>NC_133759.1:36030000-46030000 GCF_036562045.2 Rhinolophus sinicus
ATGGACAAACTGAAAACATAGAGTCTTGTGGTACAGAGTCTTGTATATAATAAGCCCTAATGTTTATTAATGAGTGAATGAACAAATAAATGAGTTTAGAAGAAGCTTCCTATGATTAAGTACTTATGGGAATATTGTTTTGAATTGTTTGATGTTAGGAAAGGAAGAGTAAAAATATACAGCTTGTAAACACCATTTACAATGAAAACAAACAGATGACTTCTCCTTTCTTGAAGGAAAATGTTAAAAAAACAGCCATCTTTTGAAGAAAGATGGGAGAGTTTCTCTGTTTGTGAGAAAATGGCTGCTTTCAAAGCTATATTTCACAGAGAACCCAGGGCTTGGCTTTGAATGCAACTTAAACCCAAAGCGAGCTTATGACATTATCAAGAACAGCACACTGCAGTGTTTGGGATCATTTTCGGACCTAACTTCAGTCTCTCAGCTAGCCACATGTGTTCAGAAGAGCTGTTATTCCAATTTTCTCTTATTTGCATTTATCTTCAAAAATTTTTCCCCCTGAGAGATATTTAGAAGTTAACCATCAGGGGATATCCTTCTACAAATGGCTATAAATCTATAAGCAGTTTTTCAACATCAAGATACTTCCTCCATCAATGGTGCAGTTTTGTTTTGTGTTGCCAAGATCAGGAACAAAATCAAAAGTTCGCAATATACCTCCTTCCTTTTGACATCCGACTTCTTGGTTTTCAGATCACTTTTGTAAAGTTAAAGATGCCCCCAGTGATTTTACTCTGTGATCCTTAACTTTTTCCACGAGACCTTCTATTATGAAGCCAACTCCAGAAATAAGACTTCAACATTGAGGGAAAGAATAGAAACCGTTGGCCATGAAACTGAAAAACGAGACACTGCATCTGTTCTACTGAGGCTTTAGGCAGCAGTAGTTGCCCTTGAGATTTGGTGTAGAGAAATAAAACCCTTTTTTGAAGAGCTTTAGTTTTCAGATATTAAGGAACATAAATAGAAATGTGTGATTGGTGTGGGTTCCTCGGAGGAATGTGACCTGTAGGCACAAGCCATCACTGAAATCGTAGATGCCTCCTTGAAGCTCCTCCAACACTTTTGAAAATAGAAAAAAAAGATGGAGTTGGGACCATATACAACTAAAAATAATCCACTGAGGTTTGTTGGGTGGGCATTTTAATCATTTCTTCATTGGGGACAATGTTCCTTTAATTGCTGCATGCTCATTTAACAATTGTAACATGATACAGGTGGCAAATGCTACCTGCCTTTCTTGCTGTAGAAAACTGGTTGGCTGGGCATTAGAATAACCTGGTCAGCATTGAAATAGACCAGTGTCAGATGGCCCACCCTAGACTGATTAAATCAGAATTTCTGAGGGTTCAACATGGCAGACCTATGGTTTTAAAACCTTTTAGGTAATTCTAAAGAGCAATCTGTCAAGCACTGCTGTTGGAGGAAACAATGGCATAAGTAAATAAGGTCTATAGAGAGGGAGAAGACCAAAAGTTAAATAAATTTTCCTCCAGAATGGCTACCCACAAGCATCACTGGTGTTCCTTTCTCCACTTCCCTGCTGCTTGAGATGCCACAGGGAGCAGGCACAACAGACCCAGTACAGATCTGTTGAAAAATTGATTTGTGAGTGACTTGATGGGTGTTAAAATGGTTTGAAGATGGACCAAGCTAAGGGAGAATGAGGTGAATGGAATGAAGTTGGATAAAGGGTATCCAAATCCTCATAGGTTCAAAAGACATAATTCCACCTCAGTAAAATGTATTATCAGATTTCTGGTCATTTTAAAGTGAAATTATATCCATAGATCAAACCTTTTTTCATACAGTTAAAGCAGATATTACACCATTAGATAAGCTCGATGTCAGTGATAACTTCCCAACAATAGTGTTTTAGAGTCGTGGCACCCCACAATAATTCAATATGTCTACTGTGTGCCAAAGAATGTTCTACTAGGGATACGGAAAAGAACTAGAAGAAAGGCAAACAGTCAAATTAAGGTGTCTGCAACCTTCAGTTGTCTGGAAGTTGAAGCCATTTCCCGATGACTGCAGGTTAGTGAGAGGGTGCCACGAGACGAGATGGTCGCTGTACGAGAATGGGAGGTCACTGATTTGATGATTATTACAGATACATGCAGTGCTTTATCCTTGTTACAGTACAAAGGACTTTGCCAATTTGGTTGTTTCATCACTTCTCCCAACATCCCCTGAATAAGGACATTTTAAAAATTATGTATATATTCATATGTAACCAAATATGATTGGCATGACTCCTCCACCTTTTAAAAATAACTATATCTTGAGGTGCTTGGATATTTTATTTTGATATCTATCAATTTTTTAAAATTGTTAAACTATGTAATAATTTTACTAACTAATTTACTTATAAATATACCTGCACTAGATTGTATCTGTATTTTCTTGCCAGTTATTCGTTGTTTGAGAGTTCAGTCTCCAGGCTGCAGGTTGGCCAGGGCTGGTACCTCCTCCTCCTTTCTCTGGCTGATGGTTTCACCTGTCCAGCACTAGTGACTGCATGCAAGCAGGCTGAGATGCTGAAATGCAAATCAGGAAACTGTTCTCTGTTAGGTAGCCAGGCTGGCTAAAACAATTTGGCTTATTTGTGAATTTCCGTTGTCCATGCTGGCCTTTCCAGCTCCTCACAAAGATTAATCACTGACCCTCTCTTTTGTTCCTTATTTTCCAATAGACCTAAAGTGTCTAATCTTGGACCTAATTTTGGAGGTGCTTTAGCTGTATGAATGACTGGGAATCTGTCCGCAGTTGTTGTGTCTCGGGCACTGTGGGCCAAACTAAAGCAAGGCCCAGGGCAGAAGAGAATCTTCCCTCATTTCCCTGATCCTGGCGGCACCAAGCCTGGCAGGTTCCAATTGAGAAAATGAACAGCGAAGGAAGGTGCAAAACATGGGAGCGAGACTAGTCAGAAAGTTCTATTTTTCCCCCCCTCTACTGCAGTTTGTGCTTTGAAAGCCAGTCTTGAGGGGCAGCCGAACCCTCTGAGATGAAAACACATCATTTTGCCAGTGCTGGTGGTGGTAATGGGGGTGGAGGGAGGCAGGGAATTGATATTTTGGATCAGTAGGTCAGCTCCTTTCCTGCCCAGGTGTCTTTGGGAATCATCTCTTGTCAAAGGAAAGGAACAAATAAAAAGGGAGAAAGTAGGGGGTGGGGGAGGGAGAAACAGAAACAGAGAAAGGCCTTTGCTGAGCCCATGCCTTTGTGCACCGCATTCAAACTGATTTGTACCCTTTGTAGTCTTAATTATTTGTGAGAGCGGGATAACAGGAGTACCCAGCTCACCCATTATTTCCTGCATAAAAAACGGCACACAGAAGCCGCTGATCATTTTTGAATTAGCAAACATGATACTAAAAAAAAAAAGCATAAAAAAATTCATTAATACCATCAGGGATTAGGAGGCTGATTAAAGTGTAGCTGTTAGCGTATGCAAATGAGCGATAGGAATTTATCGGGGCCTGTGCAAGCTGTCTTGGAGCTGTAAAGCCCACGTATGTTTTTCAGCTGATTAAAATAGTTTTAAATTCTGGAAATTTTTTTTTTTGGAAGGAATTAAAAATAGAGACCATCATTTTTATTTTTCCTTTTGGCGAAATTTCTCTAAAGTGTGCTCCAACCATTCCACTTGACCACACTCTACCGTGCAGTCTCTTCTGTGAGTGATGAGGATGCTGCCTCCCAGTTAGAGGGCAAGCTGAGCTCTTTTCCATGGTTCCTTCTCTAGGAGTTTCCCAGAACTTTCAAAGCAAACCAGATGAATCCCTCAGCAACGGGCTACCGGGACTCTAGGTTCTCCCCCAGATGAACATCCTCCCCCCCAGGCTACAGGCAAATGGAAAGGTGTATATCATTGAAGCAGAGGGTATCAAGTGCTCCCATGCAGGGGAGGAGACTGCGTTTGCTCACTCCAGAGCTTGGTTATGTGAAGCAAGGGAGGGTAGCATGAGTCAGAAGGGCTGGGAGATCAGGACAGATCTATACTGACACAGGCACTTGATGAGAATTGGCGGTGATGGTGACCTTTGGCCTCGAAGCAAAGGCATTGTGGAGAAACGGAAGGAAAGAGGGACTTCCCCACTTTGGGTGCAATCCATATCCCATTTTCAAGACTTTCTATTAGCACGTGAGAGTATTATTTTCATTTCTAGGACTACAGAGGACCACCCATTGATAAATGGTCTATGGCTACTCATCATAATTATTATTATTGTTTATTAAGCAATTACTATGTGCCAGGCAATGTTATAAACTCTTTTCACATTTAATCTCATTTGATTCCCCACCACAAATATAGGAGGTAAGGCTATGTGTCTCCTCAATATGGAAGAAAATAAATCCAGAATCTGACTGCTTAGCTTCTATACTGCTAGCCTGATTGTTCAAGCTACTATCTCCTCCAATTTGAATCCTGTCATATTTTTCCTAACCGTCTCCTTGCTTCTAGTCTTGCTCCTCCCACCTGTCCAGTCTCTTCTAAGGACAGCAAGCAGAGGGATGCTTTTATATTAGAGTCATATCATATCATCCCTCTGCTCAAAACCCTCAGCAACTCCCTTTTTCACTTGGAGTAAAGACCAAAGTCCTTTCAATGGTCCACACGGCTACACAGTCTGTCTTATTACATCTCTCACCTTATTTCCATTCCCTCTCACTTACTACACTCCAGCAGTCCTGGCTTCCTGGGGTTTCCCCAAAAGCTCCAGACACACTCCTATCTTGCTTTATTTTTTCTTTCTTCCATAATATAGGTTATAAAGTACTTATTTATTATGTTTATTGTCTATTGCACCCAGCTAGAATATGAACTCCCTGCAGGAAGGGAACTTTTGTCAATTTTATTCACCAATGTATCTCTACACTAGGCATTTATTATGAGCTCAATAATTGTTGATTTAAAGAGTCTCAAAGTAATTTGTGAAAATTCTCATAAACAATAAAAAAGTATGGTGAAAGCCCTAAGAGGACAGGAACTATGTCTGTCTTGGTTATCACCCTGTCTCTAGCACTTAGCCCACGGTAGGCAATAAATATTCATTGAGTAAATAAATAAATGGGACTAAACTTGGCACCAATGATTCTGTGCAAAAATGTCCATTTTCAGTTCTCATCATATATTTAAAATAAACAATCTTAGCCATTTATATTTAAAGGATGATTTTTTTAGGCCTAAATACTTATTTAATTTTTTTTTTTAAGTTGGAAAAAACTCTATTTTGAGCCCACATCAGAACCATCTGGGCTCTCTTTAGGGTGAGTAGTCTCTAAGACTCAAGATTATTGAAGAGGCAAATTCAGAATATCTTCTAGTCCCATAACTGCCCTGCCACTTCCTGTGGGGCCCTGAGCCCCAGGCTCCAGGTTTTGAGAGGGGTACCCCTTGTTTTGCCAGATCCTAAGCCTGTCTTCCTGTTGTCTCTGGAGCTTCTATGTGAAGTCCAGGAAGAGGACTTTCCTGGCAGTGAGCCATGGCCAAGGAGTAAGCTGGCTGTCAGGTGGGAATAAACTAGAGTTTGTTATAACATCAAACAAAGGAGCTGATTTTTTGAGCCCAATAACAGGTATGGGGGTGAGGAATGGAAGAAACAGAGTGATTTTTAAGACAGCCTATGGCCTTAAGGAGTTTAAAATATAGTTAGTGTGTTCAGGCTGAGCCAGTATGGGATCTGGCCCAAGAAGAGGGAGCCAGTAAAGGTTTAGGAGGTGGCCTTTGAAGAAAGGGGTGGGGTAAAGCTTTCTATGTTGGGGAACCATTGCACAGAGGCAGGAACAGGGAGAGAAGAGCAACAGTGAGATGGTTACTTTGTTGGAGTGGAGACTGAAAATCAAATTAGAAAGGTAAAAGGAATTCCTTTTGTGGAGGCCTTGAATATTATGCTAAGTTTTTCTCGCTGTGCTCTGTAGGTAATAGGAAACTCCTGAGGCAGGGTCAGGACTAGGGTGAGGAAAGGGAGGCATCTGCCAAGGCGCAAAACTTAAGGGGGTGCCAAAAAACTTAGTTATCAAGATACGTAATACCTTAATGCAGTATTTAAAAAATCAAATTGACAAACTACAGCCAGTTTTTTGTTAATAAAGTTTTATCAGGAGGGTTTGAGTTGGGGAATGACAGGGTGAAAGGCCCATTTTGGAAGACTGATCTGGCAGTGGAGAGCTCATCTAGGAAGCCCAGTGTGAGACCAAATCCTGCCTCTGCCTCAGTGGAAAGGGAGGGAAATGGGTGGCCCTAGGGCTGGGGCAGCAAGTGGACCAGAAAATGCCCCTCTTCCTGTCCCCAGCCCATCTTACTATTTTTCCCCATCATTCTGGCTTCTGCATTCTGCTGTCTGCTACTCCTAGAGATGCTGAGAATATCAGAATTGAGTGGGAGAGACAAGTATGTAAACAATTACCCAAATCAAAACAATATAAGGGCTGTAAAATAACTACCAAATGATGTGGAAAGATCAAACAATTTCAGCTGGAGTGGTTCTGGAGTATGGTGGCACCTAAAATGAGCCTTGCAGCACGATTTGATTTGATGAAGCATAAACAATGGGAAGACTGACAATGGGTTCAAATTCTAGCTCTATCGTTTATTAACTGTGGTACCTTGGGCAGGTCATTTGGCTTTTCTGAGCCTCATTTTCTATATCTGTAAAACAGGGATAATAATGACCCTTGCCTCACTGGGTTGTCATGAGGTTTACTTGGCATATTATATGTAAAGCCCCAGTTGATGATCGTTATTATTAATAGGATTTCACAGTGCAGTCACAGTATAGTTCATTTATCAAATAGAAGGTAGTCCCATGAATGAAGACAGCACTGGAAACTCTAGTTTTCTGGAATGAAGTGTAGCCAATGTCAAACAGCAGTAGGATTTGGGAAAAGTCAGAGTGATTTCTAATTTAGATTTTGCAATTTGACTAAATCAATGATTAATTGATTAATGCAATTAACCAATCATTACATACTTATTGAATACCTGTTATTTGTAAACTGGACACTGTGTGTGACCCAGAGAAATACAAGACCTGGTCTCTTTCCATAATGAGCCTAGAATCTGGTAGATGAGACTTGATATAAGGGACATCCATTGTTTTGCAGCTCGATATGCATTTATTTTTCTTTTAGTAATAGTATCCGTATTTTTCTGTGGGAAACCATCCTGTCCTCTTCTCTGTCGGACAGTTTGTATGGTGTTGGCACCAATTCCATTCCATGACCTAGGTAGACCTATGTCTCAGCTTCAGCCAATCAGAGCATTTCCTTTTCCTGGCCACTGTGATTAGATCGGGGATGGGCATGTGACCTAATCAGAGCAAATGAGACTCAATGAGACTTTTGTTAGACCTGCTATTTTTCCCACTTGACTTGAACCCAAAAGGGGGTAAGGCTAAAACTGTACTAAATATCTTGTTGCCCCAGAGAAAAGCCATTCAGAAAATGGAACCCAATTACAGAGCCAAGAGAAGGTAAGAGAGAAAAATACCCTAGTGACTGAGCCATTGACCCAAACCATATTCAAACTCAGAGTTTTAGGTTATTGGGTCAGTAAATTCCTTTCTTAATCTAATTTGAGTTCAGTTCTCTTCCCTGTGACTGAAGCAGAATTCTAACTGATTCCCTGAATATTAATTTATGAAGGGCAGATTACCAAAAAACAAACCATACTCCTCCCCTCCAAGAACAAAAACCTGATAAATAACACATAGAAATCTGTCATGGTTGGCTAATGAGCAGTGTGGATACAATAACAATTGTGAACAGAAAAAGGGGGAGGTCCCTACTTCAGGAATTGATAGCTTCAAGACCAGCTTTTCTCACTATATCTTCCTCTGCAGCTGCCATTGACCCTTGTTGTAGGCAGGCAGGCCTGCCACACAGCTTTGGGAGCCAAGTGGTTGGTCACATAAGCTCATGCCAGCTCTCAGATGTCCTTCCTTACCAACGGGAGGGACATTGATCCAGACTATCTAGAGTCATGGGCAATCCAAACATAATTAAATGCTGGCTTAAAATACAGTCTTATGAGGTGGTAAAACTTTTTAGAAGTTTTGCCTAGCATCCACCACTCTCAGACTGCTCTTCTCTGTATATGTCCCAATCTCAACTCCTGTCAGCATATGTTTTTCGACAGCCTCATGCATAACACTCCTAGTATTCATTGGCAGACTACACAGGAAGAACAAAAGGCCTTGCAAAATACATACTTCACTTATTTGACTAGCTCCCAATGAGAGGACTTCTGGTTCAATTTAGCACAAATACCTAAATTATTAACTCATACTGGGGATAAAATATAGCCATTGGCCTATTAAAAACTTAAACTTTACAAATTATCAATACATCACCTTGAGAAGCCTTATGAGGTGCCACCAGAACCCCATCTTTATTTTAAGATCCCTCACACACGTTTGTGTTAGTCGTCTCCCCCTTTTCAAATCAAAGATCATAGTGGTATTGAGTTTATTTAGCGAATCTTCCTTTCTTGCTTACACGCCTGGATGCTATCCGTTCGATACAATTTAGAGAACTAAACACCAGGAAAATATATTTCTCTATCCTTTTTATGGATCGTTTCTTGCTAGTGCCACTGATTTGCTGTGTTGGGTCAGAATGGCCAACTCTTTTGTTCACATTCTTGTCTCCTTTTAGGGGTTGTCTGCATTATACAAATTGCATGTCATTTTAGCAAGGGTATAAGTAGGTGTAGGAATGAAATTATTGGCTCAGGGAAGGGTATTGTATTGATGGTAAATACCTGTTCTGACAAATGGGATTCATTGTAACCAGTCAACACGTTGGTTACAACTGAGCTTAGCATCATACCAGCACCATACCAAAGTCTCTGAAAATTAAGTGAATTTTTGTTTATGGTAAACCTAATGTCTTTTTGTCAGTACTCACTCACCTATGGTGGGTGAATTTGTACCTAATTTTGGTCTTAAAATTTTGAGAAAAATTATAGTGAATATTTCAAGATATTTGACATCAATTCCTTTCCCTGTGTCAATACTTCCATTCTTGCTCCTGATATACACTGGCTAAAAAAGACATGCAATTCATATGACGCAGACACTCTCTAAAAGGAGACAAAAAAGAGTGTGAACAGAGATTTAACTGTTCTAACCCAGCACAACTAACGAAGCCTGCTTTGCCTGAAATGAAGGCCGAGGCTCCCACATTCACCAGCCATCACAAATCGGAATGAGAGAACCTGTCTTTTGTGTCCAATTCTGTGGCATATATTAAGACCTAGCCATAAACCAGCACTGGTTTCTGTTCATGATGACACCATTATCATTTTTAAACTTATCATTTATTCATTAAAGCAATCCCAGAGCTTGTGGGATTGTTGACAGAACATAAATATAAACATAAAAGTAAATCATACAATCAAAGTCCTCTAGAGCTGCCTGGGACTTCAAGGTCAACTGGTCCAATCCCCTGTTGAAGTGTTGTAGCCATTAGATTCTTCAACTCTGTCCCATGCCTTCATTTCTAAAAATCTCCTTTAAGATGAAAGACTTTCGTGAGAGGTTCACGAGGTCTTATTCTTTCATCTGGCCCAAGAGATAATATGACTTCTTCATTTCAGGCTGTGGGGCATTGCTGTCACACCATCTGGTCTTCTCAGACCCAGGCTGAATATGATGAGTTCTCCACAGCTCTCTTTCTATGTTGAGTTTTTTTATTCTATGGCCATTGACATCACCTGGCTGGGCACCTTTTCCAAAACATCTATTCTTCTCTGTAATTGATATGTCGTAGTGTAATTGATATGTAGTAGTAGGCAAAATGATAGCAAATATCTGTATTGAATAGCAAGATGAAAATCCTCTCATACATATACACACATATGTGCGTGCACACACATACACACACGTCCTAATGTAAATACACATATACACACTCCTTCAAGTTACGTGACCTTGCACTAGTAACAATTTCTTTGTGCTTCAATTATTTTCTATAAATTGATGGGTTGGAGTAGATGATATCTCTGAACTTTTCATAGATATCTGTCATAATCATATCTGTCCTGATGGGTGAAGACCAAATACTTACACTCTCAAAATGAATATAGAAAGCAATTGTACTTAGATATTCCCTGACAAAGTGAAACATTAGAGTAGGATGGAAGAAAATAAAACATTTGTGATAAATCTCTTCCCTGAATGAATTTGTCTGTGTAGATTATGAACCTGATTTTTACTCTTTTAGGAAACCTTACTTGAAATCCTTGGATACACTTCATTGGTAAAATAAGAACTGTCAGTGAGTTGGATAGCATGTCAAGAAAAGATCTAGTTTAAGTATTTTAGAATTAGAAGCTTGATTTTAGTTCTTGTTGCCAATGTTATCTTTAATGCAATTCATTTCTCTTCACCCCTGTTTTTCCACCAGAAAACAGGGATCCCAAGCTATGTTACTGCAAAAGCCTATAAACCAAATGAGGTACTGGATTTGAATTCTACCACATAGTATCATATAGAAATCTTTGGGGTAGGTCACAGTTTTTTTTATGCACATATAGATTTTTGAACTGGATTACACCATCTTGAGAGTACCAGTTAAAGCTAGCCTTCCCCTCTGACCTTTACCCTAGAACATCGTAGGATTCAGTAAGTCTTGGTGAGTGGTTGATAGTATACCAGAAACTCATGGGCTAGGTCAAGGTATTCACCCTTTTCCCAATATCAACCTTAAAACCAACCAAACAACCAACCAACCAACCAACCAACCAACCAACCAACCAACCAAACACATTTCTAATAAGGAACTTAAATTTAATTTAATTTTTAATTTTTTCCCTTTTCTGTAATCAACCATCATGGTAAACAAATTTAATATTCCACTGATGTTTGGAGGGAGAAACAAGGGGAAACAAGGATAGATAACTTTCAGAGTGCTGTATATGAAATATAAATGCCTGAGTAGCACTTATTCTCCATCAAATTCTAAGATGTAATTTTCTAGCTATTGATATTTTGTGACTATTAAAAAAAGAGTAAAGTTTGAGGCAAAAAATGAGGAATGAGGCTATGGAAGATGCTTACCACATTATTTTCATTGTTCAAAAAACCCAAATCCGCCTAAGCTAAAATGTCTTGTTGATGTCCCTAAAATATTCCATCTTTGGACAGAACCATTAACTATTTTTAAAAAGCCAATAATCAATAAGTCTTAATTTGTTGCACTGACATTTGTGCAGGTTTAATCTAGATGAAATTAATTAGAAAGAAAATGGTTTCTCAGCGATTGGTGAGAGGAAGGGAGTCCGTGGCAAGATAAGTTTGACCCTGTGTCGTGGAAACATTTTAATGAGGTTAAACCTCAGCATATTTGGATCTTGCTGCTTGTTGAGTGAGCACTGACATTTCTAATGGGCTACCAGAGGTTTCCAAAATGGACCAATGACTTTGAAGACACTTTGTGGGTTGCTGGAGTTCTAGGTGGATAGAGCTAGTAGTAAGACTGAATAAAATGTATATAATATGTAATGTAAACATTTGGAAGAAAGAATTGTGAAGAACAATCTTACCAAGAACACAGCAACCCTCTCTGTACATTTCTCAGCTGAGATTTTTAGTTTTTACCCTCTGTTAAATGAAGTGAAGTCAGATCTCACTTTGCTGGCACCAAAGGATACCATTCCTCTCAGAGGGGTCCTCTGCACCACCCTGCCCATCCATCCACTATGGATAACCTAGTTCTGAGAAGAGTGGGGAAGGGACATTCTTCCCAGAATCCTCAGGGGATACCACATGCTTTAATTGCTTTAGGAACCCTTTGTATTAATGAGACTAATGGAATTAGACAAGGAAAATACTAGCAAGACTTGATCAAATACATTGGATTTCCCCCTCCATGCATAATTAGGTTAAGAGGAGTGATTCAGAGACAACTCAAGGTTCAGGCTCATCATTAACCTAAGTCTCCAGGGGAGGCCATAAGGGCCTGGACACCAAAGTTTTCAGCATTCAGGTCGCATGTCATTTGGAAGAAATGCTCAGCAGCCCGCCAGGTCAGTTCTGCTCAGGCCCAGAGCATGCAGAGCTGTAGAGGAAGCTGAACGAGGGAGAGTCCCTGAACATAACATGACTGCTCTCTTTTGAATCATCTTTTTCAATGCGGGGCTTCTTTTTCCTCCTTGTGTGACCTTGCTTTCCCTCTTGGGCAGATTCAGAAGGATAATTCTGTTGGGGAAGGACTCTTCCAGAGTTTAGAAGAGGATAGCCGACAAGTGGACAAGAAGGAGATGAAAAGACTTAAAAAAGAGTCATGGCCAAAAACATGATTTTTCATGAAAGTACGTGTATCTAAGGTTTATGTAGAACCTTAGAATATGATAAGAGAGAAGAAATGATTGTGGGCACCAGCAGGTTGTGTGCTGCCTTTGTGTTCCTGTTTAGAGTGAGGAGAGCAAGCATTTGTTTTGCAATCACTGTGTACCAGGTACTGTGCTAAGCATGTTACACGCACCATTTTCTTTAATGCTCACAGCAACCCCAGAAGACACTTTACAGAAAAGGAACTGAAGCACAGAGAGTTTAAGGAATGCACTAAAGGTCACACAGTTGACAAGTGGATGAAGCCAGTCTGAGTGCATTTTGCTCATCATTTACATCTGCAAGTAGTCGAAGCAGGCCTCACTGCTAGAGAACACCTCTTTATTGTAGAATATTAAATGGATGAAGGACGACTCTGGAGAGAGGATGGTAGATAAGATTGAGTAAGAAAGCTGGAAAGAAAAAGAGTCTATAAAGATAAAGGGAAATCAACATGGTGACACAACACAGTATTTCTACTGTGGGGATGGTCTGCATAACTAGAGTTATACAAGCGTGAGACTCTTCACAAAGAGGGTGAATCAGGTCCCTCTGATAAGACTCCTTCAGAGACACGTGAAACACGAGGCAGATACTGGGGTGACAGGAATCCAGATACTATCCCAGGAAAGAGGTGTGCCGTGTCTTGTAGGTTGTGGAAAGAGTTTAGGACAGTGACATATGCAACAAAATATGGTTCAATTAGAGATGGACTATCTTCTGGGACAATAACCCAGAATGTGATAAAATAGCCTATATGACTCTGAAAACACATATCACCTTCTAATTCTGCTGATTTGCATGCCTTCATTCAAAAATATTAATTTAGCCCCCACTGCATGTCAGTTGCTGGGGAGACAAAAGTAAATAAGGCAGCCTTCAAGGTTGAAAAGATATATAACCAAAAATTGCAGTTGAGGGAAACCTGTGATTGATGCTGAAACAGAGGTATAGAAATGTCGAAGTTCAGATCCAGAGAAGGCAGAGGTCAGGTTCATGTAGGCTGGTGTTTGAAGCCCCTCAGAACATGTAATATTTATGAATGAAGAGAAGTACCAGGTAGAAGCAGGGAAGAGAGGAGGACATTTTGGAAAGAAGAAAGGAGAAATAGAGTCCTCCAGGCAGCTTGCAATTCTGGGTATGAAGCTGAAAGTCTTGGGCATAGAAGGAGAATTTTCTTCTTCCCTGTTGGTCTGTTTAAAAGAAAGGGGGCCATGGTCAGTGAAGAGTATAACATGGGTGGTTTTGAAGAGAAGGATTTATTTTCCCAATTAACTTAATAATAACCAAGGACACATTCGAAAACTGTTTGATTAAAGACCCACACGCTTATTATAGAGACTTTCAGCCTGAATAGGAGAGACAAATACGTTGAGAAGCTTGGGAATCTGGACACTTGGAAGGAGCACATGGATGAGCCATGAAGAAAAAGCATCATGGCTCAATGGAAGGAGTGTATGATGGAGAACTGGATGTAGGGTTTTGGTTCAGGATTTGCAATGAATTAGTTATGTGACCTTGGACAACTGACTTCTCTCTGTGGACCTGTTTCACTTCACTGTCTGTAAAATGATAAACTAGATGGCCACCAAGTTTCTTTGCTGTGACACATTCTAATTTTCTTTTATTCTAATTCTCTGGGAAACAGAAAAAGAATAACATGACCTTTCTAGGGTGTGGGCAAGAGGGTGAGCACACAATAAACAATAGCATAGCCTATGGAGCCTGGCACTATGCCTAATAAATTCATTGTTCAGTGAATTTATAAAGGAATTCATGTATTGCCTCAATTGGTAATGAGCCTCTTGTCCTTGGAAGTATTCTAGCAGAAGCTAGATTACTCCTGAAGACAAGTTGAAGAAGGGATTTAGAATTCAGAAGAAGCCTTCTCCTTTGACTTCGGTGGCTTTTCTGGAGTGTTTTTCTCCCATGTTTCAAATGAGAACTTAACATAAACGTTACTGTTGGAATTTTAAAACACTCTTCCATGTCTCCCTGTTTTTCTCTCTCCTTCTGTCATTGAGTCCTCTTTTCTCTCTTCCATCATCATTTTCTTGGTTTAAAAATTCTCAGGACTTTACAAGCTTTTCATCCTGTAATGCCCCTCAGCTCTCTTGGAACCAGTGGGGGTGTTGAGCTCTCCCAGAGAAGAGACTTAGCTTAAGGAAGAGCTGTTTGTTCCAGAAAACTACATTAGGACACCCAAGTGTGCTTCTCTCAATTAAGAGATGTGAAAGAGTCCCAGAAGTAGTGGGTTAGTGTGTGGACGCCACCAATACCAGATATCTGAAGAGGTTGCTTCTACCGCATTTCCTGGTTTTAGCAACACATTCTGTATCCTGGGTTGCCTTTAGTTTCAAAGGGTAATTTTGGAGTTTGTGCCTCTACATAGGGCACAGAAAGAATAGTTTCCATACACCTGTGTGGGGCTGTTGCATTATTCCACTGGCTTTATTTTCTTTCCTGGGCTTGCCTGGGTAATGTTCTTCCCTTACAAATTTCATCTCACTGCACTGTGCATTGAAACGATGCAGTTATGGAGCGCACAGGGAAAAAAATTATAATGCCATTAAAAGTTATCATAAATTTCAGATCAGCATCACTTCTAATCCGATACACAATTTTACTGCCTCTATAAAGTAGGTGATTTGCAGTGGTCTGAGGCGTCTCCTGGAGCGTTTTACTTCTTTTTAAATTAAACACACCAACTTTGTGCTGAATTCAGAGTGTGGACATAAAAAAGGGGGTAAAAAGGAGAGGGAAGGGACATCAGATGGGAATTGCAATTGAATCTTTATATATGCCATCTTGGCACTGTGGTACTAAATATAGTGCCAGGTAAATAGATGTGCTGAAATATTCAGAATAAAAAACAAATGTTCCAATAGCAGAAGCAGTGAGCCCCGAGAATGATTCCACAGTGGGTGTGCTTAAAATAATAAAATACTGTTGTTTAAGACTACTCAATCCTAGAAAACCCTATGTTGTAAAAAAATATGTAGTGCTGGTGTATGTGTAAGGAGCTATGTATGTTGAATGTGCATATATATAAACTCCTAGGAAATTAAATAGAAAATAAGGGGCTTGATTTTATTGGTTGGAAAGTTACACTGATTATTTCTTAGAGATATATTAACTCTTCCCGGAAGCTTAGAACAACAGAAGTTGTCATTTACTAAATGGCTACCGAGTATTCTGAAACATAATGTCCGCCACCGAGGCTGATTCATTAGCCCATGTAAAGATGTATATACTTATGTACCTGGAAAGAGATGGTACACACCCAAATTCTAGTACAGAAGTGAATACTTCACAAGATTTCTGGTTGAAAGGACTTAGTTGGATGGTGACATTGCTTCTCCTCCACATCCTACATGCAGTTGGTCATTCTTAGATACAAAAAAAAAAAAAAAAAATGTTGACTAGGGGTCTACTTTATGCAGTTCTCTGAGGTACATACTGAAAATACAAAACCAAAATCAAAACCAAACAAAATCCCCATAGGCCTACCCTCAAGAAGCTAGGCTGTGAGCTTAGAGGGGGGGTACTGTACAGGAAGTAAACTCATGATTGTAGTTGTTCACGTTCAATGCCAACACTCATTGGGACTGCACAGAGGAGAGGAAGCCACATGTCTGTCATGATAAAATGGAGTGACGTATCTTATATCTCTTTTAAAATAGGTCTAAGTTCTCCATTCCAAATATTCTCAGCAATTTTAATAGAACAGTCAACAATAATTACTAAACTAAATATATATTAAACTCTGGCTATTGTGTGTTATTCATTTCCATGCCCCTAGAGCTTAGCACAATTCCTGAAACAGTCAGAAAGGAACTGAATATATTTTGAATTAATGAAACTAGTGATACAAAGATGAATGATAACACCGATCATGCAGCACACTTTACATTTGAAATATGTTTTTACTTAAGTTATGTCATTTAATCCTTTATAATGAGGGAGGTATTATTTCAACTTTACATGAAGAAACAGGGTAAATGATTTACTCCTAAGTATGTATTGAGCAGGACTGAATCTAGATCATTTTGTTTCAGGTCCTTCCCTTGTTGTACACCAGCTGAGTTGTGTATGATCCAAATTCACATACCTTGCTGTAGATATGTCATGTGTTGCGATCCTGGGAGGGTTGTGACAACATGTTGTGTTGTCATGGCTGACTCCCAGCCTCTACAGTAGAACAAGAGGACCAGGACACAGTTGTCTCTTAATTGTGTGACTAATAATTGCTGCTATGATGTCTTATAGATTGACTATAATAGATCAGATGAACAGAAAGTTTGATCATGATGCAATGCTAGACTAAGGTAATAATGCATAACATTTATGGGACACTTCATACCTGTCAGCACGTTATACCTTCTTTCAGTCCTCACTACAACTGTATAAGACAGGTATGGTTATCGTACCTGCTTTACAGATGAAGAAATCAAGGCACAAGGAAATGAAGAAATTTGCCTAAGGATACATAAGTGAACATATTGGAGTCAGAATTCTAATCCAGTCTAACTTGAGAGCTTGCTGCCTGGAGAAAACAAGACATCATTTATTCATATAGTTTTTGTCGATGGAGATGGGTGCCCTCATTATTCCTGGAAATAGGGTGCTGTGCTAAGAGATAGTTGATGGAAGTGGAGCATGTCCTAACACAAGGAGTAGTTGTTATGTTGTGTGGGAATGAATGAATGATGTTGTTTCTAGGTATATATTATCACAAGAGAATGATGGATTGCTGATCTCACAAAGAACAATTATATACATTTGCATAATATTCTGTATTTTGAAAACAGGTTATATTTGTATAGTATTGTTGGCAAAGTTGAAGCTCCTGATGTGAAATACAATCTATTGTGAATTTGAAATATCTATTAACCAGCTAATTAATGCATTTAATGAGTCAATTATTGAACATTTATCAAGTGCCTACTAATGTGCTACTCACTCTGGTAGGTGTTCATTTTTCATAGTACTATTGTCTTTAATTAGGTCAGACCATCTTCCCTGAAACATACAGATGTTTAGCCTTTAAATGAAAAGAAATACCAAGGAATTGATGATTGCTCTTTACTCCCATGAGTATCGGATGATATTTAGTTTTGACCTGTAGCTAAGATTCTGTTTAAACACACACTGGAACTGGTTGAATTTGGGACAGATGTGAAGTCTTTCATCTTGCCTAGTTTTGGGAACTTTTGGAGGGGATGAAGCTTTGATGACAGAGTTTAGCTGGCCTCGGGGGAGGAAGAGCAGTTTCAGCTGTGGTACTGTGTTCTTGTCTGGTAACTCCTTAAAGCCTTTGAGGCATGCGCATTTGCCATCTTACTGAGAATGGCTGGGACACTCTGAAATCAGAAGCTTAAATAAAAGTACAAATGGCAGTGAGGAAAATAGGGCTAAGAAAAGAATATATTGTTAATTATTCATTCATTAATTTATTTATTAATTAAACAATAATTCATTGTGCTTTCTAATGATTACCTTAAAGAAGCTTTAAATAGTTTTCCGATACTTTGGTGAGATGATTCAACTGAACTTAGGGAATATAAGCTGACATTTTAGTATCCAGTTCAAATTAATAAAACTTCAGCAATAGATATGAACATTGCCTCATAATGGAGACCAGAAATTTTATTATATAAGAAATTCTGTGTAACAGATTGGATCAGCTAGGAAGGTGTTTGGTAGCAAGTAACAGAAAATGTGACTTATAATTTTTTCAACAAATGGATTTTAAAAATATATTTACATTTAATATAGGCAGATGTCTCAGATATCTGGAGCTAGGTGGCTGAAGGTTTTTGGGACAGTATTTCATAGAAAGCAGGTTTGGTGTGTGTGTTTCAATTTAGCTTTCTCATGGTGGCAAAATGAGTTAGAGCCTAGGTCCCATTCAATGATGGGAAAAGAGAGGTGGAAGCCAGCCACACTCTACTTTTTTGTAAAAAAGTCAAACATTTTCTGAGAAATCTCAGCAGACTTCAGTTTCATCTCATTTCCAAAGTTGTGTCACATGGCCACTTGTAGCTGCAAAGAATGCTGGGAAAATAAGCATTCATATATTCTAGTCTCTTTGTAGAGTCAAGGGAAAAAGGATTAGGAGTAGGTGTTGAGTCAATCAGGCCTCATAGATGCACTCACAAGCACTATTCCAAAAGGCGTTAACATATTATCTCTAATATTATGGAATGTGTCAAACACATCCAAAAGTAGAGACAGTAATATAATAAATTCCCGTGAACCCATCATCCATTTCACTAACTTATGGCTAATGTTCTCTCTCTCTCTCTCTCTCTCTCTCTCTCTCTCTCTCTCTCTCTCTCTCTCTATATATATATATATATATATATATATATATATATATATATATATATAATGTCTGGACATTGTAAAGCAAATCCTAGACATTGTATCATTTTTATCCATAAATATTTCAGTATATATCTCCAACAGTGAAGAACTATTTGAAAATAAAACACAACTATATCACCAGTATCACCCTAAAATTGAATTAATAAAAATTCCTTAATATTATCAAATATTTAGTTTGTTTTTATATTTTTCCAATTATCTCACCATTTTTATAGTTTGTTTGAACTATATAATGTTGCCTTTTCTCTATAGAACTAGCTATTAATTATTTTGTTCATGATTTTAGAAAACTTTTAAATTGGTTTATTTAATAATGGTGTTTTGTTTTTCTCATTATAGACAAATGCCTGTGCACTCAGGTATTTTGAAGTACTTGTAAAAGTCAGACATTTGTGGTAGCAGCCCTAGGTTTGACCACTTTATACAAGGAATCACACTCTACAGGGTCCACTGGATTTTGAATATTGCTTCCTAATGTCTAGCTTGAAGCTTTAGTTATTGGAAAGGATATATTTCTTTGGAGCAGCTCTGTGCATTAAAAAGCTCTAGACTATAAGCTATATCAAGTTTGAGGATAGCTTGCAGCATATGTTGAAGGTAGTAGCACAGATGCAATGCCCTTTCTAGATCCTGCTGAGGCTTGTAAGTTTGTTTATTCAAAATCAACAGTTAGGGACAGCCTTTCTAAATATGACTTGAAGTCCAGAAGCCATAAGTGAAGAGATTCATAAATATGAGTACATAAAAATAAAATACATATCTATAAAAAGAAAGAAAACCTCAAACATGAAAAAATTTAGAGACAAATTACAAATTAGGGAAAAATGTGCAACTAATGTCACAGACAAAGGGCAGTCATCAGGCAAGAGATGATGGTAGTTGAACTGGGGTGGTATGGTGGGGAGAGAAAGAAGTGAATTGACTTGGGGATACTGTAGAAGTGGAGTTCTGATGGATTGGAGTTAGGACATGAGGAAGGAAACAACTAACTCTAGGAAAATTGTTGGAAAATAGGTGATGTTCCAAAGAAGGAGAAAAAATATGTAAGAAGTAGTGGATTAACTATTCTATAAATGCCAGGAACATAAAACTTCTGACTTAGCCATAAGTGATGGCCTTGCTATCCTAGGTCATGGAGGAAGGTTTCTAACCAACAGGCAGTCTGTTGTGTAGGAAACAATAGTTCTGGAATTCGGATACCTGTGCAAGGATTCTGACTGCCATTTACTACCTGTGTGATCCTGGACTAACTTGCCAACTCAACCCCCTGAGATTCTGTTTTCATAGGTATAATGGGTCTAATAATACCTTGACCTGAATTTGTTCCAGAGTATTGATATAGACTTTTGTTATACTTCCTAATTATATAAAATTTATCTGGTGATCTATTTCAGCTAAAAACTTGGTAGAAAAAATGAGTACTATGTCTATACAATCAGGATTCTATGCCTTAAAATTACTGACTAAAAAGTTTCATTTTTTTCTCTATCTTTCAAAAAAGGAGGACTGCTTAGAATAGTCACATGTCAGGGAACTTACATGATGATATGTTTATATCTTTAATACCAATATTGATTATCTCAATGTCAGTGTTTTGTTAACTGGTAAAGACTAAGAAACCACCACTCTGGGAAATAGCAGACATCTCTCTTTTTGAAATAGCTGTATTGAGGTTTAACTTACATACAATAAACTGTGCATATTTCTTTTTTCTTTTTTTAATTAAAGTTTATTGGGGTGACAATTGTTAGTAAAGTTACACAGGTTTCAGGTGTATAATTCTGTAATACATCATCTATGTATCACATTGTGTGTTCACCACCCAGAGTCAGTTCTTCCATCACCATGTATTTGACCCCGTTTACCCTCTTCTAGAACCCCTCTCCCTTCTTACCCTCTGGTAACCACTAAACTATTGCCTATGTCTATGAGTTTTTGTTTCTTCATATGTTTGTCTTGTTCTTTTGTCGTTTTCAGTTTTATATACCACATATCAGTGAAATCATATGGTTCTCTACTTTTTCTGTCTGACTTATTTCACTTTTCATTATAATCTCAAGATCCATCCATGTTGTCGCAAATGGTACTATTTCATCTTTTCTTACAGCTGAATAATATTCCATTGTGTATATATACCACAACTTCTTTATCCATTCATCTATCGAAGGACACTTTGGTTTCCATATCTTGGTGACCGTAAATAAAGCTGCAATGAACATTGGAGCACATATGTCTTTATGGATAAAAATTTTTCAGATTTTTTGGGTAGATACCCAGGAGA
The DNA here is from genome assembly GCF_036562045.2 of Rhinolophus sinicus. NCBI lineage: Eukaryota > Metazoa > Chordata > Mammalia > Chiroptera > Rhinolophidae > Rhinolophus > Rhinolophus sinicus. The sequence continues at coordinate 36,051,031 of NC_133759.1, forward strand.
GGGATTGCTGGGTCATATGGTAATTCTATTCTTAATTTTTTGAGTAAACTCCACACTGCCTTCTATAGCAGCTGCACCATTCTCACTAACAGTGTATGAGGGTTCCTTTTTCTCCACAGCCTCTCCAACACTTGTTACTATTTGTATTGTTGATAGCCATTCTAACTGGGGTGAGGTGATATCTCATTGTGGTTTTTATTTGCATTTCTCTGATGACTAGTGATGTTGAGCATTTTTTCATATGTCTATTGGCCATTTGTATGTCCTCTTTGGAGAAATGTCCCTTCAGGTCCTCTGCCCATTTTTTAATTGGATTGTTTGTTTTGTTTTTGCGTTGTATGAGTTTCTTATATATTTTGGATATTAGCCCCTTATCGGAGGCATTGTTTACAAAAATCTTCTCCCATTCCATTGGTTGCCTCTTTATTTTGTCGATGGTGTCTTTTGCTGTGCAGAAGCTTTGTAGTTTGATATAGTCCCACTCATTTATTTTAGCTTTTACTTCCCTTGCCTTTGAAGTCAAATTCATAAAACGCTCTTTGAACCCAAGATCCATAAGTTTAGTACCTATGTTTTCTTCTGTGCAGTTTATTATTTCAGGTCTTATGTTTAGGTCTTTGATAATTTGGTAAGCTATAATTTGATAAGATACATGCACACCCATGATACTATCACCACAATCAAAATAATGAATATATTCATCACCCCCATAAATTTCTTTCTACCTCTTTTAATTTCTGCATTTCACCCCTCACCATCTCACCCACTCCATTTCCAGTAAACCAATGATCTTTCTGTCCCTATAGATTAGTTGTATTATCTAGAATTTTATATAAATATAATTATATAGTATTTACTCAGTCTTGCTTTTTTTTGACTTAATATGATTATTTTGAGATCTGTCTATGCTGCTGCATGTATTACTAGTTCATTTCATTTTATTGCCAAGTAGTATTTCATTGTTGTATGAATATATCTGAATGTGTTTATCTATTCACCTTCCAATGGACATTTGGGTGGTTTCTAGTTTTAACTATTAAAGCTACTATGAACATTTATATACAGTATTTGAATGAACATGTGCCCCTTATTTCTTTTTGTAGATTCATATTGTCATCTGGTTTTCCTTTTGTGTAAAGAATCCCTTTCAACTTTTTATTTATTTTTATTTTATTTTATTTTTTTTATAATGCAAGTTTGTTGGTGATTAGTTCTTTCAGACTTTATCTCAAAAAATCAGTTTTCCCTGCTGGCCTGGTGGCTCAGGTGATTGGAGCTCCATGCTCCTAACTCTGAAGGCTGGTGGTTCGATTCCCACATGGGTGAGTGTGCTCTCAGCCACAAGGTTGCTGGTTCAATTCCTCGAGTCCCGCAAGGGATGATGGGCTCAGCCCCCTGCAACTAAGATTGAACACAGCACCTTGAGCTGAGCTGCCTCCCGGATGGCTCAGTTGGTTGGAGCATGGGCTCTCAACCACAAGGTTGCCAGTTCAATTCCTTGACTCCCGCAAGGGATGGTGGGCAGCGCCTCCTGCAACTAGCAATGACAACTGAACCTGGAGCTGAGCTGCACCCTCCACAACTAAGACTGGAAGGACAACTTGACTTGGAAAAAAGCCCTGGAAGTACATACTGTTTCCCAATTAAGTCCTGTTCCCCTTCCCCAATAAAATCTTAAAGAAAAAAAAAAATCAGTTTTCCCCTTGCAAATCTGCTTTCTTTTTGAAAGATATTTTCTTTGGGTATAGAATTCTAGGTTGAGGTTTTTTTTTCTTGTTTTTTTTCCAGTACTTTAAAGATTAATCTGCTGTCTTCTTGTATTGTTTCTGATAAGAAATCTGTCATCCTTATCTTTATTCATATGTACATGTCTTTTTAAACTCTGGCTGTTTTTATGGCTTCTCTTTATTATTGATTTTCAACAATTTGATTATGAAGTGACTTGGTAGTTTTCTTCATGTTTCTTGTATTTGGATTCATTGAGCTTTTGGGTTTGTGGGGTTATAGTTTTCATCAAATCTGAAAAATTTTCAACCATTATATATTTAAACATTTAGTTTTATCCCACCCCCACCTTTAGGGACTCTAATTACTTGTATAAATAAGCTCTCAGCTGAAGCTCTGCTCTATTATTATTATTATTATTATTATTATTATTATTATTTTCTCTATATACGTCATTTGGGATAGTCTATTGCTATGTATTTAAATCTACAAATTTTTTCTTCTGTAATGTCTAATCTGTTAATCCCTTTGTGTGTGTGTGATCTCAGACATTGATCTTGAAACATCTGATTTGGTACTTTAAAAATTTTTTTCATGTCTCTACTTAAATGTTTGACAATATGGAATACAGTTATAATAACTGGTTTAATGTACTTGACTGCTAATTCTAGCATCTATGACCAATTTGAGTTGGTATAGATTTATTCATGTATCTCCTCATTTCAGTTCTTTTTCCCTGCTTTTCTTACATGCATGATAATTTTGATCTGATAACAGACATCACGTAATTTTCTTTGTTGGGTGCTGGATATATTCTTGAATTTTGTTCTGGGATTCAATTAAATATAGGCAAACAGTATGATCCTTTTATTTTTAAAATTTGTTAGGGAAAACTAGAGCAATTGGCCATATTTGTTTGGGTGTATTATTGGAGTCTTTAGTCTGTTCCATTGATCTATGTGTCTATCCCTTTACCAATTTATGTTGTCTTGAATTATGTACCTTAGTAGCAAATCTTAAAATTGGCCAGTATGAGTCCTCCAAATTTATTATTATTTTAAAAAATTGTTTTAGCTCTGCTAATTCCTTTGCCTTTATATATACATTTTAGAATCAGCTTGCCCATATCTGCAAAGACTACTACTGGGATTTTGATTGGTATTGTGTTAAATCTATAGATCAGTTTAGGGAAGATTTTATATCTTTACTATTTGAATCTTCTAATCCATAAATATGGTATGTCTCTCCATTTATTTTGGTCTTCTTTGATTCCTTCATTAGCACTACACTTTTTTTCCTCTCTTGAGACTCAGATGACATGAATATTAGACATTCTGTTATTGTCCTACAGGTCCTGAAGTTCTTTTCATTTTTTTCAATAATTTTTTCTCTTTGTTTTTCTGATTGGATGTGTCTGAGCAGTCACAGGTAGTCCAATTTAAGAAATAAGTGTTAGGCTTATTTTTTTAGAAAGAAATAAGTGTTAGGCTTAATTCACATTGGCTGCACTTACATTTTTATGGCCTTGATCTTGTCCTTAAAGTATTCTAATTTAAAATTGTAGGTTAGGTAAAAATCAAAGCCAAGTTCATAGACGACAGTTTGGAAATCATGGTCTCTGGTCTCTAGAGTGGGAACAGTGTGAAGGCAAAGAAATAATGGCCTGTTTGGCAAACAATGGAAATAGCAGAAGATAGAGAAGCTTTAGATAGTTTATTATCTTCAATACACTCTCCAAGCAGTTCGGGAGGGGTAGAGTGGGGGCAAGCTTAGCATGAACGAACAAATTAGTAAAATAATTATATGCTCCAGAGCTGTAAGTCCAGACTCAGAGAGCTACAGGAAGAATAGGCTTTGTGTGTTTGGGAGTCAGGGCAGAGTGTGGCTAGCTTATTTAGACTTGGAGAAATCTAAGTTGAACTTTGAAGAATGGAAAATATGATGTGTTTGAGCTAGTGTTTAAGGCTGTGTCAGCACCTCTGACAGACAAAGGGTTAATATCCTTAATCTATAAGGAACGCCTACCAATCAATAAGAAAAAGATAAGCCCAGCAATTGAAAAATGGGCAAAGGACATGAATAAATGACAAAAGAAGAAATACAAGTGGATAATAAATGTATGAAAAATGTCTAACCTCATCAGTATTCAGTGATAAGCAAATAAAAACAAGATACAATTTTCTGCCTACTCAATTGGGAAATAGTTTTAAAGTGGTTTAAATGGAAATATATAGTATTGGATAGAATGCAGAAGATGGGCACCCTCACACACTGCTTTTGGGAGGGCAAATTGATTCTATATTTCTGAAGATATATCTAGAAATACACACCAAAAACTTTAAAATGGTTTTAGACTTTTGATGAAATAATAATACCTCTGGGAATTTATTTTTAGGAAATAATTATAGATGCACACAAAGATCTATATACAAGGATGTTCTTTGCAATGTAATTTACAATACAAGAACAATAAAAAAGGAAAGCACCTAAATGTTCTATAGAGCGGAGATGGAATGGCACATACAGAGGGTGAATGCTAGGGAAACATTACAAGTCAGAGAATGTTTAATCACACAGGAAAATGCTAAAGGTTCATTGTAAAGATAGAAATTTGTGTAAAAAACATTAAAATACAGTATATATATTGTAAACCTAATTCTGTGACTAAAATAGATAACCTTAGAAATACTTTTAAAGGAAATATACTAGAAGATATTAACCGTAGATAACTGAATGGTAGGATTATGAGTGATTTATATTTTCATATGTATAAACATTTATTAATAAATATTAATCTATACTAATTTTCCATTATTTTTTCAAAGAACCATATTATAAATAAGAAAGAAAGGCATAAATGTTATTTAAAAATGTATATATACTGTCAAACATTATTTCAGTGGGAATAAGCAACAAGTAAAATAATTAACAACTTTTGTTGATAAAATAACTGCTCAAGTTAGTACTTGATTTTTCAACTGGTTGCTCACCTGTTGTGTTTATGTAGTTCAATAAATATTTGTCTTTGGGAGTTTTGAAGTTGCTGGTTAGAGCCAGCTAAGAAATTACGATGACATGTACTATGTTCTACAAATTCCTACTCAATCTTCAAGTTCAGGTAGAACCCTGTCTTTGTGAAGGTACTTTTCAAGTTCTTTTCTCTTCTATGCTATCTTTGAGTCAGTTTGCTCCACGTGGTTCTGAGTACTTTGTGTCATCTTTGAATTCAATGGCCTAGCAGGTACCCAGACATATAGCAGCTACCCAGACAATGCTGATTGGATAGTGAATGAATGAATAAATGAATATAGGGAAAGGGCTTTCATTAGCTAGTGTCTCAGCAAATGAAAATGTAATGCCCATAAAGGAAAGGTGGTGACTCAATTACACTGAGTCAACAGTGTAATTAAAGAGACATCAGACATTGGAATCATCCAGAGTTGGGGTTGAATACAGGCTTTACTACCTCAATGCTTTGTGATGTTGGGCAAGTCACTTATCTGATCTTAAGTTTCCTGATCTCTAAGATGTAAAATAGATATTATCTATTTCCCTTTGTAAAGACCAAAGGAGCTAATGAGTGCATATAGAAGGCTTAGTATAGTACCTGGTACAGAATTCCTATTCAATTATATAATTCAATTAATAGTAGCTAATAATGATAATCACAATAAATGATATCATAATTGATAAAATAGTCTGCTAAGTAAAACCCGCGATCAACTGGTTTAATGGGTTTCTTTCTTAAAGTGATTTGTTTCCTTTTTTTTATTTGCTTGTATTGATTTGGATATACAGTTGGCTCTCCAAATCTGTGGGTTTCGCATCCATAAAATTCAATCAAACTCTGAAAATATTTGAAAAATAAGCTACATTGTTGCTGACAGTTACTATGTATTTAGGTCTACAATGGCTGTGTCTGTACTGAGCATGTACAAACTTTTTTTCTTGACATTACTCCCTAAACAATACAGCATAACAACTATTTACATAGCATTTATATTGTATTAGGTATTATAAGTAATCTAGAGATGATTTAAAGTATGCAGGAGGATATGCATAGCTTATATACAAATACTATGCCATTTTATATAAGGGACTTGTTTATCGGCAGAGTTTGGTATCCACAGGGGTCTTGGAACCAATCCTCCTCGGAAACCGAGGGATGACTGTATATCTAACCCAAGGAGACATCAAAGAGAACCACCTCTCACTACCCCTTCCTCTACTTTTTTCCTCCAGAAAATTCCCCCTTTCTAAATATTTGAGCCTGAAAATCTGACTTAAGTAATTGACCTGATAGCTTGACCTCACACCCTGCTTTATACTAGTTTTGCTTTCAAAGTAGCTCAAAGGCTGTGGATGAAGCCCATCCTTTGCCCTGTGCTTCTTCCTCTTTCGTCTGAGCACTAGAAGCTGGTGAGCAGTGCCTCATCTCCTGCATGGCTTTGTGTTTGGCACATTTGGGAAAGAGGGCAGACCCCTGACCCCTTGGCTGGAACATGAAGACTTGGGTTCCCTCCTGCGGGAAGTCCACCAGCTGTTTTTAAGGAGACATTCTGTTTGACATTTGGAGAACTTGACCCTGTACTTTGGCCTCCTTCAGACTTAGCCTCAGAGAAATGTAATTCTGGGGGTTGTGAGTGTAGCAGGGCCCACTGCACAGTCTTTCTCTGAGACACTTCTTTCCTTTGTTTGAATTTCAAGGTTAGAAAAGTCAAGATTCAAGGATAACTATGAAAGGTCAGCTGGTAAATGTGTTCACAAGTAAAATAAAAAGAAAGCCAAATGAATGTTAAAGCCTATTTTTGAAGCAGAATAGAAATAGAGCTTTTGATCCTTTATCATGGAACCACAAAACATTTGAATGATCTACACTTGTCCGGCGCGTGCCTATATCCCTCTATGTGCTCACGTGTGTCCATATGCGCACACACAGACACGCATAGTTGGATTCACACACGCTTACTTTTCTCTAAAAGCTGTATTTCCCTCCCTGCGGATTTCTTTCTTTTCTTTTTTCTTCATCTCTCTCTATTTTTTGATATTTCAAAGCTGGCAGTTCAGGAAATGGCTGGAACTGCCACATCTCTGTTCTTGCTAAAGAAATCAATGCTAATCCTATTACTGGCAGTTATCACCTATCCCAGAACTCATAGCTAAAAGAAAAAAAACACACTGAGATGTCAAAGTAAGGGGGAAAAAAGGGCTGGGGAGGAGGGGGCGCCCTTCATTCACTTTCAAATAGTGATTGTTTTCTCTCTCTTCTTTTTGATCATCTTTTTTTTTTTCTTTTTGCACTTTTCCTCAACTTAGCAGAGAAACCAAATTACAAAATGCCTGTGCTCACACAACATTATGGGTCTGATTTAAAACCACATGAGTCAGAGTGTAGGCTCTAATTTAGATTTATCTGTCTATAACGCGCCTTGACAAAGCACTGATAAAGAATCTTTATCATGGCTTCCAGTTTTATTAATAACAATAATAATGACACATGCCATTTAATGGATACTGCAGGCACTGTGCTAGGTGTTTTCTGCAAATCATCTTATGAAATACAATAAGACTCTGAGGTAGGTGTGATAAGCATTCCCATATTAGAGATTTAGAGACCAAAACATAAGTTTTCCTCATTTGTGCAGAATGACCTAGGTAGGAAAAGGTGGAGTCTGGTTCTGCATCCAGTTGGTTACCCATATAGTACCCATATTCTTCCCATCGTCCTCTTCAACCTCCAGACTTCCTCAGCAGGGCAGCCTGGGAAGTGACCAGAAAACATTTAAAGTTGAGAATTTGCTATTTCTGAGCTTTCAGGAAGTTTTTCAGAAAGTCAAACCTGATGCTGTTGGAGTCCTTCCTCCTTACAGTGATGGCCACTCTGACATATGCATCTCTCATGTCTTCCTCTGATGCTGCATAACTAGGTGAACACAGCTATGTGTGCTTGCGAATCTTTACAAAATAGCAGAAGGGAGCTAACTCAACTGGGTTAATAAGCACCAGCATCCTTAGATTGACAATGTACATATGTATGCTCCGGGTCTGAGGATTACGCTTTGAGTAGCCGTGTTAGAGACGAACAGTGTGGATATGACCTAGAAGCTTATTAGAAGCGTCAAATTTCATACTCCACCCCAGAGCTACTGAATCAAAACCTGCATTTTTACAAGATCCCCAGGTGACTTGCATGTACATTTGAGTTTTAGAAGCCCTGGTCCATGACACCCTCCATCCTGCTGAAGAAAATCTCCCTAATGTTAGAACCCTATCCTTTCCTCTGTGAGTCCTGCACCCAGAACAATGCTTGGTACACAGTGGGAGCTCAAAAAATGTCCAACAAATAAATGAACAAATGAACCACCTACTTTGTCAATTGATGGGAAAGAACAAGTCTCGTGGGCTATTCACATTCCAAACTGTGATATAGTTGGTCCAAAAGTGACTGAAGAAGTGCACGTACTTCATTCTATCACCAGGCTTACTTTCAGGCTCTTTGCTACTTGGTTCGCATCTGGTGTCCCTGAGATATTCGTTGCTTCAGGAGTCCATTAATCAATCCATTGATGTGTATTGAGTTGCCAGGAAATCTACTGAGCATGTGACCATGAGAAGGCAGGAATACTTTATGACATATGCAGAAAATGGCATTTACTTCTCCAGGGGAAAGGATATAAAGTAACTTCCTTTCCAGGTTGTTAAATGTCTTGTGCCAATAGGAAGAATTGTTCTGGGATGAATTCCTGTTCCCCATGGACTATTTTCTCCCAAGATAAGAATGAATAATTATAATAAAAGTTTTGAGGAACTATACTGAATGTTTTACATGAATTATCCACTTCAATCCTAGTACACCCTATTGCCATTTTGCAAATACAGACACTGAAACCTAGGGAAGGAGTAAATGGCAAAACCAGAATCTGAACACAGGTTTTTCTGATTCTGAAGCTCATGTTCCTAACCACTGTCTAATTCTGATATTGGTCAAAGTTAGTAATATATTTCATATTATTCTTGGTTTCTCCTAATAGGAATAAAAATATCAATGTATAACAGAGACAGAATGATCACAATATCAGTTCTTGCAATCTCCCCTTCTGCCTTCTGCTTCTGAGAAGAAAGGGTTTTCTTCTTTGTTGTACAGAATCCAGGTGAAAAATAAAGCAGAAGATCCTTTTAAATTAAAGAAACCAAAGATGCTGGAGGAAATACATAATAAGCTGAAAAAATAGAAATTAGAGAAAGGAGAGAGAGAGAGAGAGAGATTGGTCACATGATATTAACGAGCATATTGAGGGTTGGGTGTTGAGAGTGGAAAAGAGAAATATTTGAGGGCAAGCTATGTTTTATATGGAGCACACTGAAAAGGTAGTCCTGGAGAGTGAAGTTTTAAGATTTTCTACTTTAAATAAATTGTACATCTTCCTTTGACATTTTTTTGAGAAACGTAGTGAAATTTAAAATAGTTTATGAAGTACAAAGAATGAGCCATATGGAACTGTGGGATTTTCTCAGGTTATATTCCTAATTATTTATTATGAATTCCCTGTGCTGATTAGATTGGCTAATATTTAATAGACATGTACTATAAGTGAGGTCTCTGTGAGCTCTGCTGGTAGTGCTAAAATATTTTATTCTCTTTTACATTTTATTTGTGTTCTGGAATTGCTTTAGTGCTAACATTTTAAATCTAATTTGTTTTATATTATAAAATTAAGAGTTGAAGTGCTAGAAAACAAAAAGGATACCCTCAGGACTTTGTACTTCAGTTTCTTCTGCCTAGCTGTCCTGATTTGAGATGCCTGCCACATCACTCGTACGTAATATAATAGAGAGAACTTTGTGCTGGGAGTCAAGGGTGGGAGAAAATGAGCCAGAACCTACAAGTCCAATCATTGTCACATTTTCTTGCACAGTCTGGAATTGCTGCCTTACTCAGGTCTCTTAATTTTAAAAACCAAATAAGAAAGAATTTATCATATCAGTGTTAAATGCATATGATTGCTTCCATGGGGGAAGATCTAATTCTCAGGACAGACAAGTAGGAAATGCTGTTAAGTGTGACAAGCCCAAAGGCCATGCTGATCGCTGTGATGCATTTGATTTAATCCTGAATGTTGGGGGACTTAGGAAGCTCAGCTTCAGCTCATGGCCCAAACTCTCCCAACAGCTTACAAAATTCTAATATGGTTAGCAACATTGGGTGATCTCATCTCAGTCAAGTGCACAGAGAAGATCCAGGCTGTTGTATCTTCACCATCCTAACAATAGTACCAGCTGGGATTTACAAACTTTCAAAATTGCTATTATGGACCATTCATTTAACCACCACCATCATCAAAACCAAAACAGAAATATGTAGTTCTTGAAGATAGATACTACTCAGTTCTTTATCTCTTACTTTTACTATCAAAACAGCTTCTTAACTGGTTTCCCTGTTTCTGGTCTTCTGCTGCCTCATCTTCCCAACCCAACTCTACCTTCTATACTAATAAGAGAGTGAAAATAACATGAAAACAATAACAACAAATCCTTTGTTTTAAAATTTCTTTGGCTTCCTATTGCCTGCAGGATAAAAGCCAAAATTTCTTAAATGGTATTAATGGGCCTTGTACTCTAGACCCAACTTTTCTTTTCTATTCGACAACAATAAACTATTGGCTGTGCTTTCTTGTAGGCAATGAATAACCTTACAAATTCTAAAGTAATGGAATGACATGATCAGACCTGGGTTTTAGATGGAGAACTCTGATGGACAGAGAAGGAAATAGATTGGGGAGGGCAAAGTAGAGACAGGCAGAGTACGCAGTTAAGGAGAAACTGCTAAGATAGCCCAGTTGAGAGGTATCCAGGACTCTGTTTTCTATGGCTAGAAATGTATTTTTAAAAAATCTGGTTCAAGAAATTTGAGAGATTTGTATACTTTTTTTTTGGTTGGATACCATGGGCATTAAGGCATGGATATCTCCTGCCTAGCTTTGCAAAGGTAAGTCTGAACCAGCTTTATACAAGGATTTTAGCCCCTTCTCAACACTGTTAACAACCCTTGTAATATGGTAAAAGAGTACCATTCTAAGGAGTGACATGTGAAATGGTTCCCTAGTGTGACCTTCGCCTTTGAACTTGGAAGAGCCCTCCTGCCCTCCTATCTTTCCCTGTGAGATATTGACATCCTATGATACTTCACTCACTAGTACCAGAGGATGCAGACTTTATTAGACATCCTGATTCCAGTGGCCAAACTTATTTCCTCTACCTTAGCAAGAGGCTAGGTGAATGACAAAACTATGCAATTGTCCACATCAATCATAGGAAAGGAGACAAAGTGTTTTAATGCAAAAGGTATTTGAGGTTATTATAAGGTGACTCTGTTTAATAGATAATGAAATTGATGAGAACTGAAGCCATCTTGGAAAAGAGGAAGGAAAAAATAGTAACTAACCAGAACAACTTGATCCTATACCTCAACTGCTTAGCATCCTTAATTCCAATTGGTTTCTTTTTTGGTCAGCTGGATCAGTGCCACTGCCCATTATATGAAATTCAGGGAAAAGAAGTTCTTAGAAGAGGAACAGTTGGCTTTTGAACAAATTGAACTGAAGTGCCTCTAGGCTAGTGGTTCCAATGTATAGTCCTCAGAACAGAAGCATCAGCATTGCCTGGGAATATGGTAGAAATTCAAATCCTTGGGCCCCTGCCCAAGATCTAACTCTGGGGATGGAGCCCAGCAATCAGGGTTTTTACATGCCCTCCAGGTGATTCTGGGGGATGCTAAAAATTGAAACATTTCTCTAGAACATCCAAGTGGAGTTTGAACATCAGGTATTGTGTGAATGAGTCTGAATGGGAGAGGACAAGACTGGATATGCAGACTTGAGAGTCACCAGTATGTTGCCATTGACACGAGGTCTGCAGCCTCACTTAGAAGAATAGTATAGAATGAAAAGGGAGGGCTGAACAGTGAAGAGGAACCACTATGTCCATCTCTATAGAGTTCTATAGTGACGTTTTTTACAGTGGGCATATATGTTTTTTAAATTAGAATGCCCTTTTTAATGGAATTTTTCAAGGCAGCAAAGGAGGGAAAATGCAACAGGTGAAATCTTGAGGCAGAGGCAGGGTCAAGACAAAAAAATTTTTGGATGGGACTGACTGAAGCATTTTTATGCAGAGATGTTGTACATGTTATTTAAACTTTACAACAATCCTGTAAAGTATTATTTTCCCCGTGATGAAACTGAGGCTCTGAGAGGGTAAGTCATTTATCTAAGATCACACATGGGTGGTGTCAGGATTTCACCTCAGTGTCTGACACCTCCCCTTGCTCCTTCCACAAAGCAGAGCTATTTATTATGTCTTGCTCAGCTCTTGGGACCTGAGGTAATTGTGACAATAATGACCCCCAGTGAACCACACCTGATTGTACCTGAGCATTTGTGAAGTCCCCTCCTTACACTGACTCTGTGTTTGGCCATGTGAACTGCTTTGGCCAATGGGATATTAGCAAGCATGATACAAGTTGAGGCTTGAAAAAGCATTCACCCAATGAAACTTGCCCCTCTCTCTTGCTGTTTTTAGAACCTAACTGCATATAAAGAACTCAGGGTAGCCACCTGGAGACACAGCTCGAGCACCATCCACCAGTCACTCGAGTGAGGCCTTTTCAGACTCCCAGTCTATTGCCCAATGGTGGCAGCCACCTGAGTGACTCCAGGTGAGGCCAGCATAACTACCCCACTGAGCCCACACAAATGTGGGCAAGTCATTGTTTTCAGTGATTAGGTCGGGGGATGCTTAGTTACAGCAATAAATATCCGATATATCTAGGCCCATTTCTGTGGGTAGGTAGAGGGCCACGAAAGTATGCCCCAATAAGAGTTTTGTTTCTTAGATACTCTTCCAGTGGGAGACAATTTTTCCTGTGATCTTTAAAATAGCCAATTCCACATTCTCAAGTGTTCTTCAAAAATTTTCAGGATTTCTCCTCAGCCTCCTAAGCTTTTCTAAATCCAGATGAATATGGGGAATTCAGACACGACTTTTCTGCATCTACGTTTCCTTCCAAAGGAAAGACTCAGTCAATTACAAAGTATGCCCAGAGTTTCTGGTTATAACTGCTTTATTAATGAAGGAAGAGTAAAAATAGATACTGTCTGTGGGCAGACATGAAATTCTGATAAATCTTTCCCATTCAAAATACCTGAACTTATTCAATTAAAAATAATAAGCAGACTTTCAAATGCACACTTGAGATTAAAATAAGCTAAAAGAAATAAATTAAAATTAGGTAAAAGAAAATTGCACAGGTCAAAATTAAGAAAACAAAACAAAAGAAAACCGGAGAAGTAGCTGGGTGCTGTGTGGGATCAAATCTGGATGCATAGGGAGGGGAGTAACAGCTGAAAGTCTTGCAAAGATGTGGGGCCTTTAAAATGCCACTGGCTTGGTCAATGGGAAGACTAGAAAAAAGAAATCTTTCCATTTCCAAGGAAGACGGCAGGGAACTTGTTTATTTTGACCTATGCTCTAGGTTGGAAAAAGTCTCCCTAAGCCTTCATAACCACTAATAAACAAAGAATTGTTGTTTTAAGCCATCAAGTTTTGAGATAGGTTTTGGGTTCAAACTTATACATCCTACTTGGTCCAGGAAACCCTAAGTTGAGAAATTAGCTTCAAGTGGCCCTAGATTTATGTATAATTCTAAAATTGTAATGACACGTGGGATTACAATTGTGAAAGCATCAAGCAATATGTAAATAAATATAGTTTTCTTATCCCAGGAGACTGGGAATATAAAATTTTAATTTTATTTATTGGTTTTGAATCAGTTATTCAGCTTGCTTGTGTGACCCTCATCAAGGATCTAGTCCTCTCTGGGCTTTTGCTTCTTCATTAGGTAAAGGAGGGGTCATTTTCGCCCTAACTTTCCATGGTTCTATGATTCTATGAAATTATTACTTCATGAATATATGATATAGTACTGCAAGGTCTAGGGAATAGAAAATTAAGATCTTATCTAGGTCACTGTTTCTGATCAGCAAAGCCATTAGTGCTGGCTCATTTTCACTACCCTGAGGCTCTACCAACCTGAAATAGTTGAGTCCTGAAAGGACTCTGCTTTCTCATCTGATGTCTTTCAGTGTTTGGTTTGCACAGATCTCCCCACTATGGTATCCCTATGGATGGCTGTGTAGAAGGCGCTCCTGGGCTTTGGGGACCAGCAGCTCCTGAGCTGACTTGGGGAGCCACATCCCCACGTAGTTTTCTCCAAGTGTACTCCATGTAGACACGAGTGGCATACAGGGTGCCCTCTCTGGGTGTGAAAGTTAGAGGACAGGGATGATAGCATAGGATGGAATTTGTTTTCAGGTTAAATTTGCTTTATTTTAGAATAAGTAGGTAACATGATGTTTGCTGCACTCAAATATAATTGAAAACAATGGATAGACATTTATCTCTGCCCACAAAGAGCTGACCTGGGAGACAGAAATCAAGTTCTAATGATATCCCTTGAACCCTTTTCCAGCCACACATGGACCTTTAGTTATTAAGCTAATAAATTCCCCTTTCACTAGTTTGTGTTTTCCATATTAACTGGTGGTTTGGATTTTCTGCCTCTTGCAACCTAGACAATTTTGAATGGTAACGGAAACTGTATCTTTCTGCAACTTCACTCCCCAATTCCTGCCACTGCCCTCAGCCTGACTCATCCTCGGTCTCCTTGGTTTCTTGATTGCTGAAAGTAACCCAAGGTAGCTTTCTGAATTTATTTGCTGCAGAGAAGTTTCTGTACCTGGTGAACAAAGAAGTGAAGTAGCATATCACATAACTTAGTAAAAGTATCACTCCTGCTCAAGGACTCCTTCCACTACAGAACCTAATTGCACGATGATGCAAGATGAGAGGAGACTAGATGCAGAAGATCAGCTAGAGCCCAAGAAACCAACAAGACAATTATTGTAGAGATGAAGGAGAGCTGGAAATCGTTATTAAAGATGAACTACAATCCACAAATGTGATTTCATTTAATCTCCCAATCACTTTGCTTTTATTCACACCTTGCAAATGAGACTCTGAGGGGTAACGACTTTGTCCAAAGTATTACTAATGGAGACTATCGTTAATGCAGATATGCCAGAATCTTGTGCTCCGGCTCTCACAATGCTACCATTTATAAGTGAAGTAAAGGGGAACTAGATTAGGCAGATGGTGGTTCCCAGAAGGGTGATAGTAAATAAAGGATATAAAAGCTGTTTCAAAGAAATGAAAGCATCTTCCCAAAATTTGCACTCAATCTCAGTATATTTTAGCCTTCCATGTTCATACAACATGGTGTGAGTGCCAACACCCAGGCTTTGGAACAGGAGATGTCTAGATTTCCATCTTTGCCACCCCTTATAACAGTGACTCTCTGGGGGAAATTATCTAGCTCTCTGAGTCTGTTTCTCCTCTGTCAGTTGTCTACCTCTTAGTTATGCAAAGATTGGAGATAATGCTCATAAAGCTCAAATACTGTGTACATCAGGTTATTTACTACACAAAACTATTTTAATATTATGTAACCCCCCAAATTATTAATGCTTAAATAGGATCCCCTCTGAGTAAATTTCAAATGTTTATATTACTCTGACCGGCCTCAGATCATCAGCCCTGACTTCGTGGAGCTACTTATCTTCAAGGAATCAGAGAAAGTACCTTCAACATGTTGACATAGGAAAGGTCAGAGATAGCATGTGAGGAGTTTCAAAGATAATCCTATCCTTCCCTTTCCTCTTCTAGACTGCTTTCAGCTGGTTTAGAGTAAGTTATATGTCTGGTTCCATTAAAGTATGTGGCATCATTTTAGACACTACAAATACAACACCAATTTTACTGCAACCTAATTGTGGAGTGACAAGAGATAAATCTGGAAGATACACATAGTATGAAATGGCCAAGTGTGCTTTACTTATATAAGAACCACGCATAGAGATACATTATGCTGAAAGTGAGGAGTAGCTGAAGTTGTAATTCATGCAGATTCATATATAAATAATACTGTGGACTCCTAGGGCATCTGAAACTTAATCAGTTGTCCATTAACATATTATAGGATAAATGTAGATCTGTAAGTATTGTATGTTGCTAAAACCAACTTTATTTTCATTTAAAATCCTGGCTAAATCTGTTGTATATCTTTGGACACTTTGTCAAGCTTTTGAATTGAGGATACATATAAGAAATACTGATTCAGGTCAATAAATAAAAGTGCAATATTCTGAAACTGTTAATGGAGCTTTAAAAAAGCCTACAAAATAACCCCAGCTTTGAAATCAAGGGACCATGATTACATTAAAATTAAGTACAGAAGCAAAAGATCACAATAAAAACAAAAATCCTATACTTTAAAAGAGCTCCAAATTCCAAACTGGAAACAGAAAATCATGATTGTCAACCAACATTTATTGAGTACTATAGCAGGTATGTTGAACTTTGAATAATTGAATTGCACATTTTAAAAATAATCTGTCTTTTATGACAGAAATCAGGCAGTTCCTGGCATAATTTGACAGCAGCATTCTGCCTTTTTCCTGTCAGCACGGTGTGAGGCAATGCAATTAAAATCAAACTGATTTGTTTTGACTGGTGAGATTTTCTCTTTCTCTCTTATATAGTATACATATTTATCCATATGTTAAGGTTTATTATTAAAGAAATATAATATTCATTTTAAGTAATTTATATTAGTAATGCCAATGGAGATACTTTTTGAGGATTGGACCCTGACTTTTTAGAAGTGCAATAACACTGAACATTCTGTCTGCTATTCCCTCTTACTCTCTGGAGCTTCTTTAATCCCCTCATCTCCCCCGCCTTTTACCACCACCCTACCCCTCCCCTTCCCCCTCCCCGCACCCCACACACACCCAAAAGTAGCAACCCAGCTGTCCCAGACTACCAATGCCCTCTCCTGGCAGCAGCATGGCCATGTGGCCTTGCCTCTTACCCCTTGCTGTCTCTTCCAAGGCCAGAAGAACATCTTTCTTCTCCGGTTCACTGCTGACAATCTAGCCCCAGGCAATCTTTCCCTCACATACTGATATATTTTCTGTAATCATGAGCCATACTCATCCATCCCCACTACTTAAACATATGCATATTTCCCTCTTTTATTTTCTAATCATTGCACAATCATCTTAATGTTGACATTTCTCTCCTTTATCCATTTCTTCTTTCTTTTTATAGTTGGTTCAAAATCACCCCAAAAAGAAACTTACATCCAAGAAAAAGAAGCACAATTAGACACCAAAGAAAAATTTTACAGAAATTTAAGCTTTCAAAATTAACTCACATTTACCTTTAGACTCTTCTGAAGTCTATCTTTATATCTTCCTCTTACAAAATTTATTTTTCTTTAGGTCAGAATTCTCAGTGTAGTTTTCATTTGTATATTTCTTATTATGAGTAGGATTAAGCTATATATATATATATATATATATATATATATATATATATATATACACATATATATATATATATATATATATATATATATATATATATATATATATATATATATATATATAATATATATATAAAATGGTTAAGAGTCATTTGATTCCTTTTCTGAGGACTATCTGTTCTTATCCTTTGCACATTTGTTGCTCATTAATTTCTGGGAGTATTTTATGTTTTAATGGTTTGGCTCTTATTTACAAGTATTTTGGTAAGCTAATTTTTCCATTTGTTGTCTTTTGGTTTTATAGTTGTTTTTTTCTATGCAGAAATTTCTTTTTATTTTGTGGAGTAAATTTTTTATTACTCTTTATTTAAGGTTTCTGGATTTTAAGTCATAGAAAGTCATTCTTACTTCAAGATAAATTATCTTAAATTATTCTTTTCTTCTAGTACCTTTAGATTTCACTTCTACATTTAAGTTTTTGACATATTTGGAATTTATCATAACATACAATGTGAGGTATAAATAAAACTTAATTTTTCTCTAGATGACTATCCAGTTAGTCAAATATCATTTATTGAATAACTTATCTTTCCATCCACTGAAATGCCACCTTTATCATACACTAAATTTCTCTGTATATTTGGATCTATTCTGGTATCTCTCTTCAGTTCCACTGGTTAGTCTGTTTATTCATACACCATGCTATATAGTTTTAATTACTGAGGTTTTATTATATGTTTTAACAAGTTTAGCACACTTTCCATTGCTCTGTTTGTTCAGAATTTTCCTGACTAGTCTTGATTACTTTTCCATAGGTATTTTAGAATCATCTGGCCTAATTTAAAAAATTGACAGATTTATTGAGATGACATTAAATTTGTAAGTGAAATTAGAGAAAATTGACATCTTTATGATGTTCAGCATTCCTATCCAAAAACATGTTATGTCTTTCAATTTGTTCAAATCATATTTTGTATCCTTCATAGTATTTTCATGTTTTCTTCATATAGGTCTTTCACCTTTCTCTTTAAGTGTATTGCTATATATTTACATTTTGTTGCTGTTAGTATTTTCTTTCATTATATCTTATAACTTGGTGTTGTGTTAAAAACTGTTGATTGCTATATATCATTTTGTATTCCACTATCTTAAAGAATTCTCTTGTTGTTTGCAGTAGTTTTTAAATCTAAAAACAAGTTCTTGGATTTTTGTCTCCCCCAAAATCATGTAATCTAAAAATAATAGGTTTAACTTCTTCCTTCCAAATTTTATAATTCTCTTCTATATAATTGCGTTGACCTCCAACACAACCTTAATTGTACAATTGTATCTTGAGTATAGTTTCAATAATGGTTCTAATAGTGGGCATCTCTGACTTTGTTTCTGAATATAAAGGGAATGACTTTTGTGTTGTGGTTCTCAACCTTGACTGCACATTTGAATGACTTAGGAGCCTTTAAACATCCCAATTTCCAGGCCTTACTCCAGACTGATTAATCAGGTTCTCTGGGAGATAGGACCAGGTATCACTAATTTAAACTGTTTAAAGTTTTCCAAATGATTTCATGTGCAGCGAGATTATGAACTAATGCTTTAGTGTTTTTCCCCTTTAAGCATGGTGTTTGCTTTTAGACTGAAATATATATATATATATATATATATATATATATATACATATCATATATATGAAATATATATATTTCATATATACATTTATATATATTATTTTAAATATATATAATTTAAAAAATATATACTTTATCATGTTAAAAAATTATCCATGTTTTATTGAGATTTTAAATTAAAAAATAATTCCTAAATTCTGTTAAATATAATTATGATTTCCTCCATAGAGTTATTAATATAATGAATTATAAGTCCAGTACCATTATATTAATATAATGAATTATATTAGTGGATTTCCTAATATTGACCTATCCTTGCATTTCTTGAATAAAACTTGCTGAGCATTATTCTTTTAATGCCTTACTTAAGATTGTATTAAAGACTTTCTACATTGTTATTCATAAGTGAGAGTGACATGCCATTTATCTGTATGTGGGAATCATTGATAGGTTTGGCATCAATGTTATACTCCCATTATACAAAGACTTTGGGACTTTACCTATAATTTAAAGTGACTTGGTTGGGTAGGTAGCACTTTGATGGATTTTACTTTTTCTTCTATAGAGTTCAGTTAGTTTAGATTTTCTGTTTCTATTGGGTACACATTGGTAAATTATATTTTCCTAAAAGTTAGCTATTTAATCCAGCCAGATTCTCTAATTCATTTTCAAAAGTTTTAACATTCTTTTTAATTTCTCTTGTTTTGCTATTTGTTTTCATTTTATGATTTCTTATTTCTGCAATTGTAATTTTCATCTTGATTAGATCAGCTAGTAATTTATCTAATTTTTAAAGCATATTTCATTCAAAAATCAGCTTTTGTATTTATTAGTACTTTTTTTTTTATTGTTTTCAAGCTCATTAATTCTTTGATCTTTTACTGCTCACTGTTTTCCTTTGGTTTATTTTGTTATTCTTTGTTCTCACAGTTTGAGACAGATTCTTAATTCACTTATTTTTCATCCTTCTTATTAATGTATTAAAAGCTATAAATTTGCCTCTGAACCCTGTTTGACCTGTTTACTGTAGGTTCTGAAATACAATGTTTTTATTGTCATTGTTTTCTAACAATTCTCCAGTTTGGATTTGTATTTCTTTTTTTGACTCAAGAGTTTATTACCAGAGAGTTTTAAAAGTTTCAGATAGAAGTGGTTTTTTGTTTTCCGATTCTGCTTTTTAATTTTCAGTTTATTGTGTAATGATCAGAGGATGTTTTCTATACCTTTCCTACTTTTTGGAAATTTGGGGGGTTTTCTTTATGCCTGAATACATATTTACATATATGAGTATATTCTGTGGATACTTGAAAATAAGGTGTAGTCTAGTTTCAAGGTGAGAGTTTGATATAGATTAATTATCTCTACCTTATTAATTATGCTAATTAGGTCTGTGTATTTTTCTTTTTATCTTCTTAATATGTTATAAACTGAAAAATCTGAATTAAAATTTCCTCCTACTAGTATATTTCTGAATATTGCTGTCTAGATATTAAATGTTTCATCTTCATTGTGAATTGAATCCTTCAGCATTATAAAGTGCCCCTTTTGCATGTTTAATGCTTTGCTGCCTGAATTCTACCTTGTCTGATAATAATATGAAGTTCTGTGTTATTCTTTTGTGTGCATTTATCTGGTACATGTTTACCAGTTCTTTTGTTTTCAGCTCTCTTGAATCACTTTGTTTCAGGAGTGCCTCCTGTACAGAGCTTGAAACTAGGTTTTGTTTTGTGATTCAATCTGAAGATATTTTTTTTAAATAAATGAGTAAAGTTTATCTACATTAATTGATATGAGATGTTTTGGTGTTACTTCTGTCATATTCTTCTTGTAATATTCCTTCATGGAGGCAATTTATTGACTTATTTATAATTTGTGGTGAAATTCTTGATTGTAATGGTAGATTAAAGATGGCTGCAAATTCTCTGACTCTCCTGTCAATCAGAAGTGGGATCTATGTCCCTTTGCCTTGAATCTGGGTGACCTCTGTCACTGCTTTGATTAACAGAACATGACAGAAGGGAAACTGTGCTAGTTTCAGTACTCAGGCTTTAAGAAACTAGAAGTTTCTATATCTTTTGTCTTGGAGCCTTGAGCTGTCAGGCAGAAGGCTGAGACTGCCATGCTGAAGAGGCTAGGTAGAGAGGCTTAGAGATCACATGGGGTGGAAATGTAACTCAGCTGAGCCCAGACATCATTGACAAGGTGTTAGGCATGTGAGTGAAGCCTTCTTGGACCTCCAGACTAACCAAGTCACCAGCTGAAAATTACCGAGTGACCCCAGTTGAAACCATATGTAGCAGAAGAATCACCTAGCTGAGTACTTCCTGAATTCCTGACCCATAAAAATATGAGATATAATAAATGGTTATTGTTTTACACAACTAAGTTTTAGGTAGTTTATCATATAGCAATGAATAACTGAAATATTCACAATTTTCTTCTGTTTTGGGGGGCATTTTTTTCTGTGTTCTTTGTGTGTTGCTAAGTTTTGCTTCTCTTTTCCATATTTCTTCTAATATCTTTCTCTTAATGCTATATCAATTCCCTTTTTTATCACTCACCATTGAAAGAGTTGGATTGTCCTGGAACAGCTGTGTTCCAGGAGTGGCTGATGTGCAGGGTGGGGAGGTGCCACAGTTGCTTTCTAGGTTTCACAGCCCATAAGAGGCTCTTCTTTTCTGCCGCCAGAGACAAAGTGCTTCCCGAAAATACAAGGTCTGACAATTAAGTTTACAAACTAGTTGCAACGATGTTGCTAATCTTTTTTGATATCAGAAGGATTATTCATTATGAATTTGTACCAACTGGACAAACAGTTAACCAAGTTTACTATTTGGAAATGCTGAAAAGGCTGCGTGGAAAAGTTAGACGACTTGAACTTTTCGCCAACAATTCATGGCTCTTGCATCACAACAATGCACCAGCTCACACAGCCCTGTCTGTGAGGGTTTTTAGCCTCACCTGATCTGGCCCCCAATGACTTCATTCTTTACCCGAAGATAAAGGAAATATTGAAAAGAAGACATTTTAATGACATTCAGGACATCAAGGATAATACGACGACAGCTCTGATGGCCATTCCAGAAAGAGTTTCAAAATTGCTTTGAAGGATGATTAGGCACTGGTATTGGTGCATAGCTTTCCAAGGGGATCACTTAGAAGGTGACCATAGTTACATTCAGCAATGAGGTATGTATCACTTTTTCTAGGATAAGTTCTCGAACTTAATTGTCCCACCTGATATGGCTTGCCTGTGTGATTTGTTGTACGTCTCTGAAGCAAATAAACTGAGGTTCACTTTGGCCTCTGCCCTACTCACCCTAATTTCTGTACTAATTTTTTGCAAATGAAGAATGTACATATTGATCTTCAGAGTAAGCCCTGCTTTTCTATGATTTTCAATAATTAAAAAGTGTGGCTTCCCCAATCAGTATTAGCATTTGTCTTTCTCTTTTCCCTCCTCTATACCTACTACTTTCCCACTTTGATCTTCCTTTTTTATATTGTGATTACCTTTTGGGGTTTTTTACCCCCCTCTAAATTTCCCATGCTGTATAATACCTGGGCAGTGGTAGGAGTTATTTTTTCTCAAGACTATTCTTTTTTCATTTTTCATCAGAATATTTTTCTTATCTGATTCCTTCTTCCCTTTCAATTTAATATTTTCCCTTCAGTATTTCTTATCTGTCTTTCATCTCTGCTTATATTCCCTATCTTGGCTTCTCTCTTCAATTTCTTTTTCATTCATTCTTCTTCCCTCAAAATCTCACCATACTCTTTCCAGCCACTCCCAGTGTCATCCAATGTTTTTTCAAGTTTCTTTTCCATGAACTACATTTAATAGGAATTGCTTTTGCATGCTCAGACTGCTATAATAAAATAACATAGATTGGATGACTTAAACAACAGGAATTTATTTTTCACAAATCTGGAAGCTGTCCAAGATTAAGGTGCTGGCCAATTTGGTTCCTAGTAAGGACTCTCTTCCATTTACATGGTTCTAAGATTAAATCTACAAAACAAATTGTATTCAAAGGCGTACAACTTCTATTCTTGTTTTCCACCCAATTCCTTTCTCTCTTCTATACAAAACCATTTTAAAAAATTATGATTTAGACTTTCTGCTTTTTAAATATCAGCAAATGTATATTTACATTTTTTCCTCTTAGAGAAACAAAGCCATTACAAATACTCTTCTTCATCTTGTTTTTTTTTTTTTTTTCCACTTAACATATCTTGCAGATGTCTCTATAGTAGCTTATTAAGATATTACCCATTCCTTTTATGACTGCATGGTACTCCATTGCATGGCTTTATTCAATCAGTTTCTATTGATAGGCATTTGGGTTGTTTCCAATATTTTACTCTTTCAAATAATGTTACACATATGAAACTTGTACATGTATCTTTTTATTATTTTTGTCAGCATGGCCTTGAATATATCTTTTATTTTTGCCAGTGTTTCTTTATTTGGAAATTTTTTAAATAGTTCTTTTAGAGAGCATCTTGTAATGGTAAATTCTTTCATTTCACTTGTTTGAACATATATATATATATTTTGAACATTTATGTATATATTAATCTCAACATTTGCCTTTAAATGATAGTTTTGCTGGGCAAAGAATTTTAAGTTTATTTGTAAAGATACATGTGCTCCAGTGTTCATTGCATCTTTATTTACGGTGGCCAAGACATGGAAACAAACAGTGTCCTGCGATGGATGATTGGATAGAGAAGATGTGGTATATATACACAGTGGAATATTATTCTGCCATAAGAAAAGATGAAATAGTACCATTTGCGACAATGTGAATGGACCTTGAGGTTATTATGCCAAGCAAAACAGTCAGACAGAAAAAGTCAAGAACCATATGATTTCACTGAAATGTGGGATATAAAACTGAAAACAACAAAGGAATAAGACAAACAAATGAAGAAACAAAAACTCATAGACACAGACAATAGGTTAGTGGTTACCAGAGGGTAAGAGGGGAGGGAGATGGTAGATGAGAGTAAGGGGGTCAAATATATGGTGATGGAAAGAGAACTGACTCTGGTGGTGAACACAAAATGTGATATATAGATGATGCATTACAGAATTATACACCTGAAATCTATGTAACTTGACTAACAGTTGTCACCCCAATAAACTTTAATTTAAAAAAAAAAGAATTGTAAGTTATTGGTTATTTTCTCTCAGCACATTGATAATAGTACTCCATTGGCCTCTGCTGGCTAGTGAGCAGTTTGCTCTTAAGATATATAACTATTCCTTTATAGATAACCTGCCTTTTCTGATTGCTTTAAGATATTCTTTTAGTTTCAGATGTTTTATAATTTTACTAAGGAGTGCCTGGTATGAATATATTTTTATTTACCTTGTATGGCTTTTATTGTGATACTTAATCTGAAGGTTCTTATCTTTCATCAATTATGGAAAAAGTTCTTAGCCCTTTTTTATTATCGCATTTCTTCCACTCTACCTCCTTTACCCCACCACATTTTCTTTCTCATGCTCCTATAAGGTATATTTGTAATTTTTCATCCTAGTTTCTATGTCTCTGAATTTTTTTTCCCTTTTTAAAAAATTTCTTATAGTCTCTCAGTTCAGCAGTTTGGGGAATTTACTTAAATATTTATTCTTGTTCACATTTTAAAAACGTGCATTCATGTTCTTATTAAGGTTTTTTTTTGTGTGCAAAGTACTAATAATTATGTATATAATAGGATGTTTACTGGAATTTATGCTCTCCCTGAAATGGTCACCTAAGGATCAAAACTGAGGAAAAGGAGGCATTGAGTACCTCACCTTCTAAAGAGAGCCCCTTGCAACTGGGGTTTATTAAGGATAGCCTAACTGGCTCTGCTATCTCTAGAAAAACTCAAGAGCTTAACTACATAATCAGACCATGAAGGAGAGAAAGAAATAATGGGAACCACAAGTCACAAGGCTAGTAGAAGAGAGTGTTCTTCTGCCCCTTAAAGACAGGTGGTAGGAGAAAGCACCAAGCAACATTGGTATCTCATTCCCCAGTTAGGTAGCAGACTTGCTGATTTGCCTTTGTGCCTACCTGAGAAGCAGGGGAAGAGAAAGATGGCAGGGTAGAGCAGCATGGGAGTTCCAGGGAGAAGCGAGGAACTCTCTCCACTATTTGGCAGGTCAAATTCACTTGGTTCTAGTAGACACTGTGAAAAGTTGTCTTGAATAAATATTTTGCCAGATGCCACCTGAGAGGGAAGGCCACTGAGTGAGGAGATTGCAGTGGCAAGAGGCTGTGGGATGGACCTCCCAGGACAGAAGCTAAGATGAGTGTTGGAAGATATGGGTCACCGCCAGCTGCATTCCTAGAGAGGGTACAGCACCCCAGAGGGTATTCTGGAGAACAGAGTGGGTCCAGCTGTGCTTTGCCTTTCTGTTGCTTTTCAGAACCATTTGTTTCTTTGATCAGAGGCTTTAACGTTACTGTATTAGGGTAGGCCCCCTTTCTTGTTTTTTACTGTAAGTGAATACATTTAGTGCAATTTGCTGGTCTTCACTATTTTTTATTCATTTTGTTTGCTCTATTAATCTCAACACTGGCCTTTTAACCTCATTAGGCTGTGTTTTGACATACAGCTCCCTGGTGTTTGATGTGATTCATCATACTTCACACTAAAGTGAGTCTGCTTTAGTCCATCCAAAATTTGTTGCTGGCTTTCTTTTCTATTTCCAGGTGTCCTGTCACCACCTTCTCTTTCTGCATTGGCTTGAGCCCTCCTTTGCAGCTGCAGCCACTTTCTGTCTCGATGTTCCTCATGACCAGCCCTCACATACACTTTGTGCTCCAATGAAGGGGCCACTCATGCAATCAGGTGGGAAGAGATCGATTTTTCTGTAGTGATTTATACCCTCTGATAATTGAGCTATCATCAGTGACACTGCTGAGCATGCAAAATAAAGCAGCACCTCTAGTTACAGGGAGAGCTCAGCCTTGGATGCTTCTGAAAATGGTGACAGGACCATTGGATATCAAAATAAAATGTTAGCATTACCAGGGACCCCTGGGAAGCATATGTGACTTTAAAAGAAATGTTTTATATTCCAGAAAAATCCTGCTAATGAGAACTGAGTTTTAAAAGAAGTCATGGGTGAAGCCAAAGAGTTTTCCTGAACTTTAATATTAACCCCATATGCTTTGTGCTTCTTTCTATAAACAGAGCTGGTTAGGAAAGAAGATGTACTCTCCTCTCCCATGGTCTTACTACATACAAAAGTACAGATTCACGTCACCAACCATTGCAACACCACGAGGCACAAGTGGTTAGGAGTCTTGGACTTGACAATCAGAGAGGCTTGGGTTTGAACCTTGATATTGCTGCTTACTTGCTGTGTGACCTTGGAAAAGTCATTCACCCTTTTTGAGCTTTAATTTACTTATAATAATACCTATCTTACAGAGTTGTGGTGAGGATTAATATGAAAATCAATGCACAGAAACACTTGTCACCTGGCCTATAAACTCATATGGTTGGCTTCTCTTTGGACCATGAGAACAAAACTCACATTAGAATAAACTTGGATTTATACTTTTCTTCTTTTTGCTTTTGTTTTGTTTTGTTTTATTCCACTGACTAGAGAGAAAGTCATACAAATTAAATCGTTGGACAAGTGTGTCATGGCTGTACTTAATAAATATTGAAATTAGAAATTTAAACAGAAATTGTAAGAAGGCTGTCTTCTGTATAAACAGAGAATCATGGGAATAGATGGACCCTTTCATATTTTAACAGAGTCTCTAGGTCATGGGCCCTCTATTTATTGTCTTACCTTAGGCTGACCCCATTGGATGACAGCTCTAAGAATGATGATTTCTTTTTCCCCAGAGCAACTGAAGACAGAGGAGGAAAGAGTAAATCTTTAGATTAGAGTTTTTAAGGTTGGGGACTTTCTGCCCAGGTCTGTCTTCCTGGGTGGAGATATATGTAAAAGGTCAAGTAGTAGGCACATGAAACTTTGAGTTCCCTCTCCCCTCACTGGTAAAACCTGCCAACTCAGAACCTTGAGAACCTTACTGTCTTCCCCTTGCTTCCTGCAGTCAGCCTCTGATTGTGGTTTAGAATGGAGATATTGAAATGTAGAGCGTGGCTCTGGAGTAAAGACAGACCTGGACTTGATCCTGGTGTATGATCAGTGCCCTATAAATTGTGTCTATTATTATTTTTACTCCCATTCAGCTTTTGTACTTCAGTCACATTGATTCTTAATCTTTCTTTGAATGTTTTTGTGTAGAGGAGCCTTTACGTGATTAG
The DNA here is from genome assembly GCF_036562045.2 of Rhinolophus sinicus. NCBI lineage: Eukaryota > Metazoa > Chordata > Mammalia > Chiroptera > Rhinolophidae > Rhinolophus > Rhinolophus sinicus. The sequence goes on from NC_133759.1 coordinate 36,078,112, forward strand.
CTTTGGATTCTTAGCTTTTATAGTCTGCATTTTGAATTCTGTCCATGTAGCCAACCTACCCATGCTAATTGCAGTATTCTCAATACAGAAGTCGTTTCTTAGATACAGAGTCTATTCCAGAGCATTCAGGGAGAATTGACAGGTGATTCTGAGATGGACTCCATTTTTCTTTCCAAATTTAGCTTTTTTTTCAAGCTGTTCCAGAATCTGTCAGTTTAAAGACCCTCACTTTAGTATCAGTGTTTATGTAATAATATCCTTCCCTTCTACATAGCCTCCAATTTGACCGGGAAATCTTATAGGAAGGGGTCAAAGGACCCTGATGCCTGGTTTTGAAAATGTACATATTAGTGCTTATCTTCTTTTCTTCTTGTTTGTTGATCAGAGCTTTGCCACCCAATAGTTAAAGACTCTGTTAGGATTTTTGATAGCTGTCATGTTGTTTCATTTTAGCATCTTCCTTTGGCTTCAGAAGATTCCTTTTCTCCCCCTTCTGCTGTGTTTTCTCGTAGTGGACATCCTCCTTTCCTGGTCATATCTTCAGTCATTCTTGCTTTGGGGTGAGCTATCACTACAAGCCCAGTAATAATTTGAAAGATAATGATAATAGTAGTAGGTAAGATTTACTGAGCAGTCACCCTGTATTAGACACTATAGTAACCACTTTATATATGTGAACACATTTAATATTCACAACTGCCCCATGAAATGGATATAATTATTATCACCATTTTACAGATGGGAAACTGCTGTAAGAGAGCTTCTGTATCTTGTACAGCTGCAGCGAGTAGCTGAGTTGGACCATAGGTCTGCCTGGACATTCAGGAGCTGACTGTGGAGAATTTCCTCTGTTGGCACCTCTAGTCTCTGGACACGAATGTCCAGGATCCTGGCTCCGTCAGTCACGAATAAGGCGCTCTTGTCGTCAGCAAGAGCACAATGTAAGAACATTTCCTACAAAATTTACAAAATGCTGGACTAATGTGTCATTTTTGCAAATCCCTTTAAAAGCAAGTCTGCCAGACAACCTTTATGACATTACCTTTGTACTCGGAAAAGAAATATTTTGCAGTGATAAAAAATAAATACTAAAATAAGGTCATCTCCCTCCTCGTAACACAGGGCTGAGAAGGTATTTTAGAGCTTGCTTTCCAAACAAAGGAAGTTGAATGAAAGAAGTCACTTCCATGTGAAAATCAGGTGAAAGTCAACTACATTGCTGCTCATAAAATTAAACAAACAAACAAACAAACAAACCCACAATGATTTCCCAGGGGAGTATCTTTACATGAAAACTAATTTCTAAGATTAAAAAAAAATAGACAAAATTCAGTCCAACAACAGGTAATTTTGAAAAGAGTCAATTTAGGAGCTACCCGGTACGTAGGAATTAGAAGAAAACAATTATTTTTTGGTAAATTCTAAAACTGACTTGTGTAGACATTACCTATGTGGGGAAAGGGGACCATTATTTGAAACATGCTGCTGCCAACCAAACAATAAAATGAAGAGAACAATAAACAAAGGAAACCTTTCCAAAGGCTCTCTTCATTTACATTCTGAGATTACTGGCCTCATCTCTCTGCTGAAACAGCCTTGCGTTACTGGCCGTCCAAAAGCATAATCAGGTGCTAGTGGGAGCTTTTGCTCCAGCAAACTGTGTGAAGAATATTTGAATGCTGCCAAGACTATAGGTGCCTGTTTCAAGTTGTCATAGAATATGCTATAACATGTCATAAATAAGGGAAGTATATTTATAAATCTGACATTAAAAATGTGTTCCTAAAATATCTCGTGGGTTCCCCAGCCATGTCAGCATAGAAATAATGTTTAGTATTTGTTTATTTTACTGGACCACCCCATGAACCTGGGGGAAACATGTTAGAAAAAAAATTATAGCTCCGCCAACTATTCTGGGAGATACACGAGCCCTCCATGTTTATCAGGTTGAGGGCACTGTATTTTGATGTCAATAAGCAATTTTTCCAGCCCGGTCTCCTGCCCGACCCTTTTAATCCATCAATATATTATTAGAGATAAAGTTGGTGGATGCCTGCTGCAGTTAGAAGATAAATGACATCTCTGAAGTCAGGCATTAAAGACTAGATTAAGGCCTTGTGACACCGTTTTCAGTGCTCATCTGTGCACTTCTGTTCAACCTATCACACTGAGTGACAAGAAAGAAAAATAATGAACTGGGCCAGGGGAAGAAGAAGGAAAAAAAAAAGGCAGAAAAAGAGAGAGATTTTTTTCCTCCTAACACACAAACTACATCAGTTCATACTCGGGATTAGACTGCATTTAAAGAAAGGAAAAAAGAAAAGAAAATGGGGAATTGGGAAGGACAGGGAAGGGCCTGTTCTATAAAGATGAAAATAGGCAGGCAAAAGGGACATGAAAGCCGAGCATTCCATTTCTGCCTGGCCCACGTGGCTTTTGGTCCCCCCTACCTGCCTCCCAGCCTCTCCTATGCAGATGTCTCCTCACATCCAGTAGCTCTAGGAATCTGCTCCATCCCCGAGTTGGGAGTGCTGACATAAATCTTGTTAGAGGCAGTGCTCAGTTCTAAATCTTGGTGAATTATGTCCTTCCATTCCTGCCAAAGGATTTCCTTCACACTGCTACCATTGGTCTGGTTGGAGGTATTAAAGATTTTTGTAACTCTCTACTGATAGTGATTTGAATATGACTCCTGAGTTGACAAATACAAATGTTGAATTTTTTCTGTGTGGAAACAGCAGCCACCAATTAATTGCAAGGTGCAAGCAAAAGGAAAGGGAGATGCAGACCAGGAGAGAGAGCATTAACCAGTAGAAAAGCCCCAAGTTTGTGGGCAGGGGACCTACAGTCTACTCTAAGTCTGATTATGCCATCGCTCTTGTTCTGAATCATTTATGTAGAAACAAAACCACCACCTCCCATGCCATGCCATGTGTGTGAGGATAGAAGGGACATGACCTCTTTTGCTCCCAGTGCTTCAATGGTCCTCATTAGAATCTAAGCCACGAGACATTTATGTGCATCATGGTGAGGCACCATCCATGATGGAATACACAGGTCTTCACTGGTATTTGGTGACTGACTGAATGGTAACTCTCAGGTACCTATCTCTTACCCCAACCTCTTTCCCAAACTGCTGTTGAACATCTCAGGTAAATTCTTCTACCATTATAAACATCCCCTCTTGCCAATTAAACACTTGGCTTTCTGGCCCTCGGCAAGCTTCTCCTGCAGGTCATCTCATCATCCAATATATTCCATCTCTTTCCAAGTCCTGGCCTTTTCTTTCCTTTCCCTCTTGCAAGTTCCTTGTTCCTTCCTCACCCCTTTGTTAAGTTCTCTAAGTTCAAGCCCTCTTTGTCCCAGGCTTTATCTCCTGATTCAATTTCCGTCCTTCAAATTCACCATACCAGTTATAACTAGATTGATCTTCCCCAAACTCTTCTTTGACCATGGCATTCTCTGCTTAAAATCTCCCACCATCTAAAAAAAGTTCAATTTCCTTATTATAGCCTTAAAAACCCTCAAAAATCTGATCCAGTTGGTTTTCAAGTCTCATCTTTCTCTCTTCCACCTCTAAACCCTAGTCTTCAGCAAAGCGGTTTGCATGCTTTCAGACATGGTTATCATTTACTCATCTCTACTTATTTGCTATCGTTCTCCCTTGTCTTGAAATTTCCTTCCTGAAATCTCCACCTATCCCAATTCTGTACCTCCCTGGCTCACTCTCCTCCTTTTCCACATGGCTGTCATTGTCTTCCCTCAGATGCACAAGGTATCTCATTTTGGCAGATACCTACCATGCCTTCTCTAAGATACTGTGCCTGATGTTGGCAGAACACGCTTAGTTATAAGTGACATAGCCTAGCTTGGTGCAGAAAGGCAACTGATTAGAAGGCTTGGTGATCATGGAAAAGGCAGGAGGCCTCTGTGTCTCTAGGAATCCAACCAGAAGATTGTCATATCCTTAGAACTCTTTGTTTTGCCTCTTCTTCTCTGTAAATGTTGAGTTCTTCTCTCCAGCTAATGGTAGGATTCTTCCACATCAATGGTGGGCTTGTAAGGTGGGTAAATTGTTGATAACTCTAATCTCATATTTTCCAGTAAGAGACAAACTGATATTTGGGCCCTTTGACTCCAAAAGGAAAAGTCCTGGGTAGGACATCTGATTAATCCAGCAGTTACCAGATGTCCATCCCTTGGCCAAGAATGTAAGCCTGAGGAGAGGGGGGGAAGGTAATATAATTTGGCCAGCCTGGGCACACACCCTACAATTTGGCCAGGGAGGTTATGGTTGGTTGCAGAAGTGGCCATGATCTTTCACTCCTCCCTGTGACTTTATGGCTCTTTCCATCAAGAGATGAAGTCTATTTCCCCATCCCTTAAATATGGGCTGATCGTGAAACTTGCTTTGGTGTCAACAGATAGCGCAGAAGTGATGCTATACCTAGACCAAGATGCCAACCCACAAAGTCATGAACTATAATAATGGTTGTTGTTCTAAGACATGAAGTTTTGAGATGTTTTATTGTGCAATAGATTTAATTGACACAAAGGTGGAATCTGTAATGACAGCTGCTCCCCTTGGAACCACATAATTCAGAGTAGGAATATTTCCCAGAAGCAGGAACATTGTATTCTGAGGAGACAAAACCACAGAGGGTCAGGTACAGTCACTTCCAGGCACTTAACATGAAACTACTGCATTCTGTTTTCTCTACAACTAGACAGTGGACTCCTTAGGGCAGTGTCCAATATGGTTCATCTCCTCCAGTGACTAGCAGAGGCTAATCTTAGTAAAAAGAGCAACTAGATGGGATTTATTCTACCATAATTCTAATTTGTGAGGGCATAAGACCTAAAGATTTTATCACTGACTTACCATTAAGTCTTAGAACTCTAAGGATAGTCCTGAAAAAAATATTACACGTGCTACATAAAAATGCAAATTAGGTGCCATACCCCAGCAATAGTGCTGTTAAAATTCAGGATTAAACCACTTCATAGAAAGGAAATACTTCTAGCAGTGTTTGCAGTGCATTTTTTATCCATTCTCTCCACAGAAACTGAGCCTATTCATTGTCTAGCACAGATGAGACATCTATGACTACCATTCGTTAAGCATCCACTATGAGTCAAGATCTTAGTCCATTAGGACTGCTATAATAAAAATGCCATATACTGGATGGTTTAAGCAGCAAGTATTTATTTCTTACAGTTCTGGAGGCTTGGAAATCTAAGATCCAGATACCAGCAGATTTGGTGTCTGGTGAGTCCTCCTTCCTGATCCACAGGCAGCCGTCTTCTCATTTTATCCTCACCTGGCAGAAGGGGTGAGAGAGCTCTCTGAGGTCTCTTTTGTAAGGATACTAATCTTATTCATGAGGGTTCTACCTTTATGTTTTAATCACCTCCCAAAGGCCCTCCCTCCTAATATTGTCACACTGGAGGTTAGGGTTTCAACATATAAATTTGGGGCAGGATGCACACATTCAGTCTACAGCAGCCAGGCACTGTGATTGTCATTATATAAATATTTTCTCATTTAATTTTGTCCTCAAAATAGCCCTCTGAAGTGATTATTATTTTTGTTTTACAGGTGAATAAATTGAGGCTCAGGGAAGTTAAGAATAATTGCTCAAGTTTCCACAGGTAGTAAGTGCCCAAGCCATGAATTGAATACAGGATTCTCCTATGCTATAGACTTTTCCATATTTGGGTAGTGTTACTAGGGGATAGAGCGTGACCTCCAAGTTGAGACAAAAATCTGTCTATACTGGTCTTGTTCTCACTTGTGGACCTATATGTTCACTGGTTTCTTCAACCTAGGTGTTTCTCCTTTTTTTTTTTTTAACCTCTTCAAATATGTCTTAGAGGTAATTATTTCCTTTAGCTTATCATAGCCTCTAAAGCACAGGGACAATTGTCTGTTTAGAGTCATTCTCAGTCATGACTTGTCTATGAACTGTAAGTAATAGTTACCATTAGTGAAATGCTTGGGGAATTACATATAAAGATATTCAGATACACAGCTTCAATTCACTATCTTTCTGCATGTAGCTATCGCTGGCTGTGCAAGTTCAGGAGGTGATAGGAAGATATGGACTCTGCCTTCACTGACCTTAGAGACTGGGAGGAAAGACTGATGTGGACACAATGGCCTCTCAATGAAGGGTGTATGTGAATGCTAGGTGAACAAGTCCATATCCAAGGGGGTCACAGAGCAGGAGGAGATGACTTCCATCTCTAGGAATCAGGGTGTTTTTACAGAAGAGATGGGCCTTGAGCTGACTCTTGGAGGACAAATGGGAGTTAGAAAGGCAGAACTAGTGCAGTATTCTAGTTTAGTGCCCCTATTAAAAAATACTTGTTAGTATGTCCCAGAGAGAGAGAGAAGGAGCATAGCATTGCCTTAGTCTTCATTACCATCAAGCACTGGATGAGGAGGGTTGAAGAGGTGGGGATGAGGGTCACAGCAATGGAAGTATTACAGGCTCAGGGGATGGACAATGGGGATCCTCCAAGATGTCGTGCGTCTCTGTTTCAATGACAGGAACTAGCCTCCCAGAGGGGCATTTTCTGGGAGGACACTGACACTGAGTCTATTTCAAGGTATTGTCTTCATTATAAGGAAAGAATATTTAATTCTGAAAGTGTAAAAGTAAGAGACCTATTGAAGGAAACATCTAGTTACAGGAGGTGAAACACAAAGTAATGAAGGCAAAGTTTAAGGAAACATATTTCATTAGACATGAGACAAATTTAAAATATTCTATAGAGAAATTACTACAAAACCTGCATATTTCTTTTAAAAATGTGGAAGGACTAAAAATAATCCCAATTTTAATTTGAAGACAAGGCAAATAGATTTTCAGTCAAGCCAAAGAGTATATGATTATAGTGGGTTGAATAGTATCTCCCCAAAATTCAAGTCCACGAGAACTTCAGAGTGTGACTGTTTTTGGAATAAGGGTCTTTGTAGATGTAATTATGGTAAAGTTCGAGATGAAATTATACTGGATCATGGTGGGCCCGAAATCCAAGGAGTGGTGTCCTTGGAAGAAGAGAGGAGAGGACACAGAAACAGAGAGAAGAGGAATAGCCCATGTGAACACATATGTAGAGGGTGGAGTTAAGCTGCCACAAATCAAGGAATGGCAGGGGCCCTGGAAACTGAAAGAGGCAAAGAAGAATCCTCCCCTAGATCCTTCAGAGAGATCATGGCCTGCTAACACCATGACAGTTTGCACTTAAGATCTCCAGAACTGTGAGAAAATAAACTTCTGTTGTTTTAAGCCACCCAATGTGTGGTAATTTGTCAGGGTAACCCTAAGAAATTCAGACAATGATTAACTTTCAGGTTTCGGGGAATGAGGGGATCTGGGCCAGGCAGGGCTTCCTAGAGGTCAGGCTGGAAAACAGAAGGGTTTTGGGAAGTGAAGAGGAGAAGAGGGGCTTTCTTGGCAAGGGGAGAAGTAGCCATAAAGGTATTAAGGTAGAAATGGGCAAGATGGGAGACTTCTGCATGAATGATTGCACTTTGTTTGATTTATACCTGGTGGACAACTCCTGGATTTCTTTCCTTTTGATACAGATATATCACTAGAAATAGTCTCATCTTTAGCAATTATAATAAGGAGAAGAGTTTTGGTTCCTATGTAGAACAAATATTAAAAGAGAACATTAGTGAAAAGGATCCTGAGGGTTGAGGTGGAGGTTTTGTTCCCAATAGGGGAACAAAATGAGGAAAGTTGTTAAAGCAGATTTTGATATATATGTGTGAAAAATATTTCCTGACATGACATGCAATGATATGTATAAACAAACTAGCTAACTAACAAAAAACAAGGGAGTAGTGAGAGCCAGAGAAAATCTGCATAACCTCTGGATTAGGTAAGAGGAAGTAGAGAAGAGAGATTGAATTAAAACTACTGTTAGAAGTGTGAGGGATATAAATGATAAACATCTACGTATTACTTTGTCTTGTGCACCTGAAACTAATAAAAAAAAAAAAAAAAGAAAAAACAAACAAACAAAAAACTACTGTTAGAGGGACTGTTCCCTGCTCCAACCACCAGGTGGTGTCATCAGTTTATGACAGCTTGGTTGCCCCTCAGAATGGCGGAGATGAGGACAGTGTAAATGCCCGTGTGCATTCAGAAATGTGTAAGGCATAGGATACTTGCCGGCTATGTACTTCTAATTTAGCTGGGGTCTGTAAAATACAGATGTTTTCTAAACTATCTGACCTCCAATTTTACGAAAGTTAAAAATTGTTGTGCAATTTTCAACTGAGTAACGAATGAAAAATAAATAAGGGAAAGTAAGAGAAGGTTTATTAGATTTATAAGTTAACATGTATATTGTTCTACATTACTAAAAAGTCACACAGAATTTTAGGGTTGGAAAATCCTTAGTTTACTCATGTCTTATTTTCTGTATATTATCTTGGGTCCTCAGGTATAGATAATCCTGAGGCCCAGAAACTGTGTGTTATTCATTTCTCAGTCTTCAGCAAGCACAGAATACAGGTGCTTAATTAGTGTTTGTAGAATGAATAAATTCTATAGAACTCTGTAAATGAGACGAAGATTATAGTCAAATATTCTGTTCCTTATAATGATATGGTATGGCCAAAATAATTTTTATAAAGAGGTGGAATATAGAAACTTTTTTCAGTGGGAGAAGTCCTTGAGTTTCTATGGTAAACTTCTAGGATTTGGGCTTTTTCACAGCCTCCACACTGTGGGGCTTTCAATTGGCTTCTGGAAGTGCTCGTTCACAGCAAGTGCTCATTCTCTTTGCCTGGCCTGAAAGAGTGAATCCTTGATTTGTAAGCACACCTCTGAAATGGGAGTTCACTTTGCTGTCTATAGGCCTAAGAAGGGCCTCAATATTTTTGTGGAAAGAAGAATTGGAGGATGGGAAGAGGAACCTCAAATGAGGCTTTTGGTGGTAACTCCTGAGCTGCAAGTACCATCCTGTCCTGGCCCATTCTAGGATTAGTCCCAATGTTCACCAATCTCTGATGTTTTGAACCAAGAATAACTTACTGACGAGCTCAAGGTGGTCAGAATGGGTCTTGGTGAGGCCCATCATGGGGAGTAGAAATGAAAACTAAAATTTTGTGCTGGCTGTGATCACAACCAACAAATCCATATTCTGTAAATCATCCTCCATCATCCGATACTTTATGAGCCATGGCCACCATGACCCCCTGATAACATACTCATATGTGAGCCATTGTCCCAAACATGTATGCATACTTCAGTATGTCTAAACTAAAATAGAACATTAACCTACCCTCCAACTAGAAACATGGAGGGACAGTTTTTTTCCCTATAAGGGTCCAGATGGTGCTCATCTAAAAGAGTGGAGCTATAACCTAATGGAACACAACCCCATCCACTATGCCTGTCGAAATTCTTCCAGATTTTCAACTATTTAATTTCATGCATTCATGTCCCAGATACTCCATGATTATCTCACTCTGGAAGAAATGAGTTCTCAGTTGATCATGGAAGTCCTGCAGATCTTTCATGAACTGAGCTTGCCAGTGACATGGCCCCTATCCTAGATAACCCAAATCATCAGTACCTATGAGGCAGAGAGCCTGAATTAGGGCAGGACCATGCTCAACAGGGCAGATATAAGGTCCTTCAACATGAGCCATTTCACTGAACTGAGGTAAATTTAACAACCGGGACCAAGATTCCAGCAATAGAGGCCACTTCTGCACGATAGTGAAGGGCAGGAGAGATCTGCAGAGGGGCAATGGGAGCAAACCTAGCCAGTTCTTCCACAGGCAAAGACCTTTCTAGAAGCAGTGTGTTTGGGAGCTCAGACTTGTAAAATCAGATGCAGGATTAGGTCTCTGCAGGGAAGACAAAGCAAGAAGAAGCCATTCCGTTTCTCTAGGCCAAGGGGAGGCAGCTGGGCCCATCACTCTGCCTGGGGCAGGGCGCCCTTTTCCCTTTCTACTTGCAACTCCTGGGGGCCCTTAGAACACGGATGTGCATCTCAGTTTTTTCATCTGCATGATTGAGAACTCATAATGTTTACCTCATGGGTAGTAATACTAAGTAATTTTCATAAAGACTTATGAAACAAGACAGGTATGTCTAAAAATCACGTGATTTATTTTTACAACTCTTTATAGTGCAGATATGCCTGTGTGCCTATGCCCTCCACATAGTTTCTGACCATCTGTGAGCTTTATCTCCCTTTTCTGGCCATGGTGAGTTATCTCAAACACACCCTCAGATTCCCTAGCTGACATAGGGTCTCCTTCTCCTTCTAGTGCCTTCATCATCACTGTCTCCTTTTGAAGATTCTTTTTTCAACTCTCTCTTTTTCAAAAGATTACTTTGTCACAATTATTCAGGAAAGGGTTTTGCGCCTGTAGGAAATATTAATAGACTATTATGAGGTCCTACAACTAATTTTTCCACACATATCATCTGTCTTTGCATGGTTATTAAACTTCAACAATATTTCATGCAATGCTTCCCTGCTAAATTAATTTGGTTCCTTCTTTTCTGGCTTCTTCTTTTCTGTCCACAAGCTTTAAAATTAAATTGAATCTTCATAATTATAGCTTTTTGTTGTTCTCCTTCATATCTTTTTCTTTTTTTCAATTTCTCTATCAAAGGAGCAATAAAGACATAAAGAAGCAAAATTATAACTCTAAAAGACCCAAATGGTCTGGAGTTTGATGGGCTTGAGGTTGGGTACCTTTTAAGTAGGAGGAGAGAGGGTGAAGAATTCAGACCTGCCTGGAATGTAGATAAATTAGCTCTGATATATCCTGGGGCATTGGAAACAAATGAGAATTGTTCTCTCAATCATGAAACTTTCATGGTTGCTGTAATGTTCTTATTTGTATCAAGTGATACTTTTATGTTTTAAAAAGTATTCTCTTTATATTTACACACACACACACACACACACACACACACACACACACACACATTTTCACTCCTGATTAAATTTTCCCAAAGTTATATGTAGCCTCTCTTAAAATCCTTTCCTTAGGCACCAAGGAATGGTCACTTTTATATTACATATCTTGAAACTGGTAGATGAAGAGCTAAAACAACCTTAGTGCTTGGGGTTGACCCAGACAGGACACCAACCAAGGGACTAGTGGGAAGTGGAATCAGGAAGAAGCTCTGATAGGAGGTCCTGAAAGTCTGAGGTAAGAGCCAGTTAAAGTTCACTGGGGAAATCAGACACTCAAGCCCAAACACTGGGAAATGTAGGGAGAAGGGACTCTTAACCCCTTCCACCTTCCCCAGGCTTACTGCTTTACAAACTTTCCCAAAAGAAGAAATTGCCAACCTGATAGGTCAGATAGGTATATCTGATTGGGCTGTGTTTCCTGGTGGGTGGGGCTACTGTGCTTCAAAGGCCAGTGCCCATGCTCAGCCTTTCTTAAGATCAAAGGAGGGCCTCCTTAGGCAAGTGAGCCATCGCAGTGAGTCTACCCTGCAGCTAAACAACCGCTATGTAGGGGATCTAAGGTCCATTTTGGTGCTTGGTGCCTCTCTCTGTCCCCATTTCTCCAGTCAAAAACTTCTTTCTTCAACTAAACTTCACAAAAGAGACTTGCAGTTAGCAATGTTGGTGCTAGCTTACTTATTACTAAAGAAGTACTATGATTTCTGTTTTGTCCCTGTGGCAAGGGTGGAAAGGCAGGGCAGGATTTCGTTGTTCCTAGGACTCTGACCATCATGTCATACACAGCCAACATCTTACCTCTAATCCATAAAAGAGAGTCCAAACATAAATACAGAGTCAGGCAATATTCAGAGTCGGACAGAGATATGATCAGTGGGAGGTCAGATATAGGCCAAGAATGAGCATCCTGAACCACTGGTTTGAACATCAGTAGTTATTTGCTTTTCACAGTAATGGGCTGTGAGTTCTATGGTGTCGGATGTGTCAGTATGGGTTACGGTCCAGAAATACTTCTCCATGAAAAAAATGATTTATCACGCAAACAATAGTGTAATCAAATCTCAGACAAATGCTTAATTTACTTAACAAAATAAATTGACACAAGGACAAAAAAAACTCCCAGTTTTCCAACACACTAGCAAAGCAAGAATTACTCCCCTGTTCACAGAAGGAGAACCTAGAGATGATCTAGTCATCTAGTCCATTCTTCTCACACGATGAAGAAACTGAGTCCCTGAGGAGTTGGCTGGAATTAAGAAGTTGGGTCTCCCCAACTTCAAATAATATCCTTCTTTTCTTCTTCTTTACCTCCTTTAGTCTGCATTTAAACAATAACATTGTATTTCGTTCCTGAACCTCTAGAATTCAGAATTTTTACTAATTTAGCTTTGGCAATTCTGAATTAGTGAAATACTAACTAATGAAAATTACAATATCACACCCTAATGGGTTTGGCCAAAGAGGTGAGAGACTAGAGTTTTTAAGAAGTTGATTTGAATAATAATTTTAACATCTGGGATTTCTTTTGTAATGCTTTACTTCTGAGGGAACAAGCAAAACTTCTACTCATCTATTAATAACAATCTTATTTGACATGCCTGTAAATTAGAAATGTATATAATTTCCCCATGTAAAAAAATGAACAAAATAGTTCTTAAAGCAGTTCTGTTATTCCCATGATGCTGGCCATTCTGCAGCGGATCACCAATAAGGCTGGCTCTGCAACCTCATTAGCCCAATGAAGGCTGTGATACGATTGCAAAGTGCAGTGTTCAGGTAATTGATCCTCAGGGACAGAAGAAGGTGTGGCCCAACCATTGGGTCCACCTGGTGAATCCAGGCTATAAATAAGGGTATCTAACTGAGAAGTAAAAGGTTCAGTGCAGAGATGGGGTGAGAGGGGGCCATCAATTACCAACACTTTTGTTAACCTCCATTGAACCCAAATCAGATGGATTTAAAAGCTCAATCGATTTCATGGGATGGATATGAATCAGATACCTCCTCTGGGCTGCGCAGGGGACTCACCTGGGACAACGATCCAGGCCCTACTCCCAGGTTGATTTCCCTCCTGCCACACCCATACCAGGCCCTAAGCAAGTTGGACTGTGAGGAGTGATATAGTAGGATTAAGTAATAATATTCTAGTCACCATTTATTGAATAATTGCTGTGTAACAGGCTTTTTTCTAAGTCTTTTAACTAGGTCGTTTTGTTTAACAAAGAGAAGTGTGGGGGAGGAGAGAGAAGATAACACACTCATTAGTTCATTTGTTCCTTCATTCACAAAAACATTCCCAGACCAGCTACTCTCTTCCAAGCACTATGCTAAGCACTGAAGATGTAAAGTGAGTAGGACAAAGTCAATCTTCTATAGGAAAATGTGAATTATAAAATGCGATGCAAGGCTAAACACTTTGCAGTGTATAATTCTGATGGGAGGCTCTGGGAAGGAAGGGTCTGTATCGAAGAACTGCTGTGGCAGCATTAGTTCCTGTTTTCACAGGAGTGGTGAGGTATAAATGGGTAAATGGGAAGCCCAGTGTCCTGTTAAGTGAAGAAATACCTCATGTGAGTCTTGGATGGGCTGCCTGCCAAGGGCTGCCTGTGAGGCATGCAGGGGAACCTGGAGGCTGAGCAAGTGGAAAGGGTGGTTATAGGGCAGGAAAGGTTCAAAATCCCCCAGTGGTTGTGAGTAACACATGTTCTATCTCTACTGTCTTCCTCACTCATTCATTCTCATCCCTTTTCTCTTTCTTCCCTTTGCCAGCCACCCACCTCTCTGCCACCAGCCTGAACTGTGTAAAACTCAACTTCAGTCATACTAATAATAGCTAATACTTACAAAGCCCTTACTCTGTGCACCATTCTAAGCTCTTTATAGATGTATAAACTAATTTAATCTGTACAACCCTAAGAGGTAGGTACCCCAAATTATTATCCCCATATTACAAATGTGGCAACTGAGACCCTGGGATGTGACTTGTCTCAGATCACAGTGTAAAGAGAAAGGAAGGGAGAAATTGAAATTCAGGGGACCTGGCTCCCGAGTCTGCCCTCTCAGCATCCAGGCCAGGCTTTGCTGCCTTGTGTGTCATCCTCCAGTTCAAACACATACCCCAGTTCTCATTACCAAGTAAATCCCAACTTTAGCTTGTAACTGACTCTCACTGCCCACTGTGATCAATCACTGTACTCTAGCAGGAAAACAGAATTACTTAACATCCTTTAACATTCATTAACACCCTGGGCTTCTTGCTTTGCTTTTCCCCCTCCACCTGGAAGGTCATTTCTTTTCCTTTCCAACTCCAAATCCTACCCATATTCAATGGCCAGCTGAAATTTCATGTGCCCTGTAAAGACTTCCTTGATTCCTGAGTTGAAAAGATGTTCTCCCTCGTCTGAACACTCATAATACTTTTTCAATTCACACAGATCTTTACACCCTTATAGTACAGACAGTTGTGATACCTGATAATATATAACTAAGGTGCTGAAGTTTTATTTCCACTTGATTTGTAAGCTTCATGAGACCCTTTCCTCTCTGCTTCCCTGACTCCCACCCAAGCTCCCTTAATTGGTCTGCACTCAAATTCCACCCCCCAACCCCCAACTAACACTCACTATCATTTGGCCAGTGCCCATGACACAATGAACACCCATGGCTAACAGTAAGATGTGCTGTCTCGGTCAGGACTTTGCCTTTAACATCTATGGTTTGGATGTCATTATCAGTGGTGGACCCTCTCATTTTCCAAAGTGTCACAGTGTGGAAAATCAATCACGGTTACTGTGCTAAAGGCTACTCTCTAGATAGGGCAGGGTAGCACTGCGGTTAAGAGCTTGGGCTCTGGAGCCTGACTCCCGAGGTTAGAAACAGAAATCTGCCACTTAGTAGCTCTGTTAACCCTGAGCAAGTGTGCCTCAGAACCTTCTGTAAGTGGGTATAACAACAAGCCCTTGCTACGTCTAGGTTATTAGGGGGATCAAAGGAGCTCATGCGGGAGGCTGGCCTGGTATGCAATAATAGAGCTCACCAATAGGGGGCCCATGTGTTCGGGTATCCACTAGTCCTTACCAAATGTTAATTGTCTTTGTTATAAATCTGTGTGTGACAGTTATGTTTAATATTGTAACCATGAAATTGAATTAAATGTTACATAAAGTGATGATAAGTGTGAAAAAGGAGAACTGTTATTTCTTTGAACATTAAATTAAATGCTTTGGACTCAATAAAGGTGAGTCACTAAAATAGATGTTGAATTAGATGTGGGGAAAACCACTATAAAAGATTGAGGGGAAAATAATAAATATCTAGAAAGTCTCTGCACTTAGATTGCTTCATCAGTGACTTTAAGTTCTTGCTGTACTTTATAGAGACTGAAACTGGAAATTGGGGGTGATTGATGCATTTCTTTGGGTATGGTTTGTACAAGACAGGGAAGGCAGAACTTTATTAGTGCATGTACATGAAAAGAAAAGACTTTGGCCCTACAACAAAATACTGGTGAATAAATGTACATTTGTGTGTTTTGGTTAATATAAAACATGTAATATATGTTTATGTAACTTTTTGAAAAAAAGCTTCATAGCTTTGGTGGACTTTCAGAAACCACTATCTCCCATCTGGAGAGTTTTAGATAAGAAGACGTCTCTGAACACTTTTTGTATTAATGAGTGAACAAATGCATAGGATTAGAGGGTGATTGTAGAAAATACCGTTAGCTCTGCTCATTTTCTTTCAGTCCTCACCTTTGCATGTCAAACCTGCTTACTAGGAATACCTAGCACTTTTCATCTGAGAGCTTTTATTTTTAGCTGTGGTAATCTCTCTGCTCACACACAGGGCAAGTCAGAAGTGAGTGTGGGAGAATCAATACCCCAGAAGTCAGCCCCTCCAATAACAGACAGGGACTTAGTAAATAAATGACTCAGCTTCCTCACCCCACTATTAAGATATCTCTGAGATGTATTCTATAGTCTCCCAGAAGTCCCCCCTTGCCCACAGTGGTAAATTACTGGATAATGCAGCTTCTACTGGCAGCCTCCCCTTCTCTGCCTCACTTCCTCACTTCCTCAGTGATGTTTCCTAAAATCATCTCCCAAATAAACTGCTTGCTCTTGAATTCTTGTCTCAGGGTCTACTTCAGGGGGAATGAAACTAAGACACAGGCCCAAGCCTCAGGACCTAGGCCTTCCACAGAGACCTTGTACAATAGATGATGTACAAACTTGATCAAACCAAAGAGCACAAATTTACTCGGTGCAAGTTAATAAACAACAACACTTGATTTAATAGAGATTGAAACAAAATATTTAGATTTTTAAGTCAACAAAATGTTACCATTTTAGTTGTTACCAGACCAGTTACCAGAATACTTAAAAAAAAAAAAAAAATTCCAGTTGTTTTCCTGTTACATGCATCCTTTGAGAAGGATGCTTCTGCATTAGGTTTCTGATGCAGACACAAGAAAGTCAGTAAACTGCTTTATTTCCAGTTGTCCTGTGTTCTGATCAAATAAGGGGGCTGTTCTCTAGGAGGTTCTGTATGGGTCTGCTCCCGCCTCAAGTTGGTTAAGAGGCAGGACGGTGGAGGAGGTCCCCAATAATGGGCCATACGTCTGTGGTCAAAGAACCTTCTCTGAGGTTCAATAGCCTCTTCTGACAAAAGAGCCCAAGCCCTGAATGGTTCTGATGTTTATAACACTGTTTGAAAACCTCTCACTAATTCCTCAGCTCACCCCACCCTACCCTGAGCACATGGTTTAGACTGCATATTCCAGGATGAGCGTAAGGCCCTAGGCGCCACGCCAGGCCTGATGAGGTCTGTAGATTCATGCGAGCAGCAGCAGCTGCCTGGGAAGTTATCCAATGCGCCATCAAACCTCAACAACTGTCGTGGGATGGCTGTGCTGGCTGGGACTGCCTACTGCAGCCGGCGGGAGCTCAAACACTACCTGTGGTTAATCCCCAGAGCAGTAGTTCCGGCCCATGAAGAATAGGGGATATCCAGATTGGGCATGGAAAGGTGAACAAATATTGCCCAGTGTTCTGCCAATCGCCAGTCCCCTCATTCTGTTTTTCCCCCCACCCTTGGGCAAATTTGGTTTCCTGAAATTAATTATTCAACAGGAGGTGACAGCCGGTGTATAGCAGCACTGTTGGAACAGAGAATAAAGAGGCACATTGGACACAGCAGCTGCACCTCCCAGACCCTGAAATTTAAGATCTTTATAAATGATCTGTTAAAACTATAGTGACGATAAGCTTATGAATCATGATCTATATTAATCAGGGCTGCTGATATGGAAAGATTAATTGAAACGTGCAGTTCTACACAAATGATAAAGTGGTAACAATTTAATATCAGACAAGAAGAGTGAAGAAATTACACTCCAAGCTTCATGCATCATTACTATGGATATTAATATTTTACCCAGCGCAACAGCATCAGGAATCATAATGAAAATCCATAAGTGGTGCACAGACATGATTAAATACAACAGTCTTTAGGAGCTGTTTGGTGGCGGCAGTTGGGCCATATTTCACTCGCCGGCTGGTGATTCCAGTGATAGAGTCTAGACGAGAGTGATTAAAAATTGTTCCTCCTAAAGGCTGTTAACCTTTTACTACTAAAATGAATTTCTTTGATTTTTAAATTATGTCGTTCTCTTTGCTCTTTTCAAATCCAAACTTGATCCCAAACCTTGACACGATGCTGGGTCCTTACTGTAGTGACAATCAAAGCAAACTTTCTCAGCTATAGTCCACTGCCCTAAGGTGTGGTATTAGTCATCTCATGGAGAATGGAGGGTCATTGTCTTCCTTGGCCAGGGATGGCTGGAAAGAGTGAATGATAAATCATCAGGGGCCCTTGGGGGGGAGGGGTTCCAAAGACTAGTAATTGATAAGGCTGACTCCTTCACCCAACCTTATCAGTGGAGATGGAGATGATTTCTTCAGAGATCCTGGTCTCACTGGTGTAATTACTACATTTGTTCAATTACTCATCCAACCAACCAACCAACAACATGCACCCACACCTGGGAAGTACAAAAATCGGCCCCAATATACATGTGTTCCAGGCTGAGGAGATAAAGACCCAAATCAGTGTGAAGTCTTTGAGAATGCAACCAGAGAGAGTCAAGAAGTTCTTCTTTGCAAGACTTTCTTCTACCCTGTGAAATCTTCACTCTCACATATAAATCGACAGACTCTCCAGACCCCTTTTATCTTGAGCTGAAACAGAGAGGTCAGTGTACATTTGCAGTAGTGAAATTCATTACCACCTCAGGTTTATAATTAGAAATGCAGTCTATTCTTTTAAGGACATTGCATCCAGTTCTTCAGTGTTCTGGTTTCTTAGGTCTCTAAAGTAGTGATTCTCAAATTTTAGTGTGTGCACAGTATCAACTGGGAGAGAGAGTTTTCCAAGATTCAAAATTTATGCTGCTAACTACCTCATTACAAGGCTATTGAAGCCTGAAATATCTAACTAAACCAGAGTCCAAAAATTGTAAGGTTAATTTATTTCTCTACCAGAGCAAGATTTCCCTGTCCCTATGACTGGTCTCCCATCAAATCCCATCACAACATTCATCCTGAATTTGTTTTCTTTTTCATATATCTTCCCACATTTTTTCATTCACTCATTCATCATTCAATGAATATATTTTTGTGTGTGCATCTATCACACTGTTCTAGACCCTAAAGATACATGATATGGTTCCTGTCTCATGAAACTTTCATTCTAGTGAAAAATAACAAAAAGTAAACATGTAAGCAAATACATAAGATAATTTCAAGTACTAATGAATTCAATGAAAAATAAAATAGTCTGATATAGTAGATTGGGATATTGGAGGTTCATTTTAGCTAAGTGGTCAGGGTAGACTCCATTTCATCTATATTGTCAAATTTACGGGTATAGAGTTGTTCATAGTATTACCTTATTATCCTTTGACGTCTGTATAGTCTGCAATTATATCCCCTATCCATTGCTGATATTAGTAATTTGTGTCATTTTTTCCTTTGGTAGTCTTGATAAAGTTTATGAATTTTATTAATCTTTTTGAAGAACTAGCTTTTTGTTTCATTGATTTTTCTATTGCTTTCCTATGTTTTCAGTTTTTTTTACTAATTTCTGCTCTTATATTTTTTTCCCCTTCATTCTGCTCATTTTGGGTTTATTTGCTTTTAAATGTCTTTAAGTTTTTTCAGATGAGAGCTTAGGTTATTAATTGGTTTGAGACTTTCCCTATTTTTTTTCTAATGTATGCATTTAGTGCTATCAAATTTCCTCCCAGTACTGCTTAGCTGCATCCTACAACTATTGATATATTGTCTTTCATTTTCAATCAGTTCAGTGTATTTTTGTAGTTCTCTTGAAATATCCTCTTTGATTTATGGATTATTTAGAAGTGTGTTATTTAGTTTCCAACTATTTGAAGATTTTCCTATTTTCTTTCTGTTTTTGATTTCAAGTTTGAGTTCCTGTGGCAGAGAACACTCTCTGTATTGTTCCAAATCTTTTTAAATCTGTTGAGGTTTATATTGTGGCCCAGGATATGGTCTATCTTGGCTTATGTTCTGTAGGCACTTGAAAAGAATGTGTGTTTTCCTCTTGTTGGTGGAAAGTTCTATAAATATCAATTAGGATATATTGATTGATGGTGTTGTTGAGTTCTTCTGTACCCTTGCTCATTTTCTGTGTAGATGTTCTATCAATTGCTGAGAGGTTTTTGAAGTCTCTAAATATAATTAATTGTAGGTTTATCTATTTCTTCTTGCATTTCTCAACTTTTGCTTCACATAATTTGACCCTGTTGTTTGGTACATACAGACTTAGGATTTCTATGTCTTCTTGGTGGATGCCTCTTTTATTATTGTATTATGTCCCTCTCTATGCCTGGTAATTTTATTTGCTCTGAAGTATATTTTATTTGATAATTTATCCATTCTTGATTTCCTTTGATTAATCTTTTCATGATATATCTTTTTATATCCTTTTACTCTCAATCTGCCTATATTATGATATTTGAAGTTCGTTTTTTGTAAACGGCATATTGATGGTTCATGTTTTTAAATCCACTCTGATGATCTGTCTTTTAATTGGTGTATTTAAACTATTTGCATTTGATGTAAGTATCAATAAGTTAGGTCTTAAATCTGCTGTTTTACTTTTTGTTTTGTGTCTGTTCTCTCTGTTTTTGTTTTTCTGCTTTCTTTTTCCTGAATTCTGTGGGCCAGTTTTTAAAATTCCACTTTCACTTATTAATAGTGTTCTTGAGTATATCTCTTTGTATAACTTTTTTTTCTGTTTTTCCCCCCTGGGTATTAGATTCTCTCTCTCTCACTAACTCTCTCCATTATGTGTGTGTGTGTGTGTGTGTGTGTGTGTGTGTGTGTGTGTTTATGTATATGTATTCACAGTTTACTGGTGTTGTCATGCTACCAGTTCAAGTGAAGTGATAATGTGACCTCACTTTACATCCCATTACTCTTCCCTGTTTATAAAATAATTGTCTTAAATATTTCTGCTATATATTTAGAACTATATCATTCAGTGTTACAATTTTTGCTTCAACCCTCAAACATTATTTAGAAACTTCTAGGACAGAAGAAAAGACTATTGTATTTATCTATAATTTTTCTTGTGTTCTTTCTTGTCTTCTGATACTTAAAATTTTTTTCTTTTTATCATTTCCTTTCTGTTTAGAGAACTTTGACAATTTCTCTAGGGTAGGTTTGGTGGTGACAAACTCTTAATTTTCCTTTCTTTGAGAATGTCTTGATTTTTCCTTTATTCCTGAAGTATATTTTCACTGGGTATAGGATTCTGGGTTGGCAGTTATTTTTTTTCAACATTTGAGAAGTATTCTGCTACTTTCTTTCAGCCTCATGGTTTCGGGTGAGAAATAGATAGTCATTCTAATTGTTTCCTTTGTTTAGGCAGTGTGTCTTTCTGACTGCTTTCAAGATTTTTTTCTTTGTCTTTTGTTTCATAAGTTTAATCATGATATGTCTTGGTATGGGCTTTTGGGGCTTGTTTTTTTTTATCCTTTTTAAATTTCTTAACAAAATGATCTTCATTAATAATTTCACAAATAAAACCCAGACTTACATGCCTGGAATAAACTCTACTTGGTAACAATTGATTGTTTTCCATAGTGTTTTTGTTTGGATGTTATGAATATATGGGTCTCATGAGTCTCTGTTAGGAAATAGCCTCAGGGACCTGTGGGACTATAAAAAAGTTTTAACATTTGTGTCATCCAAGTCCCAGCAGGAGGGGCAAAGGGTCCAGGTTGGAAAAAAAAATACTTGAAGACATAACAACTGAAACCTTTCCAAATTTCGAAAGGACATAAACCTATATATTCAGGAAGATAAGTAAATTCCAAACAAAATGTCCTTTGATAGATGAATGGATAAAGAAGTTGTGGTATATATACACAATGGAATACTATTCGGTGGTAAGAAAAGATGATACAGGAACATTTGTGACAACATGGATGGATCTTGAGAGTGTAATGCTGAGCGAAATAAGTCAGACAGAAAAAGCAGAGAACCATGTGATTTCACTGATATGTGGTATATAAACCAAAAACAACAAAAGAACAAGACAAACAAATGAAAAACAGAAACTGATAGACACAGACAATAGTTTAGTGGTTACCAGAGGGTAAGGGGGGTGGGGGATGGGGGTGGGAGATGAAGGTAAGGGGGATCAAATATATGGTGATGGAAGGAGAACTGACTCTGGGTGATGAACACACAATGGGATTTTTAGATGATGTAATACAGAATTGTACACCTGAAATCTATGTAATTTTACTAACAATTGTCACCCCAATAAATTTAAAGAAAAAAAGTGTGATCCTCCCAGTAGATGCCAAAAGGGACATTTGATAAAACTCAGCACACATTTAAAAAAATGATAAACAAAACCAATATAATACTCATATCAAGGTGACAATAGTAATATGTAGAAATTTTTTAATTTGAAAGGGTATATCTGACAGAAATATAATGCAAATATTATACTCAGTGGTGAATATTTACAAGCATTTCTTTAAGGTACGAACAAGAGAAGAGAGGATTATTATTACAACCTTTCAACATTATTTTGGAGGTACTATATAATGCAATAAGACATGAAAAATGGGAACAATTATTGGAAAAGTAAAGATGAAACTGTTATTATTTGGAAATAGAATGATTTTCTACCTAAAAACAAAAAGAACAAGACAAACTACATAAAAAAAATCTTAGAACTATTTAAAATAGTTCAGTAAGGCATCCAAATACAAAATCAACACTGAAAACCCAGCAACTTTATTTTAGGTTAACAATAACCACACACAAAAGTTAAAAAAAAATGCCATTCACAATAACAACAAAATATGAGCAATAGACCTAATGAGAAATGTATAAGACTCATATAAAAGAGGACAAAACTTTATTGAAAAACTTAAAGGAAATGCTGAATAGAGACATACCATGATTTGAAAGGAAAGACTTGAAATTGTAAGGATGGCAATTCTCCAAAAATTTAATTTGTAAATGCAAATAAATGTCAATCAAAAGCCCAAAATGATATTTCGTGAAACTTGAAAGGATGATTCTAAAGGTTGCCTTGCAAAGGAAATGCACATGAAGGAACCAAGAAATGAATTTTAAGGAGAACAATGAAGTTTTGCCTACCAGATATTAACACATTTTATAATGTCATAGCAACTTAAACATTTTGATGTTGGTACTCAAATAGACAAGTTAATAAAAGAATACAGCAACAAAACAAGACACAGTGTAATTAATAGCCTTTTCTACCCCTACTAACAACTTTATATTGAACTTGACCCTACCCCTACTGTCAGCAGCAAGAAAGATGGAGTGATGCAAGCAGGATGAAATTGCTACAACCCCTGCCCAGTGCACACAGGCTATGGGGAGCATGTTGTGGCCCTTGAAGAAATGCTGGTAGGGAGAACAGATGAAGCAGCATATAAATTTGGAAATACTGACCAAGTCAGAGGGAAGATAGCAGGCATGTGCAGTATCCCAGACTTTTAAATACCACCCGAGTCCATCCACTTTAAATTCTTTCTTTGTTTACTGTCCAAACCAAATGTGTCCAGTACTTTCCTGGGGTGAAAGTGACTAAGCTATCATGGATATTTGTCCTTATTAGTGTTCATTTAATTTTTTAGTGGCCTTATTATAATTAGCATAGAGAAGGTTGCCTCTAATCAGAGAACCCACGAGTGGACATTTTCCCTAGATATTGTCTGCTTGCGGCTTAGTCTTCTGCGTTTGAAAGTACATGACAATATGTGATCTTCTCCCTCTTTATCTTATTTCTGTCTATCAACTATATCTAGATACCACACAACTATACCGAATGATTGAAAGCAACCCTGTCCAAAAAAATGTTTCCCCTTCTTGAAAGACTTTTCATCCAAATCCCATCATACACATTCCACTACATACTGCTATAATTTTTATTCAAATACAATAATAATCCTTCAATTTATCAGATCCCCTTCATAAGAGAAGTCAGTATATGATTAATATGTCATTTAAAAGTAGTAGAAAAAGGATAGACTGTTTATTAAGTGGTGTTGGGGCAATTGACCATTAATTTTTTTAAGTTAGATTACTCCCTCACATAATAATCAAAGTTAATTCGAGATGAACTAAAGAAATACATATCAAAAACAAAAATTTAGGGGGAAACATTTTTATAGTCTTTGAATGGTATGACATGAGAAAACATTTTTATTATGTTTGAGTGGTATAGCACAGTGTTACACTGTAGAAAATGGGGCCCGCACTAGTTTTTGTTTTGTTTTTATTGTTTGGGGTTTTTTGTGTGTTTTTTTGTTTGTTTGTTTGTTTGTTTGTTTTAGCAGAAAAGGATTTAAGGTAGAGAATTAGTTGCTTCCAAAATCTATGAAAGGGCTGGATAGGTGGGGTCTAAGTTGGTCTTCTGGGACAACTTCCAGAACTGGTCCTCCAGGGAAACTTCTACCTCTGTCACACTCAGGAAAATGGGGATTCAACTTCTGGAATTCACCATCTGAGGGGTGACCTATAGTGAAGGAAACTGCCTTTAATGCTTCTGTAGGCAGAGGAATGCCTGTGCCTAGCTACCGATACTCGTAAATGTAGTAACTAGACAGCCCAGATTCCAAATCTTCTATAAGGACATCTAATTGGCAAAACCTAAATCACTCCTAGAATTCAATTTGCAGAGGAGTTTTTTTAAAATGTAGTTTTTAGCCTCTACAATAAAGGAAGGCACACTAGAAAGAGGATGAAATGGTTAGTACATAGATATGGAAAGACTTCCTAAACAAATACCAAAGGAAAAGTAATGTTGAATGTTTTGATTGCCCACCCAAAAGCCATTGTGCCTTTCTTCTTTGCTGACTATAGAAGATATTGATAATAGTTTATTTTATATCCATTCTTCCCATTCCCTTTTTGTATAGAATATTAGCCTCAGCAGCCATGTTCTCAATTAAAAGACTAATTTTCAACCTCCCTTGAAGCTAGAAGTAGACAATTCGGTGTTGATATTGTTCGGTGAAGCTTTTGGAAAAATCTTTTAAAAGGGCCTGACTCAGTAAGAAGCGGCACCATTTTCCTTTCTCTCCTTTCTTCCTGAGTGGAACATGGACATAAGGACTAGTGCTCCAGCAGCCATTCTGGATCATGGGGCAACCTTGTGAATAGAAGTCTGTTATTTTGAGGTCAGATTTTAGTTTGGTTTTCTGTTTCTTTCAACCAAAGACATTCTAATTGATATCTAACTCACATTTGACAAATATGACTACATTGAAATGCAGTCTTTAATATGCCATCATAAAACTCATAATTGTTGTCATTAATTGAACACTTCCAATGTGCCAGATAATGTGTTATGCACTTTCCATATATTATCTCATTTAATGCTCACAATGCTTCAGTGATTTACGTACTATTGTAATCCCTACTTTATGAGAGCAAACTAAGTCTTAGAAAGCTTAAGTGACTTTCCCAAGGTTATATAGCTAGTACATTATAGAATTAAGGTTTGAACCTATGCTGCCTAATTCCAGAGCAAAAAAAACACTCTTTTGTGACCTTCCCACTATAAAGATGTTGTAAATAATAATAAAACAAGTGATAAGCTTGGAGAAAATATTTCCCACGTTTATAACACATACAAGATTAATATCAATAATATCTAAAGAACAATAGGAAAAAGGCAAATTGCTGACAGAAAAATGGGCAAAGTATTTCACAGAACAATAAATACACATACCCAATGAAGACATGGAAAAAACTCAATATCATTAGTAATTCAGCAAGTAAATGCAATTTAAAGTAATAATGACATGGCAGCTTTTTAACTCTTCAGATTATCAAATTAAAAATATTTTTAATATCCAGTGTGCATATGGGTATAGACAAATAGCTACTGTGATATAATGTTGGTGAGAAGAAAAACTAGAAAAGCTTTTATTCTAGGAAAGAAAATGTGCAATGCACAGATGAAAAGGTAAACTTATAAATGTTTATGTTTTGTCCCAGCTATTCTGTTCCTGGGACTCTCTCCTACAGAAAGAAACCTATTTCAGCAACATGGATTTAGCATTATTTAAAATAGGTAAATTGAAAACAATATAAGTGACCTGTCAGTGGGGAGTGGTCAAGGAAGTGATGGCCCATCCAAAGTGAACTCGTTGGAGTTCTCCAGAGAAACAGAGCAAATGTAAATCTCTTTACATATAGATTTATTATAAGGAAGTGGCTTATGTGATTAAAGAGACTGACAAGTCCCAAGATTGCAGTCAGCAAGCTGGAGACCAAGGAATGCTGATGGTGTAGTTGTAGTCTGGAAGTCGGCAAGCCTGAGACACAGGAAAAGGAAGGAAGAAAATCAATGTCCCAGCTCAAAGGTAGTGGGACAGGTGGAGTTCCCTCTCACTCTGCCATCTTGTTCTATTCAAGCCCTCAATTGACTGGATGGGGCCCGCTCACACTGGGGACAACTAGCTGAAAGAATGCTGTTAACTGGCATTTGCATTTTCTAAGCAAGTGATACTTGATCTTCACAGAGATCTGCCTCCTTAGTCATCAACAATTTAATCCTGCCCATTTAGGTTTAGGGTAAATTATATTGTATTCTGAGATTTCTTTTTGAAATTGGTAACCCAAATAAAGTATTTTGGGTCATCTTGTGTAAAACTGAATACCTCCTGTAAATAGAACAATGCATTGATGACTGGCTCAAGAGTTATATAGACCAAGTGCCTTGCTGTGACAACCTTTGGGGAAAAAATAAATCTTTGTTATTGACAAACTGAATAATTTTCAACATTAACAACTCATATTTTCCATTAACTAGAAAATATTTCCATTTGATTGGATTTAACTGACATTTCTAGACCTCCCACCATGAGACATCCTAGTTCTCAAGGGTCTCAAGATGTCATGGAGGAGACAAACAGTCATCTAGAATTTCCATAGAGTGTTATGAGTGCTATGATGGAGACAACATGAATATTAGAAATGTCTTGACTTTTGTAATTCTAATAACAAAAATGTAAAGTGCTTTTGGGGAAAATATTCGTATTTATGTTTAACCTGTCCAATTTTACAGTTTGTGATTATTTCCGGGCCACTAAATTAGACAAGTGACGGGCAGGTGACCCAGAATAGGGGTTAGTGTTCACCATCATGACTTCCATAAATTCCACTGCAGAAAAGTTCTGGACAGATTCTGGGAATGAGACACTGACATCTGTCTCCCAGAATCAGGATGGTGTTGGGCACCCGAGCAGGCCAGTGGCATGTGAGGAAGGGCCATGATATCACCCCTAACCTGGGCTGGAGACACCACCTCCAGGGGGTGACCAGTGTGTTTGCAGTCTGGCAGTCCTCCACCTCCTCTGTCAGAGCACCCACCACACAAAGGTGTCGCTGCTTGTCCCTGGTCTGCCTTCCCTGCCAGACTGTGGCATTCCAAAGGACAGTGAACTTGTCCTGTTCATCTGTGGAGCCCCAGTGCCTGGCATAGCACCTGGTTCATGGTGAGCACTCAATAAATGTTTGTTGAAAGAAGAATGAACAAATGTCATAGGCAAAGTGTATAATCCAGGGATTGTAATCAACTCCAAGCTAATTCCTAGTCAATTCCTAGCAGTGGCTTATGGCCATATTAAACCCTGCATTAGAATGATTTATGAGGCCTGGTTTAACAGGATGACAATAACATACTCAATGAAGTAACAAATGAATTGTGTTTTAGGCATGGTCCATTCTCAAACTAGGAATTAATTTAATTAGTTTCTGTTTTTATCATTGATAATATCACATAGAAATATTTGAAGAGCTCAGCTTCATGCTCTTAAAATACTTAAAATTCAAGCAGCTTTTATTTTCTAAAGAATTTTAATTGAAGAACAACCCTTTCTTCAATTAAACTTTTAGCTTCAGTAAATGTGGTTTATGAATTTTCTCTCTGTTTTTAATTGCTGTAAACATTTGCTTAACATCTGGTTTTATAGCCACTTAAATAAAAGGGCTTTGCTGTAATAAAATGTGTATATTTGTCTTGAGTGAGCAACATCACTTTTTATGGGAGTGTATCTTGTACAATGCAATTAAAGGCTTCTATTGCATTGACTTTCAAAATGTACATAAAGTTATAATTCCAAAAGACAGCCACTGTAGAAAGATGTGAATAGATAAAAGTATATGAATTGAAAGATATCAAAATTATTTTCTCCTTGAAACCATGATGGTATTTCTATTATATTATTTGCAAATAGTCAAATATTTTTAGGAGAAAAGGTAATTTACAGAGTGGAATTCCCAAACCACATGCTCCTCCCTCATCTCCCCTCCTGTCTTATCCTTAACCTGTTTCATTCTCAGTCCTGCATCCACGGAAGGATATTATAGTCACAGTCACACGTGAGGATTAACTATTAGAAAACTGATACATTTTATTATTTTCCATTTCTGGTAACTTAGGTGAGGATTGACTGGTAAACTTAGAAAAAAAATTGTGAGTGGTATATTTTAGACAATATTTAGATATTGAAATATATGTCTATATGTACACATATGCACACATAATTGTCTACTTTCACACACACATTGAAAGCCATTTCCAGAAATCCTCCATTCTATAACCATTTATTGGGCTTATTGTCTCCTCCTGGTATTTATTATTCTTTTTACAGCTTCCTGTCATCTTAGTTAAGAGAGCACACATGTCAACAGTAAACTGACTTGGTTAAATTCCCATGAAACACAACTAAGGCTTCATCAGTAGGACTATAAACATTTAGCTGTTTGAAGAAAAAAAACCATACACCTGACCAAAGTGCTTGTTTTTTACCCGAGAGAAATAGTGAGTTAGAAAGGAGAGTGGTGAGACTCAGGTGGAAAGAAGAGTGATATTCTAAATGGAAGAATACATTTTAGAAACATTGCTTAGTTTACGTACATTTCTGTTATCCCCCTTCCAGGAAGGGGTTCTAGGGATTATTGTAAAGCAATTTAAAATCATCCTGAGGGTTCTCAGGGGTGATCTCAAGAATCTTTTCCCCCCAAACAATTTGCATGCATGTGAATAAAGATGGTGATCACTACCATTAATTGAGACAAGAGGAAAACAAGTTTGGCCATACTACGTTTTTCTTTTTGTTTTTAAATAGTTTTCTCAATCCCCTAAAACCCAAAGAGTATTTTCATTGTTGCCTCTCCAAAGCTCCTTTTGTTTCCTTTAGCTTGTGCTGCCTTTAGCCTGTTCCTGAAATTTATGCTATTGTCAGACATCTTAGATTAAAAATCTAGTAGTGTGGCTTGATACACTTAACTGTCTTTCTCTCGAGGTGTTCAACACCCTTATCAAGGGTCCATCTCTTCATTTGGTGATCTGTGTCTATGTAGATGTGTGCAAGTCACACACACACACACACAGAGCAGGACTTTACTTTGGTGCCACTTTGCATCATCACCCCTATTAAGATTATCTGAGTATTGGCATTGTGGGTAAAAAAAGATCTATTTCTTTTCCAAAGGGTGAGAAAAATGGGAGGGTGTCAGGGAGAGGGAAAAGAGAGAAAATAAAGTGTGTGTGTGTTTTGGATGGAGGGAGGGAGAAAAAGAGAGGGGGAATATGAGTGAGTGTGGAGGGAGGAGGGGAAATGAAAGGATATTATATATTTTTTTGTATCTGTCATTTCCCTGCTATCTCCCATATGACTTCTTAATCCATCAGAATGCTGGGAAGATAATGTTTTGGGCGAAATAACATGAGAGAGAGGATAGACTCCCAAGGACCAATATCTTTATTGCTCGGAGGATAAACGGATTATGTCAGCCATTTTCTGTTGCTGACAGCTTTTCTTATTAACCGATTTTATTTTTTAATCTTCCAGGGAAGAAATATGGTTTTATGTCACAATAAAACGCCGGTCACATCTAATTCTGCCCTCAAACAAACAGATTTCTGAAAGCCTTGCAGAGAAATTTGAAATAACTTTAAAGAGGGGGTTTTTGGATAAAGTCTTTATCCAGGGGCTTGTTCAACTGCAGTGTAAAAGGTTTAGAGAGAGAAGAGAGGAGAGGGGAGAGAGAGAAGAATAGAGGGAGGGAAGGAGAGAGAGAGGGAGGGAGGGAGGGAAGGAGGGAGGGAGAAGGGAAGAGAGAGAGAAGAAAAGAAGGGACAAGGAAGACCCACACTGCTGCTTTGCTTGGTGATCTCTTTTCAAAGATACTCCAGCATAGTCAAGAAACTGCAGTTTGGATGAAAGAGGCCTGGATGGGTGAAGAGAGGGACAATGGGCCTTGTTGGGGCTTTTGGTGTGGGAAGCTGCTTATACACACTCCTCTGAAACAGACACTTGTTTCCCAGTTGTTCTGGAACCATTAGTAGTTGATGGCATCTTTCAAGCATCATAAACAAATCAATGTGAGTTCTGAGAGGCATTTAAAGCTCAGAGGCAATTCTAGTCTTTTTTCCACGATTCCTTTGCTAGGAGATTTCAACCTGCTTGAGGATTTAGGTCCTGTGTTCCCCCCAAGAAAATCTTCTGTCAAACACCCCAGACAGCTTCAGACTTTGCTTGCTTCTGTCAGCCCACAGCAAGCACATAACCATTACTAATGTATATATATAAAAACCCTCTCGTTTCTTCTCTTCTGTGTGGCACAAAGCAATTTAGCCAGACAGGGCCCCTGCCCACCAGAGGCTTAGCCCAGAAATTGTCCTTAATTTGTGCCTCTCACTTTGTCCGGCGCCCCGCTCACTGCAACCCCAGTACCTTGATTGATAACAATGGCCGAGTCTCACATCGTGCCCTGCCTGCAAGTATTGGTGATTTAGAGCACTTTAAGAATCTGTTAAAAATAAATCGCTTGGTTTTCTAAGGTGTTGTTTTGTATAAGAGAAACTGGCTTTTCAAAAAAAAAGTATTCTGAAACCTGGGGCAGTTCGGGACTGTAAAACTTGTCCCAAGGCAAGTCAGCCAAGCTAAGCATCTCTAGTCAGCTGTGAGGAAAGAGGAGGTTCGAGGAATATATTGAGCCAAACATCTTACCTGGGGACAAAGAGTAGATTTTCCTGCCTCACTTTTTGTTTTCTTTTTTCTTTTTTAACCTGAAGAAACAGAGAACTGGAAGAATGGAGAGAAAAAGGTCATTTGAGGTCTTTCCATCTTGTAATAAAATGAATGTATGCCAGGACTAAATCAGAGAGGCATGAGCAGTCTAGAGGCTGCTTTTACTTGAAATAAGCCTGAACTGCCAAAAGTGCTTTTGACTCTAAGCTGTGATTTTAAAAAATAGTTTTTTACTATGCATAGGTCTTAAGTGAACAGTTTTATTGACTTTGATGTTGTATATACCTGTGTGACTAACACTCCAACTGACACTTAGAACAGTCTCTATCAGCCCTGATCTAAACGGATGGTGTCCCTGTAGCTGCCACTGCGCCGTCTGTGGAGATGTTTGCGCTGGCCCAGCAGCCAGCCCTGGTGAAGAGATGTTGGTGTACAGGTAGTGAGCAGGTTACTTGGCATGGTAACAATAACTATTACATTCTGCTTTTCTGTTTATCAAGCACTTTCACATACATTATCTTAGCATAGTGTTCCAGATGACAAACATAATGATAGTAATATGAAGAACAACAGTAAAAATAACCACGAACACTGATTTACGTTTATTTTGTGTCAAGTACATATAGCATTACATTTAATCCTTTCAATAACACGTTAAGGTCTGTACATTTTATAGTTGAAGAAACTGAGGCAACGAGAGGTTAAGTAATTTGCCCAAGATCACACAAGTAAGTGTTAGAGCCTGAAAATTTGCTTCCAGAAACTGTGTTTTCAACTAAACACGCGAGGCCTGGAAAGGGCAGATGATAAATTAACAAAGGTCACATAGCCAATTCAATGGCAGATCTGGATTCTATAGTAGGATTTTTAAGCCTGCCTCAACCTACCCTTTCAGCTTCATTCTCACTCTGTGCCCCTACCCTGTACACCTACCAATCTATGCCTCAGCCCCAGAGCTAACTGGTCTCTGAGTTTGCCATTCCATTTTAGGCCTCTGTGCCTTTGAACGTGTTCTTTTCTTATCTACTATTGGGCAAACCTCACTCATCTTTCAAGGCTCAGCTCCATTCATAGCTCCTCAATGAATTCTCCTTGAACTTCTGGGTGTGGTTTGATTCCTTTTTGGCATCCCTTTACTACTCCTTTCATCCCGTTGACTGTGTCCTGTCTTTGCCAGTGACTATGAGCCCCTCAATGGCAAAGGCTGTGTTTTTGCTTCCCCCTATTTCTGGTGCCTAGTACTGTATTTGCCTAGTTGAGTGGTTCTCATTAAACTACATTAAGACTTATATCTTCACTTTTTAAAAAATTTATTGGGGTGACAATTGTTAGTAAAATTACATAGATTTCAGGTGTACAATTCTGTATTACATCATCTATAAATCCCATTGTGTGTTCACCACCCAGAGTCAGTTCTCCTTCCATCACCATATATTTGATCCAACTTTTAAAGGGGAAGAAGTGCTTGTGTCTATCTCAAACCTCCTGTTTATCATCACTTGAAATCAGTGAGACACCTACACCAAGTGGTGGTGGTCTGCCTAGCTTAGGAATTCTTTTTCTGAGAGATAAAAGTATTCTTTCAAAAAGTGTTAGAGTTGAAGATGGTGGAATAAATAAACTCTGTGCACACCTCCTCCCATAACCACACCAAAATTACAACTAAATTGTAGAACAATGACCCTTGAAAACCACCTGAAGACTAGCTGAACAGAAGTCCTACAACTAAGGATATAAAGAAGAAACCCCATCAAGACTGGTAGGAGGGGCAGAGATGAAAAACAGGCTGTTCCTACACTGATGCGTGGAAGTTAAGAATTGGGAGGGACATCTCGGCTGAGGAGGTCCTCATTGAAGAATGAGGGGGTCCCACATCAGGGTCCCCAGCCTCAAGCACCAGTGTCAGAAAGAGGAGTCCTCACAACATCTGGCTGTGAAAATCAGCAGGAACTCAGTACAGGTGAAACGGAGGGCTGCTATGGACTCAGACATCCTCTTAAATGGCCTGAATACAGACTTACTCTAAACTCCAGAGAAGGGACCGTACCTTAAAAGTGTCAAGGACATATGGAGAGGAACTGAACTGTTTGGCTTCAAGATGAATGCTGGAGAGGCAGCTCTCTCCAGGACCAAAGTGCTGGCAGATGCCATTGTTCCTGTGTTGAGCCCTCCTCCCACAGCCTCCAGGTGCAGGTAGGCACCAAATCTGAACTCACCATTAACTTAGCTAACACGACTCTTTACCCACCCTGGAGAGTCTCTGAAACCTCACCTTATCCAATTCACATGCCTGGCCCAAACATCTTTCAGAGGGTAACCCACAGAAGTGGCCAGCCAGGATCCATGCTGCGGACTTTCCTAAAACCCCTCAAAACTCCACAAACTCCAAACAAGAAGAGCTAGCCTCAGCATGCCCTGTACCTCTTGCTAAGTGGCCCCAAGCCTGGCACTAGTGGCAGCTGGCCTCGGTTCACAGAATAACCACTTCCAGGCAAGGAGCACAGGCAATACTAAACACAGATCATTTTGTAGCTTTATCCAGGTGGCCCTGGGTTGGACACAGGCAGCAGCTGACGTGAAGCAGAGCCCAACCCAAGAGGCCCCAGAACCAAATAGTGCCACAAATGACACCCAAAGGACTCAGCAGGCACCAGAGTCCTGCTAAAGCAAATCTCACTCTATAGGGTCAGCCCCTGCACAACAGCTTGTCTGCTGAAGTTATAGCCAATCCTCACAGCCAGTAAGTCTGAGGGTCAGTCCCACCCACTGATGTGCCAGCAGCAATCAAGGCTCAACTACAGCCACACAATCCACACAAGGGACACCCTGGAACACATCCAGCTCAGGTGAACAGAGAGACTGTGCCACTGGGCCCCACAGGACACCTACTACATAAGACCACTCTGTCAAGACATGGAGATGTAGCAACTCTACCTAATACATAGAAACAAACACAAGGAGACAGCCAAAATGTAGAAACAAAGAAACATGTCCTAAGTGAAAGAACAGGACAAAATTCCAGAGAAAGCAAAATGGAGGCAAGCAATCTACCAGATGCAGAGTGCAAAACACTGGTTATTAGCATGCTCAATGAACTTAGGGAAAGAATAGATGATCTCAGTGAGAAATTCATCAAAGCGATAGGGAACATAAAAAAGGAAATAGAAAACATAAAAAAGGAAATAGAAATGAATAATACAATACCTGAAATGAATACATTAGATGAAATCAACAGCAGATTAGATGAGGCAGAGGGCTGAATCAGCAACTTGGAAGACAAGATAATGAAAATCACCCAAGCAGAATAACAAAAAGAAAAATGAATTTAAAAAAATGAGGATAGTATAAGGGGCCTCTGGGACAACATCAAGTGCAAAAATGTTTGCATCATAGGGGTACCAGAAGGAGAGGAGAAGGAACAAGGGATTGAAAACCTACTTGAAGAGATAAAAGGAAATAGACATACAAGCCCAGGAAGTGCGGAGTCCCAAATAAGATGAACAAAGAGGCCCACACCAAGACACATTGTAATTAAAATGCCAAAGGTTAAAGACAAAGAGAAAATCTTAAAAGCAGCAAGAGAAAAGCAGTTACCTACAAGGGAACTCCCACAAGACTGTCAGATGATTTCTCAACAGAAACTTTATGGGCCAGAAGGGATTGGCATGAAATATTCAAAGTAATGAAGAGCAAGGACTTACTACAAAGATTACCCAGTAAGGCTATCATTTAAAATTGAAGGAGAGATAAAGAGCTTCCTAGACAAGAAAAAGCTGAAGTAGTTCATCACCACCAAACCAGTAATACTAGAAATGTTAAAGGGACTTCTTTAAGAAGAAGAAAAACAAATAAAAAATATGAATAAGGAAATATTGCAAAGAAAAATATTCTCACTGACAAAGGCAAACACATAATAAAAGCAGTGGATCACCCAGCACTAAAGCTAGCACAAAGGTTAAAAGGCAAAAGTAGGAAGATCATGTGTAATTACAACAGTAAATTATGGGATAAACACAAACACACACAAAAAGAAATAAATAAAAATAATTACAAAAATATAAATGTAGATGGGGTAAGCAAAAATGATAGTGATTTTAGAATGTGTTCAAACTTAAGTGACCATCAACTTAAAATAGACTGTTATAAACATAGTTTGGTATATATGAAGCACATGGTAACCACAACCCAAAAATCTTCAAGAGAGATACAAGAAATAAAGAGAAGTTAATTCAAACACAACACTATAGAAAGGCATTCACATACAAGAGAAGAGAGCAAGAGAAAAAAAGAATGGGGAAGAACTACAAAAACAATCAGAAAACAATTAATAAAATGGCAATAACTACATACCTGTCAATAATTACTTTAAATGTAAATGGATTAAATACTCCAATCAAAACTTGAATAGGTAAAGCAGAATTGGTACATATATAAAATGGAATATTACTCAGCCATTAAAAAGAATGAAATCGTACCATTTGCAACAACATGAATGGACCTAGAAGGTTAGAAGGTATTATGCTAAGTGAAATAAGCTAGGCAGAGAAAGATAAATACTTATTTCACTTATATATGGAATCTAAAAAACAAAATAAGTGAACAAAAAAACCAGAAACAGACTCATAAATACAGAAAACAAACTGAAGATTACTAGAGGAGGGGGTGGGGGTGGTGAAAAAGGTGAAGGGATTAAGAAGTACAAATTTGTAGTTATAAAATAGTCACTGTGATGCAAAGTACAGCGTAGGGAATATAGTCAGTAATATTGTAATAACTATATATGGTGTCAGGTGGGTGCAAGACTTTTTGGGGGGATCACTTCATAAGTTATATAAATATCTAATCACTATGCTGTACACCTGAACCTAATATAATACATATTGAATGTCAACTGTAATTGGGAAAAAAATTTTAAACCCAAAAAATGTTAGAGTTGCTAAGATTCCAAATCAGAAGTTACAAAAAATGTCTCAATGCAAGATGAGTTTTATTTACAATTCTACGACAAAAAGAATATGGTCACAACTGTTTGGCATCAATAAGGACTCAACCTTCTGCCAATGAGCCTCTACCCAGACTTTGCAAAGTGTGGTCATAACCTTCTTCCTAAAATGCTCCACACCATTATCCAGCTCTTCACTTTCACGTGTGCTTATCCTGGGCGCTTTTAGCTCAGGATTTCATAACTGATGTCCTACATACACTGTTCTATAGGACATTAATAGGAAAAAGAGAGAGAGAGAGAGAGAGAGAGAGAGAGAGAGAGAGAGAGAGAGAGAGAGAGAAAGGGATAGATACAAGGTCAAACAATAAAATGTTTAAGTTCATTTCTTGAGAGCAATACTTCACAGAGCCTCTATTATGCAGTTTCATTCATTCACTTATTTATTAATATAGCGAACTCACTTTGTAGCAGCTCCAATCAACATCTCCTATAATACTGTCCTTGTCCATAGTTTGGTAAGCATTTTTCAGTTCTTAAGCACAAACATCCTTTACTCATTTTCCACCTCAAATTATATTTCTAATTGGTGCTTTCATATATACAACAATGTTGACCACAACCTGCATTAGGTTATGCCATCTCTGAAGACTGGAAACATTTAGACACTATTAGAAATGCCAATATAACCTGTGGTCCCTCATACACACCAATTGACTGGCAGGTGATGAAGGCTGGGTCCTTATGCTGACCTTCAAGGGGATCTGCTATGAAAATGGCTGACTTTTGACATAGACTATGATCCCATGGTGCAGAAGAAAAAGGTATTCCCACAGCAGCCAGGGGAGTTTTGTGTCTTTGATGCATTTAGAACAGGGAGAACTATTTGGGCTTTTTCCAAAGACTAAGATGCTGATGGCTGTCACTAGGTTCTCTTGTATTAGTCCCTCTAACTCAACAGTTCATGAAATGCATCATTGGTTGAGATCCCACTTGAAACCTATGTAACTTTACGAACCATTGTCACCCCAATAAGTTTTAATTTAAAGAGAAAGACAGAAAGAAAGAAAGAAAGAAAGAAAGAAAGAAAGAAAGAAAGAAAGAAAGAAAGAAAGAAAGAAAGAAAGAAAGACAGACAGAGGGAAGATCCAAATAGCCTTATTTCACAGAGTTGTTGAGAGGACTGAATGAGATAATGCTTTGAAAGCAGCAAGCATAATGCTGGGCATGTAATAGGTATTCAATAAATGATGACACTTACTAAATCCACAATAACAATAGTAGTAATCACAACAAAGTTTGTGCACTGCATTATTTGGGTCATGCTGCATTTTGCCACTTTGCAGTTACTGTACATAATAAGCACATAGTAAAAAAAAAAATTTGAATGAATTAGTATTAGCTTACATGTCCTCTGATTTTATGGACCAGTTTGTTTCCATGTACTTATGGTGACAGGTTTTCTTTTTGTTTCTTGTGTAGCTCCTGGGATCTTAATGCACGGCTGTGTTAGTTTCCTAGGACTGCCATAACATATTACCATAAGTTGGCTGATTTAAAACAATGGAAATTTATTCTTTCACAGTTTTGGAGGCCAGAAATCCCAAATCAAGGTGTCAGCTGGGCCATGTTCTCTCTACAACCTGTAGGGGAGAATCCTTCCTTGTCACTTCCTTAATTTTTGAACCTTAGTTTTCCTTAGGTTTCCTTAGTTTCCAGCTGGCAGCTGCCTCATGTCAGTCTCTGCCTCTATGATTTCATGGCATTCTCCCTGTATGTCTCTGTCTTCACATGGATTTTTCCTTATTTTATAAAGGCAAAGTCATATTTGATTAGACCCCACGATAATGACCTCATCTTAACTTGATTGTATCTGCCAAATAAGGTCACATTCACAGGTACTGGGGTTAGGACTTGACCATCTCTTTTTGGGGGACACAAATCAACCCATAACAATTCCTACCTCTGGACTTCTTCAGTAAGTGAAATGATCAATGTCCCTGAGGTTGAAGCCATTGTTAATTAGGTTTTCTGTCACTAGCAGCAAATGCATTCCAAGTGATATAACCTGGGAAAGACTGGAGTCACAAGACTGCTCTTTGGACTCAGTCCAAACTAGCATAAGAATTAAGGTTAACCAGGCCTGAGACATGTGGCCACCTGTTACTGGTGCTGGAAGCAGGGGGATGCTGGAGGCAAAGTAGTGAGATGGATACCACCAGAACCATGCATGAGGGAAAGGAAGGATGGTTCTCCGAAGGGAAGGTGGGCAAGAGGATGTAATTACCTGAAGAGGGAGGAAAGGATGATTAGCAGACCAAAACAATGTGTACCACCTCTACAAATTAAATGTCTACCTGTGGGGGAATGGTGCTGCTTTCCATTGACTATTATCCAGCCATTAAAAGTGTGTTTAGGCACATCTCTGTAATAACATGTGAAAATGTTTACAATATTGGTAATAGAAAAGTACGTACAAGACTGTTTTCCAAATTTTCTTTAATAAAGATGGTACTTTAAGAAGAAAAGTTTTAAGACATTAGGTATAAGTAGACAAGTCAATATTGTGCTAGCTATTGTAAGAAGTAAATATGTTATTTTTGTTGGTATAACACTGAATGATTTATTTAGAACAAAGAATTGACACCAAAATTTATGCAAAGCTAAACTTGCAAGTGAGACATTTGGCATGTGAAAAGAAACTTACGGAAATGAAGAGATGTCAAGAGCAAGAGTTCTGACTGCTACAAAAGGTGTAAAGATAATAGGGGACTTCTTGGAAGACGGTGGATTAAAAACAGGTCCAAATTCCTCCTCCTGATTATTGTAACAGGAAAGCAGTAACATCATCTGATAAAAAGAAGATGAATAACCCTGTGTGTAAGCTTAGGAAACAATGAACAAATCTAAGTAAGTGCAGTGACCCTGACTCAATTAAACAATTCTGCAACACTAGCTGAAGAAGCTACCAGAGAGGCAGCACCAACTCCTGAAGGAGGCTTGAAAAAATTGATACGTTTAAAAGAAATAAACAATGATTGCTAAAAATGAAACGTTACAAAACTGAAGGACTGCAAAAAATGTGGAAATATTGCAAAGAGTAAAAAAGGGTCACCGGAAGCTAAATTCAAGGATGTCTAAATATCCCATGAATAGAGATGGAAAGCCATGTGCATAGAGGAAATTCATAAATCAAAGGGGCACTAGGTGATACTGGAAAGACCAGTCCTGTGGATATTAGAATCAGGGACATGGAGCAAACAACAAATTCATTACACGAAAGAAACTTCATCAGGCAAATTAGAAAGGTCCAGAGAGTTCCATTTAAGAATAGTCCTCAAGAAAAGATCCCTCTTTCTTTGAACCGTTAGAGCCAAAGACAAGTTACCAAGAAAAAAAATGAAAGAAATGGCAAGGTGACTCGTATGCTTATTCTGAGAGCTGACATCTAAAGGTGTAAAAACAGACATGGCTCTATTACTTCAACTCTCAGATTTTGAAGAAGAGAAGGACTTGGAAATGGTGTTTGTATTTGCATGTACTCATGCAGTGTATGCACCTGGTTTAAAAGCTCCGTTTAAAGCCAAAGGTAGAATTATTCAAATGTGGTTATCTCCCCACGTACTCCTTTAATGTCTTTTTTTGAGGGTTGAAGAATAGTGCTTCACATGTGAGCCCTAAATATAAGTGAAGTTTTGTACTACTTTTTCCCACATTGAGAAAGGAAAATGGTTCACGTAGCTGTGCTAGGTGA
Source organism: Rhinolophus sinicus (assembly GCF_036562045.2). Lineage (NCBI taxonomy): Eukaryota > Metazoa > Chordata > Mammalia > Chiroptera > Rhinolophidae > Rhinolophus > Rhinolophus sinicus. The sequence continues at coordinate 36,117,391 of NC_133759.1, forward strand.
GGGTGGGTGCGGTGGTGCTGGGGCGATGGTTCTGGGAGGCTTCCTGCTTGTATTAGTTTCCTAAAAAATCACCACAAACTGAGTGGCTTAAGCAACAGAAATTTATTTTCTCATAGCTCTGGAGGCTGGAAGTCTGAAATCAAGGTGACAGCAGGGCTATACTCTTTCTGAAGGCTCTTCCTTTCCTCTTCTAGTTTCTGGTGGTGGTCAACAATCGTTGGTATTCCTTGGCTTACGGCCCCATAACTCCAATCTCTGCTTCCATTTTCACATGACCATCTATCCTCTGTATGTGTGTGTCCACATTTCCGTCTTCTTATAAGCACACCAGTCATTGCATTAGGGTCCACCCTAATTCATTTTAACTTGAATCACATCTGCAAAGACCCTATTTCTAAATAATGTCACATTCATAGGTTCTGCGGGGGTAATTCATTAAGGGGAGGGCATTATTTATCTCAGTACACTGCTTTGAGGCATTTTAGAAGAATCTGAATTCTACCAACAATGGGAGCAACACCAGGGGTACTCCATGCCTCTGGTGCATGAAGGCATGAGCAACAGGAAAGGTGAGCAGTGAGGAAACTCCAATAGGAGAAGCTAGGATGGTCAAATGCATACTGTCTCCAACCCTGCTCACAGACAAGAATAGTTATGGAGGGGCAAATAGGGACTTACAATTACTCTGTGTTCCATTTCTTTTCACTCACTCAAGAACCTCAGTATGAACACTATCTTTTCAATCTCCTAAATCCTCAAATGCTTCCTCTCTCCAGGCATCCTTTGTATCAAGATATACTGTAAGAAAAACCGTGTGTGTGTGTGTGTGTGTGTGTATGCATGTGTGAGTGTACGGACATACTCAAAACTATAATGCAAGGATGTAGTTAAGAAGGCAGTCTCAAGAGATCCAAACTGGAATTATGGTTTTGGCATTTGCTTCTGTGACCTTGGGAAAATTACTTAACTGCTCTGGGCCTAGTGTCCTGGCTTTAAAAATGTGAGAACGGATAGGAACTCCCTCAAAGGGTTTTTTGAAGATTAGAGAAAAATTATAGAGTCGCCTAAAAAGATGTTGAAGAGAAGTTAATAAAATTCAAAACAAATTTCATATTTTTTAAAAATTAAATTTATTGGGGTGACAATAGTTAGTAAAATTATATAGGTTTTAAGTGTACAGTTCTATCATACATCATCTATTTATCACATTGTGTAATAAATAGCTACCCAAAGTCAGTTCTCCTTCAATCACCATATATTTGACCCCCTTTACTCTCTTCTACCATCCTCCCTCTCCCCTTACCTTCTGGTAACCACTAAACTGTTGTCTGTGTCTATGAGTTTTTGTTTCTTTATTTGTTCGTCTTGTTCCTTTCTTGCTTTCAGTTTTATACCCCACATATCAGTGAAGTCATATGCCTCTCGACTTTTTCTGTCTGACTTATTTAACTTAGCATAATAATCTCAAGATCCACCCATGTCATTGCAAATGGCAGTATTCCATCTTTTCTTATGGCAGAATAGTATTCCATTGTGTATACGAGGTCTGACAATTACATTCACGAACTCATTCTAGAAAAAGTGCTACATACTTCATTGCTGAATATCACTGTGGCCACCTTTGAAGCACTCCCCTTGGGAAGCTATGCACTAATGCCAGTGCCTAGTCCACCCTTCAAAGAAATTTTGGAACTCTTTTTCTGGAATGGCCATCAGAGCTGTCATCGTATTACCCTTGATGTCCTGAATGTCATCAAAATGTCTTCTTTTCAATATTTCCTTTATCTTCAGGTAAAGAAAGAAGTCATTGCAGGTCAGATCAGGTGAGTAGGGAGGGTGTTCCAATACAGTTATTTGTTTACTGGCTAAAAACTCCCTCACAGACAGTGTCGTGTGAGCTGGTGCATTGTCGTGATACAAGAGCCATAAATTGTTGGCAAAAAGTTCAAGTCATCTAACTTTTCCCTCATCCTTTTCAGCACTTCTAAATAGTAGACTTGGTTAACTGTTTTGTCCAGCTGGTACAAATTCATAATGAATAATCCCTTTAATATCAAAAAAGGTTAGCAACATCATTGCAACAAGTTTGCAAATTTAATTGTCAGACCTCCTATGACACTGAAAAAGGATTAACACTGCTAATTACACCAAGAACCTACATACACATTACTGAGAGAAAAACAGGCAATCCTCATGGTTTCCTCTGCCTTCAGTGTGCTGCCATATATCATATAGCTGACTCCCCTACTGTCAGATTGCAGCCCAAATGCTACCTTCTCTGATCAATCGATTTGAAGCAGCCAGTTAATCACTTCTATTATACTAATCCTATTTTTAACTGTTTGCATACCTCTTACCATAAGCTATCTTTCCTGTTTACTTTTTTTGTGTGTGATGTCTTCTATGCACCTTTCTTAAAATGTAAGTTTTATGAGGCCAGAAACATTGTCTTGTTTACCACTCTTTCTCCTACAGCTAGAATCTTCTACCTAGCTAAAACATCTTTCTAAAATATCTTTCTGATGGTGAAATGACTTTTTTCAGATATACAAAAGCTCAAAAAGGTTGTCAACAGCAAACTTGCATTATGAGAACTGTTGAAGTCTTTCAGGTGGAAAGAAAATGATGTCAATTAAAAATCTGAATCTACGCAAAGGAATAAAGAAATGGTAACTATCTGAGTAAATATATTTTTTTGTATTTAAATCTCTTTAAAAATAATTGATTTAAACAATTAAAAAATGAAGTGTGGGGAATATAAAATATGTAAAAGTAAAACACATGAAAACAACAGGACAAACTTGGGGAGGGAAAAAGGAACGTATACTTTCATAAGGTTTGTATGCTAACTGTGAAGTGGTGTAACATCATGTGAAGGTAGACTCCAGTAAGTTAAAGATGTATACTATAAACCCAAGTGGTTTTCAACTTAAATTTTGACTCCCTTCTTCCCTGAGGAATATTTGGCAATGTCTAAAGACTTCCTTGATTATCATGACTGAGGGAATACTACTGGCATCTAGTGGGTAGAGGCCAGCGATGATGTTAAATAGCCTACAATGCATGGGACAGCACCCACAAGGAATTTTCTGGTCCAAGGTCAATATGCCAAGGTTGAGAAACCCTTCCCTAAAACAACCCCTAAAAGAGGCCCAAAAAGAAAAAAATTGAACCATAAAAATATTCAATTAATTTTTAAAAGGCAGAAAGAGAAGAAAAGAAAGGTTAGAAGAACAGGTGGGAGAAATAAAAATAAATAGTTCAAAATAGGAAAAACTAATATATGGTGATAGAAATCAGAATAATGGTTACCTTTGGAGACATCAACTGATAGCTGCCAGGAAGGAGTCTACTAGGGGGCTGAAAATGTTTTATAGCTTGATCTGAATAATGAATCTGTATATGAATATGCCTACATATACTTAAGATTTTTGCACTTTACCATTTGTAAGTTATGCTTGAATAAAAATAAAAATAATAGAAAGTCTTAAATAAAAAATAGATTAAATCTTGTAGAATATAGGATAGCTAAATGTACTTGTAAGATATAAATAGCTAAAAGTATTAAGAAAAAGTTAAATGACAAAAGGACCAGTCTAGGAAAGGCAATATCTATTTATTAGGAATCCCATATAGAAAAACAAGATAAATATAAACAGGAGTAAATATCTAAAGAAATAATTAAAATAATGATATCTCAGAGTTGAAGAAAAACATGAATTTTCATTAAGAGTTACCTGAGTGTTGGAAATGATAACCACACATATCTGACTATATTTTAGGACATCAAGAAATAAAGACCCTGGAAGTTTTCAAACACAATACATCTTTATATTTATAATTTAGAGAATAATCTATAAAAATTATATTTCCATCAGTAACATTGGATTTACAAAGCAGTAAAGCAACATCTTTACACTCTGAGAAAAAAAAAAAGTTGAATCAGAATTGTATACCAAACTATAATTCATGCAAATTTTTAGAAAAAAAATTATATAATCCAGAAAAAGAAAGCAAGATATTAGGTCCAAGAAAATGGAACTAACCCAAGATAAATGTTTCAAAACAATGGGCATGCAATAGATCAGAAATCAACTGATTTAAATTACAATACTATAAACCCAAGTGGTTTTCAACCTGAACAATTTTGGAAGTCAGAAACCTCTAAAAATACTGTCTTCAAAATGGAAGACAAACACTATGATTAAGGCTCCAAAAAGATTGTCTTCAAAATTTAACAAACAGTCTGATTAAGAAACTAAAGGATTCTCGTAATATGTAGAAGTTATATCTCTTTTCTCAACAACAAAACAACAATAAAATTAAAACACTCAAATTAAATATTTTATGTTGGTTTTCAATTTTTAGAATCTATCAGAGGCAAAATTCAAACTACTGTTTTATTATTCTTATAATTTTAAAGTAATGGTAAAACAAGAAGAATTTAGGGGGAGAAGGGGGAATAGAGGTTTAGGGTGGTGTGGGAACATTAATTTCATCACCCAGCCTAAGGGGAATTAAGAGATACTGTCTAAAGTTGATAAAATAAGAAACATAATTTAATGCATATCTTTTAAAAGTTTTTCAAGTACAGGCAGTTTTCACTTTGCATTGTAGTTAGCCCCCCCACCCCACCCCCAAAAAATGACTGCAAACTGAAGTCATACAAAGTGATCTTAATTATCAATAGGAAAAAATCACATTTGTTCCATGACCTCTCAAAGTTTTTATCAAAATATTTAAAGCTCTTTTATTGTTGTTTATAACTGTACCATGAAATAAAAAATAGTAAAACAAATGTTTATTTAAACACTAATTTGAAACATAAGAAACATTGAGAATTAGTTTTATTTCTTTTTTAAAAACTGTCAAGAGAAGTTTAAATTGTGATTGCCTTCTTACAATATGAAGTGAGAATCTTCTATGTTTTGACAAATTGTCATACTCCTTTCTAAGTTTGAATCAGCTTTCAACATTTTATCCTTTTCACTTTTGATGTTATGAAATATCTCTGAGAATTTCTTTAGTGTGAAGTTTTTGCTGGGATCTCCTGGGACATCTTCATCCTTTTCATCAGATACACTCATTTATCTCCATAAGTTTGCTTTCATTAATTTTCTCTGGCAGCAAATCTAGAGTTTCTTGAATGGCAGCAGTGTCAATATTCCCATAGTCAGCTATTTCTTCTATAACTTTGTTTACATTTGATTTGAATTTCATTATCATTCTTTTGTTTCACTTTTGTCTTTGTTGGTTAATTCCTCTTTTAATTTTCCATTTTTGTAAAATGTCATGAGTTTATCATTGAAGTATGAGTAGGCAACAAAACTACGCACTTTGTTGTTTGTGTGTGAACAGTGCAGTGACCTATCAGATTTTGAGAGAAATGATGCACATTATGCCAATTACAGTTAACATACAATATAATGTTAGTTTCAGGTGTACAACATAGTGATTAGACATTTATATAACTTACACAGTGATCACCGCAATAAGTCTAGTACCCATCTGACAACATATACAGTCATTATAACATTATTGACTATATTCCCTATGTTGTACTTTACATCCTTGTGATTGTTTTTATAATCAGAAATTTGTACTTAATCCCCTCCCCTTTTTCACCCATCTCCCCAACTCCCCTACCATCTGGCGACCATCAGTTTTTTCTCTGTATCTATGAGTCTGTTTCTGTTTTGCTTGGTCTAATTTCTTGTCAGAAGAATATATTAACCATGGATTCCCTAGTGCCAGGACTTGTATCATTACATATTGTTGAGTTTTGTTTCATTCAATAAGTCTCAGGAAGGATAGAAAAAAGATCAAGAGTCAACAAAACATCTACGTACAGGCAACTTCTTCCTCTTTCACTTACTTGAATTCTCCTTTGTGCCCTTTATTTTGTTGAAATGGATTTAATTTTCAAATTATATCCTCAGGATTTGATTCTTTTGTGTTTCTATGGCACAATTTGACTAGTTGTAGAACAAAGGAATTGCTTGAGACAGGGGTTCTTGAGTCAGAATGCATATCACTTGGGGAATTTTCTAGATCTGTTGAATCTGAATTTCTCAAGGTAGAAGTTGGAAATCTCCATGTTTGACAAGTTCCCCATGTAAGTCTTAGGCAACCAGCCTATCACCTAAACTGACAGTTTTTTGGGAAACACTAGGTTGTGGTAATAGTTCTCTACTCTTAGAATTTCTGCAGGATGAGAACACTGAAAGTAGTTAGGGATGCCTTCACATTCCACTCATATTTTATTTTCTAGATAACTATAAATAATTTTTAAGAAATTAGACTCTGTTTAGGAGACATCAAGCCCACATTTCAAAAGGAATGCTGTTGAAGGAAGGTTTAATGAAACAGAATGCATATTTACAGAGGAAGTACTACAGCAGTCACAACCCTAGAGATTTACATATATTGTCTCTGTGATTTGAATTTCTAAAGTTTACCATCCTGTGAATACAGATATGGCAGAGTGGGTGTGGGAGGACATCAGGAAGAGAAGGGTCCTCCTGCCTCCACTCTAGGCTTCGTTGGGTCATCCACAGCCAAAAGCAGAACTGCAGGGACTGTCCTCACCACCTTCTAGACCAGCAAGGGAACAGACAACATCTCAACCCACCGACCCAGGCCATCCTCCCTATGGTCTGCTCCCCAAAAAATTCTCTGCACTGAAAAAACCCTTCTTCCTCCTTCTTTCCTGGCCAACCAAATGCAGAATGCCCCCCCAAACAGATTCTGTAGGAGGGGGTGTTACCATCAATCTAAAGGGACTGAGCCTGACCTCAGGCCATCTAGAACACTCTCTTTCATCCCATTTAACCCTACGAAGAGGTATGATTGTGCTCATTTTACAGAAGAGAAAACAGGATCAGAGAGGTCAGGAAACTTGCTCAAATTCACCAGCAGAGCAAGATTATAACCCAGGGAGAGCAGATTCCAAAATCCAATACTCATGCTATTTTTCCCCTCCTCCAAAAAGAGGTAGAAGCATGCTGAGGTTAAAAGTGATGAATAAGGGTCTTTCCTTTTAGCTTCAGCAGTACCTGGTCACTACTTATGATTATTTTCTTGTCATTGATTACTAGGACTCAAATTTCAACTTGCCTGCTCTGGTCTGAGAGGGAAAGTGTCTGGTTGAGCAGCTCCTGCTAAGTGACAGAACTCCAGTTTTTGTGCCTCTTTTCCTAAACAGAATCACCCTCAGGGCCTTCTGCCCCTGTTGGATGAGCTGCCTTAATTAATTTGTTTACAGTGCGACTTTCACCTGGAGTACCTACCGTGTTTCCCTGAAAATAAGACCTAGCCAGACAATCAGCTCTAATGCATCTTTTGGAGCAAAAATTAATATGAGACCTGGTATTGTATTGTATTGTATTGTATTGTATTGTATTGTATTGTATTGTATTGTATTGCATTGCATTGCATTGCATTGCATTGCATTGCATTGCATTGCATTGCATTGCATTGCATTGCATTGCATTGCATTGCATTGCATTGCATTGCATTGCATTGCATTGCATTGCATTGCATTGCATTATTATATTATATTATATATCCGGTCTTATATTGTATTATATAAGACCCGGTCTTACATTAATTTTTGCTCCAAAAGACGCATTAGAGCTGATTGTCCGGCTAGGTCTTATTTTTGGGGAAACACGGTAGCTTGCTCATCTTGGTTTCTTTAACCGACTTGAATTCAGTCTTCACTCTGCTGTTTCTGTGTAGTCCAAAAAAGAAAATGAAAGAGAAAGGACTTCTGCTGGCCTCGTCCTGGAATTCTGTCACAACCTTCACTTCCCATTCATACTTGGCTGTTGGGACTTGGCTTTATATAGGTCACCAGACTTTTTCTGACTTCCATCTGCTTACTTGCCTCTCTTACCACACAGTCATGAATTGGGTTCTTACTGCTTTGAGCTGTGTATGTTTCTGTTTCTGATTTCTGCTGCACTCCAGTGCTTACAGAGACCAAGTTTGATATTCTTCCTTGACCTTTGTAATAGCACAGACCAGAACATCACCAGAATTATCCTAAGCTTTGGAGTTCTCTGATGGCTATAAGATGAAAGGCGAGAACACCACCCCACCAGAAAGCAAATTCATAAATTTGGACTCTATTTGTACTTCTACTATAAGTCTATGAATAATGTTTGCCTTAAAAGGACTCCAGTTTTTTTTAAGCCAAGACTTCTACTAAATAAATGGTTATTCATTTAAATTTCTAGGTGTTCATATTTCCCAGGGAAGGATATATTAGGATAAGCTAGTTTATGTCGTAGTAACAAAAACAGCAAGAGCTTAGTCGTTCCTGATGAGTTCTTTTTCATGCTCATTCTATAGGTCCACTGCAGGTTGACTGGGGCCTCTGCACCATTTCTCCTCACTTCAGGGCCAATGCTGATGGAGTATCCACCATCTTGAATGTTGCGGGTCACGTCAGGAAAAGAGGGCTCTGGCAAATTGTGCCCTGCTGTTACAATTTTCTCCTGAAAGTGTGCTATGTCACTCCCACCCACATTTTATTACCCTTCCTTTCTTAAAGAAAGCCACATGGCTACAATTAACTTCAAGGGGTCAGTGTGGGGACAGAGTCCCAGAAGGCAGTTTCCAGGCTCATGGCCTCACGTGTAAAGTTACTGGCTCAGGTAGTAGATGGCCATCAGCTGTTACCAGTTAGCCCTTAGCCACTGATATAACTAGCATGGCTAAGCTAGCAAGTGCAGATTGCAGTCAGCAAGTGGGATCAGTTGGCAGAGAAGCCGACGGCAAGTTGCGGATAGTGTGGCTCTTGCTTCCTATGTCTCCAACCCAGCCGCCAGTGAGGATACAGTGGTATGACTCCCCTATCTATGGCTCTGTGGGTGTTCCTTTTTGGCCTCACCATATCCTGCATTCTTATGTGGGGAGTGGGAGCAGAGACCCCGCATGATAGTCAGGGAAGTGCAATTCTATTGCATGCCTGGAACTGGAGAGACCAGAAATATTTGGTGAGAAGCATCAGTAACTACCACTAGGGGCTTGGTAAGAGCTAATACTCACAGACAATAGTACAAAGGTCTTAAATTTGTGAAAAAGTGAAAGTGATGATCTTTTTCAAGTTCGAAATAAATAGTAAACTCTGATTCAGTAAGCATCAAATTGTTCTTCATTACCTTTCACTTGTATGCTCCTCGAGAGTAGGGACTTTATCTAAATCTTTGGATTGACACAACATAGCCAGTGGCTTTGGAATCAGACAGAGTCAGTTCCATGACTTTTTTTTGTGTGTGAACCCATTATTTTTCTGGGAGAAAAAGTGGATCAATCCCACAGTTGTATCCAGAGAATAACAGCTTTTGTTTATTGAGTCCCCATGGAATCTAAGATTGGAACTCACATGTTTTGATAGAGACTGGCTAGTTGTTAATATAACTATTTTCTCTTGGACACACAGCCAGACTATACAGTTAGATGTGGTCATATGACTAATTTCTAGAATTGAAATTAGAATGGAAGTGATGTGTGCTATAGCCAGGCTGGACTATTATATCCTCTGTGCTCTTTCTCCTTCTGCAAACTTAATAGGCTAGCATTGGTGTCATTGGAAGCCATGTGTTGAGGATAAGAGGGCCACAAGATGGAGGGAATCCGGGTCCTTAAATCGTTGCTTGAATGAAATCACCTACCAATCAGGAACAGCCATTTTGAACTTTAATTGTGCAAAAAAGAAATTTATAACATGATTGAGCCATTATTCTTTTTGGTTTAATTATTACAGCTGTCAGCATTTCCTTAACAAATAAAGATGTCTTTGACACAATCTTGATGAATTGGTGAAGAGGCCCTCTGAGGAGAAAATTTGCATGTAGATTTTAGCAGAAGATTGTATTTTAAAAAAGGATGGTAGCAGAATAGGGCTAGAAGGAGAATAAAAGTTCTCTTCTAGATACTCAGACCCTGGCCCAACTCCACCCCTTGGGAGACAGCTCATGCTCTGGGGTGAGGGGTGGGATTCTTCTCACTTCTGTGCAAACAGAGAGATTTAGGCTTTCTGGAGAACCTCTATGCCTTACTGATGGCAAACTTAGGGCAGTGTGCAGGTAGATAACAGCCATGTCTTATGTGAGGCACTTGTGCCCTCACCATTTTCACTGTCACATGCTGGAAATCTCCACTATTAGAGTAGTTCCTTTGAGCTTTAGCAATGATTCCAGAAGATCCTGTTAAATTGCATTGTAAATTATCAAACAGCATAACTAATAACCCCCCAAAGCATGGTTTAATTAACCAGGCAATATCTATAATGTGGGAAAGCTGGTTACGAACTGGGAGGAGGCTGGACACAACACATCTGGGAACCTCAGTTTCAGTCCTGGACTGGCCGATTTGATATGTTACTTTGAACAAGTCCTTGGTGCTCCATTCTCCAACTTCCTTTTTTCATGCCTTTGTTTTCAAGACTCAACTCAAATGTCACTTTCTCCTAGAAGTCTCTCCTTGATCCCTGCCTGGGTTAAGTACCCTGGTAAATCACACCCCTCTTCCATGCTCTTACAGAGGAGAATTTCACTGTAGCACTGTAATTGTGTCTCCCTTACTGGACTGAATATTCTGAAGGGGAAGAAGTATGCCACTCACTGTTGAGTCCCCAGAACGTGGCCCAGGATCTATCATACCAAAGGTGTGTTAAATACATTAAAAACTTATTCTTCCAGGAGGTTTGTATCCCACATGAAGAAGAGGTCAGGGCAGTCTTCATCCCAAAAGACAGAATCTAAGTAGAAGAAAGAGGAGGAATTCCAAGCAGGGGGAACCGTGTGAGCAGGGCTGTGAACTGGTTCCAGAACAGCCTTTACAAGGGTTGTAAGTTCCCTGAATTTTGGGTGGTGTAGGCCAGAGGCCTTTCCTTGCAGACACTGGGGAGAGGCTGCTGGGAATTGGATCCTGCATTATTGTCTCCAGGAATGGCCTATCAGCTCCTGAGCTATCTGGCTGCTGTCTGTCCTCAGGAATGGGCTGTCATCAGTAATGCCAACATCTAGGGGATGAGATAAATAAATAAAGCTATATTAATATCAGCTCCATTAGAAACACAGGAAATAAATTAATGTTTGCCAAATGGGAAAAGAAAAAATCAATAGAGAAAGAAATATTATTTTTAATCTTCTGAGAAGGTTTTTATAAGCAACAGAAAGGGAAAAAAATAAAAACCATGAAAAAGAATCTGCCATCATCCTTTTAACCTTTATTTATTATCACTCATTCTACATCATGCCGAACTGCATGATAATTTAAAATTTCATTTTAATTTCAATGTATCATATAATTCAACCTAGCCTTTTATAGCATTTTTTTTTAACTGAAAACTTTTAAATGTCTCAAAAGGAAATACAACCAGGGGGAGGGAGGGTAAGAAGTCCTGTGACCTTCTAGAGTAGTCATTTAATTTCTGAGATTAAAAGGTCTGTGCAAAAATACGATAATACTAAAAGCAACAAACATGACCAATGCGAATGTTCCTTAATGGCGTGCTGAATTGTGTGGAGTGGCTGTGGCTGGGCTTCTCTCTGTGTCCTTCTGTGCTTTCATTCAAATTCAGATTATTTTAGATTCTGGGCAATTTGGGTTATTTTAGGAGAATATTTCTTTTTTCATTTCTACCACATTTGATCCATCTGAGACAGTGGCTTCCAGCTGGGACTTGTCCTTAGCTCTTACCTGAGAGATTTCTAGAGTTTCAGAAAATACCCATGTTAGCAGCTAGCATTTATTGAGCACATGCTCTGTGCCAAACACTTAATCAAGTATTATAAATGCATTTTGTTATTTAATTCTCACCACCCCAGGAGATAGGGATTATTACTGTCCACATTTTGCAGATAAGAATACTGAAGTTGAGAGAAGTAAACTGACAGAGGTCACATTGTTTGGGAGTAGTACAGATTTGAGCCCAAGCCCAGCAGATGCCAAAGGCTGTGCTTTTGGAAACATCAAAGAAAGCTTACTAGTGGGAGGAACCAGGGAGGTACTGGGCTTTCTTCTTCACCTTGCCCCATCCAGGCTCCTGCACTGGAGATACCCCTCTACCATGGCTCTGTTAGGAGAGGTACGTATCTTCTAAGCAAATAAATTAGAGTGAGAGGGAAGATGCTGTGTGGGACCCCTGCCTACACTATTAGGCTGGACATGTAATACAGTCAGTAAGACCTTCACTTTGCCTTGCATCCTCCTTCCTGGGCTCAGTGTCCTGGCCTTGGCCATGGTCTTATTATCCTATCGGCTAAGGGCAAATCTGAGTTGCAAGGGAAGAATGGCACTCAGACTCCAGATCTCTTCCCCCAACTTGAGAATATGGAAGACAAGGCTGCAGAAGTGAGCCAAGTCCTGTGGAACCTGTTTACAGCAGCTGAGAGCGATGGCTCTCACATGTGATTGCCACAATTTTTCTCCCTAATCATGCCTGAAAAATAAATTCCTTGTTTTTTAACCGAATTATTATTTTTAAAACTCCTGAACATTAATTTGCTTAATGCTGCTCTGTCACAGATGATGTGTTTCACCTGATGCTTTGGCACAAGAGATGGGCAGAAGGCACCTCATTTTTCTGTGTCAGGCTTCATCAGCAGGGATGTTTGTCAGGGGCTGCTTAAGTGACAGCCACAAAACACCTGATTGTGTACCTAGAATTACCTATTATGGCAGAGCAGCTCACACCTCTATCTGCCATCAGTGATTTGTATGTTTCAGCTGAAATGGGCACGAAACAAATCTGGAAGGATGTAGATATCCAAATTAGTTCTGTGACCAACCTCTCATAATGAAAACAGGACTCTGCTGAAAGTTTCAGTGTGGAAGTTCACTCAGGACATTTATTTGCTGTTTCTATTCTCTCCTCTGCCCAGGCATAAATTGTAAACACTTTGGGCTCAGTTAAATCCAGGGGAGGGGGCCTGATTCATGCATTGCAAATAAATTTCAATTAAAGAGGATTCATTTCTCTATTATTTATGAATCTAGCCCAAATTGGAGTTCTACCCTCAAGACCAGAAAAGAGAAATAGAGAAATTTAACATTTGCACAAAACTCAAACTGACATTCTTCCCGATTTAAATCCAAATTATTATCGCAACACAAACAATACATTAAAAGAATGCAGAATAAGAAAGGCAGCAAATGTATAGCTCTCCCACTTTCAGAAGCCTACTGTAATGAATGCAGTGCTTATTTTATTTTTTAATTTAATTTTTTGAACAGGTATTTTTATTTTTACAGATTTTAAAAATCAAAACAATAGATGTATGTACCTGAAGCAATAATAATTTCGGATACTTTACTTTTAATTTTGGAATAATTTTAGATTTATAGGGGAGTTACAAAGAAAGTACAGAGTTCCTATATACTGTTCACCCAGCTTCTCTTAACGTTAACATCTAATATAACCACAGTACATTTGTCAAAACTAAGAAATTAACATTGGTGCAATGCTATTGACTAAATACAGGCTTTATTCAGATTTCATCAATGTTTTTCCACTAATATCCTTTTGTCTGTTTCAGGATCCCATCCAGAATATGACATGGCATTTGTTGTCGTGTCTCTTTAGTTTCCTCTGATCTGTGTTCTCAATGTTTTCTTGTTTCTCATGACCTTGACAGTTTTTAAGAAGACTGGTTAGATTTTTTGTAGGATGTCTCTCAACTGGGGTCTGCCTGATGTTTTCTCATGATTAAACTGGGGTTGCAAGTTTGGGGAAGAATATCACAGAGAGGAAGGGCCATTCTCATTGCATCGTGTTGGGGGGCACTGGTATATTAACACTGATCACTTGGTTAAGGTAGTGCCTGTTGTCTTTCAGGTTTCTCCTCTGTAAACTTATTATTTTCCCTTTTCATAGTCTATGCTGTGGACACTGGTCATTAAGTCCAGCCCCAACTTTAGGAGAAGAGACTATCTACACATATTACTTGGAATTCTTTTGTAAGAGAAATTTGTCCTTTATTCAATCATTTGTTTATATCAATATGCACTCATAGATACTTATTTTATTCTTTGGGTTATAATTCATCACTATTGCATAATAATTCATTGTTCCTCAAGCAAAGCAACAATTAAAGCTTATCATTCTAGCTTTGGTCACTGGGAGCTCTTTCTGGTTGACTTCTTGATCCTTTTGACATGCCCCCATCCTTTGCTTTTTCTTTTCTTTCTTCCCCCTAGACATACTGGGTGGACAAAACTAGGAAATATATGTATATAGACTAACCCATGTATATACACAAATCTATCTCTCTCCTTCTTTTAAAATAAACAAGAGTTTACACTGATAGCTCTGCCTCTAACCTAGGACACAGCATCTATTCCAGTCTTCCCTTCTGGATTATTTGTGCTTCCTTGCTCAGACAGTGAGAAAACGGACTCATTGTCTATAATGTATTTACTTATTTGTTCAATCCTAGCATACATGTAGTTTCATGATTGCTAACTTATACACCTATGAGAAATAAATTTATCAACTTGCATACAGTGTTTATGTATAATTCTTCTTGTCTCTAGCCTTAGTACCCAGCCCAGAAACTATTTTTCAAAGCTACTTAGGTCAGCTCATTTTTACTTCATCTCCTTCAGGGAGCTTGTGTAAAACACTGATCATACAGTTAGATTCATTTGTCTCAGTCTCCATTCTATCCTGGGAACCCCCAATATCCTGGCTTATTGTTTTTCAATAAACATACAGTGCCGTTCATGCTTTGTGATGTACAGTACTATGAATTTTGACAAATGTACCCACCACCTCAATATTTCCTCTCGTCTCTTCATTCATTACATCATCAGTGCTTGAAGTTTGCTTTCCAGAGCTGCCTTCATTTAAAAAAAAAGTGTATACTCACTTCTTGAGGGTTATCATGTCTTGAGCTTGGAGTAGAGACTAACCAAGGACTGTTGATATGTGGGCAGCAGCTGAGTGACATTGGGGTTAGTGACTGGCCAGGACCATCTTTGTACAGAACAGCATTCATTGTTACAGATAGTATCTCAGATCTGACTAGATGTCATGGACATTTGAGTAGGCCAACACGTCCAATTCATGAATGTCAAATCTACAAATCTTGATATAATTGTGGAGAATAATTTCCTAGAATTCAGGTACAGCTTAGAAGGCCCAGAACACCCTGAAATTGTATGCAAAATGTTATATGAAGAAGAGGAAGTTTTTATTTTTGCTCAGGAGACAGTTGATAACTTTCCTTAGTTTCTCAAAAAAGTCTGTGTTCCAAAAGAGTTAATGACTGTTAGTGAATTGTACATATTTATATCCCATCCTGGTCCAGAAAAATTAAGATTATTTACAAAGATGTCCACAACAGAAAAGCTATAATAAATTAGGACCAAGAATTAAAAATGAGTATTGGTTCAGCTGATCTGACTGGTTGGGACCAAGGTTCCTTCCCTCTGACTTTGTCATATGTCTCTCTGGACCATTCATTATTCGTAGTCATTGGGAGTGCTGATGTTTCCAGAGATTCAATCAAGGTCTCTAAAGAGAAATGATGTTGGAAAGGTCCCAAGTCCCTGGGACATATCAAAGAGAGGAGAACTATGTGGAGATCCTTTCTCAGCAGCACATTTAGGAAATTGTATGTATATACAGGTATGGGTATATTTATGTGTACGTCCACTTGTAAGTGGGTGTATGACCATGTGTGCATGAGTTGTGTGAGCTCAAAAATATGAGTGAATATATAGAGTGATGTTCTCAAAACTAGATATGTGTATGAGCTTCATTATGTGTTTGCGTATGAGTGTGAGTATGCATATAGATACCAGTATGTATAGTCCAGAAATACACAGAACGTGGAGGAAGGGAGATGGCAAGGTCAAGGGCAAACATAATAAGCAAAGACAGGAGGGAAGAATTCTCTGGGAAGATTGGAGCATAATTTTAAAGTAGTGATGAGCATGAACACTATTTCAAGACATATTCAATGATCTAAACATATCTGTGAGTTCTGTGAGTGATAAAGACACAGGTACTGACAATACTACTGTAGTTTGTTGCCTACATTAGTAATAGAAGGAAACATTAAATGTTTTTCAGCTAGTGAAAATGAAGATGACAGTTTTCTTATTATAATTTATGAACCCTCTGAAATATATTCATAGACCCCATGAAAGTACCCATTGATCCTGTGTTGAAAATGCCTGATTGAGAGTCATGACTAACATTTTCAAGGGAAATATAGAATGGAGTGGAATGGAAAATATCATAAAATATCTCACATAGGAAGAAGTATTGTATTGAATATTTTGTTTTAACGACTCTGTGTGTGTGTGTGTGTGTGTGTGTGTGTGTGTGTGTGTGTGTGTGTGTGATGCTGGGTCATGCTATGGAAATAGGTAAAAATATAAGGTTGGTGCAAAAGTAATTGCAGTTTAAAAGGTTAAAAATAAAGGCAAAAACCGCAATTACTTTTGCACCAACATAGTTAGAAAAACATTGTACCAGGGGAATAAGTTTTTAATTAATCCTAAACCTCCTGGAATGTCAGGGAAGGATTTCAAGTTCAGGAGCCAACCTGACTAGAGTTCCGTTGCAGTAACCTTCCTCCAAAAGCTGTGAGAAGGATGGACCAGAATGGGGTGCAGTGGAGAGAGGGCAGCAGTTGGCAGGTCACCATGGAATCTGAGGAACAGGACCGCATCTGTGTGATGGTAAAAATGGAGGGAGAAGCATATTCTGGGGCTGTTGTGGAGGTAGAACCTAGGGATTTGGTGACTCATTGGATATGGGAGATGCTACAAAAGAAGGGTGTTGGTTTACTCCTGGGGTTCTGATTTGGATCTCCAGGTAGATGGGCATGCCCATCTGAGATAGAGCTCACAGAAGCAGGAGCAAGTCTGAGGGGGACTGAGTCTAGTTTTAGAAACGCTGATTTTGGGTGCTGCAATTTGTGATGTTGCTTAACCTCTCTCTAGATCTCAGTTTCATCATTTCTGAAATGTGGCATTTTTATCTGAAAAGAGATATTTTTTGAGGCTTATAAATAGATTCTACCTCATGAAGGTATTTTACATGATTACATTAAATGAGATTATGTATGTGAAAAGGACTTCCTAAACTTAATGTTAAAAAATCTTTCTACAAATAGGTAATAGGTATCTACTGTATAAGTAAAGCCTTATTTTCTTTGCAAGGGACAAAAACCCAAAGGAAACTGAATTGAGTGCAATGAAAACATAGCTCATTTAAATAGAACATGTAAGAATAGGTCTGGCTTCAGGTAAAGCTGAATTGAGGGATTCCTGATTTTGCTCCAGCTCTTAGCTGGAGTCTTCTCTCACACAAAGAGGCTTTCCCCTTGTGGGGTCAACTTGGTGGTAGCAGCTCCAGCCTCCCAAACTCCCAAGTTCCAGTCTAGGATAAGAAAGTCTCTCTTTCTCTTACTTCCAGCAAATGTATTGTTCTGATTAGATGAGTTGAGCTCACTTACCTTTCCCTGGACCAATCATGGTAGCCAAGGGAAAATGACTGACTACTTTTCTCAGGGTTGGAAACAGTGGATCACATCAGATCACTGTCCTGAAAGAGTTGGAGAAGAATGCACGAATGAATAATGGGGGCTATTGCCAAAAGAAAGTAAAATAGATACTGGGGAGGCAAATATCAAAAGTCTGGATGTCTACACCAGAGAAGATTATATCTTTAGTGTAAGGCTGAGTATAGAGAAGGTGTCTAGTGCACTTTTACTGGTCTCCTGTCCACAGATGAAAGCAGAAATACTCATAGAGCCCCGAAAAATCAGGCTGCTTTTAAAAGATTGACTAGGGTGAAAATTCAAAAGCCCTGTGGTTTCTACAAAGCGCTATTCAGGGAGTGAAGTAAGGATTTAACAGGTGGAGGTAACTAGAAGAATTTTAATTCTCTTCTAGATTATTTAACTGAGAGATTACCAGAATTCTGCATGTGTCAGACAAAAATCTGGAAAAATAGCCCGTTCATCCTCTCCCCAAAGCCTCTGCTCCAGGAACCTGTTCTGACTGAGATTTGTTTGGGCCAGGGCCCTGATGATAGGTGGGATGGGCTTTGAGAGGTAAGTTTGTGGTTGGCACTTTAGCTATGGGCCAATTGACCACCAATAAAATTTTAAGGTATACATAAAGTACTACGATTGCCCACACACACACCTACAAGTGTATTTGCACATGTGTGCATATATATTCAGACACACACACGTGCACACACACACATGCACACACACCTCAAAAAGCAATTTTCCCCCCAGAGCATCAAGAAAGTTCCCCTTTCCACTTAAATGCTTTTCCAAATAGTCTTATTTTATTTTATTTTTTTTATTTATTTCTCTGCTATATCCTTTTCAATCTGGAAAGTGACTTGGCCTCTTTTCCCCCATCTATTTTCTCCCTTCCCGCTATTCACTTTAGGCATGAAACACAGAACTAGATTGAAAGCATTCAATGGCTATTCAATCGGAGAAGAAAAGAGCCCCTTGGAGCTTTATTAGATATGAAGATCCACAATAAAAATCAATTTCTGCCTCTTTATGCAGTTTAAATGACAAAGCACCCACCCATTCTGCAGCCATTGTGCCGGGGAAATGTAATTCAGTCCCCGAGCTGGGCCCAGAGCACCGCGGACTCCCTGACCTGCACTGACAGATTCCAATATGATACAGACCTTCGGAGATAATGACAGCCACTTCATCTCACTGCAAGAAAAAAGTTATCTGATATCTTTGAGGGTTAAAAGGCTATGTGGGCAGCATTTTCAATAACCCACTAAATCAGCATCTTAAAAAATACCTAAGCTTTGTTCCTTAAAAAAAAAAAAAAATTTGCCCCTACTCCTGACTCCATTTCTGAGTCCCAGCTGACATAGTCACAAGTGTCTCCTGCCAAAACTATTGAGCCTTCTTTGGCATAGAAGGATACCCTCCTAGATAATTAGTCCAAAGGGAAACAAAATGAGAGAAATATCTTTATTCCTCTAAGGAATACAGATCCTCAGGTTCCATGACATAAATGGGATGAAACCAGTAAAAACAACAACAACCAGGTCCCAAACCTGGTAACATTTTTAAGTGTTACTATAAAAACTTCACTAGAAATGAACACAGTCCCTTTAGTAGAAAGAAGTTTCTGTTTGAAGAAAGTCTGTGACTGAGTAGTTGCCAAGGGAACCACTGGAAGCACTGCAGTTGGTCATTCATTTCCATGGGTAGAAACTTGTCCTGATGGAAGGGGAAAAAGTTAAGAAATGAGATGTGTATTGAGATGTGTATTTCTGCTTTGGTTTATGATGATTTACTTGCAGGAAAACATGAAATGTGAAATCAGTTCTGTTGGTTCACACTCTGAGCCTAGGGAGGGACACACCTATGTATGTGAACTTCATTTTCTCACTATGACCAAGAAGGCAGAGTAAAAGAGGTGGTGGAAAGATATACTGCATCTGTTCTCTGGTCCCTGGGAAGGACTCAGAGGATGAAAGGGCTACAGGATGGTTAAACAAGGACCGTGGAAAGGACTTTTGGCTCTGAGTTGAGAAAAGAATAGTATATTATAAAACCACCGGGTAACAGTCTGTAAGTGACACACAAAATAAGAATGAGTCAGAACAATGATACATTGCTGGAGTAGCAGTGGGGAGTAGTGGGACTGGAGATTCTGGGTTCCAAGGGCCCTGTGTGACTTTTGGAAAGTTTCTCATTACCTGGGCCTGAGTTCTGTCGTTACTGAAGTATAAAGACTCTGCCAAATGATCCTTAAAGTCCCTTTTAGTGTCCTCATAATCTACAATTTGATCGCCAAATTACAAAGTTATTTGCTATATAGTTATTATCCTTTCATTTTAGATTTTAAAAATGCTTTGCAACCAACTGTTCTAATAAAACGTTCTTTAAAAAGTCAAGTGGAAAAGTTCAATTTAGCTCCACATCTGGGAAAACATGACACTACCGCTCAGGCCTAGTATGGCCAACAGGTTTTGTCTTGTGTGCCAACACTTATTGACAGGCAGTGGTTATCTGGAGCCACGCTGTCTGATAGAAATATGGGAGACATAAAGGTGAGCCACATATGTAATTAAAAAAAAAAATTGTGGTAAAAAAAACACAAAACGTAAAATTTTCCATCTTAACTATTTAAAATGTATAGTGCAGTGGTGTTAATTATATGCACCTTGTTATGCAGCAGCTTTCTATAACTTTTTCATCTTGAAAAATTGAAACTTATACCCATTAAATACTAATTTCCCCTTCCCCTACTTTCAGTTCTTGGCAACCTCTTTTCTACTTTCTGTTTCTATGATTTTGACTACTTTAGATACCTTCATATAGGTGGAATCAGATAGTATTTGTCCTTTTGTGACTGGCTTATTTCACTTAATATAATGTCCTCAAGGTTCATGAATATTGTAGCATATGACAGGGTTTTCTTCTTTTTTAAGGCTGTATGATATTCTATTGTGTGTGCATACCACATTTTCTTTATCCATTCATCCATCTATGAATATTTAGGTTGTTTCCATATCTTGGCTATTGTGAATAATGCTGCAATGAACATGAGTGTGAAAATATCTCTTCAGATCCTGCTTTCAATTCTTCTGAATATATATCCAGAAGTGGGAAAGTGGGATAGCTGGATCATATGGTAGTTCTAGTTTTAATTTTTTGAGGAACCTCCATATTGTTTTCCATAGTGGCTGCACCATTTTACACTCCCACCAACAAGATTCCGATTTCTTCACATCATATACATATATATAGCATACATGTGTGTGTATGTGTGTGTGTGTGTATAATTTTTTTTTTACCACCGCCATCCTAACAGGTGTGAGGTGATATCTCATTGTGGTTTTGATTTGCATTTCTCTGATGACTAGGGAAGTTGAAAATCTGTGTGTATGCTTGTTGGCCATTTGTATGTCTTCTTCAGAGACAAGCCCATTCAAATCCTTTGCCCATTTCTTAACTGGATTATTTGTTTTGTGGTTGTTGAGTTACAGTAGTTCTTTATATATTCTGGATATTCACTGTTTATCAAATATATGATTTGCAAATACTTTCTCCCATTCCAACAGGTTGCCTTTTTACTCTGTTGTTTCCTTTGCTGTGCAGAAATTTTAAAGTCTGATATAGTCTCATTTGTCTATTTTTGCTTCTGTTGCCTGTGATTTTGCTGTTATATGGTATCCAAGAAATCACTGGCAAATCCAATGTCATAAAGCTCTCCCCATCTGTTTTATTCTAGATGTCTTACAGTTCCAGGTCTTATATTTAGGTCTTTAAAACATTCTGAGTTAATTTTGGTGTATGGTGTAAGGTAAGGGTCCAACTTCATTCTTTTGCATGTGGATATCCAGTTTTCCCAGCACCGTTTGTTAAAGAGACTGTCCTTTTTCCATTTTATAGCCTTGGCAGCTTTCTCAAAGATCATTTGACCATATACATGAGGGTTTATTTCTCATATGTAATTTAAGATTTTCTAGAAGTTATTATATTTTTTAAAAAAAGAAAAATTGTATCATTAATTATACTGTATATATACACACAGAGTAGTTCCCCTATCTGCAGGGTATATGTTCTAAGACCCCCAGTGGATGCCTGAAACTGTGGATGGTACTGAACCCTATACTGGGGGTGCCAAAAAATGTATACGCATGACTTATATTCATCTTTTGTTATCAGTATATATTGAATATTACAATTTTAGTATAGTTTTTTCCTTTCTTAAAATGTGTATACATAATTTTGGTGCCCTCGGTATATACTAAATTTTTCCTACATATAAATACCTATGATTAAGTTAAATTTGTAAATCAGGCACAGCAAGAGATGAGTAACAATAACTAATAATAAAAAGAACATTTATAAAAATATACTGTAACAAAAGATATGTGACTGTGCCATTATTAAGTACAATAAAGGTTATTTGAACACATTTACTTCGATACCACAACAGTTGATCTGATATCTGAGCCACCTACTAAGTGACTAATGGGTGGGTAGCATAGCATGGATACACTAGACAAAGAGATGATTATGTCGTAGGTAGGATGGAGAGGGATGGCACAAGCTTTCCTTACACTACTCAGAACAGCGCGCAGGTTAAAACTTATGAGTTGTTTATTTCTGGAATTTTTCATTTAATATTTCAGACCAAAGTTGACTGCAGGTAACTGAAACTGTTGAAAGTGAAACTGTGGATATGGGGGGGACTACTGTGTATAGGCACAGGGTGCCAAAAAAAAAGTATACACATTTTAAGAAAGGAAAAAACTGTATTAAAATTGTAATACTCAATATATACCGATAACAAAAGATGAATACAAGTCATGTGTATACATTTTTTTGGCACCCTCAGTATATGTGTGTGTGTGTGTATAATTTAACCCAATGTATCTGAAATCTTCAAGATATGAAATTATTAATGAAACATTTTTTAACTAAGTCTTGAAACTCTGGTGTTTTACATTTAAGTACCTCTCAATTCAGACTAGCCACATTTCAAGTGCTTAATGACCACATGTAGCTAGTGGTTATCAAATTGAACAGCACATGCATGACTAGAGCTATGTGTTAAGACCTATGAGTTGTTTGATTAGCAATCTCTGCAATGACTAAACTTTTAGGAGTGCATCCATATGCGTGCCACTCTGTATTTCACAGCTTGGCCTAGGTCAGAGCCAGGACTGTGACTAGGCTCCCATTTTACCCTAATTTCAAGTTTGGGTCTTTGTGCTGAGGTGACATCAGAAAGATCTTAGTTTTTGCTGGGGAAAAAAAATGGGTTTAGGGAGTTGGGGGATAGAAGTAAGTTTTCCTCGGTAGATACAACATCCTACTTTTGGAGGAAAGTTTCTCTGTATTAGAATAATCAGATCCAAAGTCCATGTTTCTTCTCTGTGGTTTGACTTAGCAGGCTGCTTCATTGTGAGGACAGCTAGTGAACACTGCCCCAGACTTTAATTATATATTTGGAAATTCAAGTGGAATAAAAGCAAATTGTCTTAGGATGCAATCTTATTCTTGCTTACACCTCTAAGTGAATCACTGTGGCATCCTCTTCTAAGCTAAAAAGAGCTTTAAAGGAATTAATTAGATTCTCTTTTTTAAAAAGGTACATTTTTAGTAACTAAAGCATCTTTCCAGTCATCTAAACCTTTATCTGAGTCTGTGGCCATATTATCTTTTCCTTTTTCAGAGGTCTCAGAGTTCATTTGTGCCCGTTTTATTGTAATACAGTACAGCTAGAACTATTTTTCAAAATATGAGTAGTCATTGTTATCTTCCTTGCTGGCTATCTCTTTAATCTCTTTGTCTTTGAGGAAAATCATGGCATAATCTTTGACATTTTAAAATTCATCGTTCCAAGTCCAGTTTACTAGAGATAATGGATATGGTTTGTCTTCAAGTTCAAGAAGGCCAAGTAAATGAGGCTGGAAGGGCAGCCAGGGTAATTTTTAGGGTCAGCCTTCCTAGGATTTTATACTATTTCTGGGTTAATTCTTTGGAGTTCAGTTCATATTGGGAATCATGGTATAAAGGTTAGAGCTACTGTGGCATTGATTCTTAATTTATGAAGTGGTTATTTCCTAGGGAAGTGACCTTCAGAATCTTTGGTTAATGACACACACGGTTTATTTCCTAAAAAATATTTCTTGGGTGGCTTTTCTAAAACCTCATGACTCTTGCTTCACTGAGGATATTACCTGACCATACTATACCCAATATAATGCAACTGAGGTAGGATATCAGCTAGGCCAGCTGATTTCATGGAGTAATGTGATTGGGGAAGAATACTTTGCCACATCTCAGGAGATCACAACTGACACTGGAAAGGACTCTCAACCTAAAGACTCCTGCTTCTACTTACCTCACAGGTTGTGAGGCTGAAGAGAGAAGACATGCTTGGTTAAGTGCTGAAGATAGAAATCCTATGTATTAATTCTATGACAGAAATTTAACTTTGGTTGGATTGTCATTTGGCCAGCTTCAGGAAATGAACTGTGGTTGGTTAAGCCAATGATTAACTTTGAGGTGGGCATGTGAACGAGTTCTGGACAAAGAACCATAAAGAAAAGTCTGAGGGGATTTCTAGAAAGATTTCCCACCCCTATAAGAAGTGAAAGGCCACAAGGAGAAAGCCCCTGCTCCACATCCTGACTGGAGGCTCATATTAAACCAGTGGTCCTCAAACAGTTACATCAGAATCATTTGGAAATTTGTTAAAAATGTAAAGTCTCAAAAGTTAATATAGCAGGCCTGAGATTGCTTTCCTTAAGAGGTCTTACTTGCAAGGACCCAGTTGCTTCACCCATTTGGTGACCATTTTTACATATCTCTGGTTCTAGAGTCATGAAGCTCAAACTCACTGAACTGGGCCTCTCTGGGGGTATTTAAGAAAAAGCCGAGCTAGTAAGAGCCAGCAGAAGAAGGAACCAGGTGCAGGCTGGTAAGTAGAGCCTCAGCCCATCTCAGTCAGAGGCTCCCTCGTGGCCCTACTAGACCCTGCACTGGCCTGGACATAGGTAGATAGGAAATGGAAATTACTCCTTTCTCTGCATGGGAAGCTACTTCACCTGCAGACAATACAGAGACTGGGATTTCCTCTTCTAAATAAATAAAACTTTCCATTTCTCTGTTCTGCCAGTGCCTTTTCTCTTTCCCCTGTTCCCATCTTAGAGGTGAGAGGGTGCAGAAGAGAAGAAGAGAACATTGTTTATTCCAGCCCTCCTGACCTGATCAGAATATTAGCACTATCTGGACTAGAAGGAATTTGCATAACTCCCTCACTAGATCCTCATTCCCTCTTCCTCGCTTTAATTCTGGCCTTTAGAAGCTTTGCAGGGTTTTTAATTACAATCAAAAAAGGGCTTGTACAGTAGTTAAGTAAAATAAAATAACAATACTTAAAATTACAGTTGAGCCCCAAATGATCCGACAGTTTATTCTCTGCCTTAAAATAAAATAGCTTTCATCTTTTCCCCCTTACAACAGCCTCCTCGGCTTAGATAATGCATTTCGTTAGATTTATTTGCTCAGCCCCGAAAACTTGACACTAAGGGGATTATTTAGTTTTAGATTTGCTGTAGTCCATAGTAATAGCCAACAGGGAAAGGAATGAAGCAGCAATATTAGCAGGGCAATAGGAGGGGAGAGGGGATGGGGAGGGGGCTGTGCAGTCTGCAGCTAAGCAAAACTGCTTGCATAAACACCATTAAGAAGATTTAGACATCGTTTTCCTTATCATCAGCACTCCTGGAAGAAATAAAAAAAGAAAAAAAAGAAAAAAAGGAAAAGGGACAGGCCTTGACTTGCTGTGTATGCGTTTCCATTAAAGGTTCAATAGGAAATAAAACCAGCTGAGAATCCAAATGCAGTGATGCTACAGACCTATCCACGCTACCTCATCATGGTCCAAAAGAGACATTTGTTCCACATGTTACTGGAAGGAGCAGCTGGATAGAGAACAAAACAGGCTGTGTCGCCCCATCTGTGGCTGGGTATATGACACTATGGCTGCTGCCTGCATTGGCGCTGCACTCCCATTTATCACACCCGCATCTCTTCTTCACTTCCTCCTCCACACACACACTCATCCCGGGATAACATATTCCTGATTGCCCATGTTCTACCCAAATCACTAATGTTCACGTTACCAAAGACAAGGACTGGAGGAAAACAGGAGGAAACTGTGATGACAAGAAAAATAGCTTAGCCCTGTGTATGGTGGCAGGATTGAAAAGGTTATGTGAAAGAAAGAGAAAGGAGAGGGGGCCAAACAGGAGGAAGAGAAAGGGGAGGAGTCTGTGGTCAAATCTCCAGAGGGAAAGTAGGAAAACATCTCAGCAGCTGAAAGTGGTTTTAAAAAGACTTTCTGGAATCAAACAGGCTATTTCCAGAAGAATGTCTGTCAGTCTGTCTGATAAATTCTGTGCATAATTATGGCAATGGAAAAGTTCCAACTAGGCACTGCATGGCTCATAGAGTACCACGAATAGTTAATAACTCTGCTGTGGGACTTCAAATGGTACATTTGGGATTTTAAACACTGTTCCATTTTCTAGATGTATCCTTGGCAAGGCATTCTTAAATGTTCAAAGGGTATGTGTGTATAAATCTACACGCAGACATAGAGGGTTATTGGTGTGAAGTATTTCTAATAATTACAAGGTTTGTAGTACAAATAAAAAAAAAACCTGATGGGTACTGAATGTTATTAGGAATATACACATCAACACGAGGAAGCATTTTCATTACCACACTTGTCCACAAAATATTGGCATCCCTGGGGCTCCACAATTTTTCTCTCCCTCCACTCACTGGATCACCCATTCTGTGGGTTCATTCTCCTAGGGGCCATACATTTCAGGGGCCATTGAGGAGTGTTCCCACAAAAGCTTCCAAACTTTATTGTTTTTCATAGAGGATATGGATTCTGAGTCCCATGGCAAATTAAGGGCAGCTGGTCATACTCCTCCCACACCAAGCCTGAAGCAGCAGACACCACAGCCAAATCAGAGGAAGGAAGGGTTCCACGGGCCTCACTTGGTTAGCCAATGGAACAATAATAATAATAGAAACATGATTGCAGTTTATTGAGTTCATATTATGTTCCAGATTCTGTAATAAGAGCCACCATATACTCTCTCATTTCCTTACAGATGCAGACGTTGATGCGTGGAGGAGTAAGTAGGCACAGTCACGTAGGGAGTGACAGCCCTTTCTGTTTCCTAAGCCTGTGCTCCTAACAAGGACTGTTCTGCCCCAGTGAGAGGAGAGGCTGGTGTCTGCAGGACTGTTCATTCTCAGAGCCAAGTCGATTATCCACGGCAAGCTCTAGCCTGAATCTTTCTTAGGTTAATTAGGCTCTTGCAGGGATGAGAGAGTGGGAGTCAGAAATCTTAGATCTTAGACACTCATAACTGTAAGCTATGGGAGTGGGAGAGAGAGTTGTTTGGACAAGAGTGTGATTGTGACATAAATCCACATGTCCATAGGCCAGAGACTGGGACTGACCAGCCTAAGGGTCACCGTCATGCCCACCTATTCAACAGGAACCAGGAAGGTTTGCTTCATTCATTTGGGCATGCTGAATGGGCAGACTCCTGCTTGGGCTCTCAACCTCGGGGCACATCTACCAGGTGTCCAAAGTTTGGTATGGGAAACATGTAGTCAGTCACCTGCAGCTCCCAGGGTCCACAACCTCCATGCAACCCAGTGCCTCTTGGTCTCCTGGGACACCTGGCTCCACACTCTGAGCTCACTGGGGGTAGGACCTATTTCTGATTCAGCTTTGTATCCACATCACCTAGCATTTCTAGCAAGAACAAGAGCTCAGGAAACATCTGTTGAGTATCACTGTCCTTCACTTCACCCAGAGGCTGCTGGGAACATTTCTTTGTTCATTGCCAGACTGAGAAGCAGGACTCACAACCATTTCAGGTAGGCAACTAACTCTGCTGTCTTATTTTTTATTTTTTATTTTTTTGTAGTAAGAGAAATAACACATTACAACATTTAATAACCCCCTTGCCAGGAAGTTCTTCACATTAGCTGATGTCTCTCTCCTGTGGAACCCCAAACCTACTTCCACTATCTGAGCCCTGTAGAGATGGAGACTAATTAACGACACACCATTCCTTATGTAATAATTCTTTATCTGCTTGAAGGTTATTTACTGGTCTTCTAAAAATTGTCTTTCTATTGCCCTAGTCCCAGGGTGCTAGTATAATGTAATGATAGGGAAGTAAGGAGTGATACAAACCCTAACCTCCAGTTCTTTCTTGCCATGATTTTAATTACACGTCAAATGAGAGGATGGACAAGTAATGAGGGCTGAGGTCAATACCACTCTGAGATATCCCACAGTATAGAGTTGTTTCTGTGCAGCTGTTGCTCATGCTGACATTCTGCAAAGCCCACCCACCCCTACCCCTGAGCCCCAGAGTATACCCACCACGGGCAGGCCCTGGCCTTTTGGAGGGTCACTGCCATTAGCTAGAATCCTTGAGTTCCACACAAATATCTCAGATGCTTACATCCATGACCAAATTTGTAAGTCCTGATGCAAAATTGTGTGAGGCATATTCCAAGAGCTTTACGTATACCATCTCTTTTGATCTTCACAATTAC
Organism: Rhinolophus sinicus; assembly: GCF_036562045.2. Lineage (NCBI taxonomy): Eukaryota > Metazoa > Chordata > Mammalia > Chiroptera > Rhinolophidae > Rhinolophus > Rhinolophus sinicus. The sequence goes on from NC_133759.1 coordinate 36,145,539, forward strand.
TTATGAAGCAGGTTTTATTTTTATCCCCATTTTATAGAAAAGGGAATAAAAGGTAAGGATGGTCACTTAACTTGTCCCAAATTCTGCCCCTTAAATTTGGTAGAGCCAAGATCTGAGCCCCTACAGTCTGACTCCAGAGCCCGTGCTTACAACCCATCAACCTGATGCCACCAAGGCTTAGCACAGGGCTTGGCACCCAACAGGCACCCAATGAGTGTCTGGTGAATTTCAATGAGATGGGTGATATATTTTGTAGGATCTGGTTTTTCAAGAGGATCTTTCTTAACAAGTCTCAGCTTTGCTGTCTAAACGTTGTTCTGTCAGATAGTCATATAGTCAAAAGCAAAACTTCCAGAATTCAAGAGTAGTAGTGATGCAGGGAACATCAAATCCTTGAAGTCAAAGGATTTCTTATTGTGATGGGGAGGAATAAAGAGTCTGATTTAAGAGAGAGCATAGAGTAGTTTTTAAGGAGAGTAAATCTGGTGTATTTTAGTGATAAGTCACGTGATGAGCAAATAAATTAATTCACAAACATCCAATATCAACTCATCTGGAACGTAGGAAAAACGCAAGCAATGACCACTGATCTCAAACATTATAATATAATGTTTTATCATATCATTTTGTCATAGTGACAAAATGAATGCAGTAGAATTTTGGAAGAGGAAAGGTCGTAGAGCCATCTAGCCTTCCTGGCATGGGCCTCAAGGTGCTGCATGATCACAGTGCTGCCCACTTCTCCCCCTCACTCACTTGCTCCAACCACAATAGTCTTTCTCCTGTTCTTTGAATGTAATGAGTAGGTTCCGCCTGAGAGCCTACTGTATTAGCTGCTTCCTCTGTCTGGAAGGCTCTGTCCTGTGTTCTTAACATATCCCTTCATGTCACTCAGCTGTCAGCACCAATGTCTCCTCCTCAAAGAAGTCTTCCCTGAACTCTTAGGCCCAAGTAGACCTTCTACACACACACACACTCACACACTCACTCACACACGTGACCAGTTTTAGTTATTTCCTGTTGAAATTACCTGATCTTCTGTGACTACATGTTTATCATCTGTCTCCTCCACTGAATTTATACCCCTGGATGTATGCTGACTGTGTCCCCAGCACCTACATTAGTGCCTGACTAATGCAGGTGATTGAATGATTTGATTGTTTTTTAATCAGTATTTTTTTGGGGGTATAATTTACACGCAAAGAAATTTACCTATTTTAAGTGTACAGTTCAGTGAGTTTTGACAAATCTGTACAGACATGTAACCATTACCACAATCATGATATGGAACTGTTCCATCATCCCAAACTTCCCTCATGCTCTTTTGCAGTCAGTCCTACTCTTCACCCCAGCTACTGGCTATCAGGGATCATATATTTGTGTGTGGTGTGTGTGTGGGGTTGGGGGGTATGTGTGTATAAAATTTTTCAATGTAATTTTGAAATATTTTAGTAGCTATCTTTATTAAATCAATGTTATTGGTTTTTTGTTTTGTTTTGTTTAAATTTATTAAATTTTGATATATGTATGCACCTATGAAACCATTACCACAAGCAAGATAGTGAACATATCTATCATTTCTAAAAGAGAAGAGTCCTCCTGTCTTTTTGTAATCACTCCCTCCCACACTTCCTCATCATTCCTGATTCCCAGGACTTATTGTACTGCTTTCAGTAATATGATTTGCATTTTCTATAGTTGTCAGTTTTATATAAATGGAATCACAAAGTATATGCTGTTTTGTTTTGTTTTTTTGGTCTGGCTTCTTTATTTCAGCATAATTAATTTGAGATTCACCTATGTTTTAGGTGTTTCAATAGCTCATTGCTTTTTGTGGCTGAGTAGTAGTCCACTGTATGGACATACCACAATTATTTATCCACTCTCCTCTTGATGAACATTTGGGTTGTTTCCAGTGTTGGGTTACTTCAGATATAGCAGCTATGTAAATTCATGTACAGGTCTTCAAAAGGCATATGTTTTCATTCTGTGTTAAAGAAGCCAACTAAAAAAGACAAAAAAGACAATCATACTGTATGATTACATTATACAAAATTCTAGAAAATGCAGAAAGCTAAAGCTAATCAATGGTTACCTGAGGCTAGAGGTAGAGAGGACTGTGAGGGAGAGATTGTAAAGAGGTATATGGAAACTTTTAGGGATGATGGATATGTTTATTATCTTCATTGTGACAGTGATTTCACAGATATATATATGTATGTATATATATATATATATATATATATATATATATATATACATATATGTATATATATAAAGTTATTATATATTACATTATATATTATTAAATTTGTAACTTTAATCATGTGCAGTTTATTGAATTTCAATTATACCACAGTAAAGCTATTAAAATATTGGTCACTCAAAAATAATTTTAAAACTGGTTTATCCATACAATGAAATTCTACTCAGCAATAACAAGGAAAAAAACTACTGACATGCAGAATAACATGAATGAATCTTAAAAGCATTATGCTGAATGAAAGAAACACAACACAAAAGACTACATAATATATTATTTCATTTACATGAAATGTTAGAAAAGGCAAAACCATAATAGCAAACATCTGCTTCCAACCAATAGGGAACAATAGATTTAGATTTACTCTCTTTCCTAAAACAAACAAACAAACAAACAAACAAATGAACAAAAACACAACAACACCAAAAACACAACAGAAAAATATATGAAATAGTTTCATAACTGATAAACAAAGCTTTTTGCACAATATATTTGAATCTTTATCAAGACAAATGTAGTTCCTTAATAAAGGCAATGATTTTCTAGCCACTCAGAACAAAAGTCAAAGTCTTTACAAAATCTTCCCAGGCCATACAAAATCTGTCACGTCCCCAGTGCCCCCACATTACTGCATTCACTTCATGCCAGCAATACTGACCTTGATGTTTTTTCTCAGATACTCCAAGCCCAATGTCACTTTGGATTTTTGCACTCTGGCTGGGAAGTCAGTACCACTGATAGATTCATGACTCATGCCATCACATCATTCAGGTCTCTGCTCAGACCTCACCGTCCTCACTCACCGTTCTACTTGAAATTAATTGCAACACCCTAACACTTAGCTCTCTTGAGTCATGTCTCCTGCTTAATAACTCTTCATAGCCTTATTATGATCTGCCACATTCTAGTATTTTACCTGTTTATTTTTTAGTTAGTCTCTGTGTCCCTCTCCTTGAATGTAAGCTCCATGGAGACAGAGCCTATTTTTTCTCTGTTTTCCTTACTGCTGTATTCTCAGTGCCTGGTACATAATAGGCACTCAGCAAATATGTACTGAATAAATGACTGAAACACACAAGCTAGGATAAATGAGCACATGAACAATATTTGTGACAAGGTATTGTTGAGAGAATTAAATAAGATAAATTGTAGGTAGTTCCCAGCAGGAAAACAAACTATAAACCATGTCATTAGTCTGCTTCTTGTCCTACTTGTAGTAAATAAAAATAAAAATAATAATAATAATAGCTAACGTGTATTAAACAACTGTCAGGAGCGCTATGTATTAACTCATTTAATTCTCACAATAATCTTATGAGATAGACTTATTACACTCATTGTACAGATGAGAAAACTGAAGCAGAGAGAATTAAGTTAATTTCCCAAGATTATAGAATACAGTAATTCGAACCCAGGAAATTTGGTTCCAGAGCCTATGTTTATGACCATTATGCAATCCTGTCTCTTGAAATCCTAAAATTGAACAATTTTCCTCCGTCTAAAGCTTTCTTTAGCTTTTCTATTAGAAAATATTGCAATTTAAACAGATAATATTCTCAAAGCTGAGTTTTTATACAAACTCTGAGTTTATTTTCCATTAATAACAGAAACCTGAGACAGTTTCTCTATCATTGGTAGCACATCTCACAGAATTATTCTGACAGTCATCTGGGTCAGAATGATCACTGTGATTCCTGTTCACAGTGACTGGGAAAGGCCCAGAGGTGCCAAGTGCCGTTCTTCTGCTTTCAAACAAGCCCTCAGAGCCCAGGTGACTATATTAAAGACACAGAAACATCTCTGCTGCTACCATAAGGATTTCCAGGATTGTGAGAATCCGCTTCCAGGTCTGCATGCTGCTTTTTTATTTTTTTCAGTAGTGCCAAGGACTGACTTTTTAAATAGCCAAGACTGCTTAGATACATAAATGCATTGACAAGAAGCTCCTTTAGTCTCAGCTGAAATACTGCTTCACCCAAGGTCAGGATTAATGTATGCTCCTGAACTGGCCTGAAGTGAAGAGACATGTAGACAGCTTTATTGGCCTGATTTTCATCCCTTTATAAAGTCAAGCACACAGAACCTCTACAGTGGACTTATCCTAGACTTCAACGGAAAGTCGGCATTTGAATTAGGGGTTTTGAACAGAATATGAAATGGGATTTACAGGCATCGTATTTAAGTTTACTGAGTATTTGCAACACAAGAGCCAACATGTAACAAAGTTAAATGTGAATAGAAAATAAAACCAGAGTAAAAATATATTTTGAATAGTGGAGTTTAAGGAATCTGGGGCTGACTTTATCTGACTGAACCATCTCCCTGTTATGATCCAGACTGGCAAATTTATCCCAGAGGCAGACATGCACATGAGAAGTCATTTCTTGATGAACTTAGATTGTTTCCTTCAGACGAGACCTCATATCTGGGTTACAAAACCACCACACTCACACCTCCCCAGAGATTCATTTTCAAGAATTCAGAATTCAGAATATTTTTCACTTTGATATAAATTTGTGTTTTCAAGCAAGAGCAAGACCCTCACATAGTACCTGCTCTGAAACTTGTCCTAGGAACAGTGAAACTCAGACGACTCGAAAGAACTGTTTTTAAGCTTCTGTGAGCGTCCCTGCTTACCATGTGACAAACCACTTGATTCAGTGCTAAAAAAAAAAAAAAAAAAAAAGATTTTTGTCTGAGAAAAGAATAAGACTTGGAGCACCCTGTCACTGTGGGTGTAGGTAGAAGATGAAATAGAACAAAGTTGTGGAAATGTGTGGGACTTTTTAAGAACCTGGAAGCAAGTAGTGAAGAGATAAAGAAACTCCATGATGGAAACAGATAGGAGGCCAGATCCTTGTGTAAACCCAGACTGTGAACCCAAGATTTACCTTAGGGAAATTGTATGTGACAATCATTAGGGTTGTTTCCTTTGGGACTATTATAAGATTGTATTTCCTTAGCTAGTTGAAGTCAGTTGTGGCCATGGGATTTGCTTTGTTGAGTGAGACGAGAGCAGAAACTTTAAGAATCAGTGTGTGCTTCTGTTTTCAACCTGGCATGGTGAACAATAACATTTAAGATGTGGCTGCTCCCTAAACTGGGTCCCTGCCAATCTACAAGGGACAGGTAAAGTAAATGAAGAAAACTCTTTTTTCTTTTAAATCCCTGAGATTTGGAGGGATGTTTGTTATGGTGTATACCCTAACCTACCCTAATTGATACATCAGGAGAATCTAATGATTGAAATATTTAAACATGAAATATATTTGGAATTAAAATAGGCCTTGGAAAGAAGATATTCAGTAAGTTATTTCCCATTAAGAAAGGTATTTTTGGCCCACTCTTCTGAATGAAGTAAGTTGAAATAACATGGGGAATAATAATAATAAAAACAACAGAAAAACCTTCTAAATTAGACGAAAATTGGAAAGAGCCACAACTCTGAAGCAAAGCCACAAAAGTGGCTGCCAAATGTCTTAACAATTGGACATGGATAAAGGAAAATAAACACATGCTTCTCCAGGTCTCAGGCAGTACTCAGGGCTCTTTAAAAGAGGTGGCCCATCCCACAGAACCAACATATGCTCCCTTTTTTTGAAAAACCAACTCAGGTGTGCAGGTAGTCTGCAGTGGCACACCTGCATCCTGTCTGATTTTTGGTTGAGGTGCGGGCAGGACTGAACAAGGAATCACAGACACACTGCATTTGCAGGTAGTATGCTGAAAGAGCAGCTGGTGACTTTGACATTATGATGGCTGATATTGGTAGGCTGGAGAGATTAAATCAGTGATTCTCCAGCTATGATCCTAAAAGAAATGGCTTGCTTTGGGTTTCCTCCCTTTCACTTTCCCCTTCTGGAATGCACACTTGGCAGAGATCTCATTTGGGGCATACAGATGAAGAAGTCCCCTCAGGGTGGATAGAGCTGCAGAGGAAGAAACTGGGTTCTTGAATGACTTTGGGAAACAGCTGGACCACCAATTGGACTGCTGTGTAAAAGAGAACTAAACTTCTGTCTGGTGTAGGCCACTGTACTTTGGGGTCCCTTTTGTTACATCAGCTGAGCTTTTATCCTAGTTAAAATGATATCTGAAAGCTAGTCTTTTGAAAAGGCTATGAAATAGTTGAAACTGGGTATTGTAGTCAGGTAAATAGAAGCCAGCATAAAATTAGAAATAAGGGTGGGACAATAACCTCAAATAATGAAGGACCTCAATGACATATAGCATGTACTTTCTTTGACATTATGCAAATAAATAAGGTACCTGAATGAAATGATGGCTTTTCTATGAAAATATATATTTCCAAAATCTACCTCAAAGGAAGTGTATAACTGAAATGGTTTCAGAGGTGAATGCAATCAAATAATCAAGACAAATGAAACTCCAATACTGTGCAAACTGTTCTGAGCCATAAAGAGAGAAATAACTTTTCCAAATTCTGTCTGTAAAATGTGAATAATTTTGACAATAGAATTTGACCAAGATGGCGTAAAATAGAAAACTATGTATCAGTTTCCCAGAACATCATTATAAAAATCATAAATAAAATATTATTTGCCTATTTGCAAATACAACTCAGGAGCACAATAAAAGTGGAGTGTTCCACAACACAAGAATATTTTGCTACTAGGAAACATTTAAAAAGAATTATCTACATTAGTAGACAAAAGGAGAAAATTTGAGATGGTCAAAGGTGTTTTTTTTTAAAAAAAAAAAAACCAAAACATAACATACATTCCTGATCTAATATGTCTTACTTCAATAAAATTAATAGAAGGTTTCTTATTATAATTATCTATCTATCTATCTATCTATCTATCTATATAATTTTATATATAAATGGCATAGTTTATTTTGTATATACTGTAATGTGTTGTGGTTAATTTCACCAGATGCACTTCCGTTAAAGTAAGACACAAGAACAGGATGCCACCATAACACTTTTATTTAGCATTGCTCTTGCAGTTTAGCAAGAGAGGAAATAAGTGGTAACACACAGAACAAAGGAGGCAAAATAATTATTTTAGCATATGACATGCTTTTTAACCTGGCAAACCTAAGAGGATCAACTGAAAAATATTTTAAAGAAAAGAGAATTCCATAAGGTGTCTGGTTACAATATTAAACAAAAAAAAATAGCTTTTCAATGGACAAGCAAGCTCCTGACACTGATGGGAAAATATCTTATTTAAAATAGCAGCAAGAAATATAAAATACCAAAGAAAAACTTTAAGAAATGTGCCCTACTTACATGAGGAAACTTTCAAGTTTTGTTGAAAGACACAGATGGCTTGACTACATGAAAATACCTATTGTGCTCTTGCTTAGAAGAACTAGATATGATAAATGTTAATTATTTCTATATTAATCTATAATTTCAGTAAAAACTCAAGAGGATTTTTCTTTTAGACAAGAGTATTTCCAATTTCAAATGGAAAATAAATATTTGAGGATAGGCAAAACAAATCTATAAGAGAAGAATTATGAGGGGGCACTATACCAAATAGTAAAACATATGATAAACTTATGGTAATTAAAACAATCTGGTATTAGCACATAAATAAATAGACTACTGGAAAATAGAGTTCAGAAACAGATCCATGCTCATATGGGGATTTAATTTGTTAAATATGGCATTACCATTCGGTGGGAAAGTAATGGATAAATCAGCAAATGTGGTAACTGGGCTAACCATTTAGAAAAAAATAAACTTTGATCACTACGTTATTTGTTACATCAAGAATGAATTACTTGCGTCAAAAATTTAAACATAAAAAAATGAAATCATGGGTGTGGCCAGGTGGCTCAGGTGGTTGGAGCGCCCTGCACCTAAGGTCGAGGTCACGGTTCGATTCCCACATGGGCCAGTGAGCTGCGCCCTCTACAACTAAGATTGTGAACACCGACTCAACCTGGAGCTGGGCTGCCCTGAGCAGTGGGAAGACTGCATGAGCTGCGGTGGGCCATTGTGTGCAGCAGGAATGAGGGGCCAACAGCCAGCAAGAGATGCTGTGAGCCGCCATAAGCTGCTGTAGCAGCCGACCGCCAGCGGTCAACTGACTGCCTCAGCCGAGTGGAGCGCAAGGCTCATTATACCAACATGGGCCACGGAGGAGCCCTGTCCTACACAACTAGACTGACAAACAATGGCTTGAACCGGAGTTGGGGGTAGAGGGAAAAATGAAATCATGAAAATAATAATGAACAGGAGGAAATTTACTTGTAATACTGTGTAACCTCACTAATAATTATGAAAATATGCATTGAAATGAAACCAAAATATTAAATCTTCAGTATCTTTACTACTTTTCTGTCTAGTCTTTAAATTTCTTTTTTCTTCAAGCACCATTGCTTCTTGCATCATACACATTCCTTTTGGGTATAAGTTCCTTCTCCTGAAATACATCCTTTACTCATTCTTTTGGAGCGAGCCTGGGAGTAATAGATTCTCTACATCTTTTCTAAAATATTTCTTCAATTTGCCCTCATTATTGAATAATAATTTATCTGGATGTAATATAACTGCTTGAAATTATTCTCTTCTGCTCTTCAGGTTCTCGTTATTATAGAATGCTCATGACAGTCTGTTGGTTACATCCTTCAGGGATTTTGTCTTTATTCTTTGGTTGTTTTCTCTTTATGTACAGTGTTCTGTAATTTCACTTCATATATCTAAGTGAGGATTTCTTTGTATTTATACTGATTGACACTCACGGTATTTCTTCTATAAAAGAATGTATGTCTTTCATAAGTCTGGAAAAATTTCACTCTCGATTATGTCAAAGTATTGCCTCTTCTTATTCTCATTGTAATATTATTTTTAGACAGTGATGAGTCTACCTGTTGTATCCTATAAGCATTTAACTTCTTTCATGTTTCCCATCTCTTTTTGCCCCTTAGTGCTGAATTCTGGATAATTTCTTCATCTCTACCTTCTAGTTCTAATTTTCTCTTCAACTATGTCTAATTTATGTTCAACCTTCTATGGAGTTTCTAAATGTTATGTTCAGTCCTCTTTCAAATTTATCTTTTTTTCATAGCAACTTGTTATTTTTTAGAATGAGTCATTATTTTATATCTTTAATCATCTAAAACATACATTATTATTTTTCAGATTGTTCTGTTGTTTCAGATTCTTGGAGTTCTAATCATGTTATGTGCTATTTCTGCTGATTCTTATTTATCATAGATTATTTCCTCATGTTTTTAATTGTTTTAAATTGTAAACTCACTCATTATTGGGTTATAATCAGTTAGGTATTATCATAATAATGCTTCACAATAAATCATTTTAGAATTCAGGCCAAAGCAAACCTAATAATAGTTACTGTTAAGCATTTACTTTTGTTCACAGGTCTGTGGGTCATCTGGGGTTTGGCTGATCTGGGCTGGGCTCTTGCTAGGTTTGGCTCTGAGCCACAGTTTGGGTCCAGATTGTGCTTCAGGCTTAGCTATAGGTTGGGCACATGTCTATTCCATATCTGTTTATTTTGAGGTCAAAGCTGAAAATGGCAGAGCTACCCAAGAGATGGTCTCCTCGTGGTGATGGCAGAAATGAAATAGGACAAGCCTAGCTGGTCAAGTGTATTTAAAGCCTTTGCTTGATTCATGCCCATTAATAATCCATTGGCCAAAGCAAGTCACATGACAAAGTCTAACACCAATGAGGTGGAGAAATATATCCCGCCTCTAATTGAAAGAACTGCAAAGTCACATTGCAAAGGGGGTAGAAATAGGGAGAAGTAAAACAGTGAAAACAATAATGCAATCTACAACATGGTACCTTCTTTTTTATATGAGAAATCTATGTGGCCTGAATTATGGGAACTTTCCTCCACAGTAGTTTTGCATTTGCTTTTTTCAAGAGTCCCGGAGGACTAACTTCTACGTCAATTTCTAGTGTCAGTTTTTGGGGACAGAGTTCCAGAGAGCAGTTTCCAGGCTCTTGGCCTTACGTGAAAAGGTGCTGGCTCAGGTAGTAGATGGCCATCAGCTGTGACTAGTTGGCCATCAGCTGTAACCGGTTAGCCAATTAGCCACTGATATAACTTCCGTGGCTGCGTTGGTCAGTTGGTTGTTTGGCAGAGAAGCAGAAGGTGAATTACGCGTCGGGTGGCTACTGCTTCCTGTGTATCCAACCCAGTCGCCAGCGAGAATATAGTGGTATGACTCCCCTACCTATGGCTCCGTAGGTGTTCCTGTTGGACCTCACCATATGCTGCGTTCTTATGCGGGGAGTGGGGCCAGAGACCCTGCATGATACAGTTCCAAGAAAATGTTGACAGTGTAAATTCAGATCCCACAGCCTCATGAGGTTAAGCCCATCTATTGGAATTGTCATGTCTCTGATTGCCTGCATGAGCCCAAGTTGCGAGAAAGAAATCTTTATCATCTTCCTGTGCCAGTGGGTGGATTATTTTCCTGATTTCCTTGGGATACAGCCCTTCATGGATCCTGAACTTACGAGGAATTCCCTACCTGATACAGCACCTGAGTCTCATCTCATTGAGTCCCAAGTTTTAAGGTTCATAAGATCAACACCTTCTTCCCTCAACATAAGGTAAGCCAAATATAAATTCACCCACTAATCCCTCTCAAGTTTCTTCTTGGTTTCTTGCACTTAGATGTTTTTCTTCTTTATTGCAAATTCACTTATGCAATGAAGTGAATATTTTATCCATCATTTCTTGATGTTTATCATGGGAAGGTTTTCAATGAATTTAAATTGCTACTGATTATAAGATGCATTGTTATTTTTTGTACCACCACATGGATGGTATGGTAATAATAGTGCTGCCAGTTAAACTACAACACAAAGTTACCTTACTGCTTATGATTTTTTATGTTTAGAATTATTTAGAGATAGAATTTTACCATCTCTCACTCATGTGCATACATTAAGATGAAAATATAAGTAAAATAAATCCAGTCAAGGTAGTTGTGGGGACAGAGCCAGGAGTACCATTTCCAGGCTCTCAGCCTCACGTGGAAAGGTGCTGGCTTGGGTAGTAAATGGCCATCAACTGTGATCAGATGGCCATTAGCTGTGGCTAGTCGGCCATCAGCTGTAACCAGTGAGCCATAGGCCACTAATATAACTGCCGTGGCTATGCTAGCAGCAAATGGAGGGCTAGCAAGAAGATGGTGGCTGAGCTAGCAACGGCGGATTCCAGTTAGCAAGTGGGGTTGGTTGGCAGACAGAGAAGCAGACGGCAGATTGCAGATCATGTGGATCCTACTTCTTGCATCTCGCCCGGTCGCAAGAGAGACTAGGGTGCAGGAAGACCCCTTATTGGGGTACTGGAGGTTGTTTGCTCTGTGTCTCCAACCCAGCCGCCAGCGAGAATATAGTGGTATGACTTCCCTATCTATGGCTCCGTGGGTGTTCCTTTTTGGCCTCACCATATCCTGTGTTCTTATGTGGGGAGCGGGAGCTTATGTGGGGAGCAGGAGCTGAGACCCCACATGACACCCTGCATAACACATGGCGCAGCGAGCACGTACAGCACAGGCCAGAATCCCCAAAGGGGTAATGGAGCAGTTTATACGTATGAAAGCTCAGTTTCTTGAGCAGGGTATGGTGTCTGCCAAAACTCTCCAAAAGGTAATGGAGCAGTTTATATGTATGAACACTCAGTCTCAGGAAGACCAGGAGGAGCAGCTGCCGGAGACCACCCTGTAGGGGTAGAGGGTGGGGACAGAGTCCCAGAGAGTAGTTTCCAGGCTCTTGGCCTCACGTGGACAGGTGCTGGCTCGGGTAGTAGATGGCCATCAGCTGTGACTAGTTGGCCATCAGCTGTTATCGGTTAGCCATTAGCCACTGATATAACTGCTGTGGCTGAGCTAACAAGTGCGGATTGCAGTTAGCTCAGCGGACTGCAGTTGGCAAGTGAGGTTGGTTGGCAGAAAAGCGGGCGGCAGGTTGTGGATAGTCTGGCTCCTGCTTCCTGTGTCTCTAACCGAGCCGCCAGCGAGAATATAGTGGCATGACTGCCCTATCTATGGCTCCGTGGGTGTTCCTTTTTGGCCTCACCATGTCCTGTGTTCTTATGCAGGAAGCAGGACTAGAGACCCCCGCATGACATCCTGCATGACAGTAGTCTTAAAACTGCTTTATACTCAGAGTCTGATACTTCTAAATTACATAATTATTGACACATAATTATTGACATTTGTGTTTTTATTTAAGCCGTTATTTTCTTTTATTAATAGAGTTGATGATTCAACTGTTTTTAGAAAGCACTGCGTTATTACTTCATTTTTTATTCTAAATTGCTTGTGTCTGCTCTGCGAATTTTGATGCTGATGCTTTCTTGATCTTACCACAGTGTGTTTTCAGATGACAGCAAGGACTTATTGTCCTTCCTTAAATGGTCCTTAAACCTTTGCTGATTAGAATAATAAGGGGCTACAGTTATCAAGTTCTATCATTAAGAATATTCACCAGGTTTGCACATATGCAGGCAATGTGAACACTATTATTTTCAGATGACAATGTTAAAATGTGAAAAATAAGTTGCTTAGAATCAACGAAATATGGTAATATGTACTTTTTCTATAACTAGAAGTTGGTACCACTTTTTAATAAAAACAAGATAAGCCAAAAAAAATAAGTGCCGATCAAGGAAACATGCACCTATGTACACAAAAAACAAATGTGAAATTATATACCAGTGATGACAATAGATGACGTTTGTTTGGTACTTAGACTCTTGCCAGACACCATGCTAAGCATTTTACATATGCTACCTCACTTAATCCTCAAACAATCCTATTTAACACACAATCCTATTCAAATGATCACTTAATCCTCACACAATCAAAATTGGAACCACTACCATTTGCATGTGTAATGAAAATCTAACATCCGTCTATTTCTAACTGATCTAAGCTTTATGACTTCTCACCCGCTGACTAGAGGTCTGAATGGGTGGTTGGAGACAAATTCAACTTGCCATTTATCAGAATCTCAGTCTCTTACCTAGTGAAGGGCCTTGCACTTTGGAGGGACTCAATAAATATCAAAGGTTGAATGAATGTTGGCAAGATGTAATAATAGTCCAAGTAACTTATCATGAGTTGAGTGTGTGATATATACAAGGCACTATGCTAGGTGCTTTATGTAAACATTTCCCTTAATCTTCACAACAAACCGTTTGCAAGGTAGGCATTTGAAAAAATAAACTGAGCCTCAGAAAGTCTAAGTGACATGAAAGTTCATACAACCAGTAAATGAAAGAACTATATTTGAATCACATTCAAAAACAGTTTGTTCACTACCTTCCAATAACCTCAAACAGGCAGTGGAATTAGAAGGGAGATGCCCTGCTCTGGAGGTTTAAGATTACCTGGGGAGCCTGCATTTTGCAGGTTAGAATATAAGTCACTGAGTTTGAGTTCTCAGGCACCTCTGAGAAGGTTCTAGGGACAAATGAGGATGACTCTTGCTGAGTCATCACTAGACTGTTTATGTGCCTCTCAGGTACAAAAATGGCTTGGCAGAATTTCCATTTCTCTTCTTAAACCTCTGACTCATCTGCCTATCATAACCTAACCTATAATTGAATTAGCTCTTAACAAAATGACATACATTTTGAATCTGTCTTGCATGTAGCTTCAGAAATTATTCCTTGACAATTTTTCTGGGTCAAATAACATTTTGTGTCAGGTGATTAATCAGTGAGAAATTCTGATGTCATTCATTTTACTTTGTGTGTACGTCCCAGAAAAGGGAGAACTGGGATAGAAATGAATGTGATGTAGAAACATATATTAGCTTAGGTTTATAAGGTTGTAGTAACACATCTTTAAATCCAGTTCAAATCATTTCACCTCCAATAAACCTCAGCTTCCCTTACTTCTCCTTTCTTCAAAGTCCCGTAGCACTTTGCTTGTAGTTCAGTACTTAGTCTACTTTCTGTTAAAATTATATATATGCCCATTTCTGCCTAAATCATAAGTTCCTTACATGTAGAGACCCCTTCTTACTTTTCTTTGGGTCTCTCATGACACCCAGCACCACTCTTTGTATATGTAATTTGCTCAACAATATTAGTTGATGTGTCCAAATATGTTCAATATTGAACATTAACTCCTATTTCAATTTTGTTTTCTCTATCATGACCTATTATTACAGTTAGCTTTTTATAATAATAGCCTGAAAACATTCCATTCTTTCAGTTTCTATTTTTTAAATCAATACTAAAACAAATCCCAGAACTTGCCATCCTTCTGAATACACCAATAGTTGCTTTGCCCTTTTTAGTTGCATTGAACTCAATCAACCTAACCCTTCACAAAGCCCAGTGGTGAGAGGTGAGCAGAGTTTGGTGAAATCGTGGGAACTGTTGATGTATAAATGTTCCAAATCACTGATATGAGCTTTCTCTTTCTCACTGTGATTTCTGGAAATTCCTTGCCTTATCAGCCCTTGGCACAGTGTGTCACATAGCAGGCACTCAATTAATATTTAATGCATTGAGTTGAATTACTCTAGTTCTTGGACCCATTTACCAGACTCCAAACGAGCATACCCTGGGAAGCTCTATGATAAAGGGTAAATTACTCAGCAAGTAGCCAGAGAGAGTTCTTAATTTGTAACCAAACCCATGCCAAATGTAGAGTCTAAGAAGTCTTCTTCAAACCACATATTGCCTTGGTTCTGTTCTGCTACAACTTAAATCCATGTTTTCCACAAGTTGTGGAATTCCTTCTACATCCAAATGATGTTCAAGCATTTTAAAAACAAAACAAAAAGTTAGGTAACTGAAAAGATTTCTTGGTATTTATTTGGTTTCTAAATAATTACTGAAATTGATTTTTTTTAAAAAAACTTCAAACAATATATTTGGAAATGATTATGGCCAAGTAGGTTGGGTAGATTTGCCCAATGGGTCTAGATGCCCTCAGTGAAAAATGAAACAGCAGTGTACACCTGAAGAATGCAGTCACTTCTAAATCAATTTTTTTTTTTTTTCACTAGCACATTCTCTGTGAGGCTCCTACCTGGCTGCTGACTTCACATACTTTAAGGGTAGTCATGGGCAATATTAGACTTGTTTCTTTAGACCAAGGGTTAAAACAGGAATCAAATTGGTGGGAGTTACAGAGATACATATTTTGGCTTAATAGTTCACAAAATATTTAATTATTGCAAGTTATATAATTACCAAAAATTTAATTATGTTCATAGACTTTTTTCTAATGTAAATGTAGAACTTTTTGTAGGAAGAGGGAAAATATGAAAAAAGAAAGTAACTCACAGTGCTATCAAACAGAAATAAATCACTTATTTTTGTGGCTCTCATATATGTACTGTTTTTAAAAAAGTATTTTCTCTCATCAGAATAATCTTGAAATGGATTGAGCTGTAAGGGAAGTCAGGGTACCCCATTTTGGAGGTGAGCAAACCGTAGCTGACCTCTGTTAGGTGGGGAGTTGGACACAGCCCTTCTAAACCTATGGGCTTTGGACCTCTGGGGGTCTTATGGTCATCAACATAGGAGCTCTCGCATATTGAGCCCTGAAATGAACCAGCACTCCCGATGCTGTAACCCACCTGACAGCCCTTTGACCAGGCACTACGTTATTTTGATTTTATTGATGAGGAACTGAGATTTAGGGGAATGAGGTAACTTACTTGCCCCATTCCACGGAGGGGAAGGAAAAAAAACAACAACTCTGTCCTCCCACAATTGTGCAGATTGCACCTTTTGCTCTGAAAAAGTCTGCGATGGAGAGAGAAGTGGCGCTGGGGTAGCGCATGTGAACGCCCAGATCCATGTGTCTGAGTGTCCTGAGAATCCGCAGTGGCAGGGCCGGCCGAGCATCTTGCCGGTTCAGGTTCGCTCAGTCCCGCAGGGCTTCCGGAACCCGGGACAGAGCCTGAGCTTTCCTGGAGCAGGGCAGGGGCCTGATTCCCAGCCCTCTCCCAGAAACATCCCTTAGGAGAAAGACCTCAGGCAGCCTCTAGTCCTTCCCAAAGGTGAGAGTACTCCTGGCCACTCAAAGCCACAGAGCTTCCCAGGCCAGGCGCCCACGTGCCTGGCAGTTCCGAGCTGTGAGTCGGTCGCATTTTCCGGCTCACATCACAGCAGAGAGCAGACAGACCTGGGAATGGTTATCGGCCAAGAGCTGCAGGCGAACAGCTAATCCAGTCCTGGAAGGGGGCACTGGTAGTTAAGCCCTTTAATGGCCTCAGTCCTATGATAATTAGCCCTGGCCTGGAGCTAGCGTACAGCGAGCCCCTCTAACCTGAAACGGAGCCTCATCCACTGCTCTGCTCTAATCCCTTGCACAATGAAAGCCGAACTAATTCACTGGGTAAACACCCTCTCCAGTTACTTACAAGCTGTCTTATTTCAGCCCCTAACCAAATAGAAAAGCGGCCAGTGACTGGAGAGAAAATCAAATATTTAAGAACTCATTTTGCCTGAAACCCCCCCTGGGATGCTTGCCTATCACGCGTGGGATCACTTTATGTTGCTTCTGTTATGACAGGCGGCTACTTTGCAATGGAAACAACAGCTATTCGGGAGGGATTTCCCTAGCATTGTCTTTTTCTGGTCTCTTGCTAGTTGAACCAAATAGCCTATGAGCATGGGACCAGACACATAGTAGGTGGTTAACAAACACCAATTTCTGCTGTTATCTGAGAATGCGGTTCACTAGTCTAGACCACTGGTCCTCAAACTCCAGCGTGCATCAGAATCATCTGGGAGGTTATTAAAACTCTAATTGCTGGGCTCTGCATCCAGTTTCTGATTCAGTAGATGAGACCAGATACTTTACATTTCTAACAAGTTCCCCAGGATAGTAAATATTTTAAGCTTTGTGAGTCAAAAGATTTGTCCCAACCACTCAACTCTGCTATTGTAGTGCAGAAGCAGCTACAGACAATATTTAAATGAATGAGCATGGCACTCAAATGTGAATATCATGTAATTTTCATGTTATGAAAGATTCTAACAGTAGACTTTTTTTTTTTTTTTTGCAAACATTTAAAAATGTAAATCCATTCTTAGCTTCTAAGCCATACACAACCATGTGGTGGGCCAGATTTGGCTCTTGGACCATTGTTTGCTGACTCATGTCTTAGAATGATTATGATTAGATAATACGTGATTATTGCAGAGACAATGGCTTGAGCCTGGAAACAGGAGATGGACCTGTGAATTAAATTGTGAGCCTCCAAAATTCACATGTTGAAGCCCTAAATATGACTGTATTTGGAGATAGGGCTTTTAGGAGATAATTAAGCTTGCATGACATCATAAGGGGGGGAGTCCTACTCTGATAGGGTTAGTAGATTTTCAAAATTTATTTTTCAATTACAGTTGACATACAATATAATAGTAGTTTCAGGTGTACAACATAGTGACTAGACATTTATGTACCTTATGAAGTGATCACCTGGGTTAAGTCTAGTACTCATCTGACAGCATACATAGTTATTACACTATTATTGACTATATTCTCTATGCTATACTTTACATACTCATGACTTTTTATAACTAGCAACTTACACTTCTTAATCCCTTTCACCTTTTTTACCCATCCTCCCATCTGTCAACCATCAACCTGTTTTCTGTATCTATGAGTTTGTTTTTGTTTTGTTTGTTCATTTATTTTGTTGTTTAGATCCTACATATAAGTGAAATCATGTGGTATTTGTCTTTCTCCGTCTGACTTATTTCATTTAGCATAATACCGTCTAGGTCCATTAGGGTTGGTGGCTTTATATGAAGAGGATAAGGCTGAGATAAGGCCCTGTAAGCACACAATGAGAAAGTAGCTATCTGCAAGCCAGGAAGAGAGTTTTCCCTAAAAGCTGACAAAGATGGCACCCTGATTTTAGACTTCAGAGGATAATTTTCTGTTATTTAGACCACCCAGTCTATGGTATTTTGTTATGGCAATCCATATAGATGGAAATAATTTCATTTTAGAAAATTTCTTCTATACTTTTAAACCTGTTTCACAAACATTAAAGAGTGGTCTCCTATATGCCAGGCACTGTGCTGGGCATTGGGCATACAGAGTAGAAGAAAAATTAGATCTGTTTCCACTCTCCTGAATTCTATGTGTGCGGCAGTAGGTGCCAGCTCTGCGCAGAGCTCAAAGGCTGTGTGATATGCACATTTACAGTCCAGGTAGCAGTTTTCATGAGGACACAGAGTTGCCAAAATTAATCAGCTGACTACATTTATGAAACATACACCATGTGCACAGTCCTATTCTAAGCCCAGTGGAGAGAGACTGAGAAAAACAGAGAAGACTCATTCCTGGGCATGACTGCTAGTAATTGCATTTTTCTCAGTGTTAAGCACCTTGCCTTTAAGAAACAGGAGCAGCAACATCCTGAACTTTCAGTAGAGGGTGACATTATTATAGGAAAGCCGAAGCTTTGTTCAGGAAACCAAGATGAAAGCCACATCTCACATTCTAGAGCAGGACATAAGAACTGTTCTTGGAAAAGTGGTAAGATTTAAAGTATCTATCTATATTCCTGTGCTTGAGGCAAGAAGGTAACCCCATTAAATGCTGACCATGTTTGTACTGTTTTAACCTGGAAAATCAGAAGAGCAGCATTGGAACATTAGTCAGATGTTTCACAAATTTAGCAAAAGGGTTAGAAGGACTTGGGTAACCACAGGAATTACCACACACAGGAGTCATTGTCTTTCAAAAGCAAGCCATTTGCACAAAAAGAATCAATTGTTTCCAAAGGTGTTTTCCGTGGTGGCTTTTGCAATCTTTGGGATTATATTGCAGTTGTTAAACTTCTTCTGGGCCTGCTCTCGATTTGATTTGGGATTCCTTAAGAATAGGGACAAGAAGCTGGACACAGATATGATCTTCAATGGATAGTCATACATCAATCAATATTTACTGAGCTCACTGGGGCAGGACACTTATGCACACCCTAGATGTAGATTGCCTAGAGGCAAATGAGACCACGCCTGCCCTCCAGTGTTTTACAGTCTAATGCTCGAGATAGGCAGGCAGACAAACATGGGTAGGTGTCAGTGGCATAGTATCAACCTGGAATTGATATATATTTATCACAGAATACTGAGAACCATGGAAAGAACATAGTTTTTTAATTTGGCTGACCTTGGTTAGAATCCTGGCTACTTCCTCACTTTGTGAGCTGGTGCAAATTATTTAACCTCTCTGATCCTCCGTTGTGGCATCCATCAGATGGAAGAGAATTGTCCAAAGTCACAGGATAGTTATAAGGATTAAATAATAAACTCTAACCAGGGTGTAATCCTGCCAAGAACTCTCTGGGAACCCGATAAATGATGATTCTGACTCTTTCAAATAAGTGTCAATGTTATTTGTATACATTATTTATTTTACCTGAGCTCTATGTAATTGCCCTCAGGTGTTCAGAAATGCAAGTTTATTGTGGACTATGCTGTAGGAAATCGGGGTATATCTTGTAGCGTATCCAAGAACTTGGTATTATGTTCAGTCTTTGCTTGACTTTTCAGAAAGCTATGCATTAGGATGTGGGCCTACATGAGTCCAGTAGAGATGGAAGATACACTGCTCCAAACCAGGGAGGGGCTCAATCAGGAGGTGGCAGGTCTCCTTTGTCAACAGAGGGTAGATCCTGGAGTCAAAGGGTCAGGAAGTCTGC
Source organism: Rhinolophus sinicus (assembly GCF_036562045.2). Classification (NCBI taxonomy): domain Eukaryota; kingdom Metazoa; phylum Chordata; class Mammalia; order Chiroptera; family Rhinolophidae; genus Rhinolophus; species Rhinolophus sinicus. The sequence continues at coordinate 36,165,455 of NC_133759.1, forward strand.
AGTGGCTACCAACACTCAGTCCTCTCACCCCAGTTGGGCATCTGATGGGTATGGATGACCCTAGGTCCAACAGGGCAGAAGTAGAGGGGTGGAAGAGGAAAGGAATCCCACTAAGGGAGAGTTACAGGATGCAATGCCACTTAATGACAGTAGGAGCTCACATGCCAGAGGGCCAGGCAGGGTCTACAGGTGCCATTACAGGGCATATCAGGGCCATTAACAGTCAGAACCAGGACAGAGAAGAGTAGACAGGCTGATAGCATGTAGCTACTTCAAGCCAGCCTTCAACATGTCACCAGTGACGCCCTCTGCGAGCCTGTGGCTCTTGCCATTGTACCGTCAGCTTTCCCATACCCACCTGATGCTAGAATGTCCATTGCAACCTACATTTATTCTGGGCTTCCCAGCTTCAATTTCTGCCCTTGTTCTGAGACTTTCTTCACTTCACAATTTGACTTTTCTTAATTTTAGTGTCTGATTTGGGTTGCCTGCTTTGAAACTCTACTCTGCTTAAACTTCCATCTAAGTCTTTAAGTCTGGGGTCTTGACCCTAGGGGCCTGGGCTGGTCTGGACTAGGGTTACCTGGCCCTAGTTGTGGGCATGGAACCAATGGTAACCTGAGAGACTATGCCTGGGGTGAAATTTAAAATGAAAACAAAGCCCATAATCCACCCATGGGAAGGGACTAACCAAGAGGCGAGGGGGCAGGCAGAGTATATTTTTATGGCAGCCCTCAATCCTGGGAAAGGAAGAAATGTGATAATCACCAAGCTTGGACACACCCATAGCCCCAGGTTCTCTGACTAGTTAACTGTGCCAGGATGGATTTAAACAGGACAGAATCACCATTCCACTTCAGGCACCTCAAATAAGCCGTGAGAACCTGCATTCTTGGGCTGGGTTCTGGGGTTGTGATGCTTTTCCTGTAGCTATAGCTGGGCTCCAGCCTGAGCCGATGCTGTCAATGGAATCAGCTCTTAACCTCCAGGAGGGGGCATTCTGAGGGCTCCCATTGGTGGGTGATAACATCTGAGACTCTCCTTGTTCACTGGATCATGCGGTTCCATTTTTGGGGCCCACTGTTTGAAACCGCACATTTGAATACTTGAATACATAGAACATTTGTCAAAGAAGTAGCATATGGGGATACAAGGAGCTGTCCTTCTGTTTATGAGTTTCTACCTTCATGTCACAACTCTCAAGCGTTGTGGGTACCACTTTCATCAGAGGGCAATTGTGTAAGGTAGTGGAGGCTTTTCCAAATCTCTGATTGTCCGCATCCTCAACTGTGAATTGGATTACATCATTCTTGAGTCAGAGGGGCAGGAATAATTGTGGGGGGTCTATACTGCTGAATCCTTATTAGATGCCTTCAGGGTACAAGAAGAACACTGGGGTCACACTTTAGCAGTAACAGGGAATCCTGAAAGTCATGGTCACCAGTTGACTTAGGACTGTCACTCCTGCCTTTGGATTCTGTACATCTCATGACCAGATAGCACAGATGAACAGGCAAGTTACAATGACTGCTAAATCTTGGTCACATTGGTGAGCTTTTACATGTGTCACCAGACTCCACTGGATCTCAAAGGGAGGCAGGGTCAGTGTTAAGGGGAGGGCATGGGGGTTGCCGAACATAATCCCGCCACACCGACCCGCAGTTTGGGCCCTAATTTCTGTTGATTCCCAATTTTAGATGTATGACTCATTATTTCCCAGAGTCTCAGTTTCTTCCTCTATGAGAGAGATGGAGCTGATGAGATTGACCTGCGTGTTAGGATTGTGCTGAGGGTCGAGTAAGATAATGGATGGAGAGGAGTCTTGTAGTGTAGCACACACATGCAAGGTATTATATTTAAGTGCTTAATAACTAATTTTACATAAAGATAACAATGTTATTTGATACTTAAGTTTTCTTAACATATTCCAGATTTCTGTGTTAGACAAGTTAATCCTCAATTCTATGTTAATCTACTTTGTCAGCCAAAGAGAAAATCTTGGTCTCCTCAGGAAATTTAGTGAACAATGAAACAGTTATAAAAGCACAGTTTGGATATTTCAAGTTCAAAGTCTTGTCTAAAGTATTAACTTCTTATACAGAGCTTAAATCAGGTCTAATCATACAAAATCTCAGATGTTGTGGAGACATTTTGTTTTCAGTTTACAATATAGCAATGATGGGCTTTGGGGAAAAATAACTCTATTATTAATAGAAATGCAAAGTTATATTATACATAATTCTGATCTTCTGAGCCTTTTTCATGCACACATTTATATTTGTCCATTTATCTACTTTTGAGTCCATTAGATGGTTCTCACCTAATATTCTTCTGAGTGGGCACCAAGCCAGAGGCCCATCAGATCAGAAAAGACTCCCTTCCTAGGAGCCCAAAGCTAACAGCCCCTTTCCTGATGAGGATGGTCCAGAAAACTCTAAATGCTGGAGGATCAGTGAGTAGCCCTTGGCAATGACTCGAAAACAATTATCACCTCAGGAAGAGGTACAAGACATGGAGCACAAGTGCCCCAGTGCTGAACCTTCTGAGGGTTCATCCATCCCACCCCCAGGAGATTGGAAAGAACCATGAACTTGGAGAACACAGACTACACTTGAGTGCTGTCCTGCCACTTTATAGCTGGGTGACCACAGGCAGATCTCTTAACTCCTCTGGGAGTCCAAGTAATTTCTCTGTAAAGTGCTAATAAAAACTGTCCCATTTTCTTCACAAGGGTTATTGTAAGGACAACACATGGGAAACAGCTTTTAAAATTATAATATGCAAAGGACTTGTTGGCACCAATTCCAGCTCAGTGAGTGTGGGGACAGAGTCCCAGAGAGCAGTTGCCAGGCTCTCGGCGTCATGTGGAAAGGTGCTGGCTCGGGTAGTAGATGGCTATCAGTTGTAACTAGTTGGCCATCAGCTGTTACCAGTTAGCCATTAGACACTGCTACAACTGCTGTGGCTAAGCTAGCAAGCGCGGATTGCAGTTAGCAAGTGAGGTCGGTTGGGAGAGAAGCGGACTGCAGGTTGCGGATAGTATGGCTCCTGCTTCCCGTGCCTCCAACCCAGCCGCCAGCAAGACTATAGTGGTATGACTCCCCTATCTATGGCTCCGTGGGTGTTCCTTTTCGGCCTCACCATATCCTGCATTCTTATGCAGGAAGCGGGACCAGAGACCCCACATGACACCCGGCATGTCAGTGGGGATCCTTGCTTTGCCTTCTCTGGGGCCAGTGCCTATGATATTATATTATTATTCCCATATTATTGTGATGATTTCTAAACACTAGGAGGTCTCTATCCCTAAATCTATTTTCTCTAAAAATGAAGGAAATTATTTTAGCTCCACTATTTTATAGGGCAATTAGGATGGTTACAATAAGATATCAGCTGTGAACCATCTGTCAACTGTAGGGCCATCTACACATTAGATTCAGAGGCAAGGGCCCTTACTCAACAGGACTTTACAGGCACTGTGTGGTACCAGGATCTGCACAGCTGGCTGTAGCTGGATGCAGCCAAGAATGGCCCAGAACAGCAGCTACTGTCCTATCTCAGGAAATCATCAAACCCCCAACCATCAGAGCCTGATTCTCCATCAGAAGTGAGTCATCAGGCTGGGGTAGGCCAGATCCTGGGGACCACTTTGAGACCATAGGATGGACAGGGGAAGGGCAAAACCCTTTATAATGCTTGGAGAAATTGCACTGTTGCTATTATTACAATGCCTTCTCTGTTGTGAAACCAATGGGAAGAGGCACACATTGAAATTGTGATGCAGTCAGTCTGGGCTGGAGCTCAAGTGTCATCTGAAAAAAGATGCACAAAATCAGTTCTCTGAAGCCAATGCGAGCTGCCTATAGCACACCACTCACTGGCCCAGGAGCCTCAAAAAGAGTCCCTCAGTAAGTAATATAAAGCATTTGACCAGTATGTGGCATTAGGGGAAACTAAAGGTAGGCAGCCATGGCTACCCAGGCCAAGACAGGCATCAGTGAGTTCTACATGGGGCCATTGGGAAGGCATGGTATTTAGAGTCTGAAGACAAGCAGTGAGACGGGACATAGACATCCACATCCTGATGCCAGAGAGCCCCCACCTCAAGGACTGGGTATGATAGAATTGGGCATGGGGTAGGCACGGGGAAGGAAGCTCCGACAAAGATCCAGGCACCATGGAACCAGGTTAGGGCCCTTGGGTGTGAGACGAGCATTCAGAAACAGTAAACAATGTTAGAGCTACAGTCCTGGAACCTGGATTCTGGGCTAAAATACAAACAGCAAGTCCCAAAAGACGGTGAAATCTAGGAGACTGCTGGAGCCTGAGAGGTGAAGGGACAAGACAGGCCTGAGCCTTGGGTGGAAATGTTGAAACAGAGCTGGGAGGATAATTCAGCCAAGGATGGGCTTTTAAGCAATACTTACTTCTGGAGAAACGGTCACACAGCGTGAGCCTGGGCTGCTGTAGCAGGGGCAGGTCCGACAGTGGCTAGATGGTCAGGATAACAATGGGCAGCGAGGCTAAGTAGGTTTAGTTAAGTTAGACTTATCACAGAGAGGGCTAGGCAGGGTCTCCCCTGGGCCCAACTCAGTGCCAAAAAGGACTCCCTGGGGTCTGAGGGTTTTTGTGTCTATGATGGAGCTCCGGCCTTGCCTACAGGGAGCTTCCTCTAGGGATCTTTGACCTGGGGTAGCTGAAGATGCTCTGAGTCTCCTGGGAGAGATGATCCTCCTCGTCCAGCCAGAAGCCTGTAGTTTCCAGAGCTTAGGGTCCAAGGCTTGTTCCTCAGGGCCAGGATCTCTGTCTATGGCCAATGGCTTATTATTCCTAATATCCCTTCTACCCTTCTAACTTCATAGCAAACTCCATTTTTGTTGGGGCTGATGGTATGCTGGCTTAAAAACAAAACAAAACCATTCACATTTCCAAGTTCTTTGATGGATAGGCATGGCCATGTGATGTTCTGGTAAATGAGGTGTAAAGTATAAGCTGAAGTTAATCAGGGGAAGATTCCATGAGCCCTGGAAGCTGCCGAGGCTTCTAGGCCAGTGCCTTAAAAGTGGGATGGACTGATTCCCTGGGCAGGTACCTTCTTACATGCCCCTCTTTACCCCTTAACCTTTTCCTTCCATGTTCTCCTGTTTCCTTTACTCCTCCTTCTTTCATCCTGTCTGTAATTCTGATGTGATTGCCAGAGCTACAGTAAAAATTTTGCAGCCATGAGGCAACCCTGAGGCTAGAAACCATGTTCTGAGGATTGCAGAGCGTCAGCAAGAACAGTCCTAGATGCCAACCTCCAGAGTTTACATGAGAGACTGAATCCTTATCTTAAGTCACTGTAGTTGAGCAGCTGTTCTTTGCAGTTGAACCTAATCCTGACTTGTGCACATATCTTCCCTCTGGACCATTTATGGTAGGGGTTGGAGGTTGAGTAGAGGGAGGAAGGGTCTGTTGCATTTAGTCCCCATGGATGGATGACATGGTTTTCAGTGAGGACTTTCCTATCTCAGTTGTCCTCTCCAGCTGGGAGACAGGGAGAAGGAGGACTGTCTAGAGAACCAGTGTAAAACAAACAGAAGCAAAAAACAAACAAAAACAAAAACAGGAAAAAAAAAAAACAGTGTAAAACAAACAGTGGCAGCTCCATCCAGAACTCGCCACCTACCTGCTGCCCATCCGTCTCTCGGTTTGCCCAGGGAAGTCCGCTGACAGGCAACACCGACCTGAGCTCCCATGGAAACTGATGAACTGTCCCACTCTGAAGGAAGTCTGACAAAGTCTTTTTCTCCAAGACTCCAAAGTCTGTGTGACATAGTGAGTCTCTTGATATTACGTATGCATTGAGGAGGGTGAACCTGGCTGATTTGTTTAAATTAAGAACTCCTGGTCTGGAAAGTATGAGCCTCGGAGGGCCTGATAGTTCCTGGTCATATCCCTAGATCTGGGTCTTTTCAACGTTTGGAAATTTAGTTCTCTGACCGTCAATTTTCCTGCTAGTTCCTAAGAGGAAAAGTCCTGCTTTTGCGGGTTGAGGGATGGGGGCAGGAAGGGAATATAGTAGACATGCTAAAGCAAAAGCCTTCCTCAAACTTTCTGCGGGCACTAGGTGACATGATTACAGATAGGTGCACACTTGAAGAACACATTCATCCTCCTCTTTACTACTGAGTTAACATAATTAATCATGTGTAACATGTATGTGCTGTAAATTATGTTTTACTGTCCAGGCGAGTATGTATTACTTTTCAGCAGCACAGCAAACCCCTTCCGGTCCTCGCAAGTCTTCACGTTTTCTTCCTCCCTTTCCCTACCTTGATCTCCCAAGCCCCCACGTCTGCTAAAGGCCCATTAAAGAAATCATTTCCCACCCTGCCCCCAACAACACCACACACCTGGTAATAAATAATGTGATCATTGCCTAACAGGCACTCGGAAGAGCCCTGTGATAAATAAGGAGACTTCTCATCTCTCCACAGGCTCTGCAGCGAGGGCTGGCAGAGGAGAGTTCTCTATTAAAGAACTCACATAGCCACAGGCAAATTCTCTTACTGCATCTCCTTGTGGAGACCTTTTCTTAAAAGCTGAGATTGCTCTGATGGTTCAAGGTGCTATTGAGCTCTAACCGGGGACAATTACAAGACTCCAGTCACAGCATCTGAGACGATGCTTGTGTCTGATAAGGTTGCTGGAGAATAATGCAAAGGAGAGAGGCCCGATAATGGGTTGCTGAAAGGATGGGATGAGGCATCTTTACCCAGAGCCTGAAGACAGAAGCAGCAGCTGTTGCGGGGAAGGCCTCCCCCATCCCACCCCCAAATTCTTTTCCATTTTTATTGCATTAAAAAAAAACACTCTCTAAACATGCACTTCAGAAATGATTTTATTTTCCTAGCTCCAAGCTAGTAATACTCCCCACCAACTGATTTTTTTTATCATGAGAGGTTTTGAGAATAATTCTGCTTTTCTCATTCAGTCCGTCCCCCCCACTCCCCCTGTTTTCTATTGAGAAAACCAGAGAGGGAACAATTGCATTTGTACCTTCTTTTTCTCTGGTTATTTGGTTGTTTCATAGAATTTTCTACCTTACCTTATTTTTGGTTTTCAAAGCCTGTTAAAAAAAAAAGAAAAGAAATAAAGAAAAACCTACAGCAATTCTTTCGTGGCATTTTCTTTTTCTTTTTTCATTTTCCTGCCTGTGGTCTGTTGTCTTTGGGATCTCTCTCTCTCTCTCTCTCTCTCTCTCTCTCTCTCTCTCTCTCTCTCTCTTTCTCTCTGTTAAAATTTGATGAAAGCAAATTTTCAGATTCATTAAATTTAGAAATTTAGGTCATTTCAGCAATCACAATTTCAAAGACAAAAGATGTGAATTCAGTCCAAAGACAGGTTATTTTAAAGCAACCTGGAGACAGACAACAGGGAGCAGAGATATGGGAGGGATTTTACTAGTTTGCCTTTCTCAGTGTGTCCAGAAGCCTAGATTTCCCACCTGGTCAAGGCAGAACCAGAATAGGTGCTGTGGAATGGTTTGGGGCCTGTGACAACACAATTGTAATTCCCCCATTTTTTTTCTTTTTCATCTTTGGGCTCCAGGAGATGTAGCATAGGTAAGGCCTAAGAACTCTGAACTTCTTCTTCCGTGTCTCTATTTTTATGCCCTGGCTCCCCATCTCATCCATTGGTTTATATTTTCCCACTGTTTCTAACATTCCTAAGGAGTCTGAACTCTTCCAAAATAAGCCCTGTGTCTGTGTCCTTTCTCACATTGGTGACAGGGACTCAGCTTTCATATGCACCAAAGGAAAGACACAAATCAGCATGTTTAAAACAACAGAATTTATTAGCATGTTTGGGTGGAAAGATTTGTAAAGAATACTTTACTTGTAAGTCAATTAACTATTTGGGACCTTAAGTAGTTAATACTAACATTAAAAGATAAGATTTATAAATCCAATGACATTTCTAGGTTTTTAATAAAGATAAATGAATTGCTGTTTATCAAAGAACTTATTTTTAAAGAGCCATGTGTCCTTAGGACTAGAAAACCCCAGGAATTCCGTAATGATCATCTCAGAATGCCCAAACCCAGTGCATTAAACAGACTCTATAACCCCTGTTTTGTTCCTCGAGGGTCTTTAGAGCAAGTCTTCAGAATGAAAGCCAATATTAGGACTAGACAGTGGTGAGGCCTGTATTATTAAAGGAAGACTGAGCAGCTGCTTTTCCCATGGAGACATTTTCTGTACGTTCCTGAAGAACTTTTGAATACCAATATCACCCTCTCTCCACGCAGTCCCTAAGTGAAGAGGGTTTCTCAGAGTTGTACAACTTCCATCCAAAGAGCCATGGCTCTTTTCAAAGTGTGCATGTGCTAAAAGCCCTCACTGATTCAAGAGTTTAGTGGTAGAGAAGTCTCTCATGTCTTTAAAAAAAAAAAAAAAAAAAAAAAGCAAGCAGGAAAAAATAATTCTCAGTTTTCTAGAGTTCTAAAACTTATTTTTTAAATTAAATATTTTAAGCTGAGGATTTTCAAATCAGCTATTATCTTTTCAGAGTTTCATTATAGTTTTTAAAAAATCATAATTACTTGAGGTAGGGGAGAGTAGGGTGTCTACTTTATTCCTAATGGAAACTATACATATAGATGAAGTGTCTATATAAAAAATGGGAGCTGCGATTATATTAATACTGTCTAACTGATATTCAATAACTCACCCTTCTATTTCCTATTGTCCATATTTAAATACTTCAAAAAGAATTCTAATCAAGTGGAAATTAATAGGGGAGGAAAGACTGGGTCTGGCAGGAGAAGGTTCTAATCCCACTATCTCTTAATATTTCAAAGTCTCTTTTATTTTCTTAATAAAAGAGTGAGAGAAAGAGAAGGAGAGAAAGAAAAGGGAATTAATCCAGTGCTCTGAACTGTCCTCTCATCATAATGCTTTAAATAAATTCTAAGAAAATATTACACATGAGAAGGCTATTTCTGGCCAATGGACAGGCTTTACTTTTGCTTCTCAACTTTTTTTCCATCTTTCTTCCTTCCCTTTATTCTACCTGTCTTCTCTCCCCTCTTTTCTCTATTCCGAGATCTTCAAAATCCAGTGATGAGAGCTAGTATATTTAAAGTCCAAGCTCCTAACATAATCTGGCCACACATCTCCCCCTTTCTTCCTCACTCCATCACCTGGGGGCACTGCTCCCTTCCACACATCCTGTATTTCTGGATTTGCTTTTCCCTCATGTCTGCTACCTCTACTTTTTCCTTTTCCCTCAAATCCTATTTATTCTTCAAGTCCCAGCTTCTCTATGAAAGCATCTTTATATAGCTTCTTTAAAATTACAGCAATAACGAAATATTTTAACTGTAAATATTTATTGAGCATTTCCAGTATGCTAGGCAATTTATTTACATTTAATCCTCTCAGTAATCCCTAGAAGATTATCCCAAGCTCATGGGTGGTCTGGGACTAGGAAAAGGTTAAATCAATGGTCAAAGTGATGACTCATAAGCGCGAGAGCCAGAGGTAGGGTTCTAACATCTGCTTCCTCTCTTGTCCCTGAACTGTGAACACATTTAAAGTCAAACCCACACAGTTTAATAATGTAAAGTTCTGTAATGTTTTTCATAGGACAACATTATTTTCTTAAGCAAATTGATACATTTTTGTGAAGAGGACAACCATATCGTATATTTTTTTGTATCTCCCTAGGATCTCATTTGGAATAGGTACACAGTAGGTTCTGAGTGGCTACTTCATGATAAAGGTCTGGATTTCCCTATGAACTTGATCATTTTCACTGTGTAAACCCAATTTATATCTTCTAGAGATACACATTATACTGCTTTTCCTCAAAATTGAACTACATGAGGTTTTTCTGGTCAAGATGGCAGAGTAGGTAAATGCTGTGCTCACCTCCTCTCAGGACCACATCAATTACAACTAAACAGAACAACCATTACTGAGAATCACCTGAAGTCTAACTGAACTGAGGCTCTACAACTATGGACATAAAAAAGAAACCACCTCAAGACTGGTAGGAGGGCAGAGATGAGGAACGGGCTGGTCCCACACCTGTGTGTGAATCTTAAAAATCAGGAGGGATATTTCAGTTGCAGAGGTCCCTCCTGGAAAAGCGAGGGGTCTCAGACCAAGGTTTCAGAGCTGAGAAGAGAAGTCCCCATAATTTCTGGCTATGAAAACCAGCAGAGATTGTGGCTGAGTGAGACGAAGGGTGGCTGTACTCTCAGGCGCATCCCTTAAAGTGATCACACATGGACTTACTCACTGATGGACTCACGCTCTCTGAGCTCCAGTGCTGGGACAGCAGCTCAAAAGGTGCCAGGGACATATGGGGAGGAACTCAATTGTCTAGCTTAAGCATGAGATATATATATATCAGGGGAGGAGTGAAAGATGGAAAGATGGATTGGGAAAAGAAGCACCTAAGCTACAACTAAGAAAACATATTAGAGAATGATGTAGATTGGGTACTATCTTGGGAACACCCACTAGCTACATTAAGTTACCCTAACCAGGACAAGTCTGACTACAAGATTGTACTACAGGAGTTAAAGCCAATGGGAGAGTATGAAAGCCTAGGTCAGAGGACCAAAAAACAAAACAAAACAAAAAATTTAAACCAATTTAACTGACTTAATATGACTGAATCTCCAACTTTTTAAATGGGCAAATGGAGGAAGTTGATGGATTTAATCATGGCTGAAAAAAATCACTGTGTAAATATTATAGGTATCTAAAATACTAGATAACTTATTCTGCTATATATTTTTTTCAATTTTCAAGTCATTTAGTTATTGGACAGACACAGTCATAGAAGAAACTCTGAAAATTTAATTTAGTGAAATGTAATATTTTTTACAAAGCAAAAGAAATCTAGAAGGAAATGAACATATAAAATATATAGCCCGGTACATCACTAAGGCAGAACTGTATGTAACACATTTTTGGTGTATATCATGAAAAACCGCTTTATAAAGATTGAATTCAGAATTGCTTGCATTCTCTCCTTTTTCTTTTTCTTTCTTTCCCTTTCTTGCCCTTTGGCCATTGTTTCTGCCTCTGGACCTGATGCCTGTACTCCAGCCACATTTCCTTGGCCTTGTTCTAGCCTGCCTTCTCCCTGACAAATAGTTTTATGAAAATTCAGTCAATGAAATTGCTCTGTTGAATAATTTGCTCTGTTGAAATTGTTCATGTGTGTTTTGTGAGCCAATTATCTCATTCAAGAGGTGGCTCATGAAATTGACACCTAGATGGGGCTTCAGAGTCCCATCTAGTCAGGGCAACCCTTCATTTTGCACCTGGGTAAGTCAAAGTCTAAGGAACAAAGGAGACTCACCCAATGCCTTACAACAGAAAGAAATGCCTCCTGACTTCTATCAGTATCCATTTTTTAATATCTATTTTCATTTCTACACACAAGTTGGAAGCATGAATATAGAAGAGGTTTGGTGTCAGATAGGTACTAGATTTATCAAGGCAATTACTTCATCAATTATAAAAATATCTAATCACTGTGTTGCACACCTGAAACTAATGTAATTATTGTATGCCAACTGTAATTGAAAAGTACAAAAATTACTTAAAAAAAGATTCAGTTGAAACAAATATCTTTTATATTATTTATTTATAGCCACATAACAACTTGCCTTAAAGCTTAGTAGCTTAAAATAATAAATATGTATTGCTCATAATTTCTGTTTGTCAGGAATTGAAGAGCAGCTTAAGTGGGTATTCTTGGCTCAGGGTCTCTCATCTTGCATCAAGATATTGGCTGGGGCTGCAGTCTTTTGAAAGTTTCACTGGAACTAGAATTTGCTTCCAACATGACTCATTCACATGGCTGTTGGCAGGAGGCCTGAGTTCCTCAGACATAGGCCCCTATGTAGGGCTGTCACATCTCATGACATGGAAACTTGCTCTGCCAGAGCAAATGATCTAAGAGCAAGGTGGAAGCCACAGTGCTCTTAAAGACCTAGCCTTGGAAGCCACATGCCATCACTTCTCTTACATTCTATTTGTTATAGAAGTCAATCCTATTAACTGCAGGAGGGCCCTACCCAGGAGTGTGAATGTTGGCATTTGGGAATTATTTGGGGGTTCATCATGGATGCTAGGTACCACTTCTCTTACATTCTATTTGTTATAGAAGTCAATCCTATTAACTGCAGGAGGGCCCTACCCAGGAGTGTGAATGTTGGCATTTGGGAATTATTTGGGGGTTCATCATGGAGGCTAGGTACCACAATTCCTTTGAATCAAAACTAGATATTCCTTAATTGTTTAGAGACATAATCTGGTGCTTACCAAGTGTCATTATCAAGAAATTCTACCTATGTTCTCTCTAATCAGTTTTGCTCTCTTTTAGTGTTTCAAGCGGCTTTTCCATTTACCACCATACTTGATTGTTACAACAGTCCTTGAATCTAAAAAGTAGGATTAGAATTTTTGCTTGAGAAATGAAAAAGCAGAGGCACACAGAGATTAAGTAATTTGCTTAAACCCAGGCAATGGCGGAGCTGAGGGTTACAATACTCTTTACTGAAGTTCATATAATTTGATGATATCACTCTGTACCATTTCTTGGTTATCTTTCTTCCTCCTGATCATTACTCATCATTCAGTAAATACTTCTTCAGCTCATGGTTCAAATTGTTCCTCTCTATCTTATCTGACAGCATCGTAGATGACTTCACTGTCTCAGTAGATGAACATAGGCATGATGCTGGACTCTCAATTCCTTGGCCTTCACATCTCCAATGATCTTCTTCTCTACACCCTACTTACCCACATCCATGATCACTCCATAGACTGTCATACTGCTCTACTTCCAAATTCACTATTTCAAGCATCTGGCTTTCTGACCACAATCTCCTCTCCTTTCACCACCATTTGTGATGGTTAACTTTAGGTATCAATTTGGCTAGGCTACGGTGCCTAGTTGTTTGGTCAAGCACCAGTCTAGATCTTGTCATAAAAGCGTTTTTAAGGTGTGATTAACACTTAAATGAGTAGACATTGAGTAAAGCAGATTACCCTCTATAATGTGGGTGCGCCTCATCCAATCAGTGGAAGGCCTTGAGAGCAAGACTGAGGTACCAAGGAAGGAAGGAAGGAAAAAAGAAATAAAGGAAAAGAAAGAAGAATACATTAGGGCTCCTGCACTTAAAGAACTGTCAGATTAGTAGAGACAACAAACCAATGCAATAGTCTTTGAGGTACAGTGTTAAAGGTGTGTACAGAGGAAAGCAGGATGGTCACAAAAGAGGTAATTTCCATGGATAGGGAGGCAGTTGGGAGTGGTCAAGAAAGCTTTTATAACCTGGCACCTTGCAAGTAGTGGTCTCTACTAAAGAGTGAGTCTTCTCATTGTGAGGACAAAAAAACTAGATGGAGAGTCAAGGGAATTTTAGTCCCAAAACTATCACTGAGAAGCCATGCAACTTTGATCCATGCACTTTACCAACTTGGCGCCTGAGTTGTCTCAACTAGAACAAGTACATTGGACTATGTGATCTCAACATTCCTCTGTATTTCATGATTTAAGACTCCATATTTAAAATCTTCTCTGCTGCTATTTATTCTAACAGGCCTCAGTAATCTCAAGCAGCTTACAATTATGGCTTTGGGGGTCAAAAAGAAACCCCACATTTATTTACACTATTATGGTTGTGGCATTTGTGCTTTAACTATTCAAATCAATATTTTCATGATTATGCTGGCATTTGAATTATGCTTCTGACATAGAATAAATCAAGTAGTATTCTTTCTACATTGTTATTATCAGCACTCCCATTTTACAGATGAAAAAACTAAGAGAGAATGAAAAGGTTGTATAATCTAACTTGATGAGTAAAAATAGGTTTTAGATAAAAATCGTGCTTTCGAGTACCTGATTCCAAAGCCAGGGTTCAGGCTGGGGATGCAGGTCTTTATCACCTGGAGGACAGAAAGCTGTAATTTTCCTTCCTTGGGGATTTCTTTGAAAATCAGCTCAATGCAATAATTCCTGCAGAATGTAAGAGTACAACTTTTCTTTGACACAATCTCTGGGGAACTGATCAAGCCTTTCTCACTAATGGCACTGGTCCTTTTGGGAAAAGAGTCTGAAGTCAGTTATTTCATTCTGTAACAAGAATGAAATAGTCATTCTGATGACTAGTTTAAATCTTTCCCTCTTGAATGGGGACAAAATATTCTGTCATCTGGTTTCTCCTTCTGAAGCACATTTTATCTAAAAACTAGAGTCAATTGAAAATTTTGTTCTTTAAAATATTTCCTAAGTCTTGAGCTCCAGAATCAGGACTCATAAAGTTTTTGTTTTGTTTTGTTTTGTTTATGTTGAAGATAGAGAAACTAAACAATGACTTAAGTCTAATTTGGGGCTTAGAGAACAGTTTTCCCATTCATAGCATTTGCCTTGACCTCAATGCTGAGGCTAAGACTAAAACAAAATTGTTTTTCACAGCTTCTAGGTCTAGTTCTAGTTGCATCTTCTTTTGGCTCAGGAACTGCTCCAGGTCCTTCATCCTTTGAACCACTGTCTCCTTTGAACCTTTTCTGTGTTCAGCAGCCCCAAGTCTCCACCTTTTCACCTGGATTTCAAATTTCTGGATAAATTATTTTGTATTTGTGAATGCATTTTTATTTGTTTCTCACAGTGAAACTACTTTATATATTTTTTTTATTATTATTAAATTTATTGGGGTGACAATTGTTAGTAAAATTACATAGATTTCAGGTGTACAATTCTGTATTACATCATCTATAAATCCCATTGTGTGTTCACCACCCAGAGTCAGTTCTCCTTCCATCACCATATATTCGATCCCCCTTACCCTCATCTCCCACCCCCCACCCACCACCCCCCTTACCATCTGGTAACCACTAAACTATTGTCTGTGTCTATGAGTTTCTGTTTCTCATTTGTTTGTCTTGTTCTTTTGTTGTTTTTGGTTTATATACCACATATCAGTGAAATCACATGGTTCTCTGCTTTTTCTGTCTGACTTATTTCGCTCAGCATTACACTCTCAAGATCCATCCATGTTGTCACAAATGTTCCTATATCATCTTTTCTTACTGAATAGTATTCCATTGTGTATATATACCACAACTTCTTTATCCATTCATCTATCGAAGGACATTTTGGTTGTTTCCATGTCTTGGCCACCGTAAACAAAGCTGCAATGAACATTGGAGCACACGTGACTTTATCTCTAAATGTTTTCAGATTTTTGGGTAGATACCCAGGAGAGGGATTCCTGGGTCATATGGCAATTCTATTCGTAATTTTTGAGGAACCTCCACACTGCCTTCCATAACGGCTGCACCAGTCTGCATTCCCACCAACAGTGTATGAGGGTTCCTTTTTCTCCACAGCCTCTCCAACACTTGTTACTATTTGTCTTGTTCATGATAGCCATTCTGACTGGGGTGAGGTGATATCTCATTGTGGTTTTGATTTGCATTTCTCTGATGATTAGTGATGTTGAGCATTTTTTCATGTCTATTTGCCATTTGTATGTCCTCTTTGGAGAAATGTCTCTTCAGGTCCTCTGTCCATTTTTGAATTGGGTTGTTTTTTTGTTGTTGTTGAGTTGCATGAATTCCTTGTATATTCTGGATATTAGCCCTTTATCGGAGGCACTGTTTGCAAAAATCTTCTCCCAAATAGTTGGTGGCCTCTTTATTTTGTCAATGGTTTCTTTTGCTGTGCAGAAGCTTTTAAGTTTCATATAGTCCCATTCATTTATTTTAGCTTTTACTTCCATTGCCTTTGGAGTCAAATTCATAAAATGCTCTTTGAACCCAAGGTCCATAAGTTTAGTACCTATGTTTTCTTCTATGCAGTTTATTGTGTCAGGTCTTATGCTTAAGTCTTTGATCCATTTTGAATTAACTTTGGTACATGGTGACAAATAGCAGTCCAGTTTCATTCTTTTGCACGTGGCTATCCAATTCTCCCAGCACCATTTATTGAAGAGGCTGTCTTTGCTCCATTGTATGTTTTTAGCTTCTTTGTCAAAAATTATCTGTCCATATTTATGTGGTTTTATTTCTGGGTTCTCAATTCTATTCCATTGGTCTATGTGTCTGTTTTTCTGCCAATACCATGCTGTTTTGATTATTGTAGCCCTGTAGTACAAGCCAAAGTCAGGAAGTGTGATACCTCCATTATTGTTCTTTTTCTTAAGATTGCTTTGGCTATTCGGGGTCTTTTGTGGTTTCAAACAAATCTGATGATTTTTTGTTCTATTTCTTTAAAATATGCCATTGGGATTTTGATGGGGATTGCATTGAATCTGTATATTGCTTTGGGTAATATGGCCATTTTAACTATGTTGATTCTTCCAATCCATGAGCACGGAATGTCTTTCCATTTCTTTGTGTCTTCTTCAATTTCTTTCAAAAATGTCTTATAGCTTTCAGCATATAGGTCTTTCACGTCCTTGGTTAAGTTTATTCCTATGTATTTTATTCTTTTTGCTGCAATTGCAAAAGGAATTGTTTTTTGTATGCCTTTTTCTGAGATTTCATGGTTAGTATATAGGAAGGCAATGAACTTTTGTACGTTGATTTGTAGCCAGCAACTTTACTGTATTCGTTGATTGTTTCTAATAGCTTTTTGGTGGAGTCTTTAGGGTTTTCTATATATAGCATCATGTCATCTGAAAAGAGTGATAATTTAACTTCTTCGTTCCCAATTTGGATGCCTTTTATTTCTTTCTCTTGCCTGATTGCTCTGGCAAGGACTTCCAACACTATGTTGAAAAGCAGAGGTGATAGGGGACAGCCCTGTCGTGTTCCTGAACGTAGAGCAAAGGGCTTCAGTTTTTCACCATTAATTATGAGATTAGCAGAGGGCTTGTCATATATGGCCTTTATTATGTTAAGGTATTTTTCTTCTATACCTATTTTATTAAGTGTTTTAATCATAAATGGATGTTGGATCTTGTCAAATGCCTTTTCTGCATCAATTGATATAATCATATGATTTTTGTCCTTTATTTTGTTTATGTGATGTATCACATTGATGGATTTGCGGATGTTGAACTATCCTTGTGCCCCGAGGATGAACCCCACTTGGTCGTGATGAATAATCTTTATAATGCAGTCTTGTATTCGATTTGCTATAATTTTTTTGGGATTTTTGCATCGGTATTCATCAGAGATATTGGTCTGTATTTTTCTTTTTTTGTGCTGTCCTTACCAGGTTTTGGTATCAGGGTAATGTTGGCCTCATAAAATGAGTTAGGGAGTACTGTCTCTTCCTCAATTTTTTGGAAGAGTTTGAACAGGATTGGTATTAGATCCTCTTTGAACGTTAGGTAGAATTCACTAGTGAAGCCATCCCGGACTTTTGCTTTTGGAAAGGTTTTGAATGACTGGTTCAAGTTCGTTACTGGTGATCGGTCTGTTTAGATTTTCCAGTTCTTCGTGGTTCAGTCTTGAAAGTCCATATGTTTCTAAGAACTTGTCCATTTCTTCTAGGTTATTGAATTTGGTGGCATATAGTCCTTCATAGTATTCTTGGACGATCCTTTTTATTTCTGTGGTGTCCGTGATAACTTCCCCTTTTTCGTTTCTGATTTTGTTAATTAGTGTCTTCTGTCTTTTTATCTTAGTGAGTCTAGCCAAGGGTTTGTCAATTTTGTTAATCTTTTCAAAGAACCAGCTCTTTGTCACATTAATTTTTTCTATTGTCTTTTTGTTCTCTATTTCATTTAGTTCTGCTCTAATTTTTGTTATTTCCTTTCTTCTGCTGACCTTGGGTTTTACTTGTTCTTCTTTTTCTAGTTCTTTAAGGTGTAACATGAGGTTATTTATTTGGGAGTTTTCTTGTTTCTTGAGATAGGCCTGTAATGAGATAAATTTCCCTCTTAAAACTGCTTTCGCTGCATCCCAAAAATTTTGGTAGGATGTATTTTCATTTTCACTTGTTTCTATGTATCTTTTGATCTCTCCTCTAACTTCTTCTTTGACCCAGTCGTTCTTTAAAAGTATGTTGTTTAATCTCCATGTATTTGTGTCTTTTCCCTCTTTCTTTTTGCAGTTGATATCCAATTTCAAAGCCTTGTGATCAGAGAATATGCTTGGTATGATTTCAGTCTTCTTAAATTTGTTGAGACTGATTTTATGTCCCAATATATGGTCTATCCTTGAGAATGTTCCGTGTACACTAGAAAAAAATGTATAGTCTGATGTTTTAGGATGAAGTGCTCTATAAATGTCAATTATGTCCATTTCATCTAATGTGTCATTTAGGGCTGCTATTTCGTTATTTATTTTCTGTTTGGATGATCTATCCATAGCTGTCAATGATGTATTTAAGTCCCCTAGTATAATTGTGTTTTGGTCAATTTCTCCCTTTAGTTCTGTTAGTAGTTGCTTGGTATATTTCAGTGCTCCCTGATTGAGGGCATAAATATTGATGACTGTTATGTCTTCTTGTTGTACAGTCCCCTTCACCATTATGAAATGTCCATCTTTGTCTCTTGTTATCTTTTTCACCTTGAAGTCTGTTTCATCTGATATCATTATGGCTACACCTGATTTTCTCTGGGTACCATTTGCTTGGAGTGTCAATTTCCACCCTTTCACTTTGAGTCTATGCTTGTCCTTGTAGCTGAGATGTGTCTCTTGGAGACAGCATATGGTTGGGTTTAGTTTTTTGATCCAATCTGCTACTCTGTGCCTTTTTATTGGTGAGTTCAGTCCATTTACATTTAGGGTGATTGTTGATATGTGAGGATTTCCTGTCATTCTATCTTTAGTTTTCTAGTAAGGCTGTGTCTCCATTGTTTCTTTGCCTTTTTGTTGTTGTCTATTATTTCTGTGTGGTGGTATTCTATGATGTTTTCCTCTGTTTCTTCTTTTATTACAGTATATATTTCAGTTCTGGATTTTTTTTTTGAATGGTTACCCTTAAGTTTATGTAAAAGAAAGTTTGATATTTAGAGTATTCCATTTTCTTCAGCATGCTTACTTTCTCTATTCCCATATTGAGGTTCAGGCCTTTACTCTCCCCCTTTTTGAGTTTTGTTTGCCACAAATTGTCCCTGTTGATGGTGGTTGAATAGCCTCCTTTAGTATTTCTTGTAGTGCAGGTCGTGTATTAGAAAATTCCCTCAGCTTCTGTATGTCTGGAAAGGTCTTTATTCCTCCTTCATATCTAAAGGATATCTTTGCTGGATATATTATTCTTGGCTCATGATTTCTCTCTTTCAATAGTTTGAATATTTGGTTCCACTCCCTCCTGGCTTGTAGAGTTTCTGCTGAAAAATCTGATGATAATCTAATGGGCTTTCCTTTGTAAGTTACCGTCTTCTTTTCCCTGGCTGCCTTGAGGATTCTTTCTTTGTTGTTGATTTTAGACAGCTTCAATACAATGTGCCTTGGAGAAGGCCTGTTGGGATTGAGGTAATTAGGTGTTCTATTTGCTTCTTGGATTCGAGGGTCCAGTTCTGTCCACAAGTTTGGGAAGTTCTCATCGACAATTTGTTTGAATATATTCTCTGTTTCCTTCTCTCTTTCTTCTCCTTCTGGTATGCCCATTATTCTTATATTGCTCTTTCTGATGGAGTCAGAAAGTTCTTGTAGAGTTCTTTCATTTCTTTTAAGTCTCAAGTCTCTTTCTTCTTCCATCTGTGTAATTTCCAGGTTTCTATCTTCGATGTCACTGATTCTTTCCTCCATCTGGTCAACTCTACTACCTAAGCTGGTTATTTCATTCTTAATTTCTTCTATTGAGTTCTTAATCTCCAGAAATTCTATTTGGTTCTTTTTTAAAATTTAAATCTCTTTTGTAAAATGCTCATGCTGTTCTTTGATTGAGTTTCTGAGTTCATTTAACTGCCTATCTGTGTTTTCTTGTATCTCGTTGAGTTTTTTCAGAACTGCAATCTTGAATTCTCTGTCATTTAAGTCACATATTTCTGTATCTTTAAGTGCCTTTTCTGGAGATTTTTTCACTTACTTTCTGAGCTATCTTGTTGCCTTGGTTATTCATGGCAATTACTGATTTATTATTTCTCTTCCTAAACATCTACAGGAGTGGCTTCTGCAACAGATTTCTTTTGTTTTCCAGTACTTGTTGGTAGAATGTTTTATTTTCTCTGACTGCAGCTTTTTTTTTCTCTCACACGGTAGTGCTATGTTTGCTCTGCACTATTCCAGCTTCTCACACAATGGGGGATTCCCTGGGAGATGGGATTCTCCTCTGTAAATAGTTCACCTGGGTCACAGGGCGCAGTCCGTGTGGGTATGCGGAGAGCTTTTGAAGTTCCAAAGCTCTTCCTGCACCAGATTCAGAGCCCGTGTATTTCAGCAGTTCTGTTTATTCCTGCAGGGATCTGCCCAGATAGGTGGGGCCAGGGGCGGGGTGAGTTGTGAGAGGTGGCCCAGAGCAATGGCGGCGACCACCACAGCCTGTCCTGCTTCCATAGCTCCCTCCCTTTGCTGGAACTAGTTGGGCTGTGAATCTGTGTCTGTGGTCCACAGTTCTAGGAACAGCAAATATTGTGTTCTTTTGATCTGACACTGCTACTGTTCCACTTCTAGCACCAGGCAGGTGGGGGCGGGGAGAGCTCTGGGAGTGTAGGGAGGGGGCGGTTAGTCTCAGTGCCTAAGGCTTCCATTCTCTGCTTGGCAGTGAGGGCTTAAACCACCATTTCAGCCTTCTTCCCTCAGTCTTTTCTCCGAGGTCTCTGCCATGAGCGTTGGGTTCAGCCGTGTTATATGCTGCCCCCTCAGCCCGGTGGGCCATAAGCAGAGCCCTAGCAGTCCGAGTTCTTCCCTCTCTCACAGCAGCGATAGTTCTGGGATGCAGCGAGCTCGGAGCACTGAGCTAGGTCTGCGTCCTGCGCGGGCACAGCTCTGTCTTCGCACTTCTCCCTTCCCTCCTCCCCCGCTCATGTGATTCGCCCACCTTTAGGTGAATTCAGTAGTGGGCCTCTTCGTCTTGCCTGTCTGCTGTGCAGGGAGTCCTTTGTGGAGTTATTGTTGTTCGATTAGTTGTAAATTCCAGGGAAGCTTTACAGAGGCTCACGTCACGCTGCCATTTTGATTGATAATCTTATTTTTGTAATATTTACTTCATTTTCTTTTACTCTTGAATATGCTAGAACTTCTGAAAGAATATTGATTTTAATGGGAATGGGTTTAATATTATACTGTAAAAGTGAAGGTGGTGCCATGTTTCCCTGAAAATAAGACCTAGACAGACAGTCAACTCTAATGCGTTTTTTGGAGCAAAAATTAATATAAGACCCAGTCTTCTTTTACTATAAGGCCCAGACTTTTATAATATACTATAATAATGTAATATAATATAATATTATAATGTAATATAATACTGGGTCGTTGATATTAATTTTTGCTCCAAAAGATGCATTAGAGCTGATAGTCTGGCTAGGTCTTATTTTCGGGGAAACAGGGTGTTAGTTTTTGGTAAATAATTTTTATTATATTTAAGGAATTTCCTTATATCCTAGGTTTAGTTATAGTTTTTACTAAAAATAGATGATAAATTTTTATCAATGAATTTTTGAAATTTAATAAGATTATCATACCATTTTTCTCCTTTATTTATTTGTTAATCAATTACATTCATAAATATAACATACAGGATCACCTTTGCATTCCTAGAATAAACCCTACTTCATCATAATATATTATTCTCTTTATATACTGCTAGACTCTCATAGGTAATATTTTACATAATGTTTTTATATTTGTTTTGAGACAAATGAGATTGGTCTTTGGTATGTTTATTTTTCCCTCTATCATTTTATAATGTTTTTGTGCTGAGATTATATTCATCTTTTAAAGTAAATTGTAATAGCTCTCCTTCTCTAACTGGTTCAGAAAACATTTCTTCAGAATGTTATGCAGGCAGTGTATATTCTGAATTTTCATATTTATGCAAATATTTTTCATTCACCTTGATAGGTTAATGATATCTTGGCTAGGGATATAATCCCTGGGTTGCAGTCATTTTCTCTCATGATCTACAGATATTATATACTTATCTCTGTCTTCCAGTCTGATCCACTCTGATCCTTTTTCCATTGTAAGAAATTTGCTGTTTGGAAGCTTTCAATATTTCTCATTACAGTGGTACCTTGGTTTTCTAATGTAATCCGTTCCGGAAGACCGTTCGAGTTCTGAAACATTCGAAAACCAAGGCACGGTTTCCCCATAGAAAGTAATGCAAAATGGATTAATCCATTCCAGACCTTTAAAATCATCCCCTAAAACTGCAAATTTACCATGAATTTTTCTATCTAATGATACCATAGATCCATAAGATTTACGGCATTTGTAAACTGAAATGTTCGTCAACGGAGACGTTCAAAAACCAAGGTATCACTGTATTCCTGAAGTTCAGGACTTTTTCCAGAATGTGCCTAAGTGTATCCTTTCTCATCAATCCTGCCAGAAACTTGGATGTATGGATTCAGTTTATGGTTATAGTCTGTCTTCAGCTCAGGGATTTTCCCCCATTATTTATTTAATTATTGCTTTTCCATGTGTTCTTTTTTCTTTTTCTGTAACTCTTAATATTTTCATTTTAGGACTTCTGGTTCTGTACTCTGAGTCCTTATTTTTATCCTCTCTGTATTTTTGTTCTGTGTGAGATATTCCTTCTACTCGATCTTCTAGGCTACTCATTTGGGTATCAATAGTGACCGTACTCCCAATTCAGTTCATCTTACTACTTTTAATTAATATCTTATTTCTAAAAATTTATTTCACTGCTGTAAATTGCTGTATATTTTCTGTGCAGGTGTTACTTGACTCATCCAGTAATTCTGTTTAACTATGTTTAACTATGACTTCTTGTTTTGGATTTCTGGCTTTTAAAAAATATCCCCCTGTCTACTGAGACTACCTAAATGTATTGTTAGTTTTCATGTTTTTGTCTTTGGATCTCAGATTCCACTGGTGACTTTAAGTTACGGCAGTCTCAAAGACTGATGGACTTGGGGTATATCATAAAGCAAGTGGTTAGTCTCTGGTTGAAGTACCAAGATGGAGCCTTTCTTCTTTCTGATCAACTCAGCTCAAATATAAGAGTTCTTCAGCTTCAGGGAGCTCTCAGCCATCTTTACCATGGAGATGGGTAGGTCCTTCCAGAAATACATAAGCTAATGTTCCCCTTCCCTGAGAAGATATACAGACTTCTAAGGATCACAGCTCTTTTCTGATCCTCAACACATGACTCCCTCATCACTAGTTCTCAGGCTCTTATTAAGCCTACAGAAAAAAAGACCTACTCATGTACTCCAATTGGCCTGGTAGAACATATCTACTAGTCTCCATCTATCTTCTGGAGAAAACTGGTGGACAAATTGGAGTTAGGAAAAGTGACAAGTCAAAATTATCTACAGACATAACCTTTAACAATTACTTCTCAGTTCCATGTACAACTAACAAACACACCAGACCATTCCTTTATGCTCAGTTTGTTCCAATGGAACATCACATTCCCAGAGCAGCAGGCCTTAACTTCTCAGTACCGACCTGTTCTGGGAGATATATCAGACAAAAAAATTATCTTTCTAGATAACATTATTCTTTATTATTAATCACTGCCCTGATAATGATGACAAATAGGTTTAATTTTCTTTGTCAACTCCAGTTCATTAATCTGCCAATAAATATTTACTGAACACAAAGACAGTTCCAGGTGCTGTCCTAGGAACCAAAGATACACCAGTGAACCTGAATCCTTTAGTAATTTCTATGGGGAAGCTTGTATTAAAGTTAAGACCAAATGTGAGCTGAGAAATAGAGTGCTGAAGGTAATTAATAGCATCTGGCATAGGCAGAGAATTTGAACATGATAGCTTGAGTGTCAAGTATTTGTTATCCGTGCCTTATAATAACACTTATTTTATCTCTGGGTTGGAGTAGAATATATCTTCCTATTTAACTTTGAGACTTTCTTTTTGTGACTTGCTGAAATTTTTCTGACTTTGGGATATCTAACAAATTTTATATTAAATCTGGATCTACAGACCTTCTAGTCTCCTTCATAGTGGTTGCTACATGTCTTATCTTTTCAGTCCTACAACTGTAATAGCACTTCTCTAGAGGATTTTAGCCTTTTTTCCTTAAGCACAACTTGGCAGAAGCTATAAAGGACAATATATTATAGATTTTTGGCAATACCAGTTGCTAGAAGTGTCATTTTAAAATTTAAAAAGGAGGAATTTCCTGTTCTTAAAAAAGAAAGCACTACTCTCCCATTAAGTATTTTGAGTCATTATTGCTGCTGAACTGGAGAGTGTCTCCTTAAATTTTATGTCCTAGGCATTTCACTTGTCTCACCTTAGTCCAAAGCCTGTCTAATTGTCATTCTTCCTTTGTAAGTGTTCTTTTCTCTCTGGCTGTATTAAAGATCCTCTCGTCTGCTGTAGTTTCACTGTAATGTGTCTATACATAGATTTATTTTTATGTATTCTGAATATCATAATTCTTGTTTCTCATCAATGCAACAAAATTCTCATCTATTATTTCTTTAAATGTTGCTTTTTCTCCATTAGCTCAGTTCTCCTTCTGGGACTCTGATTTAATGTGTGTTACTTCATCTGTTTGCCTCTCTTCATGGCATTCTATATAATTTTTTTCAGATTCATCTTCCAATTCATCAATTCTTTATCCAACTATGTCTAATTGACCTTTTAAGCAATTCATTAATTTGTTTTTAGCCTCAATTATTATATTTCTATTTCTGCAGGCTCTATTTGGTTCTCTTTAAAACCTGTCTCCTTCTTGGTCTTTTCTTTGATAGTCATAGGTTAAATTTCCTCTTTCACTTCTTTAAATATTTATGCATGTTTATTTTACATTTTAGGCCTGATAATTAGGAAATCTGGTCTTTGTGGTCTCATTTTGCTATTTGTGGATCAAGTAAGGAATCTTTCACTCATGGTGCCTTGTTTTCCCCTAAGAGTTTTATTTATTTATTTATTTTAACTACTTGTTTGTATTTAATGAATTCTCTATGGAGAGTTATTTAAGGTTTGAGTTTAAGATGTGTTCTTTGACAGAGTGTCTTGAAACATTACTAACCAGAGAGTACTTTCAATTAAATGCTTATTTTGGATTTTGGGGGGTTCACATGTGTAATATAAATGGGCCAATTTGTGCTTTAAAATCCCCGAGGAAGACATAATTTTCTTTTCCTTTAGAACTAGAGACAAAGTTTCCTCTATGTCTCCCTTTGTAGGGCAAGTACTTCCTTCCTCCCAAATTGTCTTTTCCTTAAGGCCATTCTTTGGGAAACAGATTGAAGCAGAGAGTTCTGACTCCCCACCTGTATTGACCTTAAGCTTTGTCTCTGTTCCCAGATTAGACCTTGAAAATTAAATCTCTAATTTGTCTGGAATAAGCAGATATCCCAGGGTCACCATTGGCTCATTGCCCGCTTACCTTTCTGAGTTATTGTTTCATTATTATTTTTAGCCTTAAGTATTTTCCTTCCATTTCTACCAGCTTAGCTATGGATTAAGCCTACATATATTTAAACATTTTATTTAGCATTTTCACATAGTTTGCATGAGAGGGGTTTTCTGAATATTTTAGTTCACTATATAACCAGAAATAGATGTTTCCATCATGTTTATATCTATTTTCACTTGTTCAGATTTCACATTTGTATACCGTTGATTCACTTACACATATTTATGGATAGCCAGGTCTGTTAGATTAAAGCCCTTTCAAAAGAAATCAGCTTCCTTTCTGCCCCTACCCACACCCTTCTCCTTTTCACTGCCAACTGAAATCTATTAATTAAAGTGAATCTAAACGGAAAATAGCTATGTCTTCTATCAAAGATGTAAATGCTTATAAAATACCTTATGCTAGGAATGAAAAGAAAAGTGAGTGCATCTTTATATTTAAAATCTTTTCTCTTTTCCAGCTCTGGTTCTACCCTAATGTTGGTAAAGGGACAGATCACATCCTGGTAAATCAGAATAGCCAAAGATGGAATTTGAATACTTAAGAAAAAATCATTATCATTTCAGCACACAACATGTATCTATTCAGTAGACAGTTGCTAAGCACCAGGGATAACAGAGCAAATGAGGCCCACCCAACCCCTGAGATGACACTGAACATGTTCCGTGTGAAATACTAACATAGGCACAAACAAAATCAATCCATGTTGGGCCCTATCATGCTGTAGCACCACCAAATTTAACTCCTGGGGGTTCTTCCCTTTATTTCTTTTCTTTCCCTTTCCTAATAAGCAACCTTGACAGTGAAAAATCTGGGAGGAACCTTAACTGTCCCTGTAGTTGAAAGATGAAATAAAGTATACACAATAGCCAAGAAAACTCAGCAAATCCCCCAGTTTTGCCCTTTTGAAGAAAAATTGCTTTCTCCTAAAGAAAGAGGAATTTTAAGTTATATTCATTAAAAATGGCTGGCTGACACAGTTTGTATTTTTGAGAAAGTCCGTGTGTTTAATATAATGTACTATTCAATTTAAAAGAAGTGGTCCCTTATTAAAGATGCGATTTATTCTTAGATAAATCACTGATTTATAGCTCACTGGGGTATATATTTAATACTGTCAAAAAATGAAAGGACACCCCAAACTATCTGCAGTGCCACAGCTACTCGTTCTGAAAAGGATCTAAGGCAGCTGAGACCCCTGGGTGTTAAATGTAATCTTTGCCTGGGATAAAAGCACAGAGAATTGCTGATCTTTATAAAAAGATCTGTTTCTACCTACCGCCTTCTTCCTCTCACTTCTACCACAGTGCAGTTCATCGTCAGAAAGCTCAGA
Source organism: Rhinolophus sinicus (assembly GCF_036562045.2). Lineage (NCBI taxonomy): Eukaryota > Metazoa > Chordata > Mammalia > Chiroptera > Rhinolophidae > Rhinolophus > Rhinolophus sinicus. The sequence continues at coordinate 36,192,284 of NC_133759.1, forward strand.
ACTGAAAATTAAGGGGGGAAATGTGTTTGTGTTTGTGTCACTTAAAAAAATCTGCAGCCAGACAGGACTCTTTTTTAATGCTTGCTAGAGAAAAGTTCATCACTAAAACAAATATAGCTTCTTGATGGTAATGGATAAATTTGACTAGAGAAATAATGGAAAACCTATAGAAAAACAGGAAATATGTTTCCCCAATCTTAGGCTGTTATCATCAATTGAATGCTATGTAGTACTGGCTGCCAAAAATAACTACATAAAAAACTCATGTAGCACCAATTCCCAATTCTTAGAGTCAGAACTTAAGCCTTTATTTTCACTCTGAGATTTCATCCACTTTTATCTGTATAGATTTGATGTTGATGACTTTTAGATCTACAACTTATATCCTGACCTCTTACCTTCACAATACACCCCCATTTGGAGGCCTCTTAATACTTTCTACTTCAGTACTTAACTGTCACACCAAATTCAATGGGACCAAAATACAGACTTACTCCATTTTCTTTCAAATTGAATTACCTTCCAACTTTACCATTTTACTCAAGGCCACCAGAATCCTTTTGGTCTCCCAGTTGAGAAAATTTTCAGACATCCTTCACTTTAATCTTTCCCTTCATCTATAACTAATTCGTCACAAAATTATACCGTTCCTTTTCTGAAATGCCCCTCAGATGTACCCCTTACTCTCGAGCACCCTAGCCCAAGCTGGCACCACCTCAGTCCTCAATTTAAAAAGCTGTTTTGCAGAGCTCCCTGGATCCATCCATTCCAGTCCCCCTGCCTCTTCCAGTTCATCCTTCTGAGTTTAACCCCAACAACCACATTAAGGAGCTCCTGCCTTCTTGCTTGAACATTATATCCTGCTTTCTCCATCATCACACCCATTCTCACCTCTGCCTTTTTGCTCATTTTGCTGTCCTTCCTGGGAATGTCTGCCCTTCCTTTTCCCAGTATCTGCCTACCCAAATCCAGCTCATCCTTCAGATCCACATATGTAAATTTAGTTAAAAATAAATTTCATTTATCATGTATTTTAAAACGCAACAATTAATTGACAGGATGAACAAATTGACAGGATGAACAAATCCAGTGTTCCCCTCTCACACACAACCAGTATATTTAAATATTGTAAAAGCATCAGCCTCCCTCAGAGGCTGGGCAGAGCCATATCTTTATTTTAACTGAATACTATCTTCCTCTAAAGATGATTCAATTATGTCTATTACAAACTTCCTCTCTGTTATTATATTTATGCCAGATATAACAGAATGACCCTATTTTACAGTATGTAATGACTGCAGTTTTTCATAGACCTTACCATACAACATGAGACAAATGTTGGCTTCCATCTTCTAGGCTCTGGCAGAACGTCACAGGCAGTCTTATCCGCAGAGTTAGGGGCCCCACCATTTTCAGTGTCCTTTTGTCTCCCCATAGTCTCTCGTGAAATGGGAGCATCATCTTCTGGCCTAATGAGGCCTGGACACTAGATGATATGACATGCTTTATGATATGATAAAGGACGCATTCTGAGTCACTCAGAGACAGAAGAACTTATTTTCCCAAAAGCTATCCCCCTCATTCTGTCATAAAACCCTCTGATGGGCAGCTGGCATGAACATCTCTTACCATAGAGATATGAAGCAAATTCGGATTTGGAGAAACCTCATGGGTGCCTGTACCTATGTTGAGAATCTCTGCTGTGTAGTCTCAGAATTTCAACAGTATACTCTGAGGGTCTCCAGAAACCTAAAGAAGTCTAAACTAAAAAGAGGCTAAATTTTTTTATGTCATCTGCTGGAAATCATGGAGGATACAGTCTTGAAAACTGTAATAGCTTCCCATGCTTGCTATAGTGTTTTATACAAACTGGGAAAAAATTAAAAGATGTTATATATATTTGAGCTCAGCAGCTTGTAATTTCATTTCAAACAAAAACGTAAACTCTAATAAATATATTTTGAATAACTGGCTGAATAAATAAATTTAGGATTATAAGTATAATTTTATGAGTACATCAAGTTTAATGCATATAGAACTTGTAATATATACCATTCATAAATTAGCAATCTGACTTTAGAGCTATAAAATAGTATAGTAATAGTTGTTAATTATGTTTCCACTTGAAACAAATAATTTTCAGTCTTTTTGTTTTGGGCTATGGAAGTTCTGGAAAATGTTTCTCTCCAAATGAAAGGTGTCTTCGGTTCGGGACTTCAGCTCTTTACCATGTAGGACACTCATGCCTGGGAAACATAGGGTAGTGGTTGAAGTAAACATGCATAAGCATTATTAGTCAAAGTCAGAATCAAGGTTAGAGCAGGCTGATTTTGTTGTGCCCCAACCCTCCCAACTTGACACAAAACCCATGCTCTTCACCACTATCTTCTATAAGAACAGTACCTCTACAAGTATATTTTGCTTCTGATCATTTTGATGAAAATCCCCAGAACATGGTTGCATAGTACGTGGCATTTCCCTGGAAAAATCCCCTTTGCATATGTCTTTGCTGGAGGTTGGTGGGGAAGGGGACATATCCTATGTCCTCTCTTTCTTGTCCCCCATCTATCTCATAGTTTGGCCTCAGTTATCCCTGTCTCCTTCCTCCTAGATTTCTCAATTCCCATCTCATTTAGTCTTACCCCATGCAGAGTAATGTAACTGCCTTAACTTCTCTGCCTCTGAACTTGCATCCTCCAGTGTTGAGGTCATTTAGCTTATAAAGGGCCGTCCTATTACCAGGAAGCGCCCCAGCCCACAATGCAGGGGGATTAGAAATAATTTTAAATGGTTTTCTTTTTATCCTTATAAACCTCCTTTATCATATCTGTCAGAAGCTGCAAATGGACAAAGGGTCAGTTTAGATGGCTTCAGCTTCCCATAGGAGACCACACCTGTGCAGGTGGCATGGTGGCTGCCTTTTCTGGCTGGATCACCTACTGAGAAGGGAAGAGCAAACAGTGGGTGGAACAAAGCCTGTATGAGGGGAAAGAGGGGGCGTAGAAGGCAGACTAAGAGGAAAAAAAAAAACTGCATTCAATCTTTTCAAATACTTAAAAGTGGCAGATGCAAAGAAAAGGCACTGCTCCTGTGATGGTTCTGATAAGAAATGTAGAAAAGCCATTACTTAGAGGTGAGAAGCAAGGTGATGCAACTTGGAGAGCACAGGTGGTCCCACAGTGAGACCAGCAGGAGCCTGCGCTGGCTGGCAGAACACAGAGGGGCAGGAAAGGAAGCTCCCACAGCCCCCACTCTGCGCCTGAGCCTGGTGTGGGGAGTTCGGAACTTTGGCAGCCCCAGGGAGCCTTTCCTAGGCCACTCTTTTACCACATCTCATACTGGTCTCAGGAGCAGCTTCTAGATGAGAAATCAAAAGATAAATTCAGGCAACTAAACCAGGTGGGGATTTCACAACATCTAGCCCTCTGTGCTGGTGAGTTAGCTGCTCTTAGTTGGCTTTTGGAGATGGACATCTCAGTTAGACTCTAATTAATTAATGTTCAGTTGGTGTAAGTCCCTGTGCTGGTGGTGTACTGGAGGCAAAGGTAAGTAATTGACTTTCAAGAATTATTTCACACCAGGTATTAATTATTTCCACCTATTTCATGTGGTTTCTGACCTTTCTTTTATTATTTTAACCATGACACTTATCACTTAGGAGAATATTTTGGAATCTAATGCTTCCTCAAAAATGTTTTAAGTAAGCAGATTAATTAAGACTAAAGAAACATATAATAAACACATGTGAAGAGAACCAAAACATGGTCTTTGCCTTAGGAAATGTGCACTGGGTTGAAGGACAGTTATTTTCAAGGCAGACTGACAAGGCGAATAGAAGTTCCATGGAACACTAAGGTCAGGCTTTATGGGAGAGGGAGCATTTCAGAAAGGAATGGGTGTTGATAAGAGGGAGCAAAGGAAAAGCAGGCCAGGCAGAGGAGACAACATGTACTGGGGGTGCCAAAAATATGCATACAAGTGGACACTTTGGCCAACGTTGCTCAAACAGTAGTTCGCTGTAATCAGAAGTGTCTGGACACTGATGATAAACACTTTGAGCACCTCTTATAATTGCAGAAGTCAAATGTGACTTGTATTCATCTTTTGTTATTGGTATATATTGAGTATTACAATTAATACAGTTTTCTCCTTTCTTAAAATGCGTATACATTTTTTTGGCACCCTCTGTATCTAGCTCCTGAGCTGGACAAGAGTTTGGCTAGTTTGAGAAACTGAGAGCAGACAGGTGCTGCCAGAGCACAGAGATCAGAAGGAGGGTGGCAGGCAGTGAAGCTGCCTTGGCAATGACTGAAGGAGACTGCTATGAGGACCATAGGATGGTCATGGTGATCGCTTACAGGAGAGAGGAAAGTGAGACCGCATTCTTCACCTGGACAGCAGGGGCAGCCTTGTCTGTTTCTTGTGTACTGCTCCCAACTCCTCGATTACGTATTTTAGAAAACACTTTTTTTGTGGGATCAGTTACTGGTTAACTGGTTACTGGTCAACTACACTGACCAGTTGCTGGTTACTGGTCAAATGAATTGGTCAGCTGATTAGTTTGGTTCTGATGGCAACCACTCCAATGCTGATTTTCTTATAAATTCATATCCATTCCTTCACTTATGTATCCATTCGAGACTTATTAAGAAGAGTCACCATCATATCCTTATTTAGTCACTTCATCTGCACTTAAAACTTGTTTCAGTGTCGTTGTATAACCATCTCTCTCTACATGGTATTATTCATATTTGGTCAAATCTAAAAACATCCCCATCAAAAGCTAAGAAGCAAAAGCTTGGTTAGGAATGAAACCTCCATTCATAAAATAGTTTCAGCAGGACAATCTGGGGATCCTTATCGTGGTCTAAGTGGTAACAACTCTCCAGGAATATCCTCTGTCAATACGCAACATTGTTTATTTGAGAAAAGTGACTCAACATCAAAAGATATTCCATGTACTAGATTATTAAATAGAGCAAATGGTATTAAAGAGCCAATGCCTGGGTGGAGTCAGAGGAGGAAATGAGTTGGCTGGTGAGGAGTAAAGGCAAAAAAGCATTGCCTTATAGAGAAATTCATACAAGCCCGGGAACTTTCCCTATGCAAAATTCTGGTAAATAGCTTGTATGGCATAGTCTTCATATTTGGTGAGTAACGACATAAAGAGAACTTGACCGAGACCTAAGTAGAAATGGCACAAAGGGGAAGGGGGGCAAAATAAAAGAATAAAAGCAAAAACAAAGAAAAATTATTCAATAAAATTTTGCCACAGCATAGGATAAAAAATGGTGACTAGCATGTTGGCAGGAATTAAATTCTTAAAGAGACCAGATGCTCTATAAAACAATAGCACAAAATGAAATACAAGGGCTCAGGGAAGAAATTGAATGTGATTGTTAGAGCTTGGGAATAAAGAGAAAGGAAAAAAACCAAACCCAGCTGGCTAGAGTAGGAGGGCTATCAAGGAAGAGCTAAATGAGGAAGAGAGAGAAGCCCCATTGGCGCCTCTTCATCAGAAGTGGCAACTTTGAGAGCTCTAAAGCCAATAGCATAGAATAGAGGAAAGCATCTGAACCAGGAGTGGCTGTAGGAGACAGGTCATTATTTTGGTATTTAAAAAAGAAATCTGAAATTGGAATTATTTACTCTGAGACTAACATTATTAATATACAACTATGCATTTATTTCAAAAATCTTATGCTAAGCAAAACTCTACTGAAAGATTACACTGTATTTGAATTTCAAATCAAACAAAGGAACATTCATTTAAAAAGTGTTCTTTTACATGTTCATATTCCTTGAAAGGTAAAATAATATGACAATCAACAAGAAAAAAGCTTTGATTGCAAGAAAATTCTTATTCTAGTTCAAAGAGTTTCAAAATAAGTGAGATATAAATGTGATAGTACTGAAACTGATTCAGGTAACTCTAATCAAAAGACTTTCTCTGTGTTATATGAAATAAAAACAACACAAAAGACAAACCATAAATGCTTTCTTGAAAACAACAACTATAGCTCTTTGATTGATTAAAAACAACTGCAGCCAGAGTTTCACTACTGTCTAGAATGTAGAAAGTTAAATCGTGTGTCCTCCCACCCTATCAGCTCAAAAAAGCCAGATAAACCACAAAATCATAGCTTTTCTTTAAAGCAACAGAGCTGAGATCTCAGGGCAACAAGTAGGCAGAAATTCAAATAAAAAATGGGCCCATTCAAGGAGAAACAGACACGAGCGCTGGCTAATCTGGCAGAGTATGGGAGAAAGGAAGGCCGAGAACCATTCAAGAGGGTAAAAAGGATACAGGTAAAGACCGAGTGTAAACTAGTGCGAGAGTCAGAGTATAGAATCCCTACAAACTTTAAATGGAGATCACACTCCCTCACAAGCTATTCTCCACAGACCGCCATTAGGTCTTGCAAAAAAAAAAATGAGGATGAGGAAGATCCAAGATGGGAGAGAGCTTCCCTCCATGGTACAGGCCTGGAAAAGGGGAGTGACTGCTACGGCAAGACGCACAGGAAGCCCTACCTAAACCCTTCCTACTGCCTTAAGTTGAAAATCCATTGTAGCTAAGGGGAGAATAAAAGAATAAACCTGTTGACTCATGAGAAGGAGCAGTCAAGAGTTCTGGTGATTATGAATAAAGCTGCCATAAACATTTGTGTACATGGTTTTGCGTGAACGTAAGTTTTCCTTTCTCTTTGGTAAATACCTACTAGTAGGTGACTGGATTATATGTAAGAGTATGTTTAACTTGTCAAGGAACTGCCAAATTGTTTTCCAAAGTGGTTGAACCATTTTGTTTTCTCACCACAATGGATGCAAGTTCCAATTGCTGCATACCCTCTATAGCACTTGATATTGTCAGGGTTTTTGTTGTTGTTTTAATTTTAGGCATTCTAATAGATTTGTGGTGGTATCTAACTGTGGTTTTATTTTGCATTTCCCTAATAACTAATGTTGCTGAGTATCTTTTTGATGGGTTAATTTTCCATTTATATTTCTTCTTCGGTGAATTAACTGTTCATATCTTTGCCCCATTTTTAAATTGGGTTGGTTGTTTTCTTATTAGTTTGAAAGTTCTTTATATACATATTATTGATACAAGTTATTTATCAGATAACATGTTTTACAAATGTTTTTTCCAAGTCTATGGCTTGTCTTTTCATGTTCTTACCAGTAATAGTGTCTTTTAAAGAGCAGACATTTGAAAGTTTTGATGAAGTCCAGCTTATCATTTTTAATCTTTGGATCATGCTTTTGTGTGGCTCTCTAAGAAATCTTTGCCTAACTCCAGTTCACTAAGATTTTCTGCTATGTCTTCTCTTAGATGTTTTATAACTTTAGGTTTTACACTTAATTCTATTATTCGTTACTTGTTAATTTTTATAAATGGTGGGATCAACGTGATCAATGCTGTGTTTGGTTTCTTTGCATATCGAAATTGAATTTCTTCCAGCACCATTTGTTGAAAAGACTATATTTTCCCCCATTGAACTGCAATTGCATCTTTTTCTGATGTCATTTAAACTGTTCCTAAATACAGAAAAAGACGAACTTCCAATTTCCAAATTAATTTTATGAAGCTATCATAGCACTGATGGCATAACCAACTAATACAGCCCTCAAAACATCCCACAGACCAATTTCACTTAATACTGATACAAAACTCCTACGATTCTTCATGCAGGGTTATTTTAGAAATGCAAAGACAGCTCAATATTAGGATATCTGAAAATATAATTCACTATATTAACTGATCAAAAGAGAAAAAAATCCTACCAGAAATAAATCACTCCAACTGACTTTAAAATATCACAATGTGTCTGTTCATTCCTTTTGGAATATCCCCTAATTATAAAAGGAACTGTCAATTATTTTAAACTTTTTAAAACTAATCATATTCAGGGAATACTATCAGTAATGTTACTCTCTGACTATTGTGTTTAGTGTGGTATAAGGAAAATGAATAATTATATTTGTATTTTTAAGAACAGAGATTTCAATGTAGAAAAAAGGAGGTACAGATGTAAGATCAATGAAATTAAGTAAAAAACCTGTAGTCCTGACTTTGAATTAGAAGCATCAATATGAATTCATGATGTATTTTATTTTTTTTAAAAATTTACCATCTTCATCCACTGAAAAGACATAGAAATAATAAGCAAGCCAAAAGCAATAAGCACCCATAGCACTCAAATCATGGTCTGTAAATACTTCAAGGCTCCTTGGATAAATGACAGATTCAAATCTAGGGCAGGATATGTCAAAAATGATCCTAGAACAACTTGTCATACTCAAAGTCATGAAGTTATCAAACACTACAAAAGTTGTATTTAAAGGGTTCAGGAACCCCCTTGAATAAGCTCCCACTAACCAAATATGGGGAAATGTATGTATGCATCAATAAGGATAATAACGACAATGGATTTGGAACACGTGTGTGTTCATAATGATAAGTTCATAACAATACTAAAAGAAACATTGGTCATTATTGGAGCATGCTAAGGAGTCACTTCATATTTTTGAAACCAGTCAGTAAAAGGAAAGAATCAAGCACCTCTCCTGTCTTTCCTTCTGAACTATACCTCAGGGAGTCCTAGCAGTTGAGCGGAAACTTCTTGTTAGCTGCATGGATTCCAGCTAGTAAAGGAAGAAGTCAAAACAGAGTATCACTCTTTGGAATGCTTTATGAATTAATGGATCTAGAAAATAATCATCCATGGTTGCTAATATCTCCTAAAGGGAGAAACCAGACAGTATGTACTCCAGCTGTAGTACCCAACACAATCTATGGATTACAAAATAATCCATGTTATTGTTTAATTATTGTTATTATTGTTAATTTTTTAGGTAAGATAATAGCGTTGTGGTTATGTTTACTTTTTTAAAATGATTGCTCAACATGGAAATCTTTGCAGATAAAATAATACGATATCTGGATTTGATTAAAAATAATTTGAGGAGAGGAAGAGGGTTATGTAGGGTCTAGATGAAATGCCATTTTCCGTGAGTTGATAATTATTGAAGCTAGTTGATGGGTAAGTGGGGATTAATTAAACTATTCTATTAGTGTATATATTTGAAATAGTTAGTTTAAAAACAATAATTTAACCAGGCACTATAAAAAAGATTAAAATACCATATAAGCATTAATAGCAGCTGAGAAAGCATTTATAAAATTTATAATCCATTCATAATATTTTAAAACTTTGATATAATACTAGATGAATCCTTCATTAACTTTATTAGAAATATGCATTTATGTATTTATATAGTCAACCTAAAAGCAAACCTTATTCTTAATGAATAAACACTTAAACACATTAAAGAAACAAGACAGGGATGTCCTTTATCATCACCATTATTTAATATTGTTCTGGAAGTACTAGCCAGTATAATTAGGTAAGAAAAAACTTTTAATATAAAAATTGGAAAGGAAAAGATAAAAAGGTCATTATTTGCAGATATCCTTTTTACCTAAAAAAAAAAGTAAGACTCTGCAGTAAAACTATTACAAATAATTTAAAATTTGAGTGAAGTAGCTGGGCAGAAAATTAGTACCCAGAAATCAAAAGTCATGATGTATACAAAATATAACCAGTCAGAAGATCCTGAGTTAAAAGGGACTCGTTTACCACAGAATTTAAAAAATAAAATATACCTAGGGATAAAATAGGAAAAAATTAAATGCTACCAAGGGATACAAAAAAGATTTAAATAGAAAGATATATAGTAGCTCCTCCCTGTCCCTTATCTATGAGGAAGACATTCCAAGGCCCCCAGTGGGTGCCTGAAATAGCAGATAGTACTGAACCCTATATATACTGTTTTTTCTTATATAGACATATCTATGATAAAATGTATAAGTTAGGCACAATAGGAGATTAACAATAACTAACAGTAAAATAGAACAATTATATAGCATCCTACAATAAAAGTCATATGAATATAGACTCTCTCTCTCAGAATACCTTGTTCTTATTGTACTGTACTAACCCTTCTTCTTGTGATGAAGTGAGATAATAAAATTCCTTATTAAGTTGAGAACTTTCATCTTTTCGCTTACAGAAAGCACTTTATAGCTTCTCTTTGGTATATCTGAATTGTCAGCATCATTACTCTCATGCTTTGGGGCCATTATTAAGTAAAATAAGTGTTACTTGAACACAAGCACTGTGATACTGCGACAGTCGATCTGATATCTGAGATGGCTACTAAGTGACTAACAGGCAGGTAGAGTATACAGCATGGAGATGCTAGACAAAGGGATGATTCACATCTCAGTCGGAACAGAGTGGGACTTGTGAGATTTCATCACACTACTCAGAATTCTGTGCAATTTAAAACTTATACATTGTTTATTTCTGGAATTTTTCATTTAATATTTTTGGACTGTGGTTGTCTGTGTGTAACTGAAACCATGGAAAGCGAAACCACGGATGGAGGGGACTACTGTACCATATTCTTGGTTAGAAAAACTCAAAAATTATAACATCACTTCTCTCAAAGTTAATCTTGAATATAATGTATATCAATAAAAATGCCAATACAATTTTTTTCTGGGAGTAGACAAACTGCCTCTAAAGTTCATATGAATAATTAAATAAGAATAGACTGCCCCAAAATCTTAAGAAATGTTACTATCACAACCAAGTATGTAAATATATTATAATTACAATAATTAAAACATACTGGTGCATCTAGAAAGGACTCAAATACGCACAGAAATTTAGTATTTAATAACATGGCATTTCCAACTAGTGAGAGAAGTTTGGATTATTCAGTAAACGGGGTTAGAATAGTTGGGAAGCCCAATTAAAAAATTAGTTTGTTTTCTACCTCACATTTTTTTTACCAAAATTAATTCTAGATGAAGGAAATCTTAAGCGTGAGAATGAAACCATAAAAATACACAATAATAATATGGGAGAATTAATTGTTAACCTAACTTATTTACTGTGGTGGGGAAGAACTTTTCAGATATGACACAAAGCCCAGAATCCATAAAATAAAAGACTGATAAATCCAACCATATAAAAATAAAAAATTTCTGCAAGGGAGGAAACAAAATCAAAAGACAAATGACAAATTGGGAAATATCTGCTATCAACTCACTGAAAAAAAAAATCCCTTAATACATGAAAGACTCCTATAATTCAATAAGAAAGACAATAGTAATGAAAGTTTTTTAAATGGGCAAATGATATAAACAGCTCATAGAAAAGGAGGTACAAACGGCTCTTAAATGTGTGAAAAGAGGCACAACCTCACTCATCACAAGGGAAATCCAAAGTACCATTTTTTTCCTTATCTGATTGGTAGATATTTAAAAGTTTAATAGGTCATTGTGCTAATGAGTCTCTAGTGGGAGAATAGTTGTTCCTTGTGAGAGTAAAAATTGATTCAATCCATATGGAGGACAATTTGATAACACTGATTAATAATACAAATGAATTGATCCAGAAATTCTAATTCTGGAGATTTATTCTCCAAATACCTTGCAAACATACATCTACAAAGTGTGGCATGCACTAGGTAATCATTGTAATGTTGTTTAAATAGCAAAAAACTGAAAACAATCCAGAATCTTATAGCATAGTGGGTTTTTGTTTTTGTTTTGTTCTGTTTTGTTAGTATCTGGTTTCTTTTGTTTAACATTATTTTTGTGATTCATCCATGTTGTTGCATATTGTACTATCATTCTTGTGTAGTGTTCCATTGTGTGACTGTACCATTCATCCATGTTGGTATGCTGTCATTGTTTCTAGCTTTTGGCTATTCAGAGTGCTGCTCTAAATGTCCTTGTACACCTCTGGGTGAACAACTGTGCACATTTATGCTTGGTTTACACCTAGGAATGGAAGTTTCTGGGTCATGTGGTATGTGAATATTTTTAGTAGATATTACTAAATCGTTTTCCAAAATGACTGTACCATATCCTCACAATCGTTTTGTATGACCAATCTCGTATTTTAACCATTCTGCTGAGTTAGTACAAAGCTATTGAATTGTAATTCTAATTTGTATTTCTTTGAGGCTGAATGAGGTTAAGTACCTTTTTAATAAAATACATGTTTAGGATTTTTGCCCATTTTTTATTGGGTTGTCTGAATTTTTATTATTCATTTGTAGCAGTTTGTTTTGTATCCTGCATATGAACCCTTTGTCAAGTATACCTAGTGCAAATATCTTCTCTAACTCTATGGCTTGCTTTTTCACTCTTTTAATTAGTACCTTACATAGACAGTTAATTATATTTTAATGAATTGAAATGCTCTGAAAAATGACAATTTATGAATAATTGCATGCACAATCATTGTCCTAAAAATAAATTGCTAATTGAGTAAAATACTAATTTACAGGAATATAGTTTATGCAACTTTCTTTCTATGTATATGTAGGTAGATTTCTTTTTATTGCTATTATCTCCATAAAACAAAACCAAAAGACCCTCTTTGTAAGCTAGACTTTAAAAAAGGAAAAATATAAAAAGCAACTAAAATTCATTTAAACAATTCAACCATTATTTATTTACTTAAACTAGTTTATTGGTATATGATTGACATATAAAAGCTGTACATACTTAATGTATACAACTTGATGAATTTGGAAATAAGTATACATCCATGAAACCATCACCACAATGTATGCCATAAAAGCACACATCGCTTCGAAAAATTTCCACCCGCCCTCTTTATTTATTATTTGGTGTTGTGTGATAAGAACACTTAAGACCACCCCTTTAGCACATTTTTAAGTATATAGTACAGTACTGTTAACTATAGGCTCTATGCTATAAAGTAGATCTCTAGGACTTATCTTGTATAACTGAAACTTTGTACCCTTTGACTAATATCCTCTGTTTTCCATCAATTATATTTATTGACTACCTACTGTTTTCAGGTACAAACAAGTCTCTGTTGTCATGGAGAGTATATTCTCATCGAGAAAAATATAAAATATGTACATAAATAATTAGAAACAAAAAATGTTAAATAATGAAAGATATTGTCAAGAGAATGAGAAGCCACACAGTGGTAGAACATATTTGCAAAACACATCTGATAAAGGACTGTTATCCAAAATACACAAAGAACCCCTACAGCTGAACAATAACAAAATGAACAACCTGATGAAATAAATGGGTATAAAACGTGGACACCTCACCAAAGAAAATATACTTCGGCAAATACAGATGGCAAATAAGCATATGAAAACATGTTCAAAGTCACATATCATCAGAGAATTGTAAATTAAAATAATGAGATACCATTACACAACTTTTAGAAGGGCAAAATATCCAAAACACTAACAATGCCAAATGCTGATGAGGTTGTGAAATAATAGGAACTCTCATTCATTGCTGGTGGGAATGCAAAATTGTTTAGCCACTTTGGAAGACAGTTTGGCAGTTTCTTACAAAACTAAGTATACACTTATCATACAATCAAGCAATTGCACTCTTTGGTACTTACCCAAATGAATTAAAAACTTATGCCCACACAAAAACCTGCACATGAATGTTTATAACAGTTTTATTCATAATTGTCAAAATTTAGAAGCAATCAAAATGTCCTTCAGCAAGTGGATGAATAAACTGGTACATCCAGACAATGGAATATTATTTAGTGCTAAAAAAAGAAATGATCAAGTCACAAAAAGACATGGGGGAACCTTAAATGCATATTACTAAGTGAAAGAAGCCAATCTGAAAAGGCTACATACTGTATGATTCCAACTATGTGACATTATGGAAATGGCAAAACTGTGCAGACAGTAGAAAGATCAGTGGTTGCTAGGAGTTTAGGAGGAAAGAGGGTTGAATAGACAGAGCACAGAGGATTTTTATGGCTATGAAACTATTCTGTATTATACTATAATGGTGGATACATGACATTATACATTTGTTAAAACCCGTAGAATGTACAACACCACAAGTGAACTGTAATATAAAACTATGGACTTTGCTTGATAATGATGTGTCAATACTGGCTCATTGATTGTAACACATGTACCACTCTGGCTCACGATGCTGACCGTGGGGAGGCTGTATGTGTGTGTGGAGGGTTTACGGGAACCCTCAATTTTACTCTGAACCTAAAACTATTCTAAAAGTAAATTCTATAACAAAAATATGTTCGGTGATGACTATACAAAGAAATAATCAGAATAATAAGATAGGGTGTGCATTAGAGTGGGTGGGCTACTTGAGAAATGTGGTCATGGAATTCTCTCTGAGGAAGTGATGTTTAATCTGAGATCAGAATGACAAAGAGTGGGCCATGTGGAAATGAGGGTAAGGATTGTCCAGCCCAAGGCAAGAACTGTAGCAGAAACCTTGAGTCAGGAACAAGCTTTCCTTCAGAGAACAGAAGACTTGAGTGTCTGGAACATAATGATAGGGGTGAAAAATGAGACAGGGAGGTGGCAGGCGTCAGGTCATATAGAGCCTTATGGGCCAGGGTAAAAGCATTAATTTTATTTTGAGTCATTGTGGAGGAAGAGAGTAAACAGGAGGGGAAAAGAGTGGATGGATGCTTGAATTTTCCTGTAGACTTTCTACTTCCTTCCTAAGCACAAGTTCTGGCAAATTCCAGGTTGATCCCAACTAAGCTTAGGTTTTGTCTTTACAATTTTTTTTTTTTTTTTTAAGCTGGAATTCTGCCCCTTCCATTTCAGGAATTCTGGACTCTTTGCTCAAACACTGCCTTTGATCATCTGCCTGTAGTGTCTTCTCCCTGAATCTGACTCTCAAGAGAAACTGGAGAAGGAAAGGATTATTGGTGCCATTCTTCTCATTATAACAACTCATCTTTGCACACTTCTTGAGAATTCACAACAGGTTTGCATTCACTATTTTATTTTTAATTGCAATAAGGACTTTGATGTTTATCAACTACCTTAATGTTTATTTAAAAAGTTATATTATCTAGTTCTTTAAAAACAAACTAAACATGTTGAATAATAAATCTGGAAAACACACACAAAAAAGTATAAAGAAAAAAGTGGAAATAATTTGTAAATATCATGAATCATAGATAAGCCATTTTCCACTCTTTTTCTTAACATATCAGATGGGTTACTTTCCTACAACATTCTAGGAACTTTATTTTATTAAATCAAGATGATAATTTATACCCCACTTTATAGGCTGTTTTTCAGTTAAAATATCTTACATATCATACCACTCAGGTAATTCTCACAAAGACTCAGAGTGAGTGGTGCTATCTTTGTTTCATAGATGAGGAATCTGATATTCTAAAAATGTGAAAAATGTCCCATGGTCCCAGGGGAGAGCTGCGTTTGCAGTCTTGGTGTTCTATCAGTTTAGGTCTCCAGCCATTATGTCATAGATGACACCATACTTTCACCACAAAAAAACCACATTTATTGCTCATTCTCTATCCTTTTCATATGAAAATCCCATCATATTTTTTTCCTTTGCCCCTAACTCCTCAATGGCTCTCCATTTCTTTCAAAGTGAAAGTCAAAATGCCTGCAATCTGGCCCCCCACGGCCTCTCTGACTCATACCTCTCATCTCCCCCTTCCCTAATTCACCCTGCTCAGACTCCTTGCTATTCCCCAACACACCGGGCAGGTAGCCAGCTTAGAGTTTTATACTTGCTGTTTCCTTTATCAGAATGTCTTTCCTCCAGATATCCACATGGCTCTCGCCTTCATTTTCTTCAAGTCTCAGCTCAGATGTCACACTGTCTGTGGAGCCCCACCCTGACCATTCCATATAGTAAACCTTTACCTAAAACCACCCGACATCTCTTATCCCTATTGCCCTGCTTTGATTTCTCCTTGGCATTTATTACCACATAACATGCTCGTAGTTACTTATTTCTTTCTTTCTAATTTCTCTTCCCCCCCCCCCCACTCTAGTCTCAAAGTCCCTATGGCAGGAAATTGTTTTGTTTGTTGCAATGAACTACAAACAGTGCCTGGAATAGAGTGGGTCCTCAATACACTTTTAGTTGGATGAATGGGTATAGGCCAGATTAACTGCTCAGTGATTTATATACATTCTCTTTCTCCTTCTCTCTGAGTCCCTCTAAGAGACATGGTATTTCCAAATTCAAACATACATATTTATGATAACAATTAAACCAATTTATTTCCAAGGAGTGATGTTTAAGGACTCAAAATTAAAAGTCCACTTTAACTTCAGGGTCCACAAGAATCACTTTGACTCTTTTTCTACTTGTTTCACCATGAAACATCTGCAAAGATGGTTGTTCTAGCACTGTATGAGGACTGACAATTAAGTTCACGAACTCATCCTAGAAAAAGTGCTGCATACCTCATTGCTGAATATCACTATGGTCACCTTTGAAGTACTCCCCTTGGGAAGCCTACACACTGATGCCAGCACCTAGTCCACCCTTCAAAGCAAGTTTGGAACTCTTTCTGGAATGGCCATTGGAACTGTCATCGTATTACCCTTGATGTCCTAAATGCCATCAAAATGTCTTCCTTTCAATATTTCCTTTATCTACAGGTAAAGAAAGAAGTCACTGGGAGCCAGATTAGGTGAATAGAGATGGTGTTTCAATACAGTTAGTATTTTACTGGCTAAAACTCCCTCACAGACAGTGCCATGTGAGCTGGTGCATTGTCATGATACAAGAGCCATGAATTGTTGGCGAAAAGTTCAGGTCATTTTTGTCTAACTTTTTCATGCAGCCTTTTCAGCACTTCCAAATAGTAAATGTGGTTAACTGTTTTGTCCAGTTGGTACAAATTCATAATGAATAATCCCTGTGATATCAAAAAAGGCTAGCAACAGTATTGCAACAGTTCTCGAACTTAATTGTCAGACCTCATACATACCTACAGTGCACACTATTTACCAAATAAATTTAAAAGAAACTCAACCTCCTAGTTCAAACACTCATTATTTTAAAAATACGATAATCTAATTGAGTCAACCTCCAGAGAGCCAATCACCAAAAAATTAATTGCTTGACTAAATTCACCCTTATTTTCAAAGCAGTTGTGTGAGGGTGCTTATGTGTGAGTGTTAGTGTAAAACCAGCAAGTATGAGATACAAAAAACATTTTTTATGTCATTAATAGATAGGGAGAATGGCACTTCAGTTATATCCACTGAATAAAAGTGCTACTTTGGATAGCTCTAAGTTGTCTAACAAGCATTTACTAGACATCTCCTCTCTGCACATAGTCCAAGCTTGTTTCCTGAGCTCTCAGAACTGACAATCTAGTTGGGAGAGAAGGTGTATGCCTATGTAGGTTAGCATATGAGATTACATAACAAACAAACTGTATTGTCTTCCTTTCATCTCAGCCTCAACTTCTGGCTCCAGGTTGACCTGCCCTCCTGATTGTATGCTGAATAAAGTCTCCGACTTGTAAAGGGTTAAGTGCAAACAGCACTGCCCTGCTTCTCTCCTAATCCACTTTAGGACATAGAGGTGCTAGAAGGGAGTGTCTCATTTGTGCAGATGGCTTCATTCAAATAGCTCTTCATTAAGACTGACTTGGCCACCGTAAACAAAGCTGCAATGAACATTGGAGCACACGTGTCTTTATCTCTAAATGTTTTCAGATTTTTTGGGTAGATACCCAGGAGAGGGATTGCTGGGTCATATGGCAATTCTATTCGTAATTTTTTGAGGAACCTCCACACTGCCTTCCATAACGGCTGCACCAGTCTGCATTCCCACCCAAAATGTCCTTCGATAGATGAATGGATAAAGAAGTTGTGGTATATATACACAATGGAATACTATTCGGCGGTAAGACAAGATGATATAGAAACATTTGTGACAACATGGATGGATCTTGAGAGAGTAATGCTGAGCGAAATAAGTCAGACAGAAAAAGCAGAGAACAATATGATTTCACTGATATGTGGTATATAAACCAAAACAACAAAAGAACAAGACAAACAAATGAGAAACAGAAACTCATAGACACAGACAATAGTTTAGTGGTTACCAGAGGGTAAGGGGGTTGGGGAGTGGGAGATGAGGGTAAGGGGGATCAAATATATGGTGATGGAAGGAGAACTGACTCTGGGTGATGAACACACAATGGGATTTATAGATGATGTAATACAGAATTGTACACCTGAAATCTATGTAATTTTACTAACAATTGTCACCCCAATAAATTTAATAAAATATATATTTAAAAAAAAAAAAAAAGACTGACTTGGGCCCGGAGCAGAAGTTCGGTTTTCTCTCATCCTGTGACTAGGGCCACTCGTCATCATAGTCTCCAAGGCGTTATAGTGCTCACCTTCTGGGTAAATTTACACAAGATTGATGAACACTTCACTTGCATGTTATTGAATTTGATGTATGAGTTTTAAATCATACAGCTCATGGCACTTAGTCAACAAAATACTAAAATGCCTCTTTTTTATAATGATTTGGATGATGTTGCTGAAGTTGCCTAAATTATTGAGACTATAAACCAATTTATTAAATTTAGTGAAAAGTTTCCATATTAAGTAAGATGACTCTTTTTTATGCAAAACCTCCTTATGAAAGGTTAAATAACTTTCTCATCATTCTTTCGATGTCTAAGATAAATGGTCTTAGGTTGTCAGCTAGATGATATTTAAGTCAGTACTCTACCAAAATTAAAAGTAGCCTATGAGAAGAGGAAGAAAGAGACAGAGGAAATGGGGTTGAACAAAATAAATGCCACATTCATATTTATATGTGTGTGTTTAGACTCCCAACTAGACTGTAAGTGATCACAAAATGATTGGTTTCTTCACCGTCTTCATACTGTCTGACTCATTGCATAGTATGATGGCATTTAAACAATGAACTACTGGAGATGCACAGCCCAGTACAGAAACATTGACCTTTGGAAAAATTGTGACAAGACAATGGTATATCTTCAGCCCTTGCCTGTAGTTATTTCTTCCATTCTAACCTTTCTAATACCACTTCATCCTTATAAACATTTTAATATTTTCAAGGGTCAAGGATCCCTTCTCTCAGAGAAAAAGAAAACATTCATGGAATACCTACCATGTCCAGGTATTGTACAAGGCACTAGGCTTCCATAAAGAATAAGGAAAATTGATCTTGCTGGAAGAGATAAGACGCATCATATATAGAATATATACATGTATGCGTGTTTAAAAAGCTATTGAAACACAGTGAAATAATTTATTGATATGATTCTGACAGGTCCATTTTTATTTTTAAAAAATTTAAAAGCCATCTAAAAAGGGTATTAATTAAGCCAATGTTTGAGACCAGATTATAGAAGGTATTAAATAGCACCTGAGGAAGTAGATGATTACACTATGAGCAAAGGAAAGACATAGAATGTTTTGGCAACAACAAATGAAAACCAAGATTTCAGAAGAATAATCTGGAACTGATGTAAAGGATAAACTGAATTAGAGAAAAATCAGAAGTAAAAATGCCAGTTAGGAAGCTACTATTTTTCAAAACTGGCATAAAAATAAATAGAAAATCTGAACAGACACATTTCTATTAATGAAATAAATTTTATCATGAAATTTTGTATCTTCTTCTGCTTCTCAACATGATAGATTAATTGGTACAGGACATGCCCTCTTGCAGTGAAAAACCAGACAAAATATACATAAATTATTTCATACTATGCATATAAGTAGAACAGGATTCTGCTCCCTAAGAGAAAAAATATGTGATCTTGACTTTGGTTTCTTTGTTGAACACCAAAGGTATTCAGACTCCAGAAAGATCACCGATATATGTATGTACATGTATTTCCGAGCCTTCATCTCTGATGGGACCCAGAAGCTCTAATACTTCAGAAGTGATGAATATACCTACAAACCTAGCACATAGATCTTGGTTTCTAAATACCATTCTCCAGTATAATGAACCACATGTTCTTGGAGAAGCAGTTAATTCCAACATCAGGGCAAGGAAAATACAAGATGAGCCTGGAACATTTTATTGAATCAAAGGGTAATACTCAAAAAATAATTGGGACATGGGACCGGCCCGGTGGTTCAGGCGGTTAGAGCTCTATGCTCCTAACTCCGCAGGCCGCCAGTTCGATTCCCACATGGGCCAGTGGGCTCTCAACCACAAGGTTGCCAGTTCAATTCCTCGAGTCCCACAAGGGATGGTGGGCAGCGCCCCCTGCAACTAAGATTGAACACGGCACCCTGAGCTGAGCTGCTGCTGAGTACCCAGATGGCTCAGTTGGTTGGAGCACGTACTTTCAACCACAAGGTTGCCCGTTGGACTCCTGCAAGGGATGGTGGGCTGTGTCCCCTGCAACTAGAAAAAATGGCAACTGGACCTGGAGCTGAGCTGCGCCCTCCACAACTAAGACTGAAAGGACAACAACTTGACTTGGAAAAAAGGCCTAGAAGTACACACTGTTCCCCAATAAAGTCCTGTTCCCCTTCCCCAATAAAATCTTTAAAAAATAAATAAATAAAAAATAATTGGGACATGCTGAAAGGATATAGGGGCCATTTTGAAGGAGTCCCCACTGGCCAAATCTGAGTATCAGGATAAATATTGGCAGTAATGGATTATAACTTATTGAATAGAATAAGAATCTATGAATTATGATATAAATAAATTCACACATAAAAAATAAGAGAGAGAAGGAAAAATTCTTCTTTTCTCAATAGAATTCCAACTCATGATTATATAATGAATGATGAATTAGGAAATCATCAATGGATAGTAAGGGTAATGGGTGAAAGTTTGATGAGGATAAAATACTTGTACAATTTCCAAATATCTCCCCATAAATCACATATTATTTACAAAGGAGAAATGGTAATTTTAAGTAGAGAAACCTGGGAGACCAATCTGAACAGTGTGATGAAGGCTAACATCACCAATATTGGCACAAATTAAAATCATGTGTTTCCTAAGGAAACATACCATACACCTAAACTGAGGGATACTCTAAAAAATACCTGTACTCTTCAAAAAAAATAATGAAATCAAAGTCAGAGAACAAAGAAAATCCAAGGGACTGTTCAATATTAAAAAATCTTAAAAGATAATGATAAATGTCTTGACATTTGTGGACTAAAGGACATTTTGGTATAACTGATTAAATTTGAATATGAACTATGGATTATATAACAGTGTTGTATCCGTGTTAGATTTCCTGATTTTAATAACTGTTCTGTAGTTATATAAAATAATTTTCTTGTTCCAAGCATAAAAAGAGAAAAACACCATACCAATGGTGAAGACCCGTTATTTTGTTGTTGTTGCTATTATTAACCCAATGTGATTTCAGGACAATGTTCCACCACGCTATGGCCTTTAGACAATCCTGACATTTCAAAGACCTTAGATTGAGATATGTGGAGCATAAAACTTACTATTAACTTTTAAAAATTCTTGAGGATAATAAAAATAATGTTACAGATCAGCCTGAATTTACATTTTAATTCTTCTAAACATCAATCCTGGACATATTCAAAAAAGTCTAAGCTATGAGAATTAGACTGGAAATCGGCTAACAGTTCAGCTATAGGGGAAAGAAAAGCTTTGTAATAAGGGGGCATCCCCATATTAAGTCCCATTTGAAAGCAAGAGACAGAGAAAAGAGATGCATTACAATATGTTCTCTTAATAGCTTTTGTGTACTATCCACAACCACTACCCACCTCTACCCCCATCCTCCTGCTCAACATACAGGTTCCATTTGGGAATGGACCACAGTCATTTATTGTGTATGTTTTTGTTTTTAATCTGAGCAGCTAGTGAATATTATTATATGCATTTTAAAGCCACACACCCTGGCAAGAGTTAACAAGAATTCCAGATACTATCAAATATATTTAAACATGATGCTTGAGTGGTCTTTGCAGCTGGTAGGTTATACATAAAATATGTTCAGCTAGTGATAGTGTCCTTATCTAAAGACAGAAGCTAGCAAAATTTCATCCTGTGTGCTCGTCAGATTGTTCCCTTGGACAGATGGCAGAAGACTCCTGATGACAAGTGTGAGATGCTATCTGAGTGTCATGGCAGTGGTTTTCTCATTGCCCTGGACAGAGTTCCCTGGCTACTCTCTTCATTTGAAGCGTGCAAATGAGTAGATGTGGATAGCAGAATGTGTGATCAATAAACTCCTGTAATTAGAATCTTTCTGAAAAGATGAGTCTCTCTATGAAAGAACCTCCATTAATGCCTGGTTTCCCTGCCTAAACAAGGGCTCACATTTTTTCACTTTCTTGTGTATTTTTCCCAAGTGACAGTAAACTGACAACACAAATGACCAATTTTTAAAGTGCTTCCCACCTTGCTCTGAACGAGGACTTTAGTTCTGTGACTCGTGGAACCAGCTAGGAGCTCACTGGGGAAATCCAAACCCAACAACTTCCTCAGTACACTGTCTGCTTTTATCTTATCTCATCTCCCTGCTGCTAAAAGGCACTGCTATTCAGTGCACAGGAACCTATGCATCCACAATTACAGAAGCTCCTCCCTTAAACCCCTACACTGTACCATTCTCATAGCCATACGTACAGGCTCCCTCTTTTAACCACAGGTCAAGGTTGCACATGCCCTTCAAAGTCATCCCTGTCTAGGCCTTCCCACTCACCCTAGTCCCTGAATAAATAGTAAATGTATTCTCCCAATGCACTTTTGCATTTACATACTTCTACAATCACGCACGCACACACATACACACACACACACACACACACACACACACTTATATAGTGGTAAAATACACATCATATAAAATTTACCTAACCATTCTTAAGTGCACTGTTCAGTACTGTTAAATACATTCATATTCTTGTACATCCAATCTCCAGAACTCCTTCCATCTTGCAAAAAATGAAACACTATACCCGTTAAACAAAAACTCCCCATCTCCATCCCCAACCTCTGGCAACTACTATTCTATTTTCTGTCTCTATCAATATGACTACCCTAGGGACCTCATATAAGTGGAATTATGCAGTATTGGTTTTTTGTGACTGGCTTATTTCATTTAGTATAATGTCCTCAAGGTTCATCCATGTTGCGGCATGTGTCAACATTTCCTTTAAGGATAAATAATATTCCATTATATGTATATACCATATTTTGTTTATCCATTCATCTGTCGATGAACACTTGGTTGCTTCCACCTTTTTGGCTATTGTGAATAATGCTGTCAGGAACATGAGTGTACAAAAAGCTCTTCAAGACCCTGCTTTTAATTCTTTTGGGTATATATTCAAAAGTAGAATTGCTAGATCATATGCAAATTCTACTTTTAATTTTTTGAGAAACTACCATGCTGTTTTCCATAGTGGCTGTTCCACTTTACGTTCCCACTAACAGTGCATAGGAGTCCCAATTTATCTACATCTTCACCAAAACTTATTTTTCTATTTAAAAAAATTTTTTGATAGCAGTTGTATTAGCTTCCTAGGGTTGCTATAACAGAATACCACAGACTGGGTGGCTTATGCAACAGAAATTTACTTTTCTCACAATTCTGGAGACTAGAAGTCCATATGAAAGTATCAGCAGATTTGGTTTCTCCTGAGGCCTCTCTGCTTGGCTTGCAGATGTCTGTCTTCTCACTGTGTCCTCAGATGGCTCTTTCTCTGTGCATGCACATCTCTGGTGTCTCTTCCTCTTCTTATAAGGACACTAGTTCTATTGGATTAGTGTCTCACCCTTATGACCTCATTTAACCTTAATTATCTTATTAATGACCCTATCTCCAAATACAATCACATTTAAGATACTGTGGATTAGGACTTCACATATGAATTTGGGGGTGTGAGGGGTACACCATAACAGTAGCCATTTTAACAGGTGTAAGATAATATCTCATTGTGGTTTTGAGTTGCATTTCCTAATGATTAGTAATGTGAGCATCTTTTTGTGTGCTTATTGGACATTCGTACATCCTTTTAGGACAAATGTCTATTCAAATCCTTTGCCCATATTTTAATTAGGTTATTTGTGTGACTTTTCTTTGTTGTTGTTGTGTTATAGGAATTCTTTATATATTCTGGGTATTAACCCCTTATCAGATATATGATTTTTCAATTATTTTCTCTCATTCCATGGGTTATCTTTTCACTCTGTTGATTGTGTGCTTATATATATTAAAAATTCTTTTAGTTTGCAAGTGTTTTTAAGAGTAGAATCCAGAAGCCACTCTTTAACTGATATTTAATATTGTTTACACATTGAATAATTTGTCTTAAAATTCATGACATTGATAATGCTGCAACTACTTGAGAAAAGTATCTAAAATCATGAAGAACTTATAAACCTATTTTTCTTATATTTTTCCTTTTTTCCAGAGTGACTACCTTCCTGATATGTTCAAATTGTATTACTTACTACTATCACCATGTAACCACGTGTTTCTCCAAATACATCTATGGCCTTGAAGACATCAATAGCTCCCTTGATAATCCCCTGACTTCTTTCTAAGCCTGAGAGGAAAGGTATTAATAGCTTAAAAATTGTATTTGCTAAAAAAAAAAAAAAAAGAAAGAAAAAGAAAAAGGAAAAAAGAATAGGAGATTACTCGTGAAATTAATCCAGTTGACAATGTACTTGGCTAATAATAATGTTGATGGGCTACATCAAAAGGGAAATAATATAGGGCTCAACCTCAAGAATGGTGGAGTAGGGGCCTCCAAAATTCCACTCCTCCATAAAAGCAATGAGAACACTGGCAAAAAACTGTTAAAATCAACTTTTTCAGAACTCTGAAAATGAACTAAAGGCTTGCAACAATCTGAAGAATGTTAGTTCAAGAAAAATGACTGAATCTCTGCAAGAATAGAAATCCTTGTGGCATTTTAACTACTCACATGTCCCTCTCCCCAGCTCTATGGTAGCTACAAAAACCAACAGCCTCACAGATATATAATAGCAGCTATGAGAATCAGCAGCCTAACAGCCCTTAGGAAAGGGAGACACAAACTGGTGTGGACCTCTCTGAAAGTCTTGTCCCCACAGAGAATTATCACCATGTGGCCTGTCTAGCTGCTTGTTGAAAATTCCCATTCTCGGGGCTTATCTTCATTTTCCTTCAGTCAGAGATCACTCTGGTATGGTGTCAAATGGGGTGATTATCGGGGTGATTACTTTGTAAGTCATATAAATGTCTAATCACTACGTTGTATACCAGAAGCTAATATAATATTTTATATCAACAGTAATTAAAAAATAAAATTAATTAAAAAATTAAAACAAAATACTTACTATGTGAACAGTCCTACCGACAGAGCATTTGACAAAAGCAAACAGTTGGAATTGTTTAATATCACAGCTGCCTAAGGCTGTAACATGCATGCACAGGGCTGTCTGCATGTACAGGACTGTGTGCAAGCAAGGAAAAATCTGAGGCCCTGAACTCTCACCTCTGGTGACCCTGAAGCTCTGCACAAATTCTAGCTCCATTGGAGCACTGAAAGGATGCCCAACACATACAAAGAACCCCTTAACAATGGCTAAGAGACTTATTGACTCAAGGTATCTAAGGAAATCTCTGTCCAATTATTGCCTGACAACGAAGCAAACTGATGGCCATAATAAAAAACACAGACTTTCAGACTAAGTCCAGGAAAGTCACCAAACAAAGCAACAACAATAAATAGTAACAACAATAAATCCTGAGTAGGAGGAGAGTCTGATTTTCAGAGTTGACACATATTATTTAAAATGTCCAGTTTTCCACAAAACTTGTACAAGACCTACAACAAACATGGAAACCTAAACACTGAGGGTGGGAGTGGGGGAGAAGGAATCAATAGAAACTATCTCTAAAGAAGACCAGAAGTTGAATTTACTAGACAAAGATTTAACATTAGCTATCACATGTTCAAAAACCTAAAGGAAATCATGTCTAAACAATTAAAGACTGTAAAAGACTGACGTTTCACCAAATAAAGAATACCAATGAGACAGCAATTATTTGAAGAATAAGAGGAAGAGGAAGAGAAGGGGAAAGAATTAAGAATTCTGAACTTGAGAAGTATAACTGAAATTTAAAAATTAATTAGAGGGGCTCAATAGCAGATTTGAGCAAACAGAATAAAAAATTAGCAAACTTGAAAACAGGTCAGTTGAGAATATCCAATCTGGGTGATAGAAAAAAAAAAAGAATAAAGTAAAATGAACAGACACCTGGGACACCATGAAGCATGCCAACATACACAAAATTGGAGTCCCAGAAAGAGAGAAGAAAGAGAAGGGCATAAAAAAAATATATTTAAAGAAATTATTGCATAAAACTTCCCAAATTTAATAGAAAATATTAACCTGCACATCTAGAAAGCTCAACATACTTCAAATAGGATAAATTCAAAGATATCCATATCTAGACATATCATAGTAAAATTGTCGAAAGGTAAAGACATAAAGAATCTTGAAAGCAGCAAGTGGAAAGTAACTTAGCACACATAAGGGATTCTCAATAAAATTAACAGCTGATTTCTCATCAAAAACGTAGAGACCAGAAGTCAGTGGGATAACATTTTCAAAGTGAAAGAAAAAAAACTGTCAACCAAAACTGTACATTCAGCAAAACTATTCTTCAAAAGTTAAAGCGAAATTAAGACATTCCCAGAAAAACAAAAGTGGACAAAATCCATCACTAGCAGAAATTGACAAACTAATCCTAAAACTCATAAAGAAATGTTAGAGAAACAGCTAAAACAACTTTGACAAAGTAGAACAAAGTTGGAGGAGTCATACGTTTCAATTAAAAAAAAAAAGTCACCTATTACTACAATGTCACTTATTAGAATGGCCAAAGTCCCAAACACTGACACTAGCACTAATGCTGAATGATGGGGAGAATGTGTAGCAATAGGAACTCTCATTCATTGTTGGTGGGAATGCAAAATGATACACAACTTTGGAATACAGTTTGGCAGTTTCTTAGAAAACTAAACTTACTCTGCGATCCAGCAGTTGTGCTCCTTTGTATTCACCCAAGGAGTTCAAAAGTTATGTTCACAGAAAATCTGCACACAGAAGTTTATAGTAACTTTATTTATAATTGTCAAGATTTGGAAGCCCCCAAGATGTCCTTCAGTAAATGAATGAATAAATAAACAGTGGTACAGACAATGGAATATTATTCAGGACTACAAAGAAATGAGCTATCAAGCCATGAAAATTTAAATGTACATTACTGAGTGAAGAAGCCATTCTGAAAAGGCTAAGTACTGTTTGATTCCAATTATATGACATTCTGGAAAAGGCAAAACTATGGAGGACAGTAAAAAGATCAGTGGATGCCAGGAGTTGGAGGGTGGCAAGGGATGAATAGGAGGAGCACAGAGGATTTTTTGGGCAACAAACACACTCAGTACAATGCCATAATGGTGGATATATGTTATTATACATTTCTCTAAACCCATAGAATGTACAACACCAACAGTGAGCCATAATGCAAACTATGGACTTTGGGTGATAATGATGTGTCAATGTGAGTTCATCAGTTGTAACAAATGTACCACTCTGGTGGGGAAAATTGATAATGGAGAAAGCTATGCTTGTGTGGGGGCTGGGAGTATATGGGAAATATCTGTACCTTCCTTTCAATTTTGATGTCAACCTAAAACTGCTCTAAAAAGTAGCCTTAATATGAGAGAGAGAGAGAGAGAGAGAGAGAGAGAGAGAGAGAGAGAGAGAGAGAGAGAGAACAAATACAAAAGAAAACAAATAAAATAACATTAAACTTTGAAGTGCCAAAACAAAAAAACTTACTGCAAAGCTACAGTAGGATAGTGTGGTATTACTGGCATAACTATAGAAATACAGACCCGTGGAATTCAATTGAGAGTCCAGAAATGAACACTACATTCATAATCAACTGATTTTGAAAAAGGATGTTAAGATAATTCAATGAGGAAAAAAAATGTTCTTTCTGCAAATGTTACCAGGACAACTGAATCTAATGCAAAAGAATAAAGTTGATCTCCTACCTTATAACATACACAAAAATTAATTCAAAATGGATCAGAGGCCCTAACATAAGAGCTAAAACTATAAAACACTTAGAAGAAAACAGAAATAAACCATTATGACCTTGGATTAGGTAATAGTTTCTTAGATAGGACACTAAAAGCAGAAGCATCCAAAGAAAAATATAGATAAATTGGACTCCATCAAAATAAAAAATATTTGTGCTTCAAAGGACATCATTATGAAAGTGAAAAGACACGTTAAAGAACTGGAGAAAATTTTTGGAAGCCATATATCAGATAAAAAACTTGTATCCAGAATATACAAAGAAATCTTACAGGAAAAAGACAACTCAATTTTTAAAATAGGCAAAGGATTTGAATAGAATTTCTCCAAAAAAGATATACTAATGGTCAAAAAGCACATGAAAAAAAGTGTTTAGCATCATTAATAATTGAGGAAATGAAAATGAAAATCACAATAACATACTACTTCCCAATCACTAGGATGGCTATAACAAAATTTATAGATACTAACAATTGTTGTCAAGAATGTGGAGAAATTTGAACACTGTACATTGTTGGTGGGAATGTAAAATGGTATGGCTGCTTTGAAAAATAGTGTGGCAATTCCTCAAAGAATTAAACATAAAGTTACCATATGACTCAGCAATTCTACTTCTCAATATGTATCCAAGAGAATGAAAACATATGTCCACAGAAAAACTTGTACATGAATGTTCATAGCAGCACTATTATAACATCAAAAAATAGAAATAAAATGTCCATTAATTGATGAATTGATAAACAAAATTTGGTATATCTATACAAAGAAATGTTATTCAGCCATAGTTTTGATACTTGATACAATGTGGATGAACTTTGAAAACAATGAAAAATGAAAGAAGCCAGACACAAAAGACCACATATTTTGTTTCCATTTATATGAAAAGTCCAAAAGAGGCAAATCTATAGAGACAGAAAGTAGGTTGATTGTTGTCAGAGGCAGGAGGAGGGGAAAATGGGAATGACTACTAATGGGTAGGGGATTTCATTTTGGGGTGATGAAAACACACTGGAATTAGATAGTGGTGATTAATGCACAACTTTGTGAATATTCTAAAAACCACTGAATTGCACACTTTAAAAAGGGAATTTAATGGTATATGAATTATATCTCAACATAGCTATTTTTTAAAAAAGGAAATTATACAGCAGGGCACAAGCATGGGCTTTATGACATATGAAGAAGTATCAATACTGATGTCTGCAAAATGATCTCTCCAATTCTACCATCTGCTGTTTGTGATCAGACATTGCTTTCTAGTTATTCTCTGATTGCACCTCAAGAAACATTTTCCAACCTTATCTCCTGCTAAGTTTATGTGGACTATTTAACCAACATTTGGGTAAACCTGGCCTTTGTTCTTCTAACATCACATTTAATAGAGCCTGTGTGCAAGACATAGGACTCTTCCTCATATTGTAGAGTAGATTAGAATTTGGTGGCTAATTTAGAACCTGCTAGGAATAAGGTTGCTTCCGATAACTGTCCAAGGGCCACACCAAAGAGGGACTCTATTTCCAGACAGTGTGTTTCTTTGTTACCATCCTTCAGCTATACTTTGTGGTATGATCAAAGTTTAGAATATCTCACATTTTAAAAGCACAGTCCTTTATATCCCCAAGCTCTAGACCTCTTTAGTGCTTGGTTTCCTTCTAGGCTCATTGCCAGATAGTGTTCTCCATAATAGCCAGGTGGGCCATTGTGGTGCCTGTTCCATCATAGACCACTTATAGACTTAAAAGCATCTTTGTGACATTGTCATCAGTTAAATGCAGTCTCTCCTTAGGCTCTGTGGGAAAAATTAATGACGGGCCGATATACCCACAGTGATTCTAGTTATAGACACTAAATCTGCACATAATATTCCCATGAGACTCTGAGAGGATCAGACAGTTGCCTGACAGAGCAGATCATTTCCAATGGAATAAAACAGGTTTGTACTCTGCACTGCATCACCACCTCTGTAAAAATTTTACCATTATGACTTGAAGTCATAGTTGCCTCAGCACCATGCAAACATCTCCATCCATCCTCCACCCAACACTCCACAAATTGGCAAAAGCTTATGTACAGATAATATTATTTTATCACCATGAACAGAAAAGTATTCCGTAGACTGTTGCCCTTGCTTTCAATCTACTACCAGAAAAGAGTAACAAGATCAATTATTCCAAAATTAAAGTCATTGATTTGGGTAAATATTTTTCATGTTCTAAGTGGTCTGTAACTAAAATGAATAAGCAAAAAACCTATATCAAGGATTGGTTCCAGACCTAGTGGTTTAATTTAACATCTTCGTAAATGATTTTGTAACCTGTTAGAGCAAATGTTTTTGCTGCCAGCTTATCTTGGATAGTTGACCTGGAAATACATTGTTTAAAGTTAGGGGTGCTTTACAGTCTGAGGCTGCATTCATTAACCTGCACTTAGAGACATTCACAAGCCAAACTGGTGTGGCCATTCTCATCTGCTCACCCAAATATTGATTTTGATCTCAAATTCCTTTCTGTGTAAAGACTTGTCTCCACTAATAGACATTTCGTGAGGAGGAGAATTGGTTTTCTTTTTAGTTGAGGTGCCAGTAGAGTTCCTCCACAGTCATGATTGAACATAAACTCTTGTTCAGTTGATTGTTAAAACATGGGGCCCTACATTTAACTGGCCACATAGAATATCCGCAGGCCAGTTATTTGTCAGGGAGGATACTGTTGAAACCATTACTGCTCAATACTTATTGGAAGCTTGAGTCATGCTGATAACTATTCTTACCAAATGATGCGTTGCTATTTTTGCAGTAATCCTACATTGGCAAACACACTAGGAAATTAAAAGGTAAAATATGTTAAATTTCCTATAAGACTATTATTGATAATGTTATCAGGACCAAAAGGAGAAAGTTTGAATCTCTGAAGAAATTTTTGTGGTTTTTCTTAAGCAACTGGTTGAATTCTACCTCAAAGACATTCTAAGCCATGCAGTTGATCCTCCTTCCTTCTTCATATTGGCCCCGAGGAAATTCTGAGGCAGCTTTATAGCATGCTCCAGTACTCAACACTTATGATGCATGAACTCATTCTGGCTACATCTTGTTTTTCTACCCTTATTTTATGTTGCCCATATATTCTCACTGACTGGTGTTTTGTTTTTCATCTTTGTATTTTTGCAAGCTGCTTTAACTACATCTCGCAAAGAGGATGGATATAAATAAATACATTTCTGTAATAGTGCTATGTGAAGGATAGTTCTACAAAGCAGTAGGATAAAAATCTTACCAGAAAAAGGGACTTCTGTAGAATCTCTGTGGGTAGAAATTCCATTCTCACTTAATTAAAAAGTCATAACAGGGATATGTTACAGCCCACCTGACCAGGAAACCGAGATAGAAATGTTAATTGAGATTGTGGAAGCTGTGAAATTAGGCCAGGTAGTAATAATGGGAGTCTTTAATTACTCAATCATAGATTGGCAAAATGCCTCACTGGGACAAGGGTTGGAAGTGAGATTTTTAGATAAGAGAAATTACTGCTTCCCAGGAAAGGTAAAGAAGGAGCCTGTGCGGCAGGAAAATATACCAGACTGAGTTCTGACAGTGAATGGGAATTGGTCTGCAAGGTGATGCAAAATCATTAACAGTGACCACCATACAATTTAATTCCATAGCCTTGTGGGCAAATTAAAATCCACCATATGTCTATTTAATATTAGAAAGTGTCCTATGACAAAAATGAAAGAATTTAAAAACTCAATAACAAACAAGAACGAAACCAAAAGAATATTTTCAAAGCAATTTATCAGCAATCCAGGAAAACATCCAGAAGATTATAATAATCCTAGTGGCTAGTTGACTGAGTCAAAATGTAACTTCTGGGAGCAGGGGAAGGGAGATGTTTTCATAAAGCAGAAAAAGAACAAAGGAAAGAAAACATGTAAACCCACAAAATATGACAGATTAGGAATAGCTTCAAAATTAGATAAACCAAAAGGAAAAAAAAAATGCGATGCATCTTAAAGCGGTTTCCAGGAGTGGGAAGAGATACTTTAAATCTATCAAAGGAATAAAAACAACTTGAGAAACAATGGAATCTCTTTGAAGTAATGGCACTGAAGTTGAACAAAAGGAGAAAGAGATAGCAAATGGCTAAATATAGTATTTGTCTCAATTTTCAGAGATCTTTTCTTCTAAAATATCCCTTAAAATCCAGATTAGAATTAAGACTTCTGCAGATAGTCATCACGAAGCAGAATAATAAGCTTAATTCCCAAAATAAATGTAGATAATCTGGAGGATTGGGGGGTGAGAAATTTAAAGAAGAAATAGATCAATTTTTAGTTATAGTGTGTACCTATAGTGTCATTATAGATGGCCTCAGTCCTAGAAATATTATGACTAATTTCTTTGTCTGACAAGGCAGGGGAACTATAATTAAATGTAGACTCATTGGATCCTTTCTTTTTTCTTTTTTTAAGAAGGGAGGAGAATATGGTTTATGAATAGACAAATTAATATACTGCCATTTTTGGTGTCAGATATGTATGTCAGTAATAGACACATATGTTAAAAGTGGTTAACCAAGAATATATATTTTTAACTGAATTAAGATTGGGGGAAAGGACTACAAGGAGACTATTTTAGGCAGAAATGTGAAAACACTGTGTGTCATGGATTGTTTGCAGGCCTAGTGGTTTAAGTTAGCAATTTTATAAATGATTTGAGAGAGGCAGTGCACAGTAAAGTCTCTATAAATTCTGATTATTAAAGAGACATCTGATGAAGAAAGATTCTATAAGTATTTTTGGGTATATAAGTAGACAGAAAAATGCTAGATGAACAATATCTGTAGACATAAATAAGCCAATTTCCCTAACAAAGAAGAGCTCCAATTTAAGAAATATTCCAAATAAAATAACATTGTTCTTAATTCCAAATAAAATAACACTCTTAACTTTGCACCAAATTTTTTCCTTCTAACTCATCTGCCCACCGAGGCAGTTAGTTCACAAGGAGCAGAGTCAATTTTGCAGCACAAAATGAAGTCTCAGGGCTGCTGAGTCTGAAAAGTTGGCCCAGTTTAGGGCACAGTTTGTTTCAACAGAAGCAGCATAGTGCATAGTTGGGTAGTATTCAGCCTTTTCAAATCATGCTCACACCCAGTATTCCACTGTATCCTGAAACCAGTCAGTGAGCTGTTGTTCACTTCCTTCACAGATTAGGAAACTGAGGGTTGCAAGCACAGCGGTGGGCTACCTGGCTCACCTCCACTAGTAGATGTGTCTGCAGTGCGAGCTCATGCCTCTGCCAGGCATCCTCCCTACAAATGCTAAGATGAGCATGCACCCCCTTGGAAACTTGAAAAAGGAGACTTCAGAACAAATAAAAAAGAATACAGATCACACAACAGGTAACAAACTTAGAAGATTCATTCCCCAAGAAGCAGCGCTGAGAGAAAATGGAACTAAAGGGGGTTGGGACACTGTAAGAGAAGGGGATATTTCAGGTTAACATTTGGGGGGCCCATCTTCCCCTACTCTAAATCCCATGTGAAGCTGCTCCTGCTAAATGAGTCCAAAACTGAAGTTGGTTCTCTGGCCTTGAACATCTCACTTCTTTCAGAAGCCCATTTCAGCCCTTGAGGTCTAGACTGCTCTGTTGACTGACTTCCACCATCCAGCACCACAATCTCCTGAGTATGGCCTTGCCCTGTCCCTTGACTGGGCTCTAGTTCTTCTGACACCAGAGAATCCCCAACCTGCCCTCCAGACACCACCAACTCTGACCCGCAGAGCCCAGGCCTGCTGCCACCATTGATTCACTTTGCCTGTCTTCTTGGCTGCCTCCCAGATCCTCACCTCAGGTACTGTCTCTGGCCTTTGTTCTGCACTGTTCTCCTGTGGGCAGAGGAGAGGCAGCCACTGAATGACTTCATTTCAACAGACTGTAGGAAATGAAGGTTTGCAACCGTTTATCAACCTGAAATAGAAGCTACCAATCAATTCAGTCTGTAATCCCCCCGATTGCATCTCTTTAGGGGTTTTTTTAAGTGAAGTGATTTGAAGGTGGTCTCTTTGATGCAGTTACCTGGGATAAATTGCAGAGCCCTGGTTTGAAGAAGTAGGACTGTGAAGGATTCGGCACTCCTGTCACATGCTGAAGTAGATATGGCATACACCAAAACCTTTATTCTGGGTCTGCCTTTTTCTCCATCCTGTAAAGAAACTACTAAATATCCTGGTTCTGAAATGGTTTTGCTTAGTGTCCTATATAAGAGACAATGATTGTTCAAAAAGGAGCTTTCAAGAGGAAGAAAAGGAAATAAATGAGCACTTTATACTGCTGAATTATGAGGAGGTAGGTAAGGAAGTTTTTACATTAAGTACATACTATGTTTCCCCAAAAATCAGACCTAGCTGGACAATCAGCTGTAATGCGTTTTTTGGAGCAAAAATTGATATAAGACCCGGTCTTATTTTACTATGAGACCGGGTCTATAATATAATATAATATAATATAATATAATATAATATAATATAATATAATATAACATAATACTGGGTCTTATATTAATTTTTGCTCCAAAAGACACATTAGAGCTGACTGTCTGGCTAGGTCTTATTTTCAGGGAAACACAGTAGGAGACCCTGAAACAATAAATGGCATTATATTCTAACTTCATCTATGAAGAAGGGCTGAAAGTAAAGTTTTCTCTTTTGAGCTGAATAAGTAATTTGTTAAATAATGATAAATAATAGGGATGGTGGGACATGTACCTAATGCCTAAGTAAGAGAAACCTAATTTTAAGAATGTTATGAAGGGACCACAAAAATGATCTGATCCAGTATCTCCCCAGGGCAGTGTGGTAAAGTGTATAAGAATGTGGACTCTGGAGGTAGGAAGCCTTCATAAGTCTGATACTTACTAGTTATGTGACCTGGGACAAGATATTAAAGTCTCTGATCTTCATTTTCTCATTTATATGACAGTCCCAATCTCACAGAGTAGAATGAGTAATATTGAAAAGAATCATAAATAAATAAATGCAGAAAACTTACTACCTCACAAAGTATCCAGACCCCTTTCTTTGCCTTACATTCAGCAGAAATTAGCCTCCTTACAAAATTCCATGTATTGGCCTAGTTTGGCAATATAAAGTATTCACTTTTCCACTTGACAATCCTTTAATATTAAAAGACATTATTTTCTGGTCAAGGTGGCCAAGAGTAGGTAAACACTGTGCTTACCTTCTCTCATAATCACATCAAAATTACAACTTAAAACCAACAATTATTGAGAATCACCTGAAGTCTAGCTGAACCGAAGCCCTACAACTAAGGACATACAGAAGAAGCCAACTCGTGACTGGTAGGAGGGGTAGAGATGAGTAACAAGCTAGTCCCACATCTGCATGTAACCATTAAAAATTGGGAGGGATAGCTCAACTGCAGTTTCCCCAGAGGAGCAAGGGGTCCCAGCCCCACACAAGGCTGACAGCCCAGGGTTTCAGTGCTGGGAGAGAAGTCCCATAACTTTTGGTTGTGAAAACCAGCAGAGATTGTGACTGAGTGAGACAAGGGCAGCTGCAGTCCCAGGAGCTCCTCTTAAAGGGGCTGCACACAGACTTACTTGCTGATGGACTCACATGCTCTGAACTCCAGAACTGGGGCAACAGCTCAAAAGGTGCTAGGGACAT
Organism: Rhinolophus sinicus; assembly: GCF_036562045.2. Classification (NCBI taxonomy): domain Eukaryota; kingdom Metazoa; phylum Chordata; class Mammalia; order Chiroptera; family Rhinolophidae; genus Rhinolophus; species Rhinolophus sinicus. Next base: position 36,227,955 of record NC_133759.1, read on the forward strand.
ATGGGGAGAAACCGAATTGTCTGGCTTCAGGGTGAGGGCTAGAGGGGCAGCTTTATCCTGGATGGAGGAGCTGGTGGAAGCCATTATTTCTTCGTTGGGCCCTTCCCATTCTCGGCATGCAGATACAGGCAGCAGCCATATCTGAGTTTCCATGAACCTGGCTAACAGCATTCATTCTCTCCACCCTAGTGATTCTGAGACTCCATCCCACCCAACTTGTGGGCCCACCCAAGCCGAGGAGTGGGTTGGAGGTGGGTGAAAAGGGTGAAGGGATTAAGAAGTACCCTTACGGTCAATTAGTTGTGTCCCCAAAATGTGTGCAGTGAAAATATTTGTTGCGAAATTGCTTGCAGCAAAGATGTTTATGGCAAACATGCTTACAGTGAAAACACCTAGATCCAGTTCTAAGATCCTATATCTAATATTTTTTAAGTTTTAAAACTTTATAATAAATGTGATATTTATTATATGGATAAAATTTATCTATAACTTGAAATATGGTGCCTTTAGAAAAATAACAAAACCTGAAATCTTATATAAAATCATACTAGTGATAGATTAATGATCTAATTATTTTTATTAGAAAAGTACTAGAAGAAAATATAAAAGGATTTTTTTTAGCTTCTAGGATTAAGAAGTTTTTATGGATATGAAGAAAATTCTAGAAACCTAAAGGAAAAATAAAGAGATCTGACCACATAAAAACCAAAGTTTCTACATATAAAAAGGTAAACATAAGTAGCAGAGGAGAAAACAATATATGAAATGCATGTAGCAAAACAAGAATTACTGTTGATAACACATTTAAAAATTCCTATAAGTCAATATGAAAATAATCAATCTATTAAAAATGATCATCCAACTCAGACAGAAACATAAATATCTAGAGAAAACATAAGCTATAGCTTTGAACAGGCACTTAACCTAAGAAGATTGACAGATGGCAAATAGGTATGAAAAAGATTCTTAGGATCATTAGTCATTAAGAAAATGAAGATTCAAACCATAATGAGATAACACTTCAGGTACCTATTAGAACGTCTATATTAAAAATACTGGTCATACCAAGTATTGGCAGTGATGTGGAGCTACTGGAATACTCTTACACTGCTGGTGGAAATATGAAATGGTACAAAAGTTTTGGAAAAAGGTTTGGCAGTGTGTTAAGACATTAAACATATACCTACCACATGACCCATCATTTTACTCCTAGGAAATGAAAGCACATGTCCACACAAAGACTTGTACATAAAAATTTATAGCAGCTTAATTTGTAATGTCTCCATACTGGAAACTATGCAAATGTTCTTCAAGGTGAATGGACAAATTGTGGTATATTCATATAGTGCATTATTACTCAGCATTAAAAAGGAATGAACTATTGAGACATAAAGCAGCATAAATAATCTTAAAATAGTCTGAATGGAAAAGCCAACCCCTCCTCCAAAAAAGAGTACATAGTGTATTTTTATATTTATGTAAAGTTCTAGAAACTGCAAACTAATATACAATAACAGGAAGCAGAGCAGTTTGGGCCTGAGGTTGGAGCTAAAGGAAGGGAAAGGAGTGTGAAGGGATTACAAAGGGTAAAAAAAAAATTTGGGAAGTAATATGTTCTTTATCTTAATTGTGGTGATAGTTTCATAGATTTATAAATAAATGTCAAAACTCATCAAATTGTACAATTTAAATATATGCAGTATATTGTAGGTCAATTATATCTCAATAAAGCTCTAAAAAGTAAAAGGAGAGCGAGAAAGATGACACCTACTTGCAATGCATGGTTCTGAATCCTGAACCAGAAAATAAAATTGGTGTAAAGGGCATCATTATGACAATTGGTAAAATTATGAATTAGATCATATTATTATGATTTAGATAATAGTGTTGTATCAACATTAAATTTTATAATTTACAAAGTGTACTACAGCTATCTAAGAGAAGATACGTGTCCTTAAGAAATGCATACTGAAGAATTTGGGAAGGAAAGGGGTGTGATGATTGCAACTTATTCTCAAATGGTTCTGAAAAAATAATAGCATAATAATATTATATCTGTATAGTATATATGGAAAGAGAAAAGTGGCAAAGTGTTCAGGTATGATGGATCTGTAGAAACTCTTTGTAGTATTCTGATATATCTGTATGGTTGAAATTATTTCAAAATAACATGTTAGCACGCATGTCTATGAAAAAGATATTGCAACACTTGTTTTTATGACCCAAAGTTAATATGACCTAAGTGGACATCTTTAAGTAAAGTCTTAAATTATGTACACACATATTAATAAGTATCTTGCAGCCTTTGAAAAACATAAGGTGTATCTCATTCATTCCTGACATGAAAGTTCTTCAAGATAGATTGTTAAGGGGACTTCCAGTCAAGATGGCAGAGTAGATAAATGCTGTGCTCACCTCTTCCCATGATCACATAAAAACTACAACTACATTATAGAACAACCATCCTAAGAACCACCTGAAGACTAGCTGAACAGAACTCCTATAACTAAGGATATACAGAAGAAGCCACATTGAGACTGTTAGGAGGGACAGAAACATGAATTGGGCTTGTCCCACACCCACATATGGTGGTTAAGAATTAAGAGGGATATCTTGGCTGTGGAGGACCCTCTGAGGAGTGAAGGCTCCCAGGCCCACACCAGGCTCCCCAGCCCAAAGCACCAGTGCCAGGTAGAGGAGACCCCACAACAGCTGGCTGTAAGAATCAGCAGGGACTCAGTCCAGGTGAGATGGAGGGCTGCTGTATACCTAGGCATCCTCTTAAAGGGAACAAGCACAGACTCACTCACTCACAAACATTCGCCCTAATCTCCAGAAAAGGGACAGCAACTCAAAAAGCCCCAGAAACATAGAGGGAGGAACTGAATTGTCTGGCTTCAAGGAGGTCTGGAGAGGCAGCTCTCTCTGGGACTGAAGTGCAGGCAGATGCCATTGTTCCTGTGTTGAGCCCTCCTCTCACAGCCTGCAGGTACAGGTGGACACCAAATCTGAGCTCTCCATTAACCAGGCTAACATGACTCTCACCCCACCCTGATGATTCTCTAAGACCCCCACCTATCCTGAAATACTTTCAGGGGCTAATCCACACAAGCTGCCAGCCTGGGCTCATGCTGCAGACTTTCCCAAAACCTCTCAAAGGTGCATAAGGCCCCAAAAAGCAGTGTGCCCTGTACTTCTTGCTAAGTGGCCCTAAGCCTGGCCCTAGTGGCAGCCAGTTTTAGTTCACAGCATAACCTCTCCTAGGCTCCTCCACGCCCAGCACAAGCAGTTACCAACTGCAGATCACTCTGTAGCTCCTACTGGGTGGCCCTGGGCCACACAGTCAGTAGCTGACCTTGGCCTATACCAGAGCCCTCCAAAGAGGTCGCAGAACCAACACATCTGATGGCTGGCTTCAGACCACACCAGAGTACCACCAAATTAGTGCCACAAATGACACACCCAAAGGGTGGACTCAGGAGACACCAGAGCCCTACTAAAGCAAATCCCACTCTGTGGGGTCAGCCCCTGCCCAACAGCTTGTTCACTGCACTCCTGGCCAGTCTTCGCAGCCAGTCAGCAGATGTGGAACTCACAGATGTGAAAAGCCGCCTGTATGTAGAAATCTGTGGGCTTTTTTCTAGGAAATGATGTTATATTAGGGATGGAGATGAGAGATTTGGTAAAATAAAACTTTTTTACTGTACTTTGAATTATTTTTCAATTGGTGTGTGTGTGTGTGTGTGTGTACTTATAAACAAAATTTCTCTTTCTCTGTCATATGTGAACATTGCACTAGCAACCCTAAATAATGCACGTTGCTCAAAATTTGTTAGGGATTAAAAGGTAAGGCCCATTCTGAGTTTTGTTCTCTGTGGTGCTTTTTGATAGGGTTCTGCTCCTATTTCTAATTCATCCTCATATTGGGTGCTTTTATTATTGTTGTACTTATCTCCCAGAATACAAATCCATCAAAGGTTCTAGGAGAAGCCTTTGTAATCCTTTCCACTACTTGTCCCTATTTTCCTCACTGCAGCTGTAAAGGATGTTAGGAAGAGGCTCAGTTTAGACCCTGCAGGCCCCAACTCAGGCCATAAGACTACAACCCTAACTGAGAGAAATAATTGTCACTGTCAAATTCAAGTGAAAATGTATCTTCTCTTCTCTTGCAGGAAATACATGGAAGCAACTACACACATTTTATAGCCTTTTCCATGTTTTCTTTTTTTTAAATCTCACAAGAGTGTTCAAAAAATGTTCCTTTCATTTATCATCGCTTTGTGTTTCCTGATTAAAATGAAGAGAAATTCACATGAAAATAATGCCAACTAATTACAGATATGAAGCATTCAAATGCGTCTCCATTATCTTCTAGGAGCCCTTAGAATGAGGTGACAGACATTCAGGACAGTGGGCGGAGTTGGCAACTGTAGGACTGCCTTCTCTTCTTGTAAGCAAACAGGAGAGCTGGCTACTATTACAATTCTACTTCAAAAACTGCTGGTTTCCAAATCTGCCAATTGCCCACTACAAACAGACACATTTCCCAGAAGGCCTCCATTGCCTATTTCACTCTCTATGTTTTGGAAATTTCATAACAATATTAGTCTCCACCTTACCTAACTATGTAGCAGTCAAATTACAGTCAAATTCCTATAAATACCTCAAGAGTATTTTGGAGTATCTACAACATTCAGTTGCCACCAGTGAGAGAAGCAGGAGAAAGAAGGAAGACAAATACAGGAAATTTCAATACTTATTCTTTTTGACTTCCCAGAGGTAGAGAAAGACTGGTTGCAAGAACTAGAGAAATACATGTAATTAAGTGCTCTAAGACACACTTCTACCTCCTTTCTCCCTTCTCCCCACCTCTTTTCCTCTCCCTCCCTCATTCCTCACTGCTTTCCCCTACCTCAGAAAGTAATCTCATCCTTTCGTCACATATTATTGAAATCCTAGTTCTTAAAAAAACTCTCATTTTTGCCCAGACTGAGAGCATGTCATTTGGAAGTGATGTGCAAGGCAAGAGATAACCAGGTAGAACTCAGCGATTCGCCACAGAAAATGGTTCCATGTTTGGCCGTAATGCTATCAGAGTCTGTCCCTCAATAGCTCTTTACTGCTCTGAGCTCAGAATCTGCTGATTCAAGACTTTGCCTGCGTGGGGAGGTGTGAGGGTGGCAGAGAAAGGGAAGCCTCGCAGTGCAGAAGGAGTTAGGAAGAAATATTAATAGTCCTTCCAGAACACATAAGAAGTCAGATTTTTTTTAATAGAAATAGTGCCCCCTCCCCTTCTCTTCCTCTCTCTCTTTCTACCTCATTGCATGTCTTCATTTCATGCTATGGTCGTGTTGATTGGGAGGGAAGAATCTTCTCAGCTAGCTGCTTAGTACCAAGCAGATGCACTCCAATTGAAAATGGTTAGCAGCTAGGGGTTAGCCAAATACAGGCAGCAGACATGATAAAGGTAAGTATGGATGTTTGGGTGGTACGGTAATGGAAATTCAAAAAAATGAAAGACTTCAAATCACCCAAAAGCACATTGGTGCACACATATATTTCCATTTGTACAGGTTCCAGAGAGAATCAACACACTCCCCAAATGAGGTGACAGAATAGAAACATCAGGGAATAAGTTAGATAAGTTTCCATTTCTTTAATAACTTTTCTTCCAGTTCCAGTAATTTCACACAAATTCAGAGAGAGATAGCAAACTTTCATTGTCTTTGAACCAAAAGAATTTTAAATGGTTATATTTTCATTTATCAATGATTCTCCTGCTTTAGTGGTGGCTCCTAAACTTTCCTTTTATTTGCATCCAAAAGTATTTTAAATTCATAGAGTAAGTTGTCATTTTTCACAAATGCTTTATTTTAGTAATAGCTTTCTAACTTTTCCTTATGCTTGAATCATGGACTTTTAGCATCATAGACATATTTAAGTCCTGGTTTATCAATAGTGCTCTTGAGAGTATAGAGCCAGCTCCATCAGAGTGAGATTATAAATTCACAAATTATATTTATGTTTCCACATATTTTAAAGTGTCTCATTTCATATAAGGAAACCAGACTCCTCAGATACTTTTCTGTGATGATGTCCTCAATCAAAAGAAGGCATTAATTAAGGAAACTGATAAGGAGATTTGCAGGTCAAAGTGAACATAAAGGAGTAAGCTGTTAATGTTTACATTTTTATTAATTTCTGCGGACATTAGCTGATCCTAACTATTTAATCATGCAAATAATTTATTTAATATGCAGAGGAAGTGAGATGGGGAAGGGCAGAGCCTAGTCTGCATTGCTTCCCCCATCTAAGAAATCCACCTGATCTTAATGCTGATCAGCTTTTCCAACTGATTCTTAGCTTTACTTTATATCCAGCCATGCCAACACTTAGTAGCCTCCAGTACTCTTTTTTTTCCTTACAGCCTCAAACCTAACACCCAGCCCCGCCTATGTTTAAGCTCCCTCAGCACATGCATATATATTCACACCATGGCTAATGATAAGTTACATATATATATATAGGAACCAGAATTATGTCTGTGAATGAGAAAAACTATAAGCATCTTTACACTTTAACTCCTGAAAATACTCATGTATTCTGAGGTGTGATCTTCACCGTCTATTACTGCTAGGCAGTGACGATTATTTGAAGTAAGGTGCTTAAATTTATATTTATGTGTGAATGGCACAGAATTTGTATTTCTTATCTGGGTTCCTGCTCCAGGTAATTTTCACAAAATCTGAAGTATATGTGTGATCTTACTTAAGCTAATAAATCAAAAAGTAATACTAACGATAAGAGACTAATTTGTGAGTACACCTTTTTCTATCTACAATTATTAATCGATTTTCAAAATTATTGATTCCTAATAATTTCAGTATTAAATAATTTATTTTATTTCAACCATTTCACTCTTGGGTCAGCTATTTTAACATGGCCCTCAGACACCCCAGAGTCCCAGATTTCCTACAATATACCCCTTTTTGTTTTTCTAACATAGAAAAAAGTGAACATAAAAACTTCTAAAACACTCAAAATTACTGGTATTATCATTATCATTGCAGTATTTTAAAAAAAACTATAAAGAAAAGATGAGTGTATTCAAATTTTTCATGGATTAAGGCCAGAACAAAAATAATGGTTTGGACATAAACTCATAGAGCAAGTCAGACAGGCCATATTTTGAAGATGTAATGGAGGCAGCAACTAGAAATCCAGTCAGAATAAGTTTAGCTGTGTTGAAGACAGCAGTGGGAAATGGTACAGAGAATAACTGGAGAGCTATTAGAGCTCAAGCCAAGATTTTCTCAGGACAATGGAGAGCTCCTTCTGTACCCCGTTTATATTAATAACCACCAGTAGCTGTGCTATGGCTATCTTTTTCATAAGTGGCTGGGGGATAAGATAATCAAACCCATATGCTAGAAACTCCTAAATGACTAAGACCCTCGACCAAGAGTTTCCAATGTTGTCAATCTCTGAGACTCATCAAAAGAATTTCACCATCACTATCACCACCACCACCATCATAGTTGACATTTATTCCAGATATTTTACTTATTTTATTCAATCCTCACACAGTAGTATTATTTTTAAGATGAGGAAACTGAGGCTTTTAGAGGGGTTTGTAATATCCAACAGGTCACGTAACTGAGACATATGGAGGCGGGAAAGCCCGTGCTCATTATCATTAAGCTACGTGACTCCAAATCCTGTGGCTCTCTAGACAGAGCTTTGTCCTCAAGAGGTCTAATATTCCAAGTTAGACCCCTGACACCAATATTCATGTCTATTTCTTCATTCACCGTCATGACCTTTCAGTTCCCTTACCTCCATTTCACATGCAGCTTCTGCTCGAATCAGCTCCTCTGTATCTCTGCACACATATGTGCCCCACCAATATGGGCACATCTCTTTCTATACTCCATCCTCTAGTTATTAAATTAGTGTTATCTCTGACCTCAGCTTTCTCACCTTTCCTACATCCTCATTCCCACCAAACCTCTCTGTCTACCTCCTCCTTCCTGGGTCCCTCCCTGTTCTCCACTCATCTGACTTATCATCAGTTCATCAGACTTCACCAACTTCATGAGCCCCCTTCTAGCAACACTTAGTCTTCACTCTTGGGTCAGCTATTTTAACATGGCCCTCAGACACCCCAGAGCCCCAGATTTCCTCCCTCACAAAGCACAGTTCACAGTACTGCTCTACATGATGCTGCTGGATACAGACAGACCAAGTCCACTTAAATTTACGTAAGATGAAATCAAATACCAGCCACTCTCTTTTAATATATGAGAATGATGCTTGGCTTGAAAAACTTTTCTCATCTCTTCATTTTCCCCTACTTCCTAAAATTAATGTTATAAGCCCCTTTTGTTTTCCTGGGCCCATATTTCAGGACTCTACTATAAGAGCATAAAGGACCCCAATCCCACTTACAGACTCTCCAAGTTGCACTAAGTTACCCATTGTTTTCATCCCTCAACATTTATTCTTTTATCTTTCCTTGATTTTTAAGATAAACAAATTGTCTTTTTACTATTTGTTTTACTAATTGTCTTTTTGTTTACTAATTGCCCTTTTATTTATTGTTTCCACTGTGAAATCTGTGCTCTGCAGCTCAAATAGTCTCTGCCCTCAGGAACCTTGTTCCCAAATTAACCTCAATCATTATTGGCAGCCTCTTTTTGCAGGTTCCTTTTCTTCAAAGACACACAGGTTTCCTCCATCTTGGAGAACTCTGCTTTCTCTGTCTGTGCTCACTCTTCTAAAGACCTCCCTCTCTCCCGTTTCATTCTCTAGCATAGTTTTTGAGTGAATGATTCTCTACAATTTGATTTCTATGCCCACCAATCTCCAGAAATGGCTTATTTCTCCTCTAATGACTCTAACAAAATACAGTCCTTTCTCAAATTCGGTGGCCTTTTCTCTGTCATCATTTTCCTTGATCTTTTTCATATAAAGTATTTTGTTTTCCACTGAGTTTTTCTTATAGTCCCTTCCCCTAGCTTGCCATTATGCTGCATTACTTTGTTTTCCTTCTATTTCTTTAGCAGTCCTCTATTTCCTTTACTGGTCCTTCTTCATCTCCATACTCACTTATTTCCCTATGCATGGGTCTTCAATGACTACAATCTTTTCCTGTGTTAATTAACTCCTACCGTTTCAATTGTGCAGATAAAATAAATCCTCCTCTTCCCTCAACAGTGCACCCGACACTAGTACCATTGCCCCTATGACTGTAGGACATCTCCTTAGATATTCTCTACCAAACTCAAATCCATATACAAAACCACTCTTTCTCACAATAGTACACACATATGAACACACACACATATCACGAGTTACCATTCCTCAACACCATTTCCTGTTATCAAGTATTGTTGATTCTACCTTTAAAAAATGACTCTCATATCAATCCCTCCTCCCTATTCCCAGACTAGCTCAGGCCATCAGCTTGTTGTGATGTAACATCGTCTTAACTGAATTCTCTCACTTCTGTCCTCTCTGATGTATCCTATATTCCTGCCCAGCTCAACCTTTCCTTTGTAAAATAGTTTATTTTATTATGGAATTAATTCACTTTTTAGAAATTTAGAAAATAAAGATATAGCAAAACAACAAATACCACTTATAAGCCTATCATCAGATATAACTACTGTTAATAGTTTGATATATAACCTTCCAGGGTTTTTAATACATACCTTTTTAATTTTTTACAAAATGGTATCATATGCTATTTTAAAACTTAAATATGAATCATGAATAATTTCAATGTCAACCAGAGCCCTTCTCATCATCACATCATTTTAATAGCAGCAAAGCATCTCCTCATGTGGATGGGATATATTTACTTAATCATTCCCTTTTTCTGAATATTCAATTTGTTTTCAAGTGCTTATATTTTATAAACAGTACTGTGATAAGCATCCTTAAAGTTAAATCCTTGTGTACATTTACAACTTTTATTTAAGTACAATTGCTGAGTCAAAGTGTATGAGTATTTTTAAGGCTTTTGACATAAACTGCAAAATTGCCCTTCAGGAAGGTTATAACAATTTGGAATTCAACTAGCACGCTATGAAAGATGCCTACTTTCTGGTACCTTATGCACACTGGGTTACATTTAAAAAAATATAGGTCAACCTGGTTAGTGAAATGGTAAATTGAAGTTGAATCTCTTTTCATATATTTGTTAGCCATTTGCAGTCAAACCTACGGGGTAAAAAAACCCAGTGTGTGCTTACTGCATGTCATGTGGGAAGGAAGAAAGGGGAGTAGAGAGAAAGCTAGAAAGCTAAATTAGTGCTATAGTCCTCCTGGCAGAGTCTCAGGACCCTCTAATCCCCCTCATCTCTTAACTCATAGAATATTGAAATCCTTTCCATTAGCTATCTCCCTGCTCCCTGCCTCCTTGCTAACCCAACTAAATAATAATATCTAATATTTGGAGGTGAAATATAGAGAGGCAGCACATGTGTACTGTTTCTTCATTCCTTTTATTAGCTTCAAAGCACCCTTTAAAACGTGCCATTTCAATGAGAGTTATACAGCTGTCAGCTGGCCGTCTCCTCTCGCTTTTGCACAACAAGAGTGAGATCTCCAGCAATACGCTCATTATAGAACTCCACTCCAACTAAACAACTTGGATACACTGCGAAGTTCACTGAGCAGGTTTGACTGATATGGAAATGTATTTGCCTTTGATCCCAGCAAAATATGTTTGTTGGAAATTTGGGATCTGTCAGAAAGGGAGGTGGATTTAAATGAAGGTGAGGTGAGGTGGAAAGATATGTCTTGGGGAAGACAGAGAAGAATTATCAGGTGGAGACATGAGAGAGACCTGAAAACACTGGAAAAAAAGAATAGTCATCATTATCACCCAAAGTATTTTTACTCACTTCATCCTTTATAAAGCATATTATTCTACACATAATCAACTTTGGATGGGTTTCTTATTATAATTGAAGGCTTAAATTCTACTTTCTCCTTTGGTGTTAGATTAGGGGAGTTTTTAATCCTCTCTCCAAGGGGTTGCCAAAAATGATCTGGGATTTGAAATATGACACAGCACATTGACAGAGCTGCGGAAGGAGAGTTGAAACAATTTTTCGTTTCTGAAATCTGTGATACTGACTCTCTTCTTTCATTTGTAATTTCACTTAACTAAAAGGAAAAAGTAGATCTCATAAATTCTCTAAAATGTTTAGGTATGCTTCCATTGGGAAACCTGAGCTGGGCTTTTCAATTCTAGAATTTCAAGCTTAGAACGAAAGTGGCCTTAGAACGAACATGGCCCTGTATTCTCATTCTATGCTTAAGGTAACATAACTCTCAAGATGTTAGGATGCATTCAGGCTCCTTCTGCAACCAGGTGGAGGAGTGAAAACTAGAATACTAGCTCCTGAATCTGTGTCTAGTGCTGTTCAGGACACAACAAGTTTCCTGGTATAACATTCTAGGGAGGCTTCTTTCCTTTATGGTTATGAGGCTGGAAAATGAAGCAGAAATAAACTCCATCGAATCAGGGACAGATTCTTCTATAAAAGGGCTTCCCTTTTCTCCCTTCCACCAGATTCTCACCAAGCTCATCAATCCCTTCGTCACTCCATTCAAAGGACTTGACCTGAATCTGTTCAGTTTGTAAATTCAAAATCTGGAGTTAGAGTGACATTTCCCTTTGAAGACTATTATTTAATTATCTTCATAACTCTACTTGTAATGACTAAATTTTCTGTAGCAATTTTTGGCTTATATGTGGTTAATCCTTAATGATAATTTGACAGTTAAACTGACACATTTATAAAGACGCTGTAATTAATTTTAATGCACAGCTCATTTTTTCTAATTTAACACTTACATTGATCTCATTATATATGTTAGATTAAAGATATTAATGCTCCACTTGAGCAAAACATATATTTTAAGTCTCACGTTGCTTGAAGAAAGTAGGGAAATTTGACAACATAAAATTACATGTTTCAAAATTTCTAAACATGAAATTTATATAAATTCTCATCCTCCAACTATATTTATTACACTTAATGCAAAATAAAATCAGAGACTCAAAGCCTAACAAAAATTCATTTCAGTCCTCAGACTAAGAACAAGGTCTTGTGGGTCTCAACCCAATTCTCTCTCCTCCCTGTCACACACTTCTGCAGCTTTACTGTGATTATACAGCAGCTTCCCTAAAAATTATCACATAGTGAAATACACATCATTGAGGGTGTGGGCTGATGGATGTGGGGCAAGCATCAAGAAGAGCGAGAGAGGTTTGAAATAGAAGCTTCGGAGAGAAGAAGCAATAAACATTATTAAGAACTAAGTCAGAGTCCAAGGGCAAGATAGCACAGAGGGCTGATGTCATCATTAAAATGTCATCCTAAGATTCCAGGAGGGTGAGAATCACTAGAAGGAAACTCACCTTCTTATTTTCCCTGACCTCCTTCTTGTTCCCACTGCATAAGGAGCCCTCCTAGTTACTGCCATTCCCACCTTCTGCAGCTGTTTCTTCTGTACATATTTTTGAAGTATGCTTTCATTTTCAACATGATATTGTGAGCCCTGCATCTTTCAGGAAATCTCTCACAGTTCCTAATGTACCAAAGGATCTTCTTACTTTTTCCAATATGGTTATTAGAAGATATTCTATTGACATGTCATTTTAATACAAGACTTGCCAAACATTTGGTAAAACCCAATACCATGAGAGCCAGTAGCCTCAACAAATGGAGAATTTGTCACCTAAGAGAGCATAATTAATAGAACTAGTAGAGAAGAATGGTAGATTAACTTCAACTAATTTCCTCAAAGACGTGAAAAAATATAGCACACACACACACACACACACACTCGTACACACATGAGTATTTATGTGAAATAATCAATCAGAGGCCATAGATATTAAAAATTAGATTGTTGAAGAAATTCAATAGATGCTCTACAAAGCAAAATGCACTTGGAAGAACAACGATTAATGAGCTGAAGTTTAACTGGAGGAATCTTACCAGAATACAGCAAAAATAAATAAAGATATAAGTATATAAAAGTAAAATGAAGAAACAGGGCCAAAAGATCCAAAAATTTCACCATCTAATTAAAAAGAGTTCAGGAAAATAAAATAAAGAGAATATAGGGTGGTAAATACATGAATGTTTAAATTTCAAAAAAATTGTAAAAAAATGACAGAAACCCACTTTCGAAGGGATTCGAAGGGCTTAGCAAGTATCAAGTGCAATAAACATTAAACACATGCACACACACGTGCACATACACACCTACTATTCACATCTTGGTGAAACTTCAAAACACCAAGATAAAAGAGAAGATGTTAAACCCTTTTATGGAAAAATTAAACAGATTACTTACAAAAGAACAAGAATAAAAGAATCAGCAGAGCATACTGGTTAAGAGCTGGAGTGCATGGATTTGAATCCTCATTCTATTGCAAGCTAAGTGACTTTAGACAAGCTATTTATCCCTTGGTTCTTCATTTCCTCATTTTAAAAATTGGATAACAATAATACCTCGCTTACAGGGTAGTAGTTAAAGGGATAAATGAGTTAATATTTAGAAAGCATGTAGAAAAAATATGACACATAGTATATTCTATGTAATTGCTTGTTAAATAAAATTAAAATCAGACTTCTCATCAGTAATAATGGATGGAGAGAGACAATAAATCAATATCTTCAAGGTTCTGAAGAAAAATCCTTTTGAATGCTATTCCCATCCAAACTATCATTAATGTGTAAAGAAAAACTAAATATATCTTCAGAAAGTTAAGAACCTCCAAAATGTACTGTATATGGACTCTTTCTGATGAAAAGTTCCCTGGCAGGAAGGATATACTATAACAGCGTAGGACTTGAAACAGATCTCCTATTTCAATGTCTCCATCATACAGATAAGAAAGCTAGGACCCAAAGTGGTCAAACAATTTTATAATAATCATGTAGTTATTAAATGTAAGAGTCAGGGTTGAATCCAGATGTCTGGACTGTGGCCTAGCAATTTTTTCTCACCTTTCTGTAGCAGGAATTCATATATAAATAGGTGTGTTCAGGTTTCAAGTTTCTTCCATGAGAGTGAAATCCAATGTTGTAGATTGTAAAAATAACAAACTCTAAGTGGATTTGAAAATTTTTAAAAAGTTATGCTCGGGTCTTATATTTAGGTCTTTCATCCATTTTCACTTAATTTTTTGTGTAAACCCTAAACTGAATCACGAAGAACTGGAAAATCTAAATAGACCAATCGACAGCAAGGAAATTGAAACTATCATCAAAAAACAAACAAAAAGTGAAATTCCAGGACCAGATGGCTCTACTAGTGAATTCTACCAAACATTCAAAGATGATTTAATACCTGTCCTCAAACTCTTCCAAAGAATTGAAAAAGGGACAATATTTCCTAACTCACTTTATGAAGCCAACATTACCCTGATACCAAAAGTTGGTAAGACTAACACACACACAAAAAGAAAACTACAGACAAATATCTCTGATGAATGCAGATGAAAAAATATCCTAAACAAAATACCAGCAAATCAAATAGAACAATACATTTAAAAGATTATACATAACAATCAAGTGGGGTTCATTCCAGGGACACAATATGTGCAAATCAATCAATGTGATACACCACATGAACAAAATAAAAATCATATGATCATATTAATCGATGCAGAAAAAGCTTTTGGTAAGACACAACATTGATTTATGATTAAAACACTTAATAAAATGAGTATAGGAGGAATATAGAAGGAAAACACGTCAACATAATAAAGGCTGTATATAACAAACCCTCAGCTAATATACTTAATGGTGAAAAAGTGAAAGCTTTTCCTCTAAGATCAGGAAGAAGGAAAGGATGCTCCTTCTCACCACTATTGTTCAACACAGTATCAGAAGTCCTAGCCAGAGCAATCAGGCAAGAGAAAAAAATAAAAGGCATACAAATTGGGAATGAAGAAGTCAAATTGTCACTTTCTGCAGACAATATGATTCTTTATATGGAAAACCCTAAAGACTCCACCAAAAAACTATCAGAAACAATAAACAAATACAGTAAAGTTGCAGGATACAAAATCAATGCATAAAAATCCATTGTATTCCTATGTACTAACAATGTAATTTTAGAAAAAGAAGGAAAAAGGAAATTCCTTTTGCAATTGCAACAAAAAGAATGAAATACCTAGGAATAAACAAAGAATGTGAAGGACCAATGCAGTGAAAGCTGTAAGACATTATTAAAAGAAATTGAAGAAAGTCAAAGAAATGAAAAGATATTCCATGTTCATGATTGGATTAATCAACATAGTTAAAATGGCCATATTACCCAAAGCAATATACAGATTTAACGTAATCACCATCAAAATCCCAATGGCAATTTTTAAAGAAATAGAACAAAAATCAACAGATTTGTATGGAATCACAAAAGATCCTGAATACCCAAAACAATCCTGAGGACAAAAGAACAAGGCTGGAGGCATCACACTCCCTGACTTCAAATTAAACTATAAAGTGACAATAATCAAAACAACATGGTATTGGCAGAAAAACAGACACACAGACCAATGGAACAGAATTGAGAACCCAGAAATAAACCCTCATATATATGGGCAGATAATTTTTGACAAAGGAGCCAAAAGCATACACTAGAGAAAAGAAAACCTCTTCAATAAATGATGCTGAGAAAATTGAAAAGCCACATGCAAAAGAATGAAACTGGACTGCTGGCTGTCACCATACATCAAAATGAGCTCAACATGGATCAAAGACCTAAATATAAGACCTGAAACAATAAATTGCATAGCAGAAAACACAGATACTAAACTTATGGACCTTAGTCTTGGAGAAGATTTTATAAATTCGACCTCAAAGGCAAGGGAAGTAAAAGCAAAAATAAATGAATGGGACTATATCAAACTAAAAGGTTCTGGATGGCAAAAGAAACCATCAACAAAATGAAGAGGCAACCAACCAAATGGGAGAAGAAATTTGCAAACAACACCTCCAATAAGGGACTAATGTCCAAAATATATTTAAAAAAAACCACATACAACAAGAAAAAAACAAGCAATCCAATTTAAAAATGGGCAAAGGACCTGAACTGACACTTCTCCCAAAAAGACATACAAATGGGCAACAGACACATGAAAAGATGCTCAACTTCACTTGCTATTATAAGGAAAAGCAAACCAAAACCATAATGAGATACCACCTCACACCTGTTATAATGGCCATTATGAACAAGACAAGTAATAACAAGTGTTGCAGAGGCTGTGGAGGAAAAGGAACCCTCATACACTGCTGGTGGGAATGTGAATTGTTAAAGCCAATATAGAAAACTGTATGGAGGCTCCTCAAAAAATTAAGAATACAATTACCATAGACCCAGCAATCCCTCTTCTGAGTATATACCAAAAAAATATGAAAACATTTATCCATAAAGATATATGTACCCCTGTGTTCATTGCAACATTATTCACAGTGACCGAGACAAGGTAACAACCAAAGTGTCCTTTAATAGATGATTGGATAAAGACGATGTGGTACATATATACAATGGAATATGACTCAGCCATGAGATGGAATACTACCATTTGTGACAACACGGATGGATCTTGAGATTATCGTGTTAAGCAAAAGATGTCAGACAGAAAAAGTCGAGAACCATATGATTTCACTCATATGTGGGATATAAAACTGAAAGCAACAAATGAACAAGACAAACAAACAAACAAAAACTCATAGACACAGACAACAGTTTAGTCGTTACCAGAGATAAAGGCAAGAGGAGAGAAGGTAGAAAAAGGTAAAGAGGGTCAAATACTCATATATGGTGACAGAAGATTTGACTCTGGGTGGTAAACACACAATGCAATATACAGAATTGTACGTTTGAACCCTATATAATTTTATTAACCAATGTCACTGCAATAAATTTAATAAAATATTCTAAAGTTATGGTCAGTGATAAAGTAGAAATGTAGTCAAGAAAACATTTATTGTCAACCTCAATGACATCAATAGCTCCATTTTCCTATATACCAGGGAGTGTATAAATATAGTATTTGCACTAAGAAGTTAGGGTATTCATTGTGTAATGTGTTTAAATGAGCCAAGTTGCTCCTCCAAACTCTGATAATTAGTCTTAGGGAAACTTGACTAGTATTATTGTTGTAATTATTGTTGCTTTATTTGTTTTACTATTTATATTGAAGGTTTATTTACTATAAGCAATTTACTTCAAATATCTAGCCTCAGTTTTCTCAGCTACAAATTGGGTATACCAATACTTGCTTTGCAGGACTTCTGTGTGGATTTAATGATTTAACGTAATACAGGAAAATGAAAAGAGGAGAGCCTGCCCGAGGGTGGAGAGCAGCCAAATATCCATTCCCTCCTCATTCTCTGTGCCCATGCATAAAACAACTCCTTTCCCAAGAAAAAGATTTCTTATTTTCTCCATTCTTTCCTGCTTCCATTCTCTTTATTTTTTGCTGCTGGAATGTGGAATTTTGTAGGCATTAATAAAAATATGTTATTTAGAGATATTTAAGGTCCTAATCCTTTTTCTTACCTCAGTTTTCAAAATATCTAGGTGATCTTTGAAGATAAAAGGAAGCAAATTGGAGATATGAGCTGAGATTCACATGTATAGAAATAAGAAGTAAATTAAGACAGTGAAGTCTGTTTTAATATTAATATTTTGAGTTCCAGATAAACGTGAAAGTGTCTAGGAGCTTTAATATGTTCTCCTCATCTCACATTATAAACTGTTTCAAGATTGTTCAGAATAAAGAATCTCCACTCCCAACACAGATATGAGACTGCTTATTCAATATTCATATGAGAAATTCATGTGGGACACCCTGACTGCAGCATCCACGTAGAAAAGTCACTGGGAAGTGTCTGCCTGAGGGAGATCATCTCTCAATGGCACAAATGTCCATCGAATTAATGAACACTCTTTGCTTTAGAACCAAAGAGAAATCCCAGCTTGAAATTTTGTTATAAAAGAGAATGGTTATTGGGTGTTTCTTCTGTACCTGCATGGATGTGACGCATTTTAAGGAAAAATTTTACCTTAAAATGTTCACCTATACTTTATGCAAGGATTTACTACTGTGTTTCTCTTAAAGCAAGCTCCCTTGGGCATCTAAAAATGTTCATTCATCCACAAAAATCACTTTCCTAGTCCTATTCACTTTATTTACAAGAGTCGTCCTAAACAGAATTGGTTGTAGACTGGAGGGTACATGCAAATCTATGATATAAGCTTGTCTGAATTTGAGGGTTTAAAAAATGAGAAAGAGAGACAGGTTTTGTCCAACACTGAATACGTATTCTCACTATGTATAGGAACATGTCAGCACAGAGCTTGCCCCTATTCTTTCCTTTGTACCCTGAACTAACTGGTCCTCTACTGCTCCCATGAAAATGCAAGAGGCGTGAGGAAAAGAGGCTAACTGTGGCTGCTTAGTATCTATTTTCTTACCTTTAAAAGTGACATTAAGATGTTTTCACTTATCTCTCCACTTAAAAATCTCCCCCAAATACCAAGGAGAAAAAAATAAACAAGCAAACAAACTATTTTCATTGATACTTGAAGTAGAACATATAGAGAGTGAAAAAGCAGATTATCTACAAAGAATAAAGCAAAAGAACCCATGGGCCTTCTCAACAAGCAATTGAATGAATATGGTTTTCAACATAGAATTCTATACTCAGACAAAATATCAATCAAAAGTGAAGATAGAATAAGTATATTTACAAACCTGCAAAGTATCAAATTTTTACCTTTCATGAACCCTTTCTGGATATATCCTAACAATGTGAAGGAAAGATATGTGATCCTGGAAACATAGTTTCTAATATAAGAGCATGGATATCCATGATGATAGTACAGCAATGGTTAGGATGTACAACAGGACTATAGAGGAATCATCCAGTCCAGGATGAGCTGGAAAACAGAGGATTTCCGGTGGAATGCCTCAGAGCAAAGAGATGATCTAAGCATTTTCACCATACAGAAAGGTAGATCATTGGACAGTTGAAAAGTGTTGGAAAAACACAGCCATAGAATCAAAGGAAAACAGGCAAATGAAAAAGAAGACAATAATTAATTCCAAGAAAACCCAGAAGTCATACAAGAAAGAAAATGTTTATTCTACATATGAAAATACACTATAATATATAATATACTATAATACCCTGCCATCCAAAGCAAGAAAGAGTATTTTCACTGTTATAATAATAAAAACACTAAATAGGTATTTAACTGAAAATTGTGGTCCATATACGCAAGGAAGAAAATGAGTGGGTGATGGAAATCGTTGAGAGTACTAAAACCTTCATCTACTGTAATACAAACTCAAGGTGTAACATAACAAAATAAGGACTATCTATAGATATGTGGATTAAATACCATAAAAAGGTGCTAGAAATTTTAAAAGTGTTTCTTTTTTACAGGCTAGAGGAGGAAGGTGGAAGAGATGGCCAGGTGACTGCTATTTTTTGTTATAAGACTTTTAGCACTATTTGACTATTTAATGTAATATACTGATAAACATAAAGTTTGGGTGACAAACACTTCTTTTGCTCTTTTTTTTAATATATTGACTTTTCAGATTACCAATGAAATGCAGGCTCGCTGAAGAAGATTTGGAAAATACATAATAATTTAGAAAAGGAAATTAAACACTATCCAGCTAGTGTCATCTGCTGCTAGCCATTCTTTATTCCTATGTATATTATTTTATGCAACAGAAGCCATTCTCTGAATATAACTTATATCTATTTAAGCTTGATATGATGTAATCAGGGATTTTCATACCGTTAAACATTTTTCATAAACATTTTTATTAGCTGCATAATAGTCCATCTGATATGATATAACTCTTGCCATATTTTTGGACCTTTTTTTAAAGATGTCCCAGTAATGAATAATGCTATTTTTAAGTATATTACATATCTTTTGTGGAGGAGGGGGCACCATTTACCCCACTGTAGGGAGTTCAGGTATTGACTTACAGGCAGTGGGGAGCCCCAGAGGCTTTAAGTAAGAAGAGACGCAGGCAAATTTCTATCATAGTAAGACACCTCAGTAACAGCTATAATAGGAAGGATGGAGAGAAAGGGACAGACAGACATATTTAGAAGTTAGGCTCAGTAGGACTTGATTGCTTAGATGTGATTGAATAAAAGGATGATCTATGATACTTTCCACATTTCTGGTTTAGGTGAATTTGATGATTATAAAGAGACACCAGAATAGAGAAGTGCTTGGAAAAAGATAATTCTTCTGGTTTTGACATGTTGATTTTGATGGCCTCTTATGTAGCCTAGGGGAGAGATCCAATGGGCTGGGCTAGAGATACTGATTTAGGAATTATCACTGAATAAGTGACGCTAAAAGCTGATGAGTTTTCAACAGTATATTTAGGAGCTGAGAATATAAGGTACACTGTTTAGCCTCAGACAGGAACTGGAAAATGTAAGCCAAGTATCAAAAAATACAGAGTTCAAATCAAAGAGGCCAGGAAACTAGACCAGATGCTTAGACCTCCAAGCAGACTGACATGGTGGACATTAGAGAATGGACAGAGGCCTGGTAGGATCGCGTGGCCAGGCTGCTCCTGGTATACCAGACAAGGGAAGTAAAGGTAGCACAACCACATCTATGCTCCATTTGCCCATGGAACAAAGTATGGACCAGGCCTGAGCCAATGGTGATTGTTGTAAAGTCCCTATGTTTAGAGCTTCAGCATTATTTGTATAAAACCACATACTACTGTATGGTAATATGAGCCTGGAGTCCATAAGAGAGAGATAAGCCACATTCTAGACAATAAGGGAAGACTTGTAGAGGAAGAGAGAAAACTAGCTTCTGGCTGGGTAGATAACTGGAACCAATAACTAGAGGATCCAGTAGGAATTATGGTCTTTTTTTCTGATATGTTCTCCCAACATGTGTGCCAATGTTCCTTGTGTGTGAAGATAGACCAAATATCATCTAAGAAGAGGTGTTTCCTAAAAGGATTATAGAAGTCACAGTGCAATGCAATTTCCTGCCAAGATACTCTTCTGAGCTTGTATACGAGAACCTCAACCATCACTCCAAACATAGATATACCTGATAAAAATTTTTGTTAAAAGAAAAAAAAAACTTTAAAATACACATCCAAGCTCAAAAGAAAGAGAGAAATGGAAATTTCAACTGATCATAAATGACAAGAAAATAAAAGTTCATATTCACTTTTGGGTCTGGTTTGAGGCCTACCTGTGGAAGACAGGTTAGACCAGAGGCCTCAAGAAAGAGCTGTCCTCCTTCAACAGAGACATTCTTCCCATGATCCCAGGATTCTGCCCTAAGCAAGTTGCCTCTTAGAAGCATGGCCCACAACAGCTCAGTCATGTATCACCTAATTTTTCATTTATAACCAAATTCCACCAGACCTATGAGGAAAACAATATCACGCATGAAAAAAACCCAAGATGACAACTGGTACCAGAGGAGGCAGAAACAATTCAGAAAGCAGTAAAGGGCTTTAAATCGCAGTTTTTTGAGAGAGATTTGAGAAGCTGCTGTGGCTGCAGAGTAAGTTTAGGCTGCTATATTGAAGAAGCAATAGGAAACAAGAAAGAAATTTTGGAAATTAAAATATAGAACAGCTGGAAGGCAAAAACGAAAAACCAAAAAGTTCTGCAAAATAGAACAAAAAGACAGAAATTGAAAGAAAGTATGAGGGAAAAGTCAGGGGAGACTATTTTTATAGTTTGTATTGTACAATATCTGACATATACAAAAGCATATATGTAGCATAGATGTAAATTACAATAATCAAATGAATACCAGTGAGCCTACCACCCAACTCAAGAATCAAAGCTCTACTAAACACTTAAATAAGAATTAACACCAATCCTTCTCGAACTCTTCCTAAAAAATCAATACAGAGGGAACACTCTCAAACTTATTTTATGAGGCCAGCATTACCCTCACACTAAAAATCAGAAAAGAATACTACTAGAAAACTACAGGCCAATATCCCTGATGAATACAGATGCAAAAATTCTCAATAAAATACTACCATGTTTCCCTGAAAATAAGACCTAGTTGGACCATCAGCTCTTATGCATCTTTTGGAGCAAAAATTAATATAAGAACTGGTATTATATTATATTATATTATATTATATTATATTATATTATATTATATTATATTATATTATATTATAGACCCGGTCTTATATTATATTAAGACTGGGTCTTATATTAAAATAAGACCGGGTCTTATATTAATTTTTGCTCCAAAAGACACATTAGAGCTGATGGTCCGGCTTGGTCTTATTTTCAGGAAAACATGGTACCAAAAGCCATCCATTGATTCAGTGCAATCCCTAACAAGATTTGTGTTTATCAAGTGAAGTAAGTCAGACAGAGAAAGACAAATACTGTATGATCTCATTTATATGGGAACCTTTAAAAAAATTCATAATAAAAGAGATTATACTTGTGTTTATCAG
Source organism: Rhinolophus sinicus (assembly GCF_036562045.2). NCBI lineage: Eukaryota > Metazoa > Chordata > Mammalia > Chiroptera > Rhinolophidae > Rhinolophus > Rhinolophus sinicus. The sequence goes on from NC_133759.1 coordinate 36,250,498, forward strand.
AGGTGAAGGGTGGAGAAGAGAATGAATTGAAGGAAGGCAGTCGAAAGGTAAAAATTTCCAGTTATAAAATAAATAAGTACTACATATGTAATGTACAACATGCTGACTATAATTAACACTGTTGTATTATATAGAAGAATGTTGTTAAGAGAGTAAATCCTGAGTTCTCATCACAAGGAGAAATGGTTTTCTTTTTTTCCTTTTCTTTTTATATATGAGATAATGGATGTTAGCTGAATCTACTGTGGTAATCATTTCACAATACATATAGTCAAACCATCACGTTGTACACCTTAAACTTATACAGTGATGTATGTGAATTATTCCCTTCCCCAAAAAAAACAACTGAAAAAAAATGAAAACAGAGCATTACCAATCTGCTTACTCCCCCAAGTTCCCATCTCCTGCCTCCCAACAAGAGGTAAGTGCAGTTGTGAATTTTCTGCTAATTATGACCTTGTGTTTGAAATTCTATTTTTTGCACATATGAATGTGTCCTTAAACAATACTTTTACTTTTTGAACCTAATAAAAATGGCATCATACTGAAAGATTGATAGAGAGAGATAAACAGACATAAGGCAAGACTGGCCTTGTTAGACTTACTAACAAGGTAAATTTTTACTTCATTATCTTAATTTGCATTTCTATAATTTTGAGTGATGTTGAGTATCTTTCAATATATTTATCATTTATGTCTCCTGTTCCATAAAATCCTGTTTATGTGATTTGCTCATTTTTCTATTGGGTTTGGGCTTACTAATCTTTTTTATTTGTAAGAGTTCTTTACATATTCTAGAAAAAGACACTTTGTCAATAATATGCTATGTGAATATCTTTTCCAAGTTTAGGGCTAATCTTTTCACTTTATTGATAGTGTATTATGATGAACAAACGCTCTCAAATTGAAAATGATCAAATTTATCAATTTTTTAAATTAGCATTTCCTCTATCTTGAGGTTAAAAAATATCTCCTGCATTTCTGATAAAAATTTTAAAGTTTTGTCATTACATTTATATCTAATCCATCAGAAACTTAAATGTGTGTGTGTGTGTCTAGTGTAATTTAGAGGTCTAATTCCATGTTTTCCCATATTCTTATTATATATCACAACATCAGTTATTAAATAGCTCTCCTCTCTCCACTGATTTGCAACATGAGTGTATTAGATTCTTAAGCTGCCATAACAAATTACCAAAAAATTGGTAGCTTAAAACAACAGAAATTATTGTCTCATGGTTCTGGAAGCTAGAAATTTAAAATCAAGGTATCAACATAGTTGGTTCCTTCTGGAAGCTCTGAGGGAGAAATCATCCTTTGCCTCTCTCCTACCTTCTGGTCCTTTGTGTTCTTGGCTTGTACATGCATCACTCCAGTTTCTGCCTCCATCTTCACATCACCTTCTTTATTGTATCTGTATCCTCTCCTCTTCTTGTAAGGACACCAGTATTGAATTTAGGGTCCATTCTAATTCCAGGATGATTCCATCTCTAGATCCTTAACTAATTACATCTGCAAAGACCCTATTTCCAAATAAAGTCACATTCTGAGATCCCAAGTAGACATGAATTTTAGAGGCGACACTAGTCAACCTACTATAATGGTTAAATATCAAGTTTCCATATAATGAAGTTCTAGGCCCTTTATTCCATTCCATTCACCTGTTTTTCTATCCTTCAACCAATACCATACTGCCTTCATTGCAAATGCTTTAACATTTTTATAATAATTATTGACATCTAAAAAGCCAGTCCCCCCTTTCCTTCTTCTAAAATGTCTTGGCTATTCTTGGGGCTTTGCTCATCTATATAAATTTAAGCATCAACTTTTCAAATTCCTTTTTAAAATTCTGTTAGTATTTTTTACTGAAATTTCACTGAATCTATGAAAACTTAGGGTGAAAACTGGCATCTTTACATTATTAGTTCCTCTATTTCACAAATATGAGATATCTTTTCCTTAATGTCTTTCCATAAAGTATTTTGTTTTTTTCATAGAGTTCTTTTGCATCTTTTGTCAGTAAGCTTTTTAGTTTGGAATAAATTTAGAATCACAGAAAAGTAAAAAGGATAATACAAAGGGTTTGGATTTGCCCCTCATACCATTTCCCCTAATGTTAGTATCTTACATACATCTTTTGTTACATTTATAGCTGGGTAATTTATATATTGTATTGCTGTTATAAGTGGTGAAATATACAATATCAATACAGGTGGTTTAGCAACCGTATAATAGGAGTCCCCAAAAATGAAAACAGAGAAAACAAAAGAGAGGAAATTATCAAATAATACATTTTTTAAAAGCTGAAGAGACAACAGTCTTTAAATTGAAAGTGCTAAGCAAGATGAATGAAAAGTAGAATCGCACCTACATCCTTCCTTGTGAAATTTCAGAATGCCAACGGAAAGAGAAGACCTTAAAAGCAATGTAAGACTGTTTGCTGTAAAATGTGTTCTCCTGGAAAGCAGCTTCTACATGTAACTCAGAGTCTTCTGAAAACATGATCTCTTTTTATGCCCTCTGTAGTTCTGAAGTGTTCTCGTGTAGGTCTTGCATATTTCCTGCTAAGTTTAATCCTATGTGGTTTATATTTTTGTTGCTATTGTAAATTAAATTTGTATTCATATTTTCTGGTTATCATTGGTGAAGGAAAGCTATTGATTTTTTGTTTCCATTAATTCATATACTGGTCATTACTAAACATATTATTTAAAAAGATTTTTAGTTGAATCTATAGTGTTCTCCTATTAGATAATTACATAATCTGCAAACAATAATTTTATATTTCTTGTCTCTTTTGTTTTCCCTTTTCTTATTCCTCCAGCTGGGACATTCAAACATTTTATAATAATAGCAATGACAGTAAGTGTCCCTGTCATTATTCTTTGCCTGTAGTACTGAACTCTTAAGATAACACGTGGCTATCTTAAGCTTTTGGTTTCAGAGTCTCTATCATCTTACAGAAGAAACGTATGAAGTTTAACATGTCTTTTCCATTAATTGAGATGGTCTACTTTAACCTTTTAATTTGATGAATTTAATAAAACTATTCCAACTATTGAGTCAACTTTACATTCCTAGTATAAATCCTACTTACTTAAGGTATGCTACTGACTGAATTATGTCCTCCTCAAATTCACGTATTGAAGCCCTAACCCCCAATATGGTGGAATTTGGAGATGGGGCCTTTGGGAGCTATTTAGTTTTAGATGAGATAATGAGGTTGGGTTTTCATGATGGGATTAGTGACCTTATGAGAAGAAATACCAGAGAGCTTGCTCTGTTTGTCCCCTTGCCACGTGAGGACATACTAAGAAGATGGCCATCCATGACAGAGATCTCTCACCAGAAACAGACCAGGCCAGCCCCTTGATCTTGGACTTCGAGCCTCTAGAACTTGGAAAATAAACTTCTGTCGTTTAAGCCACCCAGTCTATGGTATTTTGTTATGGCAGCCTGAGCTGAGCTAAGACAGAACTCCTTCTGCCTGACTGCCTCAAGCTGGGACATCAGTCTCTTCTCGCCATAGGACACTAATAGAAACATTGGCTTTTCATGAGTCTCAAGCCTGCTGGCCTTCACACTGCAACTTAACACCATTGGCTCTTCTGGTTCTCAGGCCTTCGGACTCGGCCTGGAACTACACCATCAGCTTTCCTTGGTCTCCAGCTTGCTGACTGCAGTTCTTGGAATTTGTCAAATTCCCTGATTACATGAGCCAATCTCTTAGGATAAATCTTTTTGTGTGTGTGTATGTTCTATTGGTCCTGTTTCTTTGGAGAACTCTGACTAATACAAGATGTATTGCCCTTTCAATACATTCCTGAATTTATTTGTCAGTGGTTTATTTATACACTGTTAACTGCTATTGTTCTGCAGTTTTTGTATAGATGCATACTACTTTAGCATAAAGCTTTGGCATCGGGTTCATGTTAATCTTATAAAATTAATTGGAAATTTCACCCTTTTTTTCTTTGCTTGGGGCAGTTTAAATAGCAAAGAAAGCAGTATATGTTTCTTGCAAGTCAGCTGAAATATTCTTTAAAAAGCATCTGAGTCTACCATGCTTGTTAGGAATAATTCTGTGACAGTTTTAAACTTATTATTATTATTTTTATTATTAACTTCTTCCAGAGTTATTTTTCCACTCAGATTTTCACCTTTTTGAGTTGATTTTGTTAATTTTTCAAAATTTCCCCAGGAAATCATCCATTCCATCTAGTATGTGTTTTAGGATCAAGTTGTACATTGTGTTTTCTTTAAAAAAAATTTAATCTCATCTTTTTACATTGTGATATTCCTTAACATTGTGGTTATGTGAACTCTATTTTCTCTCTATCACAGGTTTGTATATCTGGTTGTATCTATATAACTGGTTGAGTTTATATAAACTAATATTTTAAATAAAACTAATTTCTGCCTTTTTGCTATTTTTAATGGTAGTATTTTTTAAAATACCACTATTTTTGCCCTCATTTGTCTTCCAATTAATTTGTTAGGCCTAATTTCTATAATTGAAAACTAATATTACTTTCAAATTTTCCCATGATCTAAAGCATTTCTGGTTCTATTTAGGCCTGTGGGTTTACCTTAGGTTCAGATTTGGTCATGTCCCATAGATTTTAATTTGCAATCTTCTCATTGTTCCCAATTCCCAAATATGCTGCAAAGAATTAAGTTTAGAAAAGTTGGAAAATGCTTGAGAAATCCTGGGGCAAGAAAATTAAAATATTATGATACCTGTTTGGAAGGGGAATGGGGCCAGGAGTTGAGAGATGGGTCAGGGAAAAAAGGTGAAAAGAATATAAATCACCATGCCAATTTTGCTACCAATAATTGTTTGGTAGATGGGTAAATGTTTTGTCCATACTTTAGATCATGATTTTTAATCACTTCTTACTCCATAGCAACACTTCTTTTCAGGCTATATAGTGTCTGGTTTGAGAATCTTCATGAATTGGCATAAGAATCCTTTCCTGTTGCCTTCTTATTTGAAGGGGATAGAAAACCCCCTTTGGATCAAAACTTTTTAGATACTGCTTTATCATTTTCTGGCATTTAGTATTTCGGATGAAAAGTCCAATGACAATAAAATTGTATTTTCCCCTTTAGGTATTATTTTTCTGACTCTATATTACAGGGTGTATTTTTATTCTTCCTATTTTAAAAATTTCACCAGAACTTTTGAATTTCAATGAGACAGACTTCAAATTATTCCCTTTTCATAAACATAATGTTCTCTCTAATCTCATAGGAATTTAAAATAAAGATTTTCTTATATTTATTCTTATGTCTTAGTACTAGTCAATATCAATTGTACTTTTGCTCTGGCCCCCTTGTTCTATGATTATAGGTCTTTTCATAATGCTGACGACATTTTATTGCCCATTCTCACAGAAAAGGAAAATTTATGTTTGTCCAATATTGTGAGTGCAAATGATCTTTGTCACAGTTTCAGAGGAACGTGTTTCTGTTATTTTAGTCTCAGAGACTGTGAACATTTTTATTTTCCGGAGTTTCATTATAGAACATGAAGAAATAGTTGGTCATAAAAGGTATGGCGAGAGCCACTTTTCCAGTGGTTTCTTTTCCAGGTAGTATGAGCGGCCACCCAAAGACTCATGGATGTGCTCTGCCCCTTCTCCAAGTGGCATAGCCACAGTACTCCAGACTCTCCTGGCTCCTGCAGAAATCGACTGGCATTGCTTACCATGTCGTCCATGCTAGCTGGTGTCTAGGGATGAGTCCCACTGTCAGTAGCTTAGAAAATATCCTCATTCATTTATGAAATGCTTCATGAGTACACATGATGTAGAAGTGACTGGGCTAGATATTGGGATAGAGCAGTAATGAAGAGACATACCTACCAGCCCTTTCAATAGAGAAGACAGACATTGAACAAGTATTTATTCAATCATTTTTAATAATATTTTTAAATTCTGGCGCTTACAAGGGAGTTCTTGGATGAGGACATAAATTTTGGAGTCATTAAGTTATAGGGTAATTAAGGTTATGGGAGTGGATATTATTGTCTAAGTAGAGAGTATAAAATGAAAAAAATAAGAGGGGCTAGCACCAAGTTTTAAGGAATTCTAACTCTTAAAAGTCTGGTGGAGAAGAATAAATTAGAAACTAAGAAGGACTAGTCAGAGAAGTAACAGAAAACGTTTGAAATATATTTCAACTAAATGGAATGCCTGAGTTGGACACTGTCATTTGCTTTCTTGATTCCTATTCCCTACTTATTTCCTCGTTAACAAAGCTTAGCTTGGTTTGGGGTAGCCATGTTCCCAGTCTCACTTTCTCAATCTCCTTTGCGTATAGGAGTAGCCATTAGACAGCTCTAGCCAAGACAATGAAGTTTCCTGTGTGTTTTTAGAAAAGCTTTTTGATTCTGATTTTTAAAAAGAGGGAAAGGGGTTTCAGATGCAGTTGTTCCTGCTCATTGTCCTTCTCTCTTCTACCTGTTTTGAAGACAGACTAGCTTTCTGGATCTTCAGCAACAACCTTGCCACCATGAGGTAATATGCATGGAAATAAGTCTACTCATTAAAACTATGAAGGTTCAGATATGTTCACAATGGGATTACTTACCAGCATGACAAATGCCAACAGCCACCCACCTCCAGGTTTATTGTTAGATGAGAAGATTAAAGTTATTTTTGTTTTAGCCATCGTAATGAGCTTTTCTATATCTGCAGTTGAACACACTTTTAATTAATAAAATTGTCATCTTAAACTTAAAATGGCTTCTCTACTATAAATATAATTATATTTGATTTTGCAAAAGTAGAAAAAATAAAGTCTACGTAATCTGAAATATTTTTCTATGAATTGCTCAGTTCATAATAAAAAATAAAAGAATAGCAGAAAACAAAACAAAACAAAAACAGTCCTCCTGTTTTCATCTGATTTTCTCTCATCATGAAGAAGAAAACTAATTTTTTTTTTCAGTTTTTTTACCAAATGTCCAAAACTCAGTCTCCATTCAATAATTGAATGTGCATTGCCCATAGAGGGTGAAACTAAGGAAAAGTTTTCTGAAAAGGGAGATCACAGAGAGGGAGGAGCTCAGAAAATTGACTCCTTGAAGTTGTTTATAAAATCCTGAGCTTACCCATGAGTGATACATATATTGATTTGACCCTAAACAGCATAACTAGACTTTGATGACAGACTTACAGAATAGATTGCCATCCAGACCCCAGGCTGGCCACTGGGTAGCACACACAGGACAGATCTGAAGAGTACAAAGGCTTTTTAAATTGAACTAACATTGGAACTACTCCCATAGAAGGCAAACCTGAAGATGTGGCCTCAATTTAACAGAGTCACTTGCCTGCTAAGACAAAAATATCAATATTCTCCACATGCTTTAAACAAGATGATGAATTTCAAAATATACTATTAAAATGTCCAGAATACATGAGAAGAATGAGGGAAATCTTAACTTACATGAAAAAAAAATCAGGACACCAATGTAAGATGACACAGAGATTGAAATGATCTGACCATGATTATTATAAAAATGCACTAAGATTTCCACTTCTGGAAAGATGGAGTAGATGTACTTCTCCCCATTCCCCACACTAAGTACAGCCAAACACCCTGAACACTATATAAAATAACCTTAAGTAGACTAAAATATGCAGAAAACAAATAAAATTGGCCAGGGACCTTGGGACCTAAGGTGGTAAGTTCCTTGGGTTTTCCTTTGCCTCATATACCCCACTGGGTATTAGAGACGTCAACAACCTGGAAATGCCAATGGGCACAGACAAAAACCAACAACAACGACAACAAAACCCTGCTCTTTAGCCAAAGGACCAGGAACACCTAGAGCTAACTTCATACTTAATTATAAATGACTGAATACTTTTCCCCCAAATCAGAAATAAGGCAAGGATGTCTGTTCTCCTCACACTACTATACAACATGGAACACCTAGCCAGAGCAATAAAGCAAGAACAGGAAAGGAAGAAATAAAACTCCCTATTTGCAGATGACATGAATGTTTACATAGAATATCACACGCACAAAAAAGAAAAAATATACAAAAAAAATATCTAAATTTAGTAAGTGTGCATTCAGGAAGGTGACAGGATGCAAAAATCAATTGTATTTCTATATGCCAGAAATGAACATGTGAAAACCAAAATTGAAAATACAATACAATTCATAATCACTCAGAATAAAAGGAAATTCTTAAGTGTAAATCTAAAAAAAAAAAAAGTACATGGCTTGTATGTTGATAAAAGAAATGAAAGATTTAAATAAATGCAGAGACAGACCCTGTTCATGAATTAGAAGATTCAACATACTCATAGTAAGGACACCAATCCTCCCCAAATGATACACAGTTTTAATATAATTCCCAGCAAAATACCAGCCAGATTCTTTTGTAGTATAGACAAGATTATTCTAAAATTCATATGGAAAAGGAACTAGAATAGTTAAAACAGTTTTGAAGAAGAATAAAGTGGAAGGAACCACTCTATCCAATTTCAAGACTTTTTATGTAGTTACAATAATCAAGATTGGTATTGGGAGGGACAGACACATAGCTCAGTGGGATCTGCTACTTGCTACAACCAGTGTTGGAGGTCTTCAGGGGGATCTGAGACCAAAATCAATGATACCCTAGTGTCCTGCAATTCCTTGGCAGCAAACTCTGTATACTCTAGCCCAGCTTTCTTAATGTACCATCTGCACTACGATCACCAGGCTTTAAGCAGAAATCTTCTGCCACTGACATTTGTATCCCTTTATTGAAGAAATGTTTATGAACAACTTGCTCATTCCTGGTGATGACAGAGGAGCCTCCAGTCTTGGAGCCTCTCAACTGGACCTGCCCAGGGGCAAGGCCAAGAACACCAGGTCTCAGTGAGGGTCTCTGACTTGGCCTACTCCTGCTGAGCCTCCCTTATAACCTACATGAGGTGATTCCCCAGGTCAGCTGGTCCAGGTGCTAGGTGAATCTAAACAATGCAAACTGAGGAATAAAGTTGCTCAGGAAATAATAATGGAATCCATGTGTCATAGCACTTAGCGTGTATGTGAGTGGTTAGCTACTTGTGTGCGTTTCCTATTGCTGATATAACAAATTACCACAAACTTAGTGGCTTAACATAACACAAATTTATAATCTTACAATTGTGGAGGTTCGAAAGTTTTAAATGAGTCTCACTGGGCTGAAAACAAGGTGTCAGCAGGGCCACATTCTCTCTGGAGAGTCTAAGAACGAACCCATTTCCTTGCCTTTTCCAGTGTCCAGAGACCTGCATTCCTTGGCTTGTGGCCTCTTCCTCCATCGTTAAAGCCAGCATCCATAGCATCTTCAAATCTCTCTCTGACTCTGACACTATCTTATCTCCATCTTTCATTTATAAGGAACTTTGTGATTGCATTGGGCCCATCCAGGTAATCAAGGATCATCTTCCCATCTCAAGGTCAGCCAATAGGCAACTTTAATTCCATTTATATCCTAAAATTCTCTCTTGCCAGTCACAAGTTCTGAGGAGTAGGATGTGAACATATTGGGGGGAACCATTATTCTGCCTACCACACTACTGATGAAATTAGTTCGATAAATTTGCTCCACAGTTACATAATACTATTTTCAAGACCTTCCAAAAATCTGTGCATATCTCTTCAGGTGTCATGTTCTTGTACTTTCCTCATCTACACCACCCCCCAGCACTCAAAAGCAGTGATGCTTAAAGTGTGGTATCCTAACCAGCATCATCAGCATCACAAGGGAACTTGTTACCCACCCCAGACCTACAAATTCAGAAATTCTGGGGGTGGGGCCCAGCAATCTGTGTTTTAACAAGCCCTCAGGGTGATTTTGATGCACACACATGTTTGAGAATCACTTGGCTGGGGACCATTATGTGTGGAAGCTTCTTACACTGAACTATAATTCTAAAATCCTGAGGTGCCAAAAAAATGTATACACATGACTTGTATTCATCTTTTGTTGTTGGTGTATATTATTACAATTTTAATACAGTTTTTTCCTTTTTTAAAATGTGTATACTTTTTTTGGCACCTTCTGTATATTGCTTTCAAACTGGAATTGTCTTTACTATCTACCGTACAAACAAGTTCTGGCATTGTGGAAACTCCACTCTAATATCCAGGAAGAAATGGAACAAAACAACGCACACATACCTCAAAGAAAAAGTCACCAAAATTTTAACAGTTAGTGCTTTCTGGGTGGTAGAATAATTGATTTCCCCCCCCCACTGGGCTTTATTATGTTTCCAAATATTTTATATTAAACATATATTATTTTACAGTGGATAAAGAAATAGATTGCAAAATGGAAGGAACAATTTGTAGTCAAAATACAAACATTCAAGAAAATACCAAACTCCTCTTCAGCCATATCAATAGCCAGGCCTATCGAACAGTAATATTAATTTGGCTCATTCTTTTTTCATCCCTGAAGCGTCTCAGCTTTTTATTTGATCATTGTGCGCAATAGCCATGGTCTTAACAGGTCAGTATAAAGCAGGACAAGTCATTTTAGAAGAGTAGAAACATCTAGAGATCCTCAGAGGAGAGAAGCCAAACCTCCCTAATGCAGCCAGTCTGAGATGGGGTGGCCAAGTCACACAAGTCGTCACCGTTTCTCAGGACGCTGATAAGCCCAGGACCAACAAACTCCCCTCAGTCCCACTCAGTCTAGCAACACGCTTCACCCCCCACCCCAGATTTTTTTTTTCCAAAGCAGACAATGTGGTATTGTGATTAGATATAAACTGAAAGTGTATTTTCTGCCCTTCAGTAATTACACTGCCTTATGGTAGCATTATTCAGTGTGAAGCCTTATTATGCTGCAGAATGAAATTCTGTATAATTTTCTTCTCCAATGCACAAATGGAAATCATATTTTGGTCTGAGTTGGGAAGAAAGGCTCAGTTATCACTTGTGAGCGTGGTGTTATTTTCCCCAGAATTAAAAAATCCATCTGGGTGTCCGACCTCGCTCACCCCGCTGCCTCTCCATTCAGCCTTTTGTATGCAGATGAACCTTATCAATTTCCACCGCCTCAAAAGCCCGCACCCAGCTTGGTGCCTCCCCCTGGTCTGCGAGGCTTTAATGGAAATGCATGAGGCTTTTTTTTTCTTTGATGTCTGTGCAATATACGCATGTGGATAAAAACCTGTGCTTTTATTTAGGGGGAGGGGAAGGGGGTTCAAATCAAAGTTTAAGTCTCTACCCTATCGCGCCTGGCTGGCGATTAGCGGAGGAGAGAAAGGAACAGCAAATCCAACACAGAAGCTATGAAACTGGGGTTATTCAGATTATTGACTAACAAATAAAGGGGCATGGGATGTCACATTTGTATTCTAAGGGTTTTCATCCCGCCACAGGCCTCATCAACAACTTAGTGGAGTGCGGCTAAATCCCCTGTGTTAACACGCGGGGCTCCGGGGGCTGCGTGTGATTAATGCATTAATTGCAGCTCCCTCAGGCCTAGCGCTGGCTGCGTCAGTAATTCACTTAAGGCCAGTTGGCCCTTTAGTTATTCTACAATCTAATGTAAACAACTCGCAAATAACACCACTCAGCCGTTTACCCAGATCCGATGCTGTTTCCCAGGCTATTAGCAACTTCCAATGAATGATTCATCCGCCAGTGACAAAGCCTGGCCACGGAATTGTGTGACACCGCCAGGACTACAGGCGTAGATCAAAACAGCCTGGCTTTCACCCCACGAAGAGACAGACTCCTGCGCCGCTCAGAAATGCAGCTTTGCCAGGCCAGGTATACACAGCACATAGTAAACGGTTGTTTAAAAAATGCCTATAGCCCTTTCTCTTCACCAAGGTAAATCATTTAGGAAGAAGGAGAAAAAACAAGCAAACACACATTTTCTTTGGCTCTAAGTATCACCATCTCATTACATTTGTGACAGACAAGTTTGACTCTGTTGACGGAGATTTTATATTGTGACCTAATGATGCAATTCATGTGAGCCTTGAGTTGAGAGTCAAGAATGTGATGACCTTCCCTAAGCTAGGGACAGCTGGGTTGTGTGAAAGAGTGAGCAGCTTAGCTGCTCTGACTCTGAAGTAGAGATAATATTTGTTTTGTTTGCCTAACGAGATTGTTATAAGGATTTTAAAGTAATAATAAATAAACTTGTAAGTTTTCAAAACTTACTAATAATGTAAGTACTAATCACATGAAGAATTAAGGCTCTTACTGATTAATACGCTAAAATAATAAATCTTTGTTTTCGCAGCACTTTAAATTTTACAAAGAGTAGTCATATACATGAGTATTTATAGAGAATTTCAACTGTACAGAACTGGCACAACAAGGATTAACCTACTTTTTAGATCTGAATGATCAGGTCTAAGGAAAGAAGCAGAAACCTCAGGGTTAAACTGTTTACCCCTTGCTGGACTCATCTAACTTCTGCCTGAAGAGGAAACAACTGCTTCAACAATCAACAAGGTTGTTGAACAAGATATCTTTGGCTATCTCTAATTTGAAGAAAGTTTTCCTTAGAGGGGCATCTCCACTGGTTCGTCCACTCATTCTTTGTATGGGATCCCAGAAAACAAATCTTTCTCCAAGTCAGGAAGACACTTGACCCCACAAATGAGAGAATCAAGTCTTGGAGAGGGTTCTGGAAATCAGATCCCAGCTCAGCAATCAATCAAAACCATTGCATTCTTCCCCCTTTTTTTCCTTTTAAAATTTAAACGTAAACACACAGTCAAAAAGAAAAAAGTCCAAACAGAACTCATGGTATAAACTGACAGTATATATTTGCACTACCCCACCCCACTCCACCCAAATAGTCCATTTCCATTGCCCAAAAGTAACCTCTATTAACCGTTTCTTGAGTAGCCTTCTGGCAATTTGAATGCAATTCATAAATTTACAAGGATACACAAACACAAAGTTGGATAACTGTGCATGTTTTTCTGCAGCGTTTTTGCTGACCAATATCTAGAACATCTGAACAATATAGCACATGTAATATACAAAGGTGTTTACTGGAAAAGTGTTTGTAATAGAATCTTCTGTCTAAATTCATATGTGAGATTGGCCAATAGTTTCCTTGCACTGTTCTTGTAGGTTGTTACTGGGTTTGCTAGCCTCATAAAATGATTGGATAGGTTCTCTCCATCTCTTTTTCCTTCCCTATGTTTTGGAACAGTTTATATATGATATGAAAGTTCTCTGTTCTTTCAAAATTTGTAAAACTCATCCCTAACACTGCTTTGACCTAGTGCCCTTTTTATAAGTAATTGTTTTATCACTCTTTCAACTTCTTCTATGATTATTGTCTAGTCAGTTTTTCTATTTCTTAAGCAAATTTTTATTTTATGTTTTCCTTTCCTAAGCATTTTAAAACTTTGTCTATATTTTTACTATATTGGTATAAAGTCATGCTTTATAATTTTATTTCCTATATGTCTGTAATCACATCCCTTTTAAATTTATGTTGTTTACCTATGCCTTCTCTCTTCTTTCATTAATTGGGTAGAGGGAAAATTATTTTTCCTCCCCTACAGTACTTGCCAATTATTTGTATATTTTAGTAATCTTTTCAAAGAACCAGCGTCTGGTTGTATTCATCTACTCTGTTTTTGATTTTGTAATTTAACAATTTCTTTTTATTTTTACTAATTTTCTTTTTCTTAATTTGTAAGCGGGTATTTTCCCCCCAAATCGCATCATAACGCGGGGCTTTTTTGACATTTTCTCGCCAAAATTAGACTTTCCGTAAAATATTCATATCTTTCGATCTATTTGATATTTTTCTATGAAACTTTCAGTGTTTTAGTTTAAAAAGAGGTCTCTATTTACTTACTTTGCAAAATTTTTGCCGGTTCCAACTAGAGGCGATATGACAAGTTTACTCGTTTCCCACAAACAATGTGTTAATTTATTTGGGATCATTCTATTTTTTTTTCTAGATTCTTAAGTTGAAATCTTAGTTAATTGATTTTCATACTTCTTGTGTTCTAGTAAATGCATGTAATGCCATGCATTCTCTTCTGTCTCTGTCTAACCCACAGACTTTGATAGTTGTGTTCCTAATTTTGTGCATTTCCAGAGTTGGTAATGACCATTTTTTTTACTTCCTTTTCAGCTACAAAATTATTCACAAGCATGATTTTTAATTTCCAAGGACAAAGCTTTCCTTTGATTGTTAATTTAATTTCTATTGCCTTGTGATCCATAAATATAAGTCATATGATTTTTGCTTTCTGGAATTTATTGAGATATCTTGTGTAACCTAAAACATGGTCAATTTTTGTGAAAAACCTGTTTGTGTTTAAAAATAACATTTTCTCTGTTAGAATAAATCAAGGTTTTTAATTATGTCATTTTATTTTCCTACATCCTTCAATTCATTTTACTTCATTTTTCTGCCACATCTAATAATTGAATGCAGTAAGTTAAGGTTTCTCACTATGATTATGAATTTATTGATTGATTCTTGTGTTTCTGTTTGGCTTTGCTTTGTTGTAAGGTAACTAGTATCTCTAATGACCTAGCCCCCAATTCCTATCAGATGTATTGGAGCATGTGCCATATGTCTTAATTTTTCTTTCACACTTTGCTTTCTAGGAGAATTTCTAGGTTGGTCTTGTAGCTTACTCTCCTGCTCTTCAATTGTTTCCATTCTGCTATTCAAACTGTTAATATTTATTTCACAAACCAAAATTTTAATTTCCAAATCTCTAATTGATTATTATATATGCAGTATCCCCTATGACTCTCTAATGATTTTAATTAAGCTTATTCTAATGCCTCATTCTTTTTGCTTTTAATTAGCCCAACTTCCTGGTATCAGTTCATCCACTTGTTGAGCCCGGTGCCTCACTTGCATAGTTTTGGCTTTCCTCACATATTTGTTGAATCTTGTTTGTGTGCTCATGTCTATCTTTCTGATTCCCATTAGACTACAGATGAAAGCCTGCCTCCAGAGGTTGTTGGAAAGGCATGGAACATGAGCTGGACAGTGTAAGCCCATAGCTGGCTCCCTGAATATCAGAGCCTCTATGGTAGCACCAACCTCCTGAGGCACTGTCCTTCATCTCTGAGCAAAAGCCCACCTTCCCCGTCTGTGGCTTGTTGACTGCTTTGACAGAGGAGAGAGGGGTGGGAGTTGAAGACATTTCTCCTGCCAGGTGAGACTCCCACTCTGCTCCCCAGCAGCCAAACTCTCCTTTGTAGCAATGCTCTTCTGCAGACATTTCCTGCTTCTGTCTGATTTCAACTGCCTTTCGTCTCTCTGAGATTCCCTACAGTTTTGGATGCATCGGTGACACCTCTTATTTTCCACTCTTGTAATGGATTCCTCCACCACCACCCCCCAAGAACTATATCCCTTTTCTATGATTTCCACAGATTTGGGAGTGAGAGATGAGTCCGCAGTGTGTGCTTAGCTGGCCTCTTGATCCACTCTCCGACAATTAATTTTGAATGGCTTATTGACTGTTTGCTATGAAATGGACACCTTCCCTAGACAATACTTACATGTCTTTGAAACAAAGGCAAAAAGATGGGTTTGGGGATTGATGCTGGATGAAGTGTGGGAAGAATGAACTCTTATGGTTGTTGGATATTAATTCTTAGGGAAAATATTTGCATATACCAGAATACTAGTGTTTAAAAAAAAAAAAGTTGAACACCAGATGATTGGTATTCATTTCTGTTCTCTGGTGACTGCTATAGGAGGAGCCACAGAGGGCTGGGCGTCATGAGCTATTCTAGGAAACAGCTGCGTCTATTTGAATAAGAGGGAAGGGAGGGCCCATCTATTTACAGGTCAACAGTAGCCTCCATATCTGATGCCTTGTGGAACTAATTCCTAATTGGGGCAGTGTTTGTCAACACTGACAGGACCCTAATACACTGTAATCGCTCCAGCCACAAGCTCTGATAGAGATCTTAATCTCCACACTGTCCCCTTCAGAGGCAGCAAGCCTGCTGCCCACCCCCTCCTTCCCCATTCTTGGCTCTGTCTCTCTCTCTTTCTCTCAATCCCTTTTCTCTCCACTCTCACCCTTTTTTGTACCACTTTTGTATTTCTCTATTACCACTGCCCTTTGTCTCTCTTTCACAGCCTGGTTCAGTCCTTCTTTCATCCTTTGTAGAGTCTTGGGTCTCCCTCTCCATCCTTCTGTCTCTCGTGTTCCTTTTTCTCTCTCATAAACACCCATCAAATTTAAATCCTCAAGAGTTCCCAGGGAGTTTAGGCCGCATTTAATCTTAATATGTGGATAGTTATTCGTTCAATGTCCACAATCTCTGAAATCATTAAGAAAGTTAAATTACACTTTGGCAAATTTTTGCAAATAGAAACAGAGGGTTAAGATAAATGTTTGTGGCAAAGAAAGAGTGACTTTTTTTCTTGGTGTCTATATTTTGCTAATTTGGCAAAATAATTGTCTCACCTTAGCTAGAATCCTGGTTGGTAGGTAATATCTGCAGTACAGTCTGAACCAGGCCTAGGAGCAACATGTTTACATAGAGCCAAACAAGCAGCAGGAACCAGTGAATCAGGATGAAGCCCTTCTGTTAAGTACCTGTGCCGGGAGACCACATGGGTAATGTCCCAGTTCCAAGAAGATCTGGAGAGACCTGGGTAGAAAGCAGTGGCCAAGCAGGTACCCTTTCATCCCCTTTCATTCAGTTTTCAATTGTGCCTCCAAAATAGCTGGTTGCCATTTGAATCACATTATTGGTGCTGAGTCTAATGCATCATCACTTCCTCTCTCTTATCCTTCAAACTCCTCCTCGGAAATGTTCTCACCCTTAGGGTCTCAATTCAAACGTTTTACCTCTTCAGAGAGGTAAAATCCTGACCACTCTAAACAGAGTATTAGTAGCTCTTCACACATCGGTTACTCTCTATCGTAACCTGTTTATTTTCTCCATAGCACTTATTACAAACTGCAATTATTTATTTATTTCCCTCCAGGATCATAAGCTTCATGAAGGTAGGGGATGTCTCTTTACTTGCCCATGATGTCCCCATTATAGTGCTTGGCACATAGTAGATCTTCCATACACATTTGTCGAATGAAATAATCGATGAATGAAGGAATGAATGAAATACAGAGCACAGAATGGGGAGACCATCCTCTAATCTCTCTCCTTCCTAACAACAGTGATCATAATTTCATTGCCTTAATTTCCTCTTTTCTCAAAGATTCTTAGTGACCAATATAAACAAATCCAATCTTCTGATTTTCTCCTTTGAGTCCTAAATTTTTGTCCCAATCTCCCTAGCCAGCCTCGTTGATATATTTCTTAAAATTTCCTTTGGCGAACCCTCTACTGGGACTCATGCTCTCTCCTACATGCCTTGCACAGTCTCACCTTTGCTCAAACTGTTCTTCTCCCAGGATGTCAGCATGCTGAGAGCAAGCCATGCTTTGTCCTTCTCTGTATCACTAAACCCAGAGCAGACTTTCCAAAACCCCTCTGTGTTCTGGTTATTGGCACCAATTCTTGTCTCATTCTTTAGAGCTGGCTCTCCACCCATATTATCACAGTCTTCAGAGAAGAATGCCCTCTTGTCACCTATGGGGACTACAGGTGTCATGGAATTGAACTTACAATCAAGTCAGCCTCATACCCAGTTCCACTAAAAACTGCCTCTGCATTAGTGAAACCTCTGGGTTTTCTTAGGGCCAGGCTACAGGAAGGAATTTCTGACCTGAAGCTGAAGAGATGTCTGAAGAGTTAAGAAAAATGTATGAGGAGATGGAGGCCGTGGGAGGGAAGAATGGGAATCACTGAAAAGGAAGAAAAAAGACATAAAGGAGATTCTAGAAGTGGAGGAGACATAAGCAGATCCCCCAAAGCCAGGGTCTAGTGGTGGGAATTGGCGAGCCAAGGAGGCAAGCAAAAGCCGCTGAGGGCTGAGTCAGTAGGGAGTGGGCCTGAGAGTGGGACTGCGGCCTCTGGCAAGTGCCTGTGGCCAACTGAGGCCTCGTCAGAGGTAAGCCAGGAGTGAGGAATTCTTCCCCCTTTCTGCTGTCTCCCCCTCTCTTTATTCCTCTGTCTTCCTCCATTCCCTCCTCTTCCTTTTATCCCCTCTCCTCTCCCTCCTCCTCCTCTTTCTCTTCCCTCTGGTTGTCTCACACTAAGCCCCCTCTTTCTTGTTCATACTAATATTGTTTCCCCGCTTTTGTGCACTTTCTTCTTCATACACTTCCTCTCCTCAGAGAGGTGAAACTCCCCAAATGGTGTGAAGTTGAAGGCACATCATCAAACCCCTACGGAACTCCCACCTCCTTTGAATGGATACAGTCCACGCTCTGCTTCTGAGAAATCCCCACAAGGCCCCCAACAAAGTAAGTCCTAAAAGTCCAGCACTCCCCGCAGTGTCAGCTATCTCACACTTTTTGTTTTTCCTTTTCCCAGTAGCTCCTAAAGTCTTTCTGCATCTGTCCCAGCCATGGATACGCTTACCTGTGATTTATTGATGATAATCATAGGAAAGCCATTTGTAATCAAACGTTAAACAAAGACATTCTCTCGCTGAGAGGGAGTGATAACGCACCATTTAGTAATTTTTGTGCAGCTGGTAATTTGGAAAATGAATGATAATTTCTGAGCCTTGAAAAACTACATTGACAATGCCTGGTGTTATTCACCTAGTGAATAAAGACACCTTCCTCTCCATGTCTTGTGATAAATTTCTTTTATTAGGGCTACTTACGCGGGACTTTATCTTAATGGTCTCTTATATGGAGGAGTTGTGCTTAGGCCGTTAGGCTGTTTTTCATCACGTCTTAAGCACAGGGCTCAGAGAAAATAAATAGCAATAGTGGTTCCAGACAGCTCAGCTGCTGTAGAAATTAGGCCCTGAAGCTAACTGGTTTACCCAATCACAACTCACTGGAAATGGACAGAGAGTGTTTGCCCTTCTCTCCCCCGTATGGGCCCTTCCTAAGTGACTCTTACCTTCCCTTCTTGATCTACACTCCCTAATTAGTTCCCCTATTTGCACTTTTCCCCATGTTAACTCAGTATTTCTTTCAGTGTGGAAGGAAGTTGTAGTACATCAAGTAACTAAATAGACATTATGTTGTCCTGTACAGGTTCTCTGCAACCTGCGTCCACCAAAGAGAAATCCTGGTAGGTGGTCAGGGGAATCTGGGGAGGAAGAACAGCCACCCACTCTACACTGCCACCAACATGGCCTATGACAGCCACACTAATGTCCCATCAGTGATTTGTTTCAGCTACAGGTTATATAGCTCACTGCCTTCTGAGACCCATCTGAGGCCCGGCTGACTCTTAGTGCTGTTCCTCTGAGTACTATTCGTCTGAGTGCTGTACCTGACAGTGGTGGGCTACTTCAGGGTGCCGTTCACAAACTCAGGGGCCTCTCTACAGGCATTGCAGCCTGTCTCCACCAGGAGGTCCCTAGGTTCTGTCACCCTGGGGTCTCAGAAGGCAGTGAGCTATATAACCTGTAGCTGAAGCAAATCACTGATGGGACATTAGTGTGGCTGTCATAGGACATGTTTAAATGTCAAAAGATGTCAAAGAATACTCATGAATCCTGTCCTTAGGTGATTTCCCCTTTCCCATAGTCCCCCAGTCCTTAACCCTGTCTCCAACCACCGCCATCAGTTCTCACCTACAACTATCACAGACCTCAGAAAAGGCTGTCAGTCATTCTCTGGGGAACAGAGAGAGGAATAGAGGGAGGCTATCTTTGTAAGCCAGTGGCACATCTAAAAGTCCGTAAGACATCGCAACTTGTCTTACTATCCTAAAAGTGTCTCCTTCTCAGCCTTGAAGTGAACTACAAAGAGCTCTCTTTCATTGCTTTAACCTAGGACACACACAGCTCCAGGAGGGAGGGGGGATAAATATTATTAACAGCTGACATTTAATTCATATTTACTATATGCTAGGCATTGTGCCAAAAACTTTGCATTGATTACCTCATTTAACCTTCATAAATCCTTAGTTTGTAGGTACTGTTATTTTCTTTCTAGCTTTATTGAGATATAATTGACATATAACACTGTGTAAGATTAAGGTGTACAATGGGATGACTTGATACATGTATCTATAATGAAATACTTTACGTACTAATATTGTATTTGATTTTTACTGTTGGAGAAAAGAAAGACAAGGGGGCCTAAGCTACTTGCCCAGAGCCACAAAACTGGAAAGTCCTGGAGTTGGAGTTGGAACCCAGGCCATCTGACCTCAAACCCCTAACTCCTTTCCTCAAACCCCTTACTCCTTTCCTCGCTGCTCTCCTGACAATAATAATTCCTTCCAGCCATACTCTTGAGTGGTTTGAAAGGGGAGAATATACACCCTCTTCCACCACAGGTGGGTAAAGAGAGATGGTGTGTCTGAGTCCATTCCACTCCTCCCCACACACCAGGCAGCTTATAGCCCTAGGAGAGCCCCTCCCTGGAATTCCATGCCATCATACATCCGAGATGCAGGGTGGATTTCCAAGCACCCTCAGTGGGCAGCTGACACTCATTCATCTTCCTCAGGAGATGGACCAACCCCTACTTAGAACTGATTATCATCTATTTCTCAGTAATACCCTTCTCCTTATCAAGAAAGTACTGGTCATGCCCCATGGGCTCAAATACCACTCTCTCTAAACCTAGTTCAACCGAAGGGAGTCTGCCATCCAACTCAAGGAGTCTCTGTCTCCTCCACCTCAAAGAGTGACAGTCCCATCACTGCCCTCTACTCTCTGTCCATCTCTCCTATATCTGGCCACGGGGTTGCTTTTTGGTCCCATTTGGATGTGGTCTGAAATTTCTGTCTTGGGTTTCAGAAGCAGTGTCCCATAGGAGGGCAAATTCCCTCCCACTGGTTCCTGAGTGGAGAAACTACTGTGATGTACCCCCCTACTTCTTACCTTGACAGATCCCCACCCCCCCCATCCAGTCTCTGGCTGTCTTATAAACTAGCACAGATCCTAGCCAGACTACTTCCAAATAATGGATCTCTTTTCAGTGTCAAGAAACTGCAAACCCCATAGCTCTCTCTGATCTGTTGTTCCTGCTGCAGAACCACTGTATCACGTCTTTTCTCTCTTGCAGTGTTGTGTTAAACTGTGGATTTAAAAAAGAGATTCTTTCTATGGAAAGTAATCTTGTAGGGTGATCTAATCATAAATTCCTAACCGGGCAGGTCATGGCGGGTAGTCACATCCCAGGTATATAACTTCTCTAGTGAAAGGATTTCAGCAAGCCCTGTTTATTGTTCTTGTGCATCTAGGTTAACACAGCTTCGAAATAAACCATAACCACCCTTAAGAGAGCACATAATCTTAACTATTTTGTAATTCCATCTTTTGCTTTCTCCTATCCTCATATCATCTTCCTTATGTTCCCTCCTTAACCTCAAATGCATAAACAAACAAACAAACAAACAAAAACCTTCAAACTTATTTTCTGAAGCATTTATCTCAGTCTGTTGGGATCTTGCTTCCAGATGTATCCTCTATTTGGCTCAAATAAACGTTTATAAAAATTCTCTACAGGTTTGGATGTTTCTTACACCAACAGACTACCGGAGTACCAAGCCATCCTTCAGCTTATTGACCTGTTTCCCCTTCTGCCTCCTTGTCTGCCCCAAATCAGAGGTCAGCAGGCAGCCAGGACTCTTGCTGAAACACCAAGAAAACAGGGACCACATAAAGGTGGCATTCTTACTGTTATTACGACCATAAATATGAATCCCATGTGTTATCCCTATGGCCTTTACTGGTCTGAGTGCAGAATTTTAAATATTCTTATTAATGGTCTATTAAATGTCTTGATTCATTTATAAATCATTTTGGGAATAATAGGGAATTTCTTAACATGAACTAGGAATGACCTATCATGCTCCACTACATTCAGAGCTCTCTTCAGGATTCCTATGTGAAACAAACAGAAAGACAGACAGACGAATATCCTCAGACAAAAGGAAAACAAGCAGCATCAAAAAGAAAAAAAAGCAAATAAAACAATATGGTTGTCTCACCCAGTGTTAATCTCTGAATGAATTATGTCTCAGAACAAATACCCAATCCAGACTATGATAGTAGTAAATCCTTTCAGTTGGTCACAAAGGCTCAGAGAGATGATGATAGGGTATAACTTTCCTACAGAAGCCTGATACACTCAAGATACTCACGTTAAAATTGAGAGAGAGAGATGGGGGAAGTTGAGGGAAGAGAAAACATGTAAACATGTTTGTTTTTTAATTGTGGGTGTAGGTACTGGCATACAATGCTGATTAGAATCAAATAGATAAGAAACTGGCTAATTTCTTGAAAGCGCTGTGTTTATTTCCCCATTCTCCCAAATGTGCCTGGACCAAAATATTGAGGGTTGCTAAAGACCTAAATCAATCACTTCCAACATTCTATGGGAAGGAAGTGGGCTGAGAATGCTGCTGACATGCTAAGGAGGACAGGAACACATATTCTTCAATGCCCACTTCAAATGTAGCCAGGGAGGATAGGGGAAAGGAAGAACCTTAGACAACAATGGATGGGGAGCTCCTCCCCTAGCAGAGAGCCAGGAACATCCCTCACCCCCAGGAGTCTGGTTCCACGCAGCAGCTACCAACAAGATGTCAGGATTGCTATAGACATGTGTCTGCGCTGTCTCCCAATTTTACCCCTACTGAATGACAGTTTATATTTTGGTTGTCCTATTTGTGTTCCATCATTGTTAATTGGGCATAGAAGGGTACATATTTCTTTTTAGCTCATAGGTCTCTGAATGAAGAGGCATATTTTAAAGCAACTCATAAAATGTAATAGTTTGTTTTTACCTTAATGCTAGAAGCATCCTTTATCTAATAGCTCAGTGATTATTGTATTGAACATACAGAGAAGGAAATAAAATCCCAGGCCACTACTTGGCCCAGCAAAGTTTGACATTTATAATAGTAATAATATGAGCAGTGTTCATTACTTATTGTTTTAGAGTCACTCTATGGACAGAGCACAGAAGACTTGCTTGTGATTGCAGGACGAAACGTAAACATTAGCAAATTTAACAATGAAAAAGAAAAAGTGAGCTGATGGAAGGTGGTAGAATTGGGTAGAAAATGTGAAAGAAGTGTAGGGTTACTATTATCCGTATTTTCAATAAAGTTGGTAGTAGAGAGAAACTATCACCTGTTGACAGGACACGATATGACAGTTTATTACACTATTTAAACTAATAATACATGAACAGATAATAAAATTATAAACTGTTGGGTATAGTGAAGGGAGAAATTGTGTATGTGATCCAAATCTTTTATTTATAGTCAAAAATCTATATATTTTAAATATAGAAATCAAGAAATTAAAATGTAAAAGAAGAAATTGTTTTAAAAAACTGAGTTGGCAATTAATATTAGAAATAAGGAAAAAGTACTACATATCTCATTGCTGAATATCACTACAGTCACCTTCAAAGTACTCCCCTTGGGAAGCTATGCACCGACGCCAGTACCTAATCCACCCTTCAAAGCAATTTTGGAACTCTTTTTCTGTAATGGTCATCAGAGCTGTCATTGTATTACCCTTGATGTCCTGAATGTCTTCAAAATGTCTCCCTTTCAATATTTCCTTTATTTTCGGGTAAAGACAGAAGTCATTGGGGGCCAGATCAGGTTAGTACGGAGGGTGTTCCAATACAGTTATTTGTTTACTGGCTAAAAACTCCCTCACAGACAGTGCAGTGTGAGCTGGTGCATTGTCGTGATGCAAGAGCCATGAATTGTTGGCGAAAAGTTCAGGTCTCTAACTTTTTCACACAGCCCTTTCAGCACTTCCAAATAGTAACCTTGGTTAACTGTTTGTCCAGTTGGTACAAATTCATAATGAATAATCCCTCTGATATCAAAAAAGATTAGCAACATCATTGCAATATAGTTTGCGAATGAATTGTCAGACCAGAAGATATAAAGTATCTTCTACTTTGTGACATATCTTTTCAGTCTTACAATGTCTTTTGGTGAACAGAAGTTCTTAATTTATTGAAACCCAACTTATCAATCTATTTGTATGGTTACCACTTTTTGTGTCCTATTTTGGAATTTTGGTCAACTCCAAGGTCATGAGGATACTTTTACAAATAGTCTTCCGGAAGCTTTACTGCCTAACCTTTCATATTTAGGGCTATAATGCATCTGGAATGTCTCTTTTTAAATTTTTTTCTTTTTACGGAATCCCAACAGGCTTCTTTTGGGGGGAAATCCCAAGACGGGTGGCAGACAGACCATAAGGGAGAGAAGATGTGTCCTCTACCAGCTTGCCTACAGCTGCTGCATGGACAACCCAGGCTCAGCCAATCAGATGATCCTGTCTGAGCTGAGTTGACAGCGAGTGCCACAAAGACACAAGGAGAATCAGAGAGAGTTCATTGAGGCCCTGAGGCAGCCCAAGGTCCAGAATAACAGGGGTGAGTTTCTGGAGGAGGGCAATCCAATGACCAGAACTAGCTGCCTATTAACAGTGGTGCCAGAATGGTGTCATTAGTGGACTCACTAGTGTGGCCTTGGTTGCGAAGTTTTCCAGTGTAGTTCCCCAGCCTTCCTGTAGATTTTGTGATCTACCCCATATCCTTCCAATAAATTCCCTTTCTTTGCTTAAGTTAGCTCGGGTTTTATTTGACATCAAGAACTCTGCCTGGTAAAAGCAACAAATTTAAAACGTCACAAAATGTCATAGTAAAGAAAACTACATGCCCACTGGAAGCTTAAGAGTTATACATATCCTTATTCACTGGGATTAAAGTATTTCTCAACTTGTCCTTAAGTTTCTCTGTGGCTAGAGACAGCGAATGGGAAGCCTGTCCAAGGGTTGGCAGAGGCTATAGCACAGTGCTGACAAAGACCTCTGCAGCACTAGTTTATGGGCTTCTACCCACATGTGAGACAGTGGCTAATTTGGAACAGAAAACCCCATTCATGACCCCATCCCCAACCATCCAGGGAATGCTGCAGACATTCTGCTGCATCTATTCTCCCTGAAGAGAAAACCAGTAAAATAAAATTCCTTAAATGACAAACTACATTAAAAAATTAACGGAAAATTCTAAATGGTGTGGAAATTATGTCTTAATTAGAAGGCCATTTTTAAACTTCTCTTTATAACACTTTGGAGCATTAATATCAAGCAGTAGGAGGTGAAGAACCTTGTGAGGGAAGGAAATACTCCTGGAGTTGTGGTATTTTTTTTTTCTTTTTGCTAAGGGATTCTCTGCAGCCTGAGATGCGATGTAGGTAAAACTCCAAACTTTGTAAATGCCATATTGTTTCCCCCCACTTCCCTAAACCATTACTCTAAATATATTGACCTCATAATACCAGTGTTTTCCTGGAACCTCTTCTGAAAACCTTCTGTCCCCTCCCCAGATCTATCTATATGCTTCAGTCCCCTCACACATACCCTCAGGTAGAGCCCCTCCCCTCCACTCTCTCTCCTCTATATTCCTGTGGCATCCTGGGCTAAGCCCTGCACAGCACTGATGACACTATTCTATAATCATCAGTTTACTGTATGTCCCATCCATAAATTTCTTGAGTGGGGATCACATGTTGTTAAATTCTGTGGCCTCAGACCAAATGAATACACAAATAAATGAAGCAATTCAACCAGCTCAAACGTGAGCCTTAATTAAGGTGATCAAATAATTTGTTCTAACGGTGACCCTATTGAGAGTGAAAGGTGTCACTCGTTGGACAGATCACTGGAACAATATGCATTATCCAGGACTGGTCTGAACAATCAAGGACAGATGGTCACCCTAGCTTTAGCCCATCTTACCCAGTCTGGTTTTCCCTCCTCTGCCATTGTACAATGGGAGGGAATCACTAACACTATCCTAGGTTGTTTCTGCAAAATGAAGGTTGTGTCCATATCTTTGATACTGAGCACTCTGGGTAGTGAGGTAGGAGTGACATTGGATTAGAGGTCAGAATCAGAGATGATGATTGAAGAGGCATTCTTATTTATGTAGGGGGGGAAATGAAGCCACAGAAAAGGATGAGATCCAAAAGACAGGGTGTTGGCTGAGATGTCAGAGGCTTAAATTCAGAGACCTGGACACAGGACATACTTAGAAGGAAGAAGAAGGGGTTGAGTGGAGGGCTCATTACATCATTTCACATATGTTATCGCATTTCATCCTCACACTACAAGGCACTGTTAGATAGGGAGTAATGTTATTCCTACTTTATGGATGAGCAAAATGGAAGCACAAAGCTGACGTGGCTGCTTCCTAGCTCATAAAGTGGCAGAGCAAGTATTCAAACCCAGTTTGGCTTGACACTAAATCCCATGATCTTAACGAGGATAGGAATGCAAGAAGGGAGAAAAAGGGTTCGGAAGAAGGGAGTGTTCATCACTGTCAAATGCTCCAAGAATATTTTGGAGAACATGTCCTCTGAATAATTCAAGGACAATAAAGAACTGGAAAGCATTGCATTTGACAACTGGAAAATTAGTCATCACCTTTCAATGCTCATATGACAGGAGATTCACAGAATGAATTAATGGGGAGCAAGAAGAGACAATAATTCAATTAAAGACAATTACAGGGTTATACCTTCATAAAGCATTATGTATTTATAAATATATTTATACATTATAGATATCTGTATATATATTGATATATACATATATGTACATATGTGGTACATATATGTATATATGTGTGTATACATATATGTGTACATATATGTGTGTATATGTACACATATATACAGATATCTACAATGTTTATGTATATAACATATATACATATATAACATATATACAGATATCTATCTATCTATCTATCTATATATATATATATATATATAATTCTTAAGCTAAATTAACTAGCCTCATGGTAGGATTTTGTTGAACACTTCTTGGATAATACTTCTGTCAGGAAACATTTTAAAAACTGAATTATAATATGAAATCAAGGGTCCCCAGAAGATGCACTATTGAACAGATGCACCTTTTGAGATAGAGAACACTTACATTACTGTCTGGCACTTAGCAACAGAGAAATCAAGGAAGGGATAATTACTCTATGAATTTGGTGATGGGTCCCAAACAAGCAGAAATGGAAGACCTTAAATATAGTCCCAGTAACAATGAGTGAGAGGAAATTGACAGAAACCAACTCTTACTAAGATAACACATGGCCAGAATCAATAAAAGGGCAGCAGGAATTAAACAACTAAGCTGATAAAGGACAGATCACCAAGGAGTCTGGGTTTTGAAAGATCTCTAGGGAATGTAGCATATTGAAAGGTACTGGATGGATCTGTTTTTCTTAGAAATAAATAATTCACCTTATTTAGTACACAGCTCTCTATAAACCCACTACTGCTATCTCCACTCCCACCAACTAGGCCTAGGCCAACAAGATCTTTTTTATATAGTATTTATCAATTTGCTGTTTATATAATGTTTTTAGGTAAAACACTGTACTGCAGGTCCTGCCCAAGAATGTTAATAATTAGAAAAGATATTGGAGGGAGGAGGAAGGGGAATAAAGGAATATGGGAAAGTAAAGCAGGTAAACTTCTCTAACTTTCCTATTTTATTTAGCCAAAGGGTGGATTTGATGGATACAACTTGCCTTGGGTCTTATTGGGGCCACCAATATCATTTTATATGAAACTTTATAAAAATCTTCATATAAATATCTAGCATTTGTGAACACCTCCTGTCCCCAAGCACATTCACACGAGCTACCATGGTACTACCACTAATAACAGCAAACACATATAGTACTTACTATGTGGTGGGCCCTGTCCTAAATGGTTTATATTATATTAACTCACTCTATCCTCCCAATAACTCCATAATTGTCTCCATCTCACAGATGAGGAAACTGAGACACAGAGAGGTTAAATTATTTGCCAAACATCACACAGATAGTAAATCTTGAGCTTGGAAATTCAAACCAAGCATTCAAACCAAGCCTTTGCTCTATATTATGATTAAGGTATGGTCCAGAAACAATTCTGTTCTTTTTGTACGACTTCCCTCAAACACCCCATATTAGATCTTCCTTCCCAGCCTCTGGGTAACATCACAGGAAGATTTCACAGTCTGCTATTCATTATCATCTTTAAAATTCTCACTTTCCAATACTGGAAAGCCTAGTGAAACTAAACGTTAATGAATCCTTCCTGATGGACGTGTACGGCATGTGTAGTGTTGGGAAAAATCAAACCTGAACGAGATCAAGCCTCTTGATCTAACTACCAGTTTATAGAGAAATGTACTAAATGGCACTATGGGAATGCATAGGAAAATGTAGAATGTGAGAAGCTCTATGGAACATATGACTCAGTTTCTTTAAGACAAAAATGTAAAGAAAGAAAAAAAAGGATGGGAAATCAAAACTGAAAACATCTTAAAAGTCTATTATGTTGCAACAATTATGTATAGCACCAGGTGGGTACTAGACAAATGAGGGGAATCACTGAATAAATTATATAAGTGCCTAACCATTATGCCGTATATCTGAAACTAATATAAAATAATTTTGAATGTCAACTGTAACTGAAAATAAACAAACACATTTTTAAAAAGTAAAAAAAAAAAAAAAGACTATCATGGATTGAATTATGTCCCCACCCCAAAAAAGATATGTTGAAGTCCTAACCCCTGGTACCTGTGAATGAGACCATATTTGGAAATAGGGTCTTTGCAATATAATTAAGTTACGATGAGGTCATTATGGTGGGCTCCTAATCCAATATGACTGTGTCTTTACAAGAAAAGAAGCAAAAAGACAGAGACATACGGAGGGAGAACAACCATATGAAGATGGAGGTAGAAACTGAATTTAAGTTGCACCTGGGGCGACCAGAATCTGGAAGAGGCAAAGAAGGATCCTCCCTTACAGGCTGTGGAATGAGCAGGGCCCTGCGAACATCTTGAATTGGTATTTCTAGCCTCAGAATTGTGAGACAATAAATTTCTGTTGTTTAAGCCACCCAGTTGGTGGTACTCTGTTACAGCAGAACTAGGAAACTGATACGTATAAAGACCAAGAAACCAAATATAATATATGGACTTTGGATTCTAATTCAAACAAACTCACTATAAAAAAAATTATAAGACGGATCAGGAAATTTAAACACTGACTAGAAATTTGATGTTATTAAGGAATTGTCAAGTATTTAGGTGTAAAAATGATATTGTAGTAATGTTTACATAAAGAGTTCTTGTATCTTAGACATACTTGAAAACTTTATAAGATAAAATGGTATGATGTCTAGGATTTGCTTCAAAATAGTACAAGAGATGACGAGTGGTTAGGATTATAAACAAAACCAAATTGACCACAAATTGATAATTATTGAAGCTAGGTGATAAGTTCTTGAGAGTTTATTATACGCTTCGTTCTACTTTTGCGTATGTTTGAAATTTTCCACAATTAAAAGTAAAAAGTCAAGTCCAATTTAAATAAAATCTTTAATGCATTTTAAATGATGTTGTTTCATTTATATCTTTTCTTCTACCTCCCTGCCCCCAAATGCAAGCTCAGGTCTAAGCTCTGTATTCATAGATATAGATATAGATATAGATATAGATATAGATATAGATATAGATATATAGATATAGATATATATATGTATATGTATATGTATATACATATATACATATTTTGATCCAACCCCTCTACCTTCTAACCTCCCTGGGTCAGATCAGGAATTAGAGGAAAAGTAGGCAGATACCTTTCTAACTTAGGTAGGACTGTTGGTAAATCTCCTTTGGTTGTTACAGAAGGAGATTTGTGAATACAGAAGCTCAAATCCTGTCTCTCTTTTTCACAGAGGGCCCAGCGCACGGGTGAGGACTGTGCCACTGTCTCATTTCCTGATGAAGATGATGTCTTTTTAGCTGACCTCTTGCAAACTAAGCTCTTGCTTCAATTATGAAGTCCTAGGGTGTTCAGTCAACTCCCTGTTCAGAAAATAGCTCTCTTGCAGTGGTCTTTTCAAGACGATGCTTGCCTGGCCACCTCCCAAGGCATCCTGGTAGCCCATAAAGAAGATCACTAACCCTTGGCCACTGAGTGAAGTGAAAGTCACTCACTCAGCTGTCCTCTGTCCAGCCAGCCTTCCCTTTCATTTCTCTGGCCAGCAGTTTCCAGGCCCTTTGAACTTCAGGTGACATATGAGGGTCTCCCAAGAACTCTCTGAAGCCATACTCTGCCGGTAGCACAGGGAGTGGAATGAGGGTCTCCCCTTCTCTTCAGCACCCCCAATCTTTCTAAGTAATTGTTTTGGTTTGTTCCTCATTTGGCTAAGGTTGGAGAAAAACACTCCTGACGCTCCCCTCTCTATCCTCTCTGCCTACAAATTTCAATCCAAGATTCTTCCTCAAGACTCCCTCTAAGCTTCTATTTTTATCGGCTGTTGGAGGAGATGGTGACGACATCAGTTTGGCCACCTCTTAGCAGCAAGCCTTCTCAGATCTTTTAAAATATATCACCCATTTCCCCCATCTTTGTCAACCATTCAACATCCTGCCACTCTCACTTTCAATCCTCATCACACCCTGAAAGGTATTTTTCACAGGTAAGTAAACATACTAAGAGACTTGTCCAAGATCACTCCATTTCCAAGGATGAAACTTGGACTTGAACCTGAGATGCCTGACTTCCAACCTGGTACACTTTGCACTATTCCTCAAAATATTCTGGCTCACAAATTAAATCAATCAAAAAGCATTTTATTTTTTATTCTCAAGATAAAATATTGGACACACCCCCAACAAGCTGCGTAGGACTGCTGTGAGTCCTGTCGCCAGAGAGATATAGTACCCAGAGTTCAACTGTCCAATTACTGGAACGAAAACAAACAAACAAAATAGTATCTGCCAAAGAACACAGCAGCAGATTAAGGGCAGTCATTTCTGCTATTTTCACAACATCTGTATGAGCAAGATATTGAGAATATTAACCTTCATTCTATAAACCTCTATCTGGAAATTTGCCTCATTTTTGTCCTAGCTGTCTTGCTCTGCCTTCATAAACATGTCTGGTTACATGTCAGAGAGATATTCCAAAACTAAAGGAAGCACTCTCAGGGGACAAGGCGGTTATGATCCCCATGTTTTCATTACAACAGCCCATTTCTTGGCCCACAAGAGATTCACAAATCTTGACCCCCAAACTCTGTAATGCTGATCACTGCCACAGCTGTCATCACCCAGCCATCCCAGACCACTCCTGTCAGTCTCCCACCTTTAAACTTCCAAACCAAATACAATATATTTTACCCCAAACTGCTGCCATTATGTCCTTTCTAAGTAAATGGCACACAAAACTGGCTACATAATTTGTAGGGCCTGGTACAAAATGAAAATGCAAGGCCCTTATTCAAAAACTGTTAGGAATTTCAAGATAGCAATAGCAGAACATTAAACCAAGTACAGGAGGGCCTGTGTGACTTTAATTATGACCTTCACCTGTTCTGTGGTGGGAGTTTATTGTCTGCTCATCAGTCGCCCTCACTCTATTGTGGGTAACTCGAAGTCAGAGAATGTGCCCAAGTAAGCTTGCAATCTGGATTGAATGAATAAATAAAAAGAGCAAGAGCGTCATGTGTCTTCTAGAATGCCAACACCTCAAGCTCACTCTGCCTTTGGAGAAGAAGGAGCAGAGCAACCCACCTGGAAGTTTGCCGGGATGAGGGCCTATAGAGGTACATGAAGCATGGCCATGGAGCTGGTCCTGGGCAACACTGTCCACCAGTCACTCAAGCCAGAAACCAAACCTTCTCACCTCCTCCCTCCCCACTCCCCCACTCTCACTCTCACACATGTAATAAACGACCATATTTTGTCAATTCTAGCTCCTTAAAGGTATTTAAATCTGGCTCCTTCTTTCTGTCCTCACTGCCACCACCACACTTCAGGCCTGAATCATTTTTTACTTAGTGTATTAGTTAGGGTAAGAGGCTGAGCTCTGTCATAGACAGGCTCAACAATGGTATGGTCAGAATTTAAAACCAGATTTGTCTCACTCCACAGCACAGGTCTTTAACCTATACCAGTATTTTCTAAGATGTTGAACAAGTTCTTAGAAGTAGGAATACAAGAGTTTATTGGTGGTCGCTGGTTAGCTCGATTGGTGCTCTTATCAACAAGGTTGCCAGTTCAATCCCCACATGGGCCACTGTGAGCTACACCCTCCACAACTAGATTCAAACAACTACTTGACTTGGAGCTGATGGATCCTGGAAAAAACACACTTAAATAATGTTTTAAAAAATAAGGGAAAGAGAAACCCGTAGGGAAAGAGTTTATTATTCAAGGCTCATTTGGATGCAAGTGATAAAAACTCAACTTAAAAAAAAAAAGAGTGGGAGGAATTTATTGGTTGCCATTAACTGAAGAGTCCAAAGAATAACTATTTTCAGGCACAGCTAGGTACAGAAACAATGTATTCAGGGATCCAACTCTTGACTCTGCTTTTCTTTGTTTGTTGGTTTTGTTCCTTCCCTTTGCAAATGGATTTCTTCAGGCAGCAATGAAAGATGAAATACAAGCAGCTCTGGCTCATATGATCCTTTAGCCTCCAAAATCTGGTCATCAGCTTTGCACACTTGGATATTTGATCTGACCAGGGACAGGAGATGATGGGCTTCAGGGAAGTCAAGTATGACAATGACATGACCCTCACAGAGTCACTAGGATGTTGGTACCTTAATTTACAGTAGGCATTTCAGATCAAGACTCCCATTCTGGAGGTACAAGGTACAGGCCATGTTCACTTCTCTGACTGAGCAGTGGTCCCTGAAGCTTCCTGGTAAGGCTGCATGGGCTTTCCCGGTAGACACCCCCATCCCTGGCAGGTTAGCAGGCGGGCTGCTTTGCTCCTTCCATTCTCTGAAGGCAGCATGAACTCGCAATATCAAAAACATGTGACACTCCCACTCATTTGTTCATTCATTCAACCTTTATGGAAAGCCTACTGTATAAGGCATATTCTCTGCCCGCAACTTGCTCATGGTGCAGTGGGGGAAACTGATGAGGAAACAATAAACTCCAATACAGAGCAGTTGAAGGTCTTTAAGTACAAGATACAGTGGGGAATGCTCAATGTGATGAGGTTCTGGGTTGTTCTAATATTTACCACACTGAGCTGTATATCACCATATGTTCATCTGTCTGTTCCCTTATGAGAACGTGAGCTTTCTGAGGGAAGGGACCATATCCTATTTCTCTCTGTATCCATAGCATCTACTACTCAGTATGGACTTAGTAAATACTAGATCCAAATAAATGGGAGCAAGGCTGTAAGATGGAAAGATTCTTTTCAACATTTCTTAAATACCCACTAAGTCCAACACTCAGAGATGGTTGTGGGGGAAACACAAGGATGATTAACTTCTGGTTCTTATAGGGAGAGGGTCCAGGGGAGTGGATTCTTGGGAAGTCAGATGAGACTTCTTAAGAACTGGATCTTTATGTCTAAAGAACAAAAGTTCCCTCCTACTAACTCCTAGAAGAGTGGAGCCTGAGCCAGTAAACTCATTACCCTTCTCTGCCCTGCAACTGAATAGACAAATAACTCTTTAGTTAGTCATTATGTTCTAATCAGAGTAATTTCCATACAGAGAGTGGATTGAGTTTGTTCTCCAAGTGTAACATTTGTGAAATTCAACCACAATTCCACTTATTAATAGTCATTAGTGGCCTATAAATAAAGCACAGTCTTTTAGATAGGGAAACCAAGCTACGAGCTTGTTTGAAATGTAAACAAGATATTCATGAATTTGCTAATTGTAATTCCGTGCTTGGCCTTTGGCCAACCTTCATTCTCTGGAAGTGGCCACTGATTGAAATGTTGTATGTTGTCTGATGATGAGTCCTGGGGGGTCAGAATCTAAGATTTGTGAGTTTATATTCCAGAAGTTTGGAATATTCTTTCACTCATTTACTCACATATTTACTGAGTCCTTGTAGTGTTGGGTCTGTGTTATCCAAATATCTAAATATGAATACAGCACAGTTCCAGCCAGGTGAATCTATAAATTCTGACGTTAGATGTGGACCCAGACATTAGCAACACCCGGCATGACCGTGAGAATGGCCCAGG
The DNA here is from genome assembly GCF_036562045.2 of Rhinolophus sinicus. Taxonomy (NCBI): domain Eukaryota; kingdom Metazoa; phylum Chordata; class Mammalia; order Chiroptera; family Rhinolophidae; genus Rhinolophus; species Rhinolophus sinicus. The sequence goes on from NC_133759.1 coordinate 36,284,592, forward strand.
GAGTTCTACAGGATGAGAGGTGGAGGGTAAAGAGGAAGACTTCCTGAAGGAGGTGACATCTGAGAAGGATGGATGGAAACATGAGATAGATGGGTTTTATTGATAGGATTAGAAGTGTGAAGAGAGGAAAGATGTTCTAAATGGAGGAAAAGTTGACATCAACAGTGTAAAGCATAAAAATTGAACACTAAAATATTCCAATTTAAAACTGGGCAGATTTTTACATAAATGTCCGTATTTCTAACTTCTCTTGCAAAGTCAGGAGATCCAACAGCACTATACCCACCCTCATTCTTTCTGGCAACAATAAGCTGAGTGTGAGTTTCAAATTTTCCCATAGATATTTATCTTTGAGATTCAAGAACAGGAGAACTTGGAATTCCTGGGAATTCTCAGAAATCCCCCCCCCCCAAATCATAAACTATTCTTAAAATATCTTCAAAATTCTCCATAATCATTATTATTGCAGATATTTTAAAACATTTTGTCTAATAAGTAATAAATATTAAACTTAGCAGTATTTACAAATAAATGTAAGCCATAGTAAACAGTGGGAAAAACCAGGGAAAATCACTGATAGCATTCAAATAGATTAGCTAGCAAGCTTACTAACACTACAGAGTCATATGTCAAAATTGCCAACCTAAGGACTGACTTTGCTTCCAAACATGTTCTTTTTTGAAACATTATTCATATAATTTATATTAAATATACTATTAGTATAAATTTAATATTTATGTTATTTGCAAAATTGACTCACTATAAGCAGAAGCCCAGGCCACAATAGCACACCTAAAATATGGTGACAAGCTATAAGCAAGACCGATTGATTAAATGATAAATATTAATTAGATCTTGGTCAGTTCTCTCCTACATGTTCCTGTCCTGGTTCCCTGAAAAGTCAACCTTAACCTTTGACTTCACATGTCATCATTTCCTGCTTGTTTTCAACTTGACATCAGTGGATGCCTTTGAACCAGTTATGTCTTCCTATACCACATACTTTAGGAAGATAAATCTGGTGCCAGAATGTAAGACGGCCTCAGAGGCCATAAACTCTAGGCAGGAGGCTCTTGAAGGAGGAGATGAGACCTTGAAACAGGTGCAGGCGGTAGATGTAGAAAGGAAGTGATGTATACCAGGTACATTGTGTGGGAGGGTGGACAACACTTGGCCCCTCATTGGAAGGTAGTGCTAAGAGGATAGGCTCTGAGGTTTTTAAATCTACCAGGTCTGAGCCATCCAGCTGGTCCAACAATAAGGACGTAAGGTACAGTGCCAAAGCCGCAGCAGAATACAGGTCCATTTGTCCAGCGTCCCACTGAGGCATGTTCACAGGCAGAGGCATGAGCAAGATGTCCTGACATCTTCCATGCCCTTGCCCCTTTATAAAACTCTCAACTTTCAATCAACTCCAGCTTCACATCTGCCACCCATAGGAAAGGAGATAAACTTTGTTTCAAAAAAAGGTTTTCAAAAATTGCTCAAAATGTTTTCTTTTTCTTACTAAGGTCTCTGTTCCAACCAGGTGGAAAGATAAGATTCTCTTCCCACTGTAAGGAGTTGCCTTGTCTAGATTTTTGTATAAAACTTCAACCAGCATATTGTCCTCCAGACCAGATCACCAGGTACCCTGCTTCCCGCCAGGCTGCCCCACATCAATCACGCCCTCTCTGAGCATTCCCTCTCCCTCCCCAGCCCTGAGTAATTCCAGTCCTCCCCACAGCCCAAACTGCAGCTGCCCATTACCTGGGAGAGTTAATAAGAAATTCACCTTCCCTCCCTGGCACAAATGAATTCCAGTCAGTTCATTCTCACAGGAAATAAATTTTAAAATGGAAATTAAAGAAAACAATTGCTAGGAAAGGTAATAATGTGTTGCCCCTGAATTCTGCCTCTGAGAGGAATTTATTACCATTCCCAAGATTGCAGCGGGCTCAGAGAACCCCCTGTGGACACCAGGGCTTTGCAGTGTTGGGACGGGCAGGCTCTCCAGTCCCTTCACTGCTGTCCCATCAGGCTGTTAAATGGGCCTCAGAACCACATCTCTACCTCTCAAAATGCATGGGCTACACTCACTTCAGAATTCTGTGGTCTGGAGTCACTATGCCTTCGTCCCCACACCAATCAAGACACTGTGTGCTTAACACAGTGATTAAGAGATAGGCTTGAGGGGGATACAGCCTCTTGCATTTACTACCTGTGTGACCTTGGGCAAATTACTTAAACTCTCTAAGCTTTGGTTTCTTATCTGTTAAATAGGATGAAAAAAGGAAAAAAAGAAAAAAACTTTTCTCGTAGGATTACTGTGAAAGCAAGTAAATTAATGCTTGCAAAGACCATGCCTCACAGATCATAAGTCCTCAATAAATGTCAGCTTTTATTATTATCCAACTTTTTAAAGGTCTTCAGGGGTGAGATAGATATTTTACAACCTAAACTAGATCCTATGTGATTTATTGTTTAGAAGTGTATATTCTGTTTAAACATTTAATGTGTTTCTTTAAAAGGCATTTTCTCTTTAACCAAAACTTAGAGTTAGAAATCTGAGTCAGGAGTTGGTAACAAAATTGAATAGAGCTGTTCATTGAATAGTTTAGATCGCATTGGCCAGAAAAATCACAAAATTCTGGATTGAAAGTTTACTATAGGTGGTTCGAGGCTACATACATGCAAATGTGCAGGCAGAACGCTTCTTTTTTGCTGGAGGAGAAAACCAGGCATGCTTCTGTGGACCCTAAAAAAGAAGATATCTACCTACTAAGCAGGGACTCCTAGTGGCTAACTGGGCTCAAATTTTAAAAAAAAGAAAAAGAAAAACAGAGCCTAGCAGCCATTTCTATGCAGGGTCCTCTTGTGTAAACTGCACTTCAGAAAGAAGCCTACACTAAGCTGCCTGCCACCTGCACTGAGCTGCCTGCCACCTGCACTGAGCTGCCTGCCTGCACTGTGTTACTGCCATCTGAGCCAGCTCTTATAAAAGAGTTCTTGGAATAGTATTTCAACCAATAGGACTGAGGCTTTCCCTGTCTAGTTGAAGCTGTGCAGCTATATCCCCATCAGCATCTTTATGGACCAATCAGAGCAGGTCCATTCTGATCAATGAAGACAGTGCTTTTGGACTAAACTGTGCGGATTTGGAGTTCTCATTTGCATAAATAGGGATCAGTCAGAGACCAGGAGCTAGGACTTCTGCCTGTATAAGTCAGTTCCCCTCTGGCTCAGAGAGTGCACTTTCCCTTTCACCAAAGACTGAAGACTGTGCTTCCCAGTTGAAGATGAAGCACCAAAGATGGAATACCAAAGATGTCTCACTGAAGCAGAGTGGAGCATACCCATGCAGTGCAGAGTGGAGGGAACCAGAACAGTTGGAGCAGAGCCCGATCAGGTCCTGGCCCCAGGGCTACCTCGAAGCCATGCTGCTTCGCAACTGAGTTGTAACACTATTGTTTCATAACCCCATGCTGTATCACAATTGAGCTATTTGCACTGAATAAAGTTTTCCTCTTCACTGCACCCCAAATTGGGGATTCCTGTTGGTGTTGAACTGGAGCCAATGACCATCAGTTGACATTCCTTATTTTTTTTAAAAAAGACAAAAACTATATTAAAACAACTAGCTGGGAGTACTAAGAAGACAACCTAACTCTTACTCATATAAGCAGGTAACTAAAAAATATTGAAATGGTAGGAAGACTCTTATAAGGAATTTAGATGTTAAACTTCCCCTGTGTTCCACAATGCCAGGCCTGTGAATGTTTTTATTCTCTTATGAAGTTTCCTCGTGAATCAAGGTTGCTTTCACTTAACCTTGGGAGAAAGGATCAGAGATAGTTTTAGGACAAAGGTTTAAATAAAAGCTAGATAAAAACCTTGAAGTTTGACATTCTTATATCTCCACCTTGTGAAGGAATGCTATGCAGGCACTAAAAACGATGGCAGATCTGTTGGTGGGGATGTACATACAAATTATCTGGCAGGCAATTCAACAATGTTTATTTTAAATTCTTATAAATTTGAACATCTTTTGATAAAAGAATTCCATCTCCATTACTTAATTTTAAGAAAATAATCTTGACAGTGTAAAAAGACAGAAGTATAATGATATTGAGATGTTTATCAGTGTGTGTTTATAATAGTGAAAATTGTCTTCTAGTTAGATAATGAACATTAAAACATATTATGAACTGTTCAGTTCTCGCAGATGTGCTTTTATTGCTATTATTTGCTAAATGTTGTCCAGTCATGTATTACCTCTTTGTTTGAGTTTCCTCATTTCTACCAAGTGCCAAACAAGGAGGCATTTTAACACAGTGGTTAAGAGCTCAAGCTGTGGGGTCAGATGGCCATGGGTTTGAATCTCGCCTTTACTTTTTATGCTAAATTATCTTGTGCATGTTCCTTAACTTTTCGATTTCTTCACCTGCAAAATGCGAATGATAATAATACTTACCTAATAAGGTTATTATAAAGATTAAATGAGTTAATCTAATATCAATTACATAAATTAGGGCCTAATGTTTAGTATGCTCTCAATAAATGTTAACTATCGTCAATAGAGCCCATATTTCTGGCATCATCATACCACACACATTTGGACTTTTAAGTCCCATGAGCCTTCAATTAACAGTCAAATCACTTGTAAAAATCATCAGGAACATGAGCCAGATGGACCTGTCACCTTTAACTACAACCCTAATGATTCTTCAGTGCTCAAAGTGATTATTTAGAATTGGTGATACTTAACAGGAAATCAAATGTGACACCCCCCTCCCTCACCACCACCCCCATTATGGAGTTCAACCTTCAGAACAACCTCAGGTATTCCTCAGACCAAAAGACGCAAGCCTGGGGTCTACAAAGCACGGACAGCCAAGGGACAGAGTGCTCAACCTGCCTCTTCTAGGAACCTTCTGCTGGACCAAATTCTGGAAATAAGTAATCCTTTCGAGCAGGGACCTGAAGGTAGAAGACCCAGCCAGAATCCATCCTGCCATTTAGCCCGTGCTGTTTTTAAATTTTTCTAAACAGATTGTCAACAATTAGTTGGTAGGCTCCAAATGAAAACTTCAGGCTTCTCTTAAAACAGCACAAGAGTTGACCACATTGGACCCATGGTCCCAAAGGCATCATTGCCTGGAAGCTGGATAACAACTGCCCCCTTCAGGCAGGGCATGGGATCTCCAGTTGGCCAGTCTCCATTCCACTTACTTCACTCATCTCTGTGTTCCTGCCTGGCCTTGTGGGCACTTGGTTTTCTGACTCTGCTCCACTGCTCCATAGTGTGTGTGCGCGTGTGTGTGCGCACGCGCCAGCCTGTGTGGGAGGGGGCGCGGGGGGGAGGGTGTGGGCTGGAGGATATTTGCTGGGACTCTCTTGGGATTCAGGAATGTTTTAAAAGACGGAGGCAGGCTTTAGCAACACCAACGGAAGTGCTTTTAGGTAAGCAGGATGTTTGGGGCTGTAGTGTTTCTGAACACTATTTACAGGCTATGTCTGTTTGGGCCAGGTCATAGGAAGCCCCACAAGGCTGGTTAAAAGTTACAGAATTCTTGTACTGTTCCCTGTCAGCAAAGTGCTGAGACAACAAACTTAACCTCTCTGTCCAGCATGAGCCTATCAGCCATGGTTATTAAATCCCACAAAAGGGAGAAGAGGAGAAGTGAATAGGGCTGAAAGAAAAAGCACTTTCCCCATTTGGATAGCTGTGCAGAACAGGAGCTGCTGGAGAAAGGCAGGGAGTGTAATTGCTGGCCTGAAAGAAAAAGAAAAACTATAAAAGGAAAGAAAGAAAGGGGGGAAAATTGATAATGAACAATTTATCCTCACAGCTAACAGTTAATTAATTCTGAAAATATCTGTCAGGCTAATAGAAGTGGGGTGGGGGGGAGGGCTATGCCACATACACAATTAATAAAATAATAATAACAAAAAAGGAAAGAAAAAAAGATTTTTTAAAGGTGTTACTATCTTCTTACAGGCTGGGCCCTTGGCTTCCCAATGTCATTTTCAACACAATTTTTTTCCCCTCCGTCTCTTTTCAGAAATTGTTCTCATGAATGATTTATATATGTCTAGTTATCTGGAGTGATTTCTATGGACCCCGGCGCATTGCTGCATAATTGTTAATTTTAACGCCATAATAGCTTCAGATGGAGGAAGAGATTAGGCATTTATTGCACAATTAAATGAAACATACTTGAGAATCACAAAGGGTTCCGTAATTATTTCAGACCATTAATAAAATGGGCATTAAATTATATGGGACACAAAAGGGAAAGGAAATAGATTTTCATTACAGCAATAGAAGCTGAGAGTAGTAATAGATCCTTGTTGAATTATCTTTCTCTCTCTCTCTCTGAAATTAATTGTTGCCCAGCTTATTTCAAAGCAAAATAAAGGAGGGAAAAAAAGTGTTTTAAAGAACCTCTGATGAAAGGGCTTTGTTTGATGGGGACAATAGCCAGTGATACACTCCAAAAAACAAGGTAATCTTTGATTCTGACTCCCTGCCTTTGGTTCCGAAGACTTTAAAGGCAGTTTTGCAGCAAAATTGGGTTTCCCCACCCCTCCCCAACTCCTAGCACATGAGGATTCAGGTGGGATATGGGAGGGTGGGGAGGTCAAGGAAGGTGGGTCACTGGCTTCTCTCCAAACTGCTCCTGATGGGAATATTAGGACCATTGCACACAATCCCACACAGTTTGACAACATTAAGACCATCCAGCTTGAACTTATTGAAAGGGAATAAAAATGGAAGGAAACTCATTTAATTCATTGTGTAATTCATTCAACATGCACTTATCTCCAAAACAACACTATGAGGTAGGTACTATTGTTCTCATCCCCATTTTATAAGGCCCCACAGCCACTAAGTGGGGGCAGTCAGGATTTTAAAACAAAGAAAACAGTGTCCCTGTCCTAAAATTACGTTTGTTCTGGTGGATGAAGACAGATAAGCACACAGAAAAGTTTGATACCATGTCATTTACTGCTGGACATGTGAGCTACACCCAGACACCAACACATCTCTACTGTTGCAGTTGCAGAAAACACTTCCTCTTCTTTTCCTCCCCTTTACCAATGTCATATCTTCCCAACAGAATTCAACAGAAAGGAAATATTGGGGGCCCGTGAGCAGAATCCCTGCCCAACATTCGATGGCAATAATGACAAGATGACAAGAGGGAGCCAGGGTCCCTGGAGTGACCAGATCCTCTTGACCCTCCCTTCATCTACATAGGCTGCCTCTGCTAAGAAGTAATGACCATGAGGAAGCCAATGTGGCCACTACTTTAAACCAGAGGCACTGGAGCAAAGAATAAAGCTTAAAAAATCACTAGCTTAAAAGCTGCATCAGGCCTCAAGCAACAAAGAAGCTCCTGCCTGGGATGTTGTGCTATCCCCTCTGAAATCGGGTGGCGCTGAACCTCAGAGTCCAAGACCACAGTCTGAACTTCTTTGTCCTTACTCTGCTGCCAAGCTTTGCAGGGAAGGCTGCCCACCTCACCCACACCAGTAATTTATTCCGAAAGCTTCAATTCTTGCGGCCCAGACCATATTTTATAGCACTTAGCAGGAGTCTCAGTTTGTAGATCAGATCCAAGAGCTCCATGACTCCACCAGCAAAAGAGAAAGCTTGGCAATGGGACGCAGGCATTGGGAGAATAGAGCAAACTGTGCTTTAAGATAACTGTGCTTCCCCAGAAGTAGAAGGGACAGCCCAGAACCGGAGGCCAGGATCTGCAGATGCTCCAGAAAACCACCCAGATATAAGTGTGATACAAAAGGTCAAGTTAGGAAAGACACACACCAACTTAGATGACTGAGAGTCATATGAGCATAAGACCTATAAATTTCTCTTATCTGCAAGGTGAGCCACTCAAAAGCTATTACTTCATCTGCCAAGTCTTCCACAATTTGTTTATTAACAAGAATTCTACCTTTTCTATTAAAAAAATAATCTTCAAGCAAGTTGTAATAAAACTGAATTCCAAGAGAGACAAGGAGATAACATGAGAATACTTCCAGATCCAAATGGGTCATATAGAAGGGACTTAAGAAAACAGAGGTAGGAGTGGCTGGTTAGCTCAGTTGGTTAGAACATGGTGCTGGTAGCACCAAGGTTGACAGTTTGATCCCCACCTGGGCCACTATGAGCTGCACCCTTCTTTAAAAAAAAAAAAAAGAAAGAAAAAGAAAGAAAGAAGACAGAGGTAAATACCAATTTTACCAATAGACAATTTTTATGAAATCATGGAGAACAGGAAAGTTGTCAAGAGATTAAAGATGGACGTATATGGTCTCAATTTTGACTAAAAAAAAGAGATTCTGGAAACTGTAAATCAGTGATTTTGAAATTATTTAATCTACATACAAAAATTATAGATTGTTATTTAGTTTCAACAAAGAAAATATTAAGAAGATATGGTTTATTAAATGAAAAAATCTAAAGCAAGAGACTTTCCTTTTGACAGCCTAGCAGACTAGAAATTCCAAGATGCCTTCTCATTGTAATATGACTAGATCCTGAATATGTTACAGTAAACGTATATTTAAACATAACTGAGCTCAAAATAAGGAGAAATTCCTTCCAAAAAAAAATAATACAAACTAAAATTAAAAAACAAACAAACAAAACAGAAACAAAACTGTGATAACCAAGAGCAAAATCTTGTGAAGTCCAAAGAGAAAATGCCAATTCAGGAATTAAAGTTTTGGGGGTTAACTACCATGCAAGGAAATGGAAGAATAAATCTTAGGGTCAAGAAAAATGTGGGAAATATGCCCAAGATCCTCACATCATGCCAAAAACTCTTGAAAGGAATGGTACCATTGGTGAAATAAGGGGTAAAATTATCAATCTGCCAGCAAAGGGAGGCTGGAAGAACTCTGCTTGATCTGATGGTTCTGGGTAGAAAAGAACAGCAGCAGCAGCAACAGCAATAATCACAGTAATTATACCAATCTCCCCAGAAAATCTGCTACCCTAAGGCCTCTTACACTTAGATCTGGAATTTAAATTTATAATACTCATAGCAATCCACTCTAGAAATTAAAGTAATTCAAGATTAATAAAACCCTGTGGCACCTGATAAAAATAAAAGGAAACATTCTCTAACTCCTCAGGGTTCATGCAGATTAAGTTGGACCAAACATGAACTCATCATTTAAAAAAAAAAAAAAAATTACACAAGGAAATAAGTCACCATGAGGGAAATTCAGCAGAACTAACAAACCACATATGTAAACATTCTGCTCCCACAGGATCTTCAATTATTGAAATTTTGAATACACATAAATTATCTTGTATGAAATGTTTAAAAAAAGGAGATAGAAATCTTAAATGATCAAAGAACAAGAAATTATTTTTAAAAGATTTGATAAAAGAGTCAAATAAGACATTGAAATTTGAATATAATCAATTTTTAAAACTCACTGGATGGATTATAAAGCAGATTAGCTGGAAAGAAAATGAATTAGAAGATGGAACTAAAGAAATTACCCAAATTGCAGCACACAGAAACAAAGGAAGTAGAATTTACGAAAAAGAGGTTAACAGATATGGAAGAGAGAACATGTTTAACCAGAGTTCCAGAATGAGAAGAGAATGGAGAAGAGAAAAAAAAAGACATGAATTTCCCAGACCTATTGTATAACATGAATCTATAGATACAGGAAGCCCAACAAATACCATATAAATAAAAAGTTCATTCTTGGACTGAAATTACAAAGCACCGAAGATAAAGAAAAGATCTTTAAAGCAGCAATAGAAGAGAGATCACCTTCAAAAGAATGACAGACAAATAGCATATTCCTAAATATCAACAATTAACCCAGAAAGCAGTGAAACCAAACTTTCAATGTGTTCAGAAAAAAATATTTTTCAATCTAGAAATGAATAACCAGAAAGACTATTCCAAACATGAAGACCAAATAAAGACATTTTCAAATAAAGACATTTTGAAAAGACATTTTCAGATCCATGTCTAAGTATGGATTTTTTTTATTTGTATGACTTAGTATATGTTGGATTGCCTGTGTCTGTGGATTATGTCTAATTTTCTTTCAGTGAAGGTGATCTGCCATTTTTCTGTGGTTGCTTTTAAAATTTTCTCTGTATCTTTGATGTTTTGTAATTTCACTAGGAAGTGAGGTAGAAAGGAAGATCTGATATGTAAGAAGAAATGCTGAGTGAATAATTACTTAATATGTAAATAAACCTTAAAAATTAACTCTATGAAATGATGATGTTTAATTTGTGAGGTTGAGAAAAAAAACACAAAACATAGTCAAATATTTAACATTAATAGCAAACATGTCAGAAGTAGGTGAATAGAGTTATTGTTCTAAATACCAAGAGGACAGTATAGACTAGAAATGGAGTATTTAACTTTCAAACCAGTGGGGAGGACAAGAAAGAGGAGATGAGGAAGGCTTTGATTGATCCAAAAGAAGGGAAGGAAGGAAGAAAGAAAAAAGGATGGGAAAGAAATTGGGGGGAAAAGAAAAAACTAAATAATATAGCAGAAATTGTCAAGAATTATGAAAAGTCTGAGATTTTCCCCTACTTGATTTAGCCTACCACAATTTTATGGATTCTGGTAGAAAACACACAACTCATGGATCAAAGACCAAAAATGATTTATTGCTCATAGCAGTAGCAGTAGCCAGTGTATTAACATTTTTGTGTCTATTCTTCACACCACAATTCCCAGAGCATAACACAAAGATAGCCAGGTGACACTTGCACAAGAAGTGGGTTGTGTTTCAGGAGAGGAACCTTGAGCACAGGAAACCTAGATCTTTTATGGATAGTAAACATTCTTGCTTTTGGTTCTGAAGGGAGATACCATCTTTATTTCCCAAGGCTTTAAGTAAAACTGCCCTCTGCTCCAAAAGAGACACTATCTCTGTCTTCTGAGGCTATTCACTACACAAACATCATTGAAAAGATAGTTAAGAACAAAAGGCACTCAGGATCTCTCTTGCAAGATGTGCATAAACTGATGTAGAATTATCTCCTAGCATAAATAAGTCCAAATATATTAGTAACCACAATAAATAAATTTATTAATTAAATACAGGGATTATCACATTAACTAGAAAATAAAAACTCTACCAGTATTACTATTTTTTATTAGTTTCAGGTGTACAAAACAATGTAATAGTTAGACATTTATACCCCTCACAAAGAGATAACTTCCCTTTCCCAATCTACTACTCCTCTGACATCGTATATCGCTGTTACAGTTCCACTACTCTGTTCCTTATGCTGTACTCCACATCCTGTGACTATATATATGTAAAATTATAGCTGACATTCATTATTATTCAGCTTCAGCTTCAGGTGTACACTGCAATGGTCAGGTACCTACACTGTCCATGAAGTGGTCTCCCTAATAAGACAAGTGTCCATCAAATACTCTACAAAATCTTTGCAACATTATTGATTATATTCCCCAAACTGTCTTTCGTATCCCTGTGGCAATTTTGTGGTTACTGATTGTGCTTTCTAATTCCCTCACCTTCTCCCTCATCCCCACCCATCTCCCATCTAGCAACCCTCAGTTTTTTCTCTATATATCTGAGACTGTTTCTGATCAGTTTGTTCATTTATTCTATTGTTTAGATTCCACATATAAGTGAGATCATATGTCTACCAGAATTATTTACAAGAGAAAAAACACAATACATATGGCTCAAAACAGCTGAAAGTATAAGGATGAGAAAGGGCATTACAAGAAAATTCAAAACAAAAGTAAGCCAGAGTAGTTATAGTAATATCAAATGAAATAGACAAAAAAATTTACTAGGATCATATGTATATCACTACATAATGATGACAGGTTCAAAGATATAACAATTCTGGCTATATATACACCTAGCAAAATATGCTCATATTATATAAATCAGAAACTGACAGAAATATAAAAAGAAATTGACAAATACACTATACTATCATAGGTGACAATTTTGTTACACACTTATTGATTAAAGACAGGTCAAACAGATTAAAACATCTGTAAATACATAAAAGATACAAACTACACAATTAACAAAATTAACATTAGACATATAAAGAACCCTACACTCAATAATTAGAATACCAATTCTTTTCAGTAACATGGAATATTTAAATATTGACTAAATACTAGGCAACAAAATGTCTCAAAAAATTTCAAAAATTGATATCATTTAACCACAGTGTTTGCCACAATGCAATTAAATTAGAAATCAACAACAAAAGACATTTTACCAAAAGAAAGTACACTTGGAAATGTAAAAAGATTCCTATAACTAACTCGATAAAAAAATTACAATGGAAAAGTGAAAACATTTATAACTGAATAATATTGTAAAAACTACACATCAAACTTGTGAGATGAAGCTAAAAGGTTAGAATTTAAGAAATTTTATAAAGAACAGATGAATCCAAAGAGAAATAAGTCCAAAGAGAAATGATACAATAAAGATAGGAGCAGAAATAATGAAACAAACAAAAATATAATATAGAAAATGAACAAAGCCAAAAAATGTTCTTTGAAAATACTAATACAAAACAAATTTGTGGTTAAAATTAATCTAGGTTGGGGAAAGAGAAGGAAAGCACAAATATTCAATTTTAGTAATAAGAAGGAGACACAACAGAATCTGCAGACATTTAAAATAATGAGAATATACCATTGAAATCTTAACACCAATAAATTTGTAAGCATAGCTAAAATATACACATTTTTCAAAATTATAACTTTCAAGAAACAGTTTCCAAAACAACCAGAAAGTCTGACTTGACTTTATAATTACTCTATTGAAGAAACTGAATCAATAGTTTAAAATCTTCCCACAAATAAAACATCAGACCTGATGCTTTTATAGTTCACTCCTACCAACCATCTAAGGAACAGATCAATTATACAAATTCTTCCAGAAACTGGAAAAAGAAGAAATAGTTCCTACTTCATTCTGTGAGATTATTGTAACATTGATAGTAAAACGAAGCAAGGAAAACAAAAACCAAAAAAAGAAAAGAAAAAATAAAAATTAGAGAGAGAAACTAGGGATAAATCCAATAAAAGATGTGTAAAATTTGTGTATAGATAATTGTAAAATTGTATTTAAAAGCATTCATGGAGAATAAAATATATGGAGAGATATACTATGTTCACAAACAGGAAGATTAAATGTAAAGATTCCAGCTCTCACAAAATTGATCTACAGATTCAATTAAATTTCAAACCAAGTCCCAAGAAAGTTCTTTCTAGAACTTGACAGTCTCGTTCTAAAAGTTATATTGAAGAGCAAATGTTCACAACAAATGTGGCTAAGGCATTTCTAAAAGCAAAGTAAAACGACTTGCTCTATCAGATTTCAAGATTCTAAAATAAGAATTATTGAAAGGGCATGGCATTGGTTCAGATACAGCCAAACAGGCAAATAGAACAAAAAAGAGAGCTCAAAAACAGACCAATGCATACCTGGAAACTTGGCATATGATTAAGATGGCCATGAGAATCACTAGAAAAAGGAAGTACTAGTTAGTAAAATTCAATCCCTTACTACACACACACAAAACTCAAATTAAAGATGAAAAACAAAACTTTTAGAAAAAGTACAGAGAAAAGATATGACTTCCTTTTTAGTTGAGGAAGGTCAGCCAAAGCCATGATTTGCCATTAACCATCTGTATGTCTGTCTACTATCTACCCTATTGCATGTCTATAAGAATTCCAGAGAATAGAAGATGGATATAGATTTCAGACTTCTGTCTGCCTATCTGGCCTTGAAAACCACGGAGTAAAAGGTCTTGATAGACTGGCATTCTAAAAAAGACAGTATTTGCCTTGAGTCACCATCAAAACCTGTTAAGAACATTTCTCAGTCTGGTCTATGTATCAGAATTTGGCTTTGTGAGAGGTCTTGTCTCCTACGCTCTACCTGCAAAAGGCTGCTGATTTCTTGAGTCAGAAATTAGTATCAACGTGATCTTAGGGTCAAACCCACTGTCAGCCAGGTCTGTTGGTAACCTGTGTTACCTCCTGGAAGAACTTTGACTTATACATTCTCATTCTTGCATTTATCTTTCTAAATGTTATCACTTTAGCAAGGACAATTTTGAATTGCAGTGGCAACCAGAGCTATTCATTGGAGAGATTCTGTGACAGACATGAGAGTGAGGTGCTCAGATCTTCCTTGAAGAGAGAACTGCCGAGAGGCATGCAGTCAGCTGACCTGTCCACTTTGAGGACCCACCATATTTATGTCAAGGCCACGCCTTCCCTAGGTAGCTTCTAGGCAGTAACTTAGCACTGCAGGGGTACTGGATCTGGGAAATTCCTGCCACCATCGGACTGCCCTAACAGGCAATCTTTGCTATGGGACTCGCCCGTTGCCTGGCTGACATATTTCTAGAGTTGTACTATAGGCTGATGCTCTTTATCCCCGATTTCCCCACCTTTCCTCCCTCCTTTCACAGTTATCAAACTCACACTATCTGTTCCTGCTCGTCCCTCACCCTCTAAGAAAGTTTCCCCCAATAAATACTTTTTACTTCTAATTCACTTGTGCTGTCTGCTTCTCGGAAGACCAGAAATGAAATGGGTGCCTTAGAACAAAAAGGGAAGAAACCCCATGAGGAAATTCTCTGCTGTGGCTGACTAAAAGACATATCTCTTTAATATGAAAGATCACTCTCCTTTGGGAATTAATAAGTATCAGATATTATTGATATGGTTCTCAAGAAATTATCAAGGTCTTGAGTTGTTTAAACCAGCTGTAGCTTCACTCTAAAAACATCTAAGCCAGATAAACGTACCCAATATAAATTAGGAAAGAAACAGATTACAAAGTTTCTTAAAACCTATTGGAGCCACTCTGTTCCTATTGACTTTTAGGGGGGAAATGATATTAAATATTCACATCAATTTGAAAAAAACCTCAAGAGTTCACCAAAGGAAAAAAGTTAACTACTAATATTTAGTATATTTTGGCTCTTCAAAGGAAAAATTTCTATTTCTAGTATAGCTCTGGAAAATAATAAAAAGTTTACCTGTAAATTAAGCTAATGGCCTTGATTACTAGGTTACAAGATAAGAACGAGAGGTATGCAGAGCTTTTGAACATGATATAAATATCAGGGGATCATTTCATAAATTATATAAATGTCTAACCATTCGCTATGCTGTACACCTAAAACCAATAACATAATATTGAATGTCAACTATAACTGAAAAATAAAAATAATTGAAAAGGTAATAGAAAGGAATTTAACATTTAAAAAACAGAATCATTAAAATCTGGTTTATAAATTCAAATATATTTGAATTATATTAGAAAAAGTAACAGCCTCATCAAGATGCTTTGGGCAAATTAGACTAATAACTTTAATTTAAAACTAACTTCATGTGTCTGTTTTTAACCACCTTATAAAAATAATGTAAGTACAATACCTAGATTGTACAAGATACAATTTATTTTCCCATGATTAAAATTTTCTATATTGGTTTTATAAGTCAAAATTAGCATTGCTTCCATAAATTAAGATTACAAAAATGTGTCTAAATGAAGTTGAAACTACAGATGTCTTTTAAAAGTATTATGCTAGTGAAATTTTTTCATCTTATGTGTGAACTCAAACTTATAATTTTCAAAATCTTGGTTAATTTTGAAATCTTGAATTGATACTAATTTTTTAACTGATAAATAATGTTTGAATACATGAACAACATAATTTTCACTTAACTATATTCTTTTGTCTATGTAATAAAGTAGACATTGGTTAATATGTCAAAGGAGGATGCACAAATATATTTGAGTTTTTTAATATTCATATTCATTTTGGAAGAAATGTAAAAGAATGAGTATACTCTATGGAGAGGTATATTCAAGCTAATGGATGTGTTTTTGTTTATGAAGAAAAAGGAGAGAATAATTTTGCCTGAAAAAAGAATTGGCTGGTTATACACAAAGCATGAAAGATCACAGAAACGAACTTTATTTGCCTGAGTTTCAAATATATATAAATAATAAGCTTTAAGGGATAAGTAAAATGTGTAAAATTATTGAAAAAATATGTTAAATGTAATGGATTTATAAATAAGAAAGCAAAGACTAGGAACTTTGTTTACTGCAAATCATTAGAAAGATGACTGAACTTTCCTTGTGTTGAAATGATTTATAATATGTGCTTTGGTATCTGGTAAATCCAATATTTGGTCCCGCTCAGAAACAGTTTACTGAAGATTTTTTCTCAATACGGACCACACTTTCCTACTTCTTTGCATTTCCATAATTTTGGTTGAAAACTGGACATTGTAAGTAAGATATTGTAGCAACTCTGAATTTGGTCGAGTTTAGAAATTGTTGGATTTTTTTCCATTAATCAGTTAACATGTCTGGACTCAGATGGCAAACTGTACCCCAACTCTGCACTATAGTTGATATGCCTTTGTTCAATTTCTATGGCTTCCTGCTATTGCTTTTTTAGCCTGGAGTCTTTGAGACTGCCTCTGAAACTCTGTAATTTGGAATATCAGAGAAAAATCAGCAAGCTCCCTTGCATCAAACTCAAAGTTTACTGAGAAAAACAAAAAAGTAAGCAGACAATATCAATATAATGTGACTAATTGTATGATAAAAATATGCACATATTTTTATCATACAAGCAGCGTAAAGCAGAAAGCAATTAACTCTCAGCACAACCAATAATCCAGAAAGACTTCATAAAAGAGGTGACTTCTAGATTGGGTTTTGAAAGATAGTGATTTACAGGTAGATGTAGAAAGAGAACAATTCAGGTAGAGGAACATGTAAGGGTAGATGAGTATGATATACCATGACATGTTCTAAGAATTACAGACCACTTGATGTAGCTGGAGCAAAAGACATTAGGGAGAATAAAGATGGGAATGTAAGCAGGATGTAGATCATAAATAGCCTATACACCAAGTTAAGGGGTAAATAAATGATCCTAGTGAGGATACTAATGAGCCATTGAATGGTTTTAAGCTATGTTAAGGGTGGAATAGGGCAATCCACGTAGGAGACAATAATGGCATGGTCTAGAATGGTAGTTGTGAAAGTAAGTGAACGGCAATGAGAGGTAAAACAGGAGGCAAAATAGATGGAGCTTGGGGAGAGGCGTGAAGCATGATACTAAAGATCTTTGCTCTAACCAAGTAGAGTATAGTGTCATTATCCAATATACAAAATGCAGGAAGAACAGAGGTTTGAAGCGGGGAGGAGAGCAGATGGTGTGTTTAGTTTTTGATGTGCTGAGGTCCAAGTGCTGGGACAAATCAGAAGGGAAGTCTGACAGGCAGCTGCATATACAGTTACCTGCATGCCCTGGAAACGAAGTGTTTGAGTAAGAGTTCCTGAAGAAAATACACAAGTTGAGAAAAGAGGTGGTCTGAGAACAACACCTAGCGGATGCTGAAATTTAAAGTGTGAGCCAAAACGGTGATTGACAAGAGAGGAAGAAGGAGTTGATGGCAATAGACACAGTGGAGGTAGTCACAGTACTAGTGGGATCTTCCCCTACAGACACCAATCCTGCTGCAAGCCTGAGAAGGGCTGGCCCCACCAGCATCTTTTCCACACCTATTATTGGCCCCTCTGACTCTTGCTCCTAATACAGACTATATGTCAGACCTCTGCCCTTACTAATTAATTAGAAAATTCCTAATAGATACATTATCCCCAGCAGTGTTATATAGTCTTGCTAGAGACTTTTGTCCAGTTGTAAATCAATTGCACTTCTTTAAGCTTCGCAAAACAGTCCCCTGGTAACTTCACTCCATCCATCAAATGTCATCCATGAGGTACTCGTGATGAAGACCTGCAGAGTCTCAGGGTCAGGCTCATTAGCCAGAGCTTCTTTCAGACTAATTCTCTATGGACTTCCCTTAATATTAGGTTGGTGCAAAAGTAATTGCTGTTTAAAAGGTTAAAAATAATTGCAAAAACCACAATTACTTTTGCACCAACTGAATAGCTTTCACCAGAGGAGCTTGCAGCCCTGGGTCCAGAAAAAGGTGATGGTATGTCCTGGAGAGGATTGACCAACTAGAATCCCCTGCATTTCTCAGGAACCAGAAAATGGAGGGATGTTCCTGCCCTAAGTAACACATTAGTATATACAGTTACCTGCATACACACAAAGCAACATGGGAAATACACTTAAAGAGAGAAGGTAAAGAACGGACTGGGTATGGATTTAGACAAATGTTCTTGAAGGATTCAGAATTCACTTATACCAGTCATTAAAATTACATGACTCTCCAAACCAAAAAGAAATATATGTTTTCTAAGAGAAAAATGAGTTACTAGGTAACAATGAAAGATTAAATGTTGAGCCATATTATATTTCTCAAATTCTAGAAGAAACAGTCAAAACTTATAACCAAGCAGGAGGATTTCAGTAAATATCTGACTAATCCTGAACTGGAGACAGAATAGACTTTGAAGCAGGAACAACAGAGCAGTTGAGAAGAGGGTAGAGGAGAGGCTAGAGACAGTGTTGTATAGAATGAAAGTGGTGTATGGAATGAAATATGGAGTTTTAGAGAGACTTGCAGCTTTTATAAAAATTGAGGATCTCTAAGGGCAGAGAAGATCTCCCCCACCCCACTTTATGGAGGTATAATTGACAAAATTGCATGTATTTAAAATGTACAATGTTATGATTTTTCATTCATATATATTGCAAAATGATTACCACAATCAAGTTAATTAGCACATCCACTGCCTCACCTTTTTTTGTTGTTGTTGTTGAGAACACTTAATATCTATAGTCAGCAAATTTCAGGTATACAATATTGTTAACTCTAATCATCATGCTGTACATTAGGTTCATAAAGCACAATTCATTTACCTCTTCCTAAGCTTTCTATATAGTGATATCACAAATTTTGGCTTATTATGTTTATATTAATATTGTACATAGTTAAGAAATGTATTGTTAGTTTTCTTTTTTTGCAATTGTCTTTTTTTTCCTACTGCTTAGTTTTCTATGTACCATCACTAATTCATCTCAGTAGACTCAGACCCAGAATTCCAGCAGTAGTTCTCTTTCCCATCTCTCCTGAAGCCCTCTGTTTTGTTTTTTGCTTTGTTTTGTTTTGTTTTAAGGAGGGTGCAGCTCACAGTGGCCCATGCAGGAATCAAATCTTGGAGTTATTAGCACTATGTTCTAACCAACTGAGCTAACCAAACACCCTTTTTTTGTTTTGTTGTGTTTTGTTTTTTAGCTGCAGGTGTAGAAAACAACACAGTGATTACATGTTTACATGCCTCACAAAGTGATAACCCCAAAAAGTCTACTACCCATCTGACACCATACATAGTTATTACAATACCATTGACTATATTCCCTAAGCTGTACTTTACATCCTATGGAGATATATATATATTTTAAGTTATAGTTGACATTCAATATTATTTTATATTAGCTTCAGGTGTATAGTGCAGTGGTTAGGCATTTATATAATTTATGAAGTGATCCTCCAATAAGTCTAGTACCCAACTGACACTATAGATTTACAACATTATTGACTATATTCCCCATACTGTATTTCACATCCCCGTGACTATTTTGTAACTACCAATTTTACTTCCTAATCGCATCAATTTTCTCACTCATCCTCCCAATGCCCCTCCCATCTAGCAACCATCAGTTTATTCTCTGCATCTATGAATCTATTTCTGTTTTGTTTGTTCATTTATTCTGTTCTTTAGATTCCACATATGGTATAAGTGAGACCATATGGTATTTGTCTTTCTTGATCTGACTTATTTCACTTAGCATATATCCTCTAGGTCCATCCATGTTATTGCAAATGATAAGATTTCATTCTTTTTAATGGAAGAGTAATACTCCACTGTATATATATATACCACAATTTCTTTATCCAATCGTTTATTGATGGGCATTTTGGTTGTTTCCATATCATGGCTATTGTGAATAGCACTGATATAAACATAGGGATGCATATATCTTTTTGAATTAGTGTTTTGAATTTCTTTGGATAAATAACCAGGAGAGGAATTGTTAGATCATAAGGTAGTAGTTTTATTTTCAGTTTTTTGAGGAATCTCCATACTGTTTTCCATAGTGGCTGCACCAAATTGCAATCCCACCAACAGTGCATAAGGGCTCCCTTTTCCCCACATCCTCGCCAACACTTGCTGTTTGTTGATTTATTGATATGGCCATTCTGACAGGTATGAGGTGATATCACATCGTGGGTTTTATTTGCATTTCTCTGATGATTAGTGACATTGACCATCTTTTCATATGTCTATTGGCCATCTGTATGTCCTCTTTGGAGAAATATCTATTCAAGTCCTCTCCCCTTTTTAAAATTAGATTGTTTGGGGTTTTTTTGATATTGAGTTGCATGAATATATATATATATATATATATATATATATATATATATATATATATATATATATGTATACACACACACACACATATATGTATATGTATATATATGTATATACACATATATACATATATACACACATATATATATAAAATTTTGGATATTAACCCCTACCAAATGTATCATTGGCAAAGATCTTCTCCCATTCAGTAGGATGTCTTTTTGTTTCGTTGAAGCTTTCCTTTGCTATGAAAAAACTTTTCAGTTTGATGTAGTCCAGTTTATTTTTTTCTTGTTTCCCTTGCCTGAGGAGCTATATCAGTAAAAATATTATTAAGGATAATGTCTGCAAGTTTACTTCCTATATTTTCTTCCAGGAGTTTTATGGTTTCAGTCTTATATTTAAGTTTTTAATCCATTCTGAGTTTACTCTTGCATATGGCATAAGAGGTTAGTACAGTTTCATTTTTGCATGTATCGCTCCCATTTTCCCAGCACCATTTATCGAATAGACTGTCTTTACCCAATATATATTCTTGCTTCCTTTGTCATAAATTACATGACCATATAGGCATGGATTGATTTCTGGGCTCTCTATTCTGTTCCATTGATCTATGTGTCTGTTTTTATGCCAATACCATGCTGTTTTGATTACTATAGCCTTGTAGCATAATTTGATATCAGATAGCACGACACCTCTAGCTTTGTTTTTCTTTCTCAGGATTGCCATGGGTATTTAGGAGTCTATTTGGTATATTTTATGGTTCCATATAAATTTTAGTATTATTTGTTCTAGTTCTAGTCCTGTGAAAAATGCCTTTGGTATTTTGATAGGGATTGCGTTGAATTTATATATACAATATAAATCTTTGAATATATATTGGGTAGTATGGACATTTTAACTATATTAATTCTTCCTCCCAGTGAGCATGGTACATGTTTCCATTTATTTGTATCTTTTTATTTTCTTTCTTCAATGTCATAATTTTCTGAGGACAGGTCTTTAATGTCCTTGGTTAAATTTATTCATAGATTTTTTTTTTTACGCAATTGTAAATGGGATTTTCTTAATTTCTCTTTCTGGTAGTTTTTTATTGGTGTATAAAAATGCAACCAATTTCTGAATATTAATTTTGTATCCTGTTACTTTACTAAATTCATTTATCAGTTCTAGTAGGTTTTTGGTGGAATCTTCAAGGTTCCCTATATATAGTATCATGTCATCTACAAATAATGACAGTTTTACTTCTTCCTTTCCAATTCGGATGCCTTTTATTTCTTTTTTCTCGTCTGATTGCTGTGGCTAGGACTTCCAGTACTATGGTGAATAAAAGTGGTGAAAGAAGCATCGTTGTCTAGTTCCTGATCTTAAGAAGAATGCTTTTACCTTTTCCCCACTGAGTATGGTATTAGGTGTGGGTTTGTCATGTAAGGCCTTTATTGTGTTGAGATACGTTCCCTCTATTCTGCATACCAGGAATGAATCCCACTTGCTTATGGTGCATGATCTCTTTAATGTATTGCTGAATTCAGTTTACTAATATTTTGTTGAGGATTTTTGTGCCTATATTCATTAGGGATATAGGCCTATAGTTTTCTTTTTTTGTAATGTCTTTGGTTTTGGAATCAGGGTAATGGTGGCCTGCTAAAATGAGTTTAGGAGACTTCCCTGCTCTTGAATTTGTAGAATAGTTTGAGAAGAATAGGTGTTAATTCTTTTTTGAATGTTTGGTAAAATTCACTTGTGAAGCCATCTGGTTCAGGACTTTTCCTTTGTTGGGAGCTTGTTAATTACTGATTCAATTTCATTAGTAGTAATTTGTCTGTTTAGATCTTCTGTTTCTTCTTGATTAAGCCTTGGAAGATTGTATGCTTCTAGGAATTTATCCATTTCAATTTGTTGGTGTATAGTTGCTCATAGTATTTTCTTAAATTCTTTTGTATTTCTGTGGTGTCCATTGTTACTTCTCTTTCATTTCTGATTTTATTTATTTGGGTCCTCTCTCTTTTTTCTTGAGGAGTCTGGTTAAAGGTTTGTCAATTTTGTCTATCTTTTCAAAAAACAGCTATTAGTTTTATTGATCTTTTTTATAACCTCTATTTTATTTCATCTCTGATCTTTATTATTTCCTTCCTTGTACTCACTTTGGGCCGTTTGCTCTTTTTCCAGGTACAATTTTTATCTAACCTGCCATCTTAGACCTTCTTCAGCCCTCTGCTTTGTTGTTGATGTTGTTGTTGTTTTGGGGGGGTTTTGTTTGCTTGTTTTTGTGTAATCTGAGCTATTTGCTCTCTATACCTGCCACCCAACCATCATCATGGGACCATCATCCTGAATATTTATTTCACTTCTCTCCTAGTTTAGATTCAAACTTTCCTGCATCTCATATCTTTGACTTTCTTAGTCCCATCTCCCGTTTTGGAAGAGGCAGTCCTCTAGTGGCTTTCTTGAAATGGTGCCTTGAAGTGAAAGGTAAATTGAGAACTAAATACCAAAAAAAAAAAAAATTGTTCTACTCTCACACTTATGAAAAATTGGCTAAGTATGGGAGTTTAGATTGGAAAACGTTTTGCTTTACTGTTTTTTAGCTCACATTGTTGCTGTTGAGAAATCATAATCCTTCTCATTTGTGATGCTTTTTATAGGACCCATTTAGCCTCTCCAGAAGTTTTTAAGACACTTTGTCTTCAGGGTTTTGAAATTGATAATACAACTTTGTATAATCCCATATTTCTTTTCCTTCACTAAAATGGGCTCTCAAAGGACCGTTTCAACCTGGAAACTTAGGCCCTGTGGTCATAGGAAATTTTGATTCATTTCTTTGATCATTTCCTCATCTCTGATTTTTCTGTTCTCTTTCTGAAGAGGCTTTTCTTTGAATATTGGATACCTTGGCCTGCTTCTCTAATTTTCTTATCTTTTCTTCTATTTCTTTTCTATTTGCTATCCTTCATGAATTTGTGCTACTATTTTATCTTCTAAATCCTCTATTGAATTTTTCATTCCACTTTCACATTTAATTTCCAAGAAACTTTTTCTCTCTGAATGGTACCTTATTATAAGCTTTCTGTCCTTTTCTGTTCAGGTATCATGAACACAGTATCTTCCTTATCTCTCTGACGATATTTAGCCACATGGTTTTATTAGTCAGTTTCCTTTGGCTCACTCTGCATTGTCTCTGCGCCTTACACTTCCATTTTTCTATTTCTTTATGTTGATCTTCATGTTTCACATGAAAGGTTTTCCTCAAATACCTGGCGATCCTTGGCTATATTCTCAGATTCAAGAGTAAGACAGTGAGATGCTGATAGGAAGCCCTGTGTGAGGGGGCTGTGCTTGTCCAGGGACAAGAGAATTCCCACTTTTCAATATCTATGCATCTTTTTTCCTAGGCAGGTTGTTCTCTTCTAGTCTCTGGCTGGGGTAGAAAATCCTGGCTGCCAATGTTCTTGGAGTTGGTGTCAGAGGCGTGGAGCCTTAGGGACTAATACAATCTTCTCTCTGCCTCTATCATATACCTGAAGTCCCAATGTCCAGAGCCCTGAAACCTTCCATTTTCTATCCCATGGGGCTGCAGATGTAAAATCTTTCCATCTTTGCAGAAAGTTCTACTGGATAGTGCTGTTGTAAACCATCAAAAGCACTTTAAAAATATTCAGAAGGAGAGGTAAGAGGTGCTACCATTGCTTATTACTTATTAAAATGTCTCTCGTTACTAAAATGTTTCTCTCTCTCTCCATATACCGTGTTTCCCCAAAAATAAGACCTAGCCAGACCATCAGCTGTAATGCATCTTTTGGAGCAAAAATTAATATGATCCGGTCTTATATTATATACAATATAATATAATATAATACAATACAATATGATATAATACCGGGTCTTACATTAACTTTTGCTCCAAAAGACACATTAGAGCTGATTGTCTGGCTAGGTCTTATTTTCAGGGAAACAGCGTATATGGGGGGAGGGGAGGGAGAGAGCGAGACATGTTTATATACATACATATACACACAGAGACATGTATGCACACACATTCTAAATTCTAATAACATATTTGAAAATCACTTTTTATTTCACAAAGAATTTTCCCACCCATACTATTATTTTATCTCCACAGGAACCTATGGTCACACAAGATTAATTATGTTCAGGGTGATGTGGCCAGCAAAATAGGTAGTAGTATCTCATTTCACAATTGAGAAAACTAAACCCCAGACAGGTTAAGTGACCTGTCCATGGTCATAGAGCTAGAAGTTGGAGGGGTCAAGATTTGAGCAAAGGTTTTCTAATTCCAAATGCAAATCTTAGTTTAATATGTCACAAATTCATACCATTTATTCACACACTTATTCACCAACATTTATTAAGTACCTATTATGAGCCAGCCACTGCAAATTCTAGAATACCAAGACTAATAAAACATAATCCTATTCTCAAGGAACTCACAGTATAGCATATAAGACAGACAAGTAAAACTGGCAGTAACAATCCCCAGTGACATGAACCACAGAGCGGAAGTGGGAGATGCTACAGGAACACATAGGAGCAGCACCTAGCCCAGTGGGAGTCGGGGTGGGGAGGAAGGGATCAGAAGAAACTTTCTGGAGAAAACATCTAAGCTGAGCACAGAAGGGAGAACAGATGTTGGTGAGGTGAAGATAAGGGTGAAGAGTATCCTGGAAAACAAAATAGCATGTTCCAGTGACTAGAGGCAGAGAAATATGCAGGACAGATTCACGGAATTTGAATTACCAAGTCAGATTTTCTCATGTACTCTGATTTATTTCTTTCCCTCATCTCATTGTTCTCTTTCATTTCCTAGTATGTTTAATCCACACGGCAAATTTTCTTTTTCCTAATTTCTCCCAAATGCATATCCCCTGCTCCACAGTCTCCAAGTTGCCCAACTCATGATCCCTCTATTGCTTCTGCTGCCTCCATTCTTTTCAACCCCTGAATTCTCGGTGTTGACATAGATTTCTGGCATTCTCCTCCTCTTACTCTTTGCCAGATGATCTCGAAAGTCTTCTCCAAATATATACACAAATATTTGTGGATATACATAATTACGCTACCCAGACCATGGACTAGTGCACTGTATGCCTTTGTTATTCCAATCAGCAATTATTTATTGAGTGCCCATCATGCCATAGGCACTGTTCTAGGCACAAAATATCATCCCAGATTTCTTGGAGTATACATTCTAGTTGGGAAGCACACAATAAGGGAAGAAGTAAACATATATCCAGGAAATTATGTGTATTTACATAGATGTATGCACATTAGTACATAAATGAGATATCATACATGATTCTAAACTTGCTATTTTTCACTCTACTGTATATTAAGCGCATCTTTCTTCATCAATACATATATATCTATGTGGTCTTTTTTAACACCTAAGGGGGACCTTGAGCCGTATGAAGAGGCAGCCTTATTCTTCCTTCATTGTATCATTTTCTGGCAGAAGGCTTAGACTCCCAATTCCACACCACACATCATTGCTTGGCTCCTCTTTGAACACAGATGACATCGTGAGACACTTATAGAGTGCTCTCTCTCAGATAGTCCAGCTTTGTTTGTCTGTGGTGGGTGGGGGTGCACCTAGCAATGGGCAGGTGTACCCTCTATCTTTGGTCCCTAACCCACAGAAATCAGGAGGACCATAATATCTTAGACTAACTGTTAGCCACATCCAAGCAAGTCCACACTCATGTTTCCAGCCAAGGATCACAGTATAGTCCGTGCTTGTCCTTTCAACTCCCTCTCTCTGGATATATCATGAAGACATTTTAATTTTCCTACTGAGTTAAACAATGTTTCTTTGTTGTTTGTAAACTAATTCAAACAATTAAAAATAAGCTTCTTTTGTTTTTCCAAAATGATCAATAATTAAGGTTTATAACCTCCAGCCATCCCCAGACTGCACTTCATATGACACATGCTCCAGGAGGCAAACATTCACTTTGCTATCAGACTGAGCCAAATCCCCATTAAAGAATCCAGCACCTACAGGCTTGGTGACCTAGGGCAGATTCCTCTATGGTTATTCTCCCACATCTGATCTACCTTCTAGATACTCTAAATTACCAGCTTCCTGAACATGCCTTACTTATTCTCACACATAAATCTTTATACATTGTTGGTCCATCTATCTAAAATGACAATAATAATGGCCATCATTTATTGTGCATCTGCTATGTGCCAATCCGTATGTCAGCCACTTTATAAACATTGTCTCACTTGATCCTCAGAAAAACCCTTGAGATAAAATTATGGACTATTTCTTATAACCCAAGAATGAATCCATTTTCTTTTTCTATACTTTTATTAAGATATAATTTACATACCATGAAATTCACTCATTTTAAGTGTGCAATCTGATTACTTTTAGTAAATTTACAGAGTTCAGCAACCATCACTACAATTGTAGAACATTTCCATTACCCCAATAAAAGATGCTTCATGCCTATTTGTCATCACTCCTTATTCCCAAACTCAACCCCAGAGATTATGTTCAGTCTCTGTAGATTATTCTTCCTGTATAATTCATATAAATGAAATCATACAATATGTGGTCTTTTATGTCTGGCTTCTTTCATTTAACATAATGTTTTTGAGGTTCACTCACATTGGCAAAAGCATCAAAACTCTATTCCTTATTACTTCTGAATAGGAGTTCATTCTAGGGATATGCCACATTTTATTTATCTATTCTCTGGCTGATAGACATTTAGGTTATTTCCAGTGTTTTGTGAATAACGCTGCATACATGTCTTTTTGTAAACACATGATAGTTAAAATTACTGCTCCCAACTCTACACTCTCTTACAATAAAATAACACTTTTGCATCCTTTGCCATGTAAGCTTGCGGTGTCTCTCCCTGTGAGCAGAGAATACTGCCTCCCATTAATATTGGGCTTGGTCATATGAGTTATTTTGACCAATGCATTATCAGCAGAAGTAATGGTATGACTGTTCCAAGATGAGGTGCTAAGTAGCATGACAAGTGTCCACTCACCCCTTTTAAGTTTCTGCCATCTCCCATGAGAACATGCCCCCATTTATGAACTTGTGGTTCATAAATGAAAAGACATATGGAAAAGATCTGAACCCAATCCCCAGTGTCTGACATTTAACCCAACTAAACTCAGCTGAGTCCAGCATTGGCTCTGCCAGTTGCAGACCTATGAGTGAGAAAATTATGTGCTAATTGTTTTAAGCCACTGACTTTTGAGAATGGTTTGTTATGCAACATTATTTCAGCAACAGCTGACTAATACATCTAACTACTTTCCCAGTCCTAATCCAAATTATAGTTACCTGTCCTTACACCACACAATATCTATCTACTTATCTATCTATCTATCTGCCTATCTACCTATCTATCTATCTATCTATCTATCTATCTATCTATCTATCTATCTATGATATTTAACAAGACTTCACATATAATTTATTAAAATATCATTTGCGTCCATCTCTGTGATAATTTCATGACAAATATGAAATTCCAAGGGGCTGTCTTTTATACTACAGAAGTTTCTTAAAATGTTTTTGGTATATACAACTTTTTCCTGGCCATAAAAAAACACTGAGCATTATCTTATGAACAAAATAAACTCTCACTTTTATTTTCTCCTCTCTCTCTTCTCTTTTCTATAGTCTATGTTCCTTTATAATTTTAATAACCTCTTTTACATCAAATCTCTCTGGATCCTCACAATAACCAAGTTTTATTCCCAATTTATAGATTAATTTATGGGAGAGTATGTGACCAACCCAAGGTCACACAACTAGTAAGGAGACTTAGAAGGTTCATGCCTAGGTCTGACCATAGGTCCAAGACATTATTCATACACCATGGACCTTTTGTCATCTCTCACCTACATCTTTGTTATGCACATATTTTGGCTTTTCTGCTCTACCAGGCAGTCCATCTTTCAGTGAGATTATAAACTTCTGCTCTTCCTGTTTCCTTTCCTATAAATCTAATTTTGTCTCCATATTATTGGGCAGCTAACTTTCAATGTATTCTTCTATATTAACACTCACAGACTGAGTGTTGACATGTTTTCTCTTCTCCATACCCTTGCTTTAGACTCATGGTGTTTTTATTACACAAAATCTGATTCTAGTTATGTTTTTATATCCAGATGTTTTGATGTGAAATAGTCCGTGAGACTTCTCTACTTGACCAAATTATTCTATTTCCTGTAGCCTCTACAAACCCTTTTTAATAACCTCATCTACCCCTCCATCAATTTCTATTTTATGGGTATGGCTCTCCTTTGACATTTCTTTGTGTATAATGTTCTTGGGTCTTTATAGGTTTTCAGCCTTAGTCCTTTCCTTTTCCTTTTCCCCGACACTTCCTTTTCAAAGACTAACACTTGTAACATTTTGTGTCCCTGTGTATGAATTATTTCAAAAAAAAATAAACTCCTCCATCCTGTATATGCTGTCTTGGTTATTTGTTTGAGAATTCAAGGAGTTCACAACTCCTGATATAAGTTTAAATTGACAAAATCTGGGTCAGTAGAGAGAGGATAATAAAGTCACTCTTTCCTTCCACTTATAACACTCTTCAGAATGAATTAAAAATTATGTGTTGAATGTTAAGAGTCAAAGAAGCTAGGAAGATGGCAAAAAATGGTAAGAAGCACTCTTTTGAACATTACAGAAGCTTTCTTAGCACCGTAGGAAAAAATGGGAAAAGTCGATGGTTGACTTGACGATATTTAAGGCAACAATCAGCATTAATTCCTATTGACCTTTCTGCAGCTTTTATTCATCTATCCATTCAACATATATCTGTTGATGTACTAGTATAATTTAGCAACATCAAAGTACCAAGCCCATACATTAGCAGTCAATAAATATCCAGAGAAC
Source organism: Rhinolophus sinicus (assembly GCF_036562045.2). Classification (NCBI taxonomy): domain Eukaryota; kingdom Metazoa; phylum Chordata; class Mammalia; order Chiroptera; family Rhinolophidae; genus Rhinolophus; species Rhinolophus sinicus. The sequence goes on from NC_133759.1 coordinate 36,313,876, forward strand.
AGGATTGAATTGCTTATGCAATGGGAATGCAGAAAAAATGAAGATAGTATGGTCTCTTAGGCTTACAATCTGGAGGATTCAGAAGAGGCTTAATATTTACTACAGAATGTATTAGGTACTGGAAGATTTTAACCTAATCTCCCATTTGATCCTAATAGCTCATACTTCAAAGATAAGAAAATTGGAAAGTAAATCACTTGGGAATGCATTAGGTAAAATAACAGTACACCCAATCAACAATGGCCTAAATGTAGGAATTTATTTTTTGATATAACATGAAGGTAGCTGAATTGCTGGAGATGACAAAATAGGCTAAAATATCAGGATCTACATTTCTGTGTTTCTTTTGATCTTTCTTTTCTTCCTGTAGCTTCATGGTCTGCTGTAGCTCCACATATCACATTCACATTAAGATATGAATAATATGAAAAGAAGACTGGTGCTAGGAATTTCTATTCCATTTAAGAGTAGATAAAAAGCAGATTTAACATCATCTAAATGCTTCCTATGCATTATCTTATTTAATTATCTTCTTTTTAGAGTACATCTTTTAGAAGTTCTTTTGGTGAGGATCTGTGGTAGTAAAATATCTGAGTCCTTACTGTCTGAAATTTTACTCATTGAACATGTGCACTTGAATTACAGCTGGGCTGGGTATAAAAACAAGTTCAAAATTATTTTCTATCAGTGTTTTAAAGATACTTCTCTACTGCTAGAGGGGCGGGGGGGATAAGGGGAAGGCGAGAGGTTTTGAAAAATAGTCGGTAACCACAAGATGGTCATGGGGGTTTGAAAATTAATTTGGGGAATGTACAGAGGGATAGTGGATGGGGGGAGGGGGGTTCACACAGTGTGAGGGATATAAATGATAAACGTCTAAGTTTTGCTTTGTCTTGTGCACCTGAAACTAATAAAAAAAAATAAAAAAATAAAAAAAAAAATAAAAAGAAAACTAATTTGCCAGGAAGAAAAAAGAAAAAAAAAGATACTTCTCTACTGTCTTCTTGAATTCAGTTTGTTGAATAGAAGTCTGGTGTCATTCAGATTATAGTTAGTATGCCTTTTATAATTGTTATCTTTTAATTTTTCTATTTTTCCTTAATGTTCTGAAGTTTCATACAACGCCTCTAAGTATAGGTTTATTTTTATTTATACTGTTCTGCACTTGATGGGCTCCATAAATTTGAAAAATTGTGACCATCTTGGGGATAAGTCGGGATAATTTGTGACAACAAAGCCATAAAAAGGTAGGGGATAAAAGGGAAAGGAGGTAAGGTGCATGCAGAAGAAAAAGGACTAATGTATATATGAAACTTTATTTTACATAAACTTAATGGTAACCACTCAAAAAAATCCAGAACTGAGGCACATATCACAAAAAAAAGAAGAAACAAGAAAAAATCATAGACTACCACTAAACTAAAATAGACAGACAGAAACACAAAGGCAAAGAAACAATGGAGACATGGAGCTATGAGAAAACACAGGATAAAATGGCTATAGAAAATCCTCATATATCAATAATCACCCAAAATGTAAATGGACTGAACTTACTAATAAAATGACACAGAGTAGCAAATTGGATCAAAAAACACAACACAACCATATGCTGCCTTCAAGAGACACATCTCAGCTTCGAGGATAAATAAAGACTCAAAGTGAAAGGGAGAAAAAAATGATACTCCAAGTAAAGGGCATCCAGAGAAAAGTGGGTTTAGCCATACTTATATGTGATGCAATAGACTTCAAGATAAAAATGGTAACAAGAAACAAAGATGGATATTTCATGATGATAAAGAGGACAATACATCAAGAAGACATAACACTTATCAATATATATGCTCCCAATCAGGGAGCACCTAAATACATAAAGCAATTACTAACAGAACTAAACACAGAACTAAAGGAAGAAACTGACAAAAACACAATTATAGTAGGAAACTTAAATATGCCATTGACATCTATGGACAGATCATCCAAACAAAAAATCAATAAGGAAATACAGCAGCCATAAATGACAAATGAGACCAAATGAACATAATTGACATTTATAAAGCAGAAGATTGTACATTCTTCTCTAGTGCGCATGGAACATTCTAAAGGATAGACCATATATTGGGACATAAAACTAGCCTCAACAAATTTAAGAAGATTGAAATCATACCCCATATATTCTCTGACCACAATGCTTTGAAATTGGAGAGCAACTGCAAAAAGAAAGTGGGGGAATAAACACAAAATGGAGATTACACAACATGCTACTGAAGAAGAACTGGGTTGAAGAAATAAATGGAGAGATTAAAGATACATAGTAACAAATGAGAATGAAAATACAACGTGTTAAAATTTGGAGGATGTAGCCAAAGTGGTAATAAGAGGGAAGTTTATATCATTACAGGCGTTTCTCAAGAAACAAGAAAAATCCCAAATAAACAATCTAACATTATATCTTAAAGAACTAAGAAAAGAAGAACAAATAAAACCCAAAGTCAGCAGAAGGAAGGAAATAATAAAAATTAGAGCAGAATTAAATGAAACAAAAAGACAGCAGAAAAAATTAATGCAACAAAGAGCTGGTTCTTTGAAAAACAGATTAAAACTGACAAACCCCTGGCTAGACTCACTAAGGAGAAAAGAGAAAAGACACAAATGAACAGTATCAGAATTGAAAGAGAAGTTATAACAGATACAACAGAAATACAAAGGATCATACAAGAATACTATGAAAGACTATGCCACTAAATTCAATAACCTACCGTGTTTCCCAAAAAATAAGGCCTAGCCAGACAATCAGCTCTAATGCATCTTTTGGAGCAAAAATTAGTATAAGACCCGATATTATATGATATTGTATGACATTTATGATATTATATATGATATGATATGATATGATATGATATGATATGATATGATATGATATGATATGATATGATATGATATGATATGATATGATATGATATGATATGATATAAGACCTGGTCATATATTATAGTAAAATAAGACCGGGTCTTATATTAATTTTTGCTCCAAAAGACGCATTAGAGCTGATTATCTGGCTAGGTCTTATTTTAAGGGAAACACAGTAGAAGAAATGGGCAAGTTCTTAGAAATATACGACCTTCCTAGGCTGAATCACGAAGGACTGGAAAATCTAAATAAACTGATCAACAGCAAGGAAATTGAAATAATCATCAAAAACCTCCCAAAAGCAAAGGTCCAGGACCAAACGGCTTCACTAGTGAATTCCACCAAACATCAAAGATGATTTAATATCTATCCTTCCCGAACTCTTCCAAAACATTGAAGAAGAGACAATACTGCCTAACTCATTTTATGAGACCAACATTACTCTGATATCAACACTTCATAAGGATAACACACACACACACAAACAAGACTAATATTTCTGATGAATACAGATGCAAAAGTCCAAAACAAAATACTAGTGAATCAAATAAAACAATACATTAAAAAGATTATACATCATGATCAAGTGGGCTTCATTCCAGGGATGCAAGGATGGTTCAACATATGCAAATTGAACGTGATAAACCACATAAACAAAATAAAGGATAAAAATCATATGACCATATCAATAGATGCAGAAAATGCATTTGACAATATACAACATCCATTTATGATTAAAATGCTTAACAAAATGGGAATAGAAGGAAAGTACCTCAACGTAACAAAGGCCATTTAAAACAAAACGTCATCTAATATCATACTTAATGGTGAAAAACTGAGAGCTTTTCCTCTCAGATCAGGAACAAGACAAGGATGCCCCCTCTCACCACTGTTATTCAACAAGCGCAGAGTTTACCTACTCTGCAATCCTGCCCAGAAGTCCTCCTCATCCTTAAAAGTATACAAGTCCTTTGTTAGGAAACGACAGTAGGTAGTAGCTGTTTTTAGATTTAACGTATTTAGCAAAATAAAAAGTTATTAAAGTTATGTCTTTTAATTTTGGGGTGATATGTTTCTTGTACTTTGTTGGCAATTACACTGCTCCACATGTGGGAACCACTGCCCTTGAGCACATTGAGAGCCCAGTCAAGAGTTTCATGTTAGGTTGCAAGAAGATGAGAATGGGGGAGAAAAAGAAATAGAAATGACATAGAGGGTGTGAACATGAAAAAGAGTCCAATGAGGATTCTCAATGCAAATTTGAAATATAATTTCTATTAAGACAGTGTGTTTTAGGTAAGTTAGTTATCCAAAAATAATAATGATACAGCTGTGGTGCCTATTTCAGGGCAGCTATCATGGTCCAACTCCCTTAGTGTTGGTTCTGGTATACTGTCCTGAGAAGATCCATCCTCACTGGCTTGAGGGCAAGAAGCCAGCTCTTATGAGTCACTAGAGACTTCTGAAAATATGCAGAAATATTATTAGGATGAGGGTTACAAAGTTAATTGCTCCTGTTTTAAGCACATAATTTTAGGTTTATTATAAAATAATATTTTGAAAGTTTCCTATCATTCTGCGGCCTAATAAGTGCCGGTTACTAATTATAAAATCACTTTTTTTTTGCCTGGTAAAGAGTTTATCCAAAATGGCGAGACATATCTTTTGAAATCATAGGATAAGAAGCTGCTGGGTTCAAGCTGTCAAAGTTTCATAAGCCACATCTATCGATGATACTAAAATACTTCATATATAAATGAGGTTTGATTACAAGACAATGGGATTGATTTATATGTATCATTGATGAAATCTTTCTCATTTCTCTATAGTAATATGTAAAAGACAGAAAGTAGAACATAGTAACTTTGGAATCAAACTGGTTTAAATTTCTCAAACTTAGGCAAGTCAATTAAACTTTCTGAGCCTCAACACAGTATTGGAAGTCCTCGCCAGAGCAATCAGGCAAGACAAAGAAATAAAAGGCATCCAAATTGGGAATGAAGAAGCCAAATCGTCACTTTTATGCAGATGACATGATTCTTTATATAGAAAACCCTAAAGACTCCACCAAAACACTATTAGAAACAATAAACAAATACAGTAAAGTGGCAGAACACAAAATCAATGTACAAAAGTCCATTGCATTCTTATGTACTAACGATGAAATTTCAGACAAAGAAATGAAAAAAAATCCTTTTGCAATTGCAACAAAAAGAATAAAATACCTAGGAATAAATTTAACAAAGGATGTGAAGGACCTATACACTAAAACTACAGTACATTATCAAAAGAAATTGAAGAAAACACAAAGAAATGGAAAGATATCTTGTGTTCATGGATTGGAGCAATCAACGTGGTTAAAGTAGCACCATTACACAAAGAAATATACAGATTTAATGCAATCCCCATCAAAATCCCAATGGCATTTCTTAAAGAAATAGAACAAAAATATCATCAGGTTTGTATGAAATCACAAAAAAACCCCAAATAGACAAAGCAATCCTGAGAAAAAAGAACAAGGCTGGAGGTATCACACTCCCTGACTTCAAATTAAACTATAAAGTGACAGTAATCAAAACAACATGGTATTAGCAGAAAAACAGACACATAGACAGACCAATGGAATGGAATTGAGAACCCAGAAATAAATCCACTCATATATAGGCAAATAATTTTCGACAAAGGAACCAAAAGCATACACTGGAGAAAAGAAAGCCTCTTCAATAAATGGTGCTGGGAAAATTGGAAAGCCATGTGCATAAGAAAGACATTGGACTGCTGTCACCATACCCCCAAATTAACTCAAAAATAGATCATAGACCTAAATATAAGACCTGAAGCAATAAGAAGACATAGGTACTAAACTCAAGGACCTTAGTCTTAGAAAGGATTTTATTAATTTGACCTCAAAGGCAAAGGAAGTAAAAGCAAAAATAAATGAATGTGACTATATCAAACTAAAAAGTTTTTGCATGGCAAAAACAACAAAACCATGAACACAAAACAAACAGACACTCAACTGAATGGGAGAAGGTATTTGCAAACAATGCCACCATAAGGGGCTATTATACAAAATATATAAAGAACTCATACAACTCAACAGCAACAAAAGACCAAACAATCCAATTTTTTTAAATGGGCAGAAGACTTGAACAGACACTTCTCCCAAGAAGACATACAAATCATACAAATAGCCAACAGATATATGAAAAGAGGCTCAACTTCACTAACTACTAGGGAAATGCATGTCAAAACCACAATGAGATACCACCTCCCACCTGTTAGAATGGCTACTATCAACAAGACAAGTAATAACAAATGTTGGAGAGGTTGTGGAGAAAAAGGAACTCTCATATACTGCTGATGGGGATGTAAATTGTTACAGCCATAATGGAAAACAGTATGAAGGTTCTTAAAAAAATTAAGACTAGAATTACCATATGACCCAGGAATCCCTTTCCTTAAATGTTTCCAAAAAATCTGAAAACATTTATCTGTAAAGATATATGTACCCCAATGTTTGTTGCAGCATTATTCATGGTGGCCAAGACATGGAAACAACCAAAGTGTGTTTCGATAGATGATTGGATAAAGAAAATATGATACATATATACAATGAAATATTACTCAGCCATAAGAAAAGATGAATTACTGCCATTTGCGACAACACGGATGAGTCTTGAGAGTATCATATTAAGCAAAATACGTCAGAAAAAGTCAAAAAGCATATTATTTCACTCATGTGGGATATAACACTGAAAGCAACAAACGAACAAGACAAGCAAAAACTCGTAGACACAGACAACAGTTTAGTAGTTATCAGAGGGTAAGAGGGGAGAGGGGAGGTAGAAAATGGTTACGGGGGTCAAATATATGGTGATGGAAGGAGATTTGACTTTGGGTGGTGAACACACAATGGAATATATAGATTGATGTATTATAGAATTGTACACTTGAAACCTATATAATTTTATTAACCAATGTCACCCCAATAAATTTAATTTTTAAAAAAGGAAGAAACCTTGTATCTACTTTTAACCTAGAGTTCCCTAAAAGAATTGGGGTTCAGGAACTTTATTTGTTATAACAGTAACATCTAATGGATGCCAGTGTATATATACTTTGGAAAACCTGGGCTAAGCACCAGATCTGCCATTCATTCCATTTTCACCCAATTTGGAGATCTTCTTAGTTCTATTAGTCAGTCCATATGGCGACAACAGAGCAAAATTTCTTCCAGGTAGAATTATAATCTGAAGAACAACTAGCTAGTGCTTTTCAGATACTGCATTTTCACTCATGAACCACATTAGTATCGTGTGTCATGTAGCATCATGTGGCATCTTATACATGAGATAACTACTCTTGGACTTTGACAGCAGAAGTGTAAACTTCTCATGCAGAACCAACCATGATGCTTTGCACGTATTAGATCTCAGAACACATTCATTGAATTGGGTGTAACTGACTTGAATTTTCCACCATGAACAGGTCACTCCTCATCTTTGGCGCTAGTTCTACACTAAGCAATTACACAGGCTCCCTCTCGTCCTTCCCATAAGAGCTCATTAAATTCAACAGCCAATTACTGAGTGGCTATCAAGAGCCAAGCTCTGCTTCATGCAGTGTCCACTCTGCCCTCTTCTGGATAAGACCTCCCACTCCCACTGGCAAAGGTAGCCTGGCAGTGCCCTTGCTAATTCCTTCTTATTTCTTTACCTTGAATATTTTCCAAGCCCTTGGAGGAGCAGAAAGGAAGAAAAAGAAAATAAGAACTAAAAGAGGAAGTGTGCAATAGGTTTGAAAGATATGCTAGAACAGTTGTTCCTAACTCTTTAGTGGATGCAGACCTCTTTCTAACATCCAAATATTTCACAGACATCAGCATGATTGGGGATACGCTTTGACTACCTGTTAACTGAGAAAATGTAGAACAAAAATTTATGCTGAATTCAGCAACGATTTGAAACAAAATGCTTTCAATGTCAAGATCCAGAAATCCAGACTCAACTGGGCTTTAACAATATGGATGGATGGAAGGATGGCTGGATGGAAATATATATATATATATCATTGACCCGGGGTCTTCTCATCCTGCCACTCAGTAGCCTCACTTTGGATCTTGTTCCCAGACTGTCAGCATAACAACTGTGGCACTCCAGGTGTCACATTCAGACACACATCAGAAAGGTAAAAAAGTCCATCTCTTCCCATAGTTCTCTCTTTGGGAAAGCACATAGTCCCCAGAAACCACCTGAAAGCTTTCTCCAAAAGTTTCATTGGCCTAAATATATACACATGCCCACCCTTAGACCAATTGTGAGCAGAGAGTAAGATTAGACTAAAATAAATCAGGTTCACTCTTGGAGCTGGGAGTGGGGTCGGCTTCCCCCAGGCACTTAGCTGCAAGGGAAAAGGGTGGATACCTGTGGTGGGGGGAGAGAAAGGGGGAATCAGGGTTCTATCTTGAAGAAGAAGGGAAGAATACATGTCAGGCAAGCAAACAATAGTGCCTACCACATCTTTTTAAATGAATTTGGAATTCATGAGCATACATTTGAAAAATGAGTGAATAAATATGTGTAGTAGTATTCTATATACATCTACAATCAAATGGATTTATGGACTGTGTCTTGTTAAAATATTTTCAGCTGCAAATTCCATAATATTCAACTAAAAATGGTTTAAACCATTGTAGTTTACCTTTTTTATATAGCAAGTATCTGAGGTAGATTATTCCAGGGTTTGTTCAGTGGCTCACCAACATGAGCACTCTGGATCAGCTTCTGAGCAATTCTCTTGACTTTATCCTCATAGTCACAAGGTAGTTGCTGTTGCTCCACACACCTCATCCCCACAGGACAAAAGCAAGGAAAGGGAAGAGTGGGAAGGGGAGGGGAAGTGGGTGGAGGAGATAGGAAAGGATGGCAATTCTCTTTAAAAGATTCTCTTAGTCTAGTCTTTTCTGAATAAAGAACCTGAGACAAAGACTTGTGTGCAGGTAGGTGGTTAGAGAATATGATTCCCTAAAAAAGAATAAGAGTTTAGTATATGGACAGTGAAATAAAAATCGAGGGAAAGGCAATGTAGGATGCATTATTTATGTGGCCACCACTATGGGAAACTGGTGCTCACATATATTGGGACTTTCTGAGGAGCTTATTAAATGAATCTCATAATTGTCCACCCAAGAAACAAAGGAGAAACAATTTCTCACCTGTGACCTCCCAGTAGTTAAGGTTTGCCTGGTTCTGCTTGCATGAGGGCAGAGACCAGGTTCTGTTGGATTTCCAGGTTGCGTGTCAGAGAAAGCGCAGAAAAGGAAGTGAGAACTACACTGTGTGGGTACAAGTGAGGCCCCCCTCAGACTGCACCTGCAGATAGGCACTGACTTGCAGAGAGCTGATCATCCCAGCAGAGAGGCCCAGGTGATTCTAAACTGGTGCACCAGAGGTGCCCAATGCAGGTTCTTTTTACATTTGGAAGAAAAATCATTCCACAAAGTCCTCAGCAGACACCCACTGTGTGATGTCTCATGGTTTCATTGTCCATGACTGGGTGTCATGCCCACGCATAAATACAAAGGAGGCTGTATATGAGTGTATTTGCCATTTTTAGCCTCTAGAATAAAAGGTGGGCTTTGCCAACAAGACCCAGAGGGTGAGATATGTGTTTCTTGATTCATGTAAGGTATTCTTATGAACTCCTGTTTAAAATTCTGTGCCCAAGAAAAGAGAGAAGAGAAAAAACAACAACAAAAAGAAAGCCAAGACGATATATCAGAGGCCCCCACTTGTCCCATAGCATCATCTCTTCTTCCAGAGTAACAGAGTATTTGGGACAGCACTTGTCTGCCCAAAACAAAGATTGCAATTCCCAGCCTCCTCGACAGCCAGGTTGGTCACGTGACTCAGGTCCGGACAATGAAATGGAGCAGATGTAATGTGTGTAACTTCAAGATGAGAGTGAGGCCATGTGGAGACATGGTGAGGAAGAGGAATAATGGAGAAGTGATAACACTTTATTCTGCTCCTATTTTGTTCCAAACCGGGGATGCTGCTTAGATGAATTTTTTTTTTTTTTTGGACCCTCACATCAACCTGTGAGGAAGGCATTATTACCTCTGTTTTATAGTTTAGGAAACTGAAGCTTAAGTAGACTTTTGAACTTTACTTTAAAGACAGAGGGATCACGTAACCTTTAAAGACAAGGTTATTTTCTTTAGTAACTGTCCCTGTGTTTCAGCATGTTTCCCCCTTCCCTCCACTCTCACAAGTGTCCTGAGGGTCTTTTCCTCTCCCCAGCCACTCCCATAGTTGTGAGAGTCACTCACTTGGGAAGCAACAAAGACCAAGTGCCTCAAAGCAAAAGTCAGAGGATTGGGGTGCTTATTTGCCCAGGGAGGTTTTTCTACTACCTGAACCAAGGATCCAGCAGGAGAAATGAGAGGAGGAGGAAGCCTGCAGCAACTGAGACACATGGGAAGGGGACATGCAGTTCTATTGGGAGGAAGATTGGTGGACACTTTGCACCTTCCTGACCAGGGAGCTAAGAGTGAGCTGCAACCTGCTCAATGTCACCAACCTGAGGACACTGCCAGGTCCTCCATGCCCCAGCTGACTTGGCATCTACATAAAATTTACCATCTAACAATCCCAACACTTTGGGATGCAGATTGGCAGAAGGCAAAGGCTCTCCCTCAGCAATGGAAGATTGGGAAAAACCAATTAGATATTTCCCTGAGCCAGGAGAGCAGTGGATATCTCATTGATGTTATGAAAGGCACTTTAAAACAGGCATGACATGTGGAGTGTGAAGTCTGGTTTTAAAATAGAAATGTGGTTATGTGCATTAGTTGGAAGCAAAGGGAGCTCTTGTCGGTTCAGGCATGGAGTGACAAAAGCTAAAAATGTGAAAAGAAAAGGGGGGATGAATGTGCAGGTATTAAAAAGAAAGATTAGACAAGGGTCGGTGGTTGGTGGCATATGACAGAAGAAGGAAAATGAAACGCCCATGAAAACCCCAATAGTCCCAGCCCCAGTGAATAAAGCCACTACAGGCAGAAATAAACAAGAAAGAAGAGGGAGGAGTTGGCATGGAAGGAAAGATAACTTCTGCTTTGGACAGAAGGAATCACAAGCTATACCCAGACTCCTACATGGAAATGCCCACCAAGCACGGAAGCAGGACTGAAACTTGGTGAAGAGGTCAGAGCAGAAGACAGGTCTGAATCCATTCAGCAGATATCTGTTGAGCTATTAGATACAAGACCTTGAAGTGTCCTGGGTACAAGATTAACCAGATTGTTCTTAGCTAGAAGCTCATCTGAACTCAGCTAGTATGTTTTCAGTACATGACTGGGCTCTCCCAGACAGAAAGTGAAAAAGGAAGAGGCAAAGGGCTGAGGTCAGTGCCTATTGGACAAAAAAGTTTAGAGGATGGACAGCAGCTCCAACTGCTTTAAATGGTGAAGGGAAAGCAGGGCCAAGCAAAGGTCATACATCTGCAATTAGGAGAAACTGGCTGCCTTTGCAAGTTCCCTTTTCGTAATTCATGGGAGCAGGGAACAGAATACAGGGCCTTCAGGACCAGAGGTACAGGAAAGACATGGTGCCAAAGGCATGGGCTTGCCACCCTAGAAATCTGGAGCAGTACCTACTATTCCGAGATCATTAGAGGGAGAAACTCAGCACAACTCCTATTTCTCCTGGAATGCAAAAGCAAGGCAGATTCTGTTAAGGGAAGAGGGACGCTGGAATGGTACATTGAGGGAGCAGCACAGTTGGCTTATCTTTTGTCCCAGAAAAAAATAGAACACATCCCTAAGCAGAAGGGATGACCTTTTTGTGGAGGTGTGTTAATATCTCCCTAGAACAGGAAGAAGATAAAGGAACAATGCAGTGGTAGAGGGAACTTTGGAGAAAAGGAAGGGTACCCCTTCCTCTGAGACTGGGAGGCAAGGAAAAGATGGAAAAGAAATAGCCAGGTTTGAACATGGAGAGATGCTAAGAGAGACCTGAGAGGGGAAATGGCTATAGTCTGATGGATCTTTGTGCAGCCCCACTGAATGGGAGTGTGGTCGGAACAATAGATGAATATAGGGACTGCTAAGCAGCCACGCAGCAGCAACAGGACAGGCAAAATCAACGCACTCATAAGACTCAGGACAGGACCTAAGAAGCTACACTGCGTGTGGAGGGGAGGGGGGGGTAGGTCTCCAGACCCTCAGTCACATTGGGGCTAGCTAGCATCGTGTTTCCCAGCAGCTGTAAAGGGAGTGCAGTATTTACTGTTCCAAGAACATTATGGGGAGAAACTCAGCCCGGCTCATTCCTATTCCTCCTGGATTGCAAAACTGAGGGGTCATTTATACAACAAGCAGAAGCCAACCCAAATAAACTGCTCAGTAACAATAGTCACAATTTTACTACATTAAAGTATGTGAAAATAGAGTTTAGCTGAACAGAAAATCCATAAAAAGAAGATTCAGATGTGCATACCAAAAGACCTTCAACCTCTACATGTAAAAGCTTAGCCGTCGTTGTATAAATCAGCTAAGTCCAATTCTAGACAAAATCTGAGCTGGTGAAGAAGGGAGGCTTTGCTATCACATAGGAAGCTTTTGACTGTACCCACAGAAAACCTAACCAGAAAGGACTTAAACTAAAATAAGGAAAATGAGTTCTCTCACATATCAAGAAGTTTCAAGGTTGAGTTCCAAAGCTGGTAATTCTGCAACTCTACAAACTCATCAAGAAACTAGATTCTCCCCCTTTTACCACGCCCCATCCTCGTCTTACTGACAACGTGTTTTCTTTGGCCATTCCCTTCATGGTCCCAAGGAGGCTGCCCTAGTTCCAATGGTGAAGTGGTAACACACAGACAACATCCCAAAACAGGAAAGCTGGGAATCATTTCCTCTTGTGCAACTCTTTTGAAGAGCAAGGAAACCTTGGAAAGCTTTTCCCAGAATCCCACTCCAGAGCAGACTTCTGTTCATTGACTAGACTGGGTCACATGCCCACCTTTAAACCAATCACTGGCAGGTAGATGGAGAGTCCTTTATTGGTTTAATCAAGCAATTCCTGGCACCGGATATTGAAAAAAATCAAGGTCTGAGTAACAAAGAACAGGGGAAATGACCGCTAGCTGGGTAGTCAGCATTGTCTGTCACAAGTCAGAGAATCATGAAAGGATGGCTCACAGATGAGGTGGGGATTCTGTGCCACCAACCAGGACCACAAAAGAACTTCAAGGTATCTGACCTAGTTACTCAGCTCAAGTCCATATTCACATGTCCAATGACTATGCTCTATGTTTAGTCATCTTTAAACAAATATTTCAGCACGGCAGTCTGGTAGAATAGGATCAGAGAGACCAATGTACCAATCCTAGCCCAGTAACAGGCATCTATATATGTGACCCTGGCCACGCCATTCCAAGGTGGCTTCTTTCTCTCATAATCTTGTGTCTATTGTGAGGATTAATAAACAAAGAATCTCAGTGTGTAATAAGCAGTGTGAAATACAAGGATTGAGATTATCTTTTAAATGATAATCCAAGGATTATAAATAAACTGCCCTGATTTATAGTGAAGACTAATCATTGCTAAAATTATCCTACTGAATGTAGCTCTTGAACATCGTTTGATAAGGGGATCAATCCACTCTAGCATAGTAAGTTCAAATCTAAAAATATTTTTAGCAAAGAACTGCTGCAAGATATATTTGGTTAAAACCATAATAACAGACGAAAATAAATCCTCATCAGCAGACTGGACATTCTGCTTTCTGATATAAGTAAGAATTTAGAGGAATTTGTTGAAATAAATGTTGCATTAACAGAGACATTGCAAATGCTTACCCAGAATAAATAGGGACAGTAAAGAAGTACAGGGTAACTTCCAATTTCTTCCCATTTCCGTCCATCTGTATAACACTTTCATACTGAACTTCATGCAGTCCAATTTTGAATCTTTCACTCCTCATCTCCAAAACATACTATTTTTGTTGCCCATCTAATAGATTGTCAGCCTTTCATTCTGGCATTCAATGCCATAGATATCTGGTCCACCTTATCTTCCACCTTCTCCTAGTTTACACTGAGTCATTCATCCCATCTCTTCCTGCCCCAATGCACACACCTCTCCCCCTGAACTGCCTCCTTCTTTCACCTCAGCCTGTACAATCCTTCCCATCCTTTCATTAAGGAAAGAGGGTCAAGGCCCCTGCTGAAGGGACCTTCTGTTAAGATGTAGATCTCAAGGATCCACACTGTCCTCCTCTGCCTTGTGCCATGCTTAGGGTCCATCCAAGTTCACACTAGGTCATTCTGAGGGGAGTTGAGATAGCAAGATAAGGACTCTTGAGTCACACAACATGAGTTAAAATCCTGGATACAGCACTTACTAGCTCTTTGACTTATGACAAGTTCTATATAAATTTTTTGGGCCTCAGTTTCCTTATCTTCAAAATGGGGGTAATAAAAGATTTCTCCACCTGGGTTTATTGAGTATTAAATAAAACAATGCCTATAGAGAGTTTTTGCATAACACCTGGAACATGGCATAAGAAAAGTTCAGTGATTGTTTGCTGCTACCTGCTATAATTGTCTGCATTCAAATTGCTTTCTGAATCTGTCTTGCCTCACTGGTTCAACTGCAACACCTTTGGACAATGACATGCAAGGACAGATCCCTTCCTCTGCTCAACTCCTCCATCAAATCCTGTTGGACCCTTCAACACCTAGGCTGGGGAAACTGCTAAGTTTGGGTCATGACTGAACTTCCCCTCTCGCCACTACTAACTCACAGGGGAATCAGAGATGCCAGAGATATTCAAGATGGTGGAGCAGATACACACTGTGCCTGCTACCTTCCATGAACACATTAAAATTACAACTAAATTATATTACAATCAACCTGAAGAACCATCTGAGGTCTGGCTGAACAGAAGTTTCCTAACTAACATTATAAAGAAGAAGCCATGTCGAGACTGGTGCAAGGAGTGGAAACGCGAACGGGCCGGCCGCAGACCTCTGTGTGGTAATTGAGAACAAGGAGGAATATCTCGGCCACAGAGATTCCCCCCGGAAGAGAGAGGGACCCCAGCCCCACACCAGCCTCAGCAGCCCAGAGTACTGGTGCCAGGAAGAAGAGCCTCCACAACATCTGGCTGTGGAAAACAGTGGGGATTCCAACCATCCAGGTGGGACAGAAGGCTGCAGGAAACCCAGATATCCTCTTAAAGAGCCAATGCACAGACTCACTCGCAGGCACTCACCTTGGGCTCCAGCGAAGGCAGAGTAACTCGGGGGGCATCAGAGGTATACCAAGATGTCATGCAGGGTGAAAGGAGGGTTCTCTAGTCTGGCTCCCCACATAAGAACGCAGGACACGGTGAGGCCAAACAGGAACATCCACGGAGCCATAGATAGGGGAGTCACACCACTATATTCTCGCTGGCAGGTGGGTTGGAGACACAGGAAGCAGGATCCACACTATCCGCAACCTGCCGTCCAATTCTCTCTGCCAACCAACCTCACTTGCTAACTGCAATCCGCTCTTGCTAGCTCAGCCACCATCTTCTTGCTAGCTCCCAGCTTTCTGCTAGTGTAGCCACAGCAGTTATATAAGTGGCCAATGGCTCACTGGTTACAGCTGACGGCCAACTAGCCACAGCTGATGGGCATCCAATCACAGATGATGGCCATTTACTACCTGAGCCAGCACCTTTCCCCGTGAGGCTGAGAGCCTGGAAACTACACTCCTGGCTCTGTCCCCACACAGGAGCAGACAGAGGTGTGTGGTTTTAGAGTGAAGGGTGGAGGACAATTGCCATTTTCCCTGTAAGAAGGCCTCCTCCTGTGCAGGCCAGCGCCATCTTTCCTGTGTTGAGCCCACCTTCACAGGCCAAATCTGAATCTGATTGGCCTGGTGAGCTCTGCTGCTCCACTCTGCTGACTCATTGGGACCCCACCCCATCTAACACACCTAATACCTGAGGCAATTTCTCCCAGAGCAGCCAGCCCCACCTGCATTGCATTCTTTCTTTAAGAACTATCAGAGCCTACAGGACCCTGGCAGGTGGCAGCGGAACCACGGCGTGCTCTGAGAATTTGCTGAGTAGCTCCAGGCTCAGCACTGGCACCAAAACAGACTCTACATTAACCTGTTGACCATAAATCTTCCCTAAGTGATTAACAATTCCCTAAGACCCTGCCTCACCCAACTTATCTACCACATGGGCTTTGTCAGGGTATGAACCTTAAAGAAGCTGGCAGGAGGCAGCAGGCCTTGGGGTGTCCTGGGTTTTTGTGGAGCTATCCCAGGCATGGTACTGGTAACAACCATTCTCAGTTCATAGCGTGGTCTCTCCCACGCACCTCCAGGGTTAGCACAGGCAGCAAACAACCACGGATTGGTTTGTAGCTCCTACCAGGTAGTCCCTGGCTGGTCACAGGTAGTGGGTGACCTGGGCCTACACTGGAGCCCCTGCCAAGAGGCCCCAGAACCTCAGGCTCCTCAAGTCATTACATCCCCATGACTATTTTGTTTAACTACCAGTTAGTACTTCTGTACAAAGTACAAACTGGGGACGTAAAGTAAAGCACATGGAATATAGTCAATCATATAGTAATAACTGTGTATAGTGCCGAGTGAGTACTAGACTCGTCAGAGGGATCATTTCTTAAATTATACAAATGCCTAACCACTGTGCCATACATCTGAAATTAATATAAAATAATATTGAATGTCAACTGTGATTGAAAAACTTAAAGGGGGAAAAGGTGAAGGGGTCCAAATTTTGAGGTATAAACAAATAAGACATGAGATGTAATATACAGCATAAGGAATATAGTCAGTAATATTGTGATAGCATGTTACAGTGTCAGATGGTTGCTGGACTTATCAAGGTCACTTCTTTAGGTATATAAATGTTGAATTACTATGGTGTACCCCTGAAACTAATGTAATATTGTGGGTTAGCTGTATTTTAATAAAAAAAATCTTTAAAAAAGTATCATTTAATTAATTATTTTTTAAAAAGAATCAGAGATGCCAGTTCTCCAGAACTCTAGTTCAGGGCTGTTCCAGATATAACTCTTCCCCTGTATGTTTTCAAAGAGTGTTCTAATAAAAGTAGAAAAGCATGTGTTACTTCTCAGAGGGCAGAACTGCCACAGAGCACTATGAGGGCACTGGCCCCACGAAGGCAACAGAGAAAGAATGCCAAGAGGTAAGACAGAGAGAAGCTCAGAAAGTTCAAGGTAGGGTACTGGAGCCAAGCAGAGGAGCAAAAGAGGGTAAGACATTCTTGCAACTCAAAAACACGAAAGATGAAACCTGAGAGGGGACGACACAAAACAAAAACTGGAGCTCCAACACAGGAATATTCTGGGTGAAAATGAAAGGAAACCTCAGGCACCAAGCAGAGAAGCAACCATTTCATATCAGAACAGTGGGACTTAAAGAGACTCATGTTGAGGACTACCATTGTCTTCAACCTGATAAAAATACTGGAAGTTACTCTCCAACAAAACATAGGAGTAAACAAAAACAGGGGGAAGATGTGAGAAATAGAAAATAGGAGTCAACCCAAAAGGAAAGGACCTCCAGAAAGGAAACTCCAAGAAAGAGATGAGAATAGTAGACTACCTGACATGGCTGACCTTGTGGGAAATTGTGAGAGTGTATGGGAAGGTTGAGAATCAGTGATAGATACAAAGCAAACTAAGTAAGTGGGAAATAGGGCAAGTAGCTGAAAGTAAGAAATGGAAATAGTCATAGAACACTACAATGCTCAACTGTCAATATTTGCATAGGTATAATAATGTAAACACTGCCAATTTAACCAAAAAAGCTGTAATAGAACTACATTGGGAGGGTGGAAG
This sequence comes from Rhinolophus sinicus, assembly GCF_036562045.2. Classification (NCBI taxonomy): domain Eukaryota; kingdom Metazoa; phylum Chordata; class Mammalia; order Chiroptera; family Rhinolophidae; genus Rhinolophus; species Rhinolophus sinicus. The sequence continues at coordinate 36,331,675 of NC_133759.1, forward strand.
AGGGGAAGCAGAAGAGGTGGGCACAGGGTCAGAGAAATAACTCCTCATCTATTGAGCCAATAGATAACAGTCTGTACATTCTTTAGAAATATGGAGATGTGAAGAGATTCTAAAAGAATGGAAAATGATTATCTCTGAAGGGAAGCTCTTTGGAGGACAGTGAAGTGTAGGAATGTCCTGTGACAGGAGACTTACCAGGCTTTAGTATTATCTGACTTTTTAAACTGTATGAATGTATTATTTCAGCAAAAATAAAATTTAAATAACAGAAAAAGGTCAAATTGATCAGCATATTCTAAAGCAATGCACTGGCTTCTCATCAATTGATTTCTAATTAGTTTTTCATTTACAGATATTTTCACAGTTTTTTTCATTGTTTTTTTTTGGGGGGGTTGTTTTGTCTTTTTGCTTTTTTTATTATTTCACTCTTTTTCTTTAACTGGGAGGGTTATTTTTTCCTTTCTTTTTACCTTTTGATCCTCTGGCAACCACCAATCTGTTGTCTGAGTTTGGTTTTTGTTTTGTTTTGTTTTTCAGGTCCCACATATAAGAGAGATTATACAGTATTTATCTTTCTCTGTCTGACTTAGCATAATGCCCTCAAGGTCCATCTCTGATCTTGCAAATGGCAAGATTGCATTCTTTTTTTTATGGCTGAATAATATTCCTGTGTGTGTGTGTGTGTGTGTGTGTGTGTGTGTGTGTGTGTATAACAGTTTCTTTACCTATTCATCCATCTATGGACGCTTAGGTTGCTTCCATATAATGGCTATTATAAACAATGCTGCAACAAACATGGAGATAGATATACAGTATATCTTTTTGAGCTAGTGTTTTTATTACCTTCAGATATATACCCAGATGTGGAATTGCTATATCATATAATAGTTCTATTTTTAATTTTTTGAGGAAACTCCATATTGTTTTCTGTAGTGGCTGAACCAATTTACATTCCTACCAACAGTGCACAAGGGTTCCCTTTTCTCCACATTCTCACCAACACTTGCTATTTCTTGTCATTTTGATAATAGCCATTCTAATAGGTGTGAGGTGATATTTCATTGTGGGTTTGATTTGCATTCACCTGATAATTAATGATGTTAAGCATCTTTTCATATACCTATTGTCTATCTGTATGTCTTCTTTGGAAAAATGTCTATTCAGATTTTCTGCCCATTTTTTAATCGGATTGTTTGTTTGTTTATATTGAATTGTATGAGTACTTTATATATTTTGCATATTGGCCCCTTATCAAATATACTCGTATGATTTGCAAATATTTTCTCCCAGTGGGTTTTCTCTTCAGTGGGTTTTCACTTTGTTGATGGTTTCCTTTGCTGTGCAGAAAATTTTTAGTATGATGTAGTCCCAGTTATTGATTTTTACTTTTGTTGCTTTTGGTGTCAAAAAATTATCACCAAGACCTATGTAAAGGAACTTACCCACTATGTTTTCTTCTGGGAGTTTTATGGTTTCAGGTCTTATGTTCAAGTCTTTAATCCATTTTGAGTTAATTTTTGTATATGATGCAAAATAGTCATCGAGTTTCATTCTTTTTTGTGTGGCTATCCGGTTTTCCCAACACCATTTACTGAAGAGATTGCCCTTTCCCCTAGTATCACTTTTTATATCACTACAGGTATCAGGATCAGGACTAGCTAAAGAGCAGACAGAGAGTGAAGCGATATCATTTCAGGGGTGCCTCAAGGGACTCCCTGCCCAACAGTATTTGCAACTCTGCCTATAATTACCCCATCATGGTCCCACTGACGTGGGTCTTCAGCAGTCCTCTTCTAAAACCCAGCTCCTCAAGTCCTTTATTAGCACCTTATTAATTAGTAAGCACCTTAGCTTGGATTCAACTGCCAGAAGTTAATAGGACATAGATTAGGGATGAGAAAGGTGAGGGACAGGATGGTGTTAAAGAAACTGGGGAACGGGCAACAGCCAGCACCAACAGGGCTAAATGTGTGCTAGCAGAGGGGAGTGACAGAATTTAAAATAAAATGGGGTTCTCTGCACAAATCTGCCAAGAGCTAGCTGTGGTTGTATCAAGAAGAAATAGCATCAGTGAGGGTAACAGAGTGGTGTTTCGCTGCCTACAAAGCTCTTCCCAGTGTGTTATCCAGCTGGAGCCTGTGGTCAGAAGCCCCTAGCACAGCCCCCAGTGATCTCTCCTGCCATTCTCACTCTTGTGTAGTCCCCTCCCATGTTTCTGTCTTAGTCCCTCTCAGATCATTTGCACAGTGGGAATCAAGCTACCACACTGTGACCATTCTTTAGGGAGAAACCCATGGGTGAGAAACTGAGGCCTCCTGCCAACAGCCACGTGAGTCAGTCTGGAAACAGAGCCTCCAGCTCAATTAAGCCTTCATGTGACAACATTTTGATTGCACTCTCATAAGAGATCCTGAATCAGAACCACTCAGCTAAGCTGCTCCTGGATTCTTGACCCTCAGAAACTGACCAAGGATTTTAACTCACTAACTTTTGGGGTAGTTTGTTACACAGAGGCCAAGATAAGTCAAGTAATTTGCCCAAGGTCTCACAAGGTCTCACAGTAATTACCGTGTTTCCCCAAAAATAAGACCTAGCCAGACAATCAGCTGTAATGCATCTTTTGGAGCAAACATTAGTATAAAACCCGGTATATTATATCATATTATGTATATTATATTATATTATATTATATTATATTATATTATATTATATTATATTATATTATATTATACCTGGTCTTATATTATAGTAAAATAAGACCAGGTCTTATATTAATTTTTGCTCCAAAAGACGCATTACAGCTGATTGTCCGGCTAGTTCTTATTTTCGGGGAAACATGGTAGAAGCCCTATGTCTTGAACTCCACTGTTAGAGTTCTTTCTATTTAACCATCAACTCACTCAACAACTATTTCAATGACTTTCTCATTAAATAAAATGTTAAGGTTGTTGGTCTTCAGAACATGGAAAAACAATGCTTTAAAGAAACACCAGGTACATGAAAATAAGTATGCTTAATGTAGCACATTTTGCAGCTGCTGAGTGCCCTAATATTTCCTGCTATTTAGGTTGTGGGCAAAAGCAGGTGCCACAAAAAGAGGAAGTGTTTTTCTGATCCTTGATTGGGGCTTGTTGCCAGAGTTTGGTCTTATCCTCTGCAGTGCATAATTTCTGATAAAATTGGCAAGAGAATGTATGCTCCAATAACTTGGCCGATTGCATTAGCAAACACAGAGCCTTAAAGAGTATTATTCATGATAAAAGCTGACCAAGGATTCTTACATTAGAAGAATGGAGGTGGGGGAGCCCTAATGCATGTGAAAAACCTGAACACAATAAAACCCAAGGCAGAGGCATACAATGTTGACATTCTTTTGGCTTTTATTCTTAGAAACAAAATATGTCTTTCCTGTTCTTATAATCACTGGGATTTTTTTTCAAGCCTAAGAAACCTCATTTGCTCATATATTTCTCAGTTGGAGATATTGAAGATGCCTATATGTAGACTCAGTTTCTCCAAAAAGGGCCAATTTAGAGGCCTGGGGCTCTCCACAGGGAAGTGTGAGAACTCCACTTGGTGGGAAGTGGTAAGAGTAAGTCAGGGACACATCAAGCTGCTAATATTTATTGCATATCAATGGACATGTTTTCAGAATCATGAACAGCTGTGACCATCTCTCATTTTATTCCTTGGCTTCCTAGAGGTAAAGGAAAGAGTCCAAAGCATTCAGTAGGTATGGCCTTAATCCTTAAGGGATGGTCAAACAGCTGACCCTAGGGCCAATAAAAATCTGTCCATTTATAAAGTTTCTGGCCCATAATTGAAAGTCTTTCACAAGTAGAGTATCCAGTAACCAATATTTTTTGTGTGTGGTTGCTGGCACTGTTGTTAAATAATTATGGGATGTCTCATGCCAGTGACTTCCCAGCACATGTGAATAAAACTTAAACTCCTTATGGAATCTACAAGGCCCTAGATAATCTGAGCCCTGCGGACCTCATCCAGCCTTTTCCTTATATTTTCCCCAGGGTCATGGCAAAGTTTCAGCCACATTGGCTCCTTAAATCTTTCAGGTTCCCTCAGTTAGTCTCATCTCCAGCATTTACTGCTTCTCCTACTTTACCATCCCCACTTCCTTCATAAGGATGTCTGCTGTTGGGTTCAGGGCCCTGACCAATGCAAAGTAAACACTCTCCTTACCTCAGCTCCTGTCTTATCACCCTGATTCACTGTTAACCACTTATCACTATCAGAAATTAACTCCTTATTTATTTAATGATAACATATTATAATATAATCTGACCATTTATTAAACGGTTTCACACTGTTCTAAAGGCTTTCCTCATAGTAACTCATTTAGTCCTGATAATAACTATTTATGACCATTACAGACAAGGAAACCAGGACACGGACAGGTTAAGTACCTTGCCTGAAGTGATGCAACTACTTGGTGGTAGAGCCAGGAATCACCGCAGGAATTTGTTTCTTGTTTTTTGTCTGTCCCCTATTGGGCTATGAGCACTATGGGAGAGGGACTTTTGCAGATGTTGTTCACTGCTGTATGCCAACACCCAGCACAGGGTCTGTCTGGCACATAGTAGGTGCTCAATAAATAGGCATGTAATTGATTAATGAATAAAATTTCAAAGCCCTGCTTCATCCCTTCCATTTTCTGGGAGATGTGTGTAGGTGTTAGACAATCATCTGTTAACTTGCAGCACATCGGTGATCACGTGATCTGTGCTTCAAACAGACCCCCAGCTACTCAAGTTAAAGCAGTTTGAACTATCAAAAAGACTCCTTACCTGGGCGTGCTCTGGTTGTTGAGACAGAAGTGTCCTTCAGCCCAGCCAAGCAGCTCTGCCGGCTCTGCGTAGCAAAGGCACTCTGTTGCAGGCGCTCCAGGCATTTGTCCTGGGACAGGGGTTTTGTGGTTTCTCATTTTTTCTTGCCGGAAGCCGAGCCCTCCTGTGTGATCTGTATGAGGGCCCCGTGAGTTTTCCAAATTTCAAAACATTCCTGGTGGACTGGACTGGGTTCTGGAAAGAAGATTTTAGGGCACTCTCTAGAGGTGGGATATACAAGTTCTCTGAATTTGAAAATAGACAGAAAACTGGAAAAAAAGGAAGAAGCAGGGTTGCCAAATATTAAGATATTTTGGTAATAAGAAAAATTAAAAGTTTATGATTTAACCAAAGTGCAGTATTTCCCAAGATCATTTGATCTTTCTCAATGTTGGCTCCTGGATTGTAAACGCTCGGAGATGGGCTGGGTTAACGCTCCTGTAGCTGAACACCTCCGTGTGCCTCGCGCTCCCACTCCCTGCAGACAGCTGGAGCCCAGGCTAAGCGGAGCCTCCCTCAAACCGGCACCTGGAACTTCGCTCAGCTCCTCTCCGGAATCCCGGAGGGCCCGCAGTGAGCCGGCAGGACTCTAGTCCCGCGAGCGCACAGCACCTCGGCCCGTCAGGACGCAGGCGACTCTCTTGGCCTCTCCAGAAAACCCACCTGGCGCGAGCCTCGTGGCAAGGTCCCATCTTCCCCTCCACCTCCTCAACCACATTCTCAAAGCCACGGTCTGCGCATCTTCCTCTCGGCGCTCGCTGTCGCTCAGTCCGGAAGGCTTCCGAGCCGAGACTTTCTGCCCACGAGAGAGAAGCGGATGGTGCATGGAGGGCGGGCAGGTGGGTGCCGGCCTGGAGGCCCCGGAATTCAGCGCTTGGCTCTACTAGGCTACGTCTGGGGTCTTGTCCCCGCAGCTACAAAGCGGGGAATGGCCTGGTGGAAAAGTTTAAGCCTGGGCACAGGGAAACTATGGAGCGTCTTTTCTGCGCTCGGAATTGTACTGACACTGGGCGCTCAAAGATGAACAACATGCAGCCACCGCCTTGGAGGAGCTCGAAGTTTGGTGGACTGCAAGGGCTGCGACAGGATTCCACACGAGGCTGGGGCAAAGGGCATGAGATGGAGAAGGTGTGCGAGTGAGAGCATAGAAGGCGGTCTCAGCCCAACTCGGGAATTAAAGAAGGTTCCATAGAGGAGGTGAAGCCTTGAGAAAACTTGAGTTACGCACAGGAGTTGGACGGAAGGAGAGAGGAGAAGCTCCCCACAAAGCCCGGGAGCCAAAGAGAGGAACCCGAATCTTGGACCTTGCTGGGGCGCCGAGGGATAGGGGGCGGGGCGAGATGGGGTAGGGTCGTGACCTCCGAGGTCGTGACATCTCCTTCACTTCCACAGGAACCGCGACTGTTCTCTGTCAGAATCTCTGATATTCAGGGGTCCAGACGTTAGATTAGGCTTAGGCGGGGCACGCTGAGTGCCTTGAGTAACTGCTCTGCGTAAAGACGCGCGTACTGCGGCTGTCCGCGGATTCTCTAGGCAAACACCGAAGCAGAAAGGCCACCTCCCAGGGATGTCTCCAGACCTGGAGATTGGCCTGGTGGCCTGAAGCCTGAGCTTCGGATAGAAAAGGAGACGCGTTTAGGCGACTTTGTCTTAAGGCTTTTTCCAGCGGTGACCAAAGCTGCTCGTTCTCCCCAGGGGACACCTCTCCTGTACGTGTGCCCTGAGGTCTAGGCCTGGCGGAGAGGCAGAGCTCAGAGGGACGCGCAGCGCAAAAGAAAGGAGAGGCTAGAGACAGTACCAGGCCAGGCCCCGGGATCACGCGAACTCCTGCGAGGGGGGCAGCTCTAAGGAGTCCTTAATAAACCCGTGGGCAACCAGCACTGTGTAAGGGGTGTACGCGGCTGCGCGGTTAGCCTAGGAAACGCCAAGATGCCAGGCAGGGAGCTACCTCGCAGCTCAAGAGTTCAAGTCCCAAGGCCAAAAAACGCAGGGGGATACTGGCATCCGCAAGGGTCAGTGCAGCCTGACCCAGGCACACTGGGGCTCCAGAACCCTGGGAGGTCAGTAGGTGCCCTGCCCACAGATTGCCACCCCATTATTTTGAGCCCTTTCTACGAATACGCACCAGCCTCTTTGGACTGAAAACTAGGGCTGAGCGCGAGTTGTTTAGAGGGGAGTGCGGGCAGTAGGAGGAGTAAGAACATGAGGAACTAAAGGGGGGGGGGGAGCGCCTGCCCGGAGTTGCTTCAGGGCAAGCGAAATGAGTTGACCTGGAAGCTGGGAAGAGAGAAAGGGGTCTACAACCCTGTGCCAGATCCCCTCCTCAAGCAGTTTCCAAGAGGTTGGTTTGCACTAACCCAAACCTCTGTGTATGGGTTTGGTGTCCCCTGAGGGTTCCAGTGTGAGAGTTTGGCGGGTCCCGGACGATGCTGGACCTCTCTGCAGATTTGAGCATTTCTGTCCTACCCCAAGCTGTTGAGATCTCCCGGTGGAACTCGAATCTCCTGACCTCTAGACCTCTGATTCCTAGCAGGCTCTGAAAGCAGCGCTCAGTCCGCAGGCTAGTTCCACGTGAGTATGTGTTGCCGGCGACTCTTGGAAACCCTCCCCGGACTGGACTGAAAAGCGCTTCTACTTTCTGGTACCCCAAGCTAGATGAAACTTTCAGAGAAAACAGAGGTAGAGGGCAGGACGAGACCAAGCCTGGGGCTGAGGAGAATGTAAAGACCGTGCACGTGCTGGAGAGCCCAAGCCGAGGTGGCACCCTTGGTGCTAAGTGTATGCTCAAAGAGGCCAGGTCTCAGACCAGAGCCTAAGTAAATCAAGAACAAGCATGAGAATCAGTCTTCCAGTTCGGTTTATCTGCATGGCAGGTTTGGCTGACTACAATAGTCTCGTTGAGAGTTCCGCGTTTGGCTGCAGCACCATCAAATCCGCAGAAGTGGCGCTGCGTGGGGTGGAAAAAAATTAGGCGTTTTCAAATCCTATACACCTGGTGTCACTACTTCCCACTGGAGTCGCTTTTTGCAAATCATTTAGCCTTTCTCAGCCTCAGTTTCCCAATCTGTAAAATGGGCATAGTGCCCACCTCTCTGAAGAGCTTGCTAAGGGTGAGATGCCACGCATCTTTCTAATTGTAGGAAAGAAAAGCAAAATCTTCACCTCAAACTTGATACACTATCAGCTAAAACAAGACTCTCTCCCTGCCTTGTAGTTTTCTGCCTGGATCTCCACCACCCCCACACCCTCCAAGCCCGCAGAGCGGTGCGCATTTCTGGTCGGTCCTCCCGAGAGAGGCTGGTGCAAAAGCCAATAAGCCTGGAACACACGCAGGTCCTGCTGGGCCTGGGACAATAGTTTCCATTTAATAAATATTTCCCCCAAGGGCATTTCACATTGGGCAGGCAATTATTCAAACGAAACAGGCGCGCAGGTTAGCTCTGCGGGTTATTTCGTCCTCTTTACCCGAAGAATACTCATCTGACGCAAGAAACGAGTCTCGCATTCTCGCCGGGTGGGAAGAGGCGCCCAGGGACAAACCGACCCTGGGTGCGAATACAGCCTGAATACAGACTCTGCCCTAGGGTCGCTGCAGAAGGGGCAACAGGAAAGCCCTCACGCCCCGGCGCGCGCCTGTGGGCCTCCAAGCTGCCCTTGCGTTAGGGCAGATGTGGAGGGAAAGTTGGAGGTTTAAAAACACTAAATTATATAAATAGGAATCGTGCTGGAAACCCCATCCCCGCCCCTTCACGAAAGTGAAGAGCAGATCACAGTGTTCAAGGCTCACCAACCCTCACCACCAGAGGTTTGAAACCTCTGCACTGCGGGACGCAAGGCCTTTCGGCTACGGCTTGGAACGCACGGCGGAGCTAGCCCGGCGCCCAGCGTTCCGCCCAGGCGTCGCATTCTGGGGCACGGGTAGAGGCGGAGCCCAGGGGCGTCCCATGAGGACGCTGCCCAAGGACCGCCAAGAGTACGGCGCTAAAAGTTTATTTCGCTTTTTAACCTGAGTTTGACATATTCTTTCTCTATTCCAAGGATCTTTGACAAGAGGGGAAAGTGCTGTCTTTGCATTTTGTGGCGAGGCTGTCCTATTTATCAACACGTGCTCTCGGCTCGCTCCCGTTCCTGCCCCCTCCCCGGGTCTTTGTATTCGAAGCCTTGATTCTCCTTTGCACAACCGGGAGAGGAAACAGGCATGAAGAGTTTTATTTGTTGACAGTGCCAGAAACAATGTGCAATCCAAGACCCCAGTCCTGAGCTGGCCGCTCAGCGCGCCTCCGGATCTCAGTCTCTCCTTCACACCTCTCCCCGCCCCCAGCAGTCGCGCTCCCCAAGCCTCCACCCGCGCGTGGGCAGGTGCGCCTCCTCGCCTTCTCTGTTGCTGATTGGCGCCCAGGTTGGGGAGTCACCGCCCAGCGCTTATGTCAGAGTGCGTGCTGTCCCGGCCCACCTCGCCTTTGAACTTCGCCGCTTTTGGCTCTCGTTCACCAGCCACCCCGCATTCTCAGCCAGGTACTGCGTTAAGCAAGGCAGCTACGGGAAAGCCACGGGAGGGGGGAGGGAGCTACGGTTGTGGACACAGGAGAGAAGAGAACCAGAGAAGCGAAGGTGGAGAGAGGGAAAAGGAGGAGCTTCCTGCCCTCGCCAGCAAATTACCTGGCCACTTAATCCCAGAGACTCCGGTACTTGGGCCCCAGCCTCTGGTGCTGGCAGCCCTCAGGCCGGCCGCCCTCTCCTACCCCGCCCTTCCTGCCCCCACTCGCCCCCCGGGGCCTGCCTGGGTGCCGAGACTGGCATGATCAGCTGAACTTTGCGGGGTTAGTGCTTTTCTCTGGCTTCCCTCAGCGGTACGGAGGCGAGGGGAGCTCAGAGCCCCGGCTCAGGACGGACAGACAAGCAGACAGACAACCGCGCCCAGGCTGTCCTGCAGAGCCTCTGCACTCCCCACCCCCACCCTCCTAGCCTCCGGGACCATGTCCAAACCTTCAGACCACATCAAGCGACCCATGAACGCCTTCATGGTATGGTCCCGAGGCCAGCGGCGCAAGATGGCCCAGGAAAACCCCAAGATGCACAACTCAGAGATCAGCAAACGCCTAGGCGCCGAATGGAAGCTTCTGTCTGAGGCAGAGAAGCGGCCGTACATCGACGAGGCCAAGAGGCTACGTGCCCAGCACATGAAGGAGCACCCCGACTACAAGTACCGGCCACGGCGCAAGCCCAAGAACCTGCTCAAGAAGGACAGGTATGTCTTCCCCCTGCCCTACCTGGGCGACACGGACCCGCTCAAGGCGGCCGGCCTGCCTGTCGGGGCCTCCGACGGCCTCCTGAGCGCGCCCGAAAAAGCTCGGGCCTTCTTGCCGCCCGCCTCTGCGCCCTACTCCCTGCTGGACCCCGCGCAGTTTAGCTCGAGCGCCATCCAGAAGATGGGTGAAGTGCCCCACACCTTGGCCACCGGCGCACTGCCCTACGCGTCCACCCTGGGCTACCAGAACGGCGCCTTCGGCAGCCTCAGCTGCCCCAGCCAGCACACGCACACGCACCCGTCCCCCACCAACCCGGGCTACGTGGTGCCCTGTAACTGTACCGCCTGGTCTGCCTCCACCCTGCAGCCCCCCGTCGCCTACATCCTCTTCCCGGGCATGACCAAGACTGGCATAGATCCTTATTCGTCAGCCCACGCCACGGCCATGTAACACCCATCCCGGCCCGCCAGACCTGGAGGGCGGCCTGGAAGCGGGGTCTGCACCCTGTCCTCTGCGCCTAGCCTGGGCCTGCAGACGCCTCGGGGCCAGCCCTGCCTGCCGCCCCCTACCTTACCCCAGACTCTGCATCTCTCTTCCAGGGGGATGATAGGGGCGTCCTACCGGACCCAAGGCGCAGACAGGTGCCAGAAACTTGCGAACGTTATGACAGCTATACAGTTGCCCCTACCCCAACTGTCCCAAAACAAATATCCGACTGTACCCCCTTTGGACAAAAACAAAAACAAAAAACTAGGCAGTTTGCTTTATTTATGTCCCCTCCTCTCTCCTCTGATGGGCTTTGGACTCCAGAACTCCCACACTCTGGTATTATATCTAGAATATGCATTTTTTTTTTCTTTTGCACCCTGAAGGAAAGAGTTAGCTCTGTGTTTTGCCATCAGACACAGCTAGGTGTCATTTGCTCCTCATGTGTGGGGGAGAGGCTTAAAAGTTTAAAACTACAGAAAGGGAAACATTTCTATTTAAAATCATGCTATGATAGTGTTTGCTTCTTTAAAGGTAAAACAAAGGACCCACATGGTTATTTACTTTGTATAAAGCAGTGCTCCTAGAGACCTAAGTTTACTTTTAGACAGAATGTCGGGTTATGAAGTCAGGAAGTAGAAAGTGAACAAAATTTAAAAGAATAAAAACATCCTAAATGGTCATAAATGTTTTGACGATGTCTTGGAAATGTACCTAGAAGGATTTCATCTCCTTACTCTGTTCATTTGTTGAACAAAGACGTTTCGAATAAAGACAATCTGTCATTGCAAAAAGTAACCTTTGATGTGCCTAAAATCTGAAGCCAGGAGGCCAGGGCTGTGGGGCGGAGGCGTTGGGTCGCTGGGAGGCTGAGAGTGCATAGAGTGACTCTAGCAGTGGTGGCAGGTGGCTGGCCTGCGTTGGCCGAGCCTGGTGGCCTTTGGGCTGGATGCAAAGGGGCCCAGAGTCTGGGATTTGTCCTGATTGCACCCTCCGAAACCGCTTTTTGCCTTTAGAGGCTGGACAAAGGTATCCGTCCCTGGTACGTCATTCCGTCCCTGTGTTCTTCACAAAGTGGTCAGACAACTTTAAGGAGCGGATGAGCTAAGACAAAACCAGAGGTCTGGATGCATTCTCTTTAAAAAAAAAAAGAGAGAGAGAAAAGAAAAGAAAAAAAAAAAACTCCAAAGGAATGGACAGAAGCACGAGTCTATTGGGAACAAATTGCGAGTCGAGCATCCTGTCCTGCGATGGGTGTTTAAGTTCAATGCGTGGGGGAAGACTGGTGGAATCGATTTTATTTTTAAACAGGTGTTTGGGACTCGATGCTGGTTTTTAAGTTAAAAAATAAAAGTCTAAGAAATGCAGTGGGAGACTTTTTACTAAAACCCTGTGTGAGCAAAGTGAAAAAGAAGTCGATAGTGACACGGCTTGGGCAACGAGTTTTTAAAAATGAGTAACTCAGAGCCCTTGGTGTTTAACAAACAAGGAAAAGAACCTCCCCCTTCCCCCGCCCCCAATGGGTGAATGTTAGCTTGAAGATTGCTGTTTTTCGTGGAAAGGACCTTCTGATGCCTTCCAGTACAACTCTTTGAAACTTATTCTCAAAATCGAAGTGTTACCCCCAAACCCCCGTCTCCTCCCCCCAAAGCCGTGCTCACGCGTGTTTTCCATAGGTCGGGTGCTTTTCCCACTGGCTTTGCTATGGTGTGGGATGGGGGTGGGGGGCAGCCTAGCGGCTGGTCTGCTTTCTGCTGCTGCTGAGGGATTTGTGCGCCTGCCTCTGCCGTTTCCAAAGGAGTCGGTGGCTGGAAGTGCACTAGAAATGTTGTCAACAGACCCTAAAGCCAAAACCCACGGATTAGCATATTGTCCTCAAAACAATTAGAAGTGTTTGAGGTGTTATTTGGAGCCTATTCATCCGAGCCCCTTTGTCAAAGGGGGGGTTTTCATTATTAAAAAAAAAAAAAAAGTTAGCAGTTGTCCATCTGGCTGAGCTGAATAGCAAAGTGATCCGTGTTGTATATGCTTTTCTCATTAAGAGCTCTTTTGAGACCGATGTTAGAATTAAATGGTATAACACAATTAACATACACGGGCGCTGAATAGGAGGGGACGCCTATAAATAATAGATAGATAAATAAATGAGCGATCAGGCGAAGGTAAACAAAGGCGGGCTGGGGGACGTGTGCGGGGAGACCGGGCGGGCTGCGCCACGCTTACTTAGCATCACAAAACCCTCTTACAAATCGAGACAATTAGGAAGTGACTTGCCTCTGGTGGCCGTCGGGTCTGGAGGCACCGGGCGCTTAGGGAAGGCCCCTCCTCCCGCCCCCTAGGAAGCCCAGGAGGCTAAGGGCGGAGGCGCCAAGGTTTTGCTGTCTGATATAACCCCAACTGACAGTCCTGTCAGCAGCTCTGATCTCCCTCATAGCTCAGTGTCCCTTAACATCTCCTAAGATGAAGCTTACAGGGGTCTGGGTGTCTCCCCGCAGAGCTCGGCGCTCCAGCGCCCGGGGTGCACAGAGTGCCTCAGCCCGGAAGGAACCCCGAGCTTTCGGCCCCACCAAAGCTCCCAACCGACACCGAGATGGGCTTAGGCTGGGAAGGGGCACCAGGTGGGTCCGAGTGGGGAAGGCTTCAGGAGGTGGCGGACTGGGAAACTGAAACCAGGGTTCCACATTGCGCCTGACTCGGAAGGGAGCTCCAGGAAACTGGGGTGCGCTGTAGCGGGGAGGCGCTTGTGCACAGCGGCTGGGCGACTGAGACTTCTTTATAGCCGGCAGAGAGCAAGGGACCCAGCACAAATTTCGGGACCTAACGCCACGGATCTAGATCGGGCCGTTTCTGCTTGGCACACCTCGTCTCCTTCCTTCCCAATCTGGCTATGTCCGGCTGTCTGCCCTCCTTAGGCCTGGCCCCATTCTGGGCCCCGAAGGGCCTCAGCCCAGCCTCCCCGCGCCCTGGGGCCGCAGAGCCTCTGCCGAGGTGTGCGGCCGGGACTCGCCCTAACAAACAGCCCAAATCCTGCTCGTCACGCCGCTGACAGGGGCCTATTACTGACTTTGAAGTCAAGCGCAGACAAAAAGAAATCCCCTGGGGTGTGTGGAGGGGTTAGGGGGGAAGCCGTCCCTGTCAAACCTGTTTGCTCACAACTGTCTCTTTCTTTCAAGAAAATCATTAAAGCAAACCTGTAGGGAGAGGAGCGCCCCGCCCGCCCGGAGTCAGGAAAGCGGATTCTCCCGAGCGCGCGTCGCGCAACCCAGAGCAGCCAAGAGTCTCCTTCGACAGACTTGGCATGTTCGGGAGATGGCGAACTCCCGTAGCGCGCGGGGCGCGGGGGACTTTGCAGGAGGAGATTCCGTCCACCCCTCTGCGCTTTGCTCCAGTCCCGCAGCCCAGGGGTCCGGGACTTCTGTCCGAAGCCTGGGCCGCCCTCGAGCAGTGGAGCCAGAGGGTGCGATTGTTTCCAGGGGACAAAAATTTTTGACCCAAATACGTGCCGCGCTCGTTCCCGCCTCTCCTCTCCTGGGTGCTTCCCAGGACCGCAGAGACTTGACCAGCATCGTGCTCCGGCTGGCAGCCGGCGGCTCTGCGGCGGCAGTGGCAGAATTGTTTGGGTTTTAGGTTTTCGTTCTTAACCTTGGCAACCATTGGCTCAGAGGCACACTGGCCACATCCGGGAGATGCGATCGTTGGCCCCCTTGCGCCCCTGTCCTTTGGTGGTGAGCCTCTGTAGCCTTTCATGCTCTTCCCCAGCTTTGGATCCGACCCCCAAAACTTTTGATTCCCTTCCAGTTTCTGAGTTTTCCCATTTAAATATCAATTTCCTTAGAACCGCTAACTTTATAGTTTGGAAAGACCAGTTACTTAGGGTAAATCATACTGAGGTGCGAGCGATTGACATCTGAGACAGCCTTAACATTTGCATTTTAAAATAGGATCTAGATAACCTTCAGGAATCTCCAGTCATCTAAAGCAGGGTGATATTTCAGTCACGGTAGGACCTAGGCGACTTTTATTACATCGTGCTATTTAAGGAAGCGTCTCCCGCTCGGGCAGCTTCTCCGGAGAGATCCGAGAAGACTTCCAGGGCCCGAAAAACTTGGCGAGCGGATGTGCCAGGACCGCCCTGGAGGACTCTCATTTCTTTCGGTTCCTCCCCAACTCAGGCCTGTTCGACCCGACAGTGAATTTCAAGTCATTTGAATATCACGTAATTCACAAGAGTCGTGTTAAGAACTCTCATCTCCTTTTTTTGCTGAGTGTATATCAGTGTGAGAGAGGAAGAAAGACAGGCAGAAGGGGCCCATACATTTGGGTGCTGGAGATGCCTGGGTGGGTGGTTCTCGTCTCCGCCGAGAGGCGCGCCCTCATAGCCTCTGGCCCTGCCTTGGCCTTGGAGACCCTCGCAGACCCAGCTGTTGGAGTACTACCCGGGCTCGTTTCTTTCTTGGCGCTATGCGGATGGGCCATGTCCTGGAACCAGACGCGTTGGCACTGGGCTGCTGCAGAGTAACTAAGAAAATAATGAACGTGGGGGCGCATGGGGGCCACTAAAAATGAGGATTTTTAGAACCAGAGAATCGAGGTCGCCACTTGCCTAACCCCGGCTGCGCCCTCCTGGGGCCCGCGCGGCCTGGTAGTGTTGGCTCTGGCACTGGGAAAGGGACGGACTGAAGGCGAAAAGAGGGAGCCTCGACACCCCCTCCTCGCCCAGCCTCCAGCCCTGTGTCCAGCTGAGCCGTCACCCACTGAATCCTGGCCAGACCCTAGGGCCAGGTCGTGGGAGTCCTGCTCTCAGGAAGCAGGAAGGGCCACGGGTCGGGACCTTTTTAGGCGCCTTCCCAGATGCTCCGTCCTCTCCGCTTGAATCCCTGTTCTGGGTATCCCCGTCGGCCCCCAAAAGGCCCAGAAAGTTTGGCTGGAGTTGGGGAAGGGAGCGGGTGCCCAGGCCCGACACAGACCGAAAAGATTCCGCAAGTTTTCTCCTTCCTGCAAAGTGGAGGAGTTACGCCACTCTGGCGACCAGTGGCGATTTCCAAACTTTTTCATTCTTGAGTCGGAAAGAGAAGCAGTTCATTCGGGGTCTGTGACTTCGGGGCTGGGATAAAAGGGACTTCAGAAAAACTTTGCCAGCCGGCGGGGTCGCACTCGGCCAAAAGCTGGAAGAAGACGGAAAACCAGAGCGGACGGACGCGTGCGGGGCGACCCTCCGTTCTAGGACGCCGGGACCCACTTCGGCCACCAGGCCGCATTGCCGCCTGCAGCTCCCTGCTCGAGAGCTCAACCTCTCCTGGGTGCCTCTGGGCTGGGCGGTACCTCTGATCCCCAGGCTCTGCGGGCGCTAGAGCGGCGTTGAAAATGAGGAAAGGTGGGTGTGTGGCGCGTGCTGGGTTCTGCTGGAGCGGTGGGCGCGGAGCACCCACCTAGCTGGTAGAGAACAGAGGGCTGGGAGTTGCGAGAGTCGCTGAGCGGCTCCCAGCTTCCTGCAGCAGGGCCAAGTCCGGGTGGGCTCTTCTGACGCCCCGCCCGGGGACCGAGGGAGGAGGGAAGAGGAGGGCGGGAGACAGCGGCCCAGGCGCAAGTCGCCGGTCCCCGTTCGCCCGGCACCCCCCGTGGCGCGGCGAGTCAATGGGATTTGCACACTCGAGGTGTAACAGCATTACTGCATTAATTACCATTTCCATTTCACGTCCAGATTGTTTACTTATCTGCGGGAAACATATGTCGGGAGAAGTTCACATTCCGGATTCTGCTCCGCTGCCCAAGGTGCAATTCCAGGGAGGCGGCGAGGGGGAGGGGAGGGCTTCAGATTTTTTATTACACCCTCTAGCCTTATCTGCCGCTGTAAATTACGAGGATCCTCCATTGAGCGGCATATGGAGATTATATACTTTTTTTGAATATCGTTTCCCAAAGCCTGCAGATTTTCACTTTGAAATGAAACAATCCTCCGCCGGCTCCCCGGGGTCTGGGCGCCTGCTGCGCTACCCCGCGCGGCCCCGGGAACCCTTTCTGCAAGGCCCGGCGCGCACCCAAATCCCCAGTGCCGCGCCCAGTGTCCAAGTGGAGTCCTGTTTCCTAGGGTCTGAAATAATCTATTGGGAAAAACCACCCATCCGAAGTATTTGAGAACCAAGGCCGCGCCCCCTCTCTGTTTTCTGCACCTCACCCCCGGACTTCTGCGCGGTTTGCCTTTCTTTTTCATTTTAGATACCCGCATAGACGCGAGCCCACTTCTGCCCTCTTCCTACGCTAGGATACTCCAAACCCGCTGCGAGGGTTTGAGGTGTCCACAGCTGCTCACAGCAGCCAGTGTCGCCCTCACGCACCTCAAAGCTTCCCAAACGCATTGGTCTTGGGACAGCCAATTCTGGCTTCTTTGTTTGGGGGGCGGTGGAGGTGGAGGGGAATGTGCTCCCGCTGTACCGCTTATTGTGAACCCCGAACGGAAATGCAACATGGAAGGCAATTGCCCCCCTGCTCCGGGATAAGCAGGACACACTAGGGCAGCGCGGACCGAATCCCATCTCTCTTATCTCTCTGAGACTCCTTTCAGGCTGAGATCAGAGAGGGAGAGAAAAGGAAGAGGGAATCATTGTTCTTTTCTCTCTCTCTCGCTCTGTCTTTTTTTTTTTTTTTTTTTCATTTAATACACCAAGCCACCCGTTCAGGTCATTTATATGCTTAATTTAGTGATAAAAGTCAATAAGCAGAATCACAGGAGTCTCCCCTCTTTTCTATTTCTTTTGACCACATTTTCCCACAGTAATTGGGAAAAAGAAAAAATGCACGTGTTCCTGTTTTGTTTTTTTGTTTTTTGCCGTTCAGAGCTTTGTCTGCAATGCAATTAAAATAGGTGTGCTTTTGTAATGTAGTTTGTTTGCTTTTTTAAGGATGTAAAGAAAAATATGCCTTTTATGTGATTATTTTTCATCTGTTTGTGTTCGGTTTGCAGGATTACACACGCTCCATATATAGACACCCACTCTCAAAAAAAAAATTCGGAAATTTCCTTGAAATGCCTGTTTTTATGATTGTAAATATCCCGTGGGAAACCTATTGTAATGTTACAGCAGAAACAATTAAATGGACCAAAGCAATGCAATTAAGGCAGAGGAAAAATAGGAAACATGGGGACATAAACAGATTCTTTTCCATTAAGTATTGTTTTGGGATTTCTAATATTTTCAAGACCTATAAGAAAATTGTAAGGTGTCACTTCTCTCTTCTGGATCTATCTGTAATTGAATCTAGGTCACTATTCTAAAGCAAGAAAAGTCTGCTTCCCACTTTCCTACATCAGGCTGAAATTTGGGGGAGGGACAAGGGTCTTGCAATTTCATTTAAAATGTAATGGTGGATGAACTGATAAGCAAATAGGGAAAAAAGAGTCTGCTTAAAAGAAAAAAAAAAAGGCATGGTTTTAATATGCTCCAGATGGGGGGAAAATGATTTACATGAGAGTTTATTTCCTCTTTGCTGATATGAAAGAATTACAGATACAAAACCCACTGATCTATAGAATAAAAAAAGAAAAGAAATGTTATTTTCCTGTAAAGGTGTCAGTTCATTTATATTCATTTAACCATCCATCCATCAATTCACTTTCTCACTCCTTGCACATTCTCTCTGGCTCTGTTAAACCTTCTTCTACCTATATACTTTGCTAGAATATGCAATGAAGTTTTTTCTTTAAAATAATGTGAGATTGAGATGCAATAGGGAAAGCTAGAGAAAGAAGGAAGATTTTGTTGTTTTTAAGTATCCCTGATAATTTAACATTATGATTTTAGAGCAAAATTTTAACCATATTCATCTTCATTCTTGCTTCAGTTTGAGCACATGCAGCATGCCTAAAAGATTATATGCAGAGGATATACAATTATTTTTCTGTAAAATATGCATGCAATAAAAAGACATTTATCAGTTGAAAACCCTCCGGTAACCTAGAAATGTACCAAAGGATGAATCCTTATGTTGGGTCAATAATCAATAATGGATTGTTTCATTAAAATAGAGGTTATGGGTAAGAACAAGTTCACATTTCCCAGATGATTTTCTGTTTGGTCGAGGTATGAGCTACATCAACTCTTTTGTGTTAAAAGTTGCAGGTCTAAATAATTGTGTACTAAAATTTGCTTGTATCGATTAAGAAAAGAGAGGTGCTGTCAGTTGGGGGCGTCCAAGTGGAGAAGATTACTTAAGAATAGGTTTTACTTTTCTTGAAATAAAAGATAATAACCAGCATGACACACTTTTTCCATATCCACCCCAATACAAGGGTGAGGTAGTGTCAGCCCCTATCTTAATGTCACCTCAATGGATGATTGGAGATCTACAGACCTAAGTAAGAACAAGATCAACCATAAGCATCTGATGATAGTTTCCACAAGTAAGAAAAACAGAAAATGCATTCCCACAGGATGATGCTTCTCCAAACTGAAGACTAATTCTTTTTCCTTTTCTATTCTTTCTCCTCCCTTTCCTTCTCCTCCTTGTGTTTAGTTTTTCTTTATAAAACGTGAACACTATTGTCAGATCAGAAATTTCCCTTACAGGTCTTCATAAATTATCAGAATCATTCTTTGTCATGTGGGTTTCTTCCTGGTCTCACTTCCTTCCACTGTGATAATGCATTATCCTACTCGATTTTTAATTAAACAAACGGGGTATGAGACAAAAGGAGTCACCGTTTGGTAAGAAGTTGAAATGCCTCATATATATTTCTTACCTCAAACTCTACAGACTCATTTGGAATGAGTATGATATAACTCAGATGGATGAGAGGACTACTTTGAAAACATTTTAGAATTTCTCTTTATCATTGTCTCTTACCTTCTGGGTTCTTTCGAATGTTTGTCATACACCTAATAAGAAGGATCTGTTTGCTTTGAGTTATCTTTGAGAATAGAACTCAGAAGAAAAAAAGCCGAAGGCCTGAAGGTGTGTCATCTATAGAAGAGGTGAGCTGAATTTTTCTCTGTCAAAATATACTTTTTTCAATGAGCCATTTGCATATTTGTGTAAATAGGTTACACCCTGAGCTAATGTGAGCACCATGTGTAAGTACAAATGACTCCCTATCAGCTGCTGTGGCAGCTCCAGCTGACACGTGGAGTTCAGACCCACCTTGTTACCACAGACTTGGTGAAACTCAAAGTATCACACAGCTATAGCAATATTTATGGTGAACATATAAGGGTAGAGAGGATTTGAATCAGATAGGCGGTCAATTTACTGTCAAATTAACAACCTTAACTCCTTTGCGGATTGTTGAAGATGCTCCAGCATTTCTTGAAAACATATTTTACAAAAAAATAGGTGAAATGAGTGATAATGAAGATGGGTTTGGATTTTTTTACTTTAAGAAGAGAAATTCTAACGGCAAATCTAAAGCCAAGTCTTGTGATTAGGTCTCTCTCTGCCACAGCCCTGTACTTCTGCAGGTGGCCTCTTTTGGAGCTCTCTTAGCACATCAAGACTGCACATCTCTTTGGGTGCAGCCTCTTGCTCTCTCATGTCAACTCTCAGAGGACATTCTACAGGGACATTTTGTTCTTGTCCTCCATTTTCTAAAAAATGGAACCAGAACTTAGATTATCTCCACTGTCCACCAATGTGTAATGCGATGGACATCTGAGTCATTAAACACACTGAGAGAAGGAGTCCTTGCCCCTTTATGAGGTAACCTGGAGGCAAAAAGGTAAATTTGATTTGTGACAGACTGTTGCCAAAAAGAAAATTACTATTACGATTTCACCCTTCTTAGTTGGGGAAGGCTTAAAAGTAGGATAACCTCAGAAAGAAAACAATTCTTTGGATTGAGACCAAAAGGGATATGTATTAATTTCTGTCTTCTGGTTATCCTCTGAATTTCAACTAGAGGTCAAAACAGCATTCATTTCGTTAATAAAGGGGAAACGAGTTGAAAAGACCTTGATTCATGAACCCTTATGGTTAAACTTTCTTACTTTTCTGAATGGCAGCTAATCACCACTACCCAGGGGAACCCAGACCCCTTATGCTAAAGTTCCACACCACTATCAATGAAACGCGGTGGGAAAAGGATGATGAAGGGAGAGGCTGATTAATCATAAAGTCCTAATAATTGGATATTAGTCCCCTACTGATGGTATCAAGCTCACTCATATACTTGTTCTACTGATAAGGAGGGCAGCATCAAAAGCTCTGACTGTCTTACTAGGAGAAATCCATGATACTGAAAGACACAAAATCAAGATTATGATCAGATGAACCTGGAAAACTCCCAGAGCCCAGTGGGAGCTGTTGTCTGTCATAGAAGCCAAAGTCTAGGTACCAAGCCTCAGACCATTCATTTAATGAAGTCCCTGGCTTAGCTGCAGAAAAAAGAAGTTAGGGAACTTGTATTTTACCCCAAAGAGCATTGACTGTGCCTGGCTTGGAAGACGCAAATGGGTAAGATTTTGATCTCTTTGAAATTAGTGACTGAGAGGAAAGCCAGCATTTAGGTACCATATCAGCTAGTGAATTAAATGAGATTGCTTTTTCTTTCAGTAAAATGTGTTTTAGGGATATGTATTAATTGATTGTATTTTTTTTCCAGGAAGACTTGCCTCCATCTTCTCTGGGGATATATACTCCGTTTGCAATAAGAGAAAGCCACAATTGTTTATTAGATGGACGTTAATTGAGCACTCTGTCCAAAGAAGCATGTGAGGTGCCTCAGGTATTCCATCTTGTTAAATTCTCCTCAAAGGACCAGGAAGTACGTACTGTTATGACCCCATTTCACGTTGGAGGAAATTGGGGCTCAGAGACTTTGAGTGACTCACCAAGGGCTCAAGGCCCTCACAATAGAACATCATACTCATGCTCACTGTCTGCCCACTACTATCTAGAAAGTGAAGAACTCACTGGAGGGGGTAAAGGAGGAGGCACAGGACCCACAGAACTCCCAGCTGGGGATGAGACCAAGGATGAGGAGAAAATGGTTTCAGGGTAAGGGGGAGGAGCTGTAACACTTTCCCTTTCTCAGGTGGATGCATAAAATATGTGGACTCTAAACCGCCCAGCATCTCCTCTGGAGGGAGCCTTCCACAGGAGGGCCCGTAACTCTGGATGGAGCCCTCTTACTAGCTGGGCCCACACTGCTTCAAACTTATTGGCCCAAGTCACACTGGCTGCTTCTAAGTCTTGCATATACAGTCAGGGACCAGGATATCACCAAGCTAAGCCGGAGTCATCACAGATTTGAGGGTCACAGTCACAGACACAGATTTCCTGCAGAGCCAAGCAGATGAGCCCCCAGCCCTTTTCAGACTCATTTCATGATGCTTATTCCATAAGGCCCCCTATGCCAGGAAGCTTAGCAATTGAAGGTATAGTGTGTTGGAAAGGGAAAGAAGAAATATTTTCCCAAATCCTGTTTCTCATTCTCCTGCCCCTAGTCAGGTTTAGTAAATCTGTTACCCGTACCGTCTCCCTGAATTCCTCAGCCAGATTCTTTAAATCTGCTCAGCCTCTGTGTCTTTGCCTTAAGATGTGAACAATGGGTTTTGCTGCTCATCTTGCATTGAGCACTTGTGTACCAACCATTGTAATAGCAAGTGGCTTTGCATTCCTTGCTAATAATAGTTTGTATCTGTCACATCTTTCTGGGAAGATCAAAGCTTGCCATAAGAAAAGTTACTGAACACAATATTTATGTTTAAGGCAATATCCAATATCAGAACATTCCAAAGCCTCTCAGTTGCCCAGTCCCTCCTTTGAGCACAACTTTTACGTAACTGCTCAAAAATATGCTCTTTTACTCCTTCCTCTTCTAGTATTAGAATCGCACCCTCAGTTGGAATACAAATGATTCCTAACAAGTCACATTTAAAAAAAATAATAATAATAGTGAAGGGGTGGCCAGTCAGCTCAGTTGGTTAGAGTGTGGTGCTAATAACACCAAGGTTGCCGGTTTGATACCCGCATGGGCCACTGTGAACTGAGCCCTCCATAAAAAAAAAAAAAAGAATGAATGTATGAAGCCAGAGGAAGGGGTCCATGCATGGAGAGCTGAGGGACAGAAACCTGTGAACAAGATTTAATAATTTTATAAACATCTTACAAGGGGATTTGAAATGCTAATGACCTTACTAAGACTTTTATTTGTGAACTGCAATTGATGACATGATCACTTGGGCAAATTACAGTTTTATATCTCAGGACAGCAAACCAGTGCATGTGTGTGTTAGGCAAGTTTCTCAATAATGTTGACAGAAAGCCCTGATGGAGGCTGGGAGGACAGAGGAGAGGGGATGCCAAGGAGAAAAATAAAAGAGAAGGCTGAGTGCTGGCCCTGGTCCCTTGCCCTTTGATGAGGGACAGAAGGTTAGAGCTGGTCAAATTTTTTTCATTCAAGTATCACCTTCACAATTTGGGTCACATCTGAGAAGGCAGGGTTCTTTGGAAAAGACAATAATTTGGGGAAAAACAGAAGGCAGCAGGAAAAGAGGAAGCCAAGATATGAGATGGACGGACTCTATAAAATAAGCCATAGGCATGAGTCTACAGGAGCTGAGCAGGGCTGCTGAGGACAGGACACTCTGGACGTCACTCATTCATAGCGTCACCAGGAGTCAGAGGTGACTCAATAGCATGTAACACACAAACTTTATATTTTTCTTTATGTTGACTCATTTCTTTCACTTTAGCCTCATTTCACATGAATCATGAGTTTGTTGTGGTAGTTGAAATTTAAAATTTTTCCTTGTAACATCATACTATCTCGAAGTCACCCTCTTTGGGAAACACTGATATAAAGTGCTCACTTTACCATGGAGGAAAATGAAGAAAGAAAAGAGGAGTAAAGGGATTTGTCAAAAGTCATGCAGCCCGACAGCAGGAAAGGTTAGTCTGTAGCCCAAGTCTTAGTTGTTGGCCCACACCCTTTCCTTCTATTTCTCTCATTTTTCTCGGAGGCTAAAAGAAAGCAGTAGGCAATCAGCACTTTTTCTTGTGGGAGGAGGGCCTGAAGATTTACCAGGTTCTCTCATAACATTTTAATTCTTTCTTGGTAGTGCCTTATCACCTTATTCAGAATGTCTCCAGTCTGTTAATTATATTGTACAAAACCTAGCACATTTCCATGGGAATTGGGGGGAGTAGGGAGTTGAGAGTATTTATGGGAAGGAAGGTCTGAATGGGGTTTGAGAGCCACATCCTCTAAGGTTAGCTGGGCAGGAAGTGGTAAAAATGGAAGAAAAAGGCCACTAACCATAGGCAGGCCAGGCGTGGCCATTCCCCAGTATCTCTGTGCCTTGTAAAGAGGCAGAAAGTGAATGCAGTCTCCTGAGTCGGCAGGGGTCCCAGCGCTGGCACACCACCCCACCTGCCTGACTTCTCAGGGTATGTTTTACCTTGTGGCCCTAGAGGGCTGAAATCTTAATCTGTGGCCTCGCCAAGTCTGAGATTGTTTCCAAAATCATGTAGCTTGTATCCTTATGTTTGTCACTCTCAGCACAGATTCCAAAGTAGCCTTCAGGAAAAGTTCAAAAAACAAACAAAGAAAAGCCAGTGAAGCGGGTTAGCCCATGGAAGGAAAAAAGCAATCTGCAAATCAAATATTTTGCTTCAGTATGGTACTGGTTTTCGTTGTGTATTCTATGGTAGGGTCTGACATCTTCTCACATACTACGTCTTTCCTTTCGCCACATTTCTCATTTGGAACTGCTTTGTCACTCTAAACCGCCTGTGGTGCTCCACTGCTGTAATGAATGTGTGAGTGCAAGGCCTCCCAGCTTACCCCACTTCATATAGTTACCTCACTCTCAAGCAGTCTTCACGACACCCTCTCTGTAGCTATTTTCTCAATTTTACACAAGAAACTGGAGCATTGTGAAGTTAAATGACTTGTCTACAGTCACAAAGCCAATAGGAAGAGGATCCGAAACTCAGGTCTTTTCCGTCCCAATTTGGGGCTCTTGCTATCACCCTATCCATCGACCTGCATCCTCGGCATCTCTTTCTTTCAAGTACTTGGGTCCTTCATCACACTTCCCTCTGCAGTGATAACTCATTTATTAGGTCTCTTCTACCTTGCATTTGTTTTGCCTTTTGGGTCTTTTCCAGGCATCAGATTGTCATTTTGGTTAATCACTTGGGTGTTAGAGTCAAATCCTCGAGACCTGAATCCTAGCTCTGCTGCTTGCTAGCTGTGAGGATTCTCTGTGCCTCACTTTCCTCATCTGCAAAATGGACATAGAAGTAATGCCATCTTCACAGGATTGTTTTGAGGACATTATGGTTGCAAAGTGCTTAGTACTATGCCACACACTTAATAAGTGGTGGCTATAATTTTGGATTTATTACTTATTTTCTTCCACTTTAAAAAAAATCCATTTTTCCATATACTGGGGGTGCCAAAAAAATGTATACACATGACTTGTATTCATCTTTTGTTATCAGTATATATTGAGTATTATAATTTTAATACAGTTTTTTCCTTTCTTAAAATGTGTACACATTTTTTTGGCTCCCTCTGTATTTTTATGATGAATGAGAATATCAGCTGAGGGTCTGTTTTGTCTACCTCTTTAAAGTGATGTCATACCTTTTCTTTATAGAATGACACAAAGAGCATCCCCAGCCTTTTCCCTCTTCCCATGTGGCTACAGTTTGCCCCTCATTATACATATTATTTCTTTTCTTTATAAGCACAATTCAGAGCAAAAACACTGTCTACAAAGTTTTAAATTGACAAATCTTGTTTCCTCCCAGTTGTATTGAAAAGAAAAAAAAAATCTCTCCTGTTTCAGAAACATTGGCCTCTTTGGCAGCTGGGAGTTGGAAATGGCAAGGAGGATTTCAGTGGGTTTCTTAGCGCCAAGGTCAAAGCTTACATTACCCATCTCCTCCTGCTCCCACATCCAGCATCTGCCTGCCCCCTGTCTTCATCACAGTCCTTTTATGTCACGACATGCCTGAGGGCCCCGCCCCTTCTTTCTGTGCTCTCAGTCTTCTTTCCCAGAGCCAGCCTCTGGGGACCTGACCCATCCATGCTTTTCTCTCCCTTGGTCTCACTGTGGTCTCCCTTCTCTCTCTACCTCTTATTCCAGTTTCCTCCTCTTCCCTTCCCTCTTACACTGTCATTCATTCAACCCATAGTCATGGAGTGCTAGTCACATTTAAGCACTTTGGGGCACTAAGGATTGAGAGGGAAACAAGGCCAACCCCTGGAGACTATTGTCTTCCCTTTAGTGACGTGGATGAATATAATTCCTGTTCTGAAATCACTTATGTTTTTTTAAGCTCTGTCTAGTTTTCTGCCACCTACGACCTGTATATTACAGGCTATTTACTATACCTTTCAGAGTTGGTTTACTCATCAGTTAAAAAGTGTATTAAAATAGCAATCCCTACACTGTGCCACAGATGTGTTATAAGGATTAAATCAGTTCACTTGTGGGGTGCCCAGCTGAGTGCCTGGCACATACTAAATGCTCAGGAAATGTGCCAATTGTCATTAAACTGTATTATTAAACTGTATCAATGTGGCAGGAACCAATGGGGTGGGCTACTTTATGAATTCAGACATTTTTATTTCTCTTTTTTCTTTCCTATGAAATTTAAGCAGGAAAGCCATATATATATATATGTATGAATATATGTATGTGTGTGTGTGTGTGTGTGTGTTTAAAGTCAGTTATCTAGTAATTGCTTATACAACCTAGAGTCTCTTGATAATCTCTTCGTGTTTATGTATAGACCAAATAAAATGTCATAATAAACCAAAGGAGAGGGGTTAGTTCACAACAGGGTCAGCAGTTTCAATCCAGATAGAATGGAGAACAAATGTACAAGAACTTACTAAATTCTAAAGCTGTGGTATGTGAGAAACCTTTGAGAGCTTTGAGGTCAACCTCAAATTTTCATGTAAAAACAAGGACCAGGGAGGCCAAGGTGCCATGGTCAAGGTCACACAGGGAGGCATGGCGGAGCAAGGTCTTTTGATGCCTATAGCTATGTGGGCCCTACTTCACTATACTGCCAGGACACTGGATGAAAAAAGGAAAAATGTAGTCCATTGTTTTGAGCCTTTTGATACCGAATAATTTTTTGTGCCTGTACATATATGTAGGCCTCTGATGAAATGGTCTATGAGCTTTTGTGATGGACAAGCAGATGTAAATGCATATAATAATGAGCACTCTTACTACTGATACCTCAGAATAATATCTGCCTGCATATAGGCTACCTACTCTGTGCCAAGGACGTTGTGTTCATCCTCTCATTTCATCCTCATGCCCACTCTTCAGAGTAGATGTTATTCTGCCCTGAGGAATTGAGGCTCAAGGAGGCTAAATATGCCCACAGTCCTAACAGATACCGGATGATACTGAGATCTGTGTGTCTTTAAGGAACATGTGCTTTTCCCAGAGACGTGCTGCTTAATTTCTGCTCAGACTGACTTCTCAGGAAAATGATTTTAAAAAAAATGAGGTACAAAGTATGGAGGAAAAAGGACCAGAGGGAGAGAGAGGATAAAGACATTCTGGAGAACCAATACAAGAAGTCTTCCTGGAAAAAGTAAGTTCGTAAAGCACTGAGGGAAAGTGTGTGTGGGGGAGGGGGAAGATGAGGGGAGCATGACAACAAAAACAAAAAGTCTTGTTTACAAGTGGGTTTTTCCATACTCAGTTTTTGTGCCAAATAATTGTTAAAAGGTTTGCTTTCTTTAAGACTATAAAGAAAGGCAAGGCTGGCTTTATCACTCAGCATAATTTCTGCCATTCATGTGACATTCTTTGAAAGACAAAAGCATGGTTGCTGAGGGTCGAGGGTGGGGAGAAGATGTGGCTAAGAAAAGGGTCAGCCGCAGGACATGTCAAGTGATGGCCCTGTTCTGTATTTTGACTGTTAGCAGTGGTCCCGCCTATCGGTACACATGTTAACATTCAGAACTGTACATCAAAAAGGCAAGGGTACTGCATGTTCCTACTGAAAAGAATACCAAAGTATCTCGTTAAATCGGCCCACTCTTTGGTCTGTCATTCTCGGTGCCTCTCACTGTACAGCCTGATGTCCAGCTGATGTTGCTATGGTACTGGTTGAGGGCCAGGGGCCTGTCCACATAAGTCCAGGCTCCAACTCTTCCACAGGCTCCACCCTTCCATCTGAGCATTTGGAACAGGAGTGGGTGGGGGTGAGAGTGAGGGGGAAATCACAGTTAGGTGGGAATGTGCATCTTATTAACAAGGTATATTTTTTGTAAGAGGCTTTTATCACCACAGAGTATGGATGACATTTCCCCTTAACCTGTTACTTTCTGCAACTAAATATAGGTAAAGAGATTCTCTCAAACAGGATGTTACTCTAAAGTAGCATGAAACCCTCTTGCAACTATAATAGCAACTGCTTCCTTTACTGAATGCCTGCTCAAAGTATCGGGAATTTTATCTCTCTGCATTGTTTCATATCTTCCTCACAATTATCCTTAAAAGAAGGAAATTAACACTCCTAGAGGTTAACCCTTGACAGAGCTGCGGTTTTCATCTTGGTCTCAGACTCCAGGAGCTGGTGTCGTTCCTCTGAGCTCCAAGGGCCACTTCAGCTGGGGTTGCCCTGTACTACTGAGGAGCCAGCCCTGCCCCACCTCTTCTCCTCCTCAATCCCACCACTGGTCACCCCATTTTCCACTCTGCCCACTTGTTCTCACCACACCCCAAATCTGATCCCACTCTTACCCCTCCCCTTAAATGGTTTGTCCCTGCTTTGAATCCATCTACTCCCAGCCCTCCCATCATCCTTCACCCTGTGCTCTGGGAACCACCTCCATTCGCTTGGAAATGGGGAAGAAACACAGGAAGTTGGAAGATGAGCTGCTGGTTCTCCACATAGTCATCCACACTTGTCCTTACAAACCTTGTATAAATGGTGGGCTGGTTTTATAGGCTGTTGGCTTGGAATCAGAGACTGATATTCTCTCTGTTTTTCTTCATAGATATGAGTGTTGGAGGGAGCCGCAGCGTTAATTGTCCAACCTCTAGGGATCACAGAGATGTTGTGGGCTGACCTGGGAATCCAGTCATCACTGAGATCTGTGGTACTTGACCTGTGTGCATCAGCAACTGGGAACTTGTTAGAAATGCAAATTCTCAGGCCCCAGCCCAGACTTACTGAATCAGAAATTCCGGGGGTGGGGCCCAGTACTCTGGGTTTTAACAAGGCCTGCAGGTGACTCTAAAGCATGCAAGAGTTTGAGATCTACTGATCTAGACCAGTGCTTCCCAAACTGTAATGTACATAAAGATCACCTAGGGTTGCCAGAATTAGCAAATGAAAATACAAGTATACGTATGGGACACACTTATACTTAAAAAACTTTTCACTGTTTATCTGAAATTAAAGTGTAACTGGGCCTCCTGTTAATCTGGCAAGTCTGAGTATCATTTTAAAGTGCAGCCTCTGATTCACTAGGTCTGAGGTGAAGCCTGGGATTCTGCATTTCTAACAAGTTCCCAGGTGATGCCAGACCTGCCAAACCACACTGATAGCAAGGGTCTAGAGTGACTTGTTAAATACAGAACCCTAGACCCTCCCTCAACTTACTAAATCAGAATGTCTAAAGGAAACATTGACTGGGAATATTGGAACCAAGGGACTGTGTGTTCTGAGTTACAAACATCCCATTTACAAACTTCGGGGAGACATTGTATAAGTTCAGATCTTACACATACATGTAACACCACACACACGTTAGTGGAGATGAGCCAAGAGTGGGGTGGTTCTGCTGAGAAGCAGGGAGCAGAAGGGATGCTGGGTGAGGTCGATGGAGAACTTACTAAGGGAGTGGAGGACCCAGGAAATTGGAGGCTAGGTGCCCCTGAGGGGAAGGAACCAAACTCAGGGCTGCTCATCCCCCAGGCTCACCAAACCCAATCACATTTTCTCAGTGTGGAAAATGCTAGCAGGTACATTTATTGAATCCTCTTGTATTGAGAACTCTATTATATCTCATTTCAGTTGATTCTCAAACAATGCTTTAAGTTTGAAACTCTTTCCCCCATTTAGTAGATGAACAACCCAAGGCTCAGAAAGCCTGAGTAACTTGCCGAAGGTCATACAGCCGACAAGTCCTGAGGGCAGGATTTCAACACAGGTCAGCTCCCAAAGCCCCTCTCCACTGCATGTCTCATTCTATTGTTTGTATGGAAGGTTCTGAAGCACATGATGGTTCCAGACCTGGCCACTGCCTTCTACAATGGCAGCCCCTCATTTCTTTCTTCATGGCATCTGCTTTCAGCATCCTGCCAGTTGGGCCTCCCATTCCATCAGACAATGACCCAGAGCCTCACCTGCACAGACCCAGCCTGCTCAGTGACTCACCTACTGGCTTGTTTCTCTCCAGGGGTGTGCCCTGCATGGTGGGAGCTCCTGGAGACCACCTGACCCCCCACTTCATTAGGCCCATTAACTTCCTCCTTTTGCTGCAGTAGGATTGGTCATGTATTTATTCCTGATTCATTTTTTTTCCCCTTTGATCTTTCAGAACAGCCACTTCAATTTAGGTTTCTACCAGGACATGATGAAATTCCAAACATGTTCTCAACTCCATCCCAGGTTTCAAGGTGCATTAGTTTAAAGAATTCCTCTCCATGTGAGCAAATGATATTGGTCTGAGCGATGCCGGACAGTTGGAGGTCCCAGACTCACCATGGGTAAGATGTTAGAATTTCAAACTCTTAATCCTATTGATTCCTCGTCCTTTTGATCTTCCCAGCACTTGTCAGAAGAACTAAATTTGTGTAATTTGGAGGGGAGGGGGTTGATTGGCTCTGGTTTTATGATGACCTATTTGTGTCATTTAATTAATAAGAAAAGCAAGAGCCAGCTGCCGAACCACTTAAGGACATCCTTGCAGTTTCCACTGCTCCAAAACCCAGGCAATTATGTAGGTTTTAGAAAAGTGACTGAATCAGATCATCAGCCTGAGATGGATTTTGTTTTGCCTTTAAGCAAGCCCCAGTCGTTCTTTGTCAAGTCCACGAATGAATAGAATAACCGAGAAACACACAGCCCTTTTCAAGGACAGGAAAGGGGAAGAAAAGTAATATTTCCTGAGTGTTTAGGTTGTGCCAGGAACTTAACTCACTTAATCCTCTCAATAGCTCTAGGTCGGAGATCTTATTATCCCCATTTTACAGATTAGAGAGTCTAGCCTCAGAGGTTAAGAAACATGCCCTAAGTTCAAACAGCCAGAAAATGACAAGCCTGGGATGAGAACTCAAATCTGTCTGATTTCAAAGTCATTGTGTTTTCACGCTACAGAGGTTGGAGAATTTCCTAACACATACTGAAAAATAAGAAAACTGGTTTGTCTTATTGTTGCTGTGTTTTTTAATGAATACAACACGTGTTGTTTAAAAGTACTGGGTTCTCACTCAACCAGATATCTATCCTCACTCAAAGCTCTACTGGTAAGTGGCAAATATATACAGATCAGTGGAATATAATGTAGGAAGCTGAGAATCAGCCCAACAGAAATCAGTGGGGGACATAATAGAATATTTAATAAATGGTGTTAGAGCAACTGACTTTTCATGTTAAAATAAATATAAAGTTAAATTCTTACCTTACCTTTACTGGAGTTTATACATAAAAACAAACTCCAGATGACTTAAGTCTAAAGATTAAAACAAAACAAGAATTTTCTAAATAATCTTTAAAACAATTATATAGGAAAAAAGTATATAGGAGAATATCTTTGTGATCATAGGGCAGGGAAGACACAAAAAAATAGAAATAATGGGAAAGATTGATAAAGGTGGCTATTAAAAAATTTAATATTTTTTGTAGAACAAAAGGCCTCACTTACAAAGTTAAAAGATCAGAAGCAGCCTGAAGAAGATATTGTCAAGATGTATAACAGTCAAGATTAGCATTGAGAATGTTTTAAAAGACCAAACAACAAAAAAATTCCTACAAATCAATATGTCAAGACTGACAACGAAGTAAATAAATGGGCCAAGATTCTAGAACAAGAAGTTCAAAGAGGTTCAACCTCACAAGGATAAAAGCAACGAAAATAATACAATTGGCAAAACTTAAGTAATGTATGATTAAGTGTGAGAATATGGGCCAGCGGTAAGTTCCACATATTACTGGTATTAGTGTAAATTTGTACAGCCATTATAGAATCCATTTTGGTAACATCAAGTTAAAATTGACAATGTGCATAACCACTCAGAAATCCACTTGCACACATGGATCCCAGAGAAACTGTCAGGCAATCACAGGTTCAGCTGTGTGGCCACGTGCAGCTTCACAGGGCTCTGTTCTCAGGAGGACCTTGTGCTTGGTTTAATGATTGGCTTTCACCATCTTCAAATTGTTAATAGTTTTATTTTTGAAATTGTGCTTTTAAGTGAAGTTCGATGGGAAAATGGAGCATGTCATGAGCAGAGGAAATGGGTACAATGTGCATACCCCCCGATTCACATATAACACTCAAGCTGCCCCAAGAGCACAGAATTCTGGTGGACCCATGATGCATGGGAGTTCAGCGGGACCGAATGAGAACAGGGTAAGCATGCGATGTCTAGGACTGAATAAGCAGGGAGCTGACAGCCCCCAGAGGCCACGCGTCCTATCGGAACCAGAACTTGCTTTAAGTACAGAAAGAAGGCATGAACCACCAAGGCACATGAGCAACCAATGCAGCTTACTGTATCCTTTTTACTCACGTTACTCCCCCATATTAATGAACCAGTTAGGATGAAAATGATTATACAGAAGGAAAGGGAAAGATAGAGCAACTCATTTCCTTTTCCTTTCAATCTTTTCTTACTTATTAGTAAGCTGAAGGCAAAGAATGTGGGTAGAAGGTGCATGAATCAAGAAGTAAAATAAAAGCAGTTGAGTTAGTTTTGTGTAGTGTTTCTACTGTTCTGGTAAGAATGAAATACACATGCATATAAGAGCTACAAATTGCAAGTTATATAATTTCAGTGATTCCCCATATGAGTTAAATATGCTAATATTTGCATTTAAAACTGGCATTACATGATATAACAATGAAAGGAAAAATTCATGATAATAATTTACATTTTTAATTTTTCTTAGCACAACATTAGGATGGCAAATAAAAAACCCCATGACAAGTCAAGAGAGAAAAAGAGAGAGAAAAAAAAAGAGAGAGAAACCATGGAAGAAAGGAAAAAGCTTTATATTTTAGTACCTTTAACAGCACTTTTTTTCTATGTTTTGAACAGGGTTGGAGGAAAGCTCTGCCTTCTCCTCTTGCACTGGGCACACAAGTTATATAACCAGTGTAGTTTCATATGGAAACACGAACAAGACTGTCCATTTTAGCATAGTCGTAAATATTTTTAAAATGGAAATAATTTAATGTCCAGAATAGGGAAATGGATAGATTATGGTATAGTCCATACGATGGAATAAACATGTTAATTAACCAAGCCCACAGGTACCTGGGTAGAGATCAAAAACAACATTGAGAAAAAGTTAAACCTGAAAAGCATTACATAAGGTATGACAGCATGCATCTATACCCACAAAATTCATTATTTATGGATGCATTTTTTAAATACAAAAATAGTAAAGTATTGACCAGGAGTACACCAGGCGTACACCAAGTTCATGACAGTGATTTTATTTAATGAGGGAGAGAGAAAATGGGACCAGGAAGAAAAAAATGGAGGACGCTAAAATTATTTTAAATCTTTTATTTCTTAAAAAAAATTACAACAAAATGTTAACTTCATTAAACTGAGTGCTGGAAACATGGGTTTGGTATATTGTTCTTAGAGCTCTCAATCTTTGTTTAACTTTTAAAAAATCACCCTAATTTAAATAAGATAGACCAGCCATGTCTTCCCCTATTCTACCATTTCAAAAGCAATTTCCAAAGAGAAAAAAAAGAAATTTTGTGAGAATGCAGAGTACAGCCTTCTTTGAACAAGATGCTAAAATATGATTCTACTTATTTATCAATATGGGAAAGACAGCAGAGAAGCCTAGAGTAAATCTCTGGTGTTTGTAAGCAGAGGTTATGCACAGACCATTAGCTAATCATCTGGCTGGCACAGGAAGACACAGCACACATCTAATTTCCAGAGTGATGCTGGTTATTTTTTGTTTTGTTTTGTTTTTAACCCCTTGAATCAGCTTTCAGTTTTTTCATGCGCATGACTTTTATATGCTGAATTTGCTAATAAGAAGTCAGACTTTTGGAATTTTCTGTTGCCTTCTGGAGGATGATTACATTCTTGGCCTTGGACTAGACCAGAACACAGTGGTGATTTACTAATACGTGCAGCTCCTGAGTCCTGGCTCCTACACAGAGCTGTAATAGCTCTTTAAATTCTGAAGACTTGAGTTCCAATTCATTCACCATAAGCACAATAAAGAAGGAAATTATGTTGGTTACAGAATCATCATATAGTCCATTTGTGTATAAAACCATTGCAATAAAAGGAAAAGAAAGTTATGCTAGGAAAGTGATGTCTTTTTTACTTTTATTTTTTAATTACCTTCCTTTCTAGGTGCTAGGCTTGTTACTGGGAACTTGGCTGCTGCTGGAGGCCTGGCCCGCTGGGAGCCATAGGGTGGTGATAATAGTCCCTGGAAGGTGACCCTTTCAACTTCAGCCCAATATCCTTCTGTCTTCTGGCCCCTGTCCCCCAACCTCCATCGTACCGCCTAGTCCACTCCCCTATGAGCAAACCAGACACAGGTAAGAAGCAGGGAGACTTCATGCCACTTTTCATTGAAATAGCACTTAATTTACAACCTTTACCTCTATCACTTTTCTACTCAAACCTCAAAACGTGACAAGGATTAAACATGACCATCATCTAGAGGACAATTCAAAATGTAAGTATCTCTTAGGTTGAGAGTGGGAAGAAAAATAAAAGTCTCTACATAAAATTTAGATGGCATTTAAAATTATTTTAATAACTTGCCAGCAATTCCCTTTTCATTCAAATTGGTTACAAAGACAGAATTGATCTTTTCCAGATCATTTATAGTATTATTCTAACTTACAAAGCAAATAATTCACAAAACAATTAAGGCTTCTCTCACTGATGTTTGTAGACAACCACAACTGACTAGAATTTTCTTCATACTAACTGTTCAGCCAGTGGAGGGGGCATGGCAACAGTAGGATTCTAGTAAATAAAGCTGTAGGCTCCATTTTGGGTTTCAAGGTGAAAAACTGATGTTGAAAAGAGCTTGCTGAATCAGGGGCAGCTCTTCCTGTCCTGCTTTGACAATGATGGCTATGTGGTTAGGAATCTGGAACTTATCAGCTTATATTATACTGTATCTGCACAAAAATCAATATACAATTAACTGTCAATTACTTGGACTCCTGAAGAGAAGAACTGACAAAAAAAACACACAAAAAAACCCTTCCCAGGGAACTTATAACCCTACCCATAAATCATCAATATTTGTCTTTGGAATACGTGATATGATTTCTATTTTGACCAATTTGCCTCCTTAATTGTGTATGATTTAGACTAACATGAAACTTTACTGGCAGTTTGTGCAGATAACAAAGGGAGGAAAGAAAGAAGTCAGTTAGATGATAGCAGGAGGGCAGTCAGTCATGGGGACATCACATTTTCCCTAAGTAATCCCTCAGGTTGTTAGTCTGCAAAGTGGATGCTGCTTTGTAATGAGGTAAGACTTGATGTTCCTTTGCTTATTTATGGGATCTTTTGATCCACTAACTCAAATCAGTGCCAGGTGGGGGTGGGAGATAGAGGAGCAGTTTTGATTTCTTTGTTTCCATTTTGCAGATTGTGCTCAGCAATAAGAGAGAGATCTTAGAGACCATGAGAGTCCATGAGACCATGTGCCCAATCACTTGGAAGCCGAGTCCACTGGGCATGGATGTTTTAACACCAACCTTACGTCTTCAGCAAAGCAAAAGTGTATTGACTGGGCACACAGATGCTGATTACAGGACTTGCTCTAGGGACAGATATACTCTGAATCTACTTGCTGCCCCTGAACCTACTGGGCACTGGGTAGAGAAGTGCCGAGTACTGCTTGGAGTACAGGAGAGAAGCCCCATTGCTCCTTGGCATAGCCCTGGCCGAGCAGCACAGGGTCTGTGCTCCTTGTCTTATTGCAGGTCATTGCTTTTCACTATACTTCCTGAACTTAGCATTTTAAAAATGTTGTTAAATGATGTTTATATTTATTGTTAGTGCTGCTTAATGTTTCACCTAGTAGCTAGGTATACCATAATCTGTCTAATTACTAATCATATACAGTATTGTATTTAACATTTAATTTTTCCAAATTTTTCGATTTAGAGACAATACTACAAAGAGTATTTTTCTTATGGCTCCTTTTCTTTTCTGTTGAATGATATTTTAGAATATTTCTCATTCATGTTCTTACCAGGTTAAAGTCTAGAAACATTTTAAGGTCTTTTGCCTATTGTTTTTATAAAAGGATATTCCAATGTACACCATCAGTAATGAGTGCTATTGTTTTAAATTTTGTTTATTCAAACTTTATATAATACATTTCTTTAAAAGTGCTTTCCTCGTTTTTAATTTTGATCTTCTCAAAATTCCAGCCCTAGCCTCCAGGGCCTACACTGTCAGGTTACCTGAACCAACTCTCCTCTGTTCCTACATGGATTAGAGCCCACATGAGAGAAAGACAGTTGCTGGTTTTCCCTGGTAATCCATTGCACTTCATCAAAAGGGACTAGAATTCTCCTTTCCTAAGATAAAAGCAGGGCTCTTCCTGTGGAAAATAGAATCAGTATGGTCTGATTTAAGGTTGCTGAAAACTATCTTCCTGTTGACAAATCCTTATGCTCTGGAGGTACAGAGGTAATAAGGCTGGAGGAGGTGAGGAAAAAGGATCCACAGCCACCAAGGACACCTTGGCCTTTAAAAAATAAATTTCCCAGCATAACACAGAAGCACGTGCACACACCAACATACATACCCCTGAGCTTTCCCAAGTGTTGAAGCATTGCATCCAGAGCCCTAAAAGCTGACAGGGATCAATTTAGACTAAGAAATTAAAAAGAAGCCGCCATATCCAGAGATACTGTAATCATCCAAAGTGGTAATAGTATAGATAACTGCCGTGAATATTTATTAACGAATATTTATTAGTGTATAGCTTTGCCTTGAAATTTCTTCCTAAAAGAAATCCTTGATTCCAGTTTGCTTTCTTTGCAAATAATAATAGGATAAGCCATAAAAATATTTTAAATCTAAAAGTTCAAAAATTTCACCTGCCTCTTCCTCAAGTGACCAGAACCTAGTTGTATAAAATTAAAGTATTTCTACAAACGCATTCCTTGAATTCGAGCTGACCAAGATTTCTACTTCCTGAGCTTTCTCCATTCCCTGTGCAACCGTCTTCATTCCTGTGTCTTCTGTCCTTTGGCTTCACCAGTATCCAAAATATTCCCGTTATACAGGCTCCGCAGCAGTTGCCCAATGCGCTCCAACACGGCTTCATTAACGTGCCATGGCAACAGTGCCATCTTGTGGACACTTGGAATGCTGCGAGTTATTCCCAAAGTAAAGTTGCGTTTTCCCAACTATAGGCGCAAATGAGAGTTGGTCTTCTTAGTGCTCTTTCACTTCTAGACTGATAGGGCTTCCAGGTGACTGAAGATGTCAGCAGAGTTTGGGGTAGACAATTTGTAGTACCTACCAGTCAGGTCCCTTGGGATCTTGAATAAACGTTGGGAACTTATTGTGAGAGTTGTTCGAAAACTGTGTTTACAAGATGCATTATTCATACGTGTATTAGACTTCATAGAAAAAAATGTTCCAATAAGACAGTAATGTGGTAACATTGTACCATGGGTGAGCTGACATGCTGTGTGACTTGATTTACCCTTGTAAAACCATCAGTCTACTGGACATGGGGTCTTCAGACAGAGTAGGCTCTGTGATTTACCTCTTTAAACAAGAAATATTCCTACCGCAGAAACTCACCAACATTTTTTTGAACTTTGTGGAATTAGATTTTCCAGTTGCAATATGTATTAGAGTTTGGGATAGAAAACACAGGGTTCTAGTGATGCAAGCAAATAAACAAACAAAAACAAACAAAAAAACCAAAGATATTTGGGGGAAAGTTTGAATCAGCACAGAAATGATGTAATTTAGAAAATATGTTAATAATAAAATAATTTTCTGGCGACAAAAACATTTTCTTTAAAAAGCTTATAAACTTTCTCTTTGATGAACCTCCTTCTTATATGGTTCGGCTAAAGACTAGACTGCCTGTTATTATCCCTTGGGAAGAAGAAAACCGTGCATCTAAATTACTCCTAAAGAAGCTGTTTGTTCTACCAAGATGTGATGTCTTCGCAGTGCTGTCACTATCAGAAAATAATCTCTGATTCTGTCTTCTCGGTGTGGATTCTCCACCAGTAAAACTCTATTTTGAAATGCAAATAAGCTCTTCTCACAAGGAGCTTGTAAAAATCAAAGCATCTCACAAGAAAAAATATAATTGTTGCATAATTAAGTATCTAAACAGAAAGGCTGTGCTGATATTTTAATTTTGTTTCATTGCAATGAAGTATATTCAATAATGAGGCAAGATAGGACAAGATGTTAGGGACGAAAGGAGCTAATAGCACCAAAGGGGGATGCCCCTGAACCCAGAGCCTGGCAGAAAACAGAACGGACTTCCTGGAATGATCATAATGCCTAAGAAAAATAAACACTACTTAGGGAGCCCTCTTTACTCACTGGTTAAATTAGATTAACCAGAACCCAACAAACTATAGCTGGAAGCCTGAACTGCTTATAGAAGAAATATATGAAAATCAGTCTTCAAAAAGAGACTAATTATATCTTGGGATCAACATGAATTTAGTCTAATTCCTTCAACCTTCATTTTCTCTACAGAATGGTACTTTCATTGTTGTTGTTTGTTTTGTTTTAGTGTTGGTAACGACCACCCTGCAGCACTATAGGATCCTGAATCATCAAAGAAAGATCAAATTCTGTTCCATGAGGACAGTTACTAGACAATATAATGGGTCTGTGTATTACAGAATGATGTTTGACAAATGTGGAAGTGACAAGGGTTAGCTGATCCACCTGAATTAATCAGAAACTTTAATTAAACAGAACCCTAATTCTGATAGCATTCCATTATGATGATGAAGGAGGAGGAGGAGAATAATTACTCTGGCTCCCTCCCAACCCATCCCTACTTTATTGAGAAATCACTCTATGTTCAATGTACCTGCATTGTGGCAGGATAGCTGAGCACCAAAGTTAGGTGGCAATGCTGCTAGCCCGAACTTTTGATTGCCTTCTTCAGTCTTCCAGAATGGAATATATTGTATTGACATAGAAGTTGTCCCTTCTAAGACACCTTGAAATAATTTTTTCAATTACATGTTGATACCAAGAATATTCTTTTCAAGAAAATTCCTTATACAATTGGGGGCTAGAGTGTAAATATGATCTCCTAATAATGCTGTAGCTACCCACCATTTACTGATCACCTGCTGTCATAGGTGTCTTATAGGCACTATCTCTCATTTTTAAGGCACTTCTGCTGGATTGGCAGTATTATCTTCCCTGTCCAGGAGGGAGCAACTTCAGGGAGGCTAAGTAAGGTCACGTGGCCAATAGGGCACAGGCAGGATTCGAGGCCTCATGGTTTGTGCATTGCTGAATTTTAATAGAAGAACTGTCAGGGTTTTTTTAGTAGGAAAGTCTATTATCTCTCTCTTTTTAGCTCAGTGATAAACAGTATGAAGGGTGGATGTGTCTGTATTGGACACTAACTAAACCGAGATCATAGCTCCTTTTCTCAGCATTTCTATTGTTTCCTTCTGCTCTGGATTCTTTCTTTCTTCCTTCAAAGAGATAAAGGTTATTCTTCTATTTAAAACAACACAACCTCCCCTTATTTTTGCTGTCAATTCTACCTACCAGTCTAAATGTGTCTTTATTTCCAGCTAAACGTATCAGATGAGTATCCTAATTGCCCTATTTCCATTTTTCTTTCACTCTCCTGACCAAATGTATCTCTATTTCCCATCACAGGATTGAAGCTGCTCTC
This sequence comes from Rhinolophus sinicus, assembly GCF_036562045.2. Lineage (NCBI taxonomy): Eukaryota > Metazoa > Chordata > Mammalia > Chiroptera > Rhinolophidae > Rhinolophus > Rhinolophus sinicus. The sequence goes on from NC_133759.1 coordinate 36,371,330, forward strand.
TTCAGACTCACCCATGACATCTGTACTCCAACTCCACGGCCCTTTTCCATTCCCGACTTTCCAAAATTCTCTGCAGGATCTGACACAGTTAACTACACCCAGCATCACCTCCTGCCAGTATAAATGCTAGCGGCTGACACATGTGGAACAGTGAATTTGTGGTAGGCTGTAGATTGAGTACTTTACGCACATTGTCTCATTTAATCCTCACAACTCTATGAAGCTGGTCCTGTTATAAGTCCCCATTTTACAGATGAGGAAACTGAGTCTCAGGGAGGTGAAGTAACTTGTGCAATATTACAGAAGCAAGTATGTGGCAAAGACAGATATGCTATCTTCAACAAATATTACTGAGTCTTAATATTAAGGTTGATGCAAAAGTAATTGCGGTTTAAAAGGTTAAAAATAAATGCAAAAACCGCAATTACTTTTGCACCAACCTAATATTTGCTGGACACAGAGCTAAGTTCCTTATAGTTGTTATCTAATTATTTTGTGTTATATCCTCTCCTTTTATACCTAACCCTGAGCCTACTACAATGTCAAGTTTGTAATCTTATGCCTGAAATAAACTCTCTCTCTCCTTGACTCCTTCAAATTTTAAACTCACTGATTTTTAAAGTTTTACTTGTATCAAATAGTTACTGATGTACAGGACATGGTGGCAGGTTCTAAGCACAGGAAGGTGAGCAAAGCTGTCTACTTGGAGCCAGCTGTGCAGTGGGAAGATGGAGGGACAGACTGGTACACACTGTTACCTGAGTCAATCAGTGGCCCACTAAGAACACACCCTCTGCCCGTCTGTGAGATTTTTAAGTAAAGTGACACAACAGTCCTCCCGCCCCCTACTCCTCACTCCAGATTCCCCTTTCTGGAGACTTTGGGCTGCTCTCCAAAGCCAAGCTCTCAAATAACCCCCAGCATCTGCCCACGCTGCCATTTCAGTGATGGACTCTAGGAACCAGGTAAACTCTGGTCATTGACCTTACTGAGGCAGGAGACAGCCCTGACCTCCCCTCCCCCCAGCCCCAGGGGCCAGCCGTGAGGCATGTGTCCGAGCTCCCCCTCCCTCCTGATTATGCCTGGACCTATGTGTTTGACTAACAGCCAACCCAAAACAAATAGTCTCCTCCACTTCTCCCTAACGGCCCTTGGTACCAGTCATCTCTGAAGCAAAACTACGAGCTTCTTACCAGTTAATAAGAAACACACCTTTCTTTTGTTCTTTCACTGTACTCAGCTTTGGGCTAAGTAGGTAAAGGCATGCACTAAATACACCTGTTGAGTAAATTGCTCCTCTCCATACCTAGAGGAAATGAATGGGATTTACTCACTAAAACCCAAGTCTCTTGAACTGGAAAGCAAGGAAACTTTCAGAGAAAAACAGGGTTATGTCAAAAATACAGGTATCAACTTGAAGGGTCTCCTACTGGTCCAAGCTGGGGCAATGTAAGCACCAAATACATAATTGTAAATTGAATTATTGAATACATTAAAAAATCCAGAAGTCTATAATGATATTCAAAAAAAGAAAAAGCAAACAAAACAAAACAAAACAAGTGATTTATCATCATCAAAGGAGGCTATTACATCAACTCCTTACATGTAAAATTTGTAATTAATTGAAAAGAACTAGGCATTATCCTGCTTTTCAAATGGGAGCTGTGTTCCAGGGTAACCAACTAGCCCCAGCTGATGAAAGAACATTTTTCTTTACAGTAAAACCCCAGCTAATAATAGATAGACTTAAGAATTAGAAAATCACGATTTTGCAACCCCTCATAAGAGAAATGATGCAGGTGTGAATCATCAGTGGATGCTAAAAGCATAAGGGAATAGTTGTCTGGTGCTAAAATGTCACCCCATAGATTACAAAGGGTAACTTTACAAAGGAGGACTCAGGGCCCTATCTTAGCAACAGCAGCAGTCTGACCACTGGACAGTATGCACCTTCTGTAACAAAGCAATATGAAGTGCAATAGCAACTATGACACATTCTTGCCAAAACTACTTAGATTGAATCTAATCAAGTCTTTTGTTCTTACTTTTCGTTTACAAGAAATACAGGGACTAGAGGAACAAATGAAATGATCTCACAAGGGACCAAAAGCCCATAAGGTGGTATATTTTAGAGGACAGCTGTCCTAGTCTCAACAACTTATTGTTCAGGAAAACAAAGGGAGGAGGTTGTTGTACATTAAAGGAGGCTTAGGCATAACAGTGATGCAATGTGTGATTCTTGATTGGAATCTGGTTTGGATAAAACATTTTGGAGACAGTTGGGGACTTGGCATTACATGATGTGTCAGGTATCATTGTTAATTGTGTTACGGATAACGGATTTGTGGTGATATCGGATGAGTTTGCTACTGATCAAAGTTATGATCAGTATTTTCATTTCTTTCAATCTTGCTCTAATTGAATTATAATTTAAGGTTTAGTGTTTTATTGTTCTAGTAAAATAAAATTGAGGAAGGTGATTAAATCATTAAATTGTACACATTTCTTGTCAATGTAGTCTACCATTGGGGGATTAAGTGACAAAATATTTTCCTTTTCAGGCTTTGGGGACTTGGCTGTTGGATTAGCAAATTGAATATCATTCAGAATCATCTCACAGGTCAAGGTTATTGCCTTGTGGCACCAACATTTATTGAACAACCTTCTTCCAAAGCCTTTGAGAAACTTTATAAGGGGGAAATGACACTGATATAAGCCTAGATCTTCTTACTATAGTAAGTCTTAGTCTCAATGACTCTCTTTCTTTACCTTTTTATTCTATAAATACTTACTGAACATCTGCAATGTGCCAGGCACTGGTGAATATGATGTTGAACAAAACACATGTTGCCCCTCAACTAATGTATAATTATAGTCTATTATTCACAACAGCAGACAAATAAATGTGAAATTACAACTGTCATAAGTGGTATGAACGAACGCAGACTGGTGCAGCCACTATGGAAGACAGTGTGGAGCTTCCTTTAAAAATTAAGAATAGAATTGCCATATGACCCAGCAATCCCCCTCCTGGGTATCTACCCAAAATATCTGAAAACATTTATCTGTAAAGATATATGTGCTCCAGTGTTCATTGCAGCATTATTTATGGTGGCCAAGACATGGAAACAACACAAGTGTCCTTCAATAGATGATTGGATAAAGAAGTTGTGGTATATATACACAATGGAATACTATCCTGCCATAAGAAAAGATGAAATAGTACCATTTGCAACAACATGACATGGATGGATATTGAGATTATGCTGAGCGAAGTAAGTCAGACAGAAAAAGTCGAGAATCATATGATTTCACTGATATGTGGTATATAAGACTGAAAACAACAAAAGAACAAGACAAACAAATGAAGAAACAAAGACTCAACAACACAGACAATAGTTTAGTGCTTACCAGAGGGGAGTAGGGAGGGGTAATAGATGAGGGTAAGGGGATCAAACATATATGGTGATGGAAAGAGAACTGACTCTGGGTGGTGAACACACAATGTGATATATAGATTATGTATTACAGAATTGTACACCTGAAATCTATGTAACTTTACTAACAATTGTCACCCCAATAAACTTTAATTTAAAAAAAATAATAAGTGGTATGAAGAAGAGGTACCTGATGCTTTGGGAGTTCATAATAGGATGATGTAATTTTTAAAGAAGGCATCAGATTTTTCTTCTTTAACTCTTCCAATTGCATATTAAAGTAGATGTGGGTAACATTTCCATTTTCCAGAAGGGGAAATCGAGGCTCAGGACCTTACAGTTATAATTGGTCCCCAAACCTAGTACATATTGGGGTCAAAAGTCAATCTCAGGGGAGGTATCTTTGAGGAAGTAACATTTTAGTTGAGGACTAAAAGATAAGACTTTGCTATTGAGTGAGGTGGGGTATGTGGAGAAAGAATTCTAAATAAAGGGAATAGCAAGGGTCAAGTTTCTGTTGCAGAAGGAAGTATCAGAGATATTCAGGAGATAATTTGATAGGACTTGATGATGAGTTAGCTGTGGACAATGAGAAATGGAGCCTAGTATGTCTCCTAGGTTCCTGGTTGCAGGATTGGATGGATGGTGTTGGTGCCACTCACTGGGATGGGGAACACTGGAAGAGGAAGACGTTGGGAGAAAGGATGAGAAATAATGGATTCTGTTTGGACAAGTAGAATTTGAGGCCCTTTTAAACATTCAAGAACACATCTAGAATAGGGTCTGGAACATAATAGGCTCTGGAAAACTATTCATTAATGAGTGAAACTATAATGAAAAAGAAGTTGGATATATGAATATCTGGATCTCAAAGGACAGGTATGGCTGAAGATACAAATTTATGAATCACTGGCCTATAAGTAGTTTTTAAAGATGTGGATATTGGAGAAAATGCCTTAAAATGGAATATAATAGGATGAGAAGAGGACTGAGTACTTGAGGAATTCCAAAACTTATGGCTTGGTCAAATAGGTAAAACCTACCAAGGAGACAGATGAATGGATGGAAAGATTGGATGAAAACAGGAGGGTGATGAGTCACGGAGGCCAGGTGAAAAATATGTTTCAAGAAAGAGGCAATAGACATATATTGGCACATGAAAAAGAGGTGATGAAAGAGTTTTAATGAAAATATTATTTGCAAAGAGGTGAGCAATGTTAAGGAAAACCAACAAGGGATATTGAAGCACCTCAGGGCCAGCAGCAGGTCGATCTTACTACCTCTAGGCCAGAAAGGGGATGGGGAGAGAAGGGTTACCTAAATTTAGGAGAGCTGTGACTGTCTCAGTGGGCTGTTCAACAATTGCCAAACTCGCCTGGTGGGGGAAGAGCCAGGGGAACAAATACCCTGACTTTTCTCTCCACCCTTCTTCTGATCTCCTGCTTGGACTTTCATTGGCCAAACCTAACTGTTAGCCAGAAGATATTACAGCCAGAAAACCTATTGCTATAATCTTTAGAAGGCAGACTGAGGTGTGTGGCTTCGAAGCAAGGGCTGGAGGATAGTTGCCAGTTTCCCCGTGAGGGTGCCTACTCCCATGAAGCCAGCAGGCTGGCACCATATTTCCTGAGTTAAGCCCTCCCCCACAGGCAAAATCTGAATCTGATTGGCCTGGTGAGCTCTGCTGCTCCAACCTGCTGACTCATTGGGACCCCACCCCACCCAACTCACCCAACACCTGAGGCACTTTCTCCCAGAGCAGCCAGCCCTGCCCACATTGCACTCTTTCTTGAAAAACTATCAGAGACTGCAGCACACACTGAGGCCATCTGTGCTCAGATGGCCTCGGTGTGTGCTCTGATACTTTTGCTGAGTGGCTCCAGGCTCAGCACTGGCACAAAACTGGAGTCTACATTAATCTGTTGACCACAATTCTTCCCACTCTAGTGACTCCCTAAGACTCTGCCTCACCCAATTTGTGTACTGCATGAGGCTTTATCAGGGGTTGAACCTTAAGGGGACTGGCAGGTAGCAGCAGGCCTCAGGGTTTCCTGGCTTTTTGTGGAATTACCTCAGGCCTGGTACTGGTGGCAGCCACCCTCAGTTCATAATGTGGCCTCTCCCACGTACCTCCATGGTTAGCACAGGCAGTAAACAACCACGGATTGCTTTGTAGCTCCTACCAGCTTGTACCCAGCCAGTGACAGGCAGTGGGTGACTGGGGCCTGTACTAAAGCCCCTCATAAGAGTCCCCAGAACCAACATACTTGGAGGTTGGCTTCAGACCACAGCAGAGCACCACCCAATTAGACCCACAAGTGGCACACCCAAAGGGCGGTCTCAACAAGCACCAGAGCCCACTGGGTGAATCCCATTCAGTGGGTAAGCCCGCCTCATAGCAGCCCATAAGCTGTGGACATGGCCAAACTCCACAGCCAATCAGCCCGAGGGTCAATTCCACCCACTGATGTGCCAATAGCAATCAAGACTTAACTATGACAGGAGGGCACATAAAATCCACACAGGGCCACTGCTGAAGCACCCGGAGCAGGTGACCAATGAGACTGTGCCAGACATCCACAGGGAACCTACTACATAAGGCTACCCAGCCAAGACTGGGAGACCTAGCAGATCTATCTAATACATAGAAACAAACAGAAAGTGGCAGCCAAAATAAGAAAACAAAGAAATACATCCCAAATGAAAGAACAGGAGAAAACTCCAGAAACAGAACTAAGTGAAATGGAAACAAGCAACCTATCACATGCAGAGTTCAAAACACTGGTTATAAAGATGCTCAAGGAATTTAGTGAGAATTTCAACAAAGAGACAACAAGCATAAAAAAGGACATAAAAACCATAAAAAAGAACAAGTCAGAAGTGAAGAATACAATAACTGAAATGAAGAATGCACTAGAAGGAATCACCAGCAGACTAGATGAAGCAGAGGATCAAATCAGCCATTTGGAAAACAAGGAGCAGAAAACACCCAATCAGAACAGCAAAAAGAATCTCCCCTGCCAACCGCCCCCCCCCCAAAAAAAAAATGGAGGATAGTTTAAGAGAGCTCTGGGACAACATTAAGTGTAACAACATTCACATCATAGGGGTACTAGAAGGAGAAGAGAGAAGGCAAAAGACTGAGAACCTATTTGAAGAAGTAATGACTGAAAACCTTCCTAACCTGGCTAAGAAATAGACACACAATTCCAGGAAGCACATAGGGTCCCAAACAAGATGAACCCAAACAGGCCCACACCAAGACACATTATAATTAGATGGCAAAGTTTAAAAACAAAGAGAGAATCCTAAAAGCAGCAAGACAAAGGCAACTAGTAATTTATAAGAGAGCTCTCATAAGATTGTCAGCTGAGTTTTCAACAGAAGTTTGCAGGCCAGAATGGATTGGCACAAAATATACAATGTGATGAAAAGCAAGGCCCTACAACCAAGGGTACTTTACCCAGCAAGGCTATCATTTAAAATCGAAGGACAGAAAAAGAACTTCCCAGACAAGAAAAAGCTAAAGGAGTTCATCACCACCAAAACCTGTATTACAAGGAAAGCTAGACAGACTTTTTTAAGATGGGGAAAAAAAAAGATTAAAATTGTGAATAATAAAATGGCAATAGCTACATGTCTATCAATAATTACTTTCCATATAAATGGATTAAATGCTCCAATCAAAAGACATAAGAGGGCTGAATTGTTAATAAAACAAAACCATTACATATACTGCCTACAAGAGAATCACTTCAGATAGCAAGACACACAGAGACAAAAAGTAAAAGATATTTCATGAAAATGGAAATGAAAAAAATAAAAAATCTGGGGTAGCAATACTTGTACCAGACAAAATAGACTTTAAGACAAAACCTATAATAAGAAAAAAAAGGACTCAGTGATCCCATTTCTGGGTATTTATCCAAAGAAACCCAAATGCTACTTCAAGGGGACCTGTACATCTATATATGTTCATTGCAGCATTGTTTACAATGGCCAAGATGTGGAGGCAGCCTGGGTTTCCATCAATGGAAGAATGGATAAAGAGGTGGTGCTACATATACAGAGGGTGCCAAAAAAATGTATACACATTTTAAGAAAGGAAAAAACTGTATTAAAATTGTAATACAATGAATGATGCTAGCATTCATTTGATTAATGCTTTTTCTTTTTTTTAATTGGGGAATATTGGGGAACAGTGTGTTTTTTCCAGGACCCATCATCTCTAAGTCAGGTAGTTGTTTTCCATCTAGTTGTGGAGGGTGCAGCTCACTGGCCCATGTGGGAATCAAACTGGCGACCTTGGTGTTATGAGCTCTGCGCTCTAACCACCGAACCAACCAGCCACCCAGATTAACGCCATCTTTTGAGCAAATGTCATACTACACATTGCTACCATAATTCAATTCAACTTTGAAAAGTAATACATAGATAACATCTCTTAAAGTGTGTACATTTTTTGGCACCCCTGGGATACATTGGAATGTTGCTTGGCCATGGAAGGAAATGGGTTCTTGCCATCTGTGTCAGCATGGATGGACCTGGAAGGTATTGTACTGAGTGGAGTGTCAGACAAAGAAATACAGATGTAATGTGATTTTGCTTATATATGGAATCTAAAGAACAGAATAAACAAACAACAACAACAAAAAAAAAACTCCTATATAAAGAAAACATTTTAATAATTGCCAGATAGGAGGGGAGTTGGGGGTGTGGGTGAAAAAAGGGAAGGGATTAAGAAGTACAAATTGGTTATTACAAAGTAGTTCTGGTGATGTGGGAAATAGCATAAGGAATATAGTCAATAATATTGTAATAACTATGTATGGTTTCAGATGGGTATTCAATTTGTTGGGATGATAAATGGGAGGGTTGGGGCTAGAGTGAAAAAGGTGAAGGGATTAAGAATTACAAATCTGTAGTTATAAAATAGTCATGGGGATGAAAGTAAAGCATAGGGAATATAGTCAATGATATGGTAATAACTATGTGTAGTGCCAGGTGGGTACTAAATTAGTCAGAGGGATCACTTCTTAAATTGTATAAATGTCTAAACACTATGCTGTGCACCTGAAATTAATATAAAATAACACTGAATGTCAAGTGTAATTTAAAAATTAAAAAAGGGGGGAAAAGGTGAAGGGGAATAAGAGGTCCAAATTTCCAGGTATAAAACAAGTAAGTCATGGGGATGTAACGTACAGCATAAGGAATACAGTCAATAATATTGTGATAGCACGTTACGGTGTCAGATGCTTCCTGGATTTATCCTGGTGGTTAGTCTTTTAGGTATATGAATGTTGAATAAGTACCCCTGAAACTAATATGATATTGTATGTTACCTATATTTTTAATAAAAAATATTTTTTTAAAAAGAACTTTAAATATAAAGAAATTATTGAACTTAAAAAAAAAAAAAAAAAGAAAAGGAGAAGACAGCACCCTGGAGCAAGGTGGAAAGGATGAAGAATGGATCTGGAGCAGCAAACAGAGACAGTCCAACGCAAGTAAGCAGTGAATGGCTGTTGCTGAGAGGGCAAGTAACGTAATGACTGAAAAGCATCCACTGGAAGACATAGAGGTCCTAGTTAACTTAGAGGGAGCTGTTGGGTAGAGAGCTGTTGTGGAAGTCAGAACAGTGGATTAGAGAGTGAATGGCAGGTGAGGAAATGAAGAGATTTCACAAGTTTGGCTGAGAATGGGGAAGAGAAAAGAGAGCCACAGCTGGAGGGTGATGTGCAAATGAGAGAGATGGTGTGGATAATATTTCAAAGAGTTCATTGATGTGTTCCCTTCCACTCCCACCTGCTTGCACTCAATAAATTTCCCCTCATACCCGGAGGGACTTTCCATTATCCCAGCCAACCCAGTTAGACAAGAATCATACACTCTTTTGAGACAAGGGGTCCCTATGAAACCAGATAGACAATGGCAGCAAATTATGGCTCTTAAGTTCAAAACTGACTTGTCTGGGTATAAGACCGAAGACTCAGATGCATACTTGCAGAACCAGTTTATCCTACTCCCAACTGCTGAGATGAAAGACCCTCTGAGCTGCTTTATCTGCACTTACCCCCCTCACACCATGAGCTGGGTCTGATTGACCCCCTTTAGAGATAAAAAATTAGAGAGGTGTCATCCTCATGCTAAGGTGAGACCCAGGGAGGTGGCAAGCCTCCTAGAATAGTCTCCCAGGCCATCCTGGTACAGCAGCTGAGTAGTGGAAGAATTTCAGTTACATTGAGAGCTCACAGAACGTCATCCTGCTTTATTACATTAATGACATTATGCTAACTGAACCCCTGCTAAGTAGACCTCAGAAGCAGCAAAACCCCGAGATTCCTTGGCATCTCTGATTATCAACATGAACCTCAGGATCAGCTGTAAAAACAGGGACTATAAAAACTTTGCTTTACGTTAATTAATTGTTTCTCCTCTCCCATCACCCAACACCACCAATACATGAAGAATATTGTCAGTGACTAATATTTTAGTTTTCAGGAGGGAGTGTGACCAAATTGACATCACTCCCCAATAGTATGGTTTCTGAAGGGACTTTTAGTGTTCCCTGTGTCAGAGACATGAAATTTTCACCTGAAAGAAGAATACAAATGAATACTATGGGGCAAAGGGATGGATTCTGCTGGTATGTTCCATTTGCTCTTCCATATCTATTATCTACCCTCCTCTCCTCTTGTGGGAGGCTGAATGATGGCCCCCAAAGATATCCAGGTCCTAATTTCTGGAACCTGTGAATGGTACCTTCAACAAAAAAAGGAGCTTTGCAGATATGATGAAGCTAAGGATTTTGAGATGGGGAGATTATCCTGAATTACACCAGTGGGCTATAACGCAGTCAGAGTGTACTTATAAGAGGGAGACAGAAGGAGATTTGACACAGAAAAGAAGATGCCATGGGAAAAACCCCAAAGAAGCAGAGTCAGGGAGAGAAGATGTACATCGTTGGTTTTGAAGATAAAGGAAGAGGCTATGAGCCAAGGAATGCAAGGAATGCAGCTCTAGACTCTGGGAAAAGCAAGGAACTGATTGTCGCCTAGCACCCCTGGAGTGTGTGCAGCTCTGCTGACACCTTAATTTTAGCCTTGTAAGATTCATTTTGGACTTCTGACCTCCACAACGGTAAGAGAGAACCTTTCTGTTGGTTAAGAACTAAGTTGGTGGTAATTTGTTACAGCAGGAATAAGAAACTAATACAACCCTGTTCTCAGCCCTGAAGATGCAGACCTGAATGGACTATACAAAGGTTCCTTTGCCCTACAGTTGGGTTTAGCCCAGTTGGTTACTCTGTCATAACAGGAAATAAGGATATTCAGGTACAACCAGAGTGAAAATGTTTAGTTGGGCTTATCCAGGGTTGAGGTTTTGTATAGTAGATTCAGGGTTGTGTTGGAGTTGGGTTATACCAGCTCCTAAGAACCAATTGTGTTCATGTCTTCCTTGAAGTCAGCCAACCACAGTGGGAAAATTTACAACAAGGAAATCGGCAAAGGCTACAAATCAGCCTTTCTGTTGTTATACATCTTACACGTTAGTCTCTCTGTACCTCAGTTCTTATTGAAGACATAGAATTTGTGAAGATTAAATGAGTTAATTATGCAGCAATTAGCATAGGGTGTGGTGCTTGGTAAATGCTCCATCAGTGGTGGTGGCTGTTTTTACAATTAATATGCATCAGAAGCAAAATGATCCTTCATTTATCTGGCAACACTGGGAAGTGAGATGTTCCATGTAAATGAATTTTTCTAGAATTTAATGCCACCTTGTCTAGTATTTGTTTTTAAACTGAGGTATAACACACATAAAGTGAAAAAACCTTAAATTAATGTCTCAATAATTTTTGATATAACCACCATCTAGATTCAGATAGAAAACATGTCCAGAAATGCCCTCACAGAAATGCCTACAACTTTTTGATTTTCAACATTTTTATGACTAAATTTCTGAAAAGTTTAGCATGCTTTTTTGTCTTCAGGAAGGGAGGACCAGAAACATAACTTAACCGTGTCTTGCTGGCTATTGTCAAGGGGTGATATAATTTGCTGTCTTCTTCTCTTCCTTTTCTTCTGTATCTCTTTTAGATACAAAAATATAACGTGAGGTAGGATAAGTTTGGTTAAGCTTTCCATCTCTTTTCTAGCTAATATCAGGCCTCTTTTTTTAAAGGTCCACACCTTCTTAATAAAGGTTGCTTTGAATTTGTTGTAGAGCCATATATAAGTTACTGATAACTGTATATTACATAAGAGTCATATTGCAAATATCAAAGGCAAGTAAAGCCCAATGAAGGATTTGTTGATGGCAAGACCTTAGGACAGCTGTTTCAGGGGTTAAAAGGGATTTTGTTTGTTTTTGACAATTTTTTCCTCTTCCTTGAATTTCACATACTTTGGACCTGAGGTAGGGTATTCTTACACGTTGATTTATTTATTCTTATAGCATCCTTTCAAGACTGGTAGTAATTTGATTCTTTCTTATAGATGAGGAATGAGGCACGGTACATAAAGGCTGGTCTCACACCAGGGCAACATTCGTAGTCCAAGGTCTTTATTCTCCCAGCTGGGCACTTTAAGTTTCAGAAATATCTCTTTTCACTTCTTTAGGAACCAAGTAAATTTGAGAGTTGACAATTATCTGAACAGCCAGCTAATCCCAGTAATTATTTCCTTAGGGTGGACTATGGTCCGATAGAGACACTCCAGATGACTGCTTGATCTTGACTCACTTCCTTCTGTTTGGTCATGGCTAATTCTAGAGTTCAGATCACATCAGAAAATGAGTTACTGGAGTGTGCTGGATATACTCTGTATGTAGCACAAATTCATGGTTGAGTGCCAATTGTTCACATTTAACCCCCAAGACCTTTTGTGAAGATTTAGCCCAGCAGATTCACTTGATTCTTAAACAGAAACTGAACGAATAAAGGATTATTGAGACTAATGTTGGAAGTGTGTGGATCTCACATCCATCCATCCATCCATCCATCCATCCATCCATCCATCCATCCATCCACCCACTAACAGCTTACCATCTGTTGCCAGGTGTTAGGCACTGAGCTGCTACCTCTGAATGAATGTACTTTCTTGGCTTGGTTTCATTTCTCTTTTCTCGGAGACCCATCATCTCCTCGCAGTGTGGACCCAGTTTAATCTTGGCTTGGAAATAAGCTCATTTTTCTCCTCACTTACAGAGAGGATTCTCCACAAGAGAGAGGCAGTGTTGTTCGTAGGCCGTGGGGGAAAGATCATTGCACTGCTTGAGATGGCTTTTCTTCCCTCTGCAGACTCTGAGAGTCCCACTTGGACTCCAGAGTCCCATTGAGAGCATGACAGCAATGTTTATGTGCAATTCTAATGCTGGTTTTAGCAGCATAAGTGCTTTTTAATGCATAGCATTATAGCGAGTGGGCCCTATTCTCTCAGCCTCTGAATAGCTGTCTAGAGGGGCGTAATTCCCAGCTCTGCCTCCAAGCACAGTTATTTACAAGCTCAGTTACACGTTCCCGTCAAGTGTGGTGAAAGCCAGGATGGAGATGGGCTGAGTTTAAAGCAATTTGGCAAGTCTTTATTCCCTACATAATCACTCAGGTCCCTCAGGCGCTCCTGACCAGAGCTTGCTGTTCACATATGTCAAAGGCAGCCTGGGAATTTCAGGAGAACTGCTGCAGAAGTAGAATTTCTTCCTTCTGCCTCTTTCCCTCTGAGGTTCCCCACCCCCCAACCTCTCAGCTGCCCTTTAGAGCTCCACTTAAATTTAGATTCCCAACCCAAATCTGTCCACTGCTCTCTGTCACCACAGCTTCAACATGTCCCAAATTCTGTAAGAGTCTCCAAATTAAACTTCTTGTCCCACTTTTGCCTCCCCATTCCATCCCTTGCCTCAATTCCACCTTCACCCCGAAACCAGACTGATTTTTTAAAAGTGTAAATCAGATCCTATCATTTCTCTGCTGAAAACTCTCCAAAGACTTCCCATCAAACTCAGAATAAAATCTACGTCATATGCGTACTTCATATACCTTATCATATGCTCCCTCTCTTTTGCTCCCTACAATATGGTCACACTGGCCTCCTGACTATTCCTCCAACACACCAAGTTTATTCCTACCTCAGGACCTTTGCATGTTCTGTGACCTCTGCCTTTCCCATGGCTGCCTCTTTCTTGCTCAGGTCTGAATTCAAACCTCACTGCTTTAAAGAGGCTTTCCGTGAATAAATAGTCCAAATAATCATTCCTTCTTCCCAGTTACTCTCTAGCCCATTATCCTTTATTTTCCTCAAAGCACTCAACATTATAGAAAAGCTTATTTTCTTTTATTGTTTATGTGTTTTTCTATTTACCCCACTAGAATATAAAATCTATGAGAGCAAGAACGTTGACTATCATGATTACTATGGCCTGGCAAGTAGCCAGTCCTATGTAAGTGCCGACTGAATGAATGAACTTTCTCAACAAGGTATGAATTGACAGATGCTGTTCTGGTGTAATTGATATTCCTATTACTACTGTTGTGTCTGTGGCTGGTGTTTTTTCTATAGAGTCACCTTAGGACAAATGAAATTGCGTCAGCATCGTTTATTTTTCTTTCATTTTCCCCTTTACAATGTTATTTGTTTCTTTTTAATCACACACACAGGCCCAAAGTTTAAAGTATTATCTAGAACAGCAGACCTCTTCTCCATCTGTTTCTTCCCCCTTCCCACAGGCAATTACTTTCTCCTGTTTTAGCTGATTATCTTAAGGTTTCCCTGTATGTTTCTAAATAACAAATTTCTATGGCTAATTCATGATTTTTCTGTTTTAGGCATTATTTATAGACTTACTTTCCTCTCATAAAAATGAGGATTTATTGACCTTTTTCTATGAGAGATGGGGATTCAGGTGTCTTTCCTACTTTCTTGTCAACTGTACACATGCACCTTTCTCATCCATGAAGCTCCCAGTAGAGTTAATCTTAGTTTTGGTTAGATTAATATTCTGTGTTGATATATATTATTACAACCATTTAAACACTATTAAAGCTAAGCCATATAGTAAAATATGAATATTTTTCCTTTCCTGCACAACCTCTGGTCACCAAGTATGTGCCCAGGTGTTCCTGTCCAAGATCCATTTGTATCCACAGGAATCTTCACCAGAGAACTAGAGATTTCTCCTCCAACTTCAGAATTGTGACCCAGCTTGGAGAGTCTTTTTGGAAAACATTAACAGAAAACCCTGCTTAAGTCAGTTTCCTATGCCTTAATATGTTGACTCATTCAAATCATTGAAACCTGATAAATTGGATGTGATCTTTTGGAAATGCATCTGATTGGCTGTCTCATGTATTCATCACACAGCTTCCCTCTCTGGGGAACTCTTCTCTGTGGCAGCCAGTTGTTAACAGACACTGATAGTTGGCTGACAATAGCTGTAGCTTCCAGTGCACAGTTTCATGGGTGGTTCCAGGGTTGGCTAATGTATGTTCTTCAGTAGGAAGCTCTGAGGTATGTATGTTTTGGAAACGGGACCATTTGATCATTTGTTTCCCACTAAAGTTAAACAGAACATAATCTAGAATAACTATTTGCCCATCCCTTGTGTTATGCACTGCATTATGCCCCCCTCCCATTCATACACTGAAACCTTAACTCCCAATGTACTTGGAGATAGAGGATTTAAAGAAGTAATTAAGGTTCAGAGGGGACCTAATCCCATAGGACTGGTGTTCTTACAAGAAGAGGAAGAGATAGCAGGGGGTGTGCACACAGAGAAAAGGCCATGAAAGGACACAGAGAAGATGGCCATCTATAAGACGAGGAGAAAGGCTTCAGGAGAAACCAAACCTACCAGCACATTGATCTTGGACATCCAGCCTCCAGAACAGTAAGAAAAGAATTTTCTGTTGTTTAAGCCACACAGTCTGTGGTATTTTGTTAATGGTAGCCAAAGCTAACTGATGCACCTTGTGATGTCCGTGGTGTTTTGGAGCCAAGAAGGGCTCACTCTGGCAGAGAGGAGCATCTCTTCCAGCCCAATATGCTCAGCCCTTGCAACTTCTCAGGCCGCCCCAGCCCTTTTGGGGCCATACTGGGTGTATGCACATACTGGCTGGAATTTAAAATCCCTTTCTTATTGACCTATATGCTGTTCAACTGCTTTTTCTACAAAGGTGAAAGTATTTCACTTTTAGGATTCATCTTGATTCTTACGGATTTATATGCTGAGTCACTTGAAGTTGAAGGAAACCAGAATATTTGTGACTTCATGCCTCCACCCAGGTTGGAATTTATAGCATTCTAAAGGCTTTTCGTGGTCTTTGTAAAATTTTAAAACTGTTAAATTTTAACTTTAACAATTCAGGTTGTAGGTGGAAAGAGACACCCTATATGTATTCTCGTAATGAGCAATGAATTTTCTTCTGAAATGGATAGAAGCTCATTTCTGCCTGGTGCAGTTTCATCTTTTCTAAGGAAGCCATTTTTCATTTGTCATAGGATTTAACAATTTTTTTAATTGTCTGTATTTGTATTGCATAGCTGTCTGAATCACAAATACATCGGCTCCTAAATGCTATTTACATACTGTTTTTCTCATGCCTCAGCTTGAGCTCCTTTTTATTATTTTCTTTATTTTTCATCAATCTAATACATGCACATGTTTTTTAAAATTGCATTCAAAGAAAACCATGGTTCTTTATCGTAGCCCTTTCCATCTCCATTCCTGCTCCCCAGAGGCCAGCATTTTAAACTTTTTAAAGCTATTTCTTCTACTGGTACTTGTACAGTTCCAGATAATGTGATTCTACTACCATTTCTTGATTTATCCACTGTTGACATTATCTATTGATTACAATGTTAAAATTAATGGATATTTAACTCTCTTGGGCTGTCCCCTCCTCACTGGTCTACATCCTCCTAATATAGTTATTTCACTATTTTTGTTAAATCCATAATCAGTAGTTTGCATCATTATGACACAGTAAATGTGTTCTCTGCAAAGCAAAGGAGGCACCGTGACTACATTTTCTCTCTTTATAGGTTGTTTGTTTCTCCTGGTGTCTCTTGCTGCCTTTCTAATTTCCTGCTGTCCTTCTGGCATTACCATACACTAATGATTTTCAAATGCTTTATCATAATGGCAATTGTATTGAGTCCCCTTTTTCTTTTTTGTTTTTTTAAATTAGTTTCAGGTATACAAAACAACGTAATAATTAGATATTTACACCCCTCGTAAAGTGATAACCCCCCAATCTACTACCCCTCTGACATCGTACGCAGCTGTTACAATACCATTGACTCTATTCCCTATGCTGTACTTTACATCCCGTGACTATACATGTATGTGTGTGTGTATATATATATTCTCATATATACATATATATGTATATTTAATTATAGTTGATATTCAATATTATTCTACTTCAGCTTCAGGTGTATAGCGCAGTGGTCAGACATCTTCACAGTCTATGAAGTGATCCTCCTGATAAGTCCAGCGCCCACCTGACACCCTACATAATCTTTACAACATTACTGATTATATTCCCCATACTGTATTTCATATCCCCATGACTATTTTGTGACTACCAGTTGGTACTTTCTAATCCCTGCACCTTCTCCCCCATCCCCACTCCCCTCCCCTTTTTCTTGAAGGCCCCCTACCCAGGGCCTTCCCTTTGTCTGCACCAGTGACTGTCTGGTCCTGTCGCATAGTGCTGTCCTGGAATGCTCCTCCACTGCTCTGCTGGGTTGACTCTACTGCTTCCTAAATCCAGTTACTTCTTCCCTCTTATTTCATACCTGGCTCTACCCAAGCACATCCTAAGACAAGAAGTTGTCTGTATCTTTGCATGAATGAAAATGTCTTCTTTTTCTCCTTGTGTTTTATTAATAGTTTGGGTGAAAGTAGAATTCTAGATTGAAAATTATTTTCCCTCACAATTGTGAAGACACTGCACCCTGCCTTCTAGGGTACGGTAACACTGTTGGGAAGTTTGATGCTATTCTGGTTCTCATTCATTTGTAGATGTTCTTTTTCTTTCTGCTATGAGAGCTTTTAAGATTGTCTTTTATCCTGGGGGTCTGAAATTTCATAACCAAAGGCCTTGATGTAAGCCATTTCACCATTTGGGGAATTTAGTGGCATTTTAGATAAGAGTCTTTACCTCTATCCTTCATCTCTGAAACGTTTTCTTGTATTTTAAAAATAATTTTATCTCCTTCATTCTCTCTAAATTCCCTTTCAGAATGATGGATCAAATGTTGGCCCTCCTGGATTAGATCCTCTAATTTCTTATTTTCAATCTCACTGTCTTTTTCTTCTCCTTTCCAAGAATTTTTCTCCATTTTATCTTCTAACATCTATTGAATTTTTTATTTTGGAAATAATTTTTTTAATTTCCAAGAGCTCATTCTTCTTTTATTTATGGCCATCTTCCCCTACTTCTTTGAGGATACCAATTAAAATTGTTTGTGTGGGTATTTTTGTTTAACTTTGAGTTTTATTTTTTAATTCCTGAATTATCCTTCTTGCTCAGATTTAGTCTTCATTTTGTATATATACGTATATTGGTTGATTTGTTTTCTTTTCCTGCCAGAGCCTTCTTCAAATGCCTGGTGACTTCATTCATACTTGTGGAACAATAAAAGAATAACTGGAGGCTGAGGGTCAGTAGGGTAGGGCTTGCTAATTGGTGGGCTCTACTCTAGGCTGAGCAGGGTTGCTGGGACAGATACCTCTAAGTGTCACTACATAGAGCCATGCAGAGAAAAACCTCTGATCTTCACGATGGGATAGACATCTGATTTCTGACATTCTACAAGTGAGGTGATAGGTGACGGGTGACTGGAGTTGACTGGTATATGTGCTCATCTTTTAGGTTAATTCCTTGTCTTCGGCCCCATACCTCACCCTTTACATGGCACCCCTAGATCTGTCTCTGGGGTTGTGAGGGCAAAACAGCTCTCTGCTCAATGCACAGTCCAGGTTATTTCTTCCCTATTTACCTTCCAGCATCTAAAAATGAATTGAAATCTCTTGTCACTGATGTCTTCTCCACCAACTTCTTTGTCTCTATGGGTTCATGTATTACATTCCTGTGTGTGTTTGTGCGTAAGGGGGTGTCTTAGAAGAAAGAGCACAGAGTTCTCCACCTTTAATCAAGAGGCAGCTGAGTCATTAATGTTGCTAAAATACATAGTAATTATGTAATTCCATTAATATGAAATATCCAGAATGGGCAAATCCATAGCGACAGAAAGCAGATTAGTGGTTGCTGGGGGCTGGGGGAAGGGCAGAATAGAGAGTGACTGACTTCTCAATGAGGATGGGGCTTCCTTCCAGGGTGATGAAAATTTCTGAAACTATATAGTGGTGGTGGTTGCACAACATTGTGAATGTACCTAACGCCACTAAATTATACGCTTTAAACTTGCTAAAATGGAAATTTACGTTATATATATTTATCACAATAAAAAAAAATACAAAGTAAAATATGCAGTGACCATGAAGAACTGACAAAAGATTTTCACAAAGAGTATATTCAAACTATGTTCCCATAGAATCCTGGTGTTCTGCAGTCAGTGCTCACGTGGAAATTGAACAATAGCAGCCTTCCCCAGTCATATTTGAAAAAAAATCAATTCATGAGAATATTCTCAGTTTTGAATTTTCTTCCCACACGTTTTTCTTCCATTTATGACACCTGATGGCTCTTATCTAACCTGAAACCCAATAAAAGATGTTCTCTTGTTTACCGAAAGAATAGCTGTATGACATTATTTTAAGTTGAAAATATCAGTATCTCTTGCTGTTCCACAAAGAGCCCAAGCCATCCCTAAATTTCCTCTGTTTCATTTGCTTGGAAAATATAATACTCAGTTGTTTGTCAAATGAGTAATAAAATAATAGCTTTGTATGAAGAATTAGTGTAATACTATGAAGTAGTTTATTAGCTGGATCAGAAAATGCATATAGCACCTTTGCTACTGAGGAGCCTTGAGTGTTTGGAAGAAACAGGCCCACAGAATTAAAGTGATACCTCATTGAACAAAGGTGGTCAGATTTCCCTGACCTCATCACCCTCTGGCCCTGACCAGAGGCTAACCCCCATTCCTGGTGCCTCCTCTGACATATCTTTAGGTTACCCTCACACTACCTTAAAACCAGCAAATGTTAGCTTTGACTGAGCACTTACCGTGCTAAGAGGTTTACATCAACTGTCTTTTTGAATCTTCACAACAGTATTGTTTCCATTTGACAGATGAGAAAACTGAGGTCTCGAGAGGTTAAGTATTAGGTTGGTGAAAAAGCAATTGTGGTACTTTACTAACAGTTGTCATTCCAATAAACTTCAATTTTTTTAAATAAGTAATTGCGGTTTAAAAGTTTAAAAATAATTGCAAAAACCGCAATTACTTTTGTACCAACCTAATAACTTACTTGCCCACAGCTTTCTAGTTAGTAAGCAGCAGAGCCTGAAGTCAAACCCAGGCAGCTTGGAATTAAAGTCTAGTCTCGTAGCCATTAGGTAATATCTCCCCCTTTTGTAAATTAGAATTCTCCCATTTTGGGCCCTCTGGTAACTGCACAGTTAACAGATGCTAAAAATCAAAAGAAAAAAGAAAAATGCGGCAAAAAACCTCTGGAGGAACAGTTGTCAGAAGACCCCAGTTTTCCTTATAATGTCACCTTTAAATATGTTGCTAACAAAATAGAATTGTCAAAGGGGCAGGGAACCCAGGTGCAGCAGAGCAGAACTCAGCAGGTGGCAGGACCTCCACAGAGTGGGGGGAATGGTCTGGTGCTCTTCCTGGGCAGTCCTCCCTGGCACCTGAGGATAGGTTGTGGCCACCTGCCAAGGTACGTATGCTTGGGCTGCTGATCTGGGGCCGTCGGCCTCAGACTCCTGTGATGGGACCTGTGGAGCCATTGAGGAACTGGCTATTTCAGGGCTCAAGTGAAAGGCTATGCTGGCCAAGGTGCAAGTGACAGACTTTTCAGAAGTCTGGAGAGAGAGCCAGCCACCCCTCACACCCCTTCACAGGTAACAAAAGAAAATATTAGAATCTTTCAATAGATTACCTCCATAGTTTCAAAATGAATTACTAATAACCCATATTTAACTTTAATCTAAAAAACAGATGAAATAAATTAACCTTTTAATGTATGGGTTGACACAGGCACCCTCACTGGTCCACTGGTCACAGGGTCACTGTCAGATGGGGTTCTCCTGGTTCCCTAATGGGAGCGAGTGAGCGCCCCACAGAGCTCTACAGTGGTGTCTTCACCTACCCATCACATCAGCCAAGTATGTTCTGTGTTCACACATACCAGATAAACAGAAGCGTGGACTGGATCAGAGTTACTAACAGTGGAAGCACATGAGAACAATGAGAAACAGCAGAGTCAATGGACGCTGTATATCTAGGACAAGCTCAACAGTAGCCATAAAACCATGTCAAAATAGTGACAAGCTCATCAGATCTGACAGGAAGTTGGTGTTTAAAATAAAGTTGAAACTGTGAAGAACACTACACTAATAATTTTATACTCACTGTCATTTAAAACGAATTTGACCCCAGCAGTATATGAGTATTAAAACTTCATCTGGTACCTAATGGTAAAGTTATCATATTAGGAAAAAAATGACCTATAATTTCTTCAGCAGTGTTTACAGTTAAGGGAGACATGATATCATACTTTATAAAGTGGAACTTTATAAAAGTTCCACTTTATAAAGGTTTCTTATTAAAAGTTTTCTTAATATATAACTACAAATGTAAGTAAATGAACAAACATTTAAGATTGCAGACTCAAAAAGTTTTTTAATTGATACCCTGTTTCCTCAAAAATAAGACCTAGCCAGACCATCAGCTCTAATGTGTCTTTTGGAGCAAATATTAATATAAGACCCGGTCTTATTTTACTATAAGACAGGGTCTTATATAATGTAATATAAGACCGGGTTTTATATTAATTTTTGCTCCAAAAGACACATTAGAGCTGATGGTTCAGCTAGGTCTTATTTTCAGTGAAACATAGTAGAAGGGTGAATTAAAGGGAAGTTTGGAGATCTTAGCTCAGCTAGAATAGGTTCTAGAACCTTAACAAGAAATACAATGCTATCCTTCACCTGATATTGTCCCACTTACGGCAGTCCTGCCTCTCCTCTGTTTTACACACACACACACACACACACACACACACACACTCCTCTCTCCCTCTCTCTCTCTCTTTCTCTCTCTCTCTCTCTCTCTCTCTCTCTCTCTCACACACACACACACACACACACACATCAGGTTGTTATATGGATCCTGTTCTCTAAACATATTTCTCCATAAACCTGGACATAAACCTGGACATACACCTCTTTCTTCACCTATTTTAAGACTAGCTATGCTTCCAAACTTATAATAAAGGAGCTGGAAAAATACTTATTAAAACCTACCTAAAAGCACAAAAAGGAAACACAGACTAATTATGCTATGGATGGTAATACACAGATCCTAAATAAAATATTAACAACTAGAATATAGTAATTCTTTAAATGAACAGCCCACTAAAATGTAGAATTCATTCAGGACTTCGAGGAGAGTAAAATATTAGAAAATCTTTTCATATAATTCATTATATTAATAGGCCAAGTGAGGAAAACGAGTGATATATATATCAATATATGTAAAGAAGGCATTTGGTAAAATTCAGTGTGAATTACAATAAAAATTCAAGTAAAAATATAAATAGATAGAAATTTTAACTTGATTAACATGCAGATATTTTTGCATGGGTATATATGCAAATGTGTATATATAGATGTATGCTGATATACATGCACATAATAAACACATACTTCAAAAGCCAGAATTATGCTTAATGTCAAAGCACTAAAAGACTTCCTAATGGAATAGATACAGTATCACTATTTTTAGGTTCTATTATTTTATATGTAGAAAACCCAAAAGAATTAACTGAAAACTGTTAGAAACAGTAGGAGAATTTAGTAAGATAAATGGCTGCACAGTTAATAGAAAAAGTAGTTTTCCTGTATTCAAATAATAACCAGTTACAAGATACATTAAAATGAAAATACTCCATTTAATATTGCAACTAAAATCATCCTTCCACTCCCATTCACCCCAAAAGGAATAAACTTTGAAATAAACGTGAAAGACCAAGATGAGGAAAAATTTCTACTCACTTCTGAAGAAAAACAACAACAACAAATATTTTAATAAGTAGAAAGGAATACCTTCCTATTGAATGGGACGTTTAATGAATGAAGTTAATTCTTCCTAAGTGTATCTCTACATTCTGTGCAATCCCACTTAAAATACATGCAGCACTTTTTATTCAACAAAATTATATTTAAATTTAACTATAAAATTAAATAAGTAAGAATAGTCAGAAAAATCTCTGAAAAGAAAGAGTAATGAAGGGGACTAACCCAACTACATATTAAAACATATAACCAAGCTACAGTAATTAAAAATTAGTTAGGATTGGATGGAAAATTTAATGTAACAAAAGAAATTGGAAGGAAAAAACCAGACCTAGTACATGTGGGAGTTTTGTACATGATAAAAGTAGCACTTCAAATCAGCAAGAAAAAAGATGGATTATTCAATAAGCAGTGTTGGGACAACTGGCTAGCCATTTGGGAAAAAATAAAACCTGATCTCTATTTCACTCCTTACATTAACTTGAATTCCAGATGGAGCAAAGATTTAAACATTAAAAAGATAAAACCATAAAAGCACTAGAAGGACATTTTTTTGTAGAGGGAAAAACCTTTCTGAGCATGGCAGAAAACCCATAAACCATAATGGAAAAGATTAATAAAGTTGACTATATACATTTTAAAGCCTCTACATTTAGCAAAAGCTATCAAAATTAAAAACAAACACATACGTTGACTAGCAATTACATTTCTAAGAATTTATCCTCTAGTTGTACTCAAAAATGTGATAAACAAAAAAAGAAAGAAAGAGACCGATATGTGTAAGGATGTTCATTGCAAGATTATTTACAATAACAAAAAAGCCTTGCAGCAACCTAAACATCCATCAATAGGGGACTAGTTAAGTAAAATAGAGTACAAGCATAAAATGGACTACATGTAGCTACTAAAAAGAACTTGGTAAGTCTATAAGTGCTATAATGCAAAGCAATCCAAAATGCTATTGATTGAAAAGAAGCAAAATGCAAATCACAAAAATGGTTATTATATACACTCATTATAACAATTTCCTTCTAGTATTTTTACGGTGTGTTTTTTTTTAATGTTTAAATCTTGGCTCCATCTAGAATTTAAATTAATATAAGGAGTAAAATGAGATCAGATTTTATTTGTAGTGCTTTATAATTTATAAAAAGTTTATATCCATTAATTTTATCTCCTTTTCCCCCAGATCACAACCTCTTCCTCTATTAGCTTTTTCCTCTCATCAGGTAGAATGTGTTTCAGAGCAGAACTCCCCAGGCCTTTTGATGGCATGGCACAGAGAGGTGAGGATAGTGTGTATATGGTACACTGAGGGAATTGGAAGAGGTTGTTCATGCCTCTTCCTGAGGGTGAATCTAAAACCTCCTGCGGGGAGCTGTGGTGGGGGCGCTCCAGGGTCCTGGGCTGGGCTGGAGGTGAGCAGTGATCAGCAGTTCTGTGTACCTACAGCCCATTCCCAGTGTGCTGGTGCACTGTGTAGGAGCATTTCCTCACCCGTTCCAGCAGCTGGAGTCTCGGGTTGCAGAGAGAAGGGCTTGGCCTGGGAGGAAGGAGAAAGGCAGATCTTGTCCTGCCACTTTCTGGGTCAGGGAGTGGGGGAGAAAAGGCCACTGTCAGAGGAGGAGTTGAAGTTTGGGCTTGGTCTCTGGCTGGGCAGGTTCTGGACCTTGGGCAGAGATGCCAGCTTCATCCCCTTCAGGAATTGCAGACAGGCTGATGTACATGGAGGCTTTTTGGTTTTGCCTGATGATGAGCAACGGAGATGGGGTGGGGACAGGGTCTCCAAGAAAAACCACTAACCGCCAGAGCTGGAGGCAAAAAACTAGTGAACCAGGATGTGGAACAAACCAACCAGAACCGGCCAAAACCAAGACAGTGGTGCGATTCACCTCCAAGTAACCTCCAGCCTCATTGTGTGGTCATTATAATATATTTCCATGCTAAGCAACACATCCCCGGTGCCATGACACTTCCAAGAAAGACCATATAAGGACAAAAAGGGGGGTATATCCAAATTCTCGGCAGGGGTCCATCTTTCCAAGAACTAATAGGAATATTCCTCCCCCTTATTACCATATTTAAAAGCCTGACTAATAAAAACAACTGCTGTAAGCAGGGTGGGGACCATCTCTCGTCCAAGTGCAACCTCTGCTCTGGTTGTGGAGTAGACTAGCTCTCAATAAACTGCCTGTGCTTTATTACTTGGCTCACACTTGAATTCTCTCCTGCGCGAAGCCACGAACTCTCTTCCTGCAACACAACCTCTACTGACATGGAGCACTGGAAAAGGGGTGCCTGTGGAGGTGGAGAGACTGAGGTAGGACTCCAGCTGTGCCACTTTCCAGCTGTGTCAACTGGGACAAGTTACTTCAAGTTTCTAGGCAAAGCGACCTCATCTGTAAGATCAGGTTAGTAACTATCTTGAAGGATTGGGGACAAGGAAACAAAGATGTGTTGGTTTTGCTTCAAACATAGTATTCTCTTTTATTTTTGTAATAATCCTGCCTCCGAGACAACCCTTATAAGTAAGTATATCAAATTTCAGGGGTACTAAGAAGGTTCCTTAATCCCTCCAAATCTCCCCACATGTCCACATGATCACTGACGCCTAAAACACCTTTAATCCACAGGCAGTTCCCCTCGCCCTCTTTCCCCCTCTCTTCTATGTCTCCCTTCCCCTCCCTCTAATTACAGGGATAAAGTATAATATGCAAATGTCTCCGGGGAGAAGCAACACATTGAGTCTTATTCTCCCTCAAATTCAAGCAGCCATTACACAACAGGACAAACATGGCTTTATATTGTTTTTTAGTTTCAGGGAACCAAAGTATGCCTGACTGAACTGAGGTTGAATCTAAAACCCACAAGGCAATATCTCTGCCTTTAGCAGATTCAAAACAAGGCACCAGGAGCGAAACATCTAATGTCCTGTAGCAAACCTAAATCTCAGGAAACCAACAAATTTTATTCTCACTCATGTGAGTCAGGCAACTTTCTGGGGCAGCTGTCTTGCGTGGCATCGCCTGGCAATCTAGACTGCTTCCGTCTGAGGTTCAGCCATCCCAATACAAGCCCTCCACACTCACCAGAAGGGGAGGAGAGAGGCTGGAAAACCATGCAGGGCTCAGCACTGTCTCAGCCTGGAAGTGACCCCCACCCCCAACCCCCAGTCATCACTTCTCCTAATAGACCATTGACACATGATGTCGCATAACTGTTGGGGGAGGCATATATACCTGGAATTGCTGAAAGGAAAAGACAACCAGACACTGGAGGTACTAGTGAGGGACTTGTTGACTTTCCACTCCCAATAGAGGCCAGTTCTGTTGAATATCAGCAGGGCCCAGCAGTGTAGACAGGGCTAGGCTTTGGCCTGAGGGGCACCTATGGGGCAACCTCCTTTACTTGGTGCCCATTCCTTCCCAGGCTCCTCACTAGGCATATAGATGTGAAGCCTTGACTTTGGGGAACTCACCCTCACTCCAGAAGCAATTTTAAGTTCAAGAATAAGGTCTTGGTTTATCATGTCAGCAGAAAGCATGTTTCTAAATATGCAAGGAACCCCCAGGCTTCTGCAATTGCCATTTCCTAGTGTAATCTGAGGCAGTTTACCTCAAACCATGACCCTGGGCTGTGTCTACCATGGCAAACGCTGGCATCCACCAGGCTCAAAAGCACAGCTATTCACTGCTGAAGCCCAAGTGGTGCCACCCTAAGCTTAGCTACAGCAGCAGCTCAGTAATAACCAATTTTTGACAATTGGAAATGTCAAAGCAGCTATTGAGCATCACACAGGCCTCAGAATTTAACTAGCTGAAATTGTCAAGTGTTTGCCAGTGGTTCTCAAAGTGTGATCCCCAAACCAGTAGCAGCAATATCACCTGGGAACTTGCTAGAAATGCAAGTTCTCAGGCCCCACCCTAGACCCACCGAATTTAGAAGCTATGGGGTGGGGCCCAGCACTCTGTGTTTTAAACAAGCCCTCAAGGTGATTTTGGTGCATGTTCAAGTTGAAGACTCAGTGATGTATGAAGTAGAGAAGTCACCCAGAACCAGGCTTGAGGCTGGAAGTCAGCTTTTCATACCTGCTCAGGAGAGCCCATCATTGTAGCCTTGGGGAGGTGGAGGGCAAGATATTAGAGGGTTATTGGTCCTTGAGGTTTCATCCCATTTGCCTCATTTGACCAGATTTCAAAGATAGCATATCCTGGCGGTGCAGATTAAAGTCATTCGGGGAATTTTTTGAACACACCTGTGCCCAGGTCCAACTGCAGAGTTTCTGATTCAGAGATTGAGGGCTAGGGCCTAGGCACGCACAATTTGTAAAAAGCTTCCCAGGTGATTCTAATGGGCAGCTGTGCAGACAGGTTAAGGACCATTGGTTTAAACTGGAGTGAGGCTGGGAAGTGGGGATGATAACTCTCTTGGCATATCCCTGCCTAGGTGTTGGCTCTTATGCCTTTAATAGATTGATATCCTTGGAAACTACATTTGGGCAGAAGTGTGGAACCTGTTTAACTCCCACTAAAGGCTCTATATATACCTTTCCAAGCATTCATGGTAGAGCCTCACAATAAAGACTGTGGATAATCTGATGCTCCCCTAACCCCCCAACTCCCTACCCCCACCATGTAACCCAACGTACTACATTACTGCTTTGCATGGGACTAGCATTCAAGTTTTCTGCTACCTGGATAGGACACATTTCTTGAAGATGAGAAGAAACATCAAATTAATATTAATATCAAATCAAACCTTCTCAATAAGAATCACTCTGGTGTGACAGGTTCTATCTCCAGCCCATGCCATCTTCCAATTCAACATATTAATGTTGTGTTGACCTTCCTAACCCTATCCTGTGCAATCGGCCAGGTACCATGAATAATAAAACAGGCATAGGACCAGCAGAGAGTAGCACCCCTTCCTCCACCTGGGACTAGGTTTTAGGCCAAACTCTGCTGTGGCCTGTGCCTTCCCAGCAAGTTTGGTGCATTTCAGGTTTTCTAGTGGGTCAGAAGCAGAGACCCCAGACTTCCTAGGAGAACCCAGTTACATCATCATCAGATAGTTTCTTGACCTTCACCAAAAATTGAAAGAAAAAAAAAAAAAAGAACAAGAACTCAGAACAACCCCCTGGAAGGCAGCGAGAGTTCCACTTGATAATGAAGAGTGTTGCCTAATGCGTTCCCCATCAGTCAATTAATTTCTTGAGTAACTATGACACAATGTTCAGCAACCTGACCTCATTCCTACTTTCTCTGCGACCACATTGAAGACCTGAGAATTCCTTAGCGAGTACAGCCTGAGACAATGAGGCTTTTCCATTGAGTCTCTTAGGGGAAATAAGAATCCCCCTTCAAATTTTCCTGTGTGATGGGGCAAGTTATCTAAGCGCTTTGCATGTCAGTTTTCTCATCTGTAAAATGGGGAAAGATTAGGAGCCCAACTTAGTTTGACATATAAGTTGTTGCCCACTAAATAACTATTGAATGAAAGAGAGAAATAAGGGATATGAGGATAAACAATGCCAGCTCTATCTAACCCAGAGTCACAGGGCTCAGTTTTGCATACCTGCGGTTCAGTCTTAAAACGTCTGACAGTTCACCCAGCACTTTATTCCAGACCACACCTTGGCCAGGCTAGCTGAGGGATATGGCTTCTCTCTTGATTCTCCCCTCTTTTTTACACTGCTCAATGCCAGAGGCCCTTTGTTGTTTGGGAAGCAGGCACCTTTTTTGGCTCTCCTCCATGAGTTGGGCACAAGGTATGGCCTCAGATCACAGCTATACCTGGCCTCCTGGGCTCTCTTGCTCCATGACAGACATTCACCTTCATTCCAGGCCTCCTTTTCCCTCAAACCTCTCCTTTCTCTTTCAGGAAGACCTGGGTCCTCCCCTGCCTTTCACTTTTGGGAGAGTACTTGGATCCACAGCTCTTGAGAGCTCTTAGCAGATACAATTGATGTTGAGACAGAAATTGAAGATAATACTCTGCCTTTAGGAACCTCTTAGCAGTAGTCAAGTGCAATTAAATATAATAATAACAACTAGATTTAACTATTCTATGAGCTTTATATGGATAAACTCATTTATTCCTCAGTGAAGCAGGAAGTATTATCACTTTTATACAAATGAGGAAACTGAGGCACTGAGATATTACATAACTTGCTCAAGTTAGACAACTAATAAGTCATAGGGCTTATAAGGCACAGGGTTACAAACCCAGGCAATTTGTGATAGTTAACTGCTATACTATGGTTGCCTCTTAATGTGTTACAGCGTCTTCTCCATCCCTGATAATGTGAACTTAAATGATGGCAAGGAGGCCTATCAACATATCCAAATCAGTTGAGAGCAATGATTGGTGACTCTAAAATTAAATGGGGAGGCTGGAAATGTTTCAATTCCAGCACCCTGTTATTTTTCAGACTCTCTGACAATTGATTCCTGGGAACACATCGTATAGTGGAAAGACCACAGACCTGGCCTGTGCACCTAAGGAGTATCTTTCAGGGCCTTATGAGCAGCCAGTGGGTGACATTAGGCCTAGGGAGCCCTGGGCCTTTTGCTAAGCTGCCTCAGACCTACTACTGGTGGCAGCCAACCTTGGTTCACAGCGAGGCCTCCCACACATACCCCCAGGTCCAGCACAGGCAGCAGCCAACAACATACAGCGTTGTGACTCCTACTAGGTAGACGTGGGCCCGTAACAGGCAAGGATGAAATTGGCCTGCACAGGAACACCTCCCAAGAGACACCAGAAACAACCCAGAGGCCAGCCTCAGACCACACCAGAGATAGACCCACAAGTGGCACACACAAAGGGGGATCTCAAAGCCCAAAAGCCCATGGAGAAGAATCCTCCTCTGAGGGGTCAGCCCAACAGAGCAGCTCATATACTGTGGGCATGGCCAATCCTCATGGTCAGTTAGCCTGGGACTCAATCCCACCTACTGAGGCATCAAAAACAATCAAGGCTCAACTAAAACATGAGAACACACACAACACACTCAAGGGATACTACTGGTACACATGAACAGGAGATCAGGGAGACTGAGCCCCCTGGACCACACAGAACACATACCACATTAGGCCACCAAGCAAAGATTGAGAGACATAGGAAAATACATAGAAGCAAACACAGAGAGATAGCCAGAATGAGGAAATAAAGAAAGATATCCCAAATAAAGGAAGAGAAGAAAACTCCAGAAATAGAACTACATGAAATGAAGGCAACTAACCTACCAGAGACAGAGTTTAAAACACTGATTATAAGAATACTTAAGGAACTTAGTGAGAATTTCAACAAAGACATAGCAACCATAAAGGAGGACACAGAAACCATAAAGAACAAGTCAGAAATAAAGAATACAATAACTGAAATGAAAAGTACACTAAAAAGAATCAACAGAGATTAGATGAAGCAGAGAATCGAATCAGTGATTTAAAGACAAAGAAACAGAAAACATCCAATCAAAACAGCAAAAAGAATAAAAAACAATGAAAATAACTTAAGGGACCTGTGGGAAAACATTAAGTGTAACAACATTCGCATCACAGGAGTACCAGAAGGAGAAGAGAGGGAGCAAGGGATTGAGACCCTATTTGAAGAAATAATGACTGAAAACTTCCTTAACCTCGAAGGAAATAGACATACAAGCCCAGGAAGTGCAGAGAGTACCAAATAAGATGAACCTAAACAGGCCCATACCAAAAAACATCACAATTAAAGCGGCAAAGGTTACAGACAAAGAGAGAATCCTAAAAGCAGCAAGAGAAAGACAACTAGTTACAAGGGAGCTCCCATAAGACTATAAGCTGATTTCTCAACAGAAAGTTTGCAGGCCAAAGGGAGTGGCAGGAAATATTGAAAGTGGTGAAAAACAAGGGCCTACAAACATGACTACTCTACCCAGCAAGGCTATCATTTGTAATTGAAGGAGAGATAAAGAGCTTTCCAGACAAGAAAATCTAAAAGAATTCATTACCACCAAGCCAGTATTGCAAGAAATGTTAAAAGGACTTGTTTAAGCAAAAGAAAGGAGAAAACAAACATCAAAAATATGAATAATAAAATGTCAATAACTAGGTACCGTGTTTCCCCGAAAATAAGACCTAACCAGAAAATAAACACTAGCATGATTTTTCAGGATGCTCGTAATATAAAATAAGCCCTAAAGCGTCTTTTGGAGCAAAAATTAATATAAGACCCAGTCTTATTTTCGGGGAAATATGGTAGGGCTTATTTTATATTACGAGCATCCTGAAAAATCACGCTAGTACTTATTTTCCAGTTAGGTCTTATTTATGGGGAAACACAGTACCTATCAATAATCACTTTAATTGTAAATGGATTAAATGCTCCAATTGAACAACATAGGGCAGCTGAGTGGATAAGAAAAAAAGACCCATGCATATGCTATCTACAAGAGACCCACCTCAGATTGAAAGACACACACAGACTGAAAGTAAAGGGATGGAAAAAGATATTTCATGCAAATGGAAATAAGAAAAAAGCTGAGTTAGCAATAGTTATATCAGACAAAATAGACTTTAAAATGAAGACTATAATAAGAGACAAAAAAGGACATTACATAATATTAAAGGGATCAATCTAACAAGAGGACATCAACCTAGTAAACATTTGTGTATGCAACATAAGAGCACCTAAATATATAAAGCAAATATTGACCTACATAAAGACAGAGATCACCAGT
This sequence comes from Rhinolophus sinicus, assembly GCF_036562045.2. NCBI lineage: Eukaryota > Metazoa > Chordata > Mammalia > Chiroptera > Rhinolophidae > Rhinolophus > Rhinolophus sinicus. Next base: position 36,402,705 of record NC_133759.1, read on the forward strand.
AACACAATCATAATTATGTGACTTTAACACCCCACTAACCCAATGGACAGATCTTTCAGACAGAAAATCAACAAGGAAACCGTGGCCATAAATGACACATTAGACTAAATGGATTTAAATGATATTTTAGAGCATTTTACCCCAAAGCAGCACAATATACATTCTTTTCAAGTACACATGGAACATTTCCCAAGATAGACCACATGTTAGGTCACAAAACCAGTCTCAATAAATTTAAGAAGATAGAAATCTTATCAAGCATCTTCTCTGACCACTGTAGTATGAAATTAGAAATCAATACAAGAAAAAAACTGAAAAACACACAAACACATGGAGACTAAATAACATGAATGAGTCAACAATGAGATCAAGGAAGAAATCAAAAGATAACTTGAGACAAATGAAAATGAAAACACAGTGACCCCAAATCTAACAGACACAGCAAAAGCAGTCCTAAGAGGGAAATTCCTAGCAATGCAGGCCTACCTAAAAACAAACAAACAAACAAACAACAACAAAAAAACAACAACAAATAAAATCTCAAATCAATAGTCTATCTTTACACCTAATGGAACAGGAAAAAAAAGAGCAAACAAAGGCCAAAGTGAGTACAAGGAAGGAAATAACAAAATTAGAGCAGAAATAAATGAAATAGAGACTTAAAATAGAGGTGTTTTTTTGAAAAAATAAACAAAATTGAGAAATCTTTAACCAGACTCATCAAGAAAAACAGAGAGGACCCAAATAAATAAAAACAGAAATGAAAGGGAAGAAGCGACAATAGACACCACCGAAATACAAAAAAAAAAAAAAAAATTAAGAAAATATTACAAGCAACCACATGCCAACAAATTGGACAATGTAGGAGAAATGGATAAATTTCTAGAAACATACAATCTTCCAAGGCTGAATCAAGAAGAAACAGAAAATCTGAACCGACTGATTACTACCAATAAAATTGAATGAGTAATCAATAAGCTCCCAACAAACAAAAGTCCTGGACCAGATGGCTTCACAGGTGAATTTTACCAAACATTCAAAAAAGAATTAACACCTATTCTCTTCAAACTGTTCCAAAATATCCAAAAGGAGGGAAGACTCCTAAACTCATTTTAGGAGGCCACCATTACCCTGATTCCAAAACCAGTCAAAGACATTACAAAAAAAGAAAACTATAGGTCTATATCCCTAATGAACATAGATGCAAAAATCCTCAACTGAATTTAGCAATACATTAAAGAGATCATAGACCATGAGCAAGTGGGATTCATCCCTGGTATGCAAGGTTGGTTCAATACCCACAAATCAATTAACATGATACACCACATAAACAAAATGAAAAATAAAAATCATATGGTCATATCAATAGACACAGAAAAACCATTTGACAAAATCCAGCGTCCATTTATGATAAAAACTCTCAGCAAAGTGGGAATAGAGGGACCATATCTCAACATAATAAAGGCCATATATGACAAAGCCACAGCTAATATCATACTCAATAGGGAAAAGGTAAAAGCATTCCCCTTAAGATCAGGAACAAAGCAAGGTTGCCCACTTTCACCATTTTTATTTAACATAGTACTGGAAGTTCTAAGTCACAGCAATTAGACAGGAAAAAGAAATAAAAGGCATCCAAAATGGAAAGGAAGAAGTAAAATTGTCATTATTTGCAGATGACATGATACTATACAGTGAAAACCCCAAAAGAGTCCACAAAAAAATCTATTAAAACTAATAAATTAATTTAGTAAAATAGTAGGATACAAAATTAATATTCAGAAACTGGTTGCATTTTTATACAACAATAACAAACTATCAGAAAGAGAAATTAAGAAAACAATCCCATTTACAATTGCATCAAAAAAGAAAAATACCCAGGAATAAATTTAACCAAGGAAGTAAAAGACCAGTACTCAGAAAATTATAAGACATCGAAGAGAGAAATTAAAGAAGATACAAATAAATGGAAACACATACCATGCTCATGGATAGGAATATAGTAACAGAACTAGAACAAATAATCTTAAAATGTATATGGAACCATAAAAGACCCCGAATAGCCATGGCAATCCTTAAAAATAAGAACAAAGCTGAAGGTATCACACTACCTGATATCGAATTATATTGCAAGGCTATAGTAATCAAAACAGCATGGTACTGGCATTAAAACAGACACACAGATCAATGGAACAGAATAGAGAGCCCAGAAATACATCCATGCCTATATAGTCACTTAATCTATGACAAAGGAAGTAAGAATTTACATTGGGGTAAAGACAGTCTATTTAATAAATGGTGCTGGGAAAACAGGACAGATACATGCAAAAAAAAAAAAAAAGAAAGAAAGAAACTGAAACACTTCCTTACACCATATACAAGAATAACTCAAAATTGATTAAAGACTTAAATGTAAGACCTGAAACCATAAAACTCCTAGAAGAAAATATAGGAAATAAACTCTCAGACATTACCCTTAGTAATATTTTTACTAATATATCTCATTGGGCATGGGAAACAAAATAAAAAATAAACAAATGGTACTACATCAAACTTAAAAGTTTTTTTTTACAGCAAAGGAAACCATCAACAAAACGAAAAGACATCCTACTAAATGGGAGAAGATATTTGCCAATGATTTATCTGATCAAGGGTTAATATCCAAAATTTATTAAAAACTCATACAACTCAACACCAAACAAACAAACAATCCAATAAAAAATGGACAGAGGACCTGAATAGATGTTTCTTCAAAGAGGACATACAGATAGTCAATAGACATATGAAAAGATGTTCAATGCCACTAATCATCAGAGAAATGCAAATTAAAACCACAACAAGGTACCACCTCACTCCTGTCAGAATGGCTATCATCAATAAATTAACAAACAACAAGTGCTGGCGAGGATGTGGAGAAAAGGGAATTCTCGTGCACTGTTGCTGTGATTGTAAATTGGTGCAATCCTTATGGAAAACAGTATGGAGGTTCCTCAAAAAATTAGAAATAGAACTACCGTATGACCCAGCAATTCCATTCCTGGGTATTTATCCAAAGAACAGCAAAACACTAATTTGAAAAAATATATGCACCCCTATGTTTACTGCAGCATTATTCATAGTAGCCAAGATATGGAAACAACTTGAATGTCCATCAATAGATGATGGGATAAAGAAACTGTGATACATTTATACAATAGAGTATTACATAGCCATAAAAAAGAATGAAATCTTACCATTTGCAACAACATGGATGGACTTGGAGTGAAATAAGTCAGACTGAGAAAGACAAATACCATATCATCTCACTTATATGTGGAATCTAAAGAACAGAATAAACAAGCAAACAAAATAGAAAGAGACTCATAGATACAAAAAACAAACTGATGGTTGCTAGATAGAAGGGGAGTTGAGGGATGAGTGAGAAAGGTGAAGGGATTAGGAAGTACAAATTTGTAGTCACAAAATAGTCATGGTGATGTCAAATACAGTGGGGGGAATACAATCAATCATGTTACAAAGACTATGTAGGGTGTCAGATGGGTACTGGACTTATGGGGGGATCACTTCATAGATTATATAAATGCCTAACCACTGCACTATACACCTGACACTAATATAAAATAATATGGAATATATGGTATAATATGGTATATATATATACCGAAGGTGCCAAAAAAATGCATACACATGACTTGTATTCATCTTTTGTTATCGGTATGTATTGAATATTACAATTTTAATACAGTATTTTCCTTTCTTAAAATGTGTATACATTTTAGGGATATATATATATATATATATATATGGCTATACAGCATAGGGAATATAGTCAATGGTATTGTAATAGCTATGTACGGTGTCAGATGAGTAGTAGACTTGGTGGGGTTATCACTTTGTGAGGGGTGTAAATGTCTAATCACTATGGTATTTTGTAAACCTGAAATTAATTTAAAAAACAGTTTGAGTATTAAAAAAATAAGCTAATAAGTGAGTGTGGGTCTATCTGACTTTTTCCTCTTCTCCCCTCTATTTCTCACCCTCTTTTCTAAACACACACACACGCACACGCACACACACGCACGCACACTGATTTTGATACCCATTCATTTTAATGGGAGTCACTTGCAGATATCAAGTCCCAGGGAGTTTATCAGGGAGGGAGTAAGCCGCCTTGGTTAAAATAACACTGTGCAGTAGAACAGAAAATAAGATGTCACGGCAAAATAAACATCTTCACTTTCACAACACACAAAGAAGCTGCATAAGTGTAGACTTGAGCTGGCCAGAAGTTGCCAGAACCTTTAGCAGGGGCCAGGTGTTTGTGAATTTTACCCACCTGCTCACCTGAACCCCAGGGAGACCCAAAACATGGGGCATGAAAGCCAGGTCTCCTCCCTCTGGTCATTCCCCAGCCCCTCTCCATGGTTCAGTCAACTTAGATATTTGTCCAGAAAGTGAAGATGTTTAGTTTGCCATGACATCTTATTTTCTGTTTCACTGCACAATGCTATTTTCACTAGGGCAACCAAGCTCTCTGATAAACTTTGAGAACATTTGAGCCAGCTTGACAGTGAAAAGACTCAGTGCACTCTGAGTCTTATATATTTATTTATTTCACTTTATTCCATGTTTAGTATGACTGAGTAACCAGTTCAATAAGAAAAAAAATAAGAAAAAAGAAAAAAGGTGGGGTGGGAAACCAGTGTGGATTGTATAATAAGGCAGGCCTGGTTACTGCAGACTATATCCCAACAGTTCCAACATTCCTTTCAAAGTACAGATTCTTAACACAGAGATTAAGTATGATGGGCAGCCGATATTTCACCCCCATTCACATTATGGCTCTGAATAGGAACAAGCAAGGCTGTACCTCTTCAGATAGTCAGAAGGCACATGCCTCGAGGACCGTGTTAACCAGGCAATGCAGAAGCAATAAAAAAAGATCTCAGGAAGGGCTCAGTCCTCACTGGCACAAAAACAAAGACATCAAAGATCTGCAGCCAGCCTCCTTTCTTAGGTCCGACCACAGGAGTGTAACCAAGAGTCAAGGCAAGCCCACCTCTGGGCCTGCATTTTCACCACCTGTGTGGGCGGTCCCCTTCAGTGTCTCCCATTTTCATTTCTAGTTTTCAGAGGGCTTCTTTTTCATTTCCTATTTCATTTAAGAGAGATTGAATTTGAATTTTATTTCACCTCTTTTTCTTGCAGTCTGGGGACCGGGTAATGTAGAATTTAAAAACTGCAACTTGAAAGGGGCTTGAGAGGTCATTGAGCATAATTCCCATCCAATGCAAAAATCCTTCTTCTTGAATACCTAACAATGATGATAGTCTTACTACCTTATATTGCAGCCTACAAAATTGTTGAATAGTATCTTCCTGTGTTGAGTTTCTAGCTGTGTGATTTCATTTGAATTGTCTTTGTCTTAAATATACCTTCTTACAGTTTCACCCATTTAACACCTGGGATACTGTCTATTTATATTACCAATGATAAAATGACATGACCATTTTCAGTACTTCTGTGATGGGCTGAATTGTGCTGTCCCCCCAAATTCTTATGTTGAAGTCCTGACACCCCACTACCTCAGAATTTGACTATATTTGGAGGTAGGTCCTTTAAAGAGGTAATTATGTAAAAGTGAAGCTATTAGGGTGACCATAATCCAATTTGACTGGTGTCCTAATAAGAAGAGGATATTTGGACACACCAAGAGACACCAGGGGTGCACATACACAAAGGAAAGGCCACATGAGAACATAGTGAAAAGGCAGCCATCTGCAAGCCAAGGGACGAGATCTCTGAAGAAATAAAACCTGCTGACCCTTTGATCTTGGATTTCCAACTTCCAGAACTATGAGAAAATTAATTTCCATTGTTTAAGTGACCCAGTCTGTGGTACTTACTTATGGCAGACCTAGAAAACTAATACAACTTCCAAGTCAAAATTGAATGCAGACCAAAATTTATTTTTGTTGCTTTCTTTATACTTCCAGATGAAATCATTACAACAATTAAAAAGCTATCAGTCCATACTTCCAATATAATGAGACTTCCATTACGAAGGCCATTTCTAATAGATGTACATAAAGTTGAAGTCTTCATTCATTCATTCATTCATTCATTCATTCATTCGACAAATGCTAATTCATCACCTGCTATAGACCAGGCCCTGCAGTAGGCACTGAGACCTCAAAAATGAATATTACCAGTCTCTTTTCTCTAATTTCACATTTGATTATACAGCAGCACTACAGTTGAATCAATGCCAATCTGGAGGTACATGTTGGTAAGAGATAGCATAGGGGTGAGTGGTTAACTCTTCTGGGGTAGGAAGGGAGAAAGCCGAGAGGTGCTGTGCTAAGTAATCCAATTACAGAAGAATAACCAAGAGATGGCCAGTGTGCAAGAAGGGGAAGAGATCTCAGGTGTGTGTGGTAGAAAACAAACTCCAGAAAACTCAGGTAGGGCCAGACCATGTGGGCTCCTGTGAGCCCTGCTCAGGGACTTGGGTTTTATTCCCCAGTAACAGAGAGCCACAGAAGGATTTTCAGTAGGGCAGTGGTTTGTTTCAATTTACATGGTCACCAGTGACAAGATCTGTGAGTATCCTGTTGTTCCTCCATCAGCATAGGTAGGCTGAGGCATCCTCCAACAACAATGTTGTTTCTATTTCCCTCCTTTAAAAATTATTTCACAATCATTGTAAAAAAATTAAACAATACGGTAGTACAGAGGCAAACATGAAAGAAGGTTTTTGCCCCCTATCAAGCCTCATTCTCTTTCAGGGACAATTTGCTGAACCTCCATCCAGTCCCCTGTTTATGGATCTGCATACAAACATGTGTCTATCTAGACAAGATTTTTGAATACCTAAATGAAACTACACCATGTGACTTGATTTTTCGCATGACAGTATTCTTGGAGACCATTCCATACCAATTCTTACAGACATTCCTCTTTTTGCTAGCAGCATACTATTCTATACCACAGCTGTACCGTATTCATTTAGCCATGCCTTATAGATAGACCTTTAAGTTGTTGCCAGTATCTTTCTATTAAAAACCATGAAACAATGAATACTTTTGTATAATTTTTTATCTCTACTTTGCAGATGAGGAAACTGAAGGTTAGCGAGCTTAAGTAAATCACCAAGGTCACATAGGGCATTGCAAAACTGGTTTGGAGCCTAGCTCTGCCTCTTCCCAAGTCCAGAATCTTCATCTTCGCACCATACTAGTTCTATATTTAAACATCTTGGATTGCAGGTTTATAGTTTTTATCATATTTAGAAAATGTTTCTAATTTATCATATTTAGAAAAATTCTAGAAAAATTCACTAATCTTTTTTTCTGTATGGTCCATTCTGATGTTAATTCCCTACATGTATTTTGCATCACAGACATTGTATTTTTCATCGCTAGAATTCAATTTGAGTCCTTAAAAAACCTTTCATGGCTGTCCTTATCACATTCCTACTACCTTTTTAAACCTATGGAGTATATTAATAATATAATATTAATTAGTAAACATATTGTTTACTAATTCTAACAACTGTGCCATTTCTGGATCTCTATTTATTGATTGACTTTTCTCCTTATGGATTATATTTTCCTGCTTCTTTGCATGCCTGATAATGTTTTGTGGGATGTGAGACACTGTGATTTTTATGTTGTTAGATACAGGAAGCTTTTTGTATTCCTTTACATATATGCTGGGATGTAGTTAAATTACTTGGAAACAATTTGATTTTTTCAAGGCTTGCTTTTCAGCTTGTTCAGTGGACCCAGTACATCCTTAATTGAGGGATAATTTGACCCTATTGCTTAGGCAAACCATCAGAGGACTCTACTCAATGACTAGTGTGTCAGGAGGATTTTTATGTCTGGCTGATGGGAGCCCAAACTATTCATGGCCCGGTGAGAGCTGTAGGGACTATTCTGCCTGCTCCTTTCCAATGGTTCTCTCCCTGGCTTTGGACGGTATCCTCACACATGTGCTCTGACTAGTACTAGGTTGAAGACGCAAGAGAAATCCTCTACAGATGTCATGAGCGCTCTCTCCATGCAATGCTCTCTTCCCTGGCGCTCTGCCCTGAGAATTTTTGCAGCCTTGGTCTCCCTGAACTCTGCATTGTTCCCTCAACTCAGGGAGACCACTGGAGTCTGGGTTTCCCCTCCCTGTGCTGGCAATTCCAAGCAGTCAGCTGAAACAATTGGGCTTACCCCATTTGTGTTCATTCTCTCAGGGATCACTACCCAAATTGAGAGACTTTCTACAAAATATCTGACCAGTACTCCTCAAAATTGTCAAGGTCTCAAAACCAAGAAAAGTCTGAGAAACCGTCCAATTCTAGCCTAAGGAGCCTAAAGACACATGATAACTAATTGTAATATGGTATTCTGGATGGGATTCCGGAACAGAAAAAGGACATTGGTAAAAGCAAAGGAAATTTGAATAAAATGTGATCTTTAGTTAATAATAATGTGTCAATATTGATTCATCAGTTATAATAAATGTGTCATATTCATGTAAGATGTTAACAATAGGGGAAATAGGTGTGGGGTAGATAGGAACCCTCTGTATTATCTTTCCAACTGTACTATAAGTCTAAAATTATTCTAAAATTTAAAAAAATTTAAGCAATAATAAAGCTGACTATATACTGGCCTACTTTCTATTATCAGTATGCACCTACCACTGCAATTCTAAGGAGTGTCAGTGATAAAATTCTCCCCACTGGAGAGCACCACTCCTCAACTGCTCACCCCCACACTCCATCCCCGGCCTCCCCAACGTTGGCATAGCATTGGTCACGCTAATCAATGCTAGTAAAGCCATGGAAATAACTTTAGGTTCCTATTACCAATCAAACTGGGGTCCAAATAGTCCTGATGCTCCAATAGGGATGCATTCCTTAATCCCACACCCAACTCACAACTCCCTGTGCCAGCACCAGTCAGCCCATCGAAGAATACACTTTCTCAATACAGATTGCCTGTGTGGATTCAGGATAAGAATCACTTGGGGCTCTAACTCAGAGCTGTGGTTCTCAGCCCTGAGTGCACAACAGCATCCGGAGAGCTTTAAAAAATCTGACCCCAGCCCAGGCTAGCGACATCAGAGTCTCTGGGGTGAGACCCAGGCATCAGATTTTATTGAGATCCCTGGGTTGTTGCAGCATGCAGCCAGGTTCAGAAATACACACAGAGCTTTACAAGCCCTCCCTTGGAGAGTCCAATTAAGGCACTCTGGGATGGGATGTGGCAACTCATCTTTTTAACACACACTGCAGGAACTATTTTTTTCATCCAGCAAGTATGGAAACATTGCTTTACAGGACCAGATATGAAGACGTTATGGCCCACAGCCGTTGCGTGGCTCCTTTTGTAGTTCTGCCCTCTCATTCATGAGTAATTAACTATATCTTTTAAAAGTCCTCTTTAAAAAGCAACATCATAGACTTTTAAAGTTACCATATTAGAGTAGACTTTTAAAGAAACTTGGTTATCTAGACAGGTGTCATCTACCTGTCAGTGTAACAGCCAAAGCCACTCACCCACATTCCCAAATGACCCCTAGGAAACAATGCACTATCTTCGTTGAGAATCCCTTGGCTGGTGTTCAGAGTCCAGCTATGAAATCTGCCAAGCAGGTATCTTCGGGACAGAAAGCTCACTATTTCCATAGGTAGGCCATTAAGTCTCTGGACAGCTCTGGATAATAGAAAACTACAAGATCTAATTTTTCCTCCTTTTAGAAGATGGGAGAAACTCTGGTCCACATACAATCTCCCAGCAGCTTTTCCATTCTTGTTGCCTCTAATATGGAGAAAATTGTCTAGCACTGTTTCAGTTTTCTCAGGCTACCATAACGAAATACCACAGATTGATTGGGTGTCTTAAACAGTGGAAATTTACTTGCTCACAGTTATGGAGGCTGGAAGTCCAAGATGAATGTGTTGGCAGGTTGGTTTCTCCTGAGGTCATTCTCCTTGTCTTGCAGATGGCTGTCTCTCGCTGTGTCTTCACAGGGCCTTCTCCCTGTGCACAGGCCTCCCTGGTGTCTCTTCCTCTTGTTAGAGGGACACCGGTCCTATTGGATCAGGGTCCCACCTGTATGACCTCATTTAACCTCAGTTACCTCTTTAAAGGTCTTAGCTCCAAATACAGTCACATTGGGGGTTGGGGCTTCAACATATGAATTGGGGTGTGGGGACAAAAATCAGCCCATTACAGACTTTCTTCCATAAATTCTCTCAGTATGGGCTATGCACATGTGGGTTCAGGAGACCTGCACTCACTTAGGGTAACTCACATCCTTCCCACTTGTTCCAGGCTCAGAGCTCGGGGACACTTTGGGGCTGTCCTCTCCTTGCAAAGGAGGTGGGGCAGAAAAAGAGATAGAGGAGTTCTAATTCTTATTTGCTGCCAGTAAGTCTTAATATACTCACCCAAAATAAGCTTACACTGTACTCTGATGATTCCATAGAGACCCATCTTCTGTTTAAAACAAACAGGATAAGAAATCTCTGTGGGGTCTTATTACCAGGTATTCCTAAGTGGGATCTTAGTAATCCAGTTTTGGTGATCCAAATCTCTAATTTTCTTGCTATTGCCTTCAAATCTTTTCTTTTTTTCTTTTACAGAATTGCACTCATGAAAATGAGCATTTTGTGAGTTAATAATTACTCTTGGTGAACTTGGGTATAATTCTTCCAGAAACTAGTAGGGTTTATATTTTGTTTTTGTTTGTTTAATTTCGGGTGGTAAAAAGCTTAAACACACACACATTTTTGTTTTACATTTGCAGGTTATTTTACTTGTTTGTCTAATTCCATGGATACATGTTTGAGAAACATTTGTAACAGGTAAGTAGGTAAACATAAAATGCTCAAATGAAACAGCAAGTCACTGCACATAAAATGACAAATGATAATGCAGCCAAGAACTGAAATGAAATAAGGCCTTTATGGAAATGAGGGAAACTGTTAGAGGTGACACTCAGATTGGAAACTCTTCTCTTCCCGACAAAAAGGCCAGATGGTCTAACACACGGCTCTGAGAAGAAAGTGGTTCCGGTATCCCTAGCTAGGGGCTCAACCAGAGGAGAGTCATGCTCCCAGGATTTGCAGGATCTGGGCAGCAACAATAAATGAGTTAAGAGAAAATGCACTCAGGGATTGAGGATTTCCTGCAATTACTACATCAGCCCTTAGACCAAGAAGCCACACCTCCAGTCAGCATCGATCACAATGACAGACAACACAGAATGCAGGGGCAAGGTAAGAGTTAAGCAAAACCAGGACTACCCTAGAACTAGAAAGCCCCAGACCTGTCACAGAGAGAGAGATAAAGGTGCTACAGGGAGGTTGGGTAGGTCACACTGGAGAAGCCAGTAATGTCGGTATTTACATATACGACCCATATAAGTGTGTGCATGTTCAGGTTGATTATTTAGGACATGGCATCTTGTTCATTTCATGGTATGGTCTCAGGCCTTCTTGAGTTTTCAGTAAGAATTCCTGCACCATAAGGGCCATTTCAAAAAATGCTGAAAAGAAGGAGCTGATGGAAGAGTGGGAAGAGGGAATGGAAATTAACTATTGCATTAAAATCTGGGGTGCTGAATCCAAATATAGGGGACGGGGAACACCCGTCCTTTCTCTCCTCCTCCCTCTTCCTCTGTCCCGTCCCCTGCTTCCTCAAATCTACCTCTCATTCAGGAAATTCTTATAAGCACAGGCACTGGGTTAGTCAGGGTGGGCACCAAAGGTGTTTTCCCTGTGGATCCTGGGCTTACTGCCCAGAGGAGGGGTAATGAACCCAGCCAGAGAAGGAGAGGGGAGGGTTCCAAGGCGGCTTCACAGAGGAGAAATTATATGTTCAGTCCAAAGCTGTTTGATTCACAAGGTAAATCAGTTACCTGAGGTAACCCAATGCAAAGTGCTCCGTGAAAGACCCCTCCCACTGCTCAGATGTCAAATGATCCTATTTTAGATTTATCAAAGCAGCAGGGATTAGCAGAGCCATACACCCTTCAGTTCTGCTCCCTTCTTCTTTCCACTTCTTTGTTTGTCTAAGTAGTTGTTTTAGTGAGTGAGAAGAAAGAATAGGAGGTAATTAGTGTTTCTTGTAGTATTCCGTGTTTAGTTTTGTAATCCTTCTGTCAGGTTTATTTTCATGTTAAGCAAAGGAAGTCCCATTGGAATATTATAATCTCTTCTTAGTGTTAGCAGAAAGCCATAATGTTTAAATTAATAAAGGATTTTTCAAGGACACTAAGGCTTTCCTTGAGAGTGTCAGTTTGCCCCACAGTGTTTAAATTAAGGCTGAAATAAGAACCTTTCTAAGAGACTGGGTGGGGGTTTTAGGCTTGAATTGTATGATCTGGCAAAGGTTACATCTATGAGGTGTGATAAAAAAAATATGGTGCATGTTAAAATTTAAAAAAAAATTATTACAGTAAAAGACACATTGCCATTAATTCCCCTTAAAGTACTCCCCCTCACTTGAAACACACTTATCCCCACTTTCTGAAGCAGTTCTGGGAGACCTCTTTCGTGATCGTCTTTACTTCATCCTTCATCATGACGCCACTCCATCCATGTCACATGTCACTTCTGGTATGGCAATTTCTGTCGAATAAAAACATTACGGTGTGTCCTCATCCACCTTATTCACCGGATCTGTCACCGTGCGACTTCTGTCTCTTCCCCAAAGTCAAAATGATTCAGGACATAGAGGCAGCCATGACAGCGCAACTAAAGACACTCATGAAAGAGGACTTCCAGAACTGTTTCAGAAGTGGCAAGAACGATGGGATAAGTGTGTTCAAAGCTAAAGGCAGTATTTTGAGAGGGGTTAATGGCAATGTGTCTTTTACTGTAATAATTTTTTTTTACTTAAACATTCACCATATTTTTAGGTCATACCTTGTATACCTGGCATTCTGTACCCGTCTTCAGCCTTACACTCCCTTCCCCTTCTGCCTGTTAACTTCTCCAGTTCAGCCCATCCCAACCCCCTGGGCCACTGTAATAGCCACCTGAGACGACTCTCACCTCCTGTGTTGCCCGCGGCTACCAGCCCTACAGCTCTCCTCATTTGCTCTAAAGACCCTAAAACCCTCAATCTAGCCTCCAATGACTAGGTCCTAATCCAACTTTTCTCCCTGACCCCGAGTCTTCCCCTTCACACACTCATTCTGAGTAAACTATTGCTCTTCCCCTTATCCATCCTATACTTTCCTATCCCTGTGCCTTTCCCTCTGCCCTTTCCATCTCAACAAGGCCAGATCTGGCCCATCCTTCAACTCGGGACGGCCTCCTTCACAAAGTTTCCTCTACTGCTGCCAGCTGGAAGTGTTCCATGCCACCCTTTGTATCCCACAGACTTCAGCTCTGTCTATAGCACTGACCAATTTTCACTTTGTATTACAGATTTCTAATCCCTAAATAATTCATGAATATATTCTCTTTTTAAGAAACTGGAACACTATAGATAAAGCTTAAGACTTCTTCACCTCCATCCTCAATCCTTCTCTACTCCCCACTCTGATGGGTTTGGTGTGTTTCCCTTCTAAGTTTATATCTACATCTATATAGCTATATACAAATATAGATATAAACATGTAATATACAATTATATAAAAACACATATAATTCTGCAACTTGCCTTTTTAACACAGCACTGTTTTTTGAGATCTGCCCATGTTGATACATACAGATTTGCAGATTGGCTTTGCAGTATTCTACTGGATTTTATCACATGACAACATGTCACATTTTATTTGGCCTTTCCTCTATTCATAGATATTCCCTCTGCCTGAATATTTCCTGCCAGCTAGCCCAGTTAACTGACAATTAGTTATTGCCCCTACTATAAATTATTTTCTGTCCCCCACCTTGAACTGAGTTTCTCACCTCTCCTTCAGTTCTTAGTGCCAGGAAGATTGGCATCAAAATTATTCCCCACTGTCATGTTGAATAGTTGCTCCTCCCTTGAAATCCTTGGCATCCGCTGACCAAAGCCCTGGAGGCTCAGCTTGCACCCCAGCTAGAGCAGCTCTTTCTCTCACTCTCCAAGGAACCAAAGTGCTGACTTTTAAAATAACAACATTCAGTAGTTGGTATACACTTCTTTGTTCTCACATGAGCTCAGTGAGAGTGGTCATTCATTGCTGTGTTTCCGGAACCCAGCACAGAGCCTGACACATGGTAGGTCATCAGTAAATACAGAGGGTGCCAAAAAAATGTATATACATTTTAAGAAAGGAAAACTATTAAAATTGTAATACTCAATACATACCAATAACAAAAGATGAATACAACTCACGTTTGGCTTCTGCAATTACAAGAGGAGCACAAAGTGGTTACCATCAGCGTCCAGACACTTCTGATTATGGCGAACTACTGCTTGAGCAATGTCGACCAAAGTGTCCACTTGTATACATTTTTTTGGCACCCCTGGTATATGATGAATTAATGTCTTGTTTCTCATATATGACTGCAGGTTCCTTGAAGTCAAGATTTGTATCTGATTCATTTGACACTCCCTTAAAGGTCTTACATGGGGCTTTACCCACATGTGCTCAATAAATATTAAATGAGTGACAAAACAAGTCAAGCTGGCCATTTCAGACAAAGAACTACCCCTTCAGAGAAACAGGTAGGAAGTGAACTGGAAAATTTGTCAGTCACAAATATATATATATATGCAGGCAAGGAGACAGAAATAAGGCCAGCTGTTGAACCTATCCCAGCAATGACGGAGGGATACTGTCAATAGGCTGTGCCTATCATGGGCAAGGTCTGAACCTGGGCCTGGCACGTCTCTCAGTGTCAGGAGCCCCTCTTCCTGAGTGGAAGAGGCTAGGAGCTCCAGGCCAGCAGCATGGGTTACAAAGACATTTAAAAAACAAGCACCTGGACTGAGGTTCTGTTGGTCTGTCCTATGTCAGTACATGGAGTCTCATGGTAGCTGTGAAGTGTTCTTTAATCACTTCTCTTAGCCCTGCTTTGGCCTTAGCCACCTCCCCTCCCCCCCACTCCAGGGTCTCCAGCACTCTGCCTTGGATCCCAAAGAAACTCTCCTACATCTCAGGGAGGCAAGCATTAGCTCTGAGAAGAACTTTCTGAAGAGGGTCAATTAATTTTTTAGGAGTCTTCTTCTACCAGGTTCCTATGTGCCTCCAGGGCTGTAGAGCCCCAACCCTTCTCCTCAAAGAAGGTAGACCCTGTTTAAAATTTTCAGTGACCCCCCCCCAATGCCCCCCAAAAAAGTTTTAACTCAAGCCATCCCTGAGCCGGTTCCTGCCTCATCTTGCCACACTGCCTCCTGGTTATCTACCCTTCAGCAACCCCAGACTCACGAAACTCCTCGGATGCATCGTGTTCTCTCTTGCCTCAGAACTTTTGCACAGACAGTTCCTTTTGACTGGAATACTCTTCTCCTACTCTTCACACTGCTTCATGTGTCAGGTCTCAGCCCCTCTCAAACAATCCTTCCTGGCTAGGTGAGGCCATCTTACTGTATGTTTCTATATATGCAATAAAAGCGCACCATCAGAACTCCAAGGGCCGAGACCGTATCATCTGGATCACTTTGGTATGTCAGGTGCCCAGCACAATGCCTGACATACAAGTAGAGTAGAGTAAGTGCTCACTAAATAGTCAGTGAAGAAATAAATAAAAGCGTGCCTTCCCCTGCCCTGGATCCTACAGTGCCTTCAGGGATGAGTTCTTCCTGAACTCTTTTATTGGATAAGAATCCCCGGGGATTTCTGATTTAGAGTCTTTTCCTTGAGGGCTGCACTATGTTTTAAGAAAATGCTTATTCCCAGCTACACAGTTTAGGTACATAAAATTTGCGTATTGCAATAAATACTTGGCCTCATGAATTTCCAGCCTGTTAAATAACAGAACTTAAAATGCTAGGTAAGCATGTAAAAGAAGATAGCATCATAAATACCAGAAAATTACAGGTTGGTGATTTTTTTCCCCTTTGATCTTGTAACTTTTTACCGGAAGAAAAAATGATTGCCTCAGAGAGAGTTTTGGGTAGAGTTTTTCCTTGTCTTGCTTGTTGTTGATCAGTTTGGGGCAAGGAAGCAAACACCCACCATAGTAGACACCAACTAGGATGGCGGTTCCCCAGTTCACAACAAATCTCCCTTCTCTAGGAATTTCCCCAAACAAGGGGTGGGCAATCAGTGACTACATTTCTGCTGTGTGAGAGAGATGGGTTGCAGGATAGGCCCCTGACCTAAGCAAAGCCAGTGGTCTCTTCTGGAACTTGAAACTTGAACAGTTTCATATACTCAGACGCTGGAGTACAATTAACATAATGGCAGCCCCTAGAGAGGTGGTTCACAGATCCTTCTGCTGAGGTCTCCTGAAGTTCTGGCCCTTTCTCTTGCCCTTCCTGAGATTTGAATTCATTCTTCCCTTGATCCTGTAAGCCACCCCAGGATCTTTCCAATACATTATCTTTTGGGATACACTAATATATCCATAAACTCATCTACCTACTTCAGGTTAAAATTAAGATTTCATTGCTCAAGCATGCTGTCACTTTCCCAGCATGACCTAGAGATGTAGTAGAGCTCAGCTGGCCTGGTCAGTGGTCATCAGTCACACAAGGTTTCCTGGCAGCTGGGCAAGATGGGGGAGCTTCAGCTTATAGGCAGCTCCAGGGGAAAGGTTGTTCTACTAAAGAAAGAACATTTGACTTGCCTTTCTGACAACTATTTGGTTCTAAAGGTAGAGGAAACAATGAGTGTAACTCCTATTTTGCGTTTGCTGATCAGCACAAGAGAAAAAAAAATCAGTGGTGAGGAAGTACCCCATCATGTCAATCATATGAACCAAAGTGGTGCCTCAGTCTGTAGGAAATTAAACATTTGAATGTTCTGAAGAAAGACAGCCATGACTGTAGAACTATGCTTTGAAAGGAAATATGCCTCAAGAGGGTTTAAAAAATGAAATTCTTTCTATAAGTTTGCAAATGGCTACAAAGAGAAAGAAAAAGAAGAGAAGCAGTGCAGTTTCATTGAGAACTACAATGAGCCCAGATTTTAAATATGAAAGAACATGGTCCCCACCCTCAAGATCATCATAGTTTGGTGGAGAAGATAAAATGCTTAACCTAATAATTCAAACCCAAAGGGGAAAATGTTGAGAACCCTGGGAGAGGGACAAACCATTGGCTACTGGGAGTGGGAGGTGATAGTAGCTATTTCCAACTCGGGGCATAATATCTTGTCTCGGTCACTATTCATTTTATATAGACTAAGTTGGGCTCTTCATCACATTCTTTTTTTATTCTCTCATGTTTGGGGGCACAGAGAAGTGCTCAGTAAATACTATATTGCCTGAGTAGCTGACCCATCAATTGGAGATTGCTGGTATTAATAGAGCCCTTAAGAAACTACCATTTATTTATTGCCCGCTAATGAAAAGCACCTTGTGGACATTACTTCATTCCATCCTTACACTATGTCTATATATAAGTTGTATTCTTCCCATTTTACAGATGAAAGAACTACCTTTTGAGAGAGATAAGGTGAGTTACCCAAGACCACACAGCTAGTAAATGGTCAGGATTCAAACCCAGATACTGAAGTCTTCCCATTCTACTCTCTGCTTTTTGAAAGATGTTGCAGAATATCAAGTCCAACTCTTCATTTTACCTACAGCCATGGAAACCAGTTCCCCAGATGGGCAGATTTAATTCCCCAAATGGGGCACAGAGAAAGAGCCCAATGCTGAAACTACAGCTGCCTCCTCAAGGAAAAAAGGCGTTAGTTGGATGTGGGGTTGAAAGCTCAGTCTACAGTTGGTGAAACTGAAGCAAGCCTGACACCAGCCAGGCTTTTGTTTTATTCAACTGGTTTACCCTTCTAGTTTAGCTGGCTCTCAACCTGCCCATCAGAACAGACTGTTTCTGTTTTTGTGCCGTCATATATTGTCTTTACCTCTATTTGTCATTTGTTTTCATCCATCATCTGTTACTGTTATATTTTCATTACACTTTTAAGTCCTTGAGGTCAGCAATCTAATCAAATGAGTGCTCAATATATGTTTGTTGAATAGGATTGTTGCTGTTTTGAAAAGATGCGAGATCCTTTTTTATTAGTTCTTTGAAAAAGAGCTCATTTTGTAAAGATTTCTCAGAATGCTATAGGAAATGCATCAGGACCTCACTACTTGCTCTAACACCAGCTTGGAAAAACCTAAAATCTATTTCTTGCTTAAAGTTTTCTATTGGTCCTCTTCTAGTCTAGCGCATTACCCGAAAGCTTTCTTGTCAATTTGATATGAGATTATTCCCATAAAGACAGAAAATATGAACACTCCAAATAAAAACATTGCAATGTCATCATATTGCTCCATCAATTGATGAATGATTGAACAAAATATGGTGTATCCAGATAATGGAATATTATCCAACCATTAAAAAAAAAAAAAGACTGGGGTGGACAGGTGGCTCAGATGGTTAGAGCGTGAGCTCTGGGCAACAGGGTTGCCGGTTCAGTTCCCACATGGGCCAGCAAGATGTGCCCTCCACAGCTAGAGTGAAGTCAATGAGCTGCCACTCAGCTCCCAAGTGGCTAGATGGTTCAGTTGGAGCGGGGGCGTTCAACCACAAGGTTGTGGGTTTGACTCCCACAAGTATGGTGGGTTGCGCCCCCTTGCAACTAACAACAGCAACTGGATCTGGAGCCGAGCTGCGCCCTCCACAACTAAGATTGAAAGGACAACAACTTGACTTGGAAAAGTCCCGGAAATACACACTGTTCCCCAATAAAGTCCTGTTCCCCTTCCCCAATAAAATCTTAAAAAAAAAAAAAGACTAATTCATGCTACACATGGATGAACCTTGAAAACATTTATGCTATGTAAAAGAAGTCAGACACAAAAGGCCACATATTCTATGATTCCATTTATCTGAAATGTCCAGATTTGGCAGACAGAAAGCAGATTAGTGGTTGCCTTGATTTGGGGAGATTGGGTGCGTCATAGCTAAAGAGTACAGGTTTCTTTTGGGAATAATGAAAATCTGTTGTAGTGATAGTTGCACAACTCTATGAATATACTAAATACACTCTCTGAATATGTTTAAATCCATTGGATTGTATACTTTAAGTGAATGAATTGTATGTAAATGATATCTCAATAAAGTTGTTACAAAAAAAATCCCCAAATTAAAAAAAAAATCATAGTCTTATTTCATTAACTGAATGTGTTTCTCTGTTAGCTTTACCTCTCAGACTGAGCTTTGACAGAAGCAGCACAACAGAAAAAACTGGGCCCTGCCCAACTCTTCAACCCCAACTTCACGCAGGAAGTACTGCCTTTGTTTTACTCTTGATTAGTAACACAAAGAGTTCTGTCTTCACCTGGAGAGATAAGTAGCAAGGCAGACTGCATCATTTAGGGGGTCTAGAAACCTTAATGAAAGGCCAGATTGTCACTAACCACTCAGGAGGAATTGAAAAGGGCCCCTGGTTAAACCTAAGATTGAACAGACCAGAGAGATGAAAAATTGGGAGATCAAATCTGTGATCCACAGGCCTTGAAAACACCCAAAGTTAATCTCACTGCTATGGCATTCCTTTTTACTTCTTCCTTTATTAAAGGAGACTTTCTTTCATGTGGTGTTAACTTAAAACACCACTAACAAAGTAATTGCCACTTCTGTATTTAAATTTTTTTTGTCATAGACTACAAAAGACAGCTGAATTTCCCCTCACATCATAAATCTTGGGCTTGTTATTGATGAATTACTCCTGGTGTGTATGTTTTAAATACAGCTCCCATTTCAGTTATTCTGCCAGCTTCCTGGAAGCACTCTGTTTGGTGGTCATAGCCATCAAGCGCCAAAGGCTTACCTGATGCTTGTCGGACAGCAGCTTTCAGGGCAAGGCAAAGCAAGGAGAGAAGTGATGGGATACAAGCCATATGAATAATAAAGCTTTGAGGCTGGGAGGGCGGCACGCAGAGGTGATGCATAATTCATCAGGTATATTAATCAAGTCCCCTTTCCTATGCCCATTGCAATTACTGGGAACTCGCGGAGTCATCAGCTTTCTCGCCCTCCCTCCGCCCTTTCCCTGGCCCTGGCAGCTCCGGAGAGCAGCTGGGTTTGAGCCCCAGGCTGCTGAGGTCTGGCATCCTGGGCAGAGGGTACCTGGGATCGCGCATCCCTCTGCCTCTGCTCGGCAAGGTTTTCTCCAACTGTCGCCAAACTGAGGAAGCACATGCAAGGGTTTGGTGTGCAGTAGAGCAGAGAGTGGGGACAATTAGTTTTCTTCATGCTTGGCTGAGCCTTAGTGTAGGGACGGACCAGCTTAGAGGGTGAGGCAGATCTCAGATAATAGAAGCTTCATTTCCAACTGACCCTCCAAGCGTTCTGCCAGGCCCGGGAGGGAGGAACAATGCCGACCACCACGAGAAACGCTAGCGTTGAAAGCGCAAGGCTCCAACGAAACAAGGAGGGAAAAACAAAAGCAATAGACAGGGCTTTTCCTTGAAATGGTTTCTATAGTCCCCACCAAGAGAAAAAAAGAAAAGGAAAAAGGCTCCATTGAGGACAGAAAATAAAGTTTGGTAATGAAAAATACATTTCTCACACAAGCAAGAAGCACACACACACACACACACACACACACACACACACACACACACTCATACACATAGGACATTGTGTAGACAAGTTCCTTCTGGCCAAGGGATGTGTCTCTGAGGGGGAAAAAATGGCTCAAATAGAAGAGCCCTCACTCCATGGCCTTGCAGCTGTGGTGAAAGCCACCAAAAAGGATGTGAGTGACTTGAGATTAATGCCAGGCACAAATGGAAGAGAACAAAAAAGTTTTCACCACAGAGGGAGGAAATGAAACACCCCTATCATGGGTGCTTTTAGCCTTCTCCTGATGTTATCTGTCACTGTGTAATAAACCACCCCCAAAATTTCGTAGCTTGAAACAACACTCATTTTATTACATATGTTTCATGGGTTTTGAGTCTAAATTTTGGATATTTTCCTTTTACTTCATGGGATGGTGCCATGGTGTGAATGTTTGTGTCCGCCCCACAATCCATGTGTTGAAATCCTAATTCCTCAGGATTATGATTTTAGAAGATGGGGTCTTTGGGAGGTGATTAGGTCATGAGGGTCCAGTGCTCATGATTGGGATTAGTGCCCTGAGCAAAGAGACCTAGAGGACACCCCTGTCCTTTCTGCCATGTGAGAACACAGAGAGAAGTTCATCATTTACAAACCAGGAAGAGAGACTTCAGACACTGAATCTCTGAATCTGCCAGCACCTTGATCTTGGACTTCCCAGCCTCCAGATCTGTAAGAAGTCAATGTCTGTCGTTTATAAGTTACCCAGTCTGTGGTGCTTTGTTATAGCAGCTAGAATGAACTAAAACAGGTGTGTGTGTTTTTTCTTGTTTCTCTATATTTTACACTTTGAGGGAAGAGTTCAATATCTATTGTTTACAAGACTTGTTTTCATGGGGACCGTGAGGGTTTCTAGGCCCCATTCAGTTGTGGGAGGCTTAACAGGGATTCTGAGGACACAGCCACAAGGGGAATGACTAACAGTAGAGCTGGGAAATTCACCCCTTTTGTTAGTGCTTTGTATCTGTCAAATGCCAATTCAGACTTCCATCAACAGGCATATTTAAAAGGATGCATGTTAGGGAAATTTGTTACCCGTGCAATTTCAATGAGAGCCAATTCTATTAACTCCTCCAAAGCCCATGCATTATGGCTGGGCTTTCAGGAGTGAGCCTTGAATAAACTTTTCAGTGATTTCACAACACTTCCATTATGGCTGTTCCATTATGAAGCAGATGAACATTTTCTTGAACAATTAGACAGGGTTGTATAGAATAAAGAGTGAGGTTTGCCTGAGATCACAGAAACCTATCTGCTTAGGTGATTCATTTTCTTCCAACAAGGCAGCCCATAATAAGCTTTTCTTCTGGAGCCTTGTCTTGCTTCCCATTTCAATTAGTGACAATGACTGGAGAAGGGGAAGAATGTCTTCTTCATGTCCTTGTGCTGCAAACAAGGCTGGCCAATGAAGAACAATGAGGGAGGGAAGGGAAAGCAGCTGCAAGAAAACCCAGCCTGCTTTCCCAGAGAGGCTCCAGCGGGGGTGGGTGGAGGGGTGAGGGTCTGGAGGAATCATGTGGCAGAGTTAAGATGGAGAAGAAAGATTTGGCAACCAGGTCACTGCAGGAGGAGTGGCAGGTATAGTCTGACACTGAACGTCACTACCTCTCTCCATGACTGAGGCTGGTCTGATTCTCAGGCCTTGGCCTCTAATATTGTGGGCATATTACACTGTCACACTTTCTACAAATCATCTGTACATGTATGTGTCTTGACATCATTCTGCCATGTTGTTGTTTTGTACACAGAGAGTTTCATCGTTTCTTGCCACCAGGCATATCAATTGCTCATTCTTTTAGATACAATGTGAAAATGAGAGAAATCTCATATCACAAATTCACTCATTCATTTATTCATTCTCATTGAATGAGTATTTACTGGGCATATATATTGCATACATTGATTTTCAGGCATCCAACTACTGGGCCATGAAGTAGAGAGGCAAACTTTTTACTTTTTTGTATCTGCTGTCTCCTCCATCACATTTCTCTTGTCCCCTGTCTCCCCATACAATTCATCTTTGGCGAACATTAACAGTTCGCCTCTTCATTCCAGACTCTATTTTAGACACTTGCAATACAACAATGACCAGAACACAGCTCCTGTGTTAATTTCCTAAGGCCATTGTAACAAAGTGCCACAAACTGGGTGGATTAAAACAACAGAAATTTATTTTCTCATAGATCTGGAGGCTGAGAAGTCTAATATCAAGGTATCAGCAGGGTCATGCTCTCTCCAATCTCTGCATCCATCATCACAGGACAGTCTCCCTGTGTCTTTTCACATCATCTTCCCTCTGTGTGGGTCTGTCTCTGTGTCTCTTCTCTTCTTATCAGGACACTAGCTGTCATGCGGGGAGTCATGCAGGGTCTCTGCTCTCGCTCCCCACATAAGAACGCAGGACATGGTGAGGCCAAAAAGGAACACCCACAGAGCCATAGGTAGGGGAGTCACATCACTATAGTCTCGCTGGCGGCTGGGTTGGAGATACAGGAAGCAGGAGCCACACAATCCGCAACCCTCACTCCGCCGCTTGCTAGCTCAGCCACCATGTTCTTTCTAGCCCCCATCTTGCTCTTAGCGTAGCCACAGCAGTTATATTAGTGGCCAATGGCTCACTGGTTACAGCTAATGGCCAACTAGCCACAGCTGATGGCCATCCAATCACAGTTGATGGTCATTTACTACCTGAACCAGCACCTCTCCACGTGAGGCCAAGAGCCTGGAAACTGCACTCCTGGTTCTGTCCCCACACTAGCCATACAGATTAAGGGGCGGCCCTACTCCAACATGACCTCATCTTAACAATTTATATTTGCAATGACCCTATTTCCAAATAAGGTCATATTCTGAGGTTCCAGGAAGAACATAAATTTGAGGTAAGGGGACGCTATTCTACTCAGAATACTGCTCTTCTGGAAATCAGAGTCTAGAGGGGAAGAAATGCGAGTAAAAAGTAACTGCAGCCTTGAGTGATAGATGATATGAGGAAAAGTCTGCACAAAGCCCAAGGGGAGACACAAATGAGACATTAGCTCTGGAAACTGGTCTAGAAGTTGATGTGAACTATGTGTGTGTGAGAGAGAGAGAGAGAGAGAGAGAGAGAGAGAGAGAGAGAGAGAGAGAGAGAGAGAGAGAGAGAGAGAGACCTAGTTCCCAACCAGCTGCCCATTACCCCTACAGATCTTGAGGGGACAATGCAGGAGACACAACTGTTATTTTCATTTTGTGGAATGCCAAAACTGTGAGCTTGGGTCTTTGTGCCTTGGCCCAAGTCAGCCAGGTGGCCTGCCCCGGCTTCTTTCCCTCTGTGCACTCCTAGGTCTAGGCCCTCCACAGTAGGTCCCTTCCCAGCTAGAAGAATCAAAGCAAAGGATGTACAAGAGAAAACAAGTGTTTCTCACAAAGGCCCACTCTTTGCTGAGCTTCACAACGAGGCAAACCAAAGCAAACATATCACACAATGATTTGGGGTCTTAGCCTCTTCCTAATTCCCAGCCCCCAGCACCATCGTCTAGCAGTGCCCTTGGCTCCAGCCTTTCCCAGTGCTCCCCCTCCTCCTTTGGGGTTCAGAGAAGATGACAGGAGCCACAGATTTTCCCTAAATATCAACAAGAGGAATCAAGAAAAGGAGTTGTTTGCATGGAGTTGTTTGAGTTCTCCTATAAAATGAGAAGAGGATTGAGGGGCAGGCTGGGAGGACCTAATATGCAAAAGCAAAGTGGCAGCCTAAACACTAGCACACCTAGTGTCACGTGGGGTCTCCAGTCCCAGTCCCCGCATAAGAACGCAGGATATGGCGAGGCCAACGAGGAACACCAATGGAGCCATGGATAGGGGGGTTCATACCACTATAGTCTCGCTGGTGGCTGGGTTGGAGATACAGGAAGCAGGAGCCACACCATCCGCAATCCGCCGTCTGCTTCTTTGCCAACCAGACACCCCTTGCTAACTGCAACCCATGCTTGCTAGTTCAGAAACGGCAGTTATATCAGTGGCCAATGGCTAACTGGTTATAGCTGGTGGCCAACTAGTCACAGCTGATGGCCATCTACTACCCGAGCCAGCACCTTTCCACGTGAGGCCAAGAGCCTAGAAACTGCTCTCTGGGACTCTGTCCTCACACCTAGTATCTATGCAATGACAGAAACTTGTTCATCCTTGATAGGATGTGCGTAGGATTCCTGACAAAGTGGTTTGTTACCACGAAACCTGAGTTTTTGACTCTCAGGTTGTATAAACAAAAAGTTGATGCATGCTCGTCGTTGTTCTTCACTGATCTGAGTGTTTAATCCTCTTTTCCTCTTCTTCCCTATCTTTCTCTCTCTCTCTCTCTCCTGTCTTTGAAAGTAGGTATTTCCTGCACATATATTGAGTAGGAGTGTCATAATTTCTCCAAATTTTCCTTGGCCCACAGGAATTGACTCATATTTATTTATAGCTTCTTCTGCTTCCCCTATGCCTGAGGTTGTCATGTCCCACTCAGCACTATGGGTGTTTTTTCCAGGACAATAGTACCTAAATCTCCACCCACAACCACACCTCCACCCACACCCAAGAATGCAAACTTGGATATAATGTCTTTTTCTCAAGCAGGATCAGGTGAAGCTCTTAATTTGGGCCTGAGCTGAGGGCAGCAGGTAGACAGGAAACAGCCCATGGCCATTTCCATGAACATCCACTTGTGCACAGTACACGTTACCTACCATTTTTTACTTTTGCGCTTTTTGTGGCAATGTTGATTTACTGAAAAGTACTGTTATTTATTAAGTTCGCAATACTATGACCCCCATGTTTTACAGAATTGAAAAATTGGGATCCTACCTACCGAGTTATGGTGGAGTTTCTCTGTAACAATTTTCATAGCCTATAGCTCTGTGATGCAGATATACTGCTCTACAAATTGGTCACCATTTGGGCCATTTTGCAGCAGAGCTCTTACAGTTTCTTTTTCATGGCTCTCAGCCTCTTGAAATTTTCCCACTGAACTTTCTCGCAAGCCTTAACCCCATCCCGGAGTTGGGACCACAGACCGAGAGTTCTTTGTTTTATCACTGCTATGGAAGCATCTCTGGAAGCCGATAAGTGTGTTGGCCAGTCCCCTTCTCAGGCCAATCCTCAGGCTCTTGAGTTTCCTGAGTGTTACTCCCTCTCTGCAGCTAGGGCCCTACTGATAAAGAAAGTGGAATTCATTGTCCACTAAACCTCCCATCCAATGCTGCCCTGTAGCATGCAATTTACTGCTGATAAGTGGGAGCTGTTATCAGTCCACACTCAAAATTCTATTCCACACTTACTTCTTAAATGTATTCTTGATAGCCCATTTCAGCTCTAAAAACTGCAGATATGAATGGGGGTGTGAATGGGTATCAGGCCTCACTGGCAGAAAGAATGCGAGAGGTTTCTGCTCTCTGCAGTTCCTTGGTGCAACCTTCCACCCACAACCACCAACCAACCTTCCAAACCAGTTGGTCTATGATAAGAAAGGCTACTGGGTCAGTGAACGGTGGACAGGGGTTGAATGGCCATTCCATTCATGTTGGCATACTGATCACCTCTCACCAAACAGCTCAGAGATTGGGCTCTGCCCTTCTCTTTCAATGCCCAACGTTGCCCAGTTCATCTGCCCTGTGGCAGGATACCCTCCCTCTGAGCTGGAAACATCAAGTTAAAAAATTAGTGAGGAGCTTCACAAATCACTCATTGTGCCCATCAAACTCCCAAACTCTCCTTAGTTCTCCAGGACAGAAGGTGAGACTGAAGTCTTAGCCCCACTGATATAAGACACAGTAGAATAGGCATCAGAGAAGAAACAGGTCTGGTGACTTAAGTCACCAGATCCTTAAGCAGTTCTCATGCCCCCTGAAGTCCTTGCAACACAATATGTCATTCAGAGACATGAGTGCTTCCAAGGGGTTCCTAATTCCAACCTCCATCTCCACCCTCACCCCACTCACCCTACTTTACCTACACTGTCCTAGAACATTCTCCTTCCTTACCCTGAAGCCTGTGCACTTGCCTCTTTCCTGCCTGGAATAATTTTTCCCCTGGTCTCCCCATTGCTGGTCCTTTCTTATCTTTCTAGTCTCAGCACTCCTTTGAGAATCCCTTTGTGATCCCCCTTCCTAATGCACCTCCTCACCCCACTTTCTTTCAGTTTCTTCACCGTGATTATTTCCCTCTATACACTTGCTGCGAGTTAACGCATTAGATATTGAATAAGATGGCCTTAGTCCAACCCCCTGTCCTGTCCCCATGAGGTCAGACACCTTGTCTATTTTGTTCACTATGATCCTCAGGCCCTCACACACTGCTTGTAACATGCATAGTGGTGTCTTTTTTAGGAATTCTGCACAATATCATGGAATCTGAGGATGCTGGTCTTTCTTTAGCTCTGGAGAGATGTTCTAGTCTGACTTATTTAAGTGACCCACCACCACCACTCTGCATTCTCTCTCCACTGTTCTCTCCCCCTGGAATTTCCACTGGACAGATGTTGGACCTTGTAAGTCTATGCTTCATGTTTCTTAAATTTCCTTTGCATTTCCTGGGTCTTTGCCTTTCTGTGCTGCTCCGGTTTTCAAATTGCAAATTTTCCCTTCAGCTATGGCCACTCTGCTATTCAGCGCCATTTATTGAGAATTTCATTTCAACAATCATATTTTTCATTTCAGAAATTCCTATCCATTTTTTTACATTAAAAAACATTTTTCTTGTTCTATTCTTCTTCATGGCCTTTGTTACCAACTGACATATTTGTTTGTTATTTCGTTAGTTATTATTTCTTGCTCCCCCCATAGAGTCTAAATTCTAAAAGAGCAGGAGCTACTATGTTGTTTCATTGCTGGAGTTTAGTGCATACACAGTCCTTGGCACATAATAATGCTTAAAAAGTACTTGTTGAATAAATTAAAGGAATTAACGTGATATCTTTTCAAACCTTTCTAAAGGTAATATTAGATCTCTTTTAATATATTTTATCATTTCTACCACTAAATGTTCCTTGGATGTTGGTTTTATTAACTGCTGATTTTTTGTTTTCTTTGTGGTGTTGGTTTTTGTCACAGTTGGATGATTCTTGTCTTTATATTTGCAGAATCTGTCAGCCTGTCTGCATTCTGCTTACAACCACATTCTTCTTTTGGAGGTTGGGTTGGGGGTTGCTGTGACTGTTATGGATGGGATAGTAATAAGCTGCTCTTCTGGGGACCAGGCTCTGGGTTCTTCCTGGGTGTGCCCAGCCACCTCAGGTGCCTCCCTGGCCCTCAGTCAGAAACTCTCTGCTCCTGCCCAGGTATCAGATCCTTCTAGTCACCGCACAATATGGGAGACAGGTAATATTGGAGGAGGAACCAAACATGCCAGCTGCTCCTCCTATAGACACTCACTCCTAGAACCTGGTAGTTGCCCCAGTCCTCCCTTCTGCACGTGTATCTGCTTCCTCTGAGCCCTTTGAAGCCTCCCACCTCCTCCAACCATGCTTATCTGAATGTGATTTGAGCTGTGGTTTCTCTATCAAGTTCCATTTGCTTTCTGACTTGCAACAATTCCTTGCAATTTCTTGTCAGTTCATATCATCTTTTCTTGTTTTCCAGATTGTTATATATGAGTTTTCAAAATATTGTTTTCTGGGGCTGGCCCGGTGGCTCAGGTGGTTGGAGCTCCATGCTCCTAACTCCGAAGGCTGCCAGTTCGATTCCCACATGGGCCAGTGGGCTCTCATCCACAAGGTTGCTGGTTCAATTCCTCGAGTCCAGCAAGGGATGGTGAGCTCTGCCCCCTGCAACTAAAATTGAACATGGAACCTTGAGCTGAGCTGCCTCCCCAATGGCTCAGTTGGTTGGAGCGTGTCCTCTCAACCACAAGGTTGCCTGTTCGACTCCCACAAGGGATGGTGGGCTGTGCTCCCTGCAACTAGAAAAAATGGCAACTGGACCTGGAGCTGAGCTGCGCCCTCCACAACTAAGACTGAAAGGACAACAACTTGACTTGGAAAAAAGTCCTGGAAGTGCATACTGTTCCCCAATAAAGTCCTGTACCCCTTCCCCAATAATAATAATAATAAAATTGTTTTCTGTCATTTCTAGGATTTTAAGGTGAGAAAAGACGGCTGAAACGTGTGTGTAGTATGCCATCTTGATCCAATCTCTCCTCTTCATTTATCAGATGCAGCAAATGAGTCTCACAGAGGCTAAGTAACTTTTCAAGCTCACACAGCTAGGAAATGCAGTGGGGCCGGTTGGTATCCTTATGATAATGAATATCTGTTGGGATTGGCATGATGATGGTAACACAGAGGAGGATAAGTCCTTGTTTTGTGTATTTAGTCTAGAGGCCTCTCTAACTTCAAACTATTGGGTCTATCTGGATTTTCAGTCTAAAAAAAATGAGATGTGGCTGTCATAGGTATCATAAAAAGGCTCAATCCACCAATATTTCTTTTATAGAATACGTAGTCTATTTCATTAAAAATAGTGCCTCTAATGAGGATTACTTTCTGATCTGAAGATCAGCTTTGTACGTGTTCCATGCTGTATTATGAGGCAGCATGGTCCATACTGTTTAATTCCAAAGATAACTAACTTTGAAATTAAACACACCCACCTCTTACCAACTGTCTGATCTTAGGTTTTGTAAAGTGAGAATTTTAACTGCAGTTTTTCAAGGTTATAAGCAATACATGATAGGTTGTCATTAGTTAGTAGTCACTATTAAGCATTAACAGGTAGTCTCTCAATAAAACAATATAACATATATGCCTTTACTTTGAGCAAGATTTCTGACCACCTTGGATTTTATTTTGGAATTTTGATCCAAAAGATCCTTTTGCTTTTCGTGCTTTTCCCACAAAACGTCTGCTTCAGTTAACATTGCCCTTTGATCCATGATCTTTTTCTTCCACCCTTAAAACTTTTATCTCTTGCCCCTTGGAAGCTGAGAACTCTATCCATGTAAGCTAGATGAGGACAGTTGATTATCAAAACCAATGAATAAACTTTAGTTAATTTTTGCTGAGTCTAAGGAAATAAGAAAAATCATTTTCCCCAAACAAAACCCACCATAAACAAAGCTTGCCTACATTTCACACAGCAATACGTTAGGAGGAACTGAATACGTGGAAGGTACTGAAGAAAAGAAAGCTACAGAAATGTTTTCATGAGAAGAAATGGCAAAACTTATGGGGGATATTGAGAATGTAAGTCCTTGAACTGAGATTGATTGGGAAAAAAAAATTTATGAAAAGATTGTCTGCCTGAATAATAGAGTTACTAGCGACCTTGAACACAGGAGAGTAGAATAGTAGTGAAACAATGAAATCTTTTTAGAACAGAGAATAATACTCATAAGAGGCAATTTTTAAATGAAAGACAGAATGTTCTATAATAGAAATATTGGGGGCCTGAACCACCTTGTAATTCATAGAGAGGGGAACACCAGTGGCCTTGCCTAGAAGCCCGTGGCTAAGAGAAGGAAGAGCAGCTTCAAATAAGATTATTAATTTCCTTGGAATGAGGCCAGTATGACATTCCCTTTCAAAGCTTGGCCAGATTCTTACAAGATCACTGTGAACAATGAAGTATAGTGAATACGCAAAAACAAAAGCCAAGGCACATCTGGTTACACTAACAAGATGTTGAGTTGTTGGCTCTTTAAAATAAAAACACCTTGTTATCTTCCTGCTTTCCATAGACTGCAATATTTTCCCTGATTAATAAAGATATTTTCACCCAATTTCAGGCAAGAGTAATTGAGCATGAAATACTATAGGACTTCAATGGTACAAAAGATAAACATTAAGTGATATCAGAAAAACATGATGATTTTATAGACTTCTATTCGAATATAGCTTGGGAAACTATAGTAGACATTTTTGTTTCTGTTGTCCCTCCCCTCCTTTGGGGAACTTCTGGCCTTTTTCACGGGAGCTGGTGAGATTGCCACGCAAAGACTTCAACTTTTCTGAGCTGAAAGTGATGAGAGTTTGTCTTTTTCCATTGGTCACAAGCATTAAGGAAGTGACTGTAGAACTGTTAGTGGAAAGGTTAAGGCCAGTCTGAGTTGTCACTGTTGTTGAAAAATCTTATTGGCAGTTTTGCCTAATGAGTTTTCTAAAAAAAAAAATATGGAGCCTAATTAGTTAAAAAGGGGTGAGGGGGGCACAAATGCATGTTTGAGTACTCGCATATGAATGACATGAAATTCAGAAGGATGATGAAAACATAGGATTAAAAAAAATCTTGGCAGACCAGAAAGAAGAAATACTACTAACAAGATACAATTAAAGAGACTTTTTCTTGAAAAGAAGGAACTGGAGTTGTATGTCGAAGGGGAGATTATAATTCTTATCTTCCAATGTATGAAGCATTATCTTGTGGATGAGGCACTCGCTTTGTCCTAGAAAACTTTTAGGAGTAAACCTGTGATTGTATATGTTTGCACTCAGTGATCATATCTACAGCCACAGCTTTAACAACCACTGATGATGGCTGTTCTGGTCATCTATTGCTGTGTAACAAATTACACCAAACTCAGTAATGTAAGACAACGACTATGTTTTAATTTTGTGGATCAGGAATTAAGGCAGGAGTCTGCTGGGTCATTCTTCTGCTGCAGATGATGTCAGCTCATCTCATATGCCTGGTGTCTTAGGTATGTCTCGAAGGCTGGGCTCAACTGTGCACCTCTCTCCCTCCAGGTAAGTACCGAAAGTACCAACATGTAAACAATACAGAAATTATCTGGTTTTTGAATTTTTATTCAAACCCAGCTAATAATAAGTGTGGTATGAGTCTATATAGAGATACATCTTTTATTCCCTCTTTAATTTCTTCTATTGTTTGTGTTCTTTCAGGGTACTTTATGTTTTCTTGGGTAAATTTCCATAATTTACATGTTTCTAAAATAGCATTTCTATTATCCAATACAGTAGTTTATATTTTACATATTATTTGTTTATGAATTCATCAAATGAACACAAGTGTATAGCTCAATAAATGTATCTGTATGTGTACACCCACATAACTAACAACCAGATCAAGATAAAGAATGTTTCTATCATTCCAAAAAGTCAATAGCCTTTCCAGTCAATAGTCACTCACCTCTTGGGGTATAGTTAAATTTTCAGATTTCTATAGATAATTTGTGAGGATTTTCTTGTCTTTGTGAATGATGGGGAAAGGCAAACACTCAGATAGGCTTCCCTTTGTGATTCCAAGCCCTGGAGTAGACTAGAAGTCCACAGCCCACCCCTCAATCAAGGTCACTGCTTGTGGAGATTCACCTATAAAAAAGCGCCAACCTACCCAAGGGAAGCCAGAGGCTTCATGGTGGTCAACCAACTTGTATTCAGACTTTGATGCAGTTCCCGAGGTCATTTCCTATATTTCCTTCTTGAAGATTCCTCAAACATTTGCTGGTGACATCTAAAATGTGTCTGGGTCTTATTAAAGACTAATCGCCAATAGAAAGAATCAAATGCAATGCATGGAGTAAAATGGTCTTCAAGAATTTCACTGTTCTGTCCAGTTTTGTTTGATTTGTTTTGCCGCTATTGTTGTAACATTTAAAATAAACTATAGCCCTTTCTCTCTCTCTTTTTTTTTTTTTTGAATCTACTAACAATGTTAAAATGGCTGTAAGAAAACCCCCCATTTCTTGACTATTATAAATAACAATTGTTGCCAGGTGGGAGGAGGTTTGGAGGGCTGTGTGAAAAAGGTGAAAGGGATAAGAAGTACAAATTGGTAGTTACAAAATAGTCACAGGGTGTAAAGTACAGCATAGGGAATATAGTCAATAATATTGTAATAAGCATATATAGTACCAGGGGTGTACCAGACTAATTGGGTTATCACTTTGTAAGTTAAATCAATGTCTAACCATTATGCTGTAAACATAAAACTAATATAAAATAATATTGAATGTCAACTGTCATTGAAAAAATTTTTTAAAAGTTTAAATTTAAAAAAAATCTAAAAAGAAAAATCTCCCATTACTTAGCAAGACTCCTGACAATTGAGGCCAGAGATTGAGGGCTAGAGGCAGCCAATTTCTGTGTGTATGTGTGGGGGGTGGGGGGAAGGGGGGGAGGAGAGACAGTAGTGATGACAGTTTTCTTAGCAACCCCCTCCAAACAATGTCCCAGTCCCTCTTGCTCCAAGCTTTCAGTTTTTCTGAAACTCAGGGAAATCCATCAACTGATTTCTTTTTTGCAGATGCTGATTTATGGACTCTGTAAGCATGGATTGATTTTTCTATTAGTTTTGTCTAAACCGTTTTCTAGTTTTTAGAATTTCTTCAAAGTTTTAGTCTTTACGTGGTACCCTGCATCATTTCCCACAGCTGTCATAGGAATTTTTTGTTTTTGTTTTTTTCTTTGTTCTTGCATTTTAATATACTTTTAGGATTTTGATAAGGAAGTCAAGTCACTATAGTGATTCAATTTCCCAACTTGAACCTGGAAGTTTGACATGAATATACTTGAAAAACTAATCTAATAGGGCTCCAAAAAACCAAATACCCCATTAGGAGCAATTAGTTTGACATATTCAGACCTTTCCAGAAAATGCTTGGCTCTTGGTCCTTTTGAACTAGAAAAAAGGATCAAATTGACTCTCATCTGATCAAAGTAGTTAACCAACTCTTAGAAAAAATGTAAAGAAATTTCAAGAAATTTCAATATTTCTCAGACTTTTGGAATCTTTAAGAACTCTCCAAAGGGAGAAGAGCTGATTCAAACCTTCATTTACATCTCCTAAAACTCACCAAAGTAAGCCGTCTCTTACCTTGTACCAAGTTGTCCTTGATTTTCATACTACAAAAGATTAAAGATAATACTACTAATTATGATATTTAAAAAGAGCCCTTCCTGAGAATGATCTGCCACTGGTATTGTACTATATAAAGACTTTGAGAAATAGCTTTGATAATTTATGCTCATTAACAGGAGAATGCGGGAGATTAAAGGTAGCAAGGGTGAATAGCCTCTCATTTTTGCAAAACTTGTGAAACCTTTTATTCACCTACGAAAGCCATTATTATGTAATAATAAAAAAAGGAGGTGTGCTTCATATATGAGCTCAGAGAGGGAATAAAGACACAAGGAGCTATTTTCTCTCAAGAGAGCTGTAGTGTCATAGATTAAAGGTGGAAAGGCAGCCATCATTTAAAGCAGCTCACATCTCCAAAGGATATTTATTCACAAATTGATTAGAGTTGGAAATGAAAATGATTCAGTTGGTGGAAACATTACAGCAGCCCTTTAAAGTATGATGGGAAAGATGAAAAGGCGGCTCACTTACCCTTTTCTTAGCATGCAGGCCGAGATCAAAAAGACCAATGTCCCATTGATAGCCCTAATGAGCCTGCACTTCTATTTAGCTCTTCATTTATTTCCAGTGACTTGGGGGACATGTTCTGTTTGATAAACCTGAGTATACCATTGCTGGAGACAGCATCACATCTCCTAAATATTTTTTTGGGGGGTGATGTGATTCAGTTTTCCAAAATGGTAATATAAATTGGTGGTACTCACTTGGCAGAACCTTTTATTTCTCTCCAAATACTTGTTTCGTCTCCATTGCTACTCATCCCAAAATCTTTACTATCATCTTCTGCTTCTCCTTTCCTCTCTCACTTCCCATTAAATCTACCAGCAAAACCTGTTGGCTCTATTCTGAATCTGACCACTTCTCTCCCCCTCCACTTCTTCAGCTCAAGTACAACTAATCCATTTCCATTGCTGTTAGACTGCATCTCAGTCAGAAACTGAGAGCTCAGAACCATGCTGCTGTTCAAGTCAAAGAGATAAAATCAGCTAATGTGTGGATAAATTGAGGGTCAATGAGACTTTTTGCTTTTGAATATAATTATGCTGTTTCCCTGAAAATAAGACCTAGCCAGACAATCAGCTCTAATGCGTCTTTTGGAGCAAAAATTAATATAAGACCTGATCTTATCTTATATAAGATCAGGTCTTATATTATAGTAAAATAAGATCAGGTCTTATATTAATTTTTGCTCCAAAAGACGCATTAGAGCTGATTGTCTGGCTAGGTCTTATTTTCGGGGAAACATGGTAAAAGAGTAATAAATTCAGAAAACAGTCAATCGCCAAAAAAAAAGTCAAAACGTCTTTAAAAATTGAAAGTTCTATATCTCCAAAATTTAATTTGTTTCCTTTTATATTTCATCAAAAAAGTGAAAGAGTCAACAACTCTTACTTTATTTATTTCAGACGTCAAATTCATAGTTAAGGTACCATGGAGCAAAAACCTCTCTACACATGAGGGTGGCTCCTTAAAATCACTCTTTGAATCTCTAAAATCACCCTTTGTGAGAAAGACAGAATTCATTGGTTCATTCTTATGGAAATTCCCACATTCATGCCTCCATCTTCTGTGGTTTCCACAATTTCCAACACATACACCATTATTTTATGTACCATTAAGAAAGGGAAAAAATGCTTAAGATGGTGTATAAAGCTGAGATGTAAAAGGGCTATGCCCTCAATGCAGAAATAAACAAGAAATATACTTGCCTTTCTTAATATTGGCACTGGCTGAAGAAAGGGAAAATATTTCTGGGAATTTAAACCATAAACTGAGATTAAAGCAAGTGTGCAGTCTAAATTCTCATTAGCAACAGTGCACAAAGGTTCCCTTTTCTCCACATTCTCGTCAACACTTGTTATTTGTTGACATTTTGATAGTAGCTGCTCTGACTGGTGTGAGGTGGTATCTCATTGTGGTTTTGATTTGCATTTCCCTGATGGTTAGTGATGTTGAGCATCTTTTCAAATATCTGTTGACCATCTATCCGTCTCCTTTCGAGAATGTCTCTTCATATCCTCTGCCCATTTTTTGACTGGATTGT
Organism: Rhinolophus sinicus; assembly: GCF_036562045.2. Lineage (NCBI taxonomy): Eukaryota > Metazoa > Chordata > Mammalia > Chiroptera > Rhinolophidae > Rhinolophus > Rhinolophus sinicus. The sequence goes on from NC_133759.1 coordinate 36,438,266, forward strand.
TTATTATGTTGTTCTTGAGTTGTATGAATTCCTTACATGTTTTTGATATCAACCCCTTATCTGATACATCACTTTTGAATATTCTCCCAATCATTAGGATGTCTTTTTGCAGATACGGTCACTATGGAAAACAGTACAGGGATTCCTCAAAAAACTAAAATAGATCTACCTTTAAACCCAGCAATTCCATTTCTGGGTATTTATCTGAAGAAAATGAAAGCATTAATTCAAAAAGATATATACACACCTATGTTCATTGAAGCATTCGTTACAAGAGCCAAGACATGGAAGCAACCTAGGTGTCAATCAACAGATGAATGGATAATGAAGATGTGACATACAAGGTCTGGCAATTAAGTTCGCGAACTCATCCTAGAAAAAGTACTACATACCTCATTGCTGAATATCACTTCGGTCACCTTCAAAGTACTCCCCTTGGGAAACTATATGCTGATGCCAGCACCTAGTCCATCCTCCAAAGCAATTTTGGAAGGAATGGTCATCAGAGCCTTGATGTACGAAATATCATCAAAATGTCTTCCTTTCAATATTTCCTTAATCTTTGGTTAAAGAAAGAAGTCATTGCAGGCCAGATCAGGTGAGTAGGGAGGGTGTTCCAATACAGTTATTTGTTTACTGGCTAAAAACTCCCTCACAGACAGTGCTGTGTGAGCTGGTGCATTGTCATGATGCAAGAGCCATGAATTGTAGGCAAACAGTTCAGGTCGTTTTTATCTAACTTTTTCATGCAGCGTTTTCAGCACTTCCAAATAGTAACCTCGGTTAACTGTCCAGTTGGTACAAATTCATAATGAATAATCCCTCTGATATCAAAAAAATTTAGAAACATAATTTTGACTCTTGATTTGCACTGACAGAACTCTTTTGGTTGTAGAGAATTGGCTGACTTCCATTGTGCACCTTGACGCTTTGTTTCAGGATCATATTGGTACACCCATGTTTCATCACCAGTGATAATAACGTGACCCAAAACATCATCTTGCCTCTCCAAAAGGTCTTGCAAACTTCGACTCTCCTTTGCTTTTTTTCATCAATGAGCTCCTTTAGGACTATTTTTGCACACACCTTTCTCATGCCAAGATTTTTAGTTAAGATTTTCCTAAGTGTTTCTCTATCGATGTTTACTTGGTCTGCTATGCTTGCCACAGTCAGCAATGATTTTGACGCACAAGTCAATGAATTTTTGCAATATTTTCATCAATTCTGCTTGTTATTGGCTGTCCTGACTTCTCTTCATCATGGTTGGTAATAGGTCACTCTATAAATGTGTCCAGTGGCTTCCTGTGTGAGTCTTCCATTATTCCAATCAGGACGTTTAAGAAGAGAGGCTATTTATAGTGCTTCCTCTACTTCTTCCCATTTAAAACATGGCTCCAAACTCACGAACCCTAAAAAAAAGGCCCATAGTGCCACATAGAAAGTAACTTTAAACTTCAAGTTTTCATATTTAATTGACAGTTATCATCAAATTAACATACACAAAAGAAGCTTCTTGAATTGGATAATGATTATGTCAGAGAAGATCTTCCAAAACCTCCTGAGCAGGATGGTATATTATTTTGTCTAATAAATCAAGACTTTGCAATATTAGTCTATAACTTTCAGCTAATAGCCATGACTGAGATATAGCTATAAAATCAATCAGAATTAACTAAATGAATCCTCTACTATAGTTTGACAGGCGGGTCTATTGACAAATGCTCCATCTAATTAATAGTATGGAACAAATTATCCAAAAATATATAGGTGGGTTATTCAAATTACTAAAATAATGTAATTTAATTAGTAAAATTACCTGTTCAATTTGAAAATGGAAACAATGCATAAATATATAGAAAACCACAGGGTAGCAGGGGTGGGGGAAGTGCTAATGAATGGGGCAAGTTGACACTGATATCTCCTAAAAACAATATGGCAGAGTGTTCCAGACACGAGAGTGGCATCTTTATGGACTCACCATGCATACTCAACTGTCTCAGTGCGAAGATTCCTGATCTGTGTGTAAATCATTTTTAATCAAGGTGCATGGCAATCAGTCTCACAGATTTAAATCCCATATAACAAGGTATCAGTGTACTATAAACAGATTTTAAATTCATTGTCTGCATTATTTTGCAATAATTTAATCCTTATATGCACAAAAGGAAAGAACACCACAGTAATATACCATGTTATACCTTTTAGGTTAGCAAAAAATGAAGTGTGAATAAGTATTGGAGAGAACGTAGCTCAATAAGAACTCTCACACTCCACTTTAGAAAACTGGGATTTCATGTAGTCAGATACTCATACTTTTTCCCTAGAAATTGTACTCCTAGACGTATATCCAAGAGAAACTCTTGCTCATGTTCACTAGAAGAAGTGTACAAGAATGATCACAACAGCACTGTTCTCAACAGCAAAACCCTGGAAATCATCTAAAGGCCCATCAAAAAGAAACTGTGTGAATAAACTGTGGTTTAGTCACACAATGGAGTATTATATAGTTGTCAAAATGAACAAATTCTATGTACATGCCGCAATATGGAAAAATCTTAGCAATATAACATTAAGTGAAAATAGTAAGACCCATAAGATTACATATAACATGATATTTTCTTAAGCTGTAAACAATTCAAATTATATACATTTTTCTAAAACATTTCATATAAAAATGTATTAAAATCAAAGAGAATGCTAAGCTCAGTGTTCAGAATGATGGTTATGTTTGTGGGAGGGGGAATACAGGAAGAGGAAGAAGGGAACAGGCTGCAGGTGAGTACTTGAGTAGATACAAATTATCATTAGAATTCTAGGTTTGTGTTGGGTTCACTGGTGCTTATTGCATTATTATGAATGAATGAATGAATGAATGAATGAATGAATAGCCATGCATAAAATGTAATGAACTTTATGACCGACAGATGGATGGATAGGTGGATGGATGAATCGATGGATGGATGAATGGATGGGCAAAATATTTCTTCAAATGGCTATACAGCAAAAAAAAGTTCAAGAAACCTTTCGGAGTATTATAATATGGGGACATTTCAGGGAAATGGGCACCCTCATACACAAAGGAAAAAACAATAAAATGTCACGCATTTTCTGGAAGACATTTGGCATATATGTCACAAGCTTTTTAAAAATCTGTTGTGCCATTTTACCCCATAGTCCCATTTCTAATCGTTTGTCCTGGGGACAGGTCGGGGTATGAGAGGGATAACTGGTAAAAGCAGAAATGTTCACAAAGAAACGAGTATGAGAACATTTGTATCAGCCTTATACATAATAGCAATATATGAGATACAGTTTATATGTCCAGTAACAGATTTTGAATTATATATATGATATTAAATTACATATTTATTACATATTATCTATCTCCACCCTTAAAAATGAGAAGCAATTTTTTTTTTCATCCCCAGCACGTACACTGCAGAATCTATCTTCCTACTGGTCTATCTATCTATCTATCTATCTACTACTTTTTTAAAGATTTTTTTATGGGTACTATTTTTTTATAGATATAATCAACAAAATTATGTTCATAGAAGTTTTGCTTATGATACACATATGAATGTGGAGGTCATTTAGTTCTGAATCTTCTCCCTGCTCCTAGAGACCAAAAGGAGCAACAAGGAAAATGGGGAGAGAAACCTTATCAAACACATTGTTAAAGAAACTAGGAGACAGAAGAAATCTGAAAATTCAAGTTGCATGTAAGTTCTGTGAAAGGCGGAGATGAACCACAAGACGGTGCCGGAAGTCTCAGAGATGCCCAAGGAAGAACAGAAGTATGGAGGGGGCAGAAGGGCTCAGACATCTTGGAAATCCCCAGCAAATATTCCCTTCCAGAAGGAGAAGAGCCTGCTAGAATAAACTCAACTGGGCCAAAGACTTAATACAAAAAAATGAGACTATACAAGCTCTAGATTAATAACATGAATTCCTTTATAAACCTGGAAAGGGAAAGATCTTTCTAACTATGACTCAAAATTCAGAAGCCATTTTTAAAATTTAGTAATTTGTTTATATGCAATAAGACAGTTTTTCATAAGATAAAAAGTATCTGATACACTAGAAGAAGTAGTTATAATTCATATTTCAGACAAATAGCTAATTTCCCAAACACATAAAGAAGTCCTTTAAAAATGAGAAGAAAAAACAGCCCAGAAGAAAAGTAAGCACAGGAGTTGAACAGATGGTTCACTGGAAAAGAAATGTTAAACATATGACAAGAAATCAATCTCACTCAAATTAAAGAAATGCAAAGAAAGGCAACACTGAGCTACTCTTCTCACCTACCAGAGTGGCAGAGAGGAGAAAGAAATAGTTTGGGAATATACTTCCATGGTCAAGACCATGGGGAAACAGGTCCTCTCATTCTTTACTGGAGGTTGTCTCAGTGGAACAATAGCTGAGCGGTTCACGAAAGTGGAATCTTTGATTCCTGCCTTTTGTGTCCTGTCTCAAAACTTTTGCCTAGCCAAAGATCACTAAGAGTTTCTCCTATATTTTCTTATAGAAGTGGCATAGTTTGGGGTTTTACCTTTAGGTCTGCAATCTAATTTGAGTTTATTTTTATATATGGTACAAAGTATGGGTTAAGGTTTATATTTTTTGCATATATTTACCCAATGAAGAAAAGATAGGTTCCAGCACAACAAATAGTGCTGGAACCTATCTTTTCTTCATTTAAGTATCTTGACCAGATTGTTAAAAATCAATTGTCAGTATCTTGTGGGTGGTTCATTCATTTTTACTGCTGTATCATATTCCTATGTATGAAAATACTTTACAATTTGTTCTTTTGGGTTATTTACAGTTTGGGGCTATTTTCATAAATGCTGTGAACATTCATGTACCTGTCTCCTGCTGTGAATGCCATCAGCTGAGGTCATATACAAAACATCTGCATTTTTATCCAACTATCCAAAAAATAACCCCGACTGTGTGATTTTTTCACTACCTGTTTAGTCAAATCTTTAGTAATGTTTTCTGTATCTCCAATCATATTTGTTGCCAAAGGAAAGGAATATGTTTTAGTTTGTCACTATATTGTATTAACTTTTTTTTTCTTTTACCATGGCAGGGAGAATTAAGTGTTTTCCCAATAATATTTGACTTTCTGTATTCACTCTGAAGCAAGAAATTTAAGATGCTTCTACTCATCTTTATTATTAATTTTAAAAGGTTAGAAGGTGAATAGAATATTGCAAACTTTAAACATTGTTGAAAACCACTTTCAACATTTTTTGGGAAAAAAATTATAGAGGCTTGCCCTCAAGCTCTAAATATCTGGATTTTACATCTTGCTAATTTTTAGTTCTTGTTAATATCTCAAGGTCAATGTATCACATGGGTAAAGGTTTTTCGTGAATGATAGTGGATGCAATTCATATTTCTAATAATCTTTAGAATTTGGAGCTTGTATGTGCTTCTCTTCCTTTCATACTTGATTAGATTTTCATTCTTTTTACCTCATCTGGTGACTGATGAAACACTCATTCAAGGAAGAAAGAGAAGGGTTGGCTCAGTCATTTTCTTGTTCGCTTATGTTTCCATTGTTAACAACATCTTTAAACAACATTTCTTAGTCAATTAAAATCATACAGTGTTATCTTTACATTACTTAATTGGGCACTCTTAAACTGCAATGTGTTGCAACAGCCTGAACGTTGCAACAGCCTGAAGTAATGAGTGAGAGTTCGTTCTCTAATTTCTATTCCCCACCACCCACCGCCTGCAAGCCAGGGGGATTAAGGACTCAGGTTATTCCTGAGGCAGATAGTACAATTTGCCTTTGTTAGGGGCAAAATGAGAAACCAGAAAGCCTCAGGATCTCAAGCCCTACCCCACCATCTCTTTCTTTACCCCAATGTCTCTATTTCCCATGCCATATCTTTTTCTTTCTATTGATTTATTTTTACTGCTTGAGGAGGCTCATGGTCAAACATGATCACCTTAAGTCTTCTGAATTTTATGTCCTCAATTCAAGGGGTCAGTTGAGACTATCTAGAATCCCCATCCAAATATGCAGGAGCCGAATTCCAAATAGCTGAACTTATGTCAGAAGTCCTATCCTGATGCGATCAACTCTGGCCAAGCCCAGGCTTATCGGTGGGTGGGAGAGATTCTCAGAGAAGGGAATTTGGGCCTGAGAAGATGATCTAAAAAGTGGCTTTTACAAATGGCCCTAGCCAACGTATCCTTATGCAGCCATTTCACTGTAGGGATGGTCTACATTTCATCCTTAGGCTATATGATTTCTTCTCCCATGGGGCTGGAATGGAAACACCAAGATTTGTTTCTATGATTTTCCTTTTTCTCCACTTCTGTATGTGACCACCTAATTGACACATTTGTACCTTAATTGGTGAATGCATTAAATCAGGTTGTAGTTAATCCCGCTAGCCTCAGAACATTCTCCTCTTTATGGTTAGCTTGCATATCTTTGTTCTAGTTCATCATGTGTTGACTTTACAAATTAACTCTCAAAAGGTAATATTATTATTCCCTCACTGTCAAATTTGTTATGCACATAAATCCTCAAGAGGGGTCAGAGATACTGAAGCAAGAGTGTTGCAAAGAGTTAAGAAATACAAATACAGTTAACCTGGAAAAAAAAATCCATGTCGTTTCTTGAAGGTGAAATACTAAGCCCCACCCCCCAAAAAAAAAGAAAGAAAATGGAAAACTCACTTTAAATAATTATGATAACCCATATGCTATCTATGGTCAATTCAGGTATGTGACATATAGAAACAGCTATGGATATCCTTTTGGAGTTGGAGGTAGAAATGGACAGAGACATAAAGCGTAAACTCAGAAACAGTAGGGGCCACTGCGTGTGGGTTCCCTTTAGAGTATCTAGATTACTCCACTCAGGACAACTTGACAACTACAAAAGCTAGATTTTGACCATGACAGAGACACTTGACAATCTAGAAAGAGCTCATAATAATCCACCAAAACTCCTGTTTTGGTTTTCTATCTTGGATCAGAGCCAACAGACTCATGACCTTGTTCAAATCAAAGAGAAAAACCGATTTTCCCCCTCCTTGTCAGAGAATTACATGGTAAATAAAAGTGTTTAACTCTATTTCAGCCTAAAATGGGGGGAAAAGAGAAAAACTATTTTGTCTATAGACAAACCGGGAAGATGGGGAGAGACTTCAAGACTTCAGAGCATTAAAAGTGATGCAAAGCCCATTTAATGGGCACCCCTAGAGCTTTTTTTTCCCATGCACCGCAATTGATTGCCATGAGATTATGATGCCATTAAAATTCACTCTGCCCATAAACTAATGCTGCGGAAAATGCTGACGTTTATAGCAGTTCCTACAAGGGACATATTTCAGTGTGAAAGTAAGTCCTAATGTAAGAACTTTATCTCAGTAAAGCAACATCTAGGAAGTGGGGTGGGGGGAGGAGGAGAAAGAGAGGCCGTCCAGGAGTGCTGGGAGTTTTATTTCTCTCAATAATGGGTGTATGGATGCTAAATTTCAAAGACTTTTTAAAATAAATCTATTGGCCTTTGACAAAATCAATCCAAACCCCATAAACCAAGAAGTCATCCACTTGATATTAATGAGCCCACATTTGCATTTATTTGTCTCTTACACTAGACAAACCATTAATTTCGTGTTTATGCTTCCTTTGAAGTCTGAATGCTCATAGATAGATGGCCTCATCGAATCTCCTGCTGCTACATTAATATTTCGCTATAAATGATAAATTTTATCATTTTCCACAACACCCCTTTTTACTTTAAGAAAGCTGTGAAAATACAAGCAATAAGTCTTAAAGCCTGAAAGCACAGCTTTTTTTTTTTTAATACTCTTCAGCAGGAATCATTAAAATAGTGATATCTTTAACATCAGGATACCTTTGATGGCCTCTAGGACTTGGAAGCCAAGATGATGTACATCTCATCAACTAATCAACCGTGCTTGGATAAAAGATGGCTCAGCTGGCTAGAGCTGACACACAGGTCCATTTTTGACCAACACTCGGTGCCTAAAGTTTCTTCAGAATTTATCTGACAACAGTTTAGTTTCAAATATGAGCCTAATGCATTGGTTTTAAAAGGAAAAGTATTTTGAAAGGTTTGAGATAGAAGTGGTTACCACCAGGGTGGTGTTCTTGCTTGGCAGGGTGGAGGAATGGCAAAGTACCAGGTGAGAGGGCAAAGAGTTCTAGATTGAATAGATTGATGCTAAATGATTTGCAAGGTATCATGTTATGGAGATGGTCACAATCAGGTCAGTTATTCTGTTTGACAATTATGATGATGAAGAATATTATAAAGATGATGATGATGATGATAACCACTTATTGAGCCCTTCCTACACGTCAGACACCGAATTGTGAGCTCTGCAGCCATCCTCTCAACAACCCTGAGAGGTAGTTGCTACTGTTATTTTCAGCTTATAGATGAGGGAACTGAAGGGAACAAAGCAGTAAATAGTTTGTGAAAGCTATAACTGCTACATAGAATGATAGGTCTATTTGCCCCTTTGTCACTTTGCTGTTACAGTCAGATTCACCAGGATCTCCCAGAAATCGTTCTATAAATGACTAAACTCTCTTAGTTAGATCTATAGTTGACCTTTTTAAATCTGCATTCATAGGAGTGGTATGGATTTCATAGCCAGGAATTTCCAGGTGATTAAATTTGGTGAGGTCACCTCTAGTCATAACCTGAATCAGGTACGTGGAAGAACTGGAACATCTCTAAGCCTTTGGACCAGGGTGTTTTCTTGGAACATTCTCTCCTTGCACATTATTCCCTTCTGTCCTTCAAGCAGCCTTTTTTCCATTTCTGAAAGAGCTCCACAAATCCAGTCTCATCCACAGACTGTCACCCACCTCTCTTAGTTTCCTTCTATTGTTCTCCCTCACCCCCACTTCCTAAATGTACTTGCTCTTTGCATATATATATATATATATATATATATATATATATATATATATATATATATATATGATCTTTGCTACAATTCATGTTTTGCTTTGATGTTTCATTGAAATTAATGTGTAGCATTTTATATTTCTTATAAATATGCATTTACATACAGGTTGTTTTTTTTTTTGGATTAATATTATACATTCTGTTTGGGTGGAGAGTGGGCAGAAATTCTATCTTTGACCAGAATCCTCATGTTCAAACTGATTCAATAACAGAAACTATTTGCATTAGCTAAAATGTCATCATAATAAAAATGTTTATAAATCATTACAATGCCAGATATTTCATTTGATTTTTTTTCTTTTCACTTGAGCCAAATCTGTGATTAAGGACTGCAGTAAAATGTTTAACACACAAACATAAGCTTTGTTATTCAAATAATGTATTGACCAGGAATGAGAAAGGCAGCTCATTCATAAAGTCTCTGAGACATCTTCCTCTGGAAAAAGTGGTCGTGGAAATAAGTAGATCAGGTACTGGTGAACTAGACTGGTCTACATGGGATGATACAAAGCAAGGACATAAAAGAGTGCAGCCAGGCTTCCTGGCCACAGGGCAGCTACAAGAGCAACTAGGTTGAGTATGTTGCTAACCAGTGACTTGGGTGAAGGAAAACCATCGACCACAATAAGAAACTGTGAGAAGACTTATTTCAGGTCTTTGCTATCTAGCTGATCTGCATTTAGCAGCAGTTAAGGTGTATTGAGGCTCACTGGGTACAAGGCACTCTTTTAAGTGCTCCACATTTGATCCCACAACTACCCCTTAAGTAGACACTATCATTATTGCCATTTTACAGACTGGAAAAGTAAGGCTCTGGGATGATAACTCACTTGCCTAAAGTCTCATAGCTACTGAGAGATGAACCTGGGATTCAGACAGTCTGACACTAGAAGTCCCCTCTTCGCTGCAATACTGTATTCCTTTTTTAATGGTCACAGAATAATCCCAGAAAGGAAGCCTGCTTCAATATACCACATATGGTTTCTGTGATTATCTATTTTAATAATTTTTTCTTTTTTTTTAAGATGAGTGAGGAGAAAACCATGACAATCTCTTGATTTATCATGGCTACAGCTAATACCAGTCTTTTTAGACCTGGAGACTCTAATGAAGTCCCTATCCCATAACTTCCCACTTCCCAGTAAAGCATCGAGGAGAAAACAATAGTCTCTTGAGTGCTGGGCATGCTTTCTTAAACTTGAGAATGGTACCAAAACAACCCAGGATGCTGGGTGGAATTTGAACAACTTAATCTTTAAAAATTGTTTGGTTACCTCCCTTCTGAGGAGCTACGCTAGGTAGGACAAGTTAGCTTGTCTGTGACCAGAATTAATCAGATTAGATCTAAGAGAGTTTTGTCAATACAGATCTAAGGCTTCAGCAAAAATTTGGGGAGGCAATAAGGTGAAGAATTGTGGTACTGAGAGAACAATCCAAGATGGCAGAGTATATAAACACTGTGCCTGCCTCATCCGTGAACACATCAAAATTACCTCCCGTGAACACATCAAAATTACAATTAAATTATAGAACAATCAACCTGGAGAACCATCTGAAATCTGGCTGGATAGAAGTTTTATAACTAAGGATATAAAGAAGAAGCCACATCAATACTGGGAGGAGGGGTAGAGACACGAAACAGGCTGGCCCCAAACCTCTGTGCAGCAGGTAAAAATTGGGAGGGCTATCTCAGCCATGGAGGTTCCCCATGGAGAAGCAAGAAGCACCAGCCTCACACTAGGCTCCCCAGCCAGGAGTTCTGGTGCAGGGAAGAAGAGCCCCCACAACATCTGGCTGTGAAAAACAGTGGGGATTCCGAACATCCAGGTGGGATGGAAGGCTGTGGGAAATCCAGCCTTCCTCTTAAAGGGCCCACACACAGAGTCAATTGCTCACAGGTACTCACCCTGGGCTCCAGTGGATAGACGGTGACTTGGGGAGCGTTGGAGACAAATGGGGGGCAGACTAAGGTGTGTGCTCTCGGGGGGAGGCTTGGAAGACAGTAGGCATTTTTTTTCTGTGGGGTCCTTCTCCCCTGCAGCTGGCAGGCGGATGCCATCTTTCCTGTCTTTGGTCCACCCCCTATGCTTACAACCAAACCTGAATCTGATTGGTTTGGTGAGCTCTGCAGCTCCTACCTGCTCACTCACTGAGATCCTGCCACCCCCCAGCTCTGTACTCCATAAGGCTTTATTGGCAGCTGAACCTTACAGGAGCCGGCAACCAGCAAAAGGCAACAGTAGGTGGCAGCAGGACTTGAAGCAGAGGATTGACTCAACGATTTGGAAAACAAGGTAGCAGAAAACACCCAATTGGAACAGCAAAAGGAAAAAAGAATTTTTTAGAAAATGAGGATAGTTTAAGAGACCTCTGGGACAACATCAAGCGTAACAACATTTGCATCATAGGAGTACCAGAAGGGTAAGAAAGAAAGAAAGGGATTGAGAACCTATTTGAATAAATAATTACTGCAAATTTCCCTAACTTGGCGAAGTAAATTGACATACTCACATAAGCTCAGGAAGCGCAGAGAGTTCCAAACACGATGAACCCAAACAGGCCCACACTAAGACACATTATAATTAGAATGGCAAAGTTAAAGACAAAGAGAGAATTCTGAAAGCAGCAAGAGAAAGGTAATTAGTAACATAAGGGAGCTCTCATAAGATTGTCAGCTGATTTCTCAACAGAAATTTGTAGGCCAGAAGGGATTGGCACAAAATGTGATGAAAAGCAAGAACTTACAACCAAGATTATTCCACCCAGCAAAGCTATCATTTAGAATTGAATGACAGCTAAAGACCTTCCCAGACAAGAAAAATCTAAAGGAGTTCATCGCCACCAAACCAGTAGTGTAAGAAATGTTAGAGGGACTCCATCAAGATGGAAAAAAAAATCAAAATTATGAATAATAAAATGGCAATAGCTACAGGTCTCTCAAGAATTACTTTCAATGTAAATGGATTAAATGCTCCACTCTAAAGACACAGGAGGATAGGAAAAAAAAAACCATACGCTGCCTACAAGAGACTTGCTTAAGATTGAAAGACACACAGAGACTGAAAGTAAACAGATGAAAAAAGATATTTCATGAAAATAGAAAAAAGCAAAAAAAGGTGGGGTAGCAGTACTTATACCAGACAAAATAGACTTTAAAGCAAAGGTTATAACAAGAGACAAATAAGGACCCAGTAATTCCAGTTCTGGGTATTTATCTGAAGAAAACCAAAATGCTACTTTGAAGGGATGTGTGTATATGTTTATTGCAGCATTATTTACAACAGCCAAGATATGGAGGCAACCTGGGTGTCCATCAATGGATGATGAATGGATAAAGAGGAGGTGGTACATATATAAAATGGAATATTGCTTGGCCATGGATGGGAATGTGTTCTTGCCATCTGCAGAGACATGGATGGACCTGGAGGGTATTGTGTGGAGTTAAGTATGTCAGACAGAAAAAGACAGATGCAATATGATTTCACTTATATGTGGAACCTAAAGAACAAAATAAACAAACAAACAAACAAACAAAACAGAAACACACTCACAGATACAAAGAACACTTTGATAGTTGCCAGATGGGAGGTAGGTAAAAAATGGGAAAGGATTAAGAAGTACAAATTGGTTGTTACACGGTAGTCATAGGAACATAGGGTATAGCAGAAGGAATATAATCAATAATATTGTAGTAACTATGTATGATGTCAGATGGGTACTAGATTTATCGGGGTGATAGGTGACGGGGTTTGAGGGACAAGGTGAAAAAGGTGAAGGGATTAAGAAGTACAAATTAGTACTTACAAAATAGTCACGGGGATGTAAAGTAAAGCATAGAGAATATAGTCAATAACATGGTAATAACTACGCATAATGCCAGGTTAGTAATAGACTAGTCAGGGGGATCACTTCTTAAATTATACTAATGTCTGAACACTATGCTATACACCTGAAATTAATACAAAATAATATCGAATGCTAATTGTAATTTAAAAATTTTAAAAGTTGGAGGGGGGAGAGACGAAGGGGAATAAGAGGTTCAAATTTCCAGGTATGGAACAAGTGAGTCATGGGATTGTAACATATAGCATGGGGAATACAGTCAATAATATTGTGATAGAGTGGTATGGTGTCAGATGGTTGCTGGTCTTATGGTGCTCACTTCTTTAAGTATATTAATGTTGAACAGCTATGGTGTACCCCTGAAATTAATATAATATTGTATGTTAGCTATATTTTTTAATACAAATCCTTAAAAAAAAAGAATTCTGGTACTGACTAAACAGGCTTTACTTTAATTCCTTTTTTTATTAGTCCTTTATGTTCTTCACTTTGGGGGATAACAGTTGCCATATTTTGATTACCTATGAATCGAATACTAAAGAAGATATCAGCACAACATGGGCTGCAAAGTTAAGAAATTTCCTTAGAAGAGATAGGATAGGTGCTGGGCTTGAAAGATGGGGAAACCCACTAATTTACCCACTAATTGAAGAACTATAGTGTTTGTTAGACTAATTTCCAAGGTCTTGTTGCAATGCTTGGTTCCAGATAGAGTGTTTTCTTGAAGTTGCTTACATGGCCATCGGTCGGTTGTGCCCAAATGAACCAAGAACTACCCAAACCAAGTCAACTTCCAGAAAAAACTAGTTTCAAAACACAACAGGAAGCTTTGTACTGCTGCTTGACTGAATACAAACTAAAGGAAAGCAGATTATAATTTAGTAGAAAATTTAAAATAAACGAGTAAAATTTGACATAATAAATTTGAGTAAACACAAAAGCATTGGAATTTTCACAAACACTGATACACAGATTTGCATGTGTCTCCACAGCAATGAAGTATCTCTAAGAGGAATGAGGATTTGAGGGCTTAGAGTCTCCCCTAGTGGAGGCAAATTCTTCCAGCTGGGTCTTGCTTTGAACCAATAACTGTTTATTAGTGTTGTCCTAGAAGTACAAGTTCTTCTTGGTCATTACTGTTCATGGGTTCCAAGCGTGAGACAGTGACCTCACCTACATTTCCCCCTTCCTCTCTTAGAATATGATTAAACAGATTCAGTAACGGGGAACTTCTCTAATTTGTTACTTCCATCCACGCTCTTCTTTTCTTACCAACCATTTCAAGTTCTCCATTGGATTTCCTGATTCTGGGACCAAGGCTAAAATTCACTTTAGTTCATTCACTTTGGAGAGAGAAGTAAAGAATGGGAAAACAAAATTTAATTTTGTTTTTTTTTTAAAGAAAGAAATGTTAACACCCAAAGCTCAGTGGATACACAGGAGACAAAGTTCTTTTTGTTCTGTAACAATTACCTGGAGAAGCGGGTGCCATCGTGTTAGGCAAGGTCACAGCGGCAGGGCCCATTGTGTGGGAGGTGAATGAGTATGTGGGCGCCTCGACCGTCAGAAGCTGTTCTGTGCTCAAAATGGTGTCCATTGTGCCCATTTGCTAGAAGGCCTCAGGCTCACCAATGGAAAACGCTCACTCTCACCTTCCCCCAACCTCTGCTTTGCCGTCCAAATCTACCGTTATGGATATAATGCGGACCTCTGGTATTCTGGGTCCTCTTGCCCTGTACTTCTGAAACAAAAGCTATTATACTACACATGAAAGCATGGACACAGAGAAATAAAGCAGCCTGAAAGACTAGCCTGAGAGGGGGAGTGTGAGCTCCATTTAAAGTTAAAAACCCATGGAAAACAAAACACTTCCGATTAAAAATGGGTTTTCATGTCTTTGTGTACACACATATGTGTATTCTTCAGAACATTTCATCCAAATGTTCCTGACAAAAGCGAGTGACCTGTCCTTGCTTTCAGATGCCAAGAGAGGTGTAGCTGGAGAAGAGGGGCAGAAAAGAAGAAATTCTAAGCTTGCTAGATAAAGCTTGTTCTAATTAAAGGGCCCCAATACAGAGCAGGGAAGGAGGAAAGGTGTCTTTTTACTAAGAAATGGCAGGCAGGGATTAGAATGAGTTTCATGCTTCTGTACAAATGAAGGATGCAAACAGAGCATTTACATACAGCGCTCCCGCCCTTTTAGGAGAGAAGTAGCAGAAAGCAGGAGTTTTGCTTTCACTGAGGGAAATGAGGTGTGCACCAAAGATGCTGAAGGCACTGCTCAGTGGCTGATGTGTTTGGATTTGTCATCTAACTTCCTGAGAAGCCCAGTGTGCTTTAAAAATTTATGTCAGGGAGAAAAATATTCAATATGCTCCTTGAGTCTAGAGCCACCTTGTGCAATTATATGAGCCTTACCCTGGTTTCAGATAGCATGCATTCTACCCACACCCCAGGCAGTTTAGATGTGGCCTTTCTTAAACCTGTCCAGGGCAAATCATCTACAACTTCCTCCAATCATCCATCCTGGTCTCAAACTCACCTCCATTGCCTCACTCATGCTTTTCCCTCTGACCGATATTCCTTCTTTCCTCTCTTCACCTATCTAGCTCTTACTCGGCGCTTTATAACTCAGTTTTAACCCACACCATGCCCTCCAACTCCGAGGCTAGGTGAGGTGCCCCTTCTCCCACAGACTTTGCCTTAGTCCTATCAGAGACCCTACCAGTCTGTATTGAAAGTCTTCCCTACTCCTTTGGGAGCTGCTGGCTTCATTTCACCTCCATAGTGCTAACAACATATATAGTAGTTGACAAAGGCCTATGCTTAGTAAACATTAGACGAGTAAATAACTGCTGACTGAAAATTATTATCCCAGTTCTAAATCTCTTTATGTCATCACTTAAAGTCAAGAAAATCAATTCAGTGTCTCATTTTCTTCAGGAACAAAGCGTCCTCTTCCACAGGCTACAGAATGAAGCAGACTGAGGTCACCCTTTGGTAGCCACAAGCAACGCTTATCTGTTTTAAGTAAGACCCAAATGTAGGATCTATGAAGATGCCCAGGGGATGGGGTGGGCGGTACAGGAGGAGGCCCACATTCTAATCACAAGAGTAAATCCACGGGTCTTTCAGCCTGCTGGATTCATGTCCATCAATCCAGAAAGAATCACTGAAACTAGGGTTAGTCCAAAGGAGTGAGTACTGTAAAAAGAGGCCAAGGTAGAGTCTAGAACTTGGATGCCAATCTACCTGTAAATGTAGCCCATTGAATGCCAGGCTCTCACAAGGTAACTTAGGTAGATAAGGAGGTGGAGCCCTCCTTTGCTAAGGCAGGAATGGAGGAGCCATTGTTTCATATTTCAGCTTTTAGGAGAAAGAATTACATGGACCTATATTTTCCCTCTAGTTCTGTAATATAAATACAGTCTACAATTCAGTCGAATCAAACCATTAAGCCAGCGTCAGAGTCAGAAATGAAGCTATACCAAGACAAGGTGTATTTTAGGCGTGGAAGGTGATAACATACATAAGTATGTGTGAGACATAGGGAAAGACTTAGTTCTTTCCAAATCAATCCAGAAGGCTTCAAAGTTGAGGTGGTATGTTTAGAAGTTTTTAAAACAGCAATATCGAGGCATGCCCACTTTGGGGAAGAACAACTGAGATGGAACACTTCTATAACAAGAAATGCCTAAGCAGAGACAACTCAATGAAACAAGCAACTTTTATATAGCAAACAACTTTGGCAACTGTAGCAGATCATCTTCAAAATTAAGGATTTAAAAAATGTTTATATAAATAGAGTCTGAAGACAATTCTATCTTCCTAAAGATTCCAGAAATAATTCATCGTCTTCCTCCCAAACTGTTCCTCATTTTGGGTTCCCTAATGGTATGGCCATCACTCAAGTCAGAAACCTTGGAGCTTGCGCTTGCTCTCCCAACCTTCACTTCCAACACGTGACCCAAGTCTTATGAATTTCATCTTCTAAACACTTCATACATTTATTTTGTTCCCTTCAACTCCATTGGCAATGCATGACTCTAGGCCCCCATTTTCTCTCCCCTGTCTCTTCCTGTCTCAAGTATAACCCCTCACATTTATTCCCAATCTCATCATTCTACACCTAAAGTGAATATTCTCAAATGCAAAGGAACGCCTCTAATTAAAAAAAAAAAAAGTTTTCCCTCAGCTTATAGTAACGGCTTTAATCACACCTACTAAATAAGGAATGTCCAGGGGTCATAAGAAAACTGTTTTTAATAGGGATACAACCCAATAAATTTAATAAAATAAAATTTAAAAAAAAAATAGGGATACAAATAGTTTACAATTGGGAACAGAAGAGGGACAGACTGATGGGACATACAAGGACTGCTAAACTGGGATGACCAACCTGCTGAGATGGAAAACAATGCATTTTAGTGCTATCTGCAGAGTTACAAAATGGCATTCTGTTGGAGTTGAGATGGTAACAGATTAGATGAATCTACATACAGCCATCAAATTAACCTCTCTAAATCTTAGGACCAATTGCATCATCCAGTGGTTCACCCATTGCCCAACCAGACCTTACACATCATGACTTTAATCTACCATTCCAGCTTTATGTCCGATACAGCCAACTCTCCAAACAACTAGACTCTTTTCTGTTTCCTGTGACAGCCTTTTTTATTTACACTTTTGCTCATGCTCTTCCAGCCATCTGAAAAATCTCCCTCTCTTAGTCACTTTACACCTGAAGTCCCTGGGACTGACCAGTTCAAAAATAGGACTCCCCTCTGATTTATTGCCAAAGTGTAACAGGAATTTGTTGAAATATTGTTTGTGGTTATCACTATGCCTTAGTAGATAAAGAAAAAGCGCAAAAGGTTGTTTTGTTCATGTGGATCAAACATTGCAAAGAATCAAAATTAACAACTTTATACTGGGCAAGCACTTACATAAGAATATTTTCATTCCTGTGTTTTACCAAATTTACTAAGGAAGATAAAACAATAGAGCCTATGACACTTAGGCTTTTCCTAGGTGGGCCTTATGCATGTAACAGCCAACAAGAAATGAGTATCAGCTTCTGGAATAACTACCCTGGAAAGAAAAACACTGTAAGAGAAATGAGCCAAAGTGGCATCCCTGTACCCTGCATCCACATCCTGCTTGATTGGAACATGTGCTAACGTCTCTGAAGGTGGAGGGACCAGCAGCTGTCAAGACCCAGCCTTTCAGGTCATCACCATCATGTCTGTCAACAGCCACATCCATTCTGGACAAGATTCAGGGAGATTAGAGAGAGTGCAGATCGGTGTCTTTGCTTCTTTCCTTATTTGCTGCACCAACAAAGAGGCCATATTTTGGTTTGGTTTGGTTTGGTTTAAAGGTTCTGATATTAAGAATATTGGACTAGATCGGGCCATGTGTGTAGGTTAGGGAGTAGTAAGTTTCCTCCAGCCCTTAGCTCCCCTAGATAACCTTAGCAAACAGCCTCAGTGACTTTACCTTCTCCTCCTTTCAGGGAGCGAAGCGCTTAGATCCCAGGATGTCAGAGATACAGACACCCCAGTCCAATTCCTTTAAATCTGACTTTTCAGTCTGCCCTCTTCTTAGGACAAGACATATTTGAAAGCACATTTGAAAAACAATGTTTTCAAGTAAGGTTATGAAATAATATCTGCGCATCCCACCTAATGGCCCCGAGTTATGGAGCCTCAGGCAGTCCATAATCACCTGCTGTACATTGCTGAGGCCAATGACTAGAGAGTTCAAAACTCAGTCCCTACCTTTAAAGGGCAACAGAGTGGGTGCAGGGAGGGACGTGGGCACGGGGAGAACAGGAGGTAGTGTGGGCAGGTGAAAAGAGGAGTGTGACACCAGTGATGACAGAGGAAAGCACGTGAATGGAGCAGGGCAGGAAAGACTCTCCTGAGGAGGAGGTGCTCCAGCTCAGCCCTGAAGGAGGCCCTGGATCTTCTGGAGAGAGGCCTGAAGCCCAGATACAGACAGGAAATGGTCATGCATATCTTTCAGAGGCATCTTCAAGTCTTCCAGAGTGAATTCCTGTTGTCTACAATAAATTATTTAGTTAATTGGAATACATGCAGATACTATGACCTGGACCTGGGCCAGAAGGATGGCTATGTTCCTTGATAAAGAAATATTAGTTTATGCCCCAGTTAGCTCCACTCACTATTGAAATGTCTTTCTCAATACTGTTCTTATCACATCAATTTCTTGCTCAAGAATTTACCAGGCTCACAGGTGTCCTTTGGGACCCAACTTTCAATGCCATCCCCACGCAGACACACCCAAATTATTGTTTTGCTCCTAACCCTCATCCTTTTGTTTAGCCAAACTTATTGCCATGCCAGACTAGCCCCTGCTCCAAAAATGCTTCTTTCTTCCTCTTTATCTTTGATTAGACTGTCCCCACCATTTGGACAGGAAAGAAATAAAGGAGGGAAGGAGGAAGGAGAGAGACAGAGGATAAGGTGGTAGAGAGGGAGAGAAGATGGAAGAAAGAAAGAGAAAGGAGAATAATGTGTGCCCAGTGAGCTATCTAATTCCTCCTGGCATGCATTTTGCCATTTCCCTACCCACAGCCGGGAGGCAGATCAATTGTTTGACACATTTCTAGTAAATACTAAGTATTCTTCCCCAGGGTATTTTATCTATTCTGGTCAATTCTGTTCTGTGATTTCCACAGTCAGCTCTACCACGCAGAAAATGACAGAGAAAGAAAACAAGTTAACTTTTAGCTGGAGATTCAGACAGCAGAACAGGTCCTCTTAGAGGCCCTGTTCTTCACCCAACACTGGATCCCTGGTGCATCAATGTTTCATTCTGTTCATTCCTCATCCTCAAAGTAACCACATATGCTAACTTGAGTTATAAACTGAAGCAGAGATGCAATATACTGGGGTTCAGCAGAGTTATCTCCAAAGCAGTATTTTTCAAGTGAGTTCAAGAAATGGAGCCCATATCCATAATCATTCTCCTTTCCTTCTTGGATTTGGCACGCCACCAAAATCCTGCCCCTGAAGCGTCCTCACACGTGTATATGTGATGGCAAAGCACCAAATGAAAACGCAAATAATGCAATCTAAAGCCAGAGCCAATTCTAAATGATTTGTCTCGACAGAATTAACTGAATTTGCCAAATGCTCTGATGGTCTATAACTATAATTACACTTCATAATTTGCTGCCACACAGTCACTTGGAGACAGAAGTGCTGAATTAATTATACCATTTTTGTGACCTCTAGACTTTCTCCATTAAGACCAAGTTAATTTCTCAACATGGGAAGATTCATTTTTTTGTACAGAATAATCTCAGTAATAAACCCAGAGCGTAAGTGAACAGTGCGTACAAATGGCTGCTATCAAACAGCTATGTGATCACACCCTTCTTCCGCTTAAATACAATTTATGTCAAATACATTAATGGAGGATGTGATGAGTATTTGATTTGTTTTGGGTTTGTGGGCAAATAGCATAATTTCTCAAGGATTTGGATACGTGTGCGTGACTAGGCAAAACTAATGAGTAGGAATGTTCACCCTGAGGTTCATTTATGGGGTCTTGATGCATTTATATGGAAGATAGCCTTCTCCAGGGAGACACCTGGGGGCAACTTTTATAAGAGGTACTCCAAATCAAGAGGCCATCAGGTATGTGCTGTTTTTAAAACTCTCTCTTCATCCTTCAGGCTTTCCCTGAGTATGTGGACAGCAGTTGGACAGTCCTGAGATGGTCCAGGCCAACCCTTTGGGCCAATGCTCTGACCCCAACGGGCCTGTGAGGCAGGTAGGATAGTGGCCTGGTCATCTTGCTGTAAGAGCACTTTAGCTGACAGTTTGAGCAACTAGGTTGTTTCAGAGAATTATTGTACTGCAGATTGAGAAGTGGCCCATGTACTGACCAGGTAGGTACTGACCGAGCTCCATCCATTTCTCTGCATAAAATTCAGGATGACAAAGTGTCTCACTTATGGGTAATGCCAATAACCAGCAGAATGGACTTAGAACTAATCGAGATAAATGTTCAGTGCTCAGTGATATCTGAGGGACTGACTGATTATGCTTTAAATGATGTGTTATCTTTCAAAAGCTAATACTAATTTGATTTGATTTTAATATAAGTGAGGAGTGGGGGGAAATTATTCATAGCTTCTTCTAAGCCAGTTAGAACTAGTGTTTCAGATGCTGTCTACTATTGAGATATTTTTCCATTGATGATCTTGAGTATGAATGCTAGTTAATTCTAGTACATTACACTGTGGTAAAATTTATGTTATTTCTACTTATAAATTCTACTTAGCTCTAAACAGTAAAGAGTTAGTTTGCATCAACAAAATTATTGATGAAAATGATAAATAAGTAATAATATGGCTTTAAAAGTGATTTAAACATACATTATGAAGGAATCAATTATTCAAGTGTTACTGTAGCAGACATTTATAAAAAACTTAGGACAGGTTTGCAATCAGTATAGTGTTCTTTCTTATTTCTCCTGGAAAGTGGGAAATTAAGCTAAATATCTGGTACACAGCAAAGGTCTGACATTACCATAAACCAGAGGTTTCTGGCAGCAATCAGCAACCACAGGCTGGAGGGTGGAAAACACATAAATGTTTACAGAGAGGAAAGGACGCTTGTAGTAGGGTTCCTCAGAAAAAGCCCCACACCATTAAATCTCAGGCTTGAAAAATGGCACCTTTTGATGAACTGTGCTCTGGCTGAGAAACATCATTACTCTTTGAAAATGTAGCTTCATGAGAGATGAGAAAATCTGCATATATGTACTCAAAAGCCAGAAGGAAATATGGAGTAAACAACCCATAGGGGCCCCAAGACTGAGTAGTTACTGGAAATGAGAAACAAGGCTGGGCTTAGTCATAAATGAATATGAGAACCTAGTTACTTAGATCTGGAGTACAAGGACTTATTGCAGGGAGGATTGGGCCCAGAATCCTAACTGGGGCCAACTTACTGGTACTAAGTTGACAGGCTTAAAGAAGGACAAGAGCAGTACGCCAAGAAGGTTACTATACTTACTTTTTTACTCTCTGTGAATCTTCTATTGTGATATTTGCCTAAGTAATTTTTCTTGAAATGGTAGCAAGGCCTGGAACTGCAATACAGCTAGTATATTTAAAGATGCGAGGCAAGATGTCACCAGCTGGGTTCTCCAGAAGCAGACACTTGAGATAGAGTCTGAAGTACAAAAATGTATATTGAGATTCAAAGGGAGGAAGTAGAATTGGGCAGAGAGAAGAGTCACACTAAAATATAGCCATAATAAAGCCTTAGCCAACTCAACGAGGAGATCTAGGGCAAATATTGTTGGTCATAATTGCCCATATGAGGTCAAAGTGGCCAAGCTTTCATACCCCTGCTTTGCTCAGTTGCCAGATGCAGGCTGTCCAATAAAGGCTTGACCTCCGACAACATGGCTCTTTATAGCTGAGGCTGACTCTGAAGGAGCCAACAGCTGGAAGCTTTCTGGCGACTGCACTCCCCAAAACTAAATGATGAGCTAAATGATGCATCTCTGTGTCTATCACAGCCCCTTGCACTGCTCAAATCCATTTCTCATATACATTTAGGGGGCAGCTACTCAAAGGTTCTATGGAGTCTGTCTTCTTGAGGAGAAGCTCAGAAGAGACTGTTACGGACTGAATTTTATATTAAAGTTCTAACCCTCAGTGCCTCAGAATATAACAGTATTTCTAGATAAAATCTGTGAAGAGGTGATTAAGTTAAATGAGGTCTTTAGTGTGGGCCCAATATGACTTGTGTTCTTATAGAAAGAGGAAATTCGGACACAGACATACATATGCACAGAGGAAAGGCCATATGGGGACATAGCATGAAGGCAGTCATCTGCAAGCCAAGGAGAGGGGCCTAAGAAGAAATCAAACCTGCGGACACCTTGACCTTGGACTTCCAGCCTCCAGAACCATGAAAAAATAAATTTTTGCTGTTTAAGCCTCCCAGTCTATGGTATTTTGTTATGGCAGCCTGATCAAACTAATATAGAGGAGAGTAGTAGGATGAACTACAGCTGCAGGTGGTCTCAGGGCCATAAGTGATCCTCATTGTCTCCCTCTTCTACTTTCCATCCTAGATGCTCTCACCCTCAGCTAGCACCTCTGCAGCCTTCAGTGTCTTTCTTATTGGTCGCACCATCAAGATTCTCATGCTCAAGTCTTCTAAGCCCCTGGGTGCCATGCCTTTCTCAGAGGGGGTTGTTGTATCTTTTCATTTACAATTATAATTGGTCAAGGGAGTACCAAGAGGAACCTAAGTGAGTCACCTGAGTTCCACATAATCTCCTGCCCCATCGTGTGATACCAGGTCACCTCTTCTTGATGATCAGAGTCAATTACCCCTATCAAAATAGTGACTCTTTTTCTTTACTGCTGGCCCCTGTCCACAAGGATCCCTAAGTGCCCAAGCAGCAGCCACAGCATAGCAGCTTATAATTAAATGGGACTCTTGCTGTGCCCTCTAGTGAAAGTGGATCCTTTTTAAGCTAGGACTTTTAACCTGGCAGAGGCCAGAGTTGCAAGGATGGGAATCACAGAGTTCCTCAGAGAGTCCTTGGGAGCCATTCTCACTTCTGCCTCTTTGTTTCCAGACTCATGTATTCTTCCCACCAGGACACAGCACCATATAAAAGTCTTTGCGTCAGTGTATACTGTCCTGAAGGATGACATCACATCCTCAAAGGGCATTGCCTCCAAGGTGGAGTTTCACTGTGTCTTCAACAGGTTGCTTCAATGCTCTGTAAGACTGGCAGCATCTGTATGACACAATATGTGTTATAACCACTGTGTGCCATGTTCATAGGCCCACTCCTGCACTTTCCTTGCTGTAAAATGGGTTCCCTGATATGACACAATATGACGTGGAGCACAAATCAGTGGATCAAAATCTATAACTCTTCAGATAGTGGTGCAGGTTGAAGCCCTATAGACAGGAAAGGCAAACTCATACATAGAGTAAGTGTTTATTTCTGTGAGAACCAAGCTCTGGCTCTTCCAGGAGGTATGGACCCCAACATATTCAATTTGCCTCTAAGTGGTTCGTTGGTCTCCTTGAGGGAATGCACCATGTCAGGAGCTCAGCATTAATTTCTGTTGGTGGCAGGTTGACATGTGGTTATGCCGTTACTAGATCAGGCTTATAAATGAAAGTCCATGCTTTGGGGCCAATGCATAGTCTCCAATTTGACCACCATTGCCATTTCATTCATGTGCTCATCAAGGTTGACCAATGACAGAAAATGGTTGATATCAATGGACTGGGACATTTTGTTTACCTGAGTTGTTTAGTACTTCCTCCATGGTGAACACTCTCTGGTGGGTGATAACGTGATACAAAGATCTTGTGATGATTAATTTTGTATACCAACTTGGCTGGATCACAAGGTGACCAGATATTTGGCTAAACATTTTTTCTTGGTATGTCTGTGGGGGTGTTTCTAGATGAGATCAATATTTCATTTCTTTCTCCTTATTGTAGACAGAATGTCAGAATATGCTGCAGCTCTCTTGGGACATGAGATAATTGGAGGAAGGAAGGCCATGCATGTGACCAACAGAATAGAAGTACCAGGTCGCTGAGCACTTTGTGAAGCAGAATTTTGTACCATCCCTGGATTACCTATCTCTTGACTCTCAAGAGAACCAAATACTATCTTATTAGCATCATTGTTATTTTGGGAGTCTGATTTTTGTTCATGTTTTCCAGCTTTATTGAAGAATGATTGACAAATAAAAATAGTATAAATTTAAGGTGTATAATGTGAAGATTTGATATAAGTAGACATTTTGAAATACCACAATCATGCCAATTAACATATCCATTACCCTAGTGTTACTTTGGGGCTTTTTGGGGGGGTTGGGGGGGTTAGTGTGGTGAGAACACTTAACATCTACTCCCTTTCCAGCAAATTCCAAGTATAAAGTAAAATCTTATTGTGGTTTTAAATTGCATTTCCCTGATGATTAGTGGTGTTGAGCACCTTTTCATATAACTGTTGGCCACATTTATGACTTCTTTAGAGAAATGCTTATTCAGGTCCTTTGCCTATTTTTAATCAGGTTACTCGTTTTTCTAAAAAAACCTTTTGAATTGTATTAGTTTTTTATATATTTTGGATATTAACCCCTTATCATATATATAGTTTGCTAATGTTTTATTCCATAGGTTGCCTTTTTGTTTTGTTTTTTCCTTTGCTATGCAGAAATTTTTTAGCTTGATGTAGTCCCACTTGTTTATTTTTGCTTTTGTTGGCTGTATTTTTGGTATCAATCCAAAAAATCATTGCTGAGAGCAATGCCAAGGAGCTTTCCCCCTTTGTTTTCTTCTAGAAGGTTTACAATTGCAGGCCTTAGATTAAGTCTTTAATCCATTTTGAGTTGATTTTTGTGTATGGTGTAACTTAAGGATCCAATTTCACTTTTTTGCATGTGGATTTCCAGTTTTCCCAACATTATTTATTGAAGAGACTTTTCCCATTGTGTGTTTTTGGTGCCATTATTGAATATTATTTGACCGTATTGTGCAGGTTTATTTCTGGGCTCTCTATTCTGTTCCATTGGTCTTTATGTCCGTTTTTATGCCAATACCATACTGTTTGATTACTATAGCTTTGCGATGCCTCCAGCTTTATTCTTCTTGCTCAAGATTTCTCTGACTTTTCAGGGTCTTTTGTGATTCTACACAAATTTTAGGATGATTTGTTCTATTTCTGTGAAAAGTGCCATTGGAATTTTGATAGCGATTACACTGAATCTGTAGATTGCTTTGGGTAGTATGGACACTTTGATAATATTTATTCTTCCAAACTATGAACACAGAATATTATTCCATTTATTTGTGTCTTCCACAATTTCTTTAATCAATATTTTATAGTTTTAATGTATATATCTTTCACCTCCTTGGCTAAATTTATTCCTAAGTATGTTATTGTTTTGATGCTATTGTAAATAGGATTATTTTCTTAATTTATTTTTTAGATACTTTGTTGTTAGTATATACAAATGCAACTGATTTTGTATATTGATTTTGTATCGTACAACTTCACTAAATTCATTTATTATTTCTTTGGTGAGATCTTTAGGATTTTCTATACATAAGAGCATGTCCTCTGCCAAGAGATGATTCTACTTCTTTCTTTCTGATTTAGATACTTTTCTTTTTCTTGCCTGATTGCTCTAGCTAGGACTTCCAATACTATGATGAATAGAAACGATGAGAGTGAGCAATTTTATCTTGTTCCTGATCTCAGAGGAGAAGCTTTCAGCTTTTCACCACTGGGTGTGACGTTAACTGTGGGTTTATTAAATATGGCCTTTATTATGTTGAGGTACATTCCTTCTATACCTAATTTGTTGAGAATTTTTATTATAAAAGGATTTTTAATTTTGTCAAATGCAATTTCGGCATTTATTGAGATGATCATATGATTTTTATCCTTCATCCCACTAACGTGGTGTATCACATTTATTGATTTACAAATGTGAATTATCTTTACATCTCAGGGATAAATTCTGTTTGATTATGGTATATGATTGCCTTATTGTATCAGTGAGTTGCTACTGCCCTCTAGTGGTTATAAGATGATTCACTTTCCTCCAAGAAAGAGTAACCCCGGGCCTGATTACTTCCTGGGAATAGAAATACAGTCTTCAGGTCTCTCAATCACGTAACAGGTGAGCTTTACTGTCACATACTGTTAAGATGCCACAAGAAAAAGCAAACCAAAAAACGTGCAGACATTGCGTAAAATGTAGGCCAAATACCTGGCTAATTTTAAACAGAGAATAAATAAATCTCATAACTGCCATCAAAAAATTGACAATACCTTAAACACATTAGTGACATACAGTAAGCCCAAATGGTGGTTAGACTCTATGTTCTTAGGAAGATTTCAGATTCCTATTTGGTATATCTCAGCATGAGTTAAGATTTTGAATCAGAACTAAAACAGTCTCTAACGTATCCTTATTACACAGTGGAATCTGTGCCATCCATTTTCATAATACTCACTGCCTACCACATGGTCTGATATTTAAAAGGCACTCAGTTAAGTTTTATGAAATAAATAAATAAGTCCATACACTTGCATATGTCAAATGGCTCATCCCATGAAGAGAATATTAACAGTTAATATTTAATAAGCACTTAACTAAAGCTTATTTAATAAGCATGGGCACAGTTGTAAGCATTTAATATACATTCACTTATTCAATTCTCATGAATTGTTTAGAACTGAAAAACAATAAAAGCACTACCTGGAAAACTTGTAGGATGAAGCTGAAGTACTACTTAGAGGCAAATTTAAAACTTTAGATGCACTCTCTTTAATTTTGGAAAAATTCAAACTGAAGTAGAAAAAAGAATAACTAACATCTCTGTACCCATTACCCAACTACAACCTTTATTAACGTTTGACCATTTTATATTATTTTGGAGCAAAATATATCATATCATTCCATCAATAAATCCTTCAGAGTGTATCTCTGAAAGTTGAGCATCTCTCTCTCTTTTAAGTAAACAATAACTTTATCATCACACCCAAAACAACTAATAATAATTCCTTAATAATATTTTAGTTAGTTAGTTAGTATCAGGATTCTAAACAAGGTCCCTATATTGTATTTGGTTTTATGTGTCTCTTAGATATCTTTTAATCTGTAAGTTTCTCTCTCTCTCTCTTTCTCTGTCTCTCCTCTTTTTCTTGCTAATTATTTGTTGAAGAAGCCTGGTGTTTTTCTTGAAGAATTTTCCACAGTCTGGATTTTATTGATTCCATCCCCATGGGGTTATTTACATGTTCCTTGGTTCCCTGTACTTCCTATAAACTGTTAATTAATTGTTGAGATCTGATTCAATCAAGATTTAGATTTTTGGCAAGAATACATCATAGGTGGTGATGTGTACACCCAGTGCATCAACTCAGGAGATTTTAGAAGCCATTGAGGATCATTGGCCACCTTCATTTGATCATTAAGTGTTGCAAAGTGATCTTCTAAGTATGTATTCTTTATTTACTAACTAAAATTATTTTTTAAAGTACTTTCCCTCAACAACTATTTAGTTACCCTGAGGTGTAGTTTGTATAGGAAAAGCTGGATAAATACTGACAGTTCCCTTTATAAACGGTTTCAGAATAATGAGTTGATATCCTAACATTAATGATCACCATAGGGATATTTTAAGTATCATTATGAGTTCATGTATTTTATTATACATGATATATTTCAATTCACAGTAAATAATATTTTTGATGGTCATGTTGTCCCATCCTTGGCCAGTGAGAATGAACCCCTTTAATTAAGCTTCAGTATCCTATTGTTATAAAACTGGTAATCTTTGATAGCTTCTTTGTTATCTATTGTGACAGATG
Source organism: Rhinolophus sinicus (assembly GCF_036562045.2). Classification (NCBI taxonomy): domain Eukaryota; kingdom Metazoa; phylum Chordata; class Mammalia; order Chiroptera; family Rhinolophidae; genus Rhinolophus; species Rhinolophus sinicus. The sequence continues at coordinate 36,466,503 of NC_133759.1, forward strand.
TTCCAGAATCATTTTGCACATTTTCTGCCCCAGATCTGGACTCAGCCATTCTTCAAAAAGCCCTGATCTCTTTCAGTAGGATGATATTTAGAAAAATGCATTTTTTAATGGACAAGTTGGAAATAAATTAGTAATGAGGTCATTTCAAGAAGCTAGATGCAAAAATTTATTTAAAAAGAAATGGATAAAATATTAAAGGCAAGGGCAGAAACTGGGAACAAAAAGATGGTTCCTTGCAAAAACTAATAAAATTGGTTTCATAATAATAAAATAAACAAACTTTTAACCAGAACTTTAGCCAGACTCAGTGAGAATGAGAAGGCAGAAAAAAAAAAATACTGTGGAGGAACAAAAGAAGACAAAGCTACACCTACAATAGAGATCAAAAATCATATTTTAATATTATAAATAATTTTATCCTGATATATTGGTGAACAATATATTTGAAAAGTTCCTAGGAAAAATCTAAAAAGCAAACTGAAGAATAGAAAGCCTAAATAAACCAAAATCCATGAAAGAAATTGAATTGGAAATCGAAAGACTCTTCTTTATTCCCAAAGACTTAGAACCAAGGGAGTTTGGTCAAAATGTTAGGGAATGTGTAAGGTGAGACTTTCATTTGTCCTTTACCATATCCTCAGTGACTATAAGACAGCCTGCACCTAGTGAATACGCAATAAATATGTGCTAAATAAACAATTTTGATAACACATAAACTGTTTCAAAGTATGAAAATATATGGAATGATGGAAATTAATTCTTGGAGGAGGTAAGTATATTCTCAGTACTAAAATGAGACAAGGAAGGAAAGAAGGAAGGAAGGAAATTACAGGTCAATCTTGTCTATAAAACTACATGGGAAAATCTTAGGCAAAATATCCCTGAATTAAATTAAAAAGTATATCATGGTAAGATAGAGCGTATCCCAAGAATACAAGGAAATCTATTAATATAACATATCACAATACCAAATTAAATGAGAAAAACTATGTGATCATCTCAATAAATGCAGAAAAATATTTGATGATATTCAAAACTTATTTAAGATTAAAAATAACTTCTAATAAATAGAAACAGAAAATAATTTCTTTAATCTGAAGAGGTTATATCAAAACCTAAAACAAGTACTGTACTTAATGGTGAAACATTAGAGGTTGTCCTGTTAAAATCAAGAACAAGGCAAAAATGCCTACATCATTGCTTTTAACCACCATTGTACTAAATACAAGCAATTCAATTCTAACACAAACATAAGAATTGAAAAGAGGAAACAACACTGTCTTTATTTATAAATAAGAGAATTCAGCAAGCTTGCTAGAGACAAGATTTATATACAAAAATCAATTGAAATTCTATATAATAGTAATAATCAAATAGAAAAGATAACAGAAAAAGATCCTATTCACAATACCAAAATATTAAAATCTTGGAATCTTAAGGAGTCTTGGGATAAATAGACATGTTTTATGAAAAAAATTATTAAATATTATCGAAGTACATGAAAGGAGATCTGACTAAACAATGATACTCCATGTTCATAGATAGGAAGACTTGATGTCATACTGAGATCAAGTCTTCCCCAAAGTAACACATAAATTTAATTCCAATCAATTTCCCAACAACAGAGGTTTTATTTATGGAATGTGACAAGCTCATCCTTAAATTCAAATGAAAAAGTAAAGGGCCAAGAAAATCGATGACTCTTGAAAAAGAGGAACAAGGTATGTGGGCAGGGAGAAGGTGAGACTGTGGGATGGCAGGGGGACAAAGAAGGAAGGTGCTTGCCCTACCAGATATCAGACTTTCTATACAGCCATTGTAATGAAGAAAGAGTGGTACTTGTGCCAAGATGGACAAGTAAATCCAACTTATTAGCTATGTGAGCAGAGGCAAAATGTCAGCCTCTCTCAACTACTTCTTTAATCCCACCTGGAAATGTAGCTTTATAACATAAATTGTAATTGATGTAAAGTGGTCAGTTCAATAGGAATAGTAGGAACATAATATAGGGTATTTACATATACATCTGAAAACCAAAAGTAGTAATTCAACTGTAACAAGCTTTATTAAAATGTTAATTGGGAAAATTGCACTTCTGAATGTATTGGCTTCTCATAGGTTTCTTTGCCCTGGACACAGACACATGGAGCTCAGGAAAATCCTTGGTCCTTTCACGTTAACCTGGAGAGAGCTCTCACAGGAGGGAGATCACACCACTTATCTTCCCTATGGCTATGGGCCAATAAGATGCTCAGGATAACAGGGATATTACTACCCAGCTATAATTAAAAATAACTTTTTTAATACTAGAAAGTATTACAGGAAATCCTTAACAGTGGTTATAGGTAATTTGATTTGATTTGACTTTTTTTGCCTATATTTATTTCCCAAATTATCTATTCTTCTATAAGTAACATATGATTTTATAAAAATAAAAAACTAAAGGTATTTTGGAGGCATAAATAATATTAAATGATGTATTTTACTTAATTTTTTTAAAGAGAAAAATATATTGTGTAGTACATCTCTTCATTGCAGGAAGGGACCATCAGTTTTGTCTGAGTTTCTTGGGCAGAGTCTGGTCCATAGTACAGGCTCCAGGTTTCATTACTGACAATGCCTTCCATTTCTTGTGACATAATTTTTCTCACCAGAGCCAGAATTAGGTCAGAGAAACCAGGACTTTGTTACTAAGGAACAAGAATTATAAATAATTCCTTTTAATTGTGTGAGTTTAAACCTTATTATATGTGGCATGTGTGCCTTTAACAGCACAGAATAAAACTGAGTTTATTAACTCAGAATATCCCGTTGAAATAGGAAGCCATGGTTGGCCATATTAGGACAACAACTAACACCTTACACTGCTTCTCTGAAGCCAAGAATTGCTTTTTACAGTTTTTGTCTTCACTAAAGTTGGAGATCAGGGCTCTATAAAACAGTCCTGATAGGAACCTCTGGATCCCAGAAGCTCTGGACCCCTCTTTCCATCACCACACACACGTTCCCTCATGTCCCCACGAGGGTCATATTCCAAAAATGTGTTGCAATTATGAGCAGCAGAAGATCAAATAGGCTATGGTTTACGTGTAATTCCTAGCAATTCCTTTCTTTCCTTCTCAAGAAAGCACAGGAAAGGCAAATGAGAGGGGGTTTAGGAGGAAAATCCCAAAACTGCTCTCATTTTAAAATGAAATTGCTCAAAACTTCACAGCTTTCCTACAGTAGTCATTACTGCTGCAAGATCACAGCTGAGAGTTCTCTGTTCTAAATATTTGCTTCAGGTGTCAGCTCTTATAGAGACAATGCATTCCAATGGCAAGACCACCCTCCTCTCCTCAATAGTCACATATTTTCAGGAAGAGCCTAGAATAGTCTCTCTCCCTTCCCCCCCACACACCTGTGGTGGTGGCGATTCTTTCCAGCAAGCGCTGCAAATTTTTGTATCGCTTGGTAACTCTCATCACGATGTCTACATTTAATGAAACTAATTCTGAAGGTTGGAAATCAAAATCCTATCGGGATTGAGTTTCGGGTTTCCTGGTAAAAGAGGAAACAGGAATCTTTTGGTTCAGTGGCACTTTTAAAAAGAAGTTTAATTGAAGTCTGAAATGTTGCATAAATGGAAGATATAAGTTTTAATTGAAAAATAATGATAACCACTTAATCATTTTTAAATGAGGGCTGTAATTGCAGTCAGCACACAATAGCCACATACAGACCCTGAGATTTCTGCAATAAAGCAGGGATGGTACAGCTTGATTTGCTAATAGCACTTCCACTTCTCCTCCCTTTTGTCTCAAAGATTAATTCAGGCAAGGGCTATTAGTGCTGTTAATTGGTTCTGCAATTTAGACCTTGTGCCTGTGAATGAATGACTGATGCGGTCGCTCAGCCAATAAATGGGAGCACTTCGTCAATGCTCCTCATTGTCCAGCAGGGCGTCGTCCAGGCCTCCGCGCCTCCCGCCTGCCAGCCCTTGGGGACAAAGGGCCCAGTGCCTCTTCTTGGTCACAGCTTCAGCAGAACCCGAGATAAGTCAACCAGATGCCTTTGAAATGCGCTTGACTTATTGAATCTAATGATATTCAACTAGCGCTCTTCCCCTGTCACCAGAAGGAAGGTTTCTTTTTGTTTTGAAGCCTCTTTTCACTCTGTTACGAGGCTGTGAAGGAAGAGCAGGCCTGGTTGTTATGAAGCTTGGCAAAAGAAAGCACCAACTGTAACATTAGCTTGAAGATAAATATACCCCTGAGCTCAGGGAGAAAACCTTCTTTAATTGCTGCAGCGCCGTTTTGGCGTGGGCACGGCCCCCCCAGGGAGGCCTTGGTGAGTTATCAGACCCAATGAGGGACCATACAGATTGTGCCTCCCGCTGAGGACTTCAGAGATAATTGCAAGCTGAAACACCACCAAAGAGACATCCTGATTGAAGACTCGCTCACCAGTGGTCATTTGCAAAGCCACACTTGATTTCACTATTTAGAAAAATTCCCACTGCTCTCTGAGACAGCCCCTCCCCCACCACTGCAGGTCCATCTCTCTCTGCCAGATACTCAGACCAACACTTTTCAGAATGAAGATACTGGGAATCAATGGGCTCTCTGCCATTTTAGCTCCCTTGAGCAGTCTCAGGCCAGCCATGGCCAGAGACGATGAAGGTGTGCAGAATGTCCCCAGCAAGGGGCAGGGAGTGAAGACGAAAGGGGCCTCTGTGACTGACTTGACATTGAGTGTGGACATCCCTTGAATTCTCTGCAGACTGGGTACTGAGTTTACACATTCGTGCTCCCGCCTACGGGGGCACCCATATTCAGTTTGGATCCCATTCAAGAAATGATTCTGCTCTCTAAAATAAAAGTTTTAAATCTCTTCTACCCAGGCAACAGAAACTGCACCATATGGGAAGAAGATCTAGGGCTCAGATGACAGAGAGAGGAACACCACAGCAGCAAGAAGCAGTTTCTGGAATACCAAGTTTCTAAGTACAAATTTCCAACCACAAACTCAGATGTGTAAGAAAATAACTGTCCATTGTTTCATAACTGAGCATAATTTTTACTTTGAAGTCCCCTTTCACTCAATGACAGAAACTTGGATCTTCCTCTGTTTTCCTGAAGGTAGAATCCAAACTTGGGCACCTATATGGTACCAAAGCATCAGGGCGGCATCATCTGTAGAGAATTTAAAAGCAATAATAATATGTGTTCAAAGTGGGTCTGCTTTTTAGTATCATCATGTGATACTATATAATGTCAATGATGAAATTCTCCTCCCCAAGATCTTTTGTTGATCTAGTATCTAAACAATTACTGTGGTTACCCTTGAGTATTAATATTAATATATAAGTAGTCTTCAAATTAGCACATTTTTATTACTTCTCTTTTAATAAACATTTTCTGTATAGAAGTTAATTCAGAAAATTCTCTCCCATCCAGTTGGCCCCAACACACTTGAACTTAGCTGCACACATTTGTTTCAAGAGTAAGTTCTTATGGGTTCGGTATCATTGTCTTTGCTCAGGCACAGTTTAATATCTCCAACTCCTGTGGTTCTACAGATTCCTGCGTTTGAGCAGTAGATTTAAAATAAGTTATGATGGCATGTTTATTGTAAAGACAAAGAACATGGGCTATTTCAATTCTGTCATTCTATGATTCCACTTGGAGTTTTTCTTGTGTTTAAATTTAAAAGAGTACAAATTACAGTGTAATTTTTTCCTTCGTTAAAACAATCCTAATAGCAGTAGAAAATCTTAATTCATGACTTTTCACGTTTTCTGTACTATAATATTTGTTCCATTTTTATTTTTTGTTTACTGGCATGATTATGTATGGAAATTTGATAAAAGAAAAATTTCATGGTCCACATTTCTTCTCTGGCCATTATTATTATTTGCTTCCTTTCATAATTGTTGCAGAAAGTAATTTGGTCAAAATAAAATGTTAACAAATGATCCTCTGTGGGTGTCAAATGTACTGGGCACAACATTGTTAGAGTGGACATACTGATTACTAAACTGTGACTTGTTTTTTGTTGTTTTTGTTTGTTTGTTTGTTTGTTTGTTTGTTGTTACTCTGATTTGTGGATCTTTGCTGTCTAAGAATGATTGGGAAAACTATGGGACCTGCTTGTGAAGTCATCCACAATGAGGTATAGAAATATTCTAAGGCTGGTTTTGACAGCACAGTGGGGAAGGAAAGTTGCGTTGGGCTTGCAACCTATGCAATCAGCTTCTTTGCTATATTTTGTAAAGCATCCTAGAGGGAATAAAAACCCTGAGCTTTACCCTCATGATTATACTGGGCCCCTACACTGAACTGAAACATGATGGAAATTGCAGGAAATGTCTGCCAACACCAAGTGCTACCATTACACCTCATGTAAGGATGTGCCTGTATACAGCATGAACTGTTGAGATGCACAGAGAGGGCCCCCAGAAACTTGGTCACTGCCAATGGACCAGAAATGGCCATTCTATTCATCATCCCAGGTGAAGACTTTCAACAAGTTCCTTGGTGAAGAGAACTGAAATTGATCACAGAATCCATCTGTATATGTTAACTGTCTAGTAAAAAATTGAGTGCACTCTCATTAACAAAACCCTTTTTAGTCTTTATAAATATCCCCAGCGATTGTTCCAGACAATTCTGGACGGCCTAAAGTTTAGAATAAGTGAATGGGTCTTACAGAGAATTAAACCAGAAAAGCAGCTCCTTCCCCCACAAAGGCCATGTTTTTTATGTTCACATCTTTCTAAAAAAAAAAAAAAAAAAAAAACCAGAAATACCATAAAACCTTGAGTTATATAGAAGATAAGAATCTGAAAAGTACTCTACTCTAAAACAGTAATTGGAGGCATTAATTTATATATAATTGGAGGGTAGAGACCTCTGCCCACAAATTTGACATTAATTTCACTAAAAGAAGATATTAAAACACAACCTTGTAATGGAATTATTAATCTGATTAAAAACTTTATTCACTAACATGAACAAGCAAATCAAAAGAGAAGAAATTAAAATGTCCACAAATACAGGAAAATGTACTTATTAGTGGATAATAATCAAAGAATTACAGGTTAAAATAGACATCACTTCCATCTATTCTTTCTCAAAAGTAATAAAAATATTGATAATCCTCAATTTTCAAAGATATGAAAAATTGTCATTTAAACATATTGTTTTCCAGCAAGAATGTAAGCTGATCTAATGTGATCAAAATTTTAAATGTGCATCTTTTTTATGTTCATACCAGATATTTCACTTTAGGTAACTTATCCTAAGGAAATAAAACAAGTAGGAAAAGATTAATGTTCTAAGATATCGATATCATTGCTCTTCATAGTAAAAAAATATTGTAAACAACTAAACATACATTAATATGGAATTGATTAAATAAATTATAATATAGTCACATGATGAAATACTATGCAGCCTTTTAAAATATTGAGGTAAATTTTAATGTAATTCCATGATATATTAAACTAAATTCCATGATATATTAAACTAAAAATAAAGAGGTTATAGAATATTGAGTATGACCAGTATGTTGAATAGGTACCATTGTTGACATAATAATAATGCAATTTTATTTGGGGTCTTTTATTGTCTCTTTAAAATTTGGTGAGTGGGTGTAAATTTCCTATGCAATGAAATGAAAACTTCACGGACCCATGATTTTCTGCTCACTCTTGGTTAGACAATCCTACAGTCACTTTAAGTTATAATTACTTTCTGAATTCGAAAATCAGAATGGTTGGTCCATGATACTAATCAAAATTCCAAACTTGATTTAATAGCATTTATATATGAGACTTGTTAAAATATTAACCCTTTGTCATTTGTCTTTTAGCTTTGTTTTTGATATGTTACGCTATAGAGCAAATCTATTTAAGGCCAGAATTCTGCAATTAAAAAGGAGTGTGGAGTTGTCTTCTTTGCTCTTCTCCACATAGAATTTCTCCTCTTTCCCTCTCCTATGGCACACTTTCTATCCCAGGAACACCTGTCAGCTAAGTATGGTTCCTTGAGGTTGGGTGTGTGCGAGTGGGGTGAGAGATAGGGTGGAAGGAATGGTGAGGGGACAGGAAAGGTCTTATTTGAACTGGTCCAATGGTAAACTTGTTACTCAAAGAAACTGAGTCAGAAACCAGAGTGGAGCAATCAGACATCAAAGACAGAATCTAATCTGAAGTCCAAGGGAAGCAGGTGGGGCTGTTGGTTTAGCTGGCTTAGCTCTAATAGAGGAGGGGAAAAGGAGGGGAGTACATTTCAAGTGGCAGGAAAGGAACAGGCAGTGGTTGGGAGAAGAGAAAGAGTGACCTGTGCAAGAAACAGGAGGTAGTCCAGGGAATTAGGAAAAAGGAGCACAGGGAGACGGCAGGGGAAGGGAGGGACCATGGCTACCCAGCCCTTACTCTGGTATATATGTATTACCACCTCCTGAGCAGGGTGTCTTATTAGTCTCCTTTAACAAAAGGCATAGCAGAGGCTCAGAGAAGTTGAATAAGCAGCGAAGCAAAAAGCTAAATTCTGATTTCAAATCCCCTGTTCCTTCCAGAAGTCAGTGGTTCCCAAACAACCCACAAAACCAGTATCAGGCTGGCTGCTCAGAATCACCTAGAGAACTTCTTTAAAATTCATAATCCATAATCCTTGGCTTCATCCCAGACCTACTGGGCAAGAGGGTCAGGAAATAAGACACATTCATAAGCTTTTTAGGTGATCCTGTGGTGCAGCGAGTTTGGGAATGAGGTTATTAGGTGTGTCACATTATCTCCAACATATCTGTAGGGCAAGGGGCAAATGAACTGTTATTTCCTGAGCACCTACTTTGCTTTACTTTATTACAAGCACCTTCTGGGCACTGGTCCAAGTGTATCATCACACGTTGTCCTTCCTCAACATGCCTGTAAGATTGGTATCATCTCCACACAATGAGGGAGCTGAGAGTGGTTCTGTGATGTGCCAAAAGGGAGCTTAGTAAGTAGCAGAGCTGGGATTCAGACCTCAACTTGTAGGACCCCTGATTCCTCGTCTTTGTACCTTACCACACTGTACAGAGGGAAAGACCTTATGATGGTGGGAGGAAGGAGGAGAGATTTAGATACTGCAGATGAAAAGGGTAATTATGGAGCAATTCAGAGAGATCTGTAGTAGTGGCCCCCACTGTGGGAAACCTTGGCTGGGAAATCGAGTAGGAGGGAAACTGAAGAAGAGGTCCAGAGTCTGTGTTTGTGGATTTGCCCATTTCCTGAGAACCTGCCTAGTCTGAGAAGTCTTTATTCCAAGGGGCTGGCTCCCTCTTGTGGCCGCTGCTGCTGATCCCCGAATCATCTGGGAGCAGGCAGCCTTGTAGAGAGCAGAGGAAGCAACCTGGCTGCACATTGGACTCACCTGGGAGCCATTAAAATGTAACCATGCCCCAGGCCAATGAAATAAGAATATTTGGGGAGATTTAGACCTGCACTATCCAGTACAGCAGCCACTATCCACATGTGGCTATAGAACACTTGAAATGTGGCTAGTCCAAATTGACATGTAAGTGTGCAATTACATACACACTGGATTTCAAAGATCTAGTTTAAAAAAGAAGTTGTGAAATATCTCATTAATAATTTTTGTATTAATTATATGTGGAAGTGGTATTTTGGACATATTGAGCTAAAGTATGTTACTTAATTTACTTTTTAAAATGTAACGACTGGAATATTTAAAATTACATATACGGCTCACATTTGTGGCTCAGATCATATGTCAGATTGCCAGATTTAGCAAATAAAAATGCTAGATGCTCATAAAAATACTAGTTAAATTTGAATTTCAGATAAACACATACATTTTTCAGTATATTTAGTAAATTTTTAGTATAAATATGTCCCATGCAATATTTGGGACCGACTTATAATAAAAATAAAATTCATTGGGTGTCCTGTATATCATCTGGCTCCCTAATATGTCTATTGGACAGCACTGATCTAGACACTTGCTACTCAGAATGTGGTCTGAAGACAAACAGTATAGGTTTTGTCTGGGAGCTTATCAGAAATGCATCTTCTTAGGCCTCACCCATAGCTACTGAAACAGAATCTTCAGTTTAATGAGATCCTCAAGTGATTCATGCAGACACCTATGTTTTAAAAGAACTGAGCTTGAGAGCCACCATCAAAATGGAGGTGCTCGGGAAAAGGGAAATGGATCTGCCCAGTGCCCTTGGCCAAGGTGAACAGTCCTGGATTTCAAACTCTGAACCCATTCACCTTTCTCCTCTATCTCCACAATGCCCAACACATAAAGGTTGATTGAACAAGTGAGTAAAGTGTGAACATGTAAGTGAGAGAATGGGTAAATAAATAAATGAATAAGTAGTTGGTAGTTGAATGGGTGAATAAGTATGTACATGTTTGAGATAGTGAATAAATTCTAGAGCAACTAGAAGGATGACTGAATGGAGAATTTCATAGTGAATTCAGGACTACACAAGGCCCAGCAGAAGGAAGCACATGACTCAGAGAGAAGTGACCCAAAGTGTTGTCCCTTCACTTGCCCAGTACAAGCCCATGAAAGAAGAGGCTCTCCTCCTGGCCCAAGACCCACCATCTGCAGCCTAGGAAGGGTGGGGAGGAAGAGCTTCGTTCTCTATCCAAGCCAGCAACTGATGTGGACGTTCTGTGGGACCTAAACACATAGACCCTTGCTCACCAAGCGCTGGCCCACCCTTCCCCTGGTCTAACCTATCACCAACTGGTTCTCCTGCAGAGCACAGTCAAAACTACAGGCATTGTTTTTAATTTCCTTTAATTATATAAAGTAGATCAGGCTTTAACTAATTATTTCTTTTTCCAAAATGGTAATTTCTTTCTTGAGTTTTCTTTTGCATTATAAATGTAATACGTGCCCAGATAGAAAGGAGAAACTGAAAGCCCCACTATAATCCCTTCCTCTGTAGATAAGTACTGCTAACATTTCAAATATATCCTTCTAGACATTTTATATAATTATCTATATAAACATATTTTACATAGATGAAATCATGCCAGGCATATTATTTTATGGCCCCCTTTTTCACTGAACAGCACATCATTCATATCAACCAAAGTATACACATCTAATTATTATAAACAGATGCACATTATTCCTTCCGATGGATGCACCATAATTTATTGAATAAATCCCCTATTGTTGGACATTCAGGTGGTTTCTAAAGTTCACTCTTTTTATAGGCAATGCTGTTTACTTCCAACCCCATACCCTTCATTGCCTAGTGAATTTCTACTCATCTTTCACATTTCAGTTCAATTTCAGCAGTTTCATTTCAAACTGAGAAAAACTTTCTTTACTTCTCCTTACCAAAGAGGAGGAAAAATTCTGCAGAGATACAATTCTGACTCAAGCATACACCAAAAAAAAAAAAAAAAAAGTAACTTAGCCATCAGTATACTTGGATTCTCAGTCTATAGACATTTATACTTTGGTTCATGGCAACACCACATTTCCCCAAGAATAGTAAGAGAGTAAGTATTTTACATTTGCTTAATAATAGTGTTAACTCCAGTGGTGCCCAGAACAAAACACAGCCTACCTTGAAGGAATATTAGAGTCTCTGTACCTAGTGAAATAGAAAATTGCTTACAGCTTAAATCTTAGATTTTTCAACTTCTACCCATCAAGATTAAAAAATCAGAGGGTCTGGGTTATCAAAAATCATATTACACATAAAAAGTAAATGCTGAAATAACCTAAACAACTCAGTAGTAGGGGAAAGCTTAAGCAAACATGGTACATCCACATAATAGAATATTAAAATTTATGCTTGCAATTAATTTTTGATGAAGAAAATATTTTTGATAAATATAAATGAAAAAGCATGATAAAAACTCTATGTGCAGTATAATCCCAACTATGTAAAATATATATATTCAAGAAAATCAGACTAGAAGGAAATAAAGCCAAAATATTAACAGTAGTACCTCTTAGAGGTAAAACCATAGTTTATTGTTTTATTCTCCATGCTTTTCTTGTTTGGGGCTTTAAAATTTCTTTTCCTTTTATTTTGTTTTTAAAATTTTTTATTAGACTTTATTTTTTATAGCAGTTTTAAATTCACAGCAAAACTAAGTGGAATATACAGAGATTTCCTGTATATCCACTATCCCTACACACACATAGCCTCTCTTAATTATTGACATCCCCCACCAGAGTGGAACATTTGTTACAATTGATGAACCTACACTGACACATCATTATCACCCAAAATCCATAGTTTACATTAAGGGTCACTCTTAGTGTTGTACATGCTATAGGTTTAGACAAATACATAATGACATGTATCCACCAATCTAGTATCATACAGAGTAGTTTCACTGCCCTAAAAATCCTATGCTCCACCTATTCATCCCTTTTTTGGATTTTTAATTATTTTTATCCTTTAACATTTTCTACGATTTACATTACTTTTATGAAAAGAAAAAAATTAATACTGTCATTTGAAGAAACCCTTTTGTGAAGGAAAATGCAGATCAGAGCTTTCATTTTCCCCATGACTCAGAAACTCTTTGAGTACCTTTTCAGCTCTCCTGAATAAAAGCACCCAAAGGTGAACATGCAGTTTGTGTGTTGAGTGTCAGGAGCAGGCAAAGAGCCTCATGCGCCTACAGCTAGTCAAACAGAAACCAGCCCTCCCACCTTGTTTGCTCTCTCGTCTCAGTCTCTTCCCGAGAGCGGGAAACACAAAGTACCACTGCTTCCTGATTCTGAGTGTCGGCTCAGATAAGGCGTGTGCTGGTGGGTAAATGAAAACCTCTATGACCATCATCCCATATACTAGGGGATTTCTTCTCGTCTTATTGCATACATTAACTAAAGGTGATTTGATTTTACATTTTGATTTTTTTATTTTAACTAATCAAAATCAGGGGGTGGGGGCAGCCTCCTCAGCTCATGCACACAGACTCTTTTGTTTTGAAAGCAGTCACTACACAGGACCTTTCAGGAGTGTTCTGAAGCATCACTGCTCTCCCTTTAATCAGCCCGACACACAAAAACCTTCCCGGGAGGACCAGTGCTATATTTTCCTTTAGCATACCTCCATTCTTCCAAGTGAAATTTTGACTTCAAATTCTCCAATAAGGTAGATGAGGGTAAAAGGGATCAAATATATGGTGATCAAAGGAGAACTGACTCTGGGTGGTGAACACACAATGTGATATATAGAAGAGGTATTACAGAATTGTACACCTAGAAACCTATGTAACTTTACCAACAATTGTCATCCCTATAAACTTTAATTTTAAAAAATTAAATAATCCTGGGACAGACGGGTGGCTCAGTTGGTTAGAGCGCGAGCTCTGGGCAACAGGGCTGTCAGTTCCATTCCCACATGGGCCAACGAGCTGCACCCTCCGCAACTAGAATAAAGTCAATGAGCTGCCACTCAGCTCCCGGGTGGCCAGATGGCTCAGTTGGTTGGAGTACGGGCTCACAACCACAAGGTTACCTGTTCGACCAGCAACTGGACCTGGAGCTAAGCTGCGCCCTCCACAACTAAGACTGAAAGAACAACAACTTGACTTGGAAAAGTCCCAGAAGTACACACTGCTTCCCATTAAAGTCCTATTCCCCTTCCCCAATAAAATCTTTAAAAAAAAAAAATTAAATAATCCAATATATTCCTCTACTAATTGAAAAACAAATTCTCAGATAAGATGATTTCTCATAGCACCACATTCTGTTGTCTTTTCACTTTCTTGATGGAGTCTTTCGTCACACAAATCATCGTCCACTCTCTCTTTGGGCCCCTGTCTATTCCTCTGTCTTATAGGAATACTCTCTCTCCAAAGCCATCTCAATCCTAGTTGCCAGTCTCTCTCAACTTGCCCACAACTGACTTGGCCAATAGTTACCAAATAGGGAATGCACATGGCCTGGGGACAGAAAAAACAATCCACTGGGATACAGGAAGATAATTTCAGAACTTCTATTTACAATCACTTTTGTATTATCTTCATTTAGTTTCCACTTTAGGCTGTGTTTACAATGTAATACATAAATATGGTAGCACATATATATCATGTACAAATAACCATACATATCTGGGGATAAGGACTATACCTTATTCATTTTCATATCCACAGTGCTTAGTGTACTGCTCAGCTCAACAATCGCTTTTTAGGCAAATGCATGCATGAATGAATAAAATCGATCACATGAAATCAATCTATGCTGTTCCTCAGTCCCTGTTCACAAAACATTCTAAATGAATCCCCGTAAGGCCACAGGCAGTGTCATTAGAGACACACCACACCCACTTCTATCCACCTCAGTCCCTGCCCCCTCACCTAGATCATCCTGAGTTCCCAAGATCGCCTCTCTTAGTCCATCTGCATCTTCTCCCAAAGTCAGCACCTCCCCTCAGAATCACAAAATTTTCACCTTCACCTTCAGCTCAAGAGTCGTGTTTCTGGTCCCTATATCCTGGCATTGCTCCCACTCAACAAACCTTAGCAGTGAGCAGCTCACTGGCTGTACGACTGCTCCTCGTCATCCAGATCCAGCCTTCTGCACCCATGTGGTCCGTGATAGTGCTTTTCTCATCTGAAAAGAAATAAGGAAAAAGATGGAGGCTAATATGAAACGTAAATGCAAATGTATATGTCCTATCTGTCCATGACTGTTCTTTATTATGAGAATATAGTTTTCTATATTTTAATATTAAAATACTCTTTCTCTTATAAATGATGGTAATTATACCAATTAGTTCTTGTCCTTATTGGACAAAATCAAAAGTTTAGCAGTCCTCTTTGGGTCCTGAAATCTGTTATGTGAAAATTTACTCATTCACACAATCCAAAATCCTGGGACTCACCAAACCATCAGCAAACAGAAATGTTTTGTTTGATTTGTTTTTAAGGTGGGAAGAGGAGAAGTTAATGTATGGGGTAAAATACAAATAGTCCACAAGGGGTTACAAACTAATCCTCACTATTCAATCATCATGGCTTAGCACATCTCTTTTTCCTAATAGCAATAACAGATTTTAGAGCTGGGAGAGAGTATGAGGAGCCTGGGGCATTGAGCATCAGTGAGGAAGGGATGTCTCAGAGAAAGATAGATAAGTGAATCTGAGGATCATCTGTGATGTCATCACACCCATGCCAAGGCTGATTCTGTCTCAGAACTTTTGCCCTAAAAGGGCCTCCTGTATTAAGTGTACACCTTGATATTGGCATGTGCTGGCAACAGGAAAAAGATGGATTTTGTAGATAGTATCCATATTCCTGCTGCATTCTGCTTTATCACGAAAGGGAGCAAGGTTTGGATTTCCCGACTGAAACCCTGACTGGCAAACAAATCTGGACCTAATTCTTGTCTTGCCTGAGAGGATGCATAATATTCAAATTATTTTCCAAATATTCTAGGTATACTTCGTATTAAAAATCCATATGCTATTAGTCACTCAAACTGGAACTGAAAAACACAGTCAGATCTAGAAAGCCAATGAATGCTGGGCAATATTTGATTGGCAATGCTTATGAGCTTTAGAATGAAACCTTGAGACTGAAATGGGGTGGGATACTTGAACCATTTACAGTCAGGGGCGTATTATCGTGTTCCTCCCACAAGCCAAACCAAATGGAAATGAGTCACACGTGGCTGAATCTTGTACTTGGAACACACACATTAGGATGAAAGTCATTTTTCTGAGTCATATCAAACTGGGCAACATGAGCTCATGTCAAGAACATGCTGAGTTTCTCCTACAGCATCTGGGATGGACATTTCACCTGGAAGGAGCAGGTTGGCTCTCTTGGGTCTGGAAACTTGAACTTGTTTTTTCAGAGCCCACACTCAGTGCTGAAGACTGGACATAATGGTATCCAGCCTGTTATTTTTCAAAATATTCCCGTAGTGTAGATAAGAAATATTGTTTACTTCTCTGGGAAACAGAGGCCCAGCTTTGATAAAATGGTATAAGTAAAATTTCACAACAATGTCAAAGTTAGGACACAAACATCTTTACGTGTTATCATACATGTAAGCACACAGTGGACAGTTAGTGAACTAAATTGTCCGACCTTGTACATACTGAGATTGCTTTGCCTCTGATTCCCAGATTTGGTTAAAAAAAAAGTTCCTACAAATTTCTCAAGAATCCTTGACCACTGACCATCTGGACAGAAGGTTAGATATAAGGGGTGTTATCTTGGCCACTGGGCTAAGGTATACATCTGGCAGCCAGAGGTTGCTTCCAAGTTTTGGCAATTATGAATAAGGCTTTTAAAAACATCTATATACAGGTTTTTGTGTGGACATAAGTTTTCAGCTCATTTGGGTAGATATCAAGGAGCACGATTGCTTAATCATATGGTAAGAGTATGTTTCATTTCGTAAGAAACTGCCAAACTCTCTTCTAAAGTGGCTGCACCATTTTGCGTTCCCATCAGCAATTCCACATCGTTGTTAGAATTTGGTGTTAATGTTTTGGATTTTAAGCCATTCTAATAGGTGCGTAGTAGTATTAATATCTTGTTGTTTTAATTTGTAATTTCCTAATGACATATGATGTTGATCTTTTCAGATGCTTATTTTCAGATGTTTATATTTTCTTGGATGTTACTTTTCAGATATTTTGCCCATTTTTTAGTCAGGTTGTTAATTTTCTTATGGTTGAGTTTTAACAGTCCTTTGTATATTTTGGATGTGTCCTTTATCCAATTTTTATTTTGTTTGTTTTTTTGATAAAAATTTTTTTCAAATATTTTCCTTTGCAGATATTTTGTCTCTATCCTTGGCTTGTCTTCTCATTATCTTGAGGTTTATAATTATTTTTATTCTCAATTTTTAAAGATACAATTCTGTGATGTTCTGGTTTCTATTGTTGCAATTGATATAATGGCTATAATTCCTTTATTTATTATAGGTTTTGTTAAAGGTTTTTCTCTTTATCTTTGGTATTTTATAATACTACAACATATCCACATTTGATTTATTTTTACTTACATTTTATGAACTACTGTACATCCTTAATATGAGATTGATGCTTTTCATCAATTCTAGAAAATTCTTAGCCAATAACTTATCAAATTGCCTTTCTCTCATTCTCTTGATTATCTTCCAGTACTCCTATTGGATACATGTGGGAACTTCTCATTCTATCCTCCATGCCTCTTACTGCTGTTTCATGTTTTCCATCTCTTTATTTCTGTCTACATTCTGCATAGTATTCTCAGTTCTATCTCTTAGTTCATGAATGCTAACTTTAGCTGTATTTAATTTGCTAATTACCTGTTAGTTTTCTAGTGCTGCCATAGCAAGTTTCCAGAAACTTAGCAGCTTTAAACAACACACACTTATTATCTCATAGTTTCTGTAGGTCAGATGTCTGGCATGGTATGGTAGGATATTCTGCTTAGCATCTCACCGTGCTTAAATCAAAGTATCAGCTATGGCTATGGTTCTTATATGGGGCCTGAGGTCCTCTTCCAAGATCACTTTGGTTGGAAGAATTCAGTTCTTTTCAGCTACAGAACTGAGATTCCTGTTTCTTTGTCCTGTGATTCCTTTCATCTTCAAATCAACAATTGTGCATTGAATCCTCATTCTTCTAATCTCTGGCTTACTTTTCTGCTACATTTTTCTCACTTCCTGTTCTGCCATCCTCTTTCCCTCATTAGGGCTCATAGGATTACATTGGGCCTCCGTGGATAATCTAGGATAATCTCTCTATTTTAAGGTCCCCTGATTAGTAACTTGGATTACATCTCTAAAATTCTTTTTGCTATATAACATAATACAACCAAGAAGCAGAGATCATAGGGGCCTATTACACTGTCCACTGAGTGTTTTTGTTGCATTGACTATATTTTTAATGACTAGAGATTCCAGGAGCGGGTTGCCAAATTTTCCTGTTCTTTTTTCATGGTGACTTTTTTTTACTTAAGAATTTTAGCTTCTTCTTGTATGTCTTTAACCAATATTATCTGATTTTCTTGGGGAGTTCATTGTATGTATTTGTCAATTCTTGTGATGTTATTCATAATCAAATGGTGGGCTGGAGTCAGCCTCTGGGAGCTGGTTCTGTACATCACTTCCCAACTTTGCATCCAGTGAAGTCACATTGGTAGCTTGAAGTCAGTCATGGTGGGAGTGGTTATGCCGCGGAAACTGGCAAATGTTGTTAAGTCAGTGATTTTTTCTTTTCTTTTCAGAGTTGGTTTGCCAGTATGTATACCACTGTTTATAACAGATTTTGAATTTTGTGTGTTGAGCTCAAGATTGACAGGGATTTACATGTAGAAATCCTATTCAACCTGTAGCGAGGGTTTTGCAGTTCCTCCCGTAAGTCTTTCTAGATGTGTTATCAGCCTGGAATCACCTTTTAATGCTCTTATCTTAGTGTGGGAGTTTCAGGACATGATGTGGGATGTGTAAATTCAAACCCCAGTCACATATGAAACAGAGGCTCATGGCTGTATATTCTCAGAAGACTTTTTTTTTTTTTTTCCCCCACATAGGGACCAGGTCAGACTAAGCCTAACAAGCTCTGTTATTTTCTCCCTAGGCCAGTGAGCTGAATTTTCTAGTACATCCCTTCACTGTATGAATTGTTGAATTGATTACTGAATGAATCTTTTCCAGTGGTTTTCAGATTACGTTCCCTGATGCCTTGAGGCATTCTAATAAATGACCCAAGAAGCTACTTCAGGGAGCAAGAGAAAAGTGTCAGACAATTCCCTCCATCCTACAAACCCAAGGAACACAAATTTCTCCTCTCCTCAAATTGCCATGCAAGTACACACACACACGCATGCATTTTATCTACATGATGTATTAGTCTTCCTGACAATATCACAAAGAAAGGGCTTCCTCTTTTTTAGAATTATGAAATTTCTGAGATATTCCAAACCCTTCACTATAAAAATGGGGAAACTAAGGCAAAGAAATATTAGCCAACAATGTATATAATATAGTTCCATGAGTTGGTAAAAAGACTTGAGACTTGAGTCTAGGTTCAAAGTAGGTATGACAATATTTGAACAAAAAATTTAAAAAGCCTTTCTGTAACGAGAGACATTTTGTGTGAGAAGTTGGGGTTTAATTTCTTATCAAGATGAAGAAATACAATGTGAGAGTCATTTGTCAATCACCAAAGCTTTTAATTATGTTACTATCAGTCTACCTTTAGTCATGTAAGCATCCCTCTGAATCTGCGGGGGATTGGTTCTAGGGCCCCCGCGGACACCGAAATCTATGGATGCTCAAGTCCCTTACATAAAATGGCATGTTTGTGTATAAATTATGCACACCATCCCATATACTTTAAATCATCTCTAGATTATTTATAATACTTAATACAATGTATGCTATGTAAATAGTTGTTATACTGTATTGTTTAGGCAACACTGGCAAGAAAAAAGTCTGTACACATTCAGTACAGGCACAACTACCATAGGCCTAACTGCATCGTACATACATATCAGCAACAACATAGCTTTGTTTTTCTGAATATTTTTGATCCACGGTTGGCTGAATCCACAGATGCAGAATTCACAGATACGGAGGGCCCACCACATTTGCTATTATTTTCTGAGTACAGTTCTCCACATGTAATGCTTAGCATTTTACATGCATAATCACATTTAATCTATAAAGCAATCCAGGGAGATAAAACTATTATCTCATTTTACAGGTGGAGACAATGAGGCTGAGAGAGGTTAAGTGATTTAGCTGTTGTCTCACACAGCTAGTCAGCAGTGGAGTGAGGATTGAATGCAGGCTATCTAGCTCCAGAGCCCAGAGGGCTGCTGCTTACCTCTGCTGTTTTCCCTCCTCTGTGGTCTTTCTCCTGAAGGCAGAATCCAAGCCAGCTTTCTCCTGAAGCTGCAAACAGCTTGACCACATTAACTACTCAGTTCCATCAAATTACTACAGTCGATTATTTGCAGATTCATATTTGCAAATTTGCCTACTCCCTAAAATTTATTTTAACCCCAAAATCAATACTGGAAGCACTTCCTCAGTCATTATTGGACATGTGCTTATGCAGAGGGCAAAAAATTTGAAGTGCTGGAGGTGGATGTTCTCAGCCACAATAGAACAAGGTGAAGTTCTGCCTTCTTGTTTCAGCTCTCCTACTGTAATCAAGAGTCCTTCTCGCAGTATATTTAGTGCCATGTTTCTCACATTTTTGTGAAATAGATTTCTCTGTTTAAAACGGTCCCCAATCCTTGTGCCGAAGTGCTGTCTAGTGTTTCCAAGCTCAAAAAGGCTATTATGTGCCTTACAGAAAAAAGCATGTGTTAGATAAGCTTTGTTCAGGCATGAGTTATAGTGCTATTGGCCACTAGTTCAATGTTAATGAATCAACAATATATATTAAATAGGATGTCTTTAAATAGAAACCCACATAAAACAAGGTTACCAGTTGATGAAAATGTGACTAGAGGCCGCAAGAACCTAACCCTGTATTTCCCTTAGGGGCAATGATCCAGTCTTCGCTAATTCAGTGTTCCTCACGACTTTAGAGAACGTAACTACCATGATTAACGAGAATCAACTGTACTTCATCCTGTCTCATAACCAGCATCACCTAAGTTTTTAAATTAAAGTGGCAGTGGGACCTTAGGAAGGCCACATGGATGAAGCTGTTTCATTTCGAAGCGTTTTGTGGCTTAGCTGCTGGAGGGCCTGCCTGGCCAAACTGCCAGGCCTTCCAGGCAGCGCCCTCTGCACTTGCTTTACCCTCTACAGAGTGGAACCTGGTTAATCAGGAAAGAAACTCCCTCAAAAGGTAAACAGTGAACAGAGTGTACATATGGTGGAAAACAAATGACTCTTGGTACCATGTTGTGGAAATTATCTCACGTAGGTAGATAAAGGAGCAGGGCGAGCCCAGGTGGCACTACTGAGTCCCCTCCTCCATTTCGTGGCCCATTTGTGACGTGTGCACCAGCCTTTCCAAGAAAACTCCATCCCTACACTCAACACCCTCAGAACTGGGTTGTCCCTCTGTCGTGTGGTGCTCTGTGTCAACGCTGTACCCCACCATGGCTGTGACCGCCTGCCAGGGTTTGGGATTCGTGGTTTCACTGACTGGGATTGCAGGCATCATTGCCGCCACCTGCATGGACCAGTGGAGCACCCAGGACTTGTACAACAACCCGGTGACAGCTGTATTCAACTACCAAGGGCTGTGGCGCTCCTGCGTCCGAGAGAGCTCTGGCTTCACCGAGTGCCGGGGCTACTTCACCTTGCTGGGACTGCCAGGTAAGGGCCAGTGCCTGGCAGGCTGTCAGGGAACACTGGGCCTCTGTCTGAGGCACCATGGAGGCACAGAGGGATGATGGGGAGGGAGGAGCAACAGCCCCCACCACCACGGTAGGAACAGGAGTGTGGGAACCTTAGGGACAGGAGCTGTCTGGAGCTGTCAGGGTTCCTGCCCCCCTAACTAGATGGTACAATACTCCCCAAAGGGCACATTTTTAAAGATAACTGCTGTGAACAATGGCATTGAGTCTCAATCACCCACAGGAACAGGACTCAGGCGACCAGACTTCAACCACTTCTTTTTTTTTAGCCCCAAGACTCTACTGTCTCTGAACTGGAAACTGAATCCATCTCCAGGCCCCCTTATGCCTGGTCCCAATTTCCAGGGAAGCCTAATCATGTAGTAGCAACAGAAACGGGGCATCAGAAGGGGCCAGAGAGAAAGAACTGAGAGCTAATTTTCTCTGGGGTGTGCCAGGTGGGCCCGTCCTCTGTGGTTCCAGGCTCCTGACCTCCAGAAATATTGGCCACATGGAAGCAGATCCAGGGCACTCTGGACAGAGGCCTCTTGTGGCAAGTGAACTCTGCCATGGGGACAGAGGTGTGGGCTGTGACGCCCACCTCCCCAGATTGGTGTATTAGCCACATGACAATTGTGTGTTTGTTTGCTTAGTAGAATGGTCTTTATAACTTGAAGAAAAATTCAAGTCTTAAGAGTAGAGCAAGTTGAAAGTGTCTTTCACTCAGGTAACAGAGTTAGGCAATGAATAAACTTGTCATTTTTATTTTTCAGTTTTTTGTTCCTTCCGTAAATATATATCAAAGTCTTGAGAGGGGCCTTGATCTAAGGTGGCACTGTAAGGAGGATCAGAATTAGAAAATAGGGCTTTCCCCATCCAGACACTTGCCATTTGACAAGGTCAAGATTTAGACATGCACAGAAGGTAACAAGTGAAAACATCAACCATACAGTGAGTGATTCATGTCTAAAGGTAGACATTCCATTCTTGTTGATGGACAGCTCACTACAGCCTCAGAAATCTGTGGGCTTAGTAGACCCTAAAATACGAAAGTGCACTCCAGGCTGAGTATGACAAGGTGCCGAGTGAGGACAGAGGGCCAGTGCTGCAGGAGATGAGATGAGGACGGGACTGCTTGGGAAAGGCTCCACTGAGAAGGAAAAACCACAGGTGACCCTTGAAAGGTAGTTAGAATTTGGAGGGGTAGCAGCACAGAAAGAAAAACAACCTGGGAAAAGGCATGAGGGTGTCCCATGCTTGGGGGAAAATGAAATAATGACCTTGGCTGAAGGAAAGGGTTTATGTGGGGACGATTATGGAGATCATTGAATGCCAAGCTAAAAAAGGAAAAGACTGGGTATAAACAGGAGAACATGAGCCAGTGGGTGACCAGCTGCTAATTCAGTGGAGTCTCCCTCCACTAGGGACTAGAGGGAAGGCTGAGCAACTCCCACATCCCTAGATCCTGCAGATCCCTCTGCAGCTCAGGGTCTAACCACCTGCTCATGGGATTCTCCCTCACCTCAAATGCAAAATGCCCAACATCTCTCCAGAGATTAGCCTGGGTCCATGCAGAGGTAGAGATCATGAAGGAGAGAATCAGCCAGGGGCTGACCTTATGCCACATGGAGCATCAGGGTAACATCTGAGGGCTTCATACTGCTTCACAAAGGGCAAAAAACAATGATAAATCAGGCACTAACACTGAGTAAACTGCCTAACAGTGTTTCGTGTAACCTCTACAAACCACCTAGCTGGACAATCAGCTCTAATGTGTCTTTTGGAGCAAAAATTAATATAAGATCCAGTCTTATTTTATTTTAAGACCGGGTATAATATAATATAATATAAAAGAATATATGCTGTTTAGATGAATAATAGCACATCTATTTAATGGAATACTAATATGCTCATATTAAAATACTATTTTACTCATCAAATTAAATGTTTAACATTAAATATATTAAATGAGGTTTACAAGGAGCTTTTATTCCACATGTATGCAATTAAGTGAAAAAAGCAAAACATCAAATTGTATAATCTCTTAACCAGGTAAAAATTATATACAGAGAATGGATAAAAAGGAAACATTCCAAACATTTTGTCTATATTTAAAATCATGAGTGATTTGTTAAAATTGTCTCTACTTTCAAATTTTCTATTATGAGCACCAAAAGGTAGAATCAGAAATTAGGGATATAGAATGTGGTAATATATTTTTTAAATTAATATACGTATCAATTATTTGTCTTGCTTGTATACTAATTTTACTCCTCCCCTATTTTATTTTATGTTGCTATTTGACTACCATTTTTTGCTTAATTACCATAGATGGTGTTATATTAATATTCCTAGAAAGAGGTAAGGAAAAGGTGGAGGAAATGTTTTCTCCAATATCAGTAAAATAATATAAGTGCCTGGAAATTTAGAACCTGAAATGGCACTGCCAAAACCATATTTAAACCTGCATATAGGAATGATTTCCCGTAAGAAGTCAGCAAAATATTTTGCTCCATTTTAGAGGTGACTTAACAAATTTGTACCAACCCCACACAGTATTGTTAAACAGAATCAGATCATGAAGTATCGGTATTATTATTGTATGTTATTATTACATATCATTATAATCAGACCATGAATTATCAGTATTCTTCGAGATACATTTTATGTATTTTAACAAAACCTATCGCCATGAACGAGGAAGCCGGATTTTCCTCTGTGGACCCCATTCACTCTTTGGCAGTGACAGCTAAAGCAATGGTCCCCTCATTTTACAGCACAAAAAACTTACCAGGAAGTAAAAAAGAACTCATCTCCCAAATGTTTTAAAACATGTCAATATTTATTTCACATTAAAAAGTGTGTAGACTTATAATTTCTCTCTACTCATTCAGTATTCTGCCTATGCAGAGGTAGCTTTAGTTTATCCTTTAAAATCAGCTTTTCCTTCTTCCAAAAAGACTGTTACCATTTCAAACAAGAAACAAAGCTTAATTCATTATTATCTGAATAACTTTTTCCCCCATCTCAAATTTTGCCTAAGAACATTTGCATAGGGAAACCATAGGGAAAACTGACAGGAGTGAGAATAACTTGTAATAACCTATTTTTTTAATTTTTCCATTTTCAATCTACTATTTTGGTGGTATTATGGTCAATGCACTGGGGGGAGTTTTAGACAAAATGTCTTAAAATCAACAACTGGAAACCAAACTCTCATAGATCTCTTTATGAATAAAAAGCCTGCCTCTTGGTTGAAATAAGAGTAAAATGGACTTTGTCCATAAAAACAGTGGCAGAATCATTCCTGAATTAGTCCAACATTTTCCAAACTAATTGGTCAATCCCTGTTCAGCAGAGACCACAGTCACTTTTTCTAGTTGCCCGCTCCTCACCTTTTAGACTTCGCCTTCTAGCTCAGTTCAGAGAATACAGTCACCAACACTATTTCACCTGAAATCATATAATCCTCTTTCTCTATTTTGGGGGGGAGGTTTCCGGCTCATACTTCATTCTCTATTAACACTGATCACAGAACCTAAAGCAAGGTGTGAAGTTGAGGAGAGTGTTGCCTCCCTTCAAATTAGAGGGAGACCTTCCATATTTGCTTTCTGTTTTGCTGGAAATAAAACCATGGGCGTGGTGGCTGGGTGCACCCAAGATAACGTTGAAATGTCCAGATGCATGCGCTTGCTTCCTGGAGAACTCATACAGGTTAGAGATTGGGTGTGTGTGTGTGTGTGTGTGTGTGTGTGTGTGTGTGTGTGTGTGTGTGTTTCAAGGTCCTAAAATACAGATTTAGGGAAGTTATAATTAAAATGTATCTGACTTCAGAGGCAAGACACACATGACCCATAGGAAGCTGCGGGTCGATCAATTCTCTAACAAAATCAAATTGTGTGGACAGAATGCAATGGCTGATCTCTGGTCAAGTCTCTCTTTTGCATGATTATATAATTCCTGTTATTTTTACCAACTGTCATGAAAACTTCTGCAAAATGTAGAAGAATACAGTGTGTGAGATTTGAAAAGGCTCTGAAGTGTATGAATGTAGTCCCCATGTTACAGATGAAGACACTGTGACCTGCAGGGACTGAGCAGTTTCCCCAAATCACCCAGCACATAGCATGTTAGCGACAGTGTCAAAGGCACATCCTAGGTCTCTCAGTGACCAGGTCGGGGCCTTTGGCCCAGCCAGCCCTGGTCCCTCTTCTGGACTTTCTGGAAACTTCTTTGTCTGCCATGTGGTCTTCACGTGGGTTTTGTGGCATGAGTGAAAGGGTGAGATGGAGGTCAACAGGATGCCTCACTTCTCATCCCTGCTCCAATCCATGTGGAACGAGAGTATCATCTCTAAGATTTGGCTTCCTGTTCTTAAAAGCAGGGCCACTTTGCCTGCCCCTGGCACTCCATATGGAAATAGAGAAAGAGCACCAGAGAGGAAATTGAGGTGGGAGCTCCACCTTTGCCATTTTAAAGCATCTGTGGTTGAAGACACTTGGAGGCATTCCTTAACCTATTTATACTTCACTTGACTCACCCCCTAAAAAAATATGTGGGTGGGGGATAATAATACCTGCCCTACCAATTTCTGTAAGATTAAAATGGAAAGATGTAAGTGAAATATGGTTTATGAGTTGTGAGGAGAAAATGTGAAGATGTGGTTTAAGACAGAGATTCCCAGGGTCATTTTTTAAACTGAAGTCAGCCACGTGGTTTTCCGTGATGAGCAAAGCCTAAAGGAAGGGCTCATGGGGTTTCCCAGCTGTTCTGGACACGTCAGCTTTTCCCCCAGTTGGTGGCATGCTTCTGGCAGAGCCAGAGCTGAGGATGGGGAGGCTGGCATGGCCTTGGGGGATGGTGTCCACTCAACCCGCTCTGCTCTCAAACCAGCTGGGCCTGCGCAGCTCTGCAGGACAAGTGCCTCTTGGGGCCACTTCCATAACAAATGAAAAAATAATGCCCTTGAATCAAGAGTGAAACTGAACTATCTAAGGAAAACACTGTGAGCAAACACCAAGCGCTGAGGGAAACCATCTGATTAGAACAGCTCCCCTCGGGCACGGTAGGCCCGCACCTTCCAGAGGAGGAAGGTGACAGCTGGTCCTGAGGCCGCGGTCAGAGTGCCAGAGGGCTAAAGCCATGTCCACCACCACATGCCAAGTGGTGGGCTTCCTCCTGTCCATCCTGGGCCTGGCGGGCTGCATCGCTGCCACGGGGATGGACATGTGGAGCACCCAGGACCTGTATGACAATCCTGTCACCGCCGTGTTCCAGTATGAAGGGCTTTGGCAGAGCTGCGTGAGACAGAGCTCAGGGTTCACGGAGTGCCGGCCCTATTTCACCATCCTGGGCCTTCCAGGTAGGCACCTGGCAGAAGTCAAGGGCTGGACCAGGGCAAGGCAGAAAGGGGCTTTGGAAATCATTGAAGGAACTGAGCCATGCTCCCACCTCTGGGTGTGACCCTTGCAGCGTTGGCTCAGAATACAAGGTGTGAATAAGAAAAGTTGGCCCCAAGTCAAACAGGGCGATAGTCATATGAGAGAAAACTGGAGAATTCACACTCACGTCAAAGGAATAGGTAGTGAGGAAGCAGCTCATGAAAAGAATGGGTCTATTGTATAGACTAATGTTCCTGAAGGAGAAAATTAATCGTGTGCATGTATATGCATGTGACTTGCTCCTGCCTGCATATATGTGGGAGCAAGGAAGGAGGATGGCATTTTCTTATAGTCATAAGTTTATGGAGAGCTCTTATTGAATTTTCCATTCAATTAACTTTTTCTTTGAAAAGTTAGAGTCTCTGTAGGTGCCATATATATATCTCCACTAAATTATAGTCTTTTTCTGCATTTGTGTTGGGAAGTTATGGTATGCACTCCTAAAAAACAATGTGTGGCAGAATATAATTAAAATTATAATTATATTATAATAGTATCAGAATATAATTATAAAAGTCATATCCTTTCACCCCTGAAGATGAACTAAGTTAAATACCTGCTTTTAATACAAATAATTATTTCAAATATGCACCATAGAAATTTTGCATTCTGGATATTACAGAGCTTTACTCATATTATTAAAAAATAAATAATAGAACTAACTAAATAAATAAATAAAAGGTCAAGTTAATCAGTGGCTCCAAGGAGTGACCAAGATATGAGTTTGGCGTCGAAAAAAAACAGTGTTGGCTTTTACCTCTCTGAAAGAAATACCTTGTGAACAGGTAGATAGAAATAAATTTGCATGAAACTATTAAGAGCCTGTGAAGCCCTTGAAATTGAAATTGTGAAAAGTGATTCAACTAATTCATCTTAATTTTCATAGAGAAGCCGAAGATGGGTAACAGAGTAGAAGAATGGGTTATTTATTCCATTTTTGGAAGCCACTCATATTGCAGAACTAATAGGACCACAGACTCTGTGAAAGACCTACTTCAGGAAGCAGGGAAGGTAGAACCTGGACAGATGGAAGAAAGAAAGCCCAGGAAGGAGGGATTATGCCGTAGTGTGAGTGGAGAGATCAGAAGGGAGGAGATTCAAGAATGTGAATGTTTGAGTTGCTAGCTACACCTAATTTTAATGAAGAAAAAAGATTGACCTCATATTCAAAATTAAGGCATGACATCCCATGATCTCATGCTCAGTAACCTCTTCCCATGGCCCCACCACACCTTATCAATCTCTTGCTCATTCTTTATCTTTCCATGCACGGGGTTCCCAAATATTTCCATGCTCCTAAATGGCCAAACCCCGTTGCTGCCAGTCTCATTTGTCTTTCCTAATTTACCAGAGGATCCTACCCTCTTTGAGCCCTCTCTCCCTTGACAATTCTACTCCTTGCAAAACATGATCCCTTCCTCTCTCCTGTCCAAGACCACCCTCTCCCCCAGAGTGCTGAAGGCCCCACACCATCCTATCTGGTCGTCCCAGCTGATCAGCCCCTCTCCTTCTTGCTTCTTTCATCTCACCTTCTCATTTATGCTTATATCCTCCTTTCCTGAAAAATTTTCTCTTGATTCTGGTCATTGTCAAGTTCTCTCTCTCCCCCTGGGTCACTGACAACCAAATTAAAAGACTAAATTTTTCTACCACCTCTCACTCTTAGCCTTTTGAAATTTACTTTCTATCCTTCATCTCTTTAGAGTGTTTGCTCCTTTGACTATGGCAGAAGGTAGGGCAGAATGTTCCCATCACCAACTTCCGGTTCTCAGTTCTCATCTCCCTGGGTATTTTTAAATGCAAACAGCTTCTGTTGTTCCCCACTCCCAGCTTATTCAAGTGCAGACACGACAGCCTGCCACCCATGCCCTCCTACATCCCTCACCTACCTTTCCTGACCTACATCGTACTATTGCCCTGCCAGCCTATGCTTCTCCCTGTTCATTTACTGTACTTGGGCTTGGTCCTTGGTACCCATTGCTCCCACAGTCTGAATGCCGCCCTTCTAGTACCCCAACTACCATCTCCACAAATCTTCCTGTAAGTGAGGTCCAGCTCAAATACCACCTCTTCCCTGAAGCCTTCTCTCATCCCCAAATTGAATTTGATGCCACAAATCTCTGTACCAAACCCGGAGCACTCTGAGAGCATTGAGCATATTCCCTTTTGTGACACTGTTCACAAGTCTGAAAAGCTGAGAAGCTCCAGGCAGCTGTCACAGAGGTATACCCCAGCCCTGCCCATCTGGGTCGGAGGAACAGGATTCCACCAAAAGCCAGGAAAGACATTTCTTGGGATTGAGTTTGCAGAAAAGGAGATACTTTAAATTATTGTTAATTTATGGCCCTGGAGAACAGTGTGGATTTAAAAATACCTAGTTCTCAGGCAGCAGGAGTAACTGCAATGTAAATTGGCACCCCAAAATGCAAATATTGGTTTGATGACTTAAGATTTGGCTGAGGTAAGAGATGGGTGAGAGCATTACCAAGGGGAAAAAGCTAAAAAGAAACTCAAAAGCTGAAGGCAGCAACAGAGGGAGATGAAGCCACCAGAGCGGAGGAGGCCACAGGGTGGCATATGGATACTTGTGAGGCCCCCGAGGGAGCTGAAAGGAGTAACAGAAACCAGCCAGGACCTTGCATCTAGAAGGCACTCAGTCATCAGAAACAACTGCTAAAAACATTTTCTTGAGCATGACAAGGGGCGTAGGGAAAAGAGACCTCAAGCAGAGAGGCTGGGTAAAATGCTTGGAGATAGAAATGGAAAGTTTGGGAGTTTAATTTTGGAGTACCACCCTCCCCTTAGAGCAGAGAAGTAAGCCTTAAAGTGCTATAAAGGCATGAGGCAGATACCATTATAATACTTCCATTAATAATAATACTAATCACTACCAAGTATTGAATTCTTCCTAAGTAAAAACTCTTTTCTTGCAAAATCTCACTTAACTTTTCATTCATCTAAGAAAAATGTATCTTGGTCAGTTGGAACTTACAGCCATTGAATAATTTACTTCCAGTCAACTAGCTGTATCATGTAAACTACAGATAGACTAAATGGCATTGGTAGCAGGACTGTTCGCCTATATATTACCAGCTATAATCTATAGCCCAAGATTCCCTCTCACTGCATTTCAAACAGTCAGTGTAGCATGTAGTTCTCCAAGGATAGGGCCCAGAAATAAAAACACCTGCCAGTTAGTAGACTACATATCGACTCTCCATTTTAATCTTTGCAACAATATAGGGAAATATGTGTTGTCTTTATTTTTACAAAAGTGGAAACTAAGGCTCAGAGAGAGGGCCAAGGTAATATGCCAAAGCTCCATGGACAGAAGATGGCAGAAGCAAGGTATGAACACAGGCTGAAAGACTTCCAAGCCTGTCTTTTCCCCTGCCCCATGCTAGGGCCCTGTTCCAGCTAGAAAGGGCTGCCTTTAGAATTGAAGAAATTGGCCTGGGCTTGAGCACAATAAGAGCCGAGGACATCAGCACCTTGACCCATTTACAGCAATATTATTAACAATGCACAGTTAGGAGTAATAAGTTTAAGGAGTGGAGGACTTTTGTGTAATTCCCATTTCCCTCCACCGCCACCCCGAGACAGTGGGAAGCAAAAGCAAAGGGCAGCAGTCAAGGAGCAGGTGGAGAGGAGGCAAAGAGACCCGGCAAACTCAAGTCCCTGGTTCCATGATAACATCACAGTCAAGTAATTTTTTTTCTAAAGTGTTTGCAAATATTTGGACTGAATTTGGTGCAATGACAGGGTCCTGTGGTTAGAGGCCGGTGAGTTGGAATCAAGGGCACAACTTGACCACCTACATCTCCTGACCTCGCTTTCCCCATCTGCGAAATGCCTCACAATAAGGCACTTGTGTGAACGTGCTCTGTGACCCATTTTCAAGTTCTGCCTCTTGGTGTCATTAAATCATTACTCTCATGTCTATACCACCCAAAGATCTCAAACAGGATATTTCATCTTCCAGATGTCTTTACTTCTCCAAAATCAAACACCTTTTATGAATCTAACTACCCAAAGTAAAAATTATTTAGGGTCTTTTTTCTCCTTCCCAGTCCCCATTCCAACTGCGTTCTGAACACTTCACTGTTTTTCGGCCCCTTTGCAGCAGCTGGTCTTGTGTTTTTTTTTCATACAATTGGCTACCTGTGCCCCTTCCTATCTCAATGTGCAAAAACAACAGCCCCTGGAGAGCTAGGGAGTTTCCCATCAAGCTGTCAGTCATATTTACACACACACAGGCATGAGAGGTTTTAATGAAACCACATTTAACCCAGAGAACAATTCTACAAAATCTAAAGCAAAAATCATTAAGAGTGAAACTGCCCTTAAGTCTCCTTTCTAAAGGAGCTGCCTTGTTTATTTCTTTTTTGCTACTGGCTGAATGTTTCACATAAAGTCTAATGCTCATGATGCTGTGAAACCAGCTTGTCTTTCCCCAACGTCTGGTGGAAGAAATTGGTCCTAAGAGGTAGAGTCAGTTATAAAGGTATAAGTTAGTTATAAAGTTGAAATGAGATCTAGGGGAGCCTCTTGATTTTTAGTCAAGCTGCGTTCCCTTTCTTCAAAAAGAGACATGTTTAGCTTTTTTAAATATGTGAACAAACATCTATAATAAAAGTGTATACATTATTGTACATTGAAAGAGATCCCACAGAGAACTGAGGACAGACACATCCACAAAGCCCAAGAGAACCTGTACCTAAAACGAGGCTGCTTGCCCTGATTTCCCCATGATCAAAGTTATGTTGACCAGAGAATAAGAATGAGAATGAGAAACTCAGCTTGTGGTTGTGGAGGTTGTTGCTTTGATAGCAGGGCAGCCACCCACACAGCATCATGCCCTAGTGTGGACTAGTCACTGGAGGGGCATCATTTCACGGTGGGACCACATATTGTCAGAATTATGCAGTTGATGAAAAGGAAGGGCAATAAGGATGGAAGCCACCTCCCCTGCCTCACCTGTCAGCCACATCCCCTGCTCTTGGCCAGCTGATCCTGAGTCCTTTTCCCCTGATCATCACCCCCCTACCTAGCTCCAGGCCTTTCTCTTCCTTTTATTCTCAAATCTTCTTCCCCTGTGGCCTTTCACCCTCCCTCAGCCTCGGCTCTTTCAAATTCTCAGCTACTGTATTTTGCCATATATAATGCACATCCACATTTTTGGCCCAGACTTTCAGGGGAAAAAAATCTTCTGCTTTAATTTTTTTTTTAATTCAAATTTTTATTGGTTTACATTTAGGTACCTGTTTTTTGTATTATAAATGAATTTTAGTGTTTATTTTTAAACATATTATGGTACAAGAAATTTTATGTACCGGTAACAAATTTATGATATTTACACATCACAGAAGGCCAAGAACTCTTCATCATTGCAAGTCTGTCTTAATTTCAATAAAACCGATTATCGTATTCCAGGGTATTATTTACAGATACATACAGATATCATTACTGATTTCTAGAGTTACACTTTTAACTCATAAGCATAAATAAAATAATTAAAAACATTTATATAGATACGGAATTAGTACTACCCATGTATAATACACACCCTTATTTTTCCCTCACAAATTTGGGCAAAAAAGTACACATTATACACGGCAAAACACAGTATATTTCATCACCACACAGAGGATTCAGGTTTGTACATAGTGGGTACAAGCCAAAGCCATACGGGGTTGGAGATAACTTCTTTTTAGGGAAGGGGAGGGAACTGATCTTTACTGAGTCTGGCTTAGTTCTGTGCTGGTGTCAAGTAGCATCTGATCCTCACAACATCTCTATGCAAGAGACATCTCTATTCCACTCCAGAGTTACGGAAAACTAGGCTTCAGTGAGGTTAAATAACTTGCCTAACAACTCACCTGGCATCAGATCGTTCTGTAGGATTTTACAAGATACAAAGGACCTCTCTGTTGGTTCTCTGAGATCTGTGGAAAATCTAGGCCAGGGGTGTCCAAACTGCGGCCCGCGGGCCAACTGTGGCCCATGATCCATTGTTAATTGGCCCACAGCAAATTCCAAAAACATATTTAGTTTACTTAAATAAACCAGGTGAGGCAATACGTACTTCACCTCAAGTGAGTGGCCCTGCTGTTTGTGTATTTTACCGCATATGGCCCTTGGTAAAAAACGTTGAAAAAAGTTTGGACACCCCTGATCTAGGCCTTCCATCTTGTTCTGAAGGGCCTTTTCTCTGAGGCCTAACCTCAGTTTTCCCTCCTCTGGGTTCTCCTCCTGGGACTCTTCCCCAGCCCTTCCTACCGTCAATCTAAGGCCAAATTTGCCTGATGGTATGTGTCCTCTCCCCTCCCTCCATCCCCAACAAAGGTCCCAAGTCCAGGCCTTTGGCTCCTGGTGACTTGTCTCATTAGCCCAACCCCTACCCTCCAGCCAGCTCAGTAATGTTAACCAGTGGGAACTCGTTCCTCTCAATTCCCCACTCTGAGCACCTCCTCTTGAGCCCTCTTGAGGGCTGTTTTCCCAATTATTCCTTGAAATTTTATGTTATTAAACAAATGAATGAAAATCTCTAGGGATAGGGCCAAACCGTTAATATTTCTTTAAAACTTCCCCCAGGAGATGCTACAGTTAAGGTGCAGCCAGAGTTGGGAACCACACCCAAAGGCACCTTGCCTGTCAATCCACAGCTACTTCAGCTACTAAGAAATTTTGCAACATTTACTTCCCATTTTTCTGTTTGCTTCTGTCAGTCCTGAATCCTGCCCACCCTTCAGGTCTGATAATTCCTCATTGTTCATTGGAAAGAATGCTACAGTCACACCTTTGGTGCAGGGAATCCATCTATAGAACCAGTTGACTCACCTGTTATCAGCTGATAAGCCTAAGCCTCTTGCTCAGAATATCAAATAAGAGACAGAGTGACTAAAAGGGAAACCTACCTCCTTTAGGAGCAGTTTCTCTTGTTACCTGTTTATGGAAAAGGATTAGAATCCCAGATAGTAGAATCTTACAAATGGAAAGGAACTACAGGTTACCAACATGCATCTCCATGGTCATTATTACATAGCAATGAGTGGTGGAGAACATTTCCTCCCTCTTCCTGGCACCTGACCCCATCACAGCTCCCACTCTCAGAAGAACACCAAGGAGGTCTCCAAAGCAGGAAAAACCTTGGTGCATCCTTCCAGGCCCAGAGTTGTGACTCTGACAGTAGCCCCACAAGATATAAAACAATGTTGTATCTTTTCCAGCTGCAGGCTAAAAGGAAGGGGTAGGAGTAAGCAAGAAGGAGATTCTAAGAAATGGAAAGGATCTTAAGGTCAGGGTGGACCCCTGGTTCAAAGCAGATGCCAGTGCTTATCAGAAATCCAGAAATCAAGAGAAAACAGGAAAGAAATGAGGCCTTGTCATAAAACCAGACCCAGCAGAAGCAAGAGGACATCTGAGACCCGAAGCAATGGCTGACCAAGACAGGCTGGCCAGGGCTCCAGTACCTAAGGTCTCCTGTGACACAGCAGCAGCAACTCTCCACATTAGGCAAGCCCACAGTGCTTTTACTTGCCACCTGCCAGCATCACCATCCCATGTCATCCAACAATGTCAGGGAGGATCACATACCACAGCTACGACCACAGTTGCAGCACACATGTGAAATGTTTTCAGGAATAAATATTGGAACCACTCAATCAAAAGAGAGTTAATGATACCATCCTTGCCAAGAGCCTGGGATAAGCATAATTTTTCATAGAATGAGGTGGAAACATCCTTTATTCTACGTGGTTAATATTGGTTTTTTGTTTGGTTAATTGGTTGGTTGTTTAGTTGGGTGGTTGATTGGTTTCGGGTAATTTTAACCAGATGCTTGCCAGATGCTCCTCAAAAGGGACAAACGATTTGCTTCTCTGAATAGCTTAAGGCTTAAAATATCAGAACTAGAACAGTTTTTTAAAACCTCTAACAGATTCCAGGGTAGATCTGAAGTTCATGAGAGGCCCGTGAGGACAAGATGAAATTAAAGTCAAAGTCCCTTCCTCTTCCAATATGTCCGGTTTTCTGGTAGCAACATCCACACACAGAACAGTCCTGAGAGTATTTCCTTAAGTCCAGAGCTGCCCCACAAATGTTCTCTCCATAACTGTCCTGAACCACAGGCTTATAGCTTAATTATGTGGGTGTTAAAGAGAACTAGAACCACACCACAAGCTACTGTCAGAAAGTTGTTCTATTATGCTTATTTAACCAAAGTACACCCAAGGTGAAAACAAATTTGAGGTTTAGGATTTCTGGTAAACACAGAATCTTCCCAGGTTGTAAACTGCTTAAAGGCAGAGATTATGTGTCATGAAACTTTATACCTCCTACAGCACTTGGCAAAGAGTTTTGCAGATAATTTGAACTTAAAAATCTGTGAATGAATAAATTAATTCATGGATAAGTGTATGAATGTGTTAACCTTTGACGATGAGAGTACACCAGCATGTTCTGGATGAATACATGAAGGTGTAAATGACTACACAAGTAGATGACACATGCTTGGATTTGTTAATGAGGGAGTGGACAGGATGTTTGTTCCTACTACCCTGTGGGACCAGCAAAGCAATCACGCAAGGCTTTGAAGGACATAGTTGACACATTACAGCCCTCCTATATTAGGAGTGGATTCAAGGGCCACTCAAAGGTCTTCATGAGTTTTCTTTTCTTTAGTGGGGTCACCATGGTTCTAGCATCGGAAGTCAGCTGCAAGTCCAAGATGCCAATGTTATCAGTTCTCTCAGGATTGAATGATCAGATCCCAGAGGATTGACCCACACAATAAACAAACACATTTACCCTGGGAATATAGTTACTAATAGGGCTAAGACTGATAATGGCTGCTTGTAGAAGTAAATTTAAAATCAGAAGTTCCTTTAGAGAGAAGAGAATCAGAACCTAGTGAATGGAGGTCAGTGGCATAGAACTAGAGTAGCTAAATACCATCATCTCTAGACAAGGAGCTAGCTGGTGAAAAAGGGCCTCCATTCTCAGACACTACAGAAGGCTCTTTAACAAATTCTCCTTTTCAATATGTTTTTCAATATATTTCATCGATCACCAATTCTTCCATCATGACAAAGTGCTCTGTGAAATATACCTTAGAGTGACTAGCTCACAGTTCCACTGATATAGGTCATATTTGAGATGGAAATCTTCCCAAAGAGATTGGAGAGAATTCCCTCCCAGGACTCCCCTGTCTCAAGAGTCACGTTTATAAATAATTTTCTGGGACAGGTTATTTCCTGAGGTGATATTTGGAGAATATTCCTTTATACATTCTTAGCATCATTTCAGAGGATGACATTTTATGGCTCAGTCTCCAAATATGGGGGACACATTCTGTTAAGACCTTGCATATAGATCCCTGTACCTTGATGATAGCCAGAACTCTGCCTATTTTTCCAGGATAATATACCTCAAAGGAATGCACTATGATGAGAAAGTAACCATTTTAAGACAGTTCTGTGTTTGACCCTAGCTCTATTTTTCCCTTGCTATGTGTCCTTAGGTAAGTTACTTAACCTCTAAGTCGATTTCTTTCATTATAAAATAGAGGTAATTATATTACCTACATTGCAGGGGGTTTTTGTGGATTAAATTTTTTAATGTCTGAAAAGCCCCTAATAGCTTTCAATCAAAAGTAGCAATTGATTATAACAACTAGAGTAGGATGGAGCTTTCTGCTTTGCTTCACACAGTTCTTTAGTCCCACTCTACCATAACTACCCATATTAGGAGCCTTTCCTTCTGGAAGATGCCAAGGACACATTTGTCTTTCTTTTGTAAAATCCATTACGCTTGCAGTGGATATGTTTGCTGACTGTCTTTCCCCACTTTGGTAGAAGCTCTATAAAGGCAGACCATGTCTGCCCTGTTAATTACTGTCATCCCTGTGCCTGGTCATGGGGCTCAGTAGAAAACTGCAGCGATGAGCCACTGCAATTTAAGGACACCCTAGAAACCAATTTGAATACATCTGGAGGGGAGGTCACTGCAGTAGAGCCCAGCAGGACCTACAGCTTCCATGATTCCTGAAAAGGGAACTGTTAATAAACAGTGATCGTGTTGAAAGGCCTGAGATTGATGGTAATCTTTTTATATATACCCAAAGCCTATAGCTCACCATGACCTTAATAGTCCCTTTGGAAAGAAACAAAAATGCAGTGCCTTTGGTATATCACTTAGTGACCTTACTTCCTTATATGCCATAAATGAATACTGGATTTTCCTAAAGTGAACACAACTATATGAAGCATTGAGCCCACATGGAAAGACTGGAAAGAAAAAATGATTGTGCTAGAAATAAAAGCAACCCAATTTTACTACAAGCTCTAGCGATCATTTTTAATGTTACCTTATTTAAGCCATTTTCCCTTCCTGGACCCCAGAATATCAAGCTTTAAAATGAGGAATTGGAAGGAGAGATCCAAGATGGCAGAGTATATAAACACTACAAGGTCAGAAAATGAAGTTCACAAACTCATCCTAGAAAAAGTACAACATACCTCACTTCTGAATATCACTACGTCCACCTTTGAAGTACTTCCCTTGGGAAGCTGCACCAACGCCAATGCCTAGTCCACTCTTCAAAGCAATTTTGGAACTCTTTTTCTGGAATGGCTATCAGAGGTGTCAATGTATTACCTTGATGTTCTGAATGTCATCAAAATGTCCTCCTTTCAATATTTCCTTTATCTTTGGGTAAAGAAAGAAGTCTTTGGGGGCCAGAGCAGGTGAGTAGGGAGGGTGTTCCAATACAGTGATTTGTTTACTGGCTAAAAACTCCCTCACAGACATTGCCGTGTGAGCTAGTGCATTGTTAAGATGCAAGAGCCATGAATTGTTGGTGAAAAGTTCAGGTCGCCTAACTTTTTCATGCAGCTTTTCCAGAACTTCCAAATAGTAAACTTGGTTAATTGTTTGTTCACTTGGTACAAATTCATAATGAATAATCCCTCTGATATAAAAAAAAAAAGGTTAGCAACATCATTGCAACAAGTTTGTGAACTTAATTGTCAGAACTCGTATGCCTGCTTCCTTTCATGAACACATTAAAATTACAACTAAATTATAGAATAATCAACCCAGAGAACCATCTGAAGTCTGGCTGAACAGAAGTTTTATAACTAAGGATATAAAGAAGCCACATTGAGACTGGTAGGAGGGGTGGAGACAAAAAACAGCTGGCTACAAACCTCCGTGTGGTAATTGAGAACTGGGAGGGATATCTTGGCCACCGAGGTTCCCCCCAGAGGAATGAAAGACCCCAGCCCCACACCAGGCTCCTCAGCCCAGAGTAATGGTGCCAGGAAGGGCACTCCGCACAACATCTAGCCGTGAAAAACAGTAGGGATTCCAGCCATCCAGGTGGAATGAAAGGCTGCGGGAAACCCAGACATCTCCTTAAAGGGCCCAGGCACAGAATCTCACTTGCAGGCACTCACCTTGGGCTCCGGCAGAAGGACAGTAACTCAAGGGGAGTAGGAGGAATACGGGGGGCAGACTGAAGTGTGTGCCTTCAGCGCAAGGGCTGGAGGATAGTTGCCATTTCCCATGAGGGAGCCTCCTCCCATGCAGCCAGCAGGTGGGCACCATCTTTCCTATGTTGAGCCCGCCTCCACACAGCCAAATCTGAATTTGATTGGTCTGGTGAGCTCTGCTGCTCCACTTTGATGACTCATTGGGACCCCGCAGCATCCAACTTGCCCAACATCTGAGGCACTTTCTCTGAGAGCAGCCAACCCCACCCACATTGCACTCTTTCTCAAAAAACTATTGGAATCTGCAGGACCCTGGTGGACAGCAGCTGGCCATGGTGTGCTCTGAGACTTTTGCTGAGTAGCTTCAGGCTCAGCACTGGCACCAAACCAGAACCTACATTAATCTGTTGACCATAATTCTTCCCACTCTAGTGACTCCCTAAAACCCTGCCTCATCCAACTTGTGTACCACATGAGGCTTTATCAGGGGCTGAACCTTCAGGGAACCAGCAGGAGGCAGCAGGACTTGGGGTGTCCTGACTTTTTATGGAGCTATCCCAGGCCCAGCACTGGTGCCAGCTGTCCTCAGTTCACAGTGTGGCCTCTCCCACACACCTCCAGAATTAGCACAGGCAGAGAACAACCGAGGATTGCTTTGTAGCTCCAACCAGATAGCCCAGCCAGTCACAGACAGTGAGTGGCATGGGCCTGCACTGGAGCCCCTCACAAGAGGCCCCAGGACCAACATACTTAGAGGTTGGCTTCAGACCACAGCAGAGCACCACCCAATTAGCCCCACAAGTGGCACACCCAAAGGGCTGTCTCAACAGGCACCAGAGCCCACTGGAGTGAATCCCACTCAGTGGAGCAAACCTCCCACACAGCAGCCTGTAAAATGTGGACGGGGCCAAACTCCATAGCCAATCAGCCTGAGGGTCAATCCCACCCACTGATGTGCCAATAGCAATCAAGACTCAACTATAACAGAAGGGTACAAACAACCCACACAGGGGACACTCCTGGAGTACTCAGAGCAGGTGACTAGGGAGACTGTGCCAGACACCCACAGGGCACCTATTACGTAAGGCCATCCAGCCAAGACTGGGAGACATAGAAGATCTACCTAATACTTAGAAACAAACACAGAGAGATAGCCAAAATGAGGAAACAAAGAAATATATCCTAAATGAAGAACAGAAGAAAACCCCAGAAAAACAGAACTAAACAAAATGGAGCAACCTAATAAGCAACCTAACAGAGATAGAGACCAAAACATTTGTTATAAGTATGCTCAAGGAACTTAGTGAGAATTTCAATAGATATATAGTAAGCATAAAAAAGGACATAAAAACTATAAAAAAAGAACCAGTCAGAAGTGAAGAATACAATAACTGAAATGAACAGTGCACTAGAAGGAGCTACCGGCAGACTAAATGAAGCAGAAGATCAAATCAGCAATTTGGAAGACAAGATAGCAGAAAACACCTGATTGGAACAGCAAAAGGAAAAAATAATTTTTAAAAATGAGGATAGTTTAAGAGACCTCTAGGATAACATCAAGCATAACAACATTTGCATCATAGGGGCATGAGAAGGAGAAGAGAGAAAGCAAGGGATTGAGAACATATTTGAAGAAATAATAGACTGAAAACTTTCCTAACCTGGTGAAGCAAATAGACATACAAGTCCAGGAAGTGCAGAGAGTCCTACACAGGATGAACCCAAACAGGCCAACACCAAGACACATTATAATTAAAATGGCAAAGTTTAAAGACTAAGAGAGAATCCTAAAGGCAGCAACATAAAGGCAACTGATACATTATAAGGGAGCTCCCATAAGATTGTCAGATGATTTCTCAACAGGAACTTTGCAGGCCAGAAGGGATTTGAACAAAATAATCAATGTGAGGAAAATCAAGACCCTAAAACCCAGATTACTCTACCAAGCAAAACTATAATTTAGAATCAAAG
Source organism: Rhinolophus sinicus (assembly GCF_036562045.2). Lineage (NCBI taxonomy): Eukaryota > Metazoa > Chordata > Mammalia > Chiroptera > Rhinolophidae > Rhinolophus > Rhinolophus sinicus. The sequence goes on from NC_133759.1 coordinate 36,506,693, forward strand.
GACAGATAAAGAGCTTCCCAGACAAGAAAAAGCAAAAGGAGTTCATCATCACCAAACCAATATAAGAAGAAATGTTAGAAGGACTTCTTTAATATGAAAAAAAATCAAAATTATGAATAATAAAATGGAAATAGCTATATGTCTATCAACAATTACTCTCAATATAAATGGATTAAATGCTCCACTCTTACATAAACAAAACTCTTACATATGTTGCCTACAAGAGACTCACTTAAGATTGAAAGACACACACAGATGGAAAGTAAAGGGATGGAAAATATATTTCATGAAAGTGGAAATGAAAAAAAACAAATAAAGCTGGGGTAGCAATACTTATACCAGACAAAAATAGGCTTTAAAACAAAAGCTATAACACCAGACAAAGAAGGACCTAGTAATCCCACTTCAGGGTATTTATCTGAAGAAACCCAAACTGCTACTTCAAGGGGACACATTTATCCATGTGTTCATGCAACATTGTTTACAATGGTAAGATGTGGAGGCAACCTGGGTGCCTGTCAATGGAAGAATGGTTAAAGAGAGATGGTGCATCTATACAATGGAATATTGCTCAACCAGAGAAGGGAATGGGTTCTTGCCATCTGTGGTGGCATGGATGGACCTGGAGGGTATTGGGCTTAGTGTGGTATGTCAGACACAGAAAGACAGACGCAGTGTGATTTCACTTATATACAAAACCTAAAGAACAAAATAAACAAACAAAACAGAAACAAACTCATAGATACAGAGAACATTTGGATGGTTGCCAGGTGGGAGGGGGTTGGGGAGTGAGTGAAAAAGGGAAAGAGATTAAGAAGTACAAATTGGTTGTTACATAGTAATCATGGGGATGTAGGGTATAGCATGAGGAATATAGTCAATAATATTGTAATAACTATGTATGGTGTCAGATGGGTACTAGATTTGTTGGAGTGATAGATGGGAGATGGTTGGAGGGTAGGGTGAAAAAAAGTGAAGGGATTAAGAAGTACGAACTAGTCAAAATAGTCTACAAAATAGTCATGGGAGTTACAAAATAGTCATGGGAATGTAAAGTAAAGCACAGGAAATATAGTCAATAATATGGTAATAACTATGTATAGTGCCAAGCGAGTACTAGACTGGTCGGGGGGATTATTTCTTTAATTATACAAATATCTAACCACTATGCTGTACACATGAAATTAGTACAAAATAATTTTGAATGTCAGCTGTAATTTAAAAAATTTAAAACAGGGAAAGTTGAAGAGGAATAAGAGGTCCAAATTTCCATGTATAAAACAAATAAATCATGGGGATGTAACGTACAGCATAGGGAATATAGTCAATAATACTGTGATAACGTGGTACCGTGTCAGATGGTTCCTGGACTTATCATGGTGATCTCTTCTTTAGGTATATAAATGTTGAATAACTCTGGTGTACCCCTGAAACTAATAACATTGTATGTTAGCTATATTTTAATAAAAATCTTAAATAAAATAAGTAAATTGAAAAAAATGAGCAATTGAAATAGATCAATTCCATTGACCCTCCCCGTTCCAACTGTCCAGCATTTTCTCATTCTACACACATCTGCATGCATGCCCTTCATCAATCAGAGGATTGTATAAGCAACAGTTTTGCACTTCCCACAATTCCACATCCTTTGACAATGACAATGTTCACGGTTTCTGGACTCGCTATTTCTCAGAAGTTAGGTGCTGTTTGGTTGTGGTTGCTTGCTTTTTTTAAACCAGCCCTGATCAGTCATGGTGAAGCGGTCTTGTCTGTCTTCTTGCATCTTGTCCCTTGTCCCGCAGCCATGCTGCAGGCGGTGCGAGCCCTGATGATTGTGGGAATCGTCCTGGGTGTCATTGGCGTCCTGGTGTCCATCTTCGCCCTGAAGTGTATCCGCATTGGCAGCATGGAGGACTCCGCCAAGGCCAAAATGACACTGACCTCTGGGATCATGTTCATTATTTCAGGTAAACAAGGAGCCTGGGTTCCCCCTCTCACATGTGCTTCTGGGAATGCCAAAGCGAAATCATTCTGGCAGAGGACACACTTCTCCCTACTGAGCATAGTTTGAACATGGTTCAGAGCGTTTCCCACTGAGATTCAAGATCTGAGATTAAGGCCCAGTTACACTCTACAGAATTATCATGAGTGCGAAGGTCCCTCTTAGCTGCCACCCCATCTCATTAGAAGAGATTCCCAACGCTTAGGTAGCCATGTGATTCGACCCCTAAAGGCATGATTTTGTTAAGACTCTAGAAAATGATTTTAAGGGAAAAGCTCTTGACATTTTCAAAGGACCAGTCCCCTGATATTTGTACTATTAATCATTGGTCCCAAGATGCATGAAAAATCTTTCTGCGAATATACAAATCTTCCACAATTAGTAAAGTAAGAGAGTCTAAGCGTCTAGTACAGTGTCTATCTAGTACATAGTGGGAATTCAATAATCAATGCTTGGATTGACCGTCTGTTATAGGAATGGAATATTCTGCAGCCCACTCATCCAAAGTCGTTTGAGCATATGTTGCCTCAGAAACATTGTGATCCCTTTAAAGCTGACTCTGGAGCCCCCTTGTTCTTGGTCCACAGGTCTTTGTGCCATCGCTGGAGTGTCTGTGTTTGCCAACATGCTGGTTACTAACTTCTGGATGTCTACAGCTAACATGTTCACCGGCATGGGTGGGATGGTGCAAACTGTTCAAACCAGGTAACCTCCTAATCTAGGTCTCAGGCTTCCATGGTGAATATTGTTGCAAAAATCCGATTAAACACATATGCCTAATGTGACTGTCAGTGCCTGAAATAGCAAAAATTTATCAGAGGCATCCATGCCATATCTTAAATCAACAATGATCTGTAAATTCTAACCTTCATTTCAGTGAAATATCCTTGGTGATATGACTTGAGGCTGATCTGACATTTGCATTGAAATACAGCAACAGTTCACAGTATTTATCTAACACTCTTACACAGGGCCCATTGTGGTGACAATGAAACAGGCACTATTAACCGAGGCATGTAAATGAGCATCAAACCACATCTCCAGTCCATGACAGGAACCTGGCTAGGGACGGGTAAAAGCTTGAATAGAAATGAGCAAGGTGCAGTATAGGTGAGAAAAGTAATGTTTCATCCTGTACCGCTGCCTCTTTCTCTCTTTCATTAATTCATTCATTCTATAAATGTATTGAGCACCTGTTATGGGCCAGGAACTGTTCTGAGTGCTGGGGATAAAGACAAGGCCGTAGTTCTCATGGAGGTTGTGGTCTAGCAGAGGGAGATGAAACCCCACTATAATCTGGTATCTGAAGGAAGGTAGAACTTTTAAAAGACGGAAAAGCAATTCCAACACGTGTGTTCAGTTAGCCACTTCAAAGGGATGTTTCTCATAGCAAGAAGCAGCAGCAAATTTCTGAAGGAGAAGGATCATGTTCTGGGAGAGTAATATAAATATTATACCTAAGAAGAGATTTCTCCAGCCACCATCATGGGATACAGACAGGGTGTAAGGATGTGATAAACCCGTTTGCTCTCTGGCTCCTTGAAACTTCAGTCCCCATCCATGTCCTACTTTGTTTCAAAGATGGAAAGGAAGTGATCCCCATAGCTGCCCTCATCCACCTCCATGGTCCTCCCATGGTTTCTTGCTTATAAGAGCAACTTAGAAGTAAACTCACCAACTCATCCCAGTTTGCCTGGGACTTGCCCAGTTTTAGCATGGAAAGTCCCACATCCTGGAAAGCGCCTCTGTCACGGGCAAATCTGGATGGTTGTTCACCCTACTTACAAGAGCCCACCTTGTCCAGAGTTTCTAGGTACCTAGTGTCACTGCCCCTGCCCAGAGGAGCCACCTACCACTGGGCACCCAGCACTAATGCATGCCATCACTCTCTCAAAGCATGTCCCTAAATCCTGCCCCTGTCCCTTGGGCAGGCAACTTCAGCCCTGAGACTGAGACCAGAGGGTTCTGAGAGGCCACCTAAACTTTGTCCTCCACAGATGGGCAGCAGTGTTTCTCTTTCTTTCTGTCTTCTCACCTTCTCCACCCAGAAGTCACACAAGATAGCACAGGTGCCAAAAAAGATATTGCCAGTTAATTGATGGGGCTTCGTCCTGGTGCCCCATTTGGGCACAGTATCCCCTCCTCCTGTCCTCTGATTCTGCACAGCTATGTTGAATGTAACATTGGCAGAGCTTAAGCCCTGGATCAGAGCTATAAACTGTCCTCATCCTGTACCCAGCTTGCAAAGTGTTTGAATTAGTTTAAACATTTCATTTTATAACCTGAATTAATCACCAACTTTTAAAAATTAGAAGTGTCATAGGTTGGGTTACTTAGAAACATCCTGAGAACCCATGTGTGACTGATTCATTGAGGAATGGGAGACTGGTGAGGACGTGGGGGAAGCAGGACAGGCAAGAGGGTGATCTCAGATGAAGTCTTGGACTGAGCCTGATCCTAGGGAGCTGTGGGGTCTTAACTCCAAACTTCCATACTTCGGCACCAGTTAGCCTCTGTGCATGTGGGCAAAGTGACTCCAGTGGCTGAAACAAGCCAGAACTCCAGGAAGAGTCACAGGGACCAGCAGGTAAAGGCAAAAGAACACAGGAGCTGGTGGAGAGACACGGAAATGGTTAAAGGGACAAAGGGGACCTGGGCAGAGAGCCATTCATACCCAATACAAGGATATTTCATAACACACACACACACACACACACACACACACACACCTGTATTGCCACCTTCTTGTAAAAAAAAAAAAATCAGATGATCTGGCAGCACTGGGTCCTCATTCTCATGTGGCAACGACTTCTGCTGATGATAGGCAGCTGCCCTTTAGCTAGGGCTCACACTCTCCATTTTGCCACAGTCACTCTCAGGCCTATTATCACATGTTTATGGTTTTTACCCAATATAATAGAGTTACGACAGTGAAATACTTCCTTATACGCAGACCACTTTGCTCATTTATGTTTCTTACCTGTCCCAGGTAAGTATATAAGTTTGCTAACCTTGACTAAGAGTGTCTAAGTGCAGGAAGGGGACCTCGTTTCTCATGCACAGAGGATAGTATAGTTTAATGATGAATAGTGAGGGCTGTGGAGGCAGAGTGGCCTGAATTTAAATCCTGGCAATGCCATGTCCTTCCCGCATCTTTGGAAAAGTTAATTAACCTCTGTGAGCTTTAATTTCCTCATCTGTAAAATGGTCACTTCAACTTAGTTCTTCCTAAAGACAATACTCCTACCTACATGGATGGTTGCCAGGATTACTTGAGGTAGGTGAGATGAATGCTTCTTGGCCCACCGTAAGAACTCAAGGGACCAAACTTCCTTCAGGAATAATAACTTGAGACTGATTCCATATTTCTCAAACATCTTCTCTGGCCAAACCTTCAAGATACTCCCCTTTGGTAATAAGGAGGGGAGGGGGATTTCCTGAGATGTTTCCCTGAGATTAGAGATTTATAGTTAGTGTTATGCCTCAGTGATCCTACAAGCCCAAGAATCCCCTGCTGTTCTGATGACTAGTGTAAGTCCCAGTGCTATTCTCCAGGGCACCTGATTCAGTTGCCTGGGACCCAAAGGAGTGTGTGTTCGGAGGGCATTGGCAGGGATGGATGTAGAATCCAAAGGGGGGACAGAGAGGATGCACATGGCCAGGTGCAGTGGGTGGAGCCTGGAGGGCTGAGTCAACCACGTTCAAAGCCATCCTCTCCCTACTCAGGTACACCTTCGGGTCGGCTCTGTTCGTGGGCTGGGTCGCTGGAGGCCTCACGCTAATTGGAGGTGTGATGATGTGCATAGCCTGCCGGGGCCTGGTGCCTGAGGAAACCAAGTGAGTCTCCCATCCCAACGCAATCAGATGTTTGATGTACAATTTGCAGCCAGACTGATGAGTGTAGGTATATGGAATAACATTGTTGACTGAAGGATCAAGAACCTTCTCTTTTATGAGGAGCCTAGGTGTGATCCTATTTGAAGGGAAAGAACATCCATGTGGATTCCCTCTGGCTCCAATAGTCTGTGATTCAATGGCTCTCAGCTGGGAGCAATTTGTCCCCAAGGGGATATTTGGTAACATCTGAAGACACTTTGATTGTTAACAACTTGAGTGTGGGGCGACAGGTAATACTGGCATGTAGTGGGTGGAGGCCAAGGGTGTTGCTAAACACCCTACAATCCACAGGCAGGCCTCCACAACCGAGAAGCAGCGTTCCAAATGCCAGCAGTACCGCTGCTGGGAAAGCCTGCTGTAACTCCAGCAGTGGACTGGAGTTAGGAGACCTAGATCCCAGTCTGCTTCTATTGCTAGCTAGCCGTGTGACCTCTAATAAATCATTTACCCTCTCGGCACCTCTCTTACCTCATCCCTACACTGAGCAGATTAGAGGAGATGGGCTGCCTGTAGGCACCTTCCAGCTCACAAATTTTATCATTCTTTGGCCTAAACATGTTCCCCCTGGATATTGTTTCTGGTTCACTTTAACTGATTAACAGAGGGAACTCACTAGTCACTAACTACCAGCTCTAATACAAAGCCAGAAATTCTGCTCTACTGCAGAGGCAGAAAACCACTGTCCCATAGCCTAAAGTTACCAACTGTCTCAGTTTGCCCAATACTAAGGGTTTCCTGGGACATTGGACTTTCAGTGCTGAAACTGAGACAGTCCAGGGTAAATGAGGTGACTTTTCCTCCTGCCAAACACATCTATCGTCATGGAATGTTTCTTTTTCTTTCAGCTACAAAGCCGTGTCTTATCATGCCTCAGGTCCCAATGTGGCCTACAAGCACGGAGGCTTCAAGGCTAGCACTGGCTTTGGGCCCAACACCCAAAACAAGAAGATATATGATGGGGGTGCCCGCACAGAGGACGAAGCACAATCTCATCCTTCCAAGTACGACTACGTGTAGTACTCCAAGACACCTTGGCATGGGCAGAAGAAACCCCCCATGAGATCTCAGCCCCCCAAAAAAGGAAATTTTACCTTGATTCCTGACTGCTTTTGACTCATGGTTGGAAGTTAGGAAAGCCTTGATTTCACCTGTAGCAAGGCCAGATGGTCTTAGCCACATGTCTCTGTTTCTAAATGTTCCATCAAAAACAGCTGAGTTATCAGATGTAAATTAGAGGCAATAGCTCACATTTCCAATCCTCTATTTCTTTTTTGTAATATAACTTTCCTAAACTGATGATAGAATGTGGTTTGAGTTCCTATCAGACACTTGGATGATTTAATCAGACTCTCCCTCCTCCTTCTAGCCAAAGCCCAATGATGATCTATTTCTCAACTCATCCCCCAGAACAATTCTGAAAGGAAAAAAAGAGGGTCAATCACATGACATCATTTTCTGCTATTAGATTGTTGCCATCCCCCTGCCCCCAACTTGGCTACTAATAAACACTGATTGAAGAAGAGGTGAGAGGGGAAAGATATTTGTCATGTTTCCAGCTCATTATCTGAGTTTTCTTACACTGTGATTTTAAACGTTACTTGGACCAAAGTGATTTCAGTTTGAGGAAACCAAGCCTTTCTATTTCTTTTGGCATCTGCTAATTCCTCTCCCAGGAGTTTCCTGAGCTCTCCACTACAGGTCCTCTTTCTGTCACAGGCCAGAAAGTGTCCCGAAAGGAATGAGAAGAGGATTTTTTTTTCTTTTCAAAATCTAAATATATTTGGTATACTATAGTTAGAATAAATAATGTATCAGTAAAATGATGCACTGTCTCCATGAATTAGCCTCACTCCTACACATGGATAGAAGAAAATGAAAAAAATAATTGCTTTGATGTCTATATTGTACTTCATAAAAATCACACTTACATCCAAATTTCATAAAATGCTCACTGATCCTAATTTCCTTTGAGTTCCCCATGACTTTGATTATACTGATAGAGTCAGTGTAACCCATGTAAAAACCAAATAATGGAATATAGGAAATGAGTTGAAACTAGTTCTTCCAAAAAATAAAAAGTGATGAGCCTGAATTTAATGTTACATTGCCAAGTGCCACATAACCACTCTTGAATGGTTATAGGCCACTGTCAGTTTACAGTAGACTTGGCACTGTGGTCAGCTTTGTTACTCTGAGAGCTGTTCTCTTCAGTAAATTCATCTAGAGTGGTTGGACCATTGAATGTTCAAGAACTGAAAGCTCTTTGCAGCCACACACCTTCCCTGTGTTTATGTCACTGCTACAGAAAGCCTAAACTCCTTCCAAGCCACCTGAATTCCATCCCAGTACCAGAGCCAGAATAGGCCCCCTGGGAAACTAAGGTAAAGGCAGTGTCTCTAAACTACCGATTCAGGGAGCAGCATTGTAAGGGGGAATTTGACCACTGGGTTATTATCTAAGGAAAAAAGTCCTCACACCAATAGTGCATTCCATCCTCCAAGGAGATGGGTAGTATTCATTGGGGTCTTTAGGCTGGACAGGCTGTGTCTGGGGAAAGATCATGGCCCATTAAACATATTTGGTGAAGTATGTTCACCAAGAGCCAAAACAGAATCTTCTCACTGAGACAGCAATTGGTTTTAGGCCAAGTCAAAGAGACTACTCATGGAACGCATTGTCTGAAATGGGATAAAAGATTGATAACTAAAGAAAACAAAACTGGGGTAGAGGGGAAGAAGCTGAGCAATCTAGGGTATGGGGATTGTTAAGGAGTCACAGGATTTGAATTGAAGGCCAGGGGGCACAATGATCTCTCCCTCCTATCACCAAAATGTCACTGGTCGGGTCTGAGATACCGAGGTGTGGCCCAGCTATGTTTTTAGTTAGAACATTCTCTATCCAACACTTAATTGTTTGAAGGTCTCCATGTAGTTAGATTGTGCTTTGTAATTTTTTTGTTGCTCTCTTTTATTGTATATGCATTGAATATTGACTTGCATATTTTGTTACTTAAATATTAAAAACACTATTATCTCATATTTGAATAGCTTCCACTCTTTTTTCCTAAGCTTCAAGAAATGGAGGTGGGAGTCTCAGCACCTCAAAGCTGAATGCATCTTCCTGGAGTGTTACTGCTGGCAGAATCTGTGCCTGCTCAGCGGCAGCATGGCTGCCTGGAGGCCAACTAGGTCTGATCTAGCCCGGTTAGTAGTATTTGCAAGTTAGGAAGCCTAAATAAGAAGGGATTCCCAGAGCAGCCAGGCATACAGTATGGGACCCAAGGACCAAGTTTAGCCTATCTGATCCTGAGTGCACCAGCCTGAAGTGTCTAATGTCATTGGCCTGCCCATGAGCTAGTAAAACTGGAGAGCCAGTGCCTATCCTTCTGAGGACGTCAAGGTCTGGGTTCACCAGCTCAGCTAGCTATACTCACTGAACCTCCATCAGGTTGTGGAAAAACCATGTACTACATATAGAGAACAGCCCAACCTCAAATCTAGGCCACACCACTTTCCAGCTCTGTCAACTTAAGTAAAGCACTTAAACTTTCTGAGTCTCAGTTTCCTTATCTAGAAAATGGGATAATAAGGATAATGGAATAATGCAAGTAAAGGGCCTAGTTAAGTGACAAACACCCAACTTACACAACATTTTAGAAAAATAGGACCATTGGCTTATGTAACTAGGGTATCTGAAGCCAGGGTTGGCTTCAGGCATAGCTGGATTGAGGGATATGCTCAAGACTGTACCCTTTTCTGCTTTCAGTTCTGCTACAGTTCTGCTTTCCTCTCTGTTGATTTGCTTCTGAAGCAGGTTGTCCCCACAGTATAGCAGAGATGGCTGCTCATATTTCTAGGCATATGCCATCTTTCAGCTAGGGAAGCTTGCCCCAAAGAGGTATGTCTTTCCTGATATTTTTAGGACAAAAAAAAAAAAAAATCCTGATACAACTCACTGGAATATTTGAGTCATGTATCCATCCCTAAACCTCTTCCTATAGCCAGAGCAGTGGTATTTAGCTTGGCAAAGCCTGGGTCCCACAGTAAAAACATGGAGATTTGCTGTATGCCACAAAGACTGTATTCTAAGGACCCGAATCCTTAGAAATCAGGCAAACTCATTGCTTTGCCTAATTTTTCACAGTTTTGGTTGAACTTGAACTCCAAGGAAAGCTTCAGAGGCACTACCTCTGAAACTCTGACTGGTTACCAAATAGCATATAGTTCAGAGAGGGAGAAACTGAGAAATTATCCTGGTTCTCACAGAAAACTGATCATCAAAACCTCAAAATGGTGAAAACTTGACATTCAATTTTAAACAAGTGGGAGTAAAAAGCTGTCCTCAGCTATATAATTATGAGCTATTCAAATTTAGATTTCCTCAGATTAGGGACATTTTGAAGACTCCTGTGCAAAGACAGAAATGAAGGAATCAAGTCATAATGTACATGCTCAAAATATGACTCACCATCATAATCTATAAAAATCTCTGGGAAATTGTGAGGAGCTGGCTACTGAGTGTTTTGCTGTCATCCACCCTGGAGGTCCAAAGGAAAAAGGTTTAATCAATGCCTCTGAAAGATGCCCAATATTTTTACCATTTTCTCTGGTAGGTTAATATTCAGCCCTGTCCTGCATTCACAGGACATTACACAGGGTCAACCACTGCAATGGCCCCATTTTTGCCAAAGTGTAGAGTTAATACATTCCACTGGAGAGAGCACTGTACTTGGAATCAGAAACCTGGACTTTGGTCCCAACTCCACTGCCAAACAGTTACATTACCTTGAAGGATCAATTGCAATAATTCACCAACATGTTTTCATTATTTTGTTTCTTTATTGAGCCCTTGTGATTATCAGTACAGCATTTAGTGCTTTATACTTTGTCTCTGATCCTCCAACAATCCTGATCTCACTCCACTCACCTCACACCTGTGACCAGTCTGAGTGGCCTGAAGCTCTAAGACTTTTGCCCGAAACCACACACCTACAAACACACACTCACAGATACTCACACACACTCAAACACCCAGTTATAACCCTGGGTCCTCAGCAGGGACCATGATTTTTTTGATTTTTCAATTCTCAAGTATTTGTAGATAACTCAGAAATACTTTTGAACTGTTCCACTCCTCCAGCTGATTTTTCATACCTCCCAATCCACAACTAGAAAGGAAAGGGATTATTCTCTTCACAATAGCCCAAATTAAGGTGGAATGAGCATAAGAAGTATTAAGAATTGAGGATAAACAGAGTTCCTTTTGGTTTAATATTAACTGCAAGACAGAATACCGTGGAGACAAAATGTCACTAAAATGCTTCAAATGTAGTCAAATGCCATTCTGGAGTAAAAGAATTTAATTTAGAAACCAAAAAGGCATCTAACAGTGATGGGTTTTAGTGTGCATTCCATCACAATACTCAGTACTAAAGGCAGCTACTACCTAATGACCAACTAAGATGAAATCTCTTAGCTACCCCTGCTATAGCGGGCTGATAAAAGAAATTAGAGATTTGTTCCTCGGAGCATTTTCCAGGCAGAGGTGGATCCTGCTTGTTGACAAGGAACATACAAGTCCCTTCCATAGAAAACATAATATTTTGTCCTATCTTTTAACTAGATTTTGGGAAGAATTTAAAGATAATGTTCTATCTAATAGTTTAAAAGGCTAAAAATATTTGTCCTTTATTCCAATTATTTTCCCTAAGGAAATAATCATAAATATTTATGCCCAAAGATATACACCAATTGTTTAGAATAGTGAAACTGGGTCAACCTGAAATCCAACGAGAGGAAGACTTGTAGCCATGAAATTATTAAGATTTTTAAAAAATATTAATTATTTTACATAGTGCATTGAAAAATGCCCTGGAAAGAAATGTATTCCAAAATATTTTTAAAGTGGTTGCTTCTGATTGGGGATATAATGATACTTTCAGTTTTTTATACTTATCAGTACTTTCCAAGTTTTCTCCAATATCTTCACTTTACATTGAGAAAAAAAAAATTAAACTGAAAACTAATGGAGGGGCAGTAAGATGGCTCAGTTGGTCAGAGTGTGAGCTCTGAACAACAGGGTTGATGGTTCAATTCCCACATGGGATGGTGGGCTGTGCCCCCTGTAACTTAAGATTGAAAACAGCAACTGGACTTGGAGCTGAGCTGTGCCCTCCACAACTGGACTGAAGGACAACGACTTGGAACTGATGGGCCCTGGAGAAACACACTGTTCCCCAATATTCCCAAAAAAATTTATTTAAAAAAATAAAAATAAGAAAGTAAAAAAAAAAAAGAAACTAAAAACTAATGGAGAATCAAAAAATAGAAAATAACATCTGACATGGCACAATGTGAATAGGCTTAACACTACTTAACTGTACACTTAAAAATGGTTAATATAGTAACTTTTATGTTATGTGTCTTTTACCACAATTAAAAAATAATAACAGCCAGACGGAACATCCACAAGGGCAGGTGCAGCCTATTACCTGGAGACCTGACCATCTCAGGCAGCTTGGAAGGAGGAATCTGATAAGCCCTGGCTGAGCTGAGCTCTCTGTTTATTCTGAACCACTAAAATAAAAGTCACGAGCCTAGAAAGTGACCTCATACTGTGTTGTTTTCGTTTTGCTTCCCTTTGGAGAGCTTTTGGCATTCATCTCTCCATTAGATCACCTCTACTCACCTATGAAGATAGGAGAGCAGAGGCCCACACCCCCATTGTGGACCAGAGAAGGGTCAGGACATACTCAGGGCCCTGCTCAGACATGACAGGGGGAGTGAGGACAAGGATTGGAACCCACACGCAGGTTTCACCTCTTACTTCCTCCCCAAGGCCACACAGATCTCATCTCTTCACTCTTAGTCCATTGGCCTCCCCAGTTCCCATCTCCTTTCTCTGGACAGAAGGGCCAACCCAAAAGAGCAAGGACAGGCTTTCTGCAGGTGAGTGGCCTAATGTCAGCAGGCGGCCTGGGCCTCTACTCCAGTCCTCGTACAGGGAAAGATCCAGAACAGGTCCTCAGCTCCCAATACCTGGAACATGACAGACCTGCATCTGGTAAATAAGAGACTTAGTAGGAGCTGCGTGTCTTGTATCCAAAGAGGAAGACTGTAGGAGTTTAAGTCAGTTTCTCAGGGTTTCTAAAAGATAATCTCAATCTGAGTTAGTGTGTCAACCTTAGACTCCACTCAGAGATGTTAGGAATCAGGCAAAGTTCAGTAGCTTTTTTTAATTGGACAAAGCAAAGTTTTAGAAATTTAGGCTTAACATAAAAATGAAAAAAAATAAATAAATAACCTCCCCATTCCTGAACAAACCTTAGAAATTAAGAGAAAAGCATTGATGGAAGAAGTGAATGATGGGGAAAGATCACTTTGAACTTTAAAGAAATCAGATAATTATTAATATTAATACTACTATCATTATCATCTATTGAGAGCTAGATCTCAGACATCTTCAATTGTACACTAGCTCTAATTCTCAAAATAACCCATGAGACAGATATTATTAATATTATCCCCATTTCACAGATGAAGAAACGAAAGTTCAGAGAGGTCTTGCCCAAGTAAGGTGATCTTACCCAAGTAAGCTGTCTTGGTTTATCTGGAACTGCCCTGGGTTTAGCACTGAAAGTCCTGCATTCCAGGAAACCTCTCAGCCCCCAGCAACCTAGGACATCTGTTCACCCTAATGCCAAGACTGCATAGCTACTAGTAGAAAAGCATGGATTCCAACCAGGATCTGTCTGGCTCCACACCTCACTCTCTTTCCACCATGCCAGAGTGAACTCCAATAAACAGACAAAATACATACATAGGAAGGAAGGAAGAAAGGAAGGAAGGAAGGGAGGGAGGGAGGGAGGGAGGGAGGAAGGAAGGAAGGGAGGAAGGGAGGAAGGGAGAAAGGAAGGTATAAATCTACTTGAAACAAGAAAAGTATTTGCCTATGAAGCCAAGAAGCATAAACTTAAAACAACATAGTACTGTAAAATTTCTATCTTAATTCTCAAGTTTAAAAAAATGTCCAAAAAAAAAAGCAAATCTATTATAAATGGTAGACAGACAGATGGCAGGGATGGAGGAGGACATCGGGCTAGCTTGTCCATTTGAGCTGATATATGCAGCCTCAGGAAAGCTCTCAGTGTGCTGTGCTATGTGTGCAGTTTTGAAGGCTTCCAGGCTAAAGAGGACTGTGTGTGATGCAGGGAAAGGTCCAGGACCCCCAAAGTGCACTGTCTGCAAGTGAAATCGCTGACCCTTCCAGTGGTGGCAGTCAAAAGCCACCCAAAGTTTGAGCTGAGGCTCATTTTACTAATCTTTGGTTGGAGCTCCCCAACACTGTCTGGGATCTGAATCAGTTTCCACTGCCATTGAGAGTTTTCCCATTCCTTTCTTGTCTCAAGTGGAGCTGGACATGACCTGCTCAACTCTGGTCTCTGGTTGTTGACCAGTCCCGGTTTCCCTGTTATCAAAGCTGCCGCCCTTAGTCCTTATTGACTATAGAAAGTTTATTTATTTTGTTCAACAAGCCAACTTGAATTTCCCCAAAGAATTTTTTGATAGGTAAAACATCAAACATATTAAGCATGTGGAACTTTGCCACCCATACTTGTTGCTCTAAGGAGGATGGTTGCCATGGCAATGGCTCTGTAAGATGGAGTCAGGCTGAAGGGTGAATAAAATACCATAATGGAGCCCAGGCCACCCAACCAGCCAGCCCCTTATGATACTGGGAGTGTTTGCCCAAGTCTTGGAAGTTAAGTCATAATTAAGAGAGAGTGAGAGAAACAAAAATGTCCCACTGCAAATAAACATGTTGAGGGGTGGGGGTGGGGGTTAGAATGTGGGTGGAGATGTTTTGAAAGTCAAGAGTGAGTGTATGGGACTGTTTCTTCTCCTGAGGGCTGGCAGAATCCTCCCACCAATGCTTTTGTGTAAATAGACCAGTCCCAAGCATCTGCAAAGAGGCATAACCAATAGAACAGAGAGAACTCAATGAAGGGTTCACCAAAGAGTGACCCTGCCACCTTTTTGGCAACATACTCCAAGATACTCTGCTATACTCCAACATACTCTACCGGGTTCATTCTCTGTGACCCAGTAGTCCCATTCCTGGAAATCTGCCCAAATAAAATCATCCTGACTCTAAAAAAACAACAACTGTGGTTCCATGGGAACCATTAGAAGAAGGATGGTATACAGGAAATGTGAAAAGTACCTTGGTACTGTAATCATTTCAGATACATCTCCCCATGTGCAAGGAATTCCACAGAAAGTGGTGGAAAACGCTGAACAAAAATAAAGCTTTGACTTCTAAAAGGGCAAAATTTGATCCACATGGAAAGAATAAGTTCTCCACTTGCAGAATTTGTAGAAGTTCTTGCACCAGCCAGTTTCTCATTACTGCAGCGTTGTGCAATGTGTGGAAAAAGGTTTTAGATACCAAAAATTACCAGCAAACATCTGTCTAGATGTATTGATGAAGTTTCTGGTTTCCTATACGATTTTACTTTCTGCTTTGACTTTTCAAGAGATAACATAAATGTTCAAATTACACAAGAACATGTTTTAAGACAAATAATTAAGTTTAAACCAGGGAAGTTGATCAGTATTCATTCTTTTGCTCTCATGAAGTTCTGAACAGCACAATGTAACTAGTTTCCTTCCTGAAATTATTTTCTTTAAAAACATTTTATAGAATTGGAATAGTGGCAAATTTGAGGGGAAAAAATTTTCCTTCTCTGACTTATTTCACTGAGCATAATACCCTTTAGGTCCATCCATGTTGTTGCAAATTGTGAGATTTTCTTATCTTTTCTTTTTATGGCTGAGTAATATTCTGTTGTATAGATGTACCACTTCTTCTTTATCCATTCATCTGTTGATAGACACATAGGTTGCTTCCATATCTTGACTATTATAAGTAATGCTGCAATGAACATAGGGGTGCATATACGAGTATGTTTTTGAATTAATATTTTGGGTTTCTTAAGATAAATACCCAGAAGTGGAATTGCTGGGTCATAGGGAGTTCTATTTTTCACTTTTTGAGGAACCTCCATGCTGTTTTCCATAGTGGCTGCACCAAGTTGCAATGCCACCAACAGTGTCCTTGGGTTCCCTTTTCTCCACAGTCTCACCAACACCTGTTTGTTGATTTATTAATGATAGCCATTATGATAGGTGTATGGTGATATTAAACAAGATTAAGAAGTACAAATTGCTAGTTATAAAAATAGTCACAGGGATGTAAAGTACAGCATGGGAATATAGCAATAATATTGTAATAACTCTGTATGGTGCCAGGTGGGTACTAGACTTATCAGGAGGATCACCTGGTAAGTTATATAAATGTCTAATCACTATGTTGTACACCTGAAACTAATATAATATTGTGTGTCAATTGTAATTTTAAAATAAATTTTTTTTAAAAATTAATTTAAAAATTTCCCAGTTCTATGTACATTTTTTATTTAATATTACTCACATAATTCTTATTATCCTCTCCCTCTACTTTATTATAGATATTGCCAATATGAGAAGATTATTGATATTTCTCTTTGAACTTGGTACCCAGACTTTAAAAAATGATTCCCTTAGTCCCTTGTTGGCTGCTTAGTTCTTAGACTCAGCAGTCCCTTAATTAATTGCAGTTTCACAGAGTATCTAAATATCTGAGACCATTATTGCTGAATGGTTCCTAAGTAGTTAGTCCAGACCCAAATCAGACACAAGTTGTATTTATGATTTTCCATTTGTTCTTGAAGCCACAATGCCAATACCTTTCATATGAAAACAAGAACACAAGGACCGCCCCGCGTAGGTCTAAATGAATACACTGAATTTCAGAAAAACACATATTCCACGCATGACCTTGAATTTAAACTGTCATGAAAAACAGTGCACTGTCTACAGGTGAAATCGCTGCCTTGATTTACAGCATGAAAGACGGGAGAACAGTGTTCATCCACGACGTTTAATGTAAACGAATGACCACTCTTTGGGAAAGCTCTTTGAAGCAAAAACCAAACCTTCTTCTTTTTTTTTTTTTTTACCTCTACCTTTCCCCACCAATAAATAAATAAATAAATAGAACAAAGGGGGGATAGGCTGTGGGTACAAAGAAGTTCAGCGCAAGGTTGTTTTCAATTCTGTAAAACTGGAAAAAGGAAAGAAAAGAAAAAAAGCTTAATCCTAACAGCAGTGGAGAAGCTACATTATGCTGCAGCAGCACAAGGAAATATAAGGCAGACAAAAAATGTTTAAGAAATCATCCTAACAGATGGAGAATTTCTCATCCTTTCATGTTAAAAGGTCAAATGCATAATTGTAAATACAATATGATCTGAATCATGGGGAAAACAGGCAAGAATCTGGAAGGAAATTAATCAAATTGTTAATAGTTCTTGGCTTTAAGTGCTAAGACTGGGGTAAGTTTACTTTCTTCTGTTTTTCTAAATTTTCTATAATGGGCATGTCATTTTTATGTTTGCAACAACAATAAACTTTTTGAAAGACCCAGTAGATACTTTCTTAGCTCATGGCTACTCCAACCCTCTTTGCTCTCATCTGCTTCTACTGTAGAAGCTGGAAAAGCACAAACGGCCACTTTTCCAGCCACTTTCGTCCTGGCAGAAGCCACATGCCACAATTCCAGCCAATGGAATGTGAGCGGAAGTCGGAGCCCCACCCTTTCCCCTTCCTCCCTTCTTGTCTAGAGTGCAGACTCAGTGAGTGATATGGGCTGCAGCAAGCATGTGAAAACCAAGCTGTAAAGGTCAAGAGAATCAGAGATGCTGACTGTAACACTGTCAGGTGTTGAACCAATGCCAGCAGCTGGCAGTTGTTGAGACCACGAAAGTGTTGGAGAAAGCTATGTGACAGCAAGGCCAAGAGCAGAGGTTCTCAGCCATTATCACGTGGAGAGATTCTGTAAATACTGATGCTTGGATCCTAACCCCAGAGATTCCGATTTAATTGGTCTGGGCAGTGGCCTGGACATTGGGATTTTTTTAAAGCTTGTGATTCAGGCAAGGTTGAGAAACAAGTCTTGGAGGCATACAAAAAGGTTGGAGGTAATACCCCAGGATCCAATGGTTCAGATTTCTCATTCTGTAAAACCAATAAACCCCACTGTCACTGGATTTGGATGTACTCCTAACTGGTGCAACTGTACTATTTCTTAAGGCTAGCCCAAGTGTGTGCATACTTAAATGGGTAAAATTCCATAGCACATAGTACTCACATGGATATTTCTATTTCTCAGTGTGAACCTTTCCCCCCTTTGAAATCATACCCAGGCAAAGACCAGATTAATGAAGTATGTAAAAGTACAATTTTATTGCTAAGACAAAGCCCCGAAATGGAATGATTCCCTGCCCTCTCATTCCTTCTACGCCTCCCCTTGATGTCAGCACTGGTCCTACTAAACAGTAGGACCTTAGTCCTCAAAGTATGGTCCGTAGAACAGCAGCTTTAGTATGAGTTGGGAGCTCGTTAGACGTGCACAATCTCAATGCCCCTCCCAGACCTATTAAATCAGAATCAACATGTTAACAAAATCTTCAAGTAATTTGTATGCTCATTATAATTTCAGAAGCCCTGCTGTAAGAAATAGCAAGAGTTAACTCCATTTAAAGCGGTATTTCTCTCTCAACAAACTCTCCTTTTGGTTCCTCTTTTGCTGTTTAAAAAAAAAAGCGGGGACGGGAAGAAAGACAGGACAAGAGAGAGGCAAGGTTGTCAGTAGGGCTGTTGTGAACAGTGAACAGAACATGCCTGGCTATGTAACCAGCAGGCTTTCTGTCCCTCCTCTACCCAGACTAGTGCTAGGACTTGGAGCTCCCTCACTCTCAGCTTTCTGCCCACTGGCAGGCCCATCCCAGGTGAATACCCCACTTAACAGCCAGAAGGAATGGAAAAAGGAGCATATTAAATTCCTTCTTTTAACCTTTTTGCTGCAGCTAATGTGCCAATCCCACAGCAAGTTCTTCAGGGAAGGAAAATTCCAGACAACTTTAAAAGCAAAAAAAATTGATCACTCCTTTTTGTGTGTATACAAAAATAAAAAATAAAAATAGGAACTTCGGGAAATGAAGGAATAAGAATGGGGGAGGAAGGGCTAAGAGAAGTGGAGCTGGGTGAAACCGATATACCAACCTTGGAAATTGCCACACAACAGAGCATGTCAACCTGAGGGAGATCTGTTTGCAGACCCCACACATGTAGATATTTGAACTAAGTTCACTGCATACAAGGGAATAGAAATACTGCCCTCACTGACCCAAAACATTGAACAGAAATGTGACATCAATCATGGATCAGAGATGGAAAAGGAATTATCTGTGAGATAAATGAACCCACACTCCATGCTATACGATGAGGTGTGATCAGAAAATACGGTGTATGCTGCTCCTGAGAGCCATCCAACAGAAAGGCAGGGATCTTCAATACAGGAAGCAGCACATCAAACCTCAGTAACAGTGTGACAAGTTTCAACTTGTTCAATGCAGTCAGTCAGTTGCACGCTACGGTTGAGAGAAGGTGTGTTTTAATGTGTGCTATAAATCATCCTCCATATGACAATGCTCCATGTCACACATCACTTCCGGTATACAACAATGTCTGTCAAATAAAAACATTACGGTGTGTCCTCATCCTCCTTATTCACTGGATCTGGCACTGTGCAACTTCCAGCTCTTCCCCAAAGTCAAAATGACCATGAAAGGTAGACGTTTTGAATCAATTCAGAATATCGAGACAGTCACAACAGTGCAACTAAAGACATTCATGAAAGACAACTTGCTTCAGAAAGTAGCAAGAATGATGAGGATAAGTAGGAAATCCCAGGCAAATACCACTGAGGATTTCATCTGGACAGTCAAGAGCGAGTGGGCCGTGAAGAGCAAGCATCATCTTAGCTTTAGTGCTCTTCACCCATCTGGAATTTCTTCATTAGTTTGAGAACTATAAAGATACACACCCTAGGTATGCAGAAGGCCCAGCTTAAGCCAACACTGTGCTTACCCTGGAGTGAAAACATATATGAACATCTGATCCGGTCTTTTTGTATGCAAAAACCAGAAAACCCACTCCATGATTCTGGCTCTCTCTATCATCTGTTCACTCATCAACTAAAAATGGTTTTTCCACCCTGAGGCAACATTGTATGAATTTTAGTTAAGTATCTACTACCACCTAAGCAGAATCTATGTTTCCCTTAGTCTAAATTCTTCTTAAGAGAGAAAATCTGATTGACCACTGCCATCAGTTTTGTCCCTGAGTAGCAGGAACTGTTGGCTTGCCTATTCAACATCCGTTCTACTACGATCACTTTTTCTTGCTCAATAAGTATATCCCCCCTCCCTCCTATGATCCTATCCCCAGCTCAACGGATATATTCTATTGGAGTAAGTCAGTCACACTGACTCAATCTCCTTCCCAGTGATGGGTTTAGGGGCTGGAGTATATGACACCATTTTAACTAGTGGTTCATAAACAAAAGTCTGTTAGAGGATTCTAGGAAAGATGGCTTCACTCTTATTGAGAATACAGCAAAACAGACAGTCCCACCCCACAAAATACAAACACACACGCACACACACCCTTTCTTCCTCCACTTAAGCATAATCATTACTCGATGTGATGATTGGAAGTACTGAAGCTGGATTGTTACCAGCCTGAAGATGAAGCCAACACATGGAGGAGGCCTAGGGAAGCCCAGGGAAGTGGAGGCAGAGTTCTAATTTATGCTCCTCACCTGCAGATTGCCCATCTCTGAACTTTTTGAAATGTATGATAATTAACTTCTTTATTGCTTAACCCTAATTTCAGTTGGGATGCACTGTTACTTAAAGCCAATCTATCCTAATCAAAACAAAATAGACACCCAGACCAGGCTTTCATCAGAGACCATGGATGAGTACAACTCAGCCACAGAAATAGCCACTGTGCTGAAGAATGTCCTAAGGAATCCCATCTCAAAAGATGAAAAGGGATAAAGAACAAGCTTACTTCAAGGATGAGTAGAGATTATTCTGGATGCAGTGTCATGGTTGTTGTTTTGATTGTCCTCTAATCTAGTGTGCATAGATTTGTATCTCAGGTCTAGGGCAAGTGTATTGCAAAAAAAAAAAAGTGAAAAATATTAAAAACTACTTCACTAAAATCTCCATGGTATACTGAGAGGTGCTAGTAGCTTTGGTGCCATGGCTTGTGTTAGAAGACAAAACTGAAGCTTCCTGTGAGGGAGGAGGGGTCTTTGAATCTTGGGTACTAAATGGCACAACGGTCTCTGTTCGGAGAGAGGGACAGTGAGTGGTTTGATCTTAAATGCCAGTTCAGACTCATTCCAGCTGACTGTTAGAAGGACTCAGGCATGAGGAAAAGCCATGATCAATGAGCAATGTCTGTCATGGAACTGGCTGCAGAATGGCCGTACACATGCCTCAAATTTGCCCTCCTGTATCCGTTCTGAGCTGGGCCTCAGCCAAACACTCCCTGCATCACAGGGAGGATGCGTTCCCTGCAACGCTCCATATTATACATTCAAAAATCTTGTATTTTATTTTTTATTTACTCTTAAGCAAGGATGCACTTACAAAAGTGCACTGTCTCCAGCCAGTCCCGTCATTGTTAAACAATCCACCAAACCCAAGAGCCATTCTTGTCACATTTATTGTCCCTTATGCTTCAGAGTACTTGACAATCCTCAACTATTGCTATTTCTTGAAGAACAACAGCCCTCTACCTAGTGAATTTCACTTCAGAATTTTAGTACTTTTGTTGTTTTTAGCATTATTCTTGTCTTCGTCCTAAAGATTTTAACCATGAGTAGCTTTGACATGCTTCAAAACTTCTTTTGTTCTTTCAGGGAGCTTTTGGAGAGGGTCCAACTTCACAATGTCCCTATGAAACAAGGCCATGAAGAATCCTTTGAATTTACTTCCACAAATATTTCTTGAGTAGTACCAGGTGCCATGACAGGTACAGAGATAAATAGAGAAGAAAGAAAAAGCATCATTTGTTGAGATTCTGCTGTGCTATGCAATGTGCCAATACCACGCTGGGGACTTTAAAGTGTTTCAGCTCATTTCATTCCCATTACAACTTCCCAAAGTATCATTATCACAATTACAGCTGAGGAAACTGAGGCTTAGGGAGGTTACATGACATGCCCAGTCACTCATCTAGTGATTAGTGGACCTGGGATTTGAATCATGTCTGTCTGACTCAAAGCCCATGGTGTTTCAATGGGACCAAAGGAGAAGTATGGCTCATAGGAAAAATTGGGCCAGTTACTAACCTCTGTTAGCCTCAGCAGCCCAGCCAACATGGGATAATACCTACCTTGCAAGGTTGTTGTGAGGATTAAAGATAAGATGTGTAAAGCACCTAGCACCTGTTAAGTAGTCTATAAAGAATAGCTATTGTTATTCACAGCTAAGTAAACTACCATTTTTCAAAGGGTCCAGACCATTTTCCTACACACTGAATTCTCAGAACTTGCCATGGGTACAAACTATGAAATCTAGGATCTAAGTTAACAAGATTTTGCTCTCTGACTGAGAAAGGTATATGGTTGTCTGAAGAATCCCAGGAGAGTCTGCAAGAGAAAATCCCAAATCACAGGCAAGTTCAGAGACTTGCACTCCCCCTCCCAAGCCCTCATTCAGCAGAGCTACTAGCCAGGAATGACAAGAGGCCTCCCCATTGTTGAATCTGCCCATTAATTTGCATGAAAAGTGATAAACAACATAACCACCGGTCTGGCCCCCTGGAATAGCCACGGCATCTATAGTGAGAAGAAGGCCATTATCTACACTGCCTGGAATCCCATTGCAAATCTTTACAGAAAAGCACAAACTCATATTGAATCAGGCTTCAGTTGGCCCGGAGGGAATGCTGACTTTGTTTGTTAATGCCAAGACAAATGTGTCCCTGAATGAAGGAATTGACAGGACAACTGTCTCTGCATTGAAACCTGATTAAAAGCAAGTCCAGCCCCTTCTATTCTCTCAGGAGTCTTCACAGTATCTAAGCTGTTTAATCCTTTGTGATTCTGTCATTTCTATGGCAGGAAGACTCCATCCTTGTTTCTCCTAGTGATAACCCATCCACAGCGCATGAACACTCAAGGAACAGGCTGCCTCCCCAGTAGAGAGAAGGATTGTTGCCTAAGTAGAAGGACTTGAACAGGAACTGAAAACACATCCCCGTGACATCCAAAGCTCTCCCCCTCAAATACAAAACTGTCCCTATCTCCTGATACTACGAATTCTCAGCCTTCCCAAACTTTTTCATGGAAAAAACCCTTGAAAAGAGGGAAAGAGTCGGGATGGTTGCAAAACACTGTGACTATACTAAAAATGACTGAATTATATATACATTTTAAAGTGATTAACTTTATGTTATATAAATTAAATCTTGGTAATAAAAATTAAAAAATTAAAAATAAAAAAAAAAACTAAGGGAACTCAGCCTTGGGAAACTTGTCCTTGGGAAGCCTGGAGGGCCAGACTCAAGTGGACAGCTCTTGTGCTTACTGCGTTCTGCTGCATAATATATCTGTATCTGTTGTACCTTTTCAAGAGTTAAAGTTGTTTACCAATTAAAATGCTTAACTTTTATTTGAATCCCATCGTATTCAAATAAAATTAAAATGCAAGAACACATTGTACCTTCGTTTCCTGGGGGTTTAGAGAACCTGTGGCAGCACCACTCCCTTGTGGGTCTGAGAAGCATGAGAAGAGAGCACGGCTTACCAAGGTGTGGATCCCACAGTGTAATCTCAGTGTGACTCCTGGGGTGTGATCCCAGGGTGTGAGTCCCAGGGAGTGGATCCTGGCTACAGGACCCTGATCTGGTCAGGTCACTAAGAACACCCATTTGCTCCTCTTTAAATCAGGAATCGAGCATCTACTGTAACACGAAACACACCCAAACAAAAAATATGCTTTATGTCACAGGAACAATTGGCAACAAAACAAAACAATCACAACAGCCTCAAAATACCCCACGTACAGACATTCACACTCACTAGAGGGTAGCTCCAGAGTTGAAAGAGCTTATCCAAGGCAGGAGACCTCCCTGAGGTAAGCAAAGAATAAACATTTAGTGGAAGATTTCCAAGTGGAACAAGAAAGAAAACCTGTGCCCAGTAATGGGGACCCATGAAGGCCAAGGTTAGGGGAGACTTCTGCGGATGGAGGAAATGCCTTTTCCTCATTGTAGGTTCAGACTGTATGGACAAGAACAAAATGAATGTTTGTCTTCAGGACAGTACTTATTTTAATAGATCAACTGATAAAGAGGTGATTATACCAAATAGGAGACTTCAATTGGAGGATCCACGTCCATCCTCACCCATCAAACCAGAGGTCACCACAGTCTCACTTCTCTTCCTGTACCCAGTGTGCAGAGACCTAGGGCTCAACTCTACAAGTACAAATGTACATGTGGTCGTCTTAATGAGGAGACAGGCAGGAGCAGTACATGGCTTAGCCCCAGTCAGTCTAGGGGCCTCAGGCCTCGTGGAATAAGTTCAAGCTTCTGAACTACCAAAAGCCCACTGCCACACGTCTGGGCCCATGAGTCAACTCTCACCCTTCCGTGTTCTATCTTCAAGGACCCCTCAGATCTACATCATGGTATAGCAGCAGGTACATTTATCCTGTTTGTCCCCCACTGCTGGCACGCAGGGCAATCTCCCAAGCCCTCACAGGTTCTATACCACATGTCCAGCAGTCACCTATATCCTCACAAGGCTTCCAAGACTCTTGCCCTGCCACACAAAAGGGCCGTTTCAATTGATGTCCTCTCTTGTCTCCAATCATTGTGGTGACATCGTGCTCTCCCAGGTCAGTCTTAAGCCATGATGGAGAACGTATGGACATGCCTAGCACAATGGACATGCCTTGCTCTTCTCACCCTACCCACAAGCCCCTTGCCTATCCTCCCTGAAGTCAAGGGGGTGGTCAACATTGAAAGAAATCACATCCTAGGAATGCAGCAATGAAAGGTTTAAAAATTCAAGAGAAGACATGGTTAGAAAATGTGTCATTCTACATTTATGTTATAAAACTGCAAATGGTAACAAGACCAGAAAATTATCATACTCATTTCCCTTTATACTCTGGATAAGATTTGTGTTAGTACTCATCAACAGGGAAGCACAGCAACATTTGAGAGAATCACTGGAAGCCAGTATTCACAGGTGGCATGATGTACATGCAGCATCGTAAGTAATTGTGTAACCAGCATTAAATAACAGATATCAGGGAATTACAAAGACAGGGAAATCTATAATGTTCCAATACAAACAGCCACAACATTGGGAGTAATAATAGTGCTATTACCTTTTCCTCCTGGTGAGGAATATACAATTAACTTGGAATGGTGTGTTTGACAATACAGAACACAAAGAGATGGTTCCTGGACCTTAACAAAATGAGATGGTGCCAGGATACTACAAAGAGCCTTCACATGCACTGATTGGACAATAAACAAATCCACAAGTACCTCTTCTCCACCCATTTTTCTATGTTGCCATTGATAAATCATTATATCACACATGAGCCCATGAATTCTACAATTCTTTGTTTTAATTAAATTGTTTATATAGACAGCCCCATGAAAAATATTTACCCATGACCCTGCATACTCTAGAGGTTCCCGGGACAGGAGTACATCTTTCTGAGGCAGAGGAGTGGGTTTTGTGGGGAAGAGCTGGGCAGAAGCATGCTTGACAAAGTGCATTCAAACCTGAGGACAGGAGAACCTGGTTATGTGGAGGCTTTTGTTCCCTTCAAATAATTTTCACTAGCCCCCCAAGAGCCTCCTCAAATATAATAAAAATAAATTGTAAATCATAAAAAATGAGCAGACTAAAGGTTTGAGAACTTCAGGCTAATATCAAAAGAAAGTCTAGCAAGGTAGTTAAAACAGTAGCTGCTAAAGCCGATTGCCCTGGGTTCAACTCCTGCCACTATCTCTTATAGTCATGTGGCCTTGAACCTCTCTGAGCCTCAGTATTCCACCCTGTAAAATGGGGGAATAATAGTATATAAAAAAGTACTCCATCAGTGTAGGCTGCTATTATTTGTTTGTGGAGGGAACTGGCCAAAAATATGCAGGAAAACAATCTTAAACCTGCTCTGAAATCCAGTTAATTATTTCATTTATTTAGTATACTTCAATTTTTTAAAAAGTTTTTAAAAAGATATGATTCCTTCGATTTGAAAATCACACTATATCCCAGTAAGTATAGACAAAAACAAATCAATTCATACTTAGAAACACCGTGGTGAAATTGTAGAATTGCAGAGATAAAGAGGACATCTTAAATTTAAATCAAGAAAAGAGATTGACTACAAAGCAACAACATTTGGGGTGATAATAGACTTTTCCAGAACACAGTGGAATCATGTCTTTCATGTAATGATGGAAAGCAATTACCATCCTAGTATTCTATACCTAAATATTCTATCATTTAAGAATGAGCGTGAAATCTTTTTATTTTATATTTCCATCTACTCTGATGGCATACAATCCATGTAAAAGCATAGAGCATTCCCAAACTCATACAACTTCAAGACAGGTCCTCTAGTGCCTTAGCCCCCAATCAGATTGTCACTCCCCAAACTCTTCTATAGGGAAACTGGCAACCACCTATGTGACTAAAACCTGTATTGAGAATCCACACTCTAGAATGACAAAAAATATACAAGTTTATTGGGGTATGAAACCTAAGTATTTTTGCCACCTAGCCTGCAGCAGCTAATGAATAAAAATTCTGTGATCAGTTACATATAGCCCCACTCCAAATATTTACATTCCAATCCCCTATACCCTGAACTTTTTGCTGCAGTACCCTCCCCCAAACTTTTCAGATCTCTCTGAATTTACATGTGAAACCCAAATGTGCCTAGATCTACCTATCTGTGGGTCCTGGGTATGGTCATATTCCTCTCCGGAGAGCCCAGAATGCCCACCCACCCTGTAACCTGCCTCTCACTTATACACCTCTGGAGTTTAGATGACCATTTCCTGGCTTCTTCAAGGCCCCCTCAAATTACTGTCTACAACACTGCAGATCTGCTTCTGACCTCAGTCACTCCTTTCTCTCCCTAGAATGGGGCTGCTTCCCTTCTGAGACCCAGTTCTCTCCCAGAGCTGTGTGGGCCCCTGTTGATACAACTGTGAACCTCATAATTCCTAAAGGCCTTTTTCAAAAGCTGTTTTGTTTCTGCTATATATTAACCACAAAAGAACTAATTCTAAAGCAAAAAAAAAAAAAAAAAGACAATAATGTGAAAAACAGCTCAGAACCATGAAATAGATGCTGATTATAAACACAGGCTTTAGGCATTATGAAATAAGGCAGCTCTAAATGTTCAAAAAACAAAGAGAAAGCAAGAGAATTTTTCAAATATCTCAATATCAAAAGGACCTTTCAATATCAAAAGGACTTTCAGGTTATAATTAGTAAATTGACTAACGTTTTTAAAGGTCAAAGTGTATTTCTAAAGCCTACAGCATTCACGGGATTCTACAATACTGTAAGTCTCGGAGACGGTCTCTGCCAACCTCCTCATTTCACAGGTGAGAAAACAAAAGTTTACGTGACTTTCCCAAGGTCACAAAACAGGTTTTTATGGCTTTCAGGATTTGAATCGGAGCTCCTAACTCCCTTCTTTAGGTCCTTCCCACTCACTCTACAATAGAAGGTGCTTTCACAGTTGGGCAACAATCCCAAGAATTGCATGGATAAATATATGATGGTGCTGATTGAGGAAGTGGTGATGTTGGTGGTGGTGATGGTAAAGGTAGAGGTGATGGTGGTGTAGGAGGTGGTGGTGATGGTGGTGTGTATGCACTGGAAAGTTGAGGACCAGGGGATGGTTCAAGAGCAACTCAATGGTATGTCAGACAAAGCTGAGATTCAGTTATGAGTGGGCATATCTAAGAAATTGATGGGATGAAGAACAGGATGCAGCAGGTATAGACAAACCAATTATATGTATCTATAAACAAAATGAGAGAAATAGTACAACTGAGGAAGCAACAAGGTCATAAGGATTTTTCAGTGTAGAATAGCCATGCTTGTTGGATATTTCCAGGATGGGGAAAACCTAACAGTTTGGCTCACTGAGAGCACAGATGGTGGAAACCCATCGATATTTGTTGATTGCCTTTTCCATGCAAGGCTCTCAGAGAGGTCTTGGCAATGCAAAGGTAAGCAGGAAAGCAAGACAAGTCCCTGTTCTATAGCCTATCTTTAAAGGTTCTTGTTTTTTTAATCGCAGGGGAGTTGCCTGGCTGAATAAGACAATTTATCAATTCCTGCCCACCTGCCTTGGAGTGGTGGTACAGCCTGGAAGAACCTGGTTATCTCTTGCTGAGAAGTCCACGTTATTAAGTCCTTTGTAGCCATCCACTTGTGGCCCACAGCGCCACCGTGTGGTAGAAACCAGTTGACTGATCCTGCACAAAATAAAACTAAAGGCAATAAGCAGCCTTTAAGTCAACATAACACTTCTGGTCGCGGAACTCAAAGCAATTTCTCTATATGGCTATTGTGCTGAACCAGTGCAAAGAAAAGGCTGTTGAATCTTAGGGTGCAAGGGACCCTTAGTGATCAGCTCTCAGGCCCAAGTTCTCACCCATCTCCTCTGTAAGATCTCTGACTACCGTCAGAATCATTAAATCAATGAGCAATGGGCAGTTCCCTACTCCTTCAGACCATCCATTTGATCCATTCCATTGATGGGCTCTATTGAGTATGAAATGCAGCTTCATCCTCCACAAGAGCCTAATAATGACCAGCTATGGCAGTGGCCAAACAATTCAGATCATTATCTCGTCCTGGATCAGGTCCTTCCATTCACTACCCTCTGAGCTTTATTTTGAGTCCTCTCTACACCTTGGAAATGGTTTTTCTTCTGGCTCCTTGCTGAGGTTAGTTCTTCTCTATTGTCTTGCCATTACAGAGAATAATGTATAAAGACACTCCTGGCACAATAACTGACTTGGAATTGGTCCTGTTCAGCTTATCAGATGGCAGTGTCTGCTCTGTGCAGACACAAGTGATACAAGGGTCAGCAACACATCCTCCTTCCTACAGAGCTTAGCAAATGTTAGTGCCTGACAGCTCCATTTTCTGCCTATTATTCTAAACATTGAAACTGCACCATACTTCCAGCATGCAGACAGGCTTATAATAATTTGTAACAGCCACAGACATGAAAACAGATATAGAACAGGCCACGCAGGACTGGATGATTCCTTCCACATTCTTTTCTCTTAAGACTAGAGAGAACTTGATGGATCTTTGTAGCTCACTTCCGACACTGGCAGGGGGGACACAGGCAAGAGAAAAAAGTGTAGAATCACACTAAAGGTCCTTTTGACTTTAGAGTTTGCTTTACTTAGATTCCTTATCAACTTAGAGTTATCGTATGCAAATCAACTTATTACAATATGTATTTCACTTTAGATTTTCTAAAGCCGAAAATGGTCTTAATCTTTATCTCAGCCACAAACCACTACCAGGCTCCAGCCACGAGACCAACTCCTACTCCCTAAATCGTGGGATCAGATTTTTAGGTGGTAAAAAACCTTTTTCTGGTTCTAACCATAAACCTATTACAAACTTCCAATCAATCAATGTCATCCCTATGTGTATAAGAGTTAAGTTCATTATTGAAGTTACCTCAGAAGATAAAACTAAGTAAATTTTCTCTTCATATTGAATCATGCAATCATGGAATGTAAGAGCTGGTGTGGGCCACAGATACAAACCAGGGCAGTGGTTCCCAAGTGGCAGGTGGTAGACCAGAACTGGTCCATACCAAGTGTTCATTTGTCCAAAGTGAAATGAGGACAATGAGGGGGTACGTCATTGTGAGAGGCCAAGTGTCTACTCTTAGGAGGTTCTGTCTTTTATTCTAAGATTAACTCAACCTTATTCTTCTGGTATTAGATGATTACAAAATAACAGTGCTAGTAGGGGGTGACTGTTGCATATTTTCTTTTACCTTCTCATTTGGCAAAATAAAAATTAGTAACCTTGGATCACCTGTGAAACTTGTTTTTGCAGAGCCTACAGTGCACTGCCATCACACACATCAGGAATTTACACTGCTACTTTACAAAGAAACAGCCTGATTAGAATCCAGACCAGGAAGAATTGTAACGAGTGGGACATTCTACCTAGAAGTATTCAAAAGACACTCCAATTAAGGTCCAACACAGAGCTTTGCCAAGACCTAACTTCAAATAAGATTCTAATTAGGATTCTATGAAGATACATGCCAGAGCCATCCATGTTTATTTGTTCATCCTTACATGGGGATTAGGGTAGCTTCATAAAAGATGATATAATTTCAACTTTGAAAAATAGTCAATCAAATAAATATTCTGAAAGATAAAAATAATCAGGGTGTTTGTGTCTTGCAAGATGATAAAATTTCAATGATTAAAAACACTGCAATACTAGTGCCAGATTGAGGGAATAAACAGAAAGTCCAAAAACAGACACAAACACATATAATCATTTATATTTGATAAAGGGGATATTTTTTAAAGTGAAGGAAGGATGAATTTTCAAGTAGTGATGTTGAGACAACTGGCTGTTTGGAAAAAATAAAACAGATCCCTAAGTCACAGCTTACATGCCCCAGAGAAGTCCAGCTATATTACGTTTTCAAATTTTAAAACATTTAATAGAAGTTAAAGAAAATGTAGATGAACATGTATTAATATTGGAATAAAGGAAACCTTCCTAATTCTGACACCAAAGGCAGAAATTATAAAGTCAAACATGATTAGTTACATATATACAAATTTAAAACCTCTCTATAGAAAGGAATCCATAAACAAAACTAAAAGACAAATGATCACTAAGAAGGAAAAAGGTAGCATATATGACAATAGATTAATATGTCCAATATATATAAATAATTCTTAGAAGCAATATGAAGCAAATTAAATAATAAAAATAAAACCTCTAAAAATCAAAGTAAAATAAAGACACAAACCTAATCATGTATTCATTTGGCAGCATAACCATAGAGAGAAACTATCTGAGGTGATTTTAAAACACAATAACTTAACGGGGCACCCCTAGTGGAATATACCTTAAGGACAAAACAAACTCCAAAAAATAACAATAACAAATTTCAATTTGTTTTCAACATTCATATTGTGGGCAATCGAGTTGGTATTAGGATTCTGAAACTGTGACTGTGATGCTAAGAGCCAGGACTTTAGCTATGGAAGAAAAGAGATACAGACAGATGGTAGATCAATGAAGTAAAGTAAAAATCCTATAGTCCTGAATTTGAAAGGGAAATACTAGTATGAATACATAATATATTTCCCTAACTGTATTTCCTATCTCTGCCCACTGAAAGGGCTTAGAAATAATGACAAGACCAGCAGCAAAAAGCACCCTCGGCACCCAGATTGTGTCTATAAGTACCATTTTCCTCTAAAAGAAGCAAGGATTCCCCAGAGATAGTACGAATTTCAGGTCTGAGGCAGGAAATGTACGATATGAGCTGGGATCATCTTTCATCTCATCTTTCATCTTTCATAGCAAGGAAGCTATCAGACTGCTATGCTAAGGTCATTCAAAAGGATCCAGGAATCAACTTGAAGAGGCACCCATTGGCCAAAGAAGGGACAATCTCCGCATCAATAAGGATAACAACTACAATCAGTTTCAACAAATCAAATATATTTAAATATATGAGTTCATATGGTACCGTTGGAGTACACTAAGAAACCGACTCATTCTTTTAAAAGCGGAAAGACTCAAATCCTGAGCTTCCTTACCTATATAAACTATACCTCCAGGCAACCAGGCAGTTTGATATGGGGAAGTTCTCCTCACAGTTTTCCAGCTAGTAAACGCCAAAGGAAAGCTATAGACTTAGAATATCACAATTACAGAAAAGTTAAAATCAATAGATGGATTTAAGCAAAGGTCTTTAATGTACCATCAATGTCATCAACACCATGAGAAGAGGGAACCAGACACTATTCTGCCTCCTGATGGAAGTATCTTCTCAAAAAGAATCAAAAACCAAAAGAGCTGAACCTGATTAAGTATTTAGGTCTAACTACAAATTTTGCAGATAGTCCAGGGGAAGAGAAATATATGCATTAAGTAACACCACGGTACTGCAATCAGCAAAGTCCAGATTAGGGAGAATTCTAAAAGGCAAATAACCCAATTTCCTCAGCAACAACAAAAATAATAAAGATTATGAAGGAGAAAAGGAAGGAGGGAGGGGGGAATGGAGGTAAAGAAGGGAAGGGAAGGGAATAGGAATCTGTAGGTTATAAGGAAACGTATAAGAAAACAGGAGATGTGAACACTGAATAGATATTGGGTGATGTTTAAAAGATATTGATTTTTGTTTTAGTGTGGCAGTGGTGGTATAATGGTTATTTTTAAAAGGAAGTATATCTTAGAGATACATATGGAAATATTTGGAGATATAATAGTATGATTATTCAGAAGGAGGTTGGCAAGAAGTTTACAGGAAACAAGCCATGTGTTGACAATTAATAAAGCTAAGTGATGGCCTTCATCAAGGCCGTTATACATTCCCTCTATCGGTATATACGCTTAAAATTTTCCATAATAAAAAGACAAAGAAAACAGCAACAAGGAAATGTAAATTACATCAACTGAAAAAAAAATAAGGACTAAGACTACGATCAGGCAATTTTTAAGAGAAGAAAATGAAAAAGAAACCTACATTAGACGAAAACTTTTTTTAAAACGTAAATTTTTTAAAAGGTGAGGTTTCATTTTTTCATTTGCCACATTGTCCATGTATTTAGAGATGATCAGTACCCCTGATGACAAGGGACTGTGAAAATGAGCACTGCCGACACCACATAAATTGGCTCAGGCGTCCTAAGAGCATTTGGCAACACATAGCAAAATTCCCCAAAGTACAGGTTAGGAGCCAGGGCTCCAGGGCCAGCCAGCCCAGGTTAGATCCCAGAGGTTCCACTTACTCACTGGTAACAGAACTCAAAGCAACTGTCTCAACTGCTCTGTGTCTCAGTTCTTAGACATACAATGACTGATATAGTGGCACCACTTCAAAAGGTTGCTGTTAGGTTCAATCAGTGAATCGTCATAAGAAACTTAGACCAAAGCCTGGCATAGAGTGCTGGCTTTATGTTGGTCCAGCAACCTCACTTCTAAGGAGATCTTAATTAAGTGTACAAAGAGATATATATATATATATATATATATATATATATATATATATATATATATATACACATTTGTTTATCATTTCATGATTTATCAAAGGCCCAAAGTGGAAATTCCTGGTTAAACACATTTTTGTAATCTTCTCCTTGTAATGCTATATGGCCAGTAAATGTAATTATGTTAATACATATATATTGATATTAATACATATATATTGACATTTATAATCTATTTTCATATATATATAGACATTTATAATCTATTTTTGTATATATATTGACATTTATAATCTATTTTCGAGAAGCAAAATCAAGCTCAAGAATAAATATAGTTGAACCCTAGGAAGGAGACATGTGCATTTTTTTAATCAATGAATGTATACCTAGATGTTAATGGTGGTTGACTCTGGATGTGGGAGTTATTCAGATTTATTTTTCTTTTTGGTTATCTGTGTTTTATAATTTTTCTGTATCAATCTTATTGTAATTTTTAAAATAATTTAATATGTTTCATATTGTGATGGTTAATTTTATGGATCAACTTGACTGGGCTAAGCAATGCCCAGATAGCTGGTAAAACATTATTCCCGGGTGAGTCTCTCAGGGTGTTTCTAGAAGAGATTAGCAACTGATTCAGTAAACAGAGTAAATAACGAGATCTCCCATCACCAGTGTGGGCGGGCATCATCCAGTCCACTGAGGGCCCGAACAGAACAAAAGGCAGAGAAAGAACCAATTAGTTCTCTCTGCTTGAGCTGGGACACCCATCTTCTCCTGCCATTGGACATCAGAATTCCTAGTTCTCAGGCCCATGGACTCCAGGACTCACACCAGAGGTTTTCCTTGTTCTACAGAGGGTAGATCTTGGAACTTCTCAGCCTCCATAACTGCATGAGCCAATTCCTATAATAAATCCATATGTACATTTTATTGCTCTGTTTCTCTGGAGAACCTAGACTCATAGGAACATGTTCCAAAGTTCCTAAAAATCTTGCCAAAAAAACTGTTTAATTGTATCTGAAAATGGGAGGGGTAAACAGCATACAAATCCAAAACTAATATGTCTCCAAAGTAGACAGAAAAACACATTTGGAATCATATAACTTAATAACGAACATTCAGGAACAGAGTCATTCTCACTGGTAATTATCACCAGTGTGTGCACATGCAAACACACGTGCACACACATCTATTGCACTTGGCTTCCCCTGAGAGCAGAGCCTGAGGCACGGAGCTGGATACAGGTTAATTTATTTCAGAGGTGCACCCAAGAAATAGAAGTGAGAAAGTGAGAAAAATGAAATAGGAGGGAGAGGCCAATAAAGGGTGCCTTAATGAGTAGTAACTGCTGCACGCAACTGGGACTCACTCCCACTGGGACTCTCTGTGAAACTGTGGAATAAATCAGAATTGAAGCATCAAAGCACGGGAAAGCTGGAACAATTACTCACCAATTACTCCCACCCCACCTTGGTTGTGGGCTGCCCTGGTAGTGTCAGCTCTCCTGCTCTTCCAGGCTGGACCTGCAAGAAGGCTGTGCAGCCTCCCAAAGAATCAGAGACACCACTGAGGACAAAAGGCAGAGGCTCCAGGGCATTTGTATGATGTGAGAAGCTGGCACCGGAAGTGTGCTCAGAGCTGCAGGAAACCGGGATGTGACCAGGGCCACCACAGCCATCTTTTTCACTTCCCTTGCCCAAAACCAGTGATTAGGGAAACATGACTTTATTGACTTTATTGGCAGAATCCTGAGAGGAGGATGAACCCCAGCAGCACTACCGCCACTCAGCACTCACCGACCCTCCTCACAAAGCCACTGAGATTATTCATCATATACAGTCTTAGCTGCTCAAAGGTATGAGACACACAAAGCGAATTGCCCTCCAGCCAGCCAGGGCTGTATTAGCCCCAAGTCCCACCTAAGGCTCTTCATAAGTTGTGCTCTGGCCTCACTGAACAGCCTCATACCATGACACCCCCAAACCTTCTCAGCCCAGATCCCCTCTGCCCTCTGCAATACCTTTCCTCCCTCACTTCCCCTACTAGATCATCAGGCTCTATCCCGGATGTCAGGACCACTGAAAGGTCAAAAGAAGCTGTAAAGAGAGCTGGGGAAGGGGAAAGACCTGAGGTAGTGGGGAGAGATAGATGAAGCCAGGTTGGCCACGAGTTGGCTTAATAACAGTCGAAGCTGGGTGCTGGGGACGTGGCCTCATCACGCTATTCCCTCTGCTTGTGAGGTATGGAGGTGCATGGCTGGAGGTTCCTTCAGGAAAAATTTGCTGTTCAACTATGAAGTTGGCTGATCTCAGCTTTCAAATCAAAGTCTCACTCAGTCTGAGCCGCCCCAGCCAATGGCCGAGCAGGATAGGGACACTAGGGTTGGGCCATTTCTGCCCAATGGGGACACTCTGGTGGGCAGCTCCTGCCCTGGAGCTCCTACTGGGCTGGCAAGATGTCAGCCCTGCATAGTGGTCAGACCTACATTGCACTCTGAAGTCTTTCCCTGCCTAATCCTGCTTCCTCCACCTTCACTTTTCACAGGTGTGACTCCTCATCCAAGCTCTTGCACGCCAAGCTCCATCTTGGCTAGTGCATCCCAAAGGACCTAAACTGACACAATTGAGGTGTCAGGTGCTTCACCTCCCCACCCCTGCTAAAGCTCCAAAAATAATGAAGAAATACGAGAGAGTTATAAACATTTTGTTATATTTAAATGTTTACATATAATAAATTAATGCTTTTCACATTAAAAAAAATACAGTGGTTACATATAACCTAATTTTGGAAATAATATCAAAAATAAAATTTGTGGTCCTTTGGGGATATGAGGCCCCAGTCAAGGGGCCCTCCTTGTTCCCACCCATGAGCAAGCTCTGCCTGATGTTAACTATGGGAAGGTCTCCAAGATCACCCCAGGCTGTACTGGGTGGCTCTGCTCTGCTCCTATAACACCTTAATCTCTGTCACTAGATTGCTGCCACATACTTTCTGCCTCACCTACTTCTGCCTGCACCCCAATTTAGCAATGGAGGACCTGGCACAGAGCAGGTATCCCGCAAATGACTTTGGATCAATTACTGAATGACTGACTGAGACATATGTCCCCAAAAAGACCCCATCGAAGACCCACCCCCACAGTGTTCCTGCAGGTTTACAAATAAATGCTTGACAATAGAGACCAAGTGGCTCCTTCCCGTCTGGTGTGAACATGGAGGTGGAGGAAGAAAACTGCTTAGAGGTCCTGTTATAACCCTTTCTTAAGCTCCAGGGGCACCCAGCCAGGCCTCCGTAGCACTGTGGGGGAGGGTCCCTCACAGGCTGGAGGGGAGAAGTCAAATTCATCTTCTGTTCCACTTCTCTCCAAGGGAGAAGACCTCTTGGTTACTGGTGAAGACGAGAGGTCCAGCAGCCTCTTCTGTTGAGGTGGGACCTCAGCTGGCCCAAGCCAGTGGTAAGACTGGTCCTCCAGCCAGCCAGTGGGATCACCAGCCAGGGACCCTGGGTTGGCCAGGGCTCCAAGCACTGGTGCCAAACTTCTCTGGGAGCTTCGAGCGAGACAAGGGCTTCGGTTTCTCTTTCTGGTCCAGGTCCTGGGGGAGATCTTCCAAGGAAGAGATCTCCAAGTCACTCTCATCATCAGAAAGCTGCTGGAGGTAAGGGGGAGAAGACAATGTATTCTGACAAGGGAGACTGGAAATGTAGATGGACATGGGAACAAAATGCTGATTTGGAAGAAAGTAGGAAGATGCTGCTCCTCCTGCTTTCTCAAGGTCCCCTGTCTTTGAGGACCTGCTGCAGAGACATGGCATCAGAATGATTTCAAACACCCCCAAAATTCCACTAGCCAAATCAGGGCAAGCTCCTCGGAAAGAACTATGGCAGATTAGGTTGCTTTTTTTGTCATTTAACCTTTGTCCAGATTTTTTTTTAATTGGGGAATATTGGGGGACAGTGTGTTTTTCCAGGACCCATCAGCTCCAAGTCAAGTAGTTGTTTTTCAATCTAGTTGTGGAGGGTGCAGCTCACTGGCCCATATGGAAATCGAACTGGTGTTATGACCCTGGTGTTATGAGCACTGCACTCTAACCAACTGAGCCAACCGGCCACCCCGTCCAGATTTTTTAATGCCCCATATCAATGGAGCTAGAAGCCTGGAGCCATGACTTTTTTGAATTCCTGAGCTGAATGTACCAGGCGCTAAAGTGCCCACCCCACCTCCTCTCAAACAGCTCCTTTAGGGCCCAGTAAACACTCAGACTGAAGGAGCACGAGGAGAGTTACAGAGTGCTAGGAAACCTTCAGCTGGAAAGGGTCTGGGCTGTGGCCAGCTGGGTTGCCCAGAGTGGGCCAAGGGCCCAGGCTACCCTGGGACCACAGTCACCCGTCTGAAACTCTCACCGCCCCTGGTGACATGAGGCCCTGGCCACCTGGCTTTGATAGAAGCATCCTATGTGTTTTCTCCTGGAATGTAAGTCCAACCAATCAGAAACCACACAGGGCCCAGGGCAGCAAGCATGCTCTGAGCAATACCTAACCTGCTTTGAGCTATTGACGCTCTTTCACAACATGGGAAAGGGAAAAAACATTGTTTTAATCATTTGGAGTCATTACTCATAAACACACACGAGCTGTATAATAAACCAAATATATTATGTAGTAAAAATGGGGGGGAGGGGTTATGCTAGTAGGAATAAAAAAGTGATTTCCCATGACTTCTGAATTTTAGCGACAGCATTGCTCCTCCCAGGATGTAGCTTTTGGATTGCAAAAGGAGAGAAAAGGAGTATGAAGTAACAAGAGCAATCAAGGTTTCTACCTAAGAAAGTAACAGGAGTGTGTGAGTTGTTCCCTGATGGGGGAGAGGAGGACAGTGAGGGGGCTCTGGTAATGGTGGGAGAGGCTGAGCATCCCAGCTTCTAAATCTGATGGTGGCTAGAGCCTGAGAGAGGCAACTTTTTAGTGATGAGGAATGGCGTGAATATTTAGAACGAAGGTATCTAAAGACTCCCACTGTATGTTGTCCCCTAATCTGATGTTGCCCCTCCAACACCCCAGCCCTGGGGAGAAATCTGCTCTGCACAGGGCCGTGTGTGGGGGTCCTCAAAGAGAGAAGGAAGGGGAAGGGTCCACTGCAGGAAGAGCCAGAGAGCAGCACCTACCAACTACCGGAAGGCAGACACGGAGCCAGATCCAGGCAACATCGGAGGCAAGAAATGAGAGAAACAACCTACCAAGTAGTTGCTTGTATAATGAGCCAAAAGGCTTTTTATTGTTAACATGGACACAAGCAACAAGCATTTGAAAGTGGCCTTCTCTCCACAGTGAGGTCACTTGCAATGTCCCACTCGTGCCAAGGCGGACACCCTCACGACCCTCCCACAGGCCCCACCCCGGGCACCTGAAACTTGGAGCTGGCTCTGTAGGGAATTGCAGAGTAACCTCCAAGATTCCTACACCCTACCTGAGGCTTCCTTCCTGGCGCGGCCGCCCTCTGTGGCCCGGCGTTGGGCATTGAAAACAGACTGACCCCTCCAGCAGGCTTCTTGGCAGGAGCCTCCAGCTGCTTCTCGAGATTTTTGACCATCGATTGCACCAATGTTCCTGGAAGGCAACCAGAGGGCAAAGCCCAGAGAATGAATTCCATAGCCTTGTGGATCAGGTCCAGGCTCCAGTGTGGGTAGAGGGAGTATGGAGAAGGGTCAGGAGGAAGAAGGAAGCGCAACCGCAAAGAGGGCAAGGAGCGAGGGAAGGCCCAGGCCAACCTGTGCTGCAGAAAGGAGGCTTTGAATATCCTGAACATGTAACTGTGCACTTAACAACATGGCAGGGACAGAGGCTTAG
Organism: Rhinolophus sinicus; assembly: GCF_036562045.2. NCBI lineage: Eukaryota > Metazoa > Chordata > Mammalia > Chiroptera > Rhinolophidae > Rhinolophus > Rhinolophus sinicus. Next base: position 36,545,678 of record NC_133759.1, read on the forward strand.
GGAGCTGTGCTTCCCTCTTAACCTCCGCTCAGTTGGTACATGAACCACAAGACTAACATGCAGACACATCCTCCTTTAACGTCTTCACTGGGACAAGAAGAAATATCATAAATATAAATTAGAACAGGGGGACTGCAGGCCAGACATACTTTCTGCAAACTCCATGCAGGGAGGGAGCCACGCAGTGACATACATTAACTTAGGACTCTTGGAGATATAGTAAATAAGGTCCTCAAGAATGACCGAGAAGTAGGGAGCTAAGCTCGGCCTTCTAGGATTCAAACGTCTGAGGGACTGGGTACACGGCTGGAGCTACAACGTCTTTGGCTCACTGTTTCCTTCAAGAAATGTGTAAGGGCCTGCTACGTACCAGGCGCTGTTCCTCACCTTCCATTAATCATCTTGTCCAGCTATCTCATTGTACAACAAAGGAACTGAAACCCCTCACACAAACAGGTAGGTAAAAAGTGACAGAGCCGAAACTGGATCTGAGGACTCCTGACTCCCAGTTCCTGGATGTTTCTACCCTCTAGCTCACCTACACGCCATCAACACTTCTCCAAAGACCTGGTTCTGGTGGATTTTCATGGGCTGGCAGGCTTGGAATATGCTGTGGACAAGACGAAGTTCGCAGAATCCATTAAGAGCGTATACTTGCAGATCACACAGACCTGGGCCAACATCACAACGCATCCACGTACTAACTATGGAAATACAGAACTGGAAGCTGCATATTCTTTAACTAAGCCTGGGCTAGAAAAATGCAACTGAAGCTGGAAGCCACAAACCTTTCTGCTAATAGTTTTGTAAGAAAATCTCAAAAGAATGGCAGCTGACTCAATTGTTTTGAGAAGAAAAATGCTCAATATTGTAACCTGTTAGATAGAAAGTGACAAATTTAATGGATGTATTCATTCCAGTTAACCATAATTTCCAGTTAACGTAAATGTCTGTAATGCCCTTTCCATCAACAAGTTGCATTTCTGCCTAAGTGTCTTTGCTGAAAAGGGCAAAGAATTTTCCTGTGACCCAAAGACTGCTGGGGGAGACTTGAGGCAGCCTGCTGTGAAGGTTCACTGTCACCTTCCAAGGCTGTCACCACCCTCCATCTCAAGATTAGCTGGGAAGCCACACTTTTCACTACCCTTTTGTTACAAAAACTTATGTTTGTTAGACTGCATGTTACGGAAACTGTATTTGTCGAAATGTTCATTGTAGCTGACCTCATAGTAACCATGGTGATAGTTAACTGGGAGACCACAGCCCCTTGATCTGGCTCTAATGAACTCGAGCAGCATACGTAAAAGACTGCAAATATTCTTCATATTAGGAAAATGGCTAAAGGCAGTTCTTTCTGGGAAAAAATTATTTCACAAATAAAAAAACAAATGAACAATAACTCCAACACATTAACTTCAAAAACATAACACAGAGTCAATTTTCCATGATGCTAGTTCTGCGATCTTGAACAAGTAATTTAAGGTCTCAGAGGCTTAGTTTTTGTTTTCGTTTTTGTTTTGTTTTGTTTTTTAATTAAAGCTTATTGGGGTGACAATTGTTAGTAAAATTACATAGATTTCAGGTGTACAATTCTGTATTACATCATCTATAAATCCCACTGAGTGTTTACCACCCAGAGTTAGTTCTCCTTCCGTCACCATCTATTTGATCCCCCTTACCCTCACCTTCCACCCCCCACCCCCTTACCCTCTGGTAACCACTAAACTATTGTCTGTGTCTATGAGTTTTTGTTTCCCATTTGTTTGTCTTGTTCTTTTGTTGTTTTTGGTTTATATACCACACATACAAGTGAAATCACATGGTTCTCTACTTTTTCTCTCTGACTTATTTTGCTTAGCATTATAATCTCAAGATCCATCCATGTTGTCAAAAATGGTCCTATTTCATCTTTTCTTGCCACCGAATAGTATGCCATTGTGTATATATACCACAACTTCTTTATCCATTCATCTATTGAAGGAGATTTTAGTTGTTTCCATGTCTTGGCCACCGTAAATAAAGCTGCAATGAACATTGGAGCACACATGTCTTTATGGATAAATGTTTTCAGATTTTTTGGGTAGATACCCAGGAGAGGGAGTCATATGGTAATTCTATTTGTAATATTTTGAGGATCCTCCATGCTACCTTCCATAGAGGCTGTACCAGTCTGCATTCCCACCAACAGTGTATGAGGGTTCCTTTTTCTCCACAGTCAGAGGCTTAGTTTTGACATCTGTGACAAAGTATGTAGTTGTACAGATGCCTTACCTCATGGGTAGTGTGAGGGAATTCCTGCTCTACCCCCAGGTGGCCCAAGCATAGAAGGGACACCCTCTCAGTGTCTCCCCACACCTCCTTATCCTCTCCTACCCACAGAATTAACCAAAGAAAGGGAATGCAGCATCTTTGGGACATGTTTCAGCTGGGAGAGGATCAGGAATGCTGACTTTATTTTTCTCTCTGACCCTCTACCCACACCAATGACTGGGTTTGAAAAGTAGCTGGACTGTCCCCACAGCTGCCTGTTTAAACCCACTGAGGGTCCTCTTTGCTGACCCAGCCCCATGTACACATATGATCAGGATCTGGACTTGGGGAGGCAACAGCTGCAGGGATCCCCACTTTGGCTTCAGGAGCCAATCCAGCTCTAACAGGAAGCCGACACCTTAGGCCTTACTGGGCTCTGTTGCCATTAGTAGAGCAATGCTTTGATCTCAATGTATCTGGCCACCATGTTTATTTTCTACTGGTAACAACCTAGAGGAGAAAAGGGGTGAGTGGGCTCCCCTCAACCTCCAACAGTTAAACAATTCAGTGACAAAACAAGGGGTAAAATAAACCTCACTCAAATTCTATCTTGCTCCTGATATATCTTCCATCCCAGGAAAATATCTGATGGGAAGGAGAATCTTTCTCTCCAAGTCAGTCCCAAATCAGAAAACCCAAAGGAAATCAAAGGATGCTTCCAGGACCAAGAGAAATCTGGGCTGGAGAAGGGCTATCCCAGTGGTCCCAGACCACTCACCTGAGGAAGCCAGCATCCCTGAGCCCTTGCCAGAGGGCTGGGTGCTCCCCTCCGAGGTCTCGGTATCAGACCAGTCCTCAGGCTGAGGCCCCATCCTGGAAGGAACTTGTGGGGGCTGGAGAGATGCACGCTGCACAGAATCTCCCTCCGAGTCCTCTTCAGAACTGAATGGGGGCGTACTGCTGAGGAGGAGAAAAAATGAGGGATGTGTGGGCCAGACGGAAAACTTTAAAAATCATACTTCACCACTTGCAAGCATGTTTGGTTTGCCCAGAGCTGGCCATACTCATTCCCTGGGCCCAGGAGACAGCCAGGAATAATCCCGGAGTGTAGCAGCCACACCAGCTCCTCCCTTAGGAGAAGAGGACCAAGTCCTCCAGTGTGGTATCTGGGGCATGAGGAAGAGATGAGTAAGGGGAGCACAGGCCTGTCTCAACTGGGAGAAAGGACCCCAGTCTCCTCCTGGGAGCTTGGATTGGACCCGACCTAAGACCCCTCTATTCTCTGCCCCCCATATGTCTGCAGAAGCCTGTGGAGACCCCAGAGTAGGGTTGCCTGAGGCTGGGAGCCACACCACAAACCCAGTGAAAATGCAGAGTCTAGGGCTCACCTTAACCCCGGTCCTGGGGAAGCAGGGGTGCCAGAGGGTCCATGTGCTGTGAGGCGTGGAATAGGGGTGGGCACTTGCGCCAGCCCAGGACCATGGCTGCCGCAGTGCTGAAGAGCTGTCATAGGTGGCTCTGCCAGCTTGGATGGCAATGCCACATGCAGGGTCCTGGCCTTTGCCTGGACCTCTTTGGTGACCAAAGGACTCTGCTGGCTTTTGGCTAGAAACAGAGAGAGGAATGAGTTTCAGAATATACCCATCGGAGCCCTTAAGCCTAAGAGAATACCGAATAAGGCTCCAACACACTGGAAATGGACAAGTCACTCTGTTGCAATATTCTATAATAACCACAACATGTTGAATAATTTCCCCCATCCCTGGTATCCCACTGCTGGCCAGACTCAGGGCTGGGACCCACAGTTTTATCAGAGACCAGGAGAGCAGCTGGTATTCCAGGGTCATGTTGTCATTCCAGGAGACCCACAGGAGGCAGCAGGTCTGAAAAGGAGCCCGGCATGGCTGCAGCTCATCCCCGTACACACACACCCCACTCCCACCCCAGCTCAGTCTTAGCAGCAGACCTCTTCAAAGCCACCTACCCTCTCTGCTCAACCAAGCTGCAGCCACTCGAGTGCGGACAGCCTTGCAGGAAGGCCCTGCTGCCACCAGAGGTCGCCAGAGGACCACATGGGCCTCTAAGATCCACACACAACCGCCTACCAGAACTCGGCCTGTGGCGAGTGCTAAAGCCAAGACATTAAACACAGCCTTCCATTTTCCAAATATCATCAAGACCCATTGTGGGGAGAGAAATCCAGGATCGGCAACTTTTTTATGGAAAGAGGAGAGAAAGTGCATCTCAGGGAGTTGGAGTAAGTACTGTTCCATGAAACTCTTAACATATGTGGACCAAGTAACAATATAAAATGAGTTTCTTACTGTAGTTCAAGGTCAAATGTTTGAAATACACTGATCTCAGAGAATGCTTTTACTTAGAAGTGGACCTTCTAGGAAAGCATAAACTGAAGAGAAGGGGAAGGCAAACTTGCTAAGAGAAAATACCAATAACAGCTATAGTTACTGGGCAGACACCAAGTCAAGCACTTAACATACTTCCATTTAGCCACAGACACTTTCAGAGAGTGTTGTTTTCCCTACTTTACAGAAGCTTCCGGAGTTCAGGGACTATATCACAGACCACAATTCTGTGGAAGTAAGTGGTAGATGCAAACACAGGCTGTCAGTCACCTCAAAACTAGGGCTCTTGCCTTCTACATCCTACAGCTTTGCCCCAAAACAAAAGAGGCAAAGTCTGAGGGGGAAATGGGAGGTGAGTATTCACACAGAAGTGGAAAAAGAGTCTACAAAGTGCTGTGAAAACACAGCGTCATCTCACAGTGACGTGCCCTGGAGAAGGCAGGACCCCAAACTAGAAAGGTCCTCACTCCTGGCTTTAGGACTACAGGAGCAAGGGCTGGAGGGCAGAGTGGCACCTGGAGGAGCAAGACACCTTTCTCTTCTCTTGGAAGGGGGACTAGAAGGGCCCTCCATTTGTCTTCCGTGACTGCCTGCCCCCCACACTACCTGCCCTCCCCACTGCCTGTCCCCCCCCCGGCAGCCTGCCCCCCCAGACTGCCTGCCCCCTCTTTTCTCCAAGCTCCCACCACCCTGTGCTTGGCTCCATCTCATCACCTAGTCCTGACTGGCTTCCCAGGTCGTGGCACAGACCAACCTCAGTGAATACTGTACTAAATGAATCAGTGAATGAATCAATACTTGCGGCAGGGGGCTAGGGGCTTAAATTGAAGTATGAAAGGCAGGTTAGCAACCAGGACAAATATCCTCTCTCTGAGATTTCAGTGCAAGACTAAGAATTGCCCTTCCCTTAGAGATTTTTAAGTCCAGGAGTTTAAACTAAGGAGAACAGTTTCCCGTATCATTGACACAATATTCTCAAATCAACTGTTCTGTTATCTATTTAACATTTTTATATAAAATGATACCACTTTTAAACATAAAATACCCACTTTATACCTGTCCAAGTAATAATTTCCATGAGCTCTTGGCGTTACATTAATAATATTTTTCTAATGCACATGAAGAAAAATAAAGATTAAATTTTTAAGTTATTCATCCATGTGCCAATTAAAATCATCTCTCTTATCCCCAGAGATATCTGGCCCATATTCTGAGAAATTCCTGTGCATGAAGAGCTCAGGATGGGTCTGCCAGGACATGAGGTGACAGAAGTGACGTCCCTCTAGCTGCATATGTCCATGACTGAGAAGACAAAGTGAAAGGAGCAGGGGTATCACCCTGCATGAGAGACCCACACTCACTAAAGCCTCCTTACCCAGAGCTTCCCATTACAGCAGCCCAGTGGATCTGGGACTCCTCTAGAAAGGGGTGGCGGTGCAAACCTAGAAACACAAGTTCCCCTGCTCCCTAAGCTCCTTGGGGACAGAGGCTGGAGGGTCCTTGCCTATACATTTTAATAAGAATCACAGGGCCTTTTCTTGTCATGACCACCAGGAGCAAAGCAGCAGCCATGACCCCATGCAAGGAACAAGTCTGAGTTCTGAGGAATTGGCCACAGGCAGAACTGGCACAGCCTCTCACACGATCCCACTGCTTCAGAGCAGACTTTTTATATTTGCCTCTGCCTGTAGCTTCAGTGCTCCCAGGCCTGGGGCCTTCTCGCAGCACTGACATGCCTGGCTTATAGAGCCAGAAACTGAATGCGCTGCTCTCTGTGGGAGCAAAGTTCAACTTCCGGTAAAAGCAAGTAAGGCAGTGCAGAGTTAAGCTGCTAAGTGAGGAGCAAGTCTGAGCAGGAAGAGTTCAGGCTGGCTGCAAGCTCCAGCTCTGGATCTCCTCTGCTCCCCTGAGAGATCCTGGGGTCCCCCCATCCCACCATCTCCCCACCCCTCCACACCCACCTCACCCGGACTCTGTTTCCCCAACAGAAGATTTCGGACTCAGTAACCTATAGGAACGCTACCAGCACAGTCACGACCCATGGGAGCAGGGATTACATCCTCCTCCTGTGCAAACAAACCCAGACCCTCCTGGGTCACAGCCCCTCTGAGCAAGCCCTCTTACCACCTTACCTGGAGCCTTGCTGTCTGCCTGGGACTTCGGGGCTCCACTCCTCTGTCTCTCCTTCACTCTGCTGGTGGCTTCCTTGATGAGCTTTTTCCTCAGGCTCAGAAAGTCAGAAAACCTCCCTGCCTTCTGCTCCCTCTGGGCTCTCAGGAGGGTCTCCAGGTGTCTGAGAGTCTGAACAGGGATTCCCTTTGCATCCTAGAAGAGACAGACGTTTTCCTCTGGAAACGGGCCTCCCCTCCTTCTCCTTCCCCTAAGCCTGCTGCTAGGCTGGGAGCCACTGCCATCAGGCGGGTGCTTTCTGGGAACGGATGAGGTGAGCATCAGGGCAGAGTGAGCAGTGGCTTCACACGCTGCTGAAAGTGTGGTGGGTTAGGGTCTGGGGGCCCTATTAAAACGTGCACAGCAAGATACTACAAAGGGGCTGCGCACAATTCCATCGACATCACAGTATCCGGGACATGCCTCTCCACCACCTAACTGAATCTTAGGATGGGAGACCATGACTTGCTCCTTTTTGTACCCCAGGCACTATTGTTATGTCAGACACGTTGCCCTTCATGGCTAACAATGTTTCTAAAAAACTACTACAAAAAAACAAACGCCAGCTACCCTTCCAAGACCTACTGGAAGTTGCTTGGGCTTTTGACATCTACCCAGAGTCCATGGGAGGGTCTTGGGAGGCATCTGAATGCAAGACAGGGATTCATTCAAGGTTAGAAAGGAATGTTTCAATCAAGCCTGAATAGCGGGCCAAAGTTAGATTAAGCAGGAGTTGAACACAGTCAAAGATTAGCGCATCCTTACTAAATTAAACCTAGATCCCTATTTTTGTTCGAATCTTACGCTACACAAATAGTACTTTCAATGACACGATGCTCGGCTCCTTTAAGAACATGGCATGTTTTTATGTAATAATAGATTTCACTGATGCCTTTAATCATCTGTATGCTCGGGTTGGACATGAGCATGAGGGAGCAACAGCGATCAACTGCGAATTTGTACCAGACAGAGCTCTCAGTGCCTGCCTCACTCACAGCCACCTGCTGAGTAGGAGTGGCTGCATGGACATCTCACCCAAGGAACTCATCCAGAGGCCAGATTGAGCCAATTAAGTTCCCTTTGTCAGAAATAGAGACCCAAAGAAAATAACCAATGAGTGGACAGCACAGAGAGGTCAGGACATAGGGTGGCATCTCAAGAAGCCATTGGAGGAAACAGAAAGAACCACACTATCGTGATGTGGGAGGAGAAGCTGTGTGGGTTTATGTTCCTAAACACCAAAGGTGCCCCAGTGGGAACAAAGAAGATAAAGAAGCTTACTATTTGAAAAACAATCAATCATTTGTCAGTTTAAGAACACCCTGTGTCTAAATGGTAGGGATGGCCCTTACAACAGTGGTCCCGGAACTTACTCTCTTTATCCCCATGCTTTCCAGTTTCTCTTCCAGGGCGTCTTCCAGGACTGGCCTGAACTGCTTCAGCAAGGTGGGGTTTCTCCTCAGAGCTTCCAGCACCTTATGCTGTCCATCTCGTAATTCCTCCAGCTCTGCAGCAGAAGACAATCACCAAGGTCAGCTTGAGCACCCAAAACTTCCACTCTCAAAGCCACATTGCTCCCACCTGGCCTTCACTTGGTCTACAGCCTGTGAGCTTGGGGCCACTGACCCCGTCTGAGTACGCATCCTTAGGTCAAAATTTGGGTTGTTTCTGCTTCTGGGCACCACCACCTTAGACCACCCCCACCTCCCATATTCAGGATTCTCATTCCCTGCCAGTCTGGACCTCCAAGATCAGGACTAGGCCCTGCCTCAGGATGACTCAGGGCTTGTGGGATTTTTACTTGCCCAGATGATTCTGATGGAGGTGAGGCACAGACCATGCCTTAAGAAATAGTGACCCAAAAGGTAACAAAACTAGCAATTACAATAAAATGTGGTAACTGCTACCAAGGAGCCATCCAGGGTTACCCAGGGAAGCCCCCTAAAAGTGCTTTTCAGGTCCAGTGTGGGGGCCACTGTGGTGAGACCTGCACCATCCTTTGATTCACCCAATAGACATTTACTGACAATATGAGTATGAACAGTTCAGTGCTGGGTGCTGGAAAACAGAAAAAAACCCTCAAGGAGCTCACAGTTGAGAGTGGTAATTTCAATCCTGGCTTCCTATCTGAATCACCTGGGTCCCCACCCAAGCTAATTTCATCAGAATCTCTGAGAGGAGGCCCCACACCTTAATATTCATTTTTAAAACTCCCCAGACCTTCTAACAAGCAGCCACACCTTGGAACCATTATTCTAGAGCAATGGTTCTCAAAACATGAGCCATCACACCAGCGCCATCTGGTTGGTAACTTATTAGAACTGCAGATTTTCAGATCGCACTCCAACCCTACCGAATCAAAATTTCTGGAAGTGGAGCCAGCAAACTGGGAGTGAGGAGACCTACTTCTTGCTGTACACCCTTCTGCATTCATGCCCCTAATTCCCTTCACCCATTTCAAGTGGCCAGATACAGTTAAGCAGAGACAAACTAAATAACGAAGAGGGCAGCAAATCTGGTGTTTTGCATTGGACACTGGAGAAGACAATGAGGCCTTACCTTCCTCGGAAGAGTCCTCTTCTGTGTCCACAGCCTTTAGGCCCTCACGGATCCCTGAGAACAGGAACAGTTAGCGACTCCAGTGCCCTGGACCCCATCCCTGACTTACAGAAAAGCGTGGGACACCCTGTGAGTGCTGGCCAGAAAGCGTAAGCTCTCTAGTCATTTCTTTATCAGAGAGAGGCAGGATGGAGCAGTGGTCAAAGACACTGAAGGCAGAGAGACCGTGTTTCCCTGAAAGTAAGACCTAGCCAGATAATCAGCTCTAATGCGTCTTTTGGAGCAAAAAGAGCCAGTCTTATTTTCCTATAAGACCAGGTATGTTATGATACCGGGTTTTATGTTAATATTCGCTCCAAAAGATGCATTAGAGCTGATTGTCCGGCTAGGTCTTATTTTCGGGGAAACACGAATCAGAGTTCACATTCCAGCTCTGATCTTCACTAGCCGTGCACAACATTGCAAGTCCTTGAGCTTCTCTAAGCCTCAGTCTCCTCATCTACAAAATGAGGATAATAATACCCACCCCACATTAAATCATGAGGACAATATAATGAAATAATGAATCTGAAATGCTTGGGGAAGCACATAGCACACATCCCAGCCCCAGCACTGCGAAGTTCAAGGCCAAAGGAATAGTGCTCCTCTGAGCTGGTTGCAAGGCCAAGAAAGAAATCTCTAGCCTCAAGGCAGAGAATGGGAGATGTGCATGTTTGCAAGAAGGACAAACACAGAGTAGGACAGGGGAGGTGGCATGGAGTATGAGGGACCACTTTCCTAAGGGGCTGGCCAAGATCCTCCACGCAGGCACAGGCCCTGTAGGTTACTGTCTGCCTTTAGACACCAGCACCTGCACTCCATTACACACTCACACATTCACATGGACACACACCAGCACACGAGTACTGAAGGAAAGTGCACACTGCAGACAGGCCACATTCACATATACTTGGGGTCAACTTGCTACACACTAGGAACAAGGTAAAGGTCAATGACCTGAACAGGCAAGGTGAATTAGAAAGAGCCTCTTCATGAACCCTGCCCCCAAGTTCCTCACCCCTCCCCATGTCTCCACCACCCTACAGAGAAGAGCTGGCAAGGCAAGAAAACCTGCCAGCTGCAAGGAACACTTTCAGCACAAATGCCAAGCTGCAACCCTGTCTGACCCAGAAGCAAATGTCTTCTCCCCCTCCCTCACCCAGTCGGAGAGTCTGATGCCACAAGTCCTCATCCTCATCCTGTAAATTGACTGGTAAGGGACAGGAAAGAGAAAATCCCAAGACAACAGCCAAGACTGTTACAAACTACCCCATGCAAACTTACCCTCCACCTTCCTGAGAGACATGGTCTGGATCTACAAAGATGTGGAAAAGAGCAGATTATAGCCAGCAGGATACTCTGCTCTGAGCAGTGGGTCTGCCTAGCACCGTGAAGAAGGGACAGCCACGATTTCCATGTCACCCACTGGGAATTGGAAGGAGCTCAGAGTACACCACTCTAATCCCCCAACACATCTCCTGCCATCCATATTTGAGAGGGATGGTGCCAGGTTGAATGGCAGCAACTAGGATGGCACCATGCTCCATTTTCCCATGGTGGGAAGATAAGAATGCCCCCTCTTCAGAGAGGGACTATGGTTTGAAAGGCAGGAGCCCCATGGAAGCAGACAGGCACATAGTCAGTACTATTGGTACAATTGGTGGAAAACAGCCAGGGCAAGGTAGGCGGCCCTCCTGCAATATGCTCATCTGAGCTGAGTGCCCTGTAAGGAAGAAGGAGGCATGATGGGGACAGTCACTGAACCGTCTGCTCAACCCCGCTTTTCCATGAAGTGCTTCTTCCTCCTTCCACATGGCTGTAAACAGGGCAGCCACATCTGACAATGTGACCCCATACCACAGCCATAGCTGACTCTCTAGGTCTGGCAGAGAATTCTGGATTGGTAATGTGTGAAGTCAAGAGCTATCAGCAGCCAGTTGGTTTGGGTTTTGGTTTCCTTGGTGTGTTTATGTGTTTGCTTATTTGTTTTGCCACATGGAACAGAGAAATGGAAGCTGATCTTCAGAGTTTAAAAAAAAAAATGGAAGCAGATATAAAGAAAGAGACGGAGATGCACAGCAGAGGAAAGCTCCTGACCATATTCATGTCTCCAATTCCAGTTTATTCTCAGACTCAGTGGCTCTCCTGCCTTGAGCTCTGTGAGACGCCCTATCTACCCTTACGACAAATTCCCTCTTCTGCTTAAGCTTGAGTTGTTTTTTATTACCTACTGGCTAATGGCTCATCCAACTATTTGTTCCTCTGCCTACCTCTAATCTAGAGACCATAAAACAAATTATTTGCTTCCTAGGCTTTCTTGCAGCGATGGCTACCCATGTGATATAGCTTTGACAAAATATAAGTAGAAATCTTGGAAGGGAGTCTTTTCATAAACTTCTTCTATTAAATATGGTTGTGATGGTTAATGCTATGGCAGCCATCTTACAACTATGAGAGTCAAACATTAGCCAATGGGTTCCTAACTAAAACATTTACAAATAAGAGTTCTGGGTAACATAAGGAAGAAACCTCCCGACTGGACCTGAGTGGCCACAACAGTAAAGAACTAAGTGTTCTGGGGGGCACACAGTGAAAAGAAAAGCAGCAGAGTGGGTGAGGCAAGCTGACTGGGTGAAGTACCTATGGCTCGGAGAACAGAAAAGCACAACTAGCAAGGGTGCAGGTGCAGAAAGAGTAGACGAGATAGTGACGGTGGTGCTCAGCCCAGGGAAGCTATGTGGAGGGTGGTGTTGGAACCAAGGACCTGACGCCACAGGAGGGGCCCAGTTGGGGAAAGATACACTTCTCCACAGATCTGGGGCTCAGAAGTGGGGAGCTGCACCTGGGCTGGGTAGAGAATTATCCGCAATAGGTGAAGTCACAGGGGCTTTTGAGGGGCAGTCATGAGGCTTAAATGAAGCAATAAGCAAAGTATCTACCAGGAGCCGGCACTTAATATCATCTCCAGTATTAGGGAACCCATCTGCCGGCAGCTGTAAGGATAACAGGCACATCTCCAGCCTGGAGGGAGGCAGGCTGTATCCTCACCACTTTGTGCCCCTCAAGCCTGAGGACTCTTTGCTCTCCTTAAAGAACCTAACTAATGAAACTAATGCTGCTGAGTCCCGAAGAACCTAAGGAGATCCTCACAGGGAAGAGGCACCAGAGGCTGGCTGGAAGAGGGAACACACCTACCATCTCCTCCTGGGACGCGATGAGCCTGGCTTGTTCCTGGAGCTGGGTGCGGAGGGCATGGATCTGGTGCTGCGACTGGGCAGCTGCTGTCCTCTGATCCTGAGACAGGGAAGCCTGGAGCCTTTCATTCTCCTCCTGCAGCTGGTGGGCACACAGGATGGTGGTTCAGCCAAATGTTGCAGGGACCTCTGAGAGCCCCGTGTCTCTGAGGCCTGCACCTGTAGGCAAATGCTAGTCGGGCTTTCACCTGAAGTAGGGTAGAGGGTTTCCAGACCTGGGCAGGTGGCTTTCTAACAAGACTTACTCTCCAGCTGTGCCTGAGGAGAAGTAAGAATTGAATGCAGGCCCCTAAGATCAGGACAAAAGGGCTCTCTGTCAGTTGTGGCCACCCAGTTGGGTAAGGTGAGGTCAATCAAAAATCATCAAATGGATGTTTTTAGGTGAAAACAAAAGGTGAAGAAAATGTGGAAACATGCTTCCTCTGGTGTAAGAGCAGAGAGAAAATGAGACTATTTATTTATATTTGCATAAAGAAACTCTAGAAGAGTATGCAAGAAAACAATAAAAGTGGTCACCTGTGTGTGCGGGGGGCGGGGGGGGGACAGGTAGCTGGAGATGAAGTGGAAGTGAGACTTCACTCAGTGGACCTTAAGACATTTCTTCTGCTTTTGGAATGAATTTGAATGTATTTCCCATTTTAAAATGTTTAAAATAAAACCATCAGAGGGGGTTACTGGAGTGGGAGTGGCCACTATGTGTTCAACTCTGATCTAAGCAGTTTCATCTTCTGAGCTCTCTGCAGGCACAACCTGGGGCTCTGGACAACTGGCTTCCTCTTCAACTTGCCTCCTCCTCAGGGGCATTTTTATCGAAGCTGTTCTCTCTGCCCTGAGGTCTACTGGTCTCTGTTCTCTGGGCTCAGTATCTGAACCCTTCCATTAGGGCTCCCCCTGAACCATCACTGAAGTTCACAGCCATCTATTTCTCTCCTGGGTAGGATTTTAAAGAAGGACCCAAGCACAAAATGACCAGACAATTCATCTGAGGTTTATAGTACAACCCTCCTTGGGGGACCTGAAGAGGTCACTGCTGAGAGGATCACAGAGTAAAGGATGTGTTGGATTCAGAAGAGAAGACCTGACACCACTGTTCCTGGCCAGGGAAGCTGCTGTCTGGGGAGCTGACTCTTCTGTGTATTGATGAAGGTCAGCATCTAGGAACAGTATCAGCAACAAAATATCTGCCAACCAATTCAAGGTGCAGGGACATACAGTGTACTGAAAGGTGAGAGGAGGTCACAGGAAGCAAGCTCCCCAGACCCAATGACAGCTACCTCTCTTTTCTGAGCTGCATGCTCTTCCTGCATGTCCTTCATTTTTCTCTTCCATTCTGTCTTCTGAAAAAGATTAAAAGATTTAATGGGCCCATCTAGGTAGTAAAATATATTCTAAAATTATAGGAATTTAAAAGTATTACCTCATGATTAGGCAGACAGAGAAGTAAAAAGAATGGAAAGCCCAGACAAAGATGGAGGAAAAACATGGAATCTTAGGGGGGCAGGCAGTGTGATAGATTATTGATTAATGTTGTTCAAACAAGTAGCTAGCTGCCTGAAAAACAAAAGAAAAGAAAACTGTGAACTTGAATCCTTATTTCATATCTTAAACCAAAATAAGTTCTAGGTGAGTCAAAGATTTTTAACATAAAAACTAGGAATGACTGTCAGCAAGATGATAGAATGGGAGGTTCCAGCTCTCAAACCACCCACAGGTGAGAACATCTTTATGGGGACCCTGAAATCCAGCTGAGAGGTTCCAGTACCTCAGTGGAGCAAAAATTCTGAGAATAGACACATTGAAGAGAAGAAGAACAGTTTCACATTACCTGCATTGCCCCTCCCCCAAGGCAGCACAGCTCAGTGACAAGAGATCCCCTCAACCCACAATTTTTCCAACAAGGGAAAGTGAACGTGAGCACCCAACGGCCCCAGCCTTGAGGATGCTGCCCAGGAAGCCCACTTCTGTCTCACCCAACCCAGAACTGAGGAAATCAGCATGGCTGAGTCAGCTTGGGGCACTGGTACACAAATCTCAACAACTGGCCATGGATCCCATTGTCTGCTTATGGATACCAAAAGGTGTGGACAAGAGAAAAGGTAGAAGTGTCAAGTACTTGTAGTCAATTGAAGTTAAGTTGTTAGCAACTTAAAATAAACTGCTGTAACTATAAAATGTTTTATGTAAGTCTCATACTAATCACAAAGAAAAAGCCTGTAGCAGATAAGCAAAACATAAAGAGAAAGGAATCAAAGCAAACCACTACCAAAAAAAAAAAAAAAAAATCATCAAATCCCAAAAGAAAACAGCAAGAGAGAAAGGAACTAAGTAACTACAAAAAAGTCTGAAAACAATTAACAAAATGGCAATAGTATGTCCTTACCTATCAATAATTATTTTAAATTTAAATGGAGGAAATTCTTTAATCAACAAATGTAGAGTGGCTAAATGGTTTTTGTTGTTTTTTGAAAAAAGATCCAACTATATGCCACCTACAAGAGACTCGCTTTACCTTTAAGGATATACACAGGCTAAAACTGGAGGGACGGGAAAAGATATTTCATGCAAATGGTAACCAAAAGAGAACAGCAGTGGCTATACTTATATCCAGACAAAATAGACTTTAAGTCAAAAACTGTCACAAGAGACCAAGAAGATCATAATGTAATGATAAGGGATCAATTCATCAAGAGGATGTAACAATTATAAAGATACAGGTACCTAATATCAGAGCACCTAAATATATAAAGTAAATACTAACTGAACTGAGGGAGAAATAGACAGCAATACAATAATAGTAAAGGACTTTATTAGCCCACTTTCAACAATGGATATATCATCCAAGCAGAAAATCAGAAAGGAAATAGCAGCCTAGAACAGAAGCACTATATTCCAAATATTCCTAAGAGACATATACAGAACAATTTCACCTTAAAATAGCAGAAAACACTCTCTTCTCAAGCACACAAGGAACATTCTCCAGAATAGATCATACATTAGCCCATAAAACAAGTCTAACCAATTTAAGACTAAAATCATATCAAGTTAATCTTTTCCAATCATGATTCATTGAAACTAGAAATCAATAACAGGAGGGGAACAGGAAAATTCACAAATATGTGGAAATTAAACAACACAACATGCTCCTAAATAAATAATGGGTCAAAGAAGAAAACAAGAGGGAGACAAAATAAATATCTTGTGTCAAATGAAAATGGCAACACAATATACCAAAACTTATGAGAAGCAGTAAAAGAATTCTAAGAGGAAAGTTTAGTAATAAACTTCTATATTTGGTAAAGGTCTCAAATAAACAACCAAACCCTACACCTCAAAAAACAAATTAAGCCCAAAGTTAGCAAAAGGAAGGAAATAATAAAGATTAGAGCAGAAATAAATGAAATAGAGAATGAAAAAAAATAGAGAAGATCAACAAAACTAAGGTTGGTTTTTTGAAAAGTAAACAAAATTGACATATCCTTAGCTAGACTGAGAGAGAGAGAAATCTCAAACAAGTAAAATCAGAAATTAAAGTGGAGACATTACAACTGATACTACAAAAACACAAAGGATCACAAGAGACTACCATAAACAATTATACGCCAACAAACTGGATAATCTAGAAGTGGATAAATTCCTAGAAATATGCAATCTAGCAAGAATGAATCATAAAGAAATTAAAAAATCTAAACAGACCAATAATGAGTAAGGAGATTGAATAGGTAATCAAAAATCTCCCAACAAAGAAAAGTCCAGAACGATATAGCTTCATTGGTAAATTCTACCAAACATTTAATGAATGAATGATTTTTTTTTTCAAATTCTTACCAAAAATTGAAGTGAAAAGAACACTTCCAAACTCATTTTATGAGGCCAATATTACTCTTATCAAAACCCAGACAAGGATACTACCAGAGAAAACAATCACAGGCCAATATCCCTGATGAATATAAATGTAAAAATCCTCAATAAAATACAAGCAAACCAAATTCAATGGCACATTAAAAGGATCATACACTATAATCATGTAGGATTCATCCCCAGGATGTAAGAATGGTTCAACATACACAAGTCAACAAACATACACAAGTCAATAAATGTGATACACCACATTAACAGAATGAAGGATAAATCATACGACTACCTTAATAGATATAGAAAAAGCATTTGACAAAATTCAACATTCTTTCAAGAAAAACACCGTCAACAAATAGGGTATAGAAGGAACAAACATACCTCAAGATAATAAAGACTATACATGACAAGCCTACAGCTAACATCATATTCAACAGTGAAAAGCTGACCACATTTTTTCTAAGACAAGGATGCTCATTCTCACCATTTCTATTTAACATAGTGTTGCAAGTCCTTCCCAGAGCAATCAGGTAAGAAAAGAAATAAAAAGCATCCAAATTGGAAAAAAAGAAGTAAAAGTATCTTTGTTTACAGATAACATAATCTTATATCTAGAAAACCCTAAAGACTCCACCAAAAAAACAAAACAAAACAAAAAACTGTTAGAACTAATAAACAAATTCAACAACATTGTAGGATACAAAATCAGCATGCAAAAGTCAGTTGTGTTTCTATACACTCACAGCAAACTATCTAATAAATAAATTAAGAAAACAATCCCATTTAAAATAGCATCAATAACATTAAAAACCTAGAAATACATTTAAACAAAGAGGTGAAATATCTGTACACTAAAACATAAAACATCAATTACAGAAGCTGTTAAAGTCACAAATAAGTGGGAAGATATCCTGTGCACATGGATTGGAAGAATATTGTTAAAATGTCCATACTGCCCAAAACAATCAATGTAATCCTCTCAAAATTCAAATGGCATTTTTCACAGAAATAGAAAAAACAATCCTAAAATTCACATGGGCCAAAAAAAGACCCCAAATAACCAAAGCAATGTTGAGCAAAAAAATAAAACTGGAGGCATCATTTCCTGCTTTCAAAATATATTGCAAAGCTATAGTAATCAAAACAATATGTTATTGGCATAAAACAGAAGGGAACATAATACAGAACCAAGAAATAACCCCACACATGGACAGTCAACTAATCTTCAACAAAGGAACCAAGAATACAAAATAGGAAAAGGATAGTCTCTTTAATAAATGGTGTTGGGAAAAATGAATGTCCACATGCAACAGAATGAAATTGGACCAATATCTTCCACCATACACAAAAATCAATTCAAAGTGGATTAAAAACTTGAATGTAAGACCTGAAACTGTAAAATGCCTTGAAGAAAATATAGGGGAAAAGCTCCTTGACATTGGTATTGACAATGATTATTTTGGATGACACCAAAAGCACAGGCAACAAAAGCAAAAAAAAAACGAGTGAGACTGCATCAAACTAGAAAGTTTCTGCATAGCAAAGGAAACAATCAAAAAATAAATAAAAAGGCAATCAATGGAATGGGAGAAAATATTTGCAAACCATGTATCAACAGGTATATGAAAACGTGCTCAACATTATTAATCAGCAGAGCAATGCATATTAAACCATAGTGAGATATCACCTCGCATCTGTTGACATGGTTATTATTAAAAAAAAAAAAAAAGATAACAAGTGTTGGCAAGGATGTGACGAAAAGGGAACACTTGTACACTGCTCGTGGGAATGTAAATTGGTACAGCCACTATGGAAAACAGTATGGAGGCTCCTCAAAAAATTAAAAACAGAGTTAATAAGTTTCTCTGGGTAGCTCCCATGTATACATGAGGTATACATGTGAATAAACTTTGGGTTGTTTTTCTCTTGTTAAAAAAATTAAAACTAGAATTACCAAATAATCCAGCAATCCCACTTCTTAGTACTGATCCAAAGGAATTGAAATCAGGATCTCATAGAGATACCCATACTCCCATGTTCACTGCAGCATTATTCACAATAGCCAAAATATGGAAACCTAATAATTGATCTACAGATGAATGGATAAAGAAAATGTGGTATATACATACACTGGAATATTATTCAGCCTTAAAAAAGAAGAAAGTCCTGCCATTTGCACCAACATGGATGGCTCTAGAGGACATTATACTAAGTGAAATAAGCCAGACACAGAAAAACAAATAGTGTATGATTTATTTATATGTGAAATCTAAAATAGTCAAACTCATAGAAACAGAGAGTAGGATGGTGATTGCCAGGGGCTAAGAGGATGAGGATATCAGGAAGTTATGGTCAAAAGTTATGGTCAAAAGTTGGTTATGCAAGATACATACACTGTATTGTATACTTAAAATTTGCTAAGAAGGTAGATCTTATGTTAAGTGTTATTACCACATACAAAAAAAATAACAATCATCATCATCATCATAATAAAGAGGGTGGGAGGAAACTTTGGAGGTGATGGATATGTCTATAGCCTGATAGTAGTGATAGTTTCATGGGTGTATACTTATCCCCAGACTCATTGGGTTGTATATATTTAATATGTACAGCTTTTTTACATGTCAATCATACCTCTCAATAAAGTGGTATGAATGAATGAATGAAGCCATAAAATTACTAAAAGAAAATATAGGAATATTTTAAATCTCAGTGACCATAAATTGATCAAAAAGATTGATAATTTGATAATTTTGACCACATAAATGTTATCAATTTTATATGACCAAATCCATGATAAACTGAGTTGAAGGACCAATAGAAAAGTGGGGAAAATAGCCACAATGAGAACACAAATGGTTGGTAGGGTTACTTTCCATGTATTGCACAAACTCACAAATTGGTAAGGAAATCAATAGAAAAATAGGCAAAGGATATAAATAGAGTTCATAGAAAAAGAATGGCCTTTTAAATCTGACACTTGTGAAACATCAAGCAGTGGAAACACTTTACTGCTGAGTGTTAGTTAGACATTAATCTCTTTCTTAACAGTCTTGGATAGCAGAAACAGAAGCATATGATTTAATGATCATGTCAATTGTCTTTCCTTGCCATGGAGTTATCATAACTGGACTATTCTAAGATTCACCTAGTGGTGGCCAGAGCTACCTCCTACCAGCTTGTGAGAGTGGATTGTGCACAAATCTTCCCAATTCCATGCTCAGTAACCCCACATTAGTAGCATGAAATCAGCCATGGTGGGAATAGTCACATCACAGAAAATAGCAAATACAACAAATCGAAGATTTTTTTGGTTCCAGAGAGCCAATTGTTAAATATGTACCATCACACCACTAAATCCATCCCAAATATGTATCTTCAAATCCAGAAGGTTATCATGCTTTCTAAGAGCTGTTTTCAACTAGGTTGGAGTCAAAATGAGGGCAAAGGTGTCCAATGAGAGACACAGCTGGGTGTATTTTGAAAAAGATCCCGGGCGTATCTGGTATTGCACATATGCATACCACCAGCCTCACCTGAGGACCACAAGAACCCTATTCTATGCTTTCATACATTGGCAGAAGGTCTAAAAATACAGAACTCTGATGTCTTTCAACTTCCCTAAAACCAACAGCAAAAATGAGAAACTCTGTTAGAAGACAACATGATTATTGGCTGGCTCTGGGAAGAGTGGCAGTGGCGATCGGCTCACCTGGATTTCCATCTTCTCCCTCAGGTGCCGGAGCTCCTGTGCCTGCCTGAGGCGCTCCTCAGACTCCTCATCCCGCAGAGACCCAAGGTTGGAGCCCATCATACTGTGGGACTGCAGTGCCTTTAGTTTCTGAAAAGGCCAGGGCATAGTTTTATTAAGGTGAAGATTGAATCACGATGTTGTCATTTATACCTTGAGCAGTGTCAGAAAGGCACACCTACCCCAACCACAAACCCCCAACTTGTCCTCACTAGATATCTGCATGCCTGCAAATATTCACACAAGTCTGCGTTCCCCTTCTCCGGGGTTCTCCTGAGAGCTCAGGCCTTGCACAGGAGAAGCAAGATCCCAAGAAAGAACAGAAAATGGACTGTCTCACAGAGTGGTTTACAGTCACTCTAAATGGAACCTTATCTGTTTTTCCCCCAGAATTTTTAAAAATATAGTAACAATTTGGTTCCTATCCTTTAATAAAAGTAAAATAATAAAATGTCAGGTGAGAGAAGACAGGAATTAGACACACAACGTAAGTACATAAGCAATCTTATAGGGTAAAAGAAAAAAAATGGATGTTCCAATTTAGGAGAATGTGATCCAAGTTAAAAGGAAACCATGGATGGTAAGAATTATGTCCTCATTTACCAAAACTCAGAATTTCCTAACCAAAAGTAACCCTTCGACTCTTGATGAGGTGGTTTTTGAACAACTCTATATTCAAATCAATACCTATCTATCAAATGTCTAAAGAAACACACACACACACACACACACACACCCCTCATTTCAACCCCTCTGCCTTCCATCCTCAGCTTTCCATCTCAGATTGAGATGATGCATCACCCAAGACTCCAAGCATATCCTATGACAATCCCCTTCTGGAAAAGTTGTCTAGGTTTCTTTAGGCAGAATGTGGAATGACTGTGAGAAATATTATTTGATAGTTCATTTTCAAAAACAAGAAAAGATTTTCCTTGGTGTTAGGAGGACCCATAGGAGATAAATACATTCTGAAAATATTTTTCCTCTGATACAACTTTAGTTATACAAGTTTATATGGGAAAATACAGTCTAGGGATAACTATAATAAGGTGTTTTTGAATAAACTTAGTAGTATATCCAGTAGAAAACCAGGGGCTTAGACGTTTAAAGAGCTAGGTTCAAAGCCCAGCTCCATCTCTCAATAGCTGTGTGACCTTGGGCAAGTTAGGTGGCCTCAATGTCTTCACCTGTAAAAGAGGAATGTTAATAGCTTTCTTTTTTTTAAAAAAAAAAAAAGAACTTTAAAAAATAAATTAATAAACTAATGACATACCTACTTTGAGAATGTTATGATTATTTGGTTGTTACGATGATTAAAAGTTAGTATATATAAAGTGCTCTGCACAGGGGCTAGAAAACAGTAAAGATAGTCAGTAAATGTTAGTGATTATGTGTGACCACCACAAACCCCTGCCACACAGCTAGCACTCAGCAAATATTTATTTATTAAATATTTATTTATTTAAATTTTTCCTCATTTCTGTCCAGTGGTGAAAGCCCTTTGCAAAAATAAGGATACTATCTAGGGAGTTCTCACTATATACCAGACAATGTTAAGTGTTATCAATGTGCTAATTTAACTCTTTCAGCAACCTATCTTACACAAAAGAAACTGAGGCACGGGAAGGTTAAGTAATTCACCCAAGGTCACACAGCCAATATGTGATAAAGCAAGAATTCAATCCCAGGTACTGGCCTCTGGTATCTGGCCTCACAGTGTATTAGCCCCCAATGGCAGAGGAAATAAAACTAGTACAAACCATGAAATGAATTTTAAGAAGAAGCAGATTTTCAACAACAGAACTTTTAAAATCCTTTTATGGGGGAGTACCTCTTCCAGCGTAGAGTTATGGTTGGCAACACTTTTAAATTCATCCCAAAATAATTTTTTTAGCTTGTCTATTTCCCCATATAGCTTGGCCCGCTCTTTTTCTTTCCATTCATCAAATTCTTTCTTAGCTTCCATGTCCCTCTGACGAGTGATCTCTGCTTCCTACAAAGAAAAGAACAATTGAATCATTAAATCCACATTATGGCAAACATTTACTGAGAAACTGCTAGGGCCCCTCGTCCCGTGCAAGTCGCTATGGAGACCCAAAGAACATTTATCCCACAGTCCCCACTGTTTGGACTTGGAGTGGGCCAAGTCTTATTTGAAGTGTAAAGTCACTTGAGGATAAGTATCAGGTCTTTTCTCTCTATTCTTCACAATGCCTGGCATAACTGGTGCTCAATAAATGCATGCTAAGGGAATGAATGATGAAGGAAGGAAGGAAGGAAGGAAGGAAGGAAGGAAGGAAGGAAGGAAGGAAGGAAGGAAGGAAGGAAGGAAGGAAGGAAGATAGGAAGGAAAGGGAAGGGGAGAGAAGGAGGGAGGGAGGGAGGGAGGGAGGGAGGGAGGGAAGGAAGGGAGGGAGGGAAGGAAGGAGGCAAGTTTATGTATTTTCATTTTACAAATACTTACTGAGTACCTCCTCTGGGCTGGATTCTAGAGCTTTCGGAATAGGACCCAGTCTTTGTCCTCAAAAACTTAACTAAAAGTGTAGTGTAAGCAGTTAAAATTCAGGCTCAAATGCCCTCCGAAGGTGCTGAATAATGCAGGAAAGTGCAACTCCCTGCTCTGTTTTTGGCCAGACCAGTCTGGCAAATAACTGAATTTTCCTTTCCAGACTACCTAAAATCATTTGCCACATTCAGGAAGATGCCATCCTAGCTGTGACTCCCAAGTCCAGGAAACCAGCCAGACTGTTGGCCCTGTAGGACACCTGGGTTGTCCCTGACCGAGTCTCCGTCCGGACATTTCCTCTTGATGCCCACCTGGAGCTGCCGCTGCCTCTCAGCCTCCCGCTGGGCTTCCAGCTCTCCTTGGGTCCACTTTAGCTTGGCTCGCAGCTCTTCTAACACCTCCTCCACTGGCTGCTCCTGCTTCTGTTTTCCTGTGGGGTCCATGCAAAGAGAGTGACCAGTTTAAGTAGAAAAGTCAGTGGAGTATTGATCCTCACCTATGTAATCAATCACACACACCTTAGTCTGAGAGCAGCTTTGCCATTTACCTTGTACATTGACCTTGGGTAAATGATATAACCTCCAACCCTCAGTTTCCCCAAACTGGAAAATGGAGAGAATAATAGTGCCTAACTCAGAGGTTTGCTGCGAGGATGCACACTGCTCAGCATAGTGCCTGGCATGACAGCTCAATAAATGTGAACAACTGTTGTCATTTCAAATAACTAGTATGACAGGACTGACACATGAAAATGTGAATGCGAAATTACCAGAGCAACAGAAGCAGGATACCAAATAACATGTACACGCTGATTGTTAATACAAAGATCCTACCTACATGTATCCTGACAGCAATCAGGGAAGACTTTAAAACGATGAAAATAATTGTTGTTTTAAGTTCACTTTTTTCAATAATATAATTTAAACATATGATTTTAAATTTCAAATGGAAGAAAGGCAATGGGCATTATGAAAAAAGGCAATGTGCATTTAGCCAAGATTGCTTTAAGTGTATAATTTAAATTTTTTAAGTTAAAAAAAAAATAACAAGACAAACAAAGAAACAAAAACTCATTGACACAGACAATAGTTTAGTGGTTACCAGAGGGTAAGGGGAGAGAGAGGATAGTAGAAGAGAGTAAAGGGGTCAAATATATGGTGATGGAAGGAGAACTGACTCTGGGTGGTGAGCACACAATGTGATATATAGATGAGGTATTATAGAAATGCACGCTTGAAACCTATGTAATTTTACTAACTATTGTCACCCCAATAAATTTAACTTAAAAAAAAGATTCAGAATGAATTATAGGAGCGCATTCTAACTAAACCACATACTGATAAAGCAAGAGTTAAGGGTTAGTGAAAAAGATACCAATTGTACTTGCACATTTGTTGCTTTTGAAAGCACATTTAGTGATTACTAGATAAGTGGTACTACTGTTCTTAAAACTCTAAGCCTTTCTTTGAAAAGAGATAGGGCTTTTCTCAGATTGGACTTTTTGGAAAGCAGCTTTTTTAAAAGCAACTTTTAGATGCAGTAGAAATTAATTTGGTTTAATAAAGTGATTTGAGGTGAGTGTGGAATAGAAGAGCTGGGGTATCCGAGAGGCCGGCTGCCTGAGAATAAAAAGGTCATGAACATTAGTGTAGCTAAGTAGTCTTAAGAACATATCTTCCCCCTCCTTACAGCCCTTTACATTAAGGAATGTGCACAAAGATTTACATACAAAAATTTAGGTCATCATATGATTTATCATAGGAAAATTTTTGAGTAACCCATCATAAAGTAATTCAATTGTGAAATAAATTATGATAGCACTATGATGGGAGACTATTCAGCCATTAACAATCATGTTTTCAAAGATGATTTCATAACATTGGAAAATATGATATATTTTTTCTTTTCTGTGTATGTGTCATATATTCTTAATTGAATATAAGCAACAGTCAAAATTGTACACTATATGATTATATATGTATACAGAAAAATAATGATAGAGAATACACCAGAATATTAACTGCAGGTGATACTGTCTGTGTATTTACTTTCTCCTTTCTATCTTTCTGTATTTAAATTTTCTATATGACAGGCATTTTTTATACCTACATATAATATAAAATTTACAATTTTAACCATTTTTAAGTGAATAGTTCAGTGGTATTAAATACATTCCTAATGATGTGCAACCAGCACCACCATCCATTCTCATAACTCTTTCATATTGTAAAACAGAAACTCTGTACCCATTAAACAAAGCTCCCATTCTCCCTTCCCCCCAGCTCCTGCCCCTCACCATTCTACTTTCTGTTTCCATGAATTTGACAATTTTAGGTAAAATCATACAGTATTTGTCTTTTGTGACTTACTTGGTTCAATTAGCATAATGTCCTCAAGGTTCATTCATGTTGAAGCACATGTCAAAATTTCCTTTCTTTTTAAGGGTGAATAATATTCCACTCTCTCTATATGTATATACTACATATGTGTATATACATATATACATATACATACCAGATTTTGTTTATCCATTTATTTTTCAATGGACATTTGGGTTGCTTCCACATCTTAGCTACTGTGAATAATGCTGCTATAAACATGCTATACAAATATGTCTTTAAAGATATATACTTTTATCAGAAGAAAACTATTTAAGAAATGGAAAATATGTTTTTCTTTAGCAGCCTCCAATGCAGAACCAAGAATTAAATATATAAAAATGCTTAGTAACTAGGTAAATGGTGCTGTTTTAAAACTCTAAGTTAAAACTCTAAGTCTGTTCTTTGAAAAGGAAATTAAGGAAAAAGTTTTACTTAATGGGATTTTTATATTTATATTTTGATATCTATATGTATTTTGTTTGAATAGCTATTTCTTAATGAACCTCAAAAAATGGATATAAAGTAAGCAAATCTCTATACGTGGAAAACAAAGCCTTGCTACTCGTTTTGAAATTTGAAACAATAAAATTAAAGTGATAACATCATAATAAGCTCATGTACATAAAAAAGTCAAAGAACTGGTCTGACTACTCATTAAGCATCTTTAAGCTCATTCATAGTTAGCATCAGAGAAAAGCGGATTCACAGAAGCCTGGGAGGTAATGCCCAATCCCAGTAAAGGCCACTGAAACTCAGAGGGGCAAGCACTGACCATGGTCTCAAAGTAGAAAGGGACAAAGCTAAGACTGGAACCTACTTGTCTGACTCCCAGCCCCTTTTCTTTACACACATGTTCAGAAATCCTCCTATCCCCATGTGGGGATCCCCCATGGCAGACGGTGGGATCACCCCATCCTCACCTGTATGGTGAGGTTCTGAGGGCATCTTTAGGGGTATATGTGCACCCACTGACCACCACCCCAGGCCCTTCCTTCCACAGTCCCAAGGGGGACACCTGAACTCACCACCATGCCTGCGCTGGATGTGGCCCTGGAGAAAGGTAGCATTCATGAACGTCTTGTCACACAGATGGCACTACACAGAGGGAAAGTGGTAGAAAGTGCAGGATTAGATCACCTGAGTCTGCCTGGGATTCTCCCTATATCAAAACTCCTATTTCCTTGGAACCCCTGAGCTGCTTCATAAATGAAGAATTTCATTTACTGAGTAAGGCAATGGCGTTCAAGTCCTCCCCACCCCATCCCCCCAAAAAACATACGTATATTCTGAGCTTTAAAACACTACCAGTGCCCTAGGGAACTGCGAATACTGACTAGGTATTTGATGACACTAAGGAATTTTTGTTGGTTTTCCAGGGTGTGATGATGGTATTGTGCTTATGTTTAAAAGCGGGAGTCCTTGTCTTTTAGAGAAACATACTGAGATATTTACAGATGAAATCATATGTCTAATACACTCCAAAATAATCCAAGGGTGGGGAAAGTGGGTAGGAGAGCAGATGCAGTAACAATGGCCATGAGTTGATAACAATTGGGGTGGGTAGTGTGCAGATGAAGGTTCAGTACTTCACTCACTCTATTTTTGTATATGTATAAAATTTGCCAAAATGAAAAGGTTTTTAAAAAAGTACCAATGTCTAGGTCCCACCACAGGGTTGAGAACCACCAGAGCAGAGGATAGCGAATAACAGCATCTCTAATCCCACGGCAGTCTACTCAAGCATTTCAGACACTGCCAACCTATCGTATCTTTTCAGTGTATAACTTCAAAATTCTTCTAACACAGCTTTGAAGGCTGCCATTACTGGTCAAACAGAGTAAGAGGGCAGATTATTTGCAATCTTTACAGGGAAAGATGTGGGAAAATGTGACAGAAATTGCCAGTTGTCCCCCAATACCCATTTTCCCTTTTTCCTTAGCAATAGAAACCTTTAGCTGGTCATGAATCTAATGAGAATAAACACTAAATCCCAGCCTGCCTTGCAACCAGACGTGGCCATGTAACTAAATTCTGGCCAATGACATGGAAGCAGAAGTGCTATGTGCAACTTCTGGGAGGTATCATTAAAGAAAGACTCAGGGGGCGATCAGATGGCTCAGTTGGTTAGAGCATAAGCTCTTGTTGCCAGTTCAATTCCCACATGGGATGGTGGGCTGCACCCCCTGCAACTAAGATTGAAAACGGCGACTGGATTTGGAGCTGAGCTGTGCCCTCCACAACTAGATTGAAGGACAATGACTTGGATTTGACGGGACCTGGAGAAACACACTGTTCCCCAATATTCCCCAATTTAAAAAAAAAAAATAATTAAAAAGAAAGAAAGAAAGACTCAACACATTCTTCATCCTCCCTCCTCCTGCTGAAGAGAATGTGGACTCAAGATTGGAATTCAGGCAGCTGTCTTAGCCCATGAGGCAGAAGCCACGGGACAAGGCTAGCAGAGTCACACAAATGAGTTTCTAGTTGTCAGAAGGAATATGAGTTGGGTGGGGTGGGGAATATTTTATAAGGCATCCTATTCCAAATTATAAGCCCTTGCCCTCATCCCACCCTTCCCTGCTTCCCCATTCCCCCCTCAAGCAGCGCACTCACAAGCCAGGCACCTTAAGTC
Source organism: Rhinolophus sinicus (assembly GCF_036562045.2). Lineage (NCBI taxonomy): Eukaryota > Metazoa > Chordata > Mammalia > Chiroptera > Rhinolophidae > Rhinolophus > Rhinolophus sinicus. Next base: position 36,573,434 of record NC_133759.1, read on the forward strand.
GGACAGCCACCACTGCCTTCAAGCTAAAATCCACACTCTACCATGGGATTCAAGGCTACCATGACCTTGCTCTCCTATCCTCTCCTGCCACATCTCTCACCACAGGCCCCCGCCCAAACCCCAAAGCCATCACACTGAGCACCCTTCTCACAGAGGCACCTCGGTTGCTTCTACCCCTAACACTCCTTTACAAAACTGTGCTCAACATTCAAGGCTCAGTTTAAACACCACCTCAGGAAGACTCCGCATCTCCCTCCTCTGTGCTCCCACCGCTCCTCAGGCATTTCTCTGACTTAACACTTTCTCCACCTGTTCATTTTTGGTGGTACAGTAGCCACTGCCTTTGGCAGTACAGAAAGCCCCAGCTTTCTTCTGGGAGTTACTTTCTTCCTTACTCTCAAGCCATGGGCTTCAGTTCACCCCCAGCTCTGGGGTGGAACATGTGACCTAGACCAAAGCCAATCAAAGCCCTTCATTCCCAGAGTCATGTGACTGGTTCAGAAATGGCTAGGAGACCCAAACATAAGAGACACACTGAAACACTGTCTGGGCTGCTGGGACAAAAGTAGGTCCTTGTCGTGCGGGGCGGCCTGCGGGATCTCTGCTCCCGCTCCCCATACAAGAACGCAGGATATGGTGAGGCCAAAAAGGAACTCCCACGGAGCCATAGATGGGGGAGTCATACCACTATATTCTCTCTGGTGGCACTATACTCTCACTGGAGGCTGGATTCACACTGTCCGCAAACCGCCATCCACACTTGCCAGCACAGCCGCCATCTTCTTGCTAGCCCCCATTCTTCTCCTCTCTCCTCCTTCTCTCTCTGCTAGCGTAGCCACAGCAGTTATATTAGTGGCCAATGGCTCACTGGTTACAGCTGACGGCCAACTAGCCACAGCTGATGGCCATGCAATCACAGTTGGCCATTTACTACCTGAGCCAACACCTTTCTATGTGAGGCCGAGAGCCTGGAAACTACTTTCTGGGGCTCTGCCCCCACAGTCCTCTATCATGTCAGCCTTAAACCTGGGAAAATGAGAAGTTGGCATTACAGTGACCCAACTTCCTACCACACAGACAGAGTCTTTCTTTCTCTGCAGCTCTTGGTATTTCTTCCTCAGTGTGGACTGAGGAAGAAATACCAAGAGCTGCAGAGAAAGAAACTAGATTCTGGTGCCATATGATTCTTGGGGCAAAACCACACTTGAGTGCCACCATAACTGTGGATTTTTCATTTAAATCAACCAATAAATTCCTTATTGGCTTAAACCAATTAGCTGTTTTGTTACTACTGAAGGATTCTGACCTTTTTTATCATAATTAACATTATATAAATTATATCAATTACCATTCTACGAATTAACATGGAATCCTAATGATTCCTTCTGTCCCACCCACCCCAAACCGTGAATTTCTTGAAAACCTGAACCAACATGACCTGTTCCTACGTCCCCAGAGTGTGGCACAGAGCCTGCCCACCATGACAATGCATTAAAGGGCAACTGTCCCCAATCCACATTCTCCGTGGAAATACATGCAAATGCTCAAATGCCGCTCTGGGTAACAGTCACTTGGTTGAATAATGGAGTCCCTTTTCCAGAATGGTCCTCACTCTACCAGCCCCTTGTCACACACTGATTACTTACACAAACACACACATACACACCACCCCTTTTACATATACCCTTACACGCCACACTCTCTATATGCACACACAAACCTCTCATACATACACATTCACACTCTCCATAAATGTACACATCCTTAGACACACATATATAGAGCCTTTATTCCTTCACACACCATAAATACCGTGTTTACCCGAAAATAAGACCTACCCCGAAAATAAGCCCCCGTTAAGATCGTCAGCCAGATGGACGCATTTTGTACATTATGATGATGTTCCAGAAGAAGATGACATGACTGTATTTGAATAAATGTAGATTGTTGTGCATGAAAAAAATAAAACATCCCCTGAAAATAAGCCCTAATGGAGCAAAAATTAATATAAGACCCAGTCCTATTTTCCGGGAAACACGATATATCTTTATATGCACACCTACACACACAGGCACACATTACACATCACACACTCTGTATATAAATACATACCATACACAGATGTACTCTGCAAATATTCACATGCACACATTAGATGCACACATATTCACACCTTCCTTAAGCACACACACACCCCATACATTCACACATGCACACACTAGACATACTCTATGCACACACATCCTTCATACACACACCCACCACACATATACACTCTCCATACACACACACACACACACACACACACACACACACACACACACACAGACTGTAGAACCTGATCAGATACCCTCGGGCTCTCTGGCCATGAGCAGTGTCTCTAAAATCTTGCTCCTAACCAGTGAGAATGGCCCAGAGTGGCCTCAGGTCCCAGAGGGTGGTGCTGCCCAGATGGCCTGGTGGCTGGATGCACAGCCCTCCCATTCACCCTGCCCTGCCAAGATTCCTCACCGTGTGGTAGCTGTGGGCACCTGTCTGCAGGAGCAGCTGCTGCAAGGTGCTGATCATCTTGCGACGCCGGCGGCTCTCCTCTCGCACACCCTTGAGCTCATCAGCCTGGCGGCCCAGCTCCTGCTGACCGCGCTCCTGCTGGCCCAGACTGGCCTGCAGCCGCGCCTCCAGCTGGGCAACACTGGCACTCAGGCAGTCCTGGCAGTGCAGCAGGTACTCTATGATGAGCTGTGCCAGGCGCAGCACCTTGAGCAGTGCTGGGTCCACAGGCTGCCCACAGCGGCTGCATGCCTCCCGGTCCATGTTGCAGAAGGTGACTCCAGCAATGTTCTCCTGCAGGGTGGCCACATCCAGCTCCCGGGCCACACGGTCCACATCCAGGGCGCTAATGCGCCTCCAGTCCATGCTCTCATTGCGAGGCTGGAACTTGAAGGTAGGGAGTGTGTAGGCCCCAAAAAGGGGACCACTGAGGCCCTCAGCAGTGGTAGCAGGGGACTGCATGGGTGAGGGAAGCCCTGGGCTGACCACTGCAGGAGGGTACCGCCAAGGCCACGGCAGCCAGCAAAGGAACTGAGAGAGGGCCTGGAAAATGAGAAGAGATTCCAAATTAGGCAAGGCATGTGGGCTGCATGTACCCTACACCTGGCCAGCAACAGCCTAAGTGGGGTGAGGTGAGGGACCTGAACAACAGCTGGAGTATGTGTGGTATGCACTGACGTGGCCAGAGCCATGGAAAGCAAGGGCGTGGGCTTTACAATAATAACACAGATGTGGATTCAGATCTTCAGCCTTGGACAAGTCCCTTCACATCTTTAAGCCTCCTAGGTACATTGGGGATCACGGGACTCACTTTGCAGGTTTGTGGTTAGCAAGGAGGCAGGTGAAGCACCCAGTCCAGTGCCTGGCATATAGTAGGTCCTCAATGAACATCCCCTTGCTCAAGTCCACGGCCAAAGGTCTTTGTCAGGGGAAAACTGTCAAATGTATAAGTAGGTCCTTCTGCAACCCTACATTGATCTCAGATAACGTCCAACAACTTGCCATGGGTGGCACAGCCACCTAATGTCCACAACATTCCCTCCTCTCCTCCTGCAACTACAAGATCATAGGGGACAGGGGTAGGCTACATTTCCCAGTTTTCCTGGCAGTAAGGTGTCATCATATGACTATGTTCTCTCTAGTGGAATGTGAGTGAAATGATGTCCAATACTGCTATTGAGGAGGGGGTGGGGGAGGGGGGCAGTGGTGCTAAAGAGAGTGGCCACGTCTCTGCACGCAGATTGTGCTCCATCCATGATGGTCTTTTTTCTCAAACCCAATTACAACTTATCCTACCAATAAACTCATACAGGTGTGCAAAGGTGCTTGTGCAAGAATTATCATTGTAGCATTGTTTGTAATAGCAAAGTATAAGAAAAAGTACCAGAAAGCAGAGAACAAAGTACAACAGGGGATATAAATGTTATCTCTATACAATGAAATACTTTGTGGTTATTGATGAAAATAAGGCAGCTTTACATGGAATACTGATCATAGATACTCATATACTCATAAACATACTTTCATTTCTGTTTAAATGATATAATCACATTAACGATAACTTGTGAAAATAAAGGAGCTATGTATATCTCATATATATATATATATATACCGTGTTTCCCCAAAAATAAGACCTAGCCGGACAATCAGCTCTAATGCATCTTTTAGAGCAAAACTTAATATAAGACCCGGTCTTACTTTTCTATAATATAAGACCGGGTCTTATATTAATTTTTGCTCCCAAAGACACATTAGAGCTGATTGTCCGGCTAGGTCTTATTTTCAGGGAAACACAGTATATATCTGATATCTATATCTAAATAGATATATCACATTAAAATGGTTGCCTATGAGGGAGGAGGAAAATGGGAGTGAATAAATGAATGCATGAGTAGAAAATGGATAGCTAGAAAGAGATAGGTAATAGATAGATAGATAGATAGATAGATAGATAGATAGATAGATAAAGATAGACAGGCCTTACACAGACCAATAATGATTACATATATATATATATATATATATATATATATATATATATATATATATGATTCTATTTGTTATTCATGTATAATCATAATTAAATAAAATACATACACTAAGTTGATTTTATATATATTATATATATTATATATAGTACATATATTATATATATATATATAGCTTCATAAGCATAGACTATGTCTAGAAAAATAAACAAGCTGTTAGCAATAGTTACCAGTTACCTCTGGGAATGGGAATGGAGGTTGAGGACCTTTATCTTCCACTTTCCACTTCTCTATACCATTCAAAGATCTTTGTATCCTCATCAATTACTTTTAAATTTTTTTAAAAGAAAAAGATATAATTTCTGCCCTTGAAAAACTTAGAATCTGGAGCAACAGACAGTACATGTGACGCTATTTAATCAAATTCTTTCTAGATCATGTCATTCAGATATTTAAATGCAATAGACAGTCAGAGAAGAGAAAGGTCATTGACCTCATAAAGGAGAAAGGCCTTGAAGAAATGATGGAGCTGGGTATGCAAAGAAGGGAAGGGCCTCCAGGAAAGGGCCTGACCTCCCTGAGCCCTGTTTTCATTTGGGAAAGGCGGTGATAGGCCTGCCCTACCTATCCCCCGGGTGCTGTGAGAACTGGAGGAGATACAAGGGAAAGGCACGCAGTACTAACACCAGCTGTGGTGCAGGAAGCACCAGCCTCTGTGCTAGTTACAAACTCTAAATACAAACCTACAAACAGCTATTAGCATTCCCATTTTACAAACAACTAAACTGATGTCTGCAGAGGTTCAGTGTCTTGCCCCAGGTAGGGAGGCCAGGGTTGAAATATAGTTAGAAGTACGTCTGGCTCCAAAGCTTGTGGACTGTGAACTCCCCAATATGATCCTTGAGGCTATTAGTCCTAAAAACTTGCTTTGAACAGATCATCACCACTTATCCCTCAAACTCATTCATTCACTCACTCCCCTCTCATTTACAGCATGACTACCTGGGCCAGGCCTAGTACCAGGCACTGGGGCAACCAAGGTGTATTCCTGGTTCAGTGTGGCTCCTTGTTGCCACAGTACTGAGTCTAAACCCTGGCTTGGTCTGGAAGACTGCCCACAGGATGCCACTGACCCACCTTTTCCATTTCATCTCCTATTCTTTCTTAGATACTCTTCCCCAACACATACGCCAAAAACAAAACTCTCCAGCCACAAACACCCAAGGCCATGAGGAGAAGACCAGCACATTTCTACTTAACACAGTGTGTTATTAAAAAAAAAAAAAAAGGCAGGGAGGCAGGTGAGATGATACTCACCATGCTCAACTTCAAGCTGCAACTGTGTCACCAGAGCCTCAGAAACAATTGCCACAACAAGCCGTGTCTTGGAACAACAGCAGGTTACCAGGCATGCTGTGGGCAAGGGTAACAGGACACCTGCTTCCTGTCCTCCTGAAGACCAGGAGCTCACCTGAGAATGCACTGTTTAACTATTTAAGCTTTGGCCTCAGATGTTTGCCCACAGTCCTCTCTCTAATAATATGACCAAAAACACTCCATCAGCAGCTCTCTCGGCTCTCCTCCCATCACTTTGAATGCTCCTGCCAGCCTCTCCCTCGAACAGTTTCACTCCTCCTTTAAGGCAGGGTGTGCCAGTGCCCCCATGATACTGTCCCGTTCACCCATGATGCATCTCTCCCTGCACACTCTCCTTGGAGATGAGCTCACACATAACCACAGCTTCATCTACCAAATCTATCTTACTGGCCCATCTGTCTCTTGGGACCATTAGACCAAAATTGCCATTACTGATAATACCAGAAATTATATATCCAAATTCCGATGCAGGAAACGTGCCAGGTATAAAAGGAACCACAGCATAAGTTTGATGATAAATGGCAACTGATTCTCCATCTTAGTGTCCAAAATACAATCAGGCAGCGATTCTCAAGTGTGGTCTCTGGACCAGCAGACCAGCATCACCTAGGACCTTGTGAGAAATGCAGCTCTCCAGATTTATTAATTCAGAACCACTGCTTTAGGGAGTGTTGGGACAGGCAGTGTTGGGGTTGTGGCAAAATGGCAGTGCATGACCTCTTTAAAAAGGACAGCCACCAATGAGCTTCAGCCATATAGGAATGAATGTGTTCCTCGGGCGCTAATTCCAAATTAATTAAGAAGATATTCAAAGACCTTTATGAACTGTTTCCAAACTACCTTTCTAGCTGCATCTCCACTTACCATATTATTTGCTGTCCACCCATTCTTATGTCTGGGCTACTTATTTATAGGCACTGTTTTTAAGTGCTTCGTAAAGAATAATTCGTGTAATCCTCAGAACACCGCCTTGAGGAGATACTATTATTATCTAAGCCACAAAGAAGTGAAGAAGCTTGTCCACAGGTACAGGAGGCAGGATCCAAACCCATGCCGCCTGGTTACTGAGTCTGAACTCTTAGCCCCTATGCCATGCTGCCTCTTGGTATAGAGGGCCCTCGGCCATATCCTTCTGCTCCTACTGAAGGTGAATGCATGCTTTCAAGGATTTGCTCATACATGATCGCTACCCAAATCCCTCCCAGGCCCACAGTCATAATTCCTGCCCCTCCCCAGAGCACGGAACATAAACTCCTTTAGTCACTCTCACCACATTCTGGTCTGACGTGCAGTAGCTGTGCAGCAATCATTCATCCATCCCATCAACAAATGATTCCTAAACCCGTACTAAGTGCCAGGCACTGTGATTGACACTCGGGATTAATGGTGATTCAGGCAACAGTTCCTGCCATTGTTAACAGAAAGAGTTAACAGTTCTGGAACTGTGTGCTCCACACACAGTTATAAGGCTTTACATGTATTATCTCAGTTAATTCTCACAACAACCCTGTATACAGATGAAGAAACTGAGAGGTGAACAAAGAGGGTGAAAGACTTTCCCACAATTACACAATTAGTAAGTGATGGTGTCTGGTCCACAGCTGGTTCTCCAGAAAGACAGAAAAATACACAGAAATTAGCCTACAGAGTGGCAAGTGCCAGGGTAGGAAGTAGGACGAGGTGCTATGGGAGCACCAAGAAGAGGCCATACCAGGACATTCTGTCTCCTTTCTCCCCACCCCCTCTCTCTCTGTGAGCTCCACGAGGGCTGAGACCTTCGCTTATTCACATCTGTTATACTCCAGCCCCTAGCATATTACCTGCAGCCCAGATTTCTACTGAACTGAGCAGAATTGCCAAAATCTTAGAATATCTGCCTCACATTTCTACATTCTTGGGGTCTTGGAGAAATGAGGCTATGAATAGCAAGAATTAAGTTATAGAATAAGAATGGAGGTAGGAGTCCTTAATTTGGACTCCTTGGAGAGCAATGCCATTCAGACTTAGTAAAATGGTTGATTTGTTGACAATCTATGGCCATAGCTTAATCCCATGTGCCACTAATGAAAGCTTAGAGCGCAGGAGCCCTTGTGGGTGGTTTTCAGTGAGAAGTCCCGGTGCCCACACTCGCTGTCAGGTTGTGGTCACAGCGTCCTAGCTTGCCGCCTGAGCAGCCCTAAAACCCTCACGTTGACACTGAGCACACTCTGTTAATACTGAGGGCCACAGCCCCAGTCCCAGCTATACAGAATTCTGAATTAGGGGTCTGATTTCATGAGGTTTTACCGAGCCCCAAAAGTATCGTTCCTGTCTCCCACTAGAACCCCAATTCTCCAATTCTCAGCAGTCCTACCATTCTGACATCAAAAGGTGAGCAGAACTGTGGGAATTTGATGAGTATGACAATGACAGCAGCCATCATTTATTAAGTATCTATGTGCCAGGCACTGTGCCAGCCTTAAAAAGTATTATTTCTAGTTGTCATACAGCTGGGTATGTAGCTTTGATTTGCCTCATCTGAAAAAAAATGTAAAAATTGAGGCTCAGAAAAGCTAAGGGACCTTCCCTAAGTCACTCAGCTACTATGTATGAAGCCAGGATTCAAATCAAATTCTGACTCCAAAGCTTTTGAATTATGCCAAACTACCTTCCAATGATCATGATGAAAATACATAAATTATTTCCCATTATAAAAATTACAGTACCTGAGATTTCTTGACCAAACTGCACAGACTGAAAGAGTTTACAGCAAATCACAACAGGATCAGGGCTAGAGGCCTTCAATTCTCCTTGTATCTCAGCAGACTCAACTCAGCAGCTTGTATCCAGGTTAGGATGGGCAGAAGACAAAGCCAGATGAGAATGCTGCAAGTTACCTAGAAACCACACACCCAGGAGGGCAGGAACACCCTGCCTTCTCCCGAATGAACTAGCAGCAGACTGTTTTTCCCATCTGGGAATAGGAACACAGGCAGAAATGACTCACTGTCATTAGGAAATCTGAAGCTGTGTTAACCATCCCTAGATGTTTCAATGGGGTCCAGGAAACTTCCCAATCCTAGACCAATGTCATAAGTTAATGGGAGCCAAAAAAACGATATTTATGCTAGCATTCCAACTTCATGGGTGAAGAGATCATTTCTACCTGGGGCAATCCTATAGCCAAGAGAGGAAGCCCATCTACCATCCTAGCTTTGCATATTCCCAGTGACAGGGTGTCCACACCTCTCAAGGCAGTCATCCCACTGTGAAGCAATTCCTGGAGACTTTATGGTTCTGAAACCTGCCCACCTATAATCTGTCAAAGATAACTTCCACAAAATATACCAAACAGCTGATTTTTAAACAAAATCCTGGCTGACTTTTTAATATAAATTGACAGCTAGAGTACACTACTACCGCTGCCATCTTCCTGTCTCTTCTGCTTCTTCAAGAATGAAGCCAAGAGAAGCACACAGAGAGAAACAAGCTTCCATGGTTTCTGCCAGGCAATCATTTACAAGCCTGCCCTGGCTCCCAACTAATTTCAGTGGTGCCTGCCCCAGGGAGCTCGGGCATGTCATTAGTGCTAATTGTTGTGGCTGCCAAGGTAACCTTCACAGAGTTTGCAAACAGGCTGTGCACACACCACAGGCAAGGGAGCGGGGGAGACCCCAACAGAGATGAGTGCGACCCAGGAGCTCTCCCGGAGCACTGCCGTTACAGACCTCAGACTTCTCTGATTCTGTTGTTTTCTAAAGGAAGGAGTCCACCTTTCCACTCTTTCTTTCCCTTTGTGGGAGCTGCCCCCAATTCCAGCACAGAGAGAGAGAGACAGATCTACCCCTCTAGGCACACAGCTCTCCCTTATAGCTGGCCTCCATTCCCAGAAACCTTAAGGAGATATTTTTAAAAGACAGTGTTCACAGTTTGGTCAAAACCTATTTTAAGTTTTTGCCACAAAAGGATTTTCTCTAAAATAAAAATTGGAGGTAGGGATTTGACTGACATCTCTCAGGAGTATTTTAGAGGAAAAGACTACGTAGTGACCATGACCTAGCTTCCCAAGTGCAGAATTGTCAAAAACCAACACTGCTTTCACATCTAAAAGAAAACCAGTCTAGAATATAATAGTGGTGTTTTCTTTCCCATGGAGGAGTTATTGCTTCTTGGTAGAGCTTCTCTGCCCTCAGTGCCTGGGTCATCAGACCCCACAGAATCCTCCCTAGAGGTACAAGGTCTAGTGACAGGTGGAATTTTCATGCAGGTGGTTAACCCTGCAGACCAAGACTGGCCCTCCCTGCAAGGGGCCCACAAGGCAGTTCAGAACAGCCCAGCAAGTTGCCGCCTTCCTGCGCCTGACAGTTTCAATTGAGCAACAAGCCTTTTGACCAAATTCCAGCTCCGTAGCAGAACCCAGTTATGCTGCAAAAATGAATTCAGTTTTCTGTTTCCAACCTGAAGCACAGAACTTCATGGGACCACTTTATCAAATTGGACAGTGTCCAAAAGTATTTCCACATGAGGTAAATGTCTCCAGACCCTTAGTGCTGACAGACACAGAAAAAAGGCGGCTCATCAGCCACTTGACTGAAGGACTAGCCTTCTCTAGGTGGGGTTGTTCTCACTGGCCAGTCCTCAGCTCCAGGGGGAGGGGTTAGGGACCACGTGAAAAAGGAGAGAGACCCCCTCACCTTGCCTGCAGATGGGGGTGTGAGAGCCCACAGTCCCAGCACCCCACACTCACCAGGCCTCTCTTCCAAGTCCTGTTAGAAATCCGATTCCAGGAGACAATGAAGGCGCAGGCAGGCCCTGAGCCCCGAGCAGTGTTGGGTTAATGGGAGCCCCTGCTCAGACCCTCCAGAGGCTGTGCTCTGCTAGGCCTCTGGACCCTTGTCCTGTACTAAGCAAGTCTCCAGTGGACTTTTATCTGTAGCCACCACAAAACGAAAACACCATCGCTGTCTCCTGCTAAACTGCAGCCCAGGAGTGCAAGGCAGAGGAACTAGAGATGCCAAAGTGTTTGTTTTTAAATCATCTTATTACTAAATGATTCCCCCCCACACACACACACACACACCTATAGAACTCAAAGCATTAAGCCCCCACATCATTTTACTTTTTTCAAAGAGTAAAAATCCAAAGCTGTCCTCCCAGGGATGCCCAGTCTTGGGGGTACAGTCATTCCTGCTCCCATCTGGGGTACCTCGGTCCACAGCAGGCCAAAGAAGCTGGGTGTGGAGGGCAGAGCCGGACTCAGGAAGTGGCGCGTCTAGAGGCCGAGCCCGGGCGCAGCTCCGCTGCTCCAGGGCGGGACCCCCGCTGGGCGTCCCGAGCAGCTAATGTTTAACCTCCTGCAGCCCGTGGCACCTATCACCGGGACTACCAGAACCTCCCCCGCGCCCCTCCCGGGCCGAATTCCTAGCATAGTTTTCCCACGCGGTCCGGCTCACCTGGGGGTCCCCGAAGCTGGGAGAGTGGGCAGAAGCCCCAGAGTCGTTGGCTCCCTTTCTCAGCCTCGTCCAGTCCCCGCCCCCGGCTCTCTCCACAGTCCCCGACTGCCCCAGGAGGTTCCCGGAATCCTCACCGTCGCGCGGGCTGGGATGCTTCCCCAGTCTCGGGAAGCCTGGGCGCTCTCGGGGGCGGGGACAGAGCTGCCAACCTGCCGGGCCTGGGACAACAGAACTTCGCCACGCGAGCAGCTCGAAGCCTGGGGTCTGACGCCTCCTACTCCTAAAACAGCCTCCCCACCCCACCCCAAGGAGGGGTGGAGCTTCTCCCAGGCCCCAAGACCCGCTATTTTTAGGCCTGTTACAGAGCAGGGAAGGAGGGAATGCCAAATTTAACCCGTTAGGAAAATCCAGGATTCATGTGAATGGCTCCCAGGCCTTGCTGAGAGGCCATGCCCCGTGGAACTCAGGGAGGCTGATGTACTCCTGTACACACACACATACACACCACCACCACCACCACCACCACACCCCACACCCTCCGGTACAGTTGCTTTCCTGCTGAAAGTAGGGACAGCTGCAACCTCCTAGGCAGATAGCCCAGCCCACCCGCCCTAAATTAAAGGAATCTTCCTGGTTTCTGATCCCACCTCATGTTAGTCCTTACAGTGAGTCCCAGGCCTGGTCAAATGTTAACCAGCACCACCACCACCACCACCCAACTTACTGGCTTGTCCTGTGGATCCAGCTGTGAAACCCAGGACCAAAAAATTCTTTCTTTCCTGGTATCAGCCTCTGATCCTTTCCCAGTCAGTGCTTGCTTTACTGAGACTCAGATTTCTGGAAAAAAATGTTTTAAGGCTCCCCCCACCAGCCTCAATCTGCCAAGCTCTGTATCTTGGGGCAACCAAAACAAAAATGTATGGGAATAATGTTGGCCATGATGTGCAAAAATTGGAACCCCCATGCATTGCTGGAGGGAATGGTACAGCTGCTGTGGAAAAGAGAATGGCAATTCCTCAAAAAATTAAATATGGAATTATCATACGATCTAGCAATTCCATTTCCAGGTATATACTAAAAAGAATTGAAAACAGGGACTCAGATATTTGCACATGTATGTTCATAACAGCATATTCACAATAGCCAAAAGTTGGAAACAACCCAAGTGCCCACTGACATATGAATGAATAAACAAAATGTAATACATACATACAGTGGAATATTATTCAGCCTTACAAAGGAATGAAATTCTGATACATGCCACAACTTGAATGAACCTAGAAAATACTATGCTAAGAGAAATGAACCAGACACAGAAGGACAGATATTATATGATTCCACTTATACAAGTTACCTAGAATAGTCAAGTTCATATATCCCAGAAAGTACAATAGTGGTTACCAGGTCTGGGGAAGGAGGGGGAATTAGTGTTTAATGTGTACAGAGTTTCACTTTGAAAAGTTCTAGAGATGGATGGTGATGTTTGTTGTACGACAATATAAATGTACTTAATGCCACTGAAATTGTACATATTAAAATGGTTTAAATGACAAATTTTATGGTATGTGTACTTCACTGCAGTTTTTTAAATGTTAAAAAAAAAAAAAGTGGATGGGCTAGGGACCAGGACCAAGTAGGGATGTCTGTGAGTCATCTGATCTGATGGGGAATCTTGTTCCTCCTCTCCTTTCCTGGTCAGGGTGCACTTTTCTGTCCAGGGGTTCCTACTGCCCACTGGAGGGGAAAGAAGAGGCCAGGCTTTGGAGTCAAAGATTCATTTACATCCCACATTCCCAAGCTGTCTAACCTTGGGAAAGTCAGTTAACCTCTCCATAAAATAGAAAGAAAGAAAAACTCTACCTAGCAGGGTCATTATGTGAATCAAATTAGCTAAAGCGTCTTTAGACTGAGCCAGGAGCATAGCAGTCAGCATGTGTCCTCTGAGTTCAGTACAGTGTGAAATCTGTGGGGGCTTAGAGCATTTGCTTCTCAGCTCTCTTCCCATTGTATTCCCTAAATGTACAGAAAGTAGCATTGAGGGTATCTGTTTGTGTTTGTCATTTCCACCAGACTCAATTTCCCTATGTGTAAGTGGGTGCCCTCTTTTGCAGGGCGCTTGTGAGAAAGTGGAATCGACAAGCACCTCAGTCCACCTGGTCTGTAATGCAAAAGCTAAAGACTCCATCCTCAGGTGACCAAGACCTGCCATGCATGGGACCCTTGTACCTTTCCCTTACTGGGCCACAGTTCAACATTCAATATAGCCAAGAATGATTGAGTGCCTACTGTGAGCCGGGCTCCGTTCCAGGTCCTGAGGATACCAAGAGTTGATAGAAGACTAGATCACTTAGCACTAAGAAGCTGTCACTTCTGCCACAGCACACACAAGATTTGTTGGTGCCAATGTCAGTCCCTGACACAGAAACAGGCCAAAGGAGACTGGCCCTAGATGGCTAGTCCAGGGGACATTGTTTAAATACAGACACGATGAGACAGGAGATAAGCTAGCCATATGGAACATGAGCTGTGGACACCAAGGATGACAAACAGAGAGAAGCAAGAAGCCGAGGTCCCTGATGGCTGCAGTGACTACACCCACCCTGAATGACTTGCCTTCAGATTCTTTTACATAAGAGAGCAATAAACTTCTATATTTTATACACCAATGGTCCTTAGGATTTTTGTGTCATAGACAGAGAAAGCTAATACTAACTGACATGTGGATCAGTCCCCACACCCCTGGGGAAACTGGAGATCAAATGAAAGAGTGGCACCCCAGGCAATATTTAGTTGCACGATGTAGCAGCAACAACCCAGCATTGGCTCTATTTGTTACCAGGGCCCAGCTTCCCAGTCACCAACCCCTCTGAGCCTTGAATCAGATGCCTGTAAGTCCTGGGACAGTACTGACGGTAGAGATTTTCCACCAGCGTGTTGCTGCCTCTAACCACGGCCCTCCCTTCCTGGTTCATGTAGTTCCACAGATGCAGGGCATAGGAGTTGTTGAAGCTCGGGTCTGTGTCCCAGACTTCGTAGTAGCGCCTCCACTCTGGATAGGAGATGGGGTAAAATCTTTGGGGGTGTAGGAAGGACAAATTCAAACACTTGAGGTCGCTCACCTCCTGGAAGTCTTTGAGTTTGCACCATACTCTCAACATCCTCGTCATCAAATTGGGACCCTGGTTGCCCCAAATGTCTGAATCATAGTGTTCAACAAAGTTTTCCATGCACTCCCATAGGAAGGAGTGGCGGGGGAGGAATCCAAACACCCCATTACTAGAGTACTGAGAAGACTGGGCAGCCAAAAAGTTTTCCTCGGGGATGGGCCTGATAGAGATGACATCGGTGTCCATGTAGATGCCACCATACTTCCAGATGATGGCCAGGCGGGATGCATCGGAGCTGACATGGAGCCAGTTTCTCTCTGCACTGGTGTTGATCTGCGGGAGCAGGTGCAAATCAGCCCCAGCAGCAGGGGAAGAGGGATGGCTGTGGCAGCAGGACACCTGGCCCGAGGGTAGCTGGGAAAGAGGAATCGAGCCAGCTTCCCAAAAACCTATTTGCCAGAAGCCCAATTTTGCAAATTTACCAAACTTACCTCCATCCCCGAAAAAGTTACCTTTTAGTAAAAAGTTTACAGCAATCTGAAAAGATTTCATTAAATTATTTTAAAAAATAAAAAAAGAATTAAAGCAATAAAAAGGTAAAATAAAAACCCAGAAGGGATTTCACAATGAACTATATGAGTCATTTTCAGGGGGGTGTCCATTAACCACAAATATAAAACTGTGAAGGAATAATTTTTGTAAAGTCCTAAAAATGCTAAAAACTGAACAAGAAAAAGATAAAGTAGGCAACTATAGGAAAAAAGTAAGTATGTATGCTATTTGAGAAACTGGTAAAAGAATCTTAAAATGCATACATGCCTTTGTTCACTAATTCCTTTAATAATATTCTTTGAGGTCCTACTTACGATACGCCAAGCTCTGTTATAGCTGCTAAAGATATGCCAGTGAACAATGACAAAAATCTCTACTGAGAAGAGATAGACAATAAACAAATAAGCATATAATATGTTGGGTGTTCATAAGGCCTGTAAAGGAAAAAAAGCTGGATGAGGGAGCTATGAAGGGGGTAGGGTGAAACACAATCTTGTCTTGGGTTCCAGCAGAAATTTGAATGAAGTGGGTAAGTGAACCATGCGGATATCTTGAGAAGAATGTTCTAGGTAGAGGAAACAGCTAGTGCAAGGGCCCTGAGGCAGGAACAGGAGGGAGGCAGTGTGGCCAAAAGAGAGTAGTGTAGGTTCAGAAGGGGCAGATGCTTAAGAGCTCTGTGTCCCAGGGCCCACCTTGTTCCTAAAATCCAACATAGCAAAATGGAGGTGTAGCTTAGAACAACCCAAACTGAGTTCTGGGGAACATTAGCTCCAAGAAAATATTTACGTCATACTGAAAGGGTTCCATGCTCAAATAAGTTTGGAAAATGCTGGATTGAGTCAAATTCAAGTGTCTTTAGTTCAGGACTACACGAGAGCCTTTAATCTCCTCATGTGCATGGTTAGTCTGTGAGAAAAGGATATAGTTAGTATTCAGTATCTCCCAAAACAATTAGAGTACAGATTTCTTTTTCCCATGAGCAAAATACAACATAGGTAATGTTAGTTTAACACCAGAGTGGGGACACCAGCCCCAGAGCCAGCGTGCTGCCTATTCCTGTACAGTCCTGGAGCACCCTCTAGCAGGCTAGCACGGAGAGTCGCAGGGACCTAGCCAGCATGTCCCTTCCACCAGTCCTTCTCCACTGCTAACGCCTGCCTCCCTGACCCACAGCCTGCCCTGCCGCTGCCTGGGGCCACACTAGTTGCCACCTACTTGTTAGGAACTCTGTGCTGGCAACTGCAGGTGAAAAATCCATCCGGTGAGTCAATCTACCTCCTCCTGACAGGTCTCAAATTTGAGACTTCCATGTTCTTCAGGAGAAGAGATACCGGTAGGTGCAGTGGGATATAGAAGTTACATGGGGCCAAGAGTGAAACTGACCAATTACACACACACACACACACACACACACACACACACACACACACACACATACTTAGGCCTGTCGCTTAATCCAGAAAACGTCTCCAGCTGACAGCAACCAGGAGCCAAGTGTGTCCTCCACCCAGGGGAGCCACCCAGTCCCCAGGCAAATGAGGTGGGGGTACGAGG
This sequence comes from Rhinolophus sinicus, assembly GCF_036562045.2. Classification (NCBI taxonomy): domain Eukaryota; kingdom Metazoa; phylum Chordata; class Mammalia; order Chiroptera; family Rhinolophidae; genus Rhinolophus; species Rhinolophus sinicus. The sequence goes on from NC_133759.1 coordinate 36,589,994, forward strand.
TCAGGAGTTTTCCTTTTTTATATATGAATACTGTAGTTGGCTGAAAAATGGCCACTCAAAGATAATCAGATCCTAAGTCCTGGAACTTGTAAATGTTACCTTGTGGGGAAAGGGTCTTTGCAGATGGAATTCAATTAAGGATTTTGAGATGAAGATTATCCTGGATTATCCTGATGGGCTCTAAATGCAATCACATGTCCTTTATAGAGAGGGAGGGGGAGAGGTAGAGTTCATACACACACACACACACACACACACGGATGTGAAGATGGAGACAGAGGCTGGAGTGACAGGCTCTACGGGAAGGATTCTTCCCTAGAGCTTCCCAGGGAAATGGGGCCCTGCCCTCACCTTGATATCCACCCAGTGAAAACGATTTGGGACTTCTGCCTCCAAAACTGTGAGGGAATATATTTCCGTTGTTTTAAGTCACCAAGTTTGTGGTACTTTGTTACAGCAGCTATAGGGAACTAACACAAGTGCCTCATAATGGCTTCAATTTTGCCTCTTGGCCTGCAAAACCCAAAGTATTTACTTTCTGGTCCTTTACAGAGAAAAGTTTGCTGACATTTGGCCTAGCCTCTGATTAGAACTTAGATCCGATTTTATATGGCAGGCAAATGGTATTATTTTGATGTCTGTTTTTAAATTACTTTTTAAAATAATTTTACTTATACAATTAACATCTTCTCATCACTAAATTCACTCCTCATCCAATCATACTAAAACACTACTATTACTGTGTGTTGTGTATTTTCTTCAGGTCTTTTGCTTCCATATAGATGTGGGGCTGGGGGGTTGCATCGCTAAAGTGATTACAATTACATTATAATATAAGAATATTTAATTTCATCTTGTAGTCTTCATAAGATGCCACAGATAAAGCCTGCATAATGGAATTACTGAGTGGCTATATTATAATTTCCTAATGCATTACCTGATTATGAGTCCTCTGTGAGAGAAATATTTAATTGAAACATTATTTCCTTATTATGCTATGTTACTATGATAAAGATTACACACCTCCTAAGAGCTCCAGGAGTGTCTTGATCATATCTTAATATAACCCAATCTCATATAGCCATATTCCACCTGATCCGTTATGAGTTTTCTGTTTACATAATTTTCAAGTTAAATGTTCCCCCTCAGGTGCAAAAAAAAAAAAAAAAGAGAAAAAAAGAAAACTTTAACATGGATGGGTTTAACTCTCAGTGAAAAATAAGGGGTTTGTACACCTAGAAAAGGTACAGCAACTTATTCGGTTAAAAAAAGATTCAAAAGTATGTCGGATCCTCAGGTAGAAGGCTGGAAACAAAAGCTTATAGATAAGCTTAAGTCTCTCCCTGTTTACTTGAATCAAGACTCAACCCAATAGAAAGAAGGCCAGGCAAGAATCAAAGGATCTGGGTTCTAGTCCCATCTCCAACATTGAGTCCTTACCCCCAGCTATAAAATGAGTAGGTTGAAATCTTTTTCTGTGGTCCCTCCCCACACTAGCATTCTAAGATTCTCTGAACACTTACTTGAGTGTACCATGAAAACAATGGTGTGTCTTCAAACAGCTTTTTCATATTCAAAGGGAAGAGGAAAACATTGTCTATTGCTGAAAGGAGGGAAAAGGCTGGGTAAGTGGAGTTTGGGGGTGGCTGCATGGAATTGCTGAGACCCTTCATAAAGAACGCCACAGGCTGCTCAGGATAAATCTTGGCAGCAGACTCCACAGCACAGGAGACCAGTGGGGGTGGCTCCATTCTCTCAGAGGTCTCTATGAACACAATGCTGCGTCTCTTGCCCAGGAGGCCCTCTGGCCCCTGCTGGGACTTGTAGGGAGGCAGGCAGGAGAAGTGGCAGCTAGACTTCATGGAGAGCCGGTAGAGGAAGCCACAGGAAAGCAGCAGGATGACCGACAAGGAGAGCTGGAGCTCCTTCAGCATGTCTACTTCTCTCTCCTAGCTGCTCCTTCAAATCAACACAATTAATTAAAAATTAGATTCACAAAACCAGATGAAGATAGCACACAAGAAAATAATACAAAAAATATCACTTCTAAGCTTAGATTTTTAAAATCCTAAATAAAATACAACCAAGTCCCGCAATATTAAAAAGAAAAATGCATTAACTAGGGTTTAACTGAGGAATTTAAAGGTGGTATGAAAGAGGAAAATAATAAATTTGTTAATAGGAAAACTATTGGTAAAATGCATTATCTTAGCAGATTGAAGAAGAAATACTGTATGATCATTTTGTTTCCATAGATGCCAAGAACAGGATGAAATTTGACATCCACTCGTAATTTTTAAAAAACACAAGGAAACTTTCTTAAGCTGACCAACAATGTCTACCAGAACATAGAGCAATCATCACACTTAACATGAAGCATTTGAAACATCCCCATTAAGACCAGGAATATGATATAGATGTTTATTATCAGTTACTCTTCAACATCATTCTGCTAAGTCTCACCAAGGCAATGAAACAAGAGAGAAGAATTTCTACTATGAATATTAGAAAGAAAGAGGCAAAAATATCACTAGTTGTAGAAAATATGATTGCTTAGAAAATATCACTAGTTGTAGAAATTGCGAAATCTAATAGAACTAAGAAGGAAATTCACCAAGGTAGCAAACTGCAGGCTAGAGTTAAATAATTTGCCAAGATCACACAGTTAGCAGAGCCATGACTCTAACATGGGACTACCTGCCACCAAAGCCCAGGCTGAGAACTGTTACCTGCAATACCTCCTTCTCCATTAAGTGTTAGCTCTAACCCCAGCTCACTTCAGGAGAGCAGAGATCTCATTTCTCTTGGTGGTCTATTTTTCATATTCCATATAACTTTTTTAGAAAATGCAAAACCAGTGAATCACAGCTTACCTTCTAGCCAGGAACTTGCAGTTAGCCAATATCTGAGGTCTTAGCAATGACAAGTCTTTCCTGCTATACTTTCTGATAAATCACCATCTAATCTTCCAATTCAGCAACACTGGGGGAAAGTAAATCATTGGCAGAAGATTAACACTAAACACAAGAAGTTCCCAGGAAGTTCCTCCCTTTACTAAGTTCCCCCAAACACAGAGACCTGGGGACAACAAAGGGCTCACATGATTTTTCAGGTAACCCACACGTTGATCCTGCCTACTTGTGGAGGGCTTATAGGGTGATAATTTCAACTGGAGAAAACTGTATTTAAATCTGGAGCCAAAAGATAGTGTGCCTGAGCAGTTGAGTTTCAATCAAAATCATGGACAGAGACTTGGGAAAATTTCTTCACCAGACAACCCTGTTCTTTGGTCAAAATTTTGCAAAGGTTTGATTAAAAGAAAAGAAAATCTATCACCATAAATAAAGGACAACCCCAGTAGTCCAAGGCCCTGGGATTTGGAACAAGAATTGATTTTCCAATTTCAGTTACAGCAGCTTCAGGAAGAGTCTTTTGCTCTGAGTTCCCCCTTGTGGGTCATACTTTCCCCCAGTCTCACAAGGTCAAGTTTATTTCCCTCCACTGATGTGGCAATCCCCACATGTCCCAAGATAGTGCCATTCTGCTGTGGTCTGTTCTCCAGTGCCCCTGACATGAGTACTTAGTAATACTCTTTGGAGCCATTCTCACTCAGGGAGTCACCTATCTTCAGTCCAGAGCCTTCTCTCAGCCATGAACAGATATCTACAGTTCCCCTGGATGCTCTGGTGTGAGCAGGGAGGTTCCTTCCTTAACAAGCTGGATCCTGACCTAGCAGGTCCTACATTAAGGGAGGTAAAGCTGTCCCACTAGTCGATGCCTTCTTCTTTCTTTTTTTCCTGTGCCCATGGCTCCCCAGGAATGGCACCTTGGGTCTGCACACACACCTTTTCCTTTTGGAGTTGAATTTCTTCTCTGGACCTCATCAATTCTAGGTTCAGCCTGTCTTGGTATTTTTCCAAAGTTCCCTGGCATTGGAGAGACTGGTTGTTTTTTCCATTCAGTGACGGAAGAGAAGAGAGCAGAGCTCCTGCTCCCCTCTCTGGGGGAACTAGACGGCTGCATTCGTGGGAGTGATACATTCCTAGTGCCTGTGTTTCAGGTGGGTCGTATATTCTAGTGCCTTCCAACTGTTTGCAAAATAGCCAAAACCATGGTCAAGTGTTCAAGGCAGAGAGCAGTGAAGTAATTGGTGGTCTTTGTCACAGGGATGAAAGTGAGCATTAGTGATGCAAAAAATAGGACCTGACCAAGAACCAAGTAGAGGATATGACGGAAAGAGCACTGAGCTTGGAGTCGTGCCTCCACCCTCCATAGGCTGAGGCTACCAGAACAAGTCCCTAAACTACTCGTATGGAAAATAACTTACCTCAGGCTCATTGTGAGGATGGAAGGGCTCTGTAAACCAAAGAAGCAGCCCTCACTTTTTACTAAGGAAAAGAGGAGAAACATAGAATACTATTACTCTAGATGGTGTTTGGACTCCTTGATGACAAACATGTTGTTGTTGTTATTGTTATTATTATTTTCAAATGAGTGAAATCTATTTCTCAGTGAACCTTCCCGAAGGAAATCCTCAGCCCTGTATGAGAGTTGATAAGATGTGTGCAGCAACCAGCAGTCAGTCACTGGTACCTGGGACCTTTTCAGAATCACAGCCTAATATCATTTCTGAGTCTTCCTGAGGAGGCCTCTGCCATCTGAGCCACTTCCAGGAATGTCCCAGGGCCCCCAGATCCATCCCTTCAGCCTTCCCTCCGATGTGGACAGCAGAACTGCCATCCCTCCCTCCTACTCCCCAGTTTGCCTTATCTGGCCTGCACCACCCTAACTTTCTGTCTGTGTGAGCAGGTGCCACAGCAGCAGCTCCTCACCTGGACTCCATAGATCCCTAGAGGCTCCAAGGATGGGTGTCAGGAAACCCTGTATCCTGGGACCACAGCTTGCATCAGTCCCTTTATCGTGGGGGTCACTTATTCACAGCTTCTCCTACATCTCACCGGCCCTGAGGAATGTCCCTTCTCTTTGGCCCTCATAACATTTGAACAAGTCTGTTCAAATTATTCCAAATGTCTTCATCACACAGTTGCAGGGTTTCTCCAACCAGGCAGGCAAACCCTAGGAACCCCAATATAGATATCGAGTAGAGATGTACAAAGAGATAATTTATCTTAGAGCAATGGGTGGGTCTGAATACACTGATGACAGTCACATATGCATCCTGATATTGTCTACTTTCCTAGGAGTTTCTGCCTCCTGTGAGCGAGTTCCTGCTTCCTCCATTATAACGTAAGCCAGACTTGGTCAATCCAGTAGCCTACGGAGCATGGGTAATTGTAGCTGATGAGACCTTAGGAAATGTACATTGATGTAGCCTCAAACAAATCAACAGGATGGGAAATAAAACTCTGAATCCAATGTTCTTTTTATTTTACAATACTGTTCTTTGGATGTTTGGAGCTAGTATAAAGAAAAGGCAATAGAGGGAAGAAAACCATGGAACCAGAGCAGAGATTTCCCCACGTCTCCAGCCCTGCAGGTAACCTCAGATAACCTCAATTGGAAATAGTTCAATGTTTGGGCCTACACTCCCTCTGCTATAAAGGACCCACTGTATCAAGAAGGAAAAGTTAAAGGAATTTTTAACAATAAATATTTGTTGACCTTAATTATACGTGAAAATCGCACCTTTTAATTCTGTAACTTCTTTGAACTCCAATTTATTGCAAGAAGGAAATATTCAAGCCAACAATACTTGTCTTATTTACTTTGGAGCCCTTGGAACCACAGTTCCGGTTTTTAACATATTTGTTAAGCAAGTGAGACTGATAAACTTGTTAAAGCATTCAGCTATTAGCGCAAAAACAATACCCAAAGTGATACCTTATCAACATCACCAATTCCTTTCACCACTGTTCTGAAGCTGGAACAAAGACTGCAGACCTGCGTTTACATGAATGGAGATGAGATAGCTGGACAGAGGCAGTTCATTCAGAGTGAGAGGTAATCCATAGCCTAACAATTGGGAACCCGTAGTATAATAACTGAAGCCCATTGAGGAGTGACATTTTGACATTAATTCCTGAAAACCAATTTTTTCTTTTACTAAAAATCAGTGAGTTCATGCCACATAAGATCCCCTTGTCCTATGGCTAAATTTTAAACTGTTCTGCATTTCTAAGAATATGGCCTAGCCTTGTGTTTCTGGCAATAACTCAGCCATACCAGTCAAACATGCTGCTGTTTACAAAACCTTACATAGCTATCAAGAATGTGTTTCTGAGTTTGTTCTAGAAATTACTATGTTCATACATGTCATTTCCCCCCTTTTTAAATTTACTCGCAGGTAAATGAAGGGTTGGAGGGTAAGGGCAGGGAGATAAGGGAAAATAATTGTTCTCAGTGAAGCAATTGTACCCCAGACAACCCCCGTTCAGGCTGAAGAACAAGGTATGCAAGAAACCTACAGAAAGCAGTGGTGCCAGTCTGAGGCTGGAAGGCTGCTCGCAGGAGCTTTGTTTCTAAGTCTGTAAGTCAGTGCTTAGTTTCTTCTTTCTAAAAGGAATTGGAAATATCTTAGAGCCACCCTGTGCCAAGTGTCCATGTGGCAGGTGACCTTTATGAAGACTGAGTGGCTGTGAGAATGAGCATTACCCAATATGGCTGAAAAAAAACTGTTATGAACCGAATGTGTCCCCCCACCCTCACCACCACCACCAAAATTCCTATGGTAAAGTCCTAACCCCCGAAGTACTGGTGTTTGGAGATGAGGCTTTTTGGAGATAATTAGGTTTAAATAAGGTCATGAAGGTAGGATTCTTACAAGAAGAGGAAGACAGAGAGATCCGTCTCCAGGAGCATTCACTAAGGAAAGACCATGTGAGAACACAGTAGGAAGGAGGCTGTCTCTAAACCGAGAAGAGGGTCTTCTCCAGAAACCTGATCTTCATCTTGCTTTTGGACTTCCCGTCTCCAGAACTGTGAGCAATAAATGTCTGCTGATGAAGCCACCAGTCTGCAGTATTTTGTTATAGCAGCTCTAGCTAAGACAGAAGCTCCACAGAAAGCTGCTTCTCTTTAATCTCTTTCCACACGTCTTCATGAGAACCTGCTTTTGAGCAATGGGTGAGGTTGAAGTTGCTCTTAAAATTTAGAGAATTGAGACCGGGTCTCCAGTGGGGAGAGGGCCACTTCATCTGTAACAGAAACATGTAACAGGTGGAAGTCTCCTCCTTGCCTGAGACCTCTCTGCTTTTCCACACACCCCTCAATGTGTCCTCTTGTTATGCCTTTTCTCTTCCAAAGAGGTCTCCGGTCTCCCTTATCTCAGTGCCTGTCAATCACATGCACCCAGTACCCAATCAGAAATCAGGGAGTTATTCTTAACTCTCCTTTCCCCTCATGTACAAGCTCTGCTAGTTCAGGTCCTTCAAGAAGCAGACACCAAGACGAGATTGACTGTGCAAGGAAATGCCTGTGTGAGAGAAATAGGAAAGGAGCTGTGTAAGGCAAGGCAACTGTCAAATCACAGAGAGAAGCTTGGGCGGAAGTGTCCCAGGCTGCCTTGCTGAAGGCTATCCTTGTCTAAGGCAGGTTCGGGAAAGCCATCAGGGAGTCCTCACACCAAAGTCAGCCACTAGAGGAGTCCTATGTCTCCCCAGAGCAGGTCTACCTCAGTGTTCTTGCCACATGCATTCATTGCTGTGTGTGGAGAAGCCTGTGGGAGGAGTGGCCTAGGCACAACTCAGCAGCAGCTGGGACCTTTGGTCAGTTATGCTCCCTCCAGTTGGAGGTCCATAAGGCATATTCTTACGGCCGCTACAGTGCACCCCTGGAGCTAACAGATCTACTTCTCCACATAGTTTGGGGGGAAAGTTCTCCCATAGTTCCCATTGGCCCTTCTTCCAAAGGGAAAACTTATAAAGGAGGTTAGAGGGATGAAATACAGCACCTGTCACTGTAGTTGACCTCAGGCCTACAACTCATCTGCTCCCTCCTCCAATATCCATTCTGAATTCCCTTCACCCTCAGAAGTCACCTCATCAAGTGTCGGTAGCTTAGCTGGTTGTACAACTCACCTCCCTGCAGTGCCTGAACCCTTGATAGTGATACTCTTTCTCAAGTCAGGGTTGCTGCACAGGTTTGTTCATAGTTGTAAGGGGGCAAGGGAGTTCCAGGAGGCCCCAAGATGGATCTCTTAGGTTCTCATAGTCCTCTCAGCTGCTATTATGTAAAAGCAGCCTGACCTCCTCCTGCTGAGCGAGGTCAATTACTTGCTGGTCTCTGGGCACAAGAAGTCCGACATGCCTTGCACTGGATCCCTTGCAGTATTACCTGGCAAGAAACTACTCTTTTTGGGATCAGAACCTCCAACACTGAAGAGCTCAGATTTGTAGGGACAGAGGCACAAAATCCTCCAGCAGGTTATTATAAGTGGTGGTCAGTGGGGTCACTCCTATTTATACCCCTTGATTCCTGAATCCATGTACTCTTCCTGTTGAGAACAGAACACCCTATACTGGCCCTGAACTGATATATCGTTACATAAAGGATGACATTCCATTCTTTCAATGTTTTCTCCAAGCTAGCACTTTAGCTGTGCCTTTAGAAGGCCATTCCAGAAAAGTGAATGGTGCAATATGTGATATAACTAGTAGATCCCATGGTCATGGGCCCACTTCTGTACCTCTCTCACTCTAGCGATTCCCCTGGTCAAATGCTGTGCTATATGAGATTCCATGTCTGTGGGTCAGTCATTCCATAACCCCAAACAGTACTGTTGCTGAGGCTTTGCAGGCAGGAAAGGCAAACTCATACCTGGAATATTCATTCCTGTGGGAACGAACCATTGGCTCTTCCAATGGAAGGGGCCTGATGTAGTCAATCAACTGGGCAACAAGTAGCCAGTTGTTCTCCTCAAGAAATAGCCATATCAAGGATTCAGTGTTGATCTCTGTTGCTGACAAGTTGGATATTCAGAGGCAGCAATAGCTAGATCAGTATTCAGAAGTGGGAGTCTCTGCTGATGGACCAATTCATGGCCTCTATCTTTGCCACCATAGCCCATGGTGGCAGTTCTGGGCTGGTGACCAATTGCTAGACTGTCAGCAGGACATCAGTGTTCCTGTGAGGTATCTCACCGTTGCTTTAATTTGCACCTCTCTGGTAACTAATAAATTTGAACATTTCTTCACATATTAGTTGTCTGTTTTTCTCCTCTGTAAATTGCTTTTCATGTGCTTTGCTCATTTTTCTGTTGAGTTCTCTGCCTTTTTCTTACAAATCTAAAAACCCTTTATAGAATCTAGATATGAGTCTTGTGTTGGTTTTAAATACTGCAACTATCTTTTCCCAATATGTCATTTGGATTAATTTGTCTTTGGTATCCTCTTATTTTGTTAAATGATTTGTGTTTTGGGCATCTTTTTAAACACCTTCTTTACTCCTAAGTCACAAAAACAGTCCCCTACATTTTTTCTTTATAATTTCATAGAGGTTAAATAAAACACCAGTAGTCCTGAATTTGAAATAGAAGTACCACTATAAACTCATGAGGTATTTTGTTGTGTCTGTACACTTTTCCTAGCTCTGTGCATTGAAGAATCATAGAAACAATGACTAATCCAGTAGCAATTAGCAAACTTTATACCCAGATTGTGGTCTTGAAGTACCGTGTCTCACTAAGAGAAACAAGGGCTTTTGGGGAGAAATGGTTCATTCCAGGCCTGAGAAAGAAAAACTACAAGATGAATCTGAAATACATTTTCACAACAGATAGTAAAAAAGCTACTAGGGCCATGTCAAAATAATTTGGGAACCAACTTGAAGGGTTTTCTACTGAACAAAAAAATGACACTCTTAGCTTTAAAAGGTATACTAAATGCAACTGATTGAAACTCTGCAAATATGTTTAAATCTGTAGGTTCAGAATGATAATTTTTTCTTTTTTTAAATAATTTTTTTATTTTTCAGTTATAGTTGACATACAGTATTATATTAGTTTCACGTATATAACATAGTGATTAGACATTTATATAACTTGTGAAGTGATCACCCCAATAAATCTAGCACCCATCTGACACCATACATAGTTATTACAATATTATTGGCTATATTCCCTATGCTGTATTTTCCATCCCTTGACTGTTTTTGTAACTGGCAATTTGTACTTCTTAATCCCTTTCCTTTTTCACCCAGTCCCCTACCTCCACCCCCCCATCTGGTAAACATCAAAATGATCTCTGTATCTATGAGTTTGTTTCTGTTTCTGTGCCTCTTGATGAAGGAATACAGCACCACCAATGGTCTCTTGGATTTTACCTAAGTCTGATAAAGCATCTAAGTCTGATACAGAGAGTGGGGAATGTGTTGAACTGCACTAAGAGTAAAATCCAGACTGTGGGAAACTATACATCAAAAGACCTGTTATCTTCATTTGAAAAAGTATAAAGAAAAGAAAAAAAGATGGAAATGAATCCTGAAGATTAAAAGACACTTAAAAGATATAGCAATTTTTTTTAATGGACAAGACTAAACTCTAGTGTCTAGAATTGCACACAGATGAAAAACTATAAAGAAAGACAAGAAAGTAAGCTATAAAAGACAGGATAATGGATACTCTTGGAGGAAGGGAGGGTGTTTAGATCAGGATGGGGCACATGGCGGGACTTCTGGGGTGAATATTCGGCAATCTGAGTAGTAGCTACAGGGGCGTTCACCTTATAATGATTCCGTAACTATACATTGGTCTTGTGGGTGTTCTGATTCTGTGTTTTATTTTACTTTACAATTTTATTTTATAAAAAGAGCTAAAGATCCAGTGATTGGACTCCTCAATAGTAAGTCAGAGACTTACTCAAAAAACAAAGTAATAAATTCCCTATTGCATAAAAACTCCTATAAATCAGTAAGAAATAAAATTCCAATCTAGTAAAAAATTAGGCAAAAGCTATGACCAGGCAGTCCCCAGCAAAAGAAATACAAATAGATTTAAACATATGAAGACACTCAGCCTTACATGTAAGACCATTAAAGCTGCACTTGTATACCATTTTTCATCTCTGCAATGAGTAAATGCCTGTAGAGTTTAATAATATAAGGTTTTAGGAAAGGCGTGGAGAAATGATCACCTTTACACATTGCTAGGAGCATAAATTTGTACACCCTCAGTAGAGGACAGTTACACTATACTTATCGAAATTATAAACCAATGTACCCTGTGTCCAGCAATTCTATCACCAGGAATTTATCCTAGAGATCTAGTTGCACATGAGCAAAATGAAATCTATTTTCATTTTTATTGATTTTATTTTCAAAGGATTAGAAACAACCTAATGTCCATCAGAAGGGATTGGTTTAATAAGTTAAGATACACCCATATAATGGAATAATATATATCCATTAAAAAGCAAGGAAGACTTTTATATATGCACATGGAATCATCTCCAAGATATGTTTTAAGTGAAAAAAAGCACAGTAAAGAAGAGAATGTATGCATTGCCCCAATCTTTTTCAAAAGAGAGGCAAAAAGGAGAAATTCAACTGATAATGTTGGTTGACTCTAGGGAAAGGAACTAAAGGCCTGGGACAGAGGTGGAAGAGCTTTTTCATTGCATATACCTGTACTATTGGAATTGTGTACTGTGGGAATATATAAGCATTTCGGAGTGATAACATTTATAGAAAAACATTTGAGTATCTCAACAATGACTGATAAACCCAGGCTTATAATGAAAGTTCAGAAGTTTGATACAACTGAAGGATTCAGGAAATCACCAGGAATTTCCCACTTTCAATTCAATAATTTGATACATAAAGAAGTCCAAAGTAGACAAGGCAAAACAACTGAAATGCTTGCTTTGGAATCTTTTGATATGCTTCTCTACCCTTTCCTCGCCATATTTTATGTATTAAAAATAAAGATAGTGATTACATTTTGCAATGTTCTTTCTTGTTACCATACTTTGATATACTTTTAGGAATTGATTTTGAATTTTCTTCGTAGTTTTGCTACTATAATTTATATTAAAGTTTAACTTTCCAGATTTGTTAAATGATCAGAATGTAGTCAGTGCTTTCTCCAAGGTGGTTTGGGATAATTGCTAGTTGTTGATTTGGCAAGCATTAACACCTTTACAACGTTAAGCTATCACATCCAGAATCATAAACTATTTCTCCATTTATTTAAATATTAAATGATTTCCTTTAATGCAGTTTAAAATTTTTCTTTATTGAAATCTTCTGCATTTTTTGATAAGTTAATTTCCAAAAATGTTATCATTTTTGTTCTTGCTATGTTGTTCTCTATAATTTTTTTCCACTGGTTATTACTGTTCTAGAAAAATGATTTTTAGTTCTTTTTGTATCTAGTAAACTTTTATTGACCTTGTTAATTTGTATGAACCTTCTTATTTTGCTTTTCTCCTTTCTATAATCTGCATATACATGGTCTGCAAATAATGATGTTTCCTTTCCAACCATTGTGTCTCTTATTTTATAGCTTTGACCAAGACCTCCAGTACTGTATTAAACAATATGTGTGAATCAAATGTCCCTTTGATTTGCTCTTATAGTAAGTACCATGTTCCTCTCATTTGTCAAACTGCTACAGTTGGAATTTCACAATTTTTGATGATTATTTCATGAATATTAATTTTCTTCACTGTACTATAATCTCCATGAAGGTAGGAATTACACCTGGTACTTTCACCATTGTATCCCTAGGTATATTGCCTAGGACCTATTCATCTCAAGTATTTCTTGAATGAATAAATGAGTGGCCTAAGCTGATAATGAAAAAATAAAGAAAATCATAACAGATGAGGGCTTTTCTTATCTTGCTTTTTCCTCCCCTATTCTAACTACAAGTTCATTAACACTCAGCATAGGTATCACTCACATATTTTGTTTGCAGGCACCAAAACTCATGTTGGCTACATTAAGCAAAAGGGAAATTTATTGGAAGGAGATAAAGAGATTGGGATTTAGGGATTAGAAGATAAAAGGAAGGCTGAAACACTAGGCTAAGAAAAAAGCAATTCTGAGGTGTAGAATAGATAATAGAAACTACAAAATAATTTTGTCCAGGCACTGCTACTAGAACTAATGAGTGCCAACCATTTTTTTTTCATTTATAAATCATGAATTTTTATTTTTTACAGATGTGTTAACAATCTTTATTGTAAGTAGGAAAATTATGACTGAGAACTATTTTATTTCCTTGGAACAGATAGGGAGTAAATGTTTCTACCTGGTGCCATAGAAAACAGTACATATAAATAAAAAGGCAGTGTTTCTTTTTGTTTATATCATGTCACTTACTAGTAATTGTGTACATATGTGAAAACTATTGGTTTGTAGAATATGTTAATTTTACCTTATTATTTACTACCTTTCTTTATGTACTCATTTTACTGTATTCGTTTTAATTTCCTTATGCTTTCCACCTAAACTATCAGGTCATTTGAATATGTGACAAGAAAAAAATTCTGAGATGTTCTACGTTAAAATTATAGCTGCCTGAAAGAGAGACACAGAACAGTTAACCTGTAAATAGCTGTAGACCAGCCCTCTCAAAAAACTGCTCACATTCATGTATATCTGATGGAATTTAGGATTAATCTTCAGGTGGCTATTTCCAGGATTACCCAAAAGAGAATAGCCAAGCACCATAGAACCCCTGGAACCTTTCTCATTTGCATGTGTATTTTCCAATCTGCTGTTCACAGCTAATCCACAGGAGCTGGTACTTCCTCCTTATGGACCCTGCTGTGCCTATCCCAGAACTATCCCCGCTTCACCTCTCCCATCTCCTTTGTCTAGAGCTAATGCAATCTTTCTTCCCCTTACTTGAGTATAAAAACGTTTGCAAAACTCTGGGTTGATAGACATGTCTTTCCTACTTAGCCATGCTGCTGCTGGAGGTTTAGACTCTAAAAGGGACCAAAAGTTTTGCCATTTAGGATTTTGTTCAAATTCTAATACACGAATGCATCCCTTTTGCAATTCTGACTCCTCCTTGGTTTTTTTTCTTGTGTTGTCTAATTGTTTTATTCTTTCCACCAATACAAGGTTAAAATGTAATGGAGGTAATGGGTAACCTTGTCTTGGACAGGAATGCTTATAGCGAGTGCCTCCCTGTTCAACAAGATACTAGACTGTACTATTTTTTAAAAAAATCAAAATTGACCCTTGAATTTTGCCCTTTCATCATCCATGGAGATAATCATGTTTGTCCTTAGATCTATTAATACGTGAATTATATGGTTCCTAATATTGAATTGTCTTTGTATCATGCTATATTACCTGAAAAATGTACTATAGATTGTTTGCTAATATTTTATTTAAGACTTTTGCATCAATATTGATATGTGAGTGGCTTGTGGTTTTTTTGTGTGCAATCATTCTCAGATTCAGGTATCAGCTATACTTGCTTCATAAAAACTGTAAACTTGCCTTCATTTTCTATATTTTGGAACTGTTTGCATAATATTAAAAATTGTCTGGCCTTTAAAAGGTTAGTGTCTTCCTGAAAACATCGGGGCCAAGTGATTTTTATGGGAGTAAGCCTTTCATAACTTTTTGTCCTTTCTATGGAAACTTAATTTTTCACTTTCCATCTCTACTTAAGATGAATTTCAGGAAATTCTATTTTCTGAGGAAATTATGCATCCATTTATCAAATTTATTATACCAAGTTATACAGAGTAATCTTATGTTTATTTGAATGTCTTGTTTCAGTGGCTATTTCTCTCATTTATTTGTTTTTTGGTATTTGTGCTTTCTTTTTTGATTCGGTAAGCTAGAGAGTTGTCTTTTTTTTTTAAGAACCACCATTTATTAACTAGTACTTATATCTAACTACTTTCTCTTTTTATCTTTATTAAGAATTTCTGGGGGGAAAAACACAAAATGTCAGAATTTGTGGGATTCAATTGTCCCCATTACTGATGGGGACATTCATAGTTTTTAAATACTTTATGTAAATAATGAGAATTAAAAGAACTGAATTAAGTATTCAACTCAAAAAAAGAAAGTAAACAAAAAATGGAAGGCAATAAAGATAAAAAACCCCAAGTCCTAGACCTTTTTCAAGTCACATGCTGACAAGATGGAAGCTAACTGTCAGGTCATTCTAGATTCCCTTCTGGATTTGCACTGCTATGGGATGATGAGATCCTGGAACAGTCTTTGGATTCCATGGCTCCTGATCCAAAATGAAGGGCAACAATCTCCTCAGGTGGCCCGGGCATTTTAACCAGAGACAGGACAGAGGTGTGTTTTTCCACATGGCTCTTTAAAAATACTTTAATACTAGCAATCCATTACGCAGCATGAAGGGCAACATTTGTGCAACTCAGTCCCTAGTAATTAATTAGTAATTAATTAATTTGTAATTAATACTAAGCTGAACTATCCCCAAAATGACCTATATATTGAGACCTATATAGTAACTATAGTCATATTAAAATAAAGCCTAAAGCTAAAATACAATATGCAAAAGTCAACAGTTATATTAATCTCAGCAATTCAGTGCAAAATTTTGTTTACCAATTTTAGTATTTAAAGCAATTTATTTCCTGAAATCTTATCTACCATCTTCAATTTCAATTATATTCGACAGACATTAAGAGCTGAGCAGGGAAAATATTTGTAACAAATGAAAAGAAAGCATACATAATTATATATACAATAATGGCTTAACTTTGTAAAACGAAATGTAAATATGCCGTATTTTATTCACCAAAGTATTTATAGTGGTAGTAACTCATGGAAGGCAAAAATCCCTCTTACTCATCTTTATAGTGCCATTTAATAGAAGAGTGCCTGATACAAAGTAGGTGTTCAATACGTTTTTGCTGCAAAAATTAAAGTAATATCTGTCTTCAAAAAAAAGGGTTCTCAATCAAGTAAATACATGAAATTTTAATGTTTGTGTCTGAAACATACAAAGGCATAAAGGCAAAGTCAATAATAACTAAAATTCTCTATGTAAGTTCATTATTACAAAGTTAAGTCTTGAGTAAAAAATCCAACTTTAAAAATATGGTCTTAAAAATCACATATCTACATATATACTAAGACAAGTCAGTTGTTTTATGCTGCACCATCATCATCCACTGCAGCATAAATGGCTTGATTCCTCCGCTTAATTTTCTTTCTTTGTTCAGGTTCATGTTCATCACTCAGCCTCTTCAGTGGCACTTCGGTTAAGTCTTTCCCATCTCCCGACTCCACAGCCTCACCAGGGTTCCCCTCTCTGCCAACTGGCGAACCTAGAGTATCATCAGAAGATACAAACATGGAACCTGGCAGGATCCTGACATCAGAGAAGCTTGCAGAAAAGTCAGAAGCTTGATCAGAAGAACGTTCTACAGATGGTGTATTCATGTCACTATGTGCACTTACAAAACTATCTTCATCTTCCTCTTCTTCATCTAACATGATTTCATCTGGATTAACAGAGGACAGGCCAGACGTGTCTGTGTTACATTCACTAGGCTCTTCTCCAGAGTCATTGCTCTCCCCTTCCTCCTGCTCTTCGTATTCACCACACAAGTGATGTTCCTCCTTGGCCTTCTGAAGACTGATATTAATGTCTGTGATGCCAAGTTTGGCACAAAATTCAGTAGTCTGAGGATTGATCCTATGAACCAACTGCATTTGTGTCTGTGGCTTGCTTGGGTCATAACAAGGGGCCGTCACGCTAAAGTTACATGGAACTTTGAGGTCATGATTCAATTTTTCCAATACTTCATTCATAGCTTCTTCTGTTGCACTATAATCCCACCTATAAAAGTCCAAAACAATAGCCTTTTATATTTTATCAGCCTCAGCTACTAAATGATGAAATCTAACTAAGGACTTCAGGTGCAAGGATAAAAAATAAACCATTTCTCAAAATGCCAGTCAGTAAAATTATAGTTAATTTAGCAAAGGAGCATTTTGAAATAAAAACAATTCTTAGAAAAAGCTGTCCTTAACTCACACCCTAAAGCAAGTATAAATTATTTTAATGTGTGAACCAAATCTCTACCATATTATAGCTTTGTGCATACTTAATCACTTACACACTTAATTTGGGTTGATGCTCAACCGTCCACTTTCTTATAAACCTTGAATTGTTCTTACATTCATTTAACAGTAATTCTCTTAATCAAAAGTGGGGGGGAAAAAAGGGTGGTTGGGGGCACAAAAACTACGCATGCAATGGGAGGGCAAGTCCTAAATAAGGTCAGACTTACCTTGTATGCAGGCCATTATTTTCAGGCATATTCCACAGGCGCGCAGTCACATTAATGAGCTTGTTAGTAGCCCTGAGAATGGCGAGCCATTCATTGTCATACTCTAAGTAATCAGGAGCACTGGAATCATGATCTACTTCTAATACCTATGGGAAGAAATTGGTAATTTTAAGAAATATATACCTATTTTTATTATTCTAAGGATTTCAATAAAACAACAAAATTGTTTAACATTTTAATTTAGTAGCCTAAAAATATTAACGTAATGTAAACATTTCCAAAGAATTTTCAGAATACGTACGTTACAGAAAAGCACAAATAATGTAGGAAAGGAAAATTAATTTATTTTTTTAATCATTGGAAGAGTAAAACTATATTGTAAAGTTATTTCATTTTCTTTTTACCTGAAGAAAGTCTCTGTGTGGTAAGCATTTGTCCAAGGCTAAAAATTTGGTTGCTTTGGCAATCTGTTCTTTATCCGTGGCCTAGACAATATGAACCATGATTTAAGGAAGAATGTTAAAACATCACAGGTAATTCATGCATTGATAGGATGAAAATAATCTTTGTTACACATACCCCTAAGTTGTGTATCAAAGAAACAACTGTTACTTTTCCAAAGCAAGTTAGTTCGTTCTATACCCACTTGTACAACAATGGGCACTTAAAACTCTAGGCTTCAATTACCTTACAAAACACAAAACAGAAACGAATGATGACGATGATGTTAAATCAAAGCATCTAACACAAGGATTAAAGATAACAGAAGGGCTTAAAAGTAAATTGGCAGATAAAATTTTTTGAAGAAATCACAGAAAAAACTCATCATTACCTTGGCGTAGGGAAAGATTTCTTAGACTCAACATCAAAAGTAGATGTGATATATTCAAAGAATGAAATACTATTCAACAATAAAAAATGGATGAAATACTAGCACATGCTACAACATAAATGAAACTCAAAAACAAGCAAAAGATGAAACCAGATGCCACAGACTATATATTTTATGGTTACATTTACATGAAAGGTTCAGAAAGGGCAAATCCATAGACACAAAGCAGATTAGTGGTTGCCTGGGGCTGAGAGTGAGAACAAGGATTGACAGCAAACAGACACAAGGATCTTTCGGAGTGATGGAAATATTCTAAAATGGGATGATGTGATATTTGTACTAAAAAAATAATCACTGAATTATATACTTAAATGAATTTTAGGGAAGTTATATACCAATAAAGCTATTTTTAGACAAGTGAATTGTCAGAAAGAAACATGGTGGGGAGGGAGGGGTCAAAAGCAGGAAGGTCAGTAGAAAAGTGACTCCCTAAAAACAGTGAAGCAAATGGAGGAAAAGACAAGGAAGCAAGCTATGGGACATCCTGCTGAGGACCAGGTATCAATTCAGTGCTGATGAGGGACTGAAAGAGGTGAAGGCACTGACAGTACAGGCCGATATTGGCAGCTGGGCAATTCTGAAGAAAGGTGATCTTTGGTGTTGGAGAAGGGGTTGAAAGAGAAGAGTGGCCAAGTCAGGAGGTTGAAGAACCAAGAAAAAGGGATCAAGTATGTCATTAATGCAGAGATAAAAGTCTCTGAGGTTGACAACAGAAGATGGAGTGGGGGGAAAGTAGCAAATCAGATACTTCAATAAAAATCCAAGAGTGTCAGGAGCCTTACAAGACAGAAGAGAATAACACGGATGTTGAAAAGGTGACTGATATAAATAGATGACTTGGATTTTGGTACTGGCCCAAAGGAAAATGAAAGGAGTAAGCTTGCCTCCTTCTCCCAGTAAATCTGAGGATAAGTCTACTCTAGAATGGGCCTACAGGAATGTTTCCAGAGAGAACCTTCCAAACAGTGTTTGAGGAACACCGTTAAAGTGTACCTCTACCACAGAAAAGTGTTTGGTCAAGTAAGTTCGGGAAGCACTGCACACCACATGCCACTGTTGGATAAAGGCCACACCCACCAGTACATTAAAGACTCAGAAATTCTACAGAAGCTTCTGAGAAAAAGCAAACTCTGTTAACCCAGCATTTTCTAAACATTTGCCCTTTCAAATTCTTTATGGGAAAGTCAGAGCTCTGTCAGAATTGGAGGTGAAAGTAAGAACCGCATATTTCCATAAGAGCCTAATTGTAAGTATATATTTATTCTCTACCTCCCATCAAGCACCATGATCCATGCAGTTAACCCAAGAAAAACTCTGGGAGTCATCCTAGACTCTCTCCTCCCTCTGTCACCAAATCCTGATGATTCTACTTCCACTCTCTCTCCAGACCCTGCTTCACCGTGTTGCCTCTTCTCCTTAGGTTAGAACCTCATCTGTTGCTTAAAGAGCTTCCTCTGCCTCCTATTTTACATTACTTCAATCCATATGTAACACTGCTGCCAAACTAATCTTTCTAAAATGACAATCTGATTTCATCATGCCCCAACTTTCCCCATTACCTTCTGGTAGAAACCCAAACTCCAGAGCACGGCCCAGAAGGCAGTTAGGATCTCGTTCCATCCAGCTTCCTCTCTCGCCATGTCTCAGCCACTGGAACTATTAGGTTGGTGCAAAAGTAACTGCAGTTTAAAAGGTTAAAAATAATTGCAAAAACCGCAATTACTTTTGCACCAACCTAATATAATAGCTGCGGTTCTCCCAAGGCACCATGTTTCCAGACCCCTAACCTTTGCACACACTGGCCCCTCTTCCTAGATTACCCTTATAATCTGCTTCTTCCTGGCACCAACAATCCCTTTGGAAAAGCTTCTCTACCGCTTCATCTCTCTGTCCACAGCCCCATCTCACCATAGTCTGGCTCAGATGCTCCCACAGTACCCTCGCACATTTTGTCACAAATTTGTTACACTATTTTACCATTGCTTGTTTGTCTCTTCCCCCCACTGGATACTGAGTTACTCATAAAAGGAAAGGTATCTTTCATTTCTTTCTCTAACTTTAAAACTGTGCATAGCCCATAGACGTTCAAGAAGTGTTCGCCAAGTGAAAGAATAAATACTGTGTTCTCTACCTGATGCTGCATCAAGGCTGCAAACTTCACGTGGAGGTGTGCGGAGAACCAGTACGTAGGTTTTAAGTGCTCTAAAAGCTCCGAGGCAGCAGGACTTCCTAAGGTGTTGTTTTCTACTTCTTGTCGGAAAAAAGACTTCATCTTAAGAAGCTGCTTCTTATTTCCATAATGATATATACTTCTTGGCCAATCATGAGATAAAAATATGTCCATAGGCTGCTTCAGCTTTAACAAAAAAAGAAAACTCTTAAAAACAGATTAACCACAAGCAAATCCGGTCTCCCTTCCCTCCACCATCACCCAAACATGTACCCACTTAGGTCTCTGAATTTCCATGTAATTCATCCTGAGGATACTTTCTTATTTATTAAGGAAGTCACAGAAATACTGAGCTGTTCATTCATGGAGGTAAAAAGAAACAGCTTTCTTTCAGTCTTACAAGTCACCCTTATTTTCCGGCAGGGCAGGTCAACAAGACACACTTTGATTAGACTGCCAATCAGTTATGGTCTTTAGCAGTGGATTTCTGAAATACATAACCATTGTTCCTTTCCCTTTTTGGTAAAGAAACTACTGCTTTAAGATCCAGAGACACCAGATTTCTTGAGACCTCTAATGTAAATGATACCCCACCTTTTTTTCCTAATGGACTCACATAGCACCCACCAAAAAAACTATTCACTGAGTAAGTTATATTTGAGGTATTTAAGGTAGCTGGTGTCTTCATGGAGGGGATAAAAAATATACTCCATACTTTACTCATCCCTAGCATCTTCAAGTAATCTGAAATGAAACAAATACTTGGAAAACTAAATTAAAATGACTTAAGTGTCTGAGAAAATACAAAATATAAGAAACGATCACTGACATGTGGTATATAAACCAAAAACAACAAAAGAACAAGACAAACAAAGAAACGATGACTAACCACTGAATAAGTGGTATGGGTAAGAAGTGCAATGAAAATTCAGAGAAGGGTGATGACCTTCAACTAGAACACTGGCTGGGAAGTGGTATCAAAGTTGGGTCTTCAAAGACTGGCAGGATTTAGACTAGTGAAAGGGAAAAAGCTCTCAGAGTAAAGGAATTGTTGTGAATAGGCAATAAAGAAATGCCCATGAGAATCCTGCTCCCAGAGGCTGTCTGGTATGATGGGAAGGGCCTAAGTCCACTCAGGCAGGCTCTACCACTTAACTACTTGACAAGTCTTGGGCACCTTACTTACCTATCTGAGCCTTGGCCTCTCATTCTTAACATGACAAAGTTAGAGTAACACCTGCCTCACAGAATTTGAGTGGTGATGATATGAAACGTGTGAAAACTGCTTAGCCTGGTGTCTTTTAATAGGTTGTCAAACAAAAAACCTAGTTTCATCTACTTTCCAGTTAAGCCAGTGTTTCAACACCACCTTCATGATTTTCCCATTATCTTCTGTCATCTTTACTACTATTTATTTTCTACTTAATACCATTATTTAAAATAAAATATTTTAATATTTTTCTTTTTTTGTTTGTTTATAAATTTTATTGGGGAATATTAGGGAACAGTGTTTCTCCAGGGCCCATCAGCTGCAAGTAGTTTTCCTTCAATCTAGTTGCAGAGGGCGCAGCTCAGCTCCACATCCAGTTGCCATTTTCAATCTTTAGTTGCAAGGGGCGCAGCCCACCATTCCATGCGGGAATTAAACCAGCAACCACCCAATATTTTCTTTAAAGTATCACTTTATTCCAATACATATTCATTAGCCTTACCCTAAGTAATAATATCTGAAATCATGGATTAAATGTTTTATTACTTACTAAAATAAATTTACGACCATAAAATAATTTAAATGTTCATCTGTGAACCTCCTAAAACCAACTCGAGATCCTATTCTTCTCGGAAGTAGTATACCAAAATGATCAAAATACATTTTGGTACAGAATTACTTTAAGTCTGCTGTAATGTACTTTTGACATACCTGTTTTAATTTATACACTTCAATGCTTCTCACATGGTATATACTCCTTACTGTAGCTGAATTATAAGGGGGGCACTCAAAATGACCTTAAATTGAAGAAGAGAAATAAGCTGTATTCAATACCTTTAAATACTGCAAATATAGATACATACAGGTATACACACTTCCCCAAAACTTTGTCATCAACACTTTTGGTTCTTAAAAACTTAATAAAAAACACTGCTCTTAATATGCTGGTATTTTCCACTAATAAGCGGTCTCAAACTACACATGTAAATAATCAGGTGCTTGTGATTTTTCAAATTAAATTACATTTAATTTTAGAGTACATTGTTTATTTGCATAGTTTAAAGTTTAAAAGATATCATCAGAAAGGCATAGAGTAAAAAGTAGTCGTCCTAGAGAGGACCAGTAGATGCCTAGGGCTGGGTGGGAGCAGGAGTTAACCACAAATAGGCACAAAACTTTTAAAGATGATGTAAATGTTCTAAATCTGGGTGGTGGTAAAATCTGGATGTATAACTATAAACTTACTAAAATGATTGAATTGTACTTATAATGGTATATAAATTTTACCTTAAATAAAGCTGCCAAAACAAAGGGAGGGGCCCTCCTATTCCTGTCCCCCAACTATTAGTAACCCTAACTAAAGGCAGCTAGTGTTAATCAGGTTTTAGTATTTTAGTCCAGGGATATCATCTATGCATATAATACACCTATTTCTTTATCCTTTTTGTTTTTACACAAATAGCAGTCTACATTATACATGTTCTGTGCCTTGTTTTTTCACTTATTTTGGAGTTCTTTTCATATTACTTACACAGAGCTGCTTTTTTCTTTATTTTTTTTTAATGGCTTCATAGCATTACATTGAAGTTATACCGTGATATAGTTAACTAGTTCCTCACCTTTTGTTATTACAAAACTGAAATAAATAAATTTGCATACATCATTTTGTGCTTGTTACCATATATATCTGTAGATATACCTGAAAATATACTGTGTTTCCCCGAAAATAATACCTAGCCAGACAAGCAGCTCTAATGCGTCTTTTGAAGCAAAAATTAATGTAAGACCCAGTCTTACATTAAGTCTGTTGTAATGTACTTTTGACATTTGACCGGGTCTTACATTAATTTTTGCTCCAAAAGACGCATTAGAGCTGCTTATCTGGCTAGGTCTTATTTTTGGGGAAACACGATAACAGAACTCCTGGGTTAGAGTACTTTTATAATGATTTCCACAGATATTACCAATTTTCCCTCCACAGAGTGGTTCCAATCTACACACATACCTGGCACATAGAAGACAGCCTATTTTTGTATGCCCATGCCAGTAGTTTAGAATTACGAACAATGCAGCAACGAACAGAGTTGTGATTTAACAGCTACATTGAGGATATAATTTTCAGCCACCCAATTTAATTCAAGAAATTTTGAAATCAATGTGAATCCAAGCTATTCCTTTAATTTTAAAATCAAGGTATAATTCATTCAGATACAATGATGAATAAGTACCGCGTGGAACACAGCTGACCCTTGAACAACATGGTTTGAACAATGTGGGTCCACTTGTACATGATTTTTTTTTTTTTTCTAAAATATCTGTACTGTTGATCCACAGCTGGGAATCCACAGATGTGGAGGGCCAACCATATGCATTGATCTATACCATTTTATATAGGGGACTGGAGTATCCACAGATTTTGGTATCCACATCAGCAGTGGTTGGGGGTGGGGGAAGGGTGTCCTGGAACCAATTCCCCATGGATACCAAGAAACAACTTAAGTTTTGAGGGAGTCAAAAGTTATAAGCAGATTTTTGACTGCACAAGGATTGGTGACCCAACCCCTGCACTATTCAAGGATCAACTGTACTTATACAATGGAAAACTATTCACAAATTAACATGAATAGTTACATGTACCATCCTGGATTTCAAAAACATATTAAACAAAGAAACAAGTTACAGAAAAAGACACGAAAAATGATACATTTATATGAAGTTTAAAACATGCTATATGATAAACTGTTTAAAGCTGTTACATATATGGTAGTAATATAAAATAATCAAGTGAATGATAAAAACTAAATTCAGAATACTGACAGCCTGGTGAGGAGAGGGAGGGATAAAAGGAGAGGAATGGGACTAAAGACAGATGATAATGAACTACAATTGTATTTGTACTGTTTTATTAAAAATCAAAACTAAAAATGGCAAAATACTAAGACTTGATAAAGCTTGACGGTGGATATACACATAATACATCCTATTGTTCTCTATATTTTCATATGTATAAAGCATTTTAAAATATAAATTTAATAATAAATTAGTTCATAGAAGAAATCCAATGAAAAAGTCAAACTACCATGTTTCCCTGAAAATAAGACCTACCCAGACAATCAGCTCTAATGTGTCTTTTGGAGCAAAAATTAATATAAGACCTGGTCTTATTTTACTATAAGACTGGTATGATATGATATGATATGATATGATATGATATGATATGATATGATATGATACCAGGTCTTATATTAATTTTTGCTCCAAAAGACGCACTAGAGCTGATTGTCTGGCTAAGTCTTATTTTCGGGGAAATACGGTATATGTTATACTTAAATTACTCGGGGGCATGCAAGTTCTAAAGTTTAAAAATGATTCTCAGAACAATACCTTTTCGATAGTCATGAGATTTGAAGATACCAGATATTCCACCAATCCTTACACCTCGGTATTTTACTACACCTGCTAAACCTGAAAAATTACACAGTTACATAAGATTAGTACAGGCAAAAGCAATCTCTTTACTAACTGAATGAACAGTTTAGATGCCTAGAATTCCATGCAGTCCTAAAATTATTTGAAAATTAAGTATCATGATGAAGTTACTCTTTTACATAGCAATATGCCAACAATATATAAGGTAGACTAGGGAGGGGAGGCCTAGAAGCAGATCAGGCAAGAGACTAAGCAGAAAGAAAAAAACAAATGAGATAGGATGTGTTAAGAGGGAAATAGACATCAATTGGTACCTAATGGAA
This sequence comes from Rhinolophus sinicus, assembly GCF_036562045.2. NCBI lineage: Eukaryota > Metazoa > Chordata > Mammalia > Chiroptera > Rhinolophidae > Rhinolophus > Rhinolophus sinicus. The sequence continues at coordinate 36,615,219 of NC_133759.1, forward strand.
TATGAAGGTTGAGGTGGGGGAACAGGGGAGTGTCTTATGATAGATTATGTTATATATCTGAAAGTCAAAAGGTATAAGGGATAAAGAAGCTGGAGTTTCTGTATTTCATTTCTGATTGATCATCTTCAGACAATTTCACCTTTTCGTAATATTGCAGTTGTCAAAAGATGCTCAGTAATGAAGTACAGAAGCTAAATTCTTGAATTATGTTATCATCAGTAGAAACACCTATAAAGATTTAAGTAAACAGACGAAAGGACTGTATAGTTTAAAGGGACTAAGACTAAACCTGAATCTAACCAGGTCTATAAATCTAAATGCAGCTTATAGGCAATGAAAAGGATAAAAGGAAGATGTTAAACAACACAAGGAATTCAAATACCTAAATCCAGAATGCAGGAAATTATACAAGAAAATTTCCCATTTTTTTCAACAAATAAGTGGCACAGGAAGGGGGGGAAGACAGAGAAAGAAAGGGAACAGTTATAGCCTAAGAGACTTCAGAATCATGACAAAATGCGTGGACCTTGTTTGGATCCTATTTGAACAAATAATTATAAAACAGACATCTTTGTGATAATCAGGGAAATATAAATATGAACTAGGCAACAGATAATAAGGAATTATGGTTACTTTAGTTCGGTATAATAATGGTACTATAGTTGTATTTTTAAAAATCCTTACTACTTAAAAATATGTACTGAAGCATTTACAGGTGACATAATCTCATGACTGGGATTTGCTTTAAAATACTCCAGTCACCTTCTCCCACAATAACGTTTAGGAGGAGAATGGATTGAAATAAGGATGGCAGAATAATAGTAGTTGAAGTTGGTTAATAGGTATAAATATTCATAACACAGGTATCCCCCGTTTTTCCAAAGCTCTTATTATACCGCTTTGCTTTTATGAAAGACCTACATTAATATCTGTTATTGCTAACTGAAATAAATTTGAAGAGGATTTTTGCTTTCAGGAAAAAAGGCAAAAAGCCAAAATAGCGTTCAGCATTTGTCTTGCAGTGAGCCTTATAGAGGCAGCACGCACCCCAGGCAGCGGGAGTGGCCCTGTCAAGCTCCTTCCCCAGGAACTACACGCAGCATCTCAGCATCAAGCTGCCTTAGCTTTGAACTGTGTCTGAGCATCTGTGCTTTACCTCAATTTATTTTGCGCATCCGTTAGCAAGCTGTGTCCTGAGGTATCAGAAAAGCCTATGAGAGCTCATAAGGCAGTTATAATTAGCGTAAAAATGGATGTGATTAAATGTATTGCTACGATTTAGTAGTTTATTTCCTGGGTCTGGGAACACTCACAACTTTTCCATGTAAATTAATGGTGATTGTTTTTTTTACACCATTTCGGCTTATGAAAGGTTTCATAGGAATGCTTTACTGTCAGATAGTGGGGGATACCTGTACTATTCTCTATTTGTGTTTGTGTTTAACAATTTCCATTATAAAAAATTTATTTGTTTTTAATTTAATAAAAAGAGTGGGGAAAATTCAGGGATTGCAAATAGTGTGTAAGATCTTTGCAGTTATATTAACTATTACTTAAAACACTAGATGAAGCATGGATATATTTTCATGATTGCCTACTTAAACTATTTTAATTACATTTCCATGACTAACTATTCAAATTAAGAGACATACTCAAAACACAATACGTGCCCATCTAGTATATAAATCTTGACAGACTTTTCCATCCCATGGAACCAAAAACTTACCCAGGAGCACATACCTAAATAATAAATGTTTGGTGCTACCCAGCCACCGTAGGGTAACTCTTGCAAGTGATTTGAGGCTTCATGGTTTCCTCCAATGAAGATTGTGAGAACTGGGGCCTTCTTCTCTCCAGAGTAATACCTAGAACATAAGAGTAAAGTTGTCCGTTGGCATAGCAGAAATTAGGCACAGCGAAAAGCCATTAGACATGTCTATACACCTAATTAGGCATAACAAAAAAGCAAAATAAGGTCCAAGGGAAAAATCTGAACTCATCCTAAAAAGTTAGCAAGTTCTTGCTAAAGGAATTGCCCATCCTTGCCCTTAAGAATAAAGGGCTGCCACCTTGGGTTTCAAGCCAGTGAGGTCAACAACTTTGTCAGTTCCCTGTTATAACCTTAGCTTTGAGACCGGGAACGAGCCCAGGGCAGGCGTCCCATAAAAACTCCAGGATCATTCCATGAACTGGTCCCCGAGTCCTATCAAGTACAAGGTGGATTAACCTGCCAGCTTCTTCCTTCAGGTTTGCCCTCAGACTGCGACCCCTTCCCCAACAGACAGGTGAAAAACACAGGTGAATGAACAGAAGAAAGTGACATTTACTAAACGCCGGTTCCTAGAAGCACAGAGTGAACAAAAACGGGAACTAAGGGAGACAGCCAGTCAGTGGCAGAGGGGACTCGAACCCAGTCCAGCTGCTCTTGCTAATCACACCTCGCACCGCCGGGCCAAGGACCCGGCCGCGCACCTCACCTGTAGAAGGTCTGCATGTGGCGGTACTTGGGTGGCACCGCCATGCAGCGCAGGTCCGCCTCGTTGCGCACCGCCTGGAAGTCGCCGCAGCACAGCAGAAGGTCTATCGGCCCCGGGCCGCGCCGCTCCGCCAGCGCCAGCGTCTCATAGATCTTGTCCAGCTCGCCGTGGCAGCAGCCGGCCACAGCCACCCGCATCCTGCCGGCCAGAGGTGGGGAGCGCGGCCCGCAGCCCCCGAGAGCACAGCAAGTCCAGGCCGAAGAGCAAAGACCGGGAGGATTGCTCAGCTCCCGCCAACATTAACAGAGATGCCGCCTCGTTGACACTCCTGCAACATAACTCACTTCCGGTTCCCAAATCTCGCGAGAGAGGGATCGGGAAGGCTCGGTTAACCCTAAGATTCCAGAGAGCCTTCAGATGGACCCCGGCTTTGCCTGCCTTCGCGGATTTTCAGTTTTAACAGCCTGGCAGATAATAAAAATCACAACCAGAAAAAAAAAAAAAAAGAAAAGAAAAGAAAAGAAGAAATAGTTTAGTGTGATAAAATTCAATGAAGCTAAACAAGTGAACGGATGCGATTGGCTAATTCTCTAACACCAGCCTCTCAACAGCACAGGTAATTGCCTGAAAGTGAATTAGAAGTTAAACACAATTTCTTTTTCAAAGAAACCGAAAATAAAACTAATTTAAAAACTGAGGATTTTTAAAATTATCGCCACGAAGAGTTTCTAAAATTATCAGTTTTTTGTGTTGTTTGTTTTTTTCTTCTTTAAAGGGGCCAAGTACTCTTCATTTTCCTAGCAAATTGTTGTTTGCATAACTTAGACTGCAAGCTCAACGAAAGCAGATGAATGTCTCCAAAACGCCCAGGAGGGAGAAGTACCAAATGACAATTGAAGAAGAGTGGCCAAGACAGAACCAAGCAAACAAATAAAACACCTCTGGCAAATCTAATCAAGATAATACAGAGAATAGTTAATCTAACTCTGTACATCTTTTTTAAAAACTAGATAAACAATATTCTAGAAACTACACCAAAATTAATTCAAAATGAAGCAAAAGATATAGGCAAAACAACGGCAATAAAAAGACACTGAAAAAGTTGTCAAGACATAAATCCATTAAAAGACATTGTACCCAGAGTGATATATAGGCAATTTATTTCAAATTTACAAGGAAGATATAATTTTCATAATATTTAAATTGGTCAAGAGGGTAGAAAAAGATGGAAATCTAGTATTTCCAATTATTTTTTAATATTTTGTTTTCCTTTTGGATTGGATTTTTGAAATATGAAGAATCAATGCTTTTTACAACATTGCTAAATTTAATTTTTTCCATTTGATTTTTAACCTACAGGAATTCTTTTTCTGGATCCTTTTTTCCTCTGTGTAAAAATTTTTAATTGAGGGTTAACTTACTTAAAGTAACATGAACAAATCAAATCTTAAGTGCACATTTTGATGCATTTTTACATATGTAGTCACTCATATAACCGCCACCCATATCAAGATATATTTCCATCATTCCTCAAGATTCCCTTGTGCATCCTCCCAAGGCCATTCTCCCAAAAGAAAAACTCTATTCTAACCTCTATCACTATAGATCAGCTTTGTTTGTTTTAAACTTTATATAAATGTCAGTATAGTCTCATGTCACTTAACACAGGGATACTTCTGAGAAATGCATTGTTAGGTGATTTTGTTTTTGTGTGAACATTATAGAATGTACTTACACACTCCTAGATGGTATAGCCCACTACATGCCTAGGCTATATAGTATAGCCTATTGCTCATAGGCTACAAACCTGCAGCGTATGACTGTATAAAACAACAGAAGATTAAATCAAGCAGAAGATAAAATGATGCAATCAAGAAACGTCCTAAAGATGTATGAGACTGCTGCCAGTGTAACACAGCATACTGATTGATGATAAACTTTTATATGTAAAAGGAGTACACTCTAAAACAATGATAAAAAGGATAGGATAATAAATATATAATATAGTCATTTATTATCATTATAAACTATTATGTTCTATACATAATTGTATGTGCTATACTTGTATATGACTGGCAGTGCAGTAGATTTCTTTACACCAGCATCACCACAAACACATGAGTGATGCATTGCTCTACATGTTATGACAGCTACAATGTCACTAGGCAATAGGAATTTTTCAGCTCCATTATACTCTTATGGGACCACAGTCATATATGAGATTAGTCATTAGCCAAAATGTCATTATGTGGTGCCTGACTGTATATATTACGTTTTCTTTTGTGTCTGCCTTCTTTCACTTGACTTAATGTCTTTGAGATCCATCCATTAATCTTGCTATAGATAGATATAGACGTAATATGCTGTTTCTTATTGCTGTGTAGTATTCCATTGTGTGAATATATCGCAGTTTATTTATACATATATTTGGGTTATTTCTAATTTGGAGCTATTATAAATAAAGCCTCCATGCACATTCTTGTAAAATCTTTTGGTATATATGGCACTTATTTCTCTTGGATTATGCTCAGGAATGGAATCCTGGTAATAGAGTAGGTACATGTTTAGCTTTAATATACAGTGTCAGTTTCCCAAGTGGTTGTACTAATTTACACTTTCCTGAGTAATTTAGGAGCGTTTCAATTATTCCAGATGCTCAACAGCACTTAGTATTACCTGTCTGTTAAATTTAGCCATTTTGTTAGGTGTGCAATGGTATCTCCTTGTGGTTTCCATGTAGATTTTACCACAAATTTTTAAGATATCAGTCAATTTGAATTTTCTCCTTTTGAGATGGATAGAAAATAATAACTTAATGCCATACCATTCAAAAACTTGTAGTCAATGAAGGAAATAGAAGATTATGAATAGGGGTGAAAAAGTGCATTGTGGTTCAGCTCCCACTCTTCCCAACCCAAAGCCCAGTTCCAGAGACAATACCAGTGAATCAACAAACTTGAGAATTCTCACTGACTTTCTCAAATCTAGAGAGAATCAAACTAAATAGAAAGCCTTCCCTCCCCCATTCCTGTTCTGAATGAGGAGACACAGGAAGGCTGTTGGAGAAAAATGGATAGAATGAGCAATGAAGATAACTCTTTTTTATAAAAGTGGAGGGCTACTCACTAGAAAGGCAGGTGCTCTCAAACTGTATGTGGTTCCATGGGGAAAACAGTTCTCAGATCTGATATGAAAGAAACTCCCTGATTCTATCAGAGCAAAGACAATATCTAGACAGAGGCACCTAACAATATCCAAGATGAAGAAAGAAACGACATGTCAACTATGGAAATACATTGAAAAAAAGAGCATAATCTGGGGTGAGGCTGAGCAGAAGTGTTATTTAAAACTTCTTAGGTACAACCAGACCTTGGTTTGTAAACACCATTCTCCTCTAAAAGAAATCAAGTCTGCTTATTGACGTTGTTGATTCCAGGGCAGAGAAAGGACAAAATGAGACTGGATCATCTTGCACCAGGAAAGCAAGGCTGTGTCCCCGAAGAACTTGGGATGTCAAAAGGATACCGATTCAAGGTTTTTCCACTCGCCAAATCTGAAACAATTTCAGCAGCAAAATGCATAATCATAATAACAGATTATAGTTGTTGAATAAAGTTGGAATCAATTATTCCATACTGATATACATAAATAAATAATATGGAAAAGAGAAAGCTCTTATTACACAAGAATGCTGGGCGGGGGGATGCTAAAAAAATAATACTTTTCCTCCCCCCTTCCAGTTCTTCTAGTTGAGCTAATTATCAAATTAATGGAGACAGATTAACAGAAGAAAATCAAATTTTAATATGTGTACAACGGGAATTCACATAAGCATGAAAATTCCAAAGATAGTGAAGTAAAATTGGGTAATATGTCATTTTGGACAAAGGAGAATGGGGGCGCAGAGGTCTGAGATTTCAAAAGAAATAAGCAATTTACTGATAGTTGATGAAGAACAGAACATACATGGCAGGTAAACTCACAAGGGGTGATCTAGTTACTAGGCCCCTGCCAGGATTCCTCCCATCCATCATACTCAATTCAAATTAGGCTAAGGCGAACATCCTAAAATTTCCTTCCTGAAGCAAGCCTTTCCCTCTTAATCTCTTAGGCAGGAAAGAAGGAGGGGCAAAGGTTCTTTCTGAGCCTTGTTTCTTAATAATCAGTTTAGAGTCAATATCCCAAAAAGCAGATTTAGTGTGGCAAAATTTTGGTTTCCTTCAATGGATTGATGCATATAGAAAGAAAGCTGGAGTTAGAAATCATCATTTGACCACCACTATAATCATCATCTTCACCATTGTAATTGTTTCAAGCAATAATCTTGCAGGAATGCTAAAACTACTGGGTAAAACTTCAGAAGAGTAATAGGATACTTACACAGTCTCAATGTATCTATTATTTGAGACTACTTATATAGTCTCAAAGTATCTTTCCAAAAGATAGTTATCATAACAAAGAGAAACATAGGGATTTCACTCTAGTGACAACACTTTAACAGTGTGATCCAAGTTAATCTTAGTAGGAATGGACAAACCACACCATGTGCCTTCTGATATGACATATGTTACTTCTATGTATTTTTGCCAAAAATACATAACCTTAATCGAATCTTGAAAAACAGCAGACAAATTAAAATTGAGAAAGATGTTGAAAAGATGTTTTTTTTAAAAAAAAAAATTATATGATGGTAATGAAATATAAGGATCGTCTGAGAAATATTAATAATTAAGAGGCTGAAGATTCATAACTAAATGCAAAGTGGTATGATAAAACACATTAGGACAAAATCTGAATAAACTCTGTAAATTAGATAATATTGTATGAGCGTTAATTTCCGGATTTTGATATTTTTATTCTGGTTATGTAAGGGAATTCGGTTTTTTGTTTGTTTGTTTGTTTTGTTTTGTTTTAGAAATTTCTTTTTATTTTTTGAAACACACTGAAATTATAAATATAAATACATATCATATGTAGTTCTCTACCCATCTATGTATTGCAGGGGAATTGCAGCTACAAAGAACTACATTTCTTACACACCTTTTGCCAGCTGAGGTCTGGGTTAGGTTTTGCAAATGAGAAACACTTTTGTGAGATGTTAAACAGAAAAAAATGTAACTTCCAAGGCTGGAGGTATTTTTAAAAGAAAAGGTTTACTAGGCCATTGCTGGGGGGCGGGGGCGGGGTGGGAGGGGGAAGCTCTGTCCTGGGACATGAGATGTAAACCACCAGTAGCACGTCTATAGGTAGGAAAGACAACATGTCTGTTGTCTGGGAGGTTTGCAAGAGGGTTTTACACATGGGGCTGGGGCAGCGGGGATAGGATTTACATTAGCTATAGACAAAGGGGATGGGAGAAGGTGAGGAAGAGGTGTCTGCTCCTGTGAATTAGCTGTGGGCAGCAGATTGGAAAATTCGTGTGTAAATAAGAAGTGGAGGCTCCTGGGGTGACAGGACTTGTCAGAGCCAGTCCATCGCTAGTAACAGGCTAGCTGTTCTTTTTCTCTCACTCTCCGGCCACTATATTTTAATTTAGAGCATCAGAGAATGGTTTTCTTGTCAGAAATTATAGGTAAAAGAAAGGCTTCTTTGCTCTGCTGGCTGTGGCAATGGTGACGGCAGCTGCACACGCCAAGCTCCTTCTGTGGTGGTGAACTTCCTGCTCTTCCTGCTCGCAAGTAAAATGTTCCCTCCTTGTTTGCATCTTTAGTCCTTCCAGCAATTTTGTAATCTTTTTTATTAAAATACCTAGAATGGATTATGGTTTACTGTACGTTGTAATAGTCAAGGTGTTGTTAAAGTAAAAGGCAATAAACAGATGCTTTCAACCATAAAACAAAACGAAACAAAACAAAAACCTCCAGGAAGACAATACTCATGGGCCCTTCTTGAAAAAAGTGACTTGACAGTGAAATTCAGCCAAATAAGAGTTGGATAAAAATAAAGGACACAGAAAGGAAGAACTGTGTTTAAAAGATGGATGATTAAAAATAAAGTAGAGGGGCGGCTGGATGGCTCAGTTGGTTAGAGCACGAGCTCTCAACAACAAAGTTGCTGGTTCAATTCCCACATGGGATGGTGGGCTGTGTCCCCTGCAACTAAAGATTGAAAACGGCGACTGGACGTGGAGCTGAGCTGTGCCCTCCACAACTAGGTTAAAAGACAATGACTTGACTTGGAGCTGATGGGTCCTGGAAAAACACATTGTTCTCCAACATTCCCCAAGAAAAATTTTTTTAAAAATAAAATGAATAAAGCAGAATAAGGGGATAAGCAATGCACAGTGCTTGGCACATAGTAGGTACCAAGTATATTAAGTACTTAATGAATGAATATAGAGTGGTTATGGAAGACCATGCTTTTAAGGTGACATAATTGAGCAGAAACCTTTATGATTAAGGGAGTGAGAAATGGAAATTTTGGGCAATAAATTTTTAAGTCAGGTTTTAAAATGTTACAAACATCAGGAAAAACACCCATCCTTACTATCTGCATTTTATAATAGAACTACGCAGGTGATTATGGCAGCTACCACCACCTGATGGCAGCACACTCAGTAAAACCATTGAAGGAGATATCAGGTCTGTGGTGGTGAAACTAAACTGAATAGAGGCAAATATCACAGAGGCCTAAGAATTCTGTGTGGTGTCTCTAGCCTCTGAATCTGAAACTTGTTAGACATTTCACTGGATTTTCTGATTTCATCAGAAAACACACACACACGATATCTCTCCTTTATAGCTTTTAAGACTTCCAGATTCCATTCCTGTATTATAAATAGTGAAAAGATCAGATTTACTTTGCCTACCTTGTTATCTTTGCTTCTCCATTTTGAAACACATCAGCGTAACGTGGTCACCATTGCTTTGGGGTGGGAAGGGGTATCTTTTTATTACCCGGGCAATCCAGATTATACAGCCATGTGAAGACCTGCTGATTTTATAGTGTCTGTTTCCCTATAAATAATTGGAGCTCTTGTCTTTGCACTAATTTTGTAGGATGTGCCAGTGTTTTGTTAAAACACAAAATTCAACTGAGTAAATTTGAAGAGCAGCATGCCATCTAGCACCTATAAGATTGCTCCAAGGGGTTGTACAGAAGGAAGGTTTTTATTGGAAGAAGGGTAGGGCAAGAGAGCTATTGACAAAAGAAAACAAAGGATTATTTTTAGACCAGACGTCTTCTTTTTTGGGGAGAAGACAACAAAAAGCAAGAGTTTTTATCATGCATATTGCCTCTTCTTTCTTTGGGGGAATGCAGAGGGCCCAAAGATTACCTTACTGGTGTTTGACCAGAAAATTCCAGATGATTTGATTAAGATTACATTTCTGGGCGAGGATAAAACTGCAAATAGATCGGGTATTAACTCTAGGTTTGGTGTCATGGGCTTTTATCACCCGTGGTGCCATTTTTGGCCTGTGATTTTTCTCTATAAGAGTTCCCACATCTAAGTCCAGAGAAGTGGTATCTTAATTGTTCAGTTCAACTAATGTTTATGGACAAGCCAGAGTCTGTGTAGAGTAGCACACAGGGTTTGCCTGGTCTGCTCCTGTTTATACTTCAGGTCAGAGCTTGGGTGCTGCCTCCACCAGAAGGACTTCCTATGACTTCACTCCGGCTGAGGCTTCCCTTCACCTCATACCCTTTAACTTATCATACCCCATTTAATGATTTGTTCATTTATCTCTCTTTACCTTTTGTCTGGGAGCTCTGTGAGAACAGGGAAGGTATCTATCTTGCTCAGGATTGTATTACCACTTCTGAGCACAGTGGCTGGCACATAGTAAGTACCCAGTATATATATTTTCTCAAATGAATAAATTTCCAGGATACTTAGTCCTCTCTCTCTTTTTTAAATTCTCAAAATGTGTTCCTTTTTCATTATTAAAGAAAAAATAATTGCGTAATCCACAACAACTCAATATTGTTTACACTTAAATTCTTCACCTTGTAATTCTTCAGAACAAGGGCATTACCTTCCTAACAATAGTATAATTGTCACAATGAGGACATTAACAGTGATACCTCATCTACAGATTTTGTTCAGATTTTGCCATTGATGTCCTTTGCAGCAAAAAGAAAAATTTTTTCCCTTGTCCAGGATTCAGTCCTAGATCACAAGTTGCATTTAGTACGCATGCCACTTTTGTTTCCTTTAATCTAGAGGAATTCCTCAGTTTTTGTCTGTCACAGCAATGCTGAAGGGTGTTTAATTTTGTAGACTGTCCCTCCGTTGGGGTTTGCTGATATTCCCTCGTGATTACACTCATGCATTTGTGGCAGAAATACCACAGAAGTGATGTTGTGTCCTTCTCGGTGCATCATATTATGGTGTCTATTGCTCGTGATATTCATTATAATCATCTGAATAAAGCAGTATCTATCAAGTTTCTCTACTATCATTAGTAACCTGTGAGGAGATACTTTGAGGCTGTACACATATCCTGTTTCTCATCATATTTTCACCAATTAGTTTTAGCATCCATTGATGAGCCTTGCCTGATATGACTATAACTCATATTGTTGTCAAGTGATGGCTTCCAAATTCCATCCTTGCATCTATCTTTGGAATTTGGAATTCTACCTTAACAGTAATTCAGTTATTTTTTAAAAAGCATTTTCCTTTTTTACTGTAGTTTCTAAAAAATAAAAAAGGCTTTTCAACAGCTTACTACTTCTGCTTTATGCACCTACATATTTTACATCCTCCAAGCACCTGATGAACTATGGATGCGTTGTTTCCCATTGCAAAGCCCTTGTAGACTTTCCTAACTGGCTGGTTACTCAGCTGAATGCTCAGTAGTCCCACGTGGGAGAGTCCTGTAGGATCCCAGAGGACTGTAAGAGCTCTTGGAAGGACTTGGAAACAGAGAAGCCTGGACTCAAACGGTTTTAGTCTCTTACCCCCTGAGCAACCGTAAGCTAATTATTGGACCACTCAGGGTCTCACTTTTATTCCTGTCTGCTTGAAGGCAGAAACCACATCTCGATTCCACTTTGAATCCCTCATACAATGTGTGCACAGGTAAACCCACAGTTCGTGTCTGTTGAACTGAACTATATCGCTTCTATAGATATCTTAGTCCATTTTCTTTTTTTATTTATATGAAGAAGCTCCTTTGTCTTCAAATCTTTTTAAAGGTTCTTCTAAATTCCTTTGAGGCCATTCAGTTTTTGGTTTACATCTACTTTTCTACACTTTTAAGTTTTGCTCCTTTTGCATAGGTATGTTTCTACTTTCAAAAATATAGTGTTGTTTCTTTATCCACTTAGATATTTATAAATACTTTTCAGATTTCTTTCTGGCTACTTAATGTTCTGCATTTCTACTTTTTTTAAAAAAAATTAAACTCACACTTTGTTTTCATTATTTTTTCAAAAATTAATATTGCTTTCAGATAAGAGTCAAGGAAGGATGGGGAGAAATTTCATTCTTATTTGCAGGGGAATCAGTGTGGATATTTCCCGTTCCACCCCACAGGGCAAAAGTTAACTGTTTTGTTGTTTTTAGTATGTGGAGGCTGAATCAAAATTTATTACTCTCCCTCATTTGCTATTAATTATTTAGGTTTGAAGAGTATACCTAAGGTTATATAGCAGCAAATTTTGATTCGATTCTCAAGGTTAGGAATTTGCTAATCAATGCTTCCTTCTTGTAAAATAGTCATATCAGTCTTCTGGAAATAAAACAGGAAAGCCTGGGTAGCAGAGATGTGGGATGCCTTGAGTCACATTCCCTAGCCCCTCCTCATTCTGATTTCACCCACAGCTGTAATGATCATTCTTTTGTAAGCTCAGATTCATGCTGCCTGTATCCCACCACAAAAGCAAGCATACAGATTCTGCTTTTCTACAGCAGGTTAAGGAAGTCCTCTCTATTCTGTGCACAAGTACAATCCAGGAGGGTAAGGAGTTAACAGCCCTGGGAAAACCCTCAACCAGTACAGGATTAAGAGTAGTGAATAAATGCTCCAACCTCGAGAGGGATATCCAGGGGAGCATTCTGTATGTTTCTCAGAGGTCCTCAAGGAATAAGCAGTGACTTCAACAATGGACCTTGATATTGACTTTTTTTCTTTCTTTTCTCATTCTTCTTTACCCATCAGTTCTGTTCCCTGGAAACACTTCTCAAACTATCAGCACCGAAATCATTGTCCCAGGATCTGCCTTTGGGGGTGCCCAAACTAAGCCAAACTTCATTCAACAAACATTTACTAAGTGACTATTCTATGCTAGGTAGTGAGATAAAAGATCTAGAAGGTAAAATTCCTAGTTCCTGCCCCAAAGTGTATAATTGGGAAACAAACAAATGAATGATTACCAAAAATATTACAATATATTGTTGGAGATGCTATGTTAAAGTGGCAAGAATAGAGAGATGCATGAAGACATGGGGGAGAAGTCACCTAACCTATACCTCAGAGGTATACATTGCTTGAGCTAATGGATGAAGTGGATCAAATACAGCTAGAAGAACTCCATAACATACAAATGTCAACTGAAAACTCAATTGATACCTTTGTGTGTTATGCTCTGCTCTGTTGTGGTATGCAGTACATGACATGATTTTAGGTGATACATGGATGGACATTTTAACTTTTTTGTGGTTATTATGTTAATGTGTACTAAAATAAAAATAAACAACACAATAAACTTGACGTTACAGAGTACTATGGTTTAGGATGAGGCTTATTTAATGAGTTGAAATTGGCTTTAAAGAAAAACACTGAGCAATAATACCTGGATGCAGATTGGCAAAGATTGTGTAGATGATATGCAGATTAATGAAGTTTGGGAAACAGTGCTGTAGAAGAAGGAGAATCTAAAAAGAAATTCCTGCTTTCCAGAAACTCAACAGTTTGTTAGGGACACACAGACCCATAAGCAAGGATAATTAAGGTTATAATAAATTTAGAAACCATGTACAGGGGAAGACAGGAAAGTAATAAGGAGTAAAGTGAAGGAGAGGCTAGAGGCTACAAGATCAGTTGGAAGGCTATTGCTCTAGTCCAGGGGAGAGATAATAACTGCCTGAATTACGGAGTGGCTATAGAAATGGAAGGAAGACAAATAATGTAACAGGCTCATTGCAACCATCCTGTGAAAACCTTACTGGTTGCAAGCAGCACGGAGGTGAAACCTGTCCAGCCAAGTCCAGAGCAGTTTTGTATACACACACACACACACACACGCACACGCACACACACACACACACGCACACGCACACTCACACACACACGGAGTGGAGAGGTGACTTAATCAATCAAAAATACTATTATTAGAAGCATGTTTTTATTTGGCTTCAGTTATCGGAGCGTTTTGGTGTGAATTACTCCAACATTTGCCCTATTTCTTTTTTCTACTTGACTCAGAGGCTAGAGAAATGCTAACGTAATAACGCTTTCTACGTGTAAGAGCTTTATATTCTCCATCCTCAAAACAGGAAACGAACTTAAAGGTTAAGTAACTTGCTGGAGGTAATGCAGCTCATAAATGAAGTAGAAAGGATTAAACCCGGCGTTCTGCCTCTAGAGTATCTATTCTTAACACACCACCAGAATAAATAGATAGGGCAGACAACGCTAAAGCAGGTCAAACGTCAGTGTTGGATCGTGAAACGCTCTTATTGGTGGCAGACGACCGTGTACTGAGATCACGGTTTCTCCAACTGTAAAATAGACATATGACGCTAGGAGTTTGGTGCAAAGAAAGAGATAATGAATGTGAAAGTGAATTTCAAATTATGTACGTGGCACCACAGACCAGTTTTGCGGAGTACGAATACGCGAACTCGTAACTGCTACGAATCAATCTGCGAAGGTTGTAGCGCCAGAGCGAGGCCCCGCCCCTGAGGCTCCGCCCACCGCGAGCGGCAGGTGGGGCCGGCAGATCTGCCTTGCGCATGCGGAAACTGCTGCCCGCTCCCACCTCTAACCCAGGCTGAGAGTAGCTGCTGTTTCCGAGAGGACGATTCGTAAGGAGGCTTCTGGCGCGGTTTCCATTTGCTTTCCCTTCTGCGGGCCCTGGCCGTACTTCAGCGGTGTGTAGACCGTGCTCCGTTCTCATCTACCTGCCCGACTTTCTGCAGAGGTGTCTGTCATTGGCCCAAGAGTTCGCTGTCGAAAGTGCTGGCCCCCGCGCCGGCGCCGGCTGTAGCCGGGTGGGAAGGCTCAAGATGGCGTGCCTGTTGGAGACCCCAATCCGCATGAGCGTCCTCTCGGTGAGTGACCCGCTGCAGCCGCCCACCTGGGAGCTCGGGTCCCGCTCGCAGCATTCACCCAAAACGCAGCGTGTCTCCTGGGCACCACCCCTTAGGGTCGCCTCCGGCTCAGCTTTGGGCCGGGGTGTGAGAGAGGGTGGGCGGGAGTGATAGACGGAACCCCGGCCGAGCCCGAGACGTCTCCAACTCCCGGAGCTCCCACCCGTGCCGGTTCTCAGGACGGCCTCCAGCGGGTGGGGTGGTTGGGCGTACGGGCAGCTGGCTTGGCGACGCGGCTCTGGCTTTGCCAGGCGCTTCCCTGAGCCTTTCTCTTAGTGGTGCCGCTTCTCTGGGGCGCAGGGCTCTGTCCTGTAAGGCGCCGGGCTTGCCGCTGGCCTGAGAACTAGCGCCCACTCTGCCCGCCGAGGCTTTGGCAAGAAGAGGTGCAGGCTCCACAGCCTCCGAGATGCCAGGCCAGGTCTGTTTGGCTTCTGTCGCGTCTCAGCACCCGGGCACGGGCTAAAGCAGCTAGCTTCTTGGCAACGGGGATTTCATATCAGTTGCAACGTCTCCTAGTGTATGTAGTTATTTAAATCCCTTTTCTTTACTTTGGAGGTCGCAGTTCTGAATCTAAAGGAACCTTCGCCTAGCATTTCTTTCTTTCTTTTTTCTTTTTTTTTTTTTAATGGGGAGTCAGACGTTGAAAAACCAGATCAAATTTTCCTACTATTGAAAGAAGAGAACGTATTGACATGCCAGGAAGTAATACCTAGTTTTTGCTGTTGTTGTTTTTTTTCTCTAGCGTAAAAAATAAAAACAAAACAGGACTTTCACTATGTTACTCTTGAGAGAACCAGTAGGAGAGGTGAAAGTTACTGGGCGATAACTTGGAAGGGTTTTGGAACAAATTAGATCCATCCAACTCTGAATGGTCCGTTTACCAACGGTCCATTTGCTATTGCTGGAAACAAGCAGGCAAACACTAGTTGACCATCTTTTAGACTTCTGGAAGAGTCAGTCTGATAATGAGGTGGTAGTTGGATTACAGACGACTAGTCAGATTCTTAGGGTCTGTGACTCCAGCTGGTTTCTTTTCTCTTCCCTAACTTCTCCCACAAACACACTCAGATATCTGGAAGCACCTAGGATATTTGTTTATCATTCAGGGTTAGAGCATTTTGGTGTACTGCAACCTTGATAATTTAATTGGGGAGGGAGCTGTCAATAAATTTGTCTCCTAATCCACTTTAGCAGTCCTTTTTCTTATTTTTAAACTGCAACTAGGGAAATACTGTTCACCTAAGTATTGAATCAGATTAGCCGATTACTCCACCTCTGACTACAATAGCCAGGAATGTTCTGTGGGAGAGCAGGCCAACGACTTTCCCCTCATTTTTAAAGAAAGTACGTGTCTTGACTGTTCTCAGTTCCCTTTTACTTCCTTTGTCTTTTATTTCACCTGAAGCTTCTTTAATTTTTGTATATTGTTAACTTGTATGTGCATACAATTGAAAATTTTGATTGTTTCATGCCTTCAGTAAATAATATTTCTTGTTTAATTTTATTAAAAAATTTCTTGAAGAGTATTCCCTACTTCTAGTGGGGATTTGCTTTAGCCCTCGTCTCATTGGGGGCTTCATTATTATTGTTATTATTTTTTAAGTTTTTACAGTCCAAAAGTCTGATCTGTTCATTCTTCAGTCCTAGAGCCTTAAGAAATCAGAGCTTTGGATAAATGATTTAAAACTCACTGATTATACTAATTTAAAGTGAATCCTGTTCATTTCAAAGTACTGCCCAGGGTGTCACTTTTTGAAACTAAACGTGCAAGTGGAACAGGAAATATTAATCAAATTATCTTTAAAATAATTGATTCCTTTAATAGGCTACTTATTGTGCACCAGTTATGTACAACACCCTGTAACATATACTTTAGGGAATGCAAGGATGAGATCAGATATGCCCTTCAGGGAGCGTCACAGTCTGAATGACTCGCTTGCTCAACGTAATTCGTGTGAGGGGCAAATCAAACAGTTTTTGAAGGGTTTTTATTCAAGGCCTGTTATAGGTTCTTCCTTCTGAGTGGTTTCATTCACTCTTGTGATCATAACTGTGATCAACTCACACATGTACATTGCCAGCCTTGACTTTTGTCCATCTAATCTCACGTCTTCAGTTGTATGGATGTTATCCATCACTTTCAACAAAGCACATTGCATCTCCTAAGAAGACTTAGTCATGACTTCCCATTTCTGTTAATGGTACTACCGTGTTTCCCTGAAAATAAGACCTAGCCGGACAATCAGCTCAAATGCGTCTTTTGGAGCAAAAATTAATATAAGACCCGGTTTTATTTTATTATAAGACCGGCTATAAGTCTGGGTCTTATATTAATTTTTGCTCCAAAAGACGCATTAGAGCTGATTATCTGGCTAGGTCTTATTTTCGGGGAAACACAGTATCTTTAACTTATAACGTATTGTAAAGCCCTTGAATTATCTCTGGCTCTTTCCCTTTTTCATGCCCCTGTATCTAATCAGTCCTTAAATTCTGTTAGCTCGTTACTCTTGGTGTTGCTCACATCTGTCTGTTCCCATGGTCACCCTCTCATTCAGAACATTATCATTTTGTGCCTGCATTACCACAGGGTCCTTGCAAGTATATTTTACTGCCTCGAGGGTCTTACCCTCTCAGTTCAAGTTCATTCTCCACATTAACTTTTCTGTAGAACACACTGGACATGCCATGCCCTTTTTCAGTTTTTTAATGGGTTTTTATTGGTGAAGGGCTGACATTTCATTCTCAGCTTCGGATGTAAGATTCTTTATCCTCTCTATGGACCTTCTATCCCTGGTAAACTGGCTTTCTCAAGTTGAAGTGATCTAGGGTTCATCCAAACCCCAGTAACTCTTATTGTCAGCCTGCTTGTTTGTACATAAGAATTATAGCTTTGTATAGATTTATTCACGTGATATGCTTTGAGCTTCTGTCATTTGCATGGCATTGGGTTTGGGAATACAGTGGCGAGCTACACAGACCTGTCTATGCCCTTTTGGAGATTTTAGCCTAATAGGAGAAGTAGTTATCAAATGGTCACACAGTTCTTTGTTTATGAATGGCAGTTAGTGTTATGAATGAAAAATATAGGGTGCTGTTATAAGCATGTAATAGGGGAATATGATCTACGGTGGAGGGCAGTGAGGTTAGGGAGGGTTTCCCTGAAGATGTGACAATGAACTGACAGTTAAGGATGATTAAGAATTAACTAGAAAAATAGAAGAGCATTCTATTTTTCTAAAAGCAAAGGGAACTGCTTTTTCAGAGGCTCTTAGGCCTTTAATAGTTATTCTATCTACTTAGAGAGTAAATTAACTTATTTTTCTTAATCCCGCTACTATTTGTATCACTGTCCTCATGTACTATGTACTCAATAAATGTTTGATTGGACTATATTTTGGGGAGTTGGACAAACTCCAGCTCTTTCCAGGCTGCACCGTGATCACCCATTATCCTCCTTTGGTGTGCACTTAGTGTTACATCACCCTTTCAATAAATTTATAAATTCTCTCATGTTTCCCAAACTGTTGGATGATTTTTACATCAATTGCATTTTTAAAAACTTTTTATTTTGAAATAATTACAGAGTCACAGGAAGTTGCAGAGAGATTCCTGTGTATACTTCACCCAGTGTCCTCCACTGGTTACATTTTATATAACTATAGTACAATATCGAAGCCAGGGAATTAATATTGGTATAAGTATGTGTATAGGTACGTATCATTTTATCACATGTATATTTGTATAACCACCACCACAGTCAAGATACAGAACTAGTCTATTTTGTTGGCCTCAAGCTGCAAATTGATTGTTGTCTTACATAGACAACTGACAATAGGTAGAAGTTAAGCCCAACTATCCTATAAGCATGAATTCAGCATCTCTTGATTGTTTGCCATTAGTTCACTTTACAAGGCACCAATAAGCAGAGGGTATGTCTGGAGGGGATCCTAAAATAAATTAATCAGTATGAACTTCCTAATCTGCACTGGCAATGTGTGAAGAGCAGGAGATGCTCGTTGTACATTTCAGGACTTCTTGCTGTCTCTCTAAGGAAAGATTGCCACCTGAGTTCAGACAGTGAGTGCTCAAGACATCTAAGCTTTACCAAGAATTAGAAATGCCTTTGTGTAGGGTCTTTCGATTTCTGTTGGAGAGATCTAGCCTTCCTATCTCCTCTCCTTCTCATTGAGAATTTTAAAACAGTGCCGGGGGCCAGGAATTTCAGTGATTTTTGACTTGTATCTTTTTTATTTCTGATTTGGCAATTATTTTGCAGTGCCATCTGTCATGTTGGTTTCTGGGTAAAGATATGGAATTATTAACAAAGGAAAATTTCCTGTTACTTTTTGGAAATTGGAGAACAGCTGCCTTCACTGAGCAGTGTTACTATGATCCTTGGGACCATTTAGATAGGAATGAAAGGTATTCCAAATAAGAGCTGTTTTGCAGAAACAGCCTCCGCTTGTCTCTTTGATAAAGGAAAACTGTTTTGATCTCATTCCATAAAATCAAAAGAATAAAGAATGACCTTTATTTTCTGGCACATTCATAATACAGTTCTTGAGGGAAGGGGAATTATGAGACTTCATACTTTCTATTACAAATGATAAGTTTTGGTCCAGTGGGAAGAATTTCCAGTCTGTAGGATCTGTTAATATATAGAGATCTTTACCGCCTGGAAAATGATTACAGAACACATGAGTCTTTTGCTTTAGGAGTGTTTTAAGAATTTATTAGGCTTTCGAAAAGTTTTAAGTAGTGACTGATTGGATAAGGGGAATAAGGAACAGGAAAGAGTCATGATCATGATCAAGTATGATTCATGAGATTTTTACCTTTACAACTAGATGGTATCATCTACTGAGATGGTGAGGATTAGGAGAAGAATATCTTAGGGGAGTAAGGAGGAAAAACGAGTTTTATTTTGGACATGCGGAGTTTGAAGTGTTTCCTGGACATCCACTTAGAGGCGTTCAGTAGGCACTTGGATATTCTGGATTGTTTTCCATACCAAGCAGTTCTCCAGTTCTCTGTGGATACTAGCTGGATAGCCTGCGATTTAACTCAATTTGGACACTGTCTACTTGGAGGTAATGTCAGATCCCACAGGGTAAGGACTCAGTCCTGCAATATTGTCTCTGCTTCAGACCCCAGTTGCAAGTCTGTACCTCTGACCAACCATGGCTCCCTCCTCGGGTTCCATCATTTGTTGGAACCCTTCAGAAAGCTCAGGAAAACATTTACTTACCAATTTATTATAAAGGATATTACAAGGATACAGATGAACAGCCAGATGAAGAGGTACATGTGACAAGATCTGGGAGGGTCACAAGTACAGGAACTTCTGTCCCTGTGAAATGGGGGTGTGCCACCCTCCTGGCACATGGGTGCATTTACCCACTTGGAAGCTCATCAAATTTTATTAAAGAGGTTTTTTTATAGACCTTTAATCTCCAGCCTCCCCCACTCTTCTCCTTCCCAGGGGTTGGTAGGTAGGACAGAAAGTTCCAGCCCTCTAATCACTTGGTCTTTTCTGGTGATGAGTCCCATCCTGAGGCTGTCCAGCCTCTTCATTCATTAGCATTAACCTGCTGTGCTCACAAAGGGGCTCCTTATGAATGACCAAAAACACTCTCATCACTGAGGGAATTCCAAGGGTTTTATGAGCTGTGTGCCAAGAACTGGGACAAAGACCCGACATATTTATGACACCACAGATACAAGGTCTAGTGCTTATAAGTGGGGCGATGTTATTTGGGAGTCATTGGCATATTTATCAGTGGTTCTTAACCTTTTTTTAATTTTTTTTTATTTTATTGGGGAATATTGGGGAACAGTGTTTCTCCAGGGCCCATCAGCTCCAAGTCGTTACCCTTCATCTAATTGTGGAGGGCGCAGCTCAGCTCCAGGTCCAGTCGCCGTTTTCAATCTTAGTTGCAGGGGGTGCAGCCCATCATCCCATGCCGGAATTGGACTGGCGACCTTGTTGTTGAGAGCTCCTGCTCTAACCAACTGAGCCATCCAGCCGCCCTGGTTCTTAACCTTTCAAAGATAGCAGTCTCAACATCCCATTTCCCAGAAAAACATGCATTTACCTAAAGAATCACATAATTTCAAGGAGTTCATGGATTCCCTGAAATTCACACATCATCTTGAGTTAGTAATTCCTATTCTCTACTCATCCCAAAGTCAATCACAAAAACACATACAGGAAAATTTTAAAGTCACTTAAAATCATTTTGGAATAGTAAAAATTGTAACAGTACAGCTTTAAAACTTACGTAAGGTATCATGAGGAGGACTTGGCTATGAAGAACAACAATCTTTGCCCAGAGTATGTTAGTGATCTTCCATAAGATGTATTGGGCTCTGTGTAGCAGGCCTGGGAGGCAGAGCTAGGTTAGCTGGAGATGCAAGATAGGACAAAGTAAGGCATTGTGGGTCTGGGCACAGGCACAGTGGAGTAGATGGAGACACAAGTGGCTCATAATATTGACGTGATTGTCACAGGCCACAATGTGGATGATGGATCAGGCAGATCCTGAGTGGTACTCTAACGGGAAAGCTAATACACCAATTGCTGGAAGTGGTGGGCTGAGTCTAAGTCAAGCACCATGGATAGCTCCAAGGCAAGGGCGTTTACTGCCTCTAAGACTCTGATGCAAATAAGGCTGTTTTTCATCAGGAGGCAGCTAGTCTGTCTGGACAATACTACTGAGGTATACCATGAAAGGTGGTACTCAGGATCTCTAAGTCATTACGTGATTGAAATCATGAATAATAATTTAAACTTACGGTCCAAGACAACACCATACCCATATCTGAATAGCCTCACTCTGTTATGTCAGGATTGAAAAGTCGGCATTTGAATGCATTCTGTTAGATTTCTTGGGCTATATTATCATCTTGGGAGGCATTTAAATGAACCTCAGCCAACGCAGGGAGTATCTCCATCTTTGTAAGACTTCTCACAACTCTTGTCACTGCTGTAAGATGGTTCTGGCTCTCTTGGACTTCCAGATTATACTGTTTTTCACCATAGATTCTTACTTAGTTCATTTATTCTATCTGGAGGCATCTCTTCTTGGCCCTCAGTTTTCAGACATTTCCATCTACACTGAAGAGTAAACGAATAGAATTTCATAGTGAGAGGGAACCTTAAAGGTCATCTAGGTCCATAGAGCTCTTTGTGATTTGTACCATACTTTAAAAGGATAAACGTTGCAATCCGTGATTAGAAAGAAGCATGAATGCTAAATTGCGTTCAGTTCTTGTGACCACAAAAGCATGTTTGTAGCAATTGTTGATATTACACAAGGCCTATATTAATATTTCATTACTTAAAAAACCTCATTACAGAAAAAGAAAAGGCTATTCTTTATACACCTTTAAATTTAATGGTGTCTGGTTTTTCTATTATGAAAGAAAGATCCCCCTTTGTGTCAGTGTAAAATTATGGAATCTTTGCCTGGAAGAAACCTGCAGATAATCTCTAGTTCATTCTTGGCATTTTTTTTAATTGGGGAAAACAGATCCAGAGAGGCTGACTTCCCCACTGTCATATGCTATTATATAAAGTGTCAGAGTCAGATTTCCAGACACCTAAATTTTAAAAAATTGTGTGCACAACCTTACCAGAATCTTATTTTGTGAGCACTGATTTATTTACTATTTATTTTAAAATATGTTATCATGTAAAGCCTGATTTTCAGTCTTAATTATTTATTGAGAGGTCAGGATTGCCTCTTATCCAAGAAGATTAATTTTAAAATTATATATTTAAGTGTTTTCATAATTGTGTTTGGGAAATTAAAGCAGATTATATTCTGGGAATATTGGTTGTCATAAGTACTTTGCATTCTATACTGATGGGACCCAGCTAAACTGTGCAGTGTGTTTTTATAAACTTTTCAAACTTGCTAGAGGCTGCAGAAAAGCAGGGCTTTGATTAATTTGGGGCAGGAGGATGCCGTGAACCTCTAGAAACACCAAAGACTGAATTCATGATTTAAAAAAAAGGGGGGGGGTAAAAATAGTTGCAAAAATGAGTCATAATTTGGCCAGACGTTTACCAGAATACAAAAGGTAAAAGAAAGCAAAACAAAAAAGCCCACCAAAATCTTGGGTTTTAAATAATACTTGTGCATTTTCTTCTGATTTTTCTTCCTTTGGGAGGCGAGTGGGAATTTTGGAATACATTGGAAGGTCATGATAGCTGTCCACAAGGAACAAGTTAGTCTTTGTCGATGATGTTATCCTTTTTGTATTGTTCCAGATATTTTCCCTCAAAATTAGGAAAGAATTATGTAGGAGTTACTTTTGTTTAAAATAAATGTGAAATAAATGCTCTGGCAGAGAAATACTGCGTTTCACCAGAACTCTTCCAACAGTGAGGCATCAGTATTTAGGATTTTGTGAGTTTATCTCACCATAAACAAAGGGGAAGACATATAATTTGAAATTAAGGCACAGTTAAATAAAATGCTGATATTAAAGTATTGACAGCTGATATTCTGGACTGTGGCAGCCCTAATCTCTTGAGAAGTAAATACAAACACATGAAATGTTCCTGGGCTTTATAATGAATAACTTGAATTTGTGTCTGATCTAAGCCATTTGTCTGGCATTTCAGAAAATTATCAAAGTGACAAAAGGAAGCGTTTTTTTGGACTGAGAGTTTGGGAGACATCAGAAAATCCAATTTTGGTTTCAAATTGTTTGGGGGATGGGGAATAGTTTCTGTGGCTCCCTGTTGACTGGAACATTGGCTGTTTTAGTTAGTGGTTCTCAACTCTGCCAGACGTAACACCTTTTGTAGGACCTGCCTGGCTATCCTGAAGTGGAATCCATAGGTAAGATAACTGTCCTCACATGTAACGTTTAAAGAGTTGGTGTAACGCCGCAACTGTATTAAGAGAGAGCAGGAAACTAATATATATCATTTAAAGAAGTAAATACTCAGACATGAAGATTCTAAAAAGAGGTAATAAAGTAGTGATACATGTGCAAGTTTGGCTATGGATGTGACTGTTACACTGTGACTGACTTAGTTATGTTGTAATGGTTACTTAAGTGTTTTTTGGGTTTTTTTTAATGTGACTTTCTGAAAGGAAGTCAAAAAGTAAAGGTCCTAGCAGGTCAAAGTATACCTTTTCTTTATTTATATGGGAGTTGTATTCTTGGAAAATTGTATTATAAAGGTACAAAACATATTTTGTGTTTATATGTAAAATAGAGCTAGATTCTAGTCTCAGATAATTAAAAATGGGTTTCTTGCCTATATGACTGCCTAGTGGAAAGTGTTTTGGGATATGGGCCAGTTGTCCCATGCCTCGCAGAGCATCTGGCACCCTTAGTCCTTGCCCACTAGATATCAGCACGACCTGATGGCATTTTGACAGCAAAGCCACTTCCATGAATTTATAGAACATACCTTACGGAGTAGCGCAGTGCCCGGTTAGGACTGCTGTGAGCAGGGGACTTTCTGAATGGTATGTGTGTCTCTTTCTCTGCTGCACTTCTTTCCCCTAGCTTTTGACAGTGTCTGGTATAAGGATGTGGAAATAAAATGTGCTGTTAGACATTTTCCCCATAGCATGTATAGCCTCTTAGTCTATATTATTTATTATGTTTATTGCTTTTTGTCTTTCTTCCCTTGCTGAAATGTAAGCTCTGCAAAGGTGGGCTTTTTGGGGGCAGGAGTGTCCTTGTTCATTGCCTAGAACAGAGCCACCATAGCTGTTTGAATATTTATTGACTGGCTGAATAAGAGTACAGCTTCAGCTTTGTTTTGTATTTCCAAGTGCACACTGTATCATAATACTAAACTGCATTTTTCAAACATACTGCATTGCTTCAGAATTCTCTTTTGCATGTGTTATACTTTCCACCTAGAGTATTTGTCTTTTTATCCCCCTCCCATTGGCAAATTAATATTAGTCTTTCCTCACTGCTTAGCCACCACCTTCCATTATTAATCTTGTGTCCACTTTTCTGGTTATACTTATCATGTGTTACAAGTTACCCTTGTAACTTGCTTACATATCTTCCTTCCTGTGCTGTGAACGCCTTGAGGGTAAAGGAATCTATCTTATCTATTACCAGCACCTAGCATACTACCTGGTAAATTAAAGATATTCACATGTTGAATTTCAGCCTGAAATAGGTTTTAAACTGAATCTTTATGAGTTCAAATATCCATTTTTTTTACTTGTGTTTGTTTCATGTCTCCCCCAAACCAAGATGTTCTCTGACAGCACTGAATGAACATTATGCACAATTTTCTTTTGAAGTTCTAGTAGTTTGCGGAATAATTAACATGTTACATTTTGGTTACCAATCATTAGTTTAAATATTCATTGTTTTAGGGGTCATAATTTCCCCTTGAGAATTATATTTTAATTTCTCAAGAGCATATTAATTAATTGAGAAAATAGATATGAAATTGCCTTGTAAACTAAACATACTAAACAAGTGTCATGTATTGTAAAAATATTTGTTATCTGTCTACCTTTTCTTTCTGGGTCGGTTGTATGGGAGAGAGACCACTATAAAATAAACAATTACTCCTTGAACTGTATACATTGGTATTCTTAATTGTGATCTTATACTTTTTCTGTGTCCACGGTGTAACATTTAAAGTTAGTGATAAAAACTGCACAAATTATTACTTTATACGTTTTTAGTGATTTTTAAAAAAATCTCAAGTAATGAAAAGTTTAGATTTTTAAGTTCAGCACTCATATGCATATTTATTTCTTGCTAAGTACTTAGCTTGCTCTGAGAAAAAGCTGTTATTAGGTGAGAAAAGGTATTTTTGTCTGAATAATTAGGCCTTAATCATGAAGATGAATGTGAATAACCAAGAGGGGCATCAGTGCACTTAAAGCAATTTTCTTTTTTGTACAAAAATAGAAATTCTCTGAAATCAGTATTTGTATGGTACTTCTACAGTTTACAAGGGGTTTTCCTCCTGTCATCTCATTTGACCCACACTCTGAGTGAGCTCTGTGGTAACGTCACCATTTTATAATTGAAGAAACAGTCTCAGAGTTTTATTTTTGCCCTAAGTCACAAGCTTGTAAGTGGTAGAACTAGGACTCAAATCCCAGTCTTAAGAAATGCCAAATTATTTGTTCTTCCTACCACACAATACCTGAGAGTATTAGAAGTAAAGAACGTTATATATTAATGACATATACATAGAGCAAGACTTTCACGAAATAAAAAAATAGTTCAATATTTTCTTAATATTTAAAGTGTCATTGTTCATTGTCTAATAAACTCATCATTTCATCCCAAAACTTCTGTTGAACACATGTATTTCTCCTCAGTTACTTAGCTGCTTAAAATGTTTATTATCTCCTGGTTTCTGTAGGTCAGGAATTCAGGTGTGGCTTAGCTGGTACCTCTGTCCCAACGTCCCCTGTGAGGTTGTAGTCAGGTGTCAGCAGGAGCCACGTCTCACCTGAAGGCTCAATTGAGGTAGAATCCGTTTCCAAGTTCAGTCACATGGTTATTGGCAGGACTTAGTCACATGTGGGCTGTTGGACTGAGGGCCTCATTTCTTTGTTGGCTCTTGGCCAGGAGCCTCAGTTCCGTGTCATGTGGGCTTCTTCATAGGGCAACTCACAGCGTGGAAGCTGGCTTTTCACTGTGTGTGTGCACACACATTCAGGGGAGGGGACAAAGAGAGAGGGAGAGAGGAAGAGGGAACTGAAATGACTTCCCATCACCTCTGCTGCATTCTCCATATTTGCTAGAATCAAGCCACTACTTCTAGTCTTTACTCGAGGGGAGACATTACAGTGGGCTTGAATGCCAGGAGATGGGATCATTGGGGACCATTCCAGAGGCTGCCTGTCACAGATGGTCACCCTAATAAAAGGGGCATTGCTTCTGTATAATACTTCACAATGGAATGCAACTCATAACCTGTTTCTGTTTTTGTTTTCCTGCAAGAAATTATGTGCTTAAGCTTTTCTTTCTCTCTTCTTTCTTTTTCTTTTCTTTCCTTTTCTTTCATCAGTACCTATTTGTACTCACAGGAGATTCAATTCAGTTCTTAGAATTAACTCTAATTCACAAATTTGGTGTCTACAGACTTTCTGCTGAAGGGATCCATGTACATTTTCACATAGTATAATTTGGGGGGTACTAGTAAGCATAAAATGTCACAGGGTTTTTTTAGTTTTGTTTTTTTAAAGATTTTATTAGGGGAAGGGGAACAGGACTTTACTGGGGAACAGTGTGTCACAGGTTTTTAATACATACATTTGCAGTGGCTGTACTGCAGCTTTGAATGTGTAAAATGAGTTCCGAGCCAGATTTTGAAGACTTGCTAGGTCATTTGTTTGAAACCTTGTTCCAAAAGGCGGATGGAGGTCATAGTGTGACCCCAGCTAGTTTTGCTCTTTTTCATGGGCGCAGACTGTACACTGAGCTTTAGCGTGGCTGCTTGACATACTCTGTTGGTTGGGAAAGTGGAGGAATCACCATGTACCCACCGGCGTCCAGCGACTGGAAGCTACACAAAGTAATTTAAAAGGGCACTGGTGTTTTGAAGTGAAGGTAAAACCACATCTTGAAAGGTCAGAACATCAGAAACCCTCCTTGCCTTGCTGTGGGGAGAAGGGAAGAAGAAACCTCCGTGCTTCTCGTATTTCTGGAATAAATAATAAGTGGCCGGATCACACTGCCCCTCCCCAGCATCCACACTGTTGTTGGCACTAATGAAGAAGACCCCCGAATTCTCTCCACGCCCATGTCTCCCCATATCATGGCCTCGCTCCCATTCTTCCTCTTGAGGAGGTCATCAGGATCAATCCCTCCGTCTCTGTTTACAGTAACCACCACAAGAAGTCCAGGGCTCTGGGTCATTCCTCATGCTCACATGACTCTGCCCGTTGACTTTTGTACCCAGATCCATTGCCATTCTCCTGCTGCTTTCACGAGTTTCTTTTATCCACAGTCTCTTCTCTCAACGGTACCTTCATGTGTTTTATACTCAACTGACCTTTTTGCCTGCTGAAGTCTTTCTCCTGCAGTCTTCTCAGCTGGTAGCTCTTTTCCTTCCCGTTTCCCTCATATCACTTGATCTACAGGTGGAGACAGAGCCTTGTTCCTCCTTGTGCTTTTCAGACTGCCCCCGCCCCCGGCCTTTTTACAACACCCCACCTCTGAATCTCATCAGCCTACCTGGTTGTATTCATCTATGGAACCCCTGGATTATTCCCCCTTATTTCTTTAAGTTTTTAGCTCCTAGTTCATGGTCACTTTTCTAGCACTGTTTCGGTGTTCACTTATGGACATTTTGTGATGTACATAGATAATCTTTCTAAAACTTTCTAGACTTCCCCAATGATCATATTCTCTGTCCTGCCATGAGGCACTTCTTCGTAGTTATTTCCTAGATTTTGACCTTACTGATAACTAAAATCCCTCCATAATTGCAATTGCAAACATCCTAGCTACCATCTCCTGTCCTCTCAAACCATGCCTTCTTTGACCCCAGTGCCAACAATCTTTCAAGCCCTCTGTTCCCTATAGTACGTATATTAATTCTGCAACTTTCATTGGCCTTCAATAGGCCCATCCTCATCACAACCTTGCTTACCTCCTCAACTGAGCTGACCCTCTTCCTCTAGCTTTGTCTGGTGAAATGCCAACCCTGTTTAGATCTGACTCTCTTTTTCATGCCCACTTCTGTACACTTTAATGTACCTGGAGGAAAGCCATGCTTACTTGGTCTCACTTTAGATTCATAATTACCAACCTCAGGAGGGTTAGTGCTGCCTGGCAGTTCTGGTACATTTTCCTGGCCCGTTCAGTTGTCTTATTCCTTCTCCTCATTCTTCAAACTGCCAACCTTTACCACCCCCCACCTCCACTGCTGCCATTTTTACTCTCAAAAGATAGAAATAATTAAAATGTCTAAAAAGCTCTCACTGTCATATCCACCTAAATTAATTCCCTGTGGTTATTGTACTTTCCATGCTCTACTTGGTCGTAAATCCCATTCCCCCTCAATTATTCGTGAACATTGTTTCGGAAGTTCTCCCCCTGCCCCAGTGCAGCATCCATTTTTCTCCTCTATTAAAAAAGTTTCCATCAATGAATAAGCATGCTCTAATTTATTCAGTCTTTAAAAAAAAAAACTCTCCTGACTCCACTTCTCCCTCTAGCTACTGTGTTTCCCCAAAAATGAGACCAGGTTTTATATTAAGTTTTGCTCCAAAAGACGCATTAGGGCTTCTGTTCAGGGGATGTTATCCTGAAAAATCATGCTAGGGCGTATTTTCCAGTTAGGTCTTATTTTCAGGGAAATACGGTACTACGGTATTCTATTCCCTCACTCCCCTTTACAATGAAAGTCCTTGAAAGAGCTGGCTATATTTACCTTTTCTAATTCCTCTTTTCCCATTCTCTCTTAAACCCTCTCCAAGCAGGCTTTGGCCCCACCACTCTGCCTGTACTGCTAGCATCACGATCACCAACGATGACCTCCGTATTCCTAAAGTCACTGGTCAGGTCTTGGCCATCATATTATGCTACACAGTAGTAGGATTTGGCATGTGTGATTATTCCCTCCTTGAAACATTCTCTGATTTGGCTTCTTGAGTTTCTTTCCACCGCATGGAACGCTTGTTCGAGTTCGGTCTTCAGGCCTTGTTTTAAACAGCTGCCTGTTTCTCTGTCCCGCAGCTCTCTCCTAAGCTCTAGACTTACATATCCAATTGCCAACTTGACATTCTCACTTGAATGTCTCCAAATTCTCGATCTTAACATGTTCTCAAACTGAACTTTTGATCTTCTCACTCAAACCTGCATCGCCCACGGTCTTCCTCATCTCATTAACTGGCAACTCAGTCTTTCTAGATGCTCAGCAAAAACCTTAAGTGTTACCCTTGGCTCCTCTCTTCTTTTACAGCCCGCATCTAGTCTGACTGCATATCCAATTTGACAGTCATTTCAACTTCGACTTTTATTTGGAATCTGAGAGAATCTTACTGCCTCCAAAACCCTTGCCCTCGTCCAGGCTACCGTCATCCTTCTGAAATAACAGCATTTCTGGTTATAGAAATAGCCCCTACGGAGTATCCCTGCTTTTGGCCTCTAGCCCCTCTCCATACATTTGCCTGTTCCTAAAATTGCAACTAGAGTGATCCTTTTAAAACAAGTCAGATCATATTTCTGTTTTTCCAAACTTTACCATAAAAATCAAAATCCTTACAGTGACCAACAAGGCTCTATACCAGCTCTGGGCAATGTAATTTTAAATTTTTCAGCAGCCATGATATAGAAGTAAAAAAAGATGAAATCAATGTTAATATCGTATTTAAACTGATACATCAAAGTATTATTTCAACATGTAATCTATGTAAGGAATTATTAATGAAATTATTTTGCTTTTTTATATAAAATCTTCAAAATCTGGTGTGTCTTTTACACAATTTGGATACTGAATTTTGATTGGAAATACTTGTTTGGTATTTAGGTTTCATAAAATTTACAGCAGAAAAAGTAGATTTACACACCCAAGTAGTTCTAAACACTCTTAGGAGTTTTTTAATAACTGAATCCAGTGTTGGTTTTTAAATTTTAATTTTGATTAAAGTTAAAAAATTTTTAAATCCCTTTCCTAGCCACGTTTCAAATGCCGAGTAGCCATATGAGGCCAGAGGCTGTCATATTGGACCACACAGCTTTTTACCATCTGGCCCCTCTTCTCTGACGCGTCTCCTACTGCGTTCTCCTTTGCTCATTCTGCTCCAGCTATACAAAGACCTGTTCTTTGATCACAGCAGACACTTCCCATTTCAGAGCCTTTGCATTGGCTATTCTCTTTGCCTAAAAAGCTTTGCTCCCAGATAGCTGCATGACTTACTCCTTCGCCTTCTTCAGGTATTTGTTCAAATGTTATGTTCTTAGAGAAGCTTTCCCCGACCAACCTATTTAATATTTGTACTAACTGCCTTCTCTCTCAAGTTCTTACATTTCTAGGATGCTTTTTGAAAGAAAAGAGGGCTGAGAAAGAGGTGAGCTGATCTACAAAGGAAAGCAGTGAAATAAGAATTGCCCCATTCAAACAAATGAATATGTTAGGAAAAAGCACAAAGTAAAATAAGATTGAATAAGTGGCTATATCTCCTCAGCTTGCTAATACTTAGGAAGGTCAGAGGATTATTTTTTTGTGTGTATGACTGACTTTCTTATAGATTGTAAGCTCCTTCAATGCAAGGCTCAGGCTTAACATTCTCTTCTACCTTTTTTGGCACCTAGCATAGAACTTTAACCAAAAGGCGATCTGACCTCTACTATTATGGGCCACCTGTTGGTTAGCCTTTTGTATTTTACACTTCTACCTTCCCTCCTCTTTCAATGCCAGCTGCTGATATACTCGCTGATGGGTGCTGGCTGCACATGCCCTGTGGCTGTGATTAGGGCACTGACTCTCTCTTTCTTTCCTTGTCTATTCTTGTGCATTCTTACTCATTTTCCAAAACCAACTCCTAAGAAGCCTTCACTGATTCTCCTGGTTTATTAACTCCCTTCTCAGTGCTGCCTTTATATGTATGTGTATACTTCTGTTTTGTATTCAAGTGGAGAATATAAATATGTAAACACAATTACAATAGAATATGCATTATTGAGGGCAGAGACTGGCATTAAATCTTTAATGACTTCCCTAGTGCCTTACGTATGGTAGGTACTCAGTGCTTGTTAAATTGTATGAACCAGACACAGAACAGTTAAGAAAGTTGCTACTAATGGGTGAAATTTATGTTGTTTAAGATACAGGTTTTAAAACCAAATACCTTTTTTTAAACCACATTGAGAGACAAGAGATGTATAAGCTGTCAGAGGGTGTGTGGAGAGGAGCAGTAAAATCAAAGATCAGTCCCTAAATCGGAGGGAGGCTAAGGGTCAGGTGCTCAGAAGAACTTGCCATGATCGAAAGCCAGGAAAGCACATGTGCTCAAATGGACTGACAAAACTCGTCTGTTTCTATTACAGGAATGCTGTGCTCAGTTTTACCCTGGATTTTGCTCTTGATATATTATTTCTTGATGTATTTGTATAGTTTACATCCCTGCTTAACATTTGACAATCTGAAATCTGGGTAAAGGTCATCCCTCATTTGTTAAGCAAGGGATTGGGACAGATAATTATCAGAGTCCTAACTCTGTGATTCTGTTATTTTGAGGAAACCAGAGCCTGTTAGCATGTACTTAAATGGTACCCTCATGGGCACAAGAATTTTCATTCGTTTTGCTTTTGCTGCCACTGTTTGTTCTTTATACATGGAGGAAATACTAAGTGTGGGTCTTTGAGTTGCCTGTGAGGATGTTTTGGTAGCAAGCTCATGCTATGAAAATATGCTTAGATTTTGGATTAACTGTATTGTCAGAAATTAGAAATTATGTAGCTTTTCTTCAGTTATTTTTCATGACTCAGAAGCTTAAGCTGGCACTGTTTCTTGGCAATTAACTCTTTCCTCACCAGGGGTTCTGGGTAAACTGCAAAAGTGTTTCCTCCTCTCTATAGTAATTTATTGCTAATAGGTAGCTGTCCATGAGTGTGTACCAGAAGGCGTCAGAAAGAAAGAGCAAGGGACAAAAATGCTGTTTCTCTGGTTCTTAAACTGATGTTCTTTGTTTTAAATAATGTTAGTATTGAAAATTAAATATAAAAAAAATCACTATTACTTCCCCAAAATAAGTATTACAAGAAATAAGATAATAGAGCAAGCTCCAGTTTACAAATAAAAGGAGGTAAGTGTCTCCTCTTGCCCATTATGCTCTGATTCTTTCCCTTCTACCCAGCCGTAGCCAGTTCAGACTAGATAACTTTTTTGGACCTGAAAAATCACTCGAATTATTAATTGTTTTTCCCTCACAGAAAGTGTGACAATTCTTTCTTTTTGTTTTTCTTTTTTACATAAGTCTGCCTCCTAGCAGTGCAGCTACTTTGCACCAGTCTGAGGGTCTTCCTCTTGCACATAAGCTGTTTCTCGTAGACGGTCCATACAGTCCTGACCCTTTTCACTTGCTGACAGCCAGACGTTCTCTGCCTTTAGTGGGTGCTGAACAGAAGCCACGTGCCCATCTCTTATTCATATGTAGGTGACCTCCACACTTGATTAACTTCGCTAGTCCTAACACTCAGGCTCAGTCCCTCTGCTGGCAAAGCTCGCAGGGCTCACCACAAAGGTCCTATGGTCTAGTTATGTTTTTAGTGAGAACCAGGTGTCTTCTTTCTTTCCCCATCTTAATATTTATGTCATCTTACGGCACAAGTTTTCCTCAGAATGATTTAAGTATTTTATAGAATTTCGAATGCATCTACCTTAAGTTAGATGATACAGCTATTTGATGTTGGGGTGATGCTGTGAATTTGTTATTTGCATGGCTTCAGATGTCATAATTTTTCCCCCCACTTTCTAGGAAGTAACAGCTAGCAGTCGCCACTATGTTGACAGGCTATTTGACCCTGATCCCCAGAAAGTTCTACAAGGTGTCATGTAAGTAGTATGTATTTAAGAGTCTATCAAAAGTCTTATTTGTTTTCGTGTTTGAATCTGCCAAATATTATAATTCTGAAAATGCAGAGTTATAACTTTTTTTTCTTCCATTTTGGAAAGACCCTTAACATTCATGACTTTAATATTGTGAAAGAATTGTCTGCTGTGTAGTTGTTAACTGACATGCTTACTTTCATTTTTTTGGTAGAATACTTGTTTTACATTTAAACAATGTTTCCTTTGGAGAATGCTTTTGCGACTTATAATACCTAGCAAAAGCAAGAGCATAAAATTGATGATCTTTGATAATTTGGAAAGGGGCGGGAGAATAGGTTTTTGTTATGGTTTTGATTTTGGTTAATTCATAGACTGTCTCTTACGGTTTGAATATCCTAGTGATGTTTTAAATATCAGCATTTAGAAAGCAGTCATTAGAAAATTTAAATAAACTCTTGATAACCTAAATGCCCTTCTTTTCTTCAAAATTCCCTTGTGTTTAATAAGAGGAAACATTTTTAGGCAACATATCTGAGGTGATTATACTTTAAATAATTAAGTGGCACAGGTGTGATAAGATTGCAACTGCTTGAAAGATGGATTCTCCGAGAGCAGATTATCGTTCTCTTAACACATTGGTTCTAAGGAATAAGGTCTAGCCTAAGACCCGCTCATAGGGGTGGGAAACACCTAGCACCAACAGTCCTGAACTCTGTCCAGAGTAAGGGGGACACAAAAAGGGTCAGGATGAGATCCATTTGGGATGGCAGTGAAGGCAGAAATCAGTTCCTTTCTTATTCTCTTAACCCTGCTAGTGTTATCAGCCAAATAATACCTTCAGTTTAACTCTTGCTCAACCAAGACAAGGCTAGGTCAGATGCTTTGCTTATAGAAATTTCTACTAACTGCAATTCTTATTCAAACCCCAACCTCCTCCCACCCCCTACCCCGCCAAGGCAGTGATTACAGAAGGGTTGTCTTGGGGATGTGGATTTGTAAAGTGGAGGCAAGTTAAAAATAAATAAGCTTGCTTGACTATTCAGATTGAGCTGGAAGGGAAGTTGGGGAGGTGGATGGAAACTCACCGGGGATACTTGACACCCGGTCTTCACATCTTCTCAGTTTACAGAAACAGGAGATGATATTTCTTGTTCTCTTTATGCTAACTTTGCTTTTGTCCCCTTAACTAGGAGACTTTATAATGATTTAATCAGTCCCCTTTTGACTAGTTTGATTATTACTGGGAGGAAATGTGGTATTAAATCCATCTGTTAAATCAGTTTGGGTTGTACCTACATACACAAATTAGTTGAGGGGATAGGTTTAATTTAATATTCCTCCTTAGACAGGCAGACACTCCACACATACAGCCAGAAGCTTTGTATATTGATAATCTTAGCAATCACTAGGTGACTTAATCTAGTCGCCCAGATTAATTTCTGTTCTGACATACTTTCTTCCTAATCCCTCCCACCCACTACAGGCACCTAGACAATTAATGGCAACGCTGCATGTTTAGAATTGGGTTGCCACCTATTTCCAGACGTTTGCTTCAGGAAAGGGTTTTATCTTTAATCACAAAGTCTTAATTGAAAATCTCCAGTCTCTGTTAGAAAGAACCTGGTGATAACTCAGATGCAGATAGCACGGTAAGAACCCTCCCCTCAGAATCTTAGCAAGCTGGAGAATCATTCCAGAGGGTTTTCACAGGTCTTTAATCATGATTAACCCTCTGAAATGCAGCCAGTTTCATTGTATAAACTCTTTACTTTAGTTTTAGTGTTTGTAAAATTGCTTGTTATCCTCCACTACTGATACACACACACACACACACACACACACTTAAGTAAGATTCCTCAATAAATAGTTTAGTTGGAAATGTCAGACTCATTAAGTGTTCAGTGAATGATCGTAGAAAATAATGTTATTATTTTCTATTATCACTGTGACTATGGTTGTTTAAGAAAAAAGCTAAGTTTATCAATCAAGGATTCTACATAAAGTACTTGTATCTTGAGTTGTATCTGATACGAGTAGCTAATTCGAATGTTACTTTTCATTTTTAGAAATTTTTAATTTACCAAAGAACACTAGCTCCTTGAAAGTTGATAAAATATCAAACAAAGCATTAAAAAATTGGAAAAGCATATTATAACAACCAGCTAAGGTGTAGTTTGATAGCCTTAGTGCCTCTTTAAAAAAAATCAAGTCTTAGACACTTAGCTGTTAGCTAAGACAGATAAGAAAGGTTTCTGTGAAAGAATGGTGGAATGGAAAGAGTATGGGCTTTGGAGTTGGACAATACTGTGTTTCCCCGAAAATAAGACCTAGCCAGATCATCAGCTCTAATGCGTCTTTTGGAGCAAAAATTAATATAATACCTGGTCTTATTTTAATATAATGTAAGACCGGGTCTTATGTAATATAATATAATATAAGTCCCTGTCTTACATTAATTTTTGCTCCAATAGATGCATTAGAGCTATGGTCCGGCTAGGTCTTATTTTCGGGGACACACAGTAGTAGGTTCGATTTCTGGTTCTAACACTTTTAGTGGAGTCCTTTCCTAGCTGTGTACTTAGGCAAGTTACTTAGTGTCCTTGACCTCAACTTCATCATCTGTAAAGTGAGCGTGATACTGGCCATCTTGCCAAGTTAGCGGAAGAATTAAGATGTGGATACCCACAAATTGGCACTTTGTGGTTAATCAGTGTTGTCTCTAATTTAAAACAACTTCAAAAATAAGATGATTTTCTTCAAAGAAGAGAAAGAAAACTCAAATAAAAAATATCAAACAGATAAAACAATTCAAACTGAAGGAGAAGAGGGAGAGGGGCTAGAATTCTTGATTTAGACGAGAATGTGAGTGATAACACATTACGAGAAACGTGATTGCTACTCACAATAATAAAATAAATCTGTTTATAGTTTGAAAGGGACAGATCACCTGGAATCATTTCACTTTATGTCAGAATAGAGCTGGCCTTCTAGGGGTATATGTAATATGATTTTGGTAAAGCTTCCTTTACCCCAGAGAGAAATATTTATTCTGTCTGATTCAGTTGTTTCCTGACCTTTGGAACTGTCTGAAAATTAATTATACATAGTCAAGAGAATAAGTGAATTATATTTTTAACATTTATTTTTAAGTAACCTTTTCTAATACTGGAATAATACCATATTGATAGAGGAAAGAGGGAACCAAAATGAAGTTTAGGAAAAGAGAGTTGACCAACTCTTTTTATACATGTTACAGTCGCTACTGAATCAACCAGAGACCATTGCTAGACCAAAATAGGTAGGTAGAATGGAAGTGGCCACAGAGTGTAAACAACCAAAGGTGGCCTACTAATTTTAGGGAAGGAAAAGACTGACTGAAGTAATGTGCTTCGAATCTGAAATATCCAATTGGAAAGATATAAAAGAATTGACAATTAGCTTTAGCTACAAGACAACCAGTTTTATGATTTTTCTA
Organism: Rhinolophus sinicus; assembly: GCF_036562045.2. Classification (NCBI taxonomy): domain Eukaryota; kingdom Metazoa; phylum Chordata; class Mammalia; order Chiroptera; family Rhinolophidae; genus Rhinolophus; species Rhinolophus sinicus. The sequence goes on from NC_133759.1 coordinate 36,651,950, forward strand.
GCTATATTAGCTTGATTTTTCTCAGTAAAGATTGTGAACACATAAAACATAACAGGAAATGCAAAATTGAAGAAATTAAATGTGAATAATGATTTTCATCATGGTCTGTAATCTACTCAGCTGAGTTACAGCCATAGCCCTACCCATAAATATAGGGACCTTTTTGTAGATATCATCATAAAGGACCGTTTTACCTGGTTAGTGAGCATGACCTTGTTGAAAAATACTATTAAGCATAAGAACTGCTTAATTTCAACTGTTAAAAAATGAGGAGTTATCTAGAGATAGCTTTTTTGTTAGCAGTACAATATTTATCATAAATTTGAATGGTCCTGTTGTATCAAAGGTTTAAATACAGAATCAGGTACCAACAGAGCAAAATTTCAAATGCATAAGTGAATAGAAGATCATTAGATATGGAGTAAGATAAGAGCAGACAGAACAGGGAGGTTAGTTGTGTAGGTTATAAACTATAGCCTTTGCAACTACAACAGAGAGTAGGTATATCAGATAAACTATACTGAATTACAAATTCTGAGCTTCCTTTAGTGAGGAGATCTGCATATGACTTAAAAGAAAACAATTACAGGTTTGTTTGTTTTTCTTGAACTTTCTGTGGTTTTAGGTCAACCATGTTAAATCTCATAGTTGAAGAAGAACTCTTCAGATGTTTTTGTAGAATGTGAGTCAAATCTGCCTAAAAACTTTTTTTAACATATCTAAATTAGAGCACCTGATCTGTTTTCTATATTAGTGATTCTCCATGAAAAGATCAGCAGATAAACCTATGTGGCCCTGTGCTGATATTCCCCATGTTGAAAGGCAAAAGATGATACAAGCAAATATGGCTGGCTTTGTAGTTTTCAAGCTGTATAGAAACAGGAAACTAGACCAGGATCTCTCTGGTGAACTCAGGCAGGCAGTTGTGGATACTATAGAATTGTTGTGTGGTTTTTGCCAAGTATCCGTTTCTAAAAAGTATCATCTGAAGGATTTTAATGGACTGATGAAATAAGTTTATTTTGGTAGTGATTATTCGATTTTCCCGGAAATTGTGTACCTCTGGTTTCAGTAGGATACAGACAGGTTCCATTTTCTTACATAAGCTAAAGATACGAGCTCCCATGATGAAGCATTTGGTTTTTAAGAAATTTTAAATTAAAGGATAAGTTTTAGGGTAATTCAAAAGAAATATCCTAATAAAGAAATAAGAAATATACATACGTGTGTGTAAAGGTATATTTATCCTCTAATACTTTTTAATCAGTTACTTTTAAAAGCGTTGTAGGTAAACATAAAGATGACCTTTAATACAAAATGAAATGGGAGTAATTCTGAGTCTTACTAGTTTAAAGCTATGTATCCTGAAATAATTCTGTCAGAGAATTATGGTTTAAAGTCTGGTAAGATTCTTCAGAAATTATTAGATCAAACTGGTATAGTTTTTTCATATAGATAGATAAGTTGTTTGTATATGTGGTATTAACTTTGATATCAAGAAGAGCTGTGTATTTGTATATGTGTATGTATCTTTTTGTTTTTCTAAACCACTTAACTGTCTGTTACCATATTCCACAATGCTTTAACACATTTTCGATGTTCTTTGGAATGATTACATACATAAAAAGTTATTAACATGCCATAAAATATTTGGGCATTTATTATTAATGCAATTATTAAATTGCTCTCTTCATTATTGGAGAATGTCTGGTGATTTATTATCATATATTGATAAAATAAAGAGTTAAATACAGTAACTCCTCATTTCTGAGCTGGTATTTATACAAATTGGAACTGTATCTGAAACTACATATATTCCAAAAATCTACACCACAGGTAATTTGTTTATAAGCATGAACTAAATTACTGCCAGTTCTTAGTTCTGTTCAGTTTATACATATAGTAGGTGCACAATAAGTGAAGTTCACTATAAATTTTTCAAGTGCCTCCTGAATCAAAGCCCTATGTTAAAAATGACTTTAGTTTGAATAATAGATTATTATTTAATTCTTTGAAAATTGACAATGGTAACTTTAATTGGAATATGTCTATATATCATTCCCTAACCATGCTGGATAATAGAAAACTTACTGTACTTGTATGTTTGGATATTACATTCTCCAAAAAGAACATAATAATTATAATTACAAAGACAGAGCAGTGAGTATGTTTGTAACTTTCTAAGACATATGCTATGGTAGACACTGTATATGTAATTTTAATATTTGAACCCTTTTTTCTTTACCATGCTGAAAGTTAACTCTTTCAGAGCAAAGAATGGAAGTAGAAAGGTTAGCTTACATGTAAAATTAGGTTCCTCTTGAGTTCATTTATTAGTGGGCATATTTAAGATTCTAGCTAAATTTTAGCTGAAAATGTTCCCTGATAAATGCATGTTTGTAACATCTTAATATTGGCTCCCTTTTCCCATTCTCAAAGAGTGGGCTATCCCCAAGGTTTACTTTTAGCTTTTCTATCTGGTTATGCTTATCTCACCTCAAAGATAATGCAATGTGTCCAAAATGAAGATAGATCCCTGTCTTGCTAAGGGATTTGTTCTCTAAGCTTCCTGGTGTTCTCTGCACCCAGTGGCCCAGACTTGAAGTAGTTACTCAAGATATGTCACATATCACATTTCCTGTACTGATCAAATCACCTTGTTAACTGCTTCCTCAAAATGTCCTTTGTATTAACGGTTCCTATAGTTGCCACCCTAATCAGTCTCACATAATCAGATACCTGGGTAGATTGATTAATTCCTTCAACAAACATTTGTTGAGTGCCTAGCTGGTGCTAGGTAGGCATCACATTAGTATGGGAGTATATAAGGATAAATAATGTAGGCACTGCTCTGGAAGATCCAAAAATCTAAAGGAGGAGACAGATAACTAAAGAGACACGGACGGTAATTTGGTTAGTGAATGCTATGATAATGATATGCGCAGGGGGTTTTGGGACCACAGAGGAAGGACATTGACCATGTAGTTGCCTCTCTTGACTTTAGTATTACCTGCATTGCAGTCCATTCCGTATTCAGCTTATCTTCCTTAGTTAATGCTTCCTTCATGTCCGTGTTCTGATCAAAAACATGGTTGCTCCTTAATCCATCTATCTCCCTTTAGTTTGTCTGTTTTCCCTATCACTTTTCTAACTGTGTGTTCCATGCCATCTTAAAGGGAACATTCTTTTCAATGCAGGCCCCCGGTAGTGCCCCAGAAACATTCCATTTTCATTTCCAGTATGGTCTTCTATGGATGGCCTTTCTTTTTGCCGTCTCCATCCACCTATCCAAATCCTGGCCATTTTCTAAGGTTTATCTTTAGTTCCCACCATTGCCTCAAAACCTGCTAATCTTGTCTTTTATCATCTACCTTTCTCAGCTCTATAAGCACTCAATTTATAATCCAGCCTTACATTGTTAGTGGTATTTTTCTCTCCCCAAGGAGATTGTAAACTCTTTAGATTAGGCATCCCATTGTATGGTGCTTTTGTGTTCTTCATAGAGCCTAGCACACGCTGAGCCCAAAACTAATTGTTGAATTTCAGTAGTATGTAAGTAGGGCATTTTCCCCCCAACATTAAGAGTTGGTAGACATGAGATTATGTTCCTTTGATCTACTAGAAAAAGGATGTCTTTGACTGAAAGTTAGAAATGCTTTTATTTTATATAAAAATGTAAAATTGAAACAGGAGGAAAAAGGGAAACATATTTCATGAATTCTTTTCTTTTTGATCACAATATTCTGAATGCCTAATATGCCGGAGGTAATGAAAAAAATACTTGGCCTAAAAGATGTGGCTTGAGACTGGCTCTGTCCTTGAATGTGGAGCTCTGAAGAAAGCACCAAACCTGTCTTAGCTTCCTCATCTGTAAAAGAGGGTTAATCTTACTCAAGGTTGTGATGAAGATTAAATAAAATAATGGGTATGGAATGCTTTGTAAACTTCAAAGCAATATATAAATCTTGCATAGTTTTGTTGTGCTCGCACCTTGGATGATAGTTGTGAATGTGCACTTTATACAAATAATGGATTTCAACATGGTATGTTTTATGATCCATTGATAGTAACTTCTTTGCTATTTCCAGGTCATACTGGCTTTCTTGCCTCTCCAGAGGAAACAGAATTCTCTCCTAACAAAGTAATGAGTGTATTGTGATGGAGGGCACCCAGGAGGGACACCCAACCCAGACCTGGGAGTTGTCAGGGCATGCTTCTGCAAGGAGGTGATATTGCCATCTGAGTTCAGACCTAAAAGACGAGTGGTTAGCCTGGGAAGGTTATGAGGGAGGGGATAAGGAGTTAGAGAAGAGCTATACTCTGGGAACTGAAAGAAGCTTCATCTGGCTGGCTCTGAAATGGAATCCTACACTGTACTTAGATCTGCTAAAGCTGAGTACATGTGATGATTCTCATCTTGGTTTTAACTCTTTCATTCACATGATCTTATAGTGTCCCTTTATAGTAATAGCTGAATAGAATTTATTTGCTGGGCATTAACATTTGTTCTTATGTAGCATAGATATATTTTACTTATTAGAGTCAGAGCAAGAATTGTTTTCTTTAGACATTGGTCCATTTTATTAATCGTGTTCTCTTTAGTCTGTATTTACTCTATAACTACCAGCTGTCTCTCCTCATGTACTTTTTGCAAACTGTTGGGAGAACTAGACAATTGGTCTTGGAGGGATTTTTATTTGCTTTTGTCTATAAAAAAATTTACTCTGGCATGATTTCAGATATTTGGAATGTGTTTATATGGTAATGGGGGGATATCTCATTTCTGCTTAGTTTAGGAAGAATGGGGAGAAATCCCAGAAAATGTTATGGTTGGGAGTTCCAGAATAGAGAAAATATCCAGAATGGCACCTGGCATAAAATACACTCTCAATGGTTAGCTGCTAGACAAATGAATGTGCTACATTAGTTAGGTACAACACATTCTGAGAAGAGATGGAGATGTGAGTACATGACAAACTGCAAGGTGAGGTCTGTAAGCTGATGATTGCTGAGTAAGTCTCTAAGAAAACACAGGCTTCCATAAGGAGGCAGGATCCTACTCTCTCTCACCAACTATCCTTTGCTAAATGAGGCTTTGAGATCACATAGTTTTATAATCATGTATCAGAATGTGGTAAAAACCTTAGTAAGCCTCAGTTTGGTCCTATAAACAAAAAAATACTCCTACTGATCCCCTGTGAACCATATGGAAGATCCGAGGGATAGTTTATAGAGATAGTTTCTATATATAGAGAGAGATCAGGCCCTGAAAAAGAAACCTACCTTTAGGCACTGAGCTAATGGAAGACTAGGCAGGTACGAGGCAAGACTTGTGAAAATGTTATTCAAAAACTTGTGGGAAGAATCAGCTTTCTGCAGTAATCAAAGAAGGTAATTGAAGAGAAGGATATAATTATTACCAAGGTTTTTAATGCCAGTGAATTTACTTGGTATTGGAAATATATGCTGACTGTAACATTTAGTTGTTGATGTTTTAAAAGTAACTCCCCACCCCCACCCCTGTTTTCTACTCTTTTTTTCCTACAAGATTTTGGTTTGCCAGCTATAGAATTTTTTCAGGATTGTAACTCTTCAGGGTTGGCAAAAAGTTCCTATATATTGTAGAGCTCTGCCACCTAAAAGGGGAATTCAAAAGGGATGCTGGACGACAATCTGGGGAGCTTACTTTGGGATAGGAATGGGATAGAAAAGAAATGGGTGAGCTAAGAACTTGGAGGCTGTATAGCAATAGCAATGGTCTTAACGCTCTCAAACCTGACTTTCCCTTATAAACATTTTGTAACACGTCCTGTACTGTGCAGAAATTAAATCCATAATAATATGGCCTACTCACATACGTAACTCCAAAAATGCCTGCTCTGCCTATAATGTAATGTAAAGGATAGATTTAAAAAGAAGATGTTTCAGTATGTAAATGCTTAGGCGTGACTGTGTTAGAGAACCTAATGAGGTAGAGTGAATGCAAGAGCTGCAAATATGACTAAGGTAGTATGTGGTATTGATGACTCAAATACCACGAGTGCCACTGTGCTCGTGATCTGATTTTCGAAAATGAAATAACTTTTAGCAAAAGATAATCTCCCTTTTATTTACAGGGCAGGTACAATCCTGAAAAATACAGGTTGTTGTGTTTTCAAACTGCAAAAAATTATTTCTGTTTGTAAAAACTATGACCAGAAATTCCCAGATACCCTCATACACTTCTGAAAAACCCCTATGGGGGCTATAATGCCCTCTTCTTCACACTGAGAACCACTGCTATATAGAGTCCCATAGTGTTCCAGTGTTCTAGGGTAAGATAGTACTGCTGACCAATTAGGGTATTTTTTTATTAAACATTTTATTAGTAGTACGAGGTTTATTTGGAGCAATTTATTTTTTCTCCATCTGTCCTTTGGGACCAACTACATGTTTGTGAACCAGTTGGTCATTGATAGAGGTACTCTTATTGTGGAATAAAGTTTTATTCCTGGCGAAGTAAAGATCTGAGTGTAGCTAGAATCAAAAATACTGGTGAATATGTGAGAAATATAATGATTGTTTTCTTATTTTTAATCTCCTTAAGAGATAATTGGCTGCTTAAGCAAAAATAGTAATAATATATTGTTTCTAATTAATTTAAAAATAAAATGTGTGACAGTAGCAGCACAAAGAATGGATGGGGAAGTGGAAGTATGTACTTGCAAGGCCCTCACAGTGCACAAGAAATGGGGTAATATCCCTTGAAGATTGACTGATGAGTGAAAAGATACACATGTAGATTGTAAAGCAACCACTAAAAAACAATAGAACAAGACCCAAAGAGGTATAATTAATAAAACAATAAAGGAGATAAAATGGAATCATAAAAAATATTCAGTCCAAAAGAAGTCTGAAAAAGAGTAAACAAAATCATTCTCCCTGAAACAAGGTCAGATGCTTTCTGTGGGTTGGTTGCTTTTATTCTCCACTCCCAGAGCCGAGTGAGAAGGTGGTCTGTATTTCTTTATATTCAAAGGTTTGGTGGCCTTTATTGAAGAACTCAGTTTTGTTTTTGTATTGGAAGTCCTTTGCCAGCAGTCAGGCTATCCCCTCTTCCCCCGTTTCAGTGCTCTCCTGCTTTATAGCCCCCCGGGTTCACTCGGCACCTGTTTCTGTCTCTTCTCTGTGGCCCTCCAGTGGAAAAGTGTCAGTGCTTTGAGTTTGTCACTAACTGCTATACTTGCCAGTCTAAGATGTTGCATAATAAAGATAAAGTGGAAAGAACTGATCTTTGATTTTTCTGTGATGTCTCAACATATATTACCCTTTTCTCTTCCCTTGAATTCAGAGACATGAAAAATGCTGTTATTGGAAACAACAAGCAGAAAGCCAACCTCATTGTCTTAGGAGCTGTTCCAAGGTACGTTTGCTGTCATCCCCTTTTCTGCTACTCATACTAAGTTTCCAATGTATTTCTCATTCTCAGCCATGAGACCCATCTTTTTTCTGTATTGCCTATCCTATTTTTGAAAAGCCTCTTAATTTTTTTAAATGCCATGAATTTATGAAGCATTTGTTTAACAAAAAAAAACACCCACAAATTAAAGCACCAGAGAATGGAATATGAAGCAAATGTATGAGTACTTTTTGAATTCAGGAAGAACATTGGCCTTACCTGCAGTAAAAGGGTGTGTCAGGTAGGTAGGCAATAGACAGCAGCCCAATTCTTTCTCCCCTGTCTTGTTAGAACTGTGGCAGTTTTTGTGTGATTGTGTAATCATTTCTTAGGATTCTCAAAACCTTTTTTGAATTTAAAAAAAAAAGACTTGCTTGGTTTTTAATTCTACTTTTTTGTTTTTCTTGCTAATTTTTAGAATTTGCTGTTTTTTAAGTTAATATAGAAAGTTTGATTTCTTCTAATAACCTAATAAGCTCCATTTTGGCAGTGACAGTTGTATAACTTCCTATTTGCTTTGCTACTCAGAACTAAGTTTTATATGCAGTTGCTGTAGGCTTTTCACTTAGAATCTTAAAATATTTTGGGGTTTTTCTCTTTTCTTTCTTTTCTATCTTTTGATACGGGATTAATGGTTGTATTGTTTTTATTATAACTAACTTCAAGTATGAGTATATACTTTGATAAACATAAAGCAGTAAGCTTTCTTAGGGGATTAGTGTTCAGTACATATAAATATGCTTTAGGGAACGTGAGGGCTCTACCTTAGAACATAAGGGAGATGGTCATAAGTGGTGGATGATTAGAATTTGGGGAATAGTTGTTTGGCAGGCTGGGCTGGAGTGGAAATGGGAGGATCCCCTAATCCCTCAAATAGGAGCATTGGAGAAAGAAGAGAGCTTCCCTTGCTTGAATTACTGCATAAGGACTGAATATTCCCTCTAGGCTAGACTTCTGTAATCTCTCAACTGTGGATATTCAAGGTCCATTTTGAGTCTGAATTTAAGACCTGGCAGCACTTGGCATTGAGAGTCTTCATATCCTGTGTGGCAGATAACATGAACTGTGGTGCTGCTGTTTCTACAAAGACCACTTCTGGACAACTTTCACATTTATAGTTCTGATAAACTCTGAGATTATATGATAGTTATTTTGATCAAAATGAAGAAAAGCTCTTCTAGATTTTTTTCTAGATATCCCTCTATTAAATTAGCAGCTGACAGAGACAAACAACCATTTCTTAGCCTTCTGTAAGCTCACCAACTGTATTTGTAGTATGTGCAATGTATTTGTAGCCTTTTTCTGTCACATCACTTTCAGCTAATTTACTTTTAAGTTTTTTAGTCCCTTCTGTTTATCAAGTTCTTCTTTTTAGATTGTTGTACTTGCTTCAGCAAGAAACGTCAAGCACAGAGCTGAAAACTGAATGTGCAGTGGTATTGGGAAGTCTTGCTATGGGTACTGAAAACAATGTCAAGTCTCTACTAGATTGCCATATTATCCCTGCCTTACTGCAAGGTATGTAGGGAAGTCATTTTTGTACAAGTAAAAATTAGAATTGGTTTGCAGTGTTTCAAATGCAGGTTGAAAGAAGGATGAGTCTCAAATCTATTTTCTAATAATAGGACTACTGTCCCCAGACCTGAAGTTCATTGAAGCTTGCCTGCGATGCCTGCGCACTGTCTTCACCAGTCCTGTCACTCCAGAGGAGTTACTGTATACAGTGAGTTTTAGGTGTTTTTGAATCATCAGTTGCATTTCACTAACAGCATATTTCTAACTTACTGAGCATCTCAAAACTCATCATACCTGTTGTGTTACAGAAAAGTCTCAAGAAGTACTTGAGTTCTTGCTAATTTGCAAGTGTCAAATGTTCTAGGCTTTGTAAAGAAGTGAAAGATAGTCTCAGACCTCGAGGGATTTCTAAGCTGTTTGTTTGTTTGTTTGTTTGTTTTAGGACAAAAGACCCATTTGATCTTTTAATATAAGGCAGTATATTTAATACTAAATGAGTGATAAGGAGTTCTAGTCACTCCAGGTTAAATCCAGCCGAGAAGGTTTATAGAGAAGACAGAATTTGACCTGGGTCTTGAATAATGGATAAGATTTGGAGAATAAAGAGGCCAGTCTGGTGAAGATCTGGGGAAGAGAATAGGCAGGACAGTGGGCAGAATAGTCTAACGCGAGAAGGACATCAGCATTAGCTCCGACTGGAGAGAGGAGGCAGTGTCAGCTTGCAAGAGGCTTACTTGCCAGGCAAGAATCAGAGAATACGTGCAAGAGAATCCAAATATCTTTTGAGTCATTCAGTAGTTTTAAAAAACCTCAGGGATTATTAGAGGGTAGTTGTATATGTTGATTACATGGGGCTTTCTTAATGAAAATTATCCAGGTCAGTGTTTTTCAAATACACTTATTTATAATCCTCAGTCAGAAATATATTTTCCATTGTCACCCATGCATATGTGTGAATTTGTGTGCGTGTGAGAGAGGGGGGTGGGGGAGAGAGAGAGAGAGAGAAAGAGAGAGAATATCCTGAGGCAATCTTTACAAAATAATTCCAGTATTCCTCTGGTTTCTATTCTATGCTTTATCATTTAAAGAAAATGCTGGTTGTGCTTCTCTGAGCTAACACAAAGAACCAGAATGTCGCATAGTACACCTACGAGTCAGGGATCTTGTCCAGAATGAGCCTTTACAAATATTTCAAGAATATAAGCAATCAAGAGGCATAGGCAAAGCAAGCATGAAGAGGGGACATGTCCTATGGCTCCATAATCCATCCTTCACACATGAGGCACGTTCTCCTCTGGCCTGTAATGATACATGAGGTCTGTAAGGGAGGTGTGTGGGTCACCTCGCACACAGGGAAGCTGTAAATTATGACATACCTCAATTTTATACCTCAGGGGGCCATGCCTCATCAATATGGAAATTGTTTACTATAGTCGTTCTCAAACTTGAGCATAGTAAATGCCTATCTGTTCTCCTTAGGTCGTATTATTTTGTTTAAGAGATTAAACCACCCACTATCTTCTTTATTCTAGAAGTTCCTCTGCAATCTCCAGCCCAGTAATAGAGGGAGAAATTGACTCTGGCCAGCTGTTTTAATTCCTTCCTCCTCACTCCCTAACTTAGTTTCCTGACTCGCTAATGAATCATGGTGCATAATTTGGAAAACTAGTGTATATCAACTTTTTTACATGAGAAAAATTAAGAACCAGGGACATTGAGTGACTTTCACAGTAAGAACATGTAAATTCTGAAATATCTGAACTTTATGCTTCAGAGACAATGGAGAATTCATAAAAAGTATTGGATAGGCTAATGACAGAGAGTAGTGTTTCAGTGTAATTAACTGAGGTCTGTGAGTTGGATTGTGTAGAGGCCAGCTGCCATGGCAACTCAGGCACTAAACTCAAGACAGTCGTCAAATTGGAAGAGGGTAAGATGTCTAGTTTGAAATCCTATTTATCTGATGGGTGACTTTGGACAAATTATGTAACTATTCTTTGCCTGTTTACTGAATTATAAACTGCAGATGTAACACAGTTGGAAGAAAGGGGGGTAGGTGTTAAGAAATGGGATGGGGCTGTTGTGACAGAAAGACTGAGAAATGAAAGAGCACTGGGGGAAAGGAAGGAGATGGAAGTGGGTTTAGGAGCCTAACAGAGTCTTTTTTTTTATCTTCCTCTCGATTGCCTGTTGTATCTTAGTGGCTGCCTCCTTCCCTGTCTTCTGCCCATGGAACCACTGTCTCCCAGCTCCCCAGTGAAATAAACACATACTTGACATATCATCTTCTCTCTTCCCTTTCTTTCTATGCATTTAGTACCTGACTTTTTTTTTTTTTGTGGTTTTCTAATTTTACCATTTTGTTTTTAAACTGTTTTTGACAACTCAAAGAGTTGTACTAATAAGTAAAAGGAGAGGCTTCTACTTGTAGGGAATCAACAGCCTTCTGTTTTGTTTTTTTAACTTAGTGTTTACATATCTTGGGTATTTTTTTCATTCTAAGGGAAACCCCAAATCTTGTTCATCCCAACAGTGGTATTCTTTTAAGTTTTCTTCCTTGCGCTTTGTTGTCTTTTGTCGCAGTATGGTCTATATGGCCTCATCTGGGAACTAGTTAGAATGTAGAATCTTAGGACCTACTCCAAACCTATAGAGCCAGAATCTGCATGTAAAGAATATTCCCTAGGAATTTGCATGCACATTCATACTTGAGAGGCATATCTCTAGGACTCATGACAGCATTGGCTCGATGCTTGAGCTAAATCTCCTTTCCTTCTGCAGTTCAGTTCAAATCCCCTTTCAACTTTTAATTCCTTTTGCACTCCGATAAAAAGGAGATACTTGGAGAGCCCTGCAGCAGGTTGGGTGGATTCTTCTCTCTTCTGTACCATCATGTATGTGGCTAAGTGTCAACAATAGTAGAGAGTATGCTGTCAGTGAAGAGTTGTTATTGTGAAGATGGAAATTAGCTATGAGAGATTGTTACTGGTTACTGATCCTTACCTTAACATCTCAGAGATCAAAATTGCCAGGTTTTATTTTTATACAGTAATTCCTCCTTATAAGCTGTTTATTGATATCTTACTAGTTATCTCACTTTGGGTTTCAGAACAGATTTCTGTCAAGTCTTACTGAAATGATTTTGTTTTATCATGGGAATGTAGGCTGTTTATGGGAAAGAAATTGAGTTTTCTGTTCTTGTATGAATGTTAAAGCCCCTCTCCTTGTCCTTTGCGCAGACAGTTTTGATGGCCATGTTGCTTTTCTTTTGCTGTGTTCCTTAAGCAGACTTAAGTTACTGTCGTTAAGATAAAAGGCTTGCCAAAGTCCCTGCTCGTGGCAATAGTGTGTTAGCTGTGCTCACAGTGTCTAAGTTCCTGGTTGCTGTGCTCTCCTTCCCTTCCCCTCCAGGATGCCACGGTGATACCGCACCTCATGGCGCTGCTTAGCAGGTCCCGCTACACCCAGGAGTACATCTGTCAGATCTTCTCCCACTGCTGTAAAGTAAGAACCAGAATAAGTATTCTCTGTACTGTACAATCTTACGGGCCTCCTTTGGGTGTCCTCCCAGAGATAAGCTATACATGTAAGCAGACCTATGTATATATCTCCCTCCCCCTTTTTTGGCACAAATGACTGTATACCATACCTACACTTTCTGCACCTTGCATTTTTCACTTAACATATTTTGAAGGCTATTCCATATCAGTACATAAGGAGCTCCCTCATTCTTTTTTTAAACAGCCATATAGTATTTTACTGTATAGATGTACAGTAATTTATTTAACCAGTTCTCTGTTGTTGGACATTTAACTTGTTTCCAGTCTTATGTTATTACAAAACAATGTGCAACAAATACCTTATATGTAAGATATGGTATAAGAAATGGAATTGCTGACTCAAAGAATGTATACATTTGTAATTTTACCACATACTGTCTTGTTGTACTGTTTTATATCCCTAAAAGCAGGGTGTTATCATGACTGTTTCCCCACATCCTCAGTTTCCACATTTTTGGAAGTTGTTTTAAGTGATCTCATACAAGGAGAAATGAGAGATTCTTCTCTGCTCTTTGTTCAGAGAGAAATGTGTGTTATTAAAAGGACCTGAACATAACTGAAAAGTGGTGTGAAGTTCTTAATTTGCTTCATAGTTTACACATTGAGTGTACTCTTTTGATAACTATGGGCGGTTATTTATTTGAGATCTTTCATAATTTTTTTCAGGACAGCATTAGTCACCTAACTATCATTTATAATATAAATGCAAAGTGAAGAGTTTGAGGAACAATAGGAAAGAAGGGAAAGAGAAGTGAGTACCTACGTACTAAAGTAGGAAGATCACAGACCTTTGCCATTTTAGATCTGTTTCCCAAATAAATGAAAATTAAATCATTTGATTCCCAAAAAATTACCTATTGCTTATAATTTAAATGTTTAAACCCCTTCCCAAATCCTAGCTGGTTATCACAGCCTACTGAATTCTATTTAAGGCATTCAGAATTTGAGATTGTTGTCAAAAATCTTTGAAGTTTCTCTTCCCAGATTGCTTTGACAGTGGGTAAGCTAACTCACAAGACCATGGATGTCAGACAATCCTTAATCTTTTGAAGTGGGCAAAGAAAAGCTTTGAAAAAAACAACAATTTTGTTGTGTTTCATTCGCTAAAAATGAGCTGAACCAACAGTGTCTAGAATCTTCCAGCAATGAAATGATGTCTTCTAGCCAGCTCTGGCAGGTAGCAACGGGTTCTCCAGAACTCTGTCCATCACTAACGATCTTTGAGCATCTATACCTGAGTGCTCGAGAACACCACAGCATCAACTCGTTACAACCACTCTAATCCCAAAAGGGCACGGAAAATTGGATCTGGATGTATGTAACTCCTACATGTCAAATTATGTTCAGTTATGAGACGTTGGAATAATCCCATTCCTAAAATCGCTTTTAGAAGTATTCGTTAGAAACTTCTCAACGCTTTCAGGCTTGCTCATCTGGAACTTCTCATTTCTGTCTGAGCTGAAATCATAGATGAAGGAATATCATTAAGTCACTAGTTCTTTTGCTGGAGAGAAGCTTAGGCTGAGCAAGAGTTTGCGGGCACCCTCATGCCACTACCAGAACTGAAGGTGTTGTCAGAGGAAATCATCTTAACTCACTTTCTTTTAGCCTGATAATTAGCATTTGCTACCGCACTGAAATGACCAAATTAAGTTTTCTGAGCTATAACTAGACCTCAGGAAACATGATTGCATTTATAAACCCAATGACAATAGAAATAACCTTTTGGAGTTTAAGATCATGAGGGCTTATGTGTCTCCTGCCCTGTGGATGCTGCCTCAGTAACCCCAGGTTCATGCAAGTTGATTTGAAGAGATTGAAGAGAGACTTGATAACAATCAAATGATAGCTCCTCCTTCTCTAGTTGGTTCAGCCACTAATTCCTTCCTTAAAATTATTTTTACACAATCCTATGTATGACCGCAGAGAGTAGGAAGAGCTTCTTTTGTAACAAATATTTGCTGCAATCTTTGGGGCAAAGAATGTGAGGGATTAAAAAATACATTATCTTGTAAGCAGTGGTGAACAGTTATGTTCAGAGAATTGCATTGTGCTTGATCTTTTCACCATTATTCATAAGCGATTCCATCAGTGAAGATATTCCACAAGTGATTTAGCTCTTAGGAAATAAAAGATGTATGCATATGGATATTCATTGACGTGATGTACGAGTATGTATAATAATAGTAAAAGACTGAAAACAATCTAAATGTCTAACTATAGGGTACTAGTTAAAGTAGGGCACATTCATACAATGAATAAGGCCCAAAAAGAAATGAGAAAGCTCTTTATGTACTGATATAAATTATCTCTGAGACATATGATAAAGGAAATAAAAGATTTAGGGCAATATATATGTATTTATAGTACACATAATACTTTATATATATATATACACACACACACACACATATATATACACACACACACATCTCTATATATGGTATTCAACCATTTGTGTTAAAATAGGGGGAAAGAATATACTTATGTGTTTTTTTGTATATGTATAAATGCCGTGAGGAACATAAAATAATCTACTAGCTTTAAGTTGCCTCAAAGCAGGGGAGCGACTGGCTGAAGAAGGGGAGGAAGAACAGTGAGGAGCAAGGGGTGGCGGCAGCACTGCGCCTCCTTAACTGTCCGGCTAAGCACCGCGGAATTTAATTTGGGGTGCTAAAGTTTATAAGGAAGGCCGAACCATCTTAGTATGCTTTCACATTAGCCAAGGCTCTCTCAGGCTTAGCTTCACAATTTATTTTAGTTACCTACTTGTTACTAGGTAGGAAAAAAATAGGTCTGATTCTTAAGAGACCCTTCTTTCCTTGGCTCCCCCATTACAGTCTCCATCTACCACTGTTTTTATAATGAATCAGCCAGAGACGCCTCTATTTCAAATGAGATAATTCAAGTAAAGCTTTTAGAGCAGTACCCAGCACATAGCAAGTACCCAGTAAATAGTACCTATAATTATAATTGCAGATTCAGGGGTGAGGATGAGGTAGGAGAGAGCATACTTCCAGCCTGTGCCCTGAGAATGTCAGCATTTTCAGTCATTATAAAAGCAAGCTTGCACTACTCTAGATGGATATGTAGTGATAAATGTATCAAGCAATTGTACTCAGGGAATTTTATCTTTATACCCTAAGGATCTGCACTGAGATGCAGCTTTAATAAAGTTCAACAAAACATTGTTTATAATAGTGAGACATTAGAAATTGCCTGAAATATGCAATGGGGGTTTGCCGGAGTAAACTGGAATCTTACGTAGTGACTGAAAATAAGAAATCAGAAGTTAGAAAATGTATAGAAATGAAGAGAAATTGCTGGAGTTTTTCTTAAGGACCCTTTTAATTGTATGTAAAATGTTTAGGGGGCTTTTACCTATAAAATAGAATATGGCTATTTTATTATTCAGAAGTACAAATGCTAATCTCCCCACTTCAAATGATGATTATTTTGGTCTAAGAAAGAATGAGCACCCCTACGATAGTGGTTACTTGGCTAAATAGTGGATTGGAGAAATTTGACAGCTCTTTTTCTAGACTAGTAATTGGTTTCCTCTGGTAAACCCAGACAGGTAGCCTACCTATGTTTTTGTCTCTTTTGAATAATGATAAGTATGACATACCATCCTTGTCCTGGCTTTAATTGTCTTTTCATTATTTGAGTGGGACATAAAATGAATGAATAAGAATTGTGGCAAATTGGAAGTCTTGGCTAAACCTTTGGCTTCTGCCACTTTAAAGATCTTCAGTAAATCCATTAGTAGAAAACAGAGTTGATGAAAAGTAAAATACCTGAATTTTTCTATTTCTTTAGTTTCCTACTCTAAGAAGTGGTGGTTTTGGGAAAAGAAACGAGATAGACACAGATACCAAAACACGCTATTCACTTCTCAGTGATGGGGTGCTGTGTTTCCCACCATTTATTACTCAGACTTCCTGAGGTGTTGTGATTGATTCGTCACTGCTCCAGTTCATCTTACAATTATTATTTTAGGTATCTCCTGTCTAGTTCACCATCTTAATTGTAAAAATGACTACCACTGTCTCCTGTGGGCATAGGGTGAGGGTGTGCACAAGAAATGCAGAATTCACAGTGGTTCTGTTGCTGTAGGGGTGTCTGTTTAAGAAATACAATGGGGCTGTGCCAGGATAGCTTCTGTGCACCCTTCCTTATTTTGGGGAGGAAAGAAGGCAGTAATTCTGCAGCATTGGGATGAGGTAAGGTATGGCAGCTCCTTGCAGGACTAAAAACAGTGTCTGCCCTGCTTTTTTTTGAGATGGCTGTATGCAAGAGAAGAATTCTCCATTGTATTGTGTGTGGTTTTCTACATTTGAGTAAATGTTTTATTGTAATGAATTATTACTCTTCTTAATGTATTACTATATTCTCTTTTCTTACAGGGTCCAGATCATCAAACAATTTTATTTAACCATGGTGCAGTTCAGAATATTGCTCACCTACTAACCTCAGTATCTTATAAAGTAAGATGTTAAAAATTATGGCCAGATTTTTATACTTTATTTTTGGTTTCTAGAATCTTGGTCTAGAAAGAGACCCACATTATTTTATTGCTTCTTTGATAGACATTGTGGTCAAGAGTAGTATTTTATTAGTAAAATGTTATGGGGCATTGTCTTACCTATAGAATTCTCCTTAAAAAAGAAAATCTACTCTTGCCTTTCCTTGTTTTTCAGGATATGGTTGTGGCATGAGTTGCTGTTGATTTTCACCTGTGATCATTACTAGTCTCTTCCAGTTAGTTGTCTGTGTCAAAGCTGACGCCTTATAGGATATAAGAACAGTGGCTTGCTGTATCAGGAAAGACTTGGGATTTCCTCTGTGAGACCTTTATTTAGCCACAGTGACTCAAACTTACAGCACATACCCACATATACATCAACATTTAAAATGTGTTCTGTTTTGTATTTTGAGTTTAAAAGTCAAGGGTTTTCAGATTTGTTAATAAAATTTTGTTTCCTGTCTTTTGGGTAAGCAGAATCATGATACATTGTCAGGCATGTGGCTAAAATTTTGGACATTTCATTGTTCAACTAGCAAATGGAAGCAAATATTGGGACATTGTCCTTATTGTGTCACATTAGAGCTGGGTATGCCAGGAGTTTCCTGTAGAGCAGAGAGGCTGTCGTTTTGTCTTCTATCCACTTGCACCGATCGTAGTCTGCTCTCGTGGTCCTTAGCTTTATTCAGCCCGCTAATACGTGTGTTTTCCCTACCTGAGACATCCAAAGTTCATCTCTGTGAAGAGCTCACAAGGATAGGAGCAGTGCCCAAGTGAGGCACAGGGCTTCTTCACACCTCAGCTACCTAGCCTGCCAATCTCAGTTTCCACAAAGGATATCAAATATGTACGTGGGCTTGGAAGTGAGGATTAGATCAGCTGGGAAAAACTGAACAGAAAGAATGAAAAATAACCGTTGTCATGGTGCTCCTACAAATTAAAAACATGTTGTATGTGGTCAAGAGTTTGGGCCCTTGGTATCATCCCAGACCAGTTACCTGGTTTTAAGGAATGGTAGCAAAATTTATAGGCGTTTGGGGTTTTGAAAGTTAAATTGGTTTAGTCCTTTTCAAACTTTTTTTGTAATTTTGTTTTCCTTTCTTCCCCCACCCCCATCCCATATACAATTATAAGAGTACTCCTTGTTTTTTTTTTGTTTTGTCTCTTTCGCTTTAGTTCACTGTTTGGTAGTTTGGGAAAAAGAAATGTCCCATTTGGAAGACAGTTGGTAATTAATTGTTATTAAATTCCCTTTGCCTTACCAACATTGTATTTTGTACAGTGTTCTTTTAAATTTGATTAGGAATTTATCTACTTCACTTTTACTTCTTCACTGTTTTTTCTTCTCTGTTACTTCAAAATTAATTTTAACTTTTTATAATTTTAACTTACTGCACTCTTCAGATGCACAGGCCTTGTTTTTATTCCTTAGTCCTTCCTTTAGTACTTTAAGCAGATTTAAAGTTATTTCTTCAGTTTAGATTCTGAGACATTAAAATTCATATTTGCAAAATTAAAATAAATGCTTTGTTCATTTATTTCTACAGGTTCGAATGCAAGCACTGAAATGCTTCTCAGTTTTAGCCTTTGAAAACCCCCAGGTATCGATGACCCTGGTAAATGGTAGGCTGGAACTTTCAGTGGAACCTACAAGATTTAATTTATGAACTTTGTAGATTTAAAGAATTCCTTAATTCTTGTTGTTTGTTTTACTTCTAGTTTTGGTTGATGGAGAATTATTACCACAAATTTTTGTGAAGATGTTACAGAGGGATAAGCCTATTGAGATGCAGCTCACATCAGCAAAATGGTAAAAGTAAAGACAATGTGGGAAGAAAGACAGAGCTTTATCACTGTCTTAGAGTATTTTTGGACGGCCTAATTAGTTTCCTTCCAATCCCCACTATGTGTGGGGATTTTTAGAAAGTCAGGCAGTTGTCTCATATTTTCTTAAATGGATGTGAGTTTTTTACTCAGTTTACTCAGTAGTGTGTAGAACAGGAACTCATATAACATCTAAGATTATCTACAGAAAATTATTATCTTCTTTATTACATTTATTCCCTTCTCCTTATATTTCACTTGCAATAATACAGAATTAGATCAGCTTTAACCAACACATATTATGCTGCGTATTAAGCCAGGAAAATATAAAGGTATAGAAATACAGAGTGAGAATTAGTTGAAGTTGATAATCAAGGCATGGTTTCAGAGAATGTGGCTTTCTCATCTTTAGGAAAAACAAAACAAAGAATCCTTACAGAGATGTGACAGTTTATAAGATAGTTGTATAAAGTTCTTATTAGCACAATTCCTGGCTCATACAAGCCTTCAGTACATGTTAATTCTATCATTGTTAACACATTAACAGGTTGAGTAACAGGTAGGTTGCGTAGGGTTCTATGCTACATGAATTATTTAGTTTCAGTATTTAAGAAGCTGTGGCTCTCTAATGTTTGGCGAGAATGGGGAATTTCAGTGAATTACTCGTGTACCATGAATTGTTTATTTTTTATTTGTTTGTATTTTTTTTATTTGTTTGCTTTTTGTCTTAACTTCAAAACTGAGTATTTGCTTCTTTGTTAGTAAGGTAATCCTCTCATAGAACTGCTTTTAAAAAACAATGTGGTAACAAGCCTTAAGGTAATGATAATAGCTATAAAAAGTTCAACCCTCTACAATATAAGTAAAGAATTTTATTGATTTGTTTATAGCTTTTCCTAGAAGTCAGAGTATGGGGTATTTTAGTGTTTCTTTTTTTCCCTCAGCTTACTAAAGGAATCTAATTCAAAAAGGAAATTCGTTAATTCAAGTTTCTAAAGTGATTAATGTTCATTACCTGCTTTGAGAGTACAAAGTAATTTTATTCTTATTCAAAGCCAGATATAATTGTGAAGAACCAAGTCATTGCCTAATTCTCAAAGTTACTACTGGTAACCTCTGAATAGTTAGTTAATTTTTTATGGATACTTGTAAGTATTATGAGTTAACTGCTTCTGTGATAATTCTGTTGCTATTGAAGTTGTAATGTCCCAACTTAACTTCATTTAAACTTAGCTACTTTGTTAACTTTATATTTTATTCTCAGTGGTTTTTTTTTTTTTATTATTATTATGGAAAATTTTAAACATAAAGAAGTATAGAGAAAAGTACAAAGAACTCCAATGTGTCCAGTGTCTAGCTTCAAAATTTATCCACTTATTAGGCCATTTATTTTTAAAACAATTTGTCGTTTTTTAAAAAAATATCTGTATAAATTAGCTGTCTTTGACTATTAAATTAACCTCAGATAAAGGAATGTCAAAACCTCCATTAAGGTAAATGAGAGTAGTTGTCTTTCTATTTTGTTTTTTCTTAAAATCTTAAAGGCAAGTAATTTTCCTTTTAAAGCTTTAAAACACAAGCGAAAACTTACTTTCTGCCATCTTATTCCAGTTTAACTTACATGTGTAGAGCTGGAGCAATTCGGACAGATGACAACTGTATAGTGTTAAAGGTGAGCTAATTAATTCTCTCTACAAGCGTGTGACAATTATCCAGTCATAAGTGTTGAATCTAAATATTGATATTCCTATTTGTTTTTACACATTTATCACTATGGTATGTGTGCATAGCATAAAATAGTAATCAAACACTGCTTTTCTTTTCAGTGGGATGCCATGTAGTTTTAAAAATTGATTTTAGATGTGTTTCGAAAGTCAAAGTGAAATAACTCTTTGCTTGTCATACCTTTTTCATTTTTATAGTAATTGAGAGTATGTACAATTGTAGGAATATGTAAACTTAGGTGAAATAGAAAATATATTTTAGTCCTTGGTATTCATTAAGTTTGTAACACAGGTCTGTAGGCAAGCAGTTCACTAGCTCTGCAGATAAAGACTTTTTATCACCCTCATGGCATGTAATCAAACAATGAGAAAGAATAAGTAAATCACACATGAAAGCAACCCTCATCATTGTGGTATATCCAAATCAACTAGGACTCAGCAAAACCCAGATAAGAGACTAACCCTAAAAGTCCTAAGACCTAAACTCTGCTTTTAGCACTCCCACCACTTGGTAACCTTGGGCACACCTCTGATTTTTTTGATGTGTCAGACTCCTAATTATGAAAATGGAAGCAATAATTCCTGCTCATCTATTCCACAGGTTTACAGTGAGAATAACAATATAGTAAATACATTAAACGTCTCATTAGCTATAAAGAACAAAACCGGTATAAATAAATTGTGTGTCATTTTATGAATGTGAGGTTTCTCATTATCAGTGTTCAAAATGAACCCAGGGTTAAAGAAGACCAATGTTTGCTTTAGTCTTTGGTGAAGAAAGTCAATTAATTTAATGAGATCTGAGAGCCCCCTAAGTCAGCAACACTGCAGAGAGTGCTAAGGGCATCTGTGAAGCAAGTGATCTCAGTTCATTTACTTAACTGCTCTACCCCTCCTTTTCTTCCTTATTGGTAACCTGAGTTAATAGTGTCTTCTTCGTGTAGTAGTTGTGAGCATTAAATTCAATAATCCATGAATTTACGGAATTGATAAATGTTAGTAACTGTTCATGGGAAAATAAGAATGAGGCTTTCCTCTTGGAAGCCGATGTTTGTATGGTAAAGCCCGAACGAGCCGGAAGTCAATAGTGAACAATAAAGTGCTAAACTTGGGGGTAAAGATGTAACAGGAACTCAGAAAAGAGCAGAGCACAGTTGACTGGCAGTTAAGGAAGTCTTCCTATAACTAATATTTCAGTTTCTACTTCCACATTATCCTTTAAAGTGGATTCATCAGCCTTAAAAATAGTAAAAAGATAGGGTATTTTTACTGAGAATCTGATGTAGAAAAAGTACCAAGACCAGTGCCAAGGTTTTTGAAGGACCTCAGAAATAAAACTGGACTAGTAGGTATCAGCCTTTCCAGGGAGTTCTAAGGAAAACGTAGAGTAGGAACTGCGACTAATGCATTTCACTTGGATTATAAGAGAACTGGTGGAATTTGCGTGATGGTAAGGTCACTGTAGTTTTAAAGCTGTATTTTTTTTTTTTTTTTTTTTGCAACTATACATATTAATCCCCAAACAAAACAAAACAAAATAGAAGTCATCCCAGCCATATTACTCACTAAGGAAAAAACAGCATACTTTTTCTGAGGCAAAATAGTTCCTGATTAAACTACTGGATATCTTTTACATAAATAAGTACATAGATGGGGCAGAAACATCAGACATGATTTATTAGGGATTCTTAAATGACTTTCGTAAGGTTGCAGAATAACTCATGCTTCAGTCTTCACGATCACAGAAACCTAATGAGAGTTTGTATTAATGTGCTTTGATTAGTTTAGTGTGTTGGCATAAATGATTAACAGGCACTGAATTTTATTTTTACATTCCAAAAAACCCTTTTATTCTTTAAAAGTCTTTATTGAGAATTGGATCACAAACGTGACTCCCAGTGAAAACCATTGAGTTGATTCAGTCTCTTTGTGCTCTCCACCAAGCTTTTGCCTTTACCAAAAAGCAAATAATTCATTTCACTGCCTTCCAGACATTGCCTTGTTTGGTCCGAATGTGCAGTAAGGAGAGATTGCTAGAGGAGAGAGTGGAAGGAGCTGAGACACTCGCCTATCTCATTGAACCAGATGTTGAGCTACAGAGAATTGCTAGCATTACCGACCACCTCATTGCCATGCTTGCTGATTATTTCAAGTATCCCAGCTCAGTGAGCGCCATCACTGATATTAAAAGGGTATGTTCTCTTTTCCTTTTCAGCAGCTCAAAAGAGGGAGTTTTTTAAAGCTTTACTTACTGCTCACAACCTTGAATCAAGTGATGATTATAATTCAAAGCCGTTTTAAATAAAGGGATCTTGTACTTTTGGTAACATAGATGATGTTGCTTTATGAGTGTTTGAATCCAATTTGTTTCATGTTTTTTATTAGGAACTTTTTTATTAAGGAGATAATCGGGAAAGAAGAAAATTGCATCCCCAATTCCCAACTAAAACCCCAAAATACTGGGGTCTGGTCTCTAAGCTGGTTATTGACATTTTATCAGTGTTATCGAATCCTATGCAAGTTCTCAGAGTTGTCTCTGTTGCTATATTCTCATTCTTCAGGTCAAGGGGTGATCTTTTGTTACAAGTGACTGAGTGGCTTTATTTCACTCTCCACCACTGTTTCTTTTTTGCTACCTTCTAACTTTTGCCATCTTTTTCCTTTTTGAAGTTTATACTGTGCTTTGGGTTTGCTGGTGACAACTAAAGCCCATTTAACCTCTAGATTGAGACCATTAAGGACCAAAATGTGCTAACTTTTTCTCAAAATACAAGTTCCTTAGAATTGGTGGATATTCCTTTGACTTTGTTTTTGTCAGCCTGTTTGTCATATCCATTTCTTTAAGCATAAGAGATAAATAAATATTCTGTTAGAGAAAGTTTATTTAAGGAGGTCATGGTAGAGAGAGCATTGCCTCCTAATTAACCAGTAACCAGTACTGCTTCATGAATGTGACTGTATTTTTGATACTAGTGGTCCCAGTGGTAAATTTTTAAAAACTGTTCTCTTGACCTCTCCCATGCCCCTGAGTTCCAAAAAATTTCATCTGGCAGGCAATGGTTCATTTGGCATTTAACAGTGAGAATAAAATAAACTATTAAGGGTATGTCTTTTCTCTGTCTCAGGAAGGGTCTAAAATAACCTCCACTGATATTTGTATTAATAATGTATACTGCCCTCTGCATATTTAGGTTATGAGCCTGCTCTTCCTACTGAAGGTAGGATCGTTTTTCCAGTAGACGTGATGGGTTATGTTGAACCAGCTGCCTTGTTTATTTTCCCTCTGGCTACTTCTCTCACTGACACAGTATGTCACTGGTTCAAAGATACATGAGCAAGTCTTATCTATAGCCTCCTGAGTACCCGTAGTGAACCATCCCAGCAAGGCAAACAGAACACTTTGATGGACATGAGAGTGAGGGAGCGTAGAAGAACTCTTCTCCTATGCATCTGCAAATCATTTAATAGTATGTAGAAGATTATCCCTTCTGTTAAGACTTTTTCCATTTTATTTTCATCAAAGTATTAAACTAGAGTAATAATTTTTTAAATGATCTCCTAATGCCAAGCTTGAATATTCTTACATGTTAATAAATGTGTGATTTTTGTGGTCCAGCTCAGTATTCTAATATATGTGATGACTAGAATGTAATTAAAACTTTAAGAATAAGTATTTTAGAACTTACATGTCAAAATGAGTGTTCCTCATTATATATTGGGAGATTCCTCCCGTAGTCCACCAGCACCTGCTTTGATCAAAACATTTTTGGAACTACTTTTAAGGATTGCCTTCAGAACCACCCCAAATGAGTTTCAGTTTTTGTTGTTATTTTTGTTACACTAAACGATGTTACCCAGCTGGATTTCCCCATCTTTACACATCACAATCAGTGACAATTAAAACTCTCTTAGTTCATAAAGATATGTTATTGTCAGGGTTTTGTAGCTAATAGGCCACTTAGCTCTTTAGGAAGTTTCAAAAGAGGGTCTCAGAATGTTCTAAACAACACGTCCATCATTGCATAAGGGTGAACCTTTCCAAGGCAACTCATTTGGAAAAAGTAGTAATATTTTGGAAGTTATATCTCTTAGTTATAAAATTATTTACGTTATTGATATGCCTTGTATATTTACTGGTTTGTAATCCCTCTTTGAAAGTGTACTGAGAAGACGCTTCTATTTTATTGTTATGGTAATTTGGTCAAACCAGGTGTATGGGAAATTGATAACTTAGAAAGCTGGTTATGCATATGGAAAGATAGCATTAATTATTTCATACCAGTAAATAATTTTAATAGATTTATCAAAAAAAGCCCTCAAACGTAAATCTCAGATAATTGTAATAGATACATAGTAATGATTACCATGTACATTGTTCATTAAGGATTTTCATAGAGTGTTCCCTGTTTCTAAAAGCTTTTTAAATGCTGAGATTAGGCTAGCACTACTCTTAATGTTTGGGAAAGCCTGCTAAAGACGTTCTTGCAGCAGCGCTCCAGTTGTCAGCTGTATTCCGGGGCTGAGTGTGCTTTGTTTTTGAGGAGAGCATTGCAAAGAGCTGGTGCACGCAGGCATCAGTGCCACTAAGGCCACTCTCTAGGAACACTGAATTTTTAGGTGTCAAAGGTTCACAAAGGTTTTTCTTATAGCAATGTCAAGTGTCGTGGGGTTTACTTTTAGACAGAAGCCGACTGCCTGTATTCTAGACCATGCTGACACAAACACAGCCAGGTCTCAGTCATATGTGATCAGAACCCCAAAATAATCAGGAATTCAATGAGAGCGCATTAACACGTTGCGTACGGCGGGGTTTAAATCCCTCGTGAAGATTCTCGTGATCCATACGCAACGTGTTAATATGTTAATAGTTGTTAAACATTTCTTTTCTCAAACTCTACTCGATTAGTTTTATTGAAAATGTAATTTGTGGATTGAGTTGTAACATACCTTTTTTCCCTCCCATAGCTTGATCATGACTTAAAACATGCTCATGAACTCCGCCAGGCTGCATTCAAGCTCTATGCCTCTCTCGGAGCAAATGATGAAGACATCCGGAAGAAGGTGAGTCTGGGAGAGGGGCGTCCCCCAGTCCTGACAGCCAGCAGGCAGGGAGTGACGTCAACCTGAAAGTCGTGGTGAAGAGCACTAACAGTGACTGTTTGAATATAATAAAGCAGAGTGACTAAAGGCATAATTGAAGAATGAATGGGACCCGGATTTGGGGGGTCGTTTGTTTGTTTTTAGAACATAGAGTGGCATGGCCGTGCTGGAATGACAAATAACTGGTGTGCTTTTTTTTTTGTGTCATTAATATGGATTATTATGTTGCACATTTTTGCATGTGTTCTGATAAAAATCAATTCTAGCACTGTGAAGCTTCTGACACCTTGAAAGACCTAACACTAGAATTGTAAATGTTATTTATGGAAATACTTTCCAATGCCATTGAGAAATTTAAATATTGTATATTGTTCTTTGATATGTGGCTTAGTTATGTTTGATTTTTTTGCTACTGTGCAAGTTTGATGTGAATAAAATCTTTGTGGAATGATGATTTTTATGTTTAGTGAGTGGTCATCTGAATTTCCAGGTCCCAAAAAATGTATCACTGGTATAGCACCTTATGTTATTACAGCCTAGTCCAACACTGAACTCATATTTTTTATGAGAATAGTTTTAAGCAGGAAGCAAAGTATAGTGGTAAGCTCTGACCTGGCTTCCTCCTCAAACCGAAAGACTGGAGCTTACCACTCAAAAAAATATATAATCTAATAAATTTTACGCATGGCTTTTAGGAACCATCAGTAAAGTAATTCCACCTGTTCTGTCTTGATGAACCAATGCAGAAAGAACAAATTGGGCATTGTTTACTGAACATGGCAATTTACTAAGTCTCTCTATCGATATTGGTATTTGAAGAAGCCCTGGGAAAGGAATCACAAAATACTGGGAATTTACCATGATTCAGAGAAGTACTATGGGCTTGTAGAGAGAGAAGTATGGAATAAACATAGGTTTATTGAAATAAATTGAAAAGGAACTATTCTTGAAGAAAATTGAAATTAATAGTAAGATTAGATATGTGAGCAGCTTTGATTTACAATCAGTGCAAAAATACACAACTAAACTGAATGTTTTCCATGTACCTCAGTTTAGTTAACAAGATGTTTTTGACTTGAAGTGTTTTTAGTAAATATCTATGAAAATCCTTCTTGATACCCCTAAGCTTTCATATGTAAACTGTTACTAAAAGGCAAACGTACTAGTAATATGATAGTCCCTGTGTCTCAACATGATTTTTGGATGTTGATTCTGATATGTTTCATTCAGTTTAGATACATGGTGTATTGCAAGGGAAGAGGCTTTTATGGCAATTCATATAGATAAAACATTTTTTAAAAATTGACATGGACTGTATAACTTAAATACATAATGATTTGTTTTTAGTTAGTTACTAGGGCCTGTTAGAAAGAGAAGAAGTATTTTACCCACTCTTCTAGCTCAAGAAGGCCGTGCCATGAACTGAAAGGGAGATAGATAGATGGACCATAATTGGGGGAAATAGGATGTCCATTTGTACTTCTTTGTACTTTTTTGTTAATAAACTATGTTTTGGAATTAATGACTTAATTTGTGATATCGTGTTGTAGAAATACTTGCATCATAACAGTCTGATAATCAGTAGTCTATTAAAACTTGTGTTCATTAATGTGTATAATTTCCTCGTAAGGCTAAATCCTGATAATTTCTGTAGAAAGATGACAAATAAAGAATAAGTTATAATTATTATAGTTTTTTTGTGTGGTGAAGAAAAGATATTGTGACATTCTTATGTAATGGGGATTATTCAGAGTTTTTAGGAAGATATTTAATTTCTGGGAAATTAAGTGTTTGAATAATTTATAGTTCATAGCAACCACTGAAGAGAGAAATTGTAAAATGGAAAATATAAGTCATTTTGTGATAAAATCTACATGAAAATGGTTCTTAGGAGTGGAGAATCCTTATTTTCAGTGTATAAAAAAATGATAAATGCCAACCTTTTTCCTTTGAATGCATTTATTTCTATTCCACTTTTTGTTGAAATAATTATTTGGATAGATTTTTATTTACTTCTCTATGAAATATTTATCTTTAACACTTATGCCTTAAGAACTTTGATTATATTTCTTTTCTGTGTCTATTCTTGAAGTACAATGTTTATTATTGTTTTATTTTTTTAATGCAATATTTATGCTTGCTAAGATTGAATTTCCATTTACTGAGTTAACAAAAGGAGAATCTTTGAAACAAATTTTGAGGACTGTAGACCTACCCACCCCCTCAAAGAAAGGACCCCAAAAAGAAAAAAAAAAAAAAAAGCGTTTTATTTCAGGATAAAAATATGTAATGTTCAGTTGGTCTGCCTTTTAAGTTGAAAATGGGAATGTAATTCAATAAATACAGGAAGTAACATATATCCCATTGCCCTGTTATGGTCAGTTAAGGAAATGAGGCAGAATGAAGAAAAGAAAACTAGAGCAAAGAGGTAGAGCCAGTGAGAGGTAGACTTAGCTGTAAGGGAGAAAGACACATGCCTTCTCCCTTCATAGAATTCTGTCTGTGTCTTACTGCTTCTAAAGGCTGCTAAAGGCCTACCGTGATTTCATTTCTTGATACCTTCTCTCTGTGCTAGACAAAATTTAGCTGAAGACTAAGTAGGACCTATAGGTCAGAGATAATACCATTCCTGCTCTGGAGCAGTGTCGGTGTGTTCCCATAAAAAGAAACCAACTATATAATAGTCATTGGAACCTAAGAAACACTCAATAAATATTGAATAAATATAGAAATGAAAATGTAGAAATCATACACAAAGTGACATTTCCTTCAGTGTGCCCGGATCTTTCTTTAGCCTAATTCCTAGCTTTGCATTCTTTATCACTCTGTGGCATACTTACAAATTTCCTGATTTCCTGTGGTATTCTGTCAGAGAGTGAAGGAGGGTAGAAAGAGTTCTGCAGGTGAGAGTGGAAAACATTACTGTGACATGAAGAGGGAGAAGAAACCCAAGAAAAGATGAAGGGACCACTGAGCTTGACAACAGATGTAGCTTGGCCATATTTAACTTAGAATAATTCAAGAATTCTGGTTAGGGAAAGCAAGGGCAGAGGCAGGAATTGAGAGCTCAGTGGAAGAAGGGTCCAGAGCACATTAGCAGTAACTGCACTCACAGCAATGCCAGGTAAAAATTAACTCTAATCTCTGCCAGGGGGAAAGTCTAGTTTCTAATGATAGCTTCACCATATATTAATGCTGACTAAGAAGCATAAGATTGGTTAATGGGACAGTGAAAAAGAAAGAAGTTACGATACCTAACATTCTCTCAGGTACTGGCATTTCCAGTGGTTAAGTCCTGCAGAGTCAGCCGTGGCAAGTAATCCTATAATTGTGAGGCTGATTCTTTTATATCAAAGAATTGCTCTTACCAAGACCATCACTTGATTGGTACCTGTTTATCATAAATTAGGTTGGAAATTTAAAAGGATTGTCTCTCTTTTACTTTCTTCAAGGAACTAGTAGAATTTATTAGAAATAGAAAGTATAAATGGAGGACAATTAGAAATAGTAAATATAAATTAAAATTCCAGGAAATTAATAAACTTAACAGGATGTTATTTTTACTTTTGATAAAAATAAAACATTAGAAACGTTAAATGTAGTACTTATTGTAGCCTTTGCTCCTTTGAGGTATCTGACTAATGGAGCCTTTCAGAAAGCTTTCCTTTTGGATTTTGAGTATTTATATTTTAGCCAGAGATTCCTTTTGAGGAACTAGAATGTAAGCTCCATGAGGGCAGATATTTTTTTTTTATGTTTGTTCGTCACTGTATTCCCAGCATCGACGACTGCCTGGTACATAGTTGGCACTTAATAAATATTTGAAGAAAGAATGAATGAAAAAAATGAATGGATGGACAAATGAACCATGTTGCAAAATTGCATTATTAGCACCCTTAATTGAATTATATGTGGGCCTCCCTGCATTAAGAACTTTCATAACTTTACTAGCAATTCAACAGGTGTGTGAAGAGAGGAAATACATATCTGATCATAGGCAAGGGGTTTCACTATACTTAGCATAAAGAAATTGCAGGAAATTCCCATTTTTCAAGAGGCAGATAATCCCAAACTTCTACTCAGTTTGATATCAAAGAGAACATGTTTTATGGCATGGTACTTGTTTAATTTTTAAATTATTTTTACCATTATTTCATAGTGGTTTTTTTTTTTTCCTTTCTAGAGGTGAGATTTTAAAAAAATGTACAACATTTACAAATGTGAATCTGGACCAATTTTTTTTCTAGGCATAAAAGTAGGATTTGGTTTGTAGAAGTTATCCTCACTCTCAGGAATCAACTTATTCTGTAAAGTGATATACATCTATATACATTATTGTCTTCCCAATTAATGAATGTCAGATTTTTAAGGTCAGTAGTTTAATTCAATTCTACATAGACTGATTGAACTACCTACATTGTATAAACATTGTCTGATGGGTGAAGGGAGTGGGACAAGCTGTGCGATGAGATAACGAGCAATAAACATGCTCTTAAAACACAGCATTTATAATGAAGCCTCAGAAAGCCCGAGAAAAGTAAGGAAGGGCCAGGAAGAATTTGCCAGGGGCTGAAGGAATTGCTTGGAGACCATTAAAATGGACATGGTGATATATCAGTGGTGCTATCCTCAAATCATTTTGAAAATCAATAATTTATTTTTTGGTCATTTTTAATTTTTCTAAATGCCTTTTTTATTTTCAAAAATTGAAAACATGTTAAATATTTGTTCCTTGGGGGAAAAATCATCCAATCATAATGGTTTTACATGACACGTGAAGAAGGTGGTCAAGGGTGGGATGTTTTTTTCTTTTTAAACTGAACAAATATTTTGAGACGTATAGGCAAAGAAAAATGAGGATTTGTCTTCTACCTTCTTTTTCTTAGCAAAGGAAGTTATATCTGTAGGGGCATTGTGAGGATAAGATACAATGTATTTAAAATATTTAGAATGGTGCCTATTGGTGCTCAATAAATGGAAGCATTTGTTAGAATCTCTTAAATGACTTCATTGGAAGATTAAAAATAAATATATATTTTTAAGTGTATCAGAAAAGCTGAACAACATTGGGGCATAAATCAAAAAGGTTTGCAATGAAGATAGCAGCTTTATAAATTTCCAGTTCTGTTATTTATTTTTTATAGTAAGAATATTTATACTTCAGAAGCATAAGCTCTTTAGTTTATTTCTTATTAATGACAAAATGTATTCTTACTTTTATAATATTTTTAAATATATTTAAAATTCTGGTTTTAAAAACTTTTTGTTGCTATAGCATGCCTTTCAAAGCACCAAAATAAAATGTGGGTTTTAAGAAAATTAAGTAGAATATACAGTAAAATCAATAATTGGTTAAAATCATAGGTAGGAAAAGTAAGGAAGCCAAATTCTGACTTTAGTTCTCTAAGTATTATTGTTCATGGTTGCCATAGATATCATTTCTCTAAAGGGTTGTCATTCATTCATATGAAACCAAATCCCAAATATGTATGTTCAAATTTTGAACAAATGTAAATTCTTCTGTATTTTTGAAGTTACGGGATTTTAAAGTGTATTTGTAAATTTAGGTTAGTATTTCTTAATATCTTTCTGCTGTCTCAGAAATTTACTAAGCATTTCTGTTTGAACATTTTTATCATTTGTTATAGCTTGATTTCATTACTAGTTGTTCTCCTGGGTAACAGTATAATTATTCCATGAATTTATATTTTTAAATATTTTGCCAAGTTTAATAATTCTGAATGGTCATTTAAAAGGCGCGGTGTCGAAACTCTGTATTGGTCTCTGCCATGAAATCAGGCAGATGCAAGGAATTATTTCTAAGCCTTAGCTTGCATGTTGAAACAAACACCTCGAACATTTGAAGTTTTTCGACGGTACCACAGAAGTAGCACCCTGCAGGACTTGGCTCTGCTACTGAATAACAACAAATTCATTCAGAATTGAGAATTCCTTGATTTAATCTGTGGTGAAATTGTTAGTTATCTTCTTAAAGCTTATCTACCAAAGAATTTTAAATGAACTCTGCAACATTCATTCATGATGGTAAGTATTTTTAAAGAGTTAACCGTGACAGGACCAGGGTTTGCCACTTGCCCACAGTTTTGAGACCCTGGCCTTCTGCATACTGAAAGAAGCACACCTGGGAGTGATAATGCTATATACATAATAGAGGTATTTATGAAATCCAGTAATTTCTATTTCAGAGTTTCATTAAATGGAGACATAAAATTGAGTATTACAGTATTTATTGTGGTATTGTAGTTGCATGAACCATTGAATTACAATTCCTGTTCTTTTTTTAAAGTATGAAGTACAGGTTGGTTATTTTCCTAGCTGATTGCAAAACATCAGATGCAGAAAAATTGTGTCTCCTCTCACATAGTTTTTGGTACAAAGTGAGTAATGAGATGCTTTAATTATATCCACTTATTCATCTGGCATTTATGATATACCTCCTCCTATGTGCCCAAGAATGAAGCAGAAGACTGGTGTGTAACTTGTGGGAGTTTACAATTTAAAGTAGCTAAGGAGATGAGACACTAAATTGCTATGTAGTAACTCCAGGGCCTCATCTACACTGAAAGCCCGTTTTGTCATGATTGATACACCCAGCTATGATTAAGATAGGACTATAATTAAAATAGCCTATTGTGAATGAGTCTGAAAGAGTCCATCTCCTATAAAGAAGTTTATTTGAAAGTATTCTCACTTTCTCCTTCCAAAATACTAAAATCAGTTGTTTCAGAAATTTTGACCAACAGAATATGTGTTCCTTCTGTATCAACTGAATACGTATTTCTATGGGAACTGTCTAGATGTGATTACATTGTTAATTAATGTTCTAGAAAGAAGGCATCCAGAATTAATGATGTCATAGGGGTGCTATTTCAGCATTCTGTTTTGTAGACAGCTTTCGTATGGAATAGATTTAAACTTGAGGCAACATTTTTGAATCCTTGGAACTTCTCTTAATAGTTACCACTTCCTTGTCAAGCTAAAATGTTCGTAACTAGAATGTAAGCTCTAGACAAGCAATACCCGGCATATAGTAGCTTGTATTTATTGAGTAAATTGTGTATGTCTGGATGTGAAAATTCAGCCAGCCAACCTGTAGGATAATTAAGACTGTTGTGTGTATGGCTCTATATAGAGAGGAGTAGGGGACAGCAGGGACGTTGTATCACAATTCTTAGCACAGTGTGCCATTCAGATCTGTGGGAAACAGTAAGAATGGAGGGGAGGTTTCTAGTTTTGTTATTGAATAGTAATTTATGATGGTTTTATTTCTGTGCTAAGCTATTCAAGTTCTATTCTGCCATTAAACTAATGATTGAACTTTAAAAATTGAACTATTACATGTAGAAAAATATTTTTTGATAGAGGAACTATTTTTAGATATTTTTAGACATTATAAGTATTTCTGACACTGTATTTCTGACACAGTGTGTTTATATTTTTGGTTTTAGGCGAAGGAAAAGTCAGGCCAAGTCAGGCCGAGAGAGAGCTCCCACGTTTCCCCATAGTGTAGCAAAGTTTAGAACTTTGAGTGTTTCTTCTACACATTTAATGTAAGTGAGTTTCCCAGCTATTAAAAAGACAGACAGGTTCCAATGTAGAAATTACAAAATAGCACTGATGAAACTGCTCCCAGGCTTAGGCCCAGAAGAAATTAGATGTTAATTTAGTGCAGTGCCATCAAGAGAAAGGACCAAAAGGAAGCCCTGCAGATCAACTCTTATGAGGGGTTTTTTTTTTTTTTTTCACTTCTATGGTTGAGAGGAGATACACTATTTCCCTTAGCCCCTGCCTCCCAAGATTGTGGAATTAGAGAAAGTTGATATGAATGTGGGAGTTGATAGTAATGGAAGAGTGAGAGAAAGGAAGAAATACTTTGTAAAATGTTTATTGAAACTTTAGAATATAATATATTGATCAGTGATCTGTTCTAAGAGAAGCTGTATATCTTATAATAAAAAGAGCCTGTGGTAAAAACTATCCTTTATTTAAAAAATAAATAAGGAAAATGTCAGAAAATCTTACACTGGAGCAATGGCAAAGATACTACGTAGAGTAGGCTGTGATTGGGAAGGTCTGCAGTTCTCATCCAGAACAGATGGGGTTTGTGGCCTGAAAACAGTAGGATGTTAGTTCTGTTTAGGCAGTATCTGCACAAGCTAGATCCTGATTCTAGAATGGAGAGCATTGGGGAATTAAATTGAAAAGTCAGCAGAACTCACTGTTGTGGTTTCTCCACAGTGTTTTCTTGATTTATCTTTTTTGTCGTTGGCTTCCATCCTCTCCGACCCTTGGCATTTGTACCCACAACCCAAGCTGAATCATTGATTTGTCCTTTGCTCTCTTGGAGGCCTTGTGAAAAGTATCTTTTTCTTGTCAGTTCAGTTTATTAATGATGACCTCTCTTGGGGCTTATGGTATACTAACCTTTATTGGCCTAGCATGTCAGTATACATAGTCTGTAGTTCCCTAGCTCTGATAAAGTTTTAAAGTTCTTCTCTTCTTTCCCAGTTTTCAAAGTCAGATCTCCATTTAGTTATTAAGGCTAAGCAAAAGTCTCATCCTTATAGCACGGCGAGTAGAAAGGACCTCACAGTGGAAGTAAGAAAACCCAGGGGAGCCCCAGCTCTGCCCCAGTGTGCCTAGAGAACCTGGACCAGTGATTGAGTCTTACGGAACTTCCAAGACCTCATTGATTAGCTAAAGAAGTTGGATGAGTTTATTTCTAAGACTCCTTCAGATTTTCACATTGTTCAACCAAATGAACAAGCATAGTAGTTTAGTTCTTTCCGCTATGTCTGTTGCCACCAGTGCCATGCAGAAGATTCAGTAAGAGATTTGGTTTCCCAGTGGAACCTGTTTAGGAGCAAGCACTGCAGCTGCCCTGGCTTGATTCATGGAAGGTCATATGCTGTCGGGTTTTGTTTGTTTTAATAAAAGGGAAGAGGCAGAAGGATGTACTCAGGAATGGTAGATGGAAGGTGCAGCAGCGTTTCCGTGATGTGCGTGGCACCATGCCCTTCAGTTAAGCATTCTGCGGCAGAGTCAGTATGATCACTGCCTGGGGAGCCGGGGAAGGTTTGGTTTTCCATTTGAGGAATGGATGCCTCCTCAACCCCCTACTGAATCTACTCAGTCACCACATAAGTGGGTTGTACATGCTTATCTCACTCTTGTGTCTACCATGTTACCTCATAACCCCTCGTCTTCCTCCCCAGATTTCTACCTCATTTCCAAAACCAGTCTCTTCACTATTTTGATGTCAGACCTGTGTTCTTAGGGCTCATCTCCTTTAAAAAAGAAAAGTCAGATGAGGAGCCAGACCATAAATACATGGCCCCTCACAGGGAAGACGCAAGTGTGTGTCCTGGGGCTCATCTGTGTTGGCACTAACGAGACTAAAGCATTGCCACCCACCCGCCACAGGTTTAGTCTCTACTGTAGATCCATTTTACTTGCCAGACCTACTTTCCTTCCAGACCTCCTCGTGCCACACCCTCCTTGGCTGATAAATCCCTACTGCTTTAACTAGACTTGTTGGATTTTATTCACTGAGATCTTACATGGCTGCCTCTTCTGACTTACAAATTTTGATTCCAAGTCTTCACTCTTTCTGCCCAGTTCTGAATGGTTACCCTCTACCTAATTGTTATCCTCTTTCTGGGAACCTTTCACAGAAGCCCATTTGGAATTAAATTGTATTTACCTGGCCTTTGTGTACATTAGCATAAGTAATTGATGTTAAGAGAAGGTCCACTTTGCCATTCAATTCTCTTGACTCCATGCCCACCCACTTTGAATTGTACGAGAAGTTTGATGACACCACTAAGAATCTGCCTGATTTCAGTTTCCACATCCTCTGCTTGACTTGATTTGATCACAGCTCAAAGTCCAAATGGAAGTTTCTAGCACCTGGAAAATGCTTGCTCCTGGATCATGCTGGAAGAATAGTTGGGTTTATTTTTTTGAAGACCATGTTTCTGACTCTTTCGGTTCTTTATATGTTCTGACAAAAAGATGGTGCATGACTTGGTCACAGCTAAGTTAAGGGCCCACTAGAGCTCGTAGAGGCCTGAGGATTTCCTTTCTAAGCCAAAGCCATCTTTTACTTGTTAACCCTGTGAGCAGTGAGTGTCTGCTTTAGGATTTTCTGGGTTTTGTGTTTTCTGCATTACCCTCTAGGCTGACTCCACTTCTCTCCCATAGGTCATAGCGATCTCCTGTCCCAATGACAGCGGCTTCTGATTATCTTCTATAGATCCTATGTACCCATGCAAGAGCTGCATTGGCAAAGACAAAAAGCAAAAGTGTGTAGTCATGAAGACTAAAGACTCCCCAGAGAAATGCATAACATCTGGTCCATTGACTTAAAACTTGCTCAGATTAGGATGCAGCATTTTTTTAATGTGATTTAATTCTGGAGTTAAATTTACAGTCCAGGTACCTAGAAGAGCAGAGAAAGAGAGATGGCCTCCTCCACTCTGAAGGGTTCAGTCCAGCACTCAATACTCCTCCTGGCCGGGCACAATATCTGTGTAACAGAGGCAGAGGGACAGTGTTTCTCTCTCTCCCTCTCTCCCTTTTCCCCCTCCCCCTCTCCCCGTCTCTCTCTCTCTCTCTCTCTCTCTCTCTCTCTCTCTGGCCCCAAAATCTGTACCACAGAGCATACCTGCTGAGCTCTGGCTGAGAAATCTCCAACGAGACTCATGAGGCATAACAATTCCCAGCTGCATTTGGCATTGCTCTTACATCCTGAAAGGACCTAAGAGTCTTTGCAGGCACTAGGACTTGCTGTCCATCATTGTCAAGGTCATATAGCAGGGCACTGGGGTCATTGACAGGCACCATGGAAACTAGGTTTCATTGCTCTTGGCTTTCGAAGCCCATATTGGAAAAGCTGTCTGGTTCTCTGATAGACCTTCATATGGGTCATTGGGCTGTGGCGGCAGCCACTGCCAACTCCTTCCCTGCTGACCTGAAAAAATTTTCTCTGAATTCAATTCCAGACGTTTTCCTGTCTTATAATCACATTTTTATCCTCATTTTGGTCAGTGTATACACTCTATAATGTTCCTTTTATCCCTGCTCAGATGGTCTCCATGTCCTCAAGCTTGCAAAACCACAGTAAGACCCTGCTGCTCATTCACATGGCCTCCCAGGATGTCCTTTTGGATTGGAACCCTAGGTTCACATTTGTATTTTCCGTTATATTCTTCCTCTTCCTCCCAGACTGACATCTTGATGGAGAAGGTGGACCACTCAAGTAGTCCAAGCTGAAATTTCTGGAACTTGAGCAGGGTTGCTTTCCGGAACCCTAGCAGGGTTG
Organism: Rhinolophus sinicus; assembly: GCF_036562045.2. NCBI lineage: Eukaryota > Metazoa > Chordata > Mammalia > Chiroptera > Rhinolophidae > Rhinolophus > Rhinolophus sinicus. Next base: position 36,688,980 of record NC_133759.1, read on the forward strand.
CTGGAGTCCCTCCCTAACAAGTTTGGTCACAAATCCAGGGCATCTGCTACAGATATTTTGACATCGTGTGGCCTGAGAAGGGTTGCTGTGTGCCTAAATTAAAGCTTCCTCCAGCTTGTCCTACTGTTTTACAGCCTTACTCAGGGGAAATGTTTGCCAGCCGCCCTACAGCTGTATTCTAGCCCCAAAGCGTCAGCCATCAGACCCCCCAGAAAATTGGAAGCATGAAGCTCTGCTCTAACATTACAGTGACTGGCTACTAACATAGTTACTCACTGTCCTCTGTCCTGAGCCTGAATATTCTTTGGTGAGGTCATTGGTGGCCATTTCCCAACCGATAGTAAAACTCCCATTCTTGAGAATGGGTGTTTTTCCTACCTATGTCTTGTAGATATTTGTTTCACTCTGCCTTAAGCCCCACGGCACCTGTCATTCTTAAAGTGCTCTTGCTGACAAAGAATCAAGTGCTATAGCATTCATGCAACAGCTAATTGCACCTGCTTATTCAAAACTGGAAGTTTGGTGGGAGCACAGGCACCTCGCCCTCACCATTGTATCTTCAAGTTTCGAAAGCATGTGTAGCACTCAGTGGGTACTATTTATTTATGTAGATATTAGCTGAGTAAATAAACAGGCACGCAGGGAGGAGCTGGGCCCTATTTGCCCTTCCTTGCCTTCTCCCTGACTTTGATGCCCTGTCTAAGGAGACCTGCACTATCTCCAGTCTCTTCTAACCTACCTTGCTTCCCATGTTGCTTCTGAACAACACGCTAGTCTTGCCCAGACTATCACGATTTTTATTTCCCTACTGATTGCAGAGGATTGGAGGTAAAGTAATCGTTTGTCTAACCTGCCATTTTACTGAAGGCCCAGAGAGGCAGAGTGAGTTGCTCAAGATTATAGGGCACATCATATGTGCTCCATAATTGCTACTCCTGCCCTGTCCCTGGGCACATGTACATATTTGGTTGAATGTGACCAGCACACATTATCCAGAAGCCTCTTTCATGTCTTGCCCATGCCCAGGTTTCTTAAGCACCTGGAGCCCGTGTTAATAGTGTTTCCCAGTTCTTGTAGAACAATCGTGCTCCTGCACCTCCTTCCCCGCACACACCACTTTTTATTCTCTGGTGATGTAATTACACTCAGTACAGGCAACTGTTTCTCCTAAGTTATCACTTCTCATTCCTCAGTAAAAACAATCTCCCAAGCCACTAGGAAGGAGCTTTCTGGCTTCAGTGTCTAGCCATTCAGTGCCTGAGACTTTTGCCCCAGGTTTTAGTTTCCTTTCCATGCTGAAGGTCCTGATTTGGCCTTGACTGTTGCAAGACCAGTGACTAGGGCTTGAATGAAGTAAGCTGTCATCCGACCAATCTTTGACAGCTGCTGTGGCACAGCAGATTAGATAACTTGGAAAACACCATCACCCCAAGGAAATAGTAATCAGGTCCTAACTAATTTGTTGTAGTGAAAATGATGATGGAATTAATATAAGGTATAGTGCAAAGTCATTTGATTGGGAATTTAGGAAGAGATGTGGAGTCAGAATTATACACAACTTTAGTGTCTTGGTGACGGAGAAGAACACCATTGGGAGGGAGCGAGGGCAGGAGAGAGGGAAGGAGATAGAGAAAGTGCAGGTTTAGAGAGAAGAGAAACTCAGTATAGAACATGAGTAGAAGTTCCACCACACATCAGATTGTGTTTAGCAGGCAGTTGGGAATACAGAGCTAGAGGTCAGAAACGAACTCTAGGAAAGAATTGTAGATTAAAATTCCAGGAAGTCACCATACCAAGCCACAGCATTGTCATATGTGTAGGGTGAAAGATGAATAGAGCCGCCGGACACATTTAAGGAAGGGCAGGAGAGAGAGGACTGTAACTTAAAGAGGCTAAAATTAGGGCATTTATGTCTTTTAAGTAGGGGTGGGAGTGGAGGATGGGGCAGAGTAAAGATGCAAGAAAGGTGTGGGGAGGTCATTTCTGGATCAAAGTGTTGAGTTTGAAGTACCCAATTTCAGTGTAACGTGGAGAAAAAAAATAGGGAGACATTTTAATGAGAAGAAAGAAGTTGAGGCAACTTGTGTCCCACAAAGAAAGCAATGTCCGTACAAAAATGAGGTGGATACAAGGAACTGAGGGCGTGAGGGAGGTAGGAATACTTTGAAATGTGAAGTAAACACCCAGGGAATACAGGCATCTCCTGCGGGTGTGTGCAAGCCTGGGCGAGCAGCAGTGGGGTAGCACACACTGAAAGCCAGGTTTGGTGGCTTTTCTCCTGGAATATCAGCAGTTTGCGACGTGAATGAAGCAGGAATGAGTGGTGGGAGGACAGTGAAAAAGGGCATCTGTCTACATAGTGGGTATTGGAGCAGGGCACCCAGGTGAGGGAGAAAGGTATGTGAGGGTCAAAAAGAGGAGGCCGACAGTGAGAAAGGGGGGAGTTCAGGGGGTAGAAGTGACCGAGGAAGGGTGGGGGTGCATAAAGGTAAGGGGGAGATTACGTTGGTGTGCGTTTAAAAGTAGATCGATACGTGATTTCCAGCTTCCAAAGTAGACCCCAGCCACTTTGGAAGCTGGAAATCACTGTATAAAAATGACCATTACTATCCTACAGCCACAGGGTGGTTCCCTGTTCTTAATAGTTGTTATTCTTCTCTCCACTACTGTTCATTTCAACTCTGTTTTTTCTCTTCCCGTTTGGCTTGAACATCCTGCGATTTCCTACCCCTTCCTGTTCTGAGGTCAGCCTTCTACCTCTTCATTTTAGTCTATGTGGGTGCTCCTCGGCCTTGGCTGCACATTGGATTCTACCCAAGGAGCTTAAAAAAAAAATAATACAGGTGCCTGAGCCCCATCCCAGAGAATCTGAGTTAATGGGCCTGAGATTTTTTGTTAAAGCTCCCCAGGTGCTGTTCCCATGGGAGCAATGGGTCCCATTAACGCATGGCCGTACTGGGGACGACCTGAGGAGCACGAGACCACTTCTCTAACCAGAGCCATGTTACAAGATGGCGAAGTGTAAGGACTCGGGTCAGATGCCTGGGTTTCAGGATCAGCTCTGTGATCCCAGGCAAGCCCTGTGTTCTCTAAATCCTCAGGTTCCTAATCTGATGGGAACAAGCGTGATGAAATTTACAAAAGCGTTAAATTAGATAATGTAACAGGCTTATTATTAGCGCAACACCTGGCTCGTAGGAAGTACTCAAACCATTTAGCTGTTTTTGTTAATACTTGTGTTGAGATTGCATTAACATTTTTTTCTGATATGCTATTTTTCCCATAGACCCACACAAGTTGAACTTACTTTCTTCCACACACATTTATTTTTTTACTATACGTTGCTTAATGACAAAATTATAGACTGTTGTTTTTAAATTTTATAAAAAAGCTTCATGATTGTGGTGATTACATTTAGCAGGACTTGGTGCTACAGGGAAAACTGCCAAGGGTTACTTTTCTAAATATTTAACTGAGTTTCAATTTGCTTAGTAATAAAGTAGCCACAGGTGGCGACGTCGGAAACCCACAGATGCCATTTCATGCGGGCTGAGTGTGGACCATAGTGTCTAGACTCTCACTCTGGCAGCAACCTGTTCCGTGGTAGTTCAGTTACATCCTTTACTTTTTCTCAAGACGGTTTATGCAGCACCTCTGCAATATTTATGCCATGTAATTATTAAGTGTTTTAAAAAATAAACAAAAAAACCCACGTAATCTACCCTGTATGCCTGTCATTCAGTCTGGCAGGTCCGTAGTGGGTTAGCCCTCCCTTTCTGATGTGATGCCTGCCTCCACCACAAAGTGATTATTCCAGAGGTAAAAACTCTTGCTGAAAACAACAGTAAGCTTTTAATGACGTTAGCATACTTGCATTTACAAGCAGTGAAGTTGGTCATCTTCGTGTTGTTATTTATGCAGCATTAACCTTTTTCTCCAGATCATTGAGACTGAAAATATGATGGACCGAATTGTGACTGGCTTGTCTGAGTCTAGTGTCAAGGTGCGGTTAGCTGCTGTCAGGTATGAGCTTTAAATGGTCTGAATAAAAATCCTTTGCTGTGTGTTTAACCTTTTCCTTTCCGGACCTTCACCGAGTAAGCGCAGAATCCAGATGTAACTCGAAAGTATGCCCAGGTGAATTTTTAAACAGAGAAGCTAGCCCGAAAAGCCCATGAGGTGTTCTGAAGTAGTAGTTGAATTAACAATGTCTGTAGATATACTTGAAGTGTATATTAGTAATTGTGAAATGCCAGTGTGTTTGAAAAGTAAAAGTTTCAGCTTCTCGAGGAGCTAATTTTGATTATTCTTCCTAGATGTTTGCACAGTTTATCTAGATCTGTGCAGCAGCTTCGAACCAGTTTCCAAGATCACGCCGTGTGGAAACCTTTAATGAAGGTAAGAAAAGAAAGGGGGGCAAGTTACACCCATTCCCCCAGAGCCTTTAGTGAGCTGACATAGCTGACAGCACTCCCTGGTCTAGGAGTATGTGTGATTTTTGTGTAGAGAGGGCGTTTTGAACAGTTAATCTCCTCAAATCTCATGTTCTGAGCATCTGTAGATCTGCTGTGCCCTGTTCCTGAGAACAGCATCTCGTGTGTGACAGGGAAGTATGTGCTGCCTGGTTTTCTTTTATTAAATAAAACTTGACTCATCTGAGCTCCCTATGTGATTAGCATTGCATTTTAGACTTCTATGCAGAGTTGTCTTTGCAGTTTTTACTTATAAAAGAAAAGGAATCAGCCATTTACAGATAAGCTATAACTTGTTCTTATTCTTTCGGCACTCCCTGGATATTTTTTTTAACACAACTGTCACCTCTTGCTTCTCTACTCCAAAATAACTTTTTTGGTCTTAGGTATTTCCTTAAGGGGTGGGGGGGGTTGTTCTGGTTAATTGAATCTTGATTGAGGCTTAGAACTTGCATCAAGTTGCTGCCAGTAATATTATTCCTGCTCTATTATAGAACCATAGGTCAACTTGGCCTGTTTTGTTGACATTTTTGGTTTTTCATTTTGTACCTGCTATGAAAGCCTCTCGGCTACCCCAATTTTTTTTTGCTCTAGAGCTCTTGCTCTCAGCTTAAAGCTTGAGGTTCCAGTAGAGGCATCAGTGTGGTAGAAATAGTCAGGGGAAGCTTCAGGCAGGATGAATATGGAGTAACCTTTGAAGACGGAAGGCAGGAGGATGTTCCAGAGGGAGAAATGGCATTAACAGAGACACTACGTGTGGTATGTGCAGGAACCATAAAGGGTGCCTTCATGACTAGTAGAGGGGTGGGATATGAGCGCCAGGTGAAGAGTTGGACCAGTGCTCTCCAGTTAAGTGGTTTTCCTATTGCCATTCCTTCTTGTCCTTAGGTTGTACCTGGACAAGCAGCTTAATCTTGATTTATTGATTCTGTCCATTCAAGGTTTCTTTTAAGCATTCCCTGTTTCCCAGAATAACCTCCAAATATTTCCTGTGGAGTCATTTTCTCTGATTGCTCAGCTAAGTACCCCTCTATCATATGAATCAGAAATGGAACATGTGGTTTCTAGCTAGTTCTATCTGGGAAAAGGTTTGGTGTGCAACCTAGAAGGATTTTGTGTGCTTGAGTACATGTGGGTATAATTATTATACTGTCAAGCTACTACTTTGTTGCACATTTAAGATATAGTTTAAAAGCTTGGAAGTAAATCAGTAATGTATTTCAAATATTCCAGTTCCTCTTAGTTAGTTCAAAGACGTTTGCATGTCTATTGATTTTTTCCCCCCTCTTTTGCTTTCCCCCCCTCTTTTTGCTTTTAACTGTTGGTTAGCAAGCCACAGAGTAGCCATTTGATTTTAATTACAAATTTCATTTGTGATTATTTTTTGTTATTATTTTGGTGAAATGCTATTTGGTCAGCGTTAGATGTTAACTTCCGAATTTCATGTTGTATCTTACACTGTACTGAGTAAATGCTTTTAAAAATTTCATAGAATCTCTTCTGTTTTAGTTTATCCTTAAATGTTAATCTACTTTGAAAATAAAACTTGATAAAAGCACATTAATCTCTGTAAAACAATAAAGATTTAAAACAGTGAATCATATTAAGCAAAACAACTTTTTAAAGCCTGGGTAGGCACTCACTTATTTCAACCAGTGATTCTAAGTAGTGTAATTTTGGAAAATGATTATTTCTCTTATTTCACAAACATTTTGTGCAGTGCCACCTGGTTGATACAGATCAGGATAAATTAGACCATAAATATATAGATTATTCCTTCAGAAGCTTAAATCTGGTAATAGAAAGAGATGGGCATGTCTGCTCATACAATTTGGATCATGTGGGCAGCATTAAGGGTCCTAGGAGGTCCCCAGCAATGGAAGTGGACGCCCAGAGGAGGAGAATATGACTTCTGACTGGAAGGGCCCAGGGGGTCTTCTCGAATGGATGGTCTTAAAGCGTGGGTACTGAGGTGCACCAGAGATGCAGGAAGGGGAACAGGGGCTTAAACGGGTGTGTGGCAGACACAGAGATCAGTATGCATCATATATGAGATTTGAGATTCAACAATTCACAGAATTAAAATGGTGTGTTAAAAGAACTGCTGCTATTTTGTAATTCTTGCTTATTCTTAACTTGGGGACTTCAGACTTGCTTTAGCTGAAGAAAGCAGATAATAAATTTAACTCTTAAAGTTTTTTGTGGTTCTCCATTTCAGATTTGCACAGCTAGAGCTGCTAGGACTCCTTCTGGGATCATGATCTGATCCTGATCTGAGCCCACATGCGAAGGACTTAAGTGAAGTGGTTATTGCATACAAGTGGTAGTGTGTATGAAGCCTTCTCTCTTAGACTTGAGGAAGAACAGGTTCTGATAATAGCTAATGGAGACTAACGTTGGTCATCTTGCTATGTTGTCTTTTGAGTTCAGTGAGGGTCCATGGCATGTAGCTTCCATATGCCTGATAACGACGACAATATGGCAGTAAAGTACCTTTTTAAAAACCTTACTTATATAGTCATTACTGTGTGCCAGTTACTCTTCCAAAATCTTTCCATTTGTTAATTCTCACAACAACCCTATAAAGCAAGTACTATTATTATCCCCATTTTACAGCCAGGGAATTCATATACCTGTTTAGTGGTTGAGCTAAAATTTGCGCTCACGCAGTCTGTGTTCCTTTATTATTCATCATATCACATTTATCCTAAGTAGTCCTGTCAAGGAAGTGTTGTTTTCCTTAATTCCTCAATTGGAGGCTCGGAGAGGTTAAGAAATGTACTCAAGTGCACACATCTAGTAAGTGGAGGAGTAAGGCTTGGAACCAGCACTGTGTGACTCCAGTCTCAAAAACCAGTTCCCCACAATACCCGGCCTGTGCAATAGCTCTATCCATCCATGCTCCTCATCAAACAAGTCCTTCTAGGGACGCATTAGGAAGTCTTGGACCCTGGGTGGTTTCGTAATTGGCCTGATATGATGAAGTAGAATAAGCTACGTTGCCCTAAAGCAGTCCCATGGTCTTCCAACTGTACACGGAGCCTCCAACCCCACCCCCCAACTGTCGAGCTCCTTTTCCATGCAGCAACCCCATCCTGGCAGTGGGGCTGTAGCTCCTCCAGCAAGATAGAAGGGAGGGTCTTGGTCATAATTATAACACTAAATAGAGGCTGACACGATATCAAGTGAGTCTTTCCTAACCATTTCTCCCATATGAGAAATCAGGTTGAAAGATAAATTTTTTTTCTCATTTATTCTTATGATCTCAACTCCATGTTTACAAACCATTAATAGTATCCTTTTGTTTTTTTAATTCCATAGGTTTTACAAAATGCACCAGATGAAATCCTAGTAGTAGCATCTTCCATGCTATGTAATCTTCTTCTTGAATTTTCTCCAAGCAAAGAGGTTTGTATTGATTTTCTCTTCCTGGGTTGCCTGGTCCTACCAAGAACTTAGTCAAATAATTTTCACAGTAGTTGACATTGAAATTTGAAGATTGATTTTAAAAACTATTCGTGGTTTGTTTAAAGATGGGGGCGGGCAGCAAAATCAATTATTTTTTAATATGAGTATCATAATTTCCTATTATCCCATTTATTCTGCCTGGCATATTCAGATTATTTAAAAGATATTACAGTTTACAGTCACTCTAAATGGCCTGCAACTGCAAATGTAAGAAGTAATTACACAAATAATAGACTATTTTCAAATTATATTTACTAAAGAATAAATTAAGACTCAGTTTTGTAAACCAGTATTATAAGTCATTTCAAGGAGATAACTGCTGGCATCAGAAAATAATCTTCTTAATGTTTAGTGTTAATGGTAGTTGTTTGGAGAAGGATTAAATGTGGAGATATTTTCCCCTTTAATGCATTTTGTACATTATTTGAGGATGTATTATTTTTATAGGGAAAATTAAAATAAACTTTAATAAAGGAAGGAGGAAACCTTACACAAATAGTTTCATTTGTGGTGAAATATCTCTGGTCTGCCCAATCACGAACGGAGCTGTAGACACTGTCCTTTATTGTACATTTAGTAGTCCCATTTTTGTTGAATTTCTTTTCTGCATTGTAACACCTTGCAGGCTTTTGACTATTGGTAATTAGGAAGGCATTAGTAACAAGGTGGAGGTTCAGAGACAGACAGTTGTTCAACAAGCAAAAATCTTGGAACGAAAGGGGAAAGAGAAACGTAGTTATTTTGAGGGAAGACAAAGGTGAGATAAGATGCAAGAGTTTCCACCTGTTCTTCTCTGCCCTGGTGGTAGGAATCTTGGTCTGATGACAATCTGTTTGCAGTCAGTGTAACACCATTAATCCTCCTGCATAGCTGTTACGTTGCCTCAGATCTACCTTCAAAATTTTAGGGTCTAGTTATGAAGTAAGGTAGATGAGCTCAGGCATAGGATCATTAATGCAATTGGTTTTCCAAAGTAAAAATAAACTGTCCTGTAGTTAACAAAACTGTGTTGTGTGTTTGAAAGTTGCTAAGAGTAGCTTTTTAAAGTTCTCGTCACAAGGGACAAAAATTAAAAGTATGTATTGTGTGATGATGGATGTTAACTAGACTTATTGTGGTGGTCATTTTGCAATACATACATATATCGAATAATGTTTTACATCTGAAACTCATAATGTTGTATGTCAAGTATATTTCCATAAAAATAAATGAATAAAAAATAAACTGGATCATAAACTGGAAGGGGAGGAAATGCTGTAAGAGTACTATTGGGCCAGTTGACAAAATTGGAATATGGATTATCAAGTCAATAAAAATATTGTTTTAATGTTAAATTGTCTGAATATAGTAACTCTTCTGTGGTTATCTAAGAGAATGAATGTCCTTGTTCTTAGGAAATACACATTGACATATTAAGGGTAAAGGGGCATGACGTATGCACTCTATTTTCAAATAGTTCAGAAAAGATAAATGATGTGCCTGTGGGTGTATAGAACAAGAGATAATGATAAAGTAAATATGACAAAATGTTAAAAATTGATTAATTTGGGAAAAGAAATGTGGAAGTTCCCTCTATATAATCTTAGTACTTTGTAAGTTTGAAATTATTTCAGAATAAAAAGTAAAATACTGCATTTTGTACAAGTAGAAGAATGTGTACTCTTCTTCAAAAATGTCATCTTGAAAGGCACTGTCCTATTCCTGGGTATTTAAGTATGAATTGCTTAAGGCATTTAAAGGATCCACTTGTCAGATGGTCTTTTAAACATTCATTGATAATGGTAAATCAGTTCTCTAACATTTGAATTTTTTAGAAATTATCAAAACCCATTTTTAGCCACGTAAATACGAGTAAATTAAGTGGTCAGGTGAAAGCGTGCTATTTTAGGTATAAAATGTGGTATGACTATAAAGGTACAAGGCTGTTTTGCTTGTATGATTGAGAAGTAGTCCTGAAAGTAGTTCTAAAAGATGAATTCTGCAGCATGTTTGAAATAAGAATGACAATTTGGAAGGGAGATAGTCAGGTTGTCTTAAATTCCAATCTAAATCAGACTATAGCTTCATAGTCACAGCTTATAAACGACACATGAGATACATGACACACAAAGCAGGAGTGATGGAGTCTCGGAGGATGGTGAGAATGAGAGTGTGGAACTAGATAGTGGGATCATACGGAGTATGTGCGAAATGTACACTATTAGTGTATCTCATGAGTCTTTTGGGACTACAAAGAAAAAGGAACTCACAAGGATTATTTATATTTTTTAATTTGAGAGAGAATAATTGTCCTTGCCCTTCTCAGGGTGATATTTATGGTCACCTCACTCCCTGCTTTGTGAAAGTTGCTTGGAATTGGGGAAAATGTCATAGGCAGAGTGTCAGGGTATGTATGCATTTAGTTTACAAACCTGACTTAAAGCTGTTTTTTCATTGTTGTTTTTCTTTTCCAATGGCAGCCGATTTTAGAATCAGGAGCTGTAGAGCTACTTTGTGGATTAACCCAAAGTGAAAATCCTGCTTTACGAGTGAATGGAATTTGGGCTCTAATGGTATGTTTCTCTCTCTTTATGTATGTCATCATTTATAAAGAGAATAGAGCTATTTTCAAAATTCAAATGAAAGAATGTGTTAAAATGTCTGAAATTTTCTTTTTTACAAAATCTTGACATTTTTGCCCAGTTTTCTAATGGCCTAGGACCTAGAAGACTCCATATTCAGCTTTCAAATTTGAATGTAAGCAAGTTGCATGGCTACTGTGTGCATCTCTTCTCCTATTTATTACTAAGAAAAGTGGACAGATGTTGAAACTTGTCTAATTTTAGGAGAAATTTTCCTCATCACAAACGTATTGATATCTGTATAGAGCTCCCTACTTTACAAAGCACTATTGTGTCTCCTTTGCTCTATCTAACAACTTGGTGAAATAAGCTAGGTAGGGAGTAGCCATATTTTGCAAATGAGTAAGGCCCAGAGTGATTAATAACTTTCCCATGATAGAATTAGTACATAAAAACTTAATAATTTCTTCATAGTTTCTAGTAAATAATTTATAACCTAATTTTTAAAACTTTATAACTGTGAAGCCAGAGGACCATTTATCCTTAAGGTTTATTAAAACTAAAATTAATTAAAATTGAAAATAGAGTAATCCTACATGGATTTTTAAAAACATAGTAACAATTTTATCATTACGTACCGGACACTAAGCTAGGTGTTTTATACTTGTTATCTCTAATTCTTATTTTAAGTTATACTAGTACATATCCCCCTTACAAGTGGGAAACTGGGACGCAGGGAAGGTAAATGAATTGTCCAACGCCTCACAGCTAATCAGTGATGGAAATGGGTTTGAACCTGTCCCAAGCCCATGCTCTTATTCCTGTTCCAGGTGTATTTGCTATCTTTTCACACAGACTTTGGGACAGACATAATCATCTTCTAAGAAAGCACTGAATCCAGTAGCTTCACAGTTGTTTTTTCTCCTTAACTTTGCACTAGCTTTTAATACTTTCCTTTCTTGAAACTCTTTCCCAGGACTTAATTATTTTTTTAATTTTTATTAAATTTATTGGGGTGACATTGGTTAGTAAAATTAAATGTTTCAAGAGTATAATTCTATAATATTCATACATCATCTATATATTGCGTTGTGTGTTCACCACCCAGAGTCAATTCTTCCATCACCATGTATTTGACCCCCTTTACCCTCTTCTAACCCCCCCGTCCCCTCTTACCCTCTGGTAACTAAACTGTTGTTTGTGTCTATGATTTTTGTTTGTTTGTTTGTTTGTCTTGTTTGTTTTGTTGCTTTCAGTTTTATATCCCACATATGAGTAAAGTCATATGGTTCTTGACTTTTTCTGTCTGACCTATTTCGCTTAGCATAATAATCTCAAGATCTATCCATGTTGTTGCAAAAACACAATGTAGAAAAGAAAGCCTCTTCAATAAATGGTGCTGGGAAAATTGGAAAGCCACATGCAAAAGAATGAAAGTAGACTGCTATCCGTACATATCCAGATGTAACTGTCCCCTATCCCCCAGTTCTATCACTTAAACAACTTACGGGACTTCATTTGAGGACTCCTTAACGTGTACAATTTTAGTGTTGAAAATTGAACTTATCATCCCTGCCTGTCCCAGCTCCCTCTCCTTCCTCCTTGAAGGATATGAGCCACTCTTCAAATCCATATTGACTGTCTTATTCTCATCAATCTCCATATTACCAGCTGTTATGTTCTCTCTCCACTAAATATAAAACCTTAGAATCATGTCTCTTGACATGCAGTCCAGTACTCTTTTTGCTCTTCCATGCCGCCTTGCATCGTTAAGTAACTGATCTTTCATGTCTTAGGTCCTTGATTAAAAATAAGTTCCTGGAGGGCAGTAACCACATATCTTAATAAGTCTCTAATTTATAAGAAATTTTTATACGAAAAGTTGATTTATGAGTTATTTGGAATTTGCCCTTGTTTTTCTTCATACACGTTACTAACTTCAGGTTAGGCTGTGATAATAATCCATAACATGTCCACGAAGGAGAAAGAGGAGAAAAATAGCTACTGGCCATTTGGGGTTGATAGTGGGTTTGCTTGGAAACACATCCTACCCCCTAGAGAGCTTCTTGAATTATATGGCCCAGCCATATCAACAGCTAGTATCGTATTGTGAACATAATAGGTGTTTCATACCAGTAAAGTTAACAAACATACTACTTATTTTTTCACCCATAATAAGTGAGTACTTTTAAGTAATTCTCAAAATGCATGGCACAGTATAGTTGTTAATAGTTATTTTGCCATTAAAGTACGTGGGAGGCAACTTGATAACCACAAGGATATTCTCAAAAGTAATAGTGGAGTTTGTATTTAGTATTTGAGAAATCTTAAGACACTCAAATGCCTGTGTCAAGAAGTGGTCATATTCCTCGTACAGGAGTGATAATTATATTTCTCTTGACAGAACTATGGATGATTAACAGGAATCAAAAATAATGTGACTTATATTTAAAGATTTTCTGCAGATTCTGTTAGTACTCTGAAAATTATCAGTTATTATTAAAATATAATTAAGCAAATATAGACATGATTCTTTAAATTTCTTTAATCCTTTCAGAATATGGCATTTCAGGCTGAACAAAAAATAAAAGCAGATATTTTACGAAGCTTGAGTACTGAACAGCTATTCCGGTTATTATCAGATTCAGATTTGAATGTGCTGATGAAGACATTGGGACTTCTTAGAAATCTCCTGTCTACTCGGCCTGTAAGTAAAACCACCCAGGTTTCCAGATTAGCTACCCCTGTGTATACATTGTAAAACACTGCCCTGCCTGTCTGCTCCTGTCGACCTCTGCCCACAAGTGTGATTCAGAAACTGCTCCTTCCTAGAGAAGCACGGAGTTGATGTGTAGACCTGTCACCATAGGTTATCTGGGAGCTGCTTCCCCATATAGCCACCTGGCCCTCCGTTGCTGCCTGTCCCATCTCCCTCTCCTTCCTCCTTGAAGGATACAAGCCTGTCTTAATCTGTTACTTTAGTCTTACCTGGTTTGCTGGCCAGGGTGGGTTTTCTTGTCTGCCTAAATCACTTACCTCTGGGGCTTCTGCTTCTTTCACTTTAGAGAATCTTTTTCACTGCCATTCCATACTTACACACACACACACACATGCACACATGCACACACACACACCCCACCCCACCCCCCTTCAGCCCCCATTTACTCGAATGACCTCTGAAGAGGTCAGTGTGGAGAACAGTGGGTGTATGTCAGAGCGCGAGAGGCTGAGCCCTGCTGGTGGGTCCCTGTCATTGTTCTGTAATGTTCCCTGAGCAACATTGTCAGTGGCCTTCATGTAGATGAAGAATCATGGGTGGTCCCTTCTCTGTGCTTCACTGTTATTTTTTATTCGATTTATTTAAACTTAAAAAAAAAACACCCAAAAAACAGTTCACCCATTTCTCCTATTCCCCACCCTGCTGCCTCTGGCAACCACCAAACTGTGTATCTATTAGCTTAATTTTTTAATTTATATACAATATTTTTAATATACTATTGTATATTATTTATGTATTATATCACTTGTTTTTTGAGGCTTTGTACATTTGTGCCCCAAAGATAGCAAATATAGCGATACCATGCTTTTCAGGTCCGGCTTTCCCCACCTCCCTCACCCATTTTTATCTGCCTCTTTTTCTTTAATATCGTTGGGCTTGAGGATCCCAAGTGATTGTAATTCTATATGCTATCTGGCCATGCCTATGCTCTCTTCATCTTTAAGTCATCCAAAAAAATAAATAAATAAATGTTGAAGGCAAAATGCAGCTTCAAAATCCAATAAACACTGTTTTTTGGCATCTGGTTCTATATACTGTGGTGTTCACTTTGCAACAATTGTATGTTCAGAAGCCTTCTGTTCTTTCCTGTGATTTTTTTTCCTTGTTCCCAGATACTAATTGTGGATTTCCCATTCTTTTACAGCATATAGATAAAATAATGAGTACTCATGGAAAGCAGATTATGCAAGCCGTCACTCTTATTTTGGAAGGGGAGCATAACATTGAGGTCAAAGAACAGGTATGCGTTCCCTTTTTTTGAGGACTACCTTCTGATTGTATTAGGTTGGTGCAAAAGTAATTGTGGTTTTTGCAATTATTTTTAACCTTTTAAACTGCAATTACTTTTGCACCAACCTAATACCAAAAAAGATTCGCCACCACCCCTGACACTGTCTTCAAGAATTCTTCCTCCTGGAATAGGAAGAAACGTAAGAGTTTAGTTTTATCCTTTGTGTCGTACATTGTACACACCATTCCTATCTCAGAGGGGTCAGCCACCTGTGATCATTCTAGAGTAAATCCTTTGTCTAGGAGTCACCATTTCTCGCCCTCTCTCCCACCATGCTCTGACCCCAAATTTCTGCAACTTCCTGATGAGATAATCCCTTATGCTGGAGACAGTTTTTGTTTCTTTACTTTTATGCATCTCTGTTCTTTATTACTATCCCATAGCCCTACTTTTTGTTGAGTTTCAGTAAGGCAAGTTTAGGGTAAGCATAAAAATACAGAAGCTGTACATTCGTCAGAGGGCAGTTTGGGAAGCACTTTTCTTTATTTCCTGGGATTTATTATAGGATTTTTAATATAGTACGTATTTTATTTTGTTATTTTAAAAAATGTCACCTACAAACTTAAAATTTTAACACAAGATCTGAGGTAAAGATAAGGTTCAACTTTCTGGCATAGACGTTGGCTATATGGGTGTGTTCACTTTCAAAATTGAGCTGTACACTTACATGTATGGAGGAAACCTGCCCAAGGTCATCAGTGAAGAGTTGGACCCAGAGAGTCTAATTACAGGGCTCATGCACCTCATCCTCTGTGTTCCTGAGTCGGAGTAACTCAGCTGACTTCAAAAGAATAGTCCAGGAAGTAAGAGCAGTAGGATTTAGGAGCTGTGATTGAATATGTGAGTCAAAAAAGGTGGCAGATTTGACAGAATGGTTTTAAGATAGATATTTTAGATGATTTCTCTTAAAATTCAATAATAAACAACTATGTTTTGACGAACAAAAATTTAACACAGAAAAAATATAATCTCTTAAGCATCCCTGAGGTTAGGGTGAATGAGATTCATTACTAGAACAATGAAGAAGACACATTATTCAAAAGAAACTGTTCTACCTGGAAAGCATAGGAATGAATTTTGTCTATAAAGACAACTCACCTAGATAGAAATCCACTAACTTGAAAAGTGAAGCAAAGTGAGGCCAGATTTGGATGAGGGCAAAAGAAAAGACCAACAGCAATAATATGTTTTGGCAAAACCCAAAAGATACTCTCACAGGTTTTGGTGATGGTCCAAAAGCAGGCAACTGTGGGAGGCTTTGTCTGGTTCGAGCTGGAAGTTTAATTCTTTTCAAAAGCATCTGATAAATTTTGGGGTTTTTTTAATTGAGGTATATTGACATATAAG
This sequence comes from Rhinolophus sinicus, assembly GCF_036562045.2. Classification (NCBI taxonomy): domain Eukaryota; kingdom Metazoa; phylum Chordata; class Mammalia; order Chiroptera; family Rhinolophidae; genus Rhinolophus; species Rhinolophus sinicus. The sequence continues at coordinate 36,704,898 of NC_133759.1, forward strand.
CTGCATATAAATAAAGTATAGAATATGATACGGTGACATATGTATATATCTGTGAAATGATCACCGCAGTCAAGATGGTGAACATACCTTTCACTGCCTTAGATTGGGAACAAGACAAGTATTTCCCTTCTTAACCACTCCTGTTCAACATCGTACAGGAATTCCAACCAAGTATAATATGTCAAGAAAAAGGAATACAAGGCATACAGATTGGAAAGAAGTAAAACTATTCCTAGATGAAATGAATGTCTGTAAAAATGCCATGGAATCATCAAAAAATCTAGAACTAATCAATGAGTTAAGCAGCATCACAAGATAGAAAAATCAATTGTGTTTTTATATATTAGCAGTGAACAAGTGGAAGTGGAAATTTAAAACAACAGTACCATTTATAGTAGCTCAGAAAAAATGAAATGCTTATATAGAAATCGCATAAAAATGATCAGTGTTTCGTAGTTTTTTATATAGAGATGTGAGATCTGTATACGAAAAACTACAAAATACTGATAATGAAAAAAATCCAAGACCTAAGTAAATGGCAAAATATACCATGTTAAAAATGTCAGTTCTCCCCAAGTTTATAGATTTAATACAATCCCAATGAAAATCCCAACATGATTTTAGGTAAGTATGCATATAGGTGTACATATCTGAAACCTCTGTCTTTATAGATTCCAAAATCTGTTGCAAAGATGAAGGAAGTAGAATAGCCAAAACAGTTCTGAAAAAAAAAAAAAAAGAACAGAACAACATTGGAGGATTCACAGTACCTGATTTCAAGACTTACTATCAAAGCACAGTAATCAAAAGACAGTGTACTTGCTGTTAGCAAAAGGAGAGCACATAGAGATCGGTAGAACCGAATAGAGTCCAGAAATAGACCCACACAAATACGGCCAGTTGACTGTTGACAAAGGTGCAGAGGTAGTTCAATGGAGAAAGAATGGTCTGTTCCACAAATGGTTCTGTAACAACTGAAAAAAAAAATTAACTTTAAACTCTTACCTTACACCTTAGACAAAAATTAACTCAAAATGAATCATAGACCTAATGTAAAAGGTAAAACTTTTAGAAAGAAATGCAGGAGAAAGTCTTTGAGATCTTAGATTAGGCAAAGAGTTCTTAGACATGACATTAAAAGCATCTTCCAGTATCGGTTAATTGGACTTCATTAAAATTTAAAGCTTCTGCTCTGTCAAAGGCACTGTTAAGAGAATGAAATGACAAGCCATCCACTGGAAGGAAACATTTGCAGATCAGATACCTGACAGATGACTTGGGGCCCGAATATATCAGCCACTCTCAAAACTCAACAATAAGGAAACAACCAAATAAAAAACTGAGCAAAAGATATGAACAGATATTCCCCAAAATATCACTACATATCTCTTAGAATGTCTACACAATGTTAGAGACAATACAAAGTGCTAGCAAGGATGCAGAGCTATCACGCAGGGTGCATGCGGGGTCTCTGGTCCCGCTCCCCACATAAGAACGCAGGATATGGTGAGGCCAAAAAGCAACACGCACGGAGCCACAGATAGGGGAGTCATACCGCCATAGTCTCAGTGGCGGCTGCGTTGGAGACAGGAAGCAGGAGCCACATGATCTGCAACCTGCGTTCCGCTTCTCTGACAACCAACCAACCCCACTTGCTAACTGCAATCTGCGCTTGCTAGCTCAGCCACCGTCTTCTTGCTAGCCCCCCCAAAAAAGATACGTAAAGAAAAAATAAATACTACATACATACACATACATGTTTGCACAGACCCTCACTCTCTAGAACAAATTGGTACACTGTTTGTAGATGTTGAATCTAGGTGATAGTATATGGATAGGTGTTCATTGTACTGTTTGTTCTTTTAACTTTTTTCAGTGTTTAGTAACTTCTAATAATAAAAAGTTAGGGAAGAAAATAGTTCAAACCTGTTTATTGCCCTTGCTGCCCCCTCAGTCCTGAGAAATACAAGGGTGTTGTACCTGCGAGGCTTCTGACAGGCTCACTCACCAGGTACCAGATCACTTTGAAATCTAACATCTTCCCCAGATCATGTGTCCCAGTTCTGGGGCATGTCAAGGTCTCCTAATCATGATTTAAGTGCCCTGGAATAGTTCTTGCCCCAGTGCCTGCTCAGGTCTTAGATTATAAATTGCATTTTCCATGTCTCCTATATTCCAGAGGCAGCCTTTCTTGGTTCAAACCTCAGGGCTCACTCCCTAATAGTTTAGTTACTACAGTATGTTAATCTAGGAAAAATAAGATATTTTTTCCTAGATTAAGATATCTTAATCTAGGAAACACCCTTTAAGGTATCTACCGTTTGGGCCATAGAAAGAGAACAAGTCTCCTCAATTAGCTATCACCCACAAGCTTAATTAGCTAAGTCTAACCAAGAGAAAGATTAAAGTTGGAGAAAATTATTTGGATTTATACCCCTTCCCCACCTCTCGTCACTTGCTTTGAGTAATTTCTGACGGACTGCTCTTGGACTCAGTGTCGCTCTCTCCAAGGAGCCCTCCCTGACTCGCAGTATCAAGCAAGTGTGCTTACTCTGTGCTTTCTTGGATCTCTGTTTTTACCTCAGTCACACCGCAGTGAGATGTAATTGTGCGATGGCTTCAAAGTTAGGGCGTATGTCTTATTCGTGCCTCATCCTAATGCCCCTGTGCAGTGCGTGCACGTTATAGGTGCTCAGTAAAGTTTGTTGAATTGCTAAGGCTGGCACACTGGCTTGGTATCCCTACCTCAGTCCTTTCACCTTTACTTTAATCCTTGCCTCCTGCTTGTCTGGCTGTGAGAATGCAAGAGCTGACAAGAACAGCCTCTTCCTGTGAGAGTTCCTTCCTCTAGTACCGATGTGGTGAAATATGTCCTGCCAGCTGGCACAGGCTCCCTCCAGTCTCCACAGTAGGCCCATTTGGACTAAGCTCCTTCACACATTTTGCGTCCCTTTCTGTTCCTCTGATAGGGTTCAGAAAGTCAAGAGGTCCTAACCGTCCATGGCTAATGGACAGGCCTTTACCCAGAAGGTCATGCGCTTGGGCACAAGTAGCATTTGGAGGGAAAGGGAGAGGGAGAGGGAGAGGGAGTAGGCGGGGAGCTGCAGCACCTATGAAGCTTCCACCAAAGAGACTACCTCCCTGAAGAAACCTTGTGGGTCAGGGACAGAAGCTTCTCTTAGAAATGAGTTTTCGAGAAAATAGTAACAAATTATGTTTTCCCTTTGATTTATGTGAGAGCATGAACTATGACGTGCCTGCCTTTGCCCAGAAAGAAACCCCTGAAATGTTTGGGTTCTTTTGGGTAGTCTTTCCTAGGTATGTTATGCTTTTTGGCAGTGAGGCCACGGGGTGAGAAATCAAGGCATTCACAGTGGAACCGGTGAGAATCCACATACTTGAGGGGGGAAGTTGCCCAAGTTCTTGAGAGACCTTGAGTCTGGAGACTTAAGAGCTTTCTTGATTGCTGGCCCTTTGTTCTTTTCCAGACACTGTGCATCCTAGCCAACATAGCAGATGGGACAACGGCAAAAGAACTCATTATGACCAATGATGACATCCTGCAGAAAATCAAGTATTACATGGTAGGCCTTTGTCCCCTTTCACTGTTTTTCACTAGCTGCACATTAGAAAGAAGGCAGTGACTGTAGCACTGTTAGCGCAAAACGAATCATGCAGAGATTATCAAAAGAAGACTAGACTACTCTGAAATAGATTCAAGGACCTCTCTTTCATCCTGAACAAAAAGAAACAACAGCAAGTCCTTGCAGCTTGTGCCATTGGCAGTATCACCACCCGCCACCGCATTCCCCACCCGTGTCATCTGATTGCATGTTATTCTGCGAAGACTTTAGCGTTTGGCTTTCTCTCAGCCTCTGCAATCCCTGTCTTACCTCTCAAGGCTTCAGTCCTATGCAGATGACCCTCTAGCCTCTGGCACCTGTTCTTTGACCTGTTTGCTTTCAAACATAATCTGTCACCTACTTCCGAACAGCTCAGCCACCTACTGTCATGGGAGTACCCTGGATCCTGGCACCAGAAACTGCGTATTGCCAATATCTGGATATCAAATATCCCTCCTCTTTTTACTCTGCTGACGTCTTCTAGCAAAACCCTAACCATGGGGGAACCTGTCTTCTTTTGCCTGCCATGCCCGAGCTAACGGCTGTAGAGAATGGCCCAGAATCAGGCTGACTGGTTTCGTATTAAACTCACATTTATATAACCCAGATAGGCACTCAGCACAGACTAGTTCCCTCCTGTGGTTCTCCAGCAAACGGGCACCCCCATTCTCTACAAGAAGAGGTTCTTACCTGCTCATTGTTTAAACCTTACTTCTCCCTCTCATCACTCTTAGTGGTGACCTCGCTTTTTGTTTTCATAAGAGAACAGAGGCCAGAATCATGCAGCGGCTCCCTGTTGCACCGTGAATAAAATCCATACTCCCCTTGTGATGGCCTGTGAAGTCCTGCATGACCTGATTCTTTCCCCAACTCCTCTCATTCCCCTCTTCCCATTGTTCACTACACTGACCTCTTTCAGATCCTCCAAAAGCTCATGTGGTTTCCCTCCTCAGGAACCTCACACACGCTGGCTGCTCTGCCCAGAATACTTTTCCCCACTCCTTCCTGGCATGCCGTCTCACCGCTCAGCCCTTCGCTCACCTGACTCTGCCTCATGGGCTCTTGTCTGTGTGGGTTATTTCTGTTCCCTTCAGTGCACTTAGCTCAATTATAGTGATACATATTGGTTTATTTGTGTGCCTACTGAGTGGCAGCTCCATGAGGGCACGGACTGTATCAGTGTTGAGCACAATTGCATATCCATCGCCTTGTATAGTGCCTGGCCCTTACTGTATGCTTAGTAAATATTTGCTGAATGAGAAGCTTACTGCTTCAGCTTGGAACCCCCTAATCTTTCCAATACCAGGTCCACATAGTGTCTCTGTCTTTTAAAAGTTTCTGTTGATTTCCCATACCCATCGAGGTATGCCTGTTCCTCTGCTGATACTCAAAGCCAGACTTCTTAAAAGCCTCTCCTGCACATGCTATCTTCTTCCTCACCTCTGAATCCACACTTTAACCCACTTCATCTGGCCTCCATCCCCAGTGCTCTACTGAAACAGTTCTGGGTAAGGTCACCAATGACCTCCATGATGCCAGATTCAAAGGCGCGTTTTCTCTCCTCGTCTTACCTCAGTTATAGCAAACTTCAACACAGCTGAGTGTTTCCTCCTCCTGGAAACATCCTTTTCTCTTGGCTTCCATGGCACTATACTTCCCTGCTTAGCCCTGGACCTCCTCCTGTTCTCACCTACATGCTCCTTTTGAGATCAGTGCTGCACACGTGTCACTGCACAATGGAACCTCCTAGGGAGCTTTCCAAGTCTGTTGCCTTGTACCCCTCCTCCTGAGATTCTGATTTACTAGGTCTGGTGAGTAGCTGAGGCCTCAGGGTTTTTAAAATTTCCTCAGGTGGTTCTTTTGTACAGCTGTAGTTGAGAACCACTGGTTTAGGGGAATTTCATATACTCCCATGACTTTTGCTGTCATCTCTATGCTGATGACTTTGAAATGTATACCTCCAGCCTAGACCTCTCTTCTGACCTCCAGACTTGTGTATCCCCCTGCCTACTCAGCATCTCCATCTGACTGTCTGAAGCCTTTTAATGTTGATGCTTAAAAATTATTCTAAACCTCAATTTCTCCTCTCTTGGACTTTCTGTGTCAGTGTAGTGCCTCTGCCATCTACCCCGTTGCTCAAACCTGTGAGTCTATCTTGATTTCTCCCGCTCTTTCACCTTAATCCAATTGATCAGTATGTCCTGTCAGCCCTTCCTTCAAATCTGACCTGGAATCTGTCTTTATATGACCACTGCCCTCACCTAGTCTACGCCGCAGTGTCGCCTGCCTGATTGGCTGTAGTAGCCGCCTTCACACCCCTGCAGCCCAAGTAATCTTCCCAAAATGTAAATCAGATCTTGTCCCTTCACTGCTTAAATCCTTCAGGGGCTTCCTGTCAACTCAGCATGAAACCCAGAATCCTTGCTGTGGCCTCTAAGGGCCCCCAATTTAGTCATGCCTACTTCTCTGAACCAGTGTTGCTCCACTTTCTTTCTCAGTGTGCACAAGCCATACAGCTCCTTCCTACCTCAGACCTTTTCAGGAACTTTTTCTCCTTCTCCAAATCCCTAGCCCCTACCTCTTTGCCCAGCTGGCACCTTCCTATTTAAGTCTGTGCTTAAATGTTACCTCCTTCAAAGAGATCTTTTCTGTATATTCCACCTAAATTATGTTGCCACCCCTCCACCTTCCAGTTTTCTCAATCACAGCAATTTGTTTCCCCAAAAAATATCCATTGAATTAAGAAGTACAGATTGACAGTAATAAAGTAGTCACAGGGATGTAAAGTACAGCCTGGGGAATATAGTCAGTAATCTTGTAATAACTGTGGGTACTAGACTTACCAAGGAGGTCACTTCATAAGTTATCCAAATGCCCACTATGCTGTCCACCTGAAACTAATATGATATGGAATGTCAACTGTAACTGAAAAAAAAAAAAAAATTAAAAAATACTCATTGAATGAATGATGAATGAACTTATGCATAATAAATGATTATTGTTGTACTGTATACAAGATCATTTATTCAACAAGTATTTACTGATGGCCTGAGACTAGGAGCAGATGATAAGTTTTGTTTTTGTTTTTTGTTTTTGTTTTGTTTTGTTTTAATGGAGCCCAAGCTGGACATCTCTTAAAAAGTCTCGGCAGGTAAAAGGAAAAACGAATCACCAACATAGAATTCTAATGGAGGAAGCCAAATCCATTTCTTTGTCTATGCTGACATACAGTCCTACATGGCAAAATAAGTCTGTCCTAGCCTTTAAGAAGCCATTGAGCATATACCACTGGTTTTTCCTCAGATATGCATAATTATTTAAATGTGCTAGGGACTTTTTCTTTTCTTTATCTACTAGGAAAACCATCCGTAAAGACTGTTTTACCACTGGGTCCTCTGTCATTTAGGAGAAAGCACTCTCGATGGATAAATGATCCAACTTAAACAAAAATGGTTGAACTTTCAGTACATGAAGAAAAATAGGTAGAATTGTGTTTCAGATGAATAGGAGTCTCCTTAACAATAGTAGAGATTAATCAAGTAGAGACTCAAATAAGGTAAATCAAATAGAGACTCAGTCAGTTTTTGGAGATGTTCCTATACAAATAAGAGTAATTTGAATCAGATAGTCAGTCGCTGAAGAGATAAATACGAAATGCACACCCATCCAATTTGTTAGCCACTGGTAAACTGAAAGTGTCCCAGTACAAATGAAGCATAGCTTAAGTCAAAAGCATCGAATTATGCCAGTGTTCCTGTGTGCATGGATTGAACGATAATTACAGGCTGCAACTATGGCCCTAGAGGTGTTTTGTGTGGCCAGAGGGTGTCTAAAATTTAAATATGAGTGTCTTGGCAAGGCTTCACTCCCCAGTTCACCACATTCTCCCCCATTCCGTATTTTCTTTAGTCCAACCCACTCCCCTATTAGTGCTAACTTTGTGGCCCCTCAAGGCATTTGATTTTGAAACCCCTGTTCCAAACTCCTAGGCTGTTGGGATTGCCTATGCTATGTCACACAAAACAAATGATCTAAAATGAGATTACCACCATTTTTATTTTCCTTCTCTGCATCAAATAGGGTCATTCACATATCAAGCTGCAGCTTGCCGCTATGTTTTGTATATCAAACCTCATATGGAATGAAGAGGAAGGTAAGAGATGGTGAGATTTGTTCTGAAGAAAATTCTGGAAAGGAATTCTCTGCCAGGGAAGGCAGCAGGGGCTCTGAGACCCTGGGCAGAGGCACCACTCACTGGGCCCCAGGCAGCCAACAGAGTTGCCTTGGGAGCCATGGGACCAGCTGAGTCAGCTGGACACTTAACACTGAGCTCCCAACTTGGACTCAACAATGTACCGTGTTTCCCCAAAAATAAAACCGGGTTTTCTATTAATTTTTGCTCCAAAAGATGCATTAGGGCTTATGTTCAGGGTATGTCATCCTGAAAAATCATGCTAGGGCTTATTTTCCTGTTAGGTCTTATTTTTGGGGAAACACAGTAGAACTGGCAGCCCCTGCCATTGAGAGAGCTGAGAAGGATTGTGAGATGTACTTGAAGAAAATGAGAGATGACAGTGGGAAGGAGGGTAGGCCTTTCATTGTGTGCAGAGAAAGCACATATAAGGACTACAGGCAAGTAAGCTTATTGGAGCAGAGGGTGCATTGGTGATAAATGAGCAATGCAGTGTGATGGGTGAAGCTGTCAGACGGCCTCTGTGGATCAGAGGTTCTCCACCTTGGCTGTGTATTAGGCTCTCCTGGGGATATTCACACCAGGCCAATTACTTACAAATCAGAATGAGTAGGGGTGGGCTCAGGTTTGTGTGAAGCCATACGTGTTTTTCAAAACTCCCCAGATGATTCCACTGTGCAACTAAGGTAGCAAACAGATGCAGGAGTGCAGTGGGACTCGGTGCTGGGTTGGCTGCATGAAAATCACTTGGGCCACTTGTTAAAATGTAGAGTTTTGGGCTCCACCCCTAGAGATTCTGGTTCATTGGGTCCAGACGAGGTCAGTGCATGAGTGAGTCACTGTGGCTCTTCAGGCGGGAGGAGGGACTCCAGGAGGATTACTCTGCTCAGCAACTCTGTCCAGAACAAGTAGAAGGAGGAGAAACTGGATTCAGCATACAGGCCCTAGAGTCCACGGACTGTCCGGGTGCCAGGGAAACAAGGCTGCCCCTCAAGGAGGTTCTTGTTGGAGGAAAGACCAGAGCAGTATGAAGTTGGAATCTGCCACATGCTAACGAGGGGCAGCAGGCAGTGCTGGACGGTCCGTGGAGGGTGGAAGAGGACAGAAGGGGCAAAACAAAACCTGCTGGGCCAGAAAGAAGTGATGAGACTGGGGCCCAATGGCAGAGGACCTTGTGGCAGGCTGAAGAATCTGACCTGGATCCTGTGGTCCCTGGAGAAATGAATTCAGGAGCAGAACCTGGATAGACAACAGGAAAGAGGGCCAAGAAGCAGAGAGACCAGTTAGAATGCTATTGGAGGATCCAAGCATAAGGGATGCCACTACACTGGGGAGAGTGGAGGACGGGGATAGAAAGGGTGGAGAGTGGAGGGCACTGGTCAGGCGCTAGGTCCTTGATGGTGTACCAAGGAGAGTGACAGCCCAGGACATGTGCCCAGTAACCTGTTGGCTTTCATCTCTTAGGTTCACAAGAACGCCAGGATAAATTACGAGAGATGGGCATCGTAGATATTCTACACAAACTGAGTCAGTCACCAGATTCAAACCTTTGTGACAAGTGAGTATCAAAATAAAAGGGCCTTGCTTTGGGGTACATTGGATTCTTTTACAAAAGAGTTTGAATTGCCTAGTAATTCACATGACCAAACAAAATCTTTTAGATTCTTGGATTCCCTTTCTAATTTTCTGTGAGCCAACTGTGTGACATTTGAGTAAGAGACAAACTACTTATTACTTATAACAATGATATATAATTATTAATTATTGCTAATAATAGCAAATTAATAAAGGCTCTCATCTTACTCGGAATCAACATGAGCCTGGGTCATCTTAGGGGGTAACTGGAGAGGATCCAGAGGCTACTCCTTACATTCCCTTAATCATCAGAATAGAAATGCATGTGGTCTTTTGGAAAGCAGCAAGGCAGGCCAATGATAAAAACATTCAGTAGCTCAAAACTTCACTGCGCACCTGCCTTACGCCATCCTGGCCTGGCCACTGGGGATACAGCAGTGACCACTGTGGAGTCCTGGACCTCAAAGAGCTCATCATTCACTGGGAGAGGCAAGAGCCATAATCAGAGAGCCCTCTACCCTCACAACAGCCAAAAGTGTTCTTCCTAGCTGTGTACACTCCCTTCTAACACAGCTTTCACTTTCCAGCTCACTTCTGTACATTACAACAGCAAGGAACATTAACTTTCATTCTCCAGACTCTTAAACATAGCTCAGAAGCCTTTCATGATTTGGCCCTGCCTTTCTCATCCCCTGTGTTCTCCCTCAACCCCGTACCCACTTATACCTGCCCTCTCCAGGATCACAGCCTCATGCATTTACACGTTCTGTTCCATCTGATTTGCCATCCCAGTCCCCTCTCCTCTGAATCCTCATTCATTCAACAGATGTTGGTTTGTTTTTTAATACTAACCTCTACCGGATGCTGTTTTAGGCATTGGCGATATAATTGTGAATAACATTGGTAACGTTTCTACCCTCATGGAACTTACATTCTAGTACAGAAGACAGGCAATAAGCAAATGAATATATAATATGATAGCAGGTAACGAGAAGTACTTTGAAGAAAAATAGAACAAGGTAAGGGGATAGAGAGTAAGAAAGTTTCTTTTCACATAGATTAGTTAGTAAAGGCCTTTCTGAGGATGTGACATTTTATCAAAGACCTGGATGAAATCAGAATGTCTGCCAGGCAGATGTTTAGAGGAAAAGTGTTCCAGGCAAAGGAAATAGTGAGCTCAAGGACCTGAGGCAGGAATGAGCTTGGTATGCATGTTCAAGGAACAGCAGGAATACCGGTGAGGCTGGAGAAAAACAAAGGGGAGAGTGATGGAAGTGGGAGGTGAGGGGGGGCAAATGAAGAAAAGAGCCTTGTAGGCCATAGTAAAGGCTTTGGATTTGATTTAGAGTTTAGTAGGAAGTCGTGGAGAGTTTTTAGCAAAAGAGATATTATCTGATCTGAATTTTTCGAAGATCACTGTGGCTGTGTACAGAATCATCTAGTAGGGCAAGCATGGAAACGGGGAGACCCGTTAAAGGCTGTTGTCATGTAGGTAAGAGGTAAGAGTGGTAATGGTAGAACTATTGAGAAGTGGTCAGATTCCGGATTTAACCTAAAGGTAGAGCCAACAGGATTTGCTCATGGATTCAGTGTAGGATGTTTAAGAAAGAGGAAAGGAAAATGCCTGGAGTTTTAGCCTGAGCACCTGGACAGGGGTTGACATTTACCCAGACAGTGAAGAATACAAGAGAAGTGGGTAGGGATAGGGAGAATTAAGAGTTCTTATTTGGTCGTGCCAAGTTTGGAATGCCCATTAGATACCCAGCGACTTGGGAGAGTGGGGCTGAACATGTAAATTTGGATGGTGTATAAAGTCATGGAGTCACCTAGGGAGAATCAGAGAAAGGAGAGAAAAGAGAAGGGCTAAGGACCACACTCTAGGGCCCTCCAACATTTAGGGGAAGATGAGAAATACCCAGCAAAGAAGCAGAAGGAACAACCAGTGAGGCAGGCAGAGACCCAGGTGCATAGGTGTCCTGAGAGCAAGGGAAGAGAATGCCTGGTCAGTGGCCATTTATCCTCCAGAACTCCCCAAAGTCTTGCCTGATGACATTCTCCACCACCCCACCCCACCACCCCAGCTATGCCAGGGACCCCTTCTGTGCTTCCGTAGCACCCACAGAACATACCACACTGTGTCATGGCTGTCAGCTTGCTTGTCTGCCCCACTGAGAGGAAGAGGCAGTTGGTTACTGCTCCTTGAGTGAATGTCTATGCCAGACTCTGGAGCACAGAGAACTGGCCCATAACTTCCTGAAGCTTGCCATCCTCTTAACGAAGACAAATCCCTGAATAACTGCAGCCCAAGGCTGCTGCTCAGATGTCTGTCACTTCAAAGGCAAGTCAAGGCCAGCCACGTGCTGAAGGCTGGATTGAGCTGCACCTTGAGAACTGGAACCTGCCCCTCCACAGTAGTAGTAACAGCTGCTGACGCAAATGGTGGGTGGGCTCTGTCACCCCGTCTCTTCTGGCTGCGAGCTGGTGGTTCCCATGTTTGTTCAGAAATGAAAATAGTTCTGCTGCGTGTTATCTCTGAGATGACCTAAAACACCACAAGAGGCCTCACCAGCTTGAAATGGAGTAGGTTTGAGCCCTGGCCTACATTGCTTAGACCAATCTGGTGCTATTTTGCCAAATTTGTGTGGCACACAAGTTTTCAGTATTCTTGAGCACCCTTAAAAGAATCAAGGTCTGAGATACCGTAAGTTCTCTAGGGAAAGATGATCTTGCCTCCAAAATCATCTATCCGAAAGACTCCTTAGAGAATAATAAGTAGCAGAAAGAATAAGGTTATGATCTTGGAGGTTTAATACAATCAGACATAGCCAACCCCTGAGAAAGACCCAGAAGGAGTCTCAATTGGCAGTTTTAAAGAGTAATACAGAAGTTCAGTCAAGACCTTCTAGTGGACATTCCTACCATGGCACAGCGAAGTCTGGGACCCGAAGAAGACATCTCTCAGGTTCCTCTGTCTCTAAGGCTTTGTGAGTCTTTGACTTTCAGATGAGGAGCTATTGTTAACTAGCCGTCTCCACCCCAGGTTCAGACGGCCTCAGATGAGGTGGACAGTCATTAAGGGGTATCATGTAGCATCATTAATAACCTTGTTTATGTAGGAAAATGACCTTTAGACTCCAACTCACTCATAACTTGGAGATAGTCTGTATAGAGCCTTTCTGTTCTGATGAATTGGACTGTTTGCAACTATCATCTTTCTAAAAGTCGTAGATAATTGTAAGAACACCTCTTAGTATACCACTTTTAAAAGTGTAGGTTATGTCTATTACATTGCTATATAGAAACTGCACTTGAGTCCAGCTGTCGCATGCCCAATGCACTCATACTAACTGAAAATGTTAGCCTTTTCTTCCATAATGTAGAAGGGACTTCCTAATTCCCACAGTTGCAGGATCTTTAGAAACTTGAAGCTTATAACAAAAGTAGTAAAGGAGGCCTCCTCAGTCCCAGCTCAAAGAAAGTCACTTTTACAAGGATCGGGATAGGTCAAGTCACTGCCCATGTGACATCTTTTCTTCTCCAACTAGCCACCTTCTTTCCCAGTCACCCTAACTAACCCACCTCTCACATTGACCAGTGTCATCAGGCATGATGAGAAGAACGAGATGCGATTATAACTTTTCTTCCTCAGTTTTGAGACATTGGAACCACGACAGCCTCATCCCATGAGCTCTTTGCCCCTTCCATGGACCTTCTAATCACCTACACGTCTTCTTCCTTGGTCATTTTTCCTCCTAGTTTCCCAGAACCTTAAGTGTCCTCCCCAGTGTCCTGTGGCACTAGATAAAACCTGCATGGCAATAGGATAATGTAAAGAATTCCAAATCCATGACAACCATATGCCAGTGACAGAGGAAAACTATAGAATGTCACTGGGCTGCAGCAGCTGTCAGAGCAAGGACAGCCCTTGCTAAGAGGACCACAGGAAGGGGAGTGCAGCCAGCATGTGCTGGAAGTAAGTGCCCACTGCGGATCTCTGCCCCTTAGGGTAGGTGCCCAGTGGGGCTCACCCTACTTCCTTTTGGGGACCTAACTTTTTAGACTAACCCTACTACCATCTTTGAGCCACAGGTCTTTTTTTCCCTTAATTACACTTCTGAGATGATGTTTAACAGGAACTTTGTGATTTCAGGGCCAAGACGGCACTGCAGCAGTACCTGGCGTGACGGGAGCACCCTGGGCACCTGCGAGCATCCCATGTCCTTGTTAAAGGAAGTACAGGAACTAGCCTCATTTGATTCCTTCTATTTGCACAAGTCACCTTGGACTGCAGGGAGCTGTTTTGCAAAAGCAATTTGGTAGGCTTAGATCTCAAATTCATCTTGAGAACATATTTTTGAGGTAGTAATTTCCTCAGAGGACTATTGTGTTTTCTTTTGTTTTTTGTTTGTTTGTTTTTTGTTTTTTTTCTGAGCTACCTGGACTCTTTATTAGAACAATCAATCATTTTCCTTTGGACCTACAATTTTTTGCCTATGCTGCAGCCACTTTGTGAGTGAGAATGAATGGGTCTGCACACACACGTGTGTGTGTGTGAAAGTGTGCACGTGTGAAAGTGTGCACGTGGGTCAGGATGAATGGATGTGTGTGGGGGGATACCTCAAATTTTCTTTTCTTATTTTGTGTGAAAATCTCTTTTCTACAGATTTTCCAGGGTTTAAGCATTGCTTGCTGTATAAAAAAACTTTACTGAATTATATACAGTTTGAATGAAATGTTATTTTAAAAACAAAACAATTGTTAAGTGTTCCATAAAGGTTATGTTGAATTTTGGTCAGATGAATATTTGTAAGTAAAAAATATATGCATTTCTGAACCTCAACTTACATAGATTTTCTTTATAAAAAAAAAAAAAAAAGAAAAAAGAAAAAGAAAAGGTTGGCTATAGTTGGCCTGAATAACAGGCACGATAAATGGTGCTGTGCAAAATAGTAAGCTAGCATCTTACTGCCGTCAATATCAGCCTAATTCAATAAGCTCTCAGGCTTCCAAGACAGATGGACAGGGCAGAGTAGAATGAGGGGACAAATTCATCATAGGCATTTTAAGACATCAAAGGAAAATATAACTACTGATAGTGAAAGCCCAGCCATGTCTCTGGCAGGCTTCCCTTGGCAGGAACTGGGCACCAAGAGCCTCCCAACTGCCCTAAATCCTGTCTTTGGTGTCGCAGTATCTGGCAGGAGTTAGTACCAGTCATGGAACCTTCTGCTCAAATTAAAGTAGGTCATCACTTTCTGGAAACAAAATCCAATCACCTTGTGCTTCCGGAAACAGCGTCTATCACTGTGAAACTAAAGAACGTTCTATAGATCCATCTGTGGAAAGAAGCAAAGAACAGGATAGTTTTAAAAGCTGTTTTTCTCTTAGCTAACTCAGTAATTCAGGACTGCTAGTTAGTGTCCTTTTGTAAAATGAAATTTTAGTAAGAGATGCGGCTAAGATCTTTTCCTGCGTGAAACCCAAAGCACTGAAGTTTGAGAGAAGGAAAGGGACTCTTCCCCAGGAGGACCGAAGATGACTTCTTCTCACAGCGAGTGCTGCTTAGCCCTTCGGCAGCCCTTGGCTTGGCACCTGCTCCAACTTCTGGGTCAGCTTCAAAGTGAACTCAACAGAGGTTGCTCTTGACTGTTTGAAGGTACAACCAGCCTTCCTTTTCCCTTTGTAAAAGGTCAAAGGCACTGTGGCAGGAAGCGAGGTCTGCAGCCCAGAAGCTTGCCATGAGTTGTGCCACTGACAGGCCCAAGGACACCAGCCACCCCTGGTGAGGATTCTCGCCCTGCAGCCGCCCCACCACCGCCCTGTACCTTCCTTGGGAGATTCACATATGTTTGATTGCAAATGAATGTTTTTAAATGTATTTAATGCAATTTTTCCTGTTCTCAACATGACCACCCAAGATTCAAACACAGAGATTTCCAAGTTGTTATTTTTTCAGCACATCACCAATTTAAAAATCTGTCACCACAGGGATTTGGGTTTTGTGCAGCTGTCAGTGTGCTAATGTGAGAAAGCCAGTTTAAAGAAAATCTAGTTTATTGGGAATAAAGCCTTATTTAGGCCCACTCCATTGACTTTTGTAGTCCTGAGAAAATATCCTTGGTTGGCATATGTAACACAAAACACTATAGAGTTGGTATTTCAAAGTACCAGGTAAATATGAAGAAACCAATAATGAATTGCTCAGACAATCTTGAAGCCAGGTAGCATTAGAAAGCTGAAGGCCCAATGAAATAACACTTTCACACTTAAACTCTGTGGATAAATCTTGCCTGTGGCTTTAAACAGATGATCAAAGAAAAAGTGCTTTAATTAACTTTTCTGATTTGAATGAAGGAAAATGTATTTATTAAAACAAAGCTGTTTGCTGCTTTACACAGGTGCAGTGTTCAGTCCGTAAGGAGGTGGGAGGAATGGGACGTGATCTTGTGTCTCCACCCACGTTCTTAACTAAGCTTCTCGCTCTCTAATACTGCATTCTGTTTCTCCTTTTGTGCCCTGATTGTAACCCAAAACTTATGAACTAGAAAGAATGTCCAGTTTAATACGTTGCATTTTTTTTCTTAAGCACTTTATGCAGAACAATACATGTTCTTCTGGTAGTGTTTGGATAATATGATTTTAACACATGCTAATAAAAGCCAAGAAAGATCATGGCAACTTCTATAAAGGAGTCTGTTTTCCAAATGTCTAGAACATTAGGAAGCATTAGAAAATAACGTGTACTGGCTTCTGCAACCTGTGATTCTTGGTGAATGAGAAACTGGGACGTGACTTTGCATTTCAGAGGGGGTGGCCCATACCCTAGGGTCACTACAGCTACCAGGGCATCTGCAGCCGTCTGGGGACCCCTCTCTTGGCTTCCTGAAGGCTAGCAGACCCTTTCCGGATGGCCACTCCCAGCCACCAGCATCCCCCCAATGTTTCCACCCCCTCAGTCCCCCTCTTCCCCTTATGTATGCACACCTCCGCTGCCACCAGCCCCTGGACTCGGGCCCAAAGTGTGGCAGATGCCCCGCTGCTCAGCACAGGCAGCTGCTGTCCCTCTGCAAAGACTCACAGGCACTTGTCACTCACTGCTGCCTCCTTTTCCCCCGGCTCTAAAATGTAGAGAAGCACCTCCTGTTTCTTGGTCTCACTAGATCCAGAGAGAAAGCCAAGGACACCTGCCCCAGAACCTGGGGGGAGGATGGGGAGGTGGTTGGCAGGGGAGGGAATTCCCCTGCCACAGAGGACACTTGGTAGTGAGGCCTGAGAAAGGAGGAGAGGAAACGGAGACTGACTCCAGATCCTGATGGAGAGCCGACAGAGAGCTCCCAACACCTTGCCAGCTGGGAGATGGCTGCTGCTGCCCCAGTCCTGCCCCTTTATACTGACTTTTTCTGATTGCTGGGCAAAGAGGCACAGGTCAGTTCCCAGTATGAGGGAAATTTGGTCCATGACCTGGCTTCAGAGAAAGCTGAGGGAACCCCCACCCCCAAGGGCCACAACATGGCCGGCCTGAGCCGCCTGCCTTTCCTCCCTCTACCGCTGCACCCCCTGGCTCCTGGCCTTGTCCACCAGGCAGTCAGCCCTCTCGCTGAGGGAGGGCCAGAGCCAGTCCTTAAGAAGCCAACTTTCTGGACTTCATGCAGCTGGGCCTGCCCTCCAGCCTGTCAGGCACACACACCCAGGAGCTAAGAGGCCTTGAGGCCCCAGACAGTGGCCATCTGCAGCCCCTGTTTTTCTTCTGTTGGAGGAAGCCAGGCCAGGGTCTCTGCCAAGGAGTTCCATCCTCAGAGACTGGGCTGACATTGTAGCCACTCTCAGGAGCCTTCTCTCTCCCCCACCCTTGCCTCTCCCCATTCCTTCTGCCAGGAACCTTCTGGAGTCTGAGAAAAGAAATAGCCCTGCATGTAGTGGAAGGAAGGGGTGTGAGCACCGCTCCCACTCTAGCCCTATCACCTGGCGTCCCTCCTGCTTTCTCCCTCCCAGCACTGCCACTCCCAGCTACTTCCTGGGAAGGCTTAAAAATCATCACAGACATCAACGCACATCACTTCCCACCACCTCAGTTCCCTTACCTCCTCTTCCTCTCTTTCCCCTGCTTTCAGAGACTTTTGTCGCTCCATCTCTCATCTGCTCTATCCAGTGATGGAAGACCCGTGGCTTCCCAGCTTCTGGGGAGATCAGATAGCTGTCAGCTGGGTACATCCCCAAGTAGCTCATTCAGAGGCACATGGCACCCATGGTGTGGAAGGCCAGGCATAGGGCTCTAGTGCTTCTCCAAGGCATTTATCAGCTCTGAGGTGGGCACAGCCATTGAGCCCACTCACAAGGGGTCAATCGAGCACAACCCCGGGGTGGTCTGGGAATCGGGAACAGTGGATTCCACTTTCCTGACTATCCTGTCAGGGCTCCATTGTTTCACATGGGTCTGTACCAATGCTGATGAGCAGAATGGGCATGCATGTGTCCATCCAGAGGTGACACAGTCGTGGGAAAGGCAGCCACCCCCAGTGTCATAGGCTCTGGTCTCCAGCTTCATGCAGCCTGACTCATCCTACCTCCAGTGCCAGCACAGAGTGTCTTGTGCTCTAGGCTGCAGGAAGAGGAAGGCACCTGGGAAGGGCCGTCTTCTGGGAGCTCACTGCCTATTTAAAGCACTTCAAGTTGGAGAGCGAAGTTCTCTGGAGAAAACCAGCAAATGAGCAGGAAATCACTGACATTTGCCTTGCGATGTAGAAGAACCCGGCCTTTTGCTCAGCCAGAGAGGAAAGAGTATGCCTGGGCTTAGTAAATTTACAAACCAACCAAAGAGCAAGCTGGTAAGAGGGAATGGGTGTGCGTGTTAATATTCATGGGGTAATAATAGTTACTTTTCACTGGAAACCGGTATCCCTCAAGGGTGCAACAATGGAGGCACGGCTAACCCAGGAAATTTAGTTAAAGCTGGAGCCCACCTGGCTCCACTAAGAGCTCTCAGGTTTCAAACTTAGACTTTAGTCAGAATCAGAAACCCCAAAATATCGGGGAAGGGAGCGTCAGGAAAATCAGATGAACCCTGTTTCCAAATGTAACCCCAAGCACTACATGCACACGCCGATTCAGGGAGGTCCCAAATGGCAAATCTGGCAGTGTGGCAGGACTGCCCTTGTGGCTTGAGTGCAGCATGAAGATTTAAGACCTATTTATATCTACTTGCCTCCAAGCTGATATGCCTGGAAGTGTCATACCCAATGTTCGTGCACTATTTTCAAGTTCATAGTTACCAAGTTAAGCTCAAAAGTTGTTTAATCCATAAAGTAAATTTATTATTGGGAGACACTGTCCTATGTAACTCAGTGTCCCCTGAGATGACACCATGTGACAGCAGAGTACAATAACTGATGTCCATTTATTTTGTAAAATCCCAGAGATAGAAAAAAAAAAAGTATGTGTTCTATATATTAATAAGGCAGGAAAGTATATATGTTTATTGGCCATAAAAGATAGCTAAACCAAAAATGTATTGGTGCTCAAAAAAGTAAGGTCGACTTCTAGAGGTTTCCTTGTAGGCAACAGACACAAGTGCACTGACATGTCATAACCTCGCCCCATCACATGCTCTGGAAGGCGGCGCCACCATCTCAGTTCGCGTCCTCGGGGGAGCGAAGCACCTGGGTGGGGCCCGTGGTTCCTTCCGCCTCATGGCCTGTGGAACGACAGCTGTTCTGTAGCACTTCTGAAACAGCCCTGTCCCGTGCTGGGACAGGCTGTCCCATCCACAAAGGAACAGGAAAAGGGGCTCTAACTACATCTCAGAAGATAAAGTCAGGGGTCAGGGCGGAAGGGACAGCAAAGAGAGATCCTAATATGTGTGCTGCTGACTGGGAATTAAAGGATTAAGGAGAATGTGGAACATTTGTTGAGCACTGAATGTGTGTCAGGCACCAGGCTAAGAACTTGACATCCTTTGTCCCCTTTCATCTTCACAACAGCCTATGAGGAAGATGATTCTTACAGAGGCGTTATGGGGCTATAGTGGGTGCGTCATCCTCATTTCACAGAGGAGGCTCAGAAGAGGTAAGTACCTTTCCAGAGGCTCTTCAGCTGGTGGAGCCAGGATTCAAACTCAGGATTCTCTGTCTCCAGTGCCCTTGGCCCCTGCCCCCAGCCCCGGCCCCTCAGAGGAAACACTGCTGGGCGGGACGTGTCAAGCAAATGGGCAGAACATCAGCACCCCTATGAAGCGGCATCACAGCACCCCAATGCCGGCAGGAGGCTGTGCATGTATTCCCAGGGTGTGAGAATAAATGGGCTCAGACCCTTCTGGAACTGTCCCGTGCTCATTATTACCTGAGGCCCAAAAGTCAGCCTGATGATCTCACAACACTCTTCCCAATAACCCTGGTGAGTATTTCTCACTCCGTTTGTTCTTCCCCAAACTTGGTCCTGGGTTACACCTATTTATTTCCAATTAAACCCCACCCCACCCCCTCAAAGGATGATGTCCCATGACCATGGGCACATAAGGAAATGCATCGTGGGTCTTCTCTGAGGGCAGATCCCCAGAGGCAAGCTGGCCCTAGCAGTACCACCATCACCAGAGTGAGAAAGTTCTTCCAGGCAGGGGAATGGCTTTGAAGAACCACAGCAAACACTTGGAAGTGTAAACTTGGTACTTTCCATGAGTTCTCACTTCCCTAAACGCCATGGCACTGTCAGCTTGGCCCTCAGCGGGCAGTGGGCAGTAGGCAGCAGCAAGTATTAAACAAGGGCCAGCACGGGTACACTCCGGTCCAACCTCACCTTGTCTTCACACCACCTACTCTTATTGGCTGGATTCAGATCTGAGGAGACCATGAACATACCAAACACTTAGGTAAATACATGGGTTAAAACCCAAACATGTAGGGAGACAGGTTATTACCATTTCAGATCTGCATGCAGCCTCCTCCTGAGGATCCCCCATCACATCCTTTGGTTTTCCTAGGCTATTCACCCCCTAACCCTTTCCTCCTCAGCTCAGGCTCAAACCAGAGGAGTGCACCTGGGCAGCAGGAGCAGCGTGGGCCAGGCCTGCGTCTCCCACTTGTGGAATGGGGTAAGTAACATGCCCTCTGAACTCCTTGGCTTTTTCACCCAGATTCAGAGCTGATGACCCAGCATGCTTTTCCCAAAATGTGGGGGCTGAGGGATATGAGGGTCGCAGCAGGCTCCAGGCAGATGGCCCCTCTGCTCTTCAGCTACCCCACCAAGGGCTTAGCATGGGGTACGCAGAGCACAGAGGAAGTGAGGGGGTGACATCTGGCCTCTGAACGGCTTTGCTGTAGGCTTCCAAACTAATTTTTTCCAGTGGTTTCCACGGGAAAATGCAAAGTAACTTTGCAACGAAAATATGGCTTCAAAGTAGGAATGCAGCAAAAATGTAATGCGGTATTAAAAAGCAACTCTCTTACTCTATGAACGTGCAAAACTGATTAGGACTGCTACTGAAGTTACATAATGGCTCCTGTTGTCTGAAAAGGACCTTATTTGATTGAAGACCTTGTTACCACATAGTTATTATCAGTCCCCCACATACTCATTCCAGATTCACTAAAGACCAAACGTACCTCGACGACTTACCCTGAGCGGCTTCTGGAACTTGGTCTGAAAACTTAAAACTGGGGAAGAGCAAAGCCAGTTCTCGGCTGGCGTCTTCTCTATCCCGGCTTCCATGGACCGCATTAAAGGGCATTTCTGTGCCGTACTGAGCGCGGAGACTGGGAACATTGGCAAAATGTACAAGACACAATTGTTTGATTTGCAAAAGAAATGTTTTGCTCTCAGGCAACATGGTCATCAATGACCAATCAGCACCCTGCATTTCTGTAAAATGCTTTCTCTCTGTTGGAAATGCCAAGAAAACAGCCAGGATGATAGTGGCTGACATTCATCCCGTCCTGGCGGTGTTCTGGGCACGTTGCTGGTGCTTCACATATGTGCTGTTATTTCATTTGCTCCACAGCCCTGGGAGGGAGACTCTGTCATGAGCCCCAGTGTAAGCCCAGGAGCTGCTATTTTGTTGATGTTACAACCAGGGGCTGGCACCCTGCCAAGGACTTGACATGAGTTTGCACAGTTAATCCCCCAGTAACCCTGTAATATAATACTATACTAATATTGCTAGGACTTCCTGTGCGTCAGGCACTGTCCTAAGTGCTTCATATGTATGTGCTCATTCAATCCTCATATCAATATCTGGGGCAGGTCCTATTACAGTCTCCATTTTTTTTCAGATGAGGAAATTGAAACACAGAGAGATTAAAGCTTGGCCCAAGGTCACACAGTAAGAGGAAGAAAAGGGATTCTGAAAGCTGTGCTCTTAACCGTGACAATGTACGGCCTCCCACGATAGGTGCTCATATCCCTATTCTACAGATGAGAGAACTGAGGCTCAGAGAAAGGACTTACCTGAGTGTGCAGTACCCTAAGATCCGAGCACCGGGCTCTTTCCCTAGTCTACGCTGCCTCATACGTGAATGTTCCTGGCCCCCTACAACCACATGGTTCAACCTCAGTTACTTGGCTTCTTACTCATTTCTTTCCTGTTGGCTGGGCCTCTCTCATCTTCAAAAGACACAGTGGATTTGGCATTGGTGGTGCCAGGCTAGATAACGCACGGGGGCAAGGAGCAGCCCAAAGCAGCCTAGTGCTGTACACAGACCAGGGCGCTCATGCTCAAGACACCCTGGGTGGGGCGTAGGCGGGGGAGTTGAGTCTGCCATGCATATTCCTAGGCCTCACCCAGAATCTCTGCCTTGGCAGGCCTGGGTGGGGCCCTGGAGTCTGTATTTCCTGGGTGAGTGTTGCAAGTGGTCCTGGGACCACACTATGGGCCCCTGGCTCCAGAGCAGTGAGGACTGGGTCCCGCAGCCGCCGTCAGAAGAGGGCAGAGGAGGCAGCACAGAGGCAGGTCGCAGGAGGCACACTGCAAAGGGCTGGGGGCTGGCGCAGACGGTGAGGATGTCAAGGTCTCCCCAAATATATAAGAAAGAGGGGGCTTCATGGCCGTCAGAGAGCCCTCTGTGTTACCCAGGATTCCAGGCTGAGCATCGAGCAGGGCTCTCCACTTCCTCGGATTCAGGTTTCGAGATAAATGAAAGAATCACAGCTGGTGACATCACCTGTCAGGCTGCTCCCTCCTTGCCACATCGGGGTCACAGGGTCCCATGAGGGTTTGCCAGGCGGCGACAACGTCCTCAGTGCCCTCAGTCCTGGTGAGGATCAGGAGGTGGCTTGGTCCACTGCACATGTGATGTACCAGCTTCTCAAATGCCTCCTGGAACAGGAAGGGGAGATGGACCCAGGGCAGGGGCCTGGGCCTGCAGAGGGTCAGTGGGCCCACCCCACCCACAGGATGGGAGAGGTCCATGAGCAGCCTTGCCACCAGCCAGCATGCCGGGGGAGGGACCGAGGGGTGGGGTGGTGGTGAGGCACCCATATACAAGTTAAAGACAGAAAGATGAGACTTTGAGTTGACTCATTTTGGGTTGAACATGAGATTATAACATTAAATAGGGGCATTTGAAAGACCACGTGTATGGGAATCATGTGGATGCTGGATAACAGAGGTGGGATGTAAAGACTTTTATTACAGAGCCTTGTAACCCTTCCCCTTTCTTCATGTAACCGCACTCTGGTTTCCCTCTGGGGAACAGCCCTTCCCCATTTCACTTGGTCCTTGTCTGCCTGACAACCATGAGGCCTATTCCTCCCCACCACCACCCCCATACACACACCTCACCTGAGAGGTGGGGCTGTGACCCAAGCGAGGCGAACCAGACCCTCCCTCCCAGGAGGTGAGTTATAAGCAAGTGCAAAGGGACAGTGGCTGAACCTCAGTTCTCCAATGGCAGCACCTAAGGCTTTGCTCCTGAGATCCCTAAAACGGTCTTGGTTCTTCTCCCCAACATCTTCTGTTCATCGCCCTTCAGTTCTCTTCCTTCAGTTAATTCTGGGAGTTCTGGAGTATTGTTCCAATAAATTACTTGTTTCATTACTTTAGAGTCAAAAATCTCTTCCTTGCAACCAAAGAACTTTTACCTGATACAACCTATAATCATTCTGAGAGCAAATTCACAATTCACTTGCTGTTCATATTCTTGTTCTTCATAAGACTCTCATTTCTCCCAAACTAGTATGAACCTATAAACATTAACATTGGAGAAAAAAAGGAATGAATGTGTTGGGTGTATGGAAGCAGAGGAGCCGACCTCTCCAGCCCTATGTTGGTAGAAGAGTCGCATTTCTGCCTCTGTCATGGTTCTCTCTTCATTTGTTAAGATGTCAAACCCAGCTTCCTGGATCTGTGGAATATATATACACACATGCATATTCTGAAAATGTAATCAAGCCTAAATTCACATTTAAATGTGTTGGGAAGTAAAAGACAATAGAAAAGGCAATATTAAAAGCAGTGAATACCCTCATTGTCGTCATATCTGTCCCACTGAGATTTAAGATTTTTGGTTTATTTAAATGGGATTTTGGTTCAAACTCCTTAGACGCCTTCTCTTCCCACTAGGACACTGCTGCACGATGCCCCATCCGTTTTTCCACCAGAGGAGACACGAGGACAATGCATAGGATAATTGTGGTGTCTCTTACCTTCATAATAATCTCGTCAGTCTTTCCATGGGCCACTGCATCTGGTTTAATGATTGCCAAGGTGCAGGACTTCTCTGATGAGACTGCAATAAGCCAAGAATGGTGCTGTCAGATGCTGGGCTCCCAGCACCCATCTTTGAGGCTCTCAGGAGGCCGTCCACAGGGACCATGCAGCCCTCTGCCCACAGCTCCCAGGGTTCCCCTGCCTGGGCTTCTGATTGTGTCCCTGCAGACATGGACTCTAGTGGAGGCATGGGTCAGGCTCTAGACCTTAACCTCAACCTGGCTGGAAGGGACAGAGACATGCAAGGGTCACAAACCTGGGAAGGGGAGCTTTGAAGGGGGGTGAGGATGGGAAGGAGATCAAACACTACTCAGGAACAGAAACCCATAAACAACTGAGAGAGCTGGTATGCAGGGGGAGAAGGGGAGCTGGCACAGAGGTAATGCAGGCCACACCCTCTCACGGTCCGTGGCCTCTAACTGCTGTCTACTGTGTTCTCCTCTCACTCTACTGACTCCCTTGCCAATGCTTCTTTTTAACTTTCCTTTTTAACTTTCCACGTGGCCCATAATGGCTGTCCTAGGCCCTGAGTCTACATAACTTTGCAGCGCCAGCACATACGACCAAACTGCAACTTTAGTCTTCTCTGACTCAGCTCAGATTCTCCTGAGAGAAGACCAGATGGGTCTGTTCGTTGTTTGCAGCCAAAGCAACAGTCGTAGCTCACTGACCAGTCTACTGACCGGCTGTCCTTTGGTCAGTGTCCATAGGTCCAATCAGCTGTGGCATTGAGGAAGGTGCCACATGACTGTAGTCTGCTCAGGCCCGCAGAAGCTGTAGAGAGGGCAGTGGCCAGTCCGTGATGTATCCCTGTTTGTACGAACTTGGCCTTGGTGAGCTACCTACACTCCCCACAGATTCTCTATCCCCATAGACTATAGTCTGTTCTCAGCTTTTACATCAGTTGTGTTGCAATGAAACTTCACAGTATCTGCCTCTGAAAAATCTTTAAAAACGTGTAAATCATTTGCAGCAACAAATCTATCCATTTTTCTTTGAGTACTATTTCTAACATCCTGTGAACACTTAGATTTTAAAGGACTCTTACAGTAAATTTCCTTATAAATTCACCAATGAGTGAGATCAGCTAGAGGCGTAGGGTGAGAAGAGAAGAGGCCAGAGCAGGGCCCGTAGAACTCCAGCCTGAAAAGGGAGCAAAAGAAAAAAAGCCAGTGGAGGGGAGGCTGAGAAGAGGTCAGAGACGTAGAAGGAAAAATGAGAAAGGTCACGAAACCAAGAGAGAAGAGGGTTTTGAGAAGGAAGACACTTTGACATCACCCACATCTGCAGAAAGATGCTGTCGGATACATAACTGGAAATTGCCTGTTGGATTTGGCACAGAGGAGGTCACTGGTGCCCCGGTGAGCACCAGTTCAGTGAGAAACGGGCACACAGGCCAGGTCCGCAGGGCAGGGCAGGAGCAGCAGGTGGGTGGCCCCAGCATTATGGATGAAGTTCGGAAGCTCAGCGTTGGGGAGAGGCAGGCTCAGGGCAAGGGCAGGGTTTTGCTGTTTTCGAGGTGGAGAGATTTGATTTAAGAAGAAACAATGGGGGAGGGCAGGAAGAGGAGATAACCCCAAAAGGGCGCGACCAGTGTTTCCCGTGGAAGCCAAGTCGATGACTGTTCTTTTCACACTTGAAGTTTCTTGCTTTCCTACACTGGGCCTCTTTCCTCGTTAGAATCCAACTCAAAACTGTCCTCATTATCTACACACAAACGGCCTTTCTACTTCGTGCAATAATCAGACTCTTCCTTCTCTTCCCGTCTTGGTTCCTGAACTTAGTCCTGGTGTCCCTGGTTTCTCGTGACCTTCCCTTCTTCCCAGCAACAACCTTGCTGACTTCTGGCTTCTCTTCACACTGTCAGGTCAAGTTCTTCTCCTAGTGGAGGTTCAGGGAGAACTGTGATGCCCTGAGTGTAGAATCCGCGAGCTGATACTTGGGGAGGAAGAGGAAGAGGGTGCAGGGCTGTGAGGGGGGAAGGTGTTCAGTACAGCTGACTTTCTGACACTTCAGGGGAAAAAAAGGTGAAAGAAAGAAACTTGAGCTCCTTAGCTCAGATAAGGACTAAGGAAACACAAGCATCATTACTTTACATTATTAATGTCACTACCTTTCATTTTATTAAATGGAGCTTTTCCTGATGCCTGGGAATTGCCATGAAAGTCACACTTGTTATATTTTAACATGATCAGACAGCTGTGAAAAGTGCCCCAAATGTCAATAAAGGTCAGAAGGGAGATCTGACACTGTGTTTGAAGTCAGGTGACTGGGGACAAAATGTTTTACGGTGAATCTTCCCAGAGTTCAGATTGCTCAATACATTGATTACTCATATTTTTTTTCAAACCATATCAAATCTGAGTCTGCTTTGCCTTTTTGCCCTGCTTGTTAGTTCTACACTCACCCACGTCCTCCTCTTCACCGTCGTCCTTTTGGTGGGAAAAACGTTCGTCTTCATCAGAAAGAGCCTCATCTTTAATCTAGTACGAATTGGTCATGAACAGAAAGTAGTTAGCTAATTATAGTTACCACAGGGACCTTCCAGAACCTCCAGAAACCAAAAAAGTAAAGGCCCAAAATACAGAACAAGAAAAGAAGGTCAGGGTTATCAGTCTTGGAAACTGCAAGATCCTTTCTTGTAGCTGGTGGAAGGTGGGGGGAGGGTGTTCAAAGACGAGGAAATCCATGCTGCTCTGAAGGTTTAGATTCTGCCTGTTTTCGCAAGCATCGAGCAGAAACTAAGGAAAAAGAGAGACCAACTAGAGAGTTGGCAAGAAGACAAAGGACGAGTTGAAATGCAAGGAAATATTGAGTCACTGGCTACACAGCGCAGGGCAGTAAAGAGAGAGCTCGTTTTCCCCTGGAGGAGGCACACACATTTGTGATTGTCCTTTGGGGGGGAAATTGCCAGTTTTCTGGGGGACTAATGTGGTCTGATTCTAATCCATTCTATAAAAACAGGCTTTGCTATTTGGAATTGAATATGAAAAGTTGAACAATGAACCCTGAACAATGTTAAGATTTGTTTGGCAGATGCTCAAAGCACCAGGAAATACCTCTCTCTACCTAACTTTTCAAAGGCAGCCAATTCGTTGTCTATGTCATCATGGAAACGATTTACCAAAATCACAAACTATGCCGACCCTACTTCTCATGGTCATGGCAGAGCTTAATTTCTAAATTCAAGACGTGAACCCTCTGCGATCCCAAGCAAAACTTTCAGGAATGGGAAGTGAGGAGGACGAGTCACCAGGAGAGATTTCACCCTGAGGTTGGAGTTCTCCTACCCACTATGTGAGTCCATAACTTTATTTTCATCTCTGAATTCATTGTCAGTGATCCAGAAACCCGTTACCAGTTAAAGTGGGGGATGCAAGGGAAATGGATAAAAGAAGTTAACGCGTTCTGGATGAAGGGGGTGACTTTTGAAAAGAACGCTTCAAAATGCATACACGTCATGATGACCATAGCACTTGCTCTCCCCTGGACTCTCAGTGAGGACCTGGGTGGTCATTGAATGAAGCTTCCAGCTGACAGCTCTGGGAAAATTAATGGGACAGGGGCCGGAATGGCTGGCCTTGCCCTGGGAGCAGACCTGTGAGTTTGCTGCTTGCAGAAGTGACCTCCTTACCACTTTCCGTTCTCTGCCTTTGGCCAACACCTTCTTTTCGGCCTCCAGCTGGTCTAGGATAGTTTTCTGCAGCAGTGGGGCATTTGCTCCTCTAACCACAGCCACCAGTTCTCCTCCCTGGAATACAACGTGCTGCTGAAGCCTCATGAAACCCTCTTGCCAGATATTAATCTCTTTCAAGAGCCAGCGAGAGTGTCCAAGAGCTTTGTTTAGCAGTGTGCCCGAGGTCAAGGTCAACCCCAGGCCCCCAGCCTCCGTCCCCATCTCTGCCTTCTGCCCCATGCCCCTCCTTTCAAAACTTCCTTCAGGGCAACTGGGAGTTAGTTAAGGGAGGGACAGGGCACACGATGTTGTGAGTGACCAAGTGTGGCCTGTCCATGGTTCATTCACTCAACAAGTATCTATTGAGCACTTACTCTGCCAAGCACCAGTCAAAGGCAAAGAGTAGGAACACTGACCGTGGAAAGACATAGTGAGTGAGTGAGTGGGGAGCCCAGTAGGCAGAGAAACAATTACAATAGAGTAAGATCATTGCTTTAATAGGGGGAGTGTACAGGACGCTTGGGGTTCTGGGCAAGACTCGATTCCCAACTCCGACTCAGGTGGTCAGGTGGAGGTGGTGTTTGAGGTGATGCTGAGTTTCCTGCTTCAACTTTTCCAGCAATCTCTATGCATATGACTCACAAAGGAGCAATCCGGAGAGGGAGAAGTTCACCTAGAGTGGGTTCTCCTCCATTTCCCTCCCACCCACCCCCAGTGGACCACCACAGGCTGAGAGTGTGATGGAGCCTGTCGCCCGGGCACACGTTCTAACACAGCCAATTATGATGCTGCTTTAATCACTACGGGCTCCAGCAACCAAACCACTGTGGTACTGCTCCCTTTTCTGCAACTGTGCCCCATGTCAGTTTGGCTGTAGGGCATGTTCATCTCAATTCCTTCCCATTTCTCCTTCCCACCTCCACCCATGTTTCATCATATAACCGTTCGGTCTCCCTACTAAAACCCAAGGCTCAAACAATGTTTTATCATGGTTTGATATGCTTCCAATTTATAATACTTGCAGTGCTGAGGGCAGAAGCGCAAAGGTTTCCAAAGTAAACAACCAGGGCCTGGCTATCAGGAGACCTGGGCGCTGGGGTTGGGGGTAGGGCCCCGTCTGCCTGATGTATGATGAGGGGGCTGGACCAGACCAGGAGGCACATATCAGTCATTTGCCTTCAGGGCCTGGCAGGTGACCGAAACCTAGGAAGCCAGGTGTGACAGTCGGCCCTGAGGTTTCGTGGAGCCAGAGCATGATGTCACACCCAGAGACATCAGACTAGCTTCAAACACTGAACCACGTGGCCTTCTTCAATAGTGCCTCTTTTCTGACTTTCTATAAACATATCTTCACGTTTTATGAATCCATAAAGGTGAACGCAGAGCTTGTCCTCCCCACAAAGGAGAATTCCTGTTTGCTGGAGACTCCCCTCTGCGGAGCAAAGGATAGAAAGCTTGAAACCTGCTCTGAGCGTGACACCTCAGGCAGGAGTGTGTGTGAGACACAAGGAGCACCCCTGTTCTGCACAGCCAGTCAGGAAGGCCGCCCAAGCGCAGAGTGACCCAGGAGCTGTGTCACCCCCAGCTCTCCGCCTGCAAGCAGTGACCTCAGGCCACCATCCCAGGCAGGGGCCTGCATTGCCATGACTTCAGGGCACTGTCCTTAGCCAAAATAAAGACAGCAAGGAGAAAACCACATCACTTGTTTGAATCAGTGAGGCTCTTTGGTGACTCTCAGTCAGAATTAATGCCAGTGAGACGCATCTATCTGAACTCTAATGATTTGCAACCATCAAATAGTTCTTGGTCTGAAAATGTACTTACTGCGTAAAACAGAAAGGTTGGCTCACACCTCCCGCGGTATTTTTCAAGGACATCAAGACAGTCTGCCTCTGCCTAGAGAAAACAAGCTGTCAGCAGGAGCCTGAGGCACAGAGGGGACAGGGGCATGATGGCAGGAGAACTGCACGGGATAACACACACACACACACACACACACACACACACACACACACCATACACTACACATCACACACACAGCACACACCATACATACACACCACACAGACCACATGCACACACATACCCTACACACACTCACAGACCCACATACATACCACACACCACACACACACCCTAC
The DNA here is from genome assembly GCF_036562045.2 of Rhinolophus sinicus. NCBI lineage: Eukaryota > Metazoa > Chordata > Mammalia > Chiroptera > Rhinolophidae > Rhinolophus > Rhinolophus sinicus. Next base: position 36,734,799 of record NC_133759.1, read on the forward strand.
ACTACAGATGACACACATACACCATGACTGCCCTCCCCAGGTGAAGCTCTGGCTTGCTCTCATGATTCTCCTTCTATTGTTTTTTTCATCATAACAACTGTCCTGTCAACATTTGGGCAAAAATTGTTGGCAATGTACTTTTTGAAGAAGAAACTGAGGAGGAAGTGTGGTTCCTCCTGCTCCCCACCCAGTTACTCCTCCAGTATGGGCAGCTCCAATGTCTAACATCCTACTGCTGCCATGACTGCAGCCACAGAAGGTCTTCCGACTGCCTTCAGTGTCTGAGAAACGCCATACATGGACATAACGAGTCCCCCGTCCCGGCATTTCCTCCATACACTCCACAGAAGCATCAAAACTGACTCCCAAGGGAGGAAGAGCAAAGTCCTTAAGTCAAGCTTGTTGAGAGATTCGCGTAACGTCTGTTTTCTCCTGTGTTCCGTCTATGAACCTCCAACCTGGGCAGCATATCCAGTGTCACTTGCTCACTCCGGAATGTATTCCTATTTCCATACATTAATCCAAGTAAATGTTTGCTAGAAGTTCCCCTTTAGGAGCAGAGGACAGAAATCTTGAAACCCTGCGTTCTGAAAGTGAAACGTCCGAGTTCCCAGTGTTCCTGAGCCAAGAAGGAGCATATGCCCTGGGGTGACACGTATTCTGTCCCTGTATTCAGCCTCCAGAGACTGCCCCAGCCCAGAGTGACTGTCAGCGAGGAATCTTCATCTCTAGAGAAATTATGAAGCATCGAGACTAATAACAAAAAATTCCACAGCTGATGCCTTTTCAGTGAGCTGAAAAAAAGGCAGTTCACACTTCCTGTTCCTGTTTTGAAATGTTTAATTTTATTTTACAGTGTTGGGTGACATGCTGCTAAGAGAGGATCATACCAATGCAAAATGCAGAAGGTCCAGGCCAATCTCTATCCTCATCTTCTGGAAGAGGCTCACCACGGGTTTGCAGGGGCCACACCAGCGTTGATAGACATCGACAACTGCGTGGAACGCAGGGACGATCAGTGAGCATCAGCGCCCACCACTTCAGGCCAGATTTATCCCTGCACATTCTAACCCTCTCGGATGGATGGATGTTTGCAGGGCTATTAATGGTTCCAGGAATTTATTATCCCATCAGATTATGAGCAAGGATGGAAACACAGGTATCCCTCACTCCTAGCAACTCAGTGTTCTGAATTCTAAACATAATGAAAAATCATTTTCTTAACAGGGACCCTTTTAGCCTAAGGAATTTCCAGGCTACATTCAGGGTCAGGCCTAGCCCAAAGTGGCCCTCAATAAATCTTTGAGTTGGACTGAAACCATCTGTTCTAAAAGGAAGAAGTCACTGGAGGTTACCTGTCAGCATACAATCAACTCTTTGCTACTTTGATGATAAACACAGCTTTGACCATTCCCCCTGCTGAACGAAAAGCCACTTGCGTTGGGTAAAGGAGAGTTGTATTTACACTGTACAATCCACACTATTTTCCTGGAAAGTGAACCTGATCGACACCTAGGTGGAAACTTGGGTACCTTTTTCTTCTTTGGTCCCAATCTGTGCAGTGTGCCGTGGCTGGAGTGTGGAGTGTGAGGGAACCTCTCTCGTCTGCACTTGACCATGAAGCCTGTAAGGGAGCTAGGCCAGCTCACATGTGCTGGATGCATATGGGACCTGCCCAGCATGATCATGAAGGCACAGCAAGTGCTAAATTGTGACGCACCCGTGGTCACATGTTAGAGGAAGGATGTCCTCCAAAAACCACCACACTCAGAGATTGTGCCAGATCCACACAGGTGGGCATTTCTGTTCAGCTAGCGCGGCGCAGTCACAGGGAGGTAATACAGACACTGTTTAGAAACTGTCAGGCCCCCCAAATGTCATAGCATGCCATTTGTGATTTTATTTTTCGAAGATTCACTTCACAATTTTCACATCGTGTGAGAACTATTAATAAAACACAATATAAATCATCATTATTAAAATTAGCATAGACTCTGGCAGCACTGTACTGTACTAATTAGGGAAGGAAGGCTTCCCAGTGGAGAGGTGACTTGCACTGGCATTGTGGAAAATGCCAGGCTTGGATGGGCAGAGTGGGAAGCCGAGGCGGGAAGATGGGCAGCCAGGCACAGGTGGGGGCTCCAGGGGCCCTGGGCAGCGTTGTGGACCAGACTGCCTGGGGGTGGGCTGTGGGCACTGGTGGCAGAGACCACTGGAGGAGTGTGGAATGAGGCTTTGAGGAGTTTCATCCTCATTTCCTAGGCAATGAAGATTCACAGTCAACTTTAGAAAGCAGAGGGCGTTAATATTTGTTGAGCTGCAAGAGGGTATCTGCACTCGGCTTTTCTCTAAAACAAAACAAACAAACAAAAAACAAACGATATGTGTACTATTATCTCACTATAGAGATGAGGAAACTGAAGTTCAAAGAGGTGAAGTAACTGATTCAAGGTTAAAACAAAAAATTCTCAACCAGTGAAACCAAGTTTTGAACCCAGGTTTGCCTGACGCCATAGCCCCGCTCTTTCAGCTGCTCCAAGAAAGAAGCAAAGATGAACAAATTCAGGAATATTGGTTGGTTCAACCAAGCAGCATAGTTTTGCAGAAAGAAAGTGAGAACCAAGCTGGGTATGGGAGGGATGAGGAAGGCAGACACAGGGTGACAGCTCGGACAGGAGGGAAAGAATGGAGGAATCCCTGAGACTTTGAAAAGGAGGCAAAGGCCTGGGGTGAGAGTCATGTGGGTGTGGAAAGGACCCCACCTTTGAGCCTGGCAGAGAAAAAGAACTGGGTGGAGGCAGGGAGTCAGTGTTTGAGGGAGAAAAGTGAGCTTGATTCTAGACACGGTGAGTTTCCAGTACCAACTAGAGTATCTAAGCAAGTGGTCTCAAAGGCACCCACACACCAGCAGAGGCAGGAGAGGGAGTAGGGCTCCTGAGCACCCAGGATGGGATGAAACTCTGGGCTTCTTTGAGGAGAACAGCTTCACAGTTAAGGGACCTGGGGGTTTCAGTACACCGGAGTAATGGGTGAGAGAGGCATTTGGGTCAAGCCAGGGAAAAGTCCTTGAAGACTTAAGAGGACCCTGCACTCAGGCCCACCAAGGAGAGCAGGTTCAAGCTCCAGTGAAAAGAACTGGGACCCAGTTAGCTAGGAATCTCTATGTAAGATTTGCATTGATAGTTCAGCCTAGTCATTTGGATCAGCTTCCCATCACCTCTTGCTCGCCCTGGCTCTCCAAGGAGTGGTGTGGACAAAGGCACACTTCACAAGGTTATGAGGTGGGGGTGAAGGGCTAGAGAGGAAGTATATGAAGAGTTTGGAAGACAGGGAGCAAAACAGAGAAGACACCTGGCAGGAAAGGAATGGCAGAGAAAATGAAAGGTGTGTGTGTGTGTGTGTGTGTGTGTGTGTGTGTGTGTAAATCTGAATAAACTATTGCATGTTTGAAGGCCGATGAAAGTGAGCTAGCAGAAGGCAAGACTTCCAAGATGGTGGTTGACTTTGGAAGCAAATTTCTGCTGGCTCTAGAAAGAGGGAAGAGCGTGTCTTCGTCAAGGCCGTCTGATGAGAAGGGGCAGAAGATCCCCTTTAGCCACCACAGGCCCTTGCACGGCTCAGAGCAGGGCTTGGCAGAGAGCCCCCATGTATTAGGTGTTAGCTATGGTCACGCAGGGTACTTGGCATGTGGCGGATTCTCAAAAATTGATGAGGTGGTAGTTTTCTGACTGTTGTTAAGAAATAAAAGTAATTGTTGTTTTGCCCTGGAGCCATGTTCTAGTTGCACAGTCAAGACACATGGACACAATAGTTAAGACTTGGCACCATCAGAAAAGCTTCTGCAATTCTTCTAGTAGTAGAAGAATTACAAGACTCCCACCCACACTCCTGGATCAATGCAACCAGGGTTTGTTTAGCACCTGCTCAGCCCCAGGCCTGGACAAGTCTGCAACAGGTGGAGAAGAAAACAATGCCACAGGGTTTCAAGTCTATGGGAAAAGCCAAGAGAGCCCCCAGATGGGGAACACCAAGCTGGGTGTGTGCTGGGGGGCTTTGAGACAGAGTCCCCCCACCCTCAAATGCTCGAGACTCCCAGGGGGAAGTGAGCACACAGAAGTTCAGGGAAGTTTTCCTGCAGGGAGGCCGCTTTTGAGCTGGGCCTGGGAATGAGAAAGATTTCTACAGGTTGTGCTGGGGCCATGATATTCCAGGTAGCGGGAACCACATGCATAAAAGTGAAGCCGTGAGAAAACTTGTGGCATGTTCAGGAAAAAGGTTGGAGCTCAGGGAACAGTGGGTTCTGGGGCTGGAAAGACGGCTTGAGTCCTGAGAGAGGGGAGGCGAGGGGCTTGAATGCTGAAGTCACAGGGGTGGTGGCAATGCAGAGGTAAGAGCAGACAGATACAGCTGACTGAGCTGGCGTATTCATAGAGACGAGAACTGAGCAGACACACAGAGAGAAATGGAGGCCAGAGATATCTAGAGTCAATGAAAAGAGAGAGCAGTACTGGGGGAGTGGGGTGTGGTTGGCAGCCTCTAAGATTCCTCCAATGATTCCTGTCACCTGGGATGTATGCCTTTGTGTACGGCCCTGCCCTGGAGTGCGGGCGGGACCTAGGGACTGGCTCCTAACAAACAGAATATGGTGAAAGTGATGGGATGTCATTTGAGATTAGGTTACAAAAACACTATGCTTTTCGTCTCTCTCTCTGTCTCTCTCTAAGCCCTGCTCTGGGGGAGGAAACAAGTTACCATATTGTGAGTAGCCTTATGAAGAAATTGATGTTTCTGACCAACAGCCAGCAAGGAGTGAATCCTGCCAATAGTCACATGAATGAAGTTGGAAATGACCTTGTAAGATCTGCCAAAGCCACAGGACCAAGCTTGGAAAGAAATTTGACCTTAGTGGAGCCTTGATATTCCCTGTCTTACTCCTTAAATGCAGCCTGGTGAGGGACTACAGTCAGATGCACCCAGCTCAGCAACACCTGGATTCTGGGCCCACAGAAACTGGGGGACAATAACTGTTTGTTGTTTTAAAGGTTTGGGCTAAATTGTTGCACAGCAATAGATAACTGATACATGGAGGACAGGGGACGAGGAGGCCCAGCGATAATGGCTGTGCTGTTTCCCAAAGGACAGTGCGGTCCCTGGTTCCAGTGCCTCGGGATGCCTGGCTCTCTTTCCAGCCCTTGAATTCCACGAGCTCCCCATATTCCTTCCAATGTCTTCCCCCATTGTGCCTCAGGTCATTAGAAGAGGATTCTGTTCCTTAACACCAAACAACCCCTGAGTATGACAATCGGCTCTAAAACAAGGGAACCCTGTTAACTACAAATACGGACTGGCTTCCTGGACTGAACTTACCAACAGATGTTCAAGCCAGATATATATGTACAAAGAAATCACCTGGTCTTTGATTCATGAAACTCAAGGTTATAGGAAAATGGTGGTCACTGCAGCTTTTTTCTCTTCATGGTTCAATCTGTCAGTTAGCAATTTTGAAAAGAATGGATCTAAAAACATATCTTAAATTACCTGTTACTCCTTTGGAACTGAGCATTTCCTCCCAAAGCTCCTGGGTGCTGATGTTGACCTAACATCAAAGAGGAACAAACACTATGTTAACTGAGGGCATGAGGAGGATAAAATTAGATATATTTGCTTGCTCCGGCTCTCTCTCTCTCTCTCTCTCTCTCTCTCTCTCTCTCTCTCTCTCTCTCTCTCAATGAAGTAGTTACAAGTACAACTCAAGCTGTCCTCTTTCCCCAATCTTCTTTTCTCCTTTCCTTTCTTCCTGTCTCCTTCCCCAGGAATAACCACTATCCTAAGAAAATCACAAGCATTTTAAAGAAAATAATATTTGCTTGTTACTTGTCCAAAAACAATATGCAAAATTGTTTTGTGCCTGTAAATGTACATACATAGTAACATACTGTAGATGTCCTTTTATAATTTGTGTTTTCACTCAACATTAAGTTTTGACATTTGTATTTATGCTCAGAGAGTTACTTTTTCATTTTTTTTCTTTTCTTATATATTTTATTAAGATATAAATTCTATAGAGTGAACTAAGTTCAGTGAGTTTTGGCAAATGCATACGCCTCTGTAACCACACCCCTGTCACAATACAGGACATTTGCATCACCTCAGAAAGTTCCCTCATGTCTTCTTCCAGTCACTCCCCACTCCCTGTCCCAGGTAAACACTGACCTGCTTTCTGTCACAATAGATTCATTCTGCCTATTCTAAAACTTCATATAAATGAAATAATACAACATATTATTTTGTGCTGGCTTCTTTCATCAGTGTATCTTTGGGATTCATCTGTGTAGAGTCATTAGTCCATTTTTTAAAAAATTTCTGAGCATATTATATTGTGTCACTATATAATAATTTGCTTGATAGATAGTTGGGTCACTTCCAGTTGGGGGTTATTATGAATACAGACTTATGGACATTCTTATTAAATTTTATTGTTTCTGTTTTCCTTTCTCTTTGGTCAGTAAGTATCTAGGAGTGGAATTGCTGGGACATAGGGTAAATGTATGTTCAATTTAATATAAAACTGCCAGCATTTTTCCTCAACCAGTTGTACCATTTTAAACTTCCATCAGCAAAGCACAGGAGTTCTGGTTGCTCCACATTCACACCAACATTTGCTGATGTCAGTCTTTTTAATTTTAGCCACACTCATGGTGATGTAGTGGTATCTCATTGTGGCTTGAGTTCATTTCCCTGGTGACTAATAGTGTGGAACAGTATTTAACATGCTTATTAGCCATTTGTATATCTTCTGTGAGAAGTGTCTGTTGGTCTGTTCATTTTCTTTATGGGATTGTTGGCCTTTGTATTAGATTATAGAGGGTTTCTTCATATACTTTGGGTACAGGTTCTTTCTCAGGTATATGTACTGTAAATATTCTCTCTAAGTCTATGGCTTGCCTCTTCATTTCTTTAACAGTGTCTTTTGTTGAACAGAAATTTTTAATGTTGATGAAGTCTAATTATTGAAATTTTAGTTTTATGGTTAGTGTTTCCTATGTCCTTCTAAAAAATCTTTCCTCAAAGTCACAAAGATACTCTCCTATTTTCTTTTAAAAGCTTTATAGTCAATGGTATTGTAATAGCTATGTACAGTATCAGAGGGGTAGTAGACTTGGTGGGGTTATCACTGTGAGGGGTGTAAATACCTAATCATTATTCTGTTTTGTAGTCCTGAAAGTAATATTTAAAAAAGCTTTATAATTTAAGCTTTCACATTTAAGTCTCTGATCCATCTGAAATTAATTTCTGTGTATGTTGGAAAAGAAGGATTGTGATGTGTGTTTTTTTTCCATGTAGATGTACAGTTGTTTCTGCAAAGTTTGTTGAAAAGATTTATTTCCCCATTAAATTTCTTTGGCACCTATGTTAAAACCAATCGATTGAGTAAGGATGGATTTATTTTGGATTCTATTCTGTTTCATTGATCTATTTATCTATCCTTATGCCGGTACCATACAATTTTGATTTCTGTAGCTTTACAATAAGTCTTGGAATCAGGCAGTGTAAGGCCTCCATATTTGTTCTTTTTCAAGACTATTTGGCGATTCTAGGTCCTCTGCATTTCCATATACATTTTAGAACCAGCTTGACAATTTCTGCAAAATTGGGATTGCATTGATTCTATGGGTCAATTTAAGAAAAAACTGAAATATTAACAAGCTTGAGTCTTCCAGTTCATGAACATGATGTTTCTTATCATTTATTAAATCTTCCTTAATTTTCTCAGCAATGTTTTGCATATACTTTTTTTAAAAAAAATTTTTTATTAGGGAATATTGGGGAACAGTGTGTTTCTCCAGGGCCCATCAGCTCCAAGTCGTTGTCCTTCAATCTAGCTGTGGAGGGCGCAGCTCAGCTCCAAGTCCAGTTGCCATTTTCAATCTTTAGTTGCAGGGGGTGCAGCCCACCATCCCATGTGGGAATTGAATCGGTAACCTTGTTGTTAAGAGCTCGCGCTCTAACCAACTGAGCCATCAGCTGCCCCTGTACATACATTTTGCACATATTTTGTTAAATATATCCAAACATCCACATGAGAAATAATTAAGTTATATTTATTGCCATTTCTTCACATTCTTCTCTTATCTACAAAGTATTCTGGTTTACATCAAAAATTAAATTTAAGGAGAAATATGTATTATCTGTCTTTATAAGTAGTTAATTTTTTGTATAATGTTTTTATTTTGAAACAATTTCAAATTTAGAAAAATTTGCAAGTACAGTATAAAGAACATTTTTTCCTTGGATTATTTGAAAGTAAATTACCAACCTGATATCTCTATTCCTGAATACATTATCCTACATAACCACAATACAACCATAAAAACCAGGAAATAAACTCTGATACATTATTACTATCTAATCCTCAGACTCCATTCAAGTTTTCCAATTGTCCCAATAAATCCTGAAAGCAAAAGCTCTAATCAGAATCATGTGCTAGATTTGTCAAGTCTCTTTTTAGTCTTCTTCAGTCTGGAATAGTTCTCCAGTCTTTCTTTTATTTTCATGACCTTGACACTTTTGACGACTACAGGCTGGTTATTTTATACAATGTCCCTCTGTTTGGGTGTGTCTGACATTTCCTCCTGATTACAGTCAGGCCGTGCATCTTTCGATTGGTTGGAACTGGTTGGAATTGGTCGGAGCTGGGTGGCTTGGTTGGAACTGGTTGAAGTTGGTTGGATTTGTTGGAATTAGTTGGATCGGTTGGAGCTGGGTGGAATTGGCTGGAGTGTCAGAGAAACAGAAGAGTGTTCTTCTCATTGCATCCTGTCAGGTGACACACAATTTCCATCTGCCTCATTACTGCTGATGCTCACTGTGATCACTTGATTAAGGTGGTCTGTCAGGCCCTTCCACTGTGAAATTATTTGTGAAATTATTCTCTTTCCCTTTGTAATTAGTAAGTTTTTGTGGGGAGCTATTTTGCAACTATAAATTAAAAGACCATGATAATTGCCACTTGTTCTAAATATGGATATGCTAAGGTCTTTGTCCCTTTAAATGGGCTGGAAACACGTAACATCTGCAAATCCTCTATTAAAACTCCATCTTTCTGAAGAAATCATGCTTCCATACTTTTTTGTTTTGATTTTTTTAAAAAAAAAAGAAAGAAAAAGCAGAAAAGTCTTCTTGATGCCTTAATTGAGGTAAGAGAGTTGAACTGATGTCATTCTGGGTTTCACAACCATAGTCCTGAGGAAACCACACTCTCGCTCACAGGCATCACTTTCAGAGGCTCAGCCATCAGCCAGTGGCAAATCTCTGTGAAGCATGCCTGTGGGGGAGTGAGCCATGCCATACCAGCAGTGGGTCCAAGACCCTTTGGACAAAGGAAGAATCTCCCTTCTAGGAGCAGGGCAGGAGCAGAACAGTATGGGGAACATTTGGACTCCACTAAGCCCTACCTTTGCTAGGGAATGGATGGGGAACGTGTGGCACCTTTTGACCACACTGTCTCTGAATGTCTTGCAATTTGTGTCTCAGTCACAGAAGGAACCCTAAGTAGTCTTACCCCCAGAGAGGAAAGCGTTCCTTGGTTGGCAGACCTTAGAGCATTGCTTTCAAGGAGTTGACCTGGTAGAGAGACACGTTTACATAGATGCCTCAGTGCACACCCTGTCTGCACCTACCTTAGCAGATGGAAGCACTTTGAGTATCACATTAAACTCACAGCTCTGGGGAATACACATGGAAAAAAAATACTGAAAAATGTTATTAGCCCCAAAGGGGATATAGGGTATAGACACAAGATAATCATTTGAGGCAAAAATCTTAGAGCCGCCACAGACAGCGTTCAGACCAGCCTAGAAGTGTCTAAATGAATCTGTCACAATAACTCTGCAGATTATGTATTATCGCTCCTGTTTACATAAAACAGATAGAGGCTCAGAGAGGTTGAGGAAATCGTTCAAGCCGCAACAAGTGCTAGGACGAGGTACTTAGAATTTATTTACAGACAGAATATAGACAGATGGAAAGTTTTGTAATTTGAGACTACTAGAACATCAGGCTGGAAGGCCCTAAGGGATGATTCACCCAACATCTTCATTCTATAGATGGGCGAACTGACATAGCTGAGGGAGGTGATGTGATTTATCCAAAGTCCCAGAGTTGGCTAAGAGAAGAATCAAGAACTACATCAAATCTTTGGGCTTCCGGTGCAAAGCTCTTCCCTCCCTCCGTGTGGTATCCTTAGACTGACATTTTCTTCTCCCATTTTAAATCACTAGGCTTTCGAAATTCACATGCAAAGTACTGGTACCACTGAGGACAATAAAAGAGAAATCATGTGTCTCAAGACCACTGGTGCTCTACTCTCCAGGGGGTGCTGGTAGCCTGAACATTTATCCTTTGGGCAGAGCTGACTATGAGACATTGTACTTTAAAATGTACCCATATTACAGACCATCCCAATGATCTCTCTGACAAAGCACTCCCTCCTAATTCCAGGGCCCATGCCTGTATGTTTTTTTTTTTTTTTTTTTTTTTTTTTTAAAGATTTTATTGGGGGAAGGGGAACAGGACTTTATTGGGGAACAATGGTCAAATTGTTGTCCTTTCAGTCTTAGTTGTGGGGGGTTCTGTTCAGCTTCAAGTTGTTGTTCTTTCAGTCTTAGTTGTGGAGGGCGCAGCTCAGCTCCAGGTCCAGTTGCCGTTGCTAGTTGCAGGGGATGCAGCCCACCATCCCTTGCGGGAGTCGAACCGGCAACCTTGTGGTTGAGAGGACAGGCTCCAACCAACTGAGCCATCCGGGAGCTCAGCGGCAGCTCAGCTCAAGGTGCCGTGTTCAATTTTAGTTGCAGGGGGCGCTGCCCACCATCCCTTGCGGGACTCGAGGAATTGAACTGGCAACCTTGTGGTTGAGAGCCCGCGCTCCAACCAACAACTGAGCCATCCGGGAGGCAGCTCAGCTCAAGGTGCCGTGTTCAATCTTAGTTGCAGGGGGCAGAGCCCACCATCCCTTGCGGGACTCGAGGAATTGAACTGGCAACCTTGTGGTTGAGAGCCCACTGGCCCATGTGGGAATCGAACCAGCAGCCTTCGGAGTTAGGAGCACGGAGCTCTAACCGCCTGAGCCACCGGGCCGGCCCTGCCTGTATGTTTTTACTATCACTTTAGAATCACCCACTCACTACTTATTGTCCAGGACATGGAAAAGAGAACAGACACTGACTTACCATTGACTTGTCTGAGACGCAAACGAAGTAAGGCACTTTATATAACGAATGCATAGCACATAAATATCAAAACATACTTGTCAAATAAGCGAATGATTGCAGAGAGCAGTCATGAGAGAACTGGGTCTCCAGAGAGCACAGTTACAGATGCATGCCAAAACTCAAGAACCTGTATCATATTCTTGCAGTAAGTTGCAAGTAATATTTAAACAAAAAATATGTCCCATTGAATTATGTTGATCCACATTTTCTTGCTTTTGTAGTTTTATTTTAACTCATATTAGGGTTTTAAGGCTGCATAAGCACTAGGAGCATAAAGAGCTTAATAAACCCAATGTTATATTTGTTCATATTTAAGTGCACGAAAAAATTTGTTATCACTAGGGGTCCGAGGTCTATATTCTAGATACTGCTAGCAAACTGGAGATCACTTCTATTGCACTTTCGGCTCCCCACCGTCTTCTTTGTCCCCCAATTCTAACCAAGTGCTGGAAACAAGCGCCCGTTGAGGCTTACCTGCAGAGCAATTTCCTTCTTCTTGCTGCCCATAGCTCTGCAAAGAAGACAAAAGCCCTGTTACTGTTGGCTGGGACCTGCCCCGGCCACAGCCTTGTGACAAACAGCTGCGTGGATCAGGAAGCTTCCTTTAGACAAAGCCCCCCACCCCCCAACCCCTTTCAGGTAAAGATAAGTGGCAGCAAATAAATGCACCGATGCAATGAACATCCCACAGGGGAAGCGGAGCCTGCAGCCCGCGAGCTCGTAGCTTGCCGCAGGGTTTCCTGCGAATTTGTGAAACCCCTTCCTAGTCGCGGAGCCTGCGGAGGGGCGCACACAGAGACCGGAGTGGGGCTCCGAACCATGGCATCGGAGCGCCGGTGGATGAATTCGGGCGTAAAAAGGCTACAGAACACGGTTATTCCTACTGTTAAATGTATTCCTGGGAAACTGAACCACCGCGAACGATCCCTGCACAGGTACACGGTCTTCAACGTGCAGCGAGAGTTTCCAACCCAGTCTGTGGCGACCCAGCCACTGTCGTCGTGGCAACACAGCCGGAAGCCAAGTCAGCAGGGTAACAAACATGTAAGTCACGCCTACTCTGAGCCCCGCAGGAGGGCAGGAGGGAGTCCCGCCCACTGTCTTCAGAATTGGTCTGAAAGAATGCTCTCATTGGCTGAAATGTTTGTCAGTATCTGGGGAGTTTGGACCCCGCCAAGCAGAAAGAGACCTTGTGCTTTCAGGTGTTACACAGTTGCGCCCTAAATCCCTGCATCCCTCCTGCTCCACCAGAGCTGGTGTGCAGCCTTTTTACTGTTACTTAATGCATGCCAGGCAGGGTCGCTCCAGTTTTTGAGGGATCTGGAGGAGTTCGCTGTAAGACAGAGAACACAAAATTACAAACTCAAAAGTAGGTATAGAAGTCAAGGGGAACAAATAGAAAACAGTTACAAAAATGGTGTGAATCGTCTACACCAATTAAAAGAGAGCGTGTCAGTGGATAAAAAAACAAGGCCCAACTATGTGTTGTCTGCAAGAATTCCACTTTAAATATAAAGACACAAATAAGGGGTGGAGAAAGCTATCCATGCTAACACTAACCAAAAGAAAGCCGGAATCGCTGTATTAATTCAGGCAAAGCAGACTTCGGAACAAGAAAATGTATCAGGGATGAAGAGAAGGCATTACAGAACGTTAAAGGGGCCAATTCTCCAGAAGACATAGTAATACTTAATGTGTATGCACTTAACAGAGCATCAAAATACATGAGGCAAAACTGATAGAACTGCAAGGAAAAATAGACCAACTTAAAACTGAAGACTTCACACCACTTGTTTTTTTTTTCCCTCCTGCAATACCTTGTCTTTATAATGATCTCTGTTGATTAGGTAAAATACAATGATTTTTTTTCATGCTGACTTTAGATTTATTTTTTGATAAACATATTTACAAATAATTTCATCTTTAATTAAAAATTGCAAAGATAAGAGAGCAAGTTCTTGAATAACCCTTATCTAGTAAAACATTAATTTTAATAAATTAGTGATGATTGAGAATCTCTCCTAAGAACTTCACCAACCCAGAGGTCGCAACATATACTCTATATATTATTCTGGAAGCATTAATGCTTTAGCATTTTAATTTAGACCTATGATTTGTTCTGAATTCATTTTTGCTTATATATGGTTTATTTTTATGCACAAATCTCATTGTTCAGCATCAGTTTTTAAAAATGATATCCTTTTCTTTATTGAATTGCTGTGGGAACTCTGAGGGATTTTGACATGGAATGGCTTGCATCAATCTAACAATTTAATGAGAATTAGCATCTTAATAATACTGTTTTCTAATCCATAAACATGGTATAGTTCCCTATATTCTGGTTTTCATTATTTTGTATTTGCTATATTATATTATTTTCAGTGTTGAATTCTTGCATGCAATTGGTTAAATTTATTCCCAAATATTTTATATTTTTGGTGCTATTAGAAATGTATGCTAAGTCAGATTTATTGAAGTTCAATTTATGTATAATAAATTGCACCCTTTTAAAAATGTACAATTCAGTGTTTCATGAATCATATTGCCTTAGTCTATTCTGGCTGTGATAACAAAAATACCACAGACTAGGTGGCTTATAAAAGACAGAAAGTTACTTCTTATAGTTCTGGAGGTTTAGAAGTCCAAGATCAGGGCACTGGCAGATCTGGTGTCTGGTGAAGTCTTGTTTCCTTGTTTATATATGGCTGTCTTCATGTTGCATCCTCCCAAGGCAAAAGGGCCACACCACTTTTTATGTAATGAATAGATCCACCAGGCAGACAATGAGCAAGGATATAGTTGAACTGAACAACAATATCAATAAACTTGATCTAATTGACGTTTAAGCAATACTTCATCCAGCAACAGCAGAATAGAGATTCTCTGAAGCTCACAGGGAACATTCAAGACAGACCATATTCTAGGTCACAAAACGTACCTTACCAAATTTATAAGTATAGAAATCATACAGAGTATGTTTTCAGACCACAATGGAATTAAACTAGAAATCAACAACAGCTGATGAAAGAAATAAAAAAGATGTAAATAAATGGAGATGTAGTCCTTGTTTGTGGATAGGAAGAATCAATATTGTTACGATGTCAGTTCTTCCCAATGTGACCTATAGATTAAACACAATTTCAGTCAAAATTCCAGCAAGCTGTTTTGTGGAAATCAGTGAACTAATTCTAAAGTTTATATGAAAAGGTAAGAGACCCAGAATAGCCAACATGATAAGAAGAGTAACAATATTGGAAAACTTGCACTACCAGATTTCAAGAGTTACTATAAAGCTACAATAAACAAGGCAATGTGATATTAGTGAAAGAATAGATACATAGATCAATGGGACAGAATAGAGAGTTCAGACATAGACCTATACAAATGAACACTCATCTTTGACAAAGGGGCAAAGGAAAGTTAATGGAGAAAGGATAGTCTTTTCAAAAAATGGTGTTGGAATAATTGGCCATCCATTTGCAATAAAATGATTCTGGACACAGACCTTACATCTTTCATGAAAATTAACTCAAAATGGATAATAGACATAAATGTAAAATGCAAAACTATAAAATTTCTAGAAGAAAACAGGAAATCTAGGTGATCTTTGATTTGGCAATGACTTCTTTAGACACAACACCAAAAGCATGATACCTGAAGAAAAAATTTTAAGTTGTACTTTATTAAAAACTTGTGCCCTGCAGAAGACTGTAAAAAGAATGAAAAGACAAGCCATAGCCTGGAAAAAAAATATCTGCAAAACACTAATTTGATAAAGGACCTTTATCCAAAATATACACAACTCAACAATAAGAAAATAACCCAATTTAAAAATAGGCAAAAATCTGAACAGATACTTCACTGAAGAAGATACACGGACGGCAAGTAAGCAAATAGAAGATGCTCAACCTCATTTGTCATCAAGGAATTACAAATTAAAACAATAAGGAGATACTTCTACCCACCTAATTGAATGGCTAATATCCAAAAAACTGACAGTGTTAAATGCTGGTGAAGATACAGAGCAGCCGACACTCTCATTCATTGCTGATGGGAATGCAAAGTGATACAGCCACTTCGGGAGACAGCTTGGCAGTGTCTTACAAAGCTAAACAGCACTGCCATACGATCCAGCTGTAGTGCTCCTACATATTTACCCAGTCGATTTGAAAACTTATGTGTATACAAAAACCTGCACATAAAATGTTAATAGCAGCTTTATTCATAATCACCCCAAATTGGATGCCGTCAAGGTGTCCTTCAGTAGGTGAATGAATAATCAAACTGTGGCACATCCGGACGATGGTGTCTATAAGACACAGCATTGCAAAGTAGGTCCACTACATGCAAGGGGTGTTTGTTGCCACAGGGTGGTGGTTACTTAAGCTCTTGAATGGTTTGAAATCTCCCTTAGAACTTAGTTCCCAAAATAAAATTCAAACCAGACACTAAATTCCTCCTGCCAGCACACTGAAAGAAACTTTTTATTCTTTTTGAAAGGGTTAGATTTCTCACCACGTGGTTTCTACTATAAAACGTAGTCACATCTTTGCCAGGCTAAACCACAGAAAGAAACTTAAGGGAACCACGTGTCCCCAATTTGCCTGGGGCACCCTAATTTTACACGGGTTGTCCCATGCAATTATTAATAGTAATCCTTTTTACTTTAAAAAATGTACAGTTTGGACACTATGGAGCCTCTTCAATTTTTCCCAAAATGGATCACCTTGGGTCACCCCAGCTTTGTACATCTTGATTTAATGAAATTTCCGCTTTTTACATATTTTATGATATGGGTCAGTGATTTGATTTCTTTGCTCAAAAGTCAGATGTCTTTTTCAAAGACATCTGTTTTAATTAGACCTGCCCTAAGGGAAGTCTTTTGTTTGTTTGTTTTGCTTTGTTTCATGCAAAAACTTCGAACTTTAAGGGTCACTACTGTGCTTTGGAGTCTGAAAGATTGAAAAAAAACAAACCAAAAAAAATCCTTTATTCTTTCTCTTGCAAGTCATGTTCATTGCCACAAGGTGGTGATTTACTCAAGGGAAACCCTTCGGTGGTCCAAATTGCACACGGGAACATTTTCTTTACTAAAACACCTCAGAACTGTGATGTGACTGTAAAACAAGAGTGAACCTCCTCAGTTTAAGAGCAAAACCAACACCGTCCACATATTTGCCCAGATAACTTTCAGTTTTTTATCTTAGACGATAAGACTGTACATCTACATCTTTGTCCAGGCTGATACCTCTTTGTTTCCACGTATTATGTTTTCTTTTTCCATGAGTTAACAACATGTCCCTACTGTGAGGGAGGCAGCTGGGAGTAGCAGAACTGGGAGCATTACAGTCAAAAAGACTTGGGTTGGATGCTGGACCTACCATCGCCTATCTCTGTGAGTTTGGGTAAGTTACTAAAGGTTCCTCGGCCTTAGTTTCCTTTCCTTGTCTTTAAAACAGGGACTATTGTAATACCTACCTTTCAGAAATGTTGTGGAGAGAGATGATGTCTTTTAAAGCGTCTTGTCAGTAAAGCTATTGCTGTTCTTGTTAAGGTATCATGCTCTCTATTCAGAGTGTAGGATCACTGCTGGGAGGCAGCTTCCCAGTCAAGGGTCGCCGTGGCCACCACTTTCTTTACAGCCAGATGGAAACATTTGACTAGTTTTCCTCAGTGAGGGTGGCAGGGATGAGTTTTACTTCTGGGCCCAAGAGGTGAAGTATCAGATGTGGAATGCTGCACGTTCTGTTCCCATCTGCCAGTTTAATGTTACCAGGATGGCTTTCATGACCAGAAGTTTTAAAAGTTTGATGAAATTTAATGGATTTAAAAAATTCTATGTTTATTGTTTTCTTTGCCCTAAGACATCTTTTCCTAAAGATTCTTTGCCCACCCCTGGTCATGAAGATACTCGCCTTATTTTCTTCTAGGAGTTATGAAAAAGTTATAATACTAGGAATTATTAAAAATGATAATGAGGGGCAGCTGGATGGCTCAGTTGGTTAGAGCACGAACTCTCAACAACAAGGTTGCTGATTCAATTCCCACATGGGATGGTGGGCTGTGGCCCCTGCAACTAAGATTGAAAACGGTGACTGGACTTGGGGCTGAGCTGCGCCCTCCACAACTGGATCGAAGGACAACGACTTGGAGCTGATGGGCCCTGGAGAAACACACTGTTCCCCAATATTCCCCAGTAAAATGTATTTTTTAAAAAAGATAATGAAAAGAATTATTTAAAATTTATATTTAGGCTTATGATTCATCTCAAATTCATTCTTTAATTGAAATTTTTATTCATATAATTGTAGATTTATATAGTTGTAAAACTAACAGAGAAATTCTTTGTGCACTATTCTCAGTTTCACCCAATAGTAACATTTTGCAAAACTATAGTATAATGTCACAATCAGTATATTGACATTGATACAATTTACCCATCTTAGTCAGATTTCCCCAGTTTTAGTTGTACTCGTGTGTGTGTCTGCGTGTGTGTGTGTGTGTGTGTGTGTAAAGGTCTATAAAATTCTATCACCTGTGTAGGTTTGTGTATCCACCACTATAGTCAAGATCCTAAACACAGGAATCTTTGTGGTGCCCCCACCCCAATCCCTAACTTATGGCAACCACTATTCTGTCCTTCATTTCTAAATTCTTGTCATTTGAAAACGATATATAAATCATGTCATACAGTATGTCACCTTTTGGTCATCTTTGTTTTGTTTTGTTTTTTTCAGAGTTCTTTAACTATTCTAAGTCTTTTGCTTTTCCTATAAATTTCAGAATTAACCTGCTAATGTTTCTTTTACTCCTGTTGGAAGTTTGATTAGGATTGCATTGAATTTAAAGATTAGCTTGGGGAGAATTAGCATAATAATATTTAGTGTTCCAATTTGTGACTGTGGCATATCTTCCCATTTATTTACTTTTTCATTTCAGGAATGTTTTATCATTGTTGCAAGTCATTTGTATTTTATTTATTAATGCTACTATTAATGAAATTGCTGTTATGTTTTTACTTTTTTTCCAATTATGTGCTGCCAGTATATAAAAAATAGATTTTTGTATGTTGACTTTGTATTCTGAGACCTTGCTAAACTCACCTATTAGTTCTAGCAGATTTTGTTGATTGTGAGGCTGACTTTGCAAACATAAGCTAGTGAGCCACAAACCGGAAGCAGCCTGTTTCTGTGAGCCTACCAACACAACCCGGTTGTGTTGCATTTTCCTCATGTTGTAGAAGCCATTGAGGCTTCCCATCAAACTGCTGATCTGTATTGCGCGTCCCTGAAGGACAAGTTGTCCCAGCTATGTTCTAGTGAGTCTTTTATCATGCAACTTCAGGTTCCCATCATGAGTGGGACTAATAAACCTGTGCACCCACCACTCAGGCTTATTGAGACGTGAGGAGATGGCCAGGAGACATTCTGCACATTGTAGAGTAGTCCGATCACAGGGTCTCCTGGTGGCAGACATTTACAAGCAGAGGCACTCACTGCCTTTATTCCTAACTGTCTTTTCAGGTATGTTTATACAGTGAACAGCCCCGAAAGATAATATAGTATCTTCTTCTAAACAAAGGGCAGATTTGCTTCCAGCCTTGGAAGATAGAGGTGATGTCTTCCTCTACAGAAAGCATATTCACTCTCGGTGTAAAAGCTTTGGTTTCCCGAAGCTCAGGGTTCTTCTCCTATAACACAACCCGCGGCATGCGCAGGTGTACCTGTCCCTCTGTATTGTCCTATGGGAATGGAGGTTCAGGAAATCTGTGCAAAAATGCTAATAACCTGGCTCATACTGTTGCTGTGAGTAAAACCTATCCTTCATCTCCAACCCAAGAGTTTCACATCGGCTGCCGGTATCCATCCAAGTATGTGAGGATACCTTGTTAGCTTGCAAGTAGGGTGACATCTCTGACCTTCATGGCTCCTGATACCTCTGGAGATGTAATGAGCTTTGCCCCTTGGTCGTTTAGGCTCCTCTGGGGGATTGCAGAGCAGGACTTGTTTCCCTTGTAACTTCCCATTAGAACAGAACTCCTCGCCCATCTATTTGGTCCAACAACAGAAGCTTTTGAGTACGTCAACTCCCTAGGACCTCATTAAGGAAAACTGTTCCTTCCCTGTGTCCCCTGAAGCATCCTGAATGACTGCCCCAAAGACTGAGGGCTGAATGCTAAATGGCCTTCTGAATTCTCTAAACTTTGCCAATATTTCTCACAAAGATTTATGCACATTTTGGAATATTATGTACCATGCCCATATTTGTTTTAATGTAAAAATAATGTTTGAAAACTCAAACCATCAGGGATTTAAAAATGGTTTCTTGTCTTGTTTGTCAATGGGATGCTGCTCCTGGATTTCAGAAAACTGGGCTAAATTTAAATGAGCAAACCCTGTAGTTCAGCTTCAAAAATCCAGGCAATTTTTCTTTCTCTGACTTGTTATGACAGTATTTCAAATACTAAGACTCATGAAAACATCTGGCGATGAATGGCAATCATCTTTCCACTGTTTTGCAAGCTGGAGCTAGATGATTATTGAGAAGAAATGCCCGGGATACTGGTCTCAGGCTCCAAGTTGCAGAATGTCATCGAGGGTGTCTCCTGTGGAGAGGCCAGGCCACACTGTTCACGTGGCAGGGAATGGCTTTTGGCCAAGCTCTGCTGCTTCTCAGCTCTGGGAAATGTTGATCAAAGGATTTTTTTCAATGAAAAAAGATGTCTGATTCTTAAAAATTATTTAAAAATTAAACTGCTATTGTTTTTAGCAGTTTAATATGATGTGCCTGCATGTAGTTTTCTTTGTGCTTACCTTGTTGGGAATTCACCAAGCTCTTTGAATCTGCGGATTTATGTTTTTCACCAGTTCTGGAAAATTTTCTGCCATTTTCTCTTTGAAGACTGTTTCTATCCTAGTCTCTCTCTCTCCTTTTGGGACTCCAGTGATAGGAATGTTAGGCATTTGAATATATCCACGTGTGTTTTATACTATTATCTCCTTTTCTCTTGATCTTTTTTTAGTTTTAGTGTATTCTGATTGGTCTTCTAGTTCTTTAATCCTGTATTCAATCTGATATTAAACTTATCCAATTAGTTCTTAATTTCAGTTATTATACTTTTTAAGTTCTAGAATGTTTATTTTATTTTATTGTAGATTCCACTTATCTAGTGACATTTTTCTCTCCTTTCATCTATTTTATCTACCTTTTGTTTTATTCAACACACTAATCTAGGTGGGGATGATTTGACTTTGCAGTGAAATGTGTAAAACGGGCTAATCATTAATGCATAGCTTGGTGAATTTTCACATTTGTATATATCCATGTCACCCCCACCCCCACCCCCACATCAAGATACATAACATTTCCAAGCTCTCCTTTCCCACTCGGTTACCACTCTCCCCCGCCCGAGAGATAACCACTATTCTCACTTCTGTCACCATCAGTTAGTTTTACTTTTTACTGGACTTCACATATGTTGCCTTTTGCATCTGGCGTCTTTCACTTAATATAATGTCTGTGAGATTCATTTGTGTTGTTTATGTATCAGTACTTCATTGTTATTTATTGCCATATAGTGATCTGTTATATGAATAAACCACAATTTATTTATTCATTCTTCAGTTAATAAACCTTTGGGTTGTCTCCAGTTTTGGGCTTTTATGACTAAAGCTGCTATAAATATTCTTGTACATGTTTTTTGGTGAGCATATTTACTAATTTCTCTTAGGGATGTACCTAGAAGTAGAAAGGTTGAAGGTTCAGGTGTAGGTTCCACTAAACAGTTTTTCAAAGTCAGTTGTGCCAGTTATCAATTTATAGCCTCTCAGCTCCAAATCCAGCCTTAATTACCTGCTCTCTGGTAATGGGTCTGGACCCTGCAAACATTTCTCCTTTGCCATGTTAAGCTTTGTCAGTGGAGAGCACTAACAGCCACTACAGGAGAAAGGAGCTTCTCTTCCTGGTTCTGATATGCTCACTTGGCAGGATCCTGTAGCACATGGTTCCTGCAAATGTGGCGACTAGAAACACATAGCACATCTCCACGAGCAGCTTCCTCCAATACTCCAGAGGTTGACTTTCCAGTGCATCACTCTTGTGGCAGGTTTTCCAGCAACTTTCACAGTATGGCACCTTTCTATGGATGGCTTCCCTCAGCACCCAAGAGGAATGCTTTCCAGTGAATTCCATCTGCATGGAACTTGCATGAACTTCATCATTCAGTGGGTCATGCCTGCGCTGGCTCCAACAAGGTATGGATCTCAGCCTGTTGGTAGAAGGTGAGGGTCAGGGCCTCATACAAGTTTGTTCCTTCCTTGGATGCTCTGCCTCAGCCCTAGAGGCTGTTCTTCATATTTGCTTTAACCATATTCTTTAGAGTTCGCTTTTCTGCTTAGTAGGCAGATAGTCCCTTCTTATACTTAATTCTTTATATTAAAATTTGCTTGTCCAAATTACTGTGTGGTTTCAGTATCCTGAGTGAACTTTGGCTGATATGTGGATATACCGTTTTACCTTTCTACCAGCAATGTGTGAGAGTTCCAGTTTCTCTACCATCAGTTGTTTCAAAGTCTTGTTTACTAACTCCAGCATCTGAATGATCTGGGTATCTGCTTCTATTGTCTACTTTTTCTCTTGCTTATAAATTATACAGCAGGTGCCAAAAAAAATGTATACACATTTAAGAAAAGAAAACTGTATTAAAATTGTAATACTCAAAATGTACCGATAACAAAAGATGAATACAAGTCACATTTGACTTTTGCAATTGCAAGACGTGCTCCAAGTGGTTACCATCAGCATCCAGACACTTCTGATGATGGCGAACAACTATTTGAGCAACATTGACCAAAGTGGTGTCTACTTGTATACATTTTTTTGGCACCCCCAGTATTTTTGTGCCTCTTCACCTGACTATGTTTTTTCTTTTCTTTTTCTTTCTTTTTTGTTTTAACTATATGCAGATATTGTGCATAGGAGGTAGAGAGACTTCAGGTGATGTATTCTGATAAAGCATTCCTTCTTTTTTCTGTTAAGTAGATGGGGGTGAGGAATGATCATCTCGATCCAATGAAGAATTAAGGATTTGGACTGAATTTCAATTTTTGCAAGACTTAATCTATCTCTGGTTTATCCCCATTCCTCACATGTGGATTTTGATTGGGAATCTTGCAGATCTCTGTATCTTCAGCCATGGAAAACTGGAGATTCAGCTTTGCCCTGCAGAGGTTCCCCAATTCATCTTTCCAGACTTTGTCCCCATGGAGTGTCATACTCTGGCAAATTTAACGAGGCGGGAGCTGGCCTTGTGTTTGAGGCAGGCCCTTTCTTCTTGGGGAGCCTTTGTTTTTTAAGCACGGTGGGACTGTGGAAGATTTCACTCTGCTTATTAAATACATTCTCAGGCCCAAAACTCAGCAAATGTCATGTCATGTGGAGAAAATTGGTTGTGATTTTAAGGCCACCTGTGTTCCAATTTGGCATTCTAGTACCATGTGGCTACTAAAAGCTTTGCTGTTTTCTCTTTCCTCCATTAGAGGTCTTCCTTTTGGGCAAAGCTTGATCATTAGCCAGTGGCATTAGCCATATTGGCAAATGTCCTGAGGGGCGGGGAGAGGGAACAGCTGGAAAGCTTCATTTCATTTCATTGCAATAGGAGTACTGGCCTGCCACAATCTATTGTATCCTGCCTAGAAGGGGAAATTTCCTAGGCTTTTGAAAATTAAAAGTCTTTTCTTTGCAAACTATTGTCTCTAGCCTATTTGAAAATCTTAGAGTTGACTTTTCTTTCTTGACAGATTTTTGCTGTAATGTCACTACTTTGAGGCTCTGAGTGTCAAAATATGAATCAATATTTTTCAGACGGTACGTCACAACCCATTAGTGAGGCATGATATCAATTTAGTAGATCTTGCCAGTATTTTATAGTGGAATAGAATAGAATAGAATAGAATAGAATAGAATAGAATAGAATAGAATAGAATAGAATAGAATAGAAGTGCATCATACATAGTAAAGATAAGTATTGTTTCAGGAAAGTTTTGTTTCACTTGAGTGTGTATGTGTGTATTCTGGTTTGTAATGTAAAATCTATTTGTTCCTATGGGTTTAAAAGTCACTGGACTTTAAACCGAGGAAAAGCCAAGGGTGGAACAAACAAATCATCAGAAACAAACAGTGGAGTATGGACAACTTTTTGGAGAAGTTTGGCCATTAGTGGGAAGTAGATTGATTGAAAGCTGCTCTTCTGGCCTCAGAGAACAAGAGGGAGCTGATGTGAGGGATGAACCATAAGAATCAGGGAAGAAAATCTTGGGAGGCCCAGCTCCTAATGGAACTCATGCAGGTGTGTGTGTTTGGGGAGTGGGGTGGAGTGGGGGTTGCAGAAAGAGCTAAAGATGAGAAATGGCTGAACCTGGATTGGTAAAGGCCATGAAAACTCTGAGAGAAGACTATGTAGTTCTTGATGCCATGTAATGGGCAGCCCAGGGAAGAAAGGCCTTGTATTTGGCAAGAAGAAAATTTAGCTGAGGGGATAAACAGGCATGGAGGTGCCGGTGAGGCTCTTCTGCTAACCCATGATTGGTGCTTTAGGGTCAGCAAAAGATCTAATTCCATCCGCAGGCCTGAAGAGACTGACTGGAATGAGTGCTCTTCACCTTCTCCCTACTTTCCCAACACAGACACACACACCACTGAGGCCAACAAACACAGGGAAAAGAGTATAGACTCCGTGGTCAGAATACCCTGTATCTCAGGCTACTGGCTGGGTGGGGTTTGGCTTGGGGGGTCTCCTTAGGTCAAAAACAGGACAGGTAAGACTTTTGCAGGTTTGGGAGGTGGGCAGTCCCATCACTATGCCCATGTCTGACACACCTTGAGTTCTCAGGACCTCAGATCTGCTTTTACCCTCAGGGACTACATTGGGCAGGGAGTTCTAGAGGAAGGTTGTTCCACAATGACCTGGCTAGCTCCTGGCCCTGAAGTCCCCCGGTTCCCCAGGTTTTCCCACTGAACCCCCAGGCACCAGCTCGGGTCTGTTCTGAGGCATGGTAGTCAACAAGCCTCAGGCCAGAGAGGCAAGCACAGGATAGATACATCACGGTGGGTGAGGCACACTTGTTCATGTCATTGAGCTGGAAAGTTCTACTCTGGGTCAGCCCGGTGGCTCTGACCTTTGCCCTGTTCCAGGAGCTGGCTCCTGGCCTGAGGCTGGCCTGGGAGCTCAGGGTCTGAAACTTGGGCCTGAGTCCTACCTGGGATTTCGGTCAGGAATCTGGCCTTCTACCATACCCCAAATATACCTGTTCAGCCTTTCAGATCTGCTGGAGTTTTTGGAAAGACTTGAGCTCACTCAGACCTCAACATATAAGTTTTCGCTCTCCCTATCAGGCTAGCTGATTGGCTTTGTCCTTTGAGCCCTGGCTCAAGCATCACTTCTCGGAGAAAGCTGCCCTGGACACTCGACCTCTCCCAGCACTGGGTTAGATGCCCTTTCTCTGGACTCCCATAGCCCCTGGCACCTTTCTCTTCCACACCACTTACACCTCAGTGGCATTCTGAGTGTGCTTGAAGGCAGGTCTCTGCCACAGTGCCTGGCACACAGTAGGTGCTCTGGCAGTGTTTACTGAATGAATGAACTATCAAACCCAGGCTTCATTTTTCTACTCAGTGACCCTGTTCTTTAACGCCCCTATTTGCCAACAATTGAACCATGTTTTACTTCAGGGCTCGAAGAACAAAGGAGGCAGCCCAATGGGAGAGAAACCCTGTTATAAGACCCCAGCCACAGCCTGCAGGTTTAATCTCACCATTAGAGAACCCCAGGTAACTGTGTGTGATTACTAGCTGCTTAAATTCTATTTCTGAAGAGACAGATTATTAAAGATTTGTGCATGAAAGTAGTATAAAGACAAATCTTTGACACTTGTGCAGATAGTGTAGCCACTCAAGCTGAGGACAACAGTCTGGCCACTAAGTCAGTCAGGGCCCAGGACAGGATGTCTCCTGATGCGGGGAGTCCCCGAGGGGCTGACAGACAACCAGACACACAGAGCCCTGCCCACCTCCCCTAAGGAAGAGGCAGATTCCACAGCAAGACTCAGCCAGTCTGGATGAACATCTGCCCCTCAAGCCCTGTCCTCAATCAGTTCTTTTACTCCCTACCAAGGTGACATCAAATCCACTCCCCCTGCCATGGACTCTTGGGGTCCATGGGACCTTCAGAGTAGCAGGTGGACCTAGAGATGCAAAGGGCACAACAGCTCTCAGCAAATGGCTGCATGGCTGCTTGGGATGCCCATCGAAACCTGCATCAAATTGGGAGCCCTCGCCTGGCATGAAGGACTCAGGGCAGTAAGGTTCCCTTAGGCCTGGGGTGGAGGGTGAAGCTCTCAAAATGATAAGGGATGAGTTCCCTGGATATGTAAAGCTGGTTCCAAGCCATCATTGAGGTTCACCCACAAAAAGAACATCCTCAAAAATGACAGTGCTAATCAAAACTACAGTGAGATACCACTTCACCCCCCACTAGAATGGCTATAATAAAAAATGACAGACAATAACAAGAGTTGGTGAAAATGTGGAGACGCTGGAACTCTCATACATTGTTGGTGAGAATGTAACACCATGCAGCCACTTTGGAAAACAGTTTTGGGATCCTCAAAATGTTAAACATAGTTAGCATAGGACCCACAATTCTACTCCTAAGTAGATATCCAAGGGAAATGGAAACATGTTCATACAAAGACTGTGCATAAATGTTCTTAGCAGTTTTATTCATAATACCAAAAAAAGTACAAACAACCTGTCTACCTGCTGATGAATGGATAAACAAAATGTGCTGCACACATGCAATGGAATATTATTCAGTCATGAAAAGGAGTGAAGTGCTGCAACATGGATAAACCTTGAAAACATTGTGCAAAATGTAAGACGCTGGTCACAAAAGACGGCATGCTGTGTGATTCCATTTGTATGAAACGTCCTGAACAGGTAGAGCCATAGACAGAAAGTAGATTAGTGGTTTCCAGAGGCTGTGGGGAAGATGGGAAGGAGGAGTCACGACAAATGGGTACATTTGGGGGGGAGGGCAGGTTATGAAAATACTCTGGGATTAGATAATGGTGAGGGTTGCACAAATTAGTGAATACACTAAAAACCACTGAATTGTATACCCTAATGTGGAATTTTATGGTATGTGAATTATATCTCTATTTTTAAAAAAGGAAAAAATGACGCCAATGGAGTAGTTAGCGGAACTAAAACAATGAAATGGAGCGTGAGTGTCGCCTGTCCCGATTGCATCCATCTGAACGAAATTTGGGCCCAGGAATGGTGCAGCAAGAGGGCTTGGGGAAGCGACTCTGGAGGCAGGATCTAGGAAGAAACACGTCCCAGGATTCTAAGGGAACGTGGTTAAGGTGGCTATTCCCAAACGCTTAGGACTGGGGAGGCGTCCGGAGGCTCAGAAGTTGGCCAGGCCAAACGGCGATTTAAAGGTTGGAGCACAGAGGCTCTTAAAGCGGCCGGGGTAAATTCCCATTCTGCGTCACCTTAAAGCCAGCTCCAGGGCGCCACGGGTCGGACCCGGGTAAGTGCTCGGGGCCGCGGGGGAGGCAGCGGCGCCAGCCCTGTTCCCTGGCTGGGCTCACACGCCCTGCCCGCTTGGGAGACTCGGAGCGGGTGACTGGGACTCTGCGTGCCGCGTGCTGGAGCCGGGGTGCAGGCAGGGGCGGGGGGGAGTCGCGGCGTGGGGCCGGCCTCCTCCCGCGCCCCCGCAGCGCTCTATTTTTAGCAGGCGCTGTTGCAATATAAGGAATGCGCCGCGCGTCGGGCACTCCCGGCGCGCGCGGGCTGCGCGGCCGCTTTAAGGAGGCGCCGGGGTGGGGACGGGCCAGAGCGACCGGCGGGCCCGCGGGCCGGGAGCCGTCAGTCCGGCGCGAGCATGGAGGAGGCGGCCTGAGGGCCAGAGCCCAGACCGGGCTGCAGCGCGCGGTGAGTGATCGCGGCAGCAGAGGACAGGACGGGAGGAGAGGGGAAGAGGCCTGGCCGCGCTGCCCCCCGCCCAGGCTGGCGCTTTGTTCCGGGGCCGGAGGTGTGGCCGCCCCCGGCCCGGCCGCGCTTCTAGCGGAATGCGCTCTGGAACTGGCGGTGAGTGGCCTTTTGCCCCCGCAGCAGGCTCCGGCATAACGGTGTGCGATTGTGAAATCGGCCACGACCGAGACTCCAGTAGGGAGGGCCTGCCCACCGCCCAAAAAGCCCCTGTTGTGATAACCGCCCTTGGGTTCCTTGTCTGCCCGGGCGAGGACCCGCGGGGAGGTGGGCAGCCTAACTCGGGGAGGGGGGGTGCTTTCTCTCCTTTTAAAATGGCGTTAACAAGCTCAGAACTCCGCCGGGGGAGTTGTCAAATTCAGTTGAATAACAAAAAACAGCCTGCTTCATAAACAACCCTTCACTGCCCCGAGGCTCAGGGCTCTGGTCACGACAAGGGCCCGGTTTTCATTCAGTGACCCGACTTGGTTGGGGCGCTCACCGTGTGTATGGGGTACAGTGCCAACTCCTGCTCCGAGGCAGCTCAGGTTGTGGGAGCAGACAACGTGGAAAGTCAGGGAAGGCCTCCTAGAGGAGGTGATGCCAGACGGAGCGTGGCCACTGGACACCCAGTTGGACTCTGGCTAGGATGGAGGTCTGTGCTGGCTGTGGGGGACAAAGCTGAGTCAGGAGAGGTGGAGAAGGGCCACTTCATTGAGGTCCTGGTCACGGAGCTCTGGGCTTGCCCCTCTTTCCCCCATGAGCCCCTGCTGGTATCTAACCTCCTTGGGCTAGAATGGTTCTTGCCCCTCCAGAACTCAACTGTCCTGGACCTGGCAAGAGAGGGTGACTGGTAAGGCTCGGAATTGTGGCCTCAAAAGATGACCTTCCTGCCAACAGAAGTAATAAGGAAACCTGACTTTAAAAACCCTGAAGCTCCACTGTAATAACAAAAGCCAACAGGGCTTACAAGGAGCAGACTTGGATGTGCTTGCTCATCATTTGGCAAGACTCCTTCAAAGGTTTTCTTATTTTCCCCATATGCAGGTGGGGCCTGGGGCTGAAAGGGTCAGTAATATGCTGGAAATCCTAGAGACCTGCTTTAGACCATGTAGCTAGCTGTTCAGGCCCCTCTTGAGAGGGTTGGGCTGTCCTGGGCTTGAAGGTTCCCGGTGCAGCCTGTGTTAGGCTTTTGCTCTATTAACATTCACTGGTGGGTTGAAGTGTGGGGTGGTGAGCTGTTAGTATTAATAAGTGACACGTGTCAGAGACTTCGCTGTGAACAAAGCACTTTACTGAGACAGTTCTTAGAGTTTCTCCTGCTTCTCTTCTGGGGGAGGAAACTTGAGCTGGCTAACGTTTTATAAATCTCCTAATTTCCTGTAAATCGCATGTCCCTGCTGACGGGTTGAAAATGTTTCAGGCCATGGTTTTCACCCTTGGGTCTGTTCTCACTGCCCAGCGGCCAGTTAGATTCTCTCTCTGTGGTTTATAGTGTAGTTTGTCCTTTTTCTGCCAGGGCAAGAGGCACGGGGCTTGGACGCTCCTGGGTTTTCAAGGCTGCAGGGTCTGCCAGCCTTTCTGGGGTAGAGGGGGTGTTGAGTAAGCTGGGTGCTCTGGTGGAAACTGCCCCTCCCCATAGTGGCCTCAACATTTCCTTATGGAGAAGGGGAGTCAAGGCCCTCTGCTGAGCCCTGCTGAGGCAAGCAGCAGCCTTCCAAGGTTGCCAGCTTTGCTCCTGGGTAAGGCAATTTGTATTTTTCCACTACTCATGTTTTCACCTACACAAGACATATTTGTGACAGGTATAACTTTTATTATTAGCTCTAACCACAGGTATTTCATGCTTTCAGTTATCTGAGCTGCTTATAAACCGACAAGTCAGTTATCCCTGGGGTTGGTTCCTGAGCTTGATTGATCACCTGGAACCAGGGAGAACCGCTGGGCTCTGACGAACTGAACTAGCTCCTGGGGTGAGTGGCTCTAACATCAGTCGGAACTGCCTGTTGACCAGCCTGCGGGATTGAGTGAGTTCTCAGGGAAATGTGACCTCCATTTTATATTTCACATCTGGTATAATCATTGTTCTACCCATGAAATGCCCCAAAGGGAGTATGCCTCCCTGCAAGTGATTGAAAACATACCTGCTTGTGAGCGTTGTGTCATTTATACAAACCATACTCATGTGAACTAAGTGGGAACACATTCTTCTGCAAAGCTGGGATGTTCTCAAGTGTCAGAGGGTGTGCACTGAGTTCCAGAAGCTCTGTGTCTGCCAGGCCCAGGGCAGGCATCCAGCTGGCCGTAAGGTACAGTTAGTTACCTTTGTCTGGGGATGAGAAAAAGGAGCTGAGTGAGCTCCCTGTGTGTCCCGGGGCATCTGGCAGGTGCCCAGTGTCTAGAGGCTGAGCAGAGAATTCAGGCTTTGAGGGGAATTTTGTTGGTGGACTCTGAGGCTTTGTTAACCCTCGTAGTATTGGGTTATGCCCCTGGGCCCTATGGTACTGGATCAGTGGGGATGCTTTTGACTACAAATGACAAAGCCCAAGTAATGGTGGACTGAACAGAGTTTAGATCTCCCAAAGATGCTCTCAGCTCATGTGAGGTCTCTGCACACTAGGATGGGATACTAGTGCCACTTACAGCAAGTTCTTGCATGGGACAGGTAGCTGAGCTTGCAGAGCAATGGATTTTACCTTCTTGGGTCACAGCCTTTTTAATATGCCAATAAGATGCCCAGAGAAAAGTTGCTTGGTGCTACAAAATTGGGCATACATTCCAGGGATTCATGGATCTCTGAAAACGGGTCCTGGAGCCCAGGTTAGATCCCCTGGTCTAACCACATTACTTCACTATTTACCTGGGACCTATTGTGTCGCTCTGCCCACTAGGCCAGCATGTCATCGTTTTAGAGACAGATGTCAGGAATGAAAATAGAGTGGGACGGTTGTCAGTTCTCAACCTGTGTTGAAGTCTATGCAGTCAGGCAGCGGCGGTGTCTTATGGAACTCTGACTAAGAGGGCAATGCTGCTGCTACCTCATGCTTCAGGCAGGCCAAGATGACAGCCACGTGCACTGCTTGGTGCCTGCCATGCATCCCTTGGTGCCCATTTCCAGTCTGTTAGGTAGCATTCCTGCTGCGTGTGATGAGATTGTCCTGCCTATGCCCAGGGACTCCACCCCCTGGCTCTCCTTGCTTGCCCCCACCACTGAGCCCTTTCCCCTTTTAGATGTTTGCATGACCCAAGGCAGCTTTCTAAAGCCACCCATCTTGTAGGGGTCATGAAGTAGCAATGTGTATTTAGCTTCTTAATGTCCCTGTCATTGTCAGTTTAGTATTCTTGGTAGCTTTACTCGTGGGGCCTGTTGATGGCCAAAGGCCAAATGACAATGTGGGTCTTTACTGGTTGCTGAGGTGACATCCTGAGTCTCACAGGGGCATATGCTCATCAAGAGAGCCTGGCATCCGGCCACCGAGATGGATAAAACATCTTGATTTACATGTGGATTATATTGCTAATGAGGTTTTTGAGAGTACCAGGAGAGGATTTGGCTGTGCAGCGTGTAGTGGTAGAATGAAGGAGGATGGGGTGGCGAGGAGGCAGCTCGGAGCTCGGAGCTCTGATTCCGGTCCTCTGTGACTATCTACCGGCCCTTGGATGGGTCCTGTGCTGCAGGGGCCCAGGCACCAGCTGGGACTTCTCTGCCCCGCCCTCAGGCTTGTCATGGGGATTAGATGAAATACACAGATGAGAACATGCCTAGGAAACCAGAAAGGGTTACACAAATGAAGAGCATTATCAACATTCAAGCGCCCTTCAGATAACAGAATCAGAGCCCCAGAGGGGCCCCTGGAGCCTGTGTAGTTTGGATTCAGACCTAATAGAACACATTTCTCATAGTGGCGAGGGAGACAATTTTAGGTGGGACCCATATAGCATCCTTTAGTTTATTAGTTATATACCTGTTTATAGGTATTATAAAAAATGCAGGCATCACACCAAATCTGTGTTTTTTTGTTTGTTTTTTTGTTTTGTTTTTTAATGGGTATTTAGCTCAGACTAAGGCTAAAGAAAGATTTTTAAGTGACTCCTGAAGGGAAGGCTGAGACACTTTCAATAGGGGAGTCCCTTCCTTGCAGCCTGTGAGGCTTCAGCTGGACCCTTCTAGAGATGGGAAGATTGCTGCCCCTCAAGGCAGTCTACTCCATTTGGGGATTCTCATCCTTGCAGAGTTCTTTCCTTTCTCCCCTTACGCTGTCTACTGGATCTGCCCACATGAACCTTTGACCGTCATGCTTCTCTCAGGCTTGAGCAGCTCTACTTTTCTTCAACTGCTCCTCAAATGGCATGCTTTTAAGGACAGCCTCTCTGTGTGTCCGGCAGCCTTTCCCTCTCTCTCCCTCCCTCCCTTCCGTCTTTCCTTCAGCAAAGCCTTGTGGGCTAGCCACTCTATATTCACCATCTCTAAACCTCTCAACAATTTTGCTGTTCGCCTTTTGCAGATATGGGAACTGAGTCTCAGGGAGGTTACATAGACCACCATAGCCCTAGTCTGAGAAACAACCTGACCAAGGTCTGCCTGCTCCCGGAGCACATCCTCCTGTCACTGCACTGCTCCCAGAACTGGATGACCAAAAATGACCCATCTCGTCTCTCCTGGTGCTCATGGGACATGTACTGCGGGGACATGACCACACATGAGAGCTGCATTGGAGCAAAGGCCTCGAGGACAGGAGCTGGGGCAGCGCGTGCACAGGGACGTTAGGAGGCAGCAGAAACCACAGGGGTGCAGAAGCAGCTGGTTGGCAGAGAGGCCGAGAGCCTAGATGGCATGGTTTTCACAGACTCTCTTAATCTTACAGTCAGCAATGAACCCCTAAATCATTTGTGCACATGGTACCTTTTTTAATTTTGAAAAGGAAAAATATAAGGGATAATATAACAAACACTATGTACCCATTACCCAAAATGAACAAATACAACCATTTTGTTTGCATTTGATCCTTTCCTGGCACGTATCCCTCATCCTGAGACCCGCTTGGTCTGGGCCTGTCCTCAGCCTGTGGTAGACTTTTGGAGCTTTGCTCCTGACTTTCCATGCATTGGCTCTTTCAGCTAATGTCCCCAGCTAATTCAATGGAAATGCCACGTAGGTGTCCATCCAGGTTGTTGATAGATCCTTTTGCTGCCTATGACCACACTGGGGAGAAACTACCAGAGAGCAGGACGAATATGCACTTTGGGATTTAACCCTTTTCAAAACAGTTGATTCAGCATCTAAAAACATCTGCCTTGATCCTTGTGGGCCCGGCTCCAGAGCATAATTTAGTCACAGCTGCCCC
This sequence comes from Rhinolophus sinicus, assembly GCF_036562045.2. Lineage (NCBI taxonomy): Eukaryota > Metazoa > Chordata > Mammalia > Chiroptera > Rhinolophidae > Rhinolophus > Rhinolophus sinicus. The sequence goes on from NC_133759.1 coordinate 36,767,446, forward strand.
AACTGAACTGTCATTTAAATGGTAGATGTATATATTTGGAAAAGAGAGAGAAAAAAGCCACGATTTTCTTTTTATAATTAGATGACAATTTGTTAAGCAGTTCATCTTACACGATCTTTAACAAATAACATTTTCTAAAGTATAGAACTCCTTTAAAGGAAAGAAGACTACAGTACAATGTAGAACCTTGCTAATCTCTAACTTTGCCTTTCTAGCTATGCCTTTACTCAGCTTTCCCAGAAAGAACTTCCAGGTGCTTGGTCCCCAGTTGGGGGTGGGGGTGTGGGGGAGAGAGGCAGCTCTCCAGCTGCAGAGGTGGAGTGCTCCATGATGGTTTCTCACCCAACTCTTCGCAGCCTTCTCCTCTGCACCCCCTGACTGACTCTCCAGCTGGAACCTGACACCATCCCTCTTGCCTGGAGCTGGGGCTTGAATTAGAACAGTAGCCAAGTAGTGCTTTTAAAAGCTGGGCGGAAAAGATTCAAACACTCTGGAGAAGCCTTCCACACCCAGGCAGATCCCATTTTCAGGGAGTCATGTACAACTGGGGGCAAAGATTTAAATGAGTTTCATAATAGAACATGGGGACCCGAGGTGGTCCCCAATTCCTCTTAGGTAGGGAGAATGAGTTGAAATGTTTTCTGTCCCCGAGTTGCCAACAAACATCGGCACTGCCTGTGTCGCTTTCCCTCACTCTGACGGAGATGCTGCAAAGCCAGCGAGGGCTGGGAGCCTGCAGACCTCAGGAGAACCTGCTTGGTTAGGGTTTGTCTCGCCATGGGAGCGATGAGAAGCTGTACCAGTGAAGGCAGTTAAACATATTATAAAACCAGTTCCAATTTGATTATACACATATATGTTACATTTATTGGCCCACTTTTTTGTTTTCCAGATCCTGATGGTTTGGGTTATTTCTTCTTAAACTCCTCCCATTATTTCTAACATGGCTTCATTGGCTCCAGTCTTAACATCTCTCACTTAGAATACGGCAGTAGCATTGCAATTGTTTCGCTATCTCTAGTGCACTGAGCTGGTGTATTGTCATGATACAAGAGCCATCTCTAATTTTGCCCTCTCTAAATTCATCCTAAAATCGACCAAAATGAAATATGTCCAAATCAACTTTGAGCATTTTACTCCCTTACTTGTAGACCCTTTAATGAGTAAGGAGAAGGGACTAGTCCTAGTAGATATTAAAACACACAGATATTGAAACACAAAACTGGAAGAATTGTAGTCACTCCGTCATAGGAATAAACAGGTCAGTGAAACAGAATAGAGTGCCTCCTCCAAAGTGCACCCCCCCGCAAATCTTTTTATGCAAAATGATGCCGTAGGCCCACTTTAAAAAAAAAAAATGTTCTAATTTTAAAAGAATCTGCTATACATACTGTGTGTTAGGCTGCCCGTATTAAAAGTGCAAGGTCTGACAATTAAGTTCTCGAACTCATCCTAGAAAAAGTGCTACATACCTCATTGCTGAATATCACTATATTCACCTGAGTCACCTTTGAAGCACTCCCCTTGGGGCGCTATGCACTGATGCCAGCACCTAGTCCACCCTTCAAAGCAATTTTGGAACTCTTTGTCTGGAATGGCCATCAGAGCTGTCGTTGTATTACCCTTGATGTCCTGAATGTCATCAAAATGCCTTCTTTTCAATATTTCTTTTGTCTTCACGTAAGTAAAGAAGTCACTGGAGGCCAGATCAGGTGAGTAGGGAGGGTGTTCCAATATAGTTATTTGTTTACTGGCTAAAAGCTCCCTCACAGACAGTGCCGTGTGAGCTGGTACATTGTCGTGATGCAAGAGCCACGAATTATTGGCGACAAGTTCAGGTTGTCAAACTTTTTCACGCAGCCTTTTCAGCACTTCCAAATAGTAAACTTGGTTAACTCTGTGTCCAGTTGGTACAAATTCATAATGAATAATTCCTCTGATATCAAAAAAGGTTAGCAACATCATTGCAACAAGTTCTCGAACTTAATTGTCAGACCTCTGTAAAAGTATTTCTAGGTATATGGAGCTGTGTGGAGGTTGCTGAAAGGGGGGTGGATTTGGGGAGGCCCACTCACCCCTTAAGTGCCAACCATTTTGGGGGATCTTAGAGACAGTTTCTTGTCTCCCTAAAGCATTATGTATTCATTTCAAAAACAAAATTACTTTTAATTAGTTTTAGGGTTTTTTTTTTTCTTTTTGTGCTTTCGAATTTCAAAACTCCGTTTTGAAAACTCCCCCCTTTTAGATTACCCACATATTTACCCCTTTATATTTTCATTCCACTGGAAATGAGGTCCAAAGGAGGACAAAGAGGCAAACCCATCCTTCTTGGTGGGTACCATTCTCTCATAAGTAGGCTCAGCAGCCCAAAATAGCCTCTATCATGTTCTTTCAATGCCTGCTTTATTGTAACCGGAGATGATGGAAAAGGGTGGAACCACTGTCGCCAAGCCTTGGGGCATATATGAGAAAATAATTTGTATGAACTCTGTCTTCTCAGCCGTCCCGCCACACCCACATTCCTCAGGTTGGGATCTCTTGGGCCCCAGAGCTACAAAGGCCCTGTGCTCTTCACACTCTCCTCACACCCAAGCCTTTCTTTTCCTGCTAAGGAAGCCAGGCCCCAGGTGCCCTGGTAGCACTCCCAGGGGCTAATGTCAGCTGGCATCAGAGCCTTCCCGTCCACCACCATTCCCTGACCCCCGACCCCAGCCGCCCGCAGTGGATAGAGGCTTGAGTCCACTTCTCTGGGCCTGGGTGGGTGTTTCCTGCATGTTTGAGATTTTACGGAGGAAATCAAAATAAAGGAACAAAGCCTTTGTTTTACTTCTGGACTCAAACTGGGGACAGCTGGAGGGATGGAAAGGGGGAGCAGGAGCAGGTCACTTGGCACTTCAACAAAATAACCATTCTAATAAAGCATTGAACAGGGATTTTTTTCTATTTTGGGTTGGTGTGAATGAATAGGAAAGCTGGGCGGAGGGCTGGGAGGGCCTCTGTGTGGAAGGAGACGGCCCCAGGCAAGGTCTCCGGCAGGGGTCTGCACCCACCAGCAGGACTACAGAACTGGCAGCCAGAGGGAGCTGGGGGAGCGCTCAGTCTTTCCTTCCTTCCTCAGGAGAATGGGCATGGGCCAGTTTCTGCCCCCTTCCTGTTATCTGTGTGACCCTGGGCGAGTCCCCCACTGCGTGTTTGCCATGTTTATAATGGAACAGTGCTGCTGTCATGCAGATGGCCCCGCCACCCTGTCTCTCTTTTTGCTCTAGTCCAGTTATATGGGTCAGGCCCTCATCCCACATATGTAGAAATGGGGAGGTGTTCCCCGCAATGTTTCTTCATTCTCCCCAAAGGATCTCTTCTTGTAGAAAATCTCTGAGTATATCATTTATTTTTCTTTAAAAATTATCCATGCATCAGTGAAAACCCTTCCCATCTGCAGTATTTCTGGGGATTCCGGAGTAGGGAGTGTGCCCACTGGCCCGTGGCCTCTGGTCGGGCTCAGCTGCCACACTTTGCATGCGTACAGTAGTCTTTTCCTCATTTCCTCAGCCTCACGAAGCCAGCCTGTTGTATAGAACAGGCTTTCACCAAGACCTTATAAGAAAGGGGCTTACCCATTGCTCAGAACAGTGCAGAAGTTAACACTATTCAGACAACTTCTTGCCTGCTCATGCCCTTGGAGAATTTCTCCCTGGCTGTCTGTTTCTTCAAGTCTAGTTTACTGCCATTTTCCAGGGGCCAATTCTCCTGGACACTTTCCCCCAGAACTTCGGAAAACTCCAACTTTCCATTACTTTTGATTGCAGAGCAATAACGACATTTATTGTAGACGAGGCTGTGGACCTACCTTTTTACATCTGAAAACGGCCACCTAAGAGCTTGTCTAAACAAGAATTATACACCCTAGTCCCACACCTTTCCACGCAGGAAGAACTAGTAGGAGCTCCGGGATTATCGCTATCATTAGTATGACCAGATCAAATTCTTGAGGTGGCCTTTTTTCCCAATGACTAGAGCAAACCCAAGTGTTAATATTTTTTTTTTCCTTCCGGTCAGAACATTTTGCAGAGTAGCTGTGAGGATTAGAACTGATGTAAATCAACAAATATTTATCAAGCACCTCCTTTGTGCAAGGCACATGCTAGAGATCGGAGATACAGTGTAGACGAAAACAGGACAGGCCCTGCCCTCCTGGAGCTGCCAGTTTAGTTGGGATGACACATTACATCATAACAATTAGGCAACTGAGTTCCAACATGCAAAGTACTGTCAAGACAGACAGCTGGGTGTTTTGGAAGAGTCTAACAGTAATCTCACCTCGTCTGGTGTGGGGTGATGGGGGTGGCGAGGGAAGTAGATGTAAAGCACAGCGTCTGGACTTAATAAACTGGTATTATAATGATCAGTCCTGGCCACATCACTCAGCCTGAGTCTTCCTCCAGCTGGTTGCTATTACCATCCACCAACAGTAGTTATGCCCAGAGAGGTTTATAGTTTTTCCAAGGTCACACAGCTAGTAAGTGGCTGTGGCACAAGCAGGATTCAGAACTGGGGCTGTCAGATGCATTTCCATGTTCCTGACATCTCTCTGCCTCCTGCTTTACCACCCAGTGATGGTCCACGTCAGATGGGCTATAGGGTGGGGTGTAGCTCTGCACCCCTTTCTCTGCACCCCTGAAACAAGCCAGAACAGATTATGGGTTGTGATCATTCCTCTAGTCATCAGAACTTCCTCGTTGAACCCTGGGGTAACCCAGCAGTAATACTTCAGTGCAGCTGAGCGGCTGGGGTCTCCGTGTAGATACAGCTGTACAAAGTCATTCAAAGGGAGCACTCACCTCCCCCTCCTCCCTCTGCCCTGAGCGCTTTGAGACAACCTGGAAAACAGCTCGTTGGAGCCCCAGCCACCCTTCTGGCTAGTTTGGTGGAGGGGGCCACTGGCAAGACTTCCTACAACATACTGACATGATAATAATATAATAATAGCAAACACTTCAAGTGCCAGGCACTGTTCTAAGTGCTTGCGTATATTAGCTCATTCTGTCCTTATAACAATCCTGTGAGGTGGATACTGTTATTAACAGGTAAGAAAACTGAAGCACAGATGGGTTGAGCAATATGCCTAAGGTCACAAACCCAGCAGAGGGGGCAAATGCTTTGATTCATGACTTTTTACAAAAGTGCTGTTTGTAGAAAAATGAGGGTGGGAGGTTGCTACCCCCAGTCCCCCCTAATAGTGGCTTCTGGATGGGTCCTACCCCTTAGGAATGGAGCTGGTCTGCCAGCTCTGCCCTTTGCCGCCCTCTGCCCTCTAGGGCTAGCCACCCAGCCTGGCCAGGCTACTTAGGAGGGCAGGGAAAAATGCAGCAGCTGTTTAGAGCTTGGGGAGAGAGCTTAATGGGCTTAAAATCCAGAGCTTAGAAGGGTCCCTGAGAAGTCTTCCCTCCCCACCTCCAGCAGCCAGAGCCTCCCTCCTCCTGACACTGCCTCCCAGCCTTTGTGAGAAAACTCCCACACCCCCTCAGCCCACTCATTACCATGCCTGCCTCGTTTTCAGGAAGTTTCCCTCTTATTTTGCTCCTGCTCAGCTCTCTAAGTCCTGTTACTCTTCTAAAATGGAGATTGGATTGGCTGTCCTCACTTCAGGGTAGAGCCTAGACCCTGTTTCTTCTCACTTTGGGTTAAACATAAAAATTGTCACGTTTTTCATTAATGGTGTTTAACAATTTGAATATAAATGATGGAAACAAATTAAAGCAACCGTCAGTTTTGAATGTGCCTTTCTGTCCTCCATCTCCCCCGGCCTCTGGGTTCTGACGCACTCCTGGAGTGGACTGAGCCCACCCCGTCCCGGCTGCTGGACTGGAAGTGTCCCTCAGGGCGGGTAACCCCCGCTGCTGCTCCTCCCCAGTGTCATTCCCACTTCCTTTAATCTCACCACACTTTACTGTGGCCAAAGCCAGCCCAAGCCCAGGCAGTGCAGAGTGCTCTGCCTTGGAGTGGCCACGCCACCGGGTGTGCATGCTAAGAAGCATGACCCAGGTGGCCAGAGGTGGCGGTAGGTGCCTTTGTTTAGCATATAGTGTGTACAACTTTTAAATTGGCAGCCAACATTAAAAAAATCAGTTTCACATAAAAATTCAGATTTCTGGCTACCTTTGAACATTTAGTCTATCTGGCAATCTTGTTTCAGATATGCTTCTGTTGCAGCTGTCAGCTGGTGAGGGTAACAGCAGTCTCCTATTGGCCACAGGCCTCACCTTTCCCTATTGCCTGTCCCTGCTCCCTTCTGTCGTTTATCGACCTGGCCTCTGCCAACACGTGAGTTCAGGATGTCCATTTGCTTCCTGAACCCCTCTTGCTGCTGCTGCAGCGTAAAGCAGTTGAGGTGTTGGTCAGCCAGTTCTCGGAGGGCTAGCATTGAGCCGTAGTCAGCCCTGACAAGAAACATCCATCTGACAAGCAGGGGCCCGTGATGCTGAGGGATGCCTGCCCCTGACACCCAGGCTTTCCCTCCGCTCTCTGTCCCCTCCCTCTGCCCTTCTCCTGGGCTGCTTACCAAAGGGGGCCGCTGGGAGGCCTTGGAGTCCATGGCACAGGAAGCTCTGGGCTGGGGCAGCCTTGAGGGACACCCTGTGAGGTGGTGTTTTGGTTAAGTCCACACCCCCCAACTTGGGAGAAATATAGCATGAGAAGTTTCCTTGCTGCTGTGAGGAGACTCTGGGGGTGGGGGGTGGTGTCCCCCGCCCAGAAGGCAGAGATGGTCAGGGAGCTGCAGGGGACTCAGTATTGGGGGGTGTGAGGGCAGGGCAGGAGCTCTTCGTTGTCACCCGCTCCTCCTGCTGGGCTGGTGCCCATGTGTGTTTAGTGGGACTCCTCCCATGGTACCTCCCTTAGGAGGGCCGCTACCCCAGTCCTCTGGGCTCTATGTGGCCCACACCACCTCTGCTCTACCCGCCACCCAAGCCAGGCTCCTGGCCGGCTCCCAAGGGTGAACCCTGCGCTTTGGAAATCCAGATAGCAGACACTTGGAGTGTGTCCTACAGAACGTTGTGCCAGGACTCGGGTGGGATCCCGAGATAGAGAAGACGAGGTCCAGTCCTCAGTCCCTCTGCCCCACCCTAGCACTGGAAATGTGGTGATGAAATAGCTCCCAGCTCCTAGAGTTGGGGGGAGAAGAAGAGGGGCACAATCCGAGAAGAGGCAGAGTGGCCACATGGCCGAGCTAGGAGCTCTGTGGTCACTTGTAGAAAGATGTGTGGCCTTGCACAAGCCACAGAGCTCCTGTGGCCTCAGGGTTCCTCATCGCTGCCGGGCTAAACAATGCCTCGTTGGGGAGGTGGCCATGTGGAGTCACATGGAATGATGGCTGCAGAGTACTCTGGCTGCACTCCACCTGCCACCTGGTCGGGTCGGCGCTCCATACAGCTGACAACAAGGTGGCTCGGAGAGGAAGCCCCTCGAGATAGGAGAGGGCCAGGATGGAGGGATCAGGTTGGGAGGCTGGGTCTAAGAAAGGCTCCCTGGCTGTTCCTTAGAGGGGTTGTTTTCACAGGTGGAGAAAAGGGAGTATAGCCCAGGAACATTCACTGGCAGACTTCGTAGTGCCCTGCCAGGGGCTGGAGCCCTGACAAATCAGGTGCCATCCCTGTCCTCAAGGGTGTTGTACGAGGAATCAGCAGGAGCAGAGTCTGCACAAGATGGTGGGGTGCTGGGGGCACCTCAAGGAGGGCCCACGTGCCATGTCAGTGAGGAGAGCTTCAGGCACCCATGGGTGTTTTTCCCAGCAGGAGCCGTGTGCTCAGGGGTTGATTGAGGGGATAAAGCTGGAGTGTGGGGAGGGCAGTGCTGGTGAAGGGGGGCCCAGGCCGAGAGCAGAGCCAAGCCACGGGTGGGCATGCCACATGCAGCAGAATTGCTAGGCCTTGGCCTGGGTTTGAGTAAAGGGATGTTTGAGCTGCTAGGGGTGTGGGGAGAGGAAGAGTACCAGGCACAAAGGCGGGAAGTGGGGTCTGGGAGCCATGGGCCCTTGGAGGGCCACTGAGTCTAGTTTATGAAGGGTTGAGCCTGAGTCACCCAAAGAGGTACTGTGAGGAGACAAGGGACTCACAGGAGCCCCCCCTCGCTTTGCACTGAGGGGGCAGCTGAATCAGAATGGGGAGGCAGGTAGGACAGCAGCCTACCAGGCTTTGTGGAGCCCAAGGGCTCTCATTTTGGGGAACCCCAGAGTGTCCTGAAGCTAGACCTCCCTGTAGGGTGACCACCAGCATGACCTTTCCAGTGGGCAGGCAGATTTCTGTCTAAGTCCTCCTTAGCTGTGGGTGAGACTGCCCCAGCCCTAGAGAAATATTGATAGGCCCCCAGGACTGAGAATAAGAATTTAAACATGAAGTTACTGCCTCCTTTCTGCCCCTAGCTGCCACTCAAGGAAGCTGTGAGCCAGGCTCTCACAGAGGTGGGGGGAGGTGAGTCCTGCCCCTCTGTGGAACCTGTCAGTTTGCAGGTGTGAACTCAGGAAGGACACTGGAGAAGCGGAAGGCTTCCTTCAGGAGGGAGCTTGGGATGGACTTGGAAAGACGCTGATGATGGTTTATTTATTGAGCACTCACTGCCGGGCAGACACAGGGCCAAGCAAATGTACCCTTTCATGATCACCATGAGATAAATGCTGCCACTGTCCCCACTTTTACAGAAGAGGCAACCGAGGCACAGAGGTAAATTTGCCTAAGGTTGCAGGCTGTCTTGAGTAGTCCATAGCTCAGGCTCCTTGGTAAGGGGTTCCCGGTGAGGGGCCGGCCCCATGCTGGGCAGGGAACAGCTGGTGTGTAACCATAGGACACAGGCTGGGGCTGGACCAGCACAGTGGAGAGGGTCCCAAACAGGTGCTGGACCATGGAGGTCTCCAGGCCACCTGGTATTCCCATATGCTGGGCAGCTGCCTGATCCCCCCCAGCTTCCTCCCTGCTCCTTAGGTCAGGAGGCCACCTGGCCATCTCACACCTGTGTCCTGTTTGGCAGACTTTGTCCCAGTCAAGATGAGGAGAATGTCTATTCCCACCGACTAGTATTTGCCTCTTGGGCCCTGACCTTCTCAGGTGCTTCTCCCACAGGGGCAGCCAGCCATCCTCGTCCTAGGAGGCCTCCCTGCTGACACCGCCTCCCTGGCTCACTGCTGACCTCTTCCCTGCACTCCTGGATCTGCAGCCTGGCCTGGCCCGGCTCCACACCTACCCACTCTGCCAGCCACGAGAGGATGCCTAGCATGACAGGCTGGCCATGGACTCCGGAGCCACACTGCGTGGTTTCGGATCTCGGCACTGTCACTTTCTAGCTGGGTGACCTTAGGAGAGTTATTTTACGTCTTTGTGTCTCAGTTTCTTCAACTGTAAAATGGGGATAATCAAAGTCACACCTCATAGGGTTGTGAGAATTAAATGAGTGGATTTGGTGAAATCTTCTAATAGCATCAGACACGTTGCTTACATTAATTAAGTGTTGCTATTGTTTTTTTTACATGATCACTATTGTAATTCTTATGCCAGGTGGTTTCTGCATACCTGCTCTGGGACTCATAGTGCTGGGTCATACATAGATGGCTAAGCTCCAGGCCCTGTCCAGGAGGCACTGTCACACTAGCAGGTAAAACCCAAGTGTTAACAGTTGTGATGTAAGGAAACACGTGGTATTTGGGGGTCGTGAGTCAGCCCAGGAGCGTTGTGTCCCTCAGCTGGCTTCCTTCAAGTATTTGCATTCACCTGGATCTCTGGACTCCTGTCTGATCATTTATGCCCTGCTGCCAGCGGTCCAGGTGTGATCTCGGCAGAGGAGTTTGGATTTGATGGGTTAGAAAAGCAGGGGCTGATGTAGTAACAGAAGACTTAGGTCATACAATCTATTAAGGGTATTAACAGAAGACCTGGTTATCTCTAGAGATAACCAGTGATGTAGTGACAGTGCTGGGCTTGGGTTAGCAAAGGTGTGAGAGAAAGGGCTGGAGCAAAGTCTTCAGGAGGGGAGAATGAAGCCTTAAAGGGTATATCCAGAGGTGAGCAGGCAGGCTACCCCGAAAGGTGCTGAGCCCTTCCCATGGAACAAGATGGCCACAAGGTGTGAGGTTTTAAAAGGAACCAGATGAGTAGTGGGTTAGGTCAGGGATGGCAAACAAATTTCCTCTCTTGACCAATCACCTGGTTCTGGCTGCCAAGAGTGCTGCATTGAAAAGAGTTCTAAGACTGACAGGAAAGAGGACCATGATTGATTAGTGATGTCTGCTATGGCTCTGGGAGTGGGAGGAGTAGCACTCATGCCACATACGCACCATCTAGACCTAATGATGTTTAAGGTCCTCTGCAGCACAGAATAACGCACATGGTTGGGTGGGTGGTTAGTCTTAGTAATGGAGTGAGCTGAATGCACTGGGGGCTTCCTGAAGGGGTTGGGTGGTACAGTGACATTGCTGGGCTTGGATTAACAAAGGTGTGAAACAAAGGGCTGGAGCAAAGTCGTGGGGAAGGGAGAGTGAAGCCCCAAGGGTTGCCACGTGGCCTAGACCCTGGCAGGACTGCATACCATTTCTGTACAGCCTACAAATCAGCAGCCCTGGGGAAGCTGCCCATTTCTGGGAATTGTGCAGAGGGGAAGGGCAGCTCTTGGAATGCAGAGCCATTTCCTCCACATGGGTGGGATCACGCCCCCCCAATGTGTCCTCATCCCCCTGAACTGGGCACACCCAGATATCATAGAGATGAGATTAGCTTCCCAGGGCTGATTCAGCTTAATGTGAATGGAAGTCTCTTCCCTCTCCCAAGAGCTCCATTAATGGTGAATGTGTCCCCCTCTTCCAGCCTTATTTACCTAGACAACTTTTAGTTCAACTGGGGGCTCAGGAGAATCTTTAAAATAATTAGTATAGAAATAGAGAAGCAAAAAGCAGTAGAAACTAGACCTTCAATAAAGTTGGCAACATCTTTGGGAGAGGCCCTGGGTTGGCCACTGCCCCAGCTCTGAGAATCTGTGGTCACATAGTCAGGGCCACAGAAGCAGCCACAAGGATGAAGAGTGCCCTATGGATGAGGGAATCACAATGACAAAGAAAAGTCCTGTGATGCTGCAAATCTCGTTACCAAAAGAATTCAAGGCAGTAGCATGACCTTTGGTGTCCGACCAATCCACTGCAGATGTCCTCTAGATGGTGGGGGTATGACTGCTCTGCTATGATGCGTTCTGGCCAGGACTGTATGACACTGCTTAGGAAGTAGTGGTAGCTGAGGGCTTGGGGTACATGGAGAGGCCAGGAAACCTGTGGACCCCTTGACAATGTCTGCAGCTGAAGCCATTTCTTTCACATGTGCCTGCTTAGAAAAATGGGCAGCGTTTGGGGGTGTTCTTTTGGAAATAAGCTCTGTAGAAGCTCTAGAAACTGGGCACCTGGAGAGGAAGGGGCAGATTCAGTGATCTAACCACTGAGCGCTGCTGTTTGGGGGAGCTGCGAGGGCCCACTGCTGTCCTAGGCGTTTAGATCTGATACAGTATTGGGATCCTGGCAGCCCTAGGAGGTGCAGGTGCTCTTAGGGCTGTGCATGGGGCAGGTAAGTGGTCCAAAGCACCGGGGTCTACCAGACTGGAGGGAGACCAGGAGCGCAACTACTTTGCATATCAGTGCAAATCGGCCCTTGCTGGGGAACCCTCCAGTTTTTGTTAGTTAGTTTGTTTGTTTGTTTACTGGGGCTTTATACATTCTTGCGTATCCTGTTCTCCTCTTTGTAGATAAGAAACTAAGGCTCCTGGAAATTAAGAAAACTTGCTCCAGGTCACCCAGGGAGTCCACGTTGAGCTGCCTAGCTGTAGAGTTCAAAGTTATTACTGACCCCTCCAGGCTGTTCCCCCTAAGAACTGAGAGGGCCTTTGCACAAGACTGCTCCCAGGATGTCTCAACCCCTAAAAACACTTTGAAAATTTCTGTGTGAAAAAGTTATTTTGGGGTCATCAGTCAACCCTGCCCCTGTCAGAAGAATGGGCATCACATCCTGCTGCTTGGCCCAAGGGGAGGCTGGGGGGGTGGAAGGCTGCACTGGGGCAGTATGGAGTCACTGTACAGACCCCAAGCCTTCCGTGTATTTGGCCCTGCCTGGCTCTGGGAGACGCAAGGGAATGAGGAGATAGGGCTCTTGTCCTCATGGAATTTCCCAGCTGCTTGAGGAGGCGAATCTGTCCTTCAGAGAACAACTTCAAACTATGCCTGATGGTGCTAACCATGGGGAGAGAAAGGGAGCAAAAGACAGCCCCCAAAGCTTATTTCTTGGCTTAAAGATGCATAACATTTTTGTACACACATTATTAAGGTTGTTGAGGCAGCGATATTGCCTATTAGGAAGAAATTTCCAGGAGGAGTGAGGGTTTGGGTTGCCCATGGACTGGGAGGGGCTCTCAGAGCAGGGGTTGCCATGGGAACACGCACTCAGTAGCCAAACGGCTGCTATTCCAAAAGTTGGTTTCTGAGTGGAGGGGGCTGTCTGGAATCTCAGAGCCATTTCCCATGGAAACAATGTTCTAAATGATGGGTGATGTTCCCACACAGGCCTATTTAATCTGATTGCAATGGAGCTGAGATGGCAGCGGGGGAGGAGGCTGAGAATTCGTGAGCCTCAGAGTGGAGCCACCATGGGGGAGTTAGATTCTCTCTCTCTCTCTCTCTCTCTCTCTCTCTCTCTCTCTCTCTCTCTCTCACACACACACACACACACACACACTAAAAAGGCCAGAGAGCAAACATTTGAGCACCTTCTCCAAGCTGGGCAAATTTCATTCATGTAAATGTTATGCTTAGGGCAATCCTGCAAATTATGATTTTCTAACCAACCCCACCTTACAAATAAGACACTGAGGCTGTGACTGGTAACTTGTCCGAGGCCCCTCAACTGGTCAGTAGGAGAGACTCCAGAAACTTGAAGAACCTCCGGTCCACCTGTACCACCCTTCCACCTCAAAGGGGCCATCCATGACCCCCACGTGGTGAAGAACCAACATTCTAGAGTGATCTCTAAGGGGCTTTCTAGTTGAATAGCTGGAGAAGAGAGGGGTGTTGTGAATGGGAGCAGATTGCTCCTAACCACCAACCAATTTTTGTCCTGTGGTGGCTTTAAAACGATCTTTCTTTACACCACGTGAGACTAGCCTGGTATTTTGACTGCCCTCCCCATTTACAAAGACATTGTTTAGTCAGGGATTATTTGGGGGGAGTTTGAAGACTGGGAAAACATGTCCGTCAGGAGAAGATCCAGCCAAAAGCCTTTATGAATTGGGAGATTTTCTGGACTCATTCTCCTACCCTGGCAACCCCTTATTTTCTTCCTGGGCTCACAATTGCTTCCAGAAAGGTCTTATCTGTGTGATTGGTCTGACTTAGTAAAGGAAGGGATACAGTCCCAATGTCTGGCTGGGAGAGGTGCCCCTTAGCCCTCTGCATGGTGAGGCTGGTGCTGTGGCTAGTCAGTTGTCTGACGGCGGCTTAGCAGTGCCAGTGTTGACCTTGCAGCTCCTTCAGCAAGCGTCTGCTCCGTGTTGGTGCTGTGCCGCACTCGGGTGCTACAGTTAGCGACAAGATGCATTCTCTGCCCTTGTGCATAATAAATGTATAGGAGATTTTAGGTGTGATGGTGGTCTCTGAACCAGGAACTTCAGGGCTCAAACCCATGGTAGAGGCAGCCCCTCCCAGGGGAGGCGATTCTGGGGCCCAGGCCTGACCTGTGAAAGGGAGTGTGCTCTCCTGTGGGTCCTGGGGGTAGCAGAGGACTCAGTGTGGCCCAGGGCGCACTGGGAGAACACAGAGCTGCTCAAGGGAGAGAGCCAAGTGTGAGAAGCTGCAGCACAGGTACCACTAGAGAGGCCACTGATAGCGGCCGGTGATGACAGCCCTGAATGTCTGGTGAAGGAGCCCAGCAGCGATGGGCAGCACTGAAGGGTTTTCAGCATGAGGGACCCAGTCCAACTTTTACGTTAACTGCATTCCAACTTTGTTCCATTGAGTCTGAGTCGGGAGGGAACCCTGAGTTGGCTCTTTGTGGTATCTCAGGGGCTCAACCCCTGAGTGTAGGGCACTGTAAAAGGAAGGGGGTCCTCATCTGAACGTTTCCTGCCAGCTGCCTCGCATGGCACACAGAGGGCAATTTTTAGCAAGTGCCCGGGTGATTCTGCCTTGGGTGGTCTGAGCACAGACTCAGGTTCAGTTCATGTCCTCTAGCATGTTTATTAATGTATTTCTTATCTTGTTTTATTTTGAGAAGAAAATCAAGAGAAACAATTTTCCTTCCTGATACCTTGCCACCCACTTAGTATTTTTTATTCATGTCACTGCCAGCAGAGCATGGAAGGGAGCTTTAAAAACAGCCTCTTTCACAGACAAACGTGTTTATCCTGGCTCAGTGTCACAGTCCACCCAGGCAAGGACCGCGCTTAAGGAGGGGCAGTGAGGAGCTGACACCACGCTTCCCTGACCTGAGAGGCAAGGGGGAGACGGAGCTGGCCCTTACCCTCCTCTCCCCATTTCTGTTTCCCTCCGACTCCTCTCTGGCCCCTTCGGACCACCACCTCTGTCAGGTGAGAGAACTCAGTTCATTGAAGCCTCAGCTTATCCCCATCTTTACAGGGCGAGGTGGAACCAGTTGTTGGGGCTGCAGCTGGTACCTAGCCTTCTCTCCTGCAGCAAAGGAGCTTAAATCCCCACTCAAAGGAAAGGGAATCGCATGTTTTCTGGTGGCCTGAACATTGTATTTTGTTGGGAATATTTTAATGTTAATCTTTTCTAGTATACAAATATAATACATGCTTGTTGTAGAAAATAGAAAAATCAAGAAAGTCCCTGAAATCTGTATTATAGACAGCCACCTGCTAATCCTCTCTGTGCCTGGATCCACATCTAGACATGTAGGTTCATAGATGGGTAACTTCATGGAAGTGCAATCATATTTACTTGCTGTTTTACAGCCTTTTTGTTTCATACATAATGTAAACTTTCTAGGTTAGTGAGTAACATCCTTTTTCATGGCTGCGTAGTATTCCATTGTGCGAATAAACTTTTTCTCTATCCTCTTCCCCAAACATTTAAGTTATTGTCATTTTTTCTTGCTTCTTAACATCTTTGTACAGTTGTCTGAATATCTCCTTAGAGTAAATTTTCACATGTGGTATAGCTGCGAGAGAGGGTACATCCATTTGAAATTTTGATATATTTATGCAAGTGTAGTCTTAGTCCAGTTTAGACAGATTTGCACTTTCACCCGCAGTGTATTAAAGTCTTTACTTCCCCACACTGCAGGGAAATCCTAAATGTCAACATCAAGCTTCAGTAACTGCAACAGATTATGCAATGACTCTTGCCCGCAGCCCCATGCAAATCAATGTGGCCACATAACCCACATTTGTGTCTAACACCCTTCCTGTTGAAATCTAGTCTGGAGGACTCCTTTCAAGCTGAAAATAACTGTAAAATTCAGCTCTTTAATGTGACAGGTAAGGAGACTATGGCTCAGGGAGGTCAGTGGCTCCTCACACAGCAGTGATATACGCAGGACACCAGACAGTGTCCTCCTGGGCAATGCTCCTCACCCCCTACGACAAGACCTTACATTCCCCAGTCACACATACGCCGTGCCTGTCCCTCTCCCAACTTGCATAGATTCTTCCTTTTCTAGTATACTGAAGTAGGATCAAGCTTTCACCCCTCGGCTCAGGGTCATTTGTCATGCTACCCAGGAATGTCCTGCCAGGAGGTGACATTGCTTCTCCCTAGCAGGACCCACAGTTAGCAGCTTAGGTCCCTGCCAACAACCCTGAAGTTGTTCTTAAAGTGACTCTCCCCTCCGATTCGATGCTGTCAACCTCTTCCTCTGGTAACTATGGGCTTCTGTCATAATTATCACAGATCCTGGTTTCCCTCCTGTTTTTCTAAATGCTCCTTCCATGCTCCCTGCCTGCCTCTCCTTGTTGTCACTTTGTGACAGTTTCCCCCAAAGGTCGCTATTTACTTCTCTGCTGTTGCCTCTTCACAATCTGTCCTCTTAAGGCCCAATTTTTCTTTAGGATCCTGGCCCCACATTTCCAGCTCCTTCCTAGTCATCTTAACTCAAGGTTTCTTGTCCTTGGCACTATTGACATGTTAGGGTGGACAATTCTTTGTCATTGGGGACTGTCCTGTGCATTATAGGATGTTTAGCACTATTCCTGGCTCTGCTGACTAGATGCCAGTAGCACCCACTTGGTTGTGATAACCAAAA
This sequence comes from Rhinolophus sinicus, assembly GCF_036562045.2. NCBI lineage: Eukaryota > Metazoa > Chordata > Mammalia > Chiroptera > Rhinolophidae > Rhinolophus > Rhinolophus sinicus. Next base: position 36,783,717 of record NC_133759.1, read on the forward strand.
ATACCTGCAGACATTGCAAATACCCCTGTGTTTGGGGGTTGGGGGCATTGCCCCTGGCTGAGAACTATGGCTTTAGCCGGACTCAACATCATCGAAACAAAACTTAGCCCTCCTCCTTCCCTTCCTGCTCCCCAACTAGAACAGAGTTGACTCGATGCCACGAGATTCTAGCATGACTTTGTGCATAATAAAGGTCAAGAAGACTGAGGGGCCAGGATCACAGAATTCTGAGAGTTGGAAGGGCCCCCCCGAGACCCTGAGCTCAGGTGGCTAAGCTGTTGGGGCCCTCTTTCCCTTTAAGCAAAGGCAGCCTCAAATCCTTCTCCGCTCTGCAGTCCAGTTGTCAGAGCTGATGTGAAAGGAGAACCTATCCCTGCTCAGACTAACGCCCTCATGTTTACCTGTCCAGGTATAGGGCAAAGTTCAGTGGTGGGAAAGCTTCTTTGACATGACTTTTGGCTGTACTTGTTAAAGACCACATGGCATCTCGTAGTACTGTGTCCCCAAGACCAGGCCTGGCACATAGTTGGTATTCAATAAATGATTGAATAAATCATTTTAATAGTGATTGTCTCTAGGTGGTGGAACCAGGGGTAACATTGTTACTTTGTTTTGCATTTCTTCATTTTCAAAACTTTCTATAATCGGGAGTGTTTATTACTCTACAAAAAGGCAGGAAAACACATGAATATTCTCCCCTAAGTCAGAGAGGAAGAGCCCCCTGCCTCATTCCGCATTTCTTGCCTCCCCAGGTCTGACCCACCAGAAACATGGCAACCAGCGCTGTCCCCAGTGACAACCTCCCCACCTACAAGCTGGTGGTGGTGGGAGACGGGGGTGTGGGCAAGAGTGCCCTCACCATCCAGTTTTTCCAGAAGATCTTTGTGCCTGACTACGACCCCACCATCGAAGACTCCTACCTGAAACATACGGAGATTGACAATCAGTGGGCCATCTTGGACGGTGAGACCTGGGGGGCAGCCCTGTATGGGGCTGGGACGTTAGATGCGGAGAGTCAGGGAAAGTTGACAGGTTTCAGTGGGGCATGATGGTTTCCTTCAAGTTGCCTTTATGAGACAGTTGGTACAGGCTGTGTATGGTTTCCTGGGTGAAATCTGAACAGCTTTGTGGACACCAAAATATATATTCAACAAAGAGACAGGTCTAAAATCATGCCAACTCAATGATGTCATGTTTCTTACTTCTTGCTGATCAGAAGCTCTGATGAACATTTACAGGTGTCTCTAGCTAATGAAAAAGGGGGAAATAAATTATTTCTTAATAAGCATAGTTTATTTAGTAGTTGTAACTTGAAGGGGAAAAAACTTGCATCTGACATTGTGTATCTAGTTTAGTCTAAATTGATCTAGATTAGCAGTTCTCAGAGTGTGGTGGCCAGGCCAGCAGCATAACGCATAACCTGGGAACTTATAGGCAATGAAAACCCTCAGGTACTACTGAGGCAGAAACTCCGAGGGTGAGGGCCAGCAATCTGTGTCTTAACAAGCCTTCCATGTGGTGCTGAAGTTAGAGAACCACTGCTCTAGAGTCTTCCCAATTGTTACTTTATACTCTGAGTCTCTCTCAAACAAGAAGCCATTATTCATAGAATGTCATTCTAGGAGGGAAGCTTTGAAAACCACTGGGATACAAGTCCTCTGTCAGATATGTGATTTGTAAATTTTTTCTCCCAGCCCGTGGCTTGTTTTTCATTCTCTTAACAGTATCTGCCAAAGACCAGAGTTTTTCATTTTCATGAAGTCCCACTTAGCAGTTTGTTTTTTCCTAGATTGTACTTTCGGTGTTGTATCTTAGAAATCATCACCTAACCCAAAGTCACAAAGGTTTTCTCCTATAATTTCTTCCAGAAGTCTAATGGTTTTAGGTTTTCCATTTAGATTTATGATCTGTCTTGAGTAAATTTTTGTATGTGGTGTGAAGTGTGGAACAAAGTTTATTTTTTAAATATGGATATGCAATTGTTCCAGCACTATTTGTTGAAAAGGTTGTCCTTTCCCTCACTGAATTGCCTTTGTACCTCTGATGAAAATTGGTTATACATATATTCTATTTCTGTGATCTGTATGTCTGTCTTAACACGAATACAACACTGTCTTGATAACTGTAGCTTAATGGTGAGTCTTGAAATCAGGTATTGTTAAATCTCCAACTTTGTTTTTTTTTCCAATTTCCATATTAATTTTAGAATTCATTAAATTCTAAAATTTGAGATTTTGGTTGGAATTGTGTTGAACCTATAGATCAGTTTGAGAAGAGTTGACATCTTAACGTTGTTGAGTCTCCTTACCCATGGCCGCAGTCTCTCTCTCCATTTCAGTCTTTAATTCTCTCATCAATTGTTTTGTAGTTTGGAGTGCACAGGTCTTGTGTATATTTTGTCAGATTTATATCTACATCTGTATTATAAATGATACTGGTTTTTATTTCAGTTTTCAATCTTTTGTTGCTAGTATATAGGAATACTATAGAATTTTGTATATTAATCTTATAACCTGCAACCTTGCTAAACTCACTTATTCTAGCTTTTCTTGTAGGTTCCATTGGATTTTCTGCATAGATGATCATGTCTGTGAGTAAAGATAGTTTTACTTCTTCCTTTCCAGTCTGGATGGCTTCTGTTTCTTTTTTCTTGCCTTATTTCACTGACTAAAGACATACTTGTCTTGTTCTTGATCTTAAAGAGAAAGCTTTCACTTTCTGCATGAAGTATGATGTTAGCTGTAGGGTTTATTTTTGTTTTGTTTTTTTTAAATATAGATGCCCTTTATCAGGTTGATGCCCTTTCTATTCCTAGTTTGCTGAGAATTTTTATCAGGAGTGGATGTTCGATTTATCACATGCTTTTTCTGTGTGCGCTGAGATAATCATACGGTTTTTCTTTTTCAGTTTGTAAATATGGCAAATCACATTGGTTGATTTTTCTAATGTTAAATGTCACTATTGCATCGCTGGGATATAACCTGCCCCCCTTGGTTACGATGAATTGTCCTTATCTATATTATTGGTTTTGATTTGCTAAATCTTTGTTTAGAATTTTTGTGTTTATGTTCTTGAGGGATATTATTCTATAGTTTTCTTGTAATGTTCTAGTAATGCTGGCTTTATAGAATGAATAGGGAAGTATGCCCCTTCTTCAATATTCTAGAAGACTCTGAACAAAATTGGTATTACTTCTTCCTTAAATGTTTAGGAGAATTCACCTAAGAGGACATCTTTGGTGGGGGCCTGAGGTTTTCTTTATAGGAAGATTTTAAACTACAAATTCAGTGTCTTTAATAAATACAGGGCTATTCAGGTGATCCATTTCTTCTTTAGTGAGCTTTGGTAGTTTGTGTCTCAAAATTTTGTTCAGTTCATCCACGTTATCAAATTTATTGGCATAAAGTTGTTCATAATATTCTCTTATTGTTCTTTTAATATTTGTAGAATCTGCAGTGATGTTATCTCTTTCATTCCAGACATTGGTAATTTATGTGTTTTCTTTTTTACCTGATCAGGCTGGCTAGATATTTATGAATATCATTGATTTTCTCAAAGAACCGACTTTTAAGTCTATTGGTTTGACTCCACTGGTTTCCACTCTTTATTATTTCCTTTTGTCTGCCTTACTTTGGGTTTAATTTGCTCTTCTTTTTCTAACTTCTTAAAGTGGAAACTGATGTCATTGATTTGAACACTTCTTTTTTTTTTTTTTTTTTTTTTTTTTAAGGTACTCATTTGGTGCTATTAATCTCCCCTAACTGCTCATTTAGCTGCATCCCACAGAGTGTAATAAGTTATGCTTTCATTTTTGTTGAGTTCAAAATACTTGCTAATTTCCCCTTTGATTTCTTTTTTGACCCATTGGTCAGTTAGAAATATGTTATTTAGTTCTCAAATCTTTAGGAATTTCCCAGAGATCTTTCTGTCATTAATTTCTATTTTAATTTCATTTTGTCAGAGAATGTACAGTATATGATTTGAATTCTTTAAGACATATTGAGGCTTGTTTTATGGCCCAGGATATGGTCTATCTTGGTAAATGTTCCATATGCACATGAAAAGAATGTGTATTCTGCTGTTATTGGATGGAGTGTTCTATGAATGTCAATTAGATCAAGCTGGTTGATAGTGTTGTCTAAGTCTTCTATATCCTTATTGATTTTCTGTCTACTTGTTCTGTTAACTAATGAGAGTGGGTATTGAATTTCAGAGTATAATTGTGGAATTGCCTATTTTTTCCTATCAGTTTCTGCTGCATGTATTTTGACACTCTATTATGAAGTGCATAAATGTTTGGTACTGATACATCCTCTTGATGAGCTGACCCTTTTATTATTGTAAAATGACATTCTTTATCCCTGGGTTTTCCCTCTCTACACTGTGGCCTAGAAACAAACTCAAGGCAGTAAGCTGAACATTCATAGGTGCCGTCACTTCTTTTTATATCCCATCACCTAGGGGGTTACCATCCTTTGTTGCCTGGTGTCCAGTGTCTTGAAAAACCATTGTTTTCTATATTTTGTCTGGTTTTGGTTGTTGTAGGTGAGAAGGTAAAGCTGGACCTTGTTCCTCCATCTTAGCCAGAACCAGAACCATATCATCACTTAAAAATACAACTTTGTGTGTATACTGAAAACCACTGAATTTTAAATTGAATTTTAAAATGAAAAACAATTTTAAAGGGTGAATATTATGGTATTTGAGTTATATCTTAATTTTACAAGGCACCATCCCTCAGGGGCTTGTCTGCAGCCCTGGAACTTTGAACAATTACATCAGGTATCAAGTATGTTCCCACCTCAGGGACTTTGATTTGGTGTTCTCTCTATCTAGAATGTTATTAATGCAGAAATACATTCTCACTTCATTTGGGTCTCCACTCAAATGCCACCTTATCTAAGAGGTCTTCCCTGATCAAACCACCTATGCTAGTACCCACTCCACCCCTGTCATTCCTGTCCCCCTGCCCAACTGTTTTTCTTTATTTTACCTTTTACTGTTGAACATATATTTATATTTGTTTAATCCATCTACTTGTTTGTTTATTTGTCACTCCCCAATAAAATATAAATATATGACAGCAGGGACCTTATTTACTGCTATGTTCTCAGCATCTAGAATACTGCTTGGCTCACAGTAAATCCTCACAGTAAATCCATAGTAAATCTTTGTGGAATAAATGAATGATGAATGAATGAATGAATGAATGAACCCTGAACAACATGTGCAGTTACAGGTTTGATATGCTAGCTATATTTTTCTAACGTACATTAAAATAAATATATATAACTATTAAAATTAAACATTTACATGTATGAACATTCTAAAATCATCTCATACATCACGCATTTGAATATATACTTTGGGATATACTGAGTTAAAGGAATATAAACAGTTTTCTTTACTGCAGGACTTAAAAGAAGCTTCAATATCTATGAACATACATTGGAAGCATATTTGTAAACCATATTGTCTTTAGGATTTCCTAAAAGGACGATTTCTTGCACCTCATTCTGGGCAATTCCCACAGAACACATTCTGAAAAACATTGCATAATGCGTGTAAGAGAGTCACACCATGCCTGATATGTAGTCGGAGCTCAATAAATATTATTTCCCTCTACAGCCATATAAACTTTTCAAACTTTTTAAAAAGTGACTTTAGGTATTAGATTCATTTCAGAGGGGAAGAAAGTTTTCCTCAAGGGTGGTTTTGAGAAAGATTTTATGATAACATTTATAACCGTAACAGCAGTGAGAGGGAGCCCTACTGTGTAAGTGTGAATTTGCAAAGCCTGTGTTCTGAAGCTCCTGGGCTTCCCCGAGGTGCCACGTCTCGAATCCTTTCGTCACAAGGGGCAGGTTTGATTTAGAGCATTGCCTACCCAGGACTGCCTCAGGGGCATATCTGAGATTCCCACTCTATTAGGTCTTGTATTAAGAAAAGGAAGGCTTAAAACATTACAGCTAAATATTAATTAGTCTGGCATTTAAAAGGATGTCCCATATTTTGGGAACTTGAATCAAAGGCTGGTTGGTTTAGGCTCCAGTGTAACTCTGCCACCTTCTGGGGTAGTTTGCAGCCCTGGGGTGGACAGGACTTTCCCTGGGCATCCAGAGCCCTGAGGTCCTGCTTCCTTAGCAGCCACACCCTGGTGGGCAGGAGGGAGGTGCCAAGCAACGGTTTCCTTCCAAGTGCTCTGAATACTGGGGTTGCTCTTCTTCCAACTCAGAAAGAACAGAAACATGGCAGCATGACGATGGTAACGATGGTGACAATGATGATGAAGAGGAGAATGATAATTATGATGACAATACTGATATTCATTGGGCAATTACGGTGCGGAAGGCCCATGCTAAGCACTTTGCATGTGCTCTTTTAATTCTTACAAACCCTGTTGTGGTCGCCTCTGTTGTTAGCTCCATTTGTAGGTGGAGAAAATAAAGCACAGATTCACTCAGCTAGCAATGGTTTGAACTCCCTTTGTCTCCTGTGCTGTCAGCCTGTCCATCTTTTCCCACCACACACAGCTGCTCCCTGAGCCTCTGGGAATGGGAGTTGAAATGTGGGGTTGGCTGGGGAGCGGGGGTGTGGCTTGGATTGTCAGGGTTAGCAGACACACTCACCTGCCCTCCTTCCTCCTTGCCCAAAGCCCTTCAGAGGGCCAGGTGCTCCAGTCCCGATGCGAGTCTCAGATCAGAGATTCAGAAGCTCGCTCGGGAAGCCTCCTCTGTGGTTTCCACACAGGATTCTCACAGCCTCTGTGAGAATTCCAAACCTGGTGCTTGTTTTCTTTCAAGGCCTCATTGCCCGTGTCCTCCCAGAATCCGAGAGGCAGGAGATGGCTGACCTCAGGGGCCAGCAGCCAGGCTCTCCAGTGCCTGTGGGCCCCCCAAGCCCGCCAGAGTTCTTTCCCACAGGGACTTGGGATCCTTGTCTCACCTTTCATTGTTAAGGGCCCTACTTTGGGAACATATAACCACCGTCACGGCCTCACCTCTGCTGTGGGCTTGCGTCAGCGCCCCCATCTCCCGGCTCTCCAGCCCTCTCTTCTGGTCTCTGACTTTTAACCCCACCTTGCTCTGGCTTTCAGCTGTGTGACTCACCATATACCCCAGTGCTCAGGCTTCATGAATCAGGAAGACCGAGCCTTAGCAGAGTCCTGGAGGGATGTGTGTGTGTGTGTGTGAGTGTGTGTGTGAGTGTGTGTGGAAATAAACAAAATATTCATACAATTTACCATCTTAGTCATTTTTAAGTGTACAGTGTGGCATTAAATACATTCTCACTGTTCTTCAACCCCACCACCCTCCATCTCCATAACTTTTTTATTTTCCCCAACTAAAACTCCTTGCCCATTAAATAATAACTCCCCCTCCCCTATCCCCCAGCCCCTGGCAACCATCACTCACTTTCTGTCTCTATGAATTTGACGGCTCTAGGTACCTTCTATATGTGGAATCATAACACATTTGTCCTTTTGTGAATGGCTTATTTCACTTAGCACAATGACATTAAGTTTCATCATGTTGTGATATGTGCCAGAATTTCTTCCTTTTTAAGACTGAATAATATTCCACTGTATGTGTATACCACATTTTGTTTATCCATTCATCCAGCAGTGGACACTCGGCTTGTTTGCACCTTTTGGCTATTGTGAATGCTGCTGCTATGCACGTGGGTGTACAGATACCTGTTCCAGTCCCTGCTTTCAATTGCTTTGTCTTGGAGTCCTGTGTGCCTATTTTTTCTGTTAGATTGGGGCTGGAAGGTGCCTGAGCTCTGTGGTGTCAGCCCCCTCACTTTATACCTGAGGAAACTGGTGCAGGTGGAGAAGGGACTTGCCTATGGTCAGACCTAGCTAGAGGCAGAGCCAGGCCGAGGGCCTCTTGACTCTGTCAAGCTCTCCATCCTGCCATGCTGCCTCCTACATTGACCCAAGTTGCAAGCCTGCATCATAGGATGTTGATCAAATCCTCTGCCCGCTTATAATAAGCACAGGTGTTTCTGGGCCTCCCACTCACGTGGCCCCCAGCCCCACCCTCTGCCCAGCCAGCCTCTGGAATCTTGCATCTTTCTTGCATCAACAGAGAACAGCAGTGAACCTGGAGTCTCCACACACCCCATCCCACCTCGGGGCTCTTGGGCCCAGCTCTGTAGCCACTCTGTCCCCTAGCAGGGGCTCAGTCTTTACAGGGAGCAAAAGCCCTGGCTCTTCTCCTGCACCCTCAGAAGCTGGGACGTTTCCACCCTGGCTTCTTCCCAAACCTCAGACACAAGTGCTGTTGTCTTCTCGGAGGGGCCTGGACCTGGTTTTTCCCTGAACACTTGAATCCACATTCTTTCTGGGGAGGGGAAGGGGAGGAGGACATTGGAAGGTCAGGGAGAGGAAAAGGAACATTTATTGAGTTTTTTCCTGATCTAGGGGCTTTACACGGTGGGCTTGTATGCTCAGCAGCCCTTAGGTCAACTTCAGAGGAGGCGTTTCTCCACGGCCCCCACCAAGCGTGGAGTCCAGGCAGGACTGGCCTGCCCTTCTACGCATGCTCCCCTTTTCCTGCCGGCAGTGATGTGGGAGGAATTTTCCTCTTTTCCTTTATAAGGGGACATGGCTGCTGGCCTGAGATGATGAAATCCAGCCTGGTAGGCCCCTGCTTGACCCTTTATCCTGGTCCCGTCAGCCATCACTGCTTGAATGCTTTTAGGAACTTGGAGCTCACTGATTTCCAAGGTGTCTGGGGCAGCGCTGGGAGAAAGCCCTGGTAGACAGTGAAGCCAGATCTGCCTCCCAAGCCCTCTTTCACTGTTGCTCCTTCTGTCTTCCCAGCAGTATTAGTCGTTACTGCTGACCAGGCTGTATCTGAAGGCCAGACCCAGTGCTAAGGGCTTTGCAAGGATTGCTTTATTTCACGCTTGTAACAAGCTGCTCAATTGAAATGAGTATCTCCACTTTACAGGTGAGCACAGCTGCTCTTCAGCCAAGATGCACCAGTACTACCGTATTTCCCCGAAAATAAGACCTAGCTGGACCATCAGCTCTAGTGCATCTTCTGGAGCAAAAATTAATGTAAGACCCGGTCTCACTTTAATATAAGACCCGCTATAATATAATAATATAATATAATATAATATAATATAATATAATATAATATAATATAATATAATATAATATAATACCGGGTCTTATATTAATTTTTACTCCAAAAGATGCCTTAGAGCGGATGGTCCGGCTAGGTCTTATTTTCGGGGAAACACGGTACTGTATTAGTTGATAAAATGGTGAACTATTTCCATACCAGTGGAAATTGCTGCCGCCACTACTGCCTTATGTTCCCTCTGATTGGTCAGGCCCCTGCAGGTGATGGAACTAAGACTCAGGGGAAGTAACAAGTCCGAGGTCACACAGCTGATCAGAGCCCCATTTCCTCTGACCCCAAAGCCAAGGATCTTAATTTTGCTCTGTGCTCACCTCAGCCCCACTGGGCAACCTAGGAGCCAAGGGACCCACCATCAGCCAGTGACCTAGAGTCAGCTCAACAAGGCAGAGTGATGATGGTACAGCAAGGACCCTCCTCCTTCAAAATGACAGCACGGCCTGGGGTGATTCTAAGCTTGTCAGCACCCCAAGCCCCAGGTGGTTTTCCTCTGACATTGCTGACAATCAGGTCCTGTACTCCTGCGGTTAATTTGAGGTTTTGCTCTGATTTCAGAACACCATGATGATTGCTATTAGGAGTCATGTGACCAGTTGGGGCTGAGTGCACCAGCCCAACAGGTTTGAGATCTCACCTGTCTGTCCTTGTGTTGGGTGATGCCACCAGCTCCAGGCCCAGTGTAGCCATTGTCAGCCTGTTGTCCCCATGCCCCAGCTCTGTGTGCCTGAGGGCTCCCCTTTCTCTTGGGCAGACAGCACCTGGACCCAGACCGCATGCCTTCATGGGTGCGGTCTCTGTCCCAATGGGACAGGCCCTCACAGTCGTTGCAAAGACTAAATGAAACATTACAAATTGTAAGCTCCCTGAGGAGAAACGTGGTCCACCATTGTATCTCTGATATCAGCCTGGAGCTGGCACCTGTTAGGTGCTTGGTTTTTGTTTATTGAGTGAGGGAGGGAGTAAGTCACTGTGTGAGGAGCTCGGCACATAGTAGGCCTCAGCAGATGCAGTTGTTGCTGTGATTGTTCTATTATGATTTGTGTTACTGTTCATGAGGGTGCTTGGTGCTTTCAAGAATAGACCCTATCACATGTGCTGATGAGGGGCCACCAACCCATCTGCCTGCACCTGGGGAGGTTCAGGAATGAGGCTAGAGTGCCTGACTTGGAGCTACCACCTCTCTCTACTCCTCTCTACAGCCATTACCTCCAGTGATGTATGGATTGGCCCCTGAGTCCTATGGGTGAGTTCACCATGGGTGAGTTCACTAATTCATTCAACAAATACTTCTGGGTACCTGCTATGTGCCTGGCCCTCTTTCGGGCTCTGAAGATGCCCCAGTTGGCAAAGTAAAGTTCCTGCTTCATGAAGCTTATGTGAAAATGGGGTAGACAGAGCATAAACAAATATGCAATGTGTCAGGTGATGATAAATGCTGTGAAGGAGAATAATAAGCAAGGTAGGGGAAATAGATGGTGAGGAGGGGGTTGCTATCTTATGTAGGCTGGCCAGGGAAGGCCTTCCTGATAAGGTGATGTTGGAGCAGAGACCTGAGGGAGAAAGTTGTGCCTGTACCTAGGGGAAGCGAATCTTAGACAGAGAGGGTATCATGTGCAAAGGTCCTGAGGCAGGTCTGTGCCTGGCCTGTTTGGGAACTAGCTAGGACGCCAGGGTGCAGAGCAAGTGAGAGGGAAGCTGATAAGAGAGGTCAGAGAGAGCTGGAGGGCACTGATCTCCTAGGGCCTTGTAGGGAAATAAGCCAGTGGAGGGTTTTGAGCAGAGAAGGGATATGGTCTGACTGATGTTTTAAAGTCCCACTCTGGCTATGGTGTGGAGAATAGACTGTAGGGGAACCAGGGCAGAATCAAGAAGTCCAGTTAAGAGGCTCCTGATGGTAGAATAGGGCACTGGGGAAGGAGGAGTGAGGAGGAGTTAGATTCTGGATGTATTTTAAGGAGGAAACAACAGGATTTGTTGATGTGGTATGTGGATGGGTGGGGGTAAAGAGGGAAGAGTCTTCGACCTTTACAGCTAGTACAATAGAGCGATGCTTATCAAGACTAGCAAGACTGGTGGGAAGCAAGTTTTGGGGGGAAATCAAGAGTCTAATTTTGGACATGTTCAATCTGAGACACCTTTCACACATAGAAATAGAAGTCAAACTGGCAGCTGGACATCTGAGTCAGGAGTAAGGGGAGGCGTGTAGGCTTGAGATGGAAATTTTGGAGTTGACATGTAAAGCCATGAAATGAGAGGTCACTGCGGAAGCAAATGTGGTTAGAGAAGGGGTCCCAGGACTGAGCATGAGGACCCACCAGTGTTTAGAGGGTGATTGGGGGACAGAGAAGGACCAGTCACTGCAGTAGGGAAGGACTGAGAGAGTGACATCCCAAGGCCAAGTGAAGAAGACTCTTCCAAAAGAGGGGAACCATGAGCTGCATCCAGTGCCGGCAAGTGGTCCAGTGGGATGAGCACTGAAAATGCCCACTGGATTAATGACATGGAGGTCACTGGCGACTTGACAAGATCAATTTTGACAGAGTAGTAGTGGGAATGTAAGTCTGATTATAGTGGGTTCAGGAGCGATTGGTGGGGAAGAAGAGCAGGCAGTGGGCATAGACAAGTCAAAGAGTGTGGCTGTAGAGAGGAATAGAGGAATGGACAGCAGCTAGAAGGAGCTGTGAGGTCAAGGAGAGGGTGTTTTTATTTGTGTTTTTTGGCTCTGTGTTATTTTTGTTCGATTTTTTTAAGGTGAGAGAAATCACAGCATATTTACATACTGATGGAAATGAACCAATAGGGAGAAAAATGGATGATATGTAGGAGACGGAGGGGACAATAGCTGACAGGGGACAGCATGTAGTGCCCAGCAGGAGGGGATGGTCTTGGGTAGGAGCAGGAGTAGGTCATGTCCTGGAGTGACGGCAAGCAGAGCATGTGTTTCAGAGAGAGGGAGGTGGGGTTTCTTTTCCCATACAGTTTTTAGATTGAGATGTGATTTACATGTAAAGTTTCCCTTTTTACAATGTATAATTCAATGTATAATGGTTTTTAGTAAATGTATAATGTATTTTTAGTATACATTTTACAATGTATACTTTTTACAATGTATACATTTAGTATATATTTTACAATGTATACTTTTACAATGTATACATTTAGTATACTTTTTACAATGTATAATGGTTTTTAGTAAATACACAAAGTTGTGCAATCATGAATTGCTGATCGGTTCACAAATCAGCAGTCATTAGAATCAACACTACCTAATTTCCTCAACATTTTCACCACCTCCCCCCACAAAAATTCATACCCATTAGCAGTCATTCTCCATTCCCCCTACTCCCAGTCTCTGACACCACTAACCTGCTTCCCGTCTTTATGGATTTGCCTATTCTGGATATTTCACATACGCAGAATCATTTGGTACGTGGCCTTTTGTGACTGGCTTTTTTCACTTAGCATACAGTTTTCAAGGTTCATGTGTATCGTCGCATGCATCAGAATTTCATTCCTTTTTATGTGTGAATAATATTCTAGTATATGGGTGCACCACGTTTTATCCTTCCATCAGTTGATGGACATTTGGGTTGTTTCCTCTGTTTGGCTGTTTGTACTGCTACTCTGAGGTGCAAGCTTTTGTTTCCTCTGTTTGGCTGTTTGTACTGCTACTCTGAGGTGCAAGCTATTTGTACTGCTACTCTGAGGTACTGCTCCTCTGAGGTGCAAGGGTTGTTTCCTCTGTTTGGCTGTTATGAATACTGCTGCTCTGAGGTGCAAGCTTTTGTGTGGACACGTGTTTCCATCTGGGGTCTAGCCCTAGGAGTGGAATTGCTGGGTCATAGGATAAGTCTCTGTTTAACATTTTTAATTAAATAACTAATGAACTGTTTTCTAAAGTGGCTGTACCATTTCACCTTCTCAACAGCAGTGCATGTGTGAGGCCTCCGCTGTCTCTGAGGTGGGTTGGATTGGGGCTGGAAGCATGTGAGGTTTAGTTCATGATTTTCTCTGTTTCAGACCTCAGCTGGGAGTGGAGGCGTGTGGAGAGAGGAGGCAGTGGGAAATGGTGACCGCAGGAGGGGGAGGGTAATGGGAAAGGAATGTGTTTAGAATTGTTGGGTGCTCTAAAGGCCCTGTATGTGGGTGCTCAGGTCTTTAAAGGGAGCCAAGCCAGCACTGCTAGGAGTCCTCTCCCCTCAGCCACGTGTGACTGCCCGGGCAGGTGTGGAGTAGGTGGAGGGTAACCACGGGGACGCGGGTGTAGGAAGCACAGGCTCTAGGCCTTTGTCTCTGCAAACTTCAGGCCTTCTGTCCTCACCCCTCCTTTTAGACCTGCTCCTCTTCACAGGCCTTGGGGTGCTCAGCAAGGCTATTTATGTCAATAGGCTTGGCTTCCAATCATGCCTCTTGTACTCATTAGCAGTATGAACCTGAGCAGGTGGGTCACTAACCTTGCCCTGCCTCAGTTTCCTCATCTGTAAAATACTAGCCTCCCAGAATAGTTACGAGGTGGATCTCATGGATCTCATGAAAACATATCCCGAGAGCCTCTCACCTGCTCCTGAAGCTGTGTCCCCTGGGGCAGGTGGCCAGTACTTCTCTCCTGATTGTCTTCTGACGTCAGGTTGGGAGGTTGGGACCACTGCCAGAGGGACTCTTCCCTCCTCGCCAGGGAGCCAGCCCCACCTGCCACAGGATTTTTAGCTTCCACTCCTTCGAGAGTCCCAAGAGGCCTGGCTTTCCATGGCCTGCCCGCGCCTTGAAGAAGAAGAAAGCAGCCTTTTTTCTGGGAACAGTGCATGGTCGATGCAGCCAGCCCTTCTGCCTGGCACCCAGCCTAGTCCATTCACACCCTTATCCAGAAAGCGGAGCACAAGTTACAGTGGTGAAGAGCCCTCATCACTACTGATGCTCCATGAGGTGGCAGCATTACTTTACTGAAGTCTTTTCCCAGGAAGGACACAGGCTTCCCCACCTGAGTTCCCTGTAAAATGGACACAACCCCTCTGCCCCCCATGTGGGTCTGTGGATTAGAGGCGTAGACAACAGCAAACATGGTCCTTGGAGGCATATTGTCTCTAGAAATTATCATCTCTATTGTTTTATATCCAGAACTCTTCTCCCTGAAGAGTGTGTAAGAGAAGTTAAGGAGTCCATTTTTAGGGATTTCCCTTAACGCTGGTGGGGGCTGTTTGAACACAGTAACCGCACTTCGTATAGCGTTCGTGTCATTTGTCCAGTCATTCTACAGGTACCTTTTGAGCTCTCATTGGGTGCTGAAGCTTTTGGGGGACCCAGATAAAGGAAAGCTGGGCTCTGCCCTTTGGGGCTCCTCCCATGGTGGGGAGCTGAGCCAGGACTTGGAAGTTGCGATGGCACACACAGTAGGAAGGGCTGAGACAGGTCACAGGCTGGGCCGTCAGGAGAGGAGGGAGACAGACTGCGGCTAATTGGAGGGCACTCTCATTACGGGTCATGGATTGGGCAAAAGCTTGGAATCGAGACACAGCCTGGCTGGTTCTGGGTGGCCATACCCACACCCTCTGGTTGAAGAAAGAAGACTGGCCTGGCTGGGGCAGTTGGGGACACTGGAGTGCCCGCCTTCACAGCATGTAGCCTTAAGCAGATCCCTCTAACTCCCTGGACCTCAGTTTTCTCATCTGTACTAGGGTCCAGTTGTACCTTCTTTCCACCGTGAGGAGGGCTGAGAGGGCGAGTGTATAAAGCCCCGGCACAGTGCGTGCTGCCAGCAGGAATGTGGGTGGGACCACTTTTAGTCCAAGCACTTAGGCTGTACCCTCCATGCCAGGGTTTGCTTCCCTCTGGACGCCCTGGAGAAGGAGGGGTGGGGAGGAGGAAAGGAAGGGGGAGCAAGAAGGACAGAGAATGAGAGAAGAAAGGGAAAGGGGAGGGGGAAGAGAGGAGGGCTCAGTAGGGACCCGGGCTGGTGCCCCCTCCACCTGCCTGGGGCCCCATGCCACACCCGCGGGTCGGGCTTAGCTTCTGAAATCCCCAAGACCCAACAGCAGCCCCAGGATTTACGCTTAAATCCTCCTCAGCAACAATGCTGGCCCCAACCTTCGGTGGGAGGACTGGGGCAGGCCAGACAGGCCCACGCGCCGCCTCTGTCTCCAGAATCTGTTACACTTTTCTCTCTCTCTCTCTCTCTCTCTCTCTCTCTCTCTCTCTCTCACACACACACACACACACACACACACACACACACACGCAGAACACCTTCTCCCACCTCGACTAATGCTTTCCGTCTCCCAGGGGCTCCTACCTGCATGACATCAGGGGGAACAGGCAGAATCACAATTTCTTAGAAGCTTAGCTGCCCGTTGTCTTCAGCCTCCCCCAGGAAGTCTTGGAGGCAGAGCTGCTGACAAGGGCCCGTGACCAGCCATTGCCAGGCAGGTATATGTGTGTGGAGGGGAGGGCTGGACAAGGGATGGGACCCCTCACCAGACTGGGCCCAGCTTGGCTCCCTCCTCCTCCTCCCTGGTTGTACCTGCCCTCCCAGAGCCCAAAGTTTGGAGTCTCCAAGGTGCCCTCAACTTTCCTCCGTTCCTACAGCTCTTCCCTGTCCTCAGTGTCCCCACTCATCCTTTCCTCTCCGTCTCAAACACCCACGTGTGCTTATGCCCTGGTCGCCGCTGCCCAGGACCCTCCTGCACCTCCTCACAGGCCTCCCTGCCTCCAGGGCCCTCCTCTCTGGCTGCCAAACTCAGCCTCCTCTGACTGTCCCTCTCCCTTCTCTGCACCTTCAATAGCTCCCTAGTGCCCACAGAGTCTAGGACCCCGGGTCCCCAGCCTCTGGTCTCTCTGTTTCCTCTTTCCCCCTCTTGTTCGCTGTCACAACCTTTGACCCCAGCACCCCAGCCTCCTCACTACCCTCTTCTTTCCAGGCTCCAGGCCCTGGCTCCTGCTGTTTCTCTGCCTGGAAGACCTTTCCCAGGCCCCATCTGTTTATGTCAAATTCTATTCTTTCTTCAAGCGCAGGATTAAATGTCCCATCTTTGCTGAAACCTTCCACCATCCCCCCGTTTCCCTAGATCTGCCACAGTATGTATCACGTGCTATTCCACACTGTTACTATTTTTCTTTAAGTATCAGTCCAACTGACCTCTAAGTTCCTTGATAGATTGATTGATGTGTCTTAGTCTTTAACCGCCCAAAGTACCAAGCAGAGTGGTTGGTATAGAGTAGTATTTAGAAAATAATTGGCAAACGTGTAACTAAAACACCTTTAGGGTCCCACATGCAGGTTGCTTCTGCCCCCCAAACTGCTACAGGCCTTGCAGTCACCACACACCCGTATGCTATCCCTGTCCACTTTTAGGATTATGCTGGGATCTTACAATGAGCTGGAAAATTCCTATATTTTCTGTCCTCTGGAACAATGTTAAGATTGCAAGGATAGCTTTGTGCTATTCGGGGGATAAGTTTTCTCTCTTTAATTTCATCGACAATTTTTGGCCTATTCAGATTTTATATATTTTCTTGAACCAGTTTTGCTCCTTTGTATTTTCTTAAATCATCCGTTTCATCAAGAATTGAAATTTTATTGCTATAAAACGGTATATAGTTTTCTCATAGTTAAGTATATATCTATATCCATAGTCATAGGCCTTTTCTCTTTGCAAATGCTTATTTGTCTTTTTTTCTCTGATAAGGATTGCTAAAAGTTTGTGTTTGTGTGTTTTTTTCTAATTGGTCTTTTCAACAAGTCAGCTTTTTATTTTTAGATAGCAATACTTTTTCCTTCCTCCCATTTTCTTAATTTCTACTTTGAAGATGATTTCTTCTTTCTTTGGTTTTATTTTATTTTTCCTTTTCTAGCCTCTTGATTTAAATGCTTATTCAATTTTCAGTGTTTCTTGTTTTCTGAAGTGCATTTAAAGCTATAATTTTCCTCTGAATATGACATTGGCCTTAAATCAGAGGTTTTATTACTGCTTCTTGTTCAATTCTAAATTGTTTGTAATTTCTAGTTTGCTTTTCTCTTTAACTGGAGAGTTATAGAGCAATATAGCCTTTTAAATTTTCATGTGGATAGATTCTTTTATACTTACGTTTCTGTTAATTTCTGATCTTATTGCAGTATAGGCAAAAGATGGTTCATATGATTTCTGCTTTCTGGAATTTGTTGAAATTTTTATTTATGGCCTAACATATGGCCAATTCTTGTGATGATTTCATGTGCATTTAAAAATACTTATTTTCTCTTTGAGTGTAAAGTTTGTTTTCTCTGTTTCTTGTCCACTTGTCTCTCTATCTCTAAGAGAAGCCTGTTCAGTTCTCCCACAATGATTATGAGGGTTGTCAATTCCTGTTTTTAAAAATCATTTTCTTATACATATATTTTTAGGCAACATTCTTCGATGCTTATGATTTGTGACTTTGGCACTTCTTGACACTCATACCTTTTCCCATTATAAATTCTGTGGTTTGTACTGTTTGATGCTTTGGCCTTGAATTCTGTTTGTGGATGCATGTGGCTGGCATATTCTATTTTATTCTTTCATTCTTTAATCTTTCTGTGTCATTTTGTATTACTAGACAAATGGATTTTTTGGATTAAGTATTTGCCTTTTTTGAGGTAATAATTGACATAAAACATTATATTAGTTTCAGTTGTACAACGATGGCCAACAGGTGCATGAAAAGATGCTCAACATCACTAATCATCAGGGAAATGCAAATCAAAACTACAATGAGATATCACCTCACACCTGTTATAAAGACAGGTAATAACAAGTGTTGGTGAGGATGTGGAGAAAAGGGCACCCTTGTGCCCTGTTGGTGGGAATGTAAATTGGTGCAGCCACTGTGGAAAACAATATGGAGGTTCCTCAAGAAATTAAAAATAGAACTACCATATGATCCAGCAATTCCACTTCTGGGTATTTACCCAAAGAAAAGGAAAACCCTAATTCGAAAAAATATACACACCCCATTGCAGTATTATTTATAGTAGCCAAGACATGACAACAACCTAATTGTCCATTGATGGTGAATGGATAAAGAAAATGGGGTATATATATGTAATGGAATATTATTCAGCCATAAAAAGAATGAAATCTTGCCATTTGCAACAACATGGATGGATCTTGAGGGCATTAAGTGAAATAAGTCAGACACAGAAGGACAAATACCATATGATCTCACTTACATATGGAACCTAAAAAGAACAAAAGGAAACTAAAAAAACCTGAGCTCATAGATACAAAGTATCTGCTTTTAACAGATGAATTTAACCCATTTGCATTTATTGTTGTTAGTCACAGATTTATTTTTGCCCTCTTACTTCATGTATACTCTTTTAACTTTCTTATTTTTGTTTAGTTTATTTTTGCTTTTCATTGGATTGGTTCCATTTATTTTGTTCTGTTTTTCTTTCTTGTAATTATTAGGAAGTTTTGAGTTTTATTTCTATTTACCTATATACATGTGTATACGTATACTTACATTTTTTCTATCAGCATCTGGATGTAATCTTATCTTTAGCCTCTTCACAAATAAGTCAAAAACTTTAGTAGTAATTTTCTTTTTCTCAGCCCCCACCCTCACATATGGATCATCATAGATTATAGTTGCAAATTGTCGTTCATTTTCTTCCCATTGTGTAACAATAGTTATTTAAACTTAACTCTTATGCTTTGCTGTTTGCTTTATATAAACCATTGTTTATAATACTCATCTTTCTCTTTTGTGGATCCATGTTTCACTTTTCTGGAGTATAGCCTCCAGTAATTCTTTTAGAAAGCACGGGTAATATAATTTCTAAGACCTTAAATGTTTGAAATGACTATTTTTGCTTTCCAGGGGTCCATTTTGATATTCAGCTCCCTACTGAGTTGTTTTTTTATTCTGAATGATCATATTTTTCAGTATCCTAGGTCTCTAGTTTTTGTTTTGGATAATACACACAAAATCTGTGAATATATTAATTACAATATTTATTACCTTACTATCTTCTCCTGTTCAATACAGGCTTTCTCATCCCCACTTCAGCCAAATCCACGCCATTTCATCTGTTTTGTTGATTGCAGTTCTGAGTGGGATTTATTTAGGAAAAAGGGCTCCATTCCCTCCAGGTGAAGGTGCAGTTTTCTTACCACCTCCCCGGGAAACACTGGAGAAACTGCCTCAGTTTCCACACTGGTCCTCAGCTATAGATCCCATTTTCTTAGCCTGCCCATTTTATGTCCAGATCAAATAATTCTAGGATTATTTCAGAGCTGGAAGGACCTGAAGTTCCAGGAGCCCTGCCCCTCTGTCATACGTGAGGAGAACAAGGCGAGAGTAGCCCTGTGTCTGGAGCACGTTGCAGGTCCTGTATCCACCAAGCCTGGCCCCTCTGACATGCTGAGTGACTCAGGAGGAGGCGCAGGGGTGATGACAGGCTGTGGGACAAGATCACTTTCCCGGGCACTATGTACAGGTGCCAGCTTGAGGAGAAGTGGATTCCTGGGTGCCCTGATAACTCGCTTTCCTTGCCACCCGTACACTGGCAACTCCCACGTCTGTCACTCCTGCCCGTCTTCTCAGTTTCTGACTTAAGTCTTCAAATGCCTATCTGAAGTCCCACATAGGTGTCTGAGAGGTTCTGAAGCCTGTGTCAAGAACTGAGTACCCCCCAAACCCTGTTTTTCACTCAGTCTTCCCCACCTCAGTATATGACACCATCATTTATTTCTCATTCATTCAGTGACTCATCCGTCATTGTCTTCAGTGTCGTTCTCTCTCATCCCCCACCCACATCCCCACATTTTCCTCCAGAGAGCCCTGCTCCTGTTGGCTCTGTCTTAGAATCAGGCCACTTCTCACAGCATCCACCCTCGCCCTCCTCATTTGACCCTCCATCATGTCTCGCTTGGATTATTGCACTAACCTCCTACCTAGTGCCCCTGCTTCTACTCTTGGTCTGTGATTTCCCAGCAACCAGGGCACAGATGTCCTACAGATCATGTGACTCTTTGTCCAGATTCTCCAGTGGCCCCTGTCTTGCTTAGTATGAAGTAAGCCTTACCCCAGGGCAGCAGGGTGCCAGACCTGCCCTCACCTCCTCTCCGTCCTCTGCTCACCCTTCCCTCCGCTCCCCCAGGCCATCAGGCCTGTCCTTGCACACCTCCACTCCCTGTGTTCCCTCTGCCTGGGATGCTCTCCCTCTAGGTGTGGGGGTCATTTAGTCACTGCTCAGATATCACCTCCTGAGAGACGCCCTCCTTCCCTATCCTAAACGACACCAACTTCTGCCAGTTACCTCCAACGGCTAATCGTTTTTCATAGTATGTACTCATCTCCACCAGAAAGTATCCATTCATTTGTTCATCTGTCTTCCTACTAGATTATAAGTCCCAGGGGAGCAAGGATTTTGCCTCATTCAGCCTGTATCCATAGTGCCTAGAACACTGCCTAGCACGTAGTAGTAGGCTCTCAAATATTTCCTAAATCAATAAATGGATGAGCAAAATGGATAGAGTGCACATTGACTTATTCATTCAGCTACTATTTGGGTACAGTTTGTGCCAGGCTCTAGGTAAATAGACTCACACAGACCAGATCCCTGCCTCTGGGAGCTGACACTCCAGCTGCGGGCAGATTAAATAGGCAACAAGAACAATGCCAAGAGGGTCCGTATTGGGGTGAGAAAGGCATGGGGGCTCAGGCAGCATGATGCTGTGGGTTACAGTCAGCCGCCAAGGAAAGAAAGGGGAGTGGGGGATTGGGGTTTTGGGGGAAAAGGAGACCAGGCCCAGAGGTGGGGAGAGCCCCCCAGGTGGGGATAACAGGCTCACAGCAGACCCTCATGAAGGACTTCTTCGTGCCAGGCACAGTATCAAGAGCCTTAGTACATTAACTCGAAACAGCCTGATCCCCATTTTAGGAAACAGAGGCACAGAGAAGTGACCTTCCCAGGGTCACACTCTGGGAATGAGGAGCCAGACTCAGCCCAGAATCTGGCTCCAAAATCTGTAACCAGCCACTCCATTGCCTCCAGGGAGGGAAATCTGGTCTGGTCAGAGAAGAAAGTGAGCTGGGAGAATGGGGGGAGAATGGGGAGAGGCTAGCCGGTGAGTAGATGCCTCCCATGGCGCTGAGGAGTTCCGACTTCATGCCACCCATAGGGCTTTGGCAGAGCCTGAGGGGGCCAGGCTTGCACTTTGAAAGTGAGACCCCCACGCCTCCACCCCAGCTGTGGCCATGACTTCTCTGACACAGGCAGGGGCAAATATTTTATCTCAGAAGGAGAGCAGGCACCAGGAGTCCATGGGGTAGGAGGGTGAGACGGGTGGGTGGGGTGGGGGGTGGGGAGAGCCTTTGCTGAAATGGTTCTCCCCAGCTTCCTGCTCCTGCCGCCAGCCCCAGCTCCTCCTCCCACCCCCTTGGAACAGCCCCATCTAGGAGGTGAGTGACCCTGGCTCTCAAGGGTCATTCCTTCCCCTTTGCCTGCCTGGCCTCTGTCCACATGGGCTGCGGAGCCTCTAACCCCGATGGCCTCTTCAGAGCTTCCCCCAGACACGTCCACCAACGAGCTCCCCTCCCTAGGGGCTGCGAGGTAGAGGTACTGTCTTCATTTACAGAGGAGGAAGGGAGGCTCAGAGAGGCAGGTCACTTCCCCAAGAGTCAGTTTGGAAGGGCTGCACAGGGACCCACACTCAGGCTGGGCGCTCACCAGAGGGACTTTGAAGGAGAGTTGATCACAGACTTCATGAGGCTTTTCTGGAGACTGAGAATTAAGGCCCAGGGAGCACTGTGGGTTGGAATCAGTGGGCCCACAAATGAGTCAGTCAGTCTCACACTGAGGTGTCGAGGCCCCACCGGGTCCCTCACAGCACAGCCCAGGGAGCATGTGTGGCTCTTGTGGGGACAGTTCAGACTGAGCCACAGAGGGGACAGAAGCAGCATGGGGGTCTGTAGGCCGCAGGGGCTCCAGGGTGGGGGTGACAGCCCCTGATTGTCCCCATCCCATCCCAGTTCTGGACACGGCCGGGCAGGAGGAGTTCAGCGCCATGCGGGAGCAGTACATGCGCACCGGGGACGGCTTCCTTATCGTCTACTCGGTCACAGACAAGGCCAGCTTCGAGCATGTGGACCGCTTCCATCAGCTCATCCTGCGCGTCAAGGACAGGTGAGCACAGCCAGGCCAGGAACCTCCCTGGCTCCTGGTTCACAGCAGGCGCTGTCTGTTTGTCTGTCTCTCTCAGTCTCTTTCTCTCAGGTTTTTCAGGTGAAAGCTGAAGCTCAGAGGGGCAGAGCAGAATTCAGACCTTGGGCCCTCTGACTCCTACACTAGTTCTTTCTATGGGGTTCAGTGACTTCCAGGGCCTCAAAGGGTCACCTCCCTCCCATCTCTCCTAAAATGTCCCCACGGGTGAAGCAAGGAATCATAAGTAACGTCTTTGTCTTTCAGCCCCAATTTAAGCAAATTGTTGTTAAAAGTAAAAAGTGAATTTTCTCTCCAGTATATGCTATAAATGGTTAAATTTCATTTGTCTGTGAGAGTTAACAATCCCCTGATTAAAGGCTCATGTTTTTTCCTTAGCATTATATGGAGTATTTAAATAATTTGAAGTCTGTTTTAAGCCTAGCTGTTCTTTTCAGTTAATTGGATCTTAAAGAAGCAATATAAAGGAAGTAAAAGGACAAACTAATAGGAAAACAGCCAGCTTTGAGCAAATCTCAATAAATTCAAAAAATCCAATTAACACCTATTCCAAAGGCCAAGTGTTAACAACTTCACAAGGTAAAGGGGATACAACACACACACACACACACACACACACACACCCCTCCAAGAAAGAAATGTGGGGCCTCAGACACCTCAGTGTGAGACTCTGACTGACTTTTCCCCCCTGACTATAGGAATCTCAAAAGAGAAAACATAAATGACTCAGATGTGGGAAAATATTCAACCTTCTTGCTAATCAAAGAAGTACAAGGAGAAATAATAAAGTACCAGTTTTCACCTGTCCAGTGATAATTTCCTTAATGAAAACAGCCAATGCTGACGGAGATGCTGTGAGCCTAGCATTGCGTTCATTTTGGGCAGCAGTATGGCCACATGTGTCAGTGGGAACCTTTAAGATACAGGTCTCCTAATCCCGCCCTTCCTGTCTGCAGTGCCATCCTGATTTTGCAGCTGCCATTTAGTCAGTGCCAACTATGTGCCAGACCCTGGCCCTGGCGCTCTTCACGTGTCATTGCTGAGGGCCACAGCAACCCTGCGTGGTCGTACATCGGGGTGACCGAGAGATGGGAGGAAGCAGGTCTGGAAACTGAGCCCCTGGCCCAGCAGTTCACCTCTCCCCCCCCCCAGGGCCCTCACTGACAGTGCTAAGCCAGGGGGTTCTCTGAAGGGCCCCTCGCTCACCTTGCAACAGGCCTAAGACTTCAAACCAAGACGGCCAGCAGCCAGTCTCCATGCCCCTTCCCATTCCTGGAGATGTGGGGAAAAGGACTCTTAAGTCAGCCCCAGGCCACTGGGGAGGCACTGAGCGCTGTGTTATGTGTGAGGTGTGGCTGTATTGCCTTCCCTAGGCACGAGGACAGCGAAACCTCATGAACTGCTCTTCTTTATTTCCCAGGGAATCATTCCCCATGATCCTCGTGGCCAACAAAGTTGATTTGATGCATTTGAGGAAAATCACCAGGGAGCAAGGAAAAGAAATGGCGACCAAACACAATGTAGGTTTGTGTGTGTGTGTGTGTGTGTCTGCAGTCTTGGTCTGTGGGAATGGAACTCAGGCCTCCTAGATAGTGGGCACCTGCAATGTAGGATGTTTTGTGAAACAAGACAACAGACCAGAGAGAAAGCACCCTCTTGCCAGTCAGTCGTATCTCCTCTGAGGGGAGAAGGTACCTTCACAGCGGTGCAAGCTGTGGCATAGAGGCCACCTCCTGGCCCCTGACACAGCAGATTCATCCCTGGGCTGCACAGAGGACTGGCTTCTGTCCCCTTCTCTGAGCCAGCCTCCTGATTATGCTCAGAATCGTGGGATCAGCTGCCATTCACTGGGCCCTGCCTTGTGGAATCCTCGGCCCTGGGAAACACAACTCCTTGCCTCATGGTACTTCCTTCTAGTGACAGGAGACAGGAAACAAAGCAAGTTAGAGTGTCAGAAGGTGACATGTGCTGTGGAAAAAAAGTAAATCAGAGAAGGGGGTCAGGAATGTAGGGTGGAGGGGGTGCTTTTCCAAATAAGGTGGTCAGGGAAGGCCTTACTGGGAAGGGTGCATATTTATGAGGACTTACAGGAGGTGAGGGAAAGATGTCAGGGAAAGAATGTTCCAGCAGAGGGAATAATCAGCGCAGAGGCCCGGGGGCGGCAGTTTGAGGAACAGCAACGAGGCCAGCGTAGCTGGAGCAGAAGGAGCAGGAGGGTGAGCAGTAGGAGTGAGGTCAGAGAGGCCTCAAGGAGTTTTGCTGAGAGTGAGAGGGGAAGCCTTTGGAGGGTTGAGTGAGGAGGGATGTGGGCTGACTGATGGCTGAATGGCTTCTCTCTGGTGGCCGTGTTGAGAATGGTCTGCAGGGACTAGGGTGGGACCAGGGAGACCAGTTAGGGGCTGCTGTACTGACCCAGGTGCAGGTGGATGGGGACCCGTTTCGTGCTCGTGAAGGTAACGAGAAGTGGTTGGATTCTGGATATATTTCTAAGAGAGCCAACAAGATGTGTTCACAGACTGGGTGTGGGGTGAGAGAGACAGAAAGGAACCGAGGGCGATTCCAAGGTTTGGGACATGAGCCACTTTCAGACGGGGGTTCCAGTAACTGGGCAGGGGAAGAGTCTGGGAGCAAGTGTGTGGGGAGATCAGGGGCTTGGTTTTAGGTCTTTAGTTTGAGGAGCCGAGGAGATAATCCAGTGGAGACGTCAAGACAGCAGTCACTTATACCAGTCTGGCGGCTAGTACTGGAAATCAGCATGCAGATAGAATTTAAAATCATGAAGCCCACCAGGGTAGGTGTACATAGGGGAGGGGCCTCGGGATTGAGGCTGGGGACATGTCAGTGCTGTGATGTGGGGAGATGAGGAGGAAGCAGTAGGAAGGACTGAGCAGTGACGACCAGCGTGGGGTGTCATGGAGCCAGGAAAAGGAAATTCCTCACGGAGGAGGGAGCATCAGGCAAGCTCCTCAGCAGCAGATGGGGCCTAAGAACTACCACTGGGTTTAGCATTACACACAGGCCTCCTGCCTGGCCCAGCAGCCTAACCAGGAGAGGCCCACGGAGCCATTTCCACTTCACGGCCTTGGGCTCTATAGAATCATCTGAAGAGGACTTGCTAAGGGCTTTCACAAACACCTCACTCCCTCCCAGCAGCCTCGGGTGCGTGAGTGGGGATGGGCGCAGGGTGCTGCGAGGGCAGCACTAGCCCAGTTCTGCAAATAAAAGTGAATGAGACACAGGAGATTAGGTGGCTTCCAGGATGTCACGCTGCTGCATAGTGCCCCACCCCCAGCCCCACTGGAACCCAGGTCACCAGTCTCTCAGTCGATGCTTCTTCTATAGCCGACACTGCCACCTCATTTATTATTTGACCAAATATTCTGCAAGCTACTATCGACAACATCCTGATTTTAGAGCTCATAAGGCAAGTTCCTCCCTAGCCGACCAAGGCAGGTTGCCTCCATCCAATGCAGGGAGATGGCATTTCCCAGCCCTTTGGTGGAGTCAAATGCTATATTGTTTGCTGCAGAGTTTCCCTTAGTTTAGGTCTTGTTGTTACCGAAATCCTAGAATTCTAAGAACTCAGATAAAGCACATTGGCATTTCTTCAGTGGTAGAGGCAGGACCCCCCAGGAAGAAGGTGGAGGATGTCTGGGGACCTGGGGGATACTATAACTCATGTCCTGAGCAGTGCATAGGAAGGCAGGAGAGGTCTGAGGCCCTGGAACCCAGGCCTTACTGAGCTGGCAGGATTATAGGACACGAAGGACCCAGCTAGTTCCTGGGACCAGGCGCACGTGCCTTCCCAGTTCTCCTCTGGGTGTGCACAGGGAAGCATGTTGTCCTGGCCTCACAAGGTCACACAGGACTCTGGTCACATCTGCCTCATCTGGAAGAGGCTCCAAAGCTGACCTCAGAACCCGCACCAGTCCAGGGGAGACCAGGCATGCAACTGGTCAAACCTTGATTCTCTACTGTGTGGCCTTGGGCAAGTACGTCACCACTTCAAGCTCAGTTTCCCCAGCTGCTTACCTCAGAGGATTAACGTGAAGAGTGAGGGCAGTGAGGGCTGTGAAGGCCTTAGAGGCCAAACAATCATCTCGATGAACAGCCTATAATCTGATAGTCTGCAGTGGAGGGCAGTTTCCTTTCAGGGTTATCACAGGCGCAGATATCTGTTGAATGAGTATTTCAGAGGCCCGAACCCTGCCCCTTGTGCTTTGCCTGTTGTGTTTGGTCAGCTCCAACAAGTCCCCTGCTTGAAGCCACACCAACACGTGAACATCTGACCTCTCATGATAACAATGGTGGGAAGAACCCTTATGATGTGTTCTGAGCAATGTTTACAACAGACTCCTCTAAAATAACAACTTACTGTTCCCCACCCCCCAGTGCATTTAAAGTATTGATCATTTTTATTGTATTCACTAATGCTTTTCTTTTTCAAATGTGTTGTTATGAAATGGCTTGATTTTGTAATGAGGAAAAAGTTGTAAAAAATACCAAAGTTCTTCAGTCCGGTCATAACTGGCTTACCTCCATCTCCTCTAGGGAGTTGTGCGAATCCCACACGCTCTCCACCCATGGGGTCCCAACTTTGCAGGGTCTCTGTTATGAGAAGACGAGAGCACAGGACCGTGTCCTGACCTCATGGAGCATTTGTTCTCTTCCCTGTGCGTCTTGGTGTGGACACGGCCCCCACCCACCCTACAGGGTCACCTTTGCCGCATCTCCCCATGTGCTGCTGCGGCCTTTCAGCCCGGTGATGATTACTGGGCATTGAAAGTACAGATACAAGCCTTCTGTAAACACAGCTGAGCTCAGAGGTTGTGGATGCAGACCAAACAGGAGCTGGGCAGGGCAGGCTTGTTGTGGGCGGGGGGCACAGACTGGCCAGGGCACACCAAGCTGCAAAGTCCTGCCCATGGCCCAGCGTTGCCTCGGCCTTTCCCACTGGAGTCCCCTCTGGAGGGACTGGAAAGAGGGGCAGAAATCCCCCCAAGGTAAAGAAATAGACTTCAGAAAGAAAAAATGAGTAGAATCAGAACATATTTTAGTTTGATAAACGAAAGTCTTCAAGTATGTAAAAAGATCATTTTAATTCTGTTTTTAGGGAGCTATTAAATATCTCTGTGACTAGAGATCAAGAGGGAATTGGAAAAGCTGTCAGTAAAACTTTCCAACCTTAAAAAGTGAGAAGCCACCCAGGGGACATGGGTTGTTGGAGCCACGGCTCTGTGGGGGCTTTAAAAGCATAGGGCTCCTCAGGGTCTCTGAGAATTTGCATGTTTAGGGAACAAGGCTTTGTGGATCTCAGTGCCACTTTTACCATGTGAGCTTTGCCTTCCAGATTCCGTACATAGAAACCAGTGCCAAGGACCCACCTCTGAACGTCGACAAAGCCTTCCATGACCTGGTTAGAGTAATCAGGTGAGCACTGCCTCCCTAGAAAGCGGCCCTCTGCCCCACGATGGGCAGTGGGAGTGCTGGGGGAACACAGCCCCTCGATCCGAGGCCAAGGCTGGATGCTCCTGGGCCTGTATTTGGATCTCTTATACCTCCATTCGTGTCTTCCCCTTGCCCTTCCTGCCTACCTTTGCTGGCCCTAGGACCTGTGAGTGAAGCCCATCATTAGCTAAAGGAAGTGCCTTCCTGCCGGAGGCAGCAGCTCAGCCTCCCTGAGGCAGCCCCCTCCATCCTGCCCTTGGTGTTCGCCTAACACGGCAGCAGTCAACACGGTAAAAAGGAGGTCCCTCTCCTCTTGCGTGCTCTGATGCCAGAGTGGCCTTTGACATTTTACCTGAACAAACAACATTCTGATTCCCAGGCTCAAATTTCAGGGGCACTGCATGTGCCTCATTTCCAGACTCCACATGCTGTCAGTCTCCCGGGCTTGCCAGAAGTCCCGATCAGCAGTCTCCTGTGTGTTCCTTTGCATTGTCAGCGTTCAGACCTTCAGCACCTCATGCTTAGATGACTGAGACAGCGTCTTGGCTGGTCTCCCTGTCACCCACCTTTCCCATCTCCAAAGTCTTCCACATACAGCGCAGCCTAACCCGTGGTTCTCAACACCATGCATTTAGTGTGTTGCGTTACGCTGGAGAGCTGTAGGGCTGCTGGTTAGTTATGAGATCATACAGGGCTCTTTCAGGGTCCTTCCTGCCCCACAGAACACACACTCAGACAGGCACACACACACGTACGCTCAACAGTCTCCTTTTCGCATAATTCCCCAACATGGACTGTGACGTTGTAGCCTTCACTTCACGCTGTACCTGGCAGTTCTGCACTCTTGAAATTATTTTCTTGTGGACAGTTTGCCTCCAGTTAGGATATGCTACCACCAGGAAGTGGTAAGGTCTTAATTACAGAACTGTAATTCCAAGGGCAGGTTTTTGACATAGGAAAAATTAACAGAAAACATGTAAAAAGCTTTTGTACTCAGTTGACCTGTCATTTTATTTAAAATCGGAAACATGGAAATAGAGGCCAACGCTCTATAACACATAACGTAACTTACAATTTAAATGAATCTGGTTGCAGATCATGGCAGGAATTCTCACCAGCAGCATGACAGGTCGTGCCCTGCCCTCTCACCCTCCCCGCTTGCCTCAGAGAGGCTGCCCAGGCGAGGCCCCCCTCCAGCATCTGGGACAGCAGCATCTGCAACCCCCCAAGCCTCCCTGCCTCAGTCACAGGGGCAGGGGAGGAGAGAGGCAGGGAGAAGCAGAGCCCATTCTGACTTTGTTTTTCTGCCTTTCATTGTTTCAAAAGGCAACAGATTCCGGAAAAAAGCCAGAAGAAGAAGAAGAAAACCAAATGGCGGGGAGACCGGGCCACTGGCACCCACAGACTGCAGTGCGTGATATTGTGACGGTGAACTGGCCAGCCCTCGGGAACCCCACCGCCTGACCTCACTGAAAACCATTTCTAACCACGACCCTGGACCCGAGGACTTGGCACAGGAAGGGAGAAAGGGAGGGTGGGCAGGGTGGAAATAAGGTCTGGCTTTGCCGAAAGGGCGCAGGCTTTCCCATGTCTCATCAGACACAAGGAAACAACGCTCAAGAGAAGTAGCCTCCAAGACCCTCTTGTTGTCATCCTGGTTCCTCCCGCTCTCCTGGTGGCTGTATTGTTTGTTTGAGCTGCACAGTGTTGGTTTGGTGTGGACGTGTATATCCACGTGCAGAGAGCAAAACAAGCCATGATCAAGCTCCCCCCTCATCTCCAGTCCATGGCGTCTGAGCTCGGGTGTCTTTTGTAGATTTTTAAATTATTTTAGTGATTGTAATTGCATCATAGGGGTCTGTGCCCACTGCCTGGTGAAGTTTCAATGCTTCAGCAGACCTCTCTGATAACATGTCTGGAATATTGTTGTGGTGGTTGTTGTTTTTCAACTGAGTTTCCCCAGCAGTGCCAAAACTCAGCTCAATATGAAGGTAGAGTGACTGAGCAACGGGAAGTTAATGAGGACGGTTACTGGAGGCCTCCAGAGAAACAGGCCCTGTTCATGGCCTATAATCTAGAAAGGAGAAAGATGTGTTTACCTGGAGGGTTTTATTACAGATATTAGGAAACAATTGTATTTTGCTGAGGGGAGAGGCTGGCATGAGCATGTCAGTTCTAAAAGGGGTTTTCATTATCCTGGAAAGGTATAAACTAGTAAGCAGATTGGCTTTGCCAAAGTGTTCATTTCTTTTGCAGACAGTGCAGGTTAAGTTCTGTTCTTCCCAGATGGGTGAGAGGAATTCCACACATCACCTGGGCGGCCTGGTACCTCCCTGAAACAGACACACTGACACAGGCATGTGTGTCTCCACGTCAGAGTAAAGCTGCTGGGAATGCCATCAGAACATTCTAGTTTGTGCTGAGTCTTAACCAAAAGTAACCCAATACTGTTACTACTAAAACCGCACCAAGACCGAAGCTGTCTTCCCCGAGTCAACGGGTGACCACTTTGTAAGCCCAGCAAAGGGACAACCCCCTTAAGCGTTTGCAAACTGAGCATTGGTTGCCTTTCCGGCGCACACCTTTGTTAACCTCTCGGATTAGAGGAGAAAGGAAGGTTGGGGTGATGCCATAGCTCTCATACACCAGTTTCTACCAGGGGACAGTCCCCCAGCTCCCTGACAATGCCCATCTTCCTCTCAGGTGTTGCTGCTGGGAGCCAAAGACTGGATTTGGGGGGCCAGGGTGGGGGTGGCGGGGCAGCAGGAACGTCCGTGCTCCTCTGAGAGAAGGGCAGAGGATGTTGTGTCATGACTAGTGACCTCATTTTCCACAGGTTACTTACCAGGCCACTAGGCAAACTAGAACATACTCAGCAGGTGGCCTGGCCACTGTTTGGAGAAAGAGCCCTGGGGAAAGTGAGTGTCCAACTGGATGTTGGGACACCTGGATCCTGCTCCAGTTTTGAAAGTGTGCTGATTCCTAGCTCTGCAATCTCACCAGACCAGAGGGGCCCAGCTGAGGAGTGACTCTGCTGCAGGATGAAACTTTGGGACTTTTGTTAGTTGGAAATCAAACTTCTTTATTTGTCTAAATGGCTCTTTTTTCTGACCCTAAAGGGAAGGCTAACAAGAAACATTCCAGGTCAGGCACCTCAGAGCTTCCCAAGATCCTATAATGTTAATGGGCGTTTTAAACACTAAGAGAACAAGGCTCTTTCCAACCCTTAGGCTCCTCTGAGCCGCATCGCAGCAGCCCATGGGCAGTTTGAAAGCTGGAGACGAGGAAGAGGCAAGGCAGGTGGGAAGAAGTAAGGATGGAGACGCTCTGCATCGAGGGTGTGGCGGAGTGGGCACACAGGGCAGGGTCCACTGCTGGCAAACTTCTACTGGGCATGAGGCGTGCCAGCACACCCCTGCCCGCTGTGGAGCTGGCAACACCCTGAGGTCACTGCACGGGAAGTCTTGTTGGAAGCAGATCAGCTGACCTAGATCGAAGCCCTCAGCCATGAAGGTACCAGAAAAGGGGTTCCAACCGCTTCTGGTCTCCCCCACCACCACCGCCCAACAGGGGCAGTGCCCCCTCTTCCAGAGCCTCTGTCTGGCACCCAGCCACAGCGTAAATCCACAGTGCCCGAGAGAGGAACTGGTTAAGGAATGGGCTTCTGTAGCCCCTGCTGCTGAGCCAGTGGTCAGCCTTCATCTCCCGTGACCTCATTTTTCCATAGGTGAGATGGACAAATAACACTTGTAAAAGTCAGTTCTTTGTGTTTTGGGGAACCAGGGGCCTTTGTGGCAGTGGCGGCTTCCAGAGAGGTCAGAATGGAGTGTGCCCTGGGACATCCTCAATAGTTTTCTCCATGGGTACCTGGCAGGGGCAATCTGGGGAACCAGTGGCCGTGCTACTCCATGACTGAGGAGCTCAATGGGACTTTAGTCTTTGGTGACATCCTGGTATTCCCACTGGTTTTCCCGCCCACGTGAATAGTGCTACCTTCACATCCCTTGGAGTACACACTCCTTGAACTCCCCTCCATGCCTTTGCCACTGTGCTCTCAGATTTCTTCTAAAATTCTACCCCCACCCCTTGAGGGCTCCTTTTCTCCCCAATAGGTAATCCTAGCCATCCTCTCCCCCCCACACAGCCTGCGGCTGTGGCCACTGACTTCCTCTGCACTTCACCACACAGGGACAGACACTTGGGTGGTTTCTCTTTGGACTCTGCCCCCTACCTTCCTGGGGCGCTGGCTATGGAGAGTGCCTGGTAGCCTAGTATGGCCTGTCTCACTTTGCCAGGAGATGTGAACCCCTAACACGTGGCAGCTCTAACCCAGAAACCCTTCATGTGTTACGGTAAATCCAGAGCCATGGACAGGCTCCCTCCATTAGCAGCCCACTGGATTAGAAATTCCATGTCGGGTTTACTCAGTAGGAAAGATACTTGAATTATGCGCGCCTGTGAGCGCCCAGCTTCTGTTACACAGAATTAACAGGTGGCCATTGTCGTGAAACGAGAGTGATGCCTGAAGATCTCCATGATGCTTGAGCCTTTTATGTAACTTTTTAAGTCTTTGTGTATCTCAACTCATTAATAAAGAAAAGAAGAGGAGCACTTGCCTGTCTTATTTGCTCTTATTCAGATAGGTCTGAAGTTTTGCTGAGAATATTGAAGGTTGAGTGTGTGGCCCAGAGCATCCGCTCTGACAGGCAGATCTGCAGTAAGGAGGAGACCACCGGGGGCCATGTGGGTGTCTCCTTCCTGCACGCAGCCAGAGGAGGAAGGCAGGTGAGCACAGCGTTTAGAGAGCACAGCCTCTTGATGTTCAGCAGCCCTGTATTCGAGCTCTGCCACCGACCTTTCTGTGCCTTTGAGCAAGTTACCTGCTTTAATATTCAGCATCTGCCTTTCATGTAAATGGCACAATAGTGTTCACCTTCTAAACACACTGAGGGCTAACGCTAAGCATGGGAGCTCATGGTAATGAGCCCAGAAACGGTGCTTTTTATAGATACCTACTGGCTTGTGTGGCATTGCTTTTCATGGAAACTGCCCTCTGCCCCCCTCCATGAGCTTACAGTCTTTTGTCCAATGTGATTTTGTTTCTCTACTGATTGAACCTGGTGGGTACTTGACCAAGCTGAGCCTCCCTCTTCTGCATGATCAGCTCTTTCTCTACTGGATCTTTCCCATCTTAAAACAAACAAGAACAAAACCTTCCTTTGACCCACCTCTGCTAGATACCACTTGCTTCTTAAAAGAGTAATGTGTACTCACTGCTATGAACTCCTCTCATTTCTTTCTCTTTAAATTGCTCCAAATAGGCTTTCACCCATCATTCTATCACCACCACCCTTCTTCTCAAGGTCACCGATGGCTTCCATCATGCTGAAGTCAGTGGTTGGTTCCCAGTCTTCTCATATTTGATCTTGCAGTATTGACACAGTTGACCACTTCCTCTTTCTTAAACTTTCTTCCATTGTCTTCTAGGATGATGCCATCTCTTGGTTTTTCTCCTTTCTCTAGTCACTCCCTGATCCCCTTGAGTGGTTGCTACTCTTCTATCTAACCTGTTAACTTTGGAGTGCCCCAGAGCTCAGACCTTGGTCCTCTTCTCTACCTAAACTCACTCTCTTAGTGCTCTCATCCAGTCTTGAGACTTAACTGTCTTTTATGTGCTGGTGACTCCCAAAGGCATATCTCCAGCTTGAAACTCCCAAAGCCTACACATATACCCAACTGTCTACTTGCTATTTCCACTTGGATGTCTCAAGTAGAGTGTCTCAGAGTTAATTTGTCCAAATCTGAGTTCCTGATCGTCACCCTCGCATGACTGCTTTACCCTTAGCCTTCAGTTGATGTCAGCTCCATGCTTCCAGTTGCTCAGGCCAAAGGCCTTGGAGTCATCCTTAGTCCCTCTCTTTCTCTCACTCCTCACACCCAATCTGTTTGTAAATCCTGCCAACTCTACCTAAAAAATATATGCAGAACTCACCCATTTCTCATCACTTCCACTGCTAACATTCTAGCCCAACGCACCGTCACCCATGCCTGTTTCACTCTAGTCGTCTTGCACGTCATTCTCAACACAATAACCAGAGAGACTTTGGTAAGATGGAAGTCAAATTATGTCCCCACTCTGTTCAAACCTCCCCACCCCCATGGCTCCCCATCTCATATTTAAGACATGTCGAAGTGGACTATGCCACTGAACTCTGAGTAATGGGCTGGTGTGTTCATTACCCACAAGAGAAGGAAAGTCATTCAGGCAACAAATACTGAGCTCTGAGCCGCACATCAGGACAACAGAGGACACTAAAACCCAGTCACTGTGTCACAAGGGCAGCCCAACAGATGATGAACCATTATGATCTGCATTGAAAGGAATCCCTTTGGGCTGACCTGGTGGCTCAGGCAGTTGGAGCTTCGTGCTCCTAATGCCAAAGGCTTCTGGTTCGATTCCCACATGGGCCAGTGCCAGATGGCTCAGTTGGTTGGAGGTGTGGGCTTTCAACCACAAGGTTGATGGTTTGACTGCTTGACTCCTGCAAGAGATGGTGGGCTCCGCCCCCTGCAACTAAGATTGAACATTGTACCTTGAGCTGAGCTGCCGCTGAGCTCCCGGATGGCTCAGTTGGTTGGAGCGTGTCCTCTCAACCACAAGGTTGCCGGTTCGACTCCCGCAAGGATGGTGAGCTGCGCCCTCTACACTAGCAATGGCAACTGGACCTGGAGCTGAGCTGCACCCTCCACAACTAAGATTGAAAGGACAACAACTTAACTTGGAAAAAGTCCTGGAAATACACATTGTTCCCCAATAAAATCCTGTTAAAAAAAAAAAAAAAGGAATCCCTTAACCTGGGGGAGCTGAAAGGGGACTATCATAGACCTTGTACCCAGTTGTATGAGGTTTTTCACTGACTAAATGGAAATTTCAGTCACATATGGGGCCCACTAATTCCATTACTTTTGAAGATTAAAGGTTTCACTCTAAAGGTTCCCCTGTCCATACCAGGACTATTTAAAATAAACTCCACCTCCATGTCCACACACTTTTGCAGTGGATAAAAGTTCCCAGGTGTCACTTATGTCATCATCACAGAATCGGCATTACCTAGGAGCTTGTTGGAGATGAAGACTCTTGGGCCCTGTCCCGACCTCCTCAATCCAAATCTGCATTTTAACAAGATCCTCAGGTGATTAGTATCTGCAGTGAAGTTCAAGCATCGTTACCCTAGAACACCAACTCAACATCAGGATGAAATCCAGCCCTGGACTCACTGTGCGTCAGGGCCCAGTTCAACCTCATCCAACCAGAGGAAGCCTCATGGGCATTCATCTCGGCAAGTAGTTTGCTCCTCTGTCTGCAACGGCTGCTCAATTCTGCCTGGCAAGGCAGTGAGCTCAGAAGTATCCTCACAGGCAGCAAGTGGTTCCCTTAATTATGAGAAGTATTTACGCAAAGGTAAGTGGGCTCCCAGTTTGCTTCTCAAACACTCGAGCTTTTTTCTTAAAATGTGGACAGCTGTGTTCAATGTCAAGGACGAGGACTCAACAATCTGAGCTGAGAACACTTAAAGGCTCTGTTCTTCAGGCACACTGAAAATCGGATGTTCTGTGCAAGCTGGAGATCCTCTTCATTCCCCAGGACTTTTCACTTTCTGGGCTCCAACATCATGCCAAATAGCTCGTTATCATGGTAATGTGAAAATTTAAACAAAAAGCTGAGTTCATGCAGCCGGCTGAGAACTGATGGATGCTTTCAGTAGAATGTACCTCCTGGCAATGATGTGGTAAACCATTAACTGACTCAAATCCAGCTTCCTAGTCACTCATGGGATCTGTGCCTGGGCTGATGAGCAGAGTAAAATAACTGGATAAGTGGTTCTCAAAGTTTGGTCTCCAGACCAGCAGCTTCATTGTCACCTGAAAACTTGTTAGAAATGTGAATTACCTGGCACCATCTCAGACCCACTGAGCCAGAAATTCTGAATTGAAGAGGGCTAATAAGCCCTCCAGGAGATTCTGATGCTCCCTAATGTTCAAGAACCCCTGAATTACTACATGTAGGTAAAAATAAAAGTTCCTACCACACAAAGATAAATGGCAGCTTGAATTGTTCTCATTTGCAAGACAGCAGCTGGCTCTCTGGGCAAAGTTGCCCAGGTCCTACACCTTTCCTTCCTGCATCTCATTAAGGAGGTCCCTCAAGGTCAGGAAGCCAGGGACCCCAGGACAGGGTAAATTAACCTTGGCTCTGTGGGGTGACAGGAAGGGTGGCTGACACCCTCCCCCTGAAATCATATGCAAAATTGAGCGTATACATGCATTCTTCTGGGGGGATAATCACATTTGATCAGATTCTTGTACCACTGTGTGTTACCCAGAGAAAAAATGAACTGGCTCCTGAACCTCCTTTTCTGACCTCAGACCCTTCTGGTAGTTTCACAGCCACTGTGAGGGGGAAGAGGAAGTGAAAGGAGCAAAGATACCTCTACTCTTCTAAGAAGCTCTGACAACATTTTTCACTTGGTTGACACATCCCTGAACTCGCCCCTACAACACACTGAGGGAGGGGACCAGCTGCCATTCTTCTCCCAATTCCCCCGCATGACTAAGTATATGACTCACCCACCACCTCCCCCACCATGGTTAGCACCACTTGCCGCTCAGGCCCCAACACCCTGGTCCAAAATTAGCAAAAGGAGGGAGGAAGTTCGAGATGCTGTGACAGCCTGGGGACTACATGGCAACCCACCACTAGGTGGGGGTCTGGCTGGGAAACAGGGACAGAAGAGGGATGTGAGGCATGTAGCAAAGGCACCCCAGGTCCAATGCCATCACCTTGAATTTGTAACCACCTAGGTCGGCCAGTGATTCCAAAGCACTGTGTATTAGTATTAGAGTCACCGCTGGAGGGTCGGGGTAGGGGAAATCTCACTGCCCATGCCACACCCCTAAAGAATCTGGTGCAATCAGCCTGGGTTGGGGCCTAAGTATGAATTCTTTTTAAACTCCCCAGGTGATTCAACTCTACAGCCAGGGCTGAGACCACTAGCAGGTTCCTTGTTATTCTGGTCCCTTGAATACTATGGCTTCTCACTGATGATTGGTTAATAAAAGAAAGAGCTGCCTGGAGGAGCCCATGTCTGAAGTTACTGAAGGACTCTAGTTTCCCAGCCCGTTGTAGGCGAATACTTGACCACAGGGCGTCTTCTCTTTTCATTACAGCAGGTCATCTCAGAGCTTGGCTTGAGTTATTGATTCATCTAGTCACACTCTATCATGATATTTCATTTGTTCACATTCCTTCCAGTTTTATATCTCCGGGACCAGGAGAGGGCCCGGTGGTATAAAGTTAACATAATGTTTAAGTGAATTAATAATTATTACAGATATCAGCAGGGGCCTCCATGCCTTAAAACCTAAGTCAAAATGGCTCCAACTACCGTCCTACACCCCCGACCCCATGGCCTATGGCAGTCCCAAGGCCAGCTGCAGGCTTCAAATTGTTCCCGAACGTCAGGTTCTCACAGTGACTTACACGTCTGTCTCTGTTCCATGGCCTTGCTACTCTGAAGTTTAGCTCCTTCCTCAGTTTCCACAAAGAAAGC
Source organism: Rhinolophus sinicus (assembly GCF_036562045.2). Classification (NCBI taxonomy): domain Eukaryota; kingdom Metazoa; phylum Chordata; class Mammalia; order Chiroptera; family Rhinolophidae; genus Rhinolophus; species Rhinolophus sinicus. The sequence goes on from NC_133759.1 coordinate 36,821,111, forward strand.
CTACTCGCCATAGCTATCCTTGAGCTTTGCTGAGGACTGGGGGTCCCAGGGATGGCCCCCCCTTTGCAGTCATGGCCTCTCGATTGGCCTTCACCCCATGCCAAACTAGAGCCTCTACCCTCCACTCCTCCCCCTCAGATTCTCTCACCCCGGCTGGTTGGCTTTCTTTTGCCACAATCCCATGATCTCTTCCTAGGCTGAAGTATGGTTCCAACTGTTGACCAAAGTTTCCAGTTTGTTCAGGACCGAGGGGTTTCCTGGGACATGGGACTTTCAGTACTAACACCTGGACAGTCCCGGGGGAACCAGGACAGTTAGTCACCCTACTGGTAAGAATACAAATGTTCACCTTGTTCTATAACTGTACTGATCACTATAAATAGGAGGTGGTTCTCAAATGTTATCAACCATCATAATCACTCGAGAAGCTGGTTAAAATGCTGGGTTTTCTGATTCAGCAGGTATTGGATGGGGCCCGAGAATTTGCACATACACAGCTACTCCGGGCTGTGATGTTGCTGGTCGGGGTGCCACGCTTTGTGAACCCTGAATTAGCTAATCCACGTTACACGTTCAGCAGAGGGCTTGGCACGGAGTGATGCACAGCAAATACTAGTGACCAGAGACCGTTTTGTAAACCAGGCACTACGCTATTTATACATGTTACCTCCTTTAATCCTCAAGGGCAGGAACCCTGTGGGGTAGGTGTGATGGTGATTGTTTTAGAGAAAGGAAAATAAGATCCGGGGACAGCTGAGACTGAGACTGAACTTGCACCCAGTTCTATCGTTTCCACAGCCTGCTCGGTGTACCACCTCCATGCCCACCCCCGCTGAGCATTAGCTCATCCCAGCTAGCTACCCCACCCTTTCTCATTTTAACTTGTGGGAGGAAAATCTCTCAAAGCATCTCCCACATCCCAGCCTCCTTCCTCCTCTTTCCACTGAGCTAAATGCACATTCACTTCCCCTGGTGACTCACAGCAGCACTTTGAACCTAGCTCACTGTCATTTTCTGGAGCTTCCGTACTGGGCCTCCTCCCAGGGGCTCAGCCTCCAGTCCTGGCCCTCCTGCTGCTGTCTTCCAGCCTCTTTCTGAGCCAGGCCAGGCCAGCCCAGCAGTCAGCAGAGCGGGTGAGACCCCAAAGGCCACATGTGCATTCTGGGGACCTTTGGCTTCCTGCCTAGGGGAGCACCCCACACTCAGGGACCCCCACCTTGGCCCTACTCACTTGTAAGGTGGCCTGGAGGAGCCTTTGCTCGATGCAGGGTACTACAACTGTTTTTTGTTAATATAAAAATTTCCCTCCCCCCATCAAAAAAATAAATAAGTCCAGACTTTTTGTTCTGTCTTTGTGGTTGGCATGGCTGCGATTCTGGTGTTTTTGGCTCACAGAGGTTGCGTGGGGCACTGGTGAGGGCACGGGTATTCCAGCTATGCTGCTGGCTGATGACCTTAGTCACGTTGCTCAACCTCTCTTTGCCTTGATTTCCTCATTTGTCCAATTCGGTTGATGATAATAATGTGCTTTTAGGGCTCTTGGACAATGTTAGGTTTGAATTAGATATATACTGTCGGAAGAATGGCTGACACATAGAATCTATTTAAATGTTAGCCAAGGTCCCAGAATGAAACCAGTAAATGCTTTTGGAGTGTCTACTAGTAACTACAGTCACCAGTTATTGAACACTTAGCAAGTACCAGTCATTGTGCTTTTCATGGGTCACCTCATTTAAGACTTGAAGGAGTTGGGTGACTTGCCCAAGTATTCAGCCCCATAAGTGGGGTGCTAGATCCCAGTCCAGGCCAACCTGTCCTGCAGGAATCCCCCCTGCCTCACTTGTGGGGCAGGCCCTGGGCTGGGCATCAGCTAGGAGGCTCAGTGTCACCCCACAGCCACTGTCCCTTAGATTGCCAGACTGGAAGGAAGGCTCTGCCCTGCATGCACTCCCATCCTCTGACACTTCTGCCCTCCTGTCTCTCCCCTGCCTGCCTCACCTCCATGCCCCAAGGCAGCCTCTATACCCCACTCACTCTGCCTATTGCCCTCTCCTCTCCTGGGTCCTAGGGCTACTCTGAGCTCTGCTCTTACCACATTCCCTTTATCAATCAAAACAGAATCAAGCTACATGGCAAGCAAGTTGGCACCAGGCATCAAGAGGCTTAAAATTCTCTATCCTAAAAATCCACTGCTGAGACCTTCTACAGAAATCATCAAATATGCAAAGAATGATGAACAAAGCTGATTTTGCATTCATAAGACAAAAAATTGGAAATGATATGAGTAAACAATAATTGGGGAATGATTAAATAAATAATGTTATACCCATAAAACGGAGTATTACCCAGCTATTAAGAGCAGATGTGTGAACAAGCGTGAGAATTGTACATTTCCTGCACTCTTATCATCCCCGGATGTTATCATCTTTTTTGAAATCTTTGCTGAAGGGAAATGTGAAAAAAAAATCGCATCCAACTTCTATTTAATTTCATTTCTTTGACCACCAATAAGATTAGACTTTTTATGGTTTGTCAGTTTTTATTCCTTATAGATTGCCTATCTATGCCCTCTTCAATTTTCTACTAGGGATTTCATTTTTCTTATTTATTAGTTTTTGTGTATTAAGCTTACTGACCACTTATGTTATATTTATTACAATATTTTCCCTAGTGTACAATTTCTCTTTTAATTTCATTTGTGATTTATTTTTACACGATGAACATTTTTTTATTTTAAATGTTCAAAGCTATCATCTTCTCCTTTATGGTATTTGTCTTTGGTGTAATGAATGCTAACAGGATCCTCTCATCCAAATATTTTTTTCTAATACCTTTTTTTCAGATGGCTTCCAATCCATTAAATAACAAAATGGAATTGTGCATACATCATACCATTATAGTGAAGATTAAATGTTTGAATTCATGGAAAGCTCTAGAAACAATCACTGGCACATAGTAGGTGCTCAGTCTTTGTTAGCTATTATTAATTTAAATGTTAATTCATTGGAAATTTATTCCGAAGTTAGGTATGAAATAGGTTTTAGCTTTGGGCTAAGCCAGCTATCCCAACACTATTTATTCAATTATATATTCTGTCCTCATCAAAAAGTGTGTGGCTGTTGGCCCCAGAGTTCCAGAGGGAATTCCCTTTACAGAGCTATGAGGATGCTCCAAAATTCCCTGCTCACCCTCTCCCTCAGTACTCTCCCCCATGCCAAGCTCAAGGCCTCTGTCACAACAGGTTTCCTAAGGGTGCAGAGCCTGACTGCTATCTCCTTTCCCAGCCCAGGTACAGCACCTCATAACCTCAGTCTGGCTACCATCTCTCCTTCACTTTGGCCTCTGGGGCTGGAAAGAGCTCTGTTTTCCCTAACGACAGTCCTCCCATAGCCCACTGAATCCTCTTGGCCTCGGTCATTCACTGCCCCCCAACCTAGTCAGCATGACCAGGTAGGAGCCAAGGGAAGAACAGGCCCTTTGTTTTGCACTGGGTGGCAGTGAGGGGGTGAAGGGTGCTCTGTGCCCTGGCGGGGGTCACCCAGCCAGGCTTTCTGGCCACTGCTGGTTCCTGGGCCAGATTTCCTCCACCTGAAGCTCAAGTGTTAATTGTTTTCCCTCCTTGTTATTCACCTCTAAGAGGAAGTTCTTCAGCAGTGACACACTTTTTCTCTGAGGCACATTGTATCAAAGGTTAGGGAAGGAGATGGGATTTATTAACAGAGATGACTCTTTTTGTTAAGCAAAGAGCTGAAATGCCACTTTTTGAGGGCTAGCTCCGTGTTGGGCAGGTTTGGGGGCTGCCCAGCCCTGAGGGCACTATTGACCGGGCATCTGTGTGAATGGCAGACTCTGGCCTGCACAGCAGCCAAGGTATGTGCTACGTAAGAGCTTTCACCCATTGCATCTGATGAGGAAGAATCAAACTTCACAGATGTTACCTAACTCTCCCAGCGTCTCACAGGCCTGAGCAGCAAAGCCAGGACTCCGAATGTGCCCTCCATGCCAACCCCAAACTGGGATCAGAGGACGCTTCCTCACTAACCATGTGGCCTTGGCAAGTTATTCCATCTCCATGGGCCCCTGCTCGCTCATCTGAAAAACTGGGCTCTTATGAGTACTCATCTCTAAGTTTACTGTGAGGATTAAATTTAGTTTTGTGATGCATTCAAAGAATTTAGAGTAGTGTCTGTCATACACATGGAAAGTTCTCAATACTCCAGAGTTGCTATTTTTAGCATTACCAGCATTAATATTGAAGTAGTTGGTATTATTACCCCCGTCTGAGGTTTCCCCCAGCAGGCTCTGAGAACGCTGGGAAGCAGGACTAGTGTTGTTCTTGTCCAGCAGGTGGCACCATCGCTGAGAGAATGGATCCGTTTCCAGGCTTCTCTCGGCGTTGTTTGTGGGGAAGCCTTCCTGCTCCCACAAAGGCCCCAGGATATCAGAGGTCAGACCCCTCTACCCGTAGGCCCCTGCTCTCACCTCTGCCCTCGGGCACTCCCTGCCCCCTAGGGCTGCTTTTATCCAGATAAATGTACACCCTGGAGACTCAGGTCTGGAGCATAGCAAGTTCACGGTACATGTTTGCCAATTTTTCACACAGGGCCAGGCAGGAGAACTTTCTCAGGAACTGTTTGATGAACCCCTCAGGGTCTAAACTTCCCCACCCAGGGCCAGGCTGTCTTCTTCTGGACACTTCCTGCTGAAAGCCAAACCCTCACACCTCATGGCTGACTTCAAATACCTTCTGGGGATGGATTGCTCCATCTGCTTTAAGCTTCTCAGGTAGATACAAGGAAACATGCCCTCCCGCGCCCCCCAAGGCGTTTCAGACAGGCTCTGGTTGGCAGGATTCTCATGGGGCGCCACACACATTCACAGTCCCACCACTGCTACCACCTTGGGAGTCCGGTCCCTGACCCCTGGCCTCTGGCCTCTTCATTTTGCAACGAGCATTTCACAAAATGTTGTGTGAGGACTGCCTGCCTCTTTCACCCATGGAGCCTTTACCAGGGCAGATTCCAAAGCCCCACGCTGGGCCAGTGGTTCTCAAGGTGCAGTCCCAGGACAACTGCTGCTCATCACCTCCGAACTTGGTAAAAAAGCAAATTCTCCCCACACCAGGCCAACTGAATCAGAAACTCCGGGGTGGGAGCCAGCAATCTGTGGTTAACAAGCGTTCCAGGTGATTCTGCTGCACTGAGAAGCCAGAGACGCAACACTGGCCTGTGCTCACCCCTCTTCTGAGGCTGCAGGATCCCTCTCCGCAGACATCGCCACATCTCCCTCCAGTGGTCCGGTGGGTTTGATTCATCCTTTTCAAGGGGCTGAAGTGTTTTGTCAGTGGTGTGGCTGGTGGGTTGTGTGGTATGCCACCCGACATGGCTGTGATAGGTATTTTCCCCTATGATGGTGCTCAAAGCTATTGTGGTTTCAGTTTTTATCTTGATGAAAATGTGTAATGTTTTCATTATAGTTGCTTAGCAAATAGCACCCTGACAGCCAACTACACAGATGATCAGATTTCATGATCTATCCTGTTTTCAACAGTTATACTATTTTTCTCCTCTGAGGCAAAAGGAGGTTGCACTGGGACAGCGAGGTGGCCCTCGTACAGTGTAAAGGGGGCAGGCAGATGCAGGCCCAAGCTCTTACTGCCCCCTCACCCCCCACAGAATGTTCATGAGAGCCCCTGCCCCGGGGAAGGCCCACACCTAGGATGGGAGCAACATGGGTCCTGGAGGAGTGAGAGGTACAGATCCATTATTTTGGAAACTCACAATCTCAAATAGAGTATAAACTTTTGGCAGAAAGTGTGAACAGTTCATTCCTTTCCCTCCCCGTTAGTCTCCAAGAGAGGAATTTCATAGAACTCGGCCTTGCTATCCAAATCGCCCGCACACATGCGCTGAGACAGAGGAAAGGTAGACTGATTTCCTGTGAAAGTGGAGCTGGCACCTGAAACTAATATAAAATAATATTGAATGTCAACTATAATTTTAAAACATCTATACTCGTATAGTCACGGGATGTCAAGTACCGCATAGGGAATATAGTCAATGGTATTGCAACAACTGTATATGGAGTCAGATGGGTAGTAGACTTGTGGGGGTTATCACTTTGTGAGGGGTGTAAATGTCTAATCACTACGTTGTTTTGGGCACCTGTAACTAATAATAAAGAAGAAAGTAAATGGCGCTGGTACTGTCACGTAAACAAGGCTCTTTTAATGATACTAGAAGCTGCCAGGAAATAAGTTTTCTTTCTAATTACAAATAAACTTGTATGTTTCTCAGAAACCCTCAACCCAATTCTTAGGATTCTCTGAGTAGAAGTGTTGTGGGTTGAAAAGTGGCCGAAAAAGGACATGCCCAAGTCCTAACCTCCAGAAGCTAGGAGAGAAGCATGGAATGGACTCTCCCTTAAAATTTCAGAATGAATCCTATCCACACCTTGATTTTGGACCTCTGGCCTTCAGAACTGTGAGAGAATACATTCCTGTTGTTTTAAGTCCCCTAGTCTGTGGTGATTTGTTACAGCAGCCATAGGAAACTAAGACAAGAACACTATGTGCTACTTTATGGCAATAAAGTAGCCTAGAAAGAAAATGGAAAAATTGATGATTTTCTGACCAAGTTTATATTGCCAAATATGACCCAGAAAGAGGTAGAAAACTTGAACAGTTCTATAATAATAGAAAAACTTGGAAAAGTTGTTAAAGATATATCATTTTAATAAAGCATCATGCCAAGATTGTTTATAGCTAAATTTTACTTAACTTCCCAAAATAAACAATTCTCTTGTTATTCAAACTATAGAGAAAAGCCGTAAGTCATTTCCTAAAGCTAGAAATATCTTAGTATCAAAGTCTAATAAAGCAAGTAGAAAAAGTACATGAGAATTTTCACACATGAAAATAGATGCAAGTGTTAAAAACATACTAATAAATATGGGTGGTGAACAGAAAGACTACTATGCCATGGCCAGGAGAATTATTCCAGTGTAAGGGATGTGAAAAGCGGCACTTTCTGATGTCTGAGTTTGGGTAGAAGCCCCCCAGATCAAAAGCAAGAGGGGAGTGACCAAGCACCTCCCTTTTTTGAGGGAGACACACGACCTCTCTCAGCCTGTTAGAACTCTCCAGACCATGAGGTTTCCTTGAGAGGGTGAGAAGTAGGAGTGAGCAGGTATTTGCAAAGTGTTGTCAATGAGCATACAATCCCTCTGCCCTCCACACACCTGGCGTTTTACCATAAGTCAAAGGAGGGGTTCCTGAAACCTGAGGGACATCAGAACAAATAAAGACTCAAGATCAGAGGCTGTGGCTGGAGCTGCCCTTGTCTGGAAGCAGATGATTGGTTAGGACTGTCTTAAAGAGAGGCCTGAATTTGTACATATCTACATATGCCTTCCTTCGGAAAGACAAAACAAACATTTTTTATAATCCAAGACATTTTCTTATTCAATAGGGATGACATTCCTCAGGGATTTGCTTCAGCCAGGTGTGGTTTACTGGGTGGCAGACAGTAGATGTGGGAGACAAGAGTGAATGGAATAAGGTGCTGGAAGCCTCAGAGAGGCTCTTCCCCAAAGTGGGAAGAGGCCATCCACACAATAAGCTGGATGCTGGTGAATTCAAAGAAGAAATCAAGAAAGTCTCACGGCAGTGGTCACTGTGCCATCCTTCTTTTGCTAAAAGTGAGACCTGTTCTTACTTTTCCTGGCATTTTTCTGGGCTCTATATTGTGTGAGATTTCACTTCATAGCATGAATGAGAGATCTCATCTATACCTTTATAGAAAAAATCTTAGACCTTTGTTGTCTCCTGGTCTTGTTTAAAATTCCTTTAGCACCTGTAAACATACTCTGAGTGACGAGCTACCTGGAACATCATTTAGGGTTCTGATCATTTTAGTTTTCTGATTTTTTTTTCTGTCTGTTTCCAACAGTTCTAGTGGTTGTTTCTTCCCCCACATACTTCTACCACTTTAATGAGAACATGAATGTTATTCTGATCTCTCTGTTTTAATAGCCAACTATAAAATAATTTTAGCAATACATACAATATGACTTAATAATAATTAAATCACAGGGATTTTGTCAAAGTGATATTGGAGAGCTTTTGAGTTTCTATTATCCCATATTTGGAAAAAAAGGAAAGAAAAAGAGGACCCCAACCAACACTAGACCTGCTTATATGTATTTATGCAAACAGAGAGAGAGAGATGAGAAGGGATATAAACCAATGGATGACATTGATCATACATGGGGTGCATGATTTTAAACCTCTTCATATACTATTACTTGTTAAAGCAAACATGAATTACTTCTGTAATTTCATGAACTCAAATAAAATAAATTTAACAAACAAATGAGAAACATAATGGTGTTTTCTCAAAAAATTGAACACAGAATTACTATATGATTCAGTAATTCCACTTCTGGGTATATACCCCAAAGAATTGAAACCAGGGACTTAAACAGATGTTTGTACACCTGTGTTCATAGCAGCGTTATTCATGATAACCAAAAAGTGGAAACAACCCAAGAGTCCACCAATGAATGAATGGAGAAACAAATGTGGTATATATCTATAATAGAATATTATTCAGCCTTAAAAAGAAAGGAAATTCTGACACATGTTACAACATGGGTGAACATTCAAGATGTTGTGGTAAGTGAAATAGGCCACACACAAATGGACAAATATTCCATTTATATAAGGTCCCTAGAGTAGTCAAATTCAAAGACAGAAAATAAAATGGTGGTTGCTAAGGGCTGGGCTTGGGGAGAATGGGGAGTTAGTGTTTAATGGGCACAGAGTTTGAGTTTGGGATGATGAAAAAGTTCTGGAGGTGGATGATGGTGATGGTTGCACAACAATGTGAATGTACTTAATGCCACTGAACTGTGCACCTAAAAATGGTTAACATGGTAAATTTTATGTTAGGTACATTTTAATACAATAAAAAAGACATCTTTGGCCTCATTCACTTTTGGTAGATAAAGTACTAGTTTGTGGGTGTCAAGAATCGCAGGAGTGGAAGTTGGAGCAATGAGATGGAGAAGAGGGGTCAGGGCAGGAAGAGTACTAGGGGAAGGGGTGGGCAGGGGTGAGACCCCAAACCTTGGCCTTTATGCCTATCTGTGGAGTTCTGGAAGCACACCTGTGGGCAGGTGGAGGGATATGAGATCACAGACCCTGCCCGTGGTGGGCCTCCCTCAGAGGGAGGCCTTACCAAGGTGGTCACCCCCCGGGCCTCCTCCCCTACACCAGTTTGGAGAAGGAGGGAAGCAGACACTCTGAGATGGCAGCAACAGCCACACTTCTGTGCCCAGATGGGCGTGCCCAGGAACTCTACTTTGACCCAGCACAGCTAAGACACACAGGGTCACCTTCTTCCCACATAGGTCATGACAGTGTGTGGGATGTGTCTTGGCATTGGCAGCACAGGCACAGGCTGGCTCCATCGGGAGGTGACCTTGAGGTGGCAGACAGGGGTGAAATCATGAAGAACATTGTGGGGATATGCCCTCCCCTCCCATCCCTGAAGCCTTCTTGCTGCCCACCACCTTTATCACACATACACCTCTACCTCATTTTCTGATGACAGTGTAACATAATTGACTTCTTAGGTGCAGTCTCCACACCTGCCCCACCCCAGGACTCCAAACAGTGCTCCATAAATGTCAAATTTGATTGACTGTTGTATAGGTTTCAGGCCTGGCCTGAAAAGATTATAGGTTAAGCAGCGTATGGGTTTGTATCTCCCTCTGTAGCTTTTCATCAGATGATATGATTAAGGACCATCCTCTCCTTGGCTCAAACACATTCATGCATTCATTTATGTGTGTGTTCCTTCATAAACATTAAGGCTCTAATGCTAGGACTAAGCTTGATAACCCAGTAAGTTATCAAGACACACTGAGAGAATTGCAGCCCCTTAGCAGGACAAAACCTCACAGATACTCTGGTTAAACCCTTCATTTGACCCAAGGGGTTGCTAAAGTCCAGAGTGGGAATGGGATTTGCACAACATCATACAGCAAACATTGTTTTTGTGTTTTTAATTTTTTCTAGATTTACTGACGTATAATTGATATATAACATGGCATTAGCTTAAGGAATGCAATGTAATGATTGATATATGCATATATTGTGAAATGATTACCAAAATAAGGTTAATTAACACTTCCATCACCTCACATAGTTACAATTTTATGTGTGTGTAGTGAGAACTTTTAAGATCTACTCTCTTAGCAGATTTCAATATAAAATACAGTATTTTTAAAACTATGGCCACCGTGTTGCACATTACATCCCCAGAAACGTTTTTTGTGTTTTTTAAATGATGGTGTACAAATGGCCAACAAACATATGAAAAGATGCTCAACATTACTAATAATCAGAGAAATGCAAGTCAAAACCACTGTGAGACACCACCTCAAACCTATTAGGATGGCTAATATTAAAAAGCAAACAAATAACAACAAAAAAAGCCCAGAAAATAACAACTATTGGTAGAGAGATTGGAACCTTGGTACACTATTGGTGGGAATGTAACATGGAATCTCTGTTGTGGAAAACAGTATGGAGGTTTCTCAAAAAATTAAACAGAATTACCATTTGATCCAGAAATTCCACTTCTGGGTATATACCCCCCCAAAATTAAAAGCAGAGTCTCAAAAAGATATTTGTGCACCCATGTTGATAACATCATTATTCACAACAGCCAAAGGATAGAAACAACTTGTGTCTATCGACAGATTAATGGATAAGCAAAATGTGGCACATACATAAAATGGGATATTATTCAGCTTTAAAAAGAAAGGAAATTCTGACACATGCTACAATGAGGATAAACCTTGAGGACATTATGCTAAGTGAAATAAACCGGTCACAAAAAACAAATATTATATGATTCTATTTATATGAGGTTCCTAGTATAGATAGAAAGTAGAATGGTGGTGGGCAGGGGCAGCGGGGAGGGGTGATGCAGAGTTATCATTTTTTAATGGGCACAGAGTTTCAGTTTGGCAAGATGAAAAGAGTTCTGGAGATGGATGGTGTGATGCTTGCACAAAAATATGAACGTACTTAATACCACTGAACTGTGCACTTAAAATGGCTAAGATAATAAATATATGCATTTCATCACAGTAATTTTTTTAATTATACAGATAACCCACAAATACATTCTTGCTCTAAAAAATCAAATAATACAGACAAAACTAAAGTCCTTCTTGACTATTTCCCCATTTGGCGATATAGCTTTATATGAGTACACACTGTGTCTTACTTAATCCTTGTAATCGCCCTATGATTTAAATATTACTCTGGTCTCCGTTTTACAGATGAGGAACCTGAATTGCAGAGAAGCTAAGGACCTTTCCTGGAGTCAGTAAGTGCTTTGGTCTAGATTGAAACTCAGGCAAATGAATTACAAAGACCCTGCTCTTACCCAGGGCTCTCAGCTCCTCCTGTACGTCAAACTCTGTGCTGGGCACCAGGACACAAGATGTAGTATGAAACCTGGTCTTATTTTCAGGGAAACACGGTATCAGATAGAGCCATTGCCCTTGAGGAATTCCCAGTACTTTGGACAGAGAGGGCAGACACAAAGAAAATTACTCTAGCCCCACATGGAACTGCAAAAATAAAACTAATGACATCTACACGGCAGAGGTTATCTTTCTATTCCAAAGGACAGATATTTTTATGAGATATTAAGTTTTTATAAAAGATGAAATTGTAACCTGAAACTAATTTTAAAAAAAAGATGAAATTGCACATACACTTTTAGTCTTCTTTTTTATTTAGGTCCCAAATGAAATGTGACCTCCTCAGAGAGCCCTTTCCAAATCACCCTAGCTAAAATAGCCCTCCGCCCCCACCAGTCACTCTCTCCCAGCACTTACTGTAATGTCTTCATGTCACTTTCCTTACCTGCTATTTTCTCCTTCTTAGATTGTTTTCCTGTCTCCCCCCACTTGAATGGCAGCTCTGTGAGAGCGGAGATCCAGCCAGGATCTCTGCTCTGAATCTCCTGTACCTACAACAGTGCCTGGTACTTAGTGGGTGGCTGTGTTAGTTTCTGAGGGCTGCCAAAACAAAGTACCACAAACTGGTTGGCTTAAAACCAACAGAAATGTATTCTTTGTTCTCCTGTAGATTTACTGCCTAAACTTGGAGATTCAGACCTCCACCTGCTTTGGTCATTCAGAAATGATTAGATAGAAACTCTGGGCTTCACAACTGAACCCCAAGCTCTCCAGGGCTTGCTCATCATTTCTGTTGTAATTCATCCATCACTTGCTGTGCCCCAGAGATGAGCAGGACTGACCTGGCCTCCCGGGAAGTCTCGGTCTGATGATGGAATGAAGATCCGAACTGACACCTGTACAGAAGGTGGGGAGTGAGGGGCACAGGACAGTCCCTGAGCTCCACCAGGTTGCGCTGGCTGGGAGCTAGATCTAAGCTTTATAGATGCTAGAAAAGGAGGCAGCGATGTAGGGCTCTAGGGGCCACTTGGAGGGCTCAGGCTCGGTCAGGCCCACCCTGGGGCTGGGAGGCCCTCTAATGCCCGCCCAGCTAAATATTGTAGACTAGGTGTCAGAAACAGGTTTTAGGTGATGTTTATCCACGAGAAGCCATTTGTTCACATGCCACTGGTGAGTCATAAACCGCCTGGGGCAGCACCTGGTCCACCCCGGGTTCTACCTACCCGGGTGTTGCAACTGCACCATCCGCTGACGCCTGCGCGGGACGTTGAGGGCTCCCTCCTCAACTCCTTCCTTTTCAGACCCCGGCAAGCGCCCGCCGGGTGGCCTGACCCCGCCCCCTTCTGCCTAAGCTGGTCCCCGAGGGCGGAGACTTTTGGAACGGTCGGCTGAGAGCAGAGAAGCGCAGCCGGCTGTGCTTTCCCAGGCCTGGCGCTCGAGTGCGCAGCAGGGAACTCCGAACTTGGAACGCCCAGACGGTGCCCGTGGGTCGCGCGGGGCAGGTGCGGCGCGGCGGTCAGGTCCTCGCGCTTGGCGGACAGATGTGCCCGGGCGTCGGGGCGCGCGGACTTCAGATCAAGTGAAGCTTTTGGAAAGGGCAAGACGGCGGCGGCGACATGCAAGCTCAGGAGCCCTGCGCTTCCGGCGCGGCTGGTGCCGCCAGCTCCCAAGGAAAGCAGCGTGCGCCGGGCCCCGACCCACGCCTGTCTAGCCAGCTGCTGCCCGAGCTCTACACCTTCGTGGCGCGCGTGCTGTTCTATCTGGCGCCGGTCTACCTAGCCGGCTACCTGGGGCTCAGCATAACCTGGCTGCTGCTCGGCGCCTTGCTGTGGATGTGGTGGCGTAGGAACCGTCGTGGGAAGCTCGGGCGCATGGCGGCCGCCTTCGAATTCCTAGACAACGAACGCCAGTTCATCAGTCGAGAGCTGCTAGGCCAGCACCTGCCGGCCTGGGTGAGCCTTGACGAGCTGGGCGGGGGTCGGAGTGGGGCGGATACCCCTGGAGGTCTGGGAGGAACCTGCGATCCGCTGGGGAGCTGGGACGCGTAGACGTGAGGCATGGCAGGAAACCAGCAACCGGCACGCCTGGTCCCGGACCGCAGCCGGCGCACAGACCCTGGGGGCGGTGGCTGTGCCCCTCGCTGCCAGTCAGTTTCATCCCCTTGAGCTGCGAGACAGAACCTGGGTTTCATTTAAGGGCCCAGAGCCTGGCAGAAAAGTCACGGGCGCACCACACCCAGGAGAAAAACAAGGGCGTCTAGGACTCAACAAAATTACTCGGGAGGGAAGCGGGGGGCATTTCTTCCCGTTCCCTGCTGATTCAAAGACCGCTGGGCGCAACACTGATCCATAAATGCGATGACAGAAACTGCAGACTTAGTTGCCTTCAGCAGAAGTCAGGACAAAGGGAGGGAGCCCGGCTAGGGATGCGAGTGCGGGGATGGGGCTGAGAGGGGCAGGGAAGAGGCCGGCAGCTCTGGGTCACGGGCTTCTCTCCCTCCGTCTGTCTGGTAGGGATGCTCAGACATGTCCAGACACACACACACACACACACACACACACACACACACACACACACACACAGAGTCACCCTACAGCTACAAACCTATCTCCTGGTGTGGAATGGTCTGGACTATGGTTTCTCAAACGCTACTGGTACTGAGAATAACCTGGCCCGCTTGATAAAAAGTTCTGGGCCCTCCTCACAACTCCCAAGTGGGACTGAGGCACCCTGGGGAATCTTGTGATCAGGTGAGTGGGGGAAACACTGGTAAGAGGGGTGTTTAGTCGAAGGCTTGGTCTGTGGCTAACCTACCTCTGTGGGTGCTGGAGGCTCCACCCTTCTCTAATCTCTTCCAGATGCACTCAGGTCCACAAGGGGACATGTCCAGTGGCCACCAGACCCCTCATTTCCTCTGGCTTGAGGCTTGTATTCTAAGATCCACCCAGGCATAGGTTCCTCACACCTGCCCATAACAGTAGCATCCGAAGTGGGGTGAGAAGAAAATATTAGAACGGCTTATTTATATTTATTTTATGTTTTAAAAAAGAGAAATTAAGGCTTACTGTATTAGGTTGTTATGGTTGCCATAAAGTACCACAGACTGGGTGGCTTAAACAGCAGAGATTTATCAAGATTAAGATGTTGAGAAGGTTGGTTTCTTTTGTGCTTTCTCTCCTGGCTTAGAGAGGGCCGTCTTCCCTCATGTGTCTTTGCTTGGTCTTCCCTCTGTGATATCTGTGTCTAAACTTCCTCTTCTTATAAGGTCACCAGTCAGATTAGATTAGGGTCCACCCTAAGGGACTCATTTTAACTTAATCCCCTCTTTAGAGTCTTTATAGACCTTATTTCAAAATACATCACATTCTAGGTACTAGGGATTAGAACTTCAACATACGGATTTTGGGAGACACAATTCAGCCCATAACAGTTACTCATATTTAATATATGGATTGACTGTAAAGCTTTGTAAATAGATTTATGTATATTGGGGATTAGGGGGTCAAAGACTTTTACTGCTAAGGGTGTGCAGTAAAAAGTGACAGTGACCATTTTCCTAGGGTAACAGCCATGGGGTCAGTATTTTGGACCTGTCTCCTACAGACTTTGGCCATCCTGGTTGTTCAATGGAGATTTGTGATCATGAAAGGTGTGGACCCAGAGAGCAGGTCTGGACCTGTCCACACTCCGTGTTCACTGTTGAGTGAGCCCAGGCCACCTGTCAGACCTCTGTTGTGACCCCCATGGTGGCCTCAGCCCATGAGGTTGGACATGTGAGGCCTCCCCAAGTGACAGCCCTCCCCTTCTGCCTCTTCTTGTACTAGGGAGGCCTCTAGACACTCAGCTGTATGCAAAGGCAGTGTTTCTGATTTAGGGCAAGAATCAGATCCTCTAGGGGCACTGACACCCCCAACCCACCCCCATCCCTATGCACAAAACAGCATAGAAATTGCTTGGGCTTTCTTGAGAGAGCGGGGCCCAGAACTACAGGGATCTAGCTGACAGGGTGCTCAGCCTGATATGTATGACAAATACAAGAAGGTATCTCTTGGGTTTCCACCCCATAAACCATACCGAAGGCCTGACCCAGCTGGATGTTGGGACACCGAGGAAGGTGACAGTATCTCTCCTTCCAAGAGGGCAATCTGAGGCAGGAGGCAGATGCATAATAGGTAGCTGCTTTAGAGGTCTCAGGGAAGCTGGTGCTGGGAGTCTGAACAGAGCCCAGTCAGGGGGCGCAGGCTTGGAGTGAAGGGCACCCTACTTGCTTTCTGTATCAGAATGTTCCCAAGCCTCCTGTTTCCTTGGCAGAGTCCTGGAGGCCTGGCTTCAGCCTGCATTCTCCAGACTTTCCTGGCTGACTTGGCTGTCCAGTTGGGAGAGCCAGGGCCTGGAAAGCCTTTTGGATGGAGGCAGTGGTGCTGCAAAGGGCGTCCAAGCAGAAGGAGGCTTTTGAGCACAGCACGGAGGTGTGGCATGGCCAGTATATGAGGGAGCACGCGATGGTTTGGCCGGGCTGAAGTGTGAAGTACAGGCTGAGGAATAAGGGCCAAACTGAGGCAGGCTTGATGGAGGTTGGGCCTGATTCTGACGGCCGCAAGGAGTCTGTGGAAGGTTTTGGAAAGGCCCTATCAAACTCAGCATGGAGGCAGGAGTAAGCTGGGGGAGAGAGACCATTTGAGAAATTGATCTGAGCAAAGAGGCTGATAGTGGGGCTCAAGAGGAGGGGGTGAGCGATGTGCAGAGTGGGACTCTAGGTGCTTGGTGGCCTCAAGATTGGGGTGAAAGAAGGATCCAGGGGCCTTTCAGGCCACCTTCTGATTTGGGGAGCTGGGCGCTCGTTACTGGGATTACGAATCCAGAATAAGGAGCAGGTCTGGGGAGGCTGGTCATCTCTGAACACCTGTGAAGAATATGCAAGTAGATGTAAATGTGGACTTTCTGGCCCATCTCGGGGATGATGTGGAAAACCTGAAACCTACTCGACTGAATATTCTTCTCCCATCCTCTCTCTGCCTCCCGAGGAACACATACTGTTTGTGAAGACAGAGAGACGTGGCTCCGGGTATGGTGGGGGCAGCGTGACCCTTGCCCACAATTTTGGAGCACTGGGCCTTTACCTTACGTGTGGACCTTTCAGCATGCCTTCTTCCCTATTTTGAGAACTGATTTCCTTGTATGGATTGAAGAAAAACTGAGGATCTCAAGGGCCTTGTATGTGGCTGCCACACTCAGGCCTCACACAGTTGTATCAATGGCTCCCTGAAGAGCAGCACCCAGCGAGTGTGAGGGCATATCCATCACACCTGCTGCTTGTTAAGCTGTGTGCTGATTTGCACCAAGCCCCTGTGACGGAGTGGAGGCCACGGCCAGGCTGAGCTGAGTGGAGGCACCATCATGCTCCCCTGCCAGCCCATGGCACTCAATTCTCAATCAGGCCGCCCTTCCTGCCCCTGGCCCCTTAGGCTTCTTCTCAACACATCACCCCAAGCTGCTCCCTCCAGGTGATCTGCTTTCTCTTGTTGGGGCTCATTGTCCCCACCTGTAAAAACCAATAAAAGCAGGTTGCTTCTAGTCAAGCTTCAGACCGCTCTGCCCCTCCTCTGGCTCGTTCCGTGGAAGGTGTAGCTCAGAGAAGGGGTTCTGCTTTCAAAGGGGTCCTGTGAAGAACCCGGGGATCCCCTCGCCTCCTGAATGTGCCTGTCCACACGGAGAGGGAGGCAGGGTGCCTCCGCTGCTCATCCTCTGAACGGAAGCGTGGCCGCCACATTTACATGTGAGTGTTCATTGCGCACAGTTTTTAGGTCTATTTTTGAGAGGAATTAAGCGCTCCCTCCGTCAGCCCTCCCTGCCAGGGCTGGGGACTGTGGGGACAGCGCAGTGACAAAGTAGAGCCCTTGGTGCTATAGAGCTGGTGAAACCCCAGTTCACCACTCATCTAGCTGCGGGCATTGAAAGCTGTTTCTATACGCAGTTGTGATGTGTTGAGAGTCTGAAAAGCTGCTTGTTCAGAGCCAGGCACCAGTGAGGGCTCAGTGAGGACCGCCTCTGTGTTCTCATTGCCCAGGCCTCTGACTACCTTTTCCTCATATGAAACTCATTCCCAAGTGTCGCAGCAGCAAACATGTCTTTCTGGAGCAGGATGACGGCAGGGGGTGGAGCAAGTAGGAGGGACGTGCGGAGCACATCCCCGAGAGCCCATCCTGTGGCCCTGGCTCTGCCCGGGACTGTCCTGTGGGTTCATGGAACTCAGCTCTGGTGCTCCAGAAACCACTTCCTCTGACCTTCAGTGCCATTCTTCCATCCTCGGGGCTCTTCAAGACCCTTCTGGGGGTAATCTTTGTTGCTGCACTGCCCCCCAACCCCTGTGGCAGGGCCCTGCTAGAAGCTGTGCAGGCCACACTCCTGGATTTGTGTACCCAGCGGCCCTTGGCTGCTTCATGCATTGATGGTTATTCGTGGAGCCTAGACCAGGTGGCTGATTGAGTTATCAGATACTTGTTTTGCCGTGGCCACGAGTGGGCTGGCTGTGAGAAGGGAAGTTTGGTGAGAGCTCACCTGGCTCAGGTCAGACTGGAGGTGTTTGGGGGACAAGGGCCTGAGGCAGAGTAGAGAGGGGAAGGAACTGTCAGAAACTTTGTCTTTTGTCTGTCTGTAGTCTCAGGTCTGTGCGGCTAGCTCTCCTGCCAGCTGATAGCAATCAGTCTGCAGCTTTGTTAGGGACAATTAACCCTTGTGTGTCTGCGGGGGTGGGAAACTGATGTGATCTGATGGCAGATCTGAACTTGGAGTCTTTGCTCAGTCACTGGAGGACCTTGAGAAGGTCCCGTCTTCTCTGGGTCCCTGATTCCTCTCTGGAAATGATGAAGTTTTAGGAGATGTCCAATAGGGTCTTTTTAGTTAAGGAGTCTGCCATGATTATCATGGCTTTTCTCTGGTGCCCCATGACCATAGGACCCTGTTGCCTACATTTTCCTACCCCCCATCTAACTGGATGTGTCTGGGAATGCCTGCTGAAAGCTGAACCATTCCCCCAAAGCAGTGAGAATTCCAAGGCTCACAGTAGTGTCCCGGGGATGCTGGTCCCCTGGGATGGTCCCCTCCAAGCCTCGATAGCAGCCATTCAGGCCCACAACCAAGGCTGAGTGCTTTGCTTTCCTGGAACAGAGTTTGACATTCCTTTTGTAGGTGGAGCCACAATCTTCTAGGGCCCAGGCTCTCATAGTCTGTCTAGTACTGATACTTTTGTTAATTAGGGGAAGTAGAGGCAATGACAACTCTGAGCTAGTCTGGGTACTCTCAGATTAAATCACAAAGCTCAGTTCTTGGAGCCAGTGTGTGAAACCTCATCGGGACTAGTTTGGGGCCACTTGAAATTGGGGGACTTCTTACCCATGAGGTCCCTGCAGTCCTATGAGGTCATTCCTATGGCTTGGCGTCAGGCCTGTCCTCAGGAAGGAAGAGGCATGGCAGATTTTAATCATGCTCCTTGGGTCTCTGCCCCATGTCTTAGTGATGCTTTAGGGACTTATCATGTCCTGGGCCAGGATTGGGCAATAGGGGGACAGAATGTGGGCCTTCCTCCCTCTCTTCCTCCAAGCCCAGCACAGGGATCTTAGGCATCCTTTACTCAGCTGGCAAACATCTATTGAGGACTTGCAATGTGTTAGGCACAGGGCCGCAGGCTGGCCCACAACAAGAGTGACACACGGTCCTGCCTCAAGAAACCCCTGGGCTAGATGAAGATTCAGAGCCTGGAGAACAGCTTTTTCTGATACAAGGTGATCAGTCCTAAAGGTGGCAGTGCAGGCTCTCAGAAAGCCTGGGGGAGGGGACCTACCCAGGCTAGAAGTGGTCCAGGTAGCCTCCTTGGAGGAAGTGGCACTTTGGTTTGCTGGCTGCGGTAGGGGTTGAGGTACTTTGGGCCCAAAGTTTTCCACAGGTTTGGGCACTTGAGTTCATCATCTCATCCTGAGGTGAGCAGATTCTGGACAGCAACTTCTGACACCCAAACTCATGTGAGACTGCCCATTGCTTAATTTACAATGGGCTGAATTTTTCTGGGGCAGGAGTGTCCACGGCAACCTTTTTTCCAAGCCAAGTGCCTTGAGGACCTGAGTAATTAGGAGGTTATGTAGTGGGTGAGGTTCAGGGCCAAGGGTGGGACAACCCCTGTCCTTCGTCTCTATCGTGGCCCCCTCTCCAGTGGTCAGAAAGCTGTGGAGAGCTGATCACCAGCTTCCACTGGCCTCCTGGCCCAGAGCAGGCAGAGTTGGCACCTTTGTGGGAATATCCCCAGGGACTTTGGGGGAGCCACTGGGAGGTGGGAGCTGCCTCCTGATGGCTGTGAAGGCCACAACCCAGCTACATAAGCAGGGAACTGTGGCCAAGCCTTCCTTTCCTCCTTGCTTCTCTAACCCACCTCTATTAAAGTCACTTCTCCTGGCAGAGTTCCAGGGATTTTTAAATCTCAGGAAACCTAAAGCTTATAGCCCCGAAGTATTCACATATGCTTGAGGAAAGTGACTTCCCTTTTCTTTCTCCTTCTATACTGCAAATAGAGAAGAGAGTTGAGATGTTTTCCCCATGGGAACTATTAAAGGGATGAAACCCATTTTCTTAATACACCCGGTTATTTCAAGCCAACGGTCTGAGACTTGACGGCTTCTGGCCACACTGGGAGTCAGGACCCATCTCCTGCAAACCCACCCTCTCTATAGGAGTGCAGGGTGGCCATTCTTGCTAAGTCCCTTCCTGTGTGCCAAGAGTCATGAGTCCTCAAAACGCTCAGAGTGACAAGCTAAGGAACTTCTCTAGGACATAGGATGGTTCAAAACCCCAGAATCACCCACTCCATTCCTTTGCTCATGTGCGTTTATGTTTTTAAAGTAACTGGTTATAAACTGGTTAAATATCTGGATTTTCTGGTCATTAAAGTAAAACTATTCCCATTGTAAAAATATTTGGAAATGGCCTAAAAGTAAAAATTAGAATTAGCATTTACCCAGTATCTTCACCCAGAAAGACATCATTATGTTGGAGTGCCTTCTTTTGTACAGAATGTGTACGTGAAAGCAGTTTTACAAAAACTTGTACCCTCTTTTTTCTCCTTTACCTTCTCATTTTTTATGTTCTCAACCTTCTATTACAAACATTCTCCGAAAACATGTTTTTAAGGATTATGATATCCCTAATGTGAATATACCATAAGTTGCTTAGCTGATGATTTTAGTTATTTCTAAGGTTGCCCTATTCATATGGCTAGCTGAGGTGGGGAGCATTTCCTGTATCTGTCTGGAAGTTCTCCTTCTAATCTGCCAGTCTGGCTCCTTGCCTCTTTCTTCAAGTCCAAGCTCAGACACCTGCTCTAGGACCCTTCTCCTCTGGTCCCCACAGTACCCTGAGCGTGTTTCTGTCACTTTACTTCCCATGCTGATTTTCACCTGCCTATTTTTATGTCGGACTTTTCCTCCCAACTGAATGCTGTTTTAAGGCACGGCACGTTTCTTGTTCATCGCTGTGCCCTCAGCTCCTCGCTCAGTGCCCTGTGCCTAGTAGGCTCGCAATAAAAATCTGTTACACGAATGCTACAGTGAACGTCTGTATATAAATCTTAGTCCATGTTTCTCAAGTTCCTTCCTGTAGATTCCTGCATAAACTGATCTATCAAAGCTTATGAACATTTTAAAGATTCTCATTCCCACTGCACTGTGGCTTTATCAGCATTGCAGATTATTATTATTTTTTATTTTTATTTTTTGGCTTTTTACTAGTTTGCTATGCAAGAGAATAAGGTTTTTTTAACCTCCAGGTATTACCAAAGCTAACTGGATTGTCGAATTCTCTAGCAACTTACAATCACACTCAGGTCTCCTTGAAAAAATGACAATGGACAGCTGAGGGCACTCCCTCTCTGCTCCAAGCCCTTGTCCCTCCGCCAAGGGTGATGGGCTCCTGGCACCAGTGTTCTTATCACTGATGACTGCCTTTGGGGTTTCATCTGCTCACTTGTCCTTCTGCTGGGTCCAGCTGACTTAGGCCAGTTTGCAGGCTGGGTGTGTAGTTAAGGAGCCTGTGGATTCCCCCAGAGCAGTGCTAGCCAGAATTTCAAGTTGGGAAACCAATTATTTCCCTTCAAGCACTTTTAGCAGGGTAATTTTAAACAGAAGAGTGGGCAGATTTAAAAGCAGTTTTCATGGCTGAATATTTGCCACTCAAGAACAGAGGGGAAAAAAGGGACAAAGGCTCTTTATCAGAAGACAAGTGAGTGAAATTGAGTGCCCCTTTTCTGGTAGAGCAGGAAACCCTGTATGTGCACCCACAGAGCAAGACCTCTCTTGGGAAGACAGGAGCTGGCCTGAAGTCCAATGTGGCCTCCTATGTAGGACATCCCTGCAGGACACCCAGAATGAGGGGTCTCTTCTCTGAGCCTGGGGAGGGGCTTGGCTACATCAGTTGGAGTCAGCAGGAGTGTGTGAAAGACTGCTTTGGAGCAGACAAAGCCATGAGGCTCTCTTTTTTCCCCCAGCAAAGAGGGTGTATGTCTTTGTGTATATGTGTGATTCTGTGGAGGTGTTTCTTTAATTCTGGGTGTGTGTGTGTGTGAACACATCTTGGTGTGTATGTCTCCATGTATGCGTCCATGTATGCCTGTCTGTCTCTGTATCTCTTTGTATGGGCTGCTCCCATGGGAGGAGCTATCCTTCCTGTGAGAAGGAACGAGCAGGTTCACCTAGTGACATGCAGGCCCTTTCAGTGAAGCTCTGCCACCCTCTGCCTCCTGAGAGGGTCTGGGGGCCACAAGCTCCTAAGCAGGCCTCCCACCCCAACCCCAGCCCATCTGTGGGCCCTGTCTGGGCCCCTGCCATGATGGGAGGTAACCAGCACTCTGGCTCCATTTCCTCACTGCTTTGGAATCATTTTTCCTAAAGGCCTGCAAAATAAAGCACACGATCTCCTAAAGACAGAGCGTTGATGAGGGACTCTTTGGTGGCATCTGCTAGCCCGGAACTGTGACTTAGCCTGGTGTTTGGTGTATAATCGGTCTCTTCTCTACTCAATCCTGCCCCTCCTGCTCATTACTGCCCCTCCTGTGACAATGTTCACAAATGCTGTCATGAAAATATTAGCCCACTTTACCTGGGCAGCTTCTGCCCAAGTATACTAACAGCAGCGAGAGGTGTGTGAGCTCAGGGAGGCCTCAGATGGGGCTGAGGCTCTGTCTCAGCTTCTCCTAGGGGGGCTGCGGGGGGAGGAGCAGGCAGCTGAGATCCTAGTGACCTGACCAGGGCCCGGGAACTTTGCAGTTTTCCAGGCCTGCTTTGGAGAAAGGCTCACACCTGAAATATATCAGTCGGACGACTGTTGATGTTTCTGCGGGGTGGAACCTTATTAGAGTTGCTGCATTTGTCTCCATTTAGAAGTGGGTTCGTGTCCATTATCTCTCTTGACTGTAGATCGAGGTGGCCCAGGAATTAACAGCCTCACTTCTTTCAATGATGAGGAACCTGCGGCTGAAGGAAGAGAGTCAGGAGGAGCCCCTGCTCCTCGGGAGGCCCCCCAGTTGCACTCCTACTCCTTTGCCTGTCTACAAAAAGCAGCCTTGGGTGTGAGTGGTTCAGCTCTTAGGGGAAAGGGCAGCGCCCAGAGCCAGGCAGCATCATGATACTGTGTTTTTCACCTGCTGGCTTTTGCCTCCCCTTGTTCTTTGTGGTACAAATGATAGTCACTTTGTAAAAGAATTGAGGTCTGTAAGCTGCTGGTAAGAATTTGGTGTTCTCCCAGGAACACACCTGGAGACACATGCTGTGACTTTGGAGTCTTAGTCAGGAACCCCAGGGGACACAGGAGCCACCTTCTTCCAAGGCCCCAGCAGGTCCTCCAGCCTTTATTCCGTGCACTCCTTCCATCTCCTCACCACCATGATCAGAGCAGCCTGGAGAGCTTGTTAAAGATGCAAGTTTCCAGGCCCCGCCCCAGTCCTTTAAGGCCCTGACCACAAAGCCACATCTTAACAAGCTCTCTAGGTGGTGTTTTTGTACAGAAAAGTTTCAGAACCCTTTGCATTGCCAGGTGGTGTGGGTGTCTCCCCCCTGGCTGGTCCCAGATACCCCCAGCCTCATGGGGAATTGGAACAAAAGTTCAGCGACATTAGGACTCAGTCTAACAGTGAGCCACCTGTCTTCCTGCCTTTCTTTTGTTTGCCTAGTGAGGGGAAGACACAAGACAGGCTCTGATTGGATGGATCCCTTTGTCGTGCCTCACTATGGAGCTCCCTGGGGGCAGAGTTTCCCAGGAGCACCTCACAAGCATTGGGCCCAGCCTCTCGGTGCCTGTCTTTATCAGGGGTCACAGATCCCTCTGCCAGTCAGTGGAGGCCAGGGAAACAACAATCAACCATGGCCCTTCCCCCGTGGCCTCAACCACTTTCTCTGTGTTATTCTCTCATTTTCTATTCTCCCTTCTCAGTGGTCTCCCAAAGGGCAGAGATGCAGGCATTGGGACACCCACTAGAGATTTGCTGGCTTTGAGTCAGACAGAAATGGACACACAGTCCAGGTGACCTTCTTCTTGGCATGTACCTGAGGTCAAAGGTGTCAGAGTGTCTGCACCTACAACTTCCAACAACACTCACCACTTCTGGAGCATTCGCTCTGAGCCAGACACTGAGCACTTACATGCATTGTCTCATTTCGTCTTCTCAGGAACTCTGTGGAGTTGGAAGTATTGTGCCCATCTCATACATGAGAAAGGTGGGTTCACAAAGGTGGAATTTTAAATACACAAGGAATAGGTTGTTAATTAAAAAAAAAACACTAAGAAAGGGACTTCAAAGGATGACATTTCAGGTGGAGGAGGGGGAGGGGACATGGATGAGAAAAAGATTTGAAGGCTGGGCTCAGATCACACACAGGTGAGATCAGAGTTCTGGTCACCTGGGTGATCTTGGCAAAATGGGGATAATTGCATTTTTACTCTTCGCCTTATCCAGCCCTAGGAGGATCAAATAAAGATGTCTATGGATTGCTCTCTGTAAGCTGTAAAGCATGGCCTACCAATAAGGACTCAGGGCCCATAAAGGCAATCCTCTGCTGAATGAGACTTTCTACCCAAGAGGAAAACATGGTGGTATTTAAAGAAGAGGAGTGAATGGGGTTCGGGGGATGGAAAAGCACAGACAGCTCTGAATCTAGGTCTCAGCTGTAGCTTTCTGACCTCTCTGAGCCTTAGTTTCCTCACGTGTAAAATATAGCTTGTTAACCTAAAAATAAAAGTCCTTTCAAAGTGAGAGGCAACAAGCATTTATTTGAGATCAAAGAATAGCTATTCAGGAAGCATTGATTCAGGCAGAAGCCCAAATAATGTCCCTATTAGGAGACAAAGGCAATGGGTATTTATGAGAAAGGGAAGTAGAACAATTACATCAAAGGAAGGAAGGCATTTCTATTGGTGCAGATTAGCCTACACTGTGACTGATTCTAAACAATATTTTTAATTTTCAGTCCAGTAATCATATCTGCTTTCTTGTTATTTTTGCAAACAGTTCTTTGAGGTATCATGTTGCTTTAGGCCCAGTCCAAAGGTTATTTTGCCTTGTTTTAACATTCCAAAAGTTTAAAACATAAGACCTACAAGACAGTTCCTCTGGGACGGCAGCTCTAGCTCCACTTATTGTTTTACATTTCCCCTTTTGATCAAGATCTTTCCTTGAAAGCGTTGCTGATCAATTATCAGAAAGCAGCACTGATCACTTATTAAGAGCATCATTAGTCCTCCATTGTTGGGATGGTTTATTTTAGGCATGGCATGTTATTGTCAGTTCCTCGTAGCCAGGCAGGCTGATTCCTGGTATATTATGTCCCCTGTAGGAGGGAAAATGGCTTTCTTTTTTCTTAGGAGCCTTAGGTCACATTTGAGCAACAAGAGCACCAAAACAGAGAAAAGCTTTCCCGTCATTTCTCTTTAAGGGCAAACATCTTCTATAGCTTCTTCAGGTTTCTCATTGGAAGTCTTATAGGTCTTAATAATCATCTCAAAACATTGAGTAGCCATGATCAGAGTGGTATCTTTGTAACATCACGATATGAAAAACAACAAAAACAAAGTTTTATAAAAGCAAAAATTTCTATAATAACAAACAAATGCCAAGTCCAATTTGAAGAGTAGATTTGAACCAGAGGAAATACCTGAGTATAGTAAGCAGAAGATATTGGAGAACCACGAAGCATTCGTAGGCACTGTATTTAATTATTTGGTTTATCAGGTTTTATCTAGGTCTCTATTTTATCAGATGCATTTTATCCAAGTACAATAAAAAGTATTAACAGCAGAGTAAAACCCACTTTGTTCAGTTAGGAAATGGTCAAGAGCAATTTTATTGTCTAATATAACTCATCTAAGGGAATTTAAAGATTTTTCCTGGTTGGCTATTGTTGTGGTTATTGTAATACCTCCCCAAGGCAAAGGTTGTTTTTTGTTTTTGCAAATCTGATACTTTCATGACATCATCAGGCATTGGACATCTTTGACTGTGTGTACAACCAGTTGTACATTTTGACCTGTGAAGTAGGTTTAAAGATGATGCTCAATGTTGAGTTATCGTTCTAGTCAGAAATTAAGGGGAAAAAGGAAATAATAACTATTATAGTGAGTGCGTGGCTTCTCATATTATTTGTGAGATGGGAAGGAACGGAATTAAAGTAAGGCAAAATTGTAGGTTGTACAAGCCTGGTTCACAAACTTGATTTAGTTGTCCACTCAGATGTTGCACTCTTCACATGGTAGTAATTTTGAACTTCAAATCCTTTGTTAGTTTAGCTGTCCGGTGACCTATGAGAGCTTTCTTTGAATTGAGAACCATGAATCTAAGAGGCAACACCTCTGAATTTGGTTATACATGGATTAGTTAAGAGTACCTGACATTTTGGAGGGATCAGGTAGAAAGGAAAAGATAAATGCTTTAATTCTGCTTACAAAAGTATACGTTACCAAATTGCTGTAGGTCATAGGTAGCTTAGGAGAAGAAAAAAAAATTCTTGTATCTGGAAAACAAAGATCAAAACCCAGTAATATTTGATAGAAAAAGTCATGAAAATTACAATTATTCGTGTCAGTTTATTTAGCCCCATGTTATTCTTATTGTCTGGATCTTTTTGTTAGCAGTTTTGTGGATCCAGTTATCCTTAGAGTTCTGTAAATCTCTACTGAGTTCAGTGTTGTGTTTTTAAAATTATAATCTCTTTGAAGATGAAACACGTTTATGGGAACATTTTTTTCCACAGCATCAGAGTAAAATAATAATTGTCTGTAAATGATAAAAGACTTAAAAATGGCCATTGTTAAAGATCTGGTGAGAGTTCATTACATACATGTAAATAAGGTAATTAACTTAGATATCCATTCCATCTTAGTTTGACCATATATATATCTTTTTTCTCAAGATCCCTTCTCCATGAACCTTTTGCAACTTCCACAAATCTTCCACAACATACACAAACCTTCTGTAACTTTCACATACCTTTCAGAATTTGTCCTATCTTTTCCTTATTTTGAAAGTATCATTTTACTCTAGGACAAAATGTTTTCCCTTTTTCCTTCCTTTACAAAACAAAAACCCTGTCCTTTATATCTTTCCTTATCCAAAAAACACTATTTCTCTTTTCACTCAACAAAAATGTATCTTCATGCTGTATACCTTGGTCTGCCGAAAACATCCTATTTTCTGTTTATAGTTATTTTGTTTTATCCTTATTATTTTCTATGAGAAAACCCATAGCTCTTTCACAGATCGGCTTTGGCAATGGAGCTTATACAACAGTTTGTATTTTAAAAAGGCCTTTTTATTTCCCCTTCAGTCTCTGTGGACAGTGTTTTGGTTAGTTCCTGTGTGTTTATATTTCAAAGACAAAATTTATAACTTTCAGTGACAGAGAAAGATTGTAAATTAGCATTATACCACGACATGTCAGAATTTTATATAATTTTTAGAACATTTATATTAATAATATATGTATATAAATATAATTATTTTTTATATTATAATGCTTCCCATGTAATTTTAGCATATCAAATAGGCCTGATTAGTTTAATGTTTGTTTTTTATATTGAGAGAAAGCAAACTTTTTGAGGTGTTTCAGGGGACCTCTGGAACATTCCAAAGTTATTTGTAGATTAATAATACTTTATTTTGATCCCAATTTTGGGAATTTTGTCAAACATATCTAAAGGTTTGGATATTTGACTGGAAAATCACCAATTATTATGGAATAATAGCTAACAAAATAATACCCATTTAACCAACAGTGACAATAAAATATTTTAAGGGCAAATACAGAAGGTTACATGGTTGTAAGCAAAACTTTGAAAAGATTCAGTTTTCTTAAGTAATCAAGGACATGATTAAGACAATATAAAACGTAAAACTTCATTTTTTAGGCATAAAACTTCATAAAATCTATTAGGAATGGACTAAT
The DNA here is from genome assembly GCF_036562045.2 of Rhinolophus sinicus. Taxonomy (NCBI): domain Eukaryota; kingdom Metazoa; phylum Chordata; class Mammalia; order Chiroptera; family Rhinolophidae; genus Rhinolophus; species Rhinolophus sinicus. Next base: position 36,849,085 of record NC_133759.1, read on the forward strand.
AGTGTAGAAAAACTGTCCTTTTAGCAGATGAAAGAACATTAAGTTTTAGCTTTACATAAATACATCATTGATATTAAAGCTTAATTTTCAAAAACAATCTTTATAATAACAGTTTAATTTTAGCCAGCTTGATTATACAAGGTAAAAATTCTTTCCATTCTGAAATAACCAGTACAAAATTATTTCCCTTAATGAAAATGTGTCTCTATACTGCATACTATCTTTTATTGAAAACACATATTCAATCCTTCCATATTAATGAGAATTTTTAACCCTCATCAATTTGCCAATCTGAATACCTTTTATAAATTTTTGATTGGTAAATGTATTTTATAATTTTAGAAACATGTGCTTAATGTAGCATAAAAACGTTTTTATTAACAGACCCAAATATCTTTAATTTTTCTGCATTAAAAGAAGCCAAAAGTAGGTAAACATTAATTAGTTAGCAATTAATGTTTTAGTATTTTATCTTATTTAGAAATGACTTAGATATTTAATTATTTCTATCTTTTAATTTAACTTAGTAAAATTCTAAGGTATCAAGTTACTAAAAGATTTAGGGAAACTATTTTTAAGTATACATACCATAAAACAATTATTGCTATACAGTTTCACAAAAAAACCCATTTATTTTATTTATATCTATTTAATCTATTAATTCTCAGTAATTTAGATCACTTATGAACCATCTAAGAGACAGTAGACAAAGTCAATTATTATCCCAAGCTATTTTACTGTGGATAAACTCCGTAACAGTGAGAGTATAAACTTACTTTTTTGTAAAGTCAGATAAAATAAAAATATCATATTAAATATTGATAACTTTAGCGACATGTCATTTTTTTAGTTAAACCAGACTTAAATCTATTTTAATATTAAATAATTTCCTAGATCATGTGATCCTGAAAAGAATTTGATTCAATTTCTGTAATATTTCTTAATTTATGTGTTTAATTCCTTTAATCCAATTAAACAGCTCTCTATATAAAACAATTTTAATAATCTCCAGAGTTTGATATACATACACATATATAGACAGACACAAACAGAGACCTAAGAGTTTCATTTAAAAAAAAAGTTTTTTAGCCATTAGAGAGGTGCAATAAGGCAAAAACCCATTAATTTATAACAATTGAAATAAGTTTATTCATTTAGACGGCTAGGGCTTTAAGATTTTTATTTGTTCTTGATAAACTATTTTTAAGGAGATTGCAGGGGGCTGCTTGGGTAAAGGGATCTTTTCAGTCACTTGTGTTTTTAAAATTCTTTCCCATTTTTTTCCTTTTGTCTGTTTAGTCTCAGGCAGTTACAGTTCTGATTATCTGTTAGGAAGGCCTTAAAGTTGCCAAGGAGATTTTTTCTTTAAACCCTATTAGACTTCTAGTTTTGCCAAATTTCTGATCATAGAGTTATTAAATTCTCTGAGATATGTTGTCAGGTTTCAGGCAGGAGAAACAGTAAAAAATCTTAAAGTACCTGCTCAGATGGCCAAGTTTAGGACTCTTTTAGAGAGAAGCTTCCACTTATTAATCAAAGAATGTATCCCATTGTCCCAGAGAAGTTTGGAAGCCTCTCTTTATGAAATCTTTTTCTTATGACACATAACAGGCAGAGACAAGAAAGGAAACAAAAGAGCCACTGTAATTAAATGAGTACTCACCCATCAGGGGAACCCTTTCGGAGCTGCTCACCTCTCCCCACCACCACCACCACTTCTTACAAACATGAGCTGTGAATGGTCCCTCCTGAGAAGAAAGATTTTCCTGTGAAAAAGAGGGTGTATGTGTGTGATGTTACAAAGTTGCCTTAGTGAGACTGTAGAGCTGAAATTATATGCTTATCTTACCCTCTACAAAAAAATTCCAGACAGATTAATGACCTAAATGCAAGAGCTAACATATAAAGCCAATAGATAAAAACATAGAATAACTTTGAGAATTGGGAGTGGGGAAAGATCCAAAAAAGACCACTGATAATAGAAAAATAGACTCGTTTGTCTCATCAGACCAAGGAAGCATTGGGTATGAGGAGCTGTTTCATGTCAGTGTCTCTGATTTCATTCCCTGATCCAGAACTTCTTCAGGGGCACAAAGGTGGCTCTGCTCTTGTAACAGCAACTTGGGGACTGGTGGCAGGTGCTGAAAGTCAGGCTGAGGCAGGGCCTTCAGGGTACCTGAGGCAAAATGGGGTGACCTGATCGTGTCTTCTTTTCTTGGTCTGAACTGCTGCTCTGTCCGGGGGTTCAGGCTCACATATGGAGGAATCTCTTAGCTAGAAGCCTGAAATACAGATGTGGGTGGCCCAGAAAGACCACGGAGACTTAATCAGTGTGGGCCCTGGGCATTCTGTTGCTGTCCTCACTGCCAGGGCGAGTGTGGGTTACTCTAATGCAAGGGATGGGCTGCTCATCGATACCTCACAACCAACCTTGAGTGAACTCCAGAGTCGTGCCAGGAGCTTGTTAAAAATAATGTGGAAGGGCACACCCTGATACACTGATTCAGTAGGTGTGAGGCAGTTCAGGAATCTTGGTCTGACTCCCAAGTGTAGCCAAGGTTGGACCCGTCAAGCTGGATCACCTTTTAGGGTCCAGCAGATCATAACTTCTCAGCTCCCTGAGGTGCAGAACTGCCTGGGGTCAGGGGCAGGGGTGTGTCCTGGGAGAGGATGGGAAATGCAGTGGTTAGGGCGGAAGGAGGAGAGTGAGGGGTCCAGCCAGCAGGTTTGGGCAGAAGAGGAGCAGAGGTGCCAGTGAGAGCCCAGCTGTAACCATACTCTCTCATCTGTGACGTGTTCCCCCTCCCGCTTTGGCTCGGATTCTGCGCTGAAATGGTCTGTGAATTGCCTGCTTCCTTCACCAGCCTGGGAGCTCCTTGAGGGCAAGAACCTTGCATTCATTCATGCAGTCATTCATTCCAGAACTATTTATTAAGACATTCATATGCCAGAGACAGGTGCTAATATGGAACGAGGCTGAGTTGGCCCCCTAGTGCTTCCGGTCCAGTGAAGAGGCAGGCAGTAAGACCAAGCAGCTCTAATAAGGTGTGTTATATGCTGCAATGACATGTAGTTGGGACACCCATCCCCAATTTGAGAGATCTGGAAAGGCTGCCTGGAAGAAGTGGAGTCTAAGATGGTGATGAAGGGAGCAATCAAAGGGCAGTAGAGAAGTGTTTCAGACCCAGGGAATGGTATGTGTGGGTCTTTGTTGGGAACGGCTGCACTGAAAGGTGAGGAGGCAGAGTTCTGGGGGATGAGGCTATGGTTTGTGCTGGGGCCCCAGGCCAGGCCCATGTGCAGCAGTTTTTACTTTAGTGCTGAGCAGTGTAACAGAGGACAGTAAAAAGGTCCCCCCTTCACTTCACTTGCCTGGTACCCAGCTTGGGAGCTGACCCGGGGCAGCTGCAGGGAGCATGTGGAGAGCAGGCTGCTTCTCTCTCCAGCTGAGCTGGATCGCCTGCCCCAGCCCCTGCCCGCTTCCCACATCATTCCTGTCTGTCCTGTGGGCTAGGCCAGCTTCCCCTCTGGGAACTGGGTAGTAGTCCTTCAGCACCTGGAAATATTAGATGCTTCTCCAAGTTAGTGTGGGCCACTGCCTAGAGCTGGGGAAACTGAGGCTGGGAGAATAGGATGATGTGCCAGGAATCTCAGAAACATTGGACTTCTCTGACCTCTCGAGCTGTTAAAACCTGTGTTCCTAAAGAATTCAATTGCTCTGCCCTGCCTTTGGCTCTCCTCCTGGCAAGTAGTCTCTGCCAGGGTCTGTGTTTGGGCCTTCAGGGCATCGTGGGGCTGGCCCAGAGCCTGGGGCTGGGTGGGTGTGCGCTAGGTGTGTGAGCTGCATGGACACATCCACTCAATCCCTGGACAGCGAGCCTCTGAGCCCGCAGATGGGAGGGCAGACCTTTTCTCCACTTTGGGAGGTCTCAAGCCCACTACGAATCTGATCTGGAGCTGGCCTCGGGCTCAGAGGGCTTGGCGCATGGCGACGGCGATGGCTGTTGCTGGCATTTTACTGATCCATGTTTTGTGCCAGGCAACAGGCATCCTGGCACAATTTCTGTGACGACTACACATACTTATTTCTGGAAAAGACTGAAGGGAATGCGTCACTCTGTTAACCGCCAGTTATCACTGGGTGCCATTCTCTGATAAAATATTTTCCCTTTTGCTTAGCGACACTAATTTTTCTACAGAATATTACTTGTGTCATTAAAAGGAATAGCGGGATGGAATTTGTGGGCTGATTTGCACAAGCCATTGGGAGGTTTCCAGTCTGTCAGCAGGGGCAGAGGGGAGGGGAGAGCAGTCTCCAGAGCCGCTCAGGAGCGCACCTCCAAGCTGGAGCCAGCATCTGTTGTGCCACTGGCCTGGCTGTGAGTGGGCGCCATCTGGTGATTTGCAGCCTGCCCCGCCTGACCGTGCGCTCCTTGAGGGCAGGGCTGGCTCTGAGTTGCAGGCCAGGCGCTGGGTGGGTGCTCGGCATGGGTGGGGGCAGGCGCAAGAACCTGCCAGGCAGCCCTGCCAGGCTCAGCTGCTTCTGTGGCTCCCAGGGGTGAGCCGGTCTCAAGTCTAACTTCCCCTTGGGGCTTCTGTTCCCTAGATCCACTTCCCGGACGTGGAGCGGGTGGAGTGGGCCAACAAGGTAAGGTGAGCGTGGGCCCAGTGGGGCTGGTCTCACTCCAGGCCTGGTCCTTGGCTGCTGCCCTTGGCTGAGTCACCTGCAGGGATGGGGGCGGGCAGCACGTGGACAAAGGCCCTGGCTGTCACTTGTCTGCCTGTCTCTCACCCTTACCACCCTCTGGGTTCTTCTCATCACCAAACGATGACTCTTTTACCTGAGAAAAGTATTCTTTTAAAACTGTGAAATTAACACATGGCTACAGCAGAAAAGTTAGAAAACACACAAGACATAGAAAAGTACAGCCTCCAGTGCCCTCCCCCCCGAGCCCAGATCAGCAATTCCCGGGAGAGAAAGGGAGTGATTGCTGCTCCGTCTGCCCTGGTTCCCAGTGCTGGCTGTCTAACCTTGGGCAGGTTGCCTAACATCTCAGAGCTCGTTCCTTCCTCTGTGCAATGGAATAATTATGGTCCCTGCCTTTGGGGTTGTTGTGAGGATTAATGAGGTAATTAATGCACCAGGGTGCCCGGCACACCATGGACGCTGGGGTAGCTGTCATCGCTGGTATGACTGCTGTTGGATCATGCAGGGAACTCCCTGCGGGCCCTGAGACTCCAGGGCTGGGACCCCCCTTTACAGAAGAGGAATCAGTGTCTGGCCCCCTACCTCATCTGCCCAAACCTGTCCCTAAAGGCGAAGGCTCCTGCAACCCCCTTCAAGTTTTCCTCAGGGCTTTTTCTAACACAAACCTTGCCTCTGTTCTGGATAGAGGCTTAGCCCAGAGCAGGAATGACTTAGGTTAGATATTTAAAAAGGACTTCCTGATGGTTTTTGATCTAAGGTTGGGATTCTCACCTTACCTGAAATGTCATTGCCAAGTGCATCAAAACCTGTTCCCAGCCTCTGGGTAAAATTTGGAGGAAGTAGCTTTCTGCTTTAAGAGGAGTGATCAGATTTCTGTGGATTAATGCAGGCCCAGGGCTTCTGAGACAACAAACCTGTACTGTGCCCCCCAAAATAGCATGCTTCCTACATGTACGTCAGTGGGTTCATGGACCCCGCATGCATGATGTGTTTCTTGACCAACACACAGAGGCCCACACAAGATACTGGATACGTACCATTGTTGGGATGAGGCTCCTGCCCTCAGCTCAAGGCTCAAATGGGGAAACAGTTGTGTAGATGAACCACCCTCTAGAGCACAAACTATGTCCCAAGGAGCTTTGTACTCAAGAGGTACTCAGCAAATGACAAAGCAGCGAGACAGGAAGATGGGACCAGCTCCTAGAGAGCCCCTGAGAGAGAGGGGAACAATAAATCCCTAAAACCTCACGTCTTCAGCCTCCTCCAATTGGAAAGGGGGAGGCACATCTTTAAACTGAGGTCCAAGATAGAGGAGGGAGAAGAAGAAGCCTGTGCCTCAAACAGAATCTATTGGCCAGCTAGCCGTCCCTCTGCACCCGTGTCTGATCACTGTCTCCTGCCACCAGGCCCCATTTCTCTGCTACCGTTCCTCTCCCCAGGCCCTGCCCTTGGTTCCCAGGCTAGGGCCATGAGTCATTCTGCTGCAGAAATCAGCTGAAAGCAACCTTTCCTGGTTGCTCGAAAAAAATCAAATCCACAGGAGACAATTTAAGTTTCTCTTCTGTGATTTTTTTTTTTTTTTTTTAGATCTCTGCCACCAGCTACCTCTTGTTTACACCACAGTATAGATTCACATAATTTATGTTTTAGCACAGCCCTGAAGGGCTTCATAATGTTAGGTTTCAGGAATGACTATTTCATGGTGCTCAGCAAAACGGCACCAAATCTTGGGGGTTCCCCTGCCTGCACAAAAATGAGAACCACTGCTGTAGTTATTCGATGTTTGATGGACAGATAAGTGGGTAGATGGGTGGGCAGGCAGGCAGATGGGTACTGCAGCATAAGAGTTCCATGGCCCTTACTTGCATATATTTAAATATATTCAAAAATATTTTTCAAGTATAAAATTTTAATGTTAGGTTTTTGAAGGGAAACTCCAAGTTAGATTTTTAGCAAGGACTATGATTAGACCAGAGATGGCCATGCTCCTAGGCCTAAAAGCTTCTGACAGCCATGGGTCTGGCGCGGTGGGGCACAGACCAGACCCTGAGAGCCTCTTCCTGTTCTCGCAGATTATCTCCCAGACCTGGCCCTATCTAAGCATGATTATGGAAAACAAGTTCCGGGAGAAACTCGAGCCTAAGATCCGGGCGAAGAGCGTCCACCTGAGGACCTTCACCTTCACCAAGCTCTACTTTGGACAGAAGGTCAGTGCTGTCACAGAAAGGGCAGCCTGGGTCTGTTGTGCCCCAGTCACTCACCTGACTGACTGGGATCCACCGGGCCTCTCGGGGGGCCGGCCCCCACCTACACTTCCCAGCCGGGCCTCAGGACAGAGCCCTCACCATGTCTGCAGGGTCTAAAGAAGCCTGGTTCAGAGAGAACAAAGAAGAGAGGTGGAAAACAATTCTACTTTTCTTAAGCCAAAGTTTGAAAACATGCTCCCTGGTGGAAGCCAGCCAGATACAAAATCCGTAAGTCACACTTACTACCCTCAGGCATCAGCTGGGGAGAACACACCCTCAAGGAGTGAGATAGTCAGTGCCTCAAAGCAGTGTGTGAGATTATCTACTAATTTATTCTGGCATTCAGCGTCACCAGCCCAGGCTCGTTCTGTGAAGATAACAGGTGACCTAGGATAAAAGGAGTTTCTGTTTCACACACCTCGCTTCCTGTCCCTATTCCAGGCTTCTGCCTCTGCCCCACTCCTCTTGCCCCAAAGTGCCCCCTGAGGTGAGTCTTACTTTGGTCATTTGAAAATGCATCCTCCAGGTAGAGAACTGCTGTGATGTCCATCACCTGGTAAACCAGAGGCGTTGGCATCTGGTTTGCTCAGGAACAAGCAGGTGTCTGAATGCAGTTCAACCTGCTGAGAGCTGTCTGCCAGCCCCCAGGCATGTGCCCAGCTTGGAACTGCCAGCCCCCGAGTCGGGGGTGGATCAGGCGTGCCTGAGCCTGGGATATTCTGGTGCATGACACTCCGACTCTGCCAGGACTGGTTTGTTCCAGCATCTGTTAGTTCATATGTTCTTTCCCTGTTTTGTTCACGTATGATTTACTGAGCATGGCTGTGTGTGAGGCACCATAGACAGCGATGGTGTGCCTTCAGGAAGGTCACCGTCCTGCTGTGAAGGGAGATGGATACGCTGGTGGATGACAACACGGCAGTGTCCGCACGGTGGTGGAGGAATGTGTGAATTCAGGAGTGGACGCGTGTGGGGGCTGTGGTAGTCAGGGAAGGCATCCAGGAGGAGGTGATGTCTGCGCTGGCAGTTAAAGAGTTCTGTAGACTGCTGTGTTTGGAACAGAGCTTGCTCAGCCAGGCTGTTTGTCTGGTGGTGCCTGTGGGACATGGCGCTACTGGAAAGCAGTCCCTTGCAGGCAGCAGAAGCAGGCTTAGAGGTGGCTGATCCTAAGGGATGATTTTTTTTGGTGGGAGACTGGCAGGCTGAACAGAAGCCCCAGCCCTGCCAGACAAATACCAGACTCTTGGTCCTGGTATTGAAAGCCCTTCCCTCTTGGCTCTTCCCCCACCCCCTTGGCTTGCCTCTCCTCTCCAGTATGGGCATCACAGAGGACTCCTCAGTGACCTTCCTGGGCTTGGCCAGGACCCACACACCCCCTTCCTTCACGTCCATCTGTGTTCCCATCTCCCTTCAATTCCTGTGTCCATGCCCAACTCCACTCTGCTGTGATGACCTTGGACTAGTGACTTAACCTCTCTGAGCTTCAGTTTCCTCCTCTGTGAAAGGAAAGGACCTACTTCTAAGGGTGGTTGTGAGGCATGTCTAACAGGCCTGGTCTTAGGGCCACTCCATGTGGCTGTGTGAGTAGTGCTTACACAGGGCACCTGGCCAAGAGGGCCGGGGGAGGCCAAATTCCAGCCTCGTGCCCCTCACCTAACTGTGAGCCCTGGCCTAGGGCCACGCTGCCCAGCACAGCGCAGATGCTCAAAGGATGGTTCTCCGTCCTCTGTGATGCGACCTCCAGGCGGGCAGCCTTCCCCAGGACAGGTCTCTGCAGATGGGGGTCTTGGGGCTGGCTGAGCTTTCACAGATGCCAAAAACCAACCCCCAGTTCAGGAGCAACAGGCTCCAGGCTGTGGGAAGTCAGTTACAGGGCCCCCCACCCCCACCCCAAGGTTTCCACTGGCTTTTCTGGGTATTTACCATCAAGGGCTGAGCCAGGTGCTGTGTGGCGCAAAGCTTCTATAATTCTGGGGGCCCTCTTAGAAAGAGTGTAAAATTAGGACAAAAAATTAATATTAAATAAGTATAAGAATGAGAAAATACAGCGAATTATACATGCAGCATATCACACATATCATAAACTCGGGGGAAACTACATAATCATTTTAATTAACTGCTTAGCAGGCTTAGCCCGCCTTGCTTTTTGCCTTCTCCCCTTTTTTCTTGCATTTTTGGCTCCATACTCTTTGGTAACCTTTTCACGTGACAACATAAATATACTTTCTATGGGGAGAATAGAAAGATAATGGACTCTTTCCTCTAGCATGAATTTTTTTTCTCCGATATTTTATTATGGAAAATTTTAAACATAACAAAAAATTGAGAGATTTATGCTGTGAACCGTCTGGATTGCACCATTCTTATCCTTTTGCTATATTTGCTTTGGTATATATCCATGCCTCTATCCTTCTTGACATCTTTTTTTAAATGCATTTCAAACTAAATTCCAGACATTAGTGAATTTCATCCCTAACCACTTCAGCATGCATATTACTAATTCAAATTCAAAAGAAATTTAATTTTTATTTTTGATAAATAATAACCAGACTCCACTCCAATGCCACCAGACAGGAGGAGGAGAATTTGGGCAGAGGGGATAAGAAAAATTACCTAGGAGCTCAGCCCTAGGCCCCAGAGGTTGGGGACTGCGGCCCTGGAGGGGGGCACTTGAATTCCTAGGGTCAGAGCCCTCATCCTGCGACCGTGCCCTCTTCCCTTTCCCTTAGGGGCTAACTCCTTTATCTGCCAGAACCGTTCAAATGCCTCCTCCTCCAGGAAGCCTTCACTAACCTCTGCCCACCGCAAGCTCGGTTGGGAGGTTCTCCTGATGTCCCCAAATCTCCACATGACAGCACAGGCTGTACCTCATCACATACTCCCCACTGTCTCCTGTGCTGGGCTGCGAGCCCCTGAGGGCAGGCTCAGCCCGCCTTGCTTTTTGCCTTCTCCCCAGGCCAGTGCCTGGCACAGAATGGGTGCTCAGTAAATATCTATGGTAGGAGAGAGAGAAAGAAGGGTGCACATTCTAGGGAGAGATGTATCAGAGTGACAAACTCAGGTGGGCTGCTGGGTGGATTTCCATGTTTGTGCCTCATCCCGGGAGTGCAGAGATCGTATTGGTTGTAGGGGGCAGCAGCCATCCCTGCAAGAGACTTCTGCTGACCTAGCCCTCTGGCATCTCTTCCAGTGCCCCAGGGTCAACGGTGTGAAGGCGCACACTAACAAGCAGAGCCGGAGACAGGTGGTCCTGGACCTGCAAATATGGTGAGCCCCTGCCTGTGGGGGTCAGGGGCGCACTGGGGGAGCAGCCACTCTGAGGAAGGAGAGGCATATGTACATTCTAATGTGGGGTATGAAAGCCCCTCACAGAACATATAGTACCCTGGGCTGCAGCACAGGGTCCCTGCTTGGCATATGGAGGGGGATCAGGAGAATGGATGGTCCCAGGGGAGCCACCACCATCTGACCCCTCAGCCCAGACCTGGCTTCTCCCATCAGGCCATGCACCAGGCACTAGGCATGCTCTGGGTACCAAGGCCCAGGCAGCAGTGCTTTCTTGGGGGCCAGGACCAGGTCACCTGGATGGTCAGACCAGCTGCCTCAGAAAGGATGTAGCAAGAGGGAGTAAGTGGGACAAGAAGATATGGGCACTGTGGTGAGGCCCAGGGAGCTCCAAGCATAGGCTGTGAGAGACCAGCTAGAGAACTTGGCTCTGTGGCACCTCAGAAAAACTACAGGATGCAAAGACACATGAGTGACTAGTTTAGTGGGTTGGGCAAGGGCACCTTTTTTGAATAAGGCTTGTAATAGGCTTGAGTTAATGAGAAGGGAGATTCAATCCAGGAAGTCTTCCCAGAGGTGGTGAGATTTGAATTGTGTTTTTAAAGGAGGATGAACTCCTGTGGTTCCAGAATGTTGCCGTTCCTTCCCAGTGTCTCATATTTCCTGTCCTTAGCCCAGAGGCTGGCACTGAGAGAGAAACTGGGAGACAGCTCTGGGAATACCCATCCTCACTTAGTGGCTGGTCTCAAGTGTGTTGGGGTGGTGCTAGCTGTTGGGTGTCCTGGCCCCGAGGCTCTGCCACAAGATCCTTGTATGAAGGCTTGGGGCCTGTCAAGGTTACCTGGCCCACACACCCAGCTTCCCAGTCAGCTCAGGCTGCTCCTGGGGTCCGCAGGTTCCCCCTGCTGCCCTTCGGGTGGCACTCCGCTCCCCTGCCGGTGTCCTGCAGATATTTGATGGCTGTCCTCTCCCTTCCCTTAGTGTCCTTTAGTCCTTTGACAGACAGCCTCCTCATCTTTAGCTTCAAGGTCACCCATTCTGGGCTCCCTGTGCCCATGCTTGACAGGAGCGACCAGCAGGACTCAGGCTCCTGAGAACGTTATCTATGCCCCCCTCCACCACTCCCAGCAACAATCTGGGTGAAAGGCTGGATATAAGAAGTGAGGCTGCCGTGTTCCTCAAAGAAGAGACCTGGGCAGATGGGGCAGGGACACAGCAGTGGCAGAGGGGTGAGAGCAGTGTATTCACCAAGAGGCCCTCCTTCGCATCTGGGGTGTGGTGGGGCAAGGTGGTACCCAGAGTCCCTGTCATGGGCAGAGGTGGGGGTGTATGTGGGGCACCTGGGTGCAGGGCCCTGCGCAGCTGCCTCCCAGGGTCTGGGCCTGTGTCAACGTCTGTGCAGAGCCGAGAAAGGCTGAGGCTATCAGAGTGACCACATCTGGGTGGCAGGGCTCAGGCTGGGCTGGGGGCGCTGGGCAAGTTTCCTGACCTGAGCGTGGACCTGCCCTTCCTCCCACCTTCCTTCTCTCTCCCCACTTTTAGCTACATTGGGGACTGCGAGATCAGCGTGGAGCTGCAGAAGATACAGGCTGGTGTGAACGGGATTCAGGTGGGTGTAGCCTGGCAGGACTGCCCCCCATACCTGCCCTGGGGTGGGGGTCAGGGCAGGGGGAAACAGGCTGCAAAAGGGGACGATGCTACAAAACACAGAGGCTGGTGATGATCGAGGGACTCCAGGCCCCAAGGTCACACTGCCAGGAGGTAGTGGCTGGGCCTCACCAACCTGCTGCTTGGCCGCACAGCTCCATACTTGGGGCTGTTTGTGAAGTCACCCTGGAAAGACTTTGGCTGCCTAGAGAGGGGAGAGGTTCTGCCCATGCTCAGAAACTGAGGTGGATTAAGGAGGTGAAAGTATTTCGTGGCAGGAGTACAGGAGCTGAGTGGGAGCCGGAAAACACTCCTGGGTCCCTGCTGGTTGTGCCTGCCTGAAATGGGGGCAAGGCTGCAGGCCCTTCAGTCCAGCACACCAGCAGAAGGCAGTGGGGGCCAACTTATGGCCCCTGGGGAGCTGGCAAAGGGGTGGCAACTGCGTGCAGCTTTCTGTCCCCCAAGTTTGGTCTCTGCAGTGACAGCAGGTAGCCCTGACATTTTGGGGCGACACGGGCATGAATGAGACAGCAGTGGCCTCAGCTGAGTGCAGTAGGTGCAGGAAAGGAGGCTGAGCCCTCACGGGGCCCTCTGTGCCCGTCCAGTTGCAGGGCACGCTGCGGGTCATCCTAGACCCCCTCCTGGAGGACAAGCCCTTCGTGGGAGCTGTGACCCTGTTCTTCCTTCAAAAGCCGGTGAGGCCTGGGGATGAGAGGCAGGCCTGCTACTCCTGTGCGTGAGTGAGCGTGCCTGCTGGGCCCCAGGCACTAGCCTTGAGCTCAAGAATGGAAACTGCCTAAGCCCAGCGAGGCCCGGGCACCCCACACACCTGTCCTGCGTAATCTCAGGCAGCCTGAGGTACCCGACTCTGCTCTCCCCAAGGCCTGAAGCAGCAAAGAGAAGTGGCTTGCCCTGGTCACACAGATGGTCACTTAGACCTCTCTGAGTCCAGGCCAGCCTGTGGTTGTCCTGCCAGGGAAGCAGTAGGCCTGACAGCCCTAGCGCTCCTGAGCCAAGGCCTGAGCGGGACTGGGAGGCACTCACCTGCCTGGCACCCCTGCAGCAGGCATCCCCCAGCAGGCTGGGCTCTCCATGGGGGCGGGTGTGAGGCACTTGGCACAGGGCGCTCAGGCCTGGGCTCTGGCTCCTTCCAGCCTAACAGCCTCCTTCTGCCCTGCAGCATCTGCAGATCAACTGGACAGGCCTGACCAACTTGCTGGATGCACCAGGAATCAAGTAAGTGCATGAGACAGCGCCAGGCAGACTCCAAGTGTGGGGCCGCTGGGGCTGTGCAGTCAGTGACGGAGCTGCCGGGGGCTGTGCCCTCCCTCCTGGCTCCCTGCATGAGGACTGGCGGTAGGTGTCTACCCCTCCAGAGGAAAAAGTGTTGGTGTGTGGAGTGGGAGTTGGGAGGCTAAGTGCTGCTTGGCCTCTGTGGGCAGGCACTGTGCTCCGAACATGCACACGTGTGCACACACATGTCGTGGGTGAGCCTGGGGACAGTGGCTCTGATCAGATGAGATGTCCTAGAGGAGGCTGTGTGGGCTAATGAGAGAGCACAGGCTCCAGAACCAGAGCCAGCCAGACCAGGCTCCTGGTTCTGTTGCTCAGCAACTGTGTGACTTTGGACACGTTACTTCACCTCTCTGGGCCCTTCCTCAGTAAAAGGGGAGCCTGGCTCCTCTATCTTGAGGTCCCTGGGAGAACACTCATGTGGGTGTGGTGGTGGCAGAGTGGATGTGGACACACACGAGTGTCTTCCTTTCATCCTTACTCCACCCCCTCCCTAACCCAAGTATGTGGGGAGCAGCCCATGCGGCCTCCCCCAAGCATGGTCCCAAACACAGGAGTGGGGAGCAGGGTGGGGTGGGGGGCCTCTCACCGCAGGGGCCAGTGAGGAGGAGCTGTTATGGGAAATCCCAACTTCCTGGGGCTGGGGGTGGGGTGGGGTGAGGGATTGGGGGGTGTTGCACTCAGAGCCTCAGGTCCCCAGCAGAGAAGGGCTCCAGCCCACGTGGAGACACCTCCCCAGCAGGGAGGGACAGCTGGACTAGCCAGGGCATATACCAGCGGGTCACCAGGCTCAGGCAGCTGCCCCCACCCGTGGGGAGGACCATTCACTCTCTCACTGGGGACATTCCCATTGATCTCAGCCCCCTGGGTGCAGAGACAGTGTCGTGCAGTCTTTCGTACAGAAAGTATTTACTGAGCACCTACTGTGGCCAGTCCTGTCCTAGGCACTGTCCCTGCTGTGTCTACTGGGGAGAAGGAGTCAGGCAATAAAGGGAATTTGGATGTGACGTCAAAGAGCAGAAAGGCTACGGCAGCGAACTTGCATCTGGCATTTACTGTGCACTACGCTCTGTGCATATTAACTCAGCGTTGTAACATCCCTACTAGGCAGGCACAACCTCATTTTAGAGATGAGGAAACCGAGGTCCAGAGGGTTAGCAACTTACCCAAGGTCACACAGCTTGTGGGTGGTGGAGCCACGATTCTCACATAGGCTCCAGGTCAGCACTGTTAGCTACCATGTTGCGATGCCTCAAAGGACAAAGCAGGATGGGGAAAGGGACAGAGGTTGTCAAAATGTGTATTCACATCCTCGTCTATCCAGACAGGCTGGGGTGAGGGCTGTTCTCTCCTCAGCAGGGCCTACCCTGGAGCTCTGCTCCGGGTTCCAGCTCCTGGGAGGCGGGGAGGGGCAGAGGGGCAGGCGGCCTGGGGCCGTAGTGCCACCCCGCACAGCTGGTTATGCCCACTCTCCCCAGCGAGGTGTCAGACAGCCTGCTGGAGGACCTCATCGCCGCCCACCTGGTGCTGCCCAACCGCGTGACTTTGCCCGTGAAGAAGGGGCTGGACGTGACCAACCTGCGCTTCCCTCTGCCCTGCGTGAGTACCTGCACTGGTCACAGAGCACAGGGCCCAGGGTTGAGGGACAGACAGGTGGGAGGGGGCAATGCATTCTCACATGATAATCCTTATTTCTGCCCTCTGGGGGCATGGCACCCCCATTTTATAAGGTGAAGACTGAGTCTCAGGAAGGTGGAATGGCTTGTCTAAAATCACCCACCTAGAGTGGGGCAGAGCCCCGGTGGCATTCCTTTCCAGATCCTGGTCCCTGTGTGGCCTGGGATAGGGGCTGTGGGCGGTCACCCCATCCCAAGAGAACTCCAGGAGCCTCCCATGCTCCCTTCAGGGACATGAGGCTCCCCAACTCCATCATTTGGTGATAGGAAGAATCTTTGGGGTCTGCGGGAAAGGAGAATGTTCAGTAGAGCCAGGACATGGGGCTCCCTTGGGTGCTTAGCAGCACTGCCCCCTCCATCCTGGGCCCCGCTCAGGAGGCCCCTGAGGACAGCCATGTGGCCACCCCACAGAAGGTGCCCTGGCTGTGGCCCTGAGCCCTTTGGGGCCAGGAGTCAGGACCTCAGGAGAGGGGAAAGCGCCCATTTCACCATCAGCACCAGGTACGAGGCATCGGCCCACTCAGGCCATGTAAGGGTAAGGGGCTGGCAAGCGAGGGACACAGACGTGCTCTCAGCCTCGCCTTCACGGAGCGTGGGCTTTAGTGTTTGGCAGCCTCAGAATAACCATACAACGCTGTCACCTACATCTCACTACTGGAAATGTTCTGTCCTTGGGGTCTACCCCACTCAAGATGTACTGTCAGGCTGCTACGATTTCAACTCACTCGGAATAGTTCCCGTGTGTGTGTGTGTGTGTGTGTGTGTGTGTGTGTGTGTACAACTAGCCATGCATATTTACATTGATTTGTTTCATTCCATTTTCTATTTTTAGGGTTTCATTTTTACCTTAACTTCCTTTTACAATTATGTAAAACATTGGCACATTTCCAAAGTTCAATACAAAAGCACGAATTATGTTTTAAGGCGTCTGGCTTCTATCCCTGTTTGCTCCACCTAATCTCCACCCGCCGCCTGGAAGCAGTGGTTTCTCTTTCCACTATTTTTCATGATTTGTTTTCTAAGATGAGCAGCTAAGGTGCGTTTGGTGGTGTGTGCATACCTAATTTTATTCACATGCCCCCTTTCTTTGATGAATGGCGGCACAGTTTTCCCCACCTTGCTTTTATCACTTCCTGTGTCCTGAGGCTCCCGCCATGCAGGGTCGTGAGCCCTTCGTCTCCTTGCAGCTGCAGAGTGCTCCCCGGCGCGGATATGCTGCCGTTTATTTAACCAGTTCCCTATTGATGGACCGTTCAGTTGTGTCTGGCCTTTTGCTCTGACGAATCTGTTGTCATGAATAACCTTCTTATATTTTTACCAATATGGTGCTAGGGCTAGAAATGGGATTGCTGGGTCAAAGGGAAAATGCATGTGTATTTACTGATGTTTAAAAAAAAAAAAAGTTCTAGGCAGGAGGGCTAGTGGCCCCTGAACTGTGTTTTTTCCCAATTCTTGTGCTCTGTTCTGCCTTAAGACACAGCCCAGAGTGTGGGGTGAGAGTCCGTGCTGGGCCCTTGGGAGTACAGGGACCCACTGCCAGCAGCAGGTGTGCCCACAGGGCTGTGCGCGCTTGGGTGTCGGGAAGAAATGAGTCCACATGCAGATAGAGGGGGAGCTGGAACACAGGAGGACACCTCCTCAGGTGGCATAGTTGTTGGCGCAGCAGGGAATGGCTGCAGTGGAAGAAGCCACTCACGTGGCAGGTTGGAGGCAGGGAGTTTGGGAAGGCCACGAACGTGGGTGGGTGTGGTGATGCCGTGGACAGAGCCCTGGGCTCTGCCATCACCTGCTGCGTGGCCTTGGGCGGGAGACTGTCATCTCTGGCTTCTGTCTCCCCATCCAAACCACAGAGACCGTGACGTGGGCTGGGGTGATGTCTGGTGGCTTTGGCTCTGATATTGTGGGCCTTGAGTGTTGGCACAGCACAGGAAGCAGCTGTGAGCCCTGGGCTGGGGCATTTTCCAGGGGGTGATCAGAGTCCACCTGCTGGAGGCGGAGCAGCTGGCCCAGATGGACCACTTCCTGGGGATCAGAGGCAAGTCGGATCCCTATGCCAAGGTGAGCATTGGCCTGCAGCATTTCCGGAGCCAGACCATCTACAAGAACCTGAACCCCACCTGGAATGAGGTGTTTGAGGTGAGGGTCTCCTCAGCTATTCCTGATGTCCTCCAGGGTCCCCTCAGGGTCATGCTGGGTGCAGACAGGGGAGGGCCTCACACACCCAAGGAGCAACACAGAGAAGTGGGTCTTGGGGGCAGGCAGGTAGATCAGTGTAATCCCCACTTCCCACATCCACCAGGTTTCCAGAGGTGGGCTGCTGTGCCCCATTGGAAGGACAGCTTGTAAAAGAATTCACACTTTCTTTCCCCACGAGAGTCAGCTTCGTGGGAAGTTTTCAAAGTAAAAGAACCTAGAAGCAGTTCTGCCCCAATCCTCTCGGCCTCCCCTGCCAAAGCCAGATACCAGGACCGTAAAGTTCTTAACTTCAACTGCAATCCCTACTCCGTGAAGGGAACCCACAGCCCGTTCCGTGCTCTGGAAGCTGCAAGCCCCACACGGAGCAGCCACCCTCTGTGGGTCCTCCCCACGGTGCAGGGGAAGACATCACTGCCTTCTTCCAGGAAAGTGCTCCAGGCACTGACGAGGGCAGGACTCTGCCCAGGTTTCCCAGCTGGTGGGGGTGGACCTGGAATCGGGCTCCCCCTGGGTCATGCTTGAGGGTCACCTCTCTTTCCTTCCAGTTCATAGTGTATGAAGTTCCCGGGCAGGACCTGGAGGTGGACCTATACGACGAGGACCCTGACAGGGACGACTTCCTGGGCAGGTGAGGAGGGCTGAGCTGGGCCTTGGGGCGCTGGGCCTTCTGTCGCTCAATGACCTGCAACCCCACACAGTGACTGTGCCAGGCAATCTACCCCATTGCTCTACGTCCCTGCCACAAACCTCCTTCCTAGTTGTCTCCTGAGTGTCCAGCCCTGAGCTGGGCCCTGGGGGTACAGAGAGGACCCCAAGGTGTGTATACAATGGGCTCTTTCTGTGCTCCTGATAATGTATTGAGTCTCCATTTGGAGCAGTGGGCAGGGGGCAAGGCTGGCATGGATGGCCAGGCCCCCAGTGCCGCTGACTCTGGGGCAGAACACAGGAGCTCAGGGCTGTGGGAGGACTGAAATGGCCCCGCGGGGGCTGGCTATCAAAACTTCCAATTTACATGCCTTTTGGTTCAGCAGTCCCATTTCCAAAAGACTCCTATAAAATAGAAGCATACGTGAAATGTTTGTTGCAGAGCTATCTGTGGTGGCAAAACAAAAAAGCTGGAGGCTGGAGGATGTCCAGCGTCCGAGGACATTGGTTGAATGTTTGAATAAGTTTGCCATGGCCAAACTACAGAATATCCTGCAGCTTTTAAAAACAATGAGTGAAATCTATGTGTATTGATCTGGAGGATATCCGTTGTGTATCAGGAAGTGGGGGAAGGCAGTGGGGAATCACCTGTGCAGTTGGACTTGTCTTTCCAGGGAGGGTCCCGGTGCGGGTTTGTGTGTACTCGTGTGAGCACAGAAAATGCATGGAAGCTACGCAGCCAGCTGCTCACACTGCTCGTCCCAGAGGGCTGGGATTAGGAGGCAGAAAAGCGTTTTATGCAAATCTTCATACTCCTGTATTTAGCTTATTTCCATGAACACATCATTTTAGAAAGTAGGAACAAAACAAAATGGTAGGAATAAAACATAAGATGACAGCCTAAGACACAGCTCGCCAGCAGATGTTGCTTATCATTTTTCATCTTAATGAAAAAAGTTACAATTTTTGTAATATTGCAGATTAGAAGTTGGCTTGTGGTTGACGTTTTACATAACTGACATCAAGTGTGTTTTGAGCTCACGCATCCGTCTATACATCTAACAGTTTCATGGAATTAATTTCAGTTCTCAGGCTCTTCTGTTTGGGCTTGGGTCAGGGTAGGTGAGAGAAACGCTGTGAATGTGGGTGGACCTCCTCTCACACACATGCCAACGGTCCTTATCCCATGGAGAGCATCAGGGGCAGTTTTGGAAATGGGGGGGCATTGTTACAGTGACTGCAGAAGGTGGTGCCACTGGTATCTAGAGGACACTGGACAGGGAAGCTGAATTCCTGCACTGCACGGGCGGTTTTGCATGATGAAGAATCATTCTACCCAAATGCCAGTAGTACCATCCCCAGGAATTCAGAGCCGATGTGTCCAGCAGTGTCTGCTTAATCCCCTGTGGGGATGGCAGCCACCTGCCTCTGAGGGGGGGGGGCGTGCCTAGTGGGAGCAGCCTTGATGGGCCTTCCTTGGCTTGAGCTGAAAGTGGCTTCCCATTGGTTCTTTGGCATGAATAAGATCCTCTATCTTGAGGGCCCCATTCATATTTGAACACAGATTCTGGGGATGGCCCACCCCTTGGAGCTGAACTGACCCCTCCTCCCTGTGTATTCCAGCCTGCAGATCTGCCTTGGGGATGTCATGATGAGCAGAGTGGTGGACGAGGTAGAGTCGGTGCTTGCGACCCCCTCCCCGTGCACAGTGCTGGCAGGCTGCTTCAGCCCAGCTGCTCCTATGAAATGGCCCCTTTTGTGCTGAGCCACATGTGCCCATCTTTAAGGGCTGGGCGAGGCACAGATGGGTCCAGGGCACCCACCGGGGCCTGGGTTGGAAGAAGCTTCCCTGGAAATGCCCACAGACCAGGGACCTTGAGCAGGGGACAGTCACACGACAGGGGAGGGCAGCTGGGCCTGGGTAGGAGGGCCTTTTCCATCCCACAGTGGAACGCTTCTGCTTTTCTATGACCACATCTCCTAGTCCTTTGAGTTCCGAGTCCACCCTGTCTGAGCTGGTTCACCTTTTCCCTGAAGCTCCTATTAGGGACCCAGAGGGTCAGTAGCACCTCACTGGCCTTTCCCTGAGCTTCCCTTCCCTCCTTATCTCCCCCCAGTGGTTTGTTTTGAACGACACAACCAGCGGGCGGCTGCACCTGCGGCTGGAGTGGCTTTCACTGGTCACTGACCCTGAAGCCCTGACGGAGGTGAGTGCGTGGCGGCGGGGCTCCCTAGCAGCAAGGGGGTCCAGCAGTGAGGCTGGTTGTATGTGGGCTGTGTGTGTGGAGGGAGGGAGGAAGATGAGTCCCCAGGTCTTGCTCCGTCTTCCAGCCAGCCCCTTCTGGAGAATGTGTCCCTCAGGCCTCGCCTGCACATAGGGCAGCTCCTGGCCTCTCAGCAGATGGCCTCTGGAGCATCTCAGCCATCTTCAGGGAAGCTGGGATCCGTAAAAGCTCTGTTAGTGCCTGTCAGCTCAGTTCACTCTTGTGTCTGACGGAATCTGTCATGCTGCCACTGTATTCTCAACAAAAAAGCTAGGTTGTGAGGGAGCGTATGGCCCATCTGGAGGGCAAGGGCGGGCTGGCTTCCTGCTGCCACAAATAGGCTTCTCCAAAACCGGTCTGCGTCTCTTGCTGCTGGGGGCACCTAGTAAGGGTCTGTGTCTGCTTGTAGGACACTGGTGGCTTTTCCACTGCCATCCTCGTGGTCTTCTTGGAGAGCGCATGCAACCTACCGGTGAGTGGTGACATGGCCAGTGTCACACACACCCTGCCCTTGTGCACCTTTGAAATGGAAATTTACGAATGTTCTGCTGCTCATTTACCCTTCTTGTGCTGCAGAGAAGCCCTTTTGACTACCTGAATGGCGAATATCGAGCCAAAAAACTCTCCAGGTTTGCTAAGGCAAGTTTGTGTGTGGCTGAAAACTTGAGTAACAGCAAATTGTAACTCCTTTTCCCCAGAGTAACCACAGCCCCGTAGCTTCTGGGCGACAGTCTCTGCCATTCATCAAGTCAGCTGTGAGCCAGGCACTGAGCATGGCAGCTCATCCGTGCTGTTCATTGTGCCTAGGTCCCATGATGGCTGTGTGTCCAATTTTATTGCCATTTTACAAATAGGACTCAGAAAGTTAAGTGCCTGGGTCACACAGCTAAGGGAGGAGCCAGAACTTGACACCCCAGTTCCAGGGAACAAGGGCCTGTGCCCAGGCAGGCCCAGCTCTGGCCACCTGTCTAACTGGAAGCTCCTCCGGGGTCGGTGCTTGCACAGTAATGGCAGCCCAGGGGCCCGGGGAGCACCAGGGTCGCCTTCTCTCAAATGGAGCCAACGGGCTGGCCACAGGTCCCACAGAGGCTCGGGAAGGCTGGGGGTACAGTGACTGGTGTCTCAAGCTGACTCTGATGGTGCCCCCTTCATTGTTGTGGATTTGCCCCCTCACAGAATAAGGTCAGCAGAGACCCTTCTTCCTATGTCAAGCTATCTGTGGGCAAGAAGACATACACGAGCAAGGTACGACAGTTTGGTGTGTCGCCGTGGGCTAAGGAAATCAGTGCCCCAACCCTTTTCAGGGAGAGAAGCAAAAGACAGGCATTAACTTACGCTGAATGCTTAGTAGGTGCCGGGACACTTTGTTATTTTATTTAGTCTTCAGAGTAACCTCACAAATAGTTTTATAGTTCAAGAATCTGAGAGTCAGAGATCAGTGACTTACCCAAAGGCACACACTAAAAAACAGCAGAACTAGGGTTCAAGCCTGGGGATGGCTCTAAGCCTGTGTCCTTTCCGCCACCCCACTGAGGTTCTTAGTCCAGCAGCAGAAGTCCCGTCACCGCCCTGCCCCCCACCCCAAATGAGCGCTAATGCTGGTATGATTTTCAGCCCCTGTAACACTTCCTGGCAAAACTCCCCTTGCCTTTGAGTGGGTCTGGTCCTGTGCAGACATAGCAGGCTCCCAGGGGTACCCAGCAGCCAGAGTGAGAGCAGAGGGTGCCGGTATCCTGCTCTGTCCGACCTGGCCTTGTAATGATCTCTCCCTCTTCTGTCCCCAGACCTGTCCGCGAAGCAAGGACCCTGTGTGGAGCCAGGTGTTCTCCTTCTTTGTGCACAATGTGACAACTGAGCACCTGCATCTCAAGGTTTGCTGGAAGTGGGGCTCTTAGAACAGAGCTACAAGGTGTCTAAGCCAGCTTGGGGGGGGGAGCTCGTAGTGCACCTCGCTCAGGTTCTCCTGGCAGTAGAGTCAGCCCTGTGAGGGAGAGGACACTAAGGCCCGACATCTTCAGGACGCTGGTGCCCAAGGTCACTCGTAAGAGGCTGTGAAGGACAAACCCTGAAGTCACTTGGCTCTCCCTGTAAGTCCTTTCTAGTTGTTACACAGCACCCAGAGTGGCCTGTGTTGAAATCTACTCAGGCCATTAATGATGTATGTCTTTAAAACAAAATGTTTAATCTTTAGAAAAGATCTATGGAAGAGAAATATGTTTATTTTACACGTGAGCAAATAGAGGTCTCCTCAAGCCCATGTCACAGACTTGCCTCGCATAGATCATAATTGCCTCGACCCTGACTCCCTCTCTTCCCCTGACTGAAGGCAGGGTCCCAGGCCCAGTTTTCAGAACGGGACCAGAGGCCAATAAAAGCACAGTACATATTTACAAGGGGCCCAGCGTGGTGCTGGTGACGGTGGGGCTTGGTTATGCTATTGTTTTGTGACTGACCCCTGCCCAGGTGCTTGACGATGACCAAGAGTATGCTCTGGGGGTGCTGGAGTTCCCCCTGTGCCAGATTCTCCCCTGTGCAGACCTCACCCTCGAGCAACGATTTCAGCTGGACCACTCAGGCCTGGACAGCCTCATCTCCATGAGGCTGGTGCTGCGGGTAAGTTGC
Source organism: Rhinolophus sinicus (assembly GCF_036562045.2). Classification (NCBI taxonomy): domain Eukaryota; kingdom Metazoa; phylum Chordata; class Mammalia; order Chiroptera; family Rhinolophidae; genus Rhinolophus; species Rhinolophus sinicus. Next base: position 36,871,667 of record NC_133759.1, read on the forward strand.
TCCCCTTGGCCCCCAGGGGAGGCAGGGGGTGGAGCCCTAGCACTACGTACCTGGTCTGTGCCAGGAAGGAGCCAGGAGATGGATGCATGTTTTTCATCAACTTTAGAATACTGTCAGCCATTATCTCTTCAAACGTCACCCCTCCCATTCTTCTAATCCTTCCTTCCTTTTATGCTGGACCTTCTCATCATCTCCTCCTGACCTGACCTCATCTTCACATTGTCCATCTCTTTATCTCTCGGTGCTACCCTCTAATGTCCTCAGCTCTGTCTTCCAGACCACTAACTTTTTCTTTGGCTGTCCCTAATCTGCTGTTTAACCTCTTCACGGTTTTTATTTCAAAAGCTATTTTTTATTTCTAATTTTATCTTTTCCAGATCCACTTTCTTTTTTCATTGTATTTTATTGTCTTCTCATGGTTCTATTTCATCTTTAATCATTTGAAAATACTTATAATGTATGTCTGTTAATTCTATTATTTGAACCTTGGGAATTGAATTTTGATGTTTGTTGTTGTCTGTTGATGCTCTTTCATGGTGACTCATTTCGGTGTTTGGTAACTTGTGTTGCATACATATGTACAGTGTTCCTTTGTGACCTGGATTGAGGTTGTTCACTTCCAAGGAGGCTCTGCAGTTGCTGCACCTCAGGGGCACTGCAAACCTGGGTTCATTTTTATGTTAATTTTTAACTTTGGGTTTCAAGACCCCTCAGGTAGTATAAATTCATATGAGACAGGCCTGTAAGGTACCATATTCTCAGTAAAGACTTTATTTCCCCCCAACCAGAGTACAGGTTAAGACAGACACACTTCTTATCATCAGTCTTTTGCTGGAATGTTTATCCTGGACTACTTTTCACTAAAGAGATCCCACCTTCATGGTCTTACTTCAACTCCTAGCCTCACACTGACCAAGGCCTCTTCACCTAAACCCTTGGATTCCAAGTTTAATAAATGTAGGGTCATTTAGAAATGAATAACTTATAAAGGAGAGCTTAACCTTTATTTTTCTTTATTTTTTTTTAACCTTAGGGATTTTCCTTACTTTCTTGTGAATTTGGCCACACTTTTAAAAGGATGTTTGTTCATTTTATTTGGCATTCCTAACAAGACGTTTTTCAGAATATTTTGACCACCAAAATGGAAATGGAAAACCCTAGGAAGGGTCCTGATGATTAATAGCTGAGGGAAAAGGGGAGAAACACAATGGCTGAGGTTTGAAACTTTGGCGCTGGGAGCACAGGGGTGTGGCTGGGTAGGAAACACATTTTAGGGCAAGCGATGAATAAGGTGACAGCTGGAAAATGACCATATCCAGAAGGCAGCTGGTGACACATGTGGAGGTTAAGGTGAGGGCAAGACTGGAGGTGTAGTTCTGGGCGTCCACTGCACAGAGGAGAAGCACATGCTGTGAGAGTGGCCAGGTCTCCAGCAGCCAGTACGAGTGTAGAGAGAAGGGACCAGGGCTGAGTCTTCATGAAGACCCACTAGTGTGAGGCAGGCAGAAGGGAAAGGGTAGAGAGGCACTGGTGGGAGGGGGCCAGGGGCAGAGAGAGGTTAAGGAAAATATAGTCTGGGGGCGGGGGGAATCCATTGACTTGGGCAGTCAGGAAGGAACAGAAGAGTTTTGAGGAAACCATTCCTTCGAGGAAAAAGAAAACCGGAGATTAAGGTGAGAGCAGAGGAGGAGAAGGCGGTGGGACCAGCCCATAAACAACCCTGTTATCTGCTTACAGCTCCTACGTGTGGAAGAACGAGAGATGGGCAGCCCATACACAGGGCCTGAAGCCCTAAAGAAAGGCCCTCTGTTCGTTAAGAAGGTGGACACCAACCAGGGCCCCAAAGCCCCACCCCAGGGAGAGGGCCCTGCAGATTGGCCATGCCCCCCAGACTCTGCTTCTGATACCAAGGAAGCCTCCAAGAGCACCACGACAGCCACCAGTGCCACCACTGCTGCCTGCGAGCCCACACCCCACGAGCCAGGCCCAGAGCCCAAAGGCAAGGACAGTGCCAAAGGGTTCTGTAGGCCCACGGGGGAGAAGAAGAGTTCGGACACCAACTTCCTGACTGTCCCAGGCTCCCATTCTCCAGGGCCCATCAAGTCACCCAGACCCATGAAATGCCCTGCCTCCCCATTTGTATGGCCGCCCGCGAGGCTGGCTCCCAGCTTTTCCTCGCTCAACTCCCTGGCCTCCTCCTGCTTTGACCTGACAGATGTCAGCCTCGACACTGAGTATGCACCTCTCTGCTTAATCTTTTCTAAACTACCTACATGAAAAATAACTCCCTGGATGGAAAAGTGGATTTGAACTTACTTTTCTGTGCAAGTTCTAGTGTTTCACAAAATGGCTTCCTGAGAGGGGTAGAAAGAGAATGTCCGTCCTGCACAGTCGGCTGTGGCTCTAGCTACAGACCAACTGTAAAACAGACGCTGGACTTTGTCAAGTGTCCTTACAGCAGAAACATTCCTTGAATTCTAAAGAGTTACAGAGGGAAGCTGCAGAAACCTTAGAAGATGCAATTATGTAATCAATGACTGCTGCTTAAGTGTTGACCGTGGGCTTAACGCATTATTTGATTTAATTTGATCTTCACAATAACCCTATGAGATAGAACTTACCATCTTAAAGGTTAAATAACTCACCCAAGGTCCCACAAGAAATCATGGCCTAAAGGCAGATCCCACTCCAGGGTTCGTGCTCTTCCTCTTGTGAAGTAGGAGAATTAATTCTACGTGAATGCTGGATGGAACTGGCTTCCAACTGGAAGGAAACTTACTGGGAATTTCTTATTAATCCACAGGGCTCAATGTTCCAAAAGCAGGACATGCTCTGTCTTGGGGGTCGGGGGAGAGGCCAGCAGTTGTAATGGCACGAGATGTGACAAGCCCTTTCTTTGCAGAGGCAGGGGTCTCAGGTGGCGGAGGCTGGGCGAGATTCGGCTCACAGTGCGCTATGTGTGTCTGCGTCGCTGCCTCAGTGTGCTCATCAACGGCTGCAGGTAATGGGATGCTGGGGCCAGGAGAGGTCCTTTGGGAGTATCAGGTGGCCAAAAATTAGAGTACGGGCCCCTGAGCGATGGCAGGAGTGGGCAGCACCAGTGTAATACAATGGGAAGGCGCGGGGCTTGAAGGCCGCGTGCTGTGAGTGACAAGGGCCTCAGGGGAGCTGATGGGCTCCAGAGCCAACGGCTTTGCTCAGACGTAACCACTGCAGAACTGTCTGGGGTCATGGGAGGCAGTACGTTTCCTCAGGTGGGTGAAGATTTGAACTTGAGATGGAAAGTAACTTGGCTCTATTCCAGATTTTACAGAAACACGTTTTTAAAACCATGTGTCTGATGTTTTTTTCCTCCAAATGCTACAGACTTTTGCTTTTTTTTTTTTTGGTCATCTAGATTACTGAGCATTTTTTATCCTCAAGGCCATCCAAAGCTGAATGGTTAGTACAGCTTTCTCCACATGAGTGTTTTCAATGTTTCAAAACCAGGACCTTTTTTCTTTCATGTCTTTGAAACTAAATCAGAAACCTGACACCCTGTACCAGCAGTGGAGTGGATCCCTATGTTCGTGTCTACTTGTTGCCGGAAAGGAGGTGGGCAAGTCGTAAGAAAACCTCAGTGAAGCGGAAGACCCTGGAACCCCTGTTTGATGAGACGTGAGTGAGTGGGCCCGTTGGCCTGCCTAGAGCGCCTTATCCATTCAAATACTTGCCAGGCACCAGTTGTGAGCCTGGCAGCCTGCCAGATGATATGAAGGGCTAAGGTTGAACTGGACATGGTCTGGGCCTTCATGAAGCTTCTATATACTTTAGTGGGAGAAAAGCACTGCCAGGGCAGTTTAGCAAAATAGCTACCCACTTTCTTTGCCCATAGTAGCTAGTATTCCTGATTATGAAATGTTCCATACCCTTTCTCCTTAAGTGAAGGCTCTTTGGCAGTAAAATGATTTGAATCTGGCCATACATATGATAGATAGATAGATACAGATCTATATCTATATATCTATATCTATCTATCTATCTATCTATCTATCTATCTATCTATCTATCTATATCTCAAACCTGTTTTAAAGCAGCAGTTAAAAATAAACATATCTTGAACCTAAGGATCTAAAATTTCCTCCAAAGCTCCAAGCTCTTTGGTCTGTCTTCCCTCCTGTAACAAAGCATAGGTGTCAGGTGAAACAGACACCTCCCCTAGCTTGTCCACCCTGTTCTTGGGGACGAGACTGGTAGACAGATCCTTATCACATTGCTTGTTTTTGGTGGGTCTGTGGTGGCAAGTCTTCTCAATATTCTTGATTTCAAGTTCACCTCAAGGTACAGGAGTCAAAATCTCATCATTGCTTCCTATTGCTTCAGGATGCTAAGAGAAGCTATTTCTAGCCAGCCTAGGAAGATATACCTCATAATTTTGGTTTCTGCTTATCTTAGAATGAGTCATTTTAGGTTTTACTTCCCTTGCCTTTGGGACCAAGTTCCCAAAGATTCCTCTGAGACCAAGGTCCGTAAGTTTAGTGCCTGTGTGTTCGCCTATGTTTTATTTCAGATCTTGCATTCAAGGCTTTAATCCATTTTGAGTTAATTTTGGTATCTTGTGTCAGGTAGCAGTCTAGTTTCATTCTTTTGCATGTGGCTTTCCCGTTTTCCCAACACCATTTATTGAAGAGACTTTTATTTCTCCAATGTATGTTTTTGGCTTCTTTGTCAAAAATTATAATAGTTGGCCATATATGTGTGGGTTTATATCTGGGCTCTCAGTTCTGTTCGATTGGTCTGTGTATCTGTTTTTCTGCCACTACCATACTGTTTTGATTACTGAAGCTTTGTAGTATAATTTGAAATCAAGGAGGTGATACCTCTGGCTTGGTTTTTTTTCCTCAGGATTGCTTTGGCTATTCAAGGTCTTTTGTGGTTCCATACCAATTTGAGGATTGTTCTATTTCTGTGAGATATGCCTTTGGAATTTTGGTAGGGATTGTATTAAATCTATATATTGCTTTAGGTAATATGGCCACTTTAACAAAGTGAATTCTTCTAATCAATGAATATGGAATATCTTTCCATTTCTTTATGTCTTCAATTTCTTTTTCAACAATGTCTTGTAGTTTTTAGTGTAAAGGTCCTTCACCTCTTTTGTTAGGTTTATTCCTAGGTATTTTATTCTTTTTGTTGCAATTGTAAATGGGATTGTTTTCTTCATTGCTCGTTCTGATATATCATTGTTAGTATACAGGAATACTCGTACAACAGATTTTTGTATGTTGATTTTGTATTCTACAACTTTACCATATTTTATTGTTTCTAATAGTTTTTTCGTGAAGTCTGGGGTTTCCTATATATAGAATCATGTCATCTGCAAACAGTGACAGTTTTACTTCTTCACTCCCAATTTTGATGCCTTTTATTTCTTCTTTTTGCCTAACTGATCTTGCTAGAACTTCCAGCCATATGTTGAACAACAGTGATGAGAGTGGCATCCTTGTCTTTTCCTGATCTTAGAGGAAAAGCTTTGTTTTTCATGGAATACATTAGCTGAGGGTTTGTCATATGTGGGCTTTATTATGTTGAAGTACTTTCTGTATATACCCATTTTATTGAGTGCTTTTATCATAAATGGATGTTGTGTAAACTGTCAAATGCTTTTTCTGCATCTATTGATATGACTTTTATCCTTCATTTTGTTAATGTGGTAGATAGATCACATTGATTTGTGTATGTTGAACCATCATTGCATCCCTAGAATGAACCCTACTTTACTGTGATGTATTATCCCTTTTAATGTATTTTTAATGTAATATATTGCTATTATTTTGTTTAGGTTGTTTGTATCTATGTTCATCAGAGATATTGGCCTGTAATTTTCTTTTTTGTGTGTTGTCATTGCCTGGTTTTGGTATCAGGGTAAGGTTAGCCTTGGAAAATTACTTAGGAAGTGTTCCCCCTTCAATTTTTTGGAAAAGTTTTATAAAGATAGGTATTTAATCTTCTTTGACTTCTGGTTGAATTTACCAGTGAAGCCACCTGACCCTGGGCTTTTGTTTTTTTTTTGGAGATTTTGGTTAGTGTTTCAATTTCCTTACTAGTGATCGGTCTATTTAGGTTTTCCAATTCTTCATGGTTCAGTCTAGGAAGGGTATATATTTGTAAGAATTTGTCTATATCTTCTAGGTTACTGAATTTGGTGGCACATAGCCTTTCATAGTATTCTTGTATAATCCATTGTATTTCTGTGGTGTCTGATGTAACTTCTTTCATTTCTGATTTGAGTCGTTTCTCTTTTCCCCTTGAGTCTAGCAAGCGGTTTGTCCATTTTATTTATCTGTTCAGAGAACCAGCAGCTCTTTGTTTCATTGATTTTTTGGTATTATTTCTATTGACATTTTTTCTATTTTTTCCTTTTTCTCTATTTCTTTTATTAGGTCGGTGCAAAAATAATTGTGGTTTAAAAGGTTAAAGATAATTGCAAAAACTGCAATTATTTTTACACCAACCTAACATTTTTGTCTCTAGTTTTCATTATTTCCTTCTGCTGACTTTGGGCTTAGTTTGTTCTTCTGTTTCTAATTCTTTAAGGTGTAATGTTAGATTGTTTGAGATTTTTCTTGTTTCTTGAGATTGGTGTGTAATGCTATACACTTCCCTCTTAGTACCACTTATAAACTCCTAGAACAAAACATAGATGGTAAAGCTCCTTGATATTGGTCTTGATGATTTTTTGAATTTGATACTAAAAGCAAAGGCAACAAAAGCAAAAATAAACACGTGGGACTACAACAAATTAAGTAGCTTCTGCACAGCAAAGGAAACCATAAACAAAATAAAAAGGCAACCTACAGAATGGGAAAAGATACTTGCAAATCATGTATCTGATAAGGGTTGAATATCCAAAATATATAAAGAACTCATACAACTCAATAGGAAAAAAAACAAACAATCTAATTAAGAATGGTCAGAATATCTGAATAGACATTTTCCCAAAGAAATCATACAGATGGCCAACAGGTACATGAAAAAGTGCTCAACATCACTAATCATCAGGAAAATGCAAATCAATACTACAATGAGATATCACCTCCTACCTGTTCCAAAAAGACAAGCAATAACAAGCGTTGGCGAGGATGTGGAGAAAAGGGAACCCTTGTGCACTCTTGGTGGGAAAGTAAATTGATGCAGCCACTATGGAAAACAGTATGGAGGTTCTTCAAAAACTTAAAAATAGAACTACCATATGATCAGCAATTCTACTTCTGGGTATTTATCCAAAGAAAATGAAAACACCACCGTGTTTCCCCAAAAATAAAACCTAGCCGGACCATCAGCTCTAATGCGTCTTTTGGAGCAAAAATTAATATAAGACTCAATCTTATATAATATAATGTAATAATATAATTAATATAACATACAATTATAATTATAACATAATATATAATATATAATACAATATATAAGACCGAGTCTTATATTAATTTTTGCTCCAAAAGACACATTAGAACTGATGGTCCAGCTAGGTCTTATTTTCGGGAAACACGGTAATTCAAAAAGATATATGCACCCTCATGTTCACTGCAGCATTATTTACAATAGCTAGGACATGGAAGCAACCTAAATGTGTGTGTGTGTATTTTTCATCCATGGGAGAGAAAGTAATTCTACCATTTGCAACACCATGGATGGACCTTGAGGGAATTATGCTAAGCAAAATAATTCTGACAGAAAAAGATACTTACTATATGATTTTATACGTGGAATCTAAAAAAAAAACCAAAAAACTGAGCTCATGAGTATAGAGAACAGACTGGCATTTGCTTGAAGTGGGGGGGTGAGGGTGGGCAAAATGGGTAAAGAGGGTCAAAAGGTACAAATTTCTAGTTATAATAAGTCACGGAGATACAATGTGCAGCATGGTGACTATAGTTAATATTATATTGCATATTGGAAAGTAGCTGGGAGAATGGATCTTGCACAAGAAGAAAGTAACTATGGCGACGGATGTTAACTAGACTTATTGTGATCATTTTCAATATGTACAAGTATTGAATCATTATGTTGTACACCTGAAACTAATGTCACTTATACCTCAATAAATAAAAAGATTAAAACACCCTAGAAGAAGACCAGAGGCCTCTTATGAGTACATGACAAAGCCTGTACACTAAGATTCCTCTGCCTCACCCCACAGGCCTAAGTGGGGAGAAGCCACTATTTTCCATGCAACTCCAGCAAACCTAACTATTCAGCATCCTAGTCCTTAGCTGGTCAGAGTAAAACAACTTAGAAAGGGGTCAAGGTGGTCCTCTGAGCAGACACTGTACAGAGTGAGAAGGGGCAACTGAAAGAGTGGCAGCTAAGGCAGAGTCAGAGAAAGAAAGCAAATCACAAAGCAAAGTGGCCCCAGCCACTTCTCAGAGAGGCAAACAGCAGGGTTTGTGAATAATACAGGACAGCAATTATGTATAATACGACACACTGAGTATCTGCTATGAACCAATACTGTTCTAGTTGTTCCTCTCAATTGTCTACATCTTCTGTTGTAAAAGTAGGAAAACGGATGCAATACTTTAGATTTTCAACAAAAATGATGAAAATATGTAAATATGATTTCCTGACTTTTTTCTCTTAAAGATTTGAATTTTTTGTTCCCATGGAAGAAGTCAAGAAGAGATCACTAGACGTCGCAGTGAAAAACAGTAGGCCACTTGGCTCACACAGAAGGAAGGAGCTAGGAAAAGTAAGTACAAGGAGTCTTGGTACTCGGTGCCTCCTGGTACTCTAGCTGGAGTTCACTGGTGGAACACACCTTGTTGAAATTCCGATGGAATTATCTGGCTATTAGCAGAACTGACTTTAAGGAAGATATAGCCTTAATGGGAGCTTTTTGTTTCGTGTGTGTTGCTATTGTTTTTAACATTCTTGAAACTAAAGAATATAGGTATATAAATTAATGTGATAAATGCTATTTCAACAAACTTGAAAATATCCAAATTCATCATTCTACAAGTATTTGAACATGCTGTTTTGATAAATACAGACAGCACTGTGTGTGGTGAAGCTTGGATCTCATTACATCAGTGCTTTTGTGGTGATGGGATTTCACTTAAAATAGAAGTAGAGGAAATATAATCCTCAGGGAGATGCCAAAGACAGACGAAAGAATGGTATTTGTACAGTACTTTGTCACTGCATTTTTAACAAGCACCTTACACTCATCTTTTTAAAGCTCACTTCTGTGAAGTAGGTGATATTATCCCCCTTTTACAGTTGGGGCAACTATTGCTTAAAATTATGAATCAGTTAATGAGTAAAGGCAAGTTGTTCTCGCTTTCTGTAACATTCATGAATACATTCCTGAGGTGTAACTCCAAAGAGCAGTTCACCTTTTCCCAGGACACTGAACTGAGGTCAGTGTCTGCGTGCTTATGGAGAGGTTCCAGAAGGAAAGCCAAAGCAAAAGAGCCCTTGCTCAAAACTCCAAAACCCGAGGAAGCCCTTTTTACGATCAATTCCGTTTATCCCAGTGTTTCCATTTAATGCAATTTTGGGGACGTGAACTGATTATTTGTGATTGTTTAGGTACTGATTGACTTATCGAAAGAAGATCTGATTATGGGCTTCTCACGATGGTGAGTCCTTTCATTTTCTCAAGTTCATCTGCTAGTTAAGACATTATCTCAGTTGCCCACACTCTCCAAAGTTTTTCCTTTTCAATACATTTCAGCTCCTCTGGTTACTAAAGAGGGAGACTGATTATCACCTTAACTTAAGACTTTACTACCTGCAGATCTTACTTACCTAAAGGTCTCTGGAAGCTCCAGCCATAACCCTGGCTGGCCAACTTACAGGGAGATGGGTTCCGCTGGTGCCATACCGGCCCAGGCAGGCTAGACTGTCCTGATGCGGCCACAACATACTCTCAATACTAACGTAAGTCCAAACCCAACTGTCTTACAGGTACGAGCTGACTCCAGATGGACAGCCTAGAAGTTGATGATGAGCAACATTAGTACCTTTATAGTAAAATGTGTACATATGTATATTTTATAATTTAAATCAGAAGAGTTATTTGAAAATATATATACATACATTCTTGTGTGATATTTAACTGCATGACTGAATAGTATTAGGAAGAGACAAACATATATGTAAAAGCAAGAACTACTCTCTCTTGGTTGGATTTAATTGTTCAAATCCCAAAAGAAACGGGGTATTCCTGCCTAATAAATTATAAGAACCTTAGTGGTGATGTTTCACTTTTGGTAAATAATTATAGACCACCTGACTTAGGACTTACCTGAATGTATGTATCAAAAGTGCCCTGCCTCAGACACCGGGGGGGGGGGGGGGGGACGGAAGTCTGCCTGGAGCATCTACTGGTATTTCTCCTGGGCAGTGACTGACCTGGGACTAAAAGGTGACCCACCCTGAGACTGCTAACAGCTGTCACCACCTAAGCCCTTTGGCTGCCACCTCTGGTCCCTCTCTGTCTGGGGATGTGTTCCTGTATCTGATGGCAGCAATGTTCCAGAGATACACCTAAATACTCCAGTGTGGGATGCCTGGGACAGACTCCAGCGTGTGGCATTATTTCCACAGGAAAATGCAAGGTGAGTCCCACACCCAGGCTGGAGACTGCACAGTGTCAGTGCCAGAGGGGAAAGGGGGCTTTCTGTATCTCTGAGACAGCTGGTTCACCTAAATCACATGTAAAAAGCAAACTATGTCAATTGTACACTTAAGCAAGTGCCTTGTTTGCATTTCAAACTTTATATAAAACCAAATATTCTTGTCCTCTCTGATGTTCCTAGAGCTTCTATCAAGGTCACATCCTCTTCTGTCTTATCCAGTCTGGCAACACCCCTCCCCACCCCCCGCCATCAGTTTTCTGTCCGTTTTCTGTCCCAACCTCTGCCTTCACTGCAGATTTTCTGAAGAAGGGTAACATCTTAAAACAAAGTTTTACCTTGTTACTCTCACTTATGAATTTTCTATGGTTTCCTGTTTTCTATAAGATTAAGGCCCACTCCTTAATTTGTCTTTTAGACCTAACATAATCTGGTCTCCAGTTCTTTGCTACTTTATGTGTGTGCAGATACTCTATTCCAGAATAGTGCACAGATGGTAGGTATCCTACCTACTCAAATCCTACTCACCTCTTAAAGGCCCACCTCAAGCCCCCTCCTCCTCCATTAGGCGGCGCCCCATCCCTACAGCATTACCGCCAATACTGTGCACTTTTCATTTTAACAGTTCCCTGCCTTGTAACATTTTAAAAAAATGTTTATTCAGTATGGGGTATGATCACAAAATACTGTGAATGTTTAAAATTTAAAAAAAGTTATTACAGTAAAAGACACATTGCCATGAATCCCCTCAAAATCCTCCCCCTCACTTCAAACACATCCCATCGTTCTTGCCACTTTCTGAAGCAATTCTGGAAGTCCTCTTTCGTGTCTTTAGTTGCACTGCCGTCGATGCCTCGATGTCCTGAATCGATTCAAAACATTTACCTTTTATGGTCATTTTGACTTTGGGGAAGAGCCAGAAGTCACACAGTGCCAAATCAGGTGAATAACGTGGATGAGGACACACCGTCATGTTTTTATTTGACAGAAATTGCTGTACTAGAAGCTGGGTGTGACACAGAGCATTGTCATGATGGAGGATGAAGTAAAACACGAAAGAGGACTTCCAGAACTGCTTCAGAAAGTGGCCAGAACGATGGGATAAGTGTATTTGAAGTGAGGGGGAGTATTTTGATGGGGATTAATGGCAATGTGTCTTTATCGTAATAATTTTTTTTATTTAAACATTCACCGTATTTTTTTATCACACCTCATATCTACTGATGTCACATGCTAAACAACTATGTATATTATGTTTGGTATTTAATGTTTCTGTTTACACTCGGATTATAGTTTTATAAACTACTTGATTTTCACCCCCATCATCCAAGACTATGCTAAGTACATGGTAAATATGTAATAAAATTTGTTTCTGCTGAAATTTCTATTTCAAATGACAAATTCTTATAACAAAATGGGGCAACTGATGCCTGTCCTATCTACCTCACAATGGCACTGAAATGTTCACTAAATAGACAAGTGCCTTGAAAATAGTAAAGCACCAGAAAAGTAAAAGGTAATGTATTACATATCACATCACGAAATTTAGTAACCCTAAAACAACTACTGGTCAAGATGGCAGACAAAGCAGATAAATAAAAATCTATCTTTCCTCTTCCAAGCACATGGAAACCTGAGTTAAACCATGAACACCATTTATCTTAAACATGTTGATTAAAAAGTAACACAGGTAAGGTTCCTGGTGATGGTCCAAAGAGGAAATCTAAAGCTGAAGGGATGTTGAAGGAAACCAGGATTTCAGCATCACCCGACAGGAGGCAAGGCTACTGCGTGTGAGGGGCAAGGAGCCTGAAGAATTTCGTGTCGTTAAGAAAACCCCTTGGCTGCCAGTAAAGACAAGGAATTAGTTGTCAGCAATGGGTGAAAACATGTCCCCTACAGGAATCACAGGGTATTAAGTTACAAACAACTGACTTGGTGTAGAAATCCCCAAACCTCGAAACTAATGTGAAAATTGGTGTAAAACCTGGAACCACGTGAAACCCGATCAGAGGCAACCACAAAACTGGCCCTCAGGGTTGCCATGCGCACCTAGGGCACAGGTGGGGCCATGGCAGCAGGTAATTCCCACTAAAATGAAGCTCACCGGCCATAATTATAAAACAAGAACAATTTAAAAAATATGAAGCGCAAGGGAATATCAAACAAAAATGGCCAGTAGATGTATTTCAAGAAGGAAAATGCAACATGAAGGCAGAAGTGACGTGGGAAACAGTGGAGAGAAAAGAAACCTGTAAAATATGTTGGTAAACCTAATCTTGAATTGTTTAAAAAATATACACAAGTAACCATCCAAAACCTTTTGCAAACAATGGGTTCAGAAACAGTGGCACTAAAATGCTAGTACTAATATCTAAGAAGGGACATAAGACTGTTTCAGAGGAAAATTCAAGTGTTCAAGTCCTCATCTTATGAAAACTAAAGATAGTTTTATGTTTTAAAAACAAGTTATAAATGTGTCACTTACTAGTTTTATCGCCTCTCAGCTCCAAATCAGCCCCTTTGCCCTGCTTTGATACCGGACACACCACAGGCTCGTGTCCTTTGCCAGGCGACTTGATGTTATGCCTTGTGAAGCAAGGGCATTGGCGAGACTGCAAGGCCAGAGCAAAAAGAAGGGTTTTCTTTGTCCCACTGACATGCTGTTTTCCGTGATAGGTGGCCGACTGCCCTATGGGGGCTGTTCTCAGTCACTTAAGCTCCCCTCACAGTTTATCACCAGCTCATGCCCTTCATGGTTCAACACCTGCCAGCGCCCTCTGGCAAGTTTCTTTGCCTCAAGTGGGCTGCCTGTTTCTGTGGTAGCCAAACCTCTCCTCAAAGGTTGAAATCTCAGCTGGGTGGGAAGGTGCTCTTCTAAATTTCTAAGTTTCTTTCTTGTTCACTGTCCTTTACCCCTGGGGGTAGTATCTGCTTTCTGAAGTTGCTTCTCTGTACCCCTCAGAGTCCTCTTTTATCTGCTTTTACTAGTTAACTATCTTGTACTAGTTAGCAATTCTTGTTTTAAATTTTTCCTGTTTGGCTACCTCTGCAAAGTGGTTTTTGTCTCCTGATTGGACATTGACTCATAAAACATATATTAAAAATTTTAAGATAAGCTGTAGAGTAACAACAGAAAAATCAACCCACCAAAAAAATATGAAAGGGAAAGAAAGCAGAAAAATATAATAGAAAATACAAAAGAAGATAGTCAAAAGACCTCTAACTGTATTTGTAATCACAATAAACCCAGTATTAAAACCTAGAATGTCAAACCCATGAAAATAAAAATAGTTACATGCTATTTACAAGAGGTTTATGTCAAACACATACAAGTTTTGAAAATAAAAGGGTGAAAATGATGTGTGTGTGTGTATATATATATATGTGGTGTTTTTTTTTGCAACACATATAGCTGTCAAATGGCTCATGTCCAGACTATATAAAGACATCTTATAAATCAATAGGAAAAGACAGTCCAACAGAAAAATAAACCAAAGACATATAAAAGCACTTCAAAAAAGAAATACAAATGGCCAATAAACAAAGGAAAAGATGCTTAACTTCATTAGTAATCAGAGAAATCGACATTAAAACCACAATAATAACTCGATATACTACACTGGCAAGAAATTTAAAAATTTGACTTACCAAGAATTGGTCAGGATGTGGAAAAGTAGGAGCTTGCATCCAGACGGTGGGAGTATAAACTGGTACAACCACTTTGGATAATAGTCTGGCGTTCTCTTCTAAAGTTGGAGATACACATGCCCTATCAAAGCCTCCATACTGTACAACCCCGAGGCTCCACTCGCATAGTTATCTATAGAAATGATTCTACCTCCATTTGTACAGTGCACAGCCTCTGTGCCTGCACACAGACGTGTTTCCCCCAGGACGCAGCAATTCTTGGATAGATTCTAGAAAACTTGCACAAAAGTGTACAAGGATGCGTATATAAGAATGTTCATAGCAGCAATTCACAATCGCCAAGAACTAGAAACAACTCAAATACATATGTTAGAGATTAGACTTTTTTTTTCAAAGCATATGTGGAACAGGTATAAAATTCATCACAGAAAGTCTCAACAAATTCCAAAGACTCAATATCCAATAGGCCATGTTCTCTGACTATAATAAAATTAGAAAAAACAACAAAAGACAACCTAAGTAAGAGGCCCTATATATTTTCTTCTAAATTTCCACTTTTAACCAGGATGGAGAAACAGAAACCAAATTTACCCATCTGCCTATACCAACCCAAATCAAACCAAACCAAAAGACAAAAGACATGAAAACTTGACAGTTTTCGAGACACTGGCTATCAGGAATACGTCCAAACAAAGACCTGAACATGAATGTTATTTCATAGCAATTTTATTTGCAGTAGTAGTCAAGAGCTGGAAATAACCCAAATTTCCATCAACAGGTGAATGGATAAACAAATTGTAGTATATTCATACAATGGAATGCTGTACAGCAATAAAAAGGAATTAACTGTTAATAAATGCAACGACATACAAAAATCTCAAAATAATTACGCTGAGTGAAAGAGGACAGTCAAAAGAGAGAACACATTGTATGATTCCATTTATGTAAAATCCTATCAAATGTAAACTTGTCTGCAGTGATAAAAAGTGGTCATTAGTTGCCTGGGGATGGGAGTGGGGAAGGACTCCCAAGGGCAAAGAGAAAACTTTTGGAGTGACAGGTATGTTTATTATTTATGGTGATGGTTTCACAGGCATATATGTATATCAGAACTTACCAAATTGTATACTTGAAATATATACAGTGTACTAAATATCAATTATACATCAATAAAATTGCAAGAAAAATCAAGACTAAACAATATCTGTGGGACTTTACTTATATTTTAAATAATTAAAATTGGATAAAAGTAGATCTGATAGAGAAGGCCTACTATTCTTCCCACTAGTGGCACTTCCCTCTCAGTGGCCCTCCAAAAAACTCCTAGGCCTCTGAGGAAGAGTCTGAAAAACCTGTTTTAAACTAAGAGTTAACCCCTAGCTGACAAAATTTAGATTAACATGATTTTTTAATTACTTCCTTTCAAATACTATTAGATTCCCAAACTGTCTCATAGCAATTTCTTGGAGTAATCTAATCAACTCAAGAGTGTTACATTATTGAGTATCCAAATTTTTTTTTTTATTCAACCCTCAAAGACACAGGTTCTTGCACAAGTTGTGGGCTAGTGTTTGGAAATGTAATTGGAGGTTAACAAAAGAAAGAATTTTAAATCTAGAAGGAACCTAAGATATTATCTTATGTCTAATCCCTAAGGTCAACACCTTGTTAGCAACTTCCAAGATCATAAATTCTACCAAGATTTCTCATTAGGTAAGGACCTGGATGCTTATCTACTGACATGTACTCTCACCATTCCACCATGCTGCTTCCTGGAAATTCTTTACAAGTCTGTATGACAAAGAACAAGAATAATAAACGTCTTCCTAGGCTTGCTACTCATAAAAGAGGAGGGGGGGGTGTAGGGTGGCAGGGCGGTGGGGAGCAGCAACGTGGCTTGTACTCCTAGATGTGAGACAGAACACTAGTTCTTTAAGAAAATCAAACTGAATATTGAGAATAGAGAATAAGTAGAAGGAAGCAAGAAAAGCACTCTTATGTAAGATGCAGCAAGGGTGAACCCGCTGCCCAAGGAGGACTCAGCCTTGTGAGAGAATATGACTCATTATTTGTGAATAATACAAATAAGTCACTGAGGACACGTACGTTTGGAAATTCTTCATAAAATTTTTATTTGCAATCTCATGCCCTTATAAAAAGTACATTACATCAAGATTGCCAATAAAGACACTTTTTATGAGAGACTTCTATCGGCTCATCTATATTACCTCCTAATTCATTTCCTACCCTAACGCAAAATAAAACATTTCCTCTTTCTTCCTCCTGCTTTGACAGGCCAAGCGCCATGAGGGATATCTTAATAGAATGTGTCACTTCCTTGCCAGGAAAGCAATAGCTTCCTACTGGCTGGACTCGAGAGCCACTGGCATTCCTTATTTCCAGAAGCAGAAAGATCACTAAACCCTGAACTTAAATGCAACCTTTCTATTTATTACTTACAATCTCTTTCCCTGAGTTTCTCTTCTACTCACACACTGTACTTCAAAATAATCTTAAATTTTAAGCACTCAAGAATTCCTTAAGAAATGATTAAACGCTCTAAAGATAAATCACTACTTTAACTTAACAACTGTTTTCTATATAAGAATCTCAAAGTTCATAAAAATTATATGAATGGAAAAGGACACAACAGTAGGAAGGGGATGAATTCTGAGAGTAAATACATTTTATAACCCTTGTCTCAAAGTAAGATCAATCCTACAAAATACTTAGAATGTTAAGAATGCAATTTACACAGTAAAAATGATTTGTGTTCAGTATGAAAGTACTTTTAATTTCTTTACGGCAGGTACAATGGCATCCAAGTCATCAATTTCTGTAATAAAAAAAAAAAAAGAATAAAAGAGTAGCTTTATCTAGTGATGGGCTCGGATGAAATGAGAATCTCTATGCAAAAGCAAACCTCAAACACAAAGGCCACAACACTGGTGCTTTCAGGCACATGATTTTTCTCCAATAGTGGTGATAAGAGTCTCACTAATTCAGACACACAGGTCTCACCGGGCATCTTGTTTGTAAAAGCTACCACATACCTACAAGCACCCACTGACGCTGATATAAATCTCATTGGCAGTATGCTCTTACTAAAAGATCCTACGGGCCATATTTATGGTGTTATGTTATTGCCTCTTTAAATCAGTATGATGACACGGATGAGGCTACGTGGTAAAATCTCACGCAGAGGCTCTCTCTCCTGGGTTCCTGAGGACTTAGGGATTTCTTCGCATGGGACACAGACCTTAATTCTTAATCCTCAATTCTCCTGGAAAGATTTCTCATTAGTAGGACCACTCTTAGGTCTACCTTTTAGAATGAAGTATGTCTACCTAATAAAAGGTGTTAACGCCTCCCAAAGTGCAAACCTCAGACGCAGTGCATCATACAGCTTAGCCTGCTCCAGCTTCCCAGATAAACCAGTTCAGGTCTTTCTCTGCCAGGTTCTTTCTGAACCTGATTTTTCTTCCTAAGACTATTTTCTCCCAATCAGCCTAAGTTAGAACTTACTGTCTGAAAGCTCCTGGCTACTGAGGAAGCAAGGTCCTTTCTCTCAATCATCTGGACTCCAGCCCTACTAAAGGTAGGTAATCCCCATTGGCAGGTTCTCTAGATTGTTACCACTTTTTCTAGATTATTCTGCTAGGCCACTGTTCATAAACTCATTTCCTTTACATAAAACATGCTTCCTTGGATTTCCCCTTTCTCCCTCCACGTTTACCTGGATTTTGGTTCTTCTTCCTTTAGCCTAAACACATGACCCATGCTGCTTAAGTTCCTAACAGTCAGAATACTTGTCTGGATCCACTTACAAAGCACCAAGATTTAGGAAAGGAAAAAACATAAGCAAATCTACAACAGAGAATTTGGGTCACACCTTACATCGTGGTCAAGTACAAGATCAAGTTATTCCCCGACCTCCATTCTGAAATCTCGCCTGTTTCCTCACTAAATGAGAAATCCACCTTATAAATGAACCTCACAGAGAAGGATCTTGGCTGATACAAGAATTTCCTCAGCTTATACGGTATAAGAAAAAGGAAGTCCTTCTTCATATCTGGTTCTCAGTCCACCACTCTGTAGTTCTAGATGCTTAATATGACATCTAATAATAACAAAAATAGTCATGGTTGCCAAAATAGATTTCACTTTCCCAATGTTAAATATAATATTTAACTCCAGAATTTCAACTGACGAAAATGCAGAGTTCATCTGCAGGAAGACTTGGCTTCTTGAAGCAAATATTCCACATGAACCATGCTGGTAACATCTGAGAGGAAGTTTCTACAGAAGGATTCCGAAATAAGTGTTACCAGCACACCTATTAACATGTTTTATGAACGACAAGAACTTTATTGTTTAAGTTAATTGCTGCACCAAAGCAAGTAGAGTCTTATTATTCTATGAAACAAGGCTCTTTAAGATACGAGGCAACACATTTCTACAATTTCATGTCTCATCTTAACTTTCAAATTACCTTTTCCCGAAGCATGCCCACACACTGTCTCCCTTGCTCCCACCGTCTATATAAAATTGGCCATAAAACTTCCTTTATGTTCACTAGGCTATATACGCCAGTCAGATACTTCTTTCGTTTATTCATTTTCTTACCAAATTTTAATTTACTCATTCCCTTATCTTCTACTAAACCTCATTTCCTTCTAATTTAATTTCCTGTGTCAAGGAGCCATTCTTTTCTTTTTTCAATCTTTCAAATGAGCCATACAGAAAAAATTAGTGAACAAATCATTTTAAAAAGTGTTCTTAATAGTAACATAAATTACTTTAATAGCCATATATAATCACACTTAAAATAACAGACTTGGGTTTCTATTTTGCCTATGACTCCTAAGCAAATTAAATTTTTCCCTTTAAGAGATATTTCTACTAATGAAGCCCTCAATCTGACCAAGAGTATAAATATAGCTCTTCCTTTCTACAGATTTATAAATTTACCTCTTCCTTTGCACAGATGTTTACTTTACTTCTTCTTATCACCTGAGTAAAAAATTTAATTTGTATATGTAAAAAACACAGCAAGTAAGTACTATCTTTAAAAAGGAGGAGGAGGAGGGAGAAAAACACCTTCCAAGATCATAAATTCTACCAAGATGTCTCATTACACAATGACAGAGTCAGGGCCTAGCCAGAGTAATGCCATTTCTCATCTTAAAGTCCCCAAACAAAAGCAGCCCCTAGCTGCTTAAAGGATATGTGCTTCTCTGTCCTGTAGACTAATCCCAACCACCTCTAACTGCAAGTTAGGAGTGTGTTTCCAGAACTTTCAGTTGTTTCCAAACACTCTAGGTAAAAGCACTAATCCAGTGATACAGGAACATTCTTCCCTCAAAGCCACGGACATCTTAAGACTTGAAAGACTTAAGACTTAACCACCAACAACAAATATCTTACCTAAGATTTCAAGTAGGTCATTAGTAAATGCCTGAAATGCTGGAAAAAATTCTTCATGTTCTTCCAATTTGATGATAATGCTTTTAAAAAAAATGCACAGTTTATACTTAATTTCCAACTTATGGTTCTTGCATCTAATTGAAAATAGAACATTTTTAAAATGGAAAGAAATTTCCCTGCTAATTTAAGTATAAACTTAATGAAAATTTACTGCAAGTCTTCCTTTTTGAGCTCTTTGTTCATCTAATATCACTTTTCCAAAAATAACAAAACAAAAAACTCTTACAATTAATGTAAATACCTGTTCCAAGGTTAAATTTAAATAACATTCCAAATATGGGAAACTTTCTATTTAGCTCAACGCTTCTTAAGAGACCACACTCTTAAAACATATTAAAAAAATAATTGGCTTTTGTATCCAGTATTCTATTAAACATTAGGAATAAGTGTCAGTAGTCAGTAAAACTGTGGGAAGGGGAAAAGGACCAATAGTGAGATATGTGTTCCTTCTAAAAGCATCCAATATCAGAAAACTCAAGTGTCATATTAGGTAAGGGCTCTTCTTGGAAAACTTGCAGAACACGTAGTATATGTATGTATATGTATATGTATGTGTTCCTCTTTCCATATGCTGCAGTATAAAATTGGGGGGGAGTTCTATGTTAGAGATGCGCAGCTTTTAAAAAAATCCTTAATATTTTATCTTCTAATCAATTAATAAATATACTGTTAGTGTTTATTCAAATAGTCTATGGTAGTGTACTAAAAATAGGACATGTTTATATTCTAAACTCATATGAAGTTGCTAACAAGGTTTGAATTTCTCCGTATATAATTTCCCCAGGGAACAGGCTTACAGCAATAAGGCTGGAGCCCTGACCCACCCTATATAAACTTACAGGCCCTCCAATCTCTCTTTATCTCGAAAATACTTGGCATTCTCTCCATCCCTAAAGTGTGAGATTATTTTAAATTGTCAAGTTATTTAAAAGATGCTATCCCAAACACGAAAGGTAAAGAACTCATGAAGTTTTGAAGGTCTTTAATTTCAGCAGTCCAAGCATTCTGGATGATACTTTGCAAACTTTTAAAACTAAATACCTTTGGAGATCTTCAGGTCCCAACACCCGCACGACCTGTTCATTCACATCCTCATTGACCAGCCTACACAATTTTCCAACTGTGCTTACCACCACACATAGTGAGGAAGAACTATCTGCAAAAGAGAAATAAAAGGATAAAATGAAATCATTAAATCAAACACTTTATGCATCAGTTATCCTCAATTTTTGACTTAAAATTTTTTTCCCTACTTTTTGTTGATTTATTAGGAATAATTCTTAAATGGGGGCCAAAAATGACAGAGGGTCAATACCTAATTCTAGGAGTTCTTGGAGGTTTCTCACAGCATTGTTCATTTCTCCAAGCCTAGTATAAACTTCATTCATTCGAGGATAGACTCCATTTAAAGTAGGCACATCAAATAATTTTTGGAAGTGAGCAACAATAGCTTGCAAAGTTTGAAAGTTTGGCATATTGCTGTCCTGTCCAAAAAAGAGGGAGAAAAAGAAAGATGTTCACGTCTTAAAATAATCCCAAATCTTTAATAAAAATTTTAAAAAGAGAAATAGAGTTTAATAGAATATCAATATTCATATCATTATCAGTTTTTAAGCTCAGACTACATTAAAATGTATTATAGCAGTATTAAGTACTACCTTTTCCTTATTTTCAACTTCTTCCAACATGGTATCTACTATAAACAGCAGATCTTCAACTTTGATACCTTCATTTTCATCCTGCTTCTTTGTATTATGCCAAGGCACCAGTTCTGCAGATAGTATTTTCAAGGATTTATACAAATCCTTTATAACAAAAGAAATGACATGGTATTACTGATTTAAAAATAATAGTACTCATTGATAACACTAATATTATGTTTCAATATCTTAGAAAAACACTAGGTTTTATGTTAGGGTTTAATAAATATATTAACCATCATCAGTACTTTTTTAAAAAATACCATTACCAATTAAGAAAAAGTCTGAAAATTAGTTTTCTCCAAGTAAATATAGGACTTACATAAAACATTATATATTAATTATCTCGAATCTGGATGCTTTAAGTAATTATATGTTATTATTAGCATATGTTATTTAAGTAATTATTTTGAATTATTGATGGATAAAAAAGTAGTTTGCCCTTTATATTTTGGCCTTGGATTTTTTTTATAAAAGACTTACTAAGATGTAATTCACATAGGCCAAAATGCACCCTCTTTAAAGTGTAAAATTCAATATCTTAATACATTTACAGAGATGTGCATACATCTCTTTAAAAATTTCACATTTTTTAGTATGCTTTGTCTCTCCAATTAATCTGTATCCTGTCTTCACCTTTTCTGACACCTCCCACAATGCCTTGAACATAATCAATATAATCAATAACTATCCGTTTGTTTCTTTCCTTTGCCAACTTTCTGTTTTAGTCTTTCCGTTGTCTTAGGAAGGCTGGGACATTTTCTAGCCCATCTGTCCCGACAAGGAGAAAAGTGAAGTTAGCACTATTCCCTTCTACTGGAAGAACCCCCTGACAAGCAATGATTGGGGAAGATGCCATGATTTACATAAGTAGCCACTAATTATCACTCTTTTCTGAGATGTAAATTGGTACAACTCAGGCCTATAGGTAGGTATATTACTCCAACATTATCACTCAACTAACATGTTTGTTTTGTTGGATTTTTTTATTTTATAGCTCTATCTGAGCCCTATTTAAAATGGGAAGGAGAAATTAGGCTGAATGTGAATATTCTTTCAACAGTTACAGACATGTTTTCATTAAGATATTTTAAAATTCAGCATCATCATCTCCATTTTTTGTCTTGGAATGTGTTATTCTGCTTTATTCTTTTGACAAATATTGAGCACTCAGTATGTATCAGGAGGTTCCCTGGGATAGATCCGAGAACAAAAAGATAAAACTCATGGAGCTTACACATTCTTACACATATCTCTGGCACCATTTACACTTCATGTAAGAAGCCTTCTATTAACAAAGAGGGTCACTGAATCATCTTCATGAACAGAAGTAGTGCTACATATATATTAGCTGTTAAAAATCTAAAGTTTAAAGGGAACAGAAATTAAATACTACTGACTTTAGCAATTCACCTTTCAGTGAACTACTCAACAAAAACTGAAAGAAAAAATAAAAACCCTGAATTTAATAAAGAACACACGATAACTCTACAATGTGAAGAAATGTTCTTTTTCCATGGATAGATAGGCTAGGTAAGTGAAGTATAGGCTGCTGCCTATAACCTGCTCTACAGAAGAGACAGACATGAAGATAAACTGTTTTGAGAGAAACAAAATAATTTAAAATGTGGAGAGAAAAAAATCCCCAATTAAAATGAAATGAAGAATAAGACATTACGTCCGAAGGGGAATGAGGGCCAGGAAAATTTGCAGTATGGGTTTACCAAAAAGATGGAGATGAAGGCAGAACAGTGGAGGACTTACAAGTGCCAAGTGGATATACTATAGATTTTCAACAAGGCAATGACCTAAAAATGTCTTGTTTAGTAAAACCGTACATGAGGCAAAGCTTATAGTAATGACAACATCAAATAGGTAGTACTTAAAACAGGTATGTTAAGTAGCAAGATTCAAATTTTAGGTAAGTTAAACCTTTTCAGCTTTACAGTTAAACAACAATAAAAAAGTAGGCCTAGTTCTATTAATAAGGCCACAGACTCCACAGATTTTCAAAGCATATAAAGAACATTCAACCCCTTACCTTTAGGGAAGTCAGCTGATCTGCCCACATTTCTATTATAGGAATAAGATGCTCAAATCCACAATCTTGAACAAGATCTTTATTAAAATGTTGGACTCCTCCTTTGCTCTGTTTATAAATTATTACTGGAGCTCTTGGATTGTGAACAATTGAATTGATGCTACTCAGCACCTTTAAAAAAAGACAGTGTTTTTAGTTGAAATGTTTGTTGTAGTCCTATCAAAGTGATATATATGTTAACGGAGTGCTTTATATGTCAATGTAGTATCATTTTCAGAGTTAATTTTAGGCATTAGGAAGATCTTTAATCAGACTGATACTAGTAATGTTTTAGGAGTACAATAGTTTCATTAACTTGATTAAACATTTAAGTTCTAATGAGAACCACAGACTAAACAGAAGAACTGAAATGTATTTTTAAATGATTTAGACTTGAAAGTAGTTATGAATGGCCCATTATAATCCACATAAAGAAGAATGATCATCCAGATATCCTCAGCTAGAATCCCACATTTCCCTGTTTCTATATCCTCATATTTAAGCTAATTTGGATATCAAAAGGGGGCATTTCCTTTTGTTTCACAGCTTTAGTTGAAGTTCAAAATAAAGACAATGAAAAATACAGTCTGACACATTCTAAAGAGAAATCCTGAAACATTACGCAGGTCTTGCTAAGAGGTGATCAACCTGATTAGATAGTGACCAGCCTATCTAAGAAAATGTTAGAGCTTCATTGGACAGGATTCTCCAAGACAAGTGTATTTTAAAGGTGAAAGAACTAGTGAGAGAAAAAATACTATGCTGTTTTTCTTTTGTCCCCTTACACGTCTCCTGAGAATTTGACTTCTGAAGTTTATTTACAAGAAGTTTTGTTATTTTGTATTTTAGTGCATTTTTATATTTCACTTCTATTAGATTTAAACTCTTTAAATATAATAGAGTTTATTTTAACAGAAAAAACCAATCAGATTATTAATGAGATCAGGAACATAGTCCTCCTCCTCTCCCACCTCGCACCAAAAGTAAGGAGGGCAGAACTCCTAAAAGAGATCAAGGAGTGATGCTGCGCTTCAGAGGTTCACAGACAATCCCATTCCATGACAGAGGTGCTGAACAAAGGGGGAGGGAGGTATATGCATCCAGACTTGGCGGGGCATTGTTTGCAAAAATTATTGCAATTATTTCTCTTCCTTATATCCTCTCACCTTTGCCACGCGACACTGCAGGTTTTCCCATCAAGAAGTGGAGCTATTTCCTACTCCTCGATTCTGGGCTGGTCTTGGGCTTTGCACAGGCCCACAGTAAAGGAAGTAATGGTGTGCCAGCTAGGAGCGCAAGACTCAAGGGGCCTTGATTATTTCTGCTCTCTTTGAACTCTGCTGTCACACATGGACAAGCGCAGGCTAGATGACGGAAAGTGAAAGACACCTGACCCAGTCACCTCTATCACCCTGAGCCAATATCCACCAAGTCCCAGAAGCAGAGCCACTTAGCTGACTTGTGTCTGACTGCAGACGCATGAAGCAGCCCAGCCAAGAGCAAAAGAACTACCCAGCTGTCCAATCTCAATAATACTAAAGGACTGTTATTTTAAGTCACTAAGTTTTAGGAGGGTTTCCTACAGAGCAAAAATGAACTCATACGCATGTAAAGATGAAATAGAGCAAGGAGAAGCAGCAGCAACAAGAAAAGCCTGCCCTTTTTTATTATGGTAGGGTAAGAATACGCCCTATGGCCAAATGGACACTTTTGAAGAGAGTCAAGCTTTGCTTTCACAGAAAAAACTACCTATAGCTGGAGGACCGTAAGGGAGTATTACCTGAGCAGGATGAGGAAAGAGATTCCTAAGCAGTCAGCTGGAAAATACATTGTCCACAGAAAGAATGATACATTGCCAAGGTCCTTAGTTGATGGGGAGGAAATAACCCTACACACACACACACACACACACACACACACACACACACACACACACACACACACACACACACACACACACACACACACACAGAGCTTTCCATGAAAGAAAAAGCAGGCAGTGTTTGGTCATCAGCCTCACAAAGGACACCACTGTTAGACTACACCAGTACCAGTCAAGAACGATTCTCCCCTCTTGCTTTCTACTCTCACCCAGCATCTACCCTCACTGCCACCCCTGAAGACACCAGACACAGCAGAGGACTAGGAGAGAAGGTGGAGCAACGAGAATAAAGAAATAGATCATACCCCTTGCCACACTGTCTGTTTGAAAAGTAAGTACAGGTCAGTCATAAGGTAAAGTAGGCAGACGGTAGAGGCTTTGAACTGGGTGACAGATTGAAGTTTTTGATTGAGATTTGAATAACTTTTTCTTCTAATTTTTATCAAGAAAATTTTGAAACATACAAAAAACAAAAAGAATATAAATAATAAACACTGCATGATTCTGGGTTCTCCAGAGAAACAGAGCCAATAGAGTTATGTGTGCGCACGCGTATTATTTATTTATTTATTACAAGGAATTGGCTCATGCAGTTATGGAGGCTGACAAGTCCCAAGATGAGCAGTCAGCAAACTGGAGATGCAGGACAGCTGATGGTATCGTTAGAGTTCAGATACCAGCAGGCTCGAGAGCCAGGAAAAGCCAACATTTCAGTTCAAGTTTGAAGGCAGGAAGAAAATCAATGTCCCAGCTCATAGGCAGTCAGGTGGGCAGAGTTCCCTCTTCCTCAGCCTTTTTGTTCTATTTAGGCCTTTGACTGACTGGAGGAGGCCCACGCACGTCAGGGAGGGCAATCTGCTTTACCAAGTCTACCTACCAACTGAAGTGTTAATATCACCCAGAAACACCCTCACAGAGACACTCAGAACGACGACTGACCAAATATCTGGGCATCCTGGGCCTAGTCAGGTTGAAACATAAAATGCACCATCATAAATACCTGTATGATCACTACCTAGATTCAACAATTGTTAACGTTTTGCCATATTTGCTTGCTCTATCTATATTTCAGCTCAACCATTTGAAGAAAATGAAGACATGATAACACTTCACCCTCAAATACTTAAGTAAGCATCTCTTCAAAGTAAGCATATTTTCCTACAAAACCACAATACCATTATTACACATAAGAAAAATTAACTATACCCTAATATCATCAATGCCTGGATTGAATTTTAAATACATTGATGTGTATAATATGTGACTATACCCCCCCCCCCTGCCAAAAGCTATGAGTTCTATGTTATATATCATCCAAGAAGAAGAAACTTTCCTTTCCTCTTCTTGGATGATATGATAATCAAATAATCAAAACAGCAAGTTTATAGGGAGAAGAGTAAAGCAATTTCCTTATTACCACCGTCAAGCCTATTTAATAAATAGTTACATGAGTACAAAGACAAGGTAACATTTGATCTCGAATCTTTGCTACTAATCATACTTCAAGCAAAACTCATAGGTCTGGTAATATGACTTCATTTGTTTATTTAGGAGCTTTTTTTTTTTTAAGTTCAAGAGAGTATACTTCAACAACTCACTTCTCCTATATCTAAATACATCATTTTACTGGAAAAATTCGTAATTTCCTTTGCACTGAATTAGTATTGACAGCAGAGTATATTCTTCCTTATGACTTAGCCATACGCTGATGAATGGCAGCAAACGATGTATTAATGATGAAACACTACAATGACTAAACAATTCCCAAAGAGACGGGAATTAAAAAAATAAAACTCACAATATAGGTCTTATCTTATGCAGAAAGAGCTTACAGATACTGATAAACTCTTGATATGGATAAAAATATTTTTTAAGGGTAATCATTAGAAGAATCATTAAAAGAATACAATGATCATCTTAATTACTTTAAGAAAAAAAAGGACAAAGATATCTCAACCTAACAAATGTCAGGAAAACAAAAGACTGGAACACAAACCACATAAATAGAAACAGAAAGTAAGATGTCAGGAATAAAAGCAGATATATGAGCTGGTCTCAATGTCCATGTCTGGTTTCCCCTGTTAAAGGACGAAGCCTCTCAAATTGAATCGAAGAAACAAAATGAAATAAAAGAGATTCAGTTAGAGTGGTACAGGAGAGTTACCTAAAACTTATCTAAAACAAAACAGTTTTCAGAAGGTGCCTGGACATAAAATGAACACTGATATATGAAGAACTAGTAATAATCTATTAGATAATGTAATGGAAAGGAAGATTCCCACACAATAGCAATAAAAGTTATAAAATACCTAGGAAATAAATATAATAAGAAATATGCAAGAGCTAAATTTAAAAATATATAAAATGTTATTGAAGGCTATAAAAAATACCCAAATAAAATTAGAGACATATTTCTGAGTGAGATGATTCAAAACCATAAAGGTTTCATTTTCCAAATGTTAAATCTAAAAAGTAATTCGATTTCAGTTCATCTCAATAAGATCTATTTTTGAATTTGACAAACTGTTCATCCAGAAGAATAAATGTGCTAAAAAAATAGCCAATGAAAAATTTTAAATGAACAATGACAAGATTACCCTAAAAGGTATCAAAATCTACTATGAAACTACAGAACTTAAAAGAATATGGAAATAGTATGAAAATGGAACACACTAGACAGTCTAGAAACAAACCTAAGCACACAAGGGAATATGGCATAAGATAAAGGTTTCCTTTTAATAAAGTACAAAAAGTATGGTCTATTAGAATCTGCAAACTCAAATGCCTGTTGAAGCCAGGTAAGAGCATAAATGAGTGAAGCAAGGATGGGTGGGTACTATGCTAACTGAAGAACACAGGCCCATATGTGACAGGGGAAAGGCATAATTCTATTCTGATTAAATGACAGTGCAGAATTTTATTGCCAGAATCTCTGGCTTTTTAGAGAAGCTAGAAATAAGGACTTAACAAATAAAATTTCTTCATTTAAAGAAATTACTAATAGTTAGTAATTAATTCAAAGTTTAAAAGAACCCTATGTGGGTCCAATAAAATGAGTGCAGGCCCAGTTCAGTTAGTAAACTACCAGGCTTAATAAATTGCACATCTATCCAACACATGCTCATCTATTTATTCTATAAAACCAGTAAAGGAAGATCTCTCCATCACACCAAGTAGAAAATTAAATTTCAGATGGACTAAACATCTAAATAAAAAACAAAACCATACAAGGATCTTAAGAAAATAGATTTACTTAAATAATAATAATAATGATGATACCAACAACAGCCAACAACAAAAACTATAAAAGGGAAATGGCTTAGGGGGGAGAGTAGGGAAAAGGAGAATTAAAATTGCGTAAAAATCTTACCAGCTTTTTACTACCCTGCTTTGAACCAGACCAAAGTCTCTTTTAAGGGGTAAGAAAAATTCTATGCAAAGCTGCTTACAAAGCTTTTAGCCAAATAGGTATGTAATTGCAAGCCAAGACAGGATAAGCACATACAAATACCAGATAACAAGTATTCCTTACCAACTGATAATTTATTACACTGCAATTGAAACCAGGGTTGACTACAAACACCAGTGTTTGCCAGCTATTCAATACCTGAAAGTATCTCTGGTCAGTTAGGGCCTGCTGCTGGTTATCTTT
The DNA here is from genome assembly GCF_036562045.2 of Rhinolophus sinicus. Classification (NCBI taxonomy): domain Eukaryota; kingdom Metazoa; phylum Chordata; class Mammalia; order Chiroptera; family Rhinolophidae; genus Rhinolophus; species Rhinolophus sinicus. The sequence goes on from NC_133759.1 coordinate 36,900,741, forward strand.
GCTGGGCTCATCTTTTTTCTCTGTGTCCTCAGCTTTGTTTTGACTGATAAGATCCTGTAATCTAAAGGGGGAGGAGGGGAATCAAGATATTACAAAATGCTTTCCTAGACATTGGATTAAGATAACAAACTGAGCCAATGATCCAGCTACCCTCCCAGCAGCTTTAAGTTTTCACGTATATGTGTGTATATGCGTGCACACACACACTTTCATACATGCATTTAAAAAAACGTTAAGCCATATTGTCACTGGAAAACAAGAAGATCCTCTCAATAGACCACAAATTAGAATCACTAAAAACAAAAAGGATCAGACTGAAAAAGAAAGTTCTAACCACTCCCCAACACATGCAAATAATAGAATAGTAAAACTACAGCAAATGATGAAAGCAACATAAAAGGTACTCCAAGCTTGGAGGCTACAGGTGAAGGGAGCAAGAAGCAATGGGCAGGGCAGCTGGTTTGTAGCAGCAAGAGCTAGAGAGCATGGTCTTTCCCTCTTCACGCTCCACTTGTGCCAAAGACCAGACAACAGTGATGCCTGAGCATCCCCCAGTCAAGAGCGCATGAAAACCCAAGAGACCATTGTTCCAGGGGGCTACTGGAACTCTGGGGGAGAGTCTCTTTACCCAGACACCTAAATATGTATGAGTGTATCCCCCTAGTAGCAAACCCTTGCCTTTCTCCAAATATCTCTGCAGTCAGGCTGTAGTAGACATTCCTCCTCCCACCCACCATGCCCTTTGAGAAAAAGTGGTCTCTTATTACACCCGCCTCAAATTGACCATCTGAACTTTGAGTATACCTCTCGGTTTCTTATAGAACCCTGTTCCATTAACTGATTCCATGACTCATTAATGAGCTTGACCTGCTGTTTGTAAAACAGAATATCAATATTCCATCACGTCATTTGCCTGCTAAAAAAGCAATCAATGGCTCCCCACTGCTTTGTGAATTAGATCTAATCTCCTGGGGTTAGCATGTGAACCTCTCCATGCTGTTAGTCCTAACCCAATATTCCTCCTGACTCCTTTCTTACCTCATCTCTTACTACTACCCTACAATTACCAACTCCAGTCACATGTATTGTCCTTGACCTTCACTCAATTGCTTATCTCTGCTCTCTGGTGAGTATGTGCCAAAAACAAATTAATATGGAATCAGCTCTAGATAAAAAGTCAACCTCCTTCCTCTAGTAGACACAAAGACCTCACAATCCATTTTCCACGTGACTTTCCACCTATTTGTCATATTCACATACTTTACAGTTTTGCCTAAAGGTAGTACCAGAAATATATTGTGTAGAATACAAGAGACACAGAAAAGCCAACATGCTCCCTAGTGGGAATACAAGTAAACTGATATATCTGAATTTAAATGTTCATTAACCTTGCACATCTTGCTCCATGAACCTTTGGAATGTTTGGGCAAAATAACCTTTGGACTGGGCTATAGCAACACTGTCTTACGAACAATTGTTAGTAAAGCCAACAGTAAAAGCAGATAGCCTGACCACAAGGACTGATAATTATGCACATTCTTTCTGGAGACAGGATCAGTAACCAATCATGTCCAGCTAAAGAATAACTCAGTTTGTTAACACCAACAGAAATTCCTTTCTTATGTGAAAAATAATACAAAGGAGCCACTTCAAAATGGAGTCAGAGCAGCCATCCCAGAGGAAGTGCTATGTACGTCTTACTCCTCAAACCTTCGGAATGTTTAAACTGGGCAAAATAAGCTTTGGACTGGGCCAGACCAACACTATATTTCAAACAACTATTTGTAAAGCTAACAGAAAAGCAGACACTCTAACGGACTAAAAATTAAAGACATTCTTTAGAATTAGCAGCACCATGTTTAGCTAAAGAATAACAGCTTACGAGCACCTATAGAAATTCTTTCCTTGATTTAATAACACCAATAGAAATCCCTTCCTTCTATTCATGTAATTATTCCCCTTCTCTTTCTCATAAAAACCCTTTGCCATTACCCCCAATCGGAACACTATTTGAGTGTCTGCCTGCATCAGTACTTCCTGGATAACTATTCTTTTGGATCTCAAACGCTTGTTGCCTCTCACACTGGCCTTTTATTTTTAGGTTAACACTTCTAGTCACGTAATTGGAATAATTACTTTTCCCTTCCTTTTCTCATAAAAGCACCCTGTAATCAGGATACTATGTGGGTTTCTGTCTGAATCTGTACTTATCTTTTTTATCTCAAATAAATGCTGTCGCCTCTCATTCTGGCTTTTTCTTTAAAGAGTGTTTTAGAAACCTATGTTGTAGCAGAATATGCTGTACTCAGAAATATGCTAGGGTTGTTTTGTAGTCTCCAGAGCAGTAAGCAAGGCCTGATAGCCACAAAATTCCCCTGAGAGTGCCTAAGGTATACTTTATGCACTTAGCAGACACTCATTCCACTGAGCCAGCAGCAACAGCTTGGTTTCTTTGTGGAGTCTGGGAAAAAGAGAAAACTGTACTTCCAACTTAAAATATGCTGTGTTATCTCCTGTTTTCCATAGCCATCTCTGAAAGATAAGTTTCTATGTGCAGACATTTTATAGCTTTTAACTGTCTGTTGAAACCTTTCCATGATCTCATGGTGATTCATTCCCATTCTGAAGATAAGGAAAGAGTTGAAAAGGGGAAGGCCAATTTTGTTTTAAAATCATGCTAATTTAGCCACAATGATACAAAACACATGTATGCATCCATACGAACCTCTCAAAGTTATGTTTCCTGAATCCTTTTCCCTGCATTCCTAGGATTTTTGAAATCATTAGGATGAAAAAGAAGGGTGGTTCTCTTCAATCCAGCAGCCACAACTCTGAAGGCAACTGTTTCTCTAGGAGGGCAGTCCAGCTCCAGGCCAAAATCCAACGTGTTTTCTTTCAGGCGCAGACCACAGGCAATTATAAAAGCCTTGCCTGGAAAGCCTCATGGGGGAAAGCTGCCCTCCACACACCAGACTTGGTGCACAGCCTGTGCACTGCAATCTCTGGAGGGAGTTGCTGTCAAGGATTCAGCGCCCCTGACCTCTCCCCTCCCTCCATACTCCCGGTGGCCACGCTCACATGCACGTCTGCATTCCTAGCCCACGTGCCTCCATTCAGGGCCCTTTTCATCTCTCTTACTAGAGTGGGGAAAACCTTAACTGAAACACTTTCCTCCACTCGGTCTGTTTTTCCACTCCTAAGCCTTCTCCTAGGCCCATGAAACAGTAGGAGTCTTTTGTGCCAGGCTCCTAGGCAGTGAGATGCTTCCTCCCATCTGTGCAGCATGTCACTGACTGAACTTTGCCTGGTGCCATTCCCTGGGGAAAATGGAACACTGAGGCGCCAGCCTTTTGCTTTTTGGCCCCTTGCTTATACTACTGCAGTAAGTGAATGAAGCCTGGATTATTCATTTCAATTTGGCTTGTTACCCTAACTGACCACCTCTCGCCTGTCAGCTCAACATTAGGGTGATGGGATTCTGATTTTGTTTTCTCCTAGCAAAATAGAAATACCATTGAAAAATTAAATGGAATTAGTGTAGTACCTCTGGTTATCTTGCACCAGCAGACCTACTTGATCACGTCCTAGCAACAGAATTTTAATCAGCCTGTTTGTAATATTAACTCAAACAAGAGAAGCCCATGTTTCCCCATGTTAAATTAATAGCCTCAGTTGATACTGAAGGTTGCTTAGTTGAAAGGTAACTACAAATTTAAAGGGGAAAAAAAAGGAATTTTCTCTGGTTCTAAAAGGGAAAGAGACTTTCTCCTCCTTTTCTTGTAGTATTTCTTTTTGAAAACTTGTTGTTGCAAACCCTTTATCTGTCTCTTTAAAAAGAATGAAAATTTTTTAAGATTGATAGAAACCTCTTGCCAATTTTACATCCTAGGAATGTCTACCTTGGGAGTCTTGGAACCACCCCTTTGCCATGTAAATATTAGGGAGGACCATGCCTTATCTTCCTGTCTCTGTTGGGAGTTCAGCCTAGCCTCCAGGCTCTAAATTGTAACTTCCTGTTTGTCTAAACAAAACAAGAAGTTTCATTTTTCCTTTGGATAAAGACAATTCACATGTATGTAATGGCTGTTATCTGCCTGGTTGTATAAAAGGGTGAGATTTCATTCTGTCTTTGCAGATTGCCTATAATGCACTTTACAGTCTGCTTGAATGTTTATTCAGTAATATTAATAAAACTGTTTCTTTTTTTCTATATATGTGGAAAGGGCCCAACATCAGTTCTTTGAAAAAATATTCTACCTCTGCTACTTAAGAAAATAAAAATTTTAAAAGTTTTACCTTGAAAAAAATTTTTTCAGAGGGTGTTTTGTTTGGCTTTAATTATTAGTGTGGTAGTTAAGAGTGTGAACTTTGGAGTCAGAATGACTGGATACAGATCTGACTTCTTTCCAAATTCTCCTACATACCACCTGTGTGATGTGGGCAAGTTATCTAACATTCCTAATTCTGTTTCCACATCTAGATACTACAAAAGTTCCAAACCTAAAAAAAATTTAACAGATTTTTTTTTTAATTCCAAATTTAAATTTCTAAAAACACAAAATTTCCTCAAATTCAGCAGAAAAAATATATCAGGGATTGGTTCTGAATCAATTTTAAAGGCTAACAGTGAAAAGTCAGTCTAAAGACCAGAGCCCAAATGAACACCACTATACACACACACACACACACACACACACACACACACACACACACACACATACAGAGGGTGCCAAAAAAATGCATACACATTTTAAGAAAATAAAACTGTATTAAAATTGTAATACTTAATATGTACCGATAACAAAAGATGAATACAAGTCACATTTGACTTCTGCATTTACAAGAGGTGCTCAAAGTGGTTCCCATCAGTGTAATTTTAATACAGTTTTTTCCTTTCTTAAAATGTGTATACTCCCCCCCAAAAAAAAATCTAAAAAAAAAAAAAAAAAGTGTATACATTTTTTTGGTACCCTCTGTATATAGTCAATTCTTGTTATTTGTGGTAGTTATGTCCTATAAAGTCACCATAAACACTAAATTCGCAAAGACTACCCCATTGCTTCTCGGGGAAAGAAGACAGGATCAGGTTCCTGCATGCATCTGGTCCCATTCCCTCAACTGATCAATAGATAGCCTTGTCTTTAAACATCAGCGCACATAAAACTAGGTTAACAGCACTGTCACTCATGCCTAAATGAAGTTTACCTAACACACATATTTTCTCCATAAGGCAGATCACAGCCTTCTTGAGTGTAACGACACTAAACAGCACTTCAACACTATGTCTGGACGCCATCTTGGAGAAATTGCCAAGAAAAAGCACAAAAATGCAAAAAAAAAAAAAAGGAAAAAGGAAAAGAAAAAAGAAAGTGGCTCTGTGATAATAAAAAAGGATGCTTATTTACATTATGAGAGCTGAAACAAGAAGGCAGAGTGTCACCTTGTTCAACAGCTGGAAATGTATGTGTTTGGCATGTCTGAATGATTATGAAGGTTCTACAAGTATTGATTTGGGGATTAAAAATAAATGTTAGCAGGTAGGCTAATTCACAAATACAGAATTTGTGAACAATAGGATTAACTATATTACCCCTATGTATATATACTCGTAAGTGCATTTATGTATGTGTGTGTATATCTTCACTAATATACTTGCCTTGAAGTCAATAAGATTCCTTTGCAGGGAATCAGGATATGCCACTCCAAAATATGCCACTTTGACATAAATGTTTTAAGTTAAAGGAATTTGAAAAACGGCAGGTGCAGGAGAGACTCTCTGAAGACAGAGGGATGCCAAGAAGAATCCGAGTTTCTCCCAGTTGACTACCCTTATGTCCTGTTGCGTTTTTCCACAACTTTCCACTCTTCATCAAATCTAGTATAAAAACGCTCAGGCTTAACTGCTTCTTCAGGTCTTCATTTCCTCATAGAGTCTCCCACATCACATAAAACTCACATATTCAATAAATTTGTATGCTTTTCTTATGTTAATCTGTCTTCATCAGTTTAATTTTCAGGCCCAGCCTAAGAGGGCTGATGAAAAGTTTTCTTTCCCTACACCTTCTCCTCTGACTTTTTACCCCCCTACATCCTCCTATTACCAGTTGCTTCTCCACGAATTTTCCCATCTCAGTTAATGCACCAACGAATACCTAGTTATTCAGGCCTGGCTTAGGAGTCTTGATTTTTTTCCCCCTCAGCTGCCTATATCCAATCCATCACCAAGTTCTATCAGTTCTACCTCTAATCTTCCAAACACTTCTCATCACTTCCACTACTGCCACCTTGAATCATGTCACCACCTCTTGTTCAAATTCACACAATAGCAATGCTCACACTATTTTACATTTAGTACTATATATAAAAGCTGTGTTGTTTATTTTCACTCTCCTCCCTTCATGTAATCTCCATGAGGGCAGGGACTTTAACCATTTGGTTTTCCACTGCAATTCCACTAACTCAGAATGCTAAGTAGATAGTAGGAGGTACTACAGGTACCCAAAATGTCAAGCAATAGTAGGAAGGGAAAAAATATTAATTACTTTTTTATAAATGCAGTCTTTCCAAACCTGCCATCTCTCTCTCTCTCTCTCTCTCTCTCTCTCTCTCTCTCTCTCTCTCTCTCTCTCTCCTATCTTAATTTAACTCAATATGTAATCTTGGATGTCCAGAATACTTGCCTTTCACTGTGGCATGTGTTGCCACAGGAAGGAACACAGCTGTCACTGAAAATTGAATCAACTTACGATAATATAATTGATTTAATAGATCTAATGCATATAATAACGCGAATAGCTTTCAAAATATTTCATCCCAATGCTTCCCACACTACTTCCTCAAGTCCCATTCCCTTGAATCAAACAGTACACATAGACAATCTTCAGAAAATACGATCACTATTTGAGGACCAATTTTTTGCAACTCCTCTGAGCACACGCTTTTCCAAGTCAAGAAAGGCACAAGTGGGGGATATGAATGGCTCACTGCACTCATTCTGGTACTTTTAAAGTATGACGAGGCTATATAGGCTTCAGGTCATGACTACCACTAACAAAAATTGGGGGCTTGTCATTTCTAATTTCAATGATTCCCTTGCAATTCCTCCATGACTTCCAAAAACAATTTCCTAGTTAAAATCTTGTGTTTTATTATTATAAGGCAACTACCTTTTTCTTGTTCTTAAGATGAATATATAGCCAAATCCAACACAGTAGAAATTGTTTTTAAACTGTGGAACCAGAAATATCCCTAGTTAGTGTCATTCCCTCCCCCCACCATCAGCATGGTAATTTCAAGCCAAGGCCATTATGAGGTAAGATGATAGGTAATAAAAATAATAAAATAGTTTTAAAAATAAAAATAAAAATATAAAAGCCTAATAAATTTGTAACTTTGGTAAAATATAATTACTTGATGTTTTTCTTAAGGGCTTTCTCCAGTTTCTTCACCTGTTGTTTATAAAGTCTTAATTCATGCTGTGTGGGCCTGTAGAAAATAAATGATGTTGAGCATTCAATTTATTAAATAAAACTATAAAGATATTTAACAATAAACAACAGAGTATACCTTGTTACTTGTCACAAATATGCTTATTAAAATTCTTAAAATATTTCATGATTGCTAACGAGGTATTAACTGGCCATAGGATTTCTTCTCTATATTTGTTCAAAACTTTTTAGCATTTTTTTTGTTGTTATTCTATTACTTGTTTTTATAGCAAAATATTTCAAATGTACAGATAAGAAGAGAGAATAGTAAAACAAATAGTGGTGTATCTACCACTCAGCTTTATCAAAGTTGAATATTAACAGATTTGTCTTATATTAAACTGAAACATTATATATACACTAAAACTCCATGTATGTCCCTCACTACTATCATTCCTCTCCTTCTCATAATACAGGTAACCACTTTCCTAAATTCACTATCCATTATTCCCATGCATGTTTTAAAATTTTTACTACATATTTATATAATCATAAATTTACATATTACTATGTGGCAGGTCGTTAAACTTTATATAAGAGGTTTTTATACTGTAGATATCAGTCCCATTAAAGTATAAGCTTTATGAAAACAAGATATTTGTTTCGGTCATTATATAAGAGCTTAAGACAATGTCTAACTTATAATAGGTGTTCAACAGATAGTTGTTGAATGAAAAACGTCTCCACAATGCTCATTCCTCACTATCAGCATGGAGAGTGTCATCGCCTCATGGTAGTATGCGGCATATAAATACATGTTTCTGTTGTATGCCATTTCAACTTTTTAGTTTTCTTCTCCCACAACACAGGGATAAGACGAAATAATGAGACATCCAAAAGTAACTTTAGAATAGAAATCTCATAGTGTAAGACTGAGTCTGCTCTGAGCTCCTACCCAGTTTTATCCTCTTCATTGTGGACTCCTATTTTCTCACTTCCCTTGCCTACCTATGCGTTCTTGTTCCTTCCATTATATGAAAGACAACTGACCAAAATGAGCAGACGAGTATGAGTTTCTCCAAGATGAGTTTCAAAGAAAAGGGGCTAGAATGATTCATTTAACCTTCCCAATTCCAGCATGTGTTTACTTTCCAAAGGTGAAATAAAAATGACTTCAGTTTTTCTTACCTGCTTTCCAAATCTTTTTGGAGATTCAGCTTTTCACTTAAAAGTACATCAATCTTAGATTTCGATTCCTTGAGTTGATTCTGTAATGACTGCAATGCATTTTATAGAAAAAGAGTTAACTTTCCTAGGAAATTATTATTTTACTTTATAAGAAAGTATTTATTAGATATCTAATCCCCGTACCATTAGAAGGCCTTTATAAGTTGGTGAGGCATCAAAGCTTCTGTAGTCTTTTTCTTCTTCTGACTGACTTTCATCTTCTTTATAATGCCTACGAAAAAATACATGCAGTATACTTCTTATGAAAAATCTATCTTCAAAGAAAAAAATCTAGCTAACAAAAATTAAATCAATCCAATAAGGATTTGATAACCTAAATATGAATTAAAATTTAAGCCAAATTTCCTACTTGTTCTAATACAGAATGGTATTAGGTATTAGGTTCTACTACCTAATATTATAGTATATATCTGCTCACTACCACCTTAATTAGAATGTAAAATCCACACAAACCAGAACTTTGTCTGTCTTGTTCCCCATTTTATCTCACTGCCTAGAAGAGTATGGGCCATAAAGGTGGGTAAAAAAACACTTGTTAAATGAATAAACAAAGCATACTGTTTGTTTCCTTCTAGTACTTTAGGTCACCAAAAAAGCTAAATGAAAAAAATGTACAGTATAAGTGGACAAAGCAGCAGGCTTAACAGTCCTGATTCAAGTCTGGATACCACCATTAGCCCACTGTGTTATTTGAGGTCAATCTCTCAGAATTTGTTTTCACATCTGTCAGATAGACAAATATCTGTCATACGTGTCTCACAGAAGTGGTGTTAAAAGTAAGCAAAAGACATTAAAGCATTCTGTGAACTGCCAACTACTACTAGTAAATCAGTTATTATTTTAACAATCCTGATGCATTAACACTGGCCTGTCCAATATGGTAAACACTGGCTCCATGTGGCTAAGGAGGACTTAAAATACGGCTGTGCAACTGGAGAATAAAATTTTTAATTTTATTTAAAATTAAAACTTAAGAACTGATGCAATGCAAATATTTTTCTGCTAAACACAACTTTACGGTTTAGGGCTACAATCCGCTGTGCTGCACCACGTGCAAGTATTACTGTTGCAGCCTAATGTGCACTGGGCACATGCGCGGCTTGTAGTACTACACACAAACGTACAACCAGTCTAGTCAGCGTCAATGGATTGATCCAGTTTGAATGGTTTTCTTTTTTCCTATATATCAATATAACACTGTAGTGTGTTTATTCTGGTATTACATTTATGGTGATACCTATAGAAATCAGAATTAATAATTAAACTGATAGTTATTTTAAGAACTAAACAATTTTTCTAGTTTAAAAAAATAATTATGGACAGATTTTTAACAGAATCAAGTGGAGACAATAACATGTGAGAGAGTACAACTGGGACAGTAAAGAGACTTAAAGAAGTATGTCACGAATTTCCTGACGAATGCTCTTTTGACTTGCTGCAGAACAAAATGAAAAAGCTGTTGGCTCACAAGTGACAAAAGAAAATAACAGGTAAATTGGACTTAATAAAATTAAAACAATTATTGAGCTTCTAAGGACACCATCAAGAAAAAAGACAACCCACAAAACAGGAAAAAATATTTGCAAATCTGATAAAGGACTTATATCCTGAATACATAAAGAACTCTTGCAACTCAACCGTAAAAAGACTAATAACTCAATTTAAAACTGGGCAAAGGACTTAAATAAACATTTCTCAAAAAAATATATGCAAATTACAATAAGATATGAAAAGACCCTCAACATCATTAGCCCTTAGGGAAATGCAAACAAAAACCACAAGGATATACCACTTCAAACCCACTAGCATGGCTAAAATTAAAAAGACAGACAATAATAAGTTTTGATGAGGATGTGGAAAAACTGGAATCCTCATACACTGCTTGGTGGAAGTGTAAAATGGAAACAAAATGCAACCACTTTGTAAAAACAGATTGGTAGTTCCTCAAAATGTTAAACATCTAATGTTACCACATGACCCAGCAATTCCACACCTAAATATATATCCAAGAGAGGTGAAACATGTCTATACAAAAACTTGTAAACAAATGTATGTAGCCGCATTATTCATAATAACCGAAGAGTGGAAACAACCCAAATGTCCATCAACTGATAGAAGGATAAACAAAATGTGGTATATCCATACATTAAACTATTATTCAGACATAAAGAGGTATTAAGTACTGATACATGCTATAATATGAGCCTTGCAAACATTATGCAGAGGCCAGTCATAGATGATCACATATTGTATATGATTCAATTTATATGAAATGTTCAGAAGAGGCAAATCCATAAAGACAGAAAGTACACTGGTGGTTGCTTAGGTTGCAGGTGGGTAGGGACACAGGACAGAGAGGAGATGGGGCATGACTGCTAGTGGATATGGGGTTTCTCAATAGGGTGATGAACAAGTTCTAAAACTGATTATGGTATCGGTGACAAATCTCGGAATATAGTAAAACCATTGAATTGTACCTTTAAAATGGTAAACTCTATGGTATGTGAATTATACCTCAATAAAGCTGTTATTTTAAAAAGTTGTTTGTAATATAAAAATATTTTAAGATAATAAAATAGATAATGTTATGAGGCATTTTCAGCAAATGCACAGTGAATGTAATAGTCTCAAGAGTGAAAAAAGCATGGAGGTTAGCCACCGAAATCAGAATTAACCATCCAACAAAAACTCGTAATATAGGGGTTTTTAAAAGAAGAATCTGAGCTTGTAACTTTGCCCAGCTATAAAACACTTTGAAATCTTGCACAAAAACAGAAATTGTTTATAGATGTAATGATGGCAAAGTAAATTATTTCAGTTACAGAAAATTTGTAGGAAAATGAGGAAATAAAAGATATTTTATAAAAAGTGGAAGATCTTCAATTAAACCCACTAACAACTGTCTGCAAAAATACAAGACCTTTCTCATAATATCAAAGATTAATCCAAACTTTGAAAATTTCAAGTACTTTATCTTCAGATGAGTAATGTGCCCAATTAATACTTCGGGAAATGTTTGTCTCAAAAAAGACTTCCAAATTTACTAAGAAATGTTGTCAACTTAAGACCTGAAAAAACTAAAAAACTCGAACTTGTAGTGTATGTGTTTTTGAATTTTGCATATCTATCCAATGAAGAATTTCAGCTAGATATGAAAAAAATCATTTTTTAATTACAATTGGTGTTCCAGCGTTGTTAAGTCAAAAATCCAGATTTACTGGAATTTTTAAAAAGACTGATGTTTCTCTTGCTTTCTTTGTTATACTGTATAACACATGTGTTGGAAATATTTGTTTTCTGAAGCACACTATGAAAAACATCATGGATACAGTTGTAAAATTATTCAACATGTACAAATGCTATGCCAGTTGGTGAAACTGCTGAAACAAATAGAAGACAATGAATTCGATGATCTTGTATTTTTTGCCAAGGCTTATTGGTTGAGTCATGGAAGTTACAAAAATTTATTGTACTATTAAACTGAATTCAGTATTTTCTTGAAAAAATGTGTTCAATAATCAAAGACAAAAAAAATGGTACTGTGATTTGTTTTTTCACCAATATCACTCTACAAATGAGTAAGCTAAATCTGAAGCTCCAAAAAAAGGAAAAGCATTATTTGTGACTAGCTGATAGGCATGAGAATTTACACCGAAATGGAAACTTTTCTTAACACAAATCAGTAATATTGATTTTATACATTTTTCTAATATGAATCAATATGCATAAGATTTTAGTTTTAATCAGCAGTACATGTAAATTGGCCACTAAAATTACAAAAAAAACTGAAGAATTTTGTTGCTCTTGATAGATTTAGAGTTGCTTTTCAATTTTGCAATAGTCTTCTGAATTAAATAAGAGCTAGTGAATTTATTTAAGTTAGACATAGTTTTGAAACTGTTATGTCTTTGATTTTTTAGTCAAATCAATTATTCTAAAAAAGATAAACCAGTTTTGTAAATGTGGATGCAAATATTAAAGGAAAAACAAATTTTTTGTACTTGATTCAGTTGCTAGAAAACCTCTAGGTATGTTTGGAACAATTTGGATATGTAAATCTATTTTTCAACTGTAAACTTTATGAAATCTAAATACAGATCAAATATTTCTGATGCAAAATTAGTGTCTGAATTGAAATATATGCCATAAGTTAAAATAGTCATATTTCACTGAGTTAGTCTGAAAAAAAGAATATGAAATATCTCATTAATAATGTTCTTATTGATTACATGTTGAAACATTATTTTGGATATTAAATATGTAAAAAGTTATTTCATTTGTTTTTTACTTTTTAACTTGGCTACATGAAAATGCAAAATTACATATGTGGCTTGCATTACATTTCTACTGGAAAGTGCTGTACTAACATATCTCTCAGACCTTCTAAAACACATGCTGGCCTTGAACAAATTATCATTTTAGGAAAGATGGTGATGAGAAGCATGACTGACTAGCTACTATATAACAAGTACTAAGATGGATGTTTTATATAAGCTGTTTCATATTTAACAGGTGAAGAAGTAAAGCTTAGAAGAGGTATATAACTTGCTCAAAGTCACTCAAATAGTATTAGGTTGGTGCAAAAGTAATTGCAGTTTTTGCAATTATTTTTAACCTTTTAAATGGTAATTACTTTTTTTTAAAGTTTTATTTATTGTTTAAACATCTTTTAATTAGTTTCAGTTGTACAAAACAATGTAATAGTTAAACATTTATCATTTATATCCCTCACACAGTGATAACCCCCATTCCCCCATCTACTATCCCTCTGACATCGCACACAGCCATTACATTTCCACTGTCTCTACTCCTAATGCTGTACTCCACTTCTTGAACCGCAATTATTTCTGCACCAACCTAATATGTAGTAGTGGTGAGACTCAAATTGAAATCTCTCTGGCTCCAAAGCCTATGCACTTACATCACTCCCTATATATACGCTAAAATACCTGCCATTTACGGCTACACTTCTTAAGAGAAGCCTAATATACAAATGTTCTAGAGGAGGACAATTTTAAATGTACGCGGACCTAAAGGGAAATGGGTTTCAGTGAAGAATTATCACGCTATTTCCCTGCAGTCCTTTATTTAGCATTGACAGATTTTGTGGTTTTCCTGAAGCAGAAACCATTCTAAGCATGCCCCACGCTCTCATTAGGATGTGGCACCCCCACAAGTTCCTCCGCGCCCTTTCTCCAGTGGCCTGCAGAAGGCTCGGGAGGGGCCCCGTATTGAAGATGGTGCTCCTCAGGGATGAAGAGAAAGAGCTTAACTAGAGAAATCCTGTGTCTTATTTTCTTCCCTAATCCACATGCGATCATGTCCAGGAGATCAGAAGTGAATCTCAAAGCCACTTGCTTCCATTTCCCAAGACCATTTCTAAAATTCCTATCTAAAGAGAAGAATGGAATTAGACACGGGAACTTCACTCATCTACTAACTCACTATAGAACTATTTTCCCCAGGGGTAGCTTTTCAAATGTCTCTGACATCTCAGAAGCTCCCTCTGAGCCTCATAGGTTTTATTCCTATGTTACTTTCCTTGGCTCTTTAATCCTACCAAGCCAGGGAAATACTAATAGAAATAACAAGTAATATATTCCATGCAATCTACATTGATGTATTAATATTAGGTAAAGAAAAGTAGGTAAAGTAAATTAGCTAAGAGCCTCTCATTTTAAAATTTACTTTTCCTCTTTTTCAAAGATTGTAGCATGTTTGTTTGCACTTTTTTCCTAAGACTTCCAACTGGTTAACCGTCATATATGCATATTGCAGGTTTGGTTCCAGACCACCACAATAAAGCGGGTCTTGCAATCTTTTGTTGATGGAGGGTCTTGCCTTTCATTTTTTTTAAAAAAAGGCAATATCTGTGAAGCACAATAAAGCAAAGTGCAATAAAACAAGGCATGCCTGTATTCACATTTCTGCCTTGATTGCTGCTTTCCCTGCGTTTTCTAATGTATGGCGAAAAAAAGGAATATCAATCAATAGGTGTTCAGAAACTGCCCTCCACAAATCCCTCTGGAGGCCTCCCCAAGCCTGTGCCCTAAAGTTGAGCACCCAAATGGTATGCCATAGACACACTGTGCACAGGGTTACAGATGTGCCAAGGTACTCATCCCCCTCAGCCCTCCGGACAACTGGGTAAGGCATGAGGTGGCCAGAGTTCCTGAGTCAGTTGTTTCTGACTGCAGCTTTGTCTGTTCATCTTTCTATGGTATACAAACATCACTTTTGGTGTTTCATGATGAGAAAAACTTTGGACAATGCTGCCCTTTAAAAAAATGGGTGTTAACATGGTAAAACTGGTTTTGTTATACGTTGTTCTACCACAAGAACCTATCAACAACATTAAGTGAGAACTTACTGTGTATTTATTATATTTTACTTCTGTTAACTTTACTGAAGGAACAGAAAAAATAATAATTGGTGTCAAGCGGAGGGCTTCTGCTTCTGCAAGAGGCCCAAGTCCTGTCTGTCTTCTTCCTTTGGTCTTGCTTCTGTAGCTACAGGTACATAACACCTTCTCTCAGGCTTCCTGTTTTAGTCCACTTAGGCCCCCAACATAGCCTGTCTTCCCTCATTTTCTATTCCTTTTCACCTCTTTCATCTTTAAATTCTTTCATCACCTTTTCTTCAGTAATTTAATACTTGTTCATTATTTTTATAGTACTCCTGCTTCTTCAGGTGATACTAACATCCTATTTGTAGATCTCAAAATCCATCTTGAAGTTGCTACAATCTCACTATCAAGTTAGTACTCACTCTTAGAAAGAAGACTGAGATTATAAACTGTGCAGTTCAAGAACCCTGAAGACCCTCTCGTTGAGAGACTTTATATCGCTGCAAAGTATAAATGACTTCTAATTTTCTCATTTGTAAGAACATTATTTCTAATGTAGCTCCTATTCTGTTCCTATCTCCTTCTCCCATAACGAGAGACATTCAATCTAAATATCTGACCTGAGCCAAAGCATTTGTATAGGCCAAAGTATTTCACTTCGGCTAGACAGGTGATGACAGGATTAAATACAAAATTCATTTTCCCCAAGTTTCTCATTCCTTAATCTCAGATTTTCACTACAAATTCATGACAATCAAATTCAACACCACTTCCCTCAATGGCCGCAATCCTTTTGTCATTTTTAGTCAGAGAAACCCCAGTTTGCACAACTTCAGAGGCAACCTCTCACATATTCTACATGAGAGATTCCAGTGATGGCTGTGCTAAATCTTCTCTACCTTACTAAACATCCCAAACTCTCTTTCTTCACCATCTAGATCAGCGGTCAGAAAATTGCTGCCTGTGGGTTTTGCACCAAAGTTTTATGGAACACATCCATGCCAGACCCTTTTCACACCATCTATGGCTGAGTTCAGCAGAGCTGCGTAGTTGCGAAAAGGCTCTACAGCCTAAAATACCGAAAATATTTACTGTCTGGCCCTTTACAGAGAAAAGTAAACCTGTATCTAGATTAGCATTGACTAAAGACATAGATCAAAGGTTGTAACTGATACTCAGTTTGGATCATATTTTTAAAGCATTGAGTTAACTGTGAACATTAAAAAATCTGTTTTCACTTATAAATCTAACCTCTAGCTTCTCTCAAAAACAAACAAACAAAAACCCAGAAGATCTAGCCACACTGGGCTCACATTACTGCACAGCATCAATTGATGAGCATGTGTAGTAGCTGCCCCCTTAAGACAGATGGTGCACAGCTCTCCAGTTTGCCACAATCTCCATCTAACCTGATTCATTCATTTTCATTATTTCCTTAATTCTACCAGCATAAGACTCTGCAGCTGCTCAAGCCATGAAATGCTTCATTTTCCTTCTCTTTACTCGTACATACTTTGGCTATTCATTTTAGTGTCAACTTGGCTAGGCCATGTTGCCCAGCTCTTTGGTCAAACACCAGTCTCAATATTGCCGGGAGGTATTTTTAGATGTGATTAACTTTTAAATCAACAGACTTTGAGTAAAGCAGATTAACCTTCATAATGTGGGTGGGTGGGCCTCATGCAGTTAGTTAAAGGCCTTCAGAGCGAAGACTGAGAGCCCCCAAGAAAAAAGGTATTCTGCCTCCAGACTACCTTCAGCCTCAACACTGCAACACCAACTCTTCCCTGGGTCTCCAGCCTGCACGCCTGCTTCACAGATTTCAGACTTGCCAGCCTCATCTCATGACCCAATTCCTTTAAAATCAATTCTTCTCTCTATATAAATGTATAATTGGTTCTGTTTCTCTTAAGAACCCTAATACACACACCTGTGACCCCATCACCCAGTTTTTCTGTATTAAAGGAAAAAGTGCCTTCTTACTTTTTAAGGCAAATGATGTCTTCTCATTCATTTACAGCTTCCTCTTGGTCCAGTATTTGAATGACTGCTCTAGAGAGGTTATGACCTCTATCAATGAACATACCAACAAATCCCTGGAACTGCAGCCAAACTGGCTTAATTATAGGGCCATAATAAAGTCTGTACTTTTATACTTATCCACTTTTGCTCATAACATCCAAGGAGTCTAAAATGGCTTTAGCTTTTTTGTCTTTCTGCTTCCCCAAATTTTACTTGTCCTTCAAGCTCAAGCATAGCCCCCATCCGCTTTGTAAAAACTTCCTGGTCACTCCATCCAAAACTAATTTGTTCTTCTTTTATACTTCTGAAATATTACTGTCTATACAATTTTTAGTAATTATTCTAGTGTAACATTATGGATTAGTGTTTAAGTCCTATATTTTTCTTAATTATTAATGTGTTTATATTTTATCTCCCTTACCAGATTGTACACTCCTAGAAAGTAAGGACCATACTGTGTCCTATCTCTATAGACTCTAACACCATGCCTACCATCTAAAAAATAAGTTTCATTTGGAAATCAGAAGGTTCCCTGAAGTTACTTGATATAATACCGCTTTCTGCATAGAACGAAGCAAGGAGTTGATCTATCATCATTAGTTGTTCTTTGTCTTTTCTTCCTCCCTTTTTACTTTTTTCCCTTTCCCTCCATCCTGCTCCCTTTTTTTTTTTAGAGTCCCCAATGGCCAAAAGAATGAGCAACCAGCACAATTCTGTCATTGGTCCTGCTGAGTTTCTGGAAAGTCATTTTGGTCATTTTGTTTGGGGGGTAAGAATACTATTATAGAATGTACACTTGATGAAAGCAGAGAATTTATCTGCTTCATTAATTATGGTATCCTTAGTTCCTAAAACAGAACATGGCAGAGAGCGGGTGCTCAAATAAATATTAGTTAAAAGAGCTATTCCATCTATAAACAATGAAATAGATTGCTACTGTTCTAATGACCTCATATTAAAGCACTTTTGATTATTTGGCCGTAGATATCCTTCAGCTATTTTAGGTAAGTTGAAGACCATTATTTTAATCTTTACCCTTAATTTCCTTAATCAGAGGTGCCAAGTATGTTTTACACTATATGTTTAATTTTTCACCATGACATTTTATCTGTATCTCACATAAATCTGCATACTAATTAGGCTGCACCTGGGTAGGCAGCTAATCTAATCCTAAGTACTTTGTGGATAGACTCGGGAACTATCCAGTGGCTCGATAACATCAGTAGAACAAATTATAATACTTCAACAAAAGAAAAAGTGAATCCTATTTCTTTTGTGACCAAAGCTTTAGTGATTACTAAATATACATATTTAATATAAATGCAGTAATATATTTTAATATAAGTACAGTCTTCAAGATCTTTATAAAAAAAGAAACCCATAGTTACATATTAGGTAGATTTCCAAAGCATATTTAAAGCTTCAAGAGGCTATAAGAATTTTTGATGTGATTCATGACTAGAGAGTAACTTTAAGAACTGTAATACAGGATTAGTCGTACCTTTGTTTATGCAGTTTTCTAATTTTAGATTCATAGTAATCAATTAGGCAAAGCAACCTAAAAAACAGAAAACAAATTGAATTATTTTCAAAATGTGGTATTGTAGCATTTACTATTCTAATTTCAAATTATAGTGATAAACATACAGATAATCTAACAAGTTTATTAAAAGTTTCAGTGATTTTGCCAGAAGTATATATGAAATCATGTTTTATATTAATTTCAAAGTATAGTCTTTAAAATAACCACAAACATTGTATCACAACATAGTAAATGTATATTTTCCTTGTCCCAAAAGTTCTACCTCTAGTGATCGGTCAAACAGAAATATTTGCCCAAGGTGATAACTCAAGATGAACAGTTGTTCATTATACCATTATTTTAAAAAGTGAAAACCCAGAAGCAATGTATTCAACACGGGAAAAGTTAAATAAATAATAGCACACCCATACTATACAAAAAGATGAAGCATTAAAAGAAATAATGTAAATTTGTATGTCCTAATAAGTAGTAAGGAAAAAATTAACATTGCATTGCCAAATAGGTACTATTACTATTTTTTAAAAAGAAATAATTGTATGTGAATTTGTATGTGTTTTGAAAAAGAGCTCTTCACGGATTCTTAACTAGGGGATAGATGACACCATAACCTAGGGGACAGTATTGGGTGTCACACTGGCTAATTGGGGAGGGGGGCAGGATGCTAAAAGTTCTTCAATGAAAATGACAGCCCTAAACAACAAAAAATGGTCCCACCCAAAATACCAATAACATTCCTGTCGTGAAACACTAAGAAGGACACAAGCCAAACTATTAAAAGTGATTATCTCTAGGAGGTAGGAATTAGGAGGGTAAGCAGAGCTATACAATTTTACTTTAAACACTTTTATATTGTTTGGATTTTTATAAGCATGTACTGCTTTTGTAATTTTAAAAATCCTCCAAGAAAAATAATACTGTGTTTTCACACATTATTCTTTTTAAAGAAACATTTACACTATTTCCTTTCTATCCTGGGAAACTTACCCATCCCCCCTTTCAGAACTAATTCAACCAATTGTTCTTTTAGTATCATAACTTTCTAGATTATTCTTTCTTTTCAACCTTTCCCCATCCCAACACATACCAGCTTTCATATTATTCTGCAAATATGCTTTAATCTCCTTTACATCCTTCATAAGCCCTCTCACGTCCTACACTTCCCCCATATGGTACCGTTCCATTTCTATCTTTTCTTTTGTAGCAAACTCCATTCATTCTGAGTGATTGACACCTGCTACCTTCAATAAACTTTCAGGGAATTCTGAGCAATAAGACTGGGGGGAAGCAAACACACAAACTGATGAGGCAGCATGTAACACTTCTTAGCACCCTCTCCTTTTTGAAACACTCTTGTTTCTTGGTTATCCTGACACCCAAACATAACTTCTCTTCTTTCTCTAGCTGAAATTTGGAAGTTCTCTGGAGTTTGGTTCTTCTAAATGGAGGTCTGATAGTTCTACATGGCTGATGGACGGTACCGAAGCACATGTCCGTAAATGAATTTGTCATCTTCCCTCCCCACTACCCAAATCTAACCTGAAATCTAGCTATCTGTGACTCCTCTCCTTCTTCCCACAACTACAGCCTGTCAGTCTGGACAATTTCTGTCCATCTCTGCAATCTCTCTCCCTTCTTTTAGCCCTAATACAGCCCTTCATCATCTCCCACCTACACTATTACAACTGATTACTAACTTGTCTTTCTGTCGTTGGTCTTAATTTCTTTGCTCATAAATCCTGGGTTTTTTTTATCCTGCTACATAGAAAGTAGAACCTAAACCCTTTGTCCTAGAGTTTAAGCTTCTCAAAGTTCCAGCACACTTTTCCGTCCGTATCGTCTCCTAAGACATTAACCATCAACTTATGCAACCTGTGCTCCAGACCTCCTGGACTGTTTGCCATTCCCAAATACATTCGGTTTTCCTGCCACCATACTTCTCTAACTAAAATCATCTTTCCCACACTTCTGCCTATTAAAATTCTATAGTTCCTAACAGTCTAGTTTACAAATTACCCCCTTCATGAAGCCTTCCTGGTCATCACCATCTTCCTCAATGGGAACTAATCTCTCCTGCCACACCCACTTAGTCTCCTATTTGCCCCATCGCAGCACATACTATGATCTGCATTAAATTTACTTATTTGAGTATGTGTTTACCCAACAAGACTATTAGGTCCAAAAATGCAGGAAACGTGGCTTTACTTACCTATGTATGTCCTATATTGTCTTGCCCAATGCCTTTTGTAACTTTTGACAACAGCAGAAGTGGCTACAACCTCTAACAAGGTTAATTTACAGTTTTTAAGTTCTGCATCTCAAACTCAAAATTTGCTTTATTAAAAATCAAATAGAGTGCAGAATCTCTAGGGAATCAGACAAATTTATACTAGAATTAGCTTGACTTCATTTGGTATATGTTAAGTTCTCTCAATGCTTCTCTTTTTCTTGCCTTCTCACTCAAATTGACTGTGTTTTTCTGTGTGTTATTTTTTCATTCCTCTTCCTCCATCGTCTTGCTATCTTCTTTCTCCCATTGTAATTGTCTCTTTATTTCTTTTTGTTCTTCCTTAATCCTCCCCTTCTTTTCTTTCTTTGCTTCTCTTTTTTTAATTTATTCACACCTATCTCTAACTATTTTTGTTACATTATTTATTTTTACTTTTTTACTGTGTTTGTCCTTCAAAATGATAAAAATCATATATGTATATGTGTATTAATTCTCCAATAATTATCCAATCTATAGTTTTGTTTTTAACTTATAGGTGACCTCATTTATTTTCATAGTAAAACAGAAATACGTAATTAATAAAGATCTCTGATCCTATTATGTAAACACATAAGGCTAGTTAAAATGTTTATACTGTTAAGCAAATAAAAACAAGGTGCTACCTTTATACAAAAAGGGAAAATATGAATATAATATTCATACTGTTTGTATTAAAAATAACACTAAACATTTAAAATTACCTAAAGGGGGGGGTAAGGAATAGGGTTAAGGGGACAGAAATGAAAAATACAACTTCTCTGAATATAGTTGTAGTTTTAAGTTTGTAATCATATGTCTTACATATTCAAAAGTAAATATATAAACTTTAAAATTCCTAAAAATCGAAACAAATAAACCAAACTGTAAATTCATTTGGTAACATAAACACAGAGAAAAGGAATATTTCAAGATATTTAAGAACACTATATGTTGATTGTATCCATAGTGGAATATATTATTAACATCAAAGATAATTTCAAAGAAATTTAAATTTCATTCAGTAGGTCTATTGTTAGAAGTAATTCTGGTATTACTCTTTTGAAACTATTTTTATATATTATAGGATAAAGCAAATAATTATGATATTGTTTTTAGGAGTAAGAATTTTTTCAGTGCAAAAGAGTTTCAAATATAAAATCAGAGTTTAAATCAAAGTTCTATAATGTTAACTACATCTGGAAAAAAATCAATAATAACTTGGGATTTTTCCCAGAAATATATACAGTTCCTAGTACTCTCCACTAAAAAGTCCTAAAATCAATGACAATATAATAATGATAAGCAACCTGAACAACCAAGCTGCAGTTTCTAAAAACTATTGCTGACTAAAAAGATAGTCTAATTAATTTGAAATTTAATTCAGTTAATTTAAAACATTTAGTGCTAGTTTTAATAAATATCTGATTCCATTCCTCAAAACAGCTCTAGGGAAAAGAAAAAAAAATGTACATGCTATACCCTCTATCTAAAAAGCAATAAGTCTAACAAAGATTAGTGGAGTTAGATCAAAAGGATATAATACCAACATGAAAAAGTTGCCAACTGGCCAATAAAGGATAAATTGATCATTAAAGTCCCATGAATAACAACATTTGAAAAAAGAGAGATAGCTACAAACAAACAAAAAAATCTTACTACTGTTTATCACTGGAGATCATCAGGGTACCAACTCCTACACTAAAAAGTGGGTATTAAAATAAAGAACTGAGCATTGTTCCCACCTTCCCTGTAACAAACTCTATAGGGCAACTAAATACCCGCAAAATGATAAGAAATGTTCTTTTTTTTTATGGAATTGCAGCAAAAAAAAAAAAGAAAGAAAGAAAGAAAGAAAGAAATAGCAGAATTGAAAAAAATCACCATATCCATCGTGTAATGGTTAGCACTCTGGACTCTGAAAAAAATCACCATTTTGCAAGATCATCAATGGGTGACTCCATTAGATGAAAGGATGATGGGTAATTTTACAGTGAAAAAATCAGATTGTTACTATACAAGCCCCTGAACAATCTTAGCATCCCCAAGAGTAGGCCAATTAGACATCCTGTGCCTCCCAATATGTTACTATATGAAACATACATTACCACCTATGAAGTATTTTGCCAAAAGTACTTGAATCTGAATTTAGCACTAACTTCCATTTTAAAGGAAATGTAGGAAGATAGAATATACTTCTTTAGGACAACTGGTCAACAAGTTAATGACGTTAAAAAAAAAAAAAAGGGAGAGACGACAGGAGGAAGACTCCTCCAGTTTATAAGAGATATACCACTCCCAAGATAAATTCAGTTTAAAAAATGATGAGTCTACATATCAATTTATGAAGCAAACATTACTGTCTATCCAAGATGGTATGAGGAACTCTTTTGCAGAGATAAGCAAACACTCTGTTTTGAGTGACAATGCGCTCTTCATCCTCCTTTGTTAATCTACAGATATCCTTTTGCAAAGAAGCAATAGTCTCTTGTTGCTCCATTCGTTTTTTCTTATAATGCTGACATTTTGCCTGTAAGAAATTTTTCAAAAAACATAATTATGATAGATACATCTAGGACACGATATCCTAACAATATTATACACAAAGTCATTTTCACAGTTACACAGTATTGAGGCAGTTTTTAAATGGGTACTAGCTCCAGGAATATTAATATGTCATAAATGCAAAAATGTAACAAGTGAAATAGGTATAAAATAGGGAAAATACAGCTTATAATTGCTTGCATTCAGCATTTCGTAAGAGTAAAGGAACCCAAGAATCTCTATAAAACTAAAGAAAAAGGAAAGCCATTGGAGAGTTTTGAGCTACTACTATGTTGAGAACAACTGAAAAAGGCAAAGGTAGACGCAGTGAGACCAAGAGAGAAGCAGGAGAGAAATGAAGGTGACTTGTACCAGCATGTAGACTAAAAGAAAGTTTGGAGAGGAAATTTAGGGACTCAGTTTTAGACACGTAAAGTTCTAAATGCCTATTAGACATCCAGTGGAGATACCAAGTAGGCAATGGGATATGAGTCCAGAATTAAGGTAAGAGGTCTGGGCTATAGCTTTAAATCAGGTACTATGAATTAGACTGAGCATCACCAAGGGAGTTAAGAATATATGGAAAAGAGGAAAGGTCTAAGGAATTAGTACTAGGGAATCCCAAGTACTATTAATAAGAGATTAGGGAGATGAGAAGAACCAGCAGAGCTGAAGAATGGGGTTAGAGGGAAATCAAAAGAGGATATTCTAGAACCCAAGAGAAGACTCTCAAGGGACAGTGACAGGTCAAGAAAGGTAAAGACGAATTAATTAAGCAACATGGAAGTCACCTGTGACGTTGACGAGCTATTTTAGTACTATCATGTAAGAAAATACATAACTCAGTACCTGTAAAGCTTTATGATCCTTTTGAAGATCTTTTATTTTATTCTGTTGCTGGCAAACCCTATTTAGGGATTCATCCTCCAATTCACCAATTTTGGATTTCACACTCTCCATGATTTGTTCTAAATCATTAGCTCGTTGTTCCTGATCTACTGCTCGGCGTTTCTCTAGCTGAAGTTCATTTCTAATAACAGACACACAATTCCTTCCTTAGTAATAAAAATAAATCACACCAACAAACCCCCCCATCTAACAACATAATGAATTTCTAAAATTTCTTTGCATTCTTAAAATTTCTATCTTATAACACAAACCAACAGAAGAAATATAGAGTACCATTATATAACTAAGCTAAGCCATTACCAAAAGATTTATCAATCAAAAATATTTTTTAAACTTAATATTTAATCAAAATGGAAAATTAATTTTCAAAATTCTTCTCAAGGCAGTTATTTTAAAAATGCATACCACTTGGATACAAAAAAATTCAAGAGATATTTCTCCATTTTCTTACTTAAGCTGCTGATTAGTTTCTATGAGCTCCTGGATCATGTTCTGTTGACGTGCTGTTTCGTCCACCAATGTTTTCAAATTCTGTCTCATCCTTTCTGATGACTGTTTGTCAAAAATGGTGAAATCTGCATTTTAAAAAATGTAATACAAATAGTAAAAATAAAGGTAAGGCAAAAAGAAATTAAGATAAAAACATTTTTTAAAGGAAAGAAGCTTTTTATCATAAGGAACAAGAATAGGATGAGATTACCTTTAAGATCTGTTCTTTTGACTAGAGACAAAGGTTTTAAGCCATGCATCATCAACAGCACATTTATGTTCTCCCATTCTGCTGCTTCACGCTACAATTACAAAGGAGAGAGGAAAGGATCAACTTTATAACGTAAAGAAACACCCTCTTGTATATCATTTTCTTTGTTTTCAGAATAACAGGACTTTTTCACCAAACATTTTTTTAATATGAATTTTTATGTATATGTAATGATCAAAATTAAGACATAAATAAAAAATACCTGTAACTGCAGTGAACCAAACAGACCTTAGGTTTTTTATTTAACTGAACCAGACCAGGCCTCACTCAAAAAAAAAAAAAAAACAGCTGCAAACTAGGTTATATTTGCTGAATAGTACAGAAAAAGTAAGTCACTTAGAAACAAGTGTCATTTTAACATGACTTATAGAGTCACACACACACACACACACACAAACAAAAAACCCAAAACATATCTGACTGGTAGGAGACAATAATTTAAATAGTTCCTTGTATAATGGACATGGTCTAACTATAAAAAGGAATCTGTCCATCTAGGTAACTGGTTCAAGAATCACTCTGAAAGACACTCTCAAGTCTTGTTTCCCTGATTTTAAATATGTATTTACACCATGAACCTGAGAGGGGAACTCTAACTTTCTAGATTAAGGGAATAAAAACATAACAATGGGAAGAAAAAAGTGATAAGAACATAAAATATGGATAGGAATAGAAATATCGATTTTTTTAAATGACACATTTAAATCCATGATATTAATACAGTAGTTTTACAATGGCCTTTTAATGTTAAATACAATGACCAATTTTGAAATCACTGTGTGAGGTGCTTTACTCGCTTTTTAAGGTATTACAGTATATTTGTGAAAAGATATTTGAGTGAATTTTCAATGTTTAAATGCTTGAAAAATATAATTTATACAATAAATACATTTTTGTTACTGGTATAGTATGTAAGTAAATATCATAATAGCTTAAAGATTAATAATATAGACAAAAAATGAAGTATTACTCTTCACATCCAAATGCCCCTGACATTTAAAAATCTATCAAGACAAAAAAGGAAATTACCCTGATGACTCTTTGACAGCATTATGACTCATAGTACCAAATAAATCTTTCCTTTTGACTGCTGACTTTCTTCCCCTTCTTTATCTTTTCTACACTTCTCCTCCTTCCCACAGACTTTTCTCTTATTTATGCTTTAGGTCTTCTGGTCACAAAGATTAATGACACAGAACTAAAATTATTGCTGATACCCATTTTAGGAGCCAAAAGCTCTGTGTGGCTATCTCAGTAGATGTCTACTAGATAGCATAAAAATAAAATGCCTTGTAAGTAATAATGTCACAAATTTTCAATGATCAAATTAAACATGTTGTTCCAAATTAAACATGAATACTTCTTTTAAGAGAAAAAATAATGGAACTGTTTGCAAATTCTGAAAACAGCTGAGAACGGCATTTTCCAAAGTATGTGCTGCAAAACACTAGTTTAATGAAATATTCACCAGACTGGTGTTAAATAAGTAGGGAGTGCTGTATACTAAAGCCTTTTTTGGCAGACTGAGAATATTGTGAAGTCTTAGAATAATAAAATCCTTTAATAGTATTTAACAAAGCATTGCCCCAAATTATCTTACTAAATCAAAAAATCATTTTAAAGTAAGATTTTTCACATTTGTAGATGTAGTATTTTTTGGCCTATATTTTACAAAACACTGGCTTCAAGTATTTCAAGTTTACCTCTTTTTCAGTCATGAGTCTGATGATTTACTGGATTCCTCGGCTTTAGAGGCTACTGGAGATACAGTTTCGTTTGTAGAATCAAAGTAGAGATTGGCAATAAAAAGTTTTGAGTTGCCTAAATTAAAAAAAAAAAAAAGACAATAGATGTTAAACAAAATTGTATTTAAAAGAGTCCACTACTCTTGGGCAATTGAAGTCATTCTTGTGTCAAAACTTTTATAACTTCTTAAGCTGATGTAAAGAATGATTAGAATAAACCATATCTTATAATGTTCTCTACAAATAAAATATCATGGGTTTTACACATATACACACACAAAGAAAATGATTTATTTTAACTAGATAATGTGAAAAGCATGTGAAGCCAATAAATAATCTTTTGAAAACTGCTCCCGAAAAAACTAAAAGAATTGTACCTGACCCAAAGTTAGAGGCCAATCTAACAATTCACTGGACTAACTCCCAGGGTGAATGAAGTTGCCACTTTCTCAGGTAGCCTTTATTTCTAAGTAGTAGATCAGAGGCTAGTAACAAAGGGTTCTGCTTGGCACACACAAAAGCTTGTATTCAGTTTACCCTACTATCACTTGCTCTTATTGTCTAAGACTCCGTCATTCTATAGGAAAAAATTTCCTTGGATTGTTTGAGATACATAGGTATAATCCCTTCTTTCCAGAGACAAAATCACACACATTCATTAGTATCGTGGCATTTTAGAACTTGAGAGAACCTTGGAAATTGTTTAATCCAAAATCTCTAGCTGTTTATATCTGACAGGGAAGAATAGAGGGGGAGTTGTATCAATACATCAGGTACTATAACCTGAGAGGTGAAATGATCTTCTCATGAGTAATTAGAAATAGGCCTCCTTGCTACCAGTTCAGTATGTCTTCCAAAGCACCTTTCTGCCCTTCTATATCTACTTCAGATAGTGAAATCCAGCTAAATAATTTACTAGTCACCAATAATTTATTTTCAGTTAAATCTATTAACATGTTACACATTCTCAAATTCTGCCATTTTTGCTGCTTCACACCATAAAGTCCTCTCTTCCTTTACACTTTGGTCTCTTGCAACAATTCAATCACCCACTACGTTCATCCATCCTGCCCTTATTTGAAATAAAGATGGTTTTTGAAAATGTCAGCCAACTTCAGCTGCTACCATCTTTCAGCTATTTTTTTTAACTTTGTATTAGAAAATTTTTCAAAAATACACAGGAGAGAAAAAGTATAATGAACTCAGGTATTCATCAATCCAGCTTCAATGACCAATTTCTTCCATTCTTATTTCATTTATTCCTCACCTACTTATGAATATATTTCCATATACATCACGAACAAATATAGACTTATAAACATAATCTCAATAGCATTATCATACCCAATAAAAATAAGAACAATTCCTTTCTATCACTCAATATCTAGTCCATGTTCAATTTTCCCCAAATGTCCTAAAAGTGTCTTTTCATGATTTTTTTCAAAGAAAGTATATATATATATATATATATATATATATATATATATATATATATATATATATATATATATATATATATATATATATACACACACACATATATATATATATCTCACTCTTAAATTTCTTTTAATCTATAACAGTCCCACTCCCACCCCTCTTTTTTTTAACATGCCATTTATTTGTTGAAGAAAATAGGCCATTTGTCTTGCAGAATTACCCACATTTCAGATTTGGCATATTGTATTCTCATTATTTAACGTACGAGTATTTTTCCATCCCTTATATTTCTTATAAATTTGTTACATCTAGAGGCTGTATTAAATTCAGTTTCAGTAGTTTCTGGCAAGAATATTTTAGAGGTGGTGCTGTGCTCTTCCTACTTCATCACCACTAAGAGTCAGCCAGTTTTAAAGTGGGAAGAACACACCATGTAAGCAAGATATAAGGGTGGTACATATCAGTGTAAGAGAATCCCCCAAAGAGTATGGAGCCATAAATTCTGACAGTCTTCCTAACAGTCACACCAGACCTCTCAAATCTTCAAAATGTCGTCTCCCTCCAGGTGCAAGGCCTGGGTACTCCTAACCTCTTCTTCACTTAGTTAACTCATACTTGACCTTCAGATCTCAGCTCAAATTTCCTTCTTCAGGGAAATTTCTCCTGATCCCATGTCTAGATCAGGGACTCTTGTAGCACTTTAAAGAGTAAAGTATAGAGATTTAGAATTCAGAGTCAGATGGCCTGAGTGACTACCATTTCTGAAACTGTGTGACCTGGATAAACTCATTAACGTCTTTCAGCTTTGATTTCTTCATTTGTAAAACAGAGAACATAGTAATGATACCTACACCTCATAGGTTGAATTAAATCAGACAACATGTAGAAAGTATTCAGTACAAGTGCCTGGCACATAGAAACTTACAAATTGGTAGTTATTGTTATATATAAGTATGCTAAACAAAATGGATCTTACCTAATCATACTATATGTATTACCTTAGACTTTTTCTACAAATTACTCAGTTAACTATATGATACAAGTTGTGTTACATAATATATCTAGGTAAGATTAAATCCCATGAGATAAGCAGTCTACTTTTTAGTAATGGTAGAATAGGTAATTCTGCCTCCAAATACAATGAAGCAAGTCAAATAAAATACGTTAATTTGTTCTTCTTATAAGCATTAAAGAACAAGATAATGAGGAATTACCAGGCCAAAAAAATAACTGAGAAGATGAGAACCCAATTTTTCCCTCAAGGCTTTGCCAAATCCAAAGAAAGAACTGTGAGAATAACTCCTAAAGATCAAAGCCACCCCCCATTTAGAATTGTTACCTGAAAGGGCTGCAACTCTCAGGACAAGGGGGAACCAGAAGCAAACCACCTGTGCTATGAACTGAAACCTGGCTTCCCCTCCTCTGTGTCATTCCAGTATCTCATGGAGGTCCCAAATTAATAGTGCTCCAAGTACCTGGCAGAAGCAAATGAAATCTCAGAAAAAAAGGCCTCAAATTATCCCTACAAAAAAAATGTTTCGAGTACAACATCCAGAAAACAGTAAAAGATATACAGGAAACAAGACATAAAGAGAACAGAAGCAATAATCAAAAGAAACTAGAAAGAAAGACTGCTGATATTGTAATTATTAGGCACAGATCATAAAATACCTATGCTAACAACATTCAAAAAAATAGAAGCTTGAAACTTCTGGCAGAGAACTGAATACTAAAACACAGGAAAAAACAGATTTGAAAAAGAAAAAATATTTAAAACAAAAAAATTACAATAACTACAATTAAGATTTTAAATCACAGTCTTAACAGTAGATTAGAAAAAGCAGAAGAGAAAATTAAATGTACTAGAAGGAAAGTTAGAAGAGACTACCCACCTTTTTAGTTCTCTATGTTACATTCAGGAAAAAAACAGAAGAGATCCCCTTCAAAAAGGGAATATAAGCATAACTGGCATCCAAGAAATAGAGAAAAGAATGGAACAGAAGCAAAATTTAAAGAGTAAGAAGTTTTGAGAGCCAGTGAAATATATAAATCCAGAGTCTAGGAGACCAACATAATATTGCACCAGGATAAAGAAAAAAAAAATCACACCTAGACACATTATATTAAAGTACAGAAAAACAAAGACATAGAGAAAATCTTCAAAGTAATTACAGTAAAAAAAGATTATCTTCAAAGCAATGACAGTTGGAATACCAGCTAACTTCTTAGCAGTAACAATAGAAACTAAGAGTTGACTAATCTTCAATGTGCTGAAAGAAAATAATTGCCAATCTAAAATTCTAAACCCAGTAAAAATATCCATTGGTAATAAAGGCAAAATATATTTTTCAAACAAACAATACACACCTCACATATCTGTTCTACTAAAAATTCTAAAGGTACTTCATGCAGAAGATTCCTTGATAGAGCTGTAGAAAGGAATAAAGAGCAAAGAAATGGGGGGCATGTAAACACACATTAACTACATAAAATAGTAAGACCTTGTGACCTTTAAAACATATAACTGAAATGCACAATAACAAAAATATATTAGCTGGGAGTGGGGTAAATGGAGTAACAGCGTTCTAGTTTTATTTATAATCAAGGAGGAGGGTAAAGGTATCTATTAACATCAGGCTTTTGTAAGTTAAGGATGCTTGAGAATTTCAGGAATAACAACTAAAGAATAGAACAAAATGTGTGATTTCCTAAATAATAAAGGGGAGAAAGAAACCATGATGAATAAAAATGAATCCAAAAGAAGAAAAAAATAGAGAACAAAGAAAAAAGTACATAACATAGTAGACTTAAACGTGTATCAGTCATTACATTAAATGTAAATGGATTCAATGCTCCAGTTAAAAGAATGATTGTCAATTTGGATAAAAAAATAATCAAACTATATGTTGTTGAAGAAAAAAAGACATCTAAAATATTAAAATGCCATAAAATATAAACATACAGAATAGTGAAAGAATAAAAAAGGATTGATGGCATGGGGACAGCACAGTTTAACCTCTGAATTCCCACATAAAAACAAAAGTAACTGGGGTGGCCAATTAGCTCAGTTGGTTAGAACACGGTGCTGGTACCATATTTCCCTGAAAATAAGACTGGGTCTTATATTAATTTTTGCTCCAAAAGACGCATTACAGCTTATTTTCAAGGGATGTCTTATTTTTTCATGTACACCAATCTATATTTATTCATGTACAACAATCTACATTTAGTCATTTATTCATGTACAAAAATCTACATTTATTCAAATACAGTCATGTCATCTTCTTCTGGAACATCATCATAACTCGCTAAACCCCAAATTCTGGCTTGAATTTCTTGCAACTCCATTTCCTGCACAATCATTGGCCCCAGTCTCTCATGTCCAGCAATAGAGCTTTCCTTAAATGAGCACTTCCTGTCCAGGTACCCTGCTCGTAGTGTATTGGCAACACAGCTGTAGTGATTTTTATCCCATGAATTCTTCACCCAAGTCATGACCTCTTGCAGGCTAGGCTTCACAAAATTTCCACGCTGGTTACTCTCCATTATATTTTCGATGTCGTCATTGATTGCCATGCACAAATGGTCCTTGAATGGCTTGTTTATTGCAATATCAAGAGCCTAGAGATAGGCAGTCATTCCAGTGGGAATCATTATTTGATCTATTCTTCTCTCTGCAAGGAAGTTCGTCATGTCTTTAGCGCAGTGAGTGCTGGCTGAATCCCAGACTAGTAGACCTCTTTGGACACCTCACAAAACAAGTGGCAGCATTAAATCAACCCACTTCCTTATAACTGCTTGTGTGCAACAGTTTCAAGAACATAAATGCCTGAAACACGTTCAACCTTATCTTTCTTGCCCTTAGTGATGATAAAGATGCGGTTTTCTTT
The DNA here is from genome assembly GCF_036562045.2 of Rhinolophus sinicus. Taxonomy (NCBI): domain Eukaryota; kingdom Metazoa; phylum Chordata; class Mammalia; order Chiroptera; family Rhinolophidae; genus Rhinolophus; species Rhinolophus sinicus. The sequence continues at coordinate 36,932,857 of NC_133759.1, forward strand.
CCATCCAGATGAATTGCCAAAATACAGGTAACACGTGCACTTTTGTAACCAGTGGAGGGAATGTAGATTGATGAGGCACACCTCTGATCAATTGTCGTTTGAGATCCTGGGACCATAAACACTGCAGTTTCATCCATAGCAATCATGTCGTAGAATTGGTATTTAGAAAAGTCGATGCCATCAACAAAAGACTTGAATGCAAGTGCACATTTAATACCTTCAGTATCGTCCAGTTTGAACAACGTTGTCGACCTTAGAGACAGTTCATACTGCTGAAGGGAGCCATCCAGCTAGTGTTGTGATGCTTTGAATTCTTTTGGGGATATTTCTAACTGTGGTGCCACTGCAAGGGCAGGTGCTTGAATATCAGCCCTCTGCACAACCAAAGCCTTTGCTCTCCTGTCAGCAATCCATTCACAGATGATGTCTTCCAGCTCAGGAAATAATGGTTGCCAACCTGATCCACACTTCGCTTCTTAGCATTTCCCTCATCCACTTGTTGACTGACGTTATCGTACTCTGCTCACCATTCTCGGACCATTCGGAGAGCCAACTTCTTCTCTTTGCAGAAAGCCGTAAGATTCTTGCCCCGGGAGTCCTCCACGATTCCTTTCTTGTACTCGACGGAATAGCTCTTTCCTTTTGCACTCCTCTTGTCTGGGGGGTCAAAATATTATTCCCTTTAAATCTACCATTAAATCAAGTGTTAATTGAAGACTTATGAGACAGTAGTGGCAACAAAAATGATGACAGTTAAGAATGATGGTCCACACAAAAGCGACAAAAAATTGCAGGCACCAAAATTCAGAAAGCATTTCTTTATTTCACACGAGTGCATTAAATATGTCCAACACACGACGTATTGAATTGTGAAGATTTCTATTAGACACAATCATGTCCATTCAAGTGCACACGTTATTCATGCGTTGTGTCTGTACTCTGATTGGTCATTCGGCAATAAGTCCTGAGTTCATCTGTTTACATAGGCGTTTACCTCTCGTACAAAGGCTCCCACTTCGGTATTTACAAATACTTAATTACCATTTATATTATCATTTATTTTAAGTATTAATGTCAATAATATAATTTATTTATATTTAATTATATGTTAATATTATTTTATAATTCAATACATCCCTCTTGTGTTGCAACGGATGTACTAAATGCGTCAGTCTGGCTGACTATCTTAACTGGGGCTTATTTTGGGGTAGGGCTCATATTACGAGCATCCTGGAAAATCATGCTAGGGCTTATTTTCCGGTTAGGTCTTATTTTGGGGGAAATACAGTAGCACCAAGGTTGCCGGTTTGATCCCTGCATGGGCCACTGTGAGCTGCGCCCTCTTTAAAAAAAAAACCCAAAAACGGAAGTAACTAGGTAACAAAGACAAAAAAGAACAATATTTATATCAAAACTCAGTGACAAGTTATTACCACAAATATCAATACTGAAGTGGGTGCCTTCAGGACGAATCACTAACAACCAGAAGAAATGCATGGTATCAGCATCTATGCAGGAAGACAGAAAAGCAACACCCAATATCTAACACTTATGAGGACAAGAGGATTCCCAAATCACTGGTATTTGATAATATTCACTATTGCACTAATATGAAAACATCAGGTGAAACTGGAAGGGGTTTTGCCCTCTCTTATCATAAGGAGGAATGTTGGAAATCCTATAACATTCAAAATTGATATAGTAGGGCTCCAGGACCCACAGTAAGAAGAAACTTCTGGGAATGGAATCACAGTTGAGCAAGATAGAGACAAGAGAGGGAAGGGAAAGTCAAGACCAAAATGAGATGGGGAACAGAGCCAGGAAATCTCAGAAAACAAACTACCATATTTTCAAAAACTACACAAAAACAACAGAAGAGGGATGTCTAAGAAGTTAGATGTGCTTTCTGGAATTCTATACCCCCATTGTAGAAGTTCAGGAGGATTCAGGGAAGACAGAAGAGTAAGAGGCACCAGGAATGTGTCTCTCACCTAGACAATAAGTACACTGGCTGAATGTTTTGTGTAACTATTTTGGAACTGGAGTCTATTGAGGCTTTCAAATTCCAGGGAAGGCTTGAATGATAATTTGAGGTAATTTCAGCCATTAACACAGTTAACAACTACTCATTCCCCACCCCCAGACCCACTGCACAGTGTACCAGGAATAGCTTGCACCCAGTTTGTGTAAGTCAGGGTGGACCAAAAATTAAAAATTAAAAAAAAAACAAACCCTGTCCTCCAAATATCAGGGTTCTGTGATGTGATCACTGATTAATGCTTCTGATCTTGGAGGAGAGGACAAAGAAGGAAGAGTGGTTGCTGTACCCACCCCAAAAGGTTGCTCATCCCACTCCAGCTAACGTGATTTTCAGGAGATTAAAAGGGCCATCTTTTTTCTTTTTCTTTTTTTTTATTCCCCTTAATTTTTCCTGTTTTCCCCTTTTGGGAGCCAGACATTAAAGACTCGGACATTTAAAAGTAAATGCATATATGAGGAACAAAACGTCACTGCCTGTGCTCAGGGAAATGTTCAGGCTCAAAAAGACCTGAAAAGACCTTAAGTTTACATCTTAGACTAATCCTCAGGACAGAGACAGCATACGACCATTTAAAAAAATAAAGAATAAACAAAAACAAAACCCGGCAAACCTTGGGGTAGGGGGAGAAGCTGACCTCCAGAGTTACCATATTATTAGATTCAAACGCCCAGTTTCCAACAAAAAAATAACAAGACATACAAAGAACCAAGAAAGTATGGCCTAATGAAAGGAAAAAAAAACAAATCAACAGAAATTGTTCCTGAAAAAGCAAAAAAGATCTGATGGCAGATCTAGTAAAGAAAGACTTTAAAACAACCTCTCAGAGATGCTCATAGAACTAAAGGAAAATGTGAAGAAAATCAAGACAACAATATATGAACAAAATCAAACCATCAACAAAGTGATGGGAAACCTAAAAAGAAGTCCAAAAGAAAGCTGGAGTTAAAAAGTATAACTGAAATGAAAAATTCAAGAGAGGTATTCAAAGGCAGATTTGAGCAGGCAAAAAAAAAAAAAAAAAGAATCAGTAAATTTGAAAACAGGACAATGGAAATTATCAAGTCTAAGGAAGGAAAGAAAAAAATTTAAGGAAAAGTGAACAGTGCCTAAGGACCTGTGGGACATCATCAAGTGGGCCAACATACAAATTATGAGAGTCCCAGAAGAAGAAAATAGAGAGTGGCAGGGAGAATATTTAAAGAAATAATGGCTGAAAACTTCCCAAATCTGTTGAAAGATATGAATATATACATTCAAGAAGCTCACTGAACTCCAAGTAAGATGAAATCAAAGAGACCTACACCAAGAAACATTACAATCAAACTTTTGAAGACAAAGAGAGAATCTTGAAAGCAGCAAGAAGTGACACATCACATACAAAGGATCCTCAATAAGATTATCAACAAATTTCTCATCAGAAACTTTGGATGCCAGAAGGTAATGGGACAATATAGTCAAAGTGCCAGAAGAAAGAAGTCATCAATCAAGAATCCTGTATCTGGTAAAACTGTCCAGAAGTGAGGGAGAAATTAAGATATTCCCAGATAAACAAAAGTTGAAGGAATTTATTACCATTAGACCTGCCCAGCAAGAAATGCTAAAGGGAATCCTGCAGGTTGAAATGAAAGGACACTAGACGGTAACACAAAGCCATTATGAAAAAATAAATATCTCAGTAAAAGTAAATGGCATGGTAAATAACATGGGAAATTGTAAAAGCTAGTATTATTATAAGTGAAGTTTGTAACTCCACTTTTTCTTTTCTACATTTAAGAGGCAGGTAAATTTTTTAAAATAACAGTCTAGAAGCTAATATTGTAATTCTGGTTTATAATGTCACATCTCATTTTCTACATAATTTAAGAGACTAATGCATTTAAAAGAATTAGTTTATATTTTAGTGCACATATGTATAAAAATATAATTGTGTGACACAAACAACTGAAAGAGGGGATGGAACTGTAAAGGGGAAGTTTTTGTATGTCACTTAAGTTATAAGCTGTTAATTCAAATTAGAGTGCTATAACTTTAGGATGTTAAATGTAATCCTCATGATAACCACAAAGAAAAAAGTTATGGAATATATACAAAAAGAAACTATAAAGGAATTTAAACATTTTACTACAGAAAAATCAAATAAATGCAAAAGAAGACAGTGATACAGGAAGTGAGGAACAAAAACAGGGTATGAAAAACAAATAGCAAATGACAGAAAGAATTCCCTACCTACCAGTAATTACTTTAAATGTAAATAGATCAGTAATTACTTTATAAATGTCAACAGATTGGCAGAATGAATTTAAAAATATGATCCAACTATATGCTGTTTAAAACAGATTCACTTGAGATCAAAAGACACAAAGGGGTTGAAAGTAAAAGGATGGTAAAAAATATTCATGGATATAATCAATGGAGAGAAAGTGTGGCTATATTAACATAAGAAAAAATATAGTTTAATGAAAAGGTTATAAGATTCAAAAAGGACATTACATATTAATAAGAGGTCCAATACAACAAGAGGATATTACAATTATAAACTTTTATGCACTTGATAATAGACCATCAAAACCTCTGAAACAAAAGTTGACAATATAAGGAAGAATTCTACAATAAAGTTGGAGACTCTAATATCCACTCTCAATAAGGGATAGAACAAGCAGACTGAAGATAAGTAATGAAACAGAGGACTTAACACTATAAACCAACCAGATCTAACAGATTTATAAAGAACACTCTACCCAACAAAATACACAGTCTTCTCAAGGGCACATGGGACATTTTCCATGACAGACCATATATTAAGCCACAAATTAAGTCACAAAAGATATCAAAGTATATTCTCTGACCACAGCGAGAAAAAGGTAGAAATCAGTAACAGAAGTAAAACTGGAAAACTCATAAATTTATGGAAATTAAACAATACATTTTTAAACAACCAACGGATCAAAGAAGAAATCGCATGGGAAATTAGAAAATACTTACTGATTAATGAAAATGAAAACACAGCATACTAAAACTTATGGTAGGAAATTTATAGTTATAAACATTTACATTTAAAAAACAATAAAGATCTCAAAGTAACAACCTAGCTTTACAACTTAAGGAATTAGAAGAACAACACACTAAACCCAAAGCTAGCAAAAAAAAAAAAGAAAGAAAGAAAGAAATAATAAAAATTAGAGCAGAGATAAAAGAAATAAAGGATAGAAAACCAATAGAGAAAAATCAATGAAATTAAAAGTTAGCTATTTGAAAAGATTAACAAAATTGACAAACCTTTATCTAGGTGGACAGACAAAAAAAGAGAAGACTAAAATCAGAAATGAAAGAGATGACATTACTACCAATTCATTACTATACAGAAATGAAAAGTAAAAGAGAGTACTATAAACAACGGTATGCCAAAAAATTAGATAACTAAGATGAAATGAACAAATTCCTAGAACACAAAACCAACCAAGACTAAATCACAAAGAAATAAAAAATCTGAATAGACCTGTATCTGGTAAGGAGACTCAATCAGTAATCAAAGCTCTCCCGACAAAGAAAAAGCCTTGGACTTGGTGGCCTCACTGAGGAATTCTAACAAACACTTAAAGAACTAACAAAATTTCTCAAAATTTTCCAAAAAAAATTGAAGAGAAGGAAAGATTTCCTAACTCATTTTGGGAGTAAGTAGTTTTCTTGTATTGTCTTTGTCAGAAGTCAGACAAAGACAATACAAGAAAACTAATGACCAATATATTCCTTAAAGAATACTGATGCAAAAATCCTCCATAAAATACTAGTAAACCAAATTCCGCAGCATATTAAAAGGATTATACACCATACACCATGATCATGTAAGAATTATTACTGGAATGCAAGGATAGTTCAACATATGAAAAATGATCAATATAATACACTGAATTAATGAAATAAAAACAAAACACATGATTATCTCAATTGATGCAGAAAAGGCATTTGACAAAATCCAACATCCTTTCGTGATAAAAACATTCAACAAACTAGGAATATGAGGAAACTACCTCAACATAGCAAAAGCTATATATGAAAAACCCACAGCGAACATCATATTCAATGGTGAAAGACTAAAAGCTTTTCCTCTAAAATCAAGAATAAGGCAAAGATGTCCACATTTGCCACTTCTATTCCAGCCTAAGTTCTAACCAAAGCAATTAAGTGAGAAAGAGAAATAAAAGGCATCCAAATTGGGAAGGAAGAAGTAAAATTATCTTTGTTTGCAGATGATACGATCATATATGCAGAAAACCCTAAAGATTATACACACATTCATTCACACACACACACACACACACACACACACACACACGTTAAATAATTCATCAAAACAGCAGTAATCAAAGTCAACACACAAATACCAACTGCATTTCTATACACTGACAATAAAAATCCAAAAACAAAATTAAGAAAATTCCATTTATAATAGCATCAAAAAGAATAAAATAGTTAGGAATCAACTTAACCAAGGAGGTGAAAGAATTATACAATGAAAATTACAGTAGTCCCCACTCATCTGCTGGGGTTACATTCCAAGATCCCCAGTGGATATCTGCAACTATGCATAGTACTGAATCCTACATATACTGTTTTTCATATACATACATACCTATGATAAAGTTTAAGCTATAAATTAGCCACAGTAAGAGATTAACAACGATAAAACAATTTTAACAATATACTGTAAAATTGGAAAGCCAAATGCAAAAGAATGAAACTAATTTGTCACCATATACAAAAATTAACTCAAAGTAGATCCAAGACCTAAATATAAGACCTGAAACAATAAAATTCATAGAAGACAACATAAGTACCAAACTTATAGACTTTGGTCTTAGAAAGGATTTTCTGACTTTGAACACAAAGGCAAAGGAAATAAAAGCAAAAATAAATGAACGGGACTAATCAAACTGAAAAGCTTCTGCACAGCATAAGAAACCATCAACAAAACAAAAAGGGAGAAGATATTTGCAAATGTCACCTCCGATAAGGGGCTGATATCCAAAATACATAAAGAACTCATACAACTCAACAACAAAAAAAGACAAACAATCCAATTTGGAAAATGGACAAAGGACCTGAACAGACACTTCCTCCAAGAAGATATACAAACGGCCAACAGATATATGAAAAGATGCTCAACTTCACTAGTTATTAGGGAAATGCAAATCAAAACCACAATGAGATATCACCTCACACCTGTTAGAATGGCTATTATCAACAGGACAAGTACTAACAAGTGTTGGAGAGGGTGTGGGAAAAAGGAACCCTCACACACTGCTGGTGGGAATGTAAATTGGTACAGCCACTATGGAAAACAGTATGGTGGTTCCTCAAAAAATTAAGAATAGGGGCGGCCGGATTACTCAGTTGGTTAGAGCGCAAACTCTGAACAACAGGATTGCCAGTTTGATTCCCACATGGGCCAGTGAGCTGCGTCCTCCACAACTAGATTGAAGACAACTAACTGCCGCTGAGCTTCCGGAGGGGCGGCCGGATGGCTCAAATGGTTAGAGCGCGAGCTCTCAACAACAAGGTTGCCGGTGCAACTCCCGCATGGGATGGTGGGCTGTGCCCCCTGCAACTAAAGACTGAAAACGACGACTGAACTTAGAGCTGAGCTGCGCCCTCCACAACTAGATTAAAGGACAGCGACTTGGAGCTGATGGGCCCTGGAGAAACACACTGTTTCCCAATATCCCCCAATTTTAAAAAAGTTAAGAATAAAATTACTATATGACCCAGCAATCTCTCTTCTGTGTACGCACCCCAAAAATCTGAAAACATTTATCAGTAAAGATATATGTACCCCTATGTTCATTGCAGGATTATTCATGGTTGCCAAGACATGGAAACAAACAAAGTGTCCTTCAATAGATGTTTGGATAAAGAAGACATGATACACACACACACACACACACACAGGAATATCACTTAGCCACAAGAAAAAATACTGCTATTTGCAACAACATGGATGGATCTTGAGAATATTTTGCTAAGCGAAATAAGTCAGATGGAAAAAGTTGAGAACCATATGACTTCACTCATATGGGGTATATAAAAGTGAAAGCAACAATTCAACAAGACAAAAACTCATAGACACAGACAACGATACACAATGGTTATCAGAAGAGAAAGTGGGGAGAGGAGAGGTTAAAAAAAAAGGGTAAAGGGGATCAAATATATGGTGATGGAAGGAGATCTGACTTGGGATGGTGAACATATGATACAACATACACACGATGTATTATAGAATTGTACACTTTAAACCTATATAATTTTATTAACCAATGTCACTTCAATAAATTTAGTTAAAAAACAAAAAGGGAAATAAGGAGGAAAAAACAATATACTGTAATAAAAGTTATGTGAATGTGGTCTCTCTCTCTTAAAATATCTTGTGCTGTATTCACCCTTCCTTTTGGGATAATGTGAGATGACATAATACCTATATGATGATATGAAGTGAGGTGAATGACATAGGCAGTGAGACACAGCATTCATCAGGCTATTATAAGGGTTATTTGAACACAAATACTGTGATACTGCAACAGTCGATCTGATAACCAAGAGGGCTACTATTGGGAGGGTAGCATATACAGTGTGGATACACTGGAAAAAGAGATGATTCACATTCCCAAGTGGAACAGAGCATTGTGAGAGTTCATCATGCTACTCAAAATGGTGCACAATTTAAAACTTATGAATTGTTTATTTATAAAATTTTCCATTTAATATTTTCGAACCACAGTTGATCATGGGTAACTGAAACTGTAGAAAGCAAAAACTATGGGTAGAGGGGACTGCTGTACAAAATATTGCTCAAAGAAATTAAAAAGACGTTAATAAAGGGTAACACATCCTATGTTCATGGATTGGAAGACTTAATTATTATGATGTCAATACTACCCAAAGCAATCTACAGATTCAATGCAATCCATATCAAAATCCCAGTGAAGTTTTTTGCAGAAATGAAAAGCCCATCATAAAATACATAGGGAATCTCAAGAGATCCCAAATAGCGGAGACAATCTTGAAAAAGAAGAACAAAGCTAGAGGACACACACTTTCTGATGTAAAACTCATTGCAAAGCTACAGAAATCAAAACAGTGTGGTACTGGCATAAAGACAGACATATAGACCAATGACATAGAATAGAGCCGAGAAATAATTCCCTACATACTTGGTGTGATCAAACAATATGGCTAATGTTTAGATTTTTAAAAAAATTATTACAGTGAAAGACACATTGCCATTAAACCCCTTCAAAATACTCCCCTCTCTTTGAACACACTTATCCCATTGTTCTTGCCACTTTCTGAAGCAGTTCTGAAAGTCCTCTTTCATGTCTTTAGTTGTGCTGTTGTGGCTGCCTCGATGTCCTGAATCAATTCAAAACATTTACCTTTCATGGTCATTTTGACTTTGGGGAAGAGCCAGAAACTGCATGGTGCCAGATCTGGTGAATAAACTGGATGAGGACACACTGTAATGTTTTTGACAGAAATTGCCATATACCAGAAGTGATATGTGACATAGAGCGTTGTCATGAGAGGATGAAACCATTCACCCATTTCTCAGGCTATTTTCTACACACATCGTTTCTTAAACACTCTAATAAGCCCTTATAATATTCAGAGTTCACTGCAGTGTTCCTGAGTAAAAAATTGCACAATTCCATTAAGGTCAAAAAACACAATTAACATCACCTGGATGTTATATCGCCATTGACATGCTTTTTTTCCATACAAGAACTGGGTGACTTCTATTGAGAACTCTGAACCTTGGGCTCAGAATCATAACCATAGACCCAAGTTTCATCTCCCGAGATGACATGTCTTAAAAAGCTGGACTCTGAAGCGGCATGATGGTGCAACTCCAACAAAACTGACAAATGCTGCTGCTTTTATTTGACAGTCAAAACACGTGGAACAAATTTCCCATTCACTTGCCTTATGTTCAAATCTGTTGTTAAGGAGCGCTGGTTAGACCAGTTGATTAGAGCATGGGGCTCTTAAAAACAAGATTGCCGGTTCAATCCCCATGTGGGCCACTGTGAGCTACCCCCTCCACAATTAGATTGAAACAACTACTTGACTTGGAGCTGATGGGTCCTAGAAAAACACACATAAAGTAAATAAAAGTGTGTGTTTTTTTTAATCTATTGTTAAAGTGCTTTGGATGGAACCATCAGAGATGTTCAAATCTTCAAAAATTTCCCTAATAGTCAATTACCCATTTGATAGAATCATTTTGCTTATTCTTTCAACATTCTCTTGGGTTTTTTGATGTTGAAGGATGTCCTGATCTCTCTGGGTTTTCAATCGATTCACAACCATTATGAAATCGCTTGAACCACTTGTAGACTATCTTTGTGGTCACTGCAGCATCACAATAAACTAATTTTACCATTTCATGTGTTTCTTTAGCACTTTTTTGCCGTTTGAAACAAAATTTCATGGTAATGCATTATTCGTGATCCATGATTTTATGGCACACTTTAAAACACACCTTCTTTCAATTGTAGCTCACACCTGACTGACTGCACCAAACAAGTTGAAACTTGTCACTAAGTTTCAACGTGCCACTTCCCGTATTTGAATATCCTACCTTTCCATTGGATGGCACTCGGCAGCAGCATTCACCGTATTTTATCACACTACGTACCTATTAAACTAAGAATAAATGATGGCTGAGAGAGAAAAATAATATGAAATAACTACATGCTCTGACAATGAAGATAAAATACAATTATTTTTTAAAAAAGAAAAAAGGAGAGAACAGGAAGAATGTAAGCACAAGAAAAGTTTGTTTTCAGTAATCATATTGGTGATGATATCAGTGATATAATTCTGACACTGTTGTGTGTATAAAATGAGATGAAACAAAAGAGTAATTACAGGACATTTTATTAATAATTCTATTACCTCCTATGTTCTCAAGAACCAGTATTCCTTCTAAGGAAAAAAGGGCTACAGATATAATAGAGAAATTAAGTAATAAGCTCTATAGTCTCGGTTTGAATTGGAAATATTCATATGAACTCATGAGATAATTTATCTTTAATTTGTGTGTCTACAGATAGATGATAGATTTAGGTATCCTAGCTCTGCCTACTGAAAAGCCTCAAATAGTGACTGACCCAGGATCGCTAGCATACAGACTATGATCTTAAATGCTATCTCCCTCTTAAAGAAACCAGAGTTTCTTAAAGAAATGGAAGATTTCAGATTGTGGACAGAACTTTCAAGATATCAGATAATAAGGAACCTATCAAAGACTAGTAGGGTCATATCAAAAGGATAGGCTTGGATAGGCTCCCAGGCCAAAGATGATACAACATGAATCTAAATAATGATAATAATTGCAATAAACAGAGACCCTTCAAATATGTTTAAATTCATGACCTTATACTGATATTAGATTTTAATTGTCTTCAGAAAATAAGGAACCAATTTATCTTGAAAACTGGCAAATAAATGGTACAAATCAAGCATTTATGCCGTCTTTCCTAAAGGAATGATACTGCTGCCTATCCAAATGGTATATAAAGCACTAGTATTCCAACCAATAAGTGAAAAAGACATGATAGAGTTACAATACCTCTACTTTGCAGCCTTCAATGAATAGATGCAGGCATCAGGTAGCAACAGATACTGAGACCAGGAAGAGAGAGACGACGACACATTATACACCTCCTATGGTCTTGCCAACCACTACATAGAGAATTGCCAAAGGGATTGAATCTGAGTCGGATCCAGTCTGGAATCCAGCTCCCAATGTGCAGGAATTACTCAAGGCAGAAGAACATATTGAACTGTACATGATGATACAATCAGCAAAACCCAGACTGTAGGATATACAGGCCGAATGAGCCAGGTTCCGAATCATATAAATTATAAGGAAAAGAAAGGAAGAGAGAGAAAACGTACAGATTAAAGGAGTTTTTAAAAAAAAATTTTAATGGGTAAAAACCACTTTATAGTGTCTAGAAACATGCCTTTACGAAAAAGCTTTTTTCAAAACACAACTTCTGACTTCTGATTACTACAGAAGTCAGAAGAATGGCTGCTAATGGGAGGACATAAGTAGTTGTGATTGGAATGGGGCAATGGAGCAGCTCTGGCATGGCTAGTATGGTTCTATACCCTGATTGAGTGGTATTATCTTTTAATAATTCACTAAGCTATTCATTTGGTATGTGTGTTCTCTTCTGTTTGATTTCATAATAAAAATTCATTTTATAATAAAAAAGATTTTCTTAAATAACAAAAGTAAAGGAAATATTAACCAAAACAAAGCTGGTACAGCTAGCTCTGGGGCCAGACTGCCTGGGTTCAAATTGTGAATTCTGCCACACAGCCAGAAAAGTACTGTCTCTGTGTCTCAATGTCCTCATCGTAAAATGAGGATAATAAAAGTATATAGCTCACAGGGCTGTTGTGAAGACTAGGAGAGTTAATATACAGGCATACCTCAGAGCTATTGCCGGTTTGGTTCCAGATAATGGCAATAAAGAAAGTCACACCAATTTTTTGGTTTCCCAGTGCATATAAAAGTTATGTTTACACTATACTGTAGCCTATTAAATGTGCAATAGCATCATGTCTAAAAAACAATGTGCTAGGTCTCTGAATGTTAGAGACCTTGACTTAATGTTAGGCCTCTGAATGTTAGGTCTCAGAGACCTCGACTTACAGACAGAACCATGTCTGCAAGAAAACAAAATGTTTGTTGGCCTGCACCTGCAGACAGAGCCAAACTGGTAATAACAGAAAACGGCACAAAACAGCTACTGGCTCGCAGGCAGTCAACATTTTCTGTTCAAACAATGTTACCCTGTCAGCACAGCCCCTATATAAAATCCTCCTCACCCCCTCCTTCGGGGCTGCAAGACTCCTATAGGCTTGCAGCCTGTAATGTAGCTGTCTTTGTTCAGTCTGATATACTTTTCTCTCTTACAATAAAAACTTCTTTAACTTGCCTGACCATGTGCTTTCCTTTACTGGCTGACCTATCACAATGCACATACTTTAATTAAAAAATACTTTATTGCTAAAAAATTGCTAACCATGTGAGCCTTCAGCAAGTCATAAACATTTTGCAGGCAGAGGGTCTAACCTTCAATTTGTAAAAACACAATTATCTGCAAAGTGTAATAAAGCAAAGCACAATGAGGTAGGCCTATAAAAAGGAAATAGAACAGTGTCTGGCACACAGCAGGACAGAGGAGGTGATTTTAGAGTTTGACCAGCAAGCTTTGTTATCTTAAATAATTCCTTAACCTCTCTGGGCTTCATTTTTTTTTTTTTTTAATTTTTATTGGGGACTATTGGGGAACAGTGTGTTTTTCCAGGACCCATCAGCTCCAAGTCAAGTCACTGTTCTCAGTCTGGTTGTGGGGAGCACAGCTCAGCTGCAAGTCAAGTCATTGTTTTCAATCTAGTTGTGGAGGGCACAACTCACTGGCCCATGTGGGAATCGAACCGACGACCTTGGTGTTATGAGCACTGCGCACTAACCAACTGAGTAAACTGACTGCTCCGGCTTCAGTTTCTTTAACTGAAATCAAAATATCTATTTGAAAGGATTACCAAGAGGTCAAAAGGAAACACATGTAATGTACCTAGTATAGTGGTCAATAAATAATAAATCCTTTCCATGGCCTCCCAACATCTAGAGAGAGTCATCCGTCACATTAGACATACCTCAGTCATAGCACATTCCTCTTGCACTTTTTACCTGGTCACTCCAGTTGATCTCAGTTAAATGATCACCCAGTAAGTCTCAGGTCCGAAACTGGATCTTCATCTAGGTTTCAAAAAAAATAAATGGACCAAAATCTTAAAATGTTCAACCTCATAGTAAGAATGGTCTTGTGTTATTCCTAGAGCAGGCATCCGTGGTAAACACCGATCTGAAGCTGGACCAACTGAAGCTAATGGACCCCAATGCTCAACACCATGTGCCTTCTCTCTTCTCCTTTCCCCATAACTTTCCTCTCCCTGCTGGCAGTCCAAATCTATCATCATCTAACATCAAGTCTGACTTCTGGCTTCAAAGGTAGAATATTCTTATTTGCAAGGGTACTAAAAAGCAGCACTCTCAGAGAGATAAATACCACTGAACACAAAAGGCAAAGGCAGGAAGAAAACTATCTCCTCAATTCTACCTATGACCAAGTCCTCCTTTTTAGAGGTCCATGCTGTAAAATTCATGTGCCAATAGTATCTAGCTGCCTTTCCCACTCAAACTGTGACAGGACACAGATGGAACTTTGAGTCATCAGAAGAGCCCAAAAGTTTACCAAGGCCAAAATAGAAACTGTAGCTTTAAGGAGTGTCATAACATACCTAAAGTAAGACTGTGGGAATGGGAGTTGCAGGGTAGGAGTTGATTTGTTCAAAGCATAGAAAGCCAAGTGCCAAGAAGCAAAACACAGCTATATCTTCCAGCATTGTGCAGGTTCCCCAAGAGCCCTTTGGTAACTTACTCTTTACAGGTCTCAAGTCCCTGTAACTGCACCCTTCGTTAAAATGTAATTATTTTTCACCACTTTTTGGGCAGGAAAGCTGGAAATAAACCGCCCATGGCGAGTGTCACACGTGGTGTCATGTGGGGTCTCTGGTCCCGCTCCCCGCATAAAAATGCAGGATATGGTGAGGCCAAAAAGGAACACCAACAGAGCCATCGATAGGGGAGTCATACCACTATATTCTCGCTGGCAGCTGGGTTGGACACACAGGAAACAGGAGCCACACGATCTGCAACCTGCGGTCCGCGTCTCTGCCAACCAACAAACCCCACTTGCTAGCTGCAATCCGCGCTTGCTAGCTCAGCCACCATCCGCTGTTAGCGTAGCCACGGCAGTTATATTAGTGGCCAATGGCTCACTGGTTACAGCTGATGGCCAACTGGCCACAGCTGATGGCCATCCGATCATAGTTGATGGACATTTACTACCTGAGCCAGCACCTTTCCACATGAGGCCGAGAGCCTGGAAACTGCACTCCTGGCTCTGTCCCCACAGCGAGTAACTATTTTTCAAGTGACTCACATTAAAATCTGTAATTAGCTTTCTCAAAAGCATTTCCCATTATGGCAATAAATGGTACAGGCAATGTTTTCAAAGTCTCTGTCAATTAAATGCAAAAGCTCTATTCCAAAAATGTATTAACATGCTGTTTAATAAGAAGACTCATGTTCCTAAAAAGAATTGAGTCCACCACAGATAAAGGAATGGAGTTAGGACTGGATATCATCTCGACCAAATCATTCTGCCCCAGAAGAGGTTACATAAAGGGACAGAATTCTCCTCTCCCCGCTTTGAAGCAGAAGCTGAGGCAAAGCTTTACTAGGCCACCTCTTCCCCAAGTTGGGGTGGGGTAGGCCAGGGTCTACTAAGCAATACTGAAAGTAAAAAACAACTCGTGTAGAGAATTGAAACCAATATGGGCTAGTATCTGCACCGTGTTTAATATTATTACAGTTAGAAAATAAAGTGGTAGTAGAAACCCTTTCGGACTGGTCTCTATGTTACGGGTCTCTCAGCCTTCCGACATTTCCACCTTATCGATTTTCTCAATAGAATCAAATTAGACTGCATCAAGTCAGAAGCCTCCGGAATCCAGAATGAACCTAATAAACCGGAGAAAGAATACTCACCTACCCCTTTGCACATACCCTCCCAGCTTTTGCTCCAAGTCTTCACTAGCCAAGCAACCTTCTCAGACTCCTTGACCCAGAAAAGTGGGGCGGGTCAGACCTGACCAACTCTCTCGGATCGAGTAATTACCTACAATTTATCCAGAATCCAGTCTACACCACGTATCATTCTAAGCTTTACATTTATTGTCCCACTTAACCTTCTCCACCACCGTGCAAGGCAAGAATTACCAGCTGTATTACATAAATGAAGCAACTGAGGCGCTGAGACGTTACATGAGAAGCCCAAGATCACAAAGGGCGGAGAGCCAGGACTCGAACCAGGTTTGTCAGGTCCCCAATCGTAAGACTGGAAGCGAACCCGTCCCAAGCGGCTCCTCTCTGGAGTCCCCGACAAGGGTCAGTTTGACCACTCGCAGGGCCCAGGTGAAGCCAATTCCGGGGATGCTTCAGGTAGGGGCTCTGGCCGATGCCTCTGTGAACCTGGAGCGCCACTCACCTTCTTCAGCCGCCTCCCCCCACCAGCAGCGCGCCCAGCCCGGCCGGCTCCACCGCCTTTGCCCCGCCTCCGCGACCGTTACCGCGGTGTGGGAGCCAGGCCTATGGAGCCCGAGCTCGTCAAAGAACCGCCCTCTGCTCCGCCGCCGAACGCCGGGATTTTTCACCGGCCGCCCGGGGAGGCTGGGTCAGCCCCGCGCCCTCTGGTTGGCTCCGCTGTTGGGGGCGGGGCTCACTCTTAACGATGACGCGAGAGGCTGTGCCTCGTTTGCCGTCTGCGTCTGCGTACTCCTAGCACACTTGTTACAAGCTCTTGCTTCTCAGGGGTTCGTATCACTTGGCTGGAGCATCAGTTGCCAGAAGAATTCAGAAATACACTTTTGAGGAGGTGAGGGGAGTGAGGCCCGGGCCTCCTGGCCAGCGCAGGCTGCCCTCCACACAAATGCACATGCCATGACTGCGAGCTCTTACTGCAGGACAGGTCAGCCTGTTCTTTAAGTTCCAGACCTAGCGGAGCACTGCAGCGCCTGGCATTTGGAGGACCTCAATAAGGGTTTGTTGACATTTTATTCTTCCATTCAGCATTTTCCAAATTATGCAAAGTGTCAAACCCTACATCGGGCTCCAAAAATGCAGAGGTGGCTGACGATGTGATCAAAGTCTAGTTAGGGAGATAGGTATACACTTTGAAATTAAGATACAGTGTGATATGATCAGAAAAGGGTGCTGTGGGGACAGAGCCAGGAGTGCAGTTTCCAGGCTCTCGGCCACACGTGGAAAGGTGCTGGCTCAGGTAGTAAATGGCCATCAACTGTAATTGGATGGCCATCAGCTGTAGCTAGTTGGCCGTCAGCTGTAACCAGTGAGCCATTGGCCACTAATATAACTGCTATGGCTACGCTAACAAAAGATGGGGGCTAGCAAGAGGATGGTGGCTGACACAGATTGCAGTTAGCACGGTGGATTGCAGTTAGCAAGGGGTTGGTTGGCAGGCAGAAAAGCGGACAGCAGGTCACACGTGTGAATCCAGCCTCCAGTGAGACTACAGTGGTATGACTCCCCTACCTATGGCTCCGTGGGTGTTCCTTTTTGTCCGAGCCACACCCTGCTTTCTTATGTGGGAAGCGGGAGCTGAGGCCACGCAGGCCGCCCTGTGTGACAGTATTATAATTACGCCTGGGACCCTTTGATACAGCTCATATCTGCCCTCCCCAAAAATCTAACTCCCAAAGCATTTACAAATATAATAACTAAGAAAGCTGAGTGTGGGGCCGGCCTGGTGGCTCAGGCGGTTAAAGCTCCATGCTCCTACCTCCGAAGGCTGCCAGTTCGATTCCCACATGGACCAGTGGGCTCTCAACCACAAGGTTGCCGGCTCACCTCCCGCAAGGGATGGTGGGCTGTGCCCCCTGCAACTAGAAAAAATGGCAACTGGACCTGGAGCTGAGCTGCGCCCTCCACAACTAAGATTGAAAGGACAACAACTTGACTTGGGAAAAAAAAAGGCCTGGAAGTACACACTGTTCCCCAATAAAGTCCTGTTCCCCTTCCCCAATAAAATCTTTAAAAAAAAAAAAAAAAAGAGAGAGAGAGAGAGAGAGAAAAGAAAACTGAGTGTGTTGCATCATTGGAGAGGCAGAGGAGGAAAGCTTTAGGAAGTATGCTAAGCTGGGATTTTATCCAGGAGGTGATAAAGGAACTATAGGCAAGTTTTCAAAGGGCGCATAAAATGGAAAGGTTTTTGTTTGGGTGTCTTCAAGCCTAATTTTCTTGCATCCTTATATATAGGTAAAAACTGTTCAGTCTACAAATATGATCACTGCTTTGTTTTTTCTACAAAAGGAAATCAATTCAATCAGCTCTATTTTTCAGTTCAACAAGTTGAGGATATACAAATAGGGTCCTTGCCCACCATTTTCAAAAACTCGTAGGGGATTAAGTGATCCAAAAATTCCTAAGGGAAAATCCAACTTCCATATACGAGGCATCTCACCTGCCCACCATTGACGTTGCATTTTATAACCACATGGTGTCGCTGTTGACAACTTGTATTTTCCAACTGGTCAAATGAGGCACGTCAGTGGCGATGCAGTTCCCACAATGGCCATCAGGGATCTCCCACGGCAGGAATCAGCCAAGGTATTTCCCACAAGAAGGCCTCCGTCACAGCTCTTACTTTCAGGCCCATACTCAGCCTTACCTAGGCAACAGGGCTCACTGTGAGTTTGATCTGCTCCATACAAACATATCCTGAGTTCCAAAAGGGAAAAGGGGTTCCCATAATTGGAATTGGCACTGGGGTGGGTGCTCCTTGAATCACATGAGTTGGAAGGTGGAGGCATGTCTACTTAAGTAAAACAGTCCAGTAAGGGGCGAGAGTACAATGGATGCTAGATGGATAACCAGTATCCTTCATGATCTTCAAAGCACGAGAAGGCTGAATAGTTTCTATTTCCTAACACTAGAGACTTCCTCTCATTACTCCTGGATTTTGTGTGTAGCGAGTGGAGGGGAGGAAGCTCTAGAGCACTGTCCTCTAAAGGAATTCTCATCTTATGGGCCACCATCTTATGACTGTCCAGCACCTCTCTTTGCTAGAGAAGGAAAAGACTGTACACAAGTTCAGTCTTCAGCTCAGCATCCTGCTGCACTGGTCTTAAAAGTTTTGTATGGGCCTCATCCACTCATCAGGATTCTGATGGTTCTAAACACTTATTTAACATCCACTCATTTACAAGAAATTTATAAAGTACCTGTTATGTACTAGGGATTGAACTAGATGCTGAGTTTACAGTGGTGAGTAAACCAGATGTTGTTCCTGCCTTCATGGAGTTTACAGTCTAGTTGAGAAGAGAAATGTGAAACAAACACAAATAAGCATATAATTGTGACAAGTGCTCTGAAGGAAGAGAACAGGGGTGTGTGGAGGAGGCCTTTCTGAAGAAATGACATTAATGTGGTGTGATCAAAAAATACAGTGAATGCTGCTGCCAAGTGCCATCCAATGGAAAGGCAGGGATCTTCAATACGGGAAGTGGCACATCGAATCTTAGTAACAGTGTGACAAGTTTCAACTTGTTCAATGCAGTCTATTGGGTGTGAGCTATGGTTGAGCGAAGGTGTGTTTCAAAGTGTGCCATAAATCATCCTCCATCATGACAGCGCTTCGTGCCACACATTGCTTCTGGTACAGCAATTTCTGTCAAATAAAAACATTATGGTCTGTCCTCATCCACCTTATTCACTGGATCTGGCACCGTGCAACTTCTGGCTCTTCCCAAAAGTCAAAATGACCATGAAACGTAAATGTTTTGAATCGATTCAGGACATCAAGGCAGCCATGACAGTGCAACTAAGGACACTCACAATAGAGGACTTCCAGAACTGCTTCAGAAAGTGTCAAGAACAATGGGATAAGTGTGTTCGAAGTGAGGGGAGTATTTTGAGGGGGGTTAATGGCAATGTGTCTTTTACTGTAATACATTTTATTTAAACATTCACCATATTCTTTGATCACACCTCGTAAGCTGTGATCCAAAGCCACTCTTCATTTCAGCTTACTGCTTTCCTCTGTGCTTGGACTTCTCAGTATACATTTTAGCTTTCATTAGCAATTAAACAGATCTTTTCATTTTTAAACTTCTAAACTGATTCTCAAATTTTCTCCTGGGTATAGAACTATCAGGTTTCCTCCAACCACAAGGAGTATGTCAAATATGAATGGCATTGGGTGATGAATTCTTTAAGATTCTTCAACTCACAAGTCTTTTAGACTTAGGCTCTTTTTTCACACTAATAATTTGTTTCTGCGTCCCACGTGAGAATTTGAACTCCTGGGGACATGGATCATATCTTACTTTTTCCATCACCTAGCATAGTCTCTGGCACATCGTTGATGCTCAATGCAGTGTTGAATTGCACTGTTAAATTTGAGTCAGGTTTATACAGGGGGCATTCATCTTCAGTAGCCATTTTCTCATATGAAGAACATTAAACAAAAAGCACAGGGAAATAATGACAAATGCCCAAGAATCTATACAGAATAACAGTAGTTGTATTAATTGAACCTTTAAAATGTGGCAGGCTCTGGGCTAAGCAGTTTCATTTTCTAACTTGATGACTCTTCTCAACAACCTTAATGTAAGTACTGTTATCTTTATTTTACAAATTATCAAATTAGAAAATAGAAGGGGAAAAATGACTTGCTAAGGTCACATAGTTGGTATGTGACAGAGCCAAGATCTGAAACTAATATTAACCACTTGACCATACCACTTCCTGTGGTGGGCATCTTCTCTACTATAAGACTGTTTTATGCACTTATTCCCATTTGCAATTATTTCATCTATCTGTGTATTAGTTATCTATTGACGTATAACAAACTACACCTAATCACATCAGCTTAAAACAAACATTTATCTCAATGTTTCTGTGGATCAGGAATACAGGAATGGCTTAGCCGGACGGTCTGGACAGAATCTTTCATGAGGTTGCCAGTCAACCTGTTGGCCAGGGCTACCGTCATTTCAAGGTTCAACAGGACTGAAGGATCCACTTCCAAATTCACTCATGTGGTTGTTGGCAGACCTCAGTCCATTCCTTGTCAAATGTGGTCCTCTCCACAGGCTGCCTGAGTGTCCCCACAACATGGCAGTTTCCCACAGAGGGAGTGATCCAAGACAGTACATCTAAGACAGAAGCTGAAGTCCTTTTTATAACCTAATCTTAGAAGTGATATATCATTATTTCTGCTGCATGATATTGATCACACAGACCAACCTTGGTAAAGTACGGGAGAGGACTACACAAGGACATGAATACCAGGAAGTGGGGATCATTGGGAGCCATATTGGAGATGACTAACCAGTCTGCTAATTTTCTGTGACTGCCTCCTCCACTAGAATGTACACTTCATGAGTGGAGTGGGGGGAAACCATCAGAGCTGCTCTCTGGTATAGTGCCTGCCGTATAACAGATTGTCAATAAATACTGAACAAATGTAATGATGATGGTGATAGGAATTCTAGAGGATGAACTCCCTATAATCCTTTCTTAGTCTCACACAAATTCCTAGTTGCTATTAATGGTTAAATTGCCATTAAATAATTATTAAAAGCAGGACTATATCATAACTAAGAATACTCACTCATGTATATAATTTCTATATAACTATAAAAAGTGGACTTGGAAGGGAGCACCAAATTCATGAGAATGTTGGCCTTTGGGGAGAAGAAAATAATGGTGTTGGGACCGAAAATCAAATAGGGCTTTATTTGCAACATGTTCTTGTATTGACATTTTTATTGGGTCAATATTTAATGGTGAGCAGTCAATTCTGGGTGGTGGGAATATGGGGATTATCCATTGTCCTCCATATTTCAAAAACTCAAAATAAACAAGATACAAATTTTAAAAGGCTTAACCAATTGGAACATGTCTGTACTTCCTTTGGCTCTTTGCTCTAATTAAGGGTATATCTACCAACCCCACTCTCCACGACTCAGACCAAAACCTATTTTCTCCTGAAATTGTCAAGATTTTCTGATTTGAAGTTCTATACAATCACCTTGGTTCACTGCTTCTGCACCTTCTGTATTTGTGTAGGTAGAGCTACAACTTCCTTGTGTTAAGGGAGAGCTGCCCAAGCAGCTGCAGCCTGGCCAGCAGCAGAAGACCGTGGTTACTGGCACTGGTTGTGACACACAATCCTCTGAGACCAGAATCCTGGGCCCTGGGCTCATTTCTAAAGCACTGGTGCCTCTTCTTTTAACACAAGCCAGTAGTCACACTGGAACAACACTGGAAGGGCACATGGAAATTTTAAATCTGTAGGTAACAGATTATGTAACTTTTCCCTTTTATTTTGATCTCCATTCATGCTGTTTAAAAAGTAAGTTCAGAAAATCATTAACTCCCTTTTCAAAGGGAAGCCCAATGAAAACATGGACCATTGTGAATGAAAGCATTTTTAGCTGCTCTCTCAAAATAAATCACTGATGTTTATGGGAAAATTGGTGAGAGGCCATCTAAGAGGAAAGAATAGCATCTAGGTACTTCCCGGGAAACAAGGAAACCATCTGAGAGTGAGAATTAAGTCAAAAGCAGAATCAGCCTAAAGGAATGAATGCATTTTATACTCAAGTTCAATACCTTTCATGGTATTTTGTTCAGACTTAATTTCTTTTCATAACAATCCTGTCTGGTAACAATTCACTATACCTACTTCCAGTGTCCTGGGCCCAGGGAATGTATAGGTGGAAAATGCAGCCCAAACTAGTATGTTCCTTAATTCCAGATATCCTGAAAACTATACCCAAAGAGAAAATAGTGGGATAGAATAAGCCAGCTGAGAAATCACAAACTGCCTTGCCTATTCGGGGGAAAATTTAGGTATACCTTATGAGCACACTGTGGGATCCCTGGGTAGAGGAGCTTTCCAGGCCTTAAAGAAAGGGCTCATTTTTCTTTAAGTATAACTAATACTTTTCTAATAACAGGTCCTGTTAACATGAACTTTTCAAATTCCACAGGCCTGGCTCTACATGCTGGCCCTGCAATTTCTGAAGGACTCTAGGTCTCTCTGTAATTGGGTATCAATATAATCACTGGGGCTGCTGTAAGAACTAGAGGTAATGATATATATAAGGCACATAACAAGCGTTCAATAAATTACACCTTATTGGTCTTATAAAAGATATCCTGATTCCTAAAGTTTTATAAGAATCTATGACTCTTCATTAACATACCTTTGAGCCAGTCAGGATTTCCTGGTCCTAACCCAACAACTCAGGTTTGTTTCTCAGAAGAACTGAGGACTAGGAAAAAGGAATTAGGGAGATGTTGTCAGCTTGCCTTGTCCCATCTCTGGAACTTTCCACTCTGGAGCCTCTTACTCATTCTGTCAACAATCATTTATTGAAAATCTGTTCAAGACACTGGTGCAGAAGAAAATACAAATATGAAAAGTCTTTCTCTTCAGAGAACTTTCAATACAGGGTAGCAAACAAGAAATCAATGCTCACTAAGCAGAATCCCTGTAATATAATTTGCTTAAGAATTCAGTCATTATTAGTTTGCAGACCAGTTAACCCAGTCAATAGATTGTTCCCTATTGTTTCCCACACCCCCTTCATTCACATACTTGCCCAGCATCTAGAAACCCAACCCACTCTACCAACCCCAAAGGTGAAACGATCCTTCTTTACATTAACATCAAGCTGCAGGAAGAAATTACGTAAGGAGCCTTACTGCCCCTATGCCTCCAAATCTGCTGGGCCCTCAGAATCCTTCCAGAATATTTCATGTCCTTACTTTGTTGCTGGGCCCACTCTCCACAGGGACCACTCACTGCTCTCCTCAGATGGCCCAGTCAACAATCTTCCTTCCTCTCTGTAGGTGACATTGTCTCCTCCTTACAGTGAAACTCAAGGCCACCTACAACATTACCCAGGCCTGCTCTTCATTCACTCATTCAACAAATATTTATCAGAGCCTACTATGTACCTATGAGCCTGCACTGTGCAGATGTGGGAAATAAAAGAGAGCCAAGCAGCCATGGTCCCTGCCTACACGGACCTCAGTCTACTATTAAGTTACATATTCAGTAAAAATTACAGAAATTGCACACTTTGAAAGGGACTGAGAAGGAGAATTACAGGTATTGCAAGCCTTAGGGGCCAGAATAGTTTTCCTTAAGAAATGATCTATGAAGAACAATTGCAACAACAAAATTGACATTACAAAAGGGAAGAAGCAAGAAGCATCGCAGAGGCCCTGGGAGGAGAAGGAATTTGCATCCTTTGAGTTCCTAAATGAAGCCAGGTAGGCAAGATCAACATCGTACACGGCCTATGCCTACCATAAGGAGTTTTGGTCCCTAACCAGAACTCGTAACGAGGTTTCTAGAAGCGAATGCCATGATCAGGTTGACCTGCCCTGGGGCATCAGCGCAGACACAGGTCCGTTTTCGCCCAGCGCCTGCCATCAGCTGGTTCTCACCAACTTTGTTGGCAGGGTGACTGGATGAGCCGCGGGGCTGTTTCTCGGGTGTGGGGATTGAGGAAGGGCCTCTGCCGAGTGCGCTAAGCCATCCGCGGAGGCAGCGGGCGGAGCTGGGTCTGCCTGCGGCGAAGCGGGTGGCGGCCTGCACTGCGGACCTCAGGGGACCTGAAGCGCGACGAACAGTCGGCGCGCCTGGTACTCGTGCCGGCCGAGCTTTTAACTTCCGCGGAGGCTGCGTCTGGTTCTCGGCGAAGGGATCAAGGCCGCGCGGCCTAGGTGGCGGAGTCGGCACTCCTCCGTGGCGTGACCCAGAGCCTGCCGCAGCCCGCGGCGTACAGGTGAGACCCGCGGCCCAGGTGCGGCGGCCGGGGCCTGGCCCCCGAAAGCCCCTGAGCACAGCCCCGGGCGACCCCGCTGCGGCGCAGGCGGCCGCCATCTCCGGGTGGCGGCGGCGGCGCTGGAGCCGTGGGCGGTGTCTACACTGCGGGTGAGAGCCTGCCGTGGGGCACACGGCCCGCGCAGGGTGTGTTTCGGGCGTGTACTGTCCGCCCAGCCGCGGGCAGAGGCGGGGACCCGGGCTGGCGGAGCCCCCTGCCCCGCCAGGCCCTGAGACCCGCCGCTCCGGCCTGTCCGCAACTACAAAAACCAATACTGGTCGCTGTCGAAAAAGTGGAACAGAAAAGCACAAGGAAGGAAGCACAAGAGCCGAATCCGTTCCCCAGAAATAACCCGAGTTAACATTAAGGTGTATTTCCTTCCAGTCCCTTTTCCCTTAAATAAGCATGATCAGACTGTATTTTTGCAGGACCTGGATCAGAAAGTGCTATAACTTGGCTTCTTTTTATTTTAATACATTACACACATCTACCCATGGCTGTAAATGTTTTTCTACGTTTCGTTTTACTGACCGCACTAGGCTGCGTTCCTGTGTGCCAGGTGGACCTCTGCATCCTTCCCGGAAGCCTGGCCCGGGCTTGACCTTCAGTTTGTTGAGTGACAGGACTGTGATTTACTTAATGGATTCCCCCCAGATGGTGAACATATAGGTGGTTTTCAGTTTTTAGCTGTCACAAAAGTATTTTGTTGGGCACTGTTCCATCTGTTTTTTTTGAGCATCACTGTTTAAAGTAACTCCTTCATTAGGCTTGTAGTATACGTTGCAAAATGCTTCTCAGAAAAGTTATTATCTTGTGTACCTCCGGTAGCATTTGGGGATAACTGGCTCCGGGAGCTTTCTGACTGACTTTGCTGTAGGTCCCAGTGCTTCACAAGGGACCTGACACACAGTGTCAACACCTGTTTGTCGAAGTGACCTGCCTTGTGGCTGGCCTTACCTAAAGCTTTTGCTGAAAAGGGAATTATGAGTATCTTAGGAATTTTTAAAACTGATTTACGTTTAGCCTGGAGAAACCACTACAGTCCCCAGTTAGGTTAAACCTAAGTTAACACACAATTCAAGGTGGGTTGGAGAAAAAGTGCAAACTTTTTAATGTTTAAGTCATATTCTGAAACATGGTGTTGGGTTGATAGGGAAGGGATTGTAAAAGATTACGCAGATGGGTAGTCACTGGATACTCAAAAAGCTTTCTTTGAAGATGTAAAAAGTTTCAAGGGAGTGACATTGTCCTCATCAGTGAAAATAAACGGAATTTGTTTCTCCATCCTTTTCATTTACATTTTTAAAACTTTGTGCTAAAATAGAGGGAATTTTTCTTTGTAATCATCGGTTTCCTGTTTGTCACGTGATCCTGGCTGTGCTGTAATCATCTTCTGCTCCCACCCCACCCCCCCAGTCGTGCACCCTCAGTGCCTCATACATAAGGGATTGGTAATTATTAGCATGCTGAATGAATTTAGAATATGACGTGTTTAGTAAGTCCAGTTTGTAACTTAGAGATCTGTGTGTGACAGTTCTTTCTCATTATTCAAATGAGTAAGGTAGAAATCAGTGACAAGGACAGCTGTGATCATCTCTTGGTTATAAGTGTAATCACATTCCCAGAAACACTACTGGCAGGGCACCTAGGTCTTTTTTTCTTTTTTAACAACTTTGTTGATATGTATCACATACCATATAATTCACGCATTTGATGTGTACAATTCAATTTTTTGATGTATTACAGTATTACTTTTTTTCAGTTGTGGTAAAATATATATGACATAAAATTCGCCACTTTAACCATTTTTAAGTGTTAACAATTCAGTAACATTAAGTATAGTCACAATGTTGTGCAACCATCACCACTATTTCCAAAACTTTTCAACACCATAAACAGATACTTCATATATAAATGTTGAATATTTGAATGAAGGTTGATAGTTTAGAGAAAAAAATTTTTAAATAGGAGTGATGTTGATTTGTAATCTCTCTTCTGATTTGTGTTCTCTTTTATACCTATATGAAAAGTTATTATAATTAAGATGATACCATGCCTTATGTTAGTATGACAATTCTTGAAGTTCCTTATAATGGAAAACTGGGCAATTTTTTTCAATTTTGAATGCTGAATCACTGAGCTGTCTAGAGTCTCTAAAACTTGTGGAGCAAAATTTGAATGATATCCCTAAGTCCACTCTGATTTGCAAAGGATGCTTATCCATGTTGTTACGCTATTTGGCTTACTCTATTGCACTCTATTCGCTTTGCTTTCCTAGTTGCAGGATACCCTCCACTTTCATAGGAGATATCCTAGGGTTTCCAAAGACTAGAGCAATCTACAATTTGTAAGTTCCTAATTTAAAAAAAAAAGAAAAAGAAAGAAAGAAAAGAGGGATTTGTTTTAGGTACAAAGTGTTTTTGAAATTTACATTCTAAAATTCTTAGCTTTTCTTTGCCTGTTGTATTGCTTTTATGGGTACTAATCTCATCCTTAACATCTTTATAAAAACTCTTTGTGGCTTCTGGCTGTTTCCAGCCAAAGAAGGTTGGCAATCTCCTACTTTTAACAAGGAGAGACTACCCTTGGGCATATACAGGGAGAAGGCTAGGCTAGGGTAGATCCTGGGAGCAAAAAATAGTGAGCCTATTTTTCAGTGGGTTAGGCTGGGTACAACTGTTAATTCGAAATCTTCAAATGTGGAGGGTTTCCTATGCCTGTGAGTATATCTGTGCCTCTGATGTCAGTAAAACTTAACTAGCCTTAAAGCCCAGTTACTGTTTAGTTAATTGCTCTAGTTTTGGTGTGGGCCCTGCCAGTGACCTGAGCAAACCACATAACTGATGGTGGATTCATTATTGGCACTAGTAAATTAAGTGGGCTTGAGTAAGCAAGTAAATTGTTTGCTCTTAGAAAGTGAACTAGCATATCCCTGGCTGCTTCGTGCAAACTCAACATTTCTTTGAAGTTTTCCAAAAAAAATGTTTTTAAATTATATATTCTATCATAATATAACCTTCTAAAATTTAATATACAAATTGCATTTTAAATTTGTTACCACCCTGTAACACCGATACTTCCAGACGATGCATTGTTTATCCTGGAGTTCTATGTATTCCCTGACCCACTGCTTCATACCCTTGGGGCTTCTTGTGTCTCAATTTGGGAATAATGGGACCCAGAGGACCTCTTGGTCTCTTGAAGCTCTGACGTGGTATAATACTTGAAATAAACCAGTGTTTAGTCTCTAGTTTTAGGAAATTATAAATCCATAACATGGAAAAAAATATGATTTGCCAATTTGCATGACTTCTTTCTCTGAAAATTAGAGTTTGCAATTCTATTGTATGTAAAAGCTGTTTCATTAGAAACTGCATGCAATTTAAGAAATGGATTGCAAAATTAGAACAATCCCTTTGCAGATGTCATCTTTGTTGCTCTCAATCTTTCTTTGCTGCAATTCTGCTTTTTTCTTTCCTGGCTGCTAATTGGATTAAAGACTGTTTGCCAACCATGGCATCTGGAGATGACAGTCCTGTCTTTGAAGATGACGAAAGGTAAATGTCTCGCATTGCAATAAAACTAGCTTCTGAAACTTTCAAGATGGTTTTAATCATTCAAAAGAGTTATTTATCCAGGCTACTTTTTTAAGGACACATTTTGTAAAATTGCAGAATGTGTGTTTTTGCCCTTTTATGATGTAGAACAAGGGTAAACACCTGGCATGGAGGTGGCCACCACTAACATAGCAGCCTTTCCCAAAGGACCTGGATGTAAGGTCTCTAAATCCCTGTCAGCACAAAGTTCTCAGCAATCACTTCAAAATGATATAAAAGTTATTTAGGGTCTCTGAGTTAGAGCATACAAAGGAGATTAAAGGGAATGGAGAGACTAGGATGTAGTGAAGAGAACAGGCTCTGGAACCAGAGTCCTAAGTTTAAATCCCATCTGCCACTTACTATCATTGTGACTTTAGACAAGCCCTTAGCCTCTCTAAGCCTCAGTTTCCTCATCTATGAAATAGGGATAATAATAGTACCCATCTTATGGTGAGGATTCCATGAGTTAATATGTGTAAAGCTCTTAGAACTGTGATTGGCATACAGTAAACACTTAACTGTTAGCTATGATCATTAAAGCTGTAATGTTACTTCTCTCAAAGCTAAAAACCTATATCAATATCAAAATATTACTTATATTTGCATTATACATGTCTTTCACATAAGGCACATATATATCGTTTTGTATTAAAATATTAATATCAAAAATATGTGTTTAAATTGTGCCAGAAACTTCTGATAAAATAGAACCCTTTATTTTTTTTAAAATAAGATTTCCTATACTAATGACAAGAATGACTATTTTCCATAACATTTTAATCTGTATTATAGGACATTTCTTCCATGACTTCTCTTTTTCTCAGTATAATAAATTAGAACCTTTTTGTTAAAATGAATTCTTACTCATTGGTTTAAGTATAAAAGGTTTGGAGAACTCTTGGAGTGATTTGAATCTGAATACGAAAAACCAAAATTAAATACTTTCCTTTTTAAATGAGGGGAGGAAGAAGTAGAGACCTTTTTACTGACCTTTCCAAGCATTATTCTGTAGCCTAGCTTAGATTACTATTGTGGATAAACAGATAGATTCTTAATCCTCTTAATATTAAGGTGACTTTGTTTGGAGTTATCCGACTATATACCCATATATAGTAGTTTCATCTTAAAGGAAGAGTGTGTAAAAGGAAGAAGACAGTCCATGTACTACGAGTAGGATTTCTTAAGTAATATTACTTTAAGATTTTGTCATCTTAAAATCTTAGGGGTTTTAAAAATCTGATATTTTCATCTTGGAAGGATTAATTGTGTTTTGGGCCAAATGTAATTGCTTTGTTTTATCCCCTTAGCCCTCCTTATAGCCTGGACAAAATGACAGATCTTGTAGCCGTGTGGGATGTTGCTTTAAGTGACGGAGTCCATAAGATTGAATTTGAACACGGGACCACATCAGGCAAACGAGTGGTGTATGTGGATGGGAAGGTAGGAAAAAAATATGTTACTTTGTAAAACGTGGTATGCAGAGAAGGTTGATTTTGTTAATGTAGATTCTTTATATGTGAATTTGGGCTTACAGTGTTTATCTTTATAAATTGGCCTGCATCATTTTTCTGTACAAAGTGAACTAATAATAGTTAACAGAATTCATAGACTCTACCATTTATTATTTAAACTTAATATGCCTTTTTTCTAAAACCTTTGCATCATGAATGAATTCAATTACATCTAACTAGCATTGTCATTTGCTCACTTTAATTATATTTTTCTAAAATTAAATACTACATTTTATTCCATTTGTGTGTTTTCAAATTTTCTATTTTATTACTTAGGAAGAGGTAAGAAAAGAATGGATGTTCAAATTAGTGGGCAAAGAAACCTTCTGTGTTGGAGCTGCAAAGACAAAAGCAACCATAAATATAGATGCCATCCGTGGTTTTGCTTATGAATATACTCTGGAGATTAATGGGAAAAGTCTCAAGAAATATATGGAGAACAGATCAAAAACCACCAATACTTGGGTATTACATTTGGATGGTGAGGATTTTCGAGTTGTGTTGGGTGAGTCCTATTTCTGCAGAATTGATTGACTTTTTCTGATGGTTGTTTACTTGCTCTGACTGTCCAGACCTTTTATGGGAACTATGAATAGGAGACGATAAGTGCAGGTCTATTTTTAATGTGCTCTGTGTGAATGAAGTATTCATTTAATTGACTGATTTATATATTAAACATAAAAGCCAGATTTTATGGTGATGGATTTGAGGATTGTTAACTTGGGTTTAAAAAAATATTGATGTAGACATTTGTTATTATTTGATATTTCACTTTAAAAGCATGCCTAAAGGCCGTTGGAAATTTAAGATTCCTCAGTAAGATGGGAACTTTTCTCCAGGGTTAGGACTGCAGCAGATCAAAATTGTCAGTCCAGATAAAGTACATTAAAAACTAAGAAGTGATAAGCTGTTGATCTTTAAGCTAAGTTCTGTTGTTACAGATTGCCATCTGTGCTTAGTTTCTATTGGCCCTCAAAATTTGTGTGACAAATATTTACCAGTTATTACCTTTTCTCTTCTGGTTACTCCTAGTATTTCCTGCTTCTAAGTTAAGACTGTTTAGATTATCTCATTAATTCACTGATTGATTTCCTTTGATAACAATGAATACCGTACCTGCTAAATGACAGTGAGTGTACCATTCCCTAAGGATGCATAGGTGAAGAGACCTTGTCTACGCTTTTAAAGAGTCTACAGTCTAGTCAAATGCTAGTAAACATCTTTTAAAAAAAAAAAAAAAAGTTTTAAGATTGAAAAATGTTTATCAAGTAATAAATGCGCATAGTTGAAAAAAAGAAACCAAAGACTCTTATATAGCTTATTCATTGAAGAAACTGGATCAATTTGTCTTGAAGAGCTTCCTATGGTCTGGATTTTGTTGACTGCATTCCTGTGGTGTTCCTGTTTTTCATATTTCCTGTGAATTTGCAGTTGACTTTGAAGAATTGGTCAAATTTAGTGTTTTCTTTTGTTTTTTTCCTGGCAAGACCACTTTATAGGTTGTGCTTGCAATCATTAATACCTAGTGCTTACACCCATTAATTCATTAGCAGTTGCCAAATGATGATATGCTGATTCCATCCTTCCTTATTCATTAGCTGGAATACGTCTATAATGAGAAACTTTTACTACAATTCGGTTACGCAGAGGTACAGTTTGTATAAGAAATGTAGGATAACTGCTTGTTTTCCCTTTATCAGTTTTCAAGATATTGAATTGGCTCCTTATTCTCCTCCAAAAGTGATGATTTAGGTTTTTTCAAATCATTATTAACTCATAGACTTAAACATTTTGATGTATTTCAATACATTGCAGTTATTACCCTTATTGATGTTGATGCTCAAATTGTCCCATTTTTGGCCAATGGGATACTCTTTAGATTGGCTCCTGAATCCTTTTGACACATCCTTAGGAGACTTTGATAGCTTCCTTGCTATCTGGTGTGACAAAATGGGCTCATTTCGAACATTTCCTGCCCAGAACTGGAATCACCCATTTCTCTAAGGAGACCTTGTTTTCTTGGAGGAAAATGGTATTTCAAGAGCATAATCTGGGCATTCCTCAATGATGCTCATTCATTATTTTTAGGTTGTCAGTGGATGGAGCAAAGAAATTATATACATGGATGGATGGATGGATGGATGGATGGATGGATGGATGGATGGATGGTGAAGAGAGGGAGGGAGGGACTTTTTATAGATAAAATAGCTTATGAGTTCATACTGATACTTGTAATTCAAATTCAGGAATATTAGCAGGTTTTTACTTAAACTTATCTAATATCTGTATGTCCTTTCTTTCATACAGAGAATTTTCCTTCTCAAGGATACAGAAGATGATGCACTTAGAATATAATTTACTCATTTGCTTTGTGCCACATTACATACATAGTAGTTTCCATTAACAATGCAAATACTACCACCATTAATACAATTATCAAAACAAATTTAAAACATTTTTTGCATATCATTTTCCAATTTTATTGTATCTGCATTATCAGAACATATAGTCATTATATAGTATTCCTGTTTCTTCCAAACCACACTTAATTCTATAAGCAAATATTTATATATTTCTTTCAAGTCATTAGATTACTCCTGTCTGATCATTTTGATTGCCTGAAACTTGTTCTCTAGTACATTTCTTAGGAATATTAACAATAGTGCTTGAATTCTTGCATGTTGATGACATTTGTGTCGTTTATATTTGAAGCTCAGTTTGGCTAGATATAATGTTCTTGGCTCATGTTTTCGTTCCTTAAGTATCTTAGGTATATTACCCCACTTATTTCTGGCATAAACTTACTGTCAAAAAGTCTGATGATGATCTGATTTTCTTTCCCTTAAAAGTGCCTTGTTGTTTTTGTCTAATTTTACTAGAATATGTCAGGGTAATGATCATTCTTGGTCAGTTTTCTCAGGTACATACATGGTAAATATTTTCAATATGTGGAATGAAAATTTTTAAGTTTTCTTGAATTACAGTTTTAATATTAGTTCTGTTCCTTTGCTTTGGTTTTCTTCCTCATGGACGCCTATGGTATAGATGTTGGGTCTTTAGACCTATCTTCTAAATGTGTCAGGTTCTCTCACATCCTCTATCTCTTCCCCCCGCCTCTTCTCTCTCTCTTCTTCCTTTCTGCCTGCCTACCTGTCCACCTAACTTCCTTCCTTCCAATCTCCCTCTTCCTTTCTTCTAAAATTAAGATTTATTTTCTAAAGCAGTTTTAAGTTTAAAGAAAAATTGAGCAGAAAATACAGATTTCTCATATACTCCTCTATCTGCCCCCCCCCATTTTCCCTATTATTCACGTCTTGCATTGGTGTGATACATTCATCACAATTATGTAGCAAACCAATATGGATACCCTATTATTAACTGAAGTCCATAGTTTACATTAGAATTCACTCTTGCATTATACGGTTCTATAGGTTTGCCAAATGTATAATGTCATGATCCGCCATTAGAGTATCAATACAGGATAGTTTCGCTGTCCTAAAAATCCCATGCTCTTCCGTATCCATCCTCTCCTCCTTCCCCGCCCAAGTCCTGGCAACTGCTGATCTTTTTTACTATCTCTATAGTTTGCCTTTTCCAGTATGTACATAGTCATACAGTATGTAGCTTTTTCAGGCCTAGCATCTTTTTCTTAGTAATAGGCATTTAAGATTCCTCTATGTCTTTTCATGGCTTGATAGTTCATTTCTTCTTATTGCTGAATAATAATCCATGGTATGGATGCACCGCAGTTTGTTTATCCATTCACCTACTGAAGGATATCTTGGTTGCTTCCAATTTTAGGCAGTTACGAAAAAAGCTGCTGTATAAACATTTGTGTGCAGTTCAGTATGTGGACATAAATTTTTAAATCAGTTGGGTAAATAACTAGGAGCTGGATTGCTGGATCATATGGTAAGAGTACGGTTAGTTTTCTAAGAAATCACTAACCTGTCTTCCAAAGTTTTTGCGTCCCCCCAGCAATGAGTGAGCTCCTGCTGCTCCACGTCCTTGACGGCAGCGCTGTAGTGTTTTGGATTTGGGGCATTCTAATAAGTGTGTAATGATAGCTCAGATTAATTTGTAATTCCCTAATGATAATATGGTGTTGAGCATGTTTTCACATGCTTATTTGTAATCTGTGTATCTTTAGTGAGCTGTTTGTGCAGACTTCTCCCCTTTTTAAAATTGGGTTGTTTTCTTATTGTTGAGTTTTAAGAGTTCTTTGTATATTTCAAATAAGTTCTTTATCATGTGTTTTGTAGATACTTTCTCCCAGTCTGTGGTTTGTCTTGTCATGTCATCTTTCTTTCTTTTTGATTTTTAAAATGTCCCCCGTTTCATCTTCTGTTTCTGTTAGGAATAATTTATTGTTTTTTTGGCTTTGTGTTCCTTTTAGTTTAGTCTTCATTTCTGAAATTATTTTTATTTCTAATTCTTGACTGAATTCTACTACTTCATTTCTCAGAGTGTTTCTAATCTTTGTTATTCTTTCATATCTTGTATGATTTTCTTCATTTCTTTTAGCTCACTTGGAAATCGTATTTCATCTTTTTTGTAAACATCTTTCTGATGCTTTCATTATCTGTAATGATTGTTGTTCTTTTTTCTTATAATTTTTTATGGAGCTAGCGCTCAATACCTTTCTTTGCTCATTTTTATATGAATTTCAGTTTTTCTGAACTTCTAGAAGGGAGTGTGGTTTTGGTTAGCTTTTTAAACTTCAGGTTCTGGAATTCTTTTTTCTGTTGTTTTTGGATAACGTTAAAAACCATAGGAGCATACTTTCTGACATGCCTGCTATTTCCTTCTCCACTTTTTTCTAGATCTTCTTTTTCCTTTACTCTGGTGTTCCTGGGCTGCTAAATTTGGATTCTCTTCCCAGAAGTTTCTTCTCAGCGTGGGGTTTTGTACTGGAAGGCTGGGAGGGCCACTGTGTGAATAGCAGCTGACACTGGCAGGGGTTTTATACATTTTAACAGTGGATGACTCATAGGAGGTGCGTGGAGAGGTCTGAAAGGGCCAAAGCAGTCTGGGCCCCATTATATAACTTGCTAAATTTTATATTGAGAAGTTAAAACAGAAGAAGGCCCAAAAAAGTTCTTAATAACAAAAACAGTACCATGTACTGAGAGGCCATATTCTGCACCAGATACTATGCTAGGCATTTTACATAAATCATTTCTAATCCTTATAACAACCTGCAAGAAAAGTGGTATCACTTCATTTTACCCACAAGGAGATTGAGGCTAATTGAGGCCCAGAGTGGTGGCGACTTGCCAAAGGCTACGCTAGTAAATAATGAAGCTGGGATTTGAACCCAGGGCTCTCTGACCTCAAAGATCCTGTCCTTTCTTTTTCACCGCCTAAAAGATGTGAGGCATGTAAAGGGGTCCGAAGATAGCATTGGTCGGCATTGTCAGGTCTGGGAGTCGCCACATGACTCAACACTGTGGGAGGAAAATAAAGACAGCAAGAGGAAAGTACTAGTATGCTAGTACTTCCCCAACTTCATGTAGGGAGGAAATTCTCTCTCTGCTCTGTAACCTTGCACTTCTGTGAAAGCAGTTACTGAACATACCTGCTCAGGACTTCTCTGCAGACTCCCCAGCCATCGGTCATGTGGGATGAGGGAATCTGCAGGCAGGCAGCGCTGGGGAGGCTCCAAGGTCTGAATCCACTTCTGAGCCATAACTGACTTGATGCTTTATCAGATCGATATGTTCTTTTATTAACGTATACTTTTGAATAGGTGATTCATAATTCAGAAATCAAAATGATATAAAGATACATTGAGAAATCTTGCTTCCACTCCTGTTTCGGTCCACCATTTCCCCTATAAATATAGCTATGTTTAATAGTGAATGCTAGTGTTTCTTTATTCAGATTCAAGCAAATATGTTTTATTACTTCCTTATTACATATAATCATCTTTATTATTGATTTATTAATATATTCTGAAGATTCCTTTC
Organism: Rhinolophus sinicus; assembly: GCF_036562045.2. Taxonomy (NCBI): domain Eukaryota; kingdom Metazoa; phylum Chordata; class Mammalia; order Chiroptera; family Rhinolophidae; genus Rhinolophus; species Rhinolophus sinicus. The sequence goes on from NC_133759.1 coordinate 36,968,540, forward strand.
TCTCATTACATAGAACTTTCTCATACTTTTTAAAATAGCTGCAGGGTAAATTTCAATAGTAAATAAAATAGTTTAACTCATTCCCAACAGATAGGCACTTGGGCTGTTTCTAATTTGTTGCTGTTTGAAGCACTGTTAAATGAATAGCTTTGTTCACATGCCTCTTGGAATATAGGCACATCTCTCTTTAGGACAAATTCCCAGAAGAATAATTGCATTTGTCATCTGAGTAGATTTTGCCCAGTTGCCCTCCATGGTACTTCTACCATTTTGTACTCTCACTACCTATTTTCCCACGGGTTCTCCAACAAAGCATGTTGTTGGATATTTGATATTCTGCTAGGTGAAAAATGGTATTTCAGTGTTGTTTTCATTTTCCTTTTTCAAAATTGAGGTTGAGCATCTTTTCATGTGTTTAAGATCCTTTTGTTTCTTTTCTGATAGTGCCTGTTCATGTCCCTTGACCCATTTTTCTTTTTCTGAGAATTTTTATAAGAGTTTATTTGAGCCATACTGATGACATGTGCCGGGATGCAAGATCTCAAATGCTCAGCCCTGGACCCATTTCCTTTTGGGTTGTTGGCCTTTTTCTTGATGGCTTGGAGTCTTTTATTACTAACACTAGTGCTGTCTGTGCTGTTTCAAGTATTTTTTCCCAGTTTGTCATTTATTGTATGGCTTTGCTTATGTGTGTGCATGGTGTTTTCTTTTTTTTTCAGTCATGTAGAAATCTTTTTCACTTTCATGTAGTCAAATTTATTCCATTTTTCTTTTATCGCTTCTGGATTAGTGTTCTTCAGAGGCATGTTAATCGCTATTATAGAAAATCTGAGCACACGCCCATGTTCAGTAGGCATACTAAATAAAATTCCAATTTTCATGATTATCGTGGTTCATTTTAGCAATGTGTAACCTGATGTGTTGGGACAAGCTGGGTTTCCTTGCAACTACGGTTGTAGATGCTTCCTATTCTGGCTGCCATTTGGGCACCCTGCCCCAATCTGCTGGGCCCCTCTGCCTTTCTCTGTCTCCCTCTAGCCCAGCCTAAAGTCATTTGTCCATTCTCTAAGCGAGGCTCCCATCTCAGGGTGTGGAAGAATCCCCTTTAGGACTGTGTTCCCGAGTAGATGGCCTGTCAGTGGCAAGCCAGGTACTGGTATTTCAGCCTTGACCCCCAGGCAAGTTGTTGACCCCTGGGCTCCTTGTGCACACAGGCCATGCTTCTCTCTAGTCTTCATTATAATACCCAAAGCTCCTCTTCTGCTTGCTTGAGGAGTGCAGTCTTCTCTCCTGCCCTTCCCCAGGGCACTACCATTCACAAGTGGGCCTGGGGATCCTCTCCCCCAAATGCATGTGCATTTGTGCACAAGCACACACATATACGCACCTCCCTGAAGTGAGCTTGGCCGCTTAACACCCAGGTGTATCGTGGCAGCATTTTGCTCTATTGTGTTAGCACTGTCCTTACACAATCTACCAGGTACACCTGTCGTTTTTCTTACAATCCACTATTTCCCTAATGAGAAACCATTACAAAAATGAATAGAGATGATTTTGCTATCCAGTAAGAAATTTAAGGCTAAATTTCTAAATCTGACAAGCTGTCTATCCTATATGAACACTATGGCAGCCTTTTTTGTGGTCTCTTTGTACCATCATCCAGTTGGGTCAGTGTGAGAGACGGGGAAACATCTAGTCACTGATATTAAATGACATGGCGTGTGGAAAGTTCCCTCCTCACATTCACCTGTGTGCATCCTCCTTTAAAGATTGTGCTTCAGTATTTATTTTGTTTAACAAGTCTTCATCAGTTTGTATTGGGACCATGATTTTCTCTTCAAATTGTTTTGTTTCATTTTGATTTTGCCTGTGAACAAATAGTTTCTTCAAATTTAGAAGATTTGCAAAGCTATGAAAAGTTAATGGACTTTTAGAAATCCAGTGTGTCAAACTTTTCCTAAAATAATAACTATAAAGAGTTAGCTTTATCTTTAAATCATAGATTATAATTTTTAAAATTTGTTACTTTTACAGAAAAAGACACTATGGATGTATGGTGCAATGGTAAGAAAATGGAGACAGCAGTAAGTCGACCTTTTGATTACTCTTAGCACCATGTGTATAAGTTACTGTTGAAATGTTGCTACATTTCCTAATTATGGAGATTTTATAATTAACCGTCTTCTTGGTTGAAAATAAAAAGCAGATGAATTCCTCCAGACTCCAAAATCTGAACCCTTTCCTGGACAGTGCCTGTTTAGAAACAGTTTACATTGTGAGCTTACACCAATCTCACTCTACCTTTCTTTTCTTGGACCAGCATGTCCTATAAGATCCCCATGAAAAAAAATCCTCCCCCCAAAATTATGTCTCCTGTGTTTATCCATGTTAAAATTGTGCTTTATGCCACTGCTTCTCAAATTTGCATGCATAGAAATCACCTGGGATCTTGCTAAGATGCGAATTGACGCCAATGTCACTGGTCCACAGGTGACATTTTGAATAGAAGGCTTTACACCATTCGCCCAAAGCAGATGGTACTTTCCTCAAAACGAAGTTTTTGAAAAAGAAGTGATGCACCCAATGTCAGATGATGACAAAAAGGCAGATAGGAAAGGGCGCTGTCATGAACCCCAGAAGACGAGTGGCATTTGTAGACTGGCAGTGCTAAGAGGCTACCCACTCACTGCAGCCAAGCATGATGAAATCCCCATCTAAATCCCGATGTGTTTGGCTTTTGCTATCAGCTGCTTGCACTGGTAATGCTGTGGGTGGGATGAATGTAGGAGTGTATTTCAAGTGGGAATGAAAGAATAGTGGTACAGCGTACCCAGCATGGGAAGTGGAAGCAGAAGAGTCTATCATGGAAATGGAGGGTGGGAGTAGGAGCTGAAATCATTGGGTAGAAATGCCCATGTGTTATGGGTCTGCTGGCAAGCAAGGGGGACTATCCTTGAATCCAGCTTTCATGCTGGCTTCCGGTGAACATGAGGATTAGAGAGGAGCAGCTCTCTTCTGTAGTCCATTTTAGCTAGTTGCACAATTGTAGTTGCTGCCATTATCTCCTTTATCTATTATAAGTATAGGAAGGTGAGAAGAGCTGCTTGGTCTGGGATGAATTTATTCTGCAGACTACTTAGAACCTGTGGCTCTTACAGCTGTCTGCTTCTGAGGAAGTGCCTAAGCCAGAAATCAAGTTACAAAGCTGAATGCTTTTCTGTTTCTTAACCCTGGTATTAATTGTGGAAGGGAAATTTAACCAGGATTCACTCAATATTGATCCTCTGAGCTTGAGCAGTTAAATCTACTGATAGAGGTTTCTTTTATGCAGAGAGGCTTGGAGAGCTCGTCAGTGTGTTATGGCCCCTCTTGGAACAGCTTCATTTACCAGTAACCTGGATGGGGTACCTGCTGTGTACCCAACACCACACCTGGTGGTCCTTCTCGTTCTTGCTTTCTTCCTTCCCTGAAATTCTCTAGGTGGAGAATGAGCAGTTTTGAATCACATTCCTTCCCACCCTCAAGGATTGTCCAGGGCAAATGTAGAAAGAATGTTGTTTTATAGTATCAAGAATGTGGCTGTACATAAGAAGTTGAAAATAATGTTCATCCTCAACGTCTTTGTCCCTCAGTCATTGACAGGAAACCACAAGTGTGTGAACAATAGCTCTTCATCACCCAGTTGCCACCTCACGGTAACTACAGCCGAGCTTGCAGGGCAGTTTTGGCAGCTCCGCATCTGGGCAGCTTCCCCAGTATATGCACACCTGCTCTTGCTGCATTTGAGTTACAGCGTATTTTTCTCCTTTTTCTTTTTATCTCAAAGCATCATGACCGAATGTCTGTCAAACAGCCAAGAAGCTACTTCCAGAGATTGTATTACTTGACCATTGTCCTTCCCTCTAAATTGATCTTTACAGAAGTATGACCTAAAGGCATTCTCCAAAGCTCAGTATAAGAGGGTGCAATGAACACGCTGCACTCCAGGGCCAGACCGACCCAGTCCTTGTGCTGGTGTTCAGTACACTTTCCATAAAGAGCTATTGACCAAATTCTTCTCAGAGCTAGGAAAACACTTCTCTCACTGATGCATGCTGTGCTTTCTTTGGTTAGATGTTAGCTACAGGACTTGGCTCTGTCTGCTTCGGCTGCCAGAAAGCCCACAGCCAAGTTTTAAGTCTGTGGTTTCTTTGCTTTCTGGCACAATTCATTTTTATCCTCTAAGCCTCCTCTTTTTCTTTCCTTCTCTATACTGCTTTGCCCCTATCTTTTTACTCCAAATCAGTGCTATTCAGTAGAAATATAAGTCACAGTTATGAGCTTCATATGTAACTTTTCTAGTAGCCATATTTTAAAAGTTTTAAGGTGAAGTTCATTTTATATTTGATTTAGTCTATCAAAAATAGTATAATTTAATATTTAATCAATATAAAAAGTTTTTAGTGAGTTATGTTTACATTCTTTGTTTCATACTGTCTTCCAAATCCAGTGTGTATTTTACACTTAAACAGAATATCTCGTCAGACTCACCACATTTCAAGTGCTCAATTGCTGCATATGGCTAGTGGCTGCTGTACTGGACAGAGCAGGTCTAGATTTCGCAGTGCTTGAGTTTGTTATCGGTGTATTTTATTGAAAGCCACCCAACACCCTGAGGAATCAGATTTTCAGAGTGGTTAAGACCACACCACTCTGTACTGACTAGGACCTTCACCAAGTTCTTTAACCACTCTGTGCCTCAATTTCCTCATCTATAAAATGAGGATAATAGTACTATCAGGGTTATTGTGAGGACGCAATGAAATAATGCATGTAAACTGTTCTTTGTGTACAATAACTAATAAAGGTTTGCTGTTATCTTTTTTCAAAATTATTCTGTCTACGTAGTATATGTTACAGACATATAGTCATTAGGTGTATGTTTTCTTTTCCCTCTGAAACATAAAATTCTTCAGTTGTAGGGAGTACAGACAAAAAACCTTCAATGCATAGCAGAATGTAAAAACATCTAAATACAAGCTTCTAACAAACTTTGCAAAGCCTAACATTTAGCTAATATATACTTCATTATACCACCTGTTTAGATGGTGTTAATGCTTAGACAAAGATAAATGCTCCTGAACACTAATTCCTCCTTCTTTTGTTGGCAGGGTGAGTTTGTAGATGATGGGACTGAAACTCACTTCAATATTGGGAACCATGACTGTTACATAAAGGCTGTCAGTAGTGGAAAGAGAAAAGAAGGGATTATTCATACTCTCATTGTGGATAATAGAGAAATCCCAGAGATTCTTGAATGACTTCATGTTAATGAACATTAAGAAGTAACAAACAGGACTTTTAAATTACTATGGTAATTAAATAAGTTCACTATGTACTTCTCGATACATTTAGTCTGCCATCTTTTTATTTTTTTAGTTACTTGAAACTGTAATGTTCCAAGGGTCAGAGGAAAAAAATAATTATGTACAATTTTAAAAACCTGCAATTTTTTAAATACTGTAAAAATGTTTTAAAACCAAATGGAAAATAAGATATGGACCAAAATCATTAATGTTTTACAAGAACTTTTACTATAATAAACACTGTAAGATAAAATTGGTACTGCTTGATTTGTTTCTAAAAATTATGTCTTCATATGTTTCTAATCTGTGCAGATAGGTTGTCTCTCTCGTTTAAAGCAGTTGGTACACAATGATATTAGTTTAAATGGAGAAAATGAGTAATTTTCTATCTGGAAACTTAATATTAAGGAAATGTCAATTCGTGTCGCATATATTCCAGTACTAATCCTTTGACTGTAGCCTTTCCCTTATAGCAGTAAGTACAACATGTACAACAGAGGAACAAGCACCCCAGTCATCCCTTCAATTTCACCCAGTATCTGCTTCCTCTCATGAGCCCTGAGGGCTGGTAGCACATACCACTGTATCCTCCAGGACCTAGCATGCCCCTCACAAACGGGAGACAGTGACATTCACGTTACTGAAGCTCAGAGGAGATACACATGTGGCATCATCAGCATATACAGGCGTACTTCAGAAATATTGTGAGTTTGGTTCCAGACCATTGCAACAGAGCAAATATTGCAAAAAAGGTGAGTCACATGAATTTTTTGGTTTCCCAGTGCATATAAAAGTTGTTTGTACTGTAGTCTATTAGGTGTACAATAGCATTATGTCTTAAAAAACCAATGTGCATACCTTAATTAAAAAATACTTTATTGCTAAAAAATGCTAACCTTCATCTGAGCCTGCTGGAAAAATGGGGCCAATAAACTTGCCTTTGTGGCAGGGTTGCCACAAACCTTCAATTTGTAAAAAAAAGCAAAACAAAAACGCAATGTCTGTCTGTGAAGCACAATAAAACGAAGTAGGCTTGTAGATAAGGTTTATAGCAGTGGGAATGGATAACATCCACTAGAGAGCTTATAGAGAAAAAAGGGCGGGGAGCCTAAAATTAAACCCTGAAGAGCTATAGCATTTGAGACTGGCTAAGGGCAAAGGGAGATCTTCATTAAATAAGGAAACTCTGAAACTATGAAACAAAAAAGCAGACATATTTATCTAGAAGTTTAAAAGTTGTATGGTAAAGATACCATGAACAAAGCCAATATACAATATATTTGGAGAAAATATTGTAATGTAGATGCCAAGAATCGTAAATACATAAATATGCAAGCAAATGAGACAGGACAACATGAATGGGTATACAGAAATAACCAAAACAGAAACAGACCTACTGGGGCTTCAGATTAAGAGTTCATCAGATGTAGAGCGTCACATAACTATGTTTAAAATGTTCAAGGTAATAAAAGACATCTGAGGATTTCAGAGGGAACAGGAAAATTAAAAAAAAAAAGATAACAGAAATGAAAAATAAAAATTGGTATAACTATATCAGTATCAGTTAAAGTAGACTTTTAGGCAAAAGCGTTACCAAAAATATAGAGAACACTTTAAAATATTTTAAATGATTCAATTTACCAGGGATATAAATCAACTCTAAATTTGTATGCACCTAATAACATTGTCTCAAACTCTATAAAATAAAAATTGACATAATAGGCAAATCCAAAATCACAGTGGGATATTTCAACTTACCTCTCTCATAAATGCTCGGCAAAAACTCAGTGAAGATACGTAAACTTAACACAATAAGCAGAATTATTCTTATGAACATATGTAGAACACTTGCACTAATTGCAGACTATGGATATTTTTCACATGCACACTGAACATTTATAATACTTGACCATGTTGTGGGTCATAAAAACAAGTCCCAAAAATTTGGAAGAATTGACATCTTACAGAATATGATCTCTCAATGCCATGCAATCAATCTAAAAATCAAAAAAATGGTAATGAGAAAATCCATGAGTACTTGAAAATTAATAAATATACTTCTAAATAACCAGTAGCTCATGAAGAAACCAAAATAAACTAGAAAATGAACTGAATGGTGATGAAGACTTCATATCAAAACTTACGGGATGCAGATAACGATTGTTATTGTTAAGAGCTAAAATCTATCAGCTAAGCAACCATCTTATAAAACTGGAAAGGAGAAATAACAGCAAACACAAATAAACTAGAAGGAAAGAAATAATAAGTATAAAAGGAGAGTAGAAAACAAACATACAACAGAGGATTAAAAAAAGCCAAAAGTTGATTCTTTGTAAAGACCAATGCAATTGAAAAACCTCAAGTGAGATTAAGTAAGAAAATAAAGAAGGCACTAATCAATCCCAAGAATGTAAAGAAGGCACAAGAATGTAAAAGAGGACATCACTACCAACCCTGCAACATTAATAAACTCTTAATGCATGAATTATTTATAAAGATCAATTTGAAAATGTAGATGAAATGGACACATTCCTAGAAATTACAACGAACATAAAATATAAAAATCTGAGTATTCCTCCAGCTATTAATTAAACCCATACCTCAAAGAAAACATCAGACATTAAGGTCACTGGCAAAGTTCTATCAAACTTTTAAGAAATAATGCCAATCTTACGTTATGAGGTCACTAAAACCTTTATAACAAAACCTAACACAAACCTTAAAAGAAACTTATGGGCCAATGGCACTGATGAAAATAGATGCCAAAAATGAAATATTGGCAAAAAAATCCAACAATATATAAAGAAGACAATACATCACAATCAAGTTGCTCATTCCGGGAATGCAAACTTGGTTTAATACTAGCACATCAATCAATATAACTCACTAAATGAGAAAAACCGTATGATCGTCTTAATTAAAAAAAAAGACAAAATTCAGCATCCTTTCCTGATTTTTTAAACTTAATATTACCAGTTTATTATAAATGATACTATAAAGGTTACAAATGAACATACATTGATCAAGAGGTCCACAGAGCAAGGTCTGGATGGGTCCTGAGCGCAGCTTGTTCCCTGTGGAGTTGGGGGTGTGCCAACATCAGGCACATGGAAGCATTCACCAACCCAGAAACTCCCTTTCATGATTTTTAATGAAAAAATCCCTTGGGAATTGAAACATGCTTCCTTAATTTAATAAGAGATCCAGATTCTAGGGCAAACACCATACTTAATGTTGAAATTTTTTCCTTTGAAATCAGTAAAAGGTTGAATATTGTTTCTATTCAATGCTATACCTGAATTCCTAACCAGTGCAGAAGGGCAAGAAAAAGAAACGAAATGTTGAAGGGAATAGAAAGGAAGAAATAAAGCTACAATTATTTGTAGATGATATGCCCAAACAGAATAATTTCTAAAGTTAGGATTAATAAGAATGTTTAGTAAGTCTACTAGGTATGTCAATCTATTGATTGCTCTGAAACTTTAAAAGTTTATTAAAACACACGTGTTGGATTCCATCTCCAGAGTTTCTGATTCAGTAGGTCTGGGGTGGGGCTCACGAATTTGCACTTCTAATTCGTTCCCAAGTGATGCTAATGCTCCTAGTCAGGGGACCGCACTTCAAGAACTACAGTTATATGTTAGCAGCAATTTTCAATCAAATACCCAGAAATCTAACAAAGGATATACAAGACTATACACAGAAAACTATAAATCACTGTGCATATAAATTAAAGCGAATCTAAATAAAGGATACTCCATTGTCATAGAATGGAAGAGTCAGTATTGTGAAGTCAATTTGCCTCAACCTGATCTATAATTTAATGCAATCCCACTCAAAATCTCCATCTTTCTTTTTTGTGGATCTGAAATGTATATGGAGGCATCATCTATAATTGTTGAGAAAAGAGCATGGACTCTTAAGATAGACTCCCTGAGTTTGAATACTGGCTCCTACTTTGTGACTATGGACGAATTATTTAACCTTCTATGTCTGTTTTCTCATCTGTTCAGTGTAAGATTGTTATAAGGACTAACCATAGTTTAGATGCATGCCTAGCACACACTAAGTAATACATACAAGTTTGATGAGTAAAATAAGATAAAAACAGGGAGACAAAATCTAATGGCTATCTTCTAGAGTCCAGAAGCATTCATGCATATATACATAATTGGTTTATGACAAAGGTGGATTTATACAACAGTGAGGAAGGATTATTTTTCCAATAAGAGATACTGGGACAACTTGGTGCCCATATGGGAAACAACAAAATTTGACTCCCACTTCACACTACACATAAAAGGAAATTCCAGGTAGATTATAGATCTAAATGGAATAGGTGAAAAAAAAAAATAAATAAAAATAATAATAAAGCTTTTAGGATAATCCAGTAAAACATCTTCATGACCTTGGGGTAGGGAAAGATTTCTTAAATACTGCACAAGATATATTAACCTTAAAGGAAAATAATGATACATTTGACATTAAAATTAAGGTCATGTTAGAAGAAACCATTGAGAATGAGAAAGTCACACAATGAGTAGAAAAAACATTATCAATACATATGACTGATAAAGGGGTTGTATACAAAATATGTAATATCACATAATAAAAAGCAAAACAAAGTCCTCAAAATAAAAAAACAAACAATAAAACCAAAGTGACAGGTAACCAAATAAATAGATGGACAAAGGACTCAAGCAGGCATTTCACAAAGGAGAAAATCCAAATGACTAATGTTTCCATCCTACCTGGATCCCTGAGAAGAGGTGCAGCCTTCTGGAGGGGAGGAGGGGAAGAGGCAGGAGGAAAGAAACGCCTATTGCGCCTGACAGATAATGCCCACGAATCCTGCTTGTTCTCACCTGCAGGCCTTTCCATATGCTGTATCTAGTCCGCTCTTCCCATCACCCCTTCACCGAACTGCGATCCGTCCAAGACTCAGCTCAGAGGCCCTCTTCTCCCAGAAACCTCAGCCTGTGCCCCTCCTAAGAGCCGCCCATCCCCAACAGCCAGGGTCACATGGCAGGGTACCTCTCTGCTCTCCACCCCATTGGCAAACCTTTTCCCTTCTACAGAAATGTGACCTCTGCATTACAGGCTGCCTGGCTGAGGTCTGGTGCTGACAGTTAGAGCTGGACACGGCAGAACTAAGAATGCACTGGAGGGGCCTCCCCAGACAGGAGACAGGGACGGAGGTCTGGAAGGACTTTTCTTTCCCTGAGATTCCTCCCTTCAGTGGCCTTCAAGAAGGGGAAGCTGGGAAAGAAATGAGTTTGCCTCTGAGTTGGGACTCAGCACGTTCCCATTCAGTCTTAACCTACCTTTCCCCACTCCACAGAAGTGAGTGGGGCAGTTATTATCCATCCAATTTTATAAAATTCGGAAGCTCATTCCCAGATAAATAATAAATACATTACTTGGGATCACAGAGGCAGAGTTGGATTGCAAACACTGGCCTCTGCAGACCAGGATCGGCCACTAGACATGAAGTGGATACTGAGGAATTACTTGTTCAGCGAAGTTATCCTATGTGTTCCCAGACCCGGAAGGCACAGCTGCTGTCTTCAAGTATGGAAATGTGCAGGGTTTCCAAAACTTTGTTTTGGGGAAACTTGTGAAAGTACCAAAAGAGAGGGAGCCAAGTGTTTTGGGGTAAGAGTCACTGTTGACCAGAGCACTTAACAGCCCCAGCAGTGGGTAACCAGCCCCCATGCAAGAAGCTCTTCCTGCAGCACAGACGCCACCCCATCCGAGACGGGCTTCCTCTGCTTCCCCCACCCCCAGCCCCCACCCTCTGGCTCAGCCAGAGCCCGAGAATCAGACATGCATTCAGCAAGTGTGTACGGAGCACTGGCTGGCGCTGCTCAGCAGCTCCTAAGGGTGACTGTGCCACAGCATCCTGGCGTCTTAAGGGGCCTACAGGTGTGGGGGTATGAGAAGAGCCATCCTGGATGCAAGTCCAACACTGTCTGGGGATGTTCACTTCCCTTTCTTACTCTTAAAGACACTCACATTCACTGATTTGGCATATATTTACCAAGGTCCCCTAGGGGCTGAGGAGACCTCTCTGAAAACTGGTACCTATTTCTGGCTGGCAAATCACCGTTCTCCAAACCCCTGACCTGCAACCTGGAACCTTCACTGAGTCTAGACCAGATCTGGGAATGTCAAGTTCAGAGATCAACCCTCATCCTCAGCTGAGTTATTTCCAAGAAACTGGGACCTGCTCTGAGCAACTGCCCCATGGGAGACAGTGCCAAAGTGGTACAGTCTGGCCTTGGTTTAGGTACCGAGTAACTGAAGAAGCATTCCCCCAGGCCTTAGGGTACCTCCCAAAGGTACTGAAACTTGATGAGGGTCCCTCTTGCCTCAGGCTCCCGCCAAAGTCCAAGAGGCCTCCCACACAGTCTGATGGGACTGAGAGGCCAGGAGAGAAGGCAGGGAAGAGACCCTGTGCCTCACAATTACCAAGGATGGTTTGTCTTGACTTGGCCATTTCTTAAGAGTCCCAGTGCCAAGATCCAAAGGCCTGTGTTGCCCATAAAGAAGAGGCCCACACATCCCAAGAGCAGCCAACATCAGCTCACCCATTTATTTAACTGAGAACATGAAGGAGGACAACAAAATTAAACAATTTTTAATAAAATTCCTATAGAAAACTCAGTCACCGGGCAAATACTCAGTTCTCTTTCCCATGTCATTGAGAACTGAGAGCTCCCAATAGTCTTTGGAGAATAAGCAGTAGTTTTGCTGGATGTTGCCAGTACTCAGAAAGAGCATCCATTTACACATTCAAACCAGTAGTTCCTATTGCACATATTAACATCGTTTGCCATCTAGCACCCTAAGTATATGGTACCTCAACAAATAAATTAAAGAATTCCATGTGGCATAAAATCATTTCAACTTGAACTAATACCCTTGAAAAAAATCACATTATTACAAGTTTTAATAAATACAGTAAGAACATCTGGCATTTTACTAAAATACTGAATTTTAGGTCTTGAGTTTATTCCATAAATAGTTTCATTTTCATTTGCTTTCTGTCTTGGGTACATTTGCTCAAGTAGTTTGCTCTATGAACTCTTTCATAGATAACCATGTAAAAACTGTATTAATATGTGCCTCATTACAGAAGCAGCTGGAAGAACTGGATCACATACAGTTAACTAAAAAGTAACTTAGGAAAATGCTCTGCTTTTTGTAAAACACAGGCTGAAGAAAACCAAAGAAACATTTTTTTATACAGAACTCCCACTAGAAATTTTATAAATATATATGCAGCATATATATTTGCCTCACCAGTAGATTTTCAGCAAGTCTGGCTGGGATGATGTTATCATGATAGATAAATATAACAAAAGAATTAATGTTTCCACAGGTTTAAAAGATTTCTTTTGAAAAATAATCATAATTTCAACTTATATTATAATTTGTAGTTTATACAATTTAAAAAGGGAAGAAAGATACCTTTCTTTTACGCCTCATTTGGAAATTAAGAACAGCCAACAGTCCCCAGGTGTGGATAAGTTGGCTGATAACACTTGGTCACAGTTCAAAAAAGAAGTATTTACACCATTCCGGGAAAGTACCAAATACTTAAAATTAAAAAAAAAAAAAAAAAAAAAAGACAGACAAAAAACAATCTCTAGTAGCATTCCTTGGCGTGCAAAGTCAGCAGAAATGATTATCCATAATGTTGACAGTTTTCATGATGAATCTTGGAAGCATTCAAAAAGCAGAGGGTGGTCATCAGGGATTGTTCAGATTAGGTTGTATGGGATGCCTTGTTCTTAAATTTAACCGAGATTCAGAATTTCATTCCCTTTATAACATCTCTGGCAGGGTCATATTCAACTTAGTGCAAGTGCAAAATGAAAACTAAACAAAACCAACAAATACGTTAGGAGCAAAGGCTGATCATTAAGATCTGTAGTCTTTCCGAACTGTGTGGGCCATCCAGTTCACTTTAGTAGTCCAGCTTTCCCTGAGTGCCTCATCAAATTTTTGCTTAAATTGCTTGAGTGCTTCTTCTTCACTCTTCCCTAAGGCAAGAGAGTCCTGAAAATGAAGGAAAAAAATCTCATTTTATGCATCCTCCAAACTGACGTGCAAATGTCAACAACTGCAGGAGGTTTGCTTGGTTACACTGCCCAGCCACCATCAAGCACTGTGCCTCATGTTTTTATTTAAAACATTTGCAGGAGGGAGAACGAACACCAAGGTAGGGTGACAATATGACCTCTGCCAAAGGGTTTTTGAAGACAAAATGAATTTATGATTACTGCAAGACACCTACTCAGCTGCTTGCCACTACCACTCCTGTGCAAGAACTGTCTCACAGAAAAAGACTTGGTTCCATTCCCTTTGAACATCTGAACAGGCAGGTATATTGAGCTCCAATGTACAGAGAAAGGGGTTTGTACCTTAAGATACTGTATATCCTTGACTGATGTGAGCTCAGGAAGCCCTGCAGTCAACATCAGTGCAAAGAGAGTGATGAAGAGATTCCCATGCCGACGTAAAATCAGATACGCGTCCTCACAACATTGGCGGAACCTTTAGTTGATGCAGCAAATCACAAGAGCATGATGTTAGAGGTGAGTCAGCAAATTTCATAAAGGACGATGAGAGAGCCATAGCTAGACTTTCCGTAAGAGCTGGAAAATTTCTATTGAACTAAAGGTTCGTTTCTGATTTTTCCTTCTCTGAAAATTGTCCCAGGACTAAAATTTACATAAAATAAATCAAGCTCTCTAAAACCACACATATATTTTTCAGAAACAAAACTAAATATATTTTCTATGATAAAAAGCAATATAACACAATTTAGGCTTTTAAATTCTATGAGGCAAAAAAAATTATTGTAAAGCAAGTAATAATTATAATCCATGAGGATTTCTGAACACGTTTCTAGACTCCAGATCGGTGGTCTGACTTCAGGCATTAATTTCTTTCAAGTCCTCTGAATCAGTGATCAGTGTTTCTGCGTTGCACTTCCCTGTCATCTTGCCGTCCTCTCTTCTCTTCTAGATGGTCATTCAAAAGGACCACCCAATCCTATCTCAGTTTTGTGAAAGAAAAAAATGCACCCAGAGGTATATTTGGCAGAAACCCAGGCAGAACTAGAAATGATAATACCAATTATTTACTAAGATTATGAGTTCATCACATCATGTTACCTGTCTCTATCATAACAGCCCTGAAATTGAATTAGTTTGTCCCCATTTTATATGAAAAAACAAAGACAGGAAGACAGTAATGTACAAAAAAACATACAAGGAACAAGGAATAGATCAGAAATTATAAAGTCTGTCTCTGAACCCTGGCTCCCTCACTGTACTCCACGATGAATGACAGCAAAATGCCTGTTCTCAGCACCTCTCTATCAAATGTCTTAATAGTTTCAGAGAATTTTCTAAGACAGGTAAAAGGTGGTATACTTTTGGAATAAAGCTAACTTATTTCACATTTCCAGCATTGTTTCTCTTCTCTGAGTATATCTGAACCATAACATGGATCTGACAGGCAAATCCCCCAAAATCCCCATTAGCAGATTGAGTATCTCCCAGACCTAAATATACCTCAGCAAAGAAATGTTAGTCCAGCTGGCCAGATGAGAAAATGTTGAATGTGTCTACCCTTGACATAAGGGCAATACTCACCGGCCAAACTTTTCCGTGTTTCCTGTTTTTCCTTGTTGAATCACATGAATGAAATCATAGGTAAGAATGAAAGGCACTCGCTCCCTTTTAATGCCAAATTTAGACTTGAAATTTCCAAGAATGTGTCCAAAATCAATGTGGAAGAGCTGGAAAACAAATGGGATTTTCAATTTTCCTTGTTTTTCTGGTGGATGCCAAATAGAAAGAAGAGATCTCAACAGTCCTAAATCCCGATGCACTGTCCCCACCCTTATCTGAGTCCCTTTTTCACAGCCTTCTGGGTCTCTTGAGAAGAGAGAGTATCTAACATTCATAGATCTCTTATACTCAATAATAACCCTGATATTAAACTGCAAATACCCAGTAGGGAAGGCAAATCTTTAAAAAGAAAAATGTATTCAAATAATAAACATGTCTGATTAAAAAGTCAAATAGTTCTACACATAGAACTATTATGTTAGTATAAAAGTAATTGCAGTTTTTGCAATTTTTAACCTTTTAAACCGCAATTACTTTTGCAGCAACCTAATATTTCTACGTCAACAGTTCTTCATATAGAAACACAACAAAAAGAGTATATTCTTGCCCCACCAGCTAGCTATTCACCACCTTGAGTGCTACTACTTAGAGGTAACCTTCTCCCCATTCTTTCACATAAGTTCTCTGGTATCTGCCTCCATTTTTCTAAATACCTTTTTTTTATACTTATTTTTTACTTCCTAATTTAGGATTACTCTTCTTATGGAAGGTGAAGATTTAGTACCCTTGTGCTCAGGTAATACTACATGATGTGGCACATTATATCATCATTTCTGTTAAGTATAGTCAATGTTTACTATTGTTCAGACTACATAAATACATTTCAAAGTTAAGCCACGTGGTAGTGGTATACCAGGACATTTCTTTCTTTGTTCACGTTTTTCCTTGACAAAAATATTTTTTTTGGACTTAAGAGTTCTATGATCCGATCATTAATTCTTCCCAAAATCTTCTTAAAAATCTAAAAATCATTTAAAAAATATTTTCCCACGTGATCAGGTAATCATTTAATTCTGTATGCGCTGGTTGTTCTCTAGGCCTGCTGTACAACCTTCCTCCTGGGCTCTCCCTTCAACTCTTATCCTATATGGAGCCCCCGTTTCCCAAGTCCCACATCACATTCTCTTTTGGTTTATTTTAGACAAGGGTTTCTCAATATTCGCATTACTGAAATGTTGGGCCTGATAATTCTTTGTTCTGATCTGTACACTGTAAGCTATTTAGCAGCATCCCTAGCCGCTACCCACTAGATGCCAACAGAACAGCCCCCTCACCAGTCCTGACAACCAACAATGTCTTCAGACATTGACAAATGTCCCCTGAAGACAAAAGTACTACTCATTTAGAACCTTGTTTTGGTGAATGTCCTTATTCTGGCAGCCTCCTTAGAATAGATGCAAAGGAGACACAGCTTTTGAGATCTTCTATGTTTGAAAATGTCTTTATTCCACCTTTATACCTGATTTATAATTTATAGTTAGAATTCTAGGTTAGAATCATCTTCTCTCAAAATTATGAATGCTAACTTCCACTGTCTTAAGTTCCCAATGTTGCTATTGAGAAGCCAAGTCTTTCTGACTACTGAACCCTACCTAGTATGAGCCCTACTGGGTCTCAGGGAAGGTTTTAACACAGTCTCTTTATGCCTGAGGCACTGAAACGTCGTGGTGAAGGGTCTTAGTGAGGGTCTTTTCATCCACTATAAAAAAACTTTTGTGCTCTTTTAACCGGATATTCACGAACATCAACTTCAGCAAATGTTTTTATATTATCTGCTTTCCTTCATCTTTGTTACTTCTTTCTGGAACTCCTCCATTAGGCTAATGGCAGACCTCCCTGGACTGATTCACTAGCATTACTGGATCCTCTTTCTCCTATTTATCAGATATTTTGGTTCTTTTGGGGATGTTATGGAGCAATACAGAGCATGGTGGCTAAACAAGATAATCTGAGCCAATTACCATGATTTAAATCCTTGTATATCCATTTTCTGTTGCCTCAATTTTCTCACCTATAAATGGGGTAACACTACCACTTACTCTGTAAGGTTCTCATGAGGATTGAAGATGTTAACCAAAGAACTTAGAACTGTGCCTTCAACAAGTTAAGCGTTCAATAAATATTAGCTGATCTTTAGTTTACACTAATTCTATTTTAACTTTTTGTTCTCTTTTTAATTTCCAAGAATTCTATTTTCTGATTTTTAAAAAACAGAATCCTATTATTACTTAATAGATTCAATGTCTCTTTTGTTTTTTTAAAAAAATCATCCTCTGTTTACTGGTTATTCTGTTTTTCCAGAGTTCTTTTATTTCCCATTTTGTTTTGGTCTCTTATCTTTCATGGTGGAGGCTTCCCTCAAATGTCTGCTAATCCTTGGCTGACAATTCATATTTTAAAATGAGTCACTAAAAAGCTAAATGAAAATTCTACGTACTGATAGGACTGTTTATTGGTGGGTTTGCTTGCAATTTTTAATATGGCACCTTTTCCTCAGCTTCTCTAGAACTCAGTGCCCTTGAGTCAGAAGAATCATTCAGAGAATAACTCTATCTCCTTCTAGGAGATGGGAAGGAGGCTTGAGTATCTAATTGCTTCATATGAAACTACCAACAATCATGTTCTCAGCCTCTTCCCTAATCCCCACCTTCTGCAATACCTTGTGCATCTCATTCCAGAGCTTTTTCTCCGACTGACATACCCCTCTAAAGGTATGCAGGTTTCCATTTTCCTCAGCTATGTTGTCATTGCCACCTTTTCATCACGCTTTCTATCATCCCCTAATCTGTTGATGTCTTTCACCCATTGTGGCCTATACTCCTCCTATCTTTGACTTCTTGGATTTACGTATTTCTTATTCCTTAACTTCATATTAGAAGGGTGTCAAGAATAAAGAAACCCCTATGTATTCAATGTTATTAATCAGAAGTCTGAAAGAATCCTTTTAAGTGTGAACACAAGGTTTAAATCGCAAAGCTCAAGAACAACTACCCAGATGTCCCAGGTGTAAAACTCTGGGTCCCACCTAGAGCCAGAATTCACAGTGACCTACAGGTTTTCAATCTGGAATACCTCTAGTGGCAGAAAATTCCAAGGGTGGCTAAACTGATAAATATCCCAAATATCTTATCTGTCTTTACTTAATATAAAAGAATTTACAAGAAAACATAAGTCACTCTGAAAAAGAGTTTTTTATTTGAAAACTAAGAGCTTCTTCATAAATAACCTGGTCTAATACCTTAGCTACCCCAAAATGGTATTACATACTCCATTTCTCCCTATGCTCTACTCCCACATTTGATGTTCTAAAAGAGAAAAACACGGCTCCACTTTTTTTTTTAAGAACTGGTTATCTTATTTAAAGTTAATATATCATGCACATCATCTGTTCCTTCTATTCTTAGTTACATTTGTGTCCAAGATACAATTTATTTTCTTTTATGGTTTTATATTATTTTTTAAAGATTTTTGACCATACAGGCATGAGTTTATTTCTGCATTATCTATTCTGTTCTACTGACCTATGAGTCTGTTTTTATGCCAGTACCATGTTGTTTTGATTACGATAGCCTTGTAGTATAGTTTGATACCAGGTATTGTAATATCTCAACTTTTGTTTCTCAAGATTGCCAAAGCTATTCAGGGTTTTTTATAGTTCCATATAAATTTCAGGATTATTTGTTCTAGGTCTGTGAAAAATGACATTGAGAGATTGCTTTGGGTAGTATGGACATTTTAATGGTGTTAATTGTTCCTATCCATGAGCACGGTATATGCTTATTTGTATCTTTTTCAATTTCTTTCTTCAATGTCTTATTAATTTGCCAAATACAAGTCTTTTTCCTCTTTGGTTTAATTTATTCCTTGGTATTTTCTTTTGATGCAATTGTAAATGTAATCATTTTCTTAATTTCTGTTTCTGATAATTTGTTATTGGTATATAGAAATACAACCAATTTCTGAACATCAATTTTGTATCCTGCTATTTTACTGAATTCATTTATCAGTTCTAATAGTTTTTTGGTGGAATGTTTGAGGTTCTCCCTATATAGTACCATGTCATCTGCAAATAATGACAGATTCACTTCTTTCTTTCCAATTTGGATCTCTTATTTCTTTTTCTTGTCTGACTGCTGTGACTAGGACTTCCAATAATATGGTGAATAAAAGCGGTGAAAATGGGCAGACATCCTTATCTTCTTCCTGATCTTAATGAAAATGCTTTTATCTTTTCACTTTTGAGTATGATATTAGCTATACGTTTGTCATATATGGCCTGTTATGTTGAGGTATGGTCTCTCTATTCCCATTTTGCTGAGAGTTTTTATCATAAATGGATGCCAGATTTTGTCAAATGCTTTTAATGCATCTATGGATATGATCATATGATTTTTAGCCTTCATTTTATTTATGTGGTATATCACGTTAATTGAACCAATTTTGCATCCCAGGAATAAATATCACTTGATCATGGTGTATGATCCTTTCAATGTATTGCTGAAATCGCTTTGCTAATATTTTGTTGAGAATTTTTCATATATATTCATCAGGGATATCGGCCTATAATTTTCTTTTTTTGTAATGCCTTTGTCTGGCTCTGGAAGCAGGGTAATAGTGGCCTAATAAAATGAGGTTGGGGCGGGGGAGGGGGCGGTTGGCCGGATTGCTCAATTGGTTAGAGCACGAGCTCTGAACAACAGGACTGCCGGTTTGATTCCCACATGGGCCTGTGAGCTGTGGCCTCCACAACTAGATTGAAGACAACAAGGCTGCCGCTGAGCCCATGGGATGGTGGGCTGTGCCCCCTGCAACTAGGATTGGAAACAGTGACTGGACTTGGAGCTGAGCTGCGCCCTTCACAACTAGATTGAAGGACGACGACTTGGAGCTGATGGGCCCTGGAGAATCACACTGTTCCCCAATATTCCCCAACAAAATTTATTAAAAAATAAAATAAAACAAGGTTGGGAGCCTTCCATTCTCTTAATTTTTTTGAATAACTTGAGAAGGGTAAGTGTTCATTCTTCTTTGAATGTTTGGTAAAATTCACCTGTGACGTCATCTGGTCCAGGACTTTTGTTTGTGCCAAAACACAATTTCTTATACTGAAAAAACAGGTCACTTAAATAACCACAATATTTAAAAAAATATTTAAATAAATTCTTATCACCTAACTTTAAGGAAACAAACCAATGAATATATGAACCACATAGTAAGTGAAACGAGGGGTGGGAAATAAAAGTAAAGAGAAACACATGACTCCAAGAATCACTAAAGAACCTGCGTGAGTTTCACAAGAGATTGTGCTGTACCTAAGCAAGCATCACTCGGGCCCTTAGAAGACTCTGGGGAACAGCTCACCTGGCCATTTTTTTTTACCATGATGTTGTCACTATGTCTGTCACCAATCCCAAGGACATAAGAAGCTACACAGTAGCCGGCACAGGACAGGGTAAACTCCTCAATGGCTCGGTCCAGGTCATCCCTGAAAAAGAGAAAAAATAGAAACAACAATGGTTTTCACCCTGCAAATGTGTGAGCTGAGAACAAATCCACATTCCCGTTTCCTTTTTAAATGTGAGAAGAACTGCTTATTGAGTGACTGCCAGAAACGTATATGGAGCTACCAGAAACTTAAGAGCAGATCATGTTGGATCAGCCAAGAGAATGAGGATTCATAGGAACAGGGCAGAGAGGAGTGAATAGACTGGCTCAAAGACATCAGATAACTGGACCTCAGCCATCAAATTGCTGTGTCCTGGGGGTCATGTTTCAGTGGGGATGGGATAGGTTCATATACATAGAAATGAGAGGAGACCATTAGTTTTGCTGGATAATTCTGGGGCCTTGGAATAATTTGGTTGGTTTTGACATAAGGCTAGAATTCTGTATTTAAGACTCAAGTACTGCATTTCCAGCCATTCAAGTCACTGACTTAAATTAGAAGTGACTAATACAAACCCTTTAGAGACAAAGCCCTAAGATAAAAATTTGGAAACTGATTCTCACATATAAGTCCTTGGACTTTGCCAATGGTAAAATTTATGTCTGAATTTGAAGTCATTAGCCAAAAATATTTAGTGTTTTCCCCTGATTGTGAAATTCCTTAATTTCTTATGTATTAGGGTTTTTCCAACACAATAACCATAAAAAACACAATTCCAAGCACTTTACTTTTAGTTTGAAGTCATCACAGTCTTCAAACTCATTTACTTCCATTATAAAAAACTACTAAGAACCTAAGTTCACACATTCACATAATTACAGAAATGAATGCCTTTAAGCAAAAACCTGTATGTTATTTTAAAAATACTTAAATTCTTAGATTGTAACTACTGCAGGGCTCTGAAATTTGATCTAGATAAAGATCAGCACTAATCATTTGTAAGACTTTAGGAAGGCCTATTTATCATTTTGATCTAACCTGAAATGAAGCAATAAATTACACTAATATCTCCTCTAGGATACTGATAATTCTAATTGGGAGGACAGTTATATTTGGCTGTTTGTTCAGGAAAACAATAACCAAACAAAACAAACGAACCCAGAATTGTATTCTTTAAGCCAGTTCAGAAGGGCATCTTTATTGAAGGCTGCTGCAGCAGCCACGTTGCTACTGTTCAGCTGAATGTCAGCAATTGTTTCAGACGTGCTCACAACTTCAATGAGGCCAGAGCGATCTCCTGTGGCTAAACAGCCATAAGGCAACATCCTGAAAGGAAAAAAAATGGGCACAAGTGCATAGTATCCATTAAATGAAACATTAACAGAGTATTTTTCTCTGATTTCTAAAAACATTTGATTACTATTGATACCCTTGCCATTATTGTATTACTGTCATATGGAAAAATATGAGTTCTACCTTCAGTTAGGAAGTAAATCTCTTGGCCAAACAGAGTAATTTACCAGAATTTCCATGTGCCAGCTAAATATATAATTTGGTATCTAGTTATTCTGGTGAACAAGTCTATTTGTTTGGGTAGGTAGACAGAAGCACATCAGATAGAAGAAATTCTTTCATTTTTACTCTAAATTTTGGGGAAAGGAATCACCCTTTATGAAGCATTAATAGAAAACACATAGCAGGCTAAGCACGTTACATTACCTTGGTTAATGGCAACACCATCCTTCCAAGTATTCAAGCCCACAACCATAAGGTCATCTTTGACCTACCTTGACTATGAATACAGAGTCTAAGTATTTCTCAGCCTCTACCCTTCCTTCTGCTACCACCCCAGTCCATCAACCCTTATTCAATTATTCAAATTTCCTAATTAGTTTCCGTGCTTCCATATCATAGTCTGTTCTAGATGCAACAACATAATCCATTTAAAATATACTGATATTATGTCACTTTCCTGATCGAAATGTCTGCAGTGGCTTCCCACCTTACAGTGAAAGCCAATAATATACTTGCCAGAACTCACAAGGCCTTCCATCTACTCCCCCTTCACCTCTCCTATGATCCTCCCCTTGTTTACGTTGGTGACACTATACTGGCTTCCCTACTATTCTTCAAACATATCAGGCACAATACGTCCTCATTCCTTTAAAAGTGTTATTTTCTCTGCCTGGAACGTTCTTCCTCAAGACATTCACATGGCTTACTTCCCTACCTTTTGGAAATCTTTGCTGAAATGTCACCTTCTCAGTGAGAAATTCCCAGATCATCCTATTTAAAATAGCAACACTATCTGTGACACAATACTTGCTATCTCTTCCCTGCTTTATTTTCCTCTATAACCCTCAACACTATCCAACATCCTGTACATTTTATATATTTATTTGTTTATTGTCTGTCTCCACTGTTAGGATGAAAGTTCCATCAGGCAGGGATGTTTTTGTTCATTGCTGTATCCTCAGTGCCCGAGAATGTGCCTGGCACAAAGCAGTCACTCAATAAGTATTTGTGAATGAACAAACAAATTTAGTAACAAAATCCCTGTAAGTTCTCAATTTTACAAAGGAGAAACGTAAGTAATTTGCAAAGTCATGTATTTAACTAAGTGGAAGAGCCAACACTTAGAACTATGTCTGTGTGGCTCTAAAATTATCCTTTTAACTTAACACCGTCTCCAGTATCACTGAATAATATAAGAAGCCTCCCAGGCTGCTTCTTGCGCAAAATTATTTTTGCCAAATTGATAGGTAGTATTTTGCTTGATTTGCATTTATATGATCCCTAGTAAAAATAAAAATTTTCTCAGCTCTCTCTTAGCCATTTTAAGAATTTCTTTTGTGAATTAGCTATGTGCATCCTTTGCCTTCTTATTACGGTTTTAAATATCTTCCTTAGAGATTTATGTGAGTTCTTTATATATTAATAATATCCTTGTCTCATTTTGGTTGTAAACATTTTCTCCAGTTTTCTAAAAACTGTATTACCATTAGAGCAACTCCAAAATGAAATGAATATATCTTGGAAAGTCCAAATAAAAGTCAGGTAACTACAGAAAATAGACGGAATTCATGGATTCAACAAATATTTGTGTGCAGCTATGTGACAAGCATTAGCTGCTAGTGATCCAGACATGAGCAAAACTACCAGCTTCTCACTGAAACAATGCACAATGTACTTACTACATGTGATCTTCGTATAAATGAGAGGTGCCATGAGAACATGTCAAGAGTTAAGAAAGATCTCCGTGAGGAGGAAGGTCCACATGGCTGGAGGAGAATGCAAGGGGAGCATAAAAGCAAGGTGAAGACAAGAAACAATCAGTGTTGGAAAGACTATGGGCTCTATAGGCCATGTGAAGACATCTGTCATTCTTTAAAAGCACTGAAAAAGCCTTTGAAGGACTGTGAAAGAGAGAAAGAGAGAGATAGGGGAATGAATGTATATGTGTGTTAGTTCATGTAACAATCAGATGAAAGAGGAGAGTTTTATTAAGTAGTTACTGAATTCCCTTCCAACCAACAATTCAACCAGTTTGTGCCTCTTTAAGCACTTTCCTAGTTCTAGCAAAGTAAGGTTTGGAGCAGAATTATCAAACTACATGCTGGCAGCCTGCTACACCAATAGACTGCTTTACATCTACATTATTAATTTATTTCTCCTTTTAGAAATTTACCCCTCAGTAAGATAGCTATGGAGTATGAAAAGATTTTTACCAACACCCCTATCCTTATCGTGACACAACACATGTGAAGTAAACACTACCCAATTAAAGTGCACTTTGGCTCACTTTCCTGCTTCTCCTCCCACCCCACTTGCAGCCTAAACTGGGCAAAAGTCCAACAACTTCCTCTTCAAAAGCTGGCAACGATGAAAGCATTCAGTGCCTTGAGGATGGAACACTCACAATGGGAAGGAAAAAACATTCTTGTCAGAGAGACAGTTTGACAGAAGTCAAACTGGGGACAAACCCTGACCATCTTACATGGGCCCCCTTTGCACTCAACTTCTACATTTCTTATAAAGGCCATGAAAACAATTAGTAATGTTTACCTTCCTTTCTCAAACTCTCTGACCCAAGAAGTAATTTGTTACCTTTCCACTAAAGCAAAAATTAAAAAATAAAATAAATCCTACAGTGGAGAGGCAGCCTGATAAACCAG
Organism: Rhinolophus sinicus; assembly: GCF_036562045.2. NCBI lineage: Eukaryota > Metazoa > Chordata > Mammalia > Chiroptera > Rhinolophidae > Rhinolophus > Rhinolophus sinicus. Next base: position 36,993,153 of record NC_133759.1, read on the forward strand.
CTCTCAATGGATATGTAGAAAGTTTTCTCTGACCTTGACTCTGACACATCGACCCAAGTCTGAGTGGTACCTTTAGCTCACCAGAGGAGGAAAGCGTTAACACCTTTACCTAATGACTGCATTACCATGTTTCCCCAAAAACAAGACCTAGCCGGACAATCAGCTCTAATGCGTCTTTTGGAGCAAAAATTAATATAAGACCTGGTCTTATTTTACTGTAATATAAGACCTGGTCTATAATATAATGTAATGTAGTGTAGTGTAGTGTAGTATAATATAATAAATATAATACTGTGTATTATATTAATTTTTGCTCCAAAAGACACATTAGAGCTGATTGTTTGGCTAGGTCTTGTTTTTGGGGGAAACACGGTACTTCCATCTTCTTCCCTCATCCTTCTGAGACTACTGATACCAGTGTCATTAAAGAACTGCTGTGTAGCTCTCTTAAAAGGTAAGTAAACCACATTAGTGCAACTCAGCTGTAAAGTCACAATAAAGACAACTGTCCAAAATTTAATGTCACATGTATTTATGGGGAGGGGTGGAGAACTGTCAACTCTACCAAAGGCCAGACAGATTTAAATGTAGAAACATATCAGACCTGACAGAAAAGGCTAACAGCCTATATTATTTGTTGACCAAAGAAGGTCAGGGTGTTCTAACATATTGATGGCTTACAAATGTTCTAATTTGGAATGAAGATGCCAAGAGTATTTCGAGACATCAGGAAAAAATGAAAATGATAAATATGCACTTTCATTCATGCTAAAATGGCACTATTCCAGGTACTAAAATATTCTGATCAAAGTAGTAACGTATACAAGGTACATTAGATTTGAGATTGAACTTAAAAGAGTGTGTGCTACGTGACCCAGTTTAACCTGAGCAGCTGGCCAAAAGAAAAGCAAACACAATAGGAACACTGGAGCACATATATTTATAGAAATAGTAAAAAATGTTTGGTGAGAAAAAGGTATTAGTTTGAAAATGAACTCAAAAGAATTAACGTCCTGCATATTTTTTTAGACATGGGGTCAGAGTACAAAAAGTCAACAAAGATCTCACTAGACAGACAAGTTCCTTTTTCTTGTTAGACACACATTGCTTCTCATCAGACAGACACCAGGTTTATTTCTAGCACTCTCACATGTGGCTGCCTCCCTTTGCCTGAGGTCACGATGAACTCCACTTGAGGCTAAATGTGCTTTACGTTTGAATAGAATGTAAAATCAAAATTAAAAGAAAAGAACTTGGTTGGGTTTTCAATTAGGCTGATGGAACTAAGGGCAAAGTCTCTAGCTCGGCCTTTTATAACTATAGAAGACTCATTATATGGCCTGAATCTATTCCTAACTAAAGAAGACCATGGTGTAGTTTATGTACTTACCCTGGAAAGAGTCAGTGAGTTACTAGCCTCAGCTTGACAAGTTTCCCCCATTTTTTATGGTATAAGCCAAGTAAAAACATTTTTGTTGGGGCTTACTTTTTTCAGAGGGGTCTGTAAACTTTTGCTGGAATGAGCCAGATACTAAATATCTTAGGTCCTGGAGGCTATTAGGTCACTACTCAATTTTGGAGTTAACAGCATAAAAGTGGCCATACAATATGGAAACAAATGGGTGGTAGCTGTGTGCCAATAAAACTTTATTTACAAAAAAAAAAAAACCAGCTCATGTCCCTCTGGGGTTATATTCCTTAGGGAGTTTCTCACTATCACTCATTCCTCTTATCTATGCAGTATTTCTTATCAGTGGTTGACCAAAAACCTTGCTACCTATTCAAAACTACTAATTCCATTTTTACACAGCTGTTAGAAATTCCCCCTAACTTAAAAGAAAAACACTACCATTTATGGTGCTCAAATGGTCCTTTTCAGATAAACTATAATCTCTCTTCCTTATTCCAATCACATCTATGGGTCCCCTGAAAAGAACAACACCCATAGCAAACTACTGTTCTTTCTACCTCAACAGCACTGCAAGTTTACCGTGGAAGGATCTAAGACTAGAAAATGCTTTCTTTAAAAAAAAAAAAAAGGGGGGGGGGAAGGTAAAAAAAAAAAAAATCACACATTTTAGACACCAGAACACTTTGATAATAAACAAAGCATTTACAAGATATCTTGCCACGATTGTTTTCTCATTTAAATTGATAAAATAATAGGAAGACATCAAGTGTACAGTCTGACAGAGCTGGATTTGAATCTGGCTCTGCCACTTAATATTTTTGTAACCTTTGACAAATTGTTTAAAATCCTCTGAACCTTAATTTTCTCATCTGCTAAAAAAGAATAACACAACTTCATAGAGTTGTGAAGACTACATGATATTACATACATGAAGAGCCTAATACAATGCCTGGTTCAGTCAATAAATAGCAACTTTTCAAGTTTTAAAAAATTAAAATATAAAGAGAACATAATTCAAACTTAATCAGGAAATGCTTCTGATCTCGCAAAGACAATGTTAATCACAACTGTTTCTCGCCACCTTGTGGACTAAGTTGCTGTAGACACTAAAACATTAAAAAATGACAGATAAAGTCAAAACAGTTTTATAAACAGTTAATTTTAATAAAGAAAGAAAAGGAGACCTCTAAATCCCAAAATGCAGGGATTATTCATAGTAGTGGCTTAGGAAGTTACTGCCTTGGTTGCCATTTTAATGCCCATGAGAAAAGAGGCATGGTCCTGAGCCCATGAGAGGCAGGATCTGGGTCTGAGATCCTACACAAAGTGGGGGCTCTGAAAGAGCTGTCAAGTGAATGAAAGGAGAACCACAAAATGTCTGTTCACTGACTAGAGGATGTGGCAAGAAAGTCTGTCATCTACCCTGGGCACTGTATGGGCAATAAAAAAAGTTGCATGGAAGTGCTAAACCTGAAGCCTTTCCACATTCTCATGAGATCCAAATATAAACTACCTATAAGGTATGAGAGCCTAATGGCAAAAAGTTAACATAAAAACTGGTTGACTGTGTTTAAAAACTTTGGGGAACAACACAAACTAAACACAAACTCATTTAGGGGGGATACTTTCACATCCTAAAGAGTAAATACCCTCATAAAAAATACAATCCCACCAATAATGACTTCTAAACCTAATATTATTAACTACATAAGGAAGTAAGATTAAGCAGATAAGTGAAAAGGTGGCACCCCAAGAGATAAAACAGAACAATATGAAAGAGACTCTAAAAGGATGAAAGACATGAAAAATAATAGAAAGTATAAGAAAAGTATAATATGAAAAAAAAAACCAGGCCTACAAAATCAAATACAACTCCTATACAAAAATAGTCATTGAAAAATACACACTACATTGAATACACACAAAAAATAGACAACGAAGAGATAATTAGTGAATTGGGAGAATAAAAGAAACTATAAAGAATGTCACATAAAGATAAAAAGGTGAGAAATAGGATAGACAGGTTAAGAGACATGCAGGACAGATCAAGAAAGTGCGACACACATCTATTAAAACTACAGAAGAGACAGAGTGGGAAAACTGCAATGTTAAAGAATATGCGTACATTTTTGCAGAAACTAAAAGATGTGAATTTCTTTGAAAAGATACAGTGAGAATGGGGAAGGACAAATACATAAAAAGAAACACACACACAAACTGGAGTAAAACTGCAGAAACCAAAGGCAAAAAGAATTTTTTTCTGCAATGTGGTTAAAAAAAAAAAAAGACAGATTATTTAGCTTGACAGAAGATTTGTAAAAAAACAACAGAGGTCAGATTAAATGAAATAATGTCTTCAAGGTTTCTAAGGGAAGAAAGCAGCTGTCAACTTAGACTTTAAAAATTCTATAACCCGGTCAGCAAGAACAGGGAGTTAAGGACCTCTGAAAATCCACTCCTCCATAAAAGCAATTAAGAACACTGGTGGGCCAGCCCGGTGGCTCAGGCGGTTAGAGCTCCATGCTCCTAACTCCGAAGGCTGCCGGTTTGATTCCCACATGGGCCAGTGGGCTCTCAACCACAAGGTTGCTGGTTCAACTCCTCCAGTCCCGCAAGGGATGGTGGGGTCTGTCCCCTGCAACTAAGACTGAACATGGCACCTTGAGCTGAGCTGCCTCCTGGATGGTTCAGTTGGTTGGAGCCCGGGCTCTCAACTACAAGGTTGCCAGTTCGATTCGAGTCCCGCAAGGGATGGTGAGCAGTGCCCCCTGCAACTAAGATTGAATGCGACACCTTGAGCTGAGCTGCCGCTGCGCTCCCAGATGGCTCACTTAGTTGGAGCGCATCCTCTCAACCACAAGGTTGCCGGTTCGACTCCAGCAAGGGATGGTGGGCTGTGCCCCCTGCAACTAGCAACAGCAACTGGACCTGGAGCTGAGCTGCGCCCTCCACAACTAAGACTGAAAGAACAACAACTTGAAGCTGAACAGCACCCTCCACACCTGAGATTGAAAGGACAACAACTTGACTTGGAAAAAAGGCCTGGAAGTACACACTGTTCCCCAATAAAGTCCTGTTCCCCTTCCCCAATAAAATCTTTAAAAAAAAAAAAAAAAAAAAAAAGAACACTGGTAAAAAAATTGTCAGAATCAACTATTTCAGTAATATGGAAAAATACAAAAAAGGCTTCCGGCAATCTGGGAGTGTTTATTGAAGAAAATGGCTGAAACTCAGTTGTGCTTTACTATAACCTATTCGAATCCCTCCACCCTTCTCAGTTCTGCAGTAGACTTGACAATTAACAGCCCACAATCATGGTGAAAACAGCAACCTGGTAGCCACTAGAGGGGGCAAAATGGAGTTGGAGATTCTTCAAAGCCCCATCTCTACACAATTGTCATTCTCTGAACTCTCTAGTGCTTCCCAGGAAGATCCCACTCACAATGGTTTCTTTGACTTTACTCAGACCTCACCTAATGTGAACTGCCTTTTACTTGGGGGGGTTTCCCCAAAACAATCAGAATCCATTGTTTAAGGGATAAATAATTGTTGGGGCAAACAATAGGCTAATTAACCAAAAAGCTTACAAGGAAAAGCCAGGGAGTGATATGTACACAGGAGACAGTGAAAAACTCCAACATATTCATAGGACTCTAAAAGTCCATGTGCTTGGAAAGGGTTGTATGCATTCCCCGGCTATGTACAGGCACTGGAGAGAACTTGAAGGCCCTAACTCTCACCTCCTGTAAACTTTGAGGCTTTACACAAGTTAGAGCTTGGGGCACGGAGGACAAAGCGGGGTCAAATAAAATATATGGTTACAGAAGGATACCAGATTCTGGGTGGTAAGCACACAACGCAATATACAGATGATGTATTACAGAATTGTACACTTGAAACTTACATAATGTTATTAACCAATGTCACCCCAATTAATAATAAAAGAGAGTATCTTTCAGATAACTGTACACAAAAGGATTTTTTTAAAATAATGTAACAAAAAGCATAAACTTAAAGAAATCTAGGTAATTTATAGCAGAGAAAACACAATACTTATAAACACTGAAAACATACCCAAACTACTAATAAAAGAAATGCAAATTAAAATTCTGTAAGATGCCATGCTATATCCAATAGATTTGCAAAAAAATTTAACAAGGGCAAAGAGATATTTCTGGGTGGAAATATAACACTGGTACAACCATTTTGGAAGGCATTTGGGCAATAGTTGTAAAGTTGAAAATACACTTGCCTTATGACTCTGCAATTCCATTTCTGGCTATATAAACTAAAGGACTCTTCCAGATGTGAACAGAGATTTAGAAGTGCTTAAACTTCAGGGCATTGGTGGTGGGGGGCGGGGAGACGGGGATGGACACAAATAGCTAGTAACAGGGGAATGGATAAATTTTTATATTTATTTAAAGCATTCATAGATAAAAAATAATGAATTAGAACTCCACATATTTAACTTTATAAACCCCAAAAAAGTGAGAAAAACGTAAACTGCAAAAGTTATATGTAATATGATAACATCTATTTAAAGTTTAAAACATACAATGGATTCATAATATATAAAGTACTAAAATATGTATTACAGGTTTAGAATAATGGTTAATTCTGAGACATGAGTAAGGAAAATACAATAAGAATATAAGAATGCATTAACTTTATCTGCATGTTTCATTCCTTGTTTACAAAAATAAAATATGGAAACATGCTAACATCTGACATTTAATTACTTAATGTTTATTAAATCTGAACATTAGAACATAAAAATTGCTGTAAATTATCTGTTATACTTTCATGTTTGAAACAGTCAACAATGTAAAAAATATATAAAGAATTAGGTAAATGATGAAGTTAATCATCATTAACTAGAATAAACAAAGTTTAAAAACTGTATGGACCTGTATTATAGCATGCTTAATGTTTTTTTCTCCTTGATTAAAGGAGATGCCAATTATAGAAAACTAAAGAAACAGGTATACAAGGTGTGTTTGGAAGGAGTAGGGGGAATCACCTTTAATCCCACCATTCAGAAATGACTATTACCATTTCAGTTTCTGTCAACATTTCAGTGTATCATTCTTCAGTGAATTTTTAACATAGTTGAAATATTTTATAAAAATACGTTTGCATCACACTTATTTCATTTGATAACAGAAGGTAAGCACTTTCTCCAAATTGTTAGCAAGTCTCTATAAACTATTACTTTAAAGTATCTGACATATTTGGTCATATGAGATAGCTAATAATTTTTTAAACCCTTATTCTACTATTGAGCAAATGTTCAAAAGGGGGGCCCAATTTTTTAAATTGTAAATAAAGCCTGGATGAATCTCTTTGTACATGAATCTGTCCATATATCTAATTTTAAAGTAAATTCCGGAAATACTGCATACATAAACTTGTATAAATAAACTTGCTACAGAGAGGTTCATATTAATTTACAATGGCATATCAAAATACTTACATTTTTTTGTTCTAATAGTGTCCTAGATTATCAATTAACAAAATCTTTGGTAGGAAATCGATGTTATCCAATTATTCTTATAATTTGTACTTTTACATTGGAACTGACAGTGTTTAATTATTAGTTGATTTTATATCCTGTATGAGTAGCCTTTTCACATGTTTTCCCACACATTTATTTTTATGAGCTCTTTAAATATTTAGGATTATTATCCCCCATCCTGTTCATTATGAATATAATGGCCTAGTATGAGGCTGGACTTTCAATTTGTTGACATTCAAATCTTATTATTTTTATGTAAATATTATCAACATTTTATTTGCAATTATCTTCATCTTCTCTTTACCTTAGAAGATTTGATAATAATTAAACTTTTAATATCTGTTTCCTTTTTTTCCTGTTGCCATAAACCTTTCTTTTCCGCTGTCTACTCTTAATAATGGTGGCAAGCTAAAAGCCCTAAGAGCCTCCCTAAACTCCTCCCTCTTGGGAAGGCAGAACAATCAATGTTACTAGGTTAAGTAAGATTAGGGGAAGTCCTTTCTCTGGCCTTGTCACTCCCATGACCACCAGTGCATCCTCCCTGAGAGCAACTTCAAAACCATAGCTTAAGGATGTGACTCTTGCTGTCTGCCCAGGATTTACTGAAGGTCAAACCTATTCCTTCTTTCTGCTATCACCATCACATGTACGGTTTTACACATGAAGTTTAAATAAGATAACGTATTTAAGAGTAAACCATAAACTGTACAATGCTATATAAGTATCATTCTAAAACATTATAGCAGGAGGGAAGGAATCAGCAACAAGTTTTTTAAAATTTTGCTGTGGATAGAATACAACATGAGACAAAAATAATTCACTACAAATCTCACCGAAGATCCAGACCAGCTTCTTTCCACAGTAAATCCATCAAGCGCAGCATTTGGAGTGTCAACATATCCTGTCGTAAATCTAAGGGGAAAAAACTGTGCTTTATTAAATGCTTTCCATTTTATGACTACTAACATTAATTCAAGATTAGCTAATTCAGCCAGAATTAACTAAAACCACTGACAAATGCTGTACTAATTTCTTCCCCAGTATTTTAATGCTGACCACATTTATTATGTTAAATATTAGGTTTGTTGGTTAGCATGTCCCTGTAACACTATTTCAGAAATTAAGTGTAAAATACCGTGAGTTAGGTACTATACTAATTGTATGAATGCTATAATACTGTTATAACACAGTAATGTTGAATTACAGCATCCACACAATTCACATTGTTAATTTTTTTCCTTCTTGTTTACTTATAGGGATGCACAGGAAGTTCTTAAGAATCACGTAAGTAGTAATTGCACAATGGGTTCATAAAATAACAACAGTGGATTTTACTTATGATGTCCAAGCATAATTTTCAAGTAACAGATTGTGAAAGCAATGATTTCCACATAATGACATTCATGTAGTCACATGGTGTTAAATGTCTGGCAAAATACTACAAGTTCTTTTAAAAACAGTTGTAAGCACATTATTATTTTAATCACATTTACTTATTTTATCTCAATTAATTCCTTTTAATAACAGGAATTATTAGATTATAATAATTTAGTAATTTGACAATTAATAATTATCAAAGTATTAATAATTTAACAATCACCATACAGACAATATAATTCTCACGGACATGAAGACCCTGAAGCTCAATTAATTTTGCGTGACTTGCCTGTAGTCACACAACTAACAAGTGATAGCGGTCTTGACTGCGTTCTGATTGGTGTGATTACTTCAGAGGCATTTCTTAAAGTATGTGTCAGTAAGATAGTTTAATTAAAATACAAAACTATGGAAGAAATATTAAAATAGGCATCACTGAAACAAGATGTATAAATCGTATTACTGAAAATATTCTGTTGTTATTTCACAAGCTTTTTACCAAAGAAATAGACAGACTTTGTATTTTGTAGGAAAACAGAGAAGATTTATTAGAACAATGTATGTAAGTACGCTGCAGAAGTCAATTTCCAAAAGGGGGAAAAAGGGATTTAGGACATGCCGAATTCCAACTTACAATCACTGATAGCTACCTCTTTTGGCTGCCATCTGTTATATATTTATACAACGCCTTTCAGATAAAGCAAACTGACAACAAATGAAAAACTACTAAGGAATTCAGTACTGCAAAACCTTCAGTACATACCATCACCATTTTTAAAAATCACTCCGACTGAATCTTCACCAAACACCTTGTTGTTGTACACCAGCCACAAGGGCTTCATTTTAGAATCCATGTATTTACACTTTTCAACACTGAAATCAAACAAGGGGAAAATTAGCTCACTTCAATTTAAAGAAATGGCAAGACTGTAATTTTGCTGTGATACACTAGGTCTGAGAGAACCCCTCCCCTGTTCCAGTCTACAGAAGTCAGGACTAGAACATTTCCTCTTGGTAGAAAAGCAACCAGGATGACAGCCTTGGGTGGCATGTAGTGATGACAGATGAGCTGGACTGAAAACCTCAGTTTGCCCTTCTCCCTACCTACATTTAAAATTCCTCTTCTTTCTTATTCTTCCTTAACTTTATGTTGTTCTATATAGTCACTATCAGAACATATTATTGGATTAAAATTAGGATTATTAAGAGTTCATTCTTGATTATTTAAAAAGAGATCAATTTTGAATACTGATATAATGAATAGACACTATTACTTTTCCATTATTTCTGTAGAGAATGAAAAAGTGCGAAATAATTTTCTAAATTCATTCAAGATCTCATTTTGAAATAGGAAAGTTAATTAGTAAATAATTTAAAAATAAGTTAATTAGAAAATGATGGTTGCCAACATGTTGCTTATACAGGATTTTCAACTCTTAGATACCACTAATAGAAAACAAATTTAATTCCATATAACTGAAAGGAAATTAACTTGTAATAACTTTCACTAACCCCACAGACAAATTTAGCCAGTAGACATATATCCTACTGAACACAAGAATAACCTTTGAGGACTTCAAAATTTCCCTTCTTTAATTATATTCCACATACTGCAGCTAAGAGCTGGCCCTACTCCTCCCCCAACACAGTCACTTAGAAATCCTTTCTTTATTGCTATTTTGATGGGAGGTTCAGTGAGCACAGCACAGACTGTCACTTACTAGAGTTCCGAGAGGATGACACATGGGTTCAAAGGTGACTGCAAGTCAGACAGGGCTTCCCGGTAAGCATTCTGTTTTAAACAAGTGTGCATGGCCTCTTTCCCTTTGGCTCTGTTTAGCTTCATTGCATTCAGTTTGATTAAACTATTTAAAGTTTTTAACTTATTGAGCGCTTCAACCTGAAAAATAAGTTTCCCCACCATCAAAATTCATATATGGTTAAAAATAATATAAAGTACTATAATATCATGTGATCATATTAATCAGTAACCACTACACACACTCCAGCTAACGTAAAAACAGTGCTTAGCTTATGACAAACATATTAGATAGAACAACAGAATAAAAACTTACTTTTATCACTTGTTACTTAAAGCACCATTTTCAAACTTTAACCCTTTTCTTAAATGAAATCTTATAAATTAGAAAAAAGTAGAGACAAAGATTGTGGTTAAGAACATAAGTATGAAACTTAAACTACTCAGAACTCTGCAGCTCACTGAGTAATAGAATTTGAAACACAACTAATCTCAACCACTCCATTTGGCTAGCTCCAAGTGTTAAGAGTAAAATCTACATACAAGTAACCCTGGGGTTCCTGACATTCAACTGTATTATCTACTTCTTGCCATCACTCTTATATGACAGCTTCTCAGTATATTGTCTTTCCACTAATAGTAAGTTAAAATGGATTTTAGTGTAATAAATAAAAATATAGACACAGTATTTGTTGTCCCCGTCTAAATTACTTGTTTTTATAATGAGGTAACTCTGGCTATTAAAACATATGCAAATATTTGTAAAAGCTTATGCAAGTAGTACAAGGTAAATCATCAATGGCCAACTGAATCAAAACCATTGTGTTTAAAAGTCAACTTCATTGTTTAATCACTGAGGGTTTGTCTATGTCATATTATGTAAAATTCCTTAAAATAGCCTCAGCCAACCACAAATCAAAAGGAATATTTTATTTTATCGTTATGGCATTAAAACTGGAAACAACTAATGATAAAAACAGAGTATTTACATCAACGTGTAAGTTGTATATAACAAGCATATGAAATATGTATACAACAAATGTTATAAACACCATGGCTTGAATTTCTACGAACAGACTTATTTTACACCATATTTTCATTTTTGAACTCTGCTTCTATGCAAGGAAACCACTAAGAATCTGTAGGGAGATGAATTCAGGCATACAGTTTCTACAGACCGGCTGAGGGCTTGCTCACAGGAAACTGGGAAAGTTCTATGTAGCTTGATGATAAAATCGAGAAGACTGAAGCTTGCCAAGTAAGTCATCTGTCAAAACCACAGACACTCCATTTTTCAACAATTTCAGGAGCTGTACAAACACTGGTGAAAATGGAACCAGCTAAAAAATGGGCTATGCAAATAGGAACTTTTTAAAGTATTTCAAATTTGAATTTCTTCCATGTTTATACACTGTGAATTTTCATGCCCCATCACTAATTGTGTTGATATACATTTCCTGGACAGTGTCCTGAATACCCACATGACCATAAGTCATATACTTTAAGTGTTTCAACACCTTGTCTTTTTATAGGTTTACAGTGATAACAAGAATTGCTATGTAAAGGATAAAGTCTTCTCCTTGCTAATCATCAGTCAAGAAAAAGAGTAAGAATAGTGTGGTCACCCATGTCACATGACTGCTGTTATAAAAGTCAAACTGAGGCTCCCAGAGAACCAAGAAAATGTCCAGTGTGGTTTGAGTATATCAGTGAAGTCAAAGAAGTAGGAACTTCATCAAGTATGGCCTTATAGACTGACAAAGAGTTTGGATTTTATTCCCCATGCAAGGAAAATCACTGCAGGGATTTTAAAAAGGAAAATGACATAATACATTTACTTTTTTAAAAGATCACTTTATCTGCTGTGTAGAGGATGGGGGTGGGAGTTTGGGGGGAGGGACAAGAATGGAAACAAAAGGCATAATTTAGGAGGTAAATGAAGACACCCAGGTGAGAGAGGATAATGGATTGGACTAGGATGGCAGCCATGAAACACAAGACACATTGCTAGGTATGAAATAGATTTAAGAAGACTATAAAATTAAAGGGATTAATATTATCTATTTCATGGGTGGCCGGATGGCTCAGTTGGTTAGAGCATGGGCTCTTAACAACAAGGTTGCTGGTTCAATTCCCACATAGGATGGTGGGCTGTGCCCCCCACAACCAGACTGAAAATGGCAACTGGACTTGGAGCTGAGCTGTACCCTCCACAAGTAGATTGAAGGACAACGACTTGGAGCTGATGGGCCCTGGAGAAACACACTGCTCCCCAATATTCCCCAATAAAATTTATTTTTAAAAAAAAATTATCAATCTCATACTGTTGTGAAGAAAAAATGGCCCATAATAAGTGGTGAATAAGTGTTAGCTATTATTACCATCATTAATGGGCTAGATATAATTGGTTTTAACATGAATGAAAAATCATCAATATTAAAATCATCTATTAAAACCTACAGGAGTTCCTCTGGCAATAAAATTACTACAAGGCTCTATTATAAAAATAGGTTGGGACAGCAGAGAGGTATAGGAATGAGTAGAAGGTTAGGAGTGAAGAAACAGATGGCCTTCAAATGAGAGAGAGGTTAGAAAAGGTAGTAAGGGAGGGGAGACTTTGCCATGAGGGAAAAATAATGTACCAAAAAGTAAAGATTGGGAGAGAATTATTAATACTAGAGGAAATTTCAGCTAAGTTGACTGAATATGCTGATTTCAGATTGTATCAGCTAGATGAAATTACCTTGCTATACTTACTAGTCATATACAGCTTATTGTCTGACATTTTCACTATGATAATAATAAACATTTAAGTAGTAAACCTTCAGGACTCATTTCTCTAACATGCACCCATAGACCTAGCCACACTGAAGTTGATAATTGCTCCAATATTTTCATCAGTACCGAATGACACCTGTGAATTCTACACCAAATTGAAAATGATTTTTCCCTGGCTTCCCCAAAGGAACTTATGGCCTTTTATCATGGCAACTGCACATCAGGGAAAAGGAAATAATTAGACCTATCAGGGACTTCTGGACACTTCTGGACTCTAAACTGACACTAATTCCAAAAGACCCAAAGTGTCACTGAGGGCCTTCAGACAAAGTAGGAAGCTTATGGAAGTCAAGTTAGCAATTGAGTTTTTGCACAGAGCTGTCTCACAGCAGGCTCAGTGGGTCCCAAACCCACCCTGGGGTTATTTCCCCAGTTCTGGAATATATCATTGGAACAGATATACTTAGCAGTTGGCAGGATCTCCATATTGGTTCCCTGACATGTGGAGTGAGCGCTATTATGGTGGGAAGGGCCAAGCGGAAGTTATTATAACTGCCTTTCCTAAGAAAACAGTAAACCAAAAGCTGTAATGCATTCCCGGAGTGATTGCACAAATTAATGCCATCATCGAGGACTTGAAATATACAGGAGTGGTGATTTCCATCACATCCCCACTCAGCTTGCCTTATTTGGCCTGTGCAGAAGACAGATGTATCTTAGAGATTTATAGTGGATTATCCTAACATTAACCAGGTGGTGTACCAGATATGGTTTCATTGCTTGAGCAAAGTAACACATCCTCTGGTACCTGGTTTGCAGCTATTGATCTGACAAATAATTTTATCTCCATACCTGTCAAAAAGACCCACCAGAAGCAGTTTGCTTAATTACTATTGTTGGCAAGGCCAACAATACACTTTCACCATCCTACTTCATGGGTTTACCAACTCTTCAGCCCTATGTCATAATTTAGTTCACAGGGATCGTGATTGCCTTTCCCTTCAGCAAGATACCACTTTGGTTCATCACATTGATAACATTATGCTGACTGAACCTATTAAGAAGTAGCAACTACTCTAGACTTAAAAAATTTTTATGTCAGTGGGTGGGAAATAAATCCAACTAAAAGTTGAAGACTTCTAACTCAGTGAAACTTCTAGGGCTCAAGATATCACTCTGGTCCTTTACATTGATAACATTATGCTGACTGAACCTACTAAAAAGTAGCAACTACTCTAGACCTAAAGAAATTTCTCTATCAAGGTGGCAGGGACAGAGGTTATGCATGGAGTCAGCAACATGGACTTCCGCTCACCAAAGCCAACCTGGCTATGACCATGCTGAGTGCCCAATGTGCCAGCAGCAGAGACCAACACTGATGCGGCACCACTCACCCAGGGTGGTCAACCAGCTACCTGATGACAGGTTGATTACACTGATCTGCTTCAATTATGGAAGGGGACGTGTTCTGTTCTTAATGGAATAGACATTCTGGATTCAGATCTGCCTTCCCTACACTCCATGCTTCTACGAAAACTATCATCCGGGGACTTACAGAACACCTTATCCACCATTACAGTATGCTATGCAGCATTGCTTCTAGTCAAGAAACTCATTTCATGGCAAATGGAATGAGACAATGGGCTCATGCTCACAGAATCCACTGGTCTTACCATATTTCCCACCATCCTAAAGTAGTTAGCTTGATAGAACAGTGAAATGTCCTTTGGAAGACTCAGTTATAGCGCCTACTAAGTGGCAATACCTTGCAAGGCTGGGGCAAGGCTCTCCAGAAGGCTGTATCTGCTCTGAATTGGTGGCCAATCAATATATGATGTTTCTCCCATAGCCAGGATTCATGGATCCAGGAGGTGGTATAACTATTATTCCCTTAGTGACCCACTAGCAAAACTTTTGCTTCCTGTTCCTATGACTTTACGCTCTGCTGACATAGTGGTCTTAGTTACAAAGGGAGGAATCCTTCCACTGGGAAACACAACAGTGAGCCATTGAAGTGGAAATTAAGACTCCTTCCCAGCCACTTTGTGCTCCTCATGCCTCTGGGACAACAGGCACAGAAGGGCATTTTGGTGCTGGCTAGTGATTTATCCTGACTACCAAGGGGAAACTGGCCTACTACTCCACAACGGAGGTAAGGAAGAGCATGTGTACAATACAGGAGATCTCTTAGTATTACCAGGCCCTGTGATTAAGATCAAGGGAAAATTATAAGCCAATCCAGGCAGGACTTCTAATGGCCTAGATAGAACTAGATAGAACGAAGGTTTGGGTCATTCCAGCAAGTAAAGAACCACAACTAACTGAGGTGCTTGCTAAAGGGAATACAGAATAGGTTGGAAGAAGGTAGTGATAAATACCAGCTATGACCATGTGACCAGTTACAAAAATGAGGACTAATTGTCTCCTTTTTGTTATGAATGTGTGTTTGTATGTGTATAGCAAATGCCTTGGTTTTCTTCCTGCTCTTATTCCCATCATGTAACATAAGATGTACTGACTTTATATCGTTGTATTTAAGTGTTGTTAATTTTACATCATAGTACTTAATTTATAGGATATCAAGGAGAAGAATAAACACCACTTAAGGACATTACTTCCTCTTATGAGAAAGAGATTAGTGAGTTTTTGTTTCTACTCGGGGTAGCTGTATCACATTCGGTGAAACTGTGACCCTATTATTGTCTTTATTTGGAGATTTAGTAGGTTTAAGGATCTGTCTTATGGATGCTGAGTTGATCTGCCATAGTTAATTTAATGTATCAACTTGACTGGGCCATGGAGTGCCCATGTATTTGGTCCAAGATTATTCTAGGTGTGTCTGTGAGGGTGTTTTCAGATGAGATTAACGTTTGAATCAGTTGATTAAGAAAAGCAGACTGACCTCCGTACTGTGAGTGGGCCTCATCCAAACATCTGAAGACCAGAATAGAAAAGGCAGACCCTCCTACAAGTAAGAAGGAACTCCACCTGTCGGACTGCCTTATACTCGGACAGAGATCTTTTTCTGTCATCAGACTTGAACATAAACATTGACTCTTCTTGAGAGTCTCTGCTGTCAGACTAGAACTTACATACTATTGGCAATCCTTGTTCTCAGGCCTTCAGACTTATACTGAAACTACACTATTAGCTCTCCTGGGTTTCCAGCTTGCTTGACTATAGATCTTGGACTTCTGAGACTCCATAATCAGATGAGCCAATTATTTATAATAAATCTCAATCTCACCCTCCGTTCATTCCCTCACTATATTCACACACACATACACCTTATTGGCTCTGTTTCTCTGTAGAGTACTGACTAACACTCTCCATCTAGCTAACACCTACTAGACCATCAAAACCCACTACAAGTATCAACCTCTACTGTGAACTCTTCCCTAATGCCCTAAGCTGGGTTACATGTCTCTCTTTTGTGCTTCCATAATATTCACTAACAATGCTTGTGTCATAATACTTAATCACTGATTTCTATACCTACTCTAAGAACTCTAAGGAATATAAACTCCTTAATGGCAGCAACATAGCTAATTTGACTTCATATCACCAATACTGAACACAAACCCTGGCATATAGTAAGTTCTGAGTAAATACATATTAAACCATTAAGAAAACCTTCCTATGTGAGGTTAGATAATACTCAATTCAGAAAAAATTACTGCTAGACAATAAGAGCATATTGTTGCTATCTGTCAATGAAGTAAGTATTCTGGCATGAAACTGAATACAGGGCTGCTTTATTTTGAGGGCAAAAATTCTCTCACCTCATCCTTCAGGGGACCAAGGCCCCACCAGCAAATCAAGGCTGGGCCATGGTTATGTTTCCCATTTGTAAGCAAGCTATTAAGAACCATTACTATTTGCAATTACTTAGCTACATATATGTAAATCAGGATTATCTCCAAAACAAAATAGAGAAATAATTGGCTACTGAGACTACAACTGTCAACAAAAACCCCCAATTATGAAATTCTGTGCTTAGGAAAACAGCTTCATGATTCTGTTAAACGGCTTCTGTTTTATTTTAGCTTCAAAAATACATTTATACTGATAAAATGCCACTACTGTCTATTTTAAGTTGGGTCTGTGTTTAAGTTTTGATTTAAAAAGAAAAAAGTTGTGCTGCTAAAAAAGATTTGAAAACTCCTAGTCTTTAAAAAAAAAAAAAAAAAACTAGTTTTATAGCTAGACAGACTGAACTTTGAAACTTATTTCTGTCACTTAACAGTTCTGAGTTTTTAGGCAAGTTAATATCTTGGAGTCTCAGTCTTTCCTCTTGTCAAATCCAGACAGTGTTAGTAAGTATTGTAGTGTATTATTAGGAAAGTACAATAAAATAACATACTTAAAACCCTTAGTATGGTTCCTGGCATAGAGTAAGCAATTAATATCTGACCTATTAGTATCACAAATACCTCATCATGAGTAATGATTAGAAAATGAGGGTCAGGGAAAAAGATGAGTGATTGTGAGAGACTATCATAATTTCAGAAAATTTCTATATATAGAAAAAGCAGCTTGAGGATTTTCAATTCTAAGAGCTGTAACACGTATGGATTTAGGTTTCAAAATATCTAAGTCTAAAACAAATGGCAGAGCATATGTATCATAAATAATATACTATGGAAAGAGTAACTCAGGGATATGAAAAAACAGGGTCTAAAGATTTCATGATGGTTGTCACCATCACCAACAAACCCATTGTTAAGCATATCTAAATAAGCATTTCCTATTAAAATTTAAGGCATGGTATTACTATAAATACTATGAGGAATCTTGACTAATTTTTTGGTAGCATTCAATTAATGTTCTGCTGTTTGTTGAAACTTCATTTCTTGACTTGAATTTTGATTTAATTAATCAGGTTCAGTTACTGAAAATTGTATGAAGTAATGAAATGACAGTAAAAGCATATGACAGAGTTCATCGAATATCATGTGGCAAATTGAACACGAAGATTAAAACAAACTGATACCTGCTTGGAAAGCACTTTCATGTGCCCCACGCTTCCCCGGCAATACGCTTCAAGGATGACACCAAATTGTACGGAGACAGCAGGAATGTGCACTTCTGACCTGAAGAAAGTTAATAATATTATGATGTTTTGTCAGATACTTCAGATCACTAAATAAAAGTACTGATTTCTTCATTCTATTATAAAATTGACTTATGATGCCAACTAAAGAAAGGAAGAACACATCCTCTTGTGAAAAATTTTTAGTGGTATGGTCAACTTTCCAACACTTTAAACATTATAGTTGAAAAAGATATGAGATTTCATAATTAGTTAATTCTTTATTCCAAGAAATCCAAAATTTTCACATCTCACCTTATTTGCTTTTCGGAGTGAAAAGCTAACATTTCCAATTTAGAGACAATTAAAATGAAACACAAAGACCTGACTTATATCACACAACTGACTAATCCCTCAATTGGCTTCTATTCAGTTTTTTCTCAAAGAATGATGTGCACACCTGAAACTAATTTTAAAAAAAATGGTGTGCACATTTGAAAATGGAATACATTATTTTGTTATTCCCTGAAAGGTATAAAATAAGACTGAACTGGATGAGCAAAGAATACAAATTAACAACAAGAAAAGAAAAACTCTAATAATAATAATAAAATCAAGATCCAGAAATATACCCCATAAAATAAAAATATTATAGAGCTTATTTTCCTTAAGAAGCTAAGCCTAAAAGGAAAGTTATTTTTTTCCTGATAATCATTACTTTCAATATTCTGAAGTCCGGATGAAAAAAGTAAAAACGTCTCAGTAGAGAGTCAGAAATGAGGAATCAACAATTTTCATAGGAAACTAAAGAACTTTTAGTTCTCTTTCCTGATTTTACGTTTATATAAATTTGGTGAAATAGGTTCATGTATTTCTGAAAATGACCTAGTTGATAAAGAAGTTGAAAAATAAAGCTACAGTTGTTACAGGAAAACTTTAAAATCTTTACCCTGTAGTAGCAATGATATAATATTACTACCCACAGCCTTTTGGAAGGAATAAGTCTGGTTTTCAGTCTAAACACATTAACACATTTAGTCTAAATATATACACTTTACAGGAAAACAGCAATACACTAATTATTAGTTTCAGTTAAAAATCAAGAAGGCATAGAGGGATACTTATCTGAATTGAAAATTGAGGATTTGGTTATCAAGAAATAGAAGACACCAAGAGAGTATCAATCTTACAGATGGCTCAGAAACAACTAAAGCAGCTCACTGTTTTTGCTAAATGTCCTGTATTACACTGGTTTATATTAACAAAAGTACAAGATAGTCTCAAACTGCAATATAAAACACTTACCTAAGGTGCCAAAACAGAAATTGCCCTATCCTCCGATTAGCAAGTGCTCTTTCTAGTAGGAATCTAGAGAGGGCACAATCAAGAAAAGGCTCGTATTTTAAAACTTGCACCAGTTGTAAAAGATACTGAGCGAGTTCTTCATCACTGAAAAAAAAACACAAAAGACACAGTAAGTCACTCAATACCCCATGCCAGAAAAAGATACCTTCCTATCAAATTATCAAATACTAACTTACTGAAACACAATGGCGTTTTTGGGTCAGGCGTGTTGCTTGCTTACAGTCACTGTTTCACTATTACAGTAACATACGAAAAGCTGAGGATTTCAGATGGGCGGGAGGGAGAGTGGAAGGGAGCAAAGAGCAGATACATGGGGCATCTTTATTAAATTAACTAGGTTGCTATAATTGACAATTATATTTACAATCAGCCCAGAGTTACAATAAAATTAGGTACTGATTTCTGATCATGCTCAAAGTTATATACTTAGTTAACCAATCAATTTTTTAAAATAAAAATTCTATTAGTATGCCAGCAATTTATTTTCCTTCCCTATCATTAGGGTTAAGATAACCCTAGATAACCCTTCTCCAAGATAACCAATGAATAATTAAAATCTTAAATGCAAATAGTTTGAAAGATAAGGAAATGAGTGTATTTGTAAGTGGAAATTGATTCACTAATTAATATAACATAATATTGTAACTAACTGAGCAGAAGGTTAGTGGATCTATATTTTGTGTCTGTCTCCAAACCATTCACATATAAACACACTCCCATCAGAGGCAGTTCTAGTAGCTGGGTCAGATACAAATCCCAAGTCTACTACTCGTTGACGATAGTCTTGGACAATAAACGGTTAAGAATGTAGTCTAAGGCAGATTTGGCACTGAAGCCCAAGGTACTGGATACCAAGGGAAAAAAAAAAACTCATAACTAGACATTTAACCTAGGGAAATGCATCAGAATTGCCTATATGGAACATGGAGATCACAGCCATCTCCTCCTGGGGATCAATACATTTAAGAAAAACACCTGACTCGGCCTAATGAAAACTTAAGACTGAGGAGCAACTGGGAGCCTCATTTTTTAAAACTATCAACACAACAATCGTAAAGTTTATTATAAAACCCATGGCCATTATAAAAGCTATAAATAGAGTAAAAGATAGAAAGGAAGAAATAGAAGGAGGATTCCCTTTCCTTACACATCTAATTTCACTCCTCGAAAATGACCACTACTCATGAGTTTGTGTAATTTCTGTGGGCTATCACATGGTTTAAAACACATACACTTTTAGAAAGAAAAAGAATTATAGTATCCATAATTTTCTGAGAACTTTTATTTATTTTTCAAATAGACATACAGTATAACCCTCATTTTTGAGACTAGAAAGAAAATGGAAAAACCTGAAAATGCCCATTTTCTGAGACTGTCTGAATAATAACATTTCAAATTATCTCCCATAGATTCTCACACATGTATTGTCCAAAGGGGACTGTACAAGTATGTTCACTGCAGCATTGTTTATAACAGACAAATCTGGAGAAAACTTAAAATGTTCCTCAACGGGGAATGGAATAAGTAAGATATATCCCTATGACAGAATATTACACTGTAGTAAAAGGAAACTACATTTATATGTAATGGGAAAGATTGACCTCAAAAACCTAATGTTAAATTTTTTAAAAAGCAAAATGTAAAACAATACATACAGCTCCATGTACGTTTGTATGACTTTTCAATGTATAATATTTTGTATCTGTATTTTTATAGATATAAAAAGTGGTAAAAACAGAAAAATGTGATAGAAAGATACACACCAAATTTATGATTATGGTTGCCTCTGGAAAGTAAAAGAAGTAATCAGGATTACTTCTATCAAACTAGGGCAAGGAAATTATGAGGACTTCATCTTTAACTATAATGCTATTTGCTTAATAATAATAAAAAGTTTTTAATAATCATGACAAAATATCAACATTTATTAATTATGGGTAGACAAAAGAAAGAGTTAACACAGCAGGCCTGACTGTTATCCTTTTAAAAAGGTTGGCACTTGGCTGGCATCTGGAAATACAGATTTCAAAAGGCTTTCTACCACCCCACCAGGTAAGAATGGCTCACAATGCCTAAATTGTGCAAACAGTACGGCTTATGCAGAACACCCATTTTCCTTCTGGGAGTCTAGAATTTTGGTATGCTCTAGGCAGAGTGAAAGAAACCTTAGAAACTTTGCCTGGTTTCCTCCAGACTTTGTCCCATGAATCTTTGTCCTTTGCCAATTCTGCTCTGTATCCTTTGGCTGTAATAAACCATCCAAGAATATGACTATATGCCGAGTCCTGTGAGTCCTCCTAGTGAATCACGGAACCTGAGGGTGATGATGGGGACCTCGGACCCAGTATGTTTTTGTTTTACAATACCTATAGAGTAAATGTGAGAGAGTGAGAATGTGAGAGAGACGGAGGGAGGGAGGGAAGGAACAAATGCTTTGAACTCTGAATAATTCCTAGCCTTTTCCTTTCTTATGAGACATTCAAGCATTTTCTACCCACCCCCAAGTTATTCCTTGCCCCACAGAAAGCCAACTCAGGAGATACCTCATCTGTCGCAGGCAGCCCACAGCATATTCCCGCACATACTGATCTGGATAGTTGAAATCTAGAAGTTCCAGGGCCTCCCGGGGAGGCAGTTTAGGCCAAATCTGAAGTAGCGCCTGAAGCTGTTTAAAAATTGAAACTGGTTCAGAAATTGTAGGGGGAAATAGTAATCTATTTTTCCATGGCATATAGTAGTAAAGAGGGGTCGAAACAAAGGAGAAGCATACTTGCAATTATGGAGGCCTCAAAAATCCATTCCTGATAATATGGATTAATAAAAATTGTCTTAAATTATAGTTGAAATATTCTATAGATAAACAGGTTAAAAAAGCTATTAAGTACTAGCTTAGAATGTACACTGAACATATGAATTCTACAATCATTAGACATTAACTGATTTTCAAACGGAGAGAGGGGAGGAGGGAAGGAAGGAGGGAGAGAGGGAGCGCATGCATATACACGCATACACAAAATGATCAAGAAATATTTAGAGGTAAAACTCAAAGTACAAATACAAGCCGCAAGGCTCAAGTTAATGACAGGAAATTTACATATAAAGTTCATTAATAACAACATAACATTACTTTGAGGGAGTTCACTTTTAACTCTTGATATTTTAAGAGCATCTATTGCTTAACAGAACTTTTTATTGACCATAGCATGTTTAAAACCTTTAAATCATAATAAGTAACCCATTAGAAATAAATAGTACCTAGTTATTTATTTTCTATAAATAAGGCAAATACAGCCAGTCTCCTATTTATACATGCCACGTAGAAATGATCTAGACATAGGATAAAAAAGAATCCTTGAGGAGATGAGCCGGAATTGTAGGTAGAGGGTGGGTTTGAGTACACGTGGCCACATTTTTGGAAACCCTGGTTCCAGAGAGCCTAAATCTCTTGAGCTTTTGTGTGAGGCTTGGGCTTTGAGAATTAAATAAAAATAGCTTATATTTTATTATTTTAATTCTACAAATTATTCAGCCCATTATGTCAAGTGCCTCCAAAAGGTTAATATCTGAATGAATGCCCAGCAGCTGTAAGTTAAAAGGTATTTTCTCGTAGCAAACAAATTTCAAAGTTCACTAAAGATAACTTTTAAGAAATTAACTTAATTTTTCAATTTACATTTACAGAAAAATGGCTTTCAAATAAGTTTTAAAAATTGGATTACATTGCCATTATTAGTATACATCTATATAAACTGCTAACAAAGATATGAAATTTATTACAATTTGCATAAACTACATTAAAGTTTCTCAACAAGTACAGTAAAATGTTAGTTTCTTAATTTTAACTTTATCTTAAATTTTTAATTATTCTTAAATCTGCATTGAATAAAAAGAATAGCTTTATTACTTGTTATATATATATATATATAGCACACATATACATATAGTACATAAACAGACATACACTTGTCTATGGTATCAAAATCTCATGGGGATGGGACTAGTAGGAGGGAAAATGTCTAAAATGGCTCCTAAGGAGTGTAATAATGAAAAAAGTTTGAGAAATACTGGTTTAAAGATATAAAACACCCACCTCACCCCACTTTTTACCACTGATGGGCCCCCTCCATCCTTTCCCCAACGCCCTAATGGACCAGCAGTCCTGATTATGGATAAGGAATTGGGGGGACCATTTCTTGAGGGTCTAAAACAACAGTAAAAAAACTCTTAGCATATATTACTCCACAAAAACAATACTGCAAAGGATAGATAACATTCTGTGACACTAGAGGTTCAACTATGTTATGGGTTAAAAACACCCCTACTACTGGAAAGTAATTAACCTTTGGTAAGATTATTTACAATTATTAAAAAATAAATTATAGGGGCGGCTGAATGGCTCAGTTGGTTAGAGCGTAAGCTCTCAACAACAAGGTTGCTGGTTCAATTCCTGCATGGGACGGTGGGCTGCGCCCCCTGCAACTAAAGATTGAAAATGGCAACTGGACTTAGAGCTGAGCTGCGCCCTCCACAACTAATAGACTAAAGGACAACGACTTGGAGCTGATGGGCCCTGGAGAAGCAAACTGTTCCCCAATAAAGTTTTAAAAAAATAAAAATAAATTATATAAACATAAAATTAAATACATTACCAAAACCCATCACTTTAGCTTGGGGAAACATATGGAAGCAAATAGGGAAGGGAAATTTGACTCAGCCATATAGTGAAAACAATTACCTGCCTGCTGCAAAGACTACTGAAATCCCTTCTGCATTATGCCAAAGAATGTTCTCCTGTGTATTAATGGGCTACTCTTCTATAGAATTTTCACCCCCGGCTTACACCTGTTGAATTAAGAGTACAAACTGCACGAGGCTTCTGGCTCTCCACTTCCCAAGGTAATCGATCTATTGATCTATTGAAAACATAGTTTGTGTTCTTTTGTACAAGTTCACTGTAACTGGCAATGGGGACAGGGTCAGAGGAGAAACTAAGCCACATTACTTTTTATACCATTAACTTTTTTTCTAGACTACTAAAAAGGGGGGTTAGGATTGTGAAATTCACATTTTCCTACACCTGTTTACACTTGGGTGTTTGTACTTGAGTATTAAATTACACCACTACCTTTCTTCTACTAAAATGGAGGATGTTGAGTTATAGCTGATAACAATGCTTTAGATTCCCTCATGAAAATGAGACAAGCATGATAAATTCCTGAATATAAAAGTCACTGTCCTTCTGTTCAAATAAAGAATATTAAGCATAAATTAGCTCATTTCATTTCCTGACAGCTGACATAAGAAACCTCTCAGATATCTTTTAAGAATACAGCAAGATGGCATGACTGAATACTGTGTTCTTTTTATCAGCAGCATACACAGCCAGACACCATGCAAAAGCAAAGTCTTCCCTTTGAAAGGGCTATGATGGTATGCCAAGTTTTTTCACAGAATATCATTTTTAAATGTAGATACAAACAAATGAGAAGAAAAAAAGATTATGAGAAATGTTTGTACTCTAATTCTATACAACATAATATGATGGATGTCTTCATAAAGGATGGTTTCAGGAGGCACTTAGAACGGGACACAATCCATGAGAAGTAGGCCAATGTGCCAAGTGAAAAGGTTTATATCTTATATTCCATCATTATGGGGGTTCATGGAAAACTAACCTTGAATTTAAATAAGTAAGTGGTTAGAAGATAACTATGTCAAAACAATTAAAACCTATCCAAATGACAAAAACAGCTCCTTTTCAGAGTAAGTAATGTTCATGTGGTCTAACAGTAGAACAGTTTAAACGAAGCCCATTATAATATACTTACATAACATGATTCAAAAAATCTTTAAGACATTATTAAGAAATAAACTCAAAAGAAATCCTTTCTACACGTAATTTGAAGTAAAACTATAAAATCAAAGATTTTAAAAATGCATATGATTAAAATCAATTTTTAAAGTCATTATACATTTACTAAAACCAGAAAACTTTTTTTGTTTTTAAGAAGGGCGCAGCTCAGTAGCTCACACAGGGATCGAACTGGCAACCTCGGTGCTACCAGCACCACGCTCTAACCAACTGAGCTAACAGGCCACCCTCAAAACCAGAAAACTTTTTAAAAGATTGGGTGAATTCAAATAAGTTAACAAATTTGGTTATTTTAATATGCCAATTGTATTCGTCTGATTAAAAAACATTTCAAGGATCCTTCTATAGAGCATTAATGACCAACTGAATTTAATAAATGCCAGTGCTTTTGACAGTCTTGGAAAATTAAATCAAGGAGCGAAAATTTCGTAGGTATTTTGGAGCAAAATTTTTTCCTCTGTCTCTATCCTGCCTAAAGACATTCAACACTGCCCAACTGAAACAAATGTTACATTTGATCTGAATCGCTTATGCTCCAAAATGTTAACTTCTACAAACAGAGGTAATTTTCAAACAATACATATTCATTTTAGAAAGTCATTGCAAAGGGTCTTAAGATTAAAACTTTGGAGTTCATTGATGAAACAGAAGTAGCCCAGGACCTACCATGTGCAGGTAATTACTATAGATAATTACACCATAGATAATTACACCATAGGTAATTACTATAGGTAATAATTGTGTTTAGTGAAATAAACAGAAAATCTACATAGAATCTGGAATTTTTAAATCTTCAAACTTTCTGGTCTACCATTTAGAGTATAAGCAAGAGTTTAAAACCTCAAAATTTCTCCGGCAAAAAATTATCCAACCTGTGGAAATATATCTATGTAGGAAAACACAGTACAGAAACTCAACAAAGTAATATATAATCCTAACAGGTGTTACAGAAATGATCTTCTATTACCTGAGCAACATCCTCAAGTTTATTCCACTTGATCGACAGTAATAATTTTGGCAGTGACTGTGGGAAATTCTCTCTGCAGTCTTGTCGCAAAGTCCAAATAAGATCCATTTCATTCTCACACAGTTGAGACAAGGGATCCCTGTCCAAGATTTCCTTCAGTACAACAAGAAACTTTTTTCCACCCCGACTCTAAGAAGTAAAATTACTCATTAGAGAACTGAATTGTGCAAACATCCCTGGCAAACACTTAGCAAATTTATATGCAATAAATTTATAAACAACTTATGAGCTTTAACATGTGAGTTACTAAAAATCTAATTCTTCAAAAAGATTAATAAAGATGGATATCCCTTTTAAAGTTTTTATTGCCAAATATAATATTTGTAAGCTAAGGATGAAGGAAAGAATTAGTCTCAAACAGTTCTAAAAAAGGAAAAATACTGTTAAAAATCCATGTGCAAACACTAGGTGGCAGAATTGTGGTATGGATTTAAAAAGTCATTTATTATTATGAATTAAATTTCCTTCTTTAATTTTCAGTTTCTATTAAAAAAAAACAACAACAAATTAACAAAAAATGAACCAAATATATGAAGTTTTTTAAAAAAGTAATAGGTGCTGTCTTGGCTTAGAGGCATAAAACCACTTGGATTAAGAGCTGAATTTTGGCTAAACGTGACAAAAATACAATTATCTCATTTTCTTTCCCAATCCTTATAAGAATATAGTAAAATGAAGAAGATTTCATGTTATTTTTTTGGATCTAGCCGCTAAATTGCACTAACATTAAAAGAAATAGGTGCATTTCTCTCTACTTAAAGAAAAACTATACCAGTGAGGCCAAAACAGTAAAAACAAAAACAAAAACAAAAAAAATCTCTCCAGAATTATCTGACAAGATTCTGTAAGGATTTATATTCTATTATTATATTACTTTGTATATGACATTATTTTAACTAGGATTTGATATAAACATTAAAATAAATGAAAAGTCATTACTAATTATCTAAAGTAGTGAGATTCAAAATAGCATATGCCAATGTAAAAGAGAATGGGAATAACATGACTGTCAAGGTAGAACATCTGAAAGACTTAACAAAAACACTACTGGAACGAATAAGCAACTGAAGCAAGGTTTCAGGATACAAGGACAATATACAAAAGTAAACTGCTTCCTATACATGAGAAACAAACAATTGGAATTTTAAATTAAAAACAATTCCACATTAGCACCCCAAAATATGAAAATTTAGGTATAAAATTAACAAAACATGTACAAGTTCTATATGAAAAAAACTAGAGAACTCTGATGAATGAAATCAAACAAGAACTAAATAAATGACAAAGTATTCCATGTTTGTTCATGGATAGGAAGACTCAATATTGTCAAAATGTCAGTTCTTCCCAACTTATTGAATAGATTCAATGCAAAACCAATCAAAATCTCAGTAAGTTATTTTGTGGATATCAACAAACTGATTCTAAAGTTTATATGGAAAAACGAGACTCAGAATAGCCAACACAATATTGAAGAACAAAGTTGAAAGACTGACACTACCCAACTTGTATGAAAATAAATGTGAAATGCAAAATTATAAAATAGAAGATAATAGAGGAGAAAATCTAGATGATCTTGAGTTTGGCAATGACTTTTTGCATATACCATGTTTCCCCAAAAATAAGACCTAGCCAGACAATCAGCTCTAATGCGTCTTTTGGAGCAAAAATTAATGTAAGACCCGGTCTTATATTATATTACATTATATCAGATCAGTTCTTATATTATAGTAAAATAAGACCGGGTCTTATATTACATTATATAAGACCGGTTCTTATATTATAGTAAAATAAGACTGGGTCTTATATTAATTTTTGCTGCAAAAGACGCATTAGAGCTGATTGGGTAGTTTTCAGGGAAACACGGTAATACCAAATGCATTATCCTACAAAGAAAAAACTGATAAGCTAGACTTGGTTAAATTTAAAATTATCTGTTCTGTGAAAGACACTGAGAAGAAAATGAAAACACAAGCCATTACTGGAAGAAAATATTTGCAAAAAATATATATATATGATAAAGGACTGTTATCCAAAATATATAAAGAATTGTTAAAACTCAACAATAAGAAAATAAACTACCAGAATAAAATATGGGTCAAAGACATGAACAGACACCTCACCAAATAAGATATATAAATGTCAAATAAGCATAGGAAAAGATGCTTAGTATCATATGTCATCAGGAAAATGCAAATTAAAACAAAAATGAGACACAACTACACAGTTGGCTAACATTCAGAACACTGACAACACCAAATGCTATTGAGGACATGGAGCAACTCTCATTCAATGATGGTAAGAATGCAAAATACTAGAACCACTTAGGTAGACAGTTTGGTGGTTTCTTACAAAACTAAACGTACTGTTACTACGCAACCCAGTAATCACGCTTCTTGGTATTTACCAAAAGAAACTGAAAACTTATGTTCACACAAAAACCTACACATGGATGTTAATATAGCAGCTTTACTCAAAATTGCCAAAACCTGGAAGTACTAAGATGTTCTTCACTATGTAAATGGATAAACTGTAATACATATAGATAATGGAATATTATTTAGCACTAAAGGAAATGAGCAATCATGCCATGAAGAGACATGAAGGAACCTTAAATGCATATTACTAAGTGAAAGAAGCCAATCTGAGAAGGCTACATGCGAATTCCAACTATATGACATCTGGAAAAGACAAAACTTTTTAGTTTATTTTAAGCAAACTAAAATATAGTTTTAAAGAAATCACTGGTTGCCAGGGGTAGGGGTGAATGACAATGAATAGGCAGAACACGGAGGGTTTGCAGAGCAGTGAAAATACTCTGTATGATATTATAATGATGAATTATGTCATTATACATTAATCTACACCCATTGAATGTGCAACACCAAGAGTGACCCGTAAGGTAAACTATGGACTGTGTGATTACGATGTGTCAACGTAGATTCAGTCCTGGTAATAAATGTACCCCTCTAGTGAGGGACGTTGATAATGGGGAGCCTGTGCATGTGTGGGGGCAGGGGGTCTATGCAAAATCTCTGTACCTTCCTCCCAATTTTGTTGCGAACTTAAAGCTTCTCTTTTAAAGTCTTATTATTAAAAAAGTACCACACAAAGACTCTACATATGATTATACTGGTTTTTATATTCAGAGCCCCAGCTTAAAAAGGGTAGGCTCTATTTTACAAGTTTGACTTGGGTTTCTCTGAAAAGTGATCACGAGAAGTCAGAATTTGAAAATAAAACTCATACATTTACATCTTAAAGTGAAACCGGTTACTTCAAACAACACAATAAAAATTGTTCATGTCGGAGAAAGGCAGACTGCTGTTAAATTAAATATTGCAAAAAGTGAGCAGACCTACAATAATTTTGTGGATCAAAATTAGATTTTACAGACCTACTGTAAGTAAATATTCCAAAGAACTGCAAGTAAACTAAGAGGGGAGTGCAGGGGGTTAGCTGTATAATTGAACTGTGATTGTTTATTGAGCTATAAAAAGCACAGCACTGAATAACGTCAAGGTAAAAACAACCAACTACCAGAAATGTGGCAGGAAGCCCAACAAAACACAAAATCTTACATTCTTTTACAAAAGCCAAAACAGTACTGAAAATTATATTGTACAATGTAACTGGTGAACTGAGACACATGTTCAAATGCTTGAACTAAAATAATGGAAAATAATGGTTGAAAGCAATGAAAATTAATACCCATATTCTCTACTTTTCTTTATGTTTCGATTTTTCAAAATCATATAATTACTATAATAGCGGCTACTGACCAAAGTAAAACAAAACGTGTATATCCTGCTATTAGCACACTGAAAAAAAGACTATGGCTCTTTCCCCTTCCCTAGGGAAGGGGCTGGAAAACTCATGTGTCATGTTCAAAGGCACTGGAGATTCAGACAGCATGTTAGCAATGTTTGCCAGAAGCAGAATTAACCAGCGGCTGGTCCGACAGCACTTGACCAACTGCAGCGAGGGATGAGACAGTCCATGAAGTCAGGGCTGGTGGAACAGAGACTGAGAAGATGAGTATGTGGTTGGGAGACTGAATATAAATGGAATTAAGCAGATAAGTAAATATATTAAAGTTAATAAGAATCCAGATTTCTGTCAGAAAAGGAAATTAAAACTAGGGAAATGCAAAGATCAGGAAAAAATCTTGTAGTGGTGGATCCAAATTACAGGCAGTGATTAAGAACTCATGGTTTTAAACAGCTAGATAAAGAAATATATCTCTGAGCCTGTACTTGCCCAAGTATATACATGTATTATCTAGCTGTTTCATGAAAAGGCCTAAATGCAATGGCACGCCAGTAGCAATGAGCATACCCAGTCCCCAGATCCTGGATTCTAAATACTTTTCACAAATAAAAGGAATCAGGACTCCCTGCAGAACAACTGATTCCAAAGCTGTGGTAGAGAAAACACCAGATGAACCTGGAACACTCTGTTGTACCAGAAAGAAGGAAATGCTCAAAGAATGATAGTGACATGTCAAAAAGACACAGGACAGCTTGAATGGGCCGCCACTGGCCAAGTCTGGGTCATTTCGAACATCAAAATAACTGACAGTAACTAATTATAAGTCACTAAATAAAACAGAAATCATGAATCCATACTACTATAAATAAAAGAAATAAAAGTAAACAGGTAAGTAAATAAATCAAATAGAAGAAAAACCTCTACCTTATGGTAAAGCCAACTAATAAATCCAAAAGGAAAAATAAATTTGAAAATCAGCACTTGGCAAAACACTGTAATAATAATGATTCAAGTAAGATGTATTAATAAATATTAAAATAACTGAGTACAAATTTGATGTGAAACAAGATGTTGAGTCAAAATATCCCCCCACAAAATATTTATTTATATAGAAAAACCTAGTAGATTCTATCCTAATCAAGTGGTAACAATTAACATCAATAGTAACAGAACAAATTAACACTGTTTGCTTCCTGATTAAATGCATTAAGAACACTCCACAATTTCTATGGTATTCATGCTAAAAATGCATAGCTGGAATCTGATCATGACAAAACATTAGGTAAATCCAAATTGAGTGACATTCTGCAAAGCAACTGGCTTGTATTCTTAAAAATATGTCAGAGTCATTTAAGATAAGACTGAGAAACTCTTTTAGAAAGAAACTAAAGACACATTGACAATGATATGAAACAAGTAATCCAAGTTGGATCCGGATTTACAAAGGACATTACTAAGACAACTGGCTAAATTTAAATGGAATGTGTGGTTCAGACAACAGAAGAATTCTATCAATATTATTTTCCTGATTTTTATGAATGGACTCTGGTTAAGTATGAGAATATTCCTGTTTTTAGGAAATACACACTGAACAATGAAAGGGAAAAAGGACATGATGTATATATACCACTTAACCTCAAATGAGTCAGAAAAAAATGCGCATACACACAGATTGGTAAAACAAATGTGGTAAAATGTTAACAGTTGGGGAAGCTGAATGAAAGCTATATGGGAATTCTTTGTATTCTACTTGCAAGTTTTCAGTAAATTTGAAAATTATTTTTTAGTGTTTGATATTTTCTCTCCCTAAAATTGAGGGCTGTAAAGACTCCAAATCATTCTACTAAGAAAACACTCTAGGGAGATCCCAAGAACATCTGACTAAAGGATGAGTTATCATCTGCATTCTCCAAAGCCAGCCATTAAGATTTTGTGCCTCAGTTTCTGCAGGAAGAAAATAAAACAGGTAATTTATAACATAAGTGTTTTAGATTAGAGCAGGGTTTTTCAGCCTTGGTGCTATTGATACTGTGTTGCAGGAAATGGTAGAAAGTATAGCAGCACCCCTGAACTCTACTCACTAGATGCCTGAAACACCTTCCCGAGTTGTGACAAACAAGAGGATCTCTAGATATTATGCTAAGTGAAATAAGCCAGTCACAAAAACATAAAATACTGTATGATTCTACTTACATGAGGTATCTAAATAGTCAAATTCATAGAGACAGAAAATAGAATAGTGGATGTGAAGGGCTGAGAAGAGAGGAGGAAAATAAGTTGTTTACTACATATAGAACTTTAGTTTTGCGAGATGAAAAAGTTCTAGAGATTAGTTCCACTCAATGTGTTAAGAATATTGTGAGTACATACATAACACTTTTGAACCATATACTTAAAAATGATTAAGATGGTAAATTTTGTTACGTGTATTTTACCACAATTTAAAAAAATTTTTTAATTCCAAGGGCAGGTTTAATTTCGTAAGGTGATGTTACACTGACTGATGAACTGTGTGTGTGCGTGTGTGTGTGTTTATGTTTTATACACACACACACACAAATAAATGTAAACACATACATACACACTCAAACAATACAATTCAACTTACCATGATCTTATTAAGAAATGTCATCAGCTCTTGGCATATACATGAATAGTCAGTTAAAATAGTGGAATGAGAACAAAATTCCATTCATTCCTCTCAAAGGGCCATGAAGTGTCAGAAAAGATATATCTTAAAAACTACTAATCAATAACAGCTGTGGGAAATTATAAAGAGTGTCTAACACAGGGATCCTTTAATGAGAGAAGCAGACAGGACCAGGGATCAGATGTGATAAGAGCCATGCAGTAGTGAGAAACAGGTCTAGGGAACTCCAGCTCAGAACCAAGGGATACAAGGAGTGGGAGGAGGCCAGGGGTAATCACCCAAGGGATTATCAAGGGATCTGCAGATGGAGCATCTGCTTAGTCAGCATGCCCCTTCCTCTGTGCTGGGCTGAAACAGCAATGGTGAGGAGCTTGGGTACCAAGCCCCATGGAGCCACCGGATCCCAGAAGGTATGGAAATCTTCACACAGGAGATCCCAAGTGTCAGCACAGTCTACCCTAACTCCTACAGTTACTGAAGGCAGGTTACAGTGAATCGGCAGACAACCAGGAAGTTACAAGGATAAAAAGAGCTAAATTAAGAATCACCAAATATTTGAGAAAACCATTATAAAGTAAGATGCCAAAAGAAGGAAGACCACTTCAAAAGCAAGATTATTTAATCCCTAAGAAATAATTAAGGTGACATGATAGCCATGGAAAAGAAATAATCAGAAACCGTAAAATTACTGAAATTTTAAAAAGTAAAAAGCAACTCCAACATGACTAGTAACAAGGGAATGCAAGTTAAAATAAACGTGATACCTTTTTCTGTCCACTGGATTAACATATTTAAAGGATTGGCAGAAATGCAAAAAGATAAGAACTTTTACAGTGGGTGGGGTTGTAAATTTCCCATCTTTTATGGTATGCAATTTGGCAGAATTCTTATGAAAAAGGCACATATTTTTGGATCTAATAATTTCACTTCTAGAAATCTGTCCTATAAAATACACATATATATAAAGAAGTATGTACAAAATATTCATTGCAGCACTGTTTTAGTGGAGAATAGTTGAGAAAAGCAAACCATCCATCAGTAGGGATATGTATATTTACTAACCATTGGATACTAATAACGAATGCCATGAAATGTTAAGAAGGCTTTAAAAAGAGAGAAGTGGACCTCTTCATACAGACATGACAAGGTCCATAAAATACATTAAATAAAAAGGGAGAGATTACATAATAAAGATATTAATTTTTTCTTTAAAAAAAGGATATAGATATTTACACATAAAGGTATATAAGTGCATACACAGCAACAGGGTTGGTAGCTACAAGCTAAACTGTTTACAGTTATCTCTGAGAAGGAAAGTTGCTGAGGGTTATAGAAAAATAACTTTCATTTTTGGTTTCACAATTTATTAACTATACTATGTGCCCAATTAAAAAAAAAAGGTACATCAAACCGAGCAAGAATATTGCCTCCTCAGTAAGGAGGGATTCCCCCTGATATAGATAAGGTAGTAGCACATCACAGTAGAAATAGTAAAAATTAATGTATGCTTCTGATGTTCAAAGAGCGATATTAAGACTAATAAAGGACAACTAAAAATGGGCATTAAAATGAAGATATCCCTACATAACTGAAGGGAACCAACAATTTTCCAGCCTGAAGCTACTTTCTGGGATATTGATTTTAAGTTGTTTAAGAAACAAGACTCAGAGAACCTCACCCCCTTTCCTACCCAACAAATTCAGACAGAGAAAGCTGCTTCAGGAAGGGAGCCTGGGCTTGATCACCTTAAGAATCTTCACCCCAGCCTTAGTCAGGAAGACTCCAAGCCTGTTAGCTAGCTACCCCATATCCCATTGTTTCTGAGACACCAGAAAGAATCTGCCAGCAAGAATTTGCCTGCCATATGTGTTCTGCTCTTTGTCAACTACCTATAAATCGCCCATTCTCACTTCTGAAATCTCAATAACCACCTCCACCTCTTCTCCTTTGTCCAAAATGTCATATATCCAATGTTACCTCACTGTCTTTGGAATTTTCATGCTTATGTGAATTCACCATGAGTATTTATCAAAACCTTTGATTTTTTCCTGTTAATCTGTCTCTGTTAATTTGATTATTAGCCAAGTTAGAATTTAGAAGGTGGGAGGAAAAGTATTAATTTTTTTAGCTGCCACATAACTGTTCTCTCTTACACTTAAACTGTAATTATCTGTTTCAGTAATTGCCTAACTGGTAAGTTTATAATTGTAATGAACTTCTTTTGTTTCATTAAAGAACTCTATTCTCAAAGTATTTGTAATAGAAGTTGACTTGCACTGCAGGGCTATAGAAATTTTTGAGAACTCCAATGGCAAAGCACAAGACAGCTTGGGCCAGGTACTTCTCCTAGCCAACAGGAAATAGTGCTTTGATTCAGTGAAAAGGACAAAAATATATACATTATCTCTACTTTGCCTGCCGGCCTCTATATAACTACCAATCTATACAGAATGGTTTTACTAAAGACACTTAAAAATTGCAAACTGATGATGTGAAAAGAGAATATAAGATTAGAACTCAGCAACATGTTAACTAGAAAAAAATTTCCACTGCAAAGTATAGATGGTAGAAATAGTTTATATATATAGTAAGCTAAGTAAACAAAGTAATCTGTTCTGTAGTCTTGGGCAGAAAGAATAGGAATCGTGTGTGTGTGGAAGAGACTGTTGTTTTTCACTCAATAAGCATTTTCCTCTTCTTCCTTTAATAACTAGAATCTCTTACTCTTAGCCAAGTACATGACTGCCCAGCGAAAGACTATATTTCGCAGCCTCACTTGTAGTTAGGGATGTCCATGCGACTAAGTTCTGGCTAATGAGATGTGAGCAGAAATGAGGCATGTTATTAATACCCTTACAAATAATGAGTGAGGCCTCTAGTCTTGCTTTTACTGTTCTTGTTGGCTGGAACATAGTAACCTAGGAAGCTCAAGCACCAACGTTAAACTATGAGATAGAAACCACATGACAGTGCACCAAGATGGAAGAAACCTGGGTTCCCACCAGCACCGTAAACCTGGTCTGATTATACCTGCTTTGCTACATGAGAGAAATAAAGAAAATTACAGCCTTCTCATTCAACTGAGTAATATTCACAAAGGCAGTATTGTTAATCTATTAGATGTCATTGCATCTTACAAACTAGTTGCTGAAGCCCATGTTTATATCAGAAAAAGGATTACCACTGAACAGACCACCTACAAACAGCTGCCATTTAACAAAACATTAATATTTACATACTCACACACACTCAGACTGTTCTTGCATATGAGTATGGTTTTCTACAAAATCATAGACGTAAATGAGATGAACGTAGCTAATAATAAGCACAACTTTATAATAAAAAGGGGCCATTTAAAAACCTTGATACTTACTGATACATTAGCACTATCACTGCTTGCAATCTCAGCTGCTTTTTCAATAATCTGTTTAAAAAAAATTTTTAATTAGATTTTGGCTCTAGTATTTGTAAAATTTTAAATGTAAATGACTATACTTGTACTTAAGACTAAAAGGCACTACATATGGTTTGGCATTTCTATGCTTTATAATATAAACATGAATTTTAAATTCAAAATGGTATTATGCAGTGATTCTCAATCTTCAAATTCCTGACAACTGAGAAACAATGGCATTACTATTAGGAAGTGTAATGCCTAGGATGCACTAGGATTGTCTGTAGATAAAATGAGAAGTGGCTTGCATGTGTATGTGTAAATATTTTTAACATAGGTAAAGGTATTCTGGTTACAAAAATGAAAAGGTATGTAAGAGTTACTAAGTATTGAGTAAATTTTTATCATTTCTCATCATGTTTTTTTTCGAATTAATAAATATCAAAAGTGTAAGTAAAGTCAAAAGAGAGCCTAAAAATTTTTTTAGGGGCGGCCGGATGGCTCAGTTGGTTAGAGTGCAAGCTCTGAATGGCAGGGTTGCCAGTTCAATTCCCACATGGGCCAGTGAGCTGTGTCCTCCACAACTAGATTGAAGACAACGAGCTTTTGCTGAGCTTCGGGAGAGGCGGCCGGATGGCTCAGTTGGTTAGAGCACCGGCTCTCAACAACAAGGTTGCCAGCTCAATTCCCACATGGGATAGGGGCTGCACCCCCTGCAACTAAAATTGAAAATGGCAACTAGACTTGGAGCTGAGCTATGCCCTCCATCAACTAGATTGAAGTCCAACGACTTGGAGCTGATGGGCCCTGGAGAAACACATTGTTCCCCAATATTCCCCAATTGAAAAAATAAAAATAAATATTTTTAAAGTCATTAAGTTCAAAGGGGGCTTTAATTCTTGAAAAGAGGGGAACCCACTGGTCCAGGAGGAAGATCAGTGGTAAAAAATCTGAAAATCCATATCCAGTTGCTGAGTTAGGTAATCCTAAACTGATAATCTGTATCCTCATGTGTAAAATGCAGTGATAATTCCCATCCTATTTCGTAGGGTTGTTAATATGATAAAATGATATCGTTATTAAAATTAAGCAATAAACAAAATCGATTTGAAAAGCAAAGTGAATGCAAGTGATTACAGCAAAAAAAAACATCAAATAAAAAGAATGCAGGGAACTTTCACTTTTTATATCTCTATTATTTCATTTGTTTTACAGTGATCATATATAAATTGTACTAGTAAAGAAAACCCTGCAAGTATGAACATATTTAAACATTTTTAAAGACTAAAATTTCCATCTGAAGTTTATCTTGAAAGATAGACTCTCCAAGGGATTGTAAAGGCAAAAGGAAAGTTTAGTGACCATTTGTAGATGACGTAAGCAATGTTAAAATGAGACATTTTAAAGAAACTGGACTTCTCTTAAAATATTAAATTAAAAACACTTATATTTTCACAGAATGTTATATTTGTAAAAATGCATCAAAAAGCATCTCATTTGATCCAAAATAAATTACAGCTGATTGTTGAACATACCATAATTCAACACAAAAATAGCCACACCTGGGACAACTATCACAAGTAGTTATGGCTTGTGAATTAAGGAATAAAGCCATAGTATAAATGTAACAGATGAGTCAATGTACCTTTTTCTACTCAAGGTACACTAAGGCATATGATTCTTGACATATTTGGGATTTCTATCGTAATAATCACAAAATTTAATTTGGTTGTACATTATTAATCAGAAAAACATTTTAGAAAAATTTGGAAAGTTGCTCCTTAGGTGAACAAATTTCAATTAAAATGAATGTAAAGGAAGAAACATTAAGTTACATAAATTTAATTTACATACTGTACAAATCTACTCTCTAAAGGTCTGGTAGTGTTGAACATTAAAATACAAATTAGTTTATAGGTGGGTTAACTTAAATATTTAATATAACATCAATTTTTAAAGGTAGTTTGTTCTCAAATGTATTAAGGAAATAAAAGAAACGTGTTTATTATTTGAGAATTTACTCAAAGATTTCGTCAAAAAAATCAGCATCAATTATACCTGAAACAAAGATGCCAAACCCAAAGGTAAAACATATGACAGCTTAGCTCTCTTAGCATGTAAATTATCATAGTACTATTTTCAGCCCCACCAGATACTCTCCTTACTCCCAAGATATGTAGCTTCACATTAAGGAAATGTGTTTAGAAACTGAATTCCTTGCTATAGAGTCTACAAAAATAGTAGGACCTTAGGAGTCCTACTAATAGTAACATTCAACATAAATGATCTGTTCTTGGATACCAACTGGAACACAGCAGTGATTATGTCTTTAATCTCTGAACTAACACGTGAGGCATGTTTCACTGTATACATACATTTCCCATGTTCAGTTACATATGAATGCATTTATAGACCTTTCAAATTGAAAAGGATCTCAGAGAACAATTATGACCTTCTCATTTTATAAATGAAGAACCTGAACTCCAGAGATAACAT
Organism: Rhinolophus sinicus; assembly: GCF_036562045.2. Classification (NCBI taxonomy): domain Eukaryota; kingdom Metazoa; phylum Chordata; class Mammalia; order Chiroptera; family Rhinolophidae; genus Rhinolophus; species Rhinolophus sinicus. Next base: position 37,031,600 of record NC_133759.1, read on the forward strand.
GTCTGTCTCACTTGGTCAGTGATAAAGCCAGGACTAAAGAGAGTTGGCTCCCTGCTCAGTGGTCTTTCCACTGAACCAAGCTGTCAATGTATGTGAAGTTTTGAAACAGAAATAGACATACAGAGCTTAAACTATAAACATATAGAGCCAAAACTAATCATTCAATTATTTCATGCATAGTAGCCCTCTAAACAATTAGCTTACCTTATCAAAAGGAGGGTAATAATAAGGTTGTTTTTTATTCTCTGGGAATTTGATATGCAAAGCTGTTGCATTTTCAGTATATGGATTTGTTTGAACAGTTCCCATGGGATTCAACATTTCTTCAAGTTCATCTAAAACATGCAAATAATTTTGATTCTTAAGAAAATGCCTTTGAAACGAAACTAAAACAAAACTTTAATGGATTTCAACCATGAAAATGATTTTTAAAGTGTCACCTAAGGAAATCTGGCAATTATATCAGTACGTCTCTAATTTTCTGTTAAAGCTTGGCACAAACTTTGAATGTGAGTTTATATACACCTTTAAAATGAGAAAGTAACAAAAATTAATAACTACCTCACCTCACCCTTTTTCAATTTGGTAAGTATTCTGAACTTTGAATAAAAAAACTTAATTGCGACTGCTCTCCCTCCATCAAAATTAGGTGGCAAAGAGGAATTGTTATTAGTTCATCACCACAGACAGATTTCTTTATCACATGCAATCTGATTTTCATGGTCATCACAGTACTCAAACTAATATTTTCAAAGTCATCAATGACATTCCTTTTGACAATCTTAATGTTCCTCTATTTCCCATAACAGCTGATAAAAGTTAAACACCTTCTCTGGTAGTTTTGTAACACTCCATTCAAGTGGTACTCCTTTAACTTCACCAACTGCTTGTTTCTTCAAGACACTCCTTCCTCATTTCTATTACTCTAAACGTGATCCATTCACAGAATTGTGCATGGGGATCTTAGAAATTCAGTGTTGTCACAAAACCCAGGAGCTCACGTAATTTTCTCATTTGATAGATAAGTAAACTGTTGAAGAGTCATGAAACTCAAGATGAGGACAGAGTTTGCAATACAACCTGAAGTCTCCTCTCTCCAAACTAATTTCTCTTTTCTCATACTGATTTTTAGCAGTTATTCTCACTGTACTTCCTGAGGAGATAAATGATAAAGCCACTTCTGTCTAGGCCTAATGTTGACATAGTGTGCACAATCAGAGTTGTCTCCTGAAGCTAGAAAATCGTTAAAAGTATTTACAAATTCCAGCTACTTAATCATCCTTTGTTCATCTTTTTAAACACTCTCTCATCTCACAGATTCTACTTTCAACTGGACTGAAGCAATTCTCATAACTTATACAACTCTAAAGCAGCCTTTTCTGCAAATTACAATCCTGTGTTTGCTAACTAGAACTAAGAGCATTATACTTATTTGTCATCTGAAGTCAAATGTAGCATTTTAGTATTTTTATCAGCCCCAAACATATGGAGCTGCTTAACCTTGCTTAAAAGTGATTACAAAAAAGGGACTCTAATGTATTACAAATGGAGAGTACAAACTGGCACACTCTCTATTGGAGAGCAATTTGTGATTATTTATAAAAATTACAAATGTATTTATTCTTTGACTCAATAAAACCACTTCTGGGAACTTATTTCAGATATATACCTGCACATAAACAAGGTTAGTCATTCTAACACTGTTTAAACTATCAAAAGATAACTGCTTTAAGCAGCAGCAGCAGTGGCGGCAGCGGCAGCAGGGGCAGCAGCAGCAGAGCAGCAGGGGCGGCCGGATGGCTCAGCTGGTTAGAGCACGAGCTCTCAACAACAAGGTTGCCGGTTCAATTCCCGCATGGGATGGTGGACTGAGCTCCCTACAACTAAAGATTGAAAACAGCGACTGGACTTGGAGCTGAGCTGCGCCCTCTTCAACTAGACTGTAGGACAATGACTTGGAGCTGATGGGCCCTGATGGACCCTGGAGAAACACATTGTTCCCCAATAAAATTAAAAAAAAAAAAAAAAAAAAAAAAGGCAGCAGCAATCTACGTAGAAAGGGCAAAGAGCAAACGCAAAGAGCAGAACACTACATGGAATATGCAATTTTGTGGAAGAGTAGGAAGAAAATAAATCTACATTTGTATTACCAATGTATACATGAAGAATTCTGCAAAGACACAAAAGCAACCAAAAGATGTGATTATATACCTTAATAATGAACTAGGGATTCTAGATAATAGATTATTTGTAGTTCACTTCTGGCTTGCTCCTACTGGGATAACTGTGACAATTCTAGAGCTGATACATGCAGAGTAAATGTGTTCATTTATTATTTCTCATTTTACGTTTTGTTAGACATAAAGTAGGTTCATGGTATGCCAAGTTAATATTGCCAAAATTTTTCTAAAAGTACCCATCAAGTTACTTGATGATTCAGTAGAACATGTGTGAGTTTAAATTAAGATTTTCAAGAGGATATTGTGAAATGCCTAATTTTTACTCTTACGGTGAAACTATAGGTTCTCTTAAGAAATGTGGGGTGGCCGGTTGGCGAGGTGGTTAGAATATAGTGCTCATAACACCAAGGTTGAGGTTCGATTCCCACATGGGTCAGTGAGAAGCAACGGCTTGAGCCTGAAGCTGAGCTGCCAGCGGGCAGCTGGTTGGCTCAGTCATTAGAGAGAGGTGCTCATAACACCACGGTCACCAGTTCTAGTTCTACATGGGCCAGTGAGCCGCGCCCTCGACAACTAGATTGAAAACAATAACTTGACTTGGAGCTGAGCTGTGCCCACCCCCTCCCAGCTAGATTGGAGGTAAAAAAAAATGTGTATATGCACACTGCTCTCCTATATTTGAGGATTAACGTGATTAGTGAAAATTACTGGAGATATATGCAGGAAAGGGTAGGAATAACAGACTATACACACATAAATTATTAAAATGTGAGGAATATATAAACATGCCCACAAACAACTCATTGAAATTTATGTCCAAAATAATTATATATACCTCCAAAAACAATCCCCAGGTAGCAAATACTAATATATGAACATTTTCAAATGTTTGTCACACACAAAATAATTTTAAAATCAAGTTCAAAATTTTACTAAATATATTAACCAACTATGAAGACAGAAAAAAAAAGAAAACCATTATTATATAGCAAGGTTTACACTAAAAATTTCCAACATTTGGGAAAGCAGTACAGAATAACAGAAAGAGTCGAGCAGTCTTTTGAACAAATATTAGGTTTTAGTCAATTATGTAAAATTGACAGATTAAGTTATTATCTCTGAGGTTCACTTTCCTCTTCTGTAAAATAGGGATAAAACCATCGACTTCATAGGGGTACTGTGAGTAGTATTTGAAAAATATAGGCATGTGAAAGGTACTCTTCTTAGCTCAAATTTCAGGCTAAAGCCAACTAAAGAATAAATATTTTTACTATTCTTGCCAAATGAGTGAATGTTCCTTCTACTAGTATAGATATTTAGTGCAATTAGGAGCAATAGAGGTTGTTATACAAAGGCACTGTTCCTTAGGACAATTGCTCAAAAACCTGTAAGTATAACATATTTACAGTGAGAACACATTCATTGAAATAACAAATATATGCAGATACAAATCACTTTTTTAATATATTAAAATAATCTATGTAAATTTGTTTTAGAATGAACAATGAAGATACCAAATGATGGTTTCTTTACGAAACTGAAAGAACAGTGAGTTATAAAGAAACATTAACTAGTCTACATGCCAAAAGTTACTCTTTAACACTAAGGATTAGGATGTAAATCTTACCAGGAAATGAAGACCAGCTGTGCAATATTATGTCTCCAGATCTCAACTGTCCTTTAAAGTCAAAAACCATCGTATTTACCCATGCTACAGGATAATGCTGTTGAAAAAGATATTGCATAAATATGTTAAGAATGAATTTTAAGGTGTGAACATCTGCATGCCCTTTGTTTCAATAATCTTAGTTCTTGAAATTTCTAGAGTTCTAGATGATTTCCCCAAAACCACCCAAAATAAAAGCCAGATGTACATGAGAAAATGTCAACATCTTTATATTGGTTCAAGAAAAACCTAAAAGCCAATTAATGTCTCACAATAAAATAGCATATCCCCAAAATAGAATATTCATTGTACAGCCATTGAAGATGATGAGGATCTTCTAATGATTCAAGAAAATATGTGTGATATAGGCAGGTTGTAAGAGCTTTCAGCATATATTACTCTTAATATAGGACAAGGCAATGTCTCTATGTATCATAGAATTTATTTATATTTCTAAAAAGGAAGCACCAACTTGACAGGACTTTTATGCAGACACTTAGACTAATTTGCTCAGTATAGCAAAAAACTTTATAAATATTCAAATGCTTTGAGTAAAATTCTCTATCAGTGGAGGAAAAAAGATAACTCTTCTGGGATTTTTTCATGAAAAATTTTTTTTTTAAATTATAATAACCAGATAAAATACATACTGATATTAGGAATAAAAAGATATAAAGTCACGTACATAAAAGTAATCAGGTTTTTTTTTTAAGGTATAAAATTCATGTGCCTATCCCTAAAAAAATTTTTTCATAAAGAAAATGAAAAAAAGACTTGACTAAAAATATTAAATGGGAGAATGAGTGAGAAAAAGTATACCATCCTTTATCCACAATTTCAAAATCCAAGAAAATGAAAAATAATGGTTTGTTCATAATTTATTTGACAATAAAAAAAAGGCCATAAATTACATGAAATTAATTGACATTCTTCATTTGCCTCATTTAGTGTGATATTAATATATTTCACTGATAGATAATGATGAGTTTGATTACAGATTTGAGCCCCAGACACTACCAGGTTTGTTGAGTAAAGTACGATCTATGATCTTTCTAAAATGCACAAAATTCTGAATTCTCAAATGTATCTGGCACCTGAAATTTCAGTTAAGAGACTGCAGACCTGTAAAATTTTCTTCATTCGTTTTCATCTGTATCTTCTAAAAAGTGTAATATTTATAATAGAGCACTTATAGTATGACAGTTACTAAATTTGCCAAAACGAATGAACAGGACATAAAAATGGAGATTTACTGTTTTTGAAATCAGTTCTTAGAGAGCAAAGTTATATGATATATTTTCACTTACATTACTCAATTATTTCAAAAGGTCTTAAAATTATTCCACTATATTATTATTCCATTATAAAATATTTTTACACAAGTTAGTATATTACCACTTTTCCAGATTTCCTGATGGTCTGATATTTAGAGGGATTAATCGTTTTAGTTGATTTCTTTGTTTTCACTTTATCCAAAACTGCATAAACAGCAAAACATAATCTAGCCATTCGTGGCAGGTCACAAGTATTAATATCAAATTCCAGTGGTTCATTCCAAATGTGATCATTTTTCCCTGATATCTCTGAGCTTACGATGGTTTTACACAGGAGTTCAGTACCATGAAAAAGGCCAGCCCTGACATGAACCTGTAATAAGGGAGATAAAAAGAAATACAGAATCATGAATTTTGCACCACTGAAACACCTCTATTTTGGAGAATGAAGAAACATATACTGGGAAAAGAAGCACATCAACTCCAGGAAAGCCTATTTGCCTAAAAAGGCATCAGACTGTAATTAATCAGTGTATTATTCACTAAGCTGTTTAACCTATTTTTCACTTACTAAATAAACAAGCTAAAAAAAATGCCAGGGATATCAAAGGTATAAACAGGTCTAAAGAAATCAAGACCATAAGTATAAAAACTATTATCATATGCTTGCTTCATTTACTTGGGATCTTGCTTTACTCATTTAGTTGGGAAGGAATGGATGGAAAAATGACTCCACAGTCTTTTTCTACTTCTGAATAATTTATCAGTTGGTCATTATAAGTAGCCAACTAAAGATATTCTATCCATATTTATGATTATTCTATACATCACTCACTGTCTTTCATTTTTTTCTTTAGATCCAGGTTCAGAGTGGTGCAGGATATATATAAGATGTCCCAGAAAATTTTATTCAGTCATATATATATATATATATATATATATATATATATACTTTTTTTAAAGACATGATCTAATTATCTCCAATTTAAAGGTGATAAAAGTAGAACTAAAAACAGTACTAAAACACCGAGACTAAAGCAATGAAATACATTAAGATTAAATGTTTTATATTGATTATTCAGAGTGACTTACCATACAATAGTAATCAATAAATATTTACCGAATAAATGAATACATATGTGGAACTATTTAGGTTTGTCTTTCTTAAATTTAAAAAAACTTATCAATAAAAATTTTTACTTGTTAATAGTTACTATTCTAATTATGAAAAGGAAGATAAATAACCAAGACTATCTACTTCATCTATAAATATTCAAAGATATTAAGTAGTGATATAAAATTTTAAATATTGATAAAACCGTCAACTTTTTAAATTATAAATATTTATAATACATTACAGTTATGACTTAAAACCTATTAAAACAATTTAAAAGTTATACTAGCAAAAATGTAACTATAGTTTAATAGACTACACACTTCATAATGTAACACGGAAAGGATGGCTTACTTTAATACTATTCATTAATCTAACTCCTGCAAAATAAACATAGATGGATTAACGGGTTAAATATTTTTAATTAATTAAAAAACAAAATGAAAATTGTTAAAAAGATATGAGCGGGCCGGCCCGGTGGCTCAGGCGGTTAGAGCTCCATGCTCCTAACTCCAAAGGCTGCCGTTTCGATTCCCACATGGGCCAGTGGACTCTCAACCACAAGGTTGCCGGTTCAACTCCTCTGAATCCCGCAAGGGAATGGTGGGCTCGGCCCCCTGCAACTAAGATTGAACACGGCACCTTGAGCTGAGCGGCCGCTGAGCTCCCAGATGGCTCAATTGGTTGGAGCACATCCTCTCAACCACAAGGTTGCTGGTTTGACTCCCGCAAAGGATGGTGGGCTGCGCCCCCTGCAACTAGCAACGGCAACTGGACCTGGAGCTGAGCTGCGCCCTCCACAACTAAGACTGAAAGGACAACAACTTGAAGCTGAAGGGCACCCTCCACAACTAAGATTGAAAGGACAACAACTTGACTTGGAAAAAAGTCCTGGAAGTGCACACTGTTCCCCAATAAAGTCCTGGTTCCCTTCCCTTTAAAAAAAAAAAAAGGTATAATGTAAAAAATTGTGAACCCCTAATATGTTAAAAAAAAAATGCTAGTTATAATTCCATCAACCAACTTCTGGCAAAATTCAGACATAGGGAATGAAGTAAAATTATGGATCCGCTAGTTAAAAGTTAAAAAAAACTTTAAGTATAATGGCTAGAAAAGTCCTATACTAACTATAAACAACAACAGCAAAGGGTGTGATCTGGAAAAGAATAATAAAGAATGAGTCTAACTTGGATTGGGCCTGGTAATAATAAACAAAAAAAGAGACCCTATATATTTTTAGGAAATGTGTTGAAATATTCATTATCTAATAGTCAAAGTGTAATTTATTTAAGACCAAGTCATTAAAATTATGTCATCTTGAGAAATCTCCTTAAATTATTAAAGTAGATATATGGTTAAAAATAAACAAGAGTAGAAAAAATAATCTACATTTAAAATAAAATGAAAAAAAAAATGTTTTCTGAATTTAAAATCTCCCATAGTATCAGATATTTAAGATTTTGTTTTTAGAAAAAGCAGTAAGAAAAACCATTCACTAAACTTGTATCATGTGACATTTTGTCAAAATTGTCCCATTTCCTGATGCCTGGTCTGGATGTCTCCAGGCTCTGAAAAGTGAAGAATTATAAACCGCCATTATGCTTAATACAGTCACACATTTTATTGTCCAACAGTAGTAAACTTCCAAAGGGACACTTTCTCTCAAGCTCCAGAACACTTGGAGAGCAAGAGAAGGCAGGCTTTATAATGCAAAGGACTCACCACTGTGCTACGGCAAGGATGTGCCAAGCCTGCAGACAGACTGCATTGCTGAACTCACCAATTAAAAATGTTCTGTGTTGGGCAAGATATGACACTTTACCCCAACATCAATACCTAATTTCCTTCTTTGACAATATGGCGAAAATCCACTACATTTTGCCTTTAGATATTAGACACAAAAAAGATCAGTAGCATGAACAGGCTGAAATTCCCACGATTTCATGAAGTAGGTATATCATTTTGTAAAGAGGCAGATTTGTTCTGATTTGTGGGAGATGCTGTGTACTAACCTTTAACTAAGGACACAAAGATATTACAGACAGTTAAAATTAAAATGTATTAATTCATTCCAAAAAATATTTAGAGTTCTAGGCACTCAACTAAGGAGATAAAAACATTAAGTTACAATTTCTTTCCTCAGGTTATATATAATTGTAACAGGTTAGGAGTGCTGAGACCCATATAACTAGGCAATGGGGGGTTATGATTCATGACTAATAAGTGTGATATAGGATGTATCTGGGCTTGGAATTCTCTGGGTTTATCCTGTTTGGGGTTTGCTGGACTTCCTGAATCTGCTATAATATTTATATCTTTTGCCAGCTTTGGAAAGCTCCCAATAATAATTTCTTTACAGTTTTTCTGAATTGCAATCTTTTTTTCTTTTCTTTCTGGGATTCAGGTTATACAAATGTTAGACCTTCTGATGTTGTTATAGGCTCTAGTATTTTTTCTCCTTCAATCATTTTTCTCTGTGTTGTTTAAATTGGAAATTTTTGTATTAATCTTCAAGTTTACTGACTCATTCCTTTTTCCACTACCATTACCATTTCCACATTACCATTCCACTATTGAGTCCACTCAGTAAATTTTTTAAATTAGTTATTTTATTTTTCATTTCTAAATCTTCTGTTTGGTTCCTCCTTATATCTTCTATTTCATACTTGAGACTTTCTATTTTTCCATTTCTTTCAACTGTGTTTGTCCTTAGTTGTTGGAGTATTTTTATAAGTGTTTTAATATCTTTGTAAGATAATTCCAAAATCTATGTCATCTCAGCATTGATATCTGTTATCTTGTACATACAACTTGAGATTTTCCTGGCTCTTTATATGTCACTTATTAATTTTTATTTATTCTTTTTGTAAAGAGGGCGCAGCTCGCAGTGGCCCATGCAGGGATCGAACCGGCAACCTTGTTGTTATCAAGCACCATGCTCTAACCGACTGACTGAGCTAACGGGCCACGCCCATGTCACTTAATAATTTTAAATTGTATCCTAGACATTATGATCATTATGTTATATGACTCTGGATTTTGTTTATATTCTATGGAGTTTATATGTTTGTTTTGGGAGGCCATGATTAGGTACAGGCTGCAAGTTCCAACAAGCCTTCTGTAAGCTGTGGTGCCAATACCAGTTCAGTTTTCAAATCCTTTGTAGGGCTTTTTGGCTCTGTTCTATGTGTGCATCATACTGTGACCAGTCTGAGATTTGAGTGGCAGTTTATGAGTATGCATCGTTCAGTTCTCCAAGTATGTAGGAAGTTAAGACTCAGATCCACAATGTACAGTTCAGGAATAAACATGTAAGCGTAAACAACCTTAAGGGGTTGTTTTCCCAAGCTCCTCCCACTCTGCAATCATCCAAGTATTTTTTGATTGCCTGGGGCTCGCCTTTTCTTGTCATCCAGCCAGAAAGCTGTCTTTATTCACCCACACTTCCTGCAACTATGCCAAACAGCAGAAGGACAGAAAGGACAGATTGGGGGAAGTCAATGAGGATTTACCCAATTCTCTTGAGACTACAACTCCTCTAATCAGAGAGGATGGTTCAACTCTGCATTTTAAGCCTGTTCCCATTGCTGCTACTGCTGCCACAGGACTTCTTAGAGACTGGGGCAGATAAGAACAGAGAAAAGAATAGGAAACAAAAAAGGGGGGGGGGGGGAACTGCAGTTTCTCTGAGAGTAAGAAGACCCCTTTGCCACTATCTCTATAACTAGAGGGCTTCTTGAGAGCTGACTGTACCAGCACCATCTTCTAGGTTTTAGGCAGTACTGAATTCAGGCCTCTGCTGAATATTAAGATGCACACCAGAAAAGTGAAAACATCACAAGGCTGGGAAAAGACTGACCAGGAAAGAAGCAGTATGTTACAGAATTCTAAGCACTCTCACAGAGTTGAAAGACACTGAAGTGCCAGCCAGGCAGAGTAATGAATCTTCACTGAATAGTGAGGATTTTCATTACAGACTCCAGAGTCATGTGCCCTTTAAGATCTCTGGGACTGTGTATATAATGGATCTCACTCCCAGGATCAGGTTATTATATGACATAGCTAACTTTAAGGAAGGGAGATTATCTTTCAAGGGTCTGATCTAGGTCTTGAACCTGCAAGCCTTCAAAAGGAACTACACAAAAGGCTCTCCTGGTTCTGAGGCCTTCAGACTCAGACTAAACTAAACTATCAGTTCTCCTGGGTCTCCAGTTTGCAAAATAACCCTAAAGATCACAGAAGATAACCAACTCTGTAAGATCATGTGAGCCAATTCCTTAAATATGTGTTTGCATGTGCATATCTGTGTACACATGCACGTGCATACACACAAACACACACACACACCCTATGGGTTCTGCTTGTTTCTCTGGAGAATACTGACTGTTAACATCTACTCTCATCACTTCTATTTAACATCATATTGTAGGTCCTAGCCAGGAAAAAAGTTTGGAAAAAAAGAAGTAACAGGAACACACCCCCTCTTTTTTTTCCTTCAGATTTCTTTTCATAATTGTACTAGCCTGTGAAGCAATTAAACAGAATGGGATGTATCCACAAGAAAATCATGCCATAATTGTATTAACTTACTTAAATTCAACTATATAACCCTGCTGGATAAAGAAAGGTTCAGCAAGGGAAGACTAGAGAACTAGATGAAGTGGAATGGGGGTACTTCCTTTTTTTTTTTTTTTTTTTGAGTAGGAGATTCTTTAAATAGTACACGTCATTAAGCCCATTACTTCTAAGAACATATGACCACAAACAATAAAGTCAATGCAGCTTGAAATAGCTAAAGGAAGTTGGCACAACCTATGGAAATAAAATGTCACTGATAAAGAAATAATTTATTTTGTCACTGACAAAGAAATAATATGTAAGGCTCAAGAAAATAAAGCAGGTAGTGAAGGCTACTTTGGTCTTCCTCAGGAAGAAATTAAATAATAAGAGAATAACTACAAATAATTAAATAATGTAAATTGTCTACAGAAGATAAATATGATTAAACTACAAATGGAATGAACAGGTAGGAATTCCCATTTTACAATGTAAATTACACATCTATACACACAAGTCACTGAACAAAACCACATATGTATATTATACTCCATATAACTTGAGGGTAGATTTGCCTATATGTGATTTTTGCCTTTAGGAATATACTACCCAAGGATTTCTACTGAACATTTCGGACTGCCCAAGATTTCTATAAAGTGAATAAATCAAGTCGTAGAATAATGTATATAATATCATCCCTTTTTGTTTAACAAACCAACCAATCAACAAAATAAACATTACCAAAATCTCTTCAATCCCCAAACCATGTATTTATATATATTTGTATAAATGCAGAGGTCACTCACAATGCCAGTTAACCTTAAATCCCATATGATGATAAAGAGATGGGTAGGAGAGATCAGTAACTTTATTCTTTAATCATGTTTGGACATTTTTACCTGTTGCAGCAATGTCATACTTTTGCAATTGGAGAAAAGAAAATAGTAAGAAAAATTTTAATTAAAGGAAAAAATAAAATTACAACTAAAATAGAAAACAAGGGCTAACTTGCATAAGCACACTCATTAAAAATTCTAGCTGAGAATGTAAGAGCAAAAAAGCTCTTATTTTAATGACAGCTACCCAAAGACTCTTTAATGTCCTCTTATAAAAGCAAGCCATTAGTAATCATTGGCAAGGTATTCCTGAATATATCATCATGCCAGCAAACATCTCCAACTAACTGAATCTCTTTCTTGGATCACAAAACTATTCACTTAATTTCCTGCCAAGCAAAATAGGAGAAAATGCATGCTTTATACTTTAAGACAAAGTGCCTAGTTAAGTCTTCACTTAATTGTATGGGGTTGTGCAATAAATCCCCATGTGTTAACAACTTGTGGTCTATAATGTAGTCATCTATTTTCTTCCAGGAAATGGTATTACATTTTCTGTGTTCAGCAAGTTTAAAAGAAAAAGAAGGGGGCTGAGAGAGGAGGCTGGGTGCAACTCTAAGCAAGGCTGAGACAGGAGAGTAAGCTTGCGTACAAACATGTGACTAACAGTATCAGCTTAAATTTCACTTGCTAAATTTCTGATCTAAAGCAATTTCTTTTACCTAATATATACTGGAAAATTTCAAGCTATTCAGTGCATCTTCAACTATTTAAAGAATACTTTAAAACAAAAATTCTTAATTGTTTTATAATAAATAACCATGTTTTATTTCATGTAATTGACCAATATGGGTAAAATTTAATCTCCAATGTGACAGTCATTGAGCATATCAGTAAGTTATTCAAATAATGGAGCAGATAACAAATTTAAATCTTAGCAAGTACTTACTTTTACAGTTTCTTCTGTGTTAAGTTTATTTCCCTTAACCAAAACAATTTGGAAAGGGTTGTTATTTTCCCAAACATGCTGTAAAAAAAATGAAAGATTATTTTAATGAAAGATATGAATATTTTATGTTAGCAATGAAATCATCTTATCAGTTCTCATATCCACTGTCAAAATAATGAAAATAGACCTTTGAACTAACAACTGAAAGTCACATATACTAAATTAAGCATCATAACCACTAGCACCTAGTTCTCATGGAAAATAAAAAGGCAGCATTCCAATACAGCTAAGAGATTCATGAAATTAAAGACCATAAACAAAAAGTTTTAAAATCTTTGAATATATTAACAATTCACTGTTTAAATTAACATATAGGCAGTATCTTAATAATCGATGAGTGGCTAAATACAATTTGTTAAGAACGAATAACTATTAAAAAATGTTAACTATTCCCATGAGCACAAACTTAAAATTTGCTTTATACAAATTTATTATATTCCGGAGAAAATGGTGCCTTTGATACATTTAAAGTCTAAAAGTATTCAGTAAGAAGACAGGCAAATTATAACACAAACACTACTGCAGCTAAGCTGATAGAAATGAAATATACCAGTAAACCAACTATTTCTGCACATCTAACTTTTTCTACCACAATGTCTCAAATTACTCATTGAAGTCCCAGGTTTAGCTCTAGTCTCAAGACATCTCAAATTTAGTGGCATATTTCTTTGGCACAAAAGATCACCAAAAATATAAATGGCATATTTACATTTATATGTAGCTTGATAAGGAAAAACAATTGTAGCTAGACATAATTATTAATAAATGGTGATGGATCATAGGCAAATATGTATTGATTTTCATAGAAGGAGAAGTGAGCAAAGAAAATATGGGTGAGACTTAAGCACACAACCTAACGAAATCACATGCCTCTTGGAATTGCCAAAAGTTTACAAATGAAACTTACAGAAATAATTCGCGTTTTCTTTGGTGGTAAAGGAAGAGGAAGGTTAGATGAATTTCTATTTATGGCAGCCTCTATAGCAATCATTTCCTGTTCATACATCTTTTTGATCTTGCAACATTCCACAAGTATAAAATGGGGCAAGGTCCTGTTCATTACACAGTTCCGGATATACTAACAGTAGCAAGAAACAATAAGGTAAGAATATTCGAGCAAATACTTAAATCAACAGAAGAATAAAATTAAGAGGAGCAACACTATAACAAAAGAATATCTACGAAAGAATACCTTAACTCAATATCAAGAATATTAGAAATTAAAACCACAGCATTAAAAAGTTACCATTAATTGAACATCTAAGTACATAAGAACTGAGCTAGACACCTCTTATGTTGGCTAATCTTCATAAAAACTCTGTAAAAGAGATTATCACCCATTTAATAGATTAAAGAATGAAAATCAGATTGGTTAAGTTAACATCTAGTGTCTTTCAGACCTGGATTTAAATCTACCTGCCTGACTTTTTTTTTTGTTTATCTGCTAAACCTTGAAAAAAATAACATGCCTCAGTCTAGATGTTTTGTCTTCTCTTTTCTGCACTTAATACCCAACAACAGTTTGACCAATCAGCGCACCTTTCCAGGGCAGGACTTGACCATCACAGATAGATATCACAGTGCAGCTTTCACCAATCAGTCAGGAAAGGTGAATATGTAAATACACATGAGGCCATTTCTTAAGCCCTCAGGTGGCCAACTCATACCTTCCCATGGATCCTTGTGGTAGACCTGGTATCTTTTCAGCACAGGGTACCAGGCAACCATTACTGTTTCCCCAGAAAAAAATCTATTGGCCACCAAAAGAGCTTGATGCTCTGTTTTATTTCCGTGAAACCAGGATGATTCTCCAGAGGCATATAAATAAGGGTGTGGTTATTCACATTACCAAAGATTGCTAACAAACTAAACAGAAATCCAATGTATTACTCAAAAGAATAACTTTCCTATACAGATACGAAGTGTGATTCAATGTATTATATTCAATTCTGAGCCACCAAAAATACATTCTTTTAAATAAAATTTAAAAAAACATTTTCAGGCTGGCCTATAAGTGGGAGTTATATATTATGATATATTCATTTAAAACTTATCACTGTGAGAGACGTATCATCCCATTTCCTTCACATTCCTTTGCCCACACTGTATATTGTCTCTCTTACGACCTGTACAAAAACATATGCATGCCTCTATTTTTCTTTATTGCAACCAATTCTAATGTTTGGCAAAACAATATACCTTCCCCTTCTCAAGATAAGATAAAAGTGTTAAAGAAGCAGGTTACTTAAAAGAAGACAAAACATGAAGGGAAGAAGTCAGTACTTCTATTTCTATGCTGCCACCAAGCACTTTTCATCTTCTTTCTTCCTCTCACGGGCTAGAGTTCAAGCACTTACTATCAGAATGCCACAACTCCCAAAGCTGTGTGCAAAGCTGTAACTGCTGTTTGACTTTCTACCTACCAAAGTGTAAGAATTAAAGGCCACTCCAAAAATCTTAAAACAAGATGTATAAAATTCCCTGTTACCTGATAATAAATACAGTTTCTTATTCTCAAACATCATTTAATATTTGGCATGCATGTATTCCTCTTTCTTAAAACAAAACAACAAAAATCACACACATGGAAAAAAACACATATTTTTCTACAATCTTGTTACTATGCATCTAACTTGGCATTGAGCCTATTATTATGTAATGACCATTTTTCAGTCTCCAAACATAATTTCAACTAAAATATCTTTAAGTTCTTTAAATGCAAAGGCAGGATCTTACCCTTTAGATACCACACATTATGGTGGGGGAAGGGCATTGCACTGCACATATGTTAAACTCCACTTTACTCCAAAAATATCTGACACACTTAAGTGCCTTCCATAAAGCATATAATCAGAGAATTCATGACTAAATGGTAATTAATATCTCAAAGATTAAGGGAGGTTTTTGAGGATTGTCATACCTAATTCTTAGAAAATTCCTACCACATTGGAAGCCACACAAAAAGGAGAAGGGAGATTACACATATAAATACTGGACTGAAACTGAAAAGTTTTCTAGTACACAATGAAAATGTGTAATATTACTTTAGATGGTTAACTGATAATCACAAATAAGTTAGTACACAATTCAATTAGTGGTTATTTAATCAAAATATTTCATATTTTACTTCCACCAGTACACATACATACACACACACACACACATACACACACACACACCGCTGGTAAACAGTTAACACACATACCTGGAACTGGATTAGTGGGTGATCACCAAACACATATTCTACTCTCCCACTGACTTGCAATACATAGTCATAGGGGCTAATTTCATCTTCTTTCCCATGAATAGTCAAACGTTTCTGGATTGCCAATTCATTTATTTTGACAGGATTCATATCAGGACAGACTTGAAAGCTAAACACATCCTAAAGAGGAGAGTAAAAAAAAGTGCAATTTTACATTTGTGCTTAAAAAAAACAAAACAAAACACTCTTTTACACTTGTATTTACTATTATGTTATAAACAGCCATACATAATATTGAAATATGCACATCCTTTCATTTAATATTCCAGTAAATTTTTCTATTTTCTAAATATAATGTGTCCACATCAAATTTGTTAAGATTTTCTGATAATTTGCAGTGCATCTTACACTATACAGAGTACCACAGTTACCACAGGTCAGATTAATATTTAATGAAAGTTTATCATCAGGTAGTTTATGCATTTCCCAGTGAATATCTTTCTTTAAAAAGTTAAAAAATAAAAATAAAGAAACCTGGACAACCAAGATGGCATAGTAGGTAAACACTGTTTATTTTCTCTCACAACCACATCAAAATTACAACTAACCTACAAAACAACCATTATTGACAATGGCCTAAAAGCTGAACTGAAGCCTTTCAACTAAGGACTTGCAGAAGAAGCCACCTCCAGACTGGTAGGAAGATTCGCAGAACCCAGACAAGCAGCATCTGGCTTGAGTATGTCCTGTACCTATGGCTGTACAGCCCTAAGCCAATACTAGTGGCAGCCGGCCTTGGTTCATGACTTTACCTCCCAAAGGTGCTTCCAAGCACAGCACAGGCGGCAGTCATCTGCAGATTTCTCTGTGTCTCCCGCTAGGTGGCCCTGGGTGGGGCTGAAGTAGATCTACAGCAGATCCACTCCAAGGTGGTCCTGGGGCTAGTGTCCCCAATGACCAGCTTCAAAATGAGCTGGAGCATCACCTAGCTGTCTCCAAGTGCAACACACCCAAAGGGCGGATTGGGCAGGCACCAGAGTCCTGCTGAGGCAGTCCTGCTCTGTAGGATCAATCCCTACACGACTCTTCCACTGTAGTCAAGGCTAGTCCTCACAACCAGTGAGCCCAAGAGTCAGTCCCTCATATTGATGTGCAACTGTCAACCAAGGTTCAACTACAAGAGAAGGACACACACAACCCACACAAGGGACAAACCTGGAGTGTGACTCAGGTGACAGAAAAGACTGTGCCACGGAACCCCACAGCACACCTACTATATAAGGCCACTCTACTAAGACCAGAAGACATAGCAGCTCTACCTAATACATAAAAACACACACAGGAGGCACCAAAATGGGGAGACAAAGAAACATGTCCCAAATGAAAGAACAGAACAAAGCTCCAGAAAAATAACTAAGCAAAATGGAGACAAGCAATCTATCAGACGCAGAGTTCCAAACACTGGTTATAAGAATGCTCAATGGGGCCGGCCCGGTGGCTCAGGCGGTTACAGCTCCATGCTCCTAACTCTGAAGGCTGCCGGTTCGATTCCCACATGGGCCAGTGGGCTCTCAACCACAAGGTTGCCGGTTCAACTTCTCGAGTCCCGCAAGGGATGGTGGGCTCCACCCGCTGCAACTAAGATTGAACATGGCACCTTGAGCTGAGCTGCCGCTGAACTCCTGGATGGCTCAGTTGGTTGGAGCGCAGGCTCTCAACTACAAGGTTGCCGGTTTGACTCCCACAAGGGATGGTGGGCGGTGCCCCCTGCAACTAGAAACAGCAACTGGACCTGGAGCTGAGCTGCGCCCTCCACAACTAAGACTGAAAGAACAACTTGAAGCTGAATGGCACCGTCCACAACTAAGATTGAAAGGACAACAACTTGACTTGGAAAAAAGCCTGGAAGTACACACTGGGTTCCCCAATAAAGTCCTGTTCCCCTTCCCCAATAAAATCTTAAAAAAAGAGAGAAAAGGAGTGCTCAATGATCTCATAAAAATGGAGCTGCACCCCCAGCAACTAGCAACAGCAACTGGACCTGGAGCTGAGCTGCGCTCCCCACAATTAAGACTGAAAGGACAACTTGAAGCTGAAAGACACCCTCCACAACTAAGATTGAAAGGACAACTTGACTTGGAAAAAAGTCCTGGAAGTACACACTTCTCCAATAAAGTCCTATTCCCCTTTTCCAATAAAATCTTTTAAAAAAAGAAATATAAATTGATAGTTAATACAGTATGGGGAATATAATCAACAATGTTGTAAATTGTAAAGATCATGTAAGGTGCCAGATGGGCATTGGACTTATCAAGGGGATCACGTCATAGACTGTAGATGTCTGACCACTGTGCTATACACCTGAAGAGCTGAAGTAGAATAATACTGAATGTCAACTATAACTAAATATATAGGTATATATAGTCACAGGATGTGGAGTACATCATAGGGAAGACAGTCGATGGTATTATAACAACTATATAAGATGTCAGAGGGGTAGTAGCTTGGGGGGTACGTTATCACTTTGAGAGGTGTTTAAATGCTTATTACATTGCTTTGTACACTTGAAACAAATAAAATAAAAAGTTTTAAAAAAACCAACCTGTAGTTGTTCAAATTTAGTCTACATTAAGCAAAGAATTATATGAAGTCTCTGGTAAGAAGAGACCTATACTTTATACCAATTGAACCATAAATTAACAATTCTGTCTGATGTTGCAAACATGTAAAAGAAACAGAAATTTTAATTAGTGAAAAATGAAGACATAGTTGAGATGGAATATTGTTAAATCTGTTCATCATAAATCCCAAAGGTAAAGAAATTAAAGATTACTTAATAATACCTGAATCCGCTCAGAATCTAGCAAAATAATTTCCCACCATATGATCATATATTGAAGATATAAGAAAGCTCCCTATCTCTCAATGCAGCCAACTGCTACTCTGGACAATTATGACTTTTAGAAAATTCTCTACACTGACCTAAATTGATTTTGCAATATTTTCCAACAAATTAATTTTAAGTCACCTCCCTTTTCTACAAGGTATCTTTCTACTTTCTCCAGTATTTTTACCCTTTTTCTCCAGTATTTTCTATATGAGTTGGTACCATATACATCAAAGCACAGGAGCGAAGATCCACTCACTTGAGAAGTCGCCATCATTCCCCTTTCCATCCATACCTCACCTCCTAATAAGATACCAATGAACTTACATCTTAAAGTGCTGCCAACTGTCGTCTTCTCTGTATCTCTAGTAATGCTCATCTACATCAATGATTCTCTAAATTTCTCCTAAACAGCAACATAATTCTTATGTGATCTCCCTAACTCTTGCACTAACCTTCACCCAACTTAGAAAATAATCTATCTTCAAAAGGAGAGCTGTAAAGAAATGCGACACTTTTTTAACATTAATACAAATGGTCATAACTGTCTAAAGCAGTTGTACCCAATAAAACTTTAATAATGGAAATAGTCTATTCTGTGCTAATAAAATAACCAGTAGCCATAATTGGCTCTTGAGAATTGATATGTGGCTACTGTGAAGAACTGAATTTTTAAATAAAATATGTACATGTGGTTAGTAGATATTGTATTAAATGCCTCAAGTCTGAATGATAAAGCCCACACTCCTTAATTCTATGATCCCCATCTACTCTCTATTTCATACATAAACGCTTCGGAAATACAAATCTAAAGGACAAGATCATTATCAAACAGCAAGAAACCTGCAGAAATCACAGAAAACAGAACTGGGCTTAAAAAACTGCAGGTATTAAAATTAATAGAAAATAAAGCAAGTATGGTTAATGTTTTTCAAGAATTAAAGGCAGCTTGAAAATAAAGAGCAAGTATACCTGAAGAACAATCAAAGAGAACCCCAAGAAAGACAATGTGTTAAGGAAAACAAAATTCCATAAAATGGAAAATGGTAAATTTAACAAGATTTTAAAATACTGACAATATTAAGTATTAACAAAGACATGGGGAATCCCAACTCTCAAAATACTACTAGTAGAAATGTAAATTTGAAAAACTATTGGGCCGTATCTACTAAAACTGATTATACACGTACACCTGACTCTCCAATTCTGTTCGTGTGTGTGTATGCACAATATAAATAAATCAGCGTTATTCTATGAAACAGCAATGCTGAATTTGCTATGCTCTGTGTGTATATATGTATATATACAGATGACATAACAAATGAGGAAATCTGAACATGACTAGAATTTGAGGATAAAAAGTAAGCAAAACAGAACAAACAAAACAAGCAATGAAAAGATAAGCCACATATTGAAAGAATACATTCACAGCACTTACAAATGACAAAGAATCACTAGCCCCAAAACATCAAAAACTTCTACAAATAAATACAAAAACAACCATCTAATTAAAAAATAACCAAAACTAACACGACAGAAATACAAATGCTTCATAAATATATGAAAAAAGATTCATTCTCATCAGCTTTGAGGGAGACACAATTAAGACAAAGGAATGTATATAATAGAATTGTATATAGTACCATGGGCTCCAATCTTTTCTCCAAGGGCCTATTTTAATCTCTTGATAATTAAATTCATGTCTTTTAAAGATGTACTAGTGTGTCAACATCACCCTTGTTAATTTTCTCCACATAAACTGTTGACTGGACTGACTTGGTCAGGAATCAACTTGACTGGTTTTCCCTATATTTCAGGCAGTTTTCCAGCATCACTTTCACATATTTCAGAAAACATTACATCTTTTATAAGACTTATAATCTTCCTGGGCAATCAATTTGCAATGTATTGCCCAAGGCTTACAAATAGCTATACCATGTTTCCCCGTAAATACGAACTAGCTGGACCATCAGCTCTAATGCTTCTTTTAGAGTAAAAATTAATATAAGACCTGGTATTATATTATATTATACCTGGTATTATATTGTATTATACCTGGTATTATATATATTATATACTATACTATATTACATTACATTACATTACTATATTATATTATATTATATTATATTATATTATATTATATTATAAAATATAAGACCCGGTCGTATTTTTTTTTTTTTTCTCCAAAAAGACGCATTATAGCTGATGGTCTGGCTAGGTCTTATTTTCTGGGAAACACAGTAGATGAGACACTACCCAATAAATACACTGACAATATGGGTAGGAACAGATACTTCGGCTTAGCAGGGAGAAACACAATTCATCAGTGACTATGTCTATATAATGATAACTGTGGATATTCAGATAATGACTACTCAGGAAATACTTATTCTTCATAGTTTTACTCTACATGCTTCACTATTTTTCATATTTCCGCTCATGCTTCTGATATATTCTCGGGAATTCATTCATATATATATATATATATATATATATATATATCAAAACAGTATGGTATTGACAGAAAAACAGAAACACGGACCAATGGAACAGAATTGAGAACCCAAAAATAAACCCACATAAATATGAACAGATAATTTTTGACAAAGAAGCCAAAAACAAACAAACAAAAACATATTTCCGGGGCGGCCAGATGGCTCAGTTGGTTAGAGCACCAGCTCTGAACAACAGGATTGCTGGCTCCATTCCCACATGGGCCACTGAGCTGCGCCCTCCACAACTAGATTGAAAACAACGAAATGCTGCTGAGCTGTTGGAGGGGCGGCGGGATGGCTCAGTGGGTTAGAGCTCGAGCTCTCAACAAGGCTGCTGGTTCAATTCCCCCATGGGATGGTGGGCTGAGCCCCCTGTAACTAAAGATTGAAAACGGCAACTGGACTTGGAGCTGAGCTGCGCCCTCCGCAACTAGATTGAAGGACAATGACTTGGAGCTGATGGGCCCTGGAGAAACACACTGTTCCCCAATAAAATTTTTTAAAAAATTAGACAAAAAATACATTTCCTTCCCCCTACCCCCACTCCTCCACCATCCCCCTACACACAGGAAGCTATTTCAAATTACGTGTGCCCCTCCCTTTATTGATAGAATTATTTCATATACCTTATGCTGGCTGAGGTTAAAAAAAAAAAGTTTAAAAGTGCTGCTCAGGTTTATTAATATTCATTACAAGAACGATTCTTGAAATTAAAAATAATGCATTGTGATCTGGCTCCTGGAATTAGTGTCCTGTAATTTTGAGAAACAATAGTTCCATAATTATATACGTATTTACCTTGCTTCTTAAGAGCCATATGCTATGGCTGGCTGATAGTGACAACACATGTCATCATCTAAAGCTTTATATGTTTTTCACAGAAATTGCTGTCTCGATTACCACCTACCAATGCTGGAAAACTTTTTTAACCTAAATGCAATACCTTGTTACATTTCATCTCGTTTTTAGTTTAGTGTTTACATGCTGCTTTTCCAATATTGGTCATCAGCAGTGATGGTGAAATAACCAAATGAGAATTTTTAGAAATAGGAGGGTCAAATAGAAAATACGCATCTAAGATGATTGCCAACTGTCCTCTATTCTGAGATTCTCATTTCCGTATTTTTAGTGATATTTATTCAGTTATGAAATAGTGTTGATAATAAGTTATGGTTTGGAATTTTTAAATTCAAATTTGGATGGTCCCACTTGCCTAAATAAAAAGCTCTTAACTCTATGTAACTTCCAAAAATTCTTTAATAACTTAATAATTGTACTGGTCTATATAATTCAAAAGTCTAGGAAATTTTGTTTTAATCCCTAGGGAAATATTTAGCCGAAGAAAAGGAGACTAGAGAGAGATATGATAGCTATATTTGTATTATCTAAATATTAGGCATGTAGAATGAAGGGAAGATTGAATAGATACTGATCTGAAACAGGAAAGAAAACCAGATGGGCAAACTTGTTGCTAACCTTTTTTGGTATCAAAGGGATTGTTGATTACGAATTTGTACCAAGTGGACAAACAGTTAACCAAGGTTACTATCTGGAAGTGCTGAAAAGGCTGCGTGAAAAAGTTTAACAACCTGAACTTTTCACCAACAATTCATGGCTCTTGCATCACAACAATGCACCAGCTCACACAGCAATGTCTGTTAAGGAGTTTTTAGCCAGTAAACAAATAACTGTATTGGAACATCCTCCCTACTCACCCGATCGGCCCCCAGTGACTTCTTTCTCGACCCAAAGATAAAGGAAATATTAAAAAGGAGGACATTTTGATGACATTCAGGACATCAAGGGTAACAGAACAACAGCTCTGATGGCCATTCCAGAAAAAGAGTTCCAAAAGTGCTTTGAAGGGTGGACTTTCGCACTGGTGTGGGTACATAGCTTCCCCAGGGGAGTACTCTGAAGGTGACCGTAGTGAAATTCAGCAATGATGTAGTACTTTTTCTAGGATGAATCTGTGAACGTAATTGTCCAACCCTATATACTTTATTACAATGATAATTAAATTAAAATTTGTATGTCCAGTAGAGATTTGACCCATATGTAATGAAATTCAGACTGATCTAATCACCTTTGAACAGTAAAATTCCATGTTCCAGATCTTCCAACACTGCAGAATTTTAAATTGATTTTGACATTTTATGATATACAAATCTTGGCCTAAATGAAACTTTAATCTCAATATATCTCAGGATAGAGTGACAAATGGTTTTGTTCCTTAGATAAACTTCCTTTGTAAAAATGCCAGGAAGCAGGATCCTTTTTTCGCATTTGTCTTAACAACTATTTAGTAACATGTTTGAAAGGAGGCAGAACTGGATAAAACCAAAAATACTTGCATAAAATTCTGGCTCTACCACTGACCAGATATGAGGCCTGGCACAAATAACCAAACTTTTCTTCCATTCAGTTTATTCACTGTAAAATGGGTAGAAGATAACAACAGTGTACAGAGTTGCTATGCGAAGTAGCAGTATATAAAAAATACCTTTCATAGTTCCTAGCATAGTATTAGTGCTTAATATAAATTGGCTACTAATATGGTTTTTGTCATTATTATAGTAATTGAAGAACAAAACAAAATCTTTCAACTCCAACCCAAATTCTAAGACTATACCCTACATGATAAACGACCATACTTGATACAAAGACAGTAGCATAATTCAGTTTGTAAAACTGCTCTGAATATTCAGATATAGATTAACTGTATATACACTCACTATAATGCCCAATTCTATATTAGCCCTTAATTTATATATTCACACAACACAACTATAAGAATACAGAAAAAAAATCATTGATCAAACCCTTCATTTTACAGACAAGAGAAAAATCACTTGAGAAAATAAAATAATATTTATATTAAAGAACATTATCTACACAGGGGTTGGCAAACTTTTTCTGTAAAGGACTCGGCTTCGGTAACAACATATGCATCTTTGTCACATTTTCTTTCTCTTCTTTTTTTAAACATCCCTTTAAAATTCTTTGCTTGTTTACATCCCATTGAAAATATAAAAATCATTCAAAAACATTCAGTTTGCTGACCTCGATCAGTAAGGTTTGCTGACCTAGACTGACATACCACATCAAAAAAATCAAACATGAGCAAAGTATGTGTCACTTTAGATTATTACACATAATTCTAAATTTATTTCCATCTTAAATATAAAAATGTTCTTTGTAATAGTGTTTACTAGGCAAATAAGAGACTCTTTGAGACTGGAGCTACATTCAGGTAAAAATCAGAGATTTTTTACAAAGTTATTTCTTAAATAATATTATACTACCTGACAATTTTCAAAATGAACAGCCACAATGAGCTTTCCTCCATAAAGCTTATCTTCTAAGTTTTCAAGGGTAGATGGTTCATGCTCTGGTGGATATGTTTGCTTTAGCCAGTCCATCCAAGATAATCCCACTAGCGACTGAATCTTTTCCTCACTGAATTTGCGCATTTTTATTCGGAATTCATTCACTTCAGGATCCTTCAAGGCATCAAATTCATGTAGACCTAAACACATTTTTAAAGGTGTCATTTTGAGTAGCTAATAGTAATAAAAGAGAATACAAAATATATTCAACAAAAACTTAATTAGATAATTGGTTTTTATCAAGAAAACAAAACTGGGCAGGAAAATATTATTGAAACATCAAAGAATAGCCAGATAAAATAATAAATTTCATGTAAAGAAGATAATTATACAATTAGACTTCTAAAGAATACAAACTTGAAACCTCATGAAGAAATGTAGCTGGTTATGAGTTGTACAAAGATACGGTTACCAGTTTTATGGAGATTATCACTGAAATTCACAGTATACATTTTTAAACCACTATGAGATCCACAGTTTAACTTAACAAACTAAGTAAGTCACATGTAAAACATCTGAGAAAGGCTTAAGAATATGAAAACTTTTCAAATACTGTATTAGGAGAATACTGTATATTGAAATTACTATGTGGCACAAGTTATTACTTAACTTAAACTTTCAGTTCACTGTGATTTTTCCACAATAGTTATAGTAAATCAATAGTCAAAAATCTCATAAGCATAAAATTATTCATTGTTATACTTAAGTATGAACCACTTTGGCAATAAAGACAACCATATATAACTTTTTCATAAACTTATGATTATTCTAATAAATAATTCTAGAAACATAAAACAAAAAATAAATGTATAAATTTTTATACATGCCTTAATTTTTACTTATCAGATTGACAAACATCTTAAAGTTTGTCAATATTCTGGGCTGGAAGGGGTAGAGACAAACAGGCGTATTTTTAAAATATTTATTAGAATTTATTTACTATAGATTGGAAATTATACACACACACACACACACACACACACACACATCCAACCTTTAACTTCAAAATTGCACCAACAGGAATTTCAACGTGAGACATGGGACCCACCAAGAAAGACAAATATGCTCCCTAAACCAATCACAGAAGATGCCCATCTTCTAATGAGCCCAACTCCAGCTTCCTCTGTCAACAACTTCCAATCAGACATATCAGAATCCTTCCCCTTTTTTCGGTATAAAACTTATTCACTCCCCTGTGTGCCACTGAGTCACTGCCAAACAAAAAGTCCTTTCACTACAGAAACTTCTGAATAAACAGTCTACTCTCATTTGGTGGTCTTTACTTCCACAAATTTATGTATAAGTAACATGATATCAATGCAAAAATGTTCACTGTAGTTTAGTTTACAATAATTAAAAACTGGAAAAAGCTAAAGCTAATCATTAAGACCTGGTTTAAAAAATTAAGATAAATCCATATACGATCATATAAGGTCTGACAATTAAGTTCGCGAACTTGTTGCAAGGATGTTGCTAACTTTTTTTTTGCTACCAGAGGGAATATTCATCATGAATTTGTACCAAGTGGACAAACAGTTAACCAAGGTTACTATTTGGAAGTGCTGAAAAGGCTGCATGAAAATAGTTCGACAACCTGAACTTTTCGCCAACAATTCATGGCTCTTGCATCACGACAATGCACCAGCTCACAGGGCACTGTCTGTGAGGGAGTTTTTAGCCAGTAAACAAATAACTGTATTGGAACACCCTCCCTACTCACCTGAGCTGGCCTCCAGTGACTTGTTTCTTTACCTGAAGACAAAGGAAATATTGAAAGGAAGACATTTTGATGACATTCAGGCCATCAAGGGTAATACGACAATAGCTCTGACGGCCATTCCAGAAAAAGAGTTCCAAAATTGCTCTGAAGGGTGGACTAGGAGCTGGTGTTGGTGCATAGCTTCCCAAGGGGAGTACTTCAAAGGTGACCATAGTGATATTCAACAATGCAGTAATGTAGCACTTTTTCTAGGATAAGTTCACAAGCTTAACTGTCAGACCCTGGTATACATCTAACAACAATCAAACTCTTTATCTTCTTTTATCTACTAAAAGTAATATTTACTCTACTTTCTAAATGTTTCTCAACTCTGTCTACTTCTCCTAGTTCCAACAGTCAGTATTTTAATCCCAGCCATCATCATCCCCTACTTGGATGACTACATCAGCAGTTTTTCGCTAATTTCTATACTGCCAGTCTTAATTCCTCTGATCTGTTCTCCATTATACAAACTGAATAATCTTTCTTAAATGTAAATATATTATTAGAGCATTTCACCTAAAGGAAGCACAATATACATTCTTTTCAAATACACAAGGAAAATTTCCCAGGATAGTCTATGTTAGGCCACAAAACAAGTCTCACTAAATTCAAGACACTGATATCACATCAAGCATCTTCTCCAAAAACAATGGTATAAAACTAGAAATCAATTATCAGAAGAAAACTGAAATGCACACCAACACATGGAGGCTAAATACCATGCTACTAAAAAATGAATGAGCTGACAACAAGATCAAGAAGGAAATCAAAAGATACCTTGAGACAAATAAAAATGAACAGACAATAACCCAAAATCTATGGAACACAGCCAAAGCAATTCTGAGACAAAAACTGATAGCAATACAGGCCTATCTCAAGAAACAAGAAAAATTTGAAAAAAGCAATCTAACCTTACACACAAATAAACCAGAAAAAAGTTAACAAACAAAGCCCAAAGTGAGTACAAGAAAGGAAATGATGAAGATCAGAGTGGAAATAAACACAATGGAGACAAAAAAACACACAAAAAAACAACAGCAACAGAAAATATCAACGAAACCAAGAGCTGGTTATTTCAAAAGATAAATTTGATAGACCTGTAACCAAAGTCACCAAGAAAAAGACAACCCAATTAAATAAAAGCATAAATGAAAGAGAAGTAACAACCAACAGAACAGAAACACAAAGGATTCTGACAAAACACTGTAACAATTATATGCTAACAAATTGGACAACCTGAGAGAAATGGATCAATTCTTAGAAACATACAATATTGTAACACTGAAAATCAGGGCACACCAATAATCTATAGTGAAATCTAATCAATAACCAAAAAACTGCTAACAAACAAAAGTCCTGGACCAGATGGCTTCACAGGTAAACTTTTTTTTTTTTTTTTAATTTATTGGGGTGACAATTGTTAGTAAAATTACATAGATTTCAGGTGTACAATTCTGTATTACATCATCTATAAATCCCATTGTGTGTTCACCACCCAGAGTCAGTTCTCCTTCCATCACCACATATTTGATCCCCCTTACCCTCATCTCCCACCCCCCATGCTCTTCACAGGTAAACTTTATCAAACATTAATTTCAAAGAGAAATTAATACTTAGTCTTTTCAAACAATTCCAGAAAATTGAAGAAAACATAAGTCTCCGAAACACATTTTACGAGGCCAGCATTAACCTGATACACTATCAACATTACAAAAAAAAAGAAAACTACAGGTCAATCAATATCCCTGATGAACACAGATGTGAAAATCCTCAACAAAATATTAGCAAACTGAATTCAGCAATACATTAAAAAGATCACACACCATGATCATGTGGGATTTATTCCTGGGATGTAAGGTTAGTTCAATATCTGCAAATCAATTAACATGATAAACCACATAAATAAAATGAAGGATAAAAATCATATGATCATATCAATAGATGCAGAAAAAATACTGAACAAAATCTGACATCCATTTATAATAAAACTTTCAGCCAAGTGGGGAAACAGGGACCATACCTCAACATAATAAAGGCCATATATAACAAACCGACAGTTATCATAGTCAATGGTAAAAAGCTAAAAGCTTTTTCTTTAAGATCAGGAACAACAAGAATGTCTACTTTCACAACTTTTATTCAGCATAGTACTGGAAGTCCTAGCCACAGCAATCAGACAAGAAAAAAAATTAAAAGGTATCCAAATTGGAAAGGAAAAATTGTCATTATTAGTAGGTAACATGTTACTATGTAGAGAAAACCCTAAAGACTCCACCAAAAAAATATTGCAACTAATAAATGAATTCAGCAAAGTGGCAGGATACAAAAATATTCAGAAATTGGTTGCATTTTTATACACCAATAATAAGCTATCGGAAACAGAAATTAAAAATAGAATTCCATTCACAATTGCATTAAAAAGAATACAATACCTAGGAGGTAACCAAGGAGGTTAAATTTAACCAAGGAGGTAAAAGACGTGTACTCAGAAAACTATAAGACAATGAAGAAGGAAACTGAAGAAGACACAAATAAATGGAAGGATATACCATGCCCATGGATAGGAATAATTAACATCACTGAAATATCCATGCTGCCCAATAAAGCAATCCACAGATTCAGTGCAATCCCTATCAAAATACCAATGGCATTTTTTACAGAAATAGAACAAACAATCCTAAAATTTTTGTGGAAACACAAAACCCTAAATAGCCAAAGCAACCTTAAGAAAGAACAAAAATGGAGGTATCACACTACCTGACATCAAACTATAGTACAAGGCTATAGTAATCAAAACAGCATGTTACTGGCATCAAAACAGATATGTAGATCAATGGAACAGAATAGAGAGCGCAGAAATAAACCCACACCTATACGGTCAATTAATCTATGAAAAAGGAGGCAAGAATATACAATGGGGAAAAGACAGTCTCTTGAATAAATGGTGTTGGGAAAATTGGACATATACATGTAAAAAAACAAAACTTGACCCCTTTTTTATACCATATACAAAAATAAATTCAAAATGGATTAAAGACTTAAATGTAAAACCTGAACCATAAAACTCCTAGAAGAAAACATAGGGAGTAAACTCTTTGACATCACTCTTAGAAATATCTTTTTGGATACATCTCCTTGGGCAAGGAAAACAAAAGAAAAAATAAACAAATGGGACTACATCAAACAAAAAGTTTTTGTACAGCAAAGGAAACCATCAACAAAATGAAAAGACAACTTACAGAATGGGAGAAGATATTTGCCCATGGTACATCCATTAAGGGGTTAATATAAAAAATATATAAAAAACTCATGCAACTTAACACTAAAAAACTAACAATCCAATTTAAAAAATGGGCAGAGTATTTGAACAGGCATTTCTCCAAAGACATACAGATGGCTAATAGACATGAAAATATGCTCAACATCAATAATAACCAGAGAAATGCAAATTAAAACCACAATGACATACCACCTCACTCCTGTCAGAAAGGTTTGCATCAATAAATCAACAAACAACAAGTGTTGGTGAATATATGGAGAAAAGCGAATCCTCATGCACCGTTGGTAGGAGTGTAAATTGGTAAAGCCAGTATGGAAAAAAATATGGAGGTTCCTCAAAATTAAAAATAGAACTACCTTACTATCCAGCAATTCCACTTCTGGGCATTCATCCGAAGAAATCCAAAACACTAATTCAAAGCAGCATTATTTATAATAGCCAAGATATGGTAAGTATCCACTGATAGACAAGTTAATAAAGAAAATGTAGTACATATATACAATGGAATATTACTGGTCAATAAAAAAGAATGAAATCTTACCATTTGTGACAACATGAATGGACCTAGAGGATATTATGCTAAGTGAAATAAATCATTCAGATAAAGACAAATACTGTATCATTTCACTTATATGTGGAATCTAAAAAACAAAATAAATGAACAAACAAAACAGAAACAAACTCATAGATATAGAGAACAAGTTGATTGTCACCAGGTGGGAGGAGTGTTGGGGAGATGGGTCAAAAAGGTAAAAGGGATTAAGAAGTACAATTTGCTAGTTATAAAAATAGTCTCGGGGATGTGTAAAGTATAGCATAAGGAATATAATCAGTAATATTGTAATCACTATGTATGGTGTCAGATGGGTACTAGACTAATCGTGATGATCACTTTGTAAGGTATATAAATGTCTAATCACTGTTATACAGCTGAAACTAATATAATATTTTATGTCAACTGTAAATGGAAAATAAGTTTTTTTAAAAATGCAAATCTGATTATGCTACTCCCCTACTTAAATCCCTTCAATAGCTTCGTCAGTGCTCTTAGGAATATGTTTCTACTTTTTATGTGGCCTGGATGGTTCTTCATGCTCTGAAGCTGCTTGCTTCTCTGGTCTTCCTGCTTTGTCCTACCTGTCCCCCTAAACAAACCATAGTCAACTTCTTTTATTCCTCAAATAGGCCTTTCTTCACACGTACCATTCCCTCTTGCTTTTCCTTTTTCCAACTCCTTTTACTTGTTCAACTCCTAATCAGCAGTGAAGGCTCAGGTTAACTGTGTGACCCTCTAAAATCACATCACTGACTCACCAAGTGATTTAAGTGACTCTCCTTGACTTACAGCCTTCACACATTGTATTGTAATTGTCTGTTTCCTGATCCACATTTCCCACTAGATCATGAGCTCAAAGCAAAGACCACATCACCCAAGTTTACTGCTGTAGTCCCAAGTATAAACACTTAGCAAATTGTAACTGAACTGCAGTTGCTACTGTGTTGGTAATTTTTATCAATATTTTCTAAATAAGGGACTCTGTTCATAAGTGTTAAAATCAACTGAGAAGTACAGATTTCTTTAATTCATCCCAGACTCACTGAATCGTAATCTCTGAGAATCTGCTTTTTAAGAAACCAATGAATCTTAAATTTGGGAACCACTATAAAGATCTCCTAAAAATAAAACTGCCAAAAATAAGAAGTTAAGCTAAGTAATTTGATTTTCAGCCCAGTTAATTTCCTACATGACCTCTGGTATGAAAATGAGATAACAAAGCTTAAATTAAGATAAGACTACTGTATAGTTTACAGTCAAATATAGTCTTTTAATATCAAAAAAATTATTGAGCAAAAGTAATGTCTTCAAACTAAAGATATTAAAATCCAGCAGACTATATGTTTCCTTCACTTTGAGATATGCCACAGCTTTAGACAGGTCATGGAAAATAAGGGAGTTTTCAAATGCTTTTTTTTAGGATCCTGCTAAAATGCACTGATCAAGATTTACTACTATTGGGTGTTTGAAGAAATTAAAGCAAGGATGACATGTACCTTCACTACGGAGGATAATTAGAACCCAAAGAGCTGCTCTATAAATAATAATTTAGAATTAAACATAGAAAATAAAATGATCAGGCACATCATACTTAAGAGAAGGTATTTTTAGATCCATCAGGCAGTTATGTCTGTAAAGGTTCTATTGTTTTCTTTGGGGATGAGGAGGCAGCAAACTTGTTCCTGAAGTTAAAATGAAATAATTGTTTATTGTTTTTCCAGGAGGCATGACCTCACCACGCCCCGCTTATAGTCATGAAATACAAATCAGCAACTGCAAAACCTGATTTGTTAGGTATTTAAAGTAAAAATTCATTCTCGAATATTAAAGCAGACTTACTCAAATTCATAAATGAATGTTAATATTTGAATTTGTGTATATGATCACACCACCAGTTTTTCTAGACATGCTGAAGATCTAAAGCGTCATTTGTAAATAGTTCAGAGCTTATAAACTGCTTAATTTAATGCAGTAAAACACTCCTTATAACCCGATCATTCAAATTGCAGGGCACAAGGCATAAAAATTTTGTACAGTAAACTTTATGATACTGAGTGAAATATAATGCATTATTTATAGGAAGAGAAATTCAATTCTAACATGTGTGTGTGTGTGTGTATCCCTGTGCAGTGGTAAGGTAAACTTAGGGTTGCCAAATTGAAAAAACAACGAAAAACAAAGACCAGCATGTCCACTTCTATTTTAATTTTAGATAAACAATGAATGATTTTTTTTAGCGTAAGTATATTCCATGTAATATTTGGATCTCCTGTATTTTTATTTATTAAATTTGGCAAGCTTGGGTAGAGGTAACAGTAGCTAATGAATCCTATGTTTTAGAAATGAAGACCAGAAGAGAGAGCATAGTGATCTAAGTTTTGAAAAGATAGTAAGTTTCAAATAAGATACCTATATCCTGAAGTTAGCTCTCTCTGTGGTGCTAACCTTTTGGATTATCAAATATTTTAGCTATATCAAAATATTATCAGTAGACATTCTTGTCCTGGATGATAAAACTTCTAAGTGATTCTTTCTACTTTACCATATATTCTTTAATTCAAATGACGGAAAAAACTTTTTCTAATGGAGAATTAATAATCTATTAACAGTCTTTGGACCCCTTCTGCCTGTGAGGTTAGCATCTGAAGTGGGCCCTCGCCAGACATTGAATCAACCAGTGACCTTGGACTTCCCAGCCTTTAGAACTGTGCAAAATAAATTACTGTTGTTTATAAGTCGCCCAGTTTATGGAATTTCTGTAATAGCAGCTAAAATGGACTAAGACAAGGGCTTATGGAAACACAGGTTGCAGGGTCCCACCTCAGAGTTTCTGGTTCAGTAGGACTAGGATGAGGCCTGAAAAGCGCCATTTCTAACAAGTTCCCAAGTGACGCTGCTAGCTCAGGAACTTCACTTTGAGAACTACTCTGTTAAAGAATCTATTCATAAGAATCTTGAGTACTTGGTCCCCGAAAAGGTGAAGAGAGTTAGCATTTAGCTATGCTAGGAGCCCTCCAGTCACACTTTCCTGTTTCTCTTGCGTGCTCTCTCTTTTCTTCCTCATGCTTATTAAATATTACCCAGATGTGCCAATTCTAGCCTGAGAAAGTGACCACTCCCATACTCAGTAAATTTCAGAGGACCTTATCAAAGAATACAAGAAATGTCGAAGCCTTGCCTTAGAAAATCTGATTACCAGTTAACCAATCATTAAAATTTTAACAGCAAAATATAAAATTTAGCCCACTTCTATACCTTTGCCTACTTATTTCTCATCTCAACATACCTTTCCAGTCAAAATCTGTGGTTCATTCCCACTTTAAACTTTTGCACTTGTAGCTCCCCTGCGCTAAATGTCACTACATTCCCTGTCTATCCATGTCCACAACTTCTTTCAAAACATAGTTTCCCGAGATTCCATGCCTCTAAAATGCCTTTCTTTAGAAACTCTGACTCACACAAACAATTCACTTTTGCTTTCTGGTGGGTAAACACAGTTCTGAGGTACAATATTTCATTTTCTATTATTTTCTAGTATCTTCTAGCTGATTTGTCTTATTTTTTACTTTGCTATCTCGCTCTGACCACAGCACTCTTCCCCTAAAATGAGGAGATTATAGGAAATCAAAACTAACGGCAGTATAACCTTTCATTGCCTGAGCTTCTCTTCCAATGATGCATGGGGTGGGAGACAGTCAGGTTATTCCTGAATGGGAGACCACGGAGAAGCAAGAAAGCACTAGAGCTGGCTTTCTTCCCTCTAAATTAGTAAGTCCACACTCCCACTGGCAGCAAAGACAAACTGCTCTAAATATCTTGGCTTCAGCAGCCCCAGATCCTAAGTCTAACGTACTCCTTCTTTCCTTCCACTTAGAAAAGACACAATTATCACAATAAGGAAGGTAGTGACTTCTGTTTTGCTCTTAATTTTTGCTTCAATGTTCAGGGAATACATTATGCACCTACTCTAAAACAGTACCTGGCCTGTTTACTAACAGAAAAAGTCTTTGGAGTACTAGAAAATAGGAAAGAATGCTCTCTACGGAGTCCATTAATATAAAGAAAAAAATTTGTATGGTAATTACAAACCTATTTAAAAAGGTGAAAAAACTATTGCCAATAGCAAATTAGCTATCCTCTGAAGTAATCAAACATTACTAAAAACCAGGCTATCATTTAGTAAATCAACAGGGTTCTGTTCTAAGTACTCAGAGGGAAGAGTCCCACAGTGTAATCATTAGCTAGCCCAAATTACCTTAGCTCAAGATCGAACAATACTATCTTAAATGGGATGGTTCTTACAGGGGATGGTACTGTTATCTTATAAAGATACTTACTATCTTAGAGGGGATGGAACTATATTTATCATCTAATAGTAAATTTGATCAATACAGGTATCTATCTAAATCAGATCCAAAAACCTCAAATAGATATTTTGGTTTTGTATTTAAACTCTCCTCTTCAATAATCCCTTACATTATAGTACCTAATTCAAGTTACTATCTTGTCTGAGGCAGGATATTGATAGTATACCATTGGCCCCCGAGACACCTAAGGTTACTACAGCAAGAGAGACTCCTCCATGTTTTTCATTTTGTTACTCACAATTCTCCCTGGAATTAATTTGCAAAAAATAATGTAGACATGATTTAACTTGACTCGATACAAAAATAACTTTTTCTTGAAGACAATTTTAATTATGGAGTAAATTTGTCAATATGGATTACTTTTGGAAACTTATGAGCTAAAGTTGTGGTTTGTGTAGGGAGTTGTATGTAAATTATTTTCACACAGTAGGGCAATTCACACAAAACAGAGGCTCTATCAGGAAGGAGCTCCTCAAACTATCTGAAGCAAAGGAATAACCTTTTTCTTTCCAATCTGTCAAAAAAACAGTATTTTGGTAAAATAAATCTCTAGAAAAGAAAAAGATATACAAAACAGAAGCCCTTGGATATTGTGGCTCTATCAGATTGCTAGAAGAGTTTCTAAACATTTACTCTTGATTTGTTATCTTAGACTTATAACAATTTACAAATCAGCATTGCTCCATGGACTACACTGTGCAAATCACCATCTTATACTTATGTATGTTTGTACAGATAACAACAGACATGTTAAGAATTCATACTAAAAATTTTTTTAATTACCTTTTCCTATAAGGACTCCAATTTTTGAGTCTAATTTTTCCCCTGGGTCACAACTTCTTGTCACTAACTTGAGAACTGGAAGAAAAGGTCTGACATCACAGAGTCTTCTTGTTTCATCTTCGAGCTCCTCATATACAGCAGTTTGATTCACACATGCAAACATATAGGAGTCAATTTCCATAAGGAGGTTAAACATTGGGTAATTGTGAACCTGCTTCCATAACAGCTGTAGGAAAAGATAATAAGACATTTTCTGAAATGAAAAAGATGCTCACTATAATACTGCTTGTAAAACTCAAAACTGAGGACAAGCCAAATGTTTAGCAATAAGGGACTGATTAAATAAATTATGGAATGTTAAACAACTATGAAAATATAAATACACTGTAACATGGAAAGCTATCAAAGATATATTAAGGTTGTTTTCTATTTTTAATAGAAAATTGCAAAAGAATATGCAGGGTATTAACCCACTTTTTAAAGCAATATAATGGCATAATGCACAAAAAGTACACTTGTATAATCAAAATTATTAAAAGTAAATAGCTATGAATAGTAATAATCAATATACTTCCATGCTTAACATTCCTGTGAACACAACTTGTATTTTGAAAACAACATAATGTTTAAAGTATGTATCATGAACCCCATACAAAATGTGTATTATTTTTGCCCTACATTTTTCTATTCACTAAGGATATTTTCATTGACTAACACTGCCCTGTCAGGATCAACAATCTCTCATCACCTCCCCCAAGGTCTCCTGGATGAGATCATATAAATAATCACCATACAAATGCAAGAAAGGATTACATATTTTAATTACAGCCAGTACAAAAGCCAAAAGCTGATTACATATTTTAATTACAGCCAGTACAAAAGCTAAAAGGGACCTGGGCTAAAAATCATGGCCAATCTCCAGATTAAGTTACATAAAACAAATAGGAGAAAGCAGTGCTACGCAACAAAAGGAAAATATAGGTAAACTGGATTTCAACAAAATTAAAAACTTTTGTGCATCAAATGACGCTGTCAAGAAATGAAAAGGCAACCCACAGACTAGAAGAAAATATCTGCAGGTTATATATTTGATAAGAGATTAATATCCAGAATATATAATGCCTTCCTATAACTCAACAACAAAAACAAACAACTGAATTTTTTAAAATGGGCATGGTCTTGAATAGATAATTCTAAAAATGGCCAATAAGAGCATGAAAACATGCTCAACATCCTTAGTTATTAGGGAAATACAAATAAAACCTACAGTGAGATACCACTTCACAGCCATGAGGATGTTATTATTTAAAAAAAAAAAAAAAGGGAACAGAAAATAACAAGTGTTGGTCAGGATGTGAAGAAACTAGAACCCTTGTGCACTGTTGATGGGAATGTAAAATGGTATAGAAACTGTGGAAAATAGTTTGGCAGTTCCTTAAAAAGTTAAAACAGAATTACCATATTATCCAACATTTCCATTTCTAGGTATATACACAAAAAAAAAACAGAAAGGACGTATTCAAACAGATATTCATACCAATATTCATAGCAGCACTATTCACAATAGCCAAGATATTTACAACCAAAATGTCCATCAAAAGATGAATGAATAATAAAAAATGTGGTATATCCATACAGTGAAATATTATTTAGTCTTAAAAAGGAATAAAATTTGGATACATGTTACAACATGGGTGAATTTTTAAAATAGTATGCTAAGTGAAAGAAGCTAAACACAAAAGGACAACTATTGTGTGATTCCGCTTATATGAAGTAGCTAGAATACACTAATTCATAGAGACAGAAACTAGAATAAAGATTAACAGGACTGGGAAAAGGGGAACTTTATTATTTAATGAGTACAGAGTTAGTGTTAGGATGATAAAAAGTGCTGGAAATGGATACTGGTGATAGCCGGGCAACATCATGAATGTAGTTAATGCTATAGAACTGTGCACATAAAAATGACTCTAATGGTGAATTTCATGTTATGCATATTTTACTGTGGTTTTTTTTTTAAGGAGGGAATCAGTGGTTAATCTTGCTTCAGGTAAAGCCATAGGCATCCATATCTGTCACTGGTGATTATAAAAATAAGCACTCTGTACCTGTGGTTTGCTTAAAACAATTCTTTTTTTTAATTTAAGGATCATGTGGTTTTAGAATACTCATGTCTCCTTGATGAAGAAGCATGAGTTAAAAGTTAATAGGCTGGGGGCCGGCCCGGCCCAGTGGCTCAGGCGGTTAGAGCTCCATGCTCCTCACTCCGAAGGCTGCCGGTTCGATTTCCACATGGGCCAGTGGACTCTCAACCACAAGGTTGCCGGTTCAGTTCCTCGAGTCCCGCAAGGGATGGTGCGCTCCACCCCCTGCAACTAAGATTGAACACGGCACCTTGAGCTGAGCTGCCGCTGAGCTCCCGGATGGCTCAGTTGGCTGGAGCACGTCCTCTCAACCACAAGGTTGCCAGTTTGACTCCCGCAAGGGATGGTGGGCAGACTGCGCCCCCTGCAACTAGAAATGGCAACTGGACCGGGAACTGAGCTGCGCCCTCCACAACTAAGACTAAAAGGACAACAACTTGACTTGGAAAAAAGGCCTGGAAATACACACTGTTGCCCAATAAAGTCCTGTTCCCCTTCCCCAATAAAATCTTTAAAAAAAAAAAAAAAAAAAAAGGTTAATAGGCTGTCCAAAATCATGAGCTTTAAAAATATTTGTCATAAATACTGTCTCTAAAAATATCATAAACCTTGGTTTCCATACTGGGTTCAGCTATTTAAGAAACATTAAAGAGAAAGTTCAGAAAAACAATTTCATTTATATGTTATAGTCTTCACAAATCAATGGCACGCATCAATTGACTTGAAAAAAATAATCCAACAAAACAGACAAGCCTTGTTATATAAAAGAATTTGCTTCCAAGTGAGGACATACCATTCATTACTGGGGTAAGAAAATCTAGTGAACAGCAGAAAACCTTTTCTTCCCCAAGAGTCACCATGAAAAGTAGAGGGGGAGGGGAGGGAAGATAGGGAAGAGAAGAGGAAGGAAAAGAAGAGACAACCAACCAAAAATCACATGGAAAAAAAGTATGATAAACTTACAGATAGTAATTACAAAGATTTTAACTCAAAATAAAACTCTTTGTCAATGTCAAACTCCTTTTAATAATCTGAACAAACATTTCAAACTAGCTAACATAAGCCTATTTTTCTTAACTCGGATATCATATATGGATTTTTTTTTTTAATTAAAAGTGGGAGTGAGAACAGGGATTGTTTTGTATCTATAAAAGACAAAGTATATATCAAAATCTTAAAAATGTCATGACCTAAAGGTTGAATTTCCCTCAAATTTACCATATGATTTACATTATCAACACTTTCTATAATAGAAGAACGTGTTCCCCTAAGCAATACAGTAAATAAGCCACATTTATATAAATCCCACTTATTAACATACCTGTTTAATGTAAGAAATGGAGGCTTCCCGAGGTACCTCCAGCTGGATATAAATCCCAGTGGGCAAAAGGAAATCCACGGGTATAGAGCCATCAGATGCTATCTGTGAATCCACTGCCCAGATGTCAAGGACGTCTGCCATAGCAGGAGGCATTATGAAATTGAAGCACATTCATAACCACCGGGCCCTAGAAATCAGTAAGTGAAATTTAGTGAAACATAATTAGCCAAATTTTACACTAAAATATGATAAAGCCCAGCAATGCATAATTATTCCTTGTATTTCAATATAGGCAGTAACAGGAAGCCAATTAAATCAAGCAAGAGTAAATCACTAGAAATAAGTTATTTAAACATACTTTGGGTTATCACTACATAAATTATATACATACGTGTGTGTATTTATACACACACGTACCAAACTGATTCATAGTCAACATATTAAGTAAAATATGAAATGTGAAAGATGAAAGGTTAAGGATTACAAGGTCCTGAGAAAGTCAGTTAATAACCACTCAACAAGTGATTCTCTTTTACTTAGATGATTTTGGCTTCTTTGGCTGAGGTTTTCTTTGCAAACTCCGATAAAAATGGCAATCAAGAAGGTCGTATTTCATTTTCTATCAATCTCATGTCAGAAACAAAACATCTTGAACTTAAGTTCCATGACCCACCACCTAAGTATTAAAAAGACCAAATCCCTCAACCCAGCTAACAAAATCCTTGCTGCTGTTTCTGGTCTATTTTCGTTTGCTTGTCCTACCATTCCACATCCCAGGCCCTCGTGCCACAAGTGCCTTTTACCTTCCTGCTGCTAGACCTATGTTCATAGGTCTAGGACACTCCAATATCAAACCCGTATCCCAAAAAATGCACCCTCAACTGTGCCATTTAAGTCTCCTCTATTCCTTAAGAACTTCCTTCAAGGAGGCACAACAATAACAGTGGGAAGAACATGGGCTCTGAAGTTAAATGAGCCAAAGTTCAAATCCCATTTATTCAAAGAATGAAAGTGCCACTTCAAAAGACCTAAGAGACAACTTAAAACATTTTGAGCACAAAAATAATGACATCCATAGATTGAAACACATCAAGTATACACAAATATGGGACTTAATAATGATAAAAAAATAAACTATTGGTCACCACTGGGGACAGCTAAAAACCAATTCACTATTTTGAAAATTGATAAAGAATGAGAAAGTAAATCTATCATTTATCATACTTATTTGTACTATTTCAGTGTAACCAAATAATTGATGAGAGTAGGTTTTTTTTAGAACTTAAGCTAATAAATGCAAAAAGAATGATAGAATTAGGAAATCGCCATTCTGCAAGCTCCAATGAAATAGTGTATCTAGGCAACAATCATTCATGGATGCTAAAAAAAAATTAATTTACAAGACAGGTGAAAGGATGATAAGAAACTTTACAATTAACATATCAGGTTGATAACACTAAATTCTCTGAATAATCCAGACATTATCTGTCTCCTCCTGTAATGCAACAACAAGTACTAGCCAGTACCTATAGGGTACACTTGGCTTAAAAACAAAAATGAACTTGAATCTAATGAAGTCTCAGATCTGATATATCTACCAGTTTATGGTAAATATGGGAGATAGAGAAGGGAGTTACAAACTCAAGGAAGCAATCTGTAAGTAGAGTCTAGAGTGTAGGATCATTAATAAAATAAATAATAACAAGAAAGCAAGCTAATCAGTAACAAGAGGAGGGTGGTGGAATGGCTGTTAAAAGAATAACTTAAGAGATACAGAAAAATCCAATGCTGATTTGAGCAAATCAACTACAAAAAAAAAAAATGTTTTCAAACAATCTAGGAAATTTAAATGTGAATTGAGTATTAGATGATTTTAAGAAAAGACTGTTAATTTTGTGACATATAATGGAACGTTTGTTATGTTTCTAAGAATCAGTCCTTATCCATGAGAGATGAAGAATGCATAATGTGCAGGAATAAAATGGCATTGTGTTTGGCATTTACTTTAAACTATTCCTTTTTTTTTTTTAATTGGGAGACATTGGGGAATAGTGTTTCTCCAGGACCCATCAGCTCCGAATACTTGTCCTTCAATGATGTAATTATGGAGGGCGCAGCTCAGCTCCAAGTCCAGTTGCCATTTCCAATCTTAGTTGTAGGGGGCGCAGCCCACCATCCAATGCAGGAATTGAACCAGCAATCCCGCTGGTCAAGAGCTCACGCTCCAACCAAATGAGCCACTTGGACGCCCCTAAATTATTCCTTTTTTTAAAAAGTGTTGGAAACATGGAAAAAACTGAGGGTTGCTAGAGGGGCGGGGGGGGGGATAAGGGGAAGGTGGGAGGTTTAGAAAATAGTCGGTAACCACAAGATGACCACGGGGTTTTGAAAATTAATTTGGGGAATGTACGGGGGATAGTGGATGGGGGGAGGGGGGTTCACACAGTGTGAGGGATATAAATGATAAACGTCTAACTTTTGCTTTGTCTTGTGCACCTGAAATAAAATTTTAAAAAAATGAAAAAAAAAGTGAAAGGATAGATAATTTCAACAAAGGTGTAAAGGTAAGTTGATGAGAAAAAAAGATAATCTTTTCAACAAATGGTGCAGGAATAACTGGCCATCCATATGATAGGAAAATAAACCTTAATCACACCAAAAATAAACTAAAAATGGATCACAGGCCCAAATGTAAACCCCCAAACCATAAACCCTTAAGAAGAAAATATAGAAAAAAAACACTGTAATCTTGTATTAATAAGCAAAGATTTCATAGATATGACCCCTAAAGCACAATTCGTAAAATTAAAAAATTAAACATCATTAAAACTGATCTTAGATACAATTGTTTATAACATGAAAAGACAAGCCACAGACTAGGAGAAAATGCTTGCAAATTATATGAAGGACTTGTATCCAGAACTCTCAACATACAAAATAAGAAAGCCAACACCTCAGTTTTTAAAAATTGACAAATATTTGAACAGACACTTCATCAAAGCAGATATACACGTGACAAAAGGGGTCAGTACCATCAGTCAATGCAAATTAAAACCACAATGAGATACCATCAGACACCTATTACAAGGACTAAAATTGAAAAGACCAATCACAGCAAGTGAACTAGAACTCTCATACACTGCTGGTAGGGATGTTAAATAGTCAACAACTTTGGAAAAGTTTGATAGTTTCTTAACATACACCTACCATATAATCCATCATCCTACTCATAAATATATACCAGAAAAAATTAAAATAATGAAGGCATATATCCATGCAGAAACTAGTACAAAATTGTTCATAGCAGCCTTATTTACACTATCAAAAAAATTGGAAATAATTCAAATGTCCACCAACAGATGAATGGATTTAAAAAATTATGGTGTATTCATACAATGGACTACTACATGACAAAAAAAACACACAAAACAAAACAAAAAACAAGCACTACCGACACATTTAACAATATGGATGAATCTCAGAATTATGCTAACTGGAAGACTACATACTGTGATTCCATTCACATAAAATTCTAAAAAATGTAAACTAGTCTATAGTGACAGATTAGCAGTCATTTTGTGTGGGGGGAGGGAGTAGAAGCAGGGAG
This sequence comes from Rhinolophus sinicus, assembly GCF_036562045.2. Lineage (NCBI taxonomy): Eukaryota > Metazoa > Chordata > Mammalia > Chiroptera > Rhinolophidae > Rhinolophus > Rhinolophus sinicus. The sequence goes on from NC_133759.1 coordinate 37,074,035, forward strand.
AAATAAGGAGGGATTAGAAAGGGACACAAGGAAACTCTTGGGAGTGATAGATTATGTTGTTCAGTATCTTGATTGTGTTGTGTTTTCAAGGTCTGTACATGTCAAAATATATCCAATTGTATACTTCAAATATGTGCAGTTCATTATATGTTAATTATATCTCAATAAAGCTGTTTTTAAAAATGAGAGGAATAGATGAAACAAGAAAAATGTTGATACTTGCTGAAGCTGGGTAATGAGGATTATATTAAATTACTGTTCTGCTTTTGTGTATATCTGCAGTTTTTCATAATAAAAAGGATTTGTTAAATCCTGTCTATACTATTTACCATCTATGTGAATTGTGATAAGTCACTGAAACTTCCTGAGCCTCCATTAACCGAAAAAGGGAAAAACGAGTCCAAGATGGCGGCAGAGTAGGAGGGCGCGGCACGCCCAAGAACGAATTCAAATATACGTGTCTACAGAGAACAATTACCCCTGCGAGAGAACTGAGGGCTGAATGAACAGCTTCTGAACAACAAACAAGAGAAAGCGACACAACACAAAAGGCTTGGTAACCTTTTGAGAGGTTACCCTCCAGGAGCTGCGGAAATCTCCCGACCGGAGAAGAAGGTAAGCGCCATTGTTTACGTCCCCCTCCACATATATGGCAGCGGGGCGCTATTCTGGTGCTTTGACCTACCTGCACGAGGACCACAGCACGTTCCCAGCTACACTGCCCAGAGCCTTTGTCTCTAAACACGGAGAGCAAGCAGGAACAACAGGACGTCTCCATACACACCTGGACTCCAAGCTGGGAGCTGCTCCAGCCCAAGAAGCCAGTGTCACCGGCACCGGAAGCACTTGCTAGGCTCCTCCCCGCTCCTCGAAGCTATCCAGCACATAAAGCCTAGGGGGTCACTTCTTACAACACCCCTTTCTGTATAACGAGAGACTACACAACAGGCTGAGGAGCCACAGGAGCTCTCCAGGGACTGCAAAAATTGTCTGGGATTGGAGATGTCTGTGAATGCCCTTGTTTACATCCCCTTCCACCTACACGGGATTTGCAGGAGCTCTATCCCCATGCTCTGGCCCAACTGCAAGGTCCCTCCCCCCAGCACATTCCTGGACACGTTGCCCAAGCCAACTTCCGCCCCAAACAAAGGAAGCAAGCAGGAGCAACAGGGCATTACAACACACACCTGGCTTCCCCACACAAAGCCAATCCAACTCAGTAGGCCGGTGCCCCAGACGCCTTAGGCACCTGCTCAGCTCCTACTAGTCTGCCAAAACCACCCTACACACATACCTATACACAAGTCACTTCTACATAAGAGAACTTTTACAAGACTAGGAGAAATAGCTACTTTGTCTATTTCATATAAACAAAGTGAAAATACAGAAGAATATCTCCCTAATGAAGGAACAAGAAAAATCTCCAGGAAAAACTAAGGAAAAAGATAAGCTATTTGCCGGATTAAAAAATTCAAGACTGGCCCGGTGGCTCAGGCGGTTGGAGCTCCGTGCTCCTAACTCCAAAGGCTGCCAGTTCGATTCCCACATGGGCCAGTGGGGTCTCAACCACAAGGTTGCCGGTTCAACTCCTGGAGTCCCACAAAGGATGGTGGGCTCCGCCCCCTGCAACTAAGATTGAACACGGCACCTTGAGCTGAGCTGCCGCTGAGCTCCCAGATAGCTGTTAGTCTGAGCTGCGCCCTCCACAACTAAGATTGAAAGGACAACAACTTGACTTGGAAAAGTCCTGGTCCCAATAAAGTCCTGTTCCTCTTCCCCAATAAAATCTTTTAAAAAAAAATACAGTGAATGCTGCTGCCGAGTGCCATCCAATGGAAAGGCAGGGATCTTCAATATGGGAAGCAGCACATCGAACCTTAGTAACAGTGTGTGACAAGTTTCAACTTGTTCGGTGTTGTCAGTCGGGTATGAGCTACAGTTGTGAGATGTGTCTTAAAGTGTTCCATAAATCATCCTCCATCATGACAATACTCCTTGTCACACATCGCTTCTGGTATATGGCAATTTCTGTCAAATACAAACATTACAATGTGTCCTCATCCACCTTATTCACTGGATCTAGCACCTTGCCACTTCTGGCTCTTCCCCAAAGTCAAAATGGGACATCGCGGCAGCCATGACAGCACAACTAAAGACACTTATGAAAGAGGACTTCCAGAACTGCTTCAGAAAGTGGCAAGAACGATGGGATAAGTGTTGTTCGAAGCAAGGGGGAGTATTTTGAGAGGGATTAATGGCCATGCGTCTTTTACTATAATAAAATTTTTTTTTATTTAAACATTCACTGGATTGTTTGATCACAGCTCATACATAATCTTCTGAATCAGGAAAAAATACAAAACCTAAACATATCGATTACTGGCAATGAAATTGAAGCAGTAATAAAAAAACTCCCACCCAATAAATAAAAGTCCAGGACCAGACAGCTTTATAGGTAAATGCTACCAAACATTCAAAGAAGAATACCTATCCTTCTTAAACTATTTCAAAAAACTGAAGAGGAAGGAATGCTTCCAAACTTATCTATGAAACCAGCATTACCCTGATAACAAAACCAGACAAAGACACTACAAAAAAAGAAAATTACAGGCTAATACCCTTGGTGAACATAGATGCAAACAGAAATCCTCCACCAACTATTAGCAAAACAAATTCAACATTACATTAAGAGGATCATACACCATGATCAAGTGAGATTTATCAGGGATACAAGAATGGTTCAACATCCACAAATCAACTAATATGATATATGACATTACAAAATAAAGGATAAAAACCATGATGATTATCTCAATAGATGCAGGAAAAAGCATTTGACAAAATTCAATATTCTTTCATTATAAAAATTCTCAACAAAGTGGGTATAGAAAGAACACATTTCAACATAATAAAGTCTATATATGACAAACCCACAGCTAAATAATACTTCATGGAGAAAAGCTGAAAGCATTTCCTCTAACATCAAGAACAAGACAAGGATACACACTATCACCATTTCTATTCAATACAGTACTGGAAGTTCTAGCCATAGCAATCAGACAAGAGAAATAAAATGCATCCACATTGGAAAGGAAGAAGTAAAGTTTTCATATTTGCAGATGACATGATATTATATAGAGAAAACACTAAAGACTCTACCACAAAACTATAAGAACTAATCAATGAATTCAGTCAAGTTTCAGGATATAGAATCAATATAAAGAAATCTGTTACATTTCTATTCACCAATAAAAATTTATCAAAAGGAGAAATTAAGAAAACAATTCCATTTACAATTACATCAAAAAGCATAAAATACCTAGAAAGGAATTTAACCAAAGAGGTGACAGACCTGTACTTTGAAAACTGTAAGACACTGAAGAAATTGAAGAAGATAGAAATAAATGGAAGGATATACAGAGCTCATGGATTGGAAGGATTAATATTGTGAAAGTGCCCTTACAACCTAAAGCAATATACCGATTCAATAGAGTCCCTACTAAAATACCAATGGCATTCTTCTTGGAATTGGAACTAATCCTAAAATTTATACACAACCACAAAAGACCATGAATAATCAAAGAATTCTTGCGAAAAAAACAAAGTCAGAGGTATCACACTACCAGATATTGAACTATACTACAAACCTACAATTATCAAAACAGTATGGTACTGGCATTAAAACAGATATATAGATCAATGAAATATAATAGAGAGCCCAGAAATAAATTCTTGCTTCTATGGTCAATTAATCTATGACAAAGGAGGCAAGGATCTACAATGGAATAAAGACAGTCTCTTCAACAAGTGGTATTGGAAAAACTGGATATGAAAAAAAAAAAGAAAGAAAAGAAACTGGACCACATTCTTACACCACATACAAAAATAACCTCAAAATGGATTAAAAACTTAAATGTAAAACCTGAAACCACAAAACTCCTAGAAGAAAGCATAGGCAATAAATTCTTTGACATCACTCTTAGCAATATCTTTTTAGGTATGTCGCCTCGGGTAAGGGAAACAAAAATAAATTTACACATAAATAAGACTACATCAAACTGAATAGTTTTTGCACAGCAAAGAAAACCATCAACAAAACAAAAAGACAATCTACTGAATGGGAAAAGATATTCGCCAAATGATAAATCTCATACGGGTTTAATATGCAAGAAATATAAGGATCTCATACAACTTAACATCAAAAAAACAAACAATCCAATTAACAAATGGGCAATGGACCTCAATAGACATTTCTCCAAAAGGACATACATATGGCCAACAGACATGAAAACATGCTCAACATCCCTAATAATCAGTAGAGTGCAAATTAAAACCTCAATGAGGTATCGCCTCACATCCGTCAGAATGGTTATTATCAATAAATCAACAAATAACAAGTGCTGACAAGGATGTGGCGAAAAGGGAACACTTATACACTTTCGGTGGGATGGTAAACTAGTGTAGCCACTATGGAAAACAGCGTGGAGGTTCCTCAAAAAATTAAAACTAGAGCTGCTACATGATCCAGCAATTCCACTTCTAGATATTTATCTGAAAAAAACAAAAACACTAATTCAAAAAGATAGATGGACCCCTATGTTCACTGCAGCATTACAATAATAGCTAAGATATGGAAGCAATCTAAGTGTCCATCGACAGACAAATAGATAAAGAAGAAATGGTACATATACAATGGAATATTACTCAGAAACAAAAAATAATGAAATCTTGCCATTTGCAACAATATGGATGGACCTAGAGGGTATTAAGCTAAGTGAAGTAAGTCAGAAGAGAAAGACAAATACCATATGATTTCACTTATATGTGGAAATCTAAAAAAACCATAATGAATAAACAAAAAAGAAATGAATAAACAAAACAGAAACAGACCCATAGATACAGAGAACAAGCTGATGGCTGCTAAAGGGGAGATAGGTGGGGGGATAGGAAAACAAAAGTAAAAGTGTCTGGAAGGGAAAAAATGTTGGGAAAACAAACAAACAAATAAATAAATAAGTAAAATTAAAAACTGAATAAAACGTATTGTTGCCTTGGGATCACTTTGAAGATTAAAGTAGCTAATGATTGAAAGTTTACACGTTGTAGGTTGTAGTAAATTATAGCTCTCTTTCTTCTCTGAAAATTCCAGCCTTCAGTGATCTCTTACACCCATTATAGTCTGGACCCATCACACTGATATTGTTACACAGATCCTGAATTTTTCAGATGTGTCTGCCTTGTTTAGGTACACAAAATAGTGCAGGGATTAAATATTGTGGCCTCAGAGTGTAATGGCTTAATTGTGAGGCCTGCCTTCATCACTCAATAGCTGAGAGACCTTGGGCAAATCACTTATCCTCTCCCTATTTAAGATTCCTGATCTGTGAAATGGTGAAAAGAACAATAACTACCATATAGCACAGTTACAAAAATTTAGACAAAAACTGAGTGAAGACTACCTGGAACATAGGAAGGCCAATGTGTTTACTGCTATTTATTTATTTATTTATTTTTATTCAAAAGCTATGTTATTTTTCAACTATGTTTGATCTGTTATTTGTCAATTACTTTTCCCCCTAAAAGTGATTAGCACATGGTAGCCATTTAGTAATTGTTTAATGAACTTCAGACATTTTTATTATTCCCTACTCCTACAATTAAGAAAATAAAGCTCATAAGATAACAGAATTAGTCACAGTTAAAGGTGAACACTTACTATGTCTTAGTATTCTGCCAAGTTCTTTACACGCAGCACTATATTTTATCCTTACTACCACTGTGTGGTAATATTACTACTCCTTGAGGAAGCACTTGAAGCTTAGAAAGGTTGAAATCTGATGGCTAATAAGTGGCAGTCCTGGGATTTGAACTTGAGTCTAACTCTAAAGAGCGAGCCCTACACCACTACTGAAGTACCAGAAAAAAAAGTCTGAGACATTTAACCATAATAAACCACATTGTGGTGATTTTAAGCTCCATGAGAACTTGCACCATGCTTTTTTAAGTTCTCTCACCACCGCATATGGAAAAGTTACAATATGAGTACTTAGGAACTTTAAATTGATCAACTTCCACAGACAAGAACAAAACTACACAGTTACTACAGATGCATTAACAGTCAATTGCTTTAGGCAAATCACTTCAGAACAGCCTTTGGAGAGTCTTCAGTGGAGGGTTTCTCAACCTTGAAAGTAAGGTGTTCCTGAGATATTTGCAGAATGAAAACACACTATATCAAATCATAAAGACCATGTTTGCCTATATTCAAATGCTACCATGCAAAGACAAACAGAGGGGCAAGCCAGCTCCTGAACACCAAATCACAGCAAGTACTACAAATGAATCAAGAGTTACCAACAAAAGCTGGGGGAGTGGGGGGGTGATGGAGAACAAAAGTAAGCATTTAAAATTGAGAAACATCAGCCATCTGTCATAGAATTACAATCACGATAAACCTATACACACCCGAGATTTCTTCACCACAGATTTTCAGCAAGACTCACAAAAGAAACCAAATCACCAAATGAATAACATTAGTAAAACAGGAGCATGAAAGTATAAAAACAAAAACCCTGAGATCTCACCCTTACCAAACAACTGGAAATAATGAGGCTTCCTGAGACCTGGATCCCTGAGTAGTAATCTTATCAAGGAGACTGACTGTACCTCAACACCCTACAGCATCAACTCCCCAGATACAAAATTCTGAACTTCTGGGGTATTAGAGGAAGGGGCACTATGGTAGATTTAAGAATTTCTTGATGAAGAAGGTACATCCAAAATGAATTATAAGAATGAATTCATGGTACAACAACATGGACGGACCTAGAGGATATTATGCTAAGTGAAGTAAGTCAGACTGAGAAAGACAAATACCATATGATCTCACTTATATGTGGAATCCAAAGAACAGAATAAATGAACAAACACAACAGAAATAGACTCACAGATACAGAGAACAAAGTGATGGTTGCTAGGTGGGAGGGGGGTTGGAGGATGGAAGAGAAAGGTAAAGGGATTCGGAAGTACAAATTGGGAGTCACAAAATAGTCACAGGGATGCAAATCACAGTATAGGGAATATTGTCAATTTTGTAGACTATGTAAGGTGTCATATGGGTACTGGACTTATCAGGGGGATCACTTCATAGATTATATAAATGTCTGACCACTATGCTATACAGCTGAAATTAATATAAAATAATATTGAATGTCAATTCTATATATGTGTATATATGTGCGTGTGTGTGGTCACGGGATGTAAAGTACAGCATAGGGAATATAGTCAGTGGTATTGTAATAGCCATGTAAGGTGTCAGATGGGTAGTAGACTTGTTACAGTTATCACTTTGTGAGGGGTGTAAATGTCTCGTCATTATGTTGTTTTGTATACTGCAATAATAAAAGAAAATGAATTCATGGGCCCCTACCTTCCTTCCTTTCAAGGTCTGACCTTCAACACTGTCACACATACTAATTATCTTTACTCCAGCCAAACTGAACCAGTGAGACTTGCCAGCATATCCCGCACTCTCTCTCCTGCCTCCTACCTGAATCATATCATTCCCTCTCCCTAGGAGATCCTAACGTACATATCTCCTGACCAACTCTTACTCTTCTAGACTCTTGGAATCCTGCCCTAATACTATTCTCTGCACCCAAGCACCAGAGCATTCCTGTGTCAGAACAGGAGACTCTACTGAAGCGCATCACTTACTGATAGTCCCCAACCTCTTTATTATTTTCCAGCTGTTTATCTGTAGTTCCTGACACATACTACTAAGATCTCAATAAATATTTACTTATGGCTAAATGAATGAATGAATGAAAAAGTTCTATGGAAGTCACTAGAACAATTAATATTCGATAACTAAAAATGTGATTTAAATCATGCTTGACAGGAAAAATTATGTGGCCTTCAAAGTAGTCTTTCAGAGCCTAGTCTAAGAAATACCATGAACAGCCTCCAAAGTGACATCTTTATGTGAAGCCAAGGTAATGTTTTACCAATACATAGATAAAATACCATACACATCTAGATTTCCTAGAACTCCTTATATTTAAAAAACTGAAATAATTTAAATCAGATATCATTTAAGTCTATTCACATAGGGCTTTACAAAACCTGTCTAATGTTTTATAGATGTATCTTTCCATAAAAGAGTAAAGTAGAAAAATATTCACAAACATACAGAATTCTATTTGCATCATTAGTTGTAGTGGATCAGGCTTTGCCTAATACCACCTGTCTCCAATCATAAACTCATGTCACGTGAAGAAAAAAATAGGTCCCAGCGTAACATAAATAACTGTTCTCCCACTGTGTTGCAATTCCAGTAATATTACAGACGTTTCCAAATATGATGTATTTTCAACCATTTGACAACAGAACTGCTTATTCCCATAAAATGGTATCTTCTATTAAATTTAGACAGGCTAGGGAACTACCATGATATCTAAGGGATAACCATTATTTTTAATACAGAGAAAAATACAGAATTTCAATTCAGAAAAATTCACTAAGCTCTGTATTTATGTTTTGTGTACTTTTCTGTATCTCTGCTATATTTCATAATGAAAATGTCTTAAACATTTAATAACTAGCAAAAATCAAGTAGTTCTCTAATGCCATCTCAAAACTCATCATAAAAGAAAGTTTAATCCTTTAGCTTTATAGTTAACCATTCTCTATGCTTACTAAAGGAACATCCATCTCCAAAATCAATTCCTCTATCTTCAATTTCAAGCACAAAATCCTCACATTCAAAATGTTAACGATTAAGAGTCTAATGATTCAGCAAGATATTGAAGATGCTTGTAAAGCAATACTGTATTTAAATAAAAGATGCAGAAATGTTTTTCTCAACCAGGAGTAAATTACCAAATGGAATATTGCAAGTTTACACCCAGGTAAATAAATTTCTACCTAATATTAATAATTTCTACCTCAATATTAAAAATGTACTAATAAATAAGTTAGACTGTCAGACTTTGTAAACACTCAATGTAGACACATAGCATATAATTATAGCCTAATATATAGGTTGTACATGTGTGTCACTTTAATAAACACACTTTTATTAGACCAATTCTCAAGGTTTCCAAGTACTTTAAGTTAAATACTATCTAGAAGAATGGTTTTCAATCCTCTCAGATTCAATATTCTTTTTAAACATATATTTTACATACACTTTAAAAATATGAAATGAAATTAATATAACTTACATGTAATATATATACTTAATTTGAAAATAAAACCATATAATGTTTCTGTTATAACTCTAACAGAATGGAGAAATAAAAAATATAGTACTAATTATATAGTACGTGGTTACTTGGACATGACCATCCCACATGGATATCACAACTACAAATGCAGACTGATCCAAGTGTATTTTACTGACGATCAAATGCTGATCAAATGCCACTGGTCCCATAGATTTTCTAAATCTGTATCTTCCAAAATCAATATATTAAAATCATGTAAAAAAATACTCTGTATTATATTTTTATGTAAGAAAGAGTTCAGATCTAGGATCAAACACAATAAAGAGACTTTTCATCAATATAAATATTTATCTGGAAGGAAATTCAAAAATTGTGTTGTACATGAGACATTTTTTTTCAGTCCAAGACAGTTCTGTGCATTGCAAGATGTCCAGTAATTCCTTAGATAATAGTAGATCCTCCCCCAATATCAAGTAAAATAAAATCACTCTACAAATTTTGAAAGCATCTTAAGGGGGGAGTTCACATTTTCAGAAGCATGGCTCAAGGACAATTCCTACTATTTCTCAAAGTAGTAAAGGACCCATCACACAATTTATCCAGACCTATTTATAGTCTGTATTTAAATATTAAAGAACATAACACACAATTCCACTTGCCAAACAATGGTGTTTCGTGTATTTTGGCTATGTTGTCTTTAACTAATTCTTGAAGAGTAAATAAAAGACACTCTAGAGCAGCCAAGTTGGCTCAGTTGGTTAGAACGCAGTGCTCACAACACCAACGTCACCGCTTCGATTCCCACATGGGCCAGTGAGCTGCGCCCTCCACAACTAGACTGAAAACAACGACTTGACTTAGAGCTGTTGGGTCCTGGAAAAACACACTGTTCCCCAATATTCCCCAACAAAAGTTTTAAAAAGGACACTCTAAGTCAAAGAACATTAGCCCCTTAACTCATCAGGAGAATGTAAAGCCATAGTAAATAAACTTACTGATGGGGTGGTCTAACTAAAACCACAGGATAACTTGTAGCTCTTCAGAACTTCATGCCCAACACTTTATGGTAAGTAATAAAAGGGCCATAATCACAAGATGTGCTGTAATTTAGGTATGTATTTTGTCATACCTAAAACTGTGACACAGTTGAACAAATAAGGTAACAAACCAACTGCTAACAGAATCTTTTGTATATTTTGAAGAAAATAAAATTATTGCCACACAATTGGAAATTAAATATGTTCTGGTTCCTATTTCCCTATGTCACCCTTATTTTACAGGGAGCACCACACTACATTCAGTCTGTAAAGTAACAGAGTTTCAGGTTGGAGGTAGGTGCCTTAGGAGTAACAGACACTTCCCATTTTAAAAATAAGAAAACTAAGGCCCAGAGAGATTAAGTAAATTATCTAGGATGACACAGAAGTAGAGCCAGAATCAAAAGAAAGATTTTTTTCCCCAAGCAATAAACATACTTTGTAATTCTTTACTTTTTTACTTATTTTTTCCTTTTTATTTTTTTGAGATTTTTATTAAAATATAGCTGACATACAATATTATATTAGTTTCCAGTATATACCATAGTTATTTATATACCCAACATTTATATACCCAAAGAAATGATCACCATATTAGATCCAACAACCATCTTATACCATACCACGGTATCTCAATATTATTGACTATATTCCCCATACTGTACATTACATCCCCATGACTTATTTGTTTTATACTTGGAAACTTGAATCTCAATTCTCTTCACTTTCCCCCCCTTTTTAAATTTTTAATTACAGTTTACATTCAATACTATTTTATATTAATTTAAGGTGTACAGCATAGTGGTTTAAGAAGTGATTCCCCTGAGTAGTCTAGCATCCACCTGGCACTATACATAGTTATTACCATACTATTTAATATATTCCCTATGCTTTACTTTACATCTCCATGACTGTTTTGTAGACTACCAATTTGTATTCTTACTCCCTTCACCTCTTCCACCCTACCCACCAACCTCTCTCCCATCTATCACCCCGAAGAATCTAGTACCTGGAACCACACATTATTATTACAGTACCACTGACAATATTCCTTATGCTATACCCTACATCCCCATGAGTACTTTGTAACAAGCAAGTTGTATTTCATAATCCCTTCCCCTTTTTCACACACCACCAAACCCCTTTCCATCTGGCAATCATCAAAATGTTTTCTGTACCTATCAGTTTGTTTCTGTTTCATTTGTTTATTTTGTTTTTTAGATTCCACTTATAAGTGAAATCATATGACATTTGTCTTTCTCTGTCTGAATTACTACACTCAGCACAATACCCTCTAGGTCCACCCACATTGTTGCAGATGGCAAGATTTCATTGCTTTATTACAGCTGAGTAATATTCCATTGTATATATGTACCACCCTTTTTTATATATATATATTAGGGCATATTGGGGAAACAGTGTTTTCCAGGACCCATCAGCTCCAAGTCAAGTCGTTGTCCTTCAATATAGTTGTGGAGGGCACAGCTCACTGGCCCACATGGGAATCGAATGACCAACCCTGTTGTTAAGCTCATGCTCTAACCAACTGAGCCATCCGGCCGCCCCTGTACCACCTCTTCTTTATCCATTCATCCATTCAGGGTCACCCAGGTTGCCTCCCTATCTTGGCCATTGTAAATAATGCTGAAATAAACATATGGATGCACACGTCCCCTCCAAGACACGTTTTGGGTTTCCTCAGATAAATACCCAGAAGTGGGATTACTAAGGTCCTTCTTTGTATCTTTGTTATTGCCTTTGTTTTAAAGTCTATTTTGTCTGGTATAAGTATTGCTACCTCAGCTTTGTTTCTTTGTTTCCATTTTCACGAAGTATCTTTTTCCATCCCTTTACTTTCACTGTGTGTCTTTTGATCTGAAGTAAGTCTCTTGTAGGCAGCATATGTAAGAGTTTTGTTTTCTTATCCATTCAGCCACCCTATCATTTGACTGGAACGTGTAATCCATTTATATTTAAAGTGTCTGTTAATAGATATGTAGGGTTTTTTTTTCTTATTTTTCCCCCTTCTTCCTGAAGAATTCCCTTTAAGATTTCTTGTATACTGGTTTGGTGGCGATGAACTTCTTTAGCTTTTTCTTGTCTGGGAAACTCTTTATCTACCCTTCGATTCTAAATGATAATTTGCTGGGTAGAATAATCTTGGTTGTAGGTCCTTGCTTTTCATCACTTTGAATATTTTGTGTCAATCCCTTCTGGTCTGCAAAATTTCTGTTGAGAAATCAATTGAGTCTAATGGGAGCTCCCTTGTAGGTAACTAACTGCCTTTCTCTTGCTGCTTTTAAGATTCTCTCTTTGTCTTTAACCTTTGGCATTTTAATTATGATGTGTCTTGGTGTAGCCATGTTTGGGATCATCTTGTTTGGGACTCTGTGCTTCCTGGGCTTGAATATCCATTTCCTTCACCAGGTTGGAGAAGTCTTCTATCATTATGTCTTTAAATAGGTTTTCAATTCCTTGCTCTCTCTCTTCTCCTTCTGGTACCCCTATGATAAGACTGTTGGTATGATTAATGTTGTTCCAGAGGCTCCTTAACTGTCCTCATTTTTTTAGATTCTTTTTTCTTTTTGCTGTTCTGATTAGGCATTTTATGCTACCTTATCTTCTAAATCACTGATTCTATCCTCTGCTTCATCTAATCCACTATCGATTTTCTCTAATGTATTCTTCATTTCTGACTGGTTCTTTTTTGTTTTCTATCTCCATTTTTATATTTCCTATCTCTTTATTGAAGCTCTCCCTGAGTTCCTTAAGCAACCAGTGTTATAGCCAGTGTTATAACCAGTGTTTTGAACTCTCCATCAGGTAGATCACTTGTCTCTGTTTTGCTTAGTTCTTTTTCTGGAGCATTGTTCTGGTCTTTTATTGGGGACATGTTTATTTGTCTCTCCATTTTGGCTGCCTTCCTGTGTTTGTTTCTATGTATCAGGCATGCTGCTATGTCTTCCAGTCTTGGTACAGTGGCCTTATGTAGTAGGCGTCCCATGGAGACGAGTAGCAGCACAGTCTCCATGTTAACCAGTGCTGGAATCTCCAGGGGTGTTCCTTGCGTAGATTGTGTGTGCACTCCTGTAGTCTAGACTTGGTTGCTGTTTGCACATTAATGGGGGGGACTAAGTCTTGGGCTGATTGGTTGTGAGGACTCGCCGTGACTACAATGGAAGAGCTGTAGTGCACGGGCAGAACCAACAGAGCAGGATTCACTTTACCAGGGCTCCGGTGTCTGCCCAGTCTGCCCTTTGGGTGTGTCATCTTTGGAGGTGGCCTACTGATGCTCTGACTCAGTCCAAAGCTGGCACTGGGCATGCCAACACCAGGGCCTCCTGGGAAGGGACCCACTGCAGGCCAAGTTCAGCCACAACCTATGCCCTACTTGGGGCCACCTGGCATGAGCCACAAACCAATCTGCAGAGGGCCACCACCCATGCTGTGCTTAGAGGTCCCTTGAGAGGCCAAGCCATGAACCAAAGCCACCTGTCATTAGTGCCAAGTTTAGGGCTACTCAGCCAGAAGTACTTATTTAGGTTTTGTAAACCTTTAAGAGATTTTAGGAAAGTCTGCAGCAAGAGCCAAGGTAAGCCATTTGTATGGAAAGTCACTGGAAGTGGCTTGGTCGATGGAGACTCGGATATGGCAGCCACCTGCATCTAGACACCAGGAGTGAGGAGGGCTCAACAAAGAAACAATGGGTTCCACCAGCTCTTCTGTCCAAGAGAAAGCTACCCCTCCGGCCCTTGCCCTGAAGCCAACTCAGTTCCTCCCCGTATGTCCCTGGCAACTTTCAAGCTGCTGCCCCAGCACTGGAGCTCAAAGCAAGTGACCCCATCAGTGAGTTAAGTCCATGCACAGGCCCTTTAAAACGATCACCTGGGACTACAGCAGCCCTCCATCTCACTCAGCCATATTCTCCACTGGTTTTCACAACCACATGTTATGGGGCCTTCTCTCCCCATCACTGAAACCCTGGGCTGGGGAGTCTGGTGTAGAGCTGGGACCCCTCGCTTCTTCTTGGGGGGACCTCCACAGCCGAGATATCCCTCTCGATTTTTAATAGTCTCACGCAGGTGTGAGACTGGTCCGTTTGGTGTCTTGGCCCCTCCTACCAATCTCAAGGGGCTTCTTCTGTATGTCCTTAGTTGTAGGGCTTTGGTACAACTAGACTTCAGGTGATTCTCAATGATGGCTGTTCTGTAGTTTAGTTGTAATTTTGATGTGGTTGTGAGAGGAAGCAAGCACAGCATTTACCTACTCCGCCATCTTGACTGGAAATCCACTCTTTCCTTTTTCTTTAAAGGAAATGTTCTTCGCAAGGTTACCTAGCCCAGCAAGGTCCTCAGTCTGTATCACTCTTGTTTGAACAAATGATTAAATGCTGAGGACAAGCGTGAAACAACTATGAAAACAACTTTTCAAGGAAGCTATCAGAGGGCACAGAACTTCAGCAGTGACAATTAGGTCAACTAAACCCTTAGAGTGTAATTATAAACCTATATCCTGTCAATTGTTCACTGGCAGAAAAAGAGGAAAGAGTTTAAGTGTTCTCAGCTTCCCTAGTAAGTGCCAACAGAGCCATCGGTTTTTACCTCTTAAATCAAATATGCATTATACTGAGTACTGAAAACCTGAACAGTGTAGAAGTTCATTTTTTAATATAAATATGATTATTTTATGTGAATCACTGTAATTCTATATAAGAAATATCGCTAAAGTAATTCTACAAATTATTAAAAAGTAATTGCTAAAACATAAATTTATCCTCTCAAATAAAAGCTGACACTCTAAATTGCTTTTAGAAAATATTTAGAAATACACACTGATCCTTGAAATATTTCACACTTACTACCTCGGTAATTCCAATTCTATAATTTACATATTTAAAAACTTTATTACAGAAAAATGGTCATGCACAAAGAAAAATATGCAAATATGACAAACTTACAAATAAACTGTCCAAACATGAAGCAATAAACAATGATACACCCATTTGATGGCATTTAAGCAGCCATTTAAACTTTGTCAAGTGTGTGCAATACTATGGAAATGTTTGTAAATTATATGAAAACAGTCAAGTGTGTACGATATTATGGAAATGTTTATAAATTATATGAAAACATCAAAAAATAAACAATACAAAGATATAATTAGAATTCTATTTAGTGTAAAAAGGAAAAAAACCATGAGTACAACCTAATAATAATGCACAGAAACTAAGGCTGCAAGGAAATATATTAACATAGTTCAAAAGTAACTATAAATGTTTCCTTTTTCAATGTTTCATTAATAAGGGCATACAGCTTATATACTTTTTTAAAAGTTCTATTTTCAGGACACTTTGAGTAATTGTCGATAGGAAGGATTCAGGTTAGAGCTAGGCTATCTATTCTTAATATGTCTGTGTTCGTTAGTACTTCTAAACTACAGATTTACATTCTTAGTATTTAACCCAACTATAAATGGAATACATTTGTAAATACTTAGTATGCCCCTGTAAAACAAGTCTACTTATTATAAGCCAGACTTATTTCAATGTTCATGAATATAGAACAACTTTTTTAAACTACTACACATACACTTAATATAACAAAAATGACCTCCGTGGCTAATCTAGACACAAACAAAACTAACTCCTGTCTTGCTTGAGGAATTCCTCTCTTTTAAAACTTTTTCCAAAAAGGAGTCTATAATGTACAAACAGCTGGTACTCATCACAATAAATATCCTGAAGAGGAAAGCATATATTTGAAACTGAAATATTACAAATTTAAATAAAATTTATATTGTTACTAAAGTTTCCCCTACAAACAAAGCAGATTATCGTCTTTGGGTTTCAAAAGACAAGCTCCAAAATGTAAGTTTCAAGTTCAATAAATGAATCATCTCAGATAAAATTATCCATTATGTAAATGATACTTTTTCTAATTTGAAATGGTTAAAATAGGTCTAATTTTATAATCATTATGTATTTAACTTTTCATTCTGTCATTCCCTTTAATCTTGTATAAGGCTCATTCAATATTGATTGAACAAGAGCCACAGAGATTTTATTATTCAAACACTAAGAGGTCCTTTACATAATATGGTGTCACCTACATGTTTTGCTGTATATCTTGGACTGTATCACCTTGGATAACTTAACTTAAACCTCTCTGACCTTCAGTTCCTAATGCATGAACAAGAATAGTAATATCCACCTTGCAGAGTTAGTGTAAGAACTAAATAAAAGAGCATATAGAAAAGCACCTTGCATAGCACTTGATATATAAAAAGCACTGAATAATTGATAACTAATATTAATTTACAATAAGATCTGTTTCTTTCCAATGAAAAGAACAGCCATGCCACCTATTCACAGCATACAATCAGCCCTGCTTGCTTGATTGAAAGGAATTAGAGCAGTGTTTCTCAAAAGATGGTCCCTATTGGCCTACCAGGTAGTTTGCTTATATTCATTTCCCCAAATTAATTACAGTTTCTACAGAGATCCCACAAAAACACTTCTGTGTTATCAGAGCTGTGTTGTTCCATTTCTCTTGGGTAACAGTTAATGGGATGCTTCGATTCTTAGCAAATGTATTTTTACTTCATTTTTATTATAGAGTCCACTTTTGTTACATATTTTTTTGTTACTACTTTGTTGCATCATTCATTCTAGGATCAATGGCTCAAAACAGTTCAAAGAAAAAACCAAAATTAGAGAGGCAAAATTCAAAGTTACATTCCTTGTGGCAAAACAAATACAATTTACACAACTACTAAAAAGGTTCCAATACCACAATGAAGTCAATGACAATGCTCAGAGAGAAAGCAGGATGAGCTACTGCAAAATTCCTTTACCAAATGACAACACTGGGCATTGCATAATATCAGTGGCGTCAAATACGTCACAGCAATCAAACCACACAAGCATATTAGTAGAAAGCTTGCTTTATGAAGGCCAAAACCCTGGGAGTGTTTACCACAGCTCCTGAGGAACGAGTGCTCAATGACTTGTTCTGTTCATGAGTGAAAAGCCATGCGACTAAAGTAAGGAGTTTTCACTTCGTTTCTCATTTTGTAAATCATGATACAGAATCAATGATATAGAGCCATGGTATAGTAGCAGCTGCAAGGACTACTCATGGGATTTAGGTGCCAATACAGCATCCCTGTGTCAGTCTTTCCTTGCAGTCAATGCACTCACAGGTATCTGAGTAAGACATGAGCATCTGACTACGGTCTACTACAGCTGTGCTGAGTATTTACATATTGAAATGCATACGATATTTTATCACCAATTACCTTTATATTACAGTTAAAACATTATTATTTTTCTTATTACATGCATAGGTAGATTATATCATCTATAAATTTTATCTCAATATAGTAAAACAAGTATTACATAACATACTATCAAAAAGGGTTAGGGTCTAACGGTTTAGAATTACTGGTATAAACTTCTTTAAGGTTCTTTAGGCATATTGCTAAACTTTCTAGAAAGATTTTTACCAAATCTGTATTCCCACTACCTTAACGGTTATAAACAGTATCCATTAACTGGATTGTAATAGATCCTTTTAATCTTAGTCAATTATCTAAAGGCAAAAAGTTCTTGAGTTAATTCGCATTTCTCTAACTACTTATAAAATCAAACATTTTTAATATTTACTGGAATCTCTATTTAAGTATGTGTCTGATCACACTCATGTAATTTACAGGTTAGTGATCACTTCACTTAAACATTAGTAGTCTTTATACATGTCATAATGAATGATACCATATGAAAATGTTAGAATTCTGAGTCGTGGTTTTATTGACTTATTGCTTGCTTATCTTAGGCTTTGTAACTTTTATGTTAAAGTATACTGTGCAAATAAACTGAATAATTTGTTATCTTAAGAGAATATTTGAATTGTGATAAAACAGACCACGTAACTCTCTAAGACACCTAGTAACAAAATCCTGTTTTCCAACAGTGTGATATATAGATGATGTATTATAGAATTATACACTTGAAACCTATGTAATTTTACTAGCCATTGTCACCCCAATAAATTTAATTTAAAAAATACATAAAAGCTGGAACATGAATACTTAATTTGAATAAATACTTGACATTCTAGTGTATGAGCTGCTAGTAAAACCCAAAAATCTTCCTGCTAATGTGCAATTTTTACTTTAAAAAAAAAAATCCAAATACTTTCGAATTCCAAATACTCATCTGACATTAAGTTTAAACTACATATTATCAGAAAATGGAATGCTCTAAGTGGATTTCACAAAATTCTAATGTAGCTATATGTCATTTGTGTTATATTAGAAATTATATTTTTTCCATTAATTGCATTGCTGTCGTTATTTTTTCCTTTAAAAAGATCCCATTCTCAGCATACTTTGTACTAAAAGAAAGTATTATGTATTCAAATAAGACATTGTGTTTTTTAAATTAAATTAACTTTTGTTATCTGCCCACTTTGGAGTATCAATATTTTTAATTTCTAATTGGTAAAGTGTCTTTCTCTATTCAGGATTTTTATGTGGTAAGGATTTAGGCCTCTCCAAAATCAGAAATCGTAATGGCTAATTCCAGAGGCCTGGAGTCTCTCCACGGTCTGAGGACTGCAATCCAGTTTTTCTATACTGAGATTCCTAGATGATCTTCATCCCAAATAAAATCTTGAAGATCATTCAGAGCAGCAGAATCTCAGCAGTAATATATGCTACAGGACAGAGTGAGAAACCCAATGAATCTCAAAATTCATGGGAAACATCAAATCATAGGGTACTCTACAACTCATACTTTTTAACCTACTTTCTTCTTGCTCCTTCCACTGATAATCATTGAACAAATAATAAAGTTTGAAACAAGTTTGTACATAATAAAAATAATTATTTACATAATGACTTAAAGAATAGATATTTAAATATATAATTCATATATATAAAGTATATAAATGAAATAGAAATAGAAATTTAGCCATGTAATCCATAACAATGGTACTGCTTCAAAGGGAGAAATTATAAATAGTTTTCTTCAGACCAAATGGGCTGATGAAAAATTCTTAATTCAGCAGATTCTAGATCAAGAATGTTAATAATCTTCCTACAAAGTTTTAAAAAAGTAAGAGTCGTATCACCCCATTATTCCAAATCATACTGCTAGAGTCTAAAATAAAACACTCCATTTTAAATTACTTAAATGGACTTGGGTTAGAATATTTAATTTTTATTAAGCAATGCTAATTAATTTTTTCAGTGTTCTAGTTTTCAATCTGCTCTCTTTTAAATGTTTGATCATGCTCATCAACAAGAAAAAGATAATCAATTATTCTAATTGGATATGTATTTCCAAGAAAGACATGTTTCAACCTGACTACATTCTCTTCTCACCCTGTCCCTTCTCTCTTCCTAAAGCTCAAATGAATAGTATTGTGGACAGGAGAACTAATTGTTAAGCCTATTTCAATCACTGGTTGATCATAACCACGTTTTACGGTACAAGTGATTATTTTCCTAAATAGATAAAATTAACAGGACAAAGACTTACTAACAATATCTAACACAAAATACATAGTGACCTTCTCTAGCCTTTGAAGGAATTCACCTAACATCATGGGCAAGTATTTTCTATTTTTAAACATTTGTATTGTTTAAAATAATACATAAACAAATAGTACCCAATTAATTATTGAAAAGCAAACACCTATTGTAAAGCAAACCACAGTCTAGGTCAAGAAAAACAACACTGCCAGCATCTCCAAGATTCCTTGGGTATTTCTTCCAGATAGCAACTCCCTTCCTCTCCCTAACCTCTCATCACACACTGACTTCTGTGGCAAGCCCTTTTTTGCTTTTTAATCATTATAGTTACTAATACAGGAGTGAAGCAAATAAATCTGGTTTATTAGACACACTTTTGCACCTATGATGCACATACACATACATATTTTAGACAAAAGTTTCATTGTCTGGACTGTTTCTGTATCTGTTTCTCATTCCAGTAGCAATGGATCCAACAGACTAACCAGGGTGTTCTTTTGAATGTCAACAAGTCTTCATCCCAGAAATGTTATCCAATCAATTCTGGTACTTGTTTATAACAAGTGACATCATGACAATCAGGAATGACTGTATAGCAAAGGGTACCACATGCAAGTGCTGTGAGCCTGAGTCATGAGCCAAATTGTACAAGAGTGTGGTAATGCTGGTGAGTAACTAACCAACAGCCTTCACATCTAGGAACTGAACCAGAGCCAGAAAGCCATCTGGATGGCAAACAGTAACACGAGAAGAATTTTAAATAGCTTACAGCTGTAGAAAAGGCACTATTCCAGACTCTGAACCTTTTACATAGTTTTGTCTGCTGTCATTTTAAAAATAGGTTATAATATATAAAAATTAACAGAGCATCCTAAAATGCTGGCATTTCTTCTAAGCCATTTCAGGATTACTCCTTTGCACACTATGAGTAGACAAGTTGGAAATACGTCTGATCTGTTTGTTCAGACGATGCTCCCCTCTTAAACTGCTGGAGGTAATAAAACAGAGAAAGATAGTAAAGGCTTATACAACTGGTTGAGGTGTGTTCCACCTCAACCCCCACGAAGCTCAACCACAAGAGACGAAGATGGAATACTGAGAAAAGGAAGTATGAAGTACCTGCTTGAATCCCCTAAAGAGGTTTGGAAGGTAGTGTCTGGGGATCAGGAGACCTGACCTGAAAAGTTGAGGCAGCACCACGGTATCGTTGTCGTGAAACCCCCTCACTGCCTCAATGCCCAGCCTACAACGAGTGCACAATAGAATAAGCAACTGGGAGTTACATGGTTTGGAATATAATAATTCATCATAATTCACTATGTCTACATTCCCAAAAGATCTGAAATCTTTATCTAGTTATATGCTTCAACCTCAGTTTTTGGATACTATCCTGTATTTAATTTATAACATTACCCTGTAGTGAATCTATCACACTGTTTCAAAAACCTCAAATATAGCATTATTTTTAAAGCAGCATAATCTTTTTCTAGAGATGAAAACTTTTAAGATCTACTCTCTTGGCTTTTAAATATACAATATATTATTGTTAACTATAGTCACCATGCTGTACGTTACATCCCCATGACTTATTTACAACTGGAAGTTTGTACCTTTTGACCCCCTTTGCTCATTTTGACAACCCCCAAATCCCTGCCTCTGGCAACTACCAATCATTCTCTGTATCTATGAATTTGACTTTGTTTTCTTGTTTTTTGTGTTTTTTGTTGCTTTGATTCCATATATAAGTGAGATCTTACAGTATTTGTCTTTCTCTATTTCACTTAGCATAATGCCCTCAAGGTCCATCCATGTTGTCACAAATGGCAAGATTTTCTTCTTTTTATGGCTGAATAATATCCATTATATATATGTACCACATTTTATCCATTCATCCAAAGATGAACACATAAGTCGTTAAGATGTCTTAGTTAATGTAAATAATGCTGCAATGAACATGAGTGTGCAGAGACCTTTTCAAGTTAGTGTTTTTGTTTCTTTGAATAAATACCCACCCAAAAGTAGCATTGCAGGATCATAGTTTCTATTTTTAATTTTTTGAGGAACTTCCATACTGTTTTCCACAGTGGCTGCACAAATTTACATTCCCACCAACAGTTGATAAAGGATCCCCTTTCTCCACATCCATACCAACGCTTATGTCTTCTCTTTTTGATAACAGCCATTCCCAACAGGGGTGAGGTGATATCTCACTCTGGTTTTCATTTGCATTTCCTTAACAATTAGTGATATGGAGCATCTTTTCATGGAAGGACTGTGAGACGCTAAAGCTGGTTTTCATCACTACTGGCTCCCTCTTAGCTCTCTAGGTCCTGGTTACAAACTGCACGGTGGTCTTGTAGTGAAGGAAAGGAAGCTTATTATGCGAGATGAAATAATTCTGAGGTCATGTGTGCCAACTTGTAGGCACCTGTATTAGTTGCTTCTTAAGTACTAAATGAAGAAAACAGTATGGAGATGCCTAAAACAATTAAAACTAGAGCTGCTACATGATCCAGAAATTCCATTTCTAGGTATTTATCTAAAGAAAACAAAAACACTAATTCATAAAGTTATATGGGCCCCTATGTTCACTGCAGCATTACTAGTAATAACCAAGATATGGAAGCAACCTACGTGTCCATCAACAGATGAATGGATAAAGAAGAAGTGATACATCTATACAATGGATTATTACTCGGCCATAAAAAAGAATGAAATCTTGCCATCTGCAACAACATGGATGGACCTAGAGGGTATTATGCCAAGTGAAATAAGTCAGACATTGAAAGACAAATGCCATACGATCCCATTTATATGTGAAATCTAAAGCATAAAATAAACGAACAAACAAAACAGAAACTAACTCACAGATACAGAGAACATTTTCATGGTTGCCAGATGGGAGGGGGGTTGAGGGGATGGGTGAAAAAAGGGAAGAGATTAAAAAGTACAAATTGGTAGTTACAAAATAGTTATGGGGATATAAAGTACAGCATAGGGAATATAATCAATAATATTTTAATAACTATGTATGGTGTCAGATTGGTACTAGATTTACCACGGTGATCACTTCATAAGTTATATAAATGTCTAATCACTATGTTGTATACCTGTAACTAATATGATATTGTATGTCAACTGTAATTGAAAAGTAAATTATTTAAATAAATAAAATGTATTGGCTAAGATATTAGCAATGAAAGAAAGCTTTAAGTATCCAAACAATCAAGCAGTATTGAAAATTAGCTTCGAAAGACTCGGAGGTACATGATAAAAGAGTTCTGCCTAAAGATCTGGAATGTTTTTCAAACAGGCCCCAAATTCTTTTATATTCCTACTGTTGGGAGTGAGGCCTATGCTCCCTCCCCTTGAATCTAAGCTCTGTGACTGACCAAATGAATAAAGCAGAAATAATGCTCTACTAGTTTCTGCACCTGGGTTTTGAAAACTAGTGGCTTCCATTTGCTATCTCTTAAGACACTTCTTGGTGAGATGCTCATTCTAAGAGCCACGTGTGGGTATTTTGTCCAACCTCAACTGACTACCAGCACCAACAGTCAGACTTTGGAGTAAAGAGGACTTCATGACTCCAGCCCTCAAACTTTTCTCACCCTGAGGCCCAGACATCATGGAACAGAGACAAGCTGTACTTTGTCCAAATTCCTGACCACAGAGCAAGGGCACAACAAAATAGATGTTTTACACTAGTAAGTTTTGAAGTGGTTTGCTACAGCAATCGATAATTGGAACATGATCTATTAGATTAAGAGATTAACTTATGTGTCTATTATGGCCGAGTTAACTCATTTGTTTCTTTAAAAAATATATACACACACACATTTTCTGAAACATGTATTTTTCTCAAGGGCATTTCTCATAAGAAATATTTTCTTCTTATATACAAATAGATTGTGTATATTAGCAAACAAGTTCACCTCTGAAATTAGAATCACTTGGACCAAAATTCTACTGAAATTTAAATGGAACTGAGAAGTAAAAGCGAAATTTAAATTACCTGTGACAATCTTAATACTATCATTTCCCCCAAAAAGGGAGGTATTTGTTAAATGAATTTTTAAAAACGCAACTTCCATTACCCAACTTTGATCTCTCAAATTTCAGTTATAAAAACAACTATCAAGGCAGTTTCCTTGAAATAATAACTGCTGAAACTTAAGAGTCCAAATTTATGAATAAACTGAGGCAAGCTCTAGCCAGGTTCCTTAATTAGATGTTTATAAATATACTTCGTGCTTATATTTTCCAAAGAAAATGTAGAATATTTAAACAGGTTCTTAATTTAGCATTTAAGAAGTAACTAATACAAGTGCCTACAACTTGGCACACATGACCTCAGAATTATTTCATCGCACAAAATAATCTTCCTTCCTCTCACTGCAAGACCACAGTACAGTTTGTATCCAGGACCTAGATAAAGCTACAGAGCTTAAGTAGTCTGGTTGTGGTAATGAACCAGTAGTACTGAAAAACAGCTTTAGCATCTCATATTCCTTCAAAATTGCATTGGAACAAGATGAATGAAAACATAATGGAAACACCTTCCTTGTGCCTTTTAATCTCTAAAAAAGGGTGTGTGTATTAGAAATCTTCTGCTAATAGATCCCTTATTTCATACCTTAGGACCTGAGATCTACAGAAATAAGGTTACTTCCCAGGGCCACTGTGACAGAGACTGCTTTGCTCCTTCCAGTTATGGGAATGTGGCTGGGCACTTGACCGACTAGATACTCCAACCTTCCAAGCTCCTGTGCAGTAAGAAACAGTCATGTACTCAGTTCTCTCCAGGGTAACATTGATTGGAAAAGACCCATCCCACTTTAAGAGACGTGTTTTGGGAAAGTTGGTATGCTGCCTACACTTTTCTCTTCCACTGGTCATAGAGAATGAAAGAGTCATGAGATAGAAGACCTGGAAAAGAACAAACCACCAAAGAGGACAATCCACCTTAGACTGTTCTCTGAGTAAGAAATAAATATCTATTGTGTCTGAGCCATTACTCACTTTCAGTCTGTTACAGCGATATTGGCTTCACGAATTTAGTCAAATACATAGTTTAGGTAGCTGCAAGACCATGATTAAAACCCAATGTCCTCCCTCAGTCACACGCAGTCCAGTGCTCTGTCTACTCAATCACTATTTTTTTCCTTACCACCCTTCTCCATCCAAACAGAAAACAGAATCATGAAGGAGTAGGGGGACAACATTGATGAGAGTACCATTATGACGCCAGCAAATCATTCTCTATTTAAATTCAACAGATTTCATTCTTGTTTATCACCAACTCCGCGCAATGCATGTTTTAATCCCCTGGTAGAAATGAACATATTGACTGCTCTCTTTCTGTTTCTAATTAGAATTACTATATTTTTAACAAGTAAGTGCAGAGGCACAAAGTATGTTGAATTTTAGGCAGCTAAAGCCAAGGGTATATTCCCAGGAAAGGGGAATCTAACACAGAGTTGAAAAAAGAGAAGAAATTAGACAAAGGGAGAAAGAACACATGTGGAAGACCTAAGAAACCTTAAGAATTTGAGGAATTCAAAGATAAGGAACAGAGAGGCAAAAAACAGAGGCAGAATGCTACTGGAGAGCTGGGTAGATCCAGAATCTGGTAGGCCATATAAAGTGTTGCTCTTGATGTAAAGAACAAGAAGAGACTCACTGAAGAATGTTAAAAAGGTAAATAAAAATTGATCAAATAATTTTCATAAATTATAGTGAGAAAATGAGTGTGTAAAGAACACGAACCCAATAGAAAAATGGACAAAATAATTACACAGAAATTTTACAAGAACCAAAAATAAATCATAAACAAATGGGGGCAAAAATGTTCAACCTCATTAGTCACCAAGAAAATATAAATTAAAACCGCAATGGTATGCCATTTCATAGATCACTACTGGTGGGAGAATAAACCAATTCAACCTCTTCCAAAGAGTTTGGTCTCAAAAATTCCACTACTTAGGTATATATCTTAGGAAAATTCTTATCCGAGGATGTCACACATACATGAATGTTCAATGTGGAATTTTTCATAATATCCAAAAACTAGGCAAAATCTAAATGTATATTAATAGATCAATAAATTGTATTGAATATTTTACAATATGAAAGATTAATAAAATACAGCTACACACATCACCATAAATGAACCTCACAATATTAAGAGAAACAAACTTGTTTCTCTTAATATACAATAAATACATACAATATGATTCCATTTACTCAAGTATAAATACAAAGTTAAATATTGTTCAGAGATATAAATGTAGATGATAAAGTTATTCAAAAAGGTAAGGAAATAAATAATTCAGCAAACTGTATCGTTGAGAGAGGGAGGGAAATATGACAGAGGAAGGTATATATGATTGTCTTGGCTGTTAATGCATAGAGGTTTTATTTCTTATTGTTCTTCAAATTATAAATTTAAGTTTTCATGTATTTTTCTGTACGTATGCTAAATGTCACACTTCTTTAAAAATTGACTAATAGCGATAACATATGTAAAGTCCCAAGGCAGCACCCGGCATGGAGAATCCATTTGATGGGAAGCCATTCCCCATTTCCCTCTGCCTATGACCTCAGTACTGGTAATAACCAAACCCAAGCTCCAGATTTTTCCTGTCACCTGTAGTTCTTCCCCTCAGCACTGTTCCCACCTAAGAATCCAGACCATCCTCACCCCCATACTGCTTATAACCTCTGCCTTACCTCTAGATTCTAGGAGGAAAGTGACATTACTAGGAAGGAGTTGTGATCCTGCTAAACTCTATTCCTGCCACCCTTGCTGATACGCAGAGAGTGAGTTCCTGAATGACAGGGAGAGGCTCTTTCATCTTCAGTGCTCTGCACAATGCCTGATACAAGTCCTCGGCAACTATTTGCTGAACAAAGAATAAATACGTACCTGCACTGCAGAGCTATGCTACTAGTGGAAAATAAGATTAAAGTTCAAAATCAGGCTGCTGCTTACTCATAGTCCCCAGGCCCTTTCACAGTTTTAAAGAAGCCTCTCTTGGCTGCTTGCTCAGAATTAACAGAAAGTCGCCTCCAAAGTTGCTTTAAAATCTTTGTATACAAAAATACTGGATTTGTAGTCATGGCTATTTATAATCTCCATTCACTAATAATTCTTAATACTTTGAATAAAAATATAGATCCTTTTTCAAAGTAACATAAATATTTTTCTACTTAAATTTTAATTATAAATTTTATAAAATTATACTTAAAATATACTCTGTATTATGCATAAAACTAGTTAATCCTCCACATAAACAAAACAATGATATTTAATAACATATGTGACTACTTAGGATGCTCTTATATTGGAAAACTGTGTTAACATCAACAAGGCCGACGTTTATGTTGCCCTTTATATACTACTTCTTCTGTCATGTGGCAGTCAAAAGGCTAAGTGAGATGCTTGCAGCAAAGAAAACAGTTTTGAAAGGTCATGCTACGCAGAAAGCCAGAATTTTTTTCACAATATCCTTACTGTCTGTGACAGGCTATATGACAATCCAACCACAGTTATATTCTGAATAAAAGCAAAAGGCATGTTATCCAAGGACCAGAAACAGTAGGCATTCAACAATATAATCTCTATGCACATTTTTTCTAACTGCGTAAACATCCAAAGCAATTAAAGAAAAAGAACCCTGAGGCAAAGACAAAGAACTGGAGGAAGAAGAACTAGTAAAAACTGGAGTGGAAGTATAAACCACTCAGTTTATTCGTAGTGTTCATACAGCATGATGAAAAGCTTCTAAAGTAAAGTTTTCCAAATTAAAGCATCATTTACCAAGGAAAAGCACAATTATAACAATATTGAAGACAGTATGATCTACTTCAAAATTTCTAAATCTTAATGACAATTACAAACAAGGTGTAAACAAAGTTTCAAAAACCTCTCTGCAGGGGCTGTAATCCCAAAAAATCCCATTTTTTCCCTTAATAACTCTTATTAGTCTATTATCCATCTGAACAGCAAGATCAAGATGAAAATTTCTCCAGTTCCTTATAATATTTCCAATCTCAGAGGTTAACAAGTGTGCTCTTTGAAAAGAAAAAATCAGTCTAGCTCATTTAATCATCTAGTCCAATCATGTGAGATCACAGCTATTCCTGCCTAGGAATCAAAACGCATAGCTTTCTCCTAAACCAACTGAAGGTACTTAGTATATTAGACTTCAGAGCCAAGTTACATAGACACAGTACCACAAGTTTCTGGCAAGGCATTATTTTTAAGGCCCCCAAATTTTAATTCCTGTGAGGATCTCTCACTAAAATTTAACAAGAAGATAATCTTGATTACCAGTTCTGACCTCATAGCAGAGCATGAGGATTTGTCTTAATTCCAAAACTACTAGAAAACAACCTATGATCAACATTCTTTTACGAAAATAAATATATTTAAAACATTCTACGGCCTAAAACCAAAAGTACACTATAAACCAAATCCAGGCATAGATATGGAGAAATTGTAATCCTTGTGTATTACCGATGGGAATGTAAATTGCAAATGCTGTGGAAAAGAGTATGGCAGTTTCTCAGAAATGTAAACAGAATTACCATATGATCCAGTAATTCCACTTCTCGGTATATACCCAAAAGAATTAAAAGCAGGGACTCAAACAGATATTTGTACACCCATGTTCACCCATGTTTGGCTATTAACAATAGCCAAAAGGTGAAAACAATCCAAGTGTCCACTGATGGATAGATAGATGGATGGATGGACAGATGGACGAAATGTAATCTATACATGCAATGGAATATTATCAACCTTAAAAAGGACATTGTGATACATTCTACAATGCGGATGAACCTGAAGACATTATGCTAAGTGACATAAACCAGCCACAAAAGCATAAATATTGTATGACTCCACTTACATGAGATATCTAGTATAGGCAAATTCATAGAGACCTCTTGAAAGAATAGCAATTATCAGGAATTGGGGGGGAGAGGGCAATGGGAGTTACTGTTTAATGGGCACAGAGTTGCAGTTTAGGATGATGAAAAAGTTCTGGAGATGGAGAGTGGTGATGGTTGCACATTTGTGAATGTATTTAATGCCAGTGAATTGTACACTTAAAAATTATGAAAATGGTTAATTTTGTTTCATAATTTTAAAAAATCCAAATAAACTTACTCATCTGGAGCGATAAGCCCTCTATGCCTCCAACTCACCTTTCTCTACCCTTTCTACCTCCTTGTAGTATTCAAAAATTGGTTTTATTATACATTCCCTTCTCTTATCATCCCCTTCAGGTACTTCAAACACCTGGCCTCACGCACTGTTCGTTAGCCACAAGTTACACTTCTCAGCTGTCGCTGTGCCTTGCTCTCCTCCCACACCCTCAGCCCTGGGTGTTCATCCCCATCATCACACAAGAAAATCCAAAGGCCGCGCCTGGTCTACAAATTGACCTGCGCCTCCCCTACCTTCACAATGTCAGCCTCTACTACATCCTCCCTCACTAGCACCATTCCAGCCACAGGGCCTCCTACTTCTCCGAGGACACATCCCAGCCCAGCCTCAGAGCCTTTGCAGCCTTTGTGTTTAAGCTCCGCAGCCTTCAAGTCAGCCCCCCACACTCCCTAACCCAAGTACCTACTGGCCTGTTCTCTTACTTCGTTCAGAGCTGTCAGCTCAAATGTCACCTAATCAGACAGGGCTTCCCTAACCACACCGTGTAAAACAGTGAGCCTGTGCCACCCCCATCAATGTCTGCCTTTCCCTAATATATTTCCCTAATATATTTTTCTTAATACTATTCATCACTACCTAACACAGTATATATCTACTTATTGTGTCTCTTCCCCACCTCATTAGAATATCAATTCCGTGAGAGATGGACCTCTGTTTTTGTTGTTGTTTTGTTTTGTTTTTGTTTTTTGGGGGACCTCAGTTTTGGTTGATTGCGGGAACCCTGACAGCTAACACAGTTCTTGGTATATTACTACACGCTCAATACATGTGTACTGGAGCAAGCGTGGCCTCCAGTCCCTCGATGCATTCCCTTTAACCAAGCCTGCATCCCACAGACAGTTATTTCAACCACCAATGTCAAATTTCTCATTTCCATCTAAAAGGTTATACTAGCTACATTCACACTGCCTGCGATGTCATGCTACTTTATAAACTGAGCCTTTACTACTACTGCTCAGCAATCCTTTCTATTCTATCCCAGTGATCAGATTAAGTTTCTCCACCATCTCTGGCCTGGTCAATTCCAAAAGCCTTTTAACTGACCTTCCTGCTTCCCCTCTACTTCTATATCCATCTTCAATAAAGTAGTCAGAGAAATCTTTAAGACATGTATTATATCATGACACTTTTCTGCTTAAAACCTTCCTTAAAAGACTGCTCTTGAATCTAGACTCCTTACTATGGCCGTAAAGACCGACACGGCGTGGCCTGACCAACTCCCTCTCATGACACTACAGTGCTCACCCACTCTGTTCCAGACCACTGGACTCCTTCCCATTCCTTTAGCACATCAAGCTCGTTCCCACCTTGCAGTTTTTACACTAGCTTGATTTTCAAGTGACTGAATTCTTGTCTTTCACACCTTACCTTAAAGTCACCTCCTCAGAAGTAGCCACCCGGTCACTTTATCAACTGCCCTGTTTTAATTCTCTTCAGATCATATTACGATTTGGTATTTTTCTTACTCATTTCAATGACTGCAATCTTGTCTGTAAGAGTGCCTGGCACAAAGCAGGTGTTCAATAAATATTTGGTAATTACTCTACAATGCTTTTCCTAAATGTTTCCTTCTCCCAGGATACCAACCTCACCACTGATTAACTATATGCCTAGTAGATAACCTCAATCCCTACCTTTTTCAAAAAGTGAGGTTCTAGTTTTTTTCATCTTTGCTTAAAAGTTCCTTCATTCACACTCTCTTCCATTCGCCTGATTTTTAAGCAGAAAGATTGCTACTCTTTTGTAAAAGTTAAGCTCTTTGCCCGTGTCTTTGATCTCAAACCATCTTACCTTCTCTGGGCAATTAATCACTCTAATATTTAAACTACTCTACATGTTTAAACTACTCTAATGGATCATTCCCTTTTACCTAAAATATACTAGGTGCTAATGCTAAAATATACTAGGTCTTTTCCTGTGTGGCTAACTCCTCAAAATGATCACCGTCCAACTTCATGCACAACCTCATTGAAAAGCATTCTACTTTATTCTTCCTCCTGTGTATTTTGTAAAACCTCTAACTTAACCTCTTACAACTCATTCTGGTCTACTCAATCTGTTCTCTCAGTTACCGATAACCTCTTAATAATTAAATTCAATGACCCTTTCTAGGGTATTAAAATCCTTAATCTTTCTACAGCATCGCATCCTTCCGAAGAGCCTCTCCCTAAAATTCTTACTGTGCTTTGAAGAGAAACACTGCATGATTCTGGTTTCCTTCATACCTTTTCTCTTATTTTTCCTTTACTAATTGTTTTTAACAACAGCCACTCATTTACAACAGGCACTTCCTAAAGTTCAGTGCCTTTATCTTTCGCTCTCTGCTCTCTGCTAGGATACTGGAAATGTTATCTACTTCCACAGCTTAAATCATATGTGAATTACTCCAAATTCTGCACCTTCAGGCCCAAAATTACCTTTTCCTAAGTTTCAGTCTCATGTTTCCACAACTGAGGAGATTGGATTCTCAAAGTTCTACCTCTACCAGTACCTCAAAAATCAAAATGTGTCTAATAGAATTCACCATGTTACAATTTGTCCCACCCTCTCACCCCCAGTACCAGTCTTTCTTCGTGGTTTCCTTACTTCTGTTCATGGTACCATCATACTTCCAAACACGAAAACTCAAAATCTTAGATTCGTTTATATGACTTTTCTGTCACATTTTCCCTGCGAAATCTACCTTGCAAAATGAACTCACAGCTCCCTGACTTCCACTCCCACCACTCACTCAGGTATTCATGATTTCACTTCTTCAGCACCTATCATTGCTGTAATTAACCAATTCATTTCATGACTACTTATTAAACACCTAACTTGCCTGCTAGACTAAAAGCTCAGTCTAGCAGGCAACATAACCTCAGGCAGGGAA
This sequence comes from Rhinolophus sinicus, assembly GCF_036562045.2. Taxonomy (NCBI): domain Eukaryota; kingdom Metazoa; phylum Chordata; class Mammalia; order Chiroptera; family Rhinolophidae; genus Rhinolophus; species Rhinolophus sinicus. The sequence goes on from NC_133759.1 coordinate 37,105,940, forward strand.
TGTCAGTCATTCACAGTACACCTAGGGTGGACCATGTTACTTATCCAAACCAGTAGACTTGAGAGTAAAAGAGGACATTAAAAATAGTTGAGTAATTACGTAATATTATGTGTCAATTATATCATAAAGTTGGAAAAAAATAGTTGGGCATTAACAGATCTACAAGAGCCTTAAACCAGGATATGTGGTCACACTATTTATAACGTCAGAGCTTAGAGAAATGATCCCTGCATCCTAAGTACATAATACATATTGGTTTAATAAATAAATTAAGAGCTGAAATATTCACTTTATCACCGCTTCATTCTTTACTCCATTGCAAGCTTATTTTCAGCCACAAACACTGTCCTGAAACGGGCCCCACTGGGGCCAACAATAACCTCCTCAAAAAAGCTTCTTCAGTTTTCAATTAACCTCTCTAAAAAGCTTTCAATACTACTGGCCCCTCCTCTCTCTTTCATGAAGCTCTGTTAACTCTGTGGTAAACATAATCCTAAATATACAACTGTCTTAAAACAAGGCCTACAATCCTCCCTCGCTCCCTCCACCCCAGATAAACTAAAAGATTTAGAATCTAACCAATATTCACATTTTCCTTCTATATTTAACTTCTGGAAAAATTAAGTAATGAAAGATACAAAATTGGATACTTACCTGGAAATGGTAGCCCCCATTTCAGTCTTTTAGGAAAACAGATGGCATTACTTATTTTTTAAAAGTGAAGTTTTCATGGAAGACTTTTTCAGATTAGAAGATACGCTACAAAAAAAAGGGTGAAAATAAAAGGTATTAATGCTTAAATGGGCTAAATTAAAAACAAATAAATTTTATTATTTATATGCCATTTAATTGCTTATAACTCTACATTTTTAATATGGGGAAAATACAGAAAACACATGAATCACAATATTAAAATACGGAACATCAGAAATGGAAGGGACTTGGGGGGTAGTCAATTAGCTCAGTTGGTTAGAGCATGGTGTTAGTAACACCAAGGTTGCTGGTTCAATCCCCACATGGGCCACTGTGAGCTGCGCCCTCTTAAAAAAAAAAAAAAAAGAACTGGAAGGGACTTAAGTGGACATCCTATGTAACTAAATGCTCTCATTTAGATTACCCCCTTTCTTGAAACCTCTTTTCTATAATAAGCTAGTTTCTTTTGACTTCTCAATCCATTCTTCTATCTACATCATAAGCTGCTAACTACAATAGGTTATTTCATTTTCCCTTTTCTTCTTTAATACTTCATACAAAATATGCATCTAAACAAGCATATAATGAACAATGCAAATCACCATCCCATACCAATAACATTACATCCACCTATGTGCTCCTCTCATTCCAACCTTTTATCCTGAATACTTATTATCCCATTACTTTTTAAAAAATAACTGTCATACATGTATATAACCCTAAATAATACTTTTTGTCCCCTGCTCCCTTTTTCAGCTTGATAAACAGGTATGCTGTATGAAGTCTCCAGGGACTTGAATTCTTTCATTCAATATTTTTCTAAGATTTACCTATGTTACATTTTTATTGCTCTATAGTATTTCATTATATAAATATACCACATGTATTTATCCATTCTGTTGATAGACATTTGGATGGTTTATAGTTTTTTGCTTTTTATCAATATTATTATACATGTCTGCAGGTAACACTTGAACAAGAATTTATTGAGGGCATGCTTTAAACCTAAGTGGAATTGGTGGATCACAGGACATACAAATTCCCAACTTTACCAAAAATGCCAAATTGTCTTCCAATTGTATCACTTTACCAACGCACCAGCAGTATATGAGTTGGTAACATACTCTCTCTAATACTTGGTAAAGTTAGATTTCTTAATTTGTAGCAACATAGAACATATAAAAGAGTGTCACACTGTGATTTCGGTTGTATTTGCTTAATTGGGTTGAAGATCTAATGACGTTGAGTACCTTTTCATGTTTATTAATTATCTATGTTCCTTTCTGTGTTCCTTTGTTCACAGCTTTTGGCCATTATTATTGGGTTGTCTTTTTCTTATTAATCAGTAGGCTTTATCAGGACCAGGACTGGATACATAACTTGCAAGGACCACTTGCAAGTAAAATAAAAAAGCACAGCCACTTATTCAAAAATTAAGAATTTCAAGAAAGTGACAGCTTATCATTAAAATAAGTGTGCGGTCCTGTGTGACTACACAGGTTGTTCCTCTATGAAGGTAGCCCTGCTAAGGACACTAATTCTCTATTGCATGTATTACAATTATTGTTTTCCAAATTTGTGGTTTACCTTTTCATTTTCTTTCTGGTGTCTTTAGATGAATATTAATTTTAATGTGGTCAAAAACATCAATTATTTTTAGTTGACTCTTCTGTCTTGTTGAGAAAATCCTAGTCTTCATAAAGTTTTATGACTTTGTCTTTCGGTTTGAGCCCTAAAACATGGGTGCTTTCTAAGGATCAGTGAGTGAGCTCATAGCCCTTTCCTCCCAGCCATTAAGTCCCATTCTTCGCTAACAACATTTTCTAGGACTTCATGACCTTTATGATAGCAGCATCCTAGTCAGTATCATTTAACTCATTTCTGGGAAATCCTACTCAAAGTGGATTAGACCTGCATACCAAGTTTGGAATTATTTACATTTGTCAGTAGTACTCCAAGTCAAAAATTTTAATAAAAATTTCAAGCACCTAATTAGAACATTTTACATTTAAATGAAGGGAGAAAAGGCTGAAAAAAAATCTTCAAGTTTCATAAAATTAGTAGCAATCAAAGGAGAGCATAATTGTTGCTATTGAAGTTGAAAACCTTTTTCATTTTGTACCTCCAAAATAAAATTCAGCTAGGGAGCAAGTAATTTAATAGTAGTCTTGGTTTCTTTGTTTTTCAAATAAGGACAATAATACTCTTTTCAAAGTGAGAGAAACGCTATAAAACAAATTTTGAAACAATGTCAAAATATATCAAACTGCTTACTTTCCCAAAAGTAAGGGAACCAGTCAACTCAAAAAGAACCAATTTGCTGGTGCATGATGTTGACAGTGGGGGAGGCTGTGTGTGGGGGGCAGGGATATATGGGACTCCCTGTACTTCCTGCTCAATTTTGCTGTGAACCTAAAACTGCTCTAAAAAATTATGTCTATTTAAAAAGGGAATAAGTAAAGGAAATGCTTCAACTGCACCCCCCAAAAAAAATCAATTTGACACAAAATCGGCTAATAATGAACGGAAGTATATTGTTTACTGTTCTTGCGCAGTCAACAAAATCACTCTGATTTCATCAAACACAGAATTCAAAAAAGTTTATTCTTAAAATTCCTAATAATGCTTTACGCATAAGCAATGTTATTAATGACCTTACACGTGAAGATCCACTTACATAGCTTCATTGTGAAAAGAAACAGAATTTATTAGAAGGAAAAACTTCTGGACAAATAACAAGTGTCCATTAAACCTTAAAGAGGTGGGGGGGGTGGAATTTCAAAAGTTCACCCAAGCCCTGAGAATGGCCCATGACCAAACCAAACCCCTACCCAAGTTCTATCTCTGGTCTGAGTTCAAGTAAAAGTACTTTTCTACAAAACAAAACCAAAAAAACACACTATGCCTGAATCATGCAATTTATATTATAATTCAAGAGCTGGCTAAACTATTCTATTTAAGTAACAATCATTTCAAATTCCCACCCTCCACCCACAAATAAACAAGCCAAACGATCCCAATTCTAAACTCATGTCGTGGTAGAGATGCTCATCTCCCTGTTCCTAACTACTGAACCGGGAAGACTCCCAGAGCACTGCCACAAAGTCCTAGACCTACAGCAAAAGAATGTAATTTCTACTCCACCATTTATTTTTACAAAACTAAATTAGACCAGTCAAAAATATGCTTTGATACTTATTACCCAAGAAATAACCAGATTAAGATTGTTAGTGAATGAGTTTCTCAATCTATCTTTTTTATTTTTCTTTTTAACAAATGGAAATTATTTATCATGGCTTTCTTTTAAAATATGTTTTTTTAAAAAACCAATATACCCAATTATCGGGGGGAAATGGGCAGTCTCATTAGTGCTCCAGAAAATTAAAATTAAAACCACAATAAGATACCACTATATACCCAGCAGAATAGGTAAAAAAATTAAAGAAACTAACAATACCTAGGATTGCCAAGGATATGAGCAATGGAAATTCACATACCTTATACATGACACAGGATTTCCACCTTACATATACATCCAAAAAAAATGTGGACACATTTCAACAAAAGATAGTTACTACAATGTTCACAGCAGCATTATTCAGAATAGCCAAAAACTGAAAACCCAAAACAAAATGGATAAATTATGATATATTATCACAATGAAATACTATATTGCAATGAAAATAAATTACTTATAACTTTATAAAACTGAACTGATATATAAAAATATGTAAGATATAATGCAAAAAACATAAAGTACAGGGCAGTTGGTCTAATGTGCTTCTGGCAGAGGGGTAAAGATGTAAAGAAATAAAAACTCTATTATTAATATTTGCTATGTGTATAACAGACATTGAAAGATTACACAAGAAACTGGGCTTTTTTCCTGGGCAGAATGAGATGTTCGGAGGTTGAATGGATATGATTTGGGTAGTTGGGAATGGAGTAGGAGACCATTTATCTTTTTATTCTTTTTAGTTTTGAACCACGGGGATCTATTATATACTATAAATGTAAATAATCCATAAAAAGGATTCAAATACCATAGATATATATACACATTTTTTTTAAATCAATTAAGATGTGTGCACCTAAATTACAAAACGCTATTTCAGGGAGCAGCCAGATGGCTCAGTTGGTTAGAGCGCGGGCTCTCAACAACAGGGTTGCCGGTTCGAGTCCCACATGGGCCAGTGAGCTGCGCCCTCCACAACTATATTGAAGACAACGAGCTGCCGATGAGCTGCAGGAGGGGCGGCCGAATGGCTCGGTTGGTTAGAGCACATGCTCTTAACAAGGTTGCTGGTTCAATTCCCACATGGGATGGTGGGCTGCGCCTCCTGCAACTAAAGACTGAAAACAGCGACTAGACTTTGAGCTGAGCTGTGCCCCCACAACTAGGCTGAAGGACAATGACTTGACTTGAAGCTGATGGGAGCTGGAGAAACACACTGTTCCCTAATATTCCCCAATTTAAAAAAAAATTTTAATGTATTTATTAAAAAAAAGATATTTCAGCAACAAAAATAATTTCCAAATCCCTCAAAAAAATAAAAACCACAAGTATGCCTCAAACACACATAAAAAATGAGAACCACTCTTTTACATATCATAAGAATGACAATATGGCATTGTCCATCTCATTAAGTAAGCTACGTGGAGCAACTTGCAACTACACATAACAGGTAAATCTAACAAGCATATTGTTGAATAAAAGACATCAGATACAAAGTCACTCCTACTCTATGATTCCATATATGTGATATTCAAAAAATGAGCAAAACTAATCTATGGTGTTGCCAGAACAGTGATTACCTTTGGAAAAGAAGTAAGCAATAGTAATGGAGAGTTCCTGGACTCCTAACATTTTTCTACTTCTTGGTGGTGGTTACATGGGTCTGTTTCAGTTGTGGTAAGTCATGATGTTATATATACATTGATGATTTTTTACCTTTTACTACACTGAAAAAAGTTAAAAGGAGAAAAAAATACACTGAACTACTATTTCACATCTGCCATACTAACAAAAAGGACTGATAGTATCAATTGCTTTTGACAATGGGGAACAACCAAAACAGTTTACCTTCAAGTTGACACTGTAAATTAGCATGACCTCTTAGGAAAAGATTCTACTATTATCTAACATATTTCATCAATTTTAAGCTGAAGTTTTTTCCACATTTTAACACCTCTGATATAGAAATGTACCTTACAGTCACTCTAAGTCAGGCAGCAGGTATGAGCCACTGGTCACCACTGCCTACAAATGTGAACATATTTCTTTTTCCTGATGGACTAGTAAGACAACTACAACCCACTAATATTTCAGTACACAAACCATGTAAGGACCATTTGAAGTTAAAATAAATATCCTGGCTGTGGTCTGAAATCTTTATTGACATCTTCTGGTGTCACCAAAACCCCCAGAATGAGGTCAGAGGCTTATGAAAATCCATCTCACTATAACCTTAAGACTTATACACTCTGCTATACATGTTTTACTTGGATGGGGGGGGGGGGAAGATGTGTAAGTAAGGATAACATCATTTTTGCTTCAAAACTCCGTGATATAGTTAAGTTCACAGAAAAAAAAAGTGTCTTAAAAATATGAACACTCTTACCCTCATTCATTAGAAAAATGCAAACTACAATGAAACACTATTTTCAACTAACCAATTTGGCAAAAATCCCGGTTTGCCACGTTACTTTGTGGGCAAAGCTGTGAAGAAATACACATTATCCATCCACCATACCGACGACAGCAAAACAGTAATTATATAAATTATGTGAAGGATGTAACTAACCTACTCTGGTAAATATTTTGCAATATATACATGTACCAAATCATCACATTGTACACCTTAAACTTACACAATGTTACACGTCAATTAAATCTCAATAAAATTAAGGGAGGAGAAATACACATTATCCCTTGTTATCAGTGGAAGAGCCTGGATCCAAACATAAGGGCAATTTGGCAATACCTATCAAAATTGCAAAGATATACACAGCCTTCGATTAGTAATATCACATCTGAATTTATTCCATAATTATATACTTGAATATGGGCAAAATGACACACGTACCAGGTAATTCATTGCAACACTGTTACAATAACAAAAAACTGGAAACAACCCAAATGTCTACCATTAGAGAACTGATTAAACAAATTACCCAAAGGGAAACATACAAGTTAAGAAACAAAACAAAACTATATACTCTTTGAAAAGATCTTCTGTGACGATCTCCATTATTAAGGAAAAATCACAATGTACAAAGGGTGGAAAGACCAATTTGCAAAACAATAGTATAATAACATGCCACCTTTGGACTTGGTGGGCTCTTAAGTTAAGATAGAAAGAAATAAGAGTCTATATTTTTATTTTCTTTATATAAAGAAACTCTAGGAAGATGCATAAAAGACTAAGAAATAGTTATCTGGGCTGAGTGGAGTGTTGAACGAATGGGGTGAACAGGAACAGTGTCACGGCTTGGGGCTAGAGGTCAGAGAGTTTCCATTGTTTAACTTTTTATATTGAAAAGTTTTTAATCCCATAAGACTCTATTACTACTATACATAGATTAGTAAATTAATAAGCCAAAATAGGATCCAAATACTATCAACAAACATACACAATGACAGGAACCATTCTTTTACCATCTCTGTAACTAAGACCCGAGCGTTGCCCATCTCACTGAGGTCTGTAGTGTGACCTTGTCCAAATGGATTACGTCATCAGCCCAAGATCTCTTAACACTAGTCTCCCTGAGAAAGGATATTTTCTCCGTAATTCCCTTTTGCTTCTCTTAAGGTCAGGGTGAACCTTTTCTCCCCAAGTTACATAAAGCCTCATGTCTCTTCTGAACAAAAGCTTCACTTAAGGGTTCTCTCACTCTCATCTGTAAGTCCAGGAGTTATTCTTTTCTACTTACCACCAATTCTTTATATATATATATATATATATATATATATATATATATATATATATATATATATATATATATATATCACATTGTGCGTTCACCACCCAGGCTTACCAGCAATTCTAATAACTAAGTCAAGGTCTAATAAATAAGGGAAACCTACAAAAGGGAGACATCCAGAGTTTGCCACCAATAATGTCTCCTCCTTACAACTAAATCAGTGAGATAACCCCTACTCTGAATTGTCCTCCATAGTAAATTCTAGCATCCACCTCTCTTTTACCTAAAATGTAACACACTATTTGACTAAATTCTGGTAACACCAAGATTAAGTATGAGAGTATGGGGTCCAAACCTCTGGTGCCCGTGCAGCTGCTGCTCATTCCAGCATCCTGTCCATCAGGCCAGCTCATATACACCTGCAACAGTTCAGGTGACATTTTCTTTAGGGCCATTCCTGATCCCATAAGGCTCATTCCTATGGGATCCTGCTGTGAACTATATGTATCTCACTTATTACAGTGCATTTCAAATATTAGTTTACCTGTCTCCCCTACTGGACTCTGAATTCCTCAGGACAAGGGGAAAGTCATATTCATATTTATAATCCAAGTAACTACCAAAGCACCTTTGAATATGGCAGGTAATCAAAAATGTTCACTGAATGAATTGAAGAAACTACACACATAGACAAATTGTGAGTGTGGCTGAAATCTCACTTAATGTTCTGCTTAACCCCAAAAGGCATTTTACTTCATTCAGTCCCTGTTTTGAAGGAAACAGAAACTCCAATTCTTTTTCCTTAGTTAAATACATCAATATCTTAAATGTAAAGTTTCGTACATAAAACAACTGAAAATATCAAGTATACATCTCAATCACTTCAGAAGTGTTGCATAGAACTACATAAAATGTATGTCTTCAAAAGGTAAAGAAAAAAACAGCTGATGTTAGATTGCCAAATTTTTATGACCTTTTATTCATTTTTTATTGTAAAGAAATTATGAGGTATATGATTAAAGAAATACAGATATATAAAATCTTCTAAGAAGGTAGACAAAGTTATAGGGACCAGGTTTTTTCCACGCAGGGAAAAAATCCACTAACTGATACGGGCTTTCCCATAATGAGCTGTCCCAAGTGGCCTGAGGAAGAGGAAGTAGAAAATAGAATAATCAACTATTCACATATACCAGGGGTGTGCAAACTTTTTTCAACGTTCTTCACCAAGGGCCATATGCAGTAAAATACACAAACAGCCGGGCCACTCACTCGAGGTGAAGTACGTATTGCCTCACCTGGTTTATTTAAGTAAACTAAATATACTTTTGGAATTTGCTGTGGGCCAATTAACAATGGATTGTGAGCCGCAGTTGGCCCGCGGGCCGCAGTTTGGACACCCCTGACATATACCCAATTGTATGGCAGGTAGGTATTTACAATCCAGGATAAGTTTTCAAACTTCATCAAATACTGGTAAAAACTGGGAACCAAGGAGAAAACAAACTATACGGATGCTTCTAGTTAACCCTAAACCTCTCTTCAAAATCCAGGAATTCAGTATCTTTTTATTTTCTATGAGAGAATAAGAAAGAGTAGACAGAACTAGGAAATATACGCGTATACATGTATACCGACACATGCATACAAACATCTACATTTCTGTGTCTATCTAAAAAGACCACAAATTCATACTATCTCAGATTCCAATCCAAAACTACAATAACAATGCTCATTCAAGCCTTATTTATAACTTCCATTACCACAGTGATAAATCTAACTAACTCTTATCATCTTCAATATATTGAAAAACTTGCTCAATCCTAAAATGCACATACAGCAGTTATGAAATTCCTAATTTACTCCAGTATGAAAAACAATTACACAGTTCAGTATTTGTTTACAGAGTTTTTGTTTTAGCCTGGGGTTCATAGTCAAAATTCTGTGTAGTTAATTGGTTTAGTTTTTTTTTTATTCTCCCTTTCAATGTGTTATTCACTAGAAACCCACGTAGGTTCATTCATTTGTATTTCACTTGGGTTTTTTTCTCTTCCCATTCTGACAGATTTTATGTATTTGTTTCTGATCATGTGAAATACTAATGTAGACTCAGAAACACATCCCTCTCTCCATCCCTCCTCCTCCATTCCCAGCCCCTTCATCCTTTCCACACTGTACCCACCCAAATCCCGCGGGAAACCAATCTCATTAGTTTTTGGCTTATCCTCCCTGGGTTTATTTTTCAGTAAGTGTGCAAATACGTATCTATATTCTTGTTTCCCTCTTTGCCTTACCGTTTTAGGTAGCATACTGTAGTTACTCTTTTGCACTCTTTTTCATTAACAATATGTCTTAAAAATTACTTTATATCAGTTCATAGAGATCTTCCTCACTCTTTTCTTTACATCTGCACTGTACTCCACTGTGTGGATATACCACTGCTTATGGTTAGATTGTTTCCAGTATTTTCACAGCGCTACAATGTAAACTATTAATATACTTCTGTTCTGTTCCCCCTCAAACACCATCTCAGCCAAAAACAAAGACAAAAAAACTGGTTCTACCTCCAAAACATACCAAACTCACCGAACACTGCCATTAACCCTGACACAGCCACGCTCTAAGCCATTATCAGCATTTCTTGGCTACTCTGCTCCAACACCCTCCTAATCAGTCGCTCTGCATCCACTCTAGCCTCTCTACAATTCATCTGTGCCACAGCAACTAGAAAGTACCTGGTACAGAATAATTTAGATCACTGCAATTCCTTGCTTAAAACTTTCCAAAAGCTTCCCATTGTAACCCTGAGTTGCAGCTATGCCCTACAAGACCGTATATAATCTGGTATCTATCTACTTCTGATCTCATCTTCCACTCTCTTACTCATTCACTACTCTCTGACCATACTGGTTTTGCTTTCTGTTCCTCACATACTGTGTTCCTACCTTAGGGCTTTTTGTACTTGCTTTTCTTTCAACTTGGAATGTTCTGCCCCAGGTCATTTACCACCTTCTAACATTCATCATTTCTCAACTCAAAAGTTACCTCTTTTAATAGGTTTTCTGTGTATCACCTGGGTCATTCTTCTAGATGACAAAGGGGTTCTACAGAAAGTAACCTCACAGGGTGATCTAATCAAAAATTCCTAACTGGGCAGATCATGGTGAGGAGTCTTGCCCCAGACATATAACTTAGTAAAAGGTTTATCTTTGCTTTAAGCAAGCCCCTTCTATTGTTTTTGTGAATCTAGGTTATAACACACCTTTCAAGTGCCTCTTTTCAGACAGAGACCACACTCAAGAGAGAACATAATCTTGTTAACTATCCTCTAATCCAATCCCCATCTTGCTTTCTTCCACCTTCATGTAACCTTCCTTACTTTCCCTCCTTAATTCCAAATGCATAAAAGAAGGTGCAAACTATCATTCCAAGAAGCACTTTTCTCAGTCTGTTGAGATCTGGCTTCCAGGAGTATCCTGTTTGGCTCAAATAAATTTTTATAAAAATTCTCTACAGGTTTGGACAAGCTAACACTGACTTTTGCTACCATTTTAACACCTTCATAATGCTTATTAGTACTTACAATCCTCATTTATTATTTACATGTTGGTTATTCCATTGGAAAATAGGGAGTTTTGAGGACAGCTTTTAATCCATACAACTTTAACTATTTTTTAAACTTTTCTGTAGGTTTGAAATATTATATTATAGTAAATTAAGACCGGGTCTTATGTTAATTTTTGCTCTCAAAGACACATTAGAGCTGATGGTCCAGCTAGGTCTTATTTTCGGGGCAACACGGTAACAGTAGAATTGCTGGGTCATATGGTAACTCTAGTTTAACTTTTTGAGGAATTGATACACTGCTTTTCCAAAGTGGCTACACTATTTTACAACCCAACCAGCAATGTATGAAGGTTCCAACTCCACACACAACACTTCTTATTGTCCATCTTTGGATTATAACCATCTTAGCAGTGTGAAGTGGTTAACTCATTATGGTTTTGATTTGCATTTCCCTAATAACTAATGATGTTGAGCAACTGATCATGTGCTTATTAGTCATTTGTATGTCTTCCTTGGAAAATGTTTAAACACTTTGCCAAATTTTAAATTGGATTACATAAATTTTTATTATTGAATTGTAAACGTTCTTTATATATATAATCCTTATTTGATATGTGCTTTACTAATATTTTCTCACTGACTTTCTATTTGAATGATAGGATCTGCATTTTCCTATCAACTTAACCTCCAGATTCAGAAGAAAGTCTTTGTCAGTAGTAGTTTATAACCATAATCAGCACATTAAAAACAATTTACGAGAATCTGGTATCACTGACAAATGGTTACTTGAAACCTACATTTTACAGGAAATACAATAATTTAATTTAGGTAGTAAGAGGAGTTGAAGCCACAGATTATTCCTATGTTGTCAATGCTAATAGTGGTGTATAGAATACCCTTTGATAAAATGTTGATTGCAAACTTAGCAAATCACACAAAATCAGAAACACAATCTTCTAACCTCTTTACATTTAAAAATACATACTTGTGGGCCGGCCCGGTGGCTCAGGTGGTTAGAGCTCCATACTCCTAACTCCGAAGGCTGCCGGTTCGATTCCCACATGGGCCAGTGGGCTCTCAACCACAAGGTTGCCAGTTGCAACTCCTCAAGTCCCGCAAGGGATGGTGGGCAGCGCTCCCTGCAACTAAGGCTGAACACGGCATCTTGAGCTGAGCTGCCACCCGGATGGCTCAGTTGGTTGGAGCGCATCCTCTCAACCACAAGGTTGCCGGTTCGACTCCAGCAAGGGATGGTGGGCTGCGCCCCCTGCAGCTAGCAACGGCAACTGGATCTGGAGCTGAGCTGTGCCCTCCACAACTAAGACTGAAAGAACAACAACTTGAAGCTGAACAGCACCCTCCACAACTGAGATGGAAAGGACAACAACTTGACTTGGAAAAAAGGCCTGGAAGTACACACTGTTCCCCAATAAAGTCCTGTTCCCCTTCCCCAATAAAATCTTTAAAAAAATAAAAAATAAAAATACATACTCGTATAAAATAAAATAGATTCCAACAGTACTACATAAGGGTAGAAATTAACACATTTTAGAAACTCGTTATTTCTGACTACAAGAGCTGGAACCAACTTCTCAGTCTAGAATACAAGGCCTTCTGTGATCCACCTCTTCCTATCTTTTGAAACTCCCTCACTTTACATTCCAGCTCAGTTACTTAAACACCTGTAATTAAGCCCTGATATCAGCTCCTACAGGAATACTTCCTTGACCACCTTTCTCCTAAGGACCAGTTTAGAACTTTCTAGTCCAGTGGTTCTCAAATTTTTTGGTTTAAGGACCCCTTCACACTCTTAAAAATGACTGAGGACTCAAAAGCTCTTACCTACCTATATAAGTTATATCTATCAATAGTTACTGAATTTGAAATTAAAAATGAATTTTACGGTTTTTCATGTAAAAAATAATAAGCCTGTGTAATGATTACTTAAAAAACCCCTTTTAAGCATATTTTAGTCTTAAAAACCATATCTTTCAGGGGCGGCCAGTTAGCTTAACTGGTTAGAGAGCAGTGCTCTCAACAAGGTTGCAGGTTCGATTCCCACATGAGCCACTGTGAGCTGCGCCCTCCAAAACTAGATTGAAACAACTACTTGACTTGGAGCTGATGGGTTCTGGAAAAACACACTTAAATAAATAAAAGTTAAAAAAAAAAAATCTTTCAAAACAAAACCTTTAGTGAGAAGAGTTATATACTGTTTTACATTTCTGCAAATCTCCTTAATGTCAGGCTTAATAGAAAACAAATTCTCATCTCTGTCTGCTTGCACTGTCAACCTACTGTGATGTCACAAGTTATACCGCCTCTGGAAAACCATCATATATTTTTAAGCAACTAAGAGCAAAAAAAGTAAATGTCTTATGTTATGAAAATAGATTTGACCTTGCAGATCTCTGAGAAAGAGCTCAGGGGCCTCCAGGAGGCCCCCGACCACACTTGGAAAACCACTGCTCCATTCTGTGCTCCCACAATACCCTGGATAGGCTCTATCATTTGCACTTACCACACAGTACCGAATTATCTGTTCGTTTTCGCTCTTCAAGTTCCTTAAAGCTGTAAGCCATGAACCTTCTTCAACTTTGCATCCCTGTGCCTCATAAAGCATATAGCATATATCCTCTCAATAAACATTTCATGAATAAAACGGTAAATATAGGAAAATATTCACACACCCTAATGTAGAAAGGTACATGTAAATGAACCAGATTCCACCATAGCCAATTCTCCACCATAGCTAATAGAAATGTATGAAAGAAAAATCATGATAAATTCATAGCACTGCCAGAAGTAGAATAAAGGAAACATTCAGATCTGGCGTAAGCACACTAGATTAGACCTTTTCAAAGTTCAACCTGAGGGAACAAGGAAAGCAGATCCTATAAAACATCTTAGACTGTAAACAAACACCCACAGATCCAGTTTCCTGACTAAAGTATTTTATATAATATGCATGTGTCAACTATTAAAAATATAAATTTAAGTAAAATAGTTAAAAACCAGAAGGTGGTAAGTCTACTTGGAGACTTATTTACTTGCTAGTAACAATGGGCCTGCCCTCACTGTGAGTCACCAAATGGTACCAGGGACTCGAGAGCTTATTCACCTGACCTGGGAGAGCAGATAATACACCACATTAGGACCAATCCATGACTAATACTAGAGAATTAAGTACATATAATCTTTTTTTTTTTAAATAATCTTCTGAACAAAATCTAAACCACAGCTCCTATTTCCTTATTTTCAGTATTACTTAAAAGTACAAAGTATGTTGCTGGAGAAGAGCTTTGCTATACAGAGACTGAACTAATCTCTGTAGGAAACTGTAAGTCTACTAAAGCAAAATACATAATCAGGTAAAAAGTCAATGCAGGGGGCGGCCGGTTAGCTCAGTTGGTTAGAGCGCGGTGCTCTTAACAACAAGCTTGCAGGGTCAAGCCCCACATGGGCCACTGTGAGCTGCTCCCTCCACTAGATTGAAACTACTTGACTTGGAGCTGATGGGTCCTGGAAAAACACAAATAAAGAAAGAAAGAAAGTTTTTGTTTTTTTAAAAAGAGGCTTAAAAAAAAAGTCCATACAGAAAGATGAAATGAAGATTCAAGAAAGCTAGTGGACCAATTCAACTTGGGGGAACTTACATTTAAAACTCATGACTTATGAATAAAGTATTGACCCAGAATGTATAGGAAGTAAAAAGTAAAGGGCATGCAATCTAAAAGGGGAGACAAGCACACTAATACAAAAAAAACGATTAAAAAACTGAGCGTAAGTCAAGATAAGAAATCGTATTTGTGACTTAGTTTAACCAGAGCATAAAATCATGGGACCTTGACTTTGTGGCTTTCCAGACTTTGTAGCTTTCCATTACTCACTGCCTAAACACAGCCAGCCAGCCATCTCCATCTTGGAATTCTCTTGATCAAAACCCAACTACTTAAAATTTAACCCCTCTGCCTGGTAGTCAGTGTAAACAATAAATTAGCACCATCAAGTTTAGTTCAGCTCATCCACTAATTGTTTAACATTGGGAAAGTTCCCTTAACTTCCAGTTTGTTATTTGGAAAATGGGATGGCTAAATTATATGATCTTTAAAGTCCATTTCAACTATAAATTCCATGTGGTCAAGCAATTCTACACCTCACAATTCCTCAGCTTTTGTTCTAGTCAAACAACTCTCCAACCTTCTTACAAGGTCCCGCATGGCCCCTGCCTCCCTCCTGGACTCATCCTACACATCCTTTATCCTACACAACGCTAGCCCTTAGTCTTTCCTCTCAAGCTATATATGGCTTCCTTTCAGTTTCTCCAAGATGCCAGGCTCCCTCCCACCAAAGAGTTTTCCCATGTGCTACACGACCACATCCTACTATCCTAGGTGTTCTCAGCCGTGTCAGACCCAATACTCCCTTTTCTAAAATAACAAATATTTCATAACATCCCCTTTATTGTTCTAAAATAAAACTTATAGATAATACAAACTAAACATAATTTTAAATAATTACATATATGTGTATGTTATGTAGAGTCCTAACTATATTATAAAGGAAAAATAAAACATAATTTAGTACAAAATAATATATAAGTAAATGCTCTAATACAATTACTTTAGGAGGGAGTGGAACAGCAGAATACTATGGTTTTTCGTAACAAAACTTGGAGGACTAGTTAACCATTCAAACAATACGCATGAAAGCATAACTAACTCTAATTTACAAAAACAACAAAAAACTAGGAATCAAGAAACCTGAGTTCCATTACCAGCTTTGCCCATAACAAGCCTAACATCACTTCTAAATCTTCTTTCTTTAAAAAAACTTAAAGTCACTTCACCAGTCTGGCCCTCAGTTCCAGGTGGGTGAAGAGCGCAGACAAGGCTGGCACAGTCCCTAGGCGATGGTCAACCAGGTGGAACTCCACGCTTACTTCACCAGAACAGCAGCTCAGCAAGGATCTGTTGACATACTGTAGCTAGCATCTGTTTGTATAAGGCTTCTCTGTTTCTCCTTGTGTTATAAAAGGGACTATTGGCAGTTTCTTATAAAATTAAACACACAATTATCATAAAACTCAGCAACTGCACTCTTGGGCATTTAGCCCAAAGAAACGAAAACTTATGTTCACACAAAAACCTGTGTTCACACAAAAACTAAATGTTCATACTTGCTTTATTTGTAACGGTCAAAAACTAAAAACAATCCAAATCTTTCAACAGGTGAATGGTTAAACAAACTGTGGTTCATCCATATCATGGAATTCTACTCAGCAATAAAAAGAAACGAACTGTTAAAACATACAACACCTGGACAAACTTCAGGGAATTATGCCAAATGAACAAAGGCAATCTCAAAATGTTATAAACTGTGTGATTCCATTTATATGACAGTTTTAAAATGACAAAATAGAGGACAGATTAGTGGTTACCAGGAGTTGTAGACCACAGAGGGGAGGGGAAGGTGGGAGAGATGCGTGCTAGAGGTAAGCGTGGTTATAAACATGCAACACAACACATCCTGGTGGTGTTGGAACGGTTCAGTATCTTGACTGCGGTGGTGCAGACAAAAACCCACACAGATGATAAAATTGTATAGAACTTAATACACACACACACATACACACACACACACGTTAAGTAAAACTGAGGAAATATGAATAATGTCAGTGGACTGTATAAATGTCAATATCCTGGTTGTGATACTATATTAGTTTTACAAAATGTTACCAGTGGGGGAAACCCAGTCAAGAATACAAAGAATTTCTCTGTATTATTTATATAGCCGCACATGAATCTACAATTATCTCCATCAAAATCTCAATTTAAAAAAAAAAGCCTGAAAACCTAAATCCACTGAGCTACAGGCTCCCTAAAGCTAGAGCCTGGACATTTCACAGTCCTCTGTGCTTTTCAAGCTGCCAGTAGTAAAGAACTAATGGGTTTTCACCCCAAGTTATAGTAATCCAATAGATTCCTAAAATACAATAAAAAGAACAGAAAAATAAAAGACAAAATACAAGGCCACATTTTCTTATCAATTCTCAATTTCTGTAGGAGACCATCGTGGACGTGGCAGTCAGCAAAAGGATCATAGTTTTGAGTAGTGATGCAGCAAGACAAGTAAGCCTCCTCAGGAATTCCTCGCATACCAGTTCTCTCTCCTGGAAATTCAGCAGAGAGACATCAATCATCGGACTAAAGAGATGCTTCCCATGTTCATTAAAAAGATCTTAAAATACTTATGGGGGGACCTCCTATATAGTCATGAAAAAGCCAATCGAGCCAAAAAACAAACAAAACATTTCAGGAACCAATCTCTTTATAAAAGATAACACACAAGAGTTAAATGTTCCTTCAAGCCTGATTAGTTGAGAAATCATTCTTTAAAATATATACACTACAAATCACATACCTAAGATTAAAGTAAGGCAACTTAAGGTGTTCTGTGAAACTCTTTGTTGGAGACTAGTCTGGACTGGGTTTTAGGATAGGAGTGCTCAGAATATGAAATTGTCTATTTCCCAAGACTCCAGCTCTACATCCAACTACCTTTCTCCTTAATTTAGGTTCAAATACAGATATTACATAACAGGAGTTAAGAGAAAACATGAAAAGTAAAATCTCTGAGCAATTTCCCAGTTTCACTTAATTTTATCCATAGTTCAAAACTCCTTTAAAATAAAACTCTTGCTAATGATACTAACAAACAGCTAAACTGCCTGCTTTGAGGTTCACATCTTTTCCTTCTCTATGCCAATACTCTTAAAGATTAATAAATACGCAGCAAAATGCTAAGAACCAGGTAATATACAGAAGGCAAACCTAGGGCAAGAATAATACCCTAATTAACAGCCCTAATACATAGTGAAACACATTTATTAATGAAATTGAAAAAGGAAACAGAATTATTCAGCAAGAAAAGGAAGTACTGGGACCGGCCCAGTGGTTCAGGCAGTTGGAGCTCCGTGCTCCTAGCGCCAAAGGCTGCCGGTTCGATTCCCACATGGGCCAGTGGGCTCTCAACCACAAGGTTGCTGGTTCAATTCCCCTATGCGATGGTGGGCTGAGCACGATTTTTAATCGTGCAACTAACAATTAAAAATGGCAACTGGAGAGCTGGCCTGGTGGCTCAGGCAGTTACAGCTCCATGCTCCTAACTCTGAAGGCTGCCGGTTCGATTCCCACATGGGCCAGTGGGCTCTCAACCACAAGGCTGCCAGTTCAACTCCTCGAGTCCCGCAAGGGATGGTGGGCTCCGCCCCCTGCAACTAAGGTTGAACACGGCACCTTGAGCTGAGCTGCCTTCCGAATGGCTCAGTTGGTTGGAGTGCAGGCTGTCAACCACAAGGTTGCCAGTTCGACTCCCGCAAGGGATGGTGGGCTGTGCCCCCTGCAACTAGAAAACAGCCACTGGACCTGGAGCTGAGCTGCACCCTCCACAACTAAGATTGAAAGGACAACAACTTGACTTGGGGAAAAAAAACAAATGGCAACTGGACATGGAGCTGAGCTGCACCCTCCACAACTAGATTGAAGGACAACTACCTGGAGCTGATGGGCCCTGGAGGAACACACTGTCCCCCAATATTCCCCAGTAAAATTAAAAAAGAAAAAAGAATGTACGTAAATGTGTGTAGTCTATACCAACATATATATATATACATATATATATATATATATACATACACACACACACATACGAGTATATACACATGTATTTAAATAGTGGGTAGAAGAGTAGAATAAACACACAGGTATACATTTGTTTGAAAAAGCAAAAAATCGAGGGGTTGGGGGGAATGGGTGAGAAAGATGAAGAGATTAAGAAATACAAATTGGTAGCCACAAAATGGTCACAGGGAAGTGCAATACGGTATGGGAAATATAGTCAATAATGTTGTAAAAACCATGTATGGTGCCAGATGGACAATAAACTTATATGGGGGGGGGGGGGGGAACCACAGCATAAATTATATAAAGGCCTAACCACTGCACTATACACCTGAAATTAATATAAAATAATATTGAATGTCAACTATAATATATATATATATATATATACACACATATATATCAACTATATAAATATATATAGTCACAGGATGTAAAATACAGCAGAGAGAATATAGTCAATGGTACTGTAATAGCTATGTACGGTGTCAGAGGGGTAGTAGACTTGGTGGGGTTATCACTTTGTGAGGGGTGTAAATGTCTAATCATTATATTTTTTTGTACACGTGAAACTAATAAAAAAGAAAGAAAAGGAAGAAATCTCTCTGAAGGATACATGAGAAACTGATGATTTTGGTTGCCTGTGGGGAAGATAACTACATGGCTGGAGGAAGGAAGCCTTTGGTACTTTCAAATTTTAAATGTAGTATCTACTTGAAAACAAAAAAAAAGTTAAATGCAAAAATTATCTTTCAATGTTGGACCCACCCTCTACCTTGACACAGTACCATTAATAATGCAACTATTCTGCAGCTGAGTGAAAAACACGTCTAAAAGCATGTGGTGGCGCTATCATCCATTCTCATGTCTCCCTCTTCTTCCCAAAGACAGTTCCAGAGACTGAAACTCTCTATAAGTGGAAACACAGAAGACTGGAACTATTCACCCTGAACACTAAAGAGACCCAAGAGACCCATTTTCCTAGTTTAGCAACTAAGTAATGCCTAAGCCTCTTCTTAAATTCTGAGAGTCTATGAGACAATTAAATAATAATTATTCTATTTCTCCAACCACATTTGTGTCTCTTAGGTATCCCCTGAATTTCCACATAGCTCCTCCCCAACTGACACTAATTAAACATTGTAATTAGTGTCCATTTTGTTTAATACTGTAATACCTTATAGAAGGTTATCTTTTTAATCTTCAAAATAGTTGAATTTCTTTACTTTTTAATTATATGTATTTATTATATTCACCTCTTTTGGTGAATGCTATTCAAAATTCATAAGCACAAAATGATATACAATAAAGTCTCCCTACCACCCAATTCCCTCAGTTAATCCAGGATCCTCTTCCCAGAGGCAACCAATATATACCAGTATGTTGGTTTTCCTTTCAAAAATAATGCACTTATAAGCAATCAAATACATATATTCTACTGCCCTCTTTTTTAAAAAACAGTAATGGTAGAATTCTACACATACTGTGACCACACTTTTTTTTTTTTAACTTTACCCATTAATGTGGTGAAATCATTCCACATCACTACATAAAAACTTTCCTCATTCTGGTTTAGAGTAACAGAGCATTCAATCATACTTTCTAAAAGTCAATCCCCCTACTAAGGAACATTTAAGTTACTTCAAGAATTTTGCTATTATAAACAACAGTGCAATAAGTAACCTTGTACATGCATCATTTTGCACATGTGTGCGTATAACTATAGGATAATTCCTACAAAAAGAATTAATGGGTAATGGTATGTGCATTCATAATTTTGATATTGCTAAATTGCCTTCCTTAAAAGTTGTACCAACTTATACTTTCAGGAACAATGTATGAAAATATTTTCCCCAGTCCTATTCAGAAGTATTAAAATACTTTATCTTTGCCAAGCTGATAGGTAGAAGTTACTTTGATGTCACTTAAAATAATTTGGGTTTTTCTTAAAGTATGTAAATCCACCCAAAAAATGCTACCTTTTTGAGATTACATTTTAAAGGAAACATTAATGACACTGTCAATAATTTATGAAGACTTCAAAAAGGATTGGACTCCTTAAAAAAAATTTTTCGGGCCAGCCCGGTGGCTCAGGCGGTTAGAGCTCCATGCTCCTAACTCTGAAGGCTGCCGGTTCGATTCCTACATGGGCCAGTGGGCTCTCAACCACAAGGTTGCCAGTTCAACTCCTCGAGTCCCGCAAGGGATGGTGGGCTCTGCCCCCTACAACTAAGGTTGAACACGGCACCTTGAGCTGAGCTGCCTCCCAGAGGGCTCAGTTGGTTGGAGCGCGGGCTCTCAACCACAAGGTTGCCAGTTCAATTCCTCGAGTCCCGCAAGGGATGGTGGGCAGCGCCCCCTGCAACTAAAATTGAACACGGCACCTTGAGCTGAGCTGCCTCCCAGATGGCTCAGTTGGTTGGAGCGCGTCCTCTCAACCACAAGGTTGCCGGTTCGACTCCCGCAAGGGATGGTGGGCTGTGCCCCCTGCAACTAGCAACGCAACTGGACCTGGAGCTGAGCTGTGCCCTCCACAACTAAGACTGAAAGAACAACAACTTGAAGCTGAACAGCACCCTCCACAACTGAGATTGAAAGGACAACAACTTGACTTGGAAAAAAAAGGCCTGGAAGAACACAGTGTTCCCCAATAAAGTCCTGTTCTCCTTCCCCAAAAAAATCTTAAAAAAAAAAAAATTTTCCCTTACTGAAATAAGATCCAAAGTTTAGCATACAACTAAATGTAATCAAGTGCAAAACTTCTCTAATTTATTCAATAGTTCATTTTCAAAATGGATACTTCAGTGGCTTTAAGTCTCCAGCGCCAGTAATGAAGAAATAATACTTTTAATTTTATAACTATATAGGCCTCATCTATAGAAACCATTGCTTATAACTTAATTAAAAATTAGTGGCTCGCTCACCCACTGGTGTGAGCTCGTTAAGCAGAAAACCTCCTGTACGTCCTATGCATCTCTGTCTATGTGCCTGAGTATTACTATTAATGGTACTAGACATAATGTTAATGCTCATATTCCTTTCTCATGTGAATATGGGGGGGGGGGAGGCCAAATAGCATAATGCTTCTCTATTCATTTTTTAAGTTAAAGATAATAACTGTAGTCTGCTGGTTCATTTATTCGTAAGTAAATTTATGTCTTCCTTCCTCTACTCCCAATACTTTAGGATCAAGCTTAGCAACACGTTTCAATATGCCACCCACCTGAGCAGAGGGGAAAGAAAATATTTTGAGATTTTTTTATTTTATTTGAAAACTCTGTAAAGATGATCTACACAAGCTTTCTAGAACATCTAATTATACTAGGTCACACATTAAGCACTTTTGTTAGTTGCCTATATATGACTAACCACAAAACCACAGTCTTTCTCATTGTAAGGCCAAGGCAAAAGGAAAAGCTTATCGTACATTCAAAACAAAGGCATACTACATCAAATAACTATTAATAATAATTCACTGTCTAATTTGTTTAGGAGTAGTGAGAGAAAGAAAGTTAAAGGTTAAACAACTGGAAAATTGTTTCCTGTTTTCAAACACACAGGTACTGAAATAAAGGTCATGATTACTGTACTAAAAAAAAAAATAAACCTTTAAACTTACACAGTCTCTTTCAACCTGCCTCTGAAAGACCTAAAAAATAAAGAACTGTATGAGACAATCGTTAAAAGCATAAATTCTAGAGTCAGGCAGACCTGAGTTTGAAACCTGACTCTCCCACTTAAAAGCTGTGTGCCACTTGGCATGTTAGCTTCCCAAGGTTTCAGTTCCCTCATCTCTGAAATGAGAAAATCACTAAGACCTTCATTAGAAGTTTGTTATAAGGATAAAATGAAATAATATAGAAAGAACACATAGTATAACCTGACACATAAGTAAGCATCTATGTTAACTATTGTTATAGTCTACAATTACATATATATAGTAAGCCACACAGAGCTTTCCTAATAGGCTATATTGACAGTCGCAACTTTAAATGACAAAAGAACATAAAAGGAAGCAGGTTAACAATACACAGAATACACAGAATTAAAGAAATCACTGATTAAAAAATAACAGTCTAGGGCACAAGGAGAAGATAGTGAATTCTTCATTAAGTTAAACATAAAATGATGGTTGCTGGTTGGTATGGTGCATATAGCTCTCTAAAAAAAAGTACACACACACAACCCCCACACACACCTACAAGGACTGCTACATATATATTCTTAGTGGCAGACTGAGTACCTAAAACCCAGAAGCCT
This sequence comes from Rhinolophus sinicus, assembly GCF_036562045.2. Classification (NCBI taxonomy): domain Eukaryota; kingdom Metazoa; phylum Chordata; class Mammalia; order Chiroptera; family Rhinolophidae; genus Rhinolophus; species Rhinolophus sinicus. The sequence goes on from NC_133759.1 coordinate 37,129,066, forward strand.
CTCAGTTAGGAAAAAATATTAATAATGGAGTGGTGGGTGAAGTATATCAAGATTTAAGACAACTAATGATTTCCAGTGAAAAGGGGGTATTTCCACAGCCACCAAAAGAACAAAAATGAAATAATTTCAATTAATCAAACCTTGTCAAAAACCAACAACCAAAACCAACAACCATCTACTCCTATAGATGTTTCCTTAGGCTCACCATATAAAACAACAAGCATGTTAAGTGAATTCCAGCTGGTTCTGCCCCAGGACACCCCCCAAAATTTAACTATAATGAATCTTAATTAAGGGGAATGACATCTATATAGCTGATAAATATGGAACCTAACTTTTGAAAATATACAACTGCAAAAATAAATTTTAGCTCACAAATTATAATTTTTGTTCAGTCAACAATGGCAGCATCTGTAATGATTTATAAAGCTAAAGGAAAACACTGATTCTTTAATAGTACCTAAATACAAGACCCCCGGGTGCTGGAGGAGAGCTCTACAGATACTCTGACCGCCAAAACGATGAACATACGGGAAGTAGGTCCTAGAGCAAATTAAGCCTGAAACATCGTTGGAGGCAAAAATGACAAAACTGAAGCTGTCCTACTTTGTTTGGCACATCAAGAGAAGGCAGGGTTCTTTGGAAAAGACAATAATTGGCGGGGGAAAAGAAGGCAGCAGGAAAAGAGGAAGCCCAAATATGAGATGGACTGACTCCATAAAAGAAGCCACGGGCATGAGTCTACAAGAGCTGAGCAGGGCTGTTGAAGACAGGACATTGTGGGCGTCACTCATGGGGTTGCCAGGAGTCAGAATCTACTCAATGGCAGGCAACACAAATACAAGACCTACACTAAATCAGTAGTTCAAAAGTAAACAATTTTAAATGGCCATAATTCAACTATTTAACAGAAATAATTACTGTGTAACTACATGTAACTTATCGGAGGCAGTATTACCGTGTTTCCCCGAAAATAAGACCTAGCCGGACCATCAGCTCTAACGCATCGTTTGGAGCAAAAATTTATATAAGACTCGGTCTTATTTTACTTATAGTATTTACTTACTATAAGTAAAATAAGACCAGGTCTTATATAAGACCAGGTATAATATAACATAACATAACATAACATAACATAACATAACATAACATAACATAATATAATATAATATAATACTGGGTATAATATAATATAATATAATATAATATAATATAATATAATATAATACCGGGTCTTATATTAATTTTTGCTCCAAAAGACGCATTAGAGCTGACGGTCCGGCTAGGTCTTATTTTCAGGGAAACGTGGTAGTAGCCTGGCTACAAAAACTGAGCATCTCTATTTCAAATAGCAGTTCTTCAGTTTAATTCCTGTGCAAATCAATAGGTTAAATTATTAACATTAAAGTTCAAATTGCATTAAACTTAAAATTCTGACAATCTGAAATCTTATTTAACTCACAAAAGCTCAATCATTCAAGCTAGTCAAGTACAAACGTCTCAAAATGGAGTTTGACCTTCCTGTTGACAGTCACCTCAAATTTCTACCAGTGGCTCAGCAGGTAAAGAATTCATGGAATTTAGGTCTTCAAGGTCTAGTAAGCATTGTGGTTAAACCACCCAGTCAACACAAAATTATGTGGGGCAATGCCTGATGATTATCTAACCCCTTTACCCCTGCCATTTTTTCTCTACTTCACGACCGCCATTACTTCTAAATGGTAGAAGGAGATATGAAATTAGTAAATATTATACGTTAGTTATTAGAAATACAAGGAAAACCTATGATCAGGAATGTGGGTAAACTGCAGTTTCAATAAAGCTCCTGGATTACCCATAGATTTCTTTTAATCCACGTAATCCTGCTCCTGAGCCATGGATAATCAGGATCACATTTCCCTTAGAGGTAAAAGAGCATTTGCCTGGTGGGCTCCCAAGTGGCTGGAGCAACAGAGGACAAGCTCCACGGTCAGCGACACAGCGACACACAGTCCCTCCTGGGTTTGCACTAGTGGGATTCCGGCTGCAGACCCAGCTCTAGCAATAACACCAGGATACGAGGGACTGTCCAGATTAACATTCTTTACTTCAGCAGTAAATATTCCCAGCTAAAGGGTCAACTGATAATAACCTCAGGTAACCTGCATATACATTCTTGGTGAAGACGTGGGGGGAAGATAGATAAATCCTGGAATCAGGACTCAGGAGAAAAATTTGTGAATTTTCTGAAGAAATGATTAAATTTCTAGATTATTAACTGCTTTAGGCTGGAACCAAGTTAATAGGAAAATGAGTAATGGAACACTACATTTGCAAAACACTTTGGCTATACAGGTAACATATCCTTCCTCTCAATCCCTAAGAAAGTTGAATACCTAAAAGTCTTACATTCTGGAATAAAATTAATAAAATTAATCTCTACCCTGCAATATCAGTAAATGGGAATCCTGGGCTTACTAAAGAGAGATGAGAGGATATGTGATGATTATAATCTGCTATGATTTGATCACAGACTTAGCCCCCAAATTTGTTAGAAGGTCCCTATTATAACTTGATATTATGGGATTTGTCTCACTTGACAGGTTCCAAAAGTTATTCAATAATTTTTTTTTTAACTTAAAGTCCTTATAAACATTCCTCCATCTACAGGTAGAAAAAAGTAGAGGGGCAGGCTTGGCAGCGCTGAGGCATTAGAATGTTTGAATTCAGGAAGAGAAGGAAAAGTACAATATCCTGGAATATCCTTTATATGAGTCTTTAGTCCACTACCTCCTCCCAACCTGCTGGTGACACATACTCAAATTCCATAAATAAATAAAAAATGAGGCCCAGGAAGACTGAGTGACATCCCCAAAGTTCCAGCTATTTGAGACCCACATCGAGGCCTACAACCAAGATGTGACTTCTGACCCCCTAGCCTTTCCACAGTGGCTAACAGTGCTTCTATTGTTGGGATCCCCAGTCCAAAGTTAGATAACAGGGAAGATCATAATTTAGAAAGAACATAATTAAAATTACAAAGTTTATTTTTTAATTACTTTCTATGTATTTTGTTCATATGCACAAAGCAGGTTGGATTAAAGCCTTTATGGATGAGTCACTAAGAAAAGCAGGAAATAATAGGCAAGAGGTGCAAAACTGCAATAAATCAAAACCGAACTCAATTTTCACTTCTAAAAAACAACCCGAAGGTGGAAGACCCTTATCAATGCGTGAACCAGGGAGAATAAAACAAAGTTTTTTGGTTTCAGTCATTTTTGTTTTTGTGAATGCCAGTTCCAGCTTTAAAGCTTAAGAGTTTTCCTTTGTTCCACACTTGCCTCCTGAAACTAGGTTAAGATCTTTATCCTGAACAGTCTCTCCTATGCTACATTATCATGACTTAAACAGTTCTGCTTTTACCATAAAAATCTTACAGCATAGCGTAAAAATCCCCAAATGATTAATGAACTGCTGAGAATTCTGACTCGCTGGAGATGATTTAATTAGGAATCATATTTCCAAACATCCATTCAGCGCTTCAAAATAACTACTCATCTAATTTAATTATGATGACTTCACCAAACAGTAACACTGCCCACAATGTTTACAAAAGCACTTGTCACTCCCTTCGGATGTAGCAATGTAGAAAAAGTCTGTTTCCATATTTGTCAAGTGTATACTCTGTAACAAGTGGCGGGGTTTAAAAGTCACTTAAGATTATTTAAATAGCAACGCACTTCAAGTTTATGAGTCCCACCATGTTCCATCCCAAGTGAATCCTAAATTCGCTCGGTTTTATTTCAGCAGCAATTCCCACTCGGTACCAGAGACGGATGTTCCAAGGCAGCCTTAGCCAAAAAGAGACTACAGGATTCTGTTCTGGCCACTGTAATGTAACAGACTCTAATATTAAGCAGCTCCAGTGGAGATTATTGCAACACCTGAGTAATTCGGCAATATGTGTCGTCCCCCCCCCAAACGTACACGCGCAGCCAGGAATTACCAATAGCAAACAAGATGCTGCACCAGGGTTGCTCCTAATTGCCTACCATTTCCCGATCACTTGCTGTTCCGTCTTGCACCGCGTCCTGTCCTATCATCACAACAACCCTGTCAAGTACATATTATTACCATTAACAAATCAGGACACTTTGGCCCAAGGCCCCAGGGGTGGTCAGTAGCGGCGCTAGTATTTGAAAACAGGACTATACCCCTAACAGTCCAGGATCCCCGCCCCTAAAATACACTCCTGCGCAAAAAGACTCTAGAGGGTCAGGAAGCAACGGGGGGCGTCCGCACAGACGCAGGGGGCGAGGACACCACCTCTTCACAGACGCGCCCCTCGGGAACGCGACTAAAGCGCTGGCGGATCAGAGTGGCCAGCTGCGTCTCTTGCCGCGGGAGGCCGGGGAGCGCTGCTCACCTTGGAGAAACCCGGGAGGGCCGCAGTCGAGCGAGGCGCCCCCGCGGGCCGACGGGCGGGCGTCCTCCGAGACTGCAGGAAGCGAAGCGCGGACAACCAAGTCGCCGGCGCCACAGGCTGTGGCCAGCAAGAGCGCGCCGCCGGCCCGCGCGGGGGCACCTCAGCGGGCCGCCGCGACCGCGCCGCCCCTCAACCGCGCCGCATATCCGGGTCCCGCGTCGCCGCACTCACCTGCCCGGCGCTCCGTCGCCACCAGCTCCCGACTCCGGATGCGCGGTCAACAGCCCAGACCACCACGACCGTCTAGCTGCGGCGCCCCCATCCTGCCTCTCTCCGTCACCTCCCGCCTGCCCCACGCGGCGCTACACCAGCCCGCCGCCCATTGCTATGGCCCGTTCCTCCGCCACCACCGCACCGACCGACGGAGCACGCGCGCGCCGCCGCCACCGTGGCCGCGCCCGCGCGCGCGCGCGCGCCTCCTCAGCCGGCCTCCCAGCAGCCCTCGCTCCGCCCCGCGCGCCGCTGGAGCCAATCCCTGAACCCGCAGAGGCCGCCGCAGCTATACGGGACGGGCAGGGCAGGGAGAGCGGCGGCTCTGCTGGCAAGTAGTCTCCGGCTGTCCACTCAGCAGCTGCTGAGTGGCTGAGTGGCTGTTCAGCTAGCCTTTGCTGTGACCGGAGGACCGCGGGATGGGGATCCTCAGCAAACCGCCCCAACTTTCACAGACTCTACTGGAGAGACCCCCTCTGTTCCTGGGTGTCCTTGCTGGCCTCCTCTTTGCAGTTTCCCTAATTCCGTTCTGGTTTTTCAACAAATTCCTTGGTTCCTGTGCGCAGCACTTTGCTTATTGCCCGTCCCCTCTGTCACTCCAGTTTTGGGGATGGAGGGGACGCTGGGTCGGCTCCCGACACCTGGCCATTTAATCCCTGCACTATTAATGGTCATAAAAGCAAAAGTGTAGCCTTCCGAACCCAAAATTCTTTTTTTAATTAAGTTTATTGGGGTGACAATGGTTAGTAAAATTACATAGGCTTCAAGTGTACAATTCCATAATACATCATCTATATAACAGCCTTCCAAGCCCAAGATTCTTTTTCTGTGTTTTCATGTTTGGGACAACAGCTAACATTTGTCTGCAGAGACTTAAGGTTTACCCAGCCTTTTTCGCATAACTTATCTCCTGTTATCTTTGACCTCAACCAGGAAATTTCATGGCTCTCTTTCTTAGTAGCACACTCGAATTTTACTTATTAAAAAACAAAAATTTTAAGTTATTGTAACTTACTACTGCTGGGGCAAGTAAGTAGTTGAGTAGTCTGTGATAGAATGGAGACATAGAACCTAATATAAAGCAAAGGTGGCAAACAAGGCAGTGATTAAAGAATATTTGATAAATGGTCCTGGTTTAATTGATTTCATAATCAAAACTAGAATCATGCCATATTCAAAAATAAATTCCAGAATAATTAAAGATATAAAATACACAAATCAAAAACTTAGAAGAAATTTATTTTTTAATTTTTTTTTTAATTGGGGAACAGTGTGTATCTCCAGGGCCCATCAGCTGCAGGTAGTTGTCCTTCGATCTAGTTGTGGACAGCGCAGCGCAGCTCCAACTCCAGTTGCCATTTTCAGTCTTTAGTTGTAGGGGACACAGCCCCCCATCCCATGTGGGAATTGAACCTGCCACCTTGTTAACAGGTCTCTCTCTCTCTAAGCAACTGAGCCATCCAGCCGCCCCTCTGGGAGCTCAGCAGCAGCTCGTTGTCTTCAATCTAGTTGTGGAGGGCGAAGCTCACTGACCCATGTGGGAATGAAATCGGCAACCCTGTTGTTAAGAGCTCATGCTCTAACCAACTGAGCCATGCAGCTGCCCCCAGAAGAAATTTTTTAAAGAATAGTGATATAACCCGTGAAGGGGAATTTTCAGCAAGACAAGAAGCCCAGAATTATTTTTAAAAAATAAAAACATTTGTCTCCATAAACATTTTGAAAGTTTTGCATGACATCACAATAAGACAAGTATAAAAAACAAGAGATGGACTATATCTACACAAAACATATGGCAAACACATTGTATCTCTAACATAAAAGAGTTTCCATAAACAGATTTTTTTAAAAAGCCAAATAACTCAATGTTTTTTTTAAAAAATGGGCAAAGTATACAAGCAGGCAATTAAATGGAAGATAAAATCCAAATTTAAAAATGCTTATTTCACTAATAGTCATGAAGAAGGAAATTAAAACAATAATCCATTTTTCCCTCATTAGATTGGCAAACATTAACAAGACCAATCAATGATACATGTAGAGACAAGCACTTTTAAACATTGCTGATGGGAATGTAAATTGCCATAAACTTTCTAGGAGTAATCTGGAGTAATTAAAATTTAAAATACACATACTTACTCATTGACCAAAAAATACATTAACTCTGCCCTGTAGAAAAACTACAGAAATTACCAGTCATAAGGATGTATACAGGATGCCATAGTGGGTGAATGTTGGTCCTCCTAAAGATATGTCTACCTGGAACCAGTGAACATAGTCTTATTTGGAAATGTGATCCTTACAGATGTAATTAAGTTAAGGATCTTGAAATGAGATCATTCTAGATCTAGAGTGGGCCATAAGTCCAATGACAGGTGTCCTTATAAAAGAAATGCAGAGGGAGATTTGAGATACAGAGACACAGAGATGGAGGTAACGTGAAGAGTGAGGCAGAGATGGGAGTGATGCATCTACAAGCCAAGAATGCCAAGAATTGCTGGCAGCTGCCAGAGCTGGGAGACAGGCATAGAACAGATTCCCCCTCAGAGCCTCTAGAAAGAACCAACCCTGCCAACACCTTGATTTCAGACTTCTGGACTCCAGAACTGTGAGAGAATAAGTCTCTGTTGTTTTAAGTCACCCAGTTTGTGGTAATTTGATAAAGTAGCGAAAGGAAACTAATACAGGTGCTTATTGTATTGTTTGTGCAAGACAAACACTAACAAACTGGGAACAACCCAATTGTCCATAGGTAGTGAAATCCACTAATTAATTGTACTGCCTCCATACTATGGAATATTAAGCAATGATGAAAATGAGTTAGACTTATTTGTATTGACCTAGAGGGATGTCCATGATGTATTGCTAAAGTGGAAAATGCCCTTTTCGAGTGATGAAGAGTGGTATAATCCTATTAGTACATTGCTGGCCATTTTTATATCTATTAATGTGAGCGTAGAGAAAGGGATGGAAGAATTTACACCACTAGGCTGATCACATTGAATACTTCAGAGGGCTGAAAGAGGAGGGTGTGGGTGGGAGGGAGTTATCTTTTTCTTTATAGATTTTTTAATTATCTTACTCATTATAACAAGTATATGTATTATCTTATTATTTTAATCTAATAAACACAGTTTTATAAGAAAAAAACAACTGGTGACTAATTTTTAAATCATGGCTAAAGTTGTGAACGTAACTTTGTGGACAGGGTTCTATCTGTCCAATTTTAGAAGATTCTATTGTTCTCCATAAGCCCCACTGAGTTCTGAGCTATCCTTTTAATATATGATCTTTTCATGTTTCCCCCTATTTGCTTTCTTTCCAAATACTTCTGAGTATTTCCTAGACTCACAGAATTTTTAAAATTTTTCTTTTTAGAATTTCACCACTTTCTTTTCATTGTATAAGTAATCTATTCACACGGTTGGAATCCAAAATGTACAACCAAACATGCAGTAAAAATCTCTCTTTCCACTATGGTGTTCTTACAGACAACCAATGTTGTTAGTTTCTTGAGCTTTCTTCCAGAAGTATTGTATGCATATATAAGCAGATGCAGATATTTCCCCATTTATTTTACACAAATGGAAGTGTTGGAGTTATACTTGTTTTCTTCAAATAATATATATCAGGTTGTTTTTTATTGGCGCATATAGATTTTCTGTATTCTTTTAAAACTTTTACTGGTGTATAGAATGCACACAAAAAAACTTCACGTCACAAATTTTCACAAATGGAACACACCTGTGTAACCAGTTCCCAAATCAATAAAGAGAACATGACAAACATCTCAGAACCCACCTGTGACCCCTTATAGTCACTCCCCTGCCTCCAGGGGTAACCACTGTCCTTTTCCTGGTTTTGAACTTCAATTAAATAGAGTCATACAGTGTGTGCTCTTTTTGTGTTTGATTTCTTTTCCTCTACGTTGTTTTGATAATCACACATTACTGCATGTAATAGTACTTTGTTCATTCATTGCTATATAGTATTTAATTGTATTTACATTCTATTTTATGGCTATATAATGTTCCATTGTAAAAATATAATTCATTTATCATATCCCTTATTGATGGATATTTACACTGTTTCCAATTGTTTCATACACAAACAATGCTGCAATGAACAACCTTGAATTTATATCATTTTGTACATATGTAACTACAGAATGAATTCTTAGAAGAATTACTGGGTTAACAGGTATAGGTATTTGTAATTTTGAAAGATATTGCCAAATTACCCTCTATACGGGATGTAACCTTTGCACTTCTGCCAGCAGAGTATTTGAGAGCTTATTTTCTTAGAATTTTGGAGCTTGGAGCTTGGAGACTTAGAAATCACATGGCACAGCCCACTCATCTTACACAGAGAGAAATCGAAGCCCTGAGGGTGAAAAGACTTGTGGGAAGCCAGAGAGCAAGTTAATTATCATCCCCAAATTCTGAAGGAGGAGGCTTGGATGCTTGTCTCTAGTATCAGAGAGAACCAACAAAGCCTCAAACATCCTGTCCTGCCCACAGCTATTGGCATGCTGCCCCTTCTCCCCTCCTCTTCCACAACTGTCTTCAAAGACCAGCACAAAAAGGCCCAGCCACACACCGACCATGGAAGGAGACAGAAAGGGAGAGGCAGATGGAGGGCAGAGAGGAAGGTGGAAGGGTAAGCAGCAGCCACTTGAGGAAAGACAAACTGCAATAAAAAAAGAAAACTTGGGAGCAGATAAGGAGGAAAGTGATAATAAAGGGAGAACGGGAGGCAAAAAGGCATGGGTTTCTCTCTTTTCTCCAGGCAAAGAAAAACATTCTCACAAATGCCTGATTATCAGTAATATCACTTTACAAATATAAAATTCTGGCTTTAAACAGGATATCTGGGGTAAAATCATTCAGTCTCCTTACATCTGTCTCTTTTATCTACTGCCTCCCCAGGACCAAGATTTGTGCCTAACATATAATAGATGCTTATTAAATTTTTCTTAAATGAATTAACTGCATAGCAAGAAACTGAGGCCCAGAGAGGTTAAGGAGCTTGCTCCAAGTCATGGAGGCAATGGAAACCCAGATCTTCTAGGCTCCTAACTTTGCTGAAGTGGCTGTCAGTTGCTCTTCACGACCCAATGAAATGGCCTTATTGGGTTCCCAAGCACTGCTTTTGCCAACATTCCCAGCTGGATGAGAAATTCTGTAGGAATACTGAGGAACTATTCTAGGGCTACTGGGACTGATGAAATGTTCATAGGTTTGTGAGAAGAGTCAAGGTGCATTTTTATAGGCACCAGAGACTAAGTTTATCCTGCCTAATGACATCTTTCCTGCCTGCCTTCCTAAAGTATATCTACTGTGGTGTGGGAGGCCTGGGAGATTTGGGTTCCATGTTTTTTACATTTTTCCTACCACCCCCCACAATCAAAGCTACATCTGCCTTGCTATCTTGACCAACGCTTCTCCAAGGCCTGAGCCTCCATGTCAATTCCTTGCGACTACTCGCCTCTCTCTGCTCTATTACGAGACCGTTTTGTTCTTGTTTCGGGAGAGGCAGCAAAGTTATATTCAGAGACTGATTCTGTTTGTGCCAGCAATTTATTTAGCACAGGTTCACTGTGAGAATTATAATAATTCCATAAACCAATAGCATAGAGGATAATATCTTTTAATAAGCCAAATAAAGAAATAACATGCTCTGAACAAATGACAGATTAATCACAGGCAAGGGGAGGCAAAAGGAATAAAGTCAAAATTTAGAGATGTACCACTTATACAAGTTTGGTTTCTTGGGAGAGATGGTTTAACCAACTGCAAGTTGACATCTAACTACCAATACAAACAGAAAGTCCCTTGTTGCTAGAGCACGTTGCTAGGTAACAAAGATGCCAGTGTTGGAAGATAAGCTATGCTGCTCCAACGGTTATCATTCCAGGAACCATTACAGAGTTGCACACGCTGCCAACCAAAGAGTTGCCTTGGTCACAGTAGGAGCAATTTTCCAAGATCTCTGAAGAACTTGTTGAGGTCAGTAAAGCATCGCCTTGCCCAGACCAAAACTCTCAAACAGTTCTCACAGACTCTCAGTATTTATAGCCTAAACGTCCCTTGGCCACAGGTAGATTAAAACAACTTCACTTAAGTAATAAACAAGTGGATTTGAAAGCCTATCAAACCAATACCCAACAGACTCCTACCTCTCTGTGCGATAATCACTGCTTTTCCAGCCTGTCTCCCCAGTGGGATGCAAGAAACTTGAGGGCTGGAATGCTTTCTTGCTCCCATCTATATTGTCTGGTCCAAGCACAAATGTCAGTTGGTTTTAATCAAAGGCTTTCTTTTTTTTTCCCCCCTAATTTATTGGGGTGCAAAGGCTTTCTTTTAAAGCCTTTTTAAAGAACCAATTTCTCTGTTCTACTCACATTTTTATCCATTTTGTTTTAGGAAAGGATTCAGAGTGCTACACCAACGTACAACCTGCAGGGCTGGAGCCTGTAGGAACAGGGAGGGCATTCTGAAAAGGAGGAGAATGCCAGGCTTTGGGACAGAAGAGGGACCAGACACTACATTCTCCTGGAAAGCCAAGTAGGAGAAAATTTAATAAAAATTTAATAAAACACACATACACACATATATACACACATAGAGATTTTAGCTGAATTATATACTATACAACTTTAAAAAGAATAAGAAATTTCTATATGAACTGATCTGGAACAATCTCCAAAATATTATTTAATAAAATAGACAAGACGCAGAACAGTAAAATATGCTACTATTGAATATGCATAGATTATCATCAGAAAGACACAAGAAACTAACAGTGGTTGTCTGAAAGAAGGAAAACTATAGACTGGAAACAGAGTGGAAGGAAGAAGTAAGTTTTCTGGTTGTCCGCTTTTATGCTATTTGAAATTTTTATCATACTCACATGAGAGAGGGGAAATTTTCCCCCTTTCCCTCATCGTTCTTCTGGCTGGTCTAATAATAAAATTGACATGAGACAGATTAACAAGAGAAAGTAACCAAATTTTATTGTGTATGTACATATGGGGGATTCGTGAGATTATAGGACCCCAGGACAAATAGGATAGTTGAGGTTTATGTGCCATCTTGAGCTAAGGAGCAAGGGGGTAGTGGTTTGGACTTCAAAGGGAAGGTCGGCAATTCACAAGCAGAGAAGGAACAAACATTTGGTGACAAATTCTTGTCAGGCCACCCAGAAGCAATGGGACACAGAGGGGAGTCTAACAAATAGACTTTGCTAGGTTCTTCCCTGACTGCCACACTTATTTCAAATTAAAATATAGTTATTTATGATGACAGTTCCCTTCCTAAAGCAGATCCTCTATTTAAATTCTTTTAGACAGTTAAGGGTAAGGTCAACGTTTCTTCCTGAGGCTTTTTTTTTTTTTTTTTTTTTTCAAATAAAAAGCTTAAAATAATCAATATCCCAATAAAGGCATATTTTGGTGTGTCAAACTCTGCTACCCCTCACTTATGTATTAGCTATTAGATATATGATATATATGTGATATATATATCATACAAAAGGGCTGTAATTTAGCAACAGGTATGACTGTCATTGAGGAAGGAGAGGCAACAGGCAAGAGAGGAAGGGGTGGAGCTTAGTGATCCAGCCCCTGTGGCAATGAGGACACTCGAAGGATAAGAAACAGGCTCAGGGACCAGCCTTGTAAACTAAGAAGGCTGATCACATTGTATTCTAAGCACAATTAACCTTCAGTCCTATTAACTTGCGAATCTAGAATGGTGTCATTCACTAAAGAAATATAAGGTGAATGTTGAAAAATAATAAATCAGGCACTTTTAAAACCAATTAGCGCTGGTATGCAGGGTTAGGTAGATCAAAGATTGTGGCCCTGGTTCCCAAGGGGTTTGGGTGTGACTCTGCCTAGTGGAATGTGAGCTATTTATCAACAAAGGCGCTGCCCTGTTTGTTGTTGAGGACAGGGCACCGGAGACTCCAATTTAACTTGTTTTTATAAATATGGAAGATAATGTAATGTAATTAAATTAGCATTTTAAATAGTCTGCTACCTGAACAGGTAGCAAATAATCTGAACTGCCTGAATCAAGAATTTTCTGTCTCATTAAGTAGGCATCAGAGGCAGAAATGTCTCACACTCTAGTAATGCCAGTGGCTTGTTTGCAGTTTCACCCTAATTCACCTATTACTGAACTTTTATTGGAGGGCCTACATTCAGCTCTTTAGGCAGCTCACAAGCCTCAGTTTTGCCAAATAGATTTGCTCTCACTTCAAAGGGAATTCTTTAGCTAAAGAATGGACTCCATCACATCTTTCTCTTTAAGCAACACAAACCAAAGAGTTGACTTTCTTTAGCTTCCGCATCTTGACAAGTCTTTATTTCAAAATGCAGGTAGATAAGATAGTTTGGCTTCTTGCACTTCTGAAACTTAAATCAAGCTAAACTCACAGGTCTAGAGCAGTTTTGAAATACCTATGCAAATGAATGGGGAGCTTGCAGGTACAAGATGGGTCTGACAACAAAAATCTGGATTGCTCAATCTGAAAGGGTTGGGACCTAAGGGAAATGTGAAAGGATTTCCCTAGTCCTCAATTCCCCAGATTGGTCAAGGGACAATAAATGTTCCTTTTACAAGATCAAAACTTACACTGTCAGAGGGCTCAGGGATGTTCTATCCTGACTAAACTTACTGAATGAAATCAAGTATTTGTCAAGTGTCTCTTTAATAACTACCAGAAGAAATTCAGACAAGGCAGTTGTTTCTCAAATTCCAGTAATACTCAGACTCTTTGGAGGGTGAGAAAAATGTTCCCAAACTCTGGAGAATAGTCACTTCTTCATTCACTCAGCAACAGTCCTAGACAATAGTAGAAATGGTGGAACTATGGGAGTGAGCAACACAACATTATTCCTACAGCATATGCTGCCGAGGCAGAAACAGTCATTAATGCAAGTCATCACAAATTATGGCTAAGTGCCATAAGGTGGATGGGCCTGACGCTGTGGAAGTAAATAATAAATGGGGGAACTGACTAAGAAGAGAAAGCAAACACTTCCCTAAGGAAAGGAAAACTTGCCTCAGTCTGAAGGAAGATTAGAGGAGGCAAAGAGTGGGGGCAAAAGCTTCGTTTCGCAATCAGAACAGTCAAGGCAAGGGTCCTGTGGCAGGAGTGAACACGGCCATCTGTATCTGAATTCACTCATTTAATCTTCCTAATAGCTAGATGAAGGAAGTCTCTGATTATATGCATTTTCAAGATGAGAAAACTGAGGCTCAGCTGTATCTCTGCCAGATTGTAAACTCCTTGGGGGCAGGGTATGGATATAGTGTTTATTTTTATACCTCCCACAGTTAACACAGAGTCTTGCTCCAAGTGAATCTTCAGCAAATGTGTATTAGTTCCCTTCACCTGAGTCTGCATAGCCAGCAAAAACTGAAATAAGGAGTCAAATACCATCTGTTCAGGACAATAGCCCCTGTACCTTCCCTGCCATTCTAACTCCTGTCCTCCAGCCTCCCTGCGTTTATTCCTCCAGGATTTTAGTTAATTCATTGTTTTCTAGGAATACGCAATTTATGGCCCAATTATTTTTAAATTTGGCATTCAACTTTGAAAACCATTAAGTCATCTGTTATTTGAAGGAAAAAGAAAAATAGAGAAAACACACCTGACTGTACATATGATTAAATGACCTTGAGGATGTAACACTAGCCAACCAAAGCATAGAAATCCAGAGTTCACCCTGCAACAGCATCCTGAAATTGTCTCCACTTCCACTCTGATTCTTTGAACGAGCTTCCCAGGTGTTATTTCCCAGTGATGACTCACTATCTGGACCTCTGGATTGCTCTGAACAGTAAGGATACTACTATCTTAACACATTTCAATCCAGACAATTTAATTTAATGCAGGGTGTCTGAAAATGTTTGACCCAACCCTTAGTAAAAGATGCATTTTACACTGCAACCCAGTACGTGTGTGTATTTTTACAATATTATATGCTAAAATAAAGATGTGATGGAATAACACCCTTATGATGTGTAATGCACTCTGATATTTTCTAGTGCATTTCTATTTTCTATTCTATTTCCTGCTTTAGGAATTGTAGTTGCAATCCACCAACTTAATTTCGCCACCCATTGAATCTTGCAATTTGAGAAACACTGGCCCAATGCACAGCAGAAGTTGCAACTCCTTGAATACAAAAACACACACAGTTTATTTACCTGTGTCTTAGCACTTATCACTTTATTTTCCCTGAATAAATGAGGGGGTGAATACCTACCATGCGTAAGTGAATTAGGAACTAGGAATTCAACAACGGCCCAAACTAAGAGTCAAAGCTGTGGAGACCTTTGCCCTGGTGGAACGTACAGCCTATTGAGGAAGACAGACTTTTAATCATATCAAATTAAATTAAAAATAATTTTTTTTAATTACAGAATTGCTATGAGAATGTCAGTCAGATAGCTGCAACTTAATGTGTGGGGTCGAGGGAGGCATCTCTCAGAGGTGACATTTAAGCTGAGACCTAAGGTCCAAGTAGGAGTTAGCCCCATAGGATTTGAGAGGCAAGGGAGTGGGAGAGCTTTGCAGGCAGAGGAAAGAGCATTCATGTCAATGAAGAGAGGCAAGAAGGGGCTGGGCACATGTAAAATCCCCTTCAAAAAGGGCCTGGAGGATCTGTCATTTCTGTCTTTAGTTTTCCTTTGGAAGCCCCAATCCCTTGTTCCACATGGGCCTAGGAGGGACTGCTTATGTGGGAGCTCTGCCCCTATCCCACAGGTATGAACAGAGGGCCAGGATGCCCAATCAGAGATCTCCATTTCCCTGGCCACAGTGATGAATGTGATTGGTTCAGGGAGGAGCAGGTGACCTCAACTGGACCAATCAAAATCATCTTTATAATTGGTATATAGAAAGAAGCTCTTTCTCTGGGACTACAGATATAAGATCAAGTAAAGCTAGAGCTCTCTTCAATTGTGTAAAGAGAGCAAGTCAAAAAATGAAGCTGAAATACAGAGAAAAAGAGAGCAATCAGCAGAAGCAAGAGAGTGAGAAAGAACATCATTTGAAACGCTTGGTCTGGACAAGCCTAAAGTCAGCAGATTAGCAACACTCCACAAGTGTTTGCGCTAATAACCCCGCTCTTCCCTAGTGCTGGTTTTAGTTGATGATCTGTTACTTGCAACTGACTACAGGTGTGAAAGGAAGAACAGAAAGCCAATCAATTTATTTTTTTAAATAACAGAAATATGTTTGTGGGGTCACAGACACACTTCTTTCATGAATGGGAAATTTGCCTGGAATATGCCAGGTTTCAAAGGTTCCAGATTTATAAGGTTGGTCATATTTCCTTCTTTCCTTTCTTCCTTCCTTCCTGCTTTCCTTCCTTCCTTCCTTCGTTCCTTCCTTCCTTCCTTCCTTCCTCCCTTCCTCTCGCTCTCACTCTCGCTCTCTCTCTCTGTCTCTCATCACTGTATTAGCTATGTGGAAAAAGGTTAGGGGCGTTTATAGAGAAAGCAGGGAAGCTATAAAATATCCTTAGTTAGAAAAATGTCTAGTGGAGTGGCTTAGACCAGGGTGTGGTGGTGGTAATAGAGCTGAAGTGAAGCAAATTTAAGAACCCTTTTGGTAGAAGTGCTAAGACTTGGTCATAGATCAGATGGAAGGGGCTGAACTGTCAAGATGAACGAATCAAATGGGTAACTTAACACACACTGAGTCCAACAGTCACAGAGGAGTTGGTGTGTCTTAGACCCAGTGGTAGGAGCTAGGACAGCAGAGACAAAGACAGTGACTACCTTCAAGGCACTTACAGCACAGGAGGTCCTAACATTCAAAAATAAACAAACAAAACTCCAAAACCCCAGGAATAGGGATGGTCTCACCTAGAATTGAGAGAATGAGCTTTGTAGTCCTTCTAGACATGGGGGGCCTGAGCCTTGCCTTTGTGAGACAGGATTTGTGTTAACTGTGGTAATCTAGTCTCCAGGATCCCCAAGGCTGTTGTGATCAGGGGAAGAGTTAGGGGTGAAGAAGGCACTGGGTGACGGGAGGGAAGGAAGACAATGGGGGTAAAGTGTATGCAGCATGGGAGCCCACATTGAGCTTCATTGCCATAACCAGCCAAATGGGACTTGGAGAAACCAGCGGAATGGGAGTAGGTGGAATGGGAGCCTCCAAGTGCAGTATCAAGCCAGCTATCTCGGAGTTCACAGAACAGAAAGGCTCTCAAACCAGATTAAATGCTCAAATCGCGTGCTTTATTAAATCAAGGAAACAACACACAGGGAAAGAGATGAATGAGGTAGGTTGACACATTTAGGATAGGATACAAAGGGGTGGAAATATGACAGTACCTGAATTCTGGGGGACATTACATTTGTGTGTTGCGTCTTGGCCACATCAGCCTTCCCTGCTAATGGTGCAGGTATCAAGGACCAGAGTTGAGGTCTGAGCAAAGGTGTGCCCACAGGTGGATGTTTCCCTGGATTAATGACACACACTAATGCCAAAGAAATACACGGCTCAGTATACCTGGCCACCGATGTAGCTCACCAATTAGCCAGCTGAGCAGCTATGGATCTTATTTGAATATTTTAGAGAGAGGTTGGGGCCAGAATTGTTGTCATTCTCCGCATGAAGACTTCATACAAGAGTTTTAGTGTCTCATGTATATTTGGATATCATGAATATTGAGAGTTCCAGTGCCTCATGTATATCCAGTACCTCAAGAATTTTAGGTATCTCTTGGTCCTTCCTTTCTATGTTTTTTTTTGGTTTGTTTGTTTTGTTTTTAAGATTTTATTGGGGAAGGGGAATAGGACTTTAATGGGGAACAGTGTGTACTTTCAAGACTTTTTCCAAGTCAAGTTGTCCTTTCAATCTTAGTTGCGGAGGGCACAGCTCAGCCAGGTCCAGTTGCTGTTGTTAGTTGCAGGGGGCGCAGCCCACCATCCCATGTGGGAGTCGAACCTGCAACTTTGTGGTTGAGAGCCTGCTGGCCCATTTGGGATTCGAACCTGCGTTAGGAGCAGGGAGCTCCAACCACCTGAGCCACTGGGTAGGCCCTATCCTTTCTATGTTCAACACACACATCTTATACTCATTATCTTCACTTAATAAATTTCTAAAAGGTTTTGCTTTTGTTTTACAAACTATAAACTTACACATTTTCTAAAATAGGATGGAATAGTCTACAAAACAAATGCACATTACAGTAGGACTTCCAGGTACCCATGTCAGAGAAACCTCTGCGAGGGAGTGGGGAAAGGAGCCCTGGGGAGGGCTCTTCAAAGACCAAAAAGGGAAAGGAATTTCTTCCTCAGGCAGCAAAAGCTGAGCCCAGGAGGGGACCAAGTGGGGCAGCCAGAACCTTCTAAGGGGTTCTCATCCGCCAGTGGCCATAGGTGTGATAGAGAAGCAGCTAGGAAATAGAGATACAGCCTAGCGTCCAACCCAGACAGGTAAGACTGCTGACACCCAAACTTGAAGCTAGCAACTTTTCCCTAAGGCCCCCAGGAAGGAGAATTCTGGGAAGAGGTGAGAGGAAGCCCAGCCAGGCTCAGCCCAGCCCAGCTAAGCCTCCTGTCCTGTGAATAAAGTCGGGTTCACACCAGGACTCCCCAGGGTTCTTGCAAATCTGTAACTTCCTTAAAATTAGTTATTTTTGTTACTCCTAGTTTCCCTGCAGCACAACTAGTAAAATGAACAGGGTTTAAGCAAAGAAAAGAGGTGCTAGGGGGATTAGTTACTTATTTAAGAAGCTAACCTGGGGATCTGAGACTAGCTCCCCCCCCCCCCGCCCCCCGGCGCCCCCCGCCCTCCCCGCCCCCCTCCCCCCCGCCCGATGGGGTAGGTGGGAGGTGGAGGTGACTGTGAAGCCTAAGATAGCACCCTGGGAGCCGGTGGGGAGAGCTAGGAAAATCGACTCCATCCCTGTGGAGGTGTGAGAGCTGGATAGGGCGGGGTGGGGGTGGGGGTGGGGGTGGGGGTGGGGGGCGAGAGCTCTGACCGGGACAGCTCGCCCCTCAGGGAATTGGCAGGCTTTTTCAAACCACTTTGCTTTGTAGTCAGAAGTATAGGAACTGACTGCTGTGGGGAGGGGGAACTGTGGGAAGTAATTCTGCCTCCTCTCCTTCAGGCGCCCACCCTTCCCTCGGCTGCCTCTCCAATCACTGTACGCTCATTGTCTGTTCTCCGTAGGTCTCCCCAGCCGGACTGTGAACGTCCCGGGAGCAGGCACTGTGTCCGATTCACCTCATTCTGTCTCATAATGTGGACCAGCATGGGGCCTGACACTTGGAAGTTTCTCAAAGAGTTACTTGTTGAATGAACAAATGAA
This sequence comes from Rhinolophus sinicus, assembly GCF_036562045.2. Taxonomy (NCBI): domain Eukaryota; kingdom Metazoa; phylum Chordata; class Mammalia; order Chiroptera; family Rhinolophidae; genus Rhinolophus; species Rhinolophus sinicus. The sequence goes on from NC_133759.1 coordinate 37,148,082, forward strand.
TGCTTTCTCCAAAATACGCTGAACTCGAGATGGGCTTTACAAAGAAGGAAAAGTCTGATTGCTGCTTTCAACTTACTCAGGATTCAAGGAGGCAGTGAGCCCATAAGGTTTCATTTCTATGTTTATGTACATTTTCCTGGGGATATGATTCTATATAATTGATCAGATTTTTAAAAAGGTGCCTGTTCCTCAAAAAGGATAAGAATAATCATTTGAGAAAACAGTTCTAGGACGGAGATTTTATACACACATTCTCAGCCCTGGCTTCCCTGAACCAAATTACTTTTCTTCCCAACACTACTGTTTTCTTCCTCTCTATCATCACTCAAGTTTGGTATTTCATAATGTCCGGATGTCCTCTTCACCTGAGTAAGTGGTTAATGAGATGCCCATGGTATTCAGGACACCATACTCTGAAATATGGTGCCTTGGCATTTTAAATACCTTAAGCTGAAGGAAGTTTTCTAAGTGGCAGAAGCACAAAGGTCATTCTGACCTCCCCTTCTTCCCTGAAACAGGTCATAAAACTCCCGTGTTTAAGGTACCAGGAGGAAGGAGCACATTCTTATCTCCAGCGACAGGGAATTCAGAGCCAAGGCTGTATAAACAATGCTTGTTAAACTAACTTATCTTCCTGGTTACTTCTTCACCATTTACTACTCAGTGCAAATCCCTCATCTTGTCAATTCTTCACAAATGTATTATTTGTCTAAAAGATATAAAAGCTTCCTGCTCCAGTCACTTCCTCAGGTCTTCATTCTCTTGTGAAGGCTCCCATGTACGTGTAAATATTCAATAAAATTTGGACGCTTTTCTCCTGTTACTCTGTCTTTGCCAGGTTAATTTTCAGACCCAGCCAGGGGCCGTAAGGAGGTCGAAGGAAACTTTTTCCTCCCCTACAATGCCATCACCCAAGGTACCCTTACTGATTTCTCCCACACTCCTGGCTCCTTTGTGGTATTACAGGTGGAAAGACAGAGTGGAGCGGGCATGGGGCTTGTTGGAAGTGAGACCTCAAGGGCAAAGGCAGAACCAGGAAAAGAGCTGTTGAGATATCCTGCTACCTAATCCAATTCTCCTTGCACATTCTGCAGCCTCCCCTCCCTCTGCATAACAATGGAAGGAAAAAGGAAGTGGGAAAAAAATAAGGTCCTGTAATTGAGTTAAAAGGGGGTAAGGTAATTACCCAGGCGCTGGAGCAGAGGGAAAGTAGCTCCAAGAAAGGGGTGCTAAAGACAGCACACAACGATAATGAGTGGGGAATTTAGTTACAAATATTCACTGGTGTGGGACAGCAAAAAAGTAAAAACCTCAGTGCTGAATTGGCCAGGCACTGGGGAAATCTGGGGTAGGCAGCAAGGGCCCGGTCGGTGCAGGCTCAGGAGCAGAGGAGAAAATGCTCTGAGCCAAGCCAGGATTTCACAGTGGCTGTTGTGGCCTCATATTGAGTATCGGTGCCGCAAGGGAGGGATGAGTCAGTCCCAGCAGATCCAAGTTTAGGATAAAAGAGTCACTGGGAAGGCATTGGGCAAACACCTTGCCACTGAGAGGTCGAGTTTACCGTTCCAATGAGGAATCCCACCCGATCCAGGAAACTAAACTGGCCCTGGACCCTACCAGAAGGTCTCATTTTGCATGGAGATTGAGAGTGAGGTGCTGTTTTAAACTCCCTTCCCTTCCTCTGCCAGGAGGTTTCCGCCAGATATGCCACCCTTTGTTCAGTGTCAGAGTTGTCTAAAGCCAGGGTTCGCATAGAGGAGAAGGCAGAAGGCCAGATTACGTTGTGAATGTCACATCTTGCCGCAGGAGGCAGGAAAAGGTGCTTTGAAACTAAAGAAACTTCATGGTCATGGGTGTGGCTGTAAATGCACAGTGTGCCTTGGCGCCTCTTGGGAGAGAGTGAGGAACTGTGTGGGGATCTGGCCAACTGGCATCTGGTTCCTTTGAGGAAGGTAAGCTCCACCACCCCATCCTGATATTCATGCCTATTGAAAGGATGTCAGAATTGGGTTGCATCACTCAGCATAAGTCTACATGGAAACAGAAAGTGACCTACAGCTGATATTGGTCCACTATACAAGCTATTAGTTCATGGTGGCCATTTGTACTGCATGTTAGCGAAAGATTTATATCATTGAGACAAAGCTTGTGATAGGTGACTTCGATTATATGGTGACTTTGATTATATGGTTTTGTTTGTTTGTTAAATTGTGGTAAAATACGTTTGTCATAAAATTTGCCATTTTAACCATTTTTAAATATACAGTGACGTTAGTTACATTCACAATGCTGTACAACCATCACCACTATCTATTTCCAGAACATTTTCATAACTCTAAACTGAACCTCTGTACTCATTTGTGTGCTTGGTTTTTGTTTGTTTTGTTTTGTTGAAATAACTTTTTCTCTAAAACATGTTTGTCTCTGTGATGGGGACATGTCAAGTCTTGTTCAGTCAAGAGGTCTTTTCACCTAACCGTTTATCACAGGATTGCTGTGAGTTGTTTTCTGTGTAAATGGCACTACTACTTTCCTCTTTACATATGCACACTTATTTTAGCAAAGTAGATATTATATAAAACTACCCCAAAAATTAGTGCTTAAAATTACAAACTTTTTACTTGCTCAAAATTCTGTGGGTCATCAGTTTGGGCAGAGCTCAACTGGGCATTTCTTCTGTCAACTAGAGTCATTTATGCCATGGCAGTCTTCTGATGGCTCAGCTGGGGCTGGATGGTATGACAGGGCCTCATTGTATGAATGAAACATTCTGTGTCTGGTGCTGGCCATTGACTGGGTGGTATATTTCCAGCATGCTACCTGGTCAGCTGGGTTCCATAGCAGCAAGAGAGGTCAAGACGCACTGTGCAAATAGTTTTCAAGCTGCTGTCCAAATCATCTTTGCAACTGCCCCGTTGTCCGAAGCAAATCACATGGCGAAGCCCAGAGTCAATGTGAGAAGGGACTTCCTGAAAGTCCAGATATAGACAGGTATGGTTCAGTGGAGCCATTACTATAACAATCTACCACACCTACATACTATTTTGCATTTTGGTTTCCTCCTTAACAGGGTATCTATTTTCCAAGTAGATACAGTTATCATAATTACATTTGTAATGGCCACGCCATAGTCAAAGGACTATGCCAAAATGTAGTTAATCATTATTATTTTATTTTCCACATTTGTTTTAATTTTCACTACTACAAATAATTTATTAGTTACACATAGTAGGTGCTCAATAAATATGTGTAAGGAATTATTCAAGGGCACTAGGGACACTGCTTGCTTAGATTCTTTGTGGGGGGAGCCATGAGAAAACACAGACAAACACATTTATTCATTTGGGCATGTATTTGTATGTCAGTGCATTCCTTCATTCAGTCCTCGTTTACTAAGTACAAGATTTATGCCAGAAGGATCGATAATAATTAATTAGAGACCCACGGTGGGTGCTCAGAAAAAGGTCCCAGGCTCTAGACCTGCAGCGGTGTTGTTGGTGTTGTGTAAATCCAGATCATGGCCATGTGCTGGCCAACCCTTTTTGGTCCACTGACTTTGAACAAATAAACTCTTGTTTTACCAAACCAGAAATGAAACATGCTGACTGAGCCTTCTTTACCAGGAACACTGTATTGCATTTCTCTTTGTGATAGGAAAGGTTAGCACAACAATGTTACCGTACAATCCTGGGCACTGAGTCTGCATTATGTCAGCTGTGAAAAAAACAGATGTCCCTGCACTCAGTGACAGCCTTTCTTTGGCAAGTTTATGTACCTTTGTGCTAAAGGATGAGAGGCATTTTTAAAAAACAGCAAAATTCAGACTCCCTGTCCTTAAGGAGCTTATAATCCAGGTGGAGTAATCAGGCCAGTCTGCTTGGAGTTATAGATCATAGAACTAAGGAATGTTTTATATTAAAGGCTGCCTAGAGACCCATCTGGTCTTAAAATTCCCCAGCAAGGTGGAAGTCCCCCTACAAAGCGGGCTGCACATAGTGTTTTTTAAAATTGTATTTGTTTTAAGTGTGCTTTTCCAGGACCCATCAGCTCCAAGTCAAGTAGTTGTTTCAATCTAGTTGTGGAGGGTACAGCTCACAGTGGCCCATGTGGGGATTGAACCAGCAACCCTGGTGTTATGAGCATCACGCTTTCACCAACAGAGCTAACCGGCCACCCCTACTATTAATTTTTTTAATTAGAAAAGCAATATATGCTTAAGGTAACACATTGAAACAATATGGCAGAGAGTAAAAGCTAAATCTTCTACCTCCCACCATCTAGTGACGATTGGTAAGGATGGTGAGGATGGCTATTTTTTATACTTGGACAAACACACATATAAGCATTTGCACCTCATACTATCAATTGTAATCTATTTTAAAAATTAGATAGTATGTGTACAATATAAAGATCAAATGGCATAAAAGAATAGACAATGAAGAGAAAGCCTCTTTTCTATGTCTTTTCCTCTCTCCCTCTAGCCCCTCAATTCTACTCCCCAGAGGAAACCACTTTTATTACTTTCATGTGTATCCTTCCAGAGACAGTTTAAGCATTTTCAAGCACTTGTTAATATTTGTTTTTAAAATATAAGTGTTAGCATACCACCTATAATATTGTCCCCTTAATATCTTAGACATTATTCCATAGCAATTACTTAGAGGTGATTTATTCCTTTTAACAGTTGCATAGCATTTCGTTGAACAGATATGTTTTAATTTATTAAATCAATCTACTTATGAATATTTTGGTGTTTCCAACCTTTTATTACAAACAAGGCTGCAATCAATAACTTTGGCTATTCATTTTTTTTATGTATGTAGGCAAATTTGTAGAATAAACATCTGAAAGCAGAATTTCTGGATCAAAGGGCAACTGTATTTGCTATTTCGATAGACATTGCCAGTTGCTCTCGATAAAGGCTGTATCAATTTGCACTCTAATTATCAATTATGAGAGTATTTTCCCCCCATGCTATTACCAGAATATTAATGACTTTTAAAAAAATTGCCAATGTGGTAGGTCAAAAATAGTTAACCCTAGCTGTTTTCATTTGCACTTCTCTTATTTTGAAAGAAGTTGAACATCCTTTCATATGAGGGCCATTTGTGTTTTTTTTTGTGTATGAGGTCTGTTCATATCCTTTACCTATTTTTTTTATTTTTGTTGCTTTTCTTGTCAATATCTAGACTTTTAATATATATGTTTTAATTAGCTCAATTTAAATTGAAAATGTTTTCCAGTTTATTTTTATTACGACTTTTTTTCATGAAGGGGTTAAAAAAATTTTTTCAGTAGTTGAATTTAGAGAATTTAAGTGAAGTAAGCCGGATACAGAAAGACAAATACTGCGTGAGCTCACTTATATGTGGAATCTAAAAAAGTGGAACACATAGTCACAGAGTAGAATGGAGAGAGGGCTAATGGGATGTCGGTCAAAGGGTACAAATTTTCAGTTACAAGATGAACATATTTTGGAGACCTAACGTGTAGCATAGTGACTAGAGTTAATAATAATGCATACTTGAAATTTGCTATGAGAGTAGAGCTCAGGGATTCTTACTATAATCAAGTGAAAGCTTACACTGCTCACCACATGACAAAGATAAGTTGAGTGTCAAAGAATTGGAGCAAGGAAAGAGACTTTATTTGGAAAGCCAGCAAGCTAAGAAGATGGCGGACTAGAGCCCTAAAGAACCATCTTGAGAAAGTACAAAATTCAGTCTTCTTTTATGTCAGAGGAAGAGGGGAATGGGTAGTGTTTAAGGTTGGGAGGTGATTGATGGCCGAAGACATCTGGACATCAGGAAGGATCCACGTAAGACTGAAATTTCATTGCTTTTGGTTAACAATCTCCAGTTGCCGTGGGCTCAGTCATGAGGTTCCTACAAATCTTTTGATAAACAATTATTACTTTCGTACATACCTTCCTTATTTCCTTAGGAAGGTAGTTTCAAGCAGTCAGTTTCAAGCAGGCAGGGTGTTTCAGTGATTCCTAGGCTACAGGTTAGATTCCTTTCACGATTAGCATATCTATGTGCAGGAGTAAGCAGAAGTTGCTAACCAACATATGACGGGAACTGGGCAGGCTGGAGCAAGATGGAGTCAGAAAGACTGATATTTTATTCTATTACATCACGAACTACCACAACCAAAAAAAAAAAGTAACTATGTGAAGTGACAGTGTATTAATTGGCTTGATCATGATAATCATTTCACAATGTATATGTATCTCAAAACATCACATCATACAACTTCAATATATACAATTTCATTTTTAAATCATACTTCAATAAAGCTGGGGGGAAAGCTAGAATTTGTTAGCATTTTCTTTTATAGCTTCTTGTTTTATTTATTTGTGTGTTTGTTTTACCATGCTGAGGAAGGCTTGTCCACAGTAAGACTGAATACATACAAAAACTCTTCCATGTTTTCTTCTAGCACCTTTGGTCTTTTCATTTTTTGCATTTCAGCCTTTCCTCCAACTGGAATTTAGTTTGCTGTAAAGTGTGAGGTAATGATCCACTTTTATTTTTTTCCAGCTTGCTCTCCAGTTTCCCCAATACATTTTATTGAATAATCCTTCTGTTCCAAAATGATTTAGAGTACCATCTTTATAATAAACTAAATATACATACATACACAGAGCGTGCAAAAAAAAGTATATACATTTTAAGAAAGGAAAAAATTGTATTAAAGTATTGACTATTAAAATTGTAATACTCGATATATAACAATAACAAAAGATGAATACAAGTCATGTTTGAATTCTGCAATTACAAGAGGTGCTCAAAGTGGTTACCATCAGCGTAATTTTAATACAGTTTTTCCTTTCTTAAAATGTGTATACATTTTTCTTGATACCCACTGTATGTATATGTATGTATAGGTATATATAGGTGTATATATAAGTATATATATATATATATATATATATATATATACACACATATATGAAATACAAAATTTTACATATATGTTGTCTTGATGTAGAATTAACCCCTGGTCATTCACAGATCATGAAAGCATTCACGAGACTATACAAGAGCAAGAAAAGGTTTATTGAAAGTCAGGCAGAGAGAGAAAGTTCTGTTTGGAACTGACGAAAGGAGTTTTGCCAGGGCAGTCTGCTACAGAGAGCTGCGGAGACAGAGGGGTAAGAGAAATACTGGCAGAAGGAGTGGAGACAGTTGCCCTGTTGGGAAGGAGTGCTGGGGTTTTATATTTTTCTGTGCAGGATGTAAGGTGCTTGTCAGCTTGCAGGTGCAGTGCTAGCCAGGGGATTCAGAGCCAAGTGGTTAATGTTTAAGTTCTTTCCTGACGGCTCACAAGCTCACTCCTGTTAACTCTGCCTGTCCCATCCTGCCAGCTCACAAGCCCTCTCCTGTTAACTCTTTACTTGTCTCATATGTGTTTCTTAGCTTTTAATTTTGTTTCATTGATCTATCTGCCTAGTCATGTTACCACACTGTACTGTTCTAATTATTCTACATTTAACATGTTTAATACCTAGGTGAGGTGGTCTCTCCCCTTTTTTCCAAATTATTTTTCAGAATTTTCCCAGATATTCTTGGAATTTAATTTTTTTAATTGTCTAGTTGAAAAACTTGATGTTTTAATCCTGGTTATGTTAGATGTACAGATTAATTTATTATGAATTGATATGTTTATAATATTGAGTCTTCCTATCCAATAGTGTATATTTTCTTCCTTCTACCAGGCTAATTTTTGAGGCACCCTATTCTATCATTGGATGGTTCTGATAGTTTTTAAAGTTCCCCATTGTTTTGAAGTACATGTCTTTCTGTATTTTCTAGGCAATGGTTCTAAATTTGTTCTTTGAAACTATACAGGAGTTAAAATGTAAAGTGTTTAACATGATCTACAAAAACCTACATTAGCTCTTCCCAACATTCCGCATCATGGAATATGAAGAAAATGATATGTCCATGGAATACTGGAGTAAGTTGATGCCACTTTTTGTAGTCCAAGGTGATGGTGATAGTAAAGAGGGAATCAGGCTCCCCCAGGTCCCACTTCTACTTACTTGAGGGCCTGAAGGGATCAACAGCTGGGACCACGTGAACCCTCCTGGGATGCACAACCTGGGAGACTCTCCACACTTGCCCCTTTGTACCTCTCTCACTTCATTTCAGCTACTAAGACCTGCTTTTCTTTCTAGACCTTAAACATACTACATTCTCATTTTAGGGCCCTTTCATTTGCTGTTCTCTCTACCTGTATTATGGCTTCAGAAGTTCATACAGTTGGCTACTCATTCTTTAGATCACTAGACGACCATACCTAAAGGAGCATCCCTCTCCTGCCCCAAGTCATGCTATTTTCTTGGTAACACTTAGGAGTTCCAGAAACTTCCAGATAATTTGTACGTTCATTCGCTCTCCTCCCATTGGAATATAAGCTCAAAGAAGGCAGGAGTCTTGTCTGCTTTGTTCTTTTTTATTCCCAGAACCTTGTACAGTGTCCCATACAGGCACTCAATAAATATTTACTCCGTGAATGAATTGGGCTTCCTAGTCTAGATCTTGGAGGTTATTTTTCACGACCACATCAGTTCTTCTCATTCATGTTACTCTCTCTTAACCTACCTACTTCCCCCAACCAAAGTTTCCATTCTTGGTCTGATCAAAGGGCTTCGGGAGAAGCTGAGCAGCCAGTTATGGCTCCTGCTAGCTACCCTGTCTCCCACTTTTTTTTTTTGCCATTCTTGCCACAGAGAGACCACGTGACCTTATCATCCCCCTTGCAGAATCCAGATAATAGTACTGTGTCTGCAGCATTCTCGGAACGCACCCAGTTTAGTAACCCTATCAAAAACGGAAATGAGGTTAGCTCAGCAGGAAATGAGGTCAGTTTAGCAACTGATGGTGAAACAGTAAACAATGTGGGAGTTAATAGTCTGAGTTAACAATGCAAGACATGCCCTACCGCAGGCACTGCAATGGGAAGATCAAATAGACCATGAGCTGTGTAGGGCAATTTGGGCTCAGAGAGGGAAGATCCCTATAAGCTGCTGATTGATTACTTGCTGTGTAAGTTGGACAGGTGAATTTGTAGTGGAGCACTGCTGAGTCCTCTCAATCGGGAAAAGGATCTCAGGACATCTGTAGGAAAATGGCTTTGGCCAAAATCTGTAAGTACCATTTATTAAACCTCCCCTACTCTGTGCTAAGCATCTCTGTTATCTCTACTTCTCCCAATATTAAACCTTTCAGAGAGAATGAAATGGAAATTTAAATGACTGAAGAACTTACCCAAGGTTCCAGCATACATGGTAAAGCTGGGAATCAATCCAGTCCCCACCTCCACCCCAGTCTGAGCCCTTTTTCTTTTTCTATGCTAAGTGAGGGAAACACAATGTAAATCTAGGGCTCTAATGAATTCTTTCGTAAGCAAACATGGGTTTGAATCTGTTTAGTGGGGTATACAATGCTTAATCAATTTTGAAATGTTATATTTCAGTCTTTGGAATATTCTTGTTAATGGACCACAAAACAGAAATAGAAGGTAAAAGTCAATGTAGAAAGAAAAAAATCTACGGAAAAATCTAGGATGGTTATCAGAGATGATCAGCACACTCAAATTTCCATGTGTCACAGTCTATCAAGAGCTAATAGGCATAAAAGCTAATCAACAGAATACACCCATAAATGAAAATGCGAATGCTGTTAATGTCAACGAGGAATAGAATTGAGCTCATTAACCTCCTGTTTCATCCACATCTTTTCTGAATTTGTGGAAACAATGATGTAATTATAACCAGAAAGAACAGAGGCCAATTAGAATTATAACTCCATGTGGATGACATTTAATGTTTTCACATCTTTCCATTTCTTCTGGATAATCAAAGCCACTGGCTGCCTTCCCCTCCCTCGTCCCTAACTTCTCCACTCCTGCACCAGGATGTTTGAATTGGCACTAAAGGAAGGAGTGAAGTTCTTGGGTGGGATAATTGGGAGACGTGGTCTTAAAACTGCCAACAGCTATCTTCCACTCACTTGTATGAACTTGCCTGAGAGAGAATGAAGTTAGAATATAGGGAGATGCGCAGAATGGAGAAGGAAGGGGAGAAAGAAAGAGCCAGTCTTAGTTGCAGTTGCCCTAGGCATTTTCTGGGGTTGTCTAAGCTAGTTGAGTTGGGTTTCTTTCACTTGCAGCCAAGAGTCTATTTACCTTATTCACTCCAAACACCTCAACCATCAGCTTTCTATGGGCTGTTTGAGGTTCATACCCTCTGATCTAGGGAGATTCTATTCCATGAGGGTGTCCCCACCCATTCTATCCTGGGAAATCTCCCTCCCTTCCAAGCTCCACCTCTACTAACCATGTGTTTTCAGGGACTGCAAATAAATTTTAATACTCCCTTTGTTGAAATAGTTCTACTTTCTAAGTCAACCTCATCTGTTTAAAAAGAATGTTTCTTTCTTTTTCTTCCTTCCTCCCTCCCTCCCTCCCTCCCTCCCTCCCTCCTTCTCTCTCTCTCTCTTTCTTTCTTTCTTTCCTAAAACTGTGGGCAAGACTTGGAGACAACTGTGGAATAGTAAATACAGCATTAGTAAATAAAGCTTGAATCTAGACTTTTGGGCCTGGCTGTGTGACCTTGAGCAAGTTTCTTGAAAGTTTTTTAATTTGTCCTCATCTGTTAAATGAAATGGCTATGTGCAAGCATCTAGTACAGTGCCTGGTACACACTGTCTGCTCAGTAAATGTTTGTTAAATGAATAATTTAATGACGGAATTGAATCCTGATGTCCCTTTTTGAGTCTACTGTATGGACAATGAGTTCCCTTTGGTCTTTAGAGATCTACTCCATTCTTAGTCCTCTGAGACCAGAAGTCATACCCCTTCTCTCAGTTTGTTCAAATGCCAAAGCCCTAGGAGAGCACTTGATTGGTGGAGCTTCCGTCACATGCCGCATGGAGCAGTGAGTAGAAGTTTTTGTTGGAAGGATCTTCTAGGGACACTTATAGCTTCCTTAGTGAGAGGGCTGACTCCTGGGTTAACTAATTAATTCATGCTCACGAACTACTAATAGGGTGAATACAAAGGACAATTTACCATAAAATTATCACAATATACTTCAAAATAAGCTATATTCATGGAGTCGATTATTTTGGGTTGTTTTATGTCTTTTTCATACTCCTTTTGGAGAATAATCAGATTTGACTACAGGAACTCAACAGCTTTGCCATCAACCACAAACATTTATGAAATTCCTCACTAGGGTGGAAGAGCTGGGGATGTAAAGAGGTGGCAGGTCTGGATCTTAATCATGGATACCTTGGCCATTCCAAAGACTATTTTACTGCAGTAGGTTCATGTATAAATCTACAAATATGTATAAATCAACAAAGAACTTCTAAAATGTTTTAGGGTCTAGATTGGGAGTGCAGAGGACCATTTTATTTTATGGAAAGGGATTTTTTTTCCCCAGTTTTATTGCAATATAAAATTGACATGTAACATTGTATTAGTTTAGGGTATGCAACATAATGATTTGATATATGTATTTATTGCAAAACAATTACTGGAAAGAGATTTTAAAACAGTTCACAATCTTGGTAACTTTCCTTTTCTGTTCTGTAATCAGATTCTCTGTCTTCTTGACTCTCACATACTAAATGTTTACTTCCTCTGATTATACATTTATACATGGATTCTTATCCCACACTGTGGAAGATCACAATAAGATTACATTCAGATGCTAATCTACCTTGTTACCTGTTCCCCGATGCCATGGCCCACTCATTCACATTCAGGTTCTGCTCACCCCGAGGCCCCCACACATCCAGTTTTGCACAGATGCAGCTGGAACCCCGGGAGGATGCTGCAAGTAGTTTTCTGGCTAAGACCCACTCCTAAACTTGGCCTGCTCCCACTGCTCATTGTTTAATTCTACAGGAGCATTGTTCAAGGGTCTTTTGTGAACCAGAAGTGTGGATTTGCTCCTGATGTCTACGTAAACACTCTCCCCTGAATGAGGCTCAAGTGTAAGGTATCCCTACTGCAGAAAGCATCCTGCAGAAAACTCCCGCATTCCGGCTCACACTGCCTTGCAAGCCAGAAGAAAGGAGCAAAGTGTTTCTGATTCCTGGCAAAAACAGAGCCGAATCTCATCTGAGGGATACTTTTTTTTTTTTTTTTTTTTAACTAACTGTGGTTTTTTGAATATTTATTTTCAACAATCAGCTACTGCCAGGGGCTCCTAAGCCCCCTGACCTGATCGTCAAGCAGAGTCAGTACAGTATCTTGATGTCCCTTTACTTCCCACGTGCTCCAAAGTAGTCTGATACTCGCTGTACCAGGTGGTATAGTGGCTCCTGCTGGGCCACTCCTGGTCCTGTGCTTATTATCTGGAGTTTCAAGCCTAGTGATCAGCAGGGGAGAGTCCTTCCAGAGCAAGTCGCATTGGCTTTGACCCAGAGGCAGTCTGAATGAACATAGTGACTTCAATGGAAGAAGGGAATTCCAGATTAGATCATTTGTAGAGAAAGTTAAAGCAAAAAAGGATAAACATATTTTGAATACTGTTCAGTCCCTATCTCAACTAGGTTAAAAAATTAGTTATACACAAAAAAGGATCTGAAAATATTTACATTAAAATGTTGACAAAGGTTTTCTCTTAATGATGGGATTACAGCTGATTGTTCCTCTTTATATCCTTTTGTATTGTACCAGTCGGTAGGTATTACCTTTTCCTTTTGAAATTGTTTTTAAATCACAAAAATAATACAGGCTCACTGTAAAATCTTTCAGTCACACAGAAAAATACTTATAAAAAGTGAAAGTGCCACTTTACCCTAAAGGTCAATATTAGTCTCCTCCCAGGTTTATAACCATTAATAAAAGTTTACTGTGTGTGTGTGTGTGTGTGTGTGTGTATTTATATTTATATATTTAAATAAAAATACACATATTTAAACATATGATCAGTTTTTTTTTATCTTAACACTATGTATTAAAGACTTCAATGTCAGCTCTGCCTCATTCTTTTAAATTTCTGTTTAGTATTTTGTGGAATTAACGTATTGTAATTTGACTAAATGTTCTCATTACTGAATACTTAGGTCATTTCAAATGTTCTGAAATTACAAAATATACTGCATTCAAATTGTTGTATGTATTTTCCTGTATACACGTGTATTTTTAAAAAACTGTTTTTTAAATTTATTTTTTAAGTGTGTTTTTCCAGGACCCATCAGCTCCAAGTCAAGTAGTTGTTTTAATCTAGTTGTGGAGGGCGCAGCTCACACTGGCCCATGTGGGGCTCGAACTAGCAACCCTGGTGTTACGAGCTTCACACTCTAACCAACTGAACTAACTGGATGCCCCCACATGTGTATTTCTTTAAGATCAATTTAGAGAAGTAGATTTATAGGCCAGAGATATACCCACTTAAATTCTGGATAGAATTTGCTAAACTTGCCTTACAAAAGCCTTTACCAATTTATTTTCTGCTCAACAAGAAAATAGAGCGCTCATTCTTCTATAGCTTTGCCAGTCATGGATATTACTGGATGTTTACATTCTGCCCCCCCAATTATATTATGTTGTTTTAATTCACATTTCTCTGATTACTAGCAAGGACAGTATCTTTTCATACCTTTATCGGACATTTAAGTCTCTTCTGTAAATTACATGTTTATTATCTGTGGGGGAGAAAAAACAATTTTTCTTCTACCTTTCTAAGTTCTTCTGGCTGGATTAATAATCAAATTAACATTAGACAGATTAACAGAAAACGACCATTTATTATACACGTACATATGGGAGTTCTATAAGAACATGAGTCCTAAGGACAGAAGGCGCGATTAAGGCTTATACACCATCTTGAGCTAAGGAGAAGAGGGTAGGGATGTGACTTGGGACTTCAAAGGGCAGGAAGGCAATTCACATGGAGATGGAAAAAGCAAATGTTTGGTAGATAAATGTTTGCTGGGCCTTCTTTAACAATGCAGAGAGGACTTGGATCAAACAGGCCTTGCTAGGTTCCTCTTTATAACGTTTAGTTCATAATAAACTACAGTTATCTATGATGATAGCACCTTCTTGAGGCAGACCCTCTATCTAAATTCTTGTAGGCAGGTAGGAGGAAGTTCAAAGTTTCCAAGTCTTTCGTTTCTTAAATATAATCAGCTTAAAATAATCAATATCCCAAAAGGCGTATTTTGGGGTGGCAAACTCTGCTTCCTCTCATTCTGTTTACAATTTGTCATTGTCTGTTCTTTATTGATAATATATTCTGTGTATTAGTGATTCGGCTGCGTAAATGCATTTCAAATATATATATTCTCAATTTATCACTTGTCTTTTAATCGTGTGTGTGTGTGTGTGTGTGGTTAGTTGCATAGAAGGTTTTAAATTTTATGCAATAAAAACAGTCAAAATTTTCCTTCATGGTTTCTGGGTTTCATTTCATGCTTAGAAAAATTTTCCATTATAAAACTGAGTTTGTGTAATATTTTCCTCTAATACTTATTGTTTCTTTTTTTTTTTTTAAAGGGGAACAGGACTTTATTGGGGAGCAGTGTGTACTTTCAGGACTTTTTTCCAAGTCAAGTTGTTGTCCTTTCAATCTTAGTTGTGGAGGGTGCCGTTCAGCTTCAAGTTGTTGTCCTTTCAGTCTTAGTTGTGGAGGGCGCAGCTCAGCTCCAGGTCCAGTTGCTGTTGCTAGTTGCAGGGGGCGCAGCCCACCATCCCTTGTGGGAGTCGAACCAGCAACCTTGTGGTTGAGAGGATGCGCTCTAACCAACTGAGCCATCTGGGAGCTCAGCGGCAGCTCAGCTCAAGGTGCCGTGTTCAATCTTAGTTGCAGGGGGCGGAGCCCACCATGCTTTGCGGGACTTGAGGCATTGAACTGGCAACCCTGTGATTGAGAGCCCACTGTCCCATGTGGGAATCAAACTGGCAGCCTTTGGAGTTAGGAGCACGGAGCTCCAACCACCTGAGCCACCGGGCTTGCCCAATACTTATTGCTTTTTATATTGTACTCTTAAATGTCTGGAATTTTTATTTGTATATGGTGTGAGATAGGATATAACTTAATTTGTAAATATTTAGTTGCCCAATACTATGCACTCAATATACATTACAATTCACTGATTTGAAAACGCCATCTTTATCATAAACTAAATATTTTCAGATATACACAGAGTCTGTTTTGGGGCTTTTATATTCATTCCATTTATCTGTCTATTCCTGCAGTGATACCATATTGTGTAAATAACTGTTGCCTTTTACTATGATTTGTTATCTGATAAGACAATTCTTCTTCTCATTATGGATCATTTTTTAAAAATGTTCTTTGTTGTGCTCATGTATTTTCAATTCAAACAATCCTGAGAATCAGATAAGCTTGAAGATGATGATATAATCATTCCAATAGATGTCAGAAAAACATTTCATGAAATTGAACATCCACAATATGGAATATTATGCAGTTATTTAAAAAAGATTAAAAAAGAGAGAAAGAAAGAAGGAAAGAAAGAAAGAAAGAGCTATTTGTATCTGAATGGAAAGATTGCCAACACAAATGAACAAAGCAATAGAACAATGCCTATCTTATGAATCTCTTGAAGTGAAAAAATAAAAGTTATTTACATATACATCTGTGTATGAAAATATATATACATATGAATTCAAAAACAGGTCTGGATAGATACACATTTAACTGTCATGTTTTTTTTCTGGGGAGGGCAATAGGAGTGTACTGGATACTATGGGGTGTTATCCAGATGCCTCTTTAGGAAGGACCACAGCTCTTCACCAGATGCCAGGAATGTCTGCTGACAGTTTATGCAGAGTGCACGGCCAGGCATTGCCTTCAACTACACGTTTTTTCCAAGTTTTCAACTGCTGCTTTTCCAAGTTTAAGACCCTTCTTAGGGACAGATTGCGGTCAATGACTGGTTTTATGCAGGACAAACACATACCACCTTTGCCTCAATTTGGGACAGTTCTGTAAGGCCATACTAGCTTCAGAACTCCATAAGGGATTGCTGCAGCCTCTGTGGCAATTGCAACTGCTTTGCAACTTAACTTCTCTCTACATGCATAATCTTGCTCTTTTCAATCCCTTGCAAGTGTTGTTTCTGAGAATACTTCCCAATAAACCATCTGCACACAAATTTGTCTCAGAGTCTATTTCCTGGGGTACCAGGCCTACAATGGGCAATAAATTATTGGGTGGTTGAGGAAAGGTGGGTGGGTTTTTCACATTTTGCTCTCTTATGTAAACTTGAATAATTTATTTATAAGAATCTATTGTATAATTTTAAATGTGTGTTTGAATATTACCATTAAGTAGAAAATATAACAACAATATTGAGCTAACTTTTAAAAAAGAAATTCTAACGCCCTGAACATCTTTCCCATTTCCCACCCAGTAGTCTCACTACCGTAGCATGTCATTTCATTTTTACCTACTTCCCTGAGTGGGGATCACACACAGTCATATTTTTGCCTAGCTTGTTGTGTAGGAAAGAACCATATAGTGATGCAAAGATTTCTCAAAGAGGTGGGGTTTTCAGCACTCTATAAAGATAAAAAGGCAAGGCAGAGTTTAACCAGAGGGGCATTCAGAGAACTCTGAGTGCCTTTGTCTCAGCCTTGGGTCCAGAGCAGGTGAGTTAGTTGTATTCCTTGAAAAAGGAAATTTCTGGAGGAAGTTTGCTTAATATCATGTGGCCTCTGAGCCAAAGCACCAAGACTCCAACCTAGGGTTCGAAGCTCCAGATTCCTAGTGCAGTGTTCTTTCCACCAAAGAAAGTCACCATTTTCTGGCTGCTTGCTTTTTATTTTTCACTTGGTGCAAGGCCCACAGTTACCCAGTGGTAGGAAGGCTCATGTGTGGCTTGGGTGGTAAGGAGTGAGGCTCTCTCAAGTTCCTTTTTGGTGTTTTGCTGTTTTGATATAAAAGAACCCAACTGCTTCTGCTTGCTGCACCCAGCCTAGTCTATGGGGTAGGGTAGAGTGGGGATGAGGAGGGGGAAGGGGAAAGGGAGGGCCTCAAAAGAGGCTAGAACCTCTGGAAATCTGGTGGCTGGTGGTGGCCACTCAGGATAGAGGGTCGGCATTGGCTTTGCTGGGCTGGCCATCAGGCTGCCTCCTTGTGGCTTCCCAAACTAGGTCACAGGTGATCTATGCTGCTGGAGGCCTGGGGAGATGGCGAGTGCTCTGTTGACTCCAACACTGTGGCCATGAATGGGAGAATGGACTTCCCGAAAAAGAAGCTCGCCCACCAGTGACCCACTCACCCTTGGGGAGTCTGGGGTGGTGGGGTATGGCTTCCCCAGGGTACTCGACACTTCCACAGGAGCTGTTACTGAACGTGGAAGCCAGGTAGCGCCGGTAGAAGTCTTGGATGGCCACAAACAAGCTGCTGGAGGGGATGGCTGCCATGCTTGTGGGCTGGCGGAAACCTCAGAGGCAACACCTTGCGGTCTACTATGCGCAATCTTGGGTAGCTGGGATGGGGCACTATGTCATGGAGCCCATTTGCAGAGGAGACCATGGGAGGCCACTCCACGACCAAGACACACGGTCAAAAGTCGCCATTTGCTAAAAACTTTAATGTATTATTCTCTGATTAGGATAGTCCTCCCTATGAGCACAGCGGGCTTCTATTCTCTGACAAGGGCAGAGGAAATCTTGTCCTTGGAGGGGAAGGGAATAGGGAAACCTGTTTACAGCTATGCTAGTCTGTGGTCACCCTGAGGAAGTTGCTGTGGTCTTCCGTTGCTCAGGAGGCCCTTCCTCCCCCAACTTTTCTCCAGAGTTCTATTTTCAAGTTTCTCTGGGGACTGGTCTCCAGAAGCTGTAGGGAAACACTGTCACATTAGTTATTCTCACACACATCAATGAAACTCCCCATTTAGGAGTCTGGATCTGAGGTTGGCCAATGAACAATTAACCACAAGTTGGGTGGTTGGAAACTTCCCTCAAAAATGAGGAACTTAAAAATTGAAGAGTCTGTGCTTGTTGATACAACTGTGCTTTATTCTGCTCCAAACAAACCTCACTGGAACCCTAAGTGTAGAAAATAACAAATGTTAATGAGGATGCAGAGAAATTTGAAGCTTTGCACATTATTGGTGGGAATGTAAGATGTTAACAGCCACTTCTGAGTATATACCCAAAAGAACTGAAAGCAGGATCTGGAAGAAATATTTTCATATCCATGTTTATAGCAGCATTATTCACAATAGCTAAAACATGGAAGCAAACCAGTCAGTGTCCATTCGTACAATGGACTATTCTTCAGCCTTGAAAAGGAAGAAGTCCTGTCACATGCTATAGCATGGATAAACTTTGAGGACATCATGCCATGTGAAACAAGCTAGTCAAAAAAAGACAAATACTGTATGATTTCACTTATATGAAGTATCTAAAATAGTTGAATTCATAAACAAAAAGTTGAATGATGGTTGCGGGAGTGGTGATAGAATGGAGCGTTGTTTAAAGTTTCGGTTTTGAAAGATGAAAAAGTTCTGCAGATTGGTTGCACAACGTGAATATACTTAACACTACTGAAATGTACACTTAAAAATGGATAAGATGGTAAATTTTATGTAACGTGTAATTTAAAATTAAAAAATATAAAACACTAAATGAACAGGTCAAAAAGCAAATCAGATATAACTGAAGACTGAATTAATAAACTAGAAGATAAATCTGCAGAAATTATTCAGACGGCAATACAGAGAAACAAAGATAAACAAGAATGATTCAGTGAGAAGTTCTAACATGTAAACAACTGGATTCGAGAAGAAAAGAATAAAGAAAATGGAAAAGAGATATTCAAAGACAAAATGCCTGAGAAATTTCCAGAATCCATGAAAAATATGAGTCCTCTGATTCAGAAATCAGAATGAATCTCAAAAATAAAAATAAGTAAAAATTTAAAAATAAATCCACACCTATAATCGTTTTAGGAAAGCTACAGAAGATTAAAGACAGGGAGACTGTATTAAAAGCATCCAGAGAACAACCTAAATGAGTAACTAACTACTGAAAGCAGTAGGTGAATGGGTAAATAATAGTGGCACATCAATATAATGCATACACTGTACATCAACACATGGAATATTCAGTGATAAAAAGAAATGAGCTACCAACTCATGAAGAGATATGGAAGAAACTTAAATGCATACTAGTAAGTGAAAGAAGCAATCTGAAAAGGCTACATACTGTATGATTCCAAGTATATGACATTTTAGAAAAATGTGAAAAAATTCTGCAAAACTTTGGAGATGGTAAAAAGATCAGTAGTTAGCAGGGGTTATTGGGAAGGGAGGGATGACTAGGTGGAACCCAGGATTTTTAGGGCAGTGAAACTATTCTGTGTGATACTATAATGGTAGATACATAGCATTATACATTTGTTCAAACCCATAGAATGTACAAGATCAAGAGTGAACTCTGATGCAAACTATGGACTTTGAGTGATAATGATGTGTTAATGTAGGTTCATCAATTGTAACAAATGTACCACTCTGGTGAAGGATATTGACAGTGAGAGAAGCTGTGTGTTTATAGGGTTCAGGGGGTAAATAGGAACCCTCTGTAATTTCCAATCAATTTTGCTGTGAATCTAAAACTACTCTAAAAATTAGATTTCTCGCCTTTTCCAGCTTGTAGAGGCTGCCTGCATTCCTTGGCTCATGGCCCCCTTCAAGCTTCAAAGGCAGCAATGGTAAGTCGAGTTCTTCTCACACAGCATCATTCTGATGTTTCTTCTATCTCCTTCTCTGACTCCGACTGAATCTCTCTTCTGCCTCCGTCATCCACTTTTAAGGACCCTTGTGATTACATTGGGCCCACCTGAATGAATAACCCCGAATCTTCCTGTCTTTAGGTCAGTTCTATTAGTCACCTTAATTCCATCTACAATCTTAATTCTCCTTTGCTGTGTAATCTAATACATTCACAGGTTCTGGGGATTAGGACAGGGATATTTTTGGAGGGGCTGTTATTCTGCCTACCACAGAAGGTAAGGAACTCCCCTTGAACATGCAACATCAGCAGCAGAGCTTGGATTTGAACTCTGGCTGTCTGGTTCCAAGACTGACATTTTTAATCGCTATGTTATGCTTCCTCTACAAATGTACTAAGTCATAGGGTTGGGATAGCTTATTATGACTGGCATAAAACATCCCTCCAGCCTCCTTCTTCCACTGATTTCAAAAGGTATAGTGAAATTCTCTATTACAGTTTGGCTTCCCACAGTATGCTATTGTGTCTCAATCTGGAGCTAGCTGGCTTGGGTTCAAATTCCAGCTAGGCCACTTACTTGCTATATTATTTGGGCAGGTTATTAAAGTTCTCTGTGCCTCAGTTTCCAGAATGTAATATGAGGAAATAACAGTATTTATTCCATAAGGATTTTTAATAATTGAAATGTTCATAGCAAGTGTTATGTGTTAGCCAGGATTATTATTATTTCTGTATATTCCTAAGGGATCACCTGGCCCGGTTGGCTTATCTTTCATCTGTGGTCACCAAATGAAGCCATCACATAGGGACAGCCTGCCACAAAGAACACAAATTTTAATAGAAGACAAATGGCCTGTTACAGTGACCACCAGCACGAGTATAAAGATTCATGGCAAATTTTTCTCAGAGTAAGTACCAGAATGAACTTGATTTCTTAAAAAAAAAAAAAAAAATCTGTTAACTTGTATAGCATTTTTGGAAGAACAACTGACATCTTTCCAGCTTTGGTACTTTGTCATCTTTTTAAACATTTTAAATAGACTATTTTGCAGAACAGTTTTAGACTCATGTAAAAATTGAGGCGATAGTACAGAGAGTTCCCGCACACTCCACTCAAATTTCCTTTATTAGTAGTATCTTAGGTTAGTATGGTACATTTGTTCCAATTAATGAACCAATATTGCTAAATAATAATTAACTAAAGTCCATGCTTTATCCAGATTTCCTTAATTTTTACTTAATGTCCTTTTTCTGATCCAGAATCCCATTAAGGATTACAATGAATTGTTACATCTCCTTCGGCTCTTCTTGGCTGTGAGAGTTTCTCAGACTTTCCTTGGTTTTGATGACACTGACAATTGTGAGAACCAGTCCCTTTTATACAATGTTCTTCTATTGGAATTTATCTGATGTTTTTCTCATGGTTAGACATTATAGGCATTATAGGTTTTTTGGAGAAAGGCCATAAAGTTCCATATTCATCACATCATATCAAGGTACACACTTATCAACATGAGTTATCACTGTTGATACTGATTTGATCAGCTGGCTGAGGTCGTCAGGTTTCTCTACCTGACTTTTTCTCGCACACACTAAGGGCTCTGTAAATACTTGCTGAATAGACTCACTCCACCTGAAAAAAAAAAGTTACTCTTTCTCCTTCTTTCCATACTGTACTCTTTCGAAGGCAGTCATTGTTCCCAACACACACTTAAGGCATGGGGAGTTATGCTCCAGCTCCTTAAGGAGTGTACTAGTTTCCTAGGGTTGTATAACAAAGTACCACAAACTGGGCGGTTTAAAATAACAGAAATTTATTCTCTCACAGTTCTGGAGGCAAGAAGTGTGCAATCAAGGTGTCAGCAGGGCTATGTTCTCTCTGAAGCTTCTAGGGAAGGATTTGATCCATGCCTCTGGTGCTGCCTTGGCCTTCCTTGGTTTGTAGATGCATCACTCCAATGACTGCATCCATTGGCACAAAGTGTTCTCCTTCTGTTGTCTTCATCAACGGCCTTCTCCTCTTTTTATAAGAACACCAATTATGTTGGGTTGGGGCCCACCCTAATGACCTTACCTTGATTCCATCTGCAAAGACCCTTTTTCCAAATAAGGTCACGACTACCAGTGTCTGGAACTTTAACATGAATTATTTGGAATTCATCTGCAGAAGAAATGTATTTCTCTCCCCTATTTATTCATGTATTTGTTTATTCATTTACCCGTTTATTTAATATCAGTTTGAACTACCACTTTGCTATCCAGAAGTTGTTTTGGGATTTTCTGCATAGACAATCATGTCATCTGTAATTTCTTCCCAATCTGCATACTTTTTACTTACTTTTCTTGTCTTATTGTGGTAGCTAGGACTCCTAGTACAATGTTGAACAAGAGTGGTGAAAAGTCATGCGAGAGAAGACATCCTTGCTTTGATCCCAATTTTAGGGGGAAAGCATCCAGTTTCTCACTAGTAAGTATGATGTTAGCTGTAGTTTTTTTTGCCCATTTGGACAATCTCTGTCTTTTAGTCTGTGTATTTATTTACACCATTCACATTTTAAAACTATTTTTAAAACATACTTATTTTTTAGAGCAGTTTTAGGCTTACAGCAATATTGAGCAGAAAATGCAGAGTTCCTGGATATTTTCTCCCAGTTTGTGGCTTGTCTTCTCATTCTCATGAGACAATTCACATTTAAAGTGATTAATGATATTACTGGATTAATGGCTACCACATTTGTAACTGCTTTCTATTTGCTGTACTTGTTCTTTATTTCTTTTCTCCCCCTTCTGTCTTCTGTGGTTTTAATTGAGCAATTTATATGATTCCATTTTACACTGACGTCTTTTTGAAGAAAAGTTTTGCTTTTATTGGTTACATTAGTGGTTCTCAGCTGACAGTGATTTTGCTTCCTTGGTGACATCTGGTAATGTCTGGAGACATTTGTGGTTTTCATGACTGTGGGCGTATTACTGGTATCTAGTAGGTAGAGGCCAGTGATGCTGCTAAACATCCTATGATGCATAGTACTGTCTCCTCCAGCAAAGAATTATCTGACCCAAAATGTCAATTAGTGCTGCTATTGGCAAACACTGAATTAGATATAAAGAACCAATGTATATTTGTCAGGAAAGGCTGGGTTAAGGTTATAAAAAAGATCGCCCAAATCTTACTGATTTGGAGCTACTCAATTCAAGGATGCAATCTTACCAATGCACCTGGAAGTAGGGGAACTAAAAGTATTTGATGAAGAGCATTAATGGCTGCCATACAATAAAACAGTATTTTTCCTATGATTTCCCAAGAAGCTCAGAACTAAGTTTTATATGCAATAGCGATAGCTTTAGTGTTAGTTCAGGTCTTCCAATAAGTCGGTGCCAAGACAGGGATAGACCCCAAGAGAATTACGGGGAAAAGACATGGGAGGGAAAATGGATAGGATGCTGAAGGAGGTTGTGAGAGCATCAGGCCGTGATGTAGGTCTAACCTGTGTGGAGAAGAAAGGAGGAAGGAAGTTTAGACAGGAAGTCTCGAGTGCAGTGCAGTTCAAAGAAAGTTCTGGCTGTGCCAAGAAGGAGTCTTTGAGCCAAAGTTGCCTGCCAGAGGAGCTCCACATCTCCTGGGTACAGGCTGCCCTAGTGTCCCTGCTGTGCTCAGCCGTCAATTGTGAGAAGCCTGTGGGAAGTCGTGATGGTCAAACACTCCTGCAGATGGAGATCTGAGAGGCACATTCTTGTGGCCACTCCAGCCACCCCCTGTTCTGCTTTTCCACACAGGGCCAGGGAGCAGCTCCTCCATGGTTCCTGAAGGCCTCTCTTTCTGAGGCGAAACAGAAAAGGGAAGCCCCATTGCTGCAGCTGATCTCTGGGTTGCAACTGGTACTTGTCCTCTCTTCCTTCACTTTTTACTCTGATTGTCCCTCATCTAATTGTCCCTCACCTCTGCAGGCTGTAGCCTACCTGGTGGTTTGACCCTTGGTAATCATACCCGTCTCAGGCTGGGGTTGCTACACGTGACCATTTATAGTTAAGAGGCAAGGGAGTACCAGGGGGCACTGAAGTGGATCACCTGGGTTTCACGTGTGTTCCCCTTGTCCATTGCATAAAAGCAGCTCTACCTCCTTCTGCTGATCAGGGTCAATTACCCTTGCCGCCTCTCATCGACAGGACCCTGGCGAGGAGCTGTAGCTTGCAGTTCAATGGGACCCTTATTGTGTCCCCTGGCAGGAGTGCAGTCCCTTTCAGGACCAGAATTTCCAACCTTGCAGAGCCCAGAGCTGCAGGCATGGGAAGCACAAAAGTGGGTCTTGGGAGTGACAGTAAATGGGCCACTCCTGTCTGCCCTTTGGTTCCAAGTCCCAGGTTGTCTTTCTGGTCTACTGTAGACCACCTTCTTCTCTGGCTTAGTTGACTTATTTTCTCTTGGCAATCTGTACCCAGCGCACTTTGCAGCTCCCCTGCCTTGTCTCTTATAACTCAGTCTCCCACTTGGATTAGTTTTGCCTCCTCCCATTGCCTCTAAGTCCCTGAGGGCCTTCCCAGAGGGGGAAGCCTCATTGATTCTTCAGGGCCATGGCTGGGCTAAGAAGAGCTGGGGAAACTCAGACCAGCACCTGCCCAAGATCTTACCTAGGTCTAGTGTTACCAAATGGATCCACAGGTTTTGTCCAGACAAAATGTCATGAGACAATACATATCACAAGAATAGGGCAGGGGCAGACAGGTGGCTCAGTTGGTTAGAGCGCGAGCTCTGGGCAACGGGGCAGCTGGTTCAATTCCCACACGGGCCAGCGAGCTGTACCCTCCGCAACTAGAGTGAAGTCAATGAGCTGCCGCTCAGCTCCCGGGTGGCCAGATGGCTCAGTTGGTTGGAGCACAGGTTCACAAACACAAGGTAACCGGTTCGACTCCTCGACTCCTGCAAGGGAAAGTGGGCTGCGCCCCCTGCAACTAACAATGGCAACTGGACCTGGAGCTGAGCTGCGTCCTCCACAACTAAGATTGAAAGGACAACAACTTGACTTGGAAAAGTCCTGGAAGTACACACTGTTCCCCAATAAAGTCCTATTCCCCTTGCCCAATAAAATCTTAAAAAAAAAAAAAGAATAGGGCAGACTTTTGGAGGAGGGACACTCATTGATGAGTTTATCTCTCTGTCTAATCTTGCTATGCTAATGCTTTGGTTAGAGTGTGGTTTTTTGATAGGATATATTGAGAGCCCTGCCAGGGCTGGTTGTTTCATTTGTTGTTTGTTTTGAATGGTTAATTATTCATAGTGTTCAAAATCCACACGGCATAAAATCGTAGTCAATGAAATGTCTTCCTCCTACCTCAATTTTCCAGCCACCCCAGATCCCCTTATTAGGCGCAACAAATGTTTTCAATTCTTCCAGATATCATAACACATACATTTAAATTTCTTACCCAGGTGGTAACATACGATACACATGGTTCTGAACCTTTTGTGTATGGTTTTAAAACATCTAACAGTGGGGCTGGCTGGTTGGCTCAGTTGGTTGGAGCGTGATGCTGATACCACCAAGGTTGCCGATGCGATGCCCGCGTGGGCCACTGTGAGCTGCGCCCTCCTTAAAAACAAAAAAACAAACAAACAAACAAACAAAAATCTAACAGTGTATCTTAGAGATCATTTCAAATCAGTACCTGAAGAGATTCATCATTCTATTTTTACTGGTCTGCTGTGCATATATACATGTGCGTGCGTGTGAATGTACCGTCATTTATTGAACCCATCTACCAACTGATCGACATTTAGTAATTTTCTAATCGTTTGAAATTACATTATTGTGGTGAATAAGTGTATCTCCAGGTATGTGACAACATCTGTAAAATAATTTCCTAGTGGTACAATCGCTGGGTCAAAGCGTATTTACATTTGTCATTTGAGAGACAATTGTCAAATCAACTTCCATACAGATTGTACAAGTTAGCCTTCTGCCCTCAACGTCTCTGTTTCCCCAGAGTTTTGCCAACACAAGGCATTAACAAACCTTTTAATCTTTTCCAATATGAATGGATCAGACTAGTATCTCAATGTTATTTTAATTTGTATGAATATTAGCCATATGAAATCATTTGTTTTTTAGGTAGAAGTAATTGTCGAATATCAGCAATTTTATGTGGTTTTATTCCTCTCACTGTGAGACTGAAAAAAATTTAATTTTAAGAGTCTTTTATCTATAACTTTCTTTTCACAGCTTTTGTTGTTTTTTAATTTGGGGGTTGGTCTTTATTGATTTATAGGAGCTGTTTCGTAGTAGAGAAATTAAGCTCTTATTCTGTTGTATGAATTGAAAATGTTTTCCCAGTTGTTATTTGTCTTCTGAATTTGCTTATAGCAGTTTTTACAATCAAGTATTTTTAAAAACTTTATTTAGTTGAATTTATCAGTCTTTTATTTTGTGGCTTTTGAATTTAGGCTATAGTTAGAAATGCCCTTTTTTTCCTCTTCAAAGTTATATGGGAATTTTGTTGTCATTTCTTCTCATACTGTGGCAGGTATAGTGGATGAAGTCAGGTCTGCTGTCAGTCATTTCAGGAATGGGCTGCTCTGGGACTGAAAACCTCAGCAGCAAGGGATCTGCCTCTCTTCATTTAAACTCTATGGACTTCAGGATATTGACGGGGTAGGTTCTGGGTATGTGGGATTAATATGATCCTCTGCATAAGGGTGGGTTGGGGGCCAAGATTTATGGGAACCAGATAAGAAACATCAGTGGGTATGTCTGATGGGACAAAGGAAGCCCTTGGGCTCAGTTAGCCACGAAAGAATCAGTAGGTCTTAACCAGGCCTAATTTCCAAGCTCTTGTGTTTGTTCTAAATTAACCAGAACAAGCTGCTTCAGCCCAGTTCGGAGCACTAGCAGAGACCAAATGATAGGAGCCCTGGGATTTGCACATACAATTGTCTTGCAGGCCCATGAAGCTCACCCTCCAGAGCTGTGACGTGGCATCACTCCAAGGGTCTGCTCCATCACATTCTTTCCTCTGCTTGTTTGGGAGTTTCAGAGGTGCCTGTTCCATCATCTCCTCTTTCCCTTCAAAGGAAATGCATGTCACACCTTGTCCTATACTGGGCATTGAGGGTGGAGAAAACGCAGCAGAGTCTGATGGGGTTCTGCCTCCAGGAGCTCACTGCTACGAGAGGGCATCTCCTCTGGGGTCCCCAGAGCAGCCCCTTTCCCTCTCAAATTCTTCAGGACTCTTATTGTAAAGTCCTGGGCTTTTGTTTCTTTTCTTTTTTCTTTTTTTAATTGAGGAATATTTTACATACAGTAAAATGCAAAAATCTTAAAAGAGTTTTCTGACTTTTGATAATGCATACACCCTTGTCATCCAAAGGCCAATCAAGATCTGGAATGTTTCAGTCACTACAGAAAATTCCCTGGTGACACTTTCCATCCAGTTACTGTTCCCTGCCGCCAATCCATTGGTCTGCTTTCTATCACCTTAGCTTAGTGTTGCCTGTTATAGAACTTTAAACAATGGAACTCTTTTTGTACTAGCTTCTTTCACTTAGAATAATATTTTTGAGATTCATTCATGTTGTTACCTACTAGTTCATTCCTTTTTATTGTTGATTGGGAGATGTAAGTTCATTGTAGTGGGCTCCTGGAGGCAGAATACCATCTGAATAGTTGAGAAGTCATATCACAATTTGTTTATCCACTAGTCTGCCAATGGACATTTGAGTTGTTTCTAGTTTGGGGTTATTACAAATAAAGTTGCTATCAGCATCTGTGTGCAATATATGAGGACATATATTTTATTTCTCTTGGGTAGTACCTAGCAGTAGATTTGCTAGGTCTACATTTAGGTATATGTTCAACTTTATTAAAACACACACACACAGCCAACCAAACTGTATTCCAAAATGATTATGCCATTTTACAGTACCACTAGCCGTGTATATGAGTTCCAGTTGTTCCACATTTTTACAAATGTTTGGTGGTGCCAGTCTTTTTAATTTTAGCCATTTTAATGGCTATATAGTGGTAAGTCATTGTCATCATGTTGCGTTTTTAACTTAACGCATCTTGGAGATTTTTCCATATCAGCATATGTGCTTCATTAACTTTAATGGCTATGCAATCTTTCACCAGATGGAAACATCACAATTTAACTATTCCTCTGATGATGGACAGTAGGTTGTTTCTATCTTTGACAGTGCTGCCACACCTTGTTCATGAGTCTTTGTGCAAATGTGCAAGTATATCTTTAGGATAAGCTCCTAGAAGTAGAATTGCTGAGTCAAAGGATATGTGCGTTTTAAAATTTTGATTGATACTGACTATTCAGGTAACAGGTCAAATTAGCTGTCATCGGAGGAAATGGGGCTCCCAGAGCTACGTCCTGCCTGGTCCTCCCATGCCACACATCCCAGCATTTTACAGCATTCACCACTTTTTGACATTTGACTTGACTTGCTGATATCAGTCTCAAGATGTCTCTTATTGGCACAATCTTCTAAAATTACATTTTATTCTATAGAATGGATGTACCATAATCTGCATAGTCATCTCCCTATTGTTGGATCTTTATTGACGTTGCTCCAATAGGCAGCTATGCAGATAATCTTGCAAAGAGCATTTTGGTGAACAGGTGAACTTGCAGTTTTGTGCAAACAGTTGTCTAAGCAAATAATAATAGCTAACATTTACAGAGCCAGGCGTTGCTCTAAACCCTTGGTGATGTATTTTCTCAAAAAGCCTATGAGTTGGGTATTATTATTAGCATAATTTTATAGATGTGTAAGCTCAGGCACACAGGTAAATAATATTTCCAGGGTCCTAGAGCTGATCAGGGATGATGGGGCTGGTTAAAACTCAGTCAATCTAGCTCCAATCAATGGTCCTGACCACTATGCTGAAATGTCTAGCTTGGAGTCCCAGATCAAGGCTTTGGTTCAAAGGGTGACCACATTTAAAAGTGAGATGCTGTCAAATTACTCTCCAAGAAGGCTGTGCCATTCTCTGGTTCCACGAGAGTGAATGTGAAGGCTCTTTTTTCTTCCAAGGAGTATGTCTTTTTCATTTCCATATCTTGGGTGTACGAGATATAGGAATGAAATACACCCAGCATAAGGTCCAGCATAAAGCAGGTAGGTACCAGAGGACTGCTGACTAAAGGGATGGTTGGATGCTTGGATGAATGGATGAATAAAGGGGGACAGACAGGTGTGGGAAAAGGGTGTTTAGGCATAATCCGAGGGGCCACTATCCAGTGTGGTGTCTGCCTTTAAAACTCATTCATTTAACACAAGTGTGAAGTGTTCCTTATTTTTCGACTCTTTCCTCAGATAACTGCTTGGCTGCCCTCACCCCCCTTTTTTAGGCACCTACTGAAGTTTCTCCCTCTGATAAGAGAGACCACCCTGTATAAAGCAGGCATCCCCTTTACTCTGCTTTGTTTTTCTCCTTAGCATCTATCCACTTCTGACATCTACTTACTACTTTTTGCTACTGCTGTTTTGTTTATTGTCTGTTTCCCCTGCCTCCCTTCCATGCCCCCACAATAGAAGAAAAATCTCAGATTAAAGACTTAAATGTAAGACCTGAAACCATAAAACTCCTAGAAGAAAACAAAGGAAGTAAACTCTTGGATATTGCCCTTAGCAATATCTTTTTAGATATGTCTCCTAGGGCAAGGGAAACAAGAAAAAATAAACAAATGAGACTATATCAAACTAAAACATTTTTGTACAGCACAGGAAACCATCAACAAAATAAAAATACAACCTACTGAATGGAAGAAGATATTCACAAATGATATATCCGATAAGGGGCTAATATCCAAGATATATAAGGAACTCGTACAACCTATCTCCAAACAAACAAACAAACAATCTGATTAAAAATTGGGCAGTGGACCTGAATGGTTCAGATGGCCAACAGACATATGAAAAGATGTTCAACATCACTAATCATCAGGGAAATGCAAATTAAAACCACAATGAGATACCACCTCATACCTGTCATAATGTCTTTCATCAATTCATCAACAAATAACAAGTGTTGCTGAGGATGTGGAGAAAAGGGAACGCACGTGCACTGTTGGTGGGATTGCAAATCAGTGCAGACACTATGGAAAACAGTATGGAGGTTTCTCAAAAAATTAAAAATAGAGCTGTCATATGATCTAGCAATTCCACTTCTGGGCATTTAGCTGAAGAAAATAAAAACACTAATTCAAAAAGATATATGCACCCCTATGTTTATAGCATTACTAGTAATAGCCAAGGTATGTCAGCAACCTAATTATTCATCAATAGATAAATGGATAAAGATGTGGTATGTGTACACACACACACACACACACACACACACTGAAATATTCACCAATGAAAAAAGAATGAAATCTTGCCATTTGCGACAACATGGACAGAACTAGAGGGTATTAAGTTAAGTGAAATATGTCAGACAGAAAAAGACGTATACCATATAATGTCTCTTACATGTGGAATCTAAAAAACCCAAAAATGAATGAATATGCAAAACAGAAACAGACCCATAGATATAGAGAACAAGCTGATGGTTGCTAAAGTGGAGGGGAAAGATGAATAAATACATAAATAATAAAATAAAATGAATAAATACATTAATGATAAAGTTTAACAGAGAGAATAAATAGGAGAAAGGATAGACTCATACGGAAAAGAGTGAGCACAGTAGTGTCAACTCTAGAAAAATTAAATTGGAATACAATTTAATCCTAAAGAAAAAAAAATAAAGTGCACATTCCAATGAGTTCAACAGTTGTACACCCCTGCAAAACCACTGCCACAATAACAATATAGAATATTTCCATCATTCCACGAGTTCCCTTGGGCCCCTTTACAGCCCATCCTTCCCAGGCAACCACTGCTCTGCTGTCATTCCAGATTTCTACTCTAAAAACAAAACAAAACAAAAAGAATATAAATCTCACAATTGCAGGGGATTTGTCTGTTTTGTTCACTCATTTCTCCCCAGTGCCAAAGACATTTCCTGGCATTAGCAATATTTGGTGACTATGGCACCTATTCACTGTTCCAGGAGCTGGCGGTGCAGCAGTCGGCGGGACAGAGAACCCTCCCTCTGGGCCCTGCATGAATCCTGCCCGCCGTTGTGAGCCGGGAGAAGCTCTCCCTCCCCTGGGCTCCAAATCACCTGTCTCTTCTCTAAGAATACTGAAGCTGACGGCTCTCACGGGCCTCGGCCAACCCGCCCTACAGCGCCCTCTGGCGGGCCCGCGGTTCCCTGAGGCGGGAGTCGCGGTGGGGCGAGGCTGAGCGCGGGCCCTTCCTCCCGCCGGCGCGCTGAAAACCCCGGGAGCTCCCAGGACCGATTCCTCCAGACTCTCGCTCACTTCTGCTTTTGCCCCAGAAGGGAAGGAGGAAGGACGGTTGCGGGGAGGGCGGAGCGCAAGGCGAGGCCCACGGGGAAGGGGGCATGAAGGGTTCTGCAGCCTTCTCCCACGGCGTCAGCCACAAGATATGCTTTTCTCTTCATGTTTGGACGGTCTTGCTTCCCCCCCCCCCCCCGCCCAACTCGTCTCATCTTCCGCCCCTTCACCCCCCACCCTTCCCGGGGAGGCGAGGGGCTGCGATGTCAGAAGGCGGAGGCGAGGGCTGTGCCGGTATCCTCCCTGGGACTCATGGTCCCTCGGGCCCTGTACTAGGGGTTTGAGGTCAAAGCATGCAGTACCTTTGTGTTGGAGGTCGAGCTTCTCCACGGCCCGCGGGCTCTAGGAGCATCTACCAGGGCACCGCGTGGATGGACGCCAGTCTCCTCAACCCGCTTGGGAGGGACCAGTCGGCGGCCACGCGAGCAGAGATCAGGGCGCCACCTGGCGGCTGCAGCCCGCAGCCAGCAGCCCGGACGCTCCTTAGGGGACACTGGCCCCTTGGGATACTGGTGTTGGGAGTCTCCTCCTGGGTCCTGTCCCCAACGCACGATTCCCGGTCCATTTCACTTAGTAACTGGGGGCCTGGATCATTGGAAACATGCACGATAAGGTGGGATAAGGTTTTGAAGAGCTGAGGAATGACAAAAACAGAATGATTCTTCTTGGTGTTGGCACTCAAGTTTCCTGCCTTTACGGATGGAGTGAGGACTCCAAGTGGTCCTCCCTCCTCTCTACACTTCCCTCTGCCCCACACCCGCACTCACCTATATTGTTCTTTTTATCCTAGTTTTTATAAGGCATGTGTAATTATAAAAGGAATGAATAGTTTTTTGTTTTGTTTTTTTAAAGGAGAATATGTCTTACCGTTGTTAAAGTCCTCCCCTTCACTGGAACATAGGTTTGTGCTCCCTGGAAGTGCAGGTTTGCTGGTTCTTTTTCCTTGATCCTGGCAGGACCGTTGGCCCAGGGTCAAGCCCATCCCCTTCCTGATTTCCTCAGGACTGGTCCACCCACCCCAGGGCTGGAACCACACTGGAGGCAGCTCTAGAATGGGTGGAGTCTGGGGGCAGAGGGGAGGCAAGGGGTACCAACCCCCAAGGCTTTTCACTTTTCTTGTTGCATAACCTGATTGTATATATATTTTTCGCCCTTGTCAGGTTCTTCCCCACTCAAAGACAATTTTGTTTTATTGTAGGAGGTTTATCTTGATTTATTAGTAGCCCCTCTTAACCAGGGTGAGCCTTTTTTTCAGTTGATGTGAGTTGCTTACAAAGGGCCACATCAGTGATGAACCAATACTCCAAGTCTGGTGACAGAAACCAAGGTTTGTGGTCCATTCTGGTTTAGTCAGGGGTGGCCAGTCCCAGAAATCCATGCTCTAGTAGCAGTAAAGTTAAGCTGTCCTCTTTTTCCACCTTATGTAGTACAAAATTATATTTATTTGTTCCTAATAAATATCTGAAAATACTCAGTTCAACAATTCTGTTGATATCATGCTCCAAAACATGTGTCCTCTTTCAGAGTGCTGACAATCTGTGTGTGTCATGCAGTTTATTCAGGCAGCCCATGGGTGGACAGAGTGGGAACAAGTCTGGGTGCAGAAGCTGAGGTTCCCAGAGATTCTATTCATACGAAGCCCCAGGTCATTGTCTAGTGTGTTGGGCCCCAGGTTTTTGGAGTTCATGAACCTGTGAAGTAGCCTCACAGTTACTGGGGAAACAACATGGACTTGTCACTCATTGCTTTGGATCAGGACATTAGCAAAACCAGATTCTATGATCGGTTCAGGAAAGAAAGGATATTTTAACACCACGAGTCTCTAAATAGATGTTTTCTCATTTCACCAAGGACTGGTGGAATAAGAAGGGACAGCATGGGCCCCAGTGGGTGTCTGGGAGCCCTAGCTGATGCACTTCACAGTGGGCCGACTGCCACGAGCACCCTGAGGCCTCAGTGACAAAGGGGGATCATCCATTCAGGGTGTAAGTCTCTGAAAACACAGACTTCGCAGTATCAAACCCATGTTTCACCTGCCCTGTTGGTGGCTAGTCACCATCTCTGGACTTTGGGACCTTCGGGACAGGTCTCTGTCATTGCACTCCCCACATTATTTTGTGGTTCTGACTGCCTACGGAACTGCTAGCTGGCTAAAGACAGGAACCTCCTTAGATCTGGCTTCTGGTTGCCCAGCACACGGCCCACCACTCAGCAGGTACTCAAATGCTGATTGCCCGAATGAATTACACTCAAGATCACTCCTTTGTATTTCCAGTTAAATAATTAAGGAAGTACTCATGGAAAGCTACTTCAGAATGAGAGAGGAAATGGCTAATTTCACACTGAGAAAATATATTTGCTAGTTTTCTCACAGGATATTTTATAGCTACTTGATTTCCTTTAGGTTGTGTATGTTCTGTTGGGCAATTTACACTCTGCAAAGGAGAAGTATTCATGCCTGTCACTGCCCTGCCTTCTAAAACAGCAGTTCTCAGCCTTACTGCACCTTAGAATCACTTGGGAGAGGTTAAAATATTGATGCTGAGGGCACCATCTCTGACCAACGGAATCAAGGTCTCTGGGGGTGGAGTCTGAACATTGGTTTTTGTTTATTTGTTTTTTAAAACAGTTTTCCCCAGTGATTCTAATGAGATCAGTGACTGAGAAGTTGCAGCCTAGAAGCACCTTTTTATTTTGCTCTAGCAATGGAGCAAGAGGAAGTGGTGAGGTAGGGGGAAGTCATGGACAAGGAACAGAGACTGACGTTCCAGGCGTGGTTCACAATTTCCTGTGGGCTTGAGCCCTTGTTTTTGTCCTCTATAACATGGGGACAACGATGGCTGGCTCGTATGGTGTTGCTGCACTTATCTGAGTGCCTGGCAAAAAGGAAGCGCTTGTGATAGTTGTACGTGTCACTTGTGTAGGCTATAGTACCTAGTTGTTTGGTCAAATACCAGTCTAGAGGTTGATATGAAGTTATTGTTTTAGATGTGTGGGGGAGAAAAAAAGTAATTTTCCTCAAATCTTTCTAAATTCTTCTGGCTGGACTAAAAATCAAATTAACACAAAACGGATTAACAGGAGAAAATGACCAAAATTATTATATATGTACGTACAGGGGTTCCATTAGAGTATGTGACTCTAGGAAGTTCTGGCAATTAAGGCTTATACCTAAGATGAAGGGGGGAGGGATGTGGTTTGGGACTTCAAAGGGCAGGAAGGCAACTCACATGGAGATGGAAAAAGCAAATGTTTCGTAAATAAATGTTGGCTGGGCCTTCTTTAACAATGGGATACAGAGAGGACTAGGTTTTTTCCCTGTCTATCACACTTAGTTCATATTAAACTACGTTTATCTATGATAATAGCTCCCTTCCTGGAGCAAGTCCTTTATCTAAATTCTTTTAGGCAGTCAGGGGGAAAGTTAAAGGTTTTCCCCTCCCCCCCAGTCTTTGTTTCTTGAAAAAATCATCAATATTCCAAAAGGCATATTTTGGTGGCAAACTTAGCTTCCCCTCAGTTGTGATTACTTTGAATAAAGCAGATTACCTTTCATAATGTGGGTGGGCCTCATTCAAATAGTTGAAGGCCTTAGAGGACAAAGGAATTCTGCCTTTGGGCTCAAGACCACAACATGGACTCCTGCTGGAATTTCCAGACTGCCAACATGCCTTGCAGATTTCAGGATTTTGGATTTGCCAGCCTCCATAATCCTGTGAGCCAATTCCTTAAAATCAATCTCTCTCTCTCTCTCTCTCTCTCTCTCTCTCTCTCTTCCCTGTTTCTCTGGAAAATCCCAAATAATACAGGGCTCAATAAATGATGGCTACTGTTGTACCATCTAACTCAGTAGTAGCTGCTTCTGGTTTGGGGCAATAAATAAGGCTGCAGCTTTATGGTTCAGAGCAATGGGCATTATCCCAAGAAATTGATAGGGATGAGCTCCCACTATAAAATTCCAGAGTGTGAAGTCCAGGTGCAAAGATAAATGCATGGCACAGAAATCCTTGTCCCTTTCTTCATCTGAAACATGCCAATTTCTCTCAGGAAGGGGTCCTGCACCACAGAACACAGAGCCCCAGACCTGGTGTTGGGAGGCCTGGCTTTGGCTTCTGGCTGTGTCACCAACTCACTGTGTGACCTTGGGCAAGTCCACTGCTTTCTCTGGTTTTTGGTTTCATGTGGGGGTCAGGCTGGGTGATGTATGAGGAGTTTTCCATCTCAGAGACTCTGAGTCTAGAGTTTCCTCTGGTGCTTCCACCTGCAAAGCAGGTTTCCCTCAGTCTATTTACTTGCTGGCGTTTGGTTTCTGCTTCCTAAGTGGTTGCAGGTTGGGGCACTTGTATTTATGCTCACGAGAGAGGCCACATGGCTGAATTGTGGTGGTGCCATCTGGCTCTAGAGGATGCCTCAGACCTCACCCCAGCTGCACCCAGGCTCCTGGGGACACAGGCCTCAGGACACAGAAAATCTGGGCTCCTACAGGTCTCTGCTGCTGGAATTCCCTTCCCAAGTCTGCTCAGGCACACAAGGACCTTCCCTTCACTGCCACCTTGGCCTGGAGAGGGCAGAGACCACACATAGAGGACTCAATGATGTTCTGCAAACTCAGGTGTGAAAGAAATAGCACAAGCTGTGGTCCTCTTCAAATGATCCTAATTCTGACTATTCCCCCATCCTGCCTGAGACATCAATCCTCAAATACCTCAGGGGCCTTGTGACATCAGTCCTCAAATACTACTGTCAAGTTGTTTGCTGTCCCAGGCTGCTTGGTCCCTTTGGGACTGGCTTCTCTGCTGTTTCAGTGCCAGGCTGGTAGAGCTGGGAACCCCACTGTCCAGGTCACAGGTGTAGCCTGTGGCCATCCCCACTCAGCACATGCCACTTCCCTAGAGCATCTTCAGGAAAACATTTTGATCCACTGAGCCTTTCCTGTCTGTGGGTGCTAAGGGTACCCAGCCCTAACCCCATCTTCAGTCTCTATCTGCAGGATGCAAGACTTCCATTTGCTGCACCACCACCCCATCCCCCACCCACCGCACGCAGTGCTTCTGGAGTTTCCAGGGAATGTTTCAGGAGAGGTCACAAACTTTTCTCTCACCTTCTACTTGGAACTGCCCCGCCCCCTTGTGGAATTTGGGTGCCTATGAAGCCACTTGAGGGTGGTGACTCTTCACTGCCATTGCTGCCCAGGCCTGTTATGGCTCTGAAGCTGTCTTCCTGTCCAAGGGGGCATTTAGCAGCCTCTCAAAACTGCAGTCCCAGAGGACCCAGAGGGGCCACACAGTTGTGGTTTCCCTGCAGCCGGGCTGTGACCTCGGCAGAAGTGGGAGGATGCTCCCTCCCTTGCTCTGGTTTGCACCTTGTGACCCGGGCACAGATGCAGTGCTGCCTGTGGTACTGGGGCTCTTAGGACTCTTTTCCAAAGACACTTCTGCCTCAGCCCGTGGCTCCATAGGACCCCCACATACATCCTTGATGACCTAACTCCTCAGATGGGCTCCACATATTAGTCAGGAGTCTGCTGTTTGCAGGTGATGAAATCTCAACTTACGCTACCTATGATTATTTTTAAAGGAAATTTATTGGCTTATGTCACTGGAAACTCATGGTAAGTCTTTAGGTATGGCTGGAACCAGGATCTTAAACAATGTTGCCAGAACTCAGCTTCTCTCCTGTCTGTTCTCCTTTCCTTTGTTTTGGCTTCACTCTCAAGCAGACTTTCTCTACATGGGTGCCCCTAAAAGTTCCAGCTTATGTCTTTCCTACAGCTATCAGTCTTGGGGGAAAGAGATCTTCTCTTTGCCTTCAGTCCCTACAAATGTTCTGGTATTGGGTCTCCTTGGCTTAATTCACTTGCCTATTATGGAAGCAATCCCTGTAGAAGATGGGGGTGAAATATATATCCCCTCCTATGACAGTGGAGATGGGGGTGTGTATATATAGCTCCATCTGAACTACCGGAATGAGAGTGAGGGAGAGGTAGTTCTAAAGAAAATCAAGGTTCTCTTAGAAGAAGAAAGGAGAATAAATGTCAGGTAGAAACAACACTTCAGGTGTGTGCTACATCCAGGCACAACTGCATCCCTGCATGGAGAACAAATGAGGCTCAAGTTGGGAGCCAAATTGCAGCTAAATGCCAGTACAGAAGGGGCGTGAGGACCTGTCAGATAAGAGGTGCAGGCAGCCAGGGCTGTGAGAATTCAGAGGACAGAGTGAATGTTTGGACTGGAGCTGTATCGTAGAGCAATGCTTCTCAAGTTTTAATGTGCTTGTGAATCACCTGGGGTCTTGCTAAAATGTGGATTGCATTTCAAGGTCTTAGAGCAGTGATTCTCAACCACGTAAATTTTCCCTGCCCCACCCCCTGGGAGATATTTGGCAGTGTCTGGAGACATTTTTGGTTGTCACAACTGAGGGAGGGGGCTACTGGCATCTAATGGGTAAAGGCCAGGAATGCTGCTAAACATCTTCCAGTACACAGGACAGCCCTTCACAACAAAGAATGATCTGATCCCAGATGTCAATAGCGCTGTAGTAGTCTGGAGAGCAGGAACCCAAGGGAGGACATCTCAAGCAGAGGAACTGCTCAAGCAAAGGTACTGAAGGTGGAAGAAGTGTCTGGTTGATGGGGGCAGGTCATAGGAAGCCTGACAGGAGGGGAGGGTGCACAGGGATGGAATCTTAAAACCAGATACCCTGGGTTGGAAGAAAGGCCAATCCCTGCTGCTGAAAGTGTGCTCCAGAGGAGCGGCAGCTACATGACCTGTGAGCCTGTCAGAAAAACAGAGCTCAGGCCCCACCCAGACCTTCTTAATAAAAATGTACATTTTAGCAAGATCCAGGTGATTCGCATGTGCATTAAAGTTGGATCAACATGCCTATAACAGCTCCTTAGCATGAGCTCACCAACAGCTTGTATTTATCAAGCACCTACTATGTGCTCAGATTTGACTTTGATAAGCATTTGACTTACCTGGAGGGTAGGTTTGGTTATAGAGAAGCAAAATGAACTCCAAGTGTCAGACCTTCTAATAGGAAGTGCTCAGTATCCCTCCACCTTCTAAAAGGGTCAGGTAACAGTCAGATTTTGTAACAAGTGACCCTAGTCCTTTCTTTGGTCAGTGCTGATTGGATAACTCTTGACCTCAGGGTAGCCACTCCAGGTGCCAGCCAGGCCAACTACCTCTGAGATGGCTTGGTAGTTTGTCTTGACAGGACGAGCAGCCCCAAACACTCGCCTCTTTTGGAGGTAGGAATCAGGAATTTCCAGGAGAGGTTGTTTATTGTAGGAGTTGGGGTTGAAGGGACCTTGGTAGCCACCAAATCCAGGTGGGAGCCAGTGGTCTGAAAGAAAGGTTGATACGGCTGAGACTAGGGAGACATACAAGAGAAGCAGGGAGGCCCTGAGAGAGACCCAGCTGTCGAGGAAAGAGAGACCACCACAGAGAAAGTTCTTACCCTGATGGCAGTCAAGTCTCAAAGCTATACAATTCAGCCCCTTTTTCTTTCCTCAAAGAAACTGCATAGTCTAACTAAAACACAACCATTTGACAGTTTATGTTTAACTGATTTGCTTACATCTATAGACAGATTTAAAGACTAGTAATAAAATTCCAAGTGGGAGGAGGACATTTCAAATTGCTTTTACTTTAGCTCACATACATTAATTTTTTGGTACATTTCCCTTTAAGACTATGATGTTAGCTGCCTCTCTAACAACCATTTCTCCCCTCTCTTCCTTCTTCAGAGAACCCTAATTTTGTTTAGGAATACAGGTAACTCAAA
This sequence comes from Rhinolophus sinicus, assembly GCF_036562045.2. NCBI lineage: Eukaryota > Metazoa > Chordata > Mammalia > Chiroptera > Rhinolophidae > Rhinolophus > Rhinolophus sinicus. Next base: position 37,187,004 of record NC_133759.1, read on the forward strand.
TACTATAGTATTTGAGGTAACTGTCTCTGCAATATTTGAGTTAGCTGGCCCTACTCCTGGGCAGACCCCAGTTAGTCTGAGCCAGCCATGGTGGTCTTGTCTTTTTGCCAGCAAACAGGAACAAGCACGTGGCTCAGTCCTGGCCCGTGAGATGAGTGGGGATGTCTGCTGAAGGCTTCTGGGAAAGTGGTCTACACTCCTAAGAAAGGGCCTAGAAGAAGTGGATCCTTTCCCATTGGACATTTTACAGTCTGAATGTGATGCTTGGACCTGCTACAGTACACAAAGGTGAAACATGACAAGTAGCAGGGCTCGTGCACAAGTCTTTGAGTGTACCCATAGTCTGAAGGCTCCAAAAGTATTATAAGTGGTACAAAGATACAACAAGTTATTAATCACAACTAGATTAATATAATCCTGAATCAGAAGAGAGTCTCATCACAGACCCTTTGCCACCCTGGGGAAGCCAGGATGTGGAAGGCACAGCTCCTGGATTTGGCCAGGGCATGGAGACCACCCCATTCCCCAGTGGACAGTGTTCTGCTTTCAGCATCCCCAAGGTCTGCAGGGGATATTAAGGTAGGGAGAACTGGGTGTGGCTTTTCTTTTTTAATAATATCTCCATTGATGTTCAATACTATTTATCAAATGGATACCAAACTAGGAGAAAATTGGGTCTACTATATTTCCCTTCGCCTCTGTGAGGAACCCAGGCTCAGGCGCTACTGCAAACATGTAAACCGGAAACATTTTCTTCTCTGGTTCTAGGGAATCCCTGGGATGCTTTCCTCCCAAGGTGCCGCTTTTGGTAGGCCCAGGTCCTAAAGCCGAGAACTCTGTGAACTGACTTCCACTGAAGACAGAGGGCCTGTAAGTGCCCTTTGCGGGGCAGAGCCTGACCCCAAGGAGCGCCACTAACGCAGAAATGCCAGGCACCATGACAACCAAGCAGCAGAGGTGAACTCTGGGCGCGGCCAGTGCCGCCTCCAGCCACCCAGTTCCGCTTTTCTCTGGGGCCATCTGAAACTGGGCGGGGAGGGGTGGGTCTCTGGGTGTCGCCGCGTACAGGCGGGTCAGCTGCGTCGGGTTAGCGGGACCGGCCCTGCGCGGGGCCGGCGCGTAATGGGGACCATGCCCGCGCTAATGGGAAGCAGCCGTCGCATCCCCGCCCAGCCTCCTCCTCCCGCTCGGCCCAAGAGCGGCCGAGATAAAACGGAAGCGCCTCGAGAGGCGCTTTGATTGCAATACGAAACAAATTATTCCTCCCGGAATGGAACAAAATAAGTTAGAGTGAAGTCTCAGGCCGTCATGCCTCCCCGCAAGGCCACTGCCGGCGGTCCCGAGCCTGCCGCCCCTGCCACGCATGGCAGGAACGGTGCACAGAGGGGCTGCTCGCCCGCTGAGGCCGGTGGTTGGAGATCCTGGCCTCTGCACCAACCACCTGCACGGGTCCTAATCCTTTAAGTCAGTTGGACAGCTGGCTGCTGGGTGAGTTCCTGGTTGAGCGGAAGTTTCCTCCATGTCAGTGGTCTTCAGACTTGGGTGTGGGACCCTCAGAATCTCCTTGGAGGGCTTGTTAACAAATTGTGAGCCTCACCCCCAGAATTTCTGATTCGATAGGTGGGGTGGGGTGGGGCCTGATAATTTACATTTCCCAGGCAATGTTGGTGCTGCTGGTTCAGAGACACCACTTTGAGAACCACCAGATAAATATGGCGTAGGAGTTTCACTGCCCTGACATTCAAATGGCTGAGTCCTAGAGAGGTCTGCAGGGGATAAATTGTCCAGTAACTGTTCAAATGACCTACCAACTAATGAATATGCCTAGCTTCAGGTCCCTTTGGAGCCCGCTTTATTTTTTTCTAATCTTTTATTGGGGAGTACTGGGGAACAGTGTGCTTCTGCAGGGCCCATCGGCTCCAAGTCGTTGTCCTTCAGTCTCCTTGTGGAGGGCGCAGCTCAGCTCCAAGCCCATTCACTGTTTTTCAATCTTTAGTTGCAGGGGGCACAGCCCACGATCCCATGCGGGGAATTGAACCGGCAACCTTGTTGAGAGCTTGTGATCTAACCAACTGAGACATCCGGCCTCCCCTGGAGGCCTGTTTTTGATTGATCACCCCTCTCCAATAGTGAACCAATCCAGTCCCACTCCAAAGCTCAGAGACTGGAATTTCCCAGGAGCCTGTGCAGGTGAGTAGGCAACTGCCAAATGCCTTTTAACAACACTAGTAAAAGCTCTAGGACTCCAGGCAGCCCCTTTGGGGGATGCTTCCATTCTAGCTCCTTGGCCTCTAAAAAGGCCTCTGGCTGTGTCACTGTGCCTGACCAGAGGTAATTCCTGGCAGGGAGTGTGTGTGTGTGGGGGTGGGGGTAGGGGAGCGGGAGTGTAGGAAGTGGGTAGTGGAGAGAACAGTGGCAGTAATTCTTGCTGTGGTGTCCTCTCAGTTTGTGCCTGGCTCCAAGGAACCTACTTAGGGATCTAAGAACCTGGAAGAGTTAGACTTACTATGTTTTAGGTGTGGGATGTCTGGGATGAGTGCCTTCCCTCCTGAGCAGACATTGGTTCTCAAACTTGAGTGTGCATTAGAATTGCCTGGAGGCCTTGGATTGCTGACCCCTCCCCTAGAGTTGCTGATTCAGTGGGTCTGAGAATTTGCATTTCTAACAAGGTCCCAGGTGATGCTGATGGCCTGGGTTCCACACTTGAAAATGCCAAACTAGACTGTATTGTGCATCTCCAAGCCCCTTCTGTAGACTCAAAGTGGTCATGGTATGGGGGCCCAGCCCACACTCTGTACATCGTCCATCAGTTGCTGGCCTTTGTGTTCACCACCTTTCCCATCTTTCAGAAGGCAATCTGGTCTGCTGTCTGCTCCCTGGCTCTGAGAGCAGGGAACAAGGTGGTTCAGGCTTGGGAAAAGCAGCATCCCCCAACCCCCACCCCCATTTTTTGCACGCAGTCAGGAATTAGAGCTCCCTTCTTCTTGCCATCCCTCACCCTCTAGGTTTGCTTGAGTTTCAACCCTAGGCCAGGCTGGAAAGGACAGGAAGCTGAGGAAGGGATCTCTTTAATATGCTCTTTAGGCTCCACACAAGACCAGGGCTAGAGGGGTCACTATTGAATTTCTGCCAGTGACAGGATCTCTCCGGAGTGATACTTGTTTTTCACTCTGTGCCTTGCACATCATAGCGATTTATGAACGATTTGCTGATTGTTTGGGGAAACCTATCAGGAGGGGAAACAAAACAGAAGGAAGACACTCCTCAGGGCTACCATGAACTAGAAGTTTTTGATCAGTGTTAGCCAGCTTGGCTGAGGAGGTGGGGTCTCTCCCCTTTGGTCTCCTGTGTCAGAGGCTCCTGGGTGGGAACCTCTGTGGGTGTGAGTAAGCAAGGTCAGCATCATTCCGTGTGGGAACTTTGAGGCTGCCCCAGCAAGCTGGAGACCTTGGAAACAAAGGGGCAGGTGGTCCATGGGGGGCTGGGGTCAACCAAGGCCACAGGGAGCCATCCTTTGTTCTACTGCCTCAGGATCTCCAGAAATGGAAGTTTCTTTAGGAATTTAACCGAACATTTACACCAAGAGGTTTAGAAAATGTTAAATGTGAATAATCATGGCATTTTTTGGATTAGGATGTCAGTTACCAATTTAGATGAAAATAAGCCATGTGCAACCCATTAGGTTTTCATAATTTTCCTCTTAATTGGCTGTACTTTGAGACTGTGTATTTAGGAAATGGCTAAATTGGCTGTAGGTTCCCTATTTGGTTGTTGCCGTGATTCTCAACCCTAATGGTAAATTGGAATCAACTAGGGTTTCTTTGAAAAATACTAATGCCCTGGCTACACCCCAGATGTGGAGCCTGGGCACAATATTTTTTAAGACTCACCAGGTGATTTTTATAGTGCAGCTAGCATCAAGTAATTCTGAGCTACTGATTGAATGGTTGGAGGGGCCAAACTTAAGCAAATTAGACTTTTGGAGCATCTGCTTAGCCTTCAATAAGTGCCATGACTGCTCTCTCCATGAAGAGACCATCAGAAGCCGCTACCAGACCCTGCCCATCACCAGCAGTTCTAGTTGACAGGACCAGGGGTGGGGACCTCACACAGGGAGACAATTTTCCTTTCACAGGAAAATGGAAGTGGGACTCAGATTAAAGCTATAACTGGGCTCCTCCCTTGAACAGAGCAGAGAAGAGACCTGGTCAGAGCAGCAAGAAAAGTCGGTGTGCAGAGGGAAGCTACCTGGGTTCCTGCCATCCCCTCAAGCCCCTGTTTCAGCTTTTCAAGAAGTCTAGCTGCCACCCTGCCTGGGACTTCAAGGGTCACCGACAAATCCTTATAACACTTCTCCCTCACCCCACTGTTAGGTTTAAGCCAAATCTAGTGGATTTATTTATTTGTGACCAAAGAGGCCTGACATGTGCACAGACAACAGCACAACAAAAGCACACAAAAATAAACATGTATTCACCTCCCCCCCCAACACACACACTCACAAACACCCAGTGTTTAAACCAGGCTCTTTGTAACTCCATGTGGTCCCAATGGAAGATTCTTTGGAATCTGTATTTTCCGGAATCCACTTGGAGAAACCTCAGCTTTCAATTCAATTGGGAACAGCAGTGGTTCCCTAATGTGGCTCCATGGCTTCATCAGAATCACCTGGAGGAACTGACTTACAGCTACAGCACATACACAGATTGCCAAGCCCCAGCCCCAGGAAGGCAAAAGCTGTGCAATTTGAAGAGGATCCTGAAATCTGTGCTTTATAAACTTTCTCCAGCAGTTCAATCTACTAGGAAAAGGCTGGCTGAATTAATGTAATTTATGAAATTCCTATTGTGGTATCCCTATCAAGTCTGAGAGATAGATAAGAGCCTAGTCTGTGGACACACAACATAAAAACCAGTGAAGTTCAGGCTAGTAGTTGGAGCACATGTAAACAAGCAAACAGGCTAAAGGGACATTTCCAGGTTGGCAGCTTGAGCTGGTCAAATGAACCAGATCATTTGCTTTGCCTCTTTAGCTCTAGATGCAACAACAACAACAAAAAAAAGTATGTGAGTATGTGTGTGAAGCAGCAAGTGTACCTTTTATTTTAGAAACAAAAATATCATTTCTGACCCAACAATAGCCGGATCCCTGTGAATGAAGGGTTTGCATATTTTCCTGTTTTAACGGTTCTAGTATAAACAGCCCAAGCCCAGGCCTGATTGTCAGTAGGTCCTGAGCAGCCCAACCAGAGTGCTGGAAATGACTCCTTTAGCCCTGAGAACCTGGACCCGGCTTAGTGCCAGGACTCAGGGTTGTGTTTTACAGCAGCAATGGGTCAGGAGTTGAGGGAGAGGGCAATTGCAGTGTTCCCCAAGACCAAAGCTAATGCCAGAAGCAATAGCAGTAGCAGCTGCAGAGGCAGTAGCAGCTGCAGAGGCAACAGGAGCAGAAGCTACCACGTATTGAGTAACTACCACATATTTATACAGGTACCAGGCTAAGTAATGTAATTATTTATTTGGATACTTAAGAAAGCTCAATGTGGTAGCATTATTACTGCAATTTTTAGAGTGAGGTTCAGAGAGGCTTAGCAGCTTTTCTGAGGTTACACAGCTTTTAAGGGAAAGATCCAAGATTCAAATAAAGGCATGTTTGACTCCTAACTATTCTAAGATACTGTACACAGAAACCTAGGTCACAGACACCATCTTGTGTGCCAGCTGGGGATATAGGGCGTTGTTCCTAGAAGCAGACTAGACACTTTGCTGGTCCCTGCTTTCTTTCAAGACATTTTTCTCAGCACCCCAGCTCCACTGGTCTCTAACAAAGGGAGATAGCTGTCATCAGGGACTAGAAGGCCTTCTCCCAGCTCAAAGCAATCCCAAATTTCTGGGTGTATCCTTTGTGCTCTGAGAGTGGGACCATGACTCTCCTTTGGGGATTAGCAAAAGACCAACTACAGATTATATATTTGGTGACTCAGAGACTTTCCTGGACCCGAAACAAAGAGAATTGTGCTGTTATATAAAAAAAATTGTGGTTCACCCATATGATGGATTATTAAGCATTCACTGAAAATCGTGTTTCAAAGAATAAAATATGGAGAAATCCTCATGGTGAAAGGTTAAAAGAAGCTGGATACAAAATTGCAAATTGTATATAAAATATATCCTTTCAATTATGGAAATTAGACTTTCATTAAAATATATAAAAGACCAGAGGAAAGTCGCCAAAATGTTTTACTGTGGTTACCTCATGGGGAATGGGTGGGATTTCTTGTAATTTTTGTTTTCTTTGTGCATCTTAATGTTTTATTTTTCACAATTTTCTTCAATTTGAATTGTCTTTGTAAATGGGTGCAAGGTGAAAAGTTTTAATATATAGCACTGGAAATGCACAGGTATGATTATTGATTGATTTTTATCCCACCTTGGGTTTCATTAGGTGGAAATGTCTTCTGGCCTCACCAGTTAACACCTATTTCAAGAGCGAGGATGGCGGCATCTTGAGCCAGTTCTGTCACTACTAGGCAGACCCTGAGCGAGGCCGGCGCGGTGCGGGGAACCAATCCCTTTAGGTCCTTGAGGCACCTTTAATTTGGTTGGGGAGACAAATGCACTGCAACGAATCGAGGCATCCAATCGCCAAGGCGACTATTAAGTGGGGTTGAAAGTCGATCGGAGGGAGAGGGCAAGGTTTTCTGGGTGCAAGCATTGACCAATGGGGTGCTAATCAGTGCTATGGTGCTGAGATTAAAGGGGCCTGCGCACAGCCTGGAGCTCTTCCTAAGTCCCCAGAGTCCTCAGGTGGCCTGAGGGAAAGCGCCTGGAGGATCCCTGCGGGTTGCGGCTTCCCACGCCTTGCCCCACTCCTCCTCGACGGCCGGTCTGCGGGTGACCTCGGCGGAAGTCGCAGAGTACTTGGATTGCCAGCGCAGAATTTTGGCTCTCTGAGCGGCCCCCCTGGTCCGAGCACCCGGAATCTCTGGTGCCGGCAGGTAGCAGGGGCCAGAGATTAAGAAATACGGGAGGGTTTCGGTAGTAGTTGAAGGTGCGGCGGCCACTCCCCGGATCCACCGATAGTGGGGTTAGCCACTCTGCGCTGTGGAGTCGCCTTGCTCTACACTAGCACCTCTAGCGTGCGCAGCTCCTCCGGCTGTTGAAGGAGACGGCGATGATGTGGTTTGGTGCCAGCAGAGGGCAGACTTGAGGCTGTGTCGCCGCCAGGCGACTACGCCTCACCAAGGGTTCCCTTCCAGCTCCCAGGCTCTGCCAGGTGGGGGCGGACTTGGAGCCCCGCGACCGGCAACCGGCGACCTCAGTCTGTAGGAGCTGGGCGCCAAGGTCCAAGAACACCTGGCGAGATGTGGTCAAGCTACAGCCCTCAGGCAACCTCAGCCTCGGAGAGTGAGGGCTTGGGGCTGGGGATATAACCAAATGGCCCAGGAGAGTAAGCAAGAAGCAAAACCCATCACACACACGGAAGACATAAGAGTATGTCAGATTCCAAGCGTGTAGGAACCTTAATGATGCTGGTGAGAGCTAGGATAGTATTCGCATCTTTGGCGAGCGAAGTCAGAGGATAGGAACCTGATGTCTCCAAGCAGCACGCAGGTGACTGCGCCAGCAGGGACCTGGCCATGCGTGCTGGGAGCAGATGGACCGTTCACTAGGGTTCCAGACACAGCTAACTGGGGATTCCAATCCCGACCCTGGGTAATTCCTGGCTGTTGAATTTGGGGGAACTCACTGTACTGCTGTCATCTCCGATTAATCCCTTCTGTAAAATGGGCATGGAGGGCTGCGGTCTTGCAGGGCCGTTAGAGATTCCACACAGCAGAAGCTCAATGAATTCGTTTCATCACTCCTAGGACTTTGGCACAACACCAGGCCCCTGGGTTTGCTGCTGGGGTGAAATGATCCTGTCACCATGCGTTTGCCTGCCGTGGCTGCCTTGGAGACATAGTCCCGCCAGGCTTTGGGACCGAGTTGCGGGCGCTCTTTCCCTGCTCTCCAGCGAGCCCCGCGCTCCCTCGCCCTGGGCAATCCGGTCACCAAACTCAGGAAGAGGGCACTTATCAGGGAATGAATTGAAATCCGGCACCCGGCGAGTTGGGTCTCCCGGGAAGCCTGGCCAAGGGCCCTCGGAAGTGGTGTCTCTTAGGACGCTAAATAGGCCAACCTCGGAGCGCAACGGGCAAACACATCCAGGGTCAACAGCGGGCGGGGTCTTTGGCAGGCCTTCGTCTCCCACAAACTGCATACACACGGGCGCCCATTAACTTCTCTTGGCTTGTTTCCCCATCTAAAATTCAAAAGGAGAGCGAGCATTTCCCAGGGTAGTTGTGAAAATCGTGGTTGAAGACTGTAAAGGCCTGTGTAAATGTGAGGCATAATTACTACTCAGGAGCAGCCAGCTCCATCAGTGCCTGCACAGAGCGCGAACAGGATAGATGCAAGAAGTGTACAAACGTGTGCACATGTACATCACAAGTGTGTAAATGAGTGTGCCTGTCTCCCTAGATGCAGGGCAAATGCACACACACGTATGCATGTACATGTACACGGATATGGGACACCCTCATGAAGACGTGTGCATGCACACTGCACGTAAATACGACGTGTGCCTGGAGGCAGAGTGTGTACACTACTCAGCCTACACGTTTCTCTCGAACTGGGTAAATGCCACTGGGGGAAGCAGGGTCTCACGTGCCTCTCCAGGGTGCGGTGAAGCCCGGATCCGGTCAGCGCCTCGGCGCCGCCGGGCTCCTTTATCTCTCATCTGCCGGCTGATGGGCAGCTCCAGTTTCAGTGGGGACCAAGATCCCCGGGTCGGCTAGAGGGGGCAGAGGGCGAGAGAAGGATGAGTTGAAGGGCGCTCCGGGCACGCGCGTTTGAAGGGACTCACTCCCTTGGTCTGTCGCTTTTTTTTTTTTTGCCTCCCCAGGTCGCGTCCTCAAGGAAGATAAGAGATTCTGATCAACTCAGGGGGGCGGCTAGGGCCCCCTATCCACAGAAACCATCATGAAGTCAGGCGAACCAAGGGGTCGCCCTTGGCTTAGGAAAATACGCGGCTGCTTTGCGGGCCAGGGGCCCCACGACACCACGTGATGTGCATGGGAAGCTCGCAGCGTGGCTGCTGGAGGTCCCTGCTTCTCTGCACCCACAGGTCTCCTGGCTCGTCTTCCCTTTCTTCCTTCGGAAAGATTCTGACCGGTGCGGCATTCGCATCACCTGGTTGTGTCTGCGGAGAAAAGGACTCCGTAGGCGTTTTGGGAAGACCAAGGCCACCGCCAGGCAAAGACAATGTGCGGTGGAGGCTTGAATTCCGCGGCGATACGCGTTTCTAAATCACGGAAAGCAATAGAATCTGTTCACAAAAGCTCTCCCCTCCATCTCCGCAGACCCGTTCTGCCGACAGGAGGGTATTACGCAGAAAATTTGAGGCCAAGGGCTGGCGGAGTCCCTGTGAGAAGGCACAGAGCGCAGCTGCGTCAGACGCGGCACGAGTTCGGCTCCTGTGCGTCAACCGAGCCCAGAGGCAGCGAACACGAATCTCAGCGAAAGTAGCGCACAGTTCCACTCAGGACCAAGTCAGGCGAGGTCCGGCCGGGAGCCACGGCCACTCGCCCCGCCCCCCGCCCCAGCGCCTTTAAGTAGGAAAACGTAATGTTAGTGGGAACTGGGCCCAAAGAATTTAGTGGCAGAAGACTTTCAGGCCAAGTCGGGACACGCGCGAATCGGTGCCTCAGTTGGGCCTGGGGGTGGGGGAGCAGCCCCTGGCCTTGTAGCCCCTGTTCCTACAAGGCTGGCCTTTTGGCAAAGGCCGGTGGCACAGCCCCTCGGCCCCCTCCCTCGGGAATCCACAGGGCTCTGACCCGGCCTTTATCTCGGCGTGGTCAGCAGGCGTGGGGGCTTCAGGAAAGAAGACAAAGGCCCGGTGTCTCTGCGGGCGGGGGCTCGGTTTCCTGACTCTGCTCACACTCAGCCTTTAGCGGTTTTGGGGGAGATTTTTAAAAGTATGTGTCGAATTTCCTTGCCCCCCCAAGATACAAACAAACAAACAAACAAACAAAGCCAAAAGGATATTCCCCTTCCCTCCTCTTCCCTAGAAAAGCAAGTTGCCTGAATCCTGCCCTTTCCTTTTCTTTGCCCGCCTAAAAAAGTCATTTTACTTTATACAGAGAGGAAAATCGGGGGAAAGGTTTTATTTTATTCGGTTTGATGGTATTATTATTAAGGACAACAGGGTCACGCTGAGCTCCCAACTTGGGAAACCCGAGTTGGCCTCTCGGCGTGGCGGGGACTCGGCCAGCCTCCGCCCTGTGCGCTGAGCTCGTTTGGGGTCGATCGGGGCCTCCGGCGCTTCCTCTACCCTCTCCGTCGTTGGGAGCGCCATGTGCTCAGACGGGCCCAGTCTTTCTCCCCGAATTTTGTTTAGAGCTGCCAGGAGGCGCCTAGCCGGCGCCTGAGGATCTGCGCTTGCAGCGCCGCCAACAGGCTTGCGGACCGGGGGTTCTGGCGGCCCAGCCTGGGTCTTCAGAGCCACCGGCCCCCCACCGCCCCGCTCCCACCCGCGGGCGGTGCCTCTGCCTGCTGTAGCTCGGCCCAACCCGCTTCCTGCGTTTGCCCCTCACGTTTCCCGTCTTTCCACAAAGACAGAGAGGGGAGCCTCTCACAAAAGCTGACCTCCGCAACCTCCCGCCGGGTGGCTACCTACAGCTTTTCCGAAAAAGGGAGGGAAAAAGTTCAAGCAGTCCCGCGTTCCAGAGGGAGGCTCCTGAGGGTGGGAGGCACCGGCCCAAGAGCTTAGAGTGGCGGCTGTGCCTGGCCCCAAGCGCCTGGGTCGGTGTCACTTCGCAGGTCATCCGCCTGGTCAGAGAAAACCTTGTACAACAGTGAAGACTGCCTTAGGAGAAGCTAGAGGGAGGAGGTTGGAAGAGCCTCGGGCTTGGGTATTCAGGGTGACAGAGATGGGATGCACCTCACCCCCAGGGTCAAGGGGATGGGGCGAGGGGGACAGTCACAATCGCCTGGGCCCAGACCTGGGAAGGCTCTTGGGGCACGCAGGGGTTGCCGTGGCCACTGGGTTAGGATGTCAGACCCTGCAGGGTTACTACCAAAGGCTTTTCCTTCCTTCCTTCCTTCCTTCCTTCCTTCCTTCCTTCCTTCCTTCCTTCCTTCTTACCTTCCTTCTTTCCTTCTGTATGGGGAGGAAAACCACCTACTATAAACCACCTACTATAAACCAGGCATTTGACATTAGAACACTTAATTATTGCAATAACATTGCAAGGTATATATAATTCTATTTTATAGATGAGGAAAGTAAAACTCAGAATGGGTGCTTTGCCCAAGGTCACACAGTTATTAAAGGAGGCCATGTGGCTCCATACTAGTTCTTCTAGGCTGAACAGGCCCCTGTCATTGCCCCATCCCACCCAAGGTACATCCCAGGGGTCACATGGTTCCAGAACAAGCTTGTCAGAGTTTACCACTGAGCTGGAGCCTGTGCAACAAACAATTAACACAGAAGTTCCCAGGTACAATCTGCCCAGTCCTATGCTTACTTCTCTTCTGGCTGGCTCCCCCTTCCCCTTTTACTGAGCTCTTCCAACATTGGGCAGCAGCGCCTATACCACTTAGAGAGCCCAAGTGGGCAGTTGGGCTCAGCTCTCTCAGGTCTCTCCTTAGAATTTCCAAGGCTGTTTGTCCCACAGAAAGCTCTGTGACCTCTGGCTGTCCCTGTCTCTTCTCAGGATCCCAGTTTCCTCAAATGTAAATAAAGAGATTTGGGGTTCCTGGGGCCCAGACACTCTTTTGTGATAGAACGGAGCCTTCTCTCCAGAAAGCAGAAAGTGGATAAGACTGCTTGGCTTCAAGAATCCTTACTTTCTGGCTCCTAAGACAAAACCTGGGACATGAAGTTTGCTCCCAACCACTCCATGCCTCTGGCCCCCATTACACAGTGGGAGCCTGGTCCCATCCCTTCCTACAGGTCTCACAGGCTACTCCAAGAAGCAGGGGCTGCTCAGGAGGCAGCAGGTCCGACAAGGCATGGTCACAAACCAGCTTAGTGCCACAGAATGGGGTCACTGTAGGGCTCCTGAGCACGGGTCCCGTGCTCCAAGCCTCTATCAAGGAACGAGCTCATTCATAGGCAGACTGTCTTGGGTCTGACCTAGTTTCCTGGCTCATCCTCTTCTGCCCCTGTGTTTGCAAGAAGCCCCAGTCAGGCCCTGATTTCCACCCAACATTAGGGGGCTCCTCGCAGCTGGGGTCTCCAGCCTCTGCTAGTGGAATGCCCAGGCATCTAACATCAGGTGAAAGGTCCTGGGCTTCATGCCCACCCAAACCAGAGATGCAGGGCAGTGAACTCTTTACTTGTGCAAGGGGGAAGCAGGCCCAAGACACCTTCTGGAATAGGGTGTGAGGCCATCCCTCTAGGTCCCCATCCCACAGTCCCTTGGTGCATGTACTGCACTGGGAAAGATTTCTCCTGGGTCCCCCTGAGAACAGGATTCCCCCAACCCAAGTATTCTGGCTGGGAAGTCTGAGGGAGCAGGACTAACCTAGAATTGGTGTGTAAATGTGAGGGGGTGTTCATCTTGTTAGTGGGAAGTATGAGGATGTTTATGTGCATACAAGTGCACACATACTACTCATTCAATATCTTGTGTAGCAACTCAGTACTCAGGACATGCAGAAGTTGGCTGGGTATTTTTATCAAACTCCATTGATGTTGTATTTACAGTATACCCTGGCAAGCATATATATATATATATGCCCATGTGGTCTGGCCATCTAGATCAGACTGTATATGTTAAGGTATACTTGCTAAGTATCAGGAACTCACTTAACACTTTTGCCCTCACATAGAGAATTCCTTAAGTCATCTTCTCTAACAGAAACTCAAAAGTGCAAAGAGGGAGAGGAGAGAGGAAATGAGAGATGAAGAAAGTCGGCCATTGCCTTGAACTTGTAGCACTGGGGGAAAATGAGCAAACTATACAGTTTTTGAGAAACTCCCAGGGCTGGAATTAGAGAAAGATGTCTTCCTCTGGGTATCCATGGAGAAGTGGGGTATGATTTGGCTCCCTTCTCCTACTTCCTCTAATCCCTGTTTAGACCAGAAATCCCACACCACCGATTCCTTCATTTCACCCTTTGCACTTGGTGAGGCTGCCACTCTGCCCAGCCTTGGATGACGCTTGCCTTTCAGCACGTAGGGGGCAGAGAGGCTGCTGTCCTCCAGTGCTGGCATAGGCCAACCTCCTCACCTCACTGGAGGCTCTGCTTTCTCTGCTTGGTGTAGCATTGGGGGCTGCTGAGTCCTAGTCTCAGAATCGAGAGCCTCAACCAGCTGGAGCAAAGGCTCTATGTATTTTCTGTTACCATTCAGTAAGCCAGGATTACATACCCAGAACATAACTGTACACATTACCAATGACTTATGAATGCAACACACACTGTGGTTCCAGTAAGCACTTCCTGAGTACTAGCCATATGATTGTTACAATGCCCCAAATATGTGCTCTCTCTGAAGGTGAATGACAGACTTACACACCTCCCACTCTGTCACCAGGATACGACTTGACACTGGATGCACACATTTGCAGCAGGCACAGACTACACAACTGTCCATGGGATACATGTTCACACCACAGAAAGCGCAGACAAGCACGCAGCAGTCCACTTTCTTTTCTGCAACTCCCCTTAGCCAGACAAAGGCACAGCAGATCACCAGAAGAGCCCAGACACCAGGCCTGACCAGCCTCTTGGACTTTCCGTACCAGCTGAGCCTCCCTCAGGAGCCTGCTCTTCACAATCCCTGGCCCTGGCAGGCTCCCCAATCCTTATCTCAGGATGATGCTCCTCAGAAACTCTATGGCTTCATCCTCCACCTTCCAGCCTCCAGGGGATGCCCGAGGGAGATGCCACTTAACCTCAGGCACATAACAGAGAGCACATTCCTGAAATTCTCACGCGTGACCACCAGTATAGACCGAAGTGGGAAGCCTGCAGCCTCGTTTCCCACTGCGCGCAGCCGCTTTCCCCCTCACTGGTCGGCTTGGACCTAGGGCCACTGCCGTCCAGGTCCAGAGTGGGGGGCTGTGAAGAACATGTGGCTGGGTGCCGGGTTCAGCCTAAGCTGCGCGGGACTCCGGGTGAGAAAAGGCTAATGGAGGACTGAAGGCCAACCCCCGCCCCTGAGGAAACCTCAGTATGCCGCGGGACAACCCGGTCAAACACCAGTGTGCCTGCGCGGAAGCACCGGTGTTTATTCGTTATTTGGAGTCTCAGTAGGAAAGAAAGAAAAAAAAGATTAGATTCCTACAGTCATGCAGTATGTTCACCCCTCTTACACATTATCTAAAGGCAAATGAATTCTGATAATTAAAATCTAATAAGTCATTCGTTACATTTGCACAGAGGTTTGCAGCTGCAGAGCATTTTCACAACCAGAATTTTATCTATTTCTGGCTGTTATATTTGACCGGAAAAATTTTAAAGCATGAAGGCAATATAAGGAAAACAGCCCACACACCTAGTCCGACTGTATAAGAGGTAACATACAAAACGCGTGGGGGCAAAAACACAACAAGTCCTACCTACAGTCGCGCCTTGTGAAGGAACCACGGCAGATAAAATCTCTAATGACGTTCAACAGTCGCAACAGACCAGCGATGACACAGAAAACAAACACTCTCTGGGAAAACAATGAGGCATCGACAACCACAAACCCACCCCACCCCCCAATCCAGCTGCCCTCCACCCGTGTTCATCTGAAAAAGGATAAAATTTTGCTGAAAATTTCCCTCTTTTTACTAACTGCTAAACAAACTTAGGCGCGACGGAAATAATGTAAGTCCGTGTTAAAAGAAAGAACAAGAAATTTATTCGGGAATTGACAAGACAAAACAAAAACAACAACAAAAGTGCTCTAGTTCTCTCTAGAAAATTTGGTCCTCCAAACGACACATTACAGACCAACAAGATCTAGGGGTTCGGGGCTGGCCAGCTCGGGTCCACAAGCCCGCCTGGTCCGACTGCTGCCAGGTTTCACATTTCTCCTGCCCAAGGTGCGAGAAGCAAGACGTTTGAAAAACAAAAATCGGGGAGAGGAGGAGCTGCCCCTGCAGCGTCCGCCAGGCAGGCTGTGATCTCCCGGTACTCGGGGCTTGCCTCGGGAGACCGGGGGAAATTTGTTTTTCATTTTTTTTTAATAGGTATAGGGGGAAAAATCCCCCAATCCGTAGAGGAAACCATCTTTTACTGAGCATATTCTCCTACCTCTTTGAACACAGCTTTTTGAAGGCCCGACAGGAATTCTACTTCAAATCTCCTGGAAGAGAAGATTTTCATGTTTTGCTTTAGCAAACCCCAAGGCCACAATACTTCGCTGGTTTTCCCGTTTTTTGTTTGCTTTTTTCTTCTTAACAGATTTTTTAAAAAATATTACCTAAAATAGCCCTCCCAATCTTTTAAGCAAAACCTTAGCCAGCTGCTTGGGCCTGGAGGGGCCTGAAGCGCCGGGATGGAGAGCAGAGGAAACGCAGCCTCTCTCCGAGCCGGGATGTGGTGTAAACCCGGGCACAGGCCGCCAACCTCCGCCCCACCCAGTGGGCCCCGGAGAGCCGCTTCAGAACCGCTCCATGAAGGTACGCGGAGCAAACACACGTTCGTCCCTTTTTCCCGCGGCCCGGGGCTCCATGTGGGCCCAGATCCGCACTTCTAGGCAAGGACTGCGCGGCAACCCGGCGGGCAAAGCCGAGCGCGAGCGCACCGACCTGTGAAAGAAGGCCAAGCGGTCAGCGCCGCCGACACCCGGCTGCACCTCGGCCCCGGCACTTCCTCCCGCCGTGCATTTTGGCATGGGGTGTCCAGCCCTGACGCTGGGCCGCCAGAAAGGGACGAGGCCTGCAGAAAGCGCGCGGAGAGGCGGCCTGCATTCAGGAGCGAAAGGGCATAGAAGGGCAGGGAGGCGAGCACAGGAGAAGCGGAGGAGACAAAGAGGAGCCGAGGGGATCGAGGAGGCGCGCAGAACGGCCGTGGGCGCTGGCTCAGGAGGTAGCCCCAGCCGGAGCGCGGTCGGGCTGGCGGCGGTGGCTGCGGCCAAGGCCGGGGTCTCGCGTCCCTGCATCCTCGCTCCCGGCGTGCGCTGGACTCTCAGAGATCGAGGCGCGAGTGCAGCGCTCCGGTCTTGCTGTCGTGGTCCCAGTAAGAGCAATGCATCATGGCGAGCTCGGGCTGCCGGGCGCAGGCGAACTGCAGGCCCGGCGCGTTGGTGGGCGCGGGCGCCGGGGGCGCGGCGGTAGCGGGGCTAGCAGGGCTGAGCTGGCCTGGGGGCGGTGCGGCGGCCCCGTGGTGCGGCGGGGCTGGCGGGGGTGCGGCGGCCGCGTGTAAATGGTGTGCGTGCGGGTGTGAGTGGGGATGCGGCGGCGGCGGGGGCGCGGCCGGCGGGCCTCCTAAGCCGTTGTACGAGTTCACTACTCCGGGAGGCAGCGCCATGCTCTGCACGCGCGAGTACGGCCCGTACGACGCGGCCGGGCCAGCCAGCCCCTTGACCACAGCAGCCGCGCCGGGGCTGCCGGGGCCCGCGGCCGCCGCAGCCGCTGCGGCCGCGGCTGCGGCCGCCGCCATCTGGCAGGAGGCATAGGGCATGGGTGAGGGCGGCTGCGGAAGCGGCCACGAGTTGTTGAGGAAGCTGGACTGCAGGTACTTGGGGGGCGCCAGGTAGCCGTAGCCGTCGGCCCCCGCGCCCGCCACACCGCAGCCGCCCGCGGCGCCTCCTGCCCCAAAGAGCCCCTTGCCCGGCTGGAAGTGCGCGGGCGGCGGCCGGAAGGGCCGCTTCATGCGGCGCCGGCGCCGGTAGTTGCCCTTCTCGAACATATCCTCGCAGGCCGGGTCCAGCGTCCAGTAGTTGCCCTTGCGCTCGCCGCCGCCCTCCCGCGGCACCTTGATGAAGCACTCGTTGAGGCTGAGGTTGTGGCGGATGCTATTCTGCCAGCCCTTCTTGTTCTTCTCATAGAATGGGAATTTGGCGATAATGTACTGGTAGATGCCGGACAGAGTGAGCCTCTTCTCCGCGCTCTCACGGATCGCCATGGCTATGAGCGCCACGTACGAGTACGGGGGCTTTTGCGCGGGGTCGGGCTTCTCCGGCGCTGTCCCGGCTCCGCCGCCGCCCTTACCCGGGCTCGGCGGCGGCGGCGGCGCCTCTGGCTCCTTGGCTGCGCGGCCGGTCTCCGGGGCCAGCAGGGCCCCTGCGGCGTCCTCAGGCTCGGGGTAGCTGGCCATCACGACAAAGCCGGCGTGCCGTGGCCAGGCAGCCCCTGCTCTTTTCCGCTGGCGCTGGAGCGGGGGAGAGTTTGGGCGCACAAGTCCGCTCGCAGCCGAGTCAAACTTCTGGAGACTGCCGTTGCCGCCGCGCTCGCTCGCTGGCGGCCTTTTGCTCCTCTTCCTCTTCTTCCCCTTCCCCTGGGAAGCGGCGGGTAGGAGTGGAGCTCAGTTTCTGGCCATGGGGAGTCCGCCCAACAGAGAGGGGTCTGGCCCCGCCGCCCCTCCCCGCCAGGCCAGTCCCCGCCTCGGTGGGTTTTCTTCACTGCTCTCTTCCCCCTCCCCCACCCTCCGGTTTCCCGAGACACGACCCGCGTCTCTGGCGGAGCTGTCTCCTGGAGTCCTAGTGCGCCAGGAGCCTCGCTCTGTTCTGATTCGTATGGGCTCCGCCGAGTTCCGCTTGCGTCAGGCTCCTTCGCCCCTATAGCGGGGCGGCCAGTCGCGCACGGGCGAGTTCATCTCCAAGTCACTTTTTGTAAACGCCCCGCACAGCCGGTTCGGGCCAGCCCCCTCCCAGCGAGCTTGGGGCCCGGCGCACAGCCGGGCTCACGCTCTCACAAGCCCTTGAAATCTGACGGTGCTCGCTCTGCGGAGTCGGTCCGCACTCGGCCCTGTGCACGGGAAGCTCGGGCCCTAGCGAGGAGAGGCGCGCCAAGCCTCCTCGCAGCTTTCAGGTGAAAGAAAACGACTCCTTTGCTCTGCCCTTTGCTGCTGTCTTGGGGCTAAATTTCTACCTCGAGGCTGGGGGAGGGGCGGAACGGCGAGGGGGCCGGCCGGGTGTGGGGTGGAGAGAGCTGTGCAGTGGCTTGGGAAAATCTTAGCCCAGAAACGCGGCGTGTCACTGAACGAAGAAAACTCCGTCTGGCCAGTCCCTCGCGTTCTCAGAGTGACTGGGCCAGGCTGGGGCTAGGGAGAGGATCGCTGGAAAGAGGCGCCCAGGGCCTCCGTCTGAAGCCTCTCTGACCTTCCTTGCGAGGCCCCAAGATCTAGGGACCAGAACCTTCCGCAGAATGCGCGTCTTAATTCCACGGGTTGGAGGTGTACTTTAACAACACCAAGTAGACCCCACTCTGCTCCTGCTCCTACAAAGGCGCGAAGGTCGCCGCCGTTGGGCTTTGGAGGATTATATGTGTGCATCCGTATCACATCTAGAAGTCGGGGAAGGTCTGTCCTTGAAACACTGGTTGAGATACCAGCTGCCCAGGTGCACTTGTGCTGGTGCAAAAACACGGGTATGCACATGTACAAAATGTGAGGTTTAGGTTTATGGGGTAAAACATTTATACTTACAGATATGTAATGGTATATGTGTATCACAGATCAGAGTAAATGTGGCTCACGGATATTGCATCTTCTTTCTTTTTCCTCTCTCCTCCCTTCTTTCCTTTCTTCCTTCTTTCCTTCCTATCTCCCTTTCCCCTGTTCTTTTCTTTCTCAATTCTTCCGGTCTCCATCGCTGCCAGTGTATATATTCTGTTGCACACTAGGAAGAAAAACAACAGGCTGTGAGAGAAGCACTTGTTCAGATCTCTCCCCTGACATGACATTTGTTCTGATCTTTCTGCAGGGTTGAGGGATGAGTTCTCACCTACCTTCAGCAGAAGTCTGATTGGGACCCAGTTACCTCTGCATGCACGGAGCTTATCTCAGGGGAAGTCAGCGCTGGCAAAAAGTCAGGTGTGCCTTATAACAGTTAACTTAGCCTTAAGAAAACGTTTGTAATCATAAAGTGTGAGAGAGATGGCCTGTGATTTGAGTCCTCATGCCCCAAACTCCTTGTTGCTGATGGGGTCAGGATTCTTTGTGGGGGAAGGTGGACTGAATCCACTTCAGGCAGGTAGGTGTGTGTTAGTGATTGGCATGTCTGGAGTGGCTGGCCCAATGCCTTTCACCGCCTCTTCCTCCCTGGCTGCCCAGTCTCTGAGGAGTCCTAAAGATCCCTTAGTGGCCTGTGGTCCCAGCATCCACAGGCCACCTGCATGTGCTGCCTGCTTCTCACTCAGGCCTCTGATCTACATTCTGAGATTAAAGGAAAGGAGGACAGGGTAATGGGGACTCTTTGGAATTCAATGTCTTGAAGATGACTGCAGAGAGGTCAGCAGGGCAGCCTGGTCTGACCACCCCAGTAAGAGGGAACAGGGCTTTCCTAAACTTATTTCAGTAAATACCCTCCTCCACCCACTGTTGAAAATATCTCAGAGTAGCTTGGTGGTTTTCTCCCCCTGCTCCCAACATATAGCAGGGCAAGTCGCACTTCTTCACGCTCTCTGTGCCTGCTTCCTGAGCAGGAGTGCAGGTGTTTTTCCTCGCCATCACTGCATCCTGTTCAGGCTATGGGTGGGAGTTCGGTTTAGGCTGCTGCAGATGGACTGCAGTGCCCGTCGTCTCCCTGGGGCTGGACAGGGGGAAAAACAGCTGGGGCTGACCCCACCCTGGGGGGCTGCTCTCTCCTCTCCTCTTTTTTTCTGACCACCCAGGCTGGCTCTGGGTCCCTCTCTCTCCCCCGGGCAGGCATTTCCGCTTCTGGCCAGCAGCAGCCAGGTGTAACAGCATTGCTGTGTGTGTCATCACTTCCCCGAATTCCAAACTCGGCTCCCTTTTCAGCCTTTTAAAGAGTGTGTGTGTGTGTGTGTGTGTGTGTGTGTGTGTGTGTGTGTGTGTAGGGGTGGGGGTAAAGGAAAGAGTTCCTTTAAAGGATTTTCTGAGTGGAAAAAGGAGGAGTCCTGCTCTGCCCAGGTATTATAGGTCTCTCCAGGAAGCAGTGGGGCGGGCGCGCCTTGGCTTACTTCTCTACTGTCTTGGGTAGACTGGGGAGGACCCCGTTTCCCGGCGTTGTCGGGATACTGTCCTGCAGGGCAGACTATGCCGAGGCTTGTGTGGGGTCCGGCATTGCGGCGACGCAGGGCCCCGGCTCAGTGACCTCGGGTGGTGCCCACCTCCAAGGCCGGGCGGAGCTCCTGGACTCTCCGGCCCGGTTTCCCGGGGCCTGAAGCGGTAGCTCAGGAACCGCCGGCGCTTCCCGCCGGTGTTACCGCCCGAGCGCCGCCTGAAGACGCCCGGCCAGAAACCTGCCGACCCAGCGCTGCCTCCGCTCCCGCGTGGACCCCGCGCCTCCGAGGCCCCGGCAGCCCGCGTGAGCAATGCACTAGGCTGGGATGGAGGCAGATGCTTCTTTCCCTGTGGCCGGGAATCCTGCAACAGCCGCGGAAGCGCCCAACGCCTTGGGGAAGGCGATCGGGCCCCGCCAGGTGAGCGGCCAGCGGCCGGGAGGCAGGTAGCGCTGATCTGGCCTGGCTTCGATGGTCTCGCAACGCGGCCTGCCGCCTGAACCAGGTTCCGCGGCCCGCATTCCTGGGGGCGCTCTGAACTACCCCGGGAAGTGAGGCACCGAGCCGGTTGCAGCTCTCTCCTGTGGGTACCGTCTCTGCGGTGCGCACGGCGGGAAAAGGGAAGGTGGACTGCTTCTTAGCACATCCCCACACAACCCCACACAACCCACACAACCCCACACCTCCACAACTGTCAGCACTTAACCCCCGCACCCCAACCCCCAGACTCCAGGTCCCTCTACTCAGGTCACATCCTTCCATCCATTTCTCTCTCAGTCAACCCCATAACCCCACTTCAGTTCCCCTCTCCCTCACTACTCTCTCAGTCACCTGTTACATATATTAGTTCAGATCCTGCACAAGTTGGTGTAAAATATATCAGTTTTACTTTAAGTCTCTTCACACAGTGGAACACCCAGGTATCTCATGACACAAAGTAACTTCATGGCTGCAAGTCTGGCTCCCAGAAGCCTGTGGATTCTCTGATGTCCTTGGCCTGTGGTTAGGGTGACTGGGTGGCCACCTGGAAGTTCCCATGGTGAGATTGCTGCTCAGGGTTCTTTTGAGAAGCTCAGGTACAGAGCATATATACCCCTGATGCACTTTAACACACACACAGGCCACTCACGCAGGCTTCATCTCTGGTTTTGTAGCTGAGCTGGCTGCTGCACTGACAGGCTGCAGCCTCAGATGGTTGCATGGTTCTCCTGCACACACCCACACAGCCCCAGGCCCCAGGCCAGGCGGTATTATTCTGCCTGGCTGGGATTAGCAGAGTCACTTACCCAAATATGTGCTTGGGGGAGAGAGAGAGAGAGAGAGAGAGAGAGAGAGAGAGAGAGAGAGAGAGAGAGAGAGAGAGAGAGAGAGCCACTGCCCAGCCCAGTCTGGGGAAGAACTCTACAGATGACAGCTGTTTCCAGTTGAATCGCACACCCCTCACCCTGTGGCGGCTGGGCTGAGAAACAGCAGGTCAGAGTTCTGGGCTCTTCCTTACCTCACTGATGTTGGGCCTCAAGTCTCCCAACACCTCTTTGTCCCAAGGAATGTGTGTCCTACCCTCTGCCGGGCAGACTGCAGCATAGTTGTAGGCCTTTCTCCTAGTTGAGCCTAACTTGAGGAGAAAAGGCAGGGGGCACTGGTTCCTTTTGTGAGGACTCCACCCCCCCTCCAAAAACCTCTGGAATGCTCCCAGAGAGAGAATTCTAGGGTGGGAGGAGCTGCTGGCTAGCTGTCTTTGGTATCCCATGGACATGACTCCCATGGTCCGAAGCCATTTTGTTCAGTTCTGAACAGTGAATACCCTGCCACTAGGCCCTGACATATGCTTGACAGCGTGATGTGTTGTTGTTTAAAGTTGCCTTCTTGCCTTTCTCTACACCCAAACTGTAAGCCTTGATGGGCAGCGACTCTATCCTCCACTTCTCACTGCTTCCCACCAGGATGGGCTCACTGCATTCTAGTGGAACTGGAAAATTGCTCTGCTCCACAGAGAGAATTGAGGGATGCTAATTTCCTTGTAAGGAAGCTGGAATTTCCAAGAAAGGAACTGCAGGTGGGGAAGAGTGGCTGGACCATGGAGGGTCAGCTCAGGATCCAAGAGTCCTCTGCCATTAGGGGTGGGGCTCTCTACTCATTATGGCTGCATAGCCATGCTGCTGAGCCTTGGGTAAAGACACAGGACACCTCGGTTCCCTGGTCATGGTGAGGACCTGTCTGAAACATTCAAACTAAACTTTACAAGACATAGAGAGGCCTCTGCATCTGTGGCAGCTGGTTCGCAAGGTGTATGACCTGCTGTCTGGAGCCCCAAGCAGGCCCATGAGAGCATGCCTGAGAGACCCTCCTCTGGGTCCTCATTCTCAGGTCAAGTTTCTCTCCACAAATGGGCACCATCTAAAGAGTCTCCACACAAGAGGGCAGTTTTAGATGCCTAGCTTTAATGAAGTCCGGAGGAAAGGAGGGAGAAGGGCCAAGTTTTGTGTTTTGTTTTACTAGCTTTCGGAGGGAGATTTCCCTCACGCCAAAATGGTATCTATGTGTGTGTCTGTGTGTATGCTATATAACTTATATATAGTAAATATGCATCTCAAGTGTACAGCTTGATGTATTTTTACATACAATGTACCATGTAAGCACCACCCTGAACAAGATATGAAATATTAACATTTCTGTCACTTCAGAAGGTTCCCTTGTATCTTTTTCTCACAAATACCTACTCCCAAAGGTAACCTATATTCTGATTTCTATCACCATAATTAACTGCCTGCTTTGAGCATATAAATGGGGCATGTAACATGTACTCTTTTGTGTCTGGTTTCTTCTGCAGAACATGTCTATTCATCCGTTTTATTACATGTGTCAGATATTCATTTCTCTTTATTGCTGTGTAATATTCCACAATTTACTTATCCATTCACCTGCATCATCTGATGGACATTTATGTTATTTTCAGTTTTGGGCTATCATAAATAAAGTTGTGGTCAACATTTTTTGTACATGTCTTTTTGTGAAGGGCATTTCATTACTCTTGAGTGAGTATCTAGGAGAGTAAGTGTATGTTTAGTTTTAGTTAGATATTGCCAAAGAGTTTTCCAAAGTAGAAGAACAAATAATAGTGCTATACAGACAGACAGACATGCTAACAGGGCGTTTTCCTTATAGTTAGTATTCTCTAAAGACCACTGTATACCTCCAGCTGTTGTTGTTATTATTATTATAATCATTATAAAGGAACAAAATAGCTGTCCTTTATTAAGCACTTATTTTGAGCCAGGGACTTTATATACATTATCTCATTTTATTTTCCTGAGAAACCTATTCCCATTTTATAGATGAAGAAACTGAGGCTCAGAGAAGTTAAGTAACTTGCCTAAAGTCTCCAGCCAATAAATGGCAATTTGACTTTGGAGCCCTGAGTTTCACCTCTGCACATGTATCTCTGTTTGTCCCTGCAAGGTCAAGAAGTCCTTCCTTCCATCTGACCCAATCTAGCTGCTATTTATGAGACTCATTTCCTATAACCTTTGGTCCTTCCCACATGCACTGTCACACCCAGACTTGAAATCTGTGTACACACATATGCACACAGTCTTTCTCACAGCCACATGCACTCACTGGGAAGACAAAGGGCATGGGAGCCAATTCAGTGAAAACCTCAAAGCTTGCCAAGCTCTGGGCTCAGCAACATAATGGTGTTCTCCTCATGGAATTTATAGGAGATTGGATCAGGGAAGAGTTTGTTTCTGGATGCTGCGGAGAAGAATTCAGAGGCCATCATTTTCTGGGAAGAGATAGGCATTTGGTCCTCCTCCCAACAAGCTGAGCTAAGTCCATAACCATGATGCTTTCGAGGCATCAGCCTGGGGCATCCTCCATCTGCAGGGCTCATACAAAGATGCTCATCATTTCCTAGAAGGAGATGATAGCCTGGGATGGAACACCTTGCCTGGGAAAGCGGGGAGGATGTGGGTGGTCTGAGCAGGGAAAGAGCATGAACGCTAGAGAACTGCATTTTGGGACAGAGTGCTTGACCAGGCCCTGCAGGGAATGGTCACTGGGAAGGAGAAGCAATAGCCTTCTCCTCAGGATGTTGTTACCAAGTGTCCAAGTTCCTGGGCTTGACTAAGAGGAGTGCGTGGCCTCTGGGTGGAGGCGATATGTGGGCACTATACTCTGTGCAGCTGGCCCCTCCTCAGGCCCCTTTTTAGACTAATTGATGCCTTGCTGGCTCCGGGTTTGTAATTGGGGGTAATTGCTGACAGGCTGCTGTGGTGGTACAAGCAGGCTTTTGTTGGGGGAAACAGTGGTCAGGATTCTGGGGCTCAGGGTGGGAACAGTCCAGGATTCTGGTGTGCTCTATTCCAGGTACCTCTTGGCTCTAGCCTTTTGCTAGGAGGCAGCCCTCCTGAGGAATGGGGACTAGTAGCATGTCTGAACAGGAAGGGACCCCCTCAGGTGGGTGATGGGAACTCAGGTCCAGAAGTAGAAAAGATTTGCTCTCAGCCACAGAGGTAGTGCCGATGGACTGGAGGTCCTGGTACCTGGTTACCTGGTACTGTCATTGATGCACCTCTCCCCCACCCCCAAGGGATGTAAGTACTATGGTGGAGCGGTTAAACACACCTCTGTCCCAATTCTTACTGATATTAGACTGGGAAATGATGGAACCTTTCTGAGCGTCAGAGTTTAAAAAACTTGTCGTTCTTCCAATAGACAATACTTGCATATTCACATATACCAAAATTTAAAACTATCGAGGCTTACAGCTAAAAGTCTCCCTCCCACTTCTGCCCACAAGTTACCCTTCTCACAGGCAGCCAATGACCCTGCTTTCATGTGTATCCCTCTGGACATATTTTATGCGTATACAAACATGCTATGTACATTCACCTGCCCTCCCTCAATTTTTGCACATGGCAGCATCTAACACACAGTATTCTGCATCTTAGAAATCTTTCCATATCTGTGTATTCTCTTTGTAGAGCTACATGGTATTAGGTTGTTTCCAATCCTTTGCTTTTATAAAAACAATACTGTATAATCTTGTATATACCTAATTTTGTGTGTGTATACCTGTACAAAAATTTCTAGAAGTGTAAAATTGGGTCAAAGGGTATGTGCATTTGTGACTCTGATAGACGTTACCAAATTACCCTCCTTATAGAGTGAAGCAGTGTACATTCCCACCAAAAGTGTGTGGAATTCCTGTTTCTCCACAGCCTCATTCATATACATCTTTATTTTTAAGAAATAAATCTTACAGATATAGTTGAGAAACGCTTTGTACCCTTCCATGATCCCTCTATGTTTCTCTCTTTTCTGAAGGGATCGCCATGGTAAATTTGATGCTAACTATTCCCACAGCTGTTTTCATACTTGTACTACATGCATATCCACTCCTAGGCAATACTTAGTATTATTTTATGATTCATAACTTTAGATAAATGGTATCCTGCTGTTGGAGAAAGACACGTGCTTGATTTTTCATTCAACCTGATGTTTGTGAAAAGTTCCTGTTGATATACAAAGACAAACTCCATTCATTTTCAGTGTGTTGCACCACCCCATTGTATGTACACACCACAGTTCATTTAGCCATGTTCCCGTTGAGAGATGTTGGGTTATGTCCTATTCTTTATACTTTACCAATAGTCCTGCTATGGATGCTCTTATATATGTCTGCTAGTGCTCATATGCTACAGTTTACCGAGAAGTGGGACTGCTGGATCAAACGATACAGACATCTTCAACATTACTAGTTATTGCTGAACAGAGTCTCCGCTTCTTCATCTGTAAAACAGAGAGAGTGATGCCTGTACCTCAGGAAGTCGGGGCCAGGGAGTGACATGGTGAAGGGGCGAGAACGTGGGCTCAGATTCAAGCAGATCTAGACTTAAATCCTGGCTCTGCAATCTACTTGCTGTGTGACTTTGGGCCTGTTATCTAGCCTCTCTGTGCCTCAGTTCCCCTGTCTGCAAAACAGTGATGATAGTATCTAGGTCACAGGGTTATTGATAAGATTAAATAAGATACTGTGTGAAAAGTATTTAGTACAGGGTCTGGCACAGAGGAAGCACTAAAAACCCTGGCAATTAATAATAATAATATTATTATTGTGTCTTTGATCTCTTCATTTTAAACCTGTTATTGTGGCACATTTCAAACCATAAATTAGAATAGTACAATGAACCCTCATCTGGTTTTCTCTATATCCCCATCCATTTCTTTATCATTCCCCAACCAGGTTCTTTTGAAGCCAATCCCAGACATATCTATTACTTCACTAGTAAATATATAACTTTATATCCCTAAAATATATGCACTTGTAGAAATATAGCCACCATACCATCATCATACATCATAAAAATTGAGAGTGATTTTTTAGTATATAAAATACACAGTTAATGTTCAGATTTTCTCAATAGTCTCAAAAGGATTTTTTTTTTTTTTTTTAGGAGGGCACAGCTCACAGTGACCCAAATGGGATCGAACCGGCAATATGGGTGCTGTCAGTACCACACTCTAACCAACTGAACTAACCAGCCTTCCCTCAAAAGAATTTTATGTGTACAGTTGGCTTTTTTAAGGATCCAAACACGATCCATACATTAAATATGGTTAATATGTCTTAAGTCTCTTTTAATCTGTAGATATTTCCCCTCTCTCTTTGTTTTTTTCTCCCTGCAATAAATCTGTCAAAGATAGTGTCTTACTTGTCCTCCAGACTTGTCCTCGCAGCCTTGATTTTGCTGATTGCATCCCTGTGGTATCCTTTAGCATGCTCCTTTGTCCTCTGCATTTCCTGTGTATTGGTAGAAGCTAGAGGCTTCGTTAGATCAGGTGTGATAGTTTGGCAAGAACACTTCACCAATAGTGTTGCCCAGTACTATCAGGAGACACCAATGTCTAGTTTTTTTCTCTTTTGAATGTTAACTGCCTAGAGCCATTCTTTCTTATGGTTCATTAGCAACAGGGTGAGATTCTAATTCTATCGTTCCTTCTTCATTATTTAACTGGACTCTTCCATAAAGAGAAACTTCTCTTCATCAACCATTTGATTGTCCTGAGGTAGGGTCTGTGAAGGACAGGCAGGATGAATGATGGATTCTTTTTATATTTAATGACAATGACAACGCGACTCTCAGGGTTCATTTAAGAAATGGCTGCTTTTGTGGGTCCTGAAAGATCTTAGACAGTGTCTTCCACCCAAAAGAAGAAAGAAGGAAAAGGAAGAGTGAACAAATGCATTAATTCCCCAATCTCCTCATTTGTTTCTTAACACAAATTGTTGCTCCCCTTGTTCTGTGCAGTGCTGTTCTGGGCATGCAGATGAAGAGAGGAGCAATGTGTGATTTCTGCCCGCAGGGAGCTCCAGGTGACAAGTACACAGCCTGTACACAGCTCCCCAGCCCAAGACAACAGGTGGCATAGTGGGGAAGAGGAAGACAAGAGAGATTTCTGGCTGAGTAATCTGTAAAGGCCTGGCAATGAAAGGTCAAGTTCCCCAGAAGAAGCCACAGTAGGGCTGAGCTGCCCACCAATACAACTATACCTGCTGGGGGCCAGAGGACAGCATGTTATTGCTTTAATCAAAAGGAACTTTCAGCTGTGTACTTGTCAGATGCCAAGGTATACACCAAGTTCTCTGGTGGACATAAGAAAAGACCTAGTTTCTACCCTTGAAGAGTTTTCTTTAGTCTGGTTGGGAACAAAAACAACATAGTCTTGGTCCACAGTAGGTCAGCCTTGGGTGTCATTCGACAAACTTTTCCTAAGTGTTTACTGTATATGCCAGAAGCAAGGTGCTGACGGGGAGTTGACATGCCCCCTACTTTCAGCAGGCCATATGGCCATCTTAGCATGTCCATGTTTTGGGTGCTCTGTGTTCCTCCTGTACACCCCTTCTCTCACCCCAAACTAGGGGTGCATCCTTGGTCATCTGACCATTCAGGTTGCCCTACCTGGGCATGGTAAAGGTGACTTGCCCATCAGCCTCTTCTCAGTCGCTTACTGTTTCGCGTTTAGATCTGCTCAAGAGTCACCTCCTTTTGGAGGTCTTCCCTGGCCCAGTAATCTACATCAGTAGGCTTGGCTGGGTGTTTGGGCTCCCATGGCACCTTGTGTGTACTTCCTTCTATCTCAGCAATTATTACTCTCTGCTATAATTTATTTGTTAATTTGTCTAGCTATTTCTACTAGACTGAGTTCTCTGAGGGCAGCGGCTGTGTTCTTATCATCTTTGTATTCTTATTGCCAGAGGTACCTATACCTCTGGCATGAAGTGTTTGTTGAAGGAATGTGTAGGATTGTACATTCAGTGGGTTTTTTTTTTTCCTTTTAGGTGAAGATTTAGTCTGGGAAAAGATTAGACATGCAAATGTTATTAGTCATTGACACTTTAGTATGAATCAGTTCAGGATTTAATTATAGTTCTTTCTGTAAGAGGTAGAAAGGGAGTGGGAGGGACTCTAGTACACGAGTTAGGAGTCTGCATGTGTGTGTTCATGGATAGTGAGGTGTCAGGATGAAGAGGAGGGGAATTTAGGATGGGAGAGGCTCTAAGGTAAAGACTGCCAGCAGTCTCCCCAGGCTTTTGGTTGAAGGCAGGCAGGCACAGCTTCCGGGTGTGCTAGGCCTGCTGCTTGCCTAAGGAGTAGGGCGCTGACCACGGGCCATTCCCATAGGGCCGAAAGCAGGGCTTGCCAGAGCGTAGGGGAGGTCTCCTCATTTTGTATCTGCCACTTCCCCATTGAGGCCCGCAGGGAGCGGCAGCCAGCGGTTGGGGGCCAGGGCTGGGGGTGGGGGTGGGGAGAAGGAGGTGTTCTCTTTCTTCATGGCGGCAGAAGACTGTAGGAAGGCCTCAGGGAGGAAGGCCTCAGGGAGGAATCCTGCACAGCATGCAGGGAGGGCCTTCCAGCCCCAGCACTGCACATGGGCCACCGAGCTCAGGAGTGTAGGTGCGCACCCAGGCCGCCAGGGCCCAGCTGGGATCCTGCACTCTGGTCGCCTGGCCCTCTTCATGTCTTCTTGATATCCTCAGCGAGCCCATGGCCACGGTTTTCCCCACGCAGCAAGACACGCAAGTTCTCACTGCCCGCTTCTAAGCCCTGTCCCAGGAAAGGAGTAAAAGGGTCCGGTCCGTTCTGAGGTGATGGGACAGACTGCAACTTCCCTGTGGCCCCAAGAAGGGGTAGCTAAGACATACCTTACATAGGGAGGCACTGGAGACGAGGTAAAGTCCAGATGGAGGGAACACCTTGTGTGGGGAGGCTGGCACTTCATTAAGGACGGGTAGGACTGCCGTGGCTCTAATTTTCTATGAGAAGTGGATGCCTATGGTTTCTGGGAGTGTGCAAAGGCTTCTGGGACATCATTTTGTGTCAGGGGTGACCTTTCCTTAATCTGAAGAGTGTATGAATAGATAACACAATCATCTAGGTTTGGGGTTGTGTGCCTACACAGTTGCACAAACGTGTCACACACTTGTGTGCCCACACACTCACACACAGTTGTACACACAGATACATGTGTGTTCTCGCTTGTGGGTGTGCACAGCTCTTCCTTCCACCCCTTTCCTCTCCAGGTTGAATCTTAGGAAAAATGCCCATCTAGAATGTGTGTGTGTGTGTGTGTGTGTGTGTGTGTGTGTGTGTGTATGTATATATATATATATATCGGTCTGTGTGTACCAAATGCTCCTGATATTTCTCCATTTTTCAGGTCTGGGAAGGGGATTTCTTTTTAAAGATCCCATCAGATTTTCTCTGGCTCCTGGGACTGCGGGGAAAAAAATGTTTGCAAACTTGAAACTACAGGAGTCATCTGGGAGGAGGAACAAACCACATATATAAGTTTGCTTGAGACTGGCTCCCCCCAAGGACTGCCTTTAGGTGCCATGCCATGGTTGGTAGAATCTGTCACCCACTCATTCATGCACTTCAGTGAGCGTATCCACATACCACCTCTGTACTGGCCCTGTGCTCCGCCTGGGGGTTGGGAGAAGGCCTTGTTCTGGCCCCTGGGGAAATACAGTTTAGTGGGGAGCTGGATAGGTAAACAGACAAAAGCAATTGAGCATAGTGAATACTGTGATAAGGGGCAGTGGAGGCTATGGAAGTGTGGGAGAGGTCTTCCTGGAAGAGGTGATGCTGGGGCTAAATTTTGAGGGATGAATAAGATTCAGGGCAGGAGAGGCGAAGGCATTCCAGTAAGAAGAAGCATGTGTGTAAAGGCCCAGAAGTGAGGGAGGGAGTGCTAGTCTCAGGGAACCACCAGTGGCTGGGCTTGGGGGAGAGGGGTGGCGGGCAGTGGGTGATGAGGCTGGACAGGTTAACAAGGTCTACATGACTGAGGGCCTAGGGTGCCTCCCTGAGGGAACTGGAGTTTATCCTGAGGTCATTTGGGCTGTCAAATGGGGGTGAAAGGGAGGGTTTATGTGTCAGGAAGCTGATTGTGGCTGCAGCGTGGAGGATGGATGGAGGGGACTAAGCTTGAAGTACATGGATCCAGGTGAGAGTCCAGGTGAGGGCCTGTGCTAAGGAAGGAGCAGGTGGATGGAGAGAAGGGCACACTTTGAGAGACACTTAGGAAGTGGGATCAGTGAGACTTGATGACTGATGAGAGTGGGAGTGAGGGAGGAGTCAGAACAATTCCCAAGTTTCTGACTTGGTCAACTGGGCATAGGGTTTGGCCAGTCCCTGAGACAGGGAAGGCTGGAGGCACAGGCTTCTTGGGTGAGATAATTATCTGTGTGGAACATGTCTTGCTTGAGGTCCCCAAGGGGCATCCAGGGCAAGATGTCTAGGAGGCACTCGGACATGCAGATATGGACCCAGGATAGAGGTTCCGGTCTTACTAACCTATAGATGGGACAGGACGAAGTCACTCAGGGATGGTGTGGAGAGAGGGAGAGAAGAAAACATTAAAGAAAAGAGATGGGTAGCGTTGGGGAGCCTGTAAAATGAGCAGGAGTAGCCACAAAAGTGAGAGGTGACCAAAAGTGTGTGGCATTGCAGAAGCCTTGGGAAGACAGTGGTCAGGGCCTCCTCAGGACCCTCCCCCAGACCTACCTTCTCTGGCTTCCCATGTCTGGGGTGCTTTCCCCGTTACGGGGTTATTGGTATTTTACTGGTGACAAAGTCTCTCTAATGGTGACAATGCCGATGCTGCATTAGACTAGTTGTGGGACAAAGTGGGGGCTTCTTACATACTTTGAACTCAGTTACTATTTATGCAACACTTACTGGGTGTTGGTTACATAGATTATTTAATTTAATCTTCAAGCAACTCTTTTCAGAATAGATAATATTTTCCCCACTTTACAAATGAGGAAACTGTGGTTCAGAGAAGTTAAGTGTTTTGCCCAAGGTCACACAGCTAGTTAGGACTAGAGCTGGAATATGGACTCAGATCTCTTTATTTTCCATATCCCAAGTTTTTTTTTTTTTTTTTTTTTTTTTTTTTAATACGTTATGCTTTTTTTCCTTAGCACACGGTCAGTGGGCTGCCTCCTGAATTGCCATCTGAGCCTGGCCGGGCTTGCCCACACCCTCCAAGCCTCCAGGCCACAGGGACTTCAGAGGAGGCCTGTGTCCCAGATTAGCCCTAAAGACAACATGCTCCTGAAGAAGAAAGAGGAGGTCTAGGCACAGCTGAGGCCTGTGATGGGAAGGGCTTCCCGAGAATCAGTGGGGAACTTCCTCCTGGGAAAGCCATGAGAGGGGCAGTTCCTCTCCTGGGCCAGGCATCAGGGAGTCAGGTTCCAGCTGTTCCTGCCCAACCGTCCGCAGCCCTGAGCACCCACCGGAGACAGGAGGCCCTGCCTGCTCACTGCCCATTGTCCCGGCACCACAGTGCCGCTTCCCATGCGCCTCCTGTTTATACAGGAAGCCCCTGCTCTGGGATGCCACCTCCCTCTCCTGATGGCTGGCTCGAAGCTTGAGTTCTTCACAGGCAGTCTCAGTGATCAAGGACTAGAGTAAGTTATCACTGCTCAGTGACTTTAAGAATTAGTATAACAAAGTGGGTAAAAGCATGACCTTGCCATGTGATTGCCCTGGATTTGAATGTGGCCATGCATTAGCTGACTGACCGTTGGCATTCACACCAACTCTATGAGTACAGGTTCCTCCTGTGTAAGATGGGGAATACTATTTCTACCCATCTCACAGATTTGATGTAGGATAAATGAAATATGGAAGTAAAGTGTCTGAAACATGGTATATGCTCAATAAATTGTAGATCTCATTGTTGTTGTTACTTGTTCTTTACCTCCCACTTTTAGTCGCACCCAATTTCAGCTATGTTCCAATTGCAGGTGATAGTTTTAAAATATGGCCTCTACATTCTATGACACTCCTTCCATTGAGAGGTATGGACATGTCCCCTCCCCTTGAATCTGGGTGAGCTTGTGATTATCTTGACCAATATGATACAGCAGAAGTGATACTGTGTGACTTCTCAGGCTTTGTTTTAATTGCTGGAACACTTATATTTGGAGCTCTGAGTCACCGTGTAAAAATCTAACTACTCTGGAGTTTGGCAGGCAGTGAGGATTGTTCTTCCTGGGTACACTACCAGAGGGGTGGGAAGAGTTTCTTTTCAGTTCAATAAAAATTTATTGAGTAGAGTTTCACAATGGTAGACTGAATTCAAACTGGAATTTCTTCCTTCACCAACAAAAGATGGCAAAAATTAAAAAGATAAAATAATAAATACAGAGTTGCACTTAAATTATGGAGGGATACTCTTTTTTTTAAATTTTATTAGATTCAGGTGCACAAGACAAAGCAATACTTAGACGTTTATCATTTATATCCCTCACACTGTGTGAACCCCCCTCCCCCCATCCACTATGAAGGGATACTCTTGATAGGCCAAAAATGATAAAACATTCCTGGAATAAAGAAGTAAATGGAATGTGACAGCCATAAGCTGAAGTGCTTTTGAATTCATGCCCAAAACATATGCAGAATTATGTCTCAAAAGAGGTGCACACAATTAAGAATCACTGACCAAAAAACATTTGTCAAGCACTTACTATATGCTAAGCCTTTGTCACTGTTATTTGTGTATTTTTATAGTCAATACTTGTTTAGAGTTACCCACATGTTTGCATTTTCATGGCTCACTCGTTCCTTCCAAGTTCAGTTTCCTTCTTCCTGAAGTATATAGCTTCATAGTGCTTTCACCAAAAATCTGTAAGTCTTTTGCTGAAATTTAAAAATTTCATCCTCCCTCTTAAATGTTAATATAGCTGGATGATATGACCATGATATATCTGTGGTCACTGTTGAGAAGTCTGTGTTAAGCCTAATTGTTCTTTTGTAGATATTGTGTCTGTTCTCCCTAGTTGCTTTTAAGATTTTACTTTGGTATTCTGCAATTTTAATATGATATGTCTAGATATGGAATTATTTTAATATAATCTGCTTGAGGACTAGAGTGATTTTTTTCCTTATGAAGATTCATAATTTTTATCACCATTATTGAGAATTTTTGGCTGTTATATCTTTTAATATTATTTCTTCCTCATTGTTTTTGTTCTTATTATAAATTTGTTGGACCTCCTTATTCTCTTTTCCTTTTAATTATCTTCCACACTTATCATTGCTTGTCTCTGTGCAATCTTGTTGGTGATTTCCTCATAACTATTTTCTAATGCAGTAGTTCTCTTTTCAGCTCCATCTATTCTACAATTTTACCCATCCTTCAAAATTTCAATTTTGATGACTATTTAACTTTTTTCATTTCTAGAAGTTTTATTTGGTTCTTTAAAATACCTGTCTAATGTTTCATTATGGTTTCTGTTTCTTCCCTTTTCCTCTTTTATTATTTTAAATATACTTATAGCCTTTCAGAATGTTTAATTATCAGAAGCTCTTGGGATGCCGTTTCTCCTATTTGTTGTTTCTGAAAATTCTTACTCATGATAAACTTTTCTTTGTATGGTTTGCTATTCCTCGGTGATTTCTTTCTCTGTGGGAATCCTGCCTTGAATTGTTGGATTGACCCTACGGAAAGGTTTTATGTCGGTTTTGCCTAGAGTATCAACAGCTTGGGATCTATTTTTTGTATATTTGTTAATTTTTTGACTTGGGATTGCTCCATGATGTGGTTGGTATAAATGCAACTCTAAACCATCACCTGGTGCAAGTTTGGTGTTTTGATTTCTCATGGAAGACCAGGAAGAGACAAGCTTTGTTGTTATGTCTCTGGGCTGGTGGGAGAGCTTTTCCAACCTCTTTTCACTACGCATGTAGCTCTTCAAAAGTCCTGACTTTATGCAGGATTCTCACTCCTAAATTAACTTGAGTGATTGCAAATCCCCATCTCTTGTCTCTGTAAGATCAGAACTGAAGCTTCTCACCTTTAGAGATATTTTCCAGTCCTTAAGCCTTCTGCCCTCTATCTAGGGTTTTTTTCAATGTCAACTCATGTGCTACTCTACTGGCTTTCAGTTCCCTCTATTTCTGGTATCCACGGATTACTTTTTCTAGTAGTTGAAAAGCCAGAAGTTGACAAAATTGATATTTTTATTATCTATTTTTAAATCTAGAATTTCTATGAGTTTGTAATGGAAGACTCTTTTTTCTTTTCTTTATAGCTTCAGGTCACAATGAACCTTTCCAAGTCCTTTGCATATGTTCTTTCATATCCTCATAAGAACTCTATGACACAGATGTTATTTATTAACTTCCTTTTATGCACTATGCTATTGAGACTTGGCAAGTTTTAGTCTTGTCACTGATCAGACCTTGTCACTATTAGAACTCAGGTTTCTCTGATTCCATTTAATGTGGCATTTAGGAATTTATTGATAATGCTCCCTTCCCCTATCATTTCATTATGAGAATCTTCAAACATAATACATATACTATCCACCTAGATTCTACAATTATTTTATTATATTTGCTTTATTATATATCTATCCAATTACCCATCCCTCTATTCATCCATCTATTCATCTTATATTTTGATACATTTTAAAATAAGTTGCAGACATTAGTGTACTTCATCCCTAAACAATTCAGCATGCATATCACTAATTTGTGTTAAATATTTGTGTATGATTCTTTTATCCCCCCAGGTACAAATGAGCCAATATTAACTCTATTATCCATGAGTTTTGACTAATGCATACACCTGACTAATACAAGTCCATATCAAGATATAGGACATTATCATCTCTGCAGGAAGTTTCCTCCTGCCCCTTCCCAGTCAATCCCTGCAGCCGCCCAGGGGCAACCACTCTTGATGTTTTCTCCATGGACGAGTTTTGCCTGTTCTAGAAATTCATGCACATGATTCTTACCAGGTGTACTCTGTTGGGAAAGTATTCTTAGCATCATGATCTTGAGATTCATTCATGGTGTGTGTGTATGTGTCAGTAGTTTGTTCATTTTTTACATTTATTTTTTATTTCACTTTTAATAATTGTTTTATTTTTCCATTACAGTTGACATGTAATATTATATTAGTTTCACGTGTACAGCATAGTGATAGACATTTATATAACTTATGAAGTGATTATCCCGATAAATCTAGTACTCACATCTGACACCATATATAGTTGTAACAATATTATTGACTATATTTCTTACGCTATACTTTACATCCGCATGACTGTTTTGTAACTACCAATTTGTACTTCTTAATCCCTCTCCCTTTTTACCCCCACCCCCACCCCTCTCCCAACTAGAAACCATTAAAATAATGTCTGAATCTATGAGTTTGTTTCTGTTTTGTTTGTTTATTTTGTTCTTTAGATTCCGCATATAAGTGAATCATGTGGCATTTGTCTTTCTCTGTCTGACTTACTCATCACAATACCCTCTAGGTCCATCCATGTTGTTGCAGATGGCAAGATTTCATTCTGTTTTATGGCTAAGTAATATTTGATTTCATATCTATCTATCTATCTATCACCTCTTCTTTATACAATCATCCATTGGTGGACACCCAGGTTGCCTCCATATTTTGGCTATTGCAAATAATGCTGCAATGAACATGTGGATGCACATATCTCTTCAAAGTAGTGTTTTGGGTTTCTTTGGATAAATATCCAGAAGTGGGATTACTGGGTCCTTCTTTGTCTCCTGTTATAGCCTTTGTTTTAAAGTCTATTTTGTCTGGTATAAGTATTGCTACCCCAGCTTTGTTTGCTTTGTTTGTTTGTTTCCATTTTCATGAAATAACTTTTTCCATCCCTTTACTTTCAGTCTCTGTGTCTTTTGATCTGAAGTGAGTCTCTTGTAGGTAGCATACGTAAGGGTTTTGTTTTCTTATCCATTCAACTATCATTTGATTGGAGCATTTAATCCATTTACATTTAACATTATTGTTGATAGACATGTAGTTATTGCCATTTTATTATTTATATTTTTTATCTTTTTCCCCCCTTCTTCTTCTTCTTGAAAGAGTCCCTTTAAGATTTCTTGTATACTGGTTTGGTGGTGATGAACTCCTTTAGCTTTTTCTTGTCTGGGAAGCTCTTTATGTATCCTTCGATTCTAAATGATAGCTTTGCTGGGTAGAGTAATCTTGGTTGTAGGTCATTTCATCACTTTGAGTCTCTTCATCACTTTGAATATTTTGTGCCAATTCCTTCTGGTCTGCGAAGTTTCTGCTGATAGTCCTATGAGCACTCCCTTGTAGGTAACTAATCTTGCTGCTTTTAAGATTCTCTCTTTGTCTTTAACTTTTGGCATTTTAATTATGTATGATGTGTCTTGGTGGGGGCTTCTTGGGGTTCATCTTGTTTGGGACTTTCTGCACTTCCTGGGCTTCTATGTCTATTTCCTTTGCCAGATTTGGGAAGTTTTCTGTCATTATTTATTCAAATAGGTTTTCAATTCCATGCACTCTCTCTTCTCCTTCTGGTACGCCAATGATGTGAATGTTGGCACAATTAATGTTGTCCCAGAGGCCCCTTAAACTATCTTCATTTTTTTTTTCTTTTTGCTTTTCTGATTTGGTGTTTTCTGCTACATTGTCTTCTAAGTTGTTGATTCAATCCTTTGCTTCATTTAATCTATTTTAGATTCCTTCTGCTGTATTCTTCATTTCAGTTATTGTATTCTTCATTTCTGACTAGTTCTTTTTTTATGTTTTCTATCTGCATTTTTATGTATCCTATCTCTTTGTTGAAGGTCTCACTGAATTCATCTACTCTTCCCCTAAGTTCATTGAACATACTTATAACCAGTGTTTTGAACTCTGCATCTGGTAGATTGCTTGTCTCCATTTTGTTTAGTTCTTTTTCTGGAGTTTTCTCCTGTTCTTTCATTTGGAACGTATTTCTTTGTTTCGTCATTTTGGCTGCCTCTCCGTGTTTGTTTCTATGTATTAGATAGGACTGCTATGTCTCCTTGTCTTAGTAGAGTGGCCTTATATAGTAAATGTCCTATGGAGCCCAGTGGCACAGTCTCCCTGGTCACCTGAGCTGGGCATTCCAGGTGTGTCCTTTGTGTGGATTGTGTTTGCCCTCCTGTTATAGTTGAGCCTTGGTTGCCGTTTGCACATCAATGAAAGGGATTGACCCTTGGTCTGATTGGTTGTGAAGACTGGCTGTGACTACTGTGGAGGAGCTGTTGTGTAGGGGCTGACCCTATGGAGTAGGACTCACTGTAGTGGGGCTCTAGTGCCTTCCCGGTTTACCCTTGGGGTGTGTCACCCACAGAGGCAGCTGGGTGGTGCTCTGGCTTGGTCTGAAGCCAGCCACTGGTTGTGCCATCCCAGGGCCTCCTGGGAGAGGTCCTGCTGCAGGCTAAGTTTAGTTGCAGCCTGTGCCCTGCTGTGGGCCACCTGGCATTAGCCTTAAAGCAATCGGCAGAAGGTAGAGACTCACACTGGGATTGGAGGTGCCAATGAGAGGCCAAGGTGCAACCCGAGGCCCGCTGCCGCTAGTGCTGGGCTTGGGGCTGCTCAGCACAAGATATGGGGCACACTCAAGCTAGATGCTGCTTGTTTGGATTTTTTGAACCTTTGGGAGATTTTAGGAAAGTCTGTAGCATGAGCCAAGACAGGCCTTTGCATGGAAAAGCCACTAGAGGTGGCTTGGTGGGCTCGAAAATTGGGTGGGATGGGGTATCAGGGAATCACCAGGGAAGGATGAAGAGTATTAGCCAGTTTGATAGAGACTCAGATATGGTGGCTGCCTGTATCTGCACACTGGCAAGGGGTAGGGCTCAACAAAGAAGTAATGGATTCTGCCAGCACTTCTGTCTGAGTAAAAGCTGGTCCTTCAGCCCTCATGCTGAAGCTAGACAATTCAGTTCCTCCCTGTATGTCCCTGGTCCTTTCAAGCTGCTGCCCCAGTGCTGGAGCTCAGAGAAAGTGAATCCATCAGCAAGAAAATCTTTGTGTAGGCCCTTTAAGAGGAGCACCTATGACTCCAGCAGCCTCGGTCTCACTCAGCTACAGTCTCTGCTGGTTTTCACAGCCAGAAGTTATGGGGACTTCTCTCCCCAGCACTGAAACCCTGGGTTTGGGAGCCTGACGTGGGGCTGGGACCCCTTGTTCTTCCAGGGGGACCTCTGCAGTCAAGATATCCCTCCTGAATTTTAAACACCACATGTGGATGTAGGACTGGCTTCTTCTGCGTCTCCACTCCTCCTGCTAGTCTTGAGGTGGCTTCTTCTGTATGTCATTAATTGTAGGACTTCTGTTTAGCTAGACTTCAGGTGATTCTCAATGATAGTTGTTCTGTAGTTTAGTTGTAATTTTGATGTGGTCATGACAGGAGGCAACCAAAGCATTTACCTACTCCGCCATTTTGACTGGAAATCCTCAGTTTGTTCAATTTTATTGCTGAGTAGTAGTTCATAGTTTGGCTATAACACACTTAGTTTGTCCGTTCTCCTATTGTTAGACACCTATATTCTGTTTTTGGATATCGTGATAAAGCTCTTATGAACATTTTTATCATTATGGTTATTTTAACAGTTTTTGTGACGGAGGATGAGGAGAGTAGTGTAGATGTCAGATTGAAGTTAGTTGAGGGAAATGAGGAAATGCAGAGAATGAACACAGACAATTTTCTTAAGATGAGTAGATGAAAAGTGGGGTGAGAAAGAGTAGTAGCTAGAGGGATGTTCAGAGGTCAGGGACGATATATAGGTATATACCATATATATTACATAAGTAATATAGAATGTAAATAAATATTTAATATTATATAGATTACATTATAATGTAAACAATATATTATTATAAAATAATATATCTATATATAATATATAGATATATATTTATACATATATAAATTAAACATACATGTGTATGTATATATAAATATAGATGTTTCTATTTAAGAGGAATAATATACACATGTTTTTACAGGGGGAGAAGGAGAGGAGCGGAGCAAGGGAATGGGAAACCTGGCGGCTTCTGGGGACAGCCCATGGCTGCCTTCCTCTTGGCCCTGGGTCTTAGATTCTGGGCAGAGCCCTAGTCCCTGTGGCTGCTCCCTGGCTTCTCTTGGCAGAATTGCAGGTCCTGAACATTTTTCTCTGTGAGTCTGATGTCCAGATTGGCATCTGCCATCCTGACAATTGAAGGGACAGCAGAAGTTTGTCTTGGCCATCTACTTAGGCTGTTGATGTTCTTGGGGAGGGGGGTTATACAGCCAGTATCAGTGAGAGAGGGCATAGTGGCTTTGGCTGGGCAGTTGTGAAGAACCTGACTGAAATAATCAGGCCACCTCTCCTTGTAATGATTGCGTAGGCCTTGCCACTTGAGAACTGCTAAGATTTCTTTCAGGTCTAAGAAGCTGTGACTTGGAGGACGAGGATTTCCTCTCTTGTGAGCAGTTTCTGGTTCAAGTTCCTAGGCCAGAGATCACCTCCTGACAGACATATAGCAGTCAGGAGCAGTGGCCAACCCATGGATTTGCTTCTGTCCACCTCTAGTTCTCATGATTATTTGTTGGATTAATAAAAGAAAGTCTGCTTTTTAAAAATAACTTGGGATTAATTGGGTGCAGACAGGCAGATTGGTTGGACCAGGGAGTTCTTGTGATTATTCCTCTAATCATCCTCTTGTGGGTGACATCAGGCTTGTTATGAAGTAACTTTCCCATAGGCTCTCAATACTGGGCTTTTGATGCTTTAAAAACTCTCTGTTTATTGATTTATATCACACACATATGTTTTCCTCTTTAGAAAATCAACTCTACTGAAGTATAATTTTCATACAAAAATGCACCCATCCTAAATGTGTGTTTTGAGGAGTTTGACACATTTAAACACCCATGTAATGAACACTTCAATCAAGATATAGAACACTTCCATCACCCTAAAAGTTCCTTTGTGTCCCTTCCTAGTCAATTCCCTACCCCATCTCTAGCCCCACCATCCACTGATTTGCTTTCTATCAGGTTAGATTTGTCTTTCTGGAATTTCATATGAGTGGAATTATACTATATGTTGTCTTTTGTATCTCTCTGCTGTTGCACAGCATAATATTTTGTAAATTTATCCATGTGGTTGAGTGCATCCATAGTTCATTCCTGTATATTTCTGAGGAGTATTCCATTGAACACCTATATCCTAATTTACTGAATAGGTAATAAGACACAGGGTTTAAAATTTAAAAAGTACACATCTTTCCCATCCCATTGTCTAACCAGTCAGTTCCTTTTCCAATATTACCAGCCTCTTGTGTACCCGTTTGAGCTACTTTATGAATTTAGAAGCAGATGTGTACGCAGGATCTTCCTCTAGTCCTTCAAAAATGTATCTAATTTTGCATGTGTGTGACTATAATCTTAGAAGTTTTGCTGCCTGATTAAAGGGTTTGTGCACATATAATGTTTGATCGAGATTGCCAAATGCCCTCTACAGAAGTAATACAGATTCCCCCAAATTTTTTTTGGGAAAGATTTAAACATACGTAGTACAGACTTTTGATGGTGATGAAAGTTGATTGGTTTGAAGAAGATACAGATATCTGTTTAAATCTGCAGGAAAAAGTGAAACAGCAGGATTGTTCCTTTGCATAGCCAGTGGGTTTTCAGCTTTATACTTTGCTAATCTTGAGCGTAGCTGCTTTCAGTCGTATTGTCTTTGGGACCTGCTGCTGTCGTTCACTTGCTGTGAATTGATAGGCTTCACACCATCCAGGTGGGGCTCAGGGTTTAGGATGTTTCTGTTGGAGTCGCTTGCTGTGTTTCTGACCTGAGATGGACAAGACAATGGCCCTACCCCTGGCTTGGGAAGAGCCTGGCCCACAGGAGCCCTGACTCTAGAAAGGGGAATGACTGGATTGGATGGGCAGGCGGGTGTGTGTGTGTGTGTGTGTGTGTGTGTGTGTGTGTGTGTGTGTGTGTAAATAATCCATATCTACGCTGCAGCCGAGGTGGGTCTTGAAATATGCCAGCCTGATGCTCTTGCTTCAGTGGCTTTTGGGGGGAGCTTTTAGCGGCAACAGCAAATCCTCACCTTGGAGTATAAAGCCCAGCGTGGTCTGGCCCTGCCGGCCCCCCAGCCTCCTCTGAGGAGCTCTCTCTGGGCCACCTGTACTCCCGCTACCTCAGTGTTTCAGGTCTGTCTTTCTCCTTGCCAACTCATGTTGTTCTCTGTATCTGGAAGCGCTTCCTTATGCCCGCCTGCCCCTCGCACCCTGGCTTCTCCCAGTTAACATTGATTCATCCTTCAGAACTGACCCCCACCCATGAGGAGCCTCCTGGTGTCGTTCTCCTGCAGCGTTCATCACTATCTGTGCTTACATTTTTTTCTGATCTGACCCTTAGTGTGTCTTTCTCCTCTACTCTATTAGTGTCATATAGGCAGGAATCACATCTGTTTTGTGCACCATTTTATTCTCTGTGCTCTAACAAAGATCGATACATAGTAGATACTTGGTAAAAGTTTGTGAAATGAACACATGAGGTATTTTGATAGCACACGCAGCTTGCAGCCAGAACTGGGGCTGAACTTTATTTCTGCATCTTGACAAGTTCCCTAACCTCTCTAAGCTGCAGTTTCCCCATCTGAAAAGTGGGTGTAATAACATGGCCTCTTGGAGCTGTTGGGAGTACTTGGAAAGTGCCAGACAAATAGCAGGTGGTTGAGCCGTGGTAACTGTCAGGGACGTGAAGTCAGTGAGCACACTTGTTCACGAGCAGCTTGTGCTGCTGGTGACTAGTGACAGCTGGCCTCAGTGTCTGGGGTCAGGCTGGACCACAGGTTGAGCCTCAGTGCCCGCCTGCCCCAGGAGGTGAGAGTGACGCTAGAGCTGGGGGTTGAGAAGGTCACAGTGCCATTTGGCAGCTGCCACCAAGACCTTGGAGAGAAGACAGGCCTAGGGCACCTCCAGTCACTGGCCTCTGCCAGGGCAGTGGAGGGGAGTAGCAGGGAGCCATGGGAACGGGGGAGGGCTGCTAAGCCAGGTGGTCCCAGGAAGCTGCGGGCCTGGCTGGCAGGCGGGACATGAGCTGATGAGAATGTCAGAGCTCTGGAGGGGATAGGGTTTCTGCCGCCTCCAGCTGCCCTAAGCCGCCTCTGCTGTTTTCCAGAGGGACCCAATTACCACCCCCTGGTGGAGCCAGGGCTGCCAGAGATCCCGGGGAGATAGGAGGTGGCTCCCAGCAGGGCAGCAGCGGCCTTTTAAGCTCCCTAACCATACACCTGTTGCTGATCATCTGAGATTTGGGGCCTGGCTGGGCGAAAATGTTAGGACTTCTGAACATGGTCCCTCAGGTCTCCACAGAGCCCCAGGCTTTCAAAGTATTCTCATAAGTGCCGACTCATTTGATCTTCACAGCTTGGGAGCTGCCTGGAGACTTTTTTGGCCTCTTTGGACAAACAGTGTCCCTGTGGTCCAGAGAGAGGGGAAGCCAGTTGGCTACAATAACCTGATGAGCAAGTGATCTGGGACTTCTGTCTTTGTAAAGCCTCTTCCCTGTGCCACTTGATCAACCAATCAACATACAGCAAGGCTCTTCAACTTGCTACAGGCCCCACTATGCCCTATTTGTGCCACCAGGTTTGCACCCCTCATTTACATCACCTGCCTTATCCTTGAAGATACTTGAGCAGCAGCCCCTGCCCAGCATGCGGCATGTACCCAGCTGTGTCCTGAATGATGTGGAGGGTACAAGGAAGGTGGAGTGTTCTCTATCCCCGAGGAGTGGATGGCTAGACATGCCCTCTGAAAGAGGAGCAGATAATGTTGGGGACACTATCAGGAGACTGTGTGACATCCGGAGTGAGGACGCAGAGCTGGCACTTGAGCTGGGCCTCCGTGTAGAATTTAGTTAGGCTGAGGGGAGGGAAGGCATTCCAATAGGAGCCTCCACCAGCAAGTGTGGGGAGGAAAGAAGGGATTCGGGTTTCACAGGATGGAGAGAAGGCCTTTCTGTGTAGAGTGAAGTTGGAGGTTACATGGGTTTGAATCCTTTCATACCACAAATGTTCCTGAGAACCTACTATGTGTCAGACACCTATTAAGCACTCTACATAACTTATATAATTTCATCCTCAGTACAGCTCTGGAGGTAATTTTCCCGTTTCATAGATAAGCTAGTATGAGTGTACAGATGAGGTATACTGAAGTTAAATGATGTGCACAAGCCCTGTCTGACTCCCAAACCCGGTTTTTCCCATACAGAAGGCTTCTGGGAGAAGGTGAGTTTTGGGTGTGTGTGGGGGCAGATGAGAGGATAAGCCTTA
The DNA here is from genome assembly GCF_036562045.2 of Rhinolophus sinicus. Classification (NCBI taxonomy): domain Eukaryota; kingdom Metazoa; phylum Chordata; class Mammalia; order Chiroptera; family Rhinolophidae; genus Rhinolophus; species Rhinolophus sinicus. The sequence goes on from NC_133759.1 coordinate 37,230,846, forward strand.
GGAGGCATTAGAGATGGTGGGAACTATGAGTAAAGACAAGGAGGCAGGACCAAGTTGGCTGTGAGGTAAAAAGTTTGATTGATGCAGAACTTCCTGTTTGGGACCCTAATACCTCCATCAACGACCTTGTTTGGCCCACTCGAGGGCCCAGCCACCTGATCTGCCTGTCTCCTCCAACAAACTAACCTCTTCTCCAGCTGGCCTCCTCTGCAGACTTTCTGCTACTGCAAGGCTCTTTTCTGGATTCCCACCTTTGCATTTGCTGTTCTCCCCACCTGAATATTATCTCCTATCCCTCCACTGACCCAAATCCTGCCTGTCCCTTCATGGTCCACTGGAAATTTCGACTCCTTCAGGAAGCTCTCTCTGCCTTTAATGCAATCTCTTTCTCTCTGAACTCCAGTTGTTCTGGTTCTTAGCTGAGGGTGTCTGGGCCCCTTTCTAAACTTCGTCTCATCTTTATAAGCTCTCTATGTTCTGTCAGGGGCCACAACTCCAACCCACTCCCTGCCTGCCCCTCAAGCCTCATGGGCAGTGATAGACTATTGATAAAGGATTTGCTGTAGGCTGAACAAGAGGCCAAGCCCTCCACACAAACTTCCTGATGTAGTCCTTACAGCAAGCCCTGGATCCTGACGAGCTGGGAGTGTAGAGGTCACTTGAATAAGGTCCTTGCTCACAGGTAACCACACTAAAAGAGGTGAATGCAAGATAGTGTGGCCTGGCGAGGTGACTGGCCCTTTTGCAGATGCTTTATTGCACACCCTCTCTTGTTTTTCTGCTTTTTTCTTTTATATGCTGGTGGGGTATGTGTGTTCCCCATAAACCCATCTCTCTGCCTTTAATCAATTTCCACTTTGAGAGTGAGCCTGCGTGGCCATGAGTTGAGATGGTACCCACCTCTTGGGGTCAAAATAAGCCCCTGTAGGGGGTTGATGAGGGGATTGTGGGGCTCCTTCATTAACCTCAGTTGCCACAGCTCAGGTGTGTAGCCCCAGGGACACCCCCAGCCTGGGCCCTGGCCCCCCTGAGGCCCTGAGGCCCCCATCCTCCTGCCCAGGCGGGATGACCCAGCTTGGAGGCAGGCAGCAGAACAGGAATGCAGCCTTTTGGCCGGCTCCTGACAGGGCATCTCTGGGAGGCCCCCGAGCTCCTCCAGGCCGCGGCTGGACTGGGAAAGCTGGGGATTAGAAGCCTAATTCCACAGAGAATCCTGTTTTTCTTAGCCTCACACAGATTTCTCTTTAGGAAAGGCCCCTCATCTAATTAGCCTGAGTCAACAGCTCCATTTATTTGGACACGTGATGTTATGAAATGGGCTGCTGCTGGTGTGTTTTTGTACCGCATATCTGGGCTGCCCCTCCGTGATGGCATTGGGAGGGAGGCACTGAGGGCCACCAGGCCGGGGTGAGAGCCCAGCCAGAGAGGGGCTCCAGCTGAAGCCGGAAGGGAGACCGCAGGTTTTCTGGCCAGGCGGGAACTGCTCACTCTCAGATTTCATAACAAGAAAGTGACCCACGGAGTGTCCACACATCCAGCTTCCTCTCCCATTGGTGTTTTTGAACCAAAATAAAGAAGGGATTAGGGGCCCTTTGACTGCAACTCCTTCCTCTGTCAGAATCAAAAGAGACTTCTCTATAAGGGGTTTTTGATGGTGACAGGCCCTATACCACAGCCATAAGTACCCAGGACTTTCGGAAAAAAAAAAAAAGAGCAACAGTAGTTATTATTTATTAAGCATTTACTATGCACAATGTGCTAAGAATATTATAAAATAAATCATGTACACACACACACACTCACACACACACACACAGTTTTTTTCTCTCTCTTTCCTCACACTGTTATCCTTTCTGCCTCCCTCTCTCTCTCCCACATTCAATTCCTTTCCCATTCTCTTTCCTCTCCCCCAATGTTGGTGTTTATCCTTCTAGGTTATTTTCTATGCATTTATATGCATACGACAAGTATACTTCATACATTGTTTCTAACCGTAAAAACAGCACTTCAAGGAAAATACTGTTGTCCCTATTTCACAGATGAAAAAAACTGAAGTGAAGAGAGGCTAAGCAACTTGCCCAAGTTCACACAGCTGGGAAGGAGCAGAGCTGGGTGATTCCAGCGACTGACAGGAAAACCCTTTCCTCTGGTACCACTTTGACCCCCAGCAGGTTGCAGACTTTGGTCTCAGTGAATTGCAGAGTGCTTCTCACCTGGTCTCCATCTTACCACCCTTTCTCTGTGCTGTTATGATTTTTGCCAAATGGGTCAGTTAAGGTGGGCATATGGTACAGCGGGCCAAATGGAAGTCACCCTGAATAAATGGGGCAGGAGCTCTGCCCTGTTGCCTCCTTCCTGGCCCCTGACCTGGAATTGCTGCCAACCAAACTGGCTTACCTGGACCACTTTCTGCTTTGTGCATATTGGAGCCAAATGGAAATACGAAGTACCAGCAAGGTGGCATTGCCATCCTTTCCCCAGAGTACGGTTGATCAATGTGCATATACCCCAGACCACAAAGCGTTTGGGGCTGAATGTTCATCCCTTTTCAGCCAAATAGAACATTGTTGTGAACAGCAGCAGTTCCGCACAGAGGTTCAGGGCACCTACCACATGTCTGGGAAAGCTGCTGGTCACTGCCTACTTCTTGGGAGATAAACCCAGTAGGAGGAACAGGCTCCTCAGTGTTTTCCTCTTTATAATGGGGGTTCTTGGCTAGGAATTGCTGTGTGTAAGAAACTGAAACTAAGTCTCACGATTGATGGAGGCTGGAAACGCAGAGGACTGGGAGAAGCAGTTGTCAAGGAGACATTACTTGATGAATTAAAAAAAAACAACAAATTCCAGTGCTGGGCCTAGAAGCTTCTTCAAAAAGGTAATGGGACCTTTTTCCTGTTGAACTTTCAAACCTTCCTGACCCTGCACTTTGTGCTCTGTAGTTTATCAGGGACACCAGGGGCCAGGAGTGAAGCACGACTAAAGTTACTGGGACAAAGCTGGAGGCAGGTCAGCCCTCCACAGGGGAGTCCCAAGGGCCTGCAGGCAGACACTGCCACCAAGAACTTCTAAGGCCAAGAAAGGGAAGCCTGAAAACCAAACATCCCTGCACAATCCCAGGCAAATGTGTTCTTCATCAAGGCAGATACAAACAAAGTTTATTAAAAAGCCTTCTAAAGGACATTCCAAATCATCAGCAGGCCTCTGTGAGGTGACCGTCCATTCTCCTGCGGACTCATTCCAGCGTCGTTGGAGCTTTTCAAACACTGAGTCACCAATATGTCCAGGAAGGAAAATAAACAGGGGGCTCCAGTGGGCGGCCCTGTAGCTAAGGGTGACCTGGCTCTCAGTGCAGGCCTGCACTTTCTGACACCATGGCTGGCAGGGTTGATAGGAATGACCCGGGAATGGAGTACAAACAGGGCAGTGAGGCCTCTTGGCCTGTGGGGCAGGCGCCCCCCTAACCCCATGTCCTAACGGCAGCCCACCAGGCAGAGGAAGGGCCCCTGTGGTTGCAAATGTGGTGGCTGGATACAGTAGAGTGAGCTCCGGACTAGGAAAGTCATGTGCCTTTTGCATTCTGGGAGGGAGGAGAGGAGACCTCTGCCTCCAAGTAACTGCAAGTTTCCTCATCTGTAAAATTGGGGGCTTTCCCAGTAGATGGGAAGGGGTTGCTCTCATTAAGGTAGGTGCTGGGGTCTCAGAGCCAGTCCACATGTTTCCCAAAGCATGTAAGGGTACCTCATGGAACCCTAGGGTTGTGTGGAACATACTTTAATACCCCCCTCCTGGCATTTACACTAAGATTCTATGATTTTAAAATAATCTTAATGTATAAGTGGACCAACAAACATATTGTGAATGGCAGTATACTGCAGTACAAGGGTCAGATAGGCCTGCATGGACATCACCTACTTGTGTCACTGTGGGCACCTTCATTACCTAAACTCCCAGAACCTCATGAAGAGGGGGAAGTCATAGTAATTGCCTCGTGCCATTGGTGTGAGCATCTGTGCTAAAGTCTAAACCCTGAGCAAAGCACACAGCTGGTATTTAGTAAGTGGTAGCGATTGTTATTTTTATTTGTTGGGCATGTCCTATGGCCCTAGCACCGTTCAACATCTTCAAGAGACAAGAGGGTATGTAGGGAATAATGGAAGGGAGGAGGAAGAGTGAGAGATCCCATGGAAGGTAGGAGGAACTTTGCTGCTGGTAAAAATTACACTTGTAGTGATTTATTGAGATATATGAGTGGCTACTGTATACAGAGATAATAGTCAGTCCTGTCTGTGAAAATCTCACACTGTTGCTATGTTCCTTTTCTAACAGTGGAGGAAACGGAAGCTCAGAAAGCTTCAGTGACTCCCCAAATCCCAAGGCCAGTGCTGCAGATCGCACATTTGTGCCCCCCTTCTCCAAATTTTTGTGTTGAAAACCTAATCCCCAATGTGATGATATTAAGGGGTGGGGCCTTTGGGAGGTGTTAGGTCATGAGGGCAGAGTCTTTATGAATAGAATTAGTGCCCTTATAAAACAGGCCTGAGAAAGCTCCCTTGTGCCTTCTACCATGTGAAAGCACAGGCTATGAACCAGGAAGTGGGTTCTCACCAGACACCAAATCAGCGGGTGCCTTGATCTTGGACTTCCTAGTCTTCAGAACTGTGAGAAATAAATGTTTGTTGTTTATAAGCCACCCAGTTTATGTTGTTTTGTTATAGCAGCTTTAGAAGACTAAGCCTGTCAGAGAAGGAGCTGGGACTCAGGCTGATACCAAAGTCTGGGCTCTTGGCCCCTCAGGGTCGCAGATCCTCAATTCTGAAGTGAGAGGAGCCCTCCTCCTAAGTCAGAGATGGTCCTGGTCTTGAAACACAGCAGCCCGACCAGATCTACCAATTGCGATGCTTGAGAAACCCTTCCTGTCGTGGTGTGTATAAGGCCAGGGAATGATTTCATTAGTTATGGCAATCCCGGCTTTCTTGGTTGTAAACCAGTGATTCTCGATGCTGGTTGCACATTAACATCACCTGGGGAGCTTTGAAAAATCCACACATCACACAGGTCACCCGGACCAGTTACATCAGGGTCCTGTTAAGCTCCATGATGATTCCAAAGAGCATCTGGCCTGAGAACCTCTCTGAAGGGAAACTGCCAGTTGTGTAGCTTTCATTCCCTTCCACTGAGGGGCCAGGGCTGGGGGCTGGGAGTGGAGGAGGTTTTGAGGTAGAGATGGGGCATGGATAGGGAGGAAATAAACGGGGAGAGATCAAAGACTGACAAAGAATGTGTGGGGTTTGCACACGGAGGCTCAGACAGGTTAAGTAAGTGGATGTAGGGTGCACACAAGGTAAGTGGCAAAGCTGGAAATATCACATCATTGAAGGTGGCAAAATGATTGGAATCTCTTGTTATTGGGGAGACCCCAAAGGTACTTTGGTGGTAGATCTCCCCAAGTTCTTGTTCTACATCCATTCTCTTCTCAATCTGTCCCTTCTACTCAGTCTCATCCATGCCCAAAGTTTCCATCATCACCTGACTCCCAAATTTTTATTTTTAGAGCAGACTGCTCCTTGGAACCTCAAACTTATACTGCAGCGACTCATCTGACATCTCTCTTGGATGATTCCAAGCACCTCGGGTTTCACACTCCCAAGACTAAACTTATAATCACCTCCACCCCCAACTTGATTCTTCTGCAGGGTCCCAAGCCTGATGAGTAGCACAAGAATCACGCTTCACTCCTCCTCCGCTCACTGCCCATGTGCATCACCCGCGCCCTCAGTCTAACCTTCTAAATACCCGTCCATCTTGCCCTCTCCTCTCCATCTCCATTGCCACCCATTTAGCCAGGTCACTGTCATCTTTGGCAATATGTTCTGTTTATTTTAAATTTCTTGTAATTCTTGCTTACATGATTATTGGATTTATGTCTGCCTCCCCCACTAGCTTATATACTGTGTAAGGGCAGGGACTGGCTTTTTTGATGACATTTGTGTCCCTAGCACCTAGCACCTTACCTGGGCCTCAATGAACTTTTGCTGATTCCAAAGTGAGTGAATAACTTTATTTTAAACTTTTAATTCATTCTGGGGGCTGTCGATATAATGGCTGTTCCATTAGAGCTTGCTGCTTTTCAGGCTGAAATCAGGGATGATGTACTCGGATGACTGCATTCCATGAGGCCTGGGGGCAAAGAGGTCTTGTCTATGGAGGCCGAACAGAGGGCCTGAGGGGATCTCGTGCTCTGAGTTGAGACACAGCCACACAACAGGGCAGGCGAATACACACACATACACTTGTGTCCATCCTTGGGCAGCTCTTGCCTACTTACTCCACAGACATTATCTTTATTTTGAGAATTGATTATGAAGTCAATCCCTCACTATTTCTGCAATAATGTAGCTAATAAAAAGAAAAGCTATTTTGATGGTGTCTGGTTTTCAGCTAAAAGGAATGTCAACACAGCAATTTTATCAGCTGCCCTTTGAAAGTGCTTCTCTTGGTCATGGCAGTTCACAGGGGGAAACACAACGATTCTAACCCCATTCTTGATATTGGCTCCTGCTTGAGGTGACAGATTGTGTTACCTCTAGGTCAGGACATCCATGGGTAGATAGCAAGATCAAGTCAAGGTCACCTCATGCTGGCTCTGTCACCAGAACATGGACCAACATCCCCCATTGCCTGTTCCAGTGAACTATCAGTCAAAATGGCGGGTCTCTGAGATTCTAGCAGAAGTGGGCCATGGGAAGAAGCCCCAGGCCCTGGGCTCTTGGTGCGAGCTCCTCTCCTAAGATTCTTAGCCAACAAAACTATCTCAGCCTCATCATAGTAACTCTGAATGTTGTTCCTGCCCCAAACAGATGGAAAGGGCCCTGAGGGCAGACCATGGTCTTTGCACTCCCCACCCTCACTGTCTGGGCTGTTCTGAGTGCTTAGGAGTTCCTTGGGTGGTGGGAAAGCTATGACCATGAAATTGTTTGAAATTATGTACTGGAGCCAGACAGTTGCTAGAAATTAAGTACTAAGTCTGTCTCCTGGGCCTGCCACTTCCTGGCCGAGAACTTTGGGCAGGTTACTTAATGTCACTGAGCCTCCATTTTCTTACCTATAAGATGCGGACGATAATAGTAGCTATATTATTTTCATAATGTTCTTTTGAGAAGGATTTGATGAGATAATGCATATAAAGCACAATAAATGCTAATTTGTGGACTGAATGAGGGTGGGAGTGCCCCTCCCTCTTGGACTGGGGGGTCAGAGGAGATGATGGCACACACCAGAACCACTGGAGCTGGTGTCTCAGGCATTCTAAATTCACCACTCCTTTGGATCTGGTTTCCAAAAATAGAAAATAGAGGATACTGCCTTTTACTGCCAAGGCTCAGATTTAGAACCTGAATATTTTGCATATTGAAAGTCACCAGAAGACGTAAAACAGATTGTCATGTCCCTAGCCAGCAGCTCCCTTACGTGCATATAATCATAGATACAAGTAGTTCATTTTATTTGCTTCTTTTACTAACCCCTTTTATTTAAGCATATTCTTTGGGGGTTCTTAATCCATCAAAGAAGCATTTGAAAGAAACTCATCAGTTGTTCCTGGGTGCCAAAGAGTAAATAAAAGCACAGTGCCTCACTGTCTAAGGTTGAAACTCCAACCACTCAGCTTTGATGTGCTAACAATCCCTAATGAGGCCAGGAAAGCAGTGACCGCCTCAGGAAGTGCTCTAAAGAGGTTCTTCCTTGTGCAGAGCCAGGCCCTCCTATCACTGATGTCACCACAGCTGGGAGAGACTCCATCTGACAGAGAAGCCCAGGGTGTGGCCTGGCTTAGAAGAGCTCTGGTGATTTATGGCTACTTCTTAGGCTGCCATCTTGTGGTAGTTGCTCTGAGGTGTCTGCCTGTGGGTAATGGGCTTCCTAACTTTTCCAAAGACATGCTCTCCGCTCCTTGTGATTTATATAGTACTTACATATATTTGCATATGGGGCTCTGGGTCCTAATTCCATCTATAGGAAAAAAGTGAAATCAACAAGGTGATCTCAGAAGGGTACCTCCAAGTAGGACATCCAGCCAGTACTGCGTGTCAGCTGTCCAGGTGATATGTCCAGGTCGGTGCTGTGCTAGGGCCATAGTAAGAGCTACCACTTATGGAGCACTTAACATGTGCCAGATATGGCTTAGCACTTCCCATATATTATTTCATTTAATATTAACAACAACCCTCTGAGCTAAGCCCTGCTATCTCCCGATTTTACAGATGAAGAAACTTAAGGCACTTGCCAAAAGTTAACAGAGCTAGTGTGTGGTAGAGTTGGACTTAAAATAAGGTCTTTCTGACCCCCAAACTTGTGCTCTAAACACTCCCTGTGCAGTTTTGGGTGGGCGGTAGAGTCACAAAGAACTGGGATTCTGTCCTGGGTATGTAAGCATGGTTCAGTCACTTAACCTTTCCCACCAATGTCTCCCCCTGTGCAAAACGGAGCTTCCTCACAGGGTAATTGCAAGGATTAAATGGGATAATTGGTGTAGTTAGCACATTGACTGGCACCAGTGAGGGTTCCCTAATGTGGATTTCTTCCTTCCCCCTTGGGAAGGGGGGGGGGGGGAGAGAGAGAGAGAGAGAGAGAGAGAGAGAGAGAGAGAGAGAGAGAGAGAGAGATATCGAGAGAGATATTTCTGATGTTGGCTATCTACAGGGTTCCAAAAACAACTGAGTGGAAAGTGAAAAACAGTCAGATATTTGGAATTTTTTTTCCTGCATGTTGCTAACCATGGACATCTTCTCAAACACCCATATATTAGGTTGAGATGTTTCATCCTTATGTTTCAGGGTGTGATAATACCGCTTGCAAGTAGATAACTGGTTAAAACATATTTTTGGATGATATTTTACTTCACAGTCACATTCATCATTGTTATCATCATATTGTCATTCAGGCTGAATTCATGAGTTGCTAAGAGACAATTGGATTTTTAAGCTCTTATTAAAAATTCAAAGTAAATCCAATTAAAAAATTATGATTCTTTCCTTTTCCTCCCAGGGCCTTTTCCCCACAGCTAACAAGTTCTGTTAGCTTCACAGACTTCTTATAGGCGTTAAACAACTTAACATGTGAAATGTGCTTACAACAGTGCCTGGTACATGCTCATAAAATGATGTCCTTTTTTTTCTTTTCTTTTTTTTTTTTTACTACTGCTACTGCTGCTGCTGCTACAATCCTGTTAATATAAATCCAACCAGAGCAATCTCTTAATTATCCCAAACCAATGGGGAACGATCTGTCCTACAGATATTAAATTCTCAGCCAGCTGAACTCACGCTTTAAGACAGGAGATCTTTGTACCTTTAGCTATCTGGGCCCATGCTGGGCTCTCTTGCCTTTATAAATCAAGTTGGATGGGCACAGCCCAGTTTTTCCCTTAGCTCCTGGGCTCAGAATTCAGAACACCAGCTGGTGATTGTCAGGCCACTACATGGCCCACAGCAAGTGCTTCTTAAATTGTCTCCTTGTTTTTTATGGCGCCCCTTGCCATTCAGATATTCAACTGTCTCTGCTTCAGGGAATTTTCTCTCCCTTCTAACTTGCTGTATCAAATCTGTCCGGCCCTGGGGACAAGCAAGGCAGATAATATTGTTGAACTTGGTGAAAAATAAGAGTAAGTATATCCAGTGGCAGAGGGCTGTTTTTGCTTAATGCTAGGTTGTTAGCGGTGTTCTGGAGAGTTGTGATTGTCATGCAAGTATCTTCCAGAGAAGTGAAGTGTTACCTGGACATTACATTCCAGTGGGACATGGAAGACCCTCCGAATCCAGTGTAAGGGCCAGTTGTGCTCAGCCATCTCTGATCCAATACCCAGGCGGATCAGAGACTCTAAGCTGCCTCCTGGCTTGGGCTCCCTGCTGCCCTAGCTTGCTCAGCCTGTCTCAGAAGTGAAACCAGATGGCCTGGGTGGGTAGTGAGGGAGACCCACATAAAGACCCCAGGGAAAACTGAGCTCCTGGTCCCACTCACTGCCCCAAACTGCTTCTGAATCGGTTCATCCATGAACAAACCCAAAAATTCCTTTTATCTCCCAATCACCAAGAATCTGATCCTTTATTTAGTCCCAAAACTTGGAAACTAATCTTTTATTTATCTCTACTGTAATCCCACTTCAGGCTGTATATGGAATACACTGCTTGGGAACAAACCTCTAGGATTTCAGAAGGACCCTCAGTCAGGGAAGCGCAAGAGCTTAGGAGGGAAAGTAAAACCAGGGCCAGGATGTTTTGGTTCCATGTGTGAACTGGAGGAAGAACGCAGCTCATTTGGGCTTGTATGATGCAGAATGTGCCACAGGCAAGCTCCCTAATCACCAAACCACAGTAGGGGGTGGGAAAACGGGCTGGTATGATGTCAGGCCCCAGCAAGGCAAGCTGGTTGAAACAATTTCCCAAGCTTCCTTGCCAGCTCAGCCCTCAAGCCAGGGCAAAGAATCACTGACATGCTGCTTGGAACATGCTGAGTGGTCCCAGACATCTGTCTGTCAGCCTGGTTTCACGCCCACCGCCCCCCTCCCCTTGCCCACTCCCCATGGATCTGGGGCAAAACTGCATGACCAGTGTGACAGGGGGTGCCAGCCTATGTGCCTCTCTCCACCCATCCATTCTTAGCAGGCCTGCTCCCACCAGGGCCCTGAGAGGAATGTCTTGTCCTGGGAGGTTTTCAGACCACCACCTCTGCTCTCATTCTTGTATTCAGCAAATATTTCCTGAGTGCCTACCATGCGCCAGGCCCAGGGCTGGGGCTGGCCATTCATGGTGAACAGGGCCCTGTCCCTGTCCTCACAGAGCTGATAAACCCCATGGGGAAAGCAATCAGATACTGAATAGTCATTTAACTAAAATTATGCCATGGAGAGGGAGGGGCCACAGTGGGAGTTTCAGAGTCAGAGGCTAGTAAGCTGAGTAGGGGTTAATAAGGTACAGAGTTGTGAGGGGGGAGGTCAAGGAGTGTCTTCACAAACTCCTTCACTATTTGGCTTTTCAGCTTCCTCCTCCCTCCCTCCAAACCTTAGCTCCTGACTTGGGCCTTGGGACACTTAGCATGTATTCAGAACTCTACCTCTGGGACCTGCCTCTGGACCCCAGCCCCTGGCATCACTCTCAGAACCAGCCAGCTGGTCTGTCCCTTCCCAAGCTCCTTTCTGGGGAGGCAGCTGCCCAGTTTTGGTCCTTGTTTCACCAACTCACTCTTATGTACTCATGCATCATTGATTCACACACCATGTCAGCTCAATTCTACACAAGTTGCCCAGCACCTGCTGGCCCGACAGGGGAGGCAGCACACTTTGCTCACATATTCTGCCCCTCAAAAGTCTGTTTCTTTACTTTACCAGTGTTCCCTCAGCCAGGGTCAGGCCTTGCTCTGGGTCCTGGCGGAGGGCTAAGGGGGAGCGTGGAAGAGAGCCATGGTAGTGGGGTTCATGGAAGGCTTCCTGGGACAGGTGACACCTGGGAGAGTCAGGCTGAGGAGCAGTTTGCTAGGTGACATCCTTTCCTCTTCTACCGCGCTTGCTCTTTCCGATTCTCTTTCACCCTTTATTCTTACCTGTCATGGATGTTTCCTGGTTTCAGCCTCAAGGGATAGAGCTAGGAGGGACCTTGGAGATCTAATCTGACACCTACCCATCTGACAGATGGGGACGGTGAGGTCCCAAGAGGGACTGATTGATTTGTGGATGTTGAGCTATCCTTGCGTCCCTGGAATAAATCCCACTTGATGATGGTGTGTGATCCTTTTACTGTATTGTTGAATTTGGTTTGATAATATCTTGTTGAGGATTTTTGCATCTATATCTGTTTTTATCAGGGATATTGGCCTGTAATTTTCTTTTTTTGTGGCATCCTTGCCTGGTTTTGGTATCAGTGTAATGCCGGCCTCCTAAAATGAGTTTGGAAGTGTTCCTTCCTCTTCTATTTTTTGGAAGAGTTTGGGAAGGACTTGTATTAATTCTTCTTTAAATGTTTGGTAGAATTTACCAGTGAAGATATTTGGTTCTGGACTTTTGTTTGTTGGGAAGTTTTTGATTACTAATTCAGTCTCCTTACTAGTAATTGGTCTATTCAGATTTTCTGTTTCTACATGATTCAGTCTTGGTAGTTTGTATGTTTCTAAGATTTATCCTTTTCTCCTAGGTTGTCCAATTTTTTCGGCCTATAATTATTTCATAGATCTTATGATCCTTTGTATAACAACTCCTCTTTCATTCTGATTTTATTTTAGTCCTCTCTTTTCTTGATGAGTCTAGTTGAAGGTTTGTTAATTTTGTTAATCTTTAAAAAAATACCTAGCTCGTTGTTTCATTGATCTTTTTCTAATATTGTTTTTTAGTCTTTATTTTGTTAATTTCTGCTTTGGTCTTTATTTCCTTCCTTCTACTAACTTTGGGCTTAGTTTGTTCTTCTTTCTCTAGTTGCTTGAGGTATAAAGTTAGGTTGTTTATTTGAGGTCTTTCTTGTTTCTTAATGTAGGCATTTATTATCATGTACTTCCCTCTTAGAACTCCTTTGTTTCTTATTATTGAGTTTTAGGAGTTCTTTGTATATTTTGTATAACAATCTTTTATCAGATATATCTTTTGCAAGTATTTTCTCCCAATATGTGGCTTGTCTTCTCATTCTCTTGATGGCTGGCATATATTTTAATCTTATCTTTGTTTTGTTTTTATCTCCTTCAGACATTATAAATGTTTTAATCAGCCATTATTCATTTAGATTCATTACCCACATATATACTATTCATTTGTTCTTCTTTTGCCTCCTGCCTCTGAGAATTCCATCTTGGGACCACTATCCTTCTGCTCGAAGTACAATATTTAAGATTTCTTTTAGAGAGGGTCTATTGGTGGCAAAGTCATTCAGTTTTTTGTTTATCTAAAATTGTCTTTAGTTTGCTATTATATTGTGGAAATTTGTATAGAACAGAATTGACATTATAAATGGGAAATGATGAACTATTCAATAATTGATTTTGGGGCAACGGCTTTTAATCTGAAAAAATTTAATCCCTACTTGAAACTATACACAAAAATAAAATCCCAAGAGATTAAGTATCTAAATTGGAAAAAACCCAAATCTATAAAACTATCAGAAGAGAGTGTAGGAAATATCTTTATGATCTTTCTCGGGAATAATTTCTTAAAGTGACACAAAAAATACAAATTAGAAAAGATTGTGAAATTTCACTGTATGAGAATGATAAAGGTCTGTACAATTAAACAAGTTAAAAAACAAGTGACATACTCAAAGAAAATATTTATAACATATAAAACAAATTAAAGATTAGTATCTTGAATACATAAAAATTTTCAAATGAATAAAGGAAAATCTAATAGGTCTAATATAAAAAACAATCAAGAAATAAACTGAAAATAAACAGAACTGAATGTGTCATTTGTACTCAGTTGTATAAGAAAAATGTAACTTCCTTATTTTATGTAATAGACTTCATCTTCCTCATGAGCCTCTACCTCACTGGCATGGAGAATTTGGAGTTGGGGGATGGGGATCAGGGATACTATAAACTTTCCAGATAAGTGAATATCAGACATTTTCCCTGTTTGGAATCCTTCCTTCTTCCCTTACTTCTTTTCAAGATGGTGGCTGGGAACATGGGGGACTTACCTGATCTGAGTACTAGCTTCCATCTAATCTCCCCCAGATTCTTAAATGGGAAGTAACACAAAACCTCCTTTTTCATGGCCTTCTCAACTAATGTTAAGGATTTTTACTCATAGAAGCTGAAAGTTATGATACATGTGAGTCATGAATGCTTACCTTCTCTAGTTTGTGCTTTTCTTTTCAACATACTCTTCTGGGTAAGAGTGGCCTTTTTCTGTTTCCATTCTTGCCCAGTTAGAACTTCTCAGTCCTCTCTGAACATTGAGTACTATCAAAACTGTATGTTCAGACTTCCAAATATGGCTGTTGATATTTAAAGGTTGCTTAAGAAAGTCAGATTTAATTTTTTTGCCTGGAGAAAATTTGATTCTCATGATACTTGCCTAGTAATGGCTTAAAAAGAGTCAGCTTTGAAACTCCAGCTTTAAAACTGAAAGCTAACTGTTTTAATCTAGGTTGTACCTGTCCTCCCCCATTGAAAAGGTTAAAGCCATTAGATTTTATGGTTGATAAGTTGAAAGACAGTAAGATTTGCAATATATGAAAATATGTCTGAAATTACTTTAAAACTTATTCCCAATTCACATGAAAAATTGCATATCTTGCCAGTAATTAGGAAGTTGTAAATTTAAAAAATAAGATACCATTTGCAAACTATTTAAAGTTTGGTGATATGGTGGTGGCAAAAGACTGCTAGATGCTTTTTAAACTGTTGCAACTACTCTAGAGAACAATTTGCCAATATCTACGTAATAAACTATAAATGTACATATCATGCCAACCATCAATACAACTTCTAGGTATACTTCATAGAAGGTGAACCCTTCCTTAGGTGCATAAGATGACAAGTGTGTGTGGGGGGTGGTTAGCTCAGTTGGTTAGAGCATGGTGCTAACAACACCAAGGTTGCCGGTTCGATCCCCATAGGGACCACAGTGAGCTGCGCCTGCCTCCCCTTTAAAAAAAAAAAGAGAAAAAGATAACAAGTATGAGGATGTTTACTATAGTATTGTTTGTAATACTAAAAACTGTAAACACAAATATCCATGGATAAATTAATGACTAAAATGTGGTATATTCATATGATGGAAGGTGAAATCTTTAGGAGAAATGAACCATACGTATATTTATAAGTGATGATTTAAAAAATAAAGTTGAGGGAAAAAGTAAACTGAAGAATATGATGCCAGTTATGTAGATTTGTCAACAAAACAATATACATGTTATTTATATCTATACATATGTACATGTAACACTCATATACTGACTAGAATGATACCCATCAAATTCATGATATGATGAGGATACTCCGGCAATGGTGGGGAGGGGACAGGAAATGGAGATCAAAGGATATGAGTACATAATGTGTAAAAAGTTATTTCCTTTATAGAGAAACTAACATTACAGAAATAGCACTGGGAAGAAAAAACCTGAGAATTCGGGGTGGTGGGCTCATGAGCATGAAAAATGCTCAAAAACAAATTAGACCAAATGTCCATGTTGTGAGGCTGAGTGCATTCTAGTGAGTAACTGTTCTTATTACCCTGAGGGGAAATGAAGGTGAAGCCTAGAATGCCACGAGATTGAGAAATACCCATTTGATTGGTAAAGTGCAGGAGACTATGGCATTGGACATACTGCTTTGGTAACAAACCAATGTCATAGCTTCCTCCTTCCATTAAATATTGCTTTCACTAATTTTATAGCCTACTTTTAGGAGTATTTCCAAAAATGCCAATGCATTACATTTGTGTGCCATTTATTCATTTATTTATTCAATATGCATTTATCTTCATTGACCAGGTCCAGGGAAAGGTATTAGGAAAGCAGGAAGAAAGGGAAAAAGAAAACTGGTGATCAGACCTTATCTAAATATGCAAGTCCTATATGAAGAAAATTATAATTACTTCAATGCTAGTCATAATTAAAGACCAAAACAAATGGAGATGAACATCAAGATAAAAAGAACCAATATTGTGAAGTTGTGATGGACAGTGTTATTCACCATTTTTCTTCAATGAGAGTTATTTCTATAACTGCTAGGAGTGCTATGGACAAAAAGCCTTCAACTGTCATCTTTAGAAATGGTTTCAGCTGAAGAAAGCTGCCTAGATCAGGGCCACCGCCCTTCCCTGGTCTCTCATACCCAATGACTGATGGAAGCGGGAACTGGGCTATTTCAGCGTAACCTAGGACAACTATGACCAGCCATTCTCACTTCAGAGCTCCCAGTGAGGTTGGCTGAGGCTGTCATTGGAGCTGTAGCACCTCAACTTCTCCTTCTGACCGCTACAGTTTACTTTGCTTCTCTTTCACAAGGCTCTTCTTTAATATTGTCCATGCTGAAAAAAAAAATTGGCGATCAGAAGCACCTCAGAGAACATTAGGGAAATGTACAGGTAAATTTATAATTGCAAAAAGAAGAAAAAACAACCTGGAATGGAAAGAACGGAGAGATGTATGGGGGAGGTAATGGGAAAAAAGAGATAAATTGGGGAAAAAATTGAGATGAGTTTGAGGCAAGAGTAGGGGTGAAACTTCAAAGAATGGAGTTGGCTGAAGGTGACAGAGGTGGAAACAACAGCGTCATGCAGCAGAGGCAAGGGATCTAAAAATCCATGGGTTGGGTATTTGTGGTTTACCCTCTAAGCTAAAGGTCCTTACCAGGATCTGCGTTAAAAAAAAAGTCCTTGCCTGCTACTGACCAAGGAATTTTGCTAAAAACAAAAACTATCAAAAGAAGCAAAAACCAAAAAACACCCAAACCGCAGTTGCCCACGGTCTACAAATGAAGATGCTCCCTCCATCTCAGTGGTGGTAAGTGCTCACAGTGGATCTTGGTCTATCACTTGCGCAGGAAGCAGGTGGGGAGGCGTTGTTGGGCAGTTCATTCCTGGAACAGGCGTCTCCGGGCCTTGCGCGCAGGACCTGGAGGGCGCTGGGGGCGCGCGTGGGGACCTGGACTTGGAGAAGGCGGTAGAGGTTGGAGTGGTGAGCTGGGAAAAGGCTCTAGAAGGTGGAAGTCCAGGTTGAAGTAGGGACCAGGAGAGCGTCTCTCTGGACTGGGGGTGGGGGCCCGAGGCGCGGGCTCCGTGATGGGGCTGTGCGGGTAGAAGCCGGTCACCCTTCTGGCTGAGGAGCGGAATCCAGCGACTGAGCCGGCCTCAGGGTCCATCGAAGGCGGCAGGAACTCGGGGTCCGCGTCCTCCTCGTAGGCCTCCTCTTGGGCGGCGATCTCTGGGACACATGCGCAGAAGGAGCTCTGCTGGACGGCAACGTCTTCCCTGGGAGCGCCCAGCAGAGCGCCAGGTTCTAGGCCCACAGGCGCGTGGCCCTGCCCTTCCGAGTGTTCGTCGGCGGAGCCCAAGAGGGTCTCCGGGATCAGCATGAAGGTGTGCTCTCCGAGAGACACTTGCAGGACCGACGTTGGCTCGGGCTCCAGCAACAGGTCGACGCCGTCCAGGGGCAGCTGCAGGGCACAGCCCGCGGCCAGGACCACGACGGAGGTGAGCGCGCCCACGGCCGGGGGCTCCGCGGGTTCTTGCAGGGTGGGCGCCGTCCTGGACTCCGGGCCCGCGGGCTCTTCGGTTCGGCGGCGCTTGGCGGGGCCGGGTCCTCCAGGCCGCGGTCCCCAGCCGGGCGCAGGGTAGGCTCTGGGGCTGCGGAGCCGGCTGCCCATCATTTCTATGGCGCTGCGGGCGGCGCCCGGAGGGCCTGGCAGAGGTGAGTTCACGCAGTGACAGGTCCCGATGACTGGAGAGGCAGGCTGTGGTCGTGGGGAGGGGGAGTGAGGCGTAGAAACGCGGGAGGCCGCTGAGTCCTCAGAGCTCCCGGGGCTCCTAGGAGGTAGGTCCGCAGTTTAACTTCTAGGGAAGCCGCACCGGGCGCAGTACCCGGCCTCGCCGGTTGGTATCTTCCGCTCCTCACGTCGACCCTGTGCACCGGATGATTAACAACTTGGGATGTCAGGTGACTTGCGACCTCCAGGATGTCTCACTATATGCCCCGCCTCCTGCCATAGAGAGCAACATATTTGCTGCAGTGCGATAGTTAGGTTAAGTTTTCTAGAAAGGGTAGGGGAATGCTCCTTGGATGCCCATTTGGGGCCGGGGGGATAGACAAAACACAATCGCATAAATTCTTGCTCACTTTTAGAAGTAGCACATGCCTAATGTCTTCTAAGATTTTCTCGGACGCTATGAAAAGCCTTTACCACATATCCGACCTCACCATGCCCAGTTCACCAAATGGTTCTTGAAATTTTTTTCACTCAGGAGAGAAATTAGAAATGCATTTAAAAAAAATAAAACTTTAACAATAATCGAGTGAAACTGCAGTTTTTTAGTTAGAGGTCAGGCTGTGCTAATTATTAATAACAGCAAAATTTTATCGTAAGGTTAACTTTTTGTATTCAAGATTAACTTGTTATCTGACTTGTATTATAGTCAGTGTTTAAAAATTAGTTTATTCAGCCCTCATTAGTGAAGCTCAGAGGAGAGAAGGAAATTTTACAAAATTAAATGCTTGGTATGTATTGGATCTGGGAATTAAATACTAACATATTTAACTTTAAAATAGAGATCTTTGACTTTCTTAGGGCAAACAATCCAGATATGGAATTGCTGGGGAGTAGTGTGTGGCATCCTAACAATAATAGATAAGGCCAAACTGCTTTTTAAGGATTTGTCCTACTTTTTTGTTTGTTATCTGTGGGTAAGTGTTCCCTTTGCATCACATCCTTGCCAACACTTAGTATGGTTAGATTTCTAAGCCTTTTTCAGTCTGATGGTGTAAAATGGTATCTTACCATGTATTTATGTTGTATTTCTCTGATTACTCATGAGGTTGATCATGTTTTCATATTTGGAATTGGCCATTCATATAACATCTTCTGTGTAATACACCTTTTCATTGTAGTTGTCTTTTCTTTCTGCATATAACATTATTCTCTTTGAATTTGGTGGGCTTACAATAATCTATCTAAAGGTGTATTTGTATTTATTTATCAATTTTGAAAGTTGTGCTTCCTGAGTGAAGACACTATACTATGTCCCAGAACTATGTGTATTCTTGGAAATATGCTCCCCCCACCCTTCAGTGCTGAAAGTCTTGAGGCCTCTGTCTGCCATTGAGTCATGAAGACTAATCTCATCATGCTTTTTACTCTTGTTCATAGTAGGAATCTGTTCATCCCTCATAGCCCAGATTTAAACCTTCACATACTCAGTACATGGTATTTTCTCAGAACCTCCTATCCCTCTCCATCCCCTACACCTTTTCATTCTGCCTTCTGGAGCTTATACTCAGTCACAAAACTCAAAAAGCTTCAATAACCCTGATATTCCCTTTAAACTTTTACTATGATTGAAACCTGCTTCTTCTGAGTACACTTCTTTCCCTGGATGCTTCTTAAGTGGAGGCTGTTTCCTCCCCCACACCCCTAGAACCCATGGCTGGGGGTGCAGTATTATGTTTTTTTGCTCCTCTCTGATGTTTCCCAACCATTTCTCTATCCTTCCTGAATTTCATGTCATCAGAATATAATCTGTCTTGGTGCAGTCCTCTACCCTCTTTCCAACTCCAGGGCTCCTCTTACTCCTTAAATGCTTTTTACAATTGAATTTCTGTCACTCTCTTCCATATTGATGCCATCATGATTCTTGGTGATTTCAAAATATACTTAGGCTGGTGTATTTCCATCCTATACCATTCCTATGCAATCCAGACTCCCATATCTCACTTCCAGGTCAACATCTCCACTTGGATATGTAACAGGCACTTCAAACGACACATGTCCAAAATTGAACATATCTTATTTTTTCTATCTCTGTATCCCTCCAGGTCTTTCTGGTCTCAGAAAATAACAGTTCCACCCATTTTGTGCTCAGGCCCGAAACCCTCAACTTATCCTTTGAGTTCTCCTTGACTCTCTTTCACTTTTCAAATCAAGAAATCCTGTTTTCTCTATCTTCAAAATATATCCAACTACATGCCTCTTCATATTACTCCTCTTGCTACTACTTAATATAAGGCAGCATGAGTTCTTGTGTGAATTACTGCTCTTCATGAAGGCAGTGATTTTTAATTGTTTTATTCTTGCCTGTACCTTTGGAGTTTAGTAGGCCTGGAGCATAGTAGGCACTTAATACACATTTGTTAAATGAGTGAATGATTTTTTCTATCATCACATCTGGAGAATTTGTATTCATTTGTCTCTGTGAACACTGCTATTTCCCTATTCCCTCAGTGTTCTCCCTCTCCAGCTCCAATAGTCATGTAGTAGAACTGCTTTCTTCCTGATAATGTCTCGTAATTTCCCTCTCACATTTTTTATGTTTTTGCCCTCCTTAGCTTCATGGGTGCAATCTCCAGTTCAGTAGTTCCACTTTCAATTCTGTCTGAACTATTGTTTAACCCATTCATTGCATTTCTTACTTCCATGTTTTCCTATGCAATCCCTAAAAGTTTTCTTTAGCTCCCTTTTAAAGCTGCCGTATCTTTTGATAATTTTTCTTAGCTACACTTACATTACCCTCTTTTGTGTCCTCAAATTTATTTAAAAAATATTTTATATCTGATAATTCATCAATTTCTGTCATTTGAGGGACAGATTTTCTCCTATTTCCTGTTTTAGATGTCTCCCATTCTCACTTATTGTGGTTTGTTTCCTTATGTATTCTTTGATTCTAGAGTATGAATCTAGAATCATTGAAAGGTACTCTGAGAAGATACTTAGCCCTGGGTATAAGATGTATTCTCTTTGGAGAAAAATTGTTTTCCTTTTTTTTGCCAGCTTCATTACCTACCAGAGAATATTTTAAACTCTCAGCTCCCCTTACTATCCCCAAAAGATTGTGTTTCATTCTACCTAGAGCCAATCCTGAGACAGATACATTTAAGTTCCATCCCCTTTTGTATTGTGAGTTACCAATTGGAGACATCATGTTTTGGAAGCCTGGGCTTTTTTTCAGGGCTTTGTGAACACTGAATTTTATTTAATCTCTCCCATAAATGGACCATTATAACCAAAGCCCTAGGTCACTACAGAATGTTAGTAACCTCCATGTACCCTCCTGTTTCAGCATCCATTTCCCTCTCTAGATTTGTAACATGGCATTATTTTTGGCCTTGGAGGATTTCTCTTACATTTATAAGCTGTGATATGCCTTTAAATATGTTGAAATAATTTTTATCCATCAGTTCCAAGAGTGTTGTTCTTGAGGATTTTTTTTGGATTATTTGGTTCACATATTTCTGAAAATGGATGTCCTCAGTTATTTCTAGTATAGATTATGAGGCTCTTGCAATAGAAGACAGTTTTGCAAACAGGGCCATCTTCCTTCTTCAGAATAATCAGATAATTAGGCTGGGACTTGGACTGATTAATTGATGTGTTATGGGGGGATTCAGAAATAGAATAGAAAATCCAATCTCTGAATGGACTGCTGATATTTTGAGGTATTTGTGTTACTAAATACATCAGAGACTAAAATATATAGTGGAAACTGGTATTTCTGCTGCTTTGAGGGAGCTGAAAATCAGCCTACTGCCAATCATCAGAGTTTGAAGAGGCACTGACCGCTGTTTCATGGCTCTGCCTGTGATTCGTCAAGGAGAGACAGGTTGAAACTGGGAATGGTCACTGTGTGATTGCTTGGGGATTAGACCTATGACTTTCCAGAGAGACAAGTAACAAGAGTTCCAAAAGCCTTGGTTCTGAGTTGTGGTTCACTCGGAAGTGGAAACTGTAAAATTTATAACTGTGGGATGCAGAAGATGAACTTCCACTCAATGCGCCCACTAACGAAAGTTACTAAGCACATGTGGCAGTCCAATGTGATTAAAAACAAGTAATAGATTTTACCTGTGAGGAAATTGAATTACTTGAGCTATTAAGTAATGTTTAAAAAATTTCAAAACATAAAGGATGGAATACCATCTAGAAACATAGGGATTTATAATACTAACTGGGGAAGTTTGAAACAAGATGAAGGAAGTGAAAATCTTGAAAAGAAAAAATATAATCTTTGAAATGAAAACTTTCTTATAGAAGTATAAACAGAATACTGGAAACAGTTGATGAAATGATTGGTTAATTGATTAAAGAATAAAGAAAGCTGGAATTAAGGTTTACACACACACACACACACACACACACATTAAGATGTTAAGAGTCATGGGAGATTGATTGAGCACTGCCTTTATATATAAACATCTGATTGGATTTCCAGACATGGGGATGTGTGGGATATTCCAAGATATAGAGACTAAAATTTTGTGGGATTTCAGCCAAGAGATAATTCCCCCATTAATAGTTAATCAAATTCTATCAAGTCAAATAAAAATAGAATCTACCCCAGAGACATTACAATAAAACTGTAGGACACCAAAGGAAAAGAAACATTTTAAAATATGCTAAATTGAACAGCCAAATTGAATAATACATAAGGAGTAATAAATTGATTGGCAGAAGACTTCTTGCTTGCACAAAAACAACAAAACGGCAGGATAGTGGACTAATATCTTTAAAGTAGTTACACATCATTTCAGAATTAAGAATGAATATGCAACAAAACATTTTCAGATATATAAGACTAAGAGAGTTTACCACACAAAAACATGTTCAGACTTACAAAACCAAGACAGTTTACTATAAACAGGATATAGTGGAAAGAACTATTAAAGGATATTCCACAAGAAGAAGAAAACTGTGGCTACACTTTGAGAGTGGAATGTAAGAATAAAAAGGTAGAGAAGACTTGATAAAGCATGTTGGTAAATGTAACAGAATTGATGTTTTTAAAGAATGAAATCTTTTTGACTTCAGCTTAACCAATAGTATTTTATTTCTTTTATAAAAATGGGAAGCAAATATGGTAATAAATAAAATTTTTAAAATTTAGAAATTTGATTTACATAAGAAAAAACTCTGGGTAAAATTTAAAAGGTATAAAATATGGAATAGCAAAAATTCAAACATTTTACATCAGTCTATGGGTCAAAAGCACCAATAGACTTAAAAAGGAAGTACATATCCCAATGCATACTGAAAACACCTGATAACATTCAAGTTATTTATAATGAAAAGTGAACTGACTAGTAGATGAAACTTCAGCAGGTTAAGAGGTAGCTATGAACAAACATCATACTATTATGTATAGTAACCATTATACTATTTTGCAATTTTCCAGAAGAGCAGCTGGAAACACCAAGAGAAAAGCCATGGCTAAGAGTCTTTCTAAATTCATGGGAAAACATACAAGGAAACTCACAACATGAGAAATCCAGTGATTTCTTGGTTTGGAGAGAAATGGGAGCAACGGAATGGTACTTTGAGCGAAAATAACTGATAAAAAATGAGGGGGAATGGAGCCTGAAAATGATCTTGTAAAAAAGCCCAGACGTCTGAAAATACATTGTCTGGTATTCCTGAGCAGATTTTCAATTTCCAAGTTGAGGTCTAGAATCTGTTTTCTCTTCCTGAGGTCTTCATCTGCTTACTATATAGCCAGTCTGCACGGAAGAAGGCATCGTTTGCACGCGAAATGTTCAGTTTCCAGGTTGTAGAATATTCATTGTAAAGGACGCTGGGGAATTGTACAGGGCCTCCAAAGGGGTAGCCAAAATTATTAGTACGTATGTGTGTACGAGGGAGTGGGGCCGTTCATTCCTGGAACAGGCGTCTCCGGGCCTTGCGCGCAGGACCTGGAGGGCGCTGGGGGCGCGCGTGGGGACCTGGACTTGGAGAAGGCGGTAGAGGTTGGAGTGGTGAGCTGGGAAAAGGCTCTAGAAGGTGGAAGTCCAGGTTGAAGTAGGGACCAGGAGAGCGTCTCTCTGGACTGGGGGTGGGGGCCCGAGGCGCGGGCTCCGTGATGGGGCTGTGCGGGTAGAAGCCGGTCACCCTTCTGGCTGAGGAGCGGAATCCAGCGACTGAGCCGGCCTCAGGGTCCATCGAAGGCGGCAGGAACTCGGGGTCCGCGTCCTCTTCGTAGGCCTCCTCTTGGGCGGCGATCTCTGGGACACATGCGCAGAAGGAGCTCTGCTGGACGGCAACGTCTTCCCTGGGAGCGCCCAGGAGAGCGCCAGGTTCTAGGCCGACAGGCGCGTGGCCCTGCCCTTCCGAGCGTTCGTCGGCGGAGCCCAAGAGGGTCTCCGGGATCAGCATGAAGGTGTGCTCTCCGAGAGACACTTGCAGGACCGACGTTGGCTCGGGCTCCAGCAACAGGTCGACGCCGTCCAGGCGCAGCTGCAGGGCACAGCCCGCGGCCAGGACCACGACGGAGGTGAGCGCGCCCACGGCCGGGGGCTCCGCGGGTTCTTGCAGGGTGGGCGCCGTCCTGGACTCCGGGCCCGCGGGCTCTTCGGTTCGGCGGCGCTTGGCGGGGCCGGGTCCTCCAGGCCGCGGTCCCCAGCCGGGTGCAGGGCAGGCTCTGGGGCTGCGAAGCCGGCTGCCCATCACTTCGATGGCGCTGCGGGCGGCGCCCGGAGGGCCTGGCAGAGGTGAGTTCACGCAGTGACAGGTCTCGATGACAGGTGAAGCTGGCCGGGGGGCGGGTGACGCGCAGAATCGTGCGACTGAAGGTGAGTCCTCAGAGCTCCGGGGGCCCCTCCTGGGAGGCCTGCAGTTCAGCCTCTAGGGGACCCGAGCCTAATCTTCGAAACTTCGGCTCCTAAGGTGACCGGTTTGCGCACCCCACAGCCAATGATGTTGCAAGTGACCAGAGCGGAACCAAAGTCGTAAAATGTCTTTCTAAGCTCCGCCCACAACGAGGCTCCACCCCATAGAGAGCGCGGTATCTGTGCCGCCCAATAGCCATGGCTGTGGTTGGTAGGTCACCTTAAGAAAATACTTTATAGGCCTCTAGGGGACAGAGTACTTGTGAAAATCACTCTTAGAAAAAAAGAAAAGATGCCAGTAATAAAACATTACTCACCTTTAGGACTGTTTTTCTGTGATTTCAGGCATTCTGGAGAAAAGACTACTCAAATAGATCATTCCCTTCCCGGCATAAAACAGACCCACCCGAATGCTCCATGAAATTCCTTTAATGCTTGGTGTTTAATTTCAGGAGTGAGTGGAAAAAACTGATTTTTCTTTGAGAAAAGTTCTGTTTTAATACTGAAGTAACATATTTGTGACAGTTTCTTCCTGAAGGTTAAGGCTGTTGTAAAACCATTAATAATATCAATAATATTAAAACAATATAATTAAATTGTTTTATTGAGCACTTATATATCTACCATTTTATTGAGTTTAGAAAACTGACCTTTTTCTTTAAAAAACAAACCCAACACTTTATTGAAGTATGGTTGACATACAAAAAGCTGTACATATTTAATGTATACAACTTGAATTTGGAGATGAATATACATCCCTGAAACCATCACTGCAATCAATGGGATAAACATATCTATCACCTCCAAAAGTTTCCTCCTGCCCTCTTTGAAAAAAATTGATCTTTTTTCAGTCTTCACAATAGGTGAAATAGAGTGGTAAAGTAAGTTGGAAGTTATCCAAAGTTAAATAACTAGTTTGTGTTAAATGTAGGAATCAAATACAGACTTATCTGGTTTTAAATCATGAACTCTTTATGCATATATTTATTGTGTATACCTAGGAGTGGATTATTAATTGATATGATGTCTGCCTTTTCAAATTAATAGGTAATACCTCTCCCTGTTTTTTTGAAAATATTTTTCACAGTTTATGCTCCTGTGAGCAGACTATGTTTCCATTTCACTACATTCTAGCAAACATTTCTTATTGCCAGACCCTTAAATCTTTTAAACCTGGTGTATGAAAATGCTACCTCACTGTATTTTCATTTTGCATTTTTGATTGTCAATCAAGATGGATCGTTTTTCCATATGCTTATTGGCTATTCTTATGTCTTCTTATTGAAATATTTCTATCTTTGGTCTAATTTTTTACTTAAAAAAATTGGGTTTTGAGTCTTCCCCCAGTTTATGCAGCATTGGTACCTTCTTCTTCAAAGACCAACTCAGATAGCACCTTCTCAAAAACGCCATTACTGACCATTTTATGTGAAATGGCTTTCTCCACTTACTCTCTATCCCCTCACTCTATGGCCTTCATAATATTGCCACAATTTGTAAATAAACAAAATATTATTTAAAAATTGGGTTTCAAACATACTGTATACCAGTTATTTATCAAATGTATGTGTAGCAAATGTCTCTATCACAGTCTATGAAGACTTTAGCACTTGATTCACTATAATTCTTATACATTCTATCCCTGGCATAATTTGTGGTGATTTAATTTCTCACGGATCTCCTCTGCCCCCTAATCTTGGCCTCTTAGTTCTCTTCCCCTTCAACAATTTTGTCTTCCCTCCTACCACATTGACTCATATTCTTGATCTTGTCATTACTCCAAATTGTAACCCCTACATTATTACAATTTCAAACATTTTACTTAGGGCATCACCTCCTAACGTTTTACTTTGCTCCTTTAAATATCGAAACTCTATCAATCCTTCCTTTCCTCTGGAAAAATCCACAGATCCTACCATCTTTTCACTGAAACAGACACCATCAGGTCCTCACTTCCCTCCTTACCTGGAACTTAAATTCCATGGGGAATCATTATAATCATTGCCGTGCTTTTATCTTCATCTTCCTTCCCTGTCTCCTGCTTTGCTGGTTAATATATCTGCCACTCTGTGCCTACACTTGTGTAGCTGAATTGGGCTGGGGAAAAACACTCAACTCCATTGACTGGTCTCACTTTATATTCATGATCATTAACCTCAAGTGGGCTCCTAATGCTGCCCAGTGCTCTCATCATGATGCTCTATTCCATTCACTCTTTCATTATTCTAGATGAACATTGCATGCTCTCTCCTCTTTCTGCAAATCTCCAATACCTCACCCCTTATTTTCTCTCCTATGTGGTCACCTTGCTTCTTTTTCACTGAGACAATAAAAGCAATCAGAAAATATTTCCCAAAATTCTCATAATTACAGCCTACCAAGATCCACTGGGGACTATATATTCTACCTTCTCTCCTGTTCCCATGGATGAAATACCTGTGCTCCTAGTAAAGGCCATTTCCTCTATTTGTGCAATTGATCTCACTTCATTTTGCCTCCTCAAGAACATCACTCTAGCAATTGTCCCATCTCTGTTTAGCCATCATCAAATTTTAGCTACCTCTACTGAATCAATATCTTTAATGTCTAATTGAGAGGTAAACTCTTCCAACTTAAACAAAAACTTCCTTGACATGACTTTCTCCTTCAGTTTCTACATCAATTTTTCCTTCCTTATATACCAAAACTCTTGAATTAGTTAACTATACTTACGTTGTCTAATTTCTCTCCTCCCACTCTCTTGAACCCACTTCAATCAGCCTTCTGTCTATGCCAGTCGTCTATAAACACTCTCATGAAGGTCACCAATGACTCCCACATTATGAAATCCAGTGGTGGATTCTCAGTCCTCTCTTGAGTTATGAGCAAAATTTGACACTGTCAATTACTCTCTCCTTTAAACATTTTCCCCCTTGGCATCTAAGATCCCACACTCTCCCAGCCTGTCTTTCAGCTTCCCTTCTCAGTTTCCTTAGCTGTTTGCTCCTCATTTTGGAAAGTTGGAATATCCTAGGACCCTGTTCTTAGCCTTATCTTTTTTTCTATCAACTGTCACCGTCTTCCTTTAAGTGCCATGTAGGTTGGTGACTCCACATGGTCCTAAATAGA
Organism: Rhinolophus sinicus; assembly: GCF_036562045.2. Taxonomy (NCBI): domain Eukaryota; kingdom Metazoa; phylum Chordata; class Mammalia; order Chiroptera; family Rhinolophidae; genus Rhinolophus; species Rhinolophus sinicus. The sequence goes on from NC_133759.1 coordinate 37,258,235, forward strand.
GTCTCCCTCCTGTTCCTTTCCCATGAACATTCAACTGCATTGTCAGCATTTTCTCCTGGATATCTATTAAGTTGAGCTGTATGTAATTTTCATATTTGTAGGTCAGAATGATTGAATATTACCAATTTTATATACATCAATCTAATAATAGGCAGTTAAACTTCAGACCTAAATTTGAGCTCCTCATATTTCCCCAAATATGATCCTTTCAAAGTGTTCCCCATCACAGTAATTGGCAATTCCTTCTTGTTGCTCAAACTGAAAACACTCAAAATTATCCTTGAGTGTCTTTTCTTTCACACATTACATCTATTCCACCTGGATATCCTGGACCATAGCACTTCGTACTATCCCTCCTGCTACCACCCTGCTGCCACCTTTATCCTTTTAGTGAATTACTGTAGAAGTCTCCTAAGTGGTCTTGCATCTCTGCTTTGTCTTTTTTCAGGCAGTTTCTACACAATAGCTAGAGTGGTTCTGTTAAACCATAAGTCAGTTCATGTCACTCCTCTTTTCAAACACCTCCAATTTCACTCAGGGTCAAAAAGCAATGTTTTTATATGGACCTGCAGGTTCTATATGATCTGGATTTCCCATTCCCATTATGTCAGACTAACTCTTCTTGCTCCTTCTGTTACAGCTCTCTGACCTCTATACTTTTCTTAGCAATTGACAGGCATACTCATAGATTTTGCAATTGTTCTTCTACCCAGCTAGCTTCATGGTTCCTCACTTCTTTCAGATTACTCAAAGGGCTCCATCTCTGAGGCTTTCCCTGAGCACACTATCTAAAATGGTAATCTATAACCCTTGTACCTCTCCTTGAGCTTTAGCACTTATCAGTATTTAACACGCCGTATACTCGCTTTATTTATCCTCTAGAGTATAAGCTTATGATGGTAGTGATTTTTAACTGTTTTGCTCTTTGCTATATCCCCAGTTTTGGGACGCTCAGCTATATAGTAGACATTCAAAAATGTATATTGAATAAATGGATGACTTTTTTTTCTTTCATTAGTTATGAGCATTCTCTTATGACTCTCTTCAAATATTGCCCATCATTCTCTCTGTTTTCTCCCTCTGGAACTCTACATGTCATATGTTGAACTGACTTTCCTCCAATAACTCTCATTCTCTTTTTATTATTTTTATGTCTGTGCCCTTCTACGTTAAATTATAGGTAGTTTCTCTAACTCTTCAGCTGTTCCTAATCTGTTTCCAATAAATTCTATTCTAATTTAAATGTTTATATAGCACAGCTCCTGATGTTCATTTTAACCAATTTTTAAAAAAGCAGTTGTCATTTTTTTATAGTTTCTTGTTTCTTTGCTTTATTTGTTCCTTCTTTTATTTTGTTGAAAAATGTATATATATCTTTAAACTATTATGGATCTGGTGACTATCTTAATTGTTTGAGGGGTTGATTTTGTTATTTCTTCTTTCAGATTTCTCTCATTTATGTTGGCTTGTTTCCTAAGTCTCTGCTTTGGATTGTGAGATTATGCTCACTGGAAATTTATTTCTGAAAGGACTTTGAGAATTAGGAATAAGGGGCATTCTCTCACAGAGGACTTGGGTTGCTATGGGAAGTTCCTAGAAGCAATATCAAGCAGGGAACCCTTTAAACTAAATTCTTAGTCTCTGTCTCTTTTGTCCCTCCTGTCTATTGTTGTCCTTTACCTCTCCTTTTCTTCCCTGTACTTTTTCTTCTTTCCTTTCTCCTTCCTCTCTTACTTCCTTCTTTCTTTTTTCATAGAGACAGTGTGAGTTCTAGACCAAGGTCACATGAGGGCCACCCATGGCTTGCACCTCTGTCTAAGAGGCTTACGTGGTACACTGACCAAGACCGTCATCCTCAAGGGGAGTGAGCCTGTGTGTGGTAAGCAGTGGGTCATCTGGGTGCCAAATATATATTTCACTGCCTTCACTGTGAAATTTTCAGAGGAACCTTAATTTCCCCCTCCATTCAGAAACAAGGTAGAGACAGGTAAAAATTTCAACCATTTTTCTATGAAGAATGGGTGCTTTCAGTTCACTTACTCATAGAATCATACTTGGAGATCTGAGATCTATTTAGGGGTTCTCCAGTGCAATTTCCCATCCTGTGTGTACACTTAGGTTTGCCCATATTTTATTCATAAAACCAAAGCTCTAGGCCACCATGGACTTGTCATTTTGGTCTCTCAGTATTTCCTTTATTTGCCAGATGTTTGATGATTTTAAAGGATGTTTAAAAAAATATATCCAGAACTTTTACATGCTGTGTTCATGAGTATATTTTGCCATTCTAGTCCAAAACGGATGTCTTCAGTTATTTCTTTATGTGTAGAGTGCGATACTCTGGAGACATAGAAGTCACTATTTACAGAAATAAAATCATCATCCTAGATTGGGACTTGAGGCTGATTAACTGCTGATTCTTTATTTTATGCCATACGGGATGGTACATGGTGCAGTGTACATGGGAGAGCACATGGTGTAGTATAAGTGTGCGTGTGCGTGTGTGTGTGTGTGTGTGTGTGTGTGAATTCTGGTCAAAATGTTAGTCAGTATGGGGAGAGAGTATTCTCTCCTTATTTGTCATTGGTCTGTTCAGACATTCTCTTTCTTCTTGATTCAATTAGTAGGTTGTTTGTTTCCAGGAGTTCCATTTCTTTTAGGTTATGCAATTTGTTGGCGTATAATTATTCATAATAGTCCCTTAAGATTCTTTTTATATCTTAGGCATCATTGTAATGTCTCCTTTTTCATTTATGATTCTGTTTATTTGAATCCTTTCCCTTTTTTCTTAGTCAAGCCCAGAGTTTATCCATTTTTAAATATTTTTCAAAAAAATAGCTGATAGTTTTGTTGGTTTTTATATTTTCTATTTGACTTATTTTTGTGCTAATCTTTATTATTTCATTCCTTCTTCTAACTTTGGGCTTTGTTCTTCTTTTTCTAGTTCTTTGAGGTGTAAAGTTAGGTTTATTTGTTTGAGATCTTTTTCAATGTAAGTGTTTATTGCTATCACTTCCCTTTTAGTACTTCTTTTGCTGCATCCCGTAAGTTTTGGTACGTTGTGTTTTTGCTTTCATTTATCTTGACAGATTTTAAAAATTCCATTTTGATTTGCTCTTTGACCCAATGGTAGTTTAAGAGTGTTTCATATTGTGTCCACATATTTGTGAATTTTCCCATTTTCTTATTATTGATTTCTAGTTTCATTCCAGACTTCTAACAAAACCTCATTTACTGTACATCAAGCAATTTCTCTTTCCTTTGTGTCATGAGGATATCAACCTGTTTTTTAATGTATGCTCATTAAAAACATCTTATCCCTGGGGCGGCTGGTTGGCTCAGTTGGTTAGAGGGCAGTGATTATAACACCAAGGTTGCCACAACTAGATTGAAAACAACGACTTGACTTGGAGCTGATGGGTCCTGGAAAAACACACTGTTCCCCAATAAAAATTAAAAAAAAAAACTTATCCCTGAAGTTAACTTCTCTAATGAACTTGTTTTCTTCTTTACCTTAAGAAAAGTAATATATTTTTAAGGATGGTTTTATGTTTACAGAAAATTGAGCAGATAGAACAGGGTACCCATATGCCACCCCTCTTGCACACACAGTTTCCCTTATTATTAATGTCTTGCATTACTATGGTATATTTGTTATAATTAACAAACCAATAGTAATACATTATAATTAACTAAAGTCCATAGTTTACATTAAGGCTCACTTACCCTTGTGTGGTAGTTCTGTGGGTTTTGACAAATGCATAATGTTATGCATCTGTATAACATCATATAGAGGAGTTTCCCCACCCTACAAATACCTGTGCTCTGCCTATTCACTCCCTCCCTCTGAAGCCCTGGTAACGACTAATCTTTTTACTGTTTCTCTAGTTTTTGCCTTTTTCAGAATGTTATATAGTTGGATTTACGCAGTATGTCGTTATTTCAGACTGGTTTCTTTCACTTAGAAATGTGGATTTAAGATTCCTCCATGTCTTTTTATGGCTTGGTAGCTCATTTCTTTATTTTTTAAATTATTGAATAATATTCTATTGTATGCATATACCATACTTTGTTTACCCATCTGCGTATTGAAGGACATCTTAGTTGCTTCCAGTTTTTGGAGTAATATAATAGTTATTTTTTAAAACTCCCCTTCAGTGGTTTTTTAAAATTATTTAATTACAGTTAACATTCAGTATTATTTTGTACTAATTTCAGGTGTACAGCATAATGGTTAGACATTTGTATAATTTAAGCAGTGATCCCCCTGACTAGTCTAGTACTCACTTGGCGCTATACATAGTTATTACCATATTATTCACCACATCCCCTGTGCTTTACTTTACATCCCCATGACTACCATTTTGTAACTACCAATTTGTACTTCTTAATCCCTTCACCTTGTCCCCCAACCCCCTCCCATCTATCATTCGGATAAATCTAGTGCCCATTTGACACCATATATAGTTATTACAATATTATTGACTATATTCCCTGTGCTGTACCCTGCATCCCTGTGATTACTTTGTAACAACCAATTTGTACTTAATCCCTTCCCGGTTTTCATCCACCTCCTCAACCCCCTTCCATCTGCAACCATCAACATGTTCTGTTTCAATGAGTGTGTTTCTGTTTTGTTTATTTTGTTTTTTAGATTCCACATATAAGTGAAATCACATTGTATCTGTTTTTCTATGTATGACATACTCCACTCAGCACAACACAATTCAGCTCCATCCATGCTGCTGCAGATGGGAAGAACCCATTCCCTTCCATGGACGAGCTATATTGCATTGTATGTATGTACCATTACCTCTTTATGCATTCATCCATAGATGGACACCTAGGTTGCCTCCACGTCTTGGCTATTGTAAATAATGCTGCAATGAACATATGGATACATATGTCCCCTCGAAGTAGCATTTTAGGTTTCTTCCAATAAATACTCAGAAGTGGGATTACTGGGTCCTTCTTTGTCTCTTGTTATAGCCTTTGTTTTAAAGGCTGTTTTGTCTGGTATAAGTATTGCTGCACCAAGTTTTTCTTTTCCATTTCCATTTTCATGAAATAACTTTTTCCATCCCTTTACTTTCAGTTTCTTTACGTTCAGTGTGTCTTTCAATCTGAAGTGTCTGTTGTAAGCAGCATATGTAAGGGTTTTGTTTTCTTATCCAGCCACCCTATGTTTTTGATTGGAGCATTTATTCCATTTATATTGAAAGTAATTATTGATAGATATGTAGTTATTGCCATTTTATTATGATATTTTTTATTTTTATTTTTTTTCATCTTAAAGAAGTCACTCTAACAATTCTTATAATACTGGTTTGGTGATGATGAACTCCTTTAGCTTTTTCTTGTCTGGGAAGCTTTTTATCTGTCCTTCGATTTTAAATGATAGCCTTGCTGGTTGTAGGTCCTTGCTTTTTATCACTTTGAATATTTCCTGCCAATCCCTTCTGGCCTGCAAAGTTTCTCTTGAGATATCAGCTGGCAATTTTATGGGAGCTCCCTTGTAAGTTACTAGTTGCCTTTCTCTTGCTGCTATTAGGAGTCTCTCTTTGTCTTTAATCTTTGCCATTCTAATTATAATGTGTCTTGGTGTGGGCCTGTTTGGGTTCATCTTGTTTGGGACTCTCTGTGCTTCCTGGGCTTGTATGTCTATTTCTTTTGCCAGGTTAGTAAAGTTTTCAATCATTATTTCCTTAATTATGTTCTCAATCCCTTGCTTTGTCTCTTCTCTTTCTGGTACCCTTATTGTGCGAATGTTGTTAAATTTGATGTTGTCCCAGAGGTATCTTAAATTATCTTCCTTTTTTATTCCATTCTTTTTTTCTTTTTCTGCTCCGATTGGGTGTTTTATGCTACCTTGTCTTCCAAATCATTGATTTGATCCTCTGCTTCATCTGGTCTGATGGTGATTCCTTCTAGTGCATTCTTCCTTTCAGTTATTATATCAACTATTTCTTTGACTAGTTCTTTTTAATTGTTTCTATATATATATATTTTTTATACTTGCTATCTCTTTGTTGAAGTTCTCACTAAGTTCCTTGAGCGTCCCTATAACCATTGTTTTGAATTCTGTCTCCAGTAGGTTGTTTGCTTCCATTTTGTTTAGTTCTTTTTCTGGAATTTTCTTCTGTTCTTTCATTTGGGATGCATTTGTTTCCTCATTTTGGCTGCCTCTCTGTGTTTGTTTCTGTGTATTCGGTAGATCCTCTACATCTCCCAGTCTTGCAGGGTGGCCTTATATAGTAGTTTCTATGGGGTGCAGTGGCACAGTCTCCCTGGTCACCTGCACTGGGTGCTCCAGGAGTGTCCCTTGTGGTGGTTGTATGTGTTCTCCCGTTATATTTGAGCCTTGATTGCTTTTGGAGTGTCAGTGGGTGTGATTGACCCTCAATCTGACTAGCTGTGGGGTTTGGCTACATCCACAGCTTATGGGCTGCAGTGTGGGGAAGCTTACCACATGAAGCAGAATTTAACCCAGTGGGCTGTGGTGCCTGCTGAGACTGCCCTTTGGATGTGCCACTTGTGGGGCTAATTGGGTGGTGCTCTGCTGTGGGCTGAAGCCAACCTCCAAATATGTTGGTTCTGGGCCTGTTGAGAGGAACTCTGGTGCAGGCCCACTGCCTGTGATTGGCTGGGGATTACCTGGTAAGAGCTACAAAGATCCGCAGTTGTTTGCTGCCTGTGCTAACCCCGGAGGCACGTGTGAGAGGCCATGCTGTGAACCGAGTACACCTGCCACCAGTACCAGGCCTGGGGTAGCTCTGCAAAATGCCAGGACACCCTGAGGTCTGCTGCCACCTGCCATTTCCCTTAAGATTCAGCCACTGATAAACCCTTATGTGGTATGCGAGTTGGGTGAGGCAGGGTCTTGGGGAATCAGAGCGGGAAGAGTTGTGGTCACCAGGTTAATGTAAATTCTGGTTTGGTGCCAGTACTGAGCCTGAAGCTACTCAGCAAAACTCTCAGAGCACACTGTGGCCAGTCACAGCCTGCCTAGGGTCTGTTGGACTGTGATAGTTTTCCAAGAAAGAGTGCAATGCAGGTGGGGCTGGCTGCTCTGGGAGAAAGTGCCTCAGGTGTTGGAGGAGTTGTGTGAGGTGGGATCCCAATGAGTCAGCAGGGTGGAGCTTCAGAGCTCACTAGACCAATCAGATTTAGATTTGACTGTAAGCGTAGGGGGCGGGCTTAACACAGGAAAGATGGCACCAGCCTGCCAACTGCGTGGGAGGAGGACTCCTTACAGGGAAAATGCTGACTGTCCTCCAGCCCTTATTTGGAAACCACAGAACTCAGTCTGCCCCTCATATGTGTCCGACAACCCCTGAGTTACTCTACCTCTGCTGAAGCCCAAGGTGAGTACCTGGGAGTGAGAGAGTCTGTGCTGGGCCGCTTAGGAGGATGCCTGGGTTTCCCACAGCCTTCCGTCCCACCCAGATGGTCAGAATTCCCACTGTTTTTCACAGCCAGATGTTGTGAGGGGTTCCTCTTCCTGGCACTGGTCCTCTGGGCTGAGGAGGCCAGTGTGAGGCTGGGGTCTCTCACTCCTCTGGGGGAACATCTGCAGCTGAGATATCCCTCCTGGTTCTCAACCGTCACACGGAGGTTTGGTGTTAGCCAGGTTCGCACCTCCGCCCCTCCTACCAGTCTTAACATGGCTTCTTCTTTATATACTTAGTTATAAAACTTCTGTTCAGCCAGACTTCAGATGGTGTTCCAGGTTGATTGTTCTATAATTTAGCTGTAATTTTAATTTGTTCATGGAAGGAAGCAGGCACAGTGTTTATCTACTCAGCCATCTTGGATCTCCTGTATTGATTTTTTATTGGAAGTGTTGCAGATATGGTTTTTAGGAGACTTTGCCCAACTTTTCAGGCTTGTTTTTGGACTCTGAGGTTTATTGTGGTAAGAGAAATCCTGTAGGCCCTTTTCTGGGTCAGTCCAATCTGCTTTGCCATCCAGGAGTTAGCATCTGTAGTTCTGACTGGTATATATATGAATGATATAAGTCAGGTAATTCTGGGTTGTATGCATCCAAAATAATTCTAAATTCTTCTATGAATATTTTCTGGTCTTGCCTTTATTAATAGCTCTTAATTCAGCTCAGGTCCAAGGTTTAAACTCGACAGTAGTTGAATACCTGGTGCATAGGCAATGGATCTTTAGCGGTAACTGGCATTTTGGGTTTTGGGAGAGTTGTTGGGAAAAGGTAGGGGCCTAGACAAGGCAAGTTGGAGGGAGCAGTCAATGGAAATGCAGAAAGAGAGAGACTGGGAAGATAAAGGAAAGAGGGAGATGGGGAATAGGGAGGCAACTGGAGGATAAGGATGGAGGATTTACTAGAGTAATGAGTCTAGTTTGTTGCTGTTTGTTAAACTGCTCATTAGCTTTGACCGAAGAACATTTTACTGACACAACTTTTAATTCAGAGTTTTGTTTGGAGGCCTCTTTATTCCCAATTAAAAAAAAATGCTGCCCATTGAGACTGAGAAATCTTATTTCCTTTCTTTTCTAAGGTACCTCTCAAATGAACAGTTTTATTCAAATCAAATCATCCCTGTGAAGTTATGTCATTTAGAGAGATAGACACAAGAGTTAGGATTATAATGAGACTACATATAAGAAGCAGGCATTTTTCCTGGCAGAGGAGAGGATTTAGATTTAGATTACCCCATAAGAGCTGGCAATGGTAGGTAAAATGTGATGTTTGTGTACCTTGTGTTTTAGGCCACCAACACGATGGTTGGCTGCCTCTGAATGCATACCTGACAGTCTGTATCGCCTAGCAAACAGAAAACCAGAGAGAACACTCTTTCTGGATCAAAGCCAAACTTTCAAGATGTAAAAATCAGGACAGGACAACCTCACCTGGTTTTTGATGGCCACAGAAAAGTTTCTCCAAATGGATGCCAGTCTGGTGAGAAGTGCAAACTCATCAGATTGTGAGGTTGGCACAAACAACAGGCTCATAGGACTTATTACTGTGTTATACACTGTGGTTCTCGTTCTTGTGACAAACAACACTTCTCGTCAGCACAACACAAAATGGAAACACAGAAGACAGCAAAAGGGGATGAAAAGCAATTGCTTGATTCCACCAATGATGCCAAATAAATGGAACCAGTAACAAAACCTGGTCCCAAACAGAATAAATAGCCAAGGAACTCAATGCAGTGAGAGAGTTCAGACCTGGTGTTGACTTACCACATTGGTATGGACTCTAACAAGGTGCCTCCATGAGTGCTGCACCTGGTTAAAAGCTTGAGGTCCATGGCAATAGGTAGTGTAGACTATGTCTCACTGGGACCTCCAAGAAAACTGAAAATAAACAACGGCCACTTAAATGAGAACAATCAGAGGCTATTTATTCGGAGCTTGCTATAGCAAGGGAGTCAGCCCCATCACTTGCATAGGTAGGTAAGGGAGTGGGAAAGCTTTGGTAGAAAGAGGGAGGGCTTCAGGTATGTTTGACTGGAGGTTGTTGGCAGGGGGAAGCAGGAGGCAGGCTAAGTAGAAGCAGAGCATCCTATGTAATTGGTTTGATTTGTGTACGTTGTCTTAAGCATAACGTACTTGGCTTTCTCTAGTTGGTTCTGAGTTGGTAGTGGGGGTGAAAATTAGGGAAACTGGCAGTTATTGACCAAGTCTTGACCATTTGGGGCCAGCTACTGCAGAGGTAATGGTTTTCTTTCTGGGTTGGTTGCTACAGAGGTTGTGGGTCAGAATTCTATTGTCATATGTGGTCAGGCCATTATTTTATATATAGTCTCTCAGATCCTGTTATCCCATGGTTACCAAGGAGTCCAACTCTGTCTAATGGCATCTCCTGCCACCACTGGCCCACTGTGGCCTACTGAGCTTCTTGATGAGACTGGTGCCTCTCCAGTACATTCCTTGTTGCTTTGTTACACAATGTCTCTCTAATACTCCCACACTTCACTGTAGCTGACATATTATCCAGCCTTAGTTAGCATATCCACTGTATCATATGCACCACTCTGAACCTTTTGATCCTTTTTTCTACTGTCTGCCTTGGCAGTTATGGCATTTCTACTTAACTTTGTTTGACATCCTTTTCTCCAAGTTTCCAAGAATCACATGTCTGAATGTGAGCACTGTCTTAACAGAGTCCTTGCCAGGGTGTTCAACCCTGTATCATGAGAGAGTGGCTTCTAAACTAATACTCTCCCTTCTCCAGGTGGACATCCAGCACCCTCAGCCTTATACTTGGCTTCCGCTGGTATATGTTGAGTGAGTTCTGCAGCTCTTTCACGGTTTATGTAGTTCCCTTCCTTATGTGCAGGTCTAGCATTTCCCTGGCTGGATTATATTGTGCTTAACTTTAGTTATTGGTCTGGTGGCAAAGAGAGGAGGTGAGGGTAGGTTTTGAGGTTGGTGCATGCTGTCTTGCCAGGCATCATCTTAAAGCGAGGGAGAAGTGCCACCTTTTTACAGAGAGGAGTGGGCCAAGAAGATTGAAAGGGATCTGGGGGTTTAAGATATTCAGGTATGTACCTGGTTGTCTCCATCCAATGTCTCAGAGCCCAACCAGGCTGTGATCTCACCATTACAGACTTGTCTAGTTTGAGAATTCAATCTTTTATGGTTTTCCACTATACAGTAAATTCTGGGCCAGATCCTCAGTCTTTTCCCCCTCATGCTCCAAGAGACAAAGAGCTATTTGTATGCTGTCAAGGAAACTGTCTCGATCTCATATTTAGGTTTTATTGGTAATTAATCACCCTCAGCCTTTCGTTCTTTTTCTCAAATGCATTGATTGTCCCAACAAGCCAGTAAAAATGCGCTACTTATAAATATTAGTTGTTATAATTACTCTGTCCCCAAATTTCTCAAATGTCTGGGATATTGCCAGTGCCAGTGTATTCTCTTTTACCAGTATCACAATAAGTTCACCACTGATTAAGATTTTATCTGCTTTGCTGTAGCATGCCATGGGTTATTCATGCTCCACGATTCCGCTATGAAATCTATTTCAGTGGCTGCTTCCTATAAAGATTCCTGGCACCAGCTGTCTTAAATTGGTTTGGGAAGACTGAGATGGAGATTTGCATGCAGGAATTTGTAGGAACCAAGACAATATGACTGAGTAGATGGAGAAGCTGAACTGGGGTGCAGTTGCAACAAAGGCCTCAGCCAACCCACTGAGAGCTCTAGAATTGGGTAACCTTCAGTGTTGTCTTGAATTAAATGAGCTGGGCCTGTACCCCCTTTAATTGAACAGTCACTGAAGTGGACTACTCATGGAGGTCATGAGAGCAACTCAGCTGAGTTAGCTGCTAATACTTGCAGCAGTCCTGAGGGGTTGGGGATATGGACAGTCCACCCCAGCATTACTACAGCACTGAAATTGGAAATTGGGCCATATGTGATTTCTTGAGTATGAGCACTGTGATTTTTGAGTGGTGAGTTATATGAGCTCCACATGGGTGGCTCTGAGTTCTGGATCCTAGGGAACCAGGAAGAAGCAAATGCAAAATTCAAATATGGAGCAGAAAATGAATTCCCATTAAAAATGGGTCCACAAAACAAAATTTCTTTGCCTAAGAGAAAATCTGTCTCATTAAATGTTGCCAAATAATTGTAGATTTTATGCCTGAGGAAATGTAATTATTGAGCTCATTGATACAGAAATTAGGAATGTTTAAATTCTTCTAGAGATAGAGGAGGAGATAACATCCATGAAACAAGAAGTTTACATGACATTGACCAAAAGTTGTGTAATAAGAGCAGGTAGATATAAAAAAACCAAAGTAATTAGAAGTCTTGAAAAGGAAAAATGCAGTATTTGAAATGAACACTGTCTTATAAAGAACATAAACAGAATTTTGAAAATAGAAAATGATAGAATCAGTGAATTAGAAGAGAGAAAGTGGATTATTATAAAGGGTACAAAAACTTAATCTAGATATTAAGAGACATGGGTAGGAGCATTGATTAAGCAGCTCCAGCATTTCTCTATTAGAAGTTCCAGAGATTGAAAAGGGGCTCAATAGTCCAAGAGATATTGACTCATTCTTTTTTGAGATTTTAAGAAAAGAGTTAATTCTCCATATTTAGAAAGCTTACTGAGTTGCAGCAGACAAAATTTCTACCACTAAACACATCAGGTTGAAACTGTAGAACATCAAAATCAAGAAAAATACTAAAGTAAACAGCCTAATCCTCTACAAAGGAATGGGAATACAAATGACAGAAGACTTCTCATCTGTGACAATAAACGTTAGGGAAAATAATAGACCAATATCTTTAAAGTAGTGAGAGAGCATAGGCATTATTTTAGAATTCCAAACCCAGCTAGAATATTATACAAGTTTGAAGGTATAATTGAAATATTTACAGACATATAACAACTAAAATTTATACACAGGCCATAGCTGAAAGAATTTGAAAGAATATACCTTGATAAGAAGAAAAATGAGGACAGAATAAAAGCGTAGGATGAAAGAATAGAAGGTGAGCAAAGACATTGGCAAAGCATGTTGGTAAATCTTAATAATAAATGTTCAACAGAAAAAACCAGCATCTTGATATTAACTTTATCACTAATAATTTATTTTGTTATAAAATGAAGCAAACCTGGCAAAATAATGACGTTTTAAAATTAGGTATGTATATGACTGTAAACAAACAAAACAAAAAATAACCCAGGGTGGAATTAGAATTGTATAAAACAATGTGGATTAGCAGAAATGCAAAGATACTTCATCGTTTGAAGGTCTACCAGTGGAAATCAGCACATGAATAGACTAAAAAAGAAACTAGAAAAAGTCATCTTGTGCATACAGAAAAATTTGTGTTAAAATTTAACATTTAAAATCCTTAAAGTGACCCTGCAGTTACTGCCTTTCCCCTTCCACCTTCTCAAGTCATCAGAAGGACATCCAGTTTTTTAAAATTCTGAAGCCCCAAGCTTGGTGTCATTTGCTCTATTGCCAGATTTCTGTCTGTACTCCAAAGGTGCAAAGATTCCATGTAGCCTCTTTATGTATACATACAAACAATAAAATGCCAACATCTAGAATAATCTGAGCAAAGTCTTTGTAGTCAGCCAAAACCAAACAAAAACAAAAATCCTGAATTTTTAATCAGAAAGACTGAAAACTAACTTCTTCAAATAGGATAAGGGTTATCTACAAACCATGCACAGAAAAGATTATAATTTGTGGTAAAATTTAGAAGCATCTGCATTAACACAAGGTGTGAGACAGGGATGCTCCTATTACTCTTCAACCTGGACTTGAAATAATATTTAATAAAAAAGACTAGAAAAATAAGATGTAAGAGGCTTGTCAAAAAAAGACAATTTCTCATTATTTGGCAATGTTATTGTCTTTATCAGTCAAGCAGGAGAAGCTACAGATCAGAATTATAAAAAACACAGAATCTTTAGAATTATAAACTTTTCCAGGACAGGAAAATTATATTAAAAATATATAAGAAGAAAATAATGGAAAAAAGTTGTTTTTTGTTGTTGAAAAAACCCCCCCTACAAACCCAGCAATATGGTTAAACCATTTGTTAACAAGGTCATTAAAAAAGAGGGGGAAGCATGATCATTGTTCCACATTGTTTTGTATCCAACAAACATTTGACTACCTACAACTATTTGCTAGATCCCCCCAAAGAGGCTAGAGCCACCATAAAGAAAAGTTCAGAATGGTGAGAAAGTTACATTGAACTAGCGTAGACACTAGGGCCAAAACCCAGTAAGCAAAATAAGTTTAGTAATTACTGTGGGAGAAAAGGGGTACAGTGTTAGGGTGATGGGGAAAGGATGAATTTTTAGAGAAAAATGCTGGAGCTGAGGTTTGCAACAAAACTAGGGGGACTAGAGCTGCTTGAAGGTGACTTCTATAGAGAAAACAATCTAAGCAGCAAGCTGTCTGAAAGTACACTATTTTCTTAATGCTTTTTACAAAATTATTGGTTAATAAGATTATGTAAATTTCAAGTGTACAATTGTAGAATACATGTGTATATTGTGTGCTCACCACCTGAAGTCAAGTACACTGTATTTCAAGCAGTTTTTCTTTGCTGCTTTGTGATCTCCCCTCCAGATGTTTTTGTCCATCATTGATCCAAAATTCTGCAAAGGAGTCGGCATCAAAAAAGCGTCTGTCCGTGATCCACGTTTGGTGATTCTTGTAGGTTGTGCAATGTACACACAGCCGTTGTCCGAGTACCCCTCTCATGGCCCTCAGCCAGGTGGCAAGGGATTGTGGGGTCGTTCATTCCTGGAACAGGCGTCTCCGGGCCTTGCGCGCAGGACCTGGAGGGCGCTGGGGGCGCGCGTGGGGACCTGGACTTGGAGAAGGCGGTAGAGGTTGGAGTGGTGAGCTGGGAAAAGGCTCTAGAAGGTGGAAGTCCAGGTTGAAGTAGGGACCAGGAGAGCGTCTCTCTGGACTGGGGGTGGGGGCCCGAGGCGCGGGCTCCGTGATGGGGCTGTGCGGGTAGAAGCCGGTCACCCTTCTGGCTGAGGAGAGGAATCCAGCGACTGAGCCGGCCTCAGGGTCCATCGAAGGCGGCAGGAACTCGGGGTCCGCGTCCTCTTCGTAGGCCTCCTCTTGGGCGGCGATCTCTGGGACACATGCGCAGAAGGAGCTCTGCTGGACGGCAACGTCTTCCCTGGGAGCGCCCAGGAGAGCGCCAGGTTCTAGGCCCACAGGCGCGTGGCCCTGCCCTTCCGAGCGTTCGTCGGCGGAGCCCAAGAGGGTCTCCGGGATCAGCATGAAGGTGTGCTCTCCGAGAGACACTTGCAGGACCGACGTTGGCTCGGGCTCCAGCAACAGGTCGACGCCGTCCAGGCGTAGCTGCAGGGCACAGCCCGCGGCCAGGACCACGACGGAGGTGAGCGCACCCACGGCCGGGGGCTCCGCGGGTTCTTGCAGGGTGGGCGCCGTCCTGGACTCCGGGCCCGCGGGCTCTTCGGTTCGGCGGCGCTTGGCGGGGCCGGGTCCTCCAGGCCGCGGTCCCCAGCCGGGCGCAGGGTAGGCTCTGGGGCTGCGGAGCCGGCTGCCCATCACTTCTATGGCGCTGTGGGCGGTGGTCCTGGGCCCTGGCGGAGGCGAATGTCACGCAGTGACAGGTCTCGATGACAGGAGAGGTGGGCCGCGTATCAGCTGTGACACAGAACCACACGAGGACGTGGGATGAGTCCTCAGAGGTCCGGGAGCGCCTCCTGGGAGGCCTGCAGTTCAGCTCCTAGGCGACCCGAGCCTAAGGTCAAACCTTTGGCTGCTCACGCTGACCCGTGTGCACACCAGACAGCCAATGATGTTGCAAGTGACGTTGGCGGAACCAAAGTCGTAAAATATCTTTCCTAGCTCCACCCTCAAGGAGGCTCCACCCCACAGAGATCGTGGTCTCTCTCTGCCGCCCAATAGCCAGGGCTGTGGTTGGTAGGTCACCGTAAGGAAATACTTCTATAGGCTTGTATGGGACAGAGTACTTGTGTAATTCATTCTTAGGAAAAAAAAGATGCCAGTATAGCTTCAAACATTGCCCATCTTTAGGACTAATGTTTTTCTGTCATTTTAGGCATTCTAGAGAAACGACCACTCAAATAGATCACTCCTTCTCAGCATAAAGTGGACCCACCCGAATGCTCCATGAAATTCCTTTAATGCTTGGTCTTTAATTTCAGGAGTGAATGGAAAATTCTGATTTCTCTTTAAGAAAAGTTCTGTTTTAATACTGAAGTAAAATATTTGGCAATTTCTTTAGTCGCTAAACACCGCTCTCTGAGGCTCCGTCACGTAGAGATCGTGGTAACTGTGCTGCCCAATAGTGGTGGCTCTAGTTGGTACGTCACCATGTGGAAATACTTTTATGGGCCCCTAGGGGGCGAATGACTGACGCTCTAGAGCTCGGCTTCCAGTGTCAAGTTCTAGGTGTTGTGTTGACCTCAGATGCGGAAGACCTTAATCTGAAAACTGATTAAGTTGCAAGTCCCACCAGTAGAACGCTGTCACAGGAAAGCGTGATGTAAGCCCCTCTTCCCCTGAGGCCCCAGAAGTGAGCTGCGCTTTTCTTTTGGTCCAATAGTGGGGTGAATTTTTGGATGACATCATTATTCCTCTTTTTGCCGAAGTTATAAATTACTGTCAGATCTTCCAAACATGTTGAAAGAGAAAGTAATATTAGAATTGAATGTGTTAATAGCAGCCTCCGCATGATCACTTTGTGACTATACTATATATATCAGTTTACTACTATAGCAATTGTACTATTATCAACTGAAGAGTTTATCTAATTTGACCTAAACTGCAACTGTGAAGTGTATCTTTTTAAAGCCCAATTTACAAATGATGAAAATATCATGCAGAAAGAGGAACTAATTTGTCCAGGAGCCTGGAACTAGCAGAACTGGATCTGACATGTTAAGCTCCACTTAAGATGAGGCAGGATCAGGGCTTTCGATCTGAGTGTCACTTTAAAGGTGTGTCTGCATGGTGTATCATGGCTGCAAAAAGGATGGTGTGGCTCAACTCACTATCTAGTGTTAACAGGAGAAAACACACAACACTCATTTTGGATTATGTAATACTTTCATATGGTTAAAGAGGACAATGAAACATTTCCTTCTACCCGTCCCTTAATCACGCAATTGCTCACTTTGTCCCTTTTTACAAAATAGCATATTATATACTCACATTTTTAGAGCTACATAATGTTCCTTTGTTCAGAATTATATTTAAATCAGGCCTTTCTTGATGGCTTTTAAAGTTAGTGGTCAGTGAATTGGCAGCATTGGTATTCCCTGGGAAATTTGTGGAAAACGCCCCATCCCAGATTCTTTGCCCCATCCCAGAACCACTGAATCTGAATTCCTGGAATGTGGGGTCTAGGACTTCTCTGTAAGCACCTCGAAAAAATTGTTTTACGCTTAAGTTTAAGATCACTGAACTTATTTTCATTTAGCAGTTGAGGGCTTTTGGTCAGGGCCCTGCTTGTTGGTGACATAATGATGAAAGGAACTCAAATTTCCTGGGCCATGTTCAGGGGTTTTCCCTGCACAAACCACCTGCATCCACATGTATGTGGAGATTTCCATGGTTCCTGGCTGTGCGACGGAAAATTCCCCAGAGTGTACGCTACCTGTGACGGGGCACAGGCTGGGCAAACTGGGACCCGTGTCATACTCTGCAGCGACGTTGCTGGGGCTTTGCGGGGAACCTGTGGCCTGGGCTGGGCAAATGTGAATGTCACTGGAATCTGCGCCCTGGCTCCCAGGCGATGGGAGTAGCTGCCGCGTTCCTGTTGTCTCTGCAGAGCTGATGGTGGAAGGAGCTTACAAGAAAAATTGTTTTGGCCCTGGAGAATTCATTCAGTTTGCGACCCTTGAACATTCCACATTTCGGGGGGAAAAATGGGGGCTCTATTTGGGAGATTGAGAATGGATATGCCATGGTGTAAGTTACCGATGGATGAGCCCAAAGCTGGCCAGGACTCAAAGAGGAGCCTTGGGCTCCTGGCCTGGCCAGTAGTGGGGCTCTGAACTCTCTGTGGCGCCTGTCCTTGGTTGTTGCCAACTCGTGTCAGCTGCTCGCCTGACCTCAGCAGTTTCACCTGTGAGCTCATCATTGTGCTGGGTCCTGTGTATCCTCACTCTGAGCTCCCCTTCCAAGGGAATGTGGTCCTTCCCTGGGAAAGAGGCAGTTAGCAGGGGTCCATGGAGTAGATGCACCAGATTTCTCTTCAGCCAACTTTTTTTTTTTTTGTAGTTTTGATTTGGATTTTATTTATTTTTTATTTTTTACATTTATTAGGTCGGTGCAAAAGTAATTGCACTTTTTGCAATTTCTTCAGCCAACTTTTTAATTGGATGACTGTGGACAAGACATTTTACCTTCTGAGTTTCCTTACATGTAAAATGGGGAGAATGCCATCTACTGTGCAGGGCAGCAGTGAGATAATATATGCAAAGTGTTCTTCCGGCATACTAAGCGCTAGTAGCTATTTACTGTTTATTATGTTTATAATCTGTCTCTCCCACTTGACAGTGTCAGCCCTGTTCCCCAGTGTCTTGTAGAATGCCTGTCATGTAGCAAGTGTTTAATGAATGGTAAAGAATATCATCACCATGATCATCATCCTAAAAAGGGGTCTGATCTGTGACAAAGTACTCTTCTAGGTCTTTGCATAGCATAATATCTGTGTGATTCAGGAATGGGTTGCTAGGCACCAGATTAGATATCTTTCACCCTGCCTGATTTCACTTTCCTCCAAGACACCCAAAGACTGTCAGGGTGGGTTATCAGGCCCAAATGATTCAAGGAATAGCATATTCCTTGAGTAATATATTCCTTGAGTCAGTTGGGCCTAAATTTGTATATATTAGGCCTCTTTACCTATAATATTTCAATGTGTATTTCCTAACAAGAATATTCTCTTACACATTTTTAGTAGTTATCAAATTCAGAAAAATTTAGCATTGATGCCATACTTTAATCCACAGTCCATTTCCCAATTTTGTCAATTTTACCAATAATGACCTTTATAATACCTATCTTTTTCTCTGTACCTACCTTATTTATTTATTTATTTTGCCTATAAGATGCAATTCTGGATCATGTATTGCTGTCAGGTGTTATTTCTTTTTAGTCACCTTTTATCTGGAACAGTTCCTTAGCCTTGCATTATTTTTCAAGCCATTAATATTTTTGAAAATTATAGGTAGTTATTTCATAGAGTGTTCCTCAATTGAGGTTTCTCTTGTTTCCTCATGATAAGATTAAAGTTATGCTTGAATACTAGTAAGTGATTTGTATGTTTCTCTGGAGGCACATCATATTTGTTTGTACTTTACAGGTGATATTAATTTTCAATTTTAACCGTTATTAGTCAGTTTTTGGAATTGGGTAAGCATTACCCCAACCCGTTTTAAAACCTTTTTATCATCTTGAAAAGTTCCTTCATTCCTGTTTGCATTTAATCCCTCCTCAAACCCCCAGACTGAGATAATCTGCGTTTACCTCTATCTGTCTCTCTAAATTTGCCTTTTTACTAGCTATTTCATATAAATGAATCATAGAATATGTAGTCTTTTGCATTTGGTTTCTTTCAGTTGGTGTACTGTTTTGCAGTTTATTTTTGTAGCACTTGTCTGTTTTTATCTGTGTTGTAGTGTGTCAAATCAGTTTTATTAGTTTTACTTGATGAATAGTATCTATGTAATGGATATATCATATTTTGTTTATCCATTCACCAGTTGTTGGATATTTGGATTATTTACAGTTTTGGCTATTGTGAATAGTTCTGCTATGAACATTCATATACATGCCATTGTGTGGCCATAAGCTTTCATGTCTCTTAGATGGATTCCAAGGAGTGGAATTGTTGGGTCCGATGGCAAGTTTATGTTTCACTTTTAAAAAATCCACCAAATGGTTTTCCCAAAGTGTCTGCACCATTTTACATTCCCATCAGCAATGCTGAGGGTTCTAGTCACTCCACATTCTCACCGACACTTGGTATTGTGTATCTTTTTTATTATAACCATTCTAGTGGGTATGTTGTGGTATGTCATTGTGGTTTTAACTTGCATCTCTCTAATGACTGATGGGGTCAAACATCTCATGAGCTTATTAGCTAAGTGTGTATCTTTTGTGGTTAAATATCTAATCCAATATTTTGTTCATTTTAGAGTTCACTTCTTTGCCTTATTATTGAGTTGTAAGAAATCTTTATATATACTGGATACGAGTCCTTTATCAGATATATGATTTGCACATATTTTCTCCCAGTGTATGGATTGTTTTTCAGGTTTTATTGAGATAATTGACATATAACATTGTGTTAGTTTTAACTGTATTTACAAATTTTTATTGGTGACTTTTTAAAATTAAATTTATTAGGTGACATTGGTTGATAATAACATGATATAAATTTCATGTGGACATTTTAATAATACAATATCTGTATACTCTGTTGTGTGCACACTACCCGAAGTCAAGTCTCTGACAGCATATATTTGACCCTCTTTGTCTTCCCCCTCCCTGCTTATCAATGACTTTTGAAGTGCATATGTTTTAAATTTTGATGAAGTTCACAACATCAATTTTAAAAAATGGATTGTATTTTTGGTGTTGTATCTAACAACTCTTTGTTTAACCAAGGTCATGAAGATTTTCTCCTATTTTTTTGAGAAATTAATAGTTTTAACTTTTTCGTCTAGGTCTATGATCTATTTTGAGTTAATTTTTGTCTATGGTGTGAAGTAATAATTTCTGTTTATTTTTTTGAATGTGTATATTCAATTGCTAAAAAGACTGTCCTTTTTATATTGAATTGTCTTGGCACTTTTGTCAAAAATAAATTCACCATAAATATAAAGATTGGTTTGGATGCATAATTCAGTTCTGTTGATTTGTTGTATGACAATTCTTGTGCCAGTACCACACTGTCTTGATTACTGTATCTTTTGAGTAAGATTTGAAGTAGTATAAGCTCTTCAGCTTTGTTCTTTTTAAAAATTGTTATGGCAATTCTAGGTCCTTTGCATTTCCATATTAATTTTAGGATCAGCTTGTCAATTTCTAATAAACGCCTGCTGGATTTTCATAGGGATTATGATGAATGTATAAATCAATTTGGGAAGAATTCTTGACAATATTGAGTCTTTCAATCATGAACGTGAATTCAGTCATGAATCATAAATGTCTCTCCATTTATTTAGATATTTTTAAATTGATCTCATCAATGTTTTGATGTCAATGTATAAGCCTTACACTTATTTTGTTAATTTTACTCCTAAGTATTTTATTCTTTTTGGTGGCATTGCAAATGGAATTTTTTTCTTAATTTCATTTTCAGATTGTTTATTGCTAGTGTATCAAAATATTGTTGATTTTTCTATATTGCTCTTGTAAACTGCAATTGTGCTAAACTAGTCATTAATTCTGGAACTTGTTTGGTGGTTTCCTTGGGATTTTCTACATATAAGATTCTGTCATTTGAGAATAAAGATAGTTGTATTTCTCACTTTCCAATCTGGATGCCTTTAATTTTTTTTCTCCTTATTGTACTGGCTTGAGCTTCCAGTAAAATGTTGAGTAGAAGTGGCCATAGTGAAATCCTTGCCTTGTTTTGTTTCTTTTCTTTCTTTTTTTTCTTCATGCTGTACATTATATTCTCAGTCTTGTTTCTGAACTTAGTGGGGAAAGCGCCAGCCCACCTTTCACCACTAAATATGAGGTTAGCCATGAATTTTTCTTATATGTCCTTTATCAGGTTGATAAACTTGCCTTCTAGTCTTAAGTTATTGAGAGTTTATATCATGAATGAATGCTGGGTTTTGTCAAATGTTTTCTTCTGTATCTAGTGAGTATAACACATGGTTTTTGTTCTTTATTAACATGCTGTATTATATTAACAAGTGTTTGGATGTTAAAGCAACTTGTATACCTTCGATAAATACCATTTGCTCATGGTGTAGAAATCATTCTTATTTGTTGTTCTAATATTTTGTTAAGGATTTTCACATCTGTGTTCAGGAGATACTGATCTGTACTTTTCTTATGATGTCTTCCTCTGGCTTTGGTATTAGCATAATACTGGCTTCACGCAATGAATTGGGATGTGTTTTATTCTCCTCTATTTTATGAAACTTCATGAAGAATTGCTATTATTTCTTCTTTAAGTGTTTGATAGAATTCACTAGTGAAGCTATTTGGGCCTGGACTTTTCTTTGTGGGAAGCTTTTAAATTGTTAATTCAATGTTTAAAACTTATTATAGGTCTATTCAGACATTCTGTTTCTTCTTAAGTCAGTTTTGGTAATTTGTGTCTTTCTAGGAATTTGTCCATTTCATCAAAGTCATCTTTTGTTGGCCTGAAGATGTTTACAGAATTTTCTTATAATCCTTTAAATTTTGTTTTTACCCAGTTCAGAATATTTTCCAATTTCTTTGTGGTTTCTTTTTTGACCCACAGGTTATTTAGAAGTGTGTTGCTTAATTTATAAGTATTTGGAAATTTTTCAGAGTTCTTTCTGTTGTTGACTTATAGTTTTAATGCTATTGCATTCAGAGAACATACTTTGTATAACTTCAGTCATTGAAAAACTTACTGAGACTTATTTTATAGCCTAGTATATGGTCTATCTTGGAGAATGTTTCATGTGTACTTTAAAAGAATGTGTATTTTGCAGTCATTGGATGGAGTGTTTCATATATGTCAAGTTAAGTTAGTTAATAGTGGTGTTCTCTATTAAGTTAGTTAATAGTGGTGTTCTCTATTTTTGATGATTTTCTGTCTAATTGTTCTATTCATTATTGAGAGTGGAGTATTAAAACCTCCAGTGCTAATTGTTGCATTGTCTATTTCTCTCTTTAATTCTGTCAGTTTTTCCTGTCAGTATTTTAGAGCTCCGTTGTTAGGTGAATATACATTTATAATTGTTATATAGTCTCAATTCAATGACCTTTTTATCATTATGAAATAGCTGTCTTTTCTTATAATAATAATTCCTGTCTTAAAGTCTACCTTTCCCCAATATTAATATAGCCATTCCAGCTCTCTTATGGTTACTGTTTGCATATGTCTCTTACCATTTCAATTCATTTGTTTCTTTAATCTTAAGCATGCCTCTTATAGACAGCACATAGTTGGGTCTTGCTGTTTAAACCTACTCTAACAATTTCTACCTTTTGATTGGATGGTTTAGACCATTCATATTTCTGGTAATCATTGATATGGTTGAATTTACACTTGCCACTTTTATATTTGTTTTCTATTGCCCTGTCTTTTTTGTCACTCTGTTGCTCCTTGAAAAAATAAAAAAGAAGAGTTTTTCTTTTGTGTTAAATAAATATGTTTTTGTGTATCATTTTTAATTTCCCTGTTGATTTTCTATACCATATTATTTTCAGCTTTTTTTGTGGTTGGGATCTAGGGATCACAATATACATCTTAAGTTATCAAAATCTATTTAAGATTAATACTAACTTAATTTCAATGATACATAGAAACTTTGCTCTAGTATAACTCCACTTCCTCTTTTTTGTTCTGTACTCTCATTTATATTATATTTATATATGTTATGAATCCAGTGATATAGTGTTATAATTATCGCATTATACAGACTTATGTCTTTTAAGGAAGTTAAGAGACGGTATGAGAGAATATATTTATAGAACTTTTTAATAATAGATTTTATCTTTTAGCATAGTTTTAGGTTTACACATATATAGCTTCTCCAACTATCAACATTCTGCACTAGAGTGGTACATTTGTTACAACTGATGAACATACATTGACACATCATTATCACCCAAAGACCATAGTGTACATTAGGGTTCACTCTTGGTGTTGTACAGTTCTAGGGGTTTTGACAAAAGCATAATGACATGTATCCATCATTATTTTATCATATAGAATAGTTTCATTGCCCTAACACTCTTCTGCTCTTCCTATTCATCCTTTTTTTCTCCCTAACCCCTGGCAATCACGATCTTTTTACTGTATCCATAATTGTGCTTTTTCCAGAATGTCATATAGTTAGAATCATACAGTTTGCAGCCTTTTAATATTGGCTTCTTTCATTTAGTGACATGAATTTAAGGTCTTTTCATGGCCTGATAACTCATTTATTTTTAGTGTTGCATAATATTCCATTTTCTGCATGCACCACAGTTTATCCATTCACCTATTGATAGATATCTTAGTTGTTTCCAAGTTTCAACAATTGTGAATAAAGCCACTATAAACATCTGAGTGCAGGGTTTTTTTTTTTTTTTTATGAATATAAGTTTTCAACTCTTTTGGGTAAACACCAAGGGGCCCAATTGCTGGATCATATGTTAAAAGTATGTTTAGTTTTGTAAGAAACTGCCAAACTGTCTTCCAAAGTGGCTGTGCCACGTTGCGTTCTTACCAGCTATGAATGAGTGTTCCTGCTGCTCCATATCTTTGTTAGCATTTGGTGTTGTCAGTGTTTTAGATTTTTGCCATTTTAATAGATACGAATACATAGCGGTGTCTTGTTACTGTTTTAATTTTCATTTCTCTGATGACATATGATGTGGAAGCACCTCTTCATGTGCTTATTTGCCACCTGTATATTTTCTTTGGTGAGGTGTCTAATCAGCTCTTTTGCCCATTTTAAAATCAGGTTGTTTATTTTCTTATTGAATTTTAAGAGTTCTTTGTATTTTTGGCTAACAGTCATTTATCATGTACGTCTCTTGCAAATATTTTTTTCTGTGACTTGTCTTCTCATTCTCTTGGCAGTGTCTTTTATAGGGCAGAAGTTTTTAATCTTAATGAAGTCCAGCTTATCAATTATTTCTTTCATGGATTATGCCTTTGGTATTGTGTCTAAAAGGCATCACCAAACCCAAGGTCATCCAAATTTTCTCCTGTATTATCTTCTTAGAAGTTTTATAGCTTTGCATTTTACATTTAGGTCTTGAGCCATTTTGAATGGAAAGGGGGTAAGGTGGAAAGGGTGTAAGGTCTATGTCTAGATGTTTTTTCTTTTTGCATATGGATGTCTAGTTGTCCCAGCATCATTTGTTAAAAGACTGTGTTTCCCCCATTGTATGGCCTTTGCACCTTTGCCAAAGATCATTTGACTATATTTATGTGGGTCTATTTTGGGGTTCTTTATTTTGTTTCATTGATCTGTTTTTCTTCTTTTTGCCAATACCACCTTGTCTTGATTACTGCATCTTTATAGTAAGTTTGAAAGTTGGGTAGTGTCAGTCCATTGACTTTGTTCTCCTTCAATATTGTATTGGCTATTCTGGGTCTTTTGCCTTTCCATGTAAACTATGCACAAAATAACTTGCGGGGATTTTGATTGAGATTGTGCTGACTCCATGGATTAAATTGAGAACTGACATTTTGACAATATTGAATTTCCCTATCAATAAACATGGAATACCTTTCCATTTATTTATTTTTTCTTTGGTTTGTTTCATCAGAGTTTTGTAGTTTTCCTCATGTAGATCTTATACATATTTTGTTAGATTTGTACCTAAATATTTCTTTTTTTTGGTGCTAATGTAAATAGTATTGTGTTTTAAATTCCAAATTCCAGTTATTCATTGCTGGCATATAGGAAAGTGATTGACTTTTGTATATTAACCTTGCTATACTCACACTAACTCCAGGAATGTTTTTGTTGATTCTTTGGCATTTTTTTTATGCAGCCAATCATGTCATCTGAGAACAAAGATAGTTTTATTTCTTCTTTCCCAGTCTGTATACCTTTTACTTCCTTTTTCTTTTTCAGTTTTATTGCATTAGCTAGGACTTGCAATGTGATGTGAATTGGAATGGTGAGAGGGACAGCCATGCCTTGTTCGTGACCATAACAGGAAAACTAGTTTCTTACCCACAAATTCAAGTTAATTATAGGTTTTGTAGATGTTCTTTGTTAGGTTGAAGAAATTCCCCTCCATTCCTAATTTGCTGTGAGTTTAAAAAAAATATATATCACAATGGCTGTTGGATTTTGTCAAATGCTTTTCCTCCATCTATTAATATAGTCATGTGATTTTTCTTTTTCAGCTGTTTAAGGCTGTTGATTTGATGGGTTACATTAATTGATTTTCAAATGTTGAACCAGCCTGGCATATCTGGGATAAATCTCACTTGGCTGTGGTGTATACTTCTTTTTGTGCATTGTTAGATTCTATTTGCTAATTTTTTTGTTGAGGAGTTTTGCATTTATATTTATGAGAAATATTTGTCTGTAGTTTTCTTTTTTTGTAATGTCTTTGTCTGGTTTTGGTAGTATGATAATGCTGGCCTCATAGAATAAGTTAGGAAGTATACTTTTGGCTTCTATCTTCTAGAAAAGATTGTAGAGAATTGGTATAATTTCCTCCTTAAATATTTGGTAGAACTCACCAGTGAACTCATTCGGGCCTGGTGCTTTCTTTTGGGGAAGTTTATTAATTATAGATTCAATTTCTTTAATAGATACAAGCCTATTTAAGTTGTCTATTTCTTCTTGTGAGAGTTTTGGCAGATTGTATCCTTCAAGAAATTGAGCTCTGTAGTGATGTCCCTTCTTTCATTTCTGATATTAGTAAGTTGTGTCTTCTCTCTTTTTCTAAGCCTGGCTAGAGGCTTATCAATTTTATTGATCTTTTCAAATAACTAGCTTTTGGGTTTGTTGATTTTTCTCTATTGATTTTCGGTTTTCAGTTTCATTTATCCTTGCTCCAATTTTTATTATTTATCTACTCTGTATATTTTGGATTTAATTTGATCTTCTTTACTAGTTACCTAAAGTGGAAGATTAGATGAGATCTTTCTTCTTTTCTAACATATACATTTACTTCTATAAATTTCCCTTGGAGCACTGCTTTCACTGCATCCTACAGACTTTGATAAGTTTTGTTTTCATTTTAATTTAGTTCAAAATGCTGAACATTTTTTTTGAGATTTTGTCTTTGACCCATATGTTGTTTAGAAGTGTGTTGTTTTACTTCCAATTATTTTGGAATTTTTTAGTTATCTTTCTGTTATGTATTCCTCCATCATCTGAGACAAGACATTGTAGGTTTTCTATTCCTTTAAATTTGTTAGTGTGTGTTTTATGGTCTAGAATGTGGTCTATCTTAGTGAATGTTCCATGTGAGCTTGAGAAGAATGTATATTCTGCTGTTTTTGGATGAAGTAGTCTACAGATGTCAGTTATATCCAGTTGAGACCACAGTGCTATGAAACAAAATCAATTACAAGAAGAAAATTTGAAAACACACAAACACATGGAGGCTGAATAACATGCTACTAAATAATGATTGGGTCAACAATGAGATCAAGGAAGAAATAAAAAAAATACCTTGTGACAGATGAAAATGAAAACACAATGACCCCCAATCTATGGGATGCAGTGAAAGCAGTTCTAAGAGGGAAATTCATAGTGATGCAGACCTACCTAAAGAAACAAGAAAAAAATCTCAAATCAACAGTCTATCTTTATGCCTAAGGGAACTGGAAAAAGAACAGCAAAACAAGCCCAAAGGGAGTTCAAGGAAGGAAATAATAAAGATCAGAGTGGAAATAAATGAAATAGAGACCAAAAAAAGATCAATGAAACCAAGAGCTTGTTCTTTGAAAAGATAAACAAAATTGACAAACCTTTAGCCCGACTCATCAAAAAAAAGAGAGAGGATCCAAATTAATAAAATCAGAAATGAAAGAGGAGAAATGACAACAGACACCACAGAAATATAAAAAGTTAAAAAAAAAATACTATGAGCAACTATACGCCAACAAATTAGACAATCCAGAAGAAATGAATAAATTCCTAGAAGCATACAATCTTCCAAGGCTGAATCAAGAAGAAATAGAAAATCTGAACAGACTGACTACTACCAGCGAAATTGAATCAATAATTAATAAGCTCCAAACAACAAAAGTCCTGGACCAAATGGCTTCACAGGTAAATTTTACCAAATGTTCAAAAAAGAATTGTCACCTATTCTCAAACTATTCCAAAAAATTCAGAAGGAGGGAAGGCTCCCAAGCTCATTTTATGAGGCCACTATTACCCTGAACCCAAAACCAGACAAAGACATTACAAATAAAGAAAAGTGTAGGCCGATATCCCTAATGAACATAGATGCAAAAGTCCTTAAAATATTAGCAAACTGAATTCAGCAATACATTAAAAAGATCATATACCACGATCAAGTGGGATTCATTCCCCGTATGCAAGGTTGGTTCAATATCTGCAAATCAATTAACGTGATGCACCATATTAACAAAATGAAAAAGAAAAATCAGATGGTCATATCAATAGATGCAGAAAAAGCATTTGACAAAATCCAGCAGCGATTTATGATAAAAACTCTTAGCAAAGTGGGAATAGAGGGATCATACCTCAACATATTAAAGGCCATGTATGATTAACCCACAGCTAACATCATACTCACTAGGGAAAAGAGAAAAGCATTCCCCTTAAGATCAGGAACAAGACAAAGATTCCCACTTTCACCACTTTTATTTAACATAGTACTGGAAGTTCTAGCCACAGCAATCAGATAAGAAAAAGAAATAAAAGGCATCCAAATTGGAAAGGAGTAAGTAAAATTGTCATTATATGCAAATGACATGATACCCCTAAAGATTCCACCAGAAAACAACTAGAACTGATAAATGAATTTAGTAAAGTAGCAGGATACAAAATTAATATTAAGAAATCAATTGCAGTTGTATACACCAATAGCAAACTATCAGAAGGAGAAATTAAGAAAACAATTTCATTTACAATTGCTTCAAAAACAATAAAGTATTTAGGAATAAATTTAACCAAGGAAGTAAAAGACCAGTACTGAGAAAATTATGACATTGAAGAGAGAAATTAAAGAAGATACAAATAAATGGAAACATATACCATGCTTATGGATAGGAAGAATTAATATAATTAAAATGTCCATACTATGTAAGGCAATGTATAGATTCAACGCAATCTCTATCAAACTACCAATGACATATTTCACAGAACTAGAAAAAATAATCCTAAAATTTATATGGAACAATAAAAGACCCCGAATAGCCACAACAATCTTGAGAAGTAAGAACAAAGTGGGAGGTATCACGCTACCCGACATCAACTCATACTACAAGGCTATAGTAATGAAAACAGCATGATATTGGCATAAAAACAGACACATAGATCAACGGAACAGAATAGAGAGCCCAGAAATAAATCCATGCCTATACTGTCATTTAATCGGTGACAATGGAAGCCAGAATTTACATTGGGGTAAAGACAATCTAATAACCGGTGCTTGGAAAGCTGGACAGATACATGCAAAAAAAAAAAAAAAAAAAGGAAAAGAAACTGGACCATCTTCTTACGCCATATACAACAACAAATTCAAAATGGATTAAAGGCTTAAATGTAAGCTCCAAAACCATAAAACTCCTAGACGAAAATATAGGAAGTAAATTCTCAGACATTATCTTTAGTAATATTTTTCCTGATATACCCCCTCAGGCAAGGGAAGCAAAAGAAAAACTAAACATGTGGAATTATATCAAACTAAAACTTTTTTTTACAGCAAAGAAACTATCAATAAAACAAAAAGGCATCCTATTGAATGGGAAAAGATATTAGCCAATGATGCATCTGATATGGGGTTAATATCCAAAATTTATTAAAAATAACCTCAGACAACTCCACACCAAAAAAATTAACAACCCAATTAAAAAAATGGACATAGGACATGAAAAGACATTTCTCTAAAGAGGACATACAGATGGCCAAAAGACATATGGAAAAATGCTCCACGTCACTAATCATTAGAGAAATGCAAATAAAAACCACAATGAGATACCGCCTCACTCCGGTCAGAATTGCTATCATCAATAAACCAGCAAACAACAAGTGTTGGCGAGGATGTGGAGAAAAGGGAACCCTCGAGCACTGTTGGTGGGATTGCAGATTGGTGCAGCCACTATGGATGTTCCTCAAAAAATTGAAAATGGAACTGCCTTATGACTCAGCAGTTCCACTCCTGGGTATCTATCCAAAGGAATCCAAAACACTAATTCGAAAAAATGCGTGAATCCCTGTGTTTATTGCTGCGCTATTCACAATAGCCAAGATATGGAAACAAGTGAAATGCCCATCGATAGAGAATTGGATTAAGAAACTGTGGTACATTTATACAATGGAGTATTACTTGGCCACAAAAAAGAATGAAAACTTACCATTTGCAACAACATGGATGGACTTAGAGAATATTATGCTAAGTGAAATAAGTCAGACTGAGAAAAGTCAGACAGTGGTCTTCTGGGAGCTCCCTTGTAGGTAACTAACTTTTTCTCTTGCTGTTTTTAAGTCTTTCTTTGTCTTTAAACTTTGGCATTTTAATTATCATGTCTTGGTGTAGGCCTGTTTTGGTTCATCTTGTATACCTTCTTTAGAGAATGTCTATCCAAATTCTTTGCCCAGTTTTTAATTGGGTTGTTTGTCTTTTTGGTGTTGAGTTGTAAGTTTTTAAAAAAAATATTCTTAATAAGATAAAAGGAAAGCCTCTTATCTGATATATAATTTACAAATAATTTCTTCCATTCTGTGGGTTGTCTTTTAATTTTCTTCATGTAGTCACTTGAAGCAGAAAAGTTTTTAATTTTGATGAAGTTCAATTTCCCATTTTTAAAAATTGCGTGTATTTTTTGGTGTCATATCTAAATTAAATAAACATTTGAACATTTATATGTGTACAAATTTATTGTAAAATACTAGTAAATATTTTGAAAACACAATCTGAAACTCTTCATTTATTGAAGCTCTTTAAAAATTTTTTAATACTTATTCTTTTTTCTTTTCAATTTTAAAACTAAATATTACATGTAACATTGTGTAAATTTAAGGTGTACAGCATGTTACTTTGACACATTTATATATTGTAATATGATTGCTGTTGTAAGGATATTTATCACATTACATACAGTACAATATCATTGTCTATTGAATGGTTTCTTAACTACTCTTCCTTACCCCCAACTCCGCATCTGTCTTTTCCATTATAACCAAACTGAGCATTCTAAAAAAAAATTTTCAGTCGTTTCCTATTTTAAATCCTGAGTTGGCTTTCAGTGGCTTCCTATCGCTTTTAGGTAAAGTCCAAATACTATTTCATGGGTAGAAGGTTCTCAGTTATGTATACTTGTCTGTCATATGTACTGGTGCCCTGCTTCTAGCCCTTGTTGGATCAATGACTCTTGTTCATTTTCTCTCCTTCTCTTTTCTTTTTTCACCAGGGCCTCTGACTCTATACATGTGAAAGAGAGTACACTATGGAGAGATAAAATTACATAGGACTCTGACAGCATGAAAAACATGTCTTCAAAATGGAGTTTGTGTAATAGAAATAATATTCAGTCCTGGAAATCCCAAGTGTGTGTTAATAAGGAATGAGTTCATTTCAAAGGCTAAAGCTGCCTTAGATGGTGATCCGAGTGACTTCTTATCAACTTGAATGCCTTTTCCTGTGCAGTATGCAGTTACTCTCAGGGTGAACACTTCTGAACTCCCTGGGAGAGCTGAAGGCTTCTCTGGTTTCAGTGTAATTTAATTTAAGCAACGCTGTCATAGCATCTGCAGCCTGAAGCTGTTTCCCACCCAGATATCCCAGTTCAGGGTAGACATGGAGGAGGCAGGGAGAGTGATCATACAGCATGCGCCTCCAGTCTTTCTCCTTGGGAGGTGAGGGCATGGGAGGAGGGAATTAAGAGCATGTACTGTATGCCTGGTAAGGTGCTAGCTGCTTTCTATATATCACAGCATTTAATCCTCACAGCAATCTAGTGAGGTAGGTATTATACCCATTTTTGCAGAAGCCTGTCATTTGGCTACCCAGATTTTGCTCTGTTTGACCACTAGTTGCCCCATCTGAGAGCGGGAGAACATTAAAAATGCTCCCATCTTGGCCCCACATTCTGTAGCCCAAGGTGCAGTCACAAATGTTGACTTGAGATGGGGGGAAAGTTTGGCCAGATCGGGGGTCCTCTTCTGGATTTGACTTTTAGGGCTTCTTTGAAACCTGGAATGTTTCTCTTTCCAGCTCTCAGTACTCTTCTCTGCTGTGTGATGCTGGACTGCCTTGTTACCCACAGTGTCTGTATCTCTTTCTGGCTTCCCTGGAGCTCTGGGGGATCTGTGGTGGGCCTAGCCCATGGGGATTTCTGGCAGGGTGGTAAGAGAGTCTCTGCCGCCATTCCCTCAACACCAAATCCTTGATCTTGGTGAGTCTGCTGTGTTGATTACTATCACTTTTAAGAATTGTAAGTCTGTCGACTTTATCTTTTTCCAGAATGTTTTAGCTGTTGTAGGTTCTTTGCATTTCCATATGAAGTTTATAATTGTCTTGGCAATTTCCTCTTAGATTTTCATTTACTGATTCTTCAGCTCACTTTGCAGAGACTTGACATCTTAACAATTTTGAGTCTTTCTATGTTACATGGTTTCGTTTATTTATATTGTATTTAATTTTGTTCAACAATGTTTTATAGTTTTCTGTGTGGAGATCTTGCATGTCTTCTAAAAAATTTATCTCCGGTTATCTTATGTTTTTGGATGCTATTGCAAGTGGGATTTTACATTTTTTTCCAGTTATTCATTGCTATACTGTAGAAGTACAATTGATTTCTTTATTTTTCAATTACAGTTGATATTCAGTATTATTTTATATTAGTTTCAGGTGTACAGCATAGTGATTAGACATTTATGTAACTTACAAAGTGATCCCCCCCCAATAAATCTAGTACCCACTGGGCAACATACATAATTATTAAAGTATGAGGTGTGTTAAAAAAATACGGTGAATATTTAAATTTAAAAAATTTATTACAGTAAAAGACACATTGCCATTAATCCCCCTCAAAATACTGCCCCTTACTTTGAGCACACTTATCCATTCTTGCCACTTTCTGAAGCAGTTCTGGAAGTCCTCTTTTGTGAGTGTCTTTAGTTGTGTTGTTGTGGCTGCCTCGATGTCCTGAATTGATTTAAAACGTATACCTTTTATGGTCATTTTGACTTTGGGGAAGAGCCAGAAGTCACACGGTGCCAGATCCGGTGAATAAGGTGGATGAGGACACACCGTAGTGTTTTATTGGACAGAAATTGCCATCCCAGAAGTGATGTGTGACATGGAGTCTTTCATTGTGATCACAAGATACGGTGAATGCTGCTGCCAAGTGCCATCCAGTGGAAAAGCGGGGATCTTCAATATGGGAAGCGGCATGTCAAACTTCAGTTACAGTATGTGACAAGTTTCAACTTGTTCGGTGCAGTCAGGTATGAGCTATGGTTGAGAGAAGGTGTGTTTTAAAGTGTGTCATAAATCGTCCTCCATCATGACAATGCTCCATGTCACACATCGCTTCTGGTACATGGCAATTTCTGTTAAATAAAAACATTATGGAGAGTCTTCATCCACCTTATTCACTGGATCTGGTGCTGTGTGACTTCTGGCTCTTTCCCAAAGTCAAAATGATTCAGGACATTGAGGCAGCTACAACAATGCAACTAAAGACACTCATGAAAGAGGACTTCCAGAAGTGCTTCAGAAAGTGGCAAGAACAATGGGATAAGTGGGTTTGAAGTAAGGGGGAGTATTTTGAGAGGGATTAATGGCAATGTGTCTTTTACTGTAATACGTTTTTAAAATTTAAACATTCACCATGTTGTTTGATCATACCTTGTATTATCAACTATATTCCCTATATTTCCTAACTTCTATTTCAAACTTTTTACTTTACATGCCCATGACTATTTTGTAACTACCAATGTGTACTTCTTAATCCCTTCACCTTTTGCACCTAGTCCCTAATCCCCTCTTTCGTCTGGCAACCATTGGTTTGTTCTCTGTATCTATGAATCTGTTTCTATTTTGTTTGTTCATTTATTTTGTTCTTTAGATTCCACCTATAAATGAAATCATATGGTATTTGTCTTTCTCTGTCTTATATTTCACTTAGCACAATACCCTCTATGTCCATCCATGTTGTTGCAAATGGTAAGCTTTCATTCTTTTTTATGGCCGAGTAATATTACATTGTATATATGTATCACTTCTTCTTTATCCAGTTGTCTACTGATGGGCACTTAGGTTGCTTCCAGATCTTGGTTATTACTAGCAATGCTGCAGTGAACATAGGGATGCATGTATCTTTTTGAATCAATGTTTTGGATTTCTTTGGATGAATACGCAGAAGTGGAATTGTTAGGTCATGAGGTAGTTCTATATTTATTTTTTTGAGGAACCTCCATACTGTTTGCCATAGTGGCTCCACCAATTTGCAGTCCCACCAGCAGTGCATGAAGGATCCCTTTTCTCCCCATCCTTGCCAACACTTGTTTGTGCATTTATTGATGATAGCCATTCTGACAGGTTTGAGGTGATATTTCATTGTGGTTTTAATTTGTTATCATGAAATGAATAAAGAAGCTATGGACTGTGAGAAATATTCACAGTACAGATATTTAACAAACGACTTGTATCCAGAATTTACAAGGGACTTTTACATCTCATTAATAAAAAGAGAAATCTACTCAAAAATAGGTATTAGACTTAAATAGACACTTCACAAAGGCAGGTATACAAATGCCCACATGGCAAATGCCTCAGAATTACTAGTCATCAGTAAATGCATATTAAACTGCAATGAGATACCTTTATACACTCACCAAGAAAGGCTAAAATTAAAGTCTGACAACACCAAGAAATGGTGAAAAAATGGAACAACCAGAGCTTTCACATATTACTTGTAAGTGGGTAAAATGGTACAACCCATCTGGAAAACTATATGGCTTTTTGCTGTTAATTATACATCTACCATATGACTAAGCAATTCCATTGCTTATTTATTCAAGAGAAAGAAAACCATGCCCACAAAAAAATCAATTGGCCATATATATGTGCATCTATCTCTGGACTTTCTGTTCTGTGCCATGGATCTCTCTGTATGCCAGTGATACTCAGCCTTGGTTACTGCAGTCTTCTAGGAAGTCTTGAAATCAGGGCGTATGAGTTCTCCAAGTTTGTACATCTTTTTCCTAGTTGTTTAACTATTCTAGGTCATTCTGTATTTTTATATGAATTTTAGAATCAGCTTGGAAAATTATTTTTAAAAATCCTGCTGGGATTTTAATTGGGATTTTGTTGATTCTGTAAATCAACTTGGGGACAATGGCCATCTTAATAATATTAAGACTTACAACTCACGAGCATGGGATATCTGTTTATTTATTTGTTATCTTTTGTTTTTGTTGTAAATGTTCATAGGTTTTTGGTTTTGCTAACTAAACACTTCCTGTTTTTATATGGAGACCTGGGAAGATGAACAAACTATGCTATCATCCCTGCTGATATCTTCCCCAAATTTACTAACTTCTTGAGAACAATGGTTAGTGTGTTAATTTTCATTAAATATAGGCATTTGTGGCTATCAGTTTTCCTCTAAGCACTGTGTTAACTATATCTGACAAAATCTGATAACAGTTTTTTTGTTATCATTCAGGTAGAAATATTGTTTGTTTTCTCTTGGGACTTCTTTGATCCACTGGTTATTTCAAAATACATTCCTGAATTTCCAAACATACCAGTATTTTTTAGGGTTTGTTGTTATTGTTACTGATTTTAACTTAACTGCACATAGTTGGAGAATATACTGTTATGATTTCAATACTTTTCAATTTGTCCAGACTTGTTTCATGGCTCATTATATGTTAATTCTGTCATTGTTCTGTGTGTATTTGAAAAAAAAATTATTGTGCAGGTGTTGGGTGTAGTGCTCTATAATTTTCCATTAGTTAAATGTTGTTAAAATGTTCTTTATCCTTACTGATTTTTTTATCTGCTTCTTTTTTATATCTTCTGTTTTTTTAAAGCTCTCATTTTGAGAATTTATCTATTTTCCTTGTAGATTTGCCCATATTTGCTTTATATGTTTTGAGGGCATATTATTAACTGCATACACATGTAGGATTATTTTATCTTCCTCATGAGTTGAACCTTTTGTCACCATGAACTGGCTCTGTTATTTTCTTATAAAGATTTTTGCTTTAATGTTTCCTCTAATAGTAGTATAGATGCACTCAGTAAACGCTTTGACATTGCTTTTAGTAATATATATTTTTTTTTTTATGTATCTCTTTGGGCAAGGGAAACAAAAGGAAAAAACAAATAGGCTTAATCGAACTAAAAAGTTTTTGCACAGCAAAGGAAACCTTCAACAAAACAAAAGATAACCTACTGAATGGAAGAAAATATTTGTAATGATACATCTGATAAGGGGTTAATATCCAAAATATATAAGAAGTCATACAACTTAACACTAAAAAAATCAAACAATCCACTTAAAAATGGGCAGAGGACCTGAATAGACATTTCTCCAAGGAGGACATAAAATGGCCAATACATATGAAAAGTTGTATTGTCAGTAATCATCAGAGAAATGCAAATTAAAACCACAATGAGATATTACCTCACACCTGTGCGAATGGCCTTCATCAATAAACAAGTGTTGGTGAGAATGTGGAGAAAAAAACCCTTGTGCGCTGTTGGTGGGTTTGCAAATTGACGCAGCCACTATGGAAAACAGTTTGGAGGTTCCTCAAAAAATTAAAAGTAGAACTATCTTATGACCCAGCAATTCTAGTCCTTCTAGTCCTGGGTATTTATCCAAAGAAATTTAGAACACTAATTTGAAAGGATATGTGCATCTGTATGTTCAT
This sequence comes from Rhinolophus sinicus, assembly GCF_036562045.2. NCBI lineage: Eukaryota > Metazoa > Chordata > Mammalia > Chiroptera > Rhinolophidae > Rhinolophus > Rhinolophus sinicus. The sequence continues at coordinate 37,294,476 of NC_133759.1, forward strand.
TGCAGCATTACTAGTAATAGCCAAGATATGGAAGCAACCTAAGTACCTACTGATCGATGACTGGATAAAGAAGATGTGGCACAGAGGAGCTGCTGCTAGGAGGTGGGAGCCTCGACAATTACTGTGGGGTGGGCGAGCTGCAGACATGGCCGCCCCTGGGAGTCTCGTGGGTCCCGTGGCAGTTCTGATGCTGTTGCTTTGAGGGACTCCCTGGAACTACTGGTGGCCGAGTGTTGGTCACATGCTCACGGAGGAGAACTGGAGAGAGTGCTGGAAAGAGAGTGGATAATAGAATTTTATGCTCCAGAATGTCCTGCTTGTCAGAATCTTCAACCAGAATGGGAAAGTTTGCCGAATGGGGAGAAGATCTTGAGGTTAATGTTGCAATAGTAGATGTTACAGAGCAGCCAGGACTGAGTGGACGATTTAGCATAATTGCTCTTCCTACTATTTATCGTTGTAAAGATGGTGAATTTAGGTGCTATCAGGGCCCACAGACTTAAGAAGGACTTCATAAATTTTATAAGGAAAAAGGGTGGAAGAGTATTGAACCTGCTTCATCTTGGTTTGGTCCAGGTTCTGTTCTGATTAATATGTCAGCACTCCTTCAGCTATCTATGTGGATCAGGACTTGCCATAACTATTTTATTGAAGACCTTAGGTTACTGGTGTGGGGATCATACTCATGTACAGTTTTTGCTTTAGCAACTCTGCTTTCAAGACTATTAGGACTTTGTATGATATTTGTGGCAGATTGCCTTTGTCCTTCAAAAAGATGCAGACCACAGCCATAGTCTTCCTAAAAATTATTACCAGAATCTTTTCAACCTTTGAAAAAAGTGGAGAAGGATCAAGAGGCTGATGAACAAAGTGTTTCAGAAGAGGAAGCTGAAAGTAAAGAAAAGGAACAAAGACTTTCCACAGAATGCCATAAGACAATGTTCTGTGGTTCTTCATTGACTACAGATGAATCTTAGTTAATTCTTATAAATATCTTGACATGATTTTGACAAAAACAGAAGACTGATAATTTCTTTTGGTTGGAAGTGAATTGTGACTGGTACATTGTAGGATTCAGTCTAGGTTGTCATTAGGTTGAGTGAATGGTCTACCTTCAGAAAATAAAGGTAGCACTATGTAAAATGTTTGAAAAAGGATTTAACAACAGTATGGTGGTTTAAACAGTTATTTAATTTTTGAAAAATTTGGTGCCAAGCAATAAGATTTATTTATGGTTGTTTAATTATAACCTTTTCCAAGCGTGAGTTGGAAAATTACATTTCCCAAATATTGCATTATTAAGGTATTTAAGGAGATTACTTTAGAGAAAAAGATTTCTCATTTGAAAACATTTTCTCAGTTTCACTGTGACAAAAAGAACATATTTCCTATAAATGGGAACTTTGCCCATTGTCTCAAGAAATGTATATTTCACTGAGAACTTTGTGGTCCTTTTAGAGACAGAGTCCAAAATTTCCTCATATTTTTAGATTATGCAACTAATAAAAACTACCTGATTTTAATTACGGTTTTCTACACATGATAATACAAGATATGCTAGTGATTTAGGTAGTTTTTATAAATCCATGGTACTGTCTTGATTCCTGTAAATGTTGGTTGCCTTATTTGTTCCACTGTTGATGGTATTTTTCTTACCATGGGTTACATTTTTTATTTTCCAAGTTGGATAATATCCTGGAAATATTTTTCATGTTTTAATAACTAGTACTTTTTTTGTTGTTTCAAAAAAGAAAAAAATAAAGATTTGGCACATGAGGAATATTACTTGGCCATAAGAAAGAATGAAATCTTACTATTTGTGACAACACGGATGGACTTTGAGGGTATTATGCTAAATGAAATAAGTAAGACAGAGAAAGACAAATACCATATGATTTTACTTATATGTGGAATCTAAAGAACAAAATAAACAAACAAACAAAACAGAAACAGACTGATAGATACAGAGAACAAACTGATGGTTGCCAGATGGAAGGGGGGTTTTGGGACTGGGTGCAAAAGGTGAAGGGATTAAGAAGTACACATTGGTAGTTACAAAATAGTCATGGGGATGTAAAGTAAAGAGTTTGCAATAGAATTTAGGGAATACAACCAATAATATTGTAATAACTCCATATGGTGCCAGGTGGATACTAGACTTCCCAAGGGGATAGCTTTATAAGTTATAGACATGTCTCACCACTATGCTGTGCACCTGAAACTAATATAATAATGAATGTCAACTGTAATTGAAAAATAAAAAATTTAAAAAGTAATGATACAAACAAAATAGTATAGCCACATTGCTTCTTTGAGTTACTGATTGTGTGGTATATCTTTTACTATCCCTTTTACTTATAACTTTTCTATATACAAGTATATAGACTGGCTGGCTTATAAACAACAGAACTTTATTTTTCACAGTTCTGGAGGCTGGGAAGTCCAAGATTACGGCACTGGCAGATTAGGTGTTTGGTGAGGGCCTGCTTTCTCATAGACAGCCTTCTTCTTACTGTAGCCTCTCCTGGTACAAGGGGCTAGGAGTGTCTGTGGGCCCTCCTTTATGAGGACGTTAATCATCTCCAAAGGCCCTGCTCCCTGATACTATCACCTTTCTTTCGACATACGAATGTTGGGGCTGGGCACAAGCATTCAGTCTATAGTACCTTTCTGTATACTTATGTTTTTTGTGTTTCTAAAATAAATACATAAAATAAAATATTTCTGATAATCTTTTGGTTGAAGTTTTTTAATTGGAGCCTTTAGTCCATTTACTTTCAATATATTTAAATCTACCATTTTACTATATGCTTTCTTTTTGTTCCAGATGAAATTTCTCTTTTTTTTTTCTTGTCTTCCTCTTTTGGATTTGTTAAATTATTGCATTTTTTCCCGTTAGTTTGGAAATCGCATATTCTTTTAGTGGTTCACCTATAGGTTACAATGTATAGTGTGTGTTTCTGTGGTCACTAGGGCTTGCTGTGGGTAAGTTCTTAATCAGCTCTGTGTTTGCTTGCTGTGTGTGTATGGTACACCTTTCCTTCTTCATGTCAGTCTGATGGACACTGCCCCAGTCATTTCATCTTCCACACCACTACCCACTCAGGACTGCATGTGGCAGATTTTATTGATGGATTTAGACAGTAGAAAAAAATTACATCCTGTGGAAGCAGAGCAAACAGCTTATAGGGGGAATTTTAGACACTGTTACTCTTTCACTTTATTTGTTTTGACATTTAATATTATTTTATATTAATTTCAGGTGTATAGCATAGTGGTTAGACATTTATATAATTTAAGAAGTGATCCCCTGACTCATCTAGTACCCATGTGCCACTATACACAGTTATTACCATTGACCATATTCCCTATGCTGTACTTTACAGCCCCATGACTATTTTGTAACTACTCTGTTGCCCTGAAAATAAGACTTAACTGGAAAATAAGCCCTAGCAGGATTTTTCTGGATGACAGCCCCTGAACATAAGCCCCAATGCGTCTTTTGGAGCAAAAATTAATATAAGACCCAGTCTTATTTTGGTGGAAACATGGTATCAATTTGTACTTCTTAATCCCTTCCCCTTTTTCACTTACCCCTAACACCCTCCCAACTAGCAACCATAAAAATGTTTTCTGTATCTATGAGTTTGTGTCTGTTTTGTTTGTTGATTTTGTTCTTTAGATTCTACACATAATCAAAATAACATTTCATCTGTCTTTCTCTGTCTAAGATACTCCACTCAGCATAATACCCCCCAGGTCCATCCATGCCACCACAGATGGAAAGAACCCATTCCCATCCATGGCTGGGCAATATTCCATGGTATATATGTACCACCTACTCTATCCATTTTTCCATCGATGGACACCCAGGCTGCCTCCACATCTTGGCCATTGTAAATGCTATAATGAACATATGGATGCACATGTCCTGTCAAAGTAGCGTTTTTGTTTTTTTCGGATAAATACCCAGAAGTGGGATTATTGGGTCCTTCTTTGTCTCTTATTACAGCCTTTGTTTTAAAGTCTATTTTGTCTAGTATAAGTATTGCTACTTAAGCTTTTTTTTGGTTTGTTTGTTTTCATTTTCATGAAATAACTTTTTCCCATCCCTTTACTTTCAGTCTTTGTATGCCTTTCTATCTGGGGTGAGTCTCTTGTAGGAAGCATATGTAAGTGAACATTCAGCCACCTTATCTTTTGTTTAAAATTTTTTTTTTTTTAAATTGGGGAATCTTGGAAACAGTGTGTTTCTCCAGGGCCCATCAGCTCTAAGTCGTTGTCCTTCAATCTAGTTGTGGAGGGTGCAGCTCAGCTCCAAGTCCAGGTGCTGTTTTCAATCTTAGTTGCAGGGGGCACAGGCCACCATCCCATGTGGGAATTGAATTGGCAACCTTGTTGTTAAGAGCTCGTACTGTAACCAACTGAGACATCCGGCTGCCCCTCCAGCAGCTCATCTGCAGCTCAGCTCGTTGTCTTCAGTCTAGTTGTGGAGGGTGCAGCTCACTGGCCCATGTGGAAATCGAACCAGCAACCCTGTTATTCAGAGCTCACACTCTAATCAACTGAGCCACCTGGCCGCCCCCAGCTACCCTATCTTTTGATTGAAGCATTTAATTCATTTACATTTAAAGTAATTGTTGATAGATATATAGTTATTGCCATTTTATTCATGGTTTTTTTTTTTTTTTTTTTTTTGTCTTGTAGTCCCTCTAGCGTTTCTGGTAATACTAGTTTGGTGATGATGAACTCCTTTAGCTTTTTCTTGTCTGGGAAGCTCTTTATCTTTCCTTCAATTCTAAATGATAACTTTGCTGGGTAAAGTAGACTTGGTTGTAGATCCTTGCTTTTCTCCCCTTTGATTATTTTGTGCTAATCCTTTCTGGCCTGCAAAGTTTCTGTTGAGAAATCAGCTGACAGTCTTATGTGAGCTCCTTTGTAGGTAACTAACTGCTTTTCTCTTGCTGATTTTAAGATTCTCTCCTTGTTTTGAAACCTTGGTGTTTTCATTATCATGTGTCTCAGTATAGGCCTGTTTGAGTTCATCTTGTTTGGGGCTCTCTATGCTTCCTGGGCTTGAATATCCATTTCCCTTGCCAGGTTAGGGAAATTTTCAGTTATTATTTGTTCAAATAGGTTCTCAACCTTTGGTTTCTCTCTTCTCCTTCTGATATCCCTTTGATGTGAATGTTGGTATGCTTGATGTTGCCCCAGAGGCCCCTTAAACGATCCTCGTTTTTTTGGATTCTTTTTGCTGTTCTGATTGGGTGTTTTCTGCTACCATATCTTATAAATTGCTGATTTGATCCTCTGTTTTATCTAATCCACTCTAATATTCTCTAATGTATTCTTTACTTCAGTTATTGCATTCTTCATTTCTGACTGGTTCTTTTTTATGTTTTCTATCTGCATTTTTATGTTTCCTATCTCTTTGTTGAAGTTCTCCCTGAGATCATTGGACATCCTTGTAACCAGTATTTGGAACTCTGCGTCTGGTAGATTGCTTTTCTCCATTTTGTTTAGTTCTTTTTGTGGAGCTTTATTTTGTTCTTTTATTTGGGACATGTTTCTTTGTCTCTCCATTTTGGCTGCCGTGTGTTTGTTTTTATGTATTAGATAGTGTTTCTATGCCTCCCGATCTTAGAAGAGTGGCTTTATGTAGTAGGTGCCCTGTGGGACCCAGTTGTACTGTCTCCCTGGAGCCAGGTGCTCCAGGTGTGTCCCTTGTGTGGGTTGTGTGTACCTTCCTGTTGTAGTTTAGTCTTTGTTGCTGTTTGCACGTAATTGGGAGGGATTGAACCTGAGGCTGATGGGTTGTGAGGACTGGCCTGTGGTACAAGGGCTGACCCTACAGAGCAGGGTTCACTTTAGTGGGGCTCTGTTACCTGCCAAGTCTTCCCTTTGGGTGTATTGTCCTTGGAGGCAGCCACATGATGCCTCAGCTTGGTCTGAAGCTGGCCACCAGGCATGCCAGCCCTGAGGCCTTCTGGGAGGGGACCCTCTGCAGGCCAATTTTAGCCACAGACTGTGTCTTTCCTGGGGCCACCTACTATGAGTCACAAGGCAATCTGCAGATGAGCACTACTTGCACTGGGCTTGGAGGTGCCTTGAGAGGCCAATCTGTGAACTGAGGCTGGCAATTTCTAGTGCTCGGCTTAGGGCTGCTCAGCCAGAGGTACAGGACATGCTGAAGCCAGATGCTGCTTGTTTGGGTTTTGTGAATCTTTGAGAGATTTTTTGAAAGTCCACAGCATAAGCTAAGACATGTTGTTTGTATGGAAAAGCCACTGGAAACGGCTAGGGTGTGCTTGAAAGTTGGGTGGGGTGGGGTCTCAGGGAATCACTGGGGTGGGGCAGATGAAAGGTGATAGCCAGTTTAATGGAGACTCAGATATGGTGTCTGCCTGTATCTGCATGCACAGAGGGGGAGGACTCAACAAAGAAACAATGGCTTCTGCCAGCTCCTCCCCCCTGGGAGGAAGCTACCCCTACAGCCCTCACCCTGAAGTCAGACAATTCAGTTCCTCCCTGTATGTCCCTGGTGCCTTTTGAGTTGCTGTCCCAGCACTGGAGCTCAGAGTGAGTGTGTCCATCAGGGAATAAGTCTGTGCATGGGCCCTTTGAGAGGAGGGCCTAGGACTGCAGCCACCTTTTGTCTCACTCAGCCACAGTCTCTGCTGGTTTTCACAGCCAGAAGTAATGGGGACTTCTCTCCCTGGCACTGGAACCCTGGCCTGGGGAGCCTGGTGTGGGGCTGGGACCCCTCACTCCTCATGTGTAACCTCCACAGTGGAGATGTCTCCCTATTTTTAATAGTCACACATTGGTGTGGGACCAGCCTGTTCCATGTCTCTGTCCCTCTTGAGGTGGCTTCTTCTGTATGTCCTTAGTTGTAGGGCTTCGGTTCAGCTAGACTTCAGGCAATTCTCAGTGATGGTTGTTCTATAGTTTAGTTGTAATTGATGTGGTCCTGAGAGGAGGTGAGCACAGCATTTACCTGCTCCACCATCTTGACCAGAAATCCAACACCTTTATTCTTGAAAGTCCCTTAATCATTTTAACTTCAGGAGAATTTTCTCTGGTTGCCTCAGCTATTGTTTTTGTCTTATCCCAAACACAGAAACCATGTCTAGAGAGCCTCATCTTCTTTATCAAGCATGAACATTTGTGAGTACTCATAAACAAATGGTAAAAATAACAATTTTGGGGCCGGCCCGGTGGCTCAGGCAGTTGGAGCTCCGTATTCCTAACTCTGAAGGCTGCAGGTTCGATTCCCACATGGGCCAGTGGGCTCTCAACCACAAGGTTGCCAGTTTGATTCCTCAAGTTCCGCAAGAGATGGTGGGCAGCACCCCCTGCAACTAAAGATTGAACATGGCACCTTGAGCTGAGCTGCCACTGAGTTCCCAGATGGCTCAGTTGATTGGAGTGCGTCCTCTCAACCACAAGGTTGCCAGTTTGACTCCCACAAGGGATAGTGGGCTGCGCCCCATGCAACTAGCAACGACAACTGGACCTGGAGCTGAGCTACGCACTCCACAACTAAGATTGAAAGGACAACTTGAAGCTGAACGGCATCCTCCACAACTAAGGCACCCTCCACAACTAAGATTGAAAGAACAACAACTTGACTTGGGAAAATAATAAGTCCTGGAAGTACACACTGTTCCCCAATGAAGTCCTGTTCCCCTTCCCCAACAAAATCTAAAAAAACCCCAAAAAACAAAAAACAATTTTTACTGAGTGCTTACCATGTGCAAATCAATCAGTCAAATCAACAAATATTTATTGGGTTCATGCTTTATGCTTGGTACTTTCCAGGCATTAGAAAGGTAGCTTTCCCTCAAATGAGATGTGTGTAAACCATTTCGTTTATACAATCAAAGTAGCTCAGTGAATGTTAGTTCCATGTAAACTGAAACAACAAAGACAAAAGAAACAAAACATGAAGCCTGGTAACCTCCTGATTTTAAGAGTTATTGGCTTTAGCCAATTGTTTTTAGAACAAGGCAGAAAATAAACAAGGAAATGAATTCGTTAGTAGGGGAGTAAAGTGCTTCATTTATGCATGAGCTCCTCAAACCTTCTTCGGGATGGGGATGCAAAGGAGAAGAGGACCTAGCTCCCAGTCCTGAGGACTACACTGCCCAGCCCAGCCCATAATTGTAGTGGGGCACTTACTGGATGTTTGGCACTGAACCAAGCTCTACTTGCATACTCTCATTTAATCCTTAGAACAACTTCATAGAGCAGGAAGTTTTTCCTTTCAGATTAAGAATCCAGGGCCTAAGAGTGCCAGTCACTTGTTCACTTTCCTCTCCCATAGGCCCTGTGGAGATGGTCTGATTGGTTTTTCCAAGTGCTCACTCACCCCTGCGCTTGCAGTCAGTTTGGAGGCTGGAGCTGGGCTGGTTTCAGGAGCTGCCTGGCTACTGCCACATGAATGGGTATAGAGGCAGAATATCTTTTTGCTCTGACCCCGCCTCCTTAGGAATAGCATGTCAGTGGGCGATCAGCCTTTTGCAGTTTCTTGGGGCTAGAACAAACCAGTTGTTTGAGTGTACCCCAGGCTCTTCCATGCAAGCAGAGCCATTTGTTATCTAGCGGAACTGGTCCATTTCTAGAATCACCCCATTGTCATGGTGGCTTTTGACTTGGAGATGAATTTCTCTGTGGAAAACATGTTGGGTCACTTGTGTGCCTAAACTTCCACAGTCTTCTGACTTCCTTCTCTTACAGTGTGTTGCCATCATCAAAATAACCTTTATGTCTCCCTTCATGCTGTGGACTCCTTGGCGGCACAGACCAAGTCTTAGTCATCCTGGTGTGGGGCCCGGAAGTGGGCATGTTTCTTGGATGGACTGAATGCTGCTTGAGCCCTGATCCTATGTTCAGAAGCTCCTTTAGGTTCCTAGTTTGGTGTCACACTTGTTGAGGTTTGTATAGCCTTCTGGGCAGCCTTCCTTGACCACTCTAGCCCCTCTGATCCTAGATTCAGCACTATCTTCTTCCTGTGTCTTAAAGCCCAGAATTTTCCTAGTTTCTGCTGCTTTAGATTGTGTGTAGCTGTCAAGGCCTCTCTTGCACCAGCCCTGCCTTGTGGCCCTTCCCAGTCTAATTCAGTTACTTTTGAAACTCCGATTCTCTAAAGCCAGACTCTTCATGGTCCTCTTCGTCCATCACTAGTCAGCTTGTAGACTGGCCACACTTGGGCCAGCGTCCACTCTGGTCTGAACAGCTGAGACTGGGCTGGTGGAGTCATGTGGCCTACACTATGGCAGCCCAGGCAGCAGAGGGTCTGCACTGGCAGAATCCTGCTGAGGGGAGCTGGGAGTGGGCAGACTCAGCACAAAGCTTCAGCACACAGCCTCAGGGCTGTTCACCCGACTGTCCTTCATGAGCCTGAGCTCTATGGAAGTGAGGCCCACATCGCATTCACATCTGGATATTCAGTGCTTAGCACACGGCCTGGCCCACGGTAATAGCCAGTGGCCTGAGAGCCATGGTAGTGGTGTTGATTCCTGCTGGGGAGGGCTGCCGGTTCCCCAGCTGGCTTCCTGAAGATCCTGCAGATTGCTGCATGGCAGAAGAGTCTGCTTTTGGCTCTGTCCACCTTACCGTAGTAGTCAGAGGCCCAGCTCTGATCTGCAGGGCCTGGGCACGGGCAGGTTTTATTTATTTATTTTTTTGAGGTTTAAACAACAGAAAGTTATTTTCTCACAGTTCTGGGGGCTGCAAGTTTGAAATCAGTGTGGTTGGGTTCTGGTGAGAGCTCTTTCTGGCTTGTAGGCGTTGCCTTTCACTGTGTCCTCACATGGCAGGGAAGGAGAGACCGGGGCCTGGGAAGGTTTTAGATGTGGCAGCTGTTGCTCAGGAAGTGCTCCTTGCTTGTACATTGCATCAGTTCTCAACCTGCACCGCATTCGCAACATCTTCCAGTTCCTCCCATACCCCTGGCTGGGGAGCACAGAGGAGAAACAAGAACTACCCGCAGCGGGGCTTAGGTCAGCAAGCTGAGTGATGGAAGCCCAGCCCCACCTCACAGATACGCCCCCTTTCGCCCTTAGAGTGTTGCGCTGGAGTTGCTAATTTCTGCCCGCGGCCTGCAGGGAGAGGGAGGGAGTATCTGTCCTACACCTGGATTTGCTGCCTCCTGCAGATGTGTTTTGCTCCTGCCCTCATCATTACCCCACCCTGAGCCAGCAAGTGGGAAGTTTTCTGGGAGACCTTCCCAAACACTTGCAACTTCCTCCGAGCTGGACCTGGGTGGAACTGGAAGAGGGTGGAAGCAAGTGGTCGGTCCTTGGAGCTGAGGCTGTCTTGTAATCCCACGCCAGGGGATTTGGATAGAGGGGATGGCAGCCTCTAGTGAACGGGTCAGAACAACCAGGGCTTGAACCTGGGCCCTGGGTGACTGGAGCACATCCCTTTTGGAGCCTCAGTTTCCTCGCCTAAGATTCTCTATCCTGAGAACACGAAGGTGCCTTAAATCCTGCATAGCTCTGTCCCGTGGTGGAGTAGAGGTGACTGCCTGTGCTTTCTGGGCTCAGAGGTCAGTGCACAAGTCTGGGGAAACGGCGGGTGGGACCCTTCTCCTGGGTGAACGTAGGGCCCTTTTCTTAGTCCCTTCAGCCAAACTGTGTACTCTCCTCAAGGTGGCCATGGTATGCCATGAGAGTCCTACTGGGAAGACGCAGGAGTGGCCGGACCCAGGGCAAATCAGTAGGTGCCCTGGGGGCACCCACTCTGAGCTTGGCCCCTGCTGCTGGCATCTCAGGCTCCAGGAGCTCCTGGTGAAATCTGGAAACAAAAGATCCCAGTGATGGTATAATCAGACCAATGTACAAAACTATTTATCAGCATGGATCTATTGAGCACTCCTGTGTGCTGCCGGGGTGGGAGGATGTAGCTACAAAAGCTGTGAACTGTGTCAAGTAGTTGGTGGGGGGGGGAGGTCCAGGAGTATTCAAAATAGATTGGGGTGGGGGTTGGAGGAGGTGTGTAAGTGTATTAGGTTCCTCAGAAGCTGGTTTCTGTGGGGGCTGATCTGGGACAGGTGAAAAGCTGGAATGTGCAAGGTCAGGAGAGCGCTTGCTGTGACCCAAGGATCAGGAGAGGGGAGTTGGACTAGGCTGGCAACAGTGGGAAGGGAAGGTGAGAGGGAGGCAAGGAATTTGAGAATAGGAAACTGGTCATGGTTGCTTGAGCAGAGAGGAGTAATGGTGAGGACAGCCAGAAAGAAAATTCCCTCGTGTTGTATCTGGGTGTGGGGAGAGGGCCAGAGCTGACAGGACCAGGTGGGCCGGCCCTCAAGTGAGAGGGTGGGAAGCAGGTGGTGAGCATGCTTATCTATGGGACAGTGGGTATCTGCTTCATATCAGTGCCACTCACAGGGTCCAAGTGAAAATGTAGAGCCCCCTGAAGATGGAGGGGCAGTGTGCAGAGGAGGACCGTGTGATCTTTGGTCCAGCCTCACCATGCCACTCTTAGCTGTGTGACCTCAGGAGCAATCCCAAACCTCTCTGAGCCTGACTATAACATATCAGCTCCCTCCCCCAACCTTGAGATGGTAATTACAGTTTCTGCAGTACAGTTTACCAAAAGAATGCAGACAGAAAGGAGCCACGGATGAATGGATAAGAAGTTATGATATATGTTACATGTATATTACATATATAATATATATTATATATGTAATATACACATTATATATGTGTGTGTGTGTGTGTGTGTGTGTGTGTGTGTGTATAATGGAATATTACCCAGCCTTAGAAAAGAAGCCTTAAAAGATATCTGGCTATTTGCAAAAACATGGATGAACCTGGAGGACTTTAAGCTAAGTGAAATAAACCAGCCATAGAAAGAAAAATATTGCATGATCTCATTCTTCTGAGGAATGTAAAAAAGTCAAATTCACAGAAGCAGAGCGTAGACTAGTGGTTACCAGAGCTAGGATGTAGAGGAAATGGGAAGGTGCTGGTCAAAGTACAAAATGGCAGTTACGTAGGATGAACACGTAAGTCCAGAAATCTGATGTACAGCGTGATGACTGTAGTTAGTGTATTGAATACTGGAAATTTGCTCACAGTGAATTTCAGGGACTTTCGCTGTGTGTACATGCACGTGTGTACATGTGTGTACACACACACACACACAAAGGTAACTGTGAGAAGGTGATATGTTAATTAGCTTTACTCTAGTAATCATTTCACTCTCTACATGTATTTGTATATAAGGTGTACGATCATCATGTTGTACACCTTAAATAGTATATACAATTTTTATTTTTATTTATTTATTTATTTTTTAAATTTTATTTTGTTAAATTTATTGGGGTGACAATTGTTAGTAAAATTACATAGATTTCAGGTGTACATTTCTGTATTACATCATCTGTAAATCCCATTGTGTGTTCATCACCCAGAGTCAGTTCTCCTTCCATCACCATATATTCGATCCCCCTTACCCTCATCTCCCACCCCTCACCCCCCACCCCCCTTACCCTCTGGCAAACAATTTTTATTTAAAAAAGAAAAGAAAGAAGGAGCCAGACTGAACCCAGACTGGGCAGTCCCATTTCCCAGGCTGGAGAACTGAGGCCTTGGAAAGTCTTCCCTTGCCCACTTGGCGCACTGGGGCCTGCTCCATCCCTGCTTGTGCGTCTTCATGTCACACTGTTGGCAGCGCCTGGCGGCCTTGTGTTGGCTGTTCCCGTCCCCTATCAGCTGTTGACATACAAATGCCCTGGTAAGGAAAATATTTTCATTCTTTTATAACAGCATTCTCGGGCCTGCTTAATCATATTTTTCTTTGTCTTTGAAAACAAGCTCCTGTGTGGTTTTTTATCTTCTTGCTGCTCTTCTCAGGACATTCTAGAACTGAATCTCACTGTTTGGTACTTAAGGCCTTTCCATCGTGTCACTGCCCTCTGGCTACTCTAGGGAGGTTTAGGGTGGGTAGGCGCTGAGCCCCTCCAAATGTCTCACACCACACTCAGCACTTTATATCCAGGGGCTCTCTTGTCATCCTAACTTCTACTCTGGGAGAAAGGGAGCACTTCACTTTGCAGAAGAAACTGATGTTCAGAGAGGTTTAATATCCTGCTCAAGGTCACACAGCCTTAAGTGGTAAAGCCAGGGTTTGAAATGGGAGTCAAACCAATTTAATTTCCAAATCAGGGATTATTCTGTGAATAAATCTGGTCTGCTAGCACTGTGATCCAATCTCTGATACCACCTGCTGTGGTGACCTCAAACAAGTCCCTGAAACTCTATGCCCTCATCACATTCTCTGTGTGTGAGCCCATTATGAACACGGGGGAAAGAGGAGGATAATGATTGTCGACTGACTACATGAGCTGTTGTCAGTGCTTTGGGCAGACACTTATTGAGGGCTACTATGTGGCTACTGAAGCTGTAGGCTCCCCAACCAGACTATGAGGATGAGACCGTCCAACCACCTGCGTGGGTGGGTGGGGGAGATTCTTCATAGCAAGGAGGAGGAAGCAGGTCCTGAAGCCTGGCTGTGCTTGGGCCTGTTTCATCCTCCCACAGTCCTCTGAGGGAGCCACTCTTACTGCCCCGTTTTACAGATGAGAAAACAGAGCTGTGGTGACTTAAGAGCAGAGAACCAGCAGGTATGGAGCCTAAATGCAGATCTGCAAACTGCCAGAGCCTGGTCTTTCTTCACCCCTCCTGTGGTCCCCCTTTTGTTCTCTGTCAGTGCCTGAAAAATGAGGGGCTGTCCCCTCTCTGAGGGACTCAAGGGACCACATCCACGAAGGGAAGGAGGAGGTGAAATCACAGGCCCACAGGTGAAGAAGCATGTCTGGGAGCTGCGGAAGACCTCTAGGTCCCTTGAATACCTTCTTCAGCCCAGTTTTCCTCAATTGATTCTACCCAATCCCCAGAGGGCTTGGGATCAGAGAGAAACACAATTTTCAGAACTGTGTGGAGTAATCCAGGTCTAGGAGTCCATCCCAGAGCAGCTCTCCTCACTCTGTGGCCCTGAGCAAAGCCTTTCCCTGTCTGGCCGTTGTCTCCCCAGCACTGAAATGTGGGTCTGTCCCCGGGGTGATTTCACTGAGCTCCAGCTTCTCTGAGCATCCCGTCTGCTGCCCCTGCATCCTGACAGCTTCTCTGGGACCCCAGGCCTGGCCTTTCTCCCCCTTCCCTGTCAAACACTCCTGTCTGCAGACAGCGGCAGGACAGTAGAGAGTTACCATCTCCTGCTGCTGCCTTGCCTGCTGGAGCCCCCTCCTTGTGGCTGCTGGCTTTGGGGGCGCAAGTGTTCTGTGGAGGGAATGGAGGGGATGGGACTGTTTGCTGCACAAAATTCCTCTCGGCTGTCTTCTCTCTCTGATCAGTGGAGCCCAAAGGCCTGCCCTCTCATGTGGGGTCTCCATCAACCCCAGGTCCTTGGGTTTTGACATGGCTGATGCCCAGCACTGTCTCTGACCCTAGCTGGGCAGGAGAGTTGGTGAAAAGTGTGGGTCCTTTCTGTCTTCAGCCCTTCCCCTCATTCTCAAGGCCCTTTGGTTGTGAAGCAAGGCCTGGGGCCTTGACTGGCAAGGTTAGCACGGAGGTGGGGGCTCCCTCCTGCTCTCTGTGGTGAAAGCCAAGCGTACTTTCCTTCAGCCAGTTTCAGAAGCTGTACTATAGCCTGTAATTACTGACATGAAAATCCCCACATGGAGAGAGTTCTGGACAGGGCCTGCCATGGAAGCTGCCCCGGCCCAGGGAAGGGTTGGGAGTCAACAGGCCTGTGTTTGAATCCAGGTTCTGCCTCTCAATTAGCCATGTGTCTTTTGGCCCCTCTGGCCCTAGCTGCCTCATCTGTAAAATGGGATAACGCTGCTTACCTTTTAGTGTTGCCATGTGGATTCACTGGGCTGATGTGTATAAAATGTATAACATAGGGCCTCTCCTGGGCAATGCTATGTAAAGGTGACATGGATCTTCTGTGCATGATTTCCCTTTGTGCGCCCATGCCCAGCCTCTCAGCACCCTACTGTTCATTCCCCAGGCACCCAGGTTCTCACCTTTGCCAAGTCTCACTCAGGCTATCTTCTTCTTCCATCGCCCAGATCCACAGCCTTTCTTCCCCTGGGAGGATCCTCCTCCAAGCCCTCCTCTGAACTAGCTATCACTCTGGAAACTAACTGGCCAAACAAATTCCCACCAGTAGGTGAATAACTGATAATATCCTAGAGTTTAACTCTCCCATGGGTATTTGTATTTTAAAAGAATTTTTTCTAACTCCCACTTTTCCCAGCCTTGTATCTGGCTCATAGTAGGTGCTCATAAATGTTGGTTGATTGAATAAATGAAAGGACCTAAGGGACAGTGTTCTAATAGTAGAATTTCAGTCATCTATTCATGCATCAACCTCTCCGAAAGCATTTACTTTGTGTGCTCGACATGGGGATGTGTATTGGTGGATAAAACAGCCACAGTCCTTGCTTCTTTGGAGCTTTTGGTATAGTGGGGTAATCAGATAATAAGCCATCAAACACATTTCTGTTTACAAACTGTGCTAAATTCCTTGACTCAAATAATATTGCAGATTCCATGATATGGTATAACAGGTGATCCTAATTAAACTAAGGGAATCCTAATTCTTCTTAAGGGTGGGATTTGGGAAGACCTTTCAGAGGAGCTAAACTTTAAGATGAGAAGGAATCGGCCAGGAGGGGAAGGGCTCTGTGATAGTCCTTCAGAGGCTGGCCCAGGCCTCCAGCCTGTGCCCTGGGTCCTGCCCACACGGTGCCCCCACTTCAGGGAGTCGTCACAGTGCAGCAGACCCCCCCGAGTCTCAGACTGCACATTCCGCCCTGGCCTGCCCATGACCTGGCCCAGCAGATGGCTCTGATACTTCAGAGGAAGAACGAGTTGTCCTCCATTCACCCAGGGGCTCTTTAAGCACTTGTCTGTCTGACGTTGGATGCCTGGCTTTGATTGCTGTCCTAGATAGCCAGATTCCATTCGGAGATCAAACCTCTTCGTTCAAGCCAAAATGGAGATATTTTAGATGACAGACTCATTACTTGAAAAAAAATGTCTTCATCACAGCCATCTTAGTGTTTAGCCTGAGATCATCGGCAGAGAATCTGAGGCTGAGATGTTTCTCCCAGCCTCTAGGGTCAGGCTGCTGCCACCTTTGGACACATTCTCGCTTCTGTGTGCCTGTCACAGCCTGTGGCCACATCACCTCCTCCAAGAGGTCTTCCAGGATCCTTCCTATTCTTGTTTGTGCTGCCTGTAGGCTACTCTATAAAAGTATGATCCTGATTATTTACCATCTGCTCTTCTCAAGCCTTTGTTAGTTCTTAGGTCTGAGCTGATAAGCATGGTATTTGAAGCCAGGTCTGGGCGCACATACTGTCTTGACCACTCACTAGCCTTGGAGGTGGTACAACAGGGTGACCATATAATTTATCATCTCAGCTGGTATGACACTTCCGAGAGTGAATTGAGCAGGGACAGCAGGCGTAACCCAGACTGTTGCCGGCAGTGGGGATCTCTTCACCCTTTACCACACACACAAAGGGGAAGCAGATTTCCAAGGTCAACTTTGTTGGGGGCAGGAGCTGGTCTGGTCTAGTCTAGCCCATGGTCACTTCCCAATTCCCTGTGCTGGTCACCGGGGCTCTGGGCTAAGTGGGCCTGGCCCCCTGCTCTCTTCTCCTTCACTCCACGCCAGCCTGGGCAGAGAGGGAGAAGGTGGAGTTGCTGGTCTGAGCACACTGCACCCGGGAACCCAGCATGTGAGGCGGCTTCTGGATGAACTCCCCAAGTGCCTCTTTGTGCCGAACGCGGAGGAGGTAGGAGAGAGGCAGCAGAAGGACATGAGCTGAGTTAACAGATGCGCCAGTTGAGGCTGGTTAAGGGAGCCGCTGATGCTGCAGAGAAAGTGTGGGGCCTGCCAGAGCCCAGAAGCTGGATGGCTGCTGTCCCTGCAGTGGGCTACATGAGATAAGGAAAGCCTGTGATCTTTTCCGTTCTCAGAGGTCGGCTGAAAGCAGGCTGGCACGGGTCCTTGACTTGGGGGAGGGGGATCCAGAGCAACCCTGCCTCCATCCGCTAATGCAGCCAGGCTCCCTTAGTTTCCCGTCCTATGGAGCGATATTCCCAAGGCCGAGGCCGGGCAGGGGGCTGAACCTCAGTCTGGATTTGAGCCTGTTTGGTATCTGGGGGCTGTGCCCAAGGCCCAGAGCTCACTTTGACCCCTGTGTCCAAAGGCAGGGCAGACTGAGCCTCTTCTTGGGGAGTTATCAATGGTAGAAGCTGCCACCCACGATTGTGGGGGCCAGAAGTGGGGGACGGGGACAACAGGACCAGCTGACTTCTCCCAAGTCTTTGGTCACTGTGGAAACACTTAGCCCGTGGGCCAGGAGGTGGGAAGGCTCAGCACTCTTCTAGGCAGACCTGCCTGCTTTCTCTTTGTGAGGTGGCAGGTCTGAAGCGCCGCCTCAGAGCACTCTTGGAGATGAAGACACACCAGGAAATTCACTCGGGAGGATGAAACTTTACTTATTCCTGTTCCTCTGCAAGGCAAGCCCTTTGTTGTGCTTTGGCCATCCTCATACATGCCATGTGCATTCCCACCTCCATGTCTTAGCGCTGGCTATACCACTTGCCTTAAATACCGTCCCCTTTTCTGCCTGTCCTTCAAGGCCCATCTCCAGGCGTGTCTCTCTGGAAAGCCTTTATACCTTTTCCAGCCCTTGAGACCTTTTTTTCACTCTGAGTTTCTCCTATAATGTGTGCCCAAAGGACACACCAGTCAGGCCCCTGGCTTGTGCAATTCAGCCACCATTTCACATGAAGGTCTAGCCTCTACCACCAGGCAGGAACCTGCAGTGCCAAGGTCACTTCCTCCCCAGCAGCCCACAGTGGTGAGCAGGCAGCAGACCCAGCCCTGGGTGCAGGCGTGTCTGAAGCCACAAGATCATGGGGGCCACAGGCAGAGGTATGGGCTGGGGTTTCCCCTAGATGGCGGTGAGGTACTCCATGCCACAAAAGCCTAGAGTTGCCAGATTGTTTTTATTCGACTTGACATTTTTCACTCAACCGGTTGGCCTGTGTGGTAGATAGCGAACATAATCCAGTGCACCGAGGACTGACCCCACCTTGTCTCAGTTCTCCAGGGAAGCAATTCGTCCTTCTGACCCTGTGTTTACATTGCCCCCATTGTGGTGATGGTGGCATCAAGCTGGCCAGCTACTCTGCCCTCGAGATGGTGGTCAGATCACAGGAACAAAGATCAGCCTTGTAAAGTGATGCTCTGGTTTTTACATTTCAGGGTTGCTTGGTGCAATGCTAGGGAATTAGATTCCCCTAGATAGAACACATCTATGCATATTTTCATGATTCTCCTGTTGTTGTTTTTTTTTTCCTGGCATTTATCAGCTGCCTCTTATTCATTGCCTTGATTTCTTTCCAAAAAAACAACTACATTCATTCCAAAATTCTAAGTTGGGCCCAAAATGTGAAAGGACGGGGCTCTGCCACGTGCCAAGCCATCCGACTGTGTCTTTGATCGTTCAGCAGGCTGGCCTTATAATGGCGAGCAGGGGTCCAGCCAGAACGCAGCACAGCTCCTGAGCCCCTCGTCTCAGAGTGTGAAATGTGTTTTCACCGGAAGAGTGCTTGGTGGAGTTGCTGTTCTTCGCAGGGCCACCGGAAGCATTTTCTGGAATAAGTACATCGGGGCCACCTAGAGCTCAGACTACCTGTGCCTGGTATCCTAACACCCCCTCCTTTCATGAGAATGGTCCCCTTTACAATTTGCCTCAAGTGTCTACATATGCCAGGCAAGCTCGGAATCCTGGCCTGGTTAGCTGGAGCACAGCCTTTTCTCCAGGCCTCACTTTATAGCAGTGGTTGGTGGGGACAGACGTACCCATTTGAAAGGCCAGCTGGAGCGGTAATTTTGTTCTGTCCATCACTGCTGCTGGTCCTTCTGGAATCCCAGGGTGTTACATTCAACGCACACCCCTAGACTAATTAGAGGACCACCGTGGACCACTTTTGGAGAAGGGAGGAAAGCACATTCCACACACCACTCTGGATATCAAAGTCTCTAGTGGACGGCTACCTTGGTTAGATTTCAGTTGCAGAGTTGAAGACATTTCACTCTGCAATGTTGTTAAAAAGCTTCAAAAAATCCTCTTGTGGTATGTTTCTAATTTAAGATTGAAAAAATATTTCTATTGTGCCATATATAGAGTAACCTAAAACCCAATAAAAGCTTCGAATTAGGGCTGGACAGAATGGTTTGAATTAAGCTCAGGTAGAGGCAAGGACACCGTATCTGTCGGCTGGGGCTGCCGGTTCTCGGGCCAAAACGCAGATTCAAACTGGGAGACCCGACCTTCTGCCAGATTCCGACACTCTTGGCCACTGGCCCATCGTGCTCTGATAATACTGTCATCTGCCCCCAGCCCAGGAAGGGCCTGATGATTGCTCTTTATGTCGTCTGGGTTGCTTTGCAGGTTTCTCATTGGGGCTTAGTTTATTTGATTTGTTGGTTAGTTATTTCTTTTCTGGAGGTACCGGGCAGCCTTTACCTAGCACCTCCCTTTGAGAAGCTGCTCGCAGGTTGCTCCCCCTCCCATACAGTGAGTGTGTGTTTTTCTGAGCGGAGGCGAGACGTCCTCACCTCAGTGTCCAGTGTTCCATTCAGTCTGGAGAGCAGCACATGCTCAGTGAATGCAAAGTGAATTCATAACTTTGAATGATCCAGTGAGTGACAAACATGATTTTTTTTTTGTTATAAACAATGCTGGATGAAACATTTTGACATCTCTGTATATTATACATATAGAGCAGGTGCTTGAATAACTTGGTTTCATTTAAAGTCATTTCATTATAACATTGATGAACTGCCGTAGGACCTTAACTCTTGTTTATATTGAGTAGTCTGTGGTAAAACTGGTTTCCTTATACATTGTTTTGCTGCAGTTCTAAGAACCAACAGATGATGTTAAGTGAGGGCTTAATTGTGTGTGTGTGTGTGTGTGTGTGTGTGTGTGTGTGTGTGTACAATACACCTCTTGACCCCACTCCCTTTTTACATCACACACTTCAGTTGCCATGTGCCCCAACCCTAACCATACTCCCCATCCCAACCTTCTGGGCCCAGTCCATAGCTGATTGGATAGGGAAGGTCACCTGTCTCCAAGGACCCACATCACAGGCTAGACTAAACCAGTCACATTTTCTCTTGAGATTTGAACTAAGACACACACAGAGAAAGGTGTGGGGTGCTTAAACTGGTAGGATACTAGACTCAAGAGCTGAGGCTAGATTCTGGTTGGCCATGATGGAGCCCTGTGTAAGCAGGTGAGTGAGCAGAAAAATGAGAGAGAGAGAGAGAGAGAGAGAGAGAGAGAGAGGCTGGTCTTGGCCTTCCCCTAGCTGGAGTTTGGGCCTAAGAAAGGTGGGAATGTGGGAGCAAGTGGATGGAAAGTAGAGGCAGCAGGCTGGGTGGGTCAGGGAGGAGGCACAGACCGAGCTGTCCCCTGGCCCTCTGGTCTGTGCACCACTGGGCTGGTGGGAGGGCACTCAGAAGGGGCCCTTACATTTTAACAAAGTGCGAGTAACAGGAGAGTGGAAGATTTGAATGAAGCTTGGTGGTTGGGGGAGAGGCTCCGCTGACAAAGCAGCTACAGGCTTGGAGGCTTGGCTTGGGGCGGGGGAGAGAGAGGCAGCCATCAGCAGCCATTTGAGAGCAAGATCTCTGAGTGAGTGGCAGGTTCAGGGCTCCATCAGACCCGGCCTCCAAGCCCTCCTCAGCCCATGTGCTGAGAGGCACTGAGACCCAGAGAGGGGCAGGCCCTTCCCTAGGTCACACAGCCATTTCTGAGCACCATTTGATGCATCGTCCTCCTTCCCACAGGCAGGAAGAATAGCCAGGGCTTCATTTGTTCTGCAGCAGGCTGAGTGGCTGGGTGTCGTCCTGCCTTGTCTGGAGCCTCGGGCACTCTTCCATCTCTCCCTGCTCAGCCTCAGAAGTGTCCTGGGTCCCAGGGCTACCTTGTCCCTTAGCCTCCTTGCAAAAGCCCTCCATTTATGGCATCTTCCAGCCCCCAGGAAAGCCGCTAAGAAGGGGTAAGTCATGCTCCTGCTCATCTCAGAGTCCCCTGACATGATAAGTGACAGTATTTCTGTTGGGTCACACTGGTTGGAACATCCAAAGCAGAGATCATTAAGCCATAACAGATCTTCTTCCTATAGATTCTGAAAAGGCAAGGTGCGGTCCTCCTGGCTAGAACTTGTGTTATATTTAATTATTTAAAATGATGGTATCCTACCACCCCCGCCCCCCAGAAGAGGAATGGGGGAGAGTCTCTAGTTGGGGGGAGGCAGAGGGACTGTCCAGGTGTTCCCACCCCTATAGGAGTGAGTCCTATCCTGCCCTCTAGCAGATGGCCTTCCTGACCACCTCAAGCCATGACCTTCCTGGGTGCTGCTGGGCTTTCTGAGTCATCATGGATACAGCAGCCCAGTCAGGAAGCTGTTATTATTCTTCCAGTATACAGAAGAGTAAACTGAGTTTCAGGGACAGGAAACTGCAGAACTGGGGAATAAGTGAGGTAGAATATGGCTGGAGCCTTGCCCACATTTGTTGGAAATGTGTGTCTGAGTTGGAGATAGTGTTTTGGGGTAGAAGGTCCTGTAGCGGGGTCTCAGAGGGCAGGGCTCGGCCGGGCAATAGACATTTGGGTGTGTAGGTCATAGGATGGTGGGAACAGGGGTCACTTAGCACCGTGTGGAGGTGGGAATGAGTGGCGTGGTGAGAGATCCCAAGGTAGACAGAATCTCACCTCATCGCTTCTTTTGTATTCTTCCCCATAATTCAAAGCCACGACCTTCATGGCTCTGAGTCTAGAGACCGTCTCTCTGGGGCTCAGCAGGGAAACCTCTGAGGGCAGGACAGCCCCAGCTCCCACTAGGTGGCACTGTTGCAGGTCATTTCCTCCCAGAAGCCCTTCTTAGAGTGTATGTGTGAGAGTGTACGTGCTTGAATACCTGAGCTGGCTGTGGAGTGTGAGTGTGAGTGTGTGTGTGTGTGTGTGTGTGTGTGTGTGTGTGTGTGCGTGTGTTGGGCATCCTTGGCTTGGGTCTTGCAATGCCCCCGCCCACCTTTTGTGCCTCTGCTTCTGTGGAAGTTTTCCTTAGCACAGAAATGATTGCTTTTGAGCCATCCTTCCAGGGCTCCTAGGAGCTCTGGGATGTTGGCACCTGACCCCAGGGAGTTACAGAATAAGCAGGGTAGGTACAGCTCTCCTGATGGCTTACCCATCTGTGGGAGGCTGGCGAGTTGTCCTGAAATCTAAGCCCAGACGTAGTGAAGAACTCCTGCAGGCCTTACACTCTGGGTGGGCAGTATCGGGATTTGGATTGGGGGCAAGCGTTCAGGGGCTGGAATATTTCTAATGCAAATAGATTTTATTTTGTGTGTTAACTCTGGATGTGGGTGGTAGTAGCTACTACAGTGCTGTGTTGAGAAAGTTTCTGAGGCTGGGCCTGGTTCAGGAAGAAAGAATGCTATTGCCAGTCAGTGATGTCTGCCCGAGGCTTGGGGCAATGGTAGCACTCATGACATATTTTATTGATGCAAGAGGTCACTTGTCTATGAGCATGCACCTGTAAGTCAGAGAATCTTAGATTTTTATGACTTTAGAAATTATCCAACTCACTCGTTTATTTCATAGATGGAGAAACTGAGGCACACATAGACAGAATGTGTTGCCCATCGACACATGGCTGTTGATTGGGAGGCAGGTCTCTGACCACCAGTGCTATGTCATTCTTGACATACCCTGCCTTTCCAGTTGATCTAGTTTTGTGTTCAAACAAGGTCCCCAATACCACACTAACTTCTTTTGTCTGGTGTTTTGGAATCTTTAGACATGGCTGCCAAGAGAAAGCTCCAAATAATGCTCCTCTTTGTGTCTTTGTATTCTAGGTAGATTCTGGCTAGGGAAGATTGTAAGGCTGAATATTGGAAAATAAATCTTAAGAGAGAAGAAAGAAACCGAGGTTCTGTATATCTGAAAAAGAACACAGGGCAGCAAATTAGACATGGCTGTGACTCCTGTTAAACCCAAAGAGGCAGGCTGACAGAGAGCAGGAGGCTCTCCACTGAGACATGAGGAAGGATTGCCTGATGGTGGAAGGGGCTGCAGGCCATCACCTCAAGGCTGGGTCTGCATGGGCTGCCTCACATGCCCATCTGCTCAAGCAGAGCCAGTCGGTACCAGCAGAGCTCCGTGGAGTAGAGCAGGCACTCAGGAGCTGGAGCCAGGAGCAGCTTCTAGGCTCAGCTCCGTCACCAAATTACATGTATCACATACTGTCCCTTTGCTTCACTGTCCCCACCTGGCGTATGGGGTTGGCTACCCAGTACCCACAATGCACTGAGAATGAAAGGACATAATGGCTGTCAATCTCTGTGGGTGTAAGAAGTGGATTGAAAAGCAAGGGTGGAATGTTCTACTGAGGTCTCCATGAAGAGAACCACAAGCTCTGCTTAATAGTCTTTGTGTGTATAAACGTGGGGATGGGAACCTGTAGGCATACTGTGAGTGAGAATCATATTAAATTATTGGGATGCTCTATTGGGAGTAGCCAGGACCTGCGCTGGGCTGTACTGGGCACTCCGTCTTTTTTAACTCTCTTAATAATCCTATGAGACAGGTACTTTTATTAATCCCATTTTCCAGAAGAAGAAGCTGAGGCCAGAGATGTCAAATCACATATCCAAGAATATATACTCACTAAGTGGCAGAGTGTTTAATCAACCACCTGCCTGCCCTCAAGGAGGTTGCCATCTGTAAATTAAT
Organism: Rhinolophus sinicus; assembly: GCF_036562045.2. Lineage (NCBI taxonomy): Eukaryota > Metazoa > Chordata > Mammalia > Chiroptera > Rhinolophidae > Rhinolophus > Rhinolophus sinicus. The sequence goes on from NC_133759.1 coordinate 37,318,327, forward strand.
CTGAGGGAGGGCTTGCTTGGGGCACCCATTTCTAACTGTATATGTTGTCTGGATGTATCACAGGTGTCTTGGAGTGAATAAGGGCTTAAAGTATCCACGTAGGGTGGGGGTATTGTGTGTGTGTGTGTGTTAGTGTGTGTTTGTATACATGTGCACATGCGTTTCAGAAAATGATGCCCAAAGTACAATCCAGAAGATGGTGGCTCTTTAATGAAAGCAACCCAAGCTGGAGACCAGGCCTCCATCATCCTTGATGGACTGTATTAGTCAGGGTTCTCCAGAGAAGCCAACAGGGGATGAAAGTGTGTGTGTGTGTGTGTGTGTGTGTGTGTGTGTGTGTGTGACTTCCTCTTGCCCAGGGGACAGCTGGGCTGTACCCATCTGTTAGGAAGAAGAGACTCTCCCAGGGGCACACACACTCACATACATTATAGAGTTCTCAGGTAGGGGGTTTGGTGGAAGAGTCCTTCTGGATAAGCTGAGCAGCAAATGTGTTCCTCGGGAGCCCCTCTGTATTCATGGGAAGTACGAGGAGACTTCTGGGTATTGGTGTGATTTGCAGCCTTTTCTGCTTCCCACAAAGCTTTAACAGCACATGGAATCTCTTCTTTCCAGAATATTCTGCAGCCTTTCCTATTGGTGGCTATGAGTCTGCTAGAGTTCCTGGTGGGCACTAACCTGCAGACTCTAATTATCTTGTGGCGACTGACTGGAACCTCTCCATGTTCCTGGCCAGAGCCCCTCTAGGTAGGAGAGGATGGCCTAAGGAGTGGGGAGTAGCTTTAGCCATGGTGCCTGACTCCAGGGAGTGGGGAAGCCCTACAACCTAGCCTGCCCAGCCCAGCCCAGTGTTTTTAATTCTCTGAGCCCACTGAAGGCAGAATTGGGCGCACAGATGCCATGCCTTTGACCAAAGGCTCAACCATGTCCTCGTCTGGTCGAGACCATCACAGCCCACCATTCATTTGTTCCAGGGAGGGCCCTACCCCTGGAGCTCAACTCTTGAGGGCAGGGTTTGGTGGCCTGGGGGACCCTGAGAGCGTAGGAGGGAGGCACTGAGTGCAACCTAAGTGTTCAGGGAAGAACATTTGAGAAGAAGACATAAAGACAGCAGTAGTCAGGTGAAGTTGTGCATGTCTGAGTGTCTGTGCATCCTTTGCAAAGGCCCTGATGAAAGATAGAGCATGGCCCACTCAAGGCCCTGTAAGTTGTTCAATGTGGCGGGAGCCTAGAGTTGTAGAGGAGAGAGGCAGAGGGAGGCAGGACAGAAGCTCTTAGGCCTGCGGGGTGTAAGCCAAAGGAGTTTAGACTCCATCTTATGTGCAGCAATACTGGCAGGTTTAAGTTTTTGAGTGCTCACGGTGTGGAGGGGATGGGGTGATGCTAGAGGCCAGTGGCCATGTGGCAGCTGTGGTGTCACCCAGGTGACTGAGAAGAGGACTGTGGCCACAGAGGTCTGGTTGAGGGGCCAGAGCTGGTCGTCATGGGTAGGATGCCATGAATGACTGAGCATGTGCAGCATGATGAGGCCTGAGGAGTTAAGGGTGATGGAGGCCTGGCCTCTAGCTTGGGTACCAGTGAGGGGATGGTGCTATTCTCATGGCAGGGCCACTATCTTCTTCAAGGGTGTTGGGCTCCCCTGCCCTCGGACACCTATCCTGTTCCCATGAGCCTTCTTACTTTAATAGCCCATCTCATGAACCTGAGCTTGGCTGGGATTGCTGAATGCCATTGTTATCTCCCTGGCAGATAGCCCCAAGGTCTGCCTGGGCCTAGGGGCCTGACTCAGGGGAGAGAGGGCTGGAATATGGTGCTGGGCAAGTTTACCTGTGTCTTTACAGCTCTGCCAGAGCCCTGGGGCCTGATACAGCTATCCTTCGAGGCACTCAGAGCATTTCTTGCCCCCTGGCTCTGGTACCCCAAGAGCTGTTGCATCTCCGAGGAAGGGGTCCCGCTGGTTAGGCAGAGATTTTCTAAGTTGCTACTTGTGGCTGGAGAGTCTTGGGGTTGGAAGTTGCATGTGAGGAAAATCTGCGTGGAGCACCTACTATGTGCCTGGCCCTATGCTGAGTTCTGAGGGGGAGGGAGACCCAGTTCTCATGCAAGACACATGAGGAGACCAACAGCTGACACCCCATGATCAGAAATTGGTTTGGTTGGCAGCTTAGTGAAGGGAGAGGGCAGTGTGGCCTAGGGGGTTACAGATGCTTCAGACAGAAAGGACACCTGTGTCCAGTGCTCATCTAAAGGGAAGGAAGGGGGTTGTCCCTGATGGGGGAAGGTCAAGAGCAGAGGAAGGGCCAGGAGTGAGTGACAGGGAAAGGCTGGCTTTTGGAGTGAATCAGTGTGTATATGTATGAAGGTGTAAATTGCACAGATCAGGCATTGTTTCTTTACATATATATTTAAAGTCTATAATGCATAAATTATAAATTTCTCGTCTTAAAGGGGGGACAGTCAGGTACACCTTTCCCTCTGAAGCACAGTGGAGACAGACAGCTTTGGTACAGCACTTCTCATGGAGCCACAGGTGAGAGCAGGGATGGAGCGTGTGAAGGGTTCGTTGGTCCAGCTGACAGAGCTGCCTCCACCCTGGCTCTGAAACCTGACTTCCCCCAAGGCCTCTCAGACCAGACCTGGTCTCTAGGGCTCCCCTGTCTCCACCGCAACATTCCAGGATCTGAGTATAATTAGGGGCACTCACAGGGACCTCAGAGAGGGGCTGAAGTCAGTAGATGGCCAGCCAAAAAGATCAACACCAGGGAACTGGTTTCTAGCACTGAGTCCACAGGTGGACAGTGTACAGCCTGGATGGCTGTGGACAGCAGTTGTCATCAGGCAGGAGCGGGGCTGACACCTGTGTGAGAGGCTGGCGGCTCACTCAGCCCATAGCAGTGGCAGGTGGGAGGAGAGCAAGGAGGGCCCTGGGTCATTTCTGAGATGGGAGAAGCTCTGGTCTGGCCATGACAGGGTGGACGACCCCGTCGGCTGAGAGGTTGTGGCCGGTCACATGGGGCCCACCCTGTGCTGTTTCCCACCTGTTTCCTGAGGCCCATCTCTAGCTCTCACCCAGGATGATGCGCCTGCAGCCTGGGCTTGTGCAGTTGGGCCATAGGACTGTAGAGAGAACCTGCCTTAGGAGGGAGGCCGGACAAGGGCTACTGTACATCCAACTTGCCTCAGAGGTAACTTGATTGCTGGACATGAGACTTCCTCCATTTGTCAAATTGGTTTTCTCCTCTGGTTCTAGAGTGAAGATAAACCTGGCCCAGCTGTCAGCAGGTCACTGGGCTTCCCTCTGCCTTGAATGGCTGCCTCTGCTTTCCCCCGGTACACCAGAGTCCCAAGTCTCACCTGTGCAGTCCTTTGTCCTCTTTGGCTGGAATCATCTTCCTAAACACGCACCTGAAGTGTGAGCTCTTTAACGTTGCAGCTAGTGACCTGGTCCTGCCACAGCTCCCGCCTTGTCACCTCTGAGCCTTTGCTCATCACATCCCATTGGCCCAGACACTTCTCTCCTGACCTTCTGTCCCCTCTTCCAGGAAGCTGTCCCTGGTCTCCCCTCTGTGCTCACCAAAGCATCAGTACACATGTCTCTCATTGCCCTGATCAGGAGGCCCTGGTATTGCCTGTCCATCACCTCCCTTCATAGTGAGCACCTGGAGAGCAAGGGCTTAGGTGGAATTTTCTGAACCAAACCTGTGGAGAATGGGACCCAGGAGAGGTGGGGGAAGCCCTCTGCAGCTGGTGATTGCTGAGTGGTCTGAGGAGAACGTTCTGTATCTCAGCCCTTCTCCTTCCTGAGACCCCCTAGGCAGACCAGGCCACTGAGGGGCCCCTAGACTCAAAACTCACAGCGGAGTGGGAAGGCAGGTGGCAGTAGCCCTGAGCTTCCACACAGAGCACCTACCCTATGGCAGTACTGTTTTCCAATGTGTAACACATCTTCCCTCTAACCCTCACAGAGCCCTGGGAGGTAGGCAGTATAACAAAATATCCCCCCGATGAAGAAACAGGTTCAGAGAGGTGAAGCGACGTGCCCAGAGTCCCGCAGCTGGTAACAGTTGGAGTTGGAGGAGGGATTAGGTTTCATGTTGGTCTCATCTCAAAGTCCATTTCTTTCCATGACTCCACCCTGGCCCTTTGTAGGTCTGGCCTGTGGGAACAAGCCCGCTCTAGAAAGGTCCATTCCAGCCTGAAGAGCATGTGCTGTTTGTTTCTTACCCAGCATTCTGTCAGGGTTCCTGGCACAAGCATCTGACAAGTCATGTAAACTCTTACGGGCGTGAGCCCTGACGTCAGGGCCAGCTCCTCCTCTGTTAGTGTTTCCTAATTGGTATTATCTCAGCAGTTGCTTTAGAAATTGACTTTGATGAAAAAAATTTAATTACATAATGAATTACTCTCTGAGGAGCAGGCCGTTGTGTCATGGCTCAGCCACGTGTGGGGCAGGGAGCCGGCTGAAGGGGAGTGTTTGGGATGAGTTGACGTGCGTCCCCCCACAGCGTGCCTCTGCATTTTTCCGTGGTGACTACAAGATGGATTTGGGACTTGAATGGCCTGCAGGGATAACACACGAGTGTATGGGCCACGGAAACATCTGCGCCATTTTGCTCCAAACGGACCAGAGAAAGCTGAGTGCGTAAGAAGCCTTGTTTTGAAATGTGTTTTCAAAATAAAGGGTTTCATAACAACCACGATTGCAGAAACAACGGCTGATGGAAATAACTTCCTGGAAAGCAGAGGCCTCCATGAGAGTTGGGATTTAAAAGGCCAGGCCAAGTTTCAAAACAAGTCAACTTAATTGAAGCTCTTTGCACCCGCACATGCGCGTGCACTCACACATGTGGTGCCTCCCTCAGGCTTCAGCTTTGTTGTTAGCCTCTGATGCTCTGCCCAGGACCACTGAGCCTTTGTTTCGGGGTCTAGGGCAACATGGGGAGGGGGTAAGGTGGACTCCCCTTTCTCCCCTACTCCCAAGTCCCTGGACTAAATAGAGTGGCTAGAGGTAGTTCCTTCTGCATTAGTTGCCTAGAGCTGAACTATGTGTCCCTGCCCTCTGGCCACATGATTGGACCAGGGACTGAGGCTCAGCCAAAGGCAGCCTCTCATAGGCTAGCAAGTGGCCTATGGGGTACTCTGTTACTGGATGTTGTCCAATAGAGGCTCAGGATTTGGTATGATGACTCATAGGCCCAATCAGATCCTCTCCTCTGTGGGTACCAGAGGGGAGGGATAGATGCCAGCAGGCAGCAGAGAAAAGGCAGAAGTCAAGAGATTCTTAGAAGCCCTGGGACAGCAGGAGAGCAGAGGCTGCTGAGAAGGCAGTTGGCAACAGGAGGAGACCGAAGACTGGGTCATGAGAATGTCAGAGCCCTGGAGCCACAGTGGCTCCTGAAGGTAACTCCTGTTCCTCATGGCTGACCACCTACATGTCTCCACAGAGCCTTACTATACACACGCATCGCTGGAGGTCCCTTGAACCCGTTTAACTTCTTGCTCCCCAATGGACCCCAGCCAGCCAAGGGCCCACCTACGTTCTTGCCTGTGCAGATGGTTCTGTTGGGAGCCACAGACAAGCAACAAGAGAAGATTTTTGCCACGGGGAATCGCTAGCCTTGGTATCACCTTCATCGCACCTTTCATTGGACTTTTGGGCGGGGGAGGGTGGCTGTGGGACCCTCAGCTTCCTAGTCAGAAGAAAGTGGGTGCAGGTGCTGTGCTGAGGCTGGGGATGCTTGGCAGCCCCAGGAGACCTGCTTTCCAGACCAGAAGAGTTTCCCACAGAGTTGGAAGGACATGGTTCTGCTTTGGATTTGGAAAGGGTCTTGCTGCATTTTTCCAATGTTGGTTCAACGAAACTCAAAACCGTTTTTCCTAACGCTTCCCCCTCTTCATTTTTAAGTCATTCTATACGTGCAGAGAAAGGCACTACATGTGCTTTTGATTCTTTTACCCTGAAACCATCACTCTTTCTCCCTTGAGAAATCCCATGTCTCAAAAACTTTTGGAGACATTTAAGCCCTTTCACCCTCTCTTAAGTCCAGGACCCTGCAGGCTGCTAAAAGCAAGTGGATGTGGAGGATTTCAGTCAAAACCAAAGGCGTTCCTCTTTGCCAAATCCCAGTGTGGTCAAGGCCAACCTAAGTAAGCAGCAGCCACGTTCCTAGGAAGCAAGGCCTTGGAGAAATCAGCACCTGAGTGGAGACGTGAAGCCTATACAGAAGAATAATGGGTGTCAAGTGGTAAATGAATATCAAGGGTTGACTTGTGTATCCAGTCCTGTAGCTGCAACACACTGTCTTCTCTGCCCCCGCCCTGGGGACTGGAGACTCATGCCCTGCCTGCTGGCCCAGCAGAGGCTCCCAGCAGAGGCTCCAGGGGGACCTTGGGGTCTACCGTTCCTGCCTTGTGTCTTGAGGACAGCAGCTCCTTTTAGATAACCGATGGCGATGGTGATGGTGATGTGTAGGGGCGATGAGACAGGACAGCAGAGATGACAAGCTCTGCGCTTGAACTGCAGGAAACTCATCCTGGGCCAGTTCTTGGGAAGTGGGAGAAGAACGTGTTGCATTCTCCCGGGCCAAGAAATGGCTGCGTTCCTAAGAGGGGTGCAGTTTTGGGGTTCAGGGCACCGACTTGCTGCGTTCAAGTCCCAGCTCTGCCATTTACCAGCTTTGGGACCCTGGGTAGGTAGCGTTTGTTTCTGTGCTGTAACATCTCTGTCTGTAAGCTGGGGATAACAACAAGCCCCCCACGTCACGGTGACTGAAGATGTATGCGTGTGTGTTTGTCACGCTGTACCTGCCTGGCATCTAAGGAATGCTCTTCAAATGCTTGCTCTTATCAAGAATGCCATGTATGTGAATGCAGTGATGTGATGTCTCGGATTTTCTTTAAAATAATGTGGGAGCTGGGAAAGTGGGTTGGAGCACAGATGAAACAGGACTAGCCGTGAGCTGACAGTTGTTGGCGCTGGGTGACACGTACACAGTGGTTCATTATATTATTCTTTCTACCGTTGTTTGAAGTTTTTCATAATAAAAGGTAAGACAAAAATTTATAATAAAAGTTCCATGCATGTGTGTATATTTGTATATGAGAGAGAATAATGTTTATAGCAGAGCTTTACTAGATATGCTATGCAGTATGCAGTACACAAGCTGATTTTAAGTGACATGCCAATGAACTTTACAATGTTAATGATTATTTAAAATTTAATCAATTATAGCAAGTGATATGGGCTATGATAGTGTTTCCTTTTAAAATAAAATTAAGTAGGAAAATTGAGTTAATTTGACGAAAGGCATTAAGACGATAATGTGAGTGGAAGAGATGTGCATATGGCAAACATAATGGAGGTAAACACTGAATTGCTAAAGTTTTGGGAGCTTCCGTAAAGTTCTGATGAGAAAGGACTCATGTTTATTACTCTGAGCACATGCTGTGTCAGCTTTATGGAGTCATTTATCTAGAAGATTTTAACATGGGGTTCACGGCAGCAAGAGGCAGGAGTAAGACTGTGGTCTATGGAGACACACAGACCTTTTTTCAGTTCCTGATTCTGCCACATAATGGCTGTGTGACATCAGGCAAATGACTTACCTGCTCTGGGCCTTGGTCCTCATATGCAAAACTGGGATGTTACTATACATCTTAAAATGTCCTTGTGAGAATTAAATGAGATGATGCCTGTGGTGCCCTTGGCATAGTGCCTGGCATGTAACAGGTGCTTAATTAATGGTGGTTTACTCAAGAAAGAAGTAGAAAAGGCCAGATGGAGGTCAGAGGCCATGTCCGAAGTCGGGGCATGGTCCTTACAGGTTCAGACCATTCAGAACAATTTTACTCCTACTTTGGACACAATTCTAAGGAGTGTGTTTTTTTGTTTGTTTTGCTGTTTTCCTAGTGGGTGTCTCCTGAGAAACGGACAGGAGACAGGTGGGGACATGCTGAGCAGGCAGAAGAGAGAAACCGTTGATTGACACAATCAACAAGTCATTAGCTGCGGAGCATTTTGTGTGGCTCCTTGGCTTGTTCCAATGTCATTATTGGCAGTTTAGTATTTCCGTTGCTTGAAACAGTTCCCACCCGTCAAGCCAAAATTTGCTATCTATGATTCACTAATAAGAGCTTTTATTGAGCGTTTACTGCATGTCAGGGATAATGCTAAGACCTCCACATTCATTTTCTGACTTAACCGCCCTGAGTGCCCTGCAAGGGAGGTGTCACAGTTCTCACAGCACAGCTGAGGACGCTGAGGCTGAAAGGACGTGGAGACTTCCTGAGGGTCCTGCAGCAAGCAAGAGGTAGGGCCAGGATAGAACCAGGTGTGATGCAAAGCCCGTGGGTTTGGTGGCAGGACTCCACGAGCCCTCTATCCGAGGGGTCCCGTGTACTTGTACAGAGCCCCTTGGTTCCTCAGGATTTGCACATCCTTCCAACCAGCATGGTGGCATAGGGCCTCATTAGGGCAGCTTGTGGGACATCTGCCTGGTAGCCTGGCGGAGGTGTTCCTCTCCCCAGTCTGGAGACCCTTTAGATATTTGCACTTAAAAGTGCAAGCTCTGCACATCTTCAGAGGAGATTTAATGACAAGCAGGCTTTGAACATTTGCAAACTGTGTTTTTAGGTCACAAGGACCTTCCCTTTTGTGTGATGGGGGGTAGGGATGGAAAACACATGTCTTGATTTCTGCCATTTGTGCCTGAAATCCCAAAGATAATGGTTGTTTGAACTTTACGGTAGTCTGTTAACAGATTTTCAAACAATTTTCCACTAATCCAGCAGTTCTTTATAGATACTCATAGGCATCTAACATTTCCAAAGAGAAAAACAGTAGCCCATGGTTTGGAAATGGTAATGTTCATTTATGGAATTCACATAGCTTCTAAATGGGACCATCTCCTGTAGAAAAAATGATTTTTCTATTAAAAATTTTTATAGAAAAAATACTGTCTATATTTCAATTTTTAAAAACATGAAAAAATTGTTGCTTCTGGCAGTCACACTAGGAGATACTCAATAAATATGATCATATTTACCCTTTTACCTGTGATCAGTATGTTGGGCTGGGTTTGGCTGACCTGAGCAGGGTTTGCTCATGCGTCTGTGGTCAGCTGATCCTGGCTGAGTTTGTTCATGTATCTAGGGAGCAGTTGTCTGAAGTCTGGTCTAGAATGGCATTGTCTGGAATACATGGAGGACTCAGCTGTTTGACTTGCGTTTCATCCTCCAGCAGGCTAACTGGGGCATATTCTCATGGTGATGGTGGAGGTATAAAGTAACCACAGAGTGTAGGTGCATTTCAAGTCTGTGTGTCATTTCTGCCAACATTCCATTGGCCAAAGCAAGTCATGTGGCAAAAGATATGGATACAGGTCCGGCCTGGTGGCTCACGTGTTTGGAGCACCGTGCTCTTAACGCCAAGGTCACTGGTTCCATTCCCACATGGGCCAGTGAGCTGCGCCCTCTACAGCTAAGATTGTGAACAACAGCTCTCCCTGGAGCTGGGCTGCCCTGAGCAGCCGGAGGTTGGTGTAAGCTTCCGTGGGCTGCCAGGGCTACCGTGTGCTGTCATGAGTGGCTGGCAGCCATTGTGAGCGGCTGTCGGCCGGCGAGGGCTGCCGTGAGCTGCTGTGAGCGGTCAACCGATGACTGGCGACCGACTGCCTCAGCCGTGGGGAATGCAAGGCTCATAATACCTGCTTCGGCCAGGGAGCTGTGTCCTCAACAACTAGACTGAGAAACAACGGCTTGAACCAGAGTGGGAGGAGGGAGGCAGAAAAATAGGGGGAAAAAGATATGGATACAAGGAGAAGTAAAGAACTGTGACCTTTTTTTTTTGCCATCTATTACAGTGATTAAATTTGCCACCTATCACAGTGATTAAATTGGAACACGTTTTTGTTAGTGGCCTCAAACTCTTCACAATGATCTTGTGGGCAGTTAGTGAACTGCCCCAGACAAGAATTCCAGACAGTTGTTCGAGGAGACAGTTCCAAAAGATCTGTGACAACAGCAGCATCATTAGAAGGAAGGGTATGGCCTAGGAGGTGACTGCTGGGGAGGACAGTGCCCTTTTGGATGAAGAGCTGAGAATTTCATCTTGGGCTTGCTGGATTGCACTGAATTTTCATTGAAAATCTTACCTTGTAGATTAGTTTATCCAAATGATAAACCAGCCTTCGATGTGCGTATTGCTTTTTATTGCTCTCTGCAACAGCCAGCCCCTCAATAGTGAAAACTTACTCTTTCAATAACTCGCATTTCCTTGGCAATTTGAATTTTCTAGACTGTGGCAGCTGAACCATATTCTTTTCCACTTTGGCTGACCAATGGAACCTCTAAGGAGTGCAGTTATATAGGGTGCATGATTAATTTGTCACGCGTCTCCTGCACCCAGCTGCATTCGCTGAGCATCCTTCGTGCATCCTTGTGTCAGGCTCTGGGCATACAGGGACACACAGGAGGAGGAGGGGTGGGGAGGGGATGAAGATAAGAGGGAGAGAGGCCTTCATGGACCATTGATGATGAAGTTCCATGAAACTGAGAAGCACATTCATGCAGCCCTCAGCACCTGAGGTTACACACACACACACACACACACACACACACACACGCATGTACACAAAACATAGTGCCAAAGCCAGGTAAGAGATAGTCCCTGCGAAGCTCGGAGAATAGTGGGGGAGACACATGCACACGCACCAAACTTTTGCACTAGTGAGTGACAAAGAACATGAGAGAAGGCTAAGTATAGTAGTCAAAGGAGGTGCACCTAGCCCTGCCCAAGAGGGTCTAGGAGGGCTTCTCAGCAGAGGTGACTTTTGAACTGGGTCTCCAAGGATGACCAGGAATTCACAGGCAGAGACTGGGGACAACACTGTTGGCATATGCAGAGTTGTGAGAAAATAGGGCTCACTTAGGAGGTGGGAAGACTATGACAGAGAAGCAGAAGGTTTGGCATTTTATAGGAAGGAGATAAAGAGGTGACAAGATTGGAAGGGTGGGGGGAGGTAGGTTGGGATGGGAATCCAGTGACAGATGGTGAGGACTCTCCCAGGCAGGGGGCATTGGGAATTGAGAGAAGGAGACTGATGGGAGAGGAACTGGAGAGGTTGGTGGAACTCAAGGGCTGACCCAAGTCAGGGAGAGGTCACGGTCAAGGCTGTCACCTGGCTTTGAATAACTGAGGGAAGTAAACAGGGGTGTGTGGAGGAGGTCTCATGCACAAGAAAGCAAGCAGTGATGGTCAGTTATAAGTGAAGTTTAAATGTAATTAGGGCAGTGTACCAGAAAGGTTTGGCGTTGGAGTCAGGGAGACGTGTGTTTGAATCCTGGTTTCACCACTGTGTGCCTTTAGGCAAGTTACTTAATGTCTGTCAGGTTCAATTGTCTTATCTGGAAAATGGAGTTAATGCACAGAGGACTCTTCCGTGTGCTAAATTATGTGGTGGGTTTAAAGCATCTGGCATAGTGCCCCGCCCATTTCAGGTGCTGAGTCAACCCAGATAGGCAGGCAGGAGAGGGCAGAGTGATTTGGGGAGATGGGGCTTACAACTGAGAACAATGGTTATAGCCATGTGATCTCCTATGTATGCCCTGAGCTGCACCTCGGCTTGGGCTGAGCAGGTGGGCACATGTGAGGCGGTCCAAAGGCTGATTGGGTGAAGAAGATAGGCCAGAGGAGTTCAAAGGCAGGGTGTGTGTGTGGTCCCTGTGAAAAAGACCATCTGAACAGGTCGTGTCAAGGGTTGCTACAACTTATGATGCTTCCAACGGTTCTCCTTGAAGTAGGCTCCTCACTCCATCTTCAAATCCCAGCCTGAAGCCAGAGAGATGCCTGGGGGTAGAATTTGGTCCTGAGGATGCACACTGAAGTATTCAATGAAGGCTGCGCAGCTCAGTGAGTCCCGCAGGCTATGATGCCTCCCAGCTCAGTGAAGCATACTCACGAAGCGTCATCATCCCCCTTCAGAACCCCAGGCTGCCGGGGACCAGAAATGCTGCTCAGCTGGCTTTGTCTCTGTGAATATGGATGGGACCCAGTGTCTAGAGAGGACCATCAAGGTAGGTGGGGAGGGGAGTGGGTGTAAGGGTTGGAGATGCCCCAAGACGGACAAATGGATAGACAGATGGACAGGCAAACAGATGTGCCAGATTCAGAATCCAAGACCTTGGTCATTTGAAGAGGAGGCGTACAGATGGCAGGTGTGGCATCTCCAGACAGAAGTTGCACTCATGGGCAAAGTGAACACTGCAGGAATTCCTCCAGGTTCCCCCCCCCCCCCTGGCACTTGCCCCCCACCTCATACCTCAGGCACAGCCTTGACCTACAGAGAGGCAGCCAGGCTGGGCTCATGGACTCCAAGCAGCCACTGATGCAAAGACCAAGGTGTGAAGCATTTAGAAAAGCAGTAGCCATCTCTGCTGTGCCCTGGAGAGCCCGAGCAAGTTTACTGCAGGCAGGAGTGTCCTTAAGTATTTATTCAAAGGCTCTCCTGAGTACCTACTGTGTGCCCTACTGTATGCATGTGCCCAGTGCTCTGGGGATGACCTGAAGAAAGACCCAGCCTCAGTTTTCACCAAGGTGGTGGTCTGGCTGGGGGTCAACAACTACTGCATGAATTGACAGATAGCAGACAGAGAACAATAAAGGAGGGATTACCTACCATTCGCTCACTTGTTTATTCATTCACTCAGCAAATGTCTTACAGCTCCTTCTCTCTGCTAGGCCCAGGCTGGCCCTGGCTCTGCCTTTTTGGATCTCAGTCTGGTTTCAGGGCCTGGGGCACGAGTGGTGCCGGAGCAGACCAGAAGCACAGGTGCTTGTAGGCAAAGTCGACACAGCTTCTGGGGGTGACACTGAGTTGAACCTTAAAGGCAGAGCAGGATTTGGGGCAGGCTGCGAAGAGGGAGGGTGTTGGAGGGAGAGCAGTGATGGGTGCAGAGGATGGTGGTCTCCCTTGCCGAGGCCAACCCCACCCATGACCACTGCAAACAGGAATGAGAGTGGGAAGAGAGTAGGGGGTGAAAGTCCTATGTTCTGGGAAAACCCCTCAGTCCTGGACAGACTGGCGGTGGTCACCATGGCAAGGGCCCATGGGCTCCTCCTAAACCAGGCTGCAGGGCTTTGCTGAGCACTGCCCGAGCCATTAGGTGGTCAGGCAAGATCCACCAGAGAAGGAAGGAACAGGGCCTCAGTGCTGGGAGCTCACACGCTGACCAGGTGGTTTCCGGAGTGGGGAGAAGGGGAGACCAGAACAGGGCCTCAGCGCTGGTGCTGCTGCTCACTGCCTCAGGAGCAGCAGGCAAGTCGCTTCGCTCTCTGAACTTCAGTTCCTTTAGCTCTAACATGGGGCCAATTATAACTCTGACAGGATTGTTACAGGACTTGAATGAGGTCGTGTGTGTAGAGTGCCTAGCCCAGGGCCTGTGGGGAGGCGGACGTCACTGCCCACGCGCTGTATGAAGGCAGGACCTGTCATGCGGTAGGAGACGTGAAGGGAACCCAGACAGTGTTAGTCATAGCAGTGGGAGGGGCCCCTGAACCTGGGCCTTTTCACCCCTATTGCAGGCTCTGCAGGGAGGGGTTAGTGAAGGCAGCCTCTGTTCATCCTTGGGTGTGAGATGAGGGAGACAGACTCAGCGTCCTGCCCCTCACCTCTATTCTCCATCGCGATTGACCCGAGCGATGGACATTGCTTCTTTCTCGACCCAGTCCTGCCTTCCTCATTCTCTACTGATATCTTTCTCAAGAACACCGCCAGTAGAACTTCTGCACATAGCTGTTGGTCTCAGAGTCTGCTTTTAGGAAGCCCAGTCTAAGATAGTTGGTACCCAGAGGGGTCCTGAGACTCAGGCCCTAAAATGCGATCACATGCCAGCTGGCTGGCAGTGAGGCCCCCATCACTGGTGGGAGGTGAGCACAGAAGACCCTGGTGTGCTGGAGAACTGGGATGGGATACTGATGGGAGGCAATGCAGGCTGATGTATTAGCTCTGGCATTTAAGGGAAATAAGAGGGAAACGGTAACTGGGAGACTATAGAATTGGGTAGCTGTTGCTGAGTGCCATTGATTTGTTAAAAAGAGATAACAGCAGGCTCTGGGTAATTATTCACCAATTTAAGGCAAAATAGGAAGACAGGAGGCTTTGTTGGCATCATTAAGGAAACATTAATCTTACTCAGCCAGAGGACAGACAGAGAGGACTAGATTAATTGTAAGAGTAGAACTTCAGAGGCTGAGTTTTCAGCTCCAGTGAGCCCTCGTACACCAAGCCTAGGGCACTTGAGATGGGGATCGCTGGGCAGATACAACTGAGAACCTTGAATTTTCAGGTCCCCCTGAACCTGTTGGGCAGAAGCGGCCTGCTCCCCATTATTAGAAGATAGTTGTCCTCTCCCCACCCCTACTTGCCCATTTGAAGAGCATGTGAAGCCCTCAAATAAAAATAAGGCAGATGCTTTATAAAACAATGCTTACCTCCCTTGGGATTTATCCCCATTTCTCTTCCTGGCAACCAGACCAATAGCAAGATCAAATCCCAGAGGTCCTGACTGGGAAGGTGCTGGGCCTGCTGAGGGGGCCAGATCTGGCTAAGTGTTACACGACTAGAAGGAGTTGGGAGGGTGCATGGGGGATTGGATCAAGGTGTGTATCAAGGGAGGTGGAATATGAAGCTAGGTAGACGAGAGTTTATTGATATGGCAACACATAGAGGATTTAACATGGCAAGAACCCCAGGAGACTGGAAACTTGGCAAAAGGGATGGCCCACACGAAGTGAAATAGCCATGGCAGACTGCTGTGGCAGACAGCGCAGAAGGGATCGAAAGGCTTAGAGGACAGAGTGGATGTCCTGTGTGAAGCTGGCAAAAGTCAGCTGTGTTCCATGGGCAGGTCAAGGGGACAATCTGTTTCCCAGAGTGATGAGGAAAACACTGAGAGGGGCGCTGGTCTCACTGAGAAGCTCAGCGGACCGGGGCTGAAGTCAGTGAGAGACGTGGTTACAGTACAGGACTCACAGCAATGGGAATGACAGAGTCCCAAGTGCTAGGGGCCAAACGGCAGTACTGTAGTCTCAGAAGCAAGGCGGGCATAACTATGGTGACGAGCAGCAAAGTCTAAGTACAGCAGGAGGGCTCTACCTGCATAACACTATAGAGGCGGTTAAAGGAGCACAGTCTTCCATAGGAGACAGATGGGCAGCCAACAAGGGGAGGCTGGAACCCCTGAGGAAGGGGCCTGCAAGTCAGAAGCAACTGTGCTCGGTAATCATTACCCCAGGCCTTTCCCAAAGCTGCTTGTGGTCATTTACTCAGGTAGCCACACACAGGAGAGAATACTCAGACTTTATCAAAATCTGAGAAAACGGTTGGACTTTTCACAGAGTCTGAACTGACATCGATACCCAGAGACCCATGGTGCCATCATGGCTCTCCTAGAATGGGGCATATGAGGTCCATGCAATACGTGCGTCCTGGCCCAGATCTAGCTCACAGGGGATCCACTGGACCCATGGGTCTGCCTGATGCTCATTTCCCCAGGCCCCAAATCTACAGTTGGAATGAACTTGCTTGAGAGTTTGCAGATCGCTCACATTAGGTCCTTGACCTGTGGGGTAAGAATGATTGTAGCGAGAAAAGCCAAGTGGAAGGCTCTGAAACATCCCTCCTCCCTGACAAAGATACATAAAACAACAATACCTCATCCTGGGAGGGTTGGCAGAGATTCCTGCTACCCTCAAAAACCTAAAGCATGTCATAGCCCTATGTAACTCACGCCTGGCACCTTCCATGCCTTGTTGGATTCTGATGGACAACACTGGACTACCCCATATTTAAACAATGGTAAACTGTGACCTGGCTAGTTAACCTGTCAACCTAGCCTGTTCATACTAGTCAGCCCTGGCTGGGTAGCATAACCCTGACCCGGACACATCACAAAGTGGGACACTATAATCCCAAGGCAGGGACCACAGATAGTCAGCAGAGGCACTTGGATGATGTAATCCTGAAACATTTACCATATGTACACCTCAAACCACTTCCAATGCGTGTACAGCAGAAAAGCCCAATTATTGCCAATCAGCGTCACCCAGACTTTGCTTTCCTAATATGGGACAGAAACAACTCTGTCTGCTGGCCTTGGTAAGACCGTCCCTAATTCTGTTTCCATCCTAAGAGCTTACCTAGAATTTGTGCTAGATTAGGTTCCCTGTTTGGCAGTGAAACCCTCCACTCAGCCATCAAGTTTCGGCCTTGAATAGCCTATCTTTTAACACCAGGAAGTAGCCCTATTGCAGCTGCTGAGCTAGGTGTGCTCTCCGTGTTGGAGAAGATCCATGGTCTCCAGCAGGTGACATAGGAACATCAGTCTGGCAGTTGTGTGCCATTCCTACCATGGAGAAGGCGCAGAACCAGTTTGGATTGGCATGGGGCAGACAACAGTATACATTTATGGTCTTGGCCCGGGATGATGTGATTTCTCTTACTTTATGTTACAGTATAGTGCAAAAGGACCTAGGCTTTCTGGACATTTGTAAGAATGTGGCTCACTGATTGATGAGAACATGTTAATTGAACTGGATGAGCAGGAAATGACATGTATTCTCCATATGGTTGGGGTAAATTCTATAAAGACACAAGGGCCTTCTAAGTCTGTGAAATTTTTAGGGGTTCAGCATGCCGGAATATCCCTTCCAAAGGACGATTATTGGATCTGGCCCCTCCCAGCAAAAGCAGCACAGTGCTTTGTAGGCGTCCATGGGTTCTGGAGGTAGCATACTAGTACTGCATGTGGCTACACCAGCCTGATTCATGTACGGGCCATAGCGAGAGTTGACAGGTTGTACGAGGGCCCAGAGTGTGATAGGACTTTGTAGCAGGTCCAGGCTGTGGTGCAGGGAGGTTGCCATTTAACCTGGTAGATGCTCTGAAACTAGCAGTTGGGCAGCCAATGGCAAAGGCTGGCTGCTGCAACATGGCCAAGTCATTCTGCCATTTGGTTGTCCAGTGATCCCCTGAGTTTGACACAGCCATGAACCCGGGCACTAGGTTTGGTAGTCAGAGCTCAGGTCTGACCCCAGGTTCCATTCCCCCTCTTGTTCAGAAACCCTTGGGAAGTACACCCAAGTACACTACTGTATCCTTTGAAAACAAACTCTAAACAGCCCTCTATTAGCAGTTTACCATGCCTCTGTAAGGGAGCTACAGCAGGGATCTGGGTTCCCACTTGGCAGATAAGAAAACTGGCATAACTGACTCGTAACGAAAATATTAAGGGTCTTGTTAAAGGTCATCCTTTATCCATAAAGGTCATTCATTTATCCATTCACCAGTTATTTATTGAGAAACTTATGAAACCACATTGTCCAACACCAGAGTATCCTGGCAAAGTGGACCCAGTTCCTGTTCTCAAAGAACTCAGTTTAGAGTGGGTGTAGGAGGAAGAGAAAGTGGGTGTCAACTGGTAATTCCAACACTGTGGAATAAGTGTTAGCAGAGGTGTAAGGGTAGGGTGCTGGGTGAACTTGGGAGTAGGTAGGTAGGAGGGGGTGTGGGGGGGAGAGATAGAAAAGAGGGGGAGAGAGAGAGAGAGGAGAGGAGAGGAGAGGAGAGGAGAGGAGAGGAGAGGAGAGGAGAGGAGAGAAGAAATGAGAGGAGACGAGAGAGAACAGACTAGCAGAACTTTATGTGGTTCTGAGTGGCTGGATCCAGGCTGGGGGATACAGAAGGGTTTGGAAGGACAGTCCTTCAGGTTCCAGTCTCCTTCCTTGTCAATATCTCCGGCCCCCAGGGCCGCTGTCCCCAGAGCTACAACAGTGGGCAAGGCCCCAGGCCATTTCATTAGGAAGGTTTGTTTCCAGATTCATCCTCTAAGCCCTATTAAGTCTCTTACTTAGTGGGGAAGCAGCAAATCAAGATGACATTTCAAAAGCAGTGGCCCAGCTTGGTCCTGGAGGAACAGCTAAATCCTCACCCATATTAAATACCTTCTCCTCAATAGCGGCGGCTGGGCCATTTAGGAAAATTAAAAGGAGAAAGATGAACGGAGAGTAGGGAAATTAAAAACAAGTGTAATAGTGTTTCTAGTCCTATGGCAATTAAGAGACCTCACATATGGCCTTTTCACTTTATCCTTCTCTTGGCTTATTCAGAGGGTTGGTGATTATGAAAGTGGTTCTGCAAAGAGGTGCTCAGGTTTCTAGCTCTCTGTCACTAGGCCAGCTAGGTATCTGGCCGATGGCAGGCCCAAGCCTGCATGCTTCATAGCACACGTGCTGGAGACTTTGTACTGAAGAAAATCACCTTGTAGAAAGATTTCTATAAGGCAGCAGAATTCAGGGTTTGTCTTTACTCAGATAAAGCCAACATACAGCAAAGGAACTGGCTGACAAACTTGGGAAAGAAGGTCTACCATCACGGTTTCATCAAGTGGTGCTACATTAAAAGAACAGCGACATACCATTTTGAAGCCACAGGAATAACACAGATTAAGAAAAGAGAAAATGTAAATGCTACTTGAGGACATAGTGAAAACAACATGCTTGTGCATTGCTGGTGGAAGTATAAAATGATGCCAACTTTTTGGAGAGCACTTAGGCCACATGCATCAATATTTTTAATATGTATTAAGAATTCAAAAAATGTTGCAATAGTTGGTATAATAATTCTACTTCTAGAAATAGGTCCTAAGGAGATATCATAAGTGTAGACAAAGAATTGGGCAGGAATGGGTTCATTGCAATGTAATTCCTAGTATTAAAAAGAGAAATGTAGATGCCTAACAGTAAGGGATTACTTATGTCAAAAATGGTGCATCCATAAGAAGAAATCGTAGTTTCAAATAACCTTTATGAAAGATAAGCTTATGTGAAAACATTAAGTTAAAAAGGGGTACAGAATACTTTCCATTGTATGAATTCTTCCAACTCTGTGTCTCTCACATATACCTATACTTTCCCCAACCACACACACACATACCCACACCTACACAGTAAATCTGTCTTCACTGAACTGACCACTCAGTTGATTAATTAGATTAACTGGCACTCTTATTTTTTCTGTAAACAAAGCAGTTGATGCCCAGGGCTCTGGGAAAGATAGTAGCAAATCAGATTCTCATTTCTGTTTCTCCCAGCTCGGCTGTATGCTTACCAAGAGTCCATTTATTCTTCTCTTAATATTCTGCCAAATTCGATTTGATGATATATTATTGAGGAGTTCTGCTTCTATATTTAAAAGTGTGCTTAACCCCTTTTTTTGTGTGCTTGGGCAGATTTGGTGTAAGGGTTAAAGCTAGCCTTATAAAAGGGGCTGAGAAAATTTTCTTTACTATGCTCTGATTGTATAGCCTGAGAATAATCCATTGGCCGAAGGCTCACTCAGTACATACAAGTCGCCTTACATACTATTTTAACCTAGATTTATTTTTAGGGTCAATCATTAACTATTTTTTCTGTATCTTCTATGGATATAGGTCTATTAATGTCTTTTACATTTTCTTAAGCCAACTTTGTAGTTATATTTTACTAGAAAAACATAACATTGTTTGTTTACCTGGATTTTTATTTTACAATTATGTTATTCTGTACATTCTCCTAGGATTGCTTGTATTCTCAGAAAATGTGATTTTAAGTCTTAGTAATAAAATATCTATTGTTAATAAGCAAACATTGTGCATCAGGCACTGAGATAAGTGGTTTAAATGCATTCGCCCTTAATAACAACCCAGTGGTGTAAGAACTATTATCATCTCTACTTTATAGATGAAAAAAGCTGGGGACAGTAATTGTCCAAGACCATGCAATTTGTAGGTGGTGGAGCCAGGATTTGAGCCTACGCTTGTCTGATTGTGAGCCTGTGTTCTTATCCACTAGGCTATGCTATTGAGAAAAATTTTGGACAAGTGGACAACAGACAAACAAAATCCCACTTTGCTGTGGGATCACCATGCAGTTGTAGGAATTTGGTCTTGTTCAGGCTCAGGCTCTGGATATTTTTGCATAGTCTTCCTTGGCCTGTTTCCTGAGCAGTAGCTGCCTGAGGCCTGTGCCAGCTGTCACATTACATGGACACTTTGTGTCCATCATTGTTAAGGCAAAACGTATTCTACGTGAGTGGCTATTTCCTAGAGAAGTGAAGCTCATTCCTGTAAGCACCCAAATACTTAGCCATTCTCGATGGAAATTTTAGAAAATCTTTTGTATAACTCTGCGTTTTCTTTTTGAAGTTGAGAATACAATTTATTTTTTTCCCTTTTTTAAATTGACATTTTTGGATAATTGTAGATTTAATCCCTTGTATACCTTGTCCAGTTCCCCCAGTGGTCACATTTTGCAAAACTATAGTATAATATCACAACCAGGATATTGACATTTATGTAATCCATCAATACTAATCAGATTTCCCCATTTTGTTTGTATTCATGTGTGTGTGTGTATGAAGTGCTATACAATTTTATCATCTGAGTAGGTTCATGTTTCCCCTTGAACAGCTCCAGCATCACAAGGATCCCTCATGTAGCCCTCTCACACCCTGTTTCCCCGAAAATAAGACCGAGCCGGACAATCAGCTCCAAGGCATCTTTTGGAGCAAAAATTAATATAAGACCTGGTCTTATTTTACTATAATATATGACTGGGTCTATAATATAATATAATATAATATAATATAATATAATATAATATAATGTAATGTAATGTAATATAATGTAATATAATATAATACTGAATCTTATATTAATTTTTGCTCCAAAAGACGCATTAGGACTGATTGTCCATCTAGGTCTTATTTTTGGGGAAACACGGTAACTACTCTCACCTTTATTTCTGCCCCATGTTTTCAATTACACAAATATACATCATCATCAGATTATGTTGTAAACTGATTAATTGGACTAGTATTAACCTGATTGTTAGAAGGATGAAGTAGGAATTAGTGGGGATGTTACTACCGTATATAACAAGACAATGTGTGTGCGCGTGCGCACGAACACGTTCATACATGCATCTACAGGAAGCATTATAGAATAGGTCTCACACTATTAAGTCTTAATGGGGGTCATATAAAAGGAGATTGCTCCAAAGTCAAATAACTTTGGAAAACTGTTCTGTGTCTCCCCCTTGGAGATCCACAAAGCACAATAGTATATTAAATTCTCTACGAAGTCCTATAGTGAAAAAACTTATTTGGTTCTTTGCAGCATTTCCAAAACTTGACTACAATAGAACCTTTGGTTATGAAGCTCTTATTTCATCTCTAAAAAGTTTTACATCAAACAAAGTCTTGGGAAAGGTGAAATAAGGGGAAAAGAACATGGGCATGGTTTGCAAGTAAAAGACTTGGTTCTGACTCACATTTAATAGTTATTTGACCCAGGCAAGTTACTTAAGGACCTATTGGAGTAGCCTTTGAACATGGGTATAAGCAAGAAGTGATGGCAACTTTCAGGTGTTTCTCAGAAGTAAAATGAAGTTATGAAAACAGTGTTTTTTAAAGTACCAGTAAGACATTTGTAAAACTTACATACACTGAGGCCTAAAGCAAATCTGAAAAATTTTAAAGGATTTAGTGTTTTTGACCACAATGCAATTGAGCTATAAATCAATAGTAAAAGGATAACTATATTTGGAAATTAACTAATGTTATTCTACACAAAATAAAATCTACAATGGAAATTAAATAAAATATCTTGAACTGAACGATAACAATATTTCATTCAAAACTTGTGGAAGGCAGTTAAACATCTATTTATAGAGAAATGTATTTCCTTAGAAGAATATAAAGAATGAAATTGATGAACTTAACATCTCAAGACACTAGGAAAACATAGTCATCAACAGCAACAACAAAATAAACCCAAGGAAGTAGAAAGAAAAGCTTGTATAGTAAAGATAAGAGTGGAAATTAATGAAAGAGACACCAAACATAAAATAGAAGGGGTCAGCAAAGCTAAATTTGGATATTGAAAAGACTAATAAAATTGATACTGCCCTAGTTTTTATGCAAGTACACATAAGCAATGTTAGGAATGAAAAAGAGGGTATCAACTTCAGAGCCACAGACATGAGAAGAAAAAAGAGGGAAGATATCATGAACAACTTTATGATAAAATATTTGAAAGTTTAAACAGAATGTATGAATTCTTATAAAAACACAACTTTTCAAAATGGATATAAGAAATAGAAATTCTAAGAGTCATATAATGATTTTAAAAATTGAATAAAAAATATTTCCATAAAGAAAACACCACAGACAATGTCTACTAAAAATTTAAGCAAGAAATTACATTAATCTTATGCAAGCTCTTCCAGAGTATAGAAAAAGGGTGGAGTCTCCAACTCATTTTAACAAGGCTAGCATAAACTTGATAGTAAAGCCTGACACACCATGAAAAATGAAAATAACAGGCTGATTCCACTAATAATCATAAATTAGAAAACTATAAAACGTAGTATTAACAAGCTGAGTCCAGCAATGTATAGTAAGTATAAAACATCTTGATGGAGTTGGGCTTATTCCAAAAATGCAACATTATTTTAAAATTTGAAAACCAGTCAATGTAATTCACTAAATTAACAGAAAAGAGGAAAACCATATGATTATCTCAATAGATACAGATACTGTACAAAAGATACATAAAATTCCATTTATAATTTGAAAAACTATCAGCACACTAAGGGAACTCAATCTGATGAGAGGCATCTACTCAAACTCTTTAATAAACACCATACTTAATGATGAAATATTGAATCCTTTCATCCCCTTTCCCAAAGATCAGGAATGAGGCAAAGATATCCACTCTCCCCACTTCTATTCAACATTGTTTTGGAAGTCCTAGCCAGAGCAGTAGGGTAAGAAAATAAATAGAATGTATAAAAGGAATAAATAAAACTCAGTATTTAAAGAGGATAGGATAGTATATATAGAATATCCAAAATAATCTGCAGGTAAAATATTAGACTTAATAACAGAGTTTAGTTGCCACAACGTACAAAAATTAATCATGTTTCTATATACCAGCAGCAAACAAAATATAAAAAGATACTACTTTAAATGTATCAAGAAATATCAAATACCTAGAAGTAAATCTAACAAAATATGTGCAAAAGCCTCTATGGAGAAAGCTATAAAATATTATTGAAAGAAAATAAAGAAGTTCTAAATAAATAGAGAGACATATAATATTGGAAGACGCAATATTGAAAAATTATTAGTTTTCAAAGTGATCTATAGATTTAATTCAATTCTAATGAAAGGCCTAAGCGTTTTGCTTTTGTGGTTCTAAAATGTATATGGAAATGCAAAGGGACAAGAGCAACAAAGACTGTCTTGGAGAAAAACACCAAGTATACAGTGCTTCCTCGAGCCTTATTATAGAGCTACTGATATTAAGACAATGTGGTACTGGCACGAGGATAGACAGATACAGTGATGGGAGAGATTTGAGACTGTGCATATGTGGACATTGATTTATGAAAAAGGTGGAGAAAGGTCTCTTCACAATAAATGGTGTTGGGAAAATTGGGTATTTATATGAAGGAAAAAAAGAGAAACTTTTACCTCATGTTATGCACAAAAATTAAATCCAGATGTGCTGTGTATCTAAATGAGAAATGTAAAACAATGAAGCTTTGGGAAGATAAGATAGGACAATGTCTTTATGAATTTGGGGATAGTGAGAGTTTTCTACATAGGCCATAAAAATCACTAAACATAAAGAAGAAGAGACTACATTAAAATTAAGGACTTCATGGCTGTCCCCTGGCACCTCTGCTTTTCAACATAGTGTTGGAAGTCCTAGCCAGAGCAATCAGGCAAGAGAAAGAAATAAAAGGCATCCAAATTGGGAATGAAGAAGTTAAACTGTCACTTTTTGCAGATGACATGATGCTATATATAGAAAACCCTAAAGACTCCACCAAAAAGCTATTAGAAACAGTAAGTGAACACAGTCAAGTTGCCGGCTACAAAATCAACGTACAAAAGTCCATTGCATTCCTATATACTAACAATGAAATCTCAGAAAAAGAAATTAAAAAAAACAACAACCCAAATTCCTTTAGCAATTGCAACAAAAAGAATAAAATACCTAGGAATAAACTTAAAACTGAGGATGTGAAAGATTTATATACAGAAAACTATAAGACATTTTAAAAAGAAATTGAAGAAGACACAAAGAAATGGAAAGACATTCCGTGTTCATGGATTGGAAGAATCAACATAGTTAAAATGGCCATATTACCCTAAGCGATATACAGATTTAATGCAATCCCCATCAAAATCCCAATGGCATTTTTTAAAGAAATAAAACACAAAATAATCAGATTTGAATGGAACCACAAAAGACCCCGAATAGCCAAAGCAATCCTGAAAAAAAGAACAATGCTGGAGGTATCACACTCCCTGACTTTAGCTTGTACTACAGGGCAACAATAATCAAAACAGCATGGTATTGGCAGAAAAACACACACACAGACCAATGGAATACAATTGAGAACCCAGAAATAAACCCACATAAATATGGACAGGTAACTTTCAACAAAGAAGCCGAAAACATACAATGGAGAAAAGACAGCCTCTTCAATAAATGGTGCTGGGAGAATTAGAAAGCCACGTGCAAAAGAATGAAACTAGACTGCTGTCTGTCACCATGTACCAAAGTTAATTCAAAATGGATCAAAGACCTAAACATAAGACCTGAAACAATAAACTGCATGGAAGAAAACATAGGTACTAAACTTATGGACCTTGAGTTCAAGAGCATTTTATGAATTTGACCCCAAAGGCAAGGGAAGTAAAAGCTAAAATAAATGAATGGGAATATATCAAACTAAAAAGCTGCTGCACAGCAAAAGAAACCACTGACAAAATAAAGAGGCAATCAACTGAATGGGAGAAGATTTTTGCAAACAATGCCTCTGATAAGGGACTAATATCTAAAATATATAAGGAACTCATACAACTCAACAACAACAACAAAACAAACAATCCATTTAAAAAATGAGCAGAGGACCTGAAGGAACATTCCTCCAAAGAAGACATAGAAATGGCAAATAGACATATGAAAAATGTTTAACATCACTAATCATCAGAGAAATGCAAATAAAAACCACAATGAGCTATCACCTCACCCCAGTGGGAATGGCTATCATCAACAAGACAAATAGTAACAAGTGTTGGAGAGGCTGTGGAGAAAAAGGAACCCTCAGACACTGTTGGTGGGAATGCAGACTGGTGCAGCCGCTATGGAAGGCAGTGGAGGTTCCTCAAAAAATTAAGAATAGAATTACCATATGACCCAGCAATCCCTCTCCTGGGTGTCTACCCCCAAAATCTGAAAACACTTATCTGTAAAGACATATGTGCTCCAGTGTTCATTGCAGCTTTATTTACAGTGGCCACAACATGGAAACAACTGAAGTGTCCTTCGATAGATGAATGGATAATCATCTCCTTGCACTTGACCTCGCCCTTTATACCTCTTCATCTGGCTATTCATTTGCATTTTTTACAATTTCTTTTATTTAGATAAACTGGTAACTATGTGTTGCCCTGAGTTCTGTGAGCCATTATAGCAAATTATTAGACCTGAGGAGGGGGTCTTGGTAACATTTGATTTGTAAATAAGTTGGACTAAGTGTGGGTAAGCTGGGGGACACACTATTTGCAATTAGCGTCTGAAGTGGGGACAGTCTCATGGGACTGAACCCTTATAGTGTCAGAAGTGAATTGGATTGTAAGACGCCCAACTGGTGTTGGAGAATTGGTTGCTGTGGGAAAAACACCTGCCTATTGGGTGGCCAGAAATGTTCCCTGAGTGTGTAGATGAAAAAGGGTTTCTCCTTTCACGGTGCTCTAGGGTAGATATAAGCATGCTTATTTACAGCTGTATAAGCAAATTGTGGTATAGTCACATACTGGGATATTATACAACAATGAGAATGAATGAAGTTATGTATAAGAAACAGAATCTATTTAAAACATACAAGGTGGTCGCTAGAAGCCATACGTACTGTATAATTCCATATATTAATACAGTTAGGGTGAATAAAAAGGAAGGCTATGATTGGAAAGTGATCTGTGGTGGTTTCTGAAGTCCAGGCAAGGTTCAACTTTTGGGTTTGGGGGAGACACATAGATCCTCACTTTATAGTAATTTGTTAAGTCAAACTTTGATGCTTTAAGCATTTCCTGAATGTGAGTCATATTTAACAATACAAATGTTTTAAAAGTCCCAGTATGTTAGAAATGCCTATTTGGTTGACTAAGCCAGGTGGATTGTAGAAAGTGAGAGGCTGGTGGATTGTAGGAGGTGGGGCCAGGGGATCTTGCACAAATTTGATCCTCACAACATCCTTATAAGCTGGGCATTGGCTGCCTGTTTTACAGGTGAGTTATCCGAGACTCAGAGAGGTTAAGTCACTTGTCTGCGTTCACACAGCTAGCTTGTAGCTGAAGCAGAATTTGAGTGTAGGTCTGGGTCTGTGCCGGTTCTGCTAAATAACACAAACTCCGCGGAAGCCTCTGTTTACAAGTACCAACAGTTGCCAGGAATGTCATGACTGCAGTTGACTCAACCTCTGCTAATGGTAGGTGGTCTGACAGTGCTATCGTTGTCTGTAGCATCCGGGCTCGGTGGAGGTTCTGCCTTCTCTTTTCCACCACGCCTGTGCCTGGTCTGTGGCAGGGCGCAGCGTGCCTCTCTGTCTCATTCCTCTCACTCCCCAGACTCAAGGTGAGGAACGTGCTGCCTTCCTAAATGGAGGCATCTTCCAATCCCCGTGGAGCCCCTACCTTCTAGAGCCGTTGTTTTGGAGATCCAACCTGACCATGTGTTTATAAACAACCTCGTGGCAGGTGGAGCCTCCCCTGGCTGGTGAGGCCTGCCTGACACGGATTATACCTGTACTTGCAACAACAGCTTCCTGCCCAGCAAAGCCTTCCACACAAACCCCTGCCCCTTGGCCCTTCTGTTTGTTTTGCTTTGCACTGACCTGAAATGGATACCTTCTTGGGTCCCTGCAGCAGGATGGACAGCAGTTGGGACTTGTGGGGACAATGGCTGTGCCCACCTGTAGGTCAGGGGTCAGGCTCAGCAGGGCAGCCCTGTCAGTATTTCAAAAGCTGGGGCCTCAGTCCTGTTGGGCTCCCCACAGGTGTGCCTGGCTATTCAAGCCCCTGTGACCAGGATGGGGGTGGGGCTGGCTGTGTGTGGTGGCTTATTGGGATTACAGCCCAGTCACAGGTGTCCACTCAATGCCAAGGCAGGGAGGTGGGGCTGGGGCCTCATATGGGTGAAGCAGTGTCGGGGAGCAGGCAGGGGAGCCTGGGTTTCCCCAGAAAGAACATCCACTTGTCACAGACTGTACCTGGGTGGCAGTTCATGGGACCACTTGCCAATTCTTGGTCAGTGTTTTTGAGATGAACTTCTGGAAACTTTATAAATTTGAATATATTCTCTTTAGTCTAATGAGTCAATACTTATGACGTGGTTCTTTTAGAAAAAGGGGAAGGAGAGGGTTGGAAGAGCCGTGTGTGTGTGTGTGTGTGTGTGTGTGTGTGTGTGTGTGTGTGTGTGTGTGTGTTTATGAGTCTGTATAGATTGGAAGGGGCTGGTGCTGAAAGAATCAGAGGCAAGGCCAGTGGAGAGACACCTTATTCATGTGTTCACACAAGAAACATTCACTGTGCCCCTACGAATTGCCAGGATTACTGAGGTACAGAGATCCTGCCATTCATTCATTCATTCATTTTGCCAAGGGACCAACCAACCAACCCGCATTTCTGAGTGACTTATGACCCAGCTTCTGGGGTAGGCACTGGTGATACAAAAAGAAACAGACAGTTGTAGCCCTCAAGGTGTCTCAGTCCTGTGGTAGAGAAAGAAAATATAAACAGATAATTGTAAGTGAGTATAAAACAGATCTATCAAGTGATAACACTGTCTGGGGAGGGGTGCCACAGAGTAGACCATAACTGAAGTAGGTCTTACAGGATGAAGACCTTTTCAGGGAGAAGGGCGCTGGAGGTAGAGTTGTATAGACTGGCGCGTTGGGGGGAGCTGCTGGCTGGTGGTTAAGGTGGGAAGGAGACTGGGGGAGATTATGCAGTTGTTGGAAGGCTAGGAACGTGAGTCTAGAGCTGACCGTGTAGGGTTTGGAAAGTAGTTGTGCTTAAAGTTTGGACTTTATCTGGAGGGTAAGTGCAGGCAGGACTAGGTTTTAAGGATAGAAGTGACCTGGCTGTATTTGAATGTTGAATGTGGAAGACTCTCTCGGGCAGAGGTGGAGAGGATAGGTTGGAGGGGGGGCTGACTGCAAAGGGATTGAGAATTGTTGGAAAGCAGAATTTCTCCAGGGAATGATATCTTTTTAGACCCCTGGGTGAGAAGGTGAGGTAGCAACAGGATGGTCTGTGTAGTCTCTGAGGAGCAGACTTCTGAGGCCCATACGAAGGCCTGAGGCAGGCCGATCGGGTGAGAATAATTGTGTCTGCAGCTGAGGAGTCTGTGGGGACAAGTCGGTGACCCTGGAACCTTAATAGCCTTAACTGGGTCTGCTTCCCAGCCTCCAGGTAGGACAGAAGGTCACTGCCTGCTTTTCAGGTGCCTTTGGGACCTTGAGAAGCCCCATGCCACAGCAGGACCAGCCCGTCCCTTCTGCCGGGTGTTTCATTCAGCAGGCCCTTTGCTAAGCACTGGGGCTATGGAATGAGCAAGGTTAATAATTTCCTGACCGTATAGACTGGCAGTCTAATTAGAAATACAGGTAATTAAAGGAGTGATAATGCTAATGCTAATACTGAAATTCATTAAGTGCTTACTGTGTGCCAGGCAGAACTCTAAACACTTTATAAGAATTAATTTTAATCCTTATAATAACCCTTTGAGGTAAGTACTGTTATTATGCCCATTTTACAGATGAGGTAAGTAAGGCACAGAGTAACTTTCCCATGTTCACACAGTTTGTAGGTGGCACGAGCTAAGATATGAACCCCAGTCTGTCTTACCCAGAGTCTGTGGTCTTAACTGTTGTGCAACACTACCACTTCCTTGGGAACCACCCCACTTAAACTTCCCCAGTGTTCCCCAACAGCTTCAGACTGATGTGCAAATTCCTTACCTGCCCGCCTGCCCCAAGCGTCTTTATGATCCAACTGAGCCTGGAATTTCAACCTCACTCTGCTCCTCCTCACTCAGCCCTCCTCCTCTCTGCTCTTGGTTCCCCATGCCTGCCATACTGTTCCACACAGCCCTGCCTTCATCCATGCTATTCTCTCAGGAGGGAGTGAGAGGCAAGTGAATTCATCTTCCCAGGCCCAGATCAAATATCCTGTCTCTGAGGAGGACCTACTGACCTCTCCGGTCAGAGTTAAGTCATCTCTTCCCTGAGTGCCAGCATGCTTGGTTCATTCATTGATTATAGCCCATTATGTAGATTTGCTGTGTCTTCCCCTATCAACTGTCAGCTTCGTGAAGGTAAGACAGAGTCTGACTTATCTCTGTATCCCACATGGGTTTCAGCAAGCTGCCAGGTAGCACATAATACTGAATAATTGCCGAATTAAATTAAACAATGAACATCTTTTTCCTGCGTGCCTACTGTGTACTCAGAAGAAATGACCACCCGATCGTCATGGACTTGTATGCATATTAAATAACTGATCAATCCTGGCACCTTGTTCTTCTAAGGGTTGTGGTGGCTGTGATCTTCCTGGGGGAAGATCTTTCTTACCTATGCCATTTTATAGGGAAGACGATTAAAGCACAGAAACCTTAACTAAAGCACACAGCTTGTCCTCTTTACACGCACACACACACACACACACACACGTATATAAAATTAAATTTATTGGAATTCCATTGGTCAATAAAATTATATAGGTTTCAAGTGTACATTTCTATAATGCACCATCTGTATATCACATTGTGTGTTCACCACCCAGAGTCAAATCTTTTCTTCCTTCACCATATATTTGACCCACTTTACCCTTTTCTACCCCCCCCCCCAACTTTTCCCTCTGGTAAGCACTAAACTGTTGTCTGTTTGTTTGTCTTGTTCGTTTGTTGCTTTCAGTTTTATATCCCACATATGACTAAAATCATATGGTTCTTAACTTTTTCTGTCTGACTTATTTCCCTTAGTATGATAATCTCAAGATCCATTCATGTTGTTGCAAATGGTAGTATTTCATCTTATAGCTAATTTATGTGCCACATATTCTTTATTCAATCATCTATCAAAGGACACTTTAGTTGTTTCCATGTCTTGGCCACTGTGAATAATGCTGCAATGAACATAGGGGAAAATGTGTCTTTGTGGGTAAATGTTTTCATATTTTTTTGGGTAGATACCCAGAAGAGCGATGGCTGAGCCATATGGTAATTCTATTCTTAATTTTTTGGGGAACCTCCATACTGTTTTTCATAGTGCCTGTACCAATTTACATTCCCACCAGCATTGTATGAGGGTTCCTTTTTTTCTCCACAGCCTCTCCAACGCTTGTTATTACATGTCTTGTTGATGATAGCCATTCTAGCAGATATGAGACGGTATCTCATTGTGGTGTTGATTTGCATTTCCCTAATAATTACTGAAAATGAGCATTTTTTTTTAATATATTTGTTGGCCGTTCATGTATCTTTTTGGGAGATGTGTCTATTCAGGTCCTTTGCCCCTTTTTAAACTGGGTTTTTTTGTTGTTGAGTTGTATGAGTTCTTTATATATTTTGGATATCAGCTCCTTATCGGAGGTGTTGTTTGCAAATATCTTCTCCCATTTGATAGGTTGCTTCTTTGTTTTGTTGATGGTTTCTTCTGTTGTGCAGAAGCTTTTTAGTTTGATATAGTCCCATTCATTTATTTCAGCTTTTACTTCCCTTGCCTTTGAGGTCAAATTCATAAAATCCTCTCTGAAGCCAAGGTCCATAGGTTTAGTACCTATGTTTTCTTCTATATCCTCTTTCCTTTTGAAGCAGCACCTGCCCCGAGGTGGCCAGCAGTTATCTGGCATACAGTAGGTGCTCAAAAAAGTTGAGGTTGAGAAGATAACAGAATCTATTCTCTTTGAGAAGATACTTTAATGTTGGAAAGCTCTCTTGGGCAGACATCTGGAGGATGGGATGGATGAGGCCTAACGGCCAAGGGATTGGGAATTGCCAGCTTGTTTGAACACTAGATGACAGACAAGCAGACGTTTCCCTGAGCAGATGATAGGACGGTGGCTTTGGGAGGACTGAAGAAGTGAAGGAGGGCCTCCTGGGAAGGCTCTTTCGGTGAACTCTGATGTTAACTCTGAGGTAGAAGAAAAGCAGGGCGAATGCTCAGAGCCCTTCTGCCTTGGGCTGGTCCACCCACTTGTATTCTCTTTCCTCTGTTACTGGAGGCAGCAGACATGGTTTGTGTCACACCCATATTCCTTGGGCCTTTCTAATGTCAGAGGGCTAGCAGGGACCAGACACTATAGGGCTCTGTAGGTCAAGGGTAGGGCTTTACTCTGAGATGGAAAGACTGGAGAGGTTTTGGCAGAGAGGAATGATTGGGTGGG
Source organism: Rhinolophus sinicus (assembly GCF_036562045.2). Classification (NCBI taxonomy): domain Eukaryota; kingdom Metazoa; phylum Chordata; class Mammalia; order Chiroptera; family Rhinolophidae; genus Rhinolophus; species Rhinolophus sinicus. Next base: position 37,349,883 of record NC_133759.1, read on the forward strand.
ATTTATGTGTTTCTGTGTGGATTCACACTGCAGAGGTCAAGGGTGGAAGGAGGGAGAGCTGGTGGGGGCAATTATAGTGATCAGGTGAGAGTGCTGTGTCGCTTGGGCCAGTCTGGTGGTGACGGAGGTGGTAGCAAAGTGGTTAGAGTCTGGATATATTTAGAAGATAGAGCCAGTGGAATTTAATGATTTCAAGGTTTTTGGCCTTAGCAATGGAGAGGTTATTTTTTATTATTATTATTTTTAATTTATTGGGGTGACAATTGTTATTGAAATTACATATATTTCAGGTGTACAATTCTGTATTACATCATCTATAAATCCCATTGTGTGTTCACCACCCAGAGTGAGTTCTCCTTCCATCACCATATATTTGATCCCCCTTATCCTCATCTCCCACCCCCCACCCCCTACCCCCCTTACCCTCTGGTAACCACTAAACTATTGTCTGTGTCTATGAGTTTTTGTTTCTCATTTGTTTGTCTTGTTCTTTTGTTGTTTTTGGTTCATATACCACATATCAGTGAAATCATATGGTTCTCTGCTTTTTCTGTCTGACTTATTTCGCTTAGAATATACTCTCAAGATCCACCCATGTTGTCACAAATGTTCCTATATCATCTTTTCTTATGAGAGGTTATTAACTTAAGATGAAAAGACTATGGAAATAACATGTTAAATTTGAGCTACCAATCATCTCATCAAATCTTCATAACTTCCTGCCAAGCATAATTATTTTCATTTTGCCAACAAGGAACTCAGAATTCTATTTTTCTCCAGGTCACACAGCTAGGGGGTGTGGAGATGAGACATTTTAGGCCTGCTTCACGTCAAAGTCCCTGTACCAGCCACCATGTTTATTCTATTCTGTGGGAAGTTGGCTTTCCTATTATTTGTTCTAAATCTCCCTCTCTCAAGCTTCTTCTCCCACCCTAGAGCCCCCCACATTATGGAAAACCTCTCATTTTACGGTACTGCTGTTGTTTCTCCCACCTCACTTCTCAGTGGCTTTACCCACGTCTTGATGAGTTTGAGACTTCACAGGCAGAGTTTTGTTTCCACTACTTTACATGCCTATCGTTGTTCTGTCTGGCTTTTCCCACCTCATTATTGGGCATGGATTTCTTGTCTTTAGTTCCTGGTTCCAGCACAGGAACTCACCCTGATTCTAACATTGTTTGTGGGGGAAATGCCATTTCCATTGCCATGGTCTGTTTTGCACCCAGTATCCAGAAATGCCCCAGGGATAAATGAAGGGCACAGGGGTATACAGAATCTCCTAAAGAATCTCCCAAAGAGGGGCCATGACCTCTTGGAGTAATGGCTGATTCCGGGTCTGGGGCAGGAAATGTACCAGATGATCCAGCATCATCTTACCACATCAGAAAGAAGGAAGGCATCAAAGATGAATGGAGTTGTGTCAAAAGTATAAATTAACATTTCAAATATTGCTATCAGGAAAGAAAGAAAAAATTCCTACGGTATGTGCTCCACTGGCTAATGGATAGGATGCTGTTGCAAAAAAATCTTAAAATTTGAAAACGTCAACTGAATTGCAGAGAACTGACATGCAAATGGACCTAGAGATTCAATTACACTCAGTTCCCCTGATCAACCCTCTTTATCCAACTCTGTAATTGCATTTTTATGGCAGCGATCATGGCAGTAAAATCATTTCTCAGCTGTGCCTTGCCGTTGTTGATTAAGAGTATTGAGCCTTGAAAAAGTATTCTAAATATAACATCTCTGAGGGCCACTTGTTGACACTTCAGTGAACAAAGGGTTTATTCACCTTAATGAGTTTTTTGCCCTTAGTCATGGCATGGTTGATATTTTCCTCTATGAAAACATCAACCTCAAGTTTGAAAACCTAGACCAACATCTTCTTCCTATTAACCAAGTACATATCTGTATGGTAAAGCAAACTTTCAAAACAACTGTTGATTTTATTGTAAGGTGGCCCTAAGAGACAAGTATTCAAACTGCTAAGTTTTCTATACTACATTTCAGTGAAAACTTTACCACTTAGAACTCAAGAGCAGATTTTTTAAAAGTACGCTCCATGTGTGACTCAGGTTCAAGAAATATTCGTTGTGTGCAATAGTCCACGGGGCCACTGTTTTCTGCTATTTTTCCCATCAGAGACTTGGCTCACCTGTTCCGGGATCTGAGCTGCTTATTTCCAGTTGATACTGATCTTTTCAGACCTACACATCTTGTTGAAGATACTTTCCCCTGTTATTTCACCATCAACCATTTTAGAAATTGACGTCTTCATGGACACTCAGAGTTATGGTGAACAAAAACAGTAAAAGGGCCAAATCATTCATATCTGTGTTTTCATAGCTGCAGTCTCCCCTAAGTCATTTAAACCTGTCTTTTTGAACCCACTAAAACACGTTGGTAGACTGAGCAGCTCTGTAAGGATACCCTTTGTAATTCAGCTGTATCAGCAGTGTGGTCCTATCTCCAATGAAGTACTTTCCCATCTCCTAGGACTCAAGCTGCAACTTCTGAGGCATTTCTGAAACAGACTAAAGAAATCTTTAGGCGACTCTTTAATTTGCTTTTTTAGTTGTGCTTTTCATTATATTGCTCTTAGTCAGGTCTTCTCTATTTTATGTTTTCAAATTATTTAGTGATTTTTCTTTTTTTTTTGCTTTGAAATTGCATACTTGACTTTTTTAATGTCTTTGCAGTAGAGATGGTTTTATATCATTATTTCGTGTGCTCATCTGTAACTCCTCTAAAATAAAACTCCACTAAAGCAAAACCCACTTCAGCTCACTGTTCGGGTATTTTAGGGAGTTGCTCACTACCAGTTCACTAGATGTGGTTGAGGAGGAGCGCTGGCTCTGCTAGCTGTTGTGGTCACGTGGTGGGCCTCAAGGTCAATAGCACATCTAGTCTGAAATTGCCCCAATCGCTTCATATTTTCAATGGTTATAAGTGTATGCTTCAGATCTTCTATTTTTAACCACTGATTCATGTTCTAAGTTGAAAACATAACTTAAAAATTACTGTACTTTAAAATAAGAAATAAAAAATAACCCAAACCTCCAAGACTTCTGGTTTCTTTGTGTTTGGGGAAAATTTGCTGTGGTGGAAAATGGAAAGATGCCCAGTGATGTTTGTAAACAGAATCCGTGATCAAGAGGAACAATAACAGGTGACTGAACAGATTTGGGAGGACCGTGGGTTTTTAAAAAATTTTTTTTCCTGTAGTCAAAGTGAAAATAAAACTGGTTTCTAAGTTGGCAAATTCCTTTTTCCGGACTATTTCAAAGACTTGCTGAGAAAACACGTGCCCTGCCCAGCCCTAGCCTATGGCTGAGACATTGGCCAAATCTGTTGTTGCTGATTTAATGAGAAGGCATCAGCTTTCTTCATAACCAAGACAACTGAATTGTTGTAGCTCTTACTGCACATACAGCTTTCCTGTTACTACATAACCTTTGGGAAAAATGACATGGATCAACAGAGATCAGCGGTGTCTCGCTGATTTTACCTGTGCCTATACAAGGTGTGACAATTAAGTTGGTGAACTTTGTTGCAACGATGTTGATAAACTTTTTTTGATATCAGACGGATTATTCATTATGAATTTGTACCAACTGGACAAGCAGTTAACCAAGTTTACTATTTGGAAGTGCTGAAAGTCTGCGTGAAAAAGTTGGATGATTTGAACTTTTCGCCAACAGTTCATGGCTCTTGCATCACGACAATGCACTAGCTTACACGGCACTGTCTGTGAGGGAGTTTTTAGCCAGTAAACAACTAACTGTATTGGAACACCCTCCCTGCTCACCTGATCTGGCCCCCAGTGACTTCTTTCTTTACTTGAAGATAAAGGAAATATTGAAAGGAAGACATTTTGATGACATTCAGGACATCAAGGGTAATACAATGACAGCTCTGATGGCCATTCAGAAAGAGTTCCAAAATTGCTTTGAAGGGTGGACTAGGCGCTGGTGACGGTGCCTAGCTTCCCAAGGGGAGTACTTCGAAGGTGATCATAGTGATATTCAGCAATGAGGTATTTGCACTTTTTCTGGGATGAATTTGTGAACTTAATTGTCTGACCTCGTATGACACAAACTCTTTTATTTGGGAATTTGCTTTAAACACATTTAAAAAATTTTAAAAATAACACATGCTCATTGTGAAAACTCAAACAATACAAAACTCTATAAGCAAAAAATGGAAACTTTTTTTTGTCCCATTGCTTTAAACACATTTAAAAAATTAAAAAAATAACACACGCTCATTGTGAAAACTCAAACAATACAAAACTCTATAAGCAAAAAATGGAAACTTTTTTTTGTCCCATGTGTACTCCTTAGGATTAACCACTATAAATAATTTGCTATTTATTTTTCCAGATCTTTCTTTCTATTTCTCTTTTTAAGACACACAGAAACATGAAAGTATGTAATTTTAACTTAAAAAATAAGTATAGAGTCATATTATTATTATTATCATTTTTTTTTTAAAATAAATTTTATTGGGGAATATTGGGGAACAGTGTGTTTCTCCAGGGCCCATCAGCTCCAAGTCATTGTCCCTCAATCCAGCTGTGGGGGGGCGCAGCTCAACTCTAAGTCCAGTTTCCATTTTCAATCTTTAGTTGCAGGGGGCACAGCCCATGTGGGAATTGAACCAGCAAACTTGTTGAGAGCTCGCGTGCTAACCAACTGAGCCATCTGGCCACCTCTCCGGAAGCTCAGTGGCAGCTCGTTGTCTTCAATCTAGTTGTGGAGGGTGCAGCTCACTGGCCCATGTGGGAATCGAACCGGCAACCCTGTGGTTCAGAGCTTGCGCTCTAACCAACTGAGCCACCTGGCCGCCCTAGAGTCATATTATTTTGCAACTTGCTTTTTTTTACTCAACTTTATGTCTTGGCAACTCTTTTTATTATCTGATTTATATCAGTGTACCAAAATGTAACCATTTATTTACTCATGTACACTTCTTTCCAATTTTTTACTGTCACAAAAAAATCCCCCAGTGAACATCCTTTGCGTGTATGTTTTTATGCATTTTCCTGAACAGTTGTGTGGGGTAGAGTCCAAAAATGGAATTGCTGGGTCAATGCTTGCAGATTTAAAAAACTAATAGATGCTGCTAGATTTTCTTCTATTAGGTTGATGCAAAAATAATTATGGTTAAAAGATTAAAAATAATTGCAAAAACCGCAATTACTTTTGCACCAACCTAATAAAATAGTTGTATCTATTTATGTTCCCACCAACAAAGAATGATAACATCATTGTTCCCAAACCCTTGCCTTCCAGGGTTATTATCAATGTTTAATATCACCAATCTGATAAGAGAAAAATGACATTTTTTGTATTGTTATTTTAATTTGCAATTATCTGTTCATTCAGGAGGCTGAACCTATTTTCATACGTTTATTAGCAGTCCTCAACTTGGGATGACTATACCCTCCCCCTGCCCCCCCCAGGACATTTGGCAGTGGTTGGAGACGTTTTTGATTGTTATAACCTGAGGGGTGGGTACTACTGACATTTGGTGTGTACAAAGGATTACTGGCCCCAAAAGTTAGTAGTGCTGAGGTTCAGAAATGCTGGTTTATTAGCCATTCGTGTTTTTTTTCTGTGAATTGCCTACTTCTCCCACACTATTTTTTAAAATTAAATTTATTGGGGTAACATTGATTAATAACATTATATAAATTTCAGCTGTACAACATTATAATTCTACATCTGTATAACCTATTGCATGCTCACTACCCAAAGTCTGTCTCCTTCCATCACCATGTATGTTCGACCCCCTTTACCTACTTTACCCTCCCCCAACCTCCATCCTTTCTGGTAACCATCATTCTGTTGTCTGTATCTAAGAGGTTTGTTTGTTTTGCTCATTTGTTGCTTTTGGTTTAATGTTCCACATCTGAGTGAAATCATATGGTTTTTGTTCTTTTCTGTCTGATTTATTTCACTTAGCTTAATACTCTCAAGATCCATTCATGTTGTCACAAATGTCAATATTTCATCTTTTTATGGCTGAGTAGTATTCCATTAGCTATGTACACTGCATCTTTTTTATCCAATCATCAATCAAAGGGCACTTGGGTTGTTTGCATGTCTTCGCTATTGTGAATAATGCTGCAATGAGTATATGGGTGCATATATCTTTACAAATAAGTGTTCATATTTTTGAAGTAAATATGTTGGGAACTGTTTAAATTCTGAAGATCTTAATCATTTTTTATTATGTATATTACAAACATTTCCCCCATCTGATATTTATACGTAATTCTGTTTTTGATATCTTTTGTACTGAAGAATTTAAAAATGTTATGTGGGCATATCTACTTGCTTTTTCCTTTAGGGCGTCTTAGTTTTGTACCATACTTGGAAAGTTTTCTTATCTCAAGCGTATCTAAATATACTCCTATATTTTTATTTTCGTATTTTCATAGTTTTATTTATTTCAATGTTTAGTTCTTTAATCTACCTGGAATTTGTTTTTGTGTAAGTATGACAAAACTTTTAAGAACTCTCTACTTAAAAACCTTTCCCTTTCAAATCTATAAGTAAGATAGAAGTATATTCTTATAAGTAAGTAAGAAGATAGGTTTATCCAATGGTGCCCTCTGAGTATACCTTCAGAGGGGACAAGTGAAGAACTAAGAGACAAATTTAAACTCTCAAGAAGAGCCTTGAAAGCCCTCCAAGATCTGTCTCCAAACCTTTTTTCTAATTCCTTCCTACTATCTCCTTCAGAAAGCCTTCCCGGATTCCCCAGCTTGCAAGGATGCTTTTTGCCTGTTGTCTCTCAGAGCACTTTATTAAGGCATGCTGCTTCCTGTTCCGCCCAGTCATTTTGCTTTGTTATTGTTATTTTTTAAGGAAACGCTTTCTGTTTCTCCAGCCAGCCAGCTTCTGGGGGGCGGTTCCAGTGTATCCCACGTCAGTGCTCCTGCACATGGTAGGTGTTCAAACACATGTTTTCTTTCTCAATGTTTTCTTAAAATTGGCAGGACATCTGAGTTTGTGTGTTGGGGGAATGGGGAGCTAAGACCCTTTTCTGTTTCTTTGAAGGAGGGAGGAGCTGGGAAGGGGTCAGTGGAGGAGCTCTAGCTGGTTTTGCCTTAACTCTCAGTATGGCCTTGGGAAGCTGTTTCCCTCTTTGTTTCCTACTCTGAAAAGGAAAAGGACTTTAGAGATGGTAAATGTGAACTTCAGGAGAACTGGAACTGTGCCTCGTTTTGCTCCACAGTTTCCCTAGCCCCTGGTACAGCACTTGACAATTACTAATCATTTGCAGGATGGATGGATGGATGGATGGATGGATGGATGGATGGATGGATGGATGGATGAATGGATAGGCGTGCCTCTTGTGCCTTCACACCCTGTCCCAATCCCCTGCCAGGCATTGCTTTTTTTCTTCTAATTCGGATGTAGCTGTGGTGTGTGTGTGTGTGTGTGTGTGTGTGTGTGTGTGTGTGTGTGTGTGTGTGTGTATGGCTGCAATAGACCTTGATAATCAGTTAGTGTTGGTGCCAGAGAGGAAACCTGTGTGCCAGCTCTGGTCAGGAGTCTCCCAGTTCCTGCAGGGTCCTGCCCAGGAGGCAGGGGATTGTTTTGTGTGTTCTGTTCCCTGCTCCCCCAGAGGGTAGAGGTGTGGGTTGGCACACACTGTCCCAGGTGATTTTGCAGGTGGGTGCTGCTCATCCCAGCAGGGACCGCTTTTCTTTATGAGCTTGGATTTCTCACAAAATCAACTTGCTTCAAGGGGCCCCCAGGCCTGGGCTTTTTGTAAGGAAATGGGAACAATTAATGGGCTTATCTGATGAAAAGTAATGCTGCTAATGATTTATTAATTATCATGATCCTTATCTTTCCGCTTCTTATTAATCAAAGATGTCCTGGAGCTCTGGGGCTCCACATGAGGGGAGCAGACCTAGATGCAGCCTTGGGGAGGGGGTGTGGGCTGGAGCCAGGTGCCCCTAGTTTCCCTTGATCCTACTCTGGACCACTCCATCCTGGAGTTAGGCCCCCTTGTACTGTGGGCAAGGAGAGATGAGAGGGGCAAGGGAGGATGGGCACCACATTGGATTGAGCACCTCCTGTGTGCCAGCCATCATGCAGGGTACTTTATATCTACATCCTCATTCCAAACCTACAAAGGAGGAATTATTGTTGTTATTGCTTTAGATGAGGAAACTGCGGCCAACAGATGGGAGGGAGGTTGCCCAAATTATACTGTTAGAAAGGGTGGAGCTGGGATTTGAACCTGGGTGTGTCTGAGCCCTGACTGATGCCTTTCAACTGGGAAGGCCTAGGTGAGAATATAATGTGTCTGGAGCAGCACCTCTGTGCAAAGCTGAGCTGAAGGGCCAGCTCAGCTCTGGGGTCACAAGAGGGTGGGGGTCAGACACAGTTCTTTCCTTGGGCCTCCAGCCTTTGCTATCTGATGAATGAATGAGACAAGATTCATCAGGTGTGCCCTGAGCCCACTGGCCCCCTGTGCTCAGGCGCCACTGTGCTCAGGGCACACCTGCATGGGTGACCACTCTTCCCAGGGTTCAAGCTTGTCCGCAGGAGGTCAGTGCTGGTGGCAATGCTTCCTGGGGACAGGGATGTGTTTGGATCTTGCAGGTTGAGTGGGATTGGATAGACGGGGCACTGTGAAGAGGGCAAGGGAAACAGCTTGACGAAAGTGAGACGGGGCAGAAATGACCATGCTCATTGAACAAAGAGGTAGCAAAGAGGAGCCCAGACTAACTGCCACTAGGGAAGGGAGGGAGTCCTGGGGGGAGGCAGCCATGGTAGGATGGGAGGAGGGTCCATTACCAAGTTGAGGCCTAGGAGCTGGCGGCTCCTGCCTCCTATGACCCTGTTCTGACTCCAGTGAAGCCAGCAGCAGATACATTATGTGGTCAAATGCTAACCTGTGAGGATGTGAGTGTGTGCGCGTGCGTGCGCACACATGCCTGAATGCTTACGTGTGTGAGTGTATGTATATGTGTGAGTACATGTGTTCATATGGATTCTATGCAAGCATTTGAATAACTGGCTGGGAATGTTTTATGTGTCTATGTGAATGTGCAAACGTGTGTGTTTGCAAGAGTGTGCATTTGGGTGTGTTTTGGTGTGAAAATAAGTGTTAGGGCGAGAGGGCACTCTGTGGATGTGTGTGAAAGTGTATGTGGATATGTTAGTGTCTGTCAGTCCTTGTTCTTGTATGAAGGTATCTTTGTGGTTTTGCTGTGGGCTTTGGGCAACATAAGTGCTTGTCTGTTGTGGCAGAAGAGGCAGGTGGAACTGCAGGTGGGCAAAGAGGAAAGTGAGAGGGTGCTGCGGGACCCTGGGGAGAGGAGCTAAGAGGCCTGCCCTTTATGGCACTTAGCTGACGGGTTGGACCTGGAGCCAGGGCAGTGCCACTCAGGCAGGGAGGACTTCAGGTGAGACCCCCTAGTCTGCCCGTGAACTGGGAGCCTCTGCGGCCTTGGCCTTCTGCTCGGCTGTTGGACACCCTGGGGGACCCCAGGGCAGGGAGAGAAGGCGACTCAGGTGCTCAGAACCACCATCTTTGGGCTGTGACTCAAGCTAGCCCTCCCTCCCTCCCTGTCGGCCCATGATGGCAGTGAGGCTCCCCTCCCTGCCTCTGTGGTGGGGTGTGAGTTACCACATGGCCTTCTTGGCAGAGGGGAGCTGTGTGGTGTTGGTGTGATGTGACACCCAGGACCCCTGGGTGGGGAGGTCAGCCATGGAACGGTGTGCTGGGTGATGTCCTCCTTAGCCTGCCTCAGTCCACCTGTGCTGGGTGACGGTCCTTCACTCCTGAGGTCACCTCTCTCAGCAAACCTCTGTCCCCCATGGAGGTCAGCTGGGCCAGACCCACATGGCTGAATCCCCCTTCCTCAGGAACACCAGTTGCCATAATGCCCAGCCATCAAAACATTCCCCAGGACAATAATCCCCTTTTATTCAGCAGAGTGCTTAAAAACTTCATGAGAACTCATCTTGTGGAGAAGTAGAAGGCGGGGTAAGAGAGGTGGTGGGAGCAGGACCCTGGGGCTTCTCCTCGTGGTCATGGGCAGGCCTGCCTTCTCTCCATCGAGGACCCTCTGGGCGTCTTTTCTTTCTTACCTCATCTGTCCTCCCTGCTGGCTCTGAGGCTGGCCCCGCACTTCTTGCATCCTGCTCTCAGCATTATTGACTCTGGTGGAGCGGCCCCATGGCCACTGATGTTCCCAGCCCAGGTCGGGTCCCCACCCCTGTAAGGCTCCCCACACTGCTTTGCCTCTGGCCCAGAGGTGGGGGTGGGAAGGGCTGCCGCCCCGCCTGCATCCGGGTGGGCCTGGCTCTCTTCAAGCAGTTGGGCTCCAGCTGCAAACTCCCAAACACATACTTTGGGAGGTCAGCCTAGCCTGCGGCTGGGGCATTCCATTATTCCGGTGACACATCTTTGAACATGCTGCAATTCCTGCACCCCCAGCTCCGGCCCCAGTCCCAGCCGCAAAGCCGTCTTAGTAGATACGAGCGGAGCGTTGGAGGAGTTCTTGGCCCTCGACTAGTTCCTGGGTAGAAACGGGAGGTGCCGGTGCAGGGGGACTGTGCCTGGAAGCCTCCCAGCACTGTCATTTGGCCAAAGCACTGCCCTCAGTTCTCATTTTCAAACACAGACATAGAGATTCTTAATACCTGAGCATGGGAGACATTTTCTATCATTTCCTCCAGTAGGGGGAAGACGAGGGAGCCCTGGAAAGGGATAAGCCAGTACTGGCCTCCTCTATGATTTGTATTTTTATTTTTCCTTGATTCATCCCTATCTCTACTTCTGAGTCCAGCAGCCCTATCTATAAGAAGTCCTTTCCAGATGGTTACTTTGAAGTATTAAAAATGGCACCCAGATCAGGTGGCCAGGGAAAAGGATCCCGGATGAAGATCGTTAAGTCTGTTTTTAGCCCTGCCTGCTTTATTCTGGGGGGCAATCAACAAGCTCCTTAACCTCTCTGAACCCCAGTTCCTCAAGCTACCACATCACCACTGTCAAGTTCCCTTCCTGTCTGTGCCTTGGGCCTTTGTATGCCGTCTCTCTGCACTCATGGGGACAGGGTGTTTGGGGACCCTGCTGCCTGATGAGCATGCAGATATGCTGATGTGAGGATCGCCAGCCCCAGCCGTGAGCCCCTGGCCAGACTGGCTGCTCCTACATCCATGGGATGCAGAGCTGAGGCTGGTTGGGAAGCAGCTCCTTCCCCAAAAACTCATCATCTGTTGTCTAATAAAAGGGCTAGACTTCTGGAGTTGACTCACTACAGTGGAGATGGTGTCTTTCTTCTTTCAAGCAAAGGGAACTCATTTAATAAACACTTGCTATCTCTTGGGTGCTTTACATGCTCATTTCATCTTCATCACCAAACAGGTATTTGTGCTTTCAGTTCACACGTAAGGAAAGTGAGGTTAAATCATTTGCCTGACATTGTCCACGACGGAACTGGCTGGAATAGGATTTGAACTCAGATCTGTCTCACTTTGTCCCTCATTGCTTCTTTGGGACTCTCTGATACCCTATGAAGCTGTCCCTTGAGAAGAGAGAGAGCACTTCTGTCTGCTCCCATGGTGTCTTTGCCTTCTCCATCAGTGCTCTGTGAGCACCCATTCCAGCACCTCTTCGGTCCCAACACATTAGGGTTTCCTTGAGAGCTGGTCCGCTGGACTGGGAGAAGTGTTGGCCAACTTCCTCCCATGTGGAATTAGGGGAAGAGAGGTCATTTCTGCCCACAGGAGTAGCGTTTTAAAAGAAAAGTCTGAAGAAGAAGGTAATTCTTAATCTAGGAGCAAGATACTCTTTACTGGTAGAATTTTAGGCAGCAGAAAAGGCAAAAGGGATTGATTCAGACAATGTGACCTTCCAAGGCTGTCACCTCCATCTTCATGGAAAGCCAATCTATTCCTGAACAGACTGGGTTGGCTTCCTCTAACTGAGTTCCAGGAAACTTCTTTCCACTGTTTCTTTCCCACCTAGAATTCTCATTCACATGCAAAAGTCATAGTCAGTCTTAACAAATAAAAAAGGACACGGGGAAGTTAAACAATGCATATATCATCATTTATGTAGAGAGTTGGGTCCTAGTGCTGCTTCCCAGCTGGGATTCTGGTGGCTTTGGGCAGTGCTCGTCCCCTCTCTGGGCTTTAGTGTCTTCACATGTGAAATATGATGGTTGGACCATTCAGGACTGTCTTATTGGCAAGTGATAAAAATCCAACCGAAGTAGCCGAGGCAGAGAAGGGAATTGTATTGGTTTGTGTGAGTGAGAAGTCCAGGGTAGCTCCGGCTCCGTGCATGGGCAGACCCAGGGGCTCCCACATGTGATGGGGTCTCAGTTTTTGTGTCTCTGCTTCCCTTCAACTGCCTATCCTCTGAGAAGACCTAACAGAGAAGAGAGCACACTCTCCTTGTCACTCTAGCAGAAGCCTGGGGACTAGGTCTAATTGACTGTGCTTGGTCACTTATCTCTGAATCAATCTCTGGCCGGAGGTGGAACATGCTGATTGCCAGGCCTGGGTCATGTGCCCTCTATTGGCTGGGCAGAGATGGGGCCCTCCTCATTCAAACCACATAGCCTGAGGGGAAGGGAAGATTGTTGGCAGAAAAGAGAATGGGTGTTGGGCAGACCCCAACCACTGACACCCAGCACTGCTAGGTTAGTGGTTTTTTATCTCTGCTCTGGGATCCTAGACCTCTGAGGAGGAACTTGAGGGATTTTTATAAATAGTAAAGTATTTTCCAAAAGTCAATAAAGATTTAAATGATTGGAGGAACCTGTTTATCACTTTTGGCTGCTTTCATATTGAGAGTTCACTGAAGTTTTCACTTTGATAAATCTTTTTGATTTTGCTGATAAAAGAAGCCAAGAAACCATTGGGCTAGAGGATGTCTAAGGTTTCTCTTTAGAACTTTTGAGTGGATTTTATGCCAAACAGAGCACTTTTCTTCAGTGAGGGGCACATTTAAACAGTGGATCTCCAGGCCTGCTTCCTGCTCCCTTGAGTGTCTCCTCTCTTCTTCTGCTGAATGACCCTTCTGGCTTGATTAGCTTGCTGTTGAGGTAGAGACAAAACTGCCCTCCCACTTCCCCCAGGACTCACCTACTTCTTGCTTCACAAATGTTCTTGTAGATGCAACAGGAAAATACTTTCAGTATAAGAAAAAATAAGGTGCTGGTTTTTGCCTTTGTCGTTCTAACTGCCGAGTTACTTGGGTATAGATGTACTTTGTAAATGCCATTTTCTTGTCTGCATAGCATGGGGCCTAAAGAAAGGAGCTGTTGGGTGGGCCGCTTCTAACATATGGAGGCCTAGGGCAACAGTACAAATGGAGGTCCTTATACCACATATCTACATAGTTATGTTATAAATTTAGTTAACAAAGTTAAGTAAAATATGTTTTTCCCCCCTCTATCTTCATAAATGCTCCTTTGTAATGATCTAGAAGCTGGATTTGAAATTAGAATTCTCAGACTCCTAGGAATTCTGGATTGGAACATAGCAGCATAGGGCGAGCCAGCCCCCATGGCCCACCCCTGTTCTCTTCCTACCTGGGCTTGGCCCTGCTCTAGTAGGGGTCTTGCATATAGGCATGTGGACACTCTAGTCGCTGTTCAGGCTCTGGAGACACCCTCACTAAACAGCCACTGTTGGTCATCTCACAGGCCAAGAGCTGCACACACAAGGGGCTCATCTTGCCTTCAGAGGACAGAACCAGGGAAGAAGGTCACTCAGGCCCTGCAAGGAGGCTCAGGGAATTTCAGAGCAGAGACCTGGGGACGTGGAGCGTGCTCTAGAGGGGCATCCTGTGTGGGTGATCATGTCCTGTTGGACCTATGGACTCCTCGCTCTGGTATCAGGGGTACTGCCAGAGAAGGGCCAGAGCCGCGCCATCTAAAGTAGGGGAATCAGGGTCCAGAGGAGGAGCCCCACTTGCCTGAGTCTTAGAGCAGTCTGCTCAGGTGGGTGGGAGGACTTGGGGTGACAGAGCCTTGTCCCTCAGAGAGCAGAGCCTCTGAAATGGAGACCCAGGAACTGCGATGACTGTCAATTTTGGGGGAGTGACCCCTGACGGTTGAGTGTTACCATTCATCGTTACCAGTTACGTCCAGGGCTTGGATTGTGTATTTACAGCTGTCCACAGTAGCTGGGTCTAAGTGAGCTGCTAACAGTCGTAGAGGAACAAGATGGTAGATTGGTGGCTTCAGCTGAGGTGCCAAAATCAAATGGAGGTTAAATACCAAAGTAAGTGGTGAGGCAGTCCAGGATACGTATATGTTTTTCAAAGGGAATATGGAGACCTGGTTTCATAGTCCATATTCATATGGAGACCTGGACTCTAAAAACTCTTCGTCCTGAAAGGAGTTAGAGAAGAAAGGTGTATTTTGATGAGGAGGATTTTAGAGAAAGTCGCTGGAGTCAGTGAGCCCTGAGCGGGTTGGTGGGGGATGTCTGCCCTCACCTCAGACTGGTGGGAAGGGCTTCTAGGCTCACTCAAACAGCCCAGAAGGATCAGGTGGCCTGTGGCAGTAATTGGAGGGTCTGGGAAATATCAGGTCAGGGTTTGTTAGTGCTTCCCATGGACTAGACTGGGCCACATGCACAGGAACCTGCCTGGAGCCATTTGGACTGCTGCCCAAGAGGTCTGCCTGAAAGAGGGCTCTGTAGCCAGCTTCACCACATGTGGAGTCCAGACCATAATCCCCTCAACGTGTCTGCGGGCAGAGGCTGCTAGTTGCCGCCACTTTCCACTCCACCCTTATTCCACAGCGATAAGATTTGTAGCTGGGCATATGACTGGAGAGTATATCTCTTAGCTTCCCTTGCAGCTAAGGAGTGACCTTGTCACTAAGTTCTCACCAATGGATTGTGAGCAGAAAGGATGTGTGAGGGCTGTGCTGGTAATTGTTTAACAACCAGCTCTTTAGGGAAACTAAAGCGTAGTGTTTGCCAGTGTTTATGGTGTAAATACTCTAACCACGGCTGCTTTCAAGCTACAAATATGAGTGGGGAAGAGATATGCACAATCATCTCTTGGGGCCAGTGGGATCCAGCTCCAGCACATGACTGGAGCGACTTTTGGCTCATACCCTTGAAGGACATGGGTGTGCCCTCTTTGCCCCTTCTTCCTCCGTGATGGCTGAAATGCAGACATGGTAGGCAGCCATCTTGTGCCAAGCAGATGAGGGCAACCCTCCAGGGATGGCCGACCAACAAGAAAGAAAGAACTCAGGCCCTAGTGACTTTGGAGAGCAGAGAGGCCATTCCGGTTCAGACGTTTATATCAGAGCAAAATAAACATCTATCTGAAGTCATTTCGATTTTAGGGTCTTCACAAAACACAACTAAAATTATTTAATTCACACAGGAGCTCATACAGACGGAAAGAAAAGTTGTCTTTAAGTATGTCTGCTTCCGCCTAGCAACACACACCTCTCCTGAGAATAGGAAGGGGACACCACGTTTAGGGGCCAGCATGCGAGAAGGGGAAATTGAATGAGAACAAAACATGGACTTTCTGTCTCAATAAGTCATGTTGCCCTAATTGCTTGTAGATTATATTTCCACTAGGCTTTAGGTTTCTAGAGAGACTCTGATCCTCAGAAAGTGTACCTGGTCACACCCTAGACATCAGAGATCAGTGACAGATGTGGGTTTGGCCTCATTTCGCTTCATGGTGAGAACAGGCTCGACCCTTTCTTTGTGTTAACAGAATTCAGGCGCTGTCCCTTTCCTGTCTGGGTCTGTCTTTTCCCCAGGGGATGGCATTCTTGACTGAGGTCTCAGGGCAGCTCCACAAACACAGCTCACGTTCACCCAGCAACCCTGTGAGGTTGGAGGACCACGGACCGTTCTTGCCACTTGGCAGATGAGCAAACCCAAGCTCAGACCATCCATCTTGCTCTGGCAATCTCTTGTTTAATAGTTTAACTTCCTTCACTGACTGTGGCAAGTGAAGATCTTGTTGGTGTGTTTGCTGTTAAGAGTCCCAGTGCCCAGCTCAATGCCTGCTTGGGGGCTGGCTCTCATGACTGTTCCCTGAATAAAATAAACCCTCGTTTGGTGGGGGGTGCAGAGGATTGCAGAGCTCAACCTAGAACTGTGGTTTGCAACCTGGTATGCTTTCAAATGCAAGAATTTTTGGCAGCATAGAGGAGATGTTCAGAGATTCAAAACAACACTGAACAAGCCAGCAGTCACGGTGTCAATTACTACAGCAGTGTCCTTGCAGGGCCCTGAGGCGCCCCGAGCAGACTGCTCTTGACATCTTTTGTGCCATGTTGCTTTATAGGTGTGCCTAATGGTGCCTGTAACTCACAGGCACACTTACTGTGGGGGTCAGTGGATGCTCCATCTTTCTTTCATGCCAGCTTGACAGACAACCTCCGCACCGCTTACAGCCCTTTCTACTTCTGGTCAGACAACCTACCCAATTCTGAACTCACCCAGAACTTGCTCTCTTTTTATAATTGAGCTATTTCTTAAGCAGGTTATGGGTTAGACCGGTGGTTCTCAATTGGTGCTGATTTTGCCTTCCCAGGGGACATAACGTTGTTGAGACACTTTTGGTTGTCATACCTTGGGAGCAGGTGCTATTGGCTTCTAGTGGGTAGAGGCCAGAGATGCTGCTAAACATTCTATAATGTACAGGACGACCCCTACAACGAAGAATTGTTCATCCTGCAATGTCCATGTACAGAGGGTGACAGAGCCTGGGCTGGATTTGCAGCCGTCGGGGATGGGAGCCTCAGCAGAAGCTACAGCAGCAGGGGCAGCAGCAGGCCCTTGGGTGGTCAGAACCAGCCCCTCCAAGCTTGGTCACGCGCGGACCTCCTTGCCAGGGCAATCCTGGGAACAGTCACCCTTAGTGGACAGTGGCGGACTCTGCTTTGGTTCAGGAAGTAGCCTGTAAGTGATTCTGACCTACCTGCAGCTGGTAGAAGTCTCTTTAGCACCACACTGCCTGCAAGACCATTTTGAAAGCTGTACCAAGAGGTGAAAAAATGAAACAAAACAAATAAACAAAAAATCCCCCAAACTACCTGCCCTTTGGACCAATAATTCCTTTTCTAGGAATAAAGCCAAAGTAAATAATTGGAAAAACACATAAAGATGTGCTGAGGGATAGTCATTGCATTGTTATTTATATTAGCAGTACATCTGTAGGGAATTTAAATATTACATTTCAATACCTCCGTGTGATAGAAGGCTATGCATTCATCGGCAGAGAGCTGAAAATGTGACTACTGTGGCTTTAACAGATGGGTTTATTTGTTACCCAATAACAAGAAGTCCATAAGTAGGCAATTCCAGGATGGTGCAGCCCAAGGATATTAAGAACCAAAATTTCACCTAGTTTTCTGTTTTCATCCTTAGGTCACAGGAGGGTTACTGCTCCTCCAGTATTACTCTAGCATCCCAGAAAGGAAGAAAGAAGAAAGGGCAAGAAAGGCATGAAGGAGTCTCTTCCTTTTTATAAACTCTACCAGAAGACTCACCTAGTGAGTTGTGCTTTAATCTATTGGCGAGAACTGTGTCACATGGCCATCCCTGGCTGCAAAGGACTGTGGGAAGGTAAGAATTTTTGCCTCTTTAATAAGGAAGTTAAGGGAGTAGGGGCTCATCAGACCAAATAACTATTGAGGAGACCGTCTGCTGTGTCTGCCACAGCAAAGAAGACTAGAAATTTTTAGGTAACATGAAAAATTTCAGGCAATGTAAAGTTTAGTGAAAAAAAAAATTGGATACAAAACTGTAGCTACAATATTATTCCAATTTCTAAAACAAATGATATCTACTCCCCACAGTTTTATTGAGATATAATTAACACAAAACATTGTATTAATTTAAGGTATACAACATAATGATTTGATATATGTATATATCATGATACGATCGCCTCAATAAGTTTAGTTAACATCCTTCACCTCACATAATTGCAAACTTTTTTGTGTGTGTGATGAGAGCTTTTAAGATCTACTCTCAGGAACTTTCAAATAAAAAGTTCAGTGTTATTAATTATAGTCCCCATGCTGTATATTACATCCCCAGGACTTATTTATCTTGAAACTGGAAGTTTGTACCTTTTGACCACCTTCAACCCTTTCACCCACCCCCAAACCCTACCTCTGGCAACCAACAATCTGTTCTCTGTTTCCATGAGTTCATTTTTTTTAGATTCCACATATAAATGAGGTAATACAGTATTTGTCTTTCTCTGTCTGACTTAATTTACTTAGCATAATGTCCTCAAGGTCCATCCATGTTGTTTCAAATGGCAGGATTTCCTTCTTTTTGATGGTCAAGTAATATTCCATTATGTGTATATATCACATTTTTTTTTTTATCCATTCATCTGTTGGTGCACATTTCAGTTGTTTCCATGTCTTGACTAGTGTTAACAATACCTGAATGAACATGGGGTGCAGATATCCTTTCGAGACAGTGATTTGATTTCCTTTGGGTATATACCCAGAAGTGGAATTGCTGGATCATATGGTAGTTCTAGTTTTAATTTCTTGAGGTTTACTTTTTATCATAGAACAAATCTGGAGAATTTACATGAAAATATTAAAGGGTGATTATGGGGATATATATATATATATATATATATATATATATATATATATATATATATATTTAAATTACCTTTTAAAACAAAATGAGGTGTTTTTTTATTTTAATCCCAAACTGGCCAATCTTTTTTTTTTTTAATTAAAGTTTATTGGGGTGACAATTGTTAGTAAAGTTACATAGATTTCAGGTGTACAATTCTGTATTACAGCATCTATAAATCCCATTGTTTGTTCACCACCCAGAGTCAGTTCTCCTTCTATCACCATATATTTGACCCCCCTTACCCTCATCTACCACCCCCTCCCCACTTACCCTCTGGTAACTACTAAACTATTGTCTGTGTCTATGAGTTTTTGTTTCTCATTTGTTTGTCTTGTTCTTTTGTTGTTTTTGGTTTATATACCACATATCAGTGAAATCACATGGTTCTCTGCTTTTTCTGTCTGACTTATTTCCCTTAGCATTATAATCTCAAGGTCCATCCATGTTGGCACAAATGGTCCTCTTTCATCTTTTCTTACCGCCGAATAGTATTCCATTATGTATATATACCACAAATTCTTTATCTGTTCATCTATCGAAGGACATTTTGGTTGTTTCCATGTCTTGGCCACCGTAAACAAAGCTGCAATGAACATTGGAGTCTTTATGCACACGTGTCTTTATGCATAAATATTTTCAGATTTTTTGGGTAGATACCCAGGAGAGGGATTGCTGGGTCATATGGTAATTCTATTCTTAATTTTTTGAGGAACCTCCACACTGCCTTTCATAATGGCTGCACCAATCTGCATTCCCACCAACAGTGTATGAGGGTTCCTTTTTCTCCACAGCCTCTCCAACACTTGTTACTATTTGTCTTGTTAATGATGGCCATTCTAACTGGGGTGAGGTGATATCTCATTGTGGTTTTTATTTGCATTTCTCTGATTATTAGTGATGTTGAGCATTTTTTCATATGTCTATTTGCCATTTGTATGTCCTCTTTGGAGAAACGTCTCTTCAGGTCTCTGCCCATTTTTCAATTGGGTTGGTTTTTTTGTTTGTTTGTTGAGTTGCATGAGTTCCTGTATGTTTGGGATATTAACCCCTTATCAGAGGCACTGTTTGCAAAAATCTTCTCCCATTCAGTTGGTGGCCTCTTTATTTTGTCGATGGTTTCTTTTGCTGTGCAGAAGCTTTTAAGTTTGATATAGTCCCATTCATCTATTTTAGCTTTTACTTCCCTTGTCTTTGGAGTCAAATTCATAAAATGTTCTTTGAACCCAAGGTCCATAAGTTTAGTACCTATGTTTTCTTCTATGCAGTTTATTGTGTCAGGTCTTATGCTTAAGTCTTTGATCCATTTTGAATTAATTTTGGTACATGGTGACAGATAGCAGTCCAGTTTCATTCTTTTGCACGTGGCTATCCAATTCTCCCAGCACCATTTATTGAGGAGTCTGTCTTTTTTCTGTTGTATGTTTCTTGCTTCTTTGTCAAAGATTATCTGTCCATATTTATGTGTTTTACTTCTGGGTCCTCAATTCTATTCCATTGATCTGTGTGTCTGTTTTTCTGCCAGTACCATGCTGTTTTGATTATTGTAGCCCTGTAGTACAAGCTAAAGTCAGGGAGTGTGATACCGCCAGCATTGTTCTTTTTTCTTAAGATTTCTTTGACCATTCAGGGTCTTTTGTGATTCCAAAAAAATCTTATGATTTTTTGTTCTATTTCTTTAAAAAATGCCATTGGGATTTTCATGGGGATTGCATTAAATCTTTGTATTGCTTTGGGTAATATGGCCATTTTAACTATGTTGATTCTTCCAATCCATGTGCACAGAATGTCTTTCCATTTCTTTGTGTCTTCTTCTACTTCTTTAAAAAATGTCTTAATAGTTTTCAGCGTATAGGTCTTTCACATCCTTGGTTAAGTATATTCCTAGGTATTTTATTCTTTTTGCTGCAATTGCAAAAGGAATTGTTTTTTTAATTTTTTATTTCTTTTTCTGAGATTTCATTGTTAGTATATAGGAATGCAATGGACTTTTGTACGTTGCTTTTGTAGCCAGCAACTTTACTGTATTCGTTGATTGTTTCTAATAGCTTTTTGGTGGAGTCTTTAGGGTTTTCTATATATAGCATCATGTCATCTACAAAGAGTGACAGTTTAACTTCTTCATTCCCAATTTGGATGCGTTTTATTTCTTTCTCTTGCCTGATTGCTCTGGCGAGGACTTCCAACACTATGTTGAAGAGCAGAGGTGATAGGGGACAGCTCTGTCATGTTAAACTGACCAATCTTTACCAAAAAGTCTGAGACCATATGCCTTCCCAGACTCATGGACTGCTGGGATTTGGGGTGTTGGCTGTGGGCATCAACACTCTCAGGAGCTGGGCTGGTCTGGGGATTCCAGAAAACTCCTCCACCGCCTCTGTCCTGTGCTGCTCCTGGGATCTCTCGTGTAGAACTGCACCCCTTTATTCTGTCCACAGACTGATGTGCCCCCGTGGAAATGTCTCACACTAAGCTGTGCTCAGGCACTATATTAGAAGGAGTAGGAATCCTGCATCTCCTTGAGAGGTACGGGCCTTTGACCTCGGGAAGAGGGAGTGAGTCCCGGAGGAATGGAGAAATTTGAAGACCAGGAATGAGG
This sequence comes from Rhinolophus sinicus, assembly GCF_036562045.2. NCBI lineage: Eukaryota > Metazoa > Chordata > Mammalia > Chiroptera > Rhinolophidae > Rhinolophus > Rhinolophus sinicus. The sequence continues at coordinate 37,371,123 of NC_133759.1, forward strand.
AAAGCAGGCAGGTAATGAATTGCCCTTTTGGTCTTGGCTGGGGCTGCCTTGAGTTGAATGAATGGAGGAAGCAGCAGGCAGGAGAGGTGGGGTGGGCACTTACGTCAGGGTTGGAGACCTGGGTCTGAGCCTTAGTTGGAAGGGGAAAATAATAGCAATAATAGTGAGGTGAAGAGGTCGCTCTCATTGAACATGTCTCGATGTTGCATGAATTTCTCTGCTACTCATCTGATGTTCACAACTCCCTGAAAGGATGCTTTTTTAATTTCCATGTCAAATAGAAACTACACAAGGCAACAGAAAAATGGCCATGTGCTCTATAGTTGTGCCACCTGGGTTCAAGTTCCCCATTAGTAGTATGACTTGGAAAGTTACCAGACTGCTCTGTGCCTCAGTTTCCTCTCTGTCACACAGAGATAATAATGCATCTACTTTGCTGTGGATAATAACCGCTTCATTCATTCCTGTATTTGATACATTATGAAACAGAATTTCCTGGCTTCTAGCAAAGACCAAGGTACATACAGTAAACCTTCCTAGAACATGTAAAGAAAGTCCAGGGGGGAACTTGGCAAAGCATCTGAGGGCAGGGGTCCCATACCACCCCAGGGTGGGAAATGGGCCCTAGGAAAGGCTGAGAAGGCACTTGCCTCCACATGGATGGACCCTTCCTTTCCCGAGGCCTCCCTCCCCCCCAATGCCTCCTTAGCTTCAGATGGACCTTCCCTGGGGACAGACCAGGTGTCTCTGAGCCATCCTAGACCTGGTCACTCCTGGAACGAAAGGAATGCTCCTTGCTGCCCTCAGGTCCCCCCAGTAGTTGCTGACTTTTGTTCTCCGCATCCTGTTCCCTTGGGCTCAGAGATGTCGGTCTGGATGACAGTCCCAGAGCCCCCCAACCTGGCCTTTCCCAGTGCCCTGGATAGGAAATCAGATGGAAAGGGACATTTAACAGTCATAGGCATCAAAGGTACCAAACTGATGGCGAGTGAGACAGCTCTGGGGAAGCCTGGGCTTGCCCCAGCCCGGTCCCAGGACTGAAGGCCACAGGGACAACTTCCTCTTGTAGGACACATGGCCACATGTGGGTCAGAGCTGCCATTCACAGTCTTAAATTGCCCTACAGGTGCTGGGCAGTCCCTGAGGTTGGTTAGGCCAGGCCCAAGATGCTTTTGAGTTGAATGAAAATAAATGTGGTGGGAAACTGTTTTTTTTTGCATTTTTGAGAAGCTGATCAGAAAGCCAATGTTTAACCCAAATGAGGAGTACCAGGTTATCGAAGGCAGTTTGGCATTTGGCTGAAATAGTACCAACTCTGCATGGTCCGAGGGTTTAGCCCATCATAGTCACCAGTGCTAATTAGTACTGATGCCATCCCGGATGTTGGGAGGAATAATAAGAAGGGCCCTTTATGCTGACAAGGTGATGACCCTTAGATTGAGTGACCCCTGAGATTCTTTCTGTTTCTGAGATTCTAGTACTGGTTCTGAGCTCTCTGAGGCACACACCTGAGCATGATGGGGTTCTAGAAACCAAGAGGTTAACATGACTCATCTGCTTCGGGTAGCATATATACCTGGGGATATCTGATTGAAAGTTAATTAACTGGAAAGTAATTAAAAACATGATTTTTCTTTTGAAACTTAACCCAAGTTCTACCTTGGATAGCTTGAAGACTTTGCCATTCTTTGTAAATATACTGGCCCCTCATTTCCCCCCTAACCCCTTCAAAATTACCATAACAAAAAGATCTAGCTAATTCACATTGCATTTAACCCAAAGGAAAGAATTTTGCATCATGGAATTTCATGCTCCCACCCCTCCTTTTTGCAGACCAAGGTGGTGTGGTTCCCACTAGTTGGGGAGGAGGTGGATGCCCCCGTCTTCCGATGGTGGTCCCTGTGAACACTGAAGGCATTAGCTAAGGCATGGCAGCAGTGGACCGGATTGTCACTGTTGTCACAGCCCTGGTCCTTCCCCCTGCCGGTGTCTCCTCCTTCAAACTGGCTTCCTTTCCCAGCACGGGTTGAGGAGCTCTAGGTGACCGTGAGGCAGCTCCTGACACAGGTAGAGAAGATCTCTTCTGTTTCTGGTCATGATCGGGTTTGGATGTGCTGCCTGGGATGATGGCAGCCACTTCTTGAGGCAGCTTCAGGACAAGGCAATGCCAAGAATGGATAAGCAGAGAATGCAAAAGCACCTGCTCCTTGATGTTGTGCTTTCCCACCTCCCCACATTTGCTCAGACCTTTCCTGCCACCTGGAATGCCATCCCTAGTCTCAGTTTGTTTAAAGCCTAGCTGTGGTCCAGATCTCAGTTCTAGCACTTTCTGACCTCCCAACAGAGGGGACCTCTGGGCTCCCCTACCACGGGCGTTCTCAGGAGGTCCATATCTAGATCTGATACCTTCCTGCATGCACTGAGACGTCCTGGAGGGCAGGGGCTCTCTAGCCCACTTTTCCCCTTTCTAAGGAACTGTATTTTATGTGACAACCTTACAGGGCAGGGAGGGTGAGAGTGGCTGTCCCAGAGCAGGGGGTTTGGACTTATACTGATGCTGTTGCCAGCCGGGGAGAAGGTACGCTAGAGGTGCTGGCTGCTATATTATTATGGGCCAATGACTACAGCCTGGATGTTTGAGAAAGTGTTTGACTAGGGAATCTCTTCTCCTACTCCCAAGCCACTCTCCTGTCCCAGAGTCTGCCCATGGGCTCCAGGCAAGAGTACTGAGGTGCATCCCAGCCTCCTCTGTGGCCCTAGCCGTAGCTGATGGGAGCTGACAGGCTGCCTAAAAACACACAGCAGCCTGACGCCCCACTAATCTCCGCATCATCTGTGGGCGAACATTTCCAACAGAGGTGGAGGAGACGATAAAAGGAGCAGTGTTCTTGCACGCAGCACTTCTAGTGAAGCGTGTTTGCATGGTGATTCACATCAGCTCAGTTTAATATCCATAAACCCATGCCGGCAAGGATGGGAGCAGCCTTGTGCCAAAGCTTTGCAAATGTTCTGGACTTAGGGGAGCGCGGCCAGTGAGCAGGCAGGCAGGCTGCCTTGCCGGCTGGATTCCTGCAGCTTTGTGCCAAATGCGATGTTTACACCGCACACCCTGTGGGGTTTCCTGAAGCCTCTGGCCCAGCTCCTCGAAGTTGCCACACCTAGGCAAAGTCTTATCCAAACAGCGACTCTTGGAGTTTGCTCCCAGGACAAAGTTGTTGGACTAACTGCTTCCCACTGCTTGATTGATGGGTCTGACAGTCAAAGGACCCTGCTGCCCAATGATAGTGGGTATCCACGGTGCTGGCCCGAAGGGCGTCCCAGGCATGATGAGGGGGCCAGGAGGGATCCAGGAGGCATCGCTTACTCCATCATTCTTCCCATAATGTCCCCAGAAATGTTCAAGAAGCAGAAAGTGCTCCCTGAAACAGTAAAAACGATCCCTGCTCTCAAGGAGCACTCCGGCCAGTTGAGGGAATAAAGGATAAAACAAACGGAGAGGACAGTTGCAGGACAATATGTGGTGTGGGAAGAGAATGGCATGGTCTCTGAATTCAAGGAGTGGGTTGGTGCCCCACTGAGGTTATCAGAGAAGCTTTGTGGAGAGAGGGACATTTGAAGGATGGGCTATTTTCCAGTGTTGAGGTGGAGGGGTGGGGCAGCAACCAGGTGGGCCCTTGACCGCATGTGAGCCTGGGGTTGGGATCTGAGAGAAGGGATGGTGGTAACGGAGGAAAATGTCCAGCCCAACGCTTTGAAGGTGGAAATATAAAACACATCTAGCAAGACTGTCTGCTCCAAGAGGAGCTGCTCATCCGGTTTGGTGCAGTTTGGACATCACCCTCTTTCCTGTGACACGCAGGTAGGAGCCACCTCATCCAGGCATAGTACTTAGCAGTGTCTAGAGGGAGAAGCTCTTTAGGTTGAGACTTTACAAAGACCACAAATGGCACAGTTGCTGAACATACCGCAGTCCGCTATGGGATTAATTCCCAATGGCTCAAAGTGATTTTATGTCCACATTCAGACCTTCCTCACTAGGAACTGGTGGTGGCCTTGAACTAGCCAAGCCCAGAAAAGAACTCTGATCTGGTCTGGGCAGGAGGTCTTGTCCTCCAACTTCTGCTGACCCTCTTTGGTTGGTCCTGTGATAATTTGTGCCTAGATTGCAGCATCTGAAGGTGTTAGTATGTTTATTAGTTTCAGCAGGTAATTCTCGAGCCCTGCTCATGAAGTTGTTTGAAGTTTCCTAAAGTATGGTGTGATCCCAGAGAAGAAAGGGTTCAGCTTCCTAGGTCTGGGCTGGGAGGGGCACCTTGTATGGTGGGCTTTCCTGGACTTCCACATTACTCAGCAAAACTCTCCACCCCAGTCTTGCCTCCCTTCCCCCCCCCATAAGTGATGTCCATCTTCTGTATCCGATTGTCAGTGGGAGGGAGGCGAGAGAGTAGGTGAATGGGGCCTGAAGGATCCATTCTGAAAGCTGAGGTGGCACCTGGAGGTCCTGGGGACCTGCTTGGAGGAAAGGGAGAGGAAGAGGAGGTCCTTTTCTGATTCTTTTCCAGGCACAGTTGAACCATCTGACGCTGGGGAGGCTGGCGATGGGGGGAGATCTGGGTTCCCAGAGAAGCCAGCAGCTTTTTTCACCAAGGGCAGGGAGACCAAGAAGTACAACTCTGGATTTAATGCCTAGGTAGCACCAACATTAACACAAAATGGGTAAATAAAAACTGACACCAAGATAATAATACCTGAAATTTTTTGATTGGAAAAAGGACACTTCCTCTCAATCTCTGGCAAGCTAAGTTATTTCAGTAAAAGACCTTCTCTGACACTCCACCAATCTCATCATATAGTGTTTCTGTTTCTACATAGACATTCCCAAGGGGTAATAACAATCCCCCACATCTTTCATGTTAAGCACCCTCCAGAGCATTCACTGTGATGTGAATTGTGGGATTACTTGTGCTCAGTAGATGTAGGAAAAGTATTTGATAAAATTCAGCATCTATTTATGATAAAAGCCCAAACTAAAAATGGAAAGAAATTTCCTCAATCTGATAAAGGTTATCTACAAAGATACCCATAGCTAATATAAAAAAACCCCTTTGAGATGTTGGAAACTTTCCTTTTGAGGTTGGAAGCAAGACAAGGATGTCCGCTATCACCATTTCTGTCGCCATTGTACTGAGAGGCCTCGCCAGTGCAAGAAGACATAAGGATTGGAAAGCAAGAAGTAGACAGATCTTTGTTTGCAGATGAAATGATTGCATATTGGAAAACCCAAACGAATATATAAACTATTAATAACCATTAATATAATTAATAAGCACATTTAGTAAGACTGCTGGGTAAAAGGCAATATACAAAAATCATTTGTATTTCTATAGCTAGTAACCAGAAATTGGAAAATGAAATTTAGAAAGTGATACTGTTTATAATTGCATCAAAAATTAAATATATAGAATAAGTACAGTTAAAGATGTATAAGACCTCTACACTGAAAACTATATAACAGTGTTGAGAAAACTTAAAGAAGAGCTAAATATTAATAAATGGAGAGATGTTTCATGTTTATGGATTAGAAAATTCATAGGCGGCCGGATGACTCAGTGGGTTAGAGCGTGAGCTCTGAACAACAGAGTTGCTGGTTCGATTCCCACATGGGCCAGTGAACTACGCCCTCCACAACTAGACTGAAGACAACAAGCTGCCACTGAGCTTCCGGAGGGGCGGCAGGATGGCTCAGTTGGTTAGAGCGCAGCTCTCAACAACAAGGTTGCCGGTTCAATTCCCACATGGGATGGTGGGCCGCACCCCCTACAACTAAAGACTGAAAACGGCAACTGGACTTGGAGCTGAGCTGCGCTTTCCACAACTAGATTGAAGGACAATGACTTGGAGCTGATGGGCCCTGGAGAAACACACTGTTCCCCAATAAAAAAATAAAAGTAAATAAATAAATACCTTATTTAAAAGAAAAAAAAAAGCCCTGATTCCAGCGTTATTGCGATCTGGTCTCAAATCCTGCTCTACTATCGACCTCAGGCACGTTGCTTCAACAATCTGAGCCTGGCTTTAAAAAAAAAAAGTACACTTGAAACCTATATAATTTTACTAACTAATGTCGCCGCAATAAATTTAATAAAAGTTTTTTAAAATGCACAAAAAAGCACATTTGTCAAAAAAAACCCCACAAACAAACCAGCATTTAAAAAGCAAATAAACAAGACTTTGATTGGGAGAAGATATTCACAATACATATATTATATAATAAAGGATTTGTATCTGGAATAGATAAAGAACTCCTTTAAATCAATAACAAAAGATAGACAATCCAATTATAAAACGAGCAAGTCTGCCATGGCAGACAAAGAGACACAAACAACAACTTGATAATTCCAAGTATTGACAAGGTTGTGGAGTGAATGGACACCTCCTATACTGCTCGGTAGGAGTATTAATTGGTTCAACCACTTTGGAAAACTATTTAGCATTATCTGCAACAGCTAAACATACGCATATGTATGGCCAACAATTTTACTCCAAGTTACATACGCAAGTTAAAGACAAGTACAAGGTGTGATCAAAACATATGGTGAATGCAACTGCTGAGGGCCATCCAATGGAAAGGCAGGGATCTTCAATACTGGAAGTGGCACATCGAACCTTAGTAACAGTGTGTGACAAGTTTCAACTTGTTCAGTGCAGTCAGTGGGGTGTGAGCTACAGTTAAGAGAGGTGTGTTTTAAAGTGTGTCGTAAATCATGGATCATGAACAATGCGTTAACATGAAATGGGCAAACGGTTTCATCCATGTCACACGTCGCTTCTGGTACGGCAATTTCTGTCAAATAAAAACATTATGGTGTGTCCTCATCCACCTTATTCACTGGATCTGGCACTGTGTGACTTCTGGCTCTTCCCCAAAGTCAAAATGACCATGAAAGGTAAATGTTTTGAATCGATTCAGGACATCGAGGCAGCCACGACAGTGCAACTAAAGACACGCGTGAAAGAGGACTTCCAGAACTGCTTCAGAAAGTGGCAAGAATGATAAGTATGTTTGAAGCAAGGGGGAGTGTTTTGAGGGAGATTAATGGCAATGTGTCTTTTACTGTAATACATTTTTAAAAATTTAAATATTCACCATAGTTTTTGATCACACCTCATATAACAACATTCATATCATAACATTCATGATAGTGCAAAATTCAAAAAACCCCTAACTATCCATCTACAAAGAAGATGGATAAATGAATCATAATATATTCATACAATGAAATACCATACATCAATAAAAAGAGAATGAGCTATTGATACACACAACAGCGTGGATGAATCTCATAGACGTTACCTTGAGCAAAGAAGCCAGACATTAGCATCCATGCAGTATGATTTCTATGAATGTCAAAGAACAAGAAAAACTGCTCCATGGTGATAGAAATAAAAGTAGTAGGTAGCTCCACTGGGACAGGGAGTGCTAACTGGGACAGAGCACGAGAGAACTTTCTGGGATGCTGGAAATGTTTTATATCCCCATCTGGATGGTTGTTCCACTGGGTGGACAAAATTCAAGAATAATGAACTAATCCCAAGACTTGCATTGCCGATGACAAAGCTCCAGGATGATATATTTGGGTATATGTGTAGGGGTGGTACATGATCCATGGTTAATTTTCATTATTCATAAAAGTGAACTTCTAAAATGTTAATAGATAATATCCAATTACCCCCACCCCCGCCACCCACAAAAGTCTACATATTTGCGCCTCCGCCTCCTGTGTGAGACTGGGTGACTCCAGTTAATAGTGATGATGCCTCGCTTAGGAGTGAACTGCCACAGGACTCCTGACAACATTCCTGATGGTTCATCTGCATGTGTGATCAGCCCCTGAGAGGGAATGAGGAAAGCAGGACAGGAATCAGACTCCATGGCCTGAAAATGTATCCCTTACATCAGTTTCAGATACATGAAACCTACATACCTGATGGATACCCCTAACAAGAAAGTGAGGGCTGGGCCTCTGAACAAAATGTCTCTTTGGGAAAGAAAAGCATTTTCTAAAGGGGAAAGAATGAAGAATGAGGGGTCACCCTTGGGATTAACAGAGATTTAAGCAAATGAAGAGTTTCGTTTATGTGTTTAAAGATTTACTTGCTCTCTTCTCAAAGAGACCTTAAACAATTTGACAAGATCTATTAAACTGAAAACTGCCTTTATCCATCAATTCAGGACTTCCATTTCTAAAAATACTTAAGGTGGTAAAATATATATACAAGTATGTATAGCATTTGTTGCAAAAATGAAAAGAACTTGAATAATCATAAATGTCCAACAATAGGAGAATAAATAAATAAATTTCAATACATCCATATACTGGAATACTATGCAACTATGAAAAATGTTGAAAAAATATTTGAAGTCAGGAAGTGGATGTCTTTAGTTTTGATCTTTCATAAGACTGATTTGGCTATTTATAGTCTTTTGTGGTTGAAATATGAATTGCCAAATTGCTTTTTTTCTATTTAAGAAATGCTGTTGGAATTTTGTAAGGATTGCATTGGATCTATAGAAATTTGGGTAGTATGGATATTTTAACAATATTAATTCTTGCAATCCATGAATGTGGGATGTCTTTCCATTTGTTTGTGTATTTTTTTATTTCTTTCATCAATATTTTATTGAAACAAGTTGTCCATGTTCTAGTCTTTCATTTCCTAGCTAAGTTTATTCCTATTTTATTCTTTTTGGTGCTATTGTAAATGAGATTGTTTTCCTAATTTCCTTTTCAGATAGTTTGTTGTTCATGTATAGAAATGTCAGTATATGTTGATTTTGTATCCTATGACTCTACTGAGTTCAACTATTAGTTCTAACATTTTTTTGGTGGAGTCTTTAGGGTTTTCTGTATATAGGACCATGCCATCTGTAAACAGGGACACTTTTACTTCTTCCTTTCCTATTTAGATGTCTTTTATTTCTTTTTCTTGACTAATTGCTCTGGCAAGGGTTTCCAGTACTATGTTGAATAGAAGTGATAAGAGTGGGCATACTTGCCTTGTTCCTGATCTTAGAGGAAAAGCTGAAAAATTTTCACCATTGAGTGTATGTTAGCTATGAGTTTTTCATACAGCCTTTATTATGTTGAGGTATTTAAAAAATATATTACAAAGCTACAGTAATCAGGACAGTGTGGTACTGACATATAGATCAGCGGAATACAGAGCCCAGAAATAAATCCACACATTTACAGTCAAATGATCTTCGACCAGGTGCCAAGAATACACAGTAGGGAAGGGATAGTATCTTAAACAAATGGTGCTGGGAAACTGTATATCCACATTCAAAAGAATGAAATTGACCTTTATCTTACACATACACAAAAATCAACTCAAAATGAATTAAAGACTTAAACATAAGACTTGAAACTAAAAATCTTAGAAAAAACATAAGGAAAATCTTCATGACATTGGTCTTGGCAGTGATTTCATGGATATGACCCCAAAAGTAAAGGTAACTAAAACAATAAAAAAAGTGGGGTTACAGAAAACTAAAAAGCTTTTGCACAGCAAAGGAAATAATCAACAAAGTAAAAAGGCAACCTACAGGATGGAAGAAAATATTTGCCAATTATATGTTTGATAAGGGATTTAATCTCCAAAATACATAAGGAACTCTTACAACTCAATAGCAACAAAACTAGTAACCTGATTAAAAAAATGGGTTCAGGACTTGAATAAACATTTCTCTGAAGAGGACATACGAATGGCCAACAGGTATACAAAAAGATGCTCAACATCACTAATTATCAGGGAAATGCATATCAAAATCACAATGAGGTATCACCTCACATTTGTCAGGATGGCTATCATCAAACAAAAGATAACAAGTATTGGCAAGGATGTGGAGAAAGTGGAACCCTTGCAAACTGTTGGTGGAAAGGCAAAATGGTGCAGCCACTATGGAAAACAGTATAGAGGTTTCTCAACATTTAAAAAAATAGAACCAGCAATCCAACTTATTTATTCAAAAGAAATGAAGTCAGGATCTCAAGGAGATATTAGCACTTCCATGTTCACTGCAGCCCTATTTGCAATATCCCAGACATGGAAACAATCTAAATGTCCATCCACAGGTAAATGGATAAAGAAAATGTGGTACACACATACAATGAAATACTATTCAGCCTTAAAAAAGAAGGAAATTCTGTAATACATGACAACATGGATGAACCTTGAGGATATTATACTAAGTGAAATAAGCCAGTCACAGAAAGATAAATACTATATGATTCCACTTACATGAGGCATCTAAAATAGTCCAATTCATAGAATCCAAGAGTAGAATGGTGGTTGCCGGGGGCTGCGGGAAAAGGGGTATGGGGAGTTGCTAATCAACGGGCATAAAGTTTCAGTTAAGCAAGATGAGCAATTTTTAGAGATCTGCTGTATGACATTGTACCTGTAGTCAACAATACTGTATTGCGCATTTAGAATTTTGTTAAGAGGCTAGATCTCAGGTTAAGTGTTCTTATCAAAATAAAAAAGCACACAGCTTTTGTTTTCAAAGGAACCCTAGGGAAAAACAGCATTCGGTGCCCCTGTTCTCCCCATCTGATGTCTCTGGGACTTGGGAATGTGGAAACCCTATGCTGATGACATCTGATTGGGAGTGTTCGGTTAGGTGGGAGAAAATATGATGGCTCCCTGCCATCACCCCCAAAATCCTCCCACCTACAGAGGGAAAAATAAGAACCAGAGGCCCCAGGCACTCCCGGGAGGTCTGGTCCTGACAGCTTCCTCCCGGAACAGTGAGCTGACACTGGATAGTCTGCAATCACCCACCAGTTACTCTTCCGGTCCAGGCTCAATCAGCTTGTCAGGGCCCGGGAAATGAGGTGGGGTCTCTGGATGTGCAGGTTCCGGCTGGACAACCTCAGAGTCCCTAAATGCATTCCAGCTCCCCAGGTTCTGAACCAATTGCTTTGCCCCCCCTGTTTTTAAAGGGATGTTTAAAAAAAAAGGTGGCCAACTGAGTTCGTTGGTTTCAATTTCCTTTGCCTAAAGATGTCATGTGTTGTGTTTATGCTGGTGGTCTCCAATGCTGGGGTGGCTGCGGTCACATGCTTGTTGGGAGAGAAGGGGCGACTACTGGAGAATGTCTGCCTTGCACTGCAGTTTAGTCTCTCTTCCCAAGGCTGATTTAAGCTGTTACATCATACTTCCTAACTCTCTGTCTGCTCTACACTGGCTGCTGGAGACAGCAGTGAAGAGAAAATCCTTACCCTCCAAGAGCTCATAGTTGAGTGGAGATGAGCATGCCTGTATCACAAGCAATAGTAGGGGTGTGGGATAACACAATGGGATGAAATACTATTCAGCCTTAAACAAGAAGGAAATCCATCATATGTGACAACAGGGATGAACCTTGAGGACATTCTACTAAGTGAAATAAGCCAGTCACAGAAAGACAAATACTATATGATTCCACTTATATGAGGCATCTAAAATAGTCCAATTCTTAGAATCCAAGAGTGGAATGGTGGTTGGCACCTGCCTCTCTGCTTAGTGGGACAGAGCTCTGGCTGGGGCACAGGACTCCTGGATTGTAGACCTACATCTGCTAGTTGTTGTACATCACTGTGCAAACTGGAACCAATCTCTTAAGTTCTGAAGGCCTCAGTTTTCAGCCATATAAAGTGGGAGAGAAGACTGTCTGTCCTTGCAAGCCCATAGAGCGATCATGAGGGCAGAAATCAGCTGTGCAGGTGCCTGGGGTAAGGGGGAAATGTGGCTTAGGTGCTGATGTTTGTGTTTGTTCTGTTTCCTGCTGCCAGTGAACAAAGGGCGATGACTTTGGTGTCGGACTTGCAGAAATCGTACTTTGAATTTCTTTGTTTTTCCTAGTAGACCCAGAGTCCTCTGAAGAGCACGCTAAACACTAACACAGCCCCACTGCAATTCAAGATAAAGGTGTGGCTGGGCAGTGCTGGCTGGTGCCCAGCTGTCCAGAGGGAGCCTTTCTGGGAGCAACAGGTACAAGTCCACATGGGTTCAGGCTTGATGGTGCCCATCACATGGATGGAAGCTGGGAGTGGGGTGGGAAGAGGCTTTGCAGTTGTACAGAATGAGTCCTAGCCTATAATTCTCCTATTTCATAGTAGAGCCTGCATTTGTTTCCCTGTTCCTCTCCCTGCACCTTGGATGAGTATTGCAATGGCCCTGCCTGGGTGCAGCAGTATTAGAGGAAGCTGGAGTTCTTGGGGTGAGCAACGCTCCTGAGGTAACAGGATGAGGACTGAGGCGGCCGGAAGAGGTTGACTCTCAGGTCACAGGGGTCAGGAGGCAGGGCCAGCTGCCCTTTCCCAGGACACTCTTCTGCAGCCATTGGAACCCATAGACTTGCTGTTCTGTACTTTTCTCTCTCTTCTCCTGGCCCCTCCTCTCTTCTGTCCCTTCCCTTTCTTTTCCCCCTTTCCTCTCTCTTTCTCTCCCCTCTCAATCCCAATGCTGCACAGGTGTCCCACCATCTCCAGGGACATCAGCCCAGAGGCAGCAGCACAAACATCTGTGCCCATCTCCATTCACGACTGCTGTCTTTTGTTTACATTGTTGATCATAAGCGTAATAACTGCTTTACAATATTTGTCTGCTCATTCCAGCATCTGGGTCGCCATTGTCTTTTCTCTGTTGAACCGGTCACCTTTTCCTGTTCTTCATGTACATTGTATAATATTTTTTTATCGTTTCCTGGACATTGTGAGTGAAATAATGTGGAGGCACTGGACTTTGTTATATTCTTATGGAGAGTGTTGGTTTTTGTTTTAGCTGGTAATGAACTTGGTTGGACTCAAATTGCAAACTCTGCTTCTGGGGCAGCAATGAGTTCTTTTATCCTAGCTGGGCAGCTTCAAGCCTGCTCTGGAAGGCATGGGTGGGCACTCACCAGAGGTTTGACAGCGTTGATGCATAGAATTCAGGGCTCCTTGTCTTCAGTTCTCTCCTTTCACTTTCTAGCAGCTAGGGTTTCCCCGAGCTTTATCCGTTGGTTCTTTAAGCTGGAAAAACTATGGGTTTTCGCCACCCCACTCGATGCTCCCTGCTTAGTGTCTGCTCGAGCTGGCTTTGAACTGTCTTCAAGCTAAAAGCTATAAAAATGGGAAAGAGCCTGTGTCCCATGCCTTCTTTCAAATGTCAACTCCCCTCCAGAATCTGCCTGCTTTTGTTCACTCTCTAGTGCCTTTAGATAGTTGTATTTTTACTTTTATCCAGAGTTAATAGTTATTATCACTGGGAAGTTTGGTCCAATAGGAGTTTACTTGGCCGTATCAAAAGTGGAACTTCCTTCTGTTTTTCTATTTCACCATTTTTTTAGAGTGTGGCCTTCTTTTTCCAGATTGTTTCATGGCTGCAAGATGGCTGCTGTGGCTCAAGCCATCATGTTAACATTCCAGGCTGGAAGAAAGATGAAGGAGGAAGGGCAACATGGGGTTTCCAACTACATCAGCCACCTTTTAAAAGGTTTTCACTTACCTTCCCCCTAACAACTTTCACCTACATCCCATTGGTCAGAATTTAATTGCAAGATTATGAATGAAACATAATTATTAAGCTGAGCACATTGCTTTTCCCAACAGAATTAGAGTTAAGCTGGTGGAAAAAACACACACGGGAGAATGGCTCTCAGGAAGGCAGCTAGAAGCTATCCCACGTCATAGGGATATTACGAAGATTAAACACGTTAATATGTGTTAACTACTTAGTACCACTCCTGGAACACAGGAACCACTACGTAAATGTTGGTTTTAGTCATACTATAATTTTCACAATAGACGTAAGCCCTGATCATGATGGAAATCACAAAGAGAGACACTTAGCCCAACTAGGCATGGAGGGGTGACAGGGAAGCCTTCCTGGAGGCAGTGAACCTAAGCCAAATCTGAAAGACAGATAAACGTTAACCAGGTAAGAGAGGAGGGAGTCTCAGGCAGGAGGCGCGGCACTGAGTGAAGGCCTGGCCGTGAGCAACAGCCTGTCGTGTGTAGGATGTGCTAATATTCCATATAGAGCGCAGAATGGTGAGTGAAGAGACCTGAGAGGTCATCAGGACAAGGGCATGGAAAGGAGTGGATTCATCTCCACTGTTCAAAACGGTGCCCAGAATATCGTGGGAGACAATTTTACATGTGGTCAGGTAGCCATCGAGTTGGAACATGGGCATGTGCATACACACACGCACACACGTACATACACACACGTACACACACGTACACGCACCTAAGATTTCTATAACCCTGCAGGCTTCCCGTGGGAGAGAGGCCCGGTAGGAGGTGAGCCCTGGGGCCCAAGCACTGCAGACCTTCCCCTCTCTGGGAGTTCAAGGCAGTGGTGCAGGGCTGTGGGCTGGTGGTCACTGTGCCCCACTCTGAGAGATTTGGACTTCCCCCTCCCCCATAACTCTTCCCAAAGATAGGGACTTTCAAAAACACACTTGACAAGTTTGGTCAAACAGGAAGGCAAGAGCTGATAGTGTGGGAAGGAGGCAAGGCTGGGGGCTTTTTGCCTGGGCCCTTTCCAGCCTTCGCTTCCCGCCGTCAGTCTGGGTCTGGTGGAGAACGCACAGGTGCCCTGAGTGTGGGCCTGGGAGCGATGTGAGCACCTGTGCAGCAGACGTGCTTGGGCCCCTAGGTGTCCCCTCTGCTTCTGCCCTTAGCTTAGGGACGAAGTAGCCCCAGAGTGCCAGCGAGGGACTTCCCCTCTCTTGCTCTCTTTCTGCTACAGGCTCCTCCTGGCTCATAGTCTTTCTCTGTCTCCTGGCCCCTCTCTGTATACTTTGCTTGATTCAGTTCCATTCCATTCACATTTACTGTGTACCTATGAGGTGCCAGGGGCCTGTCCTGGGCCTGGAAGAGCTCTGCCTGGGAGGTGTGGTATGTGCATGGCGATGTGTGCATGTGTGTGTGTATGTGTGTAGGGTGAGTATTTGATATTAGATATTTGATGCTGGAACATAGTAGACCTACCTTGTCTTCCTTTTTTACTGTGGAGAAATATTCTGTGTTATGTTAAACTGCACTTTCGCCTATTCTTTCATCAGTGAGTATGCAGGTTGTTTCTGGGGCTTTGCTCTTCACACAATGCTGCAGTAGCATGCCTGTTTGTGCCCCCTTTGCACACATGTGCACATGGGCAAATGGCTCTAAGGGCCGGTCAGTGAGAGGGGAAGCCTATGGCAAGTGACCCTTTGATGCAATTGCGCCAATTTACACTCAGGTGACCTGTGACTATCGCAATGCTTTTTCCCATATTCTTGTCAACACTTGACCTTATCATGCATTTAAAGTGTCAGTAGAATAGTGTCCTTAGTTGCTTGCCCTCTGCATTCAGAGTCCCCTTGAGGAGACTCTGAGCTCCTCAAGGTCGGGGATTATTCATGTATTGCTTTACTTTGATTAAGATTTTTAAAAAATCCCATTTTCTTCCTCTATTGATTTAGAAAGTTTAACTTATCATTTTAGTGATTACTCTTAAAGTTTTAACAGGTACCTGTAATGTTTAAAGGTAATCACCCTCCTCCCATCTTCCATGACTTGCTGTTATCATTGTCCACTAATTTAGTTCCATATTATTTTTTATCCCAATCTGAGCCATTATTATCATTTAATAGAACTGATGCTTGTTTAGTATTGCCTACATGTTTACTATTGCCTTTGTTCTCAATTCCGACTTGTATACAAGATCTTTCTGGAACCATTTTCCTTCTTTTGGTCCTTTAATGAAGGCATGTAGTAGTAAACTCAGTTCTTTGTCTGATAGGCTATTGTCCTCTTATTCTTATTTTCCCCTAGTTTTACTGACGTATAATTCACAATTAAAAATTGTATATATTTAAGATGTACAACTTGATGATTCGATGTGTGTATACACTGAAGTATTTACCATCATCAAGCTATCGGACATAGCCATCATCTCACATAGTTACTGTGTGTGCGTGTGCGTGTGTGCGTGTGTGTGTGTGTGTGTGTGTGTGTGTGTGTGTGTATAACATTTAAGGTCTACTCTCAGCAAATTTTAAGTGTACAATCCAATATTGTTAACTGTAGTCACATTGTTGTACATTAAATCTACAGAACTTACCTAGCGTAGTTGAAACTTTGTACCCCTTGACCAACGTTTCCCCATTTCTTCCTCCCTCCCAGCCCCTGGTAACCACCATTTTACTTTCTGTTTCTATGAGTTTGATTATTTTAGATTCCACATAAAAGTGAGATGATGCAGTATGTGTCTTTCTGTATAGGGCTTATTTCTCTTAGCGTAACGCCCTCTGGTGTCATCCATGTTGTTGCACATGGCAGGATTTCCTTCCCTTTTTAAGGCTGAATAATATTCCCCTGTGTATATATATCCCACATCTCTTTTACCCATTTATCCATTGACAGTATTGCCCTCTTATTCTTGAGTGAGAGTTAGGCTGAGTTTAGAGTTCAGGTAGACAGTTCTTTGCCCTCAGCATACTGCAGAGGTCATTCCGCAGCCTCTGGCTGATGTGCTGGTTATTAGTCTGATTGTTGTTCTTTTCCCTTGGGCATTTTTAGAGATCTTACTGCCATTTCACTATGATGTGTCCACATGTGATTTCATTTTTATTTATCCTGCTGGACTTGATTGTGATACCCAAATCTCATGCTTCATGTCTTTTGTCAATTTTGAAAAATTCTTAGCCATTATTTTTCAAAGATTGCCTGTCCCTAAAGCTCATCTTCAAGATCTCCAATTAGACATAATTTAGACCTCCTCTTTCTATCCTCCATGTCTCTTAGTGTCTCTGATATTTTAATCTCTTCATCTCTGTGCTGCGCTACAAGTCATTTCTTTAGATCTGTCTTACATGGATTCTGTATTCAACTGTTTAACCAATTCCATTGGGCTTTCAATTTCAATGATTTGAGTTTCTGTTTTAAGAAGTTCTATCTATCTATCTATCTATCTATCTATCTATCTATCTATCTATCTATCTATGCATCCAACAGGCCTCGTCATTTTTAATAGTCTGTTTCTTGTTTGAGTTTTCAGTTCCCTGTTTTACTTTGTTCGATATGTTAAACTTATTTCATATTCTGTGCCTATTCCAGTGTCTCAAGTCCTTCTGGGTATGATTCTACTATTGGTTGTTTCTGAAGATTTCCACTTACAGTTCCTCGTGTGTCTTATGCCTTTTGGACGGTGAGCGCTATTTGATTGCTCTAAGCCTGTAGGGAACCTAAGGGGCCTGTGTTGATAGTGTGCTCCTCCAGAGATACTTTGCTTTTGCCTCTACCAGGTGTTGCAGGACACTGCTGGCCTGGGGCCGCTTTCATTTTTTGACTTAGGGTTTCCGGGACTGAGCTGGCAGTGTAAATTTGAACCCAGACCTGCAGAGTGCAGAGGCTATGGTTATGAATTGTCAGTGGAGTCTTTATTATTTTATTTTCCTTTTCTCCACGTAGATCTGAACTTAAAGTCAAACCTTAGATGGAAGATGATCGAGTTTTCTTGTCTCCTTTGATGGTGGGCAGATTTTTTTTCTAGTCCGTCCTTTCACTGATGATGTAGCCCTTCAAAGGCCCCAACTTCTATGTATGGAAGAAGAGTGTAATAGAGATCCAGTCATATATATGCCCAAGGCCTTGTGTCCTCTGTGGCCGATAAACCCTGAGACTCCAGTGTGCTGATACCAGCAAATGCCCAGGAGCTGCCCTGGTGCAGCACTGGCTTTCCAGGCTGGAGGCCTGTCTCCTCTTCGCCTCTGACATTTGGAGAGTCCTTGTTTTACTACAAGTTCAGCTCTGCATTTGAAAAGATTGTTTGGTGTATTGCATCCAATTTTTTTTTTTAAACTAGATGTTTGTTAGTTAGTTTGTTTGTTTTAGAATATCGAATCTACAATACTGCTAGGAATAGAAATCCTTATCAGGATTTTGAAGTATGCGTAGGAGTTCAATACTGACTATGCCAGTCTAACACCTAACCACTGCATCTGTAATTGTTTCATATTGCAGACACGTTGCTCAGCCTATTATAGCTCTTAGCGAATTCCTCAGACTTGGTGCCTGGTTCTAGGCCAAGCATGGCTTCCTGCTGCAGAGTGTTTGCATGGCTCAGCTCATTCTGACCCTGTTCTAAGCTTCCCTGCCTGCATTTCCACTATTGGCACTCTTGCCATCACTGTTCCAGGTGACAGTAAGTGGCCCCTCAGCGCAGGGGTATGATGTCCTCATAGCTCGCCCAGCTGGCAAGGTCCTGTCCTCGTTCTGCCTCCTCTGTCTTTCTGGAGACATAAACCTTAACCTCAGGACCTTGGGTCCCTGCTGGAATGCCTGTCCTGCCTCCTTCCCACACCTTGGAGCCAGGCTAGCATCTTGAGATGTCAGGTAGCACTGGAGATATCACACTCAGAGGTTTGTTCTCTTAGAACCTTTCTAGAAAAGAGACCTTTCATCTTCTATTGACTATTAAGACTTCAGTGTGAATGAGCTTATCAGACACTGTGCTCATGGTAATAGCCAGTGTTTATCGAGTTCCTCCCATGCACTAAGCATAGATCAAGATATGGTCTGGAGTCTAGAGCTGCCTAAAATGGGTTCCAGGGTGCAACAGGGTTCAGATGACCCTGCGGGCTTGGCAAGGGAAGTCATCACTAGCAGGGGAGGGGGACAGGTAGACTTCATCATTCATTCAGTAAACAAACACTCCTTGAGTACCTACTGAGTGCCAGGCTTGTGTTGGGTGCTGGGGATACAGATAAGAATGAGGACTGGCTTCAGGGAATGTAGAAGAGCCTAGAAAATCCCTGCACATCACCCAAGAACGTCTGCCCTCGGCCCCCACTCTACAGATGAGGTAACTGAGACCCAGAGGGGGTAGGGAACTGGCTTAGGGTTCCACAGCAAGTACCTGCATCACAGAGATCGTGAGGACCACCATGAGGAAGGAGTCTGAAGTGAGGGAGGCCCTGCAACTTTCCACTTGCCTGGAAGCCACCTGTCTGCAGGTGACCTGGGCTATAGTATGGAGGCCAGGAGCCAGCCACAGATTTGCTCCCTCACGGTCCTGTGGTGGGCACCTCTGTGGCTCGCAGAGGCTGCCAGGACGGGGGTGAGGCGGGGGTATCCATCCACTACCCTTCAGTCTCCAGGCAGGGAAGGCCCCTGGGGACCTGAGGAGAAGGCTCTGCTGCAGCATGGGGCCAGGGAGCCCTTCCTCTCCACCCCTTAGGAAACCCACGGGACAGAGCTGTCCTTATCAGACCCCAGCTGTGGCTGCCTTGGGCTTGCTGGGCTGTGAGTGAGGCTCAGGACGGGCTGACACAACCGAGAGGAGATAATTTCAATCTGCAGCCTCCAGATTGAGGGAGAAATGTAAACACAGGCTGCTGAGCCAGAAGCTGTGTGTGTGTGGGGGGGCTGTGTGGCCAGTGGGCACCCTGCTGGCTAGCCCTCCTCACAGAGCCCACTTTGTGGGGAACTTGAGTTGATTTTCCATGACCTGGTCCTTTGCAGGCATGCGAGGAGCAGTTGCTTTGGCCGCAGAATTCCCTACAGGCAGAGGTCACCATCAGTGAGCCTAAGTGGGGAGAGTCCTGGCCTGACACCAGACAGAGCTCCATCCAACCCTAACTCTATTTCACAACTAGCTGTGGGACATCCTTCAGCAAGGCACTGGAGTCCTCTATACCTCAGTTTCCTCATCTGTAAAATGGGGATCGTATTAGAACCAACCTCCTAAGTGCTTGATATTTATTCATTCTACAAATATTTATTGGGCATCACCTAAGTTTCAGACACTATTCTAGACATGGTGGATACAGCCATGAACAAAACGCAAAGCAGAGACTGAGAGTGAGGCTTCAATGAGATAATGTGGCACAGATGTTTGACACCAGCCCTGGCACAGAGAAAGTGCTCAAAAGATGGGAGTTATTAGTTGTGGTAGTTGTCATCATTAGTTAATTCATTTGAGCCAGTGTAGCCTGGGTCCATCTCCCAACCTCCTCACTCCTCCACGAGGCTAACTCATGCGCAGCCTTTAGTACTTAGGTGTTCCCTCCTACAAGAAGCCTTCCTTGATGTCCTGAGGCTGGATTATCCCCCTCCCCATTCCATCCACTTCTCATGCTTCTTATGGCACTTATCACAGACCATTGTCACCATCAGCTTCCCCCTCTGTGTCCAACCTGGCTATGTGCTCCTCAAGGCAGGACTGGGCCTTGTCCCATCTCTGGTTCCCCAGGACCTGGCACACTAGATGCCCATGAGATGTCTGTTGATTGAATGAATGATTGTGAGTCCTAACCATACTTCTGACTCTCAGGCACTTTGTTTGCCCCACAGAGTCAGGGAAGGGAACTTCTTAGCCCATAACTGAGAATCGCTTATGGGGAAATCACAGGTCGGCACTGCAAGTTTCTGTACATGTGGGTGTGTGACAATGACCACTGGTATTTACTGAGTGCTCGCCACAGCTGGATACTGTCAGGAGCACTTTAGGTAGATTTAATCTTTAGGCCACTCCTAACAGACAAGAAATATTATTTTCCCCATTTTACAGATGAGGAAATGGAGACCCAGAGAAGTAAAATATCTTGCCCAACGTCACGCAGCTAGTAAATGTGGGTGGAGTCAGGATTTGAACCCAAGTGCAGCGCCGCTAGGGCTGATGCTCTCGGCCCCTCATCCTATGATCTCCCAGGGCTGCGTGTGGGTTGTGGCGTGTGGACAGGTGGGCATGCCAACGTGTGGCTTGTTCCAAGTGTATCCTGAGCAGCTCCTGTCACCCTGGATGTGTTCTGTCTCCACACGGGCTTGTTGCTGGGTGTGGCAGAAAGGAAGGAGCTGTGGCTTTCGGTCCAAGTGACAGAAAAAGGTAGGCTGGAAGCATGGATTGTCATGAAACCATGAGTAATAGATGACTGGTGTGGGCTGAGAAGCCATCTGCCTGCCTCTGGGGGGACCCAGTGAGATGGGCTGGGAGCCCTCACGCCTGGAGGGGTGGGGGCTGCTCTGGGTCTGAGATGTCACAGGTTGGCATAGCATATTTATTTACTGGCTAATTTTAATAATTTTCAGGCAGGGAATCTCTGGGGACCCCAGTGACATGCTGACAGGCACAGTGTCTTTCACCAGTTCTTCAAGGTTTTGATTTTGTTTGTTTCATTTTTTTCCCAGCTATGGTCAAAATGATGCTTAGGAAATTGATGAATGCCTTTTGGCCAGAGGAGAGGCGCTCGTGTGAATTGTGGGTGTCGCCGTTTGGGTGCACGGATGTGTCACAGTCAGGAAGTGCTCTTTGTGTGTCTGGCTTTACATGTTCCTGGCAGGGGCTCTGCCTTCACTGCTCATAGAGAAAGAAGCTTCCTTGATGCAGACTGTCATTTGTTCATTCAGCTAACATTCCCAGAGAAGCTTCTGGGCCAAGCCCTGTGCTGGGCCTCTGGGATGGAATGGAGAATGAGAAGTGGGTCCTGCCCTCAGGAGCTGACAGTTTAGTGGGAGAGTCAAGTCAGGAAACAGATGATGACAGCCCAGGATGTGCAGGGCTCTGCTGGAGGGACGCAGGGAGGGTGTGCTATGGAGCAACTCCTAATGCAGCCTGGAGAGGGGCAGCCTCAGAAAGCTTCTGGAGGAGGTGACAACTCGGCTGGGGTTTGAAGGATGCATTTAAGATAATTAGGGAAACTAAGTGGGGGAATGCTGTAATGGATGGCAGATAGTGTAAATTCCTGGTAGGGAGAGAGGGTCTGCTGTGTTCAGGAAATACTAGGTAAGTTTGGTTTAGATGGGGAGTCGCGTGCGCGCGTGTGTGTCAGTATTTGTGTGTATGCATTTGTATATTGGGGAAGGTCGTGACTTAAGAGTTGTATTGAGTTGAGAAAGGTGAAGGGATTAGGAAGTACAAATTGGTAGTTACAAATAGTCATATTTTGTAAAATACAGTATGGGATGTAAAATACAGTATAGGGAATATAGTCAATAATATTATAAAAACTAAGTATGTACAGTGTTAGATGAGCCCTAGACTTATCGGGGGGAATCACTTCATAAATTATATGAATGCCTAACCACTGTGTGGTACACCTGAAATTAATATAAAATAATACTGAATGTCAACTGTAATTTAAAAAATATATAGTCACAGGATGTAAAGTACAACGTAGGGAATATAGTCAATGGTATTGTAATAGCTGAGTACGGTGTCAGACGGGTAGTAGACTTGTTGGGGTTATCACTTTGTGAGGCGTGTAAAAGTCTAATCACTGGGTCGTTTCATACACCTGAAACTAAACAAAGCGAATTATATTGAAAATTTCTATTTGCATGTTTTCTGTGAAAAACTTTTCTGAAGTGTATGCATGGAGAACATTTGATCATTCACACTTTAGTGTAAACAAATTCTTTTTCGAAGAAGCTTGCACCCTTGAATGAGAATGGGTACTGAAAGACAGGGCAGGCCACCCTGTTCGCAGTTGTCACGCTCCCTACTGGGTCACATTCCATGCAACTCTCAAAACCCTTCTGGAACCTGTTGATGTTTTCAGCCTGTATCCCCTCTGAGGTGTAATAATCTTGTCTGCCCTGCACTGTAGGAAGCTGAGAAACCTGTTAGTTGTTCCACACTCACCTCTGGCTTAACGCAGTGGGGAGGAAGGGACCCTTCTCACAGAGACGTGCCGTGGGCAGGACCCAAGGGTCCAGGGCCTGAGGGAGTGAGGGGAGGGTGCTGACCACACTTGCCCAGCCCTTGCTCACTGTCGCTGTGCCCAGGCCTTGCCATGCTCCCAGCTCTGGTGCCCTTTCTTTGACAGATTAGAACAACAGATCACCCCATTCAGAGGGAGCTCCAATAGCCCAAACCATGTGGGCTCCATGGTGGGGCAATGGTGTTATTTGCTGAAAAGTGTACTTTTTGGGGAGAGAGGAAGGTATGTGAAGAGCCATGTCCTAGCAGTGTGAGTCCTGCCTGTGGAGGGCTCAGGGTCCACTGTGCTTGCCAGCCTAGCCCTTTCCACCCACTAGCCACTTGATCAGCTAACTGTCCAACCTCCTGGTAGACGTAGCTCTGGTCAACACTGGTGGGCCTGTGGCAGGCATGTCTCCAGGGTGAGTACTTGGAAGTTACAGCCCCTTGGCAGTAGCAGGAATAAAACCTCTCCAAGTGAGGCCACCTCTGTGAGGACCTGAAGGTTTCCGCTCCCTGGACAGCAAGCCTTGCTCTCAGAGCAGAGCCAGCCTTTTGAGGAGGCGGGGGCTCAAGGCCAGGCCCTGAGCGCCTGAGGGCAGGGCCAGGATGGAAGCATGTTCTGCGCCAGGCAGGGTGGCTGCTTGCTGGGGACACAGTGGAGGATTCACTGTCAGGTTGGACTGTTGCAACAGACACATGAAGAAGCTGCTTTGGGCCCCACACCTTATAAGATACCTGTGCATACATTGTCCCTTTTGATCCTAGAACAAGCCTCAGTCGAATTAACTCATTACAAAAGGGAACTTGTCCAGGGTCACAGCTAGGAACTGGTGAAGGCAGCTTTTGAATCAAAGCCTAAGCCCGTACTCCTCCATATAGTGAGTCTTTGCTTCTAAGAGGCATTCACTGGCTGCTGGTGTTCAAAGCTTGTCTAGGCTACTTTTATGCAAAGTGTACTTGGGCCAATTACTTAACTTCTCTGTGCCTCAGTTCCAGCATTAACGATAGTACTTACTTTTGGGATCCCAGTGAGGCTCCAACGATGTCATACTGGGAAGACCCAGAGCAAGGACCAGGTGATTGTGACTGCTCCCCCTGTGATGGCTGCCCGGGCTGTCAGTAGAATTGCTGAGGTTAACCTGGATAGTGGAAGAGCATGTTGGGGGCAGGTGTGGTCTTGGATTGGGTGGTGCAATGAGCCTGGGCTCTTGGGCCTCCCATAGGTCCCCACTCTTTTAAGTCCCAAGAGACAACTTAGACACTGGGATCCATCAGCCACTTTTCCAGAGTCACTCACCTGTCAGAAACAGTGAAGGGACGTTGAAAACATTGAGTAATTGGTGCATGGCCGGAAGCTGGGTGTGGCTGTTCAGGGACCTGCCAGACCACCTGGCCTTGAGAGGTCAAGAGTCATCAGGGAAGGTCATTCTGAAGAGGTGAACTTAGTGTAGTTTTTATTAAAGAAGTGTCCTCTTACATTCCTGTGGTTGGGGAGCAGGGTCTCAGACCTCGAGTAGTCTGAGAATGGGGAACCGTACATCCCGGGGGCCAGCATCGCCCTGGTTTTGCCTGTTGTCCCAGACTAATTATTATTAGTGCCCCTTTTACTGTTAAAGTGTCCTGATTTAGGTAGTAAATTATACAGTCATCCTATTGTGACCCACAGGCCAGACCTGATCCCTCAGAGCTGGCTGCCCACTGAGTGTGAAGGTGTGTTAGGGAAGCTCCCTTCTTCCCTGGCAAGGCCTGCTCCTGAGGGGCTCCCAGGACGTAGGCTGGATGAGGCTGGTCTGGGAGACGTCCAGTCACGGCACTTGGGAGCCTGGGCAGCACACCCCTTAAACCTGGAGAGTGAGGGTGGGCTGGGGGCGGGACAGAGTTCAGTCCTGCGGGCAGCTGGAGGCCTGGCCCGGCAGCTGGAGACCCACACTGCTTTGTCCCCTGGGTAGGAGTTGGGAGATGTTAGATGGAAGAGATATGAGATATTGGCTTAACTTTTCCATTTTCCTAACAGTAATGATAATAGTAATCATGAATACCTTTAAATAAGCCCCATCTAAGTACAAGGTGTGTGTGTGTGTACATGCACATATGTATAAAATATTAATATGTTATACATATTGTATATAACATACAGTTGATCCTTGACTAACTTGGGGGTTAGGAGTGCTGACCCCTGGAGCAGTTGAAAATCTACATATAACTTTTCACTCTCAATAGCCTACTGTCAACTAGAAGCCTTCCCGATAACATAGTCAATTAACACATATCTTTTATGTTATATGTATTATATACTGTATTCTTACAATAAAGTAAGCTATAAAAAGAAAATGTGATGAAGAAAGTCATAAGGAAGAGAAAATACATGTACAGTATTTATTGAAAAAAATTCCCATATAAGTGGACCTGCTGAGTTCAAACTGTTGTTCAAGGGTCACCTGCGTGTTACCGTGTTTCCCCGAAAATAAGACCGGGTCTTATACCATATTTCCCTGAAAATAAGACTGGGTTTTATATTAATTTTCACTCCAAAAGACGCATTAGAGCATATTTTCAGGGGATGTCTTATTTTTTCATGGACAACAATCTATATTTATTCAAATACAGTCATGCCATCTTCTGGAACATTGTCATAATGTACTAAATGTGTCCGTCTGGCTGACGATCGTAACTGGGGCTTATTTTCAGGGTAGGTCTTATTTTTGGGGAAACACGGTAAACATACACAAACACACTTTTAAATAGTCCAGTGGTGCAGGGTGAGCCAAAGAAGGGAAGGGACATTCTTCACGTTACACCACTGGTAAGTGGCAGAGCAGGCTTCAGACCCAGGTCCATTTGACCTTGGAGCCAGTGCCTTTTGCCCATCCACACACCACCCTCTGTGCATCAGAATTTGGCATGCCGCTTGCACAGCCCTGCAGGCCTGTCTGGGATTGGATGATTAGGATGTAGGGGAAGACAGGCTTGCTGGGGGCCTTTCTGTCCCTGTCTGTCCCTTGCCCTCCTCGGGCCAGCTCCACCAGGGAAAGGCCAAGCTCGAGGCCACATGAGGAGTTCCCAAGCTGTCTTTCATCTAGTCCCGCAGTGATTTGTTCAGCATGCAGTGCAAATTTCCCTGTCTCAAGACATGGAATCTGGTACAGCTTTGCCTGGATCAATGTCCAACCCCTTTCAAGTTTTGGAGAAAGTTACTCCTCTCCAAAGTTCAGACCTGCCAGACTCAATAACTCCACAAAAATGCTTGGATGAAAATTGCTCCAAGCAATCCCAGCGGAAAGCCAGCACCTCACCCCTCGTTTAAAGTTATGATCCTTATCGTAATTAATTCAATAAAGAAGTAATGTGCTTCAACCTAGGCAGAGAGAATAATTTTCTGTCCTGACTGGTATAAACTTTCAACTAGGGACATTTAAACTCTGGGTCTGAGCTCTCGCAGCAAGTAATAAATTGCAGACCCAGGCAGGGCTGCAGAACCCCGTTTAAACTGCAGTAAATAGGCTGCTATTGAAGAGAGGAAGATTTGGATTCGGGTGGGCAGCTCCAATAAATAGCAGAGTGTTGTTTATAAACCCTGTAGTCCTGGCTGGCCTCTGCTTTGAGACAGGCAGTAGCATTTGCTTGTTGAAAGCGCCAGAGCGTTTGATCCTCACACTCAGAGGACCCACCTTGAGTCTTGAATCTAAAATCCATTTCCTTTCGTAATTGAAAGGTAGGATTAGCCTGGCTTCTAAACAGACTAACACATTCTCAAGTGGAGATATTGACTTAGAGAGTATGCCAGCCCAGCCCACAGATGCATTTCCTATTCTTTCCTCGAGGTTGCAAGGATTAAAGTTCGTTCTGGGTTTGCGTTGAACATGTTCAGAGTAAAGAGGCTCCTGTACTGTCCCAGAAGCCCGTTAGGTACAGAAATGACAAGTTTAGCCATCAAAGTCTTGGGAAACAAGTTAAAATAGAAGGAAAGTCAATTTTAATCAAAAGAGCTTTCAGATTGCATATTATGGAAAGAGATGAATTCAATATCTATTGTTTTCTGAAAATAATTCAATGATGGGGAGGCAGGATTCTTTAAAGTGATTAAATTTGGGAATATCAAGGTGGTTGTCTCACTATTCTTTCGTTCCTGCCTTAAGGTTTTGGATACCTCCTTTGTAAACAGACAGCGAGCATGCATTCCAAAACTCAGGAGGGCCTTTCTTGTCCATTTTGTGGGGTTGAACATAATGGGGTGTTATGGGTCTGCATTTCTCTCTCTGGCCTCAAGCTGGTGCAAAGATGCACTGTGACCAGGCTCCCTGCTGTGGCAACCCTTCCAAACCACGCTGGTATGTGGAGCACTCTATCCAAGACAAAGAGCTGGTTCTGGAGAAGTGAGTGAGCATGCTCATGGATGTTATCCATCAGAATACACAAGGTGCACACACACGAGACAGCCTAGACTCTTTCCATATCATAAAGAATAGGAAGGGCTGCCTCCGGGCAGGGAGGAGAAGCAGCCCTTTGAAACCTAAGTGGGGAGGAGAATCCAGGTGCGAGGATGGCCAGCTAATTAAATATATCAGGTCTGGGTACCACCCTATGTCCTTTTTGGAGCATGGAGAAATAGAAATAAATATGTGGATAAATAATAATATAAGAGTAATATTAATAATTCCGTGCCATACACATTGACCATTTTCTGTGGGTTTGCAAAGAAAAAAATATAACTTTGTGTGTCTTACTTGTATTAATGTCACCCGTTCAAGGCACAGAGTGTAAAACTTAAAGCTGATATTACTTCAGCTCTTGACATGGACAAATATGTTCAGTGCTGGTGATTCTGGATCTTTTTTTCCCAGTCAATGTTTTTTAAGTGAGGAAAACATCCAGTTTATGATTTGTAATGCTGGATGCATAATTTAAAAAAAAGAGCAACTCAACAATAGATAAGTACTCAAGGCTGCTTAGTGTCTGCGTTCTATTTCTGAGCATCCCACCCTGACTGCTCCTGGCCCTTTCGTGGTCCAGCCTGTCTGGGGTGAAAGAGCTGGAAGGACTGTTTTCCCTGGGTCTCCTAAGTGGCTCAGATGTCAGCAGTGTCTGGTGAGTTGTGCATCCCTGTCTCCCCAGTGAGAAGTGGCCTTAAAGATTTTCTGGGGCTTCCTCTCTTGAACCTGGGCCAGCACTACTCAACGATTTCAAACAAACCCAATAATGAGGCTGAAAATGGGCACAAGAAGGTACCCCGGGATAAAAATGCAGGTTAGAGCAGCAACTGAAATCCACAAAGCTGGGGCTCAGTTGCTTTCATGACACACGCATTTGAGCCAGCATGTTTGACCAACGCTCACAACCCCTGCCCGCGCCCCCTTCTACCCCCAATCCCTCTTGGATTGATTAAATTGGCTCAAGATGACACCAATAATTGGCTCAAGATGGGGCTTCGACAGGCCCAATGATCCATATCTTCGCATTCCCTAAAATCAGTCCTTTCAGCTCTGTGTTGGATTTAGGATGGTTTACATTGGCTCCGTCACAAACATTTTAATAAAGTCCCAGAGAAACCGCAAACGGGTGACATCATTGGATGGTGTTAAAAAAAAAAAAAAAAAGAGTCCCATTTTGTAAGAGAGAGGCTGGGCCTCTGGAGTGTGATCACGGTCTGTCCGCCCCGCTTGGTCATTTGACAATCATCCTCTGTAATTAGGACCATAATATTTAAAATGGGGTGCGGCAGGCGGGGGTTGGAAAACGGCTGGCAAAGGACATTAGCCTAATAAGTCAAAAACAAGTGTGAATATTTTGACATAAAGTAGCTAAGAAGATGAATGGCCAGAGAGGGTGGGTGTGCCTCCTCAGGACTGAGGGGCTCGCAGCCTGGACGCGGGTAGAGGTCCTTGGAGTGTTAATGTAAGGACAGCCCCCGTCCCCTGTCCCAGGACACAGAGACAGGACGGCTGGGTCCTGGAGCTGAGGACTCAAGGGCTGGAGAGGGGAGAAGGCCAGAGCCCAGGGATTCTTGTTAGGAGGGCTTCTTCCTGAGGGGTAGACTAGAGGGGATTTTCATTTTCTGCTCTATTCTATTTATTTACCTTGAACTTTCACTAAGGGCTTATATGAGTTTTATAATAAAAAAAAATTCCACTATGCTTTTTCAAAAATTAATGTAGCAATTGTGATTATGTCCAGTGATCATAATTATATCTTAGACCGAAAATGTGGGGACTAGGGAATAAAATGCACTATGAATGGTAGTAGTGGTTCTCTCCACGTGGTAGAACTAGGAAAGCCTTTTATCTTATACTCTTCTGGGAATTATTTTTATAGTAGATAAAAAATTTCAAAGGAAAGTGAAACACTGAAATCTGAAGAAAACGAATTGGACTCATTTGGATATGGATTAAAAGATACACGTGCCCCCCTTCCCTCTGCAAAAAATGCAAGCTGCTGTTTCAGGATTGTATTGTATTTTAAAAATACATTTCACTCGCATGATTATGAACTTACAAGCAGCAAGATATTTTTAAATGGCAGAATCCAGCTTCCTAGCTGAGGAAGGGACGTGTGCCGCTATCCCTGCTTGTCGGGACCACACTGTCCGAGGTGAGTAGGTGTGCTGGTGGGCGCCCCCACTCCTGCTGTTCTCTCAGAAAGGGCTGCAGCATTTGATGTGTGTCTCCCTGCCAGCCTGCCGGGTTGAAGTCATGTCATAGATTTCCCAGAATAATCGATCCATTATGGCCATCACAATTAATTGACTTTTCTGTGACTCAGGGTCAATCTGATGCCAGAACTTACCTTGATCACTTTTTCTAGTGAGAGATTTCAGGATTGTTTGTTTCATTTCCTTTGTAAACGTATCCATAGTTTTATGGATCACGCTGGAAGGGGGATCTGGGCACCTTAGAGTCCATGTAAAAAATAAAAGAGAAGAGTGAAACCTAGACTATATGATGTGTATGCAAGAGTGCATGCCTATACATGTGTGACTTTTATTTTTTTTTAATGTATCTTTTAAAGACTGAATTTGGCCACGTCTGCTTGCTAATGCCAGGCCTCACCTCACTGATTGGGGGTAAGGCACATGGAAAATATCTGTTAGTTTAACTAAATATACCTAATATGAAAATTGTACCCTGTTCTTTGTGCTAAACAAATGCAGAAATTTGCAAATGTAAACTCACTGCTTTAACTCCTGTTTGACCCCAACATATTTCGGGGGTTATTCTTTCCCTCTTTTCCCTCAGCCTTATGTTTCTCAGAGAGAAAGTGGAAGGGAGAGTGGACTCCGGAATGAGACAACCCCATTTTCTGTTTCTTGCTGTGTGACCATGGGCAGGTCACCCAGCCTCTCCAAGATGGAGCTTCTCTCATCTGTAAAATGGAAATAACACCCATTTCTGAGGATCCTTTAAAAATTGTCTGACAGGACGGATGTAAAGCTCCTCGCACAGACTCTGTTTTGTCCAAGTGGATGGAGGAGGGTGATGTTCAGAAGTGGAGACTTTGTGGTGTAAGAGAAGAGCTTTGGATGGGGAGTAATGATCACTTTTAGTCACGGCTGATTCACGTTGGGAAAGTCTTCTCTCTGGAAGTCTGTTTTCCCACTTACGACATTTGGGAGGCAGAAGTATGGACTGTGTAGCGGAGGCAACAGCCTGGGTCAGGAGCCCAGCCACCCAGGTTCAAATCCTGGCTACGTGACCTTGGGTCCCTTCACTGCACTGTGTGAATTTCCTCTTCTGTAAAACAGAGTTGTGAGAATTGATGTGTGAATGTCCGTGCAGTAAGGCTTCCTGTGTGCTGAGTGTGCGCCAGTGTTAGCTTTGCTGTGATTCTTGCCATGATGTTCTCTTAGGTCCCTCTGGTTTGGTTCGTTTTTGATTTCTGTTTCCTTTGCCCTCAACATTTCAGGGAAAGGCTCATTTTTATTTTATTCTTCTACCTTAAGGTAACGGCAAACATATTGTTGAAAGAAAATAAAAGGTACTTTTCAGGCTTTAGTCTGTAATAACTTAGAGAAAAGGACCCAGAAAAAAAAAAAAATCAAGGATCCAGCACTGTCTTGATTCTGTACAAATGTTCGCCTCCTTCAAAGAGGCAAGAAGGCAAGTGCTGCCAGATCTGATTGTGCAGACCCGGAGGATCTGATCGCCCGTCACTAAGGCTACTAATCAAATTTCCATCCAATATGCTCACGCAGGATTTCCTGATCAAACACTTAAGCCTGCCCCTCTGCACCCCCATTAGCTAACATGTTTTATATGCAGAGGGGTCATCAAAAGTGTAATTGCCTTAAAGAAACTTAATCCTGCATTCTTGTCAACTCAAAGATAGCTAATAATTCTCTCTAGCTGATATTTTCCCAACATCAAGAGCACACCCGAAATTAGGGTCTTGTTCTTAATCTTCCTCACAGCAGATGTTGAAACCTAGGTGTACTGATATTTCACACGGGCCAGGTAAAAAAGATGACTTTTCTCTAAAATTAGTTGGCTTTTCTGGGAAAACAATAGGGCTGCCATAAAAATGCTAGAAGCCTGGAATAGGCTGTGAAGATCCAAGGCCAATGGTTTTTCAGAGTCGCTGTAACATTATTCTGGCCTCCAAGTTCAAACCTTACGTATGAATGTTTATGAGGATATTACATTTATTTTGTATCCATATTAATTCGATCAGCTAATATTTCGGCGTGCCTGCTAAAGAGGTTTGCTGGATGCCTGATGAGACAGTGCCTTACAAAGTGAAAGTACAGCCCCAGAAAGGGATTATGTGCTTATTGATTTTAATGGTAGCTCTTGGATATAATACAGGTAATTAAAACCATTATGTGATTGATACTGGTTATTAAGTGGATATATTCCAAACACATCATATGCCTACCGTTTCAGTATATTGTTGTGTTTTTATGACTTTTAATATTCTCGTTGGTTAGTTCATCAGGGAATTCTTTTCTTGAAAATTGAGATTTTTTTACAGCTCTCTTTTCACAAAAGTGTTTCTCATATTTGAAGCTGATTTTCTGATTCCAGTTCAAATAATCACTAAGGGCAAATGTGTTTCAGGTTATCTTTGCTGTGTTTTTTCCCCGTTTTGTGAACAGGTTGAAACTAGCTTTCGCCTGAGAAACTCATGTTGTCATATCCATGTGCAGACCTGTGTGTCTGCATGCACACGTGTGCCTGCACACACACACACCCACAGAGACACACCAAGGATACCTTGCTGGGATTTGTGGTTTGAATGAGAAAGGGCCCCGGTCAGGCTCGGACAAGCAGGTCAGGAAATTTAACCTGACTCTTTCAACCCTTGTCATCATTGGCAGGGTCTGAAAAGGCCAGGTTTGTCAGGACTCAAGGATCCTTGGTGTCTGAGTGGCAAAACCGATTTGAGGTCCTGTCTGTTCCGTCCTAACATTTGCCCCGGACTCCTCCACCTGGCACTGACTCTACAGGGCTTCTGTGCACAGTGCCCTGGTTTCTCTTGACGGGGGTACAGGGTGAGTGTGATTACCCCTGACTCCACTCTGGAGTAAGGTCAGGGGTCACCTGCCTGGATTTACTGGACTGCTTCGGGAGGACAAAGAAAATGTGTTCCTTGTGTCTGTGGGGGAAAGCAGAGCCCTCCACGAGGTTCCTGGAGAGGCCAGTGTAAAGTAGGCCCATATAACAGAGATTTAGGTACAAGGCTGTGTGGCTCGTCAGTGTCGTCAGGCTCTTTAGCAACCCCCACCCCAGTATAAAACCCAGCCCTGCCCACTACTCCACCCTGCCCGCTAAGGAAACACTGCGTGTTGGTACCCTGCAAAGAACACACACACGCACACAGTCACATCTGGGACATTGCACTCATGACTTCAGTGTCTGCATGGGTTGGAGCTGTGCAGGCAGAAGGGAAAGATGTTTCCCCTCTGTCCTGGATACCTCTGGATGGGACACTGGGAGAAAGTCCTCAGACAGCACGGAATCAGTCCTCCTGGGAGGCATCAGAAGGTGGCTTGGGAAAAGGGCTTTCTTCTGAATTGCCATCAGCACCTCCCTCCCAACCACCAGGAGTGCAAGCTAAGTAGATAAATACATTAATTAAATGATAAAGAAAGAAATTACCGTTTAAGTCAATTTGTTGTCTTGCTGAGCAACTTTAGCTCTAAGATAAATCTCCTAGCCACCTCCCTGTCTTCTTAACAAATTTCCGCCCGATCCCTTTCTGTGTAAATGGTGAGGCAGCCTCAGCTAACAAGTGTGTAGATTGGCCATTTCAACATATTTATTCAATACAGTCAGTCTGCATTTTGTCAGGCCCTGATTTAGGTGCTGGGCACACAGAGGTGAATAAGACATGTCCTAGACCCTACCGGCTTTCAAGGAGGTTAAATGCTCAGACCTGCCCTCGGGTTAAAAGGGTAGTTACAGGGTTCCCTACATCTGTATTTGCAGCAAAGACCTGCCGTGTGCTGAGCTACCATGAGAAAGCAATTTTTTGCCTGTTTTCATTACAGAAGGGTATGTCTTTATTTATTCCTCAACATGATCAGGTCTTTGAATTGGGCTCATTCCAGGCTGGGTGGGAGGGAGGCAGAGAAACAGTTCATTTCGGGGCAGTTTGGGCTGCTTGTGGAAAACCAGTTGTTACTTGATTGTACTGGATGATCCACGTCTAATTTGAGAAATTACTCAGCAATTTGATATTTTGCTACCAAAAATAATAAATAAGTTCCATTAACAGTTGAATGTGAAACTCATTTGATATGTTAATATGCCATAAACATGGAGCATGTCTGTGCTTGAAGAGCCGCTTACGGTAGTGATCAACCTCCCCATTTCACAGATGGAGACCTTGAGGTCTGGAGCGTAAGGGACATGCCCAGAGTGGCAGTGTGAATCATCAGGCAACATATTATGAGTGTTTCTATTCCTGGGGCATTTTCCAATGAGTTTATTGCTACAAATAGAATGGTCTCAGTTACCCTAAGCAGCCACATAACTTGACACAGCTCAGGAAGTAATTCCAAAGTCAAGAGTTTCACATATTTTTCAACTTTGTTTTTACTAAAGCGCATCTGCTGTTCAGCAACATCCTCACGTCTTTTAGGAGAAACATCTCGAAAGGACAATGGGAATATTTTCTATTTTTATAATGATGTCTGATCTTTTACCTTTGGGAGATGTGTATTTAAACCAACTCAGCTTGCCAACTTCCCTTAAAGAAAAAGTCATTAAATTTCCAATTGGAAATCTGAGCATAAATGAGAGATTTCAAATGAAAACAGCAAGGAATTCTGCAAAGGCATCTGATCGTGCATCATAGTCCCAAATCTTCTTTAAATTAGCTCTATGTCAAAAGGCTATGTGGTAAGACCTTTTCTTTTGTCTGATAAAGGAAAAATTGGAACAATATCGCTTCACTTTAGGATCCAGGCGGTCATTTGGTTTCATTCCAAGGAGAGTTTTTGTTTTTTTTAAACTTGGGTCTGTAACTGCACATGTGTATGACTTTAATCAGTTTCTCTCGTAGCTTTATTGCCATTTGTGCTTTCTCTACTTACTCACCTTCCCTCCAGTCAGATGGGTGAATCTTGTCTATGACGGGCATTTAGCTCCATTGCAGAGTAATATTTTAGCTGAATGTATATAACATTGCTTTGGCAGAAGAAAGTAAAGGTTCTTCTGAAAAGGCAGCTGGAGAGCAAGATGCGTTCATTGCCCCAGTGCCTCCTGGGGCTGTTCCTTATCAAAGTATGTGATTCCATATTAAAAAAAAAAAAGTGACCATGGAGAAACACTTCAAGACCCACGTCCCCATTAGAATCTCCTCCAATTTCACCCATTGTTTTCTCCTGGGATCTCAATGACCAAGATCATTCTTTACCAAGACTTGGAGCCTGAGTCGACCCTCCCAGAGACGCTCTGACCCTACCAGCTTTAATGTCATCTCCCAGCCCAAGATCGGGCTGGCCCCTGGATCCCTCCAGTCATGTGAGTGTCTCTGATACAGGGCTTAAATCAGAGGGGACAAAGGTCTTCGTGTCACAGCCGTCCTGGGAACCAAAGACAGTCTAGGTTGCAGCCAAGCCGTTAGGCTATGTCACAGACTTGCTTCTGGAACCTGCGTCATTCCTTCCTCCACTTGTGCTACCAACAGACATTTACAGGCACTATTCTGTGTCCAGTCCATGTCAGGAACCAGGCACCAAGCCATGGAACCTCATGGCTTGTTAGCAAATGTAATACGGAATAGACGTCACAGAACTGAGGAAAGGAGCCACCTTCTGAACGTCCAAAAATGGCCCAGTGTCCTTTCCATGAAGCAATGCCCTCCCTGTCACATCTGCCTC
This sequence comes from Rhinolophus sinicus, assembly GCF_036562045.2. Lineage (NCBI taxonomy): Eukaryota > Metazoa > Chordata > Mammalia > Chiroptera > Rhinolophidae > Rhinolophus > Rhinolophus sinicus. The sequence continues at coordinate 37,406,155 of NC_133759.1, forward strand.
AGAACCTTAGAACACAGTGAAGCGTTTGGGGTTCTTGAACCAGTCGAGAAGTAATGAGACAATGTTTCAGACATTTAAACATTTAGAGCAGAACCCAAACTGTTAGATAATCATAGGTGCATTTCCTCAGAAAATTCTCCCTAACAAGAAGATATGTAGCGGTAGGTGTGTGGGATAGAGCCCAACCCAATCTTTGTTTTTTTTTCCTGTCAGTGTTTCAATAAATCTGTCTCCCCTCCCCTCCACTCCCTTCCCCTTTCCCTTCCTCCTCTTCCTTCCCTTCCTCCTCCCCTCCGTCCATGCCCCTCTCTCCTTTCTTTTCCTATTGTGCTCTAGGAACAGAACAATCGCACATTAATATGATTTTTATTCCTGTATATAGTCTCTATTTTTCTCCTCTCTGATAGTATCTAGGAATAAAAAGAATTCTTCCTAAGACTATGAGGTATGAATTATTTGCCATTTATTATTTATCACTGATTCATTGATATTTATTTTCAGCCAACTTAGTACTTGGTTTATCTTTTTAATTTTGGGGTATTCAAATTTAGGAAATTATCTTCTACTATTTCTTTATTTTTTCTCTTTCTTTGAATTTCTGGTGAAGAGAGTTGAGTTTATCTTTCTCCTCAACTCATAGCCCATTCATCCATAACTTCTCTCGTTCAATTTTACCATCTTTTTTTCTCTCATTGCTAATCTACACTTCCATTTCCTTGCTCTGTCCAGTGTATCTTTACTAGTGCTTTGGATATGTCCTCACCCTATACAGTGTTTTTGTTTATGTACATATTCTTCTTTTAATTTTTCTAGACCTCAAATGCAGAGAGTTCAGTTTATCAAACTCCTCAGTTCATGAACACTTTCATTATTTGTCTATTCTGGGTCCCTTTCTCCTTTTTTAAATTCCATTTTGTTTCCTCAACTACTGCATTCTCCTTTTTCCTTGTCCCTGGACATTTCTGTGTGCTCTTATAAAACATATAGGGTTGTTTATCGGTGAAGATTTTTTTATTATTATTATTATTACTATGTTTCACGTGTACAGAGCAACATAGTGATTAGACATTTATATACCTCACAAAGTGATAACCCCAACAAGTCTATTACCCATCTGACATTGAAGTTGTTTTCAGTTCATACATATGACACTTCACTGCAGAGCTTATATGTCTTATGCTTTTCACCAAGCACTGGCTTTTAAGGATCTGTCCATGTTGCTGTGTGAACATTCAGTCCTTAGACGTGGTACAAATGCCATTGCTTTACTTACGACATAGCACCCCATCCCCCAATGAAGGACACCTAGGTTGCCTCTATCCCCACCCCACCTCCATCATCATGATAATGAACATCCTTACACATGCCCCCTTGTGGTCCTCTGTGGGATTTTCTTGAAATATACAGAGGGTGCCAAAAACATGTACACACTTTTTAAGAAAGGAAATGACTATTAAAATTGTAATACTCAATATATACCGATAACAAAAGATGAATACAAGTCACATTTGACTTCTGCAATTACCAGAGATGCTCAGAGTGGTTACCATCAGCGTCGGACACTTCTGATTATGGTGAACCTACTGCTTGAGCAACATTGACCAAAGTATCTACTTGTATACACTTTTTTGGCACCCTGGTATACCCAGGAGTCTGATTTTTGAATCATGGGGTTATAGACTTTCTTAGTTGAATTAACTAGTTCCAGACTTATGCCCCAAATGTGTGTCCCACTGCATACTCCTATCACCAGTGAATGGAAGTTGCTGTATCCTAACATTTTGTCAACATTGACATTATCCAGTTTTCTAATTTTTGTTAATCTAATAAGAATATAGGAATCTCTCTTGTTGTTTTATTTGTATTTCCCTGATCATTAAACATTTAAGTGATATCAGTTTTCTCTTTTTGATTGCCTGTTCAAGTGATTTTCCCATATATTCCTGGTGTTTCTGTTGATTTTTTTTTTTTTTTTTTAGTTTTTGTTCCTTATACAGTCTACAAATTAGATCCTTGTTAATTTGATGCATTGCAAATATATTCTTTCAATTTTCTGCCTATAATGTTGTGTGCGATGTCTGTCAGTGAAGAAAAATCCTTAGATTTTTATTCAGTCAAACTTTGATTTATTTACTTATTTATTTATTGCTTTTGTTTGTGATTTCTGAATTTTATTATCCTTCTCTAGAGTACAGAGGTTTGTTATCTACTACGTATGAACTTTATGGTTTTACATCTTGCTCCTGGGCTTTTAATTCATCTGAATTCCATTGCCATGCATTGTATTGGGTACAGATACAGTTTAAAAAATTCTCCAAAGTGAGTCCTTTCTCCATCTTCTAAAGAGGGCATTTTTTCTGCATTAATTTGTGATGCCATCTTTATATCAAATTCTTATATACACAAAGCCAGGTCTCTGATCTCTTTCATCTGTGCCAGTGTCCGTTTGTCCTTGTACCAGCAATGGAACGCTGTTACTGTTACAGCCTTGTAGTATGTCTTAATAGCTGGTTGGGTAATTTCAAAATAGTTTATTTATGGTCCTTTATTATTCCTGATATATTTCCAAATAAACTTATTATGCTTTTTAAGAAAACGTCTTAGAATTGTAGTTGTGATTACATGGCATTTTAGATTATTTAAGGGCAGCATCAACATCTGTATTATATTGGATGCTCCCATCCAAGAGTGTGTGATGTCTATTTATTCCAATCTTCTTTTATACCCTTCAGTAGCGGTATTGGGCATTCTTTTTATTTTCTAGATTAAAATGTGTTTATTTATTTATTTATATTAATCTTTATTAAATTTATTAAGGTGACACTGGTTAGTAAAATTATATAGTTTTCAAGCATACATTTCTATAATACATTGTCTGTATATTGCATTGTGTGTTCACCACCCAGAGTAAGTTCCCCTTCGATCACCATATATTTGACCCCCATTACCCTCTTCTAACACCTCCGCTCCCCCTTTACCCTCTGGTAACCACAGAACTGTTGTCTGTGTCTATGAGTTTTTGTTTGGGTATTGGACATTCTTTACTAAGATAATTCTCAGATGATAGTTTTATTGCAATCCTGATGGCAGTTTTGCCTTACATCTTCTAGTTATTTCTGGTTTAGAGGATGCTGTTGAGTTTTTGCAACTTGATATTATATCCGAGAACTTGCTAAACTCTCTTTCAGTTTTAATACTTGTCTATTTACTCTGTTGGTTCTTCTTGCCTGGGGCTTTTGAAAGTCCAGGTCTTTGAAATATTTAGCAGTTGTTGTGTGTTTGCGAGTGCATGTTTTAGATTTACATAAATGATGTGGTGCAGACTTCTTTGTGTTCCTTTCTTTTTTTGTCACTCAGCACAATGTTTCCAAACAATATCCCTGTTGTATCTTAACATGTTTCCTTTTGCTATCTGCATAGTGTGCCACCATGTTGTCTTTATTTTCTTAGTGATTAGATCCTAGGTTGGCCCCACTTCCTGCTGTGAAAAAAAATGCTGTGATAAGCATCCCTATAATGCTTCTTTATGGAGCTGTGTACTGATGTCTCTAGAGCAGTATCAGGACTGGAGTTGATAGATATAGAGAATATGTATACTGAATTTCACTAATTGCTTCCTGATTGTTCTCTAGCATTAATGTACAACTCTACCTACCCATAGGTATTAAAACAGGGTTTCATCCCTTGTTACGCCGTCACTGTCATTTGTTATTTTTTGATTTTATAATTTTTACTACTCTGATGGCTCTCTTATATTTTGTTTGATTGATGTTTTTCTAATTACGAATGAGGTCAAGTACCTTCAAAAAAGTGTTAGTCATTCAGGTTTGAACTGCCCTCCTTGATTTGCAAGGTTTCCTTTAAAATGCACATATAAAGTTTTGCAAAATCTCCTCCCAAACTGCCACTTGCCAATTCACTATGTCCAGGGTATCTTTTGTTGCGTATTGTTTTACCAGGATAATTCCTGGCTACTTTGTTCTTTCTTTCTTTCTTTCTTTCTTTCTTTCTTTCTTTCTTTCTTTCTTTCTTTCTTTCTTTCTTTCTTTCTTTCTTTCTTTCTTTCTTTCTTTCTTTTTTAATTAAAGTTTATTGGGGTGACAATTGTTAGTAAAGTTACATAGACTTCAGGTGTACAATTCTGTATTACATAATCTATAAATCCCATTGTGTGTTCACCACCCAGAGTCAGTTCTCCTTTCACCACCATATATTTGATCCCCTTTACCCTCATCTTGTACCACCCCCCCACTTACCCTCTGGTAACCACTAAACCACGTGTGTCAAAACTGCAGCCGTGGGCCAACTGCGGTGCGCAATCCATTGTTAATTGGCCCGCAGCAAATTCCAAACATATCTTTAGTTTACTTAAATAAACCAGGTGAGGCAATACGTACTTCACCTCGAGTGAGTGGCCCGGCTATTTGTGTGTGCTCTTATAAAACATATAGGGTTGTTTATCGGTGAAGATTTTTTATTATTATTATTATTACTATGTTTCACGTGTACAGAGCAACATAGTGATTAGACATTTATATACCTCACAAAGTGATAACCCCAACAAGTCTATTACCCATCTGACATTGAAGTTGTTTTCAGTTCATACATATGACACTTCACTGCAGAGCTTATATGTCTTATGCTTTTCACCAAGCACTGGCTTTTAAGGATCTGTCCATGTTGCTGTGTGAACATTCAGTCCTTAGACGTGGTACAAATGCCATTGCTTTACTTGCGACATAGCACCCCATCCCCCAATGAAGGACACCTAGGTTGCCTCTATCCCCACCCCACCTCCATCATCGTGATAATGAACATCCTTACACATGCCCCCTTGTGGTCCTCTGTGGGATTTTCTTGAAATATACAGAGGGTGCCAAAAACATGTACACACTTTTTAAGAAAGGAAATGACTATTAAAATTGTAATACTCAATATATACCGATAACAAAAGATGAATACAAGTCACATTTGACTTCTGCAATTACCAGAGATGCTCAGAGTGGTTACCATCAGCGTCGGACACTTCTGATTATGGTGAACCTACTGCTTGAGCAACATTGACCAAAGTGTCTACTTGTATACACTTTTTTGGCACCCTGGTATACCCAGGAGTCTGATTTTTTGAATCATGGGGTTATAGACTTTCTTAGTTGAATTAACTAGTTCCAGACTTATGCCCCAAATGTGTGTCCCACTGCATACTCCTATCACCAGTGAATGGAAGTTGCTGTATCCTAACATTTTGTCAACATTGACATTATCCAGTTTTCTAATTTTTGTTAATCTAATAAGAATATAGGAATCTCTCTTGTTGTTTTATTTGTATTTCCCTGATCATTAAACATTTAAGTGATATCAGTTTTCTCTTTTTGATTGCCTGTTCAAGTGATTTTCCCATATATTCCTGGTGTTTCTGTTGATTTTTTTTTTTTTTTTTTTTTAGTTTTTGTTCCTTATACAGTCTACAAATTAGATCCTTGTTAATTTGATGCATTGCAAATATATTCTTTCAATTTTCTGCCTATAATGTTGTGTGCGATGTCTGTCAGTGAAGAAAAATCCTTAGATTTTTATTCAGTCAAACTTTGATTTATTTACTTATTTATTTATTGCTTTTGTTTGTGATTTCTGAATTTTATTATCCTTCTCTAGAGTACAGAGGTTTGTTATCTACTACGTATGAACTTTATGGTTTTACATCTTGCTCCTGGGCTTTTAATTCATCTGAATTCCATTGCCATGCATTGTATTGGGTACAGATACAGTTTAAAAAATTCTCCAAAGTGAGTCCTTTCTCCATTTTCTAAAGAGGGCATTTAGAAGACCATCTTCTAAAGAGGGCATTTTTTCTGCATTAATTTGTGATGCCATCTTTATATCAAATTCTTATATACACAAAGCCAGGTCTCTGATCTCTTTCATCTGTGCCAGTGTCCATTTGTCCTTGTACCAGCAATGGAACGCTGTTACTGTTACAGCCTTGTAGTATGTCTTAATAGCTGGTTGGGTAATTTCAAAATAGTTTATTTATGGTCCTTTATTATTCCTGATATATTTCCAAATAAACTTATTACGCTTTTTAAGAAAACGTCTTAGAATTGTAGTTGTGATTACATGGCATTTTAGATTATTTAAGGGCAGCATCAACATCTGTATTATACTGGATGCTCCCATCCAAGAGTGTGTGATGTCTATTTATTCCAATCTTCTTTTATACCCTTCAGTAGCGGTATTGGGCATTCTTTTTATTTTCTAGATTAAAATGTGTTTATTTATTTATTTATATTAATCTTTATTAAATTTATTAAGGTTACACTGGTTAGTAAAATTATATAGTTTTCAAGCATACATTTCTATAATACATTGTCTGTATATTGCATTGTGTGTTCACCACCCAGAGTAAGTTCCCCTTCGATCACCATATATTTGACCCCCATTACCCTCTTCTAACACCTCCGCTCCCCCTTTACCCTCTGGTAACCACAGAACTGTTGTCTGTGTCTATGAGTTTTTGTTTGGGTATTGGACATTCTTTACTAAGATAATTCTCAGATGATAGTTTTATTGCAATCCTGATGGCAGTTTTGCCCTACATCTTCTAGTTATTTCTGGTTTAGAGGATGCTGTTGAGTTTTGCAACTTGATATTATATCCGAGAACTTGCTAAACTCTCTTTCAGTTTTAATACTTGTCTATTTACTCTGTTGGTTCTTCTTGCCTGGGGCTTTTGAAAGTCCAGGTCTTTGAAATATTTAGCAGTTGTTGTGTGTTTGCGAGTGCATGTTTTAGATTTACATAAATGATGTGGTGCAGACTTCTTTGTGTTCCTTTCTTTTTGTCACTCAGCACAATGTTTCCAAACAATATCCCTGTTGTATCTTAACATGTTTCCTTTTGCTATCTGCATAGTGTGCCACCATGTTGTCTTTATTTTCTTAGTGATTAGATCCTAGGTTGGCCCCACTTTCTGCTGTGAAAAACAATGCTGTGATAAGCATCCCTATAATGCTTCTTTATGGAGCTGTGTACTGATGTCTCTAGAGCAGTATCAGGACTGGAGTTGATAGATATAGAGAATATGTATACTGAATTTCACTAATTGCTTCCTGATTGTTCTCTAGCATTAATGTACCACTCTACCTACCCATAGGTGTTAAAACAGGGTTTCATCCCTTGTTACGCCATCACTGTCGTTTGTTATTTTTTTATTTTATAATTTTTACTACTCTGATGGCTCTCTTATATTTTGTTTGATTGATGTTTTTCTAATTACGAATGAGGTCAAGTACCTTCAAAAAGTGTTAGTCATTCAGGTTTGAACTGCCCTCCTTGATTTGCAAGGTTTCCTTTAAAATGCACATATAAAGTTTTGCAAAATCTCCTCCCAACCTGCCACTTGCCAATTCACTATGTCCAGGGTATCTTTTGTTGCGTATTGTTTTACCAGGATAATTCCTGGCTACTTTGTTCTTTCTTTCTTTCTTTCTTTCTTTCTTTCTTTCTTTCTTTCTTTCTTTCTTTCTTTCTTTCTTTCTTTCTTTCTTTTTTAATTAAAGTTTATTGGGGTGACAATTGTTAGTAAAGTTACATAGACTTCAGGTGTACAATTCTGTATTACATAATCTATAAATCCCATTGTGTGTTCACCACCCAGAGTCAGTTCTCCTTTCACCACCATATATTTGATCCCCTTTACCTTCATCTACCACCCCCCTCCCCACTTACCCTCTGGTAACCACTAAACCAGGGGTGTCAAAACTGCGGCCGTGGGCCAACTGCGGTCCGCAATCCATTGTTAATTGGCCCGCAGCAAATTCCAAAAATATCTTTAGTTTACTTAAATAAACCAGGTGAGGCAATACGTACTTCACCTCGAGTGAGTGGCCCGGCTATTTGTGTATTTTACCGCATACAGCCCGTGGTAAAAAACGTTGAAAAAAGTTTGGACACCCCTGCACTAAACTATTGTCTGTGTCTATGAGTTTTTGTTTCTCATTTGTTTGTCTTGTTCTTTTGTTGTTTTTGGTTTATATACCACATATCAGTGAAATCATATGGTTCTCTGCTTTTTCTGTCTGACTTATTTCGCTTAGCATTATAATCTCACGATCCATCCATGTTGTCACAAATGGTCCTGTTTCATCTTTTCTTCCCGCCGAATAGTATTCCATTGTGTATATATACCGCAACTTCTTTATCCATTCATCTATCGAAGGACATTTTAATTGTTTCCATGTCTTGGCCACCATAAATAAAGCTTCAATGAACATTGGAGCACACGTGTCTTTATGTATAAATGTTTTCAGATTTTTGGGGTAGACACCCAGGAGAGGGATTGCTGAGTCATATGATAATTCTATTCTTAATTTTTGAGGAACCTCCACACTGCCTTCCATAGCTACTTTGTTCTTTCTGCTACTACTATGAATGGCATCTTGTTTTCTGTTATGTCTTAGGTGGTTGTTGCTACTGTAGAGGATAGTATTGATTTTCGGAAATTGGTCTTATATCTGACAACCTTGCTAAACTCTTTTGTTATTTCTATTGTTTACCCAATTTTGTTGCACTTTCTATGTGGGTAATCAAATTGTGTTATATGCAAATAATGAGAATTTTGTTTTTTCCCCTTCCTATCTTTTACCTCTTATTTCTTTCCCTTGTTTTACTCTGCAGCCAGGGGGTGCTAGTTCTAGATTGAATGTAGTTAAAGCAGTCACTGTGGGCGTCATTAATTGGCTGCTGATGTTAGAGAGGATGTGTCTAAAGGTTTTCCATGGAGTGTGATGTTTACGCCATGTTTTAATCTATAGTCATTGTCAAGGTAAGGAAGATCCAGCTCTTCCTAGTTTTCTGAGGACTTTTATCTTAAATAGTTAGACTTTTATCATAAATAATTAGGTTGTACCTAATGATACAGTCGTGTGATTTTCTTCATTAGTCCATTAATGTGTGTATACATTAATTTTAAAGTTTTATTTCAATATAATGTATTCTTTTTAATACACTTTTGGATTCAGATCATAGCTGTTATTAAGGACATTATTTTCTTTCCTTATAAGGTCCTTATCTGGCTTTGGAATTATGGATAAATGATTGCAGCCTCATAAAATGAGTTGGACAGCCTTCCCTCTTTCTATTTTCTAGAACAACTTGTATAATACAGACTTTAATAATTTCTTAATTGTGTTGGCCTCTTTTTAAAGCCATCTAAGCCTCAGATTTTTCTTGGTACTTGAAGAGGGCAGTAGTGCAAGAGTAGTCATTCATTATCTCATTTCTATTTCTTTAATGGTCATTTTATTTCCAGTTTGTCTTTTCCCACATTTGGCACTGTAAATTCTTTCCAAAACTTTATCATTGCCCTATAGATTTTTCATAATTAAAAATTATTTTAATCTCTGTTGTAATTGTAATTATATTTTCTTTTTCATCCTACATTTTGGTCATAGTTTTCTTTTTTCCTTTATTAGTATTGATGAGTTTGTCAGTTTTATTAATGTCTTTGAAAAAACAGCTTAAATGTTTTGTCTCGTTTTATTTTGTTCTCTATTATTGACTTTTGCCTTTATTTTTTTCCCTCATACTATTTTCATTTTTCTTTTGGAGACTATATATATATACACACACACACACACACACACACACACACACACACACATATATACGCATATATATGTATATATATGCATATATACATATATACACATATATTTATGTATATATTGCTTATATATAATATATATGTTGTTATCCCTCAAGCTTCTTCATTTGAATGCCTACTTCATTTGTAGTCTGATAACTGTATTTAAAGCTGTACATTTTTTTTTCTAAGTACTGTTTTAGCTGTGCTCTATGGGTGTTAGCATGAAGTACAATTCAGATGAAGTATTTCATAATATTTAACTGTAAATTTTAACCTTTAGTTGTGCTAATATTTTTTCTGCTTCATATGTTAGTTTCTGAGAAGGGTGTATCAAAATTGCCAACTGAAATTGTTTACTTGTCTATTTTTCCCTTGCCCTTGTGAATCCCTGAGGGTATTAGTTACCTACACTGGTGAGGTGAGGAGTTAGGAATTGAGGAGAGAAGCATCTGTGCCTCTCCTGATGTGTTTGGACATCGGGAAGATGGGGTGGATGTATCTCAGAGTGCGGGAAGTCTGGAGTTAATGTCTCCATCTGTACCCTGGTACCGCTGATTTGTTAAGACCTGGTCCCCTCAAATTCTGCCAGCCCCTGGGTTGTGGCGGTGAGGAGGGGAGGAGAGGATGCAGACGTCAGCCAGTACTTCTTCAGCTGCTGTTAACTACTCCACATCCCAGTGGAACTTGAAGGCCGTCTTGGTAGTACCTGGCTGCTTTCTGCCTCACAGAAGTCAAGGGAAAGCCATGTTATTCTCAGAGCAATGTGGGAGAGAGAAGAGGGCAGTCCAAAACCTCTTCCCTACCCTGTCTCCCTTCCACGGTACTTGGTCATTTTATACTCCGAGGTGCCATTTCCCATCCTCCTTCTCCCAACACACTCACCGTGATAGAACTGCCCACGTATGTTGCCCTGAAGTGGTGCAGTAATCTCAGAGTTTATATATCAGTTTGGAAGTCTTAACACCCCTCTTTGACTTTTGGGGTTTCTCCAGGGATGGGTTCCAAAGAATGAACATGTGTCTGAGTTGGTTTGCCTCCTTACAAGGATGCTGTGTCTTTCACTTCCTCTGTAATTCTTCCTTCCCACCTCCACCCCCTGTTTCTTTCTTCTGTTCACTTCTCCTGTAATTCCTATTAGACACTGGAATTTATACATGTGTCTTTGTTATTCTTTTTAAAAAGTTGAGGTATAATTCACATACAACATGTTAGTTTCAGGTGTATAACATAAGATTCTATATTTGTATATGTTGTGAAACAATCACCTCTATAAGTCTAGTAACATCCAGCACCTCACATAGTTAAAACATTTTTTTTCTTGTGATGAGAACTTTTAAGATATACATTCTTAGCAACTTTCAAATTTGCAATACAGTATATTAGCTTTAATAATTAACTATTAATTTTTTGCACTTTCTCATGATTTATGCTTCTGTCCTAAATTGCGAAATCAGAATAATCTTTTAGCACAGTAATTTACTTCTCAGCTTTACCCTTTCTGAATTTAGTGTACTTATTGAAATTTAATAATTTGACAATCATATTTTTCATTTCCAAAACCTTTGATTGTCTTTTTTTGTTTACTTGTTTCACAGATGGATATCCTTTGTTTTTCCTCTGAGGACATAAATATACCTTTTTTTTTAATTGGGGAAGGGGAACAGAACTTTATTGGGGAACAGTGTGTACTTCCAGGACTTTTTTCCAAGTCAAGTTGTTGTCCTTTCAATCTTAGTTGTGGAGGGTGCCATTCAGCTTCAAGTTGTTGTCCTTTCAGTCTTAGTTGTGGAGGGCGCAGCTTAGCTCCAGGTCCAGTTGCCGTTACTAGTTGCAGGGGGTGCAGCCCACCATCCCTTGCGGGAGTCGAGGAACTGGCAACCTTGTGGTTGAGAGCCCACTGGCCCATGTGGGAATCGAACCGGCAGCCTTCAGAGTTAGGAGCATGGAGCTCTAACCGCCTGAGCCACCGGGCCGGCCCATAAATATGCTTTTAAAGCTGATTTCCAATTGTCTGTTAATTCTCTTTCCTTAAATGTTGTACCTTTCAAATATATGGTGATGGAAGGAGAACTGACTCTGGGTGGTGAACACACAGTGGGATTTATAGATGATGTAATACAGAATTGTACACCTGAAATCTATGTAACTTTACTAACAATTGTCACCCCCAATAAACTTTAATAAAATAATAATAATATAATAATAATAATAATAATAATAATAAATGTTGTACCATTTGTTTAGTCTGGTGCCTTTCTTATGTTAGTGGCTCTGTAGAGTGTATTTTCCCTTGTTTTTAAGATTCCCTATCTATTGATCTTGAGATGCTGTTTGTGCTTCTCCTATGCCCATGAGCCTGCTTACTGTAATTTCTCTTTGGAGGGAGGAATAAGAGTGTGTGTGGGGTAGAGGGAGAGGTGTGTAAAAATGGAACGCACCACAGATAGGATTATCAAGACTCACCTTCTTACCTTGTCTGAGCTCCTGGCTTCAGCTTGGGGGCTAATGCTTCTGCTGCCTGAGGCTTGGCCCAATGGCTGGGGTAAGGGATCCACTTGAGTGGCTGCTCCAAATGTCACACCCCAAACAATCATTCTGATGGTCACTTCTTTCTGTTCCCTGTCCCAGAGCTACCTTTGAGCTTGGAGCACCCCCGGAGTTGTGCTGTGTTTCACAGTGGTCCACAGGTGAGTGTCTTTGACTGGTGTTACTTCCATTGGTCTAATCCCATCTGTGTTTTCCCTTTCAAGAACTCTTCTTAATTTCTGTTGATCACTAGAACCTCTTCTCATTCTTTACTGCTCTAATATGTGTGTGTGTGTGTGTGTTGATCTTTTTTAAGGATTTGTGGAGGGATAGGCTGACACATGTGCTCCATGCGCCATCTTGATGCAATCTGCTTAGACTATTTCATTATTTTAAAAATGAATATATTATTTAAATACTTTTCTTGAATATCAAGTAGATAAAAATTGCACAGAAGAGCAACCCAGTAACTATTAAATATGGACTAGCTATGAATTGATCTATAAAACTTGAGAACCAAGGAAGGTCACTTTTCATGGGTTGAGGCTCCGCCATCCTGAGAGGTGCAGGATCCCGGACTCTGGCCACCCTGGAAGCTCATGGTGACAAGAACTGTTGTCTGCAGTTTCCATGGCAGCTGCCCAGACAGCTCTGGGAAGACCCTCCAGATCTGTTCAAAGGCAGCAGCTCTGCGGACTCTATCAACTTCCTGCCGTCTCTGCACAGCAAGCTTGGCCACAGGGATGTTCTCTGAGGCCGGCAAGGACACAGAACTGAGAACTCAGAGAGTGGGCAGCCCTATGGCGACCCCATGGCCTGTCACTTTCAGGGTTTCGTGCACCTGTGGACTTGAGTCCTCCCGCCCGCAGAACTCTGACCTCCCTCTCCCAGGATCTCTCCTCTCCCACCTTCTCTTCCTTGCCCTTCTTCTCCTGCTCTTCCTTCTTCTCTCTCTCCTCCAGCTCTTCTCCCTCTTCCCTTCCTCCCCTCCTCTGCCTTTCATCTTCTTGCTTCCTACCGCCCCCTCCCTCCTCTTCCTCATTATGCCTTGACTGTCCCCATAAATGTAGACCTTTAAGAACAAAGCTCATTTGATCTTGACTCCAGGCAACTTCTCTCTTTATTTTTCCTACCACACAGCTCTAAAATCCTCATGGGAGAAGGCCAGCACTCCGAAGCCTAAGGCCTGGCTATCTGCCCATGAGAGGCGAAGGCAGCATTCCCTTCATTCTTTTGCCGATGGTTTCACCACAGCTGAGGTGGAGATATATGGCCCCCGTTTCTCTATGACTCCCCTGCCACACTCCTGTTGCTGGTGTTGTTGCCGTGGGTGTGCTTCAGGCTGCCCAACGCCACCCTGCCCGTGGGCACGAGGCTGTTTCCAGAGGCAGCAGACAACCCAGAGGGGCCCAGCCTGCCCCTTTGTCTATTGTTGTCTGTCCCTATCTAGTCACTCAAGGATGAGGTCTCCCCTTCACCTCCCTTCTGGGATTCTGAGGGTCCATCCTGGCTCAACAGAATAGGTAGAGGCCTGGTGTAGTGGAAAGGGAGGAGAAGAAGAGAAAAGAGGGGCCAGCCTGAGGGAACAGGCCATCTTGGGGACACCTCAGGGCCTTACGACCTGCTGGCCTTTCCTTCCAGGACAGCCAATAGGGAAGGGCCTGCCGTCTTCACAGCTAGAGCATCCTGAGAGAAGAGCTGAAGAAGTCTCGCCTTTTTATGGGGGAAGAAGTATGACAGTCTGACATCCACTGAGTTGGGGCACTGATGGGTCTGGAGAGGTGCGAGGATCCAGGGTCAAAACTCCCCACTTCAGCCTTCGTCCCACTACCCTGGGCAGGGTGCTTTGCCCAATAATGGCCAGAGATGACAATTGCTAGGATTGTGCTAACCAAGTCTTCAGAGAGCCGAGGTGGCTGGACCTCTGGGTCAGCAGTGGGCCTTGGACTCTCCATCTCCACAAACAGCATCTGATTATCTGGGCTCTAGGAGTTTGCTCTGTGCCGTCCCTGCTGAGAAGCAAGCCTCAGGGCTCCTTCTGACCCCAGGCCCTTGAACCCATCTCAGTGGGGACCACACTGTTGGCCCTTCCCACTCCACTTCACAGGCACACGGGGAGGGATTCCTCAGAGGACTCAAAGGCTTCTGGTTATCGGTCTTGTGTCCCCCCGGCCTGACACAGGCTCTGATCCCCAGTAGGCCTTGGCAGGTGTTTGATGGCACGTGATTGCTGAGCCCAGCTGAGCACGGAGCCCTGGGCCGTGGGAAACAGAGCAGAAGCCCAGAGCATGGTCGCTTGTGCCAGAAGGTACCCTCTCACAGGTGTGGCCTCTCAGCACCCCCTGGCTTCCTTCCATCCCACTGCTGCCCCAGCACCTCCCTTGGGGACAGCCTAGGCGGGGTCCATGGGAATGTGAGGCTCTCCTGGCTGTTGTTTGCCTCAGCTAATCTCAAGAATGCACTTGTTTTCCCTTCTGGTTTGGGAAGTCCTCAGCAGCTTCCCTTCATGTCGATAGAGCTGAAGACGGAGGCCGTGGGAGCCAGAGGGCAGTGATCTCTGGCTCGTTCTCTCATTGGCTTCATTTCTCTCTTTACAATTGTTTCTGTTACCTCCCACCTCCATTTCAGCTTCTCAAAGTTCCCAGAAACCATGGAAATAAATGTGCTGAATTTTGGACACGTCAACCACCTCTCCTTCCTGTGAATCTTCTCACAGAGGACAATACCCAGGAGGTGTGATTATCTCCTTTTTACAGATGAGCCTGGAGCTCAGAGAGGCTGAATTATTGCTCATAGTCACACAGCAAGTAAGAGCAGAGCCAGAGTAGAACCCAGGGCCCTCCTCCCTCCACTCCAAGCTTCAGTTCCAGGGTGCTAACCTCACTGGACAGCTGCTGTCTGTTATTGGCCGTTTCCTTCACTGAACTGTTTGTTAGTTCCTTGAAAGAAGGGATCCTACAATATTCATCTTTCTATGTGCAGGCTTGGCCCAGTGTTTTGAAACAGAGGACACTCGTTGCCTTTGTGAGTCACAAGCTCACAAACATGTTGGTTGAATGACTGAATGACCAGTCCTGCAGATGCCTGTGCAGCCTCTTCACGCTCAGAACTGGTCTTTCTGGCTGTTCATCAGTTTCAGAGTGTGTCCTTCTCTGCCCAAACTCGGGTGCTGGGATTCCTTTGAGTGCTCCCCGAATTCCCTTCTCCTTGCTACCCCTTGTCTGGGTTATCACATTCCTAGCCCTGGGTTCAGTTACCCTCTATGTGCATGTGGCTCCCAAACCCATATTTCCAGCTCACACCTCTCCTCAGAGCTCCAGACCTTTATACGTTTCCACCTGAGTCTCTGGCAGACATCTCACCTCAACACTTCAAAAGCATTTATACCATTTCTTCCCCACCTTAGACACAGAGACTGGGGCCGTCACTTGCCCAGCTGCCCAAGCCTCAGACTCATCCTGGACAGTCTCTCAGCCTCACTTTCCCCATCTAGTTCTGCTTGGCTGGTCTCTATGTTCTGGTGCCACCCTTTGCTAATGCTCTGGATTACTCAGGAATTCCTACGTGATTCCATAAGCAGCAGTGTCCTCCTCCACTTCTACTCCATCCAATCTGCACAGAACAGTAGGAAAAGTCCTCTCAGCCACGTGTCTGACCATAGTACACCCCGTACCTAAAACTCCAGACTCCAGGAGAGAGCCCAGATCCTCCACGTGAGATCCAAGGTCCCGCAGGATCTAGCCTCTGCGGTCTTTTAATCTCAACGCTCTCCTACCCCAACTGACTGGACACTCAGCTGCTGAGCAGTCACCGCTCCTTGAGGCCTCTGGACATGGCGTCCCCCAGGCTGGGGTTCTCTTCCTTTACCTCTGCACCTGCCACCTTGTCAATTAGCCTTCAGGACCCAGCCTGGACATTGTGCCCTCCTGGAAATCAGTCCTGATCCTGAAAGCTGAGCATGGGGCCCCATCTGTGGGCTCCACTAGTCTTCGGGAGCCTCCCTCTATGCCTGGACTGTGGGCTTTGCCAGGGTGGGCACAATGTCTCCTGCATTTGTGGTGGTCCCAGCGCTTAGCCCAGGGCCTGCCCAGGCAGCCTCCATGATTGTCCACTGATCAGGCATGAATTCTGGCTCATTGGAAGGAAAACATGACCTCCTCCGTTTATATCTTGGCTTGAGCCAGTTGGGTTCATGATTCTGAACCCCACCCCCTAGCACCCCGTATCGCTGTACTCTGTTGTCACATCTGGCTTGTTCTGGGATAAGAATCCCCTCCTTGGGCACATTCCCCCCAGTTCACAGGGATCATCTCTTTCCTCAGGTCCTCAAGGACTATACCAGTGCTCAGTAGTTCCCGAGTCCCAATTCAGGGCCCTGGGAGAACTCTCCAAACTATACCTGAGGCCCAAATTCGCTTCCTAGGACGTTTCACTGGACAGTTAAACATAAATAATAGATGTGAAATCCCTTGGAGAGAAAAAACATTTAGGTTCAGTTCACACTAAAGTGTAAATGGCCAACATAGTATACTTCCCTGGGAGTAGGTGTAGACAAGTGGGATATGGCCAGGAACAGAAATTCTCTGGCTGCATGAAAGGCGTAAGAACCCTTGAGAAAGGAAAGGAGCACTGTCAGGCTGCCTGGTCTATACCCTGTAGTGGAGCACTCAGTTCTCACTTGCGTTACCTACTGGTGTGTGTGTGTGTGTGTGTCCATCTCCTCGTACAACTCTTAGAAGGCGATCAAGTCTCTTGGTGGTCCCATCACCTCATCAAGGAGCTGGACACACAATGGGAGCCCAATAAATGCTTGTTGCTGGCCCAGGTCTTGGCCTATCAGTGGCTCCTGCTGGGGGCACCCCATCAGCCACCATCCCCAGGGGACTGGGAAGGGTGTGCAGCAGGAGGGGGATCCTTCCTGGTGTCTCTTGTGGCTCTGATGGGCTCCTTTCCCATGAACCTGCCCTCCAGTAGGCAGCCGCACTAATAATCTACTAGAGCAGCTCCCTAGGGGATAGGGAGGCTCTGTGGGGAGCGGAAGCCGGGAGCCTCCAGGGTCTTGGCCACTTTCTGGGTCAGAGCCCTTCTGGGGAACTATGAATTTCCTGAGGCATCTTCTTCATTTTTTTTTTTTTCCCCTTCTTCCACCTTCGGTTCAAACCATTGTTTCTCAGTCTAGTTTAGTTGTGGACGACACAGCTCCCTGGCCCGTGCTGGTGTTATGAGGTATTATGCGCCTTGCCCTCCCCCTCACCCCTGGCAGTCGGTCGCTTGCTGTCAGGTGGCCGCTCACAGCAGGGCAGCTTCTTGTTAGCTCCCATTATCCCTGGGGACTGTACACTCATTCAACAAATGTTTATATATTACGTATGTGCGAAACACCAATCTGGCTGCTGGGGATGCTTCAGGAAACAGACAAAAATCTCTGTCCATACTGAGCTTATATTCTAGGTTTTTGTTTTGTTTTGTTTTGTTTTTGGTGGTGGGGAGGGCAGCAGTAAATGACAAAAAAGTAAAATGTAGTTATGTATTAGATAGTCATAAGCAGTAGGAAGAAAAAAATAAAACAAGGAGATCTGAAATATCTCATGGGGAAAGAGTAGGAATTTTAGAGAAGGTGACCAGGGAGAGCCTCAGGAGGTGATTTTAAAAATTTATTTGTTTTTACTGAGGTAAAATATACCTACCATAAAATTGACCATTTTAACCATTTGGAAGTGTACAGTTCAGTGGTATTCAGTGCATTCCCGTTACTGTGTAACCATCGCCACGCTCCGTCTCCAGAACGTCCTCATCATCTTGTGCTGAAACTCTGTGCCCGTCAAACAGTAACTCCCCACATTCCACTGTCTGAATTTACCACATTTTCTTTGTCCGCTTACCTGGAAATAGACATTTGGATTGTTTCCACCTTTGGCTATTGAGAATAATGCTGCTATGAACATGAGTGTACACATATCTCTTTGAGTTCCTGCTTTTCATTCTTTTACGTACATACGCCCAAGTGGAATTGCTAAATCATGGTAATTCTATGTTTATTTTTTTGAGGAACCGCTATACGGTTTTCCACAGTGCCTGCACTGTTTTACATTTCCACCAGCAACGCACAAAGGTCCCAGTTTCTCCACATCCTCGTCAACACTTGTTTCCTGTTTTTTACAAAGTATATATAATAGTCATCCTAATGAGTGTGAAGTACCGTGTTTCCCTGAAAATAAGGCCTAGCTGGACAGTCAGCTCTAGTGCATCTTTTGGAGCAAAAATTAATATAAGACCTGGTGTTATGTTATGTTATGTTATGTTATGTTATGTTATGTTATGTTATGTTATGTTATGTTATATAAGACCCATCTTATTTTACTATAGGACTGGGTCTTATATTAATTTTTGCTCCAAAAGATGAAGTAGAGCTGATTGTCCAGGGAAACATGGTAGGTTTTATAGTTTTGATTTGCATTTCCCTAATGATTAATGATATT
The DNA here is from genome assembly GCF_036562045.2 of Rhinolophus sinicus. Lineage (NCBI taxonomy): Eukaryota > Metazoa > Chordata > Mammalia > Chiroptera > Rhinolophidae > Rhinolophus > Rhinolophus sinicus. Next base: position 37,424,806 of record NC_133759.1, read on the forward strand.
GGCCATCTTTTCATGTGCTTATTTGGCCATTTTTGTATCTTCTTTAGAGACTGTCTATTCAAGTCCTTTGCCCATTTTTGAGTTAATATGTTTGCTATTTTGTTGCTGAGTTTTAGGAGTTCTTTACATATTCTTGATATTAATTCCTTATTAGATACATGATTTGCAAATATTTTCTCCCATTCTGTGGGTTGCCTTTTCACTCTATTGATAGTGTCCGTTGATGTACAAAAGTTTTTAATTTTGATGAAATCCAATTTATCTATTTTTTTGTTGTTGCCTATGTCATATCTGAGATCACTGCCAAATCCAATGTCATGAAGCTTTTCCCCTATATTTTCTTCTAAGAGTTTTATAGTTTTAGCTCTTATGCTTAAGTCTTTTGAGTTCATTTTTATATATGGTATTAGGTAAGAGTCCAACTTCATTTTTTCACATGTGGATACCCACTTTTCCCAGTACCATTTGTTGAAAAAACCGTTCTTTGCCCACTGCACAGTCTTGGGACCCTTGTTGAAAATCATGATCACATGAGGGAGAAGGTAAATTTTTAGTAAAGACCTAAAGAAAATGAGGAAACTAGTTGTGTGGATATTGGGGGAAGAGAGTCCATAATGGGGAACAGCCAGTGCAAAAGCCCTGAGGAAATAGAGTGGGTGAAGGGGTAAAGAGTATGAGATAAGGTCAGAGAGGTGGGGGGTGGGGGAGCAAATCATGGAAAGCCTGTGGGTCACAGAGAGGATTTTTTTTTTGCCTTGAGCACAATTGGAAAGCTACTTATGTTTCCACCCTGGCTCCCATATTGAGAATAGACTTACGGACCTGGGGCAAAAGCAAGAGAACCAGTAAGGAGACCTCGCAGGCAAGAGAAGATGGTGACCTGGGCCAGGGGGTGGCAAGTGGTGAAAATCTGGAGGATAAAATTTGATGATAGACGAAATATGGTGATGGCAGTGGTGGCAGCTGGGGCCAGGATTGGGGGTGAGGGGAAGGGAATGAGAGAGGTAGATAAGGATGATACCCAAAATTTCAATTTTAGGAATTGTAAAAGTGGAGTTAACATTAACCAGAAGGAAGGGGAAAGACTGTGGCAGGCACAGGTTTTGGGGAAAGATCACTATTATGGTTTTGGATGTGCTAAATTTGGAGCAACCATCAGACCTCCAGCTGAAGTGTCAGGTGGGAAGTGGGAGGTGTGTCTGGAGTTCAAGAGAGAGGTCTTGGCTGTGGTCATGGAGCAAGCAAGGAGGCCCTTACCTTGCTGTGTGACTGTAGTCCAACCCCTTTCCCTCTCTGGGCCCCAGTTTTCTCATGGACAAATAAGGTGGCTGGATTCGATGCTGTCTAAACAACACCTTCCAGCTCTGGCGTTTTCTGATTCTAATTGGAAAGAAATGGAGCCAGGAGCTTGAGGATGCCTGTATCTCCTCCACAGACCTATTTCCCCATCCCTAGATGATTTCCTCTTAAGATCACCTCCCCCAACAGATTCTGCCCAGCAACTAAGACCCAGGGTTCAAATCTTGGAGAACATTGTGGGGAAGGAGCACAGCTTAGCTCCAACTCCACCCAGGCACTTTCTGGCCACTCTAGGCTCCTTCAGAAAGACAATACAGGAGCCACATAGGGAAGGCATGTGGGTGAGAAAAGGCCAACTGTGTAGTGGGGTGATTTGAAGTGTGGGCCAAATCCCACCTTAACTTCTAACCACTTTTAGCTTCGAATCTTTGCTTGTGACCAAAGAGAAAAGGAGAATCCTTCCCAAACTACTGACTGTATCTTTATTTAGTTTTGTTTATTTGTCCCCATAATAAAAGTAATACCAGCTAATGACTGTAAGTGGTAACTGTGCTTGAGGCATTGTGCCGTGTTTGACTAGCATTTTCTTATTTAACCCTTACACCAGTACTGTGGAAGTTTGCATCCCTCTCCTCACTTTAGCATCCAGGAAGCAGGGGCTCAGAGAGGTAACTTAACTTTCTGCAGGTCACAAAGTAAGAAAATGTTAGAGTTGAGGTATGTATAGCAATATATTCAATCCAAAAGAATTTAATAAAAATATGTGAGGAAATTAGGGCTAAGGGGAAAATCAAGATAGGAACAGAAAACAAGGCCCTATAACATAAGGTCCTATATAGTTGCTGAGAGTTAAATGAATATTGACTGAGTTTCCTGGCAACCAAGGCAAAGAGGGAAATATGATCAGATATAGGATTCCTAATATCCACAATATTAAAACGAATATTCCTGGTGTTGGCACTGAAAGGACTGTTGGAAGTCAGTTTCTGCTCCATGAGGACGGATGTGATGTGACAGATGATGATCTCAGCAACAACGTCCCTCAACAGTGACAGAAGGAAGTTTCATGAGGAGACTTTTCACAGTGTCCTTTGGTGGAGGTTAAAACTCAGCTCAGTTAAAGCAACTGCAGGGAGGAATAAACAGGGTGGCCAGAGACAGATCCTTGTGAAGAGGCTGCCTGTGCTGCAAGGAGGCCATCTCATAACCTCAGGCATGCAGAGCGCCCCACCAGGGATTCCAGATACCCAAGCACTGATGGAATAGGGGGTTTGGGGAGGTTCTTACTGCTTTCACAACTCCTTGCAGCCCCCCAAAGGCCAGTCCACCCTCCCTTTCAGGGCAAGGCTGACGTCATTCCCTGGGAACAGATATTCCTGTGGGAACTCTGGGCTGTGTCCCTCATTCAGTGCAGGGGCTGAGGAGCCCCAGATCAGGGGCTGTTCGCATCCATGCCGACGGTGTGCAGCCTCTAGGATCCTGATGCCCACCGCTGCCTCTCAGGCACACCTTCCCTGGGAGGACTTCTCCAGAGAGCTCTGGGCTGGGAGACAGGCAGTGACTTTGTCCTTCTAAAGCATGGCAGGACAGAGCCAGGTACCACCTTGCAGACTACTACTCCATAAATAATCATTTGAGGAAGGAAGGAAGGAAAGAAGGAAGGAAGGAAGGAAGGAAGGAAGGGAGGAAGGAAGGAAGGAAGGAAGGGAGGAAGGAAGGAAGGAAGGAAGGGAGGAAGGAAAAGATCGTCAGAGGAGATTTTGCACATTGTCATGCTCTCTGGACCCTTCTCCATGAATGTGGGCTTCTAACTTTCTTTCTTCATGCTCACAGCTCAGAGCAGGTACACTGTCTCTGGGAAGGGGGGCTGGTATCTTGGGAAGGAGGGCTAGCCTCTAGTCCTCTGGGGCTGTGTGTAGGTGGGGTGAAGGGAAGGAGGAGGTAGAGTCAGCAGATCTGAGTTTGAACCTCACTCCATGTGTCAACTGAGAAGCTGTGAAGGGGAAATGCCATTTCTCTGGACTTTTGTTTTCTATAAAATGGGGATAGCACTACCTACTTCATGGGGGGCTGTTGTGGGGATTAAATGAGGTTCAGCCCCTCCCTGCCACAGCAGCAGGTCAATAAAAGATTATTCTTATTAGGTGGAAAATTCTGGCTCAGCCATTACAAATTGCGTGACCTTGAGATATCGCTTTACTTCTCTGAGCCTCAGTTTTCTCATCTGTAAAATAGGAATAATAACACTTACAGTGCAGGACTGTTGGGAGGACTGGAAGAAATAGTGTATATAGCCCCTACCACAGTAGTGGCTGGCACATAGTTGGTGCTCAATAAAAGGTGGTTATAATTATTGTTATTATTGTTAGGGAACAAACTGTGTCTCATGGAGCGGACGTCTGGAGAAGAGACAGGTAACTGAAAGTCAGGGCAGTTATGAAACACTTCATGGACGAGGTGGCCCTGGTGCTCAGCCAGATCAGGTGGGGGTTATGAGGGTTTCAAGGAGAAAACTTTCACCCCAGGGCAGAGGGCATGTAAAGGGGCTCGGGGGGGCTGACCTAGAAGGGAAGGGAGCATTTGGAAAGAGAAGCAAGAACAAAAGTCTTTCTAGTCAGCTGTGGAAGCTCAGGAGGACCCAGAAAGGCTAGCAGAGAACAGGGGGTCGCTCAGGTGAGGCAAGAATTAACCCCATTCTACAGAGGTCAAAACTGAGGCCCAGGGTGGGCGGATGGAATAACTTGCTGAAAATAGTGACGATCTTGGCACTGGAATGCAGGTCTCTTGAGGGCTGGTGCTTAGGGTATATACTTTCCTGGGTCTTTAAATAACACAAAGACAGAGGCAGTGGTTGGGACCACTTAGCTGACTGGTGAAGAGAAACTGAACAACAGGGAGAGATTAGGAGGGGCGTGGAGACCAGCTAGGCTGTTTGAAATGAACACAGATGAGACTGTCTCTCTTGGGCTGTTATGGAGATTAATAGTCACAGACAGGGCCCTCACGCATCACTAGGGAGAGGATTTCAAAGACCCTTAAAAATCATTGGGAAATATTTCAAAAGGAAACCACTCACAAAGCAACCAGAGAACCCCTTTCCTCTCTGGGCCCCAGTTTTCTCATGGACAAATAAGGTGGCTGGATTCGATGCTGTCTAAACAACACCTTCCAGCTCTGGCGTTTTCTGATTCTAATTGGAAAGAAATGGAGCCAGGAGCTTGAGGATGCCTGTATCTCCTCCACAGACCTATTTCCCCATCCCTAGATGATTTCCTCTTAAGATCACCTCCCCCAACAGATTCTGCCCAGCAACTAAGACCCAGGGTTCAAATCTTGGAGAACATTGTGGGGAAGGAGCACAGCTCAGTCCCAACTCCACCCAGGCACTTTCTGGCCACTCTAGGCTCCTTCAGAAAGACAATACAGGAGCCACATAGGGAAGGCATGTGGGTGAGAAAAGGCCAACTGTGTAGTGGGGTGATTTGAAGTGTGGGCCAAATCCCACCTTAACTTCTAACCACTTTTAGCTTCGAATCTTTGCTTGTGACCAAAGAGAAAAGGAGAATCCTTCCCAAACTACTGACTGTATCTTTATTTAGTTTTGTTTATTTGTCCCCATAATAAAAGTAATACCAGCTAATGACTGTAAGTGGTAACTGTGCTTGAGGCATTGTGCCGTGTTTGACTAGCATTTTCTTATTTAACCCTTACACCAGTACTGTGGAAGTTTGCATCCCTCTCCTCACTTTAGCATCCAGGAAGCAGGGGCTCAGAGAGGTAACTTAACTTTCTGCAGGTCACAAAGTAAGAAAATGTTAGAGTTGAGGTATGTATAGCAATATATTCAATCCAAAAGAATTTAATAAAAATATGTGAGGAAATTAGGGCTAAGGGGAAAATCAAGATAGGAACAGAAAACAAGGCCCTATAACATAAGGTCCTATATAGTTGCTGAGAGTTAAATGAATATTGACTGAGTTTCCTGGCAACCAAGGCAAAGAGGGAAATATGATCAGATATAGGATTCCTAATATCCACAATATTAAAAACGAATATTCCTGGTGTTGGCACTGAAAGGACTGTTGGAAGTCAGTTTCTGCTCCATGAGGACGGATGTGATGTGACAGATGATGATCTCAGCAACAACGTCCCTCAACAGTGACAGAAGGAAGTTTCATGAGGAGACTTTTCACAGTGTCCTTTGGTGGAGGTTAAAACTCAGCTCAGTTAAAGCAACTGCAGGGAGGAATAAACAGGGTGGCCAGAGACAGATCCTTGTGAAGAGGCTGCCTGTGCTGCAAGGAGGCCATCTCATAACCTCAGGCATGCAGAGCGCCCCACCAGGGATTCCAGATACCCAAGCACTGATGGAATAGGGGGTTTGGGGAGGCTCTTACTGCTTTCACAACTCCTTGCAGCCCCCCAAAGGCCAGTCCACCCTCCCTTTCAGGGCAAGGCTGACGTCATTCCCTGGGAACAGATATTCCTGTGGGAACTCTGGGCTGTGTCCCTCATTCAGTGCAGGGGCTGAGGAGCCCCAGATCAGGGGCTGTTCGCATCCATGCCGACGGTGTGCAGCCTCTAGGATCCTGATGCCCACCGCTGCCTCTCAGGCACACCTTCCCTGGGAGGACTTCTCCAGAGAGCTCTGGGCTGGGAGACAGGCAGTGACTTTGTCCTTCTAAAGCATGGCAGGACAGAGCCAGGTACCACCTTGCAGACTACTACTCCATAAATAATCATTTGAGGAAGGAAGGAAGGAAAGAAGGAAGGAAGGAAGGAAGGAAGGGAGGAAGGAAGGAAGGAAGGAAGGGAGGAAGGAAGGAAGGAAGGAAGGGAGGAAGGAAAAGATCGTCAGAGGAGATTTTGCACATTGTCATGCTCTCTGGACCCTTCTCCATGAATGTGGGCTTCTAACTTTCTTTCTTCATGCTCACAGCTCAGAGCAGGTACACTGTCTCTGGGAAGGGGGGCTGGTATCTTGGGAAGGAGGGCTAGCCTCTAGTCCTCTGGGGCTGTGTGTAGGTGGGGTGAAGGGAAGGAGGAGGTAGAGTCAGCAGATCTGAGTTTGAACCTCACTCCATGTGTCAACTGAGAAGCTGTGAAGGGGAAATGCCATTTCTCTGGACTTTTGTTTTCTATAAAATGGGGATAGCACTACCTACTTCATGGGGGGCTGTTGTGGGGATTAAATGAGGTTCAGCCCCTCCCTGCCACAGCAGCAGGTCAATAAAAGATTATTCTTATTAGGTGGAAAATTCTGGCTCAGCCATTACAAATTCGTGACCTTGAGATATCGCTTTACTTCTCTGAGCCTCAGTTTTCTCATCTGTAAAATAGGAATAATAACACTTACAGTGCAGGACTGTTGGGAGGACTGGAAGAAATAGTGTATATAGCCCCTACCACAGTAGTGGCTGGCACATAGTTGGTGCTCAATAAAAGGTGGTTATAATTATTGTTATTATTGTTAGGGAACAAACTGTGTCTCATGGAGCGGACGTCTGGAGAAGAGACAGGTAACTGAAAGTCAGGGCAGTTATGAAACACTTCATGGACGAGGTGGCCCTGGTGCTCAGCCAGATCAGGTGGGGGTTATGAGGGTTTCAAGGAGAAAACTTTCACCCCAGGGCAGAGGGCATGTAAAGGGGCTCGGGGGGGCTGACCTAGAAGGGAAGGGAGCATTTGGAAAGAGAAGCAAGAACAAAAGTCTTTCTAGTCAGCTGTGGAAGCTCAGGAGGACCCAGAAAGGCTAGCAGAGAACAGGGGGTCGCTCAGGTGAGGCAAGAATTAACCCCATTCTACAGAGGTCAAAACTGAGGCCCAGGGTGGGCGGATGGAATAACTTGCTGAAAATAGTGACGATCTTGGCACTGGAATGCAGGTCTCTTGAGGGCTGGTGCTTAGGGTATATACTTTCCTGGGTCTTTAAATAACACAAAGACAGAGGCAGTGGTTGGGACCACTTAGCTGACTGGTGAAGAGAAACTGAACAACAGGGAGAGATTAGGAGGGGACGTGGAGACCAGCTAGGCTGTTTGGAAATGAACACAGATGAGACTGTCTCTCTTGGGCTGTTATGGAGATTAATAGTCACAGACAGGGCCCTCACGCATCACTAGGGAGAGGATTTCAAAGACCCTTAAAAATCATTGGGAAATATTTCAAAAGGAAACCACTCACAAAGCAACCAGAGGCCCGCCAAACAAGAGGGCGTATAGCTCACCAGGCGATGCTTGTAATCTAATTGCCTATGAGCAAGAGTTTAAAACAATATTTACGATGTGGAAAAATAGCTCGTGATTTGATTTGTACAGAAGAAACATGCCTAAATGAGTAAATTAGATTTTGATCTTGCTGGCTCCGGTCCTGTGGGTGAAGCCTAGCCCTTTGGAGGGGAGAGGTTCTCCTGCCCTCCACCTTCCTCCCCACCTCTCACCTTCCTAGCATGGTCCTGAGACAGCCTGCACCCTAATATGACATGTGAGGCCAGTGCCGTTCCCCTGATGGCTGGGCGGAGCAGCTGGGAAACCTACCCCCCCTTTTTCTTGGGCCTGTGATTTCTTCAAGCTCCACTGCCCCTCCTTCCCGACTGCTCCAGCCTGCTCTCTTTTCATCCCCACTAGTTCTGAGTCTGTGGCATACAGTTAGGCTTCAGTGAGATAGGGCTGGCTTATTTACACATTCGCTGGCTTGGATTACTTTTGCTTGGTGTGCTGTCTTCTGGGGCTGTTGCATGTTCCTTTCCAGCGTGGACTTGTTACTTTTTGGCCTTATTTAATGGAGGCTTCAGGACGGTATTAATTGCTTTTGCCTGCCCAGTGTCCATTCTCCTTCTTCTGGAAAGTACACCCCGATTTCCCTTGGGGTCACTACCCACCCCCTAGTCTCAGTCCCTGTGGTCTGGGCAGGGCTGACCAGGCTCCTTCCAGGCTTAGGCTCCAGAGTTGGGCACATGACTCAGGTCTGGCCAATCAGAGCACCACTCCCCTTGGCCACAGTCATTTGTTTAGGGATGGGCACATGACCCACACCAGGCCGATGAGAGGCTTCCTTGGGACGGCTGCTGGACCTACCAGGAGAGAGGCACATCTGTCCTTTGGAGTTGTTAAACTAGGAGAATCAAAGCCGGGAGCTCCTGGAGGCCATCTGGTCACTTCATGGGAAAACTGCCCTGAAAGTGAAGCCAATACATGTGAAATAGAGCTGAGGACTGTCGGTCCCTGGTCAAGCACCTGAATCCAGCCGTGGGTGATTCACACACATTTTATTCAGTACTTTATCCATTTTGTTTTGTTTCTGCCTGTTTGAGTTGGGTTCAGTCTTTTGCATGGAAACCAGTAGTTCTAACTTACACAGTCGGCATGGGACTGGGGTCCAGGAGTGATGAGGAGGTACTTCTAGAACTGAATGAAATTTGGAGATCATCACGATGGAAGATTTCTGGATATGATTCTGTGACTGAAGCCAGTGTGCCAGACTTTTCTTGACTGTCTGCTCTGTGTCGACTCTTGCTCTAGGTGCTGCGGACACAGAAAAGAATCAGAACCAAGCCAGCCCTGAGCAGCCCAGTCTTGGAGGGGAGGTAAGAGAGCAGCGTCTCATCACAGCCAGGGGCTAAGAGGAAGAAGTAGTTCCATGTGCTATGGAGAATCGCTCCAACCACAGGGCTCTGGGAGTTCCTTATGGTGGAGCAGGTAGGAGATTAGGAGAGTGATAGGGTTTTATGGGGTCCCCCCCAAGGAGGGTGACAGAGTGAATGGTGAAATTGGTGGCATTTTCAAGGCTGTCTGCTTGAGGAGCATTGAGGCCGCTTGCTCAGACCTCTGGGAAAGGGGCTCTGAAGCTGCTGCTTGGCACCGGACAGAGGTCTCCTGGCTGTCTCTCTTCCTGCCCACCCTGGCAGCCCCCTCAGCTGGGAGAGAAAGCACAACAGCACCGTGCTTGTCTGGGCACACGTGTGGGCATTCGGGGCCAGCTGAATGTGATGGGGCTTCCTAAGCACACGATGGGGCAGGGATGCAGGTGCCAATACTTATCTTCTGAGCCATTCACATTCACCATGAGTTCCTTACCCATGGCCTTTGTGGCACCAACAACAATTTTACGACGTTTGTTGGGTATTTCTGTGTGGCTGGCACTGTGCTGGGGGCTCTACACTCAACCTTTGTGTCTCCTGTTCACAGTGAATCACCTGCCTTGGCCTTAAAGGGAGGCTTAAAGCCCTGAACCAATTGTAGGGCTGTCTCACCCAGGTGAGAGGGTCTGCTTGACATCTATGGTGATGGCTTACTGTAAAGTAAATCGATCTGAACTCAACTGGTTCAGTCACCAAGTGCCCACTATTTACTGAGCCTGCTTCCCTCCCCACTCATCTGCCAAAGACAGAATAAGAAGCAGGTCATAGTTGGAAATACAGACACGTCCGCCATCATTTCATAGTGTGGGAGGCATGCAGTGATGTATGTAAGCATCCATCCATGATGAGGTACAGAAGCACACTCACAGAAGAGCAGGATTAATTCTGTCTTGGCAATCAGGAGAAGCATGCGGAGGTGTTGACGGCCAAGCAGGGCTTGAAGGCTGGGAATAAGAATTGTCCTTTGAACAGCAAGCTTATTGCATAGTAAAATCCTAACAGTATCAGGGCTGGCATTGAAAATGGCTCCCATCTGTCATCTCCCGAGAGGTAGATGTCATCACCCCATTTTACAGAGGAGGCAGTTGAGGCTCAGTATGCTTAAATAACTTGCCAAGGCACAGCAGGATTCAAACCCAGGCTGGGGAATGCAAAGTTGGGGCTATTTTCTCTATGCCTTACTTCCTTCTGGGTATAGGTGGCTTTTGTCATCCCATCGTTGAGTCTGCAAAATGGAACTTCTTCCTCTTTGCTGGGCTGCCACCTTCTGTTCCTCAGTAGATGCTGAGTGTCACATGCTGGGAGTGGTGGGAGAAGTACTCTCAGGCCTCCCCACCCCCACTATACAGGTAGAAGGGAGGCAGGCTGGGGAGAGAGCCGGGCTCCTTTCTCTCCGGCCTGGCTCTCCACACTGTCACACTTCTCTGATTGCGGGGATGGATGTCAGACTTCAAAGGCAGCAGCGCACCGTCTTTCCAGTCTCCAGCCCATGAGAAAGCGTCTAAGTCCCAGAACAAAGGCCATTCCAGACTCGTGTCACCTGCTCAGCACTTAGCATGGGGCTTAATTAAAGGAAACAGCTTCTTGGAGTGAGAGCGAGGAGTGAGTGAGAAAGTCGATAACACTAAAGACACCGCCATTAATAAAGCCAGACTTGCTGCTAATATCCCACTTGAATTCAAAACAGGACAAATAATTGGAAATCTGAGCAGGGTGAGTGGCGGGGCCAGTGGTACGGATGACAGAGGTCTGGCAGCTGTGGGAGACCTTCTGTGTGGGGCGTATGGCTGGGACGAAAGCTCCTAGAGGGAGTGATTCAGTCCTGGGGCCCAGTGTCTTGCTCTTTCTTATCCGATAGCCATAGGCTGACACCTGGAGAGTGGCAATAGCTCACACTGAATAGCACTCAAAATGTGCCAAGCACTGTTCTCAGTTTTTTTTTTTACAAATATTAAGTTAATCCTTAAAAAAATAATATATATACTGTATATTCTTTATATCTCCATCTGTCTATCGATCTATCTATCATTAATTAGCTACTATTCTTATCCCCATTTTACAGATGAGAAAACTGAAGCACAGGGGTTAAGTAATTTGCCCAGGCTGAGATGGGATTTTGAGTCTATGTGCTATGACCTCAAAGTATATGTGTCTAACCATTAGACAATACTACCTCCTTTGAGTGAGCTGGCCTCTTATCCCTGGCTTGCCGGTTAACTTTAGGCAAAGACTGCCAGTCATTCAGGCAGTAAACATCTGTCAGGTGTACTGCAATCTTAGCATAATGATAATAACCACTGTGCACGGTTCCTATATGCCAGGCACTAAATACTTTGCGTGTGTTATCTCCCTTAATCCCCCTGATAACCCAGAGGTGGGTACCTTTACTGTCTCCATTTTACAGGGTGGGAACCTGAACTTCAGAGAGGCTAGGCGACTTCCCCTTCGTCCCATGGCTAGTTAGTAGCAGAGCCAGGATTCAAACCTACAACTTTTGGCTCAAAGCGCAGTCCCTAAACCACTGTTAGTATCCAGTGCTTATTCTCACAGAGTCCTCATGTAGAGCCTGGGCAGGTGTGCTCATAGGTAGTTACAACACTGGCTGATGGATACTGCACACACCTTGACACATGTGAGTATCCCCAGAGATGGGCAGGAACCAGATATAGCCCACGGAGTACCATTCACTTAAGTCCGCAGGCTATAACCCCAGGACACTATTTCCACTTACCCCCTTCTCTTCTTTGTCTTTATCCTGCCTGCTTGCCCACCTGTTCATTCCATAGCCTTAAAGCTAGGGTCCGCTACCTTGGGAATTCTGTGCATTCTGGACCCTGTGTGGAGGAATGGGATGTATTTTGCATAGGAACTTGGTGCGTTGTGCTGACAGGAGACAGAATCCACACCTATTCAGGTGGCAGCAGAGTGGAATTAAAATGGCACAGACATTGGAGTCAGGCCTCAGTGTGACTCCTGATTCCTGAGCCTCAGTTTCCTTATCTGTGAAACGGGTCTGCAGGTCCAGAGAAAGGGTAGAGAAAGGCTGGCTCTATGGAGGCCAACTTTGCAACTAAGTTATCCAATTTGTTGGTATATGTTTGTTTGTAGTATTTCTTTTTTTTTTTTTTTTTTAATATTTTTAAATAAGTTTCAGGTGCACAAGACAAAGCTGTAGTATTTCTTATAATCCTCTTTGTTTCTGTAAGGTTGGTAGTGATGTCTCTTCTCTAATTTGTGATTTTAATTATTTGAGCCTTCTCTCTTTTTTTTCTTGGCCAGTCTAGCTAAAAGTTGGTCAATTTTGTGAATCTTTTCAAAGAATGACTTTTGGTTGTGTTGATTTTCTCTATCGTTTTTCTATTCTCTATTTTATTATATCCACTCTAGTCTTTATTTCCTTTCTTCTGCTTGCTTTGGGTTTAGTTTGCTCTTCTTTTTCTAGGAGAAACTACTGGAAAAACCCCTAAAAACTGTGTAACACAATATTGACTAGGGAGACTGGCTGAAGCCATGAAGCCAGTCTTTATAAAGTAAGATGCGAGCCACATATGCTTATTACTAAAAGGTAGCAGAAATAGTTCAGCAACTACTATCCCCCATCATTTGCCTCCAGCCTATGTAAAGGAATATAAAGATTTGAAAGGAATTCAGGAATCTTTGTGTCTTTCTGTATCCACTATTCCACGGAGAAGGGGAGGGGTTCTCCCCTCAATCAGGTTAATAGGACTTCAGAAGTACTTGCAATAATTGGGAGTGGACTGTCAGAAGGGAAGTCTGGCACTGGCCCCTGGCAGGATATTTGCTGAGCTGGAGAAACCTATGGGTTATCTTGCTGCATGAGCAGAGGGAAGGGCAGTAAGAGTGCTGATGGCACACGCAGCACTGGGGCTGATCATGAATATAGACTGCTGCCTGCTTCTTTCCAGGCACTCGAAGGGCTGGCTGGAGTGGCCCATGGTGGCAGGGGGAGAGGCAAGGGCAGTGGAAGTAGAGTAGCCTCACAGGAGAGTTTCCCGTAGGTCATGTGGACACCATGGGAGGTAGTAGGGCTCAAGCTGTCTAGATGGGACCTCCCTACTGGAGAGGGAGGCTGAGCAGTAAGAGGCTATGAGGTGGCTCACTTAAGCAGGTGCTAAGAAGGCGGTCAAAGAGGTCAGCCAGGGGTGCCTAGCCACCATTAGGGAGCTATACTGTACTGTGAGCAGGCATCTATAAGAGCCTACAAATGCATTCTCAGTGATCAATAGGATGGTCAGCATTTTGATGTCTGATACTGCAGAGGGCAAAACAGCCAGCCAGCCAGTAATGTCTTAGAGAGAACTGCAAACAGGGCTTTCTTCCTCCTTTCACTAGTCACCTATGTGTGCCCCCAGGACATTCAGCCCCTTCAGTATCCAGGTAGGCTCTATGACAGTGCTGTCAAAACTGCGGCCCACGGGCCAACTGCGGTCCGCAATCCATTGTTAATTGGCTGGCAGCACATTTCAAAAATATATTTAGTTTACTTAAATAAACCAGGAGAGGCAATACTTCACTTCGAGTGAGTGGGCCGGCTGTTTGTATATTTTACCGCATATGGCCCTTGGTAAAAAACGTTGAAAAAAGTTTGGACACCCCTGCTCTATGACATAATCAGCAAGTCCTCGTATGAGCTCTGTGTGACAAAGGACATCACACATGTGGAAGTTGAGTCCTGCCATGCCCCATTTGCTGTGCCCCTACTCCCCTGATGGGGAGTGATAAATTGGACATCCTTAGGGCCAGCCTCCCCACTCCAGTCAGGGCAACTAGGTCCCAGACGGGACAGGCTCTGCCCAGGATGATATGGGCAGGCTGTGTGAGAGGCTCCTGACCTCTCAGACTCCTGGAAATTAGGAAGCTGTGGCACTTCCCTATTCAGTCAACACAAGCAGCTCTAATTATAAAAGGGACTCGGGGTGGGGGTGGGGGACAGGGAGAGGATGAAATGTAGATGCTCTGAATTTCATTTTCATCATCAGATGTTTCTCAGGGAAAATGAGAGTTCCAGCCTGGACAGGGAAGTGGAAATGGCCAAAGCTGATGTCTGGAAGTGGTGGAAAATGCTGTATTTTAACTCTGTTCCCCCAGAAGTTATACTCATCTACTTGAAACTGCCAATCAACTTTCCAGCAAAGAAAAACACACACACACACCTCTGCACAAATGGCTTTGATTAGGCTTAGCTGTAGGTTTAAGAAAATTTAATCATCTTAACCTGTTTAGTCTTTTTCCCTGATGAAAATCATCAGTCAGATTCCAGCATGAGCCAGTTAGAGCTGAGCTGCTGTCAGCACCGTTGTTTATGTTAATACGTTATAGGCATGAAATGGAGGAAAGTAGAGTTATGAGAAAAAGTCCTGAATGAATTAGGAAAGTACGGGTATGTGGCAGGCCCCCGAGGCCAACAGGCTGGGGCTTTGAAAAGACTGTTTATTTATGAGCTTCAACATAGAACCTCCTCTACCTGTTGGAAAGGATGCTGAGACACTCTAAAGTATATTTCTCTCTGTGGTCAGAACTTGGTGTCAGCAGAACTGAAGGTCTGGAACCCCGTAGACACCATTTGCTAGCTGCATGACCTCAGATAAGTTACTCAACCACTTTAAATGTTGGTTTCCTCATCTGAGAAATGGGGCTAAGAGGAGTAGCTAGCCCACTGGATGGCTTTACGAGTTAGGTGGCATGTTGGGTAAAGGGCCTGGTACTTCATGGCTGCTCAGTCAAATGCTCCAAGGCATAGCATTGTCCCTCCTTCCCGAGGCCAGCCAGCTCCTCACGGTGCTCTCTCAGGACCCCAGACTCTGTGGACATTGGCTGATGGGTGATTCCCACCGGATGTGAAGTGGTCCTGGGGACAGATTGAAAAGGCCCTGAATCTGGAGAATTTAACCCACCTCTGTTATGAGGACCTGAGTGGCTTTAGGGAAATCAATGCTTCTTTGGATTCTGGCTTCTCAGTTCTACCAAATGAGACTGCTAATTGTCCCCAATGTACACTCTCCCCTTCCTCCTAGAAAAAGCATCCTAACTGCCACCCAACTAAAGAGCCGTATTTTTCAGATTCCTTTTAGATAGGCATGGCCATGCGACTACTTTGGCCATTGAATTCCAAAAGAAATGTTACGTGAAACATCTAGAAAGTCTCATAAAAGAGAGGGAGCGGTATGGTGTCAGATGGCTACTAGACTTACTGGGGTGATCACTTCATAAATTATATAAATGTCTAATCACTATGTTGTACATCTGAAACTAATATAATATTGTATGTCAACTGTAATTGAAAAATTAAAAAAATGTAAAAGAAGATTTAAAAAGCAAGAAAAAAAAGAGGGGGAGAGGAAATAAGTAAATGTCAATATGTGAATAAACAATGGCCCATCCATACTATAGAAAATTACTCAGCAGTGAAAAAGACAAAAACGCTGATATATACAACAACATGGATATATCTCAAAAGCATTACGCTGAGTAAAAGAATCCAGACACAGAAGAGTACATGTTAAATTACTGCATTTATGTGAAGTTTTAGAACAAGAAAACTGATAATGTCAAAGTGGGGCATTGACTGCAAAGGAGCATGAGAGAACTTTATAGGGAGATAGAAATAGTCTATATCTCAACCGAGGTGGTGGTTACATGGGTGTTTAAATTTGTCAAAATTCAAACTCTATACTTAAAATGTATACATTTTATTTTAGGTAAATTATACCTCAATAAAACTTTTCTAACTAAAAAAAGTATGAGAAAGAGCTGGCTTAAGTGAAGTAAAAGCCAAAATAAATGAATGGAACTACATCAAACTAAAAAGCTCTGCACAGCAAAAGAAACCATCAACAAAACAAAAAAGCAACCAACTGATTGGGAGAAGATATTTGCAAATGAAACTCCAATAAGAGGCTAATATCCAAAATATATAAAGAACTTGTACAATTCAACAATGAAAAAAACAAAAAAAACAAGCCAAGAACTGAACAGACACATCTCCTAAGAAGACAAACAAATAGCCAACAGATATATGAAAAAATATTCAACTTCACTAGCTATTAGGGAAATGCAAATCAAAGCCACAATGAGATAACACCGTACACCTATTTGAATGGCTGTTATCAATAAGACAAGAAATAACAAATGTTGGAGAGGATGTGGAGTAAAAGGACATATATTGCTGATGGGAATGTACATTGGTACAGAGACTATGGAAACAGTATGGAGATTCCTCAAAAAATTAAGAACAGAGCTACCATATGATCTAGCAATCCTTCTTCTGAGTATCTACCTGAGAATTCTGAAAACACTTATTTGTAAGGATGTATGTGCCCTTATGGTCATTACAGCATTACTCACAGGGGCCAAGACATGGAAACAATCAAACTGTCCTTCAATAGATGATTGGATAAAGATGTGGTCCGTATACACAATGGAATACTACTCAACCATAAACAAGATGAAATACTGCCATTTGCGACAACATGGATGGATCTTGGGAGTATTATGCTAAGTGAAATAAGTCAGAAGGAAAAGGATAAGAACTGTATGATTTCACTCATATGTGAGATATAAACTAAAAAGCAACAAAAGAACAAACAAGGGCCGGGCCGGTGGTTCAGGTGGTTAGAGCTCCGTGCTCCTAACTCTGAAGGCTGCCGGTTGGATTCCCACATGGGCCAGTGGGCTCTCAACCACAAGATTGTCAGTTCAATTCCTCGAGTCCTGCAAGGGATGGTGGGTAGCACCCCCTGCAACTAAGATTGAACACAGCACCTTGAGCTGAGCTGCCACTGAGCTCCCGGATGGCTCAGTTGGTTGGAGCGCGTCCTCTCAACCACAAGGTTGCCGGTTCGACTCCCGCAAGGGATGGTGGGCTACGCCCCCTGCAACTAGTAATGGCAACTGGATCTGGAGCCAAAAAAATAAAAGAAAAAAAGAACAAACTGAAAAACCAAACTTATAGATACAGACAACAGAATAGTAGTTACCAGAGAGGAAGTAGGGGGAGGGCAAAGACTGTAAAGGGGGTCAAATATATGGTGATGGAAGCAGACTAGGTGAGTCTCCTTTCTCAATAGAGTATACAGATGTTGTATTATAAAGTTTTACACCTGAAATTTATATAATGTTATTAACCAATGTTATCCCAATAAATTTAGTAATAAAAAAAGAATTGGCTTGTCCACAGGTGTGATGACTGGAGCTCTAGCAGCCATTTTGTACAAGAAAATGAGGAAGACTAGGCCCCAGCAGCTGCCGAGCAGTGAACTGGAGGGAGCCTGGGTCCCTTTAGACTTTGTGGAATTGCCATACCAGACCTAGACTTCCTGCCTCTAGATTTCTTTTATATGAGAAACATTTATCTTGCTAAAGCCACTGTTAGTTTTTTTTGTTTTGTTTTTTTCGTGTTTCCTCTTCATTATGTGCAGTTGAATTCTTTTCTTTTATAGATTTCTTTTATATGAGAAACATTTATCTTGCTAAAGCCACTGTTAGTTTTTTTTTTTTTTTTTTTTTTTCCTGTTTCCTCTTCATTATGTTCAGTTGAACCAAGTCCTGACAGAAGGAAAATGCTTGTGGAGGAACAGAAGGGCCAAAAGGGAATGATTAGAATAGTCCTAAGAAGATTGTTACTACTATAATTATTATTTATCCTTTCTTCTTTCTCTCTTTGGTGTGCTTCTGAGGAGCTGATGGCAGGTGAGGTGGAGTTGTGGTTCTGGAACAGCTTTCCCTTGGGGCCATCTGACAGATTGAACCCAGCCTTGTTCCTCACCTCCCCACCCCTCTGCCTACTCCTAGCTCCTAACCCCACTAAGGGAGAAGTCGTCCTGAAACTAGAGAGTAGGTCTTGGAGACCTTTTATGCACATGTCTTAAGGGCCCTAGGATTTCTCGGAATGGTTAATAAGTATTGGCTTCCAATAAGTAAAGAATTCTGAAAACACTTATTTGTAAGGATGTATGTGCCCTTATGGGGCACAAATAAGTGTTTTCAGAATTCTTTACTTATTGGAAGCCAATACTTATTAACCATTCCGAGAATAAGTAAAGTCACCAGCTGCATTAGCCCCTAACAAGAGAGTCAGCCTGTCCTTTGAAGCTTTGAAGCCAGGCATTGACTTCTCCTCTCTAGCTGTGAAAGTCCTAGATGACATCTTCTTCCAATATAAGGCTGTTTCATTAACATTGAATCTGTTGTTTAGTGTAGCCACCTTCATTAATTATCTTAGCTAATCTTCTGGATAACTTGCTGCAGCTTCTACATCAGCACTTGCTGCTTCACCTCGCACTTTTATGTTACAGAGATGGCTTCTTTCCTTAAAGCTCATGAACCAATCTCTGCTAGGCTCAGACTTTTCTTCTCCAGCTTCCTCACATCTATTAGCCTTTATGGAATTGAAGAAAGTTAGGGCCTTGCTCTGGATCAGGCTTTGGCTTAAGGGAATGTTGTGGCTGGTTTGATCTAACTAGACCACTAAAACTTTCCCTGTATCAGCAATAAGGTTGTTTTCATTCTTATCATTTGTGTGTGCACTGGAATAGCACTTTTAATTTCTTTTAAGAGGTTTTCCTTTGCATTTCCAACTTGGCTAACTCTTTGGCACAAGAAGCCTAGCTTTTGGCCTATCTTAGCTTCCGGCAAGCCTTCCTCACTAAGTTTAATCATTTCTAACTTTTGACTTAAAGTGATGGATGTGAGACTCTTCCTTTTACTTGAACAGTTAGAGGCCATTGTAGGGTTATTAATTGGCCTAGTTCAAATATTATGATAGTAACATCAAAGATTTCTGATCACAGATCACCATAACAAATATAATAAGGAAAAATGTTGAAATATTGTGAGAATTACCAAAATATAACACAGAGACGTGAAGTGAGCAAATGTTGTTGGAAAAATGGTGCTGATAGACTTGCTCAGTGCAGGGTTGCCATAAACCATCAATTTGAAAACAAAAACAAAAACAAAAACAAAACCAGTATCTGCAAAGCACCATAAAATGAGGTATGCCTGTAGTCTGAAATCCGTACGCAGAGAATCTAAATGTAGTCATGAGTTGGTACTTCCCACAGGTAACAGGCAGAAACAAAGACAAATTATCTCTGTAGGAAGCCAAGTTCAGGCCAAGCTCAAAGATTTGTCATAGGTTATTCTGAGAAAGAGCTGGCTTAAGTGAAGTAAAAGCCAAAATAAATGAATGGAACTACATCAAACTAAAAAGCTCTGCACAGCAAAAGAAACCATCAACAAAACAAAAAAGCAACCAACTGATTGGGAGAAGATATTTGCAAATGAAACTCCAATAAGAGGCTAATATCCAAAATATATAAAGAACTTGTACAATTCAACAATGAAAAAAACAAAAAAAACAAGCCAAGAACTGAACAGACACATCTCCTAAGAAGACAAACAAATAGCCAACAGATATATGAAAAAATGTTCAACTTCACTAGCTATTAGGGAAATGCAAATCAAAGCCACAATGAGATAACACCGTACACCTATTTGAATGGCTGTTATCAATAAGACAAGAAATAACAAATGTTGGAGAGGATGTGGAGTAAAAGGACATATATTGCTGATGGGAATGTACATTGGTACAGAGACTATGGAAACAGTATGGAGATTCCTCAAAAAATTAAGAACAGAGCTACCATATGATCTAGCAATCCTTCTTCTGAGTATCTACCTGAGAATTCTGAAAACACTTATTTGTAAGGATGTATGTGCCCTTATGGTCATTACAGCATTACTCACAGGGGCCAAGACATGGAAACAATCAAACTGTCCTTCAATAGATGATTGGATAAAGATGTGGTCGGTATACACAATGGAATACTACTCAACCATAAACAAGATGAAATACTGCCATTTGCGACAACATGGATGGATCTTGGGAGTATTATGCTAAGTGAAATAAGTCAGAAGGAAAAGGATAAGAACTGTATGATTTCACTCATATGTGAGATATAAACTAAAAAGCAACAAAAGAACAAACAAGGGCCGGCCCGGTGGCTCAGGTGGTTAGAGCTCCGTGCTCCTAACTCTGAAGGCTTTCGGTTGGATTCCCACATGGGCCAGTGGACTCTCAACCACAAGATTGTCAGTTCAATTCCTCGAGTCCTGCAAGGGATGGTGGGCTACGCCCCCTGCAACTAGTAATGGCAACTGGATCTGGAGCCAAAAAAATAAAAGAAAAAAAGAACAAACTGAAAAACCAAACTTATAGATACAGACAACACTAAAACATGAGATGGAAGCTGAATAATAATGAATATCAACTATAATTTTATATCTATCTATATCTATATATCTATCTCTCTCTCTCTCTCTCTATCTCTCTATCTCTATCTCTATCTCTATCTCTATCTCTATCTCTATCTCTATCTCTATCTCTATCTCTACGTAGTCCGTCACAGGATGTGGGGTACAGCATAAGCAATAGAGTCAGTGGAACTATAACAGTTATATACTGTTTCCCCGAAAATAAGACCTAGCTAGACAATCAGCTCTAATGCATCTTTTGGAGCAGAAATTAATATAAGACCCAGTATTATATTATTATATTATATTTA
This sequence comes from Rhinolophus sinicus, assembly GCF_036562045.2. NCBI lineage: Eukaryota > Metazoa > Chordata > Mammalia > Chiroptera > Rhinolophidae > Rhinolophus > Rhinolophus sinicus. The sequence continues at coordinate 37,445,329 of NC_133759.1, forward strand.
TTATATTATATTATATTATATTATATTATATTATATTATATTATATTATCTAGACCTGGTCTTATAGTAAAATTAATATAAGACTCAGTCCTGGAGGAGCCCCCATTTCGCTTCTTCTCACCCCCAGAGAGACCAGCCACAGCTCCTTGGCGTGGCAGGGACAAAAGAGTAGAAGCAGGAGCTTTGGAATCAGCCACATGGGGGTAGAATCTGGCTCTGACTCTTCTCATGCTGTGTGGTCCCAGGCAGGCCACTTCCTCTCTCTGCACATCTGTAGTTGTTCCTGGTTCCTCATCTGTAAAGTGGGAAGAATGATCTCACACATAGTAGGTGCACAGTCAGTGAAAGCTACGATTGCTGAAGGTTAGGAAGATCCTTTGGAGGTGAGCAGAGAGACACTCATGAGAACTCCAGAGGCCTGGACTGCCCACCATTTCCGCTTGGAGCAGAAGATCCCAGCTGTCAAGGACAGGGTCCAAGCAGAGGAGACCTTTAGGGTTCAGGCTTCCCAAGGCCACCTGTCCTGTCCTGTGGGAGCTAAGTGAGCAGGGTAATTGGTCCCCACCAGCAGAAGAAGAACTCAGTGGCTCAGAGAGGCTAGGTGGCTTGTCAGAGGCACACAGCCAATCTTTATTGCTAGGTAATACGAGGATCATAGTGGAATAGTCAATGCAACAGCCTCCTTGGACCTCTCTTCACGGCCACTCCTGCCTTCCTCTTCCCTTCCAAATCACCACTTTTTCACTCTCCTTAGCAACTTCCATTCCCTTGACGGTCTGTTCTCCTGAATTGCCTGATGAACTAATTTACTCTAGGATGTGAATGACTCTTCTTGCCTTTCTGTTTACTCCTCATAGGCACCTGTTCTTTCTAAAACATGAGATGGAAGCTGAATAATAATGAATATCAACTATAATTTTATATCTATCTATCTATATCTATATATCTCTCTCTCTCTCTCTCTGTCTCTATATCTCTATCTCTATCTCTATCTCTATCTCTATCTCTATCTCTATCTCTATCTCTATCTCTATCTCTATCTCTATCTCTATCTCTATCTCTATCTCTATCTCTACGTAGTCCGTCACAGGATGTGGGGTACAGCATAAGCAATAGAGTCAGTGGAACTATAACAGTTATATACTGTTTCCCCGAAAATAAGACCTAGCTAGACAATCAGCTCTAATGCATCTTTTGGAGCAGAAATTAATATAAGACCCAGTATTATATTATTATATTATATTATATTATATTATATTATATTATATTATATTATATTATATTATATTATATTATATTATATTATATTATATTATATTATATTATCTAGACCTGGCCTTATAGTAAAATAAGACTGAGTCTTATATTAATTTTTGCTCCAAAAGATGCATTAGAGCTGATTGTCCGGCTAGGTCTTATTTTCAGCAAAACACGGTACATTGTGAGAGGGGTAGTAGATTGGGGGACAGGGGTTATCACTTTGTGAGGGATATAAATGTCTAACTATTATATTGTTTTGTACACCTGAAACTAATAAAAAAAATGAATTGGAGGGGAAAAAAAAAAGAGATACCAAAGCAGTGAACTGCTAATGGTAGAATTACAGGTACCAGGGCAGGGAGGGATTTGGGGGGAGGCAAGGGATCTCCCCACAGTGTGCACATCAACTTAAATATTGGCTGAAACATAAGAAAATGATGGGTATTTTACAAGTTTTGGCAAAAATAACAATCTCATATGGTTCAACTTGGCAAATGCTGACACCCGTATTGACTGGCTTTTCAGGGGGAAAATTCTAGACCTGAAGGCCAGTGGGTCTGTGGCTCCAGTGTCCCCCTCCCATGGCTTGTGGTGCCATGTTGGACAAATCACTGTCTCTGAGATTCCAATTTTTCATCTGATTCCAAGGCTCACAACCCCTACCCATCCCCAGTGTGTAAGGTCAGTGTAAGTGTGAGCAGGTGTGGAAATTCCTGCTGCTTCTACATGTCTGAACCTTCTGCTCTGTGCTGCCCATTTCTGGGTATTTCTTTCCCAAGGTGGATGGCCCCACTTGGTTTGGGTGAGAACCCAGTTCCTTCTTTCCGCGTGTATTGGGCCAAGCCCTGGCTTGGGTGATGATGGTCCCCCAGAGACGGCTCAGCTGTGTACTCCCCATGGGTAGCAGCCTGATCGTGTGTACATTCCACTGCTGCCTGCCAGGTACCCCCTCTTGCTACCTTGGAGACCCCCACCTCTGGGCCTGAGACCCCACAAAGCTGCTTCTGCCCAACCTGGAAGTGTGCCCCTAGAAGAGCTCCCTCACCACCTGCGGCCTGCAGAACAGGCGCTCCTGGATTCATACCCTGCAGACCGCTGGCCCTAGGTGTCAGGAGTTCTCGCCGCTGTTTCTGGGCCCGGTCCTCACATGCAGAGAGCCTTACCCGAAACACCCCTTGCCAGGTGGTGCTTTCTCTTATGGCCTTTCTCTTGTTTGCAGCTGTTTTCTAGGCTGGACTAGAAAGATATATTTCTGGGTGGACATGAAGTGGGCTACTTTAGGCTAGTGGGTTTGTCTTTGCAAGAGGTAGAAGGGAGTTTGGGAGGTGAAAGGGAGTTGGGGGTGGATATGAATTGGGTGGGTAGAAGATATGGGTGTGGAAGGGAACTTTGAGAGTAGGAAGAGGTTTGGGGGGTGGAAGGGAATTGGGGAGATGGAAGGCAGTGTGGGGCAGCAGGGAGCTTGGCAGTGAGCCCTGGTGATGCGGAAGGATCTGACTTCTCCCCTAGAGGCTTCCATTTACTGAAATGGGTACCCCTCTCACCACAATGGTGCCCACCTTGCCATGGCGTAGCCGTGCTGATGGAGAGTGCCCAGGGGCTCAGCTGGGGAGGGGGTGGGAGAAGCCGCCTTCTCCTACGAATGAGTCCATTCAACTTGGCTCTGTCAGAGGGACCAAGATGACAGCAATAACTGGTGGTGGTGCTCCTTGGCTCCTGAGTGCTTACTCGGTGAAGGGTGCTAGGCCCAGGGCAGTTCACCTTGTGACAGTCCTGGGAGGGAGGCATGGTTATTATTCCCATTTAGAGTTGGGGACATTGCAGCGAAAGAGGGGCCACAACCTACCCAGATCTGAGGAAGGGGCTGAATCAGGATTTGAAATAAAAGACCACACTTTTTTTTTTTAAATGGGAGGAGTTTATTTTACAATGAAAGGAATATGACATAGTATTTCAATTCTAGCATACATATTTCATTTTAACAAGTCTGAGCTCATGGTATGTCCTACAATTTATAGCTCATTATGGTTTCATTGGAAGCAATTTTTTTTGCTTTTGTTATCTTAATAGTAAATAAAAATGGGGCACTTAATGACAATACCTGAGATTGAATGTCATTAATGTGTACATTTTTTCCTCTCATAAAAGTGGGATTGTTATGTGACCTGTTTTTTACTCAGTTTTATTGAGATAGAATTGACATATAACACTGTACTAGTTTAAGACATATAACATCATGATTTTATATATGTATACGAGTATATTGTGAAATGATCACCACAATAAGTTTATTTAACATCCGTTACCTCACATAGTTACAAAATTTTTTTTGTGTGTATGAGAACCTTTAAGATCTACTCTCTTAGCAACTTTCAAATATACCATATAGTATTGTTAACTATAGTCACCCTGCTGTACATTACATCCCCAGAACTTACTAATCTTATTACTTGGAAGTTTGTACCTTTTGACCACTTTCACCCATTGCCCACCCCCCACCCCCCACTTTCCCCACCCACAAGCCCCTGCCTCTGACAACCAATTGCCTCAGTTCTCTTTTTCTATGATCTCCAATTTGTTTTTAGATTCCACATATAAGTGAGATCATACAGTATTTGTCTTTCTCTGTCTGACTTATTTTACTTAGCATAATGCCCTCAATGTCCATCCTTGTTTTTGCAAATGACAAGATTTCCTTCTTTATATGGCTGAATATTATTCCATTATAAATATACTCACACCACATTTTCTTTATCTATTCATCTGTCAATGGACACTTAGGTTGTTTCAGTCTTGGCTATTGTAAATGATGCAGTAATGAACTTTGGGTACAGATATCTCTTTGGGATAATGATTTTGTTTCCTTTGAATATATACCCAGAAGTGCAATTGCTGGATCATATGGTAGTTCTATTTTTAATTTTTTGAGTAAGTTTCATACTGTTTTCCATAGTGGCTGCACCACTTTACTCTCCCCTCAATAGTACACATCCATATCCCTGCCACACTTGTTATCTCTGGTCTTTTTGATGATAGACAGCCAGTCTAACAGGTGTGAGCTGATATCTTGTGGCTTTGATTTCCATTTTCCTGATGAGTAGTGATGGTGAGTTCCTTTTCATGGCCATCTGTATGTCTCTTCCTCTGCTTATTTTTAATTCGGATCATTTGTTTTTTGCTAATGGGTTTTATGAGTTCTTTATGTATTTTGGATATTAATCTCTTATCAGATATATGGTTTGCAAATATTTTCTCCCATTCCATAGGCTGCCTTTTCATTTTGTTGATGGTTTCCTTTGCTGTACAGCGGCTTTTTAGTTTGATATAGTCCCACCTGTTTATTTTTGCTTTTGTTGTCTAATCCAAAAATCATTGCCAGGTCCAGTGTTAAGGGGCTTACCCACAGCATTTTTCTTCTAGGAGCTTTATGGTTTCAGTCCTTTTATATTCAAATCTTAAATCCATTTTTGGTTGATTTTGTGTATGGTAAAATACAGGGGTCCAGTTTTATTCTTTTGCATGTGGCTGTCCAATTTTCCCAATACCGTGTATTAAAGAGACTACCATTTTCCAATTATATGTTCTGAGTGTCTTTGTTATAAATTAGTTGACCATATATGTGTGCATTTATTTCTGGGCTCTCTATTCTGTTCCATTGATGTATGTGTTTGTTTTTATGCCAATACAATGGTGTTTTGATTAGTATAGCTTTGTAATATAATTTGAAATCAGGGAGTGTCATGCCTCCAGTTTGTTCTTCTTTCTCAAGATTGCTTTGGCTGTTTGGGTTCTTTTTTTGTGGTTCCATACAAATTTTAGGATTGTGTGTTCTATTTCTATGAATAATGCCATAAGAATTTTGATGTGGATTACATTGAATCTGTAGATTGCTTTGGGTAGTATGAATGTTTTAACAATATTAATTCTTCCAATGCATAAGCAGAGAATATCTTTGCATTTTTGTGTGTGTGTTCTTCAGTTTCTTTCATCACTGCATTATAATTTTCAGTGTGCAAATCTTCCTTGGTTAAATTTATTCCTAAGTATTTTATTTTTTTAATGCAGTTGTAAATGGGATTGTATTTTTAATTTCTCTTTCTTATAGTTTGTTGTTAGTGCATAGAAATACAACTGAGTTTTGTATATTGATTTTATATCCTGCAACTTTACTGAATTCATTTATTATTTCTAACAGCTTTTTGGTGAAGTCTTTAGGGTTTTCTATATATAATGTTATCTCCAAATAGAGACAGTTTTACTTCTTCCTTTCCAATTTGGATGCCTTTTTCTTGCCTAATTACTCCGGCTAGGATTTCCAATGTTGAATAAAAGTGGCGAGAATAGGCCACTTCCTGATCTTAGAGGAAAAGTTGTCAGCTTTTCACTGTTCAGTGTGTTAGCTGTGGGCTTGTCATATATGGCCTTTGTTATGTTGAAGTACATTCCCTCTATACCCATTTTGTCGAGAGTTTTTATCATGAATAGATGTTGAATTTTGTCAAATGCTTTTTCTGCATCTATTGAGAAGATCATATGATTTTCATCCTTCATTTTGTTAACGTGGTATATCACATTGATTGATTTGCAGATGTTGAACCATCCTTGCATCTCTGGAATAAATCCCAGTTGATCATGGTATATGCTCCTTTTAGTGTACTGTTGAATTTGTTTTGCTGATATTTTGTTGAGGATTTTTATATTTTTGTTCCCCAGGGATATTGGCCTGTAATTTTATTTGCTTGTTGTGTCCTTGTCTGGTTTTGGTATCAAGGTAATGCTGGCCTCATAACATGAGTTTGGAAGTGTTCCACCTCTATTATTTTTTGGAAGAGCTTGAGAAGGGTTCATATTAATTCCTCTTTAAATGTTTGGTAGAATTCACCAGTGAAGCCATCTGGTCTTGGACTCTTGTTTGTTGAAAGGTTTTTGATTACTGATTCAATCTCCTTACTAGTAATTGGTCTATTCAGATTTTCTATTCATGATTCAGTCTTGGTAAGCTCTATGTTTCTAGGAATTTATTATTATTTTCTAGATTGTCCAATTTGTTGACATTTAACTGTTCATAGAAATCTCTTATGATCCTCTGTGTCTTTGTGGCATCAGTTGTCCTGTCTTTTCTTTCATTTATAATTTTACTTACTTGACTCTTCTCTTTTGTTTTCTTGATAAGTCTAACTAAAGGTTTGTCTATTTTATTTATCTTTTCAATAAACCAATTCTTAATTTCATTGATCTTTTATATGTCTATTTAATCTCAATTTCATTTATTTCTGTTGTGATCTTTATAATTTCCTTTCTTCTACTAACTTTGGTAAAAGCCTTCAATTTTAACCACCGCTCAATCCTACTTTTCTGGCTAGGGAATGGGGGAGACAGCTATTCACCAAAGACTACTTTCTTCCTCTTTAAGAAAATCAGACAGACATTTTTTAAATTAAAGAAACGTTCAGCAGGGAACACCGGAGACCTCTTGGGGTGATGCGTGAGAGATTCTGAATTTTCTGGGCACCACAGGGGTGACAGAGTGGCTGAGAAATGGTCAGGCAGATCTGGAGATGTCCTACATCAGAATAGCAAGGCCGCTGGGTGATGATGTGCACTTGGGGAACAGAGAATGGGAAGTATGCAGACATGGCAACAGCAGTCACAGCATGGCCAGAGGCCAATAGACCAAGATCAGACAAAGGACATCCTGGACCAGTACCAGCACGGGGCAGAGGCAGCTGGAGGGGGAGGAGATGGTCCTTCCCACTAATGCCTGCAGCTTCCATCTCCCCTGGGGACAAAGAAGCTGGGAGAGAGGGGAGGAGTGCTAGATTGACTGGGAGTTGATTGAGAAAGTTCTGCAGAGATTGGGTCTCCTGTGAAATGGCTGGAGGGTTGCCTGTCAGCAGTGGACATGGGGTTCAAGAACTAAGCTATGTTTGGAAATACAACAAGGCACAACTTTGTCCACTGGCATCTGGGTGCAAAAATTCACACTCTCCTCTGAGTGTGTTTAGCTCCTCTCCTCCGAGGTAGGTCTCCTTCCCTGTTACAGGTGGGGAGCTGAGGTGCAGGGGGTGAAACTGTTTACCCAAGGCCACAAGTGGCTAGGACTTGAGCTCAATCTCACTGACTTCAAAGACTATTCCCTTGATCTCACTGTCTGAGGCCTGCTTCCTGGGGATCCTGGAACAGTGTATCAACAGCATCCCCAGCAAACAGATTCACAAACCCAGAGAAATGCCCCTGGCCTGCCTGAGGCCTGTTTCCCCAGCTGCTCAGCACCACAGCCTGCGGACAGAGCTGGAAAACGTGGCTGCAGGAAGCAAGACTGCCTAGGCCCCTTCCTCCCCTTCCAGTGCAGCACTGAGCACTGATTGGAGGATATTTCTGGAGGCTGCTCAAGAGCCAGGCCTCATGCACAAAAACACCAGAATGATTTTTCATCTGAAGGCCTGGAAACATGGTGGAGAAATCTTGATGAGTTGATCACGGAAGATGATGCAAATACCCTGGCCTTTGGTGCAGACATCTCCAGCCGAAAGATACCACCTTCCAGATGTGGTACCCTCTAAAAATAGCAGGTGGAGTCATCCCCCCTGGCTAATTGTTCTAAGTGGTCCCTCAGTGCCATCTGGAAGTGGGTCTCATCAGTGTACCAGGACGTCGCCCCAATTATCTGTGCGATGGCTCTTCAACGCCAGCCCCACAACAGAGGGGCAGCAGCTGTCTCTACTCACCCCCCTTTCCCGCTGGCACCCGTTCTGCCTCCGATGTGCACTGCACACCCTCACCCCACGGATCCTGCCAGAGGAAGCTATTTCCCCTGGAAGAAGATCCTGGGAGCCTCCGGAAAGCAAGATTCTGTCAGAACAAGGCAATTTTCCTCTCCCTGATGAAGATAGGGGCTGCCTTCTGTGTCCTTCACTCGGGAAAATGCAGGCCAGGTCACGCCACTGGCAGATGCTGCTGCTTCTGAGTGTGCGACATCCGCTCTGGATGGTTTTCTTGCCAGCACCTCTGGCAGCCAGGACAGGAGATGTGTATGTGGGCTGTCTCTTCCCTGGGTTATGGGCGTCTTAAGGGCAGTGCCCACCATAGGCAGGTCTGGGACAGGCGCTTGGCTGGGTACCTGGACCCAGCTGGTCTGGAACTTTGGGCGGGTCCTCTGCCCTCCTCAGCTCTGAGTTGATTAGCTGGTCTTCCTCTCTGTCCATTGGTCAGTTCTGAGGGGAGAGAGATGGCAAAGTTTTCAGAGGTCACCTAGTTCATGAGAAAGTGCTAGAAGTGATGGTTTTGGGGGGGTTAACCCTAGCACGTTGTTATCCCATGCTACCCACCATGCCCCTGTTCTGGTGTGGAATGGACCTCACCCCACTCACCCTACTCACATGCCCCTGAGGGGCACCCTTGGGCATAAATGGGAGGGGGGTGCTTGGGGTCCAGTTGTGGCAATTGTGGAGTGCTCAGGAAAGGTGTATGCAGATCTCTCCTGAAGCCCCAAAGGACAGGCGATGGCATAGCAGCTCCATGCAGTAAAGACAGCAGCACCTGTACTGGACACCTGGTTCCCACCTGCACACTGTTCTACTCCCACCTGATGTATTACCCCCACCAAGCTGCTCCTGGGTCAAATCAAGTGTTGGTCCCAGCTCTGACCATGTTACTAGTGAGAGGAAATGCAAGGGATCAGGACAGAACAAATGCAATTCAGACTCCTGTGGGGGTGGGGTCAGCTGGGCCATAGTCCCCCTCAGGTTGCCTAACAGAACTAAGCCCAGCTTGGGGCCAGGCTACTGGACGGGCTTCTCCAGAAACGGCTGGAGAAACAAGCCCCAGCCCTCTCTCCCTCCCCTGGCACTCTGGGTAGCCTCCCTCCATGAATATTTTCTGGTGGAATTATTCCTTGGTTTATCTTTGACCTCTACTGCAAACCAGGCTCAGTCTGACAGGCTTTGAACTCAAGTGCTTGAGTCTCCCCCACTGAGGCTGGGTCCGCCCAGCTGGATGGGGCTGAGTGTAGGACAGAGGTTGGAGTGCACGTTGCCGTTGCCGGAGGCAGAAACAGGGAAGGCCCAGCATGTGGACTGTGGAGGCAGGTGGGGACGGGAAGGGCTAGGAAAGCGGAGCAGGGCTGGTGTAGGCAGAATGCAGGGGCGTGTGGTGACCAGGCTGAGGTCAGACAGCTGCAAGGTATGGAAACCAGGGGCGAAGACTCAGGCCTAACCCCAGGGTCTGGTGGTGGGTATTTCTGGGCAGCAGCCATAGAAGGCAAATAACACAAGGTAGGTGTCAGGTCTGTGGCCTGAATGGCAGGTACTGAGTTTCACAAGGGGTTCTCAAAGCTTGCGTCACAGTGACATAGATAATTTGTTAAAAGACACAGTTCTGGGCCTCAGCCCTGAGTCTCTGACTCAGTGGGTCTGGGGTGGGCCCCAAAATTTGCTTTTTTAACCAGTTCTAGGTGATGCTGCTGCTGGTCTGGGGATCATATTCTAGAAGGACTGACTCCCCGCTCGCTGGGGAACAGGAAGAGGCAGGCAGTGCACGAAGGGATGCAAAGGGGGCCTGGGGTTTATTTTATCAGAATTAACCATAGGAGTAGTAACATTTGTTGAGCTTTTATTGAGTCCCAGTCACTTTACCTACATTATCTTACTGAATCCTTATGAGGACCTCGCCAAAAGGGATTCTCACCCCCATTTTCGAGAAGGATAAGCTGAAACTCAGAGTTGAGTCACTCCAAGTTCCTCGCTGGCCAATAGCACAACTAGGATTTGAACCCAGGCAGTCTGGCCTCAGAGGCCATGTGCTGGGCTGCACTACTCCCTGGAGTCTCAGGATAGGCGGGTAAATAGCTACTGACTACGCGATCAGTTCAGAGCCTGGAGAAACCCTTGTTCATGGCAGTGTCGGGGAAGGCCTGGGCATGACCTGGGCATGGCTGCCTCTGCCCCTGCTGCTGGCCCAGGCCAGGGCCACCCTAAGGCCAGCCACACTGACCTGAATTGTGGGACAGGCAACTAGAATGAGGGGTGAGCAGTGAGGCAGCCCTGGTTCGCATTCTGACTGCCCCTGGCTTGCTGGGCTGCACTGATAGTCCCTACCCTCTGGGTCAGCCTCTGCATTTATCAGATGGGGGTGCTGCAGAGGGCTGGAGCAGGCCCGGCCTGCCCTAATACCCAAGGGGCTCCACACAGACGCAGCCCCCTTGGGCCTGGGCAGGTTCATGATCCTCCGTGGGTTTCCTCCTGAAGCTGGGTCCATTCCACCTGTGTGGAGGGGCCACATCCTCAGAAGGAAGGGGGCCCTGAGTCCAGGCCCTGACTTTCACAGGGTGCCCCCCTCCCTCCTGCACTGCTGGGCCCAGCCAGGAGAGCGGGCTGGGTGCCCCCAAAAGGAGCAACTCTGAGGAACAGGGCTGAGCCCCCGTGTTAGCTCAGCCCTGTCTGATAGCATCAGCAGTGCTAAGATGTTGGCTTAGCTCCTTCCATGATTTTTTCTTTCAAATCTGTTTCTGAACCTCCTTAGCCTATATTTTATTTTTCAGTTAAAAGCACTCCTCCTGCCTCATCTGATCTATTTAGCTGTATAATTCCTAGGCTGAAGTCGTTCTCAATGATGTGAGCATCTCATGTGCATCTGGGTGTGCACAGGGACCTGTGGACATGCGTGGGGGATGTGTCTGCAGGTGTGTGTGGTGGCACGTGTGCCTGGGTGCACACAGGTCTGGGTCCACATGCGTGGGGCTCTGCACGCACGCTGCCTCACTGCGCTTCCCGATGAGCACTCACTTCTAACTGTGAGCAGATGTGCCTCACAGGGCCCCGCAGGGATCGCAGCTGTTTGGCTGCCAGAAAGCGGCCAGTTCTGGGGGCCCAGAAAGGAGCCGGGAGCATCTTGACCCAGCAGAGGAGCACCTTACCCTCGGTGCTGCCGCTGGCCGGAAGGCCTGCCTCTCCCAGCCTGTGCTGCTGCAGTGTGTGGGGGAGGCAAGGTCACCAAGCTGTTTATCAAGTCCTTTGAAATGTTTGGGGGCTGCCAGCCAGGCCAGCAGGGAAAGCAGTGCTTTCTGGGCCGGACTGGGTGGTGACCTGGCCTCACTCTTCTCTGGCCACGCACCATCCCATCCCATCAATGCAGTCGTCTGAGAGAGGCGGTCCCCTCCTCCCCATTCACTCCCTAATCTTATGGGAGTGGGAATAGCCCTGGAGGATGGAGGGGGGTGGAGGAGAGTGCCAAGGAGGGCTTCTGCATCCTAGGGTAGGCATGGGAGGGAGGGAGGAAAGAATGGTCTTTCAAGGGCCTGCATTTGTCTGCTTCCCTCTGTGGTTACAGGGCAGCTCTGATGTGCCTCTTCGCCCAAGAAAGACCCCTAAGGGAAAACAGAAAATGACAGAGAGTGAGAGGATATCTACTATTAGGTTGGTGCAAAAGTTATTGCGGTTTAAAAGGTTAAAAATAATTTGCAAAAACGGCAATGACTTTTGCACCAACCTCATGACACATCTCCTCCGTCAGCCCACCTTCCCATGCCCAGTGCCTCACATAGCCCTGGACACACAGTGGCACTTAGAAAATATTTATTGACTCTTTCATAAGTAGTAGTGAATGAAGAGGGAACGAACTATTCCTAGAAGCTTGGGGCTTAGGGTTGCTGGAGAAAAGGAAGATGAAGAAGCAGCAGCCAGAGAAATGCGACTGACGGGGAGAAGTGATGAGCTGAGCTGGCTATGAGGGCTCCCCGGAGGGAGGTCAGCGATGGGAGAGGAGAGCGGGAGAGAGCGGAGAGGAGATAAAAGCAGCAGCCAGTGTGAGCAAGGAAGTGTGTGTGTGTGTGTGTGTGTGTGTGTGTGTGTGTGTGTGTGTGTGGAGGGGGAGGGTTGCCCACTCTGAATCCCGCGTGAGTGCCGGTACCAGCAAGGTCATCCCCGCCAGCGGGCTTTATCTCTGCTTTCTCTCAGTAGTGGGGAGCTTGAAAATGGATGGTGGGGGCTAGGAGGCTGGTCTGGAGGTCTCGATTCTTTTCTGGGGGTAGGAGGTGCTGGTTCTTCCTCTGTCGCTGCAGAGAAGTGTGTCAAACCTGATGGGGGAGGGTGGGCATGGGGTGTGGAGCCCAGTGGCCATCTGGATGGTAAGGCCATGCTTGCTCTTAGAAGGGATGTGCTGCACTGAGCAAGGTGTTCCAATCATTATGTCACCCCATCATTGTCACCACATGTCTGCCATGGGCATCTGCTCGGTCCATTCTGCAACCAAAGAAACTGAGTCTGAGAGAGGCTAAGAGGTTACTTGGTAGGGGGAGGGGACAGAGATGGGGAAGAAAGGGACCCAGAGGTGCCTGATACCAGAGCCCAGGGGTCAGGACAGGGCAGGAAGGCTTCTTGGAGGAGGTGGAATTTGATCTGCTGAGACTTCAGTGACAGTAAATTGCATTATCTATAAAAACCAGTTGGAGCGAAGAAACGTCTTGTGTTTTCTTAGTCAGGAGAGATGTCCTGTCTTGGGCTGCCACGGCTGCCACCCTACATTAGGCTGCCCTTGGGCCCCCTGCATGGAGCAGAGGAAATTAGAGGCAATCAATGCGATTTCAAGGCAGCAGCTCCTTCGCAGCAGCCTGTGGCTATGCCTGTTAACCAGCCCGCAGCCTCACTGGCCTGATACCACAAGCAAATAGCCCCTAATGGGGACCAGACCTCCTCCTGCCCTCCCACCTGCCAGCCTCTGTGTCTGCATGCCTCCGCGCTGAGCTGAGAATGTTGCCCCTGGGACCCCTGTCCTGCCTGCAGGCCCCAGGGCCCCTTGCCCCTGCTGGGCCAGGCTAGGGGGTACGTAGCGGGCGGGTTAAATCCCTGCCAGTGGCCCCTACTCTGCAGGGAACGTGGCAGTTCCAGCCTGTGGAATGGGCATGGCAGGGCTCACCTCTGTCCCAGGCAGTTACAGCCAGGTCATCTGGCCACTCTAACTCCCATGCCTTCCTCTGTATGCCAGAGGGTCCAGGGATTCTCTCTTTGCTCTTTGCCAAAAGCACCCAGGGAGGCTGGGTGCTGGGATGGCTGGAGAGATTCTGCAGAGTATGTTGCTCCCATCTATCCAGGTCCTCCTCTTGAACCCCGTTTCTCAGCCTTGACTCGGGCTGTTTTCAGCTCTCACATAGGATTATTGGACTCACACTTCACCAGTCTTCCTGCTTCCGTCCCTCTGCCGCCTGCCCCCTCACCCTGACACCCTGCAGCTGCTGGGAGATTTTTCTAAAACGCATTTGATGGCATTATTTCTCTGCTTTACCATCCTCAGTGGCTCCCTGCTGCCTTAAGCATGAAAGGCAAAGTTTTGAACTGAGAGGACTACCCCTGGGTCCCCTTTCCTGCCCACTTCTCAAGCTTCCTCTCTTGAATGAGCCAGGACTGGGCCAGGGGGAGGGGGAGGCATTCACCTCCATTGCAAAATTTAACGGGGTGTCCCCCCACTCAATAATCAAGATAAATAATGTTTAATGCAGTCTTTTATGGAATCAAAACGAATGCAAAAATCCATGCTAAACAAAATATCAATAATTCAAATGACATGGACTGACGGTCAGGTTTAGAGTGAGGGAAGTGTGGTGAGCAATACAAGTGCACAGTCAGATCCTGTCTTTATTTGGGCCTCACTTGCTGGCCCTGTGTCTGGATGTGCCCTGTGTCTCCACCATCCAGCTGGGCCCAAGTAACAGAATCCCCAGGCCTTTGCAGTGCTCTCCCCTCTGCCTGGAATTCTTTCCCATCTTCCTTCACTGCTCTTCCACTGACTTTTAAAATTCCTCTAAAACTCAGCTCTGGCAGCCCCTCCCATATCCCCAGGATAGATCAGGAGCCCTTCTTTGTCTCCTAGCACCCCCTGTACCCCCCCACACCACCAGTCATGTAGCCCCTGCTCCTTTAGGGCAGAATGTTGACTCTTCATCTCTGCCCCCTTAAAGCCCGTTGTGGGGCCAGACACACATTGGGCTTGGATCATCTTTGGCTGACTGGCTGACTGAATGGACAAATGAACGAACAACAGAGCTGTGGGTCACATCCCACTTCAACTAAAACTTTAATGACCCAAAGCAAACAAAACCCTTGAGGTTCCTCAGACCCAGATGGGTCCACATGCTACCAGCACCATAGAATAAATGCTGCAACAGTTTGGTCCAGCAAGGGTGCTGGCAGCCTCTGAAACTCTTGGCAATGAAATTTCATCTATACTTAAAAAAAAAACACTCTTTTTTTTCACGAACAAAACTCTTCAACTTTCTCTAAAAGATAACATAGGAAGAGGGAGACAATGCAGGCCAGTCCTCTCCAAATAAGGCAAAAACCCAACTTTCCTTTATTTTTAGCAATGATTTCCCCAACTGCAAGAAGGCACAATTCCATGAACCAGCCTTGCAGAAACCCACCAACTTCCAGAAATGTTTCAACAACTCATAAAGATTCGCATGTGCATGAAGACCCAATGACCCCTTTTAGGGAAGGGGCCCCCCAGACAGCCTGAAACCCGAGTTGGGGCCCAGTTGCCCCATTCCCAGGACAACTCCCCAGCCAGGCTGTACAATGAGGCCCCCTGAGCAAGCCCAGCTTTGCTGCACTGAAGTTGCCCACCTCTCTTCAGCCTCCTGGAGAAATTCAGTTTTGCATTTACCTGAAGTTTGGTGGACCTGACATCAGAGCATCCTGGAAAAATCACATTTCCTGGAAAATCTGAGTAAACACTAAGAAAAAAATAGACTGTCAGCTAATTTCGTGGAGACCCACTGAGAGTCGAGCCCGAAGCAGAGGAATGGAGGAAGAGTATGTCAAGTACCTCACCGCGACTGTCCACGCCATCAGTGTCTTCGTCTTGACAGACTGGCCTGGTTCACGTAAACCTGTGCAGGAGCCACCTATGAACAGACTGGCTGGAGGCAGACGCCTGGGCTCTCCTCCTCTGCTCAAGCCAGGAGCTCTCAATGCCTGTTGACTCATCTGGAAAATGGGGATAACGTCAGGATGAGCTAATCAATGCAAAAGCCAGAAAGCCGCCTGCCTTGCTCTCTGTTTCCAATATGATTTTTATGGCCTCCAAGATGGTGTCTCCTTGTAATCTTTCTCTGAAACCAGCTCAGTTTTCTCCTAAAATTCCTCCGTGTTTGGCTAAGAACAATCTGTTTTCCCTACATTTGTCAAGCTGCTCGAAATTCCTAATGCTCGTTCATGTTCTTTCCAAGGGTTAGCAGAACACCCCTTGCTCGTCTTTCATCACACTCTCTCCGCACGTGGGGTAAAAATTGTACTTGAGTAGAACCCTGGCTATCGATGCCCATAAAATGGAGACTTTGGCGAGACTCTCTTGCATGGGGCAGAGTGGGAATGAGGCCGAAATGCAGGCCTGAGCATCTTTAATGATGTGCAGAAAGAGAGGGGCCTCTGCCCGCACGGGCAGATGTGCACAGCTGTTAATGGAGAAGCCCCTAAGACTGCGACCAGCACCGAGTAACGGATACCCTCAAATGCTTCCTAGTGGAGTTAAGAATTTTTTTGTTGATCGTGCCTTTGAACTAAGGTCATTTAAGTATACAACAGATGTTCCTCTGAGGGAAACAGACTTATAAAGCCAGGAACACAGAAGGGACCTAATGGTTTACTGGGGGTGGCGCATTGAGTTCATAGCAGTTTAACTCCTTTCAATGTTAAACAAAACAATGACGCAATTTTATGCACGATAAAAACCTGTCAAAACAATCATCCTGGGCAGTGGAGGTCCTTTCAGTCATTCTTCTAAAGATAAACCGAGGACACAAGTGACAGACATTTCTGGCTTTTCCATGTGGTTAGAGCACTTGGTGCGGCAGCCTCAGCAATTCAAGGCTGAAGCATCCAAGATGGTTGAAGACTGGAGCTTGGGGTAGAGGGAAGGGCCGGGCAGAAAATACAAAGGCAGAAAATTCATGGTTTGGGTGGCTCCCTGGCCGTGCTAGCTTTCTACAGGTACAACCGGCAGTCACCTGGGAGGTGAGATTGGTGGGGAGCTGGGCAAATCCCACTGCCTGGTAAGCCCCTCCATCATTGGCCTTCACATGTCATATCTCACCATTAGAACTTTATCAGTCAGGCCGCAAATATTTTTTGAGTGTGTACTGAGCATCAGGAACCTCCACTGGGGTTCAGCATTGCCCTCTTCAGTGTCTGCTATAGAAATGTTTTTCCTGGGAGGAATCCTGGAGCAGGGCAAAAGAGGACTGGATTTGAATTCCGATAGGAGTCTGAATCCTAGCCTGGCACTAATTAGCTGTGCGACCTTGGACAAGTCACTTAGCCCCTCAGAACCTTTATTTTCCTATTTATAAAATGGAGGGGGTCATACTCACACTATAAGACTATCAGGCTTGAGCGGAAGAATGGATGAAAATTCCCAGTATGGTTCCTGGAATACGTGTTTCACTTCCCTTCTCAAGGAAGAACGAGGCAACATCCCTGTCTTCAAGGAGCTTATAGTCTAGAGGGGACAAGGTCCACGTGCACAAAAGACAAGTGATTCTTCCAGGCCCTAAAAAATGTAGTGGCTAATGAAGGCCACAAGCATGTAGGTGCTTTGGAGGCTGAGCAGAAGGCAGGTCCCTTGGACTGGGTGATCAGGGCTACATCGGCCTTGAATTGGTGTTAGAAGACTTTGCAAAGGAGGGGAGCACACATTCAGTCTAGTGGAACCCAGTGAGAAAGGGAAGGCTGGGAATATTGAGGGCCCGTGAGAGACCCACAGTGAGGTGGCCAGTCTGGGTGAAGCACAGGCTTCAGTGGGTAACTGGTGGGAATTAAGGTTGTCAGGGAGGTGGGGTACAGATTGTGAAGAGCCTTGAATACCAAGCTGAGCTTTCTCTGGAGGCTGGGGCAGAGACCATGATAGGTATTTGAACTAATGAACGCTAAAAACATTTGTGTTCCAAGAAGATTTGTCTGGTCCGCGAATGGAAAAAAGCCTGGTGAATTCCTCCCTCTCCTGTGCCCAGAGCAGACATTGCTAATCAATCTCAGCCTGGAGGACGGGAGAAAATTTGGAAGCTGTTATAATATCCTCTGTATGTGGGGATGAAGGTGCGTCCTGGGTGAGGGTGTTCACAGTTATTTCAGAGGATAGATCTCTCTACTTTTTGTTTCACGACAAATGGGAGAAAGGGCTCACTGTGTCTGTACAATGAGTTTTGTCTTTGCTGCTCCTGGGACCAGATTCTAGTCTGGAACCTTCTCCCCAGCTTCCTGCCTCCCTGTGTTCACTGTCCCAAGCAGTCTCTGGCGCCCCCTGTTGGATCCCAGGTCGGAATCTGACAGCTGCAGCTGAAGTCCAGCCACCAGCCCTGGCCCATGGGGAGAGGGGGTGGGGCTGGCAGGCCTGGTCCATGGACCCCTGGGTGCACGTTTCAACAGTAAGCCGTGACTTATGGTTTCCCATCTTTACCCTCTTTGGGAACAGTGCACATCTGATATATCTGACTGTTTGGTCAGGATCTTGGCAGGCTGGGCCTCACTCTGGAAGGAGGGTGGAATTTTCCTGAAAAGACAAACCATTTAAATCTTCCAGGGCTTTCTAAAGTTACCGAGGTTCCAGAAATAGAAGGCAAGTTGGCTTCACATTGTTGTAATTTCCTTCTTGACTTGCATTTAGAACCAATTTTGATCCATGGATGGCAGCTCCGAGAGCTGAGTCCTGCCTCTGTAGGAAAGGGAGAAGTGTGGAGGCAGTTAGAGAGCAGAGGCCGTCCTTCAGCTGACCAGCCTCAATCCCACCAGGCCTCTTTGGGCCGGCAGCTTCGTTCCACCTACCTGGAGAAGCCTCGAGCAGTCTGGGGAGAGCTAATGCCTGGTTTCAGTCCTCCGTAATAAGCACCTCCAACCATGCACTAGTCACCCCTCCCCCTCACAGTCACCATCATCTCTTCTGGAGGACTGGAACAGCCTCTTTGATGGTCATCCTGACTCCCCTCTGTTCTCTTCTCTCTGCCCTGCACCGTTCCATGTAGCAGCTGGGTGATCTACTTAAAGAGTAATACTAGTAATAGAGGAGACTGATTTGGATGTTCTTTCCGGTGCTTTGCATTATCACTTCCATTGTGCCCATTTTATAGATAAGGAAACCGAGGCACAGAATACTAAATAGCTCACTTGAGACTACACAGCTACCAGTAGCTGAGCCAGGACCAGAACCCAGCTTCTCCTGCTGCAGAGTCCATGCATTTAGCCACCATGCCATATTGGCTTTATGGATGCCACAACTCTGCTGAAAGCTCTGGCTTTCCGTTACACTCAGAATAATACTCAGTCCTTCCCAGGCCCTGCAGGGTCTGCCCGGGGCCTCACCTCTGATCTCTCTCAGGCCATTTCCCTCTTCCTCACTCTGCTTTGGTCAGCCTGGACTAGGGTTGCTGGATAAAATACAGAATGTCCAGTTACATTGGGACTTCAGATGAGCCATGAGTACTTTGGGGATATAAGTATATCCCATGCAATGTTTGGGACATACCTATACTGAAAGTATTTGTTGTGTATCTGATATTCAAATCTAATTTGTATGTGTGTGCATGCATGTGTGCCACTAAATCTGGCAACTCTAGCTTGGACTTGTTCTATTCTCCGACTGCTGAGTGTACGCCAGGCCCTGCGCTGTTCTTTGCCCTTTGCCGGCAGTGTTCTTCCCACACTCTGCCTGGCTGGCTCCTCCTCGTCCTTCAGGTTTCAGCGTGGGTGGCCCCTCCTCAGGACGCCTTCCCTCATCACCAATCTAAAGCAGGCTCCTCAGAGCACTCTCTTCTTTCGCCATGATTTAGAATTACACATATAACCTCCATTAAGCCTGCCTCCCCCACTGGGCTCTAAGCTCCCCGAGGGAAGGGACTGGTGCAGAGAGCCAGCAGCAGCCAGGCCGTAATGCTTGTTATGTTAGTCAGTATTCCTGTTTGCCTGTGCTGGTCCCTCCTTCTGGAAGACCTCAGTCTTCCCTCGCCCACCTGTTCTTACAGTACTTGCCATTTGGTTGATTCATTGTTGATGATAATCCTAGGTGTGTCTGGAGTTGGGCTAAGGAGGTTCTCAGGAGCTCAGATCTAGTCCTCAAGGAGCTCATGTGGACTGAAGGTGACATGTGGGGACAGTGAGCTCTGGTCAGAGTGTAAGTGCATGGGTACTGGCCTGGATGATATGTTGTGGGGAGAGTGCCCTCCTAGAAGACTCCTGCACCAATTGCCCTCACCCTCACCCCCGCCCTGTCTCAGGCGAGCTCTGTATAGCCTTTGGCCACAGGAAGGCCTGGTGACTTCCCTGCCCCATGACTCCTCCAGGGCAGAGGCCCTGCTCGCTGGCTCCATCTGCCCAGCTCCTCCTAACACAGCCTGAGTCACAGCAAGTTTGTTTATTTCTTAGAATGCCTCGGGCTGCAAGTAGCACCATCCATTACTCACGCTACTTCAGTTAAAAGGACATGTCTTGTTGTCAACCACAGGAAGCCCAGACACAGGGCAGACAGATTCAGCAACCCAGTGACGGCTTCAGGGAGCCGGTCTCCTTGTCCCTCTGCTCTGCGGTCCTGAGCACGGGTGCCCTGCTAAGGGAGGTTCCCTGGGACCACAGGTGCTCAGCAATGGCACGTGGTCTGTGTGCCACTCTGTCCTTGTGCCACAGGAGAATGAGGGAGAGAATCAGCTCCACAGCCATGACACATGTGTCCTTATCCTCAGGTAGGGACAATGGCCCACTCTGGACAGGTGCCAGGGAAATGCCCTGTTCTTACTAGCTTAGGGCAGAAGTTTCCAAATTTCTTGGTTGTAGTATACTTAGTGCCTCCGTAATTTTTCACAACATCCTAGGCCAAAATACATATCTAACAGTTCTCCTTATTAACTAGTTAGGTACAAACAATTTAATAAGTATTTGTATCCTAACAATTTAGTGGCCATTTGAAAAGCAAAACTCGTAAATTGAAAAAACTCTTTTTATACCATTCCTAATGAACCACAATTATTTACTAAGGGATGTGTGTGCCTGTTGGACACCGTACAACGTCTGAGACCTGGGAGTTAGACTGATGCCACATTCTTTTTTCCTAATTACATTGATTTTCGTTCAGTACTTGCTTTTTATGACAACGACCACTGAAAACTGGGCTTTAGACAGATAAGGTGTCAGTAACGGTAAACACGTGAAGTACCTTGAGCTAGTAGTTCAAATGATTCTGACAGAAGTCAGTGTATTTCCCTCGAAATTTAAAATGCTGCCGTGAATTCACCGGCAAGCATGAGGAAGATAAAGGCCTGAACAAAACTGGGGTTCTGTTTGGAAAGAGAAATGGAGGCTGGATAGATAACAGGAGCCACTGAAGTGGACGTTAATGACTGTTGCCTGAATGTTCAATTTCACGGCCGTCAAACAAAGGAGAAATCCTTTCTAGCAGCTACTTGCTGATGCTCCCCACTGAGAAACACAGTTTACTGCTGTGGAAATGTTGTTCCTATTACGCAGGGTCGCTTCACTTGGTTTCTGTAGGTGACTTTGTTCAACATCAGTAACGGGCTCAGGGGTTCTGAACCTCTTTTTGACAGGCTGGTGAAGCCGGTGAGCCCTTCGCAGAAAAATGAGGTAGAGGCGATTTGTGTTCACATGTTGCTTGGCCCCTCATTCTCTTTGTCATTTTAGGCACATGATCCTGAGCTCTGTAGAATGCCAGTAGTCGCTCCCACCCACTCTCCCCCATGAGGCTATCCTGTCCTGGAAGCGGGTTCCTATCGCTGCTGAGAAAACTGACTGTGGTGCTAAGGACACCCATTGCCCAGAGCTGTGACCCCTTCCTCATGAGAGCCTGGGCAGCCCCTGAGCCAACCACCCCCTCATCCCGGGAGGCCCTGATTGGCCCAGGGCTGGATGCCAGGCTTGGGGCTGGCCCCTGACAACAAGCACAGTTCTGATCATGGCTCTTTCTCTCCATCCTCAGCCCAGAGAAGAGGATTCTGTCCTGATCTGATCTGTCCACCACCGCCACCACTTATGGCCAGCGATATGGATCTGGCCTCTGTCTCACCAAAGCCCAAGGAAATGTCTGCAGGCTGAGTCAGTGAGGCCCTCCCTCAGCCTCCAGGTCCAATCCCTCTTGGCTACCGCACAGGCTTATCAGAGTCCAGTGTCCTTGTTCCCCAGCGAGTGGGTTCAGACAATCTCTTTCCGGAGATTATGTTCCCAAGCCTCTGTGGCGGCTGGGGCTTTGATAACCACCTGGCGAAGTGGCCTTCAACTTCCCTCCTGTGGAAGCGTCATGTTTCAGCGGCCTGCCTGAGGGACGCTGCACGGCCAGACCTGGCCAGGCAGAGATGGGTCAGGCAACTGCCAGATAACTCCCGCCCCTTTGGGCGGGGAGCGTTTTTTGCTCTCTCTTGACTTTGCTTTTATCAACCTTAGAGGACCCCCTTCCGTTATGTTCATGTTTTCAGTCCGCAGCAAGCAAATTCGACAGCATCAAACCCTTTATGTAGTATTGAGTTTGGGCCAGTCAGTGTTTTGTTTCGTGTTTTTGTTTTAAATATATAATTTTTCAGTATATAATTACATTCAATCCTCATGCTAACTTGATAGGTAATTTAATTTCCTTCATTCTCCCCCTCCAACTATGAGCAGCGGGCAAAGTCAGCTCAGCTGGCTACGTGGAGAAGTGACTCGGCCAGAGAAGTAGCACCCAGCCCCAACCCCAGCCACACATTGCTCCCTCGGTGACAGTGAGCTGCAGGGCTGCTCGTCCTCCACACCCCACACACCAGGGCAGGGCAGCAAGTTTCCCAGATCAGTTCAGAGCATCAGCCCCTCTGACAGTCGCTGAGCTTGTGCAGTGCCCAACAGGCACACACATCCCATTTACAGATGATGGGATTAAGGCTTTACACCGGTTCAATAACTTGCCCTCGATCTGTGCTGCTGGCAAGTAGCAAAGCTGGGATATGAGTCAAGGCAACTGGACACCCCAGTCTGGACCACGAACTCATACTGCCAGCCTGTGGCACAGGCTGGGGGACCTTGGGGACCCTCCAGTTCAACCAGTGAAGACCCTAAGGCCTGAGTTCACCTAGCTCACTGGTGACGGTGGCTCTGGAAGCTGCTCTTCTTATCTTCTGGGCCCAGATCTCTTTCCAAAGATGTTGAAAGTTTTTCATTTTGTGGGGAAGGTGGCCTTTGAGGACAGGGAAGAAGGGAGACTGTTTGGTACTTGGAAATCCCAGAATTGATAGTGGTGGTAAGATTACTGGATTCGGAGTGGCAAGGTCTGTGGTTGAGGGGTCCTCTGTCTCTGGCACTGAGCACAGAGTGTTGACTTGTGTGTTTATCAAATGTAAACTGGTTCAGCCCTCCCATAGGTGATTGGGTAACAGAGACCGAGAACCCTAAAAATGTTACTACGCTTTACCCAACAGTGCCACTTCTAGGAATCCCAAGGAAATCTTTTGGAATACAGGAGAAGCTTTTCATGTCATGACTTTTGCAATACCACAAAAAAATAAGCAAAGCTTGCAGTAGTGGGATGTCACATAAACCCTGGCTCAGCCCAGTGAAGGAAGACTATGCAGCCTCTAAAAAGGGTGTTTATCGAGAGTGTTGGACGAAATGAGAAAAATCCTGCTGATACAAGGTTAAGCCAAAGGGTGCGGTGGGGTGGGGGAAACTGGGCATAGAATGATAAATACTTTAGGATCTCAATTATGTAAAAAACAACCGGGGTAGGGGTGGGGGGAAGATTGGAAGGAAAAATCCCATAAAGTTGATTGCCTCTTTCTGCAATTTTCTGTTTGCACAATTTTCTACAGATTTAGCTCTACTTGTATAGTTGGAAAAAACAACCAACCAACCAGCCACAACAATAAATAGAAGTGAACATTCCTGGGCTTGGTGCCTCTCCAGACTGGGAGGGCCTGGGCAGCTCCAGCCTTCTCTGCTCCCAGGGCCCAGGGGAGGGGCAAGCTCAGTGACTGTCAGAGCAGCTGATGCTCTGAACTGAACTGGGAAACTCGCTGCCCTGCCCTGGTGTGTGGGGCGTGGAGGACGAGCAGCCCTGCAGCTCACCGTCACTGAGAGAGCAAAGTGTGGCTGGGGTTGGGGCTGGGTGCTACTTTTCTGGCCGGGTCACTTCTCCACATAGCCAGCTGAGCTGACTTTGCCCACTACTCATAGTTGGCCCCTGAAAGAAGGAGCAGGCCCACTGGGAGGGTGACCCAGCTGGCCAAGAGTTGAGACTTCCCTTCATCCCCTCGGCAAAGCCAAACAAAGTCTGTGCTGCTTGGAAAATGCTGTGCTTTGAGTGGGTAGGGAAAAATCAGAGCCTCTAGGCTAGAAGCAGTCTGAGTTCAGGTCTGGTTTTATGTCCATCAGGATGCCTCGGGGAGTCAGGAGAACCCTCCTACATGGCCCAGGACTCCTGGCAGGAACCAGAGCACTGGGCTTTGGTGGGTCCACCCAATCCAGGCTACAGTGCCCTCTGGACACCCACCTCGTGTGGCGCTGAGGGTCTAAATGGCTTATGCCTCAGGCAGGCCACTGGCTCAGAGTGAGTGGGCTGAGCGTGCACACAGGAGATGCTGGCCCCCAGCTGAGTGGGCTCCAGAAAGACCTGACTACATTAGCAATAACGGTAACTCCCATCTACTGAGCACTTGCCTCGCTGTGGTGGGACCCGCCCTGAGAACTACTCAGATATCCACACAGACGTCAGTAGGATGAACAGCTGGAGCAGCCTGGGGCCCGCCCCCAGTCCTCAGCCTGCCACCCGGGGGAACTGGCCATGAGCAGTGAGGCAGTGCTGGGAGGGGGAGTTGGCCCCCAGGAGAGCCATGGGGTGATGAGGAAGGCCCCACAGGAGCCAGCAGTGTGATTCCCTCCATGTGGCAGGGTTGACAGTGAGGCTTCACCCCCCCCCCCCCCACCTTGGAAACCTGAGCTCTCCAAGGCCCTCCTCTGGCCCTGAGATTCCTGCTCACCCCTGAGCCTCCTGTCCAACCTCATGCAGACTCATGGGCTAAGATGGCGTCTCCAGCAGCGAGTTGTGCAGATGTGCCCACGGGTCTCACGTGGGTTCCTGCTGACCCTGGCTGCCCTGGTCTTGGTGCTGAGTCTGACTCACACCCCTGGAGCTGTCTTGGGTTTCCTCCATTGGGTCTCATCAGGAGTTCTCTCCCTCTGTGGAGGCTGGGCCGGCTCGCTAAGCTATGCTTGGCATGTGTGTGGCCACAGGGGACAATTGTGGAGTTACTTGGTGCTGGTTGCTTTGGTTTTGTGTTTTGTTTGTTTGTTACTATTTCTTAATAATGCTTAGATCAGACAGAGATGTGGTTGTGCAAAACAAGTAAGACATTTTGGCTGTGAATAGCAGGAAAACTCAGTATAATGTTTCAGACCTCCTACCTGTTTTATAATAGTAGTTACTATTTACTGAGTGCTTACTGTGTACTTGACCCCCTCTCTCCTCATCATATTTCCACTAATCCTCAAAACAACCCCATGAAGTAGGTATTTTTGGATCATTCATTCTTTCCACAACTCTTGAATGAGTTGTTACTATGCTCCACATATTATCACCCCTGTTCTAAGTTTCAGTGACTGAGATTCAAAGAGGTTAGGTAACTGGCCTTAGGACTCGAGGCAAGAAGTGAAGGGAGGTGATGGAGGACAGACTGGTGGAAGTGGGAGGGCACAGCACTTGTGCCAGGTAGAAGGCAAGCATGACGAGTGGAGGGGCAGTAAGAAGCATGATTGTTACAGGCCAGGGCCCGTCGCGAATGCAGTGGGGGAGGGTGGGTGTTCTCTCCTCACCCCCAGTTGTATTGAGACATAATTGAAACACAGCAGTGTATAAGCTTAAGGTATACAGCATAATGACTTGACTTACGTATATTGTGAAATGATTACCACAGTAAGTTTAGTTACCATCCGCCATCTCATATAGATTCAAAAAAGAAAAATAAGATAACGTTTTTTTCCTTGTGATGAGAACTGTCAAGAGCCAATTCCCCCTTCCCCTACCTCCTGCCTCCGGTAACCACAAATCTGATACTTTTTTCTATGAGTTTGGTTTTTGTTTCTGTCTTTTTTTTCTTTAGATTTCACATATAAGTGAGATCACATAGCATTTGCCTTTCTCTGTCTGACTTATTTCACTCAGTATAATGCCTTCAAGGTCCATCCATGTTGTTGCATGTGATAGGATTTCCTTCTTTTTGTGTGTGGATGAATAATATTCCTCTGTGTGTGTGTGTGTGTACAAACATATCACATATTTGTCCTTTCATCCGTTGATGGACACTTAGGTGGTTTCCATGTCTTGGCTATTGTAAATAATACTGTAATGAACATGGGAGTGCAGAAACCTCTTTGACATTCCCTTCACATCATTCCCAGAAGTGGAATTGCTGGATCATGTAGTAGTTCTATACTAATTTTTGGAGGAAACTCCATACTGGTTTCTGTAGTGGCTGCGCCAATTTACATGCCGACCAACAGCGCACGAGTATCCCCTTGTCTCCCCATCCTTGCCAGCCTTTATTAGCTCTTGTCTTTTTGATACTAGCCATTCTAAAAGGCGTGAGGTGGTATCTCAAAGTGGTATTGATTTGCGTTTCCCTGATGATTAGTGATGTTGAGCACTTTTTCACGGATCTGTTGGCCACTGTATATCTTCTTTGGTGAAATGTCTATTCAGGTCCTTTCCCCACTTTTAAATGGGGTTATTTGCGGGGCCGGGGGAGGTGTTCTTCGAAAGATTTAACTAATATAAGATGTTCCTGCTCAGAAGGAAAAGCAGAGTTTCAGGCCCATGAGGAGAGTAGAAATTACCTGTCTTGGATTTTTTGCCCACCCACTCCCACCTGGGAAATAATACCTGGAGTTCCTTTCTGGCGAAATGCCTGTGCTCTTCCAATTAAGAGGTAACATGACATAGTGGCTAAGAGATCAGCCTCCAGGTCAGAGACTTGGGTTCTAGTCCCGGCTTAGCCACTTCTCTGTGCTGTGACCTTAGTCATGTTGTTTAGATCCTCTGCCATCTTATTTTTCTCAGCTGTTCAAAGGAGATAATGAGAATTTCTGTTTCATGCAACTGTTGTGAGGGTCAAGTGAGATACAACCCTTGTAAGTTCCAGTGTCCCTGTAGCTCAGACTTGGTACAGTCAGATTCAAGGAAACTCAGTCCAAGGGCCAAAAGTAACTTAAAAAATGTCAGTCTTCGTTGCATCCCTTGAAGAGCATCACAGTAAATCCATTCCGTACTCAACCACAATGATTCTCAAAGTCATTCTCCTCTTCCCCCCAGTTCTCCTGTGACCTGTGTCTGCTCCCCAAATCCTCACTCACCAAACAGTTTTCTGTTCTCTCCTTACTGATTAGCTGAATCCCATCATAACATGATGAATGGAGGGAACCTCTGAAAACTCCTACCTTCATCATTTTTGCCCGGTTACAGAAATAGTGCTTATAAAGCACTTAGCACAGAGCCTGGTTGTCGGTAAGATCTCAATGCATTTCTGTTATTAAGAAAAACTGTGAAAGCTCATAGTGATTGTTCAAAAGTTGGAGCTCAAAAAATATATTCAGCTAGTACAAACGGCACTTTTTCTCCTAAAAATATGAAATAACTGAAGACAGTTATTTAAATCTTGAAAACTGAAAAAAAACCTTTCCCCTAATGTTTTTAGTTCCATAGATCTGCTTCCTGAAACCCTGTCTGTGGATCAGCAAGGGAAATTGCCTCCCCTGGTCTGCTCTGGCAGGTTCTCTAGTTCCCGTCACCACTCCCCTCTTCGCTGAAACCACAGTGAGCACCACTGAAACTCTAGGGACAATTCTGAGAATTGTGAAACTGTGTCCACGTGGGTCTTATCCTGGAAGGAATTTCATGGCCCTTTGGCCTCCAGAATGGAAGGAGGGGCTGTGACAGCCACTGGGCTTGTCAGAGTGGAGTCTTAACTAAGAAGAATTGTGTGAGAACAGAGGAGAGATGAACAGTACAGAACATGAGTCCGTTCATTCATTCATTCGTTCATTCATTCATTCACCGGCTTTTCATTGAACACCTCCTGGTAACTGATTGTGGCAGATTATATTTTCCAAAGGTAGCCACACCTTTTCTTATAGCGTGACTATCACTTCTTTCACTGAGAAGTGAGGACCTATGTTTATTCCCTTTGAATCTTGACGGGTGTGTGTGACTATCCTGATCAACAGAGTATGGCAGAAGTAATGCAACATAGCTTCCGATTTTAGGTTATAAAAATGATACAGATTCCTCCTGTCTCTGTCTCCCTCTCTTCTGGGATGCTTGCCTTTGGCACCCAGCCACCGTGGTGAGAGGAAGCCTAGGCCACATGGAGAGGACCAGCTGAGCCTTCAGATAGTCCCAGACCCTAGCTGAGACCCCAGATGCTGTGGACAGGATGTCCTTGCTATGCTAAGAGCCTGGCCTCTGGAAACCTTGGGAGTAATAAGTAACTGCTGTTGTTTTTGAGTCAGTACGTTTTGGGATAGTTTGTTATGCAGCAATAGAGAACTAAGACATAGGCCCAGTGGGGAAGCTGCGCCCAAGGAAGGAGCGCTGTCAGGGTCTCTGGGGAGATCTCTAAGTAAATGAACAATGATTCTGGTGTTTGATAAGGCTTCAGCAGAGGGAAGCACTAGGCAGTGTGTCTAACTGCCTTGGGGCAGTGAGAATGGGGGCTCAGAAGTGCTTTTTGGAAGAGGTAACATTTCAACTTGATATGGAAGGGCAAGTAAGGGAAGGATGGAAAATGGGGCAGCGTGTGGGGAGGGGACACTCCAGAGAGAACCTGAACTGGTGTCCAAATCCCGGGGAAATGATTTGTCAGGCAGCTATCTGGCTTTGCTTACTCAGCACATGAGCAGAGACTCTCCAAAAACCGACCGTCACGAGGAGTCTCACAGCTGGCAGAGCCCCTTACATCTGCCCAGGGCAAATGAAACCAAGACCGCAGCATTGAAACCCTGTCCCCAGTGTCTCTGGGCCTGGGCAGGGTGTGAGGCAGTGCCCGGCCCCCAGACAGCGGTGGGGAGCGCACCCTTCCTCCTCGGGCTGGGCCAGCCTCTGAAGGGCCTGGAAACCAGTGGTGAGAGGCAGGGTCAGCAGTGGGCAGGTCCAAAATGGTCCTCTACTCAGAGGGGAAAGGTGTTTTTAACGCAAATCACAGCAGCGTCCGTGCGTGTAGGCTGAGGCCGATCGGCTGGGGCAGTAATTCCAGGATCTGGCTCCCTTCAGATGCTTTCGTTGTGGTCTGGCCACACTGCATGAACCACCCTTGTCTCAGTATAGTTTCTCCCAGGTTTCCTTGGTTTTGACCTGGGCTCTTCCTTGTGCCAGGAATGCCCTTCCTGCCATTGTCACCTAATCCCTGGCCTCAGGCGTCCCCTCCTTCGGGAAGACCTCAGAGCTATCCAGGGCTCCTCAGGACTCCGCAGCCGGCTCTGCCGCGGCCCTGAGATGTGGTGATGCTCTGACCTGTTTCCCTGTGTGTCTACCTGACTAGGCTCAGGATAGTGGGATCTTAGGTGGGTGGGCTTGTTGTATCCGTGCACGTGCAGTCTGTATCTGCTAGTTTGGTCTGTGTGCTGTGTAGGTATGTATGCCGTGTGCGTCTGTGACTGAGTGTCCGTGTGGCCTTCATCCTGATACGTCCAGATGTGTGTTTTCTGACCACATCTGCGCATGCATGCGTGTGTTTCATGTCTGTGGAGGGGGCCCCCTCTGGGCCGAGAGCAAAGGGTAGGCTGGTCACCATCCTGTCGGAAGCCAGCCTGCTATGTCTCCATGGAGTCTCTTGCCTGCCAGCCTCCCAACACAGCCATCCCAGCCCAGTAAGACACCCTGTGCTTTCTTTTCCAAATTTCTACTTGTGTCACAGACACAGCCCATGGCACTGCCTGCCCTCTGGCCCTCCTGCCTGGGTGGCGTGCATGTGGCTGCGGCCAGCATCTCGCCGCTCTCCTTGTGCTCAGTAAGGAATGGATTATAATTCCTGCGCAGGCTGCATCTGCAACCAACTTGAGGGAAATAATTGTTGAGCGAGTTGAAAGAAAAAAAAAATTGGAACTTCAATCCAGCCAGTCATCCGTGTCATTAAATTAGGCTAATCTAAATCCTCAGAGCCTAATTTAGCAGCCTCCGAGGCCAACTGAAGCCTTACCCTACATGGCTCTCTGGAGTTTCCATTGCAAAGTCCCCAGCAGAGATGAGCTTGGGGGACACGGTGGGCAGTGACCCCACAGCCTGAGGACACGCAGAGCCTGTGAAGGACCCCAGCGGCTGCTCAGGGACCCGGCTCAGAGCTGAGAGGCAGGCCCAGTTCTTGTGCTGCCCCTGGCCCTGCTCCTGTGTAAGTCATGCAGCTGCCCCAGGCCGCATTTGCTCTTGCCGGGCTCCCAGGGCCTTTTAGAGACATGGCTGGGAGAAGCTGGGCTGGAGGTGAGGCTGCAGTTCCTCCAAAGTTACCTTAGAGTTGCCGTTCCAAGCTGTGCCTTGTTGACACCAACCAATGGGTGAATGGAAGAAAGAATTAAGAGATGAATCTGTGCCATAAATCCAGCTTTTTAAAGGACTGTCATGAATCATTCCTTCACCCATGCAGACATTTAGTGACTCATTAATTCAACCATTCCTCCCCTCCTGTATTCATGCTTTTCTTAGATCTCACTTCCTCATTCTCGCTCTGATTTACTCCTTCATTCACAGCCCCCTTCCTCTCTCCCTCCCTAGCTTCTTTCCTTCCTTCCTTCCTTCCTTCCTTCCTTCCTTCCTTCCTTCCTTCCTCCTTCCTCCTTTCCCTCCTTTTCTTGCTCCCTTCCTTCATTTTCATGCTTTGGGGAATTGTCTGGTAGATGCTCATTCCAGTGGCTGCCCAGAAATGAGAAGAACTTGGGGCCCGCTACCCTAAGGCTCAGTGCCCGGGCTGGGCTCTGAACTCGCTCCTCTTCCTCTCTCCTTGCCGCTGGCTCCCCACTGCCCCCTTGCTGGAGCACATTTCCTCTCTGCTCTCCTCCCTAAGGGGCCATGGGAGCTGATGGTGGGCTGGTGGGTACGCCTTTGCCGAGGGCACTCGGGAGGAAAGGTGCTGAACTGACCTGATAAATGAACCAACAGGGATGTGTGGCCTGGCCCCCCTCCCCCTTTGATCAAAAGCCTCTGAACCTCTGATGACATCCCATGGCGTATTCCTCTATTAATCAGAAAAGCCTTGACAGATGTAAGCAATTTGTCTTTGGAGAGGACTGGAGGGGGGCAAGGGGAGGGAGCCCGCTCCAGCCCCGTCAGCGTCAGCGTGGAGAAGATGCTGAGGGTAAGTCTTGAAATGGGGGCTGAATTCATGCATACTAAGAAGGCAGGAGAACCCAGAGCCAAGCAGATCAGAAAGAGAAGTGTTTTCATTTCAAAGCATATTTCTTCCTTGATTGAATAGGGCCCCCCCACTACCGTTACCCAACCATTGATGCTGGAATGAGGCTGGGCTCCCAGGGTTAATCCCGCCCAGACCCCTTCAGGGCTCAGATGCTTGAGCAACAGGGACGGGTGGGACTCAGGTATGGATCCTCTGACAACAGAGTTTTACATGCTCTCAGTGCCCTGGGGCTGTTTCAGGGCCTGCCTGCGGTCATGGTGAAACTCAGCTTTCAAATCACACCAGACACCGAATGAACCCACCGTGCAGCAGGTTCTGCGCTGGCACCAGAGATGCAGAGCGGAAATCATCTCCACCCTGCAAACGCCAGCTTACACCACCAGGCACATAAATACTGCAGGAAGTGGGTGGGCAAAGGAGAAAGCGTACCAGATAGTGTGGTCACAGAGGGAGTCACCAACTCAGCAAGAGAGGACACTTCCCGGAGGAGATCTGAGCCGGGTCCTTGAGGATGAGTAGACCTGCTCACATGAGAAAGGCCTTCCCTTGTTGGTCCGTTTGGAGAACTTCTCCTCAACCTTCAAGACCCAGCTTGGACCTCTTCCTCTGTTAGCCTCTTTTCCTCACTAATTTTTGAGGTCAGAAACTGTGTGATTCGTCTGTGTGTCCTACTGGCCAGCCCAGGGCCTGACACAGAGAAACAGCCGGTGCTCCCTGAACTGAGTGGAGTGGAGTTGCCGACAGTGAGAACAGCATGTGCGAAGGCGTGAGGGCAGGTATGAACCCACATGGGGGAGCACAGAGAACTACAGCCAGTGTTTGCATCAGTGCGGCTGTGTCTAAACCATGTCTGTATCAACAGGGAAACTGGAAACTGAATGGCGTTGCTCGGTTTTCACTTGGATATCTGGCACGATACAAAGGCGGCCTAAAGCTCTGACTGCAACCGAGGAATATATACAGTCTTATTTTCATTGTGGGAGAGAGAGAGAGAGAGAGAGAGAGAGATCCATGAATCTGTTTAGATGCTTGAAACATAGACTTTAAAACTTGCTCTTGCAAATTTCAGAGACAAGAGCCACAGCCAATGTTTTGATCGTTTGCCTCCTTCCCCTTCCAATAAACACCTAACATTCTTTGCCAAGCTTTCTGTGGTCGGGATTTACAGATCTGTGACTCACCCAAGTGAACCAGGGAACATGAAAAGATGTCGCTGGGGAGAAATATGCAGGGAAGGATGAGAGAGGTCAGCGCCTCCACCAAGCAGGACAGACTCCCACAGCTTTTCCTAATAAACAAGTTTCCAGACCCTTTGAATTCTTCCGGAGAGGAGAGGCACATTAGCATTCACATGGAGAGGAGGGACATCGTGGACAGTGACCGTGTGGGCCCTGGGCCTCAGGGAGGGGGGTGAAATCTCGGGCAGGAAGAGAACTGGGAGGCAGGCCGGGTTGGGAGTGGTGGTTGCTGACAGCCATCATTGAGCACCTGCTTTTTTGCCCGTCCCACAAAGGAGGCCAATTGCCTCGTCGAAGGTCACATGTCCAGTAAGTGAGAAGCTGGAGTCAAAGCTGGGTTTGTTGGTTCCAGGGAGTCTGTTGTTCTGGATTCCACTGTGATTTGGGCAGTGTGGGGTCTTTCAATAGGGCTGCGGCCTGGGGCCTGGGCCTGCGCTGCCTCCCCATGCCGAGTGCTGCTCACTGAACGTACCCAAGAATGCGCGCTGACATTGTGGCCCCCAGACTAGTTCCACAGGAGTTTGGGATAAGAGGATTTTAAATAGGATTTACTCCAGGCTTCTGGTGTCCTCTGAATGTCTCCATGCTCAGGACAAACCCTCTGCCAACCAGGACTGTGCACGTATAAATTCTGTTTCCCATGCCCACAGTGTCTGCCAGCTGCCTGACCCGTCTGTCAGGCCAGTTCTGCAGCCACCCCCTCCACACAGCCCTCCATGGCTCCTCTGGCCTTCATTTATTTCCTGGTCTCCGAGGGCCTGATATTAATAATGAAAAGCTCCTCTGCGTATAGACTGCTTGCCATGTGCGTGCTTCGTGCTCAGTGTTTTATGTACATTACCTGGATGGACTCTCCCAACCCTGCTCAGAGGTGGGTCCTGTTGTCTTCATCTCTCAGAAGAGGCCGTGGAAGCCCAGGGAGGTTAGCAACTTGCCAGAAGCCACACAACTGGAAGATGACAGAGCAGCAAGTTGAACCCTTATCTGTATGACTGGGGAGCCTGTTCCCAATGACTGTGCTCCGCTCTCTGCCAGCCGCCTCCCGTCAGTCAGCTTTCGTTCTCCTGTCTTGCCACTGTCCCTGTTCTACCTATTAATCCTCACTTCCCAGGTGTGAGGGGGATTTAAGCCCGTTTTCTTTACTGTGTGTTAAGGCCTCTTAGTATAGGATGGTCAGATCTCAGCACGTCGTTTCTGGAAGGTCACCCCCTGAACGAATGACCCGTTGTTACGTGCATCTGTGTACATGTATGAGAGCACACGTGAATGGGATTGTGTGCATGTGTGTGTGTGTGTGAGCCTGTGTCCATGCAGCATGCTGGTGGGGAGAGATGAGAGATAAGAACAGGGAGATAGTTTGGAAAGAAGTTAGAGTGACGGGCAGAACAGGCCTTCTGGGAGATGATCTCTGCTGCACCCACAAAGGACAAGAGCAGAGCAAACGGGGGGAGTCCCAGCAGGGGTGCAAAGAGACGGGAGGCCCTCGGACGAGTGAAGCCTCTGCCAGGTAGACACACACTCCTCTATGAAATACTTGGTCATGGCTGCCCGGCAGCCTGGTATAGATTTGTGTGGACTGATAGGGGAAAAAAAAAAAAAGACAAATTTTCCTCCAAAAGCAGGACCTGTCTTAATGATGAGGTGTGAAGAGATATAGCAATAACTGCCATTAGCGGAGCACTTCCTATGTGCTAAGTATGCTTGCTACGTGCATGAACGTGTGTAATCCTCAGACCCTTGCAACAGATATATTATGAATGAGGAAGCTGGCCCAGAGAGGTGAAGACACTTGTCAAGGCCACACAGCAGATTTATGAATATGAAAACATGAGTCAGAACAAGGATGGGTCTACCTCCCAGTGACTGGCACTGAGCCCTCCTGGGCGGTGCACGGTTAACCACCCTGAACCCAGGGGCTGAGGTTTGAGGCCACAGAGAAGCCTTCCTTACAGGACCAAGGGGCCTGGCCTGTACACACGGGCATTGGTACAACTGCAGAGTGGACCTGGGGGCTGCCAGGTCTAAGCTAGCAGGGGTGCCCCAGTGCCTCTAATCAAGGAGGGACCATATTTTCCCCAGAACTGGCATGGAGTATGTGTCAGCAATGTGGACAGAATTTTGCAGACCTTTGGATCTGAGTCTTGGAGGTCAAATATGGGTTCACCAAAGAGACTCCCATGCAAGAGCATGTTCCCACCAAGCTCGTCCTGCCTCTGAGTCACTGAGCAAGCCACCCCTGTCCACTCCCCAGTCTGATTCTCCCCCACCCATGAGGGCTGAGCTCCAGGCCCACCTCCTCCAAGAAGCCTTTCTCATCTAGTGCAGCCAAGATGGTCACACCCTCAGGGTGGCCCTGCCCCGGCCTATGTGCAGGATGATTGTGACCCAATCTGGGTGATGTGCTAGAAACACCACAGCCTGGAGGCCCTGCAAAAAACAGAGGCTGGCTGAAATGGAGAGGCAAAGAAGGGAAAGAGCCATTGTCATCTGCTAAACAAGCCTAGTGGGAGAGAGCTATCAATGACTTTCCTTTTGGAAATAAATTCTAGTCAAAGAGCTGCAACTAAGTAGGTCCTTGAAGGATGTACTGCTTTTAAAGTGCCTCTCAACGGGTATTCTAAAATGGGCCAGCTGGCTTTTTCTCTCTGAAATCTCTCCTATTCACTGAGGCAAAGCCATGAGGTTTGTGCTCCAGGGGTGGAGAGAGCTGGTGTAACCAAGAAGATGGAGATCCCTAGGGCAGGGAAGGAGGAAAAGCCTAGAGGAATCCATCAGGCTGCAGGGGGTGGAAAACCTCTTCCAGTATCAGGAAGGAGAAGAAGGAAGGAAGGCAGGGGAAGTGGTTGGACTGTGTCATCCAGCTTCCTCCACAAGTCCTGCCCCCATGAAACCCAAGACAGATGTGGTATAAGGAGATCCAGGTTAAGGCTAAGGGTATTTCTGATTTCAGGGCTTATTTATGGCTTTCATGGAGGTTGACTCCATGGAACATTTTGGAACTCCAGAGAACATTTTGGTCCCTCTTAGAGAAGTACTGTATCCAACATGGCGCCACTGCCCAGAAGACAGAGTCAGCGATAGCTGGACAGGCAACTCCACACACAGTGGGTGGTCTCCTTTGGCTCCTCTAGAGGAATCTGGCGTTGTTCCCACTGACAGATGTGGGAAGTAGGGAGTGGAGCAGCCAGGGGGCTGCCATGTGAGGGTCGCAGTGACCCCAGAGGAGAGACAGGCCTGGGGAGGCTGAGCCGGGGCCAGGTGGTACCTGTGTCAGTAACACCGGATGCAGCATCACTGAGGATGGGACCCGGGCTGAGGTGAGGGAGCCCAGTGGGCACTGGCCATACTAAAAGGAAGACCGTGAGTTCTCAGCCATGAGCTCCATCAGAGGAGATCAGGAGTGGGTCGAGAGAACAGCTCCAGGACTTATCTGTCACTTTCGTGAGACCCCTCCCTTCACCAAAAGAAGACATATAAGCTTCCCTCTACTCTTAGAAGTTCCTTTGAGAAGAAGAGGAAAAAGGAAGAAAGATGGACTGTTTACCTGAAAGAGATTGGAATTCCTTTCAGTGTTAAACCATGGGGTCCCCTGCTTCCCTCCACTGTCCTGTTAGAGCAGATCTATTACAGAAAATAAAAGAAAGCCTCACTTTGGGCACAGTCCAGAGTGTAACATGTTACATTCTTGACCGTGATATAAGCTTAATCTCAGGTTTGGCCATAAATTTATGCTGAGGGCATGGTACTCACATGTGAAGTTGTTCTTCTTTTCTCACTCTTTCAAAGAATTTACCATTTATCATTTTAAATACCCAGAAACAGAGGTTTTTGAAGACAGTTATACCCCCTCCCTCCTCCCTTTGAGTGGGAAAGTTCTTGCTGTGCTGCCATATCCTTCCATTCCAATTCCTGTGTACTCTCCAGTGTGCTTCCCCTCTTCTGTGGGAGAGAGAGGATAGAGGCCAGAGATGGGTTCTCCATCAGGCCCAGCAAAGTTTGTGTCCCATAGGGAGGGTACATGGTCACTGGAGTAGAGTTTACTGCATGGGGTGCCAGGTAGAGCTTTGTAGACTTCCTGAGATGACAACTGCTGGCTTAGCTTTTGACTGTAACAACTGAACTAAGGGTGACTTAGAACATATAGATACTTAACAGGAAGTCTGAAGAAAAGTGTACCCAAAGTCAGTTCAGTGACTCAAGGATGTCATCAAGGAGCAAGGCTCTGTCTAGCTCTCTACTTTCCTATCCTCAGCATGTCAGCATTTTCGTTACCGTGCATGTTGTCTCACAGTCACAACACAGCTGCCACAACTCCACACATCACATTCTCATACAACTGTATTCAAGTCTAGCTCATGTGCCTCTCTTTTCCAGTAGGAAAACTTCTCCCAGAAGCTTGACCAGGGGTGGCTCCTGTGCCCACTCCCCAGACCAGGTTCTGCACCCACCTTCCCTGAGATCAAGGCATCTATGATCAGATACTCAGGGTTCTGTTAGCAGGGGGACAGGTTGGATGACTTTGAGCCAGGAAACTAGCAGTATTTGCCAATGGTTCCAGTGGGACCAGGCAAGGAGAGGGAGCCAGGGCAGGAAGCCTCCTGTGGCAAAAGCTAAGAGGAGGCAACGAAGAGGATTTAAAGTGGGTTGATGCTGCACTGCACTGTAGCTGATGAT
Organism: Rhinolophus sinicus; assembly: GCF_036562045.2. Taxonomy (NCBI): domain Eukaryota; kingdom Metazoa; phylum Chordata; class Mammalia; order Chiroptera; family Rhinolophidae; genus Rhinolophus; species Rhinolophus sinicus. The sequence goes on from NC_133759.1 coordinate 37,481,905, forward strand.
AATGGTGGTGGTGGTGGTGGTGGTGGTGGTGGTGGTGGTGGTGGTGGTGGTGAAGCCACAGGTTATGGAGCCCTTACTACATGTCACACTTGATTTCTTACTTAGCGGCCGCACTGCAGCCTCACAACAGCCCTCTCTATTGTTTTGCTTACAAGGGAATTGAGGCGCAATTCCCACTTGCTGCCAGGTGGAGGCGCTGAGGTCATTATTTCACCACCTTGGCTGTTGATGTGGGCTGTTGGGAGCGTGTCAAAATAGCTGTTGTGTGTCTGTTTCTTCTTCCTTCCTCCCTCACATAGTCAACACATAGTTAATGAAGTCTCCTTTGTTAGATTCATCAAACATCCTCGCATTCTAGGATACAGTGGAGAGCGAGGTAGTGAAGGTCCCTGCTGTCACGAAGCTACGTTCTGAAGGGAAGTATCCACGATCATCCAGAAAGTAATCAATCCGTAGGGAAGATATTATAATGCAGGTTAAGTAGGACCTTGTGACAAATTGGTGTCACCAGCAGTGTCTGGGGAGAGAGCCTCGTATATATGGGATGGTCTAGTAAGGGCTCTGTGAGGAGGTGGTATTAGGGCTGAAACTTCAATGGGGAGATGGCACCGCTGTGTGACAATCTGGAGGAAGAGGACTCCAGGCAAAGGAACAGGAAGGATGCGGGCTTGGAGGGTTACAGGTAGTATTGGGAAAACAGAAGAAAGCCAGCTTGGCTGGAGCCCGACTGGGCAGGGATTGGAGGGTCTTGGAGAAGCATCTGGATATTTTTCTAAGTGACATGAGAAGCAGTAGGACGTCTTCAGCAGGGAAATGCATAGTCTGACTGACGCTTTCAGACAGGTACCCCAGTTCCCAGACCTCCTTTTTCCGTGGTATACATTGACACTCCCCGTTCCGTGGGCATTCATCCTGTCTCCCCAGGAGGGCTGCAAGTTCCTGGGCGTGAGAACTGAACTCACCTCCTCTCGCACCTGCCCGAAGCTATCAGCAGTAAACTAGAGACAGAGATACCAAATGTTATGAATAAATATTGAAAGTTCCTTTACCTGAAGGGAACTGAGAAGCAACTGTCCCGGGTGGAAAGTGGAGCATGAAGGCATCTGCTTCTGAAGTACTGGACTCCACCATTTCACACAGCAAAGCAGGCTCAGAAGAGACCATCTTTCTGCCCTTGGGGATGTTTCTCCAGGTTGGTGGGGGTTCCTCTCAATCCAGCTTCCCATACACATTTGGGAGCAGCCCTGGGTCTCATTAGGAGGAGGCTGTCAGATGATCTCAGCGTCCGGCAGATCATTCCTCCAATGAGATCTGATAGGTAGCAGACGTGTGTGCTGGGGGTGACCTGGTGAGCAGCTACCCCTCGCCCCCACCCGTCAGCCAGGGGGCTTCCCCCACCCGCTCAAGGTGCTCTCAGAACTCGGCTCTGAATACACGAAACATGAGGCCGTCCCCCTTAATCAGAGCTGACTTATGGGAAAATTAAACACAGAAGGACACGCCAGCTCCAGGGAAGGTTCCTTTCTTGCCTTCCTGGAGGCCCAGTCTGGCTCTGAGCACCTTCAGGGAGAAAGACTGACCCCGCTGTCAGCCAGAGAGCTGTGACCCCAAGGTGGCAGTTGCATCCAGATGATATGTTCGTATCGACTGGAACAAGGAGAGTAATAACAAAAGAAGAAGAAAAGGGCAAAATCTCTTTTAGTTTGGAATGTTCTGTCTACTCTCCAAGTCCTGGATATCATTGATTTTTTCAGAAATACTGAGTTGAAATCTCATTAAGTTTTTCCAGGTGCATCAGTTACAAATCATCTAACTCCTTCTGGAGCCATTAGAAGGAATGCAAGTTCTGTTTAAGGCCGTTTAGGATGGAGAGCCAAGGGGGGCCAGGTTGGAGGGACTGTCAGAGGCTGGGTACAGGAAGCCGGGGAGAAGGTTCAGGAGGTAGAACCCTGCGGAGAGGAGACTGGGCTAAACTGTGACTCGACTCCATTGTCCCTGCTTGGATTGCAGGACAGGACAGGAGTCTCCCCTCTCGAGCCACATTGAATCTGCATGTGGGGCATGTGATACAGAGCCGGGGCGCTCCTTCCACACCCGAACTTGCCCAGAGTCCTTTGAAGGCTGCTGTGGGCTCCCTCTCCACTCAGGAGACCCTTTCTCATGAGGATTTAAAGCATATGCTTGGCCAAGGCTGTCAAAATGCATCATAGAGATGGTCCCAAAACAACCACTGAGCAACCCCCTCCCCCCATCCTGATCAAAGCAGAGGAGGCTGACATGCTGCTGCCTGTGGATGCTGGAACGGAGCATGGGAGAGCCATCTGGGACTGTAGGGCTGACAGCCCCACTAGCCACGGGGTGGTGGGGGTACTGTCCATGGTCTGCTGACCAGTTAGGCACCTGGACGGACCCTGTGCCCAAGGTATCAGCGATGGGTCAATGACTCCTCTTATCCAAAGCCAGATCATAGCAGTGTGGGCTGGGCCAGGGAATCAGAGTCTGATGCCCTGACTGGCAGACCTAGGTGGGGTAAGGCCATAGGTAAGGGGGCATGCGTGCCAGGCTAGGTGGGAAATTGGGAATCATGGGGGGTGCTTATGCCTGAGAGGTGGGCGAAAGAGGAGACGATACCCTAGAAGCCCCAAATCTGAAGCTAACTCAAGTTACAACAGCTTCCTTGCTTGAGCACCAGCCGTACGCCTGGCACTGTGCCAGAGCTGTCATGCCTAGCCTTGGGTGGTCTTCCTAACAGGCCTTGGGGGTGGGCGTACTAGTGTCACCTAGTTTGACAAATAACACAATGAATCACAAAGAGACTGAGTGCTCTGCCCAACTTGTGGCACAATTAGGATTTGAACCCATGGCTGCGTGAGCCCGAAGTTGGGACCCCTCATCCCTGGGTGTACCACTGCTCAGAAATCAGATCAGATGTGTCCTCACAGAGGAGAGGTGGTAATCAGGGGAACTGAGAGCTGGTGGTACAGGCCCATGGTGAGAGGCCGGCTCAGAGGAATTCCCTGTATGGGAAATCCTGGCCCAGCACTTGCACATCCAGAGGAGCAGGACTAATGGGTGGGGTCTCCTGCTGGGGACCACCTGGGCTAGACCTACCTGGGGATGACCCGCAGGTTTGGCCGAGTCAGGGAAGAGCAACCCACACTTCCCAGAGCTCTTCCCAACACCCTCGAATCTGGGGTATGGCCCCGTTCTCTGGAAACGTAGGAGAAAAGACTCAGAGAGGTGAAGTGAGTGGTGGCTGGCTCATGGTCATTACAACAAAGAGGCTAGTTTCAGAAGAAAACCGTTCATAAATCTGGGAGATAGTCCATCTGGGATCCTAATGGCCTTGCCATGGGAAGACTTTAGCTGAAGAAGAAGCTGCCATGTCTAGGAGAGAGACAAAATTGTCTAGCGCCATGGACTCTGCTTTTTTAGTTCCCTGGAGGGAGCTCCTGAATCAACACAACCAGGGTGTCTCAGGCAGGGCCGTTCAAGACCCACGCATGGGTGCAGAGCCCAGAGCCAGGATCTCAGGTTGCTCTGGCTGCGTTACTGCCTTATCTGGCCTGCAATGGGGGCCTAGCTGAGGGGCATGTACCATGTCCCTCACATACCCTCCCCCCATAGCTGAGCTCCAGCTTGATTCCACAGCAGCCCTGGCTCTGTGTTTCAGGACCCATGGCAGGTCCCTGGTACCCACCAGAAGCTCTGTGGTGCTGTCTGCCTAGCCCTCTGCCCCAGCCCCAGTGCCTAACGCATCAGACTTTTGGGCTCTGGTATGACCTCCAGGGCTGGCACTTGCCCAGTGTGTCCTCTCAACCCCCAGCCCACCTTGGCTTCAGATGCTCCTAGATGAAAACCCCATCACTTAGCAGCTGTGTTACCTGGGCAAGTGACTTGATCTGTGGTACTGCTTTTTAAGCTATTGCCTCTCAGCTCCAAACCTGACCCTCTCTCCTGTTCTGTGGTGCTCTGGGACTCCACAAATCAGGTTTAGGCCTTGCCAGTGGCTCCCTGTGAGGCTCTGCCAAGAGGGCACACCAGAGGGAGCCTGCAAGGCTGGAGGAGGGAGAAGGGACTCGCTCCTTCACATCAGCCCCCTGCTCCCAGCAGCAGCGGTCCTGCCCTTGAGCAGCAGCTGCTAGTTCAGTTGTTGTTCCCTCCACATTCCCAGAGCCAGCCCATCATGTCCCCTCAGAGGTCTGGGTCCCAGCCTTGCAGGCCCTCTTCAAGTGTCTAGGTCTTTGTAACCCCAAAGTCTCACCTCTGTCCCCCCCAGTGCTAGGGGTTATGACTGATTTTGAGCATCTTTTCCTGTGCGTATTTGCCATTCCAGTATTTTCTTTGAAGTGTTTGTTGAAATCACCTGCCTATTTTTAAAAGTTGGATTGCTTTCATATTACTGAGTTGTAGTTTTTTCTTTTTACATATTCCTGCTGTTACTACCTCTCTGATGTCTCAGCGTTCCCTTTGGCCTCTTCAGTTCTGCAAGTCCTGGTTAACGAAGCTTATATGAACTTGGCTCTGTCAAAAGCATGTTTGCCTTCTCCTGAAGGACACACCTGTTTGTACCTCAGAGTATTCATCCATCCAGTGGGGTCAATGCCTCACACACAGGTGGTCATGAGGAGATGTCTGTGACAGATGTCGTGGCCTGAGCCCTGGCACCCAGGCAGGACTTGGTTGGGGTGGATGAAGACCCAGCAGCTTCAACAGAAGCCCCAGCCGAGAGCTCCCACTGCAGCCCGTGGTGTCTGTTCTAAGCTGAGGGAAGAAGCAAAGTGCTCTCTTGAGCTCCTCTCATCTGACACAAAGGCAGATTTTCCAACTAGGCTCTCCTGCAAGGACTGATGGGATGTAAAAAGACCCGGGTCTACGTGTCTCTTCACCTTGGAGTGGGACAGGGGTGAGGGACTTCGACCCTTCTTACAGGCCTAATAGTCACGTTTAAGAAGGGACTTAATGAGTCATCAAAAACCTCTGACCTCCAAATGCGCTGTTAAGAAACAAAAAAGCTTTCAGTTTTATATCCCACATATAAGTGAAGTCATATGTGGGATTCTTGACTTTTTCCATCTGACTTTTTTACTTGTCGTGATATTCTGGAGATCCATCCATGTTGTTGCAAATGGCAGTATTTCATCTTTTCTTAGGGCCAAGTAGTATTCTATTATATATACGAGTATGTACCACGTCTTCTTTATCCAATTGTTTATTGAAGGACCCTTTGGTTGTTCCCAAGTCTTGGCCAATGTGAATAATGCTGCAATGAACATAGAGGTACATATATCTCTTAAGAATAAATGTTTTCAATTTTTTTCCGGCAGATACCCAGGAGAGGGATTGCTACAAATGAATAAATGAGACAAATAAACAAAAACACATAGACACAGACAATAGTATGGTGGTTACCAGAGGGAAAGGGATGGGGGGGTGAGGTAGAAAAGGGTAAAGGGCATCAAATATAAGATTAAGGAAGGAGATTTGGCTTAGTGTGGTGAACACAATGCAATATACAGATGATGTATTATAGAATTGTACACTTGAAACTATATAATTTTATTAACCAATGTTACCACAAGAAAGTTAATACAATTTTTTAAAAACCTAAAAAGAAAAAGTTGAAAAAAAAGAAGCAAACATACAAGCCATAGACTGGGAGAAATTAACTCAGTAATATGTACACAAACAACTTAAAAAATGGGCAAAAGGTTTGAATAGATTCTTCACAAAAGAAGATACCTGAGTGGCCAGTGTGTGCATGAAAAGATGCTGAATATTTGTAGTCAGAGAGAAATTAAAATTAAACCACAATTAGAGACCACTATACCCCCACTAGAACGGCTAAAGGGAAAAAGGCTGATGATACCAAGTGTTGGTGAGGATGTGGAACAACTGGAATCCTCCGACTTTGCTGGTAGGTTGCAAAAAGACATGGCCACTTGGGCAAACAGTTTGGCAGCTTCTTATAAAGCTAGACAACACTTACAGAATGATCCAGCCTCAGTCCCTCTCACAGATATTTACCTGAGAGAAATGGAAACATGTCTCTACAGAATCTTGTTTGCAAATGTTCATAGAAGCTTTATTCATAATAGTGAAAACCTGAAAACAACCCAAATGTCCATCCAACAGGTGAAGGGATAAATATCAAATGGGGACATATTAGTACGATGGAATACGAGCTCAGCAGTGGAATCAGTGAACAACTGGTATACGTGCTAACTTGGATGAATCTCAAAATCATGCAGAGGGAAAGCAATGAGACACAGAAGATTACATACGAATTATTATTGTTTATCCCATTTATATGAATCTCTAGAAAAGCCAAGGGGAATCTACAAAGATAGGAAGCAGAGCAGTGGTGGCTTAGAGCTACAGGAGGAGGTACTATTGACTGGGAAGGAGCACGGAGACTTTAGAGGAATGAGAATGTTCTATACATCCATTGTGGTGATGGGTCCACGGATGTACACATTTGTCCGGCTCATCAAAATGTACATTTAACATGGATGCATTTCATTGTGCCTCAATTATATTTCTGTAATGTTGATTTTAAAGGTATCACTCAGACAGGAAGCAGAGTTTTCACAAGACTGACATGAGGTGGGAACCCATCATCAGAGAGTGGCCCCAAATGGAGCCCCCTTCAAATTAAGCGCCCTCACCTACCCCTGTGTTGGGTATCTCTGTTTGTGCCCTCCCCCCTTCATCCTGCTCTGTGTCCAGGAGGCTGATCAGCATGGACTGCGTGGACAGCTCATTGCCCATCGTCTTCCTGTCCCATTTGGAGATCCAAGGAAGGAGGAAAGTTAGTGGGAGTATTTCTTCCTCTAGAGATCCTGCAGGCTACCCGTGCCCCTGGACTGAAGGTCACAGCCCCTTCAGAGCAGCCCTGTATGGACCACTCTCCCTTCCAGTTTCTGGTAACCTTCCATCATCCCACCCTTTCAGAGTTGGCACGTCTCTGAGGCTGCACTAAACTTGTGCCCAACACTTGAAAAGTCCATTTCTTAACCCCCCTTCACATTATCCTAATTCGAGTGTGCCATCTCTTGCCTGCTGGAATCCTGACTGATAGAGCACGTGATCTTTTCTGTGAAACAAAACTGAGGCTCAGATTCTGGTGAGAGAATCCAGGATGCAGGTGGAGGTAATGGCAGCAGAGCCAAGGGGCCCTACCTTTCCTGTCAAAGGGTAAGCTCTCAGACCATCGCCTGTTGGAGCTGGCGCCAGTCCTCTAATACAGCCTTGGCTCTGGTCTGGACCCAAATTCCTTCCCTAGGTTCCCTAAAGGAGTGAATAGTTTTGTTGTTGTTGCTATTGTTTAGATTCCACATATAAGTGAAATCATACAGTATTTGTTTTTCTCTGTCTGACTTATTTCACTTAGCATGATATCCTCTAGGTCCATCCATGTTGTCTCAACAGGCAAAATTTCATTCTTTTTTGGTGCTGGATAATATTCCGTTGTATACTTGTATATGTACCACATCTGCTTTATCCACTCATCTATTGATGGAAACCTAGGTTTCTTCCATATCTTGACCATTACTAGTGATGCTACAGTAAACATAGGGGTGCACATATCTTTTGAATTAGTGTTTTTGTTTTCTTCAAATAAATACTCAGAAGTGGATTACTGGATCATATGGTAGTTCTATTTTTAATTTTTTTGAGGAACCTCCATACTGTCCTCCATAGTGGCTGCACTAATTTACATTCCCACCAACAGTGTATGAGGGTTCCCTTTTCTCCACATCCTCGCCAGCACTTGTTATTTGCTGATTTATTGATGATGGCCATCCTGACAGGTATGAAGTGATACCTCAGTGTGGTTTTAATTTGCATTTCCCTGATGATTAGTGCTGGAAATGCATCTTTTCATATGTCTGTTGACCATCTGTATGTCCTCTTTGGAGAAATGTCTGTTCAGGTCCTCTGCCCATTTTTTAATTGGATTTTTCTTGCTGTTAAGTTATATGAGTTCCTTGTACATTTTGGATGTTAACACTTTATTGGATGTATCATTGGTGGATTTCTTCTCCCATTCAGTAAGTTGCTTTTCGTTTTGTTGATGATTTCCTTCATAGTATAAAACCTTTATAGTTTGATGCAATCCCATTTGTTTATTTTTTCTTTTGTTTCCCTTGCCCAAGGAGGCATATCCAAAAAGATATTTCTAAGAGCAATGTCAAAGACTTTATTTCCTATGTTTTCTTCTAGGACTTTTATGGTTTCAAGTCTTACATTTAAGTCTGTAATCCATTTTGAGTTTATTTTTGTATATTGTGTAAGAAAGTGGTCTGATCCAGTTTTCCCAACACCATTTATCGAAGAGACTGTCTTTACCCCATTGTATGTCCTTGCCTCCTTTGTCATGGACTAATTGATCGTATAAATGAGTATTCATTTCTGGACCTCTATTCTATTTCATTGATCTATATATCTGTTTTTATGCCAGTACTGTGATGAGTCTGAATTCTGGTACACCTTACTGCTGTCCTTCTTTACTAATCTTGGGGCGTAAAAGTCCAGAGCTTGTCTTGGTGTTACCCCACCTGTGGAATCTAAGGACCAAAAGGATCTATCTCCTGGTCCCCCCTCCTCAAAACGCTTCAGTGAAGCTCTGGACCCCCCAGACCCCTCTGAGCAGAGAGGAGGGGAGGCTGGGACATCTGTCCCCCTGGTCCCCTAAACCCCATGCTGCACCTGCAGTAAAACAAAGCCCAGAGAACTCACCTCACTGGTCAAGGCACTGATCCTTGGCATGGGGAGCCCATCCACGTTCCAGTTTCTTGAAGGGATGTCAAGGGCACATGTTGGGCTGCCCAGGTCTTTGAAATGCCTTCTGTAGGGGTGTCCCAGCAATAGCACCAGTCCCTGGGCTCCCCTTGCAGTTGGAGGCCAAGGCTGACTTTGTCTCATGGACCTCCCTGCTGATACCCCAAACACCTCATTGCACGCTCTGTAATGATTTTCAGAGTGTATAAAACATTATGTAGAGTTTATAGGAGATATATAAAATGATAACCCTTGTTCATTGCCAGGATCTTAGAAGCCCCATGTGAGTCACCCCTCGTCCCCTAGATCAGGGTATGTCAAGAGCGGCACCATCACATTTGGGCAGGGTAATTCCTTGTGGTGTATGTGAGGGGGTGCTCGTTTGTGCATGGTAGGATGTTGAGCAATGTCCATGGCCAGTAGCATCCTCCCCCATCCGCCATAGTTGTGACAATCAGACACTTCTCCAGACATTGTCAAATATGCCCTGGGGATGGGTGGTGTGTGCAAATTCACCTCAGTGGAGAAACTCTGCCATGGAGGAAACCACCATTCTGACTTGGTGACAGTTACCGCTTTGATTTTGAGCCTTGTGACACCCATACGTGGATCCCTAAAGTAACACAGTTTTGTTTTGTTTGTTCTAAAACTTGGTGCAACAGGAATCACACATGTAATCTTGGGTCTGTTTGTGAGACGCGTCCTTACTACTGCAGGTAGTTGCCTCGTGGTCATTTCATCCCTGTGTAGTATTCTGTCTGTGAACAGCCACATTCCATCCCTGACGGCCTCGGGGCTGTGGGGAGCAGGGCTGCTCTCCTGGTGCACCTGTGCTGTGTTTCTCCAGGGCACGTACTGGAAGTGGCATTTCTCCTGGGGTGTCTCCAGTGTTTTTGGAGCACTTGTACTAAATTAGCCTCCCACTGGCAGGGTGTCAACATTCCTATTGTTACACCTGTTTGCCAACGTTCACAATGGCCCACTTTAAAACTGTTGCCAACCGCTGCATGTGTACATTTCGTACTATCCTCCAGACCCCATTTGCACACCATTGGGGGCCTGCCCACCCCCATCCCGTGCTATTGCGGTGCCCCGACCTTCCCTCTGTCCTGGCTCTCCCTACCTGCACTGCATCTGCCTCATTTCTGTTTGTCTCTCTTGGGCCTGGTGGCCCCATTAAAGCAAGGATGTGTCCCTCACCTGTGTGTCCCTAATCTTACCATAAGATTGTGTGTTGGATGAATCAGAGAATAATTCTGGGGGTCAGTCCACAGGTGTTAGTGTCTCCTTCTGATGAGAGGAGAAACTGCAGCCCCGTGGGGGGAAGAGATGGGCCTGAGGCTCCTGACCCTTAACCCCGTCCTTCCCCGTGGGGCACTCAGCCCCGACTGCTCCTCCAGGAGTCCTCTTTCTTCTCATGTTCTCTACCCCCATCCCCAAGTACACTGGCTGACAGTCACTTGGGGTCCCAACAGGGAGGCAGCAGAGAGCCCCAATTGGGCACCTGTCCTGCTTCCCTGAGGTGGCCGGATCCCTGGGAGGTCTTGGTTGGAAAGGAAAGGGAATGGGCTGGTGGTGTGACTGAGGCGCACCGGCAGGGTACGCTGAGTTTGTCTCTTTCTCGGCTGCATTTGGGGAACAGTGACAGTGACCAAATTCCTATCATAAGAGAGCATATCCAGTGACGATGGGGAGGGGCAGACAGATGGGCATCGGGGAGACAGAAGCTAGCAAGGCCGTAGCCTGGAATCCTGAGAATGTGGAACATAAGGGGGAGGCAGTGGTGAGGGAGAGCTTCCTTTAGACGGAACATGGGTGACTGCCAGCGGGCCAGCCTGGCCTGGCGGGTGAACAGGTGGTAGAGCTAACTAGGAGGTACACTTACTCAGTGCCCACTGTGTACCTGGCATGATATTAGGTGCTTCACTGGCATCACCTCATGTTTCTGTCTGAAAGATGAGCTGGGATTAGCATCATCCTGAATGGACAGGTGAGGGCTCTGAGGCTCAGAGACGAGAAGCAGCTCGTCGAAGGTCTCTGTTTCCCCAGCAGAGCACACACTCCAGCTGGGGCTGTTGAATGGACCTGGAGCCGCTCCCTGCAGCACACACTCTTTGAAGGCCAAAGCCACGACACACCCAAGCCACACTATCCACGGTGGGCAGGACCCAGAGCAAAGAATGACTTCGGCCTCCAAGAACCCAAGTGAGCCTCTCCAGGACTGTGGGGGTGGATGGGGGTAGAGGAGGCATGAGAGCCAGAAAGTAGCAGAGGCTGGAAGAGCAGGGGAGCCTTTTGGAGACACAGAGACCCACTGGAGTGGGCGCAGAGATGGAAGCGGGTCGGCGGCCTTACGAGTTCCAAAATGAAGGCCATTTTGGCTGCTAAAGTTACTGTCCACCATCTTTCCAGAATACCTCCCAACTTGTACTTTCAAAGAATTTACAGTTAAAGCCCTTTCACCCAGGCGACCCCTTATAAAGTCTCCCGAGGGAGTAGGGTTGCCATAAAACCCAAGACATAGGTTTGAATTTCAGATAAATGTCAAATAATGTTTCAGTATAAGTATGTCCCAAGTATTGCATTTACTTGAAATTCAAATTGATCTGGGCATCCTGTCTTTTCACTTGCTAAATTTGGCCGCCCTAGGAGTGAGGCCTGCGCTGGTAGCATCCACATTCTACCCACAAAGGAGTGAGGCATGGGCAACTTGTATGGGGGAGGGCTGCACTGGCATTGCGCGCTGATTCCAAGCCCGGGCCCTGCACTCACACAGCTGCCACCTCCGAGAGCTAATTGCTGAATAGAGTTGCAACCTGACATCTGGGCCATGTGTCAAACCACAACAGAGCCTGTCTTCCCTTTCATCAAGCGAGGTGGGAGCTGCCGGAGCCCTTGGAGGGAGGGAGGGCCCTTACTTCAAAGGCCTTGTCCCAAGAATTCTAGCCACAGCCTTCCAGGTTTGCTTTTGGCTTCATTTCTTGGACTCACTTGGCTCTAGGGACAGAGGTTTTACTTGCATGTAGTGAGAAGATATTGCTTCTTTTTTTTCCACTGTGGGGAAAATACCTTCATCAAATGATGTATGGCCCTTTTCCAAATTCTTTTACATCTATTCATTAGTCCTCATGGCAACCCGTGACAAGCCTTCATATACTGTTGTTCCCATATTACAGATGGAAAAACTGAGCACAAAGCGCTTTGGGCGCTGGCCGGGGGACAGAGAAGGGGGCTTTTCTGGCTCAAAGGTCTTGCCTGGTTACCATGGGAAGGGGACAATGGAGCGTTGCCCCCCAGATTTCAGAACATAAATCTCACTAAGCCAGAACCCAGCAAACCAAGGCTCCCATCACCTCAGATTCTGCCTTCTTTCTCTGCCTTCTCTGGAAATAAATTGATTCAAATTTTCCTCCAAAGAAGTAACTCCCATATCTATCCTCAGGCCAGCCCAACCCATCCCGATGTCTTGTCCTTCTCCTCCTGCAGTCATTCTGTTGCTGGGATTCAGAGTTAACATTCAAGGGACATTCTGTCCAAAGCCACCAGAAATGGTGGGAACTGTGAACACTGTAATTTCAGAAAGATTATCAGCTGCAGGCAGGGAAAGGAAAGCGACTTCAGATGCTCTCTTTCTGCCCAACAGAAGCGCCCATGTCCCCATGACTCCAGCCAGCCAGGGTCTCCTGGGCAGCAGTTCCAAGGCGTGGTGATAAGGGTGCGTGGAGGGAGACACTAGGGAAACAGGTCCCACCACACGGCGCGGGAGGGGCCAGCTGGCTGCAGCACTCTCCACGTCTGGTGTAAAGCACAGGAGATAAAGCCCGGTGGCGTGTCGGCACACCATGTGGCCCTGTGGTCTGTGTGGCTTGGCTTTCCTGCAGAGCAGAGATGGCCCTGTCCTCCATACATTTCATTGCCCAAGCCAAACATTCCATGCCTCTGGCAGGAAGGTCTGCAGGGCCGGTGGCAAAGGAACCAAGAGGCTGTGTGTGTGTGTGTGTGTGTGCGCGCGCGCGCGCGCGCTGCTGCTGCCATGGGTTGTGTAACCAGCTTCTCTCCTTGAGAAGCTCAGACAGTCCTCAGCTGGGCCCCTTGCCTCGCCTCGCTGGGGAGTGGGAAGTGAAGCCTCAGGGACACTATTTGTGGTGTCAGTGCCGATGGGAACATGTGTGTGAATAGCCCTGGGTCATCTGTCCAGGGCCTCCTGCTATGGCCTGGCCAGTCCTGTCCTCTAGAGACAGAAAAGATGAAGGAACCTCAAACTCAATCCCATTTCAATGGTCATGAAAAGTTAGAGAAGCCAGTGGTTCCAAAATCACAATTAAGAACAGGGTGAAATGAGATGGGACGGATGTTGAGGGGCAGGTGAGAAAGGTGAAGGGATTAGGAAGTACAAATTGGCAGTTACACCGTAGTCATGGGGATGTGAAATACAGTTATCACAAAATGGGGAACATAGTCCATAATATCGTAAAAACTATGTATAGCGTCAGATGGGTACTAGATTTACCGGGGGATCACTTCATAAATTATATAACTGCCTAACCAACCACTACGCTGTACACCTGAAACGAATATAAAATAATACTGAATGTCAACTATAATTTAAAAAATATATAGTCACAGGATGTAAAATACAGCAGAGGGAATATAGTCAATGGTATTGTAATAGCTGAGTACTGTGTCAGACGTAGTCAGGGTAGTAGACTTGTTGGGGTTATCACTTTGTGAGGCGTGTAAATGACTAATCACTATGTTGCACACCTGAAACTAACAACAACAACGAAGCAGCGCCCGGCACTTACCAGGTTCCCAATAAATATGACCTAAACAAACAAACACACAGAAAGAAGAAGAACAGGGTGAAATGCACACTAGTGACAATAGCCTCCAGCCTGGTTTCCCATCATTCTCATCTCACTGCTGCCAGAGGGATCTTTCCAAGGGCTGCCCTTCTTGGGGAGAAGTTCCCTGATGGCTGGAGTACTGGTTCAGATGCAGTGGCCAGGCACGCAAGTCCCCCACCAGGCTCTGTCCTCCCAGCCTGTGGACCAGGCCCCACTCACCCCCGACTTGCCAATCCCTGTGCCCCTGTGAACCTGGTCCCCCTCCACCCTTAAGCCTAACCACCTGGCTCAAGGCCTATCTCTCCGTTCCACCTTCCTCTAACCTCACCGGCCATGCTGCCCACACCAGCCGTTTTGTACATGTCCCAAGGCTGTCCAAGTTTGTTATCGTCTTATGATAACCACATCTCACAGATGCCCAGAGCTTTCCAGCAGACAAAGCACTTCCACAAGACATACTCACATATTCCTCACTGCACCCCTGTAATCCGGGATTATGCTCCCACTTTGCAGATGAGCCTGAGAAGTTACCTGCCGACTCTAATTCTAAGTCACCGGGTTTGTTGAGGTGGAGCTTGCCTTCTAGGTCTGACATTTCCTGACTCAGTCTCTCCTCCACCCCACATTTGAAAAGTCCACAGCAAATGCCCTTGGGCACAAGCAGGGTTTCTGAGTGTCAGATGGGAGGAAAGCTGGCCTTCTGGTTCTACTAAACACATCCTTTTAGAAAAGCAAGTCTCCCCAAAGACAGAGTTGCAGAGAGTTATCACCAAGCTTCCAGAACTAGAAAGAGGGGGTTGCATGCCTACATGCGGGCTTTTGGCATTTAGGAGGTAGACAGGGTCTTTGTAGCATGGTCACCCTCTCTCCCAGGCCCAGGGCTCCTGTCTGCTCCCCACCGCCCCCTCCAAAGGAATCAAGAGGCTGCATGAAAAGGGAGGACACACTGTGTCATCAGAGAAAAGCTGAATACGGAGGCTGCTGCCCTGGCTCCACTACGGACTGGCAAGCTCCACATGGGCTGATGGGTGAACACCCAGGGTCTGCATCCTGACAGCGGTCCCACAGTGCCACCTAGTGTCATCCTAGGAGGACACATGTCCCCTCACTCCACGGACCGGCGCTGCACAAGAACCCAGAGCACCTTCAAGGGCCAGATGAAAATCTGGATCTATACAAATGAGTGAAGAACGCTGGAAATGGCATGCATTGAAAAATATATAATTTTTTATTACTTACATATATTTAAAATATAATTGTTGGGAATGCAAAGTGGTACAGCCACTTTGGAAGACAGTTTGGCAATTTTTTTCAAAACTAAACGTACTCTTACCATACTATCCAGTAATTGTGCTCCTAAATATTTACTTAAATGAATTGAAACTTATGTCCACACAAAAGCCTAGATATGAATGTTTATAACAGCTTTATTCATAATCACCAACAATTTGAAGCAATCAAGATGTCTCTCAATAGCTGAATGGATAAGCAAACTGTGCTACATCCATCTGATGTACTATTCTTCAGTGATAAAAAGAAATGAACTATCTGTAGATATCTTAAAAACCATATACATATGGTTTTTGTGTGTCAGTTAAATAAGGTGTGATCAGAAGATAATCAGAAAGATTTTATATCCAAATTGAAAAAAACAAAAATAAACATGTTTGCTTTATAGTTGTATCCCCCACATAAACAAAAAAAAAGAAAGAAAGAAAGAAAGAAAGAAAGAAAGAAAGAAAGAAAAAGAAATGAGCTATCAAGCCACAAAAAGACATGGAAGAATGTTAAATGAATATTACTAAGTGAAAGAAGCCAGTCTCAAAAGGCTACATACTGAATGATTCCAACTATATGACATCCTAAGAAAAGCAGTGGTTGCCAAAGTTTCAGGGGGCATAGGAAGGGCTGAATAGGGGCACAGGGCATTTTATGGCAGTGAGAGTGTTCTGGATGATACCGTAATGGTAGATGCTTGACATTATGCATGTGTCAAAACCCACAGAATGCACAACAGAAGATTGAACCCTGGTGTAAACTGTGACACATTTTTTAAAAAATGTGTCAAGATTGGTTCACCAATGGTAACAAATGCAAAAGGTTAATTATAGGGGAAACTGAGGGCAGTATATGGGAACTCTGCTTTCTGCTTAAGTTTTCTAGAAACCTAGAACTGCTCTGAAAAATAAAGTAGTAAAATTAAAAAGATGTTGGTGAACATGTTGAGATACTGGTAGGGAATGGAAGCTTTGTACCCTTTCCCCGTGCTTTGCCCTTTACATCTCTTCATCTGGCTGTTCATTCGTATCCTTTAATATCCTCTGTAATAAACTAGCGTCCAGTGAGTTAAAAAAAATTTTTTTTAAGGTAATCGACTGTTTAAACAAAAATAGTAATCCATTGGGGGGCATATAACATACGAGTATATATATAAGTAAAATGCATGATAAAATGAGGGGAAAAACAGAAGTATACTATTGTAAGGTTCTTATATTTGAAATAGTCTAGTATCAGTTGAAAGTATGCTGTGTTATAGATATATACTATCCTAACACAATCACTGAAATAAAAATATAAGAAGCCAAAAAATGATATAAAATGGATTATAAAAAAAACCAACTCAACTTATTTGGAAGAAAGCAGAACAAGAGGGAAAAGGGATTATGAACAGTTTGGACAAATAAAATCCAAATAGGTTTCCGGTCTAGCATGTAAGGAGCTCGGAAATCATCACTATATCCTAACAAATAAAAAGCTGAACAAACGGAAAATCAACAATTCTTAGATCTGTCAGAGAAGTGAGGACAGAGGGCAAACTGCTACCCACAAAATTGGAGAGACAGATAGGAGGATACACAAAATCACAACTTGTAGGAGCAGAAACCTCTAGGAACCAGTACAGAGGTAGGAAAACCTGAACTGTAATTGACAAATTACTGGAAGCTCAGTGTGAACAAACGTATTAGGGTTTAAAATTCCAGGGGGACTCTAGACTTCTGTGAGTTTTACCTCTAGGAGATGGACCAGGTTCTCAGTGAAGAGCAGAGAAAAATCTCCTCATGCTTCCTGCAAGGAAGGGGGAAAGTAACCATTTTCAAATATGCCCAACCACTCTGTTCTTCTAGATAAGGCCTGACCTCAAGAGAAACTTTTATCGAAGCCTAACCTGCTGGGGTTTTATCAGAGCCTAGGTGACCCAGGGGAAGGAAAATACCGAACTCTAGCTCCCACTAACAATCCTATTGCACCTAACGGGGTGGGGGAGAAACTGAGAAGCACATGTGAAGTTCACAAAGGTACAGGCTCATTAAAAGACTGAGACCCAATCATAGGAATATAGAACATATCCCCCCTGTCCACACCTCATCTCCACATCACTTTTACTCACTACACCATGTCCACCTATCAAGAAAAAATTATATGGGATGCTAAAGGGCAAAAAAAAAAAAAAAAAAAAAAAAAAGAACATAAGTTGAAGAGACAGAGCAAGCATCAGAACCAGACTCAGATATGGAATTATTAGAAGAGGAATTTAAAACAACTATGATTAATATGCCAAGCGTGCTGATGGATAAGTGAGAATAGATGGGCAATGTAAGAAGAGAGCTGAGAATTCTAAGAAAAAATTAAAAATAAATACTGGAGATCAAAAAAATCTGTAACAGAAATGAATGAAGAATGCCTTTGATAAACTCAGTGGACTGGACATGGTTGAGGAAAGAATCTCTGAGCTTGAGGATGTCAGTAGAAACTTCCAAAATGGAAAAGCAACGAGAATAAAGACTAGAAAAAACAGAACAGAATATCCAAGGACTGTGGGACAATTACAAAAGGTGTAACATACATGTAATGGGAATACAAGAAGGAGAAGGGGAAAAAAGGGAACACAAGAAATATTTGAAGTGATAATGACTGAGAATTTCCCCAAATTAATGTCAGACACCCAACCACAGATCCAGGAATCTCATAGAACAGTACGCAAGATAAACATCCAGTAATCTACATGGAGGCATATCATATTCAAACTGTAGAAAATTGAAGATAAAGAAAAATTCTTGAAAGAAGCCAGAAGAAAAACACCTTACCAACAGAGAAGCAAAGGTAAGAATTACATCAGACTTCTCAGAAACCATACAAGTAAGAGAGTGGAATGACATATTTAAAATGTTGAGAGAGAAAAAAATCCATCAATCTAGAATTCTGTACCTTACAGAATTCTGTACCTTCAAAAGTGAAAGTGAAATAAAGATTTTTTTCCCAAAGAAACAAAAATTAAGGGAATTTTTTTTTTGCCAGTAGATCTGCCTTGCAAGAAATGTTAAAAGAAGTTCTTCAGAGACAGGGCAAATGATATAGGTCAGAAACTTGGATCTATATAAAGAAAGGAAGAACATTGGAGAAGGAATAAATGAAGGTAAAAGAAAAACTTATTTTTCTTATTCTTAATTGATCTAACAGATAACAGTTTGTTCAAAATCATAATAGCAACAACATACTAGATTATGTATGCTTATGTGTATATTTATACAGGTTTATGTATAAGTGAAATGAATGACAGCACTGATACAAGGGATGGGAGGGAGGAATTAGGATTATTTTCTTACTATAAGGTATTCACACCTCCCATGAAGTGGTGTAGTGTTATTTGAAAGTGGACTTAGAATAGTGGAAATGTATATTGCAAACTCTAAGGCAGACATTAAATAAAGAAATATAACTGATAGGCTAAGAAAGGAGAGAAAATTAAATCATGTAAAATGCTCAATTAAAACCAAAACAGGCAGAAAAAAACTAGAAGACAAATATAGAAACAAAGAACAAAGAAAACAGTAACAAATATGATAGATATTAATCCAACTGTATCAATAATTGCTTTAAATGGCAATGGTCTAAACATACCAATTAAAAGACAGAGAATGTCAGAGTGGATCAAAAAACAAGACCCAACTATAGGTTGTCTACGAGAAACCCACTTTATATATAAAGACACATATAGATGAAAAGTAAATGGATGGAGCTAGATATACCATGCTAACACTAACCAAAAGGAAGTGGACAGAGCAGACTTTAGAGCAAGGAAAGTTATCAGGGATAAAGAAAGGTATTATGTAATGATAAAGGGGTCCATTTTCCAAGAAGTCATAATAATCCTTAATGTGTATGTACCTAGCCACAGAGCATCAAAATATGTGAGGCAAAAACTGGCAGAACGACAAGGAGAAATAGAGGAATCCTCTGTTACAGTTGGGACTTCAACACCCCTCTATCTGAAACGGACAGATCCAGCCGGCAGAAAATCAGTAAGGACGTAATTAAACTCAACAGCACCGTCGATCACTGGATATAATTGACATCTATTGACTGCTTCATCCAACAACAGCAGAATAAACATTCTTCTCAAGCTCACATGGAACATTCACCAAAATAGACCATATGCTAAGTCATAACACACATCTTAACAAATTTAAAAGAATAGAAATCATACAAGGCCGGCCCTCAGATCACAATGGAATTCAATTAGAAATTAATAACTGAAAGGTAACCAATTGCACACTGAACATTCACCAAAGGGGCCTGTATTCTGGGCTATAAATCAAATTTCAATAAACTTTAAAAGCTTTAAGTCATGCAAAATATGCTGTACACCTGAAACTAATATAAAATACATTGAATGTCGACTATAATTGAAAATTAATTAGTTAATTTATAAAAGTGAGTTTAGCAAATTTGCAGGATAAACACTGATATACAAACATCAGTTGTCTCTCTACAGATGAGCAACCATCATAAATTGAAATGAAAGTAATAATAACATTTATAAGAGCATCAAAAATATGAAACTCTTAGGGATAAATCTGACAAAAGATATGATCTGTACATTGAAACTACAAAACATTGCTGAGAGAAATTAAAGAAGACCTAAATAAAGGGAGAGGGAATCATTGTTCATGGGTGAACAGACTCACTATTGTTAAGAATAGATTTGATTTGATCTGAGATCTTAGGTTTTATCTGAGATTTGATATAATCTCAATAAAAATTCCAGCAGGATTTTTGTAGACATTGAAAACCTGATTCTAAAATTTATATGGAAATGTAAAGAATATAAAATAGCCAAAACAACTTTGAAAAAAAAAAGAACAAAATTGGAGAACTAACACTATCTGATTTCAAGATTGATTATAAGACCACAGTAATAAAAACAGCATAGTATTGGTATAAAGATATAAAAGTAGACCAACAGAACAGAACAGAGATTCCAGAAATAGATCCATATGTATATGGACAACTAATTTTTGAAAAAGGTGCAAAGGCAATTCAGTGCAGAAAGGATAGTCTTTTCAACTTGGAACCATTTGTATCCATATGCAAAAATATACTTCAATCCATACCTCATATTATATAAAAAATTTAACTCAAAATGGAACATACACCTAAGTGTGAAATGTAAAACTATAAACCTTCTAGAAGAAAACAGTAAAAAATGTTTGTGACCTTGGGTTAGGCAAGGCACGACTCATAAAAGAACACATTGATAAATTGAACTTCATCAAAATTTAAAATTTCTCTTTAAAAGATATTGTTAAGGGAATACAAAGACAAGCCACAAACCAGGAGAAAATATTTGCAAACATTTTAAATATAGGACTTATACCCAGAATATTTAAGAATTCCTGAAATTCAATAATAAGAAAACAAACAGCCCAACTTCAAAACTGGCAAAATATTTGAATGGACAACTTGTGAAAGAAGATACATGAATGCCAAATAAGCACATGAAAAGATACTCAGCAGTCATTAGGCCAGTGCAAGTGAAAAACCACAATGAACTACCACAACACACCTATTAAAATAGCTAAAATTAAAAAGACTGACCATATCAAGTGCTGGTGAGGATGCTGAGGAAAGAAAACTCTCATACACTGTGGAGAAGTAAAATGGTACAATTGCTTTAAAAAACAGTGTGGAAGTTTCTTAAAAAGTTAAATGTACATATGATTCAATCATCCCACTTCTAGATATTTTCCCAAGAGAAACGGAAATATATGTCCCAAGACTTGTACACAAAAGTTCATAGGAGTTTTATTTGTAACCCAAAGGCTGGAAAAACCCAAAAACAAAAGCCCCTCAATAGGTGAATGGATAACAAATTGTGGTACATCCATATGATGAAATATTATGCAGCAATAAAAAGGAACAAACTATCGATACATGTGACAACATGGATGACTCTTAAAATAACTATGCTAAATAAAAGAAGACAGACCAAAAAAAAAAAAAAAGAAGAATACATGCTGATGATGCCTTTTTAAAAACAAAAGTCTGAAAAATGCAGGGAATCTGTAGGGAAAGAAAGCAGTGGTTTCCTGGTAGAAGGAGTTGTGCATGAAGAATGGGAGGAGGGGATGGCCAGAGGGCACAAGGAAACTTTTGGGATGATGGACGTGTTCATTACATTGATTGTGGTGATGGTTATATGGTGTGTGCATAGGGTGAAACTTACCAAATGATATGCTTGAAATATGTGCTGTTTATTGTAAGCCGATTGTACCCAAATAAGCCTGTTTGTTCACTTATTTATTTATTTATTTATTTTTAAAAAGCCAGTCAACGCCACAGGGAAATCATTGAGGTCAGGGATATGTGTATTCTCTTCTTGTATCTTCCACGATCCTGTACCAGACCCGGGTAGGCTGAAGGTAACCAATAACCATTTGATTACTTTCACCTCTATGAGACTTAACAGGGTGGAAAGGACACTCCCTGAGGAAGGATGTTTACTGGTGCCATTCGGCTGATGGGGAAATGATTTACTGATGTAGCCAGACTCACAGCGGGGAGGGGCGTGGACCTGGTCACCCATTTCTCTGGTCTGCTAGTTCCAGTCAATTCATGTCTATTGGAAATGTTTGCAGCCCTGGATGGCTTTTACAGGAGACAGAAGGAATGGCACACAGCCAGGGAACAAGATGAGACGAGGCAAGAATGATGATGATGAGGAGGATGGATGGATGATGATGCCAGTAACAGTAATAATATCATCCACCACTTGATGGGCACTGACTGCTTCTTGTCTGCTAACGCTCACCCCCGAACTATGTGGAAGCTGCTATCATCCCGTCTAAGAGGGGAGGAAACCAAGATGCTGAGTAACAAGGGCTCAGAGGATAATAACAAATTGTGGAATTAGAATTTGATTCCAGAGCTCTTACTATGAAACTGCCCCCATTCCCAGGCCAATATACATATGTGAACATATGCATGCCCATCTGGACACACTCAAGACCTCACAAATACACCCACCCATGTTCACCATACATTTACCTGTGTACACACGTATTTGAACACACATGCACATCCGTGGGCATACAAAATGGCTACCCATACATACACACGTGTATGCACACACACACCCTCAAAGAGAAACACAAACACATGCGCACACACATGGGCATGACACATATAGCCAAACACACACACTGCATGTGCACATACACACAGGCACACACATGTAGGGCGCCTACGATCATACATTCTGCCCTTTGGTTCTGGCTTCCCATTAGCGGAGACCAGCACGATCTGCTGCCAGCCTCTCCCAGGCAACACCCCAGGAATCCCCAGGACACATCAGTCCTGAGGCGAAAGTGAAATTCTGCTCAGGCCCCGGAGCTGGGACTGCAGGCAGTCAGGGCAATCGGATGCACCACGTTTTATCATGAAAGAAATTTCTGATGGGCTTACTAATCTTTGAAAACACCAGCTCTCAGTCCAAAGGACTTCCTGAGTTCAGATCGAACTGAAAAATAACCCTGTGACAGACCACCCAGTTCTCAGCTGATGGGAATTACTTTCAACCCAGGCCAGCATGTCCCTCAGACAAAATGTTCCACATACCAAACCTGACAGCAGCCAGCTCTCAGGAGCAGGGGAGCCAAGTGTCAGCTATTATAGATCACATCCACGATGGCTGTGACATGCGGGTGGTTGCTCTGGGCCTGTGTCATTGTGGGGGCATCTGGAAGGAGCTGGCCTAAGTGCCTTTGACATTTATGTCCCTGTGCTATAAGACAGAAAGTCTGCCTATCGTCATAGACAGATGTAGCCTTGGCCTCTGGCAATCATTTTCTATTTCAAGTGTTCAGTTTGGGATAGAATTGTAGCTCAGTAGGTGCTGTCAGAAGAAAAGAGACATTGTCATGTGGAAAATTGGTGATAAACTGATAACTCCAGGGCGGGGGGAACTGACTCATTCACCCCCACCGCTTCCTGGCAGAGGACAGTCTCCCTCCCTGCTCTCTTTTTGAGCCACATTCTGGGCTCAGGAGACAATTTGTATCATTAATGGAAGTATCCATGTTTTTCCTCACCCCCTGAAACACAAGGGAACAGAGCTTTTCCACCATAAAAGCTGCCAGGGACCCCACAGTGTAGGGTCTCTGCATTGAATAAATTGGGTGGCTTTGGGCAAGACTCAACTTTGGAGCCTCAGTGTACGCGTATTGAAGATGGGAAATCAGTGCCTGCCCTGTCTGCCTCACCAATCTGCCGTGAAGAGCAACGGGACTCATGAGAAGATCGTGCGCTCGGAGTGAGAAGGCAGGTGGCTGTGCTGAGTCGTGTCCTTCAACACCAGGCACATCTTCATATGTTTGTCCTTTCCTCTAGAACTATCAGAAATAGTTTCCGGGCTTCCGGATCCTGGCCCCTCTCCTCCTGCACTGCTGCAGAATGCCCCCCCACACACACTCGGGGTGGGCTTTTGAGGCTTCAGGTTTTAGCATCACCGTGAGCAGCTACTGCTAACTTCTTGCTCCTGAAGCTCCCAACACAACCCTGACTTTTCTCAGCCAATAACTTTGCTTTCTATTGCTCAGAAAAAGAGAGGCAGAGAGGCAGGTGGCGCTCTGATTCCCTCAAAACCTGTGGATACATTCTACCCATCTTTTAACTCCTTGCCTCCTGGTCCAAAGGCACCTTCGCATCAATGGCCGATGTCCCCACTTAGGATCCCATGACCTCCAGCTTCCTTGGGAACTTCCATTCATCACTTGTCCCTTGTCACTTTACTCCTTTCTTCCTAGCTGTCCCTTTTCAGTGCCCAAAGGGGCTTTGACCGTGAAATTTGTGTCTGTAGGAACACGTCGAGGGTTTGGATTCTGAAGAGGGACGGGAAAAACACTCTGGGTGAGGACAAAAATGGGGCAGATGTGGCTCTTGGGGAAGGCTTCAAAGATAGGTTTTTGAAGACTATAGCTACTGCAAGGGTGTTGCTGAAGATTGCAGTGGTTCTTGGATTGTCCAGACTGTCACCTGTTTCAGGACATCTTTTCTCTCTCCTGCCCAATCTCTGACTTCTACTCCCACGCCCTCATCTTGAAGAATTCTAAAAGCCCAGGGCAAAGTCCTAGTCCCTTTAAGGAAACAATGAAAAGTTTAGACCTTGTAAACTCACTGACAGGTAATTGAAAAGTCACTATACTTTTTTATTTCATTTTAACTTTTATTTTTCTTTTTTCAGGTACAGTTGACAGTCAATATTATTTTGTGTTAGTTTCAGGTATAGGACCCATTTTTTTCTCCACAGAGCTGGAGATCATTCTCCCAGATTTGACCTGATGAATCCTAGCAGTAGATACAGCCAGGGTGTCTTGGAACTGTCAATCAGAGGGCCAACTCTCCCCATTCCCCAGGGGTGACTAGGACCCCATGCAGGACAATCAGCTCCTCTCACCAGGAACTTGAATTTGTTGGAAAGCATGTTAACTGGAACAAAGCAGCCTCCTGGAGAGATTGCTCTTGAGTTCTTGCCTTATTGGGGGTCCCTGGAGCTTCTATCCTCCAAGTCCTTCCTGAAGCTTGGCCGCTCAGCTTTTCCTTTAACTCTGTGAGATATTCAACATCCTTCCAATCACTTCCACCTCTGTGTTAGTCAAGAAAGATTTCTGTTGCTTCCAAGAAAATCATAACTAATGAACATATGTCTCTAAAGTTCTCCCTTTGAAGATTTTTTCAAAAGCCAATCACTTGTTGCCAAATGACCTTCTTGCACCTCCTTCTGAAACACCAGGCACCAGGTCCTGAAAGAACTTTATTTTCAAAGCCTGCAAGAGAAGTACTATCATTATACCCATTTTGCAGGTGAGGGACTGAGGCTCTGAAAGATGTGGGCATCTGCCCAAGGTTACAGCTGGAACCAGGAATCTTGGTTATTCCATGTCAGCAAGATGTAGTGTAGCCTAAGTAACGGAGGTTAATGAAAGGAAAGTGGGAGAGTCTGTGGCCAAGACAGCACCTTTTTCCATCTCGCTCTTTCTCAAACCTCTTAGTCTGCCATCTCTGCTTCGGCTCCATTTTCCTGCCTTTCTCTGGAGACTGGTTTTCTCTGCTCTCATTAACGAGCATATTGCTGAAAAAGACTGCTCCAAACCTAGTTACTCACTTCCAGCTTCTACCATCCACTATAGTTTCTGTGTTTCTTGGCTTGAAACACGGAGAGAAAATTTGTTTGGTACCTGGACAGCTGGGGTAGGCTGAAAAACGTACTGCACCCCCCCCCCCCCAAAGCTATTTACCTCCTAATCCCTGGAACCTGTGAATGTTGCCTTACATGGAAACGGCATCGTAGCAGAGGTGATTAAGCTAAGGGTTTTAAGATGGGGTGATTATCCTATATTATGTGGGTGGGCCCTACTTGCAATCATATATATCCATAGCAGAGTGAGGCAAAGGGAGATTGGGCACAGACAGACAAGAAGGTGATATGAAGATGGAGGCAGAGATTGGAGTGATGCGGCCATAAGCCAGGGAATGCTTGCAGCCACCAGGAGCTGGAAAAGATAAGGAACAGATTCTCTCCTAGAGCCTCTGAAGGGAGCACAGCTCTGCTGATACTTTGGTTTCAGCCCAGTGGTACTGATTTCAGATAACTGGCATCCAGAATTGTGAGACAATAAATTCACCAAATTTGTTACAGTGGCTACGGGGAACTACTACAGCAGCCAGTGGATTCCTTCCTCCTGCATGGTAGCCACTCATTGCCCAGTCAGTTCTGTCCAGGGGCATATTATAGGGAAACACAGCCACTGAGGCCTATACTCTCAGCAGTGGCTACGAGAAAGTAGGTGGTTGATTCTCAGAGAAAGGGCACGGCTGGGAGACGCTTGCATGCATCCCACTGCCACCTCCTGACACCTTTCATCACGTAGGTGTGAGAGGAAGTATTGGGAAGCCAGGGCAGCAGTCATGCCTGAATGCAGCACCAAGCTTAGGGCCCTCTGCTTCCCCACCCAAACAGGGAATGTGTTCATACACAGAGTTCTTACTGGGCAGTGGAAGAAAGGAGGTGAGATTAGAAGACGGGTCTCCCTGTCCAGCGAATTCAAACAAGGGTTGCTTAACACCCTTCTTTAGCCAAGTCTTGGGATTAGTTCTTAGCACAGGCACCAACCTACAGTCCAGGGGGAGGATAAGACCTGCACATACCCTGGACAGCTGGCAAGAAAATAACAGGATCATTTAATCATTTATCTAGTCGTTTATCTGGCAGATGTTTGCTGTGGACATAGCTGTGCCAGCTAGGTGATATTATAATAACATATAGAGAGTCATTGTCTTCATGGGGGTGAGGAAAATAAATATAGATAAATTAGGAAAATAATCACAAACGGAAAAGGGCTATGAAGGAAATGAGGAAGTTTCTGAGACAGAATAAGGTGCATGAGTTTATGGGGGATGACGACAGTGGTGGCAATCAGGGCTTGGTACCAGGAGTTATATTTGGGGGCGGGGGGGGGATCTGTGAGAAGTTTGAATGGATAAGTCGAATAGGCAGGTGAATTTAAACTTGGGGCTGGGAGAAGTTTTAGACAGGAAATGGAAATTTGTTATTTAGAGCCATGGACACGAAGGAAAGGTCCAGGAAAAAGAGCACACAGGGAAGGTAAAGTTTTGCCTTTGGCTCTATGCATACAGAAGAACATGAACACTTACTACGTGTGAACAAGCGATTTATAGAAACAATTTATAAAAGGCACAGAAGTTGCGTCGCTTCCGTCTTCCTCCTCGCTCAACCAGACTACATTTCCCAGAATGCCATAGGAACCTCGCGAGACCCGGAATCGCTCCCAGCCGCCTCTGGGGTAAGCGGCCCCGGATAATTATGGCGACTCTCAGAACGTCTGTGGTGCTGTGGGGCCTCCTTACGGGTTCTCGAGGCACAGAACGGGTCTGTTTCCGGTCCCGAGTTCGGCCTCGGCCCGACGCCCTGCCTCAGCAACTGCCTGGGCCCTGCGGGACGGGAATACCATGTCGTCGGCTGGCTTCCGAGGCCGGTAAGTGACCTGACGGAGGGCGTTCTGGGAGACCGCGGTCTGCTTCTGGCCGGCGAGACCCACGTGGAGCCCGACCCCACCCCCGGGTCCTCCCGCAGTGGTCTCTCTTAACCCAGTGGTCTCTCTTCTGTACCAGCAGGGTCTGTCGTCGCCCGCGTTTGTTCGTTCGTTCACCTACTTAACCAACAGTGCCTGAGCTCTGCTCTTTGCAAAGCACCGGGTTAGGTTTAGGGGGTGCGGCAAACTAAGACTGGCAGGGATTTTCTCTGAGGGAACTCACGGCCCAGTTAAGTGGCAGTGTAGTGTGACCTGGGCTGTGATGGGGGAACACACGTGAGACTGGCTCTCAAATTAGGTTGCAAGGGCAGGGAAGGGTTCCTGGAAAATACGACCGAAGTTGAGACCTGGTTAACCGTGCTAAGGAGAAAACAAGCCTTCCAGGTGAACAGAGTAAGCAAAACTCCAGAGATGCGACTGAGCACAGTTCGTTTGGGAACCCGTTTTGGAGGCAGGATTGGTGAGGGCTGGTTATGATTTTGGATCTAGGAGAAATCATGGTTGCTTCTCAAGTTTCTGGCTCGAGCAGTTGAGTAAAGAAAGAGTAGTCCTAGTTATACCAAGACAGAGATTCATTGTAGAAACGTTCTGTTAGGAAGGAGGGACGATGAGGGAGAAAAGGCAATAGACGAGGTGAAGAGATGGGAAGAGAGGCAGAATTAAACATCTGTTTTGGACACATTGGATTTGAGGTGCCTTTGAGGTTCAAGTGGAGGTGTCTGGTGTGCACACCTGGACACTGAATGGTAACTGAAGCTGGGGGATAGGGCGACACTGAGGAGAGAGTAGTGCTGAGCACCTGTTGTGTACGGGGCCCTGTAAAGGACGCTGGGTGCCAGAGACAGTACAAGAAAGGGTTCTGGTCTTGGGAGAGCACGTTGTCTAGAGGGGCACACAGTGGAGTAAGCAGACCACCTTAGCTTTTTTTCTAATTGATATTGTGAGCTATTGGTAAGTTTTAAGCATGGGAGTGATTACAGTTTTAAAAGTTAAAATTTTTTTCCAGTTTTATTGAAATATAATTGACATACAACAGCAGATACGTTTAAGGTGCACAGCATAATGATTTGACTTACATATATCTTGAAATTATTATGGTAAGTTTAGTTAACATCCACCCTCTCGTACAGATAAAAAAGAAAAATATTTTTGTGACTTACTCTCAACAATTTTCATATATACCATACAGCAATGTGAACTAGTCATCCTCTTGCACATTACATGCCCTAGTATTTATTTATCTTATAACTGGACATTTGTACCTTTTGACCACCTTCATCCAACCCTTCCCCCCACCTTTGGTAATCCCAGATCTGATCTCTTTTTCTATGAGCTTGGTTTTTGATGTTGTTTTTAGATTACTCATATAAATGAGACTATACAGTATTTGTCTTTCTCTTTCTGACTCATGTCACTTAGCATAATGCTCTCAAGGTCCATCCATGAGGTTGCAAATAGCAGGTTGTATGTGTGTGTATGTGTATCACATCTCCTTTATCCATTCTGCTGGTCATGGACCCTTAGGTTGTTTTTATGTCTTGGCTATTGTAAATGATGCTGCTATGAATGAGAGGGTGCAGATACCTCTTCGACATAGTGTTTTCGTTTCCTTCATATTATATTCCCAGAAGTGGAATTGCTGCATCATGTGGTAATTCTATTTTTAATTTTTTGAGGAACCTCCATACTGTTTCCATAGTGGCTACATCAGTTTACAATCCCACCACAGTGCACAAGGGTTCTCTTTTCTCCACATCCTCTCTAGCATTTGTTAATCTCCGGTCTTTTTGATGATAGTCATTCTAACAGGCATGAGGTTATATCTCATTGTGGTTTTGATTTGCATTTCCCTGATGATTAATGATGTTGAGCATCTATTTGTGTACCTGTGAGCCATTCATATGTCTTTGGAAAAATATCTATTCAAGTCCTTTCCCCATTTTTTAATTGGATTGTTTGTTCTTTGCTATTGAGTTGCATGAGTTCTTTATATATTTGGATATTAACCCTTTGTGAGATATATGTTTTGCTAATATTTTTTCCCATTCGTAGGTTGTCCTTTTATTTCGTTGATATTTTCTTTTGCTGTGCAGAAGCCTTTTGCTTTGATTTTGTCCCACTTGTTTATTTTTTATTTTGTTGTTTGTACTTTAGGTGTCATCCAAAAAAATCATTGCCAAGACCGATGTCAAGGAGCTTTTCCCCTGTGTTTTCTTCTAGGACTTTTATGTTTTCTGGTCTTACATTTAAGTCTTTAATCCATTTTGAGTTAATTTTTGTGAGTGGTGTAAGATAGTGGTCTAGTTTCATTCTTTTACTTGTGAATATCCACTTTTCCCCGCACCATTTATTGAAGAAACTGTTTTCTCCGTTGCATATTCTTAGCTCCCTTGTCAAATATTAGTTGACCCCATATGTGTGGGTTTATTTCTGGGCTCACAGTTTTACTCCAGTGGTCTATGTGCCTGTTTTTATGCCAGTAATATAGTGTTTTAATTACTATAGATTTATAATAATATAGCTTAAAATCAGGACATGTGGTGGCTTCCGCTTTGTTTTTCTTTCTCAGGATTGCTTTTGCTATTCAGGATCTTCTATGGTTCCATATAAATTTTAGGATTGGTTTTTCTATTTCTGTAAAAAAAAAAAAAAATGCTATTGGAATCTTAATAGGGATTGCATCAAATCTATAGATGACATTGGTAGTATGGACATTTTCATTCTTCCATGAAAACCGGACACATTTATTTGTGTCTTCAGTTTCTTTCATCAGTATCTTGTAGTTTTCAGCATAGAGATCATTCACCTCCCCACCTTATTACTTATTGTTTTTGATGCCATTATAAATGGGGTCATTTTCTTTATTTCTTTTTCAGAAAGTTTCTTGTTAGTGTATAGAAATCCAACTGATTTTTTAATGTCAATTTTGTATCCAAGTTTACTGAATTTGTTGATTAGATGTAACTTTTTTTGGTAGAATCTTTAGGATTTTCTATATATAAAATCATATCTGCAAATAGAGACAATTTTACTTCTTTCTTTTCAGTTCTGAGACTTTTCTTTCTTTTTTTTTTTCTTGCCTAATTGCTCTGGCTAGGACTTCCAGTACTATGTCAATTAGGAGTGGGGAGAGTGGGTACCCCTTTCTGGTTCCTGATCTTAGAGGAAAGGCTTTCAACCTTCCACCATTGTATGATATTAGCTGTGGGTTTGTCATATATGGTTTATTAGGTTGAAGTATGTTTCTTCTATACCTAATTTGTTAAAAGAGTTTTTATCATGAATGGATGTTGAATTTTGCGCAGTATTTTTTCTGCGTCATGTGAAGTGATCATATGATTTTTTTCTTTCATTCTATTAATGTGATGTATTACATTGATTGTGTTGAACCATCCTTGCATCCCAAGGGTAAATCCCACTTGGTCACGGTGAATGATCTTTTTAATGTGCTACTGAATTTTATTGAGAATTTTTGCATTTGTATTCATCAGGGATATTGCCCTGTAGTTTTCTGTCAGTGTCCTATTCTGGCTTTGGTATCAGGTTAATGCTGGCCTTGTAAAATAAGTTTGGGAGTGTTCCCTCCTCTCCAAGTTTTGAGAAGAGTTTGAATAGGATTGTGTTAATTCTTTAAATGTTTGGTAAAGCTCATCTGGCCTTGGACTTCTCTTCATTGGTAGATTTTTGATTACTGATTCCATCTCCTTACTGGTAATTGGTCAGCTCTGGTTTTCTATTTCTTTCTGATTTAGTCTTGGTGGGTTGTATGTTTCTAAGAATTTTTCCATTTCTTTTAGGTTGTCCAGTTTGTTGGCATATAGTTATTCACAGTAGCCACATGATTCTTTGTGTTTCTGTGGTATCAGTTGTATTGTCTCCTTTTTTGTTTATAATTTTGATTTGGGTTCTCTTTTTTTCCCTTGGTTAGTCTAGTTAAAGCTCTGCCAGTTTTGTTTACCTTTCCAAAGAACCAACTCTTTGGTAATTTTTTTATTGTTTGTATTATATTTTTAAGAGATTACTCTGGTTGTTCTGTGGAGAATGGTTTATAGTGGAGTCAGAATGGAGGCAGGGCCACTGGTTAGGAGGCTAAGGCAAGAGATGAGGATGGCTGACTAGGGTGGTAGCAGTGGGAAATGGATTAAAGAAAGATTTATGACGTATCACACGCAGTATGTTCTGTGTCGGTGAACTTTTTTCTAAAATGGGGATAATGATAGTATTTGCAGGGTTATGAGGACTAAATGTGCTGTTTGTAAAGTACTTAGTAAGTGCTGGCAGGTAGTAAATACCTAATGAATGTCAGCTGTTGTCATTATTGTTAATTTAGATGTGGGGAGTAAAGGAGAAGTCAGGCATGACCATAAGGTATCTGGCCCACGTGACTTACTGGATGGTGCTAGTATGACAGGAAATAGAAGGAAAAGCAAGTTTGAAACAGGAGAAGCTGATGGGGACCTGCTTTGGCAATATTGAAGGGCATGTGACATGTCCATTGAGTATTTGGATGGACGATGGTCTTGGCTGGAGGTTCAGATTTGAGTCTCCAGCATATAGAAGTAATTAAAGTTATAGGAGGCTAGGAGATCCTCCAGCGAGAATGTGAGAAGGGAGAAAAGAGGGATGCAGTTGAGAATCCTGAGGGTCACCGGCATTTACAGGACTAGCAGAGGAAGAGGTGCTTAGGCAGAGGGATAGGCAGACTGCAGGCTGCGTGGGGCAGCGCTGACATCTGCTCTCCGCTCCCATCCAGGGCTCTTCAGGCCTCTTCACTGTCATGTCCAGTGAGCCAGGCCTTTCCTAGCTGCAAGCCCTCAGCCTAGAATTTCCTTTCCTTTTTGTTTTGCCTTATTTAGGCCCCTGGGAAGCCTTCTTTGACCCAGTCATGCCCTGCCATGCTCCCAGGCCATGCTTAGTTCCTGCCTCTGTAGCCCTCCCCCTCTCCTCTCCCCGCCCTCGCCATGCCTTCCTTGTATGTAGCACTTACGCAAGGAGAATCATGATAGATTGCAATTGATCTAGGCTCTAGAGTCAGATAAACCTTGGTTTAAATCCTGGCTCTATCTATCACTTAACATCTAGGGCTTTTGGCAGGCTCCAGTGTCCTCATTTATAATATTGGGATTTCAGTGCCTATTTTGTGGGTTGTAAGCATTCCTGAAAGCATGTGTAATGTCTGGTATATAGGAGACAACTCTGTAAATGATAGCAACTATTATTATTATTATTATTACATTAATTACTTTTTTCCTGTTGATTCTTCCACTAGACTTTGAGTGTCTTTTTGGCACAAACTGTATCCTCATCAGCATGAATATCAAGTAAATTTTGAATGAAGGAATGAGTGAATCTCGTAGGTATTAGCATTATGCATATTGAGGTAGACTTTGTGTTAATCATTTTTATTTTTAACTTTTCTATTTAGAGGTTTTGTTGGCTTGTCATTTTTGCCATCGTCTTATTTACTTAAATCCATTTTAACAGAATCCAACAGCTCAGAGATCAAGAAACCCACGTTTATGGATGAGGAAGTGCAAAGCATACTCATCAAGATGACAGGCTTAAATCTGCAGAAGATTTTTAAGCCAGCTATACAGGAGCTGAAGCCACCAACCTATAAGCTAATGACCCAGGCACAGTTGGAAGAGGTATGAGAATATTGGTAGACTACCTTTCTTTAAAGGGTTTAAAAAAATTTTAGTTGTCCCCTCCGGATGCTGATATTTGCTCTTCCACAGGCACTGATGGAAGGGACGATCCAGGCACAAAACTGAGGAGAGAAATGGGAACAGGGAAGTAGAGAGGAGCAGGGAGCATGGCCAAAATTAGGCAGACTGGGGGGGTCTGTGGTTCAGGTCTGGGTGTCTGAGCAGAGCCGCCTCTGCTCCCAAAGCAGCCTGAGCATCCTTTGTCCTGCCTGCTCCAGCTTCCTTCCTGGAGAAACAGTTACTGTGAGTTGCTTCGAGGCTGACGCTTTGGTGAGATTCTGAGATCATTCAGAACAGCGTCCTGCTCGAGGCAGCGATGTCCGTCCTGCTGGAGTCAAGGGGTGTTGAGTGCTTTGTGGGAAATGCTTCGATGTATGAATATGTAAAGCAATATTGCTCTTCTTTCTAATTAAAAAATAACTTATAGCAAAAAATTCAAATATCTTAATAGTATATCCCATGAAGAGTGAAAGTCCCCCTTTCACTTCTCAGAGGTCACCACTGTTAACGGTGGCATGGAGCAGTGTGGTTAGTGGTTAAGAACATGGACTCGAGTGTAGTTGCCTGGGTTCAAATCCCAGTGCTGCATCTTCATAGCAATTTACTTAACATTTGTCTGCCTCTGTTTTCTCTTCCATGAAACGAGATAACAATAGCACCTAGCTCATAGGGCCAAATACATTCAGAGTATTTAAACGATATCTGGCACATAGCAAGCACCCAATAAATGAAATCCTTTATTCAATTTCAAGCAGCTCTTGTAGCCTGGCTGTGTCTCAGAGCATTCCTTTGCTGTTTGGTGAACGGCGAGCCTGTTGCTGGTGCTCTCAGCCATATCACAGAGGCAGAGGACAGGGTCCCGGAGCCCAAGCCTGGATTTTCACTCACTGCCTCATACCTATGGCTTCTTCTCTTCGTGGTCCTTCGCATTTTTGATTAGTATCTGCTTTTGTCAGGTGATCCTTTGGTCTGTAACCTGTGGCTTTCCTTAAGAAATATTTTATTTCATTAGGCTACAAGACAAGCAATTGAGGCAGCTAAAGTACGCTTGAAAATGCCACCGGTTCTGGAAGAGCGAGCACCAATAAATGACGTGTTAGCTGAAGATAAGATTTTGGAAGGAACAGAAACAACCAAATATGTGTTTACTGATATATCATATAGCATACCACACCGGGTGAGTATATAATCGCCAAATGATCTCTGTTTGAAATACTTACGTGTGGACTGAGTGATAAGGGCTAATGTCATGTGATCCACTGTCCCGATTCTTCCAAACCAGAATTTTTGTGACTGGGGGAGACCCTTGTGGAAGATACAGCTTAAGGAAGAAGAGACATGCAGACCAGCCCCACATCTTGTTACCATTTCCATGCAAAGTATGGACACAGTATATTCCAGATTAACTGCAACGAAAGAGACATGTGCTAAGACAGAACAAGGGGTTTATAGACAGAAACCCACCCCCAACACACAACTAGGCAGAAATCTTCAAGGCAGTGGGAGAAGAGAGATTCTTCCTGCCCAAGTTAGACTGACTTCCTTAGCTGATGCTTTTTGAGGAGACAGTGTTTCTTTCCTGTAAATTCTTGATATGCCAAAAACCCAGACTTCCCAAAAGATTTTCACTTTTCAGAATTCGCATTAAGAATGGCAAATTTTCCCAGATAATTTTCAGACAGCACCACTGCTGTTGTTTTTATTCTCTAGTTCCTCTTCCCTTTATTGCTAGTTCCGTAGGAACACTGTGATACTTACAAAATATATCAGTTTTGTGGTTGAGCCTTTTCAAGTAAAGAGTAATTTACAATTCAGCGCACAAAATGCAGAATATTACATAATGCTAGGGTTGGGGAACGGGCCACCCCATATTAGTCTTATCCTATATGATTATAGTTAGAAGATGTGATATGTTTGCAGTGCTGTGGAGACTGGTTTGTTGGGAGCGTTCTATAATCTGAAAGGGAAAAAGGAAGTTGGAATTCAAATGACCAAAAGCATTTTGAGGAGCAATTGTGTTGTTTTGGCATTGGCTATTTTTTTTTTTTCTCTATTTGCAGTGGTTGATGAATGTTTTAATTATCCTCAAAACACTTTCAGAGACTCGTATCCCTGAAAAGTTGAGAGTCAGTACCATCTGGTTCATCAGATGTATATCAGTTACCTGCTGTATATGAAGCTCTGTTGTCAGTCTGAGTGTTGCAAAAAATTATAATCCACAGTTCCTGCCCTTTTCCAGCTCAGTAACAATATCAATATCTGAGAGACATCAGGAATCCCGCCCATGATAAATTGCCTGTTGAGTGGTACAGAGAGTGGGTGGAATTCAGAGGCCATGGCCTGGGACTTGGCACTTGGAAGAGGGAGGAGAGCAGAGGCAGGTGGTCAGTCAGTCTGACAATTATGTCGCATGCCAGTATGAGGAATCAGGTGTGGAATTAAGACTCTACCTTCTTGGGTCTGTTCCTTATATCCCCAGGACTTTCAATGTAGATTATAAAGTAATAAAATCTGTTTAGGTGAGACTTTGGCATGGGGAAATGAAACAATCTGAAAAGGTTTCGTAGCGCTTCTTCCTCTGAAATGCGTTTAGGTGAATCTCAGATCAGCTTTAGTTGAACCATTTTATGTATTGAACCCACTTTAGGACCATAGTTGGCGTTTAGTAAATACTTTCATTTTAGATTTCTGATTGTCAGAGGCACAGCAGTGATTAGTGAAGGAAATATCAAATCTGTGAGGTTTAAAATTATCATTGAAATCATACCTATGCTAGCATTTACGTTTCCCAGTTGCACTTTATATTGTTGATTGCAAACTATTCTTATAATGGTGTCTAATGGGACATGGAACTAAAAATAAATCTTCACAAACTCATCCTTGATTGTGTTTTCTATTTCAGGAGCGTTTTATTGTCGTCAGAGAACCAAGTGGCACACTACGCAAAGCCTCTTGGGAAGAACGGGACCGGATGATACAAGTTTATTTTCCAAAAGAAGGTCGGAGAACTTTAACACCAATAATTTTCAAGGAAGAAAATCTTCAGGTAAGGTGACTGGGCTTCATAGTCAGTGGTGATGGGTTCTTTGTTGAAGATTATGAGACCCACCGGTGGGCCCTGGTATGGTAACTCAGCTAGGGATTTCTGTCTTGTGGCTGGGATTTGTGTCTGGCTGGGAGTTGCCAAGCCTGTGTTAGTGCTGCGTGCCCCTTGATGGGCGCAGGTGTGGCCTGTGCGTGGAGGGGCAGGCCTGTCCTGGCATCAGGACAGGTGTTGACCTTGTGTGCTCTTCTCATCTAATTCCAACTCTGCCGTGTGGTTTCAGAACATGTATAACCAGGACCGGCACGTTGATGTCCTCAATCTCTGTGTTGCCCAGTTTGAGCCAGATTCTGCTGAATATATCAAAGTGAGTATATTTTGTAGTTTCTAAAGTATATGGGTTTAAGTAGGGTTGTAACATTTTAAATCTCGCACAATGAGGCAGGTTATATATAAGCTTTGATGCAGGAGAAAGAGAAGGGAAATATTTGGTTGGTGCAAAAGTCATTGCGGTTTTTGCCATTGTTTTTAACCTTTTAAACTGTTACTTTTGCACCAGCCTAATACCTGAACACTGTTAAGGATCTGGTGTGCACCAGATAGTTTATCCTCACAGCCGCCCGAGTTACGGATGAGAGCATCTAAGCCTGGAGAGTTAAGTAGCTTCCCGAAAGTTGCAGAGCAGTGAGTGGTAGAATTAGGACCCAAACTTGATGGCAAAGCCTATTTTTTTCAGTTTATCATACAGGAACAAAGTTGCTTACTAAAATTGACTAACATGCAGTGTATATGTCTTATAATTCAATTTAAGAAGTAATGAGGTAGTACCTCCTGTGTGTGAGGCAGTATCGTGGAGGGTATGGGTGATGACATAAGGAGGCGCTGTGTCAGAGCTTCAGTCCAGAAGGACTGGCGAAGGGCGCCATGTAAGTATACAGACAATTATCACCTTAGCTTGAAGCTGTTACGTGCTAAGAGAAGGTTGCCAAGTGCTCTCAGGAAAGGCTTCAGAGGCATCTTGACAAGGGTTCTAGAAGGGCAGGGAACATTATGGCAGGTGGAGTTCAGGTAGAGAAGACAGTATGAACAGGCAGGAAACAAAGTATGCTTGGGAAATGGCCAGTCGTGCGGTTTGCTGTCCATGCTGTGTGTACGTAGGGTGGCGCAGGATTACACTAGATGGGTAGATGGGGCCCTGTCACAGGTGACCTCAGATGGTAGGCTGAGGAATCTGGGCTTCAATTAGTGGGATTGGAAAACCTTCGAACACAGAAATGCCCTCATCAGAGTCCTCGTTTAGGAAGATCAGTTTGGAAAGAGAACTGAAGGAACATTAGTTACTAAGATGGAATGGAGTAGTTGATGGAATTAGGGTAGTTGATGAGATAGCGGAAAAGGGGAGGATAGAACATTCTGTGTTTTTTTAACTTTAAGTGTTTTTCCAGGACTTGTCAGCTCCAAGTCAAGTAGTTGTTTCAATCTAGTTGTGGAGGGCGCAGCTCACACCGGCCTGTGCCGGGATCGAACCGGCAACTCTGGTGTTATGAGCATTGCATTTTAACCAACTGAGCTAATCGGCCACCCCACAAAGAATATTCTTGATTTCTTTTTTCTCCTAGTGACCAAGAAATGGTGGTCCATTGTTTCTGGTGGTCTGTGTGTAATAGGAGCTTCATAAATAGTATTTGGATGCAGAAAAATTGATCTGGCTATAAAGGTTT
Organism: Rhinolophus sinicus; assembly: GCF_036562045.2. NCBI lineage: Eukaryota > Metazoa > Chordata > Mammalia > Chiroptera > Rhinolophidae > Rhinolophus > Rhinolophus sinicus. Next base: position 37,519,396 of record NC_133759.1, read on the forward strand.
GGCAGACTTGTTCCAGGCTGCCATATGCTGCTATAGTGGCAGGTTGGTCTAAATCATACCTGCTGGTTAATGATAGTGGAGGCAGGTAGTAAGTAGACCTGGTTTTATTGATACTTTCTTGGGCAGCACTTATGTTAGTAAGTGTATATCCAGTAATGTAGCTCACTTTTTATTTTCATGTTTTTTGAAAAATTGCATTTTATGTGATAGTTTCATCATCAGACCTATGAAGATATAGATAAACATGGAAAGTATGACCTATTACGTTCAACAAGACACTTTGGTGGAATGGCTTGGTATTTTGTAAATAAGAAAACGATTGATGGTTTACTGATTGACCAGATTCAGAGAGATCTGTAAGTATGATCTTAGTAGGTAAAATAAATTCTTATTCCCGTAATATTAAGTCTGTATTTAAGCTGTTATTTTTCCAGTGATAACAGTGTACTGTCCAGTGATAAGTAGCTTTCACTTACCTCAGTTTATGGGTTTCTTCTTCCCACATAAACCAGTTTTCTGTCTTTGCTTTTGTGTTATGTAAGCAGAGCTAGATTCTTTGAAAGGGTGGGTGGCTTTGCATCTGTACTGTACACCCCGGATATTGACTCATCCCTGGCCTCGCCAGTGCTCCTGGGTATCAGTGAACATTCCAGATACTCAAAGGAGATTAAATAGGAAATGTAAGGAAGGGGGATGTGCTTGTTTTTTGATAGGACTATTTCTAGGGCTTATTAGTAAAAATCGTCATTTAATTTATGAAAATACTCTTGTTTTTGATAGCCCTTGCTTTTGCCAAGATTTTTAAGGCTTCAAAAAGGTTACAATTTTTTTCAAAGTTGCATGAAACAAAGACTGTCTATTGTAGTTTAGAATGCAGGCTGGTGTGCTCCCAGCCTTCTAGCTGAAGTAATAGTGTACTTTACAACTTGTGATAAAACTGAAAACTGTTTTTGAGTATCTTTCTATTGATTGAGTTAGAAAGGCCAAAATGACAAGGAAAAGAAACCAGCATGGTCGTAGTAAGAAAGTCAACTTTCTACAAAAAGCCCTTGCTTGACTCAAAGTGTAAACTGCAAGAAGAGGGTTAGTGATTATTGCCACCTTCAGAATGTAAGGAGTTTTTACTCACAGAGTATCCGCCATATAACCTGAACCATTCACACAAAGATAAAGGCATTTGTAACTAGAAGGTTCCATAGGCATTGTCTAAGAAACACAGCCCGTATTTGGAAAGAGCGTCATTTCTCATAGAAACAGCCTTCCTGATGGTAGATGATCTCCAGCCCACCCGTCACCAGCACGCTGGTGTGATCCAGTGCTGAGGGCACGGACACCTTCATCCCACGTGAGCAGAGGGCTGAGTGGCTGCTCGTCCTGAGGATGCTCACAAGCGACTTCCTTTAGGTGCGTCAGCATTGATATCACCTGGGGGTGAATTTTCTTATGTTTCTCAAATGTAATCATTTGAGAAACGTAATCGTTTCATAGTAAAATCATTATTTTACTATGAAAATTGAATTTTGGGGGAATAAGAAATTAGAGCAGCACAGAAATTTGTGACTTTGAACATTAAAGTTCTTGATCGAGATGTACTAATATGGGGTAATACAGTAATACTCATTGTATCATGTAAGCTTTACATCTGAAGCAGTTCATTTGCATACTGGGAGGGAGTTTTGAGTCCTGAGTTAACCTTTCCTGCTCTGCACAGTAGAATTGTTCTGTGTAAATTGGAACTGGACAGCTTGCTGCAAATCCCAGGTTAGACGGGAGAGGGTGCATATCCTCGCTGAATGGAGCCCAGGTCAGAATTGGGATTCTGCAAACATTTCAGACTCAAGTCCCACTGCTGGTTTTGAATTGAGAGTCTTAAAATCTTTTTGAACATGTAAATTTGTTCTTAGGCTGGGTATGAAGCTATTAGGTTGGTGCAAAAGTAATTGTGGTTTTTGCAATTTTTAATCTTTTAAACCACAATTAGTTTTGCCACCTACCTAATAAATTGTTCTGTGAGATGCAGGCATTATATTTTAGCATGAATGTAATGAACCGTAAACATGATTCTGATACATAGAAATCCAGTTGAGCTCTTTACAGGGCCACATGCCTAAGTTCTCAAAGGGAATTTTATCTTTTATTTGAGGAGGTATGATGTTGCCACATTTATTGGACTTTGTTAGATTATAACAAGCACAACAGATTTAAAATGAACCTTTTTGAAATGGTTTTCCACTGGAAAGTTTTACCATCTAAGCAGGTCTGGTTTCTCAGTTCCTCCACGGGTAGGTCTGTAGGGTAAATGGGCCTGGGATCAGCCCAGAGCATTCTCTAAGGTCACCATGGCTTGAGAAATTTGTTAGCTCTTCCCTAGTCACCCCACTCTATCCCCCAGCTCAGGTAATAGGAAATTAGGCAAGGTCGAAGAGTGACAGCTGAGGGAGCAATGAATTAGGGTGTCCTCACTCCACCCCACAACCTGAAGCCAGTAGCTCACTAAGTGTACACAGCAGAACCTCAAAAGAACAAGCATTTTAGGATTATTTTTACATACCCCACAGCTTTGAGGTGGCAAAGGGTAGGAAAGTGTTGATATGTGAGAAGATAGTGATTGGTGGTTTGGGAAGGGTAGGGAAGTTTTAATGTTGATAAAAATTGTTTACAGGTTTCTAAAAATATAAGTATAAACCAGAATTGAATTCTTATTCTGGCTTCATCATACACAATTGTGTGACGCTGAAGTTAGATTGCTAAAGTAGAAGCTGGCTTTCCTTCTGTCTGATGGGCATAATTTCAAACTTGCTTCACTAGGATGCTAGTTTTTACTAATGGATTCCTGTGACTAGACAGGTGGCCCAGTGTTTTTCCTTGGGCTCATAGGAGGCCTCTTGTAGAGGCATTTGCCCACTAGTTCCAATGAAAATTGTAGTAGATGTCACTGCTGATCTTAAAGAAGAGTGACTCTGAGTATACCCATGACCGCTAGCCTCTGGCTTACCGTGTTTTCCCAAAAATAAGACCTAGCCGAACAATCAGCTCTAATGCATCTTTTGGAGCAAAAATATAAGACCCAGTATTACATTTATTATATATTATATATATATATATATATATATATATATATATATATATATATATTTATATATAATATATATTATTATACCCGGTCTTATAATAAGACCAGGTCTTATATTAATTTTTGCTCCAAAAGGCACATTAGAGCTGATTGTCCGGCTAGGTCTTATTTTCGGGGAAATATGGTAAGTGCGATGAAGGTATGTTCCTGCCCTGAGTTGGATGACATTATCTGCTGGTGATGTGCGCTGGCCTGGAAATCATCTACCGTTAGGAAGGCTATTTCTATGAGAAATGACGCTGTGTTTTAAAAAGAATCCAGACACTTTTAGAATACATTCACTTTCATAAATTGGGCACTGCCTATGACTCCTGCCCTACCTATCTCAGAGTTGGCATGAAGCCTAAATTAACCAATTTCCCTGAAAATGCATTTAAAATATAAAACTGAAGCCTTTAAAAAAGTTTTTCTGGCCCAAGGAAAGATTGAAATGTAATTTGGTTTTAAATTGGCACACCTTTTTATAGGACGGTGAAGCAAATGAAAACAGTAAACCCTTTTAACAGTAAACCCCTTCACTCTAGAGTGGATGATGCCATCAGCTTGGTCCAGCTGTATCACATCCTCCATCCAGACGGCCAGTCAGCTCGAGAGGCCAAGGAGCAGGCTGCTGAGGGATTACATTTAATTAAGGTACAGATTTTTTCCACGTTGTCTGTTGTGTGGTGATAATTGAGTTGGGGAGAATTCTGAGGTGGGTTATATTTAATGTGAGCCAGACAGATCTGTGGTCTTGAAACAGTGATTAGAGCCCCCATATTTCTTCAGCCTGGACAGGGCGTGGGGAGCTGTAGATAGTGAGGCAGGAGCCCCGTTCTTTGAAGTACTGGCATCTGAGGTGATGAAGTCACCAGCTGGGCATGGTGGAGGAGTAGGTGGCACATGTCCCCAGTGCAGCCTCCTGACCTTCAGTCTGGTCACATCCTTGTCTAGGTGTCCAGAAAGGGAGAGGGTGGTGCTCGTATTACATTTTACTGAGACTTAGCTGCATACCTCAAAACCATGGGCTTACACAGATTTCTCTGTAAATGTTGAGAACTGAGATGATTTTTTTCAGGAAGGGAAGGGGAGCTCATTGTATAATTTTCATGTCTTCAAATGCTGAGGACAGACATGGTTTTGTGGATCTGACTTCTATCCCAGTATTATCTTATGCATCTGCAAAGCAATATATAAAGCTTACTAAGGATAAAAACAACCAGTGATAGATGACACCTTAGGAGGAGTAGAAACGACAGTACTAATACTGATTTTCCATAAGCCAGGTAAAGCAAAAGCTTTTGGAGAAAAAATATATATTTTTTAAAGATTTTATTGGGGAAGGGGAACAGGACTTTATTGGGGAACAGTGTGTACTTCCTGGACTTTTTCTGATTGGGGAACAGTAGTGTGTTTTTCCCAGGACTCTGCTCCATCCAAGTCAAGTTGTTGTCCTTTCAGTCTTAGTTGTGGAGGGTGCAGTTCAGCTCCAGGTCCAGTTGCTGTTGCTAGTTGCAGGGGGCGCAGCCCACCACCCCTTGTGGGTGTTGAACCAGCAACCTTGTGGTTGAGAGTCCACGCTCCACCCAACTGAGCCTTCCGGGAGCTCAGCTGTAGCTCAGCTCAAGGTGCTATGTTCAATCTTAGTTTCAGGGAGTCGAACCAGCAACCTTGTGGTTGAGAGCCTGCACTCCAACCAACTGAGCCATCTGGCCACCCAGGAGCTCAGTGGCAGCTCATTGACTTCATTCTAGTTGCAGAGGGCTAAGCTCGCTGGCCCATGTGGGAATTGAATCGGCAGCCCTATTGCCCAGAGCTCGCGCTCTAACCAACTGAGCCACTCCACCCGTCCGCTCCTGGAGAAAATATTCTTTAAAGTGAAAAATTAGTTTGCTAACTCTCATCCTCCAGATTTCCTTTGAACCTAACCTGATAGTTTTCATTTTGATCTAGCAGGAGGTGCAGATGTCAGATTTTCTTAATTTTTTTCCTGAAAGATGGCAGCCGTATTAGGATACTTCTGGTGTTTAGAATTAGTGTTGCATGAACTGTGCTGGATACTGTTTTTCTTATCCCTGTAATATGCTTATTGCTTTATAATCAGAAAAAAAAATTATGAAACTTGGAAGACTTTTAAATGTACTTTTCTGTGCTATTACAGAAATGTTGATGTATCAAAACTAAAAACTTTATAAGCAGTATATGTTCTACTGCTTTCAAACCTTTTTTTTTTTTTTTAAATTTAAACAGGTCTTTGCAAAAACAGAAGCACAGAAGGGAGCATATATAGAATTAACACTGCAAACTTATCAAGAAGCATTCATTAGCCGTTCTGCAGCTTCCTGAAAATATTTAAATAAATTTCATTTTATTAAATACTGACTAGCTTTCTCTGTTAATATTGATTGAGTTGAGTGTTCAAGAATGTTAAAAGGTACAAAGAAGAACTTCTTACCCCACTCACTTTCCCAGGCCACAAAGGGATAATTAAGAAGTGTGTTCGAATGGCTGGATATTAATTTCTCTAATCATATCAGGTAAGTGCAGTGTAAGAAGAAAAAGGTATGGTGCCTTCACATGTTACCAAAGAGGACAATCTGTAAGTTACACAGAGCCCAGCTTAAGGAGGTCAGAGGAGCTGGGGTTTCAGACCCAGATTCCAGAAGCAGGGAGCTACGAGACAAAATCAGGGCAAGGCATAAGAACCCAAGCCACGTAGACTGATGGGAATAATGCAGTGAGACTAAGAAAAAAGGTTTGTAAAATTATGGCACGGATATTCAATTCTAGGAAAAATGTGATCATATGTGAAAATATGATCTAGTGATGCAAAGAAAAGGAATGTGGGCTGTTCTATAGGGTGAGGTGTAGTTTGGGCTCAGCCTTCTAAAACTAGAAGCCTATTTTCATTGTTTAGAAAGGAAACGAAGTATCTTCATTAATTCAAAAGGTTTTATGAGATACAGTCTAATGACAGTATGAAAAAAAAAATCGAAGTCCACATGTTTTAGTTGACAAGGAAACAGTGATGTAGCTGCTGCCCATAAACCCCTCCTAAGACGAGGAGGGCACTGTGCGCCCAGGGGGCCATGGCATTTACATATAAAAATCTAAGGAGTTCTGAGTCCAAAGCACTGGTCAGCATGACAGTCAATACCTGTTCACAATATAATCTGTTTAGTCATCCAAAATATCTTCATCCAGGTTGATATCTGTTGTGTCAATATCTTCTAATTCCAAATTATCCAAATCTACTTCCAGCTCGAGTAAGCTCTACAAAGGAAAGAAAGAGGGTGAGTCGCACAAGACTGTATTTTAAGAAACGTTACCTCTCATTTATGATCCAAAGAGAACTAAAACAATACAGGCACACCTCGGAAATATTGTGGGTTAAGTTCTAGACCATCCCAATAAAGTGAATAGAATAACTCAGTAAAGCAAGTCACACCAATTTCTTGGTTTCCCAGTGCATATGAAAGTTGTGTTTACACTATACTGTAGCCTATTAAATGTGCAAAAGCATTATGTCTAAAAAACAAACTATATCTTAGTTAACACTTTACTGCTAAAAAATGCTATCATCTGAGCCTACAGCAAGTAAATCTTTTTGCTGGGTTGGGGGTGTGTGTCTTGCCTCCAATTTGTAAAAAATGCGTATCTGCGAAGTACAATAAAGCAAAGCACAATAAAATGAGGTATGCCTGTAGTCAGACAGAAGGACATCTTCCCGTTTCAAAGCCTCTACTCTGAAACTGATTACGTCATGTAAAATACGGAGGCCTGCACATCCTGCAGACATGGCGGGGGGGGGGGGGGGCGCGCAAGGCTGGCTTTCCAGTGGGAGGTTTGGGAGTGGTGGCCATACCTTTTCTTCTTTGTTGGCTGTGTGGGAGGCCGTGATAACTGGAGTAGGAGAAGCAGGTTTCTCATCAAGATCCTGAAAGCCCAAGTGGAGAAACAGAGAAAAACAAAGGAATGTGTTCAGGATTTTGAAGTTTTCCCCAAGGCAAGGCTGATCAGGGTTAGGAAGTGGGAGATGGTACTTAAAATCCACAAATGTCAACCAGATTATCTCATATAGTAAGTATTCTACTGACCTGCTGTGCAGACTTTGAGGGCTGAAAGCCTTTTGCCTCTTCCATAACATTTCTTTCTTCGTTTGGCTATTAGAGAATAAACCAGGAATAAAATGAAATATTTTGAAGTCATAATTCATCTATAAATTTGGTCTAAATCCCAGATCTTAGCTCTTAATGCAACAATAACGAATACAGTACAGTTCAAAAATTTAAGTCGTGAATGCACTGCTGCCCTACAGTCACACTAAATGAGGCCTGGCACCCGGTCACGCACCGTGACAAGTGGGTATTGTTTGGCTGGCCACAGATCAGCATGTGTTTCCTTCAGCCATTCTTCCACAACAAAGGCTTCTTTTAGTCCCGGGAAAAGGTTTTCATACTCTGTTGGATCAGCAAGGGATTCCGCTGCTTTCTGATTGACTTTTGAGAGATTTTCTCTCCAGAGTTTCACCACCCTAGTACAGATATGGAAGCAAAGAGAGACTGAATAAGTGTGATGTTTTTATTTGAAACATTGCTTCCTAAAATTAAAAGTCTGTACCTTGAAACCTGACTGGGTAAGTAAGTCCGGGCCAGGAAGGCAGCTTCTGGAAGTCGTCCAGTTCTAATCAAGAGCTCCAGGCAAGCATCAAGCCTAAAGATTAAAAAGGAGAGGCACTGTTTCCAAGAATAAATGCTATTAACACTGGCACTTAACACATTAAAGAAATGTGGATTTAGTGTTGCAAAGTCAGCATTCCCTCAATTCCCACACATAGACCTCATTTCTGTCACTGAACCATCAACTTGTCACCACCAGTGTATTACATAATCAATAGGCTCCAGGAGTATGAAGGATAAGACAGCTTTTGTGACCATTTTCAACCTCTAACTTATTTTAACTCCTAAGAGGAATCTAAAGGGGCTTTTCAAGACAAGGCAGCGTCATTCTTTTAAAAGCTTCAGGATACATGGGAAGAAACAGGTTCACAAGTGGCAATGTCGAGGGCAGCGTCTCCAACATGGGCTGTGCTGGACAATCCAGTAGGAAATACCCAAGTGTTGTTTTTCATTTTTTTTTTTTAATTTGATTTTTTTCTAAGTTTGATGAAGAGTATAATGTATCTTAGAATTCAGAATTTTTTGAATTTTAGAAAGGTTAACACTTCACCTAATATCATCAGCATCAAATAAAAACATTAATATTCTGCATTAACACAAGCATTAATATTCTGCAATAACATAAATACTAAATGCGATAAAAACATACCAAGTGTCAGAAAGACAACTAATACCGTGTTTCCCCGAAAATAAGACCTAACTGGACAATCAGCTCTAATGCATCTTTTGGAGCAAAAATTAATATAAGACCCAGTCTTATTTTACTATAAATTTAATTTACTAAAAATATAAGACCTGGTCTTATTTTTTATTTTTTTTCTCCAAAAGACACATTAGAGCTGATTGTCCAGCTAGGTCTTATTTTCGGGGAGACACGGTAGTACTTTAGGTCAGGTTTTGCCCTAAAATAAGTTATAAAAAACTATTTTAAGAATATTTTTGGATTTTGAATTATGGGTAAAGAATAGTGGACCTATTATAAGGTATGTAAGTTTATAAATATGCATGATATATATAAATATTATAAAAAGCATAAATGCATATATTGGGGTATATCCCAAGTTTTATGATAAAGCTTTTATGATGAAGTGTGGGGTTTAAAAAGTTAGCATGTAGGACAAGGTTAATGAATACTTTTGAGTTTTATTTCATAACATGGTCAACTAAAGCTGAAATGATTTGGTTTGTACTAACTGCTAGACTTTTCAAAACAACATTTTTTTTTTAATGCTTTATACTTGCATTCAAATCTCAAAGTAACTGGCATCCTCACCCCCCTTTATTCTTGCCATGAACAGATCAGAATTACCTAATTTGGGTAAAATCACCTGCCATTCAGGTACCAGCTGGAACAGCACATAACCTGCCATCATAAAATCAGTGGCAGGGCAATTGAGAAATGTCTCCACGTTGAGCCCCCATGGACTAATTTTCCTTGAACATTCAGATCAAGTGTGCTAAGAGCATCCTTTACTGAAGGTGAGTGCCACCTGAGAAGAATCTAAAAGCAAACCATTTCCCTCTCAAACTAGAAATGCCCCACTGACACAGAAACCCCCGTACTTTAGGGAGCACTATCCTCTGACTGTCCCCTGACTGTCCCCAGGAGGAGCACCACTCGGCCAGGCATTAGTTCAAACTCAACGGTGCATTCTTCACATTCCTCTCCAAAAGCCACCCTCAAAGTCAATGCAGAAGTAAGTGCTTTTAACTGCCATGCCCACCTCTTTTAGAGCCTGTATTAATACTTACTTGCCCTGTAAGAAGTAGCTCATGAATGCCACGTTATTCTTGCCATCTCGCTCCGCACCCTCTGCTAGCTTGTTGACCATACTAGCATTTCCAGAGGCAGTGGCCAAAAGCAGCAGCCCCCCATAATCCTGTGCATGGTGCAGGCACTCCTGGGCTAGGCCAAACTGACATTTACTAATGGCGAGTTCAGCAAGTTGTTTCCACTTCTGTTCTGACTGTATGAAGAGAGTTTCCAAGTTAAAATATTTTGGGGAATATTTGAATTTCTAACATCAACATTATTCTATTAACCTATTACTGTGCTGACAATGGGAGACATATATACAGAGGGTGCCAAAAAATGTATACACATTTTAAGAAAGGAAAAAACTATTAAAACTTTAATACCCAATGTATACTGATAACAAAAGATAAATACAAGTCACATTTGACTTCTGCAATTACAAAGGTGCTCAAAGTGGTCACCGTCAGTGTCCAGACACTTCTGATTACAGTGAACTACTGCTTGAGCAACGTTGACCAGTGTCCACTTGTATAAATTTTTTTTGCACCCCCTGGTAAAATATACACACACACACACACACAAATATATATAGTTGTACTTAAGCTGGTTCTATCAATCAAAAGAAAATGGAATGACAAAATGTATAAGAAAATGGAAATTATTCACACATACAAAATTAATTCAAACAAATCAATTTTGATGCATGAATAAACATCAACCTATTATGTTTTTATTTTGTAATTACACAGTAAAAATAAAACTAAAACCATCTAATGGGAGTTTTAAGATAATTAGATTGCAATTATTTTAACGAGTGATTTAATACCAGTTTTTTAAGATTAAAAAAACTTTTATGTCCTTAAATATTTAACAATAATATTATCTATCATTTGTAGCTTCTCAGAAATCAAATAGGACGCTGCATATTTGGATGATCTTAACTTCCAAAATGTCAGAACCTTTCCTTAAAACCAGTATCTTTCTCACTAGTTTGGGATATTGGCAAATGACTGCTACATCTGCATTTTTAGGAGTTCCCAGACTAGTTTATCTACTATCTTACAGCTTTGCTCTCTTCCAAAATAGATCTCCTGTAAGATGGGAAAACACTTTTTCTTAAATTTGAATGCGAAGAATATCTCCAATATAATCCATTTAATTTATGCGAAGATTAACATGATGCATTTTTTAACAAGACCAAAGAGAGGCAATAAACTCACCAAAATGAGTCACTTCAGAAAACTTAAATAACACAACTTACAAGTACACTAAACACATAAAAGAACCTGGTTACCTTTCCACCAGTTATGAGTACATACCTCTGCTTCCACTGCTAATTGGTATGCAATTTTTAGTTCTCCAAGCTGAAGAGCAAGTTCAAAGCGATGCTCGGGGTCTGTGGATACTGTAAGAGCTTGCTGCTTGAAGCCCTAAACAGATTCAAAAATATGTATGTGTGTGTGTATTTATGTATATAAAAATGTGTGTAGTCTGTAAAGTGTACACACATGCACATGGCAAATCACTTCCCTCTCAGACTAAAAATACCCTGCTGACATAGAAACCCCTTACTTAAATCAAACAAAAGTAACATAAAAACAAAATATTCCAATGAGTAGAATATAGAAAATTACAAAATTAAGGAGTCATTAACTAATAAGAATTCCAGCAGACAAAATTCAGTCACACAATGCCTACTGTTTTCTAAGCAATGGAGCTGACCAATGCTAGATAAACTCAAGTAAAACAGCAACTAGTAAAATTAGAAATGTGAAAGTAAATAGAAATGTCAAAAAGAAGGATTTTAGAAAGTTGAACAGGAGTCATTAAAAAAACAAAAACACTGACGTAGACCTAGCCGTTCCTAACGTGGTCAGTCACTAAGCTGGGCCTTACAGCATCTAGGCCAGTCCCTCAAAGAAAAGGAGTCAAATATAAAACCTTCTGATTTTCTAGCATCTGCAGGTCATTTGGCAAACATCTGCTGTCAGGTCCTGACTGGGTGTCATACCTATGTCTTTATCGTTAGTCTCATGTCGTTCATCGGCAAGTATTCCTTCCCAGGCTCCATTGCTCCAGGGTCATCAGAAACAGGCTTCAAACCAACTACTGTAATTTCTAAATTAGCTTCTCTCCCAAGCAGCCCCACCCCCAAGTCACCCATGAGTACCCTGTAAACAAGGCGTTACTCCTTTTCTTCCCTGGCACTGATGTAGACAATATAAAATCTAAGAGTGGAGGACGGAAGATCTATGAAACTAGTCAGATATAGGCAAGGACAAACAGGTGACAACAGGTGGACTCAATACACTCACTTCTGTTTTCCTCCAAATCCCCACTGAAATGACATTAACGGGATTCTTATTCTCAGACATACACTCCCAAGGACACATAGAAAGGCAGAAGAGACATTAATAGCAAAATTTTGGAACCTGGAAAAGTGGTGGAGTATAAACATTCAGGTAAAACACTAGATAAAACTAATCCGGAATCGGGAGTGAAAACAGCATAGAAGAAACAAGCTGATTCACACCTCAGAATCCCCAAAGGTGTCTCGTGACGAGTAGACTTAAAATGAAACGGCCTGAAAGTCTGCATGAGAAACAGTTAGATTTCCCAGGTGCCTCCTCTCCCGCACACCCCTCGACACCCACAGAAGACAGGAGGTTCATTCTTTGGAGAGGGAAACTAGAGGGTCTCTGTCTGAGGGATACCTTGCACACCTGGAGGAAGGAGTACTGAGTATCAAAAGGAAAACGAGATTATAAGAATGGAATGTTGCGACTAAATGAAATACTAAATACTGAGACACCAAGCTGTTTCTACTTAGTGCTCAGAATGCTGGTAATTGGGGGAACTTCTCTGTAAACTTTAGCCAGGCCAAGGGGTGTGACTTAAAAATACTAAGATGCCGATGAGGGCTATATGCCAGTTAGAACAGTGACTGGTACAATGTTAGGTGCAGTAAATTCATTAAATGAATAAATGAAATTATTAAATTCATTATGTGAAGACACCGACATTAAGGTTCCCCAATCACGTCACATATTCTAAGTCCATGCACAACAAACCGACACTCAAACTCACACCTTCTGATCTCCTTCTTAGACCTCCACTCTTAAATGAGTGCCCAAGGAACATCAGATACCTGAGCAAAATCTCTAACAGGAAAAACAGATCAAAATGAACCAACAACGGCAACGTGAAGGAAGCCTACTATGTAGGGGGAAAAGAAAAGTTCAAAACAACAAAAAACTGTCATTCTTATCATTCATATGGGAGAAACTTTAACCCATAAATAAGGTTTTAAAAGTCCAAGAATAACAAAAAGAGAAAACCAGTGCAGGAGGTCCAACATTTGAATAACAATTCCACAAAGAGAGACTAGAGAAAACAAAGAAAGAAAATCATCAGAGAAATGATTTTAAAAAACTCAAAAATTAAGGACATGCGTTTCCAATTAAAAGAATTCATCTACTACCCTGCGCAATGAATTGTAATTGACCACTTTCAAGGTCCATCATCATGACAGCTCAGAACCATAGGAACAAGATCCAAAAGAGAGAAAAAACAGATTAGGTACCAAGAATCAGGAATATAAATGGCTTTAGACTTGAACTATAAAACTAGAAGCTAGAAGGCTTCTAGTCCAATGTCTCTACATTCTTGAGAGAAAATTACCCCCAACCTAGAATCCAGTTAAATGGTCAACATGTTTTAGTGTAGAACAATGGCACTTTCAGGTAGCAAGATCACAAAAAAATCTACTTCCCATTAATAACCCTTATCTCAGGAAACTACTGAAGAACACCCTCCAGCCAAATAAGGGAGTAAACCAAGGGAGACGGGATATAGGAAATAATAGCTCCAACTCAAGAAACGCAAAGGGGGAGCCCCATGTGATAGTGAAGGGGGGATACGCATGATGAAAGCAAAAAAACCAGTTCAGACTGAAGCAGACTAAATATTTTGAAAGGAGATTTCAAGGAAAGCTGGAGAACAAGCAGAGTTGGGAGAATAAGCGTAAGTGGATACAAAATAAGCAAAGTTTAAAATAAAAAGACACTTATTAACTCCAGGAAAAAAAAAAAAACTGCAAGAAGGGAAAGCTATAATACACATGGGTCAGTGGTGAACAGTGTTTACACAGCCATAATGATTAAACCATCGAATGCTGATCTAATCAAAATTATGATATGATTATATTGGGAGGATAAGGAATAGGAAAGTGGCAGGTATGTGGTAGAAGCAGGGGGGTGAAAGATCAAGCCTCACCTATGGAGTGGGAAGTCACAAGAAATGCCTGAAGCTGAGAAATAGCAATATAAGCACGTTATTGAGAATGTGGAAATAAATACCAAGAGAGTCAGCTAAAAAGAATTAAAAGTGATTAATTCTAGGATGTAGAAATGAGAGCAGGGAGGACTGTTTTTTTCTTAAGCCTTATTAAACTTTACACTTCATGTACCTGTAACTTTGATGTAAAAACACCACATTAAGAAAAACGCGTATCACATGGTAAATTTTGTTATGTGTGTTCTACCAAAAAACAAACGAACAAACAAAGCCAGCTAGGATAGAGACAAAAGTACAACACAGACAGAAATGAAACTATTGATAGAATGGAAAAGAAGTCTATAGAAAGGGAAGACTGAAAATCATCTCTAACATTTAAATGGGGGTACCAAGCTCTGGGGTACTGAGAAAGGAGAAGGAAGAGTATAACTAATGACTTAAATTTACAGGAGATACCACTGCCATAAGGAAATGGGTGACAATTAAGAAATTAAGTTTTTCAAACTCATAACTAACATTCTTTCAAATTGCTAGTTTTAAAAACACACAAAAATAAGATAAACAAAACGCTCTTACCTGCTTTTCCAAAAAGTGTGCAACTCGGGTCCTCTGTTCTTTTGGAATGGTGGGAAGGACCTTATCGGCCATGCTGAAGTCCCTCCGCATGACAGCCGTCTGGTATTCCAACACTGAAACCAGCAGGGAGTAGCTAACGATGTTCAGTTCTTTATCCCCCAGGTAAAGCCTGTTGTCCTTAGGAATATAGCCCAGGAGATACATTGTCCTGTGTTAGAACAGAAATTAATTTAGAAGTAAGCCCAAATCAGTAGATAATCTCTTTTTTTTTCTCTCTCTCAGTATACTTTTAAATTTAAGATGCTTAAGACAAAAGCAAAATGATACTCAGTTACCTGTCCAAGTGGGCAATGGTGACTATTTCTCCTCCAACATAATAATTTAATCTGTTCACAGAACTTGTGTAAATGAAGCAATCGCCTACCCACAGCCCTGTTTTCACAATTTCCTGAATCTCACCAAGAACCTAAAAGAAGGAAAGGAAGTCTATTACTAATTTATGCAGCATTAGAAATCCTGTCCATAACAAAAAACAATATAATTGAGGGTGATAAGGTAGAATGAAGAATGCAAAGCAAAATCCTATTAATATTCCAAGAAAGAAGTCTATCACTGGAACTTCTATCTTGTTTCTTCATTTAAGAACACAATCATGGATGACTTTTTATAATGTAAAATCCTATTCTGTTAAAGCTATGATCTAAAACCGTGTTTATCTAAACTCCTAGCACACATGAAACTGGCATAAGTGTTTCATAAAATCTTCCAGGACATCTCCACAATGGATGATTTATCTGAAAGCTGATTTAAGCCACTCTGGCCAAACTGTCTTAAGATCAAAATACCTTCTAATTTCCTTACTGAAAGATATAAAAGTTAGTCTACAGATTTCCTAAAATCAAAGCACAAATTTCTTTTAAACATAAATACTTTCACACTTGATCTTTGAGCCATGATTTTAATTTTCACATTTTTACCATAATTCCTTAAAATGCTTAGGTTCCTAAACCTAGTTTATAATTAAATGTTAAAATGAGTGACATCCTGTTATAAGAATATAATTAGAAACAAAGCTGAAGTTGTGCTGATGTAATTACCTCAAAGGCGTCTTCAATGCCATCTTCAGTAACTCCCTCATGTGTTTCCTGGGCAGCCAAGACTTTTTCCGACAGATACTTAAGGATAAAAAATGACTCCTCAGTGGCAATACAGACTAGCTCTCCAGAGTCAGACCAGAAAATCTGTAACAGGAAACACAAAAACGCAAATGATTTTGGATGTCTCAGTGGATAAGATAAACTGCATACACTTTGTTTCTTACAAGATTTCTCTTCTTGTATTAAGATAACACACGTGTACTTAACACAGTGTGCAGAGACATACATTTGGGAGGGTGGAAGGGCAGTGCTGTTCTAAGGGAGGAAGGGCGGGAGCTGCCAGCACACCAGCTGTGCGGGACCTCAGAGCAGCAGCAGCCTGTTCCTCACTGCTCTCCAGCAGCGCTTCTCACCCCGTTCTTCCCCGTATCAACCACCCATGAAATTTTAGTACCACAGATACTATATACCATGCATTACAGAGGGTGCCAAAAAAATGTATACGCATTTTAAGAAAGGGACAAACTATATTAAAATTTAATAATATATAGCGATAAGAACAAATACAAGTCATGTGTATACACTTTTTTGGCACCCCCAGTATATATATACATGTATATGTACCAGATGTGCATATACATATATATATACACAGATGGTACATATAGAAAACATACATACATATATATATATATATATATGTATAGAATACTTATGCTTTATAGATAAAAAGTTTTTTCACCCCTTAGGAAACAATTTTGCCCCCTTTGCTCATTGAGAAGACAGAACCAGGACCCTAGGGAGGTGGATTTGTCTCCAAAGATAATTTCCTGAAGATGAAAGTTGTCAAAGAAGCAGGCAGTTCTAAAAACAGAAAATTTTGTCCCTGGAGATGGTTACCGAAAATTTAAACAGCCACTGTCAGCTAAAGTATAAAAAGGCTTTCTGAACAGAGTGGAAGCTTTTTAGGCCTTTCCATGTCAAGAACTCCCAGTCTTGTCTTCAAAGCATGCTTTTTTTACTCAGAAGCCATTTAAAATATGAAAAGTACTTGACATTTGTATAACTTTATATTTTTCAAAATAGCCAACTTCTATTTCCTCATTTTAATTCCGTAATTCTGATTTTGTAAGCAATCCTGAGGGAAATGGTGCTGAGTCCAACACCATGGAATGGGGACAGTAGGGTACAAGGACATTTCTTGGTCTCAGGGACCCAGAGCTCATTATACAGATGCACATTCCCAAAACAATGGCGGGAACTCACGTGTTTGGGCTGAATTTCAATTCTGCGTATGAGTTCTGTGTTGTCCCAGTCATAGAAAGCTAAGCCATTTACAGACCTGACTCCCAATAAGAAGCCTCCATAGATACCTAAAAAGAACAAAAAGGTTTTTGTTTAGCTATTTTCTGAGCCATTACAAAGCTTCTAAAAATGTATCATATATAAATAACACTCACTTTCAGCTCCAAAATCTGGTTTAAATGATTTTTTTTCCTTAAAGTTCTTAAATATCTTTACAACACTGTTGCTTTCTCTTATTGCATATCTGGGGGAAAAAAAGAAGGCATACAGTATATTATATACTAAATCATAATTCCACCAAATGTATCTTCAAATACATGAGTAGTGAATTATGCAGAAATATAAAATATTTGAAGATTCACTAACAATTTTTTCTCTAAGAGATCAGTGAACTCCTTAAGAGTTGGACAAATAATGAATGGGTTGCACACTAGTACACAAATTACTAGAGCTTACAAATTATTTCAGAACCTGAAAAAGATCCAAATGTCCATCAGTAGGTAAATGATTAAACCGACTGTAATATATTTATACGATGGAACACTACTCTGCAAAAAAGGGAACCAATCAAAAACATGCTTAGCTAAGCCAGACATAAGAGTATATACCGTACAACTCCATTTATATGAAACTCTGTGTTTGTCTTTTTTTAAGACAAATCTAATCTACAAGTGACAAAAAAAGCAGATCAATATTTGCTTGGGGCCAGGGAGCAGGGGCAGGGTACTGATTGTTAAGGGAAACACGGGAATTTTTTTGAGGTAGAAATGTTCTGTATCTTGATTGTGCTGGTGGTTCAAGTTTGTATACATTGGTTCAAATTCATTGAAATGCACACTTAAAATAGTGCTTTTTATTTTATATAAATGATACCTCAAAAAAGTGGCTTAAAAAATTAAGCAAAACTTGTAAGTGGTTCATTAGTCAGCCTTGTTTGGGAACAACTGAAGAAAATTGCATATATTCGGGCATCTGCCTTAAAAAGTGAGCGAGCGTGTGGCCGTTCCTGGACATTCAAGAATATTTACTGACATGTGCTTTGCTCAAGACAGAAAAGCTGCAGAAAAGGGTTTTGGAGGGCTAAGGCTGAAAAGAGGGAACTACCAAACCAGAGGGAGAGGTATGCTGAGAGACGTGAGGCAATTCGTGAATTGTAATTTCGCTTAAGATGATAACAAAGTACCCTTTAGTATATGGAACTATGCCTGAATGAGTGTATTTAGGAAATTTATGAAAAGATCAAAACAATTCCTTACCTCTCAATAAACCTTTGTGTTAAAAAAAAAAAAATTATTACACAACACTGAAGCTTAGGTTACTGCTGGGACCAGGGGCAACACAATATGGGGAAAACAAAACAAGAAAACTGTGAAGACGTAATTCATTGTGGTCTGAAAAAAACCAAAGCCCTAATGTCTATTACACGCACCAAACAGGAATGAAAAATGAACCAGTTGGCGACTATCTGCTATAATAATTTAGAGTTAAACGTTTTTTTCTGTTTTTAATGAGAACATTTTATGAACATTCTGAATTCAGACAGAATTTGTTAAGAATGGGAGGTGGTGGCAGAAGAGGGAAAAGATCAAATATATGGTGATTGAAGGAAGACTGACTCTGGGTGGTGAACACACGATGCGATACATAGATGATGTATTATAGAAATGCATGCTTGAAACCTATAAAATTTTACTAACCATTGTCACCCCAAAAATTTAATTAAAAAAAAAAGTGGGAGGTGGGTAACATCACAGAAAATGAGTTTTTTAAGACTCAATGAAGCTCTCATCAAGATGACACCAGACTATAGCATTTCTCCCAAGCAACTTATACAGGGGCATCAGCACCTCAGGACTCCAGGTCACAGGGTCACACCAGGTCACCTGCTAAGGGCCTGACTTGAGGACCTACTTTGCCTTGAGCCCATAAGCACCAGGCCCTGCCATGGGCTCCCATCAAGGAAATGGGTGCTGGGTCCCCAGTTTAATGGGATTATTAGGTTAATTTGAGCAAGCCAGCTCAGAGCTGACTGTAGTAAAAAGGGCAAAGGCAGCTCCTGCTGCACAGCTGTCTATGACTCTGATCTTCCCACAGGCAGCTCTGAGAACGTTCTTTAACATGGAGAAGCACGGCCTATGCTGGGCATCAGGAACCTCTCTAACAGCTGCATGCAGAACACGCATTTGCAGTCAGTGCAGGCCGCCTCGCACACAGCCACAACTTACTCTGAGGAATCATGGGCCCATGCAAACTCCTGCGCCGACCCAAAGCTCTTGTTTCTCAGGGCCATTGCTGTGTAGATGATATACTCGCCATCACCACACACCACCACAAACCTAGAAATTACAGAAGCCAGGGAGGGAAGTACAGAGGACCAACGACATGCATAAGAAACAATGATTCATATTTATGGTATAATATTTCTGATCATAAATGTTATTTCAGTTGACTGCTACAATTGAACCTAATATCTTTTAAAGTTACATATTTCTTTGAATACAGAGCTAGATGTAAATATTCTACCCAAAAATCCAAAAGAAAATTATGAAGATGGGGTTATTGCTGACCATGTTACTGCGTTGCTTTCTCTTATAAACAAAGGTGACTGGGGACAGGAAGATGAGAAGGGCTGGGGGTGTGTGGGGAGGATTCCCCTAACCCATCTAGTATTTGCTCAGCACCAAGATGCCTAGTAGTTTGCTCACTACATTTATACCCACAGAAGGCCCTATCTTGTTGCAAGACTAGGTTCATTTTAAGGCTGATCATTCAAATGAATAAAAACATCTCACTCCAGTTTTCAATGACTGTTAAATTTGTCAAAATAAACAGGATATTTTAGCACTTAAATATTGAGTAAAAATAGAACGTTGCAGTCAAAATTTTCTCAACAGACATAAAGCAACCCTCTTTAAAAGTTCTAATTTAGAACACTTTATTGGCTGCTATTGGATTGCCAAAGGTGAAATGCAAACAGAGCAAAAAAATGTTTTATGATATTAAGGGAAAAATATATGTTAATCTTCATAAAAAGATTCTATGACAAATAATCATGAATACCATTTACTGAACTAAGCAGCATACTTGGTTTACATACTTTATCTTCCTTAACACTCAGAACAGCATTATAAAGTGCCCAGATCTATTGTAAAATAATTTTTAAAGCTCCACAGGCTTAAATTCATCATGCTAGCAACTCTTCTATCACAAGATATGTGGTGCTTTATAAATCTTAAGGGAGGAACAGAACTGATGGTTCAAATTGAAGAAAAAGATTTATTGCCAATCCCAAAACTTTTTCAAAAGATACATAGCTAGAGCCAGCTTTTCTGCTTCAAGAGCAATGAGCCAGCAAGCACTGAGAGCACACCTTCTAAGTCTCAGCGTGAGACGTGACCCTTGCCCTCGGAGGGGGACAAGGACACCGACCCAACACATCTGGAGTAAGAACAAACCCAAACTATTTAACTGTTCAAAACTGTGCTGTGGGACCAGGCCAGGAAGGTACATACGCCTCACCTCGCATGCCAACTCGATCGACTGGCATGGCTGCGCTGAGGACTGTGAGGCCAGAACAAAAGCTCCATGAGGACTGAGGACTGCCCACCATGGGGCAGCAGTGGACATACTGTGGACACACAAACCCTACACTCACTTACACAGCAGCTCAGAGAGGTTTTGGTGCCGGCTTACCGCCCATTAGGATTGTGCTGAATAGTCTGAGGGTATATTTCACAACTGCCCATATCCTTTACTGCCAGTGGCAATCTTTCTCCATCTTTAATTTCAGCATCTCCCATTGCTTTTAGGTTGGCCTGCTGCACTTCTGAATGCTTGGCCCAAATTATCTTTCCATTGGCATCCATGGACATGGCAGGTTCCTCCCGACCAAGCTGAAAGAATGACAAATGGCTCTTAGCAATGAAAAGGAAAACAAAACCACAACACAATTAACATTTTCTATTTTCATTTAACAGAGAGTTCCTTTCTTCCACTTCAAATCAAATCTCCAGTGCTTAATCTCTTGTGCTTAATGAAAAAAGTGCCAGTTTAACAAAGCTAACTGTGACTTAGAAAATGACTGTACTAAAACACATGGAAAATTGCTTCTCCTGCGTCCAGTATAATTAGAGATTACCTTAACAATGATACTCCCTTCATCATAGCCCAGAGCGACATTGTTGGACCCTCTCAGACTGGCCACACACCACACCCTCTCCATTCCATAATTCAGCGTGCTCTCAAGGCGATATGTGCTTGAATGCCATATACGCACGGTTCCTAAAAAGAAGTGAATATTTCCTTTTAATTTGAACAGCCAACAATAATTTACACCAGCTCCCGAAGTCTTTATATTCAAATAGAAAACACTTCCTAGCAGCTTATTTTTTTTAATCTATAGTCTATAAGTGAGCTTATAAAGCTACATAAATAAATTAGTAATAGAAACTTTGTAAGAAACTAAAACTAAAATGTAATTTTAAGTGTGAACTAATGACAGGATTTCCTGGGTACAGTGCCTACTATGTGCTAGGTGTTTTATACACTGATTTCTTTTTATCCTTTCACTATAATCCTGTAAGGTGGCTATGTCTGATCCCATTTCATAATTTCCTCAAACCACACATCCAGGAAGTGGCAGAATCTGAATTTGACTCCAGGTTTTAGACTCCAAAGCACAGGCTTCTTCAGTTTTTCTCTAGGCTTTTTCTGGTTGTCCTCATATTTAAGTAACAGAGTCAAAACACATTGTAATGATGATGATGATATCCATTTACTCTTTTATAGCTTAAGTATTCTACTCTAATAAAAATATTAAAAATCCGTGAAAACCTTCAATTACAATGCAGGGCACTACCTGACTTAAATACCTACTTAGTAATTGTAAGCATACATTTCCAACTTACCATCTTCTGAACCTGTGATGATGATTGGCAACTCAGGATGAAAACTGGCACAAGACACATTCTGGGCATGTCCCTCCAGTGTCTGTACACATGTTTTATTCTGTAATCAAGACCCAGAAAACATTTTTATTAGTGAAAAACAAATAACTCATCTTTAATTTTCCCAGTGCACACATACATTATAAATCATAATGGTTATGACAATCTAAATAATATTCAATACAGACATTTTGAAATAGAATTATCTTGTGTGTACATATTTCCTCTTATTATTTGATAATATAGGCAAATGTAAATATCACATTTAAAGACAAACACACACACACACCACCACCAACCCCCCGCCCCAACAAAAGATCTCTGGTTTGCATCTAAGTATTTTTTCCATGAATTCCTAAGATAATGTCTAATATTTTTATTCTGTAGTTAAATACAAATTTGAATAAATTCCTGGGTGAAACTGGTTTTCTAGGCCTCACTTTATTAATTATTTGGGGAAATTTGATGTGAGAAACAAAAAAATGAAATTTAACAAAATCTTGAAGATAAAAAGCATAGTAAGAAGAGTTCATAACTAGGTTTACAAGAATCTATGCAACAAAATGGTTGTACCATGGTTATGTCATGACATTATTCATTGATCTAGCTTTCAAATATAAATGCAAGTCTGCCAGTGAGGATACTAGAAGAGGTAACAATTCATTTTAATTAAAATGTTAAAATTTTTAATTTCTACTATTAAATGAAAAATATGATTTTTTAATTTTATTTTAAAAATCTTGATAGGCTTTTTTTTTTTTTTTTCTCATTTTTATGGGAATTCTGGGACTACAGTTTAGGTGCAAGTACTGAGGCCTTAAGTTTATTATGCTATGAACACAATTCAACCACCTAAATTTTAATTGTCCTATAAGAAACAGTAAGAAGCATGTCTGACATATGGCAAGTAAGGTTACAAAAGAACTATACCTGATAGTCCCATATTTTAACCAGACGGTCATCTGCACCTGAAATGAGGTATGGTTTGTCGCCACCACTGTAGTAATCAATGCAATTGACACCTTTCTCATGTCCCTCCAAAGTGAAGTTTGGGGAGGAAGAGCCCAGCTGCCATACCTTCAGAGAACAACAGCATTTGCCAGTCAGTATGCAGACTTGCTTTTCAGAAGACAGCTCTATCACACTTTTGACATATTATATAAAATGTGAAAGCCCAGGAGAGAGAAGCTACATTGTTTTTCACCTGAATTTCCACAGGGGCAGAATCACTATGGTATAATCTGAAAAAGCCAATTTCCAGGCTTTAATTCCCAGAGATTGTGATTCTGATTGTGGCTCTACAATGAAGCTTAGGAATCTGATTTTTAACAGACACCCTGGGTGATCCACAGGCTACACTTTGTGAAACACTAATTGAAGGGTAGAAAATGATTTTATGTGAGATTTAATATAAAGCTAACGAAAGTGGATTTAGTAAGCTACATTAAAAGGAGAACATTACTCCTGAATTAAAAAATTAAAAGTATGGAAAAGTAGTCAAACATTACTATAGCACTGGTACTCAGCTCTATCTTTACAAATATTTAATGAGCGCCTACTATATGGGAGACCCTGTGGGAAGTATAAAGATGTGTAGACAAATGTTTACCACCTACTATATACAACAAACTTCAGTACAACCAAAGATAAGACAATTCTTATTCTCAAAATATACCTAATTTAGTGAAAAGAGTTCAAAACTAATTTCAAAGTTTCCAACCTACGTCAAAAGCAAAGATAATCCAATGAAAGGAAAAAAACCCTAAGATATTCAGACTTGTAACATTTAATAACTAAATTGTCAGGCAAATAGCACGTAACATTTTATATAAGTTAAAGGAAGATAAAAATGTTATGTAACTATAAGCATATACATGTCATCAAAAGTCAATGCAATATATAATTTTAAATCTATGCATACAGAGGTATTTTAAACACTGCAATGGAAAAAGGAATATGACTGCATTCACGACTACATGTATGAAGCATCTGGTACTGGCGAGGCACCGTGCATCTTGCTAATGAGTGTCTGTTTGGGGGAGAAGGGTGACAGTTCCTGCCCCCAACATCAACGTTTCTGGGGATAAAGATTTCCAAAGACACATTATTATTCAATGTGAAGGCCGTAACAGAGGCAAAAAGCAATGGAGGGAATGGGATGAACATGACTGGATCTGTCTAGAGGTGAAATGGATGTTTGAAGAGAGCTTCTCAGAGTAAATAATTGTGCTAAGCCTTGAAAGATGAGTAATTCTCCAGAGGAAAATAAATCAGAAAGGGAGAATAAAGAGTACTACAGGCAGAGGGAACAGCTAAGTAAGGTATAATTCTGTGAACATTCATGACATCTAGAGAATGGGGAGTAGACCAGGATTACAGGACATATCTCATAATATCAGCTGAGGCTAGTCTTGGAAACCCTTGTATTCTGCACTAAGGCTTTTGGACTTTATCCTTAGGTTGGCAACTGATAAGATAGAATTCATGTTTTAGAAAGATAACTGGCTGCAGTATGGAAAAATGGAGTAAGGAAAGAGAATGGAGAATGGAGGCAGATGAAATTTAAATATAAAACAGATAAATAATCAGCACAGGTCAACAACATATACACTGAAAGGAGAGGAAATACTAACCTAGAGAATTTATGGGCATTTTTCTTATGCTGGGTTTGCAGAGGTTTAAAAGTCTTCCAACATACTGCTTCCATATGGGAAAAAAACACTCCTTCATTAAGAACACTGAGTTGCCACAATATTTTTCTAAATAGATCCCTTCTAGATCAAAATGAGAAGTCCTATTTTGACTTCAAAATGAGCTTCTGAAAGAAACTTCTAAGATGGAAATAACTGGGCAACCAGTAGTAAAATACCTAAAACAACTATGTTTCACCAATAATCATACCTGACACAAGAGGTGGGAACCCTACCTTGATGGTCCTGTCCAAAGACGCGCTGGCAAACTGATTGTTATCTTTGGGGTTGATCACAATCTGCATAACATAATGGGTGTGTCCCTCAAACACCTGTGAGCAAGACCACTTTTTATCCCAGTCCCAGAGCTTAATAAGCATGTCATCTAGGCCAAAAGAAAGTCTCAAGTTAGTTGCAATTCCTATTTCTTTCATTCAGAACTAAGACATCTTTGTGCTTTTAAGGCAGCAAATCTAACACGAATCATACATTCTATGACTTACAGAAATACAATCAGAATGAATAGGTTTTTCAAAGTCCTTATTTATTCTAAGAATAAACTTATCTCTACAGAAAAGTGGAGATAAATTACTAATAGCAAATATAAAAACTTCATGAAAAAATTTATGAAAGATTCTGGGCTTTACAGAATGACAAAAGAGTAATACAACTTTGATTAAAGTGTGACTGAATAATGACGGCAATGACTCCTTAGGGAATAAGCCTTATAATAATACAAGATTGGTTTAAAGAGGTTTTGAGTTACTTCTCAAGTTTTAACTTAAAAATGTTTCAAAGAGCTATTACCAGTTCAGTGCAACTTGTCTTAATTGCCCTCCAAAAGGTCCACTGTTTTATACATAACACCAAAGAACAAACTAGTCTGGTACAAAGGTAAAACTGTCTAGGGTATGTGGCAATCTACGGAAAGCTCACTCATTAGCATGTAAATTAGCTTTGTGTTCAGCAGACATACAAAGACCTTTGGGAATTGGAACAATTTCTATACAAATCCTGAGTAGATATGTCATTAAAATACAAAAGCAAGCAGCATGGATAGCAAGTTAATGGATTTAAATAGTTTAAAGGCTGCTTGGAATTAGAACTCTACTTGTTAACAGCAGTAAAGAATTGCATGTCTCACTGAATGAAAATGAATTACTCAAAGAGATGCACATGACCAAAGGGGTCACCTCTTACCGCTGCTAGTTAGAATGAAAGGCTGGGTGGGATGAACAGCGATGCAGCGAATGTAGTCTGAGTGCGCTTCAAACATATGAACTCTCTCCAGAGTATTGTAATTGAACACTCTAATCTGCATGTCATCCTAGAAATGGAAATTTAAAAGCCATCAGTAGTGTTACGAGGTAAAATGCACAAAAACGTATACTATAGGCTCGAGGTATAAAGTTCATGTTTCTAAACATTACACTAATTAACAAAACAAATCAAGAATCAAAATTCTGCAACTTGTGTACATAATCATGACCAATTCAGAAAATGGGATTAGAAATTCATATAATTACTTACCGCTCCTGTCACAACCCAATTCTTCCTTGCAACAAACTTTGCAGCTCGAACAGGAAGATCACACACTTCAAATGTTTTCACCAGTGTCTTTAAAATTTAACAAGAATATACACTTTGAGTTATGAGAAAATAACTGAAAAAAATCTATTCTATTATATTTAAAACAGAATTATTTAGATTACTTCTAATTTAAAAATATCCTCAGGCTAAAATATGAGAGTTCAACAGTCAAGTGAAAAAAAACAGACCATTTTTTTAAACAGATTCAAAATTAAAATACTTAAAAAAGATAAAAGAAAGCAAATGTCCACAAGATGAAATTACAGATCCTTTGCACTCCAGCCCTTCTCTACTTCTCTAGCCTCATCTATGGCTGCTCCCAACCTTACATTTGCTCCTGTTCCCTCTGCCTGAAAACCCACCCACAGAACCTTATACTCCCCTTTCATAACTTAGCACCTTCATAATTGTATGTTTAATGTCAATCTTTCCTGCTAAGCTCCCTGAGTGCAGAAATCTTATTCATCACTATATTCCCAGAGCCTAAAACAGTGGCTGGAAAACAACCAGTGTTAATAAGTATTTGTTGAATGAATTAGCTCTTAGTTTCTTCTTTTTAAAATTAAACCCATGAACTCACAAACTCATACAAAGATACAATTCTTTTGCACACTTTAGCATATGCTTCCATACAAATGCTCTTTATCTTTTTTAGCGAAGTATGAGAGCACAGTGATTTAGATGTCCCTTCACCTGTTCACAGTGGAATAATATACACAGGATAAAGGTAGAAAACTAGGAGACCCTCTTAAAGCAGGGATGAATGCATTGCTTTGTTCTCCCACTTTGATCCTGGTTCCTTAAAATTCTAACAACTACCATTTTTCAATCTCTCTTTCTGTATAGAGTAATGAAAACATTATAATCTTACTGATTGATTGGCCATGTGCACTAAATAAAAAGAATAGGAATGGTTCATAAGAACTGTTGAGAAGTTCTGGCTTGAGAAGATTATTCTGACAAATACTGAATAAATGGGGACATACGCTCCAACTTGCACAACCGCTACCAGCTAACTGTGATGTAGACACTGAGAACAGACAGAACTTGCCATCTATAAGATGACAGACAAATCCATGAAAGCTCATGAGCAGCCAACAACCCAGGGATCTGCTGAGCAGTAAAAAGAAAGTAGCAACAGAACAGTCATGGTTCAGGTCCATGTTAAGTACTGTGGCTGATACACATGAAATGAGAGATGGTGTCCATACTCTAGAAGCTAAACAATCTAAACAGGAGGAAATGCTACACATTCAACATATAAACTCCTAATGTAAGTTAGGAAAATAATGACGAACACATGTCTGGCAGCTTATAGGTCTCAGATACAGTTTTACCTAATTTGATTTGGTCCTTTTGACAATCCTGTGCTGTAGGGACGGAAACAATATCATCTTCATTTCAAATAAATAAACTGAGCCTCCACATGCTTACAAGGCTTGCCCATATCATTTAATTAGCAGGATGGCTTCAACTTCTAACATACTGATTTTTAAACCATTGTAGCCACCACCTTAGAGAGTATATAATATCCCTTATTTGAAATTCAAGTACATTTGAATTTCATTCCAAAAACCTTTTTGCCTTTTTAAAGAATTTTGTTCTCGGTATACATGAATGGCAAGTAACTCCTGTTGGTAACTGGAAAAAAAAAAAATCAGGGAGAACCAAAAATCGATCATCAACAGACTCGCTGAGTAGCAACTGTTCTACTGTGAGCCTGACTGCCAGGTACGTACTTGAGGCAAGTGAGGGAAATAAGACTAGGATGATCCCTGCCCTCATTGAGCCTCCATTCTTGAGGGAAAGAAGAAAATTAAACAAGATATTTCCAATGAGATAAATTATGCAAGTACAAGCAGACAGCCTTGCAGGAGGGCACAGAAGGGTACAAAAGAGTAAAATGAGGCAAAATAGATGACCCAGATAAAGTAATGTTATAGTAAAACCTAGAGAAAGATAAAGGAGGTACACTGGGCTTTAGAATGTACTACAGTGTATATAAATAAGTAATGTGCTGTGTATACACAGAAAACAAAATTTTAAATGCTTAAAAAACAATACACTACAGTGAATCTGAGAGAGCTGAGAGATGGCTACATGGAGATGATAGAGAGGGTCCCTAGGAAGAATTAGGAAGTGTGGTGGGTGAGGCATCAACGTATCTGTAAAGCATAAAATCAGAAAATTTTTAAACATTTGCATGGAGAAGTAGACCAAAAATAAAAAACGGAATGCATATTATCTGCATCAAGGCAAAAGAAATTCACAAGGTCAAGATTTGAAACTGCAAAGGACATAAATCCTGAAATAGTGATATAGTAAGAATGGAACGTTTATTTTTCAGTATTTAACAAATAATTATTGAGCACTTACTATATGTCAGGTAGCGTTTGTAGGCCCTGGGACACAGCAGAGAACAGACTGCTAATATGTATAAAATGTCACTGATGAGGTCTTGGTTTAGTGTGCAGTCATTACTGTTTCAGGATAGTGATATAAGACTGTAACGGCGTTTTTAGGTTTACTCCTGACCTTGGCTCCCTAAGCCTACTGTTGCCATCTTAAATTCCTCAAATGTGAATTTTATCTGAATTTTAAGAACTTAACCTTGGACATTGAGGATAATTACTGTATAACCAGACACATAACTGTATGGTATATGTTCTGTACTTTGATAGAAAAAGATTAAGGATGGTCAAGAAAGACTGGAAAATATGAGATAAATTAATTTGAAGGATACATTATTCACTCAGATGAAAGAACAAAACAAGCATTTAAGGCAAGTATAAAATGCATATTCTCATATGTGTAATCAAAAGCTTATTACAAATATTTCTCTGATATAATCTATAATTTGTATGGCTATTTGAAAGTTATCTGCATATCATTATGTCGAGCAGTTAGAAAAAAAGTAAAATTAAAAATGCCATTCTTAAGACGGTTAGAATATTCACTGAATGGAAAATTAAGTACTATTAAATTCTTTAGCTAAAGCAAGTGATTTTATATTGGTTTCAGTTTCCTTAATTTCAAAGAAAAGCTAATATTACCTACATCAGAATTTAACATTTAAATAGCGCACATAACAAGCCCAGAACAATTTCTCCCACAAGATATTCCCTTATAAATGTTAGTTCCTCTACTGAAAATTCTTTGTAGCAATTTGAGAAAGCAGTCTGCATATAGCTACTGGACTCTGTTATGCTATTTCTTATCTCTCATTATAAACACAGTCTAGCACAGTATTTCCAATAAAGTCCTTAAAAATTCCTACCTGTGTTTCATGATTCCAAACGCACACACTGCCATTGTAAAGACTCGCCAACATCCATGGCTCTGTGGGGTGCAAATCTACACTCTTAACTCGATCAGATCGAGCAGTTAGTTTTCTCTTGATATCAAGTCGTAGAGGCTAAGAAGAAACAACATTAAAAAACAACAACATTAAATTTCTATGCCAAATAAAATATGTTTGAGATCTTAACTAAAAACAGTGTATTAACAGGCCTTCAAAACAATTCAGATTTTACTTTGCTAAATTGTAGACACAGTTTCAAGTCTAAACAGTTGGATGGAGAAACAGACCAAAAACAAACAAAAAACACACCCATACCTAAAATAACCAACAAAAAACCAAAATGCGCATTATCCACATTAAGGCAAAGGAATTCACAAGATAAATTCTTCTACTTCTTCACATATATATATATATATATATATATATATATATATATATATATATATATATATATAATACTTAAAAATTTTTAATTTATAGCAGTTGTCAAACTTTTGGTCTCAGGACCCTTTATACTCTTAAAAAATTTTAAGGATCCTCAAAAGCTTTTGTTTATATGGGTTCTATCTATTAATACTTACCAAGTTAAAAGATAAAATTGAGACAATTTAAAATACTTATATATTAATTAATTTTCAAATAACAAAAATAAACCCATTTCATGTTAACTTCAATCATATATTTTTATTAAAAATAACTATTTTCAAAAGAAATTTAGTGAAATTTAGCAATATTTCACATTTTTGCAAAACTTTAAATTCTGACTTAACGGAGGGCAGTTAGTTTTTCATATCTGCTTTGGCAATATGTTGTGATATGTTGTTTTGGTTGATGTATGTGAAAAAAAAGACCTGGCCTCACAAAGAAATGTAGTTAGAAAGAAACATTTTAATACTTTTTTCAAGTAATTATGGATATTCTTCTTTGATATCACACCAAAACTTAACAAGTGGTAGTTTCTTAAAGGTTGGTTGTAGTATGAAATCTGAAACCATATAAATGAACTTTTTATACTTACTTAAAATTCATCGGTTTATTCTGTATTTTTATTTAAGTTATAAATTTTCAATTACAGTTGACATTCAACATTATATTAGTTTCAAGTGTACAGCATAGTGGTTAGACATTTACATAATTTACAAAGTGATCCCCCCAGTAAGTCTAGTACCCACCTCTAGTTTGTATTTTGAATAGATCTTTCACCCATGTTTCACTTTGTAATATCATGCATTAGTCATTTGGAAAATGTTGGTTCACTGAATTATGCAAATATCCCAAATATTGACAGGTTTCATTATACAGTATCAAAATCACATTCATTAATATCACCATCAACCTCACATCACAAGTTTTTAAGTATTAATTAGAAATCTATTAAGGTCAGTGACAGAAGTTTTCTAAAATTCTAACCTTCACTGGAAAGCTCTAATTTTATAATCAGCAACAAATATGTCAACCATCAAATAACTTCTTTTAGTTTTTAGAAAATGTCTGCTAAATAATCAAGTCTAAGCAACCACAGTTTGTCAGCCATTGTTTCAAGTAAAGCTAGCATCTTAAACAACAGTATGCAACACAAGTGCTTTATGCATACTTCCCATTTCATCACATGGAATTAAATGGTGTATACACTCAAGTGTTGAGATGTGATAACATTAATTTTTACTACTTCATCAATGACATTCTTAATGAAACTGGCTTTAAAAAAACAAACAAAAAACTGTGTGACAGTGAAGAACATACTATCAGTACAATTTGGTGACACTGAGCCAGCAGTTTTACCTTCCATTAATTTACACCATCAGTACAAATATCAACATAGTGAAAAGGGCCAATAGTGTCTTACTATTAGGAAAATAGTTTTAATCTGTGGACCTCTTGAGAGAGTATGCAGAAGACTCCTAGGAGATTGTCGACCATACTTTGAGAACCCTTGGTTGGTTTACAGAATACCTAGTAAACATAAACTATCTACTAAATCACAATTTCTGCCCATGTCATTACTATCACATAAGAAAATATTCTTAAGAAGAGTTATTCATGGATTCTTAGTAACCCTAAACAATATTAATCAAAACAGTATGGTATTGGCATAAAAACAGACATAGAGATCAATGGAACACAATAGAGAGCTCAGAAATAAACCCACACATACATATGGTCAATTAATTTATGACAAAGGAGTCAAGAATATACAATAGGAAAAGGTGTCCCTTCAATAAATGGTGTTGGGAAAACTGGACAGCTACATACAAAACAATGAAACTGGACCCCTATCTTACACCATACTCAAAAATTAACT
Organism: Rhinolophus sinicus; assembly: GCF_036562045.2. Taxonomy (NCBI): domain Eukaryota; kingdom Metazoa; phylum Chordata; class Mammalia; order Chiroptera; family Rhinolophidae; genus Rhinolophus; species Rhinolophus sinicus. The sequence continues at coordinate 37,551,046 of NC_133759.1, forward strand.
CAAAATGGAATAAAGACTTTAAGGTAAGACCGGAAACCGTAAAACTCCTAGAAGGATACGTAGGAAAAAAGCACCCTGACATCTGTCTTAGAGATGATTTTTTGAATGACACCAAAAACAAAGGGAACAAAAGCAAAAATAAACACGTGGGACGACATCAAACTAAAAAGCTTCCACTCAGCAAAGGCAACCACCAACAAAAAGAAAAAGCAACCTACAGAAAGGGAGAAAATATTTGCAAATCATATATATGACAAGGGGATAATAACCAAAACATATAAAGACCTCATACTAATCAACAGCAATACAAAACAAAAAATCAAATTTAAAAACGTGCAGAAGATCTGAATAGATATATTTCTAAAGACATACAGGTGGCCAACAGGTGCATGAAAAGATACTCAATATCATTAATCATCAGGAAAATGCAAATCAAAACCATAATATCACCTCACACCTGTTAGAATGGCTATTATCAAAAACACAAGACATAATGTGTAGATGAAGATATGGAGAAAAGGGAACCCTTGTGCACTCTTGGTGGGAATGTAAATTGGTGCAACCACTATGGAAAACAGTACGGAGGTTCTTCAAAAAATTAAAAATAGAACTACCATATGATCCAGCAATTCCACTTCTGGGTATTTGTGCAAAGAAACAAAAACACCAACTCTGAAAGATATATGCATTCCCATGTTCACAGCAGCATTATTTACATTAGCCAAGACATGGAAACAACCCAAGTGTCCATGAATGAATGAATGCAGAGACACACACACACACACACACAATGGTATATTATTCAGCCATAAAAAGAATGAAACCTTGCCACTTGCAACAACATGGATGGAGCTTGAGGGCATTACGCTAAATGAAATAAGTCAGACAGAAAACGACAAATACTGTATGATCTCACTTATATGTGGACTCTTAAAACAAAAACAACAACAACAACAACAAAAACCAAGTGTATAGATCTGTTCACAGAGAACATATTGGTGATTACAAGAGGAGGATGGGGGATCAATGAAATGGGTGAAGGGAATCAAAGGGAACAAACTTCCAGTTGTAAAATAAGTCATGGGGATGTAATGCACAGCATGGTGACTATAATTAATAATACTGTGTTGCATATTTGCAAGTTGCTAAAAGAGTGGATCTTAAAAGTTCTCATCATAAGAAGAAACAAATACTTGTAACTATGTATTGTGATGGATGTTAAATAGACTTATTGTGATCATTTCACAAGATATAGAAATATCTGATCATATTTATATTGTACACCTGAAACTAATATAATGTTATATGTCAATTATACCTCAATAAAAAAAAATTAAGTTCTTTGAAGAAAAGCAGATTTTGGCAATAATATTAGTAAATATTAGGCAATGTAATGTGTGATCAACACGGGTTATATCCACGTTCATGAAGGCCTATGGAGTCAAAATAAGTGTGTTTATATTATTTTAACGGATTTAAGTTACAGGAACCTAATGAAAATTAGAACAATTTTAAACAAGAACTAAAATACTCTTTCAAACCAGAAAATACTAATAGTTTAAGACAGACTTTTTCAATCTGGATTCCTCATCTAAACCACAGAACAGATAATGATTTAAACAACTATTTTCTCAATTCTCCCAAGGATACCATTCTAGGAGAAAAGTTAATTCATTACATACAGGATGCCTTAGGGCAGTAGTCTTAATTCTCTCTTGGAAGCAAATTGACAAAGACTGATTTAAAACATCTCTCCCCTTCAACTCGTCTTAAACAACCTAAAAGTTTATCTGTCAGGTTGAGTTACCGTCAAATCTTTATTTTTGTGATCTTCCATGATGATCATGAGTGGGACAGAAATTTAAGGATACTTTCAACACAAAATGAAGACTGCTAGACAATTTCAGCACAGATAATGTCCTGAGACAAAGCAAACACTTCACAGGGCTTTTATTCATTTTTTTGCATCTGTATCAACTGTGGGTCACCGATTACTTCAACCCTTGTTCTTCTTTCTATACATGCCTCCCTCACTTTTAACAACAACTTATACCTCTTAACTTACTTTAAAAAGACCAGAGTTCTCTGGCTCTTCTCTACAATCACTACAAAAATGTTTCCAGTCATATCTTCCCCTGATCTCAAACTTTCTACTTTCAAACTATCATCTTCACGTTCTTTGCTCATTCAGGGAAGCAGGACCTTTTACTTCACCCATTTCTGAAATTTGCCCCATTAATTATCATAAAAAATTTTAACTCCTTTTTCTGGTCTCTTCAGAATCAACAAACATGAAGTGTCTACTATGTGCCAGGAACCATGGTGGGGCTTTCACATAAGCCATCCCACCTCATACTTTAAATCCTCTAGTAAATTGGACACTTAAATCAACTGTACATTTTACCATAAAAATGTCTTAACTGATTGGTTACTGAGAAGGTGGATCAGGGGACTGAGCAATACCAGTATACATCTAACTACACCCAAAGCACAAATCCCAGTTTCAAAAGCACAGCGAGGAGCTCTTGCCGTATTTCTCACATTTAAGTGACTACTTTGAATGAGACATTGTACTAGGCACTGTGAAATACTCAGATGATTAAGGTACTCATTCTGTACCCTCAGTTCTAAACGTCTCTCTCCATCTTCCAAAAGCTGGACTTTGAGGACTCAGCTTAAAAGCTACTGCCACCAATATGATCTTTCTGATTACTCTAGCCAGAAGTATCCTTTCTTATGGGATGCTGTTAAAATTAAGATTTAATTTGAACCTTTAACATTTGTGTATATTTTTCTTTTTGCTTTCTAAAGTAGATGCTTCCTAAGGACAGGATAGTTGCTTATTCATTTGATCTCCACAGCACCTTATATAAACAGGGGTACTCTGGATATTATTGTGATCTGTTCCAGACCATTGCAATAAAGCATGTCACATGAATTTTTTGGTTTCCAAATGCATGTAAAAGTTATGCTTATACTATACTGTAGTCTATTAAGTGTGCAACAGCATTATATCTAAAAAACAACGTACACACCTTAGTTAAAAAATACTTTATTGCTAAAAAATGCCAACCATCATCTGAGCCTTTAGCAAGTTGTAATCTTTTTGCTGGTAGAGGGTCTTATCTTTAATATGTAAAAACAAACAAACAAAAAATATCTGCAAAGTGCAATAAAACAAAGCATAATGAAACAAGGTATGCTTGTATTTGGGTTATGGGGGTTTACAGACAGACAGTATAATCCAGATCTAGAGAATCATGCTGGATTCAAATTTCAGTTCCACTCTCATTTCAAATGTGCAACAGTAGACAGACAGGTTTACTTCACTTCTCTCAGGTTTGACATAAGTAAAAAGAGTCATAATACTATTATCTACCTCTTAGTATTATGAGAAATAAATTCAGTGTTAAGCAGTTAGAACAGTGCCTGATCTATTGTAACCACTCCACAAATATTATTTATAACTCACTCTCCCAGTTGTGAGAATTAGGGCACACAGTAAATACCCTATGATAAATAAGTGAATAAAGAAATTAACATTTTGAATATTACACAAAAAATTTTAAATGTGTTAACGAATGAAGGTAATATTTTATTATAAAAATACGTCCTTAAACGTAAAATTGCAAAAGAAAACTAAATTAGGCAGATCCAAAGGCCCTTTCCAAAAATGCCCATTACTGAAAGCACAGCAGACCCCAGACCAAAGCAGGTCGTAATATGAAGTGGTATAATTAAGACACTTGAAGTCTTGTTCAGGAGCTCTTAACCTGGGGACTCAAGAAAGTTCATGGATGGGGGGGGGGGGTGTCTTTGTAATTTATGTAATGCTGTGTTTGTCTATGCATTTTTCTGAGAGTATCCAAAACTTTCACCAGTTTCCCCAAGGAATCAATCTCTGTTGTAGTTCTAACTCTGCCTCAATTAGCCTGTACAAACTTAATTTTAAGTTTTTTTTAACTGCAAGATGAACAACTTGGACTTAATTCCTAAGATCTTTAAGCTCCAAAATCTTTGAACCTGTGCTTCTTCACAAGTGGAAAAAATAAGGGCAGGAAAATGTTTAAATATAAAATATTGACTTTCTTCCATTTTTTTCAGAAAAGATATTTTCACACTATTGTATTTTGTTTTCTTATTATTGTAACACTCTTGTGCAAAAGTATTTCAGCGCATTTTGGGGATGAGGGTGATAATTACAAAAGTGCTGCTATGACTGACATTTCCACCAGCCACTATATTTGCAAATGCAACAAAGCAGGCCAGTTCTATAAACAACCCTCTAACCCTTCTTTTCCCTCCAGTAACGTAAGCCAGAATCCCAAAGCAGTTGCAATTCCACTTTTGACTCCATATACTTTACTTTCTTGCTTGCTTCTCTGCTTAAGTCCGTAATTTGCGGTCAGCACACATTATACCAGTAATAAGTTCAACATGAATGCAAGACCAGCTGTCACCGTTTCCAGAGCAGAATGGGGTAGTTTTGCCAAAGCCTTCCACGAAGTTCGTTTTCGGCCTCTTGTATTTATTTCCCTACACCACGGACCCCGCTGCGCACCTCAGGAGCTCGGTCAAACGCCCTGAGCACCGGAGAACTTAGTGACCTCTCAATTCCAGGCACTGCCTCCCCAAACCATCCCGGTCTCCGGGGTCCCACCGCCTCCTCCATCACAGAACTCAAACTGGACCAGGACCCCGCAAGGCCTGAGGCGGTGGCCGCAGCGGGAGCCGAGACGGCTTCTTACCGCGGCCCCAAGTCCAGGAGCCCCAGGAACTGGCCTCAGCCGAAGGGCCCGTGCTCCCTCCTGCAGGGTCTGGACCTACCATGTCTCCGTCGGTCCCAGGCCGTCCGCCCTCACTTGAAACCGGCAACACAACCCCTGAAAAGACCCACCGACCCGCTGACCCGCCGACTGACTGACGTGGAACTTCCGTAACACAATTCTCGCGATATAGGGGACCGGCGCGAGCGCCTGCGCAAACCAGGAGTAAGCCTTAAGTGTCCCAAGCCCCGCCCAAGTTTCCTAGGCAACGGAGCCATCCTGCTGCCGCGTGAGCAGAGAGGTGTGGCCTCGGCCATCAAGGGCAGTGGCCCGGTGCTGCTAAGCCTGGACGGGAACTTGAAAGCCGAGAGATACGTAAAAAAAAAAAAAAAAAAAATGGGAAAGACGAAATACTTAATCCCTGCTGGACGCTAATGGCAGGGGAAGCTCCCCTTATAGTGGAGTTGTGTCCCAGAGGCTGGGAAGCGCTGTCGGGCTCTGACTGAGGAGAGGGAGGGGGAGAGAGATGAAGGCGAGGCAAGGCGCTAAGCACAGTATTCTGATGGCCTGGAGATAGAGGCCCAGAGAGTTCTCTGCGGGCCCTGGACTTGGCTGACACTGATTGAGGCTGGAAAGATTTGAAAGGGACTCCAGGCTGAGCTTCAGGCCTCTGAGGTCAGAGGGAGGTGAAGAGCCTTCAGTTCCGGAGCTCCCCGGGAGATGGGACTACCAGCTGCACACGATCACCTTTTGATTGAGCATCGACTGTGTTATTCATTCACCAAATGTGTGTCTATCCTCAGCTGTGTGCCACAGGAAATCTAAATTATCTCCATTTTACTGATGGGGAAACTAAGGCTCAAAGACGTTCCCTGGCCAAGGCTGCATATTAAGCAGTAGAGTCGGTATTTGATCCCAGACCCGTATGTCCTCAAAGCCCTGAGCTCTTTCCACTGCATCAAAGTATCTCTTCATTAAGGTAGTTGGACTCTAGAATACTAAAGACCTGCACCACTGCCAACCACCCTTCACCTTCCATTTCTGCTTTTCTTCTTTTTTTAAATACCATGGGCCAAATTAAACGTGTCCTCTGGCTACATATAAATGAGTACCTCGGGCCTGAGGGAAGCCTTGGAGGTTTTCTTAGACCTCTAGATTTTCAGAAATGCAAAAATAAATGAATAAAAATAAAAATATGTGTATTGAAAGTGACATTCAGAGGAAGACATGACTCTGAATCAGGTAATTTGGCTTTTAGGATCTTTGCTGCTAATATGACCTCTTCGTGGGCTTCAGTTTTCCTCAATAAAAAAAAAAAAAAAATAGGTTGAATAATTTCTAAAGACCCTTCCCTTTTGTACCATTTTGTGTTTCTGTCATATTCAATAGTAGAAAGAAGAGTGGGCCTGGAACTGGATTTTAGTGCCAGCAGAGTGATGTTATGATATGTAAATTGAGACTAATTGAATACTTTGCTTATGCTTTTGAGGATCACAAGAGTCGAAAATTTTACAAATATGAACTATACCTAATTTGCTTGAAGTGGAGCTTGCAGTATTTCTGATTCATGGATACTCTTACACTTGAATAAGTATCTTCAGACTTTGCACAATACCCAATAATACAAAATAAAATGCTAGATCAACTGTATTCTCAAGGAACTCAGTTGAGAATAGTCAAATTCTTGTATTCCACTAGGTACCCAAGGATTTACCTAGCTGGTATTGATAAGGGGCTGAGCAATCAAGTCACACTCACCTTGACTATATCTTTTGTCATTTTTTCTACTACAGTTAAGTAACATTCAGTTCTGCAGTTCTGTGCTGAGTAACATTCTATACTATAAATTCATTCTTTAAACCATTACATACTGAATTTGGTTATATTCATTGAGAAGGGTGGTGAGGGAGAAGGCTGGAGAGGAAGGGTGGGGCTAAAACTTAAAAGATTTTTAAATAGGGAGGAACTGGGCTTTGATTCAGTTAGCAATTGGGAAACACTGGGCCAGAAAAGAAGCTGGTTCATATCTGATACCATAAGATATGCCTTTTATAGATGTGTATGAAGAAATGGATTGGGGCAGTGAGATACTTTACAGGTTTTTGGGAAGTGGGTGTGGAAATACCAGTAATAATGAAAAATTTTATTGAGTGCCCACTATGTACCCAGCATTGGCACCCAGAAGCACTTTGTATGCTGCAGTTTAGATTGTAATACCAAAATATAGGCATTTTCTCCAACTTATAGATGAGAAACTGAGACCCAAATGGATTAACTAATATGCTCCATGCCACACTGCTCAAAAAGGAGTGATGGACTTCAGATCTGAACGCAAGTCTATCTTGAAAACTAATGCTCTTTTTACCGGACTGTGAGTTCTTCCTCTTTCACTCAGAAGCTAGAATCAACAGGATACACAAATGATTTGAGTTTTTGTGAGTTAAACAATTGGGAGGCATCCTAATGCTAATGCCTTGAATCTAATGAACCCAGAGGAATGTCTTTAATTAGAGGAAGAAGTGGAGCCAGTAAATGACACAGAGGGGGAACAATTAGAGTAGGACATCTAGGAAAACTGTATGCCGCAGAAAGAAAAGGAAGGACAGAGTAGGGTGACTAGAAGTCTGGATGACTTTGGAGAAGTTAAGGAGGCTTGGTGTTTGAGAATAAAAAGAAACCGTTGCCAATGAATTAAATGGTTACGAAGACAGTAGTCTTCAAAACATTTTCAGTTGAGTAATGCCAGGGGCAGCAGGTTTGCAAGGGATTAAGAAATGATTGAATGATAAAGTGGAGGTGGTCACTATTTTACTGGAAGATTAATTATGAAAAGGCAAATGTTGATGTCTCACTGAAAGTGGATCGATTGTTCCCATATTTAGGGTGCAGCTGACATTACCTACTTCATGACAGTAACCGTCCAAATGGACGTACACGACGAAATGGACCTTTACAGTGTGAGTAGGAACTAACCGGACGAACATCAAGAGGGTATACACAGGGTAGTCCGAGAGAAGGGAAGTAAGAGTTTGGTTTTTCCAGAGAACTGAAAGTAGTTTAGCATGCCTGGGCCAGAGAACAGGTGGGGAAGGATTGAGAAACAGAACTGGAAAGATAGATGAAGCTCAGCTCCTGAATGTCTATGATTGCCGGTTTAAGGTGTCTGGACTTTATCCTGAAGGGAACCACTGAAGAATGTTAACTAGGGTAATCTTTATGCTCCATTACTGATTCATCATTGCATGTCAGTTATATTCCCCATTAAAGGAAATATTACGGATATCAGCTAGATTTCTGCTTGCAGTGAATGCAAGTGAGGATTTTGACCACATAATCACATACCAACCATCAGCAGACTAAATAGAGTTGGAGAACCATTGAGCTGTCTTCCAAGAATAATGAAGCTTGTGGTTACCCGACACGTAGAGGCAAAAGCTTTGACTGATTGCAAAAGCATTGAGTGACTACAATATGCTATGCACTTCATATGATTACCACCTAAGAATTTAAAATTGGTTCACACAAATTTACTCCATGTGAGTTTGATGTGGATTCAGGATGAAAGGTATGTTTGCTTTTGTTTAGCAGAAAGCATAAAAATCCAGATTTTTAGTCATGTTTTTGGCGTGGGTGTAATTTTACCTTTTGGAAAATTGCATGAACTTCGTGTTGTTTTAATAAACATTTTTAGAGGCGTCAGAGTTTAAAGCGAGCTTTGAATGAAATGAAGGAGGTGATATCACAGATAGGAATTATGAAACATGTGATTTAGGGACCTCGATAGTGTTCCATGAACCCAGACATTTTACCTGGCTCTTCACACGTGGGGTGCTAAGACCACCCATGGCAAATCATGACCAGCAGTCTCTGGAGATTTCTCTGCCCCGGGGTTGTCTTGCTCAGTGAACTGTCTGGGTCTCAATTTCATTACCCTACAAAATAATGTTGGACAAAATAAACTCTAAAGTCCCTTCCTATTCCAAGCTTCTTTAGACTTTGGAGTCTGTGATTCTATGCTCTTGTTAATTATGTTTCCTATGAATACAAGATGTATTCATAGACATTTGTTTTTACTTCATTCATGTGAATACACAGTTCTTCCTGCATATTTCACAGTGTGCACTGCTGTTTTACTCTGGAAGCAACCTTACATCAGCCAATTTTTGTTGATGCTTCGTTATGCTTGGAAACATACTGTACAAACCTGAGGCCCTGGCCCTCAGGGCAAAGAACCTGGTTGATGTGAGGGGACCAGGAGTAGAGCACCAAGTGTGCATAGTATATGAGGTCCCTGGTGAAAATTCTCTGGCAGCCAATGCTTAACTTTCTTTCCAGAGAAAAGATTTTGCAAAGTTTTATATACAACTTTACATAAGCAAGTTGATAGGTTTAGAGCAATTATGTTTCCTCAAGAATTATGTCCTTGTAAATGACAGTGCTGCCTATAAATAAATGAATAATAATGACAAATAGCCTGGATATCTGGCATATAGCAGTTACCTTTAAATTAATTGAAAAAAATTTAATGTAAAAGTGAAATATCTGGAGTGACAAGGCACTGCACAGTATAATTTCCACCAAATTGCCCTATTCTACTTTCTTCTAAAGAATTTGTCAGCTCAAGTTGATCTAAGGGCATTACTGAATTTGAATTCAAATGTGGTTCAAGCCCCAAGGTTTAAAAATGAAGTCCTTGGGCTCTGAACTTATGCTATGTTTTTGTAACTGAAAATGATCATCAAAATCATATTGAGCTACACTCCTACAAGGTTTTTCATTTGATGTCAAAGCAACTTCACATTGATAGTGCTGGATTCATTCACTAGACTCCAGTAAAGGTATTGTCTCTAGGAAGAATAAATTGTTTCTTTTGCAAAATATGGCCATACCTTGGTGCATCTGACATTGACAGTGAATACAGATATAACTCTATCCTGAAGATGTTTCTGTATAAAGTAAATGTTAATTGGATCAGACACACACACACACACACACACACACACACACACACACGTACCTACATATATAGGGAAAGTCAATATCTGAGGGAAGTGGAAGGAGGTTACAGGTGCTTTTGTTTATTTGTATTGTCTAACTTTTCTATTATAAACTTATACTGTGTAGTACAGAAAACAAATTATTTTACCCAAATATAAAACATAGCAAAGGAGCTTGTCCTTTGAAGGAAGCCTATTTTGAATCTAACTATAAAGCAAAGATATACTTCTTATTTTCTGCATCAATGTGGATTTCCATTTTATAATGCCCATTTAAGGTGCAACAAAATGATACAGTCATATCCAGGAACGAACAGTTTGCCAAAAGAGAATATGTAATACTCGTCTGACTGTTCTAGGGAAACTAGGAGCCAGGTTTTGTAAAGGAAGTTGTCCTATGTCTTTTTGTTAAGGCATATTCCTGGTACAACTAGACAAGGAAGCAGCTTTATTGGAAGGTTTAAGTTTGCAAGGAGGAAAGGTGAGGCAGTGACCAGGGAGCAGAGGAAGGATGAGAGCCACTAAGGAACCTGGTGGAAGGGCTATCAGCAGGGCTCAGAGTCAGCTGGCTGTGTTAGTACCACTAGGACATGGATTAAAATACCAATGGCTAGATACCGTGTGTCCCCGAAAATAAGACCTAGCTCGACCATCAGCTCTAATGCGTCTTTTGGAGCAAAAATTAATATAAGACCCGGTATTATATATATATTATATTATATTATATTATATTATATTATATTATATTATATTATATTATGTACCTGGTCTTATAGTATAGTAAAATAAGACTGGGTCTTATATTAATTTTTGCTCCAAAAGACGCATTAGAGCTGATGGTCCGGCTAGGTCTTATTTTCGGGGAAACACAGTAGCCCGCTGCCTTGAATGTCTCCACCACTCTAGCTGATTAGGTCCCTCCTGTGGGCTTCTCCAAATTCTAGCCATTAAAGGGATAACAACTTACACCACAGGGGGCCTCCAGGACCCTGATCTTGTGCAACAGCTAGTATCTGGCCTGTGATGGGAATCTTTTCTGATTGATGAATGCAGGTACTTTAGCGTTATTAAATAATGTGAGTATCAACCTGCCTGTAAGGTAAGGATAAGGAACTGGTCCTTGATGCATCACTGTATGGGGAGCCAATGGCAGGAGAAAGCAGGTGTTTTCCACCAACAAGCTGTATTCAAGGTAGGGAAAATTACAAGGTAAGCCTGGATGGTGTTTGGCAGCCACTTCCAACCTCTCAGGTACTCCCTCCTCCCTTTTCCACCAACTCTGTTTTCTTTACAAGGCCTGTTCTATAACTTTCTCAAACATTGGTCTGATGAACTCATCACCTGGCCCATCACTTTAAAGTGCAGTCAATCAACATGGGTTTCCCAAGCGTCTCCCAGAGTGTCCAGAATTTTATAGGGGACCACAGACTAAGAAAAGAAGCCAAATTCATTTTTGAATCAAAAGTCCATCGTCCATTGCTCCTTTGAAGACAATCCTTTTTCCTCTGGCTGTGTTAAACTTTTCTCTACGTCTTGGTTTTCTGCAATTTCATTAGTTGTCTAGGCATGGGTTACATTCTATTCTGCTTTGAACTCAGAGTTTCTTAAATCTGTGAATAGGTGTATTTCATCAGTTCTGAAAAAATTTCAGTTTCTATCCTATTCTCTTTTGTCTCTTCCTGACATGCCAATGTTAGAACTTTGTACCATATTCTCCCCATCTCCTACATACTATGTGTAGTTTTTCATTTTCTGAGTATTTCATTCTATAATATATAAGTTCCCTGCCCCACCTTCCACTTCATTATTTCTCCCTGATAGTGTCAATATGTTGCAAATATGATCATTGAGTTTTTAATTTAATTTTTTTATTTTTAGTTTGGTTCTTTTTCAGATATAGCATGTAACTTTTCATTGTTTCCTTATAGTTATTCTCAAGGTTGTCATTAATTTCCATAAACATATAGACGTAATTATTTTTAGACTTGGGTCTAACAGCTGAAGTCTGTATGTCTATTTCTTCTATTATTTTGCTGGTTCTTGTTCCCTCAATGCTTGAGTATCTTTGATTGGAGGACTGGCCACTGTTCTTAAATTATTTATGGGGATACTCCTAAGCCTTGTTTGGATGTGTCCCCCTTCAGAGAGGCTTTGTGTTGGTTTTGCCAGGCACCTGGGAGCAATAACAATTGAGATCTTGTCACACCAAATTGATGGCTTAAAAATCTCGGGCCCACCCAGGCTCAGTGGACCCACAGTACAAACCCACAAGAGGGTGGTGGTCTGTGGCCACAACTTCTCACAGACATTTTGTTCCTTTTCTTTTTAATTTTCCTGCCTTGCTCATTGCCAAGGCAGGCCTTCCTGTAGTCCCTTGAGGTTGAGGGGTAAGGGAGGCAGAGTTAGATCTGCTTTATCCTTAATCTCCATGTGTATTAATTCGGGGAAGGTGTCCCATAAGATTTCATTTTCAGTGGACCCCCGGCCTTAACTTGTGCCCATCTAGTCCCCAGTGGCCATAGCATTACTGACAGGTGCCCCTAGGGGGTGTGATCATCCAGTGGTCTTCCTACCACTTCCACAGAGGACTTTCATCCAGATAGTGACCAAAAAGCTCTTTCAGATCTCTGATTATTTTAATGTAGTGGTGTTTGTTTGAAATCTAATTTAGCAGTGTTTTTTGTTGTTTTCAGCCAGTGTGTTCATCTGAATTACCTAGCCTGCTATTACCAGAAACCAGGACCCTCTAGGGAGTTTATAATTGGGTCTTAATAATAAGGCATGCTGAGCATGAAAGACAATCATGGTGATGAGCTTTTCTGATTTAGAATAAGGAGGTCTAGGCTGAATTGGCAAGGAGCTGCATAACAGAATACTAGCCTACACCAAAGCTACACTTTTAAAGGAGAAGAGACAGACGCTTTCTCAGTGCCCCTTAAAATTGAACCCATCTATGGGTGATGTGGCAGGATACAATTTTGACATATTTGGCAAGAATTTTCCCCATGTTTTTTCTTTTAATTTTTTTTTAATTGGGGAATATTGGGGAACACTGCGTTTTTCCAGGACCCATCAGCTCTAAGTCAAGTCGTTGTTTTCAGTCTAGTTGTGGAGGGTGCAGCTCACTGGCACATGTGGGAATCGAACTGGTGACCCTGGTGTTATGGGAACCGCTTTCCAACCACTGAGCAAACTGACCACTCATCGGCAGCTCAGCTCCAAGCTCAAGCCATTGCCTCTCACCAGCCCATGTGGGAATCGAACCAGTGACCTTGGTGTTATGAGCACCACGCTCCAACCACTGAGCCAACTGGTTGCCCCCCACCCCCTTGTGTTTTTTCATGCACCTATTTTCTCCCAGCATCTCTCAGTCTTGACTCTCCCACAGCCTCTGTTCAACCATCTGTCTCAAGTTCTCCCTCCATTCTCTCCACCACTGTTTCCTCCCACATCTAGATTAGAATATGAGGGAAAGGTCAGTTACCAGTATTCCCAGATAAGAGCAGGATCTTCTCCCAAGGTGGGAAAAAGGTACATACACATATACTTTTTCCATACAATTTTAAGACTTCATAGAACCCATGTTGAAAACCCAAGCACCAAGCCTATAATATAGACAATACAATTAAATTCCATAACATTTCCTGGGGACCTATTATGTGCTAGGAACCATGTAAAGTAATAGAGCTAGAGAAAAAAAGACACCGTTTCTATCCTAAAGATGCTGAGTTTATGATAATAATATAATAAAAAAAACACATTATCCTCACAAATATATCCAGGGTGATTACTCTTTGAAGAGACTTTATAAAATTATTTTGCTTGCTTCGTCATCAACAAACAAACAAAAACCCAGGAAGATTGCATACACTGTAAATTCCAATTGCAGTAAAAAGGGCCAGGGGCTAGCTACAGATTTTAGTGGCTTGTAGCCACATGGCTAAACAAGTGAAGAATGAAGGACGCAGTGCAGTAGTGGTCAGTCTGCGGTGTCAGCAGTGCGTACACAAAGGCCCCTCCCCCTGGACCCTGTATGTGGAAGGCCATGTTTCCATAGGGAGCTGGGGCCAATGGTAAGAGAGCATCCGCGTGATACCAAAGAGATATACAAGCTGCACACTGCCATTTAAGAGCCCTGGATAAGGAGAAACATCAGTCTTGCATTCGGCATTAGGGGAGAAGGCAGAAAGACCAGAAATTTAGCTACATCTTCCAACAGTGAAGATTACAGGAAAGAGAGCACTTAAGTCAGCTTAAAACATTTTCCACTGATCAAATATATTCCCCTTGTCTCATCCCCTACCACTGGCATTTGCAGTTTGCTGAAAAGCTAGTGTGTACAACGCAACCCAGAGTAGGATTCACCGATGAGCTAAGACAGGATGGGCTCCTTAGCCTGTGATGACAGGGGAATCGCATCACACATAGAGATTTATACAAATTCAGCCGTTGGAGCTCAGAAATAAAGAAATAGTTTAAATAACATTAGCAGTACCTTTTTCCTTCCCATGGAGTGAATACAAACTAGGAGAAGTGAATCTGCTGTTCCTTCAAAACACTGCAGTTCTTTTGAACCTCCCATAACGAGAACGTTTTCCCTCACTGAATGAGATGTGGGAATTTAAAAACAGATGATTTTCCTGTCACATGCCTCTAATGCAATCCATCTGTGTCATCTAGCCTTAACCCAAGAATCAATAATTAAAGGGGAAAATAGCTGTGTTGCATTTATTGAAAGGCAGTGTGTCAGTCACCAGCATGGCTCATTCCTTAAGAACATCTTTAAGGGTTATTTGGTCATGAGTTTGTATAACATGCTAAATGTAGGACACAAATCTTGCTTGTGTGACTCTGTTATCAACGTAAAATATCTCTTTCTTTGTTGAGAAAAGGCAATTTAGACAACAAACTAGCAAATTTAGGGTACTAATAGGATGGTTTGCCATGAAAAATTCCATGTTGGCTATTTCAATTCAATGACTTTTTATAGATGACCCACTGTGTGGAAGGCATTGTTAGGTGCTGCTAGGGATACAGTGAAAATTCCTGCTTTCCAACAGCCTTCACTGCCTGTGTTGAGCTCCAGTAAGAAAACCAAAGACAAGAGGAGGAAGATGGGATACCATCAGCTTTAGGAGATTGTGGAAGGCTTCTTGGATAGGTGACACTTGAGAATAGGCCAGATTTCAGCTGATGCTGATAGTAACAACAGTTAGCCACGTGTCAGAGTTTGGTGCTTCATCCAGCAATCCTGCAAGTATCTCCACCTTACAGATGAGAAACCTGGTGGTCACAAAGTTAAAATAACTTGCTCAAGGTCACAATATGTGGTAGAGCTGGGCCTCAAACACAGATTGATGTTGTAAGGTAACAGTCCTACCTGTTAAAAGGATAATGTTAAGTTAACTAGGCTCCGAAACACTCAATGACCAATGACCACTCAGTAACTGTTAGTTCCCTTCCCTTCTTCCTATATTGTGTCCCTCTATTGCACCTAACTCAGCAATAAATGCTTAATAAAAGGACCAGCAAGAAGTGGGCTGGAGAATGGGCTGGAAACTGGTACGAATCACTGGGGCCTGGCCTTCTAGAAGAGGACCCAGTACAAAGCCCATGAAAAGATTTCTAGCTGGTCTTCCATTACTGATGACTCAATCGTCAACCATGCCTGACCCTTGGCTGTGTGTCGCTCAGCTGGTTTCTTGGCTCATTTCTTATTTTATCTAAAGCCAGGTCAGACTGTCCAGGTGGAATGTTCATAAAAACCAAAGCCTTAGTGTGAACATTTTCTTTAAGGTCAGGGTGATTTACAGTCTCAGAAGCTTTTCGAGATGTAGGACGTGACTGTAATCCACAATGCACTCTCATTACCCTTCCCTCCTATTAGAAATTGATTCTGGCATGGTTCCTTCAGTGGAAAATGACTCTGTCAGCAATTGCTGTTTCTTTTTTCACACACTGGGGTTCCCCCAACCCAAGTATTAAAGCATCTTTAATGTTCCTTTAGGAAAGGTTAAATACAGTTTTCACCAACATTCAAGATTTCCTATCTCCCTGCTATTTCTATTGTGCTTCACTTCTTGAGCGCCATTAACAAACATGTGGAGTGGAGGATCTTTTCCTCAAATGACCTGAGCTTGATGACCCTGTATGCTAAGGGACCCTGAAGAAAAACACAGCCAAGCAAGACACCTAGCCCGGGCCATGGTTGGCAGCATGTGTCTCCCTTTCTCCCCACCCCTGGGCATCTCCTTTGCACTTTAGATAACACCATCACCAAACTATGTCTGACAACTTGCAACTTGACTCTGGACAGGCCAGAGAACACACTGCCCCTTTGGATAGATTCATTGAAGCTGACAGATCATCTTTGTATGTGGCCACTGGAGTTCCCCTAACTTTCAGGGTATTGGGTAGTGTGATGGTTAATTTTATGTGTCAACTTGATGGGATCATGAGGTGCCCTCAGCTTTTTGCCTAAACATTATTTCTGGGGGTGTCTGTACTGGTGTTTCCAGATGAGATTAGCATTTGAATTGGATTGAGTAAAGCAGATTGCCCTCTGCAATGTGGGTGGGCATCGTCTAATCTACTGAGGGCCTGAATAGAAAGTAAAAAGGTGGGAAAGGGAGAA
This sequence comes from Rhinolophus sinicus, assembly GCF_036562045.2. Lineage (NCBI taxonomy): Eukaryota > Metazoa > Chordata > Mammalia > Chiroptera > Rhinolophidae > Rhinolophus > Rhinolophus sinicus. The sequence continues at coordinate 37,567,443 of NC_133759.1, forward strand.
TTTACTCTCTGCCTGACTGTTTGAGCTGGGACATCGATCTTCTTCTGCCCCTGGAGTGAGACTTAGGCCAGTGGCTCCCCTGGTTCTCAGGCCTATGGATTTAAATTGAATTACTCCACTGGCTTTCCTGGGTCTCTAGCTTGCAGATAGCAGATCATGGGACTTCTCAGCCTCCATTATTGCATAGGCTCATTCCTCATAATAAATCTCTTTATATTGGTTCTGTTTCGTAAAGAGCCTTGACGAGTACAGGTAGTATCTCTTAATAGTGTCCATGGTACTCACTTCCTGATATCATGCTTTATCACCTGTTTAAATTCATGCCCCCTTTGGTTAAATAGAAAATTCAATTGTAGTCGAAGACTTCATTCCCCCTCTCCCAACAATTGATGAAACAACTAGACAGAAAGTCAGCAAGGACAGAAGAACTCTGAAGTCCACACCACCATCCGCAAACAGGATCTAATCAACATCTATAGCCCATTCCACCAAACATTACCAGAATGCACATTCCTACCAAATGCCCACAGAACATATACCAAGGTAGAACATATCTTGGGTCATAGAACAAAAATTTAAAACAAAAAAATTAAAAGAATTTGAAATAATGCTGTGTTCTCTGATAACAATTACATCAAACTAGAAATCAGTAACTGAGAGATAAGAGGGAAATCTCCAAACACTTGAAAATTAAGTGATACACATCTAAATAATCAACGGGTCTCAGAAGAAGTCTCAAGGGAAACAAAAAAGAAAATACACTGAGGGGTGGCTGGATGGCTCAGTTTGTTAGAGCATGAGCTCTAAACAACAAGGTTGCTGGTTCAATTCCCACATGGGATGGTGGGCTGTGCCCCCTGCAACTAAAGATTGAAAATGGCAACTGGACTTGGAGCTGAGCTGCGCCCTCCACAACTAGACTGAAGGACAATGACTTGGAGCTGATGGGCCCTGGAGAAACACACTGTTCCCCAATATTCCCCAATAAAATTTAAAAGGGAAAAAAAAACAGAGTGGAATGGAAATGAAAATAAAACATATAAAAATTTGTGAGTCACAGCTAAAGCAATGCTGTCAGGACTAAATGCCTACATTAGCAAAGAGGAAAAACCTCAAATAAATAATTTAAGCTCCCACCTCAAGGACCTAGAGAAAGAAGAACAAAGAAGAACAAAACAAATAGAAGAAAATAATAAAGATAAGAGCGGAAAGCAATGAAATTAAAAACAGGAAAATAATAGAGAAAGTCAATGGAGCAAACTGCTGGTTTTTTGGAAAGATCAATAAAATAAACAAAACTCTAGAAAAAAAAAAGACTGACAGAGAAAGAAAAAAGAGGAGACACAAATTACCAATATCAGAAATGAACGGGGGCTATCGCTATCGACTCTGCAGACATCCAAAGGATAATAAAGAACTACTACAAACAACTCTACATAAATAAGACCACTTAGATGAAATGGACAATTAAAAAAATACATAACTCTTCTAACATAAAATAGACTATCTGAATAGCTTTACAACTAGTAAGGAAATTGAGTTTATTTTAAAACTAAAGAAGTACTCTCTCGGCCCAAATGGTTTCACTGGAGAATTCTACCAACTGTTTAAAGAAGAAATAACATTAATAGTACACAATCTCTTCTAGAAAAAAGAGACGTTTCCGCTTCATCTCATAAAGCTAGTATTACACTAATACCAAAACTAAACAAAGACAATACAAAAAAGAAAAAAAGCCCTACTGATGTCCCTCATGAATTTACACATACATGGTCACAGCCATAAGCCTTCAGTTGATGGCAGCTATTACTACTACTGTCATGGATTGGAAATCTTAAAGGGCTATTAATACCATGGAGTTCTATGGTCTCTAACTAAAACTTCAACAAACACAGTCATTTCAACACCTCACTGAAGTGTTATAGGATTCAGATAGGGGCATGTGGGTGTGTCCCCATAATTCTCACCCATTCTTATCCCCACCCCACTCTCATCCCCATAAAAATGGCAATGTATATTTAAAACATAAAATAAACAAATACGTCTATATTGTACACACAACACACATTTCCAGAGCATCCCCTCCAAAAAAACCTAAACCAGTATGTTGCCTGTAGTTGCCGGCCATCCTCTCTCCTTGCAGTCATATCTTCAACCACTAGGCGGTACCTTAATTCTTCTCAGTGGCAGCATTTTCGCTAGTTAGCACCAGGGAGTCAGTCAGCTCTAAAAGTCTGAAAAAGGTCTAAAAGTAGGTTTTCAACCTACTGCAGAGTGTGCAAATTATTTCCTCAGCTGATTCAGGGGTGTTATGATGTGTTGGGAAACCTGAGCATTCTCTCACCCTGTGGAAATTCATTTCCTTGAAATATTCATTGGATTAAATGTATTTAAACATGCACCGTTTAAAGCTCAGTGCTGCAAAATGCTATACTCAAGGTATATATTATATATTAAATAATTAACCTTAGTGTGTGAGAGAGGAGAGAGGGAGAAGAGAGAGAGAGAGAGAGAGAGAGAGAGAGAGAGAGAGAGAGAGAGACCTTATTTATTGCTTCTCCAAGGGTGAGACTGATGGCAGCAAAATCTAAAGCTTTTCACAAATCAGTTAAATCCTGGCTTCACCTGTTACTAGAATTATGTTACCTTGGGTAAAATACTTAACCTCTCCAAGCCTCAGTTTCCTCATCTGTAAAATGGGAGTGATAATACCTCAGAAGTATGAATGTTACATGTCTAATATATGGAAAGCACTCGGTGTTGTGCCTAACATATAGTAGGCATTCATACAAAACATGATTCGGGTTTTTTGCTTTTTTAGCCCCAGAGATGGCCTTGGTCCTGGCTCGATGGCACTCTGCTGTCTTCCCTGTGCCAAGGTATTCTCCTTTAGCTCTGGGAGAAGCGTTAGATCATGGGTGTTAGGTGCACAGGAGCCAAACGGCCCTGGTCCATGACCCGGCTCCACCACATTCCAGCCGTGTAACCTTGGGCAAGTTGCTTAAACTCTCAGTGTCGCTGTTTCTTCATCTGTAAAGGGGGATAATAATAGTACCTTGCCTCATAGGGTTGCTGTGAGGGTCAACTGAGTCATCACATAGAAATTCATGAGAACAGTACAAGCATACCTCAGAGAGACTGCAGGTTTGGCTCCAGCCCTCTGTAATAAAGCCTGCGTCTAGTGGAGGTGTTGCCTTCAGCTTGTAAAAAGAAACCACAACACCTGTGAAGTATAATCAAGCAAAGAGCAATAAAATGAGTTTTGCCTGTACCTGTCACATAGTGCTACTATGTAAATGTTGGCTTTTATTATTATTTCAGGTTCAATTCAGTCCTCATATACATTCAACTCTTAGCCGGGTTTCACACCCAGAGTTGGGCCTGTATTGCTTCCTAGGGCCCTACCCAGTCGTCTCAGTGTCATGCTCAGATCTTGGAAGTTCTGGAAGCTCCTATACAGGCCTGCCTTCTCCAAATGGCATCTGCTCCATGCTTGAAGCCTAACCTCCCCTCTTTCACTTATTCAAGTTTACCCTCCTTAGTATCCTGATTTGTGGTTGCTGTAGGAAAGTGAGCAAGCCAGCTAGTTCATATGAAGATTCTAACGGCTGAATATAAGCTCCACAGGGGGACAGAAATCTTTTCTTATTCACTACTTATCCCTAGTACCTACCAGGTGCCTGAACATAGAAAGTGCTCAATAAATATCTGTTGCATGACTATTTGGATCTGTGGGAACAGAAAACCTTAATTGAAAGTAAAGCATTTTGAATGGTGGGATTTCAGACGTCTTGACAGGCTGGAGAGGAAAGGGTTGAAGTCAGGGCACTCCTACCTATGTCTCTCAGACCACGGTAGCTACGTGACTTTCTACTTCTCTGACATATACAACTGTATTTTTAAAAAACCTTTTCTTTTGAAATGCATTTTGGCTTACAGAAAAGTTGCAAAGAAAGTGCCCATTTTTCTGCTGCCCTAGATGTTAATATTAACATTTTACATAGCCATCGTGAAAGCATGGCTTTTGGGATTAAAAGCATGAAATTAATACCGGTACTATGAATGTTACTATTAGTGCTTTTAATTACTATTAATTAAATGACAGGCTTAATTTGAATTTCACCAGGTCTTCCACTAATGGGGAACTCCCATTGCATTTAATGGCCAGGTCTTGTTAGCCTCCCCCAATCTGTGATACTACCTCAGACTTCCCTTGTGTTTGGTGACTTTGCCATTTTTAAAGAATACCTGTCAGTTATATTGTAGAATATGTCAGTTGGGTTTTGTTAGGTGTTTCTCACTATTAGACTGAGGTTACGGATTTTGGGGCAGGGATACCACAGAATGATGTGACCTTCTCAGCATGTATATCAGGGGCTACATGATGTCAATATGTCTCATTCCTGGTGATAATTATCCTTGATTACCTGGTTAAGGTGGTGTCTGCTGGGTTTCTCTACTGTAAAACTGCTATTTTACATTTATAATTAATAAATATCTTAAGGGACACTTTGAGATATGCAAATATGTGGTTTCTTCTCAGGCTTTCTCACACTCATTTGAGCATCCATTGGTAGATTCTGTCGGTCATAATTATCACTGTGGGATCTAGGCTTCACATGCCTTATACATGCATGAGTCCTCCTCCTCCATGCAGCACCCTCAGGATATTAAAAAAATTGGACAGAATTGCTCCCAGCCTCTAGAGCTTGGAGAAGACACACAAATTTGGGGTATGGTAGGAAGAGTCCATGAAGAAAGTTTTTTCAGAGCTACCTAGATTATCGTGATCAAAATAAAAAGGTATATATCACAATTATGAAAGCAGGCAACATGTGAAGGCAAAGGATGGAAGAAGAACCTTGTCTAGAAGAAAACCCAAGAAAGAAAAGAAAGGCTGTCTCCCTCTGGCCATTTGGAGACAGCTGTTTTATTTACCAGACTTTTATAGCAATGAAAGAAAAAGAACAGAAAGAAAAGGCCTTAGATCTTTGATTAACTCTCTACTTGCGGAAGTTAGTGCTTAAGAAGAAAAATCAAGGAAGTGCCCAAAAACAATAAAAATGATATATGTTCAAGCATATTGGTTCTACTGTTGTTTATAATGGTAAACACAGATTATTTATATAGTCAGAAATTGATTGAGTAGATGGTGGAGATACATACAGTGGAATTCCATACAACGCTGAGAATGAAGATTGGGATTTTCATTTTCTATTTCTGAGTGAAAATAATTAGGTTATGGAGCATCATGTAAAGGAAGACCCCTTTCATGTTGATCTGCTTATCTGTGATCATGTATTTATGATCATACAAATGCCCACAAGGGTGTTTTCCCAAGATATTATTAATGGCTCCATGTCTCATGATTTCTAATTTTTCACTCTTCTCTGCACTTTTCAGTATTGACTATTTTTTTTACATCATATGTGCATTGATTTTATTTTAATAAAGAGAGAGAGAAATAAAAGCAGCTGTACCCCTTTTGTGTTCCTTAAGCTCAAGGGACTTGCAAGATTCCTGAAGTACTCTGGGAGGAGGCAGACCAGATGGAATGAAACCAGGTCACATTAACTTTGTAATGAGTGGCTACACACCTTGCCTTGAGGACAGTTCTGCAGCCTTGAGCCCCTTGGGATGTCTCAGCAATGGCTGGTTGACCTGAAGCTATCGAGGACCAGCTGGGCAGGCAGGTGTTGGAACATTGGACTTGTGGCAAATGAATTGTTTTGGAAAGCAGAATGGGGCCATGGAAGAGTAAGAGGCCAGCAACTTATTGGCCAGGCCATCTTGGGCAATTATTTCTCTTCTCTAGCCTCAGTTTCCCTGTCCCTAAAATGGAGTTAATGAAACCTACAATATAGGGTTATTATAGGGGTCAGATAAAATAATGTGTGTGAAAGATACTCAATAAATGTCAGTTTCCCTCTTCAAAGTCTTTCCATTGTGCTGTTAAAATTAGGATTTTCATTTTATTGATGATTGGAACTTGGGGTGAGGGTAAATTTATTTGGAAATGTTTGTAGAAGGATAAATGCTCTCCCTGTCCCCTATTCTGTACCCACACATGTAGCCTTCAACACACTTTAGGATTTCACTATTGGTGGGAGTCTTGCAACTCAATTATTTGTTTCCAGAACTTGATTTCTTGGAACATTATCTTATTTGATACAAAAGAATTCTACTGTTATTTCTATGAATAGAACATGATTAAACAGTTGTCAGGAAATCAGAACAAAAGGGAATGCTTTACATTCAAAAGGCTTGCAATCAGTAATGAAAGGTCAGAATGGCATCTGTCATCTGAAAAGGAAATAAGATTTCTATTTCTCCAGCAGGGTGACAGATTCTCGGTTCTCAGCTTTTCATTTCTGGGTTTCAGCTCAATTCAACAGCAGAGTCAGCCTGCTTCTCTGGGCTGAAACACAAATTGAGCACATTTGGTTACATCTATTTTATTCAGAGCTGCAATTTGGATTAAAAAATAATAATAACTAAGATGAGTGGACCAGCCCTCCATGTTGTCTTTAGAGGGACAGTCTGTCCTAGTGTAAGGGTGAAATTCGGGGAATCCCTAACGCAGTTAGACTTAGCCAGCTTGCAGTTTGATTCACTTCATAGCTCGCTTTCTAGCCACTTGTAGTTAGACTTAGCTAGTAGTTTCCAGTTAGATTCACCCTCATATTCAGTTGTTTTCTCTTTGTTTCTCCCCTCACAAATTAACTTAAAAACTCTGTTTTGTTCCCTTTCCTAAATCTACACACATCTCGTTAATCCATTTAATCAACAGAATCCTAACTTGAAAAGAGCAATTTCTTAATCCTCAGGTGCTCGGACACCGGAATCCGTTTTGCAACTCCCTTGCAGTTTTTACTGGTGATGTATAAAGCCCCAGGCCGCAGTGCCCGAGTCTGGAGTCAGAGTCCTGAGATAACATTATCTTAAAACAGACCAGACCCCAGGAAGCGATGTCAGCCCTCAGACCTTCCTGACCCACCGTCCCTTTTCTTTGTTTTTCTTCTTGTGTGCCATAAAACCTTCTGACCAGTCTAGAAATGCGCAGATGGCCTTTGGACAGGAGTTCTCCATCCTGCCCAAATGCCAGCATTCTGAATAAACCTGCTTTTCTTTCCCAAGCAGCAGGCAGCCAGACCTTAGCATGGTACTGAGACAGGTTAGGGAGCATGTTGCTAGGTAGACAGGGGGGTCCCTGGTGGAATAAACAAAAGGCAGCCATATCCTGAAACTCCAGGTTCTGGAATGTCTCCTTCACTCCAGGACAAAGATATGAGACCATGCCTTGAGATTAATAAATTATCTCAAATCCCTTCTGACCGGACAAAGGAGCAGATCTGATAGATAGGAATGGGTTATTTCGTTAATCCCCTCAGGATGGGCAAACAGGACAAACCTGATGGACGAATTCCATTAGAAGCCTCCAGCCCCCTTCCCCAAACAGGCAGGGGAAGGTATAAAAGTAAGAGCTTTTGCCTTAGTTAGGGGGCTTCCCAGTTTCAGGTACCCCCTCCTGCTCGGCAGCTGCAACCTCTTCTCCTGCCTCTAATAAACTATTTTCCTTTACAACGTTTTGCCTCTCCCTGGTCTGTGTGTCCATTCTTCGGCTTCGTGAGACAGGATCCCGGCCCACACCCAGAAACTGCCAGCAGATCCAACATCATTTACATCATTTGGGGGCTCACAGAAAAATATTCCTACTTCAGTACCACTAGGTTATGATGAAACCATTCTCTCTGAAGTCAACTTAACACAGGAGCCCAGCAAAACGAGATTGCTCACTGGATCAGAGTTTTGAAAACAACATTTAAAACAAAAAATACGTATTTTATGTCAACTAGTACATCAAAACAGTGAACTCAAAGAGTTGAGTTCCAGTTCAGACACCAAGCATGTGGCCGTGGAATCCAGGATTAATCAGACCAAATAACACATCTGCGCACAGTCCAGACAATTTCTCCTTTGGACCACATCTGTATTTTTGTATAACATCTGTATTTCTCATTGGGTTAATGTTTAAACAACATGGATATGCAAATGAACCTAGACGTGTGCTCAGGGCAGGAGCTGTAGAATTTAAAAAGGCATGCAAATCCATGTCATAACTTCCCCAAAGCAGAGTTTCCCGACCAGGGAAGTTCTACCTGTGTCCAGGGAACGTGCATCCCAGGGGGGCTTAACAACATCCTGACCCTCACAAACAACCTCTGTAGGGGAAGAGGGGGATGAGGGGGCCTCTAGGGGCTGCATCTTGGATTGAACATGATTAGGAAGTGATGACGATGATGCATCAACAACCACCAATTGTCAGGCATTGAGAGACCAAGATCCTCATAATTTTGGTCACTTGTAACTATGGGATTAGTAACTTGGTCTGTATTGTGAGTGTGTGTGTGTGTGTGTGTGTGTGTGTGTGTGTGTGTATGCATGCATGCATGCATACACATTAAGTTGAATAAGAGAACAGAAATAAAAGATTCCAAACAATTAATTGCCCAATTAGCTGTCTATGCAATTATGGGAATGTGACATTAAGTTAAAAATGCAATGATCATTTCAATTAAATTGCCCATTTTGAAAGCATACTCTTGGTTCAGTCACCATGCCAACTGATTCTTACAGTGGTGCCTTTGCTTTCGAGAGGCAGGCACAATAGGCTCCCCCCACTAAGCGTGAGTCTGCTTTCTTAATTAAAAAAGTTGAAGCCAAGGAAGGAAGGGGTTGTGGTTGGGAGCTGGGGGCTCCACTAGACAAACTTTTCAGTGATTTCTCAGGCTTGTGGGTGGCCTGCCTAATCTCTGGATCTTAAGAAATATTGCAGGAGGAGGCAGAGCTGGGAAGACTGCCTTGACCCAGGACGTTGTTACGCAATCATCTAAAGTTCTGTTTTCAAAGCAGGGTGGTGTATGGGCAAAGATGAAAGACAAGTGAATATGAGCAAAATCGCAGGTTCCAGAGATTCAAAAACATTACTAATTGAGGTTCGGCTGGATTCTTATCAATGTTTCCTACTGGCATCCCCGAAGTGGACAGAACCTGAAAATTGTCCTCTTCATTTTCAAGCATCTGGTCCCACAGACGGACCTGCGCGCCCAGCTCCAGGACGCATAAGAACCTCAGTGTTCTTTGACATCCTTCCCTCCTGGCATAATGCCCGCCTAGAAAGACAGCGCAACCCTCAATACAATGGGGCCTGCGGTTCCCACATGTATCATTTTCACATCCCTGAACTCAGAAAGAAGGGCAGAGGGGAATCACGATTTTGAAGAGGCCTCTGCTGCCTTGGGTGGCAGCTCAGATCCCAGAGCCCAGGGAGGGCTCTGCACCCAGCAAACATTTAACAAATGCAAGTTTGTCTGACATGGTGTTCCCGACAAAGCCCGAGTGACCAGAACTTCTGCTGTCCTGCACTATGAACTCTGGGGTCCCCAGTGGTCATATTCTAGAACATGAACCAGCGCCTGCTTAAGAGCGAGTGGGGCTTTTGGATCTGGGTTTCCTGCAGGCTCTGCTGTTCCCCAGTGAGGGGAACTTGGACAGGTTACTTAAACATTCTGAGCAGCAGGGAGCTTATCTATAAAATGTGGCTAATAATGGTACCTGCCCCACTGAGTCACTGTGAGGACTCAACAAGCAAATACATGAGAGGAGCCTAGCACTGGTAAGTATTCAAAACTGGCAGCCTTTGTTATCATTACTATATATTTATTATTCATTTCAAATGGATGGCTCGGTGTCAAAGCTGGGCCTCCAGAGAGGATTCATCAACCCCTGAGCCTTGTGCAGTCCCTGGGGCCTGAAGGCCAAGGTCTGATTGGACCTGCTTTATAGCCCACCCTGCGCATGGCCCCCAGTAAGGCCTTTCTAAAACTGAAATGCTAAAGCATATCGCTCATACTATGTGAAGCCCTCGGTCACTGCCACTGACCACAAGACATAGGCAGGGCTTCTTGCATGACAAAGGGTCCCTCTGAGTCAGCTGGGATCTGGGCAGGGGCAGAGTGGGAAAGGTCTGTGGCCTTGCATGGGTCAGTGTCCAGGGTTCAATCCAGGTCTAGGGAAGACTCAGGAACAGAATAGAAACACTTGGGGCAAGCATTTCAGGACCTAAGGCAGGCTGGGAGGAGGGGAGGGCCTGTGTGACAGCTGGACCTGAGAGTGACCGTTAGTCCGGGGTGGCGGGCAGATATTGAGCTTTCTCTGTATGGTTGTCTTGTTTTCTAGTGTGTGAGGAGAAGTGTGGTGTCACCTGTGATGGCTTCAGTGGCTGGAGTGAAAAAGAAGCCCTCATCACGGGCAGTTAAGATGCTTTGGGTTGCATGTTACAGAAATTCCAATTCAAATAGGCTTGAAAAACAGGGATTTTTCTTGCTCACAATTCTAGAAGTCCAGAGGTAAGGCAGGCTCCAGGTGAGGGTCTATAAGTGGCTCAATGATGTCATCAAAAATGCTCTCCTTGGGGCCGGCTCGGTGGCTCAGGCGGTTAGAGCTCCATGCTCCTGACTCCGAAGGCTGCCGGTTCAATTCCCACATGGGCCAGTGGGCTCTCAACCACAAGGTTGCCGGTTCAACTCCTCGAGTCCCGCAAGGGATGATGGGCTCCGCCCCCTGCAACTAAGATTGAACAGGGCACCTTGAGCTGAGCTGCCACTGAGCTCCTAGATGGCTCAGTTGGTTGGAGCGCATCCTCTCAACCACAGGGTTGCCAGTTCAACTCCTGCTGGGATGATGGGCTGTGCCCCCTGCAACTAGCAACGGCAACTGGACCTGGAGCTGAGCTGACCCTCCACAACTAAGACTGAAAGGACAACAACTTGACTTGGAAAAAAGTCCTGGAAGTACACACTGTTCCCCAATAAAGTCCTGTTCCCCTTCCCCAATAAAAAAATAAAATCTAAATAAAAAAAGAATGCTCTCCTTGTGTCTCAGCTCTGCCACCCTTGTTGTGGACATCCTGCTAAGATGCTTTTCTTCAGAGTCTCAAGATGGCTGCCAGGGAAAATGGCAAGTACCTGCTTCCTTGTGAGGTAGCGGGAGAGTGCAAGGGACCTCACGCCCAGCCATGAGATGTAAATCTTTCCCTTCAGCCTGACTGGGCTATTTATGACACCCTAGACCAGGGGTGTCCAAACTTTTTTCAATGTTTTTCACCAAGGGCCATATTCGGTAAAATACACAAACAGCCGGGCCACTCATTCAAGGTGAAGTATGTATTGCCTCACCTGGTTTATTTAAGTAAACTAAATATATTTTTGGAATTTGCTGCGGGCCAATAAAAAATGGATCGCAGGCCACAGTTGGCCCGCGGGCCGTAGTTTGGACACCCCTGCCCTAGACCAATAACATGGTTTCCCTCTGAGCTGGGTGGATCCCAGAATAAATCTGAGACTCAATTGGAAAGGGGGCAGAGGAGCCTGTGGGTTGGGTTGGCAAGCAACCTCTCCACATGTCCTAACAAATTCACACTTTACACTGTACGTGGGAAACACGCCCAGGTTTGCAGGACTGTGACACCCTGGAGCTTCTTGAAGACCCATGGCAACATTGAGAGATGGGCAAAGATTAGTCTACCTACTTGCCAGAAGGGGGCTCAGAGAGGTTAAGAAATTGATTCAAGGTCACACAGGCAGAGACGCAGCAGCAGGTCTTTCTTTCCCCTGCTTCTTCACCCAGAGCTTGTTTGTAGGTAGAATCCTATGGAGGCCCAGAGGGCAAGAGTGAGGCCCAGCGGCGATTGAGTTGTTTGTTCTGTGTATATTGGTAATAACCCCACAACATGCACATCCAGAACTTCTGTGCTTGGCTCTCCCACAGCCCCAGCCCTTAGCCGCCTACCAACTGCTCTCCGGCACTAGCTTTTCTGTGCTTCCTACCCACAGGCCTGCTTTTTTCATGTTTTCCCTTCCTGCCTCTGTGTGACCTTCGTCCCAGGACTCCCCATTATCAACTAATGACAAAGTCCTCCCCTGTGGGTGTGACAGGCAGGAAACTGGGAGAAGGAACGAGGAAGGACATTCCTAGCAGAGAGACTGGGGCACCTCCCCTAAGGTGACATGGCAGTGAAGCCCATCTGAGCAGATCTAGGTGGACTGGCACAGGGGTAGCCAGCTGAAGCATCAACTCCATTAAGGCAAACACATCGATTTCTCCTTTGGAAGATGGGGGTTCCTTCCAAGCAGTTTCCCTGTTGACACTTGGTGCAAACTTAGGAGTCAGAAACAGGATTTCAGACAAGCTGGTTTCAAAGTAGCCAGGGGCAGAGTCCACTTGTCGGCTGGTGGGGCTTAACCTTTGCTCCTCATGGGACGTGGCCTTGTTCTCTTTCTTCTTATTCTGATGGGAGAACCAGAGTCAAGAGCTATCCATTCCACACTCCTGCCCTTGACAAGGGGGCTTCCCTTCCCAGTGCCAGAGAGACGTGTAGGCTCCTCGGGCCATTGAGATGCCCACCCTCCTGGCCCTTAAGTCGGAGGTGGCATCAGGGACCACCTGAGTGTCTGGCTTTTTTCTAGGGCCCCTTCTCCCCTTTTTCAAAGGGAAGCTCCAAAACCTGGGTGGACCCCACCAGGGATATTTCGGCACCCTGTGTTTTTTCTGCCTTTCAACATTCCTGGGTCTGCAATAAAGGTGAGCCCCAGGGGAAGCTGTACAACACTTGGCTCTCCTCACCCACTGGTTAGGAGAACAGTGGCTGAGTGCCTGCTCTGCTTTAGCTACCTGGGTGACTTGGGGAAAATCAAGTAACCCCTTTGTGCCTCAGTTTCCTCATCTGCCAAGGGGATTTTAATAATATCTGACTTTTCTGCCTGGGTCTTATGAAAATTACACATGATAACAAGAATGAAAATGCCAGGCAAACTGAAAGATGCTTCATGAACGTAAGGTGGCCCTTTTCGTGACCCCTAACCCAATGCTGTGCTTTACAGTTTTTCCCCACTTGGAAATAAGATCATGGGAGGGGGCAGGATGACCTTCAGGGAGGTGGTTCTTTTCCTTAGGCCCCATCATAATTGGGAAGAGTTCTGAAGTGGAAGTCAGGAAATCTTAATTTGAGTCCCAGCTTTTTCCATCACTAAGTAAATGATCTTAGCAAGTTCCTTCTCTGGCTTCTAGAAGAGGAAGGGGTGTCAGATAACCACTAAGGCCCCTCTTGGCTCCAGGTCCGTGAAATCTGCTGAATTCCTTAGCTTTATAGTCAGAGTTATAACCAGGTTCCCACTGCAGAGTCTTGACTTAAAAAAAAAAAATAAAAAGCTTTCTTGAGGTACAGTTGGCATACAATAAACCAGGGACCCCGATTTGTGGCAAAGGTGGAGTAAGGGACTAGAATCTCTACTCTGGTAAGTCTTCCATAGCCTCATGATTTAGAGAAAATGCAGCTGCTTTCCAGCTGATGCCTCTGTAGTCCCCAGACCTTCACCCTAATTGGAGAGAGCAGCACTATTTTTTCCTGGCTTCCGGGGTTCCCACTACTGGAAATGCATTAACATTCCTTAAAGGTCATTTTGGGGCTAACAAGGGGCCTGCAGTCCTGTGATGGGGAGAGAAGGAACTTTGAGAGGGTGATCACTTAAAAATACTAACTAGATCTTTAGACTCCTGACTCTTTCTGCAACAAAAGCCAGTTTTGTCCACCTCCTCTCATCTTCCCTGAGAGAACCAAGACCGAGGAGGGGAGGATGGCAACACCCCAAAGCCAGTCTGTGAAAGAAACTCACAGGCTACGACAATTGTTCTCAGGTCTCAGAAGTTGGGGCGAAGCAGATTAATCCTATGCTTGGGTTCCAAAAACAAAAAAATCTTCCAACTTATTCTAGATCGTCAGCCCTATGGTCAGCTTCTCTGTATCTACTGAAAATAATGTGATAAAAGAATGATTAACGACACAAGAAAAGTCCCCACTAGACCAGCTTCTCATCCTCTGCACTGCTGACCTTTGGGGCCGTAGGGCAGCCCTGGGCATGGAGGATGTTTAGCAACATCCCTGACCCTGTTACCCATTAGATGCCAGTAGCAGCCACCCCCAGTTATGACAACCAAAAATGTCCCCGACATTGCCAAATGTTCCTTGGGGTGCAAAATTGCCCCATTTTGGTTTTTTATTAAAGTAAATATAAACTATTGTTTTGGCCACTATTTATTGTGTGACTGTTACATGCTGGGCGCTGTATTATAGGGCCTTACAGATAGGATCTCTTTTACTGTGGCTGGTGGATTCACAAGGGCCTTTTCTTCTCTTATTATGAGACACACGTAAAGCAAAGCGGTAGGGTCTTTGGATTTCTCTAGTTAGTTTGCAGGTTCTCCCTCTACCTCCTACCTCACCCAGCAAGCAGGAGGGGCAGTGTTGGCAGGGAAAACAGATTAGAGTCCTGGCCCTGTCACTTTTTAGGAGTGTTCCTTTGGGATCCTTCTCACCTGTTCTGAGCCTCATTGATAAAATGAGGAGAATGGTACTTGCTTTGCAAGGCTGAGGCTTCAAAACAAAATTTGTGAGGGGAGGAAACATGTCTGTTTTGCTTACCACTACCTCCTCAATGCCTGACCACTGGGCCTGGTTCATCGTAAATGATCAATAAAGGATCCTTGAATGCCTAGGTTGATGAAGAAAAACGCCTGGCATCTGTCACAGGCATTGACACTAATATGTGCCCAATAAATATGAGAGTATCTGCAATACAGACAAGCAGAGGAAAGAGGCACCAGTGGGTGTTGGATGCTATAGAGAGCAGGATCCAAGAGGAGGGGAACAATTAGCATGAATCACAAATCATTAAATAATTGCATTTGTGAAAGCTATGAGAAGCGGAGGTTCAGAGTCACCTGTGAGTGTGTGTCCCACACTCACACGGAAGCACACCCAGCCCAGGCGTTCTGGCCTGTGGGAGTGTAGTTAGCCAAGGATCTGGGCTCTGGGGAAGTTTTAGAGAGGTTTTCATTGCTTTTTAAGTTTAAAACAATGAACTTTAATAAAATAAGACATTTCCATTCAGCTGTTAAATACTTACTAGGAGTTAAAAGTAATTGAGGCTAATAAAATAGTCTGTTTTGCTCCAATTCAGTAAGTGCTTTCTTTTATTAACTTCATTGTCCTGTAAGATTGGGATTAGGTTTTGTCTGCATTTGGAAAGCGTCACATTTGCCCAAAGATGGATGGACGACTGGTGTAAGGCAACCACTTGTACCGAGAACGCCAACAAGAGACGGGGCTCTGTGAGGCTGTGTCCAAACCCTGGCCCTGAACTGTGTTGTCTGTTACCCTGGGCACGTTTTCCCCTCCCTACCTGCCAGGCCTCAGTTTCCTCATGTGAAGTGGGGATGGTAGTACAGTGCAAGGCTGTGCTGAGGATTAAGGGAGCTGCGTACCTGGCACACCGTGTGGCACAAACAGGGGTCAGTGATTGATGACATCCCTCCCCTTTTCCCTCTTTCCTTCGCTTCAGAGAGAGCCTCTCCCAATGATATTCACTCTTTAAAACTCAGGTCAGGCGATAGTGCTAGTGTGTCGGGAGCCCCTCCTCTGGGGGTGTGCTCACACTTGTGCATCCTTGTAATGACCTGAGTCAGACTGGGAGCTCCTGGAGGGCAGGGGCTGGACTCCCCCCCCACCACCTGAGTGCCCCTCAGTGCCCATGTGCGAGCAGACACCTTCCCCTTCCTTCCTTGTTCTGCTCGCATTGCAGGGAGGGAACTACATTTCCCAAGCTCCCTGGCAGCAGGCTTCAGCTAATTTCTACCAGTGGAGGAACTGACCAGAGATTGGAAAATGCCAAGAACATAGAAGCCATCCTCTCTTTTCTATTTTGGAGCGTTTTTTTTTTTTTTTTTGGGCAGTGGCTGTGTCTCCTCTGATAGTTCCTCCTGCTATGGTTCAGCCCTGACTGGCAGCCCTGGATTCTGACAATATCGTTTTTCTCCCTGTATGTCTCTGTGCCACGTGGGTCATATTAACAGATTCCTGCTGTTGTTAAGCTCCCAGCTTCGTCATCATCTCCTATTAGGTTTCTAAGCTTTTCCACCTTCTCTGTGAGCAATGCCTTGTGCTGCATTCCCTCCATGGGCAATGCCTCCCATGGCTGTTTCCCTGACAGGAGCAGACGGAGGACACATTCTGTATCTCCAGCCTCTGACCATGGTAGGAGCTCGCTGATCTCTTATTGGTGGAGTGCATTTCCTGTTATAATATTCTAGAAAAGGTGGAATTTGTCCACCTTTTCTACACCTTCCCCTTGGTCCGCCCTCACTTTCCATAACTTTAGCCATCCAGAAGCATGAGGAACAGCTAAAGTGAGGGCCAGCTCCAGAAATTCTATGACCAAATCTTTAAAGTTCTTGAAAATTCTGTCTAGTTTCTTACTATTTCATTTTCTCAAGCCTCAGCTTCTAATTGGATCTATCTACATAACAAGTGTAATAATCAGTGAACCAAAATTACATATCCCCGACCTCTGCCCTTTTAATCAACCACAAATCACCAGTATAAAGAGCCAATTCAAGTGGAAGAAACGACTCCAGGAGGCCAACTCTGTCCATCAGTTCTGCCAGGCTCTGCACAGAGGCAGGACCTAAACTCCCCAGCTAGGGAGACTGCAAACAAGTCACTTCAAATGATGTCCTGTTTGCAATGGAATTAGTCTTGAAGGAGACTTACAGTGAATGCTGATTTAAGAATAATACAGGGGTGGACTGGTGGCTCAGTTGGTTAGAGCATGAGCTCTGGGCAGCAGGACTGCTGGTTCGATTCCCACAGGGGCCAGCGAGCTGCTCCCTCCACAACTATAATAAAGACCACGAGCTGCAGCTGAGCTGCCGCTGAGCTGTCGCTGAGCTCCCGGGTGGCCTGATGGCTCACTTGGTTGGAGCGTGTGCTCTCAATCACAAGGTTGCCGGTTCCACGACTCCCACAAGGGATGCTGGGTTGTGCCCCCTGCAATTAACAAAGGCACCTGGACTGGGAGCTGAGCTGCGCCCTCCACAACTAAGATTGAAAGGACAACAACTTGACTTGGATGGAGCTGAGTCCTGGGAAAAACACACTCTTCCCCAATAAAAAGTCCTGGAAAGACACACTGTTCCCCAACAAAGTCCTATTCTCCTTCCCCAATAAAATCTTTAAAATAAATAATACAACCTGATTTCAAATATTGGGGGGAAATGGCATTCGTGGTTTCTGAAATTTACCAGGGATCTGAAACTTGCTGGGGCATATCCAGTAAGGGGGAGGGTCACCTTGTTCCTCCCAGGGCCCCCTCCTGTGTTAAGGGTCTCAGACTCTGGAAATGGACCCACCTAGGTTCTAATTCTTACTTACTGGCTGTGGGGTCTGAGTGGGGGTTAGACCCGATCTGAGCCTCAGTTTTCTTATCTATAAAACGGGCTCCTCCATCATAGTTCTGGAAGGAGCTCCAGGACAGAGTAGGTGCTTAACAAAGGGCCTATTAATCTTTCCTTGAATACTTATTAAGGATCCACGCCAAGCCTCTTGAGCACCTAGTAAGTACACTGGCTCTGTGTGGACTTTGCTAGTCGTATTTAAATAAACCTTCCTGTGCTTTGGGAGAGGTGGGTACAAACCTAGAGAAAGTCTCAGCTGCTGTTGCCCTGGCTGTCACCCTGGTTAGTCAGGACAGTTCACATGTGCTCCTCTTTTCTTTATTCCCTCATGTTGAGTAGGGGGTCCTGTCCCAAGTCTCTCCTCTCGCTTTTCCCTCCCCTTCTGTCTTCTACCCTCTCTCCCCACATCTTCCATTCTTACCTCCTATTCTGCCCTTTTCTCCTCCTACTATTCTTTTCTTTCTTCCTCACTCCTTACCCCTCCTATCCCATCTCATTCTCCTCCTCTCCTCTCTTCTCTGTCTCTTTTCCTCTCCTCTCCCCTTTACCCCTGGGGACATCACTTCCTGGACTCAAAAACATCTGTGGCAGCCTGGCTGCTCCTTTAGCCCCAGCCGCAGCCGCAGCGGCAGCCCCAGCCTCCATCCCTCCCCAGCCAGGGGAGGTAACATAACGAGGGTAATGTTTAGCCATTGGAGGGTGGTGGTGGGTGATGGGGAGAGGGCATGCCGGCCTTTGCAGTCATTGCTGTGTCACCTTGTGCACAACAGGCCCAACCCAAACCCACGATCTTCCCTCTGGAATCCCCTCTCCCCTTCCCATGCTAAGTCACGTTGAGGATCATCCTTCTCTG
Organism: Rhinolophus sinicus; assembly: GCF_036562045.2. Classification (NCBI taxonomy): domain Eukaryota; kingdom Metazoa; phylum Chordata; class Mammalia; order Chiroptera; family Rhinolophidae; genus Rhinolophus; species Rhinolophus sinicus. The sequence goes on from NC_133759.1 coordinate 37,585,645, forward strand.
TCTTCTCCAAATGCACAACCATCTTTATTGCCCCACCTCCTCTGTGAGCATCGTGCAACCATTGCCTCCTGTAGGGCTCCTTCAAGCGCTTCCCATGTTCTCCCTTCCTTCCCACGGCCAGTCCTCAGCCCTGACATGGGTCTCTCACTGCTTCTCCCCTGAACACTTATCACAACAGCCTCTGAACAGGTGAACCCGAGTCCCTTTCCCCACCTTCATCTGTCCTGCCAACAATGGCTGGCGCATTTTTCTTGGTGCGTGTGTTGGATCACATCCCTCTACGCTCAGAAGCCTGCACTGGCTCTCATGACCCTCCCACTGAGGCCCAGCAATGCATCAACCTTCCCGGCGCCTGGCTTCCTATCTTCCATCACCGGCCTACACTCTCACCTTTGCCCAACACTCTTTTCTGCCCTGTCCCTTTTCCACTGTGCCCGTCCCCATCCTCCACGGCCATCCTCCAGGGCCCAAATGCTTCCTGTCACAAAGCTGCTCCAGAGAGTAGCTTCTCTTGCAGGGCACACATTGGCAAAAGCATCAGAAAAATGTGTGGGCAGTTCATGTGACGTTTGGTTACCTGTGGAGATGAGTGGGGCTTTTGCTTGAGAGTGTGTGTGGCTCTGTGGGGGAATGTGCATTTAAAATGACTCATGCTGTAGCAGAACAACGTAGGGTTTGTCAGTGTGCTTGCCCAGCAACTGCCACTCACCTGGGGAGCTTGTAACTACACGGATTTCTGGACCCTGCCCATGACCTCAGAGCCAGAAACTTGAAAGGGGAGGGAGCAAGAATCTGTGTTTTTAATAAGTCTGGTGATCTTCAAATTTGAGGATGGTAGAAAGGGATCTCAGTGTGAAAGCTTTTAGAAAGCAGAGAGTTTTAATAAAAGGGATCACTAACTCAGCGTTTACGTGGGGCCTAAACACGTGGGGTTGGGGTGGACAACGTGTATGAACATCAAGTCCTCACAATGTCCTCGATAGGTTCTTGGAGACAGTGACCTTAAGTGAAATGACATATAAGTAAACCAATTTTACCACAGGCTAAGGGATGTAAACAAGAGTTAAGTTTCTATTGTATACTTCTGGTCACAAAAACATCACCAAACTGCTAAATAAAGACTCAAAACACTTCTAACACTTCTAATATTAAACATTAAAATAAATGTGAGCTATCCATACACTTAATAAAGATGAATAAAAGCAAGTAAGATCCTTCTTTTCTGACCTGCTCATTCATTCCAGCTCAGAGTCTCAGGTGGCCAGAGCCTATCCTGACAGCTCAGGGCACCAGGCAGGAACCCACCCTGGACAGGACGCCTTTCCACAGCAGGGCGCTGTCACACACACCCACCCACCTCAGACTGGGGCAATGTGGACACGCCATTTCATCTCATGTGCACGGCTGTGGGATGTGGGAGGAATCCAGAGTCCCCGGAAGAAACCCCGCAAATGTGGGGAGAACATGAGAATTCCACACAGACAGTGGCCCTGGCTGGGAATTGATTTTTTTTTTCTCTCATCAGTGTTATAATGAAACATTATTTGAGGACTTACTGTATATGTATATGTACATATGTACACGATATATATATATATATATATATATATATATATATATATATATATATATATGTATATACACATATATATGGTATCAGCTGTTGTTTTGGTCACCATGCTAAGATCTTATTCAAGCCTTATTACCCTCTCTGAAGCAGGTTCTATATTACTCATTTTACAGATGGAGAAATGGGGGCTCGGAGAAGGGAAATGACTGTCACAAAGTCACACAGCTGGGAGTGTTGGGGCAGGATTTGAACAGGGTGCTGACTCTGAAGTTTGTGCTTGAACCTCTCTTCAATGCTACCCGTTTGTGAGCTGGGATTTCCATGGCAGGTTTTTCTTTAACTTTCAAGATCAGGTCCCTGGTTTATAGCTAACCCCAACCTGTCTCATGACACTCCCTGGAGGCTGGTGTTCTGAGGTTCTGAGAGTCTTACCCACCAGCGCCACCCCTCGTCAGGATAAGCCCCTTCTGAGGATAAGGATAAGTAAGCCTCAGATGGGTTTTAAAAGGTGACCCCTTTCACTCTGTTCCCAAACAGCCTGGTCAGTGCTAGGCTGAAGCATTCCTGTCACGGTTTGGTTTTGTAATCAGCTGAAGGAACAGAAATATGAGGCAGGTGACTTGCCCTATCTTAGTAACAGTAAGTACAGGACTAGAAGGCAGGCCCTGGTCCAAAATATCTGCCCGGGCTTTAAAATGGGTACCTCAAATTGACTGCTTCTAAGATCAGATGCATCTTTGTAGGAAAAGAATGACCAGCAGTAAGCACAGCAGCTATCAGTCTTTCACACTGTATGTAAATGAAGACATTCAGTTACTCTACATTTGTGGGAAAAAATACACTGAGAAAATCCCATGTGGAAAGTGGGAGTTTTAAATTATATTGTTTGTTCTCTGTAATTGAAAAAGTGCTATGTACATGTCAGGAATGAGCACAGTGTGCCCCAAACACCCTGCGGATGTGAAACGCTGCTGGGTAAAGGGGGTCCCGGGTTTTAAGGCTGGGCTTTGCTGCAGCTCTTTTCAGAGCTATAAAGATAGTCTCACTGTGAATTTCTAAGAAGAGGATATAGTTCTCAGTATTTCCCAAGTTCATCTGACTATAAACTGTTTCACATAATCTTGGGGGACTAACAGCTCCTAGAATACATTTTGCAAAAACTAGGATCAAAAATTACTGGTAAATATAACCCCTTACGTGTGCAGAATACTTTATAGCTAGTCCCCAACAGGCTTTCAGACAGGATCTCATTCAATAAGGGGCATTTGAGAGTGTGGTGGGCAAGAGCAAGACTGGGGGGCCATCAATAGGGGACATGGGATTCCTGGAGAAGTTCCAGGGAAGTTGGGGACAAAGGTCCCACTTCACCAGTCCCTTAGTTGGTCCCCAGTCTGCCCCAGGGCATGGGCCTGTACCTCCGCAGGAGGCCCCCCTCTTCCCAGGGCCCATGAAAAGATCCCCCAGGTCCCCAGCCATCTTGAGGCCCCAGCCAGGTACTTCTCTGGCTTTCTTGCCATAGGAACATGGCATGATATTGGGGAGCACAACTTGCCAGGGCTTGGGCAAAGGCTGATCCTGGGACACATGACCAGATTACAGCCTTCCTCTCTACCCCCAATCCCAGTTAGGGTGCTCAGGATCAATAAATGATCTGATCATTCAAATCACACCAGAGTATGCTAATACCACGTGATGCCCCTCCTGGGATAAAATTGCTTTTGAAGGCAACATTTGCCTAATGGTAGGATTCTAGGCCCTGCTGCTGCAAAGGGATGAAGGAGACGGCTTTACCTGCAGTACCTTCCCAGGACCCCATGAGTGATACACCACAAATCCATCCCTATTAGCTACTCTGCTCTTCCAGGCGTGCTATTGCATTTGTGTGTCCAGCAGGAAAATACAGTGCTACTCAGTTATGAACCTAATGTTCTGGAAGCACCAGGAGGCCTTGGAGGTACTGATCTATTGTTAGTTAGCATCTACTCATCTGGACCCATGGAACTGTGGGTAATTCCACATAATGACCAGAGCTAGCAGGAACTGAGCCCTTACCATGTACGAGGTCCCGTTCCAAGCACTTTGTATGTATTAACTTGCTTAATCCTCATAATGACCCAATGGAGGACATGCTATTTTGTCTCCTCCACTGTATAGAAGAAAAAAACAAGGAGAGGCCAAATGATGTGCTTATGGTCAACCAGCTAAGAAGTGGTGAGGCAGGACTTGAACTCAGGACACCTGGCAGTTCTTGGTGACTCCTCTGCAGAGATGCCAGTCTGCCCAGAGCTAAAGGGCAGAGGGCTGGACCGAGAGCAGCTGGTACTGCAGTCCTGCAGAGGCCGTTAGAAGTAGCTCGGCCCGTGCTGCTGAGACAAAGTACAAACTGGAAGGCATGTGCATCTTAAAACAGAATCTTGGAGAAACGAATGTGCTATCCAAAGGAATGAATCTCAAATAGACAATGTTTAAAAATTAGTAGGGGGTGTTGTGTTGCCCAGAGAAAGTTTGTAAGTAAAAACAACCCACAAACAAATAAACAAAACAAACAAACCGAGCTAAACTGAATTAAAACATAGACAACAACAACAAAAGCCATACAGAAAACCACCATGCAGACAATCACCTCTTCTCTTTGTGGATAAAACCGACAGTTTTAGAAATAAAGGGAGAGATATATGAAAGGTTTCAAAGTAGGAGAATGATTTTTGCTTTTTAATTGAATGCCAGGTTTCAACAAAGGAAGAATACATTTGTCACTGTTACACACTCATTTAGTTTAAAATCCATCCAGATGCCTTAATGGGCTCTGTCAGGACTCAGAGGTTCCCCATGGCTGCTTCCCAAAGCCAGGAAAGAACTCTTTACTGGGAGTGTGGAGCTTGTGCTCAGCAGGTCCCCTCACGGCCATCACTTCTTTTTGAACACTTGAAGGCACACCTGGTCACCGCACGTCAGCTTCTGCAATATCAAAAAATGGATGAATGATGACTGGCCTTCCTTCTGCCCAGCCCTCAGCCCCCTTGGTGTCTTTGATCTGGGTGGGTTGCTGGAATAAAGAGGACACATGGTCATCCTGGGCAAAGTGCATTTCACAAATCCAATCAGCCGGCATGCCCTGCCAGTAGCAGTCGTTTGATGCTGGCACTTGAATTGAGCTTGAACAACTATAAAAATGAAAAATGCAAAGACATTACCCTCTTGCGTGGGATTTCTCCAATTTTCGTGATTAAAGCAAGATTGCCTAATTTACAAAAGGCAGTGAAGCCATGAAGAAGAGAAGGCTCTAGTGGGGACAAAGGTTTGGAAAGCAAGGGCCTGGGAAGATGTGGCTGGTGAGCTGTCCCTCCACCGTGTGGGCTGTCTGGCCTCTGGTGATTAAAACGTGGGTTGGTGGTGGCACAGGCAATGACAGGGTGTGGGCTGCAGAAGGGCTCCCCCAGGCCTGCCTGTTCAGACAAGATGCTGCTTTTCATTCAGACAGAGGGAGCCCCCTGGCCTTATCTGTACCTCATGACCCATTGAGAGAGGAGAGAAAAACACGAGTGTGGGGACCACCATGAAATCAGTGCAGTTGGTGATGAATCCATTGTCTTAGCCACGGGACTCTTGAGGATTGTACTACAATTAAAAAAATCCATCATCCAAACCAGAGCAGGTAGGGAAAACTGTCGATGGAAACACGGTGAATGCCTCCCATTTATCACCAGGTGACATTGCCTCTGCAATAAAGATCTCTGATTGAGGCAAGGCTGGCTCTGAAGGGCATCAGGGTGACCTGAATACTGACATTGGAGCCAGGTACCTGCCTGACTCCCTCAGTGAATGCATGCATGAATGAGTGAATGAAAAACCAGTCATTGAATGAGCCATTCATTTAACAAACGAGTGACTGAATACATGAAGGAGTGAAAGATTTTTCACTATTTGAATGCTGAACCCATAAATTGCCTTCAAGATTGAAGAACGAAAAATTAAGCTATCTAGACAGATAAAATTTATTTAAAGATATCAGCAATTGTTCCTACTGCTCTGTTTTAGTACCAAATAACCGAAAATATTTTGGGATCAGGTGGGCATACCTTATGATGAGAGGCCAATGCCTGTAGTCTACAGGTAGTTCCCAGGTCCAGCTGCCCCCGTCCACCCCACTCGTATCCCAAACCCCTTTTTCCAGCCTCACATAACTGTGAGGAGGCCTGGTGCCACCCTCCTTTGGGATATTGTAATTGGGTGCCTCACAGTTCTCCGCTGCTGGTCTTTAACTGGTTCCCTGCATTTCTCCTTGGATCTCGGTTCCCTAACTTCGCAGTTTGAACTTTCACTTTAATTGCAGCCATTCACAGAAACAGGCATATATACTTCTTCCTGGAGTCCCCTGAGCCAGATGGGAATGGCTGTCTGACTATATGACCACCTGCATTTGGCTGGAGCTCAGGGGAGGAGGGCAAGGCCCTTTTTCTTGTCAAAGCGCCAACTAGGTGAACAGGCAGTTTGTGTGAGCACAGTAGAAGGGACCTGGGCAGCCCCTAGGACTTACCAGGTGTAGTTTGTCTCCCTCAACCCACTGCCTCCAGCCGCGGTTCTCCTTCTCCCCTTTCTGGACACACACAAGGACATCACCTTCCCAGGTGATCAGCGACTGCAATGACATGTTTGCGGGCAAATCAAATACATGGTTTGGGTCGGGACTGAACAAACCTGAACCTGCCACAGCAGTTCTTGCAGCCATCCCCGGGCTCCTGCTTGCCCACTGGGCAGAGCCCTTGGCCTCCGCCAAGCCGAGATCCTTCCAGTCTCATTTCCCACACACACCCTCCATTTCAGCCAAACTGGCTTATCGAGGCTGGTTCTGTTCTCTTTCAAAGAATTCTACCCTTCCATTTTATCATATAGTAAAGACGGCATCCCAAATCAGAGGGGGAAAAGATGATGAATTTGACTACATAATGATGTAAAATTTCTAGAAGGGGAAAATATCTCAAAGTCAACAGATGAATAACAAACCGGAAAAAATAGCTGTAACACACATCAGACAGACTTAATTCCCTTATAGATAAAGGGCTCTTATAAATCAATAAGAGAAAGATCATTAACCTAATAGGAAATTCAGCAAAGGATGTGAACCAACAGCTTACAAGGAAAAACAAACAAACAAAAAACCACAACCCTAGTAGATGGCTTTTAAACTAAAGGAAAGCTATTCAGCCTCACTCATAATGAGAGAAATGCAAATAAAAGCTGTTTGTTTTCCAGAGACAATTTATCATATGGTTAAAGATCAAAGAGTGATAACCCACTGCAGAGAAGCAGGCACCCTCCTACGTGGCTGGTGGATGTTATCAATCACTACTAATCTTATTGTAGGGCAGTTTCATATTACCTTTCCAAATATAACATTGCCTATACTTTTTGACCTAGAAATTCTATTTCAGGGAATGTTCCCTACAGGAGTCACAGTGTTAGGACTGCCCACTGTAAAACAATCATAAAGGCGGAGGAGTTCCCTAATTCAGGGGAGCCACGCCGAATGGTCCAGTGCCAGCCTCATCATCCAGCACCAAGAGGGTGGACCAGTTCCTGGTCCTGGGTTTCCTCCAGGCAGCAGTGCCTACTGGTTAGTACCACAGGGCTGGCAGCAGAGATAGAACTCATGCTGGATGACCAGTTGGTGATAAACCGAGCTGTGTATTTTAATTCACCGTCCTTGCACATTCACATCTGCCTTTTGGTACAAATCAGTTTTCTACGGATTGTTAAGTCTACCTATTTCTAAAATAATATTTGACCTTGATCATATTATATATTTTATGGACAGTTTCATTCCTCTTCATTTTACTCCTCAACACATCACGGCATTGTTTGTTATAGCAAAGGACTAGAAGCCTCATAAATTCTGTCAGTGGGCAGCTGGTTAAACATGGCGTGGTTCATACCTGCTACGCAGCTCTTGATGGAAGGAAGCAGTTTTAGACTTACGGAGAAGAGCAGTCTCCATAGTGCACAGCTTAAGTTAAAAAAGCCAGGAACATGGCCATGTGCATAAAACCGGGGGTGGGGGGGGATGTGTATGCCTGCATGTGTTTGCACAGGTTCTCTGCAAGAAGATAAACGAACCCTTAACAGTGAGTGTCTCTGGGGAGGGAACTGAGAGGCTGGGGGCAGGATGGGAAGATAATTTCACTTTTTACTGTTTATTTTCAATCATCTGCATGTATTAATATTCCCCAAATCGGGGTGGCCGATTAGCTCAGTTGGTTAGAGCGCGGTGCTAATAACACCAAGGTTGCCGTTTCGATCCCTGCATGGGCCACTGTGAGCTGCGCCCTCCTTAAAAAGAAGAAAAAGAAAACCCCCTAAATTAATTTAACCATAAAATTCTACATGTTTCTAAGGAAAATATGTCTCTTCCTTATCAGGGCTGTCCTAAGCCTCACACCTTTGAACGTCCCGAAGACACTTAATTCATAGGTAACTCTCCTAGATAGCTCTTCTGGCTAGCTCTTCTGGGAGGGAAATGTTGGCTGGAGTATTCCAGGCTTCCCTCCCATATAAATGAGAAAGGAATATTCATATATTGTTGTCCAGCATTGGTCTTGGACTCAGTCCCCTCCCAAACAGATGAGAAAGGACTCACGTCTCCTTCTTGGACAAGCACTGTGTCTTCTAATCCCCTGTCCATAAGCCTTACCGGTCACGGACACTTCATACATGTTGATTGAGTTAGTGTCTGTCTCCCCCAGGAGATAAAAAGCTCCATGAGAGAAGAGGCCATGTCAGCTGTTCATTTCTGCAACCCCAGACTCTGCACACTCACCAGCACATAGGAAGTGCTTGATAAGCCTTGTTGAATGCATCCGTGATGGACTTTGTTAAAATAGAATCTGGAGGTGAGCCCACGTAGGGGAATAGATGAGCATGTGTGTTCTTCTCTGATGACAGTTCTTGACAACAGCTCAGCCAACCTACCTCCTTGCCTTCGTTTCCATGGTACCACTGGAGTGTACACATGTCCATCAATATGGACACTGGATGGGCCCACACTGCCATCTCCCCCATCATAGTGGCCAAAGTTAATATCATTAAAAACAACCCTTTATGGTAAATTAGATACAGGTGCTGCATCAATGTTAAATGTATAGAAGTCGATAACTATACTATTGTTATATGAGAGGATATCCTAATTCTTAGGAAATACATACTGACTTCTTTAGGGGCAACACATCAGACTGCTCAGAAAAAAATACATATATATATCAGAGAGAAAGAGAGCATGTGCAAGAAATAAAGCAAATGGGACAAGATGGTAACAATAGGTTAACTCTTGGTAAAGAGTGTGTGAATGCTCTTTGTTATATTCTTGAAATTTTTCTGTAAATTTGAGTCAGTCCCAAATTAAGTTTTTTACAAAAAGGGAAAATAGCTGTTTACATTAAGAACATTTGAAGGATACTGTTAACACCTTTAAACCCTCCCCAGCGTACCCGCCCCCATGCAAGACTTATTCCTTCATCGCCCACCCTCTTTTCTGGCAATCCCTGAGTTGGGGGGCCCTCCTGGAGGAGGCCTTCTCCTGGGAGCTCCCTGGACATTGCAATGACATTATTGGTTCTAAACGTCATCATTTTTATCTACTTTTCTCTGCCCTGACTGTCCCAATTACTTGTTTTTTAATTGAGGTATAATTCACATACAATAAAATTCACCCCTTTAAAGTATACAATTCAGTCATTTTTAGCATAGTCACAAGGTTGTAAAATCATCACCACTATCTAAATCCAGAACATTTTCATTGCCCCTAACAGAAACCCCACACCTGTTAGCAGACACTACCCATTCCCTCTGCTCCTGCCAACCACTTTCTGTCTATGGATTTGCCAGTTCTGGACATTACGTATAAATCATATAATATATGGCCTTTTGTGTCGGACTTCTCTCACTTACCGTAATGTTTTCCAAGTTCATACAAGTTCATGTTGTAATATGGATTAGTACGTCATTCCTTTTTATGCCTACATGATATTCCATTGCATCAATTACTTCTTTTTAATTTAATTTTGCATAGCTTGCATATTTTTGAAAGGGGCTTTAAATACTCTTAGAAACAAATCAGTGTAGGCAGTGAGGAATATATGACCTGCAGGAAGGAAGAAGGGGGTCCCTGAGCCCCTCAGAGAAGAGTTGACCCCATGATCAATGTGGTTTCATTGCTGTTGCTCTGGGATGGCAAAAAACTGGGCATTTTAGGGTCCTATTTGGTCTATATATATATTGGGCCAATAGGCTATAGCCTATTGGGCTATAATGCCCCCCTACATATGTCGCCTCCAAACTGCTGAAATGGGAGGTTTTCAGAGGGTCTCATGAGGACTTGAGAAGTGGAGCCTTGAAGAATAAGAGCATGAAGAGTACGACACAAATACACATGCACACACACACACACGTGTACACAGACACACAGCTCGTGTCTGCACTCAGGTGTGCCACCATGTATGGACAACAGAAATTAATCAGAGAGATAGACTCACCCACTCCCTGTTGCTCCTTTCCAGCAGAAGGGTTCCAATCAAGTTATAGGAAGTGGGTAGTCCTGACGGTACCTGCTCTGTGTTGTGATTCTCATGGGAACAGCTCTTTTCTGGAGACTGACTAAACTCTGTCCTGGGTACTTCTCAGCCCCCACCAGTGTGTGTGTGTGTGTGTGTGTGTGTGTGTGTGTGTGTGTGTGTGTGTGTGTGTGTGTGTGTGTGTGTGTCAGCCACAGCTTTTTGCTGTGGGCAAAGCAGAGACAAGAAGAGGGAAGGAGGATTTTCTCTGTCTGCAGGGCTAAAAGCTGATCCTGGGGAGAGGATGGGGCTCCAAGGACAAGAAGAGTGAAAGGTGGAAAGGCAGAAGAGTGGGTGTTAACAGATGGAATCCTTTAAGGGTTGGAAAGGGCCGAAAAGGCATGATTTATTTCAGGAAGAGTGAGTCCTCTGCCATCAACGGTGATAAAAGGACAACTCAGAGAGAATAGGTCTGTTTTTCAATAGCCCACATCCCAAATGGAAAAGACCAGGGAAATGAATTGTTTTGAACTGATTAGAACAGCAGAGTGATGCAAAAATTCTGAGCAAGATTTCTATCCATTTTGGTGTCTGATGAATTGGCCTTCCAGCCACACAGTTCAGAAAAATCCCCATCCATCCATCAACCTCTCAGGGAGGGATTCACAAAGGGCCATTCCTGGCCTCGGAAGCTTAGGCTCTCATGCCAAGACTGCTCTGATGGAAGCATTTCCAAAGTGCTTTTCATTTCCTACTTTTCTTCAGCAAGGAACACTAAATATAATTCAACCTTGACATGATGGCTGAGATTATCAATGCTATAGGACAACTTGAGAAATAAAATGTGTCCTTCTCTCTTCGCTTTAGCGTAGATACCAAAGAATGATGACAGCTTTCCCTTCCAACCCCAGGAGAGGAGCCTGTTCCTTGCTATGGGGGAAGAGTTGAAACCTCCAACTTAGAAAGAGCTCCTGGAAGCATGAGAGAAGAGTGGGGCTCTGAGGACAGTGCAGTTCATGGTGAATGCGGAAGGGCGGGGTGGAGGGCCCGGCTTCCTTTTGACACTCCGAGGGACTGGCCCTCTGCTAGGAGTGAGCGCATGGGTACCTGGGGAGAGGACACCCAGCTCCACCCTCCCCAGTTCAGGAGCCAGGGCAGACGTCTTGGTGGCTGTGTTGGCCCAGAGGGAGTGGGTGCTATGGGTATTCAAGCTGCCCACCCTCATATAAACTTCATGGGCACAGACAGTGGCAACCATGCTAAACGACAAACCAGGAACCCTTTCCTGGACTGTATAATCCCTGGGGTTCTTGCAGGATACTAAGACTGGGGTGGTGAAATCCTTAAATTTGACTGAGATTGGATTTCTCTCTAGTCCTGTTAGCGGGGACTGACGAGGTATAACTGGATTTGGAAAACCAAAGACAGGCACACTGAATGTGGGCGTGAACACTGCAACAGTCAGTCATTAGGCTGAGATACCACCAGTGACCCTGGAGGAGAGGGGACCTGCTGTCACCCCTACTGTCCCCATCACCACCCCACTTATCCCTGCTACCACTCTCTGCCTTATTTACCAACTGCTCCTCTGGGCGAGGCCCTGCCTCTTCTGTAAACTCCAGTTCTGGAGCTCTGAGGTAACTCCCCATTTGTGCACTCGGAGTTGCCTGCTTTCCTTCAGGATTCTACCGATACCCAAACGGTTCAAGCGGCTGGACATCTGGCCTTCTGACGCTTGGAGGGTTTTTTTTATTATGTCCTGTGAGTTAAGGTGATGCTGACACAGAAGCCACAAACTTGCCAGAGATTTCTCTAAGTTACTACTGGTAGGACTGGAGAAAATCTGAGTTCATGTTAGTGTTACAGTGTTATACTAAGGTTTAGTGTTATACTAAATTTTTTGTTTGCATTTTTCTAAAAAGATATGTCAGTTGGGATCATCTGAAATTGAGATATTTCATATAAACACATATGAATTCTCAACATCTCTTGAAAAGAGAAAAAAAAAAAATACCTAGCAGCCTGAGGCCTCAGTCCCCCATGGCCATGCCTGGCTGGGGCTAAGCAGGGCTGTCCCTCGGACGAAGCTACGTTACCCAGCTACACAGTCGCCGTCCCTGCCTTGCCCTCTTCTCTTTGCCTGCCAGGCTCATGTCAGTCTCAGCTGACCTCCTACCCCAGATCCTAGAGGGACGAGTGTCCTTTAGTTTGTCCTTTGCTTATAAGCATAGTGCAGAAGCCAGCTTGCACCTTCCTACATAAGATAATGATGCTTATTTCCAGCATCCTTTAGTCTATCCTGAGCCCTCTTTCCAGGTTGTTCCTGTCATTTTCTGTTTGTGAAGCCAAATAGCCGGCCCCTGCAGAGCATACAGGGGAAAAGGCCCGCCAAGGTTAGTACCTTAACATGCCGGTCATCCAAGCCTTTAGTGTGCTCATCAAACTCCACTCCAACAGTGAAATCCAAGTTATAGTTGCGGAATGTGCTGTTGGTTTTCGTCTTGAAGTTATCGCCGTCTTGCTCAATGATCTTTGTCTGATGCAGACATACTGCGATCTTGCGGGTGGCAAAATCAATACCTGTTGGGAAAGGGAGTTGTGGAGGTTCTGATGTGTTCAGCCAGGCTCATTCATTTCTTTAACAAGCCCAAGCAATCAAGACTAGAGACACAGATCAGGGCAGGCTACATTTTTTTTTTTTTGCTTAAGTGGGAAACAAGAGTTGTCTTACACATGACCAGTTTGGGCATCTCAGTCAATTGTTAGGGAATCTAGGGTTTCTCAGGCCTCGTCAGGAGCCTTGATGGGAGGGGCAGGCAGGGTTCATTTCTGAGCTGCAAGTCTCCAGTGCCTGCTCACAGACACACACACACACACACCCCCTCCACCACAGCAGCTCCATTCTATCTATTTCACATATTGGATTTCCTCTGAAGAGTTGACTGAACAAAAGACTTCATGGTTTAAAAGAAAAAGGACTGCTTAAAAATAACCAGTCTAGATTGTAAAGATGGAATTTTGTTAAGATCCACAGCAGGGAAGGATATGTACAAACTTCCATTTTTAAAACAGGTTGGGAAACCTATATAATTTTACTAACCATTATCACCCCAATAAATTTAATTTAAAAAAACTTATGCACACACAAAAAATAAATAAATAGGGGTGGCCAGTTAGCTCAGTTGGTTAGAGCATGGTGCTGATACCACCAAAGTTGCTGGTTCTATCCCCGCATGGGCCAGGGAGATGCGCCCTCAAAAAAAAAAAAAAAAAGAAAAGAAAAAAAAAAGAGGCATTGTAGGGCTAGAACAAGAATCTAGGCAAAGGAGGCCATTTATAATAGGCTTGGTTGCCTAAGGAGCAACTGACTCTGCCCCCAAGTGCCAAAAATGATTAATGACTCTGTGCGTGTAGCAACCAACCAACCAACCAACCAAACAAACAAACAAACAAATAAATAAATAAAAACAGGTTGGGGGCTTACTTAGCTAGGCTGTTCTCCCTCAATCATTGGCTCCCAGTACAGCTTTAAGCATATTTTAGATACTTAAATAAACTCTCACTCAGAGATTTCTTTGGTTGTGTTTAAGGAAAAGATAGACAATTGCTTATGTTTTTATTATGAAAAATTTCAAACAAATCAAAGTAGAGAGGAGAGTACAAGGAACTCCATACACCCATTACCCAGACTCAACACTTACCAAGCTTTTGCTGCATTTACTCCATCCACAGCTTGTCTTTGTCTTGATATTTTAAAGGAAATCTTATTCATCTCTTACAGACCATTAGTAAGTAAAAGGGAGCATGCCGTTCAAAGGAGTGTTTCATTTTCTAAGCTTTTCATTTTACAGCAAGAAGTTAAGTGCTGAGCCGACCTCCTTGCTAACTCTGGTTGTGCGTAAAATGTCACCCGAGACAAAAAGTCGTGGTCCCGTGGAATAGATCTAGAAACGGAGGATAATTCTGGAACTGCTAAATTTCTATCCTTGCTGTGAACATCATTAAGCTCTTGGTTTCTAGCCAAATCAGACTTGACCCTTTTTATGCCTGCAAATTCTCCAGATATCTTCGGATACCAATCTAAATCTTTAATTTTTTTTTTTTTTATACCTGGAAAACTTCAAAAACAAGGAAACTGATTCTATTATATACCAAGGATAATAATGTCCTGAAGTTCAGATTCATTAAGTGCTATTTCTGGGAAATAGCCCCAACTCTATGCCCCAACTCCAGCCCCAACTCTATGATAGGTAGGTGATTAAACCTCACCCTGTGCTGTCTGGTGGGGCATAAATACTATTGTGTTAATGAGAGAGAGATCAGCAGTTACCAAACAGTTCAGGTGGCTTGTGTCAATTTGGAGAATTAATATCTCAGCTCACTGGCCCCCTACCATGTCTGCTGTCCTTCCATAGCAGCCTAGTATCATTTCCCTCACCCTCTCTCCCCATTTCATTTCTGATCCATTTTCTTCTGAATTCCTCTTCGGTAACTCTCACTCCCATTTCCCCCCAAATGAGAAGCCCAAGCTGGGTGTTTGGACGACAGCAGAATCACATCTGCATGGGCAACGGCACTGGCTGGTCTTTTGGACACTCAATTGTATAACATCAGCTATTATTATAAGAGAATAATTTTAAGTAATACCAGGCATCCTAGGAGGTAAAAGGCTTACATACCTTTATCCTAAATTAAAAAGAAATTATGTTCAAGTTGGCATGAGCTGGTGCATGAATGCCAGGGCCTGATTCAACTGTTGTTCACTGCTATTTGTTGAGAACCTACCAAGTCTAAGGCTTCACCAATGAGTCCCAAAGCTAGCTGCCCATTAAGATCACCTGGGAAGACGTGAAAACTACAGATTACTGGGCCCTATCCCAGACCCAGAATCTCTGGATGGTTTTAGATCTTGGATTGCTTCATAGGGAGCTGTTTGGAGAAAGACTTCTATGGTTTAAAAAATCTGAAAGCTACTGTTTAAGCATCTACTTCTTCCTGTCATAGGTGATGACATGAGGCTGGGAGAGGTTGACTTGTCTAAACATACACAGCTGAAACAGCAATCCCAAGGGTTTGATAATTGGATGGATACGTGGAAGAATCAAGTCGGGAGGAGAAAATGGTGGTTTTGCATTTGGATGACCAAGGTAAGAGTCAAGGAAATAAAAGGCTGAACTAGTTTTATGGGGGAACATAAGGAGCTGAGTTTTAGGTAAGGTGAATGTGGGGGTCATATTTGGGGTGGTAATTAAGACACGCCTTGGAACCAATCAGGACTGGTGCCCTGTGGTGGAACCTCCCTCGGGAAACCTCCCTCACTTCATTCCCCCAACGAACCCATAAGTATTATATTATCTCCATTTCACCAAAGAGGAAACTGGCTCAGAGAGGTGTGTCACTTGCCTTGGGCTATAAGTGAGGAAACAATGGAGGTAGAACTTGAGACCAGGATGGTCTGCCTCCAGAGCCGGCACTATGCTCCACAAGCTCTGGTCTGGCCTATCTCCTCAGGTCAGACCATCCAAGTTTGTGCACTTTCCATGGCTCCCCAAGATACCAGTAACTTCTGACTCTTCTTTATGTTTCCTCAGGAGTCACAGGGACTTCTGGATCCAGCTGGAAGCGACCCCCCATTTGGGACAGTTGATATGCCCCCATGCTCTAGCATACTGTCCTCACCCAACAGCAACTGTTTTCTGGGCCCAGGACTCTCTAAGAAGTCTGAGTTGGAGCAGTGACACTCTAACCCTGTGTATAGTCTGGGAGCTCAATTAGCTTTAGCTCCAGGGCTTATGAACTTGTACCTGGGCACGTCCAAGCCACACAGACTGCAGACCACAGGACATGGGTGAGACCAAGGCTCTGTCTGCTGCCCTTTGTGCTGTAAATACTTCCAGGCATCTTGGCCAGTAGCTGCAGAGCCCATGGTGCTCCACTTTGTTTGCCATGGGGCTCAGATCCATACAACATTTGGGGGTCAAAAAAAACACACAACACTCACGATGAACTAAGCTTGAAAAATGAGGAATTGAAACCAAGAGAAGCTAGTTTCTGTACTGAAGAACTGCATGGAGTCTTTAATCGAGGAAAGATGCTTTGTAACTCCAACTGCAGGATACAAGAGGTAGCCTTTCCCAATCTTTTGTGGCCATAGAATGGCTTCATGGTGGGACAAGCAGTTCCACAGAACATAATACGGAAAGGGCGGACAACACCCCTTCTGAGGCATTTATCTCAGGCACCTGGGCCCTGCAATTATGGAAACATCTGTTTAATTTTTCTCCCGTCAAGGCAACTGCTGGCCCATTTGGAAGGGAGAAACCTAGACAGGACCAAGTAGTCAAGGATTTCTCACTTAAAAATGAATTCTTCCTTAAAATTGCTAAAAGCCACTAAGGAATGCCTTCCCTATTCTAGTCAGTATCACCACATGTTTGCAGCAGGCAGAGGGCTAACATGTCACTCTCTGACTCATGTTTCTCTTCTCCTACCCAGAAACACAGTCTAGCACATCAGATAACATCTTTGTATCTAACTTCAGGCTCATTGCTGGACACTAGGGTCCAGACCTAGAAGCAGTAGAGAGCAGTGGCCATAAGTGGAGTTATTGATAACTGCATCAGGTTCTTTTGAGGACAAAATTTGATAGTGTTTGTGAAGAGCTCTGCCTACTGCCTGGCGGCTTGTGGTAAGGTCCCCATAAATGGTAGCTGCTGGCATCATCATCGTCATTAAGTCCCCTGATCTCACAGGCCAGTTTGCTTGGAGTCCTTTGCATTTTTCCAGATACTTCCTGCATGTTTGCTCTCTGAATCCCTGCCTCTGTGCTCCCAGCTCTCCAAATCTCCTAAGGCCCAGACCCGGCCTTACCTTCTCCAGCCTGTTCTGCTCTTTCTTGCCTCCTTCCTCACCTGCTATCCAGGCCACATTGTTTTACACCCCCAGGCGACACTATTTTCCTGTGACTTTTCACGGGGTTGATTGTTCTTTCCTCCAAAGTCTCACCTCTACGAGGACAAGGACAATGCTGTCACCTCGCTCTGTGTCACCACATAACCAGACGGAGCTGGGCACAAAGTAGGTGCTCAAGAAATACTTATGGATTAATGGGGGCAGCATGGTTTAGGACAGTGATTCTCGAAGTGAGGTCCTGGGCTGGCAGCAACACAGCACCTGGAAACCTCTTAGAAATGTAGCTTCTGGGGTCCACCCTAGACCTATGGGGGTTGGGCCCACCTTGTTTTTATAAGCCTTCCAAGTGATTCTGTGTGTGCTAAAGTTTAGAGCCACTGGTATAAAAGGGTGAGGGTGAGGGCCCTGATTTCCCAGCTATGTCACATTCCCTTTTTGAGCCTTGATTTTCTCACAGTAAAATGGGGAAAAGAAGGCTCATCTCAAAGAGTTCTTTAATGTAAGGAGTCTCTTAAACTGGTGGTAAAAGTCATTATACAGTGCCATGGAGCTCGTGGGTATTGGATGCACGTTGGCCCCTATATCTTGGCCTTTTCTGTTCCGGTCAGAAACAGTGACCAGATTGGCTCTCAGTCTGGAGTGAAATATTTGGGTCATATTCATCTACCCCCACAGCCACGTGCTGCTCCATGCAACCCAAGGATTCTGAAGAAACGGTCAGGATGGTGGCTGATACACTCCCTCACATAACCCTGGCCTGTCACACAGGTGTTTTATTAGCTTTGTCACTCCATAGTTTGGCCAGTGGGTAGAAACAACATTAGCTCCTGCTCTGGCCTTCCGTGCTGAGGTCCATGTTACGTCCTGCTGCTGGGAACCCTAGTTGGGAGATGGGAAAAGAGAACCTCAGGTCATGCATTAACCAGATGAAACAAAGAAGAGGGCTCCTCCAGGCAAAACAACAAAGAAAGAATTGAAAATTACAGAGAACTTTAGAACGCAGTGTTCCTCAGAGAGAAGTCTATTTTCACTCCCCAGATGTGGAGGTCAAGGCCCAGAGACGTTAGGTGGTGGGTTCAATCTTACCCAGCTAGGCCGGAGCTCCCAACAGTTTCTCTACAAATACATTCTGTTTATCATTCACAACTAAGGCTTCCCTAACAAAAATTATTGCTTGTCATTGGTTGCTTACAAAGGTAGATCACAGCTGAAAATGCCTACTGCTGAGAGAACTGGTTTATCCTGGAAACACCATCCCTAGTCAATCTTTCTGATCACTGCCTGGGGAATCTTATTAGGGACTTTATGCAAATGGCATCAAGCATCACTTTTTCTCTGGATTGAAAAATGGTGTGGCCTCTTGGCCACCCTTTATCATTTACACAGGCTAGTTAATCACGTCACCTATGCTTCACCCCAGGGAAAGGAGCCAAATGTCCTGTTGGTAGATTCGTGATATTTCTAATCAAAAGGAAAGTTTCACCTGCAGCTGTAGAATAAAAACACTTCCTCTTTGTACTTTGCAGAGAAAACTATTTTCCTGATATGATATTTTAACACCAGTGTTATCAAGTATGTGTTATCTGCTTTTCTGGATTAAAGGTAGCTCTGATTTATAGCCAGGTGAAATGAATTTCTATCTCAGAGGAAAAGGTCCAAAGGCAAGCTATTTCTGAATAATATATGTGGCTTGTAGCTGCTACAGAAGAAAAAAACAACAACACTGAAGTGACTTTATTAAAAGCATACTTTTCGTAACTGCATTTTGAACAATGCAAGCCATAAAGTTGAAATATGAGTATGCCTCTCAACATTAAAATACTTTGTGACGTGCTTGTGAGAAAAGCTACAGACTAAAAGGGGAGGCACTCTTTGTAAATTAAAAAGCTGAGATGCACACGTTTTCATCCTATGAAATCTGAGACCCATTCCCAGAGCAGCTTTGATGGGCTTCAAACCCGTTCTCCTTAATTCTCAAGTCATCAGCACTCTTGGGCAATTGTGGAAAGCAGAGTGGAAGAGGAATCTTCTCAGTTTTTCCATGCCATTTCCTCCTCCAGATAACACATTTAGAGAAACTGGCCTGGCCCCTTGCCTGCCTCCTTCTCTCATGCCCTCATGGACATCTCCAGATAGGTTTAAAAGTTTCCCTGGCCAGCAGAGGCAGGCTGGAGTCTCTAGGGGCCTCCCTGGCCCCTTTGCACTATTCTCTCTCCTCACCCATAGTCTAGCACTCACCGCTGGGGTCAGGGTGGGGATGCTGCCAGCACATGCAAGGAAGGGACCAAATTTATCTTCACGTGGGCCTTTTCCAACCCTCAGCACTTTCCCCATTTGAAAGTACAACTAGGTACATGTGGTTCAACTAAAGACTTTGGCAAGGTGTACTGGCTCATTGACTATGAGCGCCAGCGGGAATCCACATTCTGTGACGCTAACTCCTCCTTGGGCATCAGACAGTCTTTCCTTCCTTCTTTCCTTCTTCCCTCCCTCTCTCCTTCCCTCCCTCGCTTTTCACTCATTCACTCACTCACTGCTAAACAATCAGGACAGGATTGTGAATATTGTGGGTATCCAGGAAATAATTCCTGGTGGAGGCCACTCAGGTGAGAGCTGCCTGACTTCAGCCTCTAAACTGGCTGCCTTCCTGGTGGCATTCTCCAGAGGCCCACCAGGACTTTTGCAGTGGCCACTGCTCTTTTAAATCTGTACATGTTAATTTAAATGAAAAGATGGTCTTCCTACAAGATCCTCATCTTCTTTTGTGAATTAAGAGAAGCATTGGATGTTTCCTAATAGTTACAATTCATGGAATAAAGATTTCCTAAAAGCTGTCTAAATTTAACATTATTTGAGCACTTGTAGGATACACACCTTCCAGTGTATGCCCGCACTTTCCTAATTAAAGCTACCTGATGGTGTTTCATTTTCTAGGCTGTCTCCCTACGTCTTCCCCACCCAGTCACCAAATCCAGTCCATTTCCTGCTCTGGACTCCTCTTATTTCCCCTTCCTGGCACTGCTCTCACCATCTCTCAGAGCCCTTGCAGCCACCTCTTCAGTTCTCTGACATCCTCTGCTGATCTACTCACCCGCTGGCTGTACAAGTGAGCGTTGATGGCTTCTTTCTCCTCTGTATACAATTTCTGTACTTGCAGGACAAAGCCTCCAAAATCCTTCCCTGTCAGCTTTCCTGGCTCTTCTTTCACCTCCTCCTCACATTTCAACCTCTAGCATCACAACTCCTTCTGTTCCCCCCAGCTACACCACGTTCTTACTGGCTAGATCTTTGCACACACCCACAGGGCCACCCTGACTCCATCTCTGCGTGGAACACTCCTCTCCTTCCTTCAAACCCCCACCCAGAAGTACTCAGAAAGGCGTCAATGATCTGTGTGTTGTAGCTCTCACCACCACCACCCTGTATACACTTCTTATTCTATTGTTAATATAGCCCTTTCAGGCCCCAGGGACAAAATCTGCCACTGTCCCATCTGTGGCAGATGAGATTTTCTTAAATGAGTGTAACACTACCTCTCATCCTACATGCTGTTCTTAGAATGTGATTTTGACATTCCTCCCACTGACAGGTGGGGTCTGTGTACTCTCCCCTTGAATGTGGGTGGGCTCATGTCTGCTTCAACCAATAGGACCCCATAGGAGTGATGCTATGTGATTTCTGAGCCTGGGTCATAAAAGGTCATTCAGCTCCTGTCTCCTGTCTTTGGACACCCTCAGCATGCTGTGAGGGAACCCAGGCCACACGGGGAAACCACATGTAGGTATCAATGGTCCCAGCTGGAGTCTCAGCTGCCGGCCATCACCAACCGACAGACACAGGGATGAGGAAGACTTTGAGATGGCTCCAGCCCCAGCCACTGTCCAACTGCCACTGAAACAGGGTCCCCAGTGAGAACTACCTTGGTGAATCTGGTCAGCCCCTCATAACTATGTGAGGAAATAATAAAATGATTGTTGTTGCTTAAAGACCCTACATTGGCGGTAGGGATTTGTCACACTGTAATAGAAAACAGGAGCACCTTTTGTGCACAGCGACAGCTTGACTGTCTGCACCATCTTGAGCTCCTTGAGAACAGAGACTGGACTTTGTTCTGTCTCAGACGGCACATTCCCCGGCTTTCACGGGTGACACCTACAGCTTTGGTAGAGAAATCTAATGATTCCTCTGTGTACATGCGGTACTGGCCGCACTCCTGGGCCATTAATGGACTCTCCCCCAGCATTCTGTCAGAGTGCTGGGACCTCATTTTGAGATCTTCCCTTCTTGGGCTCCCCTCTAAATTGAAGAGCATTCCTCCCACTCCCTGATCCAGCCTGAAGGAGGACCTCAGGACAGAACACATTCCGCAGGATAAAAGTTTACCAGCTGCTTTTTTGCAGTCAAGAAAAAGTCTAGGGCCTCAGGAAACACCAGGTATTGAAGGAGGCAGGAGAGGAGGTATTATTGACCCTTGACACTCACTCTTTGAACAGTTAATGACTTTGATAATTTGGGGCAAACCCCAAGGCTGCATGACATATCACCCTGCTGAGGCTGGCAGCTGAGTCAAGTGGGGAAGCTGGGGTGTGGAGTGAGTCCCTTGGAGTCTCTCCTTCCCTACTGAACCAGCAATCAGGCCCACAGAGAAAGCCGGCTCCCTGGTGCTGAGGACTGAAGTTTAAGAAACTGACGTTTTTTGGCAAGGAGTGGAATTGTACTTAATGACTTTTATATATCTGGGATTTGCTGAGATCTATCCCCACTTGTGTTCTCCCCAAATGCCAGAGACCTTATGCTCAGAAGGGCAGGGAAGGCAAGCTTCGCTGACGTGTCATTGTTGGGAAAGCAACCCTGCCTTCCGGGTGAGAGTGTGCGGAGGAAATTGCCCAAGTCTGCTGGCTTGCTTTCAGCAGGTTACATTGACGGGGTGGCCCCACCTAGCTGCTTCCAGCTGAGCCCTTGGAGACCAATTTTCAGTCACTGCCCGTTCCTCCTCCACTGTGTCCCCCTGGGCAGGTGAGAGGGATCAGGTGTCCTGTCTCTGTGGTGGGAAGGTGACTTCAGCTGAAACATTTCTGCATGGGGCATCATGGACTTGAGCTGGAGCAACTTCCTGGGGCTCCATGACACTGTGGGGCTCACTATGGCTCACTCAGGGTACCAAATAGGTGCAACAGGGTAAGGGCTCTGGTAGGAGGATTTTTGCCTCCTCCTTCTTTTCCCGTGTACATTGAGGTAAAATCCTGATAAACAGGAAGGGAAAAAAGGCTAGCTAGTGTTGGAAACACTTTCAAAATACGTGACGACAGTTCCAGTCTTTATATACTGCCAAATATGTCACAGCTCTCCTCGTTCAAGTGACATGGTAGAAATGTTCATCAAGCTACAAGTTAATCGCACAGAAAAACTGATGACATCTATTCTCGATGAGACTGCCCATCACCACATCCAAATTATTGGGCCTCCAACCCTCCCCGCAGCCGCTTTTCTCACGTTTTGTGTGGGGAAGTTCCAGCCAGGAATTTCTTATGTGGAAAGCGCTAAAGCTGCACAAGGGGATCGCGAGGCTGTTGCAGGAGGAAACGAGCAAGCGCTGCCAAAGCTCTTCACCCAGTGCCTGGCCCATGACAGCTGCCAGCAACGTGATCTCCCCTCTGTGTGTCTAGTTCCTCAGGTTTCCAGTGTTTTCTGCCAGCCCCACAATCGATACCATAAAAGAGTCACTTTGGGACACACATTGATCCAGCCCCTGGCCTGGAGTCTAGTTCAGAAATCATATAAGCGGTGTGTTGTTGGATCTGCATGACAAAAGCCTTTCCTAGTCTTCTGGGGGCTCGATTTTCCCCAGGTTAAGAGATACTTTAGCCACTCCTGTTCTGCTTCCGCATTACAACAAGACTGACATTATTGCAGCGCAGGGGTCATTTCTGGATAATGTCAGGTCCTGCTGGTTACCTAACCGGGGAGTTACTGCGTTATCCTCTCAAGGCTGGCTTTCCTCGCGCATGCATGCATGTGTGTGCATGTGTATCCTCCATTCAGGGTCTCTGTTCTGTGTGTCAGGTACTAAGCATACTAAGGACATTCTAGACACAATCTCATTTATTATTCCTAACTTTCAGACGAGGCATCTGAGTCTTGGAGAATTTGTATGACTTGCCTGAGCTCACACAGCTAGTCAGCAAGGAGTAGGCTGCCACTCAGGTCTGTGGAAACTCCACAGTGGCACTGTCTGGAGGGCGAGGCCACAATCCTTCGAAGCAGCTTGCCCTCCCTCCCTTCCCCTTGGCCTCCTTCTTACCCAGGGCCTTCATGTAGCCGTCAAAGTTTTCGTTCTTCTCCATCTCCCAGGTTCCATTCTGGTCCCTTGTCATGGTGGTAGCTTCTGGTTACCGTGGGCTGGGCGGGCGTGTGGTGACTGTCAAGGAGCAAGATGCAGAGAATGGTTGAAATGAGTCACTTTTTATAGTCTAGTGGGTCAGGTTTATGGCTTTGAAGATAACAGGTTCAAAGGTGATAAGTACAGCCACAAAGAACTTTCTTTTCCTTTGCAAAGTTCAGAAGGACTACAGGCAACTCATGCCCAAAGTCCTGGCCTGGCCAGGCATGAGCATCCCGGTGACCCCACCCCCTGCCCCCTCCCAGCCCCGCTCCATATGGTTGGGGTTTGGGGCAGCTCAATTTTGGCTGGCAGGGCATCTCATTTTTGGCTGACTGGGCTCCCACAGAGCCCCTGGCTCCCCACAGAACTCTCCATCCAGCACTTGAGGAAGGCACATACCCAGTGCCCATCCCACATGCTCACCCCACATATACTACAGGCCACCACCTCAGGCCACCATCTCCCAGGCCTCAAATCTGGAGTCTGTCAGCCAGCCATAGAGCTAGGCCTTCTGGTGTGGCTGATGAAGCCAAGCTGGGAACTCATCTCTATGGAGCTCAGCATACAGTCTCCATCTTGTTTCATTGTTTCCGCTTTCAAGAGCTCTTAGTTATGTTTAACCATCTCCATTTTCTGGATGAGAACAGCTCCAGGAGGTTAAATCACATACCTAATAACAACTGGTTAGTGGCTGAGTTGGGATTCAAACCCAGGCCCATCTAGCTCCAAGCTCTTTCCTTAATAGTGTGCTAAGGTCAGCTTGGAAGGGCTGGAGTTTGACTTGAGAACCTGACTCTCACTTGCTTCCCTGAGAGCATCTAAGCAGTCGGGTTACTCAAGAAAAGTACATTCTAGGAGCATGCAGCTGCTGAAAGCAAGCAGGACCTGGGGGTGGGGGGGGGGGAAGGTCAGATGGCAGGCAGAGGGGCAATGGGACTACGGTTAAAGACCCCAGGAGCAAGCTGAAGATCACCTCAGCCAACATGGGGGGCATAGCTGGCGTTTGGACAAGAACTCTCAGTTCAGGGCTCTGCTTTAAACGGGCTGCCCCAGTGGGTCAGAAAGTGAGTCGGTTTACTGCTCTGACCCATGGTTCTGAGAGATGGCGCCTGAGCAGGGGTCCCTACACTCTGAAGAACGGAGGTGTGGGCTGAGATGGATAAATCACGAGTGCCCAATAGCAAGGTTAATTTTGACTGACACTTTGGGGCTCTAATGTACGTGTTCTTGTGCTGTGAAATATAAGCAGATGGCTCCGTGTATGTGTGGTTTGGGGGATGTAAAACAGCACATTTGTTTTTCAGTAAATATATTGGAATCAGGAAGACACACAGTAAAAAATGGCCCAGTGAAATATACTAAGTGAAGTAAGTCAGACAGAGAAATACTGTATGATATTACTTATATGTGGAATCCATTAGGTTGGTGCAAAAGTAATTGCGGTTCTTGCAATTATTTTTAACCTTTTAAACTACAATTACTTTTGCACCAACCTAATAAAAAATAAATAAACAGACCTATAGCTATAGATAACAATGTCTGAGTTATTTTATCTTTTCCCCCACCCCCCCACCACCCAAAATAGCTCAGACATTTAAAAAAAAAACAACAACAATGCAATAATCAGATTGATGTTAGATTTCTAAACAACTGATGGAAGAAAATGATGAAACAGTATCTTACAATGATGAGGGGAAATACTTTTGAATAGGCATTCTAAACCCAGCCAACTTCATTAAAATACGAGGGTTTTCAAAACTAAAGTATTTTCAGATATAATAGCCCCAGACTGGAAACAACCCAAACATCCATCAACAAGTTCATAAAGAAACACATTGTGGTATATTCACCCAAGGGAATCCTACCCAACAGAGAAAAGGCACTGTCTCCTGATACACGTAACAACATGGATGACATTCTGAGGGAAAGCAACTTGACACAAAAGATCACATACTGCCTTGTTCCATTTATACGAAACTCTAGAAAAAAACCCCAAACTTGATCTACAGTGATATAAAGTAGATCAGTGATTTGGAGGCTGTGGAGAGAGAAGATGGGGATAGGAGAGGTTACAAGGGAAATTTCTTGGGAAGGCAGGATGGCAATGTTCTATAGTTGAGATGGTGGTTGTATGACCATTGTCAAAACTCAAACTCTACAACCGATATCTGTTTCTTTTTATTGGATGTAAATTATACTTTGATAAAAAATGAATACAACGATTTTCTGATTCACGTGTTCACTCATGATTGTTTAGGCAAAAATGATTTAGTATCATCCCAAACTAAAATACCATATTATACCCACATGAGAAATTAGTTGAATGACATGAAGTAAACGTGTGCTAAGGAGGCTATAATTTTTCAGTTGACTAGATATTTGTAAGAAATATGAGCTTAATTATTACCATCAATACTTAAGAGGAATCTCTAGAGCACTGGTTCTTAAACTCTAGCAAGTGTCAGATTCATCTGAGGGCTTATTAAAACACCAATTGTTGGGCATTACCCTTGAATTTCTGATTGAATGAGTCTGGGGAAGGGCCCAAGAATTTACATTTCTAGTATTACTAGGTTCCCAGGTGGCACGGATGCTGCTGGTCTAAGACCACAATTTGAGAACTACTATTAGAGAGTAATAGAAATAGGAGAGGAAACCAATGGAGAGGAAACATATAAAATCTTTAAAAAATTTTTGGAGTTGGCCACACCAAGTTTTGAATGCAGGTTTCACTACTTCCTAGCAGTGGGACCCCTGGCCATTTACCTTTTTTGGGTCTCAGGTTCATTCTTTGAGTCTCAGGGTACTGTAAGAATTAAAGGTGATAATAAACATAAAAGCTTTCAGTGGAGTCCCTGGCACATAGTTTATTCCACGGCAGTGGCTATGGTATGGGATTGCAGATTAAACTCCTCGCAAGTGTTTGACTTGTCATAGGTCCTCAACAACACACAGCTTCAGCATACTCTTTGGTCTTAGATTTGTGTGTGTAGAAGAAAGGTGGGGTGGTACTGGGGGCAAACAGTGAGCGACAGTGGATGAAAGAAAGCAACTGCCAGACCACAACGAAGCAAGTATTGTTCCCTACACCTTCTATTCAAGGAGGACTACGTATCTTAGAATTAGCAGCAGAGCCCCAATTTCAAGAGTTCTGTCCCAAAGTCCCTTAATGCCCCACTTATACTAACAAATCACATACCTGGATGTTCCATTTTCTCAGCTGCCTGAATTTATTTATGCAAGTTCTGAACTTATCTACATAACCATCTGTGGCATTCTTTAGGTAACCCCTTAGACTGGGAAAACTCATCAGGCATAAACCAATCTTTCTAGGTTGTAAGAACCTTTCTGGAGAGCACACAACAAAGTTAACGTGTGGATGTCTCAAGAAGCTTGGGTCTGAGATACGATGTTTCCCCGAAAATAAGACCTAACCGGAAATTAAGCCCTAGCATGATTTTTCAGGATGACGTCCCCTGAACATCAGCCCTAATGCGTCTTTTGGAGCAAAAATTAATAAAAGACCTGGTCTTATTTTCAGGGAAACACAGTAAATCAGTCAGCTAAGAGCAAGCACAGCAGAGGTCCCCAGGCATTTACCTATAGTCCTCAAGAGCCCCTGACGGCCAGCAGCTCGGCAGCTTCTCGGGCGCAGGCCTGCCCAGCTCAGCCCTCTCTTCCTCTCAGGAGGTGAGAAAGCCGTTCTTCAGCAGGCAAATGACATCAGCTGGGGGCTGACTCAGCTTCTCCTCAGGGCCCACTCCTTCCTCTCCCATTGAGCAACGCCCCTGTGACTTGCACGTCTGCCCCAACTAAATGTGCTTGTTGTGGGAACTAGATATTCCATCAGATTTGTTTCACCTGGAGACCCAGGAGGAAAAGGACCTGAAGTTCCTTCAGCTGCCAGGCTGCACTGGACCTTGCTTTAGTTTTTATGTAAATTGTGCTTCTTCTCTACCTTTGCTCCCAGAAGGCAGGCCAGGAGAGCAAGTGTTCACAAACCCTCATCCCTCTCAGGGCCACAGGGATCTGATTGCTCTGGCCCAGGAAGGGGCCCACTGGCAATCCCCTGTCTTCCTCATCTTCCCCTACCCGCTTCCCAACAGTCTGGAGGAGGTAGGGAGCTGGCAAGTGTCACTCCAGACCATCTCTTCCCAAGGGGTCTTCCCTGGCTCTTCCACAGGGATTCTTGGGATGCTCTTGGCAGTCCCACCATTAGAAACTGTTGCTACCAGACCTAAGGAATGCCTGACATTTCCCAGATTAGGCAAAATCTGTTTATTTACTGTCTTTCTCCCTGAGAGTAGGGGCCATTTCCTGTTTTGTTTCCCACCATTATCTCCAGTGCCTAGCACATGGCAGGGTGAAGAATAAACAAATGCTTATGGAGTGAATACTGCTTGTCTTGAG
The DNA here is from genome assembly GCF_036562045.2 of Rhinolophus sinicus. Lineage (NCBI taxonomy): Eukaryota > Metazoa > Chordata > Mammalia > Chiroptera > Rhinolophidae > Rhinolophus > Rhinolophus sinicus. The sequence goes on from NC_133759.1 coordinate 37,613,462, forward strand.
TGTAAGTGGAGAGGGCCTTGCCACAGCAGAAAGCCCCAGTTTTCTGCATAAAGGACTTTGACTACCAGTGATGCTATGAGCTACCAGCAAGCTTTCTTTTCAAAACTTCCAATTAACGGAAAGCATTGGTGAGTTAATCAATAAAATATTGGACCATATACTCTCCTGCCAGTTATCAAGTGCATCTGATGTGTTAGAATCAATGAAAAGGTGCCCATTCAAAAATGTTTATTACACAGTATTTTGTCTCCAATAAGTGGTTTGATGGATGACGAGAATAACAATTGTGACCTTTTGTTGTTGAGTGCTGAGTACATGGCCAAGCTTGTTTCACTTAAGTCTCTTAGCAACTCTTCAAGGGAGGGGGTGTTAGTGAATTCCCACTAATATAAGAATGATGAGGATGAGATGCAGAGAGGTTAGGTGCTTTCCCAACAGTCACACAGCCAGGAAGAATATGGCAGATTTGAATCCAGACGCTCTTCTCTCTGGTCTATTAGGCCTCGTTTTTTTAATTGAGGAACATAGTATTTCCCTCTTAATAGTATTGAGGATTAAGTTGGATAATGTTTGAAAAGAATTTAGCAGATCGGTTCTCCAACTGTGGTCCTTTCAGAATCACCCGGTGAACTTGGTAAAAACACGAAGGTCAGGCCCTATCTTATTCGAAGGATCCTGGGCCTCTGTGTGCCTTATTAGCTCCCAGGTGATTCTGAAGTGGGAGAACCATTGATGCAGCACATTGCATACACTGAAACATGGTAGGGGGAGTAGAAAACAAACAGGCAAATACAAAATTCCCATGAGGTCCAGGTGTGACGAGAGAGCAGAGGGTGGCCAAAGATGTGGAGTCAGAGACAGCATCAGCCTTTCAGGGTCCCCTCAGTGTTCTGCATCCTGCGGGTGCTGCCCCCTGGACTTGGGAGGGCCGGGCCTCAGGAACCGGTATTAGTAACGGCCATGACCATGAGGCCCACAGCCGCTTCAAGGTAGTCGCGGGGAGCACGGCCGCGGCCAGTGCTGGTGAGGGGCACCTGGCGTGTTGCCCTGGACGGGGCACACTGCCCCCCGCAGCCTGGCTAGGGAGTCACATTGTTTCCCAACCAGATATCCCCCATGAGGCTCCTGCTGTTGCCAGAGAACAAGCGTTCTTGTATCATCGCAGGAAGGAATTCCAGGATGTAAAGAATTAAGCCACGCAAACAAAGCCAAGCAAACAGTGGATTTAGTAAGAGAAAGGAAGGAGCAGAGTACACTGTCAAGATGGTGTGAGAGTGGGCAGGCCCAGAAGAAGAGCAACTGCACCGAAGACCAAAGAAGTTTAGGATTTTATTCCAACGAGGGCACAAAATATTCACATTTTAGCTGTGGAGTGGCAGGTGTTCCCAGGGCAGGTCCTTGCTCTCCCCTACCACCCCTTCCCTCCCGTGGGGAGGTGGGATTCCCTTATATTGTCCTGCTCCTGGTTGGAACTGGTACGGTGACACAGAGGGTGGAGAGTTTTTCCCTGTCTGCAGTGCTAATACTATTATAATCTATTACAATTAGCTGAGCCGCACCTTTTCTTAACAATGATCTCATCATCTTCTTTGTTTCCCTCACTTCCTCCTTCGCTTCCTCCTCCCTCTCTCCCTGCAGCCCTGTTCTTTCTGCCTACTCTAAAGTAACACTGAGGCCAAGCAAATGTTTCCCACTGCTGACAGAGGGGAGACCCCAGACCCAGAGCCCCCATGGGGCCCTGAGTAAATGGTGCTACTCAGGCAGGGGTATGAGCCATCAGGCTTGCTTTCACCTGGAGACTCAGGAGGATGGGGACCTGGGAGTTTCTTCAGCTGCCAGGCTGCACTGGGCCTTGCTTTAGTTTTTATGTAAATTGTGCTTCTCCACTTTTGCTCTCAGAAGGCAGGCCAGGAGAACAGGAGGTCACAAACCCTCATGCCTTCTAGGGCCACAGGCATCAGATTGCTCTGGCCCAGGAAGGGGCCCGTTTGCAATCACCTGTCATCCCAATCCTTTCCCATCCCCTTACCAGCAATCAGGAGGATGTGGGGAGCTGGCAGGGGTCACTTCAGACTATCTCTTTCCAACAGGGCTGTCCCTGCCTCTCCTTCAAGAATCCTTGGACTGCCCTTCGCAATCCCATCTGATGGGATTCCCAATCCCACTGACCTTCCTTCCACCAAACCTAAGGAATGTCTGACATTTCCATTTAATATGTCTTGGAAATCTTTTCAAATCAGCACATATGAGCTACTTCATTCTTATTTATTTATTTATTATTTATTTATTCATATTTCATTGCATTTTTGAATAGGTAACATTCACATAGTTTGAAACTTAAGTAGTATACAAAAATATGCAATGAAAATTCTGGTTTACCTATGTACAGTTCCCACCGCTGCTACTGCCAAACAAGCTATCATTTGTGTGACTTTCTTGTGTATCTTTCCAGAGTTTCTTTACTGCACATAAAGTCAAACATGAAGCTATTTTCTTCCTCTTGTCTTTTAATCCAAAAAGGAAAATACAGTACACTTGGATTCACATTTTTCTTTTCCCTTATCTTGGCCAAATTTCATATCAAAGCAATACAGAGGGAGCTTTCTCATTCTTTCTGACTGTTGCATCGTATCTCACTGTTTACAGTACTACAAGTAATTTAGCCAGTCCTGAGTTGAAGGTTATTGGGGTTGTTTCCTATTACTTGTAATTAGAAACAGTGCTATTCTGATTTATCTTGCACATATGTTGTTGTGCACATTACAGAAAATGTCAAAGTGGTTTTCAAGTAGGTCGTCCCAGTTTAAAAGAGTTTTTGTTTCATCATATTCTTGTGTCACGGTGACACTATAGTTTCTATTTTGAGATTTAAATCTCTAGTGTAATTCAATTTAACAGTGTAATTTAGCTTGGGACTTTTTGGAAGTTTTTCTTTGCTTTCTCTATCTCCCACCAAACCTTAATGATTTTTTTTATTATACATTTACTACGCATACCAGTTTCAGTGGTTCTGTTTACTATGCATACCAGTTTTAGTGGTTATACCTTTTTGGTGACAGCAATGAATTTGGCTTGATGGTCTAACCATTTGGTGATTTCCATAGTTGAATGATTATATGTATTCTCTGCTGGGTGAGAAATGACAGAGAATCTGGTTTGTTAGGGATTTTTAGATTTGATTTTTTAATTTGTTTGCTTACATGTTTGTTTATTTTGAATACAAATCAATTAAAAATATATATATTCATTCCCACTAGAGAGGAGAATAGCTCTCTTTGTCTGTGTCACTTGACCTGTGGCTAAAAGCATAGAATTGAAGCTATAAGCTCGATAACTAATTTGGAAAGGCCTTTACCTCTCAATATGTGTGTATATTTCCCTATTTCTGGAGGGTATAAATTAGGTTACAAAGTCTTTTCAATTAAGAGAGCTTTGTTTTGATTGGTTTATAGAATAAATGCCTACATAAAATCCTGAAAAGTAAGATAATTAAACTCCTAATACTTTAAATGTGCTATAAAAATGTGCTAAAAATTGTTCTTCCTGAAGCTAAGTCAGACATCTTTTAAGAATCCAAATTCGCATAATTAAAGAAATGATAGGCAAATAAGACCAGTTTACTAATGTGGGTTTAATAAAAACAGTTTGTCTTCTCTGATTTATCACTGTTAAGTATAACATGCAAATAGATTGGAAGACTTAAAACTGTCATTATTTGAGGGGATAAAATCATTTACCTAGGAAAAATAAGAATCAACACACAATCTGTTACAACTGGCAAGAGAGTTCAGAAAGTTTGCCAGGTATAAGAGCCAACTACGAAAATCAATAGCATTGCCTTATGCCAGCTGTAACTTACTAGAAAATACAACAAAAAGGAAGGGATTGTTCACAAGGACAAGAAATCTATAGAGTATAAGAATTAACAGAAACAAAAATGTACAAGATCTCTATGAAAAAATCTTTTCTTTTAAATATGACCTCTTCTGGCCCTCATTGTTACATTAAAGAGAATTTTAAAAAATACAGTATTTCTCTTTCACTCATAACATGCAATGCGCCTAATTCCACGAATGAAAAAAAGTGACGAAAAACATGTACCGTTATTAATCAACAGTAGAAACCACACCTGGGGAAGGATGCTGCCTTTGGCCTCCCAGCAAAGAGGAGGAGCAGCTAAATTTGCTGGAGACTTGGGCAAGGGCTGTGAAGCCATGAATTTGGTCCTCTTCTGGGCCTTCTTCTTCTTATGTTATGCTTCTTTTGTTATTCTTTTTCAAACTTTTAAATTCTAAATTCAATTATTTCATCATTTCTTTGTTGAGTAACATTAATTATTTAAGGATGTGATTATTTCCTCTGAGCCCTGTTTAAATTATATCCCTTAAGACTTTATATGTAGTGTTATTTTTAAAACTTTTAATTTTAATGTAATTATAGACTCACAAGAAGTTGCCAAAAGAGTATAGAGAGGTCCCGTGTACCCACCACCTAGCTTCCTCCAATGGTGACATCTATAATGACAGAACATTATCAAAACCAGGAAGTTGATTGGCACAATTAATACAATTGACTAGAGATCTTACTCAGATTTCACCATTTTGCATGCCCTCATTTTTGGTAAGTCTTTGTGTACAATTCTATAATACTTAGTCCCATGTATAAATTCATATAACCATGACCACAATCAAGATACGGAGCTGTTCTGTCCCCAAAAAGGCACTCCTTCATGCTGCCCCTTTATGGTAATATCCTCCTGACCATTCCCTCACCTCTGGAAATCACTGCTGTGTCCTCCATCTTTATGATTTTGTCAAGTAGATAATGTCATCTAAATGGAATCATATAGTATGTAACTTTTGAGTTTGTTTTTTTCACTTTGCTTTATACCCTAAGATCCACCCAAATTATTGTAAGTGTCTACAGTTCCTTTAATTGCTGAGTAGTAATACATTGCATGATGCACCACAGTTTGTTTAAGCTTTCATCTATTGAAAGACATTTGAATTTTTTTTTTTTTTTTGTCTTTGGCCATTACAAATAAAGCAGCTATGAACTTTCATGCACAGGTTTTTGTGGGAATATAAGGTTTCATTTCTCTGGGGAAAATGCCCAGGAGTGTAATTGCTGTGTTGTATGATAAGTGTATGTTTAATTTTTTAAGAACTGCCAGACTCATTTCCAGAGTGACCCTAACATTTATATTCCCACCAAAAATGTTCAAGTGACCTAGTATCTCTACATCCTTGTCAACACTTGGTATTATCAGAGTTTTAGTTTTAGCCATTCTAACAAATATGCTGTGGTACATTATTTTGATTTAATTTGCATTTTTCCAATGGCTAATGATATTGAACATCATTTAATATGTTTATTTGCTATCCTTATGTCTTCATTGGTGAAGTGCTTTTTCAAGTCTTTTGCCCATTTTCTAACTGGATTGTTTTCTTACTGTTGAGTTTAGAGAGTTCTTTACATATGTTGTATGGGAGTCCTCTGTCAGATACATGATTTGGAAATATTTTCTCTTATGTAGTCTTTTCCTTATTAATTTCTAATTATTTTGCCATTTCAGTTTTGATTTACTTTTTGATCCAAAAGTTTTTAAAGAGAATTTCTGGGCCACTAAAAGAATGGAATTTAATAACACAATGTCATCCAGAAGAGAGGTCATCCAAGGCTTATGGGGAAGGCACCTTGCTTAGGCAGGGCTTTTAGCTGAGTCTTGAAAAATAGATAGGTCTTGGGGCAAAAATCTGCAGAGATTACAGAAACCTTGAGAGTTATCAATTAGGGGCTATAAAATGGTGAGAGTCCCAAAGTGCAAAATAGCAGAGATTTTCTTAGGACATCCTCAGGCATTATCTTGATACCCCATATTAGGTGATGCAATTCCCACCTCATTTGAAGAGTGGCACCCTCTCAGAGGAGGTCTATTTTGTGGGCCAAAGGTCCCCAACCTATTGCTGCGTGGCAGGAAGATTTCTTAACACAGTCTGGAGGTCTCCTTAGAAGGGCCATAAATGAACACGTGGCCAAGGTTGGGCTCATAACTACAGTGTGTGAAGTTCAGGCTATTAATTAACTTACTTGCACAGTCCAGTAACTCAGAGAACACAGGGCAAAGTGAGGAGGGAGAGGAGAGTGGCATGAGACCAGGTCCTACCTGGCTGGAGAAAGTCTGATGAAGGCTGTGTGGGGATCCATAAGAAAGAGCTCCTGAAATGTGCAACCTGACTTGACCCTTGTCTGCCAAGATCACAGCAGCACCAAACCAATCAAAATTGAGCGAAATTGTTATGAAAGAATCAGTCAAAAAAGGCTTCTTGGAGAAAGGACTTTTTGAGCAAGTTCCTGAGAATTTGCTAAAAAGGGAAGAACCCGGCATTTTTCAGGGGGGAATGGAAAGAACAATAGTACAGTGCAGGAACCATCACATCCACTTTAGGAGATAAATGTGGCTCTGACAGAGAGAATATGTCCATGAGCTTCAGGGCAGGGACTTCTTAGGGAGGCCTTGGGACCCTAAAATGAGGAGAGCAGATGCTACAGGACAGGATTAAAGTGCCCTTCGTGGGCACAGGCAGTTCCCCATGTTCTTGTCCTGGTGTCTGAGATGTTAAGGAGGGTCGAGGGTCACTTTTTCAGATTAAGACAAGGCCCCCTCAGGTTCTTCTTTTGGAAGCAAAACGTCTGATGATAGTTCTTCCCTATTGTATTCCACGCACACAATGGACCAGACAAAGTGCATCACATGGGGCTGCATCTCTATGCCTGCTAGAAATTTCTCCTTACCATTCCAAATATCTACTCAGTTTGCACAGTCCACACCCTACAGGGGGTCTTTCTAGCCTCCTGCACCCTATACTGGTCTCGATTTGCCGAGTTCCATCCTAGGCACTCATTTGGTCCTTGACTCTAATATGACAGTTCCTGTGTGAATGGCCCAGACACGGCCCTGGCTGGATCAGGTGATTTAATATACATTTATGGAGGAATTAAACACAACAGGGGACATCTCAACCCACTAAGGCCATGTTGAAACTTGTATCTGATATTGCCCCATGTATTTATTCAACATCATTGGTAGTTTTGTTTGCTTTTGACTTAAAACAACAGAATTTTTTTATTCTCTCACTTCAGAAGGCCCAGAAGTCAGGCTGGGCTGGTGGCTGAGGTGCTTGGTGCACTCTGCTCCTAACGTCCAGGTCGCCGGTTCGATTCCCACATGGGTCAGCGAGCTGCTTCCTCCACAGCTAAGATTGTGAACAACGGCTCTCCCTGGAGCTGGGCTACTGTGAGCAGCTGGAGGTCAGCATGAGCTGCTGCGGGCTGCTGTGTGCTGACAGGAGCGGCCTGCAGCCAGCGTGAGTGGCCGTGGGCTACCATGTGCTGGTGGCCAGCGTTCAGTGGCTGGCAGCCATCGGGAGCGGCTGGCAGCTGGCGAGAGCGGCTGATCAATGACCGATGACTGACTGCCTCAGCCCGGGAGGAGCGCAAGGCTCATAATACCAGCATGGGCCAGGGAGCTACGTCCTACACAACTAGAATGAGAAACAACGCCTCTCTGCTCTGAGCAGCTCCAGGTTGACACTCACCCCCTTAAACACCCACAGTGGGACAGCATCTCTTTTCCAGTCGTTTAAATGAAAAAACTCAAGATTATGTACTTATGCCAGGTCCAGTGACTCTGGGTTTGATTGGCCAGACCTGTGTCGTGTGCCCAGGTGCCCAGCCCTGGAAGTGGCTGGGACAAGGGAGGTAAGTTCTGTCTGAACCACATGGATTGAATGTTACTTCCAGAAGAAAGGGAACCAGACTTGCAACAAGGGAAAACTGGCAGTGGTCACATGCTGATGGCAAAGAGTGTAAACGATAAATGTTTTTATGGCACTTTATGGAAAATGTTTTCTGGATTTTTCTCTTTTCCTCCATCTCCATATTTAATAATTTGATAAGTCCATGGATTCTCCCTTTGCATTGTTGCTTGCAACTGTCCCTCCTCTCCCTCCTACTGCCTTGGTATGGCCTCTCCCTATCACTCTGCTGGACTACGTTGGAACACCATCTCACTGACCCTGCTCTAACTCTCTCAGAGTACCTGAACCCGAATCTGGCTCTGGAAGATGCATCATCTCCACACACTTTCCAATGTCCCCTTGGCTACAAGTCCAGGTGGAAGGTCTATGACAGAGAAAACTGGCTGCAGGTGTGTAGTAGAGCTAGATAGCTGGGATGGCGTGGAGAAGCAGGGTAGCCATGGCACTGGGTACCATGGTTCCCAGTGCAGCCCCAGTGGACACCAGAGCTGAGGGACACCAGATGGCCAGAGTGCACTTCCACTTCTCAGCCTCCACGTCCAAGTAGTTTCACCCACCATCTCCCCCACAGGAGAAGCAATTGCTTTCCAAGCTTTGATCTAAAATGGAAAGTGTCTGGCTAACCCCACTGATCAGTTCTGCAATGGTATTCATAGTTAAGCCAGATGGAGTTTGATTTTATGCAGGGTCATGTATTTACTTACATTTTATTTAACTCATTTTTAAGAAAGTTTTTTTTATTTTTTATCATGGAATATTTCAAACATCTACACAAACAGGATAGTTGAATGAATTTCATATATCCATTACCTTCAACAGTTATCAAGTCATGATCAGTCTTATTTTGTCTCATTGCTACTACTTCTCTCCTACCCAATTTTCTTGAAACAAATCCCAGGCATTATGCCTTTTATCCATAAAATTTCAGTGGGTATCTCTAAAAGATAAGAACTCTTAAAATATATGACCATAATGCCATTATCACACCTAAAAATTTAACAGTATTTCTGATAATATCAAATATTGTCAGTGTATAAATTTCCTTAATGATCTCGTATCCTTTTTATGTTTTAGTTTGTTTTTACAGTTCATTTGTTTGAATTAGGATTCAAATAAAGGCCATATAGTAGGATTAGGTGATATGTCTACTGAGTGTTTTTCAGACTATAGGCAGTTCCTCTCTGTATCTTTTTTATTCCCTGCAATTTATTTGTTGAAGAAACCAGGTTATTTGTGCTGTAGTTTCTCACAGTCTAGGTTTTCCTGATTGCATCCCTAAAATATCTTTTAACATGTCCTTCTGTCCCTGCATTTTCTGTTAACATGTAGTTGGCTCTAGAAACTTGACCAGGTTCAAAGTTGAATTTTTTGGCAAGACCACTTGATAGGTGGTGTTGCACAGGAAGCACACAGGTCTGGTTGCTTCTCTATTTTACATCTCCTGCCAGTGTGGATGGTGCCTATGACATTAGAAACTGGGAACTAGAAGCTCTGCCTCTGGTGCTATCCCAAAGCCAGCTCCTCTGCTGCCATTTCCAAAGGATCAAATAAGCATTATCTACCTTCCTTACATGGTTCTCTTTCTAAATCTCTTCAGTCGAGTGCATCTAGTTGAGGAAAACTTGGTTTCACACCTGGATCCTGGATGCAAGGTAGGCTTGGAAAGCTAGTTTTTCCTTCTATTAATACCTTAGAGACGTGGGATTCCTAATGAAGGAAATGCCACCGTAGGAGAGTTGTTCACAAGATGGTGGACAACCACAAATGTAACGAATGTCCACTAGCGGTGTCTAAGACAATGGTAAGAGAGAGTTAAATGTTAGGAGTTCAAACAGCCTCTAATGGGAGCCTGCGGTGCTGGGGAAGGGACTCATTTGGTCCAGATGTCACACTCATGACGGGCTTTTCAACTTTTGACACTAACACCAAATAAAGTTACACGTGAAGTCACAGAGAGACAGTAATGGGACAGAACGAAGTTAATTCTTCAGCTTTAAACTTGTATACCATGATTGGATGAGACTGCCTCGGGTACATTATAAATTCATAAATTTTATAAATCGTATAGTTATCTCGGAACCAGCACAACATAATTATATTACATTGCATTCTTTTTTTGTGTTAAAGTATTTGTTAGATGCAGTTATTTAAAATAAACCACGTTCGTCATTCTGATCTGGTATTTCTTTAGTGGGGGCATCTCAAAAAGAGGAAATGGCCAGATCACCTTTGAGAGGATCAGAACTCAAAGAAGGGGGTGGGTTTTGGGGGCTGTGGAGGGGGTAGAAGAGGACCCCAAACTTGTCTCTGAAGGATTGGTAGGGATTTGATTTTTGGAGGAGAAATGGGGATGTCTTCATAGCTATGTGTCTTTCCCAGAGAGAATCAAGTCCTTTTTTTGCTAAAGAGATAGTAATCTCTGCCCTTGTCCCAACTCTCCCTGAGAGGAAGGCCCATTCCCATGACCCGGGTGGTTAGCAGGTCCCCACCAGTTATGTTGACCCAGCCTTGCATGTCTCCAGCTCAGGGTAGGATGTAGGGCTGGAGCTGAGTTTGTGAAGTCCTTGGGAACTCAGGTTACAAAAGACTCAGATCAGGTAAGGGTGGGTAGTGTGTGTGTGTGTGGGGAGGGTTGTTCCTGTGGATGTTGGTGTAGATAAGGGATGTTTAGGAGAATTAAGCAGACTTGAATTGCAGTGCAGTGTGGAGCTGTTTAATTTGCACCTGAAAGGAACAGTAGTGGTATCTTAATTAGTTGAGCAGAGGTTATAAATTAGGGCTTCCAGACAGGTCCTTGGGGTTCAACTTGTTAGGATTTTCTTGTGGGAAGGTTTTGGAGGCTGCCCAGAGAATGACATTGCAGGGGTTTTGGGGATTTAGGGTCTGAAGTCCATCCTCCTGCCAGCCCTGTGATGGAGGGTCACCGTGTCCTTGCATCAGAAACTCCTGGGTCCCAATCCGTATCCTGTGTGTGTGTGTTGTGGGGCGTGACAGAGAACCCAGGAGGTCAGAGAGGCCCTGCTTTAGCCCCTCCCTCTGCCACAGAGGCTCCTGGGAGTTTCCTGCCCTAGCGGAGCCACCCCTCCTGATTTCTGCTAGATGCTTCCCTGCTGCCCCTGAGCTTCAGCTCCTCATGCTCTTCTGTCACCCACACCGTTGTGTCAGCGGCAATGAAGTCACGTTGATTCCGTCCCTGAAGTGCCTCTCAGATCTGTTTTTTTTTTTTTTAAATCCACATGTAAATTGACTTGTTATATGCCAGGCATTGTCCAAATCTCTTTCAAATAAAATATACTATGTATCTATTCTAAGTTGCTTACATGTATTAGATTCGTTTAATTCTCATAAAAAGTCTGTGAGGAGTTGTTAGCGCTGACTTACAGGTACACAACCTGAGGCACAGAGAGGTTGCACGACTTGCCTTAACCTCACAGAGCTCGGAAGTAGCAGAGTTGGGATTTGAACCCAGGCCGCCTGGCTCCAGAGGGTCGGCACTCAGCCACCACACCCTGCTGCCTTTGCTCAGCCAGGGCCTCCCCTTGCTCTCGGCTCGGCCTCAGCACTTCCTGCCTAAGTGGCAGCACACAGGTGGTCCTAGTTTTTGAAAATTTGGAATTATGTGGTGTAACTATATTAGTAAGTTCCACTCAGAGTGTACTTTGAAATACTGTAATTCTTCAGTTCAAAAAAATATCAAAAAACCTTTCCAAGTTGGCAGGCCCAGGGAATTACGAAACACAGTGATGTGGTTTTCACTGCCTAGAGTCACCAGGTGAGCTCGTCAGTCCTGGGTCATCACAGTGTTGTTGCCATGTTATCAGACACTGTTGCTATAATTGAAAATCTTTTCTATATCCTGTAACAACGGTATCCAAATATCCGTTAAGTGGTAGAGCTTGCAGTAGTCTTCCAAAAATGGAGCTAACACCAATGACTTTGGACTGGAGTTGAGAGGTGCTAAAAGCCACAGAGAAGGCTGAACAAGCTGACACATGCTGCTGCCAAATTCAGGAGCAGGCTCTCTGCAAAATATTGGAGCTGGTGCCGAGCAAACGGAAAGCATCAATAAAGCCAGAGGCCTGCTTCTGTGGTTCCAGATTTAGGCACAAGAAGAAACATCCCTCCCACTTTGCATATACTTCTTTGGGAAGATTAGTCTCATATGATGTGAATTTTGAATTCGACGTGACTGCCCTGAGCTAAGCTCCAACTGGTATTCCTTGCCCTTCTCTCGTGTTACTATTGAGAGAATGGCTGCCAGGTTAGTTCTGCTGAAAGGCCAGGCCACTTTCTTGCTCAAGAACCTCCTGTGGCTCCCCACTGCTCACTAAAATAGGTCCCGGTATTCAAGCTATTCAGAGTGGGGCTGAGTCTCCCAGGGACCCGCGGCTCCCACGGGTAGAGCCTTGAGTCCTACATCACACATACACTCATGCTAACAGGGCCAGACCTTGGAGTCCTCCATCAGAACTGAACTGTTGGGGGAGGCATTTCTGTATTGGCGGTGGCCTGATGGGGGTCTCCATACCTGGGATGGGACATCCTGGATGCCCAACAGGTGTGACACTAGCTCAGTGCCTGGCACATAATAAGTCTTCATTAAACATTTGCGTGCTGAATGAATGAATGGTCTTTACAAGAACCTTTGTTTTTGCGTTCTCTCAGGGACAGAGAGCAGGGCCACAAAGGGGAGAGCATCTCCCCAGTCTTACGCAATTCTGGGTTTTCATTTCCTTGGTTTGGCTAGGGCAATGAATTTGATGATAAAAAATATTAAACATTTCTTCCATTTATCTAGGGCAGGGCTTCTCAACTACGTCACTTTGGATATATTGGGCTGGATAATTCTTTGTGGTGGGGGGCTGCCCTGTGCACTACAGAATGGTTAGCAGTATCCTTGGCCTCTGCCCCATACTGGGTGGAGGGCATTACGATCATCTAGTGGCAGAGGCCAGTAATCATTCCAAGGGGCAGAACACAGCTCAGGCAGACTTCATGCTGAGGGGGGCCTTGACGCAAGTCTTCCCTTTCCCAGTGGGCTCCACCTGCTCACTTACCCTTCAGTTTCCCTGTGTTTCTTTATGCAAAGGCACAACTAACAGTTATTTATACTTCAGTGTGGACATGAGGCAGGTTTCCCTCTCCTGGGGGAATTTGCAAGTTAAGTCTCATCCATAACCATGAAAAGGAAGGCTCTACATCAGCCCATAGATGAGGTGGGGGGTGTTTGGGGTGGGTGAAGTTTGTGTTCATGACACCTCTGAAATAAAATCCAGCTGGTAATTGTCTCTGGTTAAGGTTCCCCTCATTCTAGCTTTGGCCTTAGGAGTCTATCCAGTTCCATTTCATTCACAAGTAATTTTTAGAAAAGCTCCTATGTGTACATGCAGAGCTGGAGATCTCTGTCAGTTGGATCCCCTTACTTAGGTTCTAAGTTCCCAGTGTGGAGGGCGTCTTCTCTGCTTCTGTGGCACTCCCTGCACTTTGGCCCTGACTGGACATGTCATGTGGTAGGTACATAGGTGACTGAATGTTAGGCCACACATCCCAGGTCCAAGCCTGTGTCCTGGGGAAAGACTGCACAGGTATGTCATGACTAAATCTGGAGCATTTAGTGGCTAAATTTCTCCCTTCTCTGCAGGGGTGGCATCAGGAGAAACTGACTTCAGAAGCCCAGTGAGCACAGTGGGGTTTTGAAGCGCCTCCAGAACAGACATCTCAAGCAGAGATCACTTTTATTGGATGGCTTCGTTTTAAGAAAAGGAAAAGGGACAAAGCCAAGAGACAGACTGCTAACAGACACGTGGGGGTGGCTAGGCGTTTCGCCCCGTGCTGTGCAAAGAGGGGGTTCCTGACCCACACGTCCACGCCACTCATTCCTCGAGACCAAGGTCTGCCCAGGCTTCAGTGCACCTTCTTGAATACTTGCTTGCAGACCACTCCCTGCACTCTCATCTCCTGAAAGCAAAGCAGAGGCTTGTCATTAGCCAGAGCAAGGCCACCCGTGAGGCTTCGTGCATGTAGGGCCAGGAACTTTGAAAATACTCAGTGACTGCTATTTTTCCCAAGAGTTGGTCTGAACTAAACTGTTCCTTGGAAAGTCAGCTGAACTGGATAGGTGGAGATTGGTCTCTGCTACGGCCTGCAGACAGAGCTGGTTGGGAAACAGATGTGGTCCAGAGCTGACCAATAGGACCCTCTGATGCCTCCCTTCTTCCTCAAAGGGCCAAAAGGCTTTAAGAACATCAGGCCTGGTCTCAGGAGAGGCTGTGCCCAGGCAGGGAAGAAATCAGGTCCAGATACCAGGCTCGACTCCTCAAGGGCTCAATAGGTCACTGCAGACTAGGGTTGCAAACTAGCATGGTGTTTCCCAGCTTCAGCTGCACGTTGGAGTTACCTGGGGAGTTTGAAAAATGCCTGGGCCCAGGCTAGACCAGTTATATCAGTACCCCAGTGGGTGGAGTACTGGAGTTGCTATTGTTGAAAGAGCCCAGGTAGTAATAAAACATACTAAGAAAGCCCTGGCCCTGCCTGCAGGGCAGCCCCTGCTGAGGGCCGCCAGGGGGAATGACAGCACAGTGTTGTCACAACTTCCAAGCTTTTATTTTATTTATTTGTTTTGTTTAAGGAGGCTGGAAATCAGAATATTTATGTGGCATCTCCTAATTTTTAAATTGTTGGCTAAAGAAATTTGAAGCCCGCTGACAGCCAAATAAGAAACCTGCAGCCCCCGGTTTGCACAGAGCCACAGAACTATTGAGCTGAAAGGGCCAATGGAGATCACATCATCTACCCTCATTGCCCTCCAGTTGAGGAAGTAGAGGCCCACGAAGGAGAGGCTCAAGATCGGGCATCGCAGCCCAGGCTCTCTGTGTTATCCTAAGCTGCCTCTGAAATAATGCCTTCGTGCCTCTTCTCAGAACACACAGGTGCATCCCAGAGCTCCTGCCGACCCTCATCTTTGCAGAACCCCTATGTAGTAGGATGGCATTTTGCAGATGAGGCCGAGGGAAGGAAGGCACCTACCCAAAGGCACCGTGAGTCAGGGTTAGAACCCAGGTCACCAGGACCAGGCTGCTTTCTCAGAAGGAACGTAGTTGGGGAGTACCTGGGGCAGAAGGAGTGATGGAGGGCTCCTTTCAGGGGACACACTTTAGTTTGGCCTTCCAGGGGCTAAGGCCTCTACTTTGGATTTGTGCCTGCTTTCCCCAGACAATAGACGGAGTAGAAGTGGCTTTGACCAGAAGCCCCAGGCTGGAGGACGGGTGAGTGGCGCCCACACTGGAGCTGAGAAACGCTTCTCCTCAATGGACCTAGGTGGTTGCGATCATGTCGTAGAGAAGCTTGGGGGCATTCTCCTCAGTTCTTGTCTGCCACAATTTGGTAGGGTGCCACAGACATCATTTGGGACCAAACTGAGTTCTGCCGCTCTCTAGCTATGTGTGTAATCTGGATGCGAACCTCCACGTCCTCACCTTCAAAATAGGAACCACGACCGTACTGACCATGGGCCTGCTGCGAAACTAGACGCAGACATGAGAAGGGCTTACTTAGCGCCCTGGCCGATGCCTGGCCGATTAGCACATGCACCTGCTCCCCTCCTCCCTCTGAATGGATGGCTGGGTCAGTCTTGATCTTGAAAATGCATAGCTCAGTTTGTAAAGCCACTCAAGCATTTTCTCCAGGCCTTTGGAAGAGAAACTTCAGAGGGGAACCAAGCCCAGGTATGGGGCATTCTCTCATCTGGACTTCAACAGTGACCCGGGCCTCTGGGGCCCAGCCTGGCCTGCGCTACGTCCCCCCAACCCCAGGCACCTACCAGATGCAGCTCATCTCCCTCAATCCACTGAGTCCAGCCGCGTCCCTCCTTCTCACCCTTCTGCACACACTCGAGCTTGTCCCCATCCCAGCTCACCGTGGTCTGCCATGCAAAAAAAAACACAGCTGTCAGTCTTGAGTAAGCAGCTCCTGGAGGCTGGGGGAGGGGCAGCCCCCACCTTGACAATCCAGGTGTGCTCACGTCAGTTTCATTGTAGAAAATTTGCAGCTTAAGACTCCCTATCCATCACGGGCTCTTATTAAAATATGCAAATCCGTTCTACAATTTACAGAAACCTTTACAAATTTCATTTAAAAGGGTAATTAGAAGAGGAAAAAGTCATTGGGGTGGGGCTCTGAGTGTAATGGTTGAAAATAGGGCTGGGAAGGGAGGAGAGTTTTGAGGGCTCAGCACACACTGGGTGTGGGTGGGGTGAAGGCTGCTGTCCTGCATCTTGCTGGTGAGAGGCATAATTCACAGAGTTCCCTACCTATACCCAGAATTCATCCATCCATCCATCCATCCATCCATCCATCCATCCATCCATCCATTCTTTCAACATTTGCAAGGTTTTGACACAAAACAGACCCCAGACCTCCCCTCACAGGGCTGTTCATCTCAGAGAACGACCTCAGATATAAATAACCACCTACAGGTATGAATGGCAGCTCTTCCAGGCACTCCCTGTGCCGTCTCTAAATCCTCCTGACTGTCCATTGGGAGCATGGATTAGCATCTCCATTTTAAAGATCAGGTTAAGGGACTTGCCAAGTTCATCCAGATGGTCAATGGCAGAGCCAGGTCAGAACACAGAGCTGTGGGACTCTGAAGTCCCCCTCCTAACTGGACTACATTTCCCTAGGTGCTCAGTGTCACGAGTCACAGCAGGCGCCCAGAGAATCAGAGAAGGGAGGTTCTGGGAAGAGGAGGTACCAGGGCGAGGCCTTGACGGGCAGAAGAATGGAGCTGAAGCAGAGGAAAGGTGGTGCTGGGGAAGGGGGTTCTCGGGGGGCCACCATGAGATAAAGCACAGAGACAGGATAGCACAGGGTTCCTGAGAACTGTGGGAGAAAGAGGAGGAAGCACCTGCCCTGCTGGTACTCGCCACCCCCCCCCACCACCACCACCTTGGAGCCTTCACATCTTCCCTGACCTGCTAGGTGCTGAGCATGTGGAGGGAAGACAGATAGCGGAGGAGGCCCCACCTGTGCCAATGGGAGCTATCGGCCTTAATGGAGCAACAAGGGCCCACCCAGAAATATGGGGCTCAGAGTGTTGGAATTTAGAGGGGAGACAGTCCAGGAGTTCCTGGTCTACAATGGGACGTGTGTGCAGGTGCAGTGGGTATCTCCCCTATTTGTAGCCACCCACCTTCCTTTGAACAGCCCTTCTATATGGGGCAATTCCACATTTTGAGCCCTGGTTCCCCACTGTAGCTGTTAGAACACTGTTGGCCCCTCATTCACTGTCTGACTCTGAGCAAGTCCCTTCTCTGGGCCCAGTGTTCCCATCTGTCATATGAGGGGGTCAGAAGCTATTCACTCTTTACAGAGGTTCTGTGTTCCTGTGCTCTTGGCCTTGCTCGGCTGTGTCAGGACAGTCAGCAACAGCCAGATAAGGATGTAGGAGAGAAGGAGAAATCTGGGAAATGGGTGTGGGGCGAGTGGGGCACTCATTACAGGAGGACCACTTTCTCCTCCCTCCCCAACCCATCTCTGTCCGTGGCTTGCTGATCACTACTGCCCCCTGCTGCTGCGATGACGCCTGCAACGAAACACAAGCACAAGGGTGACAGGTGGAGCTAGCTGGGTTCCCCAAGCTTTGCACAGGAGTAAATCAGACCTCTGCTCCTGGAGCCTGATCCCAGAGGGAGACAGGGCACGGGAGGCCTTGGGTTGGGGGCGGCTCCTCTCCCTGGTTCAGAGATCACTCGGGGCACGTGTCCAGCCCCCAGCCAGAGAGAAGGTCCCACCTCCAAGTCAGAACATAAGAAGTTAATATCTGACAAGGTGTGTTATGGGTAAAGACTACTAATGACTTCAGGCCACAAGACAAGATGTCCAGTCACTGGACGTCACATGCCAGGCCTGTGACGGGAAAAGGGGACTAAGAAATCAGACAGTTCTTGACTTCAAGGAGCTCCTAAGAACACTTGGCTTCATTATCAACTAAACTTCTCTCCATGTGTTTATCCAGAAGTCTACTGTGCATACTGGGGGCTCCAGACTCAATCGGAGGCCAAGAGGGAATTGCTGCTTCTCAGCTACAATACACACACTTCTGCCTCTGTCGGAAATAAGAGAGTCAAGGAGCGTATTCACACCGTCTGCAATGAAAACAAGAAATGCTCAAAGAAGAACACAGTAATAAAAAGAATACCTGTAATCTTACTTCTTCAGAGATAATTACTCTTAACATTTTGGTGTACTTCTGTCTAGTAATAGAAATAATATATATATGTGTATATATATATACATATATGTATATATATACATATATATGTATATATATGTACATATGTGTGTGTGTGTGTGTGTGTGTATATATATACCGGGGGTGCCAAAAAAATGTGTACACATTTTAAAAAAGGAAAAAACTATTAAAATTGTAATACTCAATATATACCAATAACAAAAGATGAATACAAGTCATGTTTGACTTCTGCAGTTGCAAGAGGTGCTCAAAGTGGTTACCATCAGTGTCCAGACACTTCTGATTACGGTGAACTACTGCTTGAGCAACATTTACCAAAGTGTCTACATATATATATATATATATATATATATATATATATATATATATTTCTGTTTTTAAAAAATTAGGATTGCACTATTTATGGTTTCTTCATTTAATAGAAGCAATTTTCCACTTCCATAAATATTCTCCCTAAGCATCATTTTAATTGTTACATAATATTCAGGAAATGGCTACATCATTTGTGGGGCCCAGCACAAAATGAAAATAAGGGGCTCCTTTCAGAATAAAAATTAAGAATTTTATGACGGTGACAGCAGGGCCCCTCTGAACGTGGGGCCCTGTGCGTCTGCACTGGTCACAGGTCTGCAGAGCTGGTCCCGGGAGTCGTTCACTGTACACACACATACTGTTACTTAGCCCATGACCTATTCTTGGACATTTCAGTTATTTATAATTCTGTGCTTCTAGAAGTAAGACTTCCTTGTATACACAGTTTTGAATGCATCGTTTCTTTCGAATAAATTTCCAGAGGAACAATTGTTGCATTAAAGAGTATGCATATTTTTAAGGCTTTTGATTAAGTATTGCCAGCTTCATCTCCAGAAAGCTCACCCCTATGTACTTTCCAACACCGATACCAGAATGAGCATGAAACACACGTTCATTATTGGTAAAGCAGGCTTTGCGCCCTGGCTCACATGTCATCCTTTCTAGATCACTTGGCAACTTTTGGATATAAATAATAAAAACACTGTACCCAAAGAACACTGGATGGCAGAATTTCAGGCATCGTGATAGACGAAGGGATACAAGGAGCTGGAGGTTCTTTGAGAGTAGAGAATCCTTTCTTAGAGCCCTACAAATCAGACCTCTCAACAAGAAGGATCCCTAACACAAAGAGGCTGTGGTAGTTTCCAAAGCAGGCACATTCTCAATCTCAAGATCCTGACAAGCTGGACAAAACAGACTATTCTTATCTGAATTGGATATACAGGGAAGCTGAGCTCAGAGAGGTCAAATGACTTTCTCAGTGTCACCCAGCTATTGAAGGAAAGAACTTGGCTGGAGCATGGGCCTTGCCTGACTCAGTGTGCCCTTGTTTCTCAGCCCAGGGCAGGACCCCCAGCGGATGTCTGCTAAAATCTTTGGGGGCTGCAGAAAAACCATGAGCATCGTGCTAAGCCTTGGAGCAGTCCCCAGGAGGACCTCTTCTGTTCAATCCAGTCTCTGCCGGGTGTGGGTGCTGAGAGCCAGGGATGGGTCCTGAAGGCCCTTTGCCCTGTAGAGGTCACTGCAGAGCAGGGCAGAGGGAGAAGTGCCCAGTGTGGTAGGTGCTGGGATCAGGGGAAGCCCAGAGGCTGCAGTACCCGGGAGGGCTCCTCATTCTCATAGGAAATGTCAGCCAGTTTTTAAAATGGGAAGGCATTCCCAATAGTGAATAAGGACCAGCAAGCCCGTGCCGCAGAAGCCATCCTGGAGGGAAAGCAGGAGAGGAACAAGGCTGGGGGAAGAAGAGGCCACAGTACCAGACTAAAAACTGGGACCGTGGTCTGGAACGTGTTTTCAACACTTCCTGTGTGTGGCCTCACACAGTCCCAAAGCTCCGATCTGCTGGGCAGGACCGTCAGGGAGCGCACTCTCCAGGTGGGCCAGGGAGATCTGCTGGGTCATCCTCTGGGTTAAAGAGGCCTGGAAGCTCAGACGTCATGTACACTGGGCTCCTGGTACCTGCCCGTCTCCCACTGTACAGCCGCCACCTCATCAGCTGACCCAGTGTTGTCAGCAAAGAACATGTTCCTTGGAGTGAACAGACCTGGGCCTCTGTCCCTGGCGACGTGGAATGACCGGCCAAGGGAACGGACCTCTCTGAGCCTCAGGACCCTCATCTGAGGGATTAACGGCACCTACTGTGCAGACTGTTTCATGATATTCACCCCCGCATCACACGGACTCTGGGCTTGGCTGTGTGATTTGCTATGGCCAATGTGGGATGTTAGCCAGCACAATGCAGGCAGGGCCTTCATAAGCACTTGAACGCTGGGAGCCTCTCCTCTTGGAACCCTTCCCTCTTAGAACTGAGCTGCTGTGCTCTGAGGAAGTCTGGGTTATTCTACCGGAGAGAAAGGTCATGTGGAGAAGTATTGGAGGAGGAGAAAGTGAGGTTATTGCAGGAGAACTGACCCCCAACTGAGCCTTCAGCTGAATGCAGTCATATGGAGCCGAAGAACTGCCCAGTCAACCCACGGAATCATGAAAATAAATGGTTGTTGTTTTATGTTTTTCACTTTTGGGGTAATTTGTTGTCACATTAGATAATCGAAGGGCTGACCTTACCAGGTTGTGCTGAGAATGAGAGAAAAACACACAGCGCTGGCAGATGAGGCACTAGGTAATGATAATTGAGACACAGAAATTTATGAAGAAGTGATGGATGTGCTCTGCATTGTGGTTAAATGTTTGAGAAGCTCCTTCCCTTCCAGGAGACCTGGCTCCAAGAGGAGACCTTGCAGAGGCTGCCTGCTGAGCAGGGCGCCCAGGAGCGCAGCAAAGTTCGCTTCCCCTAAAATTTAATTAGTCTCTGTTCAAGCAGAAGATCTATTTGGAGACTCCCCACTGATGGCTGTGATGGCTCCGAAAACATGATTTAGTTCTCCCACCTCGCTACCCCACGTTCATTTGTGGTGAGTATGGACTTCCCTTTTCACCTTTGTATCCTGTGGGAACAAACCAGCCATTGCCCAGGGGATCAGATTTGTCCTAAGTACAGAACAGGGAGTTAGTCAGGGAGCAGGATGATCACCCAAAAACAAATGAGAGGAAAGAAGGAAGGGAACCATGTTGCAAGGAGAATGGGTAACAAATAACGGCCACTTGTTTTCTTGTGACACAGAACACAACTTCCGATAACAAGCTTCCCCAGCACCCAAGAAGAGGTGATTCTGGGACCTCACTGTGGTAAGCAGCTGCCAGCTACCTTCGCTGGACCGGGAACAGGGACGCCTGGGACAAGGAGTCAGCTTGTCCTGGGAATGTCGGACCTGAAAGCGTCTTTAAGAGTTTATTCAATCCAGTTTTCTAGCTTGGACACTCACCACTGCTTAATCAATTTAACCAGGATGTAAGAGGGGGATTTCAGCCAAGAGGATATTCCTGATGCTTTTCAAGTGGCACAGGGAGGCAGGTGTTCTGGGGGCTGAGTGGACATTGTACAAAGCACAGGGATGGGCAGGGCTGCTCTACGCCTCCACCCTGTGGGCTCTGGACTCCACCTTGGACATGAAGCCAAGACAAATCCCAGGACAAGGGGGAAGTATGCCATACTCAGCTCCCTTCCTGGCAGTAATTCTTACCACACAGACCACCTAAAAGGCTGCAAATTTGCTGGAGTCCAGAGCAACTGGCTGTAAAGCCAAGCCAGTCTGACTTTTCTATTAAAAACTAATAACCTCGAACACTTTGGCCTTGTTGACAGCTTTCCCAGAACAACATGCACCACCAGATGGATGAAGACAGCTTTGCGTCACTCTGACAAGGAACTGTCACTTTAAAAGCCATTATCTAGGGGGGGCCGGTTAGCTTACCATATTTCCCCAAAAATAAAACCTAGGACACATAAAATACTCGTACAATCAGCTCTACTGTGTCTTTTGGAGCAAAAATTAATATAGGGACCCGGTATTATATTATATCATATCATATTATATTATATTATATTATATTATATTATATTATATTATATTATATTATATTATATTATATTCCCAGTCTTATATTATGCAAGACCCAGTCCTATATTATAGTAGAATTAACACTGGGTCTTATATTAATTTTTGCTCCAAAAGACGCATTAGAGCTGACTGTCCAGCTAGGTCTTATTTTCGGGGAAACACAGTCAGTTGGTTAGAGCGTGGTGCTCTTAACAGCAAGGTTGACAGTTCGATCCCTCCATGGGCCACTGTGAGCTGCGCCCTCCACAACTGGATTGAAACAACTACTTGACTTGGAGCTGATGTGTCCTGGAAAAACACACTTAAAATAAACTTAAAAAGTTAAAAAATAATAAATAAAATAAAAGTCATTATCTAGCTCCCCTGCCCATTTAGAAAGCCCAGCTGGCATTGCTGTATGGGGACCAGTGACACAGAAAACCTGCTCCTGCAGATGGCCTGAGGAAGTATGTCCCAGGGGAATCTCAAAGTCCCCCTACCTTGGGCCGGTGACCTGTACTGTGAGTGATAGACCATTCTCTCTAAATAGACCAATCTCTTGGCAGTGACCTGGCATAAACTACAGCTAGTAGGATTCAAGCTGGCTGCTGAAAATTTGTGACATTCGTTACTTCATCCCGCCATCCTCGCCCCACCCAGTTCTAGGAGGCCCTCTGCTTATGGCCCACCTCCTGCAGGGCTGGGACTGAATCTCGTCATCTCTGTGGTTCCAGAGCCAGGTCTTAAGAAGGCAGGTCTTGCCCATGGTGATTCTGCCTGCAAAAGCCAGAGCCAGGATTGACCCAGGTCTGACTCCAAAGCCTGTGCTCTTTAAATCTGGGTGGGGGCTGGGGAGTGGGGTGGGGGAGATGAAAAACCAGTGTGACTGGACACTTTCTAAATATGATGCGAATCGCTAAATGATGAAAATTGGCCAAACTTCCTGGAGTTTGATTTTAAAGTGTGTTTCACCCTTGGAGGGTTCCTGGGACAATAAGGAGGTCCTCAACCTCTAGTGCTTGTATTAAAAGAGTGGATGGGAAGGGCAGGGAAGGTAACAGAGAACCTGCAAATGCCTGGTATTGTGCTGGGAGGATTCCATAATGTTTCACTTGACCTTCAAGCTTTAGAGCTGATAAAAATGAGGCTGAGTTAAGTAACTAGCCCAAGCCACGTAGGGGTTAGGAGTTGAGCCGCCACACAAACCCAGTTCTTTCTAGCTGAGAAGTGCATGAGCCACAAGGCCAGGCTGCTGCGTGCTGGGATGGGCTGGCTCCTCGTCTTCTGATCCATTCCTAGGGGGCTGGCAATTATCTAAAACCAGCACAATCAGGGGCGAAAGCCAATTCACTCTAAAAGCAGATTAAAACTAAATTAATAAGGCCTTAAAATGTGAACGAGTAATTAGGGACATAAAAGCTGTTAAAAGCAACTACTGCAAACCAGTAAAGCCACAGTGAGGCCTCTGTGGGCATGGAAGAATGCAACTCTCATACCACAGAGAGGCTACCACGAACGGTACATTCTAAGACAAACAAAATGACAAAATGCTAAGACACACCTTGACATGTCATTTTTTAAATTCCATAAACATTTAAGAAAGTGCCTAGAATCAATTTTAAAACAAGAAACTGTCAGAGAGCTCAAGGCCCCATGAGACCAAGGTTCTAGATGGGGAAGAGGGGAACGGGCTGGAAATGGCCCCAGGGCTCCTGTGGAACCCAGTCATTCGAGGGGCCCAGCACTGATGGTGGCCCCGAGGCTGGGCTGGACCCAGGCTCTGCCTGCCACTCAGCCTGGAGGGAAGGCAGACATGCAAACTGGCATCCACCCCACCTTGCTCTGTTCTGGGCTGTGTGATGGGCACCCCACCCAGCCGGAGGGGTTAGGGCAGGATTCCTGGTGGCGGTAATAGGATCACTCATCAGCAGCATCCTAACCACATGTATTGACTGCTCACTATGTGCCCGGCAGGATAGTAAACAGAACATGGGTCATAGCACGGTGATTTCTTAAACCTCCTGGAGCAGTTACGCTTCTCCCACTTCTATAGATGTGAAGACTGAGGCTTTAAGGTCACCCAGCCATTGAGTGGGGAGACGAGATGTGACTCTAGTGCAGGGGTGCCCAAACTTTTTTCAACGTTTTTCACCAAGGGCCATATTCGGTAAAATACACAAACAGCCGGGTCACTCACTCAAGGTGAAGTACGTATTGCCTCACCTGGTTTATTTAAGTAAACTAAATATACTTTTGAAATTTGCTGCGGGCCAATAAAAAATAAATTGCGGGCCACAGTGGACACCCCTGCTCTAGAGCCCATGTTCTTGGCTCCTGTGCTCTGCGGTTCCCTGATGTAAGCTGACCCTTGAAGAGGCAGCAGGATTTTGCAGGATGGTTCCATGCAAGGAAACAATATGCAGCAATTGTGGGCTCCACACCTGCACACCGGCCTTGGGTGCTGAAAATAGGCAGGTAAGATGTGGACCCTGCTCTCCAGAGCTCACTATGGGAGAAGACAAGGAGACAGAATTCTAGCACAACGGGGAGTGCTGGGTAGGGGGAGGCGATGGTGGTCATGCAGGTGTGGGAAGGCATGTCATCAGGCTCCAAAGTGGGGACAGAGGTTCAGCGGGGCAGGCTTCCTGGAGGAAGTGATCCTGGAAGTAATACTGGAATTGACACCAAAAAACACCAGGAGAGTGAGGTTAAGAGGTAGAAATTGGAACAGAGGCACGAGGGACTCCCATGCAGAGGGAACAGCCTGGAAAGACGCAGGGAGGTCAGGGCTTACGTGCGGGTGGCTTCTAAATGGGCTGAACTCTCCTGACCTGATCCTGTCCATGGAGCCTGACCCTGCACCTCCAACCTCAGAATTTACTGGGGGGATCACTCTCACAGTCTTGCTTCTTCCTCAACTTCACATATTTGTGGCTCCAACCAGCAAAACGCAGTGCGAGGGAAAATCCAGATGTTTGCTGATGTGGCAGGCGAACTGACTCTGCTACTCAGGCCAGTGCAAGGGTTATCAGGCCCACAGGGAGGGGCGATACGGGAGGGGCTGTCCTGCCATAGAGTGCCCAGGGGGCTCTGGAAGGCAGAGTCTACTGGGGGCCTCATCATTTCCAATGAGCCTCTGGCCTCTATTTTTTATCTTTCAAGGCAAACAGAAACAAAGAACTCCCAAGAGATAAGAGATGTTAGCTTAGTAACAGGGGAGAGTGAGCAGGTCAGGAGCTGTTGATAGAGAGCTCCTTGGGGTCTGGGATCCTTTTAGTCACCGCAGGATACCAGCCCCCACATTAAAATCTATGGGGAGAAAATGCACATTACCATTTGTTGAATGAATAAATGAATGAGTGAATGAATGAATGGCAAAAAAATATTCTAGGGATTCTCTTGTAATTTTTCAGGGAATGAACACCGATTGCTTTTCTTTCTTTTTTTTTTTTTTTTTAGACAAAATATGCCAGGCAATGTGGGTGTTTATTCTTCCATAGATTAGCCTTATTGAATTGTATTACCCACTGGAGCGATGCTGGCCCTGATTTTCTGTGGCCTGGAGGCTTAGTTA
The DNA here is from genome assembly GCF_036562045.2 of Rhinolophus sinicus. Lineage (NCBI taxonomy): Eukaryota > Metazoa > Chordata > Mammalia > Chiroptera > Rhinolophidae > Rhinolophus > Rhinolophus sinicus. Next base: position 37,639,079 of record NC_133759.1, read on the forward strand.
TCACGCCCAGAGCCACACAGCCAGAAAGAGTATCACTCATGGTTTAAACCCCCTTCTGCCTAACTCTGAACCCACGGTCTACCTACTGTTCCCATAAGAACATCTTGCTGCCATGGATGCCATCACCATGGCATAGCACCTGGCAGGCTGTGGGCCTGGGTCTGGTTCAGCCACCGGACGGCAGTTCACCTGCCTGAGCTGGGCATTCAGGAGAGACCCAATGACAGCCTTGCATAGAGGCAGGCCTGAGCTCCAATCTATGCCCACCTCTTTTTAGCTGGGTGACCCTGAGCAATGAGCCTCCATTTCTTCATCTGCAAAATGGGCTAATGAGTCTGCTACAGAACAGAGCCATCAGGATGTAATGAAACAAGGGGCTGCAAGGACCTATTTCAGTGCTGGACATATACAATACTTGGTAAGCAGTAGTTCCCCTCTGCACTTGGCCTTGCCCAGCCTATGTGTATGAGTGTGGAGAGGCACGTGCCCTTTTAGGCCTATCTCTGCTCACATAACACTACTAGCTTTACTCTGGATGGCTGGGGTGTCCCTTCACACGTTACCGTCCCCAGAATTTGTCTTCTGGAGGACATGGTTTATAAGGTGAGAGAATTAATAACTCATATTGCTAGAGCAGTTGGGTGAAGGCTTTCCTGCATCTAATCCTCACCAGGGAGTATAAAGTAAGTGCCCCTTACTTTATAATTATCCCCACGTCACAGACAAGTAAAGGCACAGAGAGGTGAGGTAACTTGCGTAAGGGCAGCCAGTTTGTAAGTGGCAGAGAGGGAATCCCAAAGATGTCAGTCTGGCTCCAGAGCCGACCTGGTGACAACTCAGCCGACTGCCAGGCTCTGCCACAGAGGGAGTTGGGCTGTAGACAAGCACGAGCTTGAAGGAGAACCAGGAACAGCTGCCCTCGGCCCTGAAAGCTGGGTTCTTGGCCAGCCAAGGAGCCTCCAAGGTTGGGGAGCTGGAATGTAAACCAACCTCACTCCCTTGCATTTCCCTCTCTGGTAACAATCTAGAGTCAGATTGCCAGGATCCAAACCCTGGTTCTATCAGCTACCTGATCTCAGACAAGAGGTATCTGTTCTGCCTTTCATTTTCTTACTATATAATATAGGAAGAATTCTGGCATTGATATCATAGAATTGTGAAGAATAAAAGAATAAATGCATGGAAAGTGCTCAGAATTCCTAGCACCTGGGAAATACCCAATACATTTGGCAATTGCAATGGCAAGTAGATCTTGCAGTGATTTGATGAATGGCTACCACTTATATTGAGGTTCTGCTATTTATTTTTACTAAGATTCATTTGATAAACAGATCGGAGCCCCCTGTGCTGGGCACTGGAGATACAAAGGTGTGGGCCCCACTGTCTAGAATCTCAGATGCATTAACAAGTGTCACAGGTGACCTAGGAGCAGCACTTGCAGAGAGGGACAGTGAGGCAGGAGAGGAGGGGTGGGGTGAGAAGTCAGGGCAAGATGGAACAGTTAAGCCTGGGCTGGTCTTGACCAATGTATAATTATCTTCCTGGGGGAGGAAGATAATTATATCTTCCCCAGGGAATTATATCTACCCCAGGGAAGCGAGCAGAGAGATGCAAAAGGGGACAGCAAGTAAAGGCATCTGCAAAGGGTAGGATGGGGCTGAGGATAGGTGTGAAGTAGGAAATGGGGCTGGAGAGGCAGGATTGGCCATCCTGAAGAGCCCGAGGGACGCCTGGCTTTGCCTGTCAGCACTGGGGAGCCTCTGAGAATTCTGAGCTGGGAGTAGCACAATCAGATTCCCTTTTTAGAATGGGAAGGATGGGCTGAAATGTTGGGGATGGTGGAAGGGAGATCAATGTGCAGTCAGAAATGAAATAATCCATGGAGAGAGCTAAGCCTGGAACACAGTAAGCACAAGAGATGTTAATTGTCATTATTATTATAGGCAAGAGACAGGCAGAACTGTGGGGATGGGGAAAGGGGAAAGAGATGCTAAACAGCAGAATCTGTGGCACTTGTTGACTGATTGCCCACAAAGCTTTTCATTTATCTTCACAGTGGTCATTTACATGGCTACGTAGTGGTCTATGGAATTAAAAAGCCACAGCCACTCTAACCACTCCTGGCTCTCCGGCACTTGATGTCATGCAGGGTGTCATGCGGGGTCTCAGCTCCCGCTCCCTGCCCTAGAACACAGGATATGGCGAGGCCAATAAGGAAAACCAATGGAGCCATAGATAGGGGAGTCATACCGCTATATTCTCCATGGCAGCTGGTTGAGACACAAAAGCAAATATCCACCAGCACCCCAATGAGGGGTCTTCCTGCACCCCAGTCTCGCAGGCGGCCGGGCGAGGCACAGGAAGTAGGATCCACAGGAACCACAATCCGCCATCTGCGCTTGCTAACCCCACCAGCTAGCTGCAATCCGCCGTCCACTTCTCTGCCAATCAACCAACCCACCAGCACAGCCACGGCAGTTATATCAGTGGCCAATGGCTAACTGGTTACAGCTGACAGCCAACAGGTCACAGCAGATGGCCATCTACTACCCGAGCCAGCACCTTTCCACGTGAGGTCAAGAGCCTGGAAACTGCTCCCTGGGACTTTGTCCCCACACTTGGGAACACCAGCAGGTACCAGCCTGTTCTGTAAACTATACAAAACAGGAGTCAGAGAGATCTGAATGCAAATCACCAGTGTGACCCTGGGCAGGCCCCTCGGCTTCGTTTGTGAAATGGGAGAGAAGCACCTTCTCTCTGGGGTTGCTGGAGGGTGAAATGATATGCAGAGTGCTAGGGCAGGGCCTGCCACAGAGTAGCCCTCCCACGGTGGCTATGCTTCTGTGGGTTGTGCAGGCTTATTACCACACAGCTACAAATACCTTTGTACAAATGGATACAGCCTTTTCTTGTGAATGTTTTTCCTGGAATATAATCTCATAAGTGGGATCTCTGAGTCAAAGTATAAGATGACTTTTCTGACTCACGGCACATTGTCAGGCAGGATTTTCCCCCTCATTTTCTGAGAGCAGGGCCAGTGTGTTATAAGGCTGACAAAGGTGGGTTTTGCAGCCTGGGTTTCCCTCCATCCCCACCTTCCTATCCATTTTGTTTATACGGTTCTTCCCCACAGTGCTCCGATGCTTTTGAACACTCAGCCAGGGAGGGAGGAGGAAGGCAGGCAGGAAGGAAAGATTAACATCCCGTATCAAAGACAGCTAGCCCTCTCAGGTATTTGCAGATTAAAGGAAACACCTAGAGACGTCTTTGGATAGTTAACCGAAATAAATATGCTCTAAGGGAGGCATTTCAGGCAGCATGACAGTGACCTGGGGTTCCCCTTTGGAGGACAAGGGGTGTGTGTGTGTGTGTGTGTGTTCTAGCACAACTTAGTTTATACAACAGAGATGACTACAAAAATGCTTCCCAGGGAAGAAGCTAGGAAACTGTTGTGAATCAGGCATGGTTCTTGCTCTCTGAGGAGATGTCAACCAATTTCAAGTCAAATAGGAATCAATGCCAATCACATGTGAAATGTCTGCAATAGGACCTGGGCTGTAGGGGCTGGTTTCCAGAGACTCCCATGGGGAAAGGGGAGCCTAAGGGTAGTGAGCAGCTTACAGCCTCTGTATGCCTACAGAGGGCGGGAGGGGTTTTCCTGCCCTACCCACCTTTTTTTGGTTCCAGGCTAAATGTGAGGGCCTAGAAATCCTTAGAGACTGGGATGGTAAACCCCTCAGTCTAGGGTATCAGAAGGGCACACAGTACTGTTGCTTTACAAGGCAATGTCCCCTGTACTATCTCTGTGGTCCTCAGAATTTGACTTGTGAGCAGCAATAATGATGCCCATTTCGCAGATGTGAAAACAGGCATCGTGTCCAATCATTTAAGGTCATTCTTCTCCATATCTTCACACCTTGTCAATACTGTCTGAGTTTAACTCCAGGTTGCAGTGAGGCTCATAGTAAGGAAGAAGAGTGCTAGCCCTCAGCAGAGCTCCACGGGAAACTTAGTAATAGAGACCTTTATCTAAGTAGAATCCTTCCTCTGTCACCAGCTGGCTGGGTGACCTTGGGTTACAAAGGTTCTTAACCTCTCTGAGCCTCAGATTCTTATCTGTAAAGTAGGTTTAATGACACTTATAGAACAGTTGTTGTGGGGACCAAAAGAGAAAAAGTGCTAAAATCATTTGGTGCAGACATGGCACTTAGTAGGGATTTAGTACATGTTATTTTCCTTCGTTCGGGCTAAACAAAAAACAAAATCTAACAAACCAGTGTGATTCTTGAAAGCTATTTTGTGAATTGTATTTGGGTTGCTTTAATTCTTCTTTTAGTAATCCTCAAAAGCATGCTGCTGACACAGATTTCAGAGGTCGGAGAACTTTAGCTAAGACATGAAAGAGACTCTGTGTTTCTGTCCTGGAAAGGACCCAGCCAAATGCTGAGTGGCTGATCTGGGCAGGGACAGCTCCCAGAAGGCTGCCAAATCTGATGGCATTCTCAGCTCTGCAGCCCAGGGAGGTAATTCTGCCATTGGCATTGTACTTTTTAAAATAAGAACCAAAAAATCTCTTTAATGAGTCAAGAATGGGATCTACAAGATGGGAAGAGTTTAAACCAAAGTGTTAACAGCAGTTTGATGGATTTCATATATGAATGGATGGACGGATGGACAGATGGAAGTAAGGAAGTCAGGGAGAGAAGGGAAGAAAACATAGATGGTTAAAAAAGAATTCAGAAAAATCTGGACGTGCTGATATGGAAAGATGCCTAAGAAATACCACTGAGTAAAAAAAAAAAAAAAAATTATGTAGCGGAGTGGGTCTTCTTCCCTTCCCTTCCCTTCCCTTCCCTCCTTTCCCCTCCCCTCCCTTCCCCTCCCCTCCCCTTCCCTTCCCTTTCCTCCCTTTCTGGCTTTAGAGATATTGACTAGTTAACTGATCAATAATAAATCGATAGCTTTTGTATATATTTGAGGTAGATTTCCAGACAGATTCTCCAGAAACGCTGAGAGTAATAACCTCTGGGAAGTAGGAATCAGGCCAAGAGAGAGAAGGGGTCCTTTCCTTTTTAGTCTACTCTCTCCTTTGCCATTTGAATTTTTTTCCCTTTTACAATAAAAACAAAGAACTCCACAGCGGGCGGAGGACTGGAAGCAGAAGGCAGGCTCTGTGGAAGGGGTCATCCTAAGTTCAGAGCTGAGGCCTCAGCCAGGACAGGAGGCGCCAGGCTCCTGAGTGAACAAAGCTGCCTCCTCCAGGGCAAACCTGACCCAGAGTCCATGGTGGGGTGACAAATGGCCCCTCTGCCACCTCCACGCAGAATCAGGCTCACAGTTATGATTCCTAGCTGAGGCTCTGTCTTCTCCCACAAAAGCTGCTCATGCTGGGGGGAGTTGGGAACAAAGAACCCAGTCATTCCTCATTCCGGGGGATTCGCTGGCCCAGGAGTGGGGAACAGGTTTTGAAGTGGAGGAGCACCTTCCTTTTTCTAGGTCCCCCACCCTGCCAAAACCTACACCTGCTAGATTCAATTAAGGATATTGGTTTCAAACGGGGCCAGAGATTTCATCTGAATGGATAAAGGCGTGCAGGAGGCAGTGGAGAAAAGCCAAGTCCAGTCTATACATTTCCACCGACATGACAGCCCCTGCTGCTTGTGGGTCATGTAAAATCTGAATAGAACAGACTGGAAATGCGAGCTGAGTGATCCTGGGCTACACAGACCTGAATCCCTCCACGCCTCAGCCCGGAGAGAGACCGCAGACCCATTTCAGGTGGTTCTGAGCACGGATTGCAATGTCTATCCATCGGGGTAGGATGATGGACTGGACGGGCCGGGGGTATGTGGCTCTCTACTCTGGTTTTACAGTGATGCAGGTACAGAGAGATGTTTCTTTACTCTAGAGCAGTGGTTCGCAAGCTTCAGTTGCATCGGAGCCACATGGCGGGCATACTGAAACCCAGACTGCTGGCCCCACTCCCAGAGTTTCTGATTCAGTGGGCGGGGGTGTGGCCGGAGGATCTGTGCTTCTAATACGTTCTTAGGATGCTGCTGCCGCTGGCCTCCACTTTGGGAACCACTGCTCTAAAGATACCACGGCGTAAACAGTGATGCTGGGCCAGCTGACCCTTGACTTCAGGTAACAGGGTGGGGTGAGCACTGAGTTAAACTGGGGAATGTCCCATCTAAACGCAGCAACTGTGACAGTGTCCCAGGAAGCCACACAGCACAGGAAGAATCAGACAACGAGCATTTTTAGCATCTTGATTTTTTTTTTAAGAACAGCCAGAAATATGTTTTTTGGTGTTTTTTTTTTTTTTTTTTTTTTAAATGAAATCTTACAATGTTTGGCAACTGGCTCTGAAATTTTTCAAACATTGCACAGGCCAAACAAAACACATCTGCAGGCCGGATTTCACCCTCTGGCTGGGAACCTTATCTGTGTTCCCGAGGAAGACAGGCAGGGTCAGAGATTGCCGAGCCCGGAAGCCTCAGAGAGGAATGTCAGCTTTGGTGAAGCCTCTCCCAGCCAGGGCTCCCTATGGACTGCCAGGGCCACCTCGGGGCTCACTACCAGGGCCTCTTCACTCTCCTCTCTCTCTCCCCTGGCCACATTTTGCACTCTACTCCACTGAAGGCTTTTTTTCTTTTTCTTTTAACTTTAAGTGTGTTTTTCCAGGACCCCTCAGCTCCATGTCAAGTAGTTGTTTTAATCTAGTTGTGGAGGGTGCAGCTCACAGTGGTTAATGGGGGGATCGAACCAGCAACCTTGTTGATAAGAGCACCGCGCTCTAACCAACTGAACTAACCAGCTGCCCCCATCCATTGAAGTCTTGTAGACAGCACCTCTCACCTCTCGCAACCTCCTCCCAACCAGGCCTTGTCTGACTGCGGGGCCTTTGTACACACAATTCCCTCTGCCTGGAATGCTTTTATCCTTTCCCTACATCTGCCCTAATTCTTATTTGTACTGCTCAGATGCCACCTCCTCTGGGGAACCTTCCACGACCACTGCTCCCCCACCTGTTCCCCTAGCCCTGTGCTCCTCAGCCCACTGTGCTTCCGTCACAACACTGCGTTGTAATGGCCTGGAGATGTGTCTGTCTCCTCCACTGGCCTGAGTGCTCCAGGAGGCCTTGCTGCCTCCGTGTCCCCACACTGAGCCCAGGGCCTGGTTTGGGACATGTCCGAAATAGCATTTACCAAGTGCTGTTCTCTTGCCCTTTGCCTTCTTTCTGTACCCTTCCTGTTTGCCTGGCTACTTCCTGTCTATCCTTCAAGTCACAGCTCAGACTCCACTTCCTATGGGAACTTGCCCTGACCTCCCAGGCCCAGGAGGGGTTCCATCTCTGCCTGTCCTTCCCCTATCGGCACACTGTCACAGTATGATTGGCTGCTTTGTTCTGTCTCCCTCACTATGCTGAACTTTGTGAAGGCAGGACTCTCGTGCTATTCATCTCAGTAACACAGAGAGGCTGCAAAGATAGAGCAAGCACCTTGAAATGCTTGTAGGTGCAAGAGAGGAATACGGAAAACAGATGCATGAATGAGCCCAGTGGGAAACGAGACTCTTGGAATGTGTTGGGAAGCCCACATTAAAATGAAACAACCTGAAGCTGACAACAAACGGGCTTCCTCCCAGTGGCTGCTTCTGGCTGGCGGGTGCAGAGCATATGGAGCAGAAGGGGTGGTGGGGAAGTTGTCTTTGGCAGCCACTTGCTCAGGTCCCCTGAAGGCCTAGAGACCTCAGCCAGCATGGCATTTTGGCATGCAGCTCCCTCCACTCACAAGCTGCAGGCTGGACAGTTGCTATAATTCTGTTATCCTAACACCCCCTCAGCCATGCTCTTCACTGTGGGCAGCCAGGAGAGAAAGGCAAGGCAGGGGTCAAGGGAAGGCCCGAGCAGAGGGGCTGCCCCTCCCACAATAAGCAACATCAAGGTAAGTGAGTGGCCATGTACTGAATCGTGGGACATTAAGGGTGACCTCGAGTCCTGCCCGATTTCATCTGGTTTGCCAGATGCTGGGCTCCCACACCTGCGCACCTACCACTGTCCTAACACTGGGTTGAGAATTGAAGGTGGGCACCTGCTCCCTTCCATCCCCTTTTCTTTTGTAATCAAGTACAGAAGTGTCCTCCTTGAGAACTCCCGGATTCCCTCTTCTGGGCGCTCCCCTTTGTCTCCACTGATCTCACTGCATTCAGACTGTCTGTGTGTCTGTCTCTACCAGAGACTGAGTTCCTGAACACCAGGGATGGTGACATCCTCGGCTATGTTCCTGCCGCTGGTGCAGTGACTAGCTTGTGAGGAAAGTGGCAGGTACTGTGCAATGCTTACAGCAGGTATTCTGGAGCTGATGGACCAAATTCAAATCCTTCCTCTGCCATTTACTTCACTTCCCCAAGGTCATGAAGTCCTACCTTACATTCATCTGTAACATGGGGCTGAAAATGGTGTTGTGAAGACCGAGTGAGTTAAATAAAATGTGAATGGTATAGTGCATAGTAAGCACTTGATGAGTATTATCTAGTATTACTAGGTGATCAATAAATGTTTTATGCATTAATGCATGAGGGAGGGAATGAAAGAGCAAAGATAACTAGTCAAGTACAAGCCAACACATTCCAGAGGTTGTGGGTGACCCAAAATAAACAGAGGTGTGTGATGTGTTGTGTGAGTACCCCAAAAGTAAGCTGGGGATGTCTATTCTTACAGTGCAATTCCATGCAGCAGGCCAGGGAGCAGATCTTGGGCAGCGATCCGAAAGGCAGGGTCCCCACCTCACCAGGCAGACCTTTTCTACTCTGAGCCTCTGGGCAGATTAAGAGACCTGGGGCCTTTTAAAGTTACAACCTGACATTTCCCAATAACAATAGTGTTTTCTCCCACTAGTGGCCTCTCAAAGGATACTTCCTGCCGCTACCCCTCTTCCGCCATCATTCCAAACAGCAGGCTCAGACACTAACTCCTGACTGCTTTCAGATGAATCAATAAGAGGCGGATGAGTCATCCGAGCCTGGGGCTCCTTATTCCCAGACACCAGCACTCCTTAACTACAGTCCTAACAAACCTCAACCAGCTGGCTTCTGCAAAGGCTACCAGCAGAGAGAAGCCTAGCAGAGAGCAGGGGCAGGGGCGTCAAAGTCCAAAGACCTAGGGTTCAAATCCCATCTCTTGCAAGTTCCTGTTACTGTATCACACGGGGTGACTAACCCCTTCCTCGCTGGGCTGTGGTGTAAAATACAGAAGACCCCTGGTAAATGGCGGAACGGGGAGGGGAGGGAGGGAGGGAGGGAGGGAGGGAGGGAGGGAGGGAGGGAGGGAGGGAGGGAGGGCAAGGGCAAGGGCCTCATTGATGAGCATAAACTAGATCTGGACCCAAGACAGTGAAAGGGAGAACAGGAGCACGCTGACCTCCCCGTGACCTGAGAATGCTGATGGAGGCCTGGGGCCGAGCTTCAGCCGTGGCAGCACTAATTGGGGTCTCCCAGTCACCAGCTTCCTACCCTTGGGAGTGGGAGCTCACTCCGTCCCCCTGTCCACTGCTGCTTCCTCTGGCTTGGGCCGCAGGGAAATTGCCCTCCTGAGTAGGTGCTGGCTGCAAGGTTCAAAGGAAGCTCAACTGGCAGTGGCGGATAGGGTAGGGAAGGGGTGGCCAGAAGCGAATCCCAGTTTGGGGACCAGGAGAGGCAGATCAGAAGACTGCTGACAGGGATTGTGGTGCCCCGTGCTTCCTAGAGTAGCTTCATGCTAGATCAGATAGGAAGTTTACGTTTCAAAAGAGAGCTCCCTGGTTTCTTCCTTCCTCCCTTCAGGCGGGCCTTCACCAGCCCAGAGTGCAGTCAGCAGAGTCATCAGACATGCCTGGAATCCAGCCCAGCCTCTCCCTAGCTGTGCTACTCTGGGCATGTTCCTTCGTCTCTTTGAGACTGTTTGCTCATCTGTTAAATGGGCTAACTCATACCTCCCTCACAGGCTGCTAAGGGGATTAGTTGGAGTCAAGTGTATCAAGCACCTGGCTCAGTGTCAGGACACAGTAGAGACTCAACAAACCGCAGCTTTCATGACTATTACCACCTGGTTTCGACAAAGAGGGATGCTTGATGAACGGGTCCTGCCTACCTTGGGGGCTGGGAGTGCCAAAATCACTGGTCCCTGAGAACGCTACAGTCCTTGATCCCCTCTCAAATGAACGAAGTAGCCCAGCCTTTGGTTAGGCAGCCTGGGTGGGAGATGCCAGGGTGTGCCCACATCCTCACCATGCACTTGCGGTCGTCTATGCCCGTCAGATCCTCCTCAAACTCCTTCCCAACCTGGAAGTCCATGATGTAGTTCCTGAAAGTGCTCAGCGTGCGGATGATCATGTGGTCGCCCTCCTGCACGATCTCTTTGTCTGGCTTCAGCAAGTTGGCGATTTTGCGCAAGGCGACATTGACATCTGCAGAGGTGCCCAGACAGAGAGGGGCAGACAGTTGGCCAGAAAACTCAAGAAAACTGTTCCCAAGGTAGAGGGGCCTCTGGGGTCTGCCTCCCTGTTAAACAAGATCTGGACCCAAGTTGGGGTTCCCTTCTCACTTAGCGCGGTCTCTGCTCATAGCCAGTCTGTGCCTTTTTCTTTTTTCTTTCTTTCTTTCTTTTTTCTGAAACAAAGTTTTCTGCTCTGCTCTTATGCTAACCCTTTAAAAACAAGGACTAGCAAACCAAACCCAGCTTTCCTAATGAAATTATCCACGTCTACAGCCAACTATCAGACATTTACCACCAATGAACCCTAACAACCCTGTGGCAGTGGACGCTCATTCCGCTGCCCGGGAGGAGGGGGCACGGGACCGCGGCTGGTCCGGGCTGAGGCAGGCGGGCAGCAGGCTCAGGAGGGCTCTGGGGAGGGGCCCTCAGGGGATTCGGCCGGGTGCCCCAGGCCGAGAGCAGCGGGCGGCGGCTTACCCAGCGCGCGCAGGTACTCCTCGAAATTCTCGTTAGCCAGCATCTTCCAATACCCGGTGAAGTCGACCGGCATTTCGGGGGGCGAATGGGGCCGGATGGCCACGAAGCAGGAGGGAGCAGCTGTTGGCTCCGCTGGGGCAGCGGCTACTGACGCGACCCGGCTGGTGGGCGGCCCGGAAATGTGGGCTCTCCAGGGGCAGGGGGCTCTACCGGGCGGCGACAGCTGGATTCCGAGCGTACACAAAGCCCGCAGGAGGATCCATTGTAGCCATCGCTCCTCCCCCGCGTGGCGGGGGCGTGGGCGGGGGTAGGGGGCGGGGGCAGGGGCGGGGGCAGGGGCAGGGGATGTTGAGGGCTAGGTTTGTCCCCGGCTCGGCTCGCGGCCACTTCACGGAGACCTTCAGTTCGCTTTCAAGAGATGGAGGCGTGGGTGCAGCTTTATTGCCCCCAACTCTCTTGTTCCTGCCGGATTCCTTCAAAAGCCGTGAACTTTTCAGATTCAGCGGCCACTTGAGGGTTAGGAAACAGTCTCTTGGGTTGCTGGAGCGATTATGGAAAGAGGCCTTTACAGGTCTTTGTCTAAAACCTGCGCTGGTGGCCAGGCTGCTAGGCGCCCATGGTCGGGAAAGCTGGGCATTTCAAATATGGGCTCTCTCCACTTCCCTTCTCCAAATAAAAGCAAGGTTGATGTTGTTGAAAGTATGGCTAAAAAGGCCCTCTGGGCAGTTCTGATGCACAGTCAAGTTCGAGACCCACTGTTTTATGCAAATATAAGCAATTATTAATATACTGCTGATTTTCCCCTCCCCTGTCACCCAATGACAGCGCAGTACTCCACTGTTTTGCTTTTTTTCACTTAATATATTCTGGAGACCTTTCCATATCCATACATAGAAAGTATCCTCATTCTTTTGCAGGATATTTCATTGTTTATCCAGCTTTTCTCCCTTTGATGGACATTTGTATTGTTTCTGATCCTTTGCTATTAGAAACAGTACTGCAATGAAAACCTTTGATCACATCTCATTTCCCTCCTAGGGGGTAAGTCATAGTGATTTAAAACGTCTGTCTTCGCCAGCAAGGAGATGACACAATCCTGTGGGTTGACTTTTTGACCCTCTATTAAAAACTAAGTATCTCTTTGAAATTGCTTTTTTGCACAAATCACAGCCCAGGTGACAGCAGGCACATTCTCTTTTCCCTATAGCACTACCATGGCTCCCCACCCCCATCACGTTAGTCCTTACCCTGCACCTGGCTGAGTTAGGAAAAGATGCCTCTTTCTGAGGGCCGGGCAGCTTCATCCCAGGGAGTGGCTTGGATTTCAGCCCCTCTTACCCACCTTGCCCTACACCAGGTTTCTCGGCCTTGGCACTGTTGCCATCTTGGGCTGAGTAATTATTTGTTGTGGGTGTGGGGAGCTGTCCTATGTATTGTAGGATGTTTAGCAGTATCTCTGGCTTCTGGATCCCAGTGGTACCTCCCACAAAGATGTCTCCAGACATTGTGAAATGCCCTGGGAGGGTTGGTGAGTGGATCACCACTGGATGGCGCAGGAGAGCAGGGAGAGTTAGACTAGTTGGGGGTGACCAAGGAATGGCCAGTTCACTGTTTTAGCCTGTGGCTCCATCACCATTCCAGTAAGGGACGCCCAGGAGCTGTGCTGGCCCGGATCAGATGCCTTAGAGAACCCAAGCCAGGCCAAGACCCACCCAACCACCTGCCTGAGTTACAGGGGTTTCTTCTCGCACCTCCAGGCTGGGCAGGGCCAGGACAGGCTGTCTCCTGAGATGAGCCCTGGGCTGGCTAGAGAGAGACACAGAGCCAGAGCCTGTGTGAACAACTGATGGCCTGAGCATGTCAGTTCTGGCCTTCTGGCAGACGCTTGCCCCTTTCCCCATGCCTCCACTTCTCCCCGTCCATCCCAAAGAACCAGTGTCTGGCCCCTCCTTCCTCCTCTGGCCACTTTGGACATCTCTTGCTGACCCGACTTCTGCTGAATGGGCCAGCTGGGCACATGGCACTTAACTCAGCCTGGTTTTGCCTCACTCCTGTCTGCCTTTGTGTAGTCCCCCAGCAGGTCAGCTTACTCTCAGGAGGGCTCTGCCAGGTATAGCCCATCCTGGCTGTGCTGTTACTTGCAGCTGGGGGCTGGTTCTGAGGGCAGGCTTTAGAGGCAGAATGCTTGGTTGGAAGACGACTGTCACTGTCTAGCTGAGTGATCTTGGGTAAGTTGCTGATTCAATCTGTGCCTCAGTTCCCAAGTCTGTAAAATGGGGAGACTCCGACTACTTACTTCTCAAGGTGGTGAGAAGCAAAGGAGAACAGGCAGAGTCCTGCTTTAGATACACTGCTATTTGAGGAGCCTTGGAAGTTAGAGAAGAGGGAAAGGAAAGAAGGGTGCTGGCCTCTGCCCCCTTCTGGAGCCGTAAGGTCAATTCATGAATTGCGTTCTGTGGAAGTGTTGTGGAAGCATTAGGTATCATCACGATTATCCTAGCTCAGCCCACTCTGTCATGCTTGATTTAATCCATTAATCAATATTTTTTTGGAGCTCGTCTCCTGTCCATCTGGGTAATCATTTGGGATGTGTTAAGCAAAGAGAGCAACTGAGGAGAGTGTGTAAAGAAGAGAGAGGGATCTGTGTGGGGTTGGCAATTAGTGAGGGCTCCCTGGCGGTGGTGAGGACAGCCAGGATCAGAGCGGTTAGGAAGAAGGAGGATAGGCCAGGGGAGAGGAGAGATAGGTAGACAAAGGAGGAAGAAAGGGCAGGATTGTTAATGATTGAGAGGAGGAGGAGGAGAGATAAACACTCTAGGACATCCTAATGGGCTTGCTTCATTCATTAGCCTTAAAGAAAAGCAGCAGAGATCCCAGACCAATCCCAAAGGACCATCAAGACCATGAAGACGGGGAACCAGCCTAGCGGGGAGCCGCCCCAAGGCTGGCGACAGCACAGTGAGCAATCCTGAGTTGGGGGGTAGGGAGGTAGGAGACAGCCAAGGACCCCACGGTGGGCTCCTGGCGAGGGGTGAGTTCAGAGGAACTGGTGAGGAAATGTGCTGACTTATTCTTTAGTGGATCAGTTTGTTCCGTGGGTATAAATTAGAGTTCAGGGAACCATCTCCATGAAATGATTTCTCAATTGCCCATCATCCTGAGGTGGGCAGTCCTATCTGTATCACTGAGAGGTCAAGCACCTTGCCCAGGGTCCCCAGTGGTTGGGCCAGCAGAGCTTCCTGAGGGCAATGGGGTTGGAGCGGAGAGCCCTGGGGCAGACCCTGAGGCTCCCCCCTCCCAAGGTGCTCCTTACAGGCTGCTGGGGCAGGAACGTGCCTTCAAGCCTCATCCCCATCTTCTGCGTGACGTCTCACATACCCAGAGACTCCAGTCTCCTAACAGGGGACAGGTGGCCTTGTACTCCGGCCTTGTGCTTATAAAGAAAAACTTCCTCACCTGACACCACATCCTTGCTTCTCGTCTCAAGGGCTCATTTTCCTTTGGAGACTTGTAAAATCTTCTCTTTTCCAGTGTTCAAATATGTCTCTAGAGTTAGGGGAAACACCCTGCTCTAATTCCTGATCTGTCACCATGCCACCTGTGAGGTTAATGTCTGAAAGGACGAGAGTGGCCCAACAAAGTGACCTTCCTGTGTTTACCATGTCAGGGAGTGAGAGGGCTTGTCATGAGGCCACAGGGGCTGAGGGTACCAAGGCTAACAGAGGAATCTCTTTTTTTGGTGCAAATGTGCAAATGACACACCATGGCTCCCCCACCCTCCTTCCCTCTCTCTCTCTCTCTCTCTCTCTCTCTCCCTTAACTATTTTATTATGGAAAATTTTAAACCTAGGTAAACATAGAGTTGTATATTGAAGTCCCAGGGATTCATCACCAGCTTCAATAATTATTAATCCATGGCCAATCTTGTTTCGTCTATATCCCTACCCACTCCCACTTTCAAAATTATTTTGAGGCAAATAACAGACATTATATCATTTCATCTGGAAACACTTCCAGAAGTATCTCTGAAAGATAAAGTCTCACTAAAAGGAAATAAGACAACACCATGGTCAAAACTAAAAAACAATAATATTAATTCCTTAATATCATCAAATATCCAGAAAGTGCTCACTTATTTCATCCTTTTTTTTTTTTTTTTCAGTTTGTTTGTTTGAATCAGGATCCAAACAAGTTTCATACACTGCCATGGGTGCGTATGTCTGTTTTATTTTAGGATTTAGCCTTTCATTAAAAATATATATAAATGTATTATATAGTCATACCTTTCCTTTCTTAGATAAATGGTAGCAAACTATATATTTTTTCTTTTAATTTAATAAAACATGCTAGAGGTCACTCGCAGAGATCCAAGGAGCGCGCCTTCCTTCCCTTCTCGGCAGCAGAGCTCCATTGCGTGGCTGTGCCACCGTTTAGTGAACCAGTCCCTTCCTGATGGACACATGGCTTGTTTCCTGTCTTTTGCTGGAACAAATAATGCTGCAATGAACAAGTTAAGTCTTTTTATATATTTTTCTGAGTGTATTTTGGGGATGGATTCCTGGAAGTGGGATTGCTGTGTCAAAGGGCAAATACTTACTGAACTTTTGCTAGACATGGCCCCGTTTCCCTCCCTAGGATCGCCCCAGAAGCAGTGAATGAGAGTGTCTGCTTCTTCGCTAAGAGATTTTGTTGCCAAACTGTTGGATTTTTGCTAGGCGAAAAGGGTTTCTTGGGGTAGTTTGCTTTTGCATTTAGGGAGGGTTTTGTATCAAGAAGTGAGCAGTCATTTTCTTCTTTAGCCGGGATTACAAAAACCCCAGTGGATCCTCTCTGTCCATGTGAATGACCATCAGAATGGGGTGGGACTGCTGGGCACAGATATGACGTCAGGGTGTATTTTATTAAATTGTGTTTATAAACTCCATCTGCTGTCCTTAATCCCATATATTACCTCATGTGAATGAATGTTCAATGTAACGTGCTACTAGGCTCAGGGCTCCAAGGAGAGCAGAGCCTCCCAGGGTCTGGGAAGATGGGAGGTGCCCCGTGGGCAGCCATATCGGTGCACCATCTTGAGGGGTTTCCCACTAAGTCATGCCAGGGCCCAGTTTTAGGGGGGGTGTCATTTTTTTACATGCCTTCCTCATATTCCAGCTACAGCGTGGTGTGGTGGCTCCCCTGGTTGCTGCCAGATGGCTACAGCACCTTGGAAAGGGGGGTATAAAAGGTGAGGACTTGCAAGGATCTTGCCCACAGTGGAGACATGGCCAGTGGGCAGATCCAGGACACTCACTGAGGTCTTGTTAGTCATGGCAGGCAGTTCTGTGAAGAACGGGACACCTACTTTATCTGCCCCAGTTTAGCCTACCTCCCCACCTCTCTAACATCCTTTTGCAAAGATACTTGGGCCCCAACTTCCCAATCCTGTGGCCCCATAGACATCTATTGGCAAGGAAAAATTCTCCTGGAAAATGCAGCCTGGCTCCTACAGAATCCTGTGATTTCTGTGAGGCAGGCAGACGTTGGGGTCGGGGATTACCCATTAGTTGGTGGAAGCCCACGCACGAGATCCACGGCTGTGCTAGGGAAGTGATTGTGCTGGGTAGCTCCTGACCGGACAGTCCAGTACCAGAGTGGTGACCTTATGGAGTGGAGGCCCAGCAACCCAGATGACAGGACCCGCAGAATTTTGGTGAAGGTACAGATACCTAATAGAATATTCCCCCGGGGCTCTGGTTCAGCTGAGACACAGCATCTTGTATAGTAGCATAGCTGGTAGGAAACCAGAAGAAGTCAATCTTTGAGTTTCAGTCTAATTTCAGTCTTTCAATGGCCATTTCGTACTCTGGGAGATATGGTAGATGGAAAGACTGGAGATATCATGATTCCACGCCTTGCCATGTCAGGACAGCCATGCAGCAATGTGTTTTGGTCAGAAGCAACTACTGAAGGAATTTTAAGTGAGATGCCATTAGCAAGTTATACCAGAGTCACTCAAAGGTGGGAAAAGGGTCACTATAATTTATCTGCCTACTGGTTGCGTCAGCGTACCTTCCCTGAGGCGTGCCCACAAAAGGACTCAAGTGGGAGGTGAGGGCAGATTATCTGAGAAGCTGAGCAGCTAGTAGCAGCCTTTGCCAACTGTAGCTAGAAGACAGGCATAGGCAGATTCTTAACCCACATGGGATTTGCTTTGTTTTCAGTAGACCCACTGGGCGAGTGGCTGGGTAGAGGTGGCAAATATTTCTATTTATTTAATTTTTATCGTTGCCCAAGTACGTGGTGTTTGAGACGTGAGGGTTTGAGACTTAACAGAAGCTTTATCAACTTTGTGTTTTCACTTTGATGAGATTCTTAAAATGTGTTTTTGTCCAGTAATAACACATTTGAAAACATATAAATTATGTGTATTCCCAACTTTCCCCACTTTCTTGTCTTTTTAAGGAAGATCATGGTTTTATGAACTTTGCCCAGAGGTGCTGGGTAGAGGAGAGGTGTTGGAGGTGGCCCTCAAAGTCTGACCTAGTGGACAGAGAAAGAGCAGGCAGGTGCCCTTGGAAGAGGAGGGGAGACTGGAAAAGGGCGAGGGATGGAGGGGTGGGGTGAGGAGACAGGAGTCGTTGCAGAGTTAAGGACTTTTCAAAAAGTTATGACTGTGTATGGGGTTGTGCTGGTCATAGAAGCCTGTGTAAGATATGACTCCATTGGTCTTCATTTTCAGAAGAGAATATGGTTTAGGGCAGTTTGGTGACTTGCTTGGTCACGTGGGTGGAGTGGCAGGTCTGGGGACTGAATTGATGTCCGGCTCTGTCTTATCCAAAAGCCCAAGGTCTCACCCACCAATTGTCTCCTGAATGAGGCAAAGATCTATGGGGATCTTAGCATGCTGGATCTGATAAATAAGCCCACAGAAGAAAATCCTGGAGAGGAAATAAGTCTCCCAAGCCATCATCAATATGGAAGCAGAACTCGAATTCCCATGTGAAACGAAAGCACAGGACATATATTCTAAGTAGAAAAATCCATAAACAGTTAAAGATTAATGTACCTTAGTGAGGTCCTAAGAACCGATCTTGCCAGAGCAATGTTGCTGTGTTCTTGGGGCAGAACTATACAATGAAGAGATGAAAGGGAAGCAGCTGGTTAAACACACATTGATTTCCAGGAAGCACGTGGCTGAGTCCTTTGAGGAGTTCCTGGAGACCTGAGAGTGAATATAGATTAGGGCTCCTGCTGTCCTGTGGGAGGGGAGGTAGCCTGGGCGGGGACGATTGCAGGGGGCGGGTGGGCCAGGGTCCTCCACTTAGTTCAGGGCTACCCTCAGGCCTCAGTCTACATCCTGTCTCCTTAGAAGCAGTGGAGAGTAAGCATGCTTGTTAGGCAGCTCATGGAGGGTTCGTGCTTCCAAAAAGGGAGGAAATAGGCCAGGAGCTCACTGATTAAGGGACGGAGAACACATTCCAAATAGCATTATAATCATCTGTGTGAAGACCCTTCTCATCTGTGACCTTCCTTCCTGCTCCACCCTGCCTGCTGCCTCTGGATTGATGGAGGCCAGTGGAATGCACAGCTCCAGTGGAGCTGGGTTTTACAGTCAGATTGAGTTTGAATTCCAGGCTTACCATTTCCTAGCTGTGATCGTGGTAAGTCCCTTAATGTCTCTGAGCCATCACTTCATGGGGTAATTTTGAGGAGTCTCAATACATTCTAGTTTCCTGCCTATCTCCACTTAAAAGAATTCTATCTGCACTTAGGCTCCCAGGGCCCTTGCCAAGCCACTTGCCTTTATTTTTCTTGGCAGAGCAGTGAATGGATGTGGAGTGGCCCCAGACAAGTATGATATTAGAATAGATGGTGAAAAGCATCAAACAGCTAACGAAACAGCCTGATGAAGACAATCCCACTCACTGTGTGCTCATGTGACAAACATGTTGAATATATTGTCTAATTTAACCCTTGAGCCACACTGTGGAGTAGGCATTCTCATCATTCTTACATGGATAACAACAATGATGTTTTCAGAGATTAAGTACTTGGCTCAAGGTCACATAGTTTTAAGTCAAACAACCATGATGGTAACCCAGTTCTGTGTGATCCCAAAGCCTGTGCCCTTTTCTGTTATTGCTACTCTGTGGAGTCATTTCTTTGGGTTGCCTCCTTGGAGGCGTGGTATAGGTTTCCTTTGTTGTTAAATTCACATCTCTCAGTTAGTTCTTTCTATTAGTCTGGGGTCCAGCTAAGGAACTAAGGGAACCCTTTTGTTTGGGCCTTTGGATGATTGGGCAACCACGTTGGATCTGAGGGCAGGTGAGCACAATGCAGTGAGAGAAAACAAGAGCAAGGAAGGAGGTTCCGCGAGGAGAGGGCTTGTGAAACAGGAACACAGTGGGTCAACTTTGGGCTTAGGGTTTGGTTGAGATGCCCCGTGTGCCACTGAGAATCCCTGCAATGGACTGGAGACCCTGAGTCCAACTCAGAACTGGTCTGGAAACCTGCCCATCCCAAACACCCCCCAGTCCATTCCAGTCTTGGTGTAGACAATTTGAATGAATTTCTCTTTGTTCACTCTGACTTTTTCTGATTCCGAGGGACAGAGAGCACCCTTGTCAGCCTGTCATCTCCTATAAAGTGATGCCAACATGAGCCGTGAAATTTGAGGAGGGGCCGTCCCTGTGGACCAGAGTGGGGAAGGATGGCTTTCTGTAAAGCTTGAGAGGAATGAGTATATCCAGAGAGGTTTAAAGGAGAGGGAAGGGTATTTCAGGTTAGAGAAATGGCTCGTGCCAAAGTTGGGGGGTGGGAAACCCCTGGCTGGAGAAGATCTCAAGCTGTCTGGAGGAGAGAGTTCGTGGATGAGCAATCAGAGAACAGACCGGAGCAAAAGGGAGTGGCTGGGCTCAGAAGCACCAATACTGACTGAGAAGAGGAGTCTTTTTCCTTGTGGTGATGGGAGGACACTGAGTGTTTTTGACACCTGACTGACAGCAGCACAATATAAAGATATCCCCGGACAGACGTACTCCATCCTCTAAAAGCTACACAGAAATTCAGCCAAGCTGCTTGCCACTTTAGGACACACTGTGTTTCTTTCTTCTCCTAACTCTCAGACAGGGTCCCCCAAAGGAAAAGCACTTGCCTCAGAGTCCTGGGGTTTCATTAAAACTTGGATTCCTGGGCCCAGTCCAACTTCCTGAATCAGCCTGGGTGAGCTCAGGAAACAGCACTTTTATCAGGCTCTCCAGATGATTCTTCTGCTCCCTGTATTTTAAAGACCTGACCTCTGCTCAGTTGTCCTGGCTGCTTCCCTGCACCCTGACCCTGACCCTGAAGGATTGTTGGGTGTAGACTGGATACAGGGACTCTGCCAAAAGCCTGGGAGCCATCTGAGGGTGGGGCCTGGGCTTCCCAGCTTCTATTAGCAGGAGCTCACTCGTAGGTGTCTGTTAGTCATTACCATAATGGGAGAGGATATCATGAGCCCAACGACATGGTGGGAGCTATGAGAATTTTCTAAAACTATTTTCCACAGCTGGCCCAGTGTTAACATAGAGGTGACTGTCTGGGCTTCGCCTGGCTATTCTAGGAAAAAAACTTTCCAGCTAGATGGTGGTCTTGTCCCACTCATTCACTCACTGAGTGAGTTAGTTTCCCTTCTTGTCTTCCTTCTTCCCTACCCCCAACCCTTTCTTCTCCTCTCTCTCCTGCTCTCCTCCTCTCTTCTCTCCAACTCTCTCTCTCTCTCTCTCTCTCTCTCTCTCTCTCTCTCTCTCTCTCTCTCTCCATCTCCATCTCCATCTCCCTCTCAGTTGCAAGCAACAACAGAAACAAATTCTGGAGAACTTAAGAAATAAGGAAATTTAATGGATTACCAAGGGCTCAGAGAATTTTGGGGAAGGAAATAGGAAAAACAAGTGGGACCTCATACTGGGAACGGGTTAGGACATGGCCACCAGGACACACAGACAGAGCCATTTTTCATCACCACTGTGTACTAGATTTAATTTTGGGGGATTATCTGGGTATGCCTACGAGACTGAATGCACCGAGGAAGAGAAGTCCTCAGAAGGAGCCCAGGTGCTGTTAGAAATGGGGAAGGTTGCCAGGCCTTCACTGGACCATCCAGATGTCCCTGGGGCACTCAATCAATTCCAACAGTCCCCATCCTGAGGGGGTGCACAGCCAGGTTGGGGAGACAGCCACGGCAACAGGGGCCACTAGGGTGACTGGGGCTAGGAGAGAGGGACACGCTGGGCTGTCGGAGCAGAGAGGCTCTCCTCAGCTTTGGTGGGAGGGAGGTGGGGACAGAGGTCAGGAAACATAGGTCTCTGGACGATATGACATCTTGAGATGAGAGGGAAATCCACACCCCACCAATATCCATTTGCACCAATCTGCCGTCCTTTTGCCAAGAAGCTAGTTGAGTTTTGGCCAAGTTAGGGCTCCCGGAGAGGTTGTGAGAGTCGAGACAAGGCTCTGGGGCTGCCATGGAGGATTGGGGTTGGGACGACCCACGCCTAGCTTGACGCTCTGCATCCTGTGCTCGATGCAGCTTCTTGGGAAGGCAGGCCCTGGCTCCTCCGCAGGATCAGGCTGAAGGGTACTGTCCCTGTAGTCCAGCTGCAGTCCATTTACTCTGCCCTTCCCGGTGCAAGCCAGACTCCCCCAGATCCACGACAATGCCTGTGGGCCCAGGAGGAGCTCCCTCTAGTTTCTGCCCAGTCCACCCTGGCCCAGGTCCATCTGCCCACCACGGAGGGAGGAATAGAGAAGGAGTGACTGACACCCAGGTGCCACCCTGCCCACCCTTCCTTCTCTCCCTCCAGGGGCATGCTGCTTCCAGCCTTGTTCTGCCTCCTGCACAAAACAGGAGCAAGAGGGGTGTACGTAAAGTGCTGGGTGACTTGGTGATTTTGTGGGCACTTACCCAAATGTTGGAAGTACCCATCACTTTCTTCCTGCCTGTCTACCCTCTGTCCTGACAGACATGTTACTACCACAAAGACCAGGTGGGCAAGTCCATCCAGGGCCAGTGAGTGTCTCTTTGGGGATCTGTAATTGTGACATTGAAACAGGGGTTACGGTGGGAGGTCACATGAGCACACGTGTGATGGCTGCTAGATGAGCAGTGGCTGAGAAGCACAGAAGGCAGTCTAGGGGGTGGGGGCAGGGAGGGAGGGAGAACCAGAGAAAGAGAGAGGAAGAAGAGGACGAGGGGAGGAGGAAGAGGAGAGAGAGAGAGGGGAGAGGGGAGGACACTTCAATTTCTTCTTTCTTTCCAGTTTCTTGTGAAGCCTGTATATGTCCTGTCCTTGGGTCCTTCCCATGGCTGACAGCCTATGACATCTGGTGTTCCCATGGCTCTTATTTAGATATTTGAAGAGTTCCTGCTTACCAAAATGAAAAAGGAATCCTTGGCTAAGGTGCCCAGCAAACACGAGGAACAATGTTTGCCTACAAATTGCTATGTCTCTCTATGGCAAGTGAGCTCCTGAAATTCATCACAAATGATTTATGAAAATAACAAGATGGATATTGCTTTGGCTTGTGTAAAGGATAATGAAGATGACTCAATGAAAAGAAATAAGGAAAAGAGAATTTCAGCAACTCTATGATTTTCTGTTTTGTTTTTGTTTTTTACAAAAAATTCAATTTACTTAAAAAAATTTTAGTGTCTACAATCTGGTAACATTGATTAGAATAAAAAGTACACATACCATTTGACCCAGCAATGACTCCTGAAAGTCTGTCCCTCAAAAGCACTGGTTTGTAAAGGGTGTTGTATGAGGGTGTTTATTGCAGTGTTGTTTGTAGCAGCAAAAAAAACTGGGAAAAAACTTTCGATAAGAACTTCCTAAACTGCTCCTTTGAGTATTGTATTCCATTTTTATTAACTGTATGTATATAAGAAGGATTCTGTGTGTAAACATGCTTCAGAAACACTGATTTATACAAAGTTAGACAGATGTGTTTATCATGGGCTTCTCAGAGCTATTAAGATGCTTATTCAGATATTATTTTAGGAAGTATTTATTGAGCCAGGACTTGTGTTGGGGAAAAAGAGCAACGATCAAGACCAATTCTTGCCATGCAAATAAAACCCACAATGAGGTACCACCTCACACCTGTCAGAACGGCCGTCATCAATAAGTCAGCAAACAACAAGTGTTGGCAAGGATGTGGAGAAAAGGCAACCCTTGTGCACTGTTGGTGGGATTGTAAATTGGGGCAGCCACTATGGAAAACAGTGTGGAGGTTTCTCAAAGAATTAAAACTAGAACTACCATATGATCCAGCAATCCCATTTCTGGGTACTTACCTGAAAAAAACAAAATCATTAATTAAAAAAGATATATGCACCCTTATGTCCATTGCAGCACTATTTACAATAGCCAAGATCTGGAAGACACATAGGTGTCTATCGATAGACGACTGGATAAAGAGGTGGTACATGTATACAATGGAATATTACCATAAAAAAAGAATGAAACCTTGCTATTTGCAACAATATGGATGGACCTAGAGGATATTATGCTAAGTAAAATAAGTCAGACAGAGAAAGACAAATACTATACGATTTCACTTACATGTAGAACCTAAAAAACAAAATAAACAAACAAACAAAACAAAAACAAACTCATAGATAGAGAAAAAAAACTAATGGTTGCCAGATGGGAGACTGGGGACTGGGTGAAAAAGGTGAAGGGATTCAGAAGTACAAAATGGGCGGCTGGTTAACTCAGTTGGTTAGAGCGCATTGCTACTAACACCAAGGTTGCTGGTTCGATCCCTGCATGGGCCACTTTGAGCAGCGCCCCTCAAAAAGAAATACAAATTGGTAGTTACAAAATAGTCACAGGGATGTAAATGATAGCATAGGGAATATAGTCAATAATAATGCAATAATTTTGTCTGGTGTCGGGGGCTGCAGGCTTGTCAGGGGATCACTTCATGAGTTATAGAAATGTCTAACCACTATGCTATGCACCTGAAACTAATATAATATGAAATGTCAACTGTAACTGGTTAGAAAAAAAAGACAAATTCTTGCTTCCAGGGAACTTTGAGTCATCACCGAATCAATAATTTGAAGAGTGATGAACTTCTCTTACAGGAGAAGGGCAGGGAGCCAGGCGTGCCGTGAGCAAGTCTAACTTAACTGGAACTCACAGGGCTTCCTGGAAAAAGTGACTTGAGGTGGAGAACAGAAGAAATGGGAATCAGCCCGAAAAAGGGGAGAAGAGAGACCGCATGCCAGAAAGAGGGAACCACATATGCAAAAGTGCTGATGAGAAAGAGAAGGGTGGGTGTGAGAAACTGAAAAAGCCCCATGTGGCTGGAGCAGAGAAAGAGCTGGCGATGGGAGAAGGGGGGTGGGCTTTGGGGGAGGATGGAGGGAGGGAGAGACCTCCTCAGGAGAAGTCAGGCCTTCACTCCAAGGGCAAGCAAAAGAAGGTGTTTTAAAACACTTTTACTGAGGTATAATTTAAATAGCACAGACTCTACCTATTTTTGTGCCTCGTTTGGGGAGCATTAGTAAATTTGTAGAGTTGTGCAACTGTCACCATAGTCTAATTTTAGAACATTCCTGTCACACACAAAAGTTCCCTGTGCCCAGACCCGGCCTCAGGAAACCACTGGTCTGCTTTCTGCCTCGACAGTTTTGTCTTTTCTAGAAATTTCATATAAATGGAATCATACAATGTGTCATCGTATATGTCTGGCTTGTTTCACTTAGCATGTTTTGGGGATTCATCCGTGTTGTTGCAGGTTGTCTATCACTAGTTCCTTCTTTTAATTGCTGAATAGTATTCCCTTGTGTGGGTATATTTGTTTTATCCATTTGCCAGTGGATGGACACCCGAATTTTCGCAGTTTTGGGCTATAATGAATAATGCTGCTATAACCGTTCAATACACACAAGTCCAAGTGGACACATTTTCATCTCTTTTGGGCGGACACCTAAGAGCAGAATTGCTGGATTGCTTTTACCATTCTAGGGAGTATGCAGTGGTATTTAACTGTGGTTCTCTAAAGACTAACGGTGCTGAGTATCACTTCAGGTGTTTCTTTGTCCTTCATGTATTTTTGGTGAAGTGTCTTGTTTCTGGGGATCCACATTGGTGAC
The DNA here is from genome assembly GCF_036562045.2 of Rhinolophus sinicus. Taxonomy (NCBI): domain Eukaryota; kingdom Metazoa; phylum Chordata; class Mammalia; order Chiroptera; family Rhinolophidae; genus Rhinolophus; species Rhinolophus sinicus. The sequence goes on from NC_133759.1 coordinate 37,664,155, forward strand.
TCACAGGACTCAGGCAGTTTTTTATAGTAATACTTACGGCAATGGGTTGTTCCAGCAAAAGCACACACACAGGACTAGCCAGGGGGTCAGGAGGAGGCCACGTGAAGGCTTCCCAAGTTCTCCCTCCTGGGGTGGGGGGCCGCACAGAGCACGCTTCTTCCTTCAGCAGTGAAATGCAGCAACGAGATCCATTGTTTCTGCCCAGAGAAGCCTGCTGGAGACTCAGAATCCAGGGTTTTTATGGTGGTGTAGGCACTCTGCCTGCACGACCAGCCATGACTACCGAAATTCCAAACTCCTACAAGGAAAGCAAGCAGGTGTTCATTATAAATCACGTTGTTTGTATAGTCTAGGCAAGCTGGTACAGCAGGATTCAGTGCCCCCAGGCAGATACCTCAGCCTTATCAGTTATAAAAGTAGGCGGTGCTCCAAAAGCCAATCCTCAGATGCCAGCCCAGGGCCACCCCCACGAGCAGGCCCTTCTAAAGAGCAACAGCAGACCTGCTGCACATGTCCAGTCAAATCTCTGGATCATTTTTAAGTTGGGTTTTAGTCTTTTTTTTTTTTTTGGAATTGTTAGAGTTCTTTACATACTCTGGGCACAAGTCATGTATTAGATATCCATTTTGCAAATGTGTGCTCTGCAACTTGTTTTCCATTTTCTTAGTGGTGTCCGTTGGAAGGAGTTTGGGCAGGGAAATGATATGACCAGATTTGCCCAAACACAAAACTGCTCTGGCTCCTATGTGGAGAATGGCCTGCAGGGGACAGGAGTGGTTGGGGAGGCCATTACAGTGGTCCAGGTAAGAGGTGATGGTGGTCTGCATTAAAAGGTGACACAAGGGACGGAGCCAAGAGGCTGCATATGAGGATGCATAGAAAGTAAGACCGACAGGCCATGCAGACACTCTTTATAGGTTTCCAACAGGAGAAAGAAAGGTAGGGCTCCCCAAACTTGTCCACAGAACACAATATTATTATTGTTTTGCATAGTGAAATTCCCATGAATTTGTGGGATTTTGGTGTTTTAATAATTTGGGAAAGGTGGGACCAGATGAGTGTTAGGGTCCCTTCTAGTTTTCACAGTCTACGGTGCCATGAACAAGTTCTTTTGGGGTTATTTTAACAATTAAAAAATATCCCACTGTGTGGCGTACGTGCGTTATTATAGATTGTTTATTAGTCACACACACATATCTATAATGCTGGGTTTTGGCCCCAAAAAATAACTTCATGACTGAATTTGAATACAGTCTAAGTATGGAGGCCATTGCAAAAATGGAATGCAGAAACTCTGTTAGCATAGGAAGTGCAAGGAGGGGATAAGGAAACTCACATTCATGTAGCAACCCAATTACCAAATGTACCTTACAAATCCGGAGTGCTACCTGTTTAAAATGGGATTTCACACCATTCTGTCCCAAGTAAGACAGACAGTATTACACATAAAAAATCCTTTCCTCAGGCTGGATACAGACGCCGGAAATTCTATTTACCAGAAGCCCAAACCCCTATTTTTCTATTCTTGCAAAATAAACAAAACAGCCTGGCAAACTAGATGCAAAGAAGGCCCGAGGGAATGGAAGGGAATGTGAAACCTGGTCTGCAGGTCGGAGTCAGTGCAGTAAATCAGGAGCATGGTGGTGAGACGTATTTGCTCTTCTGATACTAACAAACGGAGGCTACGTGAACCAACGAGACAAAGTGAGAGTACACAAATATATAAATGGTTTTGTTTGTTGGGCTACTTTAGAAGAGGACGATGTAAAGGCTCAGAAATGGATGTTTCACCGTGATACAGCCATGAGTCAGGATGAAGGCGTCTCCTCCAAGCCTAGTTGGGCCTGGTGCCCAGAGCCTGCAGAAAGGCTGGACAGGGAGATGGTGGCACACAAGGGCACTTGCTGTCAGGCGCACACCACAATAATAAACCCATTCTTAAGGAGATGATAATGAATCGAGCTCAGCAAGCATTCATTGTGCCCTGTCCGGGCCTCAGGGCCTTTGTAAATGCAGATCACTCTGAAAGCCCGTGGCCTCCATCCATCCCCAAGTATTGTGAGTTCTTCCAGGTCTCAAATCCATCCTTTCTTCCCTGCCATCAGGGTGAATCCCTGATGTTTTATGGGGTCTAAACTTTGTACAATTTTGAAGGCCCTTTACAGAAAAATAAAAAGTATGCATATGAAAGCAGACACCCACATAATTAGGGCCCCTCCAAGGATGCTGGAAGCTCCATTAGTGTCGTGGGGAACCTGCTGCCTCTGGTTGTCAGCACACATGGTATATTTGCCGTGAGAGCCCCTATCACAGTTTGTACTCATATATTTAGTGGTGTGATTATTTGACTCCTATCCATCGATCCAGGGGACTGTAAGCTTTTAGAGGGAAGAGACTGTGACTAATTTTTATTGTGCGCCTGATGTTTTGTCTAGTGCTTAGCACGCCCGAGTCCTCAATAAATATGATTTGAATACATGAATCCTGAATTTTCAATCGTAATAATGATAATCCTAAAAATACTACCTTCACTCATTGACGGTCTCCACTTGCCGGGTCCTGAATGACAGTTCTGAGGGTACAGGTATGTTGGAAGCCTCAGCCTGTAAAAACATGGGAGAGAAAGCCACGATGGACACCTAGAAGCAAAGGGAGACTGAAGTTGGGGTGCCTCTGACTCAAGGATGTGGCTTCTAATTTCTATCGTCAACAGCACTGTGTCCCTCAGGAGAAACATGACTTCATGAATGTTGGGGACTTTCTCCCCAAATTCATTCTTTATAAGAGGAGACTATTCTAAAGCTGCTGCCTCCTGATTTTCCCTCTTGGGAAACAGAGAACCCTCTTCATATACATATCCCACCACAGCCATGTCCTTAAACCAGTGGGTCTCAACCCGGGTGATTATTTTGTGCCCCAGGGGACATGTGGCAATGTTTGGGGGCATTTCTGTTGTTCTTCTGTTGCATTTCTGTTCTGTGTGTGTGTGTGTGTGTGTGTGTGTGTGTGTGTGTCTCAGAGTGTTACCACCAGCCTGGCATGGCTAGGGTCCAGGGATGCTAACCATCTTACAATGCACAGCCCGCCTCCCACAACAAAGAACGATCAGGCCCAGAAGGTCAATATTGCCTAAGAAGAGAAACCTTGCCTCAAACCCACAGGCTCCCTCTCTATCACTTTTTTGGGACACCACAGCTGTATACAGGTTTTTTTCCCTCTGTTGCCGTCTATACTCCACAACAGTGGGGCAGCATTGCTCAGAGATAGTCACCAGAGTAAATGTGATGTGATGTCAATCACACATTCAGCTTACTAAAAATAAATGTATACTTACTGTAACAGTCACTGTTTTAGGCCAGTGCATCGAATGGCTTGCGAATCTTATTAAAATGCAGATTCTGCATCAGTAGGTCTGGGGTGGAGCCTGAGTCTGCATTTCTCACCAAGGCATGTAAACACTGTGGCCTGGGACCACACTTGGAGTAGCAAATTTCTAGGCACTTAGGCTATATCAGCAAACAAAACAAAGACCTCCTGCCCTTGGAGAGCTTCCAGTCTGGCTAGGGGGACACTGGACCCAAAGAAAGTGGATAGGCTGGAGTCAGAGGTACTCAGAGACACAGATCAGAGCTGGAAGAGAACTGATGATGGCTAACCAAACCTCCCCATTTTAGAGGTTGGAAAACTGAGGCTTACAGTAGGGCAGGGAGCTAGTCAAAGTCATGTTGCTTGCTATGGCAGCTTTGGACAAGGCTGTTGGATTACTATTCCCCTCCACTATCAGGGTTTTTAGGGACCTTTTGAGGGGCAGAGCTCAATCAGGGTGGGAAATGGCCAGCAGCTTTAGAGATTGCAGGAGTGGAGGTCTGGGGAACCCCCACAGGAGGGTGTCACTATTCTGGAGCCGGGAACCCGATTTCCTACTTCACTCATTGCCATTATAACACCCTGCAAACACTGGGATATGTTTGGGGTGATATTACATTCTTTATGACGGACCCTTTGTTGTTTTGCAAGACTAAATCTGTAGCAAGGATGAACCAGGGTAAAAGTATGGAGAAGAAAATCCTGAATGCATTCAGGCTTTTGGTTAGCAAGCGTAATGAGTGAACTCAAACAGAATTAGGCCAAACAAAACCTCTTTCTAATCAGGAGTGGAATGACAAGTCCTGAATCCACACCAGACTCCTGGGCTCGTCTTTGAGGGCCCACTCACACAGGGCCATCTACCCAGAGCTTCCGGTTAGAGAACTGTTTGCATGGTATTGAAAAGCAATGGCTTCCTCCATGGCTCATACTTGGGAACATAACTTTTAAATTCATGCCAGTTTGATTGGCTCCGTAGCCAATTTCGTGGAGTCGCTAAAAAGAAGAGCAATAGCGGATACATCCAGCATTAATATAACAAAAGAAGAAAAAAGAGAAACTTTTCATTAGTACTTTTTGATGTCAATTTATTATTTAGCCCTTTTTCGATACCCAAACAGGTGGGCCGTCACAAAACATTCAAAAAGTCCTCTAAAACAGTCGAGGTATCTGTCTTACCTCAGCTCCGTTTTAGAAACCTGGAAATCAGGAGCCCTGGCATTTATAGAAGAACTATGTTAAAAACACCTGCTGTATCAAAAATACTGTTGGAGGATCACTCCTTAGAAACATTTTAGGATAAATTTTGTCAATGGCCAGGAAGCAGGCAGGTCATGGTTCTTAACAGAAGATTCCATGTAAATCAGCAAAGTGCTGCTTCCAAAAGTTTGACTCTTTGATGAGTATAATGTTGTTTGAAACATGGCGTTGACGAAGCCCATCGTTTGGTAATTAGCATCCTGTCAAGTCTCTCGGGTCAAGACCAGCACGCTGAACCTGGCCCTTGTCAAAGAAATGCATTGTGGGCAATTCTGATCTGACGGTCAGGGGTCCCTGTGGTGCGCAGACCCGCCTTCGGTGCACAGCCCCCAATGACCACGTACCATGTCCGAGGGCCTCTTCACCCACAGGCATGAGAGCTTTTGCCGCATCCTAATGACCTGACACACAATGCTAACTTCTTTGATAAATGTCTATCCTGGTGATGCAGACACTTGCTCCTCCCCAAAGAAGGGGTCTCTCTCTGGGATAGAAGACTCTTCAGAAATAAAATCATTGTTGAAATAAAACCAATGCAAAAAGAAAAAAACATGGAAAACGAAGACCTTAACGGGCCTCTCCTTTGGAGGAGTGGCTGGTCTCCGGCATTGCTCTGGGTGCTTTCCTCTCTCCGGCATTGTGCTGGGTGCTCTCGCCTTTCCAGGAACTGTCCCTGGTATAGAGGTTGTGGTCCTTGATGTAGCTGATGACTGCGTCGGGGAGCAGGTACTTCACGCTCCGCCCTTGGCCCAAGGCCTGCCTGATGTACGTGGCGCTGATCTCGTTCGGCACAGGCTCCCTGGCCAGGTGAATGTTGTGCTGGTACCTCTGCAGGATGGGTGAGGCCGAGATGTACCCCTTTGCGTCATGACCCACCCGGCCCACACACACCACGCCGAACTTCTCCACTATTTCCTGGATGTGCTCGTCTTTCCAGAGGTTGGGGGTCTGGAAGGTCTTCAGGACATCTGCCCCACAGAGGAGCTTTAGTTCAGGCACAGCTGGGAAAACAAGGGTGGATGCCAGCAAAGTTACCGAAGGGTCATGGCCAGTAAAGATAACATATTCCATTTGAAATTTTCACAAAATGCTTTTGGAATGTACTGGGAACGCAATGTCTGTATGTTCATGACTTAAAAAGAAAAAGCACGGAAATGAATCGGAAGCTACTGCAGGAATAGACAGTTGCAAGTAATAATTCAATCAGGTCAATTGTAAGTAATAAATCAGTATATTGTCTTATATTGGCAAAGTGCCAAGTCATACAAACCAGTGTCTTATTTTTAGTGTTATTATCATAAGTCTGTGGTTGCTAGATCCCATCGCAGAGTGGTCCAAAGACGGCTGTGCTGTACACAGAACCCCATCTGCTGACAGAAGGTAAGGTTCGTAAAACACTAGGGCTTCAGGTTAAGTCATTGCCCTTATCAAAATCTATTTCAGCCCTAACTCCTGGTACTTTTATAAGTAAGATCTCATCATAAAGGTTAATTATAAAGGATTGTTGGATAATCAAAAGGTCTCTAAGACTCCCCGCTAGTGACCTTTTCATCTGTTTTCAATAAAACAAAGCTCTAGAACACCTGATCAATGTGGATAATTCCTTGGCATTTGTTCTAACAGAAGGGTGATTGTGATGATAAAAGAAGACCTAACATTTATCGGGTGCTCACTATGAGAACAACTGCAAAGTGCATTACGTGCATAATCTCATTTCATCTTCAGAACGTCATGAGGTAGGTGTTATTGTTGCGCCCATTCTGCGGAGGGGGAAACTGAGGCACAGAGAGGCAAGCGACTTGCCTGAGGTCACTCCTCTAGGCAGAGTGGTCAGCATTGAAACCTGACAGCCAGCCGCCAGGTGGGGGCATTTGTAACTGAGAGGCTCTGCAGCTGCCTGCTGCCGCTCCCTGGCAGGAATTGTACATGCATCAGAATCGAGAAGCCCTTCCTGGGTTTTCCTGGCACCAGTTCACGTTCACGTCCCTTTTGAATGGGCTAATCTGGAAAGGAAAAATCAAGTCCAAGTTAGAAGCAACCAGCTGAATCTCTGGTCCTTCTAGAGGTGGATTCAAGCTTGGTAAAAAAGCAAAACCTGGGCTCCTAGAGCGCTGACATCTCTCAGTCACCATGAAACCTCAGCTGGGTGGGGCTTCAGGGACAGCACCTGCTGGGGAACAGCCTGATGTTTCGGCTCCTCTATTCCGGAACCTTCAAAGGAATCTGGACATGGACCAGACAGATGAGTTTAATAAGGAGCACCAGACCAGCTCTGGAATGGAAAGTGAGAAACTGGAGGTGTCATGGGGGAGGTCTGAGTTCCAGCCTCAGTTGGGCACAGGCTACTCTGGAGTTGGAGCCAAAATCCTTCCTTCTCTGGGCCTCAGTTTCCCAATCGATGAAATGGTGGGCACTAGATTTATTTACTCAGCAGACGTAATTACAGAAACACACTTTGCAAACACTCAAGCAGCATAGTATTAGTATAATGAAATGATACTCAAACATTTATAAGAACCAGACACCTTCGATTCAAATCCTGGCTCTGCCATTCAATAGCTGAGTGACCTCGACTGTAGAATGTGGATAGAACAGTACTTATCCCATAGGATTATTTCAGACTGAACTTACAAATGTAAAGTACTCGAAACTGTGCTTGGAACAGAGTAAGCGTGATAGCCACCCATCCACCCATCCACCCTCCCAATCCCCCACCTACTTATCTACCAATCCATTCATCCACACATCCTTTGAACACGTATGGGGCATCTCCTAAATGCATGGCCTTTAAAAATCATTAAAAATTATTCAATAACTCATATTTTCACTAATTTGGGCTGATCCCGTTGCTCACAACATATATGTAGACTTGTACTGTTTTGCATCTGTGAGGTTTTACTCTAATGTCTTATTTATTCAACCACTGAAATATAGCAAGATAATTATTCAATGATTGAATTATTTATTAAACCATTATAATATAGCAAAATAATGTAGTGAGACAACATAACAATTTGGTGGTTTTTATCTGGTCTTCCTATGGGGAAGGTTAGATGACGAACACTTAATGTCAGGGTCTCCTGAGGCCTGGGGCACCCTCTCTAGTTTACAAGGTTAGAGAACAGAGAAGACACCCCCGTCTTCTCCCGGTGGATTTTTGTGGGGATGATTTCCACATATCAGCTTCAATATCAGATACTGTTTAATTCATTAATGATGACAGTAAAGAAAATGATTCACTCCGAGACTTTGCCTACCGGGGACAAGTGCTCCTACCGTCCCTGTTCCTCACGTCAAAGGCACGTTGTCTTCCGGCAACATGGGCCTCAGACCCCAGCTCTGGGCAGCCCTGCCAGCAGGCCTCACAGAGGCCTGCACGTACCCCTTTCAGATCCACTCCCATCACTGCTACCAAATCTTCAGCTCAAGTGGCTCTGACTGGCCAAGTCCAAAGTACGTAAGTCTGAGGTACTGAATAAAGGCACCAATTTGATTCATTTTAAAAGTGACAGTGACATAAACAGGATGTCCACTGTCATTTTTAGGCAGTGTGCTCTGTTTGAATAGCCACAGGCTTGGAAAAGCAGATGAAGCAGCTATTTACATAGAATATGAAGAAGTGCCACCAGGACCGTTTTCTTTGAATGTCCAGTCGCCCTCTTTGATATAAAAAAAGCACCAACCCTGAGGTCAGCCAGCCCTGGGTTAGATCTTCTAGGACGCAGGCATAGTTACAGCAGACGGGCCTGCTTCCTGAGCTGTAAAATGGGAATGAGAAAATCTCCTGTGGAAGTTATGGAAACGAAGTGAGGGAGGCAATGCTAGGTGAGTTTCCTGCTTTGTACAGGGTATGGACCCTGCCACATGGGCCACAGACAGACATGGGAGTGTGGGACTTCTGGGTCTTAACAGGACACCAGCCATGAAGCCAGGTATTGCAACTAGAGGGCAGCACCCAACTTAGCCAGGCAAGGCCACCTTGGAAGTTAGTGTGAAATGGAAAGGGCGTCCTCGGAAGGTCCCTGAGCTGTGCTCAGCCCCATTAGCCAAGGACGGGGACACCTCCACAAAAGACAGACACACTGGGTCTGTTAGAGGTTCCAGGCACCCTTCACCCCAGTGTCACACCCAAGTAGCCCAGAACGCAGCAAGCAATCCACAGGGCTCTGGAGAGGCCGAGGAGGACCGCAAATCACAGGAGTGAGAAGCAAAGCAGGGCTCCGGCAGCCAGAAAATGCTGAGCTCAGCCTATAATTTGCATTTCCAGAGAAAAACAGCTCACAATACAATACATAGCACACAAAGTGGTCCTTTGGAAATATCTCACTAGTAACGTACAAGCCACATCATCAAAGGCCAAACTTATGTTGAGGAAAACCTCATCTTCCTTTTTTAAATTGCTCTAGTATTTTTTTCTGATTATAAACATGAAATTGGCATCAATTATGGAATGCATGGAAAATATATAAGTATTTAAAGTACAAAACAACAACAGCAACAATAATAATTCTGCTTCCTACAAAAATCGTCAATATTTTGGTGTATTTTAAAAAATCTTCCTCTCGATTTAGACATGCACGTAGATGTGAGAGTATAGTTACATGTTTTTATATACTTGAGATTATATATAGCATTGTATCCTGATTTTTCCCACTTACCTCATAAGCATTTCTCTAAACCATGAAAACCTTTTGTGTAGATTCTTCATCATATGTATATAGTATAATTTACTTATACATTCCTTTATGTTTAAACATTTTATTTTATGCCATTTATCACAGCAAAAATTGCTGTGATAAACATCTTTCTGCATAAATCTTTGTCCCGATTTCTAATTATTTCCTCAGCCGGATTCCTAGGAGGGGGTTATCTCAAGCAACGGGCATAACATTTTTGAAGTCCCTGATATATTTTGGTAAACTGAAAAGCCCACTTTTCATGCAACAAGATGAATACGACAGACAGGAAGAGGGTAAGGGACAAACCCCAACATGACTGCGCTGACCAGAGTAGGCTAGTAGCCCCTAGAAAAATAAATCCGAAAAGAATGTGGGATGAGCTTTGGCAGAGGGAGGGAGAGAGCCCATCTCAGTGAAAGCAGCTGAGACTGGTTTCATGGGGAAGGTGGGTCCCAAAACAGATAGGTTTTCAACAGGGAAGCCAAGAAGGGAAGGGGGAGGAGGGGCAGGCCAGGTAAAGAGCCAGACAGGGGTTCTGGAAGCATCTGCAGAGAGGTGAAGTGTGAGAAGCTGGGAACCTGAGGGTGGTATCCCTCCCCCATCCCTGCCTCCCACTGGAGGCTCCAGCATTCCCCAGCACCTGTGCTGTTTCCTGCCTTTGTGCCTTGCTCACCTGCCCTTCTGCCCAGAAATGCCCCCAACCCATAGAACTTACTAACCCTATGAGTGTCGGTGCAGGGGTCTCCTCTTTCAGGCCATGCTGGACTCACCACCATTACCACCTGTTTCCAGCTCAGGTCAGGGGCTGGGGCAAGCTGTCTCTGTACTCAGCCTGAGCCCAGAGCCTGGTCCAGCGGGGTGCTCAGCGAGTATCTTTAGAACCCTATTAGGAGTGACTGCTGAGCCAGAGATGGTTCAGAAAGGAGGCAGAAGGCTGAGAACTAACACGGTGCAGGGCTCATGACTGGGGCAGAGTGGAGATGAGCCCATGCAGCGAGTGGAGGAGAGGCAGACAGAGGCCGGAGGACTGTAATCAGCATTGGAGAAGCTGATTATACAGGAGGCTGTAACACCTTTTTTGGATTCCTACTCCAGTGTGCAGTTCCCCCAACTGGCTATAAAGCTCATCCCAGAGTGCCTATTAAACATCCAAATTCCCAAGCCTCATTCCCACTCAGGAGGTGTGGGGTGTGGCCTGGGAATTAGTGTTTTTAACAAGTGTCACAGGTGATTCTGCTGTGAGCGATCCAAGATTTGGGGAATGTTGCATGAAACCTTTAGGGCCTGGTGGCATTTTCCAGTCCTTTCAGAAGAGTGTTTCCCAATTTGTGTTCTGGGGAACACTGGTTCTCAGAAATACTATTAAAAAGAGTTCCATGATTAAAACGCAAAAATGACTATTATTTCCTTTTCTTCTAGAGTCACGATGCACATGAACAGAATATAGGTTCTGAAAAGTCCTGCAGTAAAGAAATCATTTTAGATTTCCCGTGACATTCCCAACACCTTCTGATCCGGAAAGTGTCCACCAACCAAAGTTGAGAGGGGCACAGCAGGAAACCCAGCAGATGCACCTGCTGGAATTTGGGCTCAGTGGGACCAGGGACACTACTGGTGTCACATCTTGCCCTCCCATCACCGGGTGCTCCTGTTTATTTGCAGGAGGGGGCTATGCATTTGACCCCCAATACCAGGACTGCCATTAGAGAGAAGGTGCTTTGAAATCACAGCTGACAAGGTTCCATCACACACCAGGAGTTGAGAACAGGGTAGAAACCCAGGGTTACACACTGAAAGGATAACCCAAATCAACTTTAGATTGTCTTTAAAACAGGTTTCCACTTCTGAGTAAACCACTGAGTTACACTGCTGTAAGTGTTAGTCTCTCAGTTTAAGGGTTATAATGGCACATTTTGTGACTGTCATCCATATCACAAGCACAAATCACAGAGCAAATTTCTTTGTGGCAGAAAATCCCCAATTAGCATAACAATGTATGAAGGGTGGTGGTGGATTGTTTAATTAGACCTTTCCCACTGGGCAGCTGACCCCATCAGGCCACCTTTAACACTCTTCCCTGTGCCCAGAGGGTAGTGACTCCTGTCAGAGCTCCCTCCCACTCACAAGGGGGTCAGCACCTACCTGCACGCTCCAGGGAGACACTCCCGCTGTGGTCCGGGCCTTCTGTCTGGGACAGAGAGCTGAGCAGCTCACTGTGGTGATGCCTGCGTTGTAAACATACGGCTCAGAGTGCCTATTAAACATCCAAATTCCCAAGCGACCGAGGGGCTCGGATTTTAAGTCTCAGCTTGCTTTCGTCCATTTAAGGTAACTCATTCTACAAACATTTGCTGAGGGCCTACTAAGTGCCAGGCCCTGTGCCAGGAGCTGGGACAGAAAGCAGACGCCATGGGGTCCTCACAGAGCGCCCTCTCCAAACAGTTCACTGCCTTCTGTGAGCCCTGGGTGAAAGGAGCATATTTCCGCTCCTTTTCCACATTATCTTTCAATTATCTCACTTTTTAAAAAGTTGAGTAGGGAATAAAGACATGGGTTATTAGAGTCAGACAGACCTGAGTTCAAGATACAAATTTTCATTTGTAAAGCCAGGATAATAGCGCTGACTTTTTAGACTCTTGTGAAGGCACATGAGCTACGACCCAGTAAGCAGGGGCACAGTGCCTGGCGCACAGCCGGCTCTCGAAAGAGATGCTCACTCTTAAGGGAAGGCAGCATCTGAGGACGCCAGAGGGAGACCGCGAAGGGTCTGGCTGGGAGCCCGGCTGCGTGGGTTGAATCCCAGCTCCCCCACAGGGAGGCTGTGTGACCCTGGGCCAGTGGTTTCAGGTCTCTGTGGGGATGATTGAGCACCTGCAAATCAAGGAATAATAACAGAGCCTGCCTCCGATGTAGTTATGAAGATTAAAGGAGCCGTCCACGCAAAGTGCACTGAACAGTGTGCAGCACAGAGCAAATCTCATTACGTGTTAGCATTTCAAATGTGATCAGACTGGCACCAATTTGGCATGTGCGGCTCTCTCAGCCTTTTATCCTCTGCAACTCAAGAGATACCTGTATCTTCTTCTTTTTTTTAAAATCAAACACAGGTCATCACTATGTCATATCAATTTGATCCTGTATCTTCTACCCACTGTATTACGCATTTACAGGCACTGGAGTGGGGAGGGAGCAGTGCCTAATGGTAAAAGCAGGTGCTCTGCAGCCAGAGTTGGTGAGTTCAAGTTTAGGTTCTCCTGCTTATATGAACCTGGATGGGTCACTAACACGCTCAGAGCTTCACCGACCTTGTCTGTTAATTGCTCATGAAAGTTCATACTGGCCTTATTTCCATCAGTATCACGAGACCACGCAGGAGGAAGTGCTTTTACCCTGCCAAATGCTGGAGAAGTGGCTCGATGCTGTTATTACTGGGGGAAGGCTCAGGCAGTCAAACCAGTTAGACTGCCTGGGTTGAAATTCTGGTGCCAGCTTGTAGCTGTGAGATCTTGGTGGGTTCCTTAAGCAATCTGCCTCCAGTTTCCTCATCTGTAGAATGGGGCGGCGGGGGATGGGTGGTGGTGCTAATGACAGTATCTACCCCAGAGAGCTGTTGTGAGGATTCAGCGAAGAGCTCAGCCTGGCCCATCCACAGAAAGTGCCCGATAAACATCAGCTGTTATTATTAAAACTGCTCCTAGTCTAGCTTCCCCACCAGACTGTGAACTCATCCAATCCATCTTTATTGTCTTAACACCTAGGACCTGCTTACCTACAGTCGGCTGAATTCAGGAATGATGGAAGGAGTGGATGAATAAATACATTTAATTCTGGTCCAAAGTCCTTCCTGATGATCTCAGAGACTCAGCCAAGTCATCTTACGGACTAGCTGTGTTTCCATATTGTCTTACTGCTTTGCTTTTGGTAAACTTCGTTTCTGAGGATTCACTCCTGGGTTAGTATGGAATCTCACATCAGACTGAAGTAGGTCTGCATCTCCACTCCACTCTCTAACTGTAGGACTCTAAGTGTGTTACTGATCCTTCCAGAGCCTCCATTTCCTCATCTGTAAAATGAGACTAATCCCACCTACTTCTCAGAGTTAGGGAGCTGACTAGATAGTTCATATGTGAAAGCGCCTGGTCCACATAGTAGGTGGTCAATAAAAAGTGGTGACTGTCATTTTATTTTACTTACCTTGAAGCTCCCGGTTCAAGTTGACCCTACTTAGAATATTAGCTGGATCTCTGAACCCTGGTGTTCAAATGCTTACTTTCAGTGCTGAATGCCTCTTCCTCACAGACCTCCACTGCCTCTGTGGGGCAGTGGCCATGACTTCCTCTTCCTGCCTGCCTGAGTGGAGCGTGGTGTGCCCAGCCCTGGGCCTGAGGACTGACCCTGGGAGCATGTTCTCTGTGTCCTCAGCAGCACCACGGGTCTCCGGGGACGCACGATCAGAGGTTCACTGTGGCAGGAGCAAAGTCAGCCATTCCGTGTTTCTACCTGGAGGTCCCTGGTTTTGAAGACGGCCATGAGCACGGCTTCAGAGTCAAACAGACTGGGGCTCCACCACTTGCTTGTTTGTTGTCATGACTGTGGTTAACTTAGCCTCCCTGAGCCTCAGTTTCTTCATCTGTAAAGTGAGGACAACATGAGATCATGTTTGCAAAGGGGTACATGAGATGATGAGGATGGGCCACATCAAGTGGCACTGTCACCAAGGCCCTCACCCCACACAATGGGGAAAAGGCCGGTGAGGTAAGTTATCGAATGCCCTAAACGCATGAAAGCTGACCTAGATTTTTTAAAATTTAGAGTAAAAATAAGCAACCTGGTAAAGAGAAAAAGAATCCTCAATAAGTCCCACAATGAGTTTACTTCCTAGTGACATTTGTCTCTGTCACTATGATGTAAATTCACTCTTGACTCTATGGAGAAGATACAAAGGGTGGGGTAGATTTCTACCATGTTTTTAAAATCACCTGTCTTTAAAATTTTAACCAGATTTTCAATCTTAAAGAAAAAAGTGCTTCTGGTAGTTTTAGGAAAGCATTGGTAGTCAAACAAATTTTCCAATGCAATGAATACGCTTTGGAGATGAAGCTTTCTCTAAATAGTGGGAAAAAAAGATCTTAACCAGCTATCTGATAAAATGGTCTTGACTATTTGTATCAGTGATTCTCAACCTTGGCTGCACAAAATAAATCATTTGGGGACCTTTTAAAAATTACCCATGACTAGACCTCACCCCAGACAAATCATAATCTTGGGGGGGGGGGGTGTTTGAGCATGCTTTTTCTTTAAAAAAGAAGCTTCCCAGGTGATTCCTACAACCAGAGTTGAGACCACTGGTTTGGATGGAACTCGGTACTAATCAAAAGCCTGATCACATACTTAGAGACGGAGGCTGTGGCCTCAATCCTGGCCACAGGTTAAAATCCCCAGGGAGCTCTTAAAAATCCTGACGCCCCCCACCCAGACTAGTGACATCTCAGTCTCTAGGGTAAGTCTCAGGCTTCGATACTTTTGAAAGCTCCTTAGGTGATTCAATGTGCAACCAGGGCTAAGAAGCACTGAACGCAAGGATATAGTAAAAAAAGAAAAAAAGAAAACATGTGTTAAGTAAAATCTTAGCTCATGCCTGCATTTTGCAGCAGAAGCACTAATAATATTATGCAGTAGTGTAGTCAGTTCCTATTTATCTGGGAATAGCTTATCTGTTTTGAGGATAAGTTATGGGCTAGTGCTAGGATGCAGGGAAGGTAGCTAACATTATTAAACACCTACCACAAACCCGGTATTTTGCCTACACCACCTCATTTAATTCACGCAGTACCCTAGTAAAGTAGGTGGTATCATCCCATTTTACTAGGTGAGGAATTGAGGCTCAGAGAGTCTAACTCACTTAGAGCAAGTCACTTAGCTAGTAGTAAACTGGGCTCCAAAACCTGAGCCCTGGGCCGTACTCTACAGCATGGTGGAGGACAGTGGCGGGCTGTTTCTGACTACATATTAAAGCTAAATGACTTGTTGGATTATCTATTGTTTTGTTTCTATTCTCCTCTGTTAGCCTAGATATATGCGAGCTGACGATATGGCTTATTCTGAAAGGATGATCCAGGTGTAAATTTATTCCTTATGTTAAAAAAAAGAGAGCGCATATCTCTTAACAATCATTTCATATTTGCTCTCCTTTTAATTTGGCAAGAGTTTCGGAAGTAACACTGTCACTGCTGAATGCTTCCAGCTGGTTCTTTCCCCAGTAAAAAGAAAATAATAAGAACCAGGATACGTAACTAAATGTTTACCTTTACTAAAAATGTAAACATTTTTCTCCCAAGTTACTTTGAAGATAAGTGAAAAACGAAAACCAAAAGAGATTATGAACAGGGCTGCCAATTATCTGACTTGTCCCTTGTGCTTCCCAATAGATTAAAAAATGCAGTCCACAATTTGCAATTCCTTCCAGCAGAGCTGGCTGTCATTAGGGATGAGGCAGGCCCCCCTCACAATCCCGGACAGCCAGGACAGGTGGGACTTCCTACTTCTCTAGCAAACTCCCAGTACTGTTTCCCACCATAAGTCAGTGACCTATGGTTCTAACATGCAGGACTTGTCAGGGCTTATAAACAGCAAATTACTTATGTTGAATGCTAACAGCAATTCCAAAAGGAAAAAAAAATAAATCCCGTGTAACTATTTCTAGATTCATAGTTCTTTTCTGTTTTAAACTCTAGATTTATAGAACCCAGGATTTGTATAATTAGAAAAGATGGCTTATTATGTAGATGCAGTTTTCAATCTACTGAATTACGATAATAAGGTCCCATTTACTGAATATTCTTATGTGCTTCTGTCAGAAAAGTCATTTACATCTTTAAAATCCTCATTAGGTTGTATTGTCCCTGTCTCGCAAGTGAGAAATGTGTCTCAGAGACGTTAAGTCAAATGCCTCAAGTCACAGGGCTACTAAGTGGTGACAGTGGAGCCAGATTTTCTTCTCAGAAAATTTGAAGTATCAGCTGCCAGAACCTACTCCCAACTTACTCTCTCAAACAAAATGCTCGAAAACCATCATGTCTGGGCGGCCGGATGGCTCAGTTGGTTAGAGCATGAGCTCTGAACAACAGGGTTGCCGGTTCAATTCCTACATCGGCCAGTGAGCTGCACCCTCCACAACTAGATTGAAGACAATGAGCTGCCGCTGAGCTACCAGAGAGGCGGCCGGATGGCTCAGTTGGTTAGAGCGCGGGCTCTCAACAACAAGGTTGCCGGTACAATTCCCGCGTGAGATGGTGGGCTGCGCCCCCTGCAACTAAAAGATTGAAAACGGTGACTGGACTTGGAGCTGAGCTGCACCCTCCACAACTAGATTGAAGGACAATGACTTGGAGCCCACGGACCCTAGAGAAACACACTGTTCCCCAATATTCCCCAATAAAATTTATTAAAAATAAAAATAAAAAAAACCCATCATGTTACAAAAGTGCACAAAAACACATACGACTACACCAACCCACTCTTTCTAGCCACTCTGGATTACTATTTTAGGAATGTCTCCTGTATTTATACCTTAGCTCCCACGGTTTCCTTCAGATAATGTCATCTATCAATTGTCTAGTATGTTTAATAATAGAGTACTTCAACACAAACTATCTCACACAATTATCTAAACTTTGAAGAAAGGAGTGATATGTCTATTTCACTAACATAGAAATTAATGGTAATAAAGTTTAGTGAACTCATTTAAGTCCATGGAGTTCACCAGAAATGGTCCACACTGATGCCTGACCCAAACTCCTCTCCTTTTCACTGCCCCGCTGTTGTCCCGCAGCAGCCTAAGCGTCTGTCTAAAGAAAGGAGAGTCTGTGAGACGGATCCTTTCAGGGACTTTGCTTCACCTGTGTGCTTACACCTTATGTCTCCCTGTTTGGCCCCAAAGGATGGCTGGTCAGCCAATGACGGGTAAGATTCCCCATGGGGGGGAGTAACCCAAGCCAGGCACAGCTGCGTGGGGACCACCAGAAGAACTCACGGGGTCAATAGAGGTGGGCACAGCCCCCCCACCCTCCCCCGGCTAAGGAAAGCTTCTGGCTATGTGGCTGCATTCATTCCCACAACTGCTTGGGAAGTGAGTCAATGATGTGATAACATCAGTTCTCCTTCCATGCTTATCAATAAGTTTCAGCATAAAGGTTTTTTTCCCTGGGGAGGCACATACTACAATTATTAAGACATCATGGGACTTTTGATTCCGGCTGTTTGCAGGCAAGGGTGATTAGTTTGAACCAGTTTTCTGGTATGATGTATGAGACTCACAGACCGTGGAGAAAGCAATGCTACTTCCTTGTGTGTACATCAATAAAAGCCACAAGGTGGCCCGATTCGGGGCTCTCAGTCCTTTGAGGCTGTGAGACCCTTGGCCCCTGTTTCATAACTTTCTTGATTTTTGAAATAAGACTGGGCGTTTCCACAAAGCGCATCTGAGGGCAGCGGTTTGTGGTTTTCTTTACTCAGGACCTCTCTGGGAATGTGAGTCTGTGGGTCTTTCTCCCTCTAAGGTGAGGCACTTCTTGGATTTTGGCTGAGAAGGCCTGGCTGAAGCCCCACTGCACACTCTATCCCTACTTTTCACCCCGGGGCTCTGCAGACCCTGGCCCTGGTCATCAGGCCCTGGTCATCACACAAAAGCATGTGCACTGTTACCTCAGCACCTTTACTGTCTCCATCCACTGCGCCTGCTCACTCTCCCAGGGGTCGACTCGGATCCAGTCGGACGTCTGCAGCGCCAGCCGGACCATGGCGACGCGGTGCTGGGCAGCCGCGAGGTCTTTCTTCCTGTACTTGTCATTGACAGGAGAGATGATCCCCTGGACCACCTGGTACATTCCTAGGCGAGAGAGAGCAGTGGTGTTGCACGGACAAATGCTCGCCACCTGGCAGCCTGAATTCAGGCAGGGGCTAAAAATTCCCATGCCTCATCCTGGCTGGGAACAGACCTTGGCATTCTCTCCTGGGTGGCAAGCTCCCTTAGGCCAGGGTAAAGGCCCACCTCAGGGACCATGTGCTTCTCCTCCAGAGCCTTCTACAACCCCGAGTAATACTTCGGAGAGGAAGGCTGTGAGGGTGGAGCCAGACAAGACTCCCAGATAGCAATGTGGACAGTTCAGGTCAGAGTAGGGTGGAGGAACACCACGCCTTCCCCTGTGTGGGACTTAACAGATGTGCTCTCACTCTCTAATCACGAATGGGACAATAGTCACATATAGTTTCTTAGTCAAACAATAGATCTTGTGGATCAAAGATGAAGGGACGGGATTTAGCATGAATCAGGTGTGTGCGTGATGGAAGAAAACTGACTGCACAGACCCACCATTGGCGGCGGAGGAATGTGCTGCTACGGGAATGGGAATGCTTACTTTGGAACAGAGAGGCATGGGCTGTGCTGATTAGCGATGCTGTATGGCTCAGGGCCTGGAGAATGGGCATTTTAAGTTTGAGTTACGGCGACATTGTAGAAGCTACAGAAAACCATCATGTAAAGAGTATGAACGCCACTCAAAGAGCCTCGGGTGGGAGCCCAGCTCCACCACGCTAGGACGCCTTCAGGAAATTACTAAGCTATTCGAAAAACTAAAATACTTAGCCATTTGAATTTCAGTTTTCCTGTCTGTAAAATGGGATAATACCTGCTTGGTAGGACCTTGTGGTAAAGATAATGTTTACGTAGTGAGATAATATTTTGATTGAGTATATATTTTTTAAAAATTGTATTGTAAACTATAACATGCACATAAAAGGGCATAAAACACATATGGTTTGACGGAGAGTTATAAAGTATATCCTGCTGTAATCGTTAAGTAAGTTAATATACAGAACGCTTTGTGGCACACCAGAAGTTCCCTATCACAACCCCACTCTGACTAGTCTTACTTTTATAATATTAATTCTCTTGCTTTCCTTTATAGCATTTCCTTTATTATTAACATTTTATGAATAAATGTATTTCATGTATTTAAGCAGGCTTTAAAAAACATAGATCCATTTTGCCTGCTTCTGAAACTTTTATAAATGGAATCACATTGAATGTATTCTTTTGTTAATTCTTTTTCACTTTATGTAAGTAAAATTCATGTAGAACCACCAGTTATATTGCTGTATAACATTCCATTGCACGATCATATACCAAATAATTGATCTATTTTACTGTTGATGGATTTGGTTGGATTCTGGCTTTAGACAAGTACGAATAAAGCTGCTAAGAAAATCCTCTCACAAATCCCCCTATGAATATACGCCCACGTTTCTTAGGATATATACTTAAGAGTGGAACTGCTGCGTCACATGGTAGGTGTGTTTGCGGCTTTACTAGATGATGTTCAAAAGTTTTCTATAGTGGTTGTAGCTAATGTCCCTCCAACCAGCGATGTATGAGTTTCATTTTCTCCACACCATGACATATGGGGATATTCTCAGGGTTTTCCCAATTTGATACAGGTGTAGTTATATCTCATTGTGTGTGTGTGTGTGTGTGTTAAACTTTCATTTATTTACGTGTGTTTTTCCAGGACCCATCAGCTCTAAGTCAAATAGCTGTTTCAATCTAGTTGTGGAGGGCGCAGCTCACAGTGGCCCAAGTGGGGATTGAACCGGCAACCTTCTTAAGAGCACCGCACTCTAACCAACTGAGCTAACTGGCCACCCCTCATTGTGGTTTTGTTTGTTTTCCTGCTTACTAGTGAGGCTGAACATTAATTTGTATATATTATTAAACATTCAAGGTTAATTTTTTGTGAGTGCCTGTTCAAATCTTTTGCCCGTATTTTGGGTTGTCTGCCTTTTAATCAATTGATTTGTAGAATACTTCATATATTCTATGTAGCAGCCCTTTGTTGGTTGGTTATATATGTCATAAATATCTTCTCTCACTTTATGGCTTGTCTTATTGTTCTTTTTATAGACTCTTTATTTTTATTATTTTTAAATTTATTGGGGGGACAATGGTTAGTAAAATTACATAGGTTTCAAGGGTACAATTCTATAGAATCTTTCTGAAAACAAAAGTTCTTAATTTTAATGTAGTTGGGTTATTAGTTTTTTCCTTTATGGTTAGTGCATTTTGCATTATAAAGACATTTTCCTATATTAGTTCATCAAAGGTTTATCATTTTGTTTTTCACATTTGGGTCTTTGTGCATGATGTGAGTCCTACTAAGTTATTTTCCACTTGGACAGTCAATTACTCCAGCAACATTTACCAAAAAGGCCCCCTCCATCCCACTGCTGTGCCCTGCCACCTGTGTCGAAGGTCAAGTGTCCACCTGTGCATGGGCTTGTTTCTCTACTCTCTGTTCTGAACTGTTGCTCGATTTGTCTGTCCTGGTGCAGTGTCACACTGCTTCGCTTAATGTAGCTTTATTTTACATCTTGAGATCTGATTAAGCAAATTCTCCCACCTTGTCTTCTTCAACAGTGTCTTGGTAATTCTTGACTTTTTGAGTTTCCCATAGAAATTTTCGAAAGAACTTGTCCAGTTCCACAAAAATGAATCCCCCATCTACAACCCAAAAAACCTGTTGAAATTTTGATAGGAATTGAATTGAATGTACAATTCAACTTAGGGAGAACTGATATCTTTACAATATTGAGCCTTCCGGTCCACATGCGTGGTACATCTTTCCATTTATTCAGGTCTTCTGAAAGGTCTCTAACGTTTTATCAATTTTCTTGTAGAGCACTTACATGTCTTTTGTAAGGCTTATTCCTAGATACTTGATTTTTTTGGATGCCACTATAAATGGCATTTTTAAAACAATCCTTTTTTCTGTTTGTGGCTGATATATAGAAATATAATTGATTTAGGTATCTTGAATGTATATCTAGTAAACTTGCTAAACTCTCGTATTAATTCTAATCATTTATCTGCAGAGTCTTTTGAATCTTCTATGTCCAAAATAAAAACACCTGAAAATACTGACCATTTTGCTGACTCATTTCCAATCCTTACACCTTTTATTTTTCTTGTGGCATCATTTAAGACCGATAACGTAATGCTGAATAGAGAATGGTGTTAGCAGCCACCCTTGTCTTATTCCCATGATCAGGAAAAGATTTTAAGTTTCGTTAGTACTTATGGAGCTTGCTGCAAGTTTTCTTTTTCAGTTGATACTCTTTTTCAGGTGTGGCTGAGACAATGTAGTGTGTTCAGTAAGACCCATTATTATTTTTACTTTTTCTGGGCACATAGGAAGGTAATATTTCTGTTCCTCTTGAAATTAAGTTGGGTTTAATGTTAATTTACGGAGTTATAGTCAATGGGATGTGGGTGGAAAGGGATGTGGGTGGAAGTGATGTATACCCCATCTAGTCTTGGCCATAAAAACTCCTACATGACCCTCCAATTTTCTTATAGTGAGTCTGAAAACTGTAACTACGATAGCAAAGCCATAGATGGGGCCTACTAGGGTCCCTGAGACACAGCTTGGAAGGGAACTGACCTGTAGATCTTCTGAACCTACATTTATCTCATGAGAGATAAACTTTATGTGTTAAGCTCCTGAAATTGGGAGATTTGTTTTTGTTATTGCAGTCTAGCCTGGTCTATCCTGTCAAATATTTTACTTTAAGAGACATTTCCAGCTATTCCTAGTTTAAAAGCTTTTGTCGTAAGTGAATTTTATCAAATATTTTTTCTGCAACCCTTGAAATGATTGTGTGATTTTTCTTGTTTAGTCACTTAATGTAGTGGATTGCATTGATTAACTTTCTAATCTTTTACATTGCATTCTGGAGATAAACTCGATTTGGTCAAGATATACTGTCTTTTTAGTGTATAGATTTATTTTGCTAATTTTTTCTTTTTAGGAAGTGAAAGAGGCCTATAATTTTCTGTTCTCTTATTGTCCTAATCAGGTTTTGATATCAAGGTTATGCTAGCCTCATAAAAAATGTTGGGGAGCTCTCTCTTTTTCTGTGTTCTAAAAGAGCTTGTGTATGATTGAAATAACACTTTTTTTTTCTTAAGTATTTGGTAGAACTTACCAGTAAAGTCTTATGAGGCTGCAGTTTGATTTGTGTGAAAAGTTTTGACTACTGATTTAATTTCTTTAATGGTTGTAAAATGATTCATATTTTTATTTCTTCATTATAATTTTTGTAACATTTTTCTAGGATTTTATCCATTATGTCTAATTTTTGAAATTTACTGACATAAGTTTGTTCACAATATTATCTTATCTGTTTAGTGTCAACCCCATCTGTAGTGATGTCCTTTTCATTCCTAATGTTGGTTGTGTTTCCATTCTTTTTCCTTGCTCAATCTTGAGAGAGGTTTATTATTTTATTAGTCTTTTTAAAGAATCATCTTTCCATTTTATCAATTTCCGTTCTTATTTTATTAATTCTATCCTTCTACTTCCTTGCTGTTATTTTGTTATTCTTTTTCTAACTTCTTGTGATGGATGCTCAGCTGACTAATTTGTGGTTTGTCATATTTTCTGACATACACAGTTCAGGCTACAAAATTCTCCTCTTCGTACGCCTTTACTTGCATCCCACAAATTTTGATATGTTGTGTTTTCATAATCACTCAGTTCAAAATATTTTCTGATTTCCATTATTATATCTTTTTTTTATCCATGAGTTATTTAGAAGTATTTTTCTTCATTACCAAACATATTGAGATATTTGGTTATCTTTCTGTTATTGACTTCTAGCTTAGTTGCACTGTAGTCAGAAAACATACTCTGTATTGATTTTAATCACTTGAAATGTGTTGATACTTGCTTTATGTCCCAGGATATGGCCAGATTTAGTAAACATTCCATGTGTGCTTTAAAAGACTGTGTATTCTATTATTGTTGGGTGAAATGTTCTATCCGTTCAGTCAAAACTGCTAATTGTTTAAATCCAATGTTCTTACTGATTTTTGGTCTACTTGTTGTATTAGTTACTTAGAGAGACATATTAAAATCTCCTATATGATTATGAAGTTTTCTGCTTTTCCATTTAATCTTTAGAATTTTTTAAGCATACATTGTTGTCTACATATTATTCTTACATATCTTTTAGTGACTTGAGCCTATTTATCTCTAGTAATGTTTCTTGACTTTAAGTTTATATGTTTAATATTAATAAAGCCTCAACAGCTTTATTTTGGTTAGTATATGACGTATTTTTTTTCACCCTTTTTCTTCCAACCTTTTTATACTTCATTTAGGCAAATGTTTTGTAAATAGCCTACAGCTGAATTAAAAACATTTTAAGTCAAGTTTGACAATTATTGACTTTTAACTGGAACATTAACTTCACTTACACTTAATGTGAATGTTGATATATTTAAGTTTCAAGCCACCATCTTATTTTGTGTTTCTTTTTTGTCATACAAGTTTTATGCTTTTTTTTCTCCTTTTCTGCCTTCTTAGGACTTATTTCATTTTCTTTCTCTCAGATTACAACTTACATATACAGACTTATTTCCTAAATAAATTAAGACCTTTCCCCTCTTCCTCCACAACACAGAACTTTACAATTCCATTTATCACCTCCTGACTTACATGTTACTGTTGTAGACATTTTAAGTCTATTTTCCCCCCAACCCTCTTAGACTATATTATTCTGCTTTATGCAACCAATCTTATTTATATTGACCCAGTATTTGCCATTGTCTTTGTATTCCATTTCTTTTTGCATATCAGATCTTCTATCTGGGAATCACTCTCTTTCTGACAGAATATATCCTGCAGCATTTCCTTAAGTTAGTGATTTCCTTCTTGAAAGACATTTTCAACATATTACCTTCATTTCTGAAAGATATTTTCAGACAGGGTACCACAGTCTTCTGACTTCAGATGTTGCTGTTGAGAAGTCATAATCTGTGTTTCTTTGGTTGCCTTCAATTTTTTCTTTTTCTACATATAGATTTATTTTTATTTATCCTGTTTTGGGATCACCGGGTCTCTTAAATCTGTGGAGTGGTGTCTTTTTTAGAGCTGGAAAATTTTTAGTTACTATCTCTTTAGAAATTGCCTCTGTCCCTTTTCTGCTTCCCTTTTCTTCTGAATGTGTATATATGCAGCCTGCATGTCTCCTAAAAAAAAAAAAAAAAAAAAATTCTCTTTCTCTGTCTGCTCCATTCTGGATATTTTCATTTGATCTCTATTCCAGTTCACTGAGTCTCTATTTTTCTCTCTCTAATCTTATTTCAATTCATTCATTGAACTTTTGAGTCTTCCAGTTTATGAACATATAAATCTCTCCATTTGTCTAGGTCTTTGAATTCTTTCATAAGCATCTTCATAAGCATTTTCAGGACACAAATTCCATATATGTTCTGCTGATTTATACCTAAGTATTTCATTTTCTTTAGATCAGCTGTAAATGGTTTACCGTTTTGTTTTTGTTTTTCACATGTTTGTTATTAGTATATAGAAATATGATTGATTTTTGTTTGTTGATCTTTATCTTGCAACTAAACTCATCTATTGTCTTTTATTTTTAAATAGATACCTTGGGATTGTCTACATAAGCAATCATGTCACATGCAAACAGAGAAAGTTTTATTTCTTTTATTCTTGATTTGAGATCTTTCCTTTTTTTCTAATATAAGCTGTTAGTGTTATACATTTCCTTCTTAGTACTGCTTTAGCTGCATTAACACATTTTGATTTGTTGTATTTTCACTTTCACGCAGTTTCATGTATTTTTAAAAATTTCCTTTTGAGACTTTCTCTTTGACCTGTGGATTATTTAGATGCGTGTTGTTTAATATCCAAGTGTTATACTATTTTCCTGTTGTTTCTTTTACTGGTTTCAGTTTGATTACATTATAGTCATAGACCATAATCTGTATGACTTGAATTCTTTTAAACTTTTTGTAATTTATGTTATGGCTCAGAATGTGGCCTACGGTCTATTTAAAGGGGGTTTGAAAAAAAGGTATATTCTGCTATTGTTGGGTAGAGAGTTCTATCATATCAATTAGATCCTTTTGATTGAATGTGTTGTTCAGTTTTTCTATCTCCTTGATGATTTTCTAATATTTCTGTCAATTGCTGAAAGTGGAGTGTTGAAGTCCCTGCCTATAACTGAATTTGTCTGTTTTGCTTTCTAGCTCTATCAGTTTTTGCTTCCTGTATTTTGAGACTCTGTTTTTTTTTTTTTTGTTTGTTTTTTTTGTACACATTTAGGATTGTTATATCTTTTTAGTGGACTTTCATTGAACTTTTAATTTTGTTTATTTTAGTCATCATGTCTAGAAGTTCTGATTGGTTTGTCTAATCTGGTAAGTCACTTTTTATAGTTTCTTTTCTTTCCTTAAAGAAAAGCATAACTTTTAATATCTGTATCTGAAAATGCCAATTTCAAAGTCCGTACAGGTTATTTTTACTGCCTGTTGTTTCTGCTAGTTCTTAGTCACATTGTTTTGTTTCTTTTGTGCTTATTTTTGACTGCTTATTCGTCGATGCCCCTGACTAGTTATTTGTGGGTGCTCTCTAGGCCCTAGATAGATATGCCCTCCTCCAGAAAGGCTTTATGTTTGCTTTTGCCAGGCACATGTAGTTATTAAAAGCAAGTCATGGATGACCTTAAATCAAGTTCTTGACTTGAGGCAAAGAGTTGCAAATATGAACAAAGGCTAATGTGTGGCCATTTCTTTCTAGCAATATTTTATCTTTTCCTTTTTCTTTTCCTGCTTGCTTTAGTATCAAGGCACCTAGGCTTCTCTGAAATCCTCTAAGATTGGGGAAAGAAGGTAGGTTAAGATCTAGTTTACTCTGGCCCTGAGAGTATAGCTCCTTGGGGGTCCAGTTTAATGTAGGGGGAAGGCACCCCTAAGGCTCCCCAGCTTGGGTGGTCTCCAGCCTTTGAGCTCTTTCCCTCTTGGCTTCTATGGCCACTGATTCAAAGCTTATGTGGGCCAGTGCTGGCAAGTGCCCACAGACCATCAGTGGTTCTGTTGTTCCAGTAGCTACCAACCTCCTAGGTTACAGGTGTTTATCTCTCAGCTGGTCTGAGACATCCCCACTTTTCAGCTTTAAAAGTGAGCTTTGAAAAGTGTTCTATTCACCATTTATTGTTGTTTTAGTGGGAGAGTTGATCCAAAGAGTACAGCCTGCTCTAGCCTGGAAGCTGGAAGTGCTCTGAGGCATTTTCCATGCCCTGTAACCTGGCGGCCCTAGGGCCTTCCTTCATGGAGGCTGTGGTATCCACTTCTCCAGGTGGATGGCAGAACTAGCGGAGAATAAAAAGAGGACGTTCGGCTTTTGACTTCCAGCACTGGCTGCTAAAACTTATTTCAGAGGAACACTTACGAAGGTTACAGCTTTCATTTAGAAGAGTCATGGTTTGTTGTGAGAAAAATATTAAAGTTCCAAAAGATATCCTTAAAAAAAAAAAAAAAGAAAGAAAAGAAGAACCAGAGCCCAGGGAATCAGAGTGCACAGTTTTACTAAAATAGAAGGAGAGAATATGAAAATTGTAATACCCAATATATACCGGTAACAAAAGATGAATACAAGTCATGTTTGACTTCACAATTACAAGAGGTGCTCAAAGTGGTTACCATCAGCGTCCAGACACTTCTGATGACAGCGAACCACTGCTTGAGCAATGTTGACCCAAGTGTCCACTTGTATACATTTTTTTGGCACCTCCGGTATTTATACACATCTGAGACCCGTGTTATACATGGAACATGTTATTTCTTTCTCTTTTCCTTCTTAAAAAAAGTGGGAGCTGGGAAAACTAACTTCTGCTGGGTACTAATTCTCTTGGGCAATTTACACACATTTAACTTTCACATTTGTCTGTTTTATTGGAGGAAAACGGGGGTAGGGCACCAGAGTCCCCTTCAGGCAGCTCTGCTGGGCATCTTGGATACTCAGGTGTCACCTGTGATGGTTTAGCTCATCTTGACAGGGCAGGTTGTACACTGAGAAATCATTGCTTTGTTATAGCACCCAGGAGAGGAGTGTCAATAAAAATAACAATTTGGACTAAAACTCCTTCTTGCCCTCCAAATGGTCATGAGTTTAAGCCTTTTCCCTTTCCCGCAATCCCACAATCCTAGTGTTGCCTCTTCTGTGACCTCTCCTCCCCTTCGTTAGATGCAGGTACCTCTCTGGTGAGCCTACTGCCACCCCGACACACCTCCATTAGAGCACTTGTATGATAGTGGTCTGTTTGCCTTTGTCTTTCCCATGAGACTGACAGCTTCCTAAGGATGGGAACCATCTTCAATCTGCTGCCATGCCCAGCACATTGCTTAGTATGAAGGTACACCGCCCTTACCTTGAGGTTACCATAGCAATACATGGCTGTGACTTTAACATGGTGGACAGAATTCCTTGCTTATCTCCATGCCCTGGGGAAAATCTAATAAAATGGCAATAGAAGTAGTATGAAATCACAAAGGCAAAGAGAGTGAGAAAGGAGACAATAATAGGTGGGAAAGGTGAACAACATTTTGGAAGCTAGAGAGCTGAAGAACAATGGTTAACAGAACAAGCAGAGTCTGCAGGCAGGGAAGGTGATTAGGGACAAGGTACACTGTACGACAGAAGCCCCGAGTGGTTCAGGACCTGGAAGAGCCCACAACCTCTCCAGGTTGGGGTGCCAGTGGGCCTGAGCACAGAAGGACTAGTTGAGAGCTTGCCTAAGGAGCCCTTAGATCCAATCGCCTACCTTAGTTTCCCATCCGGGCAGAAGACCAGATATCTGCTTTCTGATGAGGTTGAATCAGAGAGACTCTCGACTCCCAAATACAGGCACCGCTGGGAGGAGGGGTAAGTCCCATCCTTAAGACAAGAGGATTAAGTGTGGCTCCCAGCACACCAGACTGAAGATGTCTCTCTGGCAAACAGACCCACCTAGGGCCTGATCTCATGGCCATGAGGCCTGCCAGCTCCATCCATACACTCAGATCTTCCAGCCAGCACTTAGGGCCCGATCGGCAACTATGAGTGGACAGCCTAAGAAGAGACACGTTTCAGAAAGGTGCTGAGTGTGAAAGACAGAGACCAAAACAACCACCAGGAGAAAAGGAACTCGGAGGATACAAAGGCAATGCAGAGAGCAAGATGAAATTTCAAAAATCTCCAAATAATGTTGTCAGAGAGATAAGAGATGATATTCACACCATGAAACAAAAATGGGATGCTTTATAAAGAAATAATCAGGAAACAGGAAGAAGCTCTTAGAAATTAAAAAAAATATTCATGCATTCAACTATATCCACCAACTGCGTATTACATGCCAGGCACTGCGCTAGGTACAGGGGAGGCATAGTGGGGTTATGATAAAGCAGACAAATTCTTGTCCTGATGGCACTTACATTCTGGTTGATGACAGCAGCAATACAATCAATTAGTAGAAGAATTGAAAGCTAAGTTTGAGAAAATTATAATGCCAGAAAGAAGATAAAATCAGAGAATTGATCCAGGAGGTCCAACATCTAACTAACAGAAATTCCTGAAAGAGAACAGAGGGAGGAAAACATCAAAGAAATAATATAAATATTTTCCTAGACTAGAAGGACCTAAATTTTCAGAGTCAAAGGCCCTCTGACTGCCCAGCTCTTTGAATAAAAGAACGTCCACACACTGGCAAACCATTATAAAACTTTAGACTGCCAGGTTTAATGAGAAGATTTTAAAAAGTTTCCGGAGAGAAAACCAGAGGCTGAATACACAGGCCTGGGAAGCAGGATATCAATGGACATCTCAACATCAATTCTAGGATCCCGAAGACAGTGGAGCAAAGTCTTCAAAACATTAAAGAAAAATTATTTCCAACCGAGAACTCTATATTTGGCCAAATAACCAATCAATTAGAACAGGAGTTGGAAAACTTTTTCTATTAAGAAACATAGTAAATAGTTTAGGCTTTGTGGACTATATCGTCTTTGTTGCATATTCCCCCAACTCCCTCCCCTCTTTTTTTAAAACAACACTTATAACATAGAGAAAAAACCGTTCTTAGCTCACAGATAGCATAAAAACAGACTGTAGGTCAGATTTGGCCTGTGGGTTAGAGTTTATTGACCTCGGAATTGAAGTGTAGAATAAACTTGTGTTCAATACATGCAAGGTCTCAGAAAATTTATCTCCCATAGATTCTTTCTCAGAAAGGTGCTGGAGGTTGCACTCTGACAAAACGAGCAAGTAAACCAAAAATGCAGAAGGCCTGGGATCCAAGAAACAAGGGTTCCAAATCAGCAGGTGGGCAAAGGGAATCCCCAGGAAAACGGAAGGGAAATTCCAGATGACAGCGCTGCAGCAGGCAGAGAGCTAGAAGCTGGAGGACTCCAGGAAGGATGTGAAGAGAAACAAAACGGAACAGACAGACGACCTGACGAGTCTGTTTGTACTAAGAGCTTTAGAGAGCTCTCGGACATTTTGGGGCTGAATTAGTGATAGGTATAAGGAACCTAAGGAAATAAATGAAGCAATTATTAACTCCAGAAAAAAAACAAAAATTTATATGAAAGGCAATGGAAGCAGGGTGTCCTATATGGTTTTGTTAATGCCATTTACATAGACATAAATGTAAACAATAAATATCAATTTAACCCAAAGTTGCGAGCTAATCAATTTGGGCGCATGTGGGGGAAGTAAAGTGAGTGTGGAGCTTTGGCTACATCTTGCTAAATTGCTTTTTGGAAATTCTGAAAAACAGGAGACTTGCTCCCAGCAGGGTATAGACAGCCCAACTCACCCCATTACTTTGCCAATTTATAGTTTTTTGTGATTTAAAATTATTTGTATTTAAAATTACTTGTGTGATTTTTATTACTTAGATGTTTATATTTCTCATTTTGTGAACCGCCTGTTCATATTCAGTGTTCATTGATCTACGGATGTGTATGAACTCTTTTTAACAAGTACATTAAATGTTTGCCAGTGGATCTGTTGGCAACCACATAGAGAAGTTTGGCTCCAAATCATGGACCTTTGTCTTAACTCCTGTCTGGCTGCTAGGAATTAGGTCAGCGTCTCAACCAATGAAGACTCCCCACATCCATGTGAAGTGAAAGGTCTTCGTGTCAGGGACACTTTCTTCTGACATTTCTCTGATTGTAATTGGTCCTCTGTTCAGTTCTCTTGCATCAGTTCTGTCTAGTCTCATAATTTTCATATCTTTTTCTTGAGTTCTGTAAGACTTCCTTGGACTGGTGTTCTAATTCTCTGTTTTGTTGCCAGAAATCGTCTCCCTATTGTCTTGTCTCCACTGAGTACTACTTTGGTGATTGATGTTTTTTCATTCCAAAAACTCTTCACTGTTCTCAGACTGCTCCTTTTTCATGACAGCCTGCTCTGCTGCGATCACCACATTCTCCTCTTGAATCTCACAGAGAACCAGAGATTTAAAAATTCTATAAGTGGAAGCCCACTTGGCCTGAATCTGCAGGCTGGGATCTTTGGAAGTGCCATTTCTTCTCATATGACCTGGGACTTCTCTGTGACTCGTCAGCTGCCTCCAGAAAGGTCTGTTCAGTATGCGCTGTGGGTGACCCTGCCAGAGACTGGGTAGGTCCCTGTTGAATTATTTTGTTCACAGCAAAAAGATAAAGGCAACATGTAGGTTTATTGTCATTTTTCTTTGCATATGAGAAATACACTTGCTCGTGCAGTTCAAGGAGAGAGCTATAGGTCAAAGCAAATAGCCATTGACAGGGGAGTCTCCACTTCTAAGGTTTATCTTCAGTATTTTACTGACTGAACTATATAAGGTAGGAAATCAAATTGCTTTTTTCCTTCAAATACTTAAGTGACTGTCCCATTTCCTTTTATTAAATAATCTGCCCCCCCCGCCCACGGACGTTTTGTTTTTCCCCTACCATATATTATTTTTCTATATAGACTTTATGTTCCATTGTGCTGTATAGAGTCATTATCACACTCACTTAGTCACTTAAAAAAAGAAAAAAGACATTGTAATGTCTGAGAGAGCTTTCTGAGCACCTGCTTAGTTTCCCAGGAAAACCTAGGGATACTTTTCTAAAGTTAAATAAAGAAAAATAGCCAGGGGTGTTTTCACTGGAAAGCCAATCAATAAATGGCCATGCCAGTGAGGAGCTGGTCATATTTCCATTTAGTCAAGTCTCGCAGCTACTGCCCTCAGTGCCCTTCACGTTTCTGGTTCAAGTTTGCCATGGGGACTTGTGCCCCTGGCTGTTTCTCTTACGAATGGATCTTTTTTCCCCTCATATTTTATGATATATACCTATTTTTTTTTTCATTACATTGTATTACAACTGTTATATAGAAAACTCTGTACTTTGTTTTTTTTAAATTAAAGTATAGTTGACGTACAGCATTATATTAATTTCAGGTGTACAACATAGTGATTCAACATTTATATTCCAAAACTCTGTACATTGGTTTGTTTAGTTTGAATCTGGGCTACCTTACTGAGCTGATTAGTTCCAAGAGTTTTTCAAATGCCTTTCTTGAATTTTTTAGGGATACAGTAACTACCTGCAAATAATGAAAACTGAGTCTCCTTTCTATAACCGTATTTCTTATTTTTCACTGATGCCATTTGAAAATAATAGTGCTGAGTAGGTATTCTTTTCTATTTCCTCGCTTCTGTGGGAATGCTTCTGTAGTGTTAGACTATTATGTATCATGCCAGGTAAGTATCCTTATAGTTCTAATTTACTAAGAGCTTTAAAAAAACACAACAACAACGCTGAGTAAGTGTTGGATTTTACTGAATGACTTTTAAGTGTGTATTGACATGATGATTTAGGTTTCATAAAAATATATTGCCTTAGTAATGTGCTATATTAATAGATATCTTTATGGTACACTGTCCTTGCATACCTAGGATAAATGCTATCTGGTCATGTTAAATTATTCTGCATTCAAGATTATGCTGTTAAACACTAACTGTAATGCCACAATCTCCTTCTCCAATTTTCTTTGTTCTAGAGAATGGCTATGGTAGATTGAATTATTGGTCCTAACTTCTCACTCTGTCATAATAATATTATATACCCACACCTCTGCCATGGCCTCACAAAGGCAGAAGACACACTTCTCTGCCCCTTGACTTTGGGCTTGGCCATGAGACTTCCTCTGGCCAGTGGCGTATTAGCAGACCCTACATGAACAGAAACTGAAAACTTGGCTTGCTTGGTGGCCATCTTGTGTTCGTGGTTTTCCTCTGAGAAAATACATGTGGTAGCCCCTACCCCTTATGTTCTCCCAGACCCCCGAATTATTTAAATACTTTAAACTAATGAGAATTAGATAACATACGAACAGTTTGGGGCACTTAGCTGGTCTCAGCAATTATTACTCTCTCACTCCCTGGTAGGGTGGGTCACATTTGCATTTTCCCAAGATGGTCAGAACATTTATCTCCCTGCCTTCACGCTCTTCTAGAACATGGCTACTCCTCCACCAAGAGGTAAATTCTATGCCACTCCCCTCGGATCTGGTGGGTGCTTGTGACTGCTTTACCCAGTGGCAGAAGTGACACTTTATCACTTCCGAGGCTAGGTCATAAAAATTCCAGGCACTTCCCCCTTGCGATCTGGGGACACTTGGTATTAGCACCTCGATACCAGGCTGTGAAATCCCAAACTGACCTATGCAGAAAGACCCCACAGCACAGTGACATGTAAGAGTTATGGTCAGTGTCACCATCCCATCTGACATCTCTGCTGACACTCAGCATCAATTGCCAGAGTGAAGAAATCTCCAGAGGACTCCTGCTCCAAGCTGCCCAGTCACTCCCCGTCTCTGAGCCTTCCCTGCTGAACCCCCAAACGCTGTGGAGCAGAAACAAGCCATCCCCACTGTGCTCTGTCCAAATTCCTGACCCACCAAAATAGGAGCCTAATAAAATCGTCAATTTACTCCATCAAGTTTGGGGTGGTTTCTTATGTAGCAATAATAACTAGAACAGGAAGGAATGGAAATTCAGAAAGGTTATATGATTTTCCCATGGTTACAATACCAGAAAATGGTTGAACTGGGATTTAAACCCATGTCTGCCTGTACTTTTTCTATTGCACTATACTGGTGACTGACAGTGAGATTTGGAGAGTCCTATGCCAGCCAGGGCTAAGAAGGGTACCACCCTGTAGCCCCATCTCTGTCTGTGTGTAGCCCCAAATCAGGTCATTCTGGGGTAAGATGGAGATTCTGCCCCCTCTAGAGCTGACCTGAACAAATGAGACTGGGTCTCCCCCTGCAAGACTGGGTTTCAATAAAATGTTACTGCTGCTTAAAATGCTAGCAGCCTCACAAACCATGAAGTAAGACTTAATAGCATTCCAAAGTGTAAAGACTTCATTATTTCCACAGAGAATGCTTTGGCACATTTATCAGCATTTTATTAAGAACCAGCATACATATTTAAAACAAAACTACACTTGTCAAAACAGTTGAGAAAAGTGTTAGGTAAAGCTCGGCCTTGGCTGCCCTGTCATGCGGGCTGATTCCTAATTCTCCTCCCTTTGGCAGACTCCAGTTCTGGGGCCTTGCCCAGAACGCGCAGTGTCCTCGTGGGCACAGGGACAGTTCCACCCCTGCCCAATTCACAGACCCTCTGTCCATTTTCTTCTTTTTTTGGTTGCGCTGGCTGAAAAACATCCTGGGAAATGAGGCCTTGGAAGGTAAACATCTTTTAAGAAATATCAGGAGCAACCATGGCGAGTGCTGTTAGTAAAGAAGGAAAAGGAGCCAGAGTGATGATAAGCAGGTGGAAGAGAAAAACAAGCCAGGATCGCAACTATTAAATGGATCTGCGTGCTTTCCAAAAAGGGTTATCGCGATTAAGCTTGGCCTCCAAGATAAGCCTGGAAAACATGATCTGGCTGAGGCTATTAAAGCTTTATGACCACTTTGGAACCTTTTTCTTTACTTTCTTCATCAGATTTCAAGCTTATTTAACAAATCTTTCTCTCTTTCTTTCTTTTCTTCCTTCCTTTCTTTCTTCCTTCCTGTCTTCCCTCCCTCCCTGCCTCCCTCCCTCCCTCCTTCCTTCCTTCCTTCTTTTTGTTTCTTCAGCCAGATTGCTCTTCACTCTTATCTCCAAATGAACTGGAGACTGCCTGTTTATCGCTCTGCTCTGTGAGCTGCCGGCCAGAGCACCCATCAATTTCATAGGCCAGTGCATGCCTGGATCACAGAAGCCTGGAGGAGGGAGAAGAACACAGCCAGCTATTCCCATCATCCCAAAATACAGTGGTGGCCCTCTGGAACCACAGTGGGCTGGCTGGGACCGTGATGGCTATTACTGGAAGTGTAATCTCGCCCTCTTCAGTGCTCTTGGAGTGTGAGGCTCTGTCTGCCTTCTACTTCCCTTCTTTCTGTGCGAAGATTCTTTCAACCAGCACACTCCCTTCATGTGACAAAGCCCGCTCTGGTCTTCAGAATCTTCAATGCCCATGCTTGTCATTGTGAGGTTTCTCTTTCTTTCATTTCCCAATGTCTTCCTTTCTTTGTGTGCAACTTCTTAAAAACTTGGCAAAGTAAACAACAAAGCAGCAATATTTCATAGGGTTTAAACGTCCCTTCTGGTCCTGGACAGAAAGGACTCTTGTTTTCTCTCTCCCTGCCCCGTTCTCTATGATTGTTTCTTTGAGTCAGCTGGAAGTACGTTCTGTTCATCTGAGTACTGATAACACCTCAGGCAGGGTGGCTGGCTCCTCGGGGTGATTTCAGTGTATTAGAACCTCTTTCTTTTGCATGCCTCTGTTTTCCATCCTTTAATTCCTGGCTGTCTCTTTATCTGCTGAACAGAATGAGTGTCCTTTCAGAATAGGTAGGTTTTAAAAAGAACTCACCAGAATGCTAAGGTCTCCTGGCGCCTCAGAAACTAGTTACGTTTTCTTTGGGGGCCTTATCTCGCAGGAACTTCCCACAGGAAGAAAGGCAGTGGGGTGGGGGCAGGGCAGGTTGTAATCAGACAGTTCTGTCTTGGTGTGTAGTCTGCTGCAGGCGTTATGGCAAAGCAGCTCAAAACACTGCCTTGGGCAGCCTGTGTGTGTGTGGAAGCAGCCTTGTTTCCCATCAATGAATAACTAGTCTTGGGCAATGCATCACTTCAACTGTCCTCTCCAGACAGGCTTTGTAGTGGCAGGAACTTGAGCGTAAGCAGGCAGATGCACACCTGAGCATGCGACTCAGCTCTGTTGCCTACGCGCTGTGTGACTTGGGGCAAAATATTACACTTAGCCTCTCTGTTCCCCAGTCTCTTCACTTGAATCAAATGAGCTAATTAATGTAGGAGGCAGAGACCAGTTCAGGCAAACAAATGGTTGGAGTGCACACTAAAAATATCAGTTGAATATTCCCCTAACTCTTGTTGTTACTATAAACACCATTTCTCTCCTTCTTAAGGCAAGAGGGGACCACATTCATTTATTTAGCTGGCAGCCTGGCATGTACTCTAGTGCAGGCAGTGCACTAGTGAAATATAGTGAGAGCCCTGCCCTCACGGGGTTTTAGTCTTGAGAGAGATGGACAGTCACCACAGGGTGGTCTGTGAGGGCAGAGGTACACGGGGATCCTGGAGGAGGCTCTGAACAGGTCAAGCATATGTTCTGGATGAGGGGACATCTAAACTGAGTCACATTATGTTGCAGAAGAAAGGTGGTGACCTAAGAAAGGTGAAGTCTTGTGAATCAAATCAATTCTTTCCCCTTTAAGTGTATTGAAAAGAGACTTTCTTTTTTTTTTCAATCTTCAGAACTGAAGCTTGATGACTCCTTGATTCTGCACTAATACCCTTGCCCATTTCTTGATACGTTTTCAATTTACCTTCATGGTAATTTACACTCAAGGAAACTGTCCAAGATCTGCTAAGGGATTCAATAAAATAGGTCGCGGAGTTAAATGCGGTGGTGAAACACTGGGCTTAGTTTTATGGACAAAATTTAAACTGCTTAGCTCCTTTTTGCATTATTCATGTTAAGACTAATGATGACTCAGTGAATGGCAAGGGCTCCCTGCAGGAATGAAGACGCCATTTTCCTAATTCTGTAAGCACATCCGGTGGGGTTGTGGACCTTGCCCTCGAGCTTAACAGACATTGCTTTAGAGAAGAGACCGGAGCAGCCCACTAGCCCTCCTCCACCTCAGGGCTGCTCCTGACACTGCTGCTGGAACATGGGGCCTGAACCTGGAACCTTTCCCCAGACTGGCACTGGGAGGAATGAGAAGGAGGAAGACAGTATTTTAAGGTGAGTACTTTCCTGGTATTTCTCAAAGTGACGTCTGCATGGATGTCATTGTTAAAAATTCCTGGCAGTGAGGCTTAGGAACTATCATTTTTCCCAGGCCTCCCAGGGAAATGGGATTCTTATGCGTCAGTGGAGAACCATGGGTCAGCTCTGACTCTAGAGGGACCACTTCCTTTCAGTTATCCAAGGTTCTTTTATTGTTAACCCAGCACTGGGCGGTAAACAAAGACTACTTTTCCATAATGACCAAATTACCAATTTTATGAGTATGGAATAAAAGAATAAAGTCAATTATATCTCAATAAAAAAATAGGTTTCATTTAAAAAAAAAAAGAACATGGGTTTCTTACGTTATAAATGTTTTATGGACTTGAACGCAATTTCATTTTAGAGGTTTGTTTCTAACAACACCCTTAATTTACATGTCTAATGTATTCATCGGTCAATTCTGATTATGTAAATGTAGATGATCTTTTCAATTTGCAATATAAGACATAATTTAGAGTTGTAAAACTAACCTAAAGCTAAACATTCTCACCAAGCACTAAAAAGTTAGTCTCTCTGGGGGGACATTTTTCTTAAAAGTTTTCTCTTTGTTTTCATTGCAAGTGTTGTCTAGATTAGTGTTTCCATAGCTGTTCTGTGGAATGGTAAATAGGCACCTACCAACTCTCCCAAAGGTAAAAGGTTCAGTGATTCAATAAGCTTGGGAAACACCTGGGCAGACAAAATGAAAGGTTTTTACTGATTCTCTTACTGAGAATCCCCAATATGTGGACGTGCACAGTAACTCTCCTAGAAGGAGACAGAAATCTCTGGGTTTACTAAGCTCATTTAGCTTTCATGGAACATTCTGCTGGATGAGTGTTCAGAGGACCACCCGTGGTGAAATACTCAGTTAACTCCATTGGCAAATTATATCGGGGGAGTCATGCTGCTTTCATTTAGATGCACTGACCACAAGACCCAGGCCTAGGAAAGTGTTTTATAACTGCAGGTGTACATTAGCTCACCTGGGGGCAGCGCCCTCAAATACAGTCCTCCCACCCTTGGCATCCAGGTTGAAGCACTGATCTGAATGACAGGAATCGTGATTTCCTTGACCATCACCAACACCACACCCATCATCAAGTCATGATCAGCACGGCTGAGCAGCGCCATGACCCTCCCTCCCCCGCCATCATATAATGGCCAACAAGACCACTGCCATCACCATCACCGTCACCATGACCTACACCATCACTGCACTATGAGTAACCAACACCACTGCTACTATTACTCCATGACCTATACTAACACCACCGCCACCAGCACCACTATCACCACCACCGCAGCCACTTGAACTCCCTGCAGAGCAGCCATCACCACTGCTCCCACCGTTGCCACAATCCTTCCTATGTCCAGACTGGAGTGGAGATAAAAAACACAGTGTTATTATGCCAGGTTGCACTCAACGGTGGAAGGCTAGCTAGAGTTGCACATGTTTATCCGTAGTTACTACGGCATCCTTCCCAATAACCATCAAGTGGAACCAGACATGGTGCTGTCACAGCAGAATCCGGGATCTAAAGCTTAGAGTCTAAATGGGACCTCTGATCCATGGTACCAAGCGTCAGTAACATCACACAGGGCTGCTGTGTCAGCTTATTTGATGGGAAGATTCAACCCCAATTTGCTTTCAGAAATGTGGAAGCTGGACTTGAGCGAGTTGTTGGGGAGCAGTCCCTGGTGCTAGTCATGTGGCAATCAGGGAGGGGCTTTAACACCAGCACGGAACGAAGCTTGGTACTGCTTGCGGAGCCAGTCGAGGGGGTACAGGGGAAATAACTATATGTCCAGTTTATGTAACTAAACTAGTTTAAAGTCATATTTTATGTGTGCACTGCTATATACATTTATGTAAATAATAATAATAATAATAATTGGTGGCATGCTCTTCTATGAAAGAAATGTGACAGTTATTCCCATTTTCCTGAAGAACAAACTGCAAAGGAGCAGTGAGGTTAAGTAACTGGCCCAAGGTCATAAAGCGCATTGATTGTATCATGGGGGTAGGAACCGAGGTCGTTGGGTTCCAGGGCCCATGATCTTAACCAAACTCTACATGGTTCATACACTCTCTGCACGTTGTCTACACACATATGCGGTGTGTAAGTATCAGCTGTACGCACTTCATCCTGACTGGGGTGATTTAAGGAATGTTCAAGGGTATGGTCGGTTATATACAATTTGTCTCATGGGCTACTTTCTGAGTTTAGCCCCCAGAAGAGATGGAAGTCCACTGAAATCTAAGGGAAAACAAGAGACTTGAAACCCAGTGCACGGCAATTTGGTGCAAACTATGAGGGTGGGGTGATGACGACTCTCCAGGCAAAGTTCTTATAAATTCCTACAATACGTATGCAATGAGGGGCTACGGTGTGTGGGGTCCTGGCCACGGCGCTGTCAGCCCTCCTGCTCCTTAGTCCATCGCTATCATGTGTGCTGAAGTCCTGAAGTCAGGAAAAGATGGCCTAGATTTGAATCGCTGTAAAGTTTTCCAAGCACTTCCGCAGACGGCAAGAGCAGCAGAGACAGATCAGGGGTAATTCTGAGGGCGGCGGGTGCAGAGGGTGCCTGCCACGTGATCGTCTAGCCTTCTGCCTCAGCCCAGTTCATTCCTTAGGCATCCGGATATTAGAAACGATCACTTTGAAAATGTACCTATTGTTAACTCAAAAATCTACAAATACATGTGAACATATGTATACTCCACACATATATAGACATGCACAGATAGAATTTTTTTTTTCTTTTCTTAAGAAAAAAAAGTGGAACCAGACATGGTGCTGTCACAGCAGAATCCTGGATCTAAAGCTTAGAGTCTAAATGGGACCTCTGATCCACTAAGCCCCACTCGGAGTGTCCACAGGGGGATCCGACCGTTGTCAGGGATGTGTGACTCCTGTGCTGGCAGAGGTTGCTGGGCCGATTGAAGGCGCCTTCAGCTCTAAGATCCCATCATCATCATCACCTCATCATTCTCTCCTCTTAGTAAGTGCCCAGGACACGCCCGGCTCTGTGCAGAGTGTTTATAGGATTTAGATCCTCACGGCAATTTCAAAAGACAGTTGCCGTCATTCCCCTAAGGTTTCTTAACTGGCTCGGCCAAGGTTCCATCCACAGGCTGGAAATGGCTGCGCTGGAATTCGAAAGCAGGTCCATCTGTCTGGCTCTGAAGTTTTGCTTGTTTATGTGTTTCGTGCTTGTTTTAACTACCTCTTAGATGAATATTCTTCATCTCTAAAATGGGGGGTCAGGGGGGAATAATGCCACTTCACGGGATTGTGCTGGAGATTAAATAACATGTAAAAACATTTTGTAAAATGTAAAGAGCCCTTCAAATGTAATATTCTTATTATTTTGGTTTGATGTTGACACTACTTTTAAACAATATATAACACATTTGCTGAGCTATTTGGATAATGAGGTCAACATTAAGTTTTGGCTTCCTCTGTAATTTTATATATTTTAACTTTTTAGTTTGGAATAATTTTAGACTTAGAAAGTTGCAAAGTACTTACCATAGTACAAATACTTCACATATATCTTCTATCCCATTTCTGCTCATATTAATATCTTACATAATCATGGGATAATGACCTAAACCAGGAAACTAACATAACACTATTCACCAATCGAGGGGCCTCATTCTAATTTCTCCTATTGTCCCAACTAGGGCTCCGATTGGACCCTTTTTCTGGTCTAGGGTCCAGTCCAGGATCTTGCATTGCACGTAATTGTCCTGTGTCCTGTAATCGGGGATGGCTTGGCTCCTCAGTCTTTCAGGACCTGGACACGTCAGAAAAGTACTAGGAAGTTATTTTGTAGAACGTCCCTGCATTTGGTTTGTGTGATGTTTTCTCATAATTAAATCGACCTACTATGTACTTCAGAAAGGATGTTGTGTCCTTTTCAGCACATGATGTTGATCTGTCTTGATTTTGGTGATATTAACTTTGATACTTGGTTGAAGTGGTATCTGCCAGATTTCTTGATTGTGAAGTTACTGGTTTCCCTGTGTATTTGCAATTAATAAGACTCTTCTAGGAAAGTACTTTGAAACTAGGCAAATATCCTGTTTACCATAATACTTTTACCCACTAATTTAGCATCCATTGATGTGCAAAAATCATGACTATGATGTTTGCCCAATGGTGATTTTCTATTTCCAACATTTCTTCAATGGTATTAATTATAATTCTACTGTAAGGAAGTACTGTGCTTCCTCCTGCATTTACTTATTTATTCATTCAATCATTTATTTATATCAATATGGACTCATGGATATTTATTTTAATCTATGGAGTATAATCCATTATCATTATTTATTTTGTTCCTCCAATTATCCCCGATGCTTCTTTAAATTGGCTCCTATGTCTTTTTGACATGCTCGTATCATTAAGCTATTTCTTGCTTTTTGGTACAAGATATTCAGGCTCATCTTGTACTCTTTTTGCCCTCCCTCTGGAATCAACCATTTCCCCAAGGAGCCCTGGTTTCTTTTTTTGGAGAATGGCATTTAGAAACCAAGAGGGCTAGTTGTTGTTGTTTCTAGGCACCTCTTAGAAAATAGAGATAGGAAATTATATATATGTAATTATATGTACGTACTCACACAGTATAAACACACCTCTCTGTATGTATTTCTGTAACGATCCATCTGTATGTATATTAAAAACCACGAGTGCATATTGAAACCTTCAATTCCAATCCAATACCACAGAGTTCATTCCAGCCTCCCCTCCTTCCCTTATTTGTAACTCCTTTCTTCAACAGTGAGAAACCTGGCTCTATCACCCACAATAATTTACTCATTTGCTTGCTCCTTGTGTTTTCATAAAGTAGTTTCAAATTGCTTACCCATACTCCTGTGGAAAGCAAATTTTTAAACTAGAGAACAGGACTTACATACACTTCCCTCTGTCTTTAGCTTTGCCGTATCCAGTCATAATGCTGCTTTCCAACCTACTAAGGTTGGCTCTTTTCTTTCCCACTGCCTTCAGTGCGGTTATGCGTTCATTTGTACTAGAGTTAGCTTCATTTGTTAATGTTCGCATGTAGTCTTGGGTTCCCTTCACATCCTGGGTGACTTTATATATTTAATTTTTTGGACACGTGATTCCATGGTTCCAAGAGTCTCGCTATAAACAGAAGTGCACTCAGAGCAGGGTCTGTCCCCCCTCACTCCAGCTTCTACCCTGTTCCCATTCCCCTTCTTGCTACACCGTTCCCATCCACCCCCTGGGAGCAACCAATCTCATTAGTTTATAAAATCTATTCTTTAATGATTTTGTCCTCCTAAGATTTATTTTCCCTATAATTATTGGTAACTCATAAATCTCCCCAAGGTCTAACTCTTTCTCGGCAACCTCATCTTTAGAACTATTTATACTGATGCATCTTTTCAATTCATTTTAATCAATGTCCTTGGTGCTGCTGGGAATGTTACTTCACTGACTGTTTTATCTGATGTTGGTCTGGGTTTTCCAAATGCTCTTTGTCTGAGTTCTCCTTATGATGTGCTTAGCAAAGAGACCGAATGCTGGTGCCTAACTCTGAATGATCTTTGCTTCCCATTTTGAAGACAGAAATGGTTGCAGGTCCTGGCATATAAACTCTGAAGCTGTCTCTTCAGGGAGTTCGGCCTGACTGGTTGGTAGCAGCAGCAGGCAGAGACAACATGCAGAGACAACACAGTTTGCTCAGGAGACGGGGTTCCCCATGGCGTGATGATAAGAGCACTGGCTTTGCATTCTGAGACTGGGGCTTTGTCTTTTACTTGATGGGGAGGTCTCCCGTAAAACACCTCCCTTCTCGGGACTCAAGTTTCCTTATATCTGTGAAATGTGAATATTAATACTTGACATGACTCTACTTGAAAACCCCTGGCATGGAAGTATCACTTCCTCACTTCACCTTTTCATCCTTACATTGATCGACTATATTGTTTCAATTATTTTTTGTATTTTTAATTAAACATTTTTATTTTGAGCTAATTACAGATTTATATGCAGTTGTAAGAAATAATACAGGACGATCCCTCGTGCCTTTACCAAGTCCCCCTCAATGGTAACACTGCAGTATTTATACTACAATAACCCGGCCAGAACGGTGAGATTGACAAAATCCACCAACCTTATCCAGATTTCACCAGTTTTATATGTACTTATTGGAGCACGTGTGTGTGTCCAGTTCTATGAAATTTCATCACATCCATAGGTGTCATGCATCCATCACCACAGCAGTCACATGACAGTCCCCTCACCACAAAGACCCCTCATTGTTGTCCTTTTATAGCCATGCTCACTTCCCTCGTGTCGCCCCCCCCAAGTCCCCATCCCTAACCCCCACTAATCTATTCTCATTTATATAATTTTATCACTTCAAGAATGTTATACACACAGAATCATACAATATGGAACCTTTTAGGATTGGCTTTTTGCACTCAGCATTTCCCCGGACACTCATCAAAGCTGTCATGTGTATCGTTTGTTTATTTTTATTACTGAGTCAGGTTCTATGGTATGGAAGTATCACAGTTTAACTGTTCACCTCTTGGAGGACATCTGAATTGTTTTCAGTTTTCAGCCATTAGAAATGAAGAGGTAATGAACACTGCGTACAGGATTGTGTGTGAACATAAGTCTCCATTTCTCTGGGATAAATGCCCATGAGTGCAATTGTTGGGTCATATGGTAATTGCATATGTAGTTTTACAAGAAACTGCCAAACTGTTTTCCAGAGCGGTTGTGCCATTTTAAGTTCCCACCAGCAATAATAATGAGCGGTCTAGTTTCTCTGCATCTTTTCTAGCATTTAGAGTTGCCATTATTTTTTATTTTAGCCATTTTAATAGGTATGTAGTAACAGCTTCTTATGGTTTTAAAGTTGTATTTCCCTAATGGCAAATGTTGTTAAATATCTTTTCATGCCCTTCTTTGCTATCTGTATGTCTTCTTCAGTGAAATGTCTCTTGTTGTCTTTTGTCCAGTTCTTAGTTGTACGGTATGTGTTTTTATTAAGCTTTGAGACTTCTTTATATGTTCTAGATGCTAATCCTTTGTTGGATATGTGGTTTACAACTTCAACTCTTTTTGAGGAATAAGACAAAATAAAACTAAAAGAGCAAAACAATGAAAAAACCTTGATTAAAAAAACATTTTATACTTGGTTGGGGGAAGTGAGAAAAGGACATGAAAATAGGGGAAAAGGTGGGCGACATCTTAAAGTTTATGGGGACATGCGTAATGGCTCCCATTTTTCATAGCCTTGTATGTATGAGCAGTAACGAGGCAGAACGGAAAGAGTGTGAGGGCCTTGATATAAAGGCCACTTGTCAGTGAAGTAATACTGTTCACCCCTAACCTGTCTGGTGGAGAGTCTGGTGCAAGAGCAATGCCATGCAAACTGGTCTCCTCAGAGACCTGTCCAGGATGTTACATTTAAGCCACACCCAAGGTAGGCATATAAGGATTAGAAAAGTACTGGCTTGTTATTATATCAGAACAGTGCTGCTTTTGGGAAAAGTCTGGAAGGTTAGCACTCGTGTAGCCACAGGCCCTTGAGCCTTACATGATACAGAGAAGTGATCTTGGTTCCAAACAATTGCTGGAGGAATCCAACATTCTTAAATCTATCTCCTCCAGAGAAAAAGTCTTAAATTGGAAATGTGAAAACGAACACTTTTTCCCAGACCAGGCTGGAGAATTGCCCATGAATATATATTAAAATCACTCATTCTGATTAATAAATGTTCGTGTAAGCCCAAGATTAAAGTAACATGCTGGGCTTATATAATATTTACTCATGGTATCTCCTAATGCCCAGAAGACCCACAACTGGAGCTGTCACTGCCTAAAATAGAATTATTACAGCTTAATTCCCCCCCTTATCTCAGATTATACGGCACCACCGGATCACGATGTACTTAATTCTCTCTGTATTCACTGTATAATAGAGAATCAAAATTAAAATCACAGGGGT
Organism: Rhinolophus sinicus; assembly: GCF_036562045.2. NCBI lineage: Eukaryota > Metazoa > Chordata > Mammalia > Chiroptera > Rhinolophidae > Rhinolophus > Rhinolophus sinicus. Next base: position 37,708,681 of record NC_133759.1, read on the forward strand.
AGCAAAAGTCACGTGCAACACACAGACATTTTTATTTAATGCAGAAAACGGCTGATGTAAATGGTGTTGCAATAAATACGCTTCCATTTAAAATGCAAGTCGCTGAGAGGAAAACCTGGGAGCCATAAAATACCTTTCCCCTCCTCAAGGTTGTCCAAAGAGAAAAAAAAGACAAAGCTTTCGACTGGGCTGTTATCTTTACGATACAATTTAATCGGAGGTGCCACAGACATGTGGGGCAGGAGTGTTAAGAAATAACATCATGAGGTATCAAGAAAGGGCTAAAGAAAACAGGAGAAACTGCTTTGTGGTTTTCTCACTTCCATACATAGACATGAGGTTATTATGTGAACCTATTTGGTCATGGGCACAGGAACAGGAGTTGCTTTAAGCCAGTACTGGGCTGGGGCCTGCTCAGGATGCAAGTGGAAAGACCACACAAGTACTGGATATGTCCCGTGTGCTAGACACCGTATGTACATTATCTCATTTATGCCGTATAATAAATAACCTTATAAGGTCAGGAATATATTATTCCCACGTTGCGGTTGAGGAAACACAGGCTAGAAGGGGGAAGGAAATTGCTCAAGGTCATGGACTAGTGAGTGGGTTTGACAACTAGGTTGATTTCAAAGCCACTGTTCTTTTTGTGACCCCGTGGTCATAGAGAAGAGAACATGTCTACTCTACTGTTCACTGTTCTGCAATCCTTTCTCCTGTGGGGTGTGGCATCCAAAGGAGAGCAGAAATAGGGAATCCCAGGACCCAGGAGCATCCGCGTCAGAACCAGGGCTGGATGGGGTCTGCATGCGGGCACACTGCCAGCCACAGGCCTCCTGGACCCTGCCTCGGCCGGGGCAGCGATGTAGCTGAAAGCAGATCCGTGCCCACTTCTGGAAGTTTCACGAGTCTAGAAAACCAGCATTCTTCTTTCTGGAGGAATCCCTTGAGTGGATTACAGAAAAAGCCTAAAGGATAAATTCTAGACTATAGTGTGGGACCCTGAATTCAAACCAGAACAAAATCAGGGAACAGGGTCTGAAACGGACCATTTCTGAGCACTTAGAAAAAGCGATGACTGCTCAGAGCTAGCAAGACTTCATGGAGAGTAAGTCATTTCCCTATTCGGTAGAGTTTCTAGATGAGCAGGCAAGTGACAGCCATGGACACAGAGCCTTATCCAGGCATTTGACAAAGTTTCACAAGGTCACCTTAGCAATGAGGGGGGAAATGCACGCAGGAGTGTCCAGGGCTGTGCACTGGCCCGCAAGGCTGAGTCCTGCTCACTCTGGTAAAGAGGGCCTGAACTCTCAGTCAGCCAGTCCTGGTGCTGGGTGGGGGTCTGGGCTAGCCAGGTACAGATTGCTGAGAGTATTCTAGCAGTTGCTTTTTCTAAAGGTTCTCTGGAGATCCATGTGCCAAGATCTCACCTAGTTGGCACCTAGTGGCCCCTTAAAGATTTTCAGTGAGGCTCCTTCACCGAACGTCCACATTCATTACTTGGCATGTCAGACTCCAAGACCTAGCCCCGACCACTTCCCTACTTTCCGCTAGTCCACCCAGACTGCTCTGTGAGAAAGATGTTAGGAAAATTTGCCTTCATTAGCTGATGTGAGCTTTTGTCTGTTAGCTTTTTGTTCCTTTGTTCCCCCACATGAGAGACAGCGTGTGAGGTTTGTCAGTTCGTTCCCTCACATGTGGAGGACTGCGTGTGAGGTTTGTCCCAGACTAACTCTGAGCTGGTTTTTTGTCTGTTTCGCCCACATCAGCAGATGAGTGGAGAAGTAACTAAATTATATCAGATTGACGTGACAGGCACGTTGCCAGGCTTTGGGAGACCTGGGGCTGATGGTCCCAGACGAGAATAGTCAGTGTTGTTTGTCCGAATAAACTGGCCATTCAGCCCGATAAGCAATATTCTTATCACAGTAACTATCGAACCCTCCCGGAACTGGCCATTCCCGGAGCGGGAGGCAGGAACAAGGAGCATGGCTCTAAGGTACATCTGAGAAAATACATAAGACAGACCTCAGTTGGCAGTGTAATTCCATCATCCGTCCTTGGTGATTCTTCATCATTTGAGCATTCCTGGGAACTAGCAAGCAGCCGTGGGAGACACCTCAGCTTTCCCAGCAGCAGACCTGACAAGGTTTTGATTTCTGACTTTTCCAGTGCTGTTTTCCCCCGGTTTGGTGAGCTACTCCGGCATATATTTCAGTCTTAACCACCTTTATTTTCTGTCATTAGCACCTTGTTTGAATTGCCTTTGTCTTTTTCTATTGCATATTGCTAAATAAATTGATTAGATATTGCTAAATAAATTCATTAGCCCCTCTCTCGTGTGTCCCTCCCCTTTCTTTTCCCTGCTCGTCACTACCTGCTCTCACCAGACCTGTCTGTGGGCCTTGCACATTCAGGAGACCCCACAAAAGCCCGCTGCTGCACGTCTGCAGGACGGGGCAGTGAGAAGAACAATGGCCCTTGGGTCCAACACCTGGGTTCGCGCTCCAGCTCCCCCAAGATTATCTGTGTAAGTGACAAGCTTGCCGAGCCCGTTTCCCTGTCTATAAAGGCAGGGATAATACTGTCTCCTGACCACTGAATACCTCCTGTGTTCCAGGGCCTTGTATTTACACAACCTCCTTTAATCATTATAGCCACGCGATGTTCTCTCGTGCATTGCTGTTGTTCTCGTGCTTACAGTGTCCCTTCTCCCCCTTGGGACCGCCCCCTTGTTCCATTTGAGTCACAGGTTCTCAAGGGTAGGATAGAAGTAACTTCATCTTTGTAAAATCCGTCTGTACTCGGAGGTATGCAAATTATAAGGCCCTTATCTTCTACCCCAGGGTCACTTCTGCAAGGCTCTGCACTTCCCCACTCTGACTCACCTGCCCGCCCCTCCCAACTCTTCCACTCTGCTCTGTGCAACAGTACCTTCCCCGTATCTCCTCTGTGCTGCTCACCCCCTGAGCCTCTGTCTACTGATCTATAAAACCATGTCACACTTAGGCCTTAGCACTTGGTACATGTGATTCTCTCCATCCCTGATCCGGCCACGATCTCCAAGTCCACAAGGACAAGCTGCCTGATACACTGGTTCTCTGCCTCCTCATCCCCAAGGTTTCTCCTTGGCGCCCTGAAGACACCCGAGGGTTCCTTTATGTGCTGGACCTTGTTACCCCCAGACTGCTCCAGAGTCCTTCCACCTTGTCCCTCCAGCTCTTTGCAGTGGCTCATCCCACCACTTCTAATAAGACTGAGCGTCCACCTCACTAGGGTCTCCAGCCCATTCTTGAGCCTACCCAGCCCATGTCCTTCTTCACTTTACTTCTGACCCACCTGAGATTCCAGGGCAGTCCTTTCAAGAATGCTCATGGCGATACGCAGAGTGCCTTGGCCCACTACACTTCCACCACTTCCAGCTAGCAGACTCCTTCCCTGCTTGAACTCAGCTACCTTCTTTCTCTGTGCTTGTCCGGGAGCAGACAAAAGCTGCTGGAAAAAGCCATCCCATGGGGACCTGCTGCAGCACTGACCTCAGATGGACCAGCCACACTGCCCTGCGGTTCTTTCTGCGGTTCTAGCCCATGTGGTCTCTCATAGCACATCCAACATCTTCTCTCCTCAAGCCTCTGAGCTCCCAGCAACCCTCACTCTCAGCTGGGGACCATGCCACGTACCTCAGAGGCCAAGAGAAGCCATACAAGGGAGTGTCCCCATCTCTTTGCTACCGAACACCACTTACCAATATCCACCCTTGTCCTGCCGGTCTGCCCTTCAGTTACAACAGGGCAGCAGCCTGGGGCCAGTCCGTCCCTCTAGGTTTGGACTCCTACTCCCTCCTGCCCCCACAGGAATGACTCTGTGGGCTCCAAACCAGTCAACTGCAGCCTGAACTGCCATGGTAGGCATGGCCACGTGGTATAAACAAAAGACTCTTTTACAAAACTACAACAAAATAATCCCAATCAGGAAATTAACATTGACATAATACTATTATCTAACTTACGGACCTAATTCATATTCCACCAATTTTTCCATTGATGTTCATTATAACAATAATAAATAAGTAAACCCACGATCATGGATTGTATTCAGTTGTCATGTCTCGTTGCTCTTCTTTCATCTAGAATAACTCTTTAGTCTGTCTTTCACGACACCGACATTTTGTACAGGCCAGTTATTTGCTAGACTGTCCCTGCTTGAGGCTTGTCAGGAGGGGACTCAGGGTATGTACTTCTGGCAGGAATGGCCCAGAGGTCATGGTGTGCCCTTCTCAGTGCCTCAGATCCAGAAACACATGATGTCACTGTGTGCCACACTGGTGGCTTTGAGCATTTGGTTAAGGTGGTGTCTGCCAGGTTTCTCTGCTATATTATTTTTCCTTTCACATTATTAAGTCTATCGCAGGAGTAACTTTGCAACTATGTAAATATCTTGTTAGTTCAACCCTCTAGGTTTACAGTCCACTCATGATTCTTGCATGAATTAATTCTGTGGTTGCCACATAGTGATTTTCTAACTCCACCATTCCTTCTACATTTATTAGCTGGCATTCTAGTGCAAGAAAGAGCTTCCCCTTCTTTCCTACTTATTTGTTTGTTCATATAATTGACTAATAATTTATATCAGTTCAGACTTATGGACTGTTAGTTTATTCAATGAGTTATAATGCTTTTCTTTATTATTTATTTTTATGCTCAAATTGTCCCGTATTTTACCAGTGGGAACCCCACTGAGCTGGCTCTTGTGTGCTTTCGATATGCCCCCATTGTTTGCGTACTTTCTTATTTCTAGCATGACAGCATGTTCCAAGTTCATATTATACTTCCCTGCCCCAGCCCCAGAATCCACTTTTTCCAAGGAGCCCTTTTCATACAGAATGGTATTTAGTAACCAAGATTAGAATGCTAGGTTGTACTATTGCTACTGGGGTATCATTATTTCTAGACCCTCTCTGCAGACAGGGATACAATATAGATGCAGGTGTATCTGTATACATAGTGACAGCCACATCTCTGTGTCTGCCTGCCTGCCTGCCTATTTACCTTCCTACTTACCACACCTGCCCGCCTGATCTTTGTATCATATCTACCCATGACTGTACACAAATGCCTCCAATTCCAATCTCACATCACTGGGTTATTTCTTTGTTCCCTCTGTCTATATTTGTAACGCCCTTGTCCAAACAGTGAGAAACCCGACTTCTGTTATCTGCATGGTATTTACTTATTGCTTAATCCTAGGATATATAGAAAGTAGTTTCAGAATTACAGGCCCATGACTCTGGGCAAAAGAAACTTACTTATTAGAGTTGAATCTGTGTTGACAATTGAATATTTTGTTTCTCATATTTTGCAATCGCAAACAATGTATCAATCAACAATCTTTGAAACATGAAAATTCCTATTTGCAGCTTCTCTTGAGAAATTGGAAGGTATGGTGATTCCCCCCTTTGGACAGGGCCCTCCTGCTTCCCCAGGGCTGCTAGTCTGTTTGCTCCCTCCACCTATCACTGCGAATAAGCCCTCCTTGCTCTTGTACTTGCAACCCCACTTCACCTGGAGCATCGTCATCCCTGGAAGAACTGCCTCCATTTCTTCTCTCATTCTCGCCAATATGGTCGTCAATGCCACTGCGTCAATAAAAGCCTTCCCATAGAGAAGACTAAACCCCACGTGTGATCTTTCAGTCTTGATCTAACTTGACCTCTTAGTAGCATTACATGTTGGGGACCCCTCGTCCTTCCTGTCTTTTGTGACAGAACCGGCTCTGGTTCCTTCCCACTTCTCGGCTTCCCCGGGCTCCTTTGCAAGCTCATCCTCCCGTGTGGGGCTGCTAATGTTGCAGCTCCTGAGGGCGCATCTCTCTCTACAGCTCTGTCTGTGATCCGTTTAGCCCTATGGAGATCGTCATTTATTATCCACAGATCACTTGCTAATGTCTATCTCGAAGTCTGTCTTCTCCTCTGACTTCTAATCACCTTCTTTTAGACGTTTCACAAGTCTCTCAAACTCAGCGTGTCTGAAGCTGAACTTGTGCCTTGCTCAGTTCTGGTCTACCTGCAGGACTCTCTCTTTCTCAGTGGATGGCACTCTCTCTCCCCCTCAGATCCAATTCATTATCAGGTCAACTTTACCTTCTAATTACCTTCCACATCTGTCAACTTCTCTTTATGGCCATCATCACCCTTCTCAAAAAATATGGCTTCAACTACCTCATCAGCCAAGTGGCTTACCGCCACTCACCCTTTGTGTGTGTGTGTGTGTGTGTGTGTGTGTGGCCGGGGGGGAGAGGAAAGGGTATGCAGGTCTCATAGCTGTTAGGATGAAAACCAAATTCCTTCACAACGGCCTGCAAGGCTCTCATCGTTTCCCCGGCTGCTCTCTCTCGCCTTACCTCCTGCAATACGCCCCTTTGCTCCCAGCTCCACCGCCATCACAATCTAGTCCTGCCTGGGTGGTACGCTCTTTCCCATCACAGGGACTTTGCACACCACTTTTCTATGCTAAGAATGCGCTTTTCCTGCATCCCCTGGCGTTAGCCAACCTCACTTTAACCTAAAAAGTACCTGACGATTCTGCTCCTTACATTTTCAGAAACACTTTCCCAGAACTTTCAGCCTGTGTCAAATTGCCTCGCTGTTCACACCCATAGCATCTGGAACTTCCCCTTAGTGGCAGATATCACCTGAGTAGGTTTTCCTCTGTGGGATCTGATTAATGTCTGTCTATCTGTTATAGCCTGAATGTTTATGTCCCCTCCCCTCCCCCCAAATCCGAATGTTGAAGCCCCAGCCCCAACGTGACGGTACTGGGAGGCAGGGCCGTTAGGAGAGAATTAGCACGAGATGAGGTCCTGAGGATGGCGCACTCCTGAGTGGGATTAGCGCCCTTACCAGGGCCGTGGAAAGCTTGCTTCCCTTCCGCACCCACCTGTGAGGGTGCACTGAGAAGTTGGCAGCATGCAACCTGGAAGGGAGCTCTCACCTGAACCCGCTCATGTTCACACCCCGACCCTGGAATTCCTGTCTGCAGATCTATAGACATAAACTTCTGTGGTTCATAAGCCTCCCAGTCCACGGTATTTTGATTATAAAAGGCTGAGGTGACTAAGGCACTCCCCCAGGAGCACAGGGATCACTTCTGCTCCCATATTTTGCCGCATCTAGCACAGCTCCCAGCACTGACAGGCGCTCAGTGAGACATTTGTTGACTAAATGGAGGCAACATGGTATGGCGGTTATGAGCACACACTCCAGGGGAAACTCTGTACCACTTACTGGCTGTGTGACCTCAGCAAGTTACTCAATCTCTTGGAGCCTCAGTTGCCCCATCTGAACAATGGGAGAGTAACAGTACCCACATCGTATGGTTGTTATGAAGGTTAAATGAGTTCATGTAAAGCACTTAGAACACAACCTGGCAAATAGCAAGGATGATATGAGTTTGTTAGGTATGTAAAACGAACAGGTATGATATAATCATTAATGAATAAGTATTAATTAATCTGACAGTTTGATTCTACAAATGAAACACAAGTAGACTTGTTGTTGAAATACAGGCCAATGGCCAAATTATATTGACTAAAAACAATAAGCCATTGAAATAACAGAAAATAGGATTCAAATTGAATTCAACCTCCATTAGTAAGTTTGTGACTACATGTTGTGAAAACAACTACTTACAACTGGGAATACATCCAGCATCTTAAGAGAAATGCAGGCTCAAATTCTTAATATATTCAAAGAATGCTTTAGGTGTGTCTGATGCTATTGACTGGGCTGAATCATTTCTGTCAAAAATCAGCAAACCAAGGGGCCGCCGGATGCCTTAATTGGTTAGAGCGCGAGCTCTGAACAACAGGGTTGCCGGTTTGATTCCCACATGGGATGGTGGGCTGTGCCCCTGCAACTAAAGATTGAAAACGGTGACTGGACTTGGGGTTGAGTTGCACCCTCCACAACTAGACTGAAGGACAGTGACTTGGAGCTGATGGGCCCTGGAGAAACACACTGCTCCCCAACATTCCCCAATAAAATAAAATTTAAAACAATTCAGCAAACCAAGAATAAAAATCCCAAATGAACTTTTCACAACGACCCAGGCCCAATACACATATTCGTCCACCAAGCTTTTGAGAATCCTCTCCGTGAGCGCCCCACACAGCACGCCGTGCAGGGCAAGGAAGGACCTCTGACGAAACAAAGAACAACACTATAAAACACTGAAAATCCACAGACACCACACATTCCTGCCAGCCCCATCTCTTATCCCCAAACATTCTTTCAAGTAAAGGAGGGTAAAATAATAGCTGGTTCAACATTCTATCCTTTGAGCATGTATGACTTTGTCAGTGTAATAATGAAAATCTACAGATCTAAGTTTTCATCTAATGCATAATTTTTTCATTACAAAGGTGTGTGTTATCACAGGACCAAAGAGAGCTAAAACTTTTGATATATTATAGTGTCTCCGTCAGTTTTTAAGGTTTTGCTGTTATTTCAGAAGAAAAGGGAAGAAGTAAACAAAAGAAGGAAAGAAAATTGTATTTTGAAGAAGGGATGCTTGTGAAGGGGAAAGAGTTCAAAATTAGAACTGCTGCAGCAAACTTGGAAGATACTATTAATTTCTATTTGAAGGTACTAAACAAATTGCGTTAGCTTGTTTTAATTCAATTTATATGCATGCAATATCAAATTAAAATTGTGAGTAGTTTTAGTGACAATATACCAACAGAAGGGAGATTTAGTTTTCCTCATGAAAACAGGAAGTCAGCTGTGGGGCCAGATTTTCATCCAGCCTTAATTGTGAACTGACTCTGACAGAGAAGAAAGGCGCTGTTTAAATATTTGTCTCTGGAGAGACGACGGGTCAAGTTATGGCTCGGTGCGCAGATCTGCTAGCTGTGGGAGGCTGCAGTCAACGACAGGAGAGACCCTCACGGTGACAAGAAAGTTCCTTCTCTAGGACCTGTCATATCAGCCAGGTCCTATGTCATCTCTCTCCCATGTGCTAGAATGTGATTCTCTTCCTCCTCCGTGTTTTACGCATGCTGCTTTCTCTGCCCATAATCTCCCCAAAACAGTGCCTGCCTAAGCCTTTCACACTCTTTAAGCTTGGGAGGCACCTCCTCCAAGAAGCTTCCTCCAACTCCAGTTGGGAGACATCCCTCCTTTGCATCTAGTGCCACCTCACCTGCTCCCATGCGTCTCTGGCCACATACACTGTACATTTCTTTTTCTAAATGGCAGGGGATGCAATTTAATCAACTCTACCTCTAGAAGATGCAGTCAGTATCTACGGGATGTTGAAAGGTGTCAATCCAATGCATAACATTCAAAGTCACAGGCAGGAGAATCCATTCTGGACTTTCAAAAATGACCAGTACTTTCCATAGAGGAGTGACTGAGCATAAAGGCAAGAAGGTATTGGAGGGCATTTGTGACCCAGCCCCTTCAACTTATTAATACCCCAAGTGATAGAAATCCGATATAATATACTGTATCCGTGCTTAATTATTCACGCATTCTGTGGTAACCATGACCTTTGGGGATCAGGAATACTGTCTGGCACATCCCTGGGCCCGGCCAGAGCTTTACCATGTGGATAAAGGAGCTTGTGCAAGTACATCAAGCATCTGAAGTCCTCAGACAGTGTGCAGAGGTAGCTGTCTGAAGCAGCACATCCTAGAAAGCTGAGCACAGGCCCTGCCCTGAGAAATCTCACAGCGAAGGCAATGCCCAAAAAGCCAGGGGGCATTTCTGATGAGTTGAAGTTGGCAGGAAAAGCCACTCAGCAGCTAAGAGTCAAGCAGATGTATACATCATGCCAAGTAGAAGCTACATACCCTGAAAAGAACATGATTCCACACACTATTGAAAAATAAACAGGGAATACGTTTCTTCTTCCCCTGAAATAGAAATATTCTCTTTTTTCTCCACATACTTGTTTTTAGGATAAATTCTGTGAAGTGGAATTGCTAGACCAAGGGTATATACTCTTTCTTCCAAGAGATTAAGACAATTTTTGTTTTAACACAACAATTATTGGCTTTAAAAATTAAACAATAATTCTTTAATACCATCTAATATCCAGTTGGTGTTCAGCTTTTCCCAACTCTCTCACGAATATCATTTTATAGTTGATTTGAATCAGGATTCAAATAAGGTCCATGCATGGTATTTGGTTTATGTGTCTCTTAAATCTCTGTTGAATTATATGGTTTGAAATCCCTGTTTCTTGCTTGCTACTTATTTGTTAAAGAAATTGGGACATTTGTCCTACAGAATTTATCCCATTTTATATATGACTGAAGATACCTTGTGGAGTCTTTTTTTTTTTTTTAAGTTTGGTATTTTTTATCGAGGTGTAGTTGATGTCAATAAACGACACATACTTAAAAGGTATAATTTGGTAAGTTTTAACGTATGTATATACCCATGAAACCAATACCACAATCGAGATCACAAACACATCCGTCATCTCCGAAACTTTCCTTGTGCCACTGTGTAATCCTTCTCGTCTGCCCCATGCCGCTCCCCCACGCCCAGCCACTAATCTGTTTGCCGTCACTAGATTAGTTTGCAATTTCTAGAATTTTATATAAACAGACTACATATAGTATATACTCCTTTTTGGTCTGGCTTCTTCCACTCAGTATACCTGAGATTCATTTGTGGTTTTGGTTCATTCTTTTTCTTTTCTTTTTTTTTTTTTTTAAGGTTGTCCAGGGTTTATCGAAACTATGACAGCACAGCAGGAAGATTCAAACAGCTCCCGGGGTGTTTTAAAATTCATCCCACCTGTAGGCTGAGGGAGCTGCAGGGTGGACAGACTGTCAAAGTCCAAGAGCTTTGGCATTTCCTCAGTGTCCGGATCAACTTCAATGATTTCCTAACCCAGGGCTGAGACCTCAGGAACATAATTATCTCTCCTTTCTCTTTCCTCTTCCTGCAGCTTGATGGAGACACCTCTTACGGGACCTCTCTGAATCCGCTTCATCAGATGTATGACATAGCCAGCTATTTTGTTGCAGAGCTTCTTGGATGGAATAATGGAGATCTCCTCGGACACGTGCTTGCTGTAGAAGTCACTGCCCAGGCGCGTGTAGTCCTTCTCGGTGATGGTGATCTTGGCCGCCTTCTTCACGGTCTTGATGCCAACGCAGCCCATCTTGGCGGGTCCCTGGTACAAGAGCGGTTCATTCTTTTTTATTGCTGAGTACTATCCCACTCTATCGCCATCTGTTTATCTGTTGACATGTTCATGGATGCTTGGATTGTTTCCAGTTTGGCATTATCATAGTTAAAGCTGCTCTGAACATTCCTGCACAAGTCTTTGCATGAACATATGCTTTAATTTCTCCTGGGTAAATACCTAGGTATGGCGGCTGAATCACATGGTAGGTAAGCATTTAACTTGTAAGAAACTGCCGAGCTGTTTTCCACACCTATTGTTCCGTTCACATTCCTATCAGTAGTGTATGAGAACTCCAACTGCTCCACGTCTTGGTATGGTTAGTTTCAAAATTTTAGCGTTTCTAATAGGCGTGCAGTGTTATCTTACTGTGTTTTTTTCCCCCTGTAATTCCGTTATGCAATTGATGATCTTTCCATGTACTTATTTGCCATCCATATATCTTCTTTGGTGAAGAGGCTGTTCAAATATCTTGCCCATTTTTTAATTGAGTTATTTAGGTGGTTTTTTTTTTTTTTTAAAATTGAATTGAGAGGTCCTTATACATCCTAGATGTAAGTCCTTTGTTTGATATATGCTTTACAAATCTTTTCTCCCTGTCTGTGGCTTGTCTTTTCATTTTCTTAGTGTGTTTTGAAGAGCAGAAACTTTTAATTTTGATGAAGTCTAGTTTATCTTTTTTTTTTCTATTTTGGACCATACTTTGGTAGTGTTTTATCTAAGATATTTTTACCTAACCAAAGGTCACAAAGATTTTCTCCTAGAATTTTATAGTTTTAAGTTTTACATTAAAGTTTATGATCCATTTTGAGTTAGCTTTTGTATATGTTATAAGCTATGGATTAAAGTGCTTCTTTTTTTTTTTTTTTTTGCATATGGATATCCAATTGTTCCAGCACCATTTTATTTCTGAAAAGACTATCCTTTCTCTACTGCATAGCCTTTGCACCTTTGTCAAAAATCAGTTATCTGTGTAAGCGGGGGTCAAATTTGGTGCTCTCTATTCTGTATTTAACTATCTTTACACCAAATACCAAACTGTCATGAGTACTATAGCTTTATAATGAGTTATGAAATCAGGTAGTGTTAATCCTCCAACTTTGTTTCTCTTTTTCGAAGTTATTTTGGCTAACTTAGGTCATTTGTATTTCCATATGAATTTTACAATCAGCTTTCCAATTTCTATCAAAAAGCCTATTGGGATTGAGTTGAATCTATAGGTAACTCTGGGAAGAAATGACATCTTAACACTGTTGAGACTTCCAACGCGTAAAACAAGTTATATCTCTCCATTTAAATTAAGCTGTCTTTAATTTATCTTAGCAGTGTTTTGTAGTTTTAAGTGTATAGGTCTTGTACACTCTTGCCTGATGTATCCCTAAGAATATTTTATGCAATTGAAAAAGTATCATTTTAAGATTTTATGATTCTTTGTTACTTGTCTATATAAAAACAATTGATTTTTATATATTGATCTTGTATCCAGTAACCTTACTAAACTCACCTATTAATTCTAGGAGCTTTTTTGTAGATTTTTATGGATTTTCTCCATAGATGATTATATCTTATACAAAAATACATTTTTTTTTCCATTTCAATCTGGATGCTCTTTATTTTTTGCCTTCCTGCTTTGGCTAGAACCTCCAGTACAATGTTCATTAAAGTGGTAAGAATGGACATCTTACCTGGTTTCTGATCTTAACATTTAGTCTTTCACCATTAAGGTATTAATTTTAGGTTTTTCATAGATGCCTTTTTTGGGGGGTTTGAGGAAATTCCTTTCTATTTTTAGTTTGCTGAGTGTTTTTTTCTTTTCTTTTTTTTTTCAATATCAGGGATGGATGTTGGCTTTTGACAACTGTCTTTTCTGTGTCTGTTGAGATACTCATATATTTCTTCCTTTTCAGTTTGTTAATCTAATGAATTACATTGACTGATTTTTGGGAGTCAAACTAACCTTGCATCTCTGGGACAACACACCGTGGTAATGATATATTATCATTTATATGTATTGTTGGATACTTTTGAAATATTTTGTTTAAAATTTTAAAAATCTATGTTCATGAGGAATATTGGTATATAGTTTTCATATCAGGGCAATACAGGCCTCATAGGTAGAGTGGGAAAATAGTCTCTCTTTTTTGATTTCTGGAACAGTTTGTATACAACTGGTATTATTTCTTCCTGAAATGTTTGATAGAATTCACCAATGAAACCATCTTTGTGTGTGTGTGTGGGGGGAGGTGCAGGGGGAAGCAGTTCTAAAAAAATTGTTGTAAAATATACATAACAAAATTTGCCATCTTAACCATTTTAAGAGTCTGTTCACTGGTATTAAATACATTCATAATGTTGGGCAACCATCACCACCATCCATCTCCATAACTCTTTTCATCTTGTAAAACTGAAACTCTACACCCATTAAACAATAATTCCCTATCTCCCCCCCACACACACACTTCTCCACTTGTTGGCAACCACCATTCTAATTTTGGTCTATGAATTTGGCGGAATCATACAGTGTTTGTCTTTTTCCGACTGGCTAATTTCACTTAGCATAACGTCCTCAAGGTTCGTTCATGTTGGATCATTACAGAATTTCCTTCCTTTTGATGGATGTACTATATGTATGTACCCCATTTTGCTTATCTATTCATCCATCAGTCGACACTTGGGTTGCTTCTACATTTTGGCTATTGTGAATAATACTGCTATAAACATCTGCTGCTACAAATATCTCTTTGAGACTGGGCTTTCCATTTTTGGGGATATACCCTGAAGTGGAATTGCTGGGTCAAATGGAAATTCTAGTTTTAATTTTTTGAGAAAATTCCATACTGTTTTCCACAATTTTGCATTCCCACCAAAAGTGCCCAAGGGCTCCAATTTCTCCACATCCTCACTAACACTTGTTTTCTGTTTTTTTTGTGTTTTTTTTTTTATAGTACCATGTTTCCCCCAAAATAAGACCTACCTGGACCATCAGCTCTAATGCGTATTTTAGAGCAAAAATTAATATAAGACCCAGTCTTATTTTAATATACTATAAGACTGGGTCTTATATAATATAATATAAAACCGGGTCTTATGTAAAATAATATAATATAAGACAGGTTTTATATTAATTTTTGCTCCAAAAGACGCATTAGAGCTGATGGTCCGGGTAGGTCTTATTTTCGGGGAAACACGGTAGACATCCTAATGGGTGAATGGTGGAATCTCATTTTTACTTGACTTGCATTTCCCTAATGATTAGTGATGTTGCGTATCTCTTGTGTTTCTTGGCCATTTGTGTATCTTCTTTGGAGAAATGTCTATTCAAGTCCTTTGCCCATTTTTGAATCGGGTTGGTTGCTTTTTATTATTGATTTTATGCGTTCTCTATGTATTCTGGATATTATGCAATTATTAGATATGATTTGCAAATATTTCCCTCCCATTCTGTGGGCTGCATTTTTAGTCTGTTGACAGCGTCTTTTTTTTTATTAATAAATTTCATTGGGGAATATTGGGGAACAGTGTTCTCCAGGGCCCATCAGCTCTAAGTCATTGTCCTTCAATCTAGTTGTGGAGGGTACAGCTCAGCTCCAAGTCCAGTTGCCGTTTTCAATCTTTAGTTGCAGGGGCCACAGCCCACCATCCCATGTGGGAATTGAACTGACAACCTTGTTTTTTTTTAAATTTATTGGGGTGACAATTGTTAGTAAAATTACATAGATTTCAGGTGTACAATTCTGTATTACATCATCTATAAATCACATTGTGTGTTCACCACCCAGAGTCAGTTCTCCTTCCATCACCATATATTTGATCCCCCTTACCCTCATCTTCCACCCCCCACTCCTCTTACCCTCTGGTAACCACTAAACTATTGTCT
This sequence comes from Rhinolophus sinicus, assembly GCF_036562045.2. NCBI lineage: Eukaryota > Metazoa > Chordata > Mammalia > Chiroptera > Rhinolophidae > Rhinolophus > Rhinolophus sinicus. The sequence continues at coordinate 37,723,756 of NC_133759.1, forward strand.
GTGTCTATGAGTTTTTTAGATGAATGGATAAAGAAGTTGTGGTATATATACACAATGGAATACTATTCAGCAGTAAGAAAAGATGATATAGGAACATTTGCGACAACATGGATGGATCTTGAGAGTATAATGCTAAGCGAAATAAGTCAGACAGAAAAAGCAGAGAACCATATGATTTCACTGATATGTGGTATATAAACCAAAAACAACAAAAGAACAAGACAAACAAATGAGAGGCAACCTTGTTTTTGAGAGCTTGCGCTCTAACCAACTGAGCCATCCGGCTGCCCCAACAGTGTCTTTTGATGCGTAACATTTTAAAAATTTTCATCAAGTCCAATTTGTCTATTTTTTCTTTTGTTACTTGTGCCTCTGTTATCATAAATTACAGTGATCATTTCTTCAAATACCTTTTCCTGTTTGGTTTTTATTTCCTTCTGGGATTCTAATAAAAATATATTAATACATTTTAAGTTATCTCATAACTCATTGAGATTCTTTTCTTTCTTTTTTAAATTCTTTTTTTCTCTCTTTATGTCACTTTACATAGTTTCTGTTGCAATATTTTCAAGTTCACTGGCTTTTCTTTCTGTAATGTTTAATCTGTTGTTAATGCCATCCAGTGTATTTTTCATTTTATGTATTGTAGTTTTCATCTCTAGATATTTGATTTGAATCCTTTTTATATTTTCCATGTCTTTATTTAATTTTTAAACATATGGTGCATAATTATAGTAAATGTTTTAATGTCCTTCTCTGCTAGTTCTAACATCTGTGTCACTTCTTCAGTTTTGATTGATTTTCCTCCTCATTATGGGTATGGGTACAGACTTTAAATTTTTTGTCACAGAGGAGCAAAGTGCCCTCCAAATATCACTTATCCTATCACTACAAATATATGAGAGTGTCTATGTCCCTCCCTATCCTGCCAGCACTGAATTCTGTCAATCTTTAATCTTTGCCAATCTCATAAGCTGAAACTATTTACTCCTACAACAGATATTCACTGAGCACCAACTACAAGTCCAGTGGTGGCAATTCTGTGGTGCTCAAGCAGCCACCGTAACTGTCCTCGTGGTGCTTATAACCGTGTGGTGTTTAACATGTTTTTATTTGCATGTTCACTGATTATTAGTGATGCCGAGCATCTTTTCCAAAACTTATTGACCATTTATAGTTCTTCTTTGGTATATTGCCTACTAATGTTCACTGACCAGTTTTAGTGGAATTGTTTGGATTTTTTTATTCCTTTGAAAGAGCTATTTATTTATGAAGGATAGACACCCTCTTTTACTTTTTGAATAACAAAAAAATGTTGTGTAAACAAAAGCATTTCCTTTAAAATAAACTGACATTGTATATAATTTCTTGGAAGAAATGATTTACATGTTACTCAAATACTTTTTTTTTTTTACACTAAAAGTAAATAAGAACTGATTCTGGTGTAAAAACAAGGCCTTAAAGACAAACACTTTGAACAATACAAAAACACGAAATACATATATGACTATATAAGACATATAAATACATAATAAATGCTTTCATATATATCTGACAGCAATATATAAATGATTTGTATTCTTTAGAAATAATCAAGCAGATTCCAAATGCCATTTTACTCTCTTGATAATGAAATGGACAGTCAAGGAGATGAAACAGTCCCACATTAAATATTTCTGGCAAAGCCATGCTATCTGTGTTGGAAATGCCCTCTATCTAAGACTGTTAATTTGTTATCTAAGATCTATTCTTTCAAAGGAGAAAATGTCAAAATCCCCATTATACATTGACCCTTGAACAATATCGGTTTGAACTGCATGGGTCCAATTATACGTGGATTTTTTTGGGTAAATACACAGTCTGCCCTCTGTATCTGTGGATTTCACATGCAGGGCATCAACCAACTGTGGGCTGAAGACAGCATTTTCTGCATTATTCTACGCTATTTTATAAAAGGGACTTGAGCATACATGGATTTAGGTATCCACGGACGTCTTGGAACCAATCCCCCATGAATACTGAGGGAAAACTAACTTTTTGAGGAGTCAAAAGTTATACATGGATTTTCAGCTGCGTGGGGATTCAGTGCCCCTATCCCCTGCGTTGTTCCAGGGTCAACTGTATCATGTTTGCTTCCCCACTGAAGAGTAGCAGCAGTTCTCAAAGACACATGCTACCTAGTCATCTGGCTGTGTAGGTAAATGCTTTCTGGGAGCACCAGGGAGGATGCCCTGACAGAGGCACAGCTTCTATAACGTGCCCAGGTCTTTAGCATTGATGGATAACATGAGGTGGGCAGGGGGTGGAGAAACCCTGAGCAGGGCTCGACTTTACAGCCAGGGATATGACTTGTTTCTTGTCACACGGCTAAGGGGTGTGAGCCCTCAGAATATAATGGGGGAAATGTACGCCACCAGTTATGCTGTGAATGAATGAATGAATGAATGAATGAATGAACCGAGCACTTTTACGTGTAATAACAGTGATGATGACAGCAGCCAGCGAAGCCCGTGAGGCCCAACCCACGGCCTGGCCCCCTGACTGACCTGTTTGGTGCAGGTGGTCTCTGGCTACCTCAAATAAGCGCAGGTGCATGTTGGTGATGGGGTTGAAGGAGCCACAGGCTAGGAGCACCACAGGGATTCGGGTCTTCATCTTGTCAGGCACATCCACACCCACCGCAGTGGCCACCCTGCCTTCACGGGAACAAAAATGCAAGTCAGGGAGGTGGCACCAAGACAACTGTCCATATCAGTGTCTCAAAACCAAACACAAGGCATTAGTTCTCACTCAGTAAGATGACTGAGGAGGCAATAATAACAATAACAACGTTTATGAAAGGCTCACAGTGGGCCAGGAACTGGATATCCCTGGTCTCACCAAATCCTTTCAACAACCCTGAACCATTACTTACATGGCTCAGGGACCTTAGCAGCTGCAGGCCAGGACTGCAACTCGGGCAGCCTGACCTCACAGGCCAGGATCTGCTTGTAAGCTCTATGCCCTCCTGGGCTCTGATGGGTCTCCATCTCCTTGGGGTCAAAAGGAGGGATGTAAGACCCTCATAATGTCATCTTTGATAGTCCAAGTAGGACTCAAGTCCCAGTGTAGGCTAGTACTTTAGAAAAACTTATTTTAAAATAATTTCCGACTTACAAGAAAAGTTGCAAAATTTATGCAAAGAATTCCTATATACCCTTTACCCAGATTCCCCAAATGGTAACATCTTACCACACTTGCTTTATCATTCTCTCTCTCTCTCCACACACACACACACACACACACACTCATACCTATAAGTAATTATTTTCTGAAATGTTTGAGAGTCAGTTATAGATATAATACTTCTTTACCACTAAATACTTCAATATGTTTCCTAAGAACAAAGACATTTTCTTATATAACTACAGAGAAATGATTAAAATCAGAAAATTAATATTGTTACAGGACTATTATCTAATCTACAGATCTTTTCTGATTTTACCCGTGATCCTTTCCCTGAGGCCTAAGCATTCTGAGTGGGCCTAACCTACCCTCTTGTCTCCACCCCCATCGGCTTTTAGCACCGATGAGGTTAAAGGACAGCAGAAAGGAGCCTGGGCTCCAGGCTAGCAGACACGGCTCTTCTGTCTCTGAGGCGCTGCCTGCTCCAGTGGTGGTGAAGAGCCCCCCTGGAGTTAGGCCTCAGTTCAACTCCTAACTCTACCTTTCACTGGCCGTGTGGTGTAGGGCAAATCACAGTCCCTCTCGGAGCTTCAGTCTCCTAACACGCAAGATGGGGATAACAGTACTTACTTTTATAGGGTTGTTGTGAGCGTAAATGAGCTATGTATGGAAAGTGCCTGGTGCATAAGAAGTGTTTAATCAACAATCACTGTGGCTGTGGTGCTGACCATGACAAGGGAGAAGGAGAAAGGAGGTGGCCGGTGCCTGTGGTTGGCGGCTTCCAAAATGGCTCCCAACGATGCGCCCCTCCTAGCATTCACCTGTCGTCCCCTCCCCGTGAGTGTGGGCGGGGCCTAGTAACTTGTTTCTGATGAGTCAATTACAGCAACGGAGTGGAATTCCGTTTCTGAAAGAAGGTTACAAAAAGACCCTGGCTTCCCTCGTCTGCTTTCTCGCTTGCTCACTCTGATGACGTCAGCTGCCCTGTTGTGAGTTGTCTCATGGAGTGACCCACGGGGTGAGGAGCTGAAGGAGACCCCTGGTGCCAACAGCCCATGAAGAACTGAATCCTGCCAGCAACCATGTGTGTGAATGTAGAAGTGGATCCTTCCTGGGCCAAGTCCTTGGATGAGACTGTACCCTGTGAACACCCTGATTGTAGTCCTGTAAGAGATTCTTGAGTCAGGAGCCCAGGTGAGCCCCTCTCTTCCTGACCCACAGAAATGGGGCTATCGTAACTGCATGTTGTGTGAACCTGTAAGTTGGAGGGTAATTTGTTATGCAGCAACACGTGACTAATAGGGACCAACAGGAAGAATGCATTCACTTCCTCTTACTCCTCTTGTTACGGTGGCCTTGACTGTAATTCTGCATTTCCAGGGGGAACACGGACAGTTCTCTGTCACTGGAACCTGGGTCTGTCTTTGCATCTAAGGCAACTGTTCTAATCTGGTTCCTGCTGTCTGCTTCTCCAGGCTTGTTCCCAACCACTGCCTGCCTCATACGTTAGCAACGAAGAGCTACTTGTTTGTGGTATCTGTGAGCTCCTCATGACTTCCTGCTTCAAGCTCTTATACATGCTATTTCTGTGTCCTCCAACTGGAACAGCCTGAGCACACCCCCATCTGTTAACACCCAACTCAGGTGATCAGATTATTTCTGACTTCCATCACTATTTCTGGACTGCCTGCTAGGTGACTGTTATTAGTTAGGGATGCATCTGGTTGCAAGTCCCAGAAGCCGAACCTCAACGGCTTTCACAAATAGAGGTGATTTGTTTCCCACATGACAAAACGCCTAGAAGTTGGCACTGCTGGCACTGGATCACAGCTCTACAATGACCTGCAATTCTCTCAGCTTTCCCTCATGACCGTAAGATTACTGCTGTAGCTACAGCCATCATGAATACAACCAAGGCAAGAAGAAGGATCGAGGTGCTAGAGTAGACTGGTTGTCCCTTTGTAGTCAAGAACACAAGAGCTTTCCCAGAGCCCCCTGTAGATTTTGCTTCTGTCTCTGGCCAGAACTGGGTCACATGTTCACTCTAGCTACAAGGGAGGCTGGAAAAGCAAGTTTTTAGCTTTGCAGCCTCTCCAGTGGGAATCAGAGAGAAAAAGGAGTTGGGAAGAGGATTAACTAATCCACAGTGTCCTGCCACAGAGTTGGAAATACAACTGTCAGGGAGTTCACAGTACAGAAGGCTTTTCTGACACCAAGCTTGGGTTAGATGATCTCTGATCTACCTTTAGCAAATCACATACCATCCTGCTGCAAAAACCTGCTCTTGTGTCTTTCCTACTCACCAGATAGTACGCCCCTTAAGAGCAGGAGTGGTGTTTTTTTCACCTCTGGATCTCAGCTTCAAGCACAGAGCCGGGCCCAGAGTCAGACTCAGTGAAGACTGGAAAAGGCCCTGCCCACTAGACAAAGGACCTGCATCCTGGTGGTGGGTAGGCCCAACACACCTCCTAATGTAGAGAAACTGTTCTGGATCTATTGTGAGTTACAGCGTGAAGCTAAAACACCCTCAACCTAGGTGGGCTGTGGTTACTTCCAGCTTCTTTTGAAGCAGAAGGAACACCCCCTACTATATGAGAAAGCAGCCTGCAATCTATTGCTACTAGCTTCTTCCCAGGAAGACTGGATGATTTCATGAGATATTATTTGCAGAGTGTGCTGAGCTATTCATAAGAACAGCGTTGTGAGGAACGTATCTGAAGAGGCTGGCTGTTTCCCACAACTATTATGAAGCCTTTCAAAATTCTATTTCATGTTTGACAAAACATAATTTTTTAGGGCCCATTGAAACATGTAACTGCAGCATTTCAGGTAACCTGGGGTTTTGATCCATTTTTCCAAAAGTTCCCAGAAAACTGTAAATTAGAACATTTGTTTGAATGATGGCATCAACAGCAATGGAGTGCAATGTTGGGAAGAAGAATAAATGACACTGAGAAAGTGCCTTTCTTTTCTTTCCGTGCCGTGGGCACGCAGAGCCACACTGCTCTAACGGTCACTTACCCTGTCCGAGCAGTGTCTCAGGCAGAGCAGGCAGTGCGTGCACGGTCCCAGGCTCAAGAAGGAGAGCAGTGCAGCCGCATCGTTTGTATGCTCTCATTTGCGTCCACTAAACCCCCTACCAAGCCCAAATCTAGAGAAATACAATGACAGGGTTGAAAAGGACTCACTCCAGGGGTCCACCAGGAGAATTAACCAGGCTCCAATTTGAGTGCAAGTCTCATCAGACACAAGGCCAGATGCATGCCATAAAAGTGACTCATCGACTAATATCCTCTAATAATATCTAGCGAGACGGAGTGAGCGTGGGAGACTTTTGCTGTTGGGGAAGGCTTCTCATCAATAAGCATTTAATAGAAGTCCATAGAGTGAGCGATAATTGCTGCTGAAGGATTTAACGAGTTGAGAAAGCAGCATATGGCCTTCTTGGAATTTATCATTAAACTGGAGATGAGGCCAAGGAGATGCCACTTCTGGCCCTGGCCCCCACTCGGTGTACCGTCATCCTGACAGCACGTCTTCCCGCTCCTCAAACACGTGCGGCTTCCCTTCTCCTGGCTCCTGTCAGTGCTGCTCCGACCACCTGAAACGCCCTCCTCACTCCTGCTGTGAAGGTTTTCTCCTTGGAGGCTTTACCCAGTGCCTCTCTCCCCCACTGGGCTAATGTACCTGCTCCACATTTGATCACTTTCTTCTTTCGTCAGCCATAGAACCATCATTGATTGGGTCCCATGTCGCTCTTCCCCAAGTAGAAGATAAATTCTGACAGGGTGGTTTCCTATTCAGCTGGGTCCCCTCAACTCCTGCACGGTTCCCAGCTCAGGAAAGGCATGTGGGATGAACGAGAGAATGAGTGAACGTTGCCAACCACACATCATCCTTTGCAGACCGCCACCTTCTCTCTTTGGTTTTGTCCCAAACATTCAAGATATAAACTTCCAGAGATATAAACTGACCTTTCTGGCTTCCTAGAGGAACTTAAGACCCCCCCCCACCCAGACCCCACCTCACCTGACTCAGACCTAAGTCAGGTAAGGCATTCCTGCCCTGCTGTGCCATCTTCAATGCCAGGATCCCACCAACAAGGACCCACTGTCCTCCTGAACATGACACCGAAGTTTTCCCCTCTGTCCTGGAAACCTGGAGGTCACCAGAGCCGCTCTGGCAGGCCAAGGGACTTTGTAGATGTGATTAAATTAAGGATCTTGAAATGGGGAGATCATCCTAGGTTATCCAGATGGCCCAATTTTATGCAGAGGGTCCTAATAAGAGGGAGGCAGGAGGCTCAGACAGATATAGATGTAAGGACCAAAGCAGCGCACAGAAAGAAGATGCTATGCAGCTGACTTTGAAGATGGAGGAAGGGGCCATGAACCAAGCAGCGCCAACGGCCTCTAGACGCTGGAACTGGCAAGGAAACATTCTCCCCGAGAGCCTTCAGAAGGAACACAGCCCCGCCGACACCTTCATTTCAGACTTCTAACCTCTAGAACTGTAAAATGAAATTGGGTTGTTTGAAGCCAATAATTTGTGGTGCTTTGGTACAGCAGCCAGAGGAAACTAACACACTCACTCATGGAGGGGCTGGTTCTCTGAGGTGCCTTCAGGCTAGGGCAGGAAAGGTGCAGGAATTGAGCTAGTGAGGAGGATGCTGACAGGTGTTTCGGGCCCAGGGACCAGCACTGCAAAAGTGTAGGAACCACCACCATAGGTGGGTCATGAGCTAAAAGCATATCATTGTGGCCATGGGTGGGTGTGAACTGACGTGTGGGTGGCCCAAGCTGAGGCTGCAGAGGGTGCAAGGATCATGCAGGCCCCCAAGGGGTCTGTGGGTGTAGATTTTATCCTATGGATAATGAGGAGCCTCTGAAGGATTTTAAACCGGCATGTGACTTACTCATATTTCTGTTTTGGAAAGTGTTCCCCTGATGATGGATCAGGAAGGCCCAGGATGGTTACCCGAAGAGGTTAGGCAGTCCCCAGCTTCCCGGAGGATGGCCTTCCCTGCTGCCTACATATCACCTTAATCACCAAGTAGTGTGATGCTGGCCAATGCCCCACACGTACTAAATTCTAACTAAGCAAGCGCCCCTCAGCCCATTTGTCACAGGCCGTCGCAGAGACACAGAGAGGAAAGGCGAGCCGGGAAGGTTAAGTGCCCGTCACCGCAGATGTAATGTGCGAACGCTCATCGTTTGGGAGGCAGTCAATTTACCTTTCCCTGTGGTGAGCGCTTCTAACAGGACCTGGCCCGGAAAAGCAGCTGAAAACATCCCTGTTTATTATAGACATAAAGCAGATGGCTTCGGGCAGAATGGAAATGGGTTCTACAAACATCTTTCATTACACAGACCTATTGACCGGACTCCTCATCTTAAAGAAAACAAGAGACGCAGTATGTATTTGTGGGATTGACGAGCACATTTTTCAGGACCTGGCAAAATCATTGCCATCTGTGCGAGTGTGTCAACTTCTCCAGGGCAATCAACCTTCACGTGAACTCTGGGTGCTTTTTCTTTTCAACTTTGTTGGCTTCACCTGCTGTTGCTATGGGCGCACTGTGCTACGAACAAAAGCAAAGCAAGCCTTCTTTGTCGGGTGTGAGGATCCTCTGCCAGCCACCCCCGGAGGAAACAAACATGCCAATTAAGCCCTCATTCTAATTATGAGACTCCCAGGCAAACGCAGCCTGGTTCTTCAGTTTTGAGAATTTTCAAAAGATGTGAAGGAGCCCAAGGAATGGAACGAGGTCTCCCGTCTCCCCACCCTCAGGAGGTGGAATCTGAGTACCAGCTACCTGGTTTACTGAGGGACAGGCCGGGCACTGTGACAAAACTCCACATCGAGGCTGATTCTTTCAACACACCTGGGAGGGAAGGGTTTGTGCTTGCTTTCTGGTGAAGAGCCCTAATCAACTTCTCCCCAGCCTCGGTGAGACACACGGAAAATAGAGATAAATTACAAGCCTCCTAGGGTTGTCATGGGGGTTATCAGAATTGACCCACCTGGCACAGTACGTAGCCCGTAGTTAGTTCTCCAGAAATACTAGCTCCTTTTTCTTTCCATTATGCTTAAAGCAGAATTCGCCATACCCACATCTGCTTCTATATGTTTGTTCACCTTGTTTGAAAAAGGCTGCAGCATTTTTATATTCACCTATGATCAAAATCTAGTGGCCCTTAGGAAGCTGTCAGCCTTCTCAGTTTGGAAGATGTCACCACAGAAGAGTGCTTGTGGGGGCAGAGCCCCAGAAAGCAGTTTCCAGGCTCTCGGCCTCACATAGACAGGTGCTGGCTCAGGTAGTAAATGGCCATCAATTGTGATTGCATGGCCATCAGCTGTGGCTAGTTGGCTGTCAGCTGTAACCAGTGAGCCATTGGCCACAATATAACTGCTGTGGCTACGCTAGGAGAAGAGGAGAAGAGAGAAAGAATGGGGGCTAGCAAGAAGATGGCGGCTGGGCTGGCAAGTGTGGATGGCGGTTTGCGGACAGTGTGGATCCAGCCTCCAGTGAGAATATAGTGCCGCCAGAGAGAATATAGTGCTATGACTCCCCTACCTATGGCTCCATGGGTGTTCCTTTTTGGCCTCACCATATCCTGTGTTATGTGGGGAGCGGGACCAGAGACCCTGCAGGCCTCCCTGCACGACACATGGCGCAGCGAGCAGGGTCTCCCGCATGACAGTGCTCCCGAGGAAGGCCGCTCCCAAGTGCCACTGCTGTGGTCTTCCATCTAGCACCAACCAGAAATACTCAGCTCTAAGCGTCACTTGTCCCTGGACCTGAGCTAAGAGTCGATACTGAGAAACAGAGGAATGGGTTGTTTAATGTCATTCGGGTAGAAATAACATCTTCTGGTGATGAAGAATAAATACGCCCCAAATCACAGCCGACTTGTCAACTTGGAAAAAAGAAGGTAGGAAAGTGGGTAGGTGAGAAATGCCCAGGTCTGCAAAGTAGCAGACAAAATCACAAAGTAACTGCCACTGTGCTCGTGCTTTAGAGGGACAGGGATAAATAAAACCTGGCCCCTGTCCTCCAGATGATGGCAATGTAGCAGGAAGCACACCTTTGGATCTCAGGCAGCTCAGTCTGCTGGTAACTTACCAATATCCATTTTCCCTCCCTCTTTAGTAACAGAATCTCTGTCTTTAGCTGCACATATTATTACATTCCCTAGTCTCTGCAGGAGGGTGAGACCATGTGAATAAGGTTTGGCTTGTAATCTACAAATAGAAATATTGGGTGATACTTCCAGGAGCTCTCTTTAAAAGGAAAAGGCATGCCCTTCTCTTCTTCCCCACTTGTGCTTTCTAGAATGTGACGGCTGGATGATGGCAGCTCTACCAGAACCTGAAGAGGAGGACCAAATACAGATTGGACAGAATAATCCAAGAGACGGCCAGGACGCTGACGGCCCTGAAGCTGCCATACTAGCCCCATACCTCTGGGCTTCTTTCACCTCAGGGAGAAAGAAGCTTTTAAACCACCATTATTTTCTATCTTTCTGTTCTATGCAGCTAAACCTAAGTCTAACTGACAGACTGAGATCTAAAGAATGTTCAATGAATTAGTATATAAAAAAATGAAAAAGTGTGTAAACTTTTGGAAGTTTCTATTGCCCCAGTTAAACCTATTTTACATGCAGACACTCAAATGGATATTGTTTGAAAGGCAAAATACACCTAAGGAAAAAAAAAATCTACCATAACTTAATTTTTTATATGAATTTTTCATGGGAAGAAAAATCCTTACTCAGGACTCTAGAAGGCTGAAATGTGCAGCAGCAAATCTGCTTTTCTGTAGATCACAAAAACCAGACTGTCCTATCTCCTTCCCCCAAAAACAGATTCATTATGGTGCACTGTCGCACTCTGCTTCGAGTGGGCATTTGCCATATGGCTTGGCAGTTTAATGGTTGTCTGATACTTGACAAAAATAAAGCACAATCATTTTGCAAGGAGTTTGAGTTCCTAGATGGGTCTTTTCCAAATAACAGCTGTGCCTCAAAATTGAGTTACTCAATTTGCAATTTGTGGACACAATACTCAAACATTTACAAGTGAGCAAAAGCTCAAATCACTTGGGCTATTTCCAGCCTTCAGAGTTTACGGTTTTTAGCAATGCTACGAGTACACAGCTGTCAAGAAGCTCAAGCCATTGTCTGAACCACCAGACCTGGCAGGCAGCAGTGATGCCCTACTTAGCAGACCATGTGGAGCTGACCACAAATCCTCAAGAGAGAAAGAAGCCTCACCCCAAAGTCCACAGACTAAATCCCCATGCCTTTCTCTCCACTCCCTACCACATTCATGGAGATGACCCTTATGGGGACAGAGCCCCAGAGAGCAGTTTCCGGCTCTCGGCCTCACATGGGGGGCTGCTGACTCGTGTAGTAGATGGCCATTGGTTGTGGTTAGTTGGCCGTCAGCTGTAGCCAGTTAGCCATTGGCCACTAATATAACTGCCGCGGCTGTGTTGGGGAGTGGAGTCGGGAGGAGAGTCGAGGTAAGTCGAGGAGAGTGGGTCAGTTGGCAGAAAAGCAGATAGCAGGTCGCACGTCGTGTGAACCCAGCCTCCAGTGAGACTATAGCGGTATGACACCCCATCTATGGCTCTGTGGGTGTTCCTTTTTGGTCTCACCATGTCCTGCATTCTTATGTGGGGAGTGGGAGCAGAGACCCCGCAGGCCGCCCCCCCGTGACAACCCTACATCAGGTCTTCACTTTCCCTACTACTGAGACCCACCCTACTATAGAATCTCATTACTTTCTTGTATCAATTAGGATTTTTAAGAATTGCAAACAAGGTAAATGAGCTTATCCGGTTATCTTAGTTCCCTTCCCTACCCAACGCAAAGCAGGGGAAGAGCGTGAAATTATCAGAAGGCTATTGGCCCATTACAGAGAACAAAGGAAAAGGGAACATGAGATCTTAGGGTGGACAAGGGACAGGGCAGTGCCATGGTCTTACCCTGGACAGGGTCGCATGGTACAGACAAGGTCCCTGCAGCTCACACCAGTGTATACTGCTGTTCCCAGAGAGAGGAAATGGATGGAGGCTGGACAGGCCCCCACCCCACTCCCAGCGATGGCGTCCATACTTGATAAGGGGAGAGAAACTCTGGAATCACCTCCCCCCAGCCCCACCAATCTGGCTCCAATCCAATCTTTTCTCAGTATACTAAACAGATTAACCACTTTGAAAGTTTGAGTTCAATCACCCAAACTAATGTGATAAACTATTGAGTGTTTACCTGAGCCAAACACTATAAAATCTGGGCCTGTGTGCCAAGCCAGTGATAAAGTCTTCCATAATTTGTCCTCCACTGGCATTTATTTGCTAGGTCACGTCCTTCATCTGTCATCCCTCATCCCTCATTGTCTCCTGACCACCCTCTCTTCCCTACATGTGGCCCATTTCCTCACCAAGCGGAGACAACCTGCCCTTCCGTGATGTTTCTTCTCAGCCTTCCTGCTCCTTGGGCTTCTGTTTATGCCATTTCCTGGAGCTAGAAGGGCCTCTCCCAGACCGACTCTGCCACGGCGAGTCCCCTGGCAGCCCACCTGGAAGTCAGTGCTCCCGCCTCTGGCCTCTGAAAGGTGACAGTCTGTTTATACCGTGGAACCCCCACACTTTTCTTGCCTAGTGGACTATAAAGCCTTGAGGGCAGGGATCCTATGGGATCTAATGCAAAGTGGAAGGTAAATAGGAATATTCACATTATTCATTGGGGGACAAGTGAAAAGTAGATCCAAGTGAGAGCCAGAGTGTACCAACCACTTCCCAGCATGGCCTAAACTAAGGCGGGTATTAGTAACCGAGGAGGAAGTATCCCCAAATCAAAACAGCAGAGCCGCAGTTTGTCCACCGTCTCACCCCCTTCTTGCTTCCAACATGGACACTTCCTGGTCTGCCCAGTTTGCTTCACCCCACGTGAGTCTGTCTCCCTACCTGAGGTGTCCGTTTCCTTCTTCTGGACTTGATTTTGCTCTCGCAACATAAATTGTGTCTGCTGCCCTGGCTGCTTCAGGATCCTCATTCCTGAGTCCCACCTCACAGGCACCCTCCGACTCCTCTGCCCAAGCCTAATCCAGGCTCCACGCCCAGGGTTCCGCTCCAGTCCAGCAGGGGGCAATGAGCCACATTTAGTGTTGGGAAACCACACCCTCTACAGCCCTGGGGGGCTTCCCTGTATGGCAGCAAAATGCAGAGCTGATCACAAGGATGGAGGGGACGGCACGGTGGCCCTTCTAGTAACCAAAGCACAAAACTGGCCGCCATCCGGTCTCTTCCCTCTCCCTTGCCTTGACAGCCTGTCAGTTCCACCTCTGCAATATCTTTATTATCCATCTCTCTCTCAGACTCCACAGTCACTGCCTGTATCAGGGCTCATTATTTCTCAATTGGACCTGAGTGCACTCTTCACCTGTCTCCTGTCTCCAGTCTCACATGCTCCGATTCATCCTCTGCTCAGCTGCTCAGGGGTCTCTGACATGTACATCTGATTCCCTGCTCAATCCCCCGCCAACCAATCACATTCTGGATAAGGCTGAATCTCAGTGTGGCATCCATGGCCTGTTACCCTCTGGTCCTGACCTGTTTCACAAGCTTCCCTGCTTACTTTCCAAGCCCCTCCCTGTGTTTGCTGCATTAAACTGCTTTCCTTTCTATCCTACTCCTCTTGGGCTGAATATTAGGACGAGTCCTAAGATCAAATATAAAAATTCTAACAAAGAAGGCAACTGTGTTTTGCTTGCCTCGTTATCCTTCACACAAAAAAAGAAAACAAGTTGCCACTGCTATCAAGTTCCTCAAGGGAGCAGGAGGATGACAGGGAGAACCCGAAATAACTGGCACAGTGGGAATCGGGCCAGGCTCTGCAAGAAGGCAGAACAGGCCCGCAGAAGCCCAGTGAACCACAGCAGGGGCCCAGCAGGCAACAGTCTGGCAGCTCAAGGATAGGTGTTCATTTGAGAATGTCATTGGGCACGACAGAAACAAATCCAGAGCAATCCTTTCCTATCTCATGTAATAGAATTTCCTCCAGAAATGATAAGCCAAGCAGCCCATCTTCCCTTTATTGAGCTATACGCAGACTGCAATGGTCATGAGCAGATGACTGAAAATCTGTGCAGTGATCTATGAAGTCCGAATAGACGTGAGCCAGGTGTGGGGCAGTGATTAACATTTTTAACCAAGTTCATCTAACATATATTTCACGGTGTATATAATTGCTATTGTGTTGGTCAGATAGTAGACCCAAATGGGGGCAGTTTGCAGAAACAACTTCAGTCTCTATGATTCTTCAGTAGATAAAACTTACTCCCTGAGAGGAAGGAAGAAGGGTAGGGTGCAGAGTATAGATGAATTAAATCAATCTTTCATAACAGATTCTATGGCTATCTGATCAGGATACACTTTAGAGGTGTGCACTTAACCCCCAAAACAACTTAAACAGAGCAGCTACCTTTGGGAAATAGGCAAGGGAGTAAGGATGGAGCTGTAACTTTTTAATAAAGCCCTTCTGAACTAGTTAAATTTTTTTTTTAAAAAAACCATGTGCATACATTTTGATTACAAAAGTAAGTGTTTAGTCTACCATATTGGAAGGCAAAGCCTTTCTCTCTATTTCCTTTACCCTTGGTAACCTGGTGAAGTGATGGGCATTTTGCTATGTTTTTAACTTTTCACTGGCTTAGAAAGTGACAACAACATGCCATAGTCGGGGCTTTTGTCTGTTTGTTTGTTTTTTACTTCTTCCAATTGACTTGTTATGTTTTTGAACTCTAGCCATTCACACTCAAGCTTATTTATGAAAAGTCAGACTGGCAGACACATCATCTCTTCGGTTTCTGGGGCGGGGAGGTAGGTCTAACTATGCCCCACCTTCTGTCCGATACAAGGAGCCAACCTCTCCCCATGCGCATTCCCCTGGGCCACTCCCGGCTGCCCTCGGACCTCTGTGCAAGAAGTATATTCTCTACCCGCCTGGACTGCACTCTCAAATCGCTGTCCTAATGTCTCTGTAATATATTAACAGGCGGTGGCCAAAGGGAGTTCTGCTGAAATAGGCAGTATTGTGTTTGGGCCACGTTGGACTAAATCCTAGAATGCCCACAGTATTGCTGAGCGATGCAGTTTAATTTATGAGCATGCAGGTCTGCTGTGAAATTGGGAAATGGAAGGAGAAGACATTAGCATTCACATGGCAAGGGCAGCGCCTCGTTCAAAACTGTGAATAGGCCTTTCGCAGGGAGAGCTGGGGAGTGGGAAGGAGCAGACACACTCTGTCAGTCATATGTGTGCTCATGAAACTTATCCTTATATTTCGATGCCGCCAACCACCTGAGAGATATGTGCCTTATGCCCTTAGTGTTGCCTAACAGTCTCCAGTGTTTTCAACAGTAGAACACTGTATTCACATCTAAAACAAATGTCATCGTTTGGATGTGGTTTGATCTGCAGGAGGGAAGGCAGAACAGATGGCTTCTCAACTTCCTTCTAACTAGGGCATGCAAACTATTATACAGCTAAATATTTCCAAATTAAAAGGGGGAGGCAGGCACATTTGTAATTGAACGCGTAGCGATTGTACATGTGGTTTGTGCCATGTCATCTCCAGTTTAAGGAGCTTGTCAGCCAGAGATTTTCCATCTGACCTTGACTTTCTAGTCCGTTTTTTAGTGCACAGAGTAAAATAGCATCTACGTCTGCCTTCCTTATGTATGAAAATACATTCTTCCAAAGAGTTCAAAGGAAATATGAAGTGTGCCCCAGCAGTAAGTTAAAGCATATTGGAAAAGAGGTTGGAAAATCCCATTGCTGAATAATGTTCCCCAAAGATATCAGGCCCTGATTCCTTGGAACCTGTAGATGTTACCTTATTTAGGAAAAGGGTTTTTGCATATGTGATTCAGTTAAGGATCTTGAGATGAGGAGATTATCCTGGATTACTCAGAGGGCCCTAAATGCAATCACATGTATCCTTAAAGGAGGGAGGGAAAGGGATATTACAGAGAGAGAGAGAGAGAGAGAGAGAGAGAGAGAGAGAGAGAGAGAGAGATGGAACCGAGAGAAATTGGGAAATGCTTCCTTGAAGACCGAAGTGATGTGGCCCCAAACCAAGGAATGCTGGCAGCTACCAGAAGAGGCAAGGTACAGATCTCCCCCAGAGCCTCCGAAGGGAATGGAGCCCTGCTGACACCTTGATTTTGGCCCAGTGATAATCATTTCAGACTTTTGGCTTCCAGAACTCTGAGAGAATACATTTCTGTTGTTTTAAATGATCACGAAGTTTGTGGTAATTTGTTACAATGGCCCTAGGAAACAAATACATCCATAGAGGGGCTGGAGGGGAGGGTTTCAACTTGTACAAAACCCATCTCAAATACTCTGCAGTTCTTTTGACGGTATTCGGCAGAATTCAACTTCCTGCCTCCAGCGAGTGGGACGTGAGAGGGTTGGATGCAGGACAGTCAGGCCCATGAAGCACAGGTTAAGGAGAGCAGGCTGCCACACTCCCCGGGCCTTGGGGGTAGCTCTGATCAATATTCCCTCCTGAAGCAGAGGCTGAGTACGTGAAGAAAACATGGCTAATTCTTAAAGCAAACATCTGAACAGATAAGGAATTAACCTTATAGCTCAGGTAGGGCTGCGTAGGTTTGTGTGTGTCGTGAGAGCACGTCTTTAAACAAATGCAGTTGTAATTATTAATAAACATGGCCATATGCCTGCAAGCATATGGTACCAGGCTGTTTGCTGAAGATTTATCTATAATATTGAAAAATTTAGAGATCCAAATGTCTAGTACCAACAGGGGAATGGTTAAATCCGATATAATACTATGCAGCTATTAAAAAAGAACCTATTGCTACATATACTGACATGAGAGGTTATTCATGAATACATGTTGGGTTAAAAAAGGCAAACTGCAGACCATATTATGGTATTCTCATTTTGGTTAAAAAGCTATCCGTAGTATAGTATACAGAAACAATATATAACATACGCACTTGTATATGTGCATGAATCTGTTGTATGGGTACATATCAAAAGGTAAATCATTACCTCTCATGAAAAGCAAGGAGTGCGGGAGGGACAGAAAGAGGAGTGGACAGATTTGAACTTCCTACTTTTTACGAATGCACATTTTCTCTAAGTGTGTCCTCTTTTTGCAGTTTTAAGAAAGAAAAGATGAACATGCAATAAAGACACACTATGAGAACCTTGTCTAGTAAGGGATCTGGTAAACAGTGGAGACCCTCACGAATGGTGTGCCTGACGAAAGACTGGGCAGCCAATGGTCTTTCAAGATAGGCTGCGGCGTCCTGAGGTTGGCTGTAAGCCAGGTGATATTACAGGGCTAGAGGCAAAATCCTTGGAGTTGATGACAAGCTCCCTAGTGGTGCTGCCATGTTTTTATTTCGAAAACGAACAAAGAGCACAGTCAGTAGACTCACGTCCCAGGCAAGTGAGTCGTGTCTCTCCCACAGGAGAGGGGCAGGCAAGGTCACCACTCACCAACTCAGCAATTTCCACCAAAGCCATGGAGATTCTGTCTTTTGAACACTTCCTCCTGAGAAATTCTACCTGAGGGTGTTTCTAAAGGTTGTCTTGCGCCCTGGAAGGGTGGTTTTCTCACCCGGTAGGCAGACAGTTCCTCTGCTCACTACTGGGCACAGCTCTCCTTGTGTTGGTGAGTTGCCAGCAGAACAGGAGGCTCTGTGCTTTGGAAAAAGACCCTCTGAGCCTTCCTCCTAGGAGGACACCCTAAAGTATCCCCCAACGATGCTCCAGCACATAGGAAGTCAGAGCTCTCAGACGAAAAGAGTCCCCCAGTTACCTGTCCACTGAAAATGCTGTTTGAGATTAATGTACAGCCAGGCTGATCAATTGTGTACCGAAAAGGTGTTATTACAGCGAGGGGAAATATGCACTGACCTCACACGTCAATTTAGAGGCACCGAAGAGATGAATCGGAGTGTATCTTGGGACCCCAAAGCAAAGATGAGATTTCTGGACAAGAAACTGTGAGCACCATTTCCTTTTGGATAAAAGCCGGGGCGTGCATCACTTCCATCTCAAACACATACTACATGAACGTACTGCTTTGAAGGTGAGCGGTCTCTAAACACTTCTTAAGTGACGGCTCTTAGTGAAATGACTGCTTTTTGCAGAATTGAAAGGAACCGGTCCTCTCTCTCTCTCCTCTAAATAATATGAAGTGTTTCTTTTTCAAAGTATGTTTCGCCAATATTTGCTGCAAATCTTTAAAAGTCATGACATTTTATAATTCCTTATTACAAATTTCAAGAAAGACTTTCATCTCCTGTACTTACAGAAATTGTCACAAAAACAAAGATTGGGAGCTGGTCTTTTCCTTAAGCAGAGGGACTGCTGTATCTAGAAGGCTTATGCTTAATCAAAGTATGGAACCCTGTTGGTTTTGTTCTCCCATTTGCAGAAGGTTAACATCTGGTCCAAACCCCCCACTTTATAGTTGAGGAAAGTGAGGACCAGAGAAGTGAAGGTGCCTATCCAAGGTCACACAGGAAGGTAACGGCAGAGCTGGAATCAGAGCTTAAGCTGAGACTTCTATCACACTATGGCAATGCCTTATAAACCAAGCTCTTTGGTTATGGAGATTTTTAAGTTTTATCCAAGGAATGCATCATGACACTTACCCCTCGTCCACAGGCCTAATGAGACCGGCACTCTGGGACAAACTCGGGGGGATACAGAAGATCCCTTTTGTGCAGGTAATAAATTCAGAGAAACATAAGGTTGGAAAGGACCTGGAGGGATTCTCCACTGCATTTCCTTTCCTTGAGGCAGAAGTCACTGACGTCACTCCAGGGGAGAAGTATTTATCTTATTTCTATAACCCTTCAGCGAAGCTTTCATAACTTCACTTACAAAAAGGAATACCTGATTTCTTCTCAACAGTAGGATCTGAGAAATAACCAAAAAAACCCAACACATAGTCTTTTACATAAAAAGATACAATTTTCCTCACCCCATACCTCAGAAGTGATTATTTAAAATCACTTCCTAACGTAGTCCATGGACATTTCTACTGTAAAAGGAAAACATCCTGGAAAATAGGAATATGGGTTTGTCACGAAACCTTAACTATAATTTTTATAAGAATTTGTTAGGAATGTAGGAAACTCACTCAGGCCTGGTTGTATGAAGAACTTTGACAGAAATGATCATATTTAGAGACCTGCAGAGCATAACACCTTGAAACATGAAAACTCCTGCGCTAGCTTCCCGCGGTATGATTTTCATCTCTAAGTTTTGTAAAAAGTCCTGTTTCTAGCAAAGCAGTTTTTATAGTAGGCCTTAGCTCGAGAACGTACATTTCTAAGTAATCTAAAGGGGGAAAAAATCCCCCAAAATGGATTAAAAACTCCACCAATGAGTCCATATATATTCATGCCAAACGATTCAAAAGCCAGGGGTTATCCTGAGAAGAGGAAGTCTGCCTAACACCCGTGATATTAAGAGAGGGATAGCTAATAAATAACATGTGGCACTTTATCTGAAGAGGATACTGACTGCTCTGAACTGCTTCTCCGTCAGTGATGATGGGATTCCAGGTTCCTGAGAATTAAGGGGTGAATCTCAAAGGCAGCTTCAGGACTTAGGGTGGCCCAAGTCTGTGGCACAGTGCAGGCTGCCTGCGTGGGGAGCTGGCAGGTCTGAGCAAGAGTGAACAGGAGAGTCCTGCCTCAGGGTCCTGGGCAAGGGTGCAAAATAGCCTTCTTTAATTTTGTCCCCCTCCCCAACCATCCCCCTAATGGCCTGTGAAAGCTTCTGCAGCCATGACTCAGTGCTCCTGTTCTAGACATTTCTCTTCTGTTGTTCTAAGCAAGTGGTTCCCTGAATGCCCCCCATCCAGGTGTTCAGAAATCTCCCATCCACTGAAGCCCACTCCTTGGTTTGTGTCTAGCCCTCCTCTTCAGGCCCAAGAAAGATCTACGTAGGTCCTCACCTAGAACCCTGAAAGCCCAGGCTGGAGGTGATGCTGGAAGGACACCAAGCCTGGAAAGACTCTCACACTCTGGGGTCCGCCCTGAGCCGGACAGTGCCCAGGCCAGGTGCAGGGTCCCTGAGGAGACTCAGTAACATCTCAGCCTGGAGGCAGGTCACAGCCGGTAGAAGAGCCACATGTGTCAAGAGCCACAATCCAATTCAGCGTACCCACAAAATGCAAGGGGGCCCAGAAATGAGGCTAAATGGCTCAGAGTGGACAAACCAAGGAAAACTGTAGCGTTAGCATTTAAGCGGGATAATATCATCACTAACCATTTACGTGGCGCTGTTGCTTTACATGTATTATTCCAATTGGATGCTATTATTCCCCCTTTGCAGATGAGAACATCGGGGTTCAGAGAAGTGAACTAATTTGTTCAAGCTTCTAGAACAAGGAGGAATAAGCTGGGATTTGACTCTACATCCCTGGCTTTCTCTCAAGCTGCCTCCTAAGACCTGGGCATGAACGAGGCGACCACAGCCCTTCTCAGTTCTGTGGGCCTGTGAGCATACACCTGGAGGGCGTCTTCACAACCTGGCTTCTCAGGTCCCAGCCGCATACTGTTTAGGCAGAACTGCAAAGTGCTCAAAACTCAATTCAATTCACTTTAATTTTGAAAGCGAAAGTGAATAGATGCCCAGCAGCCTCTTTCCCTAGGAGAGGGGACCAGGATCCAATAACCTGCCTTCCCTTTCCTCCCTCAACAGAAGCGGGGGCTACTGTAGAACCAAATGCAGCTCTGTTTCTTAGAGAGCAAACAGCTCTGGCCGAAACCCTGGAAGTCCAGAAGCAAAAGCAAGAAGAGAAACCTGAGCTTGCTGTGCTTAACCAGGGAGATGCACATTCACTCAAGAGAGGATTTAAAAAAAATCAAAATACAAGGTGGGTTTCATGATGAGCATCACCAAAGCCGCTCTTATTGAAACAATGGCGTTAAAGGAACAATGGACACAGGGAGGAAAAAATGCCCGACATTCCAGTTTGAGGATCAATGCTTCATCAATGTCATGTTACTGGTGTTATTGTGTCTACTCCGTTTTACAAAAATACTTATGCTTGGAGAAAAAGGTTCCTAAGAAGTCATTCTGCACATAAAACGAGACTCGTTTGTTTTTTAAATCCCAATGCAAAAGACCTTACACCTCTAGATGTGTCATCGAAAGGTAAGTGATATTGTTAAAATCCTCGTAATTTTAAAAAATCTTTAACTAAAAGATAATAGAAAACTATAAAATGCTGAGAAACTATAAAATGCTTACTCAAGTTGAAGCGATTATTTCCTGAGCAAACAGATCATGTATCAGTAGTTTCCCCATTACCATTTTCCTAAATCAGAATCCTGTGAGCAGTAAAAGGCTGCATTTGAGACTCCCAAACGTTTCTCCTCCCTCTCCCTCCTCCTGTGAGAGTCCTCCTTGCACCTGACCTCTCCCTCCACTGCCTTCCTTGCCTCCACTTCCTAGAACACAGCACCTCCCCGTTTGTCACCTCCTGGAACTCAGCCTGCCAGGAGCAGTTTCTCCATAAGAGTGGCACCTCATCCCACGCTGTCAACCCTGTGATGGCATGATGGGGTGGGGGTGGGGAACCCCATGGCTCCCTGCCCTCTCAGCACCCAAGCACCTCCCAGTGTCTGAGACCAACGTGAGCATTCCTGGCCTTCAACCTGGCACACAGAAGGTGCTCAGTAAATGCTTGATGAATAAATGATGCCGGCATCTGGCTAGGAGCCCCTCGCTTCCTGCCATCCTTGGAGCTTTTCTCTCCACCTGGAA
Source organism: Rhinolophus sinicus (assembly GCF_036562045.2). Lineage (NCBI taxonomy): Eukaryota > Metazoa > Chordata > Mammalia > Chiroptera > Rhinolophidae > Rhinolophus > Rhinolophus sinicus. Next base: position 37,745,756 of record NC_133759.1, read on the forward strand.
TGTCCCGGTCCCCTCAGTTTATCCATACGACCCGCTCCAATTTCCTGGAAGTGAGCAGAACAGCTCCATCATCCAGTCAGTGTGTGGGAGTGATTCTGGCTCCGTTATTTGCCTCCCACCACCACCCCCTCTCCATTCACCCATCACCGGATCCTGCACACCCCACTTCCTAGAGCTCTCTCTGACCTCCCTTTCGCTCCATCCGCTCTGTAACACTGGGTCACCTGGCCTTCCTCACATCTATGGGGCTAGCACATGGCCTGTCCTGCTCCCCATCTTCCTGTCCAGCGTCTCCTTGAGCTTGCCCCGTTCTGCCCTCAGGCTGGAGCCCCAGCTCGCTGGCAAGGCAGACAGGTGGTCCGTGATGTGCTTGTTGCCAGCTCCGTAAGTCTCAGCTCCTAGCAGGCAGTCCCCTGCCTCACCTCAGCGGTCACCTAGTACCAGTGGCTGCAGAAGTCCTCTTAGCCAACCTTGGCTGGCTGGTAAAGCAGACACAAATGGTTAAAACAGGGAATCACTTAACAAATGGCTAAGGGAATTCCAACTTTAAGTTAAAGCTACAAGTAGGCGAGGACCAAGGCACTGTCTTGGGAGCAAGGACTGGAGCTTTCACAAACCCCCATCCATCAGCAACATGCCCAGGCCAGTTTCTTCTAGCGGAGAGGGTACATAGAGATGCACAAGAAGCAGCATGGGGACAGCATCTGTCTTCGTTTTCTGATTCCCCTGCCTCTACCACCGCCAATCTTTTACAGCCTAGTTCCTTCACCAGCACCTCAAGGAGGGGCGCGGGACGGCAGCCACTGTCACTTTTTTGAGTCTTTTCATAGCATTCCATTCATTCCTCATAAATCAAAACCCCTACGCTTTCCTCTTATTCTCATGATCCATCAGTTTATGGGATATTTAATAAAGTTCTGTGGCTTATCAGCAAGGACAACTGGCATCAAAGCATTTGGAAACAAACGCAACCGACTGGTAGGTGTCGAATGTATGAGGTGGGGGCAGGAGAAGTCTGGCAGAGGGCTCAGCTGAGGCCTGGGGCGGGGGCGGGGGGGAGTGGGGAACGGCTGGCGGGCAGGCTTGTGTACGACTGCACTACGCGTGGCCTGTCTTCTCCATTAGATTATGAGCTCCAGACCAGAAGGGTCTGGTCAGCTCATTGCCTTTCCGATCTCTGTGTCCAGCATAGGACTGGAACATAACCTGGGCACAGGATGTGCTGACTGGCTGGAGAAAGGAGCCTCTCCACAGACCGGCGCTACCCAGTTCTAGCAACTCCTCTAGCAAATCCAGCTGCCAAGATACCCCCTCCTCTTCCTACTTGGAGCCCCTCGTGGCCTGATCGCATTTCAGAGCCACACACAAGGGACCAGAGACACTCTCTAGTCCAGCCGCGTGGTTCACAGGTCAGGAATGGAGACAAGTGAAGAGACCTGGTCAGGGTTTTACGCAGGGCCTCGTGACCAGCCCTTCTCCTCCCAGACTCCTCTCCTCTCTCGTCCCTAGGTCCCAGCGGCTGGTAGAGCACACAGAGTCCCGTGATGGCACAGCCCCAGGCCAAGGATGGTTCTGGAACGTCTGCACTGTACGCGAGAGTCTCACAGGTAAGACCCATTGGGCAGGAGTTTCACCTTACTCCCTTTTTTCCATGGCTTGGGGCATGAGAAGCACCCGACTAGCTGAAAAGTGAGCATTTCAGTAAGTTAAACTACAGATGAAAAATAAAGTCAACTTCAAACCAGGGGGCTGATTTAATGCACCCCTACTGACCCATGAGCCCGGAACTGCCTCAGAATAAGGACAGGGAGGAGACACGCAGCGGCTGGCAGACATGCCCACTCACCAGCAGGCCAAGAGAACTGGACGCTGGGTTACCAAGCAAGGGAATAGAGAGAAACTCACTTCCTGGGCTCACAGGTGCTTCATTACTAAGACCGACCTCCTTTTCATGCTGAAAGCATTTGTGTGCCCTTCAACACTTCCAATAATGTCACAAAAGTAAGACGCAAAGCAGTAAATATGTTGATGTCTTGCTCATGGCAGAAAAGCACACAGAAACCAACAGAGGCAAAACCACGATGCCGCTTGGGCCGATTTTGCTTTTGATTTGAAAACTGGGCGGCAGGCCTATCTCATATTCCACCCTTTATGTCATCACAAAAATCAATAAGGACACAGAGGCTCCAACTAGCCCAGGTGGCTGGGAATGCATTATGGCACTTACTTCATCAGTGACTATGGTAACTGTGCTTTTTTAAAAGACAAACTTTAAAATTCTTTCCAATTCCTTCACTGCCATTAATAATCCCCTCATTCAGCAAACATCAACCAACACCTACTAAGTGTCAGGCAATAGGCCAGGAACCAGGGAGACAGAAGTGGCAGCCATATGCCTGCCTGGAGGGCCCCCCCTCTGTGCTGGTGGGAAGCGAGACAGACCGGCTAACAATGTTCATTCACAACCCAGGGTGGGAAGAACTGGCATAAATGGAAACAGAGGGAGCCTGAGTGCACAGAGGAGGGCCCCCAGCCCAGCTGGGTGGAACGAGGGGTGCCAAAGGGGTATGGAAAGGTTCCAGGAGGAAGTAATACAAGTTTTGGGTTTTGAAGGATGAATAGGAGTGAGGCAAGTAAATGAGCTGGGAAGAGGAAACAGCATTTGCTGAGAATGTGGGAGGCCAGGGGGCACGTCAGAGCGGCAAGAAGGGCAACAGAACAGCCAAGGTTGTGAGGTGGATGACGAGGTTCTCCACAGCCAGATGCCAAGGATCTTGTGTTCTAGGTCAAGGTCGAACTTGATCCTGATAGTGGTGGCTGGTGAGGCCCTGCAAGGTGTTATTCCGGGGAGTGATCAATCCACAGGTGATTACCCGAGGGTCCCATGAACAGCTGGGCAGCACGCAGGGACACCGTCCTTTATTCACTGCTCCTGAGGCAACAGCACCTTAAAAGCCTCATTAGCAGGCAGGTCTCCCACAAACAACTAAGCCTTCCTTCCCTTCCATAATGCCCTCTCTGAGGCCACAGCTACTTTCAATTGCATTCTAATTTCCAGAAGTGATAAACATATGCTCATGTTTCCATTTACAAGTTTTTGATGATCAGCCTGGCACTGTAGCTGCAAATTACCCATTTTCTATTACAATTATTTTTACTTCTCTAGATGAACAAGGAAAAGAAGCACTTTAAATTACTAAAGTGCCCAAGCCACAGAGGGAGGGAAGAATTAAGCAAGGTGGCATCGTCCGCCAATGGCATTATAATAGCAAGGGTTTGCAAAATGAAATGCACACTTGTGGGCTGTGTTAGACCAGACCTTCTGCACAGGTGCATTCGCTCACCGCCATCGGTTCACCTAAAACAGGGCCCAGGCTGCAGCAAACCAGGGACAAGCTGGGCTGGCAGCAGAATTGCTGCTGTGAGGCCTCTTAAGAAAGGCTCCTTGACAACTGGTCTGCTTTAGGTCACAGGCTTGCACTCTTGGGTCCCAACTCTTGCTTTTTCTGCTTCTAGGAGGAATTTTTAAAGATGGGATAGCCGCTAACTCTGAGGCATCCAAGTACCTGAAATGTTTGGTCATATTCCGGATGGAACTCCGCAAGGATCCAGTCACGCTAACTGGCATCACGGACCTCTCTCCTCGAGACCCAGTGCAGGGTCATGTGTGGCTGCCTTCCTGTCCTGCTGGGGACTGGCTAGGACAGGGATGAGGAAGAGCCTTGGGAATGGATGGGAGGCAATGAATTTAGGTCACTAACTGAAGTGAAGAGCATGCCAGCATGCAGAGATGCATGCCTATTGGCAGCTTAATGTCCCATTTAATTTGTCTGCAACATTGATTGACAGAGTAGCAAGTAAATGGAAACGCGACTGTGGCTTTGTGGTTTTGAAGCTGCTGTGGTAGTGGTGTTTTGAAAGTGCAGCTTGGACAAGCTAAACAGTTTTATTATTAGGATGAGTGGCTCATCAAAAACCGGCACCAACCGTCCAAATTCCTAACATCTTCCACGTGCAACCGTGCTCAGTCCTGAGGACAGGGGAGGAGGACACGTCCCTGCTCTCAAGGCTCTCTCTCTAATGGGGGAAAAGCAAGCGGCTACTTACATTCAAAATGCCATTTGTGGTCCAAGCAAACAGTATCACTGCAGCTTTGGAAGTTCTAGTGTTCTCTTTTCACATTTTAAACCCTCATGGATGACAGTGATGAATCACAACCAGAATAAATAAAAAAATACTAACAATGACAACAGCTAAAAGTTACTCAGTGTACTATGGACTCGGCACTTAGTAGGTCTACTAACTCATCTTTCGGCAGCACCTATACTGTACCTGTTTCTACACTGTCTCCTGTGTTATCTCTAATCTTTGCAAACACTGTGCAGAGAACTATTATCATCCTGTGTCTGACGAGAACACGGCAGCACCGGGCTCGGCAGCTTGGAGGCCGTGCAGGGAAACAGAGCAAGGACGAGCTCCTGTCTGATCACAAGGCTGGGGCATTTCACTCCCTGCCATGAAGATGCAGAAACCAGGAGGGGTCCAGACTGCCCCTCCACCCAAGCCCTGGGCTCTTTGGTATTCCAGATGGGCTCATTCACTTTGGCAGGAAACACAGATGTAATCAGCATATTAACCATCCTTTAGACATCAAGCATTAATTCTTCCCTCAAGACTAAATTGTTCTCCTTCCTGGGTATCTCAAGATGCTTGCCTGAGTAAGGAACGGTAAGAGCAGGTTAATTTGCAGGTTCTCTTTCCTCTATGGCACAGGCGAGGGGTCCTCAACTCAGAGATCTGCCGGGGTGTTTCCTGGATGTGTATGTGCACGCGTGCATGTGTGTGCCTGCAAGTGTGGGCGTGCGCGGTGGGGAGTGTGCTGAGGTTGTGTCAGGGGTGTGTGTCGCAGTGGGTGTCATACAGGAGCATGTGCCGTAGGAGGTGTTGTGTGGGCTTCTGTGGGGGAGTCTGCCACGGAGGGGACTGATGGAGGATGGGTGTGTGGGGTGTCTCATGGGGTGTGTGCTGTGGATATGGGAGTTAAGGGTAGGTGACAGAGGGGCTATGCTGCACGGTGTGGTGGGAATCATGTGGGGGGTTATTTCATGGGGCATACGCTGTGGGGGTATATCACGGGGATAGGCCATGAGGGTACATTGTGGGGGGTTTGCTGTGGGGGTTGTGCTGTGAGAGTGTGACAGGGAGGGTGTCGTGAGGTTGTGCTGTAAAGATGTGTCATGGGTGTGCTGAGGTGCGGGGAGCCTGCAGTCCAGAGGTGCATCAGTCTCTGGTCAGAGCTGTGGGGCACCTAGAGAGCCCCCTACCAGGCCTGAGAGGGCTGCTCTTGCTCACTGCACCTGCCTGACCCCCATGATGGTAAACTCATGCCCCCGCACTTCCACTTTTCCTCCAGCCACATCCTTGGGGTCACGGTGCCCAGTGAGACAATAAGGCAGCACATTCTGGAGTTAAGCTGGTGGGATGAGCCTGGAAAACCCCCTTTCTTCCTCACCCCTCACACCCGCCTTTCTGTGGTGGGGTCCGGGTGGTGTTTGCAGGTCACATCTAACACAGCTTCCGCATAACTCCTCCCAGGGCTCGCTGCCAAGGCGCCCCCTAGGGAACCTCCAGGACACAGCGCAGGTGACGGAAGGCTCTTTGTGCTGGCAGCGGGACCCAGTGCAGGGCGTCACAGTCACAGTCCTCTCTCCCAGTGCAGCTGCCTCTCTCAGGGATCCCACCCTTCCACTCCTGCTCACCCCTCCGATCCTGCAGCCCATCGTTTTCCGCAGGAGCCGTCCCTAGCAAGACCCACTGGAGTGGCAAATGCTGGAGAGCTCAGGCATGTGGGTGAAGCACTTGTTCGTTGTTTAGAATGTGCATGTCATTTCCACCCCAATCTTTACTAGGAAAGATTTTCAAACATACTGCCAACTTGAAAGAATTTAAAAAATGAACGCCTGGATATCCCTCACCTAGATTCTACCATTAACATTTTATTTGCTTGTTTTGGCATGTATCTATCTCTCTATCCATCCATTAATCCAGCTTATTTTTTGATGCCTTTCAAAGTAAGGTGCAGACAGCAGTGCACTTTTCCCTAAATATTTCAGTATGCATATCACGAACTAGAGTTCAGTGTTTGTTTAGCCTTCTTTTTTTCCTTTTATTTTCAACATACAACAAAATTAACAAATCTTGAAGACACCATACAATGAATTTTGACAAATGTATGTACGCATGTGATTCCAATCCCTATAAGACACAGAACATCCCATCACCCCAGAAAGCCCCTCGTGTCCCTTCCCACTCCATCTCCCTGTCCCCCTTCCCTCAAGCAACCACTGCTCTAAATTTTTCCACCATAGACTATAGTTTTGCCTGATTTAGAACTCTATATAGAAATGGAATCACACAGTGTAGTCTTCTGTGTCTGGCTTTCACTCAGCCTAATGTCTGTGAGATTCATCCAGGTGGTGTGTACGTCAGTAGTTTCTTCCTTTCCATTGCTAAGTAGTATTCCCTTCTTTGCCTGTGTCACAGTTTATGCAGCCTCCTATTGATTCATTCCTTTTTAAAAAGTGGCGATTGTCACCTATTCAAGGTTATGTGTAATGAAGTCACTCTCACTGGCATCCCAACCTGTTTCTTTTGTGGGGAGACGATCAGGTACGTCCACAGTTTGCACACACCTGCCTGACCCACAGAGGGGACGGACAACACAAATAGCATATTCCATCCCCTGTGTGGACAAAAACAGAGACGAGAAAAGCACAGTTCTAGAGTACAGACTCCCGAAGTATGATGAGATGCAAGAAAATTCTAGACAGGAATTTTAGTATGTTTGTTTTTACAGATATGTCCCATATCTGGCCTGCGGAACTAGTTTTCCTACATGAAGGGGATATATAGTTTGCTTTTTAAATAAATGTACTCCCATGAAAAAAATATTATTTAAAAAAATATTAAACAAATATATGTGGGGGGGAGGTGGTAAAGATATGGAAAAAATCATGAGACGTCTGCAGATGACTGAAGTGTGGTACCTAGAGCAGTGGTCGCCAATCCTAGATGCACATTAAAGACACCTGGGAGCTTTAAAAGCACCCAAGCCTGAGTGCCACCTCCAGAGCCTCTTGTATAATTGACCGGGGTGTTATCTAGGCAGTGGTAGGTTTACAAAGCTCCCCAGATGATTCTAATGTGCAGCTTAGAAGAATGGCTTGGAAAGCAGTTCTCTAAGGGTGGTCCCCGGGCTGGCAGGATTATCACAACCTGGGTACCTGTTAGACATCAAGTGCTCAGGTCGCACTCCAGACCTCCTGAGGGGACAGAGCCAGGAGTGCAGTTTCCAGGCTCTCAGCCTCACGTGGAAAGGTGCTGGCTCAGGTAGTAAATGGCCATCAACTGTGATTGGATGGCCATCAGCTGTGGCTGGTTGGCCATCAGCTGTAACCAGTAAGCCATTGGCCACTAGTATAACTGCTGTGGCTATGCTAGCAGAAAATGGGGGCTAGCAAGAAGATGGTGGCTGGCAAGCACAGATTGTAGTTAGGACGGCAGGTTGCGGACGGTGTGGCTCCTGCTTCCTGTGTCTCCAACCCAGCCGCCAGCGAGAAGATAGTGGTGTGACTCCCCTATCTATGGCTCCGTGGGTGTTCCTTTTTGGCCTCACCGTGTCCTGCGTTCTTATGTGGGGAGCGGGACCAGAGGCCCCGCAGGCCACCCTGCACGACACCTACTGAATCAGAAATTGGGGCTGGAGCCCAGCAATTTGGGGCTTCACAAGCTCTCCAGGTAGGTCTGATGCAGCTCTTGTTTGAGAACCACTGCTCAAGGGGCAGGCACGACAAGCTTTACAAGCAGCTTTCATCCAGCTCTCAAGACTGAGGTCTGCACCATCGTGATTCTAAACCAGCCAAGGTCAGCCAGCTCTGCCTGATCTAGTCCCTAAGAAGCCCGTCTCCTCCCTGGGACAGAATGGGGGCGGGGACGGGGGGTGGAGGCCAGGTGGTGAGCAGCTGCTGACCAATTACCAAGGCAATGACACACTAGGGTCCACTGTGTCTTAACCTCAATTAATCCACAAACCAGTTAATTAGCCTCCAGAAAATCTAGTGTTGACTGTAATTTTATTTTCGCCACGATTTTTGATTATCACTGACCTCCTTCCACCCCATTACCCTTGTTAATTGAGAATTGACTATACAGTTAAAATGAATGTTTCCTCCACTACCAGAGCTGTACCAGATTCATCTTCAAGTCCCTTGCAGCTCAAAAAATGTGATGAACCTACAGATATATTGATCTGATACAATTCATTTCACCAAGAATTTATGAAATTACCACTCAGAGGTCATCTATTATGCGTTCCTATGTCCAAAGGCTTATAGGAAAGAAAGAGAGTTTCAGTTAAAGAATAACATTGTACTTAGAGAGCTAACCCAGTACTTGGCCACGTCTGGCCTCTTGGCTCGCAGCGATGTCTGGTTTACAAGATGCTCAACACAGACTACAGATTTGGCAAAACCCTTGGAAATATTGAGAAGATAAGGTAAGAACACTGGTGGCTGCTCCTCTTCACTGGCTGGCTATTTTGATAAGGAAAAATGCAAAGAAAGAGGAGGCTAACGGGAGATCAGGGAATCTGTTTACCTATTTTAATACGAAGTTTGAAAAATGAACTTTTGAGAGATCCAAGATGGCAGAGTAGATACACATTGTGTGCGCTTCCTTCCGTGAACACAATAAAATTACAACTAAAATTACAGAACAATCCATCTAGAGCACCATCTGAAGTCTGGCTGAAGAGAAGTTTTATAACTAAGGATATAAAGAAGCCACGGAGAGACTGGTAGGAGGGGTGGACATGCCAAACGTCTGGGCTGTAACAAGTTCACTCAAGTTCAGCTGCTGACAGTAGGGGTGACAGTGATAATCTTTAAGGCCCAAAGGGCAGCTAAAGACATGAGGGTGAATGAGGGCCCGGCAGAGAGGCTGCATCCCACCAGATCTCAGGCAGGGCTGTCTGATGGAAGAGATCGTTGGGTCAGCCCTTCCCGAACTCCTGCTTCCTCATATAGGATGGTGCTGAGTGCTGAAGAACCAGAGCAGGAAGGCCTTGTGGACTATCGGAGCAGAAGGGGTTCCTTTGGCCATCCGACTGGGTCATCTGGTGTCTCCTACTGGCCTCCTACTAGCCCTGAAAGTCACTTCAGAGGCACTAACCTTGATTCTTCAGATACCTGCCATTAGCTACTCTCCCTTTACTGCGTTAATAATCACTGCTGCCTCCCCCCGAAGCATCTGTTACATCCCAGGAGCTTTGCTGGGTAATTTTTGGGCATTATTTCCCTAATTCCACATTTCAAGATTTTGAGAAAGGAATGATTATCTCCCTTTACAGATGTAGTAGTTTGCTGTTGCTGTTATAACAAATGATCTCAAACTCAGTGGCTTAAACACACACACACACATTATCTGACAATTTTGCAGGTCAAAAGTCCAAAAGGAATCTCACTGGGCTAAAGTCAAGGTGTTAGCAAGGCTGCGTTCCTTTCTGGAGACTCTAGGGGAGAATCCATTTCTTGCCTTTTCCAGCTTCCGGCCACAATCCTTGGCTCGTGCTCCCTTCCATCTTCTAAGCCAGCCATGGCTGGCCCAGTCTCTCTCACACTGCATTGTCTGACTGATTCTCCTGCCTTCCTTTTTCACTTATAAGGACCCATATGATTACATCATTTCCATCTGGATGATCCAAGATAATTTTAAGGTTAGCTGATTAGCAACCTTAGTTTTTCATTGTATACATTTATATTTATTTTTTTCTTAACTTTCTAATCATGTAAATATGTTACCTATTCAAAAAATTAAAAAAAACAAACAAAACAGAAAGCTTCTGTGGCATTTCAGGTGTTTCTCAAAGGAATAGTTAGCTGCAGGACAAGGCATTCCAGCCAACGGTTGGCCCAGGTCCCAGCTGCCAGGCTCTGAGGAAGTAAGCTTCTGAGATGGCTCTAGCCCCAGCCACCATCTGACTGTCATTGAGCGAGAAACCCAGAGCAAGCTCTGCCTTGTTGGGCCTAGTCAACTCCCAGAATAATTAAATGATTGTTTTCTTTTAAAACCCCTAAGTTTTGAGTAGTTCTTGGTTTGTGCCCTAGTCTTCCGCTTGATTTTCCAAGATGGAAGATTTCTGACAAGCTTAGGACACTTTACCTATGACCCTAAGGAGGTAGCGGAAACAATGTGAGAGGGACAAGAATTTAGTTCGCCCTGTGAGAAGAGGAATAGCCTAGAACAAGTGAAACATGCTGATTCTGGATGCCTACATGTGAATCCCAAGAGGCACCATTCAGCAGGCTGCTGGATACAAAGACCTGGGCTCCATAGAAGGAGTGTGATGGAGATGAGGATGCAGGAGGTGTGTATGTAAAGGTGATAAAATCATCCAGGTGGAGTGTACCAACAAGAGGAAGCCAGGGGAAGAACCCTGGGGATGTCCCACTGAAAATGTCAGGAGAGGAAAAAAGGCAGCAGGTAGAGAAATCAAAGAAGAAAACTATCAGGCAGGAAGGAAGGAAATCCAAGAAAGAAGGGTCAAGAGGTGGACATGGTCAGAGGTATCACATGTTGCACGAAAGATACGGATGGAGAAAGCCCAGAAGACGTGGCAATGTGGAAGTCACTGCTGACTTAGGGCAGAGTGGTCTTCCTGAAGAAGTAGGGAAAAAATTAAAATCTCAATGCATTCCCATTAATACCAATGACTTCAACCCAATAGCAAATAATCCGGGGTTCTTTGCTTTATTTTCTAAGCAACATTAGAGGAAAAAAGGAAGAAAGGAAGATAAAATGCACACAATTGAAAGAAAAAAGGAAGGGAGGCAAACATTGACGAATTGAATAACTACCGTCTGCATGACAGAGAGATGACTAAAAAGGCACAAGTGGTCAAACTGACTGCCTCTGGAATTCATTCTTTTTTTTTGTAGAGACTAGGAAAGAGTCTTTTGTTGACGATTCACAGCGATGCCAAGGATGGGTAAGAAGGTGTGACAAGGCACAGGGTGTCCATAGGCTTCCTGTGGTGAGCCGATACTGATGAACGGTAGTGGCTGCCAGGACCACCCTGGAGAGGAAGATGCAGGCTCGGGATCAATGAGTGATGTCTGCCATGCACACAGGACTCAGGAACAGGGCCTGAACACCAGGTATCAGCCTGCCCATTCTTTATGGAACGCATGTTGAACCATAGCTTAAAGGGAAATGGCCTCATTTCTCTAAAACACTGGGCTCAGGAATCTTTTCTATACAGATTCCCAAATGCCCATAACTCAAAGCATAGGAACTTTAGCCACTAACCCTATTGAGCCTGTGACATGAATAATTTCAATTCATCTCTTGGAATAAGGCCTTCATTTGTAATGACAAATATTCTAATATACTTAGTAATCATAAATGTATAGAGAATGTTTCCAGACTCTGCTTTATGCCCCAAAACTTCTGCTGTAATTTCTCCTCCGTGCATAGAAAAAAAAAAAAAGCACACAAAATAGGTTGGGACCCACAAAACTATAGAGCGAATTCAGTTGAAAGGTCAGCACAGCCATCTTGTATACCTCAATTGTGAATAAATATTTTGATGAAGAGCTTAGTAAATCTTTAATTGGAGAAGGAGTGTTTCTATATAAAGGCAGTGACTACAGAACATTCATCTCAGTGCCTGCAGCCATAACTACAGAACTTTTCTCCCATCCTCTGGTATGGTGAATCCAGTATTAATAGTAAAACACGGCACTGGAGATATAATGGTGATTGATACAAATGACATTAAATGCTTTCTCCTAATGAGTTTTTCTTTTAAGATCACCTCAATGTATTTGAGAAATAACAGAAAAAAATCAAGCTACAACAAAGGGGGAATATTGCAACAATAAAGATAAATCTTATTATACACTCAGGCCCTCTTTTAAAGTGTTGGGTCTCAAACTACACAGCTGCAGAATACTAGCACTCGGCCACTTCACTCAAGGATCGGTAGTCCATCCCAATGCACGGGGGAAAAAAGTACGGTACCACTTTTCTTATTTAAAGTTTTATTCCCACAATTCTTCGAAATCTTTTGGGGTTGGTTACTACTTCATGTAGTCTTCAATTTACTCGAAGCAGATCTCTGATTCAGCCCAGAAGTAGGGATTTGGTTACCTTCCGTTGCCTACACTGACAGTGTGCATCGTGGCGTTTAGGGAAGAATGTCACCGCAGACACTGCTAGCCCTGAGCTCTCGGGCCTCACCATTTTAGAGAAGCCAGCTTGACTTCCACATGCCAGCACCACCATCCCTTTGCCCTGGTGCTTCACCTGCAGACAAAAAGCTGCTGGAACTCCCCGAAGGAGCAATGCTCAGCCAATGAGGGGCAGCCATCCACGGTGTGTACACCCCAGCCCCACAAGAGGCTAACTCTGGGGTGGGTGTTGTACGCTGGCTGCTGGGGGCTCCCAACAGGTTTAAACCCCAGTGGTCCTCACTGGGGACCTGCTCGATGCTGCGCTCCTCTGGCTCATCTCCCTACCTGCTAGCGCGTCCTGCGATCTCCTCCCAAATAAACCATGCAGACTCAAATCCTTTTCTCAAATAAAGACACATGTCATGCTTTCCCAATGCTTGGCCAATTGAGTGGATTTGAGAACTGTTTTAGAATATGCCCTTGGCCACGCAATGGGCCATTGCCACCATCAGGCAGCAGAGGACACATGGGTGCAGGGCCGACACAGGGAGAGCTGGCATTAACGACATACAATGCAGTCTCTGAGGAATTAAAGTACTCAGGCCTGAGCAGGACAAGAAGCCAGAGTGATGCAGGGCTGTCCTGGGCAACTGCTGACTTAGGGGGGCAGACAGAGAGAGAGAGAGTTGGGGGAACAGAGGTTGCTGAAATTTCACCAATAGGGCCCCCAAAGGTTACAAACCCCACCCCCCTACCCCTGAGCAACAGGTGGGGGACAAGGAGGAGAGGCTGGCAGAGGGAGATGAGGGTACAGGGCAGGAAGGAGCAGTCGCTTCCTATACCTTAAAAATCCTGAGCATCTGAGTCTACAGGGCCAGAGTGAGCATCTCTGCAGGCCATTCAGCCAGTAGACCCAGAGTATGTCCCTTCCACAGTGACATGGAGGCAGGCAGCCAAGCCTGGCTTTAGAAATTGGTTGACTGAAAGATCTAATCAGGTGAAGGCCACAAACGCCATGCCCTTAAAACTGCAAACAGCATAAAGATCACTATTTGACTTAGCTCACTTGAGGGTTTTGAAAGAAAGTTATAGGAATAATAAAACAATACAGAAAGTTTGAAGCGTGTGAAAAAGTGATTCACAGTTCCACTGTTCAAACGCAGTTCTTATCCGCTTGGAGGCTTCCCTCGCAGGCTGTGTTGCTGAACACACCTCAATGCAACGGCGTTCTCTGTTCACTGAGCACAACACACCTTCCCACATTACTAATGTCCATGTTTTTAAATACTGCGTAACATTCCATCAACCTGGTGCTCTGTCATTTGACTACCTTCCTATACTGCACACTCAGGTCACTTCGAAGTTTTCACCATTATAAATAACAATGCATCTTTACACAACAGCTCTTTTTACTGTTCAAACTATTTTCTGAAGACAGAATCCCAGAAAAAGCCAAAGGGTAGTGAGTGGCATTTCAGTAACATCTGAAACAGGCAGCTCTCCTCCTTTTATCATCTGTGGCCCTTTGATTACTTATAAAATATAAAGTGGCTAACAGACACTGGCATCCTTTTCTCACAAAAACACATTAAGGCAAGAATGACCAAAGTCATTCTAAGGGTTACATAAAAGAAGGCCGGATGGGAGAAGTAAAAAGCAAAGCAGTCTTTGATACTAAGTATAGGGTTTGTGCCATAAACACCTATTTCTGATCTTTAAAATGAACGTTTGAAAGTCAGTAATAATTTCAAGTTACACTCCTCCACACCAATTTATGTAGCGGGCATTTTGTCCTAATGACCACCTGCTCACAGAGAAACATCGAGCCTTTTATTAAAGCCTGCTCTTTACCTGGCCTGGTGTGATTCGCTTACTGACACTGACGTTCATTCTCTCCAACATGCAACTTTTGGGGACCAACTTTGGGTTCATTTGCATAACTTGTTTTCATCATTCTCTCCCCCCCACCCCCCGCCAACTACACACCCTTTGCAGTGAGCAGACTGGCTGATACCATCCGGCTGCACGTGTTGGTCAGCCTCCCTCCACACTCTCCTCTCTTCTGGACACTGTGACTAGGTGGCAAGGACCAGAGTCAAGGCAGTAACCTCCCTGCATCCGCCTTTAATATGTTAACTCTGCTTCTTCTGCAAGTGAGCTCCCACACTCCTACCTTGGCTGTAGCCTGCCTTGACAATTCATTTTATCAGAGGAAGCAAGGCGGGTGGAGGGGGGTGCTGATGGGAGGGGACGGCAGGAAGGAAGATTGGCTCTAATTTAGAACCATCCTGGGAGCTCTGAGAAGTTCCAGGTTGACTGATGGACACATTTACTCCTTAGAATGCTTTTTATAAATACCCACCACTTAACATGCACTTTCAAGAGACATAAATACTGTCACTGTGTGTCAGCCTAAAGGAAGGGTGATTTCTACAGTCACTTGTTTTCTCCATGGCTCAGACCACATGATTACAATCCTATTAATGCTGTGCCCTGAGAATGCAGCAGTCAAACCCAGCCCACCAAGAGTGGCTTCAGGCCTCGTCAAGTTCTGCACAGAGATGCCAGTTCCGTTCCTTTGCTTCGGGGAACATGGCAGCTCATCTCTCCTAATAAGGTCTACATCTGAGACTGGTGGGGATCACAGATGTATTTTGTGAACAGCTCTCGCCCAACAAATAAAATAACTCTCTAATAATGTTCAGTCATGGGAAGAGAATGTTTCCTGGAGCTGTTTGGATCACATCTTATTTAAAACTGGCCTGTTAGTGGTATTTTCTCCTTGTTCTCAGTGGAACTGAAGGGGCTTGAAGGCAGGTGTGGTACCCTCTGGAGGACGCTGGTTCCTCACGAGGGACGAGGCTGAAATGGCGTGGCTCTCCATGCGGACAGGTGGTCCCACCCTCTGGATAACAGCAGTCAGCTTTGCCCCTCTTTCTCTCACATGGCAGGTCACTAGATACAATGTGATAAAAATCTATGCTGGAACCTCAGCCTGGTGCCCAGGGGCACTGAAGAAGGAGAAAACAAACAGGCTCTCAGGTAGCTCCTGTCCCTCGGAAGGGAGAGGGCTCCAGCACCCATCCCACCAGATCTACCCTCACAGGAGCACCCAATGAGATAACACCCGAGGAGAGGCTCTGTAAACTCTTAAGGGACAAGTAAATTGGAGCATTAGCATTATTCTCCCATTTCAAAGCCAAAGCACAATTACTTTTGGAAACATATACACATTCTTATAAAATTACCTTGGCAGCAAAACACATTGTTTACCAGAATTTATAGAAAAACACTATCCAACAGTCTTCAAAGGCATATAAATAAATGAATATAAGCCTCCAACACTTATGTTGGTGGTCAGCATACTATAGTGTATACAGATACGGAATTATGTTATACACCTGAAATTTATATGATATTA
Source organism: Rhinolophus sinicus (assembly GCF_036562045.2). NCBI lineage: Eukaryota > Metazoa > Chordata > Mammalia > Chiroptera > Rhinolophidae > Rhinolophus > Rhinolophus sinicus. The sequence goes on from NC_133759.1 coordinate 37,761,407, forward strand.
ACCAATGTTACCGCAATAAAAACAACAATAAGCCATTTCTGGATACACTCTACTTACAGTAGTACTGACTATATTTCTGTATCTGTCCCACCGTTACCCATTCTCACAGCAAACCAGGCTGCTCCTTCAGGGCAGTTACTCCAGTTTATAATGTGACCGTGTGTGTGTGTGTGTGTGTGTGTATGTGGTTAATTCTGTCTTTGTTAATAATCTATCTCCTGATGTCTGTCGGCCGCATGTGGGTTAAAACTGTGTCATTTTGGCTCAGCATTCTAATCGCTGGGACACTGTCTGAAGAATGTATAGAAGGAAGAAAGGGGGAAAGGAAGGAGAACAATGAGCCAGGCACAGTTCTGGGTACCAGGAACACATGGTCCAATAGCTGTGGAAGTGTTTCCAGGCCAGCTGAAGAGGTAATTCCGGGAAAGCTGGAGATGGCCATGCCTGGTGAGGTGCCCACTGAGACGATGGGAAGGCAAATGCTCTAGGAATTCGGCGTTGGGGCAGCTCTGGCCACAGGCAGTGAAAGCAGGGAGGCAAGGACATGCAGATCAGAATTTCACTGGGCAGGAGGCCAGGCCCAGAGATGGCACTCTCGGGTGGAAAGAGCAGACAGCTCTCACTTCTAGAAGGCACTGCCTACCTCATCCAAGGAACGTTAATCCCAAAACCCATCACTGAGTACCTTAGATTTCCTTGGAGCTGCTTTCCCCAGATTCACACTAGAAACAGAATGACTTTCTATTCCTAATTCCTAGATTGGTACTGTGGGTTTACGAGCAGGTGAGAGACAATGATGAAAGAATCATGAGTCCACTGTGGTTTGTTAAACACCACCACGCAGAACTGCACGGCTAAAATAGTGGGGCAGGAGCTGCCATCCTGAGGCGTGCCTTGCAAAATCAGATTTGTCTGTCTTCACCAGGGAACTATGATAAACGAGCAAAAACAGACACTGGTCAGGACAAGGCACTTTATTTAAGAGCTTCGACAGTCTAAAGTGGTTTAACATAGATGCATGGAAGATTTATCTAGATGACAAAATACCTGAACTTGAAAGGCACATAAATTATAATTTTGCAGGTTTCTTTTCTTTTAAGATTTCACATAGTCAACCGCTTTAAGTAATACATGAAATGCACATAAAGTTGACTTCATTTCACACAACCTGTCTGGTTAGTGTCTGCAGACAGCCATTGCTTCCGGATGGGACAGAGTTCAGAATCAACACCGCCTACCTGTATCTGTGGCCTTCTGTTCCTCACCAGAGCGGAGATCATCAGGATTCATAAAAATTAACAGCAGCTATTACTGACTGTGCACTAAGGACATCATCAGTATACTTATATGTGAGCATGATTTAATACTCATTAACAGCCCTCTGAGTTAGGTACAATGATTCCCATTTTACAGACGTAAAAGCTGAACTTTAGAGAGTTTCTGTGACACACGTGAGGTCACACAGACACTTACCTGATTCCAAAGCTGTGGTGGTCACCACCAAGGTGCAACATAAATGAAAATACTTGGTCCTTAGCAAGTGCTCAAAAACACTAGTTCTCTTTCCCTAGCTCCATACTCCTTTCTTTTAACAGCACACTTAAACTCAGGGATGCTTGCCTTGCAGATTTATATTCATTCATTCATTCATTCATTCATTCATTCATTCATTCATTCTGGGCTCAGTACTGTGCTGGGTGCAGGACTTAAATAATTGGATTCCATAGCTCCCAGACCAGTCTCAGGCAATTACCATATAAGGGCAGGGGCAGCCCCTCATGGGACACCCATACCCAGCTGTGGGTTAGAGACACACCACAAACAAGACAATTTTAGTTATTTCTCAACTCTAGATTTCCCCCCATGACTTCTGCTGTGTTTCCTCTGGCTTGAGTCTTCAGGCTTTCTGACTGTGGCTGTCCAGGACGCCCTTTATCATGCAGAACACCCCTTTTATCCTGCCAGGCTGATGCTTTCTGGTAAAACCACTGCAACAGATAACTCAACTCCCCTGCTAATCACCCCGCACAGTCCCTCAGAGCCAACCCCTCACCCCCACCTCTTACCCTCCGCCTGCCTTGTTTCACCAGTTTTTGCCCAGAATACGGAATAATAACAATAGCAGCAGCAGCAGTAGTAACTTCCTACATGTCAAGCACTGCTCTGTGTATTTTAGGTACATTAACTCATTAAATCCCCATGATAACCCCCGAGGTAGGCACTATCATTATTCCTATTTTAGTTCATTTAGGGGAAGGAGGAGTTAATATTTCTTCAGCGCAAACTCTATGCCAAGCACTGTGTTCAGCTTACATACTGAGACCAGGGTCAGTCACAGAGCTGGGAAGTAATGAGTAAGAATACGAACCCAGGTCTGCAAATGCCTAGCCTTGCGCTCTCCTCTCCAAGTCTGGGACTGCCCTGGTGTCTGCGAGCGGAAAGACTGCCCTCTCTCCCCCATCCTCCAGCTCCCTTCTGTTAACATCTGTCCTCTGTTTTCTTACCAACACCCACAAAAGGCGCCAGACTCCTCTCTCAACTGTGCTCCCCCACTCTCTGGGCATCCCAGCCACTTTTCATGGAGCAAATCCTGAGTCTACACCAACAGTGTAAACAGAGCCAAGGAAAGAATTTGGACCATTCAAGCCAATAAAGTACACCAAGCAGTTGACAGGTATTTCCTGAAGCCCTAAACCCTCTCCAAAATCCCTGGAGTTTCAAGATCTGAGGAGCTCAGCGAGGGACCAGCAGGGCTGCTGCCCTCTGGGTAGATTTCTGGCCAGTTTGAGAGGGTGATGCCACCAATAAAAGGAAGGAAGTAACTGAAGCTCAGTGGAGGAAGGTGAGCCTTACGTTCTCGGGGATTCATGGAGCTGGCAGTGATGGGTGAGGCTTTCTGGGAAATGGCTACCTAGTCAGAAGCAGAGGGTCTTTCTCGGGCAAGGCCAGAGGTTCAGTCCCCCCGCCCCTGGGCTCCCAGAGCACTAGGCCCACCGGACTGGAACTCAATATACTTCACCTGGCCTGCTCCGGATGAGTTCAGGAGGGCAGGGCCCATGTCTGATTTCTCTGAATCCTCAGAGCCAGTGCAAGGTGGGAGCCAGGTAAATGTTTCCAGAATGAATGACCAAACCAGCGTCATTTTAGAGAACAGGCTGTTTGAGACTCAAAGAAACAGGACTCCAGGAGAGGGTGAGTGAGTTTGCTCAGAGGCAGGCACACTGTTTAGCCCAGATCAACATCCTGCTCCATTCAGCTTCACCTTTACTTCACTTACTACCTACCTGAAACACTGTGAAATCATTTACATTCAGTGTCCCAATGGTCGGTGGGTAGGCACAGTCCCGTTTTACAGAAGGAATTTGCTTCCCCTTCCAGCTCTGTGCAGGCCAGACACACTGACATTCCTTTCCTTAAACACACCACATCCTCTCCCAACAAAAATGTTTGCTCTGTTCTCCACGCTGGAATTTTCCATTCACATTTAAGTTTGAGCTCCAGCATCTTGGGGACCATCGGTTAAATACTCTCCCAGCACCCTGAACTTTCTATCCCCACAGCTCTTACCACAGTTTTAACGTTTACATTTCTGTGCGGGATTTTTCCACTAGACTGTACGCTCCATGGAGGCACGCGCCACGTTCGTTTGCCCATCACTGTGTCCCCGGCACTTAGGTCAGTGGTGGACACTCGGTGGATCACGATAGGAATTTGTGGGATACTTATTTGTATCTGTTAAGTGCACAAGTGCTGAAGGTGGGATCCGAACTCACACCTGCCGGGCTTGGGTCAGAGCCACAGGAGCACTGGGGTTAGGCTGGCAACTCTGAAGCAAGAATGGGAGGCGCGCAGCGGTAGAGGCGGCGTGCTGGGGTCGATCCGACCCGGGACCCGCCGCTGGGCTCCGCACGCCACCGCCCCCTGCCGTGCGGGGGCCCAGGTTTTGGCCGGCGCTCGAGAAGGCAAAGGCGGGCTCATCAAGGTCGGCCCGGCTGCGCTTACCTGCGCGACACGGGGCTCCTCAGTGGCGCTCGGCCAGCCTTGGGGGACTTCCGGGGACTGGGACATCGGCCGCGCCGAACCGAGGCTCTCGGCCTGCGAGCGGCCCTACACCCGAGGACCTCGCGGGGATAGCGCCTGGTCTGCGTACGCGAGGCCCTAGGCAGTGGGACAACCCCAGTACCAGCGCGCCTCGACCTTGCGCTGGGGGGCGGGCCTAAGGCGAACTTGACCCGGCGCTCTCCTGGCTCTCCGCTGTAGGCGGAGTCACAGGGAAATTAGGCTCTGCGCCTCGCCCCCTCACGGGGGGCGGGCCCTAAGGAGACCGGGCTCTGCGCCCCGCCCCAAGCCCCGCCCACTCGCTCCACCCCCATCCCTGCCCGGACTCACTGGCCCTTCCGTTAATGTGTTAACGTGCGTGTTTGCTTTTTATTTTCCTGTGTTTTGTATTCCGTTTTATTTCTTCGCTTATTGAATTTTACATTTTTAAATCTCAAATTAAAACATAGTTCAAATAAGCATGGGCACTTTTTACAAAACAAAATTTTCTGATTGTTCTTGTATGAAAGCACAGGCCCCTCTCCCTCGCTCTCCAGGCACAGCTCTTTATATCAGTTCCTCCATTTAGTTCTTGTGGTGGTCACCCCTTGTAGCTAAAAAATAAGCTTACATAGCGATTTTTTGATTTATCTATTGACTTTCTGCCATGTTAGATGAGGATTTACTGTCTTACTGTGCCCCTGCCTCCTTTCTCCTGACAAATTTACACCTCTATTCTCAAGTCCTGCCCTGGTGAGCTCTGAAACCTCAACCCTAGAGTGGATAAAGGTTTTCTGGGACCTGAAGCTTATAAAATTATGGAGAGAGGGGGAAAAGAAAGGCTGCTTTAGAAAGCTTTATAGAATTAAGGCTTGCAAATGAGCATTTATTTAGAATGAGGAAAGCAACAAAATCTTGGGGTCTTGGAGATTCAGGTCCCTATCTTAAGTAATTTACTTCCTGAATTTGCTTCCCCAATGTGGCCTGGCTTCCTCTGCCCACCCAGAACCCCCCATAAATCCCAACATTCCCAGGGGCTGTGGGGTGAAAGTCAAGATTCATCAGTGTCTGCCATTCAGATTTCCTAATGGAGTGAATTGGAGTGTACAAAAAAGAGAGACACCAAGGGTGATGTCAAGAATTTGTAATTGCTGCACACTTAGTTCCCAGCTTTTCCTACTAACACATTCTTAGCATGGAGAGTAGTTTTTATAAAGCTGGTTCTGGGCCTCTGTTGAATCAGCAGATCCTCACAATGCTCCCATGAGGTTGGCTGAACAGGAACACGGTCACCAATTTTAGGAGGGTCCATACTTGTCACTCTTGCATCAGCACAAGGGGTTAGCACCCATAAGTGCCCAGGTGAAGGGGTTGGTGTACCCCTTCCAACTCAAGAGTGAAGAAACAGTGTCTATGCCCTCTCTGAAACCCCTTCTCTCTTTAGAGAGCTCAGCCCTCCTCCTTCCTTTTGTCAACAAAAATTAACTGCCACTAATTTAATGTCAACTGGAGGCCCCATTTAGGGTGTGGAAAAAGGAGAAATTTTATTCAGGTGAACGGTTTGCAACCCCAGGAAGTGCAAACGCAGGTGGAAACCGAAAGTACACTCTGTCTAGACAAAGGGGAGGCCATTTTTTCTAGAGAAAGTTCCTGCCCTGGTTCCCAATGGTCAATTTGCACGCAAATGTGGGATCCAAATTTGCAGTCTGATTAATCCAAACAACGCTGTCCTGATTGGTCAGTTTTGTGCATTCTGATTGGTTATTATGGAGCAACTTCTGACTGGAGGTGACAGGAACTCCTCTATAAAGGTTGGCTCAGATTTCAGGAACACAGTGCAGGAGGCTGAAGGCTCAATCTGTAGCTTTTTCCTGAAATGCAGGGTGTGTGAAAGGCCTCTGTCAGCAATGGCTGCTAGACTGGTTATGAATTTGGGTCCAGTTAACCATGAGGAGTCCTTCCTGGCAGATATCTTCTTTCTCGAGGTCCATATTCTGCTCTGCCTCTCTTCTCTTCTGCTCATTCTCCTTCTCCTTCCCTTGTCCAGTTCTTGAGAATCAGGGACTTGGGAATAACTCCAACTTAGGGTGTGACATGTCCTCCACAAGGTGACTTTGGGCAAAGTTACTTTACATCTCCAAGCCTCATTTTCCTTTTCTGATATTGGAAGTAACAGCCTCTACTTCTTGGGGAGGATTAAATGGCTTAATATCTATGTGTACAAGGATGATATTTTTCCATTTTTTTAAACAACTCAGAAATTTTAAATATTGGTCAAATTTATTGCTCTTTTCTTTTTATTGCTTCTGGATTGTGTATCATACTTTGGCCATCCCCACTCTGAGATTTAAAAAAAAAAAATTTAAGGGTGATTATCTTTGGATGTTCTCTTATTGATAACTCAGTTTGTCTCCCAGCAGAGTGGAAGGTTCATGAGAAAAGTTAGGAACGTCTAAGAATCTGTGTGTTGCATGTTGGTACCACAGGTTGTATTAAAATCAAGGGCTAACTCATTCTGAGTTTGGACTTGACCCAAGGAAGGAGAGACTGGACACAGAGAGTGAGTCGGAGACTGGGCAATGACTTCCTTGTGCAAGGGATGCTTCTTTCCCTGGAGTAGTGAAGACTAACTAAGGCTTGGTCTAGGAGGAAGCCTGGCTTCCTGGATGGAAAGTAGTGTCACCTAGTGTTGGGAGGCAAGAGCCTCACATAATAGCCACACTTTACCTAATCTAAGTGGGGGAGGAACAAGGGGTAGTGATTGAGAAATCTGTTCTGGAGAGATAACTAGCTCCTAATATTTTAGAAGAGGGAATGTCTAGATGAAAGGCATGCCCTTTTCTTGAAGGCACAAAGGGCTACTGGATCATGGATATAACAGGAATAATATTTTTGGATCTTTCTTTTATTGGTAAGTTTCACTTCTCCTGAATTCTATCTACCATTATGGCTCAAGGAAGTGGCCACATAATACCACCTCAGGAAGGAGGAGGATTTTACATAGAGGATCCCTCAGTTTGGGTCCCTCAGAAACAGATCCTGAGACAAGGATTCAAGTACGAGTAATTTATTTGGGAGTTCAATAAAGGATAGATTGTTCCACCAGTACTATAACAAGTGACTAGAGCTTAATCTGGGAAAACTCTAAAAAGCAGTATAAAGAACATGCCTCAGAATTATCTCATCCAAAAAAATAAAATAAAATAAAAAAAAAAAAAAAGACTGCAAGAGGGAAGTCTCTACAGGGAAAAAACTGGAACTAACAGGTTATCTTATTTTTGAAACATTTTACAAATTATTTCTAGTTATAAAAATGTGGTTATCAAATGAGATCAAGCTATAACATTATTGTGCAGCTTTCTTCTATGACCTAGTGGTGTTCTGATGAAATTCCAATAGGAGCACTTTGGGTAAACTGTCTCAAGCCTAGAGGTGTGTCCTAAGGACATTCTGGAAAATTTGCTCTTGGACGGATTGTGATGGGACTGCGCTGAATCCATAACCTTGACTTCTGAGCTCTGCAAAAGGAACCTGGTGGGCTTTTAAAATGATCAAAGAGGGCAAACTTTTCAATCACTCCAAATACTTCAAAAGGTGGGTGTTTTTTTACAAGCAATGAGCAAGATAATGCCAATGTCAAGTTTTTCTAATATGGCCCTTTGGAGCCTCCAGTAGAAAGCCACCTTGTCAAACTGACTCCATTGGCTGTACTTACTATTGTGTTAAAGTGATCCTTTTAAAATGTGAATCAGTTCACGACACTCCCCTGCTCAAAAACCCTCAGTGACTTCTATCACAAATAGGATAAAGTACCAAGTCGTCCCCAGCGGCCTCCAAGGCCCTGCCAAGTTCTCCCTCACAGTGTCTCTGACACTGACCATTCCTTGCCTTCAGTCTCCTTGGTTTTGTTGCTGTCCTTTGAACACATTGGGCCTGTTTGTACCCCAGAACTACTGCCTTGCTGTTCTTGCTGACTCCCAAGGTAACTTGCCTAATTCATTAGCTTTCTAACAGACCACCCTACCTACAAAACAAACAGCAAACACTCCCAAACTACTCCATTTATAACACTCATTAGCTGTCATCGACATATATTTTTAGTCGTTATTTGTCTTCCTCACTAAGTGTAAGGTCCAAAAAAGGCTGAGTCTTCATATATTCTGTTCCTCGATATATCCCCACATTTAGAACAGTGCCTGGCACTTAGTAGGTATTCAATAAATATTTGTTGAATGAATGAATGAATGGAGCCAATAAAAAATATAGACAAAATCTGTAAATGTTCTGTCCAAAAATATTCTAGAATGCAGACTTCCAACTAATCGAGATTGGATTCCTCTCAAATTGGGAAGCATTGTTGGAGAACAGAGAGAAAAAATAAAATAAAATGAAGTGGTTGAGATGCATTAGATAATCTGATTCATAATCACAGGTGAGTATTAGACTGAGAACTACTACTGTTTTATATTTGACCCAATGTCTATGTTAAATATTTAAGCAAAGGTTAGCTTGAAAGGCTACATACTCATTTAAAAGTAGTAAGAAGAAAAAAGTTTCCCCTAGTCATTTTAATAATTCAGAATGGTGTTCTGTGGCTTCTGTTGGCATTTGAGGGCCCAAGCTGGTAACTGCTTACCTGAAAATAGAGGCCTTGATTAAATATTTAAGATCTCACTTATTTTCATTTTCTGCATATTTTTTATTCCTGCTTCCCACATTTTTTTTTTTTACCCATTCTTCAGCTGCACAATTCACACACTAAAGTTAATAGAAATGTTTCATGGATTATTAAATGCAGCTAAGCAATAAGCTTTTGCTAGCACATAAGGCCAAATGGACTACTTTACTGTTCTAACAAAGCCATTTTTCCTTAAAGGGATGGACTATGAATTTACAGAGGACTCTGCTCTGTATTCTGAAATTTTGTAAGGCAGATGTATGTCTGCTGCAGAAGAGACTTTAAAGTCGAAAACAAAGACTCCCTAAAAACAGGTTTTACCCTGGTGCAGTGATGTAGTCTTAAATCAAGAACAGTTGAAATCATAGAATTGGTAAGTGGACCCTTGAAATTATAGCAAGAAGACACTAAATAGTGTCTATTTGCTGATGAAAACATGGAGCTCTGGTGCCAAAAGCAGTAGAGTGGGTTTTGGTTAGCATCTACATGGGCTCAATTGTCTAAGGAATGTTCCAGTAGCAACCCTCCAATGCTGTGAATTATCTTTCCTAATGGAGCTTTTATATTCTACCCCTGTTGCTAAAACCATAATCCAGGCTTTGATGTTCATCTGGGCCCACTTGGTACAAAGAGGGCCTTCTGAAGGAGGTCAAAGTCATAATACATCGTTCACGATGAAAAGTACTTTAGGAATAATGTATCATTTTTCAATGAGTTGAGAATACCCAAAGAGGTTAGATGATTTTCTTAAGACCACGTGCAGCTGGTCAGAGATGGGGCTGGAGTATCAGTCAAGATTTTGTTTTTGTTGTTGTTGTTGCTGTTACAAACAACAGAAATAGTCTCTGCTAACTGAGTAGAAGTGAGTTTATTGGTAGGATTGGGTCTTCAGAACTTACAGGAAAGTTGGACATGCAGGCTTAGGAAGGGACAGGAAGAAAGCAGTTCTGAAAAGCTAAAAAGTGAAAACCCTAGGAATGATCTCTTAGCAGAAATGATCTACTTCAGGGACAGATGATTGAATCCTAGCCACTTCTGTATTATTTCACAGATTCATGAGTCAAAGTCCTGGGGGAGACCCTCTGACTGGTCTAGATTAGGACACCCTCCTCTGGCTGTCCTGAGGAAGGTGTTAGCAAACCCTTTCGACTTCGGATGTTGAGAGGAAGCCCCCCGAATTTACTCTCCCACTAAGAATCTCATAGAGGAGAGAAGCAAATCCCCAAAACAAACCCTCAAAAGATGGTGTTAGGAGGAAGGCAGGGATGCGAGGAAGCCCCAATTTAATTTAGAGTGACAGACTCCTGCGCAGCTGGAAGAAGCCATAAGAAGCAAACAGGAATTTACTTGGGATTACTAAGAAGGTTTTACTTTTCAAACGCAGCAGCTCCCAGTCCCTGTCCTTCCTTCTTATGTCCTGGAATGTGGATATGAACCCGGAAGCCAAGCAGCCATCTTGAATCTATGAGGTGACGAGCATGAACTCCCAAATCACTTGCTACAAATGGGTAAGTGGATAATTAGAAGAAGTCTGATGTGCTACTTGTACATACACCACGGAGCTGTTGTATCAGTTCTGGACTGCCTACCTGCAGATTTCTTATTTTGTAAGAAAATTAAAAACCTATTTGGCCAAGACCAGTATAGTTGTGTGTGAGTACCATGCAGCCTAACATAATCTGATAACACAAATTGGTCCTAGAATTGCGGTCTCTTCATTCTCTATACAACACCATTCCTGTTCCACTTATACACGATTCCGGCCTTCAAGGACCTTATGACTGAATTGAGGTTAAAATAATACTCTTAAGCAAGTAGAGAGCAAGAATGTGTGATGTATAGTGCATTCTGAGCAGTAAGGAACAGATGACAATGGCAAAGACCGAGTTCAAAGGCCAGCCTTTCTGCCCAGCCCTCGCCCCATCCTCCAGCCCCTGGGCTCTTCCTGTCATGACCATTCTCCTCGCATCTTCACCTTCACCTCTTCTCTGCTCCTTCCTCAAGTCTATCCTATCTTAAAAACAATTCTTCCTTTACCCCGCGGCCTCTCTAACAACTAATCTCTCACCTTCTCACCCAAACTTCTCCAAGGAGTGGTCTGTCCACAGCTCTGTTACTGTTCAACCCTCACCCAGAGCATCTACGTAGCTTCTGCCCCTTCCTCCACACGGACCCTTCTCTGCTGACTGCTAATTCCTGTGCGGAAATCTCTGTCCTCATGTGACTGGCCCTGTGTGCTGCCTTAGGTAATGCTGGCCACTGCCTTTGTAGAAACTTCTCCCTCCTTGGCCCTGTGACTTCACATCCTCCTGCTTCTCTTCTTACCGCTTGGAGGGTGCCAACTGTCGTGCTGGGCCTGTTAATCAGGGCATCAGACCATACCCTCGCTAATGGGAGGATACTGTAACTCTCCCTAGAAACTGAACTGTGGGCAGAGAAACTCAGACAGTAAACATGGTAGTGCCTGGAGGAATTGTTGAAGAGCTCCTGGCACACAGGGCCCCAGAGCTGCCAGGTTTCTGTCTGCTCTCTGCATGGTTCCTCAGCTCCCAAGTGACCTCCCTGCAAATCTTCTTTTGTATTAGCCAGAGTCAGCTTCTGTTGCTGGTGCCCCAAGAGGCCTGAGAGATACCTTGGGCTATGCTCAGATCTCTAAATACATGTGTGCAGGGCAGGTTGTGGCCCTGGTTGGCACCCATGTCCTCAGAGAGCACAGTCTTCAAGGCTCAGATCAAATATCCCCTCCTTCTCCATGCAGCCCTCCCAGATGCATGTCATTGAAGTCAAACATGTTGGTCTTTCCACTTGACTGCCTCAGCAAGAACCTGACCTCCAGTGGTCCCTTAGGGTCTGCAGCAATCAATGGCCCTTTCAGAGTCAGCTCTGATGCTTACGGTCAGAGTAGTCTGTCCAGTCCTGTAAGCCCGACTGGTCTGTTGGACAGAGGGCTGGGTACTGGTCTTCCCCACTATCCTAGTGTTTCCTAAATGATGCCATCCTGCCTCAGGTGAGAACTTTAGAAAGGGATGATGGACTCCTTACAGCAAAATCAGCCCTGGACTTTGATCTGTCTTCTGAGAAGAAGCTGGCAAGAAACATTGCTTGGTCTCAGATCACAGGACTTTTGGTGTGAGAATAGCCCATTCATTCTTTTCTCCCTCCCATGTTTCCTCCTGCCCTTCTGTTACTGTTTGTTTATCCATGAAGCAGATATGAGATGGAAGTAAAGGTGAAAAAGATTTACAGGGAAGAGAAGGTGCAGGACTGGACAGGGGGAGCTGACAGACCATAATATAGACTGACAGTCTTTGCCAGCCCTTGGTGCTCTGGGGCTCAGATTGCCCACTAGAGAAGCCCTGTGTTGGGTAGAAATGGCTGTACCCCACTTTGCTTAGTCATTGGCTGGGGTCTACCTTGAGAATAGGTCGACCTTGGCTTGAAAACTGGGGCAGACCCTGAAAAAGCTAGCAGCTGGGGGCTGTCAGGAAGCCATGCCCCATCCACTTGGGAAACAAGCCTTTTCTGGAGGCACATTTGAGCAGTGCATTTCCGTGTCTGCTACACTGTCTATCAACCAGTATTTATCTGTCCTCCAGGAGCTCATGGAGTGGCCTAGGTCCCCACACAGTTCCTGGTTCTGAGCCAGTTTCTGGCAGTGAGCCGTGGTTAGGGTTGTTCCTGTAGCAAGGGAGATTCTAAAATAATAGCTAGAACTGAGAACTTTACCCCTGTGGTTTTATGTGCCCTAGTAGCAAAAGCCCAGCTATGAATCTTGGCTCTGTGTCCTTCCCTCTCCTGCTGGCACTGTATCCCTTTGCCCACACTTCCTCTGTATGCTGCTCAGGCGGCTGAAAGAGCAAAGGAATGAATGAATTATGGAAGCAGTGACGGAAAGAATGACGGCCCAGTTGAAAGAAGGCAAGAATGATGAAATGGCCTGAGAAAAGAACAAACTGAGTAAAGATACTTCAGCAACAGAACTACCAGTTGAGTCACTTAGGGAAGAGATGACGTTGTCCACCCTCCAGGGATTCTTTGAAAAATCACTTGATAGCTTCATCCAGTGGCAGAAACGGTGTCTGCTTTTTCTCCTGCCTATTTCCCGGTGATGACAGCTAGTCTTTTGGCTCTAAGCCTTTAGCTTTTTGGTTTAGTTGCCATTCTTCCCTCGAAGGCAGCTTTGCTAAAGGCACACAGAGTGCAGATTTTCTGTGAAGGCTGTGTGCCTCTATGGATCTCAGACCAAAGGTGGTAATTGACTGCACAGCCCCCGCCTTCCTTCCGTGGTGCTTTATTGCTTCATGCTTCATTCAAATGGCACCTGAGCCTCGAGCCTCCATTTCTGGCTGCAGTTGGTTTGAGCTCAGTTGGCCCTTGAGGGGAGGAGAACAGGCTGAGTGCCCCCTTCCATGTGGTTCTCTAATGACTGACAGCCATGCACTAATTGGCCTGCCTCTCCTTGGGTAGTTCCACAGCCTGTAATTGGGACTGATTCTGACAGCCTGCCCTATCAGGAGAGAGTGCTGCAGAAATGTACCCTAGAGGAGGGTATAATTTTCCCAAGATCAGTTTCAGAAAAGACAAGTGGAACTTCACATTAACGCTTTAGTCAAGGCTCCCCCTATTTTTCCTTCTAAGAGGAGGAGGTCTGAGACATATTAGTAACTGCTTATGCATTTGCAGCTTGCATATATTGAGTCAGTCAGCTTGGGCTAAGTTATGCTGTGGTAACAAACCACTCCCACATCTCTGTGGCTTACAGAAACAAAGATCTATTTCTCGCTCAGGACACATGTCCATCATGGGTCAATGACAGCTCTTCTCCAATCCGTGTTTTCACATTGACCTTCTCGGGAACATTGGCTTGTGGCAGAGGAGAGAGAGACATGGAGAACCATAAGCTATAGAAGTGACATGTCTTCTCCTCCATGGTTTATTAACCCAAGCAAATCAGATGTCACTTCCAAGTTCAACAGGCTCAGGATACATAGCCCTCCCACGGTTAGAGGCCTAATGTCAATAGGTAGGACACTGAAATTCTCCCCCGGGGAAGGCTAATCTTGTGAATCATATTGCACAGAACCCCTTGCATTTACAGTGAGGAGTCCATTGAGGCAATTTGGATGATCTGTTAAGCTCTCAGGTGTATAAAAGCTCTGTATCTCCATGTAAAGTAGAGACTGGGCCTCTACAAGCAGCATGATTTAGTGGCTGAGGTCTCGGTTGATTTCCACTTCTGCTTGTGTGACCTTGAGCATATTGCTTGAACTTTCTGAACCTCTAAATGGGCATATTAATGCCTACCTATTAAGGCTGTTGTGAAGATTAAATCAGAGATCCAGCAGGCGCATAATATGATGGAGATTTTACAATGATAAAGTAGTTCATGCTTGCCTTGGACAATTTGGAAAATTCAGAAAAATAGGAAAAAATTGATCACACTAAAGCATTTCTTGACACCCAAAGACAGCCAGTGTTAAAATTTTGGCACATTTCCGTCAAAAGATGAAGGCATGCTATTTTTAAAGCTACAGCTGCTTCTGCATTTGGATGGAAGGACAAGGAAGACATTTGCTGGGGAAGACACCTTAATGGGCTTATTAGTGCCCCTCCCTTGCTCTCCTCAGCTAGTCTGGATGGGAAACATTGAAAGAATTCTTTCCACACTAATCAAACAGAACTTTGAAAGCAGAGAGGAAGGGAGATTCCATTGTTGCAGCTCTGGAAGTTGGAAAAGAAAGAACACAGTGGGAAGCCTAAGATAGTATCTGAGATAGATACACATAGGGAGAAAGTGAGGAATACCCAGAGAGAGACAAAGACGAGGAGGGATGGAATGAAGAGCAGGGGACATGGAAAGACACAGAGAGGGGCATGCAAATGGGAGCCAGAGAACAGGAACACACACACACACACACACACACACACACACACACACACACACACACGTAGAGCGTGAAACCCAGTGACACCAGCATCAGCCTCCCTTTTCAGTGACGAGAGAGAAGCCAGGCCGATTTTGCTTGGGACACAGGTGCTCAGTGTCCCTCAGAGACTGAAGCCTGATTTCTAGCTGTCAATATTTCCCTGCCCTCTGCTGCAGCTCACCACCCCCTAACTGTCCTCAAACCTTTAGGGTAAAAGTCTGTTTCACAAAACAGATGCTGCTTGTGCCTTGGGGAATGCAGGAAGGGTCCTTGTCCTGAGAAGGATAAAGTGGAGCTGTGCTGAGATCTTTCCAGGGGATTGATAACGGAGCCAAGAGAGGGTTTGGAATGAGACCTGAGGGGCAACCCCTAGAAAAATGAAATCCCCTTTCTTGGGGGGATCCTTGAAATTCCAAGGAAGATGTGTTAGAGTCCTGCATTTCTGTGAGATTTAGCTTTCAGTTATATTTAGGTATTAAAATCTGTGAATTGATATGTATTAACTATCAAATATAATCAAATATCATAATGATAGCTATATATTGATATATACCGGGGGTGCCAAACAGGTGTATACAAGTGGACACTTGGGTCGACATTGCTCAAGCAGTAGTTTGCCGTAATCAGAAGTGTCTGGGCGTTGATGGTAACCACTTTGAGCACCTCTTGTAATTGCAGAAGTCATACGTGACTTGTATTCATATTTTCTTATTGGTATATATTGAGTATTGCAATTTTAATATAGTTTTCCTTTCTTAAAATTGCGTGTACATTTTTTGGCACTGTGTGTGTGCGTGCGCGCATTTATCATACTGTCCACATGTTGTGTATGCTGCTTTTTCTCCCAAGCATTATATTTCAAACATTCTCCCATATCATTAAAAACTCTCCATCAACATCATTTTAAGGCATTTACTTTTTAATAGCCATTGTGTTGCCCTTCCTCTGTTCCCCCTCCCCAGACCTCCTTCCTGCTCCTGCCAGCCACTCACTTTGTTTTATGAATTCTCCTGGGCCTCTGACAAGGTCCTTGGTAGGCTCAATTATGGAAAACATGGCCTGAGCCACAAGATGACTGATTACCGTGTCCCTCCCGCCCATTACGAGAGCCATCACGAAGATACTTGCATAGTGGGGGCACACTTTTGTTACTTGCCATTGTGGTTAATGAAAAGGTGAAATTGGAGCCTATGAGCACAACATGTAGGCAACTCCATAATTAGCCCTTTGGAAGGTGAAGGATCCACTTTAAAATAAAAGAAAATAGCTTTACTCCCACAATGAAATGGCTGCAATTTCCCAGCTAATGCCGAACCTGCAGTATTTCTGTGATTATGTCCCCTGGGTCTTCTATTCACTGTAATTTCTTCCTTTCTTTTTTCTCTCTTTTCTCTCTTTCTTTCTTTTTTGACTCCTAAGCAAATTCCCTTTTGTACAAAGAAGGCTAAATAATATTATTTGCAAACAGGAGGAAAAAGCTCTTACATGATGAATGCATTTTATTTTGAAAAGTAAAAATATAAAAGGGATGCAAATGATTAAGTTTGTATTCTAGTAGAGCTGTGCTGTCTAAAATTTGGCCAAACCTATGCATGTAAGACTTGGTCTTTCTTGAAAGCGCAGGTGGCCTGAACAAGGAACGATGATTTCCTGGGAGGTGACTGAGAGCTGTAGTAATTCACAGGCAGGATGAGGCAACAAGGATGGTGGGGCCAGACACCCTGGTCTCCTCCCTGGACCAGACCTTGAGACTATCACCTCACCTCTGTGTGCCTCGGTTTCCTCACCTGTAAAACGCATGAAAATCCCTGCCTGATTGGCCTGTTGTGAGCATATGAAAGTGTTGAGCCCAGTGCCTGAGTCATGGTCAGGGTTCAACAATACTAATTATTCCTTCTACCCTACAGCCATTAAATAAACGAACGTTTAGCACAGAGAGAGTTAACCTGAGCCGACAATGATTCATTGGCTTCAGAAGACTTAAGGCTCCGGAAGTCTAGAAGACAACCAAAGTGAGAAATCTTTAGATTTTTTTCAAAGCAGCACTTTGAAGAGTTTTGCAGCAAACAACCTTGCAAGACAGGTGCTGTTATCCTGTTTTACACTTGAGGAGACAGAGACTCAACAACTTGATCAAGGCCACACAGCTTGTAAGCGGCAGAGCTGAGACTTACCTCCCATTCTGATTCCTGAGCCTGCGCTCATTTCTCTGCGCCTTTGTTCAGATCCTGTCCTGGTTCTACTGTGTATTCATTTTTCATCTGCAAAATGGGCATGCTGCTTGTCAAAGTGGTCAAGGGCTGACCTTTGTTATCAGACAGGCCAGGATTCAAGCTCCAGACGTCCCATCTCCTCGCTGTGTAACATCAGGCCAGGAACTTAACATTCCTGAACTGCATCTGTAAAATAAGAACCCTGCTGTGAACTGTCTCATAGATGCTGAGTGTTTGGAAAGCAAGTGTGTGCAGAGCCTGGCATCTTGTAAGCATCCAGGAAGATCATAGCTTTGATGATCTCTCCTCCTCTGTTTTCGTGAAGATGCACTGACGTCACAGACATGAAGTCTTTATAATTTGGGAAGTCTAGATTCAAATTGGCCTTTACTACACGTTTTCTTTCACTAACTTTCATACTCCTGATTACAATGGCCATGGGACCCTTGCCATCTTGTGCGAGAAAACCATCCTTATTCCTCTTCACGCTCTGAACTATCCCCAGAACTGAGGAGACAGTTACTGTATGAAAATGTTTGCAGGAGGCTCAGCAGCCAGTGCAGAGGCTTAAGCAGCAGTCCCCCTTCCTGATTAGTCCACTGCAGGTCCTAGGGAAACAGAACCCCCGTCCATCAGCACAGACAGCACTGAGACCTGTCAGGGGCCAGGGGGAGAGGGAGGGCGAGTGGCTGGTCTGCGATTAAAAATTCACTGAGGAGCATCAGCCAACAAAGCGTGCCCTTTGAGAAGACTAACAATTGACTGCAGTGTCAATTTACTATGCAAGCCTGGGAATCTGTGCCCTGATCTGCACTTAGAGAAATCAGTGTCTGTCGGATCTGAGATTCAGACCAGGTAAGGCTGGAAAGGAGGTGTATGCCAGATACCTGGGGGCCAGGGTTCCCCTCCATCTCCTTCTTTCTTTCCTTCCTTCCTTCCTTCCTTCCTTCCTTCCTTCCTTCCTTCCTTCCTTCCTTCTTTTTTTCCTTCCTTCTCCCTACAAATAATTCTTGAGTCCCAGTTAAGTCAGATTGTGATCTAGACTCTGAGCTAAAGAATGAATCTGACCCAGCTCTTGCCTCAAGGAGTACAGAGACGTAAAGGACAATGACACTCATTGATCAGCCGTGATAGAGGTTAGCACAGGTGCTGTGGGAGCTCAGCCTCGGTGGTGACGTGTGTGTGGAGGAATGTCTACGGAAGCCTTCCAGAAGAAGTGGCATCTGAGCTGAGGTTTGAGGTGTGTTGAACAGATGGCGGTGGGTCTTATAAGAGCCTAGGCAATGATACAGTGACACTTGGGGGATACAAATAATTTGGCATGGGTGGACAGTGGAGTGGCAGAACAGGGAGAGCAAGAGTGGAAAAGGTGAGGCCAGAGAGGCAGGCTAGGGCTGAGGCTGGGCAGAAAGCGTCCTCGAGGCCGGGCTGTAGTGAGAAGAATGAGTCAGATAGAGCCAGGACATGTCTGATGGCCTTATATCCTAATTCTGCCATTTATTAGCTGTGTAGCTGTAGGCCAGTTTCTCACCTATGTAAATAAAAATTCTAACAACAACCTCTTAGGGCTAAACCTCTAAGCCAGTATTTGGCCCATTTGAGCACTCAGCAAATTATACCTTATTTTTTCCCCCAAATGTGGGAATTGGAGAGAATGTGGGACAGGAAACCAGGCAGACCAGTGTCTGGCCGGTAACACTTTTCTCTCTGGTGGAATAATCTACTGCCAAGCCCTTTGAAACTCATACTGTAGTTTGAACCATAGACTGTAGCCCCTCAGTTATCTCCAGGTAAATGGTGTGGTGTTTTCTGAAGGTCTCCTAGGGAGACGAAGGGGGAAGTTACATCACACATCTTATCAAACATTTGTAAATATCCTCTTTAAAAACATTCCTTTACCAGCTGTTCTTCTCTCCCACTCCCATTAAATCTCCACTCCTTCCGCCAATTCTTCTTTCCTACCCCAGGGACCCCATGATGTACAACTGCAGGGGTTACTCTTCACATTGTAAGAACTCTTCCTATCATAGCCTATGAGTCTGGTGTCCCTTGCTCCCTGTGAGGCTGTACTTGGTGACCCTGCTACACCCTCTTCAAAAACCCAACGCTTAGAATACTTAGCACACCGTCCCCAGCAGACCAAAGCTATGTCAGAACATGTTTCCTGCCCCAACCCTTGGCCTTCTACCATCCCACCGCAACACTTCTCCAAGAGTGACCGTTCACCTGTGTGAGTGCGACCCTCTGCAAGGTAACAGGCTTAGAGTCTCCATTTTACATAGGAGCAAATTAAGGTCTAAGAGGTGAGTTCACCACCGAGTTCACACAGTTCCCAAGAGGCTCAGCTGCCAATCCCTCTCCCTCGGCGCGCTCTCTGCACCACTGCACAATATTTACCTTTCTATCCTATTTGGATTGTGAGAGGGAAAGACGATGCTCTATATTTGTATTGTATT
Organism: Rhinolophus sinicus; assembly: GCF_036562045.2. Classification (NCBI taxonomy): domain Eukaryota; kingdom Metazoa; phylum Chordata; class Mammalia; order Chiroptera; family Rhinolophidae; genus Rhinolophus; species Rhinolophus sinicus. The sequence continues at coordinate 37,780,719 of NC_133759.1, forward strand.
TCTTGAAGGTTTATCACAATGCTGTGCGCATACTAGAGACGGAGTAAAGGAATTCGTGGCAAAAAAGATGAAAAGCCTTTAGATCACCAACGACACAGTCACTGATTGTGCTCCTGTTCCATGCAAGGCCGTTAATGCAGCAATTTAGTTCACAGCCTATGGTGCCAGCCGTCCCGTGTTCCAAGCCCAGCTCCATCACTGGCTATGTGAAATTGAGCAAGTTGTTAACCTCTCTGGGCCTCAGTTTCCACGTCTGTAATTTTGAGATAGTTACTTTATATGATTTTTGTGATTAACTAATTTCAGAGGTTTGAACATTTAGAACAGAGCCTGCATTTTAGGAAGTGCCATATAAGTTTAGGTTGTTAGTATGGCTAAAAATATTGGGCGCTCACTCTCCAGCTTGACTCTTTCTGGAGAAGAATAATAAAGGGAACAGTAGCTAGATTCCGTTCATTCAAGAGGCTTGGAGGCCTGGGCAAAGGTTTTGAGGGTGTTTTAACACCTTTGCTGATTAGTGAAAAAAAGAATTGATCAGTAGGCCAAACTTTTCTAGTCTTGGCCCAGGTGCGAATTCGATTATAACTGCAGTTTCAATCATAAACTCTGGCTGCCCCAGGGAGCACAGGTGAGTCCCAGCACCTGACCCCTGGGTGCTGACCTCATGCTAATTTGCATGCTGCATTCAAGTCAAGAAAATAGAATAAGTCAAGCAATGAGCGTGGAAGAGAAAGTCAGGACATTTTTTTTCCTCCCCTGCATCTCACAGAAGAATAGAGTCCCTTAATGGAATAAATGAATTTACTCATCCATTACTTTAGAACTACTAACATTAAAAAATAGATCCCACATCCCCGAGCCATGGAAATTCCTTTGACAAACTCAAGCTACAACAGGAAGGCAATTTTGACACTTAAAGCAGTGGCTGGAATTTTTAAATAAACGGATACTTTTATGAAACAATATGCTAAACTATCAAATCATATGCCCAGCTTCTACAAAAAGACGGAAAGAGATAGTTTCCCTGTATCCCCATTTCCCCTCTTCTAGAATACTATTTCATGGCTGGGCAGAGGCAGCTGGGCCTCCTCCTGCTGGAGAGCAGTTCCACTCTAGCCAGTCCTCTGCTTCTGGTACGAAAATAGCCAAGGTAATTGCAATGGGTAAGAATTCTTCCCCTCCTTCCTTTAAATCTGTGGCATTCATACCATGTCAACCCACGGCCTAGGCACAGATCTGGTCCTTCCAAGGAGAGCACCCTGCAGGATGGTCTGCTCAATTCATCACAAAATTATGCACCATTTGTGCTGTTTACGGTGCTGCTCAAAATCATAAATCCAAACCAATAAGGGCAAGGTGGGAATTTCTTTGAAAGGGAGCAGGGATTTTACTTTCCTAGACAGAGAAGTCAAGACATATGCATTTGCTAATACCTGCTTCCCCAGCCAGCCCATCTCAGCCTGATTTCCAACTGGGTAGCTCCCTGGCCTTAATGGGCTGTAAGGGCGTTCATTTTTGTTAATTTTGTGGCTGACAATTTCTTCTCTGGTTTAAGCGGCCTGCAGACGGTGATTTGTTAGTTCTCATTAGAAGGGAAAAGGTGTAGTCCTGCACTCCGTGGCTCTCATAAATCACATTTCCAGGTGGCTTTAGCATGCTAGGACATTTGTGAGGCAGGGCCTGACATGAATAATCCCAAGGATAAGATACCGTGTCGGCAGCAGCACTTGAAGCACTTCTACGATCCCGTCTGTGATGCACTGAACATTCGTGCTGAGGCACAGACAAAGGTGAATTAGTTCCAGACAAAAATGCATCACTGCTCTATTGAATAGTCAATTATTAAACACATAATGGAATCTGTGGTTAGCAAGGCATGCTAAAGATGTGCCATGTTTGCACAATTTCTAACAGCAAAGGAAGGCTGGCTTGTATTTTACAAAAATGAAACAATTCAGTGGTATTTCAGGTAAACTTGGAAACACACATCGTTCCTCCAAGGTAAGCGTGGAATTCCTGTTTGTTATTCACATTTTCTTCCGTTTCTCCCTTTAGTTAAACCTTGTGGCAGTCAACTCTTGAACCTCATCAGTCAGAAATTCTGGAGGGGATGAATAGGAGGGGATGGTTCAAATTGTCCAAAGCAGTACACTGTCCAATAGTCTTTATCTTTCTGGTTTGTTTTGGCCTTTATTCAGCATATGTGTGAATGTGGAGGAGTGTGTTTTGAAATTCATAGGACTTCAAGCAAAAAGTGCATCATGCAGATTGCCTTCCTACCCTGTATCCTGGCCTCAAATTCTCAAATGGATGCAAAGCACCAGCTAAGAGGCATTGTTCTCTTTGATCTAGCTGCCTTCCACGATGCCTGAAGTCATCCTGGGTTGCAAGAGGCTATTCAGTGGTTTGGATTCAGAGCGCTGCCCTTGCAGCCCGAGAGCAACAGTGAAGAATAAGGCCAAGCGCAGGTGCTTCCTTTAAACCTATCCGAGTCAATGGGTGCCAATTGTTCTATGTTCTGCTACTAGCTTTGTGTCTTTGAGCAAACAACCACCCCTCTCTGTTTTTACTCATTTATAAAATGGGTGGGATGATTTTTTTAAAAATGATGATTAAAAAAAAAATTTGCTTGTTCATACACGCATTGAAATCAGATGCCAAATTTTGGATGCATCTGTGGTTTATTGAATCGTCTTAACTTGGGTTATAAACATGAGATGATTTCACCTTTATTTAATCATTGCCTTCAATTGGGTCTGTTGACTCTTTTGTATCCTTAGCAGCATCTTGGGCAGATTCCATCCATTTTCTGTCACTTTCACTTATTAGAACTCGAGTTCAGTTTAAAGTTTCAATCTGAAATGCCATTTAGATCACCTTTCCTCTCCTACTCCAGTAAAGACTTCACCCATGTGCTAAGGTCTGGATGTTTGTGTATGCTAAAAGTCAGATGTTGAAATCCTAACTCTCAGAGGGGATGGCATTAGTAGGGAGGCCTTTTGAGAGGTGTTTAGGTCATAAGGGTGGAGCCCTCATGAACAGAATTAGTGCCTTATACAAGGAGACTCACAGAGCTCTCTCTCCCTTCCCACCATGTGTGGAGATGCAGCAAGAAGTCTGTTCCCCAGAAGAGGGCTCTTACCCCACCATCCTGCATGCTGATCTTGAACTCTCAGCTCCCAGATCTGTGTGGAAGACATTGCTGTTGAGAATAAGCCACCCAGTCTGTGGCCTTATTTTGTTATAGCAGCCCTCACAGACTAAGACTCCGTGACTCTCGGGACTTGTAGAAGGGAGGGTGGTATGGTTCGCTCTCCTGCACTTTACAGTTGGGGGGATGGGGTTTGCTTTTCATGCACTTGCTCTCCTCCATCTCTTGGGTCCAAGGCTGAGGGCAAGGAGGAAGAAAGAGGGAGCAGAAGTCTTCTCTCACCCCTGATAATTGGTGGGTGGAAGGAGGCAGGTGTTCCTGGCCTCACTGAGGTTTGATGCAGTCCTGACTCTGGCTGGAGGCTGATATGGAGGTTCCCACATCAGTGATGTCTGTGGGCTTTGGAGGATGTGCTCAGCTTTTCCCTAACTGAGGACATTTCCAGAAAGGGACAGCCAGTATTTCCTTTATTTCATCCATAGTCCATGTTTCTAGCACTGTGTTTCTACATGAGTGGGGCATGGATCATAGCCTCATGTGGGCCACCTGGACAGTCCATAGTGTCTGTGTGTTCCTCTAACCTCAGTGCTCTTCTCAGGGCCATGAGGGGTCCCTCTCCTGTACCAGCTACAGGTTATGTGTGGTGGTTGTAGTAGGCTCTTTATGTGACCTTCGATTTTAAATGATAGCCTTGCCGGGTAGAGTACTGTTGGTTGTAGGATCATGGCTCTCATCACGTTGACTATTTTGTGCTAATCCTGTCTGGCCTGCAAAGTTTCTCGTGAGAAATCAGCTGACAATCTTATGGGAGCTCCCTTATAAGTTACTAGTTGCTTTTCTCTTGCTGCTTTAGGATTCTCTCTTTGTCTTTAACTTTTGCCATTTTAATTATGTGTCTTGGTGTGGGCCTGTTCGGGTTTGTCTTGTTTGGGACTCTTCGTACTTCCTGGACTTGCATGTCTATTTCCTTTACTAGGTGGCCTTATGTAGTACGTGCCCCTGGGGCCCTGGCAGTCTCCGTGGTCATCTGCTCCGGGTGTTCCAAGAGTGTCCCTTGTATTATAGTTAAGCCTTGATTGCTATGGGCACATCAATGGGTGGCATTGGCCCTCAGGCTTACTGGTTGTGGGTTTGGCCATGTCCACAGCTTACAGGCTGCTGTGAGGGGGGCTTACCCCACTGAGTGGGATTCACCCCAGTGGGCTCTGGTGACTGTTGAGACCGCCCTTTGTGTGTGTGGGGCTAATTGGGTGGGGCTCTGCTGTGGTCTGAAGCCAACCTCCAACTATGTTAGCTCTGGGACCTCTTAGGAGGGGCTCCGGTGCAGGCCCAGGTCACCACCGCGTGTAACTGGCCAGGGACTACATGGTAGGAGCCATAAATCTATCCATGGTTGTTCGCTGCCTGTGCTAAAGTTGGAGGCACATAGGAGAGGACACACTGCAACCTGAGGACAGCTGCCACCAGTAACTCTGCAAAAAGCCAGGACACCAAGGCCTGCTTCCACCTGCCAGCTCCCTTAAGGTTCAGCCACTGATAAAGCCTTGTGTGGTACGTGAGTTGGGTGAAGCAGGGCCTCAGGGAGTCACTAGAGTGGGAAGAGTTGTGGTCACCAGGTTAATGTAGACTCTGGTTTGGTGCCAGTGCTGAGCCTGGAGCTACTCAGCAAAAGTCTCAGAGCACACTGAAGCTAGTCGCCACTCCCCTGTGTACTCTGATAATTTTCTAAGAAAGAGTGCAATGTGTGTGGGACTGACTGGTCACGAGAAAGTGCCTCTGGCATTGGGGGCATTGGGTAGGATGGGTTCCCAGTGAGTCAGCAGGGTGGAGCAGCAGAGCTCACCAGGCCAATCAGATTCAGATTTGGCTGTTGTGGGGGCGGGCTCAACACAGGAAAGATGGCTCCCGTCTGCCGGCTGCTCGGAAGTAGGACTCCACTCTGAAAATGGTGACTGTTCTCCAACTCTGCTCCGAAGCCACACACCTCAGTCTGCCCGTCGTATGCCTCCAACACCTCCCGAGTCACTGTTTCTCCACCGGAGTCCAGGGTGAGTGCCTAAGAGTGAAAGTCCATGTGCAGGCCCCTTAAGAGGATGCCTGGGTTTCCCGTCACCTTCTGTGCCACCCAGATGTTCAGAATCCCCCCTATTTTCACAGCCAGATGTTGTGGCTACTCTTTTTCCTAGCAGCAGTACTCTGGGTTGGGGAGGTCAGTGTGGGGCTGGGGTCTCTCTCTGCTCCAGGGGAACCTCCACGGCCAAGGTATCCCTCTCAGTTCTCAGCCACCACACAGAGGGTTTGGGGTCAGCTCGTTTTGCATCTCTACCTCTCCTACCAGTCTCGATGTGCCTTCTTTATATCTTTAGTTATAAAACTTCTGTTCAGCTAGACTTCAGATGGTTTTCCAGGTTGATTGTTCTGTAATTTAGTCGTAATTTTAATGTGTTCACAGAAGGAAGCAGGCCTAGTGTTTATTTACTCTAGTATCTTGGATCTCTCCATGAGTTCAACTCTTGAAGCCTCCTGTTCCTGGCTTTGACAAGGGAATATGATCTTCTTTTCCACCAACTTCCATTTTTATTGGGATACTCCTCCTTGCCTGTATTAGGTAAACCGATAAGGCAGGGTGGCCTGTGGCTGTAGGTAGAAGGCCTGGTCCTGCCACTTCCCCCCAAAACCCTAGGGTATGTGTGTCTGGTTCTAATTGCTTTGGGCTCACTTTATAATGTAGAGTACATGGTGACTCTGTTTCCTTAGTGCTGGACTTTGCTAACAACCCTGGAACGACTGAAGAAATCCACAGTCAACATTTTGTTACTAGTATGGGCATTTGTGTTTTCCTGATTTCATCCGATCCTTACAGAGTCACACGACTCAAAACGATTAACAGCTATTGAAATATCTGATGCCTAAGGGAGTTCTGGTTCTCAAAGTTTATGATTTTGGTTGGAACTGAGAGGTGTTTGTGTTTCCATATTAATTGGCAAGGTTGGTAAGACTTGGCGACTCTTCCTGGACCTGTTCCTGTGGCAGATACTGAAGGCTGGGTGGCTGTGCATTTCTGTAAGGAAGTTCTGAAAGGGGGTCTCACCTGAAGGAGAGACCCATATCTACGTAGGGACAGGGTCCCTGTAGTCAGGGAGACCACGGCTAATGGACCCCCTACCCGAACCCCACAGAAACAGGTTAGGCAGGAAGTACCTGATGAGGGTGGGTTCCACATTAAGCTTGCGAGATGGCACTGTGGGTTCTGCCACATGGTGGGGTGGGAGACCAGGAAACAGAAGAAGGCACCCTGAGGCAGACTCTACACAGAAGTGGAGGCAGTAATGTCTCAGGCGGTGAATTGTTTCCAGTCCTGTCACTTCTTGTGTACCCACCCCGAATGCTTAATGAAGTCTAAAGTAGGGGCCCATTTCTTGTCTCAGCTCTACATCCAGGCACAAAGGAAGGGGCTTTGCCTCTGAATAGTCCTCCCTCTTCTCTCATCTCCATACACCTCCCCTCAATACGAGCGTGGGGGCGGCAGTTCTGCTTAGTTCAAACTTCTTTAGTAGGGTAGGCTAGGCTACACTGTGGTAACAAATTTCCAGATCTCAGTGGCTTAGTATAATAAGAGTTTATTGCTCACTTAGTCTGATATGGGTCAGCAAGGGCTAGCCTCCACCTACCTGGTGACTCAGGGCCCCAGGCTCCCTCTATGCAAAGTTTCTCGTGAGAAATCAGCTGACAATCTTATGGGAGCTCCCTTATAAGTTACTAGTTGCTTTTCTCTTGCTGCTTTAGGATTCTCTCTTTGTCTTTAACTTTTGCCATTTTAATTATGTGTCTTGGTGTGGACCTGTTCGGGTTCGTCTTGTTTGGGACTCTGCACTTCCTGGACTTGCATGTCTATTTCCTTCACCAGGTGGCCTTATGTAGTATATGCCCCTGGGGCCCTGGCAGTCTCCGTGGTCATCTGCTCCGGGTGTTCCAAGAGTGTCCCTTGTATTATAGTTAAGCCTTGATTGCTATGGGCACATCAGTGGGTGGCATTGGCCCTCAGGCTTACTGGTTGTGGGTTTGGCCATGTCCACAGCTTACAGGCTGCTGTGAGGGGGGCTTACCCCACTGAGTGGGATTCACCCCAGTGGGCTCTGGTGACTGTTGAGACCGCCCTTTGTGTGTGGGGGGCTAATTGGGTGGGGCTCTGCTGTGGTCTGAAGCCAACCTCCAACTATGTTAGCTCTGGGACCTCTTAGGAGGGGCTCCGGTGCAGGCCCAGGTCACCACCGCGTGTAACTGGCCAGGAACTACATGGTAGGAGCCATAAATCTATCCATGGTTGTTCACTGCCTGTGCTAAAGTTGGAGGCACATAGGAGAGGACACACTGCAACCTGAGGACAGCTGCCACCAGTACAAGGGCTGGGGTAACGCTGCAAAAAGTCAGGACACCACAGGCCTGCTTCCACCTGCCAGCTTCCTTAAGGTTCAGCCACTGGTAAAGCCTTGTGTGGTACATGAGTCGGGTGAAGCAGGGCCTCAGGGAGTCACTAGAGTGGGAAGAGTTGTGGTCACCAGGTTAATGTAGACTCTGGTTTGGTGCCAGTGCTGAGCCTGGAGCTACTCAGCAAAAGTCTCAGAGCACACTGAAGCTAGTCGCCACTCCCCTGTGTACTCTGATAATTTTCTAAGAAAGAGTGCAATGTGTGTGGGACTGACTGGTCATGAGAAAGTGCCTCTGGCATTGGGGGCATTGGGTAGGATGGGTTCCCAGTGAGTCAGCAGGGTGGAGCAGCAGAGCTCACCAGGCCAATCAGATTCAGATTTGGCTGTTGTGGGGGCGGGCTCAACACAGGAAAGATGGCTCCCATCTGCCGGCTGCTGGGAAGTAGGACTCCACTCCGAAAATGGTGACTGTTCTCCAACTCTGCTCCGAAGCCACACACCTCAGTCTGCCCCCCGTATGCCTCCAACGCCTCCCGAGTCACTGTTTCTCCACTGGAGTCCAGGGTGAGTGCCTAAGAGTGAAAGAGTCCGTGTGCAGGCCCCTTAAGAGGATGCCTGGGTTTCCCGTCACCTTCTGTGCCACCCAGATGTTCAAAATCCCCACTATTTTCACAGCTAGATGTTGTGGCTACTCTTTTTCCTAGCAGCAGTACTCTGGGTTGGGGAGGTCAGTGTGGGGCTGGGGACTCTCTCTGCTCCAGGGGAACCTCCACGGCCAAGGTATCCCTCTCAGTTCTCAGCTACCACACAGAGGGTTTGGGGTCAGCTCGTTTTGCATCTCTACCTCTCCTACCAGTCTCGATGTGCCTTCTTTATGTCTTTAGTTATAAAACTTCTGTTCAGCTAGACTTCAGATGGTTTTCCAGGTTGATTGTTCTATAATTTAGTCGTAATTTTAATGTGTTCACAGAAGGAAGCAGGCATAGTATTTATTTACTCTAGTATCTTGGATCTCTCCATGAGTTCAACTCTTGAAGCCTCCTGTTCCTGGCTTTGACAAGGGAATATGATCTTCTTTTCCACCAACTTCCATTTTTATTGGGATAGTCCTCCTTGCCTGTATTAGGTAAACCGATAAGGCAGGGTGGCCTGTGGCTGTAGGTAGAAGGCCTGGTCCTGCCACTTCCCCCCAAAACCCTAGGGTATGTGTGTCTGGTTCTAATTGCTTTGGGCTCACTTTATAATGTAGAGTACATGGTGACTCTGTTTCCTTAGTGCTGGGCTTTGCTAACAACCCTGGAACCACTGAAGAAATCCACAGTCAACATTTTGTTACTAGTATGGGCATTTGTGTTTTCCTGATTTCATCAGATCCTTACAGTGTCAGAAAAAAAGAAATAAAAATGGCATAATTTTGCCAAGACAAAGAAAACAGGAGCAAAGATGACAGTGGGTAAGAGAGATCAACACATTTGGGAAAGTGGGGTGTGGGTGGTGGAGACAGCTGAAATGCATAAAGTAGGGATGCCTGTGAGGACCTCATGATTCACCCCCAGAGCAGGAAGTTTCAGGGATGGAAAGGTCCAGGTACTTCAGAAGACGGATTGATAGACAGGTGGATAGAATGCAAGTCTGTGTAAGGAGCAGCTAGACCCCCTACGTCCTCTTCTTCAGCTGCCTATGGGAGATGGCTCTGAAGAAACTCTACCAGGGAGGTCCTGAACTCAGGACGTCTGACATAGAGCAGAGGGGGCTCTGGAGATGGTGTTGAAAACAGAGAAATCGAGTCTAAGTCTGTAACTGACTGAGGAGAGCCCAGCGCCTTTCCTTTGCTCAGCTCCCACAGGAACGTTGGCTGTCTAGCTTATAACCCCCATGTAAAAGTCAGAAAAAGCATTGCAGAACAGGGAATAAAAAAGGTAGAAATATGACCAAAAAAAGAAAGAAAATTATGGACTCAGTCTACAAGGTCTAAATCTAACTGATAGGAGTTCCAGAAAGAGAGAACAGAAAAGATTGGTGGGAGGAAATTTTCAAAGACATAATAAAAATACATTTCCCAGACTGAAGGACTTGAATTTCAGACAGAAAGAGCCTGTCATGTGCCCAGCACAATGGATGAAAAATGACCCACACCAAGGCCAGAGTACTAGACATGAAGCAAAGATCCTAAAAACTTAAAGAGAGAAAGGGGAGAGAAGGAGGGAGAGGGGAGAGAGAGAGAGAGAGAGAGAGAATCATATAAAAATAAGTGGGAATCAAAATAACATCAAACTTCTTAACAGTAACCCAGGATGCTGGCAGATAAGGAGCAATCCTTCAAAATTCCTTAGGGGACATGTTTTCCAGTCTAGAATTCTGTGCATGGCCAAACTGTTGAGGATAAAATAATTACCTCTCAGGCACTCATTTTTTAGAAGGGTATGCTCCAAAAAAATGAAGGAGTAAAAGAAAAAAACAAACAAAAAAACCCGCAAAACCCACCCAAAAACAAAGCCCAAAAAGCACGGGATCCAGGAGACCGAGGAGCCAACATGAGAGAGGTGAAGGGGCTTTGCAAACTGATGACAAAGGTGTTCTGGGTGACAGCCATGCAGCAGCTCTAGGGAACAACTTTTCAGATTAGAGCAGGAAGATGGGGGGATCTAGGAGAGGTATTATCAGGAAGAAAAAAAAACAACAAAAGGAGCATAGAGATGACCTCATATGCTTGACTGTGATGAGAATTGCTTTATAACTGGGTCAATATTTAGCATGAATTAGTGATTGATGTCCAGAAAAACAAGAAAATGAAAACATCACAAAAAACGAAAACGTGTACAAGTAAATAGATGTAATTATAACATACTATCTCACTTGTGAATGATATTTATATGGCTCTAGAAATGTACACACTATAGTAATTCATTCAAAAAATTGTGATGTGATTCTGTTGGGAGGATGAGAAGGAAAGTTTGTGGGATGGCAGGGGGAGAGGGTGGGAGCGAGAAAGACTCAGTCCTCCTCTTTATAATCGAAGTTGATGGATATTTTGCCTAAAACAGATCAAGGACTGGCCTTACAAGTGTCTCGCTTAGAGAGATAAAGATACACACCAGAAAAGACATGCAGAATAGTTGGAATTTTTTTCCTCTGAGGAGCAGGACTGGATTAGGAGGGATGGTGAGTCAGACAGGTGCAGATCCGGATTGGGTGGGGCCCGAAGCTTACACAATTTTGGGGCCCTCTAATAAAAAGAATTACAACTGCAAAATGAGGAACAAAGATTGTGGATAGGTTAGTCCAAATGAGGGGCTATGAAGATTAAGCATCATTCATTTCCTGGTGCAGCTACCTCTGAAGTCAGGAGATGCTGTTTGTCATTGTAAACTTTATGGCATTATTTATTGCTTAATACCATGTATGTGTATTGTTTTATCTACATTTTTTTTTAAAAAAGAGTAAAACAGTACATTGCTAAAACCCAGCTGACTTGGTAACTTGAATTAAACCATTTCTACTTGGCTTTATGTAGTGCTGTTGGGACCGATGTGTGCAAATTGATACTTGCTCACCTTTTCACACTACTTGGTGCATGAAATCCTTCCTTGTCCATTTGAAAAAGATTGAAGTGAATTTTTCTCATGGAGCTTCGTGCCTGCTGAGCCAGGAGTCCTAACACTAATATGTTAAAAAAAAAAAAAAGATATGTCCCCCTTCTCTTACCTGCTCTTGCACCCAAGGTTCAGTTGTGCAAGTGTCTTTGACACAAGGACAACTCTCCTTGGCCCTAGCACCCAACACAGTTGTTGGGCCACTTCCCCTGGGGAGCAGACACCTTTACATCAGGGGGAAGCTTAATCGGCAACTTAGATACTTTATTTTAGGTGACAAAGCTCAGATCAGAACTCAGGGTAGAGGGTAGAAAGGGGGCATCAGATGGCTGCAAATGTTGGTGGGCCCGAGCTTCTCACAGAGCACTTTTGCCAGCCCACTTCAGGTGCCCCCACTTCATCTAAAAAAAAAGCCATCATACTGTCAAAATGGTTCAGTTGTATGTGACCATTCAGAATGTGTCAGCCACATTCTATAGCCATGCATGGAACATCAAACGTGTATAGGGCACCGTGCAAGGCTGTGCTGCAGGGACCCCAAATGAGTGACCCCTGGCCCTGCCAGTAAAGAGTCACTGACTGGGGGCTCATGCCTGCCTAGTCCAGCGAAGAAATTGTCTATAATTGGGAAATACCTTGTAGATAGGAGTTTTGTCCTTTTTTATGACCAAGATTTATGAAATTTACAAGCAGATGAAGAAAATACCGAGTAGAGACGTTGACTCATTATAAGCATTATTGATCAAATATACTTGGACCCGCAGTTACTGCAGGTTTCCCCTTTCCTGGGGTATGTACTGACTGTGTCCTATGAAATCATTAAGAACCAGCCTGGAGTCCCTCTTCCAGGAAACTTTCCAGAATATCCAGTTTGAGCCAAGCTATTCCATTGTGCCGCCAAACCTCCCGCGAGACCCTCTGTAAAAGTGTAGATGACATGGGACAGAAGCTGCCTGTTTCTCCACCAGACTTTGATTAACTAGGTCAGGGAATGGTTTGCTGAATACTGAGGTGCCTGGTCCAGACCCTGGCCCCTGGTAGATGCTCAAAGGATGCTTCTTACACTGAATGGGGCACAGTCTGTGATTTCCTGCTCGTTCAAACTCGCACGTAACTGGCCCTCTTCAGGCTGACTGCGTGACTACTTGTATGTGGCGCTGAAGGGGCAGGCAGGTGAGTGGAGGACAGAAGTTCCTCACAGGTATGAGTCATTTCCAAATTTGTTGCCTCTAGGCCAAGTTGGGCCTCTGTCCCAGAGGCAGGTGTTGTGCCATTTTTCCTCGTTCTCAGGCTGGTTCCCACTCTGCTTGCACGGCTGTAAGAAAGACGGCCAGCCATGCCCTGCCTCACATGTCCAGTGCAGGCCTGTCTGGTGAGAAATAAGTGTTCACAAACTCTGGTTTGCAAGCTGCACGCTTAACTTTGTCTTCCTAACCGTTCATGACTATCCCGCTGGATGTCTGACGATCTGTTTTTTTCCATCTTAACTTTGGAATAATGCGAAAAATAGAATACAATTTGCGGCAGGAGAACCAAACACATTTTCAAATGAGTATTTCTAGGTTGGACTGAATTAAAACATTTACAAATTCTAACATAATTGAAAGTCGATCTAGTTAATGGAAAGGGCTAAAATCCAAGCAGGCAAATAACTCAATTTAAAAATGGGCAAAGGATCTGAATAGACATTTTCCCAAAGAACATATACAAATGGCCAATAAGCACATGAAAAAATGCTCAACCTAATTAGTCATTAGGAAAATGCAAATCAAAGCCACAATGAGATAACACTTCATACCCACTAGTATGGCTATAATCAAAAAGACAGATAATAAGTGTTGGCAAGGATGTGGAGAAATTAAAATCCTCATATATTGCTGGTGGGAATATAAAATGGTACAGCCACTCTGGAAACAGTCTGGCACTTACTCAAAATGCTTAACATAGAGTTACCATATGACCCAGCAATTTCGCTCTTACATATATATTCAAGAGAAATGGAAACATGTCCACAAAAAAACTTGTCCTCCAATGTTCAGAGCAGCATTACTCATAATAGCCTCCAAAAAGTGGAAAAACCCAATTTTCATCATCGGATGAATGGATAAACAAAATGTGGTACACCCGTACAACAGAATATTATTTGGCCATAAAAAGGAATGAAGTATTGATAGATGCTATAACATGGAACATTATGCTAAGTGAAATTTTATGCTAAGTGAAAGAAGCCAGTCGCAGAAGACTACACATTGTATGATATCACTTATGTGAAACAGACAAAATAGACAGATTTATACAGACAGAAGTTAGATGAATGGTTGCCCAAGACTGGGGGAGGGATAATAATGAGTCATTCTAGTGGGTTCAGGGTTTCCTTCTGAAATGATGAAAATATTAGAAACTTGATTGTGGTGATGTTTGTGCAACTCTGTGAATATGCTAAAAACCACTGAATTATATACTTTAAGTGGGTGAATTGTATGGTATATGAACTATATCTCAATAGAGCTGTCATTAAAATAAAAATCCGAACAGGGCATCTTCTCTCTGCAGTCTGCCCTGACTCCACAGCTTCCCTCACCACTGAATTTACACAGGGGCTTCTCCCAACAAGGTCTCATCCATGCTCCTGGGTCTCATGTTAGGTGTAGGCCAGTCTCCCCCACCTGGATTGTGAGTTCTTTGAGGGTAAATGTGGCACCTCTGCCTCTTTGATTCTCCCATTGAAGTCAGCACAGTGCTGACCACCAGGAAGTTCACTTGTTGATTGATCTGTAAATACTGAGCATTTTAAATAGCTCTTAAAATGCAAGGAGGGAATAGAGAAACAATCCCCTCACCTACCATTATGAACAGATCACATGTGTGCGTGTGTGTATGCACATGTGCACACTCCACTCCCCGATGTGCGGGGGGGGGGGAGAGAGAGAGAGAGAGAGAGAGAGAGAGAGAATAGGCAGGTGAGTGAGGAGGGAGAAGAAGGCAGCAAGGAATGGAGGAACCAGCATTTTCTAGCTCATCTGGTACCTGGCCTGCGGCTTGGGTTCTGGGACTCTGCAACCTACCTGTGAAAGAAGGGGCTGGAAATTAAGTCTCAACGACAACTTGTAGCCTGGACACCATGTGACTGAGTCCAGGAGATAGATCCTGACTGGGGTCTGGAATATTGGCTCTGCCACAAGCTTTCGAGAGTTTAAACACCTTTCCCCACCGCAGGGCTGTTATTTTCCTGTGTGTTCATTTGGGTTGGGCTCTGGAGCTTTCCTGTCTTCTGTTTCCAGATGGGAGCACACCCACATCCAGGCCTTGGGCCATCGCTCTGATGGCAGCCATGTTTGCTTGAGCCAAGAATATTTAGGGGTGGCTCTTTTCCCTTCCATTCCCCAATCCAAGCTTGAGTTTTCACTTTCTCTCTGGCTCAGAGAAGAAAAGACAGAACAGTGTGATTAGAGCAGATGAAGGAGGAGGAGGCTCCCACGGCCAGGGCTGCAGAGACATTGGGTAGCAGGTTGGCAGCAATAGCTAATGAGGGGTTCCATGGGGGTTGGGGGCAGTGGCAAGCATAGAGTTGTGGGAACCAGTTAGCTATCCTTGGCGCCACTTAGGGTGGCTGCCACAGCGGCATCTACTTTGGGATGGTCTCTGTCCGCTGTCTCTGTCTTTCTCCCCAGAATGAAGCATCTTCCCGTGGGCCTGGAGTAGTCTTCGTGTGTGCCGACTTATCCTGCCTCTACAGCCTGTTATCTCCCAGTGAGATCGTAACACAGCAGCTCCTCCAGTAATGCTATTTTGTTCAACGTCATTTTATTATAACATTGATGAGAAAAAAAATCAATTCCCAGCCAGGGTCATTACCGTGTTTCCCCAAAGATAAGACCTAGCCGGACAATCAGCTCTAATGCGTCTTTTGGAGCAAAATTAATGTAAAACCCGGTCTTATTTTACTATAATATAAGACCAGGTATAATATAATACAATACAATTATAATATAATATAATATAATACAATATAATGTAATACCTGGTCTTATATTAATTTTTGCTCCAAAAGATGCATTAGAGCTGATTGTCCAGCTAGATCTTATTTTCGGGGGAACAGGGTATGTGTGTGGAGTTTGCCTGTTCTCCCCATGTCTGTGTGGGTTTTCTCCTGGACTCCAGTTTCCTCCCACATCCCACAGCTGTGTACATGAGGTGAAATGGCGTGTCCACATTGCCCCAGTCTGAGGTGGGTGGGTGTATGTGACAGCGCCCGGCTGTGGAAGGGTGTCCTGTCCAGGATGCGTTTCTGCCTAGTGCCCTGAATTACTGAGATAGGCCCTGGCCACCTGTGACCCTGAGCTGGAATAAGCAAGTGTAAATAAGGGTTGGAAAAGAGTCGACTTGTTTTCATTTATCTTTCTTAAATGTATGAATAGCTCATATTCATTTCAATGTCTAATATTAGAAGTGTTTTGGCCTTTATTTAGAAGTCTGGTGATGTTTTTTGTGAACAAAAATATGCTGTAGGAAACTTGTTTATATCAATTAGCCTGTGGTAAAATCGGTTTCCTTCTATGTCGTTTCACTTTAAGTCTCAGTCTCCAAGAATCTATTGATGACACTAAGTGAGGACTTATTGCACTAGTGCTCACTCTCATATTTTTAGTATCAAGTACTGTAATTCCTTACCACAATATTAGTATCCCTACTTTATAGTAGTTATTATGCCCACTTTACAGATGGGAAACCAGAGTGCACCGAGATTAAGGCCCTTCCTGAAGCTCCACAGAGCCCAGGTGAGCCTGCCTCTGAGACTCAGCCCCTTCCATCCCATGATGCTTCAGTGACAGAGTCTGGACTTTCTGTGCACAAACGCTCCTCCCGCCAAGCCCACCACTTATGTACGAAGGCACTCAGACTATATCCGCAGACATTTTAGGTTTGATCTGGACTGGATCCTGAAGACACAAGGCTCCAGGAAACAATCACCCAAAGTTGTGTCCCCAAAGGGTCTCCTTCACTGCTCCCAACAGTGAATGAGAGTGGTGGGCATTGTCGGGGGAACGGCCTCTCCTATGGCTGATCCCACCTCACACTCCTGGGAATAAGTGTCAGCTGCCGGAGGGAGGCATCTAGGGCTTTCGCTTCAAACCAATACCATCTTCCCAAATGATCCCTTTGAGCCAGCATTCCTGCTGCCCCTGGGTACGTCCCCCCCGGGAGGGGGCTGTAGTCTCGGTCATTTGGCTGGAGCCGGGTCAGATTTCACACATGCTGACTCTCCATGGCTACTTTCTGTGGTATCCGCAGTGGAGTCTGTCAAAATGCTTCTTACGATTATTTTTAAAAACTCGTATTTAGCATCCAAGTGATGCCAGAAATGTAGCCTATAAAGAAAGATGACAAATGATCACTTCCTCTTCCAATTCTGTCCCAGGCCTGAAGCTGAAAGACTTACTACAGAGGCTATTCTTGGACATTCAAAACAGCAGTTTCTTTTTTATTATTTTTTTTAAAAATGTCAATCAAAATGTAATGTTATTAGCACTCTTTGGGCGTTAATGGATAGCATGTGAGCCAATGAGGTAGATTATAATCAACAGAAGAATTGTCATTATGGAGATAAAGACAGAATGTTACGGTAATATATATGTATTTATATAGACGAAATTCAATCCCTAGCTGAATTTCACCTTCCAACAGTGTTCATGAGGCAGCTGCAGTGTGCTAGAGAAGACCCAGGTAGTGTTTTAGGAGGGCCCCAGATGATACTAGCAAGCACTTCTGTAGCACTAACACTGTGCCAGACACTGTTTTAAGTAGTGATTGACATATTTATATCACTTAATCCTTATAATCACACTGGTAGGTCAGTACTATTATTATCCCCATTTCATAGATAAGGGAACTGAGGCTCAGAGAAGTTAAGTAACTTGCCCAAGGTCACACAGCTAGTATGGGATAGAGCTAAGATTCAAAACTCAGGCAGTCAAGTTTCAAAGTATGGGCTCTTAACCTCTGCACTGACTGCCTCTCCGATGCTCAGATTCATGCTTGAGGTCATGCTTGCAGGATCAGTGGTTTGCTGGAGGAGGCAGATAGGGCCAGGTT
The DNA here is from genome assembly GCF_036562045.2 of Rhinolophus sinicus. Taxonomy (NCBI): domain Eukaryota; kingdom Metazoa; phylum Chordata; class Mammalia; order Chiroptera; family Rhinolophidae; genus Rhinolophus; species Rhinolophus sinicus. The sequence continues at coordinate 37,797,986 of NC_133759.1, forward strand.
TGGCTCTCAAAAGGGGTCATCCTGGGTTCCTCTGACCATTTTCCTATGTGTGCCTTCACTGTGCCATGTGCTATCTTTTACTAAACATTTTGCTGACTACTCTGTTCCCAGTCTGTGTGGCTTGTCTCTCCCCCTCATTTCTCCTCGTTAGCTCTGTGAGAGCAGAAGTGCTGTCTTTGTCTTCTCTATGACTCTGGCCTTCAGCCCAGGGTAGGAGCTCAGTGAACTTAGGCTGAATGGAGTTGTTGACGAGAGGTGAAAAGGAGTGGAGAGGGCATCTCAGGGTGGGCAGTGGGAATGAAGGCGGGGTGTCTGCAGAAGCCTGTGGGGAGCCAAGGGTTCATGCGGAGTCTAGGTCAGAAAGACAAGCTATTGGAGGGCTTTGAATGCAAAGGAGGAATAAAAATCTAACAAAAGTAAAGTTGGTCTTGGGCAAGTAAGTGTCAGGCAGGAACAGTTTTGAGATGTAAACTGAACTTGAGGCCATGGGGAACATTGAAAGTGTCCAAACCATGCATTGTCAGGTGCAGACAAGAGTCCCGGGAAGATTTCTGATATCTGTGAAGGGGAAGCTTAGCGGGGACACAGACAGGAGGCTCAGGGAAGAAATCAGGGAACTCAGCCGAATTAGGACAAACTCTGATTTGATTCAAAGCAAACACTGATGGAAACTTGCCATGCTATGAAACTCCAGTGGGTGTTGGGGAACACTTACCCCAGTGGCCCTCACCCAGCCTTTGCTCCCTCACGTGGGGCTGCCTTGGAGAGAAGGCCAGGAGTTCTGTTCAAAGTCACCCGTTGGCTGTATCCTTTGGACTCCATCAGCCCCTCCCAGCGTTTCCCATCACAGCCATCTTTCCCATAGCATTGGTTGAGCCAACCCGTCACTATTCCCTAGGGCTGAAGTTTCAGATGTGTTTTCCTCTCACGCAGGGAAACAAACTGTTTTTAACTCACTCCATTCTGGAGTGGGAAAAAAAAAAACTGCTCCCTCAAAAAAATTGATGCAAATGCCAACTCTGGTTTGAAAACCCCTTCATTGGGAAAGCTGAATTTCTCTCTCTCAAGCTCCTCTTGAGTTGCCAAGGGAAGTAGAGTAATCATTTATAAGAATAATAAAAAAATGCCCTCGTCTGACTGTCTGCTTTCCAGCATGTTCAGCGATGAAGCAGGTGCGGGTTCCCAGGGCTTTGTTTTGCCAGCAGACCCTCTCTTTTAAAGGCTGGGGTATTTCAGCACTGGAAACCCCACTGCACACCTCGAGCTAGTAAAGTCAGAACTGAGGGCTCCTTGTAGACTTTCCACACACGATTCCCTCATCTTTTTTTTTTTGCTCAGGTGTCCTTGACTAATCTGGATGTGCCCTCTCTTCCCTTAGGCCTAGAATGAGTATCACCCTTGGTACTAGTAATAGTACCTGTTAGTTACAAAGCACTCACTCTGGGCTAGGAACTTTCTGCACAGTATCAATTTAACACTGCAACAACTTTGTGGGGATGCTATTTTTATCTGTATTTATGGAGGAAAACAATAAGACACAAGAGGTTAAGGAAAACAGTGCAGAACCTGGACAAAAAAACAGGTAGTTCTCTGACTCCAGAGCCGTGCCCTCCCCATGCTGTCCGTCCAGCTCTCAGCTGCACTGCTGAGTTGTGTCTGATACGAAAGAGGTAGCAGTGGAGGCCATTGTGGTTTCTAGAGAGAAGGTAGTTGTGACAACGTCTAGGGTGGAACCAATATCCCATAGGTCGAATGGAACAATTCACACAATGGCTGATTAGAAGACCCCATGTGTGTTCTTGTTGTCATGTCACGTTAGGCCTTTAAAGTACAGGACATTACTATAACACAGAATTGCTATGGAAACAATCATGGCTAATGTTCACTGAGCCCCTGCTGTGCCTGGATACCATCTAACCATTCAAGCACTGTAGAATATTGCTGGCATTTCCAGTTTACAGCTGAAGAGACTGAGGCAGATTCCAGTGGAGTAACTTGCTCAAGGTCAGATCTACTAAGTGGCAGAGCCAGGATTAGAAGCCTGGCAGTGACTCCATAGCTGGCGTGCTGGTTCTCTTGCTTCTGTGCTTCCCCTCTTGTATTCTTTCTCCTCTCCTCTGTTCCAGCTGGGGCTCTTGAAGTGGAGCTCCTCAGACCCTGGGTTTATACCTCACCATCACCATCCGTCTGTGCAGCGCCCTCTGAGCTCTGTTTGTTTACTATTACTGTTACTTAGCTGTTGATTTCCTTCCCCATCTCGGATCTCCACATCTATCCCCAAAGCCCCACCCCATAAATGCTTTCTCTAATGAGTGGTATGTAAAACCTTAAGTGTGCATGTCTCCTTGTAAAATAGCTGAAGTCCTTCTATGCATGCTTGGCTTTTAATTTACTTAAAAAGTATGATGCCATAAGACCCATTCTGGTTCTGATTTTTCCTATTCAAATTCGTGCTTTTAAGATCTATCCACGTCGATTTATGTGCATCTCGTCCACAGCTTCTCACTACGGTCTCATATTTTATTCTCCAGCACATTTCATTTAATTATTCCTCTAGTGATAGACCCTCAAGTTCAACTTCCTGCTATTAGACATAATAACGCTGTCGACAAACATCCTCATACTGGTTCCCTTATTAGATCTGTGGAAAATCTCTGGGTTGTATAAATGAAAGTGAATTGCCACATCACAGGATATAAATACCCATAATTTTACTAAATTCTGTTAAATTGCTTTCCAAAACAGCTGTACCAACTTAAAACTCATAGCCAGCACTGCACAAGTGTTCCCATCTCCTCATGCCCTCACCTGAACTATGAATTACCCACTTTGCTAATTTCTGTTTGTCGGATGGCTGCAAAACACTGTCTCATTCATGATTTAATTTACATATCTTTGATGACTAGGGAGTGAGAGCACCACCTCATTGTTCATTTTCTGTGAATTGCCTATTCATAGCCTTGCCCCTTAACAAAAATGAGGTTCATGGTCTTTTTCTTTTTCTTTTTAAATTTTATTTTATTAAATTTATTGGGGTGACAACTGTTAGTAAAATTACATAGATTTCAGGTGTACAATTCTGTATTACATCATCTATAAATCCCATTGTGTGTTCATCACCCAGAGTCAGTTCTCCTTCCATCACCATATATTCGATCCCCCTTACCCTCATCTCCCACGGTCTTTTTTCTTGATGCCTTGGAGTTCCTGGTAGAGTCTAGAGTAGATACGAATGCATTATTGGTATTAGCTATTGCAATATCTCCTTCCAGTCTGTCCTTGATCTGTTAATTCTGTTTATGTTGCTGCTTATTCAACCCCATGACTACCATGTTGTGACGTCTACCTATTTTTGCTTTTTTAGCCTTATGGTTTCTGCTTTTGGGTATTTGATAATAGATATTCCACTGTATTTTCTTCTATAAGGTTCACAGTTTTACTTTCCATGCTTAGGTGTTTATTCACCCGGAATCTTTTGGCATAAAGTGACTACCAGTGTATAGCTTTCTCCTTATGGCAAGGCAGTTTCCTAACACCACTGACTAACCAACCTTTCCTTCTCTCATTGTCAGTGGTACCACCTAGATCATCGATAACATTCTCGTATATACACAGCAGGAGGTGTGCCTTGGCAGACAGTGTCCCTCCTGATGGAGATTGGCATTTGTATGTCCCATCCAGGCAGTTCAGGAGAGATCAGGGATGCTGCTGGGTGCCATGCTTAGTGAGGATTTCTCCTGATGGTGTCACTGACCTCCAGACTGTCGCAATACACAGTAGGATACTAATATGGAGCCCGGGACACCCTCAGTGCAGTCTCTGGCTCAAACCTGGCTTCAGAGGAGCAGTCCATATTGTAGGTGAGTATCTGTAGAGCCATACTTGGATCACAACGGTCTGAGTGTGCAGCCCAGGTGTACTACCCAGAAGCTGGGTGAACTTGAGCAAACCACTTAATTTATCTGAACCTTAGTCTTATCCCCTGTAAATGGGGGCTAAGAAGACCTATTTCATAGGACTATCAAGAAGATCAAAGGAAGTACCTTGCACATTTCCTGGAACATGACAAGTGCTTAATAAATGATAGCTACCTGGGTGTCAAAAGGAAAAGCTTCACAGAAAACAGTGATGCTTGAAAGATGAGTAGATGTTTGCTAGGCAGCTATGCTGATGGGGCTTTTGGGTGGGAGGGAGACGTAGAACAAGGCCCTGAGGCATGAAATAGCCTGACATTTCAGGAAACTGTAACTGGTTTGGTTTGGCTGGAGAGGAGGGAGATGCATTGTCTGGCATACACGTAGAGTTAATTATATATTGTCTTAGGTGGTTCTCTAAACACTTCACATGGCTGCTGTTTTTTCTTCAGGGTTGGGGGCTCCTGTCTGAATCCCTGACCCTGAGGGACTCCATCCCACCCTCTGCCAGAGCCCTCTGCTGCCTCTCTGAAGGCTGGAGATCTGTTATAGTTTGGGGCATCCCCTGACCCCATGACTTCTTCACCCACTGCCTGTCATCCAGTACCAAGTCCAATGCCACTTGTTTTCAATTTCTTTTACAGAAGCAGCCCATTTCTACTACCAAGTTTTGTATTAGGATTTAGGGAAATGGAACTATTGTGCATGTCATGGAATAAGGGGGTCATTATAAGAATTAGAATTGCCATAATTGTGGGAGGAGTTGGGGAGTCTGTGTTATGGGCCAAAACATGGCTCCCCTGCCCCCAAATGTATAGGTTCCATTCCTAATCCCCAGTATCTCAGAATATCACTGTATTTGGAGATAGGGCCTTTAAAAGGTAATTAATATTAAATGAGGTTACTAGGGTGGGCCTTAGTCTCCTCATAAGAAGAGGAAATTAGGACAGACACACACATGTGAAGACAGGGAGAAAACAGCCACCTACAAGCCAAGGAAAGAGGCTCTAGAAGAAACCAACCCTGATGACGCATGGATCTCAGACTTCTCGCCTCTAGAACTGTGAGAAAATACGTTTCTGGTCTTTAAGTCACCCAGCCTGTGGTACTTTGTTACGGCAGCCTGAGCCAACTAATACAGTCTGGAAGGGGAGGTCAGAGGTTGAGAGTCACTCTTTGTCCTCCTGAAGCCCTGACATGGATGGGAAAGTTGGAGCTTGCAGGAAAAATCTGAGAAGCGAGGCAGGTCCGGCTGCTGAGCTGGAAAGGTGAAGGGGGATTTGCTGGAGAGGCCCGTGGGAAGCTGTTGCTTCTCTAGCTGCCACCTGTGTGGTAACCAAGAATCTACTGTAAGCCTAGGGCCACTGTTGGTGATTAGGGCTAGAAATTGAGAAGAAGAGCGAGGTGCATAGTGCTGGAGTACAACAGACTGGAACCCATCAGTCACCTCTGTGTCCATGAGTCACCTTCATTGACCTTAGACATTTTCAGAGAGAAATGCTTGTGCTTTACTTCCACCCAAGTTCCACTTTCAGTCAACTTGAACTTGAAACAATAGAGAGAAGAGGATTCTGGAAAAACGGAGCTTTCAGCTTGACCCGGTTAACAAAAGAATGGTGCAGCTCATTAACCCTTTGAGACGTTCTGGGGAAAAAAACAAAAGGCAATCTGAGATCTAACAGGTTGTGCAAGTACTACAAATTATAACCCTCATTGTTCACACATTCAAGGCCCTTAGAAGTCTTGCTGAAAAGAAGCTCATTTAATTTTGATCAAGCATTTTCCACAATTCTTTGGCCACTCAGCATTCTTTCTCCCGGGCATAGCAACTATTGACAAGCTGGGTGCCCTGGATGAGTGGAGGTTGGGTACTGCTGCCTGAGGGCATCCCCACTGAGCAGTTACCCACCTTCCTGCTCAGTCCCCTTCTAGCCCACGCTCCACCTCCCAGATGGCAGTTCCTTCCTCAGACAGCTCTTCTGCCCAAGGGTCTGCCTCTGCCTCCTCTTGCTGGTTCCCGTCCTGCCCCTGGGGCCACACCCCATGCTCTCCTCCCAGCCGCAGTCAGCATATTGACGGGGACAGGGCTGAGCCATACTCACCTCCTGTCAATGGGCAGATCAGGCGGATGACATGTGTGAAGGAGCTTTGGAAGAACTCAGCCAGTGGGTTCCTGGCTGCCCAGTACTCAACAAAGTCTGTCCCTAAAAATTGTTATTTGTGACAGATTCACTTTTTGAAAAACTTAAATCAGATTTCTTGCTGTCCCCATCATAGCACCATGCCCACCCCCTTGCATAGCGAGGTGCTGCCTGGGGTGGGAGAGGATGGCATAGAGTGCAGTCCGGAAGGGAAGCAGCGTGGCCCAGGGAAGCCCCCAGGAATGAGGCACACACGTGACTCTCATCTGACGTGGGGAAGTATTGCCTCAAGGTCCCGGCTACTGTGATGGTTACATTTTGTCTTACCACGTCGTATGGATCTAAACAAATACATCCTCTAATACTCGTACCCGAGGTACCCAAGGCATCAGAAACGCAGGCTGTCAGACCAGACAGAAACCAGAGCAGATGCAGGCTTTGCATTGTGTATTGATGGTCCTAATTTCTTTGTCAATTTAAACATCCACTGAGGACTTTAAGCTAAGTTTACTTAAATTTAATCACATGTTGGAACAGGAAAAATAAAAATGAAAAGAGGTCCATATTTCTGACAAGATTTCAGCAATTGGTTAGCTTGACAAGGCTTTAAATAACTGTTATTGGGAAAGAGCCGAAGAGTCTAAAAAGAGTGCATTCCATTTCTCCCGCACCCCTACTCCCGGGGGTCAGCAGACAGAGGAGCTATAATTACACCTCAAGTGGTTTTAATGACACGGGAGGGAATTCTGAAGGCCTACGTTGGAATAAAAGCAAAGGGCTCTGTTCAGTTGGGCATAGTTCACAAATCTCCTAGCTTTCTTCAGATAAAAACAGTCCTGAGAATTTTTGAGGGACAAGATTCCATGAGTAGGGGGGCAGCGGGGGCAGAGATGGAAATAGATGTATTTATTTTAAGTAGCTTTTAACCCTAGCCTCAAAGTCCACCTCTTCTCCACCCTTCAAGTCTGTGTAAGTTAGGGCTTGTAAGACAGTGGTATTCGGGGTGATTTTCCATATTCATTGGGAAAATTACTCTGTGGGTGAAATTGCCAGTTTCTCCTTGAGGAATCAGAAACACCATGTGTATGTATGTGTGTGTGTGTGTGGGGGGGTGTATGTGTATGCTGGGGAAGGGAGGCATGCCAAAGCGGTCATCCTGGCTCACAACCGCGTCCCTTGGCCTCCTGGCTCTCCTGCAGTGAGGCTGATTAGGAAATCCCTGACGGTCAGCCTGAGGACTCCAGGAAAGAGATGCAAAAGGAGGAGGACATTGCGAAATCTAGCTTTCTAGCACGAAATACCCTCCCCGAGGCCAATTCAATCTGGAGGATAGACAGTGGCCAAGTAGATGCATTTTCCAAAGAACCAGCAGAGGGAGCTGAGAGGAGACACCAACAGCCTCAAAGGGCCTCAGAGCATTAGCAATTCTGATTTCCATCTGCTTCTCTCTGTTTTTGACACCAAACAAATACCAAACAACCCCTCCTTGAAGTTGTCGGTGGATTTATGCCCCTCAGCTGATCAAAAGGTCCAGGTCTCCCTTTGGGCACTGGGCTTCCCACAGTGCACGGAAGCATTAGTGACATACAGTGTGCTTACTTTTATCCCCCTTGGGCGTCCCCTGTCTAAACCCAGTGCAGAGAAAGCTGTGGGGGAGTGGGAGCAGCTGCCCCTATAGTGGAGAGGCGTGGCATGCTGTCACGAGCTGGGACAAGGTGGCCTCTTAAGAAGGAGGCCATTTTGGTAGATAGGTTTTTCAGGACTAATTTGAACAGACACTCCCTCCACCCTCCCACCCCCACCCCCCACCCCGGCCCCACCTCACCACCCCAGTCCTGCATTTGGTTTTTTTCATTTTGCAAAACATGTTGGATAACTTTTCGTTTAGGTATACACCTACGTCCATTACATTTCCGCTATAACAGTTTGAGGCTGGGGTTTCTGAGTGAGTGTGTCACTGTTATTTAATTATTAAATTATTACCATGTAAAAAGACGACTTTATCCAGTTATCAGGAGAATGCAAAAGTTCCTGGTGCTTTTTCAAATCCCCACTCAACCTTCTTAAATACTCCCAAACTAGGGATAGGATTAGTCGCAAAGGTAGGGTTAGCAGTGAACCCCGAGGGAGGAGCCAGCTGAGGGTAGGCATGAATTGAGCCACTAACAGTGGGATTTCAGGCACTGTGTCAGATGAATGGCAGAGGTACACGGGGTGTGGGGGCTTCTCAGTGCCCCTCAAACCTCATCTGCAGATGGCTGTCTACAAACAGTTCCTGCAGGCCTTATAATCCATCCCGAGCCCCTCCCTCTGACGGGGGAAGAGATGCCTCCTTTTCCAGACAAAAGGCTCCTGCCAACCACAGGCTTCATTTATATTTTTTTGACTTGTGAACATGAGATCCAAGTGTTTCATTGCTCTCTATTACGTGTATTAATGGAAGCGAAATGCTTCTGAATGTGAAGCTTATTGGAACATATGGTCAACCTTCCACTCTGAGAGCCTGGGGCTGAAGAGCACAGGGAGGCAAGAGGCTGGGATTTTGATAACTATTTGGTGTTCCTGGTTCCCCCTTCCCCAAACAATTAAATACAAAGAGCTCTTTTTTCCTACTTTAGGAGGAGGGCTTGGACAATTCAAACTAGAAAAACTAAAGAAAAAGCTAGGCGACAGACTCAAATAAAATTAATAATGTCTATGGATATAGACTTCAGAGTTCTTTTTCAAACTTTAACTTATTCTCAATGGTTTCAATACTTGGTTGGAGGAAGGGTATGGAGTTTGGGCTCCATAAAAGGCTTCAGCAATGCCTGGTTCACAGATGAGGAAACTGAGTCTCAGGTAAGCAGCGTGCCCAGGGTGACCGTGTCTGAAGGAAGAGCTCAAATTGTGATAATGAAGAGAGAGTGACTGAGGGACTGGGGCCATCAGGAAAGAAGAAAGTTTGAGTTTTGATTTGAAAGAAGGGTAGAATTTGGTCATGACAAGAGTAGGGAGAATGTAGGGGACACTGATTGAGCAAATGTACAGAAGCAGGTAAAATGTGCTTAGCCCATAACAAACATGATAGCTTGGCTTTAAAGAAAGGTTCATGTCGGCTGGTGGGAAATGAAGTTACACATGGAGGTTGGGACTTGTGGCTGATGGCTAAGGTGTTTGCATTTTATCTTTGAGCAATCCTTAGGGGATTAGTGCCTCGGGGAGACTTGCAACAGATGATCTAGTTCAGCAAGGCAGGGCTCTCAGTCTGGTCCAGCAAACATTCACTGGACGTCCACTGTGTGCCAGGCATTGAGACTGGTGTGAAGACACATACAGGAAAATGCTAAGTTCTGGCCGTGAGGCGCTCATAGTGTCACGAGGAAGATTTGCTCCAAGGTGGGAGCCAAGGAAGATAATTGAGAACATAGGAAGAAGGTCTCAAGTGTGAAAAGATGTGGGCTTCTATCAGGATGCTTGTGGTGGTGCTGTGAGGAAGAACATCTGAGGGAAGGATTTTAAACAGGAGCTAGGGGCCAAGGAGAATGACGGGATTTTGAGGAGGTGGGGAGACACTAACATTTATTGGATGCTTCATAAGAACCCGAAGAGTAGGGTCTCTCAGCCTCAGTGCTGGTGACAGTTTGGGCTGGATAACTTGTTATGAGAGCTGCTGTCCTATGCATTGGAGGATGTTTGGCAACTTGCCTGGTCTCGATTTACTAGATGTCCACGGCTCTCCCTGCCAACTTGTGATAATCAAAAATGTCTCCAGACACTGTCAAATGTCCCCTGGAGGCCAAATCACTCCCAGTTGAGAACCATTTTCCTATGAATTAGGTGTATTATAATCCCCACTTTACAAGTGAGGAAATCGAGTCTCAGGAAAGTTAAGTAATTTCCCCAGGACCCTTTAGCTAGAAAGTGTACCAAATAAGCCTTGGACCCAAGCAGTCTGGCTGTGGATCCTGTATTCTTCAGCACGTTGTGGCTGGATAGGTGAGGGAAACAGAAGTGATTCCAGCTACACAGTGAGGAGAAATGGCTGCTGAGCCTGTTGCATCCCAGAAGCCATTCCCCACCAGCACTCTTGGAATGGGGCTTGATGGCAGGATGGGCACAGCCTCACACAGTAGGAGGTGGCAACGGGTCAACTACAATTCTTCCAAGCCTATAATTTCTGAGTATTAAAGAGTCAAAGAAAGAAACCTTTGCCTTTCCATAAAGCTAGGCTTCCAGGCTCCAGAGGAATCTGTTACTGCTGTGTTGCAGTATTTCAAAAGTGATTACCTAGCCTGCTTTGAATTAAAATGCATTTGTGGTTAAAAAGTTGATAAGCTAAAAAAAAAAAAAATTCTAAATCTAGAGATGATGCTTGCTTCTCCCCAAATCTAATTCAGACCCCACACTGCCACTATAAAAATCTATTGATCTGTCAGTTCATCTCACCTTGAAATAATGTAAATTTATAAACTCAAACACCTGGTGAGTCAGTTAAAAAACACATTGCTTCTCAGAGCATCTTCCCTGACTCTTCCAGCCCATTTCATGTTGCTTCTTCACATTCCTTTATTTATTTAACTAATGTGATATTGTGAATTTCATAGCATTCAGTTTGGGAACTATAGATATATAGATATGATACTGTTTCTGTTCTCAAGGAACTTACAGACTGTTGATCAATCTAAGGTAAGCATGTGCATCATAGAAGGTGTGTGAGGCAACCGAGGTAATGGACACAGCATAGGCAAAGGCACAGAGGCGTGGCAGAGCTTGGAATTTTAGAAGAATTGCACGCTGCCTATGGCTGCAAGGCCGAGTGTAGGTGAGAACACAGCATGCATTCCAGGCAAGGTGCACCTTCCAAGGTCCTGTTGCTTTCCATTCTGGCCTTTGTTTCTGTGTCGTGGATCTCCCAGCTACCTCTCAGAACCTTGCCCTCTTTCAAGTGTCAAGTCCCTCTCCACAAAGCTTTCCTCACTATTACCATTTCTCTGGTCCGCTCTCTGATTCCTCACAGCTCTCAGGGTCCATACTCTCATTTTGGTAATATCAAATTTTTATCAATATATTGAGGTGCTTTGAGGCCAGGAGTGGTGTCTTCTAATTCTCTGGTTCCTCAGTAGTATTTTAAGAAAGGTCTTGTACTCAACAGACATTCTATTGTCTATTTCTTCTGGAATTTCAGAACATCAACTTGAAGAGCTGGTGTTACTCAATTTGGGTGAATCTGACTGAACTACCTCTGGGGATTCTGGCTCCGCGTGGCATCACGTGACACCACTCTCTTCTGGGTTTCCTCCCAATTTTTTGGTTGGTACTTCTTGGTCTCCCATGAGAGCTTCTCTACCTCTGTGTACCCAAGCATTCTCAAGCTTCTGGCTGTGGCTCAATGATCTCTCCACTGTCAACCTGCTGCCTGGCCAAGCTCTCTCCCCTTGGCTTTCACTACCCACCCACTTGCTGACAACTCTAAGTGTAGCCAAGAACTCTGCCTGCATCTCAGGTCTGTCTCCACCAGGATTACTCCTGCCCCTGTGTCCTTCTAAACTTTCCATATGCCAAACAGAATTCATCATCTCCACCACCTCACCTTCCCAAGCCTGCTCCCCCTCAATCTGTGTTCTGTAGCCTGGTGCCAATGTCAATTCAAGATGCCAACCCAGAAATCTAGGCAACATTCTAGAATTCCTTTTCCCTCCCCAATCCTATCAGGCACACACTCCGATCAAGTTATTTCTGGAACCTATACCTTCCTCTCTTGTCTCTCTTAACTATTAATTTGAAATTCATTCATTGCTGAGATACCTGCCCTTAACCGCTCTTCCTGTCTCAGTGGGAGTCCCACTATCTTTCTAAAAACCAAGACTGATCTTTTCATCCTTCTATTTAAAAATTTCAGGAATATTTTAGGAATGATATTTAAAGTTCTCACTTGAAAACTCAACATGTTTTATTACCTGACTCCTGCCACCCTTTCCGACAAGTTTCTGGATGGCAGAGACCGTGGAATGTAGGGATTCCATAATATTTGTTGAATGAATAAACAAACATATTTTTACTTTCTTGGAAGTGATGTGCATGTGTTTTTGCTTAGGGCTGGATAACATAGCCTTCTACACAGCATCATCTCTGGGCCCTTTTGTTTACATCAACAGAGTCCGACCTGAGACCTCTGCATATTCTGACGCCTTGTTATCTGTCCCAGAGAAGGTGAATTTCCTGTTCTGTCATTAGGTCATTGTCAAATGTCCTGCCTTGTCACTCAGGATATGTCAAGGATGAGTGTTTTTCAAAAGGAAGCTGGCCTTGTTTTTATTAACCGGCTTGGCTGATTCCATAAAGAGAGGATTTAGAGCTTTATAGTATTTGTGAGAGAATCAGAACACTGAGAGATTTTTATTTGGTAGGAATAAATCTGTTTAACCCAGCAATGCTCTACTAGCAATAACAATATCTTATGTGCTAATGCTTTCATGATACAAAAGTGCTTTTTCATGCTGTATCTCATTTTTATTTTCGATCTTTGTGAGATTGCAATGGCAAATATTACTCTCTGAGGAGCAGAACTGAGATTTGGACTAGAGTTCAGTGGACTCCCAGTCCAGTGCTCCATGGACTATGGCCATGGTGTTTTCTCTGGAAAATAATCCACCTTTATAATAACACCAGTTTCCAAAGTGGTCTCGTGTATGCTTTTTTCTACTTTACTTTATTTAAGGAAAAATCTTTCACTTTCTGTCTTTATCCTTTTGACTGTTATTTGACTTTCAGCACTGTTAAGATAGTTGAATAAAATAGTAGCCAAGGTTGTCTTTCTGTTCTACCATTTTCTGACGACTAACCAGAGAAACTGCTGCTCTGGTGTTAGTATATCAGCACCTTGGACAGCACACATTTCACTGCTTGGGATTCAAGACCCTGTCTTCAAATTCTTATCTGAATTTCAGTCCTGCAAGATGAAAAAGTTCCAGAAAGCTGCTGCACAACAATGTGCCAATAGTTAACAATGCTGTAATGTACACTTAAAATTGATTAAGAAGGTTGATTTCATGTTATTCATTTACTTATTTTTTACCAGGATAAAAATGTTCTTATTTGTGCACTTAAAGGTTTCCTTTCTGTGTTCAGGCACCAAAAAGCCATTGCAACCCAGAGAACCAAGACAGGGGACTATGCTAGCCACAGAAGACAGCCCCACACTTTCAGATGAAGAAAGTGAGTTCTCCTGGAGAGCTTACAAAGCAAGGGCTAGGCTGCACTGATGGTGGACAGATTTGGTCCCATGAGACCTGAGTTCCTAGGGCTTTGGAATGCAGGCATCACCATGCAATGATAAGGGGAATAGTGCTTGGTATACATAGCCAAGTAGGGCGACAGATAACTGCTCAGTCACTCCAGTGGTTCACATTCTCTGTTCTCCATCTCTTCTGACGGAACTCTTACTCTTCAGAACTCAGCTCTGATGTCACCTCCTCTGGCAAATCTCTCTTCCTTCAATGCAGAGTGAATTGTTTCCCCCTACGTGATCCCAGACTTTGTACCCTTTTTGGTTCTGTCTCAAAGAGGGAGTGTAATGTAGGCCAAAAACTGGGATTCTGTGGGTTTGAATCTCGACTCTACCAATCACTCGCTGTGTGACCTTAGGTGAGTCTTTTCACCTTTCTACTTTCCATGAACTAAGGACGATGATGATAATGATACCATATACCATGCAGGGTCGGTGCAGTGAACAACACACATGAGTGCCCTGTGGCCGCCATGATTGTGGGTAACAGAGTTTTGCCATGATCCGAGCTACTTATTTGAATCCCACTGCATTGAACACATAATTGGTTTAAATAGGTATTTGTTGAGTTCCAGTATTTACATAATAGGTGCTCAACTGGCATTTGTTGAATTGAAATTAATTCAGACTTATACAGGAAAAACAGTATTGAATCAGACAACCAATCAATGAAAATTTTATTAAATGCTGACCAAGGCACTAGCTTGTGTGAAGATTTATAGGCCTTAGTATACTATAAAATTTAGTACCCTCTGTAATATAATATTGGTGTTTACTATAATTATAATTAATAAGTTCCTTTAAGTACTACACTCAATAGTCTGGCACAGAGCAGGATACTTAGTAGACATTTTAACAAATGTCTAGTAAATCAAATTTCCTTCCTGAGTTTAAATTGAAAAAGAACAGTTTACAAAAACAACAAAACACCCAAACCCTTTCAGAAAATGGTTTCCCGTGGCAAGAGGTGACAGCTCATCGTATCACATGTCATTCACCCTACAGCTTAGAACACACTCTTCAAAGTCCGGTGTCTTCCTTTGAATTTTTTAACCTTTTTATTTTGAAATAATTTAGATTCACAGGAAGTTGTAAAGACTGTACACAGAGGTCCTGTGTCCCCTTCGCCTAATTTCCCCGCAATGGTTACAATCTTATATCACTATAGTACAATAAAAAACAAGAAAATGACATGGGTACAATGTGTGTGTGTGTGTGTGTGTGTGTGTGTGTGTGTGTGTGTGTGTGTGTGTAGTTTTCCTTCTGAACTGTAACTTTATTTTAACCAGGGGAAAAGGCTTCCTACTCAAAGCTTCCCTGAATACGCACTGGCCTAAGGACCACTGGAGTGAGGGTGTCTCAGCCCCTCACATCCACCCCTGCAGATGTGTGAGGGAGCTTGCAGATTGTCCAGGCACCTCCACTACCAGACAAGCAAAAAAGTGGGTATGGAGGAGGGAGGACATTGCAGATCTTGAGAATTATGTGCTGGTTTTCCTAAGCCCTGTCTCAGTTTGCTTTTCCCCTCAGCTCGAAGATGACCCATGCCCAGGATGTAATTCTTCAATGGGTCCCAATCCTCAGCTTGGCTGGTGCCTTCTGCTAGGCTCATAAACACAGGGTTTCAAGGGTCCGGTCCACATTTATGAGAAGGAACTGAGGTAGAGCCAAGTGCGGCTGAAACACCTGTGATTCGCCCTGTTTATGAAGCTGCAAATAACCCGCTTACCGAGGTGTTGGTGATGGTGTTTTATAGGGGTTTAGAACACCTCATAAAGGCCTTTTATTCAGTATGCTTAATTTTAAATAGATCCTTAAATTGTAGGGCATCTAAATGCCAGTGTTCTCTGAATATTTATATACCTTCTTTGAGGAAAGAAATAGCAGAAATGGCCAAGACAGAGAAGGAAGGCCAGGCCGCCATTCCCAGCAGCTTCGAAGGGAAAGGTTTGGGAATGATGGAAGGTTAGTGGGGCTGCGAGAGAGATGTGGCAATTAAGAGCGCTCCACATCCGTGTGCTGAGATGGTGGTAGAGAAAACTCGTTCTACAAATAACATGGCAGCCCCCACAGAATATGTGTTACTACAACAGAGCTAGTATGTGTTGACGGCCTACTATGTGCCTGATTCCCTTCAGAACTTAATTTAATCCTCACTGCAACCAAATTAGGCAGATGTTTTCGTTTCCCTCTCAGAGAGGGAAAAGTGAGGCCCAGTGACACAGGGCCAGGAAGCGGTGGTCGCAGAATTCAATTTCTGTTGGCTGTGGGGACTCACTCCCCAAGCTTCTTCACTGCAAAATGTGATGAGAAGAGAAGCAACAACCTGTGTGAGAATCAAATTAAATCATCGCAGTGAGTGGAGCCCAGTGCCAGGGATATAGTTCGATCAATGTTAACTCCCATTGTTATTTTATTTATTTTGGTTACAAAACACTCACTGAGCCCTTACTAAGTGTAAGGCACTTTTCCCAGCACTTTCCAAGTCTTCAATCATTTGATCATTGGAAGAACCCTGTGAGGTGGGATCCTTACCATCTTACAGACAGAGGTGAGGTACAGAGGAGTTAGCTGAGTAGCCCACGGTCACACAGCTAGGCAGAGGTGGCGCTCAGCCCCAGGCAGTCTGGCTTCAGAGCCTCTGCTCAGACCCGCTGCTCTATGCTGCCTCTGTTGGGAGGTTTCCTGCCTCTGGGATGGATCCCTGTGAGTGTGGATGGTTCACAGCACTGCTGGGTAGACCGGGCTTCTCACAGTTGAGCGTTCCCTGCAGCGCTCCTTGTAACACACATTGCTGGCGGGACCCTGGAGTTCTGATTCAGTGGGGCTGGGCCGAGACCTGAGAATGTCCATTTCTAACAACTTCCCAGGTGATGCTGTTGCTGCTTGTCTGGGCTCCACACTTTGAGAACTATGGGTATAGAGCAAAAGCTGGGCTCGTCCTCTCCTACATCCAGCATGGGGTGGGCTGTAATAGCCTCACGTCTCTTCTCTGCCTGGTCATGTCTGCCCAGGTCTCACCTCCTCCCAGTGTTTGCTCTGATAACGCCAGTTTCCCTGGCCATTTTCCTGACCCTCTACAGATCCTATGGTTGTTGACTCTCCACCCAGCCCAAGGTGCAGTCACACAGGGCCCTATGTTTAGAAGAGTTCCACACTTGACATTTAATGCTCTGTGGCTGCTCTCTGGAAATTCGTAATCATCTATCTTTGAATTTGTGTTCTCTGGGTGAAGTCTAAAATGACAATGGAGCATGCGACCAGGGCTGACCCTTGGCTCAGGATGGTCGGCCTCCTTCTGCCTCCCTGCTTGCCTGGGATGGGTTCGCAGTCCCCTACTCTTCTCCCCGCTAATATTCCAGGCCCCTCCTGACCTCCTCTTCCCCTGCCCTGCTCAGAGTGGTGACACTGTTGCGTGGCTTGGAGGAGGCCTGCGTTGCACTGTCAGCCTCTACCCTCCAGATGGGCATGGGTGTGGCCACGGGGAGGGTTGGAGGGGTGGGTACCTCGGGACAGCTCAGGGTGGGGCAAGGTAGAGGCTGTTCTCACTCCGGGCTGGCAGCACCACAGGACATTTAGTCGAGACTTGCAAGAGCCTTTCACTCTCCTTCAATGCAGGTTCTGATCCATGTCCTGGTATGGGCGTCCCCTGGGGGTGACCAGCCCACTCTGAGTTAATGGGGTGGGTCTGTGGGAACAAACAGACTGACTTCCTCACTCCGGGCCAGAGCCCTTTATTTCATTTTGCCCTGGGCCCCCAAATTATGTAGCTGCTCTGTCCCAGACCTCGGAGAGGATGGGAAGCAGGAACTGAATCCGAGGAGATAAGAGCCCTGCTTTGAAGCATCAAGTTTTTAAGAGCATAGTTTTTGGTGAAAGAGATCTCAATCAGGTCAAAATCCTTGCTCTGCCACTTACTAGCTGTGTGAACATGGATACGTGACTCAAGTTTTCTAAACCTCAGTTTCTTTGTCTGTAGAATGGGTATTAAAAAACCATACTTTGCAGTAACATGATAACAGCTCTGAATGCGTGGTATGCCATGTGATGCCTCAGGTATAGGGCAGAGCAGGAAAAGCATTCCAGGTGTGCAGAACGCAAGAGCATAGGTGAGCAGTAGTGCAACAGCCAGCGCTTCAGGATGGCTGGAGGGTTAGGTATAGAGGTAAGTGTAGGGCAGGATGGGAGGCAGTGGAGCTGAGTGGAGGGTGCTGTGGAACAAGGAGGTCTTTGAGAGGTTTCAAGCAAAGGGTGGCAGAGTCACCTGAAGCACTGCTGCCTGTGTGTGCTGAAAGGCCCCGAAAAGCTCTCCCTTTGAGATCCTGTATCCTGGCAACAGTAGCTGTAGGGAGATTGAAGTGAGGGAATGCATTGCATCTTGTCCTCTCTGCTGCTGTTGACTTTCCATGGCCCCCACTCTCTGTGTGTGTGTGTGTGTGGGTCCATGGCAGTCAGTTGGCACATCCCTGGAAGGGCAAATGGCATCACAGTGTTGATATAAATGCTAGGACAAACTTCTAATGGAACCTTTTAGTTAGAGTGAGGCAAGAGCTGGCACAGAGAGAGAAGTCATGCCCAGTTTACCAATTATACTAACTTCAAAACAAACAGAAGATGTGGGCTCAGCAAACAGCATGGGGAAATACCAACGTACATAAACAGGAAAGCATAGGAGCCAGGTTGGCCAAACTCCACCCACACAGCTTCTACAGAAGCCGGCCTTTCATCCAGCGCTGTCTGGGGAAGACTGGCAGGGAAGCACACATACAGATCAGAAATGAGCAGACGAATCACCTCTACAGCAACTGCTTTCACTGTGGCCTCCATCTCTGCTGCCTTGGCTGGTGATGTACATGGCAGTCTCTTGACCAGGTGGGTAGGACAGCCCATCTTGGGGGCATTTGTGGGTTTCTGTCTTGGGAATCGTAGGGTCTTGAGAGTGCCGATCCTGTGGTCAGAAGTGCCGAGTTTAGGGGTTAGTTCTGCGCCTCACTGGAAGGGTAACCTGGGGCAGTTCAATTAATCTCTGAACTGATTAACTATAAACGGAGATAATAATGGCCACTCCACAAGCACAGGTGAGTCACTCTTTCTTTCAGTAAATATTTTCCAAACACATTCTCTGGTTCAGACTATGTGCTGGGCCCCGGAGATGGAGGATAAACGAGACAGGCCCTCGAGGAACTCCCAGTGTAGTGGGAAAGGCAGCCCCATAAACTGGTGTTCATGCCAAGGGCTCCATGGTAGGCCTACTGCCTGAGAAACCATGAAGGAAGCTTTCTGGAGGGTCTCAATGTCTGTGTGAAGCAGGACATAGGGTCATGTGCTGAGAGCAAGGAGCTTGAGGCGATGACAGGAACTTAAAGACTGTGGGTATGAAATGATTAAGGAAAATATGAGAGGCCATCGACCATTGAAATGTGGCTAAAAGGATAATTGGGACAACGAAGGAAGCCAAGTGATATACAACTAAGAGCAAAGGTATTGTCAGTTTTTGCTAACAGTTGTATTGATACTTACTGATACTTTCTTCCATGAAACCTTCACTTGGCATTCTTGAGGACAAAAGTTGCCTCTCCACTCTGTTCCCTGATGTGTCCGTGTATGTTTCTGCCCATTTGCTCACATGCCTATGCTCCTTTCTCTTCATTCAGGTAAACCTACCCTATTGTCCAAGATCCTGCTCTGGACTTACCTCCTCCAGGAAGCCACCTGGGGTTCCACTATCCCTATAGCTGCTGTATAAGTA
The DNA here is from genome assembly GCF_036562045.2 of Rhinolophus sinicus. Lineage (NCBI taxonomy): Eukaryota > Metazoa > Chordata > Mammalia > Chiroptera > Rhinolophidae > Rhinolophus > Rhinolophus sinicus. The sequence goes on from NC_133759.1 coordinate 37,817,057, forward strand.
CCTTCTCTTCCATCTGGAGGGTCCAATAATCATGGCTGTCAAAGCCTCTCCCTCACTGAGTCCATATTCCCTTGGGGTCTCTCTTAGGTGGCCTCCTGACTCCAAGGAGCACTCATAGCCCCTACTCTGAGCAGAACTGATGGGAGGCCCTGCCCTCAGAGGACCTAGTGGTGAGGTGGGCGACAGATCATCTGAAGGGCTTCACATTTAAGTGATCAGGTTTCTCCAGGTCCTGCAGGAGCAGGGATCACTTCTTATCCATCTCTAGATCCCAGATTCCGGCACACACAGGAGCTCTGCTTCTTTATTCCCTTCCCCCCTCTTTCCTTTTGTTTTCCCAAGGCTTGTGGACACAGACACGATGCAAGGACCAGAGGATACAGTGCTGAACATACATTGTGCTCCAAAACCCCCAGTCTTTTCTCCTCCAGTTCCTGGCCTATCGTAGCTACTCCCTAAATTTTTGTTAATTTGAATTGAGGTTTCTGCTGAAGAGAAACTTGTGACTCTCTGAGGATGACACGCCCATCCCAATGCGTCTTCATTTCTACCATGACTCAGTTTACCATGGAGCTTCTGCTTCATGCTCTGAGATCTTCTGCCCTCCAGGGTCAGTGACCGATGGGGCACCAGAACCACAGAGGATCAAGCTGTGTGGAATTTTCCCAAAGCTCAGATGCTTCTAGAATGCCTGAGTTACTACATCATGACTACATTTTTCACCCTGCATGCTCTAATCTGCAGGTACAAGACTATTGATGAGTTAGGGAGTAGGGGATGGGTGGCGGCTGAATATCTTCATGCCATTCAGGGAAGAGAGCAGGAAGGTTTAAGACAGGGAATCTGACAGAATGCAGCAGAGACCCAGCCCTACCACAGCAGCACACATGGGCAAGGACCTATTTTCCCACAAGGGGTTCACATGGGAGGGGAATGTTGGTCCAAAAAGAAATGCAATACCCAGGGCTTATAGGGCACTGGCAGTAGGCTAGGAATGTCCTTACAGATTATTTTGCTGTCCTTTGAGGGAGGCACCCCTATATTCCAGGAAAGGAAGATGAAGCTTAGAGAAGTGAGAGGAATGGTGAGTGACAGAGCCTGGAATCAAGTCTGCATCAGCCTCAAAACCAGCAGCAAGTCAGAAAGGACTTAAAACGTCGACGTACTTGATCTGGTTAGTGAATCCATCAAAGAATCACATTCGGTTTGTTACGCCTTTGCCACCTAAGTGTCCGGTGCTGAGCATGAATAGGGGACAGGTGGGGCCAGACCAGGTAAGAAGGCGGCCCAGCCAGTGAGCTGTATGGAGCGCCCCCTGCAGGCCAAGCCACATAAAGAGAGCCTGCGGGCCATGCTGAGAAGCGCAGACTCTATCCTGAGAACAGGAAGGCTGTTGAGGGGCTTGCAGGAGGGACAGGCAGCTAACGTGATTATTTTAGGAGCACCAGTAGGTGGGAGAGGTGGAAGGCTGGAGGCTGTGAGGTCTCTAGGACTCTGTCCTGTGGAGTGTCTGTACTGAGTGCTGTGGGGAAACAGGCTTGAAATATCTTGGTTCCAGATCTGGGGACCAGACCTGTGGAAGTCCCTAGCAGATGTTCTAATGCCAGGGGTGAGCTAGGCAGGGGAGGGGGCAGAAGAGACCTCTCGAACCAAAAGAGAGAGAGAGAGGGTATGTGATCAGGAAGGCTTCCTGAAGGAGGGGGCATTCACGTCGAGTGCTGAGGTTAGGAGAAGGCCTTGATTGGTGCATATGTATAAGGTGAAGAGGGCTAGGATAAGGCACCTGGAAGGGCAAGGCCTAGGGCCTAAGGTGTAGCTAAGACTGTCAAGGTTTTCTCTTTGGCCAGAGGAGAGCAGAAGGAAATGAAGCTGAGAGGTGTCCGCGGCTCTGAACACTCTGGGGGTGTTGCAGGAAGATGGGCTGGCAGAGGTGGCAAGGCAGGTGGGCACTGGATCCGAAGGTCTGACGGGAAGAGCCTGCACCGTGCAGTTCAGTGGAGTGAACTGCATGTGGTAGCAGCTGCAGCAGGCAGCTGCCGGCACTGGTGAGGTGGGGGATGGGCCAAGGGGGAGCAGCTTGCCAGCCTATGATGGGGCCTGCCCGCGGGGGGCTGGAACCACAGAGATTGTACAGTCATGGCTGGAGATGCCACCTGAAGCAGAGAGAGCAGGGAATAAATATCCTGGTTTCTTTCTTCCTCCCGCCTTCCTCATTGGCTGAATCAGCCAGAAGCCACCTCATCGAGGAGCTTAGGAAATGCAGCCTTGCCCTCAAGGTCAGCCCCTCTGTCCTACAGAGCAAAGGGGGCAAGAGCAAGTAACAGGCCTGAAGGAAAACGGTCTCAGGACCAGGGGGACCAGTGTGGGCACGTTTTGTGACCATTGCCTCATCACCTGCAGTCCAAGGCTTCCCAGATGACAGACCCTCCATGGAAATGTTTCCATGGACTGGTGGACACCCCGAGTCTTGTACTCTGGTCCTCGAGTGCAGACTTTGAGGGCCATGGAGTCCTGGGGTGCAGGCTCAGCAACCTGGTGGTAACAGAGGACGTGGGGGTGACCCCTAAGGACAGGATGATCAATGAGGACCCGTGGGCTCCAGGCCTCATCTTCCCACCGCCTCAGGCAGTGAGCTGCCCACACCTCTCATTCCTTTTGCCCCGTCAGCATTTCCCTGCCTCTTCACAGTAATCACCATTGACAGCTATTGACTGGTGGTGACAGGGCTGAAATCTGAAGGTGGAGTGAACAGTCTCCTCATGTTCGGAGCCGTCCCTGATGCAGCAGGATGGAGTGCTCATCTCTTGTCCAACTCCTAAAGCCTCGCGCTCTCTCACTCTCATTTCTCCTTCTAAAGAGGACTTGTTTGTGCTCCTCGGAAGGATCACCTCCTCCAGAAAGGACTCCCTGACTGCTCCAGCCAGGGAGCAGTCAGGTGTGATCAGTATCAACCCTTTCATGCCTGGACTAGGCTATCTTACAGCAGACGTTTCCATACTTAGTTTGCATCATACCATTTGAAAGGCAAGTCGAACCACAGATTTCTGGGTCCCACCCCAGGGATTCTGATTCAGTAAGGCCAAGGTGGGGCTGAAAAATTTGCATTTCTAACAAGTTTCCAGATGCTGCTGCTGCTGATGGTCTAAAGTGATAATTACTGCTCAGTGGGCCCATGACATTTCCTTAATGACCCAGTCAGAAACTGTGTGGGGAAGGGACCCTAATTATCAAGTCTTACCTAGTGCACTTTTGCTAAAAGCAGGTGCTTAATAAGTCATTGCCCATATATTAATTTAAAAGTTTTTTTTTCTTTGAAGGGGAGAGAGAAGAGTGTAAGGTTATTGGGATGAATTTTATGATGCTGTAAAATCTTGAAATTTGCTGTATGTAATTGTAATGGCTCTTTCTCTTGCTGTTAAATGAGTTAATATGTGAAATGTTTAGAATAATATTGGCAACATGTTAAATGCTACAGAAATGCTTTTTATTGTTATTACTGCGGGGGGCCTTGGAATTCTGCTGAACCCCTGGACTTGAGGAATGATCTTTGTACCAGGACACATGTGGCGAGAGCAAGGGCTGCCTCGGGCCTTAACTACTTCAGAGTTTCTCCTTCCTGGGATGAAATATGCCCAAATGGCAGTAGCACCTACATCTTGAGTGGTGGCTTACGGATGAATTTTATTTTCTTCTTTGCACTTCCCTAATTTTCTACTGCAAATGTGTTATTACTGTTATATGCAGAAAAGTGTTATTTGCAAAACCCTGGGCATCTCCAACACAACAGTACACAAGACACAAGTTCAGTTTACAAGGCTGAACAATCACCTCACCGCCAGCACAAACATCATTCTATCTGGGGCAGGAGCTACTCATCGATCATTCATTCTTTTTCTCATTTATTTATTCATTTAATCACTTAGAATATTGTTTGGGCATTTGGCACACGTCACCTCTGGTCTAGGATTCAAAGGCACATAAGCAGTGCACAATAGGTTAGGGACACGGCTTTGGCGTCAGCAAGACCTGGGGTCTCACCCTGGCTCTGCCACCACTGGCTGGGTGACTGGACTCTTTACCTCTCTGTGTGTCTCAGTGTCCTCATCTGTAAGTGGGGATCAGAACGCTGCCTTCCTTACAGCACCTCTGTGAGGATGAACTGGGCAACCCGTGCCCAGAACGTAGCCAGCACTTGCTGAATGCTGGGTCCTTGTTCTGAGAGCTAGTTCCTATCACGGTGTCATAGTAACATCAACAATTCCAGGACACTTGTATGCGTGGCTTCCTCTGCTCCCACAACGTGAGGTTTGGTGGGGATCATTACCCTCATCTTTGAGATGGGGACCGTGACGTCTAGAGGACCCAGGGTCTGACTCAGAGTGCCACACAAGCCAAATATTTCTCCAGTGATTTGTTTCTTTTAGTGGGAAATGGGCATGAGGGGTGCTCTTTGTTGCTGGTTTAGTCCTTATTTCTAGGGCGTTTTAGTGGATGGAGATGGAAAAAAATGTATATGTATGTATACCTATTTAAGATAAAATATACTGTGAGTTAATACTGCTGCTACCACTTCAGGTTTAGGACTGTAGAATTTTACTTAACCTCATTGATCTTGTCTATATGCTTTTTCTCCCACACTGAAAATATTATTTCTCAATGTCACCAGGTAATTACTCATTTGCTGTATTGCACAGCATACAAATAGCAGTCTAAGGATAATGATACAAATACCTTTATGAACATTATGATTTAAATATTAAATATGGGTTTCAAATTTTTTTTGCAGTTCTTTTTGTCCATAGGGTATATTTCGGTAGGGGTGAATATAGAGTCAAATTGCTGTGTTTTCAAATTGCATGGAATAATCTCTGTGTGTGGCGATGCAACCACAGAGTTAGGTTCGCTTATTTCATTTTGCTTTTGATTTTAAGGGATTACTTTTCCAAAATTTAATTTTGTTTGATACTTATGTAAAATATTTACATGACGCCAAAATTAAATCTATGAAGCAAGGTATATTTAGAGGTTTAGTTATCATAGAAGCAAATATGTATTATATGTTTATAAATCCTTCTGTAGATAATCGGTAGCAGACTGTGCATTTTCTGTACCTTGCCTTTTGTACTTAATAGATCCTAGCGATTTCTCCATCATCATATGTGGACTTATTCCTCCTTCCTTTTTATGTGTGATACTATTTCTTCTCAGTATCACTGTGCCTGTCTCTAGCTATCGACCTTCTACCTTAAGGGATTGAGCTTTTGTGCCGTGCAGTGCACATCTCCCAGTTTACAAGGATTGTGTGTTAACTAAGAGTTAACAGGTTCCGAGTAAGGATCCAGGGAGCTCTACAGCAAAGAATGGCTTGGGTTTTTCCAGTAGGTTTCATGACTGCTGAGCCTACAGTATAACATCTGTTGCTCAAAAAAGATTAGTTGAGTCAAATTGCTTCAAAATGTTTTAGACATCTTTACAATGATCAGAACAGTCGCTGTAACAACACGAACCACTACATTCACATCAGACTTAGCCATGGCATTTGGTCCCTTTGGCTGGCAAAGCCATGGGTGTCTGAAAAATCATTATTTTGCTTTTAGAATTTCTTCCGGAAAACCCGTCATTTCTGGGGATCATGTAGGCCGAAGGGTGAAAAACATTACTTGGCAGGATTCATCTTAATGAAAGGTTGTTCCATAAACCAGGAAGGGTCTCATTGTTTTTCTTCCCCAGCATTATTTAATTGATTGATGGATGCATCTGTTATTCCTGTGTCCTCTTCATGTATAAAACAAATAGTTTCCTGCGCATCTACTATATTCAGACACGATGTTGGAAATTGGAACTGAGGGAGTTTCCCTTTCTCCTCTGAACCCAGGGACATTGTTCCTTGTCTTCCTGGAACATTCCCATATGACCTGTCCATTCTTGGTCCCAGATGATGCTTTCTCCTTCCTTAAAGTCACGTGGAAACCTAGGCAGGTGGTGAGGGCTCGCTGGTGTCTGCAAACGCTTGTCCCGCTGTGCAGAGAACATTGGGTCCTTCACTGTGTGCGTTCAGTCATCCTGTGGAAAGTGTCTGTTTATTTCTCTGTTAAATCTTGGATGGACTTAGGTCGAATATATTCAGGTCTTCATAAAATACTTGGGCATTTTAAACAATAAAATCTTTTATTGGTTAAGCATCAATAATGTAGTTGTTTGTGGCATGGAAATAATTGGCCCTTTTCTCAATATAATATCTTCTCTGTTTTCTCATAGCTGATAAGGTCTTTGGTTCTGGGACATGATTTGCCTTGTCTTCTGCAAACTTACTCTTGTTTTCAACAAAATATGAATGGCTTAGGTGTAGTACTGCTCTTATAATGCTGTAGTCTTCTACAAAAAAACATATTGCTTTGAAAGTCTGTTACTAATTGCTCCATACACATCTTCAGCCTGAGTTATTAAACTGCCTTTCGGGGTTACCGTGAGGATGGTGACAAGGAGACAACGTGGAGACCAGCAGGAGGCAAAGCACACTAGGAGAGGTGAAAGGCAACACAACGGTACACATATGCCGGCACTTGCACACACATTCATATGTACACTCACACAATACTCACTTGTGTGTTCACACATGTACTTTGCATGCATACATGCACACAAACTGGTACATGCACTCATGTATGCTCAGATACACATTCACATATCTACTAATACATGTGTACATGGACCTGCACACTCGCACAAGCCACTTATTCACACCCATATGCATGCACAGTGACACATAAACACTCAAAGCGCACACTCATACACACCTGCACACACTTTCACCCAGGTTCAGATAAACACAAGCTCTGAATGCCATTCTTCATCATTATGGAAGGTTGAAATGGTCGTTTAAGATGGAAGCTGTTCTAGTTTCCCAATGACGCCCTTTCCACTGTGTTCGGAAATGAGACATCTGGATGGAAAGCCACTTATTGCCACTAACTTCGTCCTGAGTGTTTTACTGAACAGCAGACTCTCTATGGCTCACACCTAAGGGACTGGTTTTACAGTAAATTCTTGTCCTAGAACCAATGTCTGAGAATCAAGGGGGCAAGTGTGATACTCTCTGCTCTCCAGCTGGAGAGAGGGAGGCAGAAAGAGGGTCTGGGGCCTGCCCAAGATCATCTAGGGAGGTCACAGTGGCTAAGCACAGCCCAGAAGCCAGCTCCCCCGAAACCTTGGCCAGTCAGGCTTTGAGCTGCTGTGACTTGGTTGACACTCCCAGGAAAAGATGCTTGTTTTTGGTTTCTAAACATTCTCTACCATTAATGAATCCTTTAATCAAACTCATTAGTTGTGTTTTTCATTATCTGAAATGGCCCCTGGAATAAGGCCCCCTACATTGTTCAGAGGAAGTCGCAGTATAGTTTGCATCTCATTTATCAAACTTTTATAAAGTAGCAATTATGTGCATGCTTCATGAGCCAGACACGCTCTGAAATTGCTGGGAATGTAATTTTTCTGAGCACTATTTCATTGCTACCTCTCCCAGTGACAGAAAATGAAGCTGATCGTACAAGTGAGACTCTGCCGTCGAGAAGAAATTAAAGAACTGCTTGCTTAACACAGGTCCTCTCCCTGGAAGACGAGATTTACACTGTGGTCTTGCTCTGGACAAAATGGGTCTAAAATTCAGACCCTCACATAGATCTTAACCACAAAAAGTCATGAGCTGTAGCCAAATCAGGCCTGCCCTGACCCCAACCACCCCTCACTCAGCACCTCTCCTTTCGGTCTCTCCTTCTCATGTGCTTTGAAAGAGCTGGAGAGATGAGGTTTCTTTTTATTAAGAATCATTTTAGGCTGGCCCGGTGGCTCAGGTGGTTGGAGTGCCGTACTCCTAACGCCGAGGTTGCCAGTTCGATTCCCACATGGGCCAGTGAGCTGCGCCCTCTACAGCTAAGATTGTGAACAACGGCTCTCCTAGAGCTGGGCTGCTGTGTTCTTCTGTGGGCTGCCGTGTGCCTACACAACTAGATTGAGAAACAACAGCTTGAACCGGAGTGGAGGGCAGAGAAGTGGAGGGGGAAAGAGTGGAGGGGGGAGGCAGAAGAAGGTAAAAAGAAAAAAAGAATCACTTTGCCTGTCTCTGAGCACCCTGGGGGCTCTTGTGTCAGGCCCCTGCCAACTACCATTGTTAACCCTTTCCCTTCTTTTCTTCTGACCAGTAATTTTCAAACTGTGGTTTCGCATTTCTAAAAGGTCCCAGGCAATGCTGATGACCCTTACCAGCAGCATCAGCGTTACCTGGGAGCTTTTAGAAATGCAAATTCTCAGGCCCCAGCCCAGACACACAGAATCAGAAACTCTGGGGGGTGGAGTCCAGTGATCTGTGTTTAACAAGCCCTCAAAGGGTTTCTCATGCTCGCTTCAGTATGAAAACCAATGCTCTGGGAAAGAGGGGGTGAGGAGATACATATGTCAGCACAATGAACATTTTTAGAGCTGGCCTTAGCTCAGGGACAAAGGAGCAGCCACAGCCTTCCTGAGTGGAGAGAAAATAACTGACACGTTGGGTCATGCTAGGACACCAGGTGTGGGGGCAGTGACAGAGTGTGGCAGTGAAAGTTCCCCCATCCTCCTCACTATGAGAGAACAATGCCTAACCCACTCTCTCTCAAACTTTGTCATATGTAGAAATTACCTGGGGACCTTTAAAAACTACTGATGCCTAACTCCGACCTCCAGACATTGTGATTTAATTGATAAGAGGTACAGCCTGAGCATCAGGCATTTTCAAAGCTCCCCAAGTGATTCTAATTTGCGGCAAAGCTTGGGAGCCAGTGGTTTAACCTATAAGTCACGATGCTCTCTCTAATGGTGGGACTTCAGACAGTGACGAAGGTAGATGTGGACGCATTTAGCTGCCTTTGTGGTGCCTCTCAGATTACATGTTGAGGTCACCTACTTTGCTTGTGTAAAAGCTGGTCTTGGTGGTCAGAGTTACCTAACACAAGTGTACAATGAGCTGAGAGGAGGTTCCAGAAACATCCTGACTTTTCTGAGGCAGAAAACGCGCTGCTGCTCTCCTGGTCCATTAGGTTGTAGAGGTGCCAAGCCCAGCCTGACCAGAGCCCCATGGCAGCACACCCTGTACACACCCCGATAACAGGACAGTTACAGTGTCCCCAATTACTTGTCCCTTGTCAGTCATCCCCGGGGGCACTGTGGAATTTTAAGAACAATGAAGGTTCTGGGTCCCACCCAGAATGGAGTAGGCTCCCGCTCGGCCTCTTCACTTCCTCCTATCAAACACCTGAGGATGACGAAGCCCCCTCACCTGTGTACTGTGGGGAAGAGGACGAGGTTCAACTGCATCTATGGGGCACGTTGCTGGTTCCTGCATACCTGTCCCCTTGCTCTCAGAGTGGGCTTGCCTGAGAAGCTAATCCCCCCCAAGATCGGGCTGCTCACCTGACCACACTGAAAATACCTGGGGTGTCCAAATGCTCATGCCTGAGTTTTTGCCCCAAAGATTCTGATGTAATTGGCCTCTTGCGGTCTCGGTGCTGGATTAAAAATTCTCCTGAGGTGTTTTTACCGAGCAGTCACTGAGGCCTCACTGGTTTACCAGAATAAATAATGACTTCTCTGGTGTGCTCCATGATAACGTCTGAATAAGGGTCCGAGGAGTCCTAGCCCAGAGGGGCAGTTTTGGGCTCTGAGGCAGGCCAGAGGGACAGGTGTGTGGTAGGAAGGGGCCCCGTCATACCCCAGCCCCCACCCCAGAGGCAGTCACCTCCTCTGCCTTCCCAGATGGCCCGCCTGGGCTGAGGCATCTAAGGCTGGTCTGATGCCTGACTCCCTGCCCACACTCACATTCTCAGCTGCCATGGATTTATCTTCCCAGCGGCCTCAGAGCCGGCTTTTCATGGACACTGATCCTTGAGGGTGGGAGCTGCCCACACACCTACAGCCACTAGAGTTCTCCTGGCCTTGCCGGGCCTCCTCCTCCCAGCTGCCTATCCTTACCCCTCTCTGGATAGAGAGGCGCTGCTTCCTTTGTTCCTCCGTTTCAGACTTACCCGTCATGCTTCACTTCTGGTTTCAGAATAATTGAGCTTGTTTTTACCAGATGGTTCCAAAGCCATGGCATGAGGGACAGTGTTTTAGATGCCTTCCAATAGTAAAATGCCTTGGATTAGACCAGCACTGTGTGATACCACAAGTACCTCGTGGGCAGTGGTAGTCTAGGACAGCTTAAAATTAGAACAAACTCTTGTTAAGCAAGAAGAAGCTTGGGAACAATTTTCAGCACTGGTCATTGGATATGCAGCAGGTTTCAGGCAGGCCCTTGTCCAAACCTGGCACAGAGAGACAGAGCATTTTACCAACCTATTATAAGCTCAACTTGCTGGTTCTCTCCCATTTACCATCTTCCCAGCGTAACCACATAGCTGCCCAAACCACTTATGTTATAATGGGAGGGGGGTTGGGCAGTGTGGAGCAGAGGGAATATCAGGGGGCCTAGATGCATTACCGTGCCTTAAAATGAAAGTTCCCACCTGTCCCCACCTTTGAGCCTAGGTGAGGCTCAAAGATTGCGCATGTTCCAACCACTGAAATTCCAAACAGGTCATGTCTACAGGCCTTGGTGCCTATAAGACAAACCTGCACACATGAGCTAGAAGGTATGCACCAGATGTCTGATTCATCCTGATGTGCCCACAACCTGGCTGAGGGCCTGGCACGCAGTAGACACTCAGGAAACATTTGCGAGGAATGGTGGAGGTGTTCCAGCCATGCAAGAACAATGGTACAATTTGCAGACCATGTGACCAAACAAGTCTTATTGGGTGCCTACCTTGTGCCAGGTACTGGGCTATGACAGGAAACAAAAACAGACAGACATGTCCATGCCTTCAGGCAACTTGCAGCCCAAAGAGGAAAGCAGGCAGTAGGCAGTCATCATACCAGTGTAGTTTTGTTGGGTGAAGTCTAGAGTGATATGGGGAGAAAGTAGCATGGAAGGTCCCTTTGAGATGAGATATGAAGTAGGATCAGAGAGTGGGGTCCATCACACTTAACTGGGGTGGAGAGTTGGGTCAGAGTGTTCCCTGTAGAGGGAGCAGCTTCTGTGAGTTGGGAAGAATGAGGTGGCTTATTTCAGTACCTTGTGGCCAGAGCACAGACAACAGAGGAGAGGCTGGGGTGGGATGCAGCTGGAAGGTGGGGGCCAAACCTTGAATGGTCTTGAAGGCCATGGGTTAGGAGTTTGGCCTTTATGATAGAAACCACAGCAGCCAGTTCTGTCCAAGAGTCGTTCTGTGCGGGGCTAGACTGGTCTTATTACAATCCCTCATTCTCCTTGTGCATGAGGCTTGAGAGTCAATTTGTAAAAATGTGATTCTTATCTACTCTCAAGTATTAGGACCATTGACTTCATAAATGTGAGGTTGCAAAGGTAATCTAATTGAGCCAAGTTAATTCCTCTCCAGCTCCACCCGAGGGACTGCCAAAAGAAGTGACACACCCATGTCCAGGTGGGGGTAACCTGGACAGAGCCCAGGGCAATTCTCAAGAGAAAGGGGTGGCATGTGCCATTAGCAGCCAGCACTCACTGCAGCTGGGGGGTGGGTGCATTCTCCCACCTCCTGGAGCTAATGCAATCCCCTTTGACAGAGCCAGATAGGGTGGTTTTACCTTGTCTACTCCCTGATACCCAGAAAGGAGGGACTGCTTCCTCTGGGGGACCACACCCAGCACTCAGGGCAGCCCTGGGAGGGGAACTGTCCCCCTTAGGAAGACTCCTTCTTGGTTCCTGAGAAGTGTCCTGGGACTGCTCAGAATCTGGGTTTCTGTTAAGGAAGAACTCCAGCACTGCAGGAAAGGAGATTCTCCCAGGAGACTCTGAGGTTCCCAGCATGATATGCACACAGGGAGAGACTCCGCCCAGGGACAGGGAAGACCAGGATCCCAGGCAGGGTCTGGGGCTCCAGCTGTGGCCCTCTTGTTAACCCCCTTGGTCACTGGACGTGCTGGGCCTGTTTCCTCTATTGCTGATGACAGTGGTTACGTTGTGTGCTCTTTTTGGTTGGTTGGTTGTGCTTTCTTTGGATCAGTGTATTTCTGGGCTCTGCTGAAAAGAGTCCAATGGTTGGTTAGCAGTGCCGCTTTGGCTGAGGGAGAGGGGCAGGTCTAAAAATTATGTCTCAGCTGAAGGTCTCTTCCATTTCAAGCCTATGGAGAACTCTCCACGAAACTTTCCCTGACTTAGTCCAAACTCATTCTTCTTCCCTTTCGTTCAGCTCATCAAGGATTTTAGTTCCTGGTTTTTTCCTATCCTTTTGAGGCTGGTAGTTTTGTTTTTATTTTGATATATTATTGGACTTTCCCATTATTATGTAAATTTTAAAATGGAACCATCTTCTTGAGGGCAAGGTCTCTGATGGCCCTACATTCGCCTGAGGGCTTCCTACACAGACGGTTAGTACAGGCCTGTTGAAGAGGATATGGAAAGGACTCTTTGATTTAGCTTTATCTGACTGTGGTTAATTGTAAAGCACTTGGCACCCAGTTGGTTCTGGCCCGAAAACTTGATTTATAATTTAAACAATTATGATGAATTCTGTTGGTAGCCACCCAAATCCCTTTCACTAGGCGGGTATGCCCATCCCCCCAGCACAGTGAGCGTCCGCTGCCCATGGTTAGCTGTTCTCCAGAGAATCGCCCTCAGATGAGAGGGAACTACCCTGTTCAGGAGGTTACACCACGGACTGTCTACCAAAGACTGACTAATCTGGTTGGGAGGCAGGTGCACGAAAGGCCAGGCCCCTTTTCTCAAGGAGGAACTGACTTTCTGCTGCAGTCTATGCTCCAGAGCCCATGGGATCAGGCTGAAGCCAGTCTCCAGCTGAGACCACAGCTTGCTCAGCACTCTATCCCCGGCCCCATGTGCTTCTCTCACTCCCCTTCCCCTGGGAGCACAGCCCCAGGAAACACACATCTGGGGCTCCGCTTTTAGTGAGCGCAATCCAATACAACAAGCATGTTTGCATGTGTTTCTGCTTGGACTCTAAATTTCTTCCATCAGGAAAAAAAAAAAAAAGGATCTATTCTGCCTTCTGTGTTGTTAGTTCTGGGCTCAGATCTGTGGAAGATTTAATGAAAAAGGCTTTGTCAACCCACATATGAGCCTTTTCAGCAACATCTCATTTTCGACATCTTGTAAATATCAGAGTCTCCTTGATTTCTGGAAATGACCCAGGAAATTCTACATTTCTGTGTCTTTCAACCTGACCTGCCCAGGCAGCCTCCTCCTCTATGTAGAATGAGCTCCCAAGTTCTTTGTCAGACTTCAGGTTACCATAGTTATTTCTCCAAACATGGTCGCCTTGTACGTTTTCTGAGCTACGAATTAGGCCTCATGGTAAAAATGGGGCAGAGCATTTTATATTGTGACTTTTGGGCAAATCCGAGGTGTGCCATCGTGATGAACGCTGCTCAGGGGTATGGATGAGCCAATGAGCAGGCAGGCTCAGGGGACATCCCCTCAAGAAGTGATGGCTATCCAGCTTTGGGGCAGAGGGCTGATTTCTGGGGGAGCAGTGTCTTTTATGTCTCTCTGACCTGAACGGTGTGAAGCCAGATGGGCTGGATTCAAGTTACAGGCCAGAAGAGAAAGTGGGTTTAGAGCGTGGCATTGTGGTGAGGGCATAGGAGTCACTCTCAAGGAAGCTGGGTGATCAGATATGGGAACAGGATTAATGAACCTCTTTGAGCCTCAGTTTCCTCATCTGTAAAAATGGGCATGATAATGGCACCTAACGCTACAGGTAGTTGAGAAGCTGAAACGTGATAATGTACGCAAGTGTCTCAGCACTGAACCTGACACAGCAAGCACCTAATAAATGCTTCCCATTATGATAAAGGACACCCATGTATGTTGAACTGTCAACTCTGCCACTAGGTAAAGGTGGCACTAATGACTCTCAGAGTTTTGTTTACCACCCACTTTTTATCATGGTCTAGTGTGAGGTATGAATATAGAAACCTCAGATCCTGGGAAAGCCTCACATCCTATGAATCAGACCACTAGCACCAACCTTACCAAGGCCCAGGATGGTTTAGAAGGTATATATAGGAATGGACAGAGGTCCTTGGAGCACCCCCAAGCCAACTCAGAACCACAGAAGCAGGAGCAGTTGAGAAGAGTAGAGGGGAAGGGAAGGAGAAAAGATTGGCAGCCTTGGGTATGTGGGAAAACAATGGGCACACCGGTCTGGGTTCAGATCCCAGCTCTGTGTCACACTAGCTGTGTGAATTTTGACTACTCACATAACTTTTCTGAACCTCAGTTTTCTACTGTAAGATGTGGTACTATCTACCCTGCAGTAAGAACCTGTGCTGATGTGTGTAATATGCCTGATGTCTAGAATGTTCTCAGTAGACAGTCAGTGCTATATTTCTGGTCCAACTTTCTAAGCTGGTTTTGTCTGCACCCATGCCCCTCCCCACCTGGCCCCTCACATTGCTGACAAAGCCCTTGATTCTGGATGAAAAGGTTCCCTCTATAACGGGGTTGGATGATGAGGCCCCAACTTACAGAGAATGGTGCTTGTTTTGATGTCTCTGAAGCCTGTTCAGCCCACGTGACCCAACGCTCTGGGGTTTACATTGCTCACAGTCTTAGGATTCCCCATGCATTCCTCTGCAGTCAGCCCAGGAGAAGAACCCCAGGGTGGAATGTGGGCAGACATTCGGCCCTCCTCTCCTGCCCTGTGGTCTGCAGCAGCTGCTCTCCAATTAAGCATCCCGGTTCAGACAAGGCCACTGACCCTCAGTTCACCTAAATAAATGTACTTCTTCAGGAATTCCGTGGATGTTACACAGGCCTCACATGGATTCCCTTGAGGCTTTTGAGTTTTAGAGACTTTCTATGATCACACACTGGCAGCATTGGGTATTAGGGTTGGCTATGCCCTCAGAGCCCGAAAGCCAGGAGGGCACATAACATTTCTCCATCAGTTAAATTATGATGAGCTATGGGTGAAGCTTCTTCATCTTAGAGTGGGTTACCCTCTGGAGAGTAGGCATGACTTTGCCCTCTTCAAATTTTTTCGTCACACTCAATACCTGGGGGCCCTTCTCCCATGTGAGATGCCCCACACCACAGATTGGAAAACTGTGGCCCATGGGTTAAATGTGGCCCACCATCTGTTTTTGTAAATAAAGTTTTATTAGAACACAGCCCTGTGCATTTGTTTACATATTGTTTATGGATGCTTTCATGCTTCGCAGCACAGCAGAGCAGTTGCAACAGAGACCACGTGGCCTGCAAAACGTAAAATATTTCCAATCTAGTTCTTTACAGAAAACGTTTGCCGACCTCTTCCCTATACCATCTATGCAGACTTAGTACGAGAGCATCTCACATATTGGCAGGAGGGACTGAGAAATGAGGAAGGATATACACCTCTAAGTGGTACTTCTGCTGGAGTTTGGGGTTGGACATTCCTAATTTGGGCCAAGGATACCGAGTCCCTCAAGGAGCTTAATGTCTAGTGGGGAAAGAAGAATCAGAAACCATCGTAACACTGCATCCTGGCCGCCGAATTCTGATATGTGATGCTGTGTTGGCAGTCTTCTGAGATCTTCCAGCCAAGGTGGAAGAGTGATTGTAATACATGGAAACATGTAAGCAAGGGCCAGAGACGGAGTTTGGGTTCAGTTCTGTGAGTTCAGGCCTTGTTTGTCAGATTAAATATAAACTACAGGTTTATGCAATAGAAAACAAACACACACAAAATCTGCAAAGCAGAATTAAACCCACTGAGAAACGATCAGAACAAGTAGTTTAAAAAATCTGAATGAGCAGCAGTGAGAATCCATTTTATCTGGATCACAATAGCAAGACTTCTAAAAAGAAAAATAATTAAATGATGGAAAAGCTGCAGGAGGCTGGCCCTGTCCCATACCACTGATAGGAATAAATATTGCTTTTATCTTTCTGTATGCCACAAGAGTCTTCAAAATGCGGCTACCTTTGACCAGATGGCTTAATTTCTAGAAATCTGTTTCAGGGAATGATCAGAAGCAGAGAAGAAAAAGCTTTATGAACAAAGATCTTCATGCAATAAAATTTATGATATTGAAATATTGGAAGCCTTCTAAACGTTCAACCGCAGGGTAAGGATTAAATAGATCGACCCTTGCATACAATGGAATATTTTACAGACTGTAAAAATTATGCTTACAAAGATGTTTTTAATGACATGAAACCCTTTTGATATAGCCTTAAATGAAAAATGCAAAGCAGTAGAGAATTATCTAAATCATTGATATATATGTTATGTATAGCACGATAGAGGAAAAAGATGTTAAAAATACATTATTTACCAATGGTGGGATTATGAGCACCTTAAAGTTTTTTCTTTAATGTGTTTTCCAAATTTTCTACAATGATCACATATTATGTTGATAACCAGAATATTTGATCAAATTCTTTAGCAGTAAAGAGATGGGAGAGAACATTGGCCTGGAGTAATGAGATGCTTTCTGGAAGAGCTGAGTGGAGAAAGACCCTGGGGAAATGACCAGTGCTGCTGTGAGAGGTGGATCAGGTGGGTCTTAGTCTCCCCACTGGACAGCTGGGGAGCCTGAGACCTGTATGGGTAAAAACCTTGCTCAAGGTCACTCATCAGCATTAATAGTCAGGGTGAGAACCCACCTCCCAATTCCAGGCACGTGGGTTTTCCATTAGGCACAGCTGCCTGGTGACGGGAGGAGCCTGTGGGCCATTGTTATCGCTCGCTCTCCCCCTCTGATTGTTTGTCTGGAGGGACTGCAGAAGCAAGCCTGGGATGCCTGCCCCCGGACCCGGCTGCCTTGCTTGCATGCATCTCTCTGTATGTCTCAGTAGACTTTGCTCCAAATCACAGGGGCTGCTGTTGGAAGCTGGCAGCCTTTGGGAGCACGCTCCTCCCAGGTTCACTGAGACTAAATCGCTCCCAATGCAGTGAGCCCAGAACAGGTACCGTGTGCTTCTGTCAGCAGTGTCTTATGCCGGGCGTGACTCAGTAGGTGCGTGGCTTCCAGAGGCAGCTGTTTGTTTGATCAACACTTGATCAGAACCATGCATTCTGGGCTCTTCACAGGTTTGCGAGGGGAAAGCAGCAGCAGAGGCCAGGAAGCCAAATGTGCAGTAAAAGAGCCCACAAGGAGTGGGTGATGTGGTGTAAAGAAAAGGAACTTTGGTGCCAGACAGACTTGGGTTTGAGTCCTCCCAGTTAAGGTTCTTTGGTCAAGTCACTGACTCTCTCTGAGCCTCAGTTTTCCTCATCTGTTACATGGGCCTGATGATACCACTCTCACAGGGAGAATTAAACAATACGATAAAGACGCTCCGTAAATATACTCCTATGGCTAATGACAATGATGACTTTATTTTTAAAAAGTTACTACTTGCCATTGAATATAATTGGGTGGCATTTTATTTAATTCTAAGCATGTTATAACTAAATGGTACAGTTTGGAACATGGAAGAGCAGTTTGGAACAATTGGAGCCGTTTGAGAGACTACAAGAAGGAGGAGACGTCATAGTGGCTTTAGGGGGACAGCATTGCTAAGTGGAGGGCAGTGTAAGTCCAAAGCTTTGCCTACACTCAGAGAACTGTAAATGGGTCTGAGTTTGGCTTGGGATGGGTCCTTGCTGCGGGAGGGAGGCAGACAACATGGCCCCCTCCCTCTGCTCATGGGTCACGTCTTTCCCATCTGTGGGCCTCTGCTCATGTTATTCTCAGCCTAGAGTGGCCTTTTGGCCTTTCTGAGCGCCGCTGTTCTTCCAGATCTGCTCAGATCATCTCTCCCCACCCCACCCTGCCTCTCAATCCAAGAGTCATCAAATTGAGCAAAATGGTTCCTTTCTCTTGCTCTGCTCCATCTATCACTGTGCTTCTGTCTGAGAGGCTGTGCAGACTGGCTGGGAAGGCTGTGGTACCAGACAGAACCCGTCTCTGCCACGTATCAGTTCTGTGGCCAAGGGCAGGTCACGCGACTGCTCTGAGCATCAATTCCATCATATGAAAATGTGAATCATATTTATAGTTATCAACTTCTGAGCACTTATTTTGTGCCAGGCACTGTGCAAACACCTTATAGAGACATTATTTCCTTCCATCTCTGTGTATATGAGGGAGGCAGTGGTGTGCTGGCAAATGATTAACAGCTGGTTCTCTAAGAAGAGCAGCCTTGATTTGTAGTTTGTCAGTTTCTGGGATGTAAATATTGTCACCACAGTTAATTTTAACCTGCAACTCTGATGTCACTGAATACAGAGTTGGGAAGAGAGGTGGACAATCAACTCCCACAAATCCTGAGAGGTTGTACCTGGCGTATCTCAGGAGGAACGGAGGTGCCATCATCCCTCTTCTGTGGGTGGGGAAACTGAGTCTCAGAGGCTTAAGTGACCTGCCTAAGCTCCTCAAGGCGGCAAAGGCAGAGCAGCACTTGTGATTCAGGCTGCCTTTGTTTTTCCTCTCTGCTTCACTCAGCTATAGGACTGTTATAAGGATCACATATAACGAGGGCACTTTTGATGTGGCATGATGCCCAGCACACAGTAGGTACTCAAAAACCGAGGGCTGATGTTGAAGTCATTGTCCATGAGAATGTCACCAGTTGGTTTTCTAGGCCCCCCTCCGAGGCTGGGCATCAGCACCCCTGGAAAAACCAAGTGGAGGTTCCAAGGCCGCTCCTCCATCTCTGTCTCCTTCCTGCCACAATTCATATTTTATCTATTTCCCTGGTGAGAACATTTGAAAAATGCCTCTCAGTTCAATAATGACCTCCGCAGCTGCCAGAGGGCAGTTTGTTATTTCACACTATTTAGTACAGAGTTTCATAAATGCATTTAAGATGGTCCAGTTCCAAAAAGAAAAGAAATGGTCAATAAGCCTGCTGGTCGCTGTGGGAGAGGGAGAGGAGGAGAGAGCACATGCCTCCGTGGTGGTTGTCTGCTGGTGACAGAAGCTGCCCGGGAATCTGTGTGATTGGCCCTTGGTCACTGAAAGAAAACCTGTCCCTAACCCAGGTATATGCACGCGTGCACACACACACACATACACACACACCCAAACCTCCCAAGCACTACAGTCAGTGCTGACTATCGAGAAGAAGGCTATACATACAGGCTGAGCGTTCCTTTGGGTATCACCTGGGGAAACACCGAGGAAACCATGTTTCCTTGTACAGAGGCGTAGATGGAGGGACACAGCTTCCTTCAGATCCTGTGTTGGAGGTGGGATTCTCCCCATGGAGACCTCTCTCAGGGCACCTGGTTCTAAGTCGAGGGGCCCAAACAACAGTGGGAACAATAAAAAACAAACACACCAGGCACTTGCCCCACCCTGTGACAGAGGGGTGTGTTATAACCCTACTTCACGGCTGACCGGACTAGGGCTTAGGAAAGTTAAGCAACGTATTTCAAGTTAGGCATTCTCCTAAGCATTTTACAAGTACAGCATCTCGTTTGATTCACCCAAGCGATCACGCAATTGGTACGGTTGTTTTTCCATCTGATAGAAATGGGGCTCAGAGAGGTTAAGTAAGCTACTCAGAGTCACAGAGCTACTAGTGATGGAGTGAATGGGTCCTCAAGTGCCCTTGACTCTGGAGTCTGTACTCATAATGACTATGTGGTGGGCTTCCCTGGCCAACCTGAGACTGTTGTCCCCACCTGAGTCCTGGCTGCCAGCTCACCTTCAGGGAGCAGCTCTGCCGCTGGTACAGATACTTGACCTTACCCAGTCTTGGGCCCCTGGGGAGAAATGTGATCTTACATCTTCATGTTAAACCCCCAAATGCCTTCTCATTGCTTATAGGTGCTACAAAAGTTCCTTCTCTCTCTCTCCCAAGCAAACTAAGTGGACAAGAACCATCGTGTCTTGGTTGGGAGTGTGGTTCCAGACTGGCTGGAGGAAGGCTGTGCATTTCCTCAGCCTCTGGACCCCTTCACACAGTCCATTTTGTTTTGTACTAGACCTGCAACAATTTATGTGCTGCAACCTCAGCCCCTGTTCTTAGGTAGGACCTAGGACTTTGGGGTGCTGGAAAGCAGGTAGCGCTTTCCCGGTGAGAAGGTGGCCATTCTGTTTTCATTGCCAGGTTCAGACCCTGATTATCTCTGACCCGGGACCAGCTACCTAATGGGCAGAACCCATTGCAAAATGAAAATGCAGGGCTCCTTGCTCAATACGTATTAAGAATTTCAAGATAATGAGAGCAGAGCATTAAATCAAGCATGAACCTTTCTAAGCATGAGACTGTATGCCTGCTCAGGCCGGACACCAGTGAAGCCAGCACTGCTGTCACTTGGACTGTAGCAGCTGCCTCCTAACGGGTCTCCCTGCCTCTCCTCCCGTGTCCATCTTCAAATCTCTCTCCCCATGCATCGGCTGAGCTCCTGAGTCTGGCCAGGTCTGGAGGCAGATGTACTGCAGCACTTTGCGGTTTTGTGAGCCCATAAAGTCCTTTCTGTACTTCAGCCAGTTTAAGTTGAACTCCTGATGCCTGTATCCAATCGGATCATGACATATCTGGGGTTGTGAGCACACAGAAGGCCCATGTCCAGGTCTCCCTGAGTCCAAGCTCAGGGCTTATTTATAGCAGAATGCTGCTCATAATGGCTGTGCCAGAGCTTTGATTTCGTGTGTGATGGCCCCAGGAGTCAGCCCCACACCTGGCAAGGGTCACAATGAGACAGTGCTCTGGTTCCTGGTGGCACATACTTACCACGTTGCTGTGAGGTTTCTTTACCACTCATTAATGCATTCGTAGGGAGCGTCTACCCAGAGACACAGCAAGGAGCAGGCCTCATAAATCTTTTAAACTAACATGAAGGAAAGGCTTTGATTTTTCCAAATCCAGGGTAGAAAGGGTAGCTTCCCTGTTTCAAAAATATTTATCTTTTAAGCATCTTCAGGCACAGAGTTCATCAAGTGACTCTCCCTTTGAGCCATTAAAGTGAGCTGTGAAAAGCAGCCAGGATGGAGATCTATTTCTCCTTTATTTTGCTACCCCAAGGCTCCAGTTCTTATAATGGGGTCCCTCCTTGGCAAGTTCAGACTTCTCTCTCCAGAGCTCTAGGTTTTGTATAATCTTGTCTGGTCCTGAAGCAGATGCCATCCAGTATGGGGAATAAAAGAACAAATAGGAAATTAAAATACAGGGGCTAATTGTGCCAGAGGGGGAACCGTGGGAGTCGTGTGGGCACAGTGGTGGGGTACCCAGTCCAGCTTGAGGATCAAGAAAGACTTCCCAGCAGAGGTGACAGTTTACCTGAGTCGTAGAAGATGATAGGGATTAGGTAGCTAGAAAGGGGAGGGAACATTCCAGGCAAAATAAATGAGTGTGTGTGTCTGGTGGGGGGTGGTTGTGAAAGAAGAGCTTTGTTTATTCAGCCTTCTACCCAAAACTTCCCCTGTCCAACACGCTTGGAGCCTGGTGAAATCAATATCTTTGCAATGAACTGAGGCAAACAGGGGTCGTAGCCTCTAGCCCTGGTCCAGAAATAGTAGGGCACAGTCTTAAAACACATCTGACAGAGGTGGGTGTGCAGGCAAAATTAATAGGTGACAGCTGGAGGAGCAGGCGGGTGGCAGGTGATTCATGTGTTACCACTGCCAGCCCAATTTTGTCACTGTTTACTATGAGCTAGGTCCTGGCTGGGACCCAGGGACACAGAGACCCTGCCTTCGAGGAATTCACGGACTACATGAGTGAACAGATGATGCTGGCACTGTGTGGTGATGAGGACGCTGGAGATGCCGGAATGTGTGATGGGATCTGTCTGGTAGAGATAGCACAAGGGATTTGGGGGGGAGTCCCAAAGAGGGCAGTCCGAGCTGCCGGGAGAAGTCCAAGCATGCTTCTTGAATCAGGTGGCATCTAAGGAGCGCCCTGAAAGACACATAGGAGTTATCCAGTGAAAGAAAAGTACGGGGAAGGGCACTTCCCAGGTAGAGGGAGTATGGAAGGTAAAGTCCTAGAGAGAAGAGGAAAAACCGTTCCTTCAGGAAATTGAAAACGACCCAGTGTAGCTAGAAGACGGAGTTCTGGGGGAGGGGTGGGAGTGGCGAGATGTGCCACTCAGGATGGGTCGACTAGGACAGATGAGGAAGGACGGAAATGGGGAGAAGGATTAAGAAATGTTACACAGGTAGAATCAGCAGGACGAGGCGTGGGGAGGGGGGCGTGAGAGTGAGAATGAGCGAGTTCTGTGCTGGGTCATCAGGAGGGGGAGGCAGGAGGGGCGGGTTTGGAGAAGGCTGATGGATTCCACTGGACCGTGTTGAGCTGAGAAGCCTGTGGGATATCCCACAGTGGTGGATGGAACTGTAGGCTTGCCGCTCTGTGGGGAGGCTGGGGTGGAGTGACAGTGTGTGTCATTGGCAGGCAGTGGGGGGTGAAGTCATGGGATCAGCTGTGTTCACAAGGGGTGGAGGGTAGGAGGCTGGGGTGTAGGATGAGAGTACCACGGGACTAGAAGCAGATTTCTGGGTACTAGCAAGGCTCAGGGACTGGCCAAAGATAATCGACTAGGGAGAAAGAGAGAGAGGGAAGGAACCAGCAACGGGACAAGGACGGAGTCGGTGTCCTCAACTCCAGAGATAGGGGTTGTGGGGATGGGTGGGGCTTCTGCTCAGCAGAAAGTCTGGTAATTTGGGTCTGGAGGGTCCGTGCGATGGAGAGGAGACCTGGGTCATAGCACAGGGCTTGGTCACAGTGCAGGAACTGGTTTGTAGAATATGTGCAAAGACAGGTGGTTAGTTGTTTTGGAGTCGAATCACTGTATGACCTAGTGGGGGATGAGGAGTGTTTCCTTAGGGCGGGGGGAGGGTCATGGCTTTCTCACTCCTTCCATCGTTCTTCTCTCCCACATCATGGGATTCAGACAGGATATCCAGGCTCTTTCTATACTTCACTCATTCATTAGGTTCCTTACTTCATTCATTCATCACACAGTGCTTGGAGAGGGCTTAGAATAGTGCCTGGCATTAAGTAAGAGCTCAATAAACGTCAGCTTTTAAAAAACGATTTGTCATTTTGAGTTGTTGATTGTGGTAGACCAACCTCAGGTGAACCCTCAATGAGTCATGCCCTTGGGTGGAGGTGGAACCTGTGTCTCGCTTCCAACCAATAGAATACAGCACAGGGAATGGGATAGCTCCCCTTAATTAGGTTACATTATATAGCAAATATGATGGGCCATGGCTCCTGTGGTCACATTATGTTATGTGAGATTCCTTCTTAGCAGACGAGAGAGAGAGCGCGAGAGAGATGATCCTGCTGGTTGTGAAGATACAAGCTGCTGTGATGTTGACTACTCAACGTGGCGAGGACATGCAAGTGGTCTCTAGGAGCTGAGGCCCTCAGTCCTACAACCACAGGAACTGAGTTCTACACAACCACATGAACGCGATAGAAAAGCCCAGCTCCAGAGAGGAACACAGCTTGGCTGATGCTTTGATTGCAGTTTGTGATCAGAGGACCACTCGAAGTTATGCCCAGACTCCTGGGCCACAGAAGCTGTGACATAATAAGTGTGTGTTGTTTTAAGGTGCTCGAGTTGTAGTAATTTGTTAAAGAAGCAATAGAAAACTAATACACTGATCTCCACTTCTTTAACAAGTGATTATTAAGCAAACACCAACTGGCCCAGTGTTAACCATGGTGTCAGGAAGAAGATACATAAGACACAGTGCTTAGCTCACGGGCTCCCAGTGGGTTCCCAAAGCAGGAGTTTGCCTGCTGGTGGAGGGTGAGGCGGTGAGAGAGGACTTCTAGGCAAAGGGAACAGCTATAGCAAGGCCAACTCAAGGGGCTCGAGTATTCTGGTTGGTGAGAGCTTCAATGGAGGAAAACTTGGTATTTGGAGTAGACTTGACAGGCATCATGTTTCCTATGGCCTTGACATCCACACTAGAGAAGCTGCAGAAGAATTTTGAGTACAGGAATGACTGGGTAATGGATGCTGGGCTGAGAACAGGTATGCTGGTCTTTGCTGCTGGTCCAAGGCCAGTGGAGCACTGATGTGCTTTTCCTGGGATGTGATAAGAGATGTCATCTCTGTAGCCTCCTTGGAGCCTGCTGGAAAGGAAGTGGCTCTGGTCAGCTTGAGGCTGAAATATTACCTGTCAGTGTTCTCAGAGCACCCTATGGAGGGTCCTTCCTCCCAAAGCAGTGGCTACAGCCAAGGCATTCTGGGGTTTCAGGCCTTTCTTGACTGCTGGAGAAAATGCTTTTGCTATGTACCACATAGCGGAGGGAAGGGTTAGTTCAAAGAAACCTTCCAGAAGAGGTTATGCTGGCTGGTCACTCCAGCAGCAGAGATGCCATGAGATCGCTCTCTGTTTCTCCCATCAGCTGTCTAGAAATCCAGAAAGAAGGCATGATTTCTCATGCAGACATACAGTCTAACTTCTGAACTCAGCCTTTCTTCTCTCCCCAGAACCTCTGTGCTAAGAAGAAACACTAACTCCATGTCTTGAATGCACTGTGCCCTCTGAGTTCTCCTGCAACAAAGCATTTTCTTTTCAGGACAGGGATGGAGCTGGGGCAATGTTTCATGATGGGCGTTTTACTGGAAGGAGGTGAGTATGGACTTTGTGTCAGGATCAGATGCCTTTCTCCTGCCTCTCCTAGTAGACAGCTGTGCCTGGCAGTGTCTGGTGGATCAGGCCGCCCGTGGAATGCAAGCAGGAAGGCCTAGGTGACTGGCTTTGGTCTTGGCAGCCCTGAGACCAACGGGCAGTTGTTATTTTTATTTAGAGGTCTCAGTGCTGCGAGACTGGTGTCACCTCCCATCTCAGCATGAGCCTTGGGAATCACACACTGAGTGGCAGCTGTGTTGCTGTAGATGTGACAGTAAATATCCAGAAAATGAGTGCTTTCTGGTCCTCAATTTAAGAAGTCATTTGCTGGATGGTGCTAACTAAGAACAGTCATTAAACTTGAGAAAGCACCCTTCTGCCTCATTCCTTAATTAAATGGAAGAAACAAAAACCTGGCTTTGGGAAGCCCTGGGCTCTGAGTGAAATGCCCTCGAGGGTGGAAACTGGGATGTGGTCTGGCACCATTTCTCTTCCACACATCGTGGCTGGGCGCAGGAAGCAAGTGGGCAAGCGTATTCAGAGAGGGGAATCCTGCCTTATATCTCTTGGCTAGAATCAAAAGGCAGGGGCCGGATGGGAATGGGGCAGTTAGAAAATGCCTGAAAAAGAGACTGTTACGGACTGAATTGTGTCCTCTCAAAATTCATGTTGAAGTTCTAGCCCCCAATATGACTGTATTTGGAAATAGGGCTTTTAAAGTGGTGATTAAGGTTAAATGAGGCATGCGGTGGGGTCCTAAGCCAATAGGACTGGTGTCTTCATAGAAAGAGGAAGAGACACCAGCGGGCGTAAACACGTGGAAAAGGACAAAGAGAAGGTGGCTGACCATCTGTGAGAAAAGGAGAGAGGCCTCAGGAGAAACCAAATTTGCCAATACCTTGATCCTGGACTTCTAGCCTCTGGAACTGTGAGCAAATAAATTTCTGCTGTTTAAGCACCCAGTCTGTGGTGCTTTGTTATGGCAGCTGGAACCAACGAATACAGGGACCATCCTCTGAGATTCGAGAGGGCTGTGACACAGGAGGGACAAATTTAGAGGGTCAGTAGGCCCCAAGGCCAAGGAGAGTGAGGCCTCCTCCGTCCATTGCTCCACCCAGAGGAGGGTGGTAAAGGCTTAGGTACCCAGGTGGAGCTGTTGCTGTGATGGGCATAGGCTCTGGTTTGCATGAAGCACTGCTCTCTCTCTCTCGGGCTTTCCCTCACCTGCAGTAAGTCTTCTTTGTAGAACTGCCTTCGTTGGGCATACTTCTCTGGTTTGGCTGGTACAGTAAGAGGAGCCTCTGCTGAGAAGTACACATCTTTCATTGCCTCCCTGTGAAAAGCCAGGGAGGAGCCAACTCAGGTGTCACTCGTGCAGGAAGGCCTGGGGTACCTGGCTTAGGCGAGCGGGAGTAGGAAGGCCCTGAAGGCATTTTCTTAACTTTGTCTCGTCCTAAAAATGAGGATACTGCAATCTACTTCAGGAGAGGTAGTGGGGATGAAGGAAGCTGGAGTGGTACCTTCTGGAGTCAGTCCCTAGGGCGGAGTCGCGCTCAAGGAGGGATGCTGGCTGTAATTATTAGTAATCTGGGTGCGTCCTCAGCATCACTGTTCTGTTTAGCCCTTCTCTCTCAGTGTTCTCATCTCTCTGGTCTTGGTAATCAGCCACGGTACCAGTTCTCCTTAAACCCACTAACTCCACTCTTGTCATCATTGCATTACCCACAGAGGGGACAAGCAGGTCACTGGGGGTCCCAACCCCGTCCCTGTGTCACCATTCCTGCTGCCCACTGCTCCAACCATGCCCTCCCACTGCACCCAGCCCCCCAGCGTCCAGCACCCCTCAGAGGGACTGAGATGACTCTTCCTGACACACACCACATCCCTTAAAGACTTGACATTTTTTTGTTTTATGTTTGATATGTTCTTTTCTGCAGAGCATTGGCTATGCCAACGTGTCTGAAAAGATTCAGTGTTCTGTTTCGAATTGTATTGAGTGAAAAGTTGTTAGGCAGTAACTGTGGACCGTTGAACACAACACATTGAGTGTGAAGTCTTTATCGGTGAATTTGTGCCTCTTGAAAATATGCTTTTGATAATAAAATTGTAAGTTTTCAAAAAAATGAAAATACTAGGTATGTATTGGGGAAGTGTCCTGATGTCTGTGTCATACTTTAAATACTTTAGCCACACAATTTGACAGAGTGGGCAACAGTGATGAAATTATGTGGCAAAAATATACCTTGGTTATAGATGCAGGGTATTAATGGTGCTCCTAATACTATTTGTTTTGTTTTCTTTAGGGTTAACATTTTCTAAGTAAAATGGAAGAAAAAACAATGGGTAAAAACCCTCTGATGCAATGCCAGGTAAAGATGGGTAACATTAATTGTCAGTAAACATCCTGAATCAGGTATACACATATTTTGAAACTGACACATTTTTTATTAGGCATTTCAGGTATTTTTGTTAAACCATCTGGCATCTTGAGTCATGTTCTCAGCATTCGCAGCTTTAGTTCTGAGCAGTGTGCCCTGGCCTATTTCTCACACCTGCTGTTTCCTGCCTCCCATACCCTTGGCTGTGACCTGGCAATCATTCTCCCCTTTCCGCCCCTTCCTTCCCTGCCTCTTAAGGTGGGTCCTTGGGAGAGCAAATCTGCCTCTTGGAGCTGACCAGAGCCAGCTGCCCTCCTGGAGACGGCAAGCTTGGAGCAGGACAAACTCGTGGGGGACTCAGTATCACGCCTAAGACCATCCATCCACGTTGGCGGGGTACTCACTTCCTCCATCAGAGGGAACAGGCTGGTGATGTTTTGGGGAGAGGGTAGATATGGTGTCTAAGGCTGGCACAGTTGTTACACACAGTAGCTACATTTTGGAGGAAACCATGAACCCCTTAGAAAGCAAGGCATGGGAGAGGATTCTTTCCCTCCAGAGCCCTGCCCACGATAGAGGATGAATCTGACCCACCAGGACTGACCTTAAACTTCCATTCCTGCCCTCAGGAGGGACTCCTGGGCCATTCTTTGGGGAGAGAGGCCTGAGAAGGGACTCCTGCCTCTATCCCCCACTTGCCCCCAGAAAAGTTAACTGGGACATTTCTTTTATGAGGTATTGTATTAATGTCCTGTGACTGCTATAATAAATTGCCAGAACAGAGGTTTATCCTCTCACCATTCTGGAGGCCAAACGTCTGACATCAAGCTGCAGGGCACTGCTTCCTTTGAAGGCTCTGGGTAAATGCTTCCTTGCCTCTCCTAGCGTTTGGTGGCTCCGGGTTCCTCGGCTGTGGCCACATCACTCCAATCTGCCTCCGTGTTCGTGTTGCTTTTTCCTGTGTCTCCTCTGTGTGCCTCTCTTATTAGGATGCATGTGATCACATAGAGGACCCCCCCAGATAATCCAGGACGAGACCCCTATTCCTCAACATCCGGAACTTCATCCCATCTTTTCCCATTAAGGTAAAATTAACAGGTATCAGGGATTACGACATGCACATATATTTTTTTGGAGGGGAGGACATCATGCAACCCAACTACAGGTAGTTAGCTACTGGCTGGCTGTAAGCTGTGTGTTATCATTCTCTCTGGGAGTGAGCACAGGCCTGGCACACAGGAAGTGCTCGTTTGACAGCTATAGAATGGGTGGATGAAATGCACACGTAGAGTGGCCATGAATCTGGTTTGTTTGTATAGTGTTGTTCTTTATTTTACTTTATTTTTTCATTATTAGTTTCAGGTGTACAAAACAATGTAATCGTTAGACGTTTACACCCCTCACAAAATGATAACCTCCCTCCAATCTACCACCCCTCTGACATCGTATACAGCTGTTACAGTTCCACTGACTTCACTCCCTATGCTGTACTCCACATCCTGTGAATATATATATATATATATATATATACATATAAATATATATATATATATAAAATTACAGTTGACATTCAGTATTATTCAGCTTCAGCTTCAGGTGTACAGTGCAGCGATCAGGCACCTACACCATCCATGAAGTGGTCTCCCTAATAGACAAGTGTCCTTCGGATACCCTACAGAATCTTTGACTATATTCCCCAAACTGTCTTTCGTATCCCCGTGGCAATCTTGTGGTTACCAATTTGTGCCTTTTAATCCTTTCCCCTTCCCCCTCATCCTTCCCGCTCCCATCTAGCAACCCTCAGTTTTTCCTCTGTATCTCTGAGACTGTTTCTGTCTGGTTAGTTTGTTCATTTATTCTATCCTCACATATTAAGTGAGAGCGTATGGTATTTGTCTTTCTCTGTCTGACTTATTTCACTTAGCATAATGTTCTCTAGAGTGACCATGAATCTTAAGACGTGTCAGTGGCTAGAGGGAAGATGGTGTAAGTTCTACTCCTGTCCCCGTCCTTGATACAGCAGTCTTCTTTCCTGGTAACAAGTTTTAAGACAAAACATGGCTTTGAGTCTCTCAGGGCCACGCTCGAGGAGGGTAGCTGTATTACATCCCACAAGTCATAAATATTTGGGGAGTAAATCAATTCCTGCGGCAGTTGTGGAGGGATGGTAAGCTGAACATTTGATTTTTATTCTGGACAATCAAGAAGACGTGTGTGTGTGTGTGTGTGTGTGTGTGTGTGTGTGTAAGAATGTGACGTTGCTGCTTATCTTCCCAGCAGGATGACTGCTGCACTTTGATACAAGCCAACTACCTGTGACCACCTGAGGTGGGTTAAAGGCTCCCCAGGAGATGGAGCGTCCTCTCTGGCCATGGGATTGGCCATGGGATGGCTATAAAGGGACTCCAGTGTGAGCTACTGGCCCTCTGTCTTCTGCCAGCAGGGCACCCCCGGGACTGAGATAGAGATAACTAGGGAAGCTGGGGGTTAGGGACTTCCCTTTGGTTCTCTGGGAGTGAATTCAGCTTGAGAAAAAGTAAGTCAAACCAAAAGTAAGATGGGCATGGCCTGGAGAGCCACGGCCAGTCAGGAGAAGTTGACAGACACAGGAACAATTCTTCCCAAAAATAAAGTTTGACTCCTTTACTTGGCCACACTGAGTCTCGTCTATGCACACAGCAGCTGAACTCAGTTTGGAATGAAAATTTAGGCTCTTTCCCTGTCAGCCACACTGAGCTGTGACTAAATTTGCTGTGTGACCTCCTGAGCCCCGAACAGGAAGCAGGCAAAAGTCCCTTTGCTTTAGTTGCTCCTTAGCTTATGTACAAATTCTTCCCCACCTAGAGGGGTAGTTTAGAATAGGGCTCTCACCAGCTGCTTCTTCTACGTGTTTCCCTTTCCCTTTTTCTTATTCCCCAAGCGTGGGATTTCTACCTCTGGTTCCCGTTTAAAGGGATTTTCCCGGATACCATTTCTGCTCTCTCTGTTCCTCCCACCACAATGTCTGGCTGGATGCTGAAAAACCTGGTTTATGCAGGAGAAGGTGAAAAGTACATTAGTTTAATAGTTCCTAAATATTAACCTTGTTTTACTTATTTTATTTAAGTGTGTGATTGTGTAGTATGCATAGGATTGTGTCAATAAAAGGTTTCTTTCATTGAGGAGCTCACATTTACAAAGGAAGGAAGCAATTTTAACTTAAAACATTTAAAGAACACCACACCTACAAGGAAAACCAACAGCAAGAGCGAACCATTCTAATCGAGGAGGAGGGCAGAGCTCAGAGGACTCTTCTGAGTTCTCTGAGGTATGGAACCTCCAGCATGGACTGCAGCTTGGAGTTAAGAATCAAAAAAGATGGCGGCTTCTGTGTCCTGGCTGAACACCACACCATATGTTTGCAATGTGGAAGTAGGATAACCAATTTTTGAGGTTTCCTTGACATTCTATTGCCTCCCTTGTATTAGAAACATTATTGCCAATGTATATTTAATAATGCATTTGTCTTTCCTAGCAAAGATTCTGATTCAGCCTGCGTTTTCCTGTGGCTCAGTTTGAAGTCTCACTTAAGCTAATAAACATCTGACCTTCCAAAGAAAGTGTAAACAAAATGCTGACTGCCAAGTGTTGTGATCATTCCTGCTGGAGACATGCAGTGGGTCACCATCCCAACCCCGACTATTAGATCCTTCTGGCACACCATATTAGCTGGTTTGCGGTTCATTCATCCAGTTACAAATTCATCGCAGGCAAGGGCTTAGCATTTACTATGATGCCATATCCATCTCATGTAGTTTTAAGATGGTTCAGTGATTTCACTACCTTAAAGGTTGCACACAATTTGATTGATAACTCAGAGCTCAAGTGTTTTCAAAAGGAAAAGAAAGTCATTTCACAAAATCAATTTCCCCAACTGTTCAATTTTTAAATCATGAATTCTCAATTTAACCATTGGAACTGGATCATTTGGAAAAAAAAAATCTATTCTCAGATCATAACATCTGAGAGACCAAGCATACGCCTTAAAAATGAGTGTTCAAATAGTCTTTTAATGTTTTTAATTATTTGCACTTATTTAAAATTTTTTTTTGTATTTCTGTTTATTTATTTTTAAGATTTATATTAAAAAATATAGCTAACATACAACATTATATTAATTTTAGGGGCACACCAGAGTAATTCAGCATTGATAAACCTAAAGAAATGATCACCATAAGTCCAACAGCCATCTGTCACTGTACAATGCTATCATAATGTTATTGACTATATTCTCTATGCTGTATATTATATCCCCATGACTTATTTTCATTTTTCTTCTTCACTATAATTTTATTCGCTGAATCCCCTCCATAACAATTCAATGTGTTTGTCTTCTTACTTTTGTCCCTTTTAGTGTTTTTTTTTTGTTGTTGTTGTTTTAGTTTCACATATACAAAACAATGTAATAGTTAGACATTTACACCCCTCACAAAGTAATAACCCCCTTAATCTACTACCCCTCTGACTTTGAATACAGCTCTTACAATTCCATAATATTCCTTATGCTGTACTCCTCACCTCGCGAATATATATATATATATTTATTTATAGTTGACATTCAATATTATTCTACTTCAGCGTCAGGTGTACACTGCAGTGGTCAGGCACCTATACTGTCCATGAAGTGGTCTCCCTAGTAAGTCCAGTGTCCATCTGGCACCCTACATAATCTTTACAACACTATTGATTATATACTGTATTTCATATCCCTGTGGCTATATCATGATTATTAATTTGTACTTTCTAATCTCTTAACTTTCTCCCCCATCCCCACCCCCTCCCACCTAGCAACCATCAGTTTTTTTTTTCCTATATCTCTGAGTCTATTTCAGTTTTGTTTGTTCATTTATTTTGTTCTTTAGATTCTACATATAAGTGATGTCATATGGTATTTGTCTTTCTCCGTCTGACTTATTTCACTTAGCATAGCATTTTCTAGGTCCATCTATGTCGTTGCAAATGGTAAGATTTCATTCTTCTTTACGGTCGAGTAATGCTCCATTGCATAAATGTACCACAGTTTCTTTATCCAATTGTCTTGTCGATGGGTATTTCAGTTGTTTCCATATCTTGGCTATTGTGAGTAGCACTGCAATAAACATAGGGGCGCATGTATTTCTTCTAATTAGTGTTTTGGATTCCTTTGGGTAGATACCCAGGAGACTTATTTGTTTTATACCTGGAAATTTGGACATCTAGTCACCTTCCCCCACCTTTAAAATTTTTTCAATTCCATTTGACATTCAATATTATTTTATATTAATTTCAGGTGTACAGCATAGTGATTAGACATTTATGTAATTTAAGAAGTGATCCCCCTGACTAGTCTAGTACCCACCTGGCACTATATATATGGTTATTACCATATTATTGACTGTATTCCCTAAGCTTTACTTTATATCCCCATGACTATTTTGTAACTACCCATTTGTACTTCTTAATCCCTTCAAGTTCTTCACCCTCCATCCCAACCCCCTCCCATCTACCACCCAAACAAATCTACTACCATCTGACACCATACGTAGTTATTACAATATTACTGACTATATGCCTTATGCTATACCCTACATCCCCATAACTACTTTTTAACAACTGATTTTTACTTCTTAATCCCTTCCTTTTTTTTTCACCCACACCCCCAACCCACCTTCCATCTGGTAACCATCAAAATGTTTTCTGTATCTATGAGTTTGTTTCTATTTTGTTTTTTGTTCTTTAGATTCCACATAAAAGTGAAATCACATTGCATTTGCCTTTCTCTGTCTGACACTCCACTCAGCACAATAGCCTCCATACCACCACAGATGGCAAGAAACTATTCCCTTCCATGACTGAGCAATATTCCATTGTATATATGTACCACCAACTTTATCCATTCTTCCATTGATGACAGGCTGCCTCCACCTCTTGGCCATTGTAAACAATGCTGCGATGAACATATGGATGCACATGTTCCCCTGAAGTCCTGTTTTGGGTTTCTTTAGATAAATACCCAGAAGTGGGATTACTGGGTGCTTCTTTGTCTCTTGTTAAAGGCTTTGTTTTAAAGTCTATTTTGTCTGGTTTAAGTATTGATACCTCAGCATTTTTGTTTGTTTGTATCATTTCCATTTTTATGAAATAAATTTGTCCATCCCTTTACTTTCTATCTGTGTGTCTTTCAATCTGAAGTGAGTCTCTTGTAGGCAGCATATGTAGGGGTTTTTTTTTCTTATCCATTCAACCCTCCTATGTCTTTTGATGGGAGCGTTTAATCCATTTACATTGACAGTAATTGTTGATAGATATGTAGTTTGATAGATATGCCATTTGATGATTCATAATTTTGATTTTTTTTCCATCTTAAAGAAGTCCCTCTAACATTCCTTGTAATACTGGTTTGGTGGTGATGAACTCCTTTAGCTTTTTCTTCTCTGGGAAGCTCTTTGTGTGACCTTCAATTTTAACTGATAGCTTTGCTGGGTGGAGTAATCTTGGTTATATGTTATTCCTTTTCATCACATTGAATATTTTGTGCCAATCCCTTCTGGCCTGCAAAGTTTCTGTTGAGAAATCAGCTAACAATCTTATGGAAGCTCTCTTATAAGTTAGTTGCCTTTCTCTTGCTGCTTTTAGGAGTCTCTCTTTGTCTTTAAACTTTGCTATTCTAATTAGAGTGTGTCTTGGTGTGGGCCTGTTTGGGTTCATTTTGCTTGGGACACTCTGTGCTTCCTGGCCTTGTATGTCTATTTCCTTTGCCAGGTTAGGAAAGTTTTCAGTCATTATTTCTTCAAATAAGTTCTCAATCCCTTGCTTTCTCTGTTCTCCTGGTACCCCTACGATGTGAATGTTGTTACACTTGATGCTGTCCCAGAGGTCTCTTAAACTATCCTCATTTTTGGGGGGATTCTTTTTTCTTTTTGCTGTACTGATTGGGTGTTTCCTGCTACCTTGTCTTCCAAATTGCTGATTCAATCCTCTGCTTCATCTAGTCTGCTGGTGATTCCCTGCAGTGCAGTCTTCGTTTCAGTTATTGTATTCTTCACTTGTGACTGTTTTCTTCACTTGACAGTTTTCTGATTGTATACTTCACTTCTGACTGGTTGTTTTTATGGTTTCTATGTCCTTTTTCTTTATGCTTACTGTCTCTTTGATGAAGTTCTAACTAAGTTCCTTGAGCGTCCCTATAACCATTGTTTTGAACTCTGTCTCTGATAGGTTGCTTGCCTCCATTTTGTTTAGTTATTTTTGAAGTTTTCTCCTGATTTTTTCATTTGGGACACATTTCTTTGTTTCCTCATTTTCGTTGCCTCTCTGTGTTTGTTTCTATGTATTATATAGATGTGCTATGTCTCCCAGTCTTGTCCAGGTGGCCTTATGTAGTAGGTGTTCCTGGGGCTCTGGCACAGTTTACCTGGTAACCCGTTCCGCATGCTCCAGGAGTATCCCTTGTGTGGGTTGTGTGTACCCACCTGTTATTGAGCGCTGATTGCTATGTGCACATGAATTGGTGGCATTGGCCCTCAGGCTGATAGGCTGTGGGGTTTGGCCACACCTACAGCTTACGGGCTGCTGTTTGGGGGACCTTACCCTACTGAGTGGGATTCACCTTAGTGGGCTCTGGTGCCTGTTGAGAATTCCCTTTGTGTCTGCTCCTTGTGGGGCTAATTGGGCAGAGCTCTGCTGTGGTCTCAAGCCAACCTCCAAGTATGTTGGTTCTCGGGCTTCTGGGGAGGGCTCTGGTGTAGGCCCAGGTCACCCACCGCCTATGATTGGCCAGGGTCTCCCTGGTAGGAGCTACAAAGCAATCTGTAGAGGCATGTGGGAGAGGCCACACTGTGAACTGAGGATGGTTGCCACCAATACTGTATCTGGGGTAGCTCTGCAAAAAGCCAGGACACCCTGAGGCCTGCTGACACCTGCTGGCTCCATTAAGTTTCAGCCATTGATAAAGCCTTGTGCAGTACACGAGTTGTATGAGGAAGGGTCTCAGGGAGTCACCAGAGTGGGAAGAGTTGTGGTCACCAGGGTAATGTAGACTCTGGTTTGGTGCCAGTGCTGAGCCTGGAGCTACTCAGCAAAAGTCTCAGAGCACACGGAGGCCAGTCGCCACCTGCCTGGTGTCTGGGGATTCTGATAATTTTCCAAGAAACAGTGCATTGTGGGCGGGGCTGGTTGTTCACCAGAAAGTGCCTCCAGGGTGTTGGGAGAGTTGGGTAGGGAGGGTTCCCAGTGAGTCAGCAGGGTGGAGCAGCAGAGCTCACCAGGCCAATCAGATTTAGATTTGACCTGTGGGGGAGGGCTCAACACAGGAAAGATGGCGCCTGCCTGCTGGCTGCATGAGAGAGGGAAAATTGTAACTGTCCTCCAGCCCTGCCCCGAAGTCACACCCCTCAGTATAGCCCCCCAACCTCCGTATGCCTCCAACACCCCCGAAGTCACTGTCCTTAACTGGAGCCCAGGGTGAGTACTTGTGAGTGAGTGAGACAGTGCATGGGCCCCTTAACAGAACGGCTGGCTTTCCCGCAGCCCTCCGTTCCACCCAGATGGTTAGAATCCCCAATTTTTCACATCCAGATGTGTGGGGGCTCCTCTTCCTGACACCAGTCCTCCGAGCTGGGGAGGTTGGTGTGGGGCTGGGGTCCCTCGCTCCTCTGGGAAGAACTTCCATGGCTGACATATTCCTCCTGGTTTTCAACCACCACACAGATATTTGGTGTCAGCACGTTTTGTGTCTCTGCCTCTCCTACTAGTCTCAACACAGCCTCTTCTTTATATCCTTAGTTATAAAACTGTTCAGCTAGACTTTAGATGATTCTTCAGATTGATTGTTCTATAATTTAGTTGTAATTGTAATGTGTTCATGGAAGGAAGCAGGCACAGTGTTTATCTACTTTGCCATCTTGGATCTCCTATTTGCACTTATTATAATAGGTTTTTCTGATTAAGAGCAATACACACAACTTGTGGAAGAATATCAATCATAAAGGAGCACAAACAGTGAAAATTCTTTTGCAATCGCCAATAACATCCACAAT
The DNA here is from genome assembly GCF_036562045.2 of Rhinolophus sinicus. Lineage (NCBI taxonomy): Eukaryota > Metazoa > Chordata > Mammalia > Chiroptera > Rhinolophidae > Rhinolophus > Rhinolophus sinicus. The sequence continues at coordinate 37,853,112 of NC_133759.1, forward strand.
TAGCATTTGGTATACACCCATCAGGTTTTCTCCCCCATTAGATTGAACCACATGAAATTGCTAATATTCAATCATTTTTGGTTTACAAAATAGTAGTTTCATATGGTTCTACCTAATATACATATGCATACAGACCTCTATATTTATTTCAAAACTTTATTATTGCCTAATAGCTCTCCAATAATCCTCCATGTTTAAATGTACTTTTTATAAAAGTATTACATGGATTTTATTAAATGAGCCTCACAGTTATTTAATTAGTTTCCTGTTATTGGATATTTAGGTTATTTCCCCCCGCCCCTGACTTTTAAAATTTGTTATTATAAATATGTCTGCAATAAACATTCTTGTTCCCAGCTGACTATTTTCTAAGAACAAATTTTTAAAAGTTTCTTTTCTGGTTCAACAGGTCTGAATGTTTTAAAACCTGATGGTGCAGACCAAAACAGGGAGTGGGTTTTTGGACTCCATTAGAGCATTAGACAGGGCTTTCCACATCGTGCCTGTGTTTGCATTCTGCTTCATCTAATAGCCTGACCCATTTCATCATTTGGTAAATGGTGTTATATTGACTTTAAAGGGTTGATATAAAGATTAAATAAGCTATATAAAGTGTCTACTGCATTTCTGATCTCTAGAAGAAGCTCAAGGGAGGTTAACTGCATTCATACTAACACTACTTATCTTAGACCATGTCAATGTTTTGTCCATGGGAATGGAATTCTAACGATGGGACTCGAGGCATTATGGAGGCCAGAGGGGGCCTAATGCATTTTCTTCTTTCTCATTTTCAACTTCTTTCTTTCCTCCCAATTCCCAAATCCCGGAGGACAAAGAGTTTGCTTCTCTCTCCTTTGTCTCTTGGAAGGCTAAGAATTTTTCACTAAATTCCCCACCTCTAACATGAAAAGAAGGAGCCAAGAAGCAGCTCAGTGTGGGATTCACAGCACAGAGATGCCTGGGACCAAACCCAAACTCGCCCACCCTGAAGCTTTGTGATCTCAGCAGGTTAATTGACTGTTCTGTGCTCAGTTTCCCCCTTTGTGAAGCAGGACTAAAAATAATAGTCCTTCGATGTCCAGGAGAATTTAACATAGGTAAAGCACTTAGAACAGTGCCTGGCACATAGCTAGCATTCAATAAATGTCAGTTATTACCACGCCTCCCTCTCCAGATCTGACAGCAGAGATCTGACTACCTTTTTCGCTGTCAGTTCCCCAGTGCCTACAGTAGCATCTGCTAGGCAGTAGGCCCTCGGTCAGTATTTGTTGAATGAATAAATGGTTCTCTGAACCCCTTATTCCCAAAGCATGGCTGTGGATGCTGTTTGGGCCACTTTGTTGTTGATGTTGTTTTTCACTCATGACAGAGCCATTCTAGGGTTTGCTTCTAACTTTTTTTCTCTGTGGGATAAAATGCTAGTTTCTCAGGCATAAATATTTAACGTGACTTTAGCTGCGAAAGCACATTCCTTTAGTGCATTTGGGTTCCTTGTGTGTCTGCATGATCCGGAAGGCACTTGCTCAATCCAACAAGTATTTATGGACCTGAATCACACAATGCAAAGGCCCAGGCATTTCTTCCTGTAGCATCATGTGGGATGGCGATCTGGTGCCATCAGATATCTGGCTTCGAGCAGAGCAGATGCACATATACACACAGGGCTCAAATCCCCTGCCCTTCGCTGGGGCTGCATCTAGTGGGAGGCGTTTCTCCCGCTGAACCCTGAGGGCTACAAGAGATGAAGAGAACAGGAAGAGAGCAACAGAGAGAATGATGGTAGGATGAGGAAGCTGAGCCACAGCTCAGATCACTGCAGCTCAACAAATACATTACTGAGCACGTGCCATATACCAGGTAGGGGCTGAATAGCAGGGAAAAGATACGAACAAGACACAAGGAAAATAAGGATACCATAAGCCTTTCAAGGGAAGGGACTCTGTCTTACTCATCTTTGTGTCCTGGGGCTGTCACGGGGTCCAGCACAGAGCAGTCAGTACATGTTGAATAAATGAACCAATGGACAAGGAGTGCTCAGCTGCAGCTGGATGGTGTGGGCTTCTCCGAGGTGGTTGAGTGCAAGGAACAGCTGTTTCTAAGGGGATAAGGATGGAGCATACCCATGGAGATGCCTATAATGCAAGGCTCTATATACAGAGGGTGCCAAAAAATGTGCACACATGTCAAGAAAGGGAAAAAACTGTATTAAAATTGCAATGCAATGAATGACACTAGCATTCATTTGATTAACACCATCTTTTGAGAAAACGTGATATTACACATTGCTACCGTAATTCAATTCAACTTCAAAAATGTGACAATTTTTTGGCACCCCCGGTATAGGAAAAGTGACCTTGGATTACAAAGAGTCATTTTCTGCACCAAAAATAATCGGGATGGATATCTCTTGAGAGAGGTAAGTGCTAAGGGATGATTAGGAATGGGGAGCAGGAGGGGTGAGGTCGAGAGATCAGCCCAACAAGACGACCGTGGTCCTGTCCTTATGATCAGGAATTTGGGTGTCAACCGTGTGCCATTGGAGACTTAGAAGCAATACCTCTTTGGATGCTGTGGTGTGATGACAGCAATCGCCAAGACTAGCAAGGAGGTTGCTGCAGAGACCCAGGCTGTGGAGGGGAAAAGGGAGCCACTAGAAAGAGTAATTAGAAGTGGTTGCCTTTGGATCCGGCCTCCAGATGTATGAAAACCCATTCTGAATAACCTCCCTCTCAGCATCGTGATTAACAAGTCTTGACTGAAGCTGGACAGGCTGCCTCCATGAGCCAGGGGAGCATCAGACAGCACCCAAGGCCTTCTGGGGCCCCAGGATCCAAGGAGCAGCCAATACTGGGCTCTGCTTCCTCTGGTGACCTGTGTGGGCTACTTGGGCTCCACACCTGAGCATGGGTTCTGACCTGCACCCGGCCATCTCATCTTAGTTAAGGGGTCATTGCAGAGTCTAGCAGAGGTGCAAAGGGTGGAAGGTTTTTGTGAAAATGTCCTCCCACCCTGGCCCATCAGTTGATGGTGAAGAGAGGGAGAGGGAAGAAAGAAAGCAAACTTCCCAGGAAAAGGCTGGGCCACCAGCTATGCTGTGCTGGAGAGGGCCTTCTAAATGGATCACGTAGAGCCTGACTGAGGGAGATCAAATGCAAGCCCTATAAGGATAGAGAGAAGCAGACTTTTCCAAAAGCTGCTTCCTCACTGGTAAAGAAGAGAACGCAAATCCTAGCGAGGACACAGAGAGTAGGGGAGAGAACACCAGGCATGGAATAACTAACATTTATTCTAGTCCTGGCTCCTTTACTAGCTGACGTCCCACCTAGTCATTCACTGAGGCAAAGGAATTACTCACCGTGTGTTAGAGAATGAAGGAGAATAAAAGCTAGGCCTGGATGCTGACCTTAAGCACCTAAGTCTGGTGGGGAAGAAAAAAAAGAAAAGAGAAAACTGCATTATGGGAAGTATCATCAGAGGATGCTCTGAGGGCAAGTGTGGATGATTAACCATCCAGGGATGGCCAGAAATAGCTTCCTGAAGACGCTTATGGCTGCCCCGAATCCTGAAGGATGCCTAAGAGTCAGGCAGGCGGAGAAATCTATGGCTATGTAACGGATTACCCCAAAATTTAGCAGATTAAAACAACAGTAAACAGTTACTACCTCATACAGTTTCTGTGGGTCAGGAATTTGGGGGACAGTTTAGCTAGGTGGCTCTGGCTTGGGGGTCTCTCAGGAGATTGCAGTCAAAATGTCTGCTGGGGCTATAGTCTTCTGGAAGGCCTGTCTGGGACCAGAGGGTCTGCTTCCCAGATGCGCCCCTCACTAGCTGCTGGCAGGAGGCCTCTGTCCCTTGCTGGACATACCTTCCCAGCCTGCCTCCTTGCAGGCAGATCCTTGCAGGCGGGACCATAGCACTGCTTCTGGGTATCCCTTGTTCCCACATCTGAGATTGTAAGCCTCACTGCCCACCCAGGGCAGGCTGAGGAGCAGGAAGGGGAAAGAGGGGCATTGGGTCACAGAGCAGTTTATAAAAACCCAGTGACAGGGTTTGTATTAGCTAGCTGTTGTGAATAATAGACCACCACAAACTCAGTGGCTTAAAACAACAAATATTTATTTTCACTCATGGGACTGTTGGTCAGCTGGGTGGGGGACTGGCTGATCTGCCTCAGCTGAGCTGGGCTTGGACAGACTTCACTCCAGGCTACAGATGGTCTAGGTCAGTGTCACGTGTCTGTCTTCCTCCTTGGACCAGTAACCAGCCAGGGCATATTTTTCTCACGGTAATGGCAAAAGCTCAAGGAGTCAAAACCAACCACTCAAGCACATTGCCTATCTCAGGTCTGCTAACTTTGCTTTGACAAGTCACAGCCTCATCCATAGTGGAGGGTTGGGGAAGCACACGTGACCCATGCTGACGTCATGGTGATAGTAGGATTACAATATTATGACAGAGGCATGCAGAATTGGGGTGAGGCTGTGCAGTACCATCAGAGTACCTGGCAAGGGATGGGGCTCTTCCAATCAGAGTCACCCTGTCAGCCTGAGTGGGATTGATTAGGTTCTCCTTGGTATTCACAAGTTGGAAATGGAGCACTTCAAGGGAGCACCAGGGAGCACCAGGGAGCCCACCAGGGAGAGTGGTCTTGTCTGCTCATGATGAGAAGGTGGCCTGCTCCACACCATTGTGTAAGGAGGCCTCTGACAGGAAAGAGCCACACCGCTGCTTGCCATCCTCCCATTTGGGCCTCAGTCCTCTGAGCGAGGTTTGGGTGACAGCAAATGGGGACACAGGTGAGGGCCAGCTGAGGTGGAGTAGGAAACTGGAGGTGATGAGCAGGGAGTGACATGATGGGGTGGGGATGGGGTGGGCTGCTCTGTTGCCCTGTCAAAGAAGGAAGTTGTCTTGCTTCTCAGATGGAAAAACGGAGGCCTGATTAAGGAACAGGTCCTGGGCCCCCATTGCATGAAGAGCTACCAGCCAGGGGCTTCCTGACTAATAGTTTAGAGATTGTCCCACCAGGATAAGATCAGGGAAAGTGTGGGTCCAACTGGGAGAGCAGGCTGCTCTGGGACGTCTGGGCCTCTCACTCCTCATGGGTGGTGTCTTGGTCATTCTGGGGACCGCAGCTCCCAGGTCAGAAACTCTGTTGCTGCCTATGGGGCCAGGGAGGCCGGGGAGGGGTGAGGCAGGAGAGTGAGGGTGGGGAGATCACCCTCAGCTGAACAGGGCGAGTAATGCTTGCCGTGGGCTACACTGCACGATGTGGCCTTGGTGTTGCTGGGTCTCCCAGATTTTCAAGACTATCTGGAAATCTGAATATTAAAGTAAAATTGTTTTTTCTTTTTAAGTTGCTAATACTGCAGGCAAAAGAAAACGTCTGTGGACTTCACTGGGCCTGCAGACCACCAGTATGTCACCTCCACAAAGACCCCTTGTGTCAAGAAGCCCAATACACTCCTCTTAGATTGTCCCTGAAACCAGCTCCACCCACTCAGGGGAGATTTGGGTGGTTTTTGCTGCCAGGCTGGGCCCCCAGGGGAGGCGTCTGCTGGCTGTCTCGGATTTTCAGAGATCATGTTCGATTTTATTCATTCAACCGATATTTGGTGAACTGAGCTCAGCAACGGAGATACAGTGGTAAATAGGATAGACACGATCTACTCTTTTAGGAACTCGGAGTGTACCAGGAGGCAGGTATCACAGGCCCCTAATCACATGAATAAATATAAGATCACTAAGTGATACTCACCAAGAATGAAAAGCAGAGGTTCGAGAGAAGGGTGTAATGGCGTCAGGTTTAAAGTGGGGAGAATAGGCAGCGAAGGCCCAGGTGATGAGTGAGGAGAGCCTTCTGGGCTGGGGAGCAGCGTATACAGGGCTGTGTGGCGCTGATGGATGAACCTGATGAAGGGTAGTGAAGCTGCGGAGTAAGAGGCCGGGGAGCCTGGGCAGAGGGCAGGAGAGAAAACGACTGACCTGGGGCAGGGAGCTGGTGCCTGCACCTTGAGGGGTGAGGCAGGATTTCAGCAAGGAGCCACCTGAGCTGACTTACGTATCTCCACAGTCACCTGGTGCTAAGTGAGGGTGCAAACAAGAGTGTATGAAGAGAGAGAGTGGTCACGGCCCAGATGAGAGAGGAAGGAGCTGGGACAGGGTGGAGGCAGTGAAAAGGATAAGAGCCGTCAGGAGATATATTTAGAGGGAGAGCCAACTGGACACAGTGATAGCTATGTTTCCATTAAAAGTTACTGCTTGGGATAACCCAAGAGCTGCTTGCTGCTGTCGCCAGCAAAGTCCCTGGTTAGACTGGATGTGGGCGGAGGATGGTAACTTACTCTTCATGTGTCCCGTGCGGTGCATCACTCCCTTTCCTGAGAGACGTCCACTCGTACCTGCAAGCCTCATCCAATGTGGGCTCAGTGTCTGTGAGTTAACATTTGTCCTTTGAATTTGGTTCTTATCAAGTGGTTTCCAAGCACTTAACATCTGCTGTCCCTGGGTGGGGTCCTGGGTGTGGAGGACACCCCAGAGCTTCTCGACTCATGCCTGCCAGGAGAGTAGTGATAGTACTAGTTAGTTCATGAGGTGACTGTCATGGTTCCCGGTGCTTTCCATAGGCTTACCCAATTGAATCAGGTAAACTGTCCTCCCTATTTGCAGGTGAGAAGACTGAGTGAGGTACAGAGAGGCCAAGTAACTTGCTGTTGGTTGTATGTGTAGTAGATGTGAGCACTAGTGGTTGAACCCACGCAATCCGTTCCCACGTCCCTGTACTTAAGCCCTACTCTTCATGTGCGAGCCAACAGTGGTCTTTAGAGAGAGGGGTGTTGAGTGGATGCTGCATACTGTGTTGCTGCGAAAGACTCATGAATGGCTTTGCCCACATCACCGCCATTCTTCCATCCCGCAGTGTTGTCAGGAGATCTGCCCTGGACGTGCTCATCTTGATAGACGTCATGGCCAGAGTCCTCTAGCCAGGGGTGCTGTGTCCTATCCCTGCTGAAAGGAGCAGTGAGGGGTCGTGCCTCCTGCAGTGGGGCTGCTGGTTGGACCAAGGATCAGCCCTTGATCCAGAAGCGATCCGTGTATAGGATGCCAAAAGCCTAGAGGCGGCCAGAAAGGAAGGCCTGGCCCATGGGTGTAAGCTAAGCCCATCAGCAGTTTCCTATAAGGGCTTTGCCTGGATGCAAATACAATCAGCCCATAAAGAAGAAGAAACCAACAGGAGAGACTATAGAGTTTTGTGAGGAAGACGGATAAGACAGGAGGTAATAACAGAGACACTATGCCCACACACCCAGGACTGAGTTTCGCTTCCCAAACATTCCTTCTGCGCAGCAGTGTTTTTTTTTCCTTGCTTTCTTTCTTTTTTATAAGGAAGTTCCTCAGAACACTAAATGCCTAAGGAGGAATTTTCCTGATAAGGAGGCTGTAGGGCAACTGGCCAGCTGCTCTTGATTTGCATTTCCAGGCAACTAGCCAGTTGCTCTTGATCTGCAAGGGAAACCCGGGACTCCCAGGGAAGAGAAACATAGTTCTCTGATTACAGACTTTAGGATGACAGAAGGCTTGTGTTTGTTATTCCAATAGAGCAGGATGGTTGGGATGCATGGCCCAACTCCTTAAGCTCCCCTTATGCTGTCTTTCCTGGGGACAGCATGCCTGTGACAAAGGCTGTACCTTTGTCATTGCTTTGCTTCCTCTTTCAGATTCTTAAGTTTATGAGATACACCCTCCTGCAAGGATAGTGTTTTCTAAGGTGTGTTCCTTGGAACTCTACGTTTATGATATCCCCCTCCCCATTCTTAACCAACCTTCCCCCTAAGTGTTCTAAGTTTCAACAAGTTTGGGAGGCCCTGTTTGCTAGTTTGCCCTTAGAGGTTCACAGGGTGTATTAGCATGTTATATCGCTCCTAGAATTCTGGAAACTTCTTTAACATGGCCTTTTCTAAGGTTTCCCAAACTTAATTGACTTAAAATACCTTTTTTCATATAATAGCCACTAATAACCCATGGTACCAGGATTCTGTGGACTAGACTTTGGGAAGTTTTTATCTAGGAGATCTCAGGCATATTCATTCAGCATCTAACAGACTACTGGCAGCTAATTCTGTCTCAGGCCTTGTGCCAGGTGCTGGGCCAAAAATTATCAGTCTCAGGCCCTGTTCTTAGGGAGCCCAATTAGGGGAAAGACACAGAGAGGGGGACCCCAGGCCGTCTTAAGGCAGTGGAGGATTCTTGGAGGAGGGGACATTTGACACCAGACAAAGGTCCAAGGCCTGCAGGAGATGCACTCAGCCCACAGTGGCTCCAGAATGGACTGAGGACAACATTCAATGTAGTAAATGCTTACCCATTACTTTCTAGTTAAGGGGGGAAACTATACTATGGATTTTGGTTCTTAGCAAAAGCGCCTTTAAGGATTAAGCTATAGACATTTTCCAGGCTGATTTCCTTTGTCATTGAGAAAGCAATGATTTAGAGGAGCCGTCTCAGACCCTACACCAAACTTACTGACCTGGTTCTGACTTCACTGGAACATGTGGAGTGGATGTTGCCAAGGGCCAGTGTAGATAAGACGGAGAACCTGACACAAACATGCCCATCTGCCTTGCAGAAAGAGAACAGGTGGAGGGAGAAGGGCCTGCTTTCTGAGCAGTCATCAATAAGCCATGTAGAAATAGTATCAATTCACTCTGCAGAGAACCAGTTCTTCCAGGTGCATAGGACAGAATGTGATTTCTCATGCCAACCATGCACCTCGCACTGAGCTAGACGTTTTCCTGCAAGTTATCTCATTTAATCCTCCTAACAATCCTACGGGGGAAGGCAGGTATGTTCATTTTACTGATGAGAAAACCTTGGTTTGGAGAATTCAAGGGACTGGCCAAGGGTGTGGCTAGGACGTATACTGAGGGACGTTTGTGGGCAGATCCACTGCCCATCACACTGTTTCACAGTGTCTCCTCATGAAATGGGGCAGGGAAGTTTGTCACAGGTAAGCCTCCGACTTAACACTGTGCTCGAGAGGTAGACCAGGTGTACAGTGCTCTTGCCTTTGACCAACCATCCTGCGTCCTGGACTCTAACTTCTCACTCACTCCTGATCACCTCCTTACGACAAAGGAGAATTTGTCCTTTTGCCTCCTGTACTTCTTGCACTGTGGGCGTACACTTTCACCTTGACCGATGAGGCAATTCCTTCCACAAAACTTCCCCTTCACCATCAAAAAACCCACCACCTCCAATTGTAGTTTATTGGTTGCTTTGTTGGCATTTAGTGGAGAATGCAGAAAATTTTAGAGTCTCTCCCTCAGCTCTCTTTTCATTTGTTACATCCTAGAGGTGAATTGTGTACCTTTATATTTAGCATGTTATTAAGGATAATTATACTTCCAAATCAAAGGGATTATTCAAATTAAATGGGAAATGATTCAGTGCAGCAGAGTCGGATTTTCTAGTAAGATGGGACTGAAAAGAGACCTAATTGTAGAACCGGGATTTCCATCCACTGGAGATATACGTACGGCCCTCGCGTGTGTAGGATGGAAGGTGTGAAGCTGGAGTCTCCTGCTAGGTCTGCCCTTGGGGTGAGCAGCCCAGAGTCCAGTGCTGTCTTTGGTGCTGAAACAGTTTTTTTCCAGAGTCGTGAGGGAGGGCTCAGAAAAACGTCATGGCTTAGCCCCTTGGATAAGCTGGGTCCTTATTTCTTTTCTAAAGTCACAGGCTCCCTCTGGGGGGGAGAAAATTAAATCATTTCCTTCTGATCTCATTGCATTATTCCAGCACTCACAGCATGGCTAAATGGCCCAGGGCAGGCAGCCTTGGTTGAGTCTGGGGCTCCATGGGACCTCTCCTCATTATAAGCTGCCTCCACACTTTCAACATGGAGCCCCAAGCTCCAGGACGCGTACCCCAGGTCGGGAGGCACAGACTCTAGGCTATGGTATACTGGTTTAATATCGTCTGATTTGCTTTTAGATGCAGAATATTTGGTTGAAAATCTTAAGTGGAATCCCAAGATATACAATAGATTAAAATTCTCTGCTTTCATTGAAGTAGGGGAAGTGTGTGAAATTCCAGCCGCACAGTCCTACCCCCAGAAGACCCTTACGAGTCTATGCGGATACCCTATGAGTCCATGATGCAAGCCTGAAAACCACTAATTTTACTCCAATCTTTTCCTGGCCCTTGACTGTTACTTCCTTTTGAAACTAAGCTCAGGTCACCTCCTGCAGGAAGCATTCCCTGATTCCTGTGCTGGGTTAGGGGCTGTGCTCCCCAGCCCTGTGCTCCTTTTTATCCCTACACTGCTCACTGTTGGGTAACTGTGTGTCTCCTCCACTGGACCCAGAGGTCCTCGAGGACCAGGATCATGTGCCTGGAACAGGGAGTGTACACAACAAATACCAAGAGGTTGATGTTTAATAAGCCTCCCACTGAAGGCAAGACAGGAACTCACCGACAGCCTTCCCAAGAAATAATTTCACAGACCCTGCTTCAACGCACCCAGGGATGGGACACTCACTCCAAACTGAACTATCCCTTTCCATATGAAGACTTCTGTCATAATAAAAGTCTTCTTCATTTTGAGCCAAAACACATCTTTCTGCAGCGTCTACTTCCTAAGGTTATACAGGAAAGGCCTCACCCCTCTTCCACAATTGTATTTTCAAGTACTTGAGGAGAGATGTGACAGGTCTCATTTCTGGGCTCAACTCCATCTGTTCCTCATGGGACATTATTTTGAGTCCTTTCACTTGTTTGTTGTTTTCTTCTGCACACACACAAATGTGTCTCTCTCCATCCAAAAGCCTGGAGTTGGATTTTGAAGTTTATATGTGTGTAAGCGTCTCACATTTACTGCTCTTGTGAAATGATTTCTTTAGTTTCATCCCACTGCTCCAGGTTGGCATCTCTCCTAGGTTTTCTCCTCTAGATCCTTCTCTGTCTCATATTGGGAAATGTTTAAATTCAAAGGTAAAGAGATGTTCTTGACCTCTTCTTTTAGCAGAGTGACTGTTGGTGTGAAGCCAGAATTTCTTTTATATGGCTCACCTTGGGTTAGAATGAAAAAGCAAGATCCATGGGGGCAGGGAATTTTGTCTGTTTAGTTCACTGCTATATCCCTAGTACGTGGAAGAATGTTTGGCATAACCTAGGTGCTCAATGCATATTTGTTGAATAATTGAAACATGTAAGACTGGTGCTGGCATGTCCTAGACCTAAACACAATGAAGATGGTGCCAGAACCCAAGTCAGAAGAATTAACTGTCACTCAACGGTCCTCATGCTTCAACGCACAATGTAAGATTCTCTCCCATCCCTTGCTCATGTCTGCAGGTGCGGGGATGAGTGGGACAGGGTTAATTTATTTCTAATAGTTGGTGCCTAACACAAGAAAGCCAAATGGATCCAGATGATAGGAAATAAAATGAGTGGAAATGTTGATAAAAATACCAGTGATAGTTTATGTTTGTTGTGGGCTTACTAAGTGCTTCACACTTCACGTACATTTTTCTCATATCCCTATTATTTTAGAAGGACACGTGATTCACAAGTTCACTGCCTATCCGTGGCATAGATCCCCTGAAGGCCTGCCAAGTTGTAAGTTTCCTGAGGGCAAGACCTGACTCTGGCCTCAGCTGAGTCTATGCACAGAGCTGAGCTTGAGACAAAGGAGATTGATGAGAGCAGAGGCAACTGGAGGCAGTGGGACCAGCTGAGAGACTGTTCTTATTCCTGGCATTGGGAATGGTAGGGTAACGTGGCAACACAAGAAAAAAATATACATATATACATAAAGATATACATATATGCATACATGTATATATGCACACATACATACATATCTATTTAATAATAAATGCAAATGTGTTTTCTCAAAGCTAGTGTTAAATAAATTGAAATTTAATACTTTGAAAGCCAAGGTTTTCTTCTTTTTTTCAAGTCAGCCTTATTGAGATATAATTTAACACAGCACAATCCCCTTTTAAGTGTATAGCTCAACAAATTCCCACAAATGTGTACAGCGGTAGCCACCCCTACCATCAATACACAAAACATCTCCATAACCCCAACAAGGTCCTGTGTGCCCCTCTGCATCCAATCTCCTCCTCCTACCCCCAGTCTCTGGAAACCACTGATCTTATATCTGTCCCTATAATTTTGCCTTTTTCAGGACGCCATATAAAGTGAATCCTACAGCTTGGAGCCTCTGTGCCTGACTTCTTCCACTTAGTGTAGTGCTTTTCACAGTCACCCGTGTTGTTGCACGTATTAGTAGTTTGTTCCTTTTTTGGGCTGTCTCTTCTATTTTCTGGAAGAGTTTGTCTAATTGATATTATTTTTCCTAAAATATTTGGTAAGACGCTCCTGTGGGGCCATTTGGATCATAAAGCTATATTTTTAAATCACAGGAATGTGTTGGTTATTTTGGACACTTGGCCCTTTTTCCCCCACCAGGGAGGGACTGAGGCGTCCGTGTATCTCGTGGCTCCCCTGGCTGCCGCTGGGTGGCTTGTAGATCAGAAGGTGCCGGGCGGGGACAGGGGAAGAGGGAAAGATGAAGATTCAGCAATGACTTGGGGAAGAAACTGGTGGGAGGGGTGAAAGGTCAAAGAAGTGGCATCCAGTGCTTCCAGAGCAGAGCGCAGGAAATAGGAAAACAAGGCCTCAAACCTTCTTATGGTCTGTTTATTCAGGAGAAAAATCACACCATCAAGGTCGTATTGCTGTTTGTTTGCTATTTCCATTTTCCGTAGAAAGAGAAAAAACAAGCTTCAGAAAGAGGCTGTTTATCAGGACATTTCAGCCTGTGTCCAGACCAAAATGGTTTGGACAGCTTTAGATAAATATGTGATTCCTTTTATGGGCTTGGTGAGGGAAAACTTCCAGATGCTTTGAAGTGTTTCTGATGTTACTGCAAATTCTCAGTATTTAACACCCCAGAGTCTTCCCAATGGCAACAGTCTTGATTTGATCACCTCTAGTCTCATGTCCTAAGGACAAATCTCCAGGGCTGCTTTCAGGCAAGTTTGCTGAGATTCAGGCCCCTGTAAAGCATTTCTCCTGCTAAAGCTTGAGAGGACATGGATTGTAAAGGGACATCCTACTGGAGTACTCACAACAACCCGTATTGCTGGTGTAAAGAACGGCATCTAACATTCTGATGATAATGTACTACTGCAGGGGGAAGGGCTTTAAGAATTCAACAAGGGAATTGCTAAACCTGGACAAAGGCAGCCCACTGGGGAGAGGGTTACAGAGGGGATTTTGGTGGCAGGCCCAGGTGTCCTTAGAAGGTTTTCAGGGAGCTTGGCTTCAGCTTCACCCGTTGTCCTTGCCCTCCTCTCAGTTACCTGAGCGTGCCATGTTCCACATCCTGCCATCAGCTTCCACTCCACTCTACCTTCCCAGCTCTTCAGTGGAGTTTTCTGGTGTTGGGGGGAGGCTTTCTACTTCTAATAAGCTGCTCACCCACTCACTCTTTTAACAAACAGCTACTGAGCAACCCCTGTTTGTTTGACCCATGCTCAGTTAGGGGTCCCACTTTGTGCTCCCATGACACCTACGGTGTGACCTCTCCCACGTGCACTTGCCTGGCTGAAGGGGGCTATTAATGATGAAAAAGGAATACACGCTTCACACCTATTAGGATGTCTGTTATAAACCAAAACAAAACAAAGCAAAGCAAAAGACGTGTTGGCGAGGATGTAGAGAAATTGCAATCGGTGGGAATGTTGGATGGGAATGTTGGATCGTGCGGCTGTTGTGGAACGCAGTGTGGCAGTTCCTCAAACAACTGAATGTAGATGTACCATATGAGCCCGCGATTTCACTTCTGGGTATATACCCCAAAGGCTTGAATGCAGGGACTCAAGCCGACACTTGTACACCCACGTTCATAGCAGCATTTTCACAATAACGCAAAGGTGGAAGCAGCCCAAGTTTGCAGGAGTGGATAAACAAAATGTGGTCTATATATGCCATGGAATATTATTCAGTCTGAAAAGGGAAGGAATTTCTGTCACATCCTCCAACATGGATGAATCGTGAAGACATGCTAAGTGGAAGAAATCAGTCACAAACGGACAAATATTGTATGATTCCATTTGTGTGACATACCTAGAGCAGTCAAATTCATAGAGACAGAAAGGAGGATGGTGGTTGCCAGGGGCTGAGAGGAGGTGGGAATGGGGAGTTTTTATTTAATGGGTACAGTTTCAGTTGGGGAAGATGACAACATTCTGGAGATGGATGGTCGTGATGGTGGCACAACAATGTGAATGTACTTAATGCCATTTCAAAATAGTCAAACTGGTAAATCCACTCAATCCTTCCTCCTTAACACAAGACAGAAAAGGCAGAGTTGTCAAGCTGCTTCCAAATGCTTATTTGGGAGGACACATGAGATCAATTCTATATCAGTTCTTTGACAAACAAATGCTGTCCAAATGTAAGGAAATAATTTCCTGGAGGACTGGGGTCCTGTATTAGTTAGGATGTTTTTGGTTGTAATTAATGGAAAATTCAACACAAACTGGGGGACTTCCTGGATTATATAAATAAAAATATCTAGTAGTAGGTGCAGTTCATCAGGGCTCTGACTCACTTTTTCTGTAATATTTTTTCTACCCTGCGATTCATTGAGTGTCAGCCTCACCAGCTTCTAGGTTACTTTCATGCAACAATTTAGTCACCCACCCATGTGCTGAGAGAAGCAAGGAAAAGAGATAGAGAATCAGTACCCTTGGACTCCTGCCAGTTTTCCATTTCTGGTTATAGACCTTCCTGGTCTCCAGCTGTGTTCTAATCCTTGGGTGCTGAAAGCCAATCCCCACCCTTAAAATAAATTTTCATTTTCTCTTTAATCCAGCATCAGCATGTTTCTGTTACTTGAAACCGAAGAGTCCAAACAAACATGGAAGAACTCCTCTTTCACACCTCGCTTTTTGCCCCCCCATTCCTGTGCTGCCTGGGCTCTGAGCGAGTTATCTCCATGAAGGAAACAGACTGTATACATTCAGAATCACACACCATCTTCCTCAGCACCACACTGGCCCATTGTTCTGAAACCAAACTTGCGTCCTTTGATTTCCTAGCAGGTTTCTAGGCCCCTCATGGAAAGGTGCCCTTGCTGAGCGCCGCCCAACTTCCCCCTTGACAACTTGAAGGAGAACGTTTTAGGATGAAGGTGGGGCCCTTGCTCGCCATGTTTCCTCACGCGTAGGGTAAATCCGGAAAGGACAGTGGCTGAGTCCATCACGTCCTGCCCCCTCCCAGGGACCAGCCTGGAGTCAATGCTTCCAACTGAACTTAGAGATGAATTGATTGATTGATAGTGAAGAGACAACCTTATATTTCCAATTTCTCACTGGCCACTATCTTCCTTTATAAAATAGATGCTTTGACATTATAGGAAGTTATATGAAAGTAATTGCTTGTGCTGTTCAAGTTACTCTGCTTAACTTCTTCTAAAAAAGTGGATAGAACTCAAGTAGGGAGCAGCTGTGAAAGCTGAGTCTGTTCTTCAGCTGGATCCTCTTCCAAGCAGGTCTGAGTGGCTCCTAGTTTACAAGAAGTTGGAGGATAAACTAGACCCCAACTAGTTTCCAATAGGCCCCAAGGATAATGGAAAAACGGAGACGTCTGTTCTGAACAGCAGATAAACTTTTGGTGGCCTAGTCTTTTGTCATTAAATCAAATTATAGAACACATTGGAGACCTCCCTCCCCCACAAAACAAAACAAAACAAAACAAAACAACAAAAATTCTGTTCATGTTTTGCCCACCCTGCTGTTGTTCTGTTGTTGTTGTTTGATAGTCTCTCAGAGTTGGACTCTGGAGAAAAGTGGTTCTTATTAATGTACTCTATTTATCTATCCATCTATCTGTCTATCATCTATTTACCATCTAATCTTTTTAATGTTTAATTGATGGAAGTAAATTATGTAGTTTCACTGAGCAAGTAAGGTATGGAGCTCTCCAGAAAGGGATAGGTGTGCAAATTAAGAATGCGGTCCGGTGAAATTTGTGTACTGAGTCCAATTACTCTTGATCTCAAGATGTGATAAAGAAGAGAGGTGTGTCTAGGAATAATTTTCCTTCCTTGAATTGGAAGGAGAGAACTGAGGCAAACAAGCCTCCCAGAATTCAGCCTTCATGGGTTTTCAGGGAGAATATTAAGAAAACAGGTGGTGGTGACAGAGGTTGTTTGGGGAGAGTGATGGGAAAATAATGTTTTCAAGAAGCATTAGGACAGAGAAGAGCAATTTTCAGGCTTTTCTGTGTAGTCTGAATAATACCTCTTATTTTATGTACAAAATGATCAAAGACAAGATTCTGGAGGGAAAAGGCACAACCAGCCTAACTTCAGCAAGAGCTCTGGGCTGGTGGTAAAAGATTCCACAGTTAGAAATAGATGAGGTGTCAGCCTGAGTCCTCTGCATAAAAGCCACCACACAGACATTCATTATAAGAGGACCGATGACCATCTGCTGGCCATGGTCCTGCTTTCGTATTCAGATACGTGAGAGGTCACTGGCCAGAACCAATGTCCACTTCAGCTAATGATGTCATCGGAGAGTGCCTGCAGCCATACACAGCAATTCAAGAGGGGTTGTAACTTAGGATAGGCCTGGCGATATGGGGGTTTGTGTGGGGGTGCATGCCGCTGCAAAGCCTTCTGAAACATGAAAGTGTGATGGAGTCCAGGTTTTTGTGGGTTGACTTAGCCCTCTCCTCTTTCAGAATCCTCCACCCACTCCCAAATAAGAACCATTTCCTGAGGAAGACAGAATTTCAGCTTTGAACATAAGCCTCGGTTTCTGTCAGCTGCACTATCCAGGTAATGATATGCCTACCTCACGAAGTTGATGTGAAGAACAAGTGAAATAATCTTAAGCCCTGAGCACAATGCTTGTTACATATAGATGCTCAAGAAATTTTAGATACTGTTGGTATTAATGTTGGTATAAGTATTTAGTGTTTTCCCAGGACACTTCCTAACAGTCAGGAAAAGAGAAACCACCCTAGATCTTTCAAATAGCGGAAGTTAAGACGGGGAATTGGTGATGCAAACATGGAAGAGTTGAGAAGCCAAACCATGGGACATAAGGTATCCCAGAGGTTAGCAAAATAGGAAACTGCTATGGGCTTTAGTGCTAGAGAAAAAAAAGGTGGAGCGTCCAGAGGCCAAGGCCCTCAAGCTGGATTTAGAAACATGGTGGGGCCTGTCCAGAGGGAGGTGGGACAATAACGGAAGAGCCTGTCTCTCTAGAGCTAGAATCAGCCATTGCTTCTCTCTCTTGCTGAGACACAACCAAGGGTAATGCAAGATAAGAAGTAATACTCTGCTGTCTTCGTTTTTCCCATTCTTCAGTCTTCCACGAGTGTCTCCCAATAGCTGAAATTACCCAGGAGCAAGTTGGCAAGGGGGGAAATGTAGTTCTGTACCAGACAGAGTAGAGCAGGAAAAGAGAAGGGAGTAGATATGAGAACAAACAAGCCAATGACCACTATTGTTCATGAAGGTGGAAGAGTTGACCTGATGCAATCCTTGGGATGTAGTAGGGATGGTCTTTAGTCTTCCCAGCCTTTTGGCCCTTGGGCTTGCCTTCCACTCATTGTTTTGTGCTCATCTTGCTCATGTAAGCCTGCCCTGAGGGCATGTCTCCCCTCTCAGGGGTCAACTGAGAGGGTTGGCTACAGTTGAAAGTTGGCTACAGTTCATCTGGCTACAGTTGAAAGAGTTGTCTCTCAGGGAATTTATATTATAACATGGACCAAGACCATGAAGTAAGGGAAGATGTCCTAATAGTGACATTTCAGGCTTTAAGATATTTTGTTTTATTTGCAAACCCAGGATCTTTATTTCTAGAGTCTTGAAATTACCTCATTTTATTGTACTTCACTTTATTGTGCTTCACAGGTGTGCCTTTCTTTCTTTCTTTCCTTCTTTCTTTCTTTCTTTCTTTCTTTCTTTCTTTCTTTCTTTCTTTCTTTCTTTCTTTCTTTTTTTTTACAAATTGAAGACAAAACATTCACTAGCAAAAAGATTATAACTCGATTGCGATACTCACTTAATTATGGTGGTCTGGAACTGAAACCACAATATCTACGAGGTCTGCCTGTACAACACAAGCTCTGTTTATATTGTGTTTCTCTGAAAAGAAGACCTGGTCTTATATTAATTTTTGTTCCAAAAGATGCATTAGGGCTTATGTTCAGCGATGTCATCTTGAAAAATCATGCTAGGGCTTATTTTCCGGTTAGGTCTTATTTTTGGGGAAACACAGTATATACAGATTATTTAATTTGGCATCACAATCCTGTGAGGTAGATGGACATGGATTGATTCCCCATTTTTCAAAGAAAGCTCAGAGAGTTGGAAAAATATGTTCACTGTGATACAGCTATAACTGGTAGAGCGGGGATTCAAATCCAGGCTTCTCTGACTCCCATGAGAGGAGTCTCTCTACTCTGCATGGTGCTTTTCTCAAGGGAAAAAAGTGGGTTCAAGTAATGTCATTTATTGGAGTAGTTCACTCTTTTTGCTATTAAAATGCTTTCTTTATCACATATTAAATTTCCATGTGTACGGGGCCTGTTTCTGGAATATTTTGTTTTCCCCAATTTCATCAGTCTAATCCTAGTTAACCATCATGCTGCTTTAATTACTTTAGCTTTAGAGTATGATACAATAAAATGGCAAAAAATGTTCCTTCTCCCTTTTTCTCCTTGTTCTTCCTCTTCACACGTTTCTTGGCTCTTCTTGCATATTGTGTTTTTCAGGCTACTCTTGGAATCTACTCATCAAATGCCAGAAAAGAAATCTATTGGACTTTTGATGGATTACACTGAATTAATTTGAAGAGAATTGTCATCCTTGCTATGGTGAATCTTTCCATGTAACAACCTGGGATATCTCTCCATTTATTCCATTCTTTTTTATGTCCTTTGGTAAAGTTTTATGGCTTTATTCAAGCAGGTATTGCACAGTTCTTGTTAGATTTATTCCTAGACTTATTATAGTTTTGGTTGTGGACATGAATAAGGTATTTCCTCCCCTGAGATTTTGTAATTGGCTGTTGCTGATGTAGAGAAAGCTCCTGGCTCTTGTGTGCTCTTGTATCCAATCACCTTCCCAGACTCACTTGTTGGTTTTAATGGCTCTTCAGTGTACTATCCTCAGTTTTCTAGGTAGGAAATCAGATTGTTTTCCCTAGCATATTTAAGCTGTTCTTTCTCTTCTGCCTTTATTCCCCCACAAGCACTCTATAACTTATCCCATTGCTTTTATATCCTGTCTTGAATAGTAGTAATGTCTGTGTATTTTATTGCCTTTACTAGATTGTCTGAGGCTGGAAATTGTCTTATTTATCTTTATGCCATCTCTCCCCATTCTCCCAAGACCCTAGCATATTACGTGGCATAAAGTAGACAGTATATGCTCAACAAAAGTTTCTGTAATAATTAGTCATGCCTTGTAGTGTAGGGAATACGCACGTTACATCCAGATAAGCCAACTGTATCCTAGCCTGACTTCCTGTATCCTGAGGTGTTTTCCCCAGCTCAGGCAACCAAACCAGAATCACCTTGCCCTGTAGAGGGAGGGCCTTAGAGTACAATAGGAAACAAAGCTGTCAAATTCTTGGCTTTGGAATTCAAAATTCAGGTCCAGACAAAAAGGCAAGCGTTGTGGTGCAATGAAGTTTCATTCCCTTTCCTATGTAGTCCAACACACACACACACACACACACACCCTAAGACTAGACAAAGATTCTGCAGAGAAGGAAGGAGAGGTCTGTAAAGTTGCACCCAAGTCAGCAGCGAGACCCCATGCCTGGAGCTCTATCTCAGCAGAGACATCAGTGACCCCGGGGAAACTGTCAGTCTTTTTGTGGGGGAACAGAAGACATTGCCCCAGCTGAGGAATCCTTTGTTATCCAGCCCCCCCCCCCTTTTTTTTAACATTGGTGAAAGGCAGTTTATTAGAAATGAAAGTACAGTCCAAAGAGATAGGAGTAGGCCCAAGCAACAAAGTGGCTCAAAAGGCCCTTTGTTATCCTTTAAGATGCCAAAGAAGACCACCCCCCAGTGTCAGTCAGCGGGTGAACGATGACAAACTGGCAGGAGTGATGCCCTGCTGGGGCCTGAGCCTTTGCTACGTCTCCACGCCGCCCACTCCATGCCAACCCTCTGCTATCCATGGGTCAGGGCACCCTGAAGCCCCCAGAGAGGAGAGAGGGCCTTGACACCTACGGGTAGCAATGACCTAGAAAGAAAAGCCCTTTACTCTGCACCCACCCAACCCTTGGCAAAAGGCCTAGAAGAAACCTGCTCCACGTCTCCCACCTGGTGGAGGCAGAGGGTAAACAATCACCTGTTTACAATTATCTTTGGAGGGAACAGATTGGCGGAGTCAATGGTGCACCTGTCATTCCCATGGCCAGGCAAACGGCCCGTAGATGAAGAACGTTCACTAGCTGTCTGCTAGGCGAAGGTGTGGAGCTCAACCCAGGGGCTTCTCCAGAGATGCAGGTAGAGGGATCTTAGAGCAGCAGACCAGCCCCCGCCCCGGTGCTGCCTCCTATAAGGTCCCAGTCGGGGCATGAGGCATCCAGCTGTGTGCTGCAAGGGACTTCCTCGGAGCACACTGCACAGATGGTTCCAGAACCTCAGCCTACCTAGTTCTTCAGCCCGCTGGGAGAATTAGCCTCAGGGAACTGGCCCTGCGCATCCAGGCAACAAACATGCTTCAAAGCCGGGTTTTGATGTTCTCCTGAGCCCCCTTCTAGTGCACTGCGAAATCCGAGTTCAGAAGTGGGGGTGGGGTGCAGCGCTTTGTAGTCTTGGGAAGTGAGATGGGCGCCATTAAGGTGTTTCAAACTGACCCACATCCTAAGTACAGTAACTTTAGAAAACCAGAGAATGTCTAAACTGAAAGGGCTTCAGAGATGCTAAATCCAGCTTAAGTTTTGTACGGCTGGGGCCCCAAAAGGAGTGGTGGCAGCCTGGGGTCCCACAGATGGTCACTATCGCCTCCATGTACCATCCACCCCTCCGATCACAAAGCAGACACGAGTGCCTGTCTTTGTGTCTAATCCTCAGCTTTGTTTATATCTGCACCGCTGCCATCAGAGGGGCTGTGAGAGCAGCGTTATCTTCCCTTCTCCCCCAGCATGTGGGCGAGTGAACAAACTGGGTGTTTGGGTGAATATATAAACTTTACCTCATTACTGCTGAGTCAAAACAGGGGGCTGAAAGATGAAACAGAGCCACTCTCCTTCTCCCCAGCCCTCCCTGACAGCTGCGCACCCTGGAGTCAGCCGGGTAGCCTCTCAATGCGAGGAGTCACGGATGCTGCCAGTTCCTACAGGAAGCAGTAACTATGCTTCAGTGTGCTCTTCCTTTTGCAGATGTGCTTGGCTCTTTCTGATCTTGTCTTCGTTTCCTAGGGCTGCTATAACAAGTACCACAAACTGGACGGCTTAAAACAACAGAAATTTCTCTCACAGTTCAGTGGGCCAGAAATCCAAAAGTCTAGGTGTCAGCGGAGTTGGTTCCTTCTAGAGGCTCTGAGGGAGAATCCTTCCTTGCCCCGCCCAGTTTCTGGTGGTTGCCAACAACCTTCGGTGTCCCTTGGCTTGCACAGGCAGCACTCCTGTCTCTGCCTCCATCTGCATATCAGCTTCTTCTCTGTATCTCTGTGTTTCTTTTTCTGTCTCTTACAAAGACATTCTCATGGGATACAGGGCCCACCCTAATCCAGTGTGATCTCAACTTGAGCCTTGCTTTAATTATACCTGCAAAGACCCTATTTTCAAATAAGGTCACATTCTGAGCTTCCAGCTGGACATGAATTTTGGGGGACACTTGTTAACCCACGGCAGACCTGTAATTCCATTAACCAGATTTGGTTCTCTGCTCCAGTGCATCCAGCCACACACTTTCTAGTGAAAACCAGGTTTGTGAGCAACAGCCTCCAAATCCTGAAGAGCAGCAGGAGGAGAAAAGAGAAGTGACTGCTTGTTGAGGGTCTGCGTGTGCCCAGTGCCCCACCAGGCCTGGTACAGCCTTCCCTTTAATCTTCCCAGCAGCCCTCATGACATATTATTGCCTCCATCTTCCTAAGGAGAAAAACACAGGCTTGGAGGAGTTAAAAGACATCCGAGATTGTAAAGGACACGCTAGGGTTCAAGTCCAGATCTGTTTGACTCAAAACCCATTTCTTTCTATTACGTGCATTATACATGAGTGACTACTGGGCACTGGGGAAACAACAGAGAAAAAGGCCTCATAACGTGGATCTTACATTCTGGTAGAGGAGACAGGCTATACATACACAGGACAATATTAGGAAGAGATAAGTGCTCTGATGACAGTACACCAGGGTGGCACGATAGGGACCTAGGAAGAGTGATTTTCAGCAAAGATTTCTCTGGGGAGAGATGCCTGAACTGAGACTCAGTGTCAAGAAGGAGCCAGCAGTGGGCACAGCCCAGGCAGGGCGCATGGGAAGTGCAAAGACCCTGAGGTAGGGAGGAACTTAGCAAGTTAAAGGAAGAGAAAAACTCCCGTGGGGCTGGCGTAAAGTGGGGGTGGGGCTGGATTACAGTAAGAAATGGAGCCAGATCAAGAAAGGAGTCATCAGCAGGTAAAGATCTTGCATTTTCTTTGAGGTTGATGAGAATCCTTGGAAAGGACTGCATCGGGGGTGCAATGTACTCTAATGGTTGCTTTTGAAAGATCACTCACATTCTTGTGTAGAGAACTAACTGTATCAGGTCAAGGGGAAACTAGAGAGTGGTTAGAAGGTACATAGTGAGTGTCCAGGTGAAAGATAATGGAGGCCTGGACAAAGGTGGAGGCTGTGAGGATGGATGGAAGAGGGCGCAGTGAGGGAGTTTGGGGCTAGAGCTGGGTTGGGTGACAGATTAGATACAGGTAGAATCGACGAGGGGTGGTTTCCTCTGTTTGATTGAGGGTGGAAGGAGATGCCCCTTTCCAAGAAGGGATGTCTGGTGAAGGTATTTCATTATGTGCATGGGATAAGAGTCAGGATGGGGTGCCGTCCTGCCACCCCCACTTTCTTCTCCAAGCATGAACAATCCAAGATGGTGTTGGATGGAGGGCGCAGGCAGGGAGATTCTGGAGCCTGGCACAGTTCTGGAAAGCAGCTTGGGAGGACAGGGACACTTCTGGGGAAGATCAAGGGCAGGCATTGGGCCCTTTGGGGACAGGAAAGCTGCAGACATGGAAAAGAGGGGCCTGGAATCAGGAAAATGGGATGGGAAAGGACAAATATCACCAACTTAATGGTGGCAGGAATAGCAGCCTGAGCAATGGGGCCAGAAACTGGAAGAGGTAAGAGTAGCCTGGAGGTTGGGAGGCACAGTGGGGCCCCGAGGGGAGCACTGATACTGTGGCCACTAGAGAGGCGAGGTGTGCTCTTGGAGTGGGGCTAGCAGATGGCACGGTGCAGGCACGGTGCCCCAGTGAACCACTGAGCCTGCCCACCCTCCTGTAAACCATGCCCCTGGGGGAAAGGATCTGATTAACAGATGTACGCTAAGGTGACCATGTCTGAAACCAGTTTGCATGTGACACTTCATCCTTCCTTCCATATTTCCTGAGGGATTTCGAATTTAACAGGTAACAAAATGGTTAAGCTAGAAGATGAAACTCTACCTGGGTATATCAGGCATCAACCAGGAGTGGGGGAAGTATTACCCACACACGTCAAGCTCCTGAACCCCTCACATCACACCATGCAACTGCCAGCCTCTCGGGCCACTTGTGAATAGGACCTGCTTATCTCTCCATCCATTAGAATATTCTATTAATCAGAACATCTCTCTTCCCAAACACACGTTTTCTGTATCAGGGGCTGTGTAGACACCAAGTATTCATGTAAATATTTAAAAATTGTTATTTATACCTATTCCTCAAAGGGATCTGAGGTGGTTTACCCATGAAGACAGTTAAGACAATGATTTATGTTTTTCAAACTAAAAAGATTTGTCTTTTCTTTTTTTGGTTTGTTTTAAATTAAAGTTTATTGGGGTGACAATTGTCAGTAAAGTTACATAGATTTCAGGTGTACAGTTCTGTAATGCATTATCTGTATCTCACATTATGTGCTCATCAGCCAGATCAGTTCTCTTTCCATCACCATATATTAGGACAATGATTTTTTAAAGAGCTTGCTCAAGTTACATAAAAGAAGAAAAGAGGAAATTGCATCAGGAAACCAGAATAAGAGGTCATGAGCTCTAAATTTAGCTCAAAGCTCATGGCACTCCTACGAAAAGGGAAGCACACTTATTTATTTAGATTTCTGTGCCTGAAAAAGGTAAGCAGAGCAGAAGGAAACAGCTGGTGAAGCGACGTGCCATATTGGAGGGGAACAAGTGCCTTAAAGACAGACAGAGGGCTACGATCCAGGTGTGACGTGGCACAAGACATTAATTTCTTTGAGCATGAGGTTTCTTATCTGTACAATGAAGGCAGTTATGGTAAGTGGGGTGCCTCGGAGGCACGCTCCCCATGCTTGGCTCATAATTCTAAGAGGAAATGTGTCACAGGGAACTTATATAAGAACCAGTGGGTAACAGAAGAGACAGTGCCATCTGGTCAAATCTGCCTCCTCTCTGGCCTGGTGGCATCAATCATATCTTGGAAGAACACCCCTCTCGAAGGAAAGAAGAACACCCCCTGAGCCCTGGAAATTGGAGCAGACAAGACTTTGCCTGGAATGGATGTTTCAGGCCCCCAGTGCTGCTGAGGTGGGGTAATTCTGTCTGCATCTGCAGCTTGTCTTGGAGCCCAAAGCTGGCAGCCCTGGAGGCTGCTGAAGGTGTCACCATTTCTTAGAAAGCCCAGACACGACTGCACACCTCGGAGGCTGCCCACACTTCTCTGTCTGTACCATCCCACCATGTTCTGTGGAATCTAGTTCCTTCTAACGCCTCTTTTATGGGGCAGGTGTCCTCATAGGACCCCTCTCTCGTGCCCTGTTACATTTCAGGCTTCCTGGTACGAAACCCCAATTATGAAATTGTTACTGTCTGTTCACCTCTCATTAAAACTGTTCTCCAATCCCACCCCTGGCAAGGCCTTGCTCTCTGCTAGGTACATGAAAAAAAGGAACAAAGAAACAAATTCTCGAGAAGGTAACACCTATAATAATAATAATAACAATAATAATAACAACAACAACAATAGCAGGCAACATTTACTGAATGTTCATGTTGTACTAAGCACTTTACAAGGATTGTCTCATTGAATCCTTAAGACAACTCAATTCTATTTCCACTTTACACAGAGTGAAATTGAGGTTTGGAAAAGCTCAGCAACTTGCCCAGGGCGGTGAAGGGAGTAAATTCACCAGCCTGAACTATTAACCACTTCTCTTACCCCTATAGCAGTTATTCCAGGCTTTTCTTAACTTTTGTCCTACAAAGGGATACACTAGTTGTAAAATTAACTATTAGTGGAAGAGGTATTTTAGGTTAATAAATACTCTCTCAGATCCCCTTAGATGGCTTCTTGGGCACTTAGCCTCTCCGTCCTTCAGATTCCTCGTCTACAACAGAAATAGGAAGACATAGACTTTAGGGGTTACTGTGAGGTTTATATGAGTTACTGTGTGAAAAATGCTTGACCAGTACCCAGGGCAGGGTAGATGCTGCGTGAATATGTTATTATCATGAGCATTATTGTCGGTTCGGTGGCTTCCCTCTGCAGCTATGTCTGAGGAAGGTCCTCTTACAGGGTAGCAGGCGGGTTCCTGGGACAAGGAGAGCAGCAGGTGCCAGCAGCACTCTCCTTTTCTGGCTCTTTTGCACAACCAGAGAAAGGAACCAAGGAGCCAGAGAAAGGAGCCATGGAGCCTTGGCCAAGCATGGGTGAGATGACTCCTCCCAGCCAGGCCACTTCCAGTATTTCCCAGCATCCCAGGATACAGGCCTCTGTGGTGCTGATGCTGGGCCAGCCTGGGTGTTATTTTTTGTAGTGTTGACACCAAGAAGAATATACCTGCCAAAAGGACTCTTCATGTTTAATTGGGCTCAAATTCACAACCAGAGTCTAGCTGCCATTGTTTGCAGTGGTCCCTCACCTACGCTGCTTTTTGGGGAAAAGCCACAGGCTAGGCTGCTAAGCCTCCTGCACTGTGCTTCTGCTCTCTGAATTGACTCTTATAAGAGAGATCCTAGGATCAAAATTCGATTAATAAGGCTGAGGCTTTCCCCATCCAATCGGAGCTGTATAGCTATATCCTTAGTTGCATCTTCACCAACCAATCAGAATGGCTCCATTCCAACCAATTAGGACAATGCTATTTGGATCAATCAAACTGTGGATTTGGAGTCCTCATTTGCATAGAAATGGACCAATCAGGGACTGGGGCTGGGCACTCTTCTCTATATAAACTAGCTTCACCCCGGCCTCAAGGAACAAACTTTCAGTTTCCATTGAAGGTGGTGTTTCCATGGCTGGGGCTCTAACACCAGAGACGCCTCAACTGGGCCTCCCTACAGCCTAGCTGTATCGCAATTGAGCTGTTTTCACTAAGTAAAGTCTCCCTGCTTTACTACACCCCAAATTGGAGATTCCTGTTTGTGTTGAATTGGCTGCAATGACCTTCATTGACAGCAGCAAGGGGAGAGGAGGATTCTCTGGCATCTCTTGCATCTGAGGGGAGGGATTGGATCGCCACAGACCTGACTGTCTGGTGTTACCTGTTATGTGCTGGAGTCCTGTCTCTTCTTATCCTTCCATTCTTAGTTGGATCGTCTGGTGCCTGGTGGACAGCGCATGTGATGAGGAAATGTGGGTAAGTAGAATTTCCCCTTGGTATACGAGCATGCTCTCCCATCCTCCCCATTGCTTGGGTCCACAGCTATTCCAGTTATGGCCCCTATTGCCCTGACCTGGGCCCCCACACGGGTCTGGCCCTTCTAGGATATTTTCTTGGTAGCTCATGAGTCCATGCACATCTACCACCTGAGCACTAGCTGCTCGGGCAGCTGTTGAAGGTCTGACTCTGCTCTCTGCACAGCCCTGTGCCCGATGCTGAGCATTACAGGGCACAGAGCACCCTCCGGAGGTTGGGGCTGAGGTGGCCACTGGCATCTCTCCTCCAGGAGAGGCTGGGCCATTCTCACAAAACGTCCCAAGGAACTAGAAAAACATGGGATCATTCAGTGAATGCAGATCCAACTCCATCATGATTTCTACATAATCCTAATTAACCTAATTAGTGAGATCAATTGGAGTCAACTTCTCATGGTGCCAGCTCTTTACCTGTGTTATTGTTCAATTCAGGGTATGCCTCCTGAACACCCACTACATGTCAAGCCCTCCTAGAGCCCAGGGGACAGAGGAGAATCAAAGAGGTGCAAACCGTCTGCTGGGAGCTGGGGCCCAGAGGAGTGAGATCTGGTGGGGGCGATGCCTGGCCATCAAATGATGGCAGAAACAAGACAGGCAGGAAGGGCAGTGCCACATTCAAGGCATGGCGATTAGTGAACGAGCTTTGGGGTCATGCCCACAGGGAGTCAGGTCCTAGCTCTCCCCTCTATAGCTGTGTGGCCTTGGCAAGTGAGGTGACCTCTCTGAGCCCCAGGTCTCACCTGTAAATCAGAACTAATAATACTTGTGTTTTAGCACTATTGTGAGGAGTAAGCCAGCAGGTGTATGTGTGAGTATTAGTTGACTTAAGTATTAGTTGACACAGACCGGTGGCCTGTGTATTATTACACATTTTATTGTACATTGTAAGTGTCTGACACATTTTAGTTGTCGCTGCTGCTGCTATTGTTCTTCTTATCGACAAATCTGAGACTAAAGAGCGACTAATTCTGTTGGCAGATGGTCAGGGAAGATCACACTGAAAAGGTGAGATCTTTGCAGAGATTTGAAGGGTGGAAAGGTGTTCACCACTGTCATCTGGGAGAGGGACATTACAGGTGCTAAGGTCAACGTGTGCCAAAAGCATAGGGGTGAGACTCAGCAAGGTGTGTTCAAGGAGCTCGGTGGCACCAGTTTAACTTGGCTGCTCCCACAAACCTGTCAGTCCTTCCCCGCAGGCCTGTGGACTGGGAATCTGGAACCAGCTTCCTGTCCACTTCTGATAGGAGGTGCCAACACCCACTCAGTGCCGTGCCAGCTCCAGCACAGGCAGCTGAGGGTCACGGAGCTGGGCACCTTTCTGTTCTATTCCTTGTCTCTGGTCACCCAGCCTGGCGCCCACCCGCAGCTGGGGTGGGAGAGCTAACGGACAGATGAGGCATTGCAGGAGGTCCAGGGGCCTCGCCCCTGGTTGTCTCTGACCCTGCGGCAGATGGCCTGCCTTGCCCAGCCCTTCAGAGACACCCCCTTGCAATGACCACTCCACAGCTGCCATGCACGAAGGTTAGCTTGGTGCTTCAAGTGTGTCCCTGGAAGCTTATGTGACCCGCTGGCAGGAGAAAGCCACCACACTTGGTGAGTTTCACAAGATTAAATGTGTCAACAGTCAGCTTTGAATATGAAATAATGCAAATGTCTCCTGAGTCTCATCTGAATTAAAAAAAAAAAAAAATCAAGGCTGGTTCTTGTTCTGCCTAAAATGCTAGAGACTGAGAACAGGTTGAACCTATTCATTCATTCCAAAAGTGTATATGACAGGCGTGTGCTGTTCCAGGTGAGTGTGATACACCAAGAATCAAACACCGTTAATGATCCCTGCCCTCAAGGAGTTTATATTCTAGTGTAGAGTGAGACGCACAATAAATAATAAACACAACAATGGTACACATTACCATATGAAAGAAACTGAAAATGTCGTGGAACAGAAAAACAAAAAACAAAAACAAAAACGGGAAAGAAGATCAGGAGTTTCCGGGCCTCGGGCAATGTTGCACATTAAATAAGGCCATCCGGCATTCACTGAGAAAATGGAGTTGACACAGATTGTATTTCGGTGCCTTTTCATTCTCCTGAGTGACAGGTGTTGGTAGGTAGGGCTGGGTGGAGTGGCTGAAATTGCTCTGCAGTGTCCTGAGACATCTTCCCCCATCCTTATGGGGAGCCTCACAGGGAAGGGCTAGAGAGGCACAGCCTCCCCACGTACGGAGATCAACTGTCCTGGGTTGTCTGGGATGGGAGAGGTTCGCAGAACATGGGCGATTCAGAGCTAAAACCTAAGGGTGACCATTTGCCTGGGGCAGCCTATCTCTACTGCCATGTCTTAGTAGGACCTTACTTCTCATCCAGCCCCAGTGAGCCATAGCCGTGCCACACAGAGTGGACGGGCTGTCCAAACCTCCAGCCTTGTCTTCCCATCTTTAAAAATCACTTGGTGTCTTGTTAAAAACATTTCTTGTCTTAAACTCAATCATTTCATTTGATAGATAAACTAGATCTGAGAGAAGTTCTGGATTTCATAAACACCAAACAACAGAAGAGCTTTCTCCTTGCTTTCTGTGATTTTTAGCCCAACGTTGGGGACCAGAGGAAGGGGAAATGAGCATCCATTTCAGGTGCGATTCTGAGAGTCTCCAGAGAAATTGACTGGCAGACATTGTGGAACTGAAAGCACTTGCCTCAAGCGAGGTGTTTGAATATTCCCTAAAGAGTTCCATTGTTGAGGTGCCGCTGGAGTCACCGACATTCCAGGGCTGATTGAGTTCAGAGCTCCTCCAAGACAGGGATTGCCATGGGCAGCTGGGTGCTCCTGGCACTGAGTGGAGGGCGGGCCTCTGGCAGGATGTCAGCTCACATTTTAGGTGGTGGTGTCATCCTTTCCATCACCCAGGCACTTCAAACTCAACCAGTGCAGAACTGAACTCAGCAATCCGTATCTCCCCCACTCCCTAAACATGCTCCTTCTCCTCAATTCCCACTTCTGTGAATGGTCTCACCATCCTCTAACCCCCCAAGTCAGAAGCCTAGCCTGGCTGACTCTCATGCCCACAGCCCGTGAACCACACAGCCTTACCTCTGTGCTGCCTTCATCCCTACGGCCACCGCTCTAGTCCAGGCCACCATCATCTGGCATTTGGATGACAGCGAAGCCTTCGCATTGGCCTCCCTATTTCCTCCACAAACCTTCTTCCACACCCCCAAAGAGACCTTTAAAACCTACTTGCCTGATTCTGTCACTTTCTTCCTTCAAAGACCTCTAGTGGTATTCCATTACTTAGTGGATAAGTCCCAGCTCCTTAGCGTGGTCTACTGTGCCCTCCAGAATCTTGTCTGCTTACTTGTCTCTCTTCTCCCAGCCCCCATTTCCGCTCTGACAGGACTCAGCAACACGACATTCCTTAGGGGGCTTTGCCTCCCTGTTTTTACTCACACCACTCCCTCTTGAGGACCCTTCTACTTTTCTATCTTATTTCAAGATTCAGCTCTCTTTCCATCACCATATATTTGATCCTTTTACCCTCATCTACCACCCCTTTCCCCCCTTAACCTCTGGTAACCACAAAACTATTGTCTGTGTCTATGAATTTTTGTTTCTTCATTTCTCTTGTTCCTTTGTTGTTTTCAGTTTTATATCCCACATATCAGTGAAATCATATGGTTCTTGACTTTTTCTGTCTGACTTATTTCTGACTCTGGGTGGTGAACACACAATGTGATATATAGATGATGTATCACAGAATTGTACACCTGAAACCTTTGTAACTTTCCTAACAATTGTCACCCCAATAAACTTCAATTAAAAAAAAGAAAAGACTCAGCTGATGTCACCTGCATGATGCTTTCCTGACTCCTCTAGAGAGAACAGGTATGCTGTGCTCCCTTCTATCTGCTGACACTCAACACCCTCCCTGTATCACAGGGCCTGGAAGTTTGGAAACTACATTACCCATATTCCCTTGCCAGCAGAGTTCCAGTTTAAATTCTTCAATGAGAGGATTATGCATGAGAATTGGGGTCAAAAGAAATGGATAAATCATTATTTACTTCTGGGAATGGCAGATAGATACATGGATAGATGGCAGCTTTTGGTAGTTCTCTCACTTCCTCATTTCCTGAAAGCCAACCTCAGTCTTCCATTATCATTACTTCCCCAGCTCTCCCATCAGTTTTATAAGTATTGAATCTCTTGCAATAAATCCCTCCCTTTGAAATATGGAGAGCGGTTTCTATTTTCTTAATTGATATGGATGCTGCCTACTTTCTCAGGTGTAATTAGTTTTTACATATTCACTTAGCCTAGTATCTGGCAGTTAATAAGTACTAAATATTATTACTAAGTTAAAATGAATCATAAGAAGAAATAAAAATACCATGGGTTACTTTATTGCCCAAGGCTGCTCCACAGGCATGGCTTTTTGCTCTTCTAATTGCACATGTTTCTTTCCATCCTCCCTCTCTGTATTTGTAATGTCAGATTGTATATTAAATGAAATGTAATGAAAAGAGAAAAACTACTGGAGTAAGACAGTCATGGGTTGGAATCCCACGTCTCTTCATTACCGTCTATGTGATCGTGTGCAAGTTGTTAACTTACCTAAACAGCAGTTTTCCAATCTGAGTAGTGAGAATAATTATGCTTTTCAGAGTACTTGTGAGAATAGATACTCAAAAAACATTAATTCCCTTTCCCTTCTAAGGTAGAAGAGACCTGCACTTTTTGAGATGGAAGTGGCTTCACAGATTATTTGTGACCTCATCCCCTCCTTTTACGAGGGGAAACTGAGGCCCAAAGAGGGAAAGTGACTGGTACAAAATTACACAGTTATTAAGTGGTAGATCCAAAACCAACATAAATTTCTTGACTCCAGGGGAGTTCATTTTTCTACTATAGGTATAAGCAATAATAATAATGCTAAAAATAATAATTTTATGACTGCAGAAGGACAGGCTAGATCTTCTTTCAAATGAAGAAAATGTAGAGCAAAGCACCCTTGTCCCCCGAGATGTTGTGTAACATACAGGTATAAGCACTTGTTCTTTGGCAACTGAGATTTTGAGGTTCTTTGTGAGCAGAACATAGCCTCGCTCATCCTGATTGGTACAGGATGTGAGCTGAGTGGGAAAGCTTGGCGTTTGGCTGATGGAGATACAGCTACTTAGACTGAAGCCATAGCTGGTATGACATAGACGCATGGGACTCTAACTACCAGAAACATCCGTGTTCCATGTGGGAAGTGAGAGCTAGAGTGAGGTAGGCTTTTAGATCGTTGGGGCTGGGCACTGAGGGGAAGGACAGGCTCTTCTTTCTCAGAAAATGTTGTTTTGAGTTTTGTGTTAAGCTGCATCCAGGACCAAGAAAGACACTTGTGAGCTGACCTCGGATCCAGGTGTCTGGTTCCTGGGTTCCTGGCATCACCTCTTTTGTCATGCTCACACACTGGCCTTAGACTGTTGTTTGCGTGAGGTCTGAGCATCCTGGTGGATTCAGGGACCAGGAATGTGGGGTTTTCCTCAGAGAAGTAGACGATTCTAATCCACGAGTGGACAAAGAGTAATGAGGACTCTGGTTATACAAGGCCTATGCCATTTTCCTGCGTTGAGGTGCCAAAAATTAAATGGAATTATTTCAAATCTCATGTCTAAGAAAGGGATTAAAAGATTAGCTAGAAAGAGTTTGTTATAAAAGCAATTGGGGAACCCCTGCTTAGAGACTGGGATGGCTGCACGAGGTGGGTTACAGAACGTTTGTGTAGATCTGAGAGGGGAAGATGAGAATGGCCCTCAGAGAATGATTGGACAGTAGTGAGGCAATTTTCAAGGTGAGACACTTTATCATGAGTGAGGAAGTGGGCCTGGCACAGGCTTGGAAGAAATGTGTCAGAAAACATGTGGAGTTAGGGTTGGAAGGGAAGCTGGGTGGTCAGAGGGAGAGTCGTGGCTGAGTGAAGCCAGGGTTAGATGTAGGGCTGGTCTCCTCCCGAGTGTGAGCCCAGGAAGGCAGCGACTCGGTCTTGTTCATTGCTGTATCCCGCCATCCAGGATGGGTCCTAGTACATGGCAGGTCCCCTGTAGATACCTGCTGGATGAAGGACTATTGGGAAAGTACGTGCCGGTGAACTTCCTCTTCTCAAAGAAGAAGTGACAAAGATAGGCAGGATATGTTTGGGCAATGGGCACTTTCGCCTCTAACTCTGGCTTTCTCTCTTGTTATGGAGAACCATACCTGACGACTCAGGAGAACACTCAGGCCGCAAATGTCTGGGCCTGAAAACAAGGGAAGGCACCAGGATCCAGCAAACAATACTAGCCCTGCACATGGTAGAGAAGGAAGTGGGGGAACTGAAGGGTCAGGTGTACTTTATAAAACTTATCCTGAAAGGAATCGAGGAATGCTGCAGGGAGATGGAATGTCAGAGGGAACCCACTGCTGCAGGAAAGGAAGAGGCGGAAAGAAACCTTGGAAGCTGAGGAAAGGCAAGGTTTTGGAAAGGAGCCTATGGCGTGAAGAGATGGTCTTCTCCAGAGTCACCAACAACAGCTTTTGTTCCTGGCATTCCTGCAGCTGAGTCCAAAGCTAGGGAGAAGGAAAATGCCCTAATAGACAGGATTCACAGAGTCTGTGCAGGGGGCAGAAGCAGCAGTGAATACAGGGCAGGCCCGGAAGTTCCCAGGGACTCAGGTGATAGAAGAGCCAGGAGTGTGAGAAGAGCAGAGCCACACACACACTGGGTGTGGGCAGGTTCCTACTCACAGGAGGGGAGGGACAGCAGAAACTGAGCATGTGCAGCAGGCTCCAGGGGCGTCAGGAACGTAAGAGCAAAGGGCCAATGGAAAGTGGGAGGTTTCATAAACACGGGTTAGACTTGGAGGTGATGGAACCTCAAGTAAGACCTGGAGGCAGGGGGCGGCACCAGGGCAAATGCCAATCTTACTGGCAATTCTAGAGAGTCTGAACTCCAGAATATTTTCTGTCTCACATTTGTTGGCTCCATCACCTTTCCCCCAGATGTCCCCAAGCATCTGCTCCATCCCAGGCTGGCAATAGAAACATGGGTTCTGAGAACATCGTGTTGAGTGGCTAAATTTGGTGGGTGTGGAGCTGAGGCTGGGCTATTCTTGTGTGCCCTATTGACGTTCGAACTCTTTGAAAAGTGGGACACACATACAATTTGGGATTGGATAAATCTAAAGTCCTTGTAGCATCAGGGGCCACACCCGTTCTGGGTCTCCAGGCCCAGAGCAGCTGCTCCTGGAGGAGACAGACTCTGGCTGGGGGAGCTCTGCTGGCTGGACTTGGGGGAGGTCAAATCTGGGAGGCAAGGTCTTTCCTTTCTTTGGATTTAATTTGCAATAGAGATGGAACTCCAGTTTTGAATTTTGATTTCTCGCCTAGAATTTAATAATAGAGAATTCAGGGTATTTTAAAGTTGCTAGTACTGTGCTCCTTGGGGAATTTTTATGCTGTCATGTGGTATTTGTGGTACAGCTTCCTCTGCTGAGCTATATCAGACAGTGTGGCTTGAAATTTGAGATGGGAAATATAATCGGGGTGAATTTTTGGCCAAGGGTGCAGAGGGGACTTGGAGTGATTTTACTTAATACCCTGTTCTGACCATTTCAGGGCTTCCGGGGGTAACAGCTGAATTGCCCATCCCATAGACCCCTGGGTAGTGATGAGCAGCATGGCCAGAAGTTGTGAGGGTACTTCTCTGTTGGCCTTTCCCCCCGAGAGGACAGGTGTCCCCGGCTGCCCATAGGCTTTGTTGTTTAGCCCCATTGGATAAGTGGTCAAAATCTGGGTAGAGTTAGGCTAGAATCCTAATCCCACCCATCTCCTGTTTCCACAGACAAGAAGCTTTCTTCCTGCTGACTCAGACATGCCAGGATGGTGGAGCTACTAACATTCAGAAGGCTACATTCAGAAGGCTAAAGGTACCGCTCACAGACACGCTAACCCAAAGGTGCCTCCGTGTGAATTAGAAAATGCTTCGTTTGGGCAGGCCGAGTCTGACAGGAACAGGGACTGGTGAATAGATGACGTATTTGTGCAAAGACAAATGTACCCCCTCTGCTTTATTAGGATGCTTGGTGAGTGGAGCTGGGCTAGACTTCATTTCCCACTTGCCTCTTCAGAGGGTGCTTTTGTACATTGCACAGACAGCACGGCCACATGCAGCTGCCCTCTGTACCCTTTTCTGTTCTTGCACTGGTCAGCCCCCCTCACCAGGGGCACTCGCGTTAGAAAGTTTGTACTCAGCATGGAGCACTAGGCTAGGCCTGCCTCTGGAGGCCCAGCCCAGACCAAAGCTCTCTCTGTCTGCTGCTCAGAACTGGTGGCCTTCACGTCACAGGAGGGCAGTGAGGATCAGCCTCCTCGTTGGCCCAGCTTGTCCAGGGGGCTCTTGTGCCGGGGGGGTGTGGGGGTGAGTGGCTAGTGGCTACTTGTCTGACCCGTTAGTAAAACATCCACAGGTCCCTTCCTACCTAGCATTTCTTGTGATGTTTTCTGTCTGCCAGAGCCTAACAGGGCAGCAGTGGAAAAAGGAAGAATGGGCCAAACGCCACCCTAATCCCTGACAATAATGATTCATTACATTTGTTCCTTACGTAATAAAACATGGAGTCTTATAGCATTCAAATGCATTTTAAAAGTAATTTTACATTGTGGCTTCTGTCTGGAATGAATGATGTGTAAACGCACTCTTGGATCCATTATGGGACTCACTTTTGCCTCTCCCTGGAGCCTATCACTGCCTGGGTTGTGAAGTCCTGTTCGTAGAATAGGGGACACACGCAGACTGCAGGAGCCTCCTTAAGACAGAGCTCTGTAAGGAGATGGGGGTTGGGGGGTGGGGTGGAGCAGGGGTGATTAGAGTTGAATTTTAACCTGAATGTTACTCCAGTCATCAGGCCGAGTCTGCTCTATACACGTATTCACGTATGACATGATTCACAAGGGTTCTTTAACTCAGGGCTTTGTGGGGTGGGTAGAAGAACGTGCTGAACATGACCGAGCCTGGCCCACACACGGAGGAAAAACAAATACTCCTATCATCGTTCTATCCTTACACGTAAGACATAGGTCGTGGGTTCTGATCACCATTTCCAAGTCTTGGAAGGAACTTTGGAGAACAGGCCATCCTGGACTCTTCCAGCTTCTCCTGCTCACTGCTGTGGGTCCCTGTGCTCCAGAGCTGCCTGCACTGGGAAATCCACCTTTTCCCTCTAGACATTCAATGCCTAGTACTTGGTCTTTGTTTCTGCAAGTCCTAACCTATATTGTAAGCTGCCCTCTGAGGAGGCTTTGCAGTTCTCCCTTGAGATTTGCATGATTCTGCCTTAGGTTTAATTCAGAAAAGGCTGCCGAGGCTGCAGCTTCTGTTTCTCTCTAAACTAAGTGCCCTAGTGGTAGGGTTGCTAGGGCCTGGGAGGTTTTCTGGGACATGGACTTGCAGGGCTAAAACCAGGGAAGTTCCAGACAAACTGAGGTGTGTGGGTCACTCTACCTAGTGCCCCGATTCTCTTGTCATTCTAGGGGCTGTGTTCTCTGCACCCTCATGAGAATCCTTTGCTCACACTGATGTGGCCCCTGTTTCCCATCTGGCTTCCCCCACCGGCCAGCTGCTGAGGCCTGAGCCTGCCCGGGAAGACTGTGTGCGTGTGAGTTAGCGTAGATAACTAAACTGAGCTGTCGCCTTCTTGTGTGTCTCGAGTCTATGGAGACAGAAAGCGTCCAAGTCACAGGTGTCCCTATCGTCTGCAGGGTCCTGCCTTAAAGGCTGTGTCAGCTGTGCCCTGAGTCTCACATTAGCGCTCAGCTCCATCCTGCTTAGAAGTTGTGCTGTGTTTCTCTGGGTTACATAAAATAACATCACTGCTTCTTCCGTGCAAAACTGGCATTTCTCTCTCATTTCAGATTTATTCCAGGCCAAACGTTGAGATTGGTTTGAGAGTTGTGTCACTGTCCTCAGTTTCTCTTGTTTCCATGGTGCTTATTTGGCCAACCAACTACCAAATCCTGGGATAATCTGGGTGTTTGTTGTTGTTGTTGTTGTTGTTGCTGTTAGGAGAGGCTGGTCTGTTGCCATGGCGCCTACAGCCATACCTTCCAGTGGTCACCATGTGATCTGATGAGGTGGCCCAAATGCAATTTATCGGATCTGCTGAGTCGTGTGGCAAATCCATGCATATGGGTTTGGGTAGGTTGGGTAATGTGCTGGTACTGTCAACTCCAAGGTAGGAGTAATCTGTTTATAGTTCCCAACTCATTATTTCTTTATTTGTATTCAGTATTGCAAAGCCATTCATGAGAAACACATTTTTAAAGCATCATTACTATAAAATTTGTTAAACTGCGTGTAAATATTTTATCAGCAATATGCTCTAGGGGTTTTTTTTTTTTTTTTTTTTCCCTTTCTTGTTTTGTTTTTAACTGAAACATGATTTCACAGCTGCCTGGCTCCTAGGCTGGGTCACAAGTTAATAATGTCTCTACCTTGGAATGATCTTGAGCTGTTGCCGGCTGTCTTCTTATGAATTAGGCCACAGTGAGTTTTTCACACCTTACGGCTGCAGCAGGAAGCCGTACATCATCATTATGAAGCTTTCTTTTATACTTTATCTTGTACCATCAAGTGTAATCAGAGGACCAGGGGGGCCTGTGTTCCTTGGCAGGAAATTTCAGGCACACACACATTTGGTTTACTGGGCGGGGGGAGGGGCTGGTGCTCTCTACACGAGGGAGTTTGCTTAGGGGAAATGTCATCCAGGCAGCAGAGATGCTTCTGAAAACAGGCACCTTTCAAAGCATAGGAACAGATTCCTATTTGATGGACAGCATCCCAGAGTTCAAGTGGCTTTGCCCCTTGACCTATTCTGACGTCACACCTTTTTTAGTTTAGGTTTGCAAGTTTAGGATTCAAAATTGTGTTTGTCTCTTCTGAGGCGCGTTGTTTACAAGTGGAGTGAAGAACCCCGCCAGAGGAACGGGAGCGATTTCTGCTCAGAACAATTAAGTTATTAACACACAAGGGAGAAATAATCCTAAGATATGTGGGCCCACCAGGTTCACCTGAGTTTGAATCCTGGCTGCATCTAGCTGTGTGTGACCTTAGATCAATTACTCAGACTCTCAGCTTCACTTTCCTTACCTTCAAAGTGGAGAACATAATGCTCAGCTCATTGTAAAAATGAACAAAGATCAGCCATACAAATTTTCAGTAGTGCCTATTTGCTAGTATGATTGCTATTGCAGCTGTTTCTAAAGCTGCCACCTCTGAGGAGACTCCCAGGGTTGTGGCTGTGCTATAGGGATCAGTGTGTGTGTGGCTGTAAGAGCAGGGGCGTTAAGACAAATCTGAGACTCACTATTGATGAGAGCAGCCTCCTCTATCGCAGTGTGTGGGACAACCACAAAACTGGATTAGGTGCGCTGTACATTTATACAATCATTCCTAATGAACTTTTCTAAGCACATGTTCATCACTCCAGTCCTGTGGGTAGGACGGGACTGAGGACCTATGTAGGCATGAAGAGACAAGACCACTTTGGGGAAGAGTATAGACTTTGTAGATCATTTGGAAAGCAGTTTCAGCCAGAGAGCAGCTAGCTGTACTCCTTGCCGGCAGTTTGAGGAAAGGCCTTTGGGAGTTTGTTCCTTTTACTCATGACCTTCATGGGGTTTGGAAGTGGAACGCTGGTGTTTATGCTCACTTTGAGCTGGTGTGAAGTGGTGCTGCGCTCCAGAGACCCTGGGCTTGGCTGCAATTATCAGCCCTTCATGGAGATTGCCTTCACCCCAGGCCCCAGGTGGGTGGAGGCAAACAACCCAGTCTCAGGGCCATTGTTTGGATCCTGGGTGGGCTCATCAACTGGCTGAATCCTTTTTGAAAAAATACTCAGCTTGTGTTCTCAGGACTCTGGTTGCAATGCCATCTCCCAGCCACCAATCCTCAGGCTTACCTCTACTGACATATGTACCTGGTATTATTGTGCTGCACAGGTATTGAATCTTTTTTTTTTCCTTCACATTGATGGTTTGTGGCAACCATGCATCAAGCAGGTCTGTCAGTGCCATTTTTCCAACAGGCTCAGATGATGGTTAGCATTTTTTTGTGATAAAATAGTTTTAATTAAGATGTGTATATTGTTTTTTAAGACACATGCTATTTTACATTTAATATACTACAGCATAGTGTAAGGATAACTTTTATATGCACTGGGAAACTAATAAGTTCATGTGACCTGCTTTATTGCAATAATCACTGTGTTGTAGTGGTCTGGAACCACATCTGGCAATATCGCTGAGGTATGTCTATAAAATGTGCAAATTCTCAGGGGACCTACCATCAAAAAATGGGGAGATAGGCATGTAGATATTTAATTACCATCCAACATGATAACATGCCCTCTATCCAAGCATTTATGTTAGAAGAGCTATCTAAAAAGATCCCAAGGGATCAGAGAGAGCCTCTTGGAAGACAAGGTTTCTGAAGTGTGGGTGGGAATTTGCCAAAGGAAGAGAGAGTAAAGGGAAAGAGTATATGAAAATTTCAGGAGGTAGAGAAAGCATGGTGCATTTGAGTAATTGAAATTAATTTACTATAGCTGAAGGACTGGTAGCTTGCTGAGGTTTGGAATGGTGAAGTAGCAAGACACGTACTGGAGAGGAAAGCAAGGGTCAAGTAATACATGGCTTAGCAGAACACAGAAAGAAGCTAACGGTTTATTCTGAAGACAATAGGAAGGCTTTGAGTGATTTTATGAAAAGGAATGAAATGATCAGATTTACAACAGAGAAAGTCCATTCTGTGGTGTGAAGTATGGATGTAGGTGAGACATGATGTTGGCCTTAATTAGGGAAGTGACAGTGAATAATAGATTGTAAATCAGAAATCTATTAACAGGCTGAGGAAGATGAAAGAACAAAAAATAAGACCTAGGTTTCTAGACTAAGCTATTGAGAGATTGGTTGTATAGGATTCCCATTTGATTTTTTTTTTTTTTTTTTTATAATTCTCTGGTAAAGTGATCCATATTTTAATATATTTTTCTTGAGCATAATAATTATTGGTATTTTAAAGTACATATCTGATAACTCTAATATCTTGATTACCTGTGGGTCTACTTATATTGACTCTATTTTTCTTTTGGGGTTTCAGTGATTTGGTCTTATTTACTGGTATACCTGGTAATTTTTTTATTGAATTCTGGACACTGTGTTTAAAAAGTTTTGGAGACTTCAGATGATGTTTTCTTTCTCCAGAGAGGAATGTCGTTGTCTTTTCCCTTTGTTTTATTTCTAAATTTTAATGAGAAAAAAATGTATATCCATATCTAGCTCAAGAAAATGTGTGTGTGGTGTGTCGTTGGGTCAAGGGTTGGAGATGCACACGACGGAGCCAGCAAACCGGCTTTGTGTATGTACAGAAACAAAGATACCTATAGTCTCAGAATGAAAAACTGGTTTCTGGAAGGTTAATGAGTTTCCTTATTGCGCAGCAACATGTTGGGGCTCCAGCTGATGGAGAACTGACGTCCAGACCCTGGGCATTGCAGGCTGCCCTCCAACACACCTACCTCCTGAAGCATGTAGTGCATCTTCCTCAGAAGTTTCTCATCACTGTCATACTTGTGGACTGGCCCTTTTGTCATCTCGGCCAGATGCAAGGTATTGGCCACCTCCAGAAGTGCCACCCACTCCACCCTGGGCATCATACATGCCGCAAAGTCAGGGTTGAACTCCACAGGGTTAATGCAGATCTCAGTGGCCTGGAGGTGCTTGGGGAAGCCAGGGGGCCCCATATCTTACACACGCAACCTCAGGAGGTTGTGGGCGAGTAGCTTCAGGTTGCCACAATGTGCTCCAGCCAGGCCAGAACTGGGAAGGGAATAAGTCTGTGTGCAAGCAGATAGGATATGGCAAGATCACCTTGATTCAGTGGAGGCTTTTCTATTTCTGGCTTGACTTTATTTCTACGACGTAGCCTTTCTAGGGTCTCAAGTGAATTGCTGGGTGCTTATCAGGACTTTACTCATGGCAGGCCCCAAACTCCAATGTTTGTCTCCCAGCACTGTGAGGCTACATCATTCCATGCTTAGATTTTTACTGTCTTAACAGTTTCTTTCTACTTGGTTTCTCTCTGTCTGCCCTATGTGTCTTTCTCATGTTCCAACATGTAGTTTGGAAATTATAAAATGACTCAAGGGGAAATTCAGGTTGAATGTCAGCTTTACCACTCTATGGTCCTTTTTCTCCTGGACCTTGAGTCTCAAGTCTTGGTTTCTAGGTCGCTTGAACTTCAAGTTTTGTCTGTGCAGACCAGTGAGACTGATGTAAGTTCTAGACCACTGTTCCCGCCCTATGCCTCACCCCCGTTTCTATGCTCCATGCCAGGAATTGGTAAATGACTCAAGGAGAAAAAACAATATTGAATGCGGAGCTTGTCACAAAGCATGTCCCTTTTTCAGGGATTTCAGCTCCTCAGGTCTTGGAAGCTTTGGTTATTCTCTGATGTCGTCTAATAGCTATTTTTGGATTGTTATCTGGCTCTTAGAATTTTTTTCTTAGCCAGAGATTTAGTCTCGTGCAATCTACTCTGTCTTAACTGGATGTGTAAATCAAACTAAATTTAATGTAGTTCTTAAATGTGTATAAACAGAAAACAAGATTCAAATCTTATACATGTATTTATAGGCTTATATAAACAAAAACAAATTAATAAATTTAAACCAATTTAACAAATTTGGTTAATAAATTTAACCAATTTAAAAACTGGTTAAAAACCAAACCAATAATATTAAAATTATTTTTAATTTAGTATGTTGAGTGATGATTAAGATATGTGACTATCTCTTAATGTCAGGTTTTCAATTGTGCCGTGTGATGATTCAATTGTCATATCTCCTTTCTCTATTCTAACCACTAGATAACTTAAACTCCAATTTATACTGCGGGCTGTGACATTATTTGGTCTTCACTTTGCATAAACATTATATTTATGCATAGATTCAAATATGTTCTTTTCTCTTTGGCTCTGAGCAATTAAAACAGTGTTCTTTGGCATCAACACAATGATGGAAATGAACACAAACCTAGGCACTGAAATGGCACAGCAGTCCTTGCATCTCGATGGTCATCTTCATATTTTAGGAGGTATTTATGTTAATGGTCTTAGATGACCATTGTAAGGAAAACACAAATTTTAAAAATTACCCTTATTGAGGCTTTGAAGACAGTGTGAATATGATAGTAGACTTCAGTTATTGAAACCACTCAACCGTGAGTTCCAACTCTCCTACTCTGTTCTTCTCAGCCTTTTCTCACCCACAAGTGAGATAGTATCAGGCCCAGCTGGGGGCAGTGCGCAGAGAGCAAGGCTAATGGTACATCCCAGGCTGGCTGCTTCCCACCCACTGTGGGTCTGTGCTTTCAGAGAAGACAAGACACTGCATGGAGATTCAGGCTTTTATTCTGGGATCTGTTACACAACAGCAGCAAGAAGCAGCAGGTAACCCTGCCCTTTCTTAGCTCCTGGTCTCCTTTCTGGGCCTGGCTGACCGTGGGATTGCCACAAACCCATAACCGAGAGAATGAAGAAGCAGGGGGAGACGAAAAGGCCACGAGAAAACAGAATTGACCTAGATCTAGGTGTCATTTAAAAAATCTTATACACACACACAACAAATTCTTTACAGGTTGACCATCAGTGGGGGTAGTGGAAAATATATTGGACTCGAGAGTCAAAGAGACTTGAATTTAAATTTAGCTCTGCCACCGACTTGTGTATAAACTTGGGCAACACACTTAACCTCACTGAACCTATGTTTTTGAATTTGTAAAATGGAGATATTGACATCTAGTTCACCACATTATTAGGTAATTAAATGAGAAAAATATGTGGAAAAGGGGCTTAACCTAGTGTCTGGCGTACAGTAGGAACTTAGCAGTTGTTACTTTACTCCTTTGATAAAAAATAAAGCCTTTCTTCCACTATCAAAGTCTTCCATGTGTAGCAGCCACTTTAAAGTGTAAATAAAAGATAGCGAGCGAGGGTGTAGAGCACCGGGGGTGGAAGCAGGAAGCAGTGGGCGCAGGAAGCTGGTAGGGAATAAGGAACACAGAGAAGTCTGGGATATCGCTGAGGTGGACTTCATCACCAGAACAGCCCCAAAAGGGTTTGAAAAGAGACCCTTTTATACCCTTGCAGAAATGCCACAGAGGTAAAGTTAGCTGAGGCGGGCGAGCCAGGTGTCAGCACCTGGGCAGCTGAAAGAGCAAGGCATGACTGACGTGGACTTAAGCTGAAAGAGTCCAGTAAGGGGAGACCTAGAAGAACAGGTGGTGCTCTTTGTCTGGTTTCTGAGACCTGGCCACCAAATGAGATGCTACAACCAACGGAGACAGGCCCTCTAAGAAAGCCTGGGAGCAGAGACCAGGCAAAGTTTCTCCCTGCCTTAAGTACTGTTTCTCGTTAGAGAACAGCAATTGTGAAAATTAACCCAGAGGAAAAACCGATGCAGACAAAACCACCCAAGGCTTGACTGGCACAACAGTGTTTTCAGTGTAAGAAAAGCTAATAGCACCTGTGGTAGGACAGACCCTTAGGTACATTTACTATCTTTAAATGCCTGTTTTAGTAGACAGGCTGAAAGAGGTACAGTGACCTGAACAAGGCTACAGGTCATTGATTTAAAGTGGGAAAACTCTAAATTGTGAATGTAAGACTCCCAACCATGGGCAGGAGTTGGGGGCTCCTGGATGAAATGTGTGACAGTGGTGTTTCTGTCCTGTCAAAACAAAAGAAGACCGAGCACTGTGATTAGCTAGAATCACTTCTAATATGTGCTTGTGGGGTGTGTGAAGGAAAAAGGGGGAGGGTATTATGGGTGTGTCTGCCCTCATATCTAGCCTAGTACCAGGCACTGAAGAGTTTGACACATGCTTGTTGAAGAAAGAATGACAGAGAGAGAGAAAGAGAGAAGAAAAAGAGCTATCATTAAAATAACTAACATTTACATAGTGATTACTAGGTGTGTGTTTTCCATATATTAACTCATTTAATTCTCCCATCGTCCTTCTGATGTAAGGTTTTTATCATCATCATCATCATCATCACCATCCCTATTTTAAAGATGAGAAAACAAGTACAGGAAAGTTAAATAATCTGCCTAAAGTCTAGGATTGCCACTAAAATACAAGACGTCCAGTTAAGTCTGAATTTCAGATAAGTAATGAATAATTTTTTAGTATAAGTATGTCATAAATATTGCATGGAAATGTTTTTACTGGAAACCTATTTGTTGTTTATCTGAAATTCCAATTTAACTGGATTTTTTCAATTAAAACTATTAGGATGACATTGGTTCGCAAAATTATATAGGTTTCAAGTAAACAATTCTATAATACATCATCTATATAGATTGCATTGTGTGTTCACCATCCAAAGTCAAATCTCTTTCCATCACCATATATTTGATGCCCTTTACCCTCTTCTACTTTCCCCCTCCCCCTTTTCCCTCTGGTAAGCATTATCCCTTTTATAATGGCAACAACAACAAAAACCTAAATACCTAGGAATAAACTTAACAAAGAATGTGAAGGACCTACACACTGAAAACTACAAGATATTATTAAAAGAAATTGAAGACGATACAAAAACATGGAAAGATATTCCATGTTCATGGGTTGGAAGAATCAACATAATTAACATGGCCATATTATCCAAAGCAATATACAGATTTCATGC
The DNA here is from genome assembly GCF_036562045.2 of Rhinolophus sinicus. Taxonomy (NCBI): domain Eukaryota; kingdom Metazoa; phylum Chordata; class Mammalia; order Chiroptera; family Rhinolophidae; genus Rhinolophus; species Rhinolophus sinicus. Next base: position 37,897,781 of record NC_133759.1, read on the forward strand.
AATCCCCAATGGCACTTTTTAAAGGAATACAACAAAAAATTATCAGATTTGTGTGGAATCACGAAAGATCCCAAGTAGTCAAAGCAATTTGGGGGGTGGGGGAGGGAAGAAGAAACAAAGCTATAGGTATCATACTCCCTGACTTCAAATTATACTACAAAATGACAATAACCAAAATGGCATGGTATTGGTAGAAAAAGAGATACACAGACCAATGGAACAGAATTGAGAACAGAAATAAATACATATACTTGTATATATTGTCAGATAATTTTCGAGAAAGGGGCCAAAAGCATACAATGGGGAAAAGAAAGCTTCTTCAATAAATGGTGCTGGGAAAATTGGAAAGCCATATGCAAAAGAAAGAAACTGGACTGTTATCTGTCACCATACACCAAAATTAACTCAAAATGGATTAGAAACCTAAATATAAGACCTGAAACAATAAATTGCATAGAAGAAAACATAGATACTAAACCTATGGACCTTGGTCTTAGAGAAGATTTTGTGAATTTGACCTCAAAGGCAAGGAAAGTAAAAGCAAAAATAAATGAAAGGGATATATCAAATTAAAAAGCTTCTGCACAGTGAAAAGAAACCGTCAACCAAACAAAGAAGCAACCACCTGAATAGGAGAAGATATTTCCAAACAACACCTCCAATAAGGGGCTAATATCCAAAGTATATAAGAATTCATACAAATCAACAACAAAAAACCCCCAAACAATCCAATTGAAAAATGGGCAGAGGACCTGAACTGACACTTCTCCCATGAAGACATACAAATGGCCAATAGATATATAAAAAGATGCTCAAACTCACTAGAAATTAGGGAAATGTAAATCAGTACCACAATGAAATACGACTTCACACATGTTGGAATGGCTATCATCAATATGACAAGTAATAACAAATGTTGGAGAGGAAGTGGAGAAAAAGGAACCCTCATACACTGTTGGTGGGAATGTAAATTGGTACAGATACCAGGGAAAACAGCATAGAGATTCCTCAAAAAATTAAGAATAGAATTACCATGTGACCCAGCAATCCCTCTTTTGGGTATCTATCCAAAAAATTGGAAAACATTTATCCGTAAAGATATATGTACCCTTATGTTCATTGCAGCATTATTCATGGTGGCCAAGCCATGGTAACAACCAAAGTGTCCTTCGACAGATGATTGGATAAAGAAGATGTGGTACATACATACAATGGAATATTACTCAGCTATAATAAAAGATGAAATACTGCCATTTTTGATAACATGGATGGATCCTGAGATTATCATGCTAAGTGAAATAAGTCAGGTAGAAAAGGTTAAGAACCATACGATTTCCCTTATATGTGGGATGCAAAACTGAGAGCAATAAATTAATAAGACAAATAAGCAGAAACTCATAGACACAGACAACAGTCTTGTGGGTATGTTGTATTTTTATTTGCTAAATCTGGCAACTATACTAAAGTGACACAACTAATGGGGCAGAGCAAGGATTAAAGCCCAGTCTCCATTCTTAACTACTACACAGTGAATTTTAAATGTAGCAAGACATATCTTTTCTTTGGAGACATATCTTTGACAACTTAATTCTTTTTTTTACTTTTGAGTCAGTTTTTTAAATTTATATTTTCTTAGGAAATCACCTGTTACACCTAGATTTTCAAAGTAGTTGTCATAGTGCGTTGTCTTAAAATTTTAGAATCTTAGTGATTGTAATTTTATCTTTTTTTGTCATTTCTAATGGATTTACTCTTTTCTCTTGTCAAAGACACAGCCTTTCCATTGTTTTAAACTTTTTCCTGAGAACAAACATTGTATTTTATAATTTATGACCACAGGAGTTTGTTTTCTATTTCAATAATTTCTGTTTTTATTTTAATTTTCTTCTATCTCATTTAGTTTTATTCAGAACTTGTTCTATTTTCTTGAATTGGATGGTTAGCTCATTATTTTAAATTTTCCTCATTTCCTAACACATACTGTTAAGGCTACACATTTTCTATTAAATATCACTATTTGGCTGATTCCCACAAGGCTTTAATATGTAATCTTCTCAATTTTTCCTAATTAAAATTCCAGTTTTGATTTCGTCTTTAATTCACAGATGATTTAGAAAAGAGTTTTCAAATTTTTCAAGTGGATTTTTTTGTTTACTTTTTGTGGACTGTTTTTCTTGATATTTCTAGTTTTATGGTACAATTTCTATTTGTTTTGAAAATAGCTGACATTGTCTTGTGCCCTAATACATAAAGTTCTAAGGGTATTTGAAAAGAATGTACATTTTCTATTTGTTGAGTATGAAGTTCCATGTCTGTGTGTGTGTGTGTTATCATTTGTTATTTATTATTCAAGTCCTCTATAGTTTTATTTCATATTTATCTGCTAGATTTTATAAGTTCTGAGAGAAGTGTATTAAGGTATATTAGCATTTCTTAATATGTGGATTTGCCTGTCGTATTTCTGGAAGTCAGTGCTTTATATATTTTCAAGTTACGTTATTGGCTCATTCAAGATTTTGACTGTTAGAACATCTTTGTGAATGTTACCTCTTAGTCTTACAAAATATCTATGTTGTCTGACAGTACTTTTAGCCTCAAAATCTACTTTATGTGATATATTAGGTTGGTGTAAAATTTGTTGCAGTTTAAAGGGTTAAAAATAATTGCAAAGACTGCAATTACTTTTGCACTAACCTAATAAATACTGCCATCCCTATTTTCAATTTGTTTACACTTGCCACGTCTCTTTTCAGTCTTTATCTTTTTCAGGTCTATGCAGGCAGCATAAAATTGGAGTTTGTTTGTTTACCTCATCTTAGAGTCTTTGCTGTTTTTTTTTTTTTAAACAGCTTTATTGAAGTATAATTATGTATGATAAACTGTACATATTTAAAGTGCACAATTGCTCACCCATGAAATAATCACCACAATGGTTGTTTTTAATGACTGCTTAATTTTTTCATTATCATTTTTAATAGCGGTATTAAATACAGGGGCCATCACTGAAATAAAAGACACATTTGGATTTATTTTGTCTTATTTTGTACTTTCTGTACTATTGTATATTATTTGTTCCTGTTTTTTCCATAACCAATTTTTACTGCATTATTAGAGTTTTTATGTTTTGTCACTATTTTAGCCTCTGATTATTTGGAAGCTTTTCTAGATGTTTCTATTTTTTAGTGGGTACATATATTTTGAAGAGAATGTTCAAGTCTGTATTTCTCTACCAACATACTGAATGTCCCAATTTCCCAAAAGGAGACTTTTTAGTATAGTTTTATTCAATTCAATTTCAGCCAGAAACCCAACACCAAAATGAAGCTGTTACCGGTAGTACGTATTTACTTGTCCATTCTCTCTGTCTGTTCCCCACCAACTCTTGGGTTTTGTTAGAATCCTTTGAAATTTTGACTCCCAACTTTTATGCATTGATTTGTTTTTTAATATCTTTTAATCCCTTAGATTACAGATGGGAATCTCTTTACATTCATCTATTCCCATGTAGCCATGACTGTCACTTGCTCAGTCCTCCTGATTGCTGCATTTACTCCTGTGTCCTGTCCTTCGCTCATTGATGCTTCGGGCACCTGTTTCACAGTTTGCCCCTCTCCACTCCTATTATCATTTTGGGAGCTTCATCACCCATGTTGATGACTCAGCCAACATTCTCTGAGCCCCATCCCCTCCTCTCTTCCAGTGGGGTCACTCACTGAGGTGCCCGTTCCCCAGACTTGGTCATCATCAATAATTGAACTCTGTCAGCCATTGTGATGTCGTCCCTCCCTTTCACCCCATCTCCCAGCTCCCTTGCTCTTGTTCAGCCACTCTCCAATTTGATCTCACCACTTTTCACTCCATGACCCTCCCACGTCCTCCTTTCCCTCCCCATCCTGCCTGGATCCCGTGATCCAGCCCTCCAGCCTCCCTTGCACATCCTTTTAATGCACTTCCCCCTTGTTCCTTGTAGGGAATTGAATAGTGCCCTGCTCAAAGATATGCCCACTTGGGAGCTGTAAATGTGACCTTATTTGGTAAAAGGGATCGTTGCAGATGTAATTAAGTTAGGACTCTTAAGACAAGATCGTATTGGATTAGGGTGGGCCCTAAGTCCAATGACAAGTGCTTGGAAGAGAAGAGAAGGGAAAATAAACACAGATACACACAGAGAAGATGGAGACATAAATGGAGGGATGTATATACAAGCCAAGGAATGCCAAGGATTGCCAGCAGCCACCAGAAATGAGGAGAGAGGCATGGAATGGATGCTTCTTCAGAGCCTCCAGAAGGATCCAACCCTGCTGCACCTTGACTTCAGACCTCTAGCCTCTGGAACTATGAGAGAATTAGTTTGTTACTTTAAGGAACCAGTATGTTACAGCAGTCCTGGGAAATGAATACATTCCTGCTTAAATTAAGTTCTTGACTGGAAAAGCCCTGAACTATTTAAAACCAAGACTACCTGCGTATTCCTTAGTTATACCCGGATAGCCGAACAATGCTGGAAAAAAATCTCACCAAGCTCCTGGGAACCTGTCCTTTCCATGCTTTTCTCCTGTGTCAGATGGCACTGCTCCTCAGTCTCCCTGTGGCTCTTGTCCACCAACCAGAACTCTGAATTCCCGAGAGTCCTGGGGCTCTGCCCACAGCCTTTTCTAACACCTTCCCCTGAAAGATCCCAGCCACAGGCTTCAGAAACACACATTCTCTGATGCTTCTCATTGTCCTTTCTTCAACCATAATTTACTGTTTGAGACTCTAGATTCATATGTCTAACCTCTTCCTAATAGACATCTCAGATTTAACAGGAACAAACGAAACCTCGATTGCTCATACCCTCAGATTGCGTCCTACTGCAGTTGTCCACATCTCAGTACATTTCCGGAAACTCACGAGTCATCCTTTATTCCTCTCTTTCCCGCATATTTCATATCCAAAACATCAACTCTTGCCTTCTAAAGCTCCCCTCCAAGCCACAGTGCTCTCTCTCCAAGACTGTGGCAATGGCCTCTTGATTGAGCAGGAGCCCGTCCCTAGATGCTAGAATATAAATCTGATTGTATCATTTCCTTCCTGAACTTCTTTCCCCTTCCATTCCCATTAGACTCCCAGCCCTTCTCATTACACTTGGAGGGAAATTCAAACTTGGTGCTATGGTCCCACAAGACCCTGCCTATGATGGTCAGAGTGTGCTAATTGCTGTAACAGATTTCCCCAATAACTCAACAATGGCTCCGACAGCACAGATGGTTGTTTCTTGCTCACATAACAGCACTGAGATAGGTGAATAGGTTGGTAAGTTCTATGCACAATCATTCAGAGGTACAGACTGACATCTCCAATATGTGGCTATCTTTCAAAGTTACTCTGGGGGTCATTTTCATTCTAAGTAGCTGGAAGGGGAAAATGAGCAGAGAGGAGTGCACAGGGTGATTTTTATGGGGCAGAATTGAGTATCTCTTCTCTTCACATTGCATTGGCTGGAACACTCCTGGCCACACCCACTTTCCAGGGAGGCTGGGAAATCGGTCTAGCAATGTGCCCAGGAATAAGAAGAACCTGGATTTCAATGAGTTCATGCTAGTCTCTGCCACGCTGCCTCTCTGACCTTATTTTCTTCCGTTCCCGCCCAAGTTCCCTACACCCAGCCACTGTGGTTTTCTTCCGGAATGAGTGGAACACACCAAACACACCATGCTATTTCCTTCTTTGAGACTGTTCTGCTCAGCAAGTTCTTCTTCTATAACTATGCAAGGTCGCTTTCTCCTTATAATCAGTTCTCAATTCAAATGCCACCCCCAACTCTGCCAAAGCAGCATGAGCGTATCAGTCCCTCTTTTCCTCATTACACCATTTAATCTTCTTCATAACAGTTAATAGGAGCTTCTGGAGGGCAGGGGCTCTGTCTTGTTCACCACTCCATCCTGGAAGAAAATAATACAGACTTAATAAATATATTTTGACTGACTGCTGCTCTTTGAATATTTCATCCTACCTCGAGATGATGTGTTTATTTATTTAAAAATTAGAGTTCTCCCTTCAGTAATTTATTTAGAAGTATACTGGGTAGCATGCATTATGAGTCTACTTAAGGTGGAAAAAAACCTTTCTCTTCCTAGGTGAATATTTTATTGGATAGTGTAAGATTCTTGGATCACAGTGCTTTTCTCCAAAGACTACATATAATTCCACTGTCTTCTGGTGTCCAAAGTTGCAGATGAGAAATCTGTTGTGCTGATTCTCTCGCCTTTGAAACTCAACTTCTCTCTCTGTTTGGAAGCCCTGTTGCCAGATCTCTTCATTCTCAGAGTTCAGAAATTTTATCAGATGTGTATCTTTTTACCTTTCTCATTATTCTTGCCTGACACTATATGTACCTTTTCAATTTAAAAATTTATATCTTTTTCAACTCAGAGTTTTCTCTTTTTACGTTTTTATTCCTAGGTCTGGTCATTTATCTACTTCTGAAGCTATGTGTTGTGCGTCTTCGTTCTCCTGGACCTCCATATCTCTTATTCTTCTGAATTTTTTTTTGTTGTTGTATTTTTTTGCACTTGTGTGGTAAGATAGCTTTTCTACTTGTTGTTTTAGATTACTAATTTAGTTTTCAGTTGAGTCAATTCTATTTTGTAGTTCTGCTACTGCATTTTTCAAATCAGAATATTTTAAAAATTTAACCAAGCTTTTTAAATTCTCAACTATATAGCTCTATGCATTTTCTGTGATCTTTTATTTAATTTTTCTTGTTTCTTTCACTAAAGCTTCATCATTAGGAAGAGATCTGTGTCTTGCTTCGTCTCCTTTCATGCTACCATCTTCTGACTTGTAGTCATTCCATACCATGTCAGTGGGCATGGCTTCCTCTAGCACATGTGTAGGTCAAGCTGAGGGTCTTTCAAACAGTGGTAGTAGCCACCTCTCTTTTCAAGAAACATAACTAACATAGCTTTCTGGTTGCTGGATAGGATTGAGACATGTAGTATATTTGGAAAGCAGGTTGGAATTTATCTGGGAAAAATAAATTGATTCTTCTTTAGTGTTTATAAGTCTTTAAAGCTCAGGCAGTCTCAAAAGTTTATCAGAGAAGAGGGTCAATGCTGCTTTCTAAACCATACTGATAAAAATTAAAAGTCAAGGAACCACATTTGTAATGGAAGCTGAAGCAAACACAAATGAGCTTCAAGACCTATCAACTCAGGTCCTGCTGGTATCACTGTTCTAGTTCAACTGTTTAGCTGTGTCTCCCATGTACCTGGATCTGTGCTATGTGCTGAGGATACTGAGATATACAAGGCAAGATTGGTGTTCTCCAGGGTTTTCCATATTGGAAGGAGGGTATAAATTGGGGAAAGGCCAAAAAAAACCACAAAAAAACAAACAAAAAAACCACCCAAAAAACAAACAAACAAAAAACACAAAGAAAACAGAGTAAGTGATATGATAAAGGGAAGCATGAGATCCTAGAGGAGAGGAGGGCCACCCCACCCAGCCTGGGCTGGGGTCAGGAAATGTTCCATGGAGGTGCTCTGAGCCACCTGGGACAGCCAATTGCCGGCACTTTACCAAAGGAACCTATTATTGGCAGGTCAGTAAACAATACAATTGAAGAGAATTTGAACCACCTCCCCCCAATTCTACCCTCAGCCATTACACAGAGGTACCTGCTGCGTCTGGTTAGTGTTTGATCCTGGACAGTCAGGGCCAAGAAACTACATGGGTGACCAGGAGTTGTGGACCAGAGGACAAACGATAGAGCATAAATAGTCACCTGAATCCAGCAGCCAGAGGGCAGGAGCAGGCCAAGAATGGTAGGCAGAGCTTTCAGGACAGAGATTTCAGGGCTAAGGACTTGAAAGTGTGCAGGTTGGCAACTCCCAGGAAGTGGAGAAGCCACACTTGCATGCAGTAAAGTGGCTGGGAAAATGACTGGAACTAGAAAAAGACCAAGGGGATGGTTGTCCCATCAAAAACTCCAAAGGATGGGGTAACAGCTCCAAGTAACAAATGCTTTCCAAGCATCAATTTTCAAAAATTCCTTAAACTTATAAACATTGTCTGAAAGACCCTATGTAATCTTGAGTTTCCAATAAGAATTTCCAAATTTAAGGAAATGTTCCCCAATTTTGGAAATTTTGTTAGTGTCTTGGAGGGACTGAGCAAGAGGTGAGACTCACTGCACAGAGGTCTTTTCTTCCTTCTCCTCCACCTTCTCTTCCTCCTAATGGCTTTATTGAGATATACTTGGCATACAATAAACTGTACATATTTAAGTGTAAACTTTGATAAGTTTTGCCATATGTACACACCCATGAAGATATCGCCACAATCAACCCTAGAGGTTGCATCGGGCTCTTTTAGAATCCCTCCCTCCTGCCCACCCAACTCCAGGCAAACACTGGTCTACTTTCTGTCATTACATATTAGTTTACATTTACTAGAGTTTTATATAAATAGAGCCATACAGTGTGTACTCTTTTTTTCTTTTGGACTGGCTTTTTTCACTCAGCATAACTATTTTGAAATTCTTCCAAATGTTACATGTATCAAGAGTTCATTTTATTTCATGCTGAATAGTATTCCATTGTATAGCTATACTACTATTTTGTTATCCATTCACCTGTTAATGGGCATTTGGGTCATTTCCAGTTTGGGGACACTGCAAATTAAGCTACTATGAACGTTTAAGTACAAATCTTTGTATGAATGTATGCTTTTTTTTTTCTGTTGGGTAAATACCAGGGAGTGCAAAGGCTGGATCACGTGGTAGGTGTAAGTCTGACTTATGAAACATACTGAACTGTTTTCCAAAGTGGTTCTTCTATATCACATTCCCACCAGCAGTGTATGAAAATTCTAGTTCCTCACTGATGCTTGCTATAGTAGATATTTTTCATTTTAGCCATTTTAATAGATATGTAGTGGTATTTCATTGTGCTTTTAATGTGCATTTCCTCAATGACAATGAATTCCTTTTCATGTGTTTCTTAGCCTTTGTATATCTTTTTTGGTGAAGTGCCTGTGAAAATCTTTGGTCTATTTTTAAAATTGTGTTGTTTTCTTATTGAATTTTGAGAATCCTTTGTATATTATAGATACATGTTCTTTATCAGATATGTGGTTTGCAAATATTTTCTCCCAGTCTTTGGCTTGTCTTTTCATTCTCTTAACAATGACAGCAGAAGTTTCTAATCTTGACAAAATCCAATTTGTTTACCTTTTCTTTTTTTTTTTTAACTGTGTTTTCGGTGTCACATGCAGGAAATATTTGCAGGGAGGTCCAGGCCAAGCTGTCATCTGCTGCCTGACCATTTGGAAATATCCAAACTATCACCATTGAAGAGGGATTATGAGTAACCAGTATGTGTCCTGGTTCTGGATAGGAGTTGAGTTCAGAGACAGAGGTTAAAAAATAAACTTTCCTACACAAGCTGTGTGTATAAACAAATATTCCAAAACCAAAGAAAAAAATAATCTAATGCTAAAAAAGACTGACAATTGTAAACTGAATCTACTCTAGATGAAATAAAAATGACAATGTGAAAATTATTTTTAAAAAGGTGAACACAGAACACAACAGACAATGTATTATATTATAGAATTATACACTTGAAATCTATATGATTTTACTAACCAATGTTGCCCTAATACATTTAATAAAAATTTTAAAAAAGGTTTACTTAGGTATATCTGTATCTATATCTTGTTCTTCAGAATTAAAACTAAAATTTTAAATAAAATGGAAAACTTGATTATAAAAAAAATAAATTAAAAGGTCTACTTAGGATTCTCAAAGAGATGAAGTAATGACATCCGTGAATAAAATAGAAATTTATGAAAGTAAATGGACAAAATGAACAGGGCCAGTGGATATGAAAAAGAGCAACTTGAAATCCTGGAAAATACACAAATGGAATACTAAAATAAAAATATTAGTGGAATCAACTTTATATTGGAAGTTGAAAAAAATTGAAAGGTAATAAACTTCGTTTGGAACATAGCATAAAACAATTAAAATAAAAAAATCAGCTAAGAGACATGGAGAAACTTTAAAGTGTATTAGATTTTTTAGAAAAAAGAATAAAGGAAGTGGTGGCACAATTAAGTATGCATCTTAAAAAATTAGAAGAAAACACAGATATAAATCTTTATGGCTTTGGATTAGCCAATAGTTTCTTATATGACACCAAAAGCACAAACAACAACAATAAAAAATAGATATATTGAAAATCATCAAACTTAAAAACTTTTGTTTTGTAAAAGGCACCATCAAGAAAATTAAAAGACATCCCACAGACAGGGGGGAGTTTTTGCCAATTATACTTGATAAAGGACCTGTATCCAGAATATATAAAGAACTCTTACCACTCAATAATATTAATACAACCCAATTTAAAATGGGCAAGAGATCTTGGACAAATGAATACACATTTGTCCAAGGAAGATATACAAAAGCACTTGAAAAGATGTTCAATAACATTATCCATTAAGGAAATGGACATCAAACCCACCATGAAATACCACTCCATACCCAGGAGGATGGCTGGAATAAAAAAGTCAGATAAAAAGTATTGTGAGACTATGGAGAAATTGGAACCCTCATACATTGCTGGTGGGAATGTACAATGGTGCAGCCACTTTGGAAAACAGTCCAGCAGTTCCTCAACAGGTTAAATATTGAGTGACCACGTGACTTAGAAATTCCACTCCTAGAAACACTCAAGAAATAAAAGCATATGTCAACACAACAACCTGTACCTAAATGTTTATAGCAGCATTGTTCGCAATAGCTCCAAAGTGGAAACAACTCAAACGTTTATGAGCTGATCAATGGGTAAATAAAATGTGGCACATACATATGATGGAATATTATTTGGCAATAAAAAGGAATGAAGTATTGATTCATACTATAGCGTCAATGAAACCTGAAAACATTATGCTGAGTGAAAGAAGCCAGCCACAAAAAGACCACATGTTGTGTGATTCTATTTATAAGAAGAGTCAGGATAGACAAATCCATACAGACAGAAAGTAGATTGGGGTTGTCTAGGGTTAGAAGGAAGGGGGCGGGGGGAAATGTGGAATGACTGCTAATGCGTATGGAGTTGCTTTATTGGGTAACAACATTTTCTAAAATTGATTGGGGTGATAGTTGCACAAGTCCATGAATATATTATGAACCATTGACTTGTGCATTTTGAATGGCTGAGCTACATATGAATTATATCTCAATAAATCATTTTTATTTAAAAAATAAAAAGTAAACACAGAGTGAAAGAAAATTAGTCTGTAGTTTTCAAGCCAGCTAAGGGAAAAAGGAAAGAATAAAGAAAACTTTATTAATTCAAGAGAAAGTACAAAAGTCAAGAAAGGAAATTAAAAGAAACAAAGAAGCAAATAGCTAAAAAGTTCCCTGGGAATAACTAAGTCTCAATATATCAGCATTCATAAGTTTAGAATCACATATCAAAAGTAGAGATGACCACCGATTGATTACAAATGATAAAAATCAAGCTTTTTGTTTTGCATTAAAGACTTCCCTAATACAAAGTCACAGGGAATATTTGCAAATAAAGAGATGGGCAAGATATACCTACAAATACAAATTAAAAGAAAGAAAGCTATGTGGCATTGCCGATATACCAAAATTGAATTTAATAGAGAGGAATATTAGGAATAAAAAGGAGTCCTACATATTGATCAAATATTCCAGTAAGAAAATATAATATTCATGAACATGTAAGCCAGGATATAGTCATACCATTGAATACATCACAACAATGAAAATGAGTGAGCTAGATCTTAAATGTATCAACGCTGGTCATCTAAAAAAAATGCATTATTGAGTGAAAAAAAGCTAGGTGTATCTTAAAACATAAAGAATGACACTTTTATGTAAGTTCTAGAACAGAACAATGTATATTGTGTGTGAATTATATTGTGTGTGAATAAATACATAGTCCATGATTGTATCATTTTATGACATATTTGAATAAATGCTTGAATCCAGCTACTGCTCCTTTAATCCAGGAATCACAGGGATTTAGGAAATGATTCCCCTCTACCCTCCACCCCTGCGGAATCTGAATTGGTACAAGTTTACCAATTACTTAACTAAATCTACATCAGATTCAAATTCCAGGAACTACCCAAGATGACTACACCATCCCTCACCTGTTCTGTTCTGGGCATAGGAATGTGAGTGGTACAGGCCCTGCCTTGAGGGACCTCCCAGCCATCAGGGCTGAAGAAACGTGAACACCATATGATGCGACAGATGGAGGGATGGGAAAAGTTCAGAGAAAGCACATCCGTTCCTCTCTGTGGGCTGAGGGAAAACTCTAGAGGAAATGGCTTCTGCACAGTCTGAAAGGAAGAGGGTAGCTGTCCAGGTGAAGGTGGCGGGTGAGGCTGGCATGAACAAAAGCGTGCAGCCAGAGCAGCACGGGGTACGTGGAGCCCTGCATGGTTTGGTGCTCTCTGTTTGGGTACAGAGGTTCAGGTGGTGGGGTGGGGGGACATCTGGGCAGAGAGATGGGCAAGGGCAGATCCCTGAGGACCATGCAGGCATGCCAAAGAACTGGAACTTGAAGCTCGGGGTAAAGGGGAGCCACGGCAGAGTTTTCACACTGGGCAGGAGCGCAGTCAGATTTACGTTTTGGATACCTCATTCAGGCAGCCAGGGGAAGGGCTGGGACCCAGAAGCAGCAGGTGACTCCAAGAGACGAGGAAGGTCTGAAACAGAACCTGGGTTAATCTTGATAGGGTTCAGTGAGAGTGGTACTGGAAGGAGAATCTGTAAATACAGCCAGGTTGGGGCTTGGGTGACCGCTAGGTGGTCATCAACAGGGTTAAGGGGCGGGTGGGCAGGTGAAGACAATCTGAGTTCATTCTCTGGTGCTTCACAGTGCTGAGGGCTATGAGGGGTTCAGTCACCCCCACCCCCTTCATTCTCATGACTGCAGATTGTGTAATATATGTTGGTCAGTGACCAACGTGCAGGGAGAAGTGACTTGTACATTATTTCATCATCTGGCTTTTTGATATTTCTTTGGTAATACTTATCTTGAATTCATATAATCTATGACAAAGAGCATTGACACAAAGGTTGCAATGAGGAGGTAAGCATCACTGAAATTTATTGAAATAAGAGGACTGCTAATGTGTATTCCTGACATTTTTGCAGTACTACCTCTCACTTTGTCACACTTACAAGGGACCGTGAGCTGGGATCCAGAGGTGGTGTGTTATCATTGCTTACCATAGTGTTCCTTAATTATCAGCACTCTCACACCTCCTGCAGAGCAGATTGGATGCACTAGAAATAGCACAAACTTGAAAATTAGCATTTTCTCTTAAATAATCAGGATGCTATATTTATAGTTTCCGTGGGCTTGGTATCTTAACGAAGGTAAACTAATTTCACACTCGAAGGTGAGGTAGTCCCCCGGCCCCTTACTGTGTGATTCCCCCTTTCCTAGGGTCTATTTTTTCAGTCCCCAGATTTGCATAACATGAATAATCCTCTGCATTTCCCCTTCCCGAAGGGGTGTTTCTGCATTTGGTTTGCCCTTGTGATAATTCACTCTGTTGGCAGGGAACCCATGATGGAATGAAAGATTTGCTTTTCTTTACAGTTACTTACCAGACTGTGACATTAACAACACTTGATCACACGAATTGCATAACGTTTTAAACTTTGACAAAAGTCGACAGGCCTTGTCTAGGTCACTGAACTCTAAATCACATGTAAACTACTGCCCATCAACTGACAGTTGAGTGGGAGAGGAAAAGAAAGGAAGACGAAAATTAAAGGATAATGGAGAGAATTCTAAATGGTCCTCGGCCACAGAAGTGAAGTATATGGAATCAAAACTTGGAGGTTCTCTTTTTGTCTGAGTCCTCATGCTTCCTCTGTACCCACCTTATCCTACACCCCAGGCACGCCATGCCCTCTGGGAAGCCTCATGCAGGCCTCCCTCCCCATCACGCATCCCTGCTCCAGAAGCCCTCTCCCAACTGCATTACAACTGCCATCCTGCGTCTAGGTTGATACTACTCATTTAAGAAGAAAGCACATTTTGGAACAAATTAATCTTCCATTATAAATGCTTGGCATACAGCATCCTAGTGGTTCTTGAATTGTGGGAATTTTTCAGGAGTGTGAAGAGGTGAAGTGAGGAATTTCACGCCCTGAGGCTTGGATGCCTTCTTGGAGTTCCAGAAGCTTTCAGCGAAGCTGTCTGTACACAAGGCCAGCCTGGGGAGAATGCACAGCTGGCACTGTCAACATCATTCATGATACACTTACATGTTATACTTTTACAGTAACTTCGCCATGAATGAAAGTTTCTTTCTGGCAAAGACATTGTAAACGTGCGGGAAGGGGTTACAAGCCAATACATCTTTGTTTCTGCAGTGATGTAGCTATGTGCACTGCCTGACTGTTCAATAAATAGATGCTGATAATAGAGAGAGAGCGAGAAAGAAAGAGAGAGACAGAGACAGCAGTGCCAGGCAGAAACAGAGAGGAGAGGGATAGCATTAGAATGGGAAGGTAAAGAATGTTAAAATAGAACATCGCTGAGAAGAAGGAACAAGAGACTAAAAGGAAACATAAGAAAAAGTAAAATGTAAAATAAAAGAGAAATTCTAGGTTCTTAGGTTTGTGGCTGGAAGAGATTTTAGAGGGACCGAGCTTTGTTCCCATCCGAAGCCGGATTTTTATGCCTGAATCATGGGGGCTTGGTCTGCCTGGTATCATTAAGAACTCAGCAAGGCCGAATGGTTAGGCAGGGTCTTTCTGAAGCTGGTAGACACCGTAGGTGTTGGTCACTGGCCTGTGATGTGGGGTGGATGGATAGCGACTATTTTTGTCATCTAGCACCGTGTCTTCTTTCAAGGAAAACTACCCCAATTCACGTCTGGAAGACCAGCCTTCTCCAGTCTCAGGCTAGGTGTGGTAGGAATCCATTCTCCTTACACTTTGGGGTGGGTGGGGCATGGCACTCAGGCTTGGCTAATCATAGCATTGCATTCCCCTGGCCACAGTGAGTGGTTCCAGAAAGGTGCATGACCCGATCTCAATCCAAGACAATAAAATGCAACCTTGGCACTTGCTGGGCTGTTGAGAAAGAACCCTCACTCCAAACTGTCATAAACATAACAAACGATGCCTAACAACTTCTGACATGGAGGAGTGACAACACAGGTGAATCCTCTCTTTAAAACAACTGGAAAACTGGGGGAAATTGTCAAAATAATTTCAGAGCTCTGGAACTAGACCAGAGGCAAGCAACACATGAAGAAGTGTTTATTCATGCAAAGCTGCTGAGCTTCAGGTAAGAACAGTGGGCGTCTGTGGCGTTCTTGCCTGGGATTATTCATATTCCTCATTTCCCTTCCTCTAAACTTGGTTGTGAAGTGGTTCTACCACAGTAAGGTGGGGTGCAAAGTCCTGCAGCTTAATCATCGCCAGGGAAAACATTTGTAAATCATATATATGTAAAGGATTTGTATTCAAAATATATAAAGAAGTCTTACAGCTCAATAATAGGAAGATAAGCAACCCAATTTAAAAACAGGCAAAAGATTTGAGTAGATATTTCTTTCACCAAAGGAGATAAATGAACAGCTACTAAGCACATGAAGAGGTGCTCAACATCATTAATCACGAGGGAAATGCAATTAAAACCACAATGGGATATCATTACACACCCACTAGAATAGCTCTAATTCAAAATGACAAAGTCAAGTGCTGCTGAAGGTGTAGAGAAACATAAACCCTTGTACATTGCTGGTAGAAAATACATTAGTATAGCCACTTTGGAAAAGTTTGGCAATTAAAAAATAGTTACACATAAACTTACCACACGACTGCAATTCCACTCAGATATATGATTAAGAGAAATCAAAGTATATATTCACGCAAAGGCTTGTACACACATTTGTATAGCTTCATTTATAAAAGTCCAAATGTACATCAATTGGTGCATAGATAAATGAAATATAGGGTTTTTGTACAATAGAATTGTATTTAGCAATAAAAGGAACAAACTACTGATAGATGCTACAACATAGATGAACCTTGAGAACATTATGCTAAGTGAAAGAAGCCAGATACAAAAGACTGTATGTCATATGATTATATAAACTGTCCTAACAGGAAGAACCTAAAGTGACAGCTGATCAGTGATTTCCCAGAGCTGGGGTAGGAGCAGGGATTATTACAACCAGTCATGGGGAAACGTTTTGGAGTGAGAAAATAGTTTTAATTGGATTATGGTGTTGATTGCATAACTCTATACATTTACTAAAAATCACTCAGTTGTACAGTTCCAATGGGTGGATTTTATGGTATGTAATTTATACGTCAGTAAATCTGTCAAAGAAAAAAAAAAGGAAGACATTCCTACTTTTACTCGTGGTCAGAAACATGCAAATTAGAGGACCTAAGAAATAACATTTGTCCCCTACCATATGGCAAAAATATTAGAGTTAAACTACATATCACTGGCAAATATGCAGGTAAAAAGTTGGAATAATTGTTTTAGCTTTTTTATAAAGAAATGTGGAACTATTATAATTAAAAACATCTATATTCTCTGGCTCTACTATCTCACACCTAGAAATCTATCCCATAGAAACAAAGATACAGCATTCAAATATGTTTTAAAGGATTTTGTTGCAGCGTTATATTTAGTAGCAAAATTTTAAAAACAATCTGGAAACAGAATGATTGCCTATCAATGTGGAATGAATAAACTGTGATGCATCCATACTGTGGCTCCAGTGTTCAGTTATGGTTAATTTGAGGAGGAAGCGTGTTGATGTGGGGGAATTAGGTAGGTACCTAATCCTTAGGAGGGCTGCAGGAACAGGGTCTAGGCTGAGTTTTTAGGAATGACTTCCAGGACGCCAGCACAGAACTGGCCCACCAAAGTTACTACTGGTAAAAACAGATAGCGACAGTGGTAGAGTCTATTATTCTCAGTTATTTGCTCCCCTTCCTTGTAAGGACATTATGTTTCTCCATCTCATTCACACAAAGCTCGGCCACATGACTTGCCTTGGCCAATGATGTATCAGTGGGAGTGATGTGTGCCACTTCCAAATAAAAGCTTTCGGTACCTTTATATGGTTTCACCATCTCTCTTTTCAATCTGTCACAATAACGGTGTATCCTAGACAGGGGCTATCATCAGCCTGGATCCTAGAATCATGAAGACACAGGGGTGGATTCAAATCAAACCCACAGCCAATGTGCAACATTAAGCAGAAATCGCTGTTTGTCATTAGCCACTAACATTTTTTTAAAGCAGCATAACCTAGAAAAAGCTGTGTAATACAGCTAGATATTCAGGAAGCGATAGCCTCAGTTGCTGGATCCAAGATACACTGCAGCCATCATCTAAAGCAGCAAAATAACTGCCCTGTGTCCTGACTCTGGCTATCCGTGAAGCTGGGCACCAGTCACCGAGATTCCTAGTACAGTTCCCATGCCACAACCTCCATGAACACAGCTGAGATGAGAGAAGCGGCCAACGCAAAATTCTTCCACACTTCTGGCTTCCAAATCCCTCTCGGGTGCCTGTTTGCCAGAAACCAGGCCATATGAGAAATTGTCATTCTAGGAGAGGCTGGAGATATAGCCTTTCACATGCAGTAAGACACATTCCAATAGGGCTAGAATGCTGTGAGCAAATGAGCTCACATGCAACATTTACCACTCACATTGTAGAATGTCATTCAGGATTTAAGAGTGAGTTAACCCTGATCACACAGGTTATAGTTTGCAATGGCATTTCATACTCGAAGGAGTCTACAAAGGCTAAGAGGGCATGTCAAAACAAACAAACAAACAAACAAACAAACAAACAAACGAAAAAACATAGGAGCCAATTGTAGGCGCTCCCATTGGCTGAAGTTGGGAAAACGTGAATAATTTTTTATTAAATTGCAAAAGATTAAAATGCATCAAATAGATGCAAACGAGCTTTCATGGTACTCAAACAATGCTAGTGAAATAATAGATTTAGGCAATGACTCCAAATGTCACAGGGTGAAAAGCTTTAGGGAAACTTTATAATGGATGGATAGGCTGTCAACACCTGAACTACCAATATAGCTCATCACTCAAAGTGCAACAACCACAAGTAATGCAACAGGAAGTCAAAAAAGTTTCTAAGTTTTATTAAGCCTTTAGCTCTAACAGCCAGTGTACAGAGAATATAGACGATAGAGGAATGTGTTAACTGATAACTTGAGGATGTGATCTTCTAAATTTAGAATGCAGTAAATCTAAATTTACCTGAGCAGATGACAAGGATTCTTCATAAAATAATGACCTATTTAAAAGGGGGAAACTATAATGAATTAAAAGTGACTTAAGAGAAATATCACTGGAGGATAACTCGAGGACTTCTTTAGAACCTCATTAAACAAACCAAATATAAATAGACTATTTTTTAGAGAATAAGAAGGAGGTAAACACAGATTATTGGATGATATTGGATGAAATTCATTGTGTTCGGTGTAGTAGGCATTATGATTGTTTTTTAAATCCTCACCTATTGTAAATATATGGTGAAGTATTTATGAGTAAAATGTGATCTCTGAAATTTGCAGTAAAATACTACAGCCCTTGCCAGGAAGGGAGGGAGGAAGAGAGGGAGAGAGAGAAAAGGCAGGTGTGTTGGATTTTTTATTGTTGCTCTAACAAATTATTATAAACTTAGTAGCTAAAGGAAAAAGCCACACACTTGTTATCTTGCAGTTCTGTAGGTTGGCAGTCTGACATGGTTTTCGCTGGGCTAAAATCAAGGTGTCGGCAGACTGTGTTCCTGTCTGGAGACTCTCGTGTCCTTGCCTTTTCCAGCTTCCCGAGGGCCTGCTTCATGGCCCTCTTCCTCTGTCTTCGAAGCCAGCAAGGTTGCATTCTCTGGTTAGTCTTCCATAGTTACATCTCCCTAACTACAGTGAAGAAAGATTCCCTAATTTTAAGGATTCCCGTGGTTAGGTTGGGCCCACCTAGCTAATCCAGGATAATCTTTTCATCTCAATGTACTTAATCACGTCTGCAAAATCCCTCTGCCATGTAAAGTAACATATTCCTAGAGGATAGAATGTAAACATCTTTGTGTGGGGGGTTATTGTTTGGTCTACCACAGGAAGGATTAATGAAACAAGATTGGCAAAATGTAAATATTGATCATTGTTGCAGCTAGGTGATGAATACATGAGAGTTCATTATACTTTTCTTACTTCTTTTGTATATGTGTGAAAATTTGCATAATGAAAACCTACAAAGAGTGAGTTAGGTCTATTGCAGCTAACTATTGAGGATTTCCATGATGAATTAGAGGGGGAAAAGTAAATTTCAGGGAAATATATAATCCTAGTTTTATAAAATAAATAATGACTGAAATTCTATGTATTTACTTGCCCATGTCTTCCTTCCTTTCTTTCCTTCTTTCCTTCTCTCTCTCTCTCTCTCTCTCTCTCTCTCTCTCTCTCTCAATCTCTCTCTCTCTCTACTTATCCACCTATGATTAAATGAACCTGGAAAAAGCTAGGCTAGAATATTTAGGTAAGCTGTTAATATATTGCTTATATATTGGTGTGTGTATTAGAGTAGGGGAGAGATAAGCAAACTAAAAAAGAGTTCATTAAAAGTCATTTGATTTAAAAAGCAGCTATATAAGTCCATTTATGCAAATTTTATGTATGAAAATGTATAAATATATGCATATACAGAGAGTGCCAAAAGAATGTATACACATTTTAAGAAAGGAAAAAACTGTATTAAAATTATGCTTACGGTAACCACTTTGAGCACCTCTGTAATTGCAGAAGTCAAATGTGACTTGTATTCATCTTTTGTTATTGGTATATATTGAGTATTACAATTTTAATACAGTTTTTTCCTTTCGTAAGCTGTGTATACATTTTTTTGGGCACCCTCTGTATCTATTTCTATATATCTTCGTATAGAGATACATGAATGGATGGTCATCCAAATCTAGTTATCTCAGAATAGAAGGTACTTTGGGTGATTTTATTTTGTCCTTGTACTTTTCTGTATTGTTTGCAAATGTTTTATACTAAACACGTATTCTAACACATCATGAAAGATACAGTAAAGTGATTTTAATTGTGGAAAATAAAATAAATATGAATGAGTATTATTAATATTCCTATGTCAGGGGTTTACCCGCCACACTCTGTTCCTTTCCTCTCTCCCTCTTCCTCAACAGAGGTAGAACTGAAATTCTAAACAGTTCCAACAGTGAAAATGAATTCATGTGGTTTAGAGGCATAAAATAAGGTGTGTTACCTCCAAACTTTAGGCTTTGTTAGAAAATATATAAAATTAAAGATATGTATTAAAAATGTTTGAGCAACCACTACAATAATGGAAATAGTTATAAACATCAAACCAACAAAGAAAAAAATGGGGGGAGGTCAAGAGAAGTAAAACAAACAAAATTAAATCATTAGAAAAAGAGAAGTTTGGAAAAGAGAAAAATTGATTAAAAAAAACATGCTAAACAATAAAAAGTATTAGCAACCCAGGTATAAACATATTCAACTAACCTATTAAAATACAGGGGCTACCATGTTGACTGAAAATCAGGACAAAGTTTTAAAATCCATTTATTTGCTGCTTATAAGAGTCACAAATAAAATAACTATAGAAAGTTTAAAAATAAAGAATGGAAACAGCATATTATGCAAATGATAGCCAAAATAAAACTGTTCTATTAGACAAAATAGATTTTAAGGTGCAAAGCATTAAGACACTGCATGACAAATGGTATAATTCATCAAGATATAATAATTATGACCTTACGCTCCTAATAACAAGACCTAAAAATAGGCAGGATTACAAGGAGAAAAGGACAATCCCCAGTCCTGATGGGAGGTGTTAATACACAGCTATCATATACTGATTGATTGACAAAAATGAGCCAGGGTCTCCAGTCCCATGCAGAGAGGCATGATGCTATAGACTGAATGTGTTTGTCCCTCCCAAAATTCATATATTGGAACTTAAACCTCAATGTGATTATATTAGGAGGTGGGGCCCTCATGCATGGGATTCGTGCCCTTGTAAAAGGGACCCCAGAGAGCTCCCTTCCTCTTCCATCATGAGAGGTGCTTGTGTGACCATGACCATGACTCAGGGAGGAAACAGGCTCTCACCAGATGTAGACTCTGCCGGCGCCTTGGTCTTGGACTTCTCAGCCTTGAGAACTCTTAGAAATAAAGATTTCTGTTGTGTTTGAGCCACCCAGTGTGTGGTTATACTTGTTGTCATAGCCCAAACGGATTAAGACGTGCAGAGACAGAAGCAGGGAGGGAGGAGAGAGGTTTTGGGGGCCATGGAGCCCATTTCTACTCACCCCCCGCCCCCAGGGCACATTTCAGTGAAGATTATATGAACCTCAAATTTGCTCTTTTCCCTGAGCTTATTCTAGTTGTGTTTTTGAAAGACTCTGTCACCCCGCAGTCTACGAACGTCGGCCAAATCTTTAAGGCCAAATTAAAGCCAATCCAGACGTTGGAATACAAATTGAAAACGTTATTTGCTATCCAGATATATTTTTCAAGTATATATACAGTTTGGACCAGAGACAGATGAAGGAATGGTTTCACTCTGAAAATAAAGGATTGAAAAATAAAATGTTAACATGAATGATGTTTACAATGTGCTGTTAATATTCCTTGTGAGTGAAACTCAAAACCCTAGAGCGATTACTCCCTCTACAAACAGCTTGCTTGCTTTGCAAATGGTTTGCCACGGGACACCTTTGAGTAATGAGCTCCTTAGTGCATTCTGTACAGGGCTCCTGTTCCCCAGGTACAGCCAGCAGCAGCTCTGGGGCGGGCACTATTTCAGAGGAAGGCACTCCTGACCCGGTGCGCTGTGCTTCTTGCAGAAAGGAGCCCAGTTAGTTTCCCGCAGCTGGGAATGGGACCACAGGCTTCTCCCGCCACGTGGTGCTGGGAACCAGGCGACCCTGGTGCTTGGCAGTTCTCATCCCTGAATTAGATGGTTACACAGTTATAAACGCACTGCAATAATGAAACTGGAGAGGGTTATAATTATGATCCTGGCCTTGGTGGGCAGGGCCAGCCAAGAGGATGGGGAGTTTTAGAGTCCACTATGGGCAAAACACTTCTGCAAAACTTGTGAGCTATAGAGATTTTTAGCAGAATGGACAACCGGACATATTTTAGTAAGTCTGAAATTAAATGAGTTATACAAGTCCACTGTAGAAAAATGAGAAAATATAGACAAGCAAAAAGAAAGAAAATATCCCGTAATTCCCCAGCCAGAGATAGACAATTGCAATTAACACGTTGGTATTCCTCCCATTTACGTTTTTTTCCCCCAATGCATATATATCTACATGTGTATGTGTGGTTTCTTAACAAAGGTAGACTCATAAAACATGTGATATTCACCCGAATGTAACTATTTCTTGCCATGTATGTGTGTGTATATCTATTATGATGATATATAATATATGATATGATATTCCATTGCATGGAAGTCCTATACTTTGTTTCATCTGTCTCCTAATGTTGGATGTTCAACTCTTCTCCATTTTTGCCTGTTGCATTAGATGAACGTGTGCACCCATCTTTGTACACTTCTCTGTTTGCTTAGGATAAACCCCCAGAAGAATTATGTCCAGGGAAAGGGATTGCACATTTACTAAATCATCACACTAGGACATTTACTAGTTGACTCTCTCACCACCAAGGATGAGACCATCTAATTCCATTTCACCCGTCTTGTGCCTCAACATTTGTTTTATCTTTCTAGTTTGGTAAGTGTAAAAGCTACCTTACCTTATATTTAAGTTTGCATTTACTTGATAGCTGATGAGATAGTGCCATTCCTGAGCACAGGCCTCAAGAGACCTTGTATGTTTTTGCATGCTCTCTTGCACTTCTCTCATCAACATGAGAACACACCCAGGCATATGACAGACACATGGAACAGAGTCATATTACTCCAGCTGCCTTTGCAGAGGCCAGCCTATATTAGTAAACAGCCAGGTGGTCCCCCAAAGTGTGAGCAAGCCCAGACAAGAGAAATCCACAACTTATCCCAGATGTATGAGGTCTGACAGTTAAGTTTGTGAACTTGTTGCAACAATATTGCTGACCTTTTTTGATATCAGAGGGATTATTCATTATGAATTTGTGCCAACTGGACAAACAGTTAACTAAGTTTACTATTTGGAAGTGCTAAAAAGGCTGCATGAAAAAGTTAGACAACCTGAACTTTTTGCCAACAATTCATGGCTCTTGCATCACGATGATGCACCAGCTCACACAACACTGTCTGTGAAGGAGTTTTTAGATAGTAAACAAATAACTGTACTGGAACACCCTCCCTACTCACCTGATCTGGCCCCTAATGACATCTTTCTTGACCCAAAGATAAAGGAAATACTGAAAAGAAGACATTTTGATGACATTCAGGACATCAAGGGTAATATGACAATAGCTCTGATGGCCATTCCAGAAAAAGAGTTCCAAAATTGCTTTGAAGGGTGGACTAGGCACTGGCATTGATGCATAGCTTCCCAAGGGGAGTACTTTGAAGGTGACTGTAGTGATATTCAGCAATGAGGTATGTAGCACTTTTTCTAGGATGACTTCGTGAACTTAATTGTCCAACCTCATATGAGCAGTGAATGCTTCTTTCTGTGAACACTAAGGTTTTATAATTGTTACGCAGTATTATGATAGCAAAAACTAACTGATATAACTGATGATGGTTACTGCAAGAAAACTGGGACATGTGTATGGAAGGGTTGCAGAAGGATGGCTGAATGCATGCAGCAAAAGCAGCAAATGTCCTTTGTGCTGAGACATTAGAACTGGTATCTTTTGTCTTCAGCTGTTGACATTTTAGAAGCAGAAGCTGAAGATGGCAATGCTTAACTCAAAGAATGAATCCATGTGGATGACATTTGATGTTGTGCTGAAGGGAGAATAACCCTCCTTTTGCAGGCCAGGATGGGTTTTGTAGCCAGACTGGAGTCTTCCAGGATTCCGAAGAATATCATTTAATGGGGGTGAAAATGAATAGTGGGTGTGCTTTTAGCAGAAGGGCAGTGGACTGTTTGAGACAAGATTTTTCTCCCCTCTCACAAACGGAATCTCTCTTAATGGTTCTCTTAGGAGAGACATGTGGTAAGTGGCATTTTTATGGAAGCTGATTGCCGAGCTTAGTCCTAAGAGGTAGATTCTGAGAGCTAGCTGGGATTAACAGAAAGCTAGCTGGGATTAACAAGAGAGATGTAATTAAAATCCAGCGTCGATCTGTCATTTGAGTTGTGTAAATGATGTTAGATTTCCATAGTATTTTACTCTTATTTATTTCTCAATTATGTAGCATATTTCTTATAGGAAATGGGATTATATTGCAGCAAGAAAAATTTATGCCCAACGTAAGGATGTATTTCTTACCGTGATGGTCATTAGACATGGGAAAGGGACTTTGTAGGGCAGTTATGAAGTCTTTTGCCTCTGAGGCTCATGAGATCGGATTCAGACATTGGCTGATCTGGTTGGTCAGTTTGGTTTTCATCTTTTCTGGAAGCAGAAACAGAAAGGTTAGAGAGGCTGAAAATCCTAAAATCTAAGTGCCTGCCAGTTCTTTCTCCTGACCCCACTTTGTTCAGCCCTATTAGGTTCTGGAGTTTTCTCTCTCTAACCCTCACCTGCTTCCTACCATGTTTCCCCCAAAATAAGATCTAGCCAGACAATCAGCTCTAATGTGTCTCTTGGAGCAAAAATTAATATAAGACCTGGTATTATATTATATTATATTATATTATATTATATTATATTATATTATATTATATTATATTACCTGGTCTTGTATTATAGTAAAATAAGACCGGGTCTTATACAATTTTTGCTCCAAAAGACGATTGTCCTTCTAGGTCTTATTTTCGGGGAAACACGGTAGTAGAGGGCTACCTTTGACCTTCTTTGTTGTTCCCATTTTCTCCGTATTTCATTCCCCACATTTTGTTTGGGAGCCATGGGGTGCCATAGTGGAAAGAACATGGTCTGGGCTCAGGCATCCAGCCATTCACACACACTGGAGAAGGGCTCACCATGGACCAGGGTTTGTGCAAAGCATGTGACTCAGGACAGTGTCCTGCCTTTATTCTAATGTGGGAGACAAAAATAAAC
The DNA here is from genome assembly GCF_036562045.2 of Rhinolophus sinicus. Classification (NCBI taxonomy): domain Eukaryota; kingdom Metazoa; phylum Chordata; class Mammalia; order Chiroptera; family Rhinolophidae; genus Rhinolophus; species Rhinolophus sinicus. The sequence goes on from NC_133759.1 coordinate 37,923,005, forward strand.
CAAAAGCAAAAATACAGATCATGTGCTGTCAGGTCGGGATAAGTGTTAGAAACACAGCAGAATCAAACATTAAAAATGTTGGGTAACGGCAGCACCTTAGAGATATGGGGTCACGAAAGGCCATTCTTAGCAGGTAACATTTGAACAGAGACCCGAGTGAAGTGATGAATAACGCCATGTAAAAATGGGGGGAAAGGCTAGTGCCAAGTCCTGAGGTCTGAATGCCCTGGGAATGTCTAATAATCAGCAGGGACGTCAATATGGCTGAGCGGAAAGAGCCAGCTGGAGAGTGATCCAAGATGAGACTGGAAAGCTAAGGAGGGGCCAGGCCATCTGGGGGCTTGTAGGACATGCAAGCATTTGGGATTTTATTCTGAATGATGTGGGGTTGAGACAGCCTTGAAGGATTTGAGCTGGGAAGTGACATGATTTGAGTTAGATTTCTGCAGAGCTGCTCTGGCGGTTGTGGGCATGGGTGGGCTCAGGAAGGCCAATGAGGAGGCTGTGGTAGCCGTCCAGGTGAGCTACCGCGGTGGCTTGGGCATGTCGCCGTTAAATGATGACTCATTTTGATAATGAGTCTGATCTGGCACTGCTTCTTACAGGCTGTGACCTTGGCAAGTTGCTTAGCTTCTTTAAACCTCAATTTCTTCTTCTAAAAAAGTCAAGGATGAAGACACTTCCTTTGCAATCACTTGGTTCACTGTGGGCCCTCAGTAACCTAATGACTACACAGTCCATATATTCCATTCTGGACAATTGTCCTCTTTCTCCTGAGAAGGAATTCCTACAACAAGCTTTAAGCTGTGGGTGTAGAGGGTTGAGTTAATTCTCTTCATCAGTGTGTGGCCCAGAATCCCATGGTCCAGGCAAGCTCCCTTTGTTTTTTTATTTACTTCTTTATTTTCCATTCCCTATTCCCAGTCTCCTTTCCTTTGACCCTAGCCAATCATTCTAAAGTGTTTAATGTGTATCCTTTTGCAAAGGGCATATTGTTCTGGGTGCATGTATTTTAATTTACCTCAATAGTGTTACATATTTCATTCTCTTTTTTACTTTACTCAGCTCTGCATTTTCCAGATCCATCCTTGTTGTCATGACATGTTTGATCCATTGCTACTGATTGCTGACTGGTGCATACGCCATGATGTGCATCCACTACAATTTACCTTGCCACGCTTCCAACCTCCTGAACCTGCAATAGCTCAACCTCCTCGTACTTGTATCCTTGGACTGTGTGAGAATTACTTGGGATATATACCCAAAGAGCAGGGTAACTGGGTCATAGGTATTTGTATATCTAATTGGACTAAGTACTCACCGGGCATTTCCAGAATGGGAAGTGACATTGCACCACTCCTACAAGCAATATGCGGAAATTTCCATACCCCACACCCCCTCCAGCACTTGGCATTATCCAGTTTTTCAACTTGAACAGTCCAATAAACATAAAGAGATGGCTCTTTGTTAATTAGCTTTTCCCTGACTACTAATGACTTTGAGCATCTCTTCATATGCTTATTAGTCTTTTGAGTTTCCTTTTCTATAAATCATATCCTTTGAACATTTTTAATTTGGGGTTGCTGTCTATATATATATATGTTTGATTTACAGGAGTTTCTCATATATTCTAAATAATGAGTTCCTCATTGATGTTAAATGCCACAAATAGGTTCTTTCATCCTGTCATCTATTAACTCTATCCAAAATGTCTTTCATTGAATTGAAAAATACTTAATTTTGATGTGATCAAATCCACCTAATTTTTGCTATGTGGTTTGTGCTTTTGAAGTACTGTTTAGGAATTGTTTTTCTACCTTTATGTCACAGCAATATTCTATGTTTTATTCTGGTCATTTTAGATATTTATCTCAACACATTTAGATCTTTTATCCATTTGGAATAAAGTGACATTAGGTAGTGATCCAACTTTATTTTTCTTGTGATCTAGTTTTTTCAACACTGTTATTAAGCAGCATTTTCTTTGATTTATAGTGTTATTTTTATCATATAAGAGATATGGTCATGGGCTTGTCTTGACTCTCTTTTCTATTCTATTGGTCCATAATCTGTGTTTGGGAAAAGAATATCAGACTGTTTTTATTACTATGGCTTTATATTTTATTATTTAGTAAAGCAGATTTCTCCTCATTTCTCTGCTTTTTTAAGGTTGTCCTATTTAACTATAAATTTTTATTCTTCTGTAGGAATTATTGAGGTATAACTTGCACACATCAAGTATATATATATGTATATATATGTACATGTATATGTATACATGTATATATATATGTATGTATATATATATATATGTTTAATTTTCAAAATTCATTTAACTGAATCTTACAATCTGTCCACGTTTGTTACTTATAAAATTATATCTTAGTAATTTATATTACTAAGTAAAAATCTAGAGGAGTAAAAATCTAGAATTAGCTAGGGAAACCTTAACATATAGAATATTTATACTAGCCCAGAAATTTTCCTTGTGCCCTTCTGTCAATCCCACCCCCACCACGATTATTTTCTGTTTATATTATGATAAATTAGTTTTATGTGATTTAGAACTTCATATAAATGGAACTACTCAGTCCATATTCTTTAATATCTAGGTTTTTTTTGTTGTTGTTTTCTTTTTAGATTCATCACTGTTGTTGCAAGTATTAGCATTTCATTCCTTTTTACTGCTGAGTAGATTTGTTTTTCCATTTGCCTGTTGCTAGACATTTAGCTTGTTCTCAATGTTTGTATATTATGTAAAAGGTCATTATAAACATTATTGTTGGAGTCTTTTTGTGGACATAGGTTTTCACTTCCCTTTGGTAGATCCCTAGGAGAAGAATTGCTGGGCTTAGGTCTAACTGTATGAGACACTGGCGTTCTATTCTTCACAATCATCATAGTATTTTACATTCGACCAGCAATGTCTGAGAGTTCCAGTTGTTCCACATCCTCACCAACAGGGTATTCCCAGTCTTTTAGATAGAAGCTACTCTAGTGAGTATAAAATGTATTTCATTGGGATTTTAATTTACATTTCCTTAATGGCTAATGATACTGAGTACCTTTACATGTGCTTATTGGCTAATCTTTTGTGAAATGACTCTTATTGTCATTGCCTATTTTTTTCTTTGATGTTTTATCTTTTCGTTATTGACTTGTAGGAGTTCTCAACACATCTCCACTTCAACCTGTTGGATATGAATCTTGTCAGATAAATCTATTGTGAATATTTTTCATTTGTAGCTTGCCTTTTCATTTTCTTAATGGTGTCTTTTATCAGCAAAATGTTTTAATTTTGTAGAAGCCTAATTTATCACTTTTTTCTTTTATAGTTAGTTCCTTAGTTTTTTCTTTTTTAAAAAAAATTTGAGTTCTGACTAAGAAATCTTGACCCACTCATGATCGATAAGATATTCTCCTTTGCTTTATTTTATTCAAGAAAGTTTATGATTCTAGCTTTTACATACAGGTCTACAATCTCTTTCAAATTATTTTTTGTATATAGATTGAGATAGATATTGACACTCAATCCCCCTCCTCCCAAAGAGATATCAAGTTGATACAGCATATTCTGTTAAAAAAGACTTTTTCCCCCATTGAATTACTTTGGTGACTTGGTCAAAAATCAATGCATATATGGGTATTTTGGGATTTTCTATACTATTTTTTTGATCTGTTTGTTTATTATATGCAAATAATACACTATCTTGGTAACTATAACTTTACAGTAAGTTTTAAAATCAGATAGTATAAGTCCTCCAGTTTTGTCCTTATTTTTCCAAATTGTTTTAGCCATTCTAGATCCTTTACATTTCCATATACATTTTAGAATCACCTTTTACTTTCTTAGAAAAAAAATTCACCTGAGATTTTGATTGGGATTGCACTAAACCTGTAGGTCAATTTAGAAAGAATAGACAATTTATCAGTCTTGAATATTCCAATCCATGAATAAGCAATTTATCAATCTTGAATATTCTAATCCATGAATAGGGTATAACTTTCCCTTTCTTTGTGTCTTGTTTAATTTCACCCAGAAATGTATAATTTTCAATGCAGAGGCCTTGTATATCTTTTGTTAGATTCATACTAGGTATTTGATTTACTTGATGGTATTATAAATGCCTTTTAAAAATTTCATTTTCCAATTGTTCATTCCTAACATATAAGAACACTATTAATTTTTAAATATTAATCACATATTCTGCAACCTTGCTGAAGTCACTTAGTTTTGGAGATTCCAGTTCTTTTCCATATACAAAATTATATTATTTTAAAATAAAGACAGTTTTCTTCTTCCTTTCCAATTTTTTTGCCTTTTTTCTTGCTTTATTGAATTGAGTAGGCTTTTCAGTACAACGTTATACAGAAACGGTGAGAAAAGACATCTTTGAGCTCTTCCCAGTCTTAGAAAAAAGTGTTCAGTATTTCATCATCAAATGTTATTGTAGCTGTATGCTTTTCACTGATGCCTTATATGAGATCAAGAAAGTTTCCTTCTGTGGTAGGCAGACTAATGACACTCTAAAGATGTCCTCATCCTAATTCCAAGAGCCTGCAAATATCTTAGGTTACGTGGCAAAGGGGCATTAATGTTGCTGATGAAATTAAAGTTGGTCATCATCTGACCATAAGATGACAGATTATTCTGGATTATCTGGATGGGCCCAAAGTAATCACAGGTTCCTTAAAAAGAAGGAGACAAAAGAAGTATCATAGGTGGATGTAACTGGAGAAACATAATCAGAGAGATCTAACATTTCTGGCTTTGATAACAGAGGTTGAGGTCTATGAGTTACCAGAAGCTGAAAAAGACAAGTAAACAAATTCTCCTCTAGAACCTCCAGAAAGAAATGTGGCCCGCCACCAACTGGATTCTTGTCCAGTGAGGCCCCATTTTGTATTTCTGGCCTCCAGAAGTGTCAGATAATAAATTTATGTGGTTTTAAGCCATGACATTTGTGGTTACTTTTTACAGCAACAATAGGAAACTAATACACCTTCAGTTTCTAGTCTGTTGAGGAATTTTTGTGTTTTTTTGTGTGTTTTTAAGTAAATGAATTCTGGCTTTTTCCTGTCTTAACCATGCACATTATCCTGATTGCTCTTCATCTCATAATTTTAATAATTGTGTAGTAGACATGATGTGAAAACGAGTAGTAGAGACTGAGGTAAGTCATTCTACTCCCAGGAAGAGGCATTGTCCTTCTCTCAGCCTGCTAGTCGGGGAGTTGAGTCCATCTAACCTCCAGGAGAGCTGAGTCTGGGGCTTTCTTTTAGCTTTCATTTGATTAAATTCACCAGTGACTTCACATATTTTGAGGGTAGAATCAAGATTTCCCTTCAGTAGGACTGGAGACCTGGGACCACAGCTCTGGATCTCTCTATATATTTTATAACTCAACTGCCAGCTTTTTTAGGCATGGGAGCTCTCTTTGCTGTAGGGAGTTTACGCTGGTGTCTATCCCCTTCCTGTGTTTGTGCCTTGGGATACCTCTCTCTGCCCTATTCCCTACTCCAGTTTTCAGAGGGCTGATGTAGTGCCAGTGCACCTGGGGGACTCAGAGTGCTTCAGAAGGTTCTCAGCCCTCCTGCTCTGTCCCCAGCAGATAGCAGTCACTGTTTGTGACGGCCTCAGAGGAGGTCTCTCAGGTCTCCTGTCTCCATGTAAAGGACCAAGTACATTTATAAAGTTTCTTTAAAACACCATTTAGAAAATTGGTTGTAATTGCCTTGAATTAATAGACTAATTTGGAGAGAATTAACATTCTGGTTTTTTTGCTTTTAAATTTTATTTTATTTATTTATTTATTTATTTATTTATTTATTTTAATTAAATTCATTGGGGTGACAATTGTTAGTAAAATTACATAGATTTCAGGTGTACAATTCTGTATTACATCATCTATAAATCCCATTGTGTGTTCATCACCCAGAGTCAGTTCTCCTTCCATCACCATATATTTGATCCCCCTTTACCCTCACCTCCCCCCCCACCCCCCTTACCCTCTGGCAACCACTAAACTATTGTCTGTGTCTATGAGTTTCTGTTTCTCATTTGTTTGTCTTGTTCTTTTGTTGTTTTTGGTTTATATACCACATATCAGTGAAATCACATGGTTCTCTGCTTTTTCTGTCTGACTTATTTCGCTCAGCATTACTCTCTCAAGATCCATCCATGTTGTCACAAATGTTCCTATATCATCTTTTCTTACCGCCGAATAGTATTCCATTGTGTATATATACCACAACTTCTTTATCCATTCATCTATCGAAGGACATTTTGGTTGTTTCCATGTCTTGGCCACCATAAACAAAGCTGCAATGAACATTGGAGCACACGTGTCTTTATGTCTAAATGTTTTCAGATTTTTTGGGTAGATACCCAGGAGAGGGATTGCTGGGTCATATGGCAATTCTATTCGTTATTTTTTGATTAAAGTTTATTGGGGTGACAATTGTTAGCACAGTTACATAGGTTTCACGTGTATAGTTCTGTAATACATCATCTATATATCACATTGTGTGTTCACCACCCAGAGTCAGCTCTCCTTCCATCACCATATATTTGATCCCTTTTACCCTCATCTCCCACCCCCCAACCCCCTTACCCTCTGGTAACCACTAAACTATTGTCTGTGGCTATGAGTTTTTATTTCTTCATTTGTTTGTCTTGTTCCTTTATTGTTTTTGATAAAGAAGATGTGGTATATATACACAATGGAATACTATTCTGCCATAAGAAAAGATGAAATAGTGCCATTTGCAACAACATGGATAGATCTTGATATTGTTATGCTAAGCGAAATAAGTCAGACGGAAAAAGTCGAGAACCTATGATTTCACTGATATGTGGTATATGAAACAGAATTAACATTCTTATAGCATTAAGTTGTCCCATTCATGACATTGGAATAGGTCTCCATATATTCAGATTATGTATATATTTGTTTTTATTTATTAGAATTAAAAATTTTACTCCCTATAGGACTTTTTTATTGTTAGATATTTTATAGCTTTACTTGCTATTGTAAAGTGCATCTTTTTAAAAATTATATTTGCTAATTGTTCATTACTGGTGTAATGAAATGATACTGATTTTTGAGGTTGCCCTTGAATTCAGCAATTTTGCCAAGGTCTCTTATGCTGTTTGATTCTGCTATTGTTTCTACATAGATGTTCATAATATTTTCAAATAGTGAATATTTTATCTTTTTTCAAAGTCCTTTTACCTCTTTTTCTTTTCTGTTGGCCAGCACTGTCTGTGGATCAGTAGCATACAATCATTTTTAAAGCACCTGACACTTCCCTGATCTTGCTTTACGCCTTCCTGGCCACAGTTGAATTGAACCAGACATTAACACCTGACCCAAAATGGGACAACCAGATCCTCTCCTCCAGGAATTTGGAACTGGAATTCAGAGTTGGTGGTCAGCCTCTGTTAAGCAGGTGAACTGGAAAATGTTGTGAAGGTTGGATGGAAGCAGCCACGTTTGGTCATTTGCACACACAAGCAGAGAGAAAATGAAACAAGCCTGTCAAAGGAAGCAGTCATAGATGGTACAGCCAGAGAGAGGCAGAGACAGAGACAGATAGAGGCACACAAATAGAGAAAAGGAGAGAAATAATCATGGAGACACAAGACAGGAGAGCACACACCCACACACATAGCCACACATTCAGAGACACAGAGACAAATACATACATGGAGAAAATAGGCAGAGACAGACACAGCAGACAAAGAGAAAGAGAGACAGACAGATCAGAGTCCCAGCCAGATTCAATGAGGCTGTAGGAGTCCAAAAATAGAGGCAGAAAGGCAGTCTTGGCTGCTGGGGTCTGCAGGGCTTGTGGCAGCTCCCTGGGAGGCCTGCTTGGAATTTCTACCCTCAGGTATGGTAAGATTCCTCTGAGTCCTCATAACAAATCCCACTTTACTTAAGCTCACCTGAGGGGATTCTCCCTGACATGAAATGCACAAATCAGCACAGAGCTCTCCTGACTGTACCTGGACAGTTCAACAACATCACAAACTCAACCCTTCCCAAATGGAACTCTTGATTGTTCCCTCCAGAACACAACACTTCACCCCTTCCTGTGTTCTGAGAAATCTTTGATTCCTCCCTTTCCTTCAGCCCCTAGAGCCAACCAGCCTTTCACCCAGTTAGTTGTCTCTAATCTGCTGCGTTTCTCCATCTCAATGGTCCCTGTCCTGGCCTAGTCCCCATCATCTCCAACCTTGACCATTACAGCTCATCTTCCTGCTTATATTTTTATCCTGTTCCATCAATTCACACAGCTGCCAGAAGGTTCCTCTAAAAATTTAGTTTGACATCATGCCCCTGCTGAAAACCCTTTAACAGCTTCCCATTTCACTTTGCACAAAATCCAGCACCTACCACAACTTACCAGGCCTACATGACCTGCCTCTGCCTCTCTCTATTCTCACCTCACGTGGCCTTCCCTCATCACTGGGCTCCACTGCGATAGACCCAGCTCACATTGACCTCAGGGCCTTTGCACATGCTGGGCTCTGCCTGGAGTGACGCTTTCCATGACCAACTTCTTATCATTTATGTCTCACTTTTAAGTGTCACTTTCTCAGGGAGAATGGAGGGACAACTTACTAGTGAAAAGCCATCCAAAGTAGACACTTCCCCTTTCTTCTATAGCTCGCACCTTGATGATTTCCTTCACGGCACTTATCTGTCTTAACCTTTAGTGGTCTGTTCTCTCTCTCTCTCTCTCTCTCTCTCTCTCTCTCTCTCTCTCTCTTTCTTTCTGTGTGTGTGTTTTCCACTCTCACTACTTAAGAGCTCAGCGAGGAGGGGGACCATCTATCTTGACCATATGGTCCTCATGTATTGCCTGACACATAGTAGTAGTACAACAAATATTTGATGAATGAATGAGTGCAGGAAGGGACAAAGAAGAAAAGGAATGAAGGAAGAAACCCTCACTAATCTGGAAAGTGGGATGGTGAATGAGGATTGAATAGCAGTGACCAAAGCAAGCATCTCATCCTGTGCACATCAGTCCCAGCTGACACTAAGTACCTACCCCAGTACAGAAGGTCAGTGCCAGCAAGACTGGGTCATGGAGGCAGTGGGCATAGATAGTGGCAGGAGCACCCAATGAGAAGTCTGGAAGACCTGCATTAAGTCCCAGTTGTATGTGACCAGGGCTCATATGCCTGTGGTTGAACTGCAAGGTCTAGGCTCTCTTCTAGGTCCCAGCTCTTAACAACTTCTACAGTGTCTTGGCTCTGTGAGAACTTGCTCCATCTTTTAGGAATTACAGGCTGTGGAGACAGTGTTTGACACTCCAGCTTCCTTTCTGTGCCGGGACTGCTCCTTGGAAGAATAAGGTCCGACAGTGTTGACCCTCCCATCCCATGAAGACCATAGACCCTGGCTGCCTCTGCAGGGCTCTCCCTGCATCTGGCGTGGCCACAGGTATGGTCATCTCCGAAGAATGTGCTAGAACAAGGCATCCTGAGTGAGAAGCTGCTCGGGCTTTGTTCTGTAGACATGTATCTTCCCCCAGGAGAAAGGTGCAGCGAGCCTGGTGTTAAAGTCTTTACATTATGAATTCATTTTTTAGTTTCAGGCTCTTTTAATTTTAGTTCATTTGCAGGAATTAGCAGACCACATGTTAACAGAACAATATTTTAGTTCTGTATGAAGCGATAAAGCTGTACCTGCCGGATGTGGTATCAGTTCTCTCCTTCTCCATCTGTCTTTGCCAAATCTTCTGAGAGTGCCTTCCCTTAGATGATTTAGGATTCCCTCCCACACGTCTGGAAGTCCTTGATCCTTGATGGCAGGCAGGTTCCAAAAACTGCAGTGGGGAGTGGTCTTATCTTCCTCTGAATCCCCAGACCACTCGCCCTCCAAGCTCCTGAGATCACGTGGGCAAAGCATTTTTAGGGTGTTTTTCCAGCTCACACTTGCCTCCTATTAGGACAGAGTGTCACCCCACAGCCAAGTGGAGGGGGGACCCGGAGCTGGTTTCACCATATGACCTATCTCCACATGTCCTCTCCCACGGTCGAATGAACCAGTCTGGACAGCTGACCCAAGTCGGGCCACTGGACTCTCTGTCCTGGGAATTCTATTCTGGGCCTGAGATGCATTGATTTCAAGCAGTGTTTTGGGAGGTAGCTGGAACCAAGGCATGAGGGGCAGCCATACCCTGTGCTGCAGAGAAGGTTGGAGGGAGGAATAATGTGACCAGGTGGCAGGGGGAGCTGATTCTGGGCTCTCGTGCCAGCCCTTGGGGAGGGCCAGCTGCTCTGCCGCTTCCTGGGTCCCTGAATCACATCTGGACCCTTATCAGGGACACCATGGCTTATGTCTGTAACCATTTCTAACTAATTTGAGTAGGTTGCTGCAACTTATGACCACATGAGTCTCGACTCAGTTGGATATTTGTGTTGTATACTCTAGTTACTTCATCTTCCCTCTGAGCGTTAAGCTTCTGGAGAGGAAGACTGAGGCCACATATCTTTGTATGCTCATGGTGCCTAGTGCAGTGCGATATATGAAGTAGCAATTAAATCACCAATCTGTTCAATAAATGTGCTCTTCATACTAGAAAATATATCCAGATGACCTTATTTATTTTACCTATGAAAAGGAACCATAGGAATCAAAACATTTTTCAGCAGTGATTATGCTTAAAAGCTCTCAGTATTTAAACGATGGGTACTTAAGTTTTTAATGCAAACTCGGACAACTATGCTTTGTAAGTAACAATTTTTGCCAGAATCCTGTGCTCCAGAACCTTCAGTGATTCCATCGCCTGCCTAATTATATTCAAAGCTCGGCGCTGTCATTCAAGGCATCCCAGCATGGGGTCCTGGGTTCCTTTCCCTTTCGTCTCCTATTAGGTTGGTGCAAACATAATTGCGGTTTTTCCAATTATTTTTAACTATTAAAACCACAATTACGTTTGCACCGACCTAATACCTCGTACCTCGGTCAGTCACGTCAGACCTCTCCGTAATCCTTCTTCTCACCATTTGCTCAGACTTCTTTCACTACTTGCAATGCCCTCCCCTTATCTTTACTTTTAACAATGTTAACTTTTTAGAGTCCAGTTTAGAATCTCTCATCTCTTTATAAGGCCTTTTCTGATTGATACCAATTCAACCTGATCTCTCTTCCTCTAGAACTTCTCAAAACAGTGGGACAGAGCCACAGTGGGGAGGCAAATACACATGCAGGGGTGTAAGTGCAAAAAACCGAGGGACAAGAGGTGATTCACACCACAAATAAAATCAGTCCATCAATTAAATTTCAACAAACTCTTGCTGAGTATTTATATTAATAACATGCAGGCACTGTGTCAATTGCTAAGGTTTTCCTTAATCTTCCATTGGTCCCTTCCCCACAATTGTTGGCAGGGACAATTGGTATTTCCTCAATTCTTTGTGAAAGAAGAGGGGACTGTAGCTTCAAGCAGCCAGTTCTCATCAAATTGGAGCCCATCACCCATTCCTGTAGAGACATTCTGAAGTCTTCAATAAATAAGAGCTTCAAGAGTTTAAGCACTAGAAGCAGCGGGAACACGAAGAAGAACCCCCTAACCCTGAGGATATCAGGGAGGACTTCCTGGAGGAGGTAAACTGAGTTAAGTTTGAAAGTTATGGGTGACTGTGTTCCCTGGCAACCGACCTTAGGCTTCCTTTGTGGTCTTTCCACCCCACCCTTCCTCTCCCCCCAGACCTGGAGAGGTGGCTAAAGTTTGGATGGTTCCCCCACAGACCCTTTAGACCAAAAATATCCCAGTGACACTTACATGTATAATTAACCCTGCTACACTGTATTTGCTCCTCATTTATTTCTGGTGCTAATTCACACTTCCAGAAATTGAGTTTGCTAATGGCAACGGGCCACCGGACACAAGGTAACAGTGGGTCAGGATCAGCATTTGCTATTTTCTATACTTGGCATCTTAAGGTACCTGGCAACAATCTATCCTGCCTGGCTCGCGCCTACCACACATGTCTCTCTGGGTCATAGAAACCTCAGTAATATTCATTTTCCAGAAATCGAAGTTTTTCCTTCAGGTAACGCATCAAGATCGACGGTGGCTTGGATAAAAGTAGGAATCCAATGCATGCCAATCTGTCTTCTTTCCTGAGAGCTACTGCACAAATCAGAAAATCATAGCCTGCCTGTATAATCCACAACATTTGACTCCGGAAAGCATGATAAGGAGTGATAAAGCCTATGGAAGCTGTGGTTGGCATTTCCCAAGATTTCTGAACAGCCACGCTTTCTGGCAGCCCTGGTGGCATTTCCAAACACCGTTTTGAGGAGTTTCAAGTCAGCGCTGTCCCTTATAACTGGAACCGACACAGCCAAGGTCGTGGGTTCATTTCCACATGGACAGTTTTCTTCACTTTCTATGGCTATATTTTCGATCTCTAAACATGTTCCAGTGAAACTAGTCTGTGTGAAAAGCCAAAGATAAATCTATTAACCCCACATCCCATTCTTCCTCCAGTGTTATTTTTCAAATCTTTTATAGCCAAGCATGGCAATAATACATGTCATGTTTACTGTAGTTACCATTTATTGCACACCTATTATTTGTCAAGGTGTTTTCCCTACTTTTACTTAATCACAACAATCCCGTAAGATTAGTGTTAATACCTATGTTTCCAGGTTGAAGGACGGAGTTCCAGAAGGGTCAAGAAGGTTGGGCAAGGTGCCACAGCAGTTAGGAAGTGGCACAGAGGGGCAATCGCTCCAGCTCTTCTCACTCACACTTCACCCCACAAGAGCCAGCTTCCTCCTGCATGGAGCCCCTGCCACGGCGAGGATGCCCATGGCGTCCTGACTGCTAAATCCGGTGGAAAGTTTGCTGTTCTTGTGTTGGTTGCCCTCTCTGCAACACTTGCCACAGTGTCTACCCTCAGCCTTTTGAATTTTTCTCCATCTTCTCTGGGTGCTCCTGCTGTCTCATGAGTGACATTTCTAATCTCATCCCTCTTAATCCTGGAAATTCTGTGCTAGATCCTCCTCTCATCTCACATTGTGTCCCCCCCCCCTTGGCTGGTCTCATACATTCTTGTGGCCTCGACAACCATCACCTCCCCAGTCTGTGTCTCCAGTGTGGCCCTCTCTTTTCTGTCTCAGACCTGTAGCTCTCACCACCCACTGCTCCTCCATGTCCTGGACGCCCTACAGGTACCTCAAGTTCAGTACCCCCATGCTTGTGACACGACAGTCCCAAAGGATAATCAGGATTAATTTCATCAGGTCTTCCATCAGTGTGGACCTCAGTCACGGGGTCCCTGACCTCATCCACACAGCGCTGTCAGCCCCCCGTTGGCCAACCCCCTCCACACTTCCCTGTGCCTTCTGGAAAGCATGGACCTCTTCTCTGAATGATCCCCCTACTCTCGTGCTTGCCCTGACACCTGATTTCCCCCCAAGGACACGGCTTCTAAAGCAGCTTTCTCAAGTGGAGGTTGTCCTTTCTCCTTCAGAGCCTGGACTTGAGGTAGATGTGTTCCTTGTTCCTCATTGCTGCTTCCTGCTGATCAAGTCTTCCATCTTCCCAGACAGGCCGCCATCCTGTTTGACTTGCTGTCATCCGACTATGCATCCTCTTGCCCTGTTTGTTGCAATTATACACTGACTTCTTACTCACTCTTCTTCAGGTATCAACCATCGAAGACTTTTATACCTGGCTCACTGTATCTCTCTCCTCCACTACTCCTGCCATCATTTTTTTTTTTTTTTAAAGACTTTATTGGGGAAGGGGAACAGGACTTTATTGGGGAACAGCATGCACTTCAGGATTTTTTTCCAAGTTAAGTTGTTGTCCTTTCAATCTTACTTGTGGAGGGTACAGCTCAGCTCCAGGTCCAGTTGCTGTTGCTAGTTGCAGGGGGCACAGCCCACCATCTCTTGCGGGATTCGAGAAATCGGCAACCTTGTGGTTGAGAGAATGTGCTCCAACCAACTGAGCCATCTGGGAGCTCAGTGGCAGCTCAGCTCAAGGTGCCATGTTCAATTTTAGTTGCAGGGGGTGCTGCCCACCGTCCCTTGCGGGAGTCGAGGAATTGAACTGGCAACCTTGTGTGAGAGCCCACTGGCCCATGTGGGAATTGAACCTTCAGAGTTAGGAGCATGGAGCTCTAACCACCTGAGCCACCGGGCCGGCCATCTTGGCATCATTTTTGATGACTTCAGAATTCATGGAATGAGACATCCAATTCCTGACCCTCTCAGTTGCTTAACTGTCCCCCCTCTCCAGTGATATCTTCCCCACGCCACCTCAGTCACCCTCTCCCATGAGCCCACCTAAGACCTCCTTGTTAGTAATTACTGCAACCCCCAAATCTTAAAGCACAGCAAACCCTGACCACTGCCAGCTTTCCAGTCTGATTCCTTTAGTGTCCTTGCTCTAGCAATTCGTGGACTCGCTGGGATTCTGACACTGAGGCCTGACGTATTTTCACTACCCATCACCCAATTCCCCTTATTTTCAAACTTCTATGTCACCACTGTTTACTCTCTTGAATACACCATTACTTCTCTTTCCCTTTCATTGTACTTTCCTGAAAAAACAAACAAACACCAAATCCTGTTTGGAAAGCTAAACTTTCACCCATTCTGCACCTGCCTTTAAGAAGCTAAACATGACTGGAGAAAAACGTTAGGTCACATTTGACATTTACTATCACAGATCCTGAGTGGGTCCCCAGAATTGACAACCGTTTTACACTTCTCCTTTTTTTCCTCAAACTTCCACTATCTGCTGACTCTCAGCTTGTAATCTTGCTCATTTCATTGATCACATAGAAGACACAAGAGGGAGACTGCCTCAATTTCTCACAAGAACATCCATCAACCTACCTGCATTTGTGTCCAAACGCTCTGCCTCTTGCCTGATAACCATGGGCGCTGCTCCTGCCCCTGTCTGAGGCCAACCATTCCACCTGCACGCTGGCTTCTTCAAGAGCTTTCGTCCTGTAGTTCTCCACTTTCTCTTTCTTACAATATCAAAATTCCCTTCTCGGTCAATTCATTCTTATCAGCATACAGGTGTGCTGCCACCTTCACAAAACCTCCTTTGACCCCAGATCTCTCTCTACTGCCCTACTTCTTTGCTCCCCTTTATAGCAAAGCTCTTTGAAAGAGTTTATACTTACTGTCTCCACTATCTCATCGCCAGTTTTTTTGCCCTCACTCCAAATGTCTTCACCACTTGACGGATTCACTCGTGTTGCGATCCATATTCTCCATGTTGCCAAATCCAATCACCTGGCCTCAGGCTTCATCTCTCAGCAGCATTTGCATCGCCGATCACTCCCTCTTGCTGGAAACACATTCTTCCCTTGACCTCCAGGACACCAGGGTGGACTTCTCTCCTGAAAGCTACACTCTGACTACCTAATAGCTCCATTGGTAAGTCTAATTAGTAATTCAAACTGAACAATATTGTTCACTTTTACCTAATCCTGTGCCTGAATCTTGGCTCAGCCACTCATGAATTGTGAAACATTAGAAAAAAGTACTTAATATGTCTGTGCCTTAACATCTTATTCGTAAACTAGGCATAATGATACTATTTAATTTATAATGATGTAGTGAGGATTAAATGAAATAGTAACCTGAAAAGCATTGATCCACATGCCTGGCAGGCAGTAAGTGTTAAGTAAGTGGCAATGCTTCCTGTGGCCCTGGCTTGCACTGGTGCCTCCTCTTGGGTGTTCTGCATTCGGTGAATGGTGCCCCCCACTCACCCAAATCAGTACCTGCTGTCACTCTTGAGTCCTTCCTACTCCTAACCTCCCACATCAATCAATAACCAAGAACTCACATGTTTACCTTTTAAATACTTCTCAAGGTTCCCTCCCTTTTTCTCTCTCCCATTCCTGTTGCCCCTTCTGTGATTCAGCTCCTGCCTGGTGGTGGCTTCCTATGGGTTATTCTGTCCTTCCTCCACCCACAGCCAGAACTAAGCGATCACTTTAAAATGCGTATCTGCTCCTGTCACTCCCCTTCAATTTCTCCCCATTGGCCTCAGGAAAAGGTCTAAATTGCTCAGCATTACTATCCATTACGATCCCTTCACAGGACCTGTGACCTTGGCTTCCTTATCCTGCTTCCCCTCTCACTGCTTCCCGCCCTACCCCCAGATTCAAGCCTCAGTTTTTCTGAACTACTTGCCATCT
The DNA here is from genome assembly GCF_036562045.2 of Rhinolophus sinicus. NCBI lineage: Eukaryota > Metazoa > Chordata > Mammalia > Chiroptera > Rhinolophidae > Rhinolophus > Rhinolophus sinicus. The sequence goes on from NC_133759.1 coordinate 37,939,206, forward strand.
CCAAAATTTTGCCATGAGCTCTTCCCTGAAGGCTTTTGTAGGTGCCGTGTCTTTTGCCTGGAACCCTGCGAGACCCACCGCCTCACCTTCTTCACCTGGCTTACTCATGCCTGAGGTCTCAGCTCAGATAGTTCCATCTGTGAGAGGCTGGGGCTAATTTCTCCTGTCCTGGGTTAACGCCCCCCTCCTGCCAGGGCTCACACCCATTCCTGTGCCTTCGTTATGACTCCCATTTAAATGATCTTGCTTCCTCAGCAGACTTTCAGCTCCTAGAGGGAGGAACCTCACGCTCAAAACTCCTAGGAGAGCATATTTTTAACCTTTTGACCTTCATGGAATACTCTTCAGTACTGATATTTTAGGTGTACTCCTAATTGGATGCAGTACCCCTGGACTTGTAAATGTGCCTGGACACTAGCTTTTTGATGTTTGAAATGACGCTGGTGGGATTATAGAGTCTTAAAAATTCTTTTCAGGTCTAGAATGCCAGGAAGGACTCTCTGATGTATTGGGCTGTCTGGGGCCAGGGTATCACCCACCAGAATTAAAGGACTGAAAATACTGGGGGGTTCTGAGACCATCCCTAACCAGTCGAATATAGCTGAGCAATGGACTTACTTTCTACTTTTCCATCCAATTGTTTAGAAACCATGTAGATATTATCTAAAAGGAAAGTCATGGGACTATTTTTTTTTTTTGGCAGGGGGAATGAGTTAACTGTTTCATATTCCTTTTCTATGTCTAGCTTCCTGGAATAATGGGCATGGCAAGGTGCTATTCCCCAAAGGCCACCTACTTCCGTTTATAATCCTGTTCTTGCCACACCACAGCAAGCACCCCTTCCTGCAGTGACCTTGTCCTTGGTGTGTTAATTAGTCCTGTGCTCAGAAACCTAAGCTACCGCAGGCCTTGCTGATGCTTCGGAAGAGGCAAGGGATGAGCAGTTGTCTGGCATCTAGACCCCCATGATGGGGAAGCAAACTTAGTCATGGGTTTTCAGAGCAGTTAGTGCATCTATTCTGGAGTGCCTCGTGCTGGGTCTCGGTGCTACTGTAAGTAGTGGTGATATAAAGATGAACAGGACGATGCCACCCCTGGCCTTAAAGAACTCACCATCAGAAGAGGAGACAGCGAGGACCATAGTGTGGGGCATGGTATGAGAGGGAAGGAAGCCCAGGTGTGGGAGTGCACGGGAGAGATACCGAATCCATCCTGGGCCATCAGAGAAGGTTCTGGAATGTTCTGGAGAAGGTGAATTTTAAGATGGGTCCTAAATAATGAGCCGTAATTAATTTGGGGGAAAAGGGGATAAAAAGACATTAGGGACAGAGGAAAAGAGGACAAGCACGTGTGAAATCCAGAGATACGAGAGAGGATGGCACCAGAGACATGCAGTTCATGTGCATTTCTCTGAGGAATGGCAGTGGGTATGAAAAGAGAGGAGGGTAGGGAGAATTATGCCAGGGGCCACAATAAGAAAGTCTTGCATGATGTGGGGAATTCTCTGGTGTCTAAGAGCCTTCCCGTTCCTGCAATTCTAGGTTGGTCTCGTGCTCCAAAACCACATAGACACCACATGAGCAGAAAGCTGTTAAAGCTCCATGCTGAAGAGACTTGCTTGAACAGTGATGGCAGTGGGAAGCCAGGAAGTAACCTGGTAGTCTTTTAGAAAGGTCAGACTGCAGGAGCAGAGAGGAGGCAGATGCATTTGAGGGCAGGGGCAGGGGGGCAAGAGGACCCATGAAGAAGTGGTTTTCATGGCAGCAGAATCATCTGATGCCTTCACGCTGCTGCAGGCAGCTATAGCCAAAGCCTGTACAGTGTGGCAGAGGATGAGACATGCCACGGGAGAGAAGCCAGGCTTCAGCCCTTTCTGCTTGGGTGCTCTGTTTGGCCCATCACCCCCGTAAGCCCTCATCACCTCACCCTTCTTCGTGACTGTCCCACCTTTGGACCTTTAAACCAGCCCAACCCAACTTGCCCTGGACTCAGGCCCCTTACCCTCCTGTCCCAAACCTTCCCTTCTCCTGCTTCCTTTGTTTCAGATGCTGGCACCACCATGCACTCAAGTTTCCCAAGCTAGAAGCCTGGCGTGGATTTCTCCCTTCACAGTCCAACCAACCTCTTGACTTCTGTCAAGTTTACGTCTTCAGTATTATGGCGTCCACTGCCCTCCATGTAGCCCCATTACCTCTGGCCTGGATTACTGCCAAGGATTCCTATTAGTCAGCCTCAGAGTCCTCCTCTCTCTAGTGGAGGCTTGATGCCAGTGCCCGTGGGACACTTCTAGAATGCAGACCCCTCTTCTGACTCCCCGCTCCCCCCAGGAGAACATCCCAGCCATTTTGTGTCTCCTATAAAGCGCCAGCCCCTGCCAGCTCTCACACCCATTCCTCCACCTGCAATGCTCCACAGCCCGGAACCAATCATCTTTCCTCCCCAAACATTGCCTCCCTTGTTTTCCACCTTCCTACTGTTGTTCACGTGGGGTCCTCTTTCTAAGCTGTGTTTCTGATCCCCCATCTTCCTCTTTCCCTAGTTATTTTCCATTCCCCCTTTTATGGAAAATTAGGAATCAAACCCTCCAAGTAGCCTTGCCTATCCCTGGACTGGGTCAGGGGAGCTTCCTTCCTGTTCTAACAGCCTCCTGGCTTCCTCTGTCATAGCATTTGCCACCTGCACCATCATTGTCTTCTCTCTACTCATCTCTTTATATGTTCCCACAGGACAGTGATTCTGTTGGGTTTATTTCTGTAAGGCCCAGAGCACAAGGCTTGATGCAGACTTAGTTGGCACTTAATATACATTTGTTGAGGAAATGAATGAAAAGATAGGCAACATGTGCTGGATGCTTCTTCTGTGCTTATTTGACTCACAGGATCACGTTGGTCCTCACATCGTCCATATCACGGAGATGTAATTACTATTGTCCCCTTATTGGTGAGGAAATAGAGGTTTAGCTATTTCAGCATCAGGGCCAGAATTGAATACCAAACGTGTATGCTGTGGAATGTGAGTTCTTTATCACAAATGAAATCGCCCACTCTGACCACAAAGAGGGCTGGACGCTTGGGGGCCCCCGATGATCGTTGCAAAGTGATTGTCCTGTGGAAATGAGACATGGGTGATTGGTCGGTGCAGGGGCTTTGCTTGCTTGGCCTTCAGTGTTCGGGTAACTATATTTTTAACTTCTGGTCTCCTATTCCCCAGCTACAAGCCTGACTCCATTCCTTTGAACGGCCTCTGATGTAACTTGCCATGGATTCTGGGTGAATATTCCGTAGTCCTCACCTGTGGAAACACACCCTAAAGGCTGAGGCATCCCAAAGCCCAAGCCCACCGAGGCCAGGCCGCATTTCCAGCAGCCTGGCTCATCTTCCTTTCTGGCTGGAGCAATTTGGTCCATCCAGACTCAGGGCGGAAGAGGGGGTGGCTCTTCTATCTTTTATCCTGTGCAGGGCTTAGCCTAGCTCAGGCCTGAGGCACAGCAAGGAGCTTGATAAATACTTGCAGAATTCAATTGAGAACCATCCTGCACGCTGGGACCTGTGATTTGCTGCCCACTCTGCTGGGGATGTTCCAGCCGTTCCCAGAGGTGGGGGTTTGTGTGGGGTGGCCACTAGCTCTGCCTTCCAGGTAGGGGAAGAGTCCAGGTAGGGTAAACTCCCTGTGAGACCCCGAAGATGAACCTACAAGAACAAATCGTCATAATACCTTTATTGTTCCCATGAAGCCATTTTCACATGTGGTACTCTCTTAAGAAGCAGGACAGAGTCATGTTTATTTCTACATCAGTGAATCAAATCTCCGTTTTTATAAGGCTTTCACATCCTGAAAAAAAATAGTTTGTGTGTGTGCATATGTGCATGGTGAGTATTAAAAGGCTAAAGGGATTAACTTCTCTGGTAGCTCAAAATTCTTTGGGGGTTTTGTATATGCAAGTCTAACACACTGCAGTATCTGAGATTTGATTCTCTAAAACCCAATCAATGGTCATCTTACTAGGTACTTCCCACAACACACTCGTGATTCAGTCTTCTTAATTTCAAATTTCTTTGAAAAACAAAAACTTTCCAAACGGAGGAAAGATTTCCAATATGTCACCTTTAGCTTCCTTTGGAGTGGGCTGCATTAGCCCCAACCTCTTTGTTAGGAAGAGGAAGAGGCCAGCTGCCCACACTGCCAATCTGTATACTTCCATTTGTTTCCAAGCTACCAAATAGCATGGAGAAAGCCCTGGACACAAGGCCAGGCAGAGGTCCACAGTTGGGAGGATGGAGAGCCTAAAGCTTGGCAATGTGCTTGGCAGAGTACTCTGCTAGGCCAGACCGGGAGGCACTGGGCAAATGGAGGCATCTGATGGCCTGCAAAGCACATCAGAGTCTGAGGACAGAGAATGGACTCCAAATTGCCTACCGCCAAGGGCTTGGATGGAAATGGCCAAATCAGACACTTTCTCAAGCCTGGCCAGCATCTTACCAGTTTAATTTGGAGTTCTCCATGCAGACCACAGGAGCACAGCTTGTCCATAAGTCCCATATCTTTTTTTTTTTTTTTTTTGAATTATCAGGTTTTTAAAGATATGTGCCCTGTTCTGTGAGAGCTATGGGACCATGTTCCATTGGTCAGAACTACCAAATGCAACCCTTTTCAGGAATCCATTTTTATTTCCCTCCCTGGCAGTCCCATTTTATTTTTATTAGAATTGAAATTCTGTGCCTCTCTCAAGTGCATTTCTCATCCATGGAAGCATGTTTTCTTCTTTAGTCTTTGGACAAGCATGAGATCTGGAGTTTTCTCACCAGCTGGAGCCATTTCCGCTCTACCAGGAGTCGCTGTGATCCGGAGGCAAGGGTTGGCATGAATTGAGTAGAGCTGCCTCATGGGCTTTCTCAACACCCACTCCGTTCTATCCCACTCTGTCTTCTCAACACTGTCGGGACGAGCTTCCACCCTCCCCTGACCAATCCCATCTTGTCTGTGCAAATGTCCAGGTGGACATATACCCAGGGTTTAAGCAGAACTGCAACGGCAAGCCTCCAAACAACGTGTCACTTTGGATATTTTCAGATTTAAAAGACCATGACCATTCACTTCCCTAAAACCCCACTTTGCAGTTGGGTGAGATGTAGTTGGAGAGGCAGTGTGTACAGGGATATTCTGGGACTGGAATCTCGGTGCCTCCCTGTTATTTCTTGGGCTGAAACCTCGACTGGCAGGAGGAGAGCTAGGATCTGTAGACTGGGAGCTACATCTTATATGCCTTTGTTTCTGCTATGAAGGTAGCAACATACCTTCACCCAGCATGTGGCCATTCTTGGTAATTTAAGAAGCTATCTGTCTTGGGCTCTAGTTAATCATGATTTCCCCGTAATTTAATTAACGCTGGCAGGCAAAGATCTCCTTTTTATAGTCTTGATTACATGTTGAGCCTGATTCCAGGACATTAGCCCCTGGAGTCTGGAGTCTGGAAGTCCTCTTCTGAGCCAGCCTAGACTGCAAAAGACCCTGGCCCCAGGTTCCCTATCTGAGTTGTTTGCTGTTGCCTCTAAAACCTGATTCGGGGACTCAGCTCCCTCTCTGTCTTTCGGGGAGTCCTGTCTATTCTGGAAGTCTCTCTTCCATGAACTGGTGGCAACATGGCACACCGATGTGAAAACACAAGGGCAGAATCTGTGGGACTTGGGAATTCTCTCCCTCAGAAAGTGACAAGGCAGACTAAATCAGGAACATGCCCAATCTGAGAGTGACAAATTAGGCCTCGGGAGAGAGGTTGGCTGTTTAGACAATTCTCACCCCGCGTTTCCACACCTGTGTCCTGTGGAGCCACCGACAGTTGTCTCAAATACCCTTTGAGATATATTTGGAAAAGAGACTTGTACAAGCCCCATCTGTCCTGCTTTGTGATCACCCACTGTGCAACTTACTCCAACATCCTCCTGCTTCCTGGGGAGATGCAGTCTCTCTGTCACCCTGCGCTGGCTCACAGTCAGCTGCTCAGGCAGAGCAGAACCTGCCGACTCCTGTAATAAAGCCAATCGGGCCTGTCCCGTGGGCAGTGGGAGAGGAGGGGAAGCAGGGCCTGAGAGCCCCGATTCCTGTTTTCAATGCTAAGCTTCTCCTTGGAGACTCCCAGGAAGTCACCCCTGCCATCACCACAGTAGCCTCAGGCAGTGTCACTCCCTTCTAAATTCTAATGACTTGCAGCTCTTTGCTTATTTCCCTGTGGGCAGCAGCTGGCAACAAGCAAGAATATTGAACTCAGACTCTACTACAAGCTCCTGGCTAACACTAGGAAAAGAAACACACACACAATAACTGGCAGCTCAGGGCATCTGGGCCCCTAGGGGAGGCCTCCTGGACCACCTCCCATAGCCAGAGGCAGTCTCTGTGTATCGCTCTGGGCAGCACACCCCAATCCCTCAACTCCAGGCTCCTTCAGGGGTGCTGGGCCTCTTCAGTCCGACTGCTCCTTCCAACACACAGTATCTTGTCTGGTTACCAGCTGCTTCCATGGCCCATGTTCTGCACTCCTCTTTTCAGGTTTCTTGGCCACAGGCCCTCATCATCGAAATCCAGCACAAGTGTCACTGAGTAGGGGTGGTGGGAGAGGGGGTGAGGTTGCCCCCGTCTCATCACACTGCCTTCTCGAAGTAGTAAGCAGCGAGCAGTAGAGGTAAGCAGAAGTGGTAAGCTTTGGGATATCCAGCAAACCTGTCCTCTCTTCCCTCCTCACTGGCCAAACAACTTCCCAGCAACCTCCTTTGGTAAGTACCTAGCTAAAGGAGTCAAGACCCCTGTTAAAAAGCAATTCATTTGCAAAAGAGATGGAACATATTTAATCATTAAGGTGCTTGATTGCCCTGCACTCTTGTCATTGTCTTTTTTTCTTGATTGTGTTCCCTTCATGATATGAGAGACTTGTGGGGAAGATCCGTGTGTCTTTTTTTTTTTAAAAAAAAGAAGTCCATTGCCTAACATACAGTGTTGCCTACAAGAGTGCTCAGCAAACACTGCATGAGGGAGTTGTGACCTAAGGCTATTTTGTCTGGAACCTACAGCCTGGAAGGAAGATGAGGTTAGACCAGAGGGTGTCTAACAAATCAACTTTAATAATTTATACTGTAGGCAGCATAGCATCTCATTAAAATAAAAATTTCTCGAGCGCCAACTGTGTGTCTAGCCTGCGATGGATGCTGAGCACGAAGATGAAAAGACTTGGCTCCTGCCCTCAAGGGTAGCTCTGCAGGTAAGCCAAGCGTGGCTTTTGTCATAATTATTTCTGTGCTTTCCATTACAGTTTGCCATATGGGAATGCATCCATAAGAAATATAATTTCCTTTGGCCCAGGTTTGAAATTTTGTATGAAAGGAATAGTATCACATATGGTCAGTCCTTTGAGTCTGGCTTCTCTTGGTCAGCATTATGTTTGTAGAATTTATCCATGTTTTTTAAGGTTTTCATTGCTTTATTGTACTCCATTGAAGGAAGATGTCACAATTTATTTATCCCTTCTACTGTGGATTGACATTTGGGCTATTTCTAGTCTGGGACTATCACAAGCAGTGAGGCAATAAACACTTATACATGTCTCCTGGTCCGTGGGTGCACGAGTTTCTCTAGGGTAATTAATTATCTAGGAGAGGCACTCTTGGGTCACAGGTTGTGTCTTAAATTTTACTATGCAACAATTTGTCAAAGACTTGGAGAACTTTCTACCCCTACCAATAGGATAAGATATCCCACTGCTCCATGTTCTCACCAATATTTGGTATAATCAAACTTTTGATTTTGGACAGTCTGGTGGTTATAATCCTCACTATAAATTAATAAGAGTCTACATGTATTCAGGATACTAGAACTTAGTCACTAGCTATATCATAAATATTTTCTCCCAGTGGAGGATCCTATTTTCATTCTCTTTATGGTACTAGATGAATACATACAGAGGGTACCAAAAAAGTGTATACACATTTTAAGAAAGGAAAAAACTGTATTAACATTTTAATAATATATACCAGTAATAAAAGATGAATATAAGTCATGTGTATACATTTTTTTGGCACCCTTGGTGTTTTTAATTTAATGTAATCACCTTTAGCAATCTTTTCCTTTATGGTTAGTCCTTCTTATGCATTTATTTTTAACTCCTTTATCCCAAGGTCAAGAAGCTATTCTCCTATGTTATCTTCTAAAAACTTCAGACTTTCGCCTTTTATGTAGGTTTTTAAAATGCACTTGAAATGTGTGTCCCAGCACAATTTATTGAAATGGCATTATGTCCTCATTGGTATCCAGTATTTCTTTATCCATATATACGTATGCATGGATATGTTTCTTTATACTCTATTCTAATCCACTGGAGTATTTTTCTCTAAATAAGTAGCACTCCATCTTAATTCCTATAGCTTTATAGTAGGTCCTGATACAAAGTAAGGCAAGAGCTACCACCTGGTTCTGCAAGAGTGCCTTGGTTTTTCTTGGCCCTTTATACTTATGAATATAATTTACATCAGCTTATAAAACTCCACAAAACAAGCAGAGAAATAACTCTTTTTGGATTTTTAAAATTGCAACATAATTGACATATAATGTTGTGTAAGTTCAAGGTATACAGCATGTTGGCATGGTGCATTTATATATTGTAATATTAGCTAATACCCTTATCACATCACCCAATTTCTCTTTCTTTTTTGTGGTGAGAACAACTAAGATACAGTTTCTTAGCAACTTTGAAGTTTATAATACAGTACAGTTGACTGTAATCCCTATACTGTGCATTGGATCTCCAGAACTTACTTATCAACTAGTTGCAAGTCTGTAGACTTAAACATCTCCCAATGTCCCACTGCCCAACCCCTGGTAACCACCATTCTACTCTCTGTTTTTATGAATTTGGCTATTTTAGATTCCACATATGAGGAATATACAGAATTTATCTTTCTATGTCTGACTGCTCTCTCTCAGCATAATGCCCTTAAGGTCGATATACATATATTACATTGCAAAAAAATTGAAGAGTGAACTACCATGTGATCCAGGAGTCCCACTCCTGGGTATAGATCCAAAGGAATGGAAATCAGTCTCTCAAAGGGATACGTGCATACCAGGTCGACTGCAGCCTGATTCACATAGCCAAGAAATGGAAACAACCTAAGTGTCCATCAGTGGATAATGGATAAAGATGTGGTATATATATATACACAGTGGAATATTACTCAGGCTTTTGGGTTCTCATTGGGATTGCATTGAATTAATATGTTATTTCTGGAGAGAAATGACATCTTTAAAATAAAAGAGACTTTCAATCTCATAACGTGGTATCTGTAGTTGTTTATTTAGGTCTGTTTAATGTCTCTTGATAATGTTTTATACTCTTCTCTGTAGAGATCCTTTATTATAATTATTCCTAGTTATTTTTTGATGTTTGTATTTTTAAATTTTTAATTATTCGTGACTGGTATATGGAAAGGCAAATGATTTTTGTATATTATTTTGGTATCCAATAATCTTGCTAAAGGCTCTTATTGAGTCTAATGATTTTTTTCTATAGATTTTTTTTGACTTGCCACATTCAGTCATATAATCTACAAACAATAATTGTTTCCTTTCTTTCCAATCTTTATACCTTCTTTCTTTTGTTTAAAATCATGCTGAGTTCTCCAGTGCAAAACTGAACAAAAGAGGAGAGAGTAGCATCCTTGCCTTATTATCAGTCACAGAAGGGAAAGTTTTCAAAGTTTCACAATTAAACATGACATTTAACACAAGATTAATAGGTATATTAGTATCTAACATATATTAGTATACATATAATATATAATTGTATAGATAGTATGCAGATATACATAAATTTATTTTAAAAGGTGAGGAAGTCTCTATTCATAGTTTTCTGATATTTTTAAAGAATCATGAATATATATTGAATTTTAAAAACACCTTTCTGCGTCTTTTAAATTAGCATTCCATTTATTTCTTTACATTTGTTAATGTGATGAATTACATTACTCTGTTTCTGAAATTAAATGAACCTTGCATTTCTGAAATAAGCCCCAGTTTTTAATACTCTGTTAGGTCAGCTTGGTAATTTTTTTTTCTGGGGGAGGGGAACATTTGCATCTAAGTTCATGAATGGGTTTGTCTTGTAATTTGAGTTTTTTTCTGTACTCTCTGTCAGATTTGGACATCAAGATTAATGTAAACTCACAAAATGAATTTGGAGCTATTCTTGCTTTTTCTATAATTTGGAAAATTTTATATAAGATTGGAATTATCGGTTCTTTAAAAGTTTCTTAAAACATTAGCCTAATGTTTTTATAAGAGCATATTTGAATTACTGGATTCCTTCCTATATTGTTTCAGTCAATATTCTTAATTATGTTTCTATTATATTTGTATGGTATATAATGCTTATAGTGTTATCTGTATTTAAATTATTTTGAAACTTTTCTGAAGGTTTCAAGGGTACCTCAATGAAAATTCATAGACGTTTCACCTAGACTCACTGATTGTTAACATTTTGCCACATTTATGCTCTCCTGCGTCCTTGAACTCTCCATCTTTTTCTCTCTCACTCACGAACACATACATAATTACATATATTAAGTTGGTGCAATTATTTTTGCAATTGTTTTTAACCTTTTAAACCACAATTACCTTTGCACCAACCTAATACACATACTCACATTTTATTTTTCTGTGTCATTTAAGAGTTAGCTGTACATGTAATATTTTACCCTTAAATAGTCCACTATGTAGTGTTTGCCTACTACCAATCTCGGGTAATTTGACATTCATCTCTCTATTATCTAATATACAATGTATATTTATATTTCCCCTAATATTCCAATAGTGTCATATATAGGTTTTTTAAAAAAGTGTATTGACTTAGGATCCAAGAAAATATCACATGTTGCACTTCCCACTTCCCTTTAGTTTCCTTTACATAAGATATTTCCCAAACCCATTAAAACCATCTTTCATAACACTGACATTTTAAAGACAATTTCCAGTTGTTTAGGAATTTATTTATCTCACCAGTTTTAAAATTTAGCAGCATAAATTATTCATAATATCATCTTATCTTTTTAATGTCTACAGCACATGTAGTTTTGTCTTCTTTTTCATTCTTAATATTATTTCTGTGTGCTTTATCTCCTTTTTTCTGGGTTTATCATGCCAGGTTTTTTTTCCAATTTAATTGAATGATTTTTCAAATAATTCAATAATATTTTCAAAGCACCAACTTTGACTTGATTGTTCCTCTTTTCTTTGTTTGCTTTCTATTTCGTTATTTTCTCCTTCTATCTTTATTATTCCTTTTATTTTACTTAGGGATTATTTTAAGTTTCTTTTATGGACTTCTTATGTTGAATGATTAGCTCATTAAATGTGAATGATTTTTATTTTCTAATACAAACATTAAGGATATCACTTCCAAGTACTGCTTTAGCTATTGCTAAAAGGTTTAATATTTAATACTTTTGTTAAGTTTTATAATTCCAGTATGTTTTCTTGTTTGCTTTATGAATATTTTAGTTGTGTCTTTACATTTCTAAACATAAAAATTTAAAGCCATTTGTCTTATAGTTTTGTTCTGTCACTTAATTGTGTTATAGATAGAGAATAAGGTGTATGTATCAGTCTTTTGAGTTGAATTGAGACTGGCTGTATTGACTAACGTAAATGGTTCCTTTTTATTTGAAAAGAATACATCTTCTCCAGTTTTGGGTGTGATGTGCTGTAACATCCTTTTTATTCATCTTAATAATTTTGCTATTTAAATCTTCCATATCTTTACTCATTTTTTGTCTACTTAACGTCACTTACTAAAAGAAGTCTGTTAAAATTCCCTACTATGAATGATAAATATTTAGTTCTTTCAACATTTTGCTTACTTTCAAGGCTGTTATTAAGAGCCTAGACGTTTGTTTCATCATCCTTGTGAATTGAACATTTGATATTGATGTGATGAAACTTTTTACCTTAAAGTTTACTTTGGTGGGTATTGATACAATTACTCTAATTTTCTTTTGGTTAGTACTTGCTTTGTATATTTTCATACATATTTTGAATGTCATCATACTGAGTATGTTGTAGGCCATATGTTTTAGTTATATTTCTTGAAGTCAACATATGGTAGAATTTTTTCCCAATCAGACAATCTATGTCTTTTAACTGAAGAGTTATTCCACTTACATTTTAAAATATGTGTATTTATCGCTACCTGCTAACTATGTGATTTCCATTTGTCCCGTTGTTTCTGGTTTTATTTTCCTCTACTCTTCTCTTCTTTGGATTGATGGAGTTGTTATTGTTGGTGTTGTTGTCTTCTAATTTTTGTTTTTCCATATGCTTTTTAGGCAGTAATATCTTTTGTGTCTACTCTTTCAGTAGTTGCACTGCTATTTTAGCATCCTTACTTAATAAATTATGATAATTTCTAACGGCCACTTTACCTGACCTTTGTCCCACATAACTGGCCCAGAACCACACTGACCTAAGCTGCATCTGGAAGTGTACCAGACTCCTATAGAGACTGGGCTTCTCCAGTACCTCCCAAATTCTGAGGTTTGATGTCTAACTAACTGTGACCTCTTTGGCACCCAGAAAGGTGAATGCTAATAGGTCCCCTCAGTGCTGCGCCTCAGTGAATTCTCTGGTGTCCCATGAGCCAGGCTCTGCCCTTTCCAGTGATGTTTGGGTCTCAGTCCTGGGGAAAGTGTGGAGGATTCTTTCTTGGGCACTCTAAACTACCCAAGTGATAGAGGTTGTTTCTTATATCTGCTATTTTTGTATTCTTTATAATTCGTTATAACTCTCACTAGCCAATTCCACGTTACTCCATTTCCCTATTAATAATTCTCTATATTAAATTTTCTCTGTTCAAATCACTGTGGGGTTTCTATCTTCTCACAGGACACTTACTAACATATTTTCTACAATGTATGTGCTATTATTGCCCAATATTTCTTTTGACATTCAGTATTATTTTATATTAATTTCAGGTGGACAGCATAGTGGTTAAACATTTGTATAATTTAAGAAGTGATCCCCTCTGACTAGTCAAGTACCCACCTAGCACTAGACATGCTTATTATCATATTATTAACTATATTCTCTATGCTTTACTTTAAAACCCTGTGACTGTTTTATTACTACCAATTTGTACTTCTTAATCTCTTTACCTTTTTCACCCTGTCTCCCAAATCCCCTCCCATCTATCACCCCAACAAATCTAGTACCCATCTGACACTATACATAGTTATTACAATATTATTGACTATATTCCTTATGCTATACCCTACATCCCCATGACTACTTCATAACAACCAATTTGTACTTCTTTTTTTTTTTCTTCCCCACCCCCTCCACCCCAATTTGTACTTCTTAATCCCTTCCTCCTTTTCCACCCACACTCCCAATGCCCCTCTCATCTGGCAACCATCAAAATCTTCTCTGTATCTATGAGTTTGTTTCTGTTTTGTTTGTTAATTTTGTTCTTAGATTCCACGTATAAGTGAAATCACATTGCATCTGTCTTTCTCTGTCTGACATATTCCACTCACCCTCAATGTCCATCCATGCCACTGCAGATGGCAAGAACCCATTCACTTCCATGGCTGAGCAATATTCTATTGTATATATGTACCACCTCTTCTTTATCCATTCCTCCATTGATGGAACCAGGCTGCCTCCACATCTCGGTCATTGTAAACAGTGCTGCAATAAACATATGGATGCACATGTTCCTTTGAAGTAGCATTTTGGATTTCTTCAGATAACTATCCAAAAGTGGGATGACTGGGTCCTTCATTGTCTCTTCTTATATCCTTTGTTTTAAAGTCTAATTTGTCTGGTGTAAGTATTGCTACCCCAGTTTTTTTGTTGTTGTTTGTTTTTTATTGTTTCCATTTTCATGAACTATCTTTTTCCATCCCTTTACTTTCTGTCTGTGTGTGTCTTTCAATCTGAAGTGAGTCTCTTGTAGATAGCATATGTAAAAGTTTTATTTTCTTATCCATTCATCCATTCTATGTCTTTTGATTGGAACATTAAATCCATTTACATTGAAAGTAATGGTTGATAGATATGTAGCTATTTTATTATTCATAATTTTGATTTTTTTTTTTCATCTTAAAGAAGTCACTCTAACATTCCTTGTAATACTGGTTTGGTGGTGATGAACTCTGTTAGCTTTTTCTTGTCTGGGAAGCTTTTCATCTGTCCTTTGATTTTAAGTGATAGCCTTGCTGGGTAGAGTAGTCTTGGTTGTAGGTCCTTGCTTTTTATTACATTGAATATTTGCTGCCAGTCCCTTCTGGCCTGCAAAGTTTCTGTTGAGAAATCAGCTAACAATCTTATGGGAGTTTCCTTATAAGTTTCTAGTTGCCTGTCTCTTGCTGCTTTTAGGATTTTCTCTTTGTCTTTAACCTTTGCCATTTTAATTATAATGTGTCTAGGTGTGGTCCTGTTTGGGTTCATCCTGGTTGGGACTCTCTGTGCCTCCAGGACTTGTATGTCTATTTCCTTCGCCAGGTTAGGAAAGTTTTCAGTCATTATTTCTTGAAATAAGTTCTTAATCTCTTGCTTTCTCTGTTCTCCTTCTGGTACCCCTATGATGCAATTGTTGTTATGCTTGGTGGTGTCCCAGAGGTCTCTTAAACTATCCTTATTTATTTGGATTCTTTTTTCTTTTTGCTGTTCTGGTCGGTAGTTTTTACTTCTTTATCTTCCAAATTGCTGATTTAATCCTCTGTGTCATGTGGTGCTTCCTTCTAGTGCATTCTTCATTTCTGTTACTGTATTCTTCACTTCTGACTGGGTCTTTTTAATGGTTTCTATGTCTTTTTTTATGCTTTCTATCTCCTTGTTGAAATTCTCACTAAGTTCCTTGAGTAGCCTTATAACCATTGTTGTGAACTCTGTCTCTGGTAGGTTGCTTACCTCCATTTCACTTGGTTCTTTTTCTGGATTTTTCTCCTGTTTTTACATTTGGGACACATTTCTTTGTTTCCTCATTTTGGCTGCCTCTCTGTGTTTGTTTCTATATGTTAGGTAGATCTGCTATGGATACCAGTCTTGGCTAGGTGGTCTTATGTAGTAGGTGCCCTGTGGGGCCCAGTAGCACATTCTCTGTGGTCACCTGAGCTGGGTGCTCCAGGAGTGGTCCTTGTGTGGGTTGTGTGTGCTCTCCTCTTATAGTTAAGCCTTGATTGCTATTGGCACATAAGTGGGTGAGATTGACCCTTAGGCTGACTCGCTGTGAGGTTTGGTCATGTCCACAACTTGTGGGCTGCTGTGGGGGGCTCTTACCCCATTGAGTGGGATTTGCCCTAGTGTACTCTGGTGCCTGTTGAGACCACCCATTGTGTGTGTCAATTGTGGGGCTAAATGGACTGTGTTCTGCTGTGGTCTGAAGCCAACCTCCAAGTACACTGGTTCTGGGGCCTCTGGGGAGGTCACCCATTGCTTGTGATGGTTTGGCAGAGATACAAAATGCTACATAGTGATTCACAGTTGTCCTTTGCCTGTGATACACCTGGAGGTATGCAGGAGAGGTCATACTACAAACCAAGGACTTGTGCCACCAGTACCCAGCCAGGAGTAGCTCTGCAAAAAGCCAGGACACCCCAAGGCCTGCTGCCATCTGCTGGCTCCCTTAAGAATCAGCAGCTGATTCAGCCTCATGAGGTATGCAAGTTAGGTGAGGCAGGGTCTCAGGGAGTTACTAAAGTGGGAACAGTTGTGATTACCAGGTTAATGTAAATTCTGGTTTGGTGCCAGTGCTGAGCCTGGAGTTACTTAGCAAAAGTCTCGGAGCACACCGAAGCTAGTTGCTACCCACCAGGGGCCTGCCAGACTCTGATAGTTTTTCAAGAAAGAGTGCAATTCAGGCAGGGCTGGCTGCTCTAGGACAAAGTGCCTCCAGCGTGGGGGAAATTGTGTGGAGTGAAGTCCCAATGAGTCAGCAGTGTGAAGCAGCAGAGCTCACCAGGCCAATCAGATTTGGAGTTGACCTGTGGGGGTGGGTTCAACACAGGAAAGATGGCGCCCACCTGCTGGTTGCCTGGGAGGAGGACCTCACACAGGGAAAATGGAGACTGTCCTGCAGTCCTCCCTGCAACTGAAGCCACACACCTCAGTCTGCCCCCCTGTATGTCTCTGAAGCCTCCTGAGTCACTGTCCCTCCGCTGGAGCCCAAGGTGAGTGTCTGTGAGTGACTCTGTGTGTGGACCATTTAAGAGGATGTCTGTGTTTCCCTCAGCTTTCTGTTCTACCCGAATGGTGGGAATCCCCACTGATTTTCACAGCCAGATGTTGTGGGGGCTCCTCTTCCTGGTACCAGTACTTTGGGCTGGAGAGGCTGGTATGTTTGTGGGGGTGGGGTCCCTCTCTCCTCTGTGGGGGAGCCTCCATAGCCAAGATATTCTTCCTGATTCTCAACTACCACACAGAGGTTTGGGGCCCAATCTGTGTCTCTCCCCCTCCTACCAGTCTAGACGTGGCTTCTTTATATATTTTTAGTAATAGGACTTCTGTTCCACTAGATTTCAGATGGTTGTCCAGGTTGATTGCTCTATAATTTAGTTGTAATTTTAATGTGTTCACAGAAGGCCACAGGCACAGTGTTTATCTACTCCACCATCTTGGATCTCCCAATATTTTAATTCTATACTATTTCCTCCAAAATTGACATTGCTCTTGTTATTTTATACTGTAAATATGTTTATATTTAAAAAGATATTTATCAATAATTTTGCCCTCCCCCCATTTGTCTTAGTTTTCTATTGCTGCTGTAACAAACTGACACAAACTTAGTGGCTTGGACAACACAAATTTATTCTCTTACAGTTTTATGGTTCAGAATTCCAAAATGGGTCTCACTGGCGCCCACATAAAGGTGGTGACAGAGATGCATTCCTTTCGGGAAGCTGTAGGGAGAATCTATTCCCTTGCCCTTTCCAGCTTCTGAAAGGTGTCCACATTCCTTGGCTTGTGTCTGTCTTCCTCCATCTTCAAAGTCAGTATGTTGGGCCAAGTCTTTCTCATGCTGCCATCTCTCTGACCTCCTCTTCTGCCTTCCTCTTCCACATTTAAGGGTATTGTGATTACGCTGGGCCCACTCAATAATCTCCCTATTTTAAAATCAGCTGAGGGGCAACTTAGTTCCATCAGCTACCTTAATTCTCTTTTGCCATATAAGGTAACACATTCACACATTCAAGGATTTGGATGTGGAAGTCTTAGTGGGGTCATTATTCTGCCTACCACACCATTGCTTCTCACAACTCAAAGTTTCCATCTGGGATTATTTCCCTATTCCTTTGTATTTTCTGTTAATGAGAGTAATTTTGGTGAAAGTTTTTCTTTCTTTCTTTCCTTTCTTTCTTTTTTCTTTCTTCCTTCCTTTCTTTCTTTCTTTCTTCTTTTTTTTTTTTGTTTTTTGTTTTTTTGTATGAAAATGGCTCTATTTTACTTTCATTGTTGAAAGACAATTTTGCTGGACATAGAACTATAACTTGACAATTCTTTTCTTTCAGCATTTTGTATTTTGACTCCTACTGTTGCTACAGAAAAGTCAGCCTCAAATTGCTTTTTTGATTAAGTTTTCTTCTATCTTCCTATTCTCCTTAATTATTTGGAAGTTATTTGTCTATATCTGATCTTTAACTGCTTACCTTTACAATTGTAACAAGAGCATTTGGTGAACAAAGTCTAAAAGTAATACATATCTCTACTCTCCTTTTGAACAACACACGAAGCCTAGACTATTTTAATTCTCATCTTTCCATTCTAGTTTCCATCTTATTTTTGCTCAGTATTTTGTTACTATTTTGTTTATATACCACTCATATTACTCAATATTTTATTATTTTTATTTGATCATCTAAATCTTGTTTAGATTTATCCATGTGTTTTGTATTGGTCACTATTTCTTCTTTCATCTTAAAGTTTCCTTCTGGGAGGGCCTGTTGGTAAACTAGCACTGGGTATCCAAAAGTGTCTTTATTTCATATTTACTCCCAGATAACAGCTGAGCTATTTAAATAATTGATCAATTACAGGCATGTTTTAAGCACTTTGAAACTACAGGCAGCTGATTAATTTCTATGAAGAGTTTAATAGAAGCCCTAATCTCTGTAAGGTACAAAGTTTCATATTCATGTATATGAGCTGTGGTATATAAATCCTCAAAGTCCTTGATCATTGTGTAGTTGCTCTTTGAAAAATCCTCTCTCTCTCTCTCTCTCTCTCTCTCTCTCTCTCTCTCTCTCTCTCTCTCTCTCTCCAGTAGCTTCAGTATTAAATGAAACTTTTGACCAATTTTAGGGAAATGTATTTGGTTTGGATTTTAGTAGTCTGATTTAAGAGTATTCATCTCTGAACTCTAAATCCAAAAATAGCTTGATATTCTTTACAATCAAGTCAGTTTCCAAAATTCAGTTGTTCATGGACTAAAGCAGGAATGGAGCCATACTTTGCCATTTAGGCAAGACATTGGGTTTTTGATGTCCTTCAATTCCTGTGCAAGCAAGTACATACCGTTTATCATGTGCCATCCACTCAACACCGCTTTTTGACATTCCCGATATTGTAGAATATCGTGTGAAGGTGATATAATATATACTGTCCCCTTTGGACGCATGATTCACTACACATAACCATGCCGACCTGGAAACCATTCTTAAATACCGAGAAATTGAAAGACATAAAACTTTAAAATTACTTAGGTGAAATGATTTCCTTGGAGCAGTCTGGCAAGTCAGCTTGTCACCCTCAGCCTGGAAGCCTGTGAAAGAAGGAGAGCAGACAGGGGTAGACTCTCTCTCTCAATTGGGAAAGCAAATGAATGTTTATGCTTTCATTTCTCTTCACAAAGACCTCTCCATTGTGCTGTTTGTGTGGAAGGCAATTCCCGACTCCTACTCCTGTTAGCTCCAGGCGTTTTGGCACTGGTGTTTGTACACTTATTAACCCTCATTATGTAACTGGACATGATGCAGTAAAAGGGCTCTGGAGGGGACTCAGAAGACCTAGCATCTATCCCAGGATGTGTGACCTTACACCAGGGATGTAGCCTTTCTTTCCTTCCAGTTCCTCATGTACAAAATGAAAGCTATAACTGCACTACTGACCTCTTAAGATACTCTCACTTTCTACCGTTATCCCCACCAGTAAGAATTTTCTAACAAGATGCTAAAGCTTCATGAAAATATCAGTTCTAGATTTTCATAAGAAGAGTGTGCATGTAAGTGGTTCTTCAATACAATGTTTGGTGAAACAGTCAACAAAAGAATGATGCAGGAAAAAAAATGTTCTGTTGAGGGAAGGTAAACCATTCATTCACTCAATAACTATCTAGCATCCATGTACCAGGCACATTAGTCCCTCCTCTCCTCACGTCTAGGGAAGAGACAAGCAAAATGAGCAAGGAAATTCATAGGAAAATATCAGCAAGGAGTGACTGCAGAGAATTAAAAAGAGAGCAATGTTATAGAGAGTAACTAGGAGGCCTCTCTAGAGAGGTGACACTTAAGATGACACCTGAATGTCGTGTGATGGTCAGAAGGCAGTACAATCCCAAGAAGTG
This sequence comes from Rhinolophus sinicus, assembly GCF_036562045.2. Classification (NCBI taxonomy): domain Eukaryota; kingdom Metazoa; phylum Chordata; class Mammalia; order Chiroptera; family Rhinolophidae; genus Rhinolophus; species Rhinolophus sinicus. The sequence goes on from NC_133759.1 coordinate 37,958,800, forward strand.
TTTCAGCCCTAAGGCAGAAAAGAGCTTGGTATGTTCAAAGGACCAAGAGGCCTGTGGACAAGGAGAGAGTGGCCCGCGAAGCAAGCAGGAGCAGATCAAGTAGGGCTTTGTGACTTAGACAAAAACGTTTTTCTTTTATTTCAAGTGTGATACAAAGCCTCTTGTGTTTTAAGATAAACATGTGCTGGGGAGTTAGAAGACATCTATTGGAGGTAGGCCTGAGTGAGTCAGGTGGGGATGAGCGGGAGGGGCTGTAGGTAGGTGTATTAGTTTACTAAGGCTTCCCTAACAAAACATCACAGACTGGATGGCTTACACAATTTGTTTTCTTTAAGTTATGGAGGCTAGATGTCTGAGATCAAGGGGTTGGCAAGACTGGTTTCTCTGAGGCTTCTCTTCTTGACTTATAGATGGCTGCTTTCTCCCTGTGTGTTCACATAGTCTTCCCTCTGTTACATGCGTGTGTCCTAATTTCCTTGTCTTATGAGGATACTAGACATATTGAATTAGGGCCCATCCTAAAGACTTCATTTTAACTTAATAATCTCTCTAAAGACCTATCTCCAAATACAGTCACATTCTGAGGTATTGGGGTTAGGACTTCAATATATGAATTTGGTGTGTGTGTGTGCAATTCAATCCATGACAGTAGAGGACAGAGCGTAAGCAATGGCAGAGAAAAAGATTGGCACATTGCCTTTTGATGGACAGGGAAGACAGCACCCTGGCTGGAGCATAGTTTACACAGAATGGAGTCACAGGAAGTCAGGTTATCCATGAAAGTGGAGGCCAGGCTGGTGAGAGTCTTGAATCCTGCTTACGGAATTTCAACTCTCTGCTATAAGGCATGGGAGCCTTGGAAAGCATCTGAGCGGTGGGGGAGAGCTGAGTATTGATGATGAAATGGTTGTGTGAAGGCCATGCAGGAGAGGCTGGGGACAAAGTGCAGCTGGGGGTTTGGGACTCAAATCAGAGACAGAAAGGAACAAAAGGAGGAAGGAACATTCCCAGGGAAGCACTGCCAATCATGATTTTAGGCAGCAGCGAGACAGCACTTGATCCTGGGAAATCGTGGAAGCATGCCGAAAATCCAAGACTGCTGTGCAACACTTGTACTGGAATTACGGTCGGGGTGATTCAGGGTACCCACTGTTCTCTATCCAAACTCTGCCCCTACAGTCATGATGGAGGCTGGACACATGATCTCACTTGGCTGGAAAAACAGGACTTCAGAGCCAGACAGACCTCAGTGCAAATCCCAGCTCCTTCATTTATAGCAGACATTTGATCAAACATTATTCTGGGTGTTCCTGTGAGAGTGTTTCTGGATGAAATTAACATTTGAATTGATAGACTGAGTAAAGCCAATGGCCCTCCCTAATGTGAGTGTTCCTTATCCAATCAGTTGAAGGCTTGAGTAGAATAAAAAGGCTGACCCTCCTAGAGTAGGAGAGAATTCCTTTTGCCTGACTGTCTTTGAACTGGGACATTGGCCTTTTTCCTGCCTTTGGGTGTGAATTGAAATATCACCTATTCCTGGGTCTCAAGGCTGCCAGCCTTTGGAGTGGAGCTGTACCATTGATTGTCCTGGGTCTAGGACCCTGACAGATCTAGGGACTTGTCAGCCTCCATAATTGCATGAGCCAATCTGCTATCTATCTGTCTGTCTGTCTGTCTGTCTGTCTGTCTGTCTCTCTCTCTCTCTCCATCCATCCATCATCTACCTATCTGTCATCTACCTATCTATCGAGATATCAATACACAGATATGTATATCCCTATCTATTTCTATATATCTATATATCTCTCTATAGATGTTCTATTCTGTTTCTCTGGAGAACCCTGACTAATGCACAGTGTAACTTAATCTCTTGATCCTTGGTTTCCCCAGGAATCTAATGGGAGTAATAAATCACCTTTCAGAGCTGTTGAAGAACGAAATGAGGCAGGCAATGTGTATAATATTTGGCTCATGGTAGCTGCTCAATAAATGGCACGTTCCTTCTCACCCCCTTAGTGGAACGAAGCCCTGAAATGACAGAGCAGATAGATTTAGGTACTCACAGCACATCTGAACTGCTCTGGCAGGGCATGTGGGCTGATGTTTCTCGTCACAGAATTGGCAAAGGTGCTGGTGGGGCTGGAGCTTGTGTGATTTCCTGTGTGTCTCTATCATTCCACATTTTGTCTGCATAGAACATACCAACTACCAGACAGGAAAAGGTCAGGAAAAAGGCCACAAAAAACCAGTGTGGCTGTAGGTAAATTTCGACTGTTACTATCAATGGCTCTATTAACTGTTTCTACCATCTGGTAGGGAAAGAAGTCAACTCTTTACAATTCATTTAACCTGCCCTGTTAAAAACAGCCCTGTTACATTAGTGCCAATTTATAGACGAGGAGACTAAGGATCAAACAGAGTAAATAGCTTTCTTGAGTTAGAAAATGGTAGAGCTGGGTTTGGAACCTACGTTTGTCTGATTCTAGAAATCATTTTCTTTCCACGAATCTCTACTGGTTCCTTATAATGGCTTCTATAAGTCTCAGCATTTGAGCTACAAAATAGGACTAATTACACATGACTCATCTCCATATACTTCCCTTTTCCTGTCTTTGTTATAGGGAACAAATAAGTGTGTTCGAGTTATTCTTGATGAGTTATATAAACCACCCCAAAACTTAGTAGCATAAACAATCATTTTTTTACACTCATGGATTCTGTGGGTCAGCAATTTGGGTAGGGTAAAGTGAGAATGGCTTATCTCTCAGTTTCTTGATGTCAGAGGCTCAGCTGGGAAGATCTAAACTGTAGGTGACACAAAAGCTAGGAAATGGAATTATCTGGAGGTTCTGGGATGATTCAAATGTTGCACTCAGGAGGGGCTGTTAATGCATCTACATGGCTTGGGATCCTCCCATCATGGCGACGCAGGGTAGTTAGACTTTGTATGTGGAGACTCCTGGCTCCAAAAGTGAGCATCCCAGTGAGCAAGGCAGAAGCTGCATCGCTTTTATGATCTAGTCTGGGAAGTCACATAACATCATTTCCGCTTAATTCTATTGGTAGAAGCAGTCACGGGCCTGCTTAAATTCAAGGATAGGAGAGAGAGTTCCCATCTCTGGGAGAAGTGTCACTGAATTTTATGACTTTTTTTTTTTTTTTTTAACCACTCCAGGGCGTAAAGATCCAAAGAAAATATAGGAGACTGTACGGGAATAATTCCTTGCTATAATCAATGACATCTTTGTTTTCAGTCAGGGTATTCTGCCTTCCAAGAATAGAACAGTCATGTCTAAACATTGTTGAACATAAACTAGATTTGATTGTGAACAAGCTTTCTTGTTTTTTCCTGAAGAGAAATGTCGAAACTTTAAAAACCTCTTTGGCAGAAGCACCAAAACATCTGAGAGCAATGTTGAAAATTCTGTAACCTGTCCTGTTGCTTGTGGCTCATGAAAACCTGGCTTTGTCTGCCAATGTGGGTAGTGGGGGTGTCAGTAAAAGACTCCAAGTTCTTTAAGAATTGGCTTTTCAACCTTTCTTTTAAAGTTAAGTACTTTGAGTTGAATTAAATTTGTGTCATGTAGAAAGCCTCAGTTTAATTTTCTTTTTTAAAATAAGTTTCTATAAGTTGGTATAATTTATTTATTTTCTTTATTTATCCATTTTAAATTATTCAGGGACTGCGTTCTGGTGTTTTACTGGGCAAAGCATTAATGGCCCTGGTGAAAATGAGGTGGAATGGCTATATTTTTGTCAGGCTTGTTCCTGTTAGATTCTATTTTTTGGAACAGGAGAGTTATTTATTTAAAACTATTGACCCAAATAAATCGTTTCAGATTCATTTCTGCATCACCAGGTAGGGCCCTTTAAACTTGGGCCTTAAAGCGACCAAGGCCTTACATCATTCTGCTCACCATTTTTTTGAGCAAAGGCTTTAAAGGAACATGTGAGTCAAGTGAGTCAAGAATAAGGGGTGCAGCCTCGACAAATTCAGAAGTTTATATTACTACTTTGATGACAATGGCTTATTTAAATGGTCATTATTCAGAGGTGGTAGTGGATGAAGAGTTACAAAAAATTAAATCTCCCAAGAGACCTTTACTGATTTGAGAATATTTTTTGTTTCTTACTTACCCTGCAAGCTTCTTTCAAAACCATGATGTGTAGGAAAAAGATGGAATTTGGAATTAGGCAGACATGAATTTATATTCTGCACAATTATGTGAATGCAGATAACTTATTCAACCTTTCTGAGTCAATAATTTGTGTATAATAAAATTGGGAAAATAACTGTTGTTGCAAGGATTACATGAAGTATGGAATATAAAAGCCCCAAAGCCTGGCACTGAGTGAAGGGAGACACATTAGCTGTCAGTTGTTTTACCCACTTTTTGCAACCTCGGTGGACCAGGAGAAGCAGAGGGCATGGCAGTTCTCCACACAGATGACGTGGTCTTGAAGATCTTGTTCCTGAGTATTTCCAAAGCTGAACTTAACTACTTTCATCTCTTCTAAGCCAGGTTGTTGGTGCCTTTCTCCCAAACAAAACAAATTGAGTTCTGACTGGCATTTCAGAGACTTGGAAAGTAAGGATAAGAAGGAGGCATTTTTACATTTACTGGACATTGATTATGTGCCGGGCAACATACTGAGTGTTTCACCTGCATTTTCTCATTTACTTCTGATAATGACCTTATGGAGAAAGTATACTGCTCCTTCATCATCCACCCTAAAACACAGTGGCTTAATGCAACACTACTTATTATTATTCATGAGTCAGTTGGGCAGCTCTTATGTGGGGCATGCTCGGTTGATCTCATCTGGGCTTGCTCACATGTCTGTGGTCAGCTGGTGGGTTAACTGGTGCGGTCCAAACTAGGACGGCCTTGGCTGGCTGGGACAGCTCAGCTCTACCTGACGTGGTTTCTTACCCTCTTGCATGTTACCTGGGGCTCATTCTCATGGTGGCGGCAGGGGTCCAATAGAGGAAAAGGAAGCATGCATGTTACTGTCCTACTGGCCAAAGCCAGTCATATGGCCAAGCTCTGAGTTAGGGTGGGAGAGCACATCCAAAGGGAATGGATACAGGGAGGCATGAACAAATGGAGGCTATTAGTGCACTTGATCTTCCACAACAGATATCCTCCTTACCTCCATTTGTAGAGGAGGCGATGGAGGCCCACAATGCTGTGTCTCTTAGGCATTAGCCTGCCCCCTAGTGTCTCCTTCTCTTGTGTTCTTTCCTGGTCGTCTATTACATGAGGTGGGAATGTTTTCCAATCAGCTGTATTGTCCCCTCTCCCATTATTTGGTGTGCATTTGAAATTTCATATAAAATTTTTGGGACTAACCAGTTGGTCCTAATATAATCCAATAGCATGACATCAGGGGACAGTGCAGGTAAGTCGGTAAGTCTACTGATTAGAGAAAATGAAGGGGAGGCAGATACAGAATCGGATTGACCATAAATGAAAGAAAACGATACAAATATATTTCTCTATTTGCCAGTTTCCCCGATTTTGCCTGGGTCAGCTTCCCCTTCTTCATGCCATCCTTTCTGAATTTTTGTAACAAGTCTGAAAAAGGCAAGGTCCTGGTGTTGGCCTGGAGCATTGACTAGCTCTTTGACTTTGGGCAAGGAAGTTACCTAACTTCCCTAAGCCTCCATTTTCTCATGTGTGCAATGAAAATCAATAGCACAGATGTTGGTTCTGTGGGTTAAAGGAGACCTGCAGGTGAAATGCCTTGCATGGTCTGAGCTGTCGTGATCCACAGCCATCCCCCAAGCACCTCCTGGTGCCTGGAAATACAGAAGAGTTGGTCTTTACAACTTCAGTGGCTCCAGGTGAGCTGCCAGGGTAGTGCAGAGAGGCTGAGCAGCATGAGGGCTGTTAATGGATTTTATGGCTTTGTTGAATACCCCAAATTACAGTTATTAATTACAAAATGCTGTTCAGACACTGTTGCAATTATATATTTTGTTAATTGATTTGTATAGGCTCATATCTAGCAACATAAAAAATATGCGTCACCATAACACTTACAAAGCATTGTAATTGCCTTTTATGTCCTCTCCAGCTTGCTTTTTAAATGGGAACAAAGGCTGTGGGGAGAGGAGAGACAACTCTCCTTGGTCTTGGTCTCTGTCTAATCCCGCATCCAGTGGCAGGGTGGTACCTCTCTAGGTGCTCAGTAAATGTGTAGACTCAATCAATAAATATCTTGTTTGTTTGTATTTATCTTATTTCCTTATCTATTCCTTATGAACCCTGAGCTCTGTGTGATATTGGTATTACATATATGAAAAATGGTTAAGGATTTATTCTGAGCGGCTAGTTCATGTTTATTGAGTCACTTTAGGAACCTTTTGTGGCCTGGGGGTGGTGGGGACCATCAAGACTTGCTTAGCCCCTGCACTCAGGGAACTGGCATTACTCAATGGCATGAAATGTTACAAGGCATGAGGTTAGGTGGTCTGGTCTTAAGATGTGTGGAGTGACACCATAAAGGTGGTAACTTCTGGCCTGGGCACCATACCGCGGGAAGTTTATATGTGGTCCCCACTGCAGCTTCAGCAGGCATAGTACCTCTAGTTTGTCTTTTCGGATCTGGTCCCATCAGCTTCTAAGAGCCTTGGCTGCCCCTGCTTCTTCAAGATCGTGCGGTGTCCGGCCATTGCCCTCCAGGTCCGCGGGGATTTGCCCTGCCCTACAACTCAGAGCAGCACTCGCGTTTTCCAGCTCTCGCGTGTGCCTGGCGCCCTCCCCAGACCAGGAGGCAGAGCGTCCAGAGACCCCGCCAAAGGCAGGACCCGCAGCGACGCCAGTCACCCTCGAGACCCCCTCCCTCCCCATGCAAGGATCTCAGCTCCAAGGGCGTGGCAGGGCCTGATCCCCTGAGCCCACGCGGACTATGCTCAGGCCCCAAGTGACCACTTTCTGAGGGAGCCGACCATCCCCGGAGGCAGTTATTTGGAGAGCCGGAGCAGGGGTGCGGGCCGGAGGGGCCCCCGCAGCCTCCCACCAGGGCCCCCCGGAGCCGAGTCCTGACTGGAACAGGAGGACCGGAGCGGGAGGAGGGCGGAGGAAAGTTGGGGGTCTGGGCCCGGGAGCGCGGAAGCCGGGGCCGGTGTCCGCGTCTCATGAATATGCAGGAGCCACCTCCCTCCCTCCGTGACGTCACGGGCCGTCCCGGGGTGAGCGCCGGAGCCGCTCCGGGTCCGCGCCAGTGAGCGCGGCTGCTGCTGGAGAGCGAACGGCGCGGCGCTGGTACCGGAGGCCGAGCGCGTCGGCGCCCGAAGCGCACGCAGCGGGCAAGGCGAGGCGGCCTGCGGCCCGGCGGGCACCGGGAGGCGCAGCCGGCTTGGGAAGTAGGCGGCAGCGGCAGCTGGCTGGCGGCGGCGAAGAAGATGCTGCCTGGGAGGCTCTGCTGGGTGCCGCTCCTGCTGGCGCTGGGCGTGGGGAGCGGCAGCGGCGGCGGCGGCGGGGGCAGCCGGCGGCGCCGCCTCCTCGCGGCTAAAGGTGGGTGCTGGGGAAGTTTCCTTCTCTCTGAGGAGGGTGACGGGGCAGGCTTGAGGGTGCAAGCGGCGGGGACCGGCTGGATGTGCTCGCCCTCCCTTGCCGCAACCTCGTTGGCCTCCGTGCGCCTGGGTTCCCCGAAGTGAGCGCTCTGCGTGCGGATTCAGAGAGGTTCCACCTACAGACGCCGCTCCAATCCCTGGGAGGGATTCAGGGACGGAGGAGCGAGGTTTGGGGAGTCCGGACAACTTTGGGGGCTGTCTGTGCTGGGGTGGGGGCGTAGTGGGGGCGTCGCAGGCTCTGGCCCGAGAACGGCTCTAGCAGGGCGCTGGCGCTGGCGCGGGGAGGAGAGGCAGTTGTCTGCTCCCGCCGGGAGGGAGGGATCAGTGGCGGTGCCTTCAAAGGAGGGAACAGAGCGGGTCTCCCAGCTCGGGGCTGGGGTGGAAACTTGCAGGCTCCGCGGGAGGCCCCCCTGGCTTGCCTCAGGCTTCTCCAGGGCGGATCTTGCTCCCCTGGGAACGCGCGCCCTCCGGGTGAGCCCGGAGTCTGGTAGAAGTGCGGCTTGTGACGCTCCGCTCTGCCTCTCGGAATCCGCTCCTGCTCAGGCGGGCAGAGGAGCCTAACCTGGCGCCCCTCCCCCGCCCACCCTATTAGGTAGGCGACCTTGATCTCCCCACCTCTCCAGCTCCGAAAAAGCAAGATCCTGGTGAATGTCTGGCGCTGTCAGGAACTAGGCTGGAGAGCCGCGGACTTTGACAGCTGCCTGGGAGAGCGGGGGGGAAGCGCTGGGGTGGGGGTGCCTGGAGCTGGAGGGCGGATCTGAAACAGAAGGTCACGTGCTTGCAGGACCTCGTAGGGAGAGGCAAGGGAGGAGCAGAAAAGGGGTGGGTGGTGGTGGGCGCGGGGGAGGCAGTGCAGAGCTGGGCTGGAGCGCCCAGCTTAGTGGTAACTTGTTGATTTTCTGCGCTGTTGACAGGAGGGCGTGTGTTTGGTTTTGAGGGCTGTGGCCAAATCTGCCAGGTAACGTGGTCATTGGTTTCTTGTCTGACCCTTATCCGAGGACGAAGGGGTTTGCACCTGTAGGCAAAGAGGCTCCCTATTAGAGGCAACATGATTTGCAAGCTGGCTTTGAGCTACAGTTTAGCAGTCAGGGACGGAATGTATCCCAGGTTTAATTACTCTTTGGAGGATGGGGAGAGTGAGAGGCAGACCGTTAGCCGACTCTGGGCCTCGGGAATATCTCTCTTGCAGCTCGAGAGTGATAAATTTGAGAAGAGAGTTTCTGTTTAGCCTGTAATCTTTATTTTTTTTGGTGACATGGTTTTGAAACTCTTTTATAAGCAGACATCCTATTTCTTTTCAGCAAATTTCCTCCCCTGGTGTATACTTGAGAGGCGATTTCTTTTTTGGGGAAGACAAAGAAAAACTCACTATGAAAATATCTCAAACATAGCGTGGTAAAGGAGTCGCTGATAGGAAGGGGTCATTGTGAGAGACTGTTATTTGGTGAAAACAAGAATAAAAAACAATGAACGTCCAAACCTTTGCCCTCCTTCCTCAATGTAGACAGTTTGTTAAACAGGCAAAATATATATATTTGAAGTGTTTCCATCACTTTGTAGCAGAGCAAATGGCATATATATATATATATATATATATATATATATGCAGATGCCTACAAACAGGGGAGGTCACAACAAGTGAAGAAAGGGGAAAAACTTGTTTGGAAAGAAGACCTGGTGTGTGTATGCATTGCGGTATTTTCAGGTCAGAATGAAAAGCTTTGTAGAGATAAGAGAAGATAGAAAAGAAAAAAACATCCGGGCTCTCAATGATTCACATTTATGTGAATAATTACGTTCATTGTAAGCAACACTTTTCATGTTCTCACTTAGAATATGTTCGTTTTGTGGTGACAAGCCATTTGTCTTACCAGTGTAAAAAGTTGATGGACCCTGCATACTGAGTTGCTGTCTGACTCCCCACTATTCTTTGTTCTTTCCCCTTATAACCACTAGGGGGCTGCAAAGAGCGCTGTTAGCATTTTTTTTAACAGACAAATGTGTAATATTTGATCAAAACAGAAACGTTTATTATGACACTTTAGTTGGTATTTACAGAACTGACTTTCCTTATTACAATGCACTTGAATTTTCTCACATGATGTCTGAGAACATTTGAGATAATAAAGATATGGTTCGTGTATAATGCACCATGCCACCGACTTTGCCATTTCTAGGGTTCATATCATTATTAGTCCCATCACTCACAAAGAGAAAAGTCAGGAAAGCTTGTGAAGAAGATTGAACAAAAAATAGCTTTCTTCTTCTATACAATTCTGTATTCATGTGTAGAAGAAAATTGGGAGTGTGGCGTCAAGCTGCCTGACAGAGTTGAATGCACCCTCTGGACAACTGTCTGAAAGCGCATCCTCTCAGCCTTGGGCTCATGTAAGATGTCGTGTCGTGGTGCACAGCTTGTTCTGCCTTTGTGTTCCTTGCTTCTTGCTGTAGGGAACTGAGTAGCTAATCCTGACAACTGTTTAGAGTTTTCACAGACTTACTGCATTTTCATTGTAAACACATTGCTGATTTTGGAACTAATGCAGTAGCCAGACAGTTATTATAACCCCTTCTCTTTACTCTCCCATATCTCGGGAGACAAACACTTCTTGGATTCTTTGAAAAGAGCAGCTCCCATGCACATGTTTTATGAACAAAGCTGGGACGGTTTCGTGGACCCAAGGGGTCTCTGGGACAGAGAAAGACATGTCTTATCCCAGGGAAAGAAGACAATGCAATCTAGACAAACATCTTAAGGTTCGTGCTAGGTTTAGTGATGATGGGAGGTCTCGGGTCTCAAAGACCTGGTACACAGTCCCTTTGCAGTTTTCAACATCCAGGCGTGGGTCGTTCAGGACAATACTTGAGTAGAGACCGTCAGTTGTAGTGCCCACCTGTGTGCCCAGAGCCTGGCTCAGTGCTCTGAAGGAGTCTTAGTAGATACGTATCAGAAGACTACCCCCCCATGCCCAACTCACCCCAACCTTTTATTGAGAGCTTAGATCTAGTTGGAAAGATAAGATTTTTATATGGAAATGTTAAGAAAATGACAGCAGACAGAATTTGTGTATAAAGCATAGTATTATGTGGTAGGGTACATAGTGTTATGTACAAGGAAGATGGAGGTGGGAAGGGCCTTGCAAAGGCAGCATTTGGTAATATGGAGGGGAGAGGCTAGAGCAGCATTGTAACAGTGGTGGTGTAATGGTAGTGATTGCAGTTTACGGGGTTCCTCCTTTGTATATAACAGGCATTGTGCTAATACCTTTACCTGGGCTGTCTCTAATTTTTAAAGCCCATTCAGGTTTGGTGTTAGCTCATTGCATAGATGAAGAAACTGAGTCTGAGAGGGTAAGTGACTTGCCAAGACCACCAGTCGAGGGTGTGGTGCTGGGGTGAGAAAAGAAGGGTCACTGTGCCCAGTGCCCACTGACTATTCGTCAGATATTCCCGCTTTGGTTTTCAAAGCAGATCTAGTGCCCATAGAGAAGCTGAGCTGTTTGTCTGAGTTCCCCAGGAGCCCCTGTGGTCCTGCCCACAGCAGTAGGAGCATCCAGGGATGTTGTTCAAAACCTGCTGGTAAGGTGAGGAAAGTGGGCTTTGCTTTCATCCACCGAAACCAGTACTCTTGCTTTGAGCAGCAGTCTCATCCTCCCTCCCACAGAGTCAAAAACATTCCTGCATATTCCAAATGACACATTGTGAACTTCCTGCAGGGATAAAGGTGGTACGGAATTTTTATGATGATTTGTCCTAAACCATCTCTGGGCAAGTAGTAGCATGTCTCCTAGGAGTGTGACAAGTTATTTCTCCAACTGAAACACAAAGGACCAAAAGCCCTTGGTGATGCATCAGAGGGTGCCCTCGGACCTGCTACCATCCTGAATCACCTGTGGTTCTGGGACCAGGATATGCTCATTCGCGCCCTGGATCCTCTGCATTATGTCTTCAGGCTAGAAGGTCACCTTCCTCCGTCTAATTCCTTCTGTTACTCAAGACACAACCAGACTTAGACATGGTCTCTCCTATGAACTTTCCCCGACAGGTCCCCCAGGCTGGTCACCCCCAGAAGTCTATGTCTCCCCCTCTGCATGCCTGTGCTTCTTGTCTGGCTCCAGCACTGCACTGTGAGCCCTGATGGCTAGAATCTCATCCTGACTCTCCCCGCATCTCTAGGGCCAACTGGATGCCTGGCCCTCGTGTGAGCTGAGCAGTCAGTAATGACTGGCTTAGTGAATCCAATCGCCATACTGTAGTTTCTTAACACCTATGTGAAGTGAAATTTGGGTTTTGTAGCCATAGAAACCTGGGTTTCAATCCTGGCCAAGCTGCTTCCTAGCTAGATAACCTTGGGCAAATGACTTAACCCCTCTGAGCCTTGGTTTCCTTATCTATAAACTGGGGACACAAAGAGCTGCCTTCCAAAGTTGTTGTCAGGATAGTGCTGGGAAACCATGTAGCCCAATTTATGGCATGTAAACAACACTAGACACAGCCACTGTAATTATTCATCACTGAAACACTGGGTTCTAGTTTCTGAGACTTGGCGAAATTCCCCTTTTCTGACCTCTTGGCAATCCAATAGCTTTGTTAATAGCTTTTCTCAGTTCAAACTCTGTTCTCTCTGTCTCTCTCTGTGTATGGGCAGGGGTGTGGAAATATCATATATAAATATAAATACACATTCAAACACACACATTTAGCTTGATTTGAACCCATTTCACAAGTCTACATATGTCTTTGAGGCCAGGGCCCCCTTCTCATTCCTCTCAAAAGCTCTGGCACTGCATTAGGGGCAGCTCAGAGTGAGGACTCAGCAGTGTGTGTTATATAAATAAACATATCTCCATGTGCCAGCACTGGAGGCATGGGGTTCTAGTCTCTGGACGAAGAGCGTCTTATGGCGTGATTTGGATCGTAAGGAGAGGTCCCCTGCCTGGTTAGCGGTTTTCTCCCAGATTTATATCCCAGGAAGCAGAGAAACATTTTTTTTTTTTTTTGGTTTAAGACAACCTCTGTGGTGATACATGTTTACATGGATGGGAATAACTGACACTCTGATAGCCAAATGACAGCTTGAAGCGGCTTACAATTTTTGTTGCCTGTTATCTAGCCCACCACTAATTGGACTCTGGAGTAGTGCCCTTGGAATGGTAGGTTTGAGGATGGACCGTGAGAGGCCTGGTTTGGGCAAGAGGGCTGAGCTGAAGACACAGGCACTGGATAGGACAGAGGGCCACTGTCTTCATATGCTGGGGCTGCTATAGCCAAAATACCATGGACTGGGAGGCTTATGAACCACAGAAGTTTATGTCTATAGATCTGCAGACAGGAAGTCCAGGGTCGGGGTGCGAGCAAGAGCGGGTTCGGGTGAGAGCTCCCTTCCAGGTTGCATGCTGCCAACTTCTCAGTGCATCCTCACAGGTGGGTGCGGAAGGGAAGCAAGCTTTCCACGGCCCTGGTAAGGGCGCTAATCCCACTCAGGAGTGCGCCATCCTCAGGACCTCATCTCGTGCTGATTCTCTCCTAATGGCCCTGCCTCCCAGTACCGTCACGTTGGGGCTGGGGCTTCAACATTCGGATTTGGGGGGAGGGGACATAAACATTCATCCTTAATAGTCAGACTGTGAACTTCAGGAGAGCAATCGGCAGAAGGCTGGAGGGGGCGCTTTTCGGAGGAGGACGCCTGGGTGAGAGTTAGGCCAGCTCAGCGATACACTGGGCCCTGTTCTTTAGCCTGATAGCTATTACTCGGTCTCCTGTTACTGTCTGGGAGGGGAGTGAAAAGATAAAGCAAGTTGCAGAAATCAAAAAGCTCACACTATCAAGGGCAAACATTGCACACGATGCAAACTATTGGAGAACTTGATAAATTATGGGAAAGGGTAGACTGTGTCTTACGGCCACTCAGTCAGGTGTGTGTCCGTATTATCCCCATTTTACATGTGAGGAAACTGAGGCCAGGAAGGTTAAGCTACTTACCCAGTTCATTCAACTAGTGAAACAGAGATGGGTTTTGAATCCAGAAAGTCTAGGTTCGGAGTCTACCCTCTTGCTCATTGTGTCAATGATTCTCAACCCTGGATGCGTAGTGGAACCACTTGAGAGAGTTTTAAAATAACTGATGCCTGGAACCCACGCTCTGAGATGCTGGTGTAATTGCCCTAGGCTAGGACCTGGGATTTCTTTCAAAGCTCTCAGGTTCTTCTGCTTCCCACCCAAGGTTGCGAAGTGCCTCGGTGGACTGCTCACAGTTCCCCAGGGACCACTTTATTTCTTTGCATGAGTTGCAAGGCATTTCCCTGGGGTGGGGGTGGGGCTTGTTCTTCTGTATCTCATCACCCTAGTTTCTCACATTAAAGTGCCTATAGCCTTCCTGTCTCCCTAGGCAGGCTCTGAGCCCCTCGAGGGGGAAGCATCCTGCTCCCCTCTGTGTGCCCAGTTGCCAGCACTGTCCAGGGTTCAGAATGAATGCTGAGTGTTGAGGCAGTGACTGTGCCAGGGCGATGCCACCCACACTGGTTGAGTCCCTCAGGACTGTACAGGCACACAGCCCTGGTCAGTGCCACGTTCTGCTTTGATCTCTGGTAGGAACTACGCATCAGGCCTTCCCCGTTAGTTATCCGACTGTCCTTCCAAACACATTACAGCATTCACTTTGGAAAGGTTGAAATCAGTTCTGCAGCGGAGTCAGGAGAACACGGACCACACCAAAACGTGTGAGGGAGTCAGGTCCAGCAGATGCCATTGGAATTCTCACAGAGAGAGGCTGCAAATGCCACTCTCATGGCTTCTAAATATTGCTGAATTGATTGACATTTGACTAAACATTTTGCCAAGTAAAAAAAAGTACATAATTTTTGTGACTTCTGCTACATTGCAGTCCCATGGTGTCTGATTATATAGTTAACCTAAAGTCTTCAAACAAATGTGACAAGAAAATCACTGTGGAGAATGAAATAAAGGTGTGGTCTCCAAGTCATGTGACCTGGGTTCACCCATCAGTGTGAGGTGTGGGGCAGACCACTCAGGCCTCTGGGACCTGCTTTTCCATGTGCAGACAGGGCACAGTTGTACTTCCCTCCTCTGCCCCAGCAAGTTCTGAGTATCTACCTGGAAGGCGCTCGGGATGTCCTTGGAAAGGATAAAGTGCCTAAGAAAATAAGGTGATCAGATTTAAGAAATTTTTGTTGAGACTTTGGGACTCAAACTCCCCCAAACAAAACCCTGCATCTTTCTGTCTTTAGCATCTTTGTTAATTATATTTTCAGGAGAAGTTTGAATTTAGTGTTAAGTCCTTTCCCAGTTCTGTAATGTACAACCTGCATATGTCACACAACTGGTGGTCACCATGGTTACGCAACAGTTGCAGCAGTTGAAGGCCCATAGATTCTCAGGGAAGAACCAGTCAAAACTGTTAATATTATGTCAAGTCGATGTGTCATTTTCCAATTTGCATGGATAACTGCATTGCAGCAAATTAATTAAAACAGATAAATGTTAATCTAATGCATGTCTCTTAGTAATTAATGAAATATAACCATTACAGGGGTATTTGATTTATTATTTTAATTTATAAAATGTTGAATTCTATAAAGTTGGATACAGTAATAGGAGAAGCTGACCCACATATAGCATTAGGAAAAATAATCACATTTCTATAAATTAATCACTCTCTAAAAGGATATAGTTCATTAACACCATGAACTGAAAGTGTTAGATGTAAATTAGATTAACCTTTTTAGCGACACTTCCATTTATATTGCATATTCTCTTCAAACTCAAAGCACTTTGCATATATTAATTCAATTAACCCTCCCCAGGCCCTTGTTAAGTAAGTTCATATATCAAAGTTGGAAGGGAGGAGAAATGAAACTCTTCAAAAATATTGAAGTCCCGGTCTTAGGATGCATTATTTATGATTTCCTCTGCAGCGGTGGAGTTTATCCTGGGCTTATTTTCTGTAGCTTAAGAACATGGGAAGGTACTCAGGCTTTCTCTCCGGTGCTGCCAGGAGACACTTAGCGTGTCATTTCATACCTGAAGCCAGACACGCTTCTGCCTGATGTTCAGGCCAGGTGCTCTAAGGAAACTGCTGCCTTATTTCATAAAATGCACCCCAGCAACTCTAGGTTTGGCTGTGGGCAGTGTATGTGTGGGCAATGAGATCGTAAGGCCCCGCTCTGGCACCCGTAGGGTCTTCTTCTCCTGGGCCTGCTGGTACTCCCCGTTTAACCCCCTTCCTCTGACCACGTGGACACTGAGGACCGTGTGAGCAAGACCCTGGGAGGCTAATGGGAGAAGAAACGAGGAGCAACAACAGCAGATGGAAGTGGGCCCTGACGTCTTCACCTCGGCTCCCTCTTCAGGCCTACCTGAGTGGGGGCAGAGACCACGGTCCTACTTGCTGGGATGGAGAGTGAGGGCCTGAGAGAGGAAGGATTTGCTCTCTGTAGCTAAAAGCCTGTTTTTCAAGAAACTTTGCTGGGTGAGGAGCTGGGTCTCCTGCTATAGCTTGTCACCAGGATTGCTCTGTCTCCTATGACAGCCATGCCTATTGGCAGGATTTACTGCCATTGGTCCAGTCCTCCTGGAGAGATGCACATGGGTAGGGGGGAGGAATGGGGAGTGGCATTGTGAAGGCTTATGAAGGCACAGGGGAAGAGACTCTAAGCATTTGCTTAGCTTGACTGGATGTGTGTTTGGTGGTTGCAGGTTCCAAATGTTTATTTTTCCAACTCTTTCAGCTCCTTCAAGTTCTCAAGCCCACAAGTGTTCTCTTAGGGGCAGATTTTCACTATTTTCCACAAACCAGGCCTCTTTGAAGTGCAGTATATCTCAGTAACAGCCTGCTCTGCAGCTAGTGGTTTCAAACCTTCCAAAGGTAATGTTAACCCAAAGGAATGAGTCACTAATGGTCAGGGCATGCAATAGAGTATAGGAGAACAATTTTGGAGTGTGGGGGAGTCTTCTCCCTGCCTCTGGAGTTAGAAGGTCACTTAGCATGGTCCTTCAAGCCAACATGTAAGGATAGGTGAAGCCCACACAGTCCTGCAGTCTCAGTTTGTTATGCTCTGCCAGCACTTCTCGGCGTGCACTTCTTTGCTGCAGATTGCCCCAGCGTCTCCCTTCCAGACCCTGTCTGGAAGGATGAAGAATCAGGACTTCTAGCCAAGAACTAAAAGACAAGCCATCACTCACGAAATTCACAGAAATGCTGAGGAATGAGAGAAAGCATTGATTTTATAATTCATGGGATTTTAAGAGCCTTCTTTCCATCTTCCTTCCTTCCCTTCTTTTTTTTTTTTGGTCATTTTCTTTTTTTTTTCTTTTCTTTTTTCTTTTTTTTTTGGATGGTCATTTGGAGCAGGAAAGAAGGCTAAAATCATTTATAATGAAAGTAAAAAGAATTTCACATTCACGATATAGATTTTTACCTTTGTAGCTTTCGTTTTTGTTGGCATTTTTTCCCAAAGGAAACTATTTCACCTTTATTGCACCACCATCAGAAATATCAAGATGGTTGTATCTTGCTTGATTATTAATTTTAAAATTATATTTAAGAGTTTTTAGTGATTTATTCTTTTAATGAGAGATTATGAATAAAGCATGTTTTATTGCTTTTTCCTTTTTGAGCAACCCCTTGCCTCTTCTCCACCCTAATCTTCCAGTAGTTCAATCCCAGATGACCTACATAGAGCCACTCAAGTCAGAGACCAGCCAACAATCTTTGTTTAGAGCTGTAGCTTTTCCTAGAGTTTTTTCAGACATGTCCCACCGGTGCTTTGTCCCAGAGCCCATGGGGAGGAGTTGAGGGGAGGGAAGGACTGACAGAATTATTGCACCAACTTTCAGCACCCCTCTGGTCCCAGTGTTCCCCAATCCTGTGACATCTCTTCTTGCCCCCTCTCCCTCAGGCTCTCTCAAAGATTTTGATGGCACCAAGGACTGCTGTTGGAGGTAGAGTGTGGCTGCTTCCTGGAGCCACTCCTTAAAACACTACCAATAACGATGAGAGCCATCATCATCCTGCTCTTATAATTTGTTTTCTCAATCCAGAGGAAAATTTGAATAAAACCATCTTTAGAAGATGTTGGCACTTCTATTGATCAGAACCCCCTAATGTTACTAAAGACAGAGGGCTCGCTCTGCTGTCACAGGTTCAGAACAAATCATCTGCTTCACCCAATGGGCTCCTATATAGGAAATTTGGAGCTGCCATGGCCTCTGCCCCCAGTCTACAAGACACGGTGCCCTAAAGCTCTACCAATACCATCTTATCAGAGAGGGTACACTTTCCTGTAAACTAAGATAATGGGAAACAATGTTTGATCGGGTTTGGTGACATTTGCATTTAGAAAGAGAAGGCATTGCTCAACCCATGGGATTAAGCAGTTGCCTATTGGTGGTGTTTTAGGCAGCGTGGCAGGCTGTCTGGAGGGTGTGGGGGAAGTGAGACAAATGAGTCTCTGTTATGGTGCTCAAACCTTATCAGTGATATCAGCTCCTGTGCCCGAATTGCGTGGACGCTCCAGGGATGAGTCTACGAGGCACACCTTCTGTCATCTAAAAGTTGGCAGTGGCTGGCCACAGAGCCCTAGGAAACTGGGCTCCTGTCCATGCTGCCAAGCCGTGCTGGTGAGTCGTGAATGTCTTCAGCCCTCGTGCTGGCATGAGACAACCTGGTGTGGGTGTGGGCAGCTTCTGTGGCTGTGGGTGAAGCTGTGTACTTGGACAGCCTCTCTCCCCAAGACCAGAGTAGCCTCCATTTCTGGGGACCTCGAGCCCTGCCAATCCCAAGAGCACCCACCTGACCACCTGTGTAGACACCCCAAGGGGCAAAGGAGGACATCCATTGTGGTATAGGTATGCAGGCTGTGCTCAGACCCAACCACAGAAGCAAAGCCTGGATACAGGCGTCGAACCCGGTGTCTCCCTTCATTTAGCCACAAGGACTCACCTCTTCTCCAGATGGGCTGTGTCTGCTTGAAGGCAGGGCAGGGCTTCTGTAGTGGTGCCTAGCGCTCCACGGCTGACTCAGCAGTCTACAGAACACTCGTCCTTCTCCATCATCGCTCTCAGGGTGCTCTTCAGTGTCTGAGGCTGCTCCTGTTTCTTAGCCTGGTGTCCCATGGCTGGACCCCTGCCTCCTGTACTGTACTGCAGCCAGCTCAGGACAGGGGGTGGGGGTGGAGACCGGGGCCCCACTGCTCAGGGAGGCTTGGCGACTGGGATTCTCCTTGCCAGACTGGACGTCTGTGTCCCATCAGCTTGTGGCCGGATCCCCCTTCACTCCAACCCTGTACAGCCCCGGGTTGATCTTCCAAACACACATGCCCAGTCTGTCACCCCTGCTCAACATTCCTCCGTGTCGCTTCGTCACTTGGAGGGTAAAGTCCGCATTTCTTGGCTTATCTCAAAAGGCCCTTAGTTGGTGCCCGCCTGTTCCTGGGCTCAAGGTGAGCTTGTGTGAATAGAACCCAGCACCCAGCACGGTGCCTGAGCAAGCCAGTGAGTGAATCCTCTCTCTACACTTTCTCTTTCCTCTCACACTTTAGTTCTGACCTACAGAAAGAACCCAGTTCCCTGCCTTGTGAGGCCTCCTTGTGCCCTGTCCGCTGCACATGCGGCCCCAGCTGCCACCCCACTTATGCTCTGCCTGGCAGCCTGGCAGCTCCCCTCGCCCTGCGGGCTGTCCTGTGGGAGTCCTCCCCTGGGCACTCCTGGGCCGAGGAGGTGTCCTTCCGTATAGACTTCCGCAGTGGCTGACTGTGTCCTCTTTGCCCACCTGCCTGCTCTCACTAAACTGTGCCTGCCTTGAGGTCAGGGTCTGTAAGGTTCTCATTCCTGTGTCCCCAGAAGCTTAGGGTCTGGCACAGGGTAGGTGGATGAGTGGATGGTTGGCGCTCCCTGGAACCCAGCTCTTTGCTTCATGGAGGATGCAGGGCTAGGATGGAGTCTTCCTTGACCATCTTTCTTCTTTCCCACCCTGGGTCCCCATCTTCTCAGTGCCAGCATACCAGAGCAGGAGGATTTGGTTAGGGAAGGTCAGCATGGCATGCTGGCGGGCACTGGCGTGAGCTGGTGCCTTCAGTGATGAGGCCATGGAGCCAGGTTGGGGGCGGGCGACCTGTTGGATACGAGACGGGCCAGGTAGTTCAAAGCTGCGTGGCTCAGGGCCTTGAACCTCTGAGACTGACGATTCTGGGGGACATTTCCAGGGTATATCTCCATCTGGGATAATTGATATAAATTAACTTTCCCACGGGTGAAATAGCTTAGTCACCAGCTCCCTCTTTAATCTGTAGCATTGAATACCATACATTTGGGAGAACTTCTGTCACTGCTCTGATGAGAATTTAGTTGTAACCATCAGCTGCTGCAGGTCTAACACTCTCCCATGTTGCTCTGTGGGTCTTCCTTGCTTTTGTCAGCATTTTCTTACACGCCAGATCACAGAAGTCCTACATATATAAGGCATGCTTCCTTTTCCAAACAGGTCATTAAAAGCGATTTGCAGTTTATGGTATCACGTCCATGTTATGTAGAGGCAAGGATGTGTTTTTTAATGGAAAGAGCTTTGTCACCCCAGTTACAGTGGGATGGCCACATGTGATGAGGCCCATGGGTCTCTGCCAGCATAGCTTGTGAACAGGTGGTCAGGAAGACGTGTCGACTTCCGGCCGCTGACATTTCCAGGCTGTGTATGTAGTCTACAAAAATGAGCAAATGGGTATCTCTCCAAAGTCAAAACATTTACTTCTGGATCTAACGATATACTGGTTTAGTTCTGAGCATTAAAGCTTTGACAATACACAGGGAAATACCCCTTCCCATTCAACCCCAAATCTACCGTGTTTGCCCGAAAATAAGCCCTAGCTGGACAATCAGCTCTAATGCATCTTTTGGAGCAAAAATTAACATAAGACCCAGTATTATATTATATTATATATTATATTATATTAACTATATTAATTATATTATATTAACTATATTAATTATATTATATTATATTAGAGACCTGGTCTTATAGTAAAATAAGACAGTGTCTTATATTAATTTTTGCTTCAAAAGATGTATTAGAGCTGATAGTCTGGCTAGGTCTTATTTTCGGGTAAACACGGTAGAACTTCTGAGGCTGGTGGTAGGAAAGGAAGCTTCTAGAATTTCTGAGGTTGGTGGTAAGGAAGGGCTGTGGGCTGTGGAATAAAGTATGGGGCAGGGGGCTAAGAGCCCTGACTCTGACCCTGAAGTCCCTCTTCTCCTAGGGCTGGGCAGGGGCCTAGACAGGATGGAGCTCTGGCTCAGGTAGGAACACTTTTCCCTTTGGATATCAAGGCTGGAGCTTTGACCTAGTGGGGTTTTAATAAAGTCTCAAGGAGCAAAACAGGGAAATAAATAGAAAAGATCATGAATCTAGACCACTGGTTTTCATCCCTATCAGAACCAATGGCCCCTTTTTACAACATATATTTTGTCGTGCCCTCATTATTATCTTGAAATGAAATTTACTGATACTATTACCTGCTTGTATACATAATTTAGCAAATCGATGTAATGCCTTAACTGAAATATAAAGGAACTAAAAGGAAAATAATGTGTAATCCAATAGTATGTCACTCTTGGGCCTAACTATACTAGAGGAAGTAGTGAATCAGATGCTTGCTGTGAATCCCACAGCTACAAATGCAAATGGATCCAGATGTGTTGCATTGGCAATTCAAATATCTTGGGCAATATTGGGGTGATGTGATGTTTAGAAGTGGTAAAATGCTTTTGGTGAAGTTCTGAATAAGACAAAGTACACTCTGGCCTCGATTCACAGAGTGGTTGTATTCCTGGAAAGTTCGGGGTTTATTAAAGCTACGCAAACAATATTTAGCTGACCCCATTCAGTGACACTGGCATAGGAAGAGAACTATGGAGCTCTAGATCGGGTGCTGGGGGACATTCAGTTCAAGAGGTGGCTGAACACCAGCAACACTCACTCTCACTCACTCACTCACCCACTTACTCACTCATGAGTTCCTGGTTTTAAGAGGTACCAAGGATGGAGCCCATATATGCTTGCAGACTGAAATTACCTTAAAGGGTAGACAACTTCTGGAACTATAGTCTTTCTGGGGACCTTTTAGGGGGAAGAGGGAAAATGCCACCAGCTGATGGATTGCTGAAAAAGATGGTCATATGTCACAAGAAGATCTTCTGAAGAGTAAGGCCCTCCCAGTGGGACATGTTGGAAAACGACATTGAGTCTATAAATCATGTGCGGGGACATTTACCAGCAAAAAAGGGGGCTGGTACTTTGCTCAGTTAAGTATGGAGACACCTCTTAGCCTTTCCCCTTTCACAGGCAGGCGAGCAAAACGGAGGGGAGGGGGAGAGCAGACCACACTGGCCTCTCCATCGTTAGACTTTGGAATGCCTTGCTTTAGCAGGGAATCAGGGAGAGTAGAAGATCTTCGGATTAGGTGGGAGACTGAAGTTTAAAAATGAACTGGATTGAACCTTAGTAACTGAAAGGGAATAAAAAGCTGTGGAATTGGGCTGGAGTATCTTTAAGGCAGTTGCCACCAGTGGGAAACAAGAGCTTGACATAGCACAGTAGGGGGCAAAAATAACATTTCCTGTTTATAACCCAATGGATTAAACTCCAATAAATTGTATTTATTATAGCCAATACTGATATTTCAGAGACAAAACACCATTCTCTTCGATGGAAATTTCTTCCTTAGTGTTCTCATTGATAATTTAGAGGGATGAGAGTTTTTATTGTTTTATTTTTAATCCCTAGGTGCCTATTATTTTTTCCCCTTTCCATCACATAAGCTTAGAGTGTTACTAAGAAGAGAGGCTGAATTGCCAAAGAGACTTTCAGTAACTTTGAGATGAAATGCACTTTAATATTTTGACTTAATGGGGAATGGTATATTCCCTTAATAAGTAGTTCAGTGACATTTGGCAGTTCTGTAATATTTGACTTGGAGTTGAGTTTATAAAAATTTCGGTCCAATAGTAACTTGAGGGTACTAGGGGATGTATGCATTTCTGAAATGAGAAGACCTGGTTGACATTCTGATTCTAAAATCAACATCATCTCTGATGCATCACGTATTTATAATTATAATGGACGACCAGCCATGAATTTAAAACCAGCTTCCCTAGAAACCCTCACACAGACTCACCTTGTGTGGGATGAAGAGAGGAGCCTGGGTGGGCGGGGAGGTTTATCACACCTACTCTTCCAACTCAACTTACTAAAATGCTTCCTTCTCTGACATTGCTTTGGTTTCTTCCCCTCCCCACCTCCATATTGGTTCCTTGGGGATTTTTTTAGAAAGTAGAATGTTTTTCTCACTTCATGGGGAATTTACATCCTGATTCACCTGAAATGGTTGAACTTGGGGAAGGTAAAAATCATGGCAGTAAAAGCCTGAGCTCGTGTGAAATACCTGACAGCCAGACAAAAGTATTTCTAACAGAAAATTTGAGAGGTAAAACAGATGTGCAGGGCATGGTGTTCTTATCTGTTCGACATTTCAGGATAAATTCAGACTTTCTCTACCTGTTTCACGTTTCAGTATTATCTCGCTCTCCAAGTAAAAAATATATATATACTTTGTGCCAAGTTCTCAGGATGGCATGCTTAGGCGGCATTATGGTCAGGGCTTACGCTCAGGCCATTCGAGGAGGCTGTTTCCGTGCAGTACTTGTTTTTCTTTTGTCAGAAGGCTCAGGAGCGGACTTCCCTATACCAGCGGATGGTCACAATAAAACCAGATATGCGGTGGCACCCTGGTCTACCCATAGGCTGGGGAAGGGCCAGCCCTGATTCCCACCCTGTTCAGCTGGATCAGAGGAATGGAACAGCTATCAAGTTAGGTGGAACCTGCTTCCAGTGGCTTAGCATTAGGGCCTCCTCCCCAGAGGGGTATGAACTCCAGGCTGAGCCTTATAGCAGGCCTTGTCTCATCTTCACTGTGCATTGTCATCTGACTCAATAAGATGCAGGTCGGATAGAGAATAGACAGTAACCACAGTGTGTGGAAAGGGCAATTGTGTGCCCAGAGATGGTGGTTGTAACAGACATTACCTGTCTTCTGCGCACATATCCTCTGTTCCTGCCATTTTCATGCATTGAGACCCAGCGTCCAGTTCCAGTGGGCCTTTGTCTGTGGGCGGTGTTTGACTACTAGACCTCTCTCTGCCTGGGTATGTGACAGGTCAGACGTTCCAGGGAATGACCCCCAGAAAAGGTACTCAGCCAGTGACTGACAGGAGTTGGCGGATCAGTACCCCCACGCCCTCTTCCATTAGATGGGAGAATGTCTGCGGTCTTTTCCACGTTACCCAGAAGTCCCCAGGGCGCCTAGGCTCCACTGGCCCTCAGTGGTGACTTGCTTCCCCACTTTATTCCTGAGTCACGTCTCCACCTCCCTACTCGTTTCTCCTGAGTTCACCTCCCAGATAAGCTACTTGCACTCAAGTCCTTGTCTTTTGGAGGGAACCCACTAGGGAGCGGGATGAACAGGAGGAGGTATTTTACAAAGTATTTGCTGTGCTCTCTCTGGACTCTTCTGTCCACCCCTCGCTCTAGTACATCTTATATTCAGGATCGCAATGCTGGAGTTCTTTTGTACATAAAGTCAGATGTCCGTGGCAGCTGGAAGGGGACATTTGGAGGATTCTGCTTACCTCTGACGGGTGTCTCGCTGCACCGAACCTTGAACACTCTGGGGCAGCACTTACACTCACCTTCACACCCGCCTGGGGTCAGGAGGCTTCCGTGCCACAAACTGCAGCTGGGGCAGGCCTGGCGATGTGTGACTGACTCTGGGCCCAGGACTCCGAAGGCTCCTGAGGGCGGGGTTCCCCCATCTCCTTCCCCACAGGGGCTAATGCAAGCACCCGCCCTCCTCAAGTGAAATGAGTTGAATTAGGCTGAGTGCCTGCAGCACACATCATCCATGTGTCTGGGGGAGCACTTGGTGCCTCTCATCGCAGCCAGATTTCTCAAGTGTCTATTTTCAGCACTTTCCCCGAGCACCTATAAGTGAATTTGCAAAGCAGTTACCTCTGTCTGCAGTGCCTCCTTCTCTGATGTGGAACAGCCGGCGGAACTAAAAATCTCTCCCTACACCCAGCTCAGCTTGCCCATAGATCTGAATTGCTGTGGTTGTTCGTGTATTGCAGGTTAAGGCACTGAAAAATCTGATTGATACAAATTCTGCCCTTTCTCTGAGAGACTTAATGCACAGAGCATTTTGATGTGAATTAGTCCACGAGCTTAGCTTTAGGCACATGGTCCAGCTCAAGTGGGTGGGATTTAGTATTTTTTATGTTTTTGACAGTCAAAGGACTTTATTTCATAGGTGAGTCTCATCAGAATATACTCGTAGGATATAAGTAAGCCATTTCAGGCCCTGAGTACAACATCCGATATATTTAACATGTTCTTTTAATTCTGGCTGGCTGACCTATGTGTGGTGTATGGATCCTGACTGTGCCACTTAGAAGCTATGGGGTCTTGGAAAAGCTGCATAGCTTCTTTGAGGGTCAGATAGCTCATCTTTAAGATGGGTGTATAAAATCCTAGCTCAAGGCGCTGTTGTAAAGATAAAGTATGCCCAAGGACATAAAAACCTGGCATACAAGAAGCCGGTGTTCTAGTTATCTCCTTCTGCCTAACCAACAACCCCACAGCTGAGTGGTGTAGCGGCCATTTTGTTATGCCTGGATCCTGCGGCTTGGGAATGTGCACGGCAGAGGAGGTAGCTGGTCTCTGCTCCACGATGCCATGGCCTGGAGTCACTGGGAGTTGGTTGGCATCATCTGGAGGTTTCTTCCCTCACATGCCTGGTGCCTGGGCTGGGAGGACTCCAGGAGTGGGCCCAGCTGGGGCTACTGACCAGAGCCTGCACTTGGCCTCCGCATGTGGTTTGGTTTCTGCCCTGAAGGAAGACCTCGGGACAGTCATCCTTCTTACCTGGTGGCGTAGAGCTCCCGTGCACAAAGTGGGAGCTGCCACGTCTCCGGGGAGCCAGCTGGATCCCTCCCCTAAGTCATCTAGAAGCAGGCCCTTCTCACCCCAGGTGTTTCACTAGATGATAACTTGCATTTCCTCCTTGATTCTGTTTGTCCCTGACCTTGGCCTTGGCGACAGTGGTCTCTAGTCTCTGTCATGGCCCAAGAGAGAAAGGATGGGGGACACCCATTTCCTGGGCAACAAGCCTGAAGCACACCCTATGCAGGTGGCTGCATGTGGAGTGGGAAATCTGAAGGCAAGATGAGTCCCTGTTGGAGGTTAGACCCAAAGGCCGGAGGAAGGCGGGGGAGGTGACAGGGTGGTAAGACCCTGAGGATCGTTACCCCCATTTGAGAGACTTTACACGCATCAGCTCAGGTCATCCTCGCTTGGACTCGGGGAGGTGAGTCTCCTGACTTCCTCATGTTATAATTGAAGAAGCTGAGTCTCTAGAGCTCGAGGAAGTCTGTAAGTAGTGGCATTGGGACTTGAAGCCAGATCTGTCTGACTTTCAAGCCTATGCTTTATTGTTGTGGTATGCAGCCTCTCACTGGGTGACACATTTTCATGTTTCGTTCTCTATTTATTGTGCATTAAGCGTTTTCCCTGACTCCATTCTGTAATCACTGAGGGCAAGCCAGTTATCTTCTCCTCTTGTGTTCCCCTCCTATACCCATGGGCGTCCCTCAGAAAATAACACTGGGGCTTGGCAGAGAGGCCACCACCATATTTCAGGGGCCCAGCATAGTGATTGTCTTGTTAGCCACACCAGCGGGGCCCCAGGGGATTGCGATCAGGGAGGGTATTGTTCATATCATAGCCTCCAAAGAAAATTTTGTTGTGGTTTATTCTGAAGTATTGGTTTTGAAATTGAAACACAGGAGGTCTACGAAAAGATGTCCCATTTGGAAAGGGATCTCTTTTTTTCCTGTTTTCAGGTTAAAAGTAACCATAAAGCAATCAGAAAGAAAACCCTCCAAAGAATATCTTGAATGGCTCTGACAAGTTAAAGCTGCTGGATACATGCGGAATTTACATGACAAAAAGCGAAGCACAATGCTGACTGTTGTTCACCAGTAATAGGGTTCCCTGAAAAACTGAAAATCTTAATTAAAAAAAAAAAAAGCACATTATTTGTGCTGGTAAATGTCCTTTTGCCTTAGGAACTACTCAGGCTAGAATATTGCTCTCCCCAAACTCCACGGAGGCTGGATCTGCTTTATCCTTGACCCCAGGGCCCTACTGCCTCTTCCTGGGTTAGCAGGTGGCCTGGGGCTTAGAAGCCTTCAGAGAACGGTGTCTCCTGGAAAGTCCATTCTCTGCCCTCAAGAAGATCTAAGTTTTCATGGGGAAGCTAACAATCTGACAGTTTAAAATATTGAATGATGATTCTGGACAGGAGGGCAACACAGGCATTGAATGAGGTTAAAGCATCAGAGATGGTGGAGGTGATCAAAGGAGGTGAAAAGAGGGTGTGATGAGGGGAGGCGATGCCTGTTCTGAGCAGGAGGCCCTCAGTGCCTTGGGGGAACCCAGCTCTTCAGCTTCGCCTCCTCTGGGGTCGTTTCAGCCAGACCTGACACTTACAGCTCAGGGGAGGAACCAGGAAGACAGCACCACTTCCTGTCCCTATAGGACCTGAGATGGCCTGATCTCCTGCCTCCCTCCAACCTCCATCCCAGATTTCCACCAATGGACAGGGATCAAGTCTCCTCCTCTGGGACTTCTCTAGGAAGCTTTCTCTTTCTCTTTCCACAATTGGGTCTCACTCCAACCTGTACATACCTCAATTAGAGATCATACAATCCTTTTTTTTTTTTTTTTTTCAATTTGAAAAGTTGGATGTGCCTACCAGATAGTGAAGTCTGTAAAGGGGAAGGGCTTTTGTCTGAATTCATCCCTCTTTTCCAGGTAACTAACTGCTGACAAAGGAATGAATGAATGTTGATTCACTGAGATATCTTGGAGTGTGTGGGACACTGAAGGTTCTGGAGAGGCTAAATGATGTTGGGGAAAGGCCCAAAGTCAGCGGAGAGCAAGTGCTTGTTTGACGGGCACAAACTGAGACCGGCCTGTTTGCCTGGGCTTCCATTTGAAGGCCAGGGGAGAACGGGGCCCCCTTTCGAATGTTGGGCCCCATGGCCCTGAGCAAGGGGTCTGGGCTAGGGCAGGAAACCTCTCAGGTGGGCACTCACAGTCTCAGCAACTCGACGGGAGGCCACATGTCAAACTCTTCAAAGCCAAGCACTTTCCCTTGTTCTTCTGATTCTTTTTTCCTGCTGAGTTACTGCCTATGTGGAAACTGCTGTGCACCCACCAGTCGGGGACCCCACGTTTGATATTGATCCATACTGATGCAGCCAGGGCTATGCAGAAACAGACCTTAGCCAGGGCTCCCAGGCGGCCTGCTGTCCTTCACCAGGAGGACCTGGGGCCAGCTTGCCCTCAGAAGCCTGGTCAAAGCAAATACCTGCTCCTGCCTGATTTGCAGTGTGGATGCATTGTTGCCCCTGGACAGGGATATAGCCACCAGAACCCATGCCCAATGTCTCCTAGGAGACTGGGGCTGCAGGATTGTCAGTAAGGACCGGGAATATGGCTGGCCCACTCCTGGGAGGGTGTATTGGCCACATGGTGTATGTGTGCGCCTCCTGCACTTGCCCAGGAGGTATGGGAATGAGTTATGTGTGCTCGTTTCTTCCCTAACTGTACCTCTCTTCTGTCCATATTTCCCCTTCCTCTGCCTCAGTAATTAACTTTCCTCCTTTGGCGCAGTATCCATTTCTGTACAAAAGACTGAAATCCATTGTAGAATGTGGTGGGGCACCGGTGGATAAAATAATACATTCATTTCTGCCAGTGTGACATGATGCACTCGAAGACACGGCTGGCCATGGGGTACCAGGTGGGCTGGGGAGCAAGCATCGGGGAAGGGAGATCTACTAGGAACCTGCCGAGAAACATACCCGGTAGCCTGTGCTCCTAAGGCTACGGCAGGGACATTGATGAGAGTCAGGATTAGACAACACTTTCATGCAAAGGAAACCCAACATGCTGGGAGAATAGATACTCTGTGAAGCATGGTGCCGTCCCCTCTAGGCCCCATGGGTATACCATATTTAATCAATTCTAGGACAACTATTGTTTTTTCAAATGTTAACATCTCTGAAATCAGGATGAGTCTTACACTTCATGGTGGGCTAGGTATGATGACGCGACAGAGACACTCCCTGCTGATTCCCTCCTACAGGGGAGGCGTGGCAAAGTTCCAGGTTCTGCCACAGGGACCCACCTCTTGGGCTCTGGTGACCCTGCCTCCTCTGTTTGTCCTCCAGTCCCGAGTGGTCATGGCTTCCTGTCTTGTCATTTACTTTTCAGTTTTCCTGTTTACCGTCACTTGGATAACTGATTCTTTGCATTGAATTACCTCCCTTTGAAGTAAGTACCTAGAGCAGTTATTGTTTTCCTGATTAGATCCGGACTGATACCATGGTACATCATCACAAGATTAAACATCGAGGGACCATTATTTCTCTTCCAAATGCCCACATTCTACTGAATGTGGTCAAGTTCAGGTCACCAATGGTCCCTTTGATGCCAGCCTCAGAAGAGTCTTTGAGGTCTATAGTATTTGACCATGTGGCTCTCCCCCTTTGTTGAATCTTTCTCTTCTGTTTCCTGGGACATCTACAACTTCTTTCTTTTTGCTTCTTGAATTTCCTCAGTTTCCTTTGCCCAGGCATCTCTTCTGCAACTCCCTTAAATGCTGGGTTCTACAGAGTCCCAGGATCACCCATCTACCCCACCCCTTTTGACTCTACCTGCCCTCACCCATGGCTTTAAATACAATCTCTGCAGCCAAACTGTCTCCCAAGCTTTCAGACACAGAATACAACTATTCACAAGCCACATTCTTTGAGTTGTCTTACAGATCCCTCAAATTCAGAATGTCTTTGGCTTAACTCACCTTCCAGCCCTGACCCCATACAAGCTCATCCTCCTGTGTTTCCTACCTCAAGGGATGGAGCCTCACCCATCCTGTGATCCAGACTCAAAATATCAGGGGTCATCCTAGACTCTTCTCTTCACTTTACCTCCCAAATCTAGCTGGTTTCCAAAACCCTCTATCCATTGGTGTGTATAAGTATTTTAACAACTGGCTGTCTGGGGGAAGGGTACCTCTCTGCTTTGTAGCACTTGCCAATTTCTTTAGTAGAAATAGTCCTATCATGGCAGTGATTTGAGGCTACAAATGTGACACCATTGAACATGGACTTGGGAAGGGATGTGCACAGTCGTTTCTTGGGAGCTGCTGTGAGCCAGCTCAGCAAATCACCACATCATTTCTATCCTCTTGTTTCTGTCTTCTCTGTCTCACATTAGTTCAGGCCCCTGTTGATACATCTCATCACTTCATTTTCAGTCTCTTTCCCCTTCCAGGCATCCTTTACCAGATCTGAACTTATCAACCCCTCATGAAAAAGCTTTGGGAGTTCCCCATTGCTTCCAAGAACACCAAAGGTAGAGTCTTCTTGGTATTTGAGGACATGGCCATGTCATCTCTCCATCCTTAGCATTCCTCCCAGGCTGACACTGCGCTTAAACCCCCAGAGGGCCAGGACCCACCTGCTGACTCTTTTGACATTTTGCCTCTCTTTTTCTTCTCTACCTTCCATCACTTTAGCTGTTTTAAGTATTCACCCATTTTAGAATAATTGCTTGGTGGCCTATGTGGTGGTGACCATGTAAGAAGGCAGGGGCTGATTCAACTTAACATCTGGGGACTGAGGGATTCTCGAGAAAGAGGACAGATCTCCTCAGTGTGTCAGTCATCTTGGGCTGCTGCAGAGGCTCTTATGAAATAAATTTTCAGTTTAGAGAGTCACGTCTATGGTCCTGAAAAACTGGAGATTCTCTTGGATATAAGTTATATTAGAGAAAATGAATTCAAATGCATAGCCACCCCTTTGCCTAATTGTTCACTCTTTCTTCTAGAAATAATAAGAATTTACCAACATTTCTGTCTGGGCTGGGCAGTGGACATACAGAGAAGAGCAGAATATTGCCAAAGTTCACAGGCTCTTGGGTGACCATGGAGTCCAGTCCTTTTGTTAATTGTTCGGATAGGGGAGTCAGTGAAAGATTCCCGAAATTAGTCTCAGCCAAAGTCCCACGCCCCACTGCCCACCTCCCGGGCTCTTGTTTTGTTGGGAGTTTGATTAAAACAGGAAATGACTCTCAAAAGCTGACTGCGTAAGAACATGGTACATCGTTATTATTAATTTATTCATCTGTGTGTGTGCGTGAGCATATGTGTGCACGTGTGTGTGTGTGTCCCTGAACCCTCAGCTCTTTGCTGGATATCATGGCAAGGTGGGGTGGGAGTGATGGAAGGCATAAATGAAGAAAACATCCCATCTCTGACTTCAAGGGGCTTACGCTCAGAATGTGGATAGAAGTGGAGTTTTAACAAGACAGAACCAGAGTAGGTGACAACATATGGTGTTCATCAGTTGGTTCTCTACATGGTCTAAAAGTAGAGAAGGTACCGTGAATTCAAGTTATAGAGTAGCAATTTGCAGTGAAGACATTTCTACATTTTCACAGATACAATGATTAGAGAAATGCTGTCTGGTTTTTATCTTTATAGTAGGGCTTGCTGTTCCAAGAAATAAGACAGACTAGAGGATTTACTTCAATATGACTTATTTTATTTATTTTATAATTTTAAAAATATATTCTCCTTATAGAAAATTAAGGAAATGCATAAAAATAGTAACATTTAAAAATTTGCATTAAAAGATTAAAAATTACCTAGTCCTCATCACTCAGAGATAATCCTAAAAGTATTTCATAGATTTTTCTATGCATATTTTTACATAATTTAATTCATACTGTATATACAATTTATATTTTGCCTGTTTTCACTTAACATTATCATGTAAATAATGTTTCCAGGTTATTAAAAACTCCTCCAAAACACTGGCTTTAAGGCTACATAATATTTCAATATGTGAGTGCACCATAATTTATTTGAGCAGTCATTTTGTCACATATATTAGTGGTTTCCATTTTTTCCATTATAAATAATTCTTCAGTGAGAATTTTGTACCTCTTTTTATGTCTTCGGATACAGTTCTAGAAGAGGTGTCAGAAGATAAGGATATTTTAAGGTTCCTGATAAGTTTGCCGAACTGCTTTCCAAGGGGGATCTCGTTTTTTTTTTTTTTTTTTAATTGGGGAAGGGGAACAGGACTTTATTGGGGAACAGTGTGCACTTCCAGGACTTTTCTCCAAGTCACATTGTTGTCCTTTCAGTGTTAGTTGTGGAGGGTTCTGTTCAGCTTCAAGTTGTTGTTCTTTCAGTCTTAGTTGTGGAGGGCACAGCTCAGCTCCAGGTCCAGTTGCTGTTGCTAGTTGCAGGGGGCACAGCCCACCATCCCTTGCGGGAGTCGAACCGGCAACCTTGTGGTTGAGAGGGCATACTCCAACCAACTGAGCCATTCGGAAGGCAGCTCAGCTCAAGGTGCCGTGTTCAATTTTAGTTGCAGGGGGCGCTGCCCACCATCCCTTGCGGGAGTCGAAGAATCGAACTGGCAACCTTGTGGTTGAGAGCCCACTGGCCCATGTGGGAATCGAACCGGCAGCCTTCGGAGTTAGGAGCACGGAGCTCTAACCGCCTGAGCCACCGGGCCAGCCCGGGATCTCGTTTTACATCCCTGTTTGTATTCCTCTATTTCTCTATCCTCCATTATCATTTTTTAACACGTGTAATTAATGTACAGTAAACTGGACATATTTAATAAGCACAGTGTGATAAGTTTTGGCAGACATATATCTGGGAAGCCATCACTACAACCAAGATAATGAACACCTCTGTCGCCTCCAGAATTTCCCCCGTGACTCTTTATATTCCTTCCCTGCGATTTCTCCCCACCTTGCTCCCACACCACAGATAACCACTGTTCTGGTTTCTGTCACTGTAGATTAATTGGCATTTTCTAGAACTTACATAAAGGAATTATGCAGTGTATATTCTCTTTGTCTGGCTTCTTTTACTCAGTATCATTATTTTAAGATTTATTAGTTGTAGCATGTATTAGTTCATTCCTTTTTATTACTGGATAGTATTCCATTGCATGGATGAACCACAGTCAGTTCACCCATTCAGCTGATGGAAATCTGGGTTCTTTCCAAATAAAGCTGCTCTAGACATTCGGTACAAGTCTTTGGTGAACATGCGCATTAATTTCTCTTGGGTAAGGAGAGGCACGGATGAGTCATATGGTGGTTGTCTGTTGACTAACTAGCATCTTCTGTTAGTAGTGATGAGCTTTTTTTAGGGTAAAACCTTGATTCATTATAATAATATATAATAATAATAACATAAAATATATTAATAATAATGATGATTTTAATTGGTTCATTGAGCATTGCACTGGTTCCCTGATCAAAGATGAGCTCAGGGAGGAGTGGGGGTAAGAAGGGGACAGATACCCCCTTCGTGCCACTCTTTTAGGATTTCAGCGGAGAGTAACCGTGGGGGTGCTCTGTGCATACAGGGGCTTCTTCAATCCCTGCTCCTCACATGGGGTCTGTTGTCCTGCCTTTGTTCAACCTACCTCCAGACCCCTCCCTATTTTCCTTACAACAGTTTCAGGTACTTCTGGTCTTTGATTAGAGTGTTCTAGTTGGATTCAACTTTCTTTCTCATTACGCTATGATGAAATGACCTCGTCCCCCGCTGCCCATTGCATCACCTCTTTTTCTTCTTCTACATCCAGTGGTCTTCGGAGTATCAGGAGTGGGGTGGAGGAGGGGCGGAGAGGACAGTGGAAGGCAGACTGGCCTTTCTTGTTTGCTGTCTTTGGCATGAAGAGACATTCAGTAAATCATTGTTGAGCAAATGAAGGTACAAATTTACATCAGAAGGAAAAAACTAAGCATCATCAACAGTCGGAGGAGGGAGTGGATCAAACCGACCTCCCGTGGGCAATTGGAGAAGGCTTCTTTGAAGCCTATGGCACACTTGTGAGAAAGTAATGCAAGACAAAACACAAAATATTTGATTGTATAGTTCAAAGAGCAGAAGTAGGGGAAAGGAACCGTATTTTTTGTTCTAGAAACTTTCCATGCACCATAACATTGAGTACTCATGACAAACCCGTGGACTGGAATTACCTCTGTTTTTCCGATGAAGTAACTGAGCTGCAGAGAGTTTGGAAAGCCTACTCAAGGTCCCAGCTAATAAGGAGAAAGATGACAGGATATACACTCTCTGAAGGACTGGGATAGACCTAGAAATGGCCCCAAAAAGAGTGAGATCATTTTTGTGCTCTGCGTGGTATGAGAAACCTGCTCTTACTGCATTGGTCCTGCAAACGTGAACCCCTGTGCTGTGCAGAGGAACTTGCTCTAGCTGAAAGGTTCAACCCCCTCTTCCACTATTTGGTGAGATGTAGGCTGGGACCATTTCCTCTGCCCACTGAGGCAGCCCAAGGACACCCAGTTCCCACATGGCCCACCTGGGGCCCTGAACTCCAGCATCTCGGGGGTTATTTGGGAGCAAGGAGGATGTGCAGAGACACGTATTGTCTCCATGTTAATCTCTCGTTTTTCTCGAAGTCTTCTCTGAGTCACTTACCGTATTGATCTTGAGGAGATGAGCTTCTGATATATCTGATGAGGACTTTTTTTGAGTTCTGCCGACTGTCAGTGTTTTGCTACTTTCTCTGTTTGGCCACTGCAGTCATATTCAGAAGGCCTTTGCTTCCTGGCTTAGCATTCAGGCCTGTGGAAGGGACCATGGCTGTCGTTTAGGCATTTCTTGGTACAGCTTGCCAGGGAACTCCTCCTGGACAGCACCTCGCGTGATGCTGGCGGGAGGTGCTGGAGGAGGGCTTCGCCCTTGAGCGGTCCATCTGTGGCCCAAGGCTGAGTACAGTGTTTGGCACGTAGTGGCAGGAACTCAGCAGATACTGGGGTGAATAGCATTGCTCATGGGCTTGGAGGACATCACCAGGGCAGGCCTGGGAGCTGTTTCCCCCACTCCCTACACTAACTTCACCTTAGGGCAAAGGGTCCCCAACTTTCTCAGCTTACAGTACCCTTTGTGTCTTAGTACCATTTTTACAGTGGTCCTAGGCCAAAAGAAATACCTAGCAGTTCCACTTATTAGATAGATTAGTCCCCCCCCCCTTTTTTTTATTAGTTTCAGGTGCACAAAACAAAGTAATACTTAGACGTTTATCATTTATATCCCTCACACTGTGTCAACCCGCCTCCCCCCATCCACTATCCCTCTGACATCACACAGAGCCATTACATTTCCACTGTCTCTATTCCTAAGGTTGTACTCCGCTTCTTCTAAATATATATATAAACTTGTAGTTGACATTCATTATTGTTCAGCTTCAGCTGCAGGTGTACAGTGCAGAGATCAGGCATCTACATCTTCCCTGAGGTGGTCTCCCTAATGAGACAAGTGTCCATCGGATCTGTACAAAATCTTTACAACGGGGTTACGAAAGTTAGTCCCCCAATTTGAATAACTATGTTCCAACAACTTAGGGCCTGTCAGGCACTGCACAGTGTCTCAGACCATGGCATCACATGGGACACTGACGTCGTCATGTCTTATTCCACACTGATTGTCACACATATATGTCCTTTTATCACAGCAATCCTGGAAACCACCTTTCACAAAGATGTGGCATCACGGAAGGAATACAGCGATCTGGTGCTGAAACTGAACTACCTGGAGATGAACGTGTGCGTGGTGTCTGACATGTGTCACTGTAGTTCCTTGAAACATTTAAAATGTCCCGCGGCGTCTCTGTGGTTGTCCGGTGGCTCCCCAGGGTGCCTTGGCATAAAGTTTGGGAACATGGCCCTAGTGTCACCGACTTCCCTCACTTCATCTTGTTGAGTTCTGACAGCACCCTCTGTCTCAGGGATCTAGGCGAAAACAATCACATAATCCAGTCTGGGCCGTGCTGGAGGTCGGAGAAGGTATTCTGCGTGGCGTGGGAAGAACACGTGGCATCTAACAGAATGCGTGATGACATAAGGTAGCATGGGATATATGCAAGTGCAGGTTCTAATCCACCCTGGAGAGCCAGAGGAAGCTGCAGGGTGGAGGTCTCAAGGTGTGTGCTGGAGCAGGAGAGGAGAGGCACTCAGGGATGCAGGTGCCCTGTACCGTAGCATCCAGTAAGGGGCCAAACCACCCCACAGGAGCTCGGGAGGGCTGAGATGTTGGGCGGAAGGTCTGCATTTCCAGGCTGGGATGCCTTCTGAGGAGGGAGTGAGACAGGCTCATGCACTGGAGGGCTAAGTCGTGTGTCTTCTCCCTGGACCCTGTGGGCCGTGCAACCCCAAGCCTTTCCTGGGATGACTTTTCTTCTCTCTGCATTTTTATTTAAATAGAAGAGAAATGTGTTTTGCCAGGGCTATAAACGCTATTTCTGAGGGGGTTTCATCGCACCCCCCAATCACAAATCTCTGGCCCATTGTGGATGCCTCACGTCTCTTCTGCTGGGGAATGACCTGCTTGTCCTTCAGAACAGTGAGTTGACAAATGCCATCTGAGGTTTCTCCCAGGCACCCCCATTTATCTTGATGGCAGGCTTCACACACTTCCACCATGGTTCATATTTTCTACTTTGGGAGTTTTTTCTTCAGTGACTTCATTTCATGTGCTTTTGATTTTAGTATCACCCTCTTTTGGTCTCCAGAACGTTTATACAGTGTCACTTGGTGAAGAAAATGGTTTTCCATAATTCTGTTCAAAGCCTGTTTAAAAGAATTAATAAAAGGCTCTATCATTTACACAAGCCTGGTTGCAGGTGAGGGATGGGCATCGATCGATCCTTTGAAAACAGAGCTTTCTGAACCAACCCCTCTGCCTTGGTATATCGGGCAGTATCTCTCAGAACCTTTGCAGCGGCCCAGAAGAGAGGCAGAGGGGCAGGAAGATG
Organism: Rhinolophus sinicus; assembly: GCF_036562045.2. NCBI lineage: Eukaryota > Metazoa > Chordata > Mammalia > Chiroptera > Rhinolophidae > Rhinolophus > Rhinolophus sinicus. Next base: position 37,995,386 of record NC_133759.1, read on the forward strand.
GCATTGGGACTGCTGAGCAAGCGGTGGGTCCTGTGTAGTTCTGGGCAGAGCTAAGCTGATTTATTTGGCCCTTGTGGTCCTTCCAGGTGTGGAGTGGGAATGGCGTCCTCCACACCTGGGGCCTGGGCTTCCGGGTTGTTGTCTTGGGGACTCTGCTCTGGTGAGCACCGAGGGAGAAGATGGGTAGGTAAATGGCAATGCCCCACCCAGGTGCAGGGCAGGGTGGCTAGCTCTGTTATAGGGCAGCAAGAGACAGGGAGGCAAACACATTCCTTTCTCAGAGTGCCATCCTGAGGTCTGGCCCAGCCCTCTTGAGAATCAGGTGCTGCCCCAGAGCCTTGCTTTCTTCCATGCTGGGGCCCGTCCCTCCTTCTTGCAGGGGTGCGAAGCCCTCACACTGCCTCCTGCTTTCTCCAGCAGCCTCTTGCATCCTTCTGCATCCTCCTGAAGCCCCAGAATGCCCCAGTAGTATTCTGAGGCACGCGCATTCACTCACCACCTCCAAAACCCTTGCACTTCTCTCTCACTCCTCTTTCAAGATCAATTTGCCCTGACAACCTGATGAACAGTGGTTTGATGGTTGGCCCATTTAGTAGTGTTCCTCTGTTTGCCTCTGGAAGATGCTGGTACTTCATCTACACTGGTCCCATGGAGGACGGGTGGGTGCTGGAAGAGCCGAGACCAGGGTCAGGAGAATGGACCAGCTAGTTAAAGGGGTGTCCTGGGCTCTGACTTACTGGGACTCAATGACAGAGGAAGGCCTGGGCTCTTGTGGGGCCAGTGCTGCCATCCAAGTAGGACTCAGCTGTGGGTGGGGATATCACTGAATTCCAGGCTCAGCACCCTACCTGGGGTAACTGCAGCAGCTTCCTTCCTAGTCCAGCACTCCTGTTCTCTCCCCACAATCCACAAGCCGTCATCTACTCTGCAGCCGGAGACGTCATCCTCCACCCCAGATCTCAACGTGCCATTCTCTTGTTTAAACCCCTTTTGTCACCCCAGTCATATTGGGATAGAGTCAAAGCTCCTTAACCGGCGTCTGTAGTCTTTTATGATCTATCCTAAGCCTAACACTTGACCTTGCGGTTGTAGTTCCCACACATACACCAATATGGCTGTTATCTCCTGCTGTTGCTGATGCTATTTTCTCTGCTGGGATGGCTACTTATTCCCTCCCCACCTCCTACTGAATTGTCTCTTAATTCCTTTTTTCAGGTTCATGAGGCCAGGCCTCACCCCTCCAGAAGCCCTCTTGGGGTGCTGCTGGCTGGGGCTGGAGCGTCCTCTCTGAGTTTGCATAGTACATACCGTGCCCTGGAGCAGAGATCAAACTGTACTCACATGGCTTATTTATTTATGTATTTGCCTCCCCCGTGAGAGCATGAGATAGATAGTTGAGTCAACCGTGGTCATCCTCATGGGTGCATACTGTTTGTTGATGGACTGAGTGAGGGAAGGCAAGGTGCTCAGAGTCAGGCCGATGGCTGAATCATTTTTTGGGGTCAGCACCCCACCATGCAGCCAGGTTCCTAGGCTGTCCCCACTGGGACACTGGCATGTGCATTAGGTAGGGGCATAGACATGTGTAAAGTGCTGAAGGTGGAGGAAGCCTGCAGCTCACTAGGGTCTGCCTGATACATTGCCACTGTCACTGGTAAAGGGTCTTGGTGGCGCTGGCCTTCGCGCCAGTGCTCCTGAACTGCCCCTGATCATGGTGGAAGTGAGCCACTGACGTGAAAGCCACAGGAGTGATGGATGAATGAGGTGGATTTGGGGAGTAGGGGAAATAAAGGCTGCTTTTGAGGGATCTTGTGAGGGAGAGGTCTACCACTCCTCTGCCTTTTTCCATGACTGGCCCAGCAGCAACCTGCAAGGTGGCCTTGTCTGCTAAAGTTGTACCCACCAGGATGTGATGAATTTAGTTGGTTATACCTCCATCTGATCTCCTGGATATCAAGGTCAGATAAGTTGCCAGCAGTGGGCATGGGCATCTTCCAGCTGCACCCCAGCAACACCCAGCCTTCTGTGGAAGGAACATCAGAGACTAGTCATGGCTGTCACCCACATTTGTCCTTCAGGAACAAGCCCAAGGAATATGACATATGGGACTCAAGATGGCTACAGGGAAAAGTCCCATAATTCCCTGGGAGCCTAACTGTACTTTATCTGTCATTATCTTTCCAGGACTATGGGAGCCTTTCTGTCTTCCTTCCTGCTTAGAAAAGGCTGTTTTGTTACTAAAGGCTGTTTCGTTTCTAAAATGGTTGCTAACTTATTGTTTGCCTGACAAGTGAGAACTCCCAGTTTTCTGGGAATAAAATATTTCCATTGTGTTTGGAAGTTATGGCAAATAGTTATTTAAAATGAAACATTTCCCCATGTTTTTACACATCTCTGCAAACATTTACACATGATAACATGCATGCAGAGACTACCTACTTCTCAGGTGGTCATTTTACTAAGTGGTCCTGCTGGTTCTATTGGAGTAAAGAGAACTCATGAGATGATTGACACATTAGGCCCCATGGTCCTACATTCAGGTTTTCTGAGAATGGGAGAGCAAATGTAGGGTGCTGGTTCTGCTGAAATATTATGTCACACAGGATCCATGCTGTGTGGCCTTTGGCAACTTATGTAACCTTCTCGTCCGCAAAACGTGCAATAACCCTAGTTTGTTGTGAAGATAAAATAAGAATGTGTGTGTATGTGTGTGTGTGTATGTGTAGTATTATATACACACATATATGTATAATGCATATACGTATACACAGATATGCATGTATCCATATACATTTGTATAGCAGCAAATTGATCTATTTGATTTACTTTTCTAAATAAAACCAATGAATGTAGTAGCAAATATAAACAAACATTTGGCATAAAACATTTAATAATGGGTTATTTGGTTTAGACTAGGTTGAGAAACCCAAATTGGACTCTCCATTTGAATGGCATATATGCCTTCTTGAACATATGAAGTGTGGGGAGAATTTAGCACTCACATGAGAGGCCACAGGTACCGAAGAAGTCACTGGAGGCCATGAACTTCAGTCCAGAGGTCACCAGAATTCCACAGGTCCAAAACCTGGGTCCCTGGAAGCCGTGAAATGCTACTTAATGGAATTTGGGGATAATCGAGGGTTAGCCTTCAAACCTGCTCTACTTTGCAGTCCTTTATGTGTGTTACCTAAGATTCAATAAATCTCATTGATTGAGGACACTTGGCATTAGCATCATGACCACCATCTTCTGCGAGCTCCAGTAACTAATATCTTTTTTCCTTTTTCTTAAGAGGAAGACAGAAGACATAACTTTTTTTATGACGTTGTGTTCTGGTTAGTTTGGATCTTGAAGCATTCCAGAAACTCAATATGTAAAATTATCGCTGCATAAAATAAGGGGAAAATGTAAAAAGAAATTAAATATATTTTAAGAAACTCAAATGAAAAATTATTGACATTTTAATTGAAATTCATGTTGGTAACTCAGTTCTCTAGCAGCAGCAAAAGACATAAACTCTTTTTATTTGTTCATAACTTTGAGCTATAAAAGAATCATTATTAAAATTTTTTTCTCATATGGTAGCAAAGCCCTTCAAATTTAAGAGCTTGGAAAAATACAGAGAATGCACAGAGTATTAATAGCATCATGAAATTATGTAGGGTTCTGTATATAATGCTTTTTTATCCCCCTGAACGTGTTCACATACATTTTCTCATTTGAGACTCACTGCCTGCCTGTGAAATGGGCAGGGAGGCTTTTATTCTTTCCATCCGTCAGAGCTGGATACTAAGGCATGGGGCATTAAATGACTTGCTCCAGGTCACCGTACTAGTCAATGACAGGGCTGCTATCAAAAGCAAGGCATCCTACATTGTCTGTCACTGCCAACTCTTGTCCATTCTGCTATCCCATGGCTCTTCTTCCTTCCAGTCTCGCTCCCCTACCCTGGGTCAGTTAGTAATTCTTGGGACTGTTGCATCTTCCTCCTAGTTGAGGTCCCACCCCAACCCACCTGATCTCTCAATTATTTCCTTGTTCTACTGTAGATTGTAAGTACCTCTCAGGGCCACAGCCAGATGACTCTTCCTAGAGAATATCCACCGACAGTTGGAGACTCTCCAGGGGCTTCCTGTTGCCAACCACATAAATCACCTCCTCCCCGCACTCACCTGTCTGTCTTCCTGCCCTGCCTCCGTCTACTCCCTGGTAGTCCTCTAAATGCCAAACTCACTGAGTGATTGTGTTCACAGGACACTGCCTGCTCTCCCGCCTCCCTGTTTTGTGCATCATGTGCTCTGCCTGTGACACCACCCTGTAACTGCTCGATGGATCTATGCCCCTTTCAAACGAGACTTTCCTGAAGAAAACATCATCCATTTGTCCCAAATTCAGGGATCTCTCTTTCCTTGGACGCTATAGCCCTTTGGATCCACATCAGTGACTGACTCTGTGACACTGTAGGCTGGCCAAGTTGTCTCTGGACAGCTTGAAGGCAGTGACATAAAGGATGGGACACTGGCTTTGGAAGTAAACCCACCTGGGTCCAAGTCACCCAGTTCCTGTCTTATTGGCCTTGGGAACTTCAGCCAGTCATTAGGCCATCGCTGGAATCATCTGTGTCTGACTCTTAGCGATGTTACTATAATTGGACTGGGGCATAGCCCGCGCATCAGAATTTCTAAAAGCGCTTAAGATCATTCTGATGAGCAACACAGTTTGAGAGTTACTGATGTCACCTGTCTGAATAGGTAGGTTAGAACTTACTGTCAGATAAAACACCTCTCTCTCAGAGTTCCTGGCACGGTAAGAGACCACATGCATAAAGCATCCGATGGGGTGTGCTCTCCATATGCTGCCAGTAAATGGAGGTCGTTATAATTATGATTCAAAGTTGTGGCCTCCACAACAGCTAACACACTGTCCCGAGCATAGTAGGTGCTCAAAACCGAGTTCTAAAATACGAAACATAAGAAAAGCATGCGCTTTCGTGACAGAAGTGTGCTCTTTCTGTAGCCTCTGGTGACAGTGCTTGCTGCAAGCAGCCTATCAACTGTTTTGCATGGCTCAGTCGGCCATGGTGGGCCTTCTGACGCTGTAGACGTGTGCAGGGTCTGTACCCAAGGCTGCCGCCTGCAGTTCCACTAGGAAGGAGCTGATGAGATGCTGACGCCGTTGTTTCCACGGGGGAATTGCAGCCTCTCTCTTCACTGGGTCTCATCAGGGGTCAGTGGCTGGGAGAGGAGGCACATTTTAGAAATAGCACTTAAACAGAATGATGGGATTTGGCTTCCAGAAAAGCTGAAGGAATGATGACGAGACACATTGTTCGCCTGCCCTTTGCCCCATGTCAGATGCATCACATAATGTTATGAAGGGCGATGGTCTTTATAAAAACTTGAGTAGGCAACACTGCCTTTAATGGTGAAATTTTTGCCTTGAGGAAATCAATCAAAGGGGAGATTATGATTTAGAATTATCAGGAATGCTCTTTGGCATTCATTTGTTCTTTTAAGGACTCAATGGCTGTTAGTAGTCCCTCCTGATGCCAGAGAAAAGACATGACCACTGAAGATTTGGGCTCTTAGTGCTGTTAAATGAAATACTTATAGACTAAATAACACCTCTGATTATGAGTATGAAGAGCTTCAGCGCTCTGTAGGGCTAGAGAGAAACGAGATGAGAGGACTCATAAAAGAGCAGTCAATTATTTTAAAGATGAGCTGGCATCTTTTAATTTCTCACCAGATAATGAAATATCTATTTGAGCCTGAGGCTGTTGTATCATTTCTGGTGTATTCAACAAAATTTATTCAACACTCATTTATTGAGTGCTTCTCTGTGCCAGGCCCTGGGCTGGGGGCTGGAGATATGCAAAAGAATGAGCCACAGTCGCTGTCCAGGGAGCTGTCAGTGTCTGCTGGGGAGAGGTGTAGGGTGGAGAGCAGTGCAGACTTCCTGGAGGAGGTGTGGCTTGAGCCAGGCTTGAAGGAAGGGGAGGGATTACCCAATCGGGAAGAGTTGTTGAACAGATAAGGGGTCTCTGTCCAGGTGAGCTGGGCTTACCCAGGAACAAAGCACTGCGTTCATGAGTGGGCAGGTACACTGGATTCTGAACCAGACTAGGCCCACGCCACAGTTACAGCGGGCTGAGCAGGACGGGCATACTTGATCAGTGGGTAGTGGAGTCAGGAGGACAGGAGATTCTAGCCCCAGATCTGTCTCATGACGACTGTGTATGACATGAGCCATCGAGGCCCCTGGGCTCCAGTGTTACCACCTGCCAAATGCAGCCTCCGATAGTCTCTGAACCCCGGACCAGAGGTGCTGAGGTGGGTTGGGGAAACTCAGCATCTGCAGAGTCTTGCTTCCTGGAGGAAGGGTTTGGTGGGGCCCTGGGGAATGTAGGTTTCTGAGTTTGGGAGGTTCTCGTTTATTCTTTCAGGTCTACTGAAAGCGTTTCAGTCCTGTGCCCTTCCCCCAGCTCCAGGCAGGGGCAGCTTGAAGAAGGAAGTTGTGATGTCATTATGAGCATCTCTGAAGATTTGAATCCCCTGTAAGTTCTAAGTCTAGTGAGAGGAAAGGGTGTGGGCTGTGGACCCCAAAGTCAGTTCTGTCACTTGCTGACAGCACCACCCAACTTCTCAGAAAATCAGGGTGGTGCCAGTTACTCAGAGGCCTGTGAGCGTTCTGTGAGGTCATCTCTGAGAGGCCTTAGCAGAGGGCACAGCCGGTCACCAGCACTTAGTAAACTGTAGTCAGTAACATTAATAGGGCCATGACAGTTTCCTCCGGGAAGTAAATGCATGATGAGGAATGCGGGCCATGCTGGAGGCACCCCCACTGTCTCAGTCCGGGACAAAGAGCAGGAGGGTCACAGAACCATTGCTTTCTCCTGCCTTGGTCCCCAGGTAGCTCCCAGTAGTGTTTCTTGAATGAATGACTGGGTGAATGAATGAAAAACAGAAAATGGCCGTCTGGTAGGAATTTTGTTTGTATACCTGTCTTTATTATTAGAAATTCATTGCTCCTTTCACCTCCTGTGGGGACAGAGCCCCAGAAAGCAGTTTCCAGGCTCTCAGCCTCACATGGAAAGGTGCTGGCTCAGGTAGTAAATGGCCATCAACTGTGATTGGATGGCCATCAGCTGTGGCTAGTTGGCTGTCAGCTGTAACCAGTGAGCCATTGGCCACTAATATAACTGCTGTGGCTACGCTAGCAGAAAAATGGGGGCTAGCAAGAAGATGGTGAGCTAGCAAGAGCGGATTGCAGAGAGGCGGATGCCGCCAGTGAGAATATAGTGGTATGACTCCCCCATCTATGGCTCTGTGGGTGTTCCTTTTTGGCCTCACCATGTCCTGCGTTCTTACGTGGGGAGCAGGACCAGAGACCCTGCAGGCCGCCCTGCGTGACAAATGGTGCAGCAAGCCGGGTACCCCGCATGACACCTACCTTTGAAAAATAAAAAGGATTTCTGTAATTTTATATGTGAGGGAAAGGTTGGATAATCAGGTTGGTGGGAAAGGGCCCCCATGCTTATTTGGTGCTCACCGTGAGCTGTGCACGGGCACTTTCCTAATGGACTCCTGTGGCACGGTCCTGAGGCCAGCAGCCCTCGATCCGGAGGGCTGCAGCCCCAGAGGTGGGCTCTGGCAGGGCGTGGGCTTCAGCAGCCAGGTTTGCTTCATCACTGGGGAGCCACATCTCTGTGTCTGGTCTGGCTGAGAAGCGAGGCAGCTCCCTGGGCCTCCCAAGCACTGAGATCCGTCCAGAGCATCGTTCGTGGACGGTCTGGACTTAGGAACTCCGCTGAGGGCTGGAGTTCTCCTCTTAGAGGCTGGCTCCACGAGAAGGGTCTCTCTGACCTAAAGGCATGGTGTTGGGGGACGTGGGCATGAAGGACTTATCCTCAGGAATAAGGGCCGTCAACCTCCTGAGATTGCACTGTGGGGCAGAAGGAGGCTGGGAACTTGGGGCGCTGAATCCTGCCTGGCTGAGAAAGAGTGGCATTTTCAGGAAGCTGGTATTACCCACTCTGGCAGCTTTCTGGGAAAGGGTGGGGCCTGTGGGTTTTGTCAGGAGGAAGAGTTGAGTTTGGGATTTGTGAAGTCTGGTGCTGGGACTGGGATGGAAACTACTGATTTATCCATGACAACCCAATCTTTGCTGTTTCTGTTTCAAGTGGCTGATTTTGCGGTTCTCTCCAAGTCCACAGTGGTTGAAAGCCTTAGAGAAAGCTATTTGCTATAAATGTTCTGGGAAACCTGGTAACGACAGGGAGAAGCTGCAGGTTTGGGGTCTCAAGGTGGCGCTGCCTGTGAGAACCCGCTTGGGAATGGGAGCCATGGGTAAAGACTAAAATCTGGTCATCTGGACACAACCAAGACACCTTTAGCCATCGGACTCTCCCAGACTCCTGCTCACGTCCAGGTGTGGTCCCACATACGGTGTCAGTTGTCCTGCTCTGGCCTAATATGACCCTGTTTCCCTGGTTCCCCCTGGAGGTTACCGTGTGAGTTTCCCAGAGCCCCGGGAAGGTGTCTGTGGAAGGATAGCATCATCCTTCAGGGAGCTGCACTGGCTGAATTTACACTCTTGCTAAATGTTTTACAGCGTGTGTCGTACTGAGTAAATTGAAATTGGGCAGGAAGGTTTTTAAGCAATTCATCAGTCCAAGTAAATCCCTGTTAAGAGGTAGAAATGAGCTCTTATGGGGATAATAGCCATAGGAAAACAAAGCACAATAATATTCTTCTCCTTCCGAATTGTATATAAAATCAATTGTTGGCTCCCTGCTAACGAGCCTAATGTCTTGTGCTGGAATTTATTCCAGGAGACCAGGCCTGCAGGGTGTTGACGTGCTGGCAGCCCTCTGGCCCCTGCAGACGTGTCTGACACTTGTCTCAGGGAGGTGCACTGAGGAGGGGTTCTCAGGGGGTGGGCTGGTGGCACGGGCTCAGCCTGGCAGGCAGTGGTAGCATCCAAGAATGCAGGGCTCTAAGGAGAAGATGGGGGTGCTGCCTCGCCCTGAGCACCAGGGCACAGTTCGTGCTTTCTCTCATTTGATCCCCAGGACACTGTGTCGCTCTGCAGAGGAGGACCTGAGACTCTGAGGGAGGAAGTGTCTCCTGAAATGCCTCTGAGCTGGGGAGGACGCTGGGAGCAGTAACCTGGGCCCTCGGCCTAACTGTGAGAGCTGTAGCTTTCTGGAGCCCTATGGGGGGTCGGGAGGGGCTGGCACAGTGTCAGGAACTGGAGTAGGAGGTGCAGGAGCAGGAGCAGGGGCTGAGGGAGTCTGTGAGGCTGCACCTCTGACAAAGGGGGCGACTCAGAGGAGCCAGGTGAGCTCCCCAGACACTGGGATGGCGACAGGGGAGCAGAGCACTGGACTGTGCCCTCCTCAGGGCAGACACTGTCTGTCATGGGCCCACCAGCTCTCAGGAGTGCAGATGGGTTCGTGGTAAGTGTTAAGGAATCAATGAATGATACTTATTCTCAGCATTAGTTGCAGGTATGAAATAGGACCAGGGGAAGGGGTCATTCAACTTCATCAGGACTAAGGCGCTGATGGAGACCTTACACAGTAAGATTCCGGAGATCTCGGTTCTAAGAAAGCACCGGGAAGCCTGACTCTTAGGCACATGTGGTGATAGGAGTAAAAAGCCTCAGACTTCTTAAAATGCAATTTCCGGAAACCAGGGACTGGCTCCTGCTAACAGCATGCCCAGCCTCCAGGCCAGGCTGTCCATAGTGGGCCCGTGAGAGCTTGTCTCGTGGATGGATGAATGAATAGACCATTTCCCCATGGCTTCTCTGTAGGCAGTGCCACCTCACACTGGGGCACAAAGAAGTACCCCAGTGTCATGTGCAGACTTCCCCTTCTCTGAGGCTGGCAGAATCAGGCCATGGTCATTATAAGCGCGGCCACAGCACAAGAGCCACCATGATGACCAGCCTTCATCGAGCTCTTACAGCGTGTCAGGCGCTGGCTGAGGACTTTTGACACCCTACTTCACGTAATTCTCCTGTCACAGTTAGGAGGCGGGTACTCAATGCAGAGACGAAGGCTTGGGGTCAGCATTAAGCTGACTTTGCCATGGAGGCAGCTCAAAGCAAAAGGCTGAAAAATATGACTCACCAAATTACCGTGACCCCTGTGTGTAAAGCATTGACATTTCAGAATCTATGCAAGACTGTCACCAAATATTTCTGCAGAGCAGTCTGAGCCACGGACCAGCTTGGAAACTGTTGGAAGAGCCTGTTCTGCCCCCCTGGGGTCAGGAGCCTTCTCTACGTGACAGTGCCCTTGGCCCCCTCTCTGGTGCCCCATGACCCCCTTCTCTGGGACCACCCAGGGATTAAGGCTCTGACAGGCTGGGCAGAGGCGTCTAAAATAGCCACAAATCTGAATATTAAGGTGAGAATTACTAACATCTGCCACTTAAGGGAGCAGCTTGAGGCCCTGAGCCAGGTGCTACATGCATGGAATCTCGCAGAATCCTTGAAACAATGCAGGCCATAGGTACTGCTCTCCTCAGCACACAGATGAAGGAAACTGAGGCTCAGGGGGCTTAAACACCTGTCCAAGGCCACTCAGCCAATAATGGTACAGGCTGGATTCCAATGGAATCTGCCTGAGCCGGCAGTCCCTGCCTTTCCCACCCCCCTCACCCCAGTGTGCCAAGCAACAGTCCCGTGAGGGATTTGCCCAGCAGGGGGATGGCTGGGTCAGAAGAAAGAACCGTGGGCCCAGGCATGCGTCCTGCCACAGACAAGTCACCTCACCTCTCCCAGCCTCTTCTGCCACATCTGTAACATAAGCTTGCTAAACATGTGGAGGGTTGATGAATCTGGTGGTGTCTATACACTGCTGTGTGTATATCAGTGGGAATGTGTGTATGTGTGCGTACACACTCACGTGCATTAGCAGATTAGAGATGTACAGCCTCTCTCCTCACAGTCATCCTTCCTAGAAGGCAGATATGCAGTCTCCTCCTATGGAGACCTCCAGTCCTGAGGTGCTTGCCCCTTCCATGTGCCTCTCCTGCCAGCTGCAGCCAGCTGCCACCTGGGCCCAGGCCTGGGAAGGACCAGCAGCCACTTGCAAATAGGAATCAGTGGGGGAGACAGGACAGGACCTCAAACCCTCCGGGCCTGCCTGGCAACCCTGACATTTGATTTGTAGGTGAGAACGGAAGTCAGTGTTATTCCTGTTGTTTTCTCAAGCTTCCTAGGTTCTCACCTGATCTCTCATCCCCACCACATCTCCTCCCCCAAGGGGCGGGCAGTGCTTCACAGTCCACAGGCAAGCAGATTGGAGGTGTGGTCAGGGATGGGGGAAGGACCGAAGGAGGAAGGCAGGGCCCCTGAGAACACCAGCTCGTGGTGGGGAGAACCCCAGGAATGGGGACTCTTCCTGAGTACCCTTGGACCCTGGCTGCCATAAGACGCCTGGGTCTCACTGTCTGCTCTCTCTTCTCTTGTGCCTTCCAGAATCTCACATAGGTCTTGAGTAAAATGATGGTGTTTGCTATAAATAGGATGGATTTTTATACCTGTGCTTTTTTTCCCTTACCCATGAATCTCCAAGGAACCTGCTAGATGAAGTGTTCTGGAGTCAGGATTAGAGTCTCTGTTGGCATCGTTCTGATGCACATGCTTGGCAGCAAGTCAGAGACCCTGCTTTCCTTGTGCTGACGTTTCCCAGGTCTATTTGTCCTGCAGGCTGGGGGCAGTGACCTCGACCAGTCAGCCTGGGCATCGCAGGAAAGCCACTGCCTGGCATAGCACAGACTTGTCATTGCATCTGTATATTGGCCAGAGCAGAGGTCAATCACATTATTTTTCATTCTTCACCTGCCGAGAAAAATATAGCTTTGGAATTGAGGTTGTTTTCCTGTGCTCTCTGCTCAGTGTGTCCTTTAAGGTTCCCTTGCTGATCTATTTCTGTGACACATGGTGACATAGAAGGGCATTGATATTTCTCATTTTGAATGGCAGGGCCCTGGTTCTGAGGAAGGCCCCCAAACAGCAGCGTCAACTTCTGGGGGACCCTGTGTCAATTCAAATAGCAGAGAAAGGCTTGTAAAACATTGAGGGAGGACCAAAAGGGCCATTTTGTCTTAACAGAACTAGGAAGCAGAGAAAAGCCAGGGATCCTTTGAGCACATCTGTTCAATAATTCAAGACACTTGAATTCAACGAGACCCAGTATCTGCGGGTGCCAGATGCTACACAAGGCCTGTCCCAACGCTATGGGTTATAAAGCTCTTCTCTCGTGAGATAGTGATAAATTTGTTTTTGAAATGTTGCTCTGGGATAATATCTCCTTTCTCACCAAAAACTTCCCGATGTGTGAGTGCGTGGGGAAGAGTCAGAGAGTGTGACCCTACAAACTTAAAGTTTACAGGTTTAGATTCTGCTTAGTTATATATTGTTTCATGGTAGAAAGCACATAGAAAACAAGAAAGACAAAAATGAAGGTAGTTATTAAAATTTGAAAACACAGAATGTGACAAGAGGCATCTGTATGACTTAGCCGTGAATGGCTTCTACATAATTATAATCGTGTAAATACCGAATGGTGGGCTAACCAAAGGGGAACGTGACTATTGAGAAGACCGGGGATGGTTGATGTGTGTATGTGTGTGTGCGCGCGCGAGCACGTATCTATGTGTGTCTTTGTGTTTAGATGAATGGAGGGGAGAGAGAACAAGAGCTAAATCCTCATCTTCCAAAGTGGAAAGTCAATAGATAGTGCTTAGAGGTGAAAAACGAGGTAGCAGCGTAAACATGTTTATTTAGAGATACGGAGGTAAATAATGAAAGAACCAGCTAAAATAGTTAAAAGCAGTTGCCTCTGGAAAGTCAGAAATGGGGCAGAGGGAAGATTCCGGATAACTGCTATTCTTTTGTAACAAGCCCTGTACAACGATTTGACTCGTTTAATTATGTGTATATGGAACTTTGAGGAAAAGTAATCACACATTTTGAAAAAAGAAAATATTGAAAAGTGGGTGTTTAATACTGAGTGGATGCCCCTGCTCGTGCCCCAGGACGTGCACAGCCACTTTGGAGGCAGGCGGTGGGCCTAGGGAACCGAGCGTCTGACCCTCTGACTCCTGTGGCCCACGCAGCACGAAGCTCTGGTCCACGACAGTGACCAGTGTTCCAGGGAAATCTGTGGTGACTGCCAGGCTGCCTGCCTCTTCTGGGAGGGCTTCGCTAGCAGCGACCACTGGTTTAACCACCTTGAGATTTGTCACCCATTCTCTGAGGGTGTCCAGGTGAATGTGGGACAGTTCAGTTGTCATTTGTCCTTTACATTTCCTTGCTGGTGGAACTCAAAATAACGTTAGCCCATTTCTTTCTCCTCGCGCAAGTAGCTGAAGACCAGGTTCCTATAGGGAGCTCCAGAGAGGGCTTCTTGCTTGGTTCTGTGAGGACTCATTTTTAATTTTTGAAAATCGAGATGAGCCCTGCATTCCGATGTCTACTATGTCACCATTGTTGTCATTGTCATCCCGTCAGTGTGTATGTCCAACACTGAGCTCTTGGCTTCCCCTTCTCACGCGCATCCCTTCTCTCCCCCAATGATCCCCACTTCAGTACATGGCACTTCCGTTCCTCCACTTGGTTAGACCATCTTGTAGTATTTGACTCTTATCTGCTTCTCTCCACAGCTCATCCACCAGGAAATCCGGTTGCGTTCTCCTTTCTAAATGCATCCGTAACCTGTCCGTTTCTCTACCCGTATAGTCTCCACCTTAGTCCATTCTACCTTCCTCCCTCACCTGGCTTACTGCAGTCGTCTCCTGACAGTTCCCTGCTCCCAACTTACCCCTACAGTCTGAGAAAGCAAATTTTAAAACTCTCATGCCTCCCAGGCGCACCTTGGCTAGAAGCTAAAGTGCTCACAATGGTTAACAAGATGGTACATGATCTGCTCCCCCGGCTGGCTTCACTTCCTGTCATTCTGTCCCCAGCTTCCTCTGCTTCAGGCACACTGCCCTGCTGCAGTTGCTGGACCACTGCTCCTGCCTCAGGGCTTTGTACTTCCTGTTACCTGCTGGACTCTGCCCCCCCCCCCCCACAGGTTTTGCTCCTTCAGTTCATTTAGGTCTTTGCTTCAATGGAAGCTCATCAGAGAGGACTTCCAGGACTATTTTAGGTAAAATGGTACCCTGTCCCCTGCACACCACTGTCTGTCCCCTTCGGCTTTATATTTCTTCATAGCATTTGACATTTCTATATTATATTAGACATGTATTTGTTTATTTACCTTCCCCTTTGGACTGTAATCTCTGCGAGAGTATTTGTCATTTCGATCCCCTGATATATCCACAGCCCCAGAACAGTGCCACTACAGAGTAGGCATTTGGTAGCTACTAGTGAAATGTCTCCGTCAATGCATTGTACACTTACAAATGGGCAGAGCACTTTCAGGCACTACATAGACATACGAGACTTGTGCCTACATCAGCTATGTCACACCCATGGAGAGTTACAGGAGCACAGGGAGTGGCCCAAACTGACCTCCTTCAGGAATTGTGGAGGTAGTTCCCTCTTATACGAGTACGTCTTACCTAGAAGGCTGGTGTGTTATTGGGGGGTGGGGGTGGGGCAGAGAATGGGGCACAGAATTCCCTGCAGTCAGGGAATTAAGGGCATGTTTGATGGGGCAAATCAAAGTGATCTCTGTCTACGGGTCAGCTACACATACTGGAGTTTTCTGATGGATCTCAGTGGCATCATCTCTTTTCTCAGCTTTTTGGAAAATGTCATTCTCTCAACTGACTTTTTGAAGATTTGGCTGTGTGCATGGGGCGTGATGCAGCCCCCACTCCCAGATTTCCTTCTTGGTGAAAATATAGTGATATTTCACCAATACTTTTGAGCATCTGCTATATTCTTAGCTCTGTTCCAGGAAGTAGAGATGCAGATGGAATATCAGCCCTAGAATTTAAGCCTCTTTGCAGGGTCCACAGTGACCCATGGAAAAGAGCATACGTCTGTGTGGCTATTAATGCCCTTTGAAAGTATAGCCTCCCCTCCTGTCCCCGTGTAACTTCTGTCATTGCCTATGCTTCAAGATGGCTATGCCAAGCTTCCTTTACTTGGACTTTCTTCTTCAACATATGGGATACCAGACATTAATGAAATGTCAATGACTATTCCTGCCGGCTCAGTTTTCTGGCTCTATCTAATTAGAATGAAACGGTGGGAGAGGTTAGGTTAAATCAAAGGAACAAAAGGAGGTCAGGCTTCCAAACTGTGTCCCTGCATTTGCTAAATCAATTTCAATTAGTTGCATAAAGCTGTTTGGCTGCTTTGGGAAGCGAGATGGTTGCCTTTTCAGCAAGAATCTGTGCCTCCCACTTAGCCACGTTGACTTTGGGCCACCTCATGGTCCTGAGATCCTCTGTCTCCCTTGGGCTCATGAAGCAAGATAAGCAAGTGAAAAGGTGGGTTTCCAGGCTGGCACTCACAGGTGGAGAAGGCAATTCTGTCTGTTTCCAAGGCTGCCTTGCCTTGGTCCCGCCCTCTCTTGCTGGTCAGTATCTGTTTGCAGTATTCCAACATGGCTGGTGGGAGAGTTGCCATGATTTGTGTATTCCCTCTCTCTACTGGCAGAGCAGTGAAGCATAGGCCTGAGAGATGGGGAGCTTGCTAATTCACCCAATAATAATTTATTTGCTATTCAAAAGAAGTCAAATGCCTTGGGGGCACATTTTCCCAACTGAATTAATGTATTCATCACAAAATTAAAATGTACTAATTTCTGGTCTCTCTGTGTGTTTGTTTCTAGTTGAATTTTTATATTTTTAGATATATTTTTATTAATTTGATGTTTAGATTACAGGTGGCCAAGTGAACTTATCACATGCTCCAATTATACTTTGGAGAGGTCTTTTGGTATTAATTTTTAATATGTTTATACTTGTGAATTATAGTAGATCACATTAATATTAAAACATCTTGTTTTGTTTTTGTTTTTGTTGTTGTTGTTTTTCAGTTACAAATTCTCATGGGCTCCTAAGGGAATATAATACCCTTGGTATGAAAATGCTTCTGTGGGGGCTTAATTTCTGCTGATAATTGTTGATAGTTAGAAGTGCTAGAAGGTCTTTTAACAATGCTGGGAGAGGCTTCTTCGGCAGCTTACAAACTTTCATAGATCTGAGAAAGCTGTGCGTAGGGAGACTCTGCCCCACCTCTGGGTGGCAAGTTTCAGAACTTAACCTTTTTGTGAGTAGAAATCCATCTATAGTTTTATTGTGTTGCTACTAAAAGTCCTTCTGTGATGAATTTACATCATGGCTAAAGTCTAAAACGAGCTTTTGTTGCATTCTGTGAAGATGAAATGTGCATATAATAAGGGTACAAGAGAAAAAAATCATTAAGGACTCAATAAAAATTAATGGGAACTAGACATAACCATACAATATTGAGGTAAGATAACAAATGTTGATATTGGGCAGATTCTAGATATTCATTCAAAGAGAAATATGCATCTCAATGGCCACGCTGTAGGGTTCCATAATGAATAATACTTTAAAGCAGTTATTGATACTTATAGAAACAAAGCAACAAATAAAAACTTCAAAGGTTACTCTTTCCTATGTGAAGTCTGCCTCTATTCTGGTATTTTTTCCCTAATATTACTGGAAGGCTTTGGGGTTGTTTTGGCCTGGTCTCTCTGCATGTTTCGATCAGTGAAACTTGGTTATATATGTGTTACTTGCCTTTCATAAGCAGCCACTCATGTGGAAATCTGTTTACAAAACGAGTGGACTGACAAAAAAAAAAGGTGGGAGGGATGGTTTATATCTGACTTAATATAATCTAACCACATTAAAATCTTAATTAGAAAATAAGTTTTAAGCTGTGGGTCTCATCTGGAGAAATACGCCTGAAAGCACTCCTAAGAGAGAAATGAGCTCTTTTCTTAATTCATTATTGTAACTTGGCTCACATATTCATCCTAAGGCCTAGAAATAATCTGCTGGTTTAACCTTACAGCCAGGAGAACCCACATGTTATTATATCATTAACTTTGGAGATAGAAGTTATCGCATATTACTAAGACTGTTATCCATTGGATTTCTGAAAGTATAGAATTTTGTGTGTCATGCCCAGTTTTATTAAATCTTTACCCGTGTGATTTAAATTTCTTGGAGAATCAAAATGCCACCTTTCTTTCACTGCAATATAGTATTAAACTATGTAATTATTTAATATGTAATTTTTAATATCTTTAAAAAATTAATTCCCAGATTATTTAGAAGGTACTGTGTACCTTGTTTTGTGTGAAGTACTTCACGTTTTAAATAAAAGCTTACCCAATCAATAGCATGTTATTAACTTTGCATATTTGTAATAACATGAAATTAAAATCCAGCTGTCTCATCCTTCTGAAAATGAATATATAAAGCAGTATTATTTTTTAATCATTTGTAATTTGATTCAACCTCCCAAAATGTTTTCCCTTCATTACATTGCTTTTTTTCTCTCTCGATTCTCCCTTGGAACCAAAGTAAAATTTATTGGAGTCAGTCCATAAATTGATCCATCTTTAATGAGCCAAGCAATGGGATATTTATAACAATGGCATGGTTGAAAATGCTTGTCATAGGAGGGGGGATCAAGAGGGAGTATTGGGAAATGTGTCTGAGGAGGCAGGGGAGACTAGGGTTGCAGGCACCCACTGCAGGGTAGCTGAAGAGACGAATACATTCTAATCTTAGCCAAGAGCCCAGGTTCTTACTCCAGGATGACCTGTGGTTCTGGAGGCTGCAGATAGTCAGTGTCCCGGACAAACGAAGCATGTTGTTATCAAAGGTCCTTCTCCAAGAGCGTAAAGCGTCATCCACCCAAAAGAGATGCATCCAGTGATTCTCTGTGCTGCTCTCCCTTCGCCCCATTCCAGTTTGGTTTTTGGAGTCACACCCCACTGAGACCATTCTCTTCTCCCTGCCCACTCCAACTAGACACTAGACCTCCATTCTTCCCTTACTGGACCTCTCAGTAGCTTTTAACATAGGCGACCACCTCTTCCTTCCTGAAACACTGCCTTTTTTCACTGTTGGGACACCAGAGCCCCTGTTCCTCTTCCCTCCCTCACCACCCTTTCCTCTTTCCAACTCCTCTGACCATTTCCTATTGGAGGTTCCTTGGGTTCTGTCCAAGGTGATCTCCTCAGCAATCCCTGCGTCACTTTCTAGGGGATCCCATCCAGTCTTAAGTATGTTTACAACATGAAAGTTTCCAAAAGCTAAACCTCTAACTCCAGCCTTCTATCTCTAGTTCTCTGCTTAAGATTTCCACTTGGGTTCCAGTGGAATATCTCAAAGGTCAAGATAGAACTCTTGGTCCCCTGCTCCCCATCCCCAAACTCTGGCAGATCTTTTCCTATTTGGACCACACACTTGTTCCAGCCAAAAACAAAACAAAACAAGGCAACACAAAAACAACAAAAACGTGTGCTTTACCCATTACATCCAAACCAGCAACAGTATCATTAGCTTTGCCTCCAAAATGTGTCCCAGGTCTGTCCCCTTCCCTCCGTCTCCACTGCCACAGTCCAGTAGAGGTCACTTTTCTCTGTCACTTTCACCCACGTCACCTGTTACCTGGTTTCCTGCTTCTGCTTTCCACACCTTCTCAACAGTTCTTCCTCCACAGGCAATGCTCCACCCAACAGATTTTTTTTTTAAGACAAATAAGATCCTATCACATCCTTGCTTAAAACCCTCTAACGGCTGCCCACTGTACTCTGCCTAAAATCCAAACTCAGCTGTAACGTATGCGGCTCCCAGGGCAGAGGGGAGTGGCCGGAGCCCAGCTCTTAGGAGACACGAAGGAGCTGACCATTTCTATATAAGGAGCAAAGAAGGAAGGCTCCCAACGAAGTGGGCGGAACAGAAAAAGAGGAGCTTTTTGAGCTTTGTTCCTTATCAAACCTCTTAGGTGTTTCTCCTGGCTTCGTGTCAGTCATCCATGTGATAAACAGCCCTTCTGGGTTCTCTAGATTGACCTTCCTAATCAAGGGTCCGTGGCTGTGTATATCCTGAAAATTTTGATGTTTCGTGTGTGTGTGTGTGTGTGTGTGTGTGTTCTCAAACTCTGTTTTTGCTGGAGAGAGAATCCATTGTTTTCATCAGCTTCTCAAAGAGGTCTGTAGCCGCCACTAAAAATAGCTTATTTAAATATTGTGACATAGGGATACAGCCAAGGAAAGAAAGGTAATGGAATGTTGGTTGTGGTGAGATTCCTTTGGAGTGTGTGTCAGGCCCCGGGTGCTGAGAGGTCTGTTTTGTGTTGTCCACACTGCAGCACTGTCCAGTGGGACTCCCTGTGAGGGGCATGTTCCATATCTCTGCCATCAGGATGGTAGCCACTAGCAACGTGGACACTTAAAATGTAGATAGGGTGACAGAGGAACTGAATTTTTCAAGTTGGTCTACTTTTAATTAATTGAAATTCAAAGAGCCACACGTGGCTGGTGGCTACCACATTGGACAAAGCACACTCAAGCCTTGTTGTCCAAGTTTAGCTAGACACTAATGAATTATTCCTGATGTCCGTTAGCACTTTATAGCTTCCAGCTTCTCTCCTCTCGTGCCAGCCTAACCCTGGGAGGTAGATTGGATGTGTTTTCTTCTACACTATTATAGAGCAAACACAGTCATGTCTGCATGATTTGTCTTGGTTTTTGGGAATACAATTGAATTTTTATAGAGCAAGTTCCAGAAAGTATTGAGAATTTTAAAATAAACTACTATATGCGCATAAAGGTTTTTGTTGTGAATCGTTACTGTACTTACTAATAACAGCTGCCCTGTATCACATGTCTTTATTGCGTGCTTCTGTGGTACTAAGTGTTGTGCGTGTTCTCGCCTTACTTTCCATTCCAGCCCTTTGGGGGCATGTGATCTGGAGCCAGAGAGGTTCAGTATCTTGCCCATTGTACAAGGTCCCACAATTAAGTTCATGAGCTTGTTGCAATGATGTGCTAACTTTTTTTGATATCAGAGGAATTATTCATTATGAATTTGTACCAACTGGACAAACAGTTAACCAAGTTTACTATTTGAAAGTGCTAAAAAGGCTGCATGAAAAAATTAGACAACCTGAACTTTTCACCAACAATTCATGGCTCTTGCATCACGACAATGTACCAGCTCACACAGCCCTGTCTGTGAGGGAGTTTTCAGCCAGTAAACAAATAACTTTATCGGAACACCCTTCCTACTCACCTGATCTGGCCCCCAGTGACTTCGTTCTTTACCCAAAGATAAAGGAAATATTGAAAGGAAGACATTTTGATGACATTCAGGACATCAAGGGTAATACAACGACAGCTCTGATGGCCATTCCAGAAAAAGAGTTCCAAAATGGCTTTGAAGGGTGGACTAGGTGCTGGCATCAGTGCATAGCTTCACAAGGGGAGTGCTTCAAAGGTGGCCATAGTGATATTCAGCAATGAGGTACGTAGCACTTTTTCTAGGATGAGTTCACGAACTTAATTGTCAGACCTTGTCAATGGCAGAGCTGGGCATCTAACCCTAGGTTGTCTGTATTCCTGTTGGCAGCCCCCAGCTCCTGCCTCCCTTCACCTACCATAGAGTGCAGCATGCTGCGGGGGGCAAGGGTGTCTGTGTAGTCCATCTTTGGTGCCCTCCCTCGGGAGCTCATTCAGCTTCTGTCATGTCTTGCAGTAGAGACACTGCTTCCTTCCCCTTCAGCCCACGCCGTTCGGAGCCTGACTTAAATGGTCCCTGTTGCTCTGGGTGGGTCTCCCCCGAGCCTACATTTCTTTATGGAATGGTGCATGCCTGTATTGCTGGATCACGCTCAGCTCGGCTGTTCGTGGCAGGTCAGTGTTGCTGTGCTTTTGCCTGGCTGTAGGAAGTACATCTTGCAAGATGAATGCAGCTCTCGCACCAGAACACAGAGAGCCAGAGAGTTGGGTTTGGCAGCAGCACTCGTTGCACACTCGGGGGCTGGCTGGGGGCTGGTGTGACTGAGCTAAATTTGAAAGGTGGCAGAGATGCCTGAGAGACAGGATTGGTATGAGGGCCGGGTATCTATAAGGAAAGACACATGTGATCAACCTCAGCGATTGTTCTTAGACACCCTCCTTGACTTAAGGATATATCATACATGCTGATTATCAGGCTTGATGCTGTTGAAAAGAGTCCCCCTCGGCATAGCAAGAAGAGAAGACACCCTCTATCTTCTGGAGAGTCAAGTATTTTTATAATCTGATTCATGCAAACTGAATGTGTAACTGCCTTATTCTTTCTGCTTCTACCATTTGAATAGACATTAAACAAGGCCCATGTCCAGTGCTGGCCCTTACAAACAGTTGGTGGCAGGGGCCTTGGCAATCTGTATTCAGGGGTCTTAGAATGTTTACACCCTGCATTCAGTAATTACAGTCATAGGAACTTACCCTCAGGAAAGAGAGAAATGGGCAGAAACTTGTGTTTGAAATGTTTGTTGCTACATTGTCTTTGACAGGAAGCACTGGATGGCCATGGAGCCCCTGAAAACAGGCAACAAAGTAGCTGATGCTTTCATCAGTCCCACCTTTCAGCTTGGCTCCCAAGATGTCCTGCCTTTCTCACCATTCAGGGTCTCTTTCCAAGGAGATGGCCATTCTGTCATTGGTCTGACCTATTTTATAGTTAGAGAGAGAGAGAAAATAGAAAAGTATAAACGCTTCCTTGAAACGATTTTTTTTCTGAACACCAGTACACAGTACAGGGACATGGTTACTGGTAGTGGAATTTGTCCAGGTTCCCTGTTTCCAGTGGCCTTGATCCTCCTGATGAGATCTTTTAAGGTGCCAGGCACACAAAAAATCAAATCGCATACCTCGGGGGCAATAGGTGAGTCACCGAACCTTTGGTGGGTTCAGCCTGAGCCACAGGAACTGGAATACATTGACGAGGTTGCTTTTGATTTTGTTCTTGGAAACCTGTACTGCCTGTATTTCGGCTGCAGTTGCCACTCTGAACTCCAGTGAACAGTGAGGAAGAAGGAAGCGGTTCTCGTGGGGAATGAGAAGGATCGGTGTGACTTCGCAGAAACAGATTGGGTCAGATTCCAATTTCGCATTGGAAGGTCAGCACTACTTATCTCCCAGCTTTTCTAGTTGTGTTAACATTGTACAACTGGCAGTGTTCTCCAGACATCTTAGTGGGAGAACTGCTTTGGGGACTCAGGGCATGGGGTGGGTGTAGCTCCTGCCCTCATGGCCGTGTGTCTTCCCTCTCAGGGAAGCACTGATTAGAAGCACCAGCCAGGGTAGCAGCGATTTCCTCACCTTATTGGGCCTAATTGGACTCTCCCTTTAAATTTTATGCATTAAAAACAAAAAAGCAAGAAAAGAAAAAGTAGACGAATCATGCTACCTTCATAAAGGTAGACCACCTACAGCTGGGTGGAATTTAAAGTACAGTATTGAGAGCACAGCCCCAGCGTCATGATGAGAACCTTCAAACATGGTGACTCCTGATCCATGTCCCCTGGTATCTGTGCAGCACTAGTCACATAGTCAGTTTCCAGCTATCAACTGTTTGCAAAGCATCTACTATGTGCTGGTTGCTCGGCTAGGTAGTAAGACAGTACAAAGGTGCATGAGATGTAGTCCTGGCCCCAAGGATTTCATAGTCTTCCTGGGGCAACTAAGAAAGAAACAGACACCCGGAAGCTGGGGAAGCGCTGGGGAAGGGCATCTACGCGGCCTGTGGGATTAGGCAGGCTTCCTGGAGAGGCAAGGCGATGCTGTGGCAGGGAGCGAGGGGTGAGAAAGCCGTCCAAGCGGAGAAGGTGCAAGAAGTCAGCAGAGGGCATGGTGGGGCTTGAGCGTGGGGGAGCTAAAGGTACTGTCCCTGTGCAAATAAAAGTCCACTGCTGGTCGGTGGGGGCCTGCCTGGATTCAGAGATTTTTATATGCATACATTCTGTCAGGGGTCTGGGGCTTGTAACACCGATGGATTTGCGTGGTAATTACTTAGTCACCCCTGGTGAGCTCAAAGACAGAATGTGAACAGACGTGTGTCATCTCGTGTGTATAACATGTAAAGGAGTCCGGCCACACTCCCTCCTGAGCAGGTGCAGGAATAGCCCTCTTGGGACAGGGCTTCTCGTCTGCTTTACAGTTTGGGGACCATTGGGACTTGTGTTATTCAGTCCATCCTTGCAGGGGCCTTGGAAGGCAGAACATACAGTCCAGGACCAATCTGGGTTTTCAGCTCTGATGTGGCAGCTCCTAGCAGTGCCCTCCATCTCCGCCCATCGTGGCCCTGCAGGCACCTGAGCCCCACGTTCCCACTGTAGGGTTGGGATGCCTGCCCTTTGCCTCAGCCATCGTAGACCCACGCTTCCTCTTCTGCTCCCTCTTCTCCCATGCCCTCAGGCTGCAGCTTCCCTGTCCCCCTCCTTCCTGAGGGTTTTCACTCTGGTGTGGTGTGGTGTTCTGCTGCCCTCTGCACGTGGCTTACGCCCCTTCCCTCCATGTGGCCCATCGCAGAGCTCTCCTACTCTGTATCCCCCGGAGTCTCCCTCTGCGCTGTCTGCCCCCATTTCCCCAGGCCTGAAGTAAAGGCTGCCTTCTCCTGGAGCCAGGGCTCTCAGAACCTGCCTAGGTGAGCATATCCAGGAACCTCCCTGAGCCTTTTGATTTCTTAGTTGTAAGAGAGGGACGTGAGGACCAGTTGGATTAACACGTTCGACAGTTCTGCACTGAGCCTACTGCATCTGGGGTGCCAAAAAACGGCAAGCCCCTTCTCCTCACCCCATACTAGGCAAACATCCCTCAAAAGTACCCCCGAAAGGCTTCTCCCACCCGCCCTTCCAGTCCATATGCCCTCCAGTTTCCTCCCTTCTAAAAGATCCCTGTCAGCAACAATGTAACCCATGTGCGATCGTATTAATAGATTTGAAAAGTGTGATGGAAAAGTTTTGCAAGTGTCACTTTGTGCACAAAGTTGGAAATAATTTGACCCTCCCAATTTTTTTTTTCTTACCAATTGCATGATTTCAAAGCCAGATGGCTGACCTATAAATTGTGCTCACCCTTGAACTGGTACACAGAAATACTCCATAATTTGTTCACATTCTGGGAGTCCTTTTGTTGCTTGTATGCATTGGCAGGGTGTGAGTCATTTTGGTAACCACAGTGCCATTAATTTAACATTCACTGCTATTATCACTGGGATCCTTTTTTATACCCTACAGGGTTATAAATATCATCTGAGTGTTCGTTAAAAAACATTGGTCGTCCTGAAAACTGTTCCTGAATGTCAATAAGTTTGGTCCAGGCTGTAGGCCTGATAACATAACCATGATGGAGGCCAGGCCTCTGCCATGGTTTGTTGCACGATAACATAGGTGCGAGCAACCTATGGAATATGAGGTCCACTGCTGAGAAAATAAAAGACAACTTTAACGTAAAATCAGTGAGCCTGCTTGCAGATTGATGTGCTTCTAGGATTCATTCTCCTTACTTCGTATTTATCCCTAGGTCTGGAAATGTACCTGTTTTAAATGGTCTGACACCTTCAGAAATGCATCCTTTGCTTAAAAATGCAGTCGTTTTGCAAGATGAAAGAGGTCATCCATCCTGTAAAAGATGATTCTAGCCCCGTTCCTGGTCTATCGATAAATAACTAAGTGTTTAACACAGAAGAGAAGGCTCACTACAGGAAGGGCCAATGTGGAGGCCCCACCTGAGTGTGTGAGAGCTAAACAGGTAGATGCTGTGTGACGCAGGGAGGCTCAGGAAGGTGGGGGACAGGATGCCCTTGGAGTTCTCACTGGAAGGATTTAACTCACGTGTTTCCCCCAAATGTTCCGTGACTACCATTGTTGGTACGCAGGATGGCTTTAAACGGGTACAGAAATAAACCATTTTTATGT
Source organism: Rhinolophus sinicus (assembly GCF_036562045.2). Lineage (NCBI taxonomy): Eukaryota > Metazoa > Chordata > Mammalia > Chiroptera > Rhinolophidae > Rhinolophus > Rhinolophus sinicus. The sequence continues at coordinate 38,020,316 of NC_133759.1, forward strand.
TAATAGCTATGTTTTTATTTTCATATTGTCTTACAGCATAGCTGATGTATCACACTCGTGATACGAAGTTTCCTTTTAAAAATAAAATTATTTAAATGAACCAAACGGGTCTATGTAAAGACACGTTTTCAGTAAGTAATACCACAGGTGGTACTGGCTATAGCAGAAGAAGTCATAAAAGTATTATGCAAATGATGAAATGTTGGAAAATGTTAGTTTTAGCTTATTTAGGTAAATACGGGCATTATGCTGATGGGAATCCTGGCACGCGTGTATTGTTCTTTTGGGGCAATATATCGCAAAATTGGATATACGGCTCTTTTATATGTGGCTAATTTCAGAAGCTAAAACAACCATATCTATTAAATGCTATTCTATTTGATTAATAAAAATGCTAGATAGTTTTAGGATTGAATAAATATAAAATGCTAATTGGATATAAAATACTTATTTATGTGATTATGGGCATTGCCATAAAACTATAAGACAGTTATTACTGTTTAATATTGCTTTAATTAGAAATGCTTTTCTAAAAGTTAGAAGACAATAAGCTTTTTCGCAAACAGTTCCTGAGGAGCCAAAGAGATGTTGCAATAATATCAGGAGTCAACAGGGGGATTTCCTTTTTCCCAAGAAGGAATAGGGTGATATTAAGTTGTACTTTTGAAGGCCAGGGTTTAAATAGGCTGCCACTCAGTCACTGAATTTTATTTTATATTTATTGAATGTCCACTCCATACCATGCTCTGTTAGGTCCCTGGGGAGGTGGTGATATTTATATGAGCAGGATTGTTTTAGGAGCAAGTCATAGAAAACCTGACTCAAACAAAACAAACAGACAAAGAATTTATAGGTTCCCACAGTGAAAAGTCTAGGTGTGGGTTTCAGGTATGGCTGAATCCAGGTACTCACGCAGTGTTATCAGGACACAGTCTCCTCCATCTCGCAACTTTGCTTCCTTCTTTCCCAGGTTCTTTCCACGTGGTAGCCCCTAACAACTTGAGGCCGATGTCTACTCGGTTTCGGGTCTAATAAAAAGAGCTTTACTCTATAATAGCTTTGACATTAGTCTCAGAATTGAGACTCATTGGCCAGGCCTGCTAGCTTGTTCCGTTTTCTGGAGTGAGGAGAGGATCACTTGTGTGGACTGAGAGGGGAGGTCAGGCTTTTCTGGTATCAGCAACCAGAAGAACGGGAATGGACAACAAATGTTCTGTCTCCAAGGGGCTCACTGGCACCTGGGGACAAAGAATACTTGCACAAGCCTTCCAACAATGGGCAAGAATGTAGAGAGCATTTTAGCAAGGCGGTCAGAATGCACAAAGGCGTGGAGGCATGAGGGGGGATGGGGCATTTGGTGAACTAAGGATCAGGGATTGCTGGTGCAATGGTTCTCAAGGATGGAAAAGGGGTGTGATGTGTTCACATCACAATCTTCTGGTAATTAAAAGAATATATCCTGTTATTTCATAGCCCTGTACTCTTACCTTCTGAGAGATGGTGGGAGTGGTGGGCAGGGAGCCTCGCCTGGAGGCTCAGAGTCTCCCTGTACAAAGCTCAGAGCTGAAGCTCTCCTGCAGCCCTGCCAGCCTTTGTACTATTGTCCCTGTAAGCAAAATAAAGAACCCCAGCCAACAAGTACTCAGTTCAACAAGGACTTACTGAGCACCTATTATGTGCCAGGCTCATTAATCAAATCAGAGCTTTGGTGCTCCTTATCCGCTGCACCACCAAATGTCGATGGAGTTCCTACTGGGAACCAAGGATTCTATGAGGTACCACGGGACAAGCAACCAAGAGAAACGGGATTTTCCCTACAGGAGAAGTGAGGAGAGAAGATGCACAGTGGGCTGCCAGGAGCTCCGGAGAGCAGGAGAGGGCTGGAGAGGCATGGCTGCTCTCCTCCATGCCTCCTTGTCTCCTGTTGTGTTTCTCTTCTCTCTTCCTCCACTTCTCTGGAGAAGCCCAGGCTCCACGTGAGAGAGGAAGTTCAGAGGCACACTCACTAGCATCCGTCAGGACCCAAGACCGCAGGTGGTCTAGCAGAGGCCTATGTTTCTCCTCTCCCACTTTCCCAGTTGGTCTCTTCTGCCCCCTTTGAGGTCCTCTCTCTCGCATCGCACTGGGGGGAACAGGGAGTTAAGCATTTTATGTTGTCTTTTTGCAGCCCTGCCTCTCTTCCCAAGCCCATTTCCAATTCCCTCTATGAGGGAGGAGGGCTGATTGGTCAACGTCTGAGATTTTAATTGTGCCACGGTTCCTGATGTGTGTGTGGTGAAGGGCAGCCACTAGTAAAAGTCCGGGACACAGGCTTTCTCTCTTATGCTCCCATAGGGAGCTCTCGACTGGTCGTTCCTCCTTTCCCAAGCATGCCTCTTGGTGGTTAATTCATGCCAAACCCTTCTTCTGGGCCTGGGGGTCGCTCTCTTTCTCTTTCTACCTTCAGAGGTTCTGGAACTCACTGGTTACAAGATTCAGGTCCCTGTGTCTCTAGATCCTTGTGGCCTGTGCCTCATGTCCCAACTCAGGCCACACCTCTGTGCTGGGGACACTGGTGGGCCCTTTGCTTCCCATCACCACTGCTTCCTGCCTGGGAACTTGCAAGGAGGGGGGAGCGATGCTAGCACCCAGCGAATCCTTGGTCTGCAGATAATGAGCAAATAAGCATCAGAACCTCATCTTAACCCCAACTCACCCTCTCCTGAGGGCATTTTGCCCTAAAAATTGTGTCCCCGCCTCTCCCCCTACCCCCAAACTCATAAATTGTGCCTGTGTCTTCCTGAGTGTTGGTCTGATTAATTTATTAACACTGATGCCCAAACCAGTGGACAAAAAGTATGGGCTTTGTGGAAAGCATATCTTGCTTTAAATTCTGAGTTTGCCACAAACCAGTTGTGTGATTTGTGGCCAATTTGAGTCTCAGTTTCGTCATTCGTCAATGGAGGATAAAAATTCTGACCTGGTGGGGTTGGGAGAAATCAGAGAAAGTATGTGACAAGTGAGTGGTACATGGCAGGCTGCTGCACAGATGAGAGTGTGATGGGTGCCATGCATCTGTGGACGTAGGCCCGTCCCTGCGAGCGGCTTGCTCGGGCTGCCTGGGGCAGCTCCTGTGCCTGCTGCTGCCCGTTCCATGGCACCCCTGTGGTGGGGTCTTCATAGGGACTTAGGGAAGGTCTCCAAGTAGAGCACTGACTTAGCCTAGCTGAGTCCCCAGGGATGATGGCTCTTCCGCTCTTTACACCTCCAGGGTCGGGAGTGGAGTGAAACTCACTCACAGAGGTCCTCAGGCAAACCCAGCACTTTTCTGCTTTGCTGAAACCAGTCCAGCTCTAGGTTTGGGCATTATGTCTTCCTGGACTGAAGTACATTTCCCTCTAAGAAACGTCAACTTGCCTATACCCAATCCCATCTTTGAGTTGGCTTAGCATCTGCCAATGACCTTTCCTTAATTTTTCTATAAACTTTCCTTAAAGTTTCTATAATGTTGCATACTTTTTTTCAGACTTTCACATCCATATCACTTGATCCTTACACAAGCTCGATAGGTATTATACCCATCTGGCAGATGAGAAAACTGAGACCTGATGCTGTACTTTAAATCTCCTGATTTCTGATCTTGTGCTTACTCCATTGCTCTGAGCCACCACATCTGGCCTCCCGTTTTTATTATTCCTACATAGAGATAATTTTCTGCGAGATCTTAGTGCTTTTGTTATTCTGACCTGGTTGAGATCCTGGGCTGCCAACAAACCTTCCAGAATATGCAGTGCCCTTGAGAGGACTACTCTCCTTTACCTCCCCATTAAGAATTCCCCACCTCAGCCCCTCCTCCTAGTCAATGCTTGTAGATACTCAACACCAGGTACATCCTTCCCGTGCATATTTCCTATTGCTTACCTGAGCCTCTTGGATTGGAGATACTGATGAGGAAATCAGCAGCCTTTAGTGGGGATATACTGTGCCCTATACACTGCAAGGCAGTGAAGGCACCGTAAAGAATTCAGAGAGGTTTCCCTTGCCACCAGGGAGTCTCCAAAGATAGTCCCCTCCCTATGATTTCTTTCTCTCCTTTCCTTCCTTGGTGACTCAGGTCTCAGGCTCCAAAGACCTTGGCTTTGAACCAAAAGAAAACCATGTGTGCCCGGGTCCTGGCCATCTCTCTGACATTTGCTGGGTGCCTCTTCGGAGCCGTGGCTCTGACGTTGACAAGCTGTGGGGCATTTGGAGAGTTGACGGCTGGTGGTATCAGCGCTGCCCTTGGGGCTTCCTTGGCAGCCATCTCTCCAGGCTAAGGTCCTGCTTGTTCTGAGCATTCAGGGACGCGTTAGAGGAATCACATTTCCTTTCTGAGCTCTGAACATCGAAATTTCCCTCAGGGACCCCAAATGACCCAGTCACCCATGAACAGAGATATTTCTTTGGGAAATTGGTTTCCATTTCCAGCCTCCACACCTCACAGCGTAGCATATTTTCCACACGTCAAGTTAAATATGCTGTTGTCTCTCCCGATTTGCTCTTCCTCTCAGGAACCAAGCAGGCAGGAGCTTTTGCTCAGGGCTGTGTCAACCAGGGAACCACAGGCAGTTTTATGGACTTTGCTTCCTACTCCATCAGGTGACTTTCCTCCTCTCTCTTGCCTGCGATCTCTTGAATTCTTCTTCCCTGAATTACCTGCTGTTCTGGACATCCTGATTGGGCTTCTGTTGACATAACACCCATTTTTCCACATACTTCATTTCAAGTGACTAAGGGGAGAGCTGCACGGAGGAGTTTGCAGTCTCAGGAGGTCTATTACTGATATGTACCAGGGTCATGACGAGGAAGGGTGATTCTAGGGTTAAGGGGGCTGCATATCTGTCTGCTGTTTCTGTTCAGGTGGAAACGGGAATGGTGAGCCTTCTGGTTACAGGTTTCCAATCTGTAGCAGTGTGGATGGTAGATAGTTGCTTCCTATAGGTGCTTTTTAGAGATAGTGGTTTGGTAATTGCCAATATTCAATTGCACCAGTATCCCAGATTTTTTACTTTGGACCTCAGGCCTGCAGAATTGGACTGATCTGAGTTCTTTTCATGACACACTATTATCATTGGTCCTTTTTTATTGAATAAAAAGGCAATAAATACTTTGAACCCACAACTCAAACCAAAAACTATATTACCAGTAACTTACATCTACCCCTGTGCTTCTTCCCATCACACTATCTGTGTCCCTTAGCCCACAGATGGGACCATAATTCTGGGTGGTGATTAGTATTCCTTTATTTTTTAAAGTTTTTTTAATCACACATGGTACCTAAACCCCAGTTGTTTAGTTTTACTTATATTGAACTTAATAAGAAAGTATCTTACTGGTTATTGCCTTCTAGGACTTTTTCCCCCCTCCAATTAACTTTAAGATGTTACTGTGTGTATCTACATAATATTCCAGTGTGTGACGTATCCACACTTTATTTGTCCATTATGCAATTGATGGGCCTTTGGCGAGGTTACTGTCCAAATTTACAAGATGGTGCCAAATTGCTTTTCAAAATACTTGTGTCATATTACACTTCGGCTGGCGATGCATAAAATATCCACATTAAACCGCATTGTCTCAGACACTGAGTATTGTCAGACTTCTTATTTTTCCAGTTGAATGAATGCACAAAGAAATCTCATGATGTTGATTTTCCAGTTTCTTGATTGCTACTAAGGCTTAGCATTTCTTCATACCATGTTGGCCATAAGTGTCTTTGCTTCTGTGAAAATGCTTGGCAATGTCTGTTGCTAATTTTTCTACTGGGTTGTTCGTATTTTTCTTCCTGTTTTGTAGTTGGTTTTCATAGATTCTTGATCTTAATCCTTTGTTGGACATCTCTTCCACAGATATCTTCCCCAGGTTGTAGTTTGTCCTTTCTCTTTCTTGGAGTCATCTTTTGGTGAATAAGAGTTTTTAATTTTATTGAAATAAACTGTATCGATTTATTTTTTTCTTACGTTGCTAGAACTTCCTGAGTTTTTTTTAAGAAATCTTTTTTCCCCCAAGGTCAGAAACACACACACACACACACACACACACACACACACACACACACAGTTGATTTTTGTGAATGATGAGTTAGAGACCCAATTTCAATCTTTACACAGGAAGAACCACATTTTCCAGTTCCATGGACTGAATTTTCCCCCTTTTTCCCTGGATGATCCTGTTGTCTCTTTCACGTAATAAAGGTCCGTATATGTGAGGATCTCTTTCTGGGCTCTCTATTGTGGTTTGTTGGTCATTTTTTCTAGTCCTATACCAATGCCATTCTGTCTGCCTGTACTTTGTCTATTTCTCTTCCATATACATTTAGAATCAATTTGTCAGGTCCCTTGAAAAAGCTTGTTCTTGTTTTGAATGGCGTTGCATCATATTTATAGGCCAGTTTGGGGAGCACCGATATTTCTCTAATTATTAACACTTGCTTTCCGTGAATGTGGTATATTTCTCTGTGAAGATATTTTTGAAGTTTATAGTTTTCTTAGGACCCTGGAATTCCAGGGCACAGATGTAGAAAATAGTACCACCTTCTTTCTTCCTGACAGTCAGAGGTTTGTACCGTCTTATATTAGAAAACAACATTAATGGGCATCTGGTCTGGTCAAACGTTTTCTTTTCTACTCACAGGGGTATTGTGAGAATTTACGTGAAATTATGTGAGTGGGGGTCTGGTGCAAGGTCTGGCTCAAGGCGATGCTTCAATAATCAGAACGGAACATAATGTATGGAAACCAGCCTCCCTGAGTTTAGGAATCAGACAGACCTGCCTTTGCATTCCTACACCTAGCAAGCAGGAGGCCTGGGCCGGGGACTTCTCATCTCTTATTAACCTCGGTTTCTTTTATTTAAATTGGGGCTAATACTAGTTGGAACACAGCACTTCTGGAGAGGTTCTCTCAGGGGTGCTCTTCAGCAGTGGTTGCTTGGTGCCAGTCTGGATCTCAGTAGAGAGGGGTTGTCTTCCCTGACTCGAGGCCAGGCCAGGACATTGAGTGCCTCCCTTCAGGAACCGCACGGGCTCTTCTCGCCAGGGTCCCACTGCCTGCCCTGGCCTTGCCCGTGTGCTCTCAGAAATGGATAACCCCATTTCCTCAGCTGATTTTCTGACTTATTCTAGTCACACATAGAAGCCATACAGGATCTAAATAGGTTTCTGGAAACCTTGAGGCCAGTTTCAAATGAGTCTGCCTCTGATGAGAAGAGCAGGCGCTTTAGACTCAGCTTCCCTCTTCTGCCTAGACCTTGTGATGTTTTTGTTCTGAATCCTCCAATGACCCTATTATGTTTGCCTGTCTCCATGGCCTGGCCTGCCTGGGGCAGACTCCCTGCTGTGCCAGCCCCAGGGGAGAAGAGCTGTCTCCAGGCATCAGCCGCTTGGGGCAGTGTCTGTGGTGATGGCCCCATGTGTCTTGAAGTTTTCTGATCCTGACTCTTGGGGAATCTGGAGATGGGGGAAAAACTCAGCATCCGTGCTGCCTGCCTGCGGCCCCAGGGCACTTCCTCCACTTGTGTAGTTCTTCAAGGAAGAGTCTGAGCCTTCGCTGGGGCTCCTGTGGTTCTCTGCTTCATGGGGCAGCTGTTCCCGGGGCCTCAAATCTATCTCAGGTGTGCCCAACGGGGGTGGGACCTACTGAGACAGTGTTTCTGACACAGCCCAGGAAGCTCTGATGCTGACAACCCGAAACCAGATTGGAGGCCAGACGCACTTATTTAACTTTCACTAAATTACATGAAAACGTGCAACAAGCAAAGGAGATGTTCCCGTTTCACTCTCCTGTGAATTATATGGGCGGAGCATTTTAAATACCAGATCGTCCCCCTTTTCTGAGATCTCTGTTCTCACGCAAATGAAAGGTAAGAGGCAGCGGTGCTTAATGAGTGTTGACTATGATCTGATCTCTGTGATGGGCACGTTATATAATTGTCTCCTTTAAGCTGCCCAGCAGCACGGGGAGGGGAGCGAGTTAACAACATAACTACATTGTAGACGAGGGACTGAGCCCCAGAGGTTACTTTGGATTCAATCAGGCCAAGTACTAAAGGTTCCGAATATACAGTGGCACTCACAGTGACAGACATTCCCCATCCCCAGGTCATACTTCAGAGCTGATGAAGAACCTTGTTAGCTGGTTGGCCTTGAGGAAGGTATTTAGCTGCACTTAAATGAGAAGGTTGTGATAAATGAGTTCATGTACGTATGAATTGTTAAGACCAGTGCCTGGCACATAGTATGTGCTCATTAAATATTAGCTGTGAATGAAATAATATATAGTAAGTCATAGTCAATAATTAATACAACTGGGAGTACTATGACTGAGTATTAGGATTGTTACCTCATTTCACCCCTGTGGACCTGTCAAATGGGGGTTGCCCAAACACAGAGGGTCTGATAGGAGACTTAACAGAATGTCAGGGCCCAGAGGAGCACAGCTCACACCACAGTCTACAGATGGTCCCGTCTCAGCGGGTATTACTGGATAATGGCTTTGGGAAGCATCTCTAAGAGCTGAACTGTTTTCATGTGATTTCTGGGTCTTGGCAAGGGTGGTGCTTACTCTGGTAGAGTAGCCCAGCTTTTTTCCTGGCCTACATTGTCTCTCCTTTTTCCAGTTTCCCAACCTGTGCCATCTGGCTTCTTGTTGGGGAGACAGGACAATAAAGCCAGTCCATGAGTTTACATTCCTAACTTTCCGTCTTCCACAGTGGCCAAAGGTGTATGTGCCTAGGAGTCTAGTATCCAGGGCCTTTATTCCAGGGTTCTGTAGTTGCCAGCATTCTGGGGCAGAGATGATTGGGAAAAGCACACAGACAACACTTCCAAATCTCCTGCCTCACTTTAAAAGCCTACAATGTTGGCTTATTTGTTCTCATTTGTTATATGCAGAAACTGAATCTCAGAGGAGTTAGGCTACCTACTAAGCATACCCTTCACTCATCCTGTAAGTAACCTAAGAGGGGAGTGAGGTTCAGCCCAGGTCTCTCTGAAGTCACAACATTGTGTGATTTTAATTACAGGTATGTTAGGACATTTGGCTATTTTTCACATTTCTCTTTTTTTTTTCCTCTCTTTTTTTCCCCCCGTTCTTTTTTCTCTCTGCACACTCATGTGGTTATCTACTAACCTTGTCTTCTGCTGTGTCCAGTTTGCTATCTTGATGAACTCTTAACTTGATGCATTGCATATTTCAGTACTAAGAGCCTTTTAAACTCTGGCTTATATGTTCCAGTTTCTGTTGCAGTTCTCCATCTTTCAGTCTCTCTTGTTCATCTTTGCTTCTAATTTTAACATGTTAATCACAATTATTTTAAAATCTTTGTCTGCTAACTCGAATATATGGATGATTGGTGGGTTTATTTTTATAGTCTTTCTTCCCTTGATTGGTTAAATTTTCTTGCCTCTTCACATGTCCAGTAATTTTTTTTTATTGTATGCTGGTCATTGCATACAAAAAAACTGTGCAGACTCTAATGTTATCATCTACCAGAGAGGGCTCCCTCTTTCTTTGTGTTAGGTAGGTAGGGTGAGAAAATGATCGTCTCAATCCCGTAAAACACAGATGCTCATATTACGGACCGATCAGTGCTCAGAGCCTTTTTGAGGTTTTCATAGGCTGTCTTGCTCATTGCAAAGATGAAACTGCAGTTTCTCTTATGTTAATTAAACAAGTACCTTTATTAATAGGCAGTTCTCTTGTTTATTCACAGAATTAAAGCCAAAAAGAGAGATAGTCCATCAGCTAGAAAGTGGCTTTCATAATGTAAGCAGATGACTAATCTGACCTTGGTTTCCATTTATGACAGGTGCCATCTGGAGAGCCCTCCAGGGGAGGTGCAGGATTGATGATGTAGACTGTGGCAAAAGTCACTATAAATCCACCTCTGGATGTCTGGATCCCAACAAGGAATTAGTAGTCACAGGGGCAGCAGGAAGGGTGCACCTTTAGAAATATTTAGGTCTTTCTTTACAGAACTTTTCTGATGCTGGAGCCCTCTCAGGGACCTAGTTTCCTGCCTTCATTGCCCTCTAATAATACACTAGCATAACGAAGCTCTTCATTTGAGAGTGACGACAAGGGGAAGATGTCTGAATTGGAAAAAGAAACCAATTCCAATCAGGAACATCTGATTTCTAACCCCTTCAACCAATACAAGTAAAATGGTGTGTAAAGGCATTCTTGTACTAATTTGGTTGTGACCGTTGGCCAGTTCATAAAAGACCCACTGGATTTATTTGTGGGGAGTTCGTGGTTTTCATTTATCTTGCTGAGGAAGATTCAGAAATCTAAAACAAAAACTCTTCTCTATCCTAGAGCAGGCACTGTTGTTCAGTTCTCCATAATACGGCCATATCATGCATCCCTTGTACTGGTCCATCTAGAAGGCTGAGGAGGAGGGAACAGGAGCCAGTGGCTAGCGCTGGACGTCACCACAACTGGGAAAGGTGGAGCATACTCTGGGCCCAGGAACCCAAGGGCAAAGGAGCTAAGCACTATAGACACTTCCTTGGGAATGGGGTGAGTTCTTAGCAGGATAGCGCTGAGGAGAACAGTGTCCCATGATTCCTTGACCATCAGGGTGACGTCCAGTACACTCACATCAGGCATGGTCTTGGTCCTAAACCACTTGCATGGGCTTGTTTTTGTCCCCCTTCACTCCAGATCTTCCCAGCTTGTGTTGTGATTATTGCTTCTCCTGTTCACCATATTTCCCTTCTGTACCCACTGTTTGATGGCTTCTCTCCCTGTCTTTGGTGTTTATCCAACCTCTGATTACATTTCTTCAGATTGCCCTCGTCTCCTAGATCTTCTCTCACCCTGTGCCCACCAGAACCCCCTCACAGAGCCCCACCTGTCTTCCTTTGTGTCTCCTTTTGGCCCCAGTACACCTTTTAACTGATAATCTAATATGTGCTCATCCCTGAACTGCGTGCTGTGAGAATAAGTGAAAGAAAATTCCTGCTGTTGAGCAGTTCCATTGTACATGAGAGACAAAAGTTTCCCCAATCCTTCACAAGATGGGACGATATTTAATTAGGTGCTAAATGGTGTGGTGCTGATAAGTGCTAGAGAAAAGCTAATAAGAGAAAAGTTAATGTAGTTTGAAGAGGGAGACGAAGTGGATCTTGACCTGGGTTGTGTGTTCCCACCTACTACTTCTGGACTTTGGCCAATGTCATCACCAACTGGCAACATGTCTGGCAAGCAAAAAGGGCAAAAGAAATGAAATGGTAAACAGGATTGTAGAGGAGCCAACCCACACATACCAGAATGGTGGTGATAACTCACAGTCTCTGATGCTGACAGCTTAGTTTGAACCATAGTGTGTATTTGATCTAGAGTTAACAGAATTGGAGTTCATTCATGCTACTGCTAATATTAGCAAAATTATGGTCTGGGAGCTAGTTAAATCCATGTTGCAGTTTCATGGTTTCTCAGTGGGGTTTCCATGGATCCCTGGGTGTTAATGAGAATGTGGTATTCATGAGCAGATGAAGAAGGCTGACCTATGGCTTTAAATCAGATGAGACATTTTTTCCTGTGAGATATTTTGTTTTATTCTCTCTGAAAAATTTAAATTGCAAGAAAAATACTTTGGGCCACAGATTTCATAATAATCTTCCTCCCACAAATCTAAAATAATCTTATAAAAAATTCATAGCCTGGTTTTAAAAATATCTACCAGGTTTTCTTCAGTATGTGAATCCTCTGGCAGAAAGCCTTTCTTTATTCCTTATGCAAATGCTCATGGAAGTGGTTGGTCTCTAAATCTCTCTGAACCCCTGCAAAGCACGGTGCGATCCACTCTCCATCTTTCTGGCTGGCCATAGTGTGCTTCACCATGCCTTCTCCCCGAAATAAGATACACAGTAGATTGGTGTTTTCTAATCAAGCACGGTCTGCCTCACTGTCTCCTGAATTTGTGTACCTACTACCTCTTGCCAGCTGTATGACACTTCTTATGCTGTTTACTTTTCATGCCTCAGTTTTCCCATTTGTCAAATGGGAATATTCCTAAGTACTGATAGAAGAATTGTTAGGTATATATATATATATATATTTTTTTTTTCTTTTTTCTTTTTTTTTTTTTTTAAGTGCAGTGTCTGGTATATTATTGACACTCAGTAAATTGTCGCTCTATCAGTAGGGACTAGGGTGAAATGAGTGAGTCACTCATCTCAAGTGTAAAACTTAAGGAGGCATAAAAAAAGACCCTCAGAAATAAAGGTAAATAGTATTTTAGAAAATGAAAATAATAAAAATCCATGATAGACAAAATGTCAACGTTTTAAATAAATGTAAGATTGTCACTGATTTTTCCTCTTGCCTGTAACACGGCCCGGCATGGCACGGGAGGTGATGTGGAACTACATATCCATGCCTATTCCTGTCCTTTGTTTCTGTCTGGCCCAGCAGGAAGTCCCTCTTCCTCTATCATCCACTAGGGATCCGAAAATGAGACGGAAGCGGGTAAGGGATTGTCCATCTTGCAGGGATGGTTTCACCAAGCTATTGGGCTTGCTGAAGAAATAGCGTTCAGAAAAAACATGGGTATGTCTGGGAGTACGCAGGCCAGAGTTGGCACTGAATAGTTAGGAATATACACACCCAGGCCAGTGCCTGATTTTACAGGTGTGGAAACAGGACACAGGACACCCAGGCCAGTGCCTGATTTTACAGGTGTGGGAACAGGACACATGGGGGTAGGAGAGGCAGGTGTGCTGACAGCTGGTATGGTTAGAACAGCATGAGTGGTGCCAATGGGGGCTGCTGGCCAGGGCTGACTTCCAAGGGGGCAGCCTTTTCCCTCCCCCCATTGATCCCAGTTTCTTTCTGAGCTTAGGAGAATTCAAGTAGAGGACTGCTTGAAATTCATATGTGAATTTCACTCCTTCATTTATTTGTGCTACCAGCAATTTTGAGGACAGTTGAAATGGTGCTGGGTATTTCGTCCACCATTCCACTCGGAGCTGGCGGGCTCCCGAGTGAGCATGCCCGAGAGTGACAGGAGGTTCAGCCTGTACCCACCACGGTGTGCGCACCGCGCGATGCCAGCTGAGTCCTTGTGTTTGTGTACTGGAGTGTGCGTGTGTGAAACTGTGCACCATGGGCACTATGTGAGCTGAATAACCACTTCCTCTGGCTTTCAACGAGAACCCGTGCTTGTCCAGTAGTGGAGGAAAGATGCTGGCTGATTCTGTATGGGCCTTCTGGGCAAGTTAAGGGGTTTCCCAGAGGTAACTCAGACCGTTCGTGATGTTCACCACACATACTGACTTAGAACCTAGCCATTGGGTGAGATGTAATTTTGTTATTTTATGCATTCACCTTATCAGTCGTTTAACTGCCAGTAGTTACTGAGTGAGGACTCTTGGCAGGGATGCCAAGCCCAGCAGGAGCTTATGTTCCAGTGGAGAATGACTGCATGTAAATGGGTGATTCCAGCAAAGGATGAGCGCACAGATGGGGGGCATGGGTCTGTGGGGCGATGGCCCCTTTTCTTTCCCAAGTCCTTGCGTTTTCCCAATGACTGTCCCATGCTTCTTCAGGGGAGCAGCTGTGAGCTGTCCCGTTGTCTCCGAGAGCTCCAGCCTAGGTCTTAGCAGTGGCCAGCATGACCATGCCTTGGCCACCTTGCCCCGGCATCTTGTTGTCTTTGGCCAGTACTCCAAGGTTCAGCTCACCTCCTGCTCCTGCAGTGCAGCTCCCCGACCTTTAGCCTCCTGTGGAGCCTTCCATGCTGTGCTGAATGTGGAGGTACAGCCAGGTGGGTGGGGCAGCCCGAGGAAGGTGGGAGTCGCACTGCTTGTGTGGGACTTGGGGAGCCTTGTGGGAGACAGGCAGCTGTTCTTGAAATTGAGGAGGGTCCCTGGGGCCCAGAGCCCACCATTTGGCCCACTCTCTCTAGCACCGGCTGTCTGCTTTCATCAAATCTGCCAGGATCACAGCCAATGCTTGGCCTCCATCAGGACTTCCAGAGTTTCAAAGTTAACAGAATTTTCCTAATGAGATGAACAATCAAAGGATTACAATTTGGCTGCAAAAGGACATCAGAGAGTCGGTAGAGTTATTTACCCAGCATGTGCTTTTAGTGCTGCTGATGGTGGAGCTGGCTGCCGTTCTGCTCAGCCGCTGGTCTGCTTGTCCAAGGCTATATTCTCTATTATGCTAGAACATCTGGGCGAAACATGGACAGTGCCATCAGTCACCCGGAAATTGATCCAAATGCCATTTGTTTTGCAGATTTTCCCAAATATTTAGATGTTTGGCATACATAGGCTTTTTTTTTTTTTAATGTGATCTTTTTTTTTGGCAAACATCAGCCTTGTTGCCTTCAATTTTGCATCAATGTAAATGTTTTTCTTTACTAATATTTAACTAATGTGCTGTGTTACAGATAGCGGAATAAATATGCAATGTGAAACGGACTTGCGCTAAGCAAATTGTGGCTGTGACCCTGGAGAAAGGTTTATTTCTCTCCAATGTTTATAGCAGGCATATTTTCTTTTCCCCTATGTTTATCCAGCCACACTATTTTCTGTTCTTCCTCAAGGTCCCAGTTCCTAATTATAAGTCTTGATCTTTAACGCTGACCTTGGCGAGTCATTACTTGCTTTGGAAAGATTTCTTATTTAGTCCTTTTGGTTGTGCAAGATTCATGTGCATCGAGTAAAAAGAGTTCAGATAAGCAGATACAGAAAACAATTTAAAATCATCAATAACTCTATCACCCAGAAATAATGACTGCAAATGTATTGTTTGGCTTTTATCTTTTCAGATGTATTTATTTACCATTCATTCAGTAAATACTTGTTTAATTCCTATTTTGTGCTCAATACGTGGAATCATTTGTTACGTGTTCTTTGAGGCCTGCTTATTTCTCCTAGAACTGCACATATTTCCAAGTCAATAAATGTGTGTTTACACTGTCTTTTTAAATGTTTTTCCATTGTAAGGACATATTGACATATATTGTTGCTATTTTTTAAGTTTCAATTATCATAGGTTCCTGTTTTTGTAAATAAGGCTGCAGTAAAGGTCCTTGTAAATATTCCTTTGCACGCTTATTTGATTATTTTGGAAAATTTTTCATATGTATTTACATTGAAATTATAAAAGAAGATGTAGAATCCACATGTATTGCCCTCCCTCCCCCAATGCACCAATATTCCTGAGTCACTGGTAATGAAATTGCTGTGTCAGCAGTGGGTTTTCACTTGTGCTGTGGCCCCACCCAGGCTTTGCTTCATGAGATTTGCCTTTTGATTATCCTTCAGTTTCAATTAAATGTGACATTCTGAGAACGTCTTTTCTGACTCTCCATCAGACTAGATTCGTATTATTATTGCTGCCACCCACAGCCCTCCCATGGTGTCTGTATTTCTCCTGTCCTGTTAAGATCTCTGAAGACAAGGATTCTGTCTGTTAGACTCACCAACCATAAGTATTTGCTGAATGAGTAAACGTAGCTGTCTGTGGTTGTTTTATGCTTTTCTTTGCTTTTCACGTCTACCTTTTGGGGGACTTCTGTGCCCTGTTATCACTTAGGAGGCCTTGGTTTTGCTCTTTGTGTTGGGGTAGATGCTTTCTATCATAACGGAGCTGAGAACATTAAGTCACATATAGAAAAATTCCAGAGGTGGGACTGGGCCTCAGGCATGGCTGGATCTGTGTGCTCAGTGATGTTCCCAGAAATTCGTCTTTACGTTTCTGGGATTGATGTTCCTGCAGGCTGACCTCATTCTCTGGCAGGCGTTCTTCTGGTGAGAGTGGTGGCCTTTGGCTGCTCTAGGTTCACACCTTGGACTTTCCTGAGGATTCCATCACACATCCCGGGGGAGATTCTGAATGGCCTGACTAGGAGCACAAGCCCTGCCCTGAGCTCTTGTGCCTCAGGAGAGGGAATCCTCTAGGCCCTTGGGTCCCTCAGAAAACCAGAGGGAGCAGAGGGAGACCATCTGGGTGATTGCCATCATCCACTGTCATCTGACAGTGTTGTGAGGTCGTCAGCATGTCAGACCTCTCAGGGTCTTGCTTTATTGTTGTTGATGCTATTCATGTAGAAAATTAGAAAAGTGATAACTTGCTTTATTGTTGTGCTGGCTTTATCCAAGGAAATAACGGATATGAAAGCACTTTGGCAATTACAAAACAATTGGAAAAAAGAAGGACTGTTCATATTCTAGATTTGGAAATCCCTTTGCCTTTGCCCTGGTGCAGTGAGTGGTCTGTGTGTTCCAGGGCTTGCAGAAGGCATCCACTAGCGGAGCGGTCTGAGCTGGCTGGAGCCGGGTCCCTGCCACACCTGCCATGGGACATCTCCCCACAGTTAGAACATGAACAGAGCTGCTTGGACAGACCCAGGGAACTCACCCAGACGTCTCTGGGCTTGAGCCATGATGCTGCTCAGCTGGCAGCGTGTTAAGGTGCAGTGTTTCCAGGGATCGCTAATGCCTTGATTGGTGGCCTGGCCATGTTAGAGGCAGCTCAGGTACAACCCCTCTGCTGGGGTTTCAGCGGGTACCTGGCTTTAGGAAGAGGTCTCAGCAGGGCTCAGGAGCCAGCGGCAGAGTGTAAGGGGAGAGGGCTGCCCTGCTCCAGGACATGCCACCTATGACCTGGACCTGCCGACCACCCGTTCCTCCAACCCCGTGTCTCTACCTCAGACCACTGACCTGCCTATTGTTTACTGTGTGATATCAGACCCCCTGCTAGATCTCTCTGAACCTTGGAATCCATTCTCCATAAAACTATCCCAATTGTGCATTTTAAAATGAGGTGATACATGGACACCCCCCAACCTAGGGCTGAGTATATAGTGTGTGTTTGCTCAGTGCTTGTTGTCTCCCTGGCCTGGTCCTTCCAGTGACTCCCCACAGGACTGCCTGGCTCTGGGTGATGTGCCAGAATGTAACTCTGGTCCTTCTTACCCTTCTGGACTGCTGGGACTCCTTTCCCTGCTGTTGCCACCCTCACTGCTTCCCTGAGTCCCTGCAGGAGGATGAGTGTCTGGGGAATGGAAGCTAAGTGCTGAGCCCAGGGTTTCAGAGATGGGGACAGTGGGTGTGGCTTGAGAGGGGGGCCTGTGAGGGAGGGGTCCCTAGCTCTGGGTTGCAGCGTGGTCCTCATCAGGAAAGTGAAGCCAGAGGAGCCTCTGAGAGACCCGAGTGTCTTTGCAGTATCTCAGTGGAGAAAACCCAAGAATCTGATTTGCTGGAGGTGTGCAGGAAAGCCTTGAAGAAGACACAGTGAACAGTGACAGTGGACTTGGCAAGACTTTGCACAACTAGGGTGCACAAGGGGACACCTAACCTGGGCGCCGCTGTCGGTGGGTATGTAACCGGCTTCTGATCTCTCTCCACTGTGCAGCACAGAGCCTGGGCAGAGTGGGTGCTCAAAAGGCAAGCCCCTGCTGAAACAAGCTAGAAAAGGGAGGAAAGAAGAGAGAGAAAAAGAGAACAACTGAGTAAGAGGGTGTGCTGTGAGCAAGGGGAGGGAGTAGAGAGAGCAGAGATATAAAAAGACTTATCGGGAAAGACTCCTAACTGCAAGCAGCAGGGCACACAGTACACCTGTTTATCTCTCAGAATGAGCTGTCTGGAGGCGGGCGGTCCAGAGCTTGAGTGGCGACTCAGCAACGCCACCAAAGTCCCCAGCATCTTCTCCCTTCAACTCTTAGCCTGTACACTTGCTGTCCCCCAGGGTCTCGGGGATGGCGGCTGGCGCAGCAGCTCCAGATACACATTAGTGTTAGGGGGAAGACGGGGGCTGGGGAAGCGGACAGGAGGAGGGTCACTAGCTGCATTCCTCCATCTTTTCAGGAAATCCAAAGCTTCCTCACACCCCCCAGCAGACTCCTGTTTCTAACTCCTTGGGCAGAACCATGTCATGAGGAGCTGCAGGGAAGGGGAGTCATTAGCTTTTGCAGCCTCTGCAGTGAGACAGACACGTCAGAGGGGTGGGAAAAGGGTGTGGGGTGAACGGTAGCACGTTGTATTGAACTTGTGGGTTTAAGGCTGTGTGACTGAAGAGCTGCAGGCGGAATTAACATAGTGAGGGAAGTTGGAGAGAAACTGCTGGGCCCCAGATTCCAAAGTGCATCTGAATAGAAGCACAGCTGGCAGTGGGGCTGGAGAGAGAGATATGGAGGTGACTGTTATACGTGGGTGAATGTGGAATAGGGGAAAGAATGCTGTCCTCATCCTCCAGGCAGCAGGAGGGAGAGGGTCCAGGGCGCTGTCAGGACACACAAGTCGTGGATGCCAGGGAGGATGGCCTGTCCAGGGGCGGATGGATCCGGGAGGAGTGTGCGAGGGGAACTGTCCCAGGAGACCACCACTGGGGAGTGTGGTGGGCCGTGGAGTCAGTAGGGAAACCACTGCCGTCCAGGCAGACATGGTTCTCAGAGAGCCACGCGGGGCATAGAATAATCTAATTCTGGGGAAGGGAAAGAAAGCAGTAGAAGGGGCTGTGGCTTGGGAAGCGGAGGCTGAGCGCAGAGCCTGAAGGCTGTCCCATTCCTGGGCCCAGCCCGCGAGGTGCTAAAGCCATGGGAAAAGGCAGTTCTGATTGTGAAGCAGGCCTGCTTGCCTCTCCTAGCTCTTTGTTTTGGCTCACAAGGCTCTGGAGGGCATAGTGTGGGAATCGAAAGAAGTACATGGAAACGTGTGGGTGATATGCAAAAAAGGATGTTTGGGTGCCAAATACTGAAATATCTTTTCTTATGAGTCTTTTGCTACCCAGATATATAAACTGCATGTATGAACACACCATGGTACATTACAGACAATCTGATGCTTGGGTCTAAAGTTTTAATTTAAGAAAATTTAATTGTAAAATACTAAAAATAATCAGAAACATAAATAGCACAGCAGGCCTGTCATAATCACCAACCTCAAAACCATAAATGAACAGAGTATAAGATGCTGCAGAATATGTACCAGTTGAAAAAATAAGCCGACTCTTTCATATGTCTCCAGCCTGAGCTAGAAGTCGGGGGAGCAGGGTCTCCTGCCTGGAATCTCTGTAGTCCGAGCCTCCTTCCAACTGCCTGCAGGAGCGCAGCTCAGCCCTGTGCCACATCTCCCCCCACAGGTATTTCTGCAGCTCCCCGAGAAGGCTGGCATTTACACCGACCAGTATCGCTCACCCCTACTCCTTCTGCCAGCCTCGAGGACCAGGCCAGTGGGCTGCCCTTTTGCTGGATGGAAAGCTGCTTCCTTCTCTGTGCTGTTGTGTGCCCTGGTGCCAGTTTCCCATTCCACAGCTGAGAGAACCTCAGGCGCCCTCCTGTATCATTGATTATTTGGGGGCTGGAGGGGGGTGCTGTGAACCCCACCTTGCCTGGGGTGAGGGTCGTGGTGAGACTTGGTAAACTGACCCAGGAAGGCCACACCTGGAAAGGGACCTGCACAGGTGGGAAGCCGGTAGCCCTGTGGGGACGGGATCCAGGGGTCGTGTTGAGGGCCTGTGAAGGCATGGAGGATGAGGTTTTAAATAGGGGGTTCAGGATGGTCTTGGTGAGAAGGTGACATTGAGCTAAGGCCTTAAAGAAGTGAGGGAGGGAGCCACGTGGATATGGGGGAAGAGCTCCCAGTGCACGCAGCAGCGAGCAGAGTGACCTGCAGAAGAGCGTGCACCTGGTGTGTCTGTGTCTGAGGGACAGTGAAAAGGCTGTGAGGATGGAGGGGCAGATGAGGTCAGAGGTCCCCTGGGGCATGAGAGGTGGGCTCCAGCAGGGCTTGGTGGCTGTTGTGGGGACTTCGGATATTACTCGGTGTGATGTGAAGGTCATTGCGGGAGTTTAAGTAGAGGAGTGACATGACCTGACCGAGTATTAAATGAGCACTTTGGCAGCTAGGTGTCAACAACTGTGAAGGGTCTGCTTCCAAGGTTACAAGCTGGCCTGCCCCAGTTTGATAGATGCTGGCAGAGACGAGAGACTCCTGGTCAGAGATACAGGACTGTGTTACTTACATCTCCTCAGGCAGCTTGGGCTCTTGTTCACACTCAGTCCCCTTGCTCCCAAGTCCCATGTGGGTGATTCAGAGCAGCCCAGGTTGATGCTGTGCACCCAGTGGGTCTAGGTCACAGCACACAGTGGGTCTAGGTCACAGCACACAGTAGGTCTAGGTCACAGCACACAGTGGGTCTAGGTCACAGCTGAGGAACCTCCAGTCTTATACGGGGCTGTTGGTAAACCTGCCGAAACTTTGCCCTGCAGTAAGACAATATCTTTATTATCCTGTTTAGGACACAATCTGCTGTCTGCCCAGGAAGGAGATGTTATCTCTATCTTCCAAGGCTGTTTGTATGTAAACATCCTCAGAAAGATAGTCCAGGACACATGCTATCACAAGACATGTGGAAATACCATGGGTAATTTTCCCCACCTCTTTTAAGACAATAAACTGATAAGAGACAGGAAAGCAGGAAGACTGATGAGGAAGCCATTGCAGTGACTGGAAAAAGAGATGATGGTGCTTGGATGGGGTCATAGCAGTGGAGGTGTTGGATCATGAAAACTGAATTCTGGGTATACATTGCAGTTAAAGCGAAAAGGGTTTCCTAAAAGATTGGATGAGGGTGTGAGAGAAGAGAAGGACAAAGCGTTTGGGGCCCGAGCCATGGAAAGATGGAATTTCTGTCAACCAAGCTAGGGAATGTGATGGAAGAAACAGGTTTGCTTGGAAAGATCAGAAGTCACGGGCATGATGAGTTTGATTTACCTGAGAATAAGTAGCTCAGAAGGCTCGAGGCTGTGGAAAGGAGGCCCCAAACCCATTGCTCAGGCCTGCCTGCCCAAAGCAGTGTTGTCCTGGTGACTGTAGCCACAACTGTCCCAGTCAGGAGAGGACTAAAGGCAGAATATGCTTTAGGCCCTGCTCCATCTTTCTAGGCACTTGTCCTCTTGTGCTATTGTGGGCGACTTTCAGTTCCCCACCTGACACCTGCGGGGCTGTGCCTGAGATAAGCTCCCTGTGCCAGGAGGTGCAGAGTGAGTCACCTCACCAGCCTAGGAGGGCAGGGTGTCTGGGGAAGGTGCGTGGACCTGGGGACAATAGACCGTTATCCAGGTGACGCAGTGGAGTGCTCCCTGGGCAAGCTAGTGGCACGTGCGGGTTGGAAGGGATGACAGCTTGAGCCTTTTAAGTTTCAGGATCTGAGGACTTCCTCTGCCAGCGCTCAGGTACACGTGTAGGGTGGTGCATGCAGTGGAGGCCCATATAGGCTGTAGGCATCAGACGTGACATGGACAGGTGTCCACTGCGGGAGCCTGTGCCAGGGCCTGGGGACTGCTTTACTGCCTCGTCCCGGAGCATTTATGAGCGTGGGGACCGGTGGCAGAGATTGTTTTTCCTAAATGACTCCAGAGGGAGGTGCTCATCTTGGTGCCTTTGCAGAGTGTCCCGAGTACAGTCTGGTTTTGTTTTCTTCTTTAAGGAAGAAATAATTGAGTAGTTTGTGTTTTTGAGGCTAAGTAATGAATCTACAGTTATAAAGTACAACTTCAGGGCACCCCTTTTCTCCACATTTTTTGAAGGAAAAAAAATGTCTTTCTTTTCCTATGTCCCATTGTAACGGCTGAGCAACTGGCAGTGGTCTCTTTGAATGTGTGTCTGGAAGACGCTTTTAATCTGGCATGATGCTTCCATTCATATTTACATAACACCAGATGAAAACCCACTTGCAGCTGTGATGTGATACTTCTCTAAGAGAGTCATCAAGTCTGAGTGAGACGCATTTTGCCATAACTCTGAGAAGAGCAGTATTTATAGAGAGCAGCCTTTGCTGAGGGAAGTCCCTCTCCTGCGAGGGGGCTGGGCGCTGGCTGTAATATAGTAAGTAACCTGTACAGAAGCCTGGAAGGCGTTTGATCAGAGTAAGTTAAAAGTGCACTTTTCGAGGGTTGCAGCCTGCTCTAGGGGAAGGCATGAAGCCCTGGATCCCTTGGGGAGCTGTGGGTCCCACAGAATCCTTGTGCTTTGGTGGCCTTCTGGGCAAGAACGTGGGAAAGGGAGGGGTAGAAGAGAGAGTAGTCTTCTTGGGGGCCCAGGTTCAAGCCTGAGCTTCCCACTTCCCATGGGTGGCCTTTGAGCTGGGCGTTTCCATCTGTGTCTCATATTCTTCCTCTGTGGAGAAGCCCCAGTTTATGTGTAAACAGCAGCACTTCTAAGCTGGGGAGGGGTCTTAGGGGCTCATTCCCTTCATAGTCTTCATTCCTCTGCCCCACATCACTTCGGAAAAGGAGACATCCTATGTAGAAAGTATGTGTGTGGCTGTGGAGACACAGCTTCAGTATAGATCCCATTACCCCACCCCCCGTCGCCTTCCCATTGGATGGCTGCCCTTAGTCTGCCTTGTAGGGACTCCTGGCTGCCACCACACACACGCTGTGCCATGAGCACAGCACAGGGCCTGGCACTCAGGAGGTACCGGGCCCTGCTCAGTGAGAAGAACTCAGTGATAAGAGCCACATCCTAGGGGAGCCTGAGCTTTTATGTTCTTTTATGTTCCTCGTCTTTTAAATGCTTACTGGATTGATGCACAACACACCTCATCTTCCCAATTAATGGATCGCTGCCTGTCTGTGGGAACTTGACCCTCCCTAGACCTCTGTCTTCCCATCGCTGCATGCGGGGCTTAGATCAGATGAGCAGGGCTCCCTCCAGCCCTGAAGGTCTGGTTTCCCACGTGTGGTCCCTCAGGGGTCCCTGCACTGGTAATGCTGGAGGGGGATAAGTCCTTCCAAAAGTCTCAACCCCATCATTATGGGAAAGACATGGTGTGATGGTTAGTTTTATGTGTCAACTTGGCAGAGCCACAGTACCCAGATATTTGGTCCAACATTATTCTGGGTGTTTGTGTTTGGGTGTTTTTGGGTGAGATGAACATTTAAGTGAGTGGACCTTGAAGAAAGCAGATTGCTCTCCATGGGGGTGGGCCTCATCCAATCAGTTGAATAAATAAATATCACAAAAGGCTGAGGTTCCCTGAGGAACAAGGAGTTCTGCCTGCAGACAGGCTTTGGATGTGAACTGGAATATTGACTTCTCTCTGGGTCTCCAGTCTGCTTGCCTAACCTACAAATGTTGGACTTGTCAGCCTCCTAATTGCATGAGCCAATTCTTGAAAATTCCAATATCACCCCCAGTTCCCGTGTGTGTGTGTGTTGTGTGTGTGTGTGTGTGTGTGTGTGTGTCTCCTATTTTGTTTCTCTGGAGAACCCTGTGTAATACAGGAGGCATAGTCGGGTCTTTATAAGAAACGTCGGTTAGACATGTTCCCAAGCAGGGCAGTTTAAGCCTCCTGATGAGTTTGGTAGGGGTCATATGGAAGCATTTAAAGTAGAAGAAGGACATAATTGGATTTATATTTTAGAGAGGTGATGGGGAGGGTCAGACAGTGGATGGGGAGACTGGGGTAGGAGAACAGCTATACTTACAGGTAGAAAATGACGTATTTGGTGACAGAAGTAGGGATGGAGAAGAGGGCCAAAGTGGGGAGATATTTATGTGGAGGAACCTAATAGGAGCCCAGATACATTGGATGAAGGATGAGGAGAGAGAGTCAGGGTGTGTTCCGTTCCTGCCTTGGTACTCTGAGCATGCTGGTACCTAATGGTGCAAGAGAAGTAGAATGGGGTCAGGCAGTAGTGAGGAGAGGTGATGAGTTTACGCGGAACGTGTCAGATTGGAGGGCCCTCTGGGACATCCTGAGGGAGATGCCCGGGGAGAACAGACTTGGGATATCGCAACTTGGTGGGGGGAT
This sequence comes from Rhinolophus sinicus, assembly GCF_036562045.2. Taxonomy (NCBI): domain Eukaryota; kingdom Metazoa; phylum Chordata; class Mammalia; order Chiroptera; family Rhinolophidae; genus Rhinolophus; species Rhinolophus sinicus. The sequence continues at coordinate 38,044,108 of NC_133759.1, forward strand.
TGAGCAGAGCTTATCTGAGTTTCTACCAGAGCATCATTCCCCCAACAGCCATCCGAGTGTCTTGTCTGCATGTCCCCAGCCTCGGTCTTCACCCCGCAGCCCAGCACACAGAGCAGGTTGATAACGCTGAGAGGGAACTTTCAGTACCTGTCATCAGAACTCAGCAAAGGTGTTGCACATCATCTGGTGACATGTGATAAACACAAAAAGACTGAGAAGACCCCACACAACAGATGTATTGCTTGTACTAGAGGGAGTAGAGGAGAGGGGGGTTTCTGTGTGTGTGTGTGTGTGTTTTGTGTGTGTGTGTGTGTGTGTGTGTGTGTGTAGTCGGGTAAAACTCTCATGCCTGCACACACACACATTTATGAATAATTGAATCTCTATACACCTAATGCCGAGTAGCTTATTTTAGCTTCGCAGACATCTTCCCTCAGCCCCCTATGATAGCTATGTTGTCCCCATTGAAAGATGAGGAGAACAAGGGTGACCTGCTACAGACCCGCAAAGTGTCCTGGGAGGGAGGGGCACAGTGGTTCTGGCCCCAAGTCTTCCCTTTGGGGGCAGTGTGGGCCCAGTGTGACCCACGTTGGCAGACCCAAGGCCACACAGGCTGTGGGCTCTCTGGTGTGACTGGAGACAGTATCCCCTCCTCCCAGGCTGGTCCCCCAGGCTGACCGGTCTCTGAGCAGGACCCTGACACCAGGTTATAAATTCCTTTGTCTGGGTGTATTATCTAAATTGTTAGATGGTAATGGCAAAAGTAAAAACCGCTGCTAGCCCAGTGAATAAATCCTTGGTGTTGATCAATCATTGCACAGCGTAGACTCTTTTTAATAGGCACAATTTACACGGAGACTTGGCAGACTGTTCCGTCTTCTAATTGCAGATGGAAAAAGGATGCCGATCTCTGCTGTGCCATAAAAATGTAAACTATAAATGACTTAAATGCATGTGGGCGCCCTCCTCCACCCAGCACTCATTTTCACCATGTATTTAAATACAAATTGGAAAAAAAACTACTCTCCTGTGAGATAATAACTTTTATAACATGGGCTGGGGCTCCATGCTTCTCCCATCTGATGCCACACATTCTTCCCGGAGCCATGCTTTCCCCGGGTCTCTCCTCACGGGGGAAGTATTGGTGTTGGCTACACAGCCAATCCCCAGCCTCTTCAGTGCCGTGCTGCTATTATAGTCTTAAGTGCTCTGAGTTACTGCCCCTGTGCTTGTTCGTGCTTCTGTGGGCAGAAGGGGCCGGAAGCTTCCAGGAGAGCTTCACTCCAGCACAGAACCCTGGGAGACAGTGGATTCTAAGGGCCCTGTGTGCCAGCGACAGCCTGGAAGCAGGTCAGGAGTTCCAGGTCAGCACAGGTGACAGACGTAGTGACGTGGTGTGTCCTGCAGCCTTGCCAGGAGCCAGGCTTCCGTCAGTCTACACTTCGCTCTCAGACACGGGCAAGCGCTGTTCTGTTGGGAAACGTCCCTGCTGGGGCAGAGCCGCAGTGTGTGCCTGACATTCTCATCCGGCCCGGGTGGCTGTGTGTACACGAGTGTGTCTCAGGATGTTGGGGCCAGTTTTGAATTTATACTCCAGGAGCCTCAGGAAGTGCATGTGACTCCTTTGGGGTGACTGGAGGGGGACATTGTGAACTCTCTTCATCTGGACTGAGGTAATGGTCCATGTGTGATCTACCAGCAAAAAAGGCTCAAAGTCATTTTTAAGTAAGATTTTTTAATAAATCAAGTGATCCACTGTGGGCAAATGGAGGAGTCTCATTAAAGACACACACCGATTTTCTGGTGTGTTTCATGTATTTCATAAAGTCCCAAATGTTTATGAAGCTCAGTTTGTCCTTGGGCCCTGGCCCTTCTGGTAGTGTCAGAGGTGAAATGGGCACAGGCTCTGCCCCTAGAGGACTGACTGACAGCCAGGAGGGACAGATAGACAGGCAACGTATGATGAGGTGAGTGCCAGGACAGGCCTATATAGGAGCCTATATAAATCTGCTGTAAAGAGAGATGACCCCCACCCTGGAGAAGGAGGCAAGCTACCCAGAACAGGTGCCAGCTGATCTGAGAAATGGGGAAAGGGCATCTGCAGAGAGAAGGGCATGTGTGGAGGCCCAGAGAGCATGGTGGGTGGGCAAGCACAGGGGCCCCAAGGCTGAAATAGATGCTGGGAGGCACGGGCTGTCTGGAGGAGAGGCTGACAGTGAATTAGGCAATGGCTGTTAGGTAAGGACTCTACCTGACGTTCAGCCTGGAGGGACTTACGTGGGGGCGTGATGTCACTGAGGGACACACGGTGTTGCTGTGTGGCGAAAGGTTGGAAGAGGCAGAGGGGTGTTGTCTAACAGTGCCAGGCCCCTTTGTAGCATCAGGCAAACACTAAATGATTTTATCGCTCATGTGATGCCTGCCAGGCCCCACTGGAGCTAGGGCATGGGCCTCTCCAGAAGCCCAGAAGTGGACCTTCTGACTGAGACATGTGACATGAAGAGCCCCCTTCCCCCCCGTGTGAGCCCCTCCCAGGGTTGGTGCCCTCAAGAGCCCACCATAACACCCCGATATAGGAAAGGGGCTGGTTGGGTGCGGAAGGTAATGCAGAGTTGGGAGGAAAAGGCTTCAGCCGCCCACGGTGACCTTTGTCCTCCACTGGGAGATGTGTGTCCTGGAAGGCTCCTTCCTCCTGGCCCGAGAATCATTCCATCTTGTCCCCTGGACACCACCACTCTCCCAAGATCAGTGTGTCAGTGAGCAGGCACAGAATGTCACAGACCTCACCTGACCTGAGGAAAGGGACCAGACCCAGGGCAGCAAGAGGAAAGATTGTCCTGCAGGTAGGAGTTTCCTTCAGGAAGGAGGAGGGTTGCTGGGGCAGCAGTCTAGGCATGTGACACTGGTGGTATGAACAGGGGGGAGGGTGGCCCAGGAAATCAGTCCCCAAGGGGAACTCCAGGCTGTGCCAAGTGTCACTGGAGGAAACACACAATCTCAGAACAGGTCTCCCTTGAAGAACCACTAGTTCGTGAGATGAATTTCTGGTGTGGTTTTGAAAATATTGTCTCTTTGATTTAAAAGTATATATTGGATGCCTACTGTGTGCCAGCTTTGCTAGGCATTAGGATACTCTGGTGTTTGTGACAGACCCACCTGGCCTGTTTGGAGTAACTGAGTGGTGGGAGAGATGAAGAGCAAACACACCCCACAAAAACGATTGAATTACCCCAAGATGTACACCATGATGGAGAAGTGTGGAATCTCCTTATTTGTGAGTCTTTTTGTTTCTCCCTCCGTTATGGCTGAAGCAGGGAGTCGGTGTGGCGAGGAGACTGGGCAGAACAACAATTCGGAGTGAGGTCCCAGAGCAAGGCTGGCGAACACTTGCTCCTCCCCACCTGAGAGCAGGGATGGCTTCTCTCCCCACCTTGTCTGGGGACTTGTTCCCTTCCTGAAATGCAAACCCACTGAAGAGAGCAGGTAGAAATCTCTCAGGATTGTTCTCCTTAAGTTGTGTACAAAAATGGCACTTGGCCCTGGATTGACCCTTGCTTTCTGTGAGCCTGTTTCCCCATTTGTGAAACAGGAGAGCAGACTGGGTGATCCTCTGGGGGGGAAGCTGCTCCATGGCTCTCTGGGCATTTGTTCCCATCTCTTGTAGGGTCCTGGGCCTACACACAGGACCTCTGAATAGACCAGCTCTGCAGAGGACAGTTCCCTGTGCCCAGGGTGCTGGGCCATTTCCATGGGACAGAGGAGCCCTGGTACAATTTTTAGTGCCGTGAGTCAAATCTGCCCCAACAGATGCTCGAGTTGGCCCCAGGTGCCTTCAGAGCAACCAGGGGTGCCAGGGGAGCTCTGAGAAGACTTGTTTACTAGGTGGTTCTCTCTGGATGCTGTGTGTCTTGCTGCCACCTCCCGTGCCTCCCTTCTCTCAGGCACTGCTGCTTCTTGGCAGGAGTCTGGTCCCAAGGAAGAAGTGCTCAGGCTATGAGCTCTGAGCCTTGATGTGGCCTCCTGGCATCCGAACTGGGGTTCTGGGCCCTGCTTCAGGCCTCGGTGCCACCGTCCTCCCCGACTCACAGCTGCAGGGGGGCCCTATGGGGGACTACAGTTGTTTGGAGGCAGTCAGCAGGAGGTTAAGCACTCGGCCTCTGAAGCCGGACTGCCTGGTGTGAACTCCAGCTCTGCTAACTAGATCGTATAGTCAGTCTGGGTCTCAGTTTCCTCATCTGCAAATTGGGGACAAATAATAATAGCTCATCTGTAGTAGGTGAGGAGCCAATGAGGGAGTGTATGTAAAGCCCTTACCACACTTCCTGATGCATTATTAGCACTAACTAAATGCCAGCTGCTTTGTGGTTGTTCTTAGTAAGACTTTATAAAATCTGAGCATAGAGGTAGGACTGTTCCAAAGTGTGGGCATCCCATGGCACAGGGGACTTCCTGCCTGTGGTGCCCACCTTTTGTCTTCTTTTGTGTGTGTCCCTCACCCTGCAGGCAGCCTGGGGAGTATGTCACCCTCCCCAGGGAGACCTGGACTGAGCCCCAGGAGGGCCCACCTCAGCTGGGTGTCCTTTTTCCTGTAAAGTGAAGTTTTTTCCCCTGCAGATCAATGAGTTTTCTGCAGCCCCCTGGGCAGCCCTGGCCTGGCCCATGTGAAGGGTCGGTCACCAGCAGACACCCTGTGGCTTAGTGCCGGCTGAGCTCTGTGTGATGGCTTCTTGTCAGTACAGGTCTGCCCATTTTGAGCCTCCTGGTGGTCCTGCGAGTAAAGGAGACACAAGTCTCGGATGTAGAGATGTGCAGACCCAAATCTCTGCTCTGTGGCCTCCACACCATCACTTGGACTTTCTGAACCTTAGTTTTATCATCTATAAAGTGGCGGTGATAACCGTTCTCTTGCAGGTTTCTTTTCAGACTCAAGATACTACATATAAAGTACCTGGCACATATTTGCTGCTCAATACATAGTTGTTGCTACTATTTCTGTAAAATGAATATACCCAATGCCAGGATTTAGACTCTTAAAGTAAACCTTAGCGATCACTTATAAAATTATTTGAACTAGACCAAAGATTTTAGAGCTGGGAGGGAACATAGTCAACTTCTTTTATTGGCAGATGAGAAATTAAGGCCCAAGGCTGTTGGTAACTTGTCTAGGGCCTCCCTGGTCAGGAACCTGGCTGTTTCTCAAATCCTTTCCCTTAGCTCCCTGTTATTTGTTTGTAAACATGAACTTTGAAAGTAACCACAATTTTGTTCCTCAAGTGGTTTTATTTCTGTTTACTATCTTGGGTACATGAGAAATTTGCTCCGCAAGATTTTATTCATGGGTATGCTGACCCAAACCAAAGATGTGTGCATCTAGCGGTAGGCCTTAAAATATACCCACAGACATGACGGGTGTGCAGAAAGGCAATTCACTTTTTCCCAGGAATTTGCTTTATAAGAGCAGAGGTCTGGAGACTCTGGGTTTGGCTCCTCACTCTGCTACTTGTCCAGCTGTGTGACATCAGCAAGTCTCTCATCCTGTCTGAGTCTCATCTTAGATGGAAATAAACAAACAGCATGACCACGCAGGGTTTTGGAGGTTGTAAATACTACAGATGGTTATTTCTATTATCCCACTGCCTCCCAACCATGTTCTTGTTGATGGAATTCATAGATGATGAGGAGGGTGTTAAATTGTTTTTCATGAGCAAAGCAGGAGGCGGAGAGAGAGAGGAGGCAGCTCATGGCCTGAGAGATGTCCAAGGAAGATTTAAAGGATGTTTTCAGTGTGACATATGATGTAGCCCTCTCCAACATCTCAAGTAATATCTGCTTTGTCGGGTGTATACGGGAGGTTGGATTTGCTTTATCAGGAGAAGGGCAGAGTTGAGTCCTTCTTCAAGAAGGGCTTGGGATGGGCATGGAAGCATGGGAATGATGTAGGGCCCTGGGGGCTGGGGACTCCGGGGAATTGAGGAAGTACCATGTTCATGGAGTTATGCTCCATCAAGGACTGGCTGCTGCTGATAATAGTGAAGGAGAGCCCTTCCCCCTCCTTCCAGAGGGTGGCGCAGTCCTGCTAGGGACTAGAGGTAGGATTGAATGGAGGTGTGTGCGGGTCCCCCTCCTCTCCTGCCTCTCCCCTCACCCCCTGCACTCCCCTGTGGGGTGGGAGGAAATTAAGTTCCTAACCCCACCGGCAGGGTATTGATGAGTTCTCCTGGATGAATCCAAGCCTCAGCACTTCAGTATTCTTGACACGAGGATAGATCACGATGGAAAATATTGGAGTGGCAAACTATTAAAGTGTTTTCTGAAGTCAGGCCGTGGACTGCAGATTTATAGGGAAGAGTTTTGTTAGGGGAGAAAGTGCCGAGAGCATAAAAGCCGACTATACCTAGTATCTTTCCTAGACAGAAATGATATTTCAGTAGGTAAAATAAATAGTATACAGAAGTGCTTGAAAATACATCACTGTGCCCTTTATGTACTGTGTGGGGTATGTATGTGCTAAATGTGTCCCAAGGCTCAGAAAGCAGAAAAAGACTAAATGGACAAAAAATTTTCCTTGCCATAAAGAGCCATCTTTTCTCTGCTTCCTCTCTTCATCACAGAATGCTGTGGAATTTTAGGGATGGAACTGTCACTTGTTTCTTGTTGGGCTGATCACAGGGACAGGAGAGGTTGGCCAGAGTCTACTCCTCAGAAGTTCCAGCCTCTCAGGGGCCTCAGCCCCGCCACTGCTAAATGACAATCCAGATGAGTATGAGACCTTCTCTGTTCCCAAGGCCTTCCCATCTCCGTTAGCTCACTGTTCCGTCAGTAATGTCTGAGATCCAAGAGCTGGCTCCTCATTTTACAGACGGGTACAAGGGGCCTCTTGAAGGGAGGCCCCGCCCCCCATCTCAGAGGCCTCCTCACTGGACACTGCCCATGCCTGGGATGCCATCTTTCCTCCTGGCCGGTGGCCCAGGCTCCTGAGTCAGAGGCGTGAGACTTTGGGAGCTCCCTTATGCAGCACTGCAGGTGAGAGCCCACTGAATGGAGCTCCAGGAATTAGCGCTGATGGAGTCGCAGGTTGGATTGCATTAGGAGGCTTCCCCTTCAGCTGCCTACTGCAGTATAACTTTGAAAGACAAGTGTCCATCCTTTTTCTGCAGTTGTCAGCCTAGGGGCTTCGTCAGAGCCACGCTGACCCAGCGGGCAGGTGGTGAGGCAGGAGACACAGCTTTGCCTTAAACCCGGTAGTGGGTGTACAGTGTCCTTCCTAATTCATGCCCACCCTGAACCTTGAAAGGTGGCCTTAGGAAATAGGTCCTTGCAGATGCAGCTAGTTCAGATGAGGTTGTACTGGACTAGACTGGGCCCCTAATCCAAAGACGAGTGTCTTTACAAGATGAGGAGCGGGCCCAGAGACCCGTGAGAAGGTTATGTGAGGGCAGAGGCAGCCCCGAAGCAGGGAGCCCCAGGCGCCCCAGAAGCTGCATAAGGCAGGGAGGGATCCTTGCCTAGTGCCTTCTGAGAGAACATGACACTGACCACACCTTGAATTTGGACTTTGGGATTCCAGAACTGTGACAGAATAAGTACATATTACTTTAAGCCACCCGACACATGGCGCTTTGTTATTGTAGCCCTAGGAATCTAAATAGGTGGAGTGGGGTTGGTCCAGGGGCTGCTTCTTTGAGGAGGGCAGATGGAGAATGGGGGCCTAGCTAATAAGGGTGTAGAGAAAATGAGAATGGTCCAAACTGGGTATTTTGTTGCAGAAGCTGTATTAGTCGTGTTCTCCAGAGAAACAGAATCAATAGGATATGTGCACATACACATATATGAAAACATTTGTTAGGAGGAATTGGCTCATGCAATTACGGAGGCTAAAGAGTCCCACAGTCTGCTGTTTGCAAGCTGGAGATCCAGGGGAGCTGGTGTAATTGCGTCTGAGTCTGCAGGCCTGAGAAGCGGGAGCTCCGCGAGCAGGAGAAGATTCACGTCCCAGTTTAATCAGTCAAGCAGGAAGGGAGGAATTCTTCCTTCCTTCAACTTTTTGTTCTATTCAGATCCTCAGCAGATTGGATGAGACCCACTCACGTTGGGGAGAGCAGACTGCTTTACTCAGTTCACTGATTCAATGCTGATTTCATCTGGAAACATCCTCCTAGATACACTCAGAAATAATGTTTTGCCAGCTATCTGGATACCCTGTGGCCCAGTGAAATTGACACATAAAATTAACCATCGCAGAAGCTTTGGTTAAGCAGAGTGTGACTCCTACAGTGAATGGTGGAGCTTCCATGTTACATTTAAAATGTACCACTGACTAGTATGAGACAGGTTCTGCCAAGGCCTTCCTGGAATTGTATGGTGGGCTCAGTGGGTCACTTTCACATTCATACTGGTGTTTTGTCTGAAAATTGTCTCTATTGCCTCCTTTCCCTTCCTCCCCCGCACCCCAACTCTCGTAAGATCCAGAACATTCTCATTCTGAGAATCCAGTACATCCCCCCCCCCGGCTTTTTAGAGGTTTCTCTCAGTATATCTGGAGTGAAAGTCAGGTGGTCTGGAATAAATGGAGGAAGGTAACATTGATTTTTGAAGTGAATTCTCTCCTTTGTTGGCTTTTTCCTACATTTCTACATTTTAAGGGTGGTAAAAATAATGAGTTTTGTGACTAAAAGTCTGGTATACATATGGTATATGTGTGTGTTCTTAAATTCACAGTTGAATTTAGATCTGTAAAGAATGCTGAGGAAAAGCAGATCAGCCAATGAGAATGTGTAGCCTGGGTGTGCAACGTTTGTGCCCCACGTGTTGATTTTTTAACTTCATTGTTTGAAATTTGAAGTCATTCTCATAAGAGCCCACGGAGCAGTCTTCTCAGAACTACTTGACTCAATGACTTAAGAACTTGGTAGGGAATTTGGGCTTGGGGAATATGCATATGTAAGAAATACACAATGCGGTGGTGAACACACAATGAGATTTATAGATGATGTAATACAGAATTGTACACCTGAAATCTATGTAATTTTACTAACAATTGTCACCCCAATAAATGAAAAAAAGAAAAAAAAAAGAAATACACAATGCACAACACAGAGATGAGAAATGCTATATTGCAGATGTCTATTATAAATTTTAAAATTAAATTTCCTAAGCTTTAGAGTTTGGAGTAGTTTCATGTCTTGTGTTGGAATCATTATTCTTTGCTCCTTCTGGGATTCCTCCTTATTTCTGCTTCCCATCTGCTGATCCCTCTCCATCATGGGGTTAGTCTAACACCAAGATCTCCAGAGACCCAAGTAGGAGACATCAATAAATTTCAAAGTTGCCAGAATACAGCAGATGCCCCATAAAGTTCCCAAAAGCTGAGTTCAGAGAAGCCAGCGCTATTTCTGAGCTGTCACAGCTGCAGCTGGGTCTCTTAGCATTTCACCTTGGCCCCGTATTTTCTGTTTTCTGTTCAGTGCTAAAATATACTGTCCATCATGGCATTTGGCAGCACCAACAATTTTCAGGAGCTGTGTGCTGGCAAAAGCAGCAGAGCAGGGGTGGCAATAGGACCACGGAGAAGAAGTTGCTGTTTTTTTCTTTTTTTGAGGGGGGTGGATGTTGAGGAACAATGTGTTTTTCCAGGGCCCATCAGCTCTAAGTCAAGTTGTTGTCCTTCAGTCTTGTTATGGAGGGCGCAGCTCACTGGCCCATGTGGGAATCGAACCGGCAACGCTGTTAAGAGCTCGCAGTCTAAACAACTGAGCCATCTGGCCGCCCCAAGAAGTTGCTATTTCTTGTCGGCAGGGCTTGCTGAGTGCCAGGCACCATACTATCTGCTTCACATACCCCATGCCACATAAACCTTTTATGAGACAGATAATATTATTTATGCCCATTACAGAATGGAAATGAGGGGTTAGGTAACTTCCCCAATGTTGTACCTCTGGTGAGAGGCAGAATACCCAGCATGGCTGCCCTCAGAGCCACTGCTGTTTCTTCTTTCCCTGGTACTGACTCTTTAGAAGTGGGTACATGCTGAGCTGCATCATCGGGAAGTAAGAAGGAAGCAGGAGGAGGAGGGCGTGGTTCATACTTGCAGCCTCCACTTTTCCAGTCTTCTAAGGGGTCCGGGAGGGAGGTCTTCTGTCACCATAGATGGAAGACACAGCACATTGGGACAGGGGAGAAGGTGTCCCGTGCATTATGCCATTGAGGAACCAGCCCCAGGGCGGGGAGGACACAGGGCCAGTGAGCTACCTGACACTCAGTTCTCTTCTCACACCCCTCTTCTGTCCTGACCAAGAAAAATGGTCCCATCACCTCACTGGAGATGATTTAACTGAAATCAAAATGCCTTAATACACTTTTGGAATCGTTAATTAAGACATGCACGCCCAACCACATTTTCACTAAGTACCCAAAATGGCAGATAAATTGCATCATCTGCCTTGAATTCCCTTCGGTGGGACACATTATTAAAGTCAGAAACAGCATAATGGTTCTGCAGCATAAATTAGGCTGAGGGAAAGAGGAGCCCTAGACGAATGAGCACTTTTCCGTCCCTTTTCCAGGCTGGCCCTTCAGTGGAGGGCGACATGGGCTGTGGCGCTGCCTCTTCTTGCTTTTATTCATCTTGGATCATCTGAACTACGCCTGTCAAAAGGCGAGGATGCCCTTCTGCCAGAGACCTCACACACACGCCTAATGTTTTTAAAGGGCCACAGATAAATTCAGTTGGAGACTGGCATTCCTAGGACGCTGACGCGGGCTCATGTTTTGCTTGTGTTTGGGTATGCTGTAAATCAAACTAGGTTTTACATGTGACACGTGGACAGAAGACCTTCTTGGACTGTGAAAGACGTAAAGAGCCTTGTTCAGTTCTTTGTTAATGAGGAGCAGCACACGGTCCTCAGTGGTGGGGAGGGCAGCCACCCCATCCCTGGAAGTTGAGGTGTTGGCTGCCTTAGTCACGGTGGCTGCTTGGACGGGTCCTTGGAGGCGTCCCTCACTCCCTGAACTCTTGCTGCCCGGACTTAGGAGATTAATAGTTTGGATAGATGTTCTGAGAGGGTGGCTAGCCCTTGCTGTTCCAACTCTTGCTGCTTTGCTATCCTATCCAAATTTCAGGAACTAAATAGATTCAGGTGAGTAAGTGTCGAGGTGAAGCATCCAAGTTCTCCTCTTCTGTCTAGGTTTGCATATCAAGGGATATCTGTAGTTTCCTTATTCCAGGCATTTCTTGACAGCAAGGCCAGACCTATGTGAGTTGGAATTTGGTGTAAAGGAGATAAGACAGGCTCAGAAGCTGTTTGTTAGAGCTGGTTCCCTGCTGCTACAATTAAATGGGGCGGTGCTGTCCAAAGCTGGCCCTGGGAAGACATCAGGTAGCTGGTAGCTTGCACGATCTGAGATGTGCTGGGAAACATTCCTGTGTCTTCAAGTAACTCTGTGCTAAGCCTGAACTAATCTGTCCAAAGTCACATGGTTAGTAAGAGGCAAAACTGGGATTCAAACCACGCAGTCTGGCTCTCGTATTTATGCCCTCAGACGCTGCACAGTTGACTGGTGACCTTGGACTTGTCAGCCTCTCTGTAAAATGGTGAAGTTAGACTTCAGGAGTCCCATACCTCTCACCAGTCCTAGCCCACTGTAGCACTGGGGATATTGTGACATGCTGCTAGGACCCAGAGTGAGTACACGCAGAGCTGGGAGGGACACACTGACCTTCCACCTTCCTCCCCTCCACGCAGACAAAAGGACGGTGCTTCTCCTGGCCATATTGCATAGGACTTGTCGTGAAAATTATGTCTGTGCAAAATGAACAGGCTTGCTGGAGAGGACAGACTCATAAATTTACTCACAGGGAAAAATTAATTTGTTAAAAATATACTTCACATGTAGCCTTTTTATGAGTCTGCCTAAAATGTATTCTTATTCCTCTGCTGTCTTTGCTCCCACCAAGCCTAGGGCCAGTAAGTACCATTGCTGGGTGGTCCAAAGCTGGTACAGGGTCGCAGAGTGTGTGCATGACTTCCTGCTTCCTGCCAGCGGGGCCTCAGTTGTGCACAGGCTGCAATGGCCCAGGAACCAGGAAACCTGGCTTCAAGTCCTGCATCCACCATTTCCATCTGCATGACCTTGGGCAAGTCACTTGTACTCACTGGCCCTCAAGTTCTCCATTTACAAAATGGCAGTCGAGGGTAGCAAAATACTTCTCTGGGCTTGCTTGCGAGAAATGCATCGACCAAAGTGAAGAAAAAAAAAGTACTGTAGAGATGGGAGAGGCAGGTTGGACCTTGGGTTAGAGCAAGGACACTGGAGTCAGATGGGTCCTATTGAATCCAGCCACACCAGTTATCAGCCAGTAAGCCACCATCAGTCCCTTTACCTCTCTGAGCCCTAGTCTTCTTATTTGTGAAGTTGGAATAATAACCCCTACTTCAAAGAGTTGTCTCAGTATTTAAAAACAAATAGAAAGCCTGGCAAGTAATAGATTTTATATAAAAATAATATGCTCTGAGACACATCTTAGAACACTGATAATGCACAGAGCTCCTATGTGGACCAGAGACAGAGCGTGGTAAGGGGGAGTCAAGCTAACTGCATCAGGAACCAGGCAGGAATCAGCTTCTGTGCTCCCAGACACAGCGATGGCCAACACAATTATATTGCACACCCACCTCCTGCCATGTGCTGGGCCTCAGAGAAAGCTTTCCTCTCCTGCTGTACCTTTCTTGGGACACCAGGAGTGACATCTTTTTCCCCCAGTCCAATGGTACATTTACCTAACTGTCCCCTCCAGAGGCCATTAGCACACTTTTAAAGTATGTGCAAAAACACTTGAGAATTTAGTTTGGGAGCAGAGAGATAAACATACATACCACGTATTCTGCTGTCCTCCTTCACGCAGTACATACACCACTAATGCAACAGGCTGCCACCAGTTTAATAAACAAATTACTAGACTGAACAAAGAAGAGAGACAGAATATTCTTCAGGGTTCTTGGGCTGTCAGGTGAGCCAGGAAACATCTGAAACTGCGTTTTATGTCTGTGCAAAATTAACTTTTGTGTGTGCAGGTGTGTGTACCTGAGTAAAATGATGGGTTTTACTGGGGAGAGGGTATAGCACGCTTCATATCCTTAAACGGCTAAAGATCAAAAGGCTATAACCCATTAATCTACTGGATCATTATTTTTTTTTAGACAGGAGGAGGTTGAAATAATTAGTTGTATCATAAGATATGGGGGGAAATCTCTCATTAGCCCTTTATTGGCTTGAAAGGGGGCAAACTTTAAAGACTTCACCAATGACCATTTTCAATTTCTGCTGAGTAAATTTGCATTTTGTAGATGTGATCCAGTGTGTATGACTCTGTATTAGAAATATTTCTAGGCTGTGAGAGAAAGCACAAAGCCAGAGCATGGGGGGGTTTATGCTGACAATCCCAAGTCAACTCTCTATTTGTTTTAGAGATAGCTCTGCAGTGCATAGAAATTAATGAGTAATTTTCTTGGTGACAGCCTGAGGCAACCAAATGAATGCTCAAATCCGAGTCTATGCAGAATGGAAAGGAGCAAATGATAGAGGCTGTCTATCGCAGTGGGGACAGAGGGCGATGCTATGGGGAAGCGTTTAATGGGAATTCTCATATTTTAGTCATTAACCTGGAGCTGGGATGTCATCATCCTGTCAGAGAAAGAGGGAATAAAAGTTCCAGAGGCCACAGGAGTCTCAAATGCCAACTTGGAATCAAAGTTTGAAATGCGGCTCCTCCTCCCCACAGAGGTGCCCTATGCTGTTCCCCTGGCAGTCCTGCCATAAGGCATTCCACGTGGGTAGCATGCCTGCAGGTGCCAGGCTTGGCTACAGATGGCTTGCAGCCTTAGGGGAGCTTGTCTGTCCTGCCTTCCTCTCCTTTGCTGGAATCCATCCCCTGGAGATCCGAGAGAGTGAGGAGCGTGGGGGTAAGGGGCAGAGCAGGGGGACTTTTTTGGAGTTTGATATTCATTGATATCAATCAACTTTTTCCCTCCAACGTCTTCATTCAATAATTCATTCATTTTAGAGGTACAGACTGTAAGTCAAATAAGACCTAGATCCAAACGCACATTTCTTATCCACAAAGTGAGGATTGTAATGCTTGCCTCCCAGGGTGGCAGTTCGGCATCTCACTGATGCAAAGCCCAGGGTTCGTGGTGGCTGCACAGTAGGAGTTAGACTTGAAGGATGGTTACCCAGATCGGGTCTTCCCTGGCCTTTGGGGTCCCATTCTTAACCCTCTTATGCCCCTAGTGGCCACTACAGGAATTCCCAGGAGCCCATCCTTAGCTGGTTTAGGGAAGGTTGCCGCACCAAGGACATTGTTTCTGCCTAATCATACATACTGGAACATTTCCGACATAAACGTTTTCCAGGTGGAGTTTTAAATGCTGGCCAGCCAGTCTGCCCACCCCATGCCTATGTCAGCTAAGGGACTTTTACTGAATCTCTGCATCCTTTGGAATTCTGATCAGTCCCAAGACTGGAAGAGGGCATGGAGACCCCAGTGGCACCTTGTCAAGGGGATGACTGAGTATGTAGTGGTGACCCATGTTGGAATGTCGTTCTTCATTGTGCTGTAAGCTTTTTGTAGAGCATATAGGGCAATAGGAAAGGGATGAGAGCAATAGCCTCCGAGATGATCTCTCCTGCCCCGCCCCCACAGCACAGCGGCCGTGTGAGCACAGAAAGGTGGCGGAGCATCGTGACAAGTGAGAGGGACTCTGGAATCAGGGTTTGAGTCCCAGCTCCAAATCTACCAGCTGTGGGCACTGGTGCCTGTTATTTCTCTTCTCTCTGCCCCCATCGCTCCATCTAGGATAATAATAGTGCCAGCCGCCTAGGACTGTAATGCGGGTTAGGTCAGAGAATCCATGTAAACCCCAGGACGGCACCTGACTCATGGAAGGGCTCAGTGATGGTGGCAATTATTACTATTGTGTCAGTCACCTGCCTACAACAATTCATTGACCCAGGACTGAAATTTTTAATACGGCCTGGAAGTCCCGGCAGGATGTGCCCTCTGCCTCCCTCTCCAAACTCATCCTGAGCTCCTCACCGCACTTCCGTCATACTTGTCTTCTTCCCGCCCCCGGAGGGTACCACCTTAGCACAGCCCTTTTCTACCATGTGCACGTTCTTGCCAGTCCACCTCCCTAGTTGCATGAGGGACATGTGCTATTTTTGCATCTTTCCCATCTCAGCTGGAAGAGGTGTGTTCTGAGCACCAGCATAAGGTCCAGTCCCGGGCCATGTGTTCACTAAGTTACCGCATTCTTTCACTTCATGGCTTTTGTTGCCCTGTCTCTGATGCATTTGTGTCTCTATTTGATGAAAACCTGATTCTCCCAGTAAACTGTGAGGTCTGCGAGGGCAGAGGCGGTGTTAATTTGCCCGTCCTTATTTTCTAGTGCCTGGCCTGGGGTTCAGCATCACCAAGCTGCTGGCTAGTATCTGGTGAACGAGTGGTCGACCATCTACCTTCTGAAGTACTAGCCATCACGTGCACTCTACTTATGGTTTGTTTCACTTTTTACAACTGTTCTCACTCCATTATCTAAAAGATTTATAGCTCGGCCCCAAATCCATAGAGTGATTTTTGCTGCCTTTAATTAGAACCAGCTCTGAGAGAGGTTGGTTCAAACCTAGAAGGACCCCAATGGCCTTGTCAAGTGTTTGCCCTGGAGAATCCGATGGCATTATACATATACAAGGTATGATCAAAAATATGGTGAATGTTTCAATAAAAATAAATTATTGCAGTAAAATACACATTGCCATTAATTGCCCTCAAAATACTCCCCATCACTTCAGACACACTTATCTCCACTTTCGGAAGCAGTTCTGGAAGTCCTCTTTCCTGAGTGTCTTCACTTCATCCTCCATCATGACAACATTCCGTGTAACACATCGCTTCAGATTCGGCAATTTCTGTCACATAAAAACATCATGGTGTGTCCTCATCCACCTTATTCATCGGATCTGGCACTGGGCAACTTCTGGCTCTTCCCCAACGTCAAAATGACCATGGAAGGTAAACATTTTGAATCAATTCAGGACATTGAGGCAGCTACAACAGCACAACTAACGATACTCACAAAAGAGGACTTCCAGAACTGCTTCAGAAAGTGGTAAGAACAATGCGATAAGTGTGTTCAAAGCGAGGGGGGTATTTTGAGGGGGACTCATGGCCATGTGTCTTTGACAGTAATACATTTTTTTTTAATTTAAATATTCCTTGTATTTTTTATCACACCTTATATACCTTTTCTTGTTGATATTTCTATTTGAAGTACATGGGAAATAATGATATTTTGGGGCACTGTCTCATAATATGGATGGGTAGGTAAAAAGCCCGAAATCCGGGCACAGCTCAAGACATTTAGCAACATTTAGATTTTCACTTGATGATTCCACTTTCCTTTCTGATTGTGCATGAAATGAGCACAGTGTCAGCATCCATATCACAGCATCACGTCAAATACTCTGCCCACTCCCATTATGCTTATCACATCAGTGAGGACACCAGATCTGTTTCACAGGAGGCTGAACATCAGATAAAATGCCAGACATTCTGTCACTCATCAGAATGTTTCCAATATTTAGCATGTGGTCATTAATTTTGACCTGCATTTTAGATTATGTTGATTCAATCTAATTCTTGAACAGTGCACACTGTTAGATGTAACAAGCAATAACACTTTTTAAATTAAAACATATGTGATAATTATAAAGCAGCACAAAACACAGAAATGCATCAAGGAAATAAAAATCTTCCATAATCCCTACACCCTGAGATAATTACAGTTTGCATTTTGGAGTGTATAATTTTAGTCTTTTCTCTTGTGTTATACATACAACTACATTTACATACAAAATTGAAATCATACAGTAGGTGCAATTTTGTAGCATCCTTTTAATGAATTCATTAAGGACACATTTTAACATTCTTAATTATTATTTTCATACTTACAAAGAAATTTGAACCTGGAAAATTTCAAGCATATATGACAGGAAATACAACTATGTCATTAACCTTCATGAACCCATCGCCCAGGTTCAACAGCTGCCTGCTACAGAGTTATTTTAAAGCAGCTCTCAGCTATCATGTCATTTCCTCCATATATACGTGAGCGTTCATCTCTACATGATAAGGACTTGTTTCATTAAATACATACCCATGATGTCACTATCTCACCTAAAAAATGAATAAGTTCTTATTATCATGAAATATTTAGTCACTGATCCTATGTCCCCAGTTGGCTTATAAAATATTTTTGTAGTTTGTTTGAATCAGGATCCAAATAAACTCCATAAGTTGCAAAGTAACCCCCAATTCATTCACTCACTCACTTTTTCTCACTTTTCCTTTCTTGCAGTTTGTTAACTTATTCTGTAGAGTTTCCCACAATCTGAAGTTGCATCCTTGTGGTGTCCTGATGACATGCTCTTCTCTGCTCTGTGTTTCCTGTAAATTGAGAGCTAGCTCTGGAACTTGGCTAGGTTCAGGTCTGAAGTTTTGGCAAGGTAACCAACTGTGTGGCAAAGCATATTTTCATCAGATGGTGTGTAACGTCTGATTGTCTTTACTGTTGTGATGTTGGTAGTCACTGATGCTTATTGCCTAATAAATTACCTCCTAGGCCCTGTGGAATATTGGTTTTCCAATCTGTTATTCCTTCTGTACTTGTTAGCTATAATACTTCTACTAAGATAAACTTCCCTTCATTTACTGTTTGGGTAGCAGTTTTCAAAATAAGGCATTGGTTCTGTAATCTTCCTTACTCAAAGGTAACTA
Source organism: Rhinolophus sinicus (assembly GCF_036562045.2). NCBI lineage: Eukaryota > Metazoa > Chordata > Mammalia > Chiroptera > Rhinolophidae > Rhinolophus > Rhinolophus sinicus. The sequence continues at coordinate 38,061,938 of NC_133759.1, forward strand.
GTGTGTGTTTCATGTTCTTGTATGCATGCTTTAAGTATATTTGATGTGTATCAATCTGTTCCAGTTAACATCATTGTTGCTGCTCGAATTGTCCCATCTTTGGTCAGTGGAAGTCTCCACAGGGTGGCATCTGTATTCTCTGAGATACAATTCCATAGTCTTTGATGAGTCTTTGTTTTCTGTCATGGCAAGATATTCTAGGCTCGTCTTGTTCATCTGCTGTCCCAGATCGAGAATTAGCCATTTCCCTAAGGAATCTTTGTTTCTTTAATTGGAAAATGTTTTCTAGATAAGTAGGTGTGCTCGCTGCTACTGGATTTTTCATTCTTTTTAGTCTTTTCATTAGAGAGACGTAGGGAAAATGTGTTTGGTTACACTGTATGAAGTTGTTATGTTATTGGTTAAAATGATCTAATATTGGCAATTTCACAGGGTTTAACCTATTTTTATGAGCAAACACATGATGAGTTCTAAGTGATGCATCCCAGGGAGTTTGTCTTAACTTCATGAGTCCTGACGGCCTGAGCCACTTATCCCTAGGAATCTGCTAGGCTGTATCCTACTCATTGCTCTTCTTCTCCTTAAGGGTTTCCAGGCTGTTCTTTTTTTTTTTCTTTAAATTATAGTTGGCATTCATTATTGTTCAGCTTCAGGTGTACAGTGCAGAGATCAGGCATCTACATCATCGCTGAGGTGGTCTCCCAAATGGGACCCGTATCCATCGGATACCCTACAAAATCTTTACATTATTGATTACGTTCCCCAAATTAATCCCAGGCTATTCTTAATTTGGACCTTCCTCCCTCCCTCCCTCCCTCCCTCCTCCCTCCCTCCTTCCCTCCCTCCCTTCCTCTCTCTTTTCCTGTCTCCCTTTTTCCCTTCCTTCCTTCCTTCCTTCCTTCCTTCCTTCCTTCCTTCCTTCCTTCCTTCCTTCCCCTTCCTTCATTGGTTGTGTAATAGATGCAAGTCCTTTACTTGCATACGTTGTAGTTAATCCATATTTTTCCTGAATATTTTGATCCTCATTTTTCTCTGTCATAAATGTAGTTGTGAACATACTTGAATATGAATCCCTGTTGTAAATTTCTGATTATTTTCTTAAGTGAAATTCCTAAAATTATAGAATTTTTGGGTCAAGCAGTAGAGACTTTTAAGGCTTTTGGTACATTTTGCCAAATTCCTCTCCTGCTTCCCCGACTCTTCACTGGTAGGTTTTTTGATGAAATTCTCTATTCCTCATCTCATGGATATTTCTGGTTTCTACTTCCACCTTTTGTATATTAATACTTGTGTTATTAACAATAACAATATTAAAAAGTATGCTGAACTATTTTTAAATAAAAGTTTTCAATTTATTTTATAATTATGCATGACATTCCTTATTCAGGTTTAGGGCCTGTCTTAAAAACACTGTTGATTTCCTTCTCCACAACAAAGCCCTGATGTCTCTCCACTGCCAGCAGGTAATTTGTGGGGCTGGAAACAACTCGAGGCCTGGCCTCTAAGCTCTGGGGGAAAGTTCTGTTTCATGTGTATACACGTATGAGTATAACACACCTTGTAGCAGTTGTGGTAAATAATCTGGTTATATTTAACCTCTGCGATGCATGGTTCAGGCTGTTCCTTTGTTTGCACACGAGAGTGCGACGGAAATGTTTGTAATGTGTTTCTGCTCTAAATGGTAAAGAGAAGCTAGAGAGAACCTGGACTGAGCAGCACAGTGTGTTTCGGGGTGAGGCCTGCCTCAGCTGTGTACAGCAGGGTACTGCCTAAGAGAGCCACCAAACCACATGAGGAAAGGAAGGCCACCTACAGAGAATGGCTGCTGTGCCAGGGGAGACTCAGAGCAGGAGACTCAAAACACTGCGTTAGCAACTGAGTGAGCAACGTTATCCACTGTGCAAGCTCACCTGGTACGAGGCCTACGCACAGGAGGGGAACAATGAGTTTACTTATACAAAGTGAAACTTAATATTGGAGCTTGGATTTCTTAAAGCAGTTTAAAATGAGGGAAAGAAAGCTCCAATTTATGTAACTCAAAATAATTTAGGCATAGTTCAACATTTTGGATACTTAGAAATTGTTATGTTGTCTTCTAATCTGCTTGCTATTGTTTAATTCATGTGTTTATACTTATTTAATAAGTTAAACATTTAAAACTATATATGCATTTACTTTTTATGCACACACACGCGCGCGCACACACACACACACACACACACTCACACACACACACCATACATCTACGATCATAGAGGAGCAGATTTCCAGCCCTGGTACCATTCTCATGTGCTGTTTCTGTGCCTGGGAGGTGGAAAGAGGAAGGCCAGTGACTAATGTCCCCAGAGGTGCACGTTAGTATTCCTCACCGAGCACCCTGGTCCTACCTTGTCCCGATTTGGCCAGGGGTCTCAATGTTTTATTCAACACTGGTAGCTTTTCCCATTGGTGAAAAGAAAGTTCGAGTAGCTAAGCAATTTGAAGAGATTAAAGAAAATGGAATACTACGTTAGAAATGTGCCTTTGCTTCTATTTAGTTGGAACCCAATGGCAAGAGAAAAAGAATAAAGTCTTGGCTTGGAGGCTGTTGATAATGCAGTTCCAGTGACAGCCCCGCTGAAGGGGTGAGAGTATTTTTCACGATTACAAGGTGGAGTGTGCTGGATCTGGCTGCTAGGCAGGCCCGCAGTGAATCAGTCATGGTGGGGATGAGGGAAGAAAGTGGGGCTTTGACATTCAACTCCTAATGTCAATGGCAGTGAAAAATGAAGGAAATAAGTGCCCTCCAAATCTGGCGGCCCAAGTGGAGAAGAGACACCGTAATAAAGATAGGAGATACCTTCCCTGGAGCCTCTGCGAGCTCTCCATACAGTATATTACCCCTTCCATTTATCACTGTTCCAGAGAGCAGTGGGGAGACATAACTGCTCATTTTTATCATCTTGAGATATATAAGCTGTGAGCGTGACTTTAATGAACTAACTTGAAGCAAGTTTATTTAGAGTTGCCTCCCCACTGTCTGTGAGGATCATGTGGCCACATGCAGCTAGCTCATGGCTGAGATGACCATCTACTCTGCGTAAGTGACCATTTGGTTCATGTACACAGGGTGTTTATTTTCTGGAGACCAGAGGGGATCAGCAGAGGAGGTTTCTAGGCAGCCCCTGGTCTCTCCTTGTCCAGGAAGTTGGGAGCCAACAAGAAAACTCAGTTCTACCTTAGAGGGATCTTTTTAGAGGACAGTCCCAGAAGAAAGGCAGTTTCCCCTTTATACATTATGGAGAGGGAGGAGGTGGTATAGGAGGAAAGATGGGAAGCTGCACCTCTGCGGACGTTTCATCATCCTGGGCCCAGCCTATCTCTTTAGATTCACCTCCTTTCAGCACTTACATCCTGCGCAGATTCCTTGCAAAGCCTCGGTCGCTCTTGCTTCCAAGCTTTTGCACACGTCTTCCCTTCTGTCTGAAGGGCATTGCCTCACCGTCTGAACCTGAGCCTCTCCTCTAAAGGCATATCTGTGTCATTTTAGATCATCGGTGCTACTGTTTCTCTCAGCTTACCAGGCAAGACCGAGAAAGTATACAGAGGCAGGGCTTTGTCTGTCTGGGTCTCCACTGTGTCTGCGTCATCCTTAGCACTAGTTTATGTACAGTGGGTGAGAGAAGCCTTGCTAGGGCAGGGAGAGGGCACGAGGCTGACCTAGTTCAAAACCCTCTTCTCCTTCTCATTCAAACCCCAGCCCTGACACTTTATTTTATTTTTTATATCACAGCTTTATTGAACTAGAATTCACATGCCATAGCATTCACCCATTGAAAGAATACGATTGAATGACTTTTAATATATTCACAGTGTTGTCTAACCATCACTACAATCAATTTTAGAATGTTTTAGAATTTTAGAACCTTTAGAACAGCAACAAAACCTCACGCCCATTAGCAGTCAATACACGGTAAAATCTGTTGCCTTCATTACGCATTTGAAACCAAAAAGAGACCAGTACCCATTAATGGTTGCCACCCCCACCCCCAATCTCCTTCCCTTGGCAGACACTAATCTACTTTCCATCTCTATGGATTTGCTGATTCTGGCTACTTGATAAAAATGGATTCATACAATATGTTGCCTTTTGTCACTGGCATCTTTGACATAGCATAACCTATTTAAGGTTCATCTGTGCCGTAGCCTATATCAGCACTTCATTCTTTTTAATTGCCAAGTAACATTCCATTGTATGGATAGATCCCATTTTGTTTCTCCATTCACCAGTTGAGGGATGCCAGCCCTGTTTCTTAACGACAGCTCTGGTGTCACCTCCTCCAGGAGGCCTTTCCCAGCTCATCTCTGTCGTAGAGGAAAATTTCTTTAATCTGCCTGCCACACAAATATAACACTGTGAGGGCATGCCTTTCATTTCTACATCCCTACAACTTGGCAAATGGCCGAGCTTGGTGTTGCCCGCCTTCAGCTCTTCCTTCTGGGTGAGTTTTGCATATCTGCATGCTGCATGTGTCATTGTTTATGTTGAAAGATTTAGAAAATAAAGGAAAAGGCAAGAATATTTAGTAAACATCCATGTTGCTTCCATCCAGATTGCTAACGTGGGGTTGCGTTCTTTCAAGTTACTTCCTCTCTCTTTAAAAAAAAAAAAAGAGAGATTTACAAATTTTGATGATTTATGTTCCCTTTGATCATCTGTCTTAGCCATAGTCCCTCCTGTCCCTTTCTCCTTCACCATCCATGGGAAGCACTATCCTACTCGATTTCGTATAGCTTTACAAATACATACCTGTAGTCAGTATGAGTAGTAGCATTTGGGGCATACTTTAAGTTCCTCCTAAATGAGGGCACAAAACATATACTGCTCTGCAACATTCTTTTCATTCAGCTGTAGGTCCTATTTCGCCATGTGGATGTACACAGAGACCTAGTTTACTCTTTCCAACTGCCATATGATATTCCACCTGTGCTTTTTATTTATATAATATTTTCTTCTAACTGACTCATTTCTTATGCAAATTAATAAGAAGGCAATTTATGACACCACTCTAAATGAGAGATGATTATCGTTTGGTGTAAATAAGGACACAAGGAAATAAAGAAACTACGTGGCAATTAAAATTAAAGTATAAAAAAATTGGTCAGCAGGATATTGTTCCCATGGTGACTGAGAGGAGAAAGGAGGAGGAGGGGATGTGGCTAAGGATCGTGATCTAGAGGGACATAAATTTATCTGAGACATTGTCATTATTTATTTAAATGGAAAACTGATATTCCTTGCCTCAAATATTGATATAAGGAAATCAAAAAATACATGGCTATTAAAATTGAAACAACCCTCCGCAATGTAACTCGCACTGTCAACTCGCATACCACAGTTAGACGGGCGTACGTTATGTAGCGAATACAGCTCAGTTCATAGTTAAACGGCTGAATCAACGCAAGATTGAAAGCTTTGCAGTGAATTTCAGGCCTCATGCCAGTAACCCAGTGGTGAGCTGTGGTGAGACTGAAGGCCTCCTTCCCTCACGTCCTGCCTGCACTCAGGGTGACCCTCAGAGTTGGCCAACGTCCTGCGAACAATAATGGCAGCTGACCCAGTGTAACACCTACCAGGGCCCGCACTATTCCACATGCTTTACACATAAGAACTTGGTTCTCACAAGAAGCCTTATTAGATAGATACTCTCATCATTCCCCTTTTACAAATTAGAAACTGAGGCAAAGGGAGGTTAAATAGATTGCGGAAGGTCATACAGCTTGTGAGTAGAAGAGCTGGATGTGAACTTGGGCAGGGCGACTTCAGGCTCCAAGGTCCTTGCCCGTCAGCTGGTGGGGCCTTGCTGAGCCCCTACTCTGAAACTGGTCCCGTGTTAGAGGCTTCCGAGCAGGCTGGAGGGGGACACAGGAAACCCCATGTCCACTTCCGCTGAGGCAATAACGGTCCAGCTGCCTCACCACACCCAGTGGGAAAGGCCAGACTTAAATCCTGCCCATGGCCCCAGCTCACCCAGGCGTGTCTCCTGGTGTCCGTCTGTTTTGCCATCTCCAGCCCCTTCTAGTTTGACTAGTTGTGCTCTACAGGCTGACAGGAGGGAGTCCCCCCCCCTCCCCCACCCTGTGCTGGGCCTTGCACACTGGGCTCCATCCCTTGGGGGAAGCACGTGCCAGCTGGAACTGGAGTTTGAGTGAGAATAACAACCCAAGTGGGGAGCAGGGAGTTAGTTCTGACTGAGGCATGGAAGGTGCCTCCACCAAAGACTTAGGAGCCAGCACAGCCTGCAGAGGACCAGCTCCAAAGAGGAATAAATAGCCTTCTACTCTCACCCGCTCCGGGCGGCCTTTGACTGACATCTTTGTCTTCCTAGAAAATTTAGCAATAAAATCAAGAAAACCATTTTTTACGGCAAGTTTTCTAAACCCAGGTATATAAAATCAATAGGTGATAAACAATTTTAGCCTCCCTCCTTAAGCCACCAATTATAATCCCCAGATTAGAAATATTATTTCCAGAATGAGGGTCCAGAATCAGACATTTATTAAATGCTTATTAGAGGCTGCACATTTTACTTTTGTTTTCTTCATCTTCTCAGCTTCTCTGAGGGGGCTGTTACCTCCCTTCAGGGGAGAAAACTGAGTATGGACAGGCCATCTGTCCATACTCAGGTGAGGGGGCCAGGGTATGCAGTGAGAAGGTGCTGGAGCTGGGCCGGGGTCTGGCTGGCTCCAAAGCTTCCTGTAGATGGCATTGCTTTGAGAGAAGTGCCGTGGGGTCCCAGGGGCTGGGCAGGGACTTACTGGTGAGGTGGGCTGTGCCCCAGCACAAAGGCTCAAGATAGTGGTAATGTCAGTGAATCCTTGAAAGGTGACCCCACTCCAGCTGCCTCACCTGGCATTCGCCAGGCTTGGTCACTCCCCACTGTGGTTCCATCACCTCCTAAAGGAGTGTTATGTACCAAATCTTGTACTGTCTGTAGGGTAGCTGGTGGGAGGGAGCAAGCAGAATGGAGATAGCAGCGTTATGATTTCTTAGTGGAAGTTGTATAGAACAGTGGGAAGGGACACGGGAAGAAGAAGCAAGGAGGCTTGGAGGACACAACTTTGATTTAGGGTCTGCATTCAGGCAACCTGCCATTCCCGGGCCCTTACAATATCTCCTTTTGTCTCCACCAAAAGCGCAGGAGCTTGGTGTTCCCCTTTGCACACCCTTTCTCCACCTTCCGCATTCTGTCTGTGCCCCAGGACGCTGAGCTCTGTAGACTGCTGCATCCATGCTCCTTGCCCTCTTGCTGAGTTTGACCAAACGGAGGGTCCTGGATTAGGCACCAGGAGAAGGTTACTCTTACCTTACCCAGGCTTTGATATCCCCGTTGGTAAAATGGGTGTCGTAACAGTCCCTGTCTCAGAGTTTCGGGGATTAGATGAGACCATCTGTGTGAGCTGCTAGCACAGTGCCTGGCACACAGCAAACTCTCGACCTGTCGTTATTATCTTCCCAGCCTTATGCGGATGACCTCGATGAGTCGGTGAAGCTCTCCGAGTGTCTGTTTCTCACCTGTGAGCAGATGCTAACCCATTCCCTAGGCCTGCTAAGTGGGTCGCATGGGACCCAGAGGCCCACCCAGAAAGATTAGCTGAAGAGAGTAAAGAAGGGACAGTTGACTAGGTGGAACCACATGAAGTTGCTAGTGATTGAACCATTTCTGACCTACAAACACAGCCGTTCCACATGGTTTAAAAGTGTGGGCACTGTTCGAGGGGCAGTAGCAATGGATAGTGAAGCACCCAGTGCCTAGCAACACGGAAGCCGTTAACACCGCCAGGATGGAGGGCCCGGGGCAAGAGCAGCAGCAGCAGTCGTTACGGGGCTCTGCCAAGCCTCTGGCTGCAGAAGACAGGCCGGCCCGCAGGCAGACACTGTGGCCCTTTGCAGAAGCTCAGAGGCCACGCTGGGGCCCACTGAGAGGGAGCTGGAGGAACCATTACCCCAACCTCTCACTCTTCCTGCCCTTCGGGTGTCTCCTGGGCCTCCCTGTGGTCAAACTCAGCCTGACAAGATGGCAAGCAGTCTGCAGAGATCAGCCTCCCACCGTGGGAGACAGAGATGGAGAATGGGTGTGGAGGGCTCCTGTGCGTTGGTTCCGAGGAGCGTACGTGTTCTGAGGGCCAGTGCTGCTGCCTGCTTCCTTGTCACCTCCGTTTTTATTATTATTGGAGGTTTGAAGACAAAGCCTGGGTGGGCGAGAATGCAAAGTTTCAATAACATCAAAGAAAGACAGACAGCAGGACAGAATCCCACACAGAGGGCACCTTGTGAGACTGTCCTGTATCCCACACAGCCTCTTGAGTTCCCTGCTAGTAACTGAGGCAGGCAGGCCCACTCCCAACGCCTTTCCTTCCCTCCAGACCTCCTTCAGCTCCAAGGGAACAGGAAAGATGGCCTCTGAGGCACGTTCAAAGCCCAGGCTGGGCTGATGGTGTGAATAGCTTCAAGATCTTTGGTAGAGCTGAGGTTTAAACGGCAAATTGCTCCAAGGAGAGGCTGGTGGGAGAATCTTGTGGCACGTGCAATTTGCACACATTTGCGGGCCTTCAGGACTTTTTCTGATGAATGAAAAATAAGCAGATCTGGATGAAATACCACAGACTTCGATGAAGTCCAATTAAAATGAAAGATGAAAACCCTTCCTGCCTTCAGTCAGTTCTTGATCCATCTTTGGCACGACCACTGTGCATCTTCCTAAACAGCAATCTTGCCATTCATCCCTACTCCACCTGCGGGGTCCCACCCAACAGGCAAGGCGAGAGGGAGGAGAAGAGGGCTGCGAGGGGCCGTGAGCATGACTTCTCCACAATCTGTGCTCTCGGTCCAGGCTCCCCACTGCCTTCGAGCCCTGTGTTATCATGTCCACAGAATAGCACTCCTCCACTTGGATGCACCTGAAATCATCTGGAAAGCATCAGAAAAGCACTGAGGCCCGATCTGACCTCATTTACATCAGAGATGGCGATGTGATTTCTGGAGTGTGGCCGAGGCTCCAGGATTGTTGTAGAAACTCCCCAGTTGACTCTGCGTTGCTCTGATGCACGAGGGCCACTGTCCGTGTGGAGGGGCACTCGCGAGCTGCGTCAGAGTCCCCCAGGGGGCTTGGAAACACAGAGGGCTGGGCCCCACCTCCACAGTGGCTGGTACAGTAGGTCTGGGGTGGGGCCTCAGAACTTACATTTTTCTCAAGTTCCCGGGTGATGCTGATGCTGCTCGTCTGGGTTCCACACTCTAGAACGACTGTCTTAGTGGAAACTGAGGCTCAGAGAGTTTAAATGACTTGCTGGAGGCCAAATGCCCCTCAGTGGACGGAGAATTAAAGCCTGTTCTTCGCCAGGTCTGGCTGGTTGAGCATGTGCAGAGGGTCAATACTTGCTTCAGATATTTCTGGTATCAAATTGTCAAGAGTCCAAACCTGCTCCCTGCCCCATTCGAGGCTAATTCTTAGAGACCTGTCTCTCCTAGACTTGCCAGATCATAAGAATCCCTGCGGGGAAGGATGAGTCCTTGTGTAAAGCATTTATTTCTGGCCAGCGGTATCTCTCACTACTGTGAAGTGGGTTTGGAAACACCCCCTAAGGTAACATTGGCCTCACTGAACTTCTCCTTTGAAATGTAGTCCTTCCCTTCTTCCACTCGGGAAACCCTTGACATGGGCTCTGGAGCCCAACAAACCTGGGTTCCAAGCACAGTTTGTCAATTCATGGACTGTGTGGCCTTGGGCATGTTACTTAAACTCTCTGAGCCCACTTTCTTTCTCTGACAGCCTCCCTTCTATACAGTGAGGGTTTGGAGAGGACTAAATAGCATACCTTGGGTATTGGCCCAGCACATCGTTTCTCCTTCCCTGTGCAGCACAGAAGCAGGCAGTGTGGTACGGACCACCACAGCTGCCACCACAGAAGCACAGCCAACCATGGGTCTGCAGGGGTGAGCCCAGACCCCATGGGTGGAACTGGCAGTCAGTGCATCCACTTGGGCTCCCTGTCACTCCTGGGTGCAGGGAGGACACAGGGCCTGAACACAGCCTGCCACCGAAGATGCCAGCCCTCACAGTTGGCAGCCCCACCATGCCCCCACTGTGCTCCACCATCCTCTGTGCTCTGGGCGTGAGGTAATTTCATGCCCCTGGTTCTCTGCACCCTGGTGATGGATGTGAATAAGTGACCTTGGTTCCTCCAGCCACTGTCGGCCACACAATGATGTAATTGAATTTGTATCCACTGTAAATTTTATTAGAGGAAGGCAATCTAGTTCCAATTCTGGTTCTCTGAAGTTACTGGATTGTATCTGAGGATAAACTCGCTGGTCAGCTGGGCGGGGACAGGGGTCAGGGCCATGGTGACTCTCTCACTAGCTTTCTCTGGGTGTGATAAACAAAAGTGCGCAGCAAGACCCAACAGTACCAGATGCCTCCCGCATGTTTGTAAGCCTAAAGGAAGGGACGTGTGCAGACCCCCGGTGCAGGGGCGACTCACAACAGGAGCTCAACAGAGAGGAATCTGGGTGTGTCTTTCATGTTTGACTCTCTGCCTTCTATCTTCCTCACTTCTCTTTTTTATCTTCCCTTCCTCCCTTCATGGTTCTGCTTCCCTTCCTGCTCCTCTGAGCTGCAAGCCTTCTGCAAAATAAGTAGGTCACCTACATGAGCCTCAGTTTCTTCACCTGTGAAATGGAACCACTAATACCTATTTCAGAGGGTTGTTGTAGGGACAGAATGAGATAATTACTGTAAAGTGCTTGGCACATAGTCAGGACTTAGTGCATGTCAGGAACCTTTCCTTCCTTGAAACCTTCCTTGAGTGATTGAAATCATTGTCTGTAGATGCATATCTACTAATCGCTCACTCTGAGTGAGGCTTGGACCCAACCCCGCTGGGTCACGACAGTCACTCCTCAGGCAGCTGCAGTCTGGTTGAGAAATCCCAGCATGCAGAGATGTTTCTCTATCATAGGACAGGATAGTGAGGGACCAACAGGACCACGGAGCTCAGGGGAGGGAGACGTCCTTGGGGACCATATGATCAGGGAAGGCTTCCTAGAGGAGGTGAGGGAGAACTGGTCCTTCGTGGGGAGGGTGAGCAGAGCCAGGTGGTTAAGCATTTATCAAGGGCCTTCCCTACGCCAAGAACCTTACACTGTCAATTTATACAGTCCTCGCCTTAATCCAAGAAATAGGTGTGCTTTCCCCTCCTGAGAGAGGCTGGGGCATCAGTAATAATGAGAGGGTAAGTGATGGTGCCCCAGGGGGCCAGGTAAGGACTATAAGATGTGTAAATCAAGGCCACAGGGCCAGTAAGTGGTGGGAATGATTTAAAAGCCTAGATCTGTCTGAGCCCACAGACTTGGCTGAAACCACCTCTCATGCCACTTACAAACCCACCTGAGATCGTCTCTGCCAGATGTCCTTACCTGGTAGCCAGGGGAGGAGACAAAAGAGACTAATAGACAAGATGTGGGTGGGTCTGCCTGTAGGAGAGCCACCACACAAGAGCCTGCGTCGTGTGTGCGTGTGTGTGTGGTGTGTGTGTGTGTGTGTGTGTGTGTGTGTGTGGACGTATGTGTGTGGGGGTGTGTGTGTTCTTCAGGGACAGGTTTAGCAGCAGAGGTTGATTCTCTGAGAGTGCCCCCATGCCATAAGCGAGTGTTGACCTCTGTTAAGTCCCTGTGAAGGATGCCCCGACTGGGGTGCGGGGAGGAGAAGGGCGCTGAGGAAGAAAACAAAGCCACGGCCGTAAGAGGCACTACTCCTGTCCTGTCCCCAAAAGCAGCTCTCCTCACATGGGCAGCAGGGACTACTTTACCCCAAATTTGATTTCCACCCAACTTCTCAGGAACACAGCTATTTCTGGAACACACCTGGGAAAACGCCTGTAGGTTTATGTACTGTTGTTTCTGAACTTGACAGAAAAATTGGCTTTGGTTTTGTTGAAGGTTTTCTGTTTTATTAATGTTGGGTTTTCCCTCCAGATAGGAAGGCAGCTCAGTGATGTGTAAAACCTCCATTTTCATTTTTTTTTTTTCACCTCAGAATTTCATTCCACTTCATCACCTGCTGCTTCCTATCTAGGGCTTCCCAGAGATGGATGGCGGTGTCCAGAAACCATTTTCTTATTCCTCTTATCTTCTTTGCTTAAACCCTGGCTCAGAGGGGCCTGCCTCTCCCTTGAGAAGGCCCTAGATTTTCACCTGATGTTGAGCCACCATCACACAGCAAACAAGTTTTGTTTATCTTTCCAGATTGCAGCATGTAAGCAGATCTTTGGCGGTAAAAGGGGGCATATGTTCTTGGGGAAAAGCTTGGGGAAGAGCTTAGATTTCAGAATCACACAGCAGTGTTTCAAACTAAGGTCTGCCACTTACTAGTGGTGAGACCCTGCACAGGTTAACCAACCTCCTCACGCCTTGGTTTCTGCACATACAACAAGGAAATAAAAATGCTCGCCCTCAGGGTGGTGGTAGTTAAGAGAAGAACAAAAATAAAGCATCCAACATGATGCCTGGCATGTAGTAGGTGCTCAGTAAATGATTCGTGTTTTTTTCTTCCGTCTCCTTGAACAAGAAAATAGAATGTGCTTTGGTTTAGCTCTTATCTTCGAAAGGTGGTAACAAGGAGAAGGAAACGTCTCCTTTTTAGTGCCTAGTTAATCCGTCTCCCAATCTGCTTGGTGTCTAGAGTTGTCCTTGGAACAAAAAGGTGTGAGAGAAGAAAGCTCAAAAGGGCTGAGTAGGGACAGACGATGAGTATAAGCGATGCAGTGGGTGCTCTTCGTGCCGGCTCGTCAGGAGCACAGATGCACGGTGGCTCTTGCCACTGATATACAGAGAAGGTCTGGGAAGAGGCTGAACTTGAGTGTCCCCATGGTTTGGGGCTCAGTTTGGATGGGGAGAGGGGGTGTAGGCTGGAAAGATAGTTTGTTCACCAAGGAGGCCAAACCACCCTGGGAAGACATGTCAGGGGGGCAGAAGTGTATAGAATGGACACTGGAGTGAATCACTAGAGTGAGCCCTGTAGGTTCTTGATTTAGGAAGTGTCATGGTGACATCCAGTGTCACAGCCTCAGCATCCAGCACAGTGCCTAGTACACATAAATAGTTGCTGACTGCTGGATGGATGGATGAATGGTTGAATGACCGAGACTCAACTCAAATATCGCCCCCTCCAGGAAGCCTTCCTGAACCCCCCTGCCAACCTCTGCTCTAGGTTAGGTGAACACCCCTGTGTACCTACAGAGCCCTAGATGGACCTCTCTGTCAAAGGCCATGCCCCTGGGTTGGCTTTGTCTGTCTCTGCTCTGTCATCCCCACTGGACTCCAATATTCCTGAGGGCAGGACTGTGCTCTCTGTCCTCAGCCTGGCCTGTGGGACACATGGCCTGGCCTGTGGGACAGACATGGGCCAGAAGAATAGGACACAGCTCCCAAATGGGAACTGAAAAGGAGAGGAGCGAGGATGTTTGCAAAACCCGGAGGCCCTTCAGGACTGTGAATTGAACTGTTAATTGCAGTATAATTATGGGCACTTACAACGGTGGATCTAAACCAAAATAACTTAGAATAGGTCATATTTGAAAAAAATTCATGCTACCTAGTAACAAATTCTTTGGGGGAAAAAATTTGAACTATTTTATAGCATTGAACAGTGCTGGGTTTCTAGAATGGTGTCTTAGAAATCATTTAGTGAAATGCTGTCATGTTATGGAGGTTGAAAGCATGTCACCGATAACCAAGGTCACTTGACTTGAACTCGGAGGGCAGGGCAGGGCCGCGGATCCTCTCTCTTGCATCCTCCTTGCTAGAGCCACTGTCTAATGCCAGAGCCTCTGCCAGGAATAAGAGATTTCTCTTGCCCTCCCCACTCTGCAACTTCAATAGGAATTTCCCCAGGACACACCGGCCTGCTGTTCTCCATCCCAGGTACTTTACATGCATTCGCTCATGTAACCCTCATAATCCGTAAGGCAGATACCATCCTCTTTCACAGATCAAGAAGGTGAGGCTTAGAGCCATGACATGGACCAGCCCAGGCCGCAGCTGAACTGTGACCATTGGAGCTGAGATTTGAACCCAATGCTCCTGACTCATGAGTTAATGCCATTCTAGGGGTGCCGTGTTGCTGCATTCAAGGCAGCGTACATGCAGCAGCCACTGCTGGGAGCATTTATAACAGCACATGGAAAGAAATGGGTACATTTTATGGACATCTCTCTGCTCTCTTGGCTTTCGATGACAACAGCAATGTCCTTTCTTCCTAGATCCTTTTGGTCACTGATGCCACCAAACTGAATTTCTTAGCATGGAAATGTTACATCCAGGAATTACGTTTCCTGCATGTTTTTCTCGAAAAGTTAATCGCCTCATTAGTGGTATTTACGTTCTGTTTTAATCGCATCCTCGAGAGCAAATGTATTCATTTTTTTCCTCCCATATTATAGTTCTCACTTTAACAACCTCTTGACAAAGCAGAGAGTTCAGAGCACACGACGAGTACCTTGCTTTCTTAAATGTGCCACCTCCCAAAAATGTAGGGCCAATTATCACTGTGGCTGTGAGCTAATTATCAGATACAAAATATGGATCACAAGTAATTATCAGGATCTGACCTTGTTTTGAAGCCACAGATTTCTGTAAACTAGGTTACCATTACTAAAGAAATAGAGGTTTAAGTAGGTATTCAAGAACTACAGTAACCAGAGGTTATGAAATGTTTATATTTTTAACAAAGGCAAGAGAGAATTTTCCTAGGCTTGTGTCTGGTGAAATTTTCCAGGAGTCTACCCTATGCCAGGCCTTATTAGTGAGACACAGATGATGGAAAATCCATTTCAGTAGCATCCTAGAATCTTCTGTTTTTTCCAAAAACTGAACTCTGTGTGCCTGCTGTCTACAGAGCTCTATGCTAGGCAAAATGAAAGATTGTGAGACAAATAAGCGGCTTCTTTACCCTCAAGGGGTGCAATCGGGTAGGTGCAAATGAGATGTGGCTCCCAAATCCTTCTCTGGAGTGCTGCCAGAGAGGAGACGGCTGAAATCCCATGTGGGTAGCTGTGGGTGAGAACATCGAGGGAGAACTCTCATCTGGCCTAGTGACAGTGGAACTGGGTTTTGATCCGTCACTAAGTTTTCATTACATGGAAATGAGGATGGAGGAAGCATCATGGATGGAAGGAATGGCATGAGCAACTGTTGAAAGGGGTTTGGAAAGGCACATGGTATGTTTAAGGAATTAAGAAACAGTAATACGGTTTGTGTGTTTATGATAGAGGTCTTCACGGGGACATATCCTGGACAAACCAGAAAGTGTCTGCTAACTGTGGGAAGAGCTTGCACATGTTTGCTTTCCTGGGCGGGGATGGTCTATAACTTCTGTTGGCTTCTCAAAAAGCCAGTGATTGCACCAAAATTTTAGACCTACTGGCCTGGCGAACAGCATCTGTGAACTAAGCGAGAAATGCAGACGTGTGTGAGAGCAGACTATGGGGTCCTGCAGCCTTCAAGCCAGAGTTCTACCTCCAGACATTACCTGGGAGTCAGCTGGGGTGGGGTGCCAGGTGGAGTAGAGGTGAGAGAGGCCAGGTGCGAGCTGGGCCGATGCTGGAAGAGGCAGGAAGGACAGAGAAAGGCTGCTGTGCTTCCAGACGGATGGGGCGAGAGTCTGGCCCAGTCGGGAGAGGAGATACCAGAAAGGAGAGCGGAAGAAGACTGGGAAAGCTGTGGAGGAAAAGGAGAAAGGGTTTGGTGGCCGAGGGAAAGCAGATAAAGATAATGCAGCAGCGGAGTGTGGTGGTGGGGTGTGAGCTCTGGCACAGACAGCTTGGTTCAAACAGATGAGTAACTTCACCGCTTCCTGCCTGTGCAGTTTGGGGCAACTTACCCAACCTTCCTGTGCCTCAGTTTCCTTAGCTGTAATTCTAGCTCCTACCTCAGCGTTTCCTAGGGGAAGATCAACTGAGCACTGACCCAAACAGTCCCTGTGTCCCAGGAGTGTCAGCGCTCATTTCCAGACAACTGGCAGCTGCGTGAGAGCAGTGCTTTGGTGCCGTGTGCACTGCCGTCTCCCAAGGGCCTGGCGCTGGGCTCGGAACATGACAGGGTCTCCCCAAATATGCGTGCAATGCTGAGTGGATGAGTCAGGGTGATGTGGCAGGCAACTGGACAGACAGGCCCTTGATGGAGACAAAGCTGCTCATGAGCAGGGGTCCAGTAAGAGATAGGTGGGGACCCAGGGGGACCCCAGGGGACTACACACCCCACTGATGTCACCTCCTCAGGTCTGTGTGCCGAGCCCTTGCACACTCGCCATCTTGACCAGTGTTCATGGTGCCTTCTCTGAACCTGGCAGGATGGATCTGATTCTCCCACGTTCAGGTGAGAGGCTGAGGTTTGGGCAGTGCAGAAACTGGCCCTTGGAAGGTATTCACTTGGCCGCAGCTGAGGGGGCCTGTTCCTTGTCCCTACGTCTTCTCCTTCCCCGTGCCATGTGGCTTCCGTGGATCCTCAGTCTGTGATTTCCCAACTTGCACTGGAAGCAGTTATTTTACTAAGAAAACACAATTTTAAATAGCAAAAATGAGGCACGCTTAGTAATGTCGAAGGAGCTCGTTCAGGATGTGAACAGTTTTGCTTCATAATGGGGTGAAGAATGACACCCTCTCCCAGATTTCAAGAGGAACGAGTATCATCCCCAGCCCTGCCACTGACTGGATGGGCGGCCTTGGATGACCGCTTAGTCTCTTTGAGCCTTGGTTTCCTCACCTGTAAAATGAGGATAATGAGACCCCTTCATGGGCCGTTAGAATTAATAACATTTATAAGTAACTCAGCAAGAGTCTTGCTATCAAGGAAGAGTTCCATAAAGGATTGTTATCCTCCATTTTTATACCATTGTGCCTTGTTTGTGCCAAAAGCCTGGCTCTGAGGGACTGCTGTGAGAGCTGAAAGGCTAGTCTTCTAGATATAGTAGAATAAACTTGGCAGTGAAGGTTAGGGGGCTGGGAAATAGGGATCCAGGAAGGAAGGCCTCCCAGGACTATAACCAAAGCTGCCTCACTGCCGACTTGCAGAATTGACAAGGAGCTGCCTTGATGTAACCCCCCAAATCCTCTTGCTGTTCAAGGGTGAGGTCATCCTGGGCTTTCTCAAACCTGTGGAAGCCCTGAACCTCAGGAGGGCCCCAGCTCTGCCACTCCTGGGCTGTCTGAGCGACCTGAGCCTCGCAGTGGCAGGGCGAGATGGATGAGGCCTACTGGATGCCTTGCCCAGAGGAGGTGCTCTGCATCTGGCTGTTGGAGTGAGCCCATCAGGGGCATGGCCATCCCTAGTGGCCTGCACTATGTGGGACCCAAAGTCACAGGGCCTGTGGTTCACCTGGATAACTGGTGTTAACAGGTGGTAGGAAACACAGGGAGACATGGGGCTTCATAGACAGAAATACTGAGTTCTGAATCTGAGTTTCATGAGTATGCCATGAAACTGTCATTCCTGTCATTTCCTGTCATTCATTTAACATTTTCCAAGCATCTCTGAGGACCAGATCTGTGCCGAGTGAAAGGAACCTGGAAAAGGATGAATCGTGATCGCTGTACTCAGTGAATTTCCAGCCCGGAGAAGGAGACACACCATGACCGGGCAGTGGATCAGTGTTCTGGCAGAGGGAAGCCCTGAGCATGGGGGACAGGGGGAGGCACCCCTTACTCAGCCTGGGAGCCAACAGCAAGATTCCCCAAAGTGGTTCCCGAAATCTCGAACCTTTTAAAGTCACATGGAAATAGTACCTTTGATCATTTTCTCAAAGTGAGCTTTCTTAGATCAAATTCTGTTTTGCAACCAATGTGGTAGGTAAACCTTCAAAAGAGAGGGATTAAGGGTAGGCAGATAAATGCATGTGAATGGACAGTTTCCTTTATTCGGAGTATTAGTCAGTTGCTAACACAAGCCCACAGATCTGTTCAGCCCCCAGGCTCTATAACAATGTGGGAATGAGAAGAAAAGCTCAACCGAACAGCGTGGCCCTGCAGAGACTCAATTTGCCCACCCGCCTCTCAGATGTTCCTGACTTTCCAGAGAGAGGAGTTCTCCATATTGCCCTGGGAGGTCCAGCATGTGGGAACCTGGCTTTCACTGCCCCCATCAGCCCGGCTTCTCTCCAGGTCTGGGGCAGGTGTTCTCCTAGAGCAGGAGGTGGGAGGTCCCCTGTATCACTCTGCTGGGCTGAAACCCCCTCCAAGAATACTCTCTTCCCTTTTTCTCTCTTACTACAACTCCTATCAGGCTATAAGAACAGAAGAAAGTTCACCTCGCCAAGAAATCCCATTCAGACTGCTGCGCTGTTGCGTTCTGCACGGGCAGAGAGGAAGGCCTGCCAAGGCCTGACTGGGCCATGCTTTTTCTCGCCACAGTGTCTTTGCATGTGCTGTTCTCTCAGCTGGAAGCTCCTTTTGCTCGTATACTTCTTCAAGACTTGGCAAAGTGCCCCAGAAACATGTGCTCACCTCTCCTAATGTTGATAATCACATAGTATTTAAAGTGGTTGTTTATGCAGCAGCCTCCTTTTAGGCTGAGAGCTCCGGCAATGCCCAAGCTATAGGAATTGCTACGTTATTGTTGTTGTTGTTACTATTACTATTGAACCCTGTAGTGGTGAAGAAGTGCAGAGAAGGAATTTTAAGCAAGGGCTCAGCATGAGTGAAGTTGAGGCCGGCGGTCAGGGAAGGCCAGGAGAATGGTAGGTGTGTGCTAGGACTCCCAGGCTTCCAGTTTGCAAAATGCTGGTGCAATGATGTCAGTTCTCCCGAAACATGTGAACATTTTCCATGGAGAAACACCTTCTCTCTGCTTGCAATTACTGATCTCAGCGAGTCTTAGGTAGCAGGGAAAATGACCGTTCTCCAAGTTGAGGAGTTTCTGTTCTGCAGGCAAGCATACCCACCCTGGTGAGATATGTATTGTACTGAGGGATTATATTATCTCCCTAAACTGCTGAAACGCAATTATAAAGAACACACGTTCGTGACAGGAATTTTAACTGCACAGACAGATTGAGCCCCACCGCATTCTCATGTGGCCACTCATTTAACCTATTGTTCGAGTCCATGTATGCAGACTTCAAGAAAACAAACACTAAATATTTGTAATCGCTGCTCTCAAGGCCTCCCTGGCTGAGCATGCAGGGCTGCAGGCTGCGTGCCAGCTTCCCATTTTCCCTTGCCCCTCCTTCGCTGAGCTGCACCCCTGCTCCCACAAGCTGTCACAAGTCATCATTTGACTGAGCTGTGTGCTCACTACCTGACCCCCCATTTCTCCCTTTTGTAAGATCATCATATGCTGATAGAGTTGGAAGACTTGGGTTCTGGTTCCCACTCTGCTGTGTGACCTTAGGTGGATCACTTGTCTTCTCTGGGACTATTTCCTCGTCTATGACCAGGGTTCTTAAACATGTGTTTGCACCATGGACCTCTGTGGCAATCTGGTGCCACAGAGGTCCATCAACCCCTTCTCAGCATAACATCTTTTAATCAGTAAAATAAAAGACACGGGACTATAAGACACACTAGTTACATTGAAATAGTTATCAAAATATTTATAAACTGTGATATTGGAGTACATAGGCTTATTTATGAACGCGTGAAGTGGCCCAGTCTAGTTGTGAGCATAATACCTATCCTAATTCTGAAGTGGTGATGGATGTAAACGAGATTTTGCGATGTCTGCGATAACTGTAATGTGCCACACAAACACCTGTGATTTTCATTAGTCACAAAGCCCCAGGTCGTAGGTCCCAGCTAGGACCCCTGTGGTCTGTGGCCTACATGCGTAATGAAGGAAATCCTAAGTTGCTGTGACATTAGTGAGGATAACACACAAGTGTTTCCTATGTAAATTACAGGTACCCCCTGAATTCTACCCATGAACCCCAGGACTAGATGGTCTCCCTGGGCTCTGCCAGCCCTGGCACTTCACTGGTGTCTGACTCTGCAAGAGGTAGGCCGCCATCTCCTAGCTTGAGCCCTTTGCTAAAGGGAGAAGGGAGTAAAAGAACCTTCCCCGCCCCGTGGTAACTGAGCCCCTGAGCCCCTGCTATGTGCTCAGCACCACCCTCCACCTTTCATATGCCTGTTAGTCCCCAGGGCTGGGAAAAGTCATCCCTCATCTCAGGTAATAAGTGTACAGGAAAACAGTGTTGGAAATACATCATTTAAATGTTAAATATGTAAACAGAGGTTCAAAACCCTGGCAGAACCCCACAGGTCCATCCTTAAACAGTTCCTCCCGAAACCTGCTCTGAAATAGGAAGGTCTGAATCACCACCACATTCTCCTGGAATATCTTGTCGCCTTTCTGTACCATCCACCTGACCCAGAGTAAGTTCTGTAGTCTTTTGGAGCCTCCGTGTCTGTCTCTGTCAAAGGGGCTGATAACTACTTCACAGGATGAAAGAACACAGTTATAGAGCAGGATACTGGGAGCAGTGTAGACACTGACCCCATTTGGACAAGGCTAGCCAGGACATCTGGATGCTGTTCTTGCATCTGGGGTGCTTGTGCATGAAGACCCTCCAGGGCGTTTGCTCCTGCTGCTCTGGGCCTGGTGTGAAAGGTGGAGTGCTGCCTTCACCACCTGACGCCCTGCCCAGGGCACGAGCATGAACGAGGAGCAGAGTGCTCAGGGACATGCCCTTCCAGTATGACTGGGGGGCCCTGCGAGCCCTGTTAAAGGCCCTGCCTCTAGCTGCTGAAACCCTCCACTTCCCTCCCCAGCCCTAGAAAGGCCATCAACAGTTGTGCATTTGCTTTTGCTGAATAAGCACCTGGGGGAGTACCTACTGACGCAAAAAGGCGTGGTTCTCGTATTTCCTTTTCTGGTGTCATTGGCAATTATCTCTGAAGCTTTAGGCTGGTTGCTTAACCTCACCGTGTTCCAGGTTCTTCCTCTCTGAAAAGTGGAGTAAGAATGTCTTCCCTGCCTGTGGAGAATCATGTGGTAGCACTTACAGTGAAAATCGGAGCAAAATAAAACCTAATCATGTGGAAAGAAAAAAGTGGAGCTCTCTTAAATGATTTTTGGGTACAAATGAAAATCAAAACCACAATTACAGGCTATTAATAGAGCAACACTATATACCAAAACTTATGGAATGTGACCAAAGCTGTACTTAGAAGCAAATCCATAGCCTTAAATGCTTCGTAGTCAATGAGAAAGAATGAAAATAAATAAAGCATTCAACATAAAAAGTTAAAAAAGGAGAAATCTGAGGAAATTAGGAAGCAATAAACCGTAAATATGGTAGAAATCAATGTGTTAGAAAATAGGAAAACATTAGACTTTATAAGTGAATCTAAAAGTGATTTTTTGAAGAAACCAATAAAATGGACATGCTCTTCTTAGATATAATCAAGAAAATAAGAGAGAAGGCACAAATACACAAGATTAAAGATGAGAAAGGGCATATAACTACGGATATGGACTAAATTAATTCAAATTACAAGAGGCTAATACATACAGCTCTAATCTAAGATATTGGAAAGCCTGAAATGCATGGTATTCTAAGACAATGGATACTGTAAGATTTGACTCAAAAAGTTAACTTGGATAAAAGCCATCGAAGCAATTCAAAATGATGTTTAATGAATTACCAAAAAAATAAAATAAAAATAAAACGAGTTTCAGAGAAGGCTCAAAACAGAGTTAGTTAGGGTTTTATTGGAGCAGGTGAGTGAATGGGGCAAGACAATGAGTCGGACCAGGTCGAAGGCACAGGGAGGTCAAGGTGAAGTCAGGCAGTCAAGGACAGGGGAGGCGTGTGGGAGGGGAGCAGGGCCGGGAGGCCAATCCAGAGTGTCTGCCTTTGGAGACTCGGGTCTGACTGGTTGGGCCCTGCCTATCTCTGTCCTTATGATCATACAGGGACATGACCTCTCACCACCTACTCACCCTTGAGATTTGTGACTGCCAACAGAAAAGGGTTTTGGAAAGCTTGAGTGCTTGTACTAATGCAATTTTAACACTAACTTGAGCGAAAGGAATACCCTTGTCATGTCCAAGAAGTTGATTCCTACAAAGCTATTGTGTTGATAATGTCAAGACTTCCAGTGCTTCCTGCGGGCTTGAATGTGTTACCCTGATGCGATGACAGGGGGGCTGGGGCCAGAGGGAGATGCCATGGGAAGCAAATGTGTCTTTCTCTCCAGGTCACTGTCCTGCAGTAACTGGCCTCTCAGACGCTCCGTGGAGTGTCTCTGGAAGCAGAAGATCAGAAGATGTTGGGATTTTAAAGGCCCAATTCCCAGGGACCATTACATGAATCATCGTACTTTACTTCATTCATTTAAAGGATGACATTGGCAAATACAGTCTTGGGAGCGAGGGGCTCCAGACCCAATGAGCAATAAAATGCTGCATAAGAATAGTACGTCCTTGCTGAAAACTATAAGACATTTTTGAAAGAAATTGAAGAAGACACAAAGAAATGGAAAGACATTCTGTGCTCATGGATTGGAAGAATCAACATAGTTAAAATGGCCATATTACCCAAAGCAATATACAGATTTAATGCAATCCCAATGGCATTTTTTAAAGAAATAGAACAAAAAATCATCAGATTTGTTTGTAACCACAAAAGACCCCTAATAGCCAAAGCAATCTTAAGAAAAAAGAACAATAATGGAGGTATCACACTTCCTAACTTTGGCTTGTACTACAGGGCTACACTAATCAAAACAGCATGGTATTGGCAGAAAAACAGACCCATAGACCAATGGAATAGAATTGAGAACCCAGAAATAAAACCACATAAATATGGACAGATAATTTTTGACAAAGAAGCTAAAAACATATAATGGAGGAAAGACAGCCTCTTCAATAAATGGTGCTGGGAGAATTGGATAGCCACGTGCAAAAGAATGAAACTGGACTGCTATTTGTCACCATGTACCAAAATTAATTCAAAATGGATCAAAGACTTAAGCATAAGACCTGACACAATAAACTGCATAGAAGAAAACATAGGTGTTAAACTTATGGACCTTGGGTTCAAAGGGCATTTTATGAATTTGACTCCAAAGGCAATGGAAGTAAAAGCTAAAATAAATGAATGGGACTATATGAAACTTAAAAGCTTCTGCACAGCAAAAGAAACCATCGACAAAATAAAGAGGCAACCAACTGAATGGGAGAAGATTTTTGCAAACAGTGCCTCCGATAAGGGGCTAATATCCAAAATATACAAGGACCTCATGCAACTCAACAACAAAACAAACAAACAACCCAATTGAAAAATGGGCAGAGGACCTGAAGAGACATTTCTCCAAAGAGGACATACAAATGGCAAATAGACATATGAAAAAATGCTCAACATCACTAATCATCAGAGAAATGCAAATAAATACCACAATGAGATATCACCTCACCCCAGTCAGAATGGCTATCATCAACAAGACAAATAGTAACAAATGTTAGAGAGGCTGTGGACAAAAAGGAACCCTCATACACTGTTGGTGGGAATGCAGACTGGTGCCGCCGTTATGGAAGGCAGTGTGGAGGTTCCTCAAAAATTTACAAATAGAATTACCATATGACCCAGCAATCCCTCTTCTGGGTATCTACCCAAAAAATCTGAAAACATTTATACATAAAGACACGTGTGCTCCAGTGTTCATTGCAGCTTTGTTTACGGTGGCCAAGACATGGAAACAACCAAAATGTCCTTCGATAGATGAATGGATAAAGAAGTTGTGGTATATATACACAATGGAATACTATTCGGCGGTAAGAAAAGATGATATAGGAACATTTGTGAAAACATGGATGGATCTTGAGAGTGTAATGCTGAGCGAAATAAGTCAGACAGAAAAAGCAGAGAACCGTGTGATTTCACTGATATGTGGTATATAAACCAAAAGCAACAAAAGAACAAGACAAACAAATGAGAAACAAAAACTCATAGACACAGACAATAGTTTAGTGGTTACCAGAGGGTAAGGGGGGTGGGGGGTGGGAGATGAGGGTAAAGGGGATCAAATATATGGTGATGGAAGGAGAACTGACTCTGGGTGGTGAACACACAATGGGATTTATAGATGATGTAATACAGAATTGTACACCTGAAATCTATGTAATTTTACTAACAATTGTCACCCCAATAAATTTAAAAACATAAATTTAAAAAAATTTTTTTAAAAAGTAAAATAAAAAAAAAGAATAGTAGGTCTTAATTGGCTACTTTTACTATCCCTTGGAAGGATTAATCTTATATGCTCTGCTCAACTGTGGTGGAGAGAGAAGGGGACTAATGGCTATCAAGTTCTCATGACTTGCCACCCATTTTCCATTCACTATTCTATGTGACTCTCACCATCACCAATTAATGGGCAGATATTATCCCTATGCAACAGAACAGACAACTGAAGAAATGAAATAACTTGCCAATGATCTTTTAGTTAGAAAGGGGCAGAGATGAGATTTACACCTTGATGTTAAGGTCCTTAGTTTTCCCATTTTACCGTCCTTCAGTTTTTCAGGAAGGCACAAGCCCAGAAAGAATATTTTCTGAAATGTTCCATCCTATTTTCCATGCTGCCTGTCTGGGAGCCCAGCAATAGCCCGTCTGTCTGCCTGAACAGATGTGAGCTGAAGAATCAGTCTCCCACTTTGTGTTTCTTTAGAGAGCCTACACAGCCTCTGTCCTGGTGATTTTTTTAAGGCTCTCTCTGCAATCTTTCTCTGATGCCTGAAATTCTGTTTGCAGGCACCAAATTTTTGTTTGATGTCATAATAAGAGGCAATGCCAAGGTAGGAAATGACCATGTGAAAGCAGACAAGTGGCCTTCCGTTAACATAAAAGAGTGACTTATTTCTAGGAGATGTTTTCCCAGAAGAAGGTCTGGACAGGAAGGTGACTAGGGTTAAAGGCACCAAACCTTTTGTGTAGGAATGTTTCTTTCAGAAAGGAATGGGCACAAGCAGGAGAGGCTGGGCATTGTCAAGACAGACCCTTCCCATTTTACAGCCTTATTACTTTGGGGAAAGGCTCCTGCAGTGTTAAACCAAAGCAGTACATTGTTGGCTTACGTTTATCAATGACCACTGTGACCTCCAGATTCCCTTCTAATGCATCAAGTTTATGACCCATCACTTACAGACACTCACAGATGCTTCGGAGTCAGAAAATGACGGCCAGGAGGTAGACTGTGCCTCACTGTTCTTTCCCTTTCTGTGACTATCACCCTGGACCAGTTGTCAGCAGCACCTGTCACTCACATTTCCATGTCAAGGAGTTTGGTAATTTATCATCAGTGTAGTTTAATCAGAGCGAGAGAGGCCTGGAGTGGATTTCATCAATCTTCAGGGAGGAGAGGTTTGACCCTTGACCTTCCCTGCAGCCCTAGTCTGTGTGACTCCATGATGGATTACAGAAGGTAACATGAGATAACAGGGGAGGAGTCTCACTAGCTTCAAGAGGGAGCTGGTGATCTTACCCAAGCTCGCTGGGCCTCAGCCTCCTCCTCTCTACACTGGGGACACTGGGCAACTTGGAGGGCCGTTCTGAAGGTCATTGTGTAAAAGCATCCACAGCCAGCACATGATAGGGGCTAACAGCTTTGGATTCCTTACCTCTTTCAATTTTCGTTTTTAGAATAGTTACTGCTGTCGTTCTCTGTGGCTATCACAATCTTGCTCAGTGATCCAGCTCCATGAATGGGGTGACGCACAGCCTTCATCTGCTTCCCACAGTTCCTGACAAATAACTCTGCCGTCCTATGTTGTTGCCTCCTTAGTCCCCAGGAGGGAGCTGCCACACCGAGCACCCACTTTGTGCCAAGCGTGTTTCATAAATGATCTAATGTAAACCTCCAGAAGTTCAGGAAAATAAGCATTGTGCTCATTTTAGAGAGGAAAAGGTGGAGACTCAGGAAGGTTCAGTGATGTCCCAGCAGTCGCACATAATAAAGAGGTGGTGTTTGAATGTTAATTTGAGTGTGTCTGACGACTAAATGCCAGGATCACAGGCACTGTCACCCCTCCTCCGATCACAAGGGCTCCCCTATGGGTGGCCACTGTACAAAGGGCACTTTTCTGGGAGAAATGGGGTTGTTCCCATTGTTTTGATGTGGTATCTTTGCCTTGTTGGCTTCAAGTAATGGAATTCTTGAAATACTCAGTCTCCTCACCTCGTCTTGCCGCCTTCCGAAAAAGGTTCAAAAGTAGTGATGTGTATTAGGTGACCTTGTCTCTGGTTGAAAGAAAGGCTCTGCCCTCTTGGCAGAGCTTGTGTCTGTGGTATCTTGACACTATTTGTATGTGACTCGTTTGGTTCTAGTTCAGGCTCTGAGCTGGGCACTGAGACCACAGCTCTATTTCTCCAGGACTCCCAAGGCCACGGCAGGGGCAGACTCTTACATCCCGTTACTCCTCAGGAGATGGTTTCAAGGGTGGCAAAGAGTCAGGTCCAGAACAGGACCAGCCCTGGTGCAGTTATGCAGGAGGCAGAGTTTGTCCTGGGCATATGCCACTCTTTCTGTGGGGGCACATTTCAGCCAGGTAGAGTGTGGCACTGAAGTATGGTGGAAAGGTCCTGGAGCCAACTGCTTTTAAATGCCAGCTCTACCTCTTACAAGCTCCAGGAATGTGGTCAATTCACTTAACCTCTCTGGGCCTTAGAATCTTCATCTATAAATAGAGTTAAGCCCCAGACAAACTTATGCCTGGAGGTACCTGGAGCTTGGTAGATAGCCCTGAGGTTCCATGTGGACTTTTTCTTGAATTTATGCCTTTACCTCCTTCTTCCTTTCCAGATGGACTTTAAGAATCCCTGAGTACTTGGATTTTAGATGCATGTGGTAGTAATGTGCCTCGTTTCTGTTTCCATTGAAGAACAGTACCTGTTTATTGAAGTCTACCTTGTGACGGTTCGCTCCTCGGGCAGGCATTAGCTGGAGCATGCCTTTGAATCATCCTGATGGAGGGACCTATTTCTGATGGGATGGCCTGGCCAGTGTCTGAAGATATGGCCAATTCCTAATATGATCCTCAGTGGTAAGAGGCCACTACCTAGTAGGAAGGCCAATTTCTGCCTCAAGAAAAGGCAACCATGATTTATTGAACGTGCATGATGGACCTAACTTTGTGTGTGAATTATATATGATTTAAAGCAGTCCATGGAGATCAGCATATAGATGACAGCCATTGAGAGCCTAGGTTCTAATATATTGCCTGGTTCAAATTTCATTTTTGCCACTTTAAGCATGTCACTTAACCACTGTGTATCTCTGTGATGATAATAGAATCTCTGTTATAGGGCTTGGGGGAGGAATTGTCTCCTGCCACATAGTAGGTGTCCGATAACATTTAACTACCCTTATTTTTTTTATCCATATCTTGCTGACAGGGAAACCAAGCCTTGGGAAGGGAGAGTGAGAGAGTCTTCCTCCTCCAAGAAGAAAACCCAAGTTTAGATCTTGCCTCAAATCTTGCCTAAGATCCAATTCTGGATCTCAGCATTGTCCTATACTCATTTTCAGTCCCATCTACCTCTTTGCAATGTAAGGTCATAAGCTCCCCCACTCACTGGGAGTGATGCCCATAGGGGACATCCTGGGGACAGCATGACAATGAGACATGAAGCCTTGGTAGATCTCTCCTGGACTACTGAAGGCAGACCCCGGTGGTGGGAAAGGTAGAGTTCACAGAATCTCCATAAGTTTCACAGGCAGAGCCTGAGCCTTATAAATGCCACTTGGCTATATGAGAAGTGAGTTACGACCATCCTGTTGATGAATAACAAGCCCCATGTCATAAGAGTGGCTTTCAGGTCTATGCATTACCTCTTTCAATCCCTGTAGCCATACTAGGGAAGTATGCCTGTTGCCCTTTACCATTAGAAAGCTGAGGGCAGGGAACTTCACATCTTTGCCTTATAGTACACATTGGCAAAGGCGAGGTTTGAACTTGGGTTGGACCATTTAGTCTGTGCTCTCCCTCTACCCACACTGTCTTTCTCCATGAGGATAGGACTGGAGGGCCAGCAGAGGGCCAGGAGAGGGTCCTGGCAGGGAATTAGGGAGAAATTGGCAACAGACAATCCATGATCCCAATAAGCAGTTAGGTAAAGCGAGGCTCCTCAGGAAGGAGGTAAGACTGGGCATGGTATAGAGAGCCCATGATAAGAGAATGCCTCAACCTGGAAGTCAGGGAAAGTTGGATGAGGCAAGATTGTTGACCACAGGTTTTTCTGGGATGCCTCAACCCTCAGGCAGGACTGCTCACATGGGCACAGTGGGAAAGCTCTCCATAAATCTGGCTGTCACTCCTACGCAGATAGCCGGGGCAGGTCGGGGGCCCACAGAAAGCCCACAAAAAGCCTAAAATATTTACTATCTGTTTCTTTAAGAAAAAGTTTGCAAACTTCTGACCTGGAAAATTAAACGCATGAAAACACACACACACAACAAACAAACAAACAAACAAACAAAACCTAAGAAAAGATTGATA
Organism: Rhinolophus sinicus; assembly: GCF_036562045.2. Lineage (NCBI taxonomy): Eukaryota > Metazoa > Chordata > Mammalia > Chiroptera > Rhinolophidae > Rhinolophus > Rhinolophus sinicus. The sequence goes on from NC_133759.1 coordinate 38,090,469, forward strand.
TGGGCAGGATAGCATTACCAAATTTCAAAATGTTTACTAAATACCCACTAAAATCTGTTTGGTATTGGTGCAAGAGTAGAAAATTGTTCCATGTAACAGAAGAGTGCAGAAAAAGGTCCAAATATTGGGAGAACCTACGTCTAGCATATGATAAGATGACATCTCAAATAACCGAGGAAAGATGTACTATTCAGTAAACTATGTTGATATCTAGAAAAAGGAAAAATAATCTCAGCACTTTCCTGATGCCTTATATGAAAGAAATTCTAGATGAATACAATATTTAATACTAATCAGTGGAATTATAAAAAGGCTAAGAGGAAACAAAAACTACAAAGGAAAGAGGTTGATGTATTGGCTTTAAAAAAAATGTAAAGCCTACCTAGTAAATTTACTGTAGCAAAGCTAAAAGACACATGAAAAACAAGACAAATTACCCTCAACATGAGAGACAGAGATGGTATGCAAAGTCTCAACAAATCAGTGAGAAAATACTAGAACGATCTAATAGGATATCAGCAAAAAGCATCAACAGGCAGTTCATAATACACAATAAAGAAATCACAGATCTCAAATAAACAAATGGAAAAACATGGAAAAACGCTCATTCCCTTCTTGATTAAAGAAGTGTAAATTAAAACAACTCATATATCTTTATTTATCTGTCAGATTAACAGGTTGGCAAAGATATAAAAAATGTCAAGGGTGTGTGGAAACAGACATTTGCACACATAGTTTGGAAGTAGTAGTTGCAATCTCATTGGAGGGTAATTTGACTGTATTTATGAACATTGTAAATTCATCTACACTTTGATCCAGCGTTGCCATATTTAGATGTTTATCCTACGGGTCTACACAAACACACATAGGTACTTGGAAACAGAGATTCATTGCACATTGTTTGTATTAGTAAAACAATAGGAAATAACCTAAATGCCCATCATTAGGGTTTAATTGTGTCAATGTTTCTCAAACCTGAGTAATGTATTGATTCCAATTAAGGGGAAAAGAAATTCTCAGAAACCCTTTCTGTTGAATTTAATTATTTTTATTATGATGTTCCCTTAAAATGTGGAAATGTTGAACTAAGTATAACCTTCATAGGTTTATAGGTCTTATAATTCTATAAATAAAAAAACACATGTATAAATGATATACAAACAAATTTGAAACCAGTAAAATTCAAGTTAACAATATTAAGTTTCCTACAAGATTAGGGCTATTCTGCTGAAACTAAAGGGTGGCTATTGTGTTAACAGTGGTGTCGTATAGACACAGATTCAATTTTATATATAAAATCTATACTTTGGGGTCAATAACACTAATGAAAAGAAAGCCTACTTACATAAACAGGCTTTGGAAATCATATTAATGTATTTAGGCTTTGCTTGTTAGTTCAGGCTATTCAAATCCATGATTAATCAAAACCTTCAAATGCCAGTTTTAATGAGCTGTCATCGATAATACTGCGAAGCTACCCAGTTTATTTGAAGATAATGCTAGCATCATGGCTTATTGAAATGTGTGTTAAATAGAGTTTAATCTAATTATCCCTGGAGCTGAGACCAGCAGCCTTCTTCTTTGGCTCTTCCCTGCCATGCTTGTTGCTAACAAGTGGAGGCACGCTGGCTGTGTGTGCACAGGTGCAGAGTGCCGTGGAGGGCATGGATTGAGTTCTATTTCCTGCCTGTTCCACCCAGAGGCCTCATTTTCCCTCCTCACCTTTTTCTTTTCAAATGTCTTTGAAATCTTTGTTTCCTCGGGCTGCCATGATGTCGTTTCATCTTCATTTGCAGTGACTGTCATGGTAAACACAAGTGACGGTGCTGCAACTTGGTTCAAAGATGGCCACGCAGGTGATCCAAAACAGGGCTTTCACTCACGGACTAAAAGAGATACCGTGAAAATGAACACGCAGAGTCCACAAAGTCTGACATGCTGACGACCAGGCTCATGGGAATAAGGTGAAATTTCAAAGTTACAGAGGAAGTGTTGGAAGAAGTAGGTGAGGGAAGAGAAAGGAATCCCAGCTCCAAAGTCATCATCGCAGGATGTATGACTATTTCCTGGGAAAGCTTTTGGTGTGGCTGTTGAAAATGTGCCTGAACTTTGGAACCAAGATAACATGGGTTCATATCTGGGCTCAGTCACTGACTCACTAGACTGATTTGGGCCTAGCAGAATGGTCAGTGCCAGAGCTGGGCCCTCAGCTTCCTGGGTTATTCGCCCACTTCCTGCCCCGCCTAATGGACTCCTGCTCCTCATTCATGATACCACCCAGAACCCCACCAGGCAGGGTCCCCTAGGGCAGTGGTCAGGGGCAGTGGAGGGGTGTGCAAACGGGCACCAAGCTTTTCCTTAAAGATCTGGGTGACGCAGCTCTGCGTAGTTGAGTAAGTGTTGGCAGCGAACGTTGAAGCATTTAAAATCCTTATATCAGATGTTTTCATGCATTTCCCTGCTAAGAAGTGCAAAGCGTGCTTGGTTTAACCATGGTTATTTACAGCCCACAGACAGTGGCTGGCAGTTCGAGGGAAGCCAAGGGTTTTATTTCCTCACTCCTGTTTTCCATTTCTGTGATTTATGACCCTTGGGCCTGGCACAACTCGCCTGAAAAGCTCTGAACTCAGTCCACTCCCACCGGGCCCCTGCGGAAAGCAGGCCCGCTTTCTGGGGGTGCTGGTAAGCTACAGGGGGTGTGCCCTTGGGAGAGGAGGCCTGTTGTCCATGGGTGGCTGGTCAGCCAAGCTGTCCTCCTCTGTTTCTGACCCTGGAAGCACCAGGCCCAAAACTCTTGACATAAAAATGGAGGTCAAAGCTATAATTTGCAGTTGTTGTTTCCACCTGCAATTTGACCTTTGATTTCCCTTAGGTAAAATGCTTGTTTAAAAAAAATTAGCCACTTCTGTTCAAGGCTATTATCATCCATTTTTGTCTTGATTCTTGGGCTCTTCAGTTTCGGAGGAATATTTCCTGGCCTTGCCTACCCCCTGCCCATGCTAGGGTTGGACAGGAGGCCCGGTCTGGAGTGTGCACTGGGCTGGGCATTGACCAAAGGTGCCCCTCCCTTCCTGGCAGCTCCCCCACAACCTGGGTGGGAATGGTAGCTGTTCTTGGCACATAGGAGGTGCTTCATAAATGACTGCTGAAGGGATTGGACAGACGAGGGATGTCTGGTTTTATGGGCCCAGCCACAGAAGGGCAGGTGTGCCTCTTTGCCCAAATTGTTATATTCAACCATGTTCACTGACGTGTGAGAAGAATAATATCCGTAGTAGTACTCAATGCAACTGAACACGTACTCTGTACTAACCTCCTCTAATGCTGACGGCAACCTTATAAGGGAGGTACTATTATTAATTCCCATTTTCCAGGTGCGGAAACAGAGGCCCAGAGAGGTGAAGCAATTTGTACACGATCATAAATCTAGTTAGTTGTAGAGATGGGATACAGACTCAGGTCCATGTGACTCCTGAGCCTGCACTCGTGGCCACGATGAGATACGTAGTCTTCTTTCAGATCATTGGAGTGCCTTGGCCATTAAAAGCTCTCGTTGTAGGAAGCAGCGGGGGTTGTACTCTTACCCCTGTTGGAGCAGCTTCTGGGCTCCCCAGTTAGGAACTGTCTCTCCTCCTAACATCCTGCCTGGAGCACTCACCTGCCCCAAATCTCTTCCTGATGCTTTTTCAGGGACACTGTCTTATCTGCCCCCTGCGTTTTCATCCTGAAACAGAGGCCAAGTCTGGGAGCAGCAGCCGTGCCCACCAAAATGCCTCCACTAGTGATTCTGTTCCTGATTATGTCCCCCTCCCCTTTTTATCAGCCATACCAGAAGTTTATCATTTCTTATTAGCTTTTTCAAATAACCTACTATTGGCTTTCTTGATCTTTTCTAAATTACAGTTACCATTTTATTAGTATTGGCTTTAATCTTTATTATTTCTTTCTTCGACTTTCTTTGGGCTTATTTTACTCTTCTTTTTCCAGTTAAGGAAGATGGGTGTTTCAGCTCATTAATGTTTTGTCTTTTCTTCACTCAAGGCTTTGCATTTTCCTGTAAGTACGTCTTCAGCCGAATCCTGCGTATTTTGATGTGTGTATGTCCTTTATCATTGAATTCAAAATATTTTCTGTTTATATTATGATTTCTCTTTTGACTCATGGGTTATTTAGAAGTGTGTTTCTTAACTTCCACATAAATGGGAGATTTTGAGGGTTTATCTTTCGATAATTGATGTCTCCTTAAAGCCTATGAAAAAAGAAACACCCTCCCATTTGTCACTCCTGAACCCGTGGCAGGAGCTTATGCCTCCTCGTCACAGGGCCTTACACCCTTGCTGCTCAGGCCGTGTCAGTCTCTCCATTTCCCAGATGAAGAAATTGAGGTGAAAGACTTCGCCTGATGTCACACAGCTGTTGTGTGTGCAGGTGGTGAGAAGAAGGTGGTCCAGTCAAGCCCAGCTCTTTCTGGTTCCAAAGCTCAGCTTTGCGCCCACCCCTCTCCATTTCATGGTCATCAGGGATGTGAACAGTGGGGAGAAATAGGAGGGTCCGCATCAGCATTACTCAGGGGGTGTGGGGGGGCACCAACATCTCCCTCCCTGCAGTTACCCCTTCACATCCTGTCTTGTGCTTATTTTCACCAATTACAGTCCTCTCTCCAGACTTCCTGGGTGATTTTTGACAAATTCAGGCTCTGGTCACCGGCTCTCCTCGTTTCAGCTATCCACAGCAAGTAGCAATGCTTCTACAGTCAGAGCAGCAAAAAAAAAAAAAAAAAAAAAAAAAAAAAAAGTTATAAAAATGCAAAAATAGCTTGGAGGGAAGGGCCTGCCTTGGGATGTGAGTGACATATCATTTGAGCAGGCGATGGATGTCAGCGCCTGCCTCCCACACTCCGCCTGATGGGCAGACCTGTCAGCAAGCGGCTTCTTTATGATTCCATCATAAAACAAGCTCATCCGGGTGGTTCATCCTTAGCAAATATTAAGGAGAAAAATGAGGACTCTGGTCATTATTTGGCACACAGGTTTTCATTATTGTGTTGTCCTCCAGCATGTTTTTCTCTACCCTCCTGGAGATAATCTCTTTGCTGTCAAATTACTCAAGGCAGCCGGAGAGAGAATTTGCTCCTGCACATGTCCTTTCCAGAGATCATCAATAAATAATAAATAAACTTGGGAGTTTCTAGAGCCTTCTGTTTTGTAATGAGGTCACTTGAGCTTGAAGTAGGGAGAAAGTAAGGTCTTTAAGGAGAAATGGAGAAAGGCCATGGTCCGGAAATTCTGAGTGTTAGGGATCTAACTTGCCAGGTGTCAATCTTTTAAAAGACTTGAAATAGTGGAGTTTAATACTGAGTCCACAACTAGCCCAGGGCTGGGGCAGGCATGTGGTGGGTGATCCCTGTGGCAGGATTGTCCCCAGGGAAGACGGCCCTGAAAGCCCTGGTGTCTTCACTTGCTTGACATGAGCCAGGCAGCCAGTTTAGTTTGTGGTGTTTGTTCAGAGTATGTATGGGACACTGTGCATTATTTTCTGTAATATAAAAGCAATGCATGATCATTCGGGATAAGATACAATTAAGTGAAAAAAGAAACTTTCCTTTCATTTCAGCATTTATAATCACTTTAACTTTCTTGAGTACATTTTTTCAGACTTTTCTCAAGGAAAATACTGTGTTTTCCCAAAAATAAGACCTAGCCGGACCATCAGCTCTAATACGTCTTTTGGAGCAAAAATTAATATAAGACCTGGTCTTATACTATATAAGTATTAGTATAAGTATATAGTATAAGTATATAGCTTATTATACTATATAAGACCGGGTCTTATAGTAAAATAAAACTGGTTCTTATATTAATTTTTGCTCCAAAAGATGCATTAGAGCGGATGGTCCGGCTAGGTCTTATTTTCAGGGAAACACAGTATATATATATGCAAAATGGATCTTATTGCGTGCATTTTCTTTTGAATCTTACATTTTCACATAACTATGTATTGGAGACATATTTCTGTGTCAGTAAATATCCTGGTGTAGTGTGTTGATTGCGACATTGCATTTCATTGAATGAATGTACCATAATTTATTTAACCAATATTTTATTTTTGGGCTTTTAGTTTTCCTTTTTTTTTTTTTCTGCCACGAGCAGTGTTGTGATCAGTAACCTTAAAGCTAATTTGATGTGCACATCTTTAATCCTTATAACCCTGAGATAAATCCCTAGGAGAATTGTTAGGTGAAACGGGAGACTCCTGTTTTTAATGCTTTTGATTTGCTTTGCGTTAGAACTGAATCCCTGATGCTCTCACTCACACAGTTTGACTGTTAAGGGTCTCTATGTCTTCTAGTCTCTGTATACGACACAGCAGACAAACTAGATAAACATTCCCAGGCCTGGAGGTATGTACACCCTGAGCATAGCTTCGTGATAACACCTAACACTCTGAATTGAAATCATTTGTTTGCTTACTCTTCTTTCTCTCCCTCTGGACTAGAAGCTGCTTGAGACAAAGGATTCTTATTTATCTTTATAACTCCAATGCCTGGTGTATAGTAGGAGCTCAGTAAATACTATTTCATTCCTCTAATAAATATTTACTGAGTGTCTACTATGTGCTGGGGGCACCTCAGTGAGCAAAGCAGATTTACATCCCTGCTCTTGCCGAGCTTTCAGCGAGCTGAGCTGTGAGGTCAGTGTCGGCCCTCTCTCCAGCAGTGGTGTCTCCACCTTCACACCCAGCTTCTCTCTAAAGTCTTCCCTGCCCCCCTCCCGCTCCCCCAGACCTCAGGGCAGTGCCCAGGAATTCCACCGCTGTGAAGGCCTGTGTGATTTATTTGGCTCTTAGCCTGTGTGGTGTGAATTGTTTTCTGTATTTTTATAGCTCTCTCTGGCCTCCTGGCTTGACCTACAACTACTTGAAAGGTGAGAACACCATGAAAATAGAGACCACGACTTCTGCATCTGTGGGTTCACAGCTCCAAACGCTGCCTGATACAGAGCTGGCTTGTGGGGTGAAGTTCTGCACCCAGTGCGGCCCAGCCAACACCGGGCTTTGGAGCTGCCGATGGCTCATCTTCTCTGCGCTGGCTCCCCAGCATTTAATGCTTGAATTGCATTTTCCACCTCTGAATTCTAAGATGAGTGGAAAAGGCCCAATTCTCTCAATGAAATAGAAAACATATAAAACTTATTAGAAGCAAACTCAAGCGAAACATGCATTCTGCTCAACTGGCCATGCTGCCTGAGGGCTCCACTGTGAGCCTGAAGTTCTCAGCCACAGCTGGAGCTGGTTCCTGGGGCTCACTCTGCTGTGGGCTTTCTGTCCTAGCAGTTCTCTGCCTCCTGCTGACCCTTCCGCTGTTCTCTGCTGGCTGCCCTCCCCTCTGACCTGTTCCAGGCCTTCCCAGGCTGACTGGGGAGTGTAGTATTGCAAAGCTCTCACACACGACATAGTCTTTCTGTCAGCACCTGCTCAAAATTCCATCCTTAAAAAAAGAGTCCGAGAGTTCTACCACTGTTTCCGTTGCTCCAGTTAGTTCTGTTTCTGTTGTACCATGCAGAAGTTTTCAATAGTAAGAGATGTGGGAGGCACCCCTTTCTCAGGGAGAATCAGCTCTGCTAACGCCCTGTGGAGATGGGCCTGCCCTACACGCTGGTGAGGCCTTCCTACAAAACCCCATTGTGCCTGGAGCTGGAGGGGTTTTGTCAACCTCCCCTTCATTTAGAGGGGAGGGAGAAAATCCACTGAAGCCTTTGATTTGAAAATACTCAACCGTAGAACACTCTTCTCTTCCATCCTACTGCCCACAAAACCCTTTCTTCTGGTGTCCTTTTTTATCCAATATCAAATGCCCACCTAGCTGTAGCTGCCAGCATGTGGAATGCTGGACTTGCTCCTCAGCTGGGATTTAACTGTTTGATGTTTTGCATGTGGACTCTCCAGGATCCAATCCAGATTTGATAGTGATTATTACATCACCGTCTCAGGGGAAGTGGTGGGAACTGGAGAGAAATGAATCAACCAATGAAAAGTCGCTGAGAAGCTTAATTTGGGGGATATCAGGGATGGAAAGGAAGGAGGGCAGAGAGGGGGGAAGCAGGGATTACCGTGTGGGCTGGTGGTATTTGGAGCCTCCCTCCAGCCACTTAAACTCTGTCCTCAGGACTTAGCCCCCTCCCCCAATCCTCCTTTAGACCAGTGTAGGGAGAGGCTTGCAGCAGGTCCCCAGTGGTGATCAGCCCTCATCCTTCACTCTGCACCTATGTTTGGCTTGTCTCCTTAACAAGGTGATAAGTGCAGAGGCATGGAACTCACCTCTGCGGGTTGACTGGTTCCTTGAAGAATTGGGAGTTCGAATCTGGAACTGCCCGGCGCACAGTGGTTGATGGTCGGGGCAGAACTGACCCATATTTTTGCCAACCTGAAACCAAAGTGCGATACAATATATTTCTGGGAGGATTGGAAAATTAAAGGTAACTTTTCAATCTGGATTGCACGCTGCCAGCAACCTGTCTCAGGAGCTCCACGTAATGAGTATATTGTCTCTGATACGGGGCCTTGAGGACCGATAGGTGAAAAGCTGTGCCACGGCCTGGAATTATTATGCTCACTCGCAGAAGAGGGCGAGAGTGACGCGTGGTGATCTATTAGTGCTGTCTTGGGGTTAATGTAAGCGTTCCTGCCACTAGAGCAGAGAAAAGGGGAATGGTGTGGGGGGAGGTAGTGTGGGGGAGGGGGTGGAATCAGTAGTATTAGCAGAGTCATGGTAATACATGCAATCTTTTATTTCTGGGATGGTTTTTTTGAGCTGGTTATGAACTGGATACTTCTTTTTAGTTTATAAGTTGGAGAGAATGAGAATTTGGGAAAACCAGTCCAACATTCTGGTTCACACAGCAGCTATGTTTGGCCTCTTAAAGCTGGGGTTGTCTTAGTCTTTGAAAAGGGGAACTGAGAAGTGAACGTCTATGCAGAAGGAGATCTAGGAATGCTGAGGTATGGAGTATGAGCTTTGATGTCAGAAAGACCCGTTCCTGAATCCTGGTTCCATGTGCCATTAGCACGACCATTGTCTGATTTCTTCATCTGTAAAGAGAGCTAAGCCTGTCTTCCTAGCCAGGGTGGTTATGAGGCTCAAATAGCATCACGCGTGTTTGTCAAGGCATCTAGCATGGCGCCTGGTAGGAAACAGCTACTCCTCCAACTGTGGCTCTGGTTTGCTGAGGTGTCGCCTTCTCGGCATTTCAGACTTCACTATAGTCACACAGTGGCCTCTGAGGCACAGGCCAAGAAAGAGTTGGGTGGTGGATGTGACGTTTTGAATCTGTTGATTATCAATAATCACATTAGCATCAAAAATCTAAGGCGTGAGCGCCAGTCTCTAAGAGATACAAAACATCCCCCCAAAAGGTAACAGTGAGCCCCGGGAGTACCCCAGCAGAGGTGGAAGGTTCATAGATCATGGACACTGTAGAGAAGATGGCTAGGGCGGTGGAAAGGAGGAATGCGAGTCTACACATTGTGTTTTCCAATATGAGATTCAAATCGTTATTTTTAAAAAGCTAGAAAAAAATCTGAGGAAGCATATACTGGGTTTTGTGTTTAGCTTTCTAAGTGGTCCAGTGCATAAAAGTTTTATTATTCTCAATTATTTGGTAGGGAGCAATTAACATATACTGACTCTGTGGTGGATATGTTTATATACATGATTTTCACAATTCAGGTACAAGGCACGTTATCCATATCTTAACAGATGAGGAGATTGATAGCAAAATGTGTCATCTGTAGACTCAAGTTGCACAGCTGGAGTGAGGCCAGGGTTCCCGTGCAGTCTCATGGTTTTCCTGCTGCCTCTGGAACACAGAGGATGTTGGGAAACCTTCCTGGAGTCTTTGTCCCTTCCCTGGCCCCGTGGGTGCCCTTCTTTAGGCTCTGACAGCAGGTGGGTCTCTCGCCATCACCACTCTTAACTCACTGTGCTGTGCTTGTCTGATCTCTAGTCTTTAGAGTGAGCTCCTAAATTGCAAACACCGTGTGGGCTTCACCCCTGACCCCAGGACCTTCCTGGGGCTGGCTGGTATATAGTAGGTACCTAGGAAGCATCGTTTGAATGAATGTTGGAAGATAGCACCCAGGTGTCCTTTGAGCGATGGTGGGTCTCGACATCATCTACTCAGGGTCCCATTTGGGCTCATGTTCATCCCAACTCAACTTTCTTTCCCTGGTCCATGGGTCTTTTTCCATCAACACTAATGCTCTCCCAGCTCTCACTCCTCTAGACTCCTAAGATTCTCAGCTCCCTGGACCCCAGCTTCGTTCTGGTTGTTTCCCCCCTTTCTGAGGTGCTGCTGCCCACACAGGCTTCCACAACCCACCTGCGCTTGAGCTTCTTGGCTTTGACTGCACATCCCACATCGGTGAAGCCACCATTCCACATGCTCTCAGCTCAGCGCTGTCCCAGGGGCTGGAGCTCGACAAGCCCACGTGGGCTAGGCCACGTGCAAGGTCTGCCACCGGCATCAGGTGAATGCAAGGTGTGCTACGAGGATGGCACAGTGATGTACTGGGGGAGATTTCAGCCTGCTTCTGCCACCGCTCAGCCGAGGGACACCTAACACTCTCAGCCTCTTTGTCCTGTGTCTGCAGGAGGGCTAAAGATACAGATCAAGTATTAAGTTTCCCAAAGCACAGATTGGACGGCGATACTGTGAAAATGCTGTATGTGGAAGGTGAGTCGGGAAGGTGGAGAAGGCGGCTCGCTGACCTCCCTGTCCCGAACTCCAGAGCATACACAGGGATGCTGGGGGCCTAGGGATTCATCAACGTGTTATTTCTTTGTGGAAAATGGACCTCGGAAAGAACGGAAGATGCCTCTGTTGATGACAGGATGGAGCAAAAGGTGAAAACGTGTGAAAAAGTGATGGCTCTCGGCAAGCAAAGAGCCCTTCGGTGGGGGAAATGGTACGATGGTGGCATTTGTCAATGTGGGTTTTCCCCGCCTTTAGGGCAAATCTCTCACTGATGGCAAGGCACTACTAAAAATGAGCAATGAAGAAAAGATAGAAAATATGAGAGGAAAGCATTTGGAATTTTCATTTGTTTCTTTATTTTGAAAGATTAATTTCTTAGCACCGAGGCGGATGTTTCTCTTTCCACATGTTGGCCATTAGTATTCTGTGTGAAAAGTTCAACACTTGAAACGGGTAAAGATTACCTGCCAGTGCTTTCCCCATGAATCAGACTGAAAATGCAAACTGTGACACGAGGCAGAGGCATTTCTTTTATGTAGTAGGGAATGGGAAGAGGACATTTCTGGCTTTCTGTGCTGCAGCCCCGGGGGCTGGTAGGTCACAGGGCTAATTCCTCAGCCACTTCCCCACCCCCACCCCCACTCATGTGCACCTCTTCCCACTTCCAAGCTGTGCCCCAATATCATACCACCCCTGTCTCCTTCAGGAGCACTTCTGAACTCTTCAGAGAGGAAAAGGACAAGAACCTGCCTGGGGGAGGGAGCTCCGCTCATTTTTAGCTACTGAATTTAGCTGTCATTCTACTCTGGAGATCAGGGAATGCTTGGGGTTAAATGCTCAAGCTCCACAACTTAATAGTTCTTTGGCCTTCAGAAAGTTGCTCTCTGGATTTAGATGACTTATTAAATGTTATTTTTTACATAAAATGCCGATGTAACTACCTGTGGGCTGATCCATTTAACTAACCATAGGCTGCTGCTCACTGCTCTCACTTGCCTGGAGTTAGTGTTGGGCAGGGCCTCTCTCCCCTGCTGCTTGGAGACAAGCCTTTTGGGAGAGCTGCAGGGACTGAAACACCTTAACTGGAAGGGGGTGGGGGTAAGCTGGACTCCAGACTCCCAGCAGGGGGTGCCCAGGGAGAGGCCTCGGAAGTGGGACTGTAATGCAGCAGTGCAGTCCTTTCTGCTCCTCCCTGTGACCTTTCTCCTGACTTGACTTATTCCGGGCTCTTGGCTCCTCTCCTGCAGCTGACCTGTACTTGCCTTCTCTCCTACTCCGAGACCTCACAGGGCCGTGTGCTGTATTGGGAGGCTGGCCGGGGAATAATGGGAATGGGCATTGCTTTCTGCATTGGGGCTCACCTACTGAAATACTGTGGGGTGGGTCATCTTCTGGACTTTGCTTTGCAGGGCTCGGGCAGAGGAGTCTGGGAAATGCATCCTTGGAGTGGCTATGTCTCCATTTCTGCGCCTTGCTGGGATTAGAACGAGTTAGGCTCACCCTGGATTTTAAGATCTTCAATATGCTGACCTTTGTTTTCTTCTCCACGCCCCACACTACAGTCTAATGCTTCCACACACACCCCTCCGAGCGGGGGAGTGGGTCCTGGTTCCTGTCACACCCCACATGTCTGCCTGCCTCCAGCCTTGCTCTTCCCACCATTCCCTTCGGGAGTGCCTTGGCCACTCGTCTGTACCACTTCACCTCTTTTTGTTCAGTCCATGAAACCTTCTCATATCCACCGTAGTGTCCTGCTTACGACTCATTCTGGGGCTTGACCTTTGCCAGGGCCTGTGTAAGGTGCTGGTGGTCCAAAGAACTGTGCGTGGTTCCTGGCTGTGGTGAACTCCCATCTGAGCTTGATCTTTTATACGTTCTCCATGTTTGTTTCAGGAGCATGCGGAAAATGTAGGCACTTTCCAAATGGGTGCAGCCGTGGGTAACATCCTCTTTTCTACCCCAGGACCTTTGCATATGCTTTTCCTGCTCCCTGGATCAGTCTGATTCCTCCGCTGGACAATTAAACTCCATTAGGTCTTAACAGAAATATTACCTCATGGAAACCTTTTGACTGCTGGACACTACATGGGGGTCATTTTAATAAGCACTTGTGGCTTCTTACCTCTTCTGTCATAGTGTTTATCATAGTTTTTACTGCTCTGCTTTTGGGATGATTTGAATATTTTATGTCTCTTTTTCAAGATTGTAAGCTCTATGCAGTAAAGGGTGATCTAATTTGTTCACAAGTCTACTATGTTGCTATTTGATTAATTTGTATCAAATCAACGGCTGGATAGATGGATGAATGGATGAATGAATTAGTGGCTAGTTGGGTGAATGAACGATGGACAGCATAAAACCAGGCCTTTCCAAACAGCAGCTCTGATCACTCAGAGACATCCAGGTGTCTCTGCCTTTCCTTTTTCTCTTCAGCCCATAGCCTGTACTTTGTCTCTCCCACCTTCCATCGCCCCTCGACCTCATTCCTGAGTGTCTTTGCATTTGCAGAGGCAGAATCTGGTTCTTGTGTTGCGTGGTGCATGATGAGTTTGTGTTTTCAGTGTAGGATTTCCATCCGCTGGCTTTTAGCCCCTAACTGCTGGGGAGTCCCCTCCTTCCGCACGGTGACGCTGCCTTGCTCTGGTGGTCATGCTGCCTCAGAGGCATCTGTGGGTAGGACACAGCCATGGGTCATAACACGAGTGACCACATCAGCATCCCTGTCGCTAGAGCCCAGCGATCTTTTTTGAGGATTTTTTCCTTCTTTTTTTTCTTCCAAGTAGTAAACTTTGATCCTCGGCCTCCATTCAGCAAGCATCAAAGGTAGATTCTTGATACTTATATTTTTGATGTGACACATAAATCAGAGATCGGTAGGAGACCTTCTCCCTTGCTTTTAGAAAGCTCTTCCCATGGACAAGTAATAGGTTCCTTTGATCTAGGAATGTAGTCTTTTCATGATGCTGCACAGGACCCCAGAGGAATAGGAGGTCAAATCCTAGTGAGTCAGCGTATCTCGTGTGCTCTTTGCCTTTCCCGTGGCAAATTGGCCCGTGCATTTCCCATCTGCCCTTCCAAGAGGCACCGACGCATGCTTGCAGCATCACTGCCTTGTGCTGATGACCAAAAGGTGGAGAGAGAGATCTATATGGGTCCAGCACTGAGGACGCGAGTCCCAGGCAGGGAATGGGAAAACGGGGTTCCTGTTGGGTGAAGCCTCAAAGCAGCTGTGTGAGCTCCAGCGAGTCCTTTAACATCTGTGGGCTTTCACTAAGGTGAGGAGTAGGGGTTTATATGGATACATATGCATTGAGATGTATTCCAGCTGCCTGACAAAAATCTAATTTCCTATAGTGGTGGAAAATCTGCCAACATCTGGCAGAAACCAAGCCCACAGACAACTTCGATAGAATGTGCTGCTTGCTTTATGGTTATTTTACCCAATGCTGAGGTTCAAGGCACCCATAGTTGATGCTACATGGTGCAAAGCACACTGACGTAGGGTACAGCATATTGCTGAACTTGAGCCAGTTCCAGAGTCACAAATTCTAGGCGTTAGAGGGAAGCCTAACAGCAATCCTCCCATCTGATACGTGACTCTCTCTCCCAATGCTGCAACGAGCTTTCCCACCCCTGCCACCCACTTCCAATGGCCGGGGATGCAGAAACCTCTAATGACGCCCAGTCACTCTTTGAATTGGGACTCAGCCAGTGCACGTGCTTGCATGTAAGTGTATGTACGTAAGTGTGAGTGTGATGTATACGCAGCATGTGGAATCTCTTCTTTTGTTTCCAATGTGTGTGGCTGACTCTCCCACCATCTACTCCTCCAATGTTTCCAAAGAGTGCTAGCATTTTTCTAGGATTGTCAGACATTTTGGATTCCTGTAGCCTCCCTCCACTGGTACAGTTCATTGAGGGTTGATTTTGTTTGCAAACGTTATGTATTATTTATCCAGGGTCTCTGTGGGCGCCTCATTTCCTGCCTTATAGAAAAAAAAAATCAACAAACAGATGGGTGTCATTACTGTTGCATTGTTGTGCTGAAAGGAAAATGGCGGATGTGTTCTCTTGTCTGCCCAAGGAGCCTTTACCTGCCAGCAACTGGCAAGCCAACAGCTGTCTGCCAGGAGCGTATTTTGACCAGCCTCACATCTGCTTACTGCCTTCATTACGTATATGAAGTTAGGGCTGTGGGATTTGCTGACGTGCAACACACACAAAAGTATTTGCTATTACTGTAATGATTAATGCCTACGCCTGACCTTCAATCCAATGAAGGGTGAGGTTAACCTGCTGTATTCGTCATTAGTAAATACCTTTTGGGTCGCCCGGGTTACCACATTCTTTTCTAAGGGCTTATAAACCATCTATTTAAGATGGTATCTACGATTTTCCTGGGTCATGGTGTCTTGTAATGTATTATATTTTTGGATTCATGCTTTTTCATTTCTTAAAAATTAAAACTTCTGCCGTCGTCCAATCTTTAGGCATTATTCTCATTCTCTGCCGTTACACAGCTGTCTCCGGAAGGTCCCAGTGTCTTGGTGTATCACACAGCGCTTCTCATTTTTTGTCTCATTGACTCCTCACAGTAGCCTGTCCAGGTTGGCACAGTGCTCCACTCCATTTTACAAATAAGGACACTTAAGTACCTTAGAGTTACTTACGTATCTCTAAGGTTTAGAGAACTTGAAGGTCTCGTCTGAGATTGTTCCGCTGGCAAATGGCAGAATCTGAATTGGAACCCAGGTCATTGTTTGCATGAAAAAGTGATTCGAAGAGCTTTCATCTTGCGGAGGAAATTTTTTAAATGGAGGGAAGAGAATCGCAGTTGACATCTGAGACAGGATTTGGGAGCTTGGGTGAAGTTCTGGATCAGGAACCAGTGTCGTGGAAGACCAAGCAGACAGGAATTGTGATGTGCCCATTTCTCCTTGTTGAGTTTAAGGGAAGGAGGTAAAAAGAAGACCCTTAGATTGGATTAAGTTCCCCTAGTAGGTCAAGGGACAGGTCACTGAAATCAGGTCAGAGTCCAAATAGGGGTATGGCCAAGGTGAGGCAAATGAGCTAATTCAAGGTTAAAAAGATAAATTGTGGCCACGCGTCTTATTGAATTTATGTTTTAAAGCTCCAAGGTGAATTGATAATATCCCCCACTTTTTTTTTTTTTTTTTTTTTAAGCTGTCTCTCAGTGTCTTGCATTAGAAGGGTCCATTTCTCTACCTCCCAGAATCATGCTCTCGGGATGAGTCCATCCTTTTACCCAGTCAAGGTTTCATCTAGCTACTCATCCCTGAGCTGGGTTGTGTTGTGGATAAACAGGTGGATAAATAAACCCTTGTTTTTGAGGAATGTACTTTCAAAGTTAAGCACAGAAAACAAAACAGTAAACGTACCTGCGTAAGTTGAGGTTATATGGGGATCACTGTTAGGTTGTGTGGGGTCCCCAAAAGGGACACCTAATCCAGCCAGAGATGGGAGAGGACTGCCACTGAAGGTTTCTCAGCAGAGGCGAGTTTGGAGTTAATTTGGTAAGGTAAGTGGTTTGTAGCACAGGGAGGGGTTCAGGAAAGCAGCATGTGGCAGGGAAGGGGGATAAGGTGATGTCTGGAACAAGTGGAAACTTCAAAATGTTGACACGGTTAGAGTGCAAATTGCAAGGGCGGCAATACCATCAGGCAAGGCTCAGGCCATCTCCCTGTGAGGCCCATAGTCCAGGTTAAGGAGTCTGGATTTTAAAGAGTTTGGAGCCTCTGAACTCGTGGGCTGGATGGAAGGCTAAAGGTAGGAGAGTTTGGTATCTCATCAGTCCTTCATTCTTCTGTGACATCTCTGACACGTTGGATTCTTTCATGGCTCATGATTCTTTCCCCCGAAGAAAACCAGATGCAAACACAATCACTTGGTTAAAATAAGATTTAGAACACTTTTATCACAGAAGAAATGGTGTTATCATAAAAGTCTCTGTCCCACAGGCAACATTTTCTATTAACAGTGGAAGATTTAACAGATGTCCATTATCTGCGAATGGGATTTGTTCTGATAATGGCCAGACAATGAGTTCCAGACACAGTTTATAATCCAGAGTCTCCTTTATTCTTGTGCAGAGCACATATATCAAAGTTGACTTTTATGTCACACCTAGATATGCCATGACTTGTTGGGGGAGACATTTTTCGGAAAGCCTTACATTTTCAATCTAGAATACAGCTGAGGCACAATCCGCTACCCACATCCCATTTCACATTGATGTCCACCAACTCTTCACTGACGTTCAAGGTCATTTGAGCTGACCTTCACAGTAACTTCCGAAAAACAAAGGAAGCCAGCTTTCCGTGGCAGCTGTCACTTGGCCCCCTCCTCTCACTCCCCACAACCTCACATTGTTCTACCCCAAAGGGTCTGAGGTGCCTGAGGGACCTTGAGTACCGCAATGACTTGCCCTGCCATCGTGGATGCAGTGACCTTATGCGTCATCCCTCGCTCTCTCCCTGGGCTCTCTGGGAGAGCCCATCACAACTTGTAGTCAGATACCTGAGGCAAAACCTACAAATGGGATTTCATTGCTGCTTGCCCCTTCTCCTATATCCTCAGTCTCTTTAGTCTGTGCCCCAGTTTCCTGGAGACCAGTCAGCTTAGTGGCTACTCATGTTCAACATGACCTGGACTCAAGCAGCTGGCTGAGCCGTGATCTCTGCGCACCCTCTCACTCCTGTTCCACTTGCCCAGCCCTCTTAAGATTCTCACTCAGGGTTGGTTTTCTCACATGTGGTCTTGTGCACCCTTCCGAAATCAAGCTCGGCCCTTCTGCTCTCCTTGGATTCACCTCTGACTTCCCTTCTTGGCCGAGGTTCAGATGTGATCTCGGATTATGTAACCTCGGAGGGCACTGATTGAACACTCAGGTAGTTCTCCTAAGTGTGGGCTCTTAAGTTTAAGCCACGACCCTGGCTTCTCCAGGAGGGCGCTGCTCCTAGGGCAGCCCTTCTGATGTGCCCGTGCAGAGCAATATTGGTTCAGCAGGCTGTAAACACCCAAGACATGGAAGGAAAAGTGAAGCCCTGACTCTTTAAAGCTACTCCATTTTGGTGGCCTTTTCAGCTTCTTTATATTGATCAATCTGCTATTCCCTCCAGGATCAATGAGGACAAACAAAGGCATCATGAAAGGATGAACAAATGCAGGTCAGATGTCTACTGGTGTCTAACATGGTGTCAGGTGGTATGGGGAACAGCGAGATGAAGTCACGATACCTTTGCTCTGGGACCTGAAGTCCTATTGGACACATAACCCTAACACAGAGAACATAATTAGGGAATGATGGAATCCCATTGGAGGAGAGGGCTCGGTAGGCCAGCGAGGGAAGACTTCCTGGAGGAGGGGAGGCTGGGTGTGGTCCCTGAAGGATAGGACAAACTTAGTTTAGGGATAGGGTGAAGTTTCTGAAGGGGGAAATGAAGGCTCAGAGGCAAGCTGGACATAAGACTGGTTAAAAAAAAGGCAGGGAAGGTGTAGGGAGAGGAGAGGATGTTGGTCACAGGGCTGAGACAGAGCTTTGTGGTGGGAAGTTGGAGGCCCTCAAATGCCAGGTTGGAAAATGTGAACCTGACCTTGACCATGGTGGGGAGTACTGAAGGTATACAGGTCTAGTAACGTGGTGGAAGGATCTAGACCAACACTGGGTTTCTGCTGGTGTGGTGGAGTGGGGGGCGTACGGCGAGGTCAGCAGCTGTGTCTCCTTAGGCAAGTTTGTGGCCCAGAGCCAGTCCCTGTGTCTTGATGTGAAAGGTGGGCTGAGTGATGACCATGACCCCTGGAGGCTGATGCTGGGATTGCTGTGAACGAGCCCTGAGCACATGACGTAGGCTGTGCCCAGAGGCTTGGGGGGAGGGTGAGACAGAGCCAGGGCTCTGTGATGCCAGGTGGAGCACACCTTGTTGATGGGACCTGAACAGAAGTTCTTGAGCTTTTCAATGGTGACACATGATCCAGAGACAAAAGGAAATCTACTCCCCTGACTGGGCCCCTCAGACTGTTGGCTTCCAAGGAGCTATGGCCGTGAACGGGTTTTTGTGTTTTACCCACAGATGAGAGTCAGCTCCCAGCTTTCCGTGGGGAAAGGAATTCCTAGTAAATCTCCCAGCCTGCTTGGGCGGCCTGTGACAGAGAAACCGAGAGCATTTCATTACCAAAATCCGTTTACAGTTGGAAGACATTTGGAAAATGTGCATGATGACTTACTGTGCTCCTCTATGAAATCATTTGCTGAAATCACTCAGTAAATGAAAACATTTCTTCATTTTTTTGAGGTTGAAATGAAACAAGCATGGGCCGTCCATGACTCCTGCGCGGTTCGTCTGAGCCAAGCACAAAGCCTCAGAAACAAGCACAACAGGAACAATATCTCATTAGGGATTCTGTTGATGTGCTTAACAGTTACATTGTGTTTTAAAGCTCTGTTATGAACGGGAACAATAGCTCCCTGGTTTACCTTCATTGCCTCTCACCACACAGTGTAACGGGATTTCCATTTGCCGTGTCTGATTTTCTCCGTGCGTCTTGGTTCCCAGTCAATGCCCAGCACTTAGTAGGCGCTCCGTAAATGTTTGTAGCCTAAACAAGGATGCAGTTATTCCAGCCAGATGGTGCCTCAGAATGCCCCATGGGACTTTACAGACAGCTCGTCCTGGGCTTCCCTCCTGCCTCCTGGGTCATGGGCTCCCTGGAGGCTGCTGTGTGAGGGGTTCAGAATCTGTCTCACTGGTGAGACTTGAGGCTCCACAAACTTCCTGGCCCTATTTGGAAATGTTCAGACCTGGGATGCTATATGGTCTCCCTGTTCGGTTCGCTGAGGAATCTTCCCAGAAGCATCACCTGGGAAAATACTCTGGGACCAGCTGAGTGACCCTGCCAAGAAGGAAGTGCATCTTGACGAGAGGATGGGGTGACACTGGCGCTACGCTGTGCTCTGCGCCCTGGGAGCGGAGTAGCGAACAGCGCAGGGCAAGAAGCTGGTGTTCACTTAGTATGTGCTCAGGGTTGACAAATGTTATTCCTTTGCTCCTGGCCTTAGAGGGAGGTGTTATTGTTTTTCTCATGGGGAATAAGTCTTCCAGAGGTTGAGAGTCTTACCTTGAAAAATGGGAGGCGGAGCAAGTGCCCCACTGGGGTGTCAGCAGGCACTGCCGGTGAGCTCCAGGCTGGCAGTGTTGGGAAACTGCCATGAAATCACCTTGCAGACAGCAGTGAGCTGGGAGTCAAATGACCTGTCTGATTGCTGCCGCTGTGGCCTCAGACAAATAAATGACAGCATGAAGGGGTTGTACTAACAGGAAACTCTGCTCACTGTGCGTGTTCTCGTTGCTCACTGCCCTGGGGGACGGGACGGAGCACCAGAGAAGATAACCCTCCAGTTTGCCACCCACCCCTGCCCCCTCAGTGTGCGTGCGACCATCAGCAGGGCATGCTGAGTGGACTGCACCTGGCAGGTGGACTCTCCTCCTAGCAGGGGGTCCGCTTTTCTGAGTAGGCTGGCCACAGGGCCAACTACCAGGAACCAGGGGTGGCTGGGTGCAGCTCGGCTCTACTGGAAGCCCCCAGACCCACGCATCCTTCCCTACACTGTGTATATTGTCTGGTCTCCTGAAAAGATTTAAACCCTTTGTTAGCCAAGCTGTTTAGGTGGAAGCTACAAAGCTGTGCAGAGACAATGGAGGGAGGCTGGAGGGAGGGAGGGAGGGAGGGAGGGAGGGAGGGAGGGAGGGAGGGAGGGGGAGAGAGAGAGAGAGAGAGTCATAGGCTTGAAGCCCGTTTTGCTACCTGACTTTCTCAACCACGGCACGGTCCAGGCTTCCTCAGGTGGAGGCAGGGGCACTGCCCCCTATGTTCACCCCCTAAAGAATTATTCTGCATGTATTATTCTTAAGGCTAAGTAAAAACCCAACTCTACTTAAAGTCAAGTAAATGACAGTTGAAGTAATAAATAATGTCACTAGGCCATCCTGCCAGGAGGTGCCACAGCTACATTCCTCACTCACCTCTGCCTTCCTATTTCCCCTTCTCAGTCTTGGTTTTTAACTCCCGCCCCCTGCCCGCCTCCTCCAGCTCCTGGTCCCCTTCCCTCCTTCTTTCTCCTCATCCTAAGTAGTGGAGTCCAGGTTCCCTCGGATCCCCTCCAGGGCGTGCATATTTCATACTCCTGGGTGTTGAGTTTCAGTGTCCCCCAAGGCCAATGACAGGGCTGGCAGAGCATGGGGGTGGGCTCTGCCCCAGTGTCCACAGGGGGTGGAGTCTTAGCGTGACAGGGATGCCATCGTGAAACCACGGTGATTTTCCACTCTAACTCTCCCTCAACAGGTGGTGTGCAAAATGATTTTGAATGGCGCAGGGTGAACATGGTTGATTTACAGTTCTGTATTTATTTCCTTGTGTTTTATATGAAAATGTATATATGATTAGCGTGTCAAACCTATTATTTCCCAGATACAAGTAATAGAATCTTAAGACAAAGATAACTCAATCAAGTGAGTTTATTCAAGGTCAAGTAAATAATAAGACCGAGGGGTAAAGACAACTACAAAGTGTCCAGTTTTGGCAAGAACCTGAGAACTATGGTACGGGAGTGACTGAACAGTTGCAAACATCGCCCTGGGAGGGTCTATGATGAAAGAGCTCATGCCGGAGAGGATGAAGGTCGTTCTGAGAGCAGCCCAGCTGTTCCATGGAGAAGTTCAAGCTCTTCTCATGAACAGAGCTTGACTCCATTTTCTATCACTAATATTCTGCTTAGAAGAGAGTCCCCAGCTTACAACCTCCAACCCCAACGATGTAAAGCAGACGCACATGCTGCATGAACTTGGCAGTCAGGCCTTCGTGGCTAAAACAGCTTTCTAATCCAGTGGAGTGGGGAGTGGAGGACCTTGATTAAGGTCACAGACTGAGGAAGAGCGAGAGCCACGCATCAGACCAGCTTCTGTCTGACTTCAGAGCCCGTGCCCTTTCTCTTACTTTCCTAGAGGAGCTACAACGTCTCTTCAAACTCTACCGAATCTATGACTTGAATGAAATGTATTTTAATTTCTCGCCATGCCCTTTGAAAAATAAAATTGACCTTATATTTTCCTGGGGCTGGCTGATTCCTTTAACTTGCACAGGCATTTTAATTAGCGTCAATTCCATGTATTCAAGGAAATGAATTTTGATTTCAAATGGCGCAGGAGCCTCTGTAGGGAAGAAAGGAAAAACATATTAGCAAATGAAATCTTCAGTGCTCAGAACTCTTTCTAATTTAAAAATGCAACATCATAAGTGCCTAAATTAAGCGGCTGGAGTGCTGTGCAATATTAATACTATATATCCTTCAATCTGCAGCAGCAGTGGCAGGCAAGTGTTGGAAAAAAGCAGACCACCCTTCGCTCTCCCACTGTAGGGAATATCTATGCCCCCAAGTTAAACTGTGAGGAAGCTCTCTTTGAATATGGAAATGGGCAGTTTTGTGATGTCTCGGAAGCACACTGTCTTCTGGTGGCAGGTTTCGTTTGTAGCAAAGTAACTTTGCATGAAAGATGTTTTAGGACATTCATGATTGTGCTGCAGCCAGGACTTCACAGTCCTTGGCAGACCTAGTGGGACTATCGGTGCCCTTTTGAGGTCTTGAGGTGACTTATATTAAGAGCGAGACTAATTATAGGACCTTAAGCTTTACTGACTGCTTGATGCCCCCGTGTTGTGGGAGGCAGGCAGTGTCCTCAACCCCATGAGAAATTTCCACAAAGATTTTTACGAGTTGAATTTCTCTTTCTGTTTCTGATTAGTTCTGTCCCCCTCCCAACACTACACCATCACTGCTCACATAGTAAGGCTGTCTGGGGTTAGGAGCAAGATGAATGAAGTGGTAGAATAAAATAATTTGCAATGTTAACTTTTGTTCTGGCAGTTCTCCGTGAATTACTACCATGGGGGGAGGATGGTTTCTGAAATTGTCATGTCAAGTGGCCCTGTCCCTTGACTTGGTGCTCTAGATTGCCTGACCAGATGCCTTGAGGCCCTCATCAAAAGCCAAACATCCAAAATAAAAATTAAGTAGATCTGACATCTCTCTTGCTAACGGAGACATCATGAATATTTACCGCAGGAAACCCAGTGCCACTGGAGGAGAACTGGCAGAACCGGTGGGCCGTGTACAACTATTCCACTGCTGATAGCATCAGCTCATGGAGAGCGGGTAAATGCGTTTTCTGCCTTACATAGTAATCAGCATCAGGCCTGGCGTGATTACCAATATCATTCCACTTACACTGCAAACACCTCCAATTCTCATAAAGTGTATGGAGACTTTGCCTGGTGTCCTGGTTATGAGATCAGTCACACGCCACTAAAATGTCTGCACCGAATGGTAGAGGAAGAGTCAGTGGCTCGGGGAGAATGCCTGGGGCTTTGGGACCACGTCAGTGACCAGTGACAAACATCTGCGTCTCTTTAGTGCTATGTGTTTTCCAAGGACAGTGACAGCCATTCCAAACTTCGTAAATTAGCTTTAGGATGTGAAAGTAATTGAGCTACAAGCTGGCACCCGCACTGTGGGTGAGTGGGTTGCTGTTTGTTTGTCGGTGATGGGCCCTTGTTTCTAATGGTTGTGCAGTTGTGTCAAGTTGCTCTCCTAGGAGATAAAGCACCATGGGCAGATGAGGAAATTTAAGGACACTAGGTGACAATTTAGTTAGCTTCTTGAAAAAAACAAAAGCACCATTCCCACAGAACAGATTCTAAGGGAAAGTAATTTGATTTTATCAAATGATTTCAAAGTCCAGTTTCAGAGTTCTGAGACTGCATCCCATTTCCTTTGGCCTTCCTACCCCTGAAATCTCATTTTCCCTCTGATGTCCAGGGGTTTCATGCTGTCTAGCTCCCCAAACAGCTCAAGGCCTAACTAATTCGGCTTCTTACTCCTGCCCCTTTCCCTCTCAAGCCAGTGTTATCTAATGAAAATCATGTTCTCCTTAGAAGTTTCCCAGCTTTCCCGGTGGAAGGTTTCTCATCATTCAAATGACATTAATAGCTTGGAATACGTTACCTCTCTCAAGAGAATTTGTGATGTGCCAGAGGATGAATGTCATAGCTGGAAGGAACGAAGCTCTGACAGCAGACTGTGGCACTGGTGGGAGAGTGCTGGGAGAGAGGCTTGGGCAGGAATACTTTCCTGATATCCTGCCCATCTGATAAATGGCTGGTGCCCATTCCCATGGCTTCTTGTGAAAGTTGGATGAGGGGACGTCTCCTGGGTCATTCCCCAGGACCATAACAGCGAGGATCATTAGCTGGCCATGTGCTTCCATGCAGATGGAGAGCCATAAAAGCCTCCTTTGAGCTAGATGTGGCTCGTGTTGGAAGCTGGGCAGTGGTCCCAGGTTCTTGATTTGGAGTTGGTCTTATTTCGTTTTACGAGGGGTCTGCTGTGGTCTAGTCGGCTGTGCTGTGGAGTGAACAAGAAGGGACGGTTCTGATGCTCTTGAACTTGGTTGGCCTTCTGTTTGGAGACATGAAGTGAGAGAGGCAGTGGGGAGGCGTAGGTAGAGCTGGCATCTGTGTGCAGGAGACGGGGGCTCTAGCTCTTGCTCAGCTACTCACCCTGAGGAGACTAGCCATGATTAAACTGGGGTGGTCCAACTTCTTTCTCTGAGCCTCGGTCTCCTTATCTATAAGATGGGGGTTGCACGAGCTGAGCTCTCGACTCCTCTCAGCACCAATATTGGATACAATATGGGATTATCACTTTGAACAAATGGATGCTTTTTGATTACCTATAATGTGCCAGTGACTTTACATATATTTGTTTATTACCTTCACTTTTTACATAAATAGGCCAAGCCTCCAAGGGTTTGGGTGCCTTAGCCGAGCTTACAAGCGGAAGCACTGGAGCTGGCACTTAGGTTTGCCTGTCTCTAAGCCCAGCAGTCCTTTCCTCCCTTTCAACTGGAGAGATAGTACAAACCATCTGGTTTGGACTTTCTGCTCCTTTGCTCAGGGGCTTCTTAGCCCAACCTTACATAGGGGCTACTGTTTCTCTTGGTAAAACCAACATCATCATCATAATCAACACAGCTAATATTCTTCAGCCTTTAGTATGTAACCTTGAGCAGCTTATAATCAAGTTGAGATAAGGCATACTAATGTGAAACATTTAGGTAAAAACCACATAAATTATTCAAATAGACACAAAGTTGCATATTAAGTAGATACAGAGTTGCTCATTAAACTGATACAATGTTGCATATTACACCATATTGCCCCCACTCCATTTGCTATCAAATTCTAGAAGAGAAATAGATGGGGTGGGCCAGAGAGCCCACACATACCCCGTCTTTTCAACTATGCTTAGTTCCAGTGTAATTACACTGCTGGAAGGTGCTGGTATTAAAGTTTCCAGATGAGGTCCATTGAATAATTTGTGTAATAGTTGTACGTTTTCATTGTCCCAGGGGTTGGGAGTTTTCAGGAAGTGATTTAAGATCAGGAGATAAAGAATGTAATTATTTTCCCCAAATGCAAATGGGCAGCTTTGATTACATTGGATATGAGTGCTGGTATTTTTGTTCTACATCTAAGATACAATGAAACTTTATTTCCTGCTATTCCCTCAGAGAAATGAATTTCCTACCTGCTTAGCACAATGCAGAGATATAAGACATCGGGCCAAATATTCCTGAAAACAGCATTGGGAAGAGAATGTAAACTGAATAAATTTGTCTGTTCAGCTTAAAGGCCAATAATGGTGAGACAGTAGAGTGAAGAAGCAGAGACCAATGAGAAACTTTATTCTGTGCAAGTGTGAGAGCCAGTCGGAGGTTTCCAGAACTCCACAAAGCAAACCACATTAAGTACTGCAGCTGGGTGAAAACTTACTTCTGCAAACTACTGTTGTTTTTACAACTGCACTGAGCTTTCCACAATCCAAATGGATATTTTCTACCAACTTCCACAAAGGTGGTACAATCTACAAAGTTAGACTAAGCCTTTTCCACACCATTAAATTTTAACATTTCACATTTCCAAGTATTTGGCTACTAACACAGCATTACTTTTAATGAGAAATCTCAACGCTGATTTCTCACCAGCTGTCATTGTTGAGTTGCTTGACATTAAATCCTTCAGCAAGACTGAGGGAGAGGGAGAAAGAGCTATAAAGTGACATTAATGACATCATCAAAATATGTTTGCTT
Source organism: Rhinolophus sinicus (assembly GCF_036562045.2). Lineage (NCBI taxonomy): Eukaryota > Metazoa > Chordata > Mammalia > Chiroptera > Rhinolophidae > Rhinolophus > Rhinolophus sinicus. The sequence continues at coordinate 38,116,441 of NC_133759.1, forward strand.
GGAAATGTATAGATGCTGCATATTTACTATTTTGAAGGAGTATTCATCTTATCAGTATATATTGAGTATTACAATTTTAATACAGCTTTTTCCTTTCTTAAAACATGTGTACTTTCTCTCTCTCTCTCTTTCCATATATATATATATATATATATATATATATATATATATATATATATATATATATATATATATATATATATATATATATATATATATATATATATATTTATATATATATATATATTTATATATATATATATATATATATATATATATATATATATATATATATATACATATATATATATATATATATTTTTTTCTTCCCCTGGAGATTTTATTCATTCCATTGGCTTTGAGGCAATAACTCAATAGTCAAAAAACATGTAATCCTCCCCGATTGTAGTTCGCTGTTTTATAATAGACATGAGGTCCCTTGTCTTCTTCCCGTCTGGCTTCCAAACATCTTATTCCATGGCCCTGAATTACTGAGCTATAGACTGTGTGCTCCTAAAAGTGTTGTTGTTTTTATTATTATTTTATATCATATGAAAGCAGTAGGAGAGTGAGTGTTGGCCCAGGAGCAGTGGGGAGGGTAAAATTCACTGGCCTGCCATGTCACAAACAAAAGAGCAAACACTTTTCAGGCCATGTCATAAATCTAGGACAAAATCAGAGGTTGAAGCCATGCTTATAGTGAGATCGTACGTGGACACCTAAAGCGGTAAGAGTCACAGGTTGGGACAGAGAGCCAAGTGAGGGATGTGCCACATGCCACAGCCCAGAGAAGGACACAGGAATCTGTGGGTCCCTGTGTGGCCCAGACAATCTTATCTAATAGCAAATTTCTCTCCTGGGGCAGAATTTAATGAACAAAAGGTGAAAGAGTGGCTGCCAGCTTTTAAAATGCTTTCCTGGGAATCCTACTATATTAGTTCCCCAGGGCTGCTGTAACAAATTACAATGAACTTGGTGGCTTAGAACAGCAGAAATTTGTTCTCTCACAGCCTGGAGGCTAGAATTCTGAAATCAAGTGTCCTTAGAGCTGGGGTCCCTCTGAAGGCTCTAGAAGACAATGTTTTCTTCCCACTTTCAGCTTCCGCTGGCTTTAGGTGTTCCCTTGGTTTGTGGATGCATTACTCTAATCTCTGCTTCCATCTTTACCTGGCCTTCTCCTCTTCTCCCATAAGGACAATTGTCACTGGATTTAGGGCCTACCTAGATAATCCAGAATGGTCTCCTCTCTAGATCCTTAACTTAATTACATCTGCAAAGACTCTCTTCCAAATGAGGTCACATTCATAGGGTCCTGGATGTGGCTATATCTTTGAGGGCCACTGTTCAACCCACTGCACCCACCAAACTGCTGTTTCTACCTCATTGGCAAAAACGGAGTCTCACAGTCAGTTCTATCTGCCAGGGAGGGTGAGAGATGCATTTTAGCTGGATACATTTCTGCCACAAATTCTTCTCAGTGTCATGCTGCAGTTTCAGTTAGAGCTGGCAAAGCAGTTGAAGTCTATTTGTCAATCTTAAGAAAATGGCTGTCACAGGTTAAGGGGTGAGATGAATGCAGGAGCCAAAGGTGGAGTTAAGAGACTGGGTCACTTTCTGTTGGTCAGGTTCTGGGTCAGCCTGTCAGATGTTCCCGAGGCAGAAGCACGCTGTTCTTGCTACCTAATTTCTTTGAAAACTGATAATCAGATCGTGCAGAGACCTGGCTAAAGCTGGCAGAGTTGGACTTTTCTCATTGCTTTTATCCTCTTCCCTCCTTCTGGGAGATTACACAAAGTGTTTTCCCTCCTATCTCCCGTAGAAACATATGCTTGCATATACTTGCCAGATAGCTTTATAATCCCACATCATCAGCCTCTGTAAATTGCATTTCTTTTTTTTTTAACCTTGCAACTTTGTGAACTCTTTTTCTTCATTTTCCCTTTGGAAAGTCTTACCCTTCTTTATTTGCCCTCATGCTTTGCTGTGAACTCATTCCCCTCCTTGACTTGACCTGGGCCTTTTTTCTATTATTTCTCTCCTCCCCTCATGTGATGTGGAGATGGCTCCCTTCCCAAACCCCTTGGCTACCTGTAGACTGTACCAAGGTATTAAAATGACCGTCTGCAACCCTAAGGCAGTACACCTCACACTCCGCTTGATAACTTGAGGAAGTCGTCAAGGTGGACACCTTGTTGTTAAGTAAAAGACGATGGTTTAAAATGTTGCTTTCAATATTTACTTTTAAACTCTAAAGATAGAAGGAAAGGACTGGGAACTATAAGAGTCTCTTAAATTCTCTTTAAAACATGACTTTGTGATAGGAAAACATAAGTTGCAGTCAATGAAGGCTTTCCTTTTTTCTCTCTCTTAAGTGTACTTCTGATTATGTAGCCTCCTACACAGCCCAATATAGCGCTCAGGGTCCAGGCCGAGTGTCGGGGCAGATGCATAGTCCTATCTGGGGGTGGGGGTAATTTCATGCAAATGCACAGCAAAGGTGGTCTGTGAGGCTCATTCAGACAAGATGTAAGAGGCATCATTGGCCACCAGGTTGCTGTAGAAAGTTGGGAGACTATCACAAACCCGGAAGTGATATTTCCAATGGCACCAATGCCCATGTGGGATTATAATTATCTTTCTACTCTCATCTTGTACTCCCGATGTTCCTAGAGAGGCTGCCGAGACAGTCTTTACTGGTAGCTTTTGTAATGCCCCTTGTGGTCAGGATGTATTACTGCAGGCCTTTGTGCAAAGGGCAAGGCAAGGTTGTAGGGAACCTGTTACGGAAAGGACAGCAAATGCACCGGGGTCAAACGGGTTTCGCTCCTGGTGTTGGGGACTGTCGGTCACATGTCCTGTAACCACTCTGTCAGGTTTTCATTTGTAAATGAAAAATTAGCTAAAACCTACTTGATTAGGATTGTTATAAGAATCAGATGAGGCCGTGTTCCTGACACATAGTGAGCACTCACTAGGAAAGTGTGAGTTCCCCGCTTCTGCCCTCCCCAGTGGACCGCTCTGCTCGGTGCTGGCCCCCGGCTGACCTTAGTTGTCACTTTATCAGCTGATCACCAGACAGTGGTAGTGATGACACACTACCACGGGGCATCGCTGCATCTGCTAAGCGACTCCAGTGTGCCAGTACCTGTGCGCTCCCAGGTGATGGCTCAGGGATTTCAGCTAGCTCCGTCGTACAGCTGTGCCTTCTGGGACATGTGGTCAAGGAAGGGGGCAGAATGATAGGAAAAGCACAACTGCTTTTAACCTCATTGGCCCAGAAGTGAAACTACTCAACTCTGCTCAGAGTCCATTGGCTGAACTGGTGAATGCAGCTCCGAACCAATTATGCGGGAGGCAGAGAATGCAGGACAGCACACGGACATTTGGTGAACACAGGCCATCCTTGCCACATGCTGTGTCTAAACGTCTGTCATATCTGGTGTCCACAGCTCCCTGGGATCTTCCCTAAGGACTTCCTGGTTTAAAATCTTGATAAAAGAGGCTATTTTTTTTCAGGTGCTCATTTTATGCCAGACCACCCGTTGTCATACAGAAGTTGCTGGCTAGTACGAGGCTTCTGATAAGCAGTCCACCCCCTGGGACAATCATTTGTAATGAGGAGTGACACAGTCACATGGTCTGTTGCATCCTTGGCAGGGGCTGTTTTAGAAACATGTTCGCTAAGAAGGAGATATGGATAGAGCTGGCGTTTCCAAACAGAAGTTGTACCAAGGAGTTTGACCTGATACCTATCTAGGACCAATAGTCCATGATGGGGGCCAAGAAACCTGTTGTGCTCAGCCATCATTTCGGCCACCCCAAAGCTTCCATGATCATTGCTTTTCTGCAGGTCATCATTTCAAGCCACACCACACAGATCATACAGAGGTCTCTGCGGTAACTAAGCAGCCTACTTCAGGCCTTTGGAAAGCAGGGCAGGGGGCAGATAAACATATTGCAGAGAATCTTGCCACTGATTCTAAGTAGAAACTTTAAAAATCCTACTGTGGGTTGCCTAGCAAGATTTCCTATAAGGAGGGGTAATTTCTTTGTCTACACAACAAGACCTCTTACGGAAGCCTCTGTCTTCCTGTATCCCAGATGGCTCCTTTGTCATGTCATGTTCTTAATGATACTGATATTAAGAGCTGGGGAACAGAAACCTCAGCTCCACCCAGGTGGTGATAGAAGTGCCTTGGAAAGAGAATTCTAATTGTGGTATTCAGAAGGGCATATGCAATAAACCAAGGATTGACACATAGAATAGTTAGAGAGTGACCAGTAGTTGGAAGAGCATTGGATTGGATTCAAGTTGGGGTCCAATGCCTAGGTCCAAAACTTGCTGTGTGATAAATAATTTACTCAATCCCTCTGGCTCTCAGTTTCTCACCTGCCCAATAGGGATATTGATATCTATTTTTGTTTTTCACATTTGAAATAAGTATGAAAATGATGTAGCCCATTGCCTGGAAGAGAAAAGCTGCTCAGTGAAAGGGAGCTAGCATTATGATTTGATAGTTCTTTGAAGGCAGTTCTCCTGGGCCTGACATGTTCACAGTGCCTAAGCATCCGTTATGGCTCAGTCGGTGGGGTTACAGCTGCTGAACAGAACACCTGGAGATATCTCCTTTTGACATGACCCTGGTCTGTACCTTTAGCCAGTCCAGGGATTGACAACTTCTGCATCCCCTTCCCACAGCCTTCTGCTCTTTCTGGTACAGAGCTGAATGAATGCTGCACACCTGGCCTGCTGTGAGTGGAGAAGAGGCGGTCACACCCTCTACAGTGAGCTTTCAGAGGGGACAGGATGCTTCTGTCCACAGTTTTCTTCAACCTCCACACCTGCTATAGCACTTCCAATTCCATCATCACAGGAATCATTTAGAGATTCTACATTCACCTTGCCATCAGTGACATAGATAAGTGAGTGATGCATTCATGTGTTTCCCAGGGTCCTTTTGAAGGAAGTGTTTTAGCTGTGATCTGAGAATCCTAGGCACAGTATATCAAATTAAGTCTAAAATGGGAGGTCTGCTTATCCATATCTAGACTGTAAAAAATAAAATACAAAGTAATTTTCCGGGGGGATATATCATTTTCTCTTGTTTTCCGTGGCCTTATTGAAGTCCTGGAGAATCACACCCAATGTGACAGGCATTTGTATAGTACCTACTGTGTAGTCAATCCCAGTTGGGTTTTCAAGGAGTGTTTGAACTAGCTAGGGAGAGACTATAAACACATGAAAAAAGGATTCACAATCCCAGGGTCCTGCAACAATAGAGAACAATGCCTGCCAGTAATTGAAAAATGGAGGTATTCTAATCTTCAGCGAACTGGGGCATGATTGATGGAGAAGGTAGAGGGAACTGTGAAAGCTGATTAGAACTTTATCTTCACCTTGTTCTTATCAGGGAACAAGGAGATACTTGTTCACATTAAAAGCTGGTAAATTTAGCCAAATGGAAGGAATTGCACAGCGTTAGTCAGAATATTGCCAACTCGTACAATTCACTCTCATGTAGCTAGTAAGAATATCCCCGTGCCCCCCACCCACTGACTCCAACGGTGATAAGGGTCGAATGGCACCTTCAAAGAATGACCTGGATTCTTCCAAAGACATCCCTCCCTTCTGTCCTCTTCTTCACAGCAGCGGGCCAGGGGCACCAGAGAAAGAGCTAAACTCTCTGAAGAATACCACCCACACTTGGAAGATCATTGTTCTTCTCCAAGCGGGAGCTACCAACAACAGAAGCTTCTATTCTGTTCCCAGCACAAATATCAGAAAAGATCTAAGATTCTTTCTTCGTTGCCAGCTAAGCAATGCCCAGCTGAGAGGAGCTCCCGTTTTCTTGTTTCCCACCCCCAAGCCTACTGATTCTACAGTGTGGTGGAGTTCTTTGGGTTGGCTGACATGTGAGAGCTGTGCAAAATGTAAGACTTCTAGCTCATTCCAATTACCCGCTGATTTCCCTTGCAAAGAGTAGCTGTTCATAATTAAGGAAAAACGCAGCCAGACAGGTAGACTAAAAAGAGAAACGGTCACTGAAATAGAAAACAAAATGCAAAACCTGGATTTCCCGGTGGTTGCAGGGGTGCAGGGGAGGAAGCCTACACCATGGCAAGGACTCACAGTGGCTTAGAAAGACATGTTCTATTCAAGTCTTGAGCTATTTCCAGGTTCAAGTTCAGCAGTGACTAACAGCAGTTAAGACTGAGTGAGATAAGTACCAAGTTTATCTAGACTTGGTTTCTTTAAATGCCTCCTCTGAAGACATAGCATCTTTAAATACTCTGTTCTCTTTTGACTTGAGTGGTTTTACTAAAGTGGCTGAGGAAGTACATTCGTGTACCTGTTAGTAACTGTGCTCATGACAGACCCTGATTGGACTTTAGGCTTTCGTTAAAGCTCATGCCCCAAGTACAAACGTAGTTTCTGGAACGAGGGCAGCGTATCCTAAGAGAGCTCTTAAGCTCTCAGTCCAAACATGGAAAGAGCCAGCACATGACACACATCTTGGTAGTTTTAGGAATCGCTGGTAATTGGACAGTAATGTCTCTTAGCCCTGGGGTCCCCCATTGAAGAACAGAACATGGATCTTCCCACCAAGCTATTCAGCTTGTATCCTCTTCCGTTTCCGGGGAATAGTGAAAACTCTGACTGCCAACTTCTGTGCCACACAGATTTCTCAGAGCAGTTCATCAGACAGACATTTGTTGAGCATCTAATCGGTGCCAGCTCTTTCTATGATGTACGCATGTTGCCCAGGAATGTGAGGCAGCGTGAGGCGCTGTTTCTGCAGACTCCTGGGCACCCTGGGTTCCAGCTTGCCCGAGCCTTTGAGATGTAGCAGGTCTCATAGTCACCTGGCATGGCCTCCCTTGTGTTCTGGGTCAGGGACCTGCTTTCCCCTTCTTCCCTGAGAGAGGGCTGCTGTGGGTTGGTTTGCTGCCATGTAGCACGTGGATCTACCTTTGAGCAGAAGTCATGCTCAGTGACCTAAGAGGTGGTAGGGCCTGAGTCCGGTCTCCTTCAATAAAAATTGTCCCTTGCTCAGTCTGGGGGTGCTGAGGTAGGTCTGGATTTACCCACAAAAGACGTGCAGAGGACGTGGTAACTTCCGTGGGGAAGCCCAGTGAGGGTCCCTTCCTTTTCAAACAGCCAGGTATAGGGCAGGCATTTGAGATTGCCTTATAGTAGCAGATCTGGTCTTTAAAGCCCTGGCCAGTTCTTCTACTTCCTTTAACACACAGTTCAACCCTGAGCAACATACCTTCCAGACAGACGGATTCTCTGTGCAGTAGGCCCTATTACAGGCCCTGCTCTGGAAAAAGATCCTCCAGGGGACCCCCATCATCCTGGAAATGTGCTTTCCTTTAAGGCCCAGTCCTAGGACAGTTACTCAGAACCTACCAGGATTCTCCCAGGAAGGGGCGGATTTGATCAAATCATGGCTTTCTTCCCACTGACAAAGTGAGCCCCGCATTGTGTCTGGGTCATGCCCTGGACCTTGCCGACCAGGCATCCACGGCCCGTCTTCCTGGAGCGCAGCCTCCGTGACACCCAGGCCACAGCAGGGGTCCCACCCTGACCCCCTGGGGTGGTGGTGCTCACAGCACCACATGCCAGCTTCCAGGCAGTGGTCCTTTCTGTAAGACAAGCTACCCCTCCAGAGTGGTCCTCAATGAGATGGGAGGGTCAGTGACATCACCCCAAACCACCACGCCTGTCTGGACAGTGTGCAGGGCCCTGGCTCATCACACATCGTTTATACAGAAGAAAGGCTTCCACTTCCAAAATGAAGCTCCATTAAAAGCAAGACAGAAAAATTTTGTGATGGATGTTTAGACCCTATCATGAAAAACAGAATTAGAAATCATAAAAGCATGCTAATTTTATCTTATATTTCACAAAATTAGTGTTCTATTGCACCTATGTGCTACTTATGCTAAGTTGAGTGTTGAGTCTTTTCCCCCAACACTGTTGTGAGGCAGCAGGGAGACATTTGAGTGGGAATCCATTGTATCAATGATCATTCAGTGAATGACATGACAATTTTTCCTTTCTTACATAACCTCACCGTTGGGCATTGATGATAAAGACTCTCTTTAAGAGGACTGCCAATATTTATGAATTCTTTCGCTGAGTCCAGGGATGGCTGGAAAAAGGCAGACAGAAACTGAGTAGAGGTGCCCCTACATCAGAGTGTCTGCAGCGCCGAGAGGGAACTTCCACTAGGAAATGGGCCTTGGTGATGGCGTCCACTGGGGAGCCCCCTGTCCTGTCCTGGCTCCCTGAGTGTAGCCTGTCCGTTGGGCTCTTCAAATCTCCACCCACTTGCCAGATTCTTCCCCACCCCTGCCCCCAACACCAGAGCACTCTCTTTCCTTGGATCTGCCTCTTCCTCTAGCTCTTCCCAGTCACCCGTGTTCTTACAGGAGCAGTCCCCCAGTGTCCCCTGTTGCTCTTTCACATCCAAGAACAGCTCCATGGAAGGGTCTTGCAGGGCGGGTTTTCAAGGGAGGGTTTCCCTGCCATTTTACCCCAGTGTGAGCGCACACTCACCTGGTCCTTGAACAATGGACTGTTCGATAAAACATCTGCATGTTCCTCTCTCAAGGGTGACAGTAGTATTCTGAAAACACCTGTATCTAAACCTGCCCGCTCAAGGAAACATCCCTGCTTGTCTTACTAGCCGGTGGCTTTCCCTGCAGGTGGCATCAGTGAAGTCCACAGACGAAGCAGGGTTTGGTTCCTTACCTGTCCACCTTGAAAATGAACTGAAGGAAAAAGGGTGCAGGAGGCACAGTGTTCTCTAAGACTGCTCCCCTTGTTACCCGAACAGGAAGCGATTCACCATTCTCTTTGGTATTACTGAAATTCTTTCTTTCCCCTCAATCTTTTCATCCTCATAAGATTGCAGGGGCATAGGTATCCACCTCTCAATTTGAAAGCTAAGAAAATAGAGGTTCTAAAAAGCTACTGGGGGTGGGGGGTGGGAGATGAGGGTAAGGGGGATCAAATATATGGTGATGGAAGGAGAACTGACTCTGGGTGGTGAACACACAATGGGATTTATAGAAGATGTAATACAGAATTGTGCACCTGAAATCTATGTAATTTTACTAACAATTGTCACCGCAATAAATTTAGAAAATAAATTAAAAAAAAAAAACCTACTGGATTTTCCTGGGGCCGCATAGCCGGCCAGTAGCAGTACAGGACCTTGAACTGAGCCAAGTCCATTGTTCTCATGTGCTACAGCGTCTGAGCAGGAAAGGGTTGATGAGGGATCCCCTCAAGAGTGACTTGTGTCCTATGCAGGTGTTCCTCTCCAGTTTGCAAACATAGAGAAATTAATTCTTCAGATAGGATCTTCTGAAATTTTAATGTCAACTCTTCCAGTAATTATGCAAATGCGGGTAGATCCATATCAACCAGTCTGGGAGCTGACAGTGGTCATTTCAAACATTCAGTCGTAACTTGCATGGGGAAATTGGCGTGTGGTTGGCATAAAATAGGCTTGCTTTTTAAAGTATTAAATCGCAGTACTTAATACTGTATTATGTGAACTACTTAGAAATCAGTGTCCATCGTACTTGCCCCAGCCACAGGGGAAAAAACTCTTTAGGGATTCCTAGAGCCTGTGGGACCTGGGCAGCGTGCCATGCTGGCAGCGAGGAAGCGGCAACCCTCCCTGCCTCTCCCCAGCCTCCTTTTTCCAGGCTCTTCTCATTCCTGTCAACCCCAAACTGTCCCTGCAGCGAGGAGTCTGATCTTTTCTTGCAAAGAGCATGCATCTGAATACACTCACTATGTTCCCTCCTTGGACATACTCGCTTTAGAAGATGAGCCCAGAGAGGGAAACCCTTCAACCAAAGGAAAAGAAAGGGATGAGTATCGATTGCACCCCTGTTAGGCCCTGGGCACGGGGAGAGCTGCACTTACACGGAAAGGGCTCTCCTCCTGAGCATGGCTCCATGAGCTGGGTGTTAGGATCTCGTGTTGGAGGTGGGGAAGGTGTGCGTCAGAGGCGTCGAATAACTTGCTCAAGCCAGGCAACTGTGAAGTTGTGGAGCTCAGATATGAACACACGAGACTGGAAGAGGTAGAATTGTAATGATAGAATTCCAGGTACTGTGGTTCGTGGCTCAAGGAGTTAGTTCTGGGCATGTGGGGCTTTCGTGGGTCTAAACATATTACCTGTGGAGACGACTCTCTTCTCTCCGTTGCCCACACATATAGGAGAAGACCGCTTGTACCGTTGCCCCCTCCACAGTCTGAGGTTGCTGGCCCCAGGACAGTGCTTTGCTTTCCTGGAAATCCAAGTGTCAGCTTGGAGGATCCCTCTCTTGGCAGGGCCAGGAGTCTCAGCACAGGCACTTACAGTACTTCCGACTGCCCTGGGAAGGTCTGGCCATGCCTTCAGGAGCCTTAATTTCCTTTAACCAGAAGAACTGCTCATGTGTGACTGGGAGGATTATTGGCTCAGCCTCCTACCGAAGTGGGTGGAGAGTATCCTTCTTGTCGGCTCTGGAGGCCAGCAATGGCTGTGGTGCGTACATGAGCCTTTTACAAAAAGGCTGCTTGCTCCATGGTCCTTTCAAGGCTATTTGAGTTTAGGGAAACCCCATGGTATCCATGCTCTGTTAAAGCACTGGACTCTGTGTAGCTCTTCAGAACGTTTGGAGAATTCTGAGGGAACTGAAGAGATTCCCAGGCTTGGTGGAGAGGCCCACTGTCTCCAGCAGAAGAATTTTAAGGTGGCACAGAGATGGTGCCAAAGAATCAGCCTAGAGCAAATGAGACAGCGAGGACGTGGGTTTTGTGTGACCTGGTCAGGGGACAATGCTCCAGTCCTGGCTTTGCAAGCAACACTCAAGTGACCTCGGGAAGTCATGCTTCTCTCTGCACTCATTTTCCTCAGCAATAATTAAAAGGAATTTATTAAGGGCTCTTTTAGTTTCCTCCTAGTTCACCACCATCTCGGTCATTCCTCCACCTCTGTTGTCATGCTCACCTTCATCAACCTTCCAAGAACCATGATTCTCAGGCTTGCACATACCAATTTTATGCCATGTTTTGCTACAATAGTTCTTTATTTTAATTGGGCAGCAATTTCAAGGGCCCATCACCACTCATCTTAAAAGCTTCAAATACTGGAATAATTTCACCTTGATATTCAGGTTTCACCTTGAATTTTTCCATCCTTTTATTGTAAGAAAAGAGCTACTCAGATGGGTCCGTGCTTCCTTGGGCTTTTTAATCAGGATGAACTTTTTGAATTCCAAATGGCTGTTAAGATGACCAACCTCAACCTGTTCCTGACAGAACTGCCCATTCCCAGACGTTTACTAAGGAAATTCAAAAGATCGGGGAGTGGGTCACTTTGGAAGAGAAACCTCATAGCGTATTCACACAGTCATATTTTGGCAATAAGCAGGGAGGGAAATGTACCCATTAAATACCATGGGACATCATGTTATTGGATTAAGAAGTTATTTTCTATATTTCTGTAGAGAGGACAGACATTTGATTCTAAGATCAGAACATTTCCCTTTGCTGTAACTTCCAATCACTTTATTCTTTATCATTAGAGAAAAATAAAACTAACTATGAATGTTCTAAAATAATTCCCTTGGAGGCTTCATAGGTTGCTGCCAAAGCTGGGATCACGATTTCTATTGTAGCTCTAGGAAAGCTGAGGTTCCTCAAGGTTCATGGACCTCACAGTCATGCAGGGTGTAAGGGCACAGCTTTCAAACCTTCAGACCTGAGTTCTCTCTGCTGCCCCTCAACCTGTGGAGTGACTCAGAGCTGCCTGCCTGGGAGCCCGGCCTCCAGCCGGATAGGAAACCTCTGGAGAGCTGGGAGATGGTTTTCTTCCTGCTCCCTGCGTGGCTCCCAGGCTGGGATGGGACTTGCAAAAGTGTCCCCACCTAGACAGAGGAGACACTCTCTTGCCTCCACAAGGGTTTCCTTCTTATTTGGGGCCCAGATCTCTTTCTTCTTACCCCCACCTCCTGATTCATCAACACATTAATCTACAGTACCTTGCTTAACTCCTATACTCTGTGTTCCTGGGGCTTACAGGAGGAGGAAAAATGACCCATCCCTTCAAGCAGTCGATGTATCATTGAAAAGACAAAGAGCATGCGTGTGTGTATCATCATCATGATTTATGAAGTGGCTGCTGTGCCAAGGGCTTTATATTGCAGTATTTCATTTAATTCTTAGAACACCCGTGAAGCTAAGCTCACTGTACAGATGAGGAAACTGAAGATTAGAGAGTACAAGTGACTTGTCAAAGGCCACATTGCTAGTGGGCTGCAGAAGTGAGCTTCAAACCCAAAGTCTGACCCCAGAGCCTGTTGTCTTAACCCCACTCACGCTCTACCCCCTCTCATAATGCAAAAGTATGTGCAAAGTGTGGGAGTGAGGATGCAGCATCCCGCTCGAAACCCCAGTAAAAGAATTCTTTATTTTGTTGACTTCAATATCTTTCTTCAAAATAGTCTGCTTTCATTTCCTGCTTAAGAAGAAGATGGCTGTTTCCAGCCATCTTAATGGAATTTTCACTTCTGTTCTGTGAGGGGGTGGCAAAAGAAAGAAAAAACCTCTTTTAATGACTTGTCCTCTAAGCAGTTTTAGGAACACTATTATTTTTGAAACTTATTTTGCTTTCAAAATCACAGATGAAGTGAAGTAACAGAAAAGAGGAACAAACACCGAAAGTATGTTTTTCACTCTATTCCAAATAATTACTTTTTCCCTAAATTTTCAGGCGTAGACTATGCATCTTTAAAGCCTGACATAATAAGAAGTCTTATAATTTGTAGGAGTTCATCTTCATGGGGAAATCTCAAGGACCAAATGGTGGAAGTGCAGACAGCATGTGCTGTATATTGCACACAAGGCCGTAATTTCCTTCATAAACTCAGTAAATGGGAAAGAGTTATTCATCTCTCTGTCAAATATGGACCATTTGAGGGCTGCAGTCACTTTCGCCTCTGGCTTCTGGTGGGTGCGTGTAATCTGGAGGAAATGTTGCAATCCAAGCAAAGGCAAGATGAGCTGTGGTACAACTGCACGTCTGACTCAATAAGCACCATGAGAGACAGAAAGAGTGGACAGTCTGCCCTTTAGCGCTCTAGACATGTCCTGCTTCCTGACACTAAAGGAAGGCACATTAGAAAATTTCTCTGCTTTGCAAACATACATGTTCTGGTGACAGAACTTGAGAACAACACACCATAAAAAACCCCTTTTGGTTGATTTTTCATTTAACCAAACTGAAGTGGGAGAGCTTATTACAGAAAATGGCTCATACTAGTAATTTTGTAGTAATTCCCGGGAGAGGTCCTGAGATGCCAAACCCATCCTTCTGATGGCTGCCTTGATGTTTGCTGGAGGTGACTTCACCAGCCAGCTTGTTGGAACCAATTGTTAAGTATGGTGGAATTTTTGGAGCCAATTGTTAAACCACTGGTGGCTTAAAATTGGCTATGGTTGAAGTTTCTATACCTTGGAAATCAGCAAACACTACAAATGGAGGTTTTTGCTTTTGTCTTCTGGAAGGCTGGTTTACTAGCACACTGATGTGCCCAGTTGATGTCAAATTCAGAGCATCCAGCACCCCAACTGTGCTCCTCAAAGTTCTGTGGAGACCCTCCAAACCCTGGGGGTCCAGCCAGAGGGCCTGCAGACCTCAGCTCTCTCCCTCGGCGCTGCAGGCTCTCAGGACTGCACCACAGCTGCAGAATGGGAGCCGCTTAGGAACTGAATCAGCACCATGGCCAGGGGTTCTCACCCTGCGTTCCCAGGAATTACAGGAGTTCCCATCTCAGGGCCTGCCCTCCCAGGACCCTGCCCAGAGGGCACTTTCTCCTCCCCTCTGTTCCTCGGCATGGCACCAGCCACCTTCCTCTCAGCCCCATTTTCTGCCCTGTTTCTGCACAGTTCACACAGGTGGGAAATGCAGTGGTGGGGTTCAGAGTTTCAGTCGCATAATTCCAGTAGCCTCAGGTTAATTGTATCGAAGGTTCCTAGGAAGCATCTTATTTACCTTCATAGTAACTCTCCATGTTAAGTTTGGGCATGAGCATTCCTATTGTAGAGAGAAGAACAACGAGGCAGGGATCAGTTGGATGGGGAGAGTGTGCAAAATTGAGAAACTAATTGATGGCAGCACAGAACTCTTAGACTGAGCAAAAATATTAATATTAAATAATACAGTGAACGAAGCAAGTGTGTGTGTATCACCTGTGAATCAGTGACACGAAATGTGGGAGTTACTTATGACCATGGGGCAGGTCCCAGCTGCGTGGGATCGCTGTGGTGGGTCAGGCCAGTGAGTATGGGATGCTTTGGGAACGCGAGGTGGCCTGCAGTAACTACAGCTGTGAGCAAGGCGCTCACAGTTATAGTCTGTCAGAATCTCCTTGCTGGCCTTTAGGTAAGGCCCGGATTCCTTGCCCTGGCCCACAAGCCTCTGAACACCCCCTCCCTGGCAGATGTCATGTTACCCTCACTTGCCTTAGGGATTCCCATCTCGGTGGCTGTGCTTCTTGCTGCTCCTGCCCTGTCCCCAGCTGTACCAAATGGCTCTCCTTTAGAGCTTTGCAGCTGCTGGTTCTCTACTAAAGAAGCTCCCCTGTCCTCACCTGTGGGCTGCGTTAGGTATGCCCCGTGGTGCCTCCGCTGCCCCTGCGCCTGTCACGAGCTTTGTCATGCCACATCCTGTGCTTTCTCTGTCTTCTATTCGTGTCCATCACTAACCTGTAAGCTCTTGGGGAACACATTTTAATGAGCAGAGACTCTGAAAACTGCAGTCCCCAGCCCAAGCGTCTCAATAAATTTGTGTTGGGAGGATGAAGAGATTGTCTTAGACGAAGGGATCGTAACTCACAATAAGCCCGACCCGATTTCCACGGCAGAACTTGTCCATTCAGTGAGTGTTTTCCTTCAAAGGGTCATTGCACACCTATTCCAGCCATGTGGGCGCCTGATTCTAAGGCTCGTGAAGGCAGGGTGTGATACTTGTATCCTTTTTATTCCTGGTACCACTCAAGGATTAGTTGGATGAACCAAAATAATGATTCTATAACAAAGGAATTGATGTCATTTTCTCTGTCCTGGCTGCACAATGACCTTTACCTTCTTTACATGGTTAACCTTCTCTGAGGTCTGATGCCAACGTTTCCAGGAGCCATCGCAGGAACCCTGTCAGTGACAGCAGCTGCAGCCTCCCTCTCCTGCCCTGATAGGACTTCCACCTTGACTTTTCCAGATTCACTCCAGGGCCTGGGTGCTATCTGTTTTCCTTCTTTATAATGAGGCCTGTGGTTTGGCCCACACTTCTTCAGATTTAATATTCTTTCTGATG
Source organism: Rhinolophus sinicus (assembly GCF_036562045.2). Lineage (NCBI taxonomy): Eukaryota > Metazoa > Chordata > Mammalia > Chiroptera > Rhinolophidae > Rhinolophus > Rhinolophus sinicus. Next base: position 38,131,824 of record NC_133759.1, read on the forward strand.
ATTATATCAGTTGTTTCTTGAAGGGAGGAAGCACCAGCCCATTTTACAGTTGAGAAAGTTGAGGCTCCAAGAGTTCCAAGGTTTATTCCAAACCACATGCTGTGAGCAAGTGAGAGGTGGATCTAGGAACTGTACCTTGTTCCTTAGCCCCTAAGCCTAGTTAATGTCTTTCCGCAATTCTGTCTTTGCCTTCCCAGTTACAGGACACCAGAGTGGGGTACACAGCATTACATAAAACAGACAGCGCTTTTCTCCCTGTGTGCATTCACAGTGTGCAAAGGTAGAAAATCATGACATGCCGGGCAGCCCCATTCCTTGATGGTGGGGATGTCACCTATTTCCCGGACCCTCGTCCCTTCCTCTGCTCGCCAGGGCTAGAAAGAGGGTGCATTCTTCACTCTCACTGGCACAGGGGCTGGCAAGGAAAGGTGAGCAGCAGGCTGTCGGCACAGGGCAGACAGGCAAAGGCCCTGATTCGGATGAGATTTTCTCCCCAAACCAGCCTGTCCCCTTCTGATCCCTGCACATCAGCAGCGCAGCCTGGGCCAAAAGCCTTTGTGTTTGGCTTTCAAGTCTTTTCAAGTGAAGGCCCCAGAGCCATCTCCTCCTTGGTCACCAAGGTGTCATGTCCCCAGAGAGGGATTGAAACATGAAGGACGTCTTTACTAAGAAACTCTCCCCATCCTCTTTTGCTCACTGTCAGAGGCTCTCATTCTTCAGGAAATGAAAAGGGGCTTTTCTAGGTTTGATCAGAAATCTTCTGAATAGAGGAGGTGACTGAAGTGATGACAGAGCAGACTCGGTTTTTTTGCTGAGAAATCCTGGAGCAAGAAGCTTCCTGCCTCATATTTTCTGGGAAACGTAAAGCCACTCTCTTTTCAGAAACAGAAGCTGCCTTCCGCTGTGCTGGGGCAGGAGTGGCTTCTCCCTCAGTGGACAGAGTGTCTGGTGTCTTGCTGTTTAATGCCAGGGGACACGCCTTTTCCTTGTGTCTCACAGACTAACCTGTTCCACTCAAGGAACAGCTGAAGTGGGAAAACCTAGAGTTTCCCAGTCGTGGCCACACACGGTCCAAACTTCACAATGTTTCCTCATCTGCATGTTCCCTGCTCCATCACTGACTTCATGTTTTTCTTCAGAGGAACTTACTTGTTTTACTCAGTTGATTTTATTTTAAAAGGAAACTTTGTACTTCAACCATGAATGGAAAACTATTAATAATATCACTTGCTATAAATCTGTAAAAGTAAATATGGTGAAATCAAAGCAACATTATTAAATTCTAGCTGCACACCGTTGCCTGGGGGAGACTCTAAGCGTGAAGCCTGCTCAAAGCCGGAGAGGAGGCAGCCGCCGTTAGAGACACAGCAGCCTTCACTTCACAGGGGTGAGACGATTTGATTGTGAAGTGAGAAAGGGACTGACTTTCTCCCTTTGAGCAGGGCAGAGAGTAGGGGGAGGCCAGAGAAGCGCCCAGGGCACCACATTAAGGGGGCATTGTCTCAGGGCAGACGCTGCACTGGCACTGGTGCTGGGAGGAGCACCTCCTTACATTTTGCCCCCCGGGCACCTCACTTTGCCTTACTGAGGTCCCAGGCCTCTGGGAGTGGATGTCATGCATCACCAGGTCCCCTGACTCCCTAACTTCATCACTGGAGCACCGGCCGCAGCCTTGGGAAACATGACTTCTTCCAGCCTCGGGCTCAGTCAGAAGAGAGTTTGGGTTGGCATGGTTGTGCTCAGGTAGCTCTTAGCCGTGACTGAACCCTCTTCTAGGGACTCACATGCTACCCGTTTACTATCCACTGGCAAAGTGTGCTGAGGATTTTCATCACGTTTTCCAGCTCTGGTTTCCAGAATCTACCATTTCGCCTCTTTTGAAACCTGGGGATTAGTTGCTTTGGTAAATCTCTTGACATCGCTCCTATACTTCCGGTAACCTCTTTTTCTTCTGCTCCAGTGTCCCATGCAGGCAGGGGAACAGTTTTACTAGGATGGCCTGAGTCTGCCGTGCTGTTCCTGTCCCTGAGATGCCCTTAAAGCCATGCTCAGGTGTCCCCACTCCCTCGGTGACTATTCCTCTGCCCATCACGTGACAGAGGATGACCCCAGCTCAGTCTGCGTCTCCTCTCCGGTATTCTGCTTTTCATAAGGCACAGTTAATTGCTGAATGCGTGGGCAGCAGGGCATCCTGCGTCTCAGAGCACTGACTTTGGCGTCCTCAGCTGCCACATGGGTGCTGGTGGAGGCTCCCTGAGCCTCAGTTTTCACATACATGAAATGGGTGTCTTCAGGGCTTCCTCTCTGGGCTTTGAAGTATTCCCAGTCCTATTCACATTCTGGACTGGGGAATCCCCCCAGGTAGGACTAGCTACAAGGACCCAGAGCACTGTTTGCAGGGGTTCACAGCAAAGGGAGACTACAGGAGCAGGCAGAGAGTAAGCTGAGCTGGGCCTCAAGTCTCAGAAGCAAAAGCCATGATGAACTGGGGACCCACCCCCACCAAGACCTCAGTGCCCTTCTTAGCTCCCTTTGCGTGTAAATAGGAGGCTGCTGCAGGGGCTGTGCTGTGGTCGTGAGAAAAGTAGGAGGCTCAGCTAACACGCTGTTCAATGAGTTCAGTGAGAGGAAGTATGTCGCTTGTCATTGGGACTCTCCCCAGCAGGGGAACGCCCAACTCTGCAGACCCTGGAGGAGCGAGGCCTGGGCATCCAGGAAGAGGACGTCGCTGCTAACACAGTGTGGCCCAGCACGGGAAGCCAGCGGCTTACTCTTATCTTCCTTCCCTCCAGAGCAGACCAATTTCCACCAAGTCTGAACTGCAGGGAAAATACAAGCCTGAGGTTTGAAGTTGACACCAGTAATAGCTTTAGGGGGAGGAAAAGCGCAACTGTAATGGGAGATCATGTATTAGAGTTTTGATCCAATCAGGAGCAGAGCGAAGCCGAGGGCGGTGCATCTCCCCATGGTTCTTTCTCCTGCAGCTGGACATTTCTCACTACTCGTAGACAGTCGCTTCCGTGTGACTATAACTCTGCCTTCCGTGGGCACTCACCAGCTTTCAGTGCACATTTTGCAGCCGGAGGATGCGTCTGCCCCGTGCACGAGCTTGTCAATGCATCTTTAACAGTAGGAATCTATTAGCTGTGCAGGTTTGACATTTATGAGGAGGCCAGCCTGGATGGCCCCTCTTAACTTCAAAGCCAGAAACATGCAGCGGATAGATGTGAGGGGAAGAACGTTTGGTACACAACAGACGCTGAACGGCCAGGAGTGGTGATAACTGCTAATGGAATCACCTTAGCTGAATCATGGACTCCTGATTCACAGTATAACTATTTTATTAGATAATAAAGAATGCCTTTTCTCCCAAGAAATGGATTCCTAGGGCATTCTCCTGAAGAACCCTCTTGAGCACTCCGCTATGTACCACATTAGCTCCCCTAATGGGCTGGAAACTGAATGAACTGCGTGGGGACCGTGTTTACCACTCTGTGTCACGTGGGAAGTGTCTGTGTGAGGGGCGGCAAAGCAGCGAGCACAGCACACTCTTCAGAGGGCCTCCAAGGGACAGGCACACCACCTGTCACCTTGGTCTCCTGGAGCTGGGGGGCAGGGGTCTGCCAACTTTTTCTGTAAAGGGCCGGATGTTTTAGGCTTAGCTGGCCATCGTGTATTTTTGTTGTTGGTTGTTGCTGCTACTGATGGTTTTCCTTCTCCTCCTCTTCCTCTTCTTTTACACCCTTTAAAGATACACAAACCATTCTTGGCTTGTGGGCTATACAAACGCAGGCCATGGGTGTGGCCATCGGGCTGTAGTTTGCCCACCTTGTGGTGGAGGCTTGGTCCGTTCATGAGCCTCGCAGGTGGGGGCACCGACTGAGGGGGCCTGTTTGGGAGTCAGTCATTCCGGCAGGGCATCTCCAGTGAGTGCCTTCTGCACACCAGCAACTATTCTAGGACACGTGAGATATAGGTCAGGGGGCAAAATAAACAGGGACCCTGCCCTCGCGAATCTCACATTCTAGTGGGTAGAGACAGACAACTAAAAAGAATAACAAGTAAGTACGTGGGAGGGTGATACGTGCTAAGAAGAATGTAAACAAAAGAGTGGGAACATCTGGACATAGTGCATGGGGAAGAGAGTGGTGTGGTCCATGTTCATTAAAACAAGTGCTGTAGAAAAAATAAACAAATGGGGAATAGAGCTACCAGGAGTGAATGACGACTTTAGCTAACGTAGTCAGGGAGGACCCTTTAAGGAGATGGCACTTGCTCTGGAATCTGAATGCTAAGATGCCAACTGTGAAAAGACAGGTAGTAACACCCCAGGAAGAGGAAACAGCACAGGCACAGACTGTGGGTGGGAACTCATTCAGTGTATTGAGAACAGAAGCCTAGAATGGCTGCTCAGCATTTGGGGATGGGTGGGCAATGAGGTGGAGAAGAAAGCCAGGGCCAACTCAGGGAGCCCTCATAAAACAGCTGTTTTATATTTAATGTTCCCGTGCAAAACTGCTGGGGTTGTTGGCAGGCTGTCTCAGAGGTGTTGAATTGGAATGGGCAGTGAGGAAAGCAGGGAGAGCAAATGCCCTCTACTGTAGTAGCCCACACAAGGGATGATAGTGGCTTGCACTAGGGTAAAAGTAGGAGGAGACAGTGAAAAGGGGATGCATTTGTGGAAAAATTCGAAGGTAGAGCCATAGGTCTTGCTGATGGATATGCAGGCGACATAAAAAGAGGAGTTGAGGATGGCTCCCCGGGGTTTGTCCAGATCAACTGAGTGGATAGTAGTGGCAGAACCCGGGATGGGGAAGACTGAGCCAGGGGCAGGTTTGGGGAAGCGGGCAGGAGTCTAGTGATGAGCAAGCAGGAGTCTTGAGATACTCATGAGACATCAAGTGGAGAGGAGTAGTTGGCTGGAGAGGAGTAGAATCCTCAAGTCAGAATCTCAGGGGGAAACTTGGGCCTGGGGAAGAAGTGGTGGCGTCCTCAGTATATGGGAGATATTTAAAGTTTAGTGCAGGGTGAGAACCTGTGGGAAGTGAGTGCGTATAAAAAGAGGGCCGAGGACCAAGCCCTTGGCCAATGTTGAGTCCAGGAGAGGGAACAGCAGTAGACAGGGGCAACAGCCATGAGGCAGAAGGAAGCCCAAGAGAGTGTGGAGACATAGAAGAGCATGTTTTAAGGGAGCCAGTGTGATCCTCTCAGAAGGTGAGTAAGATGAGGCCTGAGAACTGATTATTGGATTTAGCAGGACTCGTGGCTTGTGACGTGGTAAGGGTGGCCTCAGTGGAGCTGTGGGGCCTACGCCCAGTTGGAGTGGGTGGAGGGAGGAAGGTGGGAAGGAAGTGAGAGCCATGAGTGTTTTGAACTCTTGAGAAAGGTTACGGTGAACAGGAGCATGGAAATGGGTCAGCGGCAGAGGTGGGATGGGAAGTGGACGTATACGATGGTGGGTGTTTCAGAGTGTCAGTGTTAGGCCTGTTTATATGTGAGAACTAAGTCGACTATTCCGGAGAGAAGGCAGTTGCAGGATCAAAGACCTCGAGTGGGCCAGAGGGACATATCTGGGGCACAAGTGGAGGGGGTGGCATTGGGAGAGGAGGCCTTTACTGTGACAGGAGGGAAAGCGGAACCCTTGAGGATGGAGGCCAATGAGTCGGAGAACTTAGGAATGGGAATATGAGGCGGCTCTTTGGCCTCTTCTGTTTTCTCTATGACACATGAGGCGAAGTGACCAGCTGAGAGTGAGGGAGAGAAGGGAGTGTGGAGGTTTAAGTAGAGAGAGGAAGGTGTGAAATAATCAGATGGGGCGTGAGACAGTGGATTTCCTGGAGAACCGGCATAGTACCCTGGGCAGGGCTGGGTACCCACTTGAGAAATGGGTTCCTACATATAGACTGAGCCCCCTCAGTACTGTTTACTTGATGTTCTCTAGACACATTTACATGGGTGCAGGATCTGAGAAGGGGGGTTCCAGGTTAAACTAGGATTGGAGTAGTGCCTAGAGAGAAGGAAGGGGAGAGTTAGGACAGTTAAGCAGGTTTGCAAGGGAGAGATTGTAGTGCTGAGTACGGACTCTCCGCTGAGTAAGGATGGAAATGGAGACACGGTTGACAGCGAAAAAGTGGCAGGGTTTGTGGGACCAATGGCCTGGAGGGTCCTGTGGGGTCAAAGACTTGTTAGCACATTTATATTGGAGTGAATGAGCAGAAGGGATAGCAGGCAAAGATCAGGAGTAACTGGTTGAAATAGAACCTTCAGAGTCGGGTCAGTGATTGGTGATGACGTGTGGCCTTAGGAGCAGGTACCCGAGAGGGGAGGAGCAAAACGTTTCTTGGGATGAGGCGGTCAGAGAACTGAGAGGCCGTGGTTATGGAGACGCCAAGTCCTCCCACATGAAGACAGGAGTGGCGATGTGGGGAGACAGGGAGGCAGGTCTGAAATCTTTGGTGGATGGTGGGGCGTGGAGCGTCTGGGAAGCAGGCAGATGATAATGGGGTGCTGATATGCTGCGAAAGAGCTGGGGGGTTCTGAGTGAGGAAGGCAAGGAATGGGGATCCAGAGGACACCTACCCACCTCTGGATCCTGAGCTGTGAAAAATGAGCCTCTATGAGTAGAAAGACCTGTGCAGACAGCCCCGAGGCCCTTCTGGGTTTCCATTAGAATAAGAAGGTGAAGGAACTGTCCAAAGCTGAGCCTGGGGATTGAGTTTGCTATTGATATTTGCTGAGTGCCACAGGGTCCAGCAAATGGGTTTGAGGATCAGGGAGGGGTATTGGAGAAATAAGGGGGGCACAGACTAGTAGGGTCTTCCCATCACTTACTTCCCTCAATCCTTTTGCCAAGTTATTTTTTCCCTAATTATCTGGGCCTTTGAGACTTGAGGGTCATCCTTTCCACCTTCATTTACCCATGTGCCCTTGCACACATTTGTTTAAACATTCACTGAGAGCCTGTACCAGGAACATGAAGATGGTCATGTCTAGATCCTGCCAAACACGGGCTCCAGTCACTCTGTGCAGCACACGGGTCGGCTGGCGTCCACCATCAGTTGCAAGGACTGTGTTCCTGGCAATGGACACAAATAATGCAATTAGCAAATTATTGACTTCGAAACATTTCGAGCAGGTTCAAGGTTATCACTGTAATGTCAGTTTTCCTCACTTGCATACCAGCTTGCGTTCTTGTGGGGTGACAGGGGTGGCGTTAGGGCCAGCAGGCTGGGATATGTGGGAGTACCCCCCAGTATCATCTTGACCCTGGAAGGCAGTAAGATTTAGGGACAACCTGCCAGGGTCAATCCCAGCTCCACTACTTATTAGCCATGTGACCCAGGGCAAACTGCTTAACCTCTCCACGCCTCTGCTTCCTCATCTGTAAAATGGGAACGATGATCCTCGGGATGGAATTGTCATGCGGATTAACCCAGGTGTGATGCCTGTAAAACCCTCAGGACAGCACTAGTCCAGTACATAGGAAGCTCTCCAACAATTCTAGGTTTGATTAGTATTTCTCATCTGCCGCAGTCTGTATTCTGGGTCATGTGTGTCACAGTGGGAAAGGGGATGAAAACCACTGGTCCGATGGCAGGAGCAGTGCACAAACAGGCGACTGGCATGCAGATGGCTGGGTGGAACGACAGTGGCAGAACGAGGTCCAATGGCAGTAGGGAGGAGAGGGCCGTCAGGAGTCGGCTCTCAGACCCTTCCGAGTCTCCTTCCCTTAGTCAGAAGTGATTTCCTTCACCACTATGGACCACAAGAGACAGGCTAATCTCAAGGGCTTGAGGAGACGGGGGTAGAATAAGAATAGGACTAACTTGATGGCATTAAATGAAATAATATTTGGAGAGCAGTTCAGACAGTGGTAGGTCCTGAGTAAGGGCTGCATAAGTGTTCAAGCTGTTAGTTTTCGCTTCTCTCATTTCTAAGCTTCTAGGATTTTTGTGTTTCATCCCAGATCCTGGTAATACCACACTGCAAATCCACGTTATAAATCCAAGTGTTATCCCCATTTAAATAGCATTAACAACAACAACAATAATAAAGCATTTAGAAACGACTGTGTCTTAGAATTAGAAAGCAAGGACTCATATCGTGATAGGATTCTTTGCTTTAATAAACAATGCATTCATTGCAGGGGTTCCTAACCTCCGGCTGATCAACTGGCTGAAAATTTATGCAAACATTCATGAAAACATGCATTTGTATGTTTTCTAGGTTGAAGGTCTGTCTATATATAGCTTTCATCAGATTTCCTAAGAGATCTGTGTCCCTAAAATAGATTAAGAAACATTGAGCTCTCCCAATTAAAATAGAATTCCGTTTGAAAACACAAATCCATTTAAATAAATTAGCCATAACTCCAACTCTTGGGTGTGCAAGGAGATATCCAGTCAGGCAATTCCCACCCACTGTGGGCCTAACTCACTCTGGGGTTGATGCTGTAGATAATGAAACAATGCATTAAATAGTTTCTTCTCTCAAAGATGGTATCAGACAGCATCCTGGCAGGAAACAGATGGCACATTCAAATTAGGTAATTTGAAGAAATGTTAATAAAGGGATTATTTACAAAAATGTGGGCAGGATTTTGTGAATGATGATGATGCAGTACTCTAGGCTAGACAGGGTGGGTACAGTGACCACCCCAACCTGAAGGAGAGGGGAACCTGAAGCGGAAACTGGGCGTGGGATACACCTGGCAAGAGCTGTGATCTTCCTGTTGGTGGAGGGGCTCAGCCATGGTGCAGTGACCTAAGAGGAGGGAGCTGGGTTAGTAAATACCCCCACACCTCCCCTTTCTTCAATCCCTGAAGTGGTCCCCATTGCTGAACCCCACCAGCAGCGAGCCACCAAGGGAGCTCACGGATGTGATCGTAGGTTCCCTGGGGAAGAGCTGGGCGGAGAAGGGAAAGTCCATCTGGAGAGGCAAATGGAAGCTGTCCGGGGGCCTTGTCAGAGGCAGGGGATGTAGCTGAGTGGATCATGCGAGACTAACACATGAGACAATCAGAAATGCATACACGGTGCATAATTAAAGTCTCAGCAGGAAGAGGAGATAGTAAGTGTTTTCACAGTGGCTTGAGAGCATGAATTCGTCGCATTTTAGGGCATATGAATCTTAGTTATCTAAAAACTTGTAATCCCAGAAACCAAGTAGCCATCTCAGTTTCCCCTGGCTGCAACACAGAGGTGATCCTCGTTTGAGTGTTTAGGGTTTGTCAAATTAAATTGACGCCTAACATTTGTTTTTTAAAACTTTTATTCTGAACTAATTATACACTCATAAGAAATTGTAAAAATAGCCCAGAGAGGTCTAGTGTACCCCTTCCTGAGCTGCCCCCCAGTGACATCTTATACAGCCACAGTAGCTTATCAAAACCATATTCCTACCACTTTTCCCCACATATATAATACGTATATTTTCCCTTTTATTCATGAAACATTTTATACATACCTAAAATATTGTAATGTTAGTCTGTTTGCTCACCTCTAAGCCAAACAGATGTGAACAGATGTGAACATTTGAGATTTTTGCTTCAGATCTCTTCTTTTTTTAAGTTTAACTTATACCATTGTGTGAGGGTCACGTTTGGTGAGGGTGTTTATTTGGAGGCACCCACTTTGTAGACAGACCAAAGGCTTGTAAACACCTCCTCTGCCGCGCTCCTGGCAGCCCAGGAGGGCTCTTGGGGGAATTTGTGATGCCGACATATAATGTTCAACTTTTTAAGTTGTGTGTTCTTGGTCAAATGTCTTAACCTCTCTGACTCCTGGTTCCCTTATTTGAAAAACTGGGAAAATAATATTTACCTCATGAGGTTGTTGAGAGAATAAAGACAGAAAAAGCATCCAGACTGTCTGACACATTTTAGGTGCAGAATTCTTATCTGTAGCTGCCTTTATCTGCATAGCTGCAGAGAACTACTAGCAAGGACTCTGGCATGAGTGGACCCGAGTCAAACCCAGGTTCTTTTACTAACCGGTTACCAGCTGCGATGATTCAGAATGGTTTGTTAAGCCTTCCTGGTCTTTGTTTTCCCATTCTTTGAAAGAAGACTACACCTACCCCATAGGGAAGTAGTGAAGATTCAGGGAGAGGAAGCATGTGTCATAGTAATTACTGAGTACAATAAGTGCTCAGTAATTGATGCTTTCCTATTCAATATAGGTTATTAATAGGTTATGGGTAAGGACTGTACCTCCCATCTCTAGCTGCAGCATCTAGCAAACGGAGGCTCACACAGGCGCTCAGTCCATTATTGATTGACAAGTGGAGGAATGTAGGAGTGACTGGATCTTGAGTGGGTCCGTGTGCTGGAACCCCTCATCAGACGTCACATCAGTGTTGAGGCTCAGCGCTGTCTGCACCCTTCCTCTCGGAGCCCCCATTCATCACTCCTGCCTTCTGCACGCCTGCACAGCCAGCGATGGCGCCCAGCTCCTTATCAGGTGCAGGAGGCCTGCTCGCCAGGCCCTCTCATGTAAATGCAGTCGGGACCCCATTTATCAAGGGGATGTTGCATTCTCGTGGCAAACTAACCTGCCTCACGTCCAGTGAATGTGAATTCCGTCCACAGCATCCCGAGCAGCCGGAGTGAGGCACCTGGTGGGACAGATGCTGGGTTCGGCTGCTGCCATTCAGGAGCTAAAACTCTCGGGTGTCAGAATGTGATTGTCTCTAACACAGGTTTCCAGAGGAGGCTGAGGGAGAGAAAGTAGAGGCAGAAGGTGAGCTGTACAGTCGGAGAGATGAATGTGGTCCAGCTTCCGCGCCACCACTTACCCTGTGCACTTGGAAATGTTACACAACCTCTGTGAGCCTCAGTTTCCTCCTTTGCCTCCGGGGAATGGCAATAATAGACTTCAGAGTGGTAGTGAGAACCATAGCGTTTAGAGGGCCCTCTGCAATTACACTGTAATTCAGCTACGATGCAGTTCACCGTGTAATGAGTACAGCCCTGTGTGTGTGTGTGTGTGTGTGTGTGTGTGTGTGTGTGTGTGTGTGTGTGTGTGTGTGTGTGTGTGTGTGTGTAGGTGTGTGTGTTAGAGAGACAGTGAGGGAAGCTATGCAGATGCTCAGACTAGGTACTTAATGCACATTCCAGGAACCCCTCCCTAACGCCCTGCCAGGAGTCAGAGGTCATGCCCTTAGAGAAGGTCGCCTAGAGTACAATAAAGGAACATTTGTGTTTGTCCTCATTTATTCTCTCAATAAACATTCACAATAGCCCCTGCTCTTCGCAGCTCACTTCTTGTAATGGCGAAGAAAGCATGAAACACATTTAAAGCCCGGTGGTGAGATGAGTGCTATGATAGAGAGAAGCCCAGGCCCTGAGAGGAGGGGCCTGGCCCAGTCTGTAGCATCCTGGAGGCTGGCTCAGGGGCAGCTGAGCTGGCCATGCTTTTCTCTGTGTAGAGGAAGACGTTACATTTTGTATCTTTGTTTTAAAAGTTTGACATTTGCAATTTTGTAGCCCAATTCAAAGCACTGCTGTATTTGGATCCCTGTTTCACAGATTTCCTCAGGGACAGTCCTTTCACACCATAGGCTGCTATCCCTGACGGAGCTCTCAATTTTGCTTCTCTTGGATTTGAGGGGACTGAGTTCGTCTCCACAGACCCTCTTCACCAACACCCCTGGGCAGAGCACATCTGGGCAACGCTTTCTGAGCCTGGTATGGACTGAAGATAATCTTTCCACAGCCCTCAACATGGCTGCCTCCCTCCGTTGGGTCACACATGCTTTGCCCTTCACAACTTGCTAGCTCTGTGTGGGGGCACTGAGTGTACCCCAGGAGAAGCCTGAGGGCAGCCTGACTGTTTTTTTGGCCACAAACCTATTTTATAATTTTTGCTTAGGTACTTATTAGACCGTATTTTGTCCTTTCAAATCCACATTTTTGCAGAAGGTTACTAAGAGTGAGTTTCTTCAAGGATTTTTTTTTTTTTTTTTTTAATGCAGTGATCCTCTTAGGTCATTTTTCAGCTCAGCAAATGTATTTTTCTTTCATATCTTTATTGCTTGCTTCTGTACTCTGTACTGGTGTTTTCTTCTGGAATACAAGTTATGTTATGTTCCATGGTTGCAATTTTCTATAGCTATCATTTTCTCTATTGTGACTTCTACCTTTTTGTCCTTTTCTTTTCTATTCTAAGAAGGGTTGACAAGTTTGTGGTTCACATCTAGAATATTCATAGCCCCTTAGAGGCAACAGTAAAGCCTGGCTCCCTTTCCTGAGTCCTAGCCAGATGTTAACTACTTCCAATGTTGTCTATCATTCTGCTTCTGCTTGGAGACGGCAGGAGTAAAAGATGACGTGAAGTGAGCAGGTGATGGCTGGATGGTGAGTGGCCTTGTGTTCTGCTGGTGATGGGCAGCCATGCAAGGATGTTTGGCAGTTTTGTGTTTTAGGAAGTTCACTCTGGCATTCGCATAAAGGAGGCTGGGCTGTAACAAAAGAGACAGAGGTAGAAACACTAGCACCGAGAGGGCTTTAAAATTGCCCTACAGTTGACCAGTGTCTTATCTGAACTGGCTGGCAGATGGGGAATTAATGTAGACGCAGGGAGCAATGTTGAAAACATTGTAGACTAAATAGATCGTTGCAGCTATACTTGTGTGTGATTTAAAAGCAGGTAATACAACACCCCCAAAGTAATAAGCTTCTCTCAGAGATGAATTAGGATTCAGTCTGGCAATTACATAAAGGCGTCTGATAGATAGCGCACATGGAGAGCTGCAATTATGATACATATCGCTATTCTGCATGGCGGGCTCACATAACTCATCACGTTGGTTGAGGTTGAACAGGAAGAAAGAATGTAAAAGACTCCCCATTTTGAGGGGAAATGCCATCCTCTGATTTCTGTGATTGTCACCACTACTTAAATAATTAGTTCTTGTTTCTGTGTTTGAAGATCCATATATACCTTCCTTCTCATTGTTTCAAGCTAATAATACAAGTAACATCACTTAGGATGTATAAGTCTTCTAAAAATACTTTGTAAACCAACTTCATCTCTCCATGCAGGGAAAGAAGAGAAAATCATTTTTTCCCTGCTGTCAAATGTAGAGGAGAGAAGGGGTGGGTTGAGAGAAAACACCTGGTCAATGGATTTTGGTAGCTCCAACTTCTGGTCCCAGCTCTGCCTCTCTCTAGATGTGGGGAGTTATTTGCTGTGGCTGAGACTTAGTTTCCTGGCTGTATGTTGAGCACTATAGCATGTCGTAAGGACTAAATGAGACGACATGTGAACGTGTAGTACACAACGGGTATAGAGAAGTGAGTTCTGTTTCAACATATTTGTATTTCTTGAAGTTGAAAGACATTATTAATAGCAAAGAGCATCCAAAACAGTTCTGACAAGAGCTACTCAGCTAACACCCACAGCTAGAAAATGCCTGCTCCACTGTGGCTCCCGTGTCCCCGTGGGAGATAACAAAACCCACATCCGTCCACCCAGGGGTGTCCTGTATTGAAGATATTGTGCTGAAAGGTGTTTTCAATGTTTTTGGAAAATTATATATTTTGTTATCATTTTAAAGGATTTTTAAATGCAGATGGGGTGCATCCTTAAAATGTGTAATGAAGCAGACATCGATCTGCTGACTTTGAAACTACGCAGAAGCCTGGTTCTTCAGTGGAATCACAGACGAGGTCATGATCCTTGCCCAGGCCACTGGAATTTATACCCAAGGTGTCTCCAGAGAGACCAAGGAGCAGGTGGCACTTGGTAAATCAATAACCAGGGACTCGGGTAGAAGCATGCTCAATATTATGTTTTGGAAAGGCCCAGGTCGCTCCCACAATATCTGAAGGTTGGCTCCTGGAGAATGGCAAGGTGGAGCATCCAGGAGCCTGCTGTCATTGCCAAGTCCAAGAGCGTTCATAGATAATGTTGCTGAGAGGCCAATCACATTGCACAGTACTGGAAAAGCATGGGAGGTAGAATATAGGTACTCCATTGGGGGCCTTCAGTGAAGCTCAGAAAATCTAGGACCTTCTCCCTGGAAATGAGAGGATAGAATCCATCTTCACTGCAATAGCCACAGCTACTGTGGAGACAACAGGACATTTCTGGCTGCAATGTGGGCCTCGGGAGGTCAGAGCTTTGATAGGATAATAACCCGCCCCACGCGTCGTCCTTGGGTAACTGATTATAGTTAGAGTGGAATGAGCAACAGACTTGAAATTAAAGCCAACTCTCACCTGGCTTGAAGCCCCATCTCCATCGCTTACTTATGGTTTCTCCAGAATCTAACTTTACCTCCTCTGAATCTCAGTTTCCTCAATTTATCATATAGCGGTGAGCACTAAGGATGCCTTTTTCCCCCTCTTACTTATATGCTTATACTCTGAGCTGGGTGTTTCCCTTCTGGACAATGGAGTCTTTCCACTGGAGTTGCAGAACTCCCTGCAGCCCAAGTCTGACTGTCTCCTGCTTGAATGGCTCTCTGCCCTCTGGCTGATGTCAGATAGAGTGGCTCTTCTCCATGAATCAGGGCGGTCCCAGCCCCCACCACAGCCAACGGGCTTCCTGGGAAGAGCACCCATGCATAGGCCATCCAAACGTCCTGGAGAGCTAAGTTAAGACATTCCTCTTAAAATAACGTTTCCATGGAAACCTGGTCTGTGCTAAAGCTGAGAACACTTGGGTTTTTAATCAAGCCTTTTTGAGCAGCAGAAGTTACCACTTGGGTATCAGTTTAGGAGAAGATAGTTTGACACTCGCTGAGCATTGTCTTTACAGATTTCTCCCAAAGCAGCACAGGGGCCACCAGACAACACTGTGTGCAAGGCCAATGGGCATCAGCCCAGCAGAGCAGGGCCTGGGTGTGGAGGAGGGGGAAGGAAGCAGCTGTCACTTAGCACCCAAGATGCATGCTCTGTCACTCCAGTAATCCATCCAGGAACATCGTCTCCATGGAAAGCTCCAAAATACATGCAGCAAATCTCTAGCTGATGGCTTGTGAAGAATTTGCCAGTCTGGGTTATAAAAAGAAGGTTAGGAGATGCAGATTAGGAACATTTTAGAATGGAGAACACCTGAAATTGCTTGCCCCAGGATGTGTCCACTTCACAAACAAACATGGGTTCAAGAAAGGTCTCGATAACATTTCCAAGAGGGTGTCCTACATAATAGCAGTCTAAGGTGACACTTTTTAAAAGGATCAGGTATAGTGGAGACATACTGGATATCACAGTCGTCCGTTGAAGTTAACAATACCTATTTGAATATAAAAGACTCTGAGGTCTGTGTTAAAAATACCTGTTTAATTTTGTTTCATTTAGTGTTTCCCAAACTTATTGATTCTGGAAACTTTTTGATGTCCTGAATCGCACGCCATCCTTCTTTTGTGGCATACATTTGGGAAACCCTTGAGAGTTTCCATCACATTTTTCCTCAGTGTAATCTGTGACCAGTCTCAAAGGTGGGATCTGGTGCTGAATGTCCAATGAGGTCCAGCTGATATGTCCTTTCTGATATGTTTCCACTCTCACGTTCTCTAAACATGGACTAGTTTGGGTAGGAGACATTTGTGAGCACCTAAACTTCTAGGAATATCAAAGAAAAAACATCTGAAGGGGGAAAATGAGAGCAGCTATTACAAGGCCATATGGACAGCTGGTAGCACTGCCTTATCATACGCTGAGAGCAGAACCATAGCAGAGCACATGATCACGTGTGGAATAACATTTAACTTTCTGACAAACGGAAATGTTCACCTGGTGGAAACATTTTAGGACATTGAGATTGGAATATATATTTCAACCTTTTTTTCTGATAGCTGAAGTCAGTTTATAAAACAAAGGGACCCGGTTATGTGGGTCTCTTTCTCCATTTTAGAAATTTGGCTTAAACCTAATCTCTAAGATCTTGGAACCCCAAATAAGTTATATTTCTGATATTCACCTTGAAAGCATTGATGAATACAGACATATGCTTAAGTCTCTATCTTGGAGCATTCCTCTGAGTAAGTCCTTATTTATCTTGGACTTAAGAAGACTGGAAGGTTTTCGATCCGGGAAGATCAGAGTGAGGGTCACTGTCATACTTAATGAGCATTTCCTTCCGAGCTTAGTAAGCAGAGTGAGGCTGATTGTGCTGGTCAGCCATCGCATCCCTGATATGATCTGAACAGAAAACAGTGCTCTGGGAATTACAAATATATATGACTCTTTGTCATCAAGCCCCAACAGGATCTTGGATGCCTATTTAAATAGGCAGATCTCCACCTATATGTTTGCTGTGTTTGTAATTAGCACGAAAGTGGTATTGTGGTCGAGGACAGCCTTTGGAATTAGGCAGACTTAACTCTGCAACTTACTAGCTGTGCCTTAGAGGAAGTTACTTAACCTTTCTGAACTTCAAGATCCCTACTCTTTCCCCGAAAATAAGACCTAGCCGGATTGTCAGCTCTAATGCATCTTTTGGAGCAAAAATTAATATAAGACCCAGTCTTGTATTATATTGTATTGTATTATATTATATTATATTATATTATATTATATTATATTATATTATACCTGGTCTTATATTATAGTAAAATAAGACCAGGTCTTATATTAATTTTTGCTCCAAAAGACGCATTAGAGCTGATGGTCCGGCTAGGCTAGCTCTTATTTTCGGGGAAACATGGTATCTGTAAAATGGGGACAGTGGTATTTATCTTGCAGGAACTGTTGTATGGATTAAGGTGACAGTCAGTACCTTGCTTTGTCAGTGAGAGGCTTCACCTCAATATGTGGTAGTTCTTTTGTTGACACTGTTGTTGTTATTATTTGACCTGTGGCCATGGCCCCTGACTTGAACCCAGGTGAGAGCCTGACCACATATGCGGTAAAGTACACAGGTTCAGGGTTCTAAGGACTTGAGCTGGAATCCTGACGGTATTTATTAATCAGCTGTGTGACTTTTGGAAAATCACTTTACCTCTCTGAGGTTTGTCTTCTCCATCTATAAAATGTGATGATTCTCAACTGCCCCACAGGATTCTTGGGAGCATTGGATGGGAGCAGGTCGTCCCTGAATGATTGCTGTTCTTACTCTGGACTTTGAGGATGGGGCGTTGTGGATGGAAAGAGCCAAGGTAGCTGGGTTTCTCTTCAAATGTGGACTATGGAGACTGGATGGCAGAAAATATGGCAGGTCACTGAAGAGATAGCAGAAGTCAGTTTATAAAGGAAATGGCAATAAAAATGTAGGACTATTTGATACTCCATTGTTATTTTTATCATAATCATAGCCTGTACCTCTAGATTATACTGGAGGTTGGAAATGCTTTTATTTAACAGACATTTATTGAGAACCAACCATGTACCAGAATTTGGGCTAGGTTCTGGGCATGTATTAACTTATTCTGAAGAGGGAATCATTAATGATGGTTTGCTATGTAAGCAGAGGCAAGGAGAAATCCATCTCCCTCCTGTCCCAGCGCCAGTGGGGCTCAGAAGGTCAATGATATGAAATTACTTAGGCAAGGAGCTGAAGACCTTTACTGATATCAATTTACTGGAGCTTCAGCATAGTGTATTTTTTCTTTGCTCTGTTTCATTGTTCATGCTGTTTTCTCTGCATCCCCAGCCTCCCACCCTGCATCGTTCTTATCCATCCTCCTGGGCAAAGCACAGGGTCACCTCCTCTTTGAAGCCTTTTTGGACCACAGTCTAGGTTGGGTGTCCCTCCTCTGAAACCCCCATTTCCCCTCTATGCTTCCTTCTCTCTAGTTTAGCACCCACCAACCACTCTCAGTGTCCTCTGGTTGGGAATGTCCTCCCAGACTATAATTGGCAGACTGTGTCTAGCCCAGGGGTTGTAATGGGGCAGTAGTGGTGTGATTTGAATGTGTGTGGCATAGCATACATGCAAATCACAAAGCTATGTAATAATGGTAGCTGTTATTATGACTATGCTAATATTTACATAAAGATTTGCAGTTTACAAAGCACTCCCTCAGTCTTTCCTCACTTAATTCTCACCCAGCCACATGAGGTAACAATGTCAGCAGAGCAGGCTGTGCTTCCCTGTCCCCTGTCTGTGGGTGGAGAATCAATGAAGGACCAATTGTGTGAGTTGCGCTGTGTCGGAATTCAAATCCAGGTCTGTGTGATTCCAAATTCTTTTGCTTTCTCTATTGCCATAATTTGCTAATTTTCTTGCTTAACAGAAATCCCAAGAGAAGGACACACACACACACACACACACACACACACACACGCACACACGACATACGCATATGCACACACAAAATCCAGTGGCCAGTGCAGCAAGTGAGGTGCTCTTCAGTAATTAGTCCTCTAGTCAGGAGCTCTCCGTCCCCTGAATTACTTACGTTTGTCCAATTTCCTGAGACCCTGACATCTCTTCATGGGGACAAAAGTGTAACATAATTCAATAGGGCTTGACTTGTAAATATTGCAAATACCCAAAATGGCAGATAGCAGATTTCTCCAGAGATTCATGTGCTTGAAAGGAGGACAGAGTACCTTGTAATGAGAGACGGGAACAGGTAGAAAAGGAAACAAGCTGCTTGCCATGGACCCTTTGCGGGGTTAATCCACCTGGGTCAGTCACCTGAGGTAGGTGCACCTTCAGAGTGCCCTGAGGCAGCATGGCGGGGGGGTTGTGCTGAGAGCACGGCCAGGTGAAGCCAGGTAGACACGGGAGCCTCAGTTTGAACCTCAAATCTGAAGGACAAATTCACCAAGTAGGGCATTGGAAGACATGTCAACCTTATCCTGGAGTTTTGTGGGCCCCGAAAGCACATGGACACTGGCTCTGAATGGCTTTCTCTTTGAGCCTTTTCACACCCCTTGGCTGCCCGCTGCTCTCACCAAGGTCCATATGGCCGTCTGAAGTCCTCCTCCTGATTCAGCAACGTCTTATAAAAAAAGATAGAGGCATGTGCAAAATTAGATGTGCCTCTTTCTGGTTCTGATTTGCTTTGTTGTGATGGCTTCAAATCAAAGTTTATTTTAAGAGGCAGTGTTGACATTTTCTCATGTCCTCTCTCCCAGAAAGGCAGTATGATATACTGGAAAGAACCCTATATTTAGAACAAAAAAGATCCAGGTCCAATTCTAGCTTCATCATTTGCTATCAGTATGATTCTGGGCAAATTAATTACTTTTCTCAACTGAGGTTTTCTCTTTGCAGAATGTGAATAATCATACCTCCCTGGCAGCATGCTTGCTAGGATTAGGGATGATATCAAGTGCCTGCCACATAGTACGTGCTTAGTATGTGGCAACTGTCTAGGCAGACAAGAGATAACATGTCACAGTAGAGTGAACCCTTGCCTTGGAGAGAACACAGCCAGGGGTCAAGTCTCAGCTCAATTCTGACCACCCTTCAACTCGGGCAAGCTACTGAACATCTCACAGGGGCAGTGTTGTTGTTTTGGTTTTTACAAAATTGAACTAGTGTTTGCCCTCCCTTACTCCACAGGATTTTGTGGAGTCCCAGTGACTTCCGACTCACGAGCTAGCTTTACCCTCTGCAGTGATAATGCCCGAATCTGAGCTGAGGGTGGGGACCAAGAGGACAGAGGGATGGGGATGAAGAAGATGGGGTGGCCTCTGCTTCGTGCCTGCCAGTGGGTCACCAGCATCACAGGCTGGCCCGCCGGTCCCGTGGTTCGCAGTCCTGGGCTGCATATCGGAATCACCCAGGGAACGTTAAAAGCTACACAGGCCTGGCGTCACCCTCTCCTGGAGGCACAGGTGTGATTGGGGTACTGCCTGGGTATCTGAATTTTTCAAGGCTCCTCAGGTGATTCTAATCTGCAGCCAGGGTTGAAAGCTGTTTTCGGAGAAAGCAGATCTAAAGAAATCTAAGTGGCAGCCCGTATCGAACTGGCTGTAGCGCTATCAGCATTCACGGAGTGCCTGCTTTTAAGATGAGTTCATTACCCCGTGTGATAGCACCCACTCAAATTCTCATCAGATTCGATGGAATTGGACGTGCTCTTGGCTCACGTTTAAGTCAATGGAACCACACTCTCCTCCCTCATCCAGTGACTTGTCCCCAATGATCCTGCTTATGGCGTGACTGGCCTGGCCACGGGCCACTGCCTGACTTCAGCTCTGCATCTGAAAGCCAGCACAGAGGAAGGCCATTCCTTGGTCTCTGGCTGGACAGACTGACGTTTCCTGGATGCCTACAAACGCTCTCAAACCTTTAGGTACATCAACACCATGCAGAGGGCTTGTTAAAACACAGGTCGCTAGGCACAGTCCTCGGGCTTTTGATTCAATGGGTTTGAGGTAGGGCTGAGAATTTGTGTTTCTAACTGGTTCCCAGGTGGTGTTGCAGCTGCTGGTCCAAGGAGCACACTTTGAGAACCCCTAGTGTAGGCAGCCTGGGTCCTTCTATTATTTACATCTAACCTCCTCAAACTACTTGAGTGCGCACGACCACCCCTATTGCAGAGAGTTCAGATTGCTAAGGAACTTGGTAAGGGGCACACATTGTAAGGGGCAGAGCCAGGATTTGAACTCAGGACTGCCTAATTCCTAAATCTGTCCCTTTTCATGTAGTAGCACCCTGTCTCCTGACAGGCTGTCATTGGGTCCCTGCAATCATCTCAGCCACGCTCCAGGCACAACTGAAGTGACAAGAGAACCCTCTCTGACTCACGTCAGTCTTTTCTGTGGTCTCCATCAAGGCAGGAATCTCAGAGAGCAGCTCCATCTATGCCCCAAAGCAACAGCAGTAGGAGCCTGCTGGTGAGCCAGGGCTCACAGGCTCCTTTCCACAGAGCACTTCCGTGAGGTCGGCCCATGGGTAGGGGGCTATAGAGGTCAGGAAAGGCGCTTGGAGGAGGAGGAAGTAAAGTGGGCCTTGGAGGACATAGTATTCTGGGTTCTGTTCCTGTTTCACCAGCTGAGGATGAGAGGCCAGTGTCTCTGATCCGTCCAGCTCTGTTATCACAAAGGACTTGTTCTTGACCCCCTGGTGTGAGCTCTGTTGCTTTAAGAGCTGTGCGCACCCCAAGAAGGGGTTTCGTCCTGAGTAGTTTTTAACCTTGTCTCCCCTGATAAATGGAGAAACCAAAGAAAACAGAAGAGCTGTTACACTGGGGTACAGCAAGACAGGGCCCCAGGTTCTGAAGCCCACTCACTAGCACAGAAGTTTTGGAGGCTTCATTCTTCTCAGACTCAGTGGCCTCATTTTCTAATTAAGCCACTGGTGATTTGCATAGGAGGTAAATAGGCTAGGGGCGTGTATATTCTTCAGCAAATCTTGGTATCTAGATGTGTTTTTGCAAAGTCCATCCTGGGCTCCTGTTGCTTCCTGTGTGTGGAAACTGAGGACGGAGTTCATGGTTTCATTGTTAATATCAGCAGAACTAATAGAGGTGGTTGCTGGAGACAAGGGATGCCCAAAGGGATGGAGCGCCTGGGCACATGAAGGCTGCTCACAGAGGACCCCCAACCTGAGACGACGCTTGGGGGACCATGAGACTGTTCAGGCTGCTGGGCGGGGGAGGGCCTCCCAGGGAATAGCTCCATCCCAGCAGCGTGAGGGGGCGAGATGTCCTTCACTGGTGCCAGGAAGCTGTGCAGAGCTGGGCCCAACCAGCCAAACTGGCACCAGGTGCCAGACAGTCTCAGGTTCCTCTCCATAAATTACAGGATATGTCATGAATGACCAAGTTATATGCCTGGATTCCTGAGATAGTTTTTCTTCTTATTTTCAAATTCCATTTTGTGAATTGAGAATGATCATTCTTTCCTTGTCTCTGGACATTCCTGCTGAAGTGATAGCTTGTCTAATGCCATCAGGCCCTTGGGTGACCTGGAGAGAAGTTCTGAGAGGGAGGAGGTAGCATCTTGATCCTGGCTTAGCCCATTGTGATCTCAACACCTTGTGTCTTTGGGCCTCAGTTTCCCTAGCTATACAATGGGAATAATAATACCTGTCCCATCCACCCCACGGGAAGTCGGAGGTGATGACCTCTGACTTTGAAAGGCATTGGGACATGCCTGGCAGTTTAAAACTCTGCAAGTATGAGGCATAGCAGATCAACCTCTACTTGGAAGCACCTCTGCTTTTTGCTAACACTGTGACTGTGGCGCTCTCAGACCCCATGTTCTCATCTGCCTGATGAGGATAATAATACCCTTATCACAACAGAACTGTTGGGCTACTCTAAATTAAAATAATGTGTGCGAAGCATCCTATACATTGCCTGGCATATAGAATGTAAACCTGTTCCCGTTGGCTGCTGTCAGAATGGTTACAATCATCAGGCTGATTATAATAGTCATATATATGAATAGAGATATTTCTGCCAATTCCTTCATGGAATTTCGTTTTCATCTGTTTCACTCCCGGGGTTCCCAGGACCTCTGTGTAAACCTAGAGCCCGCCTTGCTAAGCCTGCTTGGGGCCTGGAGGAAGAGCGTTTCCTAGAGCCCACCATTCACTGTCTCTGCCTTTTCCCATATCCTGTCATTTGGGAAGGATGCTTCTGCATGTTGGCGGGGCCCATCCCCCTAACGCAGGATGGGCTTCAGTCAGGAAGCTGCCTAATCGTGTGTAGGCACTTAGGATGTTCTGATAGCAAACTTCCCATTGCTCCTTGGCCCGAAATCTCTAAAGGATGCATGCAGAAAGACGTGTTATGACTCCAGCTTTTGCACCAGCGAAGGCACGTGGAGGGTGCTGTGCTAATTAGCATGCTGTCTCCCTTGCAGAGTGCCTTTGTCCTGTCTGTCAACTGCGGCATGCTAGATACTAAACACTGTGAAGACAAATGATATCATGACTGACAACTTAATAGATGTCTTTTTGAGCTGAACGTGCTCCCCAGTGATCTAGCCAGATAGAATTAACAAAAGCTATCAAGACCGTTGTTTTCAGGCTGTCGTGCTAGCAAGTGCCTCTCTGCTCATGTGGAAGACATCAAACTCAGTCCAATTGAAGATTAGGGGATTGGATGTTTGTCAACAGGCTGCTGGCGGACTTGCCAGAGAACTGGTATTTCCACAGTTATTTCTGATGACAGGTAAACATTAGGAGGGGTGGAGACAAATACAACTCCTATTAATATGAGCAGGCCTCCAAATGAGGGTCGGTGGTAAAAGTAGTCCCCTTAGGAGATTGCATTCGTATTCAGATTACGCTGAAAGTACTTAAAATGACTTTCTTTTTCTTATTCCAGATTGCTTTCAGAGCCCGTAAAACCAAAACATATCAAAGTAGTGCCACTCAAGTTGGCCACATTAGGCTCAAAGTGCTACTTCTGGAAATTAGTGGTGCTGGGCCCCTCTTTTTTCTTTTTTCTGTTAGCTTTATTGAGGTATAATTGATATCCAAACAAAATCACACGCATTTAATATATACATCTGATGAGTTTGGATATATGCAAAACTCTCATGATACCATAACCACAACCAAGGTACAAAACTTATCTAGCACCTCCAAACATTTCCTTGAGTTCTTTTGTATGTTGATATATATATATATATACCTGGAGTGCCAAAAACTATACAAGTGGGCACTTTGGTCAACCTTGTTCAAGCAGTAGTTTGCTGTAATCAGAAGTGTCTGGACGCTGATGGTAACCACTTTGAGCACCTCTTCTAATTGCAGAAGTCAAATGTGACTTGCATTCATCTTTTGTTGTTAGTATAGAGTGTTACAATTTTAATACAGTTTTCCTTTCTTAAAATGTGTATACATTTTTTTGGCTCCCTCTGTATATATGTAAGAACATTTACCATGAACTCTAGCCTCAAGATGTTTTAAAATGCACAGTACCATATTCTTAACTGTAGGTACTTTGTTGTATAGTAGATCTCTACAACTTATTTATCTTGTGTAATAGAAACTTTATACCCATTGAAAAACAACTCCCCATTTCCCGTTCCTTTATCCTTTAGTCCCCGGCAGGCAACCACCATTCTACTTTCTAATTCTGAGTTTGACTAATTTGGATACCTCATGTAAGTGGAATCATGCAATATCTGTTGTCCTGTAAGTGGCTTATTTCAGTGAGTATAGTATCCTCTAGGTTTACCCGTGGTGTCAAGGATGGCAGGATTTCCTTCCTTTTTAAGGCCGAGCTGCTCTTTACATCCTAACCCCACGCTACCTTGTGTCTGAAATTCAGGTCATACTTGCCCAACAGGCTGCACATTCTCCTGCCTTTGGCCTTTACATGTAGCTCTTCTTTTGCCTGAAACAACTTCCCTTTCTTTTGGGGCTTGATAACTCCTTGTTGACTTTGAAGAGTCATTTCTGTTCCTATCTTCTGTGAAACAGGTACATACCTCCCGTTTCCCCCCAAGAAGACCATGTCCTGCCCCTGCACCCCCACTGCCCCTGGTCCATTCCTTGGCAGTTTTAGTCTTGGCAGTTGAGTTAGGGGATTGTTCCCCATGTTGTGATTTCTGTCAGGTCAGAGGACGAATCTTTCCCAAACCCTCTGTAACCCAGCTTGTAGGACGGCATCCAGCACATGGTATCATCTCAATTAATGGTTATGCAGTGACTCTAGACAGCGAGAGACAGGAAGCATGGGGGGAGAAGGAGATCAGGCTATGACATGGCAGAGCCTTCATTCCCGATTTCTTCTCTGGCTCATAGGAGCAGGGAAGCCTTGGGAACAGTCCTCAGCATCTCTGAGCCTCGCGTCTCCTGATGGCCAGAAGGGAGAAAACGATTCCTAACGGCATAGGGTTCCTAGGAGAAATAAATGGCATCGGTCAGGCGCTCTGCACAGCATGGATGGGGCCTGCAAAGCACATTCTGGAAGGATCATAGCTTCTCAAGGCAGTTTTCAGAGAGAAACTCTCCCAATGGTTCCAGCAAGGCTGGATCATTGCAATCAGTATATAAGCTCCCACGGGGCTACTTAGAAGAAAGCTCTCTCAGCTGCTCAGCAAAGGCTGCTGGGTGGCAGGAAATGCCGCTTTGCTTTCCAGCAGCCAAGGATCGTGCTCAAGCAGTGCCCAGGGCTGCCCCAACCCCCGTCCAATGGCCCTGGTGGCAAATTCTAACACATTTCCAGCTTTGTCTGCATGCGCTGTTCAGCCTTGTGCACTTTAACAAATTCCAGGCAAGATTCCAGTGCCTCTTCCAAGCACAGGAGGTTTTCTTGGGTTGAAAGAATACCATTTCTGGAGCCGGCAAAATGATATTTATGATACACACCAGCCATGTGGGACAGATGGTGTTACAGAACATTCTGCCCGATGAAAATCACTGCCCGTGAGTGAGATGGCCCAGCCCCCGTGATGCCTGCCATTTCATAATGCTTTTCCATAAGAAGCCTGTTTTGTTTCTGGGAGTTGATTGGAGAAACGTGGACATGCGGTGCCAAAATTCTTGGAGCCACAGGGCAAGCTCTGGGAAGACCTTTCCCCAGGAACCTGCTGAGCTCACCTGCCACTCCCTGCTGAGGTATAATTCCCTGCGGTTCCTGCTGGTTTAGAAAGCCTGTTGAAAAATATATACAGAGGGGCACGGACTCTCTTGCAGAAATGAAAATAAACAAGACTGGAGACAAGTGGGATTTAATAAGTTCAACTAAGCATATAATAACATAATAGCTGGGATGCCTGAAAGTTGCTGAACACACGATAAAGGAGGAGGGATTTAACTGTAGTTAAAATGCAGGGTGCAATGCAGCAGGTTGCTTTTATTAGGAAAAGGATATTATAGAAATAGCAAGAGCTCAGCATGGCGTTGTTCAGGTGTTGCTGGAAAGCAGGAGGGCTAGAAAGCTCAGACAAAGCGAGCGCCGGTACCCAGGGAAGTGAAGTGAAAGGGTTTTGTGGAGTAGGCTGTGCTGCGGAAACGAATGGGGAGCACTTCTTCTCAAGGGCTCCTTGAGTTTTTGCTAAGTAAAGCAGGAAGGTAATTCAGAGGAAGTTCAATTGGGGGAAACGAAAACTTGAAAGACATTGTGTTGCTTCTATAAAGTGGCAGAAGTAATCTAGTAAACATTTGACTAGTGACACACAAAAGAAAATATCTTAATCCCAAAGAGGAATGGCGCTGGGAATAAAAGGGTTTTCATGCACTGAGATGGGACAGGGAGGGAGACACTGCTCGGCATTTGGAAGGTTTGTGTCGGCCTAGAGTCTGAGACTTTACCCGCAAGGACATGGGCCTCTTCCCTTGCACTGCCTCCTCCCACCCCTCCAGCAGTAGGGCCACCTGAGGATGTAGTCCCTTTTGTATGAATAGAACAAGTCCTCAGTCACCTGTGCACTTATTCATCAATAGTTAGTACCTACTGGGTGCCAAGCTCTGTTTTAGGTGCTGGATGTACAGAGACAAGGTGAGCACCTGGCAGTTTGAAAGGAACATGTTGATTCCCAGTCTGTTGAGTGAATTAATGAGTTAATGAGTGAATGGAGGGATGGCCCAGTTAATGAGTGAGTCTGTTTGGACACTACCCTTCTTTAGCGAGGCCACAGTCTAATAGATGGAAACAAGGAAGTGAAACAAGATACTTCCATGGGTACTCAGGTAGGAGTGTGTGCAGGATCCAACGGGTCCCTGAGGGAGCGGGCCTGTCAATCTGGGAAGACAGCGAGAGCATCCCAGAGGAGGATGGAGGAATCCTGAGACCAGGCCTTCAAAGAAGACCATCCTGTGTCATGGCTGCCTTGTTTCCTGCCTGCAACCCCAAATACAGGCCCACACTTGAGGGAATCCTTGCTCCCAGGAATGGCTCAGCTTCTCTGCTGGACCCTCGGCCCCAATGCATATGCAGTTTGCCTTTGTCCACTGATTCAATCTGTTTCGGGCCACTCCGTAGTAACTGTCCTATCAGATCCAGCCTTTGGCCAGGGACCAGCCCCCATATCGGCCTATGTGATGGACCCACATTCTCCATGGATGTGACAGGGTCCCCTGCATTATAACAAGTGGGTAGCTTCGTCTCTTTAAAATCATTCTGTGTCAGGGAAAGCAAATACAGCTCATTCCAGAATCATCTAAAACTCACAAACAGGATCATAGTAAAAACAGATGGAAGAATGGAAAAGGATGGGAGGAAAGTGGGGTAGAGGACCCACCATGTGGCTGCTCCTTACCACCCGCTGTGAACCCTGAGCTACCCCTGAGGGTCCCCAGGGCTGCCTGGACCCTTGTGAGGACCACAGAGGGTCTTCTCCTTCCAGCGGGAGGCTGGCTGAGGAAGGCAATGACAGTGTTGTCACAGGGCACCAAGTAGAGCTCAGAGAACTCTGTCTCATTCGGGAATGGGGTGGACCTCCGCTTTTCCCATACGGCCTTTAATTGCTAATGTCTTTGAGTGGGATTTGTTAAAGTGATTCTTGGCGTTCAACCTTTTTTGTTCAAAGTCATTGCTCACTGTAGTTAGGTTACTTTGGATATTTGAGCCAGCCCAGCCTGGCATATTCCCTATCATGGCACTTTAAAAATGTTCATGCTGATTAGAACTTTTATTTTTCATAATGACCCACTAATGTAATGATAATGCAAGTAATAGTCCATATCTAATGGCTTCTTGTCCAAGGGCTGAGGGAATTCATGTAATGTATTTAGTGCCAAACTCCTAAAAGAAAACTATTTAAGATGTTGCATTCACTTACGCTTTTTTAATGAATCTCTGGTTAATAAAAGGGAATGGCTCATCTGGAAAGCTGGGAGACAAGGAAGGAGTTCAGGTCACTTGTGATGGCATTTTTGATTGTGCACTGTTTCCTTATCACAGAGCTGCTAAGAAGCCTCAAGTTCTAGGCCAACGACAGGACAAGGAGACTCTGAGTGGGAAGATGGGGGTTTTGCAATATCTGGGTCCATTCTGGATGCAGTGGCCCTGGGACACCAGACTTCTCGGTGGCCCATAAGCAGGTCACGGTGCAGCAGGTGGCTGGTGGGCAAAGGTTTATTGTGGGAGAGGGGCTAGCGTGTTAGCCTCCAAGCCAGAGAGAGAGCCCATGAGCCTGTTGAACAATCTTAAGAAGGCTGGACCCTTCTTCTCATGGAGCCTGACAGAAAAACAGAGACACTCACAAGGCTACCCTGCGCACCATCCACCTCTTCTTCTCATCCTGAGTCCTTCACTCCCTTAGTAATTTCCACTCTTAGCCATCCCTCCTCCCCATCAATGCCCTCCTGCATTCCCCCAAATCGGCTCTCAGTTGTACCTTGAGGGTGAACACGTGTAGCTCGTGGGCCCACTAGGCATTGGCTTTATCTGTGCAACGATGAGCTTTGGTTGCGGGTAAATGGATTTCAGACAACAGGCTGGGAAGGAGTTTGGTCTGAGGAAACTTTCATGCCACTGAAATCGTTTTGTAGATAGGGCTGGATGTCCTCTACTTCACCAATGAGTAGGGTTGCCAGATAAAATCTCAGGCACCCAGTTAACTTGAATGTCAGATAAAGAGCAAATGACTTTTTAGTAGAGGCATCTCCCAAATATTGTATGGGCATATTTATACTAAAATAATCATTGTCGTCTATCTGAAATTCCAATTTCACTGGGTGTCCTGTACTTTTATTTGTTAAATTAGACAACCCTAGCCATGCGTTCTAGTCCTGGTACCATCTCCTGAGGTCTTGAATGTGGCCTGGGGTGAGGCACTGCCTCAGCAACAAAGGTGTAGGTGGTACATGTGGTGGTACAATCCACTCACTCTCAGCATGACCCTGACATACGACTTCCGCCTTTTATCCTCCTGGTTATTGCAAGAGTAGGCACTCGTGGTCAACAGTATGTCCAGGCTGTGGTTGGTGAGGGGCCACAGTTTGAGAGCCCCTACCTACTTGTTTGGAAGGAATGAACATTGCTCAGTGACACAAGCCTAAGCTGTGAAATTAGAACTGAGTTCAAATCCAGCTGTAGAACTTTGGTTGAAAGATACTCTACTCTCTTCATTCCTCAGTTTCTCGTCTGGAAAATGGAGATATCTACATCTTGGGTTGTTGTGAGTTTTCAAAGTGATGTATGGAAAGCACCTATGTGGTGAACCCTGCAATATGCCACCTAGACACCCCTTCAGTAAAGTGTTAGTTGCCCCAGCTACTGGAAGAACCATTGGCAGAAACAGTGCTCAGCTGTCCTCCCCTTCAGGAATTGCCTCAGCTGCAGAGAGGTACCTTGTCCGAAGGCAAAGCCTTTGCTGGGGTGAGCCCCATTCCGTGATGGATGAACACAAGAACGTAAAGGCTCATTCATCTTAGCTTAACCCAAAACAGCTCAGAAAGGGCCATTCAAGCTCCAGAGCGTCACTGGGGTTCGTTGAGCTGCCTGCGTTACAGCTCCCCTCCTCCGTCTGCCTTTCCTGTTTCCTTCTCTTCCACAGCTGTGATCCCAAGGACACGCCTATGAAACATCCTGCACACTAAACGCTATTTTAAAGTCTGCTCCTCAGGGAACCCAACCTGCATGGTACAGTTCCCGGCACACACTATAGGTGCTCAACCCATAGAAACCAAGAATGACAACAGCAAAAGTAGGGCAACAGTAGAGTCAAACACAGCGATGATCTAGATGTACATGGCATCTCCTGTACCTTCTTAAAAACTGCTTCCTTCTTGTGGTCATGTCACTGTCATTAGATTGTGGTTCATGGAAGACCTATGCCTGTCCCTGTGCCTTTCTTGGCGGCTGACATGGGTCTGGAAACACAGCAGGTGCTCAATAAAGGTTTGGGCAACATTTAGCTACTTGGCCTCAGACGATCAGATGGAGAAATAAACTTCTTTTGGAAAAGTCATTTACAAGTATGAACAGCTTCAGTGTGGTTTGCCTATAAGCGTGTGCCAAAGAGATATATGAGTGGTTGCAGCAGGACAGTGACAGGTTTGGGGATACCCCCATAGGAAGTGTGGTGAATCCTCCCAGATACCCTAGGAAATGGTGGACAAAACATCTGGGCTTACGGCAGTGGTGGAGAGCGCAGGGCACACCCAGAACACTGGAAATAGCTGAAGGTGTTGGGGGAGATGTGGCAATAAGTGGGAGTCAGAGCCAAGTGGAAATGGAAAAGCCTGTGTGCCAGGCTAAGGAGTGTAATCTTTATATAGAGGGTGACGGGAGCTACTGAAAGGAGGGAAGCAGCGAGGTGGCATGATCCGATCTGTGTTGTAGAGGCTGCCCTGCCCACAGTAGGGGTGCTGGCTTGGAGGGTACAATGCAGGGACACTTGGGGCAGTTGCAACATCCAGGGGCGATGACGGGGCCGTGGCCTAGGCAGTGTGGATGGAAAGCAGGCATTTCTAGGAGAGACAATATATAGACAGGATAAAGGATAAATTAACAGATGAGACGGAAGGTGACGTGCCAGTGGTATCCAGGTTTTTTTGTGTTTTTTTAATTTTTATTGGGGAAGGGGAACAGGACTTTATTGGGGAACAGTGTGTACTTCCAGGCCTGTTTTTTTTCCAAGTCAAGTTGTTGTCCTTTCAGTCTTAGTTGTGGAGGGCGCAGCTCAGCTCCAGGTCCAGTTGCCGTTGCTAGTTGCAGGGGGCGCAGCCCACCATCCCTTGTGGGAGTTGAACCGGCAACCTTGTGGTTGAGAGCCCACTGGCCCATGTGGGAATTGAACCGGCAGCCTTCCTAGTTAGGAGCACAGAGGTCTAACTGCCTGAGCCACCAGGCCAGCCCGGTATCCAGGTTTTTGACCATCCTTCACCTCTCTGCCTACCCAGCTCGTCATGCAAGACCCAGCTGAGGTCAGTCTCCACCTCGTTCAATCATTATTGACCTCTCCTTCCTTTGTAGTTCCCACAAAATTACACCCGAGCTCCCCAATTACATAGTTCAAATTCTGAATCCCGTTCTCAGTTTCTAATGTCATAGGGAGCCTCTCTAAGCAGAAGCCACCCCTTCTGTCCTTCGTCACACACACTAGATTGTCACCTCGTAGTATTTTCAGATACATTTTTCTCTTCTTGGAACATTCTTCTGTCCCTCTCAGTTGTCACTTTTGAAAGATGGTCCCGGCAACAACCTCAAATAAGTCACTTCCCCTTGACGTGTAGCCTCATAAGATCCTGGACATCTTTTCAGCATTTATCCTGATTGAATTACTAGTGTAATTAGTTAGTGCTGTACCTACAATACCTAACATTGCCCCTCCCGTATATAATAGTTACTCGTTAAATAAGTATTTGTTGGATGACATTGCTACCACATTGGGTACATGGGCAATCAGTGTTCACATTCTGTTTGCCTGGCTCTATTTGTGGGTGGGAGCCATTTTGAAAGTTATTTTCTATACGGTAAAGTTATTGCCTCCCTCAGCCCCCAGGGTTAAGTAGCCCCATGTCACAAAGCTTTGCTGTACAGCAAATTCCCTTCCCTTGTGCTATAGGAAATCCCGTTTTCTCCTACTCCATGCTCAGTGGAGTTGGAGGTCTTCTACATATCCAAGGCATAAATGTTCCATGAATCCAAGAGCTATTTAAAGAGAGCCTGCTATGCACAAACCCTGGAGACAGGCCCTAGGGCCAAGGTCTGTCCCCATGTGCACTCCCTTCTGCTCAAATGTTCCCAAAGGATACCCGATCTACCTGTGACTGGGGCCACACTGGCTGTGGAGCTTGGGTGCCTGCCTGGTTTAGCTGGTGTCACAGGGAGTGTGGTTTATGAGGATTTCAGAATTGCATGCCAGGGCACGGTGTGGGGCTGTTAAACTCCTATAGAGGAGGAGACGAGGGTTTAGCTTCTGCTGTTGAGAGAGCGGGTCCTGGCACTTTGTCCCCTGCATGGCTCCTTTCAGCTCCGTTTCTGGGCCCTGTTCCTCTGGCTGTGTGGGCAGAGTCTGCTTTATAGAGACATAGGGGTGGAAGAGCAGGTGTACCCATTGATGCAGGGAATTCAAGAGGCTGCCAGGCAGCTAAAAGGAAAAATCACCATACGTAAAAGCACAGGAATGCTTTGCCTTTGGCTGTCACTCCTCAGACCTCCCAACGACAGGGAAGGCACCCAGGGCCCAGCTGCGAGGCCCTGGCACATCTTGGCTCGGAGGCCATGCCATCCATATGCTGCTCCCAGCCAATGACCGAGTGTGGGGATCCTGGGGGATACTAAGGCAGACCCGGAGACATGAATTCCTCTGACTGCTGGTTTTGGCTTGAGGAAGCCCCAAGGGCTTCTGCTTTATTGCGTTCCACTAAGACTGCATGCCAGCGTAAGCCACGTTCACCCAGCCTTCTCTTCCTCACTCCTGCATCAGCGTTAGACGTGTATCAAGGTCCAATCTCTTCCCCAGCCTTTTCTGGCTCTTTCTCTGGTTTCCCTCACACAAGCATTGTTCCTTCGAAAATTCTTGCATGTTTAATGCCGTCTTGGTATCTGCTTCTTGGAAGACTTGGAGCAACACATGTTGCTACCATCAGAAGGAAACGGGGCTCTATTAGCCCTACCAGATGCCAGCTGGGCAGCAAGGGAGGCCTTGTTCCTGCCCTTTGTGAAATAGACAGTTCCTGCAAAAACATTCCATTGGAGGAGGTATCACTGTAGAGAAATTCAATCCTCATTTAAATTAAAAAAAAAAAAAAAAAGATGAGAAAATGATGTTGAGAATTAACATATAACTGTTTTAGTAAATATCTCCATTTTCCTAATATATACAACACCAAATAATATACTATCAATGATATGATACTCATCTTAAATTCAATATAATGTGCGCTGCACAATTAATTCCATTTATCATTCTGTGTTCATAAGAATCCTTTAGACTCTCCCAACTGCACAGCAGTAAATTGCTAATACATTTGTGTGTTTTGTGTGTTGCAGATAATATGCATGTCTTGTTCCCCATCCAAATTTCCTGTGACAATCTGATTTCGTGAGTCAGGACTTACTTTTTCTCCTGGGACCTTCTCAATTGCATGGAATGCCGTGGAATTCTTCCCATTAAATGCTATACGCTTCCAGGCCAGTGTTGAGCTTGTGCCAATTTCCTTTCCTCTGTGCATTCATCCTCTTTTTTTGCCCTTTTCCCTGTTTCTTCTTTGTTCAGTTATCCCCAGAAGTAGTGTTGGTGTACCTGGAAACCAAACTTCTCTCGATCGATCAAAAGTTATTCAGAAATAAATATGTGCAAACCAGAAATCTAGGTCAAGAGAATTTATATGTGGGGAAGAATCATTGTGCATGAGTCTTTGCACAGACAACTGGTACAAGGAGTTAAGAGCATAGTTATTCGTTCATTGACCTTTTAACACACATTTCTTGTCACATGCCATGCTCCACACCTAGCACTGGTGAGATCAGAGATCTCATTCATCTCTTTTGAGAAGGATGCCTTCAGCATTGAGAGGCTCTTCCAGCTGGCAAATACCTGTTCTATTTACCTCTAGGAGAAATTGACACTTTTAACAGTGGAGTTACCCTTTACAGTCTCTAAGATCGTGATTTCTCTTTTGAGACACCCTGGTTGCCTCCCAAACACTCAGAAAATTCGGAGTACAGATTTATTTCAGAAATTCATCATGATGCTTTTAACCTTTGATGCCTTTTGCAGGAATGATTTATGAAGTTTGTTTCTTTTTATGGCGGTTTCTCCAACCAGGTTGCAAGAGATATAAGGACTGTGATTTCAGGCAATTATTCTCTTGATAGCATGCGCTCAAGTTCACACAGCAAGAGAAGATGCTCCTTGTCCTTTTTTTCCAAAAGAATCAGCGGCTCTGTTACTTACACAATTGGTGTGCAAGCCCTTCAGTCAGCCAGTTGCTTTTCTTTCACAACCAGAACCATAGAAATGACTGATCTTGTCACCACATTGATTTACTCTCCCCCAACCGTGTTGAATCGAAAACTTGATTATGTGAGTCCAGCCTTGACGACTTTAGATAGCCTTTCTGTCCTTCTGTCTCTTTGTTCTCTCTCCACTCTGTTCCTCTACTCACACCTTTTCTCTTTCTTCCTACTTAGTAGTACGTACTATGTTTTAGTCCTTTGCCAGGTCATATAGCAAATTTTTTGGTCTCAGGACACTTCAACACTCCTAAATATCATCAACAGTGCCAGAGAGCTTTGGTTTTTGTGGATTATACCTATTACTATTTATTGCATTAGTAATTAAAGCTGATACAAATTTTAGAAATATGATTTATTAATTCAGTTAAAGATAAAAAGCCCATTGCACATTGACAAAAATGTCATACTTTTTCTTTTCTTTTTTTTTTAATTAAAGTTTATTGGGGTGACAATGTTTAGTAAAGTTACATAGGTTTCAAATATACAATTCTGTAATACATCATCTATATATCACATAAAAAAATAGTGAGGAGAGTACCATTGTTTCACATTTTTGCAAATGTCTGACTTAATATAAGACAGCTGACTCCTTATATCTGCTTCTGCATTCGGTCTGTTGCAGTATCATGTTCCATAACCTCTGGAAAATTCTGGAGAGAATGAGAACAAAGAAAGCAAGTAGGATCTTAGTGCTTTTCTGAAAATAGTTTTGATTTGTGAACCCCCCAAAGGGTCTCAGGGAAGCCCAAGAGTTCCTGGGTTATACTTTGAGAACTCTTGTGCTAGAGTTAGAGATATAGACATAAAAGACCCAGAACCTTTCCCCTCCATCTGGTAAAGACACAAAAGGATATTTACAGCCCAGTATAATCCTTACTGTGCTAAGGATAGGCAGGGAGAACAAGGAGAGATACCTGATTCAATCTGGGGTGTGTGTTTAGTGGTGGAAAGGAAGGGGGGTTCAGAGTCCCTGAGTCAGTGGTGTCTGAGTTGAGCTGAGCAGGTGGGAATGCAGACATTTGAATGCAAATAGAACCACCTAGTCTGATACCCTGATACTCAGAGCTAGTTACAAGGGTGACCTAGGGCATTTGGCTTGCAGCTTTATTATGATTGTGTATTTGGTGGCAGTAGAGGGAAGGCTTCTTTTGCCAATTCTCTACCTCTGATATTTCACAACTTCCCAGGAAGGAGCCAGAGCTGGAGAAATGCAGATAACAGTTCTCATAAATAAGAAGTGAAATTGGCCTTCCAGTGCTTTCTTTCTGAAGTACCGAGAAGCAGGTGAGCATTTTGCAGTGAATATACTGTAAGCCAGATAATTGCCATTCATCATTCTGAACATCTTGGGATCTAAGGCATGAAATGGAATTTGCAATAAAAATGTATCACACATTTGCTACCCTCTAGAACAAAGTTGATAGCATAAACCGCAAAGGTTTTATTTATTAGTTTACAAGTAGAGAACCAAAAATATGGTGTTTCTTTCTGAGGTTGAAAGGAATTTGCACTGCCACATCAAATCTTCTCACTCATTTTGAATATAACATTTTAAAAGATTCTTCGATGGGTGTGATGGTTAGTTTTATCTGTCAATTTGGCTAGATTATAATAGCCAGTTATTCAATGAAACACTAATCTAGTGTTGCTGTGAAGGTATTTTGGAGATGTGGTTAACATCTACAATCCATTGATTTTACATAAAGGAGATTGCCCTCCATAATGAGTGTGGGCCTCCTCCAACCAGTTGAAAGCCTTTAAGAGCAAAAACTGAGTTTTCTTAGCAAGAAAGAAATTCCGCCTCAAGGCTGCAGCGTCAACTCCTGCCGGAGCTTCCAGCCTGCAGGCCTGCCCTACAGATTTCAGATTTGCCAACCCACATAATTGAGTGAGCGACTTCCTTTACATACATACAGGTATGTCAATGTCTGTGTATGCTCGTCTGTCTCTGTCTCTCATCTCCTGTTGATTCTGTTTCTCTGGAAAACCCTGACTGTTCTCTAGTTGTTTTCAGTCTTGGCTGTTTTGTCTCCTCTTGCCCCTTCAGAGCACAAGGTCCAAGGCTTGACCCATACGAGAGGGAAACAGATGTGTCCTTTTGCCCTGACCTCTGCTCAGGGGGAAGAATGACCAAGTGCGGTGGGAATCCCGGTTCTTCCAGTAGGACCATGGCCTGGCATGATTTCCTTAAGTTCCCTGAACCTTTACAACATCATCCATGAAAGGGAGCCCCTGCTATCCTCTCACCGGGCTGGTTGTGACGATTCAATGAGATCACAGCTCTAGAGCCTGGCACGTAGTGGGCCCTCGGGAGTGACAGTTCCTGATTCAGTATGTAGTGGTTCGGGTTGAGCAATGACAATTATAGAAAGAGTTTTAGACAATTACAGTTAGTAGCATAAATTCCAAAGTAAGTTAAAAGCTGGTTTTAAGGGTTAAAGATGTTTCAAATGCAGTAAGTATGAGATATTGAGGTAATAACAATCTTGGAGAATTATAGATATAACAATTTAGTGCACACTTCAGTGCAATAATGTTGTTTAGTAGGTAAGACATTTTGTGTGGGAAAATGAGCTGGCTCTATCAACTGAATGGGAACATTAAACCATCACAGTCTTTTTCTCTCCCTTTCGTATTCTAAATGATCTTTTCCTGAATGGCTCTTTGTCTCCTTCACAGATTTAATATAATCTTCCCAGCTTCTTGGAGTTAAGCCAAGGACTCTGGTAGGTCTTTAGCCCACCAATAGATGTATTGGGTAATGGGTGTTGTCTCTTTGGGGCCCCCGGGGCCCCCGGTGGGTCCTGACTCCAGCTTGGGGGTGCTGAGGATCCAAATCAAAGAGCCTTTGCCGAGGATGTAGAAGGAGCTCGTCACCACTAAGTTCTGACTCAGGGTGCATTTTATTTTATTCCCAATAACCCTGTGGCTTTGGTGTTACCTCCGTTTTATAAAGGAGAGCAAACATGGGACTACTCAGATACTCTGTTTACTCTGTTGGTCACATAGTGAAAGAACGAGGACATTAAACCCAGTAACCCTTGGACCCAACTTTAGAATCTGTCTTAGGGCAAGCTTTGGGCGATTGGACTTCTCCAGAGAGCTTGTGTAGAGACAACTGAAAATTTCACTTTTGTAAGATTACACCGTTCCCCAGTGCTCATTTCTCCCTGGGCCTGCTCCTGACCCACATGCCAGTACCCTGTGGCATTGTGAAATGGGATTCATCCCCAGCCTGGAGAAATTTAGTTAATGACTTTGAGAGAGCCCATACTTCAAACAAGTGAGTGTTTATGGATAGAAAATGACAGGTGGAAAGAAAGAAAACAATAGGAATGGTGGATAAATGGACAGAAGGCAAGGAGGGGGGAAGGGAAGGAAAACAACGTTCTACCCCCACTGGAAACACCTCTCAAGCAGTTAAGGATTAATGACTCAGTCATCTTTTCCTCAAATGCTTTTTCAACCCAATTAAAACAGTAAAACGTAACCCTCATTTTCTGTGATTCTTTGCATAGGTGAGTCACACACATGGGATTTGTGTTTCAAATTTGTATTTAACTCGAATTGGTATGTCTAGCAAGAGATAGATATTGTCTCTAATGAAGTGATGGCAGACATCACCCTGTGATTTGGGGGGCACGCCCTTTTTTCTGTTTGGGTAAGGAAGGAATAGCTGCTCGTTGGAATCACAGCACTGATGGTGGCTGCAGGCGTGGGAGGTACCAGCAAAGCAAAGATGTTCTCTCCCCATTTATCATTGTGCTCGGTGGGCACGGTGGGCATTAGGACGTGCGGACATCATGGTGGCTAGGATCCTGCCTCTCCCTCCAGGGGATTCTCAGCTCTGTGGGAAAGAAGGGCAGGGAGATAGCTAATTAATGGCAATGCAGTGGGCTGCTAACATGAGAGCGGGCGGTAGAGGGTGACGTGGGGGACAGAGGAGGACAAGTGGAGGAGGTGGGGCTGGAGCTGAATCTGGAAGGGGTGTGAGGACAGGGGTAGACGGCACAATGAGGGCACAGGCATGGGTGCCTGAGGGGGTTGGGATCTTTGGATTGCTCCTCCGAATCTGTGGCCCAGGACACGGGAGCTGCTGATGGGCCCAAGGCAGGAAGTACAGAATCAGATTGGGCTTTAGGTCGGCTTACCTCTCGCCTAGACGGGGATCCTACCCCACCCCCACTCTGAAGCAGGGAATAAAAATACCTTTAAAAATGCTATTATAATTATTGTAGGTAGGAAGCACTTTATTGTAAGAACAGACACCCACTCAAACTAGTACAAGTTAAAAAAAAATGTGGTTGTGGGAAGAACTATTGCAAGGCTTCCCTTGGCCACCTAAAACACTCCATGGGAGGTCTGTGAAGGGTGAGCACGGCCTGGACCGGAAAACGGGAGTGGAGGCCAGCCTGCATCCCCTGCAGCTGCTGGGGGTGCTTCTCTTCTCTCTGCATGTCCGCTCCCAAATCTTCTGTCTCCTGGCTCATTAGCTTCCTCTGATTTTCATGGCTTCTCAGCTTCCCCTAAACCATGCGTGATCATTGCATGAACACCAGCCCCAACTCCTCATGAACTTGTATCTCAAGTGCCCATCACCAAATAAATTATAGTTTCTGGCCCTCTTAAATAAAAATGTAAATATCCAAACCATTGGCCCAGCATATTGCACCCATTGATTTCCCCATGGATTAGACGTCCGCTGTGGTCTGGGCAGCTCTTCCAGAGGTCCGAAGGGGAAGTTGGGCATGGAGGCCCAAATCCAGCCTGACCACAAGAATGACCTATTTACTGGGGTGTAATTAACCTCACTATAGCATTCTGCACTCAGTACAGTATGTTTTTACTCACAGTTCACCTTACCTATGGAGAAGTATTAGAGTTCTGAGGATTAAGGAGCTAGCAATGGCCAGAGAGTCAACTTTAGGATGAAAGTAGAAAGATGCAAAGGGTAAATCATCTGCCATTTGGCCGTACTGCTTGCATTGAGTGTTAATGCACTTTTTCAGAGGTGGAAGCAAGGAGAAGAGAGCCAAGGAGTGCTCCTGAGAATGCATCTGTGCTCGAGTTAAAGGCACATTGGGTGGCAAGACCTAATTTCTCTGTAAATGGAGCAGAAATATCACACTGGTCTTTTCTCTGTGTGGGTGCAAAGATAGGCATTTTCCAGGGCTGCAACATCATGGAAAATAGACAAGGCAGAGTCAAGAAGCAGTCCTAAGGGGGCATGATACATCAGAGCTCAGCCTTGAGAAGAGTTGTGCAGCAAACAGGGACATTATCTTGTGAAGAATTGATTAAAAGTCAGTTCTTCTGAAATTACATCCCAATGGAGCAAAGCATGAGCTCACAGCCCTCAGTCTGTTGGAACAGAAACGTAAAACATTTATCAGAGGAGGGAACCCATTAAATAAGAAATAACAGCCAAGTCACAAGGATCAACACCTATTGCTTCTTTCTGGAAAGGAGATGGTTCTCTGGAGTCCCATGAAGCCAGGGTTTGGATGTGGCTCCTGGATGATTCTTTATCTGCCAATAGCCCTGGATGAGGTAGATGCTATCTATCATTCAACTTCTCGGCCTCTCAAATTTTGTACTCCAGCCAAACCTAACTCTTCCCTATATCTCCCATGGTGTACCAGTTGCTTTTACCATCGGGCCTTTGCCTATGCACATTCCTCTGCCTGGGACTGTCCCCATCCTTTATCCCTGCTTAACTCCTATTGCTCGTGACAGAATCTACTTTCTCCAGGAAGTAATTCTGGATTACCATGGCTGAGTTAGTGCTTCTTCCCTTTTTCCTCTTCTTACCTCCCTGTTAGCATACTGTTATCACGGCTCCCTCTCTTGTCCCCGAGTCCCTTGAAGATAAGGACTTTGTTCTTGCCCCATATTTATTGAGGTGTAATTTACACTAATAAAATTCACCCTTTTAAAATGTACAGACTGATACATTTTGACAAAGGCAGAAATGTAACCACCACCACAAGCGAGATACAGAACCGTTCCGTCGTCCCGGAAAGTTGCCTTGTGCCCCTTTGCAAGCAAACCCCACCCCACCCCCAGACCCTACAACAACTGAACCGTTATCTGTCTTTATACTTTGGCATTTTTTAGAATGTCATGTGAATGTCATCAAACAGGATGTAGTCTTTTGTGTCTGACTTCTTTCACTTCATTTCACCAGCGAAGTGCTTTGGATATTTACCCACTTTGTTGTATGGATCAGTAGTTGATTTCTTTTTATTGCTGAGTTGGTATCCATTACAGGAACATACTGCAATTTGTTTATCCATTCACTAGTTGATGGCCATTTTAATTTCCAGTTTGGCACTATTTCCAATAAAGATTCTACAAACAATATATATGAGTCTTTCTGTGTAATTTGTGTTTTCAGTTCTCTTGGGTTCTGGGGTAGGTCCTATGAATGGAATTGCTGAGTCATTTTATAAGAAATTGCTCAACTCTTTTCCAAAGTGATTACTAAACTGTTTTGCAAAGTGACTTATTTTACATTCTTACCAAAAATATGTGAGAATTTCAATTGCTTCAAATCTTCATCAGAACTTGGTATTGTCAGTCTTACTTTAACCATTTTAGGGTTGGTGTGGTGATATCCCATTGTGGCTTTAATTTATATATCCTTGATAACTATTAATGTTGAGCATCTTTTCATGTTCATATTTGCTGTTCGGGTCTGTTCAAATTTTTGCCCCTCCCCCTTATTTTTTACAGATTATTTGTCTTACTGAGTTGCAAGAGTTCTTTATATATTTTGGATACAAATCCTTTATGAGATATCTTTTGCAAGTATTTACTCCCAGTCTGTAGTTTTTGAAAAAATATTTCTTAAGTATGTTTTTCAAAAAATAGAAGTTTATAATTTTTATAGTTTGATGTATTGATTTTATCTGTTATGGTTCATGCTTATTTTGTCCCTTCTAATAAATCTTTGCCTAACTCCAAAACACTAAGTTGTTTTTTTTTCTATGCTTTCTTTTAAAAGTTTTATAATTTGAACTCCCACATTTAGGACCATGATTCATTTAGAAATAATTTTTTGTGTATGGTGTACAATAGGCTTGAAAAAAGAATTTTTTTTTATGTGGATTTTTCCAGCAGCATTTAATAAATGACCATCCTCCCCCTCCATTGAATTATCTTGGAAACTGTCAGAAATTGATTGTGTGTGTGTGTGTGTGTGTGTGTGTGTATGTGTGTGTGTGTCTGCATTCTTTATTCTTTTTATTCATCTGTAGGTCTATCCTCATGTTAATACCACATGCGCTTGATGGGTAGCTTTACAATATGTCTCAACATCAGATAGTGTAAGTCCTCCAACTTTGCCCTTTTTTTCCAAAATTGCTTTGGCTATATCAAGTCTTTTTCATTTTCATAAAAATTTTAGAATTAGTTTATCCGTTTAAAAAACTATACAATTATTTTGATTTGGATTGCATTGACTATAGATCAATTAGGGGAAATTTTACATCTTAACTATGTTGAGTCTACCAAATCATGAACACTACATTAAGAGTTTTCCAGGTCTTCTTTAAATTCTCCCAGCCATGTCTTAGAGTTTTCAGTGTACAGATCTTATATGTATTTTGTGAAAGTTATTTCTAAGTGTTTCATGTTTTTTGATGCTATCAATTAGTATTTTTAATTTAAATATTCAATTATTTACTGCTAGTGTAGAAATATAATTGATTTTTTTTTATATATTGACTTTGTATGCTATGATTTTCCTAAATTCACTTATTAGTTCTAGTAGCATCTTAGGAGATTCCATACAATTTTCTTCATTGATGATCATGTTCTCTGCAAATAAAAACAATTTTAATTCCCATCGGATTTTTTTTTCTTACCTTATTGCATAGGTTAGAATGTTTAGTACAATGTGAATAGTACAGTATAAGGTAAGAGTGGCCATCCTTGTATTCTTCCTGCTCTTGGGAGGAAAACATTCACCCTTTAACCATTAAGCATGGCATTAGCTACAGGTTTTTATACAAGTTCTTTATCACATTGAGGAAGTTCCCTTCTATTCCTCATTTGCTGATAGTTTTAATTCTGAATGGATGTTGAATTTTGTCAAATTTTTTTTTCAGGGACATTTCTCCCCATTTCATCCCCAACGCTTAAACCATTTTTGCATATTTGAGGCACTTCATAGACATTTGTTGCATGAATGAAACTGGGCTAAATACCTCTGAGAGTGCAAGGACAAACTTCAACCACTCAAAAGCATGAGATGGCCTAGGAAGACTTACGTGAATTTGAATGCCTATTATTGTCAGGGTATTAGATTTGCCTAAATGGTTTCATGCAGTTTTACAGCATTCCTATGAAGTAATTATTTCCATTTTAAAAATAGAGAATAAGCAATAGTTGAAATGATTACAAAGCTATAATATGGTTGGGATGTGGGAAAGAAGTCCTGTGGTTTATGCATCAATAGGAATAAAAGGAATCATGAAATTCAAAAAACAAAAAAATATATATGCAAATGAAGTTGGTTTCAAATATGATGCAAGTTAAAATGGCCTGTCATTTGGTCATTTGATGGAGTGAAAGAATCAGGAATCCAATTGATCTGGATACAAGAATGTTGTCCTTGGAATGACTGTTAGAAGGAAAAGTATGAAGGAAAAGTACTGCTTACACAATACTTCTCTCAGCCATCAATGATAACCTTGTAGTCAAAATAGTGTAACTTTAAGTTATTGATTTTGCATTCCTGAGGATTTGATCTATAGAGAAAGTGAAAAAGATTTCATTTTGGTTACAAATCAAAATGTAAATGTTTATCAACCTTGACAAAGCAAAAGTTGAGATAGATTTGAAGGAAGTTAGAAAGTAGGAGAGAAATGAGAAAATTTTAGAGATGTTAACATTCTTATTTTCCAAAAATGGAACATTTAAACCTCTCTGAGCCTTAGTTCATACCTGCAAAATGAGATACAAAGTCTTATCTATTCAAGTTGTGAGGATTAATGAATGTATGTCAGATGTTTAATATGTGATAGGTACTCAACTAACTGCAGTGTTATGGAGAGGAGAAAAGAGAGGTATGCCTGTGGCTAGAAAGAAATAAACCCATTCCACTAGAAGGGAGAACCCCAGCTTCAAGGCCCATAAACCACCTCCCCTGCAGGCACTGTCACTGCCCAGAGAGCAGGGTGGTGAGTCTGAGTAAGAAAACATCAGAGGTTGTGTGTCCAGCCCATCTGAATGACATGCCGACCCTGTGAGTGGTATCATCTTCCCCATTTTACACTTGAGGGGGTTAAAAGTCTTGAGTAACCAACTGATTTGCACAGGACCAGCCCTGAAATGGCTAAGCCATGGCTGAAACCCAGCGACTGTGGCTCTGGATTCCATTGTCTGCCCCTGAGCCAAGTGGCACAATGAATCTGAAACACTGGGTGAGCTTTTGGCATATCCTCTGTACACATTTCTAATGAATAGGCCCCTAGGTTTAATTAAAGGGAAAAAAAAGATTAATTGTTTCTCCCAACAGCTGCAAATTATTTACATTGCTTTTGTGTTGATGGCTAATAAAAGAGCAAAGGAGTGTGGGGACAGCCCAGGGTGGCTGTAATTATTCTGGGATCCATAATGAAGCACTGGATTGAATACCAACATGTAAGCATGGATGAGTCTGCTGCCCCTTTTAGACCTGCTGTAGGCAGAGCTGCTCTCTGCCCTGGAAATGAGGTAATAATCAGAAATAGGCCTCAGGGGCCAAGACTGGAGAATAGAGAGGCATATGTCCCTGCCCCACTTAACTACCTCTTAGTTCATGATCGCGATAGGATGGGTGAGAAGGAGCAAAATGGTAGTCCAAGTTGGGCCTACCCCCATCCTGAAACAGCTCTTTACTGACCCTTTGAGGTATGGTGGGGTGGGAAGGGGCCAGGAGACACTGAAATGAGGGTGTTCTCAAATCTATGAGTTCTTGCTTTGCCATGGCTATTGAAAAATGAATAATATGTATATATATTAAAATGGGTATTATATATTAGAATGTGTATTACATATATATTATAATATGAATGAATGTGTGTGTGTGTGTGTGTGTGTGTGTGTGCGCGCGTGTGCATGTTTTTTGGATATCATGGAGGATGAAAGTGTTTTTTGGTTTTTCCCATTATTAACCCTGTGGTCATCTTGGGAGAGTCCCACCTGCGGAACTAGTTTCTTCATCGTTTCCTAATGATCACATCTACCTCTCAGGTTGCCATAGGGAGCATTACATTACATGTGACAACACTTAAATTGTGAATCAGGGTGTGGTGAATGTTGGCATCAAGACACCTTTGATTACTCTAGGGCTCCCTCTCATCTCTTTTGTTTCTAAAGCACCTACTCTGCATCCAGACTTCTATGAGAGTATGTGGGGGAAATAAAAGGCCAAACCAAGGCACTCACAGTGGAGTAAACCGATTAACATTTTAGAAAGAGCACTCTTCACGGTAGTGTGGAGGATGGTTAAAGTGGGACAGGACTTCTTACTGGAAGACCAGTCACTGCCACTATTCATATGGGAGACAGCTGGCCAGATCCAAGTCTAGGAGGTGGAATTGGCAGAAACGGGATGTTCACCAGATACAATTCCACACAATAATAGTAAACCAACCATGACACAAGCTTTATTTTAATTCTCTATCCTTCACGAGTACCTGCTGCTATAAATATCTTGTACTTATTTGCTAGGACTGCCTTAAAGTACCACAAACTGGATAGCTTAGAAGAACAGACATTTAGTGTCTCACAGTTCTAGAGGCCAGAAGTCTTAAATTGTCAGCAGGAACATGCTTGCTCTGAAAGCCTCTTTCCTACCATGTTTTCCCGAAAATAAGCCCGGTCCTATATTAAGGTTTGCTCCAAAAGATGCATTATGGCTTATGTTCAGGGTATGTCATCCTGAAAAAATCATGCTAGGGCTTATTTTCCGGTTCGGTCTTATTTTCAGGGACCCACGGTAGCTTCTGGTCAATCCTTGGCTTGTGACTGCACAACTCCAGTCTCCCCATGGCATTCTCCTTGTGTGAGTGTCTGTCTCTGTGTCCAAATTTCCCATTTTT
The DNA here is from genome assembly GCF_036562045.2 of Rhinolophus sinicus. Lineage (NCBI taxonomy): Eukaryota > Metazoa > Chordata > Mammalia > Chiroptera > Rhinolophidae > Rhinolophus > Rhinolophus sinicus. Next base: position 38,176,635 of record NC_133759.1, read on the forward strand.
ATAAGGACACCAGTCACATTAGATTATTAGGGTCCACCCATAATGGTCTTGTTTAACTTGATTACCTCTATAAAGATCCTATGTCAAAATAAAGTCATATTTCAAGGTACTGGAGGTTAAGACTCAACTGACATATTTGGGACACACAATTCAACCAGTAATGTATATTTGATATGTATTTTAAGTGTGTGAATTGTTCATTAGATAATATATCACTCATCTGGTCAAATTATTGAAGAGCAACTTGAATTGCTAGATAATTTAGACCATTTAGATAACACAGTCTTTACATGACCAGGAAGTATTCACATGCTTGTTGTATCTTTATAGCTCTGTTGGTACTCACACATACATGTATGTATATAAAATGTAGTAACAGTCCCTAATGGTGGATCCAATTAAGTAGAGGTCCGACATCTCAGCACACATTCACAATTTGCTGGTTTGTTGATTGGTGATGGGCTTTAAAACATCTGTAGGTCGTAGCTTTTGAGAATGGAAACTTTCAATCAGTTTTTGATGACATCTGTACTGGGCATAGATATCTATGACGACATCTATAATGGGATTTTGGTAAGGTGAAAGGTCCATGATCTTAGAGCCAGAAACTGTTTGAGTCTCCGTGCTGCCTTTATTTCTGTGTGCCTGGTGAGTGGTTGAACCTCTCTCTGCACTTCCCTGAAGCTTCCTTGGGTGTAAAATGGGGCTAACGTGCTCCACATCCCTCATGGGGTCTCATCGGATGAGAGCTTATGATTGGGTCAATATACAATATTGATAAAATTATTATGGATTCGTTATTCAAATGATGATCTTAAAAGTCAATCTTTTGTTTTGTTTTTTCCATTGTTTTCTAGTTAACAAGCACAAGCCATGGATCGAGACTTCATATCATGGGGTCATTACTGAGAATAATGACACCGTCATCCTGGACCCACCGCTGGTAGCCTTGGATAAAGATGCACCGGTTCCTTTTGCAGGTAAGATGACGGCTGAGCATGGGTGGGCTTGGCTTCGTCTGGAGACAGGTTGGGAAACAGCTCACACAGCCCAGGCTCGGATTTCATAGCCATTATCACTCTGCTGTGTGTCTCTTAGATCGGCCTGTGATTTGAAAGCCGTATGCCTTTTTTGATTTCTGGTGTGGATTCTGTATCTCCTTATAGTTTCTCTCTTTGGCGTCACCTCCTGTGAAAGATGCTTATTTTTCATTCTTCTGAGAGATGGTATATCGCTGACGTGGTCTCTGGAGTTTGAAAAGTTGGGCTAGGACGTTCTGCAGGGGAATTTTCTCTCTAGAAAGATGACCCACAGACAGGAGCAAATGGGCCCGTTGCCCACATATCATGGACAGGTGAAAACTTGCAGCTTGGGAGATTGGCAAGAGAAAAGGAAAAGTAAAAAGACAAGGAAATATTTGCTAAGGGTAGGACAGAGCTGTGCCCTTGAGCTTCAAAGTGGGCGTGCTTTAGGAGATGGGCTCCACAGGCGGTGCCATGTTGCCCTGTGCAGCTCGTGGCCAGCCGTGGCCAGAGAGCCTTTTCGTGGCTTTCCAGACTACGAGTACTTCCTCCTCTAACCTCCTACATGGGCCAGGTCCCAGGAGGACTGTGAGAAGAATATGGCTATGTCTCGTGTTTCCATAGATTTGGGCAAAGACGAGGGGATGAATGATGGCAGAGGGTGGAGAGATTGAACAAAGAATTTCTGAAGATGCCTGCATCATGAGTAATATTGTTAACATTTTATAACTGTCAGGAGAAAGACAGCAAATTTAATGAAGGTTTTCAAGATTTCTAGAAGATTGCTTTATGATAGATGGGTGCCAGACTGAGGTTTTCACCATGATGAAGTCTATTGTTTCTGACAGTCTGTCTGCTACATTATGAGCTACTTGGGCAGGAAAAAAAAAAAAAAAAAAGATTGACTCTTTTGCACTTCAAACAGAAAGGCTTTGGGAAGGTCCTTTTTTCATTGCAGAACATTGTAAAGTAAGGAACAAGGGGGTGGGTTAAATGGGGCAAATTCAGCGTTATATGAAGATAAACCCATAAGCATTCTTGCCAAGCATGGGGGAAGATGCACTTGACTGTCAGAAGAAGGCTTTATATTGATTTTATGTAGAATGTACCACGAAGGGGATCTGACTGTGATTTGATTTCCATGGCGTTTAGAGTTGGGGCACCTTCCAGCCATCCTCAGAGGTCCCAGCTCAACCGGATTCCACTTGGAAGTATAATTCCCATGCTGTCTTTAACACAAAAGATGAGGTGTCTTCCCCCAAAGCTTTGCCAGCCTGGGAATATTTCATTTCAACTCAGCTCTTTCTTGGACATAACTAAATGGTACTGGGGTTAATCAGTAATTCTTAATCCCTGGAAATGAGATTTTTTAAACACATACTAGCAAACATGTTTGGTTTGTGGAAATGTTTGGTTTGGCATATACTGTGTGCTTAGAAAAACAGAGACAACATTTAGAAACTGGGAGATTTAGCATAAAAAACAGGATTCTGGTATATCTTGATGCATCAGATCAGAAATACAAAGCTGAGCTGTGCCTTCGTTCCTCACACTGTGCCATGTGGCCCAGCTTCCCTCAGCCTCTTCTCTCAAAGCCTATATATGTGCAGAGGTCCTTCCACCAAGGAGTTCTTCTCATTCACCTTTCATTCGAGTGTGTGACCCCTCTTTAAAACAGCAGAGACCAGTACCTATCTGGCACCCTACATAATCTTTACAACCTTATTGACTATATTCCCCGCACTGTATTTGACATCCTCGTGACTATATTGTGACTGCCAGCTTGTACTTTCTAATCCCTTCACCTTGTCCCCCATCCCCACTCCCCTCCCACCTAGTAACCATCAGTCTTTTCTCTATATCTCTGAGTCTATTTCTGTTTTGTTTGCTCGTTTATTCTGTTCTTTAGATTCCACATGTAAGTGAGATCATATGGTACTTGTCTTTCTCAGTCTGACTTATTTCACTTAACATAAATCCTCTAGGTCCATCCATGTTGTTGCAAATAGTAAGATTTCTCTCTTCTTTATGGCTGTGTAATACTCTATTGTATAAATGTACCACAGTTTCTTTATCCAATTGTCTAATGATGGTCATTTCAGTTGTTTCCACATCTTGGCTATTGTGACTAGTGCTGCAAGAAACATAGGGGTGCATATATTTTTTCGAATTAGTGTTTTGGATTTCTTTGGGTGAATACCCAAGAGTAGAATTGCTGGGTCATATGGTAACTCTATTTTTAATTTTTTGAAGAACTTCCATACTGTTTCCATGTGGCTGCACCAATCTGCAATCCCACCAACAGTGCACAAGGGTTCCCTTTTCTCCACATCCTCGCCAGCACTTGTTTGTTGATTTATTGATAATAGCCATTCTGACCAGAGTGAAGTGGTGTCTCATTGTGGTTTTTATTTGCATTTCTCTGATGATTAGTTGAGCATCTTTCCATATGTCTGTTAGCCATCTGCATGTCCTCTTTAGAGAAATGTCTCTTCATGCCTCTGTCCATTTTTTAATTGGGTTGTTTTTTTGGTGTTGAGTTGTATGAGTTTTTTAAATAAATTTTGGATATTAACCCCTTATCAGATGTATCATTGGCAAATATCTTCTCCCATTCAGTAGGGCTTATCCGGGGGATCACTTCATAGACTGTGTAGGTGTCTGACCACCACGCTGTACCCCTGAAGCTGAAGTAGAATAATATTGAATGTCAACTATAATTTATATACATATATAGTCACGGGATGTAAAGTACAGCATAGGGAATGTAGTCAATGGTAGTGTACCAGCTATGTCAGATGTCAAATGGGTAGTAGATTGGGGGGAGTTATCACTTTGTGAGGGGTGTAAATGTCTAACTATCATGTCGTTTGGTACACCTGAAACTAGTAAAAACTTTCTAAAAGATAGGAGCTAAAATGGGTGAGATGACTGTCATTAAAATAGAAAAAAAGTATATAATGGAACAAATACATGTAATAATAAAAAGAACAAAATAGAGATTTTGCAAAGAAAAAAAAAATAGCAGAGAAAACCAATGACTTATTAAGCAGAAAGTAAATGGATGCCTTTAGTGTAGTGAGGCTCACACTTTCAAAGATGAGGGATGTGTCTGATTATTCATTATGTCTGCCCTCAGTGTAGCCCCGTTTCATCCATTTGTGAACTAGGAAACTGAAATTCTGGAATGAGCTTTTCTGTAGTCAAGATAAGCTCCCTAATGTGGACCAAAATGGGGGCGGGGGACCCATTTCAAGCAAATTTGATGTTTGAAAGTTTGGAGTCATAAAAGATTATTTATCTTCTTCGGTTGTTGGCCTGAACGGCAATTAATGATTTCACCTGAAGATGCACCAAAAGATTTCCTTAAATCAGAAATCTATCAAATGCTTTTAAACTTGCATTTGTATTCAACCATTGGATGTGCCCATGGCACATCTTGAAATGAAGGTTTACTTCTAAGCCAAGCCCTGAGTAGTTATTTCCATCTGAAGACAATTTCTATTCTCCTCCTGATATCTGCAGCTGCATTTAAAAAAATCTAGCTTAATACATCAAAATATAATCTTCCAAGCTCTTGAGAGCCAAAAAATAAAGATGCTTTTTAGAATGGTCAAAACTATTTTTCTCAGTGTTATTTATGATCAGCTCTCCGACAGGACACAGGCACCAGCCATCCATCCATGCTGCAAGCATTTATTTTAAAACATTTATCTTAAAAAGAAAATACAGATTTATTTCAGATCCCTATCATTCTCATAAAATTGAAAAATTCATATCTGCCAGTTCCATCACTTCTTGAAGTCAATGGCAGCTTTTAGTTCCCCTATCAACTGCTCTTGTGCCAGTTTTTCCACCTCTTTCCCAGCAGTCTTTATTTCCAATTTAGCCTGTGAGGTGAGCCGTAAGCTTTTTGGGAGATGGTTTCATCCATATCACTTTTACTCTGTCTTATTTCTCTTGTGATCATCCCCCCTTTAAAAAAATTGTTTTAAGAAAAATGTCCTATGGAAAATGTCATTCATTTACATAAAAATCATGACTTCATTTTACATATAAATGCAAAATTCAAGGATATAAATAGTTTTTATTGTATATCTTTGTCAATAATATTGTATATTATTGTCCTGGTTATGACAATAATAACTTATTTATTGTAGGACATGTGAAAAATCTAGTGAAACACCACAAAAGTATGAAAAAATATGTTTTCTTACCCCCAGAGCCTCTGTTAACAATTTAGTATATTTCCTTCTGCTCATTTTTCCACTCTTTATTTTTCTTTTTTTGTGTGCAAAAATAGTGATTACACTTCATATTAAATACTGTTACTTATTTTCCCCACTAATCTAATAAAAATACACCATTTTATTAAATACTGTATGTTGTTCTGCAACTGATTAAATGGCTAGATGATTTCCTACTCAATGAATATTCTATAGTTTGCAATTCTCTTACTTTTTCCAGCTTTTATTGAGATGTAATTGACATATAATATTGTGTAAGTTTAAGATATACAATGTGTTACTTTGATATACTTACATATTATGAAATGATGATAGGCATAGCCTTAGCTAATACCTCTGTCACCTCACATAATTACCATTTTTGTATGTATGTGTAGTGAGAACATTTAAGACCTACTCTCTTAGCGACTTTCAAGTCTGTAACTCAGTATTGCTAACTATAATCACCACGCTATACATTAGGTTCCCCACACTTATTCATCTTCTAACTGAAAGTGTCTACCTTTTGGCCAACATCTCCCTATTTCCCCTGCCTATCCCAGGCCCTGGCAGCCACTGTTTTATTCTCTGGTTCTATGAGTTTGGCTTTTCAAAGCTGATTGCACTTACAAGTGAATCCACATATAAGTGATATCATATATGTGATATGAAGTCATTCCACATATAGATCCTACATATAAGTGATATTAGTAGTTTTCTTTCTCTGGTTTGTTTCACTGAGCATAATAGCCTCAAGGTCCATCCACATTGTAGCAAATTGTAGTATTTTCTTCTTTCTCATGGCTGAATAATATTCCAGTATATGAGTAATATATATATATATATATATATATATATATATATATATATATATATATATATATATATATATATATATATATATATATATATATATATATGTATGTATGACCTCTTCTTTATCCATTCAACTGTTGGCAGGCGCTTAGGTTGTTTCCGTATCTTGGCTATGGTGAATTATGCTGCAGTGAACATAGGAGTGTAGACATCTCTTTGAGATCCTGATTTTATTTCCTTTGGTTGTAAACCCCAGAGTGGAATTGCTGGGTCATATGGTAGTTCTATTTTTAACTTTTTTGGGAACCTCCATACTGTTTTCTATAGTGGCTGTGCCAGTTTATTTTCCCATTAATGGTACGCAAGGGCTCCCTTTTCTCCACATCCTTGCCAATACTTATCTCTTCTCTTTTTGATGATAGCCATTCTAACAGGTATGAGGTGATAAGCAATTTGTCTATTTTAATTTTGTTTTGTTTTGTTATAACACATCTACACGTCTGATTGTGTTATTTGGATGGATTTCTAGAATCAGAATTAATAGGATGAACATTTTAAAGTTCCTAAAACATGTTAAATTGCTTTCCAGAGAAGCTGTATGAGTTTGCAGTCACATTCATACCACATGAATCTCTCATTCCCTGGCCCCTGTGTGGCTCATTCTAATGGTGTGATTTAGTGACAATATGGTGGAATCACTCATTACAGTAGCCTCACTATCTTCCTCTGTAAAATAATATAAGCTTTCCAGGGTTGCTGTTTGGATTAAATTTAAAGAATGTCTATGATGCATGTTGCAGTGATTCAATATAGAGGAAACGTTTAATAAATTTGAGTTTTCTTTCCAGAAACTTTTCTCTGCCTGTTTCACACAGGAGATACCTAAGTCACAGACAGGCAAAGCCACTTGCACAGGACCCCGGTGCAGGCCAGCGAGGGGCTGGGACTTCTCACCACTTGCTCTGAGTTCCTTTTTCCTACGGTAACTGGTAACTGCCTTTTGATACCTGCCCCACCCGGTTGGAAGCGATGCCAGCGCTCAGGCGTTGAAACTTTCAGATCTCAGTCAGGTCCCTTAGACCTGACTCAAGTCTCAACCCAGTGGTTGAGCCCAGTGGACATGACCTTCTAAGAGACTCTGATACAGAAAAATCCTTGAGTAATCATGAAAATTCTGTCCACGGCATGGCAAAAAAATGAAGATGAAAGCAAGCTGGGCATACTGTGAACTTATTAATTTCTACATGAGCCCCACTGAGGCCTGTTAGGAAACTGTGGAGACATTTAAATTTGAAGGGAATTAGATTGCCTTTCAGAGATAATAGAACTCCTCATTTGTCTACATTGGGAGAGTCTGGACTTGTCTTTTGTAAGGACAGTTGCAGAGACTGATCAGGCATAATTGGCTGGCTTCTCAGGCTGGGTGACTCTCTGAAGGCTGCCCAGAAAATTCCCTGGGATGTGATTTAACCTGGTTTGATTAGCCGGTGCCTGCGGAAGTCGCTCTTTCATCCATGGTTAATTCCATTCGTCCTCCTGTTCTGCTTGGCTTCTGCCCATTTATCTGCCTCCTTATCTTGGGACCTGCCCAGGGCCCTTGTTCGAACTTGGGGCTCCACAGCTGCCTGATGACAATGACCATCCCGAGGGCTTGAGTCCCCGCAGTGTCTTGTGGCAAGAAAGGAATGCCGGTTGCGAACAGACCACAGGCTTTGACCAGATGCACATGGTTTTGCATTTAGGTTCTGTCATTTACTGGTCGTGCGATTTCAGATAAGTTAACTGAACTCCTCTGAGTATCAGTTTCCTCATCTTTCAAATGGGGGTAAACACAGTACTTACCCCAGGGTTAATATGGTGATTAAATAAGATATTAAAGTTCCTAGAGTAGTCTCTTTCCGTCAGTAGATGTCCAGTATATCATAGGTCAGATCATCTTAGCAATGGTCATGAGACTAATCGTAATCTTATCATCAAGAAGCCACGAGTGTTTTATTCATTTTTACATTGATTACAATGATGTGGTTATAATGGTGTTAGGGAAAGGAGAAAAGTGACTTTGGAGTTTGTTCTAAAGGCGTGATGCAGGCACCCTCTAGCTCCATCAAGTTACGTTGCCTAGGCTGTTTGGTTCCGTGGCAGTGTGGGGGCAGTATAGCAGAAAGCAGTTTGTGAATTCTGCAGAATTCTCTAAGTATTGGTTGGGAATAAATTTGTTTATATTCTACTTGTAATTTATCCCTGTGGAGTAATCTACTAGTTGAGAGATACACTTTTAGATTACTGTAAACCGTGTCACTTTTTATTGTAAACACACACACGCATCATGCCCCTATATACACATAAACACACATACACACACAGACACACATATGTGTGCCAGGTGCTTCCCACACAAAATTCCATCCAAGCCTCACACCAACCCTGTGGAACAGGTAGGTCCGCTATTGTGATTCTGTTTTGTAAATGAGGACTTGGAGATTGAGAGAAATTGAGTAACTGTTCAAGGTTACCTGGCTGAGGATGGATCCACCCTGTCGCTCAATTCCAGACCTTCCGACTCCAAGTCCTGCCTTCTTACTCCTTTGCCAGTTGTCCGGTGTGTGAGACATATCCCCTTGGCTGTAGAAGATTTACATGGTACCCAGACATAGAGCTAAGGAACGGTGAATCCCATGCTAAGTTCCCTTTTAAGTTCTTTTTCCATCTCTCTGATTATGTCAAAGAGAAAGGTGTAGTTTGGGAGGGTTAAGATGTCTCAAACACTTGCTTTTTGACGAAGAAGAGCAAGCTCTATCGCATAGCATTGCATAGGCAACAGCATCTAGCTAGAATTTTAATAACAATCCAGTGTATTTTATTTAGGTTACTTTCTATCTGAGGCAAGTGTTGCTGGCTTTTCAGTTGCTTGCTTTTTAAATAAATTCAAGTGTCTTTAAAACTCCAATTTAAAGAAAAATGTAAGTATTTAAGTGTTTAGGTCATCTATGGCAGTGGCAAAAATGATAGGAGAGGTCTGTGACTAAGTACCATGTGGGTCACCATGGAATAACCACATCTGGACCCCACTCTCCAGTCCAGCCACCTCAGGACCACGGGCACTGCACTCAGCCATCTTCGATCTGTCCTGCCCCGTGGCTCTCTGAGCTCCGGTCCTGGCAGCAGACAAACCACATAGACCAGCCTCGTAGTAGATGCGTCTTTGATTCCATGTTGGTTTGTGTTGGGGGTCATTCCTGAGGGCTGGAGGCAGCATGCTCCTAGCGTCCCACCTTGCTTTTTGAGCATTCACTTGGCCTCAGCCAGAGGTCAATTCACAGCATTCCCTGTGGAGAACCAGGTTCAGAGCTCTCCAGAATCCACAATCTGGGCTACTGTCTTGGACCTCACAGAGTTGGACTCAAAAATAAACAGGAAGCAGAAAGATGTGAAAATTACTAAAAAGCATAAGGAATAAAACAAAAGTAACCCACCTTGCATAAGACCCTGTCATACTTGTTTTTCTGTTCACATATAGATGCATAATTCTTATTAATTTGAATCATAGTATATATGATATGGTTCACAGTCTTTGTGTTTTTACTTTTCACAGACATTTTCCAAGCTGACCAGAACATATTCAAAAATATTACTTAAGTGGAGGCACAGTCATACATCATATAGCTGTATCATTCCAGTTTACTTAACCATTCCAGCAGTTTTGTATATTTAGGTTGTTTATAATATTTTTCCATTTTTAGAAATAACACTGCCATGGGCAACTTTGTGTGAAATATCTTTCTCATACAAACATAGGAGTCAGTATTTTATGTTTATGGTTAGGTCATAGATAGTGAATAAAAAAGCCATGTGTTCTATTTTCAGTGACAGATTAGCTTATGTTGTCAAATGTTTTTGCTGATAGGATCTTTGATTGCCCAATTTTTGAGCAGAGGGTGGGGTTCCGATCAGACAGGGGAGTGAGAACTGGACGCGACTCCCACACCTGTCTGCACCGGTGGCGGAGCCCCCCGTGTCATCTCCACAGGCTTCAGACCTTCTCCTCACTATCGTGACTATGATCTAAGGGTTTCCAGCTGTAGGCAAGATGTGGTTTGACAACTCATCAATGCTATACTGAAGTTGCTTTAAAGCTGAAAAATTTGAGCGGGGAGGGCACAGCACCAGTAAATAAGCCAGAAGACCTGATCAAGTTGATGGCTGTGACCTGTGGGGAGGGTGACAATGAAAGGGGCCATTTGCAGTCCCCAGCATCAGCCAGGCTTTTGGGACCACACCTATGGTCCTGATTCTCTTGGTGCTGGCGGGGTCTGCCAGGCAGATTGGGAGAAAGAAAGACCTGAGGTAGCCATAACTCTGGAATTATAGTATTAATTTGATTCTGTTCCTTGGTTGGTTTCCGCCAACTTGGCAGCTGCCAGCCCTGACAATGATTGATATGGGGTTAGGGCTGTATTTGGGATCTTTCCTTGGTTATCCCTCCGCAGGCACTGCATTCACTCCAATTTCCCCCTTTCACACTGTTTACGCCTCAGTCTATCTGTTGATGGCCAGGCAGCTCAGGAAGCAGATTCAGCTCCATTGGGGTGGACAGGGGTCATTCACATACCCCCCCACCCTGGGCTCCGGGAGCCTATGGTACAAAGCCCTTGCTTTGCTGAGAGAACAAAGCATTTCTCCTGCCACAGAGATGGCAGGTGGCCCCTTGCAGAGTAGAGCTTCTCTACTGGAGGGAGAATAGGGGGCTGTCTAGGTTTGGGGTCTTTGCCCTGAATTTTTTCTCTTGGCTATTAAATCCTTCCACATCTTTCTTCTTATTAACTATCTTCTTTCCTTGTCCACTCAGAAAGTTAGCTACCTTTTATCGAGCACTTAGTACATACCAGGTATTTTGTGCAGACTGTCATTTCAGTTTTACAATAATCCTCTGAAATAGGCATTATCATTACCCTCTTTTACAGAGGGAGAGACTGAGGCTAACCCAGATTACAGTAGACGCCCCCCTTCCCTATAGGGGAGCTGTTCCAAAATCCCCCAGTGGATGCCTGAAACCACAGATAGTACCAAACTCTATATACTATACTAAGTTTTTCCTATACATACATACTTATGATAAAGTTTAATTTATATATTACATATTAACAACAACTAATAACCAAATAGAGAAATTATAACAATTTAGTGTAATAAAAGGTATGTAAGTGGCTTTGGGGTCATTACTAAGCACGGTAAGTGTGACTTGAACGCAAGCACTGCAATACCACGACAGTGGATCTGATAACCGAGATGGCTACCGAGTGACTAACAGGCAGGCGTGTACCTAGCGTGGAGACGCTCAACAAAGGGATGATTCACGCCCAGGCAGGATGGCGCTGGATGGTGTGAGATTTCATCCTGCCGTTCAGAAAGGCATGCAATTTAAAACCTATAAATTGTTATTTCTGGAATTTTTCATTTAATATTTTCAGACCCTGTTTGACCACAAGGAACTACAACCCCAGAAAGTGAAACCAGAGAGAAGGGGGGACTACTGCATGTAATTTCTTCCAAACACAGGAGTGATGGTGAATTTGTAATTCCAACCAGATTTTTCAGCTACTGATGTGCAACAACCACCCAAAACTTAGGAACATCAAAAAACAGCCAGTAATTCTTTCTCACGAGTCTACCTGTTGATGGGCAGCTCTGCTAATCTGAGCCAGGCTCCGCTGGTCACAGCTGGGCACGTTCGAGTGTCTGTGGGCAGCTGGTGGGTAGGCTGCAGGCTGGCTGGCCTGGAGTAGCTTTGGCTGGGATGACACTGTGCTCCCCCATGGATTCTTCCAGCAGGCTAGCATAGGCATGTCAGCAGGCTAGCCGGAGGACGTCCCTGTGGTGATTCCAGAGAAGCATAAAGAGCACGGAAACGTGCAAGCACTTTTGTAAGCAGCTCCTTGGCACAAGTTTGTTACTGACCCACTGGCTAAGCAAATCATATGGCTATGCGCAGGGTCAAAGTAGGAGTGGAATACCAAGGGTGACACCTTAGGGTCATCAGTGCTGTCCCTCTATCATAGCCTGCCCTTAGGCCACAATGATTTATATTCTTTCTCATGCTTACTCTACCCTAGGATGCCCAAAAGTTGGATCCAGTCATGGCATTCGGTTTGAAGCCCAAGATTTTGTGATCCTTATCAGGTCTGGATGTACCGTGTTTCCCCGAAAATAAGACCTAGCCTCTTAGTATATTATATTATACCCAGTATTATTATATTATATTATATTATATTATATTATACCCAGTATTATTATATTATATTATATTATACCCAGTATTATTATATTATATTATATTATATTATATTATATTATATTATATTATACCCAGTATTATTATATTATATTATATTATATTATATTATATTATATTATATTATACCCAGTATTATTATATTATATTATACCCAGTATTAATACTATATTATATATATATATTATATTATATTATACTTATTATATTATACCCGGTCTTATATTAAAATGAAACCAGGTCTTACATTAATTTTTGCTCCAAAAGATGCATTAGAGCTGATGGTCTGACTAGGTCTTATTTTCGGGGAAACACCATGGCTTCTCTTGATCCAGAGGCATGTGCTAGAAAGCTAAGTTACCTTCCCCACACACCCTCCAGGGAAAGGAAAAGCTCAATAATGTCCCATTCAATGAGGGGAAGAATGGGAGACAATAGGAGTCACCGGTCTGGCTCACAGTGATCCTGATATCTTGCTAGTAAAATGTTGCCAGGCCCCCTCATTGTGAGGGTGAGTTGTTCCCCAGGAGTGGCTTCCCTGTCCGCTGTTCTCTACTGCTCCCTGTGAACCACTGCTCCTTTGCCATCAGTTGGTTCTGCTCCATCCCACAGCTGGTGACTCAGCAGGCATGAGCCTAGTGCTGCTGAGGTCGGGGCCTGGCCTCAGTCCATGGGGACACTTTTAGCTTCATTCATCTCCACCTCGGTGTCCCTGGCTGTGCAGTCTCTGAGAAAAGACAATGGGGTAACACCGAGAACCACAAAGTTAGGGCTCCAGACACAATACATCAAGAAAATCAAAAATCAAAAAAGCCAAACTAAACTACAGCTTTGTTTCTGTTGGAGAAACAACAGAAGGCAGAGGCACCCATCAGTCTCCAAGCTTGAAGACATCACAGGACATCAGGAACTCCAAGTCGATGGTTTTATTGACCACTGCGATGCAAGCATGTTTGTGGTACTTTTCCACTCACTGCCCTTGGTGGCCAGATTCCAGACCACATGACCCAGCTCCCCTGTCCAACTGTGATTGGGCCTGAGGTGGGCACCCGACTTAAGGTAGACAGTGAACAGACTAGTTACAGCCTGTGACTTGCTTCCTGGATATAAAAGAACTCATCAGCCAATTGGCTTCCTGTTTGAATGCAGAGGGGACATGTTGGAGGCTGGAGGTTGAGGATGAGGCTTCTGTGACATGTGCAAATTGAAGTTATGCTTGGTCAGAAGACTGAGGGGTGGCAGCTGGTCCGAGAGAGAAGCAGATGTGCCCTGAGGGAATAGAGTAAGTGGGTCCTGATAGGAACTGTGGCCTCGTCCCTGAGTTGTCCTGGTGATCTTGGATTTGCATGAACTCATCCTCATTGCTGCCCTTGTATATCCACATTCTCTCCTGAGATGGCTGAGTATGTCACTATCCTTTAGAAACCAAAGAAGCCAAGTGAAAACCACCTGTAAATATGGTTTTCTGGATCAAGGTCATGGGGCATCATTTGAGCTACAGGAGAAAAAAAAAGAGCCCCAGAAAGTTCAGATAAGGGAACAGCACAGAGAAGAATAAACTGGGAATTTGAAAGCATCAAGGAAATCCTCTTAGATAGTAGTAACTGGTAATTATCACAGTGAAATCAATGGTGATTGAAAATCAACTCCAATTGTCAATAATTGGACTGTTTAATAGCCAAGCTTAGACAAATTAGTACTGATACAAACTCCTTCTCCAGAAGCCATTTTTGCAGCTTACGACAGTGTCCATACTGAATAGACCTGGAATCGGACCTCATTGAAAATATTAATTATGAACATGAATTTGTAAGGTCAATAGTTTTACTTTAATAGGAATTTGGGGCCTATGAATGCAAGTCCTAAATATCTTAGACATGTTTGAGATTCCAAATGAAAGAACAGGAGTACAAGTAAGCATTTATAGTTTATTCTGCTTGGCACTATGTCTAGCGTGAGATCACTGAATACCTTGGCATGAGTTCAGAACTCAATTTTATCATCTTGTAGCTTTCTGTAATCACAGATGAGGCATCAAAGGCCAGCTGTCCCCCATGAACCTTGACAGTCTATATAAACTAATTACTTTTTATGAGCCCTCCTTTCAGAGGTTTGGAGAGAGGGCCTATTAAGCCAAGTTCAGTATGATCTACAAACTTTAAAAATTATTATTTATCTAAGTTCCAGCTGAGTGTCATGCTAAATGACATCCCTTGAAATGGTTGGCTGGCATGATCATGGACTTCATTAAAATAAAATACTTTGTAGGTTTTTTAGTGGAAAGGTGAATCCCAGTGTGGCCCGAGTTCTTTCTGCATATTAATAATACTAATAGTGAGTTCCAGTCAAGATGGCACAGTAGGTAAATCCTGTGTTCGTCTCCTCTCACGAGCACATCCAAATTACAACTAAACTGCAGAACAACCATCATTAAGAATCACCTGAAGTCTAACTGAACAGAAGTCCTATAACTAAGGACATACAAAAGAAGCCACATTAAGGCTGGTATGAGGGGTGGAGACATGGAAGGGCTGGTTCTACACCCACATGTGACCTTGAAAAATTGGAAGGGATATCTCAGCTGTGGAGGTCCCCCCTGAGGAGCGAGGGGTCCAAACCCCACATGTGGCTCCCCGGCCTGGGGTTCCAGTGCTGGGAAGAGAAGTCCCCACAACTTCAGACTGGGGAAACCAGCGAAGATTGTGGCTGAGTGAGACCGAAGCTGCAGGAGTCCCAGGTACTCCTCTTAAAGGGCCCACACACAGACCTACTGACTGATGTATTCACTTGCTCTGATTTCTTGCACTGGGGCAGCAACTTGAAAGGCACCAGGGACATACAAGGAGGAACTGCATTGTCTGGCTTCAGGACAAGGGCTGTAGGGGCAACTTTCTCCCAGGGAGAAGGGCTGGCAGAAGCCATTGTTACTTTGCTGAGCCCTCCCTCACTCTCAGCATGCAAATACAGGTGGGCACCATATCTGAGTCTCCCCCAATCTGGCTAATCTCATTCATCTCACCCTGGTGATTCCCTGAGCCCTGCCCCATCTGACTGATAGGCCCATCCAAGCCTCTTCCAATGGCTTTTCCATATAAATGGCCTATCTTGGCGCATGCTGCAAACTTTCCTAAAATTTCTCAAAGGTTCACAAACCCCAAATAAGTAGTATCTGGCTTTTGTGTGTCCCATATCTCTTGCTGAGCAGCCCCAAACCTGGCATTGGCAGCAGCCAGCCTTGGTTTGAGGCTTGGCCTCTCCCAAGCACCTCCAAGCCCAGCACAGATGGCAGCCATATACCAATCACTTTGTAGCTCATACCAAATGGCCAGTCAGGGCACAGGCAGTGGCTGACCTTGGCCTGCAACAAAGCCCTTCCCAAGTGGCCACAGAATGAACACACCCAACAGCCAGCTTCAGACCACACCAGAGCATCACCCAACCACCCCCACAAACAACACCCAAAGGACAGACCAGGCAGGCACCAGAGCCCTGCTAAAGCAAATCCTGTTCCGTAGTGTCAGCCTCTTCATAACAACTCCTCCACTGTAGTCACAGCCAGTCCTCATAACCAAATAACCTGTGGGTCAATCCCTCTCATTTACATGCAAACAGCAACCAAGGCTCAACTACAATAGGAGGACATAAATAACCCAAACTAGAGACAAACCTGGAACAAGCACCCAGCTCAGGTGACCAGGGAGACTGCACCACTGGGCCTCACAGGACACCTACTACCTAAGTCCACTTTTCTAAGACTGGGAGACATAACAACTCTATCTAACACATAGAAACAAACACAGGGAGGCAGCCAAAATGGGGAGACAAAGAAACATGTCCCAAATGAAAGAACAGAACAAAGCTGCAGAAAGAGAACTAAACAAAATGGAGACAAGCAATCTACCAGATGCAGAGTTCAAAACACTGGTTAAAAGGATGCTCAGTGATCTCACTGAGAGCTTCAAAAAAGAAATAAGAAATGTAAAAAATGGAGATAGGAAACATGAAAAATAACCAGTCAGAAATGAAGCATCCAATAACTGAAATAAAGAATACATTAGATGGAATCAACAGTAAATTAGATGAAGCAGAGAACCAAATTAGCAATTTGGAAGATAGGGTAACAGAAAACACCCAATCAAAAAGAAAAAAGAATCCAAAAAAATGAGGACAGTTTAAGGAGCCTCTGGGACAATATCAAGCATACCAGCATTCGTATCATAGGGGTACCAGAAGGAAAGGAGAGAGAACAAGGAATTGAAAACTTATTTGAAGAAATCACGACAGAAAACTTTCCTAACCTGGTAAAGGAAATAGACATACAAGCCTAGGAAATGCAGAGTCCCAAACAAGATGAACCCAAAGAGGTCCACACCAAGACATATTATAATAAAAATGCCAGAGGTTGAAGACAGAGAGAACCTTAAAAACAACAAGAGAAAAGCAGTTAGTTACCTACAAGGGAGCTCAGCTGACTTCTCAACAAACTACAGGCCAGAAAGTATCGGCAAGAAATATTCAAAGTGAAAATAAGCAAAGACACAACCAAGATTACCCAGCAAAGCTATCATATAGAATCGAAGGGCAGATAAAGAGCTTCCCAGACAAGTAAAAGCTAAAGGAGTTCATCATCACCAAATCAGTACTACAAGAAATTATAAGGATTTCTTTATGAAGAAGAAGAAGAAAAAAAATCAAAAATGTAAGTAATCAAATGGCAATAATTGTAGTACATATTTGTCAACAGTTACCATATTTTGCCATTTATAATGCTCACTTTTTTGCCCACATTCATGAGGGAAAACTAAGGATGTGCATTATACATGGGTAGTATTAATTCCATATCTATATAAATGTTTTTAATTATTTTGAGTTAAAAGTGTAACTCTAGAAATTAATAATGATAGCCATATGCAAAATAATACCTTGGAATATGATAATCGGTTTTGTTGAACTTATGACGAAGAGTTCTTGGCCTTCTATGATGTGTAAATATCGTAAGTTTGTTACCAGTACATGAAATTTCTTGTACTTTGTATCTGTTCTTGTGTTTTGTAACTGTTTTTTACATAAAATTTCTTGTACCATGTGTTAAAAAATAAATGCTAAAATTCCTTTATAATAAAAAAAACAAGTATCTAAATGTAAACAAATAAAAGTTTGAATTAAAAAATTAAAATGAAAAAATTTTCCCTGAAAGTTTGGGCCAAAAATGTGGGTGCACATTATACATGGAAAAATACGGTACTTGAAATGTAAATGGATTGAATGCTTCAATCAAGATATAAGGTGGCTGAATGGATAAGAAAACAAAACGCTTACATATACTGCCTACAGGAGACTCACTTCAGATTGAAAGACAAACAGACTGAAAGTAAAGGGATGAAAAATGATATTTCATGAAAATGGGAATGAAAAAAATAAAGCTGGGGTAGCAATATTTATACCAGACAAAATAGACTTTAAAACAAAGTCTATACAAGAGACAAAGAAGTACCCAGTAATCCTACTTCTGCGTATTTATCCAAAGAAACCCAAAACGGGACTTCAGGGGAACATGTGCATCCATATGTTCATTGCAGCATTGTTTACAATAGCCATGATATGGAGGCAGCCTGGGTGTTTGTTGATGGATGAATGGATAAAGAGCTGGTACATATACACAATGGAATATTGCTTGGCCATGGAAGGGAATGGGTTCTTGCCATCTGTAGCAGCATGGATGGACCTGGAGGGTACTGATTTGAGTGGAGTATGTCAGAGAAAGACAGATGCAGTGTGATTTCACTTATATGTGGAATCTAAAGAACAATACAAACAAAACAGAAACACACTTGTGGATACAAGAACATTTTGATGGTTGCCAGATGGGAGAGGGGTTGAAGGAGTGGGTGAAAAGGGGAGAAGGGATTAAGAAATACAAATTGGTTGTTACAAAGTAGTCATGGGGATGTAGGGTATAAAATCAGGAATATAATAAATAATATTGTAATAAATATGTATGTTGTCAGATGGGTACTAGATTTATTGAGGTGATAGATGGGAGGGGGGTTGGCTGATAGTATGAAAAATGTGAAGGGATTAAGGAGTACAAACTGGTAGTTACATTTCACTTATATATGGAATCTAAAGAATAAAGTTAACAAATAAAATCGAAACAAACTTATAGATATGGAAAACATTTTGATGGTTGCTAGATGGGAGGGGGGGTTGGGGTGTTGGTGGAGAAAGGGGAAGGGATTAAGAAACACAAATTGGTTATTACAAAGTAGTTATGGGGATGGGGGTATAGCATAAGGAATATAGTCAATAATATTGTAATAACTATATATAGTGTCAGATGGGGGCTAGATGGGAAGTGATTCAGGTGAGGGTGAAAAAGGTGAAGGGATTAAGAATTACAAATTATTAGTTACAAAATAATCATCGGGATGTAAAGTAAAGCATAGGGAATATAGTCAGTGATATGGTAATAAGCATAGATAGTGCCAGGTGGGTACTAGACTAGTCAGGGGAATCAATTCTTAAATTCTATAAATGTTTAACCACTATGCTGTACACCTTAAATTAATATAAAATAATATTGAATGTCAACTGTATTTGAAAATTTAAAAAGGGAGGGAAAAGGTCAAGGTGAATACGAGGTCCAAATTTCCAGGGATAAAAAGTAAGTCATGGGGATGTAACGTACAGCACAGGGAATGTAGTCAATACTATTATGATAGCATAGCAAGGTGTCAGATGGTTGCTGGACTTATCATGGTGATCACTTCTTTAGGTATATAAATGTTGAATAACTATGGTGTACCCCTGAACCTAATATAATATTGTATGTTAGCTATATTTTTAATAAAAATCTTAGAAAAAAGAAAGTAGGTCAGACATTATTGGGCTGAGGGAGAGGGAAATGGGGAGTTATTGTTTAATGGGTAAGGAGTTTCTGTCTGGGATAATGAAAAATTTTGGGAATATTAGATTGGTGCAAAAGTAGTTGCAATATAAAAGAATTGCAAAAACTGCAATAACTTTTGCACCAACCTAATAGATAATGGTGGTGGTTGTACAACATGTGATTGTAATTAATGCCACTGAACTGTACACTTAAAAATGGTTAAAATGGCAAATTTTATGATATCTGTATAAATAATTTTTTGGTTTTTACCACAAAAAAACAAAACAAAACAAAAAAAAACAAGAAACTCACCACTATTGTTTCTAACTAATCCGCCTTCTCTCCAACTTGAAGAGACTTCTTATGTTTGTTTTAAATATCTTGTCTAGGGCTTTTAGTTGTACTTAATGGGAAGAATAAGTAAAAGTTTAATTTTTTCATATATATATATATATATATATATATATACATATGTATATATATGTGTGTGTGTATATGTGTGTATATATATATATATATATGTATATATATATATAAGCCCAAAGCACCAGATCTTGTCGTTTTCAAAATAAGCCAGAAATCTAGAGTTTTGTGTAAGATTTCCAAGTTTGCTTTTTTTTTTAGAAAGTAAGTAATTCAGTTTTATCTATAAAACACTGTTTAAGACAGACAATCTACAGATTAAGCAAAACTGCTGGCTGCATTGGGCCCCAGGCCACCAGCTGTGACCTGTGGTTGCAGCTGTCTAGGCAATGAGGGCTGAAGGGCTGTGGTTTTGGTACACTTGGAGATTTGCATGACAGAGAGGAGCATTTGCCCTATCCCACGTGTGTTCATTCATTGATTCATGAGAAATTATTGAGTGTTCTACTGTGTGTGAACTACGATGGCGAATAAGACAGACAAGGACTTCTCCCTATGGAGCTTACATGAACACACTCTTCTGTAGTGGGCCTCATGATGGAGAAGTTTTCAGAAGTAGATGTAACTCTATAGGCAGCTCCCTAGGGGGACCATTTTTCTAAGGGTTAATCCCAGTGGATTTTCTCAGGAATCCACAGTCATCTTTCTTGTTGTCTAAGAAGAATGCCTGCAGGCAACTCCACTGGCTCCAATGACAGCTAGAAGAGAGAACAAGAGAACAGGTAACTTTAGCTTCATCAGAGCACCCTGTCCTGGCAGCTGGCCGTTGTCTAAGATAGCAGAGCTTTCCCCAAACCTCATGGCGGGGGAAGGTGGAGAGCGGGGAAATACAGAGTCACACTAACGAAAGTCAAGGAAACAGGAGGGCTGACATCTGGATGTAGGGTTTGGGCATGAGTTAACCATTGCATGGACAGTTCTTAGAGATGCGAATGAAGATCGGGGCATCGTCTTAGCACACACTTGCCTGGTCAAACCAGGGGTTAGAATGGAATGGGTACCACTTGTCATTTCTAGGGGAAAAAGGAGACAGGGATGGACCTGAGAAGTCACCAACACAAATTCCTTTGATTCTTTTTGGGCATCAAGATGGACATGAGATAATTAGTCCTGGCTCTGAAAATGCATAGTGTCTTCAAGTCCCCTAGAATTCCAACCAGCATAAACAGAGAGGGTGTAAACAGAGAGAGACAGCCTGGGCAGCAAGGGCTGTTCCATTCTCACATATTGTACAGTATTGGGTTTCTACACACACCGATTTCATGGTAAAGCCAACATTTGAAAAACCCAGAATTGAACTTTCTGTTTATATTCATATCTGAACAATATCTGTGATCATAGTGGCAGCATGGTTATTTTGTTATGAAGAAAAAAATTACTTCCCTCCTTTTGCACTCAGGCCTTTTCCATCTCAAAACCTTGAAATCTTCAGAGGGCTTTGGCAATTCCACATTTTTTTATGAGTTTCGGCAATAAAAGAAGTTGACTTACTCAGCTAGGAACAGGATGATAAATACTAATTGAATTTTACTTTGCAGAATCCTGCAGCTGGAGATAAGGAAGCTTAGAGACATGACAAAAACAAACAAATAGCACATAGTTTGTTTTCCTGCACAGCAAATACAACCCTGCCTGACTTGCAAGTACTCTGCCTTTCCTTCAAATGTGAGAAGGCCACAGTCTCAGCTCACTGCTGCCAAGGTAGCGCTCCCCACTATAAAATGATTGTTCAGTGGCATTTACAGCAAATTGCAGAGAGGCAAAAGAGCTTGCTGGAAATAGACTGGTGTCAAACTATCACATGTCATAAAAATAATAAAAAAGAATGGCCACTGCTAGCCTATTGTGTGCCTGACACTTTGCTAAGGGACTTACATACATAACTTCATTTACATTCACCAGTCACATGAGCTTGTAAAGTTGGCACTGTTTTTACTTTAATGATAAGGAAACTCAGGCCCAGAAAGTTAAGTGACTTGCTAAGATCACACAGCCAAATCCGTGGTAGAGCCAGAATTCACAGAGATCGGCATTATTCATGCAGGTCATTATTTCTCAACTGGGGGTGATTTTGCCCTTCAGAACACACTCACCAATGTTTAGAGACATTGTTTAGTTTTATTAATGGGTGGGGGTTACCATGGCATCTAGTGGATATAGAGAGTAGGAATGCTGCCAAATCTCCTACAATATACATGACAGCCCCGCCACAACACCAAAGAATTATCTGACCCAAAACATCAATAGCATTGAGATTGAGAAACCCTCGTCTAGGAGACAAGAGGCCTTAGTTTCTATTCTGCATCTAGCTCAGAATGGAACCTTGGAAAAATTATTTTCTCTCTTTCAGCCTCAGTTTTCTCAGGGGCAAATCAAAAAGGTAGAGTTTTAGACTGGATTATCTCTAAGGTATTTCCACCTTTAATACCCTATGGATGCTGGAAAACTAGAATTTTGTTTGTGGATATTGAAGTGTTCTTGAAAGTACCTATGAATTGTACTGAAGCTTTAAAGAAAAGTAGAGTTTTTGGAAGGCATCAGTAAATTATATAGCAAGGACACATGTGGACACTTCATGCATTCTGCAATAGAAGAAAATGTCTTTACATTATATTGTATCTGGGTCTCACTTCATGGTCCTGTTAACTTTTGACTGTTCACCATAATTTAGTCGCCCATTCTGAGCCACCCAATGATTGTGTCTCCATAGGCTGGCCCCGACTGCGTACTTCATAGTGTTTTGTTGTCTTTGGGGAAGGCAGATCGGCTAGCGGGGGGACCAAGATATTTGTGTTATGAACAGTTGTTTGTATTATGGACACGCAGACTCTGGCAATCGCAGGAGAGCTGAGCCCTCAGCATGGGCAGACCACTTACCATGGCTTTATGCGCCTGGATTGGCCCAGTGGCTAGTGGAGGCCAAGGGAGAAAAATTACTCAAAGGCCAAACATGACTTCTTTGCTAACATACCATACACACACACACACACACACACACACCCCTACATACACATAGACTGACCCACACATTGGCAACAGATTAAGTCTTTCAACCACTTCACTTGTGTTTGTTTTATGAGGATTTAACTTCATCTAGTGTTTTATAATTGTGGAGAACAGACCTTCAGTGTACTGAAGATTCATTGCTAATGCTTTTGGGAAAGTCAGTGGAATGAAAGCAGGTAGGAATTTGCTTGAATTTTGCTTGAATTGGTAAATTCAATTGTCTCCTCTCCATGAGTCGTGGGGTAGAATATAGGTGTAGGCATGATTCACGTTCTTCCTTACAGGACCTGGCAATCTCTTGATGGGGCGGCATTTAGAGCTGGGGTAGAGGTAAATGCCACTGCTGGAGCCTTTGATGCTATGAGGCTGGGCCAGGCTCACAAGCCTGGGTGAGGTTTTGCAGGCTGCCTGACTTCTGCCCGGTCAGGGCTAAGCAGAATGTCAGGCACATGAAGGCCTCAATGAACACTGCTGAGCACCTCAGAGCCAGAGCAATTCGCTCTCCGAACTCCGCTGGCGCTGCATTGGAGGCGTTACCACGCCCTGCTCTGCCTGCACTAGGAACGCTGTGAAGGCATGAGCCCCCACCTCCTCCTCTCCGTATCCCCTGCTCCTGGCCCAGGGAACCCCCGGGGAATGGACGGATTCACGCACAACTGAGTGGCACTGCAAAGTGCCCTGTGTTCTAAGGACTGCAAACTACCCAAAGGCTAGGAAGAGTCAGGTGAGGCTGTATGGACGGCAGGGAACCTGAAGGATGAGGCAGAGAAAAGGATGGAGGACACTTTTGGAGTGTGAGGGGCAGGTCAGAGTGCCTTTTCCTGATGAGAATGGTCAGCTTGTTTGGGATCTGAAAGCCTGTATGAGTTTTCACTCGCTGCGTAGCAGTGTGCCTGCCACACATGTAATGGCTTAAAGTGACACCCATGTGTAATCTCACAGTTTCTGTGAGTGTGAGTCAGGAGACCGGGCACAGTGTGGCTAGGTCCTCTGCGCAGGGTCTCACCCTGCTGAAACCACGGCGTTGAGGGGCCTGCGTCCTCATCGGGGCTGGGGTCCTCTTGCAGGCTCACCGGCTGTTGGTAGAATTCAGCTTCTGTGGCTGTCGGACTGAAGTCCCTGCTTTCTTGCTGGCTGCCAGCCAGGGGATATTCTCAGTTTCTAAAAGCTCTTGTGAAGGGAATAGCAAGTATACGCCAGGCACTTCACATGGATTATTTCATTTAGCCCTCTAAACCGAGGTCAGCAAACTTTTTCTAAAGGGTCTCATTGTAAATAATACTTTGCAGGTCAAGAGGGAACATACAGGCTTTTAGTAGGTACTTTTTAATATAACCATTTAAAATGTAACCATTTAAAGATGTGAAAACCTTTCTTAGTCTGCAGGCTGTAAAAAACAGGCTGAGTGAATTTAGCCAGTGGGTAGTAGTTTGCCACCTCCCTTCTGTGAACAATCCCATTAGGCTGAAGTTAATATTACTCCCATTTTAGAGATGAATAAACTGAGACACAGGGCCCTTAGGACTTCCTCAGCACCCAGGTGGGTCTGACTCTCTGGGGCCTGATCAGATCCCAGCCTGGGATTTATTGTCGGCTCTCTCCTGCCTAGATGCTAATCCCTCCCTTTCTCTTAAGTCCCCACAAGGGTAACAGGGCCAGCAAGTGGAAAACCACAATCTAACACATGTAAGTTGTGTGGTCACAGGCAGCCATTCTGTTTGTAGCCTCAGTTTCTTTGTCTCTGAAGTGCGCAGGGTATTACCTCAAACTTGTTCTGGCCCCTTGGCCACTGGCCAATGGGAAATGAGGTGGTGATCGGGGCTGCCCTTGGGAGGAAATGAGAGAAAGGCTTTGTGGTGTCCAGGCTTACTCCGTCAGAGTGACCTTTTATCTCGTCATGCATTTCTGTGCCTGGACATCAGAATCACCTGGACAGTTGTCAAAAAATACATGTGTGGGCTTCATCCCTAGAGTTCAATTCGGGAGGTCTGGAGTGCACCTGGGAATCAGAATCGTTTTGCAACTTTCTAGGCAATTCTGCTGCAGAGCCAGATCTGGGAGCCACTATATAGATCAGTGTTTCCAATCGGGGGGTGTCTGTCAAACTTGGAGCCACCCAGGGTCCTGGCCAGGCGCTTATCGTCACCAGGGATGGCTGGGAAGGACACACTGGATGTACCTTCTTTCGGTCTCCTTGCACCCCAGGACCCCCACACTTGCCTGCAGCTGGCCTCCTCAGAGCTGGGGTCAGTGGGCCAGGGGTGAGTTTTGTATAGCTAGGTGACTAACGGACCACAGGTGACCATGGTGTTCTCCCAAGTTTGTGGTCTATGGGATGAACAAACTAAATGAGTGCACCTGGCCATCAGGTGACTCAGTAGAGTTCACATCTAGCAATCACTTCACTACATTTTAATGGCATTCAATCCAAATCAGACAATGGGCGTTCGACATTGAAAAGGTCTTTTAAATTTAGTGGCACTGAACCCAAACACTGTACACGAATAGAGTTCCGATTCTGGCTGGAGGATATTATTTATGTTAAGATTGGAGTAGCTGGTAGCTGTTTGATGTTGGCACAAAGGGAATTCGACCCAGAGGAGTCTGTGTTTTAGGCTCATGCTTCTTCCCCTGGGAGCTCCGTTCTAGGCCGGAGCTGTATAAACCCAAGTTTGTCCCTGGTCAAGGTTATCATAAAAGCTAAGATTTATTTGCTCCTTCTAAAGAACCTTGGTGGTGGTATGGTGCAGTGGTTTGTACACATTTTAAAAAATTACAGTCCTTGTGAGATCTAATGAAAGAGACAGAACTTGGTGCCTTGAAAAACACTTGGGGAATTTCACAGAAGTTTTAAGGGATTCACAAAGCCCCTAAACTACCCCATCCTTAATCTTCAGGCAATGACCTCCAAATGCAGCAGAAGGTCTTAGAGGGGAAGAGATGAGGCCTGTGTTTAAAACAGAGTTAGCTTGCTTGTCAGTGGTCAATAAACCATACAACATTTCCAATTTATATCTAAATCTGTACAACGGGAGTAGTGATATCATGTTCTTATAGCTATAGGGTAGTTGTAAAAAAAACTAAAATGTATTTCAGAAGCATTAAAAAGGTTATTTTGACATGCAAAATCCTGCTATTAGATTAAAAAAGTATTTCTGGTTCTAATTTTCATTAAGTCATTGTGTGTATATGTTCAAAAACTTAAAAGAGCTTCAAAGACGGAGCATTTCTCAATGGTTGAATTGAATTTGACAAATATTATTGAGTCCCTCACTGGTGTCTACTCTAGGATGCCTGTTCACCCCCACTTGCCTCTTCTTTTCAACACCTGCTTCTTCTTTAGGCCTTGGCCCAGGTATCATGTCCTTGCTAAGCCTTCCCCGCCCCTCCCCCAACCCAGTTGACACATCACCCAATGCTCACCTCTGCAGGACCTTGATAACATGACCTTGGAACTGCTTGTTCATCCGTCTCTCCCCTCTCCCAACGGTGAGCACCCTGAAGGTGGGGAAGGTGACTTTGCGTCTAGGCCTCCCATCCTAGCACAGAGCAAAAATGTCTGCTAAAGCAAAAGTTAGATAAAAGAATAAAAAGCCCTATGCTTGTTGCTTAAGGTGAATATAACAAAGGACCTGTCCTCAAAACATTTACTCAGAGGAGGAAGCTTGCAGGAGAGACACATAAGACCACTGTGGCATTTAAAGACTGGTATGGTCTCAGTTCAATTGGGGACATCTCGGGAGGCTTCGGTGTGGGGGGGTAATTCTTGAAATGGCCATTGGAAGATGCCTGGGTCCCAGGGGCTGCATTCAAAAGGAGAGGCAGAGGCACAGAGGGGAAAGCTGCGTCCATGTCGGGGCAGCAGCCGTCTGTCCCTTTGCCTGGCACACGGGCCTTGTGTCAGGGGAGTGAGAGCTACAGTGAGAAACGAGCAACGGACAAAACTGTGGAGCATGTTCTCTGCCAGCCTGAAAGTCTGCACTCAGTGGGGGGCCAGGGAGGCTTTTGGGTGACAGAACTGGAACAGAAGCTGGGAAATCACAGTGGCCTACCTTGGACGCTACAAGAATAATTGTGAATACTCTGTAACTTTGGGTGGTGTGAAATACTAATTATGTATTCCAAAATATTTACTGAGCACAACCACATGCTAAGCTCTGTTCAAGAAACTTAGGATATAAATCAGTGGACTAAAACTGTGCCCTTGTAAAGCTTACATCCTCGGAGAGGTGAGAGCGAGGCAAAAGCAATCATCAACAGACGTAGCAAATAAGTAAATTATATTGCAGATGAGATAAAAAATGAAAAGGGAAAAACATCCTGAAAAGGTAGAGCAGGGAGGGGGAGGGGAGGAGTATCTGAGTCGGCCTCACTGTGAAGATGATATTGAAGGAAGTGGGGCTTGTGCCATGTTCTTGGGGGCGGGAGGGGGGGACCTATCAGGCAGAGGAAACTTCTAATACAAAGGCCCTGAGGTGGGAACTTGCCTGACTGTTCAGGAAAAGTCTGGAAGTCAGAGAGGTAATGGAGGTGAAGCAGATCAAGCATGGCTTGTGGACCTTGGTGAGAACTTTGGCTTTTCCTTTGAGTGAAATGGGAGCTGTTGAAGGTATGACATGATCCGACTTACATTCTGACAGGACCTCTCTGCCTTGAGAATAGATTGTAGGAGGACAAGGGCCGTATCAGGAAAGCCAGTGAGGAGGATGCTGCAGTCACCCTGTAGGGAGTTCTGGTGGCTTATGTCAGGGGGTGGGAAGTAGTGGGATTTTTTGGTGGGTATGTGTTGAAGATAGAACTCACAGGATTTCTCGATGCATTCTATCTGTGGTGTGAGAGAAACAAAGGAATCTAAGGTGACTCCAGGGTTTGGGGCCCATACAACTGGAAGGATGGAGGTGCCGTGGCCTGAGTTGGGAGAGGCTGTGGGTGGAATGGGTTTGGGAAGGAATAGTGGCATTCGCTTTAGGATATTCCATTTGCTATGTCTTCTAGCATCCAAGTGGAGATGTGAAGTAAGCAATTCGATACCCATGTCTGGGGTTTGGGAGAAAGATCTGACTGGACAAATAAATCAGGAATTGTTTGTAGACAGGCAGTCTTGAAGCCATGGGATATCAAAATGTTCAAGAGAAGAGATAGGATGAGCAAAGGAGACTGAAAAGAAATGGTCAGTGTGCTAGGAGGAAACCAAGAGAGTAAAGTGTCTGGAAATAAAGTGAAGAAAGTGTAGCTGGAACATGGAAAAGACTAATAAGATGGTCCCCAAACCAGTTCCTCTTTTTCCTGGGCACATAACTCGACTACATTTCCCACCCTCCTTTGAAGTTAGCTGCATCCATTTGACGGAGTTCTGGGCAGTGAAATATGGGTGGAAGTGATGTGTGTCACCTCTAGGCCTGGCTAATAAAATCTCCTGCTCTCTTAGAGCAGTGGAGGACCCGACAGCCTCAGGCGATAGCGGAGCCTCTGGATGAGAGGACTGGTCCCCTAATGACCGTGCAGCGCAGGACACCCCCCACCACCACCATACATGCACACATTGGAATGTGTCACAGAGAGAAATCAACCTTTATCATTTCCATTCACAGAGATTTGAAGGAAGTGGGGGATGTGCCTTGTGTCCTCGGCTGGAATAATGTGACATGTCAGGGATTGGTTGATCCAGAAGGTAGTGTACTCTGACAGAGAGATTGTGACGTGATCAAGGTTTGCTGGTAGGTCAAGGAAGAGGAGGGGTGACAAAGGATCATTGCACAAAGCCACCTACAGGTGGTTGATGACCTTGAGAAGGGCAGTGTCCTGAGGGGTGAATTAAAGTCTGATTGAGTTGCTACAATAAAAAATGGGAAGAAAGAAATTGGTGACAGTGAGTCCAGACCCACTCTCTTTTGAGGAGCGTGACTGTAAGGAGAACAAAGAATGGGGTACTAGCTGATGGGGAATGAGGGGTCAAGAAAAGGGTTGTTTCGTTTAGTTTCAGGATGCGAGAACTGCGCACACATTTGTGTGTGAAAAACGTCAGCTCTTTTCCTAAGATCGTAGTGCGGTTTGGCACATGGCCCGTGCCTCTCCGGCTCACCTGGGACAGTTATTTGTTTCCGCCTGAATAGCAAATGATATCGCTCCTCGTGCCTGATTGATTTGTTAGGGAGCCTGACAGCCTTAATGGACTTTTTTGACAAGACAATGGCTTCTCTCGGCAGTGCTTGTCTTGGAGAGGTTCCAGCGATGGTAATGAACAGCACTGTGCTCGAAGGCACAGGAGGAAGAGGAGGAGAGAGAGGAAGAGGTTTTTACTTAACATGGAACCTGAAGCATGGGAGAGAAATAAGCTCTAAGGTTCTGTTTAATTCGCAGATGACCGAGGAGGGGACAAAGAGATGAAAAGAAGTGTCTTTTCAGGGTGTTCCTTAGGAGGAGGATATTTCCTCTTGTGCTGAAGTCATCTCCTGGATCTCCCCGCTTCCTTTTGGCCCCATTTTCCAAAGGAAAAGTGTCCTTTGGGATGCAGCGTGGCACGTTAGAAAGGCTGGACTTTCAATTCCTGCTTCGTCACTTTCTGCCTATGTGATCTTGAGTAAGTCCCTTAACTTTTCAAATCTCCAATTTCCCCTTCTGGAATATAGAAGTCATACCTGAAATAGCTTATGGCCTGTGGCAAGGGTCGACAAGTGGTGACTGTTGTTTCTCGGGACCAGCCAAGAAGCTGTGATGGCCTAGAGTAGGCGGACTGCATAGGTTATCACCCAGCTCTTTCTCTCCAACCTTGCAGAAGTTACTTACCCTCCCCATGCCCCCCTCGCCTCATCCATGAACTGAAGGCAATCACACTGCTTACCGCCCACATTTGAGGGGCTATGAATGAGTGAATTCATGGAAAACACTTAGTGTCTGGCACATTGTAACTTCTCAGTGAATTTCCTTTTAGAATTATTTGTGTGTGGGTGGGGTGCGATAGGGGGGCTTGTGTTGATTTGAGAAAAGGCACATCCCTTTACTGGTTGGTTTTACTTAATGTGGAACCTGGGAAGAACTTGGGATTGGGGTGAGGGACCTGGAACTAAGGATAACAGTGTGATGCTCAGCCTGTCACTCCAGGTAAACCCAAATGTTTCCTCCTGGGGAGCCAGATGTGCTGAGATGAGCTTCCCCCATTCTGAGGGGCAACATGAGCCACCTTGAGGTCCTTGCAGTTGCCTAGGATCTTATTGCCCTGGTTACAGCACCCATAAACAACCAGACGGCAGTGGTGCTTAGATTGGTCAGGCCTGCTTGTTCCCTATTCTGTCTCTATGAGGCCATTGGGAAGGGACTGGCAATCCCTAATGACAATGCATCGGTGGACCTTATGGCATTATTGACCTGCAAATGATTCTGGGGGCTCAAAATATGGTGCAGAGTGGGAGAGTCAGGAGACATGTGAGAAGAGGGCAGGCATATTTTTATGCTTTTGTCCTGCCCGTACCAAGGTAAACATTATTACGTGCATCTTAAAGTTGAAGAAATTAAAGTCAGAGAGGTTGTACAACTTGTCTAAAATCACACAGCATTCAAAGGGATTTGCTGGGATCTGAATCCCGGCCTCCCTGGCACCCAAATACTATTGTTTTTTGTTTTTGTTTTTTTAAAATCTCTTCATCATTATGTCTATGTGTGGTTCAACTCCGTCCAAATGCTTGTGGAGCTCACACTGAGTCCTCAGTGCTGAAGGGGCCAGTGTATGCACTGAGGCAGAAGCCCACCCTTGGGGAGCACTCAGTGTAGACAGGAAAGTGGAACGTGCTCATGGAACACCTGAGCCGGTGGTGAATGTTCAGTATTCAGGTTGCCAGACAATGAAATAGGGTTCAGAGAAAGGCAATTCTGGGTACTTTGTGGGTCACAAAAGGTGGAACTATCCGAGATACATGAAGCAGGTGGGAGAGCTGATAGGGTTAGGAAAGCCACAGAGGAGGGCTGAGGAGATGGAGCATGGGGTGTAGCTGCTACTCGACCTGACCTCACACAGCCATGTTCTATGCATGTTCATGATGCCAGGCTTTGTTAGGCGATGAGCTCTTCAGTGAAAGCACCACCTTCTGTGACTCCATGATGACTGAATACCTACAGAGTACAGGCACTGTGTCTGGGGCTGGAGCCCGGACGGCAATAAGGCGAGTTCCCTGCCCTAAGAATTTCAGTGCACACAGCCACGCCACGCAAAGTTCCAAAGGAGCATCCCCACTCATTAGCCCTGGGCTGCCATTCAGGGTGGGGGGGTCAGTGGGCAGCACCCTTGCATGGGCGTGCCCTGTGCCCCTGGGGGCTGGGAGCTCTGTCTTCTGTGCCTGTAGAAAATGCCCTGGAATGCACAATGCACAGGAATAAGGCATTTTATCATATATATGTAACCTTGAATTCAGTCCTATTAAAAAAAATAAAAAGGAAATCATTCACAAACTTCAGAACATTCGCTTTGATTAGTGACAGATGACTGCTTGTAAAAAGACTGCTCCTGAGATCCATAGCTATAAACGTCTCCCAATGGGGGCGGGAGGATGTGTTATCTGGGAGTGGACTTGGGAGTTGAGAGAGTCCGGGAGGGAACACACAGGAGACCTTTTCTTTTTGGAGTGGAGATCCAGGCTGTGCAGGACGCAGAGCGGGGAGGGAAGGACTTGCTCACTCAGTTGGGGCGGGCCCTACAGGGCCCCTCAACTCTGCCTCCCCCAGCTTGAGGGCAGAGGCTAAGGATGAGCGGCAGGGCAGGCATTTGGCAAAGTGGCCCTAAGGGAACTGATCCAGGAAGTGTGGCCCCAGCCGGCAGGAAATGAACTTGAAGGGCTCCGAGCTGGCTCTGGCTAACTGATACCAGTCTGCTCTTATCAAATATGAGGGCACCTAACACATGAAAGCCAAACAGGACTCATCTTCCAGACTTGAATTAGCTCCCCAGACCAACTCTTTGGGGCTTCTTCTTTTAAATAAGCATCTGATAAATGTGCCGTCAAGTGGATTCAGAGCCGCCAAGAAGAGCAGCTGAGACCAGGTTTAAAATCTCCCAGTGCAGCTCCCCGGGGACGGTCCAGGAAGACGGTTGTACTTGCACTGTTAGAGTCTGTTTAGGGAAGGTCTGATGGGATTTTCTCTTTGGAGAGCTAAAGAAGCGTTGTGCAGCGTCCGTCCAGAGAATGGTCAGAAGCCAATAGAAGCCTGGTGGGCCTAAGAGGGCAGATGTGGGGTCGACAACGCAGCAATTCTTAGTCCCAGGAGGGATCAGAGCCTGCCCTGGCCTGAGCAGTAGATTAGGCTGCTGGTATCGGTGCCCTGTTTTTCCTGTATTCTTACTTCTTTACCCACCCCAATGCTCACTGTATGCCCAGAGCCCCACCAGGTAAGGATGGGAGGTTGGGAGATTCCCAGACCTTCCTTCAGACCTCCTGTCATTTATTATTTCTCCATCACAACCAATCCATCACGTGTCCCATTTCCAACTTCTAAGGCCCCTGCATTTTAGCTCCTAAGCTGACACATAGCACAGAGAAGAGCTTTGAGAGCAGCCCCCTCCTTCCCAGGAATGTTTGTGCTTTCCAGTGAGTTAGTGTGAGAGACAGAGTATTCCAGAATCACCATGTGAACCTCAGTAAGAAACTTCCCCTCGCTAAATGTCAATTCTTTAATTTGTAAGAGGTCATCCCATTTTGTCGTTATATTCCCATGTATTAATGGCATGATTTCAGACTTCAGAGAGAACTTTCTCTGACCTTTAATTCAGACTACACTTGACCTACCCTTTTTGTCTTCTAATGTCTTTCAATAGGGATAATGATAATAATAGACATTATTATCCTCAGAAAGTTGTTTCAAAAATTAAAGAAGATGACACTTGGGAACATGCTCCACAAATTCAGAAGGTCAAAACACCTGTGAGGACTGACGTTGATGGTGGTTTTTAAAGTAACTGAGCACTGGGTAGGTAGATCATTCTATGAGTCTGCTTGGTGAAATCCCTCCTGCTTATTTGATTTGATTGTTGCATGGGATTAATTCCTAGGGAATAAATTGGTGGGTCAAATTTATACACTGTTAGCATTTTGGTACCCAGTGCAGAACTGGCTTCCAAAAAGGAACTGACTTACCAGCAGTTAAGAAAGGAACTGCTCCCAGAAGGGGGTGGTAGATGAAGGTAAAGGGGATCAAATATGTGGTGATGGAAAGAGAACTGACTCTGGGTGGTGAACACACAATGTGACATGTATAGATGATGTATTACAGAATTTGACACCTGAAATCTATATAACTATACTAACCATTGTCACCCCAATAGACTTTAATTTAAAAAAAAAAGGAACTGCTCCCTCCTCTGTTTTGGCAATTTAATAAGCAAAATTGCAGCCACTTTTTATTTTGCATTTTGTTGATTACTAGGGAGTGTGACCATTTCCAAAGTGGTTATGGTGTATATGTGTTTCTTGTTTTATGTTTCATATTCATGTATATGTATAATTGAAGTGATTATTGCTTCTCCATTGAAATGCAAAATGTCTATCTCTAACTTTGTCTTTTTAATTGTAACCCATTACTGTTTTTCACAAGAAATATTATTCTTTTGTGCTTTTAAATTTTGATGAGGTTGTTTTGGATATAAATTTTAAATGGTAATAGTCAAATCCATTGATGTTTTCTTTTGTGATTTTTTTCCCATTACTTTTTGCTTTAAGCAAAGAGAAAAATATTCTTCAAAAAAATCTAAACAATGCCAGTACAGTTTTTGCCAAGGTTATACATGGCTCATTTTTAAATTAACTCTTTAAATTATTTGCAGTTTCTTTTGATGTAGGATTGGAGGTAAAGCTCTTAATTTCTTATGTGTAAAAATATTTAATTAATTGTCTTGAAAATAACTTTATTAATCCTTAATTTAGTAAATTTAGGTGGCTATATCTAGGAAAAGGTTTCTCTTCACTGATTTTTTTTCTTCTTATGGAATACAATTAAATTTTTTAATCTTACAATTATGACTAATCTATTTTGTTTTACTTTATTTTTGCCAAGGGAAATTTATAATATCTTTGTTTACTGATAATATTCCCAACAAATACAGATAGAATCTGTTTTCTATGTGTCTTATGTGTATTATGTGTTATTGTTGTTTGTGGCTTTGGCATTTTTCTGCCTTCTTAGACATGTTTTTGTTTTGCTTTTTCACATCACTGACTCAGTTTTTCTAGTGCTCATTTTGCTTTTCTATGCTACCCACGTAAATTTTTATTCTGCCACTGCATTCTTGAGTTCTGTGGCATTCCTTTTTGTTTCACTTATCTTTTTAAGTTAATTCTGTTGGGTTTTCATATTATTTTTTATCTTTTAACCCATTTCTGCATATAAAGACCCCGTGACTTTGAGTGAGCTATGTAACTTCACAGGCGCTAATAAAATTGGGAAAATAAAATGAGTCAGTACTCAAAGTGCTTGTAGCCATACTTGGCACATAGAAAGGGCTCAGTTAATCTTACCTAATATGATGACTACCCACAACCACTTTCTGGTTATTTCACACTCTGAAAAGATACAGTGGATAGAAAATGACAATGCCCAGTTTGAAGTGCCCCCAAGTTTCTTCATATCTTTGTCACTCTCACAGCACCTTCCTATGAGAACCATATATTTAGGGAAAATATGTTACTACTGTTCCATCTACTTCACACCCGTTTCTTGCTCTCATAGTTTTGAAACTCAGGGACTCTGACTACCGAAAGAATAAAAGTCATGATGATGTACTATATATATTGTGGTGGCTGTCAGCAAGAGTCAGGGTGCAGAGTTTGGGGTAGTGGTTGGGGGCACAGCATTCTGGCTGATCAAACTGGGATCCGTTTAGTATAAAAAAGATGGCTGAGTATTCAGGTAGGTATTGGCTTTGCATTTCTGGATCAGGGGTACATGGGGGAATCAATGGACAATCATTTTTCATGCTTCCATGTCAACAGGTTTACTTCCTTTCAGCCACAGAGTTTCGGTGGCCATTAATGGATTTTTTTCATTTTCATTTCATTGGTGGGGGATAGCATTTTCCTCTCAGTTCTGGCAGTAGGTTAACTGCCTGAGCCAGATTTTGGTGCTTTTGTGAGTGATGGTCCTTGCTGTGACTTTGTACATACTTCCGAGGGGTACTGAGGGAGAGTGCATCAGCTTCTGCTAATCAGAGAACCTTCTAGAACACAGATCCTCATTGATGTACAGAGATGTCTGTGTTGCTTTCTGACCCTGCAGCTCCCCAGGCTGAGGCCTGAGCATCCTAGGGTTCAGTGGCTGAGAAGGTAACAGGGTGCCTGCACACTGTTCTCTCCTGTGGGCTAGACCCTCGCTGGAGAGGACAGGTGGCATAAAGAAGCCAACATGATGAAAGGGAGTAAACTCTTTAGTTCAGGTGTTGGTGGATGAGGGCTTTGCAGTGGTTCATCTTTGAAGTGGTTCTAACTTTTTATGTATTAGTTGGAGCCTTAATTAATTGCATTCTCCCTGCAAGCATAGATTTCAAGGACTTTTCTAAGCACCTATAGGGCTACAAATCAGAGACCATTCAGGTGTTCATTTATTCACTCCCTTATTCATATTTATTGAGTTCCTGTCATGTATTAAGTGTTGAGGATACAGTGGTGAACAAGACAGAAAGTTTCCTGCCTGTTCTGAAAAAAATCTCTTCCTTCCACACCTACCATGTGACCCATATTTATTCACTGCATCTGTATAGGGATTCTGGGAGATTGCTGCCGTTGTTCCCGTTTCACAGATGAGGAATTGGGGCTGCAAGGAACTTGTTGGTTGCATCCGTGGAGGGCCAGGATTTGACGCTCTGCTTGACACTGAAGTCCTAGGCTCATGCTTTCTAGATCCACCAATCCCTACATCCCATGAATGATCAGAGTATGTTTACGAGGATGTGACTCCAGACATTCAGTGTTCAACTTGATAGGAGCAGCAGTAGCTAGAGCATGCTATACATCTGGGTGCTGAGAAACACCTGTAAATATTACACTCTTTTAGCCAGTAAGCCAATCACCCAACAGGATACACACCCAGCAGAAAAGAGGCCTTCCTACCTGGAGTTGAGACTCAAAGTGTGAGAGCAATTTTCAGTTTTGCTTTTGTAATCCTCAGGGAAATCATGCACTAGCCTGAGCTGAGGTCATAGACACTCCAGGTATAACCCAAAGCTGTTTCTGTTTGGTTAGATCGTTCACTGCGGTGAAGCCACACTGTGCTCTGACCTCCTTGCACCATTCCCGAGGGAGGACGCCACTCACCTGGAGGTTTCGTCTTGGGCAGATCTTGTTAGGCGCTGTCCATGCAGAGGGTTTGAGGTGGAGGGTCTTTATAGAAACATGCTGAATGGACTTACAACTATTGAGGTGGAATGCAGGGACAGGAAAGGGGTTATGACAAATACTTAGACAGCCACGCAGCCTAGGATAACAGCATTTCTCAGCTTCCAAGGAAGCTTTGAGTCTCCAGCTTTGTAACATTCTCTCTCCCACCTCCTAAGTATTCCATTAACAGTAACCAGACAGAGACTCTGCTCACTGCAATCAGAGGATCGTGATTTTTAAGAAAGGTTTCATAGACTTAGGGTTGGAGAGGGGTGTCTCATCCGCTGGACGGACAAAGCCAGGCTGCTGTGGAAGGTTAGCATGCTGACATAGAAGGAGCTCTGGCGGTCAGTTGAGTTGGGGTCTTGACCCAGCTCTGCCACTCACTAGCATTGGCGGCTTTAGGAGATCATTCCCCTCCCTGGCCTCAGTTTCCTCCTCCATAAATTGAGCGATTCACTTTAGATTATCTTTTAGGAAAACTTCCGGCTCTATTATTTAAGATTCATTCTAGAGTGACTGGTTTGTAGGGATGAGCAATCTGTTCTCAATTATCCATGACCAATAAACAGAAGGAAAGGCCCCAAACCACGTAATATATGCTGGGATATATATATATATATTCATTTAATACCCACAATAAAAACTTTAGGTAGTTGTAATAGTTACAGTGGTAGAATGAAGTTGACTCATAATGCACATTTACTTGAAGGCAATTCCATGGGTATAGTGAGAGAGAAATTTTCACTTATTGCATCTCTATATCCCCAGCCCCACACCCTATTTACCATCTCTCCCTCAGCCTTTCAAACTAGACTTTAACCTCCAGTGAATCAGGAAAATATGGGAAAGAAAAGAGAACAAATAATAATAAATGGAAGCTTTTGGACTTACAAGTGCCTGATGTTCACAATTTAAAGAGGATTTAAGGTTTTGGTGTCTTATTTTTCCAGTGCAAGTTGGGCTGTGCTTGATTTTCAATTCTCAGCATGCCTGCTGACTTTTGACCCTAAACCTGCATAGATTTTCCTTCATCATCCATATTAGATGAAGAGACTGATGCCCAGGAATCAAGTAACCTGCAAAACATCACAGATCTAGTGAGGAGCCAGGATCCAAAAGCAGTCTCACCCAATGACCAAGTCCCTTCTCTGTCTCCAGCTGCCTGTCTGGCTGCGGTGAGTCAGCCACCTGCAGAGACAAGTGCTTCCCTGGGGAATGTGATGGGTGCTTGCTGTGGGCATTCCTTCCAAGGAACATTTACACTTGGCTTTCTCATGCATTATGTTAATCATTTGTAGCAGAGATTTCCCTGCTGGATTTGGTTTGGTTCAGTCCAGTGTGAAAATGAGTTTGCAAGCCTAAGGGAGCTGGTGACTAATGACAGAAAGGCAGCCATCAGTGTCCTAGGCAGGAATGGAAAATCAGTTTAGAGTTAACATTTTTCATTTGCCACAGGTAATCCACAAAGCAATTAATCTCCATTCAGATAATTACAAGTTGATTTTGTTGTACGTCTTTGAAATCAGGACTATGGTGTATGTAAGTAGAAAGCTTCTGAGGACCACTCAGAGCCACTCAGCCCAGAAAACACCTTTAGCTCGGTGAAAATTCTACCATTAACCTCTCATCTGCTTAAAATTCTTCAGTGGTTCCCCACTGCTTTTAGGCTAAAGTCTAAACTCTTTAACATGACCCCTAAAATGCTCTATGATCTATATTCTGCCTACATCTTTAGCTTTGTCTCTCACCATCCCTCCTACCTCCCAGCAGCTAGAACAAACTTATTTAATTTTCTCCAGTAGGCCATGCTTCTGTCCACTCTAGACCTTGCCACATATTGTCCCTTATGCCTGGAATAGTCATCCCTCACTCTCAGAGCACTCAGGCTCTGGGAAGGCCATGCTGATGCCCCCGCCTGGGCTGTGTGCTCCTCACCCCCCCCCACACACACACATACACAATTATAATTGTTGGTTTATCTACCATAAGCTCCTTGAGAGGAAGAGCTCAGTGGTCTTTCCACCCCACCACGTTTCCTTAGAGCGTCAGTGCACAGGTGCTCAGTGGCTACTGATGAATGAATAACCCAATCATCAGTGCCGATTAAGCTTCAAATTCCCTCTCTGGGAGAAATAGCCTTGTAGCTATGAGCACGTTTCCTTTCATGGTTAATGCCATAAGTAATGCATTGATATATTCTCCTTGTTAAAAGGAAAAGGAGTGGGGGGGCGGGGAAGGAAACAAAAGAAACATTGCAAATGAGGCCAAATTCCTCTTACTACCATTTCCAGTCCCAGGGTCCTTCCCTATATTGAGTGTTAGTTCCCAGGGTGTGTGTGTGTGTGTGTGTGTGTGTGTGTGTGTGTGTGTGCGCGCGCGCGCGCACACTTTTGTATTCATGTACCCTCCTTTCCTCCAAAGAAAATATATTACTATATAGAAATGTCCATTTGCAGCTTGCTTTTTCAAATTTACAACATTTGTAAATCGGGTCCTGTGTTAGTACCCTTAGCTCCAATTCCTTCTTTTCAGAGGCTGTCAAGATTTCTGAACATGGATGGAACCATTTATTTGGTTATTCCCTTATCGTCCATTAACATTTAAGCACAAAGTAATCCTGGAATTTTCAAGACAGAGAGGGACTTCAGGGATCACGTGATCTGCTCTCCTCCAGAGCCTGGAGTCTCTCTAACAACATTCCGGTGCAGACATCACAGATCCCATAGGAGGTTCAAGGCCCAGGTTTAATTCCCATCCTTGAGCCAATCCAGTCACGATTCAGTGAGCTGAAAAGTTCCGTTGGCCTGGCAGCTTGGTTTATGGTTCTCACTTAAAATAATTAATTAAAAGTAAAGAGCAATGAGTATAAGGCATCCCCAAAGCAGCCATTCTAACTCTGTCTTAGATAAGGTTATCCAAGCTTCCATTTTCTTGCCCATTAGGACAAAAGTAAAAAAAAGAATGAATGTGCTCATCTACTTTGAAAGGGTTTTTAAAGTGCCTAGCACAGAGCTGGTGAGCACCATTCCTCAGCTTCACGGCGTCCCGGGGACTACCATGACAGCTTGCATCCTCTCCAAATTGCCCGGCACTACTCTACTACTCTTACCAGCTCATCTAATCTCTTTCTAACACATCCTCATGGCTTACAGGCCGTCAGTCAAGAATCTCCTAATTATTTAAATAGTATCTTCAAGGATCACTTCCAGAGATTGAGAAGGAATTCCCATCCCCAACGGTTGCTCGTGTGGCAGGCAGCCTTGAGAACAGGGAGAGCACAGCACAGGGGGAGAAATTCAATAACCGCATAATTTAATGAAAGCAATCCTTCTTTGACTGTCTGAAACCTTATCTGTTTTCTTATACTTTGGAAAAGCAGAGATGCTATATATTTTTGAAGTCTTTATACAACATATTACAATGAGACTATTTATTATATTATATGTGCATTAATCAGAATGCATCAAATTTTCATCAAGCAGCCAAAATAACTAACACTTACGGATTGTGCATTATGATGTAAATCTAGGGCCGAGGGATGGCTATTTTATCATTGCACTTAGTCCCTGCAATGGCAGAGACCTGGGTCCCCTGCTGGGAATCGGAGGCAGGAGGAGTCTCTTTTCTGGTAGGTTTGATGATCAGAAAAGCTGTCTGGTACTTTGCCTTCCTTCTTCCTCCCCTCTCCCTCCTCTGGCCTTGTCCTTTTTCCTGACTCTTCTCTTTGCTCCTTTGCACTATTCACCTTCTCCTACTTCTCGTCATTTCCTTCCTCTTTTTCCCATTTCCCCCACTTCTGCCTTATATGACAATAACAAACATTCCCTGGCCTTCAAGGCCCATCACCACAGGCTCATCCTTTGGAATAAAACAGTTTCCTTGGTAAAATATAAGGAGCACATAGAACAGGGGGCAGATGATTAGTTCTTAGCCAGAGACACTGTCACTATAACAGTCTGTCTGTCCTGTCTCCATCATAGTTGTCTCCGTGCAAGAGGTATCCGAGGTTTGAGAGAAAGAAACATTGGGTGTGGCTTTAGGGAAGGGCTGGGGAATCTGTGTTTGGCATTTACCTACCTGTGTTTCTGTGGGAAACCTGACTGAGACTCACTGTTCATTTAAGCACGTGGCACAACACCAGGCATATAATAAACGTTCAGTAAATTAAGAGAGATGGTAAAGCCTAGTAATAATCACGCACAAATAACTTAACCTCTCTGTACTCCAGTTTCCTTATCTGAAAAATCAAGAGAATAGTGCCCCCTTTCAAACTGCATCACTGTAAGGATTAAAGAAGTTAATTCATATAAAATGCTTAAAACCGTGTTGGACATATGGTATGGACTCGATGTGTGTTATCTAAAGTAAAGTAGGTATGTCTGTCTACGTTTGGTCAGGACAATGGAAAACACTGTAGATATTTCCAACAGGAAGGGATTTCACGGAGGATTTAGAGGACCCAAGGTCTTTAGAGAAGCTGAGGGGATAAAGGAAAGGGGAAGCCACCACTGGCATTTAGGAAGTCAGGAATTGCAGCACCAACAAGGGTGAGTCGATTCACAAGGAATGCCCACAATGCACGCTGCTGGCGTCACTCCATCCTGGCTGCCTTCTGCTGAAGAGCCCGCATGGCTGCCCGCCACTGCTTCCAACTCCCACACGTGCCTCGCTGCTGTTACACTTACAAAGATAGAAAACATGGCAACTGCTAGTTAGAATTCTAGGAAATCTCGTTCCCAGGACTCAGGCCTGTGATCTAGGGGAAAGCACAGAGAAGAGAAAATGGTGCTAAGTGGTCCAAAAACAATCGGGCAGAGTAGGGGTAACACCCAGGGTCGGTATGAAGATTATGTGAGGTGTAGAGTGTAAAAGCATTTTGTAAATGTCAGCGTTCCATGCAGATATTAGAGCTGAATGGTAATTGGAGTGAAATGGGAGCAATATACCCAGACAATAAATTCAAGACCAGGTAAGAAAACCTAGGAAACCAAGTTACAGTGCAGTGAAATGGTGTTCCATAGATAATTGGACCCATTGAAGAATTTACTAGGTGCCAGGCTCGATTATAAAAGCTTTACATGTACTAAGTCATTTAATCCTTACAGAAAGCCTTACAGGAAGTACTATCATTATATACATTTTACAGATGAGAAACTGTGGCTCAGAAAAGTTAAGTAACTTGGCCCAGGTCACACGGCTGGTAAATGGTCAAACCAGGATATGAATCCCAACAGTTTGACCCCAGGGTATAAATGCTTAGCTGCCACAAAGATTACGGTGGAAGGAGGGGATGTAGAAGCTGAGGTCATCTGATTTCAGGAGTCCCTGGGAGCTGGCTGTGGCTATAGCTGAAGGGTCTGTTACCTCTTCCAGTCTGGTTTTTATAGCCGCAGAGCAAAGGTTATTTTTAAAAGCAGAGGTTCGTATTTCTTGCTTCTAGAAGCAACTCTGTGCCAAAGTTGGGGAGGTGTTTCCCTCTAAAGAAGAATTTGACAAGTTAACTAAGCAACTTGGCACCAGGACAGCAGTCCCTGGAGCAGACATGTGACCTACCCCAAGAACTGGTTTTTCTTGTTAGAATTCATCCTTATTGAACCCACACTGGCACCTCCTCCATGGTTTTCTGAGATCCAGGGAAAACTGATTATCCTTCAACAGTCACTATTAAAAAAATGTTTTTGTTAATTACTTTGTACATAATAAAAAAAGGAAATAGGAAAATGCAAAAAAAACAAAAACAAAAACAAAAAAACCCCTTGCTCTACAATATGGTTATGACATTTTCTGCACCATTTCAACATCTGAGAGAAATAGAAATGGTTGGTGAGACAAATGGTTGTCTCTTGTGAGACCATGTGGCCCTAGGATTGTAGCCCATGACACATTTATTCTTATAGCCTTCCCTCACCTTTGGTTTTCTCCCATTCAGCTGCTTCTAGAGTAGAGAGGGCCATATTTGCCTTAGGAAGCCAGAGCATTGCTGTTGGACTAGAAAAGGAAAAGGAAACTATTTAAGAAATGCCAAGTGCAGAGGAAGCTCAGAAATTATGGTTTTAAATTTTAAAGGTTCTTTACCGTGGAAAAGAAGGAAGAAACCAAACCATGCTGTGCTTCCCTTCAGAAGCACATTAGCTGCAATGAACCTGATCCTCCCTGAAAACTTCATTATTGACTCAGAACACATGAACTGATCATTTCTATGTGCCCCAGCCGAAGGGAGACCAGAAATAGGGCCTGTGGTTATTTTGTAAGAACTCCTCAATGGGCTGGAACTCAGGAAGTAAACGCAAAACTGAAATGTTGATAAGAGAATGCATCTGTTAATCATGTTCGATAATGCAATGTTATTAAGCTCCTGCCAGCAGAAATTTCCTAGTTTTTGTCATGACATGCAAGCAAAGATGCAACCTCATGTGTCCCCTTGGTCTCAAAGCTGGTAGGCATTTGGGGTGGTGCCCTCAGCATAACCCAGGCACTCAAGCTTTTGCTCACTTTTAATTCTTTGTCTTGGGTTGGAATGACCCATCCCAGGGCCAAGCAAGAAGTGAAATCAAGTAAAACAGCAGAGTATATGACAGAGGGGCGCTGGGGTCATGGTGAGCTGGAGAGTGCTGCTCTCCTGAAAGCAGAACCCAGCCAACTGTTGCCTCGTTCAATTGTTGGCGCATATTCCTAGATATTCTGATTTTCTAGCAGAACCTCAGTTGGTACATATAACCGCCTGCATTTTATATAACAACTAGTTCACATTTTTTTAAAACACTGAGTAGGTAAAGCAATCACATCTGTAGGCCAAATTTAGCTTATAGGAATTTTCTCCCCAGAGACTTTTCAAGGCTGGTGGCAGCTATATAAAATATAACTAAAGCCCCATGAAACATGAAGCAAAGACAGTGTTTGGGAGAGATCTATTGAGGGAAATGATGATTTGAGTTTGTTTCTAACAACAGATTATGTGGAGTCCCTAGTGGGACAAGTGTCGTGCGGGGCGGCCTGCAGGGTCTCTGGTCCCGTTCCCCACATAAGAACGCAGGACATGGTGAGGCCAAAAAGGAACACCCCCGGAGCCATAGATGGGGGAGTCATACCACTATATTCTCGCTGGCGGCTGG
This sequence comes from Rhinolophus sinicus, assembly GCF_036562045.2. Classification (NCBI taxonomy): domain Eukaryota; kingdom Metazoa; phylum Chordata; class Mammalia; order Chiroptera; family Rhinolophidae; genus Rhinolophus; species Rhinolophus sinicus. The sequence goes on from NC_133759.1 coordinate 38,219,773, forward strand.
GTTGGAGAAACAGGAAACAGGAGCCATACAATTCTCAACCCTCATTGCTCCACTTGCAGGCTCAGCCACCATCTTCTTGCTAGCCCCCATTTTCTGCTAGCGTAGCCACAGCAGTTATATTAGTGGCCAATGGCTCACTGGTTACAGCTGACAGCCAACTAGCCACAGCTGATGGCAATGCAATCACAGTTGATGGGCATTTACTACCTGAGCCAGCACCTGTCTATGTGAGGCCAAGAGCCTGGAAACTGCTTTTTGGGGTTCTGTCCCCACAACAAGGTTTTAGAAACAGCCTTCATCATCAGCATGGTCGTGTGAAGCAGGATTAAAGGCTGCAGCCATTTGAACAACCTTAGGAAACAACGTGAGTAGAGGTGGTGGAGTGAGAACAGGGGAAACCCAATCTGCGTGGAGCAGGCAACCCCGTCTGGCGGTGTTTGGTTCACACCCTGGATTGTTGTAGGTGGCGCAAACTGGAGATTTATTTTAATCCCACTCGTGCATTAACTTAAACCATGCCCTGCCCCACACATAATTTGCAGGAATCATGCACGTTCGGATGGCTGGGTGGATTCGTGTCTAAAGAGCAGGCTGTAGGGAACGGAGGCAAAGGGACCTGAGTACGGGCTGAGGACTTTGGAGTTTCTGGTTTTATCAGAGACTTCTCTGGCCCGCCTTCCTGGAGAGCACTCAGGGGACCTCTGGGCACACACATTAGTTGCGCGTGAGTGAGCTTTGATTAAAGCCCAGGGCCTTAAAAGCTCCAGATTTCCCGCAGGTAACCTTTCAAACCACAGTTCTTAATTCAGAGAATTCAAAGCTCTTTAAGAAAACAAGGTGGCTTTTTATCTAGGAGAGATCTTGTTTCCAGAGTTCTTCTTTTTTTATTTTTCATGTATTTTTAAAGTTTTATGAAGACTGCTCCCTCCTTATTCAGAGCAAGCCCTATCTCAGTATCCTAGAGGCCGAAAATACGTGGGAAGGACCCCACGCTGCCTCATTGGAGGGGCATGGTCCAGCCCACCCAGACTGCCCAGTGGATTCAGAGCTGGAGTCGCGGGCAGCAGGGCCTCCGCACGTCCACTTGGTAAAGTGAGTCCTTCTAGAAGGCACCCCTTGGAAGCCTGGCTTCTTCCAACCTTCCTGGCTGGCCTCCGTGCCTCCCTGGGATGTGGGACAGGGCATCGTCACTGTTGTATGTGTCACTTACCTAGAGCTTTCTCAGTGCTCCACACTGTTCTGGAATCTTTGGTCATATTTACTCATCCCTCATCACTGCAACCCACAGGCAGTGGGCTCTAATACTGTCCTCATTTTATAGGTGGGGGAATAGCAGATGAGAGGGCTGAGGTTATGTTCTCAGCATCTGTAAATGCTGTGTTCAAACCTGCTGTGCTGTCGGCCCACAGCACCCCCTGGTGGAGGTGGCCCGGCCGCCATCCAGGCGCCATCTCATGATGCTAATGCTGTGTCAGTATTATGATGTATTTGGTCCACAGCCTGTAAGACAGGTGGAGGCGTGGGGTGCAAATTCCCTGGAATAGAATTCAGTTGTGGATACTATCATGACTACTGTGTGGATTTGGTTTCTCATCTTCCCACCTGAGCCCCATGGTTAGTTTACATAGTTTCCCTTTTGAGCCTTAAATCGGTCTAGATGTTGTTAGCTTTGAAACCTGGTCTCCTTGTCTGGACAGCATAGCAAGCACCCCTCACATGACTATTACTATTAACTCCATAACTCATGGAGAAGATTCTGGGTGCATTCTGAGGCAAATTTACCAACAGCCATTTCCATTCAATTCAGAGGCAATGTCTTCAGTGCCCTGTGCTGGAACTACAAGAGCAGAATGGCTTCCTGCTTCCATAATGCTTTCCTTCTCATTGATAATCCAAGCAAAAGCCCATGAACTTAGAGAAGGAAAAAAAAGACAATAAAACCTAATATTCTTTAGTGCTGATTTATGATGGCGACAGGACAGTTTCTATGCAGAGAAGGAAAGGAGGGCGAAATGTGCAGATGCCTCTCCGTGTGTGTTCAGAACTTTCACCCACACCGTGTCCTTGGAGCCTCACAACCAGCTGGTGAGTTCAATATTACTATTTTATTTTCTGCACTAGTAGAGTTGTCCACCGGAGCCAGAAAGGACAGAGAGTAAACTGAGGCATTGGATAGAGGGGAACTTGGGTTCAGCTGAGAGCAGGTAGAACGCAGGTGACAGGTGAGGAGTTAGCCAGGCTCTGGTCACACGTGAGCCCAGTCCCATGCTAAGTGTGACTTCAAATGTACAACCAATCAAAGCAGAAATCATGGGCAAAGCCTTGTTCTTTTTTGTATCTCTACAATGTTGGGCCTTTATTAGTTGCTCAAGAAAATGTTTTATAGTATTGAAAGGATGCATTAATAATATAATTTGAGGGCTCTTATGGACCATAAACATGATGGAGAGTCAGAAGGATAATACATTTCAACTCACGTTTCCATCCTCAAGTCTTTCCCTGTGACTTTAATTCTCAGTTATCACTCTAGCTGCTCCTCCAAGTGTGTCTGCAGCTGAAAACTAAATGTCCCATTAGAATACAGGGCAAATGCTCGAGACATGGAATTCTGGGAGGCAGGAGAGTCTCATTCCAGTCCCAGCAGATTCTGGGGTTTCCAGTGAGATCCACAGCCTTCAGGTGGTTGAAAATGAACTGCTGAAGGTCAGCTGGTACCTGTGGTGAGACCCAGGCATCCAGGATCTACAAGACTCACAGGGTGGCCATGACGGGGGCCCCAGCACCATCGCCCCCAAAAGTAGAATTTCCCGGTGCCTCCCAGTTGATCCGCACCAAGAGGCTGCCCCACCACATGACCTAAACTCACTGAGGCTGGTGTGAACACCGGAAGCCCAGTGAGACACAGTCACACAGAAGATAAGCATTTATGTTTGCCTGACTAGTGAGTTTTCTCCTGATAAAAGTAAAACTATAACCAGACCATTGTGTGTCCAAGACCAGAGTGATAAGGAAAAGTAAGACAACTCACATTTGTAATACTTTTATTCATTTTGAAATTGAATGTCCATTTTCCCTCTAAGAGCAAATCATTCACGGGGGCCAATGAGGACACGTCAGAGGGGACACCCTCTCCCATGGTTGTTTCTTGAGTGGACAGTGCTACATCTTCAGGTTGGCTCGTTCTTTTCACGAGAAAAGGCTTTAAGCAGATTAGTGGGGCTAGCTCAGAAAGCATTCTACTATTAAAGTAACTTTGTAGTTCCGTGATCTCGATAGCATGCATCACCTTCAGTAGTCTGGGGCTCAGACTTTAGGGGTGCCCTGTTGTCTCTCTTGTCTAAAGTCTGGATCTTTGATAGATCTGGGCCATAGCCTAGTGTTGCTCAAGTCTCTACTCGTTTTTCTTATGTGTAGTATGGGAAAGTGGCATAGATTTCAGAAGAGGAAACGGCATGCATATGAGAATTCCTAGCACCGTGTTGGCCTCCAAAATGGGCCGTTCTTGTGATTATTGTGATGACAAGAATAGCCTTTCGTGTCTCCTGTAGGCTTCCCCTCCTTCTAGCCCCTCTTCAGAAGTTGCAACTCAGAGAATGTCTTGAATGACAGGGAGAGGATTACAAATTGCTAGGTGGGCACGTAGCGCCCATATCCACAGAACGCCCCAGGAAGGAAGCCCACCTTCCCACTACCCTCCATTCTCCTGTTGCCTATGTACCACAGATGTTGGCCCAAGCACCGCCCGCCTCCCTGGGCCATAGAACTAAGAGGTGGTTCTGGACAGGGCGGATCTCGGTCCCAACGGGCTTCTGCATAAATGACCACATGTTGGCGGCATTTTCATGTAGTTTGGAGGAGCAGATGTTGACAGGGGAGCCACGGCTTCGCCTCCCAGCTAACTTTAGGGCTGCTGTGGCAACTAACCCCTGCTTCCTGCTGTTGTGAACTGAGAATACTTGCTCTTTCGTGGAGCGTGGAGAATCTCACTGGGATTGTGTCTCAGACTTTAAGAGCTAGAACGCCAGGGCTTGGGGAAGAGGGTCAGATGGCAGCTTCTAGTGGCCTCAGGAGGGAGGGAAGGAGGGATCCCGTCTGCCAAGTGGGTAAAGTACAGAGAACAATGCCTGGCCTGTGAGCCCAATACTTCATCACTGTTAGCTATACCGTGTTTGCCCCAAAATAAGACCGAGTCTTATATTAAATTTTGCTCCAAAGACGCATTACAGCTTATGTTCAGGGGATGTCATGCTGAAAAATCATGCTAGGGCTTATTTTCCAGTTAGGTCTTATTTTCGGGGAAACATGATATTTCATTGTGACTTTCACTTTTCACTGGTAGGGGGCCTGGCGCACAGTAGGTCCTCAGTAAATTTTTACTTAGTGAGCAGACAGAGTCTGGATTTCAGAGCCTCGAGAGAGAAGGTGCTTCTTGACCCACTTTTCACTGCATTCTCTGTGTTGACCCGTGAGCGCTTCAGGTTGCCCATGTGACTTAGAGGTAGGTCTCTGTCCAGGGGACCAGCTGTGAAGCAGGATTCATCACCAGTCCCGGCTGGGAGCAGGACCTGGCACTGCACACACAGTATTGGGAGCCAGCAAGCAGACCTGGCCAGGCACCAGGCACTGGGCCCTGGCACCAGGCTGGTGCTCACAGCTGGAGGCCCTGACCACTGTGGACCACCCACCACTCCCAGGCTCAGCCCAGAGGTTCCTTGGAGGCTCGTGGACAAGGTCTAGGCAGGAACTTTCTGCTGTTGAAAACAAAGCCCCACAGTGATCCAGGAGCAAGACTCAGGGACCTGAGTGGGAGGGTATCTTCCCCAGGGACACACAACAACCCGTTACAGGGGACCAGTAAGACCGTTCCTTATCCAAAATTCAAAAAAATCTCTGAAAATGGAAAATGTTTATACGTTTGGTGCCAAAATTCACTTGGGGGGAAAATCTGAAACCATATAAAGGTATTTGTAATATTTATTTCTCTCACATGTAAATGTTTCTATATTTAGCTGCAGAAATATTAACGTGTTTGATTTTGAGGCATTGCCCGTAATCCGGCAGGGTTTGCTCCATAATATAAATTGTGTGTACCATATTACCTTTCTAAATGGCAAAAATATCTGAATTCTGCAACCCATCTGGCCTCAAAGATTTTGGATAAGGAAATGTGGACCAGGAAGAGCAATCATGGTAGCGAACACTCATATCCCAGGCCGTCCATCCAAATTCCTTTACATCTGTTCCGTCTTTTAATCCTTACTATAATCGTCAGAGATGGATGCTGCCATTTTTATCTCTTTTGAGAGATGGGAAAGCTGATGCCCAGAGTTATAAAGTAACTTGCTCGAAGTGGATACACTTAGGAAGTGGCAGAGTTAAGAATCAAACCCAGGCAGTTTGGCCTCAAATTCTGCCTTCTTCATTAACCACTGTCCTATGCCTTGTTGCGGTAATGTTGATTAAGAAATGCCCTGCTCTCCCAAGTGGCCTATCTCCCTGGGCCAGAGCTGACATCTTACCTAGAGACAGCAATACGTCTCCATCTTTGGCTCAGCCACAAGGTGCATGGAGACAGCAGCAGCAGGATGGAGCCAAAGTGATCTATTAGAGTGTGCTTGCTGCGCAAGCCCTAACCACAGCAATGATTGAATTCACGTGCGCTGCCCAGGCATCTGAACACTGGCAGTGCTGCTTCTCCTCGAGACAGGGCCAGGCCTAAGCCTCGGCTGAGAGGGGCCCCTCACAGCAGCCACCTGGGCCAGCCCCTTGCTGGGCCTGGAGCCTGCTGCCAGCCTTTGGATGGAGCTGAAAGAGACTCTTGACTGCTGGGGTGCGAATTCAGCACTTTCTGAGAGATAAGATGCTCTTTTAGTTTCCAAAGTGGGAGCCTCAGAATGCCTTTCTGCACCTGGCTTTTTATCATATCAACATCCACTTTCCTAGGCGGGTTTATTATTTCCTGTCTGCCACAGTGCTGGGTAGAAGTGTCTCACTGACAAACTGGGAATATTGAGAGGTTGAAACGCCCTCTCTTCTGAGTCTCCATGTACTGGGCTGAAATAAGGGCTCCTCGTTCCCGGTGTGGAAGCCTCAGTGATTATTTGGTTGCTTCCGAGGCCTCCATCCCCACCCCCAACTGTTCCTGTGGCTGCTCCTTTCCAAGTGTTCAGTATTGACACTTTGAAAGAGAACAGCACATAACTAAGTGGAGATTCAGTATTTCCGGGGAATCTTGTTCTTGGTGACAATGCAGTTCCCACAGGGGTGTGTGCCATCCTCTCCCGCCAGGAAGGTTCTGGAACTGTGCATTATCCCCGAGCCCTCTGAAAGGCCATGTCCAAGGATGAGTTAGTGTGGGAAAATGGGGTGTTTTGGTGGGGCCATTTAGGCTAGTTCACTTCCTGTGTGTGGTCCCCGGATGGGTTCTGGATTCATTTATGTGCATATCCATTCCTTCCTGGACGCAATGTTGGGAAACCATTACCAGTGTGACCCTTGGAGTCACATAATCCAGATTCAAGCCCCGGCCTGCCCCTTCCTACCTGTATGACTTTGGGCAAATGAGTGAACCCTCAGTTTTCTCTTCTGTAGAAGGAAGTAACAAGGGGACATAGTTCTTGGGGTTATTTTGAGAGTTAAGTGAGAAAGAATGCCTGAAAAATAATGCACGACTCCTGCAATTCAGGAACAAATAGTTAGTTTTAGTCATTTGACCAGCATTCATTGAGCACTTGTTGGGTGCCAGGCACTGGCCAGGCAGTGGACTCCATCAGTTGCACAACGGGAAAAGCTCCATCCAGGAGCTTGTCTGCTCCTTATGGTCCTGTGCACACAGCTTCGCAGACGGGAACTGAGCGAGTCAGCCTCCTCAGAGCCGGACCCAGAGCTGTAGTCTGGGTGAAGCTGCACAAGCGAGTGAAGTCCCCTGGCCAGATCAATGGTAAAAATCCTGTTGATCACCAGTAATTATAACCGTACCATCTGGTTTATAATAATCTGTAGATCCCCTGTGCGCAGTCTCTTTTCAAAGGGTCCAAGCAGTTCTGCAGTAAAGACACCCGCTTCCCTTTGGTTAACCAGCACCCCTCAAGCTCACAGGACCACAGAATCTTTGTTTGCTAACTCTTAGTAGATGGACTGCCATGGATCTATGTTCTGAGAAACACATGGAAGAAAATTCTGAGCTAGCAATGACTGAAAAAGCAAGTCCACCATAGAGTGGGAAAACCAGGTTCTGTGCCTTTATCAAGAGTCCCAAGCCGGGGGATCTCCCTGGTGTGCAGGGCTGGAGGCTCTCTCCACTAGCAAGCGCCAGCCAGCCCTCAGGGCCGGTCTGCCTGTGCGGGGATTGGGTATCAGTTCCCAGAGAGCATCAGTCTGCCCATCCTGGTCAGCAGCTTCCCAGCGCTGGGGCACAGGCTCCCAGCTCCTCTGCACAGTTCTCTGCTGCTGCCCCCTGCAAAGGGCTCCTCTGCTTGCGGCCCCACTACATTCCTCCCGCTGGGACTCACTCCTGTGGATATGTGTGTGCAAGGCAGTGCTTGAGAGCTAAATGCTAAGCTTCTCTCTTCCTTTCAGAGAAGTCCGTACATCTCTGAGGGATGTTTGCCCTCTTTGGAATAAACTCCTAATTGATTTCTGCAGATCGCTGTTTGTGAATTAAATTACACTTCCCTTATACATTATGTAAAGAAGCGTAAACCAGTCATCTCTCCGGGGCCCACAATCCCTTCTCGGGCTCCTAGGGCGTGACTACCTTACTTCTATGGCACAGCTTCTATTTGACTCAAGCTACATGAATTGTTTCTCTTGCTTGTTTAATTGCCCATGTCTTATTACGGAGACAATTTATTGTCTTAATGCAGCATAAAGTTCAAATGTTTTATGCAAGATGAATATGGACACTGATACTTTTATTTCCTTCTCCAATTCATGCATACAAAAATCACACTGGAAACTTTTTAAGATGTTTGTGGCCAATACTGCAAAGTATGAATATCTCCAGAAGCTGATTGTTTCAAAAAAGGAAAGACTTTGAATATGTTTCATTCTATAACGTTCCTAAGAATTTTATTGGGTGATAATGACACAGCTCATGAAGAACTTCCCTGGGGTGTGAAAATGCCTTGGAAAACACACTGGGAGTGTGCTGTTGATAATAGGCAACAACTGGGTCTCCAGAGGATGAGGCTGAGTGAAAAAAAACCAAGCCAAAAGGGCTACAACTGCATGATTCCATTTATATAACATTTTTGAAATACAAAATTATAGAAATGGATAATAGCTCAGTGGTTGCCAGGGGTTAAGGAGGGGCTGAGGAAAGGAGAATAGTATGTGTGGCTGAGGGATCCTTGCGGTGATGGAAATGTTCTGTATTTTGACTAGATCCATATAAATAACCTGGTAATGATAATGTACTATAATTTTGCAAGATGCTATTACTAGGAAAAACTGCGTAAAAGGTACACAGGATTTCTCTGTGTGATTGCTTACAATTGTGTGTAAATCTATAATTATCTCAAAATAAAAAGTTTAATTTAAAAAGCACATTGGAAAATAAGGGGAATTGATGACTAGGTAAATGGATTGATACGCGATAAAGGTGGATTCATTGTACACTTGGGTATTGCACAAATGAATACGAATATTCCTTGTAGAATTCTTTCAACTTTTCTCCACGGTTGAACATTTTCGTAATAAGATGTTGGAAAAGGTATACGTATTGGACATATGAGCAGTAGCCTAATGGAGAACAGATACAGGACAGAACCCAACTAGGCAGTGCTGGAGATCAAAGTGGACCACCTGGCCTCCGCATGGAGCAGAGGAAGATGCTGCCAGTTCTGTATGTAAAGGAGGAAGGAGGTTCCTGAGGGGACAGACTGGTGTTCGGATTGTCCAGGCTTCTCCTTGTTCCTCCCAGTAGCCAGAGAGGAAAGCCTGACCCCACCACAGAACTATGCTGGGCGAATTCTGCTGATCACAGCCATGCACCGTGGCAGGAGTTCCAGGAGTATAGGAGTCTAGATACCCATCTCTTCATCAGGAGTCCCAAGATCTAGAGACATGTATAAGGACAAACCGTGATTGTATGTATATGTAAATACATGAGCAAAATAATCAGTCAAAATCAAGTTTCAGCTGTTTTTTAACAATGGTCATACTGTTGCTTCCTAATCAAAGTAATAAAATCCAGCAGTGGTCCACTGGCCTACTCAGAGGCTCTGTTCCAACACAGTCACTCAGATGCTGGAGCTCCTGAAGGGTCTGAGATGTCACAGCTCCACATTCCAGGGAACACATGGCCAGTTTCTCTGCCTTGTATCCTCTTTCCTACTTTCTCCCACCCTAGGCTTGTGGGCCATATATCTATGAGTTTCTCTCTCTCTCCCCTTTCCTTCCTTCTTTCTTTCAATTGTGGCAAAAACCACATAATATGAAATCTACTCTCTGAACAAATGTTTAAGTATACAATGCTTTATTGTTAACTATACTCAGGTTGTTGTACCTCAGATCTCTAGAGCTTTTTCATCTTGCACGATTGAAAGTCTATATCCAGAGAACAGCCAACTCCTCATTTTCCCCTCCCTGAGCCCCTAGCAACCACTATTCTCCTTTCTATTTCTATGAGCTTGACTACAATAGAGACCTCATATAAGTGGACTCATGCAGTATTTGTCTTTTTTGTCACTGGTTATTTCACTTAGCATAATGTCCTCAAGGTTCATCCATATTTTAGCACATGACAGGATTTCATTTTTTAGGCTGAATAATATTCCATTGTGTGTATATCTCAATTTATAAAAAAAAATTATTCATTCATTGATGGACATTTAGATTGTTTCCACCATCATTGTGAATGATGCTACCATGAACATGGGATTACAAATATCTCTTTGAGATTCTGATTTCAATTATTTTGGATAAATACCTAGAAATGGGATTGCTCCATCATATGGTACTTCTATTTTTAATTTTTTGAGGAAACTCCATACTGTTTTTCAAAGTGGCTGAACCATTTTACATTCCTACCAACAGTGCACGATGGTTCCAATTTCTTCACATCTTCACCAATACTCTCTGTTCTCTGCTTTTTTTCCGCCCCCTGACAATGGCTATCCTAACATGTTGGTGTGAAGTGACTGTGGTCTTGATTTGCATTTTCCTTCTGATTAGTGTTGTTAAGCATCTTTGCATATACTTCTCAGCCATTTATCTTCTTTGGAGAAATGTCTACTTAAGTTCTTTGCCTATTTGTTAATTGGGTCATTTGTTTTTGTGCTATTGAGTTGTAGGCGGTCCTTACTTTTTTTTATATTAACCCCTTATCACATATGTGGTTTGCAAATGCTTTCTCCTATTCCACAGGTTACCTTTTCACTCTGCTGATTATTTATTTTGCTACACAGAAGCTTTGAAGTTGGAGGTAGTCCCACTTGTCTAATGTTGCATTTGTTGTCTGTGCTTCTGGTGTCATATCCAAGAAATCACTGTAAAGACCAACCCTATGAAGATGTTTCCCTGCATTATCTTCTAGGAGTTTTGTAGTTTCAGATCTTACATTTAAGGCTTGAATCCATTTTGAGTTGATTTTTATTTATGGTGTAATACAAGGGTCCAATTTTATTCTTTTGCATGTGGAGTTCCAGTTTTCCCAGCAGCATTTGTTGAGGGCACTATCCTTTCCTAATTGTGTATTGGCACCCTTGTCAAAGATCATTTGACTGTATATGCATAGGTTTATTTATTTCTGGGTTCTCTATTCTGTTTCACTGGCATATGTATTGTGTGTGTGTGTGTGTGTGTGTGTGTGTGTGTGTGTGTATCAGTCTTTATGCCAGATATATGTGTGTGTGTGTATGTATATATATATATGTATGTGCCAGGGTGCCAAAAAATGTATACAGACTTTAAGAGACGTTATCTATGCTCAAGCAGTAGTCGCCATAATCAGAAGTGTCTGGACGCTGATGGTAACCACTTTGAGCACCTCTTGTAATTACAGAAGTCAAACATGACTTGTATTCAACTTTTGTTATTGGTATACAAGTATAATGAGTTTTACAATTAATACAGTTTTTCCCTTTCTTAAAATGCGTATACATTTTTTTGGCACCCTCTGTGTGTGTGTGTGTGTGTGTGTGTGTGTGTGTGTGTGTATAGATATAGATATAGATATAGATATAGATATAGATATAGATATAGATATAGATATATATCTTGTGCCAGTACAATCCAGTTTTGATTACTGTAGCTTTATATAAATGTGTTGGAATCAGAAAGTGTGAAGCCCTCAGTTTTGTTCTTCTTTCTCAAAACTATTTTGACTATTCAAGATCTTTTGCAGTTCCAAATGAATTTTTGGATTTTCTTTTCCATTTCTGCAAAAAATAGCATTGGAATTTTAATAGAAATTACAATGAATCTATAGGTCGCTTTGGGTAGTATGGACATTTTAATATTAAGTCTTCCAATCCATGAACATGGGATGTCTTTCCATTTGTTTGTGTCTTCTTTAATTTCTCTCATCAGTGTTTTGTAGATTTCAATGTACAAGTCTTTCACCTCCTCAGTTAAGCATTTTATTTATTTATTTATTTATTTATTTATTTATTTATTGGTGCTATAGTAAATTGGATTGTTTTCCTAATTTTTTTTGCAGATTGTTGTTAGTATATAGAAATGCAACTGATTTTTACACATTGACTTTTTTTTTATCCTACATCTTTACTGAAATTGTTTGTTATTTTCTAACAGTGTTTTGGAAATTTTAGGGTTTTCTATGTGTAAAACTATACCATCTGCAAATAGGGAATTGTACTTCTTCCATTCTGATTTGAATGCCTTTTATTTCTTTTTCTTACCTAATTGCCCTGGTTAGGGGTTCCAGTGCTACGTAGAATGTAAGTGGTTAAAGTGGATATCCTTGCCTTGTTCCTGCTCTCAGAGGAAAAGTTTTCAGTTTTTTATCTTTAATTATGATGTTAGTTGTGGATTTTTAATATATGGCCTTTATTATGTTGAAGTAATTTTCTTCTATTCCTAGTTTGTTGAGTGTTTTATCATGAAATGGTGTCAAATTTTTTCAAATGCTTTTTCTGCATCTATTGAGATGATCATGTGATTTTTATCCTTCATTCTGTTAAAGTGGTGTATCATATTGATTGATTTTTGTGTGTCGAAACATTCTTGCATCACAGGAATAAAATTGGTAACGTTATATGATCATTTTGACGTGTTGTAAAATTCAGTTTGCTGGTATGTTGTTGAGGATTTTTGCATCTATATTAATCAAAGGTATTTGTCTGAAGTTTTCTTTTCTTGGAGTGTCTGTGTCTAACTTTAGTGTCAGGGTAATGCTGGCCTCACAAAGTGAATTTGAAAGTGTTCCCTCCCCTTTGATTTTTTGGAAAAGTTTAAGAAGGATTGGTGTAGATTCTTCTTTAAATGTTTGGTAGAATTTTCCAGTAAATCCATGTGGTCCTGAGATTTTCTTTGTTGGGAAGTTCTTGGTTACTGGTTCAACCTCCTTGCTAGCTAAAGGACTGTTCATATGCTCTGTGTCTTCATAATTCAGTCTTGATAGGTTGTATGTTTCTAAGAATTCATCCATTTCTTCTAGGTTATTCCATTCGTTTGGATAATAATTGTTCATGGCAGTCTCTTATAATTCTTTTTATTTCTGTGGCATCAGTTGAAAATAATCACTTCTTATTTCTGATTTTGTTTATGTGAGTCTTCTTCCTTTTTTTTTCAGCCTAGCTAAAGGTTTGTCAATCTTGTTGATCTTTTCAAACAAAGCAACCCTTAGTTTTATTGATTTTTTCTATTGTTTTTCTGTGCTCTATTTCATTTATTTCAAATCTAGTCTCTATTATTTCCTTTCTTCTAATTTTGGGCTTAGTTTGTTCTTTTTCTAGTTCCTTTAGTATTAATTGATGTTGTTTGATATCTTTCTTCTTTTTTAATGTAGGTGTTTACCACTACAAACTTTCCTGTTAGTACTGAATTTGCTGCATCACATAAGTTTTCATATGTTGTATTTTTATTTTCATTTGCCTCAAGATATTTTCCAATTTTCCTTTTGATTTCTTCTTTGACCCATTGGTTGTTCAAGAGTGTGTTGTTTAATTTTTACATATTTGTTAATTTTTCAGTCTTCTGCGATTGATTCTAGTTTCATTCTGTTGTGATCAGAAAAGATACTTGTTATTATTTCAATCTTAAAATTGTTAAGGCATTTTTTTATGATCTAACATGTGATCTATTATGGAGAATGTTCCATGTACATTTGAGAATACTATGTATCCTGCTGCTGTTGGGTGGAATATTCTGTACGCGTACATGTCTGTTAGGTCTGCCTGATCTATAGTGCTGTTCAAATGTGCTGTTTCTTCATTGATCTTCTGTCTGGATGTTCTATCCATTATTGAAAGTGGGGCAGTAAAGTTTTCTGCTATAATCGTATTGCTCTCTATTTTCTTTTTCAATTCTGTCAATGTTTGCTTCATGTATTTGGATTCTTTGATTTTGGGTTCATATGTATTTATAATTTTTATATCATCCTAATTAATTGCCCCCTTTATCGTTATATAATGTCTTTTTTTATCTCTTGTGACAGTTTTGACTTAAAGTCGATTTTGTCTGGTAAAATTATAGTCATCTCTGCTCTCTTTTGGTTAACATTTACATGGAATATCTTTTTTCCCATCCTTTCATTCTTCAGGCTATATGAGGTCTTAAAGCTAAAGTGAGTCTCTTGTAGACAGCATATAGTTTTTTCATTTGTTTTTTTCCCTTTTAGCCACTCTGTGTCTTTTGAGTAGGGCATTTAAACCATTTACATTTAATCATTGATAGGAAAGGACTTACTATTGACATTTTGTTCATGTTTTCTATCTGTCACATAGCAATTTTGTCCCTCTTTTTTTCTCTTGCTATCTTCTTTTGTGTTTTGTTGTGTGTGTTTTTTTTTTTTTTGTTTTGTTTTTTTTTGTAGGTACATGCTTTGATTCCTTTCTCATTATCTTTTGTGTATCTTGTATGGACATTTTCTTTGTGGTTACTATGGAGCATACATAAAACATCTTATAGTTATAACAGCTGGTTTTCCGTTCATTTAGGGTGCAGGATCCTCTTAACTAGTTTCTGATTTTCTCACAAGGGAACTGGTTCATGTATTGTTGTTGGGTCAGTGTCTCCACAGGAGAAGTGGGATCTGAGGGTTCCCATCCCACCATCTTGCTCCCTAGCATCGTGAGTTGTCTTTATTTGAAAGCAAAACTCATGTTGCTGCTCCCCATGTGGTTATTCAAGAGAGCTAAAAATCATTCAGGCAGGTAAGGAACTAAGTACCCAAGTAAGTGAAGGAGGAATTGGATATGCTGTCACACTCACGCTGGTAATCTTAAAATACTGTACCCGCTCTCACCTTCTCTACGGATTCCTCCAGAGCTCCTCTTGACCCAGCTTTCCTGTCTTCTCCCTGTCAAGATTTTCCCTTACAAAGGCAAATTCAGCTCTTGTTCTGTGAAATGTAAAGTTCTAACAATGAAGGATTCCTTGTACTGTATGGGGTTACAGGCAAGTTCTCTCACATTGGCGCTCTCTCTCATGATTGTCATCCGAATAGAATACGAGGTGGGAGCTCAAGCTACTTTTTTGTTTTTGATATACATCTATTATAGAATGATTACACTATATTGAAATTATTGCGTTTCTGTGTGTCTTTTCTAATAGTCTGTGAGTAGCGTGAAGGGTGTGTCTGATTCATCTCCTTGCCCCCAGGATAGGGGTCAGTAAAGTAAATACTTAGCCAGTGTTTCCTGGATGTCTAGAATGGGTAGATGGGTGCATGGATAGATGGATGGATGGGTCACTGATGGACTATCAGGCTTTAATGAGCAGGGGAAGGAGGTAGCTTTGGCATTGATTTCTGATGTATGCAATAATACATCCTGACAGCAGTGACATGAGGCAAATGTATTTATTGGGAAGGTTTCACATGGCAGTATAGTGTGGTCTGACAGGTGACTAGCCTAAGTGCAAAGAGATATGTCAAACCCATGTGTCTTTAGACCTACCTGTAATACCCACGGTGAGTAGAGCTAGCCCAGTCCCAGAGGATGCTGTAAAGCATCCTCTAACAGTAAATACATCCATTTAAGAAACCACCTTTAGATACCATGTAAACCCTACAGATGACGCCACGGTGATGTCTGTAGAGAGAATCCCTCCCAAACCATGCTCAGGATATTATAGTCTCCCTGTGGTCTCAGATAATACTGTGAGGACAAAGAACCTTATAGGGTTTCAGGACATTTCACTGGAAGGTCGGACTGGCAGTTCCTGAAGGCAGAGAGATATCTCAAATTTGGCTTTTAAAGGTGGGAATAACTCTGTCACTTTTTTTTTTTAAGTCAACTACTTTTCTATGTTGAAACATCTTTTGTAGACCTTCAGAACTTTAAGACCTTTCTTATCTCCATAACAATCAAATCCCATGGTGAGTATTTGGAAGGGAAATATTATCAAGAGATAGAGAGGACCATTTTTAAGAATTATTAAAGGTCTTAGCTTCTTTTGGGAGGTTCTCACTGTCTCATAATGTCACCCAAGGGTCCTTCCTACCAGAAGTATACTCTCTCTCCTTCCTGGCTGGCTCCAGAGCTATTAATATCTTCCCCATCATCCAGCACTGAATGAACTCCATAATTCCAGAAATCCCAACCCCCTAAGTTCTAAATGTCTAGTCTATCACCATCACACACACACACACAAAAAGGAGATTGGAAAGAGCTTCATGATTCTTTAAAAATTCAGACTGTCTTATGAGCAGCAAATGAACAATCACAAAAATACCTTCTATAGGAAAACACAAGGGAAGATAAATTCAGGTCAAGGCAAGTATGAAATAGCCAGTGACTTAGTTTGCCTACTGTATCTCGTCTCAGGTCTAAGAAAGTACTCCATACTAAGGTGTTCAATAAAGGCCTGAATTTCTCTCAACTGGTCACCAGTTCAAGTCTCCACATTCTGTCACTCAACTCTGTTGTCTGTTCATTGTTTTCTTTTCTAGATAAGATTGAGAATCAATTCTAGGAGGTACTGGAGTATAAGATCCATTTAGATAGGAACTGTAATATTTCAGCACATTTTTCAATTGCAACATCAAACATAATGTCTGGTACACAATAGCCAATCTATTTCCTGACTGAAAGGCTTCAGATCAATTCAAGGTGTATAGTGTAGTGTTTAGGAATACAGACTTGAGAGCCACACTTCCTATGTTCAAATCCCAGATCTGCCATTTTCTAGCTCTGTGATCTTGGTCAAGTTCTTTATGCCTGTTTTCTCACTTGAAAAATGAGCATAATAACAATACTGGATGATTGGTACTCAACATTATTGTGAAAGTTGAATGAGTGAATATATTTTAAATGTTTATAACAGTGTCTAGAGCACAGTACGTACTAAATAAATGTTATTCATTTGTTGAAATCTGTGATGTAGCTTGTGAGATAGCAGTACATAGGCCTCATAATTAATTTAAAACTATAGTCACAGGGATATATAGTGCAGCATAGGGAATATAGTAAATAATATTGTAATAACTATGTACAGTGTCAGATGGATAATAGACATATTGGCATTATTATCACTTTGTGAGGTATATAAATGTCTAATCACTATGTTGTTTTGTATACCTGAAACTAATAATAATAAAAAAAGAAGTAGATAGGCCTCAAAAACAAACAAACTAACAAACATATGTTTCAATCCCACCTCTAAAACTTACTGGCACTGAAAATCTAGTCAAGTTGCTTTATCCCACTGATCCCCAATTCCCTTTCTGTAAAATTAGAATAATCAGGTCTAGCCATGTAGCTCTTGAAAGCATTACAGGAGATAATCCATGTGCCGTCCTTGACTATCGATGTTATGCCACTCTCTCCTGGTCCTCCTTCCCTCATCATGGGCACCCTTTCCCTTTCCTATCATGGTCTCCCTACTTTGCCCATCTCTCCCCAGGGATCCCTTCTAGGCCCTCTGCTTTTCTTCCTCTGTGCATGCTTTGTGTGATCTCATCCCTGCCATGGCTTTGATTGCAATCCTCCCAGGCTGTTGGTTCAAATGCCTACCTCCTGCCCTGATCTTTTCCCTAGGATCCCGTCCCATATACCCTCCTACTCAATATCTTCACTAGTCTCTTCCACAGACACTCAAGAGTCAAAAGCTGAAATCATTACCTCTCCTCCAAACCTGACCCTCCTCCTGTCTCAGCCAGAAGCTTGGGTGTTAAAGCTTCTGGCTGAGGGGAGTTCAAGCTTCTTTAACTCTCACTACTGACATTTTAACACTCACTAAGCTTCATCAGTTTTACCACTATAATTCTTCTTTCTAATTCTACCCTCTTCTCTCTGACCTCCGTCACTAGCTTAGTTCAAGATACCAACTCTTTTCTTGGGTGACTTCCAGAGCTTCCTGACTGGCCTCTCCTCTGTATTTTTCAACCTTCCTCCCACCCAAAGCCCATCCATCTTTTATAATGAGGTCTTGGTAAAATTGTTCTCGATTTTTAAAACAGAAATGCAGACATTATTTTCCGCTGGTGTAAAAGACTTCAATGTACTCCATTACCCTAAGCACTGGGCCCACCTCCTCCTGAGGATACAAAGTCTTTGATAACCTGGCTCCAGATCCTTCGTCACCCCATTTCCCTCCATTCCCTTCTCAGACTCAATTCTCTGGTTCTGTGCTTCCATTGCTTTAACCTCCCATGCTTCCTCCTGCCTCTAGCCTTTGTACATTGTTTACTCTGCCCTCCTCCTTCACTCTACATCCTCCAAGCCTGTCCATCTCAACAGAGGCTTACCTTCTCCCAGAAAGCTGCTTTTGGTCCCCTTCTCCTGCTCTGTGTAAGGTGCCCTTCTCCAAGCTTATGCAGTGCCCCATGGCTATCTCCATTCTAGCATGCACCACATTGGTTTCGGCTGTCTGTTTACATCTCCTTCCGCCATTGGACTACAAACTCTTTCAGAATAGACACATTGCGTAATTTCTTTTGTATTTATCCTCTATTTTTCCTGCCTGGCATATAGTAGTCATTCAGTAAAGATGAATGAATGCAAAAGAATTGATGGCTATTGATTGACACATCCTTCTACTCTCCAGAGGCCATTGAACAAGAATTTCATATGATGGGGCAAAAAGTCTCCCTGCCACAGCCCCTCTTTCATAGGGTAATTTCTGGTGCTCTAGAACAGGGATGGCAAACTATAGCCTGAGAGCCAGTTTCAGCTCACCACCTGTTTTTGTAAATAAATTTTATTGGGACACAGCCACGCTCATTCATTTATGTATTATATTATTTATGGCTGCTTTCATGCTACAATGATAGAGTTGAGTAGTCATAACAAGAGCATAAGGCCTGTCGACCCAAGATATTTACTCCCTGACCCTTTACATAAAAGTTTGCCAATGCCTGCTCCAGAGTCTTGCTGGAGAGCATCTGAGTCCATTCAGCTCTGTGCTAAGGTTCAACTGCGCAAGGCCTAACCGAAGAAAGGGTCATGCTCTTATATCCAATTTCCATGCCTAGAAGGGATTTCTAAACCTTCCGTTTGATAATTCTTTGTTTTCTGAAGCACTTTCATATTCATTAAGGAAAAGATCTTCAAATACAAATACTACAGCTCCCAGGTGAGGCTGTGCTGCTGCTCTATAAACCATATTTTGAGCTGCGAGGCCTTACGGCATAGGCTGTGGAAACTCACTGCCTAAATCTGACTTGCTATTCACCAAAGGTGTGGACTCAAGCAAGTAAGATAGTTAATTCTCTGGGTCTCAGTTTCCTCCTCTGTGAAATGGGCTTAATCAAAGTAACATCCAACTACCAAGGTTATAATGGAGAGTAGACAGGATATGGAATGCTCTTATCACAATGTTTGGTATATTTGCAGTGCCTCAGAAGTATCAGCTGTTATGGCCTTGGTCGGCTGAGTGCTAGTTACCATGAAAAGAAATTTCAAGGAGATATCTTGGATTTTTGGGTTCCCCCCCAGAAAGGAATAGCCTAGCTATCCAAGACTAGCCTGATTCCTAAAACTTTCTTTCCTCCGTACTGCTGTTCTGTATGAAATCTTCTATGTATCTCAGTGCCTGCATGAGATGATCAAAACTGGTATTCCATCCGTTTCATCCATTCTGATGTCATTCAGCCTTTTGTCCCCATGAATGGGTCTTCTCATTGCTCTGCACACTTCCCCGATCACTCTTGTTCTTTTGCTTTATTCATGTTGTTCCCCTAAGCTCACATTCTCTCATCCCTCCTCTCAGCCTCTCTCTCAAAGCCCAGCAGCTGCACCATTTCCTGCAGGAAGCCACCCACGGCTGTGCTCTCCTGTTTCCCAGAGCTCACACAGCCCCAGGAGAGACAATGGCACTGTATATGAGACTTGTCTCCTCAGCCTTTATTTAGCTGTATGACTCGTTCAGCCTCTCGAAGCCTCAATTTCCTCAACAACAAAATAGGAATAGTAATATTTACCTTTCAAGGTTGTTGTGAGAATTAACTGTAAAATAATAAGTGTTTCTTGCACATAATGGGTTCAAAATATATTCATTTTGTCATCCATGCTTTCATGGCTCTTTGCACACAGCTGGGCACATGGACTGATTAACGCTCATTGCCCCAAACAGTGATGTTGCTCCCAGTGATTGGCCCGAGGGCCAGATGGGGGACCCCGACAGTTCCACACTGGCTCTTTGTACCCTCTCCTTTCCCTGGAGACTTTGCAGGTCAGCCGTGTAACCCTCCAAGCAGAAGGGTGCTGGTAGAGGAGAGCTTAAGTGTTGCTGGGTGCAGAAGTGCATCTGTCTGTTTGGGGAGAAATTTAAATGCACCTTTAGTGGTAATAGTGTTCATTGATAAATTAGGGCTTGCGATGTGTCCAGTGCCGTGTAGCTCTGGGACTCACCTGTTGATCTGAGGGGCTTTAATTCATCTTCTAGTTTGCTATGACCGATAGAGCGTTTAGTCTTACCTTTCCAAATATGCTCTGGTGAGGAGCTCTCGCTTTCTATCTTGTCTGTGCTAGCAGGCTCCAGAGCTGTTTTGCTAGTGGAGAGTTGGGGGCCCAGAAGGGTAGCCCCAGAACATCCCTGGGGTTCCTGAGCACTCTCATAGTGAGTAGACCAATGCCTCCCAAGCTGGCAGTGAGTAGGGTTTGGCGAATGGGGCCTGTCTGCATCCTGTTTAAACCATGCTTTGAGCTAGATGATTAAAGAAGAGAAGGGCACATTATTTGCTGGAAGGAAGGGAATGAAGAAGAATAAATTGCTTGAGCAAAACAAATTCTTAGGAAAGCTATTTGTGAAGAAAAGCTACAGATATGGAGAGGAGGCAGCAGTGAAGAGAAATAGTGGGAATAAGGCCAGAGAAAATCAAGTGGCTGGTCACGGATGGTGACTATGGCATATAGTGTCAAGAGGACCCATGCATTGCTAGGGTTTCAGAGCTGCCTCCGCCTGCATCTCACTGTGTGTCCTTCACCAAGGGCCATCCCCATTCTGAGCCTCAGGTATCAATTCTGTAAAGTCATTGATCTGAATTTGATGATTTCTGTGGGTCTCTCTACACACCTAAAATTCTGAGATCTCTTAGAAAAGGAGGCATACAACTGTTTTGTTGTTGTTTAATTTATTAAATGCTTGAATAGCACCTACTTTGTGGTAGTCTAAGAATTCTAAAGTAAAAATATTGCCTATTTTAAACCTTAATACAGCCTTAAGTATTAATGCCTATTTTAAAAAAAAACTATAAAGATATTGCCTCACTATCTTCTGCCTAGTATTATTTCTGATGAGAACTCAGATGTTATCTTTATTTCTGTGGGTAATATGTCTTTTTTTCCCAGCTAATTTAAATATTTTACTCTTTAATACCAATTTCAGCAAGTTAAGATGTGCATTATGTGTTTTCCTCATTTCTTCTGCTTGAGGTTTATTGAGGTTTTTTGTGGGTTTATGATTTTCATCAAATTTGTTAAAATTACAACCATTATTTCTTCAAACATGTTTTCTGTCTTCACTTGTATTTTCTGGGATTCTATTTGCATGTATGTTAGGTTGCTTGATATTGTCCCATAGCTCACTGATCTGATGCTCTTCTCATTTTATTTTTCAGTCTTGTTTTCCTCTTTATTTCATTTTGGACAGTTTCTGTTGCTATGCCTTCAAGTTCACCACTCTTTCTCCTGCAGTGTCTAATCTGCTGGTAACCCTATCCTGTGTGTTTTAAACCTCATCTATTGTTTTTGTTCATCTCTAGAAGTTCTATTATAGATGATAGATAGATAGATAGATAGATAGATAGATAGATAGATAGATAGATAGATAGATGATACATGCATCTCCTTCCTCTCTTATACTCTTCCCCACAAATTCTAGCTGTCTTAACATTCTCAAATTTCAAAGTCTGACTTCTTGGTTTAAGGAAACTGCTGAGCTTTCCCTGGACACTCTATCCCTGTGCTGCAGCCCGGAAACTCTTCCAGGCAGTAACCTGAGGCATAAGGTTCACCTCATTTGTTTCTCTTCTCCCAGAGATCATTGGGGTGTGCTGCCTATTGTTAAATATATGAAAACTATTGTTTTATACATTTTTCCAATGTTATTTTTTTAAGGCAGAAGGTTCCTTTTATTTCATTGGGAAGTGGAAGTCCTATTGGATATCATTTTATCTTTGTTTTAAAGATGGTGAAACTGAGACACAAAGAGGTTGAGTAGTTTACCCAAGTTTGCGTAGTTAACAATTGTTGTAGCCAGGGAGTGAAAGTCATGTTCTTAAATTCTAGGCCCTACTGTCTCAAAAGTATTTCTGTAAAATAAGTCAAAATTTTTACAAATGATGATTTGATATTTCCCAAGTACAGAAGAAGGAAATCAACATGTATTTTCTTATAAATCCATCCAGCATTCAAAGTGACAGGCCCATTCTGCTCATCCATATGCTCAGAGCTAAACATGGAGGCTTTTCCAAGTGTCAACTCCAATGCTGTATTTGCATCCTGTCTCACATCTGAGGACAGAAGCCATTTCTCCTGACCCTTAGGGGCCACAGGATAGATTGCCAGAACCTCTAGTTGTGACAGATATTATATTGAAGAGAAATATAATATGACTTTTCACTGCTATCTGGAAAATTCCTGTTTTCAGAGCACAAACCATTTACCCAAACAGTGTAAAGAGATTATGGTTCAATCTCTATGCTGAATTATGCATGGTTTTCAGCTAGGTAAAGTTCTCTGTGTTCTATTTTAAGAACATGTCCTACACAGAGTGGGGAAAAAAATATCTATACTGTCCTGAAGCAACTACATTTGATATATTTTTACCTCTACTAGGAAAAGAAATAATAAGTCTGAACCTCATCCATTTTTCTTGCATCTTGTTTAGTAATTGGTAATAAGAGATTTCTCTTTATTTTCAGAAGTGGAACTTTCCTTTTATGTTCCAAGACATTAAAAGGGAAAAATAGAAATAAATTTGGCCCAAATTTTAAAACATCTATTCCAGCGTACTCATTATGACATCTTTTTAGGATTAGGCTGGCTAATCCTGCTTAACACACGAGAAGTGTTTGCTATTAAGCATTGTGCCTTCTCCAAACACCATGTCAAAATCATTTTAATTTGAGTTAGGGGGTGATTTTAAAATATCAGCTTTAACAGGACTATTTCAAGAATGCCTCAGAGCTTAGGGTTTAGCTACAAAGAGATTTGTAATGCATTGAAATAATAGAATGATTAAGGCAAGAAGGGATTTGAATTTCAGAGTTTTAGTTTAGCATTTATAGTGTAAAGTAGAATCGATGTGGGTTAAAAAAGGGAAGCTAGATTGCCCAACTGAACTGCAGACATTTATTTTGGGTGAAATCAAAGTGCCACATGGAAAAAAACAGTTGCACATTTCTCAAATGTACTGTGCATGTCACATCTATCCTAGCCATCTTTTGCCACATTTGGGTTGCAGAAAGGCCTCAGTTACAACAGTTTATGCTGCCAGTCTCCCTAAATATTGGCTGTGACAATGGGGCAGGGTGGTTGGTGGCATGAAAAGCAAAATGTGGTAACTCCATAATTTTGATTCAGTTCAGGCCTGCAACTCAATTTTTCTTTAGGATGGCAAAATAGACATACACCTATATGAATACAGACATAATGCAGAGATAACCTCTATTTATTGATGCTAAGATGCCATCAATTGTAAAATGTACCATTATTTTATGTACCACTAAAAAAGGAAAAAACATTGCCAGCTAAACTATGACACATGCTTTCTTAATAGTTTGAAAAAATTTTTAAATCTTATACTACTTATTAAGGGAGTTTTAAAGACAAACAGAAGAATGTGACCACTCCTATGCATACTTTAAAATGATAATATAATATAGGTAAATGGTTGAGGTGTCCCCAAATTATCTTCACATTCAGAGGGAATTTCCTAATCACCTGTGATTCAGAGTTGTCCAAGCCCAAGTTTTTCCATATAATATCTTCCATGCCATCAGAGCATTGCTAATGCAGCATTTTTTTTTAAATGTTGTCTCCATGACCTTCTCTGAGTACTAAAAGCCATTCTGCAAATTTTGATGTGTATACAATGGTAATGACAACTGCATCATGACTACAGCCTGGCCAGAAATTGTGAGATGCTATTTATTCACTGATTGTATGATACATTCTGATTTCAATGATGATGAAATATGAAAAAATATGTGTCTTAGAAGATATGAAATTATATTTTTATATATGTGCATGTATATGTCTGTATTTGTATACATATACACACACATATAAAGATTTTTAAAAGAAAGAAAATTCTATCTTGTAGGGTCTCACGCCAGAGAATAGGAAACCTTTCTTCCCTTCCAGAGCACAGATATTTCATTTGTGCCCTTACCTCTGACCTTGGCATTTCTCCAAGCCCCAGTCCCCGCCCCAGCCATATAGAGCTCTACCTTAATTACACCTGGACATCCTGCTCTTTTATGATGCATTTACTGAGTAAGTTATCATCAACAAAGAAAATAAGTATGGGAGACAACATGGAATTGTGGGAAAAGAATGAGATTTGGAAACAAAAGTACAAGATTTGAGCCTCATTAAGCTTTAAAATTTACCAGCTCTGAGACTTTGGTCAAGTTATATACCCCTCCCTGAGCCTCATTTTCTCATATGAAAATAATGATGCAATAACACTGACTGACAGGTTTGTTGAGAGGGCAGATGAGATAACATTTATACAGATATAAAAAGATACACACACGAATTTCACTTATACTTCCAGTGTGCTGACATATGTCCTGTGGGCCAAGAGGCTGGGCCTTTGTTGATGGTAGATGATCGTTGGCCTTGTTCCTAGCAAAGCAGCAGAATAGAGAGCTGGGAAGGAAGTGAGCCAGCTTTGAAAGAATGAAGTAATGAAGACTCACCAGGGGATAAGGTGTATTTTGAAGCTGAGGTAAACGAGGAAGCCAAAGCTTTATGTGGCACTACTAGGATCCCTGTGTTTATACTCACCCTTTCCATCAAAGCACCTTCCTCTTCCCAGATGACATGCTGACCATCATCTAGGAGGCTCAGAGTGGGGAAAGTGGTATGCATCTTCCTGTCATCAGGTTGTAATGTACTGACATTCCAGGAGGTAGGGAATTGTAACTGTTGACAATGTGACAGAACATGAAAATTAATAGCGTAGGAAATCAGCTGTAGAAATTATGATTTCTAAGTCATCATTCTATGTGTTCTGCTTCTCAATATTTTTAGCAAGATAGAAAAAAAAAAAAAACAGGAACATTAAGAGAGTCATCTCATGGTGTGGCATAACCATTTTGTCAGATATTTCTGTTCATCCCTGTTGCCTATGGTCAGGATGGTAAATAGGTTTCATATCATCTGTCATCTCCAATCAGTTGAGGTGACTGCTGGGAATGCTTTGTTGGAAAATATTCTCAGGTCATATCCATGTTCAGCAAGTGAGTATTCTATGGGGACTTAAATATTAGCATCTGGATGAGAGAGAAGAGAATGGACTCAATGTTCCATGAATCCACTGACCCTGGACTGTGGTCCAGGACACTCATCCAGATCTGTTTTTTAGAACAAATATTAAGAGTTGGCTTAGAAAGGAGTTGATCATGCACTTAGTTATAATCTTGATATGAATATCCTTTAAATGTTACTAGGCATCTTGCCCTGATTCCAGTGTCCCAGATTCTTAGGGCATAGTGATTAGACTCTGAATTCATTCAATCATTCATTCATTCATTTAACAAATTTTGATTGGGTGTTTATTGTGTATCAGGAATTGTGCTAGAATCTGGGGATATATCAATGAACAAGACAGATGGAGTACCTGGAGTCCTGGTGTCAGGAAAGAAGATAGGCCTTCAATAAGCACACATGATATTTAATACAGTTCCTCTATGTGCTATAGTATATTATGAATCCACAAAAATGTGGGAAACCTGACCTAGGCCAGGAATCAGTGATGGTTTCCTTGAGAAAGTCTCATAGAAACCATAGTTATTTTTAAATGCATCTTCAGTATTTTCCAGGAAAACCTTCCTATGGGACATATGAGCAGCACATGTCATATCCAATGCTCTAGCCTCCCAGAGACCAGGAAATTTAACTTTTCTCTACATAAGACAGAGACACGGGCTTCCCAGCAGTGCCTTCCCACTTGGCTGGGAACTACAGGGTTTTTATGGATCTTGAGGGTTTTGACACTCAGCTATTCCTTTCCCACAGGGAAACTTACAAGCAGTGAGAGCTCAAGGAACTCTGAACTTTATGAGAGACATGACTCCCATTCCCCAGGCTGCTGCGTCTGGCATTCACAGAGGCGATGGGGCCTGACAGAGTACTCACTGCCCAACAGCCTGTGGAGGAAAAGAGCTCATTCCCCAAGTGATTCTCTCCGAGAGTAGCACTGCAATGCCACCACCCCCCGGATGAAGGGCCTGAGCTGACCCATGTCATCCCTCATTCTGGGTTCAATACAGGAGTACCCATACACTGCTATGGTTGTCTGTACTTTTTATGTGCTTGTTTTTATCAACACCCACTTATTTCTCTACTGCATGACTCACTGTTAATCTCTGACTCTTTTAGAACCCTTGCCAAGCCATGGCAGTCCCCTGCACTTTCTCCCTTTCCTGATCCTCAGAAGCACATGTTTGCTAAGTGCATCAGTCCCATTTTCCCAGACACACTCTGGGAGCAAAGGGCTTCTTGGGTCTCACAGCTCAGCCCACCCCATCATGTCAGAGTGCAGCACACGGTCAGTGGGAGGCATATGCAGTAAAGCCCACTGGTAATGGACAGGGTCAGCCATGTGCTTTGGGCTTCCCTTCCCAAGTGAGGATATGATTGCTCACTATCCAGGCTACTGTGAGACTCGATATTTTAATCCAGACTTTAGAAAGAAAGCCACTGTTGGGTAAATGATTGGCTAGTGGTGTGCTTCCTACCAGTGGGTCCCGAGGGAGTGTTGATGTCCCCAGACGTCCGTGGTAATGTTGCTTTCATCTGTCTGTGATTTACCAGACACCAGTAGGTTTTGAACACGGGTGGAGAATGCAGAGGACATGTGGCATATGTATACATGTGTGCATGACTGCAAAGGCACACCTGCTGTGTGGAGGCCTGATTGTGCCCAGGTGGCTGTCAGCACATAGTGAAAGCACTCCATTAGGGCTGTGTGCCACTGCTGTGTAATGATCACAATGGTATACATGCAGGGCCTCCATAGGTTCCACGGTCTCGACCTTCACTGCTGAGAACTTGGACTGTAGACTCAGGGAGAGGGAAAAAAGCTTAGTGTCTTGCTTCCATGGACCAATAGCTTCACCCTCACCTGGGAGCTTGCTAGATATGCAGAATCTCAGGTCCCCAGGTCTACTGCATCAGTCTGCATCCTCCCATAACCTCTAGATGATTCATGAGCACTTTAATGTTTGAGAAGCACATGCTGACAGTTTACCTCCCGGATTGCGCAGGTGAGAAAACAGGCCTAGAGCGAGCCTCCATGGTCAGTCCTTGTCAGAGGTGGGGTCACAACCAGGCCTGGTGGAACTCAGATTACACCTCAGCCCTCCTGGGTGCAGCCCAGGATCATGGCCATGTTTCTTCTGCCCACTCTGCAGCTCCTCTCCTGTAAGGAGCTAGATCTGTCTGCCAGAAATGCCAGGGAGAGTGGAAAGGAAGACAGTGTGGGTTAAGTGCTAGGGAGAAACGCTAGCATCTGAACTCAGGCTAAGAGGAGCAGAGTCGTCAGGCCAGGACGATGTAGCTACGTGCCAGAGGCCTGCCTAGCGCTGCTGCGTACGCCGGGGTCGGCCTCTGGGAGTGCACCTCTGACCTATGTGGCAGGGAATGGGATGGGTGCAGAGCGGGGCTGCCAGACAGGGGCTGGGCGTTTTGATGTGGTTGTTATAAAAAAGAGGATGACTTTAGTGGGAAGCTGAACTCACATCACCGCTTTATGTCATATGAGACCCCACCCCGTACCTTCAGGACATGCCATCTTCCCTTTAAGTTGGCTTTCTTTGTGGGAGGGGTCTCTGTATTAGACATCACCTGTACGCATGTACAGATATGCATTTACGCTCACATAAACACACACACACTCAATCACACACACACCCATATTCACATACAGCACCAAGCACAGGCTTTACACTTGGTCCAGTGTCTGATTCATCTCTATAGCTCCCGCCCCTAGGCTCATGCTTGGCAAATAATAGCTGCTTGTTGAAAATATATAATTTTACTACCCAATGTCACCCCATAAATTTAATTTTTTTTTAAAGTTTACTGATGCAAATGCAACTGCAGTAAGAGAACAAAGGAAGGCCTTTCTCCAAGACCAAAGCCTTGCTCATCCAAAGGACATGTCAGTCTAGTAAACCCTCCTTTTAAACAACAGTCCTGTGAAACAGATTTCTTTTTTTATTTGTGTTTATATTTTATTAGGCTTATAATTCTAGTTTGACGTTTGTTGTAACTTGTTCTCTGTAACACTTGCTCTTTCAGAATGTTAATTTTGTATTAAAAAGGTTTTATTATTGCCCAATAAATTTTGAAATGCCAGGGCCTAAAAATGCATGAGACTTGTCAGAGCTGAGTGGTGCTAGTGTGCAGGGTGGCTCCCAAAGAAGCAGGACTCCCCAAATTTACCCCACCACAGATCCTCTTCCTCGCAGAGTATCTTCGTTTCTCAGAAGACACTTTGGGAAACACTGATCTCGTTGTTTTGGCGTACATGTCACTTGTCTCCTCACTTGACAACCACATGTGACAGGGCTGGCAACATCTTCTGTACTCGGCTGTTAGTCCTCAAGTCTGAGGACATAGTAGGTATTCAATGGATGTCTGTTGAATGAATACCTAGGTAAAAGTGGACCTATGAGGAAGTCAAATAGACATAAGTTCCAGGGTAAAACGTAGTCAGCCAGTTTGGTTCTAAGACAATGCAGTGAAATGTACAGGTAACCGCTTCTGAGCCAGGCACTGTGTTGGCATGGTGAACACAGGAAAGAAGGAAACTCAGCTGCATCCCTAAGAAGCTCAGAGGCGTGAAGAAGAGGTGGGCATTGAAATCAAGAAATTGCCCAACTGTGGCTAAGTGGAACAAATGATGGAGGTACAAGGTTTGGAGGTTGCAAAGGAGAAGAATATTTAATCCTTTACCTACATGGTGACTGAAGTACATTTTGGAAGGGTACCAGTGAGTTGACCAGGTTGATGAAGAGAAGGGAGGGCAATCCAGGGAAAGAGTCCTGTATAGTCAAGGGCTTCCAAACCTTGGTGGAAACACATTGCCATGTCCCAGCGATGAGTAGCTTCCAAAAGGGAAAATATAATGACTGATGAGTGCTGGAGTGGAGGACGTCTTTCGTCACAATGCGTACATCTTTCCTGTCCAGAGGAGGTGCAGGTCTGTGGGCACAGGTCTCACTCTGATTCAGGAAGGCGCCACACTTCCTGACTTTAGGGATCTATGGTAGCTTTGGACAGTGGCCTCCCCCACTGTCCACATGTACTTAATTTCTGCTCTCCTGGGACGAGGGAGGCTGCCGTGGAATGTGGTCCCTGCTGTAGCTGGCACCGCTGGGCGCATTTGCTGAACCATGTATAGTCAGCAGCA
Organism: Rhinolophus sinicus; assembly: GCF_036562045.2. NCBI lineage: Eukaryota > Metazoa > Chordata > Mammalia > Chiroptera > Rhinolophidae > Rhinolophus > Rhinolophus sinicus. The sequence goes on from NC_133759.1 coordinate 38,248,990, forward strand.
GTCTTATTTTCTTAAAGTCTTCTTCTTGTTATGCGGTACAGCTATGCGTAGCTTTTTTTTTTTTTCTAAAGCTTGCAATCAATAAACTGTGAATCTGTGACTGTAAATAAGACAACTTGTAAAAATGCATTTACATGGATATTTCCAACTTAAAATTTATTTTGCTTTTACTTTAGTTTATTTATGAGCCAGGAATGACACTGATGGAGAATCTGTTTCCACACTAATAACACTAAAATAGATTTAGATGCATATCAGATGGAAGCTGAGTATCATTTTTAATTATGATTAAAGTGATGTTTTATGATTTTCCCCAGGAGAGTCATGAATTTTGACTCTGCATGAAATGTTAATTGAATGCACCTCCTGCCCCTTCAATCAGACGATAGTCTTGGAAAATAATTGTATTCCTGTGTGGGCTGTTGCTACAGGGGGAACTTTCACCGCCATGAGTTCAAAGGATCATTCCCCTTCCCCTCCCTTGCCTGTCCCAGCCCGGAGACGGAATCCTACATGTGGATTTGAAACCCAGCCATAGCATGAGAAAGCTGTACACTCTGATGAGTTATTTCATCTTTCTAAGCCTAAGTTTCCTCACTGTCCGATGGGCTTGGTACCCACCTCACAGATTGCGGATGTCATGAAACACGTGATAACATGCACAGCGGAATGCCTGGCACATAGCAAGTGCACATCACACTGTTAGTGTTGTTGTTTTGGGGAAACATCAAGCTAATAAGTCAGCCATGGAAGTGCTGGGCAGAGAGGTACAGGGGTACATCTGGGCCAGTAGGAAGGCGAGTCTGGAGGAATTCCAGAGGGAGCGTTGGGCTCCTTAGCAGCGGTCTATGGGGCAGCTTCTGTTCTGGGGCATCTTCACTTACTTCTGAGAGGCAGCATGACCTAGTAGAAAGGGCATGAGCTGGGAATTCAGATGGACTTGGGATCTAAACCCAGGGTTATTAAAGTGGGAATAATTGTGCTAGTTTTAGTTATTGTGAGGATGATAAATAATGGATGGAAGCATCGTCAATATTCTTGGAGGTCACATCTATGAACTGATACCAGAAAATGTAGAATGGGGAACGCATTCACCACGATGGGCTTATGAAGATTTGTCTACTCATAAGGGGAAAATGCCATTGAGCTTTTGGTTGGTTTTCAGAAAAGTGAGCTGAGGATCATGAATGGGCCTTGACATAGACGTTGGGGTCTTGACTTGGCTGTCAGTGATATCTGTCCCACGAGGGGTCAGTTCTTAACCCTGTGTCTCCTTTGCGACCATGTTGAGAACCTAGCCCCCCAGCAGTTAGGACCTAATTGTTGGTAGGGTGACCCACTTATTAGGTTTTCTTGGGACTTTCCCAGTTCTAGCTCTAAAAGACCTGGGTGCTGGGAAACTCTTTAGTTCCCGGCAAACTAGATGGTTTGTGGCCCTAGTTGTCCCCCTACACAAGAGAGGTGACTTTCAGAAAGCCCTGGCCTCATTACAGTGCCCAGAACTACGTGCGTGTTAAGCCACTTTTTTCCTAAGCCTAAAAAAAATCAACTTCAAATTGGCATATCAGATTTCTTTCATTTAAAAACAAGTGAGGGAACACAGAACACATGGGTCTCTAAAGTGAAACAAAATGATGTGATGTATTTATTTGTTGTCGTGTGTCCCTCCTAACAGTTTTTGGCGTGTTTGTTGTTGTTGTTTTAATGGCTGTCATTTGAGTTGGAAATGTAGGTATTTCAGTGCGTGAAGGGGCATGGGGGACGTGCACAGCGAGAGGCCTCTACCCCTCAAACCCTCCCCAGACAAAAACTTGTTTCCCTTATATAGCGAGAGATGGAGACAGAGCAGCTCCAGCACCCCACCAGGGCCCCGCTGCCCCATCGTAGTGGGTTCCCCACAGGAACCACTCTTCCTGCCTTCCTGAGCTTTCCAAACGGAATGAGTCCCAGGCCACATCCTCAGAGACTCTGATTTCATTGGCCCCAGGATGGGGCCAGGCGTCAGGGTACCTTCAGAGCTCCGTGAGGTGATTCTAACATGCTGCTGGGACTGAGATCACGCTTCTAATCAAACAGGATGTATGGGCAGTACATGATTCTGGATGACAGCGCGTTCCAGACCGGTTACTCCCGGGCGTCTGAAGGCACAAATGAATAGGCATGTGAGAAGGGAACTTCAAAGACCTGGCTGTAGGCATCTGAGGGGGGATGAGAGGCGATAGCGCCCATTCCCTGGACAGAACAAAGCAGTAAATTTGAAATCGCACAGAACAATGAGGTGTACGTTACGCTGAAGGAGCTATTTTGAAGTGGGGACACAAGCCACATTGCTTAGCAGTCCCTTGGGGGTGTCACCCATCAGGGACAAGTTTTCTTGTCCTGATTCCTGCAGGCAGTGGGGCTGGGTCTGCAGCGTGGTAGCAGCCCCAAGCCCAGAGGAGGAAGTGCTAGCAATTTCGGACAGCAGCGGAGGAGACTAAGGATCGTCCTCATGTGCTGTGGGTGGCAGGCCTCCGTTGGGCCGTAATGCAGTAAATGGACTTGCTTCCGAGTATATGTGAGACTCTCTGAGAACTTCCAGCAGTGTGCACCTGGGAAGACATCCACTGGCCATCAGAAGAGGGACAGCTGCAGTGCTGCGGATGTGAAGGTGGGGCTGAAGGACAAGGAACATTCCGGGGTGAGCTAAGAACGGACCCCCAGGGGTTGCACTGGTAGCAGCAACTGCACCACTTCACACTGGTGCAGGATCAGCTCATGAACAAAAGGTCACTCTAGGACGCCTCCAACCGAGGGTTTCCATAATGTTTGAAGATTGGCTTATTATATGGATTTTATCCACAGACAAGACGTAGACAGTACTGCATTGTACAGACTTGGAGGTCAGGTTTCAACCTCAGGTCTCCCGCTAAGTAACTATGTGACCCTGGGCAAGTCACTTTCCCTCCTTGGACCTCCATTTACCCAATTTTGAAATGAGAGATGTGGACTAGGTGATCTCTAGGAGACTTGTTACCATTGACACTTTAGGAATTCATATTTTTTAGCTCTGTATTAGGTTTCTCCAGAAAAACAGAATACACACACACACACACACACACACACACACACACACATACATAAATAATCTATACCGTAAATTACATAAAGTATACATTAAAGGAGATTTATTTTAAGGAACTGGTTCACATGATTGTGGAGGCTGAGAAGTCGCACCATCTGCTGTCTGAAAGCTGGAGACTTAGGAAAGCCGTTGCTATAATTCAATCCAAGTCTGAAGGCCTGAGAACCTGGGGAGCTGATGGTGTAGATGGTGTAAATCCTAGTCCAAGAGATGGAGAAGCTGAGATGAGATGTCCCAGCTCAATCAGTGAGGCAGGAAAAAAAGGGAAGGATTCCCCCTTCTCTGCCTTTTGGTCTGTGTGGGTCCTAAAGGATTGGATGAGCCCCCCCACATGGGGGAAGGCCATCTGTTGTCCTAAGTCCACCGATTCCAATGTCAATCTCATTTGGAAACACCCTCCCAGACACACCCAAAATAATGTTTGATCTGGGCATTCGTGGTTAGTCAAGATGACACATAGAGTTAACCACCACGCATCTCTGAGAAGACAGCTTGGGCCTGGAGGGTTTACCCGTGGGGTCTTCGATTCCTTGCTCCCAGGCATGGTTCCCACTCCCTCCCTGCTTCTCCTAAGCACCTCCCTACAACTCCTAGAGCCGTGAAAGGCCTGCGATGCCAGCCAGCTTGGTGCAAGTCAAACCCTACCTCTCTTAAGATGTCATTCAAACAAATGGGGCCCTGAGAGAGACTGTCCGGCCCCTAAAGTCATTTCCCCATTCAAACAACTCCAGCTGAAAATCTGAGCCTAGATAAAGATAAATTGACACAGACATATGTTCTAGCCGGAGCAATTGCCCTGCAACTCACACAGGAACATTTTGTCAACATGCCGAGCCTGTAGTCGGAGAAGTGGGACAAGGCAGGGGCTTGAGCGAATGCTCTGTGGTGGGCTTATCTGACACCATATTGCTTTGGGGGCTGGAAATGGCCAGGGAGAGTAAAGGGTTATGGATTCTCGTCTAATTAACTGACCTACAGTGTTCTAGGTAGAGTGTAGGCACTTTGCACGTTTTATCGAATTTGCCTTCCAAACCCTAGGGCATTATTTTCTCCATTTTACAGATTAAAAAGTTAAGGCTTAAGGGGTTCACAATAGGAGAGTTAGTGTGTGCCCCAGGTGGTGTAACATGAAAGCCTATTTTCTTTTCTCTATTACATGCTAAATTCTAGCTAGCCTCATTTCACCCTTCATTTTTGGAAACGACTAAAACTCATGGGGCCCAGCCAAGGGCACCTGGGGGTACAGGAGGTTAGAGATATCAGGGAGGTGTTTGGAAAGGCTGGTCACCAAGGAGCCCTGCGCAATAGGGCAACAGGCTGGCAGCAGCACCCACACAGCCATGCCGCCTGGCTTGTGGCCTGCAGCTGGCAGGGAGCGCCCAGAACAACAGCAGTGTGACCTCACATGCTAGCCAGGAATCATGCCAACTTAAGACATAGCAAGTGTCCCCTTAAGAGGTACTTGCTTAATTTTTTTAAACTTTTATTTGCATTCATTTTATGTTGAATTTATTTCTGGGCCATAAGGTTTTGTTCTTCAGTTTCTTCTGTGCAACCTCCTTGTGCGGTTTAGGGACAATCTGTTTTTCCTCAGTTGGGATCATCTCAGTGTGGCAGGTGGAGCTCGTGTGTGGGTTCATCTGCCCGTGAGCTCTGTAGGTAAGTGGCGCATCTTGGGGACTTTGTTCAGCTGGCTGTGCTCAGTGACCAGAGATGGTACATCTAAACCCTTAAGTTTAGCACTACCTTCTGCGCATTTGAGCACGTGCAGCAAAATCTCAGCACTCTTTGGGCCACCAACGCTGTGTCCAGCCCCACTGTTTGGCCTGGGCATACCTGCCAGCTACACTATTGTAAGGAGAGAACAGCTCATACCGCTTCTGGAAAGTGGCGTCTTTCAGATATTTGGTGGCTTGTTGCATATGCATACCGTGATGGCCTAGGCGGTTTCATGGGTATCCTTAAAGCTGACACAAAGACTGGAATGTCTATTTGCATGACTTTGTAGAATTTTCTGGGTCAGGTGAATAGAGATCCATTTTCAGAGATCATTCAAGCCACTTACGGGAAGAACCTGCTTAATTTTATTTTTTTTAATTGGAAACTTGGAAATAATACGTGCTTATGGAGGGAGATATCAAGACTAGGCTAACAGACAACAGCCCAGGAAGACAGACGTTATTCGACAACCAAACACTCTGAGCCAGCAGCAAGCATATCCTGAGGGATCGTACATTCACACCGCTGCCCCACTCTGTACCCTGCACCATACCAGGCTCTGGGAACACGGAGTGAGCCAGCCCCGGGCCTGCTTTCTAGGAGCCTGCACTCCTCCCGGGTCCTTCCAAGAGCATGCCAAACTCTGATGGTGGAATGGGGGTGGATCGTTTGAGAATAAGCTAGGGAATATTTCCATGTCAGACGGTTACAGCTGAGAGTCACATATTTGGCAATGTCTCTTTGGGGGAGTTGGAGCTAATGTTTCGTGGAGTTTTTATAGAGAAGAAATGAGAAAAATCTATTTCAGTTACTTTTTAGAAGTCAAATTTACATAATCATTTGATGTACTGCTGTTCCTTATGGGCTTCCCTGGAGTGACATTAGACCCACCATTCCTACTCAACTCAAGGACCTCAGCCCTGCAGTTGCAGCCAGACATTTCTCTGCACAGGGAGAGCCAAGCTGCACTCAGCTGGGACTGGATGGGCCCTTGGCCAGGGATAATTAGGCCAAATGGGTGTGAAAATCCACCCAGGGGGGAAAAGAAAGGAAAGCATTCTCTTTAATTAATCACTCTTTTTCCAAACTTGAGAGTAAAACACTAAAATTAAAATCCATTTTAATAATATAGTCTCCATTAATGTGAAATATGGTTTTAGGCAGACTTTAATTCAAAGCCTGGCTTTTCAGTGGAAAAGAATATTGCTTTTTGTGTGACCTTTAATAAATCCAAAACTGACAATATGGAATTATAAAGGATTTCTTAAGCAGCCGAATTCCGAGAAGAGCCTTTTCCCCCACTGACTGGTTCCCCATGTGGCAGATGGGTCCATGCTGTGACATTTGTGCCAAGCATAGGTTGGCTGTAACTCCTGCAGGTTGCACGTGTGTGGGCACATGTAAGTGTGTGGTCCCTCTGTGAATGCCAGAATCTTCTCTGGCTGGCCTTTTCTGAGTCCAGCCTGGTAGGCGTCCAGGCACTGTCTGTGGAAGGAAAGGAAGGAGGGAGGGAGGGAGGGAGGGAGGGAGAGAGGAAGGGAGGGAGGGAGGGAGGAAGGGAGGGAAGAAAGAAGGAAGGACGGGAGGTAGGAAGGGAGGAGGGAGGAAGGGAGGGAGCAGTGACATTACTAGAAGATAACTTCGTTGTTCTCAGTACTAAATTTGGCATCACCTCTGAGTCAAGACCATTGAGTTTGCCATTTGCACAAATTTCTTACAAGGAATAATCAATATCTTCTTCCATTAAAATTTGCTCCAGCCTGTATGATTTATCCAGCTTCTGTTTCTATACTTTGGTAGTTTGACTAGTTGTTAAATGAATGTTATGTGACTAAGAGTCTGAAGAGCTAATTTGCTTTCTTCAAAATGTTGACAGGAAGACCTGAAAATGTTTCCTGATGTTTGGAGACAACATCTTTACTTGAGCTTGGTGATTGACACCTGGTTCCTTGACTGGGGTGGCAAAGGAAAAGGAAAAGTCACCAAAGGGCAGCTGTTGGGTCGGTTCCTGTCAGTGGTACACTGTCTGTGTGATGGAAAGGACATGCAGCTCTCACCTCGCGGATCTCTGTCAAGTGAGGGTAGCAAGGCAATAAAGAAACAAAGAAACGGGCCTACTTGCTGAAGCAGTTCCAGGAGTTCAGCAGTTCCTGAAGAAGTAGCAGGAGTGACTCTAGTAGAGAAGGGGGAGGCTGACAGGAAGGTTGCAGAGTGCAGAGCGCCACGCTTCACACCCAGAGGCAGGCAGCCATGCCACACCCGGGACTGCGGGGTGTTTGGTGTGGCAGCAGCTCCGGATGAGAAGACGGCAGTGGGGAGACCGGGCCTTGGTTATAATGAGCCACAGATGCCACATTCAGCCATTTGTCTTCCGAGCAGAATGGAGTATTCTGAGTATACTTCTGAGAGAATTGAAGTATTTTAAGCAAGGGAGTCACATGATGAGACATGGGTTTTATTTATAAAGAAAACTTTGGAAACAGAATTGAGGGGAGCAGTGATGGATGAGAGTAAACCAGAGACAAGGAGGCCCGGGTAGGAGGCAGGGTTTGTGGAGAGCGGGGCAAAAGAGACAACAGATTCTGTAACGCGACCCAAAGCTCGGAATTACATCCGGTGTAAGGATTTGAGCAGTTCTGCCTTGATGGAGGGTCCAACATGGCCCTAGAGACCCTCAATCCTCAAAGTGTGGTCCTCACTCCAGCAGCGTAGGTCTCTTGGAAATGCCAAACCTCAGCCCCACCCCAGACCGACTGAATCAGAAGCGGCACTTTAACAAGCTCTCTGCATCATTCGGACGGATGTGAAGGTTTGAGAAACACGTCTGTAGTGGGTCATGGGAAGGACGGATGCTCCTCTGTAAGGTGTGAGCAAGTTAGGAAAGTTAAGCACATGGGCATCTTGTTGAGTTGATATGTTGTTCGAGGACGTGGCAGGTATGGCTCAGAGACTTGAAGGGGCAGATGGGCAGCCGAACAAGCCTATGAGGTTCTCTTCAGCCTTGACCTGGCCCATGTTATGAAAGCCAATGACGGCAGGATAAAATGTGTCTCGTGCAAGACAGGGAGACAGCCTGCCAACCTGCTAAGTGAATAGCAATCCCTGACTCTCCGCCACCCTCAGCCTACGCTGTCTCACTCTGTACATGTCTGCCTACAACTTTATACATGTGTGAGCACCTGGATCTATCTGACGACCTATAGGGTCCAGGCACACCAGGCAAGGGACAGTGGGAGCCCTACCCCAGGTCAAGGCCAAGGAATGAAGAGCAGAAGACAGATTCAAGGTTGTAGCATTACAGCTGCAAAGACAGAGTCATCAGATCTTGGCCCTGGGCAGGATGGAGGCTAGTCAAGGTCAGCACCTGAGCTCTGCTGGGGTCACTGCCAGGTTCTTCAGTGACTGGGAGGGTGGAACAGGGGAGTCATCTCCACAGGGTAGGTCCCTGCAGAAGCTGTCTCCATACCCAGGAAACCTGTTGTCAGCCTCTCTGAGCTCAAGGGTGCTGTGCTCCTGGCATCTGAGGCATTAACGTCCCTAATTAGTATTGGCAGCAGCTGCATTTGTTTATAACATTACATAATCAAATTTGTATAATTGCTCTTTTATAACTCACTTAAAAAATTCCAAACAGCACAGTGCAGGAAGGGGGAGTGTGTGCAGGGACCCGGGAGAGGCCAGCCTTTCCGTACAGGGAAGAGTATGTGTGCTGAACACAGCCAGAAAAGGGAAGTGGGAGAGCTGTTTCTAGATCTACCCAAAGCAGGAGTGGCTCCCTGGACTGGAACAGACCTTAGTTGAATTTTTTTCATTATAAACAGATAAAAAGTCCAGGATCCCAGGAGACAAGCATTCAGGCTTCTTTTTTTTTTTTTTTCCCTCACAGGTAGAGCACCATCCAGACATGACTTTCATCATTTCTTCCCTCGATTCTTTGATTGAGTGACATTCCTGGAACCAGAGCTTGGTGATGGGGGTGGAATGTCAGGGTTCTGCTCAAAGCCACAGGCTCTGTTGGGGGCAGTTGGGTAACTTTTCACAGCAGTCAGGGGGCCATGTTCTTCGTCTTTTGGAACTTTCCATTTGGCAGACATTGTGGGTCCCTTATTTGGGCACATTTCTTCACATTTTCTCCTAGAAATCATAAAATAGGTAAGAAGGGCCTCTTTGGGAGAGATTTGCAGATTTCCCATGTTCCCACCTCTCAATAAATGCATGACACATCTGAGAAGCAATGCAGATTTTTGCAAACCTTACCTAAGAGATAGAAATAGTCAAATTGCTAACCTTCGTGGCTTCCTGCAAGAAGGAAAACTCATCACATACAGGAGAAGGAGGTCTTGGGCCCCAAGGAGGGAACTTTTATGAGAGTTTCCCATAACTGATTCATGAGAGAAGTTCTCAGTCTAGCACACCGTGGCTTCAAAGATTCCATGAACTATCTGAAATAATTATGTCTACAGTTTTTATATATGTGCATGTGATTGTGGGAAGAAGAACCATGTCATTCATAAAATAGCAAAGGCTGTGATTTCAAATAGTTTAAGAACTTAAGATTGTTTAATGGTTTCAAGTTTATGTAGAGGCTTCAGGTGTATCCCGCGGTCCTCATGTCATCCCCGTGAATGGGACGAAGCAGAGAACATTATCTCCAGTTGACAGGGAGAAAACGGGTATAGAAATGCTTAGTGTTCATTGGCCATAAGCCTCATGATGCTCAGAAACTGGATCCATAACCAGGCTTCTGACTGCTGTTCTCTCAACTCTGGCACAGTCTTTAGAATGGAAATTATTGGCTCTACATAACCCAGGACATTTGGAAACATCTCAGATCCTTACATCCAGAATCTGGAAAATTGATTCCTGTGTGTACAAGTCCGATCTCCGCCAACCCAAATATTATTTTTCCCCACATTTTGCTGAGATGAGGGTCACGGGTGAAACGAGATGACAGAGCTGTTTCTAGGTCAAAGTTAGTCCTAGGTATGCCAGCTGAAGATAAGGGAGCCATTTCCTCAGAAATAGCCACAAGAGTTCCCTCTCCCATTCTTTATGCCAGGCCTCTCCTGGGCACTGAGACCCCTCTTTATTCAAAGTGCAAATGCCTACCCCTCTTTTTGAACTTCATTTTGAGCCACACTGCTCCATAAAACAATGTTAAGAATACTGTTTTTAATTCACAAACTAATTCCTAGAGGAAATATGTATTTTAATGACTATAGCCTGTTCCAACATATGAATCGAAGTCTGCTTCTTCACCTCTCTGAGCTCTGTAACATGGTATCACTGCATCAACCTCACTGGGTTATTTGTGCAGATTGAATGAGATGGAATGAGAAATGCCATCACTGTGCCTGGCCCAGAGTAAGAGCACACATGTGGGCACTTGCCTTGGCACCCTTCAGAATGAGTTTTGGGTTGCTCTTTCCATTCTCTATCATCCCTGCTTTACATCCTAGAAGAACATATGCTGGACCAGACATTCATAGAAAGGAGTGTTTCTCAAGGCTTTACAGCACTTCCCTTTGAACTTGGCTGTCCCCAGGTTAAACATTTCTGATTGTTTGAGACTTCTGTTTGATTCAAACAGAAAGATAGCCAAATGAATGGCATTAACTAAAATACCATTAGAGCTATTGTACTATGTTTGTAATGCACTGAGGTTTTTTTATTTGTTTTTAATTTGCACTCTCGTTCAAGAAGTGACTGTTTTTCCAAGCGAGCACACACCAAGTATGTGTTTGCTCTATGCCTAACTCCATGCTACACGCTGGAAATTGGACTTCACACTCCCAAGTCTGGCCTGCGAGACAAGCTTAATGCATAGGAAGCTTTTGAGAGCAACATGTGTGGTGTGGAAAGGCATAGAGTACATGCTTAGTAAATGTTTTTGAAATAAGTTAATGTATTCATGAAACTAAAATCAGTTCATTGGGAGAGTTGAAGATGGGTATAGAATATCAGTTTCAAACTATTAAAGCAAACATGCTTCAAACTAATGAAAGGTCCTACCCTAATTAAGTGAATGCTCTATAAATAACCTCTGACGCACACTACAAGTGGAAAAGTCTCTGGGTAATCACTTAGGAGATTAAAATGATTTAATAAGGGAAAGTATTTAGGTGAAAAGTAAAAACCATGATCCAGGGAGTGGAGAAGACGTAATCAACAGTAACAGTCAGCCTGTGCAATGAGGACGGTCTTGTATTCCTTAGAGAAATGATGGAAAGGATTTACTAGAGATCATATGTGTCATAATAGTATCTTCTTGTATTTTAAATTCATTGCTCATTTGTTTATAACAAGGAAAGTTAAAATTGCTAATAGTCTCATTGGCATCGACTTAGTGTTAGTATTCTCGCCTGTTTCTTTCCAGTGTTTGGTGTCGGGTATGTGTGTGTCACATTCTACGTGCAAAATTATTTTTCTGCATAATATTAAATATTCCCATGCCATTGAAAATGTCTTGAAAATGCGTATTTAAATTTAAGGCTGCAAACTGTTCTGACATATTGATGTGTCATAACTTAATTAACAATTCTCCTGCTTCTGGGCATGTAGGTTGTTTCCAAACCTTTGCAGATATAAATATAAATATTTTTTTAAAGTATTACAATGATCACTTGTGTGGCGAAATATCATTCTCCATTTCAGATTCTTTCCTTAAGATGAAGTCCCAGTAGACAAATTGCTGGGTCAAAGGATATAAACATTTTAAGACTCTTCACATATACTCTTCACGTATATTTGTCATTTTAGTTTCCCACTAGCAGTGTTAGGTTCTCTCCCTTCACAAATTCTGCCAACATTGAATATTATATTTTTCTACTTCGGTAGCCAAGTTATCTCTTATTTGTTTTAATTTGTTTTTCCTTACTTATTGGTTGAGCACTTTCCTAATGCTTAATAGCATTTTTAATTTCCTCTTTACGCATTCTCTGTTCATAGCTTTTCAGCCTCCTTTTATTATGTTAAGCTACCTTTAATAAAGTTATTTAAACAGACCTTGAGATTAAGAAAAGAAGGTCCTGCGTGGAACCTTCCTCACAGGCACATGTAGCAGGAATGACTTGAAGCCTTTGTGCTTAGGTCAAGTATTTATGCACAGATTTTTTTTATTTGACAGTTAAACCATGGCTCAGCTTTGGGAAGACATTATTTCTTCCATGTGGCCAGAGATAATGGATGAGATAATTTCCAATTCATTTGTCTTTTCCTTTTTTCTTCTTCTGGCTCTCTTAGTCACATCCTTGGAAAAGCTGTAAATGCACCACAATGAGAATGAAAAGTCATGTTTCTGATGAGAGGTTTGTCATTTCCCATTTGCTGCTATGATATGTGTTCTCCTCAAACCTGAAGCAAGGATGAATTTTCTCCTTGCATTTCAATTCCATTGCTTCCTCCTTTTTCATCTTTTTTTTCTCTCTTTATTCCTTTAATATCTTTTGTGGAAACTTCCATCTTAATATCGTTGAACTGTTTCCTACAGAGCGCAAGACCTCTTTGGGTGTTAACAATATGTTGGGAATTTTCATTACTCTGACACTTGCCGTATGGTTACCGGAAGCTGTCTGATGACAAGTACTTATAAAGGGTCTTTAGCGTCATTAGATTTATTTTCAAACCCTGTTCACAATGTTGACTTTCTCATTGATTAAAATCAGGGTATGCCTATAACATGACGGTTTGTGTAGATGAGGCACTGAGCAACATGTGGGCGTGTCCTTGGCAGTAAATGGATAACCTCACAAATTTAGTGTCTATACCATAATATTGACTCCCATTTAGGTCAGTCCCTTTGGTAATTATATCGGCATCTACATACCTTTTGTGGGTTATCTTAGCTATCAGAATGCCTTCAGAGCTTGCTCTGCTTGTTATCATTGGTATTGAGGGTTATCTCAAGGTCAATCATATAGACAGACTAATTAGTATGATGCTATAAAAACTACAGATTTTTAGAGTCATGCTGTTCTGCCTGATTAGCTATGTGACTTCAGTAAATTTCTTAACTCCTCTGAGGCTCAGTTTCTTGCCTTAGAAAATGGAGATTATAGTAAAAACTTTGTAGGATCATTGTGTTTATATATGCTGTGTTTATTTGCAGTTGAAAATGATCCAGTAGAGTATGAAATATATATAAAGTGTAAAAGCAAGAGGGGCTGATTGCTAGAATCATGGCAAATGGTGATCGAACTCAACATCTGAGTGGTGAGGAATAAAGGCATGTCTTTCCATTCCATATCAGAACAACAAAACACTCGTATTAATTACTCATTGATAATTCCAAGGAAAAATATCCCTGAAGGAAAGTTAAAAGTTCAACTCTGGTTGTCAGAGAACATTTAAAGCCGCAGTTGTACACACAGTCATTACAAATGCCACATAAGTATTTTCCTTCCCTATTTCATTTTCATATACAGTCAATTCTCATCATTCGTGGGTTCCATATTTGTGAATTCACCCACTTGCGATGGTTGGCAATCCCAATATCAGTACACACAGTGCCTTCATGAGCATTTGTGGGTATGTGAAAAGTGGCAAAAATTGGAGTTGCCCAACGAATTTCCAGCTGAAGTCAAACAAGGCAATGCTCTGCCTTCTTTTTTCAGCTCTCATACTGTAAACAAGATTCCTCTTCACGGTCTATTTAGTGCCTTTTTATTTTCATTTCTGTGCTTCTTCTTGGTGATTTTGCTGTTTAAAATGGCCTCCAATCACAGTGTGGAAATGCTGTGTAGTGTCCCCAAGAGCAAGAAGGCTGTGGTGTGCCAGGGAAAGGATTTGTGTCAGACCTAAGCTTTGTTCAGACATGAGTTAGAGAGCTACTGGCCATGAGTTCAATGTTAATAAATCAACAATATATATTAAATAAGGTGTTTTTAAACAGAAGCACACATAAAACAAGATTATATATTTATCAGTTGGTGAAAATATTATGACCAGAGGCTCTCAGGAACCTAACCTTGTATTTCCCCTAGGGGCAATGCTTCAGGATTCACTCATTCAGTGTTTGTAGTGACTTACAAAATATAAGTACTGTGAGTAACGAGAATCGACTATGGTTGATGATGATTGCCTTTGAGGATGGTACCCTGGCATTGTGTTCCATTGACCTGGCAGCAAAAGAGAATCTCTAGCCTGTTAGGGTAGCGACCCAGGAGTGTGGGACAGAGAGAGAAGAGAGTAAGAACTAGCCAGTGTTTTTCAGATCAACTGAAAACTGGTGGTTCTCATTGAACAATGGCTGTTAATTGAGAACTAGGCCAGTGGGGGAGATCAAAGAGTACAGGCATGCTTCCACATGCATTTATTGTGAGCGTTCTGTGTCAGACTAGAGGCTGAGATGACAGAGGTGACCTAGACAGGACCCGACCCCAAGGAGCTCCCTACCCCAGCACTTAGAAAGTGGCGGCTGTGTGCTGGCCATTGCGGTAGTGCATTACACGTCAGGTCCACTGAATCTCCGCAGTGACGCCAGGAGAAGGTACTCTTACTATTGTCACTTTTTAGAGGAAGGAACTGAGGTCAGATAACTTGCCTGCATTCACTCAGTATATGGCAGAGCCAGGAATTGGGTGCAAACAGTGGAGCTGTGACACTCCCGCCCTCAACCACGGGTCTGCCCTGCCCTTCCTGGTTGGGGAACAGATGTGGAAACAAAGACAGTTCCAAGGTGTAGGTGCTCCCTGCTGGTGGTCCCACAGGCTCTGAGGGAGCCCAGAGGAGGCGCTCTCAGCCAATCTCAACTCTAGAGACTCAGAAACTAGTAGGAAGGAAAAGACGTGAACGAACAATTTCTCAACCAAGCAGAGAGGGCTTGGAGACGCAGGGGTGTGACACTGGCTTTGTGGGGTCAGCGTTCTAAGCTGTAGCTGTGCATGGCTCATCTGAGGCCCCGTGAGAACAACCTTCAAAAAAAACAAGCTTTTGTCCCAAAGAAGCCATCACTCTGGCTAGCCTGTCCCTGTTGAGTGTGATTAAGTGCAGTTTGAATGCACTTTCCACGGGCATTGTCTTTTAAAAGTGATTCTCCTGCTGCAGATATGAAATAAAAGCCGATTTTATCTGGAAGAAAAATAAAACCAATAAAACCAAAGAATGCTTTGAGTTTTCTTAGGTAAGGGCTAGATTTTCTTCATTCTTCCCACTCCCACACAGAACTCCTAAAGAGGGAAATTTGTAGGACAGCAAGAATGTTACACATCAAAGGGATAGTCAGGATTTAGTGCCCAGAAAAATTCGGCAGAAAGAGCCCGCTGTGCCAATCTGAGTCTCCCTCCTGGGATCCATAGCAATAAATTCAGAAAAACATTTCCACACTGGAGAAATTAGGTTCTAAGTTTCTTGGGCCCCTTGCTAGGTGGGCATAGCTTGTGCAGACGTCAACACCACATTCCCTCATCTCAGCCAGCTACGAGGGACCCACTGTGATTCATGGCTGTTCCTAACAAACCTTCCAGTACTGCACCTGACACCCTTCAATAGCCTCACTCCACAACCAGGACGCTGGATTACTGAGGGTGACGTAACCCATTACCCTACAGTCTGTCTCTCTCTCTGCACCCAGTGTAGGGGGTTGCCCTTCCCTCCCACTGTCCTTTGATGTCCCTTACTGCCAGAGGGCATTCAGGGATGTAATCCCAAGCAGATGCTCCTAAATTCTTAATCTAATAGGTAAATAAAACCAATAAAAGTGTAAATGGGGGGGGAGAGAAGAAGGGAGGAGAAGGGCGAAGAGGGAAAGAGAGGGAAGGAAGGAATGAAGGGAGGGAGGGAGGGAGGAAGGAAAGAAAGCAGACGACATTGGAAATTCCACAGCAACTGTGAGATCTAAAATAACCACAGCAAAGTTGAAAAAGTATTGAGTTCATATTATAAGAAAGTAGTTTTTGTGTTCTGATAAAACTAAGAACGCATCTTCCAGCTTTATTGGAATTGTAAGAAATGCCTGGCTTCACCACGCGTCTGCATGCCTAAAGAACAATTCTAGTTCTCGGCTACTGGAGAACAATTTAAAGATGTATCAGTAGGTACCCTGCTTACATTATTGGTAGTTAAAACTCATTATTTGTTTTAAGTAGGTTGTTCTGCCTTGAGTAGAGGCTGAATAAATGAAATGTGTCTGGATTGCTTTCATCCATCATGTTTGCACCACCAGGCATTAAAACTCTGACAATTCAGTGTTGGGCTAACGGCCACCACATAGGACATTGATTAGTCTAAGAAGTGATCATCCTTCACAGTAAGTTTAAATAGACCCAACTCCTAGGTCCACTGGTTGTTTCACCTGGCCATGGACGCTCACCAATGATTTGTCTTCAGCTATGTGGAGAGCACGAAGAGAGCACTGGGATTTCATGTACCAACTCTGATTGTTAGTTATGGTCTGGAACATTGTGTTGGAGAGAATTCCAAGGCTGAAATTGGCTCAGTAGGGAACAGTATCATGTTCAATTAGCAAAGGTCTACCATGAGTGTAGATGGAGAGAATTAGGACAGATGAGACCCATGTCCTGGGTTAGAGCCACCACATTTGGGAACCAGCTATACCTGGAAATCCTATGTGGATGAGTGTGTGTCTGGGGGAGACTGTGTATCTTCCCGTTTCTTACAACACTTGGGTCCCTCCTTTCCACCCACCAAGGCTTTTCTGAGCATCTGTCACTCTCCAGAAGCCTCAGATCATTCCTGAAGGAGGATGAGGAGAATGCAGCCTAAGAAGCAAGTGTAGATAAAGGAAATTTGGGGAGCTTTTTGTTGGTCTTTGTTGTAAGTTGTCTCTGATGTAGAATGCCTCTGCCCTGGCCTCACTCTCTCAGGCCACACGTTTCTATTTCTAGATCTGCTGCACATTTCTGGGCTTCCAAGCAAGGCGAAAGCCTATTAATATAGAGAGAGCAATGAAGACTAGGGAGAAAAGCTGAACCTCATCAAAGCAGAGAGAGTTAAACGATAACGACTACCAAAGGAAGTGGAAGGCGGGTGGAATGATGGGAAGGGTCTTACATCCTCAAGGTGCAGGCTGCTTAAAACCACTGTATGCCTCCTTCAGGCAGAAGTCCAGATGGCTTGCCATGCCCCAGGCCAGCAGACAGGCGACCTTTAAAGTATAAGAGGAAACCTCCGTGATTTCTAGTTTGGTTGGTCTGAGGAAGGGCTTTGCCATCTCTTTGATCCCTCAGTTTCACATTTGCACTGAGCTTTAGAAGCGTGAGGATTCTGGCATGTCTCAGAAGGCCCAACAACGTTGGGACAGAACAGTGTGGATAGAGCCCTGGGAGAACACCCCACAGAACTGTATACCTAGAAGGTATAGCTGTTTGTGGACTCTGATTCTGTGAAAATAAATTACACCCACACTGACATCCATTAGCTCCTGTCACATAAGCATTTTATTTATCCTTAAGAAACAGACTACATAAAAATGGGGGAATGAAGTAGGGAATGAAGAGGAAAAGGGAAGGAAATAGTATTTAATGCCAAGCTTGAACTTGGTGGTAAAAAGTCCCATCAACATGCCCCTGCGACTGCCCTCCCATAGCTTACTGTCTAGTGAGAGTTGTCTGGTCAGTGCACAGTGACCTGACACCCAACGGGGAGGGACTGAGGGGTCTGGGTCTCCAGAGGACAGAGGGATCATCTGGTAGAGGCCTGGGCCAGGAACGTGTAGTGGAAGGAACAATGGACGTGCAATCATAGGTTCATCCACTCAGCCCATGGACCAACCTTTCCTTTGGTGTTTACAAACCCCATGTGGGCACTGGGGACGTAGAGGTGACCAAAGCTCAGTTCTTGTCAATAAAAGAAGTTCAAGGAGTGCACATGGAGAAAGGTGCTCACATTATAGTGCTGTGGGTGCTGAGGCAGATCTGATGGGCAAAGGGGTGGGCAGGGAGGGCTGGCTGCTGCAAGCATCCATGTGGCACTTTGAGCGACAGTAGAGAATGAGACCTCTTCTGGACAGATGCCACCCGCAGGCATCTGGCTTGGCAGGCAGAGTCATCATTGTGCCAATTAAGGAGAGTCCAGTCTTCTGGCTGACTCGGTCCCCAGCCTTGGTATTGAGCTACCCGTGAATCACAGGAGCATCCAGGCCCCCGTGCGCAGGGAGCAACCTGCACAACTGTACCCAGCGCCCCGGTGGCAGTGGGTTAGAAGCAGACAGCCCGTGACAGGACTGTGATACTGTGCAACTTTAAGCAAACCGCTCAACCTCTCAGAGGCTCATTTCCTATCTGTGCAGGATGGAATCAGAATAAGCAGCTACCTTGATTGTTGTGAGCAGTAGTTAAATGAAATAATGTAGGTGGTGGTGCTTTGGGCCCGGAAGGCTCTACGTAGATGTTTAGTATTATTGTTCAATAGAGATTTGTCTATTGATTAATGCGTCAGGGAAATAGTTAATAAATCTGCTAGTAGGGAAACCGTACCTTCCATAACCACTTCTCTTCTCCTTTTCTCTTAGTCTCTCTCTCTCTTAGTCTCTCTCTCTCCTTCTCTCTTCCTCCACCACGCCTCTCTCTCTGTCTCACGCTCACGCTCACACCTACTTTCCACCATTACCCTGTCAATTCAAAGTTTACTCCCTCGTTGCTGACAGACCCTTATCTTTGTCTTCAGGATTTTCATCAAGAGGCAGCTTCTCCATAGAGTTGTATGTAGAACTGGATACAACTTAGAACTTAATAGTGTCTAGGAGACCATCTCTTGCTTAGTTTCTTGCAGAAAGGAGTTTTTCAAAGAGGACAGAGAAAATAAACAGCCAGGAAGCGTTTGTCCCCAGTAGCTTTATTGGAAAGCATTATTGGGCCAAATGAACCGAGCTGAGCATTTGCATTAATTAAATTGACCATAAACCCAGCTTAATGTTTCATTTCACCTTTGTCCTGGCATGATGATGCCTGAGTGTTCTGGAACTCAGATACATACCCGCTGGCAGGGATGGCTGAAAGATCGGCAACAATCAATGTTTGCCATCAAAGAAGATTAAACTCTGTATTAACTAACAGAAATCTAATGATCAGCACTCTGTGGGACGGGGTGGCCCAAGCCCATGGTGCATCCACAAAAATGGAGGTAAGTCAACAGTGGACCTTTCTGGAAGTGAAAGCTTTTGTTATTGTTGAGTTAAACTCTGTGTGCATAGCCCGATTCTTTAACCAATGGGGGAGAAACCCAAGTGTTGTAGAAAATTGGGGCAATGTGAAATGCAGCTCTTGACCTGCGTTCCCAGGATGCTTCTGGCCCCACAGGAATTTGGAGTCGTGGTAAGAGAGGGGGTTTACTCCTGGGTCAAAGCCCGGCCCCATCCCTCGCTAACTGTGTGATCCTGGGAAAGTCGCTTAACCTCTGAGTCTCAGTTTCCTCAGTTGTAAAATAGCTGTAATAATAATTGCACGCATCTCAGAGGGGTTGTGTGAGGTTTTAATGAGGTCTAGGATGGTTGGTTGAGAAAATGCTCCTTCCTGGGCCCCCACCTTTGCAGACGGGAGTCCATTTAAGCCTGAAAGCCAACATATGAGGTGCACGTTGTTAGGCCCATCTCCACGGGTGAACATGTCAAGGAAATGAGAAAAGAGTAAATACTAGAGCAGCAGAAATGTCCTAGTGGGTGAGAAGTGGATGGTTCTCATTTGTTGAGAGACTGATGATACGGCCTCTACTCGGTCATCGTCTCATTCACTCACCTGTGAGGCACAGAAACTCCTGCCACAGGTGAGGAGCTGGAGACCCAGAGAGGTCAAGAGTAAGAGTCCATGCCGGACAGCGCTGGACTCACACCCAGGGGCACCTGGCTCCAGAGCCCAGGCAGTTTGCCCCACTGTGCCTGGGGGTGTCCACAGCAGGGAGGGGGCTAAATGGAAGATGGCGGTCATTTACTTTCTATGTCACCCCCTTTGTGACAAAATGAGACAGGTCCTTGTTTGGGATGTGCCTGCATTCTGGCTGTGAAAACAGAATCTACACGTGGAGAACAGAAGAACATGTGTGCCCCACTGTCCACTCGGGGTGAACCCCAGTGTCCCCCACCATAGCCACCCACACATTAGGCCAGTACACAGCATAATCCTCTACTGCGAAGCCAGGCTGTGTGTGTACGGGGAGGGGGGGGGCGTGCAAGGGTCGAGTGGCGGTCCCCTTGTCCACCCTGCGGGGGTGTGGCTCTGATTGGAAACCCTGGTTCAGGAAGTGGCACGTGCCACAGGGACACTCAGCATTTCCAGATGATTCTATTACAGCCCATAGAATGGTTGGAGCCTCGCTTCACTAGAAAAGCACATGCACTATCACCTAGCTGCGGATAGCAGAATTCTGGACTCTGGAATCGAGAGCAGTCCCTCCCCATCGTCCACATTTGACCTCTCATGTGGTCAAGTGACCTGGGAAGATGTCCACATTTGACCTCTCATCCTAGCATGGAGACAATTGAGCTCCATTGGGTAGTCTTGCCACAAAGTAATAGTTTAAGAGAAATTACTCCCTAACACCCTCAGGCCGGATAATTCTTTATCACCGTCTGTAGGTGATTTCCTTCCGAGGGAGCAGCATAATCACTTTGTACTGGCTCACCAAACAGCCAATGGCTCAGTGCATCATTGCCCCCGATCGAATGGATTAGAGCGCCATTGCAATCTGCGATCATTTATCCCTGAATCTCAGGGAGGTCACCTCTGCTCACCAGGGCCCCGGACACACGGCAGGGCAGAAGCTGAATGCCACATAATGTCTGAGCAGGAAAGGACATGTGGCAGGTTATTGGAGGTGCTTCTCTCGCTCGCCTCCCCTTCAGGATAATTGTCTGTTTCATCAGAAGTTCTGCCTGTTTAGTAGCACATGAAGCTGCTTGCTAGGTCCGACTGGTTTCAAAAGAAGAAAAGCTTGTGAAATTGAAACTAAGTATGCCCGTGTAATGCAGACACTGAAATGTGTGTTGGCTCCCAGCTGAGACAAACTGTGTTTACTTAAACCAATGGACACTTAGCTTCTAGAAAAAAAGCACAGACCGAAACCAGTTCTGTCCTCTCCAACCTCCTTCCTTCATATTTCTTGCTGGTCATGATAGTAGCACAGTGTTTAAAGCGGCTGCCAGGGCTGTTTTTTTTCAGAGTAGAGCCTTTGACTTTCTGCCTTTCTAGAATGGAGAGAGGGGACAAAGGAGAAGCTACATAAAGGTCCACCTTCCCTGTTTCTGTTTTGCTGATCCGTAAAAGCCTGAATGATGTGGGAAAAGGAAACTTAAGGTTTTTGAACACGTGAAATCTAGGTCCACATCCCAGCTCCTCCAAGACTAGCTGAGTGACCTTGGGAAAGTTACTTAATGTTGCTGGCCTCAGTTTCTTCCCCTCTGATAGAAAACACAGTGACAATTTAATCAATATGCATAGCACATGAATAAGGTCAGCAAGTAATACCTCATGGGGTGTGAAAAGAAATGAGATTCTGTGTGGGAAGGGCTGTGTGGTGTCCAGGACACAATAGCCAATCAGGAAAATTACAATAATGTTCTAATGATTAGAATGACTATTTAAAATGTCATATTCAGTATTTTATCTTTCATTGTGTTGATTACTAGATGGGAAAATTATAAAATGTTTAAGGGAGATTGTGATTGGCAATGTTCCTTTCAGTCTGGGCTCAATTTTGAAAATTTTAAAGGTAATAGCTCTTACACTGACCCAGTTCTTCGGGGGTGAGTTTAGGGCCCCATCCTCGTGTCCTCATTGGCTCTCTCACTCCACTGTCATTTGTGACATACGCAGACGAAGACAAAGAACACCCAAGATGAGGGAATGATCTCACGTTTTGAGGGCAAACTTCCTAAAGAATGACTTTGCCTTTGAAATCAGACTCCCCGTCTTTGAATTCCTGCTGGTTGGAAAATATACTCGTTTCCCTCTTTTTCTTAAAAATATTGACCACCAGTGATGCTACAAGATATTTTACTCATGTAATTCAATTAATCCTTCCAACAGTGTTATGGCTGAGGAAACTGAAACCTCACAGGTCTGACTCCAAAAGTCATATTTTTTTCTGCGTCACATATGAGTAGAGATAATATTAAGGTGCGGAGGCAAAATCTCTACAAGCTGTTGTGAGGATTTAGTGAGTTGCCGTGTCAGAGCCCTGGGGCCTCGTATAAAGTCAGGGCACTGGCTTTTGGTTTCCTTTCCTCACCCTACCCGGGGTCCCTCTGAAAAACCAGGAAAGCAATCTGTCAAGATAACTCACCCACTCTGTTAACTCATGGTGGTAGGTGTCAGAGCACTGCAAACACCTTCAAAAAGTTTAATCCTAACTATTTAGTTGTAGGAAGGTGTTTTGATGTGATCCGTTCTCATCATTAGGAAGGGCGTCCTCACCCACACTCTCTCCATCAGCATGTGTGACTCTTGAGGGGTCTGGATTGATTCCAAAAGGAGGCAGGACTGGAATCACGCATAAAACCTCTGAGGATGTTTGATGGTTGAACTCACAATGCCACAGAAGAGGCCACTGGCATTCTCAGTGATACGTTGAGCAAAGGTTATAGTACAGACCTCCCTCTCCCCCATCTCTGAGGTAAGAGCCAGGAGGACCCCGCCTGCCACACTTAACGGTAGAGACATCTGTCCTGTCAGCACTTGCATGTAGACATTGAGCTTCACATATAGAGCTCAGGGGCCCTTTGGCCTCGCTTGCAGGCCCCTCGTGGATGGGTCAGAACACGAGCCATACCTGCACCAAGGAAAGGCTGTGTAGGTCACATGAGGCTCTGCTTCCTAGACAAGGAACGTCAGGGAGACAGAGGACGCTGGCACTGCTTCTCCTGAGTACCCGAGCGGAATTCTGGGGACAACATAGACACACACCCTGCTGCTTGTGAGGGTGGCTAGGACAGCTCCCCGAAGTCTGACTGACACTTCCCCAACTCTGTCCATCCAACCAGTTTTGAGGGTCATCATTTATGTAAGTTGGCCTTTAGGACTTACTTGATAAAACTGCTAACCTTGGGCCGGCATTGTCACACAGTAACGGCAGGACAGAAAGGCAGAAACAGTTGTGCCACGTGTTCTGAGAGCCTGGACGTCCAGGGTGTTGGGATTGCTGAGCCGGGAGCTCTACTAGGCGTGTCCTGCACCATGTGCTGGGATGGGACACAGGGTGGACAGTTCCCTGAGCTTCCAGAAGTAGCACATTCAGAGGGAACTGGAACTGTGCTTATCTTCAGGAGGCAAGTCAGATGCCTGGTCCTTCCAGACCATGGTCTCAGCAGATCTGAGGTGTGAGGCAAAACGGTCAGGATCAGAGGGCAAAGGACAGACACAGATGGCAAAGTAGAGGGAAAGATGAGCTAGGGTAAGCGGGTCAGAATTTAGGCTGGGGGCTGGGGAAGTTCCAGGTACCTGCACGCATGTGTAGAGTATTAGAGACTTGCTGTGCCCAGGTAGCCAGGGGGGCGACAGGGGGCTTCCTTAGCTTTGCTCTCAGGAGCCAGCCCCCGAGTCTCTTCTTTGGAAGACGGCCTTTGGGTTCCTGGGAGTGGTTGGCCTGTAGGCAGAGAGATGGAAGTAAGAGCCTGGGGATCCATGCACCCTACCCCAGGGCACCTTGAACCAATGACTGTCTAGTACCATTAGAAAGTCCAGCTCCCTTGCCTCAGGTCAGGACAACTCCGAGCTTTACTTACACTCCAGAGCTCCCCGGCAGGATCCAAGTAAAGCCACCCTCTGTGGGGCTCGGCCTGAAATCACATCCTTGCCTGACTTTCTTCCTTCCCTGTCCTGCCAACCCCGCTTCCTTACAGGTCTCCCCTGGGAAGAATTGTTAATAAATCATCTCGTAAGTGCGAGCTTGTTGCAATGATGTTGCTAACCTCTTTTTGATATCAGAGGGATTATTTATTATGAATTTGTACCAACTGGACAAGCAATTAACCAAGTTTATTATTTGGAAGTGCTGAAAAGTCTGCGTGAAAAAGTTAGACGACCTGAACTTTTTGCCAACACTTCATGGCTCTTGTATCATGACTGCACCAGCTCACACAGCCCTGTCTGTGAGGGAGCTTTAGCCAGGAAACAAATAACTGTATTGCAACACCCTCCCTATATATTCACCTGATCTGGCCCCCAATGACTTCCTTCTTTACCTGAAGATAATGGAAATATTGAAAGGGAGACATTTTGATGACATTCAGGACATCAAGGGTAATACGACGACAGCTCTGATGGCCATTCCAGAAAAAAGAGTTCCAAACTTGCTTTGAAGGGTGGACTAGGCACTGGTGTTGGTGCATAGCTTCCCAAGGGGAGAGCTTCGAAGGTGACTGTAGTGATATTCAGCAATGAGGTATGTAGCACTCTTTCTAGGATGAGTTAGCGAACTTAATTGTCCGACCTCGTACACAATAACCTGTAGCTCAGGGTCTGCCTCTCAGGACCCCCATCTGGAAGGCCATCTGGCTCATGCCCATGACAGCCCGTCACCTCACAAGCAGGTTCTGAGCTACCCCTGTGTGCCCAGATGCCATCCTCTTGACACTCACCTCCAGCTGGGGAAGCAGCAGAGCAGCACCCAAGCCACAGCGAATATGACCAAAATGGTGCAGACAACTGCAGAAAGGTCAAGATTGGTGCGGGCTGTGACCACGCAATGGTCCACATCCTGGATGATGTGGGCTTACACTTAGTCTTGAAGGGTAGACATTAGAGAGGCCGAGAGAGGATGTGAGCAGGGGGCCACCAGAGTGTAGATAGAGGTGGTGGCCAGCACTAGGGGACTAAAGACCAGAGAAAAGGCAGGCCTGGTTGCTGGGCTCTATACAGGTTGGATAGGAACCTGTATGCAAACTAGAGCCCTGCCTTTCATATTCCACCCAGAGAGTAAGAAATTCACCTTTCTTCTCCCCCTAACATAGTTCCATGGACATGGGAACAGTGGGGAATGGCCAAGGTGGAAACTGACCCTAGTGTCTAGAGAACAAGCCAGCTGATGGCGCCTTAACCACTCACAGGCAACTGAGGATGCCGTGGGATGTGTGTCCCCTCAGCCCTGAGACCCTCCAGCAGGAGGGCTTTCCTTTGTGGTTTTCTTACTGTGGCTTCCCTGCTCACCTTAGGAGCCCACACTCTTAGCCCAGTTATGAGAAAGGGTCTGGAGAGCAGCAAAATGCAAGAGCAGAGAGAAGGAGACCACCCTGCAGCCCAGTGATGTCTTAGTCTGGTTTCCCCTGAGACAAGGACTTGGGTGCAGGCAGTTTATGTGGGGATGGGGGGCGACCCCAGGAAGCTCAAGTACAGGAGTGGAGAACATGAGACGGGGAAGGGAGAAAAGCCAATAAACAGTGCAGTAATGCAAAGGTTGCTGCTGTGGGTCTCTGGGCTGTATCCCCCTGGGGACCCTCTGAGATATAATTAGGGTGACCAAACATCCCCGTCTGCCCAGACTGACCCAGTGTGAGCACGGAAAGTCCCGCATTCTGGGAATCGCCTCAGCCCCTTGCAGACCAGGATGGTTGGTGACTGATACCTGTAGAATGTGCCCCAAAGGATGGGGCAATTGGGTGTTTGTCAGCACAAGTCCCTCAATGGTTGTGTTACCTCGGGGGACCAGCACTTCTGGGCTGCCCCTTATAAGGGCTAAGCAAGATATCCTGGCTCCAGAGAAAGCCCTCGAGTAGATGAGCAGGGAGATGCAGGCCCTTGAAGTACAACACTGTAAATATACACAGAACGGTCCATGGAGCTGCAGGTGAACGCAGCCGTGGCCCAGGGGGATATGTGTCGAAGCACAAGTAAGGTCAGCTACGAGTACCTGTGATCTCAGTTCCAGGATTATGATACACCATGTCATTGTCCCTGGAACTTCGCGAGGTAGGGGTACTGAGGCAAATTGCAGGCCTGAGGAGTTCAGTTGCTTCCCCCAAGGTCACTGGCCTTGTTGCAGTGACAGCAAAGTATGGCGAGCCTCAGAGCCCTCACCCAGTCTCCAGTTATCTATTTATCCTCCAGCCGTCTCCAATTGCAGAGACAGATTCCCTCTGAATAGTTCTGCGGACAACTGCTGCAAAGAGAGGCTATTGAAAGACAGTCTGGAATTTAGTTAGTAATAGCTCACCTTGAAAAATGACAAGGTTAAGGCTGAAGGATGCTCTATTCCATTCTGTTGTAATTAAGAGAAACTTTCTGTATTGCATGCTGCATAATTGAATTATACCACCAATTATTTTCTTTTTAAATAATTATTTGCAGAGTTGTTTCTCCTACCGGTGCACTTTGAAAAAAAAAATAATATACTTTGCCACTTAATAAAACAGATGGATGCTGGGGGAGAGATGGTGGAGGAGATATTGTTTGTGTTCAGTGGTTCCATCATGACTATTGATTACACAGCCTCGTTATTCACCTCAAAGACACTGCAATTGATAGCAGTGGAAATGAAGGAATAGCCATGTTCCATGAGGCTTTATTGAAAGAGAAAATAAACAGTACATGTAGACAAGTAATAATTCTTTGTTGGCCATGACAGTGGTGCTTTCAGAGGAAAGATGAACGTGCGTCTCCAGCAAGCAGCCTAGGCTCTCACTGCCGGTGCCGGGAGACATTTACCGTGCACGGGCCAGATGTTAGGTCAGAGGCACGTGGTGCTGAAAACCCAGCAGCCGCTGACCTAGCTGCAGCCCGCTGAAGTAAGGAGGTGGGCATGATCAGGGTGGTCCTTCACTGGGCTCCTTCATCTACTTGGTATTCAAGTCTGAGGCTGTACCTTAGATTTTGATAAGTCATTCTCTGGATCCCTGGATAGGCGTGGCCTGAATAATGAGGTGAGATACATGGGGGCAGACCTAGGTGTTATCCTGGGGTCTGGCCCTGCCTCTTCCCTGAGCTCCTTCCTAGCACTCCTTGCTTTCATGCTCTGGGGCACCAGGCAGCTCTGACCGCCTCCCTGCCCTCCCCTCCCCCCCCCCACACACATCATCTCTGCCCCCCTTCTCTCAGGCTGTACCCTTGCCCTAGAAGCCCTGCCTCTTTTCCTTCCCAGGCCAATGGCTGCTCAGCCTTCAGGACCCTGCCTGCTATGGTCTCCTGACCTTCTCCAGCTGCCTCCCTTCCCAGTTCTGAGTACACAGCTGCCTCCCAGCCACTGTGAACTCCGCAAGGAGGAGCACGTTCTGTCCCTGGGCACCAGCGCAGTGTGGTACAGTCTAGTGCCAGGCACCGTCTGCTAACTCCAGCGAACTTACCTGTGCATGTTTGCCTGCCCTCTTTGCTGATGCCCCCAAAGGTGTTTGTTGTTTTTTAATTGAGGTATAATTTATGTATAGTAAATTTCACTAATCTTACAGGCCCAGGATTATTTTCACATATATACACAAGCATGTAGTTACTGTACAGATAAAGGCCTGGGACATTTCCAGCACCCCAGAAAGCCCCTCCTGTGCCTTCCAACCCTCAGGGAAGACACTCTTCTGATTTCTATCACCACGGATCAGCTTTGCCTACTGCAGGCCTTTATATAAATAGAATCATGCAGTAGGGACACTTGTGTCTGGCTTCTTTCCCTCAACATGTCTGTGAGGTTCATCCTGAAGGCAGTTTATATGCCCTGAACTCGTCCCCTGCAGGGCTCCCCTATTCAGTTGCCGATGGGGGGAGCTCTGGCTGGAGAAAGACAGGGACAAGCTCGGGCTGCAGACAGCTCCCACCGGCTGCTGCGGGCTCAGCACCAGAGCTTGAGCAGTTGGAAGGTGGTCAGGTCACAGCTGAGTGACCAGGCTCGTATCCATGAGCTGAGGCTGCTGCAGGCCTCGGTTCACTGAGAAGCGGCAGCCCAGAGTGCATCCCAGGAAGTGAGCAAGGAAGTAAGTGGAGGAGGAAGGAGCTGTTGGTGACGAGTGTGGACAGATGACCCTGCTTTCAGGAAACCCCTGATTTGCTCAGCCACATCACCATCTCGAAGTGACCCGCCTAGTCGATGACTGCAACAGTGCAGCTCTCTCTCTCTGCTCAGGCCCTCACTGGGTGAATTTTGGATAGCAGGTGACATCTGCTTCACTACAATGGACATGAGCCTCTCAAGGCTCATGCCTTGTTTGTCCCCATATCCCCAGCACCTAGCAGATGCCAGGTAGGCACATAATATGTGCTCAGTAAAGTTGCTGACAAATAAACAAAAGAGAGGAGAAAAATGGGCAAAGTCCCATCTTTTACTCTTTCAAACACCCTGGAGGTGATGGCCAGGCCTCCTTCCTCATGTTGCCCTGGGCATCTGCCACCGTCAGTGCCCTCTTGGGCTGTCCCAGCAGAGAGCAGGACCTTGCAGGAGCACCATGGGCCATCACCTGGCAGCTAACCCTACCCCAGCTTGCTCCCCTCTCTTGTCAGCCCCCTGCAGTCTGTTGGATTCCCAGGTCCGGGGTCCCTGCTATTTTCTCTCTGTGCCTGCAGCCCCAGCACAGGGCCTGGGCCAGAGAAGGGAGCTCGATGAATTGTGTGGACATCAAAGTGAAATATCCATGCCCTCTCTTAAAGAAAGGGCAGTTTTAGCAAGGAAGCAGATATGTCCAAAATAGGTTACATCCTGAGATTCATGAATCTTATGTAATAAAATAAATATTACCATTTCAATATCCATGTTCTCCCCTCTCCCCTGCCCCACGGGTGGATGCTGACACTGTCATATCAGGTCCTCAGTCCTTTTTGTGCAGAAGCACGGTACTGGGTAAACAGGAAAATTGAGGGGAAGAAAGTCTGGCTGGATTTATTTGCATTGAAAAAGGCATAAAATTACTGGTGGAAGAGAGTAGGACATATCCTGAGGTACAAGGAGAGAGGGCAGCGGGAGGCAGGGAGGGCTGGTTTGGGGAGAAATTTTTAGTTAGGAGAGTGAAGAAAGTAGTTGGGAAGCCGCTGCCATGCCTGCGAGGACTTGAGAAAGAGCATGTTCAGGAAATTTTGCTGTGCATTATAAATGCACTGTCGTTGGACGGGTCTGAGGCAGCTCAGTAGAGACTTGCATTTCTGTTCAATTGTTTTGCATGTGAAATTGGAGCATCTTCCAGCGTGCTGTGGTACAAATGTGGGTCGGGGCAAGCCGGCTTGGAGAGACTTCACCTGCAGTGACACACCTGGGGGGGCGGAATGAGCACCAGGGCTGCTTCAAGGGAACTTTGGCACCTGGTGAGCTAACACGTGTGGGGACAGCCCCAGCCTTTGTGAAACACGGACTTTGGTACACTTAACTTGATTTGGGGTGGTAAATACCTTTCATTCGAAAGCCAGTCCTGATGCATTGGTGGAGTCATCCCAGGGGAGTCTATTGAGAAGGACTCTGAGGTCAGATCCAGGCTCAGTAAGGAACAGTGACGTGATTGGCTTAATGGGCTAGCAATATCTATCCTGGACGCCAAGGAGAGCATGACGGCTGTGGTTTAGAGTTTCCCTAACGCCCCTTTCCCAGCTCAAGGTTGGAGTGTACGTGGGAGTCCACGTGTGTCCAGGTGTGTGGCGGACAGCCTCACAAGGTCGGGGGCAATGTCATTAAACATTTAAAATCTCATTCGAAGAGCACTGCCTATAGAGTAGGACCTCTGTGAGTGTGTTTTTTAAGAATTTTTCATTAAAGTATTGTTGGCATACAGTGTTGTATTGGTTTTAGGGGCACCACATAGTGATTCGACATTTATAAACCTTACTATGTGATCACCACGGTAAATCTAGTACCCGTCTGTCACCGTACATAATTATTACAATGTGATTGACTATTTTCCCCATGCTGTACATTACATCCTCTCCAGTGAGTTTGCAGGGTCAGTGGGGCTGATCGCATTACCCTCATTTTTTCAAGGAGGTATAAGGACTTCAGAGGTGTTAGGAGATGGACACGAGTGCCCCAGACGGCAGCAGATCCAATTCGTACCCTGGCCCTCCTCTGCCTGGCTCTAGGGCACGTCCCCCACGCCCCCTGCCACAGCTGTGTCTGCACTTTGCTCTGGGTCCCTCAGTCACAGGCAAAGATGATGGGAGGGGTTCAAACAGAAAAGTCATTCCTCCTCAGACTGCAGATAGCAAGCCTCGGTTGAAATTTGTTTTTCCAATTTATTTATTCCATCGTTTTTCCTGTTAACTTCTCTCATTAATTGTTGATGTCTCCTGCCCAATCGGTTTCTTTGATTGCTTCTCCCTTTTAAAGCTTTAGGGCCAGGAGTTGGGTAGGTGGCATTTAAGTTATGACTTGTTTAGGAAATTGATATTGGCAATTTCTGCACGACTTGCCTTTCTTCAGTGAGTTACTTTGCTCTAATTCTCTATTAGAAGCTCCAACTGTAAAGAAGATGCAGGCTAATTAAAACTTGGAAGCTGGTAAATTTCACCTTGGGCAGCTAGTCTGTGCTTTTGGCAGGAATTGATGCAATTATTGATCAAATAACATTGTCATCCAAAAGAACATCTCTTTTAAAAAGAGAGAGCGAGAGAGAGAAAGCAGCAAGATATTTGTTGTTGAAATCAAGGCTTTACTCCAAAGATGCAGTAATGACGTGAGAACCAGGTAGGGTTAGGTCAAAATGAATAGGGCAGAGCTGCTCACGGGACCTGTGAATCACACCTGGCTGTGCGTGTCTCGTTTTTAGGTGTGATGCTTTCAGGGAGAGCTGGGAGATGCTTTGGACCATTTCTCCTTCACACATCAATTCAATAGTTATTGATTTTCCTCTCTGTTCAGCCCTGTATAGATATGTTTGGTAGGGTGAGGGCAGGCAGGAGGTGTGTAAAGCTTGCTCCTTGCTCCAGTGATGTCCCTGACAAATCCAGGCAGGAAGAAGGATTTGACGATGCCCGTCCCTAGTGCCCAGCTGCCGACAGATAATGTGTGCATGGCGTCTCCCTCTCACTCTACTGTCTGCCTGCCTGTGGGCATGATCGTGTTCACATGTGCCTTCCTGCCCCGCATGGGACTGTGGGCACCTGGAGGGCAGGGAACGTGTCTTGCCTCTCTCTCTGTTCCTGTGCTCCACTCAGCCTGGCAGTGAGCTGCCGATGGGAGGCTGTTTGCTGAAGGAAGAGGGAGGCTGCTCGGCTGTACCTGCTGAGTTGTGAGACATACATGTCAGTAAGAGGAGCTAAACAGTAGCAGGAGAAGCAGCAGAGTTCTGGAGAAGGTAAGGCAGGCACTGGACCATCTGGATGGATAGGCTTCTTAGAGGTGAAGAGGTGAGAGATTGTATTCCCAGGTGTGGAACAGCATTAACCAGGGAACAGATGTGGAAAGATCCTGGAAAGTGTGAGTGACAGGGAGGGCCCAGCCTGGCTCGGAAGAGAATTCAACCTGGTCAGAAGAGGGGAAAGAAATTGGCTCTATCCAAGAAGCAGATAACAGAGGGCCTTAACGGCCCAGCTGAGTGGTAGGCATCGTGTCTTAAAGTAGACTCACAGTAAGCAAAGGTTTCTGAGAATTAGAGACACTAAGATCTTTCTGGCTTTCTGATTTTCTAGGATGTTGTATGATTTATTAAGGTGAGCCTTTACTGCTTAAAATGTGTAGTTTATGAAATATTACTCAGTCATACAAAGCAGTAAATTATTGATATACCCAACGACATGGATGAATCGCAGAATTATTATGCTGAGTGAAAGAAGCTGGGCCAAAAACAAACAGAAAAAGAGGACCTCCTGTAAGAGTCCATTTATGGAACATTCTAGAAAATGAAAACTGATCTCTGAAGACGGAAGGCAGATCAGTGATTGCCGGGGATGGGAGCAGCAGGAGGGGAGGACGGCAAAGGGGCATGAGGAAATGAGGGGTGATGAAAATGCTTGTCATCTCGATTGTAGTGATAGTTTCACAGTATATACACATCGAAACTAATCAAAATGTGCGCTTTACATGTGTGCAGTTTCTTGTACTTCAGTTATATCTCACTGATGTTGTGAATTCAAAACAGGGTTATCCAGTTCATGTAAAGAGAAACCATAATAATAGTGGAAGTTGAGAAAACTCTTTATTTTCTTAAGGAAAGGGGAATACTTTATATATGTTAATTAACGTAATTCTCTCAAACAGCCCTGTGATGTAGTTATTAAATTCCCATTTTACAAATTCTGAACTGAGGCTCAGAGGTGTTCAGTGACTTACCCAGGATCACACAGCTTGTAAGTGATGGGCAGAGTCAGAATTTAAACACAGGTCTGTCTGATCTCCAAATCAGTGTGCCATTTACTTATCTGTGCCTCTCAAACTCAATTCTCCATCAGACAGCATGCCCCAGTGCTCAGGAGGAGAGAGGGAGGAACCGAGGAGCCAAATAACACTCCCAAAACCTCAGTGGCCTCGGTTTTCATCTTTCAGAATGGGTTTGGGTCAGGGAAAGATTCTACCTTGTAATGATGAAGGTGATTTTTAGCTCAACTGTTAACCCAACCAGCTGAGCTTTAATCAGTTCCTCTTCTCAATAAACAAGACATAATCTTAGTTTGAAAAGCAATCAGCAGAACAGGAAACAGCCAGGTCAGAGATAGATGTGGGCAGCTTACCTTCAGATATATATATATATATATTCACACACATATATATATGCTGTTAAGTATATTTATAATTACCGTTAATTTGCTATTAATATATACTGTTAACCTAAAAATAAAAGGCCAAAGTGAGAGCAACAAGCATGTATTTGAGATCCAACCAAATAGGTATTCAGAAGCAAAGATTCAGGCAGAAACCCAGTGTTCTGATGAGAAGTCAAAGACCAGATGAATTTATGAGAAGGGGAAGGGGAACAACTGCATCAATAGAAGGAAGCATTTCTATAGGTGCAGATGACATGACACAATGATATTAGTTCTAAAGAATGTTTTTAATGTTCAGTCCAGTTCTCATAATATCTGCTTTCTTGTTATCTTTATACACAGCTGTTAGGGATACAGTGATGTTTTAGGCCCAGTCCAAAGGGTATTTTGCCCCGTTTTCACATTCCAAAGATTTGAGGAGTAAGACATGCAAGGCAGTTCCTCTGGGATGGCAGCTCCGACTACATTTTAAAGTGTCTCTGTTTATATTGTTTTTTTACAATACCTATTGTAATCTTTGATGTTTAATCATTAACACATATCGCATAAGTGAAAATCAAAGTAAAACTCGAGGAAAGTAAGAAAGGAGGGTGGAAAGAAAGGCAGATGGAAGGAAGGACGAAGAGAGAAAAGAAGGAAGAGATGGAGGGACTAGGTCTGTACTTCGGGGCATATGCCTAGATCAGGGTACAGCCAGCTCGCTCTCCGGGCCCTTCTCCCCTCTGCCCGAGATCCTTGGCAGTAAGAAGTAATGATCGCACCCACTCTCTCAGATCCCCTCAGAATCCCAGGTCTTTTGAGAGAGATTCTGTTGCAATCACTGAACACCATTTCGTGCATGTTTTGGAAAGTCTTCCAAGACTGAGAAAAACTACAGCTGAGATACTGATTCCCGGAGTTTTTAGTGCAGTTCAGCCTCCCAAGTCCAGCGCATCATTTCTGAGGTTTCCATACTGCATTGAGGAAACGCTGGTCGATGATTTTGATTTTCCTTCTTCTCATCATGCTTCAGTTAGCACCTCCTGCTTCCCACCAACACCACTGACTAATTATCTCTCGTGATGCCATCACTGATGCCATGAAAGATCCCATTAACACCTTCTGAGGGATCTGTATGAAAACGACTGTGGACCAGGCTTGGACACTGATGAATTAATCTGTAAGGGGGGAATCCAGCTGCTTCTGAACAGGCATTCACCACATTCCCTTGAAAGAGCTGGATTTTTTCAATCCATCCTTCATACCACCCCCCTCGTCCCCAGCAGTCTCTCCAGACACTTCTCCTCCTCACCTCAGCCCTGCTGCTGCTGTTACGTCACTGCACTGATACACAGTGCTGAAATCCTCTGGGATCTCCACTGATTGCTCCCTGAGGAGAGGGACCGTGGTTCTTCCCCAAGACCCAACACTGTGTCCCAATACAGGCAATAGGCTCATCTACTGTGTGCCAGGCATGGTTCCAAGAGCTTTACCTATATCCAATCCTTTACTCTTCACAAGTCTATGAGATTAGCTGTAGTGTCATGCCTGCTATTGTATAGATGGAGAAACTGAGGCACGGAGAAGTTTAGCTACTCGTCCAAGTCCAGTTTTGAAGTTTGTTGGCATCCATTGCGTTGTGCTTTTAGGAACTGAGGTATTTCTTCAGGTACCTAGTTAGTCTCTGTTCGCAACTGGCCAAACACTTAAGCTAAAGGAATAGCACATACAGGGACCATAGCCTAATTCCATGGCACACTCCCATCTGTGGCACAGTGCCACCAGGCCTCTGTCCTCTTACAGTCACTTCCCTGCTCCTCACTGCCTTCATAGTCAAGGCCTAACACTTGAGCAAACCTTCCCTCCCTTCCTTCTCTAACTGACAGTGACTATCACATCGTAAGTGACCGAAGCACATTTGTTGAGTGACTGAATGAATGAATGAGTCAATGAATGCATGCATTGAACGATGCACTGTATGAGGACGGTTTAGCAATTGTTGTCATTCTAAAGTCACATCTCTGCCAACTTGTCTATGGACTGAAAATATAACCCTATCAATTGTCTCTCATATGTAAGTTTCTTATACATCAGACAAGATTTAAAACCCAAAACATAGGATGTATCAGGCTCCTCCTGTGTGTAAATAATGACAAATTTTCATATGGAGTCAGACAAAATTGTGTTTTCCGGTTAGAAACAGGGCCTGTGAGGTGTGAAAAATAGTCTCTGGAGCCTTTTTGACCAGTCTATTAGATGCTGAATGACATTTTTAAGGCTTTTAAAACTAGATTGTATATAAAAGGTGGAGAAATAAAGATCAAAATCCCTTTTATGTAAAAGGTGGAGAAATAAAAATCAAAATTAATGCTCTAATTTTGCTAATAGGCATCAGAAAAGATTTTCATTATGTTTTTGCATTTTTAAGATGATAGGTTCTGGAGTTGTCTCAAAACTTCCATTTTATGAATTTTTTTTTTTTTTGAGCCTGCTTTGGATTGTGACTGAGTCCATCTTTCAGTCATTTGATGAGCCACTCTCAGGAGTCAGGCACTACAGCCAGCCCCCCACCCGCGTGGAAGGTTGGGGATGGTAATACAGGAAGCTTCAGGGGTAACTAAGAGGACAGGGTCCTGCCTTCAGGGATCTTCCCCTTCCCGGGAGCTCTAATGCAGCAGCGGGAGCCTGCGAGGCTCTGCAAAGCCTCCTTCGGGAAGGAATCCATTGATTTGGGTGATGGAAGACCAGTTCAGACCCCTAGGAGGGGTGGCCTTTGAAGTGAGGTTGAGGGACTGGTGGAGAGATTGCTGCAAATGAAGGGCAGGAGTCGGTAGAGAAGAAAGGGGCTTCCCTATGTCTTCTGAGAAGCCCGCAGTCCGTGGGGGTGAAATAGACCCAAACACAACCAAGTATAGTGCAGCAGGCAGATGACACCGGAAAGATGCTTTCCTGGTTGAGACCCAAGTGGGGTCCTGGCCGGCGTTCCATTTTGGAGTGTGGCGTGGATAATTCTATGCATAAGCATAAGTATTCCGACCCACACTTTCTCCTCTATCCTCAAACCACCGTTAGCCCTACACCTCTAGCTGATGGCCTCCCCCCATCCTTTATTGTGAAAATAGAAGCCACCAGAAGACAGCTCCCTTAGCTTCCCCTCCCTTCAGTGGGAGGTGAGTCCTTGCTCCTGTCAGGGCCAGTCCTTCACCTGACCTGCAATGATGCCCTTTTTCATGCCCCCTCCCTCAGGGACCGTTCCCATGAGCGTACAAACGGGCTTAACTACCTGATGTTCCAAGAAAAAAAAGTAATCCCTCACGTTCACAGACCTTCAGCCATATCCAAAGGTCTCAACTGCCCTTCCCAGCAAAACCCTGCTCATCTCACAGTCCCCCAGTTTCCTCACCTATAAAACGGGGCTACGGTTAATAATAGTCCCACAGGGCAGTTGAAAGTGAAATCAGCGAATCTGTAGAAAGTACACAGAAAGGGCCATGATGAGCATTCACTGTACGGTAGCAGTTATTAGTCTCCAAGAATTTGCCTGTACTCCTTGCCCCGCATGCTCAGTTTATTACTCCTCACTCCCCTCCAATCTGTCCTCCTTTTCTAATGTGTCGCTGACATTGCTTCTGTCAAGGTCACCAGTAAATGACATGAGCTCAATCTGATGAAAGCTTCCCTGTCTGCTCCCGATGGACCTCACGTCATTCGGCAATGCCGACTGCCCTGTCCCTGTGGAAACCATTCTCCCTTGGATTCTGTGATGCCATTGTCTCACTGCAAGTTCCTTCTCAGTCCCCTTGCCGCCTGTTCTCCGGATCGCCAAGCACTGGAGATGGAGAGTCTTGTATTCACTCTTCTTACCTTTTCCACCCTCTCCAGGACAGACCTCTCATGAATTCTAAGCTCACTTATTCCTGCCTACGTGGCATCTCTGTACCACCACCTCACAAGCACCTTGAATCCAATGCCCACAGCAGAGGGCCGGCCCCTCCTCCCACCTCGAATGGTTGTCCCTCAGTCCTCTGCATCCAAAAAAGAAGCTCCCACCCAGTCAGACTCACAGTTGTCCTTGATCCCTGCCTGCCACGCACACCACAAGACAGGTCTTCTCAGCGGTAACCTCCCAATGGGCAGATCAGCACACCCTCCCCTCTCCATGTGCTTCCTGCTTAGAGGAGCTCGGGAGCCTCCCACCCGGTCTCCCTGCTCTGGTCTTGCCTCCTCAGTGCCTTCTCCATTCAAAGCTGGGGGTTCTTTTTAAAGCAAATTCCAAATGATGTTCTTCCCTTGTTTAATCCAAGTCACTCTGCTCTCACTGTTCTTCCCCTTATTCAGGACACTCAGACCCGGTGGCCTCTCTCTATTTCTCCAACAGGCTGGGTCTTTGCACTTGCTGCTCTCTCTTTCTGGGCTGCGGCCATCAGCTGCTTCTGTCCCATTATGAATATCTCAGCCCAAATAGCTCCTCCTCAATTAGACCTTCTCTGATTCATCCAGTTAGCTATGCCATTGATATTTGTTTGTTTTCTATTTGCTCCACCAAAATAGAGTGCCCCTTGCATGCAAGAACATTATCTGCCTTGAAAACAACTGTGTCCCAAGCATCTCGCATCTTGCCGGCCACACACTAACTCCTCCACAAGTCTTTGTTGAAGACTGAACCAACTGCAGTCATGCTGCATCATTCATCATTAATCTCTCTTTACCCAAGCTGAGTACCTATGAGAAGAACTACTGCACAGAGAAGAGAATCATGCAGGATGCAACATCAAAAGACTAGGGTGTAAATCCACACTCCAACCTTTATTAGTCAAATGACATTAAGCAAGTTACTTAACCTCTGTCAGGCTCAATTTCATCATTGGCCAAATGTGGGTGGGAATGGCGATAGATCCCTCGCAGAGTTGCTGGAAGAACTGCACAAGATAATGTATGTGACAGTGCTTTAGAAATTAGAGCGTACTTTTCAGTACACTGTATTTCAAATAGTACTAGTGCTTGCAGGTAGCTGTTGTCGTTTTCATTTTTAACCAATGGGAAAGCAGGGATTCCTTGAGCCTGGTGACCAATTTTCATCCCCACCCGTGATGGGTGAGTATATCAACCCCTGACATCACTGAGCATCCGTTTTCTCTCTTCTTCCCTCCCTTCTCTCTAAAAGTTTCAAGCAATACTTACTTTTATACATGTTTTTTGCCAATTTTCTAGGAAAAAAATCATACTTGTTTTTCTTTATATTTTTTATTATAAGCAAGGATGATCATATGATCATATTTTCATGTGTTTATTGACTATATTTCTACTGTAAATTGACTATTTGTTTTCTTTGTTGTTTTGGTGGGAGTGAGGGTAGCTATTAAACTGTTCCTTACGACTGGGAAATCAGTTTGTATACTAGCGATTTTAGCCTTTTAGCCATCACATAAGTTCAAATATTTGCCTAGGTTTTAAATTTATCTTTTAACCTTGTTTATCATAGCATTTCCTTTACAGAAAGCCTTGTAAAAATTATAAAAGGGTTAACCCACATTTTGTTCAATATTTATGTACTTGTGTTATTTACATACAGACCTTTGATCTCTCTGAAATTTATTTGGGCTTAAAAAGTGATGTAAAGATCTGGCTTTATTGCTTTCCCTGAAGACTTATACAACTGCCCCAACTCTTCTCTGCTGAATAGTCATCTCTGCCCCTCTCCCACCCTGGTTTCCAATGCAGCCTTTACACCTGGATTTATTTATGGATTCTCCATGCTAATTTCCTGATCCATTTGTCTTTTTTTATACCTACAACCCAAAGCTTCCTACCTTTAACTGTCTTAGGATCTGGAAGGGTCTTCTGCTCTGAAGTTTCCTGGTAGTCTTAACATTTATTCTTCAGGATGATCTTTAGAATCTTTAGAATTATCGTGTCAGTTCCCTAAAAATCATCCTGTTGGAAAGCTGATAGAGATGGGGTGTGTAGATTTAAGATGGTGAAGCATACTGGTTAGTTGCCCTCTGGGAAATCTAGCCTAGTTTCCGTTCTCACCATTCCCTCACAACCTCTGCCCACATCAGGCATTTTTACTCCTTGCCTCCATTGCTGTAGCATTGCATTTCTTTGATTTGCATTTCTTTGATTACTAGGAATGTTGAGCATCTTTTCAGATGTGTACAAATCACTTGTTGTATTTTTTATGGAATGCCTAATTCACACCCTTTCGTATTTTAATTGGAACGCTCATCATTTTCTTACCGATCTGTAAAAGCTCTTTATATATTAATGATACCAATGCTTTGTCATATACAACACAAACATTTTGAAACTTTATTTGACATTTAAGTTTGTTTTCCCTGTTTTTGAATATGTTTATGTGTTTGCCCGACACATAATCGGAGCTTAATAAATGTTAGTTGAATGTTGAGATAATAAAATCAAATCTACCAATATTTTCTTTATGGTTTCTGGCTCTCACCATCTCTCCTGTGAGGGCCATGTTTCATTATTTGTAATCACACCAAAGGCTGTACTGTCACATCCTTTTACCCATTAATTCCTCATAACCACCTCGTTAGGTAGCGGGGAAAGGTGTAACGAGTTAAATTTCAAATTTAGGA
The DNA here is from genome assembly GCF_036562045.2 of Rhinolophus sinicus. Taxonomy (NCBI): domain Eukaryota; kingdom Metazoa; phylum Chordata; class Mammalia; order Chiroptera; family Rhinolophidae; genus Rhinolophus; species Rhinolophus sinicus. The sequence goes on from NC_133759.1 coordinate 38,287,956, forward strand.
GAGAAATAGGTTCAAGAAAGAACTAGGAGCAAGCTGGGACGGAGCCAACAGGAGCGGCCAGGACGCCGTAGGCAGCCTCTGCCCCCGTCTGCACGATGGAAAGGTGGATGGACAGATGAGGGCCGGCCGTCAGGAGCTATCTCCTGGGTGTGCCCGATTTCCTTCCGGTGAAATAGACCTGGTTGCTTCTCTAGGAGGAGCTCTCTGGGCATTAGAGTAATTAACTTCTTACTAATATTTGGACTAATTAGGAAATATTTGGACTCAATTTGATATATTTGTTTGCCAGGTATTTTGGCCTGTTTGGCATTTAGTCAACCAGCCTCAGTCTTTGAAATGATCTTTGCATCGACTCTGAGAATCAATCTTACACAGAAATCACACAGCCACGCTGAGGGTGGAAGGAAGTAGAATCTTACTCCCACTGCTTCTAAACAGGTGCAAAGGACTTTGGGAAAGCCAGCCACCTCTGGCATCAAAATTATAACTACTATTACTTATTTTTCATAGGAATGCCTTTGTTACTACATCTTCCTTTTCAGAAGATCTCCAGCAACATTCACTTGATTCTCACAATAAACTTGTGAATTAATTACTACATAGAGTGTGGTCGGCTAACTTTCTTCAGTAAAGGCCCAGATAGTAAATATTTTAAGCTTTGCAGGCCAAGGGGCGAAACTGAGCAACCATTTTCTTAAAAGGACAGTCTTTTTTGCATTTTACATTTAAAAATAGAGAAACCATTCTTAGCTCGCGGGTTAACAAAAATGGACGAAGGGCTGATTTTGACCTGGGAGCCATAGTCTTCTGACCTCCAACAGATAGTATTATGACTAGTGAACAGATGATGAAACTGAGGCATAGAGAAGCCATGTGACTCTACATAAATCATCTTTTTCTGAGCATGTGGGATAATAGATGGGGCTTTCAAGTTCCATAATGATAGTTCAACCTACCAGTCATTCATTCATTCATTCATTCATTCATTCATTATCAACAATTTACTAAGCATCTACTCTGTGCTAGGCCTCATGCTAAGAGGTGGGATGATGTCAAGAATAGTCATTTAAAGCTCTGGCTTTGATTTAGATGGGCCTGCACACAAGTCCTGGCCCTGCCACATACATGCTGTGTGACTGACTATCTCTGAGCCTCAGTGTTCTCATCTGTAAAATGAGTACAATATAGTTCATCTGTAAAGTATATATACTCGCTCATTGGATTGTTGTAAATATTTAAGGAAACAGGCTATATAAAGTCTTTAGAAAATGCTTGGAGTATAGTGTTTATTAAATGGATGCTAATAAAAATCATGAAACAATAACTGTCATAAATGTCAATAGCCGCCTGTGAACCTTCGAGGGGGACCTCACTGTCTCAAGAAAGAGCCAAGCATAGAAACACATGTCTCAGTTCCCTGTGAGAAGAAACGCCGAGGATAAAGAGGGGCTGTGAGAGAGGTCAGCAGGGAGAAGCTGCTGTGGTGTGTCCAGCGGGGTGAGGAGGGATGTGCCAGAAACAGTGCAGAAGGGGCAGGAAGCACTGAGCGATTAAGAAGCGCTGGCTGGGCGCCCACCTACTGAACTAGGGAGACCACAGAAAATGGATAGGTTCTGTCGAAGGGGAAGACAAAGCCCGGGGAGGGGAAGTGACTGGATCACACGAGGGACTCACTCGGCTGTTTGTTCATTCATTCATAAAACCGTCATTGGCCAGGCAAAGGGCCATGCACTCCCTCAGAAAGATCACTGTCCAGTGGGGCAGCAGTTGGGGGTGGGGTGAAGGGGATAAGGACACAAGGAACCAGAATATTAGGCATGAGCTAAAGGGAAATGCAAATAAGCGGCAGTGGGAGTAAAGAGCGAGAGGGCAGACCCCCAACTTGGTAGCACAGGGGGAGTGGGGCTAAATGGATGAGAAGGATTTGAAGAGGCAAAGAAAACACTTGAGGCCTGAGCAATAGCTGGGGTGGGGGATCTGAGGTCTGGGCATGAGCTGAACAGAAATATCTGTAGTCTCTTGATGATAGGGAGACGCCCTAAATTGTGCCTCGCCTGGTGGTGGACAGATAGTGGGCACCCAATACAAGGTTGCCTCCTACTTCTCCTTGTCCTCCGTGCCCCACTGTCACCTGGACGCTCCATAGGCTGAGGTGCCCACTTGTCCCCCTCCACTCAGCCTAATGCTACTGATTCCTAACCGCCCAGTTTCTTGTGCTTCCTCCTGTAGGAAGCCCTCCCAAGTTACTCCAGGACACAGCTTTCAGTAACTGTAGTATGTGGCCCAACAGAATGGGAACAGGCCCTGTCCTCGCAGCTGTGTTTTAGAAAAGGGGCTGTGCCCCTGGACAGCCAGCCACTCGCTCGCCAGATCCTGACTTGAGTGATTCCATGGGCACCCGGGTTCCCATCCCCCTTCTTTAACCAAACCTCCAGGAGTCCTTAATTATAAAATCTGCCTAAAGATTAGAATGAAACTATATCATATAATAAAGTCTATTCAAGCTACTAAACCACTGTTTTAATCATAAAATGCATGCGCTGTATGTATATATCTGTATCCAAATTCACAGAGAGAATTCATGTTTAAGTCCATCCAATTTTCAGATTGGACTTGTATTACCTGTAACCGTTGGGGAAGTGGTGAAACCCTTCTCCAGGCATAGAGAAGCATGTGTCGTTCTACATCCATCCAGATCCCCTTCTTTGTCATCTCTGACTGTGATCTTTGTGCCCCAAGCGACCCTACAGCCCCCTGTGTGGCATCAGGAAAGGTGCTGCTTGGATAAGGATGGAAAAGCCGTCTGCAGAGACATCTGTCTCTGTCGACCATCGCTGTGTCTCTCACACCAGCGATTCCTCCCTAATGCGGTTTGCGCAGACTTGCCCAGTTCTAGAACTTGGTGGGAGCAAACGTGCCTGCTGGGGCTCTCAGTGAAAGTTCCCTTTCTCCTCTCCTGTGCTAATGCTTCCATTAGCGGTTGGCAGAATGCCACGTGGGATGATGGTGTTGTGTGCAGCCTTGTCTTTCGATAGAAAAGGACAGCTTCCAGATTGTGAACAACCTGAAAATGTTTCCTCGGGTTGCTCAGAAAACTATTCTTGGCTTGCTCACTGGGAACTGCGGCCCAGAAAGCACCTCCATCTCTCTACCCCTCCATCTCTCTACCCTCTTCCAGTTCTACAGGATTTGTTGTTTAATTATCTCTGGGAGTGGAGTCCCAAAATCTATAGATTAGTAAATACCTCAAGGTATCTTTATGCATAAGGTATAGGGTTCCAAACCTTGATGCAGGCTGGGCCAACATTAGACCTTTGGGAAATAATTGTGGTTGAGAGTTTTATGGGTCTTGTTAAAGTTTTGATCCTGAGGAACACCCTTCAGACCCACATCCCTGCAAAGCCCTGCTCTCTTGCCTGCCTCCCTCCCTTCTTGCCTGTCTTCCTTCAGCATTTACTAAATCCTTCCAGGGTATCAGGCCCTCTCTTTGATATTAAGAATGCAGGAATGAAAACCACCCAGCTCTGCCTCAGCTTGTTAACATTGGGACGTGCAGATGAGGAAATGTATGAATGCAATACTAAGCACCCGGTGCAATTATGTGGGGTCTGACAATTAAGTTCGCAAACTTGTTGCAACACTGTTGCTGACCTTTTTTGATATCAGAGGGATTATTCATTATGAATTTGTACCAACTGGACAGACAGTTAACCAAGTTTACTGTCTGGAAGTGCTGAAAAGGCTGCATGGAAAAGTTAGATGACTTGAACTTTTCGCCAACAATTCATGGCTCTTGCATCACGACAATGCACCAGCTCACACGGCACTGTCTGTGACGGAGTTTTTAGCCAGTAAACAAATAACTGTATTGGAACACCCTCTCTACACACCTGATCTGGCCCCTAATGACTTCTTTCTTTACCCAAAGATAAAGGAAATATTGAAAGGAAGACATTTTGATGACATTCAGGACATCGAGGGTAATATGACGACAGCTCTGATGTCCATTCCAGAAAAAGAGTTCCAAAATGGCTTTGAATGGTGGTCTAGGTGCTGGCGTCGGTGCATAGCCTCCCAAGGGGAGTACTTAGAAGGTGACCATAGTGATATTTAGCCATGGGGTATGTAGCACTTTTTCTAGGATGAGTTCGCGAACTCAGTTGTCCCACCTTGTAGAGGACAGCAAGCCCAGGGTTCATTGGTCTGGGAGCTCTGAAGTAGCTTTCCAGAGAAGGTGTGTTGCAGGTGGGTCTGATGGATGAGTACGTGCTGGGCAGGCCCATGAAGCACTCAGAGGTCCCTCGGACAGGCCGCTCATGCTCTTTGGTCTCAGGACCGCTTTACCCTCTTAAAAATTGTTGAGGACCAGAAAGAACTTATTTATGTAGTTAATATCTAGAAATACTTACCTTATGAGAATTTAAACTGACATATTTTAGAAATACTTTTTAATTCAACAATAATCAACCCATTACATGCTAACATAGATAATTATATTTTCCAAAACAAAGTGAATCCAGTGAGAAGCATGGCATTGCTTTACATTATAGCAAATCTCTTTAATATCTAGCTCAATAGGAAACAGCAGAATTCTCACTTCTGCTTTTTCATTTAATCTGTTGCTTTTATAAAACTTCACTGTAGGCTCATGAGCTATTAAAAATGAAAAAGACAAAACATCTTCATGAAATTATGAGAGTAGTTTTGAGTTCATGGACTCGTCCTCCACAAGGGTCATCGGGAATCCCAGGGGTCTCTGCCTTGCGCTTTGAGAATGTGTGTTTTGGAGACAAGGAACTCAAAGAGCTCAAGGATTTGTACGTGGCTGACTTGCTAGGCTTTGGGCTTCTGCCGTGTAGACAGGGGGCCAAGTGCTTTTCCTCAAGACGATGAGTCTGTCAGGCAACAACTCCCCACTCCCACCCCCTGCCCAGCAGGGCAAATGGGAAATGCATAAGAGCAAACCCAGCATAGAGGCAGAATTTCCTCCAACTCTTACAGTAATGGTTTTGGAGAAGAGTCTTTGCTATTAGGGTGCTCGGATTTCTGCAACAGCTTTAGGCCTGGTTTTAAGTAAAGATATCATGAAGAAGGCGTGTATAAAAATATTCTGTGCATGGGCTGGCCTTGATTTCCACCAATAACATGGTACCTATGCTGTTATACAGAACAGCATTAACATTTATTTGATTAAAAAGCTGCCAGGCCTGCATCTGAATATTTGCAGCACTGTGATCATTGGAGTCTTGATTGAGTTTTGCTAGTTGTTGTTTTCAAAAAAAAAAAAAAAATCCCATAAGTACAGCCATGACTCTGGGATTGCAAGGCCGGGCTAGCTGTCAAAAGCCCCTGGCACTGGACACCACTTGTTAGCTGTGCTGACATACAGGGGCCATATTTATGAGCTACGTAGTTGAATAAAGATGGGTTTATAGACAGAAAAAAAAAAGGAATGCAAGAGAAAGTGGTGAATAACTGTGTTCATTTGGCTCCCTTGGGATTGGGCTTGTTTTCTGCTTCCTTGCTATTAATGAAAAGAAATCCAATTTGTTCTACATGGTGAGATTTGTAATTTAGATGCTTATTAATTCTGGGTTTGCGTAGGAACTCTTTGAAAAATATAGTCTTCAAAGTATTTACTCTCAAAGGCCAGCAAACCTTGGCTGAAAACAAGCCAAGCACGTGTGGCTCAAATGTTTTCTGTGTTTTAACACAAGTATATTGAGGACCTGCCATCAGCTTTACCCTGATCTAGATGCTGGGATGGTTAGGGGTGTAGAAAAACATGCCTTCACTGTGGCCCACCGTCCAGCTCGGGCAGCGAGGCAAGTGTGTAAGGCAGATAGGGGAGTGCGCGCTGTGTAGGCCAGGTAGTGGGGTGGGGATGGGAATGGTGGGTGGGACGGAGGGCTGGAGTGGACCCAGTATGGAGCCAGAGGAAGGGGACAGGGCTCCAAATGAGGACCTTCACATTCTGATATGGGCCAAGGGCTGTGTGCCGACCTTAGAGAGACAGTCAGTCCCAGAGGTGGCGCCGGACTGGGATTCCCCATCCACTGCTGAGTCCCCAGGTTCTGCCCAGCCCTCCAATGCACACAACCCTTGAAAGGTGTGCAGTCTTATGGGGATGCAGGTAAAAAGAGGGGAAATGATGACAGGAAAACCTGAGCCGTTCTTGAATGAATTCAGACCTCAGGTAGGCCGTTGAGGTTCTAAATGTTTGCAAGAGGAAACAAGAATGTCGGCATCTATGAGTTCAGCCATTTTCATTACATTTATTTTGTGCCCAGCTTACCACAGGCGTGGGGAACCAGAGAAGCTCAAGAGGTGGTCCCTGCCATTCAGGGACTTGCATCTCCTCCTCCTCCATATGCGGAGCAAGATGCTGATACACACCATTTACTCAGTGTTTCACCGACTTAAATCCGCAGGAAACGGCAGGCTCTAGTTTCAGTGTTGTCACTGCCTAATCTTGTGTACCTTGACAAGTTGTTCAGCTTCTTTGGACAGTCTTTTATTTGTATAGAAGGGATAATCTCTAAATAGTCATTCCAGGATATTTTCCAAGTGTAATTATAATAACATCCTCCAAGCATAACACTCTGTACAGTTTACAAAACACTTTTACTTCCAGACTTTAAAATGAATCCAGCTGAAGGTCAACGGGGGCAAAGGAGGTGGGTTTCTAGAGATGTCTGGAAAAAGCGTCAGGCAGATTTAAGCCTGAAAGGACAATTCATTGTCTCAGCCGGACCCTCATCCATTGTAACCTGGCTCCTATAATTCAGAGGCCCCAGAAGGGGCGGTTCTGGCCCTATGTCCTAGGAACTGCTCTGGCCGGACATATGAGGAAACCGTCCCACCGCGACCGAGAACCCTGCTTGGGATTTCCACGGGGTCACAACTCCCAGGGCAGGGCGTGTGGCCTTGGCACTGTAAGAATCTGGAATCTTGGGAAAAATGAAGTCCACAGCAGTACTATGCCACTTTTTCTCTGCGATTTTAAACGACTTACCTCTTGCTCGGAGTCTCATTTTCTTTGTCTTTGAAATGGTGATCAAAAGCCCTTCTCACTAGGGGATAGTACGGATTCCATGGACAATACATGTCATACTCAGAAAGGGATGCGTATGAGCCAGGTGGTTACCTCCGAAACTGACAGTGGGAAGATTAAATGGCTCCAGACTGGAACTACATGAAACTTCATTCCTTTGAATTTTCTGATAACTGTGGCTAACCTAAAAGCCCTTCATGTCTCTTTCTTCATCCCTGATAATCTCCCAAAATGCTGGGTTCGTTTCCGAATGGAGCCCTTTGCTCACGGTGGGGCTCTGGGTCCCTGTTTGAAGTGTGGATACTCCTGATGGCTCTCCAGGGCTGTGATGGGATGGAAATGGCGGAGGCATCTAACCTCATTAAGCCAGTGCAGCGTGGAGGGTGTGTAGTGGAAAGAAAGCCAGCTTTGGATCCAGGCAGATCTGAGTCCAAACCCTAACCCCACCAATTAGTAGGTGTGTCGTCTTGAACAAAATGTTCAATCTCTCTGCCTCCTTGGGTAAGAAAAGCTGACAATGTTTTCCCCTTACCTATTGTTGTAAACCCAAAGAAAAGTAATCTATATCAAGAGCCTAGTGCCCTGTATGTCCTATAAGTAATAAGCTGTGCAGGATAGTTCGCTTCTCCCTAGAGGACAGAATCAGGCGGGCTGTCTCTCTCACACACACACACACACACACACACACAAACACACGGTGTGTGCAGCACCCCCTCCCTCCCACCTGCAGTACTAACCACCTGGAAGCTTCTGCTCCGTGCTGAGGATCCTGTAAATGGATTCAAGCTGTCACCACACAGGACAGGGTCAGAAGGGGTTCAATGTCCAATAAGGAGAGGAATTAGAAACCGTGTCACTTAATACTTCTAGAAACCTGGAGCAAGTTCTTTCCAACGCCACTATTTCTAGATAATGTCTTCTAAACTCCTTTAGGTGCTGTGTTTACATGTGTGGCGAGGCAGGCTGAGGGTGTGGGTATTTGGGGCCCCTTGTCTGTGAAGGGAAAGTAGACCCTTCCTTTTGTTCCCTTTAGAGCACCCTTCGCAAGGCCAGACACTATGGGAGGAAAGGGGGCGGGGAGCCTGGTCAAGCCCAATGAGAAGGTGCCCGGGCCTGCAGAAGTGCCCCCATGAAGAGCCCCAGGAGGCCTTGGTGAACTTTCCTCTCTATTCTGGGGGAGCCACACCCTCATTAGCCAGTGGAGGACCACACGCTTGCAAAGCCAAAGAACTAGGGAGGCCCTAAACAGAGCGCCGTGCTGCCATGGAAACCCAGCTCCTTGAACAATCTTTTAGGAGAACAGAATACGTCCAATATTTTGTTAAACAAAAGCAAGCAAGCAATGGGATTGTATGTACAGTCTGATCCTGAATTAATTTTTTTTAAGTCCACAAAACAAAGCCTGGCAGGATAGACAGCAAAAACTGATGGGTGACTTTTAGTGTTCTCTTTATACTTCTCTGTCTTTCCAAGGACTTTTGCCGTAAGCATATGTGACTTTTACAATCAGGGAGGGAATCGTATTTTGAAGTGTCCATCTCTGTACTTTGATGAAGAACAGGCCGTGTATGAGGCTGTCATCCCTGTCAGTCATGGATGCTGTGCCTCTTTCCCTCACAGAAAGTTCTGCTTTCCACACGAATCCAGATCCTATTCATCAAGGCCCAGTCTCCTGCAGGTTACCCTTGCTAATACACTGACAGCACACCTTCTGTGCACCACCTGGAGTCCCACGGGGCTCCCAGCATAATAATGTTGGACGCAAAGTGCCGAGGACAGTTCTGTGTACTCAGGCAGCACTCGTCACTGCTATGAATCAATGAAGCACATGCCATGGAGACTCTCTCCTGTTCTTATTGTTTCCCTTTGTTCAAAACACTCACCGTGATCTCTCCTATTAGAAGATACAAGTCTCACAGCATTAGACCTCTAAGGGACAGCAGCATATGCAGGGAAAAGACTGATCCTGGCTCCGCTGCTAGTGGACATGGGCAAGTTGCTGAAACTCTGAGTGTCAGGGCCCCCCTCTATCAAGTGGAAGCAAAAGGCAGACCCTGATTTGCAGGACTTGAGAATGAGAGAGAATGAAGGTAATGAAAACAACGCCTGCCTCATGCATTTGTGTCCAGCCTTCCTCTTTGTGCTACTCTTGCTGTATTTAAAGAGCTGGGTCTCCCCAAGTCACTCCACATGTTTTAGGCCCACAATCCTGTTCCTGCTCTAAGCCTCTGGCCTCACCACCCACATAATGTGGCTTTTCCTGCAAATTTATGTCTCAGTTGTCAAAGCGGTTTTCGACTTTCTCAGGGTGGTTTGTTTCATCCCCATTACTAGATTTCTGGTGCTCTGGGATCCTTGTTTGTACATATGTATGTATGTGTTTTCCTTTCTGTTGTTTCTACATGAGCAACGCTAACTCAGAATCCCTCACTCTGGGGGCCATCTCCCCAGTCCTCTCTTCCGAGCAATTGCAACCTACTCACAGGATCCGTGCCGCCCGCCTTGCTCTTCCCCCGGGAGGCTCCAGGCCTGTGTTTCCCTGACCCCTTTGGCAGGACATACACTGTGCTGCTGCCCACTTCCCCACGCTGCACAAACAGAAAAGGTGTGGCTGATCATCTCTAAATAATCCTCTCAGGGCTGGGCATAAGGTGTGAGGTATACAGTGAGTGCTCAGCCATGCTTAGTGACATCCATGGGACACTGCCTGGTTCAGGACGAGGCACGGAGTGAGTGCCCATTAAATGTTTATTGACTGAATGTTTGCTTTTCTATTGGATCATTGTTTCTTGCTCTTTTACTCCTCCCAGAATTCTTGTTGCAACCAGCGTACCTAAAATGGCCAGACCTTTGTTTGCGAATTTTCTGCTTTCCTCCACCACTCATAGGAGCAGAGGGTCTCAGCCATGTCTACTTCTTGAGGCTTCTGGTATATTAAAGACTAGAGCAATGTCAAGCTACTTAACAACACCATGGTGCATTTAAATGTTTACATTTAACAATTAAAGTCATATGGTGAAGGCTAAAATCTGTCAAGGTTTCCTTTTAATGGGGTCTGCAGGTGTAACCCATGTAGACCGAACAGCAAGTCTCAACATGAGGCTTAAATGTGAATGATGGACCAAAGCACCCCAACACCCATGGTAGACCCTGCCTGCTCTGTACCAAGGACATGGCCATTCACCTTGGACTTGGCTCTTGGCATCAATGGAAAACTATAGACGCCTTAATTCTGGGACACTGGTGATACCAATATCAACCCAGGAGCCAGACAAAATGGAACTGGAGAACGAACACTGGTTTCAGGGCCAGAGGGCTCAGGCGCCCAGGCTTGCTCCACTCATGTTAGACACTGGGACCCAGACAAGTCACTGACCCATAATGTAGGTATAAGGACCACCAATTCAAAGTGCTGCTCAGTGCTGAGGAAGGCGACGTGGGTGAAGGACCTGCACAGTACCAGCGCACAGTCGGCTCTAATCAGGGATCCCGATTATCATCGGTCCTTTGCACTCCCTCTTGGAATGCACTCAACATTCTGAGAACTAAATGTGGTGATTTTGGAGAAGGCTGCATCTCCTTTGGGAGAGTCTACCTGGTTAGTTCTAGCAAGCACATTTTGAAGTGAAGGAACGTAATTCCAAAGGACCGTGTGAAACATTAAAATCAGATTCGCTGGCCTCTCCCAAGAGAACTGGAGAATGTTTCACAACCACCCTGCTCATTTCTCAGCCAGCTGGAGTGCTGTATGTTCAGTGTTGACAGGAGGCTCCCCATTGTACACGGCCAAATTATTAAACAATGCGTAACTGTAGTTGCTGTTCCTCTTTCTGGAAAGGCCCCACCCACTTCCTGTAGGCAATTCCTACTGGCCCTTCAGCCCTCATTTCAGGATTTGATCGCCTCTGTGAGACCTTCTTCACTGTCTGCAAACAGAACGGATATGTCTTTTCTGGGCTGCTATCATGCCCTCTGCTCTCCCCCATCATGGTGTTAACTCACTAATTACAGTGGTCTGTTTACAGGTCTCCCTCACTTATACACTTAGGCTGGGAGCTCCTGTCCCATCCTGTCCTGCCCTGGTCCAGTGCATCGCACTCCAACTCCCCTCCACCCCATGCAATTCTATTTCATTCCATTCAAGATGGAATGGATATGAGATAAGACAAGAAAACTGCTTGGAACCGTGCCGGTCGCAGAGCAAGCACTACAGAAATGTTAGTTAGCATGGTGCTTTCGAGCTGTCTTGTTTGTTATTTTTCATCTTGAATTCATTTATTTATTCATTAGTTCAAGGAATGTTCATTGAGTACCTGATACAAAGCAGCCTCTGTTAGGTGCTGTGGATTCAAGAACAACCACAACAAAAGAAACCCATGCGGATTCTGCCCTCCTGGAGCCTCCTGGGCTGAGGGAATAGCCTGTGTCAATGCCCTGAGGAGAGGGCAGCGTGACTGGTCAGAGAGCTGCTCAGAGCAGAGAGAGGAAGGGACAGGTGAGCGACATGTGGCTGGGGGTCAACGTAGTCTTCACTTTAAAAGCAGTGGGAAGCCATTGGAATCGGGGCTCATACAATCAGATTCACCCAGCCCAGAATTGGGAACATTGAAAATATGTCATAAACGCTGTTTGAATAAATAGGTGGTGGATGGGTGTATGAATTTCAAACAATAGCTAAGATGTATGAACACTCTGTCCTAGGCACTATCCTAAGGGCTGTATATGTCATAACATATAATCCCATGAGAACCCTATGAGGTAAGTGCTATTTTAATCATTTTCATCCAGCTGATGAGGACAGACAGACACAGCGAGTTAAGTGACTTTCCCAAGTCACCCAGCCAGTGAGTGTGAGCCCCAGCACTTAGCACAATTTCCACCTAGGCTCTGGGTCCCAGATCCTGGGCTCTAGGTCGATGGAAAGATGGAGGAACAAGTTTGTACTAACAAAGCACCCGGGGAATGAAAAGTCTTGTTTTCAGTTGCATCTATAATTAGGAAAATTATTCCAGTTCCTTCACTATACATGTCCTTAACGTTCTTCAGTTCTCATTGAGTCACTTAATTAGAGGTAATCCAATTAAACCTGGCTCTGCTTTACGCGGTATATCGGGACTCACAGCGCTTTCCCTTTCTCTCCTGCAGTCCGTGACCATCTTCCCCAAATACCAGGAGGTAATGTAGACATTTATTTTTTAATGGGAAGGCCCCGAGATTCATTAGAACACGAATCTGAGATCTCCTCTCGGTAGCTGTTTGCTCTGTCCTAGTTTTTTCAACAATTAATTGGTTTCAGATCTGTAGGTGGGCATCACTTTACAAATCAGGATCCCAGTTTCACAAAGATACATGGTTTCCTCTCTTTGGATGCGCACATGGTCTGTAAAGTGTGACCTACCTCAGTAAGGCTGGCTGGGGACCTGGCGCTTGGCAATTCTCTTCTCAGCCCTTGATCGGCTCCATCTTCCTCACATGTAAGGAGTCTGACTTTCTTTCTCTCCTTCATTCAAGTAGTTTTCCTCCCAGGGAAATAAGCACAGTGTTGTGACAGCTCTGGTTGTCACCTTCAGTCTACAGCTCTTTCTGTGGGGTTTGAACCATGAGCTTAATTGAAGTGATCGCTCTGTGTGAAGAGCATACAAGAAAATTCTGAGCCCTCTTTTACAATCATGAGAAAGACGGTAGCTGAACACCTTCTGTGCCTCTCCTTCTGTCATGTTGTTAGCATTGTTAGGAGCAGGATAAGCTGGTGAGTTACAATCAGCAGGGATGTGAACTCTGTAAAACCACAATGAAATGGTCATTAATTGGAGTCGAGGAAAAAACTGGGGATTTTTCAGAGGAACGCAATTTGGTTTGCCTTGGTTTTAGAGTCTGACACCAGGTACATGGGAGAAATGGAGGTGGGGATTTGGATTTGTTTTGAAAATTGAGAGCAAAACCTTTTAAGGGTTGACATTTTTAGCAATTAGATTATCCGTTAGCTTGTCTCAAAGGTCTCCACCCGAATTCTTGGCAAGTTCTGTTTTGTGTCATCTGGTATATTTGTTAATTTCATTTTGAATATAAAGAAAATATTTTAAGGAAGCTGTGCAAGGACTGTAGGGTTGGGGTAAGTTCAGGCAATTACATTCAGTAAATCAAATAATGTGCCATTCACGGTGCTAAGGGCTGGGGTTATAAAGATAGAATCAGGCACTGTTACCACCCCCCAGAAACTCCTATTCTAGCAGAATAGACAGAAAAGCACGGGAACAAATCATGTACGGCTCTTCATTGAATCCCTCTGCATGTCAGATCCTGTGCATTTCATAGTGCTTAACCTTCATAATAACCCTGCAAACTAGGGACTGTTAGTCCCTTTTACAGATGGGGAAACTGAGGCTCAGAGAGGGTGGACGGGGATACATGACAAGGTGTGTTGGATGCAGGGTGGTCTGATTCCCACGTCCATTGCTCCTTCCACTCCCCGGTGCAGCCCTGGGGTCCTAACCGGAAGCCAAAAGGTGAGGAATCCTTTCTGCTTGGGGAGGGGCCTCACAAAAGCCTCCACAGAAGAGAGGACAGTTCGGTGGAGCACAGTGTCGTTTTGAATTATATGACAAATGACCGCTGAGAGAGCCCGAGAGCAGAGGCGAGCTGGGAGGGCCTAGAGGAGGCGGTAGCTGCTAAGGTCCATGCTTTGGACGGAGCACAGATGGGTTATAAAGCTGTGACAAAGGGACAAAATGATTCCAGGAGTGAGACGACTCAGAGATTGACAGGGAGGCTTTTACTGCTTTCAAGTGCATCTGCACCAGCCACTCAGAGGTGACTTCCATACTCACAAAGTAAAGTGTGTCACTGGCAAAAAGTCTAGACATTATAATGGCTTTGTGACACAAAGCATAGCACACCAATTTCCAAATCACAGCAAATGCCATGGCAACTTTCCCTGCCATTGCTCCTTGAGACTTTGGGAAGTGTAGGAATATCAGGGCAGCTCAAAGTGGGAAGAACAAAAACAAGCCCTGCGTTCTGGGGCTGCCTCCTTTGCCCTCTGACCCACCCCAATTGCAGGCACTCATAGCCACAGAGCCAAGTGACTAGAGTGGTAATACAACCAGTTCAAGGACAGAGTGTGCGTTGGCCCACTGGGGTTTGTGACAGCAGGAAACACTGCCACTTGTAGGTCACACATCAGCAGGTGACAGGCCCTGGACGTTCCCCACATATGGCCTCATGGACTCTCCACCACCATCATCCCACGAGATGGTTTTTACTTGTCTCCGTCTTCCATTTGAGAAATGAAGCAGCCGTCCTTAAAGCCAATATCCTAGGAAAGAACTGGGTACAGACAAAATCTCGTGAGTTTAATTCAAAGCCAGAAATGTGTTAACAATACAGGAGAACCGCAAGGTTTCCTAACATGGAGCGTCCCTCAGCTGCTGCCCTGGAGCTCCTCCTGGGACCGCTGTTCACATGCCAAGACCCCTGGGATGCAGAAGGCACCAACCAGGTTCTCCCTTGGACTTTGCCTGTGGTCTTTCTTATGCCTCCTACCTGTCCTCACCTCCTTAATCTGGATACAAGGGGCTTGTTAAGACCTGATCCACGTGGCTCCTCCTCTGGAGACCTCATAGGAACCCCTTCAGGAGAGAGTGTTTGGGGACAGGGTCTCAGCGAGCAGTTTCCAAACTCTTGGCCTCACGTGGAAAGGAGCTGGCTCAGTTATTAGATGGCCATCCGCTGTGGCTGGGTGGCCATCAGCTGTTACCGGTTAGCCATTAGCCATTGATACAACTGCCGTGGCTACGCTGGCAAGGGGGTTGGTTGGTTGGCAGAGAAGCAGATGGCGGATTGCGGCTAGCTAGTGGGGTTAGTAAGCGCGGATGGCGGATTGTGGATCATGTAGATCCTACTCTCTGTGTCTCGCCCGGCCGCCTGCGAGACTGGGGTGCAGGAAGACCCCTTGTTGGGGTGCTGGTGGATGTTTGCTTTTGTGTCTTGACCAGCCACCAGCGAGAATATAGTGGTATGACTCCTCTATCTATGGCTCCGTTGTGTTCCTTTTTGGCCTCACCATATCCTGCGTTCTTGTGCGGCAGCGGGAGCTGAGACTCCGCATGACAGAGTGAGATGCTGTCATGCAGGGCGGCCTGCAGGGTCTCTGCTCCCGCTCCCCACATAAGAACACAGGACATGGTGAGGCCAAACAGGAACACTCATGGAGCCATAGATGGGGGAGTCATATCTCTATACTCTCGCTGGCGGCAACCGCCTCTCTGCAATCCGCTCTTGCTAGCCCAGCCACCATCTCCTTGCTAGCCCCCATTTTTTGTTAGCGTAGCCACAGCAGTTATATTAGTGACCAATGGCTCACTGGTTATAGCTGACGGCCAACCTGCCACAGCTGATGGCCATGCAATCACAGTTGATGGCCATTTACTACCTGAGCCAGCACTTTTCTATGTGAGGCTGAGAGCCTGGAAACTGCTCTCTGGCTCTGTCCCCACAGATGCTCTTCTCGTTACCTCCATTTTACCTGCAGTGGCCCACGTTTCCATGTTCCAGTGTTATTGTTTTTTAATAAACCCTTTTATAATAAACTAATTTTAAAAAATGAAATGCACAAACAACAACCGAAATAGGAGTTTTTTCGTAAGGATTGGCTTTCTAACCTTTGAGTAAACCCAGAACATTTAGGAACTGGGACAGATATTCCTGATAGGAAGCCATCATTTTGAGGTAGCAGTGGCCCCTCCCCCAGGAAGTAGGCTGTGTTCTCCCATTGGCCATAGTTCTAACCTTCCCTGTTTATCTTACATGAGGCTCCCTTCTTGGTTTAGCGCCTGATCTGGCCCATGGGGCACTGGAGTAGTTATCTATGTGAATGTCTGTCTACCCAAAGGAAACACACCTCTGCTGCTCTCACTCCTGGCCACCCTCTATCACAAAGCAAGCACCTAGAAATACCCTTGAGGGCACTAAGTGTATTTATCTCAGTTAGACGAGAGTTAGATCACTTTCCAGCCGATGCCGCGGAAATATGAGATTGGCCCCAAAGCTGTAGATGTTTCCTGGTGAGAGCAGGATGCACAGGACAGGCATAGAGCACTGGTGATAGGGGAAGGGATGAAACCCTGGGAGGACCGCCTTCTCTAATATCCCTGGTTCCTGCCTCCGACCTGGAACCACTACATGCACCAAACAGACTGGGAAACTCAGGAAACCCTCCCCGAGCTAAGTAAAGGAAAGCACATGTAAAATGATAGAAGCCTTTGAGATAGGCCCTTGCAAAAGTCCAGTTCTGGACAACACCTGTGACTTCCCAGCCGATCATGGATCCCATAATCGGGAAAGGCGTATGCCAAGAGGATTTGCTTGGAAGCAATCATGTCAGGCCTAATTAGTGACTCCAGAGCAGTCAGCCAGGCTCCTCTGATAGAAAGCCCCACAGACCAATCCACGTTAATTGAATTTGATTGTATTGCTATTTTAATTAGTAGGCAAATTATGAAAATGTTTATTTGTTCATGCGCATGCTGTTATCCTCTCACTGCTGTGGCTTTTTTACCTTCCGCACTGCCAAATGCGACCCCTTCCCTTGTTCCCTTTAGTCAAGTCCTTTAGTTAAGAAACCGGTTTTGAATTAGGAAAGGGTAATTAAAAGTTTCAGATGTCCTGGGGAGGCCTCATGAAGTGCTTTTTACTGAATACGGGGGCTCCCCCTAGCAACTTGCCTTCCAGGGGGGACCCAGCTGCCACCTGTCTGCACAAAAATCCCAAGTCAAAGCTGGTGTCTTTTAGCAAGGTCACAAGCCACCTGTTCTAATCAGTTCCTGGAGCCTGTGCTTTGGGCTCAGCATGGTACGGGGTCTGGGGCAGAGGGCAGGGAGGATGAAAACTGGAGAGTGTTTGGTGACTGCCACCGAGATTTCTGTCTCACTGAAGCAATGGGCAACGGAGGGGAGGGTGCTCAGCAGAGGGAGAGAGAGTCAGGATGGGCTTGCAGAGAAACATGCATCTACCCTGGCTCCAGCTCCGGAGGAACTGGAGGTCTGTAGACTCATTCACTCTTTCCATGGGCATCTGCTGAGTGCCAGCTCTGTGTCGGACTCTGCGTGAGGTGCCAGAGGTGGGGTGATAAATGAAACCCTGCCATGATCTTATCTTCACCATCTGGTCTGGGGACAATGTACCATGATTAGCACTCAGTGTGAGCAGTGGGGTGAAGGAGAGAAGCCCTTTCCAGGGGGCAGCACAGGGAACGGGATCTCATGACCTGTCTCCTGGCCCCAAGTCTCAGGTCCTAAAGGAGATCCAAGGTCATGCCCGTTGCAACAATGACCACTGTTCGAGCTTGGTGAGCTCAGACTTATGGAGTCGTGATCAAGTCTGAATTCAGTGGTGTATGTCAGGGGCTTGGCATGGTGCCGCCATAAGCAGCACCTGCTTAATGGGGCCGATGCTCTTGCAATTGCGTCATCTTACGTGTGGGTCCCCTGCTTCAGCCCACACTATCTTCTTTTCTCAACATCTCCTGGTGTGTGTGTCACCCATTTCGCCTCTCAGTTGCACGCCATTTTAATCATCAGTTAGTTCTGCCTGTGTGTCAGCTCCCTGCGGCCGGAGACGGTGTCTCACTCAGGTCTCTCAGAGCCAAGTGGGACACAGGTGGGTGCTCAGTGAATGCCTGTTGGGGTGTGATTGACAGAGGCTCACACGTTCCCAGAGGGGGTGGTGATGTGTGATCAGGAGCTGTAATTGCCTTGGAGGCCAATGATATCCTAACCTGTCACCACATTTGTAAAGTTAATATTTCATTTCACATAGTTAGTGGAGACGTCGCTAAATTGTTATACCACTCAACTTTTGAAGAGACACCTCATATTAATCTCATCAAACTACTCCAAGTTTTAAACTCACTGTGAATGCAAATGAAGCCTGCCATGGAATAATGTAGGGTAGGCTGTCAGCATGCTGATAGAAAAATTGTCTCACTTTAGAGACAATTGGAGGAAATCAAGAAAATAAGTTCTTGGTGTTAGGCAGAGTCATAATAAAGTGAATTATTAGAGGCATTTCCATTTGAGAGTTTCAGTGATTTCCCTGATTAGTGGATCCTCTGGGAGCAACGCTTCTTTATAATGAAGCTGAGCCTTTCAAAAAACAAACAAACTAAGAAAGAAAACAGTCTCCATGAATTATACCAGAGAAGTGGTGAGTGCACCAGATGGCTCTGTTACAAACAGGGCCGTTGGCTCTTTGCATCATCCGTTGAAAAGTGCAGGTGATAAAGTCCAGGGAACATTCTGGGAGGGCACATCTAATGGGTTGCCTCACATGGTTGGAAGCCACAGCTTACTGGTGCAACCAGAGCTAAGGGCTGAGGTGTTAGAGGCCAGAGACCTCTTCTGGCAGCCTCCCAGCCAGGTGACTGGCCAGTGCCCCGCTGTGCCAGGAGTCACCACTTCTCCAGACTTTCTTTCTCTCACATACAAAATAGAAAATCTATGTCCTTTGATTTTTCTCTCGGGGCCACTGAGGCTCGAATGAGACAGTGTACGCATATGTGGAAACTTGGGAACTTAACCTACTCTTCCAGTACTAGAAGGGCTCATTACTATTATCTGACCCAATATTCCATTGTTAGAGAAATGAGGAATATGGAAATTCCCATTAAAGATGCGACTGTGTCCTCCCTCACATTTAATCCAGGTTTGTTAGTTCCTTAGGAAGCCTTACAGTTTTGTGCCTATTGCCATCCAGGCTTCAAGCAACTCAATCCCCTCCGTTATGATAAGATCCATGCTGGACACAATCCTGAGGGGCTCTTACCCACTCTTTCCCCTTCTGTAGGGACAGCTGGGATGGCAGGCAGGATCCCAAGGAATTGAGTCAATGATAGTAATGATAATAACAATAATACCTAGCATGAAACATGTATTAACTGCTTCTCTGTGCAATTGGGAGCACCTATGCTGAGGTGCGGCTGGGCACCACCCCCTCAGGGCCCCTGAGAGCTGTGCAGCTCCTTAGGTTGTGACCTTGGTGCAATGCATATTGGCCATGTAGGCCAGGGACTATTAAGACTCCATCTTAGACAAGGACAGCGAGGCACAGAGAAATGAGGTGACCTGTCCAAAGTCATTCAGCTTATGAGTGACAGGACCTTGTGGCCTGGGTCCACAGGCCAGCTCAGAGGCAGTCTCCTGGGAATGGTGTTACCCAGATGAACCACAATTGCCTTGGGCAGAGAGAGGATGTGTGGTCCAGTGACCAGCCAAAGCCATGATCTGCAGGGAGAAGGGACAGGCGGTGACAGGGAAAGCTAAGGGTGAGATGAATTCCAGGGTGTGGAGAGAGCATAGGGCAGGGTCAGGTTCAGCAGAGACAGAGCAGGTGGATTAGAAATTCAGGTTTTCCGGTCAAGGATGGTGTTGGGGTGGTGGATTTCGGCAAAACCTGCCCGTGGTACCTAGCGGAGCAGAGATCTCTTATTGAAGATGCCCTATAGGACACCCATTCCAAGGAGGTTACCCAGGGTCCCTTGGGTCTCAGGTTGTGACCTCAATAATAATGATTAATTGTAAAAACTTTGCTGCTGCTGAAAGCTGATTATTTTCTTCATGAGATGGAAGAAACAGATTTTGACATGAATACCTCCACGTGCTGGAGCTCCAGGGAATTACTGTGATGCCGTAAAGTGTCCAGGGGCCCAAGCTCCCATTCCCTGCTCGGGGACCTTAGCTGTGTCATTGAATAAACACATTTAGTGCCTGCTCTGTACCTGGCTAAAGAGGAAACTGGAGAAAGAGTAAAGTGGAAGCATTTAACTTTAAAGTAACTTTTAAAAGCATTTCATCCTGCAGAATAATCTGTGTTCTTAGGTCTCAGGGACAGTATTGATTTAAAGTATTTTTCTTCCCTTCAATGAAGGCTAACTGTACAATTTCTGCATATTCTTATTATATGAACCTGTGTGTAACAGTAACTAAGAGTTTAGACTTTAGAGTCAAATTATCCTTGGATTTTACACTGTTTACTAGCTCTGTCATCTTAGGAAACTTACTTAGTCTCTTGAGTTACTTCATCAGTAAAATGAGGATAATAACAGTCCTAGATCAATTAGCACTTTTCCAAGTGCAAGAGTAAGTCTACCTTACCCCGAATCAGGAATGAAGAAAATGTCTCCTTTCACACTTCAAGAAGCCCAGCGGCAGGGTGGGTAGAACCAGCAGCTCAGTGGTGGCTTCAGGGACCCAGGCGTCCCTGTCCCTGTACTCTGTTATTCTCAGCATGGGTGCCATGCTAAGAGCGGTTCCCTGAGATCACCCGGTGGCCACCAGTGGCACTTGGGTCTGTGTGCCACTCTGTTGTCATCCTGTGGGAAGTGAGAGAATCAGTTCCCCAACCATGGCACATACGTCCTTATCTTCAGTCTCTCTGCGCCATGAGTCCCCACCCAGTCGAATGACAGTGGCCAGAGAAACACCGAACATCGGTTTGCTTAAGTAATCAGGCTGCCTCTGCGGGGCTGGCTGCAGAACAAATCAGGATCCAATATGGAAAGGGGGTGAGGATACGGACTCCCCTTGTCCACCGTAAGTACCATGATAGAGGTTTGTCACAAAGAACAAAGAGATGACCCATGAAAGTTCTGAGGATGTGTTGTAGCATGGTTGCAGACGTGCTTTAATAATCAGCAGAGGCACAAACCCTTCTAGGAATTTCTGTCTGTCTCTCTTTCCAACAATAATCGCTTTGCTCTTTTGAAACATGTCCTGGCACTATGCTGATGCTTTGGAGACGGGGCAGCTCAGCTGCTTCCCCTCGGAGAAAAGACCACTCTTTCTGCAAACACTTTGCTGCTGCTTTCTGGCTTTTACATCTAATTGCAAGTGCACTCCCAGCAGTCTCTGCACACTGTGAACTAGTGTCCTAAACAAACTTCCTTGTCCTGCCGTGAGATACATTCGCATCCAAAGTATGTGGCATCTCAGAGATTGATGTGTGCGCAGGCTCCCACCACTGGCAACCAGGTGTCGCGTGGTCCCTCAGCCCAGCTGCTCGGACAGCCCTAGTGATGGAGTTCCCTGCAGGAGCCGGCACAGTGCAGGCCAGCCAGGGGATCCAAGGACAGGCAGAGGAACAGGTTGTCAGGACAGACTCCCACCTGCAGAGCATCGCAGACCTGGTATTGCGGGGCCTTGGCAGATTCACCCATTTGTAGTTTCCAGGTAGGGTATAGGGAAACCAGGTAAGAGGAGACGCAGGAAGGGAGCCCCAGCTGTGGGTCCAAAAATAAAAGTAACAGCCCTATCACCGTTTTTCAAAGGAGAGAAGGGGGGTGTGATGAGGTTGACAAGGAAAATGACTGAGTGATAACAGGCAGGTTCTGGTTTGGTGATGTTCACGTGCAGGTGTCACGTGCTCCGGGGCACACGTTGAGCAGGGCCACACAAAGCCAGGCTAGCAGTGTCCCTGGGAGCTGGAGGGCCCGGAGCATGCCCCACTTCCAGACAGATAATGCCCGTGCTTCCTTCTGATTTGGCAGGGAGGGACTCGATTTATGAATCTTCTAGATTGTACAAGATTCGGGAGCATCTCATTATTAGTTGGCGCTCTGAACCATGTCACGGACGGAATGACCGTTTGGGAGGATGCAGTTGTAGCCTTAAGCAGCTCCAGAAATGCAAGAGTAGCTGGGAGACGCGAGGGAAGGCAGGAACAGAAGAGAAATGTGGTCTCTAAGAACCTGGGTGGCTTATGTGTGCCTGTTAGGTTGCTGAGGGGGTGAGCAGAGGCCACAGAGAAAAGTATCTGAAGTCACTTTTACTGGCTACCGGAAGCGGCACTCCACCAAATGGTCTCATACGAAGGATGTGCTGGGAGAGACTCAGAGTGCTCCCGAATCTTTTGGGTTTGTGGAGCCGAAATCAATGGACTTAGCTGTAAAGGGTGAAGTACAAGTGTGTCCTGGGTGATGATGGTGAGTGATTGTGGTGAACGATTGTGGGAAAGGGTGGCTTCCCTTGGTTGTACTGGGTGCACGTCGGGCAGAGCGCAGCTTGTTCCTGGACTGGGAGCCTCGGGGGCTTGAGGATGAGGTCCGAAGGGCTCTGTCACAGGACCCTCTACAGCCTCAGATCCGAAGTAATTCTAGACTCACGCTCAAGCCTCCTGAGCCTGCCTCTGTTCTCTATGACAATACCTTCCACACTTCCCACCAAGTGAAATCAGTCTCCTACATCATTACCTGCGAGGCGGGTCTGGCCCAGCCAGGTGGTGAGCATGTGACCTTCAGCCCCATTTGCTCCTCCTTCTCTGGGACCCCCACAGTTCCTGGCAGGGGCCTGTGTTGTCCAGTCTGTGCCCCACCTCTACCTGTCTCCATCTGCTTCCTGCCCTCTCAGATGTGGATTCCCCGCAGGCCTGCCACCCTGCCTCAGCAGGGCTAGAGAGACTGTTGGGATGCTAAAAGCTAATAACTCAGCACCCCTTCAAGCTGATGGGCCTTAAATGTTGCTGCATGTTTATTTAGAAGAAAGGCTGAGGGTAGGGAGGGGAAGGAGCTGAGGACGTGCATCCCCCACTGAGACATCAGAGCCCTCAGATAACCAAAGCCACCCTCCCGAGAAGGCAGGTAGGAGACACTAGTGGTTCCTCAACCCCACTCCACCCCCCAGAGATGATCAGCTTGTTCTGTTTGAAAAGAATTCTGGGAAATACATTTTTTTCCAATTTCTGCTACTTTACTAGCCAATTCAGACTGATGCTCAAGCGGGGACCCCTGCTCCCAGCTTCCTGGGGAAGGCAGGGTCCAAGGGGAGGCAGGCTGCAGCCGTGTCCAGTCCAGGGTTGTATTTTGAGTAGAGTGACTCAGCTAGTGTTTAACTCTAGGGCAGACCCCCGACCCTCACTGTCACCTTCCACCACCATCTGCGACATCTGTTTAGACTGCAGACCCCCAGCAGAAAGGCAGCCGTGGGGTGGGGATGGGCTCAGGGCAGAGCCTTCGTCCTAGCTAAGTTCCCAGAACAGTGAAGGGAATGAGACAGGTCAGTGTGGGGAGGGGAGGGGCTTCCCCTGGACTGTGTTCTATACGTTGCTGGCCCCCTCAGGCTGAGGTCGCCTGGCTACGGCTTCCCAGCTGGAATACTGAGATGTGAACCAACACAGAGTCATTTTCCTGTGTGCCATTGAGGGCTGATGGAATAAATAATGTGTTCAGCATCTATCCCCATGGGAAGCTCTATGCTAAGGGCTGGCAATACTGACACAAGCATGACAGTTTCTGTTTAAAGGACCTCAGAGTTCAGCAGGGGGAATGGACGAAAAAAAACAGCCAAATGGGGTGCAGAGTGATAGCTGCCAAACGGGGGTTATCTCCAGGGATGGCAAGAGCATAGAGGAGGGGCCCAAACCAACCTGAGCATGAATGGAGTCAGGGAAATTTTCTAAAGCAGATGGCAACGAACTAAATCTTTTAGAATGAACCCTCTTATTATTATTTCTTGTTGAACCTTAAAAATAAATTAACAAAAAGATTTGCCCAAACGCAGGTTGTAAAAGACAGAGTTGGTGAGAGAGCATGCAATCTCAGACTCACACATCCACCAGCTGCTATCACTCCTAGAATCTCTCAGTCCCATCTGGAAAGCCTCCAAGGGATTTCTGGGTTACAAAGCTCTGATGGAATCAGTGAATCGGAAAAAAAAAAAAAAAAAATCCCTATTTGCAAACTAGCATCCCTGTCATGTAAAAACCTGTTTCCTTAAGCAGAAGTTTCTCACTCCCAGAAAATCACGTCCATTATCTGAATTAAAATCCAAGGGAGAAATGAAAAGCACACCTCCTGCTGGGTTGATTTCCTCTAATGATCTGATCCATGCCCCTTTTTGGGGTGGGAAGTTATTACAGCCATAAATATTTGTAATTCTTTCTTTGATGTATTATATTTGTTAACAGTGCCACAGGGGGGGATGCTGTGCTTGAGAAAATAAGAACATTGAATGGTGGGGACTAAAGAGAGAAAACCAGGAAGTGGGAGGGGTTCTCTCTTGAGTGGGCTTCTCCAGCAGTGGACTGTAGTGGGGGAGTCTGGGCCACTGGCCGGGGAACTTGGCTTCCAGTTCAGCCATCATGTGCCTTGGGACAGAGCACGTAGAGTTCTGTGGAACTGTCTCCTCTTCCACAAGATATCTGGGGGAGGATAAAATACGTTAATAGATGCAAAAGGATTTTGTAAAGCAGTAAGCTCCACACATGTACATTTCAACAAAGGGCACAGAATCTAAGGATTCTGCTTCCTCTTCACCCTCATGGACCATATGCTTGACACTCTTCACTTCTCTAATCCACCCATCAGCAAGGCTCCAGACTCACACAAACATTGATGCACTCCTAGCTCAATGATTTGGGGCAAGTTGCGTAGCTTTTCCAATGTTCAGTCTCTTCATTCATTCAATGAGGGGAATTACTGTTCAATTAAAGATACAGTCTGTAAAATAAGTTCATAAATGTTAGCCACTATTATGATATATGTTGGTTTTACTTTATCAATTAGGATACTTTTAGCTGCAATTAGTAAAAAGTCTGACTCCACTAGAAGAAACAAGGAGGAAAATATATTTCTCATGTACTTAGAAGTCCCTCGCTTTTCTTTTCTTTCTTTCTTTCTGTTTTTTCTTAGAATGTAACACTTTATTTTCAGTTGCATGTTTACAACATTATTATTATACTTTCTAATAAACCTTTCATTTTAGAACAGTTTTAAATTTACAAGAAAAATCACCAAGATAATACAGAGAGTTTCCATATATCCTGGACACAGTTTCCTCTGTCGTTAGCATCTTATACTAACTAGTATGACACATTTATTACAATTAATAAGCCAATATTGATATATTATTATTAACTACAGTATGTTCTTTATTAAGCGAATCTCCTGCTTAGGTTCAGTATCCCATCCAGGACACCATATTACATTTAGTTGTCCTGTCTTCTTAGGCTCTGACAGTTTCTTACATTCCTTGTGTTTGGTGACCTTGACAGCTTTGACGAATATGGGTCAGGAAGTTTGTAGTGTCCCTTAAATGGGATTCCTTTGGAAGGACGTCACTGTGCACAGTCCACTTTGTAAAGGCAGAAAATCTGCATGAATGATTTGGAATTCTCTAGCGCAGGAGATTTATCTCTTCTCTCCCATTTGTTTATGTAGCCAATCATTTATTTATCAGTATGGACTCATGGACATTTATGTTATATTTCAGATTGTAATTCAATACTGTTTTTATTATTTTGTTGCTCAGATGGTACTAGCTTTGCCCATTGGGGCTCTTCCATTTGGCTCCTCTGTTCCTTGACACGACTCCATCATTGTGTTTGTTAGTAGGCTTGGTTAGCACTTCCTTCCCTTCTTTTTTTAAATAATTTTTAATTTTCCACTATAGTTGGCATACAATATTATATTAGTTTTGGGCATAAAACATAGTATTAGACATTTATATACCTTAAGATGTGACTACCTCGATAAGTCTAGTACACATCTCACATTATACATAGTTATTGCAACACTGTTGCCTATATTCCCTATGCTGTATTTTACATCCCCATGACTCTTTTCATAACTGGAAATTTGTACTTTTAATCCTTTCCCCCTCCCATCTGGCAACCATCAAAATATTCTCTACATCTATCAGTTTGTTTCTGTTTTGTTTGTTCGTTTATTTGTTTTTTAGAGTCACATGTAAGTGAAATAATATTTATCTCTCACTGATTTATTTCACTTAGCATAGTACTCTCTAGGTCCATACATGTTGTTGCAAATGACGAGATTTCATTCTTTTTATGGCTGAGTAATATTCCACTGTATATACGAGGTGTGATCACAATGTACAGTGAATGCTGCTGCCGAGTGCCATCCAATGGGTCATTGAACCTTAGTAACAGTGTGTGAGAAGTTTCAACTTGTTTGGTGCAGTCAGCTGGGTGTGAGCTGTGGTTGAGGGAAGGTGTGTTTTAAAGTGTGCCATAAATCATCCTCCATCATAACGACACTCCCTGTCACACATCACTTCTGGTACATGGCAATGTCTGTCAAATAAAAACATTACGGTGTGTGTGTCCTCATCCACCTTATTCACCTGCTCTGGCACTGTGTGACTTCTGGCTCTTTCCCAAAGTCAAAATGACCATGAAAGGTAAATATTTTGAATCAATTTAGGACATCGAAGCAGCCATGACAGCACAGCTAGAGACACTCATGAGAGAGGACTTTCAGAACTACTTCAGAAAGTGGCGAGAACAATAGGATAAATGTGTTTGAAGGGAGGGGGAGTATTTTTGAGGGAGATTAATGGCAATGTGTCTTTTACTGTAATTTTTAAAAAAATTTAAACATTCATCGTAGTTTTTGATCACACCAGATGTACTAACATTTTCTTTATCCAATAGTCTATTGATGGGCACTTGGGTTGCTTCCATATCTTGGCTATTGTAAATAGTGCTGCAGTGAACATAGGGGTGCATATATCTTTTTGAATTAGTGTTTTGCACTTGTTTGGATAAATTCCCAGAAGTGGAAGTGCTGGATCATAAGGCAGTTTCACTTTTAATTTTTTGAGGAACCTCCATACTGTTTTGCATAATGGCTGCACCAATTTGCAATCTCTCCCACAGTGCACGAGAGTTCCCTTTTCTCCACATCTTCTTTGACACTTGTTGTTTATTGATTTACTGATGATAGCCATTCTGACACATGTGAGGTGCTATCTCCTTGTGGTTTAAATTTGCATTTCTCTGATGATTAGTGACGTTGAGCACCTTTTTATATGTCTATTGGCCAACTGTGTGTACACTTGGGAGAAATGTCTATTCAGGTCTTCTGCCCATTTTTTAATTGGTCATTTGAGCTTTTGGTGTTAAGTTGTATGAATTCTTTATAAATTTGGGGTATTAACCCATTATCAAATGTATTATTAGTGGATATCTTCTTCCATTCAGTATGTTGTGCTTTTTTTTCATTTTGTTGATGGTTTCCTTAGTTGTGCAATAACTATTTAGTTTTATGTAGTCCCGATTATTTATTTTTCCTTTTGTGTCCCTTGTCCGAGGAGGTATATCTAATAAAATATTGATAAAAGTGATATGAAAGAGTTTACCGCTTGTGTTTTATTCTATGAATTTTATGGTTTCAGGTCTTAAGTATTTAATCCAGTTTGAGGTTATTTCTGTATATCAAGTAAGAAAGTGGTCTTGTTTCATTTTCTTACAGTTTTCCCAACATCATTTACTGTATATTCTTGTCTCCTTTGTAATATTAATTGACCTTATAGATGTGGGTTTATTTCTGGGCTCTCTATTCTGTTCCATTGATCAATGTGTCTGTTTTTATGCCAGTACCATGCTGTTTTTATTACTGTCGCCTTGTAGTATAGTTTGATATCAGGTAGTGTGATACCTTCAACTTTGTTCTTTTTTCTCAAGATTGCTGTGGCTATTGGGGTCTTTCGTGGTTCCATATAAATTTTAGGATTATTTGTTCTAGTTCTGTGAAAAATGTCATTGGTATTTTGATAAGGATTGCATCAAATCTATAGATTGTTTTGGGTAGTATGGACATTTTAACAATGTTAATTTTTCCTATCCATGAGTATGGTATATGCTTCCATTTATTTGTGTCTTCTTCAATTTCTTTCTTCAGTTTCTTATAATTTTCTGAGTACAAGTCTTTTACCCCCTTGGTTAAATGTATTCCTAGGTACTTTTTGATGCAATTGTAAATGGGATTGTTTTCTTAATTTCTCCTCTGATAGTTCATTATTGGTGTATAAAAATGCAACTGATTTCTGAAAATTAATTTGAATATTAATTTTGTACCTGCTACTTTACTGAATTCATTTATCAGTTCTAATAGTTT
This sequence comes from Rhinolophus sinicus, assembly GCF_036562045.2. Lineage (NCBI taxonomy): Eukaryota > Metazoa > Chordata > Mammalia > Chiroptera > Rhinolophidae > Rhinolophus > Rhinolophus sinicus. Next base: position 38,315,915 of record NC_133759.1, read on the forward strand.
TTTGGTGGAATCTTTAGGGTTCTCTCTCTCTCTCTCTCTCTCTCTCTCTCTATATATATATATATATATATATATATATATATATATATATATATATATATTATTATATCATCTGCGAATAATGAGAGTTTTCTTTTCCAATCTGGATGCCTTTTATTTCTTTTTCGTATGTGATTGCTATGGCTAGGACTTCCAATACTATGTTGAATATAAGTGGTGAAAGTAGATATCCTCATGTTGTTCCTGATCTTAAGAAAAATGTTTTTAGCTTTTCCCTGTTGAGTTGATGTTAACTGTGGTTTTTTCATATGTGGCCTTTATTATATTGGGCTATGTTCCCTGTAATGCCACTTTGCTGCGAGTTTTTATCATAAATGGATGCTGGATTTTGTCAAATGCTTCTTCTGCATCTATTGATATAATCATATGATTTTTATCCTTTTTTTAAATTTGGTGTATCACAGTAATTTATCTACAGATATTGAAACAACCTTGCATCCTTGGAATAAATCCCACTTGTGATGGTGTATGATCTTTTTAATGTATTGCTGAATTCGGTTTTCTAATATTTGGTTGAGGATTTTGTATATATGTTCATCAGGGATATTGGACTATAATTTTCTTTTTTTATAATGTCTTTGTCTGGTTTTGAAATCAGGGTAATGGTAGTCTTGTAGGGGAGCTTTCCCTCCTCTTGAATGTTTTGGAATAGTTTGAGAAGGAGAGGTATTATTTATTCTTTGAATGTTTGGTAAAATTGACCTGAAGACATCTTTTCCAGGATTTTGTTTGTTCGGAGATTTTTGATACTGATTCGATTTTGTTAGTAGTTACCGGTCTGTTCAGATTTTCTGTTTCTTCTTGATTCAGTCTTAGAAGATTGCATGTTTCTACGAATTTATCCATTTCTTTCATATTGTCCAATTTATTGGCATATAATTGTTTGTAGTATTTTCTTATAATCCCTTATATTTCTGTGGTGTCATTTGTGACTTCTCCTCTTTCATTTCTGATTTTATTTATTGGGGTCCTCTCTCTTTTTTTCATGATGAGTCTGGTTAATGGTTTATGAATTTTGTTTATCTTTTTAAAGAACTAGCTCTTGGTGTCATTGATCTTTTATGTTGTTTTTAGATGCTATTTTGTTTATTTCCACTCTGATATTTATTATTTCTTTCCTTCGACTCACTTTGAGCTTTGTTTATTGTTCTTTTTCTAGCTCATCTAGGTGTAAGTTGTTTATTTGATATATTTCTTGTTTCTTGAGGTAGGACAACTTTCACTATGTCCCATAGATTTTGGGTCATTGTATTTTCATTTTTGTTTGTCTCAAGGTATCTTTGATTTCTTCCTTGATCTCATTGTTAAGCCATTCATGGTTTAGTAGCATGTTTTTTAGCCTCCATGTATTTGTGTGTTTTTCAGTTTTTTCCTGTAATTGATTTCCAGTTTCATATCATTGTGATTGGAAAAGACACTTGATATGATTTCAGACTTCTTAAGTTTATTGAGACTTGTTTTGTGGTCTAACATGTGGTCTATCTTGGAAAATGTTTCATGTGTACTTGAAAAGAAAGTATATACTGCTGCTTTGGGGTAAAATGCTCTAATAGTATCAACTAAATTCATCTGATCTAATGTGTTATTTAAGGCCACTGTTTCCTTGTTGATTTTCTGTCTGGAAGATCTATCCATTGATGTCAATGGTTTGTTAAATTTCCCTGCTATGACTGTATTACTGTCAATCTCTCCTTTTATGTCCATCAATATTTGTTTTATATATTTAGGTGCTCCTATGTTGGGTGAATAAATGTTTACAAGGGTTATATCCTCCTGTTGGATTGATCCCTTTATCATTATGAAATGTCCTTCTTTGTCTCTTGTTATAGCCTTTGTTTTAAAGTCTATTTTGTCTGATATAAGTATTCCTACCCCAGGTGTGGGTTTTTTTCTTTTGCATGAAATATCTTTTTCCATTCCTTTACTTTCAGTCTCTGTGTGTCTTTTGATCTGAAGTGGGTTTCTTATAGGCAGCATATGTATGGGTCTTGTTTTCTTATCTATTCAGCTACCCTATGTCTTTTGATTACAGCATTTAATCCATTTACATTTAAAGTGATTATTGATAAGTATGTAGTTATTGCCATTTTGTTTTTAATATTTATGTTCTTCCCTTCTAGCTTCTCAAAGCAGTCTCTTTAACATTTCTTGTAATAGGTTTGGTAGTGATGAAGTCCTTTAGATTTTTCTTGTCTGGGAAGCTCTTTATCTCCCCTTCAATTTTCAATGATAGCCTTGCTTGGTAGAGTAGTCTTGATTGTAGGTTCTTGATTGTAGGTTCTTTCTTTTCATTATTTTGAATATTTCATGCCAAACCCTTCTTACTTGCAAAGTTTCTGTTGAGAAATTAGCTGACAGTCTTATGGGAGCTCCCCTATAGGTAACTAACTGCTTTTCTCTTGCTCCTTTTAAGATTCTCTCTTTATTTTTAATTTTTGTCATTTTAATTATGATGTGTTTTGGTGTGGGCCTGTTTGGGTTCATCTTGTTTGGGACTCTTTGTGCTTCCTGGATATATATCTATTTCCCTCACCAGGTTAGAGAAGTTTTTTATTATTATTTCTTTAAATAGATTTTCAATCCCTTGCTCTCTTTCTTCTCTTTCTGGTATTTACATGATGCGAATGTTGGTATGCCTTATGTTGTCCCAGGGGCCACTTGAACTATTGTGTGTGTTCTTTTTTCTTTTTAATGTTCTGATTGGGTGCTTTCTACTACCCTGTCTTTCAAATTGCTGATTGAATTCTCTGCTCCATTTAATCTACTATTGATTCCCTCTAATGTATTCTTCATTTCAGTTATTATATTCTCCATTTCTGACTGGTATATTGCTTGTTTTCATTTTGTTTAGTTATTTTTCTTGAATTTTGTCCTGTTTTTACATTTGGGACATGTTCCTTTGTCTCCTCATTATGGTGGACTCCCTGTGTTTGTTTCTATGTATTATAGATCTGCTACATCTCCTGGCCTTGTCAGAGAGGCCTTATGTAGTAGGTGTCCTGTGCAGCCCAGTGGCGTGGTCTCCCTTGTCATCTGAGCCAGGTATTCCAGGAGTGTCCCTTTTGTGGGTTGTGTGTGCCCTCCTGTTGTAGCTGAGTCTTGATTGTTGTTGGCATATCAGTGGGATGGATTGACCCTCAGGCTGACTGGCTGTGAGGAATGGTCATAATGACAGCTGACGAGTTGTTGTGCAGGGTCTGACTGTATTGAGTGAGATTCACTTTAGCAGGGCTCTGGTGCCTGCCAAGTCCTGGTAGGAGCTACAAAGTGATCTGCAGATGGTTGCCACCTGTGTTGGACTTGGAGCTACCTAAGGGAGGCTAAGCTGCCAAGTGAAGCCTTCTGCCATTAGTGCCAGGCTTGGGTCACTTACTTTACTTCAACTATGGCTGAGACAGTTTCCAGAATCACATCTCCACCCAGTAATGCTCACTGGCCACTCCTAAAGAAGATGTTCTCCTGATATCAATAAAATAGAAAATCCACCAGTAAGGAAAATGGGTAGACCTCTGAGGGCAGCCAGATTCATGTGTCTGCCACACCTCTTCAAATAAGGCTCATGAGTAGCAACATGATCTTATACTGTCAAATTTCTCCCATACCACCTTGAAAAGTAGTTTGTATACACTAGGCCTTCACTAAAGTGTTGCTACTAATTTAAAATGGTTACTGGAGCATTCAGTTATTTAAAACTCATCACACTTACAGTATTTATCCTTTATGTAGAAAGCTGTTAACTGTGGTAAAACTTCTAGAAGTGAAAAAGAAGAAGAAACTATGTGATTGTTTAACAACAGAGCAATGGTTAAATGATCAATAACATATACCTCTAAGTCTATGCTCTAAAATTAAAAGAAAAACTTAGATGACATATAAAAATTCTATTTTACAATGTAGATTTCACAAAATAAAAATGCATATACACCACATTGTTTCCATTACTAAAGCAAACATATGTACAAAATAAAATTATGCATAGAAGAAAACAAGCTACCAGACGAAATCACACCAAAATGTTGACAGTGATTTTTCCAGGATATGGAAGCCTGATTAACTGGTTTTCTTTTTTTTTTCCCTACAATGTTCAAAAATTTCTATAATTCACATGTTTAGTCTTTTAACAGAGAGAAAAACAATTTTAAAATATAATGGTGCTTAGCCTGACCACAGAGAATGCCTTCTTGGCATGGAGCAGGATGTATATTTATATCTTTCTATTCTATCCAAATCAGTGTGAAAAGGCAGCCCAGATTGTGTGTGAAAGTCTCTGCATCTCATGCATTTTTAATAGATTTATTGAAACAAGAGAGCGATGAGAGAGAGGACCCCTTGGCCCTGAAAACAGGTTATATAAACTAGAAGTGCTACTATGGTGATGATGTCCACAGAAATGCGGGGTAGGGGACCCCTCTGGGAGGGCAAATGTGTCAAGAAAATGCTGAAAACTTGGCAACACAGTTGCTATTTATGACAAATTAAAGAAGATTGGCATGTGTCCTTATGCAAAGAAGAGTTATTTTGATTACAAAGAGAGTAAGAAACTGAAGCTGCCTCTAAGACAAGAAGTTTGATGAGACAGAGCAAAGGCATGAGATAGGGTTGCCAGAGGGCCAGTTGGAAGTGTAAGTGGACAATGCATTTCACTTCACCACGGGTGGGTTGCTCATGAAGACCACCCCCTTCTCTAGACACTTCACCCATAACTTCTTACTGGATAAAAGCTTTTAAAAAGCCAAATGTGTACTTTTCTTCTTCACCCTCCTATCCTACAACGAAGTGTTAGCCACACAGAGTACGATTTTAATGCATCGTAAGAAACACTGGTTGTGTCAGAATTCTGCCTTCCACACATCACATACAGACTCTACCCTGCTGTTTGTCACCATACCTGACATTCCACCATATGGCTTTACTCCTTTGAGCTTTGAATGGTCCCTAGCTACTTACGGTTCCCCAAACAGCACGTCTCCCCTGGCAGATAAAGCTGTATGTCTCTGTCAGAGCATCACATGAATTAGTAGCTGAACACCAATAGCTTCTGGATTTGAAGTTGGGGAGGCAAGACAAGAGGAGGAAATAGGCCACAAGCAGCAAGATCTTTACAACGTTGCATGTCTTGTGCCCAAAGCTTCCAGAGATCACTTGTTTCTTCAAAAATAAGACCTAGCTGGACCATCAGCTCTAATGCATCTCTTGGAGCAAAAATTAATATAAGACCTGGTCTTATTTTACTATAATACAAGACCAGATCTTATATAATATAATATAAGACCGGGTATAATATAATATAATATAAAATATAATATAATACAATATAATATAATACTGAGTCTTATATTAATTTTTGCTTCAAAAGATACATTAGAACTAATGGTCTGGCTAGTTCTTATTTTCGGGGAAACATGGTCTTATTCCCGTGGGTTGTTGCAGTCATCTGAGACTGTAAGTTACCTACTTCTTACATGAGACTGAGGAATAAGGGACCTAAAATGAGTTGAGCATTTTTCCTTTAATTAAAGTTTATGGGGGTGACAATTGTTAGTAAAGTTACATAGGTTTCAGTTGAGCATTTTTCATACATGATATCAGTTCATTCTCCCAGTTTTAGTTCATTTTCAGAAGAAAATCAGCTCTGATTAGTTAAGGCATTTGGAATTTTGCATGTTAATGCATGGAAGATTCAAAGCCACTGTTTATATGTCCAACCCAGATTCCTTCAAGTACTCAAAAGCCTGAGAGACAGAATTTTCCAAAAGCTACCGCCCTGTCTGCCCAGCAGCTCCTTTCTTCCGGGGGAACTTGCCACGCTGCTGTCCGTGGTCCTGAATGTTGTGACGCGGCAGTTTTGCGGGACCGAAGGAATAAAAGCTTAGGGCCTCGTTAGAATCTACAGCTTTCTTTTTGCCTTTGAACCTCCAGACAAAACTCTCTAATTGACCTGTGCAATTTGGTGTGACATTTTCCCAAAGTGCTCTCTACAGCCGTACTTGCTTTAGACATCAATTTTAAGAGTGAAAGGTCAACTTTCTGGATGTGAAATATTTTCTACATGACCTTTTATCTGTCATCGCTAAGATTAATACAAACTGTTTGCCCTGCAAATAACTAAAAATGTAATCAAATAAGATTATCTATTGCATAGAAAAAAATAACACCTCATTAAAGTGATTTTGTATGTAGCTCTCGGCAAATAGGTCAGTATCATTAGAGCAATGCCAGAAAGCACACAGAAGACAAAGAGGACAAGTTCATCTTCTCTCATCCCTGAATGAGCCAGGGTTCATTCTTATGGGGAACATTGAGAATCATTAGAATTGAATCCAGGCTTACTGGTACCCAATCAAAATCTGATGCTTTGCCATGCACTATGGTAACAGAGGCTCTTATTGCTCTTCACAACATAGCCATGACCCCTGCCCTCCAGAGGAAATGACAGGGAAAATAACCCCAAACACTCATAACTTGCCCCTATTGCCCCAGCAACAGAATACGAAGTGCCTTTTTGCAGGAGAGGAGCCCCAAAGCTCCTTGTACTCACATAGATTCCGTGTGCAGCTAGTCTCACAGTCGAGGTGTACATCTCCTGAGTTCTGATAGACAAACCTCCCTCATACCTGTCCTCAGACTTTGTGGAATGGAGTCAGGGAAAAACTCTGGACACGCTGCCTGGTATACTCAGGAACATATGGACTTTGGGGTCAGACAGCTCTGTTCACGTACTGGCTCTGCTAACAAACAGCTGTGTGATCTTGGGCAAATCACTTCCCCTTCATGAACCTCAGATTCCTAATATATAAAGTGGGCCTAACTGTAAAACCTACCTCCTAGTGTTTTTGTGGAGATTGATTGCAATTAGTACCATGCAGTCGATAAATGTTAGTTTACTTGTGAATCCATAGAGCACTGTGGAATCTGAAGGGTTCAGTACAGCATGTTAATTGCTTACTGTAACAAAGGAGTTTGTTTAATCAAATTGTACTTAGAAACACAACATGTAAACTAGTCAAAAGCTAAGCGATGGGGTTGGGAGACTGGAGTCCCAGGATGTCAGGCCAGTTGTACTTCAATCCCATACTCTGAAGGGGTTCCAGAGGCCTGTGGGAATCAGAGGAGGGTGGTTTATCAATTGTTCTGGGTACTCACTGTGCCTCCTTTCCACCTGCACGGGACTTGCTATCATTTCAACTTTTTCAGAAAGAAACTAAGGATCTTTTCTAGCCCTAAACTAGAAAGTTCCAAGAGCTGGGCTCTGTTCCCAACCGAACTGTTGCACACAGACTTTTCCTGGAACTCTGGAAAGTAGAGAAATGGCATCAGAGTTTTGATCTTCCCCAGAGTGCCAAGGGTGGGACCACACACCAGACAATCAGCACAGAGACCATCCCCGTATACCAAGTCCTGTTCATTCTTCAAAACAGCGCAGACCCCCATCTGCAGAGAAGTTGCCCTGAGACTCCCCCCACACAGACCTCTTCTCTCAGTGACTCTCTCATTGGATTATAAAAGGTGTTAGCTGTCTTCCCATGGTTCTCACTGTTTTTCCCAATTTTGCCTAAGCTAGAAACCCTGCAGAGCTTAGCATATAGATGATGGATAGAAGAGAACTGAGACCTTTTCTGTCAGTACAATGCTTTGTATTGTTGGTAAGCAAGGAGGCTGCCTTGAAACATGGGATAAGGAGAATCCTGGTGAACAGCTGGACAGTAAAGTTAAGACAGTGGACTATGGAGTCCAACAATCTAGGTTCAAACCCTGGCTCTGTCACTGCATAACTTTGGGCAAGTTATCTAACCTCTCCCTGCCTCAGTTTCTCATGTGTTAAATTAAAATAATATTAATTCTTTCTTCACCGGGTCACTGTGAACATTCAATAAGCTAGTACATGTAAAGGCCTTAGAACAGTGCCTGACATGTAGTGTTTCGTAAATGTCTCATTGACCCTTGGCCCTTGTTTTGTAATAAAGTGAGTTAATATAGGATTGTCAAAAGAGCATTGGATGGAGAGTCAAGATCTAAATTCTCATTGGTCCTTCCATCAACTTTATTAGTGACTTTAACAAGGTTGCCTTTGCTCTTTGGGTCTCAGTTTCATCCATTTGTATCATCAGTGGGTTGGACTAGATCATCTCTAAGGCCTCCATGATATCTACCACCTTAACCATTTTTAAGTGTACAGTTCAGTGGCATTAAATACATTCACACTATTGTGCACCCATCAACACCACTCATCTCTAAAACTTTCTTCATCTTGCAAAACTGAAACTCTGTACCCATTAAACAATGATTCCCCATTCCTTCTCCTCTAGTCCCTGGCAACCATCATTCTGCTTTCTGTCTCTTTGAATTTGACTACTCTAGGGACCTTATATAAGTGGAACAATACAGTATTTGTTCTTTTGTGACTAGCTTATTTCACTTAGCATAATGTCCCCAAGGTGTGTCCGTGTTGTAGCATGTGTCAGAGTTTCCTTATTTTTTAAGGCTGAAATATTATAGTATACCTACACCCCTCCATTGCATGTATAGACCACATGGTGTTTATCCATTCTTCCATTGATAGACACCGGAGTTACTTCCACCTTTTGGCTGTTGTGAATAATGCTGAAATGAACATGAACATGCAAATATCTCTTTGAGTCCCTGCTTTCAATTATTTTTGGTATATATGCAGAAGTGTAATTGCTGGATTTTATGGTAATTCTATTTTTAATTTTTGAGGAACCACCATACTGTGTTTCTCAGTAGCTGTACCATTTTACATTCCCAAGAAGAGTGTACAAGTGTTCCAATTTGTCTACATGTTCACGGCACTTACTATTTTCTGGGTTTTCTTGTGTTGTTTTGTTTTGTTTTGTTTTATTTTGTTTTGTTTTGTTTTTATAATGACCATTTTATTGGGTGTGAGTTGTCTTCTGTGTCTTTTGATGTTATGGCTTTGTGTTTGATATGACAGAAATGGCTGGACCTGGGGTCTTCTGCTTAGTCCCCTGCTTGGTACTTGTGTCCCGTGTCTGTTTCCTATGCAAGGAACTCAGTATTCATAGAACAATCTCCAACCCTTTCCTGAAAAGATTGTGATTTGGTTTATAATTTATGCCTTGTGACATATCTTGAATTTACAAAACAAAAAATCAGCCCAACCTCATAAAAAAAAACAAAAAAAAAAAACTCAACCTTTTTTCCTATGATTTTATGGGCATAGCACTTTCGGTGGGTTAAGATCCAAGCTCTGATCAATGGTCTCTCGTCTGCTCCCTGTATTCATGGCATGGCCCCAGCAAAGCAAGCACGGGGAACCTATGGCTGGGTACCAATAAAACATAAACACTCCTTCATTTCTAATGGTTGCTGAAGAATGCGGGTTTTATCATTATGCCTGCCATAAAATATTAAATGTAAGTAGCTCAATGTTACCCAAGAGCCAGAGCCAAGCCAGTGACTTTTCCTTCCCCTGTTCAGGGAGGAATTGTTCTGAGTCCCCAGCCTGGCCCCCTGAAGTTCCCCACGTATGTTGTTCATGGCTGGGGGCTGCCTTTCTTAAAGTCCCATGATGCTGGCAGCTTCGAGGAATGCAAGGCAGAGAGCCAGGTCTTCACCCAACATTGTTGGCTTCTTGTGGGAGAGAAAGGCTCCGAGGGGCTGCTTCTCTTCCTGACTTCTTCAAATAAAGAGAAGATTCCCAGTGTCAGATTTGACCTACGATAGGCTGTGGCAGATACTTTCTGTGCCCCGTGTCCTGCCCTCTCAGTCCATCTGGTTTCAGTGCAGTCACAGGGACAGGTTAGTGCAACTGTCAGTTTCTCCACATCCACTCACCTCACACTTCCTGGAAATGTGGGGAAGGTAATGTTCCCAGTCACAACCTCCAACTAATGGGAGGCGGGAAGATGGGGGGTGGTCAATAATTACCCAAATGCTCATCATTTGGAGGGACAGTTGTGTGTGCGGTCTACATGTTTCTTCGAAAGATCCTCAGAAGAATCGAGCTCCAGTTGCCCATAGCAAATAACTAGCTGAATTCTGCATTTTCCTTGGTTCCCTGCATTGTGTTCCTTGCCCCCTCACACTGGCTTCCTGAGACACCGCTCAAGGAAATTGTGTGGCTCACGTCCTTGTCTCAGGCTCTGCTTTTAGAGGGACATACATCGAGACACATGCTCACATATGGGAAGTGAACTTTGAGGCTTGGGAACTGACCAAAAGGGCACATAGCTCTAAAAGCCAGGTTCTATGACAAGAGTTGGGTTTTGGTTGTGGTTCTTGTTCTCTTCCCTGAACTGTCAAGGTCAGACCATTGCTTACGGTTTTGTAGATTGAGCATTACACAAAGGCACCTAATGCTAAGAGTTCGAAATTTGGCATTTGTTCTGCTCAGCAGGCCATCTTCTCAAAGGCTTCGCTATATCCACCAAAAGAAAACCCTCTGTTTTCTTAATGGAAAGGTACTATTCCCCAGGTCGTGTGGCTTCAGGTTGCCATCCGCACGAGCAGGATACCTTTTTCCGATTCACACAAAGGCATCTTACAGGCTAGCTATGGTCGTCAGTCACATGCAGTTCTGCCCTGTCTGACCATTTGTATCCATAAACCTAACACAGCCAAGGCAATTTCTCTCCCGTGCCCCACGTGACATTTTCATTTCTGCGTCTGCCTATGGCTAACGCTGGCTTCTTCCCTTATTCTTTTCCCAAAAGCTGCTCCCATGTGTTCCAGTGTTTGTTCTTCAAGTCTCTATTCATTCTTGTGAGCTTCCAAGCTCGCTTGTGTCACTCCGGTACTAAGTGGAAATCATCTGTTTATTCGTTTATTTACACATTTATTTTTCAAGAATGTATTTAGCGTTTTCTAATAACGTGCTTGCCTCTGGGTCTGTAGTCATGCGTGGATCCAACATCTGTCCTGGGGAGGGCGAACAAGTAGACAGAGACAGACCAATGATCAGTATAGTGACAGAAAAATGCTCAGGAGCTTTGGGAACAGGGAGGGGCCCCTACCCTAGCCTGGGGGTGGGGGAGGTGACAGATAACCTGAGCTGTCTTAACACGAGGAGGTAACGAGACAGATAACGAGGAGGGGTGTGGGACATGTGGAGGACATTCTAAGAGAGAACAGCAAGTTCAAGGAGACAAGAAATGTCCACAGGGGACTCTAAGCTGTTTAGTGTCATTCGAATATAAACTGGGAGGCAAGGAAAAGAGAGGTAGGGCTGGAAAAGTGGGGTTACACAGGGTCCTGTCCTATAAGATAAGCCCATTGAGGTGATTACATTCAGTCCTGTGAGGAACAAAGAGACATGTCAGGTGCTCATGCTTATATTTTACAAATAGTACAAATGTATTTTTATTTTTTCAAAATCTACCCGTGTTTCTGGATGAAAAGCCACTTGAGTTGGGGGTTCATTGGACAGGGACGAAGCCTTGGCTGTGATGAATGGGTGAGAAATGTCATGGATGTGGATTTGGTCTTCTTCACGTGCAAGTGGCTAAGCCAGTGAAGAAGTGCAGAGGCTGTGATTACGCTTGTCAATGCCCATCCCTTTCACATGATGGACCCTGGGTTTTCTGGTTTACAGAACTCCCAGGGGAATTCTGTTGTCTTTCCTGGTGAAAAAGTCAATAGGAAAGATCCCTTTGCCCCTCCTCTGAACATAGGCATGAGAGAGACAGGAACAAGAACAGGAAGAAGCAGGCAGTGGGTTGGGTGGAGGGGTTCAATCCCTGTTCATTTGCTCAAGCTCTTCGCAGGACCTTGCAAAATGTAGTGAGGTTCAACTGGGCAGAAAAAGCTTGGGGCCCTTGTGTCTTACTGACCGGTGTTCAAAGTCAGGCTCAGACTCAGGCAAGTTACCAAACTTCTCTGAATCTCAAGGAGATTCATGATCCTTCCCTCACTGGGCTGTTAGGACAATTAAAGGAGACACTCTGGAGTCCCTGGCAGAGAGTCTGACTCTGAGGGTGACCTCAGATGGAGCTCCTTGGAGGCTGGCTTGTTCCTCTCCACCTGCCCCTACTTTATGGGTCTCTTTCCACTTCTCTCTGCCTCCCTTGCTGTAAATGCACAAGTTCTATGCCAAGGTATGTCAGCATGGTCTACCCTCTCCATCTCTCTGCAGGTTTATCCACTTTCGTGCCACTACCAGGGAAGACTTCCTAACTCAGTGTTCTGATTGTGTGCTTCCTTTGCCAATAATTCATCATATAACTATTGGCAAGCCACATCCACTTTCCAGGCCTCAATATATTCTTCTGTAAAATGGATGCACAGAGCAGATTACTTCTGAGAGCTCTCTTAACTCTCACATTCTCTGATATGATACATTAAATGATAACGATTCCATGATTCCATGTCTCCCCACTGTCTAGAAAATAAAGGCCAAATGCCTTAGCATAGCAGGCGAGCTCTCCCCAGGGCCCCCACCTCATGGTCTGACTACAATTTTACTTTCATCGCCCCGGTTCCTCTTTCCTTGCCTTCGCACCCAAGTGGAATTCTCTGCTACCACCCTGGACCCCTACCACACTGGGTTTCACCATCACTTATTTTCAGTTTTATCATAACTCACAGGATTAGACAGAGAAGAGACATACAATAAACGTGTTTGCTGAGTTAATTTAAAATTTCATTCTGAATGGGCATCACTGAGGGTAAGGCAAAGAAAGGCGGAGCTTATAATCAGAGACCTGCTTGATGCGTTCACTAGACCAGGCCAGATAGACAGTTGTTAGGGCAGAAACACTGGCCCCAGAAGTACTCACAGCTCCACATTCAGCCTGCTGTCAAGACTGTTTTGAGCAGATCAGACGAAAGACTAGAAGAATGGTAAAAACTTACACGTGGATGTTAAGTCTGGGTGATAGTCACTTTGATCAAGGAGCAGCAGACTGGTATTGTGGAAAGTGCAACAGAAGAAAGCAGGGATACAAGCCTCGGTTCAGCTTTATCTTAGCTTGCCGTGTGTCCCTGAGTCCAGCTGGTTAATTCCTCAGGCCTCAGTTTCCTCATCTGCAAAATTAATATGCTCTTATCCCGGGTGCGGGGCCCCACCCTGATTGAGACATTGCCTATAAAAATGCATTGGGAAAAACATCCAAATGTGACCCCAAAGGGAGGAAACATTATCACAAAACCATTGCTTATCATCCATGACAGAGAGGCCTTCTAGAATGAGCAAAACCAGTCCCCCTCTCCAGCCGCTGAGAAATGATTCATTCTCATGGATGTGACCTGAGTAAATGGAGAACGTGTGGCAGCTCTGAAGTATTAAAATGCGGGAACAACCCGGTGGCCTCATTCGTCACTGCCCAGCTGAGTGTTTCTGCTCCACGTTACTTGTGCGTTTACCATTCCATGCTCATTCCATGAGCACATAATATTTGCTAAAGACCTGCTCTGTGCCAGGCCCTGGCCTAGGCTGTGGAGGCACAAATGGAAAAACAGGGGCCCAACCTTAAAGCACCTCAGAGCCACCCGGGGAGGCCCAGGAACACAAACAATGGCAATGTGTTCTGATCAGCAACAGAATGAAGGGCCATTCCATGTGAGGCTAAATCATCCAGAGAAATCCAGAAAGCTTCACAGAGGTAGCATTGAAGAGGAGATCTGCAGGATGCGTAAGGCATTTGCTGAAGGAGAAAGGGGAGTCATAAGGTAGACGGAGAGATGAACTTTGACATTTGGGCTGAATGTCAACACGCAAACATTGGAGGGAAGGGAAGGAATCAACCAGTAAGCACGTTTAAAGCCAAGCCAGCAATCTGGGAAGCAAGCTGACCCTGGAAATCAAGCTTTTCTTTATCTCAGAGCCTCAAGAATGTGCTGTCATTATTACCACTTGTTGCTGCCTCTCAGACAGGCAGGCACAGGGCCTGAGTCTGTGGGGGAGCTGGTTGTGCCCAGGAGGGTGTAAATGGACGAGTGGTCCCGGGGGCTGGGGGAGAGGGATTCTTGAAGGAACAACAGGCTCCTTACCTTGACCAGACATTTCTTTGGCTGAGGGTTGCCTTTTGGGGGCGACTCACTGGCTGGGGAATCTTTGCCCTCTAGAGGGGAAAATGCTGCTGAGTATCCTGAGTGGGTAGTAAGTTACATCCTTTTCTTGATTAAAACCTGCCTGCCTCTGGCTTCCCAAGACCTTTGGATCACTTGGTGATCCATTTGGTGGCTATGGCAGGAAACAGCACCAAGACACGAGGTGCATTCATTTTTAAGGATCATATACTATTGTGAAGTGGTAGTTAAAGAAATGCACACTTCAGGGCAGCCTTATAATTCTTGAAAAAGATCAGTTATGGCAGACAGCAGGTGGGGGAGAAGTAGTCGGGGGAACTCAGCACTGCGTGCACTTGCTCAGGGGATGTGGCAGGCAAACAAAGCCCACGGCGACTTTGAAGTGGCTTTCTTCTGACGTGAGTCAAAGGGCTCAGGCATCCCAGTTCTGAGAGCCTCCCTGCCACCACAGGCCCCAGGCCCACAGTGCCCTAAGACAGAAACCTGCAGTCTGGTTGCCCCTGGATTGAGACGAGCAGAGTCTCAAAGACAAAGGCAGGATAAATCAGATCGGAAGCCTTAGAGACTGTATTTCTGCAGGAAAGACAGAAGGGAGAATATGATTATTTAAAACGGTCTTTTCAGATGGCTGCTGATTCCCACGATGCTGATATTAATTCGATAATACACTTATAATTTGGAGGCCATTAGCTACAGGAAGTTAATTCTTCCAAGACGAGGGGGAAAATGAACTTAAAAGAGACTCCAATATGACCGTGTGTGTGTGTGTGTGTGTGTGTGTGTGTGTGTGTGTGTGTGGTGAGTGAGGGTTGGGGAGCCCCTAAATGGTCTTCTCTCCTCTCACCCTCATTGCTGTCAGAACCCCTCCCTCAGAACTGAAACTCTAGGCCACACCAGAGTCCAAGGGAAACTAGATACCAGAAAACTTCTCTTTCATTCTTTACAATGTCATGGTTGGGCCTTTGGAAGAAACTGGGGAGCTAGGATGAGTCTGTTACTGCTTTTTTTTCATTTTGGTGGTTCTGTTGTCAGCTAGCAGAGTTACGTGCAGATTGAATCCTGCTGAATTAGGTTATTGATGAACAAGTTAATGATAATCAATAATAACGACCACTGAGAGCGGGCTGTGTTGGGCATCGTGAAGACACGTTGGGTATTTTATCTCATGTACTCCTTATAATGACCAGAAAGAAGAGCTATTTATCTCCCCATTTTACAGAGCTGGAAACTGAAACTCAATGTCATAACCAAGCTCACAAAGCAGATGCATGATGGCGACACGATGTGAACTCAGGGACAACCAATTGTTCAGCATTTCTAGAGCCTAACATGTGAGAGGAAGAGGAAACTGAGATTGGACTGTGGTTGAAGATAAATCATGAAGGGTCTTGAGTGCCATTCTAGGGGGCTAGGCCTCCACGCTTTCTAGTTTTCTAGGCTCTGCCTGTGGATGGCCTCTCTTGGAGCATCCCCTGAAGTGTGGGCAAGCCCCAGGGAATGAGAGCGGTCCCACTGCTCAGCACCCAGATTCTGGGGTTCTGTGTGGTGCAGCCCCCGCCCCACTGCCCCCACCTAATCGAGGTGGGGTTGGGGACTGACCCTCTGCCAAATGCACAGCCACCAGCTTTCATCGGCCTGTCAGAACCAGCGTACACTTGCCAAGAAGTTGTTGAAAGCCAACTGCTTTCAAGTGTTATTAAAAGCTGAAATCCTGGAGGGGGTGGGCTTTTGTGTTTCCTTTCACAGAACCTTTTGCTGCTGCTCTGTGTGAATCGTGCTGCAAAGACTATGCTGCCAAAGGCTTCAGTCATCAGCATTCAGTGGACAATGGGCAAATGGGGCTGCTGAGTGCCTCTCAGTCACCGCCAACCATGTTGCACAGCTTCACAGGCCAGGAAGGGGCTGGTCGCCCTCATATTACTCCCCATTCTGCCCCCCCCCCCAGGAAGTAAATGGTTCAGGGAAGCACCGAGCAGCTGCATCTTCCCAACCTGTAGTGATGTCACCGGCTCCTGAAGGGCCGTTGCCCCCATTGGTGCTCAGCAGGTGCATTCAGAATCCAAATTTCAGGACTTGGAGACTTATTTCTTGGGAGCTGTCATTCATCCCTCTCTCTCCAGTGCGGCCCATTCTGGGTTGGCAGACATATACGTTTTCTAGGGCTGCTATAACAAACACAAACCAAGTGGCTCCAACAACAGAAATCTACTGTCTCAGAGTTCTAGAGGCTAGAATTCTGAAATCAAGGTGTTGGCCAGGTTCTCAGCCTCTCCCCTAGCTTCTGGTGGTCTCGGTGTTCCTTGGCTTATAGATGGTGTTTTCTCTGTGTCCTCACATTATCTTCCCTCTGCGTGTGACTGTCTCTGTGCCCACATTTTCTCTTTTATTACGCACATGGTGATATTGGCTTAAGGCCCCCTCTGCTGACCTCATTTTAACCTGATCATCTGCCATGACCCTGTTTTCCAAATAGGTCACATTCATGGGTACCAGGGATTATGATTTCAACATCTTTAGGGGACACAATTCAACGTGTAACAACTGAGTTGTTCCCTTTCCGTCTGACGCTGCTGGGGAGAAGTGGATGTGTTGGCTGCCACAGCTCATGGAGACACCCCCAGGTTATGAGACGGCCCCCCTGAACTGGAGATTATCCCCGTCAGTCTGAGTTCTTGAGCCCTGGAACGAGCCCTGAGCCAAGCATCTCTGCTGGGGTGGAGTGGAGCCTGAACCCCATTAGTGGGCGTTTAGGTTGCATTAACCCCTTCAGAGGCCCGTGAACATTAATTGAGCTCTCACTCTTGGCCCCGGAACTAGCGTTAACTGAACTAATCCTCATAACTTACATGTAAGGTGGGTACTAGATGATGCCTGTTTTACAGACAGCAGGGGACTTGCCTGGACTCACTGAAGTGAAAGAGTTGGGCTGAAAACTCGGGCACTTTGACTCCAGAGACCAAACTCTTAATCCTAAATGCTTGAAAATTTAGGATTAGAGCCTTGAAAATTCAGATTTCTTGGCTCTTCTCCCAGAGCTTCTGATTCAGCAAGTGGGAGCTGGAGCTCCAGAATCTGAATTGTAAGGGCATCTACAGTGATCCTGATGCAGTGGCCCATGAGCCACACTTGGACGTACAGTGTCCTCCTGTTTCCATGGAAATGACTTTGTCAGGGAGAGTCTTTGATTCTAGGCCTGGGGCAAGAACGACTCCTCCCACTTCTCTGACCACTGTCTGTTTCTCTCCTTTTTGGCACTTAGTGATGGGTCTCCATATTCACTCACTGCACCCTCTTCTCCTTATATCAGCCAGAGGAATCGTTTAATATGCAGACCTGGGGCCACAGCTCTGTCTGTGACGAACCCCCCACCCCCAAGCTCTTAGAATAAAACCTGAGTCCATAAAAATGCCACATGCCCTCCGTGAGCCACCCCTGCTCACACGGGGCTCAAGGCCCCGCTCTGCCAGTGGAGCAAGTACTTTAATCCCTCTGAGCCCATCTATAAAGCAGGAATGACATCTCTTCCACTAGGGTGGCAGCAAGGATGCAGTGTGGCAATGCACATGACATGTCCAGTTCTACCCCTGGACCCTAGAGGGCGCTCAGGTGACTTCACAGTAAGGTGACTTTGCACCTTCAGAATTGCCAGGCACAGTGTGCCGCTGCAACTTTCAGATTGCTCTTCTTTGGGGGACCCGTGGAGAATATTTAATAATTGCATGAGCGCTAGCGTCCTTTACTGCAAAGGCCTGCACTAGTCCCTGAGAGGCTTTTCCTGCCTGAGACCTGGGGGAACACACATCTTGTAGAACAGAAGAGGGAAGTATGGACTGTCCTGCCAGGCTGGAAAGTTCTGGGTACAGATGCCGCACCTTCCCCGTTGCCCCATGGCCTGACCAGCTGCTGTCTTACTCCAAGTGCATTGGGTTTGTCTGCTTGTTCCAAACAGACAGTGGGACGGGCTTTATGGGCTCTTAGCTAATGAGGTGGGGGCAGAGACTGCCTGACACAGACCCACATATGTGGCTCTATTTATTCAGAGGGAAGAGGAATGTGTCACGCTATGCACTGGCTCCACTCAGGGTAGTGGGCATCAGTGGGCCTGACCAGCAGCCCACCATCTGCTTCTTTGAGTGCAGGTCTGAGGGGGACAGTCCTGGTTTGAATGTGATCCTTGGAACTTTGGTACTTTGTACCATAAAGGGTTGGACTGGAGGATCTCAAGTACGTCTTTTGTTTTTCCCATTTGGACTGTTGATGCTTTTTTGAAATCTCACAAAGAGCCCTTGCGTTTTCTCTCTCTCTCTCTCTCTCTCTCTCTCTCTCTCTCTCTCTCTCTCTCTCTCCCTCCCCCCCCCCCTCCTGCTCTCTTTTTCTCCAAGGAAACGTTATTAAGAAAACCAGCAAAGATGCTTTGGAACTGCAGTGAGATTTCTGAAGAGTAATTACAGGGATTTAGTGTGCTACTCAATTGTTCTTCCAATCTGAAAAGTAAGAAAGTACCATCCATCTCAGTGGTTTCCACATCTGGCTGCACATCAGGGTCACCTGGGGAACTTTAAAAAGACAGCAATCCCCAGGCCAGGAACTAGACTGACTAAATGAGATCCCTGGGGCTGGGCCCAGGAATCTTTGCATCCAGCCTGGCGTTGTGCTTCCTCAGAGCCGTGGGGACCTTGAAATGGAGGCTTAGAAGTTTTAATCCTTAGCTGAATTTCATTTGCCCTGTGGTTTCCCAAGGCACACATAGAACCACTATACCATTCAGGTAGTCAAACTGCAAAAACAAGTACGTGGGACACATGTTCCATGTTTAATGGACGTTATCCTAGCAGCTGCACGGCGGTTGGTCGTACACCCATCTGCCTTAGTTTCCCCATCTCTTAGTGTTAGACCCGAACCGAGCAACAGCGCTGCATATGCAGGAGAAGGGGCTCAAGTGGTGGGGTTGGACTAGGTGCTGACACTGGCGCCAGCACTCACTAATTGTCTGACCTTGGGCAAGGAACAAGTGTCCCTCAGGGCCCCACTTTCCTCCACTGAAAATGAAGGTGAGTAGGTCGACCTTACAGGATTTCTGTGAGAATGAAGAGTTGGTGACTGAAGTGGTGACGTGGCATCAGGAGTTTGGGACTTCTTCCTCTTCCTCCCCTGGATCTGGAACGTATCCCCGTGTAATTTTGTTGAAGCTGATACTTGCCTGGCAGATGTCTTCCTAAAACATGCATTTTATCTTGGCCCAGGCTAATGTGGGAAGTAGACCTAAGTTCAAGGAGTTCTAATGTACTTCTTACATGTATTTCACCTTCCCCTGGATATGGACCATCATAATAATGCATGCTGACTCGATTTGCAAATGAGGGCCAGTGAGTGAATCAAAAGGCTTAAAAAACTTATAGAATACCCGTAATTTTTACTGAAAAAATTAAAATGAAAATAATAAAAATATGTACACGTATAGAACGATTGCATATATAAAGCAAAGAGTATAAACCATATTCCTAAGGGTAGTTTTGCCTGGAGGGTATAATTATAGATGATTTTCATTGTCTTTTTTTTTAAATAAACTATTTTTTAGAATAGTTTGAGATTTATAGAAAAATTTCAAATGGTAGTACAGAATTCTCATAAACCCCACTCTCAGTTTACTGTGTTATTAACACCTTACATTAATATGGTACATTTTTTATAATCAGTGAACCAATACCAATGATTATTAACTAAAGTCCACACTTTATTCAGATTTTCTTACTTTTTGCCTAATGTCCCTTTTTTGTTCTAATATCCCGTCTAGAATACCACATTGCATTTAATCATCATATTTGCTGAGGCTCCTCTTGGCTGAGACAGTTTCTCAGACTTTCTTTTTATTTTCCTTTTTCTTTTCTTTTTTTTGATGACCTTGACAATTTTGAGTTGTGTACTTGTCAGGCAATTTGAAGAATGTCCCTCAATTGGGAATTGTCTCATGTTTTTCTCATGATTAGACTAGGGTTATGAGTTTTTATGAGGAAGACCACAGAGGTTTTGTGCCATTGTCATCACATCATATCAAGGCACATCCTATCCACCTGACTTACCACTGCTGATGTTGACCTTGACTGCCCGGCCGAGGTGGTTTTCGTCAGGCTTCTCCATTGTAAATGTAAACGTACTCTCCCAACCCCTGTTCCATACTGTTTTCTTTTATTTCCTTCTTATTGTTCCATAGGATCTGAAGTTTTTTGTTGTTGTTGTTTTGTTTTGTTTTTTTCAATGAGCATAATTACTTTGATAATCAAGGAGAAAGAAAGCTATTTATATTTTGGAAACAAATGGATGAAGTCTCCTAAGACTTTCATCCTTTCTTTATATTTTGTTTTCGCTCGGTTTTCACACTGTTGCACACTGCTCCCCTAGCAGTCTCTCTTGGGAATTTGTCTGGTCACTAACCTCAGCACCTGCTGAGCGAGACTCTGCCCTGGGCCCCTGACCTCCCTTTGCTCGGGAGTGTGTATCCTGCAGAGTAACTTCCGATGGTGCCCTGTGAGCAGGCCTGTAAATCAGCCAGGAGGCCTTATCCTCACTGTAAATGTGAAGGGGACTTTCAGCTGTTTTCAGAAGGTAAACAGGGCGTAAATCTTGCTGAAGGAGAAGGTTCTTATGCAGCCACCTGAAAACACCCCAGGAGTTTGGAGGACAGTCTGTTCCACACCTCCTTCCACTCAAAACACCCAGCAGCCAGCACTGGGCTGGGCACGTGGTATTCAATTATCAGTGGGATGAATGAATGAATTGCAGCGGTGTCCTCCCGTCTCCCACCCACGGCTTTTTGTCAAAGACACTTGTGAGAGTGATGCATTGAATTTAGACAGCTTTAACGACGAACACGGTTTTCTGGCCACCTGCAGCAGGCATACTGTCCTAAAATGTACTATCCTTGGTGAGTTTTGTTTTTTTCCAAATGAAACGGTTCTCTAGAGTGAGTCTGAGAGCCGGTGACTAATGGCTCTGCCTTGAAGGGAGCCTGGTGAGGAAGCCAAGGTTCCGAGAGGACCTTGTGGGGGCTGGGTGCCCTACGGTAGACAGCCTGCAGACGTTGCTTCATTTAATACCTGAAAGAGAAGAAAAAAGTCTGCAATCATACCTTGTCAGAACCTCATCTTCCTGGCCCAGGGAGCATTCTCTGTGAACACAGAACAGTCTTAGCAAATTGTACAGCTCTGAGTGGTTGCTGTCTTCTAAAACGGAAGTGTCAACCTCGGTGCTATCGACGTTATGGACCAAATCATTCTTTGTTGTGGAGGGTTGTTCTCTGCGTTGTAAGACGTTCAGCATCCCTGGCCCCTACCCACTAGATGACAGTAGCACCACTCCCCAAGCTGTGACAATCAAAAATGTCTTCAGACATGGCCAAATGTTCCCTGGGGGTTGGGGAGGGGGATCTCCCTCAGTTGAGAACCACTATTCTAAAGGGGTAGGTAGCTCTCTAGGTCCTGTGCAATGGAATTCATTTGCACCCCTTGCTTATGCTTATGTTTCTGCTTGATGACTGAGAGATACAGGCACTTCCTGCCCTTGTGGGGCCCATGACTTGATAACTATTAATGGCAGAGGGTAGAAGAGGCAACCAAGGAGGAAATCCCCATCATGGTTCCTGTTCCAGTTATCTAGTGCTGTGAACAAAGTCCCCCAAACTTAGTAAGATAAAGCAGCAACTGTTTCGGGCTTCTGTTGACCTAGAAGGGGCACAGGACAGATGATGTGTCTCTGCTCCTGATATCGGGGGCCCTCAGGAGGAAGACTTGAGGGCTGGAAGGGACTTGATCCCCAGGACCTGAAATCATCCGAAGCCGTCTTCACTCACATGTCTGACAGTTGATGCTGGCTGTCGTCTGAAACTAAGCTGAGGCTGTGGCCAGAACCTCTACTCGCAGTCTCTCCATATGGTCTGGGCTTCCTCACAACATGGCCGTCTCAGGACACTAGATGCTTACATGGTGTCTCAGGGCTCCAAAGGTGAGTATCACAAGAGAACCAGGCAGAAATAATATTGCCTTTCATAACCAAGCCTTGGAACTCACACGGCAAAGCTTCTACTGTGGTCAGAAGCCCTCCCAGATTAGGGGGAATGTCAAAATCACATCATAGGAAGAACACATGGTCAGGATATGTTGTTGTGGCCACCTACCCAGTTCCCTCCCTGACTTGATCTTTCTGTAGAGCATGTTTCCCTCACCCCATCCCACGGGCCTTGGCTCCTGACTCTCTTCTCTCAGGCTCTCTGCTCTCCTTTCATTCACCACAAAGCCCTCTGCCCCCTCCAATCAAAGACACTGAAGTGAAATTACCCTCCAGTTCTGCTAGAAGAGGATGATCCTGGGGTTCTGTTTGGTTTATTCCCTCTAAATATTCCCAGGGTCTCTGAGAACCGCTTCATTTTCCATTCTAGATCGCCTAAGAAGAGCGAATTCCATTTCACCTTGAAAGCTCATTTTAAAGCAAAACCACAACATGGTGACTATGAGGTTAGCTCGATAGAGAATTGTGGTGCTGAGGTACTTGAAATAAGATTGTGTGTAAATCTTTGCTTCTAAGAGACTGTCTTAAAGAGAGAACTTGTATCTTTCAGAGTCTACCATGTGCCCTGCACATACTGGCTTCCTAATAAACGTTCTCTGAATAAATGTTTCTGACCTTGGTCACGGGGCATTTTATTGTATCCAATAGTGTCTATATTAGAGGCTTGTGAGATTTTCCGTGAGCCTAGAAGTTCCATATAAAATATAATTAGAATAGGAATTGTCACTCCTCTTTAATCGTCATGCAGGTTCTGGTTACATTGAGGAAGTGATGATTATTCTGTTAACTTGAACGAGTTTCTAGGCTGTGGCTGCAGCCAGATTTTGCCTGTGATAGTTTTGAGTGAGTGCTGCAAGTGGTCTGTCATCGCTGATGTCTGTGCAGCCTATTCTTTGTTCCTGGCTGAGGACTCATTGGTTTGGCCATTGAACTGTCTTTGCTGAGTAACTGCTATGTGCTCAGACTCATGTTAAGTGTCAGGCATAAATGACAAAAGTCAGTTTCTGCCTTCAAGTCTCAGGGCCACTTCTTGCTTTCTTTGCTTCTCTGCTGTGTTTATTTCCAGTTGCTTATATTCTTCCTTCTCCAGCCTTCTCTCCCATTCTGTGGCTTTCCTAGTGTATCAGTCTGCTATACTTTCAGTAATGCTGCATAACAAACTATTTCAATCTCATTGGCATTCAACAATAAGCATTTATTTACTGCTCACTTGTCTGTCATCATCTGGAGTTTGGCTGATTTAGACTGAGCTCAGTTGAGATAGGGCCCAGGTCTACTCTATACATAGCTTGTTGCTGAGCCTAAAGCCATCCAAGACATGTTCTCATGGCAAATACAAGAGCACAAGGCAGCAAACCTGACTGCGCAAGCACATTTTAAGTATCTACTAACATGTCTACTAATATAGCAATGGCCAAAACAGTCATATTCTCAGCCCAAAGTCAAGTTGTGTGCCAGTAGACTCCTCCCAGGAGGCAAGGGGGAAAGTGCTTGAATATTTCCTGAATAGTTATCTAATGTATCACACCTAGAACTTCTTCTATGAGTGTCATGCTCTTTCTGGCCTCTGGGCCTTTGGTAGCCATCAGTTCTACCTGAAATACCGTCCATTTGGGGGTCAAGCTACTTTACTCCCTGACTCATTCCTACTCTTCTTTTGACATTCCAGCCAGGAGTCAACTCCTCTGGGACACCTTCCCTAACAAGACAGTTAGGGTTGTGGACTCTCCTCTGGGTTCCCATTACATTCGGCATATATGGACCCCCTCTATTATCTTAACTCCTCCACTATTCCATGAATGTTACATCTTACTCACCATTATTTCCCCAGCATAAAGCACAGACTCAAAGGTTCTGAAAGACAAATGCATGCTGTGTTTGTGGCACTGGGTGAGGCGGTTGTGACCTCTCTATACTGAGAGCTCTGGGGAAGCACAGAAAGCCCTGAGGTTTTGGTGTTTCCAAGTGAGAGGCCCATTTGGAATGAACCGTATGAGCCGTCTGGGCATATCTGACTGTGTCCAACAAATGCCATCTGCTTTTCGGGCATATGGAGACTGGGGAATCAGTGTAGACCATGTGGCTTAAGTTTGTTCTAGATGGCATCATATCCTCTCAGGCGCTTTTTGCTTTTTGTTCCCCCCCACCACCGGTCTTTCCTTAGATGAAGAGTAGGTCTGGTTAGCTGCCAGTTTTCTCCGTGAGCAGTAGTTTTGGGGGACTGGATACAGGGTGGTATTGGGTGAATCAGGGCTCTCTTATGCAGGATTTGTCATTGATTTGTCATTGGTGTTCCTGGGTTGATTTTTCGGTAAAGGGGATGAGGCTGGGACTGTGCAACAGAAGGTGGTGCATGTGGTTAAAAGCAGTGACATGTGTGGCTGCCACTCAGCTCTGTTTAGATTTTTCCAGAGGCAATAGGGAGGGTGGAGGGGACAGACTTGCAGGCTGCTTTCAATCCACTCCGGACTTCACTTTCTTCAGAATGAGGCTGGAAATGGGAATTTATATGTGTACCGGGTGGTACTTTAAAATCACAGCTGTTCCTCATTTAAAGGAATCCAAGCCTTTCACTGTGAATGATCATTTTGAAGGTAACTCAATTATCTGTGTTTGCCGGTTCAATATGGTACTCTAAGATATAATAGCCCATCATCCCAGCTTTCTGAAGCCATGCATGGCTTCCCAGAATGGGTCTTCATCCAAAGAAGTGAGTGGAGACATTCAGAAGCCTCTTCCAAATCAATACACAAAGTATGAAACATGGCAGGGGATGGCAGAGTCCCAAACCCTGCTATCTCTTCTTGTGCCATTTCTAATTCCTCTAGGCATGCAAACATTCAGATGAGTCTTACCATCTCAAAGGTGTTTATTCTGTGCCAGTTGAATTGGCTGTAAAATTCATCAGACAAGATATCACACTGTTTATTCAAATTTAGAATTTCATGTTAACCAAATTCATGCAGCCACCCCGCATGTACGAGTAATAGCCCAAACTGGTTCTTTTGTTGGGCATTGTCATTTAGAGAAGGGCTACAGGGAGCTGAAAAAAGAACTTCTCGGGTAGGTGCAGGGTGTGTCTGGCACCTCCATCTTGTTTTCAGTGACCCACTCTGCTTGTTGCTCCCTTTCGATCCACTCTGCATAGCCCCGTGCTGTGCCCGCCTATATGCCCACTTCTGCCCCTTCAGGTCTTCTGAGCGGTGTGCCCTGCTGACACAAATGCTTCGCGTACAGGAGTTATTCAGTAAGCTTGTAGGATTGAATTACGAGAATTAGGAACAAAACTTAAATATGCAGAAACTCTGATCCGAGCCTTTTTCAATCCCTGCTTATCCAAAATTGAAGCTGAAATCTTTCTTTGACTCTTTGTCCAGGCAGCCTCCCCCCCTTTGACTCTTAGCCAATGATTTTATCCTTCAGTATCTCATGGTGCTCACCTCCCAAACTGAGATAATGACCCCCTTGCTTGTGGCGGTGAGAGTGACGGATAATGAATGGAGAGTGAAATACATGTGGGCCTTGGTAGATGCTCCAGAATCTGGAATAATGGTTAATATTGGGACCCTGCCTCCACCAATCTACTCAACCTGCCTAAGCTAGTAGCATTGACTTCCGTGTACTATGCCACTGTCCACCATGCTGTTCTTTTCTTCTAAAAAATAGATACCAAATACTGGAAGAATATCTTAACCTAGCCTTTATTTTTTTATGTAGTACTTCTCTCCTGGGAGGGATTTCATAGCTGTACTAATCCAGAGAAGTATTGAAGTATGATTAGAAGTGGATGGAAAAGGTTGTCAAAATAAATTTCTGAAAAGGGAGAGAGAAAGAGAGAGAGTGAATGAGGGAGAGAGAGAGAGAAAAATGTATTAAAGTTTCATTAACTTTTTAATGAGGGAACCAGCAAGATGACAAAATCGTACAAAAGAAATATGAGAAGTGGAATTTTATATAGCCCGTGAAATAAAAAGGAATGATGAGAAGAGATAGGTAAATGAATAATTTCTGCAGGGCAGTAAAATTATAACTTTTAAGATTCTTTTCTACCAGCATCTCCCCCTTATTCGTTTCCTATAAGTTAACCTCTAACCTTTGCAGAACACAAGATATCTGGGTCCTAATCAATAGCAAACAGTATGGAAAACACAGTTGAGTCCCCATAGAGCAGAGTCAGCAAACTCTTTCAAACAAGCCCAGATAGTAATGTTTTAGACTTTGTCGGCCATAGGGTCCCTTATAATTACTCAGCTCTGCCCTGCAGCACCAAAGGTGCCCTAGGAAACATTTAAATGAATGGATGTGGCTATGTTTCAATAAAACTTTATTTATAAAAACAAGTGGTTGACTGGATTTGGCCCACAGGCTGTAGCTGACCCCTGTTCCAAGATGATTTTAAAGGGTCATAGAATCATCTTTTAAACTTTTTTCCAAGTTTTGGTGTGTTTTTTTTTGTTTTGTTTTGTTTTTGTTTTTTTTTACCTGCATAGGTTTAAAGTACAGAAAACACCAAGTGCAAAGGCACTGGGGCGTGAGCTCATGCATCCATCATATTTGGGGAACTATAAGCAAGTAAAAATTCCTGAAGCACTGATATGGGTATATTAGTGATACAAAGAGGGACAGACCTAAATAATTAGGAAAGAAATCACCCATCTTTTTACCTGAAGCAGTAAGTGTACTTCAGTAATACACCTGGGCAAGAAAGTGAGCTAGACCTGATTTTAATCCCAACTTTCATCCCATTGTGTGACCTAAGAGGATTGAGCTAATCTTACTAAACTTTGGTTTTCCTGCTTTGAAAATGAAGATAATATTGGACCTACAGAGGGTTGCTGTGACAGTTAAAAGAGATGATGCATATCTCAGTATTCAGTAAATGATAGCTTTTAATTATAAAACTACCATTAACATTATTCATTAATCAAAGCCAAAGGGAGGTCCTAGGGCTGCCAGTGAATCCACAGGCAGTTGTTGGAAAGGGTAGGTGCTGGGATCATGAAGGTGTGATGGAAAGTTCTATTGCTCATGTTCTTCTCATTTAAGGTCCATGGTCCATAAGACTGTCCTAAAACCAACTCAACCATTCCCTTCCATACTGGGTTTACAAGCCCAGAGTTTCCTGGAATTCCTATTAGGAATCTCCTCACCCCCCACCCCCAGTAGCAGTTTATAAACAACAAGGGCTCTGGGGACAGTTACCTTGTAAACAAGGACACAGTGTACTTAGAGCAAAGCTGCTGGGTTAGCAGCCACATTGGCATTCAGACAATGGATGTGCTAATTAACAATGATTCCTACCTAGTCATTAAAGCCTTAAGAGTTTCCCTAAGAAATATAGCAGCCCCTCTCACTTATGGCCCTGTCAGCAGTGTCCTGTGCTTTCTCAAAGCCAGTCTTTAAAATTATGCCTCTTATTGTTTTTGTTGTTATTTTCTTTCCTAATTGGGACCAGTTATCTCCTTTAGAGCAGAGGAATTCATCTTTCTTTACCCAACCTCCTGGCACCCTCAGTCAGGCTCCATCTTTTCAGGGAGCTACCTGTGCCTCACTCAAGTTGCTAGTAATATCTGCCTTCTGTTAGCAGCTCTAAAGCGTACTCAGATGGCCTCGATAAAATATAGCAAATACTAATGGTAAAGTATTTACTCTGGGCCATCCTCTAAGAGTAATGATACAAATGTCAGAGAGTACTGTTCATCTTTGCCTGGATTCACCAGCAGGCTGCCCAGTGGTCCTGGGCAAAGGGACAGCCCAAGTGCTAAGGCCGCATCATACTGCAGAGAGGCTGAGCTCTCAGAGTGGACTCAGGGCGAGTCTGAAGGCTGAGCTTATTGAAAAATGGCCAGCCTGGGAAATTGGCCCCTATTCATCCATCACACACTAACCACTCGGGAATGTGCTGACTTGTTTTGCTGGCTCCTTGTGTTTGGAGAGTAACTAGGCACATGACCTTCGTAACTAGGAGAGGGGAAGGGTGGAGGAGATGAGGCCAGAAATAGTTATGAAAGACCCTCCTGAAAATGGAGAGCAGAGCTTCTCACCTGGCAGCGTCCTGCCGCCACGCACCCAGCGTTGCATGGCTCAGGGTGGAACTCTGGGCCACCCAGGGGTGCTGAGCTGCCATTTGGCTGTATTGCCTTCTGTCTCTGTCTCTAACTTGGTAAGATGACATGCATGTTATGGTTACAGACACACTGTATGCCCTTTAGTCATAAAGAAACTTTAATTATCAGTCACAGGTACCTTTCTACCTACCACACAACCGCCCCTTGTGACAACCATGTAAACTTTATTTCTGTGTCACTCCTTTTGTGACTGCGCCCACACTGACCCCCATTAAATGGGCAAATGTCCTAGAACTGTGGGTGGCACTATTGGGAAAAGAGGATCTCTTCCTGTGCCTGTGTCACGGCTACCAGCGTGTCATGTTTTAACGTGGAAGGGGTGAATCTGGAGTGGGCCTGGGTGAATCAGGCCTGCCCGGTGGTTGGAGGGAATCGGGCACATCAAGTCACCCCTTTGAATTCCCTGCTGTGAGAGAGACTTGAAAGACACTTTGTCTTCTCGCTGTTTCCCCTCTCGCCTCTCTCGCTGTCTTCCTGCCACCAGGTCAGCATTCACCTGTGCAAGGTGGCCCTTCTCGAGGAGGTGGCCCTGCCCACCACACGGGCTGTCCTCCTGCTCGCTGGCAGATATCCCTCAGCGTGAGGCACCTCTTCAGTCACCGTCACTTGCTCTAGCCTGTGCCACACTCTACCAGGCCTGGTCCCTGTCCTTTATCCAAGAATTAGTTGGTAGGGGGAGGGCCTTACACCTGACTCTCACTGTGTTATCAGAAGAGCAAATAAGCTAACACGTAAGGCTGAGGTGTTTTCCAGAAAGAAAGTTGTATTGCTATTAAGTTGTACCTGGGTATGAGAAGTACCTGTCTTGGACTGCCATTTCGTATTTAATTTTTTTAACTTAAATGTAAACCTTCCCTCTCCTCAATAAGTAATTTGACTCAGGGAATTTGTCTGCCACTTCACATACTTGTTTTGGTCATTTGAGCCTCACTTTCTTTTATCTGTAAAATGGGAATATTACTAGTCATCTCATAGGATTGTTGTGAGGCTTAGCATTTAAAATGCTGGGCATCTGGCATAAGGAGGGTGCTCAGCCATGTCAGCAGGTAGAGGGCTGCCAACATATAGGCTGATCAGACACTTGAGGCAGTCAGGGCCTGCGGCCAGATTTCAGGGGTGAAGGGTCAGTGTGGTTTGGAGCAGCCTTGGAAATGTTCTGGAGAAGGAAGGCATTGTGCTGCACCCCATGGGTTAGTCAGTGTGAAAAGAAGCTTGGCCGGCACAGAGCACCAGGCAGGTGACAGAAGGAGAGCTGGGGTCAATATGCTCCCGGTCCCCAACTCACACAGCACCTCCCACTCCCACGAGGGATGGGGCGGGACCCTTATGTCCAGGGCTTCACGGGGGAGAGGTTTCATTCCACTCAAGAGCCGTGTTTATTTCCTCAGTAGGTGAACATCTGTTTGTTGCCTTCCTTCGAAAAATGTAAATTAATGTAAGTTTGAGAAGTTCACCGTAATATTTCTTGAGCATCTAGTTCACATTAAAACTCACATTAGTGGTGACACAGCTCAGACATCGTCTCCCTACCTGCAGTGCCTCCATCATGCAGCACTTGCCCTACGGAATCTGACCATCTGTTTCTCCCACTGACTGAGCTCCTCCAGGGAAGAGCCCGCCAGCCGTGCACAGAGCCCTGGACCCACAGCTCAGTGAACATGTGCACTGCCAGGGAAGACAAACATGGGTGTAGATCATCATCATCAGAGGAGAAAGTGCCCTGGGAGTCAGCAGAGCGAGCAATCGACCCCCTGGACATCTCCGGAGTGGATTCCCAAGGCAGGCCACAGTGGAGATTTTCCATGAGGATATCCTTGAGCCAAAGCTCCTATGACTGACAGAAGTCACTATAAGCTAAGGCAAGATAGAGGGCTCTTCCCTACAAGGATCTGAGCTGGATGATAGCTAGGAAAATAATTGTCCTCAATTTAAAAAAAAAAAAACTTCAAAATATATTGCACTATAGTTTGTACTACCATTTCAGACAATAATAAGGATAAAAAAGGAACTGAGAATTAACGTGAGCTGGGTACCAGTTACTGTGACAGCCATATCACATGTGGTGTCAGTCCTGACAATGCACCAGCCATATAGTTGACATCCCCATTTTACAGGTGAGGAAACTGAGGCTTATAAAGGTACACAGCCCCAGGCCACGTGACTAGTAAAAACCAAAGCAAATCCAAGCTTGGAACTCAGCTCAATCGCATAATACCTGCCAGGGCTTGGGCAAGTCACCTCCATGGACCTCAATCTGGAAAATAGAGAAGAAATGAGATATTTTGTGTTAAATTTCCTAGCAGAGGGCCAGGGGTGTAGTAGGTGTCTAACAGATCTTAGTTTTTGTTAAATTGTCTGAAATGTTACCAATTAAAGTCATTTAGTCCCAATGAATCCTCTAAAGTAGCAGTGGTGGTTACTATCCAAGTAATAGGATATTATTGCCCATTATTCTCAAATAACCATCTGATAGTATATGATATATTATATCCCATTAATATCAGATTATATCCATTGGGTATAATATCAGGTAGTTAAAGACTGCACTTCTAGAAGGGGCCAGAAATCTGAACTGGCCCCACGTTTCTGAACGCAGCCCCTGGCCCAGCACTACCCATGAGCATGCACTCCCGACATCCTTTCCAATAGACACATGCCCATGCAGTCACACCAGTTACTCCTTCATATCCAGACATGCAGACGTGAACACAGACTCACAGGGCCTGCTGGGAGAGGTTGCCACAACCTAGAGTGCTCCCCTCCTCTCCCACCCCAGCAGAGAAACCCTCCAGAAGTCCAGCTGTCCATGGAAAGCCTCTTTGGAGTGTGGTGATCTGGTGTCTTGGTGACCGTGGCCCCAACCTCCCAGGGGAGCCAGATGAGGTGCCAATTAGGGCAGCCTGCTGCTCATAATCGGACAGGCCTTGGTGGAGGATGAGAGTATTGAGAAAGGGCCTTGTCAGCCTCCCGCACACTCGGATGGATATTCTCAGCACTCAGCCGGCCCTGGCAAAGCCCCTAAAGGGCCTAAAAGAGAGCAAGGTCTGGTCCAAGCACAGGGTCCCACTGACTCCTGAGGTCCAGTTCTGGGAGTGGCCCAGAATCACCCTGCCTACCTCAAATAGGAGAATGACCGTTCCTACTCGGGCCTGCCGCCTGTTGACCCACCTCAAATGCTGGCTGTGGTGTGAGATGACTCTATCTGCATTTCCTAAAGCCAGAATGAAAGTTCATGGCCACCTTATGGAGCAGGACAAAGCCTCCTCAGGAGGTTGCTGTATAGCTGTGTGACCCTCACCATCTCTGCCAACATTCATGGAACACCTGTTGTGCTCCACCTGTTCCTCCTGCTGCTTAGACATCTCCTCCAGGAAGCCTTCCTGGCTTTAGACTGGGCTGCATAGCACCTCAGATATGTGTCCTCCCAACATAGAGATTTTTATTATTAGTGTCACTTTAGCACTTGCCTCGTGACCCAAGATGGTCTCTTTCTGTGAGAGAAGCAACACAAATAGGGACACCGAGGCTGGGCAGAGAAGAAGCTGCAGGAGCCACTGTTTGCAGGGGTCAGAGCTGAGCAGAGACTCTACGATCTACCTCATTTTATACTTTTTCCACCGCCTTTAGATTGAGGCTCAGGGAAGGGGATATTTGGGACCCAGATGTCTCATGCAGAGCACAGAGGACTCCAGTTTGGGGGCGTCTGGGTGCAATCATTTCCCGCTTGTCCACGTGTCAACCAAGCTGCCCCAGAGGCTCCAACTTCTCCTCCATCTGAGCTGTTAAATATAGTAATGAGCTGGCCAGCCTCAGTGACTTAATACGAGGAAAATAGGATACATTTCTGGATGGCATGGCAGAAATGCACACACTTTCAGGATGCTGACAGCCCATGACCAATAGCAAGGGGTTAAGTAGAAAGTGGCCCAGGGAGAGCATCTCTCCTGTTATAATATCTCCCATTATAGCCAGTGAGCCCTGCTGACACTGAGGGAGGCTGCTCTGGCCACGTCACATCAGGGTTAAGTTGTCTTGGATCCTCTGTCAGAGCTGGTGGCTGGCGGGATGTCTGCTGGGCAGGCTGGGGCTCCCCACACTCTGTGTGTCAGAAGGTCTCCTCTGTTCACAGGTCTTCTCCACTCAGAATTCTGTGAAACCTAGCCCTCCTGTCTCCGAATGTCAGGACTACATAGCCAACCCCCTTTTACCTGCACTTGGAAAACTTCCCAGAAGCTTCTTGGCTTTGGGGAACAGTTAGAGTTCCTGGAGGTGGCTCTAGATGGGTTCTGGTCACAGTATATGGCTCAATAGTCAGTGACCTTGGGAGAGACTGAACTGTCTTGGGGGGGGGGGGCATTTTTCATCTATAAAATGCCTAAAATACCTATGCTCCTGTAGTATTAGTATTTAAAGATCATTCCCTTAATTAATATGAAAGCACTTTAAAAAAAATAAGGCAATAAGCAAGGCATTAGGAATGCCGATCAGCCATGGAAATATGATTCCAGACTGTGAACATTTCTTGGGTCACGCCTCGCATATTTGAATCTCTGCACAGAGCTGAAAGGCACCCAAGAGATTATTCTAGATTGATACAATTCTCGTTCTCCACCCTGGCAGCTTAGTACCATCACCTGGGAGCTTTTTCAAAAGTATCCATTCTTTACCACCACACCCTTCCCGTCACTCCAAACCCCCCACCGCCTGTATATTGATCCTGTTAGTCAGGGGGAAGGAATAACTGCATGGGTGCTTTTAAATGCCACAGATGATGAGTACCAGGGGAGGAATGGCTGACTTGACCCAGCCCTTCGTTCTGTAGGTGCTGATGCAGTGAGGTCTTCCTGGGAGCAGCGGGCCTCCCGCACATGTCCACACGGAGACAGTCATCAGAAGGCAGAATCAACCCGAGAGCAGAAGCCACAGCCAAATCGGCTTACCAGGCAGGGCTGGCAACCAAACCTCCTTCTGACATCCAGGCGTCTACACCAAGAGCAAAGATCTTGTCATTCAAAGTGTCTCCTCTGAGCCTGCTCTCACCCCATGAGCCGCCCACAACACCTGCCACTAATGCTGCCCTGGGAATTAGTGCAGAAGCAGGAGATGGCAGTTTGTTTGCTGGTGTTTGGGGAGACATGCAGCCTTTTATTCTGGCTCTCCCTCTGGACTCTGAGCTCTTCAGGGCAGAAGCTGAGTGTTCTCATCTTTGCATCCCCTGATACAGGAAATCAAACCAGGAAAAATGTTTGGTGGGTGGATAAGTGAATGAACAAAAGCATTTAAAGTGCTCAAGTGCAAGGCTTAAATTTAAACCACGAACATCATTAAATGAAACCATTTCCGTACTCGAGGAGCGCTTCTGTCCTACATTTTAACTGAGTCAGAATAAAAATTATTTTGATGGTTAGCCAGGCCTACACTAACACCAAACGTAATGTGTACTCACACTAAGGAAGGAAAAGGAAGAAGGAATGGGGCTTTTGATTCTTTGCCTAGCTTGCAATAAGCCCTCTATGGTGTTAATTGTTTATAATAACTTAATGACATAATTACTTCCGTGTAGGTTGCCTGGAATAGTGGAAATATAGCAGGATCTCAAATCCTATAAAATAGGTTTAAAAGAGAGGCTGGCTCCACCTCTTATTGGTTGGGTGAAGTTTGTCATATTGCTTAACCTCTGACACTCGGCAGCTTCATCTTGAAAGAGGGATAATAATATCTATCTTGCTGAGTTATGACAGTGGGGACATAATATGCTCACTTCCAATTACATTCTATTGGCCAGAACTAGTCACTTGACCCCAACCTAACTGCAAGGGGGACTTGGAAATGTGCAGTCAATATCTACTTCTCTCTATGGGCAGCGAAGCTCAGTATAGATTAGTTTTCCCCTCACACTGACTTCCTCTACCCCCACCCTGGGAACACATTTATAATTTAGAAAGGAACAATGGTGGATTAGAAACCACTCCTCAGGTAATCAAGTTCCCAGGTTTGTGGTCTTACCTCCTGCTGTAATCCTTCCTTTCTTTATTCCTTCCTTCGCTCATTCATCAACAAGTGTCTGTCAAATTCCTCATGGGCCAAGCAGCTGTAGGTTTAGTTGAGGATAGCATGTGCTTCCATGGCTCTACCATTCGGGCAGGAAGGCTTGAGGCAGGCCTGGAGTAAGAAACAGGCAGTAAATAAGTGAGAAAATGACTGAGAAAGTAGAGTAAATTCAGCTAGCGATGAGTGCTATGATAAAACAAAACTGACTGTCGTGGTAATATGTGCCTGGAGGGGAGAGGTCAGGCCTTAGAGATGAGAGTCACCAAGAAATACCTCGCACAGGAGTTGTCATTTGAATAGAAATGCAAATGTCTGAAATGATTATCCACACAAAGTCTCCTTCATTGAGAAATGATGATATGGTATCAAAACCAGAAGGGAAAGGTGTGACATCTGGAATGGTGGAGTGAGGAACTTAGCAAATACTCTCCCTAGAAAAGGACAGTAAAACTTAAAAATATTTATCAAAAACAATCATTTCAGGACTCTGGAAATTAACCAAAAGCAAACAAACTGAGGGAATATTATGAATAATTTTGTGCCCATAAATTAGATAGCTTAAATGGAATGGAAAATCCCTTAAAAAATACAAATAATTAAAACTGACTCAAAAAAGAAACTGAGTAGGCTTACAGCAAATAAATTGAATTAGCAATTACAACTCTTCCCACAAAGAAAGCCCATGCCAGATAACTTCACTGGTGAATTCTATCGCATATTTAAAGAAGAAATAATGCCAATCGTTCACACATTCTTCAGGAAACAGAGGAGAATGAGGGGCCAGTATTATCCTGATACCAAAGTCAGACAAAGACATCATAAGAAAACTACAGACCAATATCCCTCATGAAGATAGATGTAAAATTTTCAAAATATTGACAAATCAAATCCAGCAATATATAAAAAAGATTGTACACCATGACCACACAGGATTCATCCCAGGAATCAAAGGCTGGTTTACCATCCAAATATCAATTAATGTAATACACCATCTTATTAGAAGGGACAAAATTAGTGAGGACAAAACCCACATGATAGTCTCAATA
This sequence comes from Rhinolophus sinicus, assembly GCF_036562045.2. NCBI lineage: Eukaryota > Metazoa > Chordata > Mammalia > Chiroptera > Rhinolophidae > Rhinolophus > Rhinolophus sinicus. Next base: position 38,351,268 of record NC_133759.1, read on the forward strand.
AACACAGAAAAAGCATGTGAAAAAATTCACCAGCCACTTAAACTAAAAATAGAGAAACCTCCTCAACCTCATAAAGGGCACTGACAAAAAAATCTACAGCTAGTATTATAGTTAATGATGAAAGTCTGAAAGCTTTCCCTATAAAATGGAAATAAAGGCAGAATTTCCACTCTCAGCATTTCTTTTCAACATTGAACTGATGTTTCCAAGTCAGTGAAATAAGACAAATTAAAAATAAAAAGATACTAAAGACATTAAGATTGGAAAGAAAGAAATAAAAAGTGTCTTTATTCACAGACAACATGAACCTAGATATAGAAAAATCTTCCAGAATCAAAATTCTATTAGAACTAATGAACAAGTTCATCTAGTTCACAGATATAAAATCAATATTAAAAAGTCAATCGTGTTTTTATATACTAGCAACAAACAATTCAAAACAAAATTAAGAAAACAATTTCATTCAAAATAGCATCAAAAATAATGAAATTCCTAGGAACAAATTTAACAAGCGAAGCACAAGATCTGTATACTGAAAATTATAAAATAAGACATTGCTGAGAAAAAGTAAGAAATATCTAAATCAATGGAGAGACATCCCAAGTTCCTGCGTTGGGAGATTCAATATTATTACAATGACAATTCCCCAGGAATGGATCTACATATTCAGTGCAATTCCTATCAAAATTTCAACAGGCTTTTTTGCAGATATTGACAAGCTGATCCTGGAAATGCAAAGGACCCAGAATAGCCAAAACAATTTTGAAAAGGAAGAATAAAGTTGGAAGACAGACTTGGTGATTTCAAAAACTTACTATAAACCAAAACAGTGGGGTACTGGTGGGAAGATGGAACTATAAATCAATGGAACAGGAGTGAGTGTGTAGCAGTTAGTTAATCCCTTATTTTGTGATCAAGTGATTTTTCAACATGGGGAAAAGGTTGTCTTTTCAACAAATGGTGCTAGAATAATTGGATATCCTCATGCAAATTAATGTATATAGACTCTTGCCTCACAACATACACAAAAACTAACTCAAAATGAATCATTAACTCACCTAAATGGAAGAGGCAAAACTATAAACCTTTAGACTAAAACATAGTAGAAAATCTTCGTGATCTTGGGTTAGGCAAGGAATTCTTAGATATGACACCAAAAACATGACCCATAAAAAAATTGGACTTAATCAAAATTAAAAACTTTTGTGCTTCAAAAGGCACCATTAAGAATACGAAAAGACAAGCCATAGACTTGGAGAAACTATTTGCAAACCATGTATCTGATAAAGGACTTGAATGCAGAATATATAAAGAACTCTTACAACTCAGTAATTTTTAAAATGGGAAATAGATGGAGATGGTGGTACATTCAAAACAAAAACTTCTCTCTCTCTCTCTCTCTCATGATTCACATTGCCAGAAGGGCCTGGGGATATGTCTAGAGAGAAAACGAGGTACAAGCCCGCACCCTAAGCATAGAGAGGTTCTTCCCTAGGAGCTTGTGTTCTGCCTCCTAGAGGGCCACGCCTCAGGCCACCTCCTCACCCTTATTCTCAGCAACAGGCTGGCATTTATGGAACCAGAATGGCTGCGTATCTACTAGCTAGCCGAACACGAACTGAACCATGGGAGGAAAAACACGACTCCCTCGCTGTAGCAGCCTGACGTGCTCCTTTGCGGTGTGTCACAGAGGCACCACGCACTTGTTCCCTGAGAGAACTGACCCATGGGATGGACACGACGCAGCATCCCCACCACCTTTCCCCTGCCACCGGCCGGGAAGCCACTGCTTAGGATTCACGCTGGAGAAGCCTTGCAGGGTAAATGGAGACACTGAGGACAATGTGACCACTCTGGGTGTGGGCAGCAGCCCCAGTCTGGAGCAATCAGCCTAATTATTTTCTTCATCCTGAAATCAATTGTGAGCTACAGGAGGACAGGAGACAGGAGTTGTTCTGCCTTAAGAGAGCATTTAAGACAGCAGGCATCAAATATTTAGAAAGAAAAAAACTGTAAGTCGAAACCAAAACACTGAAAATGCAGGCACAGGGCCGATTTCAGACAGCCTGCTGAGGACCCCAGCGGCGAGGGCCACAGGCATTGTCATTAGCTCACCCTGGCCGCTCCTCTCTTCCCCACACCTTGCGAGTCCCACCTTCCCTGGACCTTGGCCCTCACTTCATTCTCTCTCAAATCCCCTCTATGTTCCGCACCAGCTCAGACACTGCCTCCTCCCAGAGCCTGCAGAGCCCCGCCACTGGCAGTGATCCCCTCGAAACGCCAACCAAGGTGGTTCCTATTCCACGTCTGTCCTAGCACTTGGGACCTTTCTGACATATTTGGCTTTTTCCCTTTCCATCTCCAGGACCAGCTGGTGATGGGGAAAGGTGGAAGATACAATGATCTGGGTGCAGCAAATGACCAGAATGCTCTCACTGGCCAACACAGTAGAAGCAGCCCTGGGTAGGGCCTGGGCGGCAGCTGCAGAAAGGAAAGCAAAGCCAAACGTGCATGGACCAGCCTTGCAGTGGGCCTGCTGGTTAAGAGTGTGCTGAGCCCAGATCCAGACTTCTCACCCCAGGGTACTGAGGGGGTGCTTTAGGCACCAGTAAAGGAGGGGGACACACAAAAAGGAAAGATGTGGTACATCTTCAGAGACATACACCCAGAACTTTACATTTGTAAAACTTAGAGACTATTTTATGTCCATCATCTGCAGTAGTTTTGTGTCAGTGTTTTGTGCTATTTATATGTTGGATGTGGAAGGTTGTAGGCTGCACAGCATTTTTTTTTTATGATATTACACTTTTTCTATTATTAGTTTCAGGTGCACAAAACAATGTGATAGTTAGACATTTATCATTTATAGCCCTCACACAGTGACAACCCCCGTCCCCCCATCCACTATCCCTCTGACATCACATACAGCCATTACATTTCCACTGTCTCTATTCCTAATGCTGTACTCCGTTTCTTGTAAATATATATAAAATTGTAGTTGACATTCATTATTGTTCAGCTTCAGCTTCAGGTGTACAGAGCAGTGATCAGGCATCTACATCATCCCTGAGGTGGTCTCCCTAACGAGACAAGTGTCCATCGGATACCCTACAGAATCTTTACAACGTTGTTGATTACATTCCCCAAATTGATTTTTGTATCCCCGTGGCAATATTGTGGTTACCGATTGTGCTTTCTAATCCCCTCATCTTCCCCCTTATCCCCACCCCCCACCCCCATTTAACAACCCTCAGTTTTTCCTCTATGTCTCTGAGATTGTTTCTGATTAGTTCATTCATTTATTGTTTTCTTTAGATTCCACATATAAGTGAGATCATATAGTATTTGTCTTTCTCTGTCTGCCTTATTTCACTTAACAATGTTCTCTAGGTCCATCCATGTTGTTGCAAATGGTAAGATTTCTTTCTTCTTTATGGCTGTGTAATACTCCATTGTATAAATGTACCACAGTTTCTTAATCCAGTCGTCTACTGATGGGCATTTCGGTTGTTTCCATGTCTTGGCTATTGTGTATAGTGCTGCAATAAACATAGACATGCATAATTTTTTTTTTTAATTAGAGTTTTGGATTTCTCCGGATAGATACCTAGGAGTGGAATTGATGGATCATAAGGTAGTTCCATTTTCAGATTTTTGAGATACCTCCATACTGTTTTCCATAGTGGCTACACCAGTCTGTAATCCCACCAACAGTGCACAAGGGTTCCCTTTTCTCCATGTCCTTGCCAGTACTTGTTTGTTGATTTATTGATGATAGCCATTTTGATTGGAGTGAGGGAGTATCTCATTGTGGTTTTTATTTGCATTTCTCTAATGGTTAGTGAGGTTGAGCATTTTTTAATATGTCTGTTTGCCATCTGTATGTCCTTTTTAGAAAATGTCTCTTCGTGTCCTCTGCCCATTGTTTAATTGGGTTGTTTGTTTTTTTGGAGTTGAGTGAGTTTTTTATACATTTGGAATATTAACCCCTTATCAGACATATCATTGGCAAAAATATCTTTTTCCATTCAGTAGGATCCCTTTTTGTTTGATTGATGATTTCCTTTACTGTGAAAAAACTTCTTAGTTTGATGTAATTGTAATCCCACATGTTTGTTTTTTCTTTTACTTCCCTTGCTCGAGGGGATATATCAGTAAAAATTTTACTCCGGGTAATGTCTGGAAAGTTTCTTCCTATATTTTCTTCTAGGAATTTTATGGTTTCAGATCTTACATTTAAGTCTTTAATCCATTTTGAATTTATTCTTGTATATGGTGTAAGGAGGTGGTCCGGCTTCATTTTTTCGCATGTGTCTGTCCAGGTTTCCCAGCACCATTTATTGAATAGACTTTCTTTACCCCACCATAAATTCTTACTTCCATTGTTGTAGATTAAATGACCATATAGGCATGGATGTATTTCTGGGCTCTCTATTCTGTTCCATTGATCTATGTGTTTGTTTTTATGCCAGTACCATGCTGTTTTGATTACTGTAGCTTTGTAGTATAATGTGATGTCAGGTATTGTTATACCTCCCACTTTGTTCTTATTTCTCAAGATTGCCGAGGCTATCCAGGGTCTTTTATGGTTCCATATAAATTTTAGGATTATATGTTCTAATTCTGTGAAAAACGTCCCTGGTAGTTTGATAGGAATTGCGTTGAATATATATATTGCCTTAGGCAGTATGGACATTTTAACTATATTAATTCTTCCTATCCATGAACATGGTATGTGTTTCCATCTATTTGTATCTTCTTTAATTTCTCTCTTCAATGTCTTATAATTTTCTGAGTACAGATCTTTTACTTCTTTAGTTAAATTTATTCCCAGGTATTTTATAGTCTTTGAAGCAATTGTAAATGGGATTGTTTTCTTAATTTCTCCTTCTGATGTTTTATTATTGGTATATACAAATGCAACTGATTTCTGAATATTAATTTTGTATCCTGCTACTTTACTAAATTCATTTATCAGCTCTAATAGTTTCTTGGTGGAGTCTTTAGGGTTCTCTATATATAGTATCATGTCATCTGCATATAATGACAATTTTACTTCCTCCTTACCAATTTGGATGCCTTTTATTTCTTTTTCTTGTCTGATTGCTGTGGCTAGAACTTCCAGCACTATGTTGAATAGAAGTGGAGAAAGTGGGCAACCTTGCCTTGTTCCTGCTCTTAAGGGGAATGGTTTTAGCTTTTCCCCATTGAATATGATGTTAGCTTCTACAGCATTTTTAATGCATGCAGTTCCTAAAGGTCTTGTCCCAGCCCTGGCTCTGTCATTTAGTAGATTTGTGGCACTGGGTATAGCCAGAAACCTCTCTGAGCCTCACCCTCTTCATGTGTGAAACTGGAATGGTACTGACTACCTCTTAGGATATTTGATGACCTAAAGTGAGCCTTTCCGTCCCGAGAGCAGGGCCGGGGCAGAGTGAGTGCTCAAGGCTATTACGACTTCCGTCAGGACTGAGGAGAGGGCAGTCATGGTGCATGGTACTTCTCTGGGGTGAAGGAAGGAAGCACAGTCTTGCCCTCCAGACCCTACACGTCTAAGCCACCAAGAGCCTTGAAAGCTTCCAGATCATTAATTTTGGAAAAACAAATCAGGGAAAGCCTCACTAAGATAGAAAATTGTAAATATGTGAAGCTCAAGTTTGAGGGGAAACAGGCCACCTGTGAAATGTAAAAAGATACATTTGTGGGCATGCTCAACACACATTCACTGAGCATCTGCAGTGAGCCAGTCACAGAGCCCTGGGAGCACGGAGGAGGGACACCTGAGGTCGCCCATGGGTGGGGGTGTCAAGAAAGCCTCCCAAACAAGATAGGCTGGCTGGGTTTTAAGAAATGAGCAGTGTATTCAATTTGAGGGACTCTGCCTTCCAGAGCTTTCCTTTCCTGCCTCACTCTGCCCTGCCTTCTGGCTTCCAGCTGATTCAGCCAGTGGGGCCTGGCAGGAGCTCAGGGGAAGGAAGGAGAGTGACACTGGGATATTCATTACTTTGGCACCCTCCCTGCTTGGCCACTGCAGTCTGGATTTGCCCTTAGCCAAGGGCCAGAGGTGCTACCATGTTTCCCCGAAAATAAGACTTAGCCGGACAATCAGCTGTAATGCGTCTTTTGGAGCAAAAATTAATATAAGACCCGATTTTATTTTACTATAATATAAGACCAGGTCTATAATATAATATAATATAATATAATATAATATAATATAATATAATATAATATAATGTAATGTAATACCAGGTCTTATATTAATTTTTGCTCCAAAAGATGCATTAGAGCTGATTGTCCGGCTCGGTCTTATTTTTGGGAAACAGGGTATCGGGTGACACCATTATCACAGCCTCTGAAACTACTTTCTCACCCCCACCCAGACCCAGGGGCGGTATCTGTGTCCCTGGTCCATGACCCACCCACCCCCATGGTTTCTCTACACTTGAACTTCACCTGTGTGGGTAGTCCCTTTATCCACCTCTCCTATTGCCTCCTGGGACTGGCACTAGTTACAGGTGGATTAGACGACGAGGGAGGTAAGAGGAACCTAGCATGTGTGAGAAGACCAGAAGTAGATGTGGGCTCTGCGAGGCCTTATGTACAGGCCTCTGGTGGGTGGGCGCACTGGAGAAGAAAGCAGGCAGGGACCCCATGATGGAGGGCTCTTGTGATGACCCAGAGCTTGGAGTTTATTTGAAGGTCAATGCGAACCACTAAAGGATTTTAAACACGTGATCAGCTCGGCTTTAAAGAAAGAACTTTCTGGCTGTCTTCTGGAGGATGGGCTGGAGGGGAGCCAGAGCAGAGCTAGGGCGCCAGTTAGCGGGCTACTGCAGTACTCCAGACTGGACAGTCTGAGGTCACGCAGAAGGTACATTGTGAGGAAATGAGGAGGTGGGATTCCAGGCATTAATTAACATGCAAAGCGTAGGGGATGAGGGGAAGGGCAACATCTAGGAAACTTCCCGGATTTCTGGATCAAAAGACTTGGTGGGTGGTAATTCCATTTATCCAGGTATTAAAAATAAAGGCAGAAGAAGTTTTGAGAGATTGAATTCTTTAAATTGCTTTTAAAAAAGAATCCACATTTTCTTGTAGGCTGGAAGAAGTGCCATACAGAAAACAAGCTGGCTCTCTCCCTAACACCCCCGTGCCCAATACTACCAGCCCCCGCTTTGTCTGCCTCACTTCCAGACCCGCTCACCTGTCACCTCCCCTGTGACAGTTCCTTGACACATGACCCTTCTCACCTCCCCAGTAGCATGGTGATTGTCTGCGAGAAACGGAAGAGTGAAAACCCTACGAGGTCAGATTCCAGACCTGTCAATTAGTAGCTGGGTGGCCTCACATCTAAAGCTGCACGTCTCTGAGCCTCTGTATTCTCCTCTGTAGAGGAAGCCTCCCATGCTGGGTTGTAGTGAGAATTACAGAGGCTCACTTATAGGTAAAACACCTGGTATGTGCTAGGCACTCAATAAATGCATGTGTGCAGGAGCCTCCAGAAGGGTCTGAAGTGGGCAGGAAGGGCTTCCTGGGGGAGAAGACCCCATGGGACCTAACGCAGGCCTCAGAGGTAGATGGCTTTGGGGGACGTGCAGAGGGGGTGTGGCCTCTGTGGCTCCATGAGGAAAGCTCAAATGTGGGAATAACCCAGTAGAAGGACAGAAGCCATCCTGGATGGAGGAGACAGCGATTGCGGGCAGAAAGGATGGGACCCAGAGCCATCCCAACCCTGCTGGTGGTACAGGCTTTAGCCTGAATGGAGCCCCACTCCTCAGAGCCAGCTATTCTTATCTTTCCTGCTGGTTCCAAGTTGCCATTAATTCTCAGCTGGTCCTTTTCTCACCCTGTGCTTAAAGGCCCCTGAGATGATCCATGGGAGTCCTCCAAAAGCGACACCAGCACCCAGCACAGACCCAGGTCTGTAAGTTTTGCCTCCACCCTCCCTCTAAGTGTCTTGCCTGTAGTAAGAAAGCAAAAGGGCAGAGACGTTGCTCTCTCTCTCTCTCTCTCTCTGCATGTTATTCATTTGCTGTGGAAGTTGCAGAATTATTTTTTATAGCATCGTCATTCACGGATTTTCTTCCAACGTTCTGTGAACTTTAAATGAAAACAATCTGGAAAGCAGTTAGAAAGAAAGGTGGGGGACGCCTTCCCGTGTCATAACCAGGGTTTGCTCGCCTCCCTCATAGCCAGCGTGTAATTTAAGCATTTAAACTGACAATTTACTCTTCTGCTCTAGGAGAGCGTGGACCTTGAGGGCGAGGACTCGCCATCCCTTCTGGGTCTCAAATAAAGATTCCATCACAGTTCTTAAGTAAATGAATGTATTTCTGGCTAGATTATGGCTGCACTGTTACTTGGCAACACTGAAGACTTATCATGTAGGTGAGGGAAAATAATTAGTAAATTCAACAACTGGATTCTAGGCACTCTGCTTGTGATAGCTTGTTATTTAATTGTCTTGTGTAAAATTCAACAGCAGCCAACACTGTCAGTGGGAGATGTTTTCATGTCACAGGTCTTTATGAACTACCTGCTTCAATTTCACAGCAGGCAGCAGAGGGACGCTAGTTATAGGGTTTTCCTGCCTCTAACATCACTAATGAAAGCTGGCAGTGATGCTGCATCATGGAAGGTCTGTATGTGGATAGAGCCCTGCTCGGCCAGTGCCCTTGCTGTCCTTTTGGTCTCGACACTGAATTGGATTAGTTGACATGTCTGAAGTGCATTGTCCAATGTGTAGTTTGCTTTTCCTATTAAAAAATAAAATTTAATTCACGTTCTACATTTTAAAATCGGGAGATTTCACATAAAACACAGGGAAAAAAAATCTGAAGATGCCAACATGAGTCCTCAGTTTCTGCTTGGCCACAGCCAGTGGGAGCTAAACGATAGCCCACCCACTTTGGACCCAGCATTAGCACTCCCGTGGCCACCGCTCCCACCTCCGTTTGTCATCCTTAACTCAAACTGCTTAACTCACTTCGTTACGTAGCGTTGTATCACGTCCAGGAGTTGAAATCCCTAATTGCAGCTTGTGGAGAATCAAGGCTATAAATGGGCACACATGCCTCACCACGGGTCGTGCCATGCAAAGCAGGCCCCCTGTAAGTTGTTTCTGGGGATCATTTTATGTTACAAATGTGTATCGTGTATCAAAATGTGAAACTACTTATTTGTTCTGGAAATGAATAGGGATTACTCCCAGGAGATTTGGGGGGTCATGTCTCCAGTCTGCGAATCCCCTGCTTCAGGAGGGTTGTCTTCCATGTCTTGTCCATAAATACCCCCTGTCAGTCGTGGGAACTAACCAAGGTGGGTTACAGGCGACAGGACATGAGAACAGGTTGTCTAAAGGGGCCCGAGGGTGGCCCAGGGCAGGCTTCCTACCCCACTCAGGGTTTGATTCAATTGCTCTCAGGCGAGGCCAAGTGCAAGCATATGGAAAAGCTCCCCTAGTGAATTCATGGACAGTCAAGGTGGAGATCTCTTCTCCCAAGGAAGTCTGTCTTCTTCAGGTCAATCATCGTGGGACTGAAGTGCAGTCCTGGATTGAAAGCTGAGGCGCTCTGCCTGCCCCACCAGACCAAAGACCCAAGACAGCTTTGTACTCACCCTGTACCTCTCACCCGACTCAGTGCTTGGCACATGGTACGAGCATATCCTCAGTATATACTGATGGAAGGAAGGAATAAAGACAGGGAGGAAAGGAATTGTCATGGAAAGCTTATAACCCAGCTTGGTACTGATTTTGTACTTCTAGAATATGGTTGTTGTGCTAGGTTTGAAGGAGGAAGGAGGAGACCCCACTATAACTCCACTGGCGGGAGAGAACTTTATTTACTCAGCATACCCTCACCCTGAGCATTTTGGAATAGAGCATAAGTGGGAAGTACACACAGCTGAGAAAAGGGAGCCATTCGGGCTTGCAGAAGAACAAATACAGACATACCTTGCTTTGCTGTGCTTCTCTTTGTTGCACTTCACAGATGTTGCATTTTTTTACAACTTGAAGTCAAGACCTTCCAGCAGAAAGACGATTAGGACTCATTTTACTGGGATCCTCGCTTTATTGAGGGGGTCTGGAACCGAACCTGCAAAATCTCCAGGGCATGCCTGGACACATTCCAAGGAAGAGCTGACTTCTGGGAGCTAAATGACTGTCAGTGCCCATCTTCCAGCAGGGGCAATGCTGGACCCAGGGGCGCATGCTATTTCTTCCATCAACGCCGGTCCCACCACACCCCACACCCCTAAACACACACCACAGCCACCTCCAGTGACTCGGCTGGGAAAGTGACCTGACTCTAGATAGTAAGCACTCTCTGAAAGTCTGCAATTTCCACAAGTTTGTGTCTCACAAAAATTTAAACACCTGCTAAGCAAAAACAACACCTTTTGCTTGTCTTTCTGGCAAACACCTTCTGCAGGAATTTTCTCACTTTTCAGAGGCGACATATTTCACTAGCAATTCCCCTGGCACGGCAGCTGCTAAAAGATAAAGGGAGCCAGGTATGGTATGCCCTCTGGGAGTCCCGGCAGACACCCCTTGAGGCAGGGATCTGAGAGGACTTTGGGAAGCAGAGGCGTTCAGGAGTACAGACGGCATGTAGGTTGATCTTTGAAAATAAGGGGCAGCTGGGCTTGGAAGACATGGCCCTGGAAAGTTGTTGCAAAAACCTCTGCAGAGGACCAAGGAGAGAACAGGCTCAGTTGGCACACAGGGGCTTCGGGGGTGGGAGACAAGGAGCTGTCACGAGCTAAAGACCCGTTTCCCTAGGCCTCACCAACCTGTGCTGCACACGGGACCCCTGCCCCATTAACTAGTAGCCCTCCATGAAATGCGTGTTTGTGACATTCAGGCTGCTCATGACACTGGCATGATGCAGGCAGCAGACCATGCAGTTGCGCAGTTCCCACAAGGTCTCGTGGAGCTGTCACCCCACCTACCTCCTGTTATGGGTTGAATTGTGTCCCTGCCAGAATTCTTTTGCTGAAGTTCTCATCCCTCGTACCTCAGAACATGACCTCGCTTGGGAATGGGGTCTTTGCAGATGTAATTACTTACGATGAAGTCATTCGGGAGTAGGGTGGGCCTGGTCTGATATGACTGGTGTCCTTATACAAAGGGGAATTGGACGTAGATACGCACAAAAGGAGAACACCGTGCGAAGATGAAGATGGAGATTGGGAAGGGCTAACAAACCACCAAAAGCTCAGAGAGAGGCATGGACGAGTCCTCCCTCACAAACCTCAGGAAAAACCAGCTCTGCCAACACCTTGCTCAGACTTGTAACTTCCAGAACTGTGAGTCAATACATTTTTGTCGTTTGAGCCTTCCAGTTTGTGGTACAACCTGAGCAAACAAATACATTCTCCAACCTTGGCATTCATCGGGGCCACCGAGGAACAGCCCTGGAAACTTCCTATAAGTCAGCCCCTGGGGTCCTGCCCACCACTTGACCCCCTGTATCTGGGCAGGTTGAGTTCAGCCTGAGCTCCTGCTAAAACATCAATATCCATCATCCAATGTACTCCTTCCTAAGAAAACCTGAGAAGCAAATTATAGCCTTACTTTCAGCTGAATAACTATAACTTGGGGAGATTATAGGACTAACCTGGGGCCACACATTCCTTAAGTTCAGGATTTCTCCATCAAACCAGATGTGGTACATCAGCTGAGTAGTACATGTGCAGCAAATCAGTGCTCAGGGCGCTTCACATTAAACAGTGGCACTGCCACTTAGTGGGCATGCCGTCTGCCTCTAACCCTAACCCTAGGGACACACCTGCCATCTCTGTCTCTCCCTTCCTGGGCAGATGTGCAGCTGTTGTAGTACGTTGATGCTTTGTGGTAGGTGTGGGTAGCCAGGGACACCAAGCCAGCAACTCCTGCATGGCAACGGGGTTTGTAACTGGGGGATCTGGGAAGAGCAGGAGTAGCTGCAAGGATGTAGGATGAATGTGGAGAAGGGTGTGACGTGGATGGGGATGTCCCAAGTCTGAGAAATCCTGGAGCAGGGAAGGAGTCGCAGGAACTCACTTTACTATTGCTCTGCCTGGAATTCCACACTTAAACACGCACGCCTTTGTTCCTGGCCCTAATGCTCCTCGTAGTTCCAGGATGAAATCCATACTCCATGAGAACATCCCCAGTCTGGCCTCTGCCTCCCTGTGGGCCTCATCTCTGGTTGCTGCTCTAGAGTCGTGCCTTTCTTCCTCCATGTGGGTGACTTGCTCTTCTCCCAAGCACAGCGTGCTATGTCTTATCTCCCAGCCTTTGCTCGTGGCCTTCGTTTTGCTGTAGCACCTTCGCCCATTTCCCTAGGTAGGCATCACCTCCTCTGGACGTCATCTCTAAATGCATTCTTCTGGGACTGGGAGAGGTGTTCCTTGTCTGCTCCCAAAACTCTTGGTCCATCCCCCTTCTTAGCATGTTGCCCGGGAGGGTAATTGTTTAGTCCTCTGTGTCTTCCACTGGACTGTGTCCTTATCAAGGGCAGGTCTACAACCTACTGTCTGCCTGCATCCCCCATACCTAGCAGTCAGCACTGAATGTTTTGAACGCCTAAATGAATGAGGAAAGGGATGCCCGTGTGGGTGGGGAACCCTCTGAGCAGTTTTAGTGTAAATTATTTACCAACCCCTTTTTATGAAAGAAAACTTTGACAGCTGTGTCAGGCATGAAATTGAGGGCACTTGGTGGAAAGAAAAGGGGGGCGGAAGTGGAGTAAGGTGGGGAGGCTGTTGCCAACACATTTTGATGACTTAACAACGTTAGGCCATTTGGTGTCACCAACTGTCATGCAATGAAATCCCCCTGAACCCAAGAGATTCTGTTGTAGAGGCAGGTGAGGGGGAGGTGAGTCTGAACACAACCCTCAGAACACAGGCAGCTCTGTCAACAGGTGGGTGACATGGCCATTTGATCAGCTTCCCTAAAGGTACCCTGTGAAGCTCTCGTTACATGAGATGCTCTACAAAAAGATAGTTCCAAGAAGGCATAGTCTTGGAAACACTGGTTCTCTTGGGAATTCATAATACAAGTTAACATATTAAAAGCTCTGAGAAATCTTGCAGTTAAGAAACGTGTTTTTAATTCAGCACTTTCCAAACATAAGTAGCCACAAAAGGAACTGTGAGTGTGTGTAATATCCATTAAGAAATGGCAGAACATACTCTAGCAAAGATGGTTGTAATACTGTTTCAATATTTGATAAGATGGGAGATGACCTCATTGGAACTTTGAGGACTGTTGTTCCTTATTCTTGGGAGACGCTCAGCTCGGCCATCAGGGAAATATGACCTCTTTCCCCCATTGCTCCCTGAGTGACTACCAGGCATAAAGACATACCCAGTGTTAACAAGTACACTTTCAGGTGGAAAATGATCAGCTTTCTGCTTCATTGCACTCCCACAAAAGGTCCATTCTGAGTGCTGCGCTCTTACATGCTGTCTGTCACATTGAACAGGAGCATCAGAGACCAAGAGCCAGAAGAAATCTCTCCCTCCTCCCTTGGTTCAGGCTGAGGGTCTACACAACCAGGATGTGGAGACCATCTTTAGGGCAAAGAACTCTCTAAGTGAGTGGGACGCTGGCAATCAGTGCTGCTGGTTCAGGAGGGAGAGGACTCTATTTTAGAGCAAAGAAATAATCACTCTGACCTGCATACACCATCCCATGTTCACTGTCACAGTGAGAAAGTCAGGGAGATGTAATCGTGTCTTTGAAGAGTGAGGTGGAGTCTGCCTTCCCAGTCACCTGGAGGGACAGGGGTCGGAGCAAAGAGGTTGGAGTCTCCCTGAGAGCACTGGAGTACAAAACTGGGCTACTCATCCCTGCCAGAACTTTCTGGAGGCCTCCTCATGGACTGGACATCTCATGTGACCATAGCTCTTTTTCCTTCCTGATTGTTCAGGCTCCACACCCTTCGCTGCATCTTCTCTGCAGCCTTCCTGCCCTCCTCCCTGGGCCAGGTCTTCCTGTCCAGCCGTTTTCCCCTCTGCTCCTCTGCAGCGAGGTCCTCCTACAGGACCACATGCTTCATCTGCCAGACACCTCAACGGCTGCTCACTAACTTCAGGATGTGCCACAAACCCCTTCCCACTGGCTTTCACATCACAGCCCTCTATGAGCTGGCACATATTTGCTGTTTAACTCTGTGACCTTAAATCCTATGACAGAGACTAGGTTGATCAACCTGTCTGTGTATGCCTTTGCTCAGAACAGACTCTGCCCCCTCCCCCACGCTCCCTCCTCCTCTTCCTCCTCACTTTCCCTCCCCCTCCTCTTCCTCTCAGACTGTCCAAACACTGCCATTCTTTACAACCCCACTGAAGTTCCACTTCCTGCCTGGTGTGTCTCACAAGTGACCTCTGCGGGCACCTACTACTAAACACTCTTGTCACATTAGCCTTTCTCTCGTGTTTTGGTAACTAATTTTCTAGATATGTGTTTTTGCCCAAATGAGCCTCTCTACTGCATGTTTGTTTGCTATTTTATTAATTTCTAGTCTTTGGGTTTGCGGGTTCTCTGAAAATACTAATAAAATTGGTAAACCTCTGCTAAGGATGATCAAGGTCAAAAAGAAAGAAGAGATAACCTATGGCAGGAGTGAAAAAAGAGGAGTCAGGTTGTTATAGGATAATACAATGGCAGTATAAATGACTATGACAATACATTGGAAAACGTAACCGACATGAACAAATTTCTAATGCTACAACTTTTCAAACTGACACAAGAAGAAATGGAAAACCTAAATGATCCTATAATTCTTAACGAAAGGGAACTAGTGGCTTTTCATGGTCAGCTACCTGTTCCCTTTGACCATGCTGGGAGCTCCTCCACAGCACCATCGTAGGTCCAAGTGTTGCCTGATTGCTGTGGGCTGTCAGACCCTTTTCATGTGCTGGTGAGGGTTGGGAGAAGGAGGCCAGCTGCTCACAGACAATTCTACTGCCCCAGTGATGTCCTCTAGCCATCCAGCCCAACCCAGCGCCTCTGTGCATTTGGCAGAATGTCAGACGGACAGAGCTGTTAGCCTTCCACCTCCCTTTCCCCCTCTAAGGACCAGGGTGGCAGTTCTGAATCTTGATGCTTGGACTCTCTAATGGGCTGTAAGCACAGGCACTGCTTTTTGCTGCTCACAGATGTAGGTGAGGCACTGACAGAACGGCTGATGTGGCTCAGCTTTCACTGCATCGCAGAAGCTGGCATGGGGGTGGGGCGAGGTGCACCCCTGGGGCTCTCTACCCAGAGGACATTTGCTTGGGGACCCCTTGTCAGGGGAGGCTGCAACCCTGCGGTGGCTGTCTTACCTGGAAAGGCCCTCTTTGCTCCTAGAAACTTAAGCCTTTGGCATATGCCCCGGGGACAAATAAGCTCTATCATCTTATCCATTTTGTTTCATTGCCTGATTATCCTCGTTTTATAGTGTGTAAATTATATTCTTTCAGTACTCACTTTGCTCTTTTGTTTCTTGTATTTTAATTGTTCTCAGCTGGCATACGATTTAATGACTTTCTTTTATCTCATTTTGACTTTTATCCATGGCTTTTATTTTATCTAGTTCTCTCATCATATTCAACTTTTATTTTGAGCTTTATTTTATGTTGCTCCTTTTTATTTTAGCCTTGTTATTTGCCTTTTATCCAGTTTTAAATGACTTTTGCCTTGATTTATCTTTTTGTTGACAGCATACTGTTACTGCATTGTCTTTTATGCTCTTTAATTACAAAATGGCAAGTTGGAGGTGGGCTGGTGAAGGGAGTAGTTGGTAGGGTTGTCCAATGCTGTGGAGAGCACACCCTGAGTGGCCAGAAGCAGGAAGCCACGCACGCTAACTCCACACCATGAAGGCTTATTGGAAGCATGCAGGCAATTGGCAAAAAAATGAAGTTCAGTAAGGATATTGGAGCCTCATTAGAAATGGAAAATTATGATCAACGATTCCCTCCTCCATCTATCTCTCACTCTGGGGTGACTTGTTTCTTCCTCTCTGCTTTTCTGTTTCATGTGCCCTCTCCAAACAGTTGAGATCTGCTTTCCCCAGGCCCAGCCTAACCACCAAGCTTTTAAGTCTGCGTGCCTATAGCCCAGAACCTGCTACCATCTAACTGACTCAGTCACTGTTAAGCAGTTCCAAACACCAGGGAGAAAGGATCGGATTGGGCAGTTCAGCTTGGCTCAGTTTACAACTTCCAGCCCTCACCCTATCTCCATCAGTCTTAGCCACCAGCATGGCAGCAAATGCTGCTCAAGGCTGCACCTTCTAGGCACTGGGAGGCACGTTTCCTAACCAAGGGCAGTGATGGGCAGGAAAGGAAAGGAGGCTCGATGCTTTTCTCCTTCCAGATGATGCTACAGCGGCATCATGACCTCCTCCCAAAGATGCCCCTCCCTCCTGCATCATCCATCTTTCTTCTTTGTTTACGTAGACAGCTGGCCAAATTTCCAATTCTCCTTCGCAAGGGTAATCCCTTTGTGGATGATGCTTTTAAACGTTGGAACAAAGTTGTTTTATCACATTTCATTCTGTACAGTCCCTGCTGTAAACCCAGTGTCGTGTCTGACTGGATAATCCCAGGACATTTGGCAAGTTTGCCAATAGGAGAGCAAGCAGTGTCTTGGTTTCATTGAAATAAGCCACCCTGTTACTTGTAGCATTCTCATGAGCCTCCTTGAAAGGAGGCATAATGAAAACTCCGTAAGCTGGGTCGTTCTTCTATCAGCACATCTTGATGAGGTCTTGAAGCCATCAGGACCCCTATTCCTGCCAGTCAGACTTAAGGGAAGGGGCGGCTCTTGTTGTGAGGGCTCCCTTATCCCTTCTTCTAGTAGCAGAGCCGCATAGGAGTTACTCCTGATGGCGTACAGTAGATGCTCAGTAAATATTTGGTGAATGAACTGCAGAGCCCTCTGGCCCTCATGGAGAAATAGAACTAATGTCTGCACATATCTATTATGTTCCAGGCATTTTAGACATTTAAGCTATACAAGGCCAGTGCCTACACCCTTCTGGACATAACGGAATCTTTCCAAAGACTGAGTTCTCTGCTGAAACCAGGAAAGGTGAGGCTCAATGTGCAGTGACCTTAATCTGCTTATCTATCATTGGGAGCTCTACTGTCTGTCTGCCAGAGACCTAGATTTTCTCACTGGCACTGGGACCCAATGGCCATTTGAACCTGGCTCTGGGGAAAGTAGCAGGGAGGCCTTGAGGATCCACCGATAAGTGCTTCTTTAGAAAGTGGTACCCAGAAGGAGTATGAGCGTTGGATCAGACAGACTGTGTCTGGAGCATGAGGGTCACTTACTGGCTGTGTGGCCTTGGGTGAGTCTTATAACCTCTCAGAGCTCTAGTTTATTTTTCTCTAAAATTTAGTAGAATAACTAGCTCTCAGGAGTGCAGCCAGGATTAAGTGTGCAAATATGCATGAAATGGCACATCTAGTGCTTGATGTACTAAATGCTCGGTTGTAGATGGCTTGCCCCTCCCCTGACTGTTCCAATCATTGTAACTTCACTCAGAATCTGAGCCTGGCTGCTACCTACTGAAATGCACTTGAGGCCTGAAGTCTTCAGCGGTCATTGTTGATGGTCAGCATTCGTTTAGCAGCTGGACTTCCCCTGCAATTGCACATTTGCTCCATTCCCACCCTGCTATCTGGAGGGAGAGGTGCCAATTGAAAATCCTCAAAGAGCCCCCACATTCTGGGGGATGAAGAGGCAGAGATGAGCACTTTCCCCTTTCGTTGCTGCTGGGTGTCTGCCAGCAGGAACTGAGACCATCTCATTTAGCAGGCAGGATCCTGCTGCTTCCTGCTGCCGGTCTCAGGTATCAGCCTGGCCCCAAACAAGAGGGATGTGCTCCCAGAGTGCCAAAGGGGACTGACCCCTGGAAGGCCATGGTCACAATGGAGATTACCAAGAAGGGAAGGGGAAGACAGTGACTCTTCAGAGTAGCTCATTGCCTGAAACTTGCTGGTGGTCATAGAACAGTCATTCAGCTGGGGTTCACCCCACAAATAAGAAGCCTGCCTCTGTTTCCTGGGAGGTTGGAGTTAGAGTAATAGAGGGCTGGTGATGAAATCTCCTGCTGGAGAGGGGGAAATGCGAGGCTGCATTTTTAAGTAAAATAGCAAAATATCATAAGAACTTGAAAATATTCTTACTATTTGACTCAGTATTTCCACTTCCAGGAATTCATCATCACTTTGCCAATAACATTTTTAAAATACATGGAACTGTTTATCTCAGTGCTATTTATAGTTGTAAAAAATTGGAAACAACCTACATTTTAACCATTTGGATACAAGTTAACTGTGGTTGCCATATCTGTAGAATAGAACATTATGTAGTCATTAAAAGTAATTCTTGGAAGGAGTCTTTAATAAGCAAAGAAAATGCCCCAATAATATGAAACAGATACAGGACACGGAAGTGTACATAAAGCGTGATCTCTGCTGTTTAAAAAATGTTCACTGAAAGAAGATTGGAAGCAAATAGGCCTAAAAGTTACTGTCAGTTGCTTCCCAGAAGGAGGGCTACCATTCTTTTTCACCTTTTCATACTTCTAAATTTTATCTGCTGAGCATAGATGGAAAAATTGAAAATGAAGCAATAAAACCAAGAGATACCAGGAAGAGTGATACCAACCTAAAGAAATGGACTCTAGCGGTGGGATTTCAGGCACCACCAGGGGATTTCTGCTGGAATAAAAGCCATCTCGTGCCTCTAGAAGGTTCCCGCCGGGACAGTGGTCTATGAGACTGACCGTTGAGCCCACTCTGACAACGCTGAGCTATGGGAACAGCCAGAAATGTGAGGGACATTTGGGAGTGCGTGCCTGCCACAGAGCTGGGCGACCCCATCAGAATCAGCCCAAGTTAGGGGCCCCTGGGAAAGAGGCAGCAGGGCCCCTAGTGCCACCTGGCCTATTTCCTGAGAAGACCAAATAGTGCATCCATGTGTGTTCTGAGACTTACCAGCCAGGTGTAAATTGGAATGTTTATCAGATTGCCCTCCTCAAGGGACAGCACATAACACTGAAATAATAACAGGTTTATTTATAGCCTTTTGGTTGAAATTCTTGAGAATTTTTTTTTTTAATTCTATAATTCCTCCAAGCTTAGAAACATTGACAAGAATGATCTCTGTTTCCTCTTGAGAAAACCTGGTCAGAGGCATAAAGTCTAGTTAAGCATCTTCAACAAACTCTGGAGGACCTTTCCTATGGACCCCAGCTGCCCACCCCCCAAAAAAAAATCCCTGTGTCTGTGCCCCACTGGCTGGGCTTCTGTGGATGGCTCTAACGCTTAATTCCTCATTTATTTTAACGCACTCTGAGCTCCACTGTATACAGGGACCCAGTCTGCTCACATCGAGCTGATGAGCAGAGGAGGGGTACAGATATGAGACCGTCCATGGCTGGACTGTGTGTTCCTTCCAGCATCTTCTCTCCCTCCTCATCCCCATGACTCCCACACAGGACCAAGGTGGACTTGATGGCAGCTGAGGGAAAGGGTGGTCATGGGCTTTGCAGCTCAGAAAGCAGCGTGTGTCTACCTCAGTGTTGGTTTCTGTATTTGTTTCCTCGGGCTGCCGTAGCAAAGTGCCACCAACGAGGTGACTTAAAGCAATAGAAGTTCACTGTCTCACAGTTCTGGAGACAGAAGCCCCAAATCCATGTCAGCAGAGCATGCTCTCTCTGGTCCTTTGTCTTTCCTCTGTGCACGTCTGTCCCTGTGTCCAGAGTTCCCCATTTCTATAAAAACACCATTGTATAGGATTAAAGCCCTCCCTAATGATCTCATTTCAACTTGGTTACCTTTGTAAAGACCCTACTTTGAAATATGGTCACAATCTGAAGTTAGGCCTTCAACATGTCCTTTGGGAGGGACACAGTTCAATCCATAAGTTTTTAAGGCTGGCTCAGCCACCCACTAAGTGCACAGCCTTGGAAATCCCACAACCTCTCTACACCTCAGCCATGTCCTCCTCTGTAAAATGGGAGTAAGAAAAGCACCTAATTTCAAGGTCATTGTGAGGTCTAAGTGAGGTAATGTGTGGAAAGCCCATGGCATGGTGCCTTGCTCATCCTAGGTGTGACTTCCTGTCATTGTTGTGAAGCCAACACTTAATGGTCACACAGTTACTGCATTCAGGACAGAGTCCTGGCCGGAGCCAACCAGGGCTGCCCTGCAGCTCCTGCTCCACACTGTAGGGGATCCATGGGTGGGGGCACGCCTGCAGGGGTTTCCCAGGCTGACCAGCTCGGTGTTCCCAGCAAGAGCACAGTGCCAGACACAATGCTGCTGATGCCTCAAAGTTTGCTGAACTGAACAATTGGAGCTTGACATTTTAAAACAACCTCACAGAGGCCGCCTTGGCCATGAGGTCTGCTGGATACAAAAAGAGCAAGAGGTCTTCTGAAAATATATCTGGGGTCAGACTAGAAAACCTTGAATTGGAAAACACGATGTGTCTGTACCTAACTCTCTGACTCTTCGTGTCCTTTCTGTCCCATAAAAGGAAGCTCATAGCCTCCTACCTCAGGACCTTTGCACTGCTGTTTTCTTCTACCCACAATGCACTATGCAGCTACTGTCCACTTTTCTTCCCAATTCCCCAATTTGTCTAATTTCTTTTCATCCTTTGCTCACCCACTGTCTGCTCCCCCAGTTATTCTCTTGTTCATTCCCTTCCTAGTATCTAACCCTGTTTGTAACCACATCTTCAGTCTTGTGCTTATTCATTTGATATTTGCCTCGTCCATTAGGCCAGGTCTCAGAATATAGTGTCCCTGTCAGTTTTATTTTCCAAAGGCCACCTCCCACCTTGCTCAGATCCTGTACATAGCGGGTACTAGGAACTGTTTTGAGGGTATCTAATGGATGAAAACAGTCACTATTTCCCCAGGCAGTGTGTGGCCCCATAAGGCCGAGGGAGGCTGATCATCTAGGGAAAAATAAATGACTCATAGTCTCTACTTTCAATTGAGTAATATATAATCAATGTGACTTGTCAAGGAAGTAGGTTGGTTTTCATGGAAGTTGACAAGCTCCCTGCAGCCAGCACCATATTTGTTTGTGCCCGTGGCCTGTGCTCTACATAATTCCTTCTGGTTTAAGGGATTAACCCTCCTAAAACCCACCTCCACAAAGTGATATCAAACAAAGAGGAAACTTCTTTGCATGAACTACAAGACTTCAAGTATATTTCACATATGCTCTGTGAGAGTAGTGAGAGGATTTTGTTCCCTTAGGAGGAGAAGTGAAGGAAATCCAACTCGAAGGTTTAGATTATCCCCATATGGCAGTCAGGTGACCAGGAAATGGAGTCTTCAGCTCAGAGATGTCACCACAGCCAAATCTCCAGGCAGCATTGAACTCAGTGCACTTTGAAAGCTGTGAAGTTCAGGGCAAGCTAGAGAGATTGGGCTTCTGACCCTCGTAGAGAATCACAACCCAGAGAAAGTGGAAGTAGCCATACTATGGTCTTTAAAATAAATCCCAACTGTGGAAACAAATGGGAGATGCTAAGTGTGAGAGCAGACATTTTAGAGCTGTTTCATAAAATGGATGCTCAGATCATGTCACCACAACTGCATAAGCAGTTTGAAAGTTTGAGAGAAAGAAATCAATTTTGATGTCCATGTTGGATAACCAGTAATTTACTATCTCTGCATTGCTCCAGAGAGGACAACAGGTGAATTAACATCAAGACATTTTGGCTGGTTCCAGAGACACAAGGAAGACCACAAGGGAATATGACAGGTCTTCTTATCTTCCTGATGAAGTCCTAATCATCCTTCCAGCCCAACTTAGACGTCTCCTCCTCCAGGAAGCCTTCCCTTACATTTGTAGTTGATTTATTGCTCCCTCCTCTCTTCTTTCTGTTACACTTATCATACTCTATTTTAATTACATGGATACATGTTTACCTCCTCACGATGAGGGTAACACTGTTAAACTAGAAATACCACATAAGCATTGCCTTCTCCTTCTGGTTGATTGTGTTATTTTTCAAACTATAATAATAGTTAAAATCTTATTTATAAACAATTTTAAGTAAAAAAAAAAAAAGCAAATCTAGTTAAAATTGTGAAGTAAAAATATTACAAGTTATCCTCGATTATAGCCAAAATCATAAAGGTGATCATTGAAAAACTGAAGGTTGAGAAACATTAGAATAAGAACCCAGAACCTTTCTCTGGTCTAAAACCCTGGGGTGCTATGTGCATCCCGCTCCTCTCCCGAAGGAAGTGTCAGCTTGGAGGACAGCAACGGAGTCCTCTTTCCTTTGCCTCCTCTGGTATATAGCAGGTGCTCACTAATTATTCCTAATACTATGCATGAGTATGATTGATTGGCTGGGAGAATAACAAGTGACAAAAGATGTAAGTGATTGAAGTCTAAGCTTGTCATGGAAGTTCTATGCCAAATACTATTTGCCATGCAGAAGTAGGATGAAAAACCACAGCTGATAAATTTGTGCAGAAATATGCAATGCAGACTTCCCAGTCAATAAAAGCAGGCAATTCTGAGGAGCTACAGAAATGACTCTCCGTCAATTTCATTTTTCAGGGGAGTGTAGAATTTTGGATCTCACTGGGGATAGTGTTCTTATGGGACCTTCACTGCGGGAAGGCAGGAATTTAAATACCCCTTCACAGAGAGGGAGGAAT
The DNA here is from genome assembly GCF_036562045.2 of Rhinolophus sinicus. NCBI lineage: Eukaryota > Metazoa > Chordata > Mammalia > Chiroptera > Rhinolophidae > Rhinolophus > Rhinolophus sinicus. The sequence continues at coordinate 38,373,962 of NC_133759.1, forward strand.
TCCATCTATCTTTCCATTTCTAGGTAGCTTTAAAAGTGAACTACGTCCACATACGTTTTGCATGGAAAGTAAGAAGCAGCACAGGGTATTTACTGTACAGTGAAATGGATCATGAGGCTGTAATTTGTCTTGCATTGGCCCAAGGGGGAAATGAAGCATCCTATTAACATTGCTGGTCCGTGCGAATCACAATAGGCAAATTAGAGCCAGAGCAAAGCAGGGATAATACCAATATCCGCGTGTGGTGAAGGAAAATGTCAAAGCAGAGTCTGGCTTAGTTGGAAATGGGTTACATTTAGGAGCATTAGCTGCTGACACCCTGCCCGGGGAAACTACAGCTCTTTCAAGTTATTTACTGTAAACTTGGACCCACCCAACCTTTCATGTTTTCATTGGCTTTCTGTTGCTGGGGGGGCGAGGGGGGGGGAAGGTACATGAAAAGAAAATAAGGGAGTTGTTGCCCGTCTGTTTGCTGACAGGCGGCTCCCTGGAGTGCATGTCCCTGAACTGGGACCGCCTTGGCCATCATGGCTGTCAACCCCTGGGAAGCTCACTGGGATCTACCACTGCATTCCTGCTCCAGCCAATTCCTTGGAAAATAATGCTTTTATTTTGCCCCCGAATTAGTATATGAAGTGACTGAAGCGGGGAGTTATGGGTCTTAATTATCCTCCCTAGCCTTGACTTCAGGAACCTAAAATTGATTTTCAAATTTCTCTTCTGAGTTTGATTTAACATTTTAATCTGCATGCCTTCTGTGGGGGCTTTGCTGGCAGTATTGATGACAAGGAAATGAAGAATTAGCCAGCCACATCAGAGGTGCTTCTTACCACAGGAGCAGTCCTGGTCTTGATGAGAGGTGCCCGGGGGTGGTCTGGTCCCTGTGTAAGAAGGCCCTTCATCTCCCTCTCACCTTGATCAGAATGAAAGCTGGAGTCATGCCTGACAGGCAGCGGCCTCTGAACTTTTGTTTTAAACTACGAAGCTGTCCCCTGAGATGTTGACTTATTAGCTCCAGGAATTGATGGAACAGTAAAAGAGTCCATATACCTCTGTAATATTGATTGGGCTGCCATTTCTCTTTCTTCTACAGCTCAAAATATGGATTTTCCTGACACTCGCCTTAACTTGAATTAAACATTTAAAATATGTCTCTGCCCCTTTGGGGTTCCCCACCCAAACATTTGGGAACTTCAGTACAACATACGGATTATGGGCCAAACTTGTCAGGGAGTGGAAATCTGTGGTCTTATATACCTGCAGATGTTCATCGATTTCTCCCTTGCCGTGCAGGGAGGCAGACTGGTGTAGCGTATGAGCACCAGAGCCAGAACAATGGGGTCACGTCCCGGTGTGACCATGAACAAGTCATTCAGTTGCCCTGTGCTTCAGCTGACTCATCTGTCAAATGGGGAGACTAACCCCTGGTGGTGGGATTGATGGGGGTGTGAGAGATGGAGCAGGCAGTGTGCCCAGTGACCGGCAGTGAATTTCAGAAGGACAGAGCAGCGTACTCGGCTCAGGAGAAGTGAGCCACGGGATGAGCTCAGGAATGGCAGCAGACATAAGAGGAGCCCTGGCGCCTACAATGGCAGGCCACCATAGATGGCTCACCAGAAGCAAGCCGGGATCTGGAGCAGGAGCTAAACAGACCTTGAAATGAGGCTGGTTGAGCGAGGTGGGGCTTGACAACTAACAAAGAGAAACCTGGAGGCGAGGTCCTACTGATAGCCTTGTTGGCATCTTTCCAACACCAGATGATGACCTTCTCTGAGGCGCTTGCTCTCCTGAGAAGTCAAAATCCGAAGAAAATGAGTTGCAGCTTCAGTATGAAGGTGCTACCACTTATATTAAGTCAGGCCTTAAGCTAAGCAGTAAAGTCCGGGAGATGAGTAAGTACAGATTCTTGCCTCGGGGAGCTCTAAAGGGGAAAAAGGATGTGTGGCTACATGGAAGAAAATTGCATGGAGGCAGGGAAGCGTGGGGCAAGGGGGTGGTGCCCATCTCAGTTTGAGAAGCCAGAGCAGCCTCCTCAAAGGAGATGATGCTTAAACTGGGTTTTGAAGCTTGTGTAGGAGTTCTCCTGGAAAATACTGTGTTTCCCCAAAAATAAGACCTAGCCGGACAATCAGCTCTAATGCGTCTTTTGGAGCAAAAATTAATATAAGACCCGGTCTTATTTTACTATAAGACCCGGTCTTATATAATATAATATAAGACTGGGTATAATATAATATAATATAATATAATATAATATAATATAATATAATATAATATAATATAATATAATATAATATAAAATACTGGGTCTTATATTAATTTTTGCTCCAAAAGACGCAGTAGAGCTAATTGTCTGGCTAGGTCTTATTTTCGGGGAAACACGGTATAAGGGAGAGCTCTTTGTTAGTTGACTAAAAGCAACTAGGATGGCTCATTTTCTTGGCAACAAAGGCTATTGATGGCGATAACAGCTGCTTATTAGCCTCTCAATTGGACAGCTTGCAGGGCTTTCTGTTTCCACAGGTTCCCAATTCCAGATAAACTGCAAAAGCCTGCTTGTTACGGTGTTTTTTTCTTCTTCTTAATTCCCGATTAAACAACCTTGCTTAATTGCCAGTTGGCTTACTGACATTCTAACCTTCAACCATCAGTTTCCGAGCAGGGCTTCCCTCTGCCTGAAGTGGCCCTCACCAAGTCGGTTTGGAGCTGCCAGGTACACATGACACATTTTCTTAGAACGTTCATCCTATTCAAAGATAAAGAGTAGGCAACATTAATTTCATATAAGATATCTGGATATTTTATACAGTGAATTGCAAAATTAACATGACTCTTAAGAAATCAAACATTAGCTTTCTTAGGAATGTCACAGTTGACATGGACCATTGAGGCACAGCAATTCTTTCTCCATCAGTAGGTGATATGAAATGGCTGAATGGGCCTAGGATTAAGGTCACCAGTTTCTGGCCAATGTACAAGGTCAAACAATTAAGTTCACGAACTCATCCTAGAAAAAGTGCTACATACCTCATTGCTGAATATCGCTATGGTCACCTTCGAAGTACTCCCCTTGGGGAGCTATGCACCAATGACAGCACCTAGTCCCCCCTTCAAAGCAATTTTGGAATTCTTTTTTCTGGAATGGTCATTGGAGCTGTTGTTGTATTACCCTTGATGTCCTGAATGTCATCAAAATGTCTTCTTTTCAATATTTCCTTTATCTTCGGTTCAAGAAAGAGGTCATTACGGGCCAGATCAGGTGAGTAGGGAGGGTGTTCCAATACAGTTATTTGTTTACTGGCTGAAAACTCCCTCACAGACAGTGCCATGTGAGTTGGTGCATTGTCATGATGCGAGAGCCATGAATTGTTGGCGAAAAGTTCAGGTCATCTAACTTTTTCATGTAACCTTTCCAACACTTCCAAACAGTAAACTTGGTTAATTGTTTGTCCAGTTGGTACAAATTCATAATGAATAATCCCTCTGATATCAAAAAAGGTTAGCAACATCATTGCAACAAGTTCACAAACTTAATTGTCAGATCTTGTAACACTTTCAGTCAATCCTTCACCTGCCCAGGAGCCAGTTCCCACCTTCTCCCTGTAGGCGGGACCAGGGTCTCTTCCCTGGTATATAATCCAATAGTGTCTTCTCTTTCACAAAGACGAGCTCCTCATGCTTCACCAGCAATGGATGAATTCTTATCGTGGTTTAATATCTTGCTGGAAATTTAAATAATGGGAGACACAAACATAAGAACTCCATGATAGGCCATGTCAAGTCATAAAACAGTAATGCTGTGAAAGCACAGCCGCAGGAATTTTCTGGTGATGTGAAGGGAGCAAAATAAATATCAGTGAGGTTTCTAATTAACTGACTCTAAATAATGAAAATGAGCGAATTATACTCACTTTTTGTAGCAAAGTACCATTGAATTTTCATATTCATATTGATGGACAGCATGGAATCTTTGATGGAGATGTGGGAATCAGAAAGGCTCTCTCTAGCATCTCCTGGAAACCTCGTACGTTTTAGCCTGTGTCTGCTTTGTCCCCAGTGGACATGTCAGCAGTTATTTTTGCCTCTCAGCCTATGGGAGGGGAAAGTAGAAAGAAGCCAAGCACAGAGGCTTCCCCCCACCTCTAGATTCCTATAATAATTATTATTATACTACTGAGAAGACAGTTGTGATAAGAGGTGAACTCTGAAGTCAGGGAGCTCTCAATTTAAATGTTGGCTATTATTACTCTGTGACATTGGGCAAGTTTCTTACCCTCTCTGTGCCCCAGTCTCCTCATCTGTTTAATGGGAGAAAACTGGGTACTTACACAAAGAGTTGCTCTAAAGCCATGGGCACAAAATAAGCACTCAAAAACTATCAAATGGTGAGAGCAGGCCTCCTGCCTCATTCCTGATGTTAGGAACAAAGGACTTACTGTCTCACCATTAGTATGATACTCGTAGTTGTGGGTTTATCACAGATACCCTTCACCAGCCTGAACAAGTTTCTTTCTATTTCTAGTTTGCTGGAAGATTTTATTATGTATGCGGGTGTTCTATTTCACATTTATTGGAATGACCATATGGTTTTTCGCCTTTATCTTGTTCATATGGGGAATTACATTTGACTGAATCTTGCATTTTGGGGATAAATTCCACTTAGTTATAACCCTTTTTATAAAGTTGGATTAAATTTGCTAACATGTTGTTAAGGATTTTTGTGTCTATGCTCATGGCAGATAGAGGTTTGTAATTGACTTATATTGTCTGTGATCAGAAATATTGTCAGACAGCAGTAAAATCTACCATAGAAATGTACACAACGTCAAAATCCATGTGGAAAACTGCGCAGGCTGTTAGATAGGAATATGGGCTGATCATTTCATTTTTCATTTAGTCCTTTAAAGATGTTGTTCCACTGTCTCCTAGCTGCCATTGTTGGTGATCAGTCCATAGTCATTCAAATTATTGCTCCCCTGTATGTAGTGTCCCTTTTCTGTGGCTGCTTTCTCTTTAGCTTTGGCTTTGATGTGCATTGGTGTGATTTCACTTATGTTTATTTCTCTTTGGGTTCACTGGCTTCTTGAATATGTAAAAAGCCTCTTAACAAGCCTCCTCCTTTATTTTCTGAAAACAAGTTATGTGTGATTAGTGTTTTTCTCTTTTGGTTGTCTGATCGCATTCATCAGTGAAACAATCTGGGCCTGGAACTTTCTTTAGGAGAAGATTTTTTCATAAAAAGCTCAAATTCTTTAATGTATGACTTACATATTATAATAATCAACAGGATTTTTTCATCTACTTACTTTGGATTTACTTCACTCTTTTTTCTAGCTTCTTGATTTTAGATCTTTTTCTTCTATAATATATGCATTTAAAGCTATAAACTTCTAAGCATTTAGCTGTATTCCACAAATTTTTGTATATTGCATTATCTTCATTTCCAATTACTTACTAAGTTCCCATTTAATTTCTTCTTTGATTCATGTGTTGTTTAAATGTGTATTGTTTAGCTTCCAAATATCTGGGCTTTCTCTAGATCTCTTATTGTTAAATGTTATTGATTTCCAATTTAATTCCACTGTGGTCAAAGAACATACTCTTTTAAATTAATTGGGATTCGTTTTATAGCCTAGCATATGGTCTTTGTAAACATGACATGTAAGGTGGAAATGAATGTATAGTCTGCAGTTGGATGTAGTTTACTATAAATATCAGTTAGGACAAAGCAATGTATAGTGTTGTTTAGATTACCTATGACTTGATTGTTTTTTGTTCCATCAATTACTAAAATTCTCTTACAATTATTGTGAAATGGTCTATTTCTCCCTTTAATTCTGTCCATTTTTGCTTCCTGTGTTTTGAGGCTCTCTAATTAGGCGTATATGCTTTTATGATTTCTATCTCTTCCCTTTATAATTATGAAATGTCCTTTTTTAGTAAAACTCTTTGTTTTGACATCAATTTCATCTGACATTAATTTAGCTGCTCTGGCCTTCCTGTGCTGACTGTTTGTAGCAGATCTTTTCCACTTGTTCCTTTTGACATGTCTGAGTTTTTATGTTAGGCGTGCATCTCTGGTAGACAGCACACATACACAGTCATGCTCCAAATAATAATGTCGCCATCAACAGGGAACCACATATTTGAAGGTGGCCTCATAAGATTTCAATGGAGCTGACAACTTCCTACCGCCTAGTGATGTCATAGCAACACATTACTCACATGTTTGTGGTGATGCTAGTGTAAACAAACCTACTGCCCTGCTAGTGTCATAAAAATACAGCACATATAATATATACAGTACGGAATACTTGATAACGTGTAGATATGTTTAGATACACAAATGCCATGTGTTGCAATTGCCTGCAGTGTTCAGTGGAGTAACATGCTGTACAGGCTTATAACTGGGGAACAATGGGCTATACCACATAGCCTAGGTGTGCAGTAGGCTGTATCGTCTAGGTTTCAGTAAGAACATGCAACAAAATCACCTAATAATGGGTTTCTCAGAACACATCCTTCATCATTAAGTGATGCATGACTGTAGTTGAGCTTTACGGTTTTATCCATTCTGATAATCTCTGCATTTTTATTGGAATGCTAATGTAATTATTGATGTGATTGAGTTTAGACCTTCTGTTTTATTATTTGGTTTCTGTTTAACCTCTGGTGTTTGTTTCTCTGTGGCTCCTTTCCTGCCTTCTTTGGGATTATTTGAATGATCTTTAGAATTTCACTTTAATTTATTTATTGAGTTTTTAGCTTTTTTTTTTTTTTTTCATTTTTCAATGGTCACTTGCTCGCTATATATTTTTAAATGTTCACAGTCTTCCTAGAATTGCTATTTTACCACTTTGTGCAAAACTGCAGAAACCCTACAACATATAGGTCCATTTACCATCCCTCTCCTGCCATCCTTTATGAATTACTAGTCACATGTATGATTGCTACACATATTATAACCCCCGCAGACGATGTTATAATTTTACTTTAAACAATCATCTCTATTTTAAAGAAATTTAGAGGGAAGAATTGTCTCTTAGATTTACCCAGACACTTAGAATTTCTGATGATCTTTCTTCATCCCTGATATCCCACATTTTCCCCATTATCATTTCTCTTTCACCAGAAAAAGTTCCTTTAGCATGTCTTGTAGGCCCCATCTAATGGAGAGGAACAAAAAGGTCTTCATTCCACCTTCTTTCTTTTAGTCCTTTAAAGATGTTCCATTATCTTCTAGCTGCCATGGTTGGTGATCAGTTCATACTCATTCAAATTATTGCTCCCCTGTATATAATGTCCTTTTCTGTGGCTTTGATGTGCATTGGTGTGGTTTCACTCAGATTTATTCCTCTTGGGGTTCACTGGCTTCTTGAATATGTAAATATATGTCTTTCACCAAATTTGGAAAGTTTTCAGCCATTATTTGTTTGAATATTATTTTTGCCTCATTCTCCTTCTCCTCTCTTTCTGGGACTCCAATTACCTGTTATGTACGACTTTTTGAGATGAACCCATAGGTCCCTAAGCTTATATTTTCCTTCAATATTTTTTCTCTTTCAACTTCAGACTTCTCACAGGTCACTAATGTTGTTTATTTCCTTTTGATCTTTGTTCTCTCCTTCTTCGTCTTGGGTACTTTTGTAATGATTCATCTTGCATTCACTGATCTATTCTTATGTCATGTCCATTCTGTCATTAAGCCCATCCAGTGAATATTTTATTTCAAATATTATGTCTTTTAGTTACATAATTTGTACTTGAATTTTTGTTCCATGTTATATTTATCTGATGAGATTTACATCTTTTCATTCATTACAAGCATTATTTTGGTTTATAGCCTCGAGCATATGTATAAGAACTTATTTAATGTACATGTTTGAGAATACGAACATCTGAGTTATCTTGGGATTGGCCCCTGTTGTTTTTTCATGACTGTAGTTGTGTCATGAAAGGGTCACATTCTCCTGGCTCTTCCTATATCCAGTAAGCTTGGATTGCATTCTGGACATTTTGAATGTTATGTTGAAAAGACTCTGGATTGCCATAGTTCTTTGAAAATTGTTGAAGTTTGTATTAATAGGCAATGAACTCAGTTGAACTCAAATTGTAAACTCTCTCTTGCCTGCTGTGGGCAGCACTTCAGAGCTCAGTGCCGGTGCTTTCCTTCTGTCCCCCATATGCGTTCTGGGGCCAGCCAGAGACTTGGGCGGGGTTTAAACAGAGTCTTGCCTTCTCCTTCCCTGGCTCACTCCTCTCCTGGATTTCTTCCGCACATGCCAGCAGTCCTGCTTACCTGGCCAGAAAAACAACAGGTGCCTTTTAGAGTTTTACCCACCCCCACACTCCCCACCAGGGGCTGCAGCTGCCCTCGGGGCAAAGGATCAAAACAGAAAACTTGTGAATATGCTTACAACATGTAGGATTAAAAATGGTTAAGATGGTAAATTTTATGTTATGTGTATTTTACCACAATTTAAAAAAATAATTGAAAAGCAGAAAACTCTAATTGCTAGTAGCCTCCTCTAATTTTCCGCTCCCTTCCAAAATCTGTCTATTTTTAATCACTCTCCAGGCCTGTAGTTTTTTGTTTTGTTTTGTTTTATTTTGAGGGGGGGAGATGTTTGTCAGGTGTTACAGGTGTGATGATGAGAGAGTCAGGGTGTTAGGAATTTACTCATCCACGGCAGAAGCACAGCTCCTTAGGTCCCTTTTACACCCCCAAGTTTTCTTTCCTCCCACTTGTGAAGAAACAAGCACAGTACATTACATTCAATGTGAATTTGAATTATTCTAATTAGAAAGATATTCTAATTAGAATATGAATATAATGACTTGATATGCAATATATAATTATTTTATAAAATTGCTTTATTAATATAATACTAATGTAATGTTATTAAATTTATTTTATAAAAGTAAAATTTTCTTTATAATGAATTACACACTTTCAATTCTGGTAACTAAGTGAATTACAAAGTACAATACTATTGCCAAGGCTTCTACCTTAGCTGATAATGAATACTAAAAGCCATTTGTCGGTATACACATCTGAATCTCTATAAGTGGCCAATGTGCTATTATTTAAATATTCGATGTAATTAAAATTTCAAACTGTGTTTTGTCCTATAACAATGCAATCATTAAGAGGCAATGCTAATTCAAGGCCTGAAAATCAGTACTTTGAGAACTTGAGCTAAATTTGGCTTAATCATCTAAGGAAGGCTAAACGTGCGGATGTTTTAAGAGGAAACATTATCCTAAATAATAGGAATAATGCTGAGAAATAAAAATCAACACTAAAGCAGAACAATTCTATGGTTATTATAGAATGCTTACTCTCTACATTTATTTCTTGGGAAAATTAGCCTCTAGTGATATATACTGTTACATATATGGAATAGCACTGTCCAACAGAAACATAACTCAAGCTCCATACATAATTATTCAATTATGTACATAATTAAATACATAATTATGTACTTTTACTAGCCACATTGCCAGTCAAAAGAAAGAGGAGAAATTGATTTTAATACTCGATGTTATATGAACCCAAAATAATTGATAATATCATTTCAAGATGTCATCAAATGGAAAATTATTAATGAGAAATTTACATTTTGTTTTTCATAAAAGAAGTCTTTCAAATCTGGTGTGTATTTTACACTTACAAGACATTTCAATTTAGGCTGTAAATTTCCGTTGGAAACACTCAATCTGTATTTATATTTCGTAAAATTTATAGCAGAAAAAAAGGGATTCGTGTACCCAAACATACTTAAATCTTTTCCAGGAACCGACTTGAGTGTGTGTTCTTAAATTTACATTTAAAATGATGAAATTAAGTGAAATAAAAAGTCCAGTTTCTTGGTCACACTACACCACATTTCAAGTATTCAAGAGCCAATTGTGGCTAATGGCTTCCACATTGACAAGTGGAGAGTACAGTATTTAACATGTCATCCTTGGAAGAGAAACTTGTGCCTATTCGCGTTCCTAGAGACCATAGATGATAAAAGTTCAGAATGAAGTAGAGGAAAATAAATGGATAAATTGGTGGGGAACAAACAACGCCTTCCGGATTGCTTGGGTTTGAACCTCTGACTGATTCAATCTTGAGGTCATCTATCAGAGCCCTGTTTGGACACTGAGGAAAAGGGGACAGGAGAAGCTTCCAAAGGTTTTTCCCTGTCAGCATGATGAGTACCAATTTTATTTCACAGTTAGTCTCTCCTCTGATAAAATGAGGAGACTGGAATGTTCAGCCCCTATCTCTCGAGAACCCATTAGCACTCATTAACCTCAAACACCTTTAATTATTTGGTTATATGTATAGCTCCTGTTTCTGAAACCCAAGTGTAAGCCCTGGAGAGTAAGGACAGGGCCTTAGGGTTTCTGGGGACATTGCACCTACTAAAATCCCCTCCTTGCAGCATGTAGATACTCACACAATGTTTGTTGATGGAGATAATTAGACAGTAGTAAAGGACTTTTTTACTCTCTGAGGCACTTCAAAAGTCATTATGTTCCCTAAAGGACCAGGAGGAGTCAGCAGAGATAGATTTCAGGTAGTGACCGTGGGGCAGATCTGACTGAACTTCACCCCACAGCTTGGGCAAACAAGATCCCTTCATTTTTAAATAAGATGCTCTATCCTTAAGGCCCCGGCCTTTGCTTGGCAGTGGGAAAGGTATTTAGCCCCATCTGGTAATTGCATCCAGCTAGCAATGTTTGAAACACAGGGTTTAAAACACTCTCTTGGAAAATATTAGCAATTCGGCCATTATAAACACAGTCCTATCCTATTCAGTGTGGTTTCCCTGCTCCCTCCTTCCTCCTCCCTTCTGACAGCATCTGACCAGAATTGTGGGCACCTTACAAACAGTGCGGTCAGCAGGAGGCCTGGGAGTGGCTGACACTGGTGAGGGTACAAGGAACGGGCCCATCTGATCTGGTCTGCCATCACTTTCCACTGGCGTCCTCACGCAGCTGCGGTGAGAATTCAATTGCATAGTGTTACACAAATCGTTCCACCCAGTTCATGCAATAGTAAATCCGTAGTTTCTTTTTTGAATGCACTAATCAGATTATAATATGCTTCCCACAGAAGGGAGATGGCTTTATTCCCATGTCGCAGAAGAGGACAGGGAGCTGTGGAAAGATTCACTTTTCGAAGTTACAGAGATGACAAGTAAAGAGTTAGGGTTTGAATCTAGGTTTACCTGACTCTCAGGCACTGACCTATACCACTGCTAGGAACACAAGGACTGAAACGCCACTGTAAAGAGAAAGACATGACCCTGTCCATAGGTGGTAGATGGACCTGCCTGAGGCTGGGCTTGTCTCAGCAGAGTTGTGTAGGCTGAACTCCTTCCTTCTCGCAGCTGCAGCCCTCCTCATTGGTGGCTACATAACAGCAAACAACTGATTCTGACAATTACTGATCCATCATCATTTGTGTTCTCACAACACCCAAAACAGACACCTACGGCAGCCTTTGCAGGACTCGACTGCACTTCACTCTGTTCATTTGCCTCCTTATCCTGTCTGTGAAGACAGACCTGGCCTCTGATTCATCCAAATCCCCAACCCCTGACCAGGCAGGTTAGTATATACAGAGATGCTGGTGGTTTTCACTGCAGGCTTAAGTAAGTGTCTGGTTCCTCGTGCGTGCTCAGTAAATGTGGGCTGCAGTGAATTTTATGAATTATTATTACTCACTTATTTTCTTTTCACCATGTTATTCATGCCCAGGGAAGGTTTGCTGAGGGGATGATAAATGCATCACAGTTTTGTACCTGAAGCCCTTCAACTCCAGACCACGGGGCACCCTCCAGACCAAATGACTATTAGATCCAATTGTGACCAGCTGAGCCATGGGGACCTCTCCAAGTCTCTGAGCATATACAGACGGTGCCAAAAAGATGTATACACATTTTAAGAAAGGAAAAACCTATTAACATTGTAATACTCAATATATACCGGTAACAAAAGATGAATACAAGTCACGTTTGACTTCTGCAGTTACAAGAGGTGCTCAGAGTGGTTACCATCAGCGTCCAGACACTTCTGAAGACGGCGAACTACTGCTTGAGCAACATTGACCAAAGGGTCCACTTGTGTGCATTTTTTTAGCAACCCCAGAATATTAGTTGTTACCTCATTTATTCATTGAACAAATATTGCCAAAGAAGGAAAAACGCATTGCCTATTGTTTTTTCAGTTACTATGTTATTTAACATAATAACTGTGCTGTGTTTATCTTCCAAAGGAAGGGGAATTTTGATTTCAGCATAAAGCTTTAGGAAAATAACTTCTTAAGTAAGAGTTATTTTTATTTTGCTCAAAACTAAGTAGAAAGAAAGCTATAAATGGTGACATCCTCCCCCACTTTGGTTTCTAATAGATACAAGCTGTTGCCAATATGCATCTAGCTACTTCAGGCTTGAAGGTGGGACTTAATATAATAATAAAACGTAGATAGACCTTTATACTTCCCAAAGCTCTTTTGCATTTAGTGGGTCATTGCAGCCTCGTGGCACTTTTATGATCAGGCATGGTGTATCTTCAGTTGTAATGAACCACCCAAGGTTACAAAGCCCAAAAAAGCAGATCTGGGACTCAGATCAAGTCATTACCTGCCTCCCAAGCTGAGGCCTGTCCGACCTCTCCCTGCCACCCAGACACACGAGAGAGCAGCCTAAGTGGCAATCCATTGAACCTTTCCCTTTAGCTTTCTACTTTGGGAAATTTTAAGTTATCTGAAGCAGGAGGGCTTAAATTCAACATCCCCCCCCCCTTTTTTTTTTTTTGTAAGTGTAGATTTATTTCTAAGTTCAGCCCTACTTTGATCTTCTGGGCATGATTACGTCTTGATGTGATCTGTCTTTTCCCATTTTATTATACCTAAAGTGAATGTAGATAATCTATGTAGAGGTACAGAGTACACGTTACAAAACTCATCCGCCCAGCCCTCTGGCAGTGTGGTCAGTGTTCACTGTCTGCCAAGTGTGTGTCCGGGGGAGGACAGAGTGTGCAGCTGCAAGCAGATGGTATCAGCCTCCATCTGAGGGACCTCACCAATCTGAAGGAGAAGGCTTTACGAGATCTATCATTTTCCTCAAACCTGGGGTCATGAACCTGACCTGTTGTTTGCTCCATGAAGGCAGCTGTATGCTTGGGGCACCATGTTCCTCAAGGGATGTTATAGCCATTTCAGCTGCGATGGTTCTTGGTGGTATAAGACTGACCTGCCCAAGGCAGGATATTTAGCATCCTTGACTCTTACCCAATAAAGGCCATTAGCAACTTCAAGTCACCATGACAAACAAAATCAGACAAACCACACCCACCCACACTCAATATACTCTCCCCAGGAGGCGGTACTGGTCCTCTATGAGATTTTGCAAATGTACAGGATGCAGTCGTTGGCCTATGGTGCTCAGGAAAATAAATATGCGATGTAAGCCGTGGCTGATAGGTGCTCCAAGGAGCCAGGTGGTTTTTTAATGATACATGTGATATACATTCAGAATATTTCTGATGATGAAATGATCTCTACAGTCAGCTTTTTGAGTTCTCAAATACCAACAGGAAGTTTGCCAGAAGTATGTGATTTCCTTTTCTTTAATATAATGACAGTAATAAGAGCTAACTCTTATAGTATTGGCACATTTAATCCTTCCAACCATCAACAGTGCTACGAGGTAATATCTTCCCATTTTACAGATGAAGAACTAGGCACAGAGTGGTCAGTGACTTGCCCAAGGTCACATTGGCAGTTAGTGCATCGCAGGGGTAGGATTTGAGCCCAGCGTGTCAGGCTCTGGAGCCAGGTTTTAACCATAGGTGCTTGGATGAAGATCTGGAAATGAAATCCCCTGCCCCCAGCACTCTGTGCATATCAAGCGCTGCCTGCTTACTCTCATACAAATGTCCCAGCTGTGAGACGCATGGCAAATTGGGTTGCTTTGAAACTGAGAGTTCTCTGAGGTGATGGGTCATGTTACAAGCATCAGGAACAGGATGTGGAATCATCTCCGTGGGACCTGGTTGGTAAATGACAAGCTTTCTGGTCTCAGGACCTCTTCATACTCTTTCTTTTTTTTTTTTCTTTTTTTTATTAAATTTATTGGGGTGACAATTGTTAGTAAAATTACATAGATTTCAGGTGTACAATTCTGTATTACATCATCTATAAATCCCATTGTGTGTTCATCACCCAGAGTCAGTTCTCCTTCCATCACCATATATTCGATCCCCCTTACCCTCGTCTCCCACCCCCACCCCCCACCCCCCTTACCCTCTGGCAACCACTAAACTATTATCTGTGTCTATAAGTTTCTGTTAAACAGTATTAATGACTCTCAGAAGCTTTTGTCTATGTGGGTTATATGTGTCAGTATTTACTGCATTGGAAATTAAAACAGAGAAACTTGCAAATGCTTATTTATTCATTTATTTTTAAATAACAATGATAAATTCATCACAAGTTAACATATATAACATTATTTGACAAAAACAAAACACATTTTCCAAAATAAAATTAGTGTGAGAAGTGGCATTGTGTACATTTTTGGAGCCTTTTCCCTGCCTATCTAAAGAGAAGACAGATCATCGTATCTATTTCTGCCTTCAATCTGTTGTGATGTATGTTTAGGTCAAAGTAGGTGAAGAAAAAAATACGGCCTTACCCAGGTGTGTACTCGCAGTTGGGAAAGGGAGGAGTATTTTAATAATCTTTTCAGATAACTGTAGATATCCTTCTCTGATACTCCAGCAGAACTCCATAAGTAACCGTTTCTTAAAGGTTAGTTACAATAAACTATCCGAAATCACATTAATGAACTTATACACTGTTACATTACAATCCATTGGTCGATTTTGAATGAATCTTTCCATACATGACTACATAACATTATGCAGTAGTCATTTGGAAAATATTGTTTCATTGTTAAGTAGACCTTTCAAAAGTTGACATGTTTCATTACATGATATCAAATAGTCACATTCATTAATACCACTACCCATCTCATCAGAAAAGTATTCAAGTGTTGGTAAATTGTCAAACTCAACTGTGGCAGACAAAAGTTTTCCAAATTGAAAGCTTGAATTTTATCATTGGCAACAAATACTACTAGTTCCTTTCCTTGAAGTGACAGGCTTACTTTAAAAAATGGTCTGCCACACACTCAAGTTTGAATAAACATAATTTTTCTGTCAATCATTCTTTTAAGTGCAAATGGCATTCCATGAAGACAGGTCCTGGTTTAGCTCCCAACTCAACTTAAATCACATAAATGCTTTTTCTAGAGATAAGCCAGCATACTTTGCTATACAAAGGTCCTTTATATGTACTTTCCATTTTGTCACACAGAATATTAAAATACATGTACTCAAGGACTGACATTTAATAAAATTCATATTTACTGCATCATTCAAAGTCATTCTTAGGTGAAATTGGCCTTATTTTTATTTTTTTTACTGTGACTACATGTGGTGAAGAATGCAGTTAGGTGCTAAGAAGGCACCAGGACTTTCACTCACCATTGCTTTTATGCCATCAGTGCAAATATCAACACAGTAAAAAGTCAAAGAATGTCTTCGTGTTAATAGGATGATAATTTTGACTTTGTGGGCCCTGCAGACAGGGTCTTGGGGATCTCAGGGGCCCACAGACCGTACTTTGAGAACCACTGTCCTAGAACGTGACAATTACCCCGTGAGCAGCACCTGCAAGAACAAAGACAGTGCTGGATTTGGATTCACAGGGTCTAAAGAGCAGTCTTTGAGCTGCTCCTTACTGTCACAGTGACCTTGGGGGAACCACTTCTTCTCTCTGAGACTCAGTTTCCTCATCTGAAAAATAAAATCAACAGTCTATTGTTCAGCGATATTCAAGAGTAGGAACAAAACGCATTCTAAAAGTCAGTTTCATTCATTCATTCACTCATTCATTCATCAAGTTCCCCCAGAATCTTATGGGAAGAATTAAGAGACAATCACACCAGTTTCTGCTGGTGTGTTGGGAGGGGTGTTACTGCAGAAGAAAAGGTGATTGTGAGACGCAGACAGGTGGTGGATGGGCTGGAGCCGTTGTTCTCCACCAGGCACCCCAGGGACTCATCTCCTGATCTGGCTCCTCACGGGGGTCTTGGTGAACCGAGTTCAGCCACCATAGGCCATACCTGGCAGGAGAGCACGCAGAGGGCCTGCGACCTGATGCTGCGGGCCTCATTTCCCTGCAGAGCCCACTGCTGCTCCAAAGGGCACGTTCCTGTGTGTGTCCCCCTGCCTCACACGCTTCCTGGCACTCTCAGTTGGGAAGCAAGACTTTCAAAGTGGTATTTTTATATGGAAACCATAAAGTCTGATCTTTTCCTTTTAAGTATGTCATCCTCCACTGCAATACTTTATCAATTATAACAAATTCTATTGACGGGCCTCCCAAAAGATCAAAACAGCCTGATGTGTCACCACGGGTGCTGGGAACTGCAGTTTTAAATATTCTTCTTCCCCAAGACTCCATCCCAGGACTTTTCTTCCACAGTCTCTCTCTCTCTCTCTCTCTCTCTCTCTCTCTCTCAACTGGTGGTGTTTTAAGTGTGCTCTTTGATGGCATTCTGAGTAAAGAAAAATAACAATGTTAATATAATAGCATGAATTTTACCATTTATCTCTCTGTACTGTGCAATGCCAGTTTTAAATGCAAATATGAGAGCAGTTAAAAAATGTGCGGAATCTCTGAACATTACAGAATTTGCATTTTGTAGCTCACGTATGCATATGTATTTAGTTCTTTCCCAGAGCAGTGCAAATGCCACGCAACCTGAACTCCACTATTTTTATTTCACTTCTTGAGATGCACACATTCTAACACTCTCTACCTTTGGCTTACTGATAGTAAAGACAGCCACAAAAGAAAAGGAACTATGGGTTGTCTTATCTTGCCGTTTCCTCTCTGTCATCATTTTCAGCGTAAGTCCCTGGCTATTACAGAGAAATAACATGAGTAAGAAAGGATACAACTGGGCTGTTTGATTGATCATGTTTCTTAAAATACCCCTGCCTTCTTTCTGTGTTCAGAACAGTTTGGGTCTGAACAGAAAGGGTGTCCTCTTGAGGCTGTCAGCTCCCTGCTTACTTAGTCTTAGATACCACATGCTCACCTTGTTCTCGTTCTGAGTCTCCTGCTGGACTCCCATGCATCGTGGGTCCACAGGAATTCTGTGCTTGTGGGCATCCTGGATGCTATAGGTGAATGGAGCTACAAGGACAATGAACGTGCACATTGTCCCCATCTCCTCTGCTCACAACATGCTCCATTGTCTTAGCAGACCTCACTTACAAAACACAAGTTCAAGGATAAAATGATTATGAATTTCAGGATGGTGACAGCAGAGATTTAAACCAAGCTCAGGGCCTGCTTGAGCATGGGCTCCGCATGGTTCTCAGGTCACACTCCTCTGAAGCTGGCCCTGCCTCCTTGCCTCTAGTCCGGCCACACTGGGCCTGCATTCCCTTGGCCTGTCTATGTTCCTCCCTGCTGAAAGGCCCCACTCCCTGAAACTCAGTTCCTTCCCTTACGGCCTGGCTGCAGTCCTCTTTCTCTTCCTATAATCTCAGCTCTGCCGTCGTGTTCTTAGGTTAGCCCTCCTTGCCCTGTCTGACCACATCAGAACGCTTAGCACCTGTAGCTCTCCTCCAATCACGCATCACAATCACCGTTCTTCATTTAGGTATGTGATTCTCTGATTGCTTGTTTCCCTCCCTCCCTGGACCGCCAGCATTCTCTTGGCCAGGACTAGTCTGGTTTTGTTCATTATTGTTCCATCAGTGCTGGAGACATAGTCCCTAGTAAATATTTTTGAGATGAATGCATGAATGAATAAATGAATGAAAGTCTTTGCAACCAGATCGCAAATGTCAGAGGAAGAGGTAGGATAAATGAGGGTGTGTGGGGACAGAGTCCCAGAGAGCAGTTTCCAGGCTCTTGGCCTCACGTGGAAAGGTGCTGGCTCGGGTAGAAGATGGCCATCAGCTGTGACTAGTTGGCCATCAGCTGTGACTAGTTGGCCATCAGCTGTGACCGGTTAGCCATTAGCCACTGATATAACTGCCATGGCTGAACTAGCAAGGGCGGAATGTGGATTGCAGATTGCAGAGAGGCGGATTGCAGTTAGCACGGCGGATTGTACTTGACAAGTGAGTTTGTTAGCAGAGAAGCCGATAGCGGTCGGCAGGTTGCAGATCATGTGGCTCCTGCTTCCTGTGTCTCTAACCCAGCCGCCAGCGAGACTATAGTGGTGTGACTCCCCTATCTATGGCTCCGTGGGTGTTCCTTTTTGGCCTCACCATATCCTGCATTCTTATGTGAGGAGAGGGAGCTGAGACCCCACAGGCCGCCTCACATGACAGGTTAGGTGATGAGTGCTTGAGGACAAGATATCCATATGTCTTAAGGTATCCAAGTCATTTTCTTTGCATCTCCAGCCCAGCACAGTGCCTGGTACTCAGTCGGCTCTCAAAACTATACTGGTTCTATTGAATCGAAGTGAGCTGAGTTTAGTGAGATGAAAATACGTCGCCCTGAGGTTTACTTGTTCTCACCCTCCCCTGTGTCTCCTCTTTCCCTTCCTCTTCTTCCCTTTCCTTCTTCCTCTCCTTCCCTCTTCTTAAGAATTTCTGAGTCTTGAGAACTACTTTAGTTGTAATCCATAGTTCCAACAGAAAATCACTCTCATTTATTTTTGGTTTAACTGGACTCCTCAAAGAGAAATGGTCTGATTGGTCTTATAATCATGGTGGTTGGGCATGCCAGAGAATGCCCCAGAACCAGCCTCGACACATTTGCTGTTGTTATTCCCATATTGGCATTGATCTTGGGATAGAATCACAAGGCAGGCACTTTAAAAGTTCATCCATTGAACCCCAGGCAATTCAGAGCAGAAATTAAACTTGAGGGTTGCAGGGTAGCCTTGTCAGAGGCAGTACAGAGACACCTGTGATCGTGACCCACCGCAGTGAGATGGGAACCAGCCTTCTCATTAGAGCCTGGCCTACAACCTGTCTATTTGTCCATTATTCCACAACTGCATTTGAGAAATGGCTGGGAGGGGATGTAGTAAAAAGGGAGTGTTCATAATGAAGTTGAGGATCAATGAAATAATAAAAAACAAAAGCCTAAAGGTAAGTTTGGTATTGATTGACCATCTCAGAAAACATTGTTAGTACGAGATTAGGGCATGCTTCCTATATGTAAAGTGGGGAGTTTCTCTCCTGAATGAGGCTTGAATGGGACTATAGAATGTTACTTGGAAGCAATGCCCATGTGGTCCCTTAGAAGTTGTGGGGCTGCTTAGAGAACGTGCAGGGGAGTAGCAAGTGCATGGACTTAGGAGTCAGCCATATCTGCCTTTTACAGCAAGTTTGGCTCTGTGACCTTGGCCAGGTACTGACCTCTGATTCTTTTTTTTTTTTTTTTTTAATTAGTATGACTTGGTGTCAAACATCTGCCTTGCAAGTTTATTATGACGAGTGAATGAGGTCACCCAGGTAGACGTACAAAGCTCAGAGCCTGGCACAAAGCAATCATGTTATCCCGTCTCACAGTGACACTTTGGAACAGCTGGACAGGTGCCAGGGGTCATGTCATACCAAAGTTGGGGTGTCTCAGGGTAGATACCCTCCCTGCAATGCTCTCTCCTGGGTCATTTTACAGTTGACACAGTTGAGACACAGAGAATCAGTATGATTTGACTAAATCAGCGAGTAAGTGGCAAACTTGGAATGTGAATCCAGCCTTCCGGGCTCTAAGCCTGTGTTTTATAACCCAGCATCCTCTAAGCTGAACTCCTTGCTGCCCAAACCACGTGACGCTCACACACCCCTTTGTACCCTGAACGGTCTGTCTGGACGTCTAGACATTGTCTCCCCAACAGATCTGTAAACAACCTCAATATGGGAACCGAATGTGTTTCAATTTTCCAGCACTTCCCAAGGTACACACTGTAGGTCTTTCTTGCAGTCAGGGTTCAAGAAATAAATATCCATCAATTGAGACAAGAAAGATATTTTCATGGCCTTATCATTTTAATGCAGAGGAATAGTTATAACACACATTAACCCAGCTGGGGGGAGAAATGCATTAATCTCACAACATGTTCAGCCCTTTAAGAAGTTAGATTCTCAGTCTCCACGGGGATTCTGGAACTCACATAGACTCACCCCCACTGTTTGAGAGAAAATTGCAACTCTGAGTGGTGTCCCTCTCCCCACAGGGGGGTGGTAGATGGAGAGACATAGAAGAGGGGGTGGGGGAATGTGGCTGCAGCAACGTGGGGAGCTTGAACCAGGAGTAAAGGACAGAGGAGAGCCGTGCAGTGGCTCCGTTTAGCAAGCAAACCATTCTCCAGGGCGAGGCCCCTGTTAGAAAGCAGGTTCTGACTCAGGAGGTCTGGATGGGGCCCAGGCATCTGTATTTCTGCCCAGTGCCAGGGGATGCCCGGCTGCTGGGTCAAAGAGCGCGCTTTCCAGTAACAAGGTTGTTGTCACGGGGCAGGATTGTGAATGCTTTGGCCTTTTTCTTCTTCCCTCTGCAGTCATTTGTCTTTGGACTGTGGACAAATTCCTACATTTCAGACTGAGCAGGGGGCAAGCAGGAAACCCACTCTGAAACGGGGGAAACCCGATCGTCAGCCAACTCCCCAGGACATGACTTTCCCCTTTTACTGCTGGGTACACTGATGGGTGACATTGCCATGCGTGCAACACTTCCGTTTTGCCGTCCATGAAATTCACATGTTGGTCCAAGTCTCTGGATACTTCTTCTGGGTCAACAATTCTCTGTGTGGAGGAAATGGCCTGGAGGTGTTGAGTTTGCAAATCTGGCCCAACAGAAGCTATGTGTTCAGTCTGGCAATTCTCAGGATGCCCACTCACTGTCTTTCATCCTTCTGCAGGGGAAATTTGTGCGTTCAAGATCCATGGCCAGGAGCTGCCCTTTGAGGCCGTGGTGCTCAACAAGACGTCGGGAGAGGGCCGGCTCCGAGCCAAGAGCCCCATCGACTGTGAGCTGCAGAAGGAGTACACATTCATCATCCAGGCGTATGACTGTGGCGCAGGGCCCCGGGAGACCGCCTGGAAGAAGTCACACAAGTGAGTGGCCTGACAGCTCCCTGGAGCCCCGCCCACTCTTGCCCACCCAGCTCACACACTGCTCTTCAGATATGTGTACCCAGGTGCTCCAGCTGCCTGCCAGTTCCCCAGGCCGGGACAGATAGCAGCACCGGCTGCTTTCTACACCTAGAATCTCTACCCCTCTGCTTCACTTGAAGATACATAGTCCTGTTCTACTATCAGATCAGAACTGAGTTAAGGGGTCACTTTTGCTGGGAAGCCTTCCTTGAGCAAACCCACCCCTGCAGACCTGGTTGGGACCTTTCCCGGGATTTCTGCCGTGCAATGTGTTTCTCTCAGTCACAGCACATTTCCTTCTGGGTTGTAACTCTCACCCTTACAGAGTTTGGCTCAGAGCCTAATACAGAGTGAGAGTGGTGGAATTCTTGCTGAATGAAGGAGTGAGTGAACAGATGACGGAGTGAATAAGGGAAAGGTGCGACAATCAAAAGGAACGCTATTGCCTCAAGCTGGGTGACAAGGAAGGTCAAAGAATGGGGAGGAGTCTGTCTGGGGTTGACTCGTCACAGGGGATCGGGGCGAGGGCAGGTAGAAGGGTTTCTCATGGGAAGGAGGACAGAACACTCAGACGACAGCCACCCGATGGCTTGTGGCTTCTCATTCTCTTGGCCCTGGAGCCTGAGTCAGTGCCCGTGGGAGGTGTGGGAGGAGGTGCGATTCTTTCTCCACCACCATCTCTTCTTTCCTGTGTGTGGTTCCAGGGCTGTGGTCCATATCCAGGTGAAGGATGTGAATGAGTTTGCGCCCACCTTCAAAGAGCCGGCCTACAAGGCCGTTGTGACCGAGGGCAAGATCTACGACAGCCTCCTGCAGGTGGAGGCCGTCGACGAGGATTGCTCCCCCCAGTACAGTCAGATTTGCAACTACGAGATCGTCACAACTGATGTGCCTTTTGCCATCGACAGAAATGGTGAGTGTCCTGAGAGGACCCCAGTGGAGGGCAGGGAAACAAGTCCACCGCCCCACACACTCTGAAGGCTGAGTGGGGGCCTGAATGTGCTCAGCAGATGATGTCTTTCCTGCCAACCCTGATCGAGGCTCTGTAACCTGGAACTCATCCTCAGAGGGGATGGCCTGACATTACTAGCAGCCCAGCCAGGCTTAAAGCACCCCTAAGACACCTCAGAAACCCATTCAGTAGATACAGTCTATAAAACTCACAATGCTACACATCGGGATGCTGAAGACAGGTTGGTTTTCTGGTAGAATTTTCCAGTTGTCATCCAGACACTAGCCAGACCATCAACTTGGCCACATCTGAGTCCCTTGCCTGTATAACGAGCTGTAACAGTACTCTCATCACAACAATCTGCTTCCTGCTCCCAGACAAAGACACACTAAAAGAGAAGGGGGACATTTCTGAAACACCTTCTAAGCTGTAGATCCATTCAAGAATCTTTAAAGCTCGTGCCAATGTCCTTTGAGAATTTCCACCCTAGTGAAAATGAAGGATGCAAGAATCCTCGCATCATACCCCAATCCCAGACTGAACTTAATGAACTAAAAACATACCCCCTCCCCCAAAAACCATTTGGATATTTCTCCATCACCATTAATTAAAAACTCATTGTAGTGTAAACACCACAGCCAGAGACCTCATCAACTCAGCCCATTTTAACTGCAATTTTCAATAACTTGGTATTAATCAAATGATAATTACTTGCCAAGTATATTGTTTAATTACTAGCATGAGTGTGTGGGTACATATATATTATCCCACTTTGTTTCAAATAGGACTTACGTACTTCACAAAGACATAAAAGTTGTAAAACCTGAAGTTCATCCCTGTAAATATTTATTGAGTGCCAGGCACAGTACTGACAAGTGGGAATGGAGACAGAGTGGAACCCAAAACAGACACGGTCCTACCCACATGGAGCTTGTCATCTAGTAGAAAGAAATAAAAAGTCAGGTGACATCAAGAGTGAGGTTGATGCACAAAGCATGCCATGGACTGGAGTTGGGCAATGAATTAGCTCTGAGCTTCCTGGGGGCCAATGTGTAGAAGGAAAAACTATCAATCATCCGCTTGCAAGTCTGTGGTGCTTCCAGTGCTTCTTGATGTTGAGACGAGGGAGAAACTTACCCTATATTATTGTCTTCTGCATCCTGAGAACTGCAGCAGATGCCAGAGGGGATGGAAGCCGAAGAGAAACCCTTATCCCTGTCCTCTAGTGGTTTGTGATCTGTCTTATAAGAGGAAACCAATGTTCCTAACACAGACAAAGGAATAATTAGGCAGTTTCCTCATAAAATGCTAAAACATCTGGAAATTATGGTTAAACACCTGGACATCGCTAGATGTAAATTGTGTAAGACACAAGAAAGTGAAAGAGAAAATACTGGACTTCAATTAAAGTTTAGCTCAGGACTAAGAAGTAGGTCATTTCAAGTAGTAGAGCATGTCATAATGCTCGGTCTATGTCCACAAAAGCTTTGGAATTTGGGGAGTGACGAGTTCCTGGTGAAGAGCAAGACTAGAGAAGGGGAGGTAGCTGTGATGAGAGGTCAAGCGCCCCTTGACCTCCTGCCTTAGTTCTGGAGAGCCATGACCCAGTGAGAGATGAGATGCAGATTCTTTCATCACAGGGTAAACTGCCCCATCATGGAGATAATTATTCACCTTGATGAGCCATTTCGCTAACATATGCCAATTTATTTCCCTAGCTGTCTCATTAAAAGTGAGTAATGGTTCTTTGCCAGGCCTCTGCCTCCAACACTGGTTTACAACACTAGATGAAGAGAGAGTGGGCACTCCCAGGGCATGTGGTCCCCCGACAGTGAGGTTTACAAAAGCAGTTCCCCAAGTAATGAAGGCAGGACCTAGGGAGTCCTTAGGCAGAATGGGAGCAGACACAGAAGCACCCCCATTCTAATGAGCTTCCCAACTGGCCCTTATCCATCACTTCTTCTGGTGACCTTACAGCTTGCTTGAAGACGTTCTTTGCATGCACATCAGAGAAAGTACTGCTAAGTTTGGGGCCCACTCATTGAGGCCCTATAGCTTCAGGTAGATGGCTCTTGGCCCCTCCAATCTGCTAGGTGTTTTTTTCTTTTTTGCTTGTGGGGGAAGATGAGCAGGGCAGCCGGGAGGAGAGAAGACATAAGTAGAGTCATCCCAACCTGTCTTAACTCAAGGCTCAGCCTATTCCGACAGACGTCCTTGGCTTCCCTCCCCTGTGAAATTGTGGCAGCGATAGTTCCTGCCTCACTGTGGGGTTGTGAGGCCGCAGGGAGAGGCCATGTCCGGGGATAATGCTCACAGGGTGCCTGGCACACAGGGAGTGCTTGAGTCATGAGACCGTGCTTGTTAGATATTCACCTGCGTGATCACGAGATGCAGGTTATTCACTCCGCATGGATTTCCAGGCCGAATTACGAGCAGGTAACTCTGACCTAGTGCCATCACCTCCCTCTTGGGAAGTTCTGGATCGATGTCAGGTGGCTTCCAGACCCTCCCCCACCCCTGGTCTTCTGGCACTTGGCTGGTCTCTCTGAGATCGTGGGTAGGACTTAGATCCTCATTTTCATTGAACAGATGGAAAAACTGAGCCCTAAAGCATAACGAGCTTACCTACCAGTACCTGTCACGTTGGTGGCAGAGTTGGGACTGGAGCCCAAGTCCCCTAAGTATTATCCCCAAGGCCTTTTTCTACCAGTGTTATTACTATCCTCAATGATGTTTGACAGGAATGCATGGCAATGGGATTTAAGTTCAAAACCACACAGTTGTCTTAATTCTATGTCCGTCACTGTGTGTGTGTGTGTGTGTGTGTGTGGTCTTTGACAAGTTACTTAAACCTTGCCTCAGATCCTCATCTGTAAAATGGGATTTAAATATCTTGCTTGTGTAAGGGGGTGGAGGTATTGCAAACAAGGTTTTCACCAGAGTGTCAGCACAAACCAAGCCCTCACCCACATTTGAGAGGGAGCAGCAGGAGTCTCAGTGACAGCCATTCACCCCTTGGCAGACTTTTCTACTTTTCAAGTGGTTGTGTAGTCTTCACGCAGCCTCGGCTAAGCTGTCTGTCAGCAGGCTGCCCTGGTGAGTAATGGGACTGACATCTCTGAGCGAAGTGTGTCCTGGAGTCTGCTTATTCTTAAAGTCAATGAAAACACTTCTTTTCCACCTTGATAGAAAAGCTAACACATGCCCTTTTGTGGGGAATTTGGAAAGCATAGAAAACTATGAAGAAGGAAATAAGTCACCTGGAATCCCACCGAAGATAACCACTATTGAGATTTTACCAGTAGTTTTTCTATGACGTTTTAACACAAATATTCAGCCACACTTTTCTTGCTTTTCTGTATCATCCCTTTTTCACTTAAAATTTGATTATATGGATTTTTCCATCCTTAGAAATGCTTCATAATTACGTTTAGTGCTGAATAGCATTCCATCTCATGCACAGACTCTTAGACTTAGCTCTCCCTTTCCTAGCAGACATGCAGTTTCTTCACTAGTTTCCATTGTAATAATTAATGCTTAGATGATCCTATGTGCACCTGGGTTTGCAATTTTTGCAATAAATATCTGCAATTTTTATTTTTCTGGAATCAATTTTTAGATGTGGAATTGCATGCCCAAAAGGTATGAATAACTGCAAAGTGACTGGCCTATATGGCTTTCCAGAAGGGTTGTTCCGATTTAAATTCCATCAGAAAGAGTGTGCAGGTCACTGTGTTTGTCTCATTGCACCATCACCACCACCACCATCACCACCACCCCCCAGCCCCACCAGAGTTTTCAAAAATTACCTTCACCAATATACAAGGTAGGTACTGATTTTTCTTTGAGAATTAGCTTCCCAAGTTCATTGGGACAGGGGAGTAGGCCCAGGGGCAGCCACTCACCTGGGTTAAATGTGGACTCAGGTCTCCTGAGAAGGCACTACTACTAGGAAAAATTTAAATGTGAGGGGGAAAATGTAATTGTAACAGAAGCAAAATGGATAACTTCTCCTGAGCTATCAGAAAAATTTTCAGTGTGTTCTTAGCCAAGTATTACCCTCCCCCACACAACAGTTGGTCACAATTTTATACTCTCGTTTTTGACCTAATGCTGCAAATTCTGTGCTCTGAAACCATCCTCACATGCATGAAGGTGGTGGTAGCAGAGAAAGCAAATTAGTTTCTCAGACAGTTTCATTAAGACAGTTACGGAAGAGGAGCTGCAGCAAATTGAGCCCAGGCTTGCCGGCTTGTGTGTTTATTTTTCTACCACAATCAATAGTGTTTCGTCTGCTTAATGTCACACGGATTGTAAACCCTAAGCCTTCCTCTTCGAAGAGAGTTATCTTTTGAGAGCCATTTAACTTTAAAGAAAGAGAAAGTTAAAACTTTTTTGTTGAAAATTCAATTTGGTGTTGCTGAAACCTCCTCCTCATGGTTATGTTACAGAGCCGCCACCTGACAGAATTCCTCCCCTGTGAGAACTGTAGCCACAAACTAGTTTGTTAACAGAACCCGTAGGAAATGTTACCAACCCAACACTGAGCTGTCCCAGACCTGTGCCGGCCCTACACTGAGACTGAAACAAATATTTGGGGGAAAATGAAAGGGATTCTGAATACCAGCCATAAGGCCAAAAAAGACATCAAACCCATTTTTATTCAGCAATTTTTGACTGGCTTTGTTAAAGTCAATTTTGCTTCAAATGCACGGAGGCAATTGCATTTTCAGAAGCAGTCCCGAGCAGACAGCAGAACAAATGATTCTAACGCTTGGGCCAATGCTTTGGGCAACTCTCGTCTCCACTCTCCTCCAATCCCCTTCTTCCCACACTCACATATGTTCACGTTTGTGGTACCTGCTCATTGCCTCATACTGAGTACCGTTTAACTAATATTGGGTGAGTGGTGGATCCACTTTTCCAATCTTTAAAACATCATGTGACTTTTCTAATTTTCCAAGTTTTCTTGCCTTAGTCTGTACTGTCTCAATTCACATGAACAACATATATCAGTTGGAATGGAAGAAAGCTCATTAGGTATTTTTCGCTTAGTCTGGATGAAATCTAAAAACATGCCTGAGTCAGCCATTCCATATTTGTTTATTTGTTTGTTGGTTGTTGTTTGTTTTTTTCCTTGTATTTTCTTTTTCTTAATTTCAGTTCTGGTGAAGGATAATGATAACATTTGAGTTCTAATTTGCTGTCAGCTCCACCATCAGAAAGCAAGCAAGAATGAAATTACTCTCAACAAAGGAAGGCTTTCATCTCTTGGAATCAAAAACTCAAAAATATGAAATGCACATTGGGCCTATATTAGTTTCTTGGAACCAAAACTGTATTTCATCAAAAATAGTCAATTAAAGTGTTGCTCAGTAATTATCACATATTTATTTCTGAATCATAATACTAAACCTACAGGAATAAAAACACACAAATGGCTCAGAAAAAAAATGTTCGGTCTCACTTGGAGAAGAAAAATGTCTTTGCCACCAGGGCAAGGAATCTGTTATTCTGTGTAGCTTTTAGAAGGGAGGTCACACGTTTTCGTATTGATTTTACTTCCTATTTGGTGGCAAAATAATGTGAAAAGAGGCAGTGAACATTCCTGGCGATGAGCCCAGATGTTAAAAAATATGTGTCAGGACGTTTCTGAATTCCATCTTCTTCCCAGAGGTTTCATGGCCGATGAGCTTAATGCACCTTGCACACCAGGGACGCAGCCACAAGGGTGCACTTTCAGAGGGAGTTTTCCAACAACCCATTATTTACCACCACAAACTACTTGGATTCCAAATGTGTGCGTGGAATTCCCTACAGCCCCACCCCCCAGCTCGGCTGGCTCCAGCCAGTGGATCCTGGGAATCTGTCACCAAGGCACAAGCAGGTCAAGTGTGGAAGCCATGCCCTATTTGCCCTTGATTTTACAAAGAGCTAGGGAAGGGGGTCATTTTGGTGA
Organism: Rhinolophus sinicus; assembly: GCF_036562045.2. NCBI lineage: Eukaryota > Metazoa > Chordata > Mammalia > Chiroptera > Rhinolophidae > Rhinolophus > Rhinolophus sinicus. The sequence continues at coordinate 38,402,071 of NC_133759.1, forward strand.
AGATTGGAGGAGTGGAGAAGGGGTGGTGAATATCTGCAGTGCGGTCTGAGAAGGTTTTGAATATCTCTGTGTCTTCCTCAGGCAACATCAGGAACACCGAGAAGCTGAGCTATGACAAGCAACACCAGTACGAGATCCTGGTGACTGCCTATGACTGTGGACAGAAGCCCGCTGCGCAGGACACCTTGGTGCAGGTGGACGTGAAGCCAGTTTGCAAGCCTGGTTGGCAAGGTGGGCCTGCTGTTGTCAGTCCTGTAGAGTGAAGGCAGCTGGGCCTGCTGTGTAGACGGTTCCAGACCTAGCCTCAAATCATTGCAACACATAAGTAGAGGACTTTTGAAAGTGCAGTCATTCTGCTGCAAGAAATAGAGTAGCGTGTTTATTCTCACAATTCCTAAGGCATATATTGTCCCCATTGTGCAGCTGAGAATGTCTGAGGCAACGCGTCTAATGTCATGTGTCCAGTTTGTGCAGTGTCCCTTTTCTCAACTCTCATGACAACTTTGAATCAATAGTGATTATCCACAGGGCTCAGCAGACATGGCTGGGAAGCCATTATTGAAGGATGCTGAGTCTGGCTGGTGCATTTCAAGTGTTGCATCATCACTCAACATCCAGGGAAGGTTATCATGGTCATTAGGCTTGCACAGAGGGCGTCAGGCAGAGGTTGGAGATCCAAAATCCAGCCTCTGAATTAAAGGTTTCTAAAATGTTGGCTCTGGGAATGGAGAAGCAATGGCTTCCAATGGCGGTGGATTTCTGTGCTGCTTTAGATCATGTCGGATGCCCGTTCAGGTTACTCTTAGGTGGTGGAGGTTTATCACTGAGCTAAAGGGAAGCAAAAAGGCAAGACCAGTGGCATCGATGGAGCTTACAGAGAATTGGATGGCTTATGGAATCACGGTAGCTCTAGTGGTGACATCTAGTTCCGATGGCACAGCAGGGATCTAGTTCTGATGCCTCAGCTGCCATTTTGGTTGCTCAGCCGCTCCTGTTTCTGCTTCATGTGTTGATGCTGCTTTAGGCTACTGCTTACTCCTAAATGGTGCTTCCTGGAGTCCTCCACTTTGTGTCTTCTGCTGACTGCCTTCTCCGGTGGATCCTTAAGCTTCAAGCCCCTTGTTATATTCTCTCTCTCTCTCTGTATCTTTCATTCTTAAATTCCACCAGAGAGGGTGTGATAAGCTGTGTTAGTCACTCACATCCCTATGGGGCAGACTGATACCAGGCCACCACGTAGGTCACTGGTCAGACCTTGAATGGCTGCCTTTTGGTTAGGCATTTATTCCTCATCCAATTCATCAGGGCCAGATTGGCAGGAACTCATGGTGCAAAGCAGACACCTGGGGTCACTTCCCTCAGAAGGCGGCTCTCAAAGTGCTCCTTCCTGTACAACCCACCCTCCTCAATCTTTCAACAGGAAAGATGAGTGGGGTAATTAAACCCACCTCCGGACAGAGCTAGAGTCATTTGCCTTTGAACAAAGTAGAGAAGATGAAATGCTCACTAGAGGAGCCACAGGTAAAACATATGAGACATAAAGAATAAAGTAGACACATCTTTGTTTTAGCCCATTTAAGATTAAGCAAGAAACAGAACAAGGGACAAGCCAGAGTGGGAAACTGTGTGTTCCCAAGCTCAGGGAGCCTGAACTCTGGTTGGGGATAATTCACTAGACCCTAAGGACCCTGAGGATCTCCCTCTTGTTCACAACTGAATTCCTCAGACTTAGTGCCTGTCTGGCCAGTGGTAGATGCTCAAGAAATAGTCATTGGATGGATGAATCATTGGATGAAGGAATGAATGAATGAATAAAAAGCTATCTGAGTAAAGAACTCAACTTGTTTTATTTTAACTTACAAGGACTGGCCCCATTGAAGGTCTAGCTTTTGAAGAGAAAGCCTGGAAAGAATATAAAATCCTTCTGAGCGTGGAACAAGCTCACAATGAGATTTCAAGATAAAAAGCAAAACAAAGTCCTATCTGGAGAATGGTCCCAATGGTTTTTGTCTTTGATAAATGAGGCACCTATCATTTGGGATTCCATTTTTGTATCTACATTTAAATGTAATTTCTAACACAGTCGGTACTTGTTTCAGTGTTAAGTGTACACAAAGGAACGCATTTTAATAATGTTCAGTTCTGTGTGTGAGGAATGTGTGGGGCACCTCCCCTCCGGCACACGGTGCTATTTGCATAGCGGCTCTAGACAGGGAGGTCCTGCAGGGAGTCTGTGCCCATGTGTTGTGTCTCCAGCGCCAGCCCAGGGCCAGGCTCAGTGCAGGTGACTGGCAGGCGATGAACAGATGAAGGACTGGTGGGTGAGGCTTTGGTAAAAAGAATATGACTTCCTGTGGAACAGAAAAAAGGGGATGCAGCAACTCCCTGCATCCCTACATCAGTTCTCAGTCAGGCAACATGATTTAAGCCCGTGTAACATCAGAATAAAGTACTGTATGGTGGCTTCCCCGCGTTAGCCAGCCAGCCTTTGGTGGCCGAAGCTGACACTGGATGCTGCACTGCTCCCCGCCCTCCCTCCAGCCGACATCCCAGCAGGCTTTCAGATCATAAACAGGACCTCCACGTTCTCAGATATGTATAGCAGTGGTCACAGTGCCTTCCTGCCATTCTTGTTCCAGCTTCTAGATCTGGAGAAGAATCCTCTCTCCTTCCAGCATACCAGTCTATTTTCTTCCTCCATTTGGGCCACCCTCATCTCTGACCAACCCATGTGGGGCCTGTTCTCTTTTCTACCCCTGGCCAGGGCTGCAGGCTTATAGCTGGAAGTGCACCTTCTCCAGGGATGAGCAAACCACCTCTGATCCCAGATGCGTGTTTCTTCTCTAGCCCCCTCGCCTAGCTTTGTAGGACAAACTGGAGTGAGCCACGTTTTGCTGGTTTTCTTTGCTAATGGCGATGGATCAGGCTGACCCTTACTGTGAGAGATCGTCAGGTCCCTGAGGGAAAGGGTTGGCTCTTCTTGAGGCAGGTGTGGGGTGAAGCCTGCACCATGTAGAATGGGAGAGGAGCACAGAGAGGGGAGGCCATTCAAGGCACCAGTGAACCATATAAGGAGGCCAGTCTGGCTTGCACAGGGGTTGGGCCTGGGGAGAAGTGGGAAGCAAGATTGGAGAGGTCAGGGGTGGGGTAGGGTGGGCAGTCAAAGTTATGAATGTCAGGGTGATGGACTGCAATGGTCGCCAAGCCCCTCAGGCCCAGCTGTGAATGAGCTGTCTGCTGGCATGTGCCAGGTGTAATTGTCGGGAGAATAGCGGCTCCTCCCTGAGCTGACTTCTCACAAGCAACAAGAGTCACCAAGCAAATGCAGTTTGGCAGTTCAAATACTTGTCCCTCTGCCAAGTCATGTTCCTGCAGGCAGGAGGGCATTGCAGCGCAGTGTAAACAGTCCATCCTGCTCGAGGACCCCCCACCCACCCCCATCTCCCCAGAACACTCCCAGTTGCACCATTGCCAGCCCTTGTGGCAGTTAGCTTCTCCCAGCCAGCTGTTTTGGAGGAGCAAGGGACCCGGCTCACAACTAGAGCCTTTCCTTCCATCCCAGGGCCTGAGAAGGGACTGCTCCCAGACTCCAGTAACACCCGGGGCAGGACTCCAGTTTCCATCACAATAACCCCTTGCAGAGTATAGGACCCAGGCTTTCCCAGCATGCTGCTGGCCTTCCCCAGCTGTGCACAGATGGACATCCCAGACCCCGGCTCTGGTGCCACCCGCCTTGCAGACCTTGGCCAAAACATTTTTGCATGGGCTATGGTTTTCCATTCTCTGTCTTCTTCTGTGGGTTGGTCTTATCTTCCCAGAAATAATATGGGCTCCCTGAGGGCAGAACCACACTTCTCACAGCTCCTGGCACTCACTGAGCATAAACTTAAAGCTTGCTTACCAGCATCACTCACCACTGACAAAGTGGGGCTTATTGGGAGCTCAACACGCAGCAAAGGGAGGAAGGAAGGCTTTGCACCCACAAAACAACCCCAGGGTGCCAGGCACGTGTGTCTTGCTCTTCCATGAGTTTTGTCCTCTCTGCTGTTTTCTGAGACTGTAATTCTGAATAGGCGGTAAGGGTCAGCTCACTGCAGGTCTAGGTGGACTTTTGCCAAAGGGAATGTCACTCCCGTTCTCAGTTGCCCAAGGTCCTCAAAGCATCACTTAGATCTTGTGAGTGGAAGGAGGACTAAATCTCTTTGTTTTGCCCTGAGCTTTGAGAACTCATGTTCCCCGTGCAGGCAGCTCGTATTCACGGAGGTGAAAGATTATAGGAGGACCCAGGCAAGAGGTGCCGCTGCAGCAGACCACATGCTGAAGACAGGCTTGTGCCCTGCCAATGCCAGGCCTCTGGATTCGCAGCCTTCTCGGTGTCTCTTTCCCTCTTGCCAAGTGGTTATAAATGCCCCAGCCTGGGCCCATGTGTGCTCTGAGGACCAGCCTTTGGGAAGTTCTGCATCCATTCGTAGTTCAAAGCACCACAGAGGATGAAGTGTCCTTGGAGGCTATCAGGGTGATGGCAGCAGTAATAGCAGTGGACCCAGTCAGAGATAACCCTGCTGACCCCTCCTTACGGGGCCACGGACTGTGTCCTAAAGGATCATTTGTAATGCAGTTGCTAGATTGAGATTTTTGTTTGTGATGTGATGTGATGTGATATGTTCCATTATGTTATGTGACACATCCCTTCTTAATACCTTTCTTTATTGTTCTTTGTAATCCCTTGGCCCATCTCGTTCTATGTTTTAAGACAACGTTGTCTTCACAACACTTAATATAGTCTCCAAGTCATATTTTATCTTTATTACCTGCCCCTGCCAGTCTAGACCCAAATTCAGTATTTCACTGTCCCCTTATGTAAAACAATTCCCCTTTAAACAGAGTCCTTGTAGACTTTCCTGGTGGTCCTTCCCCATTTCTTTCCTAGACATGGTGCTGACTGGACATCCAGTCACACCAGATTCAAGGTTCCCATATCCAGAATGAGCTGTCTGGACTCAAACCCCTGTGGAACCCCATCTTCACCTGCCCACCTCATCCCTGAGCACAACCCCACGGCAGGCACTTACACCTGGCCCAGCACCGGGTCACCCAGTACAACCAGTGCCCAGAGGTTCTCCCACCGGAGCAATTCCTATTCCTTTTATCTCCATAGTGAGGTGCAGTCATACACTCAAACCATTTCCTCTGTGTTCTTTTGGGTTGGAATAATTCTCCAGGTGTGTCTAATGGTCTCAGTGTTTCTACCATTCCACAAACTACGCCTTCTTTAGGAAGGAGGGTGCTATCTGTCAGAGGATGCTTCTCACACCTGAATGTGCCCCTGAGCACCTGGGAAGCTGGGTAACTCGCAGATTCTGACTTACTAAGTTGGGTAGACCTGGTTGGTGCTGGTCCATGGCCTTCAGTATAGTAAGAAGGCCATACAGGAAATACCTACTAAACACCTAGAGAGCATCTAACTTTTGTGTTGAAAAGATAGCAGCATGAAAGCTGCTGGTTGAGATTAATGTTCCCTTAGTTACTTGCATTGTGAGATAACTGAAGTCGACACATTACACATGGCAATATTTTTGGAATGAATTTATTGACCCTTTCCTGAAGGCCCACTGTGTGCCGAAGGCTTCAGATACAGAGACAGACGCAACCTACCAGGGCTCATAATCCAGAAAGAGATTATGAAGACAGAAGCTCTGGTGGAGGGAGCTATGGGGACACAAAGGAGAGCCACTTAACCTTGCCAGGGCCCTCAAGGAGGTACACCTGAGCCAAATCTTGAGGGATAGTACTTTTTAGCACAGAGAGAAGGATGTTCCAGACTAGGGAGCAGATGTCAGGAAGGTGGGCATGACATGGCCGGGGCATGGGGAGAAGACTGGATGGGCTGATGGAGACCAGACCATGGAGGGAGGGCCGCCTGTATTACCCCCAGGGCAGTGGGGAGCCCAGAGGCTCTCATGCCTCAGCATGGTGAGGGGGCTCTTGGGGAAGAAGGATTCCTCGGCCAGTCACATAGATGGTGCCTAGGATGCAGAAATTAGGACAAGGAAACCAGCTGGAAAGGATCATTGTTCCTGAGTGTACTTTTAAGGGGAATACTTCTGGAAAAGTATCTAAAGTCGTGTATTTATTCCAAAACCAATTCAAAGTACTGGGCAGCAAAGGAGGTTAAATTTTCAGGCTAATCCCATAAGACTCCACAGACAAGGGGACAGGTTGGCAGTCAGGCGTGTCTGGGGTAGAAATGACCCGTGCTAAGCCTTGTCAAGTGTATTTCCCAGTCCCCTCTACAGCTGTCCACTTCCTTTCTAAGGAGAAAAAGCCCAGGCCCTAAGGGTCAACCAGCTTCACCCTGCCCTTTCCAAAAGTCAGATCAATTATTGACCACGTATACTGAAGAGCTGGCTTAGGTTTTACTACATGAAAGGCATTGATTTTAAATCATAGGGTGATAAGCCCAGAAAGGTACCCAGAGCTGCTTAGAATAACAATCGAGCAGAGCTTAGAAGGTGGAGCTGTGTCCATCCGAGAATTTCATGACAGTGTCACCCTTCCTGCAGGCTGATGTATTAGGACATGGCCAGAAAGACAGAGGAAAGGACGGCTCCTTGCCCTCAGTTCCCTCCTTCACTGCGATTCCATCATTAGCTTACCAACTTTTTGTTCTAAAGGATAATCCCTTAAAATGCAAATGCCTCTCGCAGGGGTCATGATTTACCCAGGGATCAGTGAAGTATAGTCACAAGTCAAATATAGTTAGTCATGTGTTTGTGTACAACTATGAGCTAAAAAATGGTTTCTACAGTTTAAATGGTTGAAAAAAATCAAAAGAAGGATATTTTGTAGCACACGAAAATTATATGAAATTCAAATTTCAGTGCCCAAAAAGAAAGTTTTATTGGCACACAGCCACACTCCTTGGGTTACATGTTATCTCATGGCTGCTTTTACACAACAGCAGTAGAGCTGAATAGTTTTGACCGAGACCAGATGGCTCTCAAAAACTATAAATATTTCCTATGTAGCCCTTTACGGAGAAAGCTTGCCGACACCTGCATGAAGCTCTTATTGTCCCCTGACACCTTAGTGAGAAGTAGTTTATTGGAGTACCTAGCACAACCTAGAAAGAATGGGACATCAAAAGGGCATATGTAGACACAGGTGAAAAGATATAAAAGTCCAAAGCTGCACAGAGGACAGGAATGGCCCTGTGAGGGAAGCCATTCTAGCCCATTTTACAGATGAGGAAAACTTAGGCTAAAAGCAATTGAATGACTTGCCCAAAATCTCACAGCTGGTAAATGGCAGAGATGGAATTCAAATTCATGTCAGTCTATCCTAGAGGGCACTGAGATGTCAGGAGGAAGGACAAGGAGGTTGGGAATTTCCAAAAGGGCATGTAACCAGCTTCAAAAGGACGTCTCAGAAAAGTGTCCAGAAGAGATACAACTTCTGTGCCCTTAGGCAACATATTTAACCTCTCAGCCACCTTATGTATGAAATGGTGATGAGACTTATCTTGAAAGGGTAGCAAAAATGGAATGAAACAACACATATGTAGCATCTTAAAGGTCCTCCAGCATTCATTCTCTCTCCTATCTCTGCCCCACCCAACTCACAATTCCTTGATTGAGCCTGGTCTAGTGCACTGTCCCCTTAAAATCACAACTCATTCACCATTAAACCCACGCTTGCAGACTTTCCATGTGCCTGAACCTACAGTTGCCTCTGGTGATCTCAAGGGCCAAAGAAACACAACATGAGCCTGAGACTTGGAAGTTAAACTTCAGACCCGAAGATGCTGGGCCTAAGCACGGCTCCTCACACCAGAGCAGGAAGACTACTTTTTCCTGGAGGAGAATTGAGCATGGGAATTACCCACAATGCACCCTGTTCAACAGGATGGAACCTGGCTTTATCTGAGGTTCATCCGTGGGGCTCGGCTCCTTCCTCCCCTGTGCCCTCCACCTCCAGCTTCCTCCTGTCCTCTTGACGCTCCTCTTCATTGCTATTCTCTCCTCATTCTGTGTCCCCATTCTCCACCTTCCTCTCTCCTCCCCGTTCTTCCTCTGGTTCCTTCCCCCTCCCTTATCCCAGGCATAGCTCTGCACCCCACGCTGGAGAAAACAGTGGCATGTGGGGGTGCAGGAGTCAGGTCCAAAGCAATGAAGACCGAGCTGGGAGGGGAGGGAGAAGGGCTCGAGTCGGCCCTTAGCTCCATCCTGATTCATCATAGGCTTTGCTGAAGCCACCTCCCTGGCTGAGCCTGGGTTTCCTCACCTGTAAGGAGAATCGTAGTCATTGGCCTTATTATTTTGTAGGATGTGAAGCGGTTCTATATGTGGAAGTGCTTTGCAAAATCTAAGTCACCATGCAAATAATGTTATGATTAAAATTGGTAAAATAGGTGCTGTCGAGCAAATGAACACACACACACACACTGAAATCCATACAGTTGGGTGAGGCTGTGTGGCTTAAGCATCACATCCTTGATTTTGGACCTTAAGACTGGGACCAAAAGGAGACGGTGGGTGGAAAGAGCACAGTGTGGGGACCGGGACCCCAGGCCTCGGTCCCAGCTCAGCTCTTCCCCAGTCTGCAGACTCAGGAAAGCCACTCCTGCCTGGCTCAGCGTCCCCAAGTGTGAGTGGGACAATGAAGCCTTCTTGTGAGGAAGCGATGAAAGACTGCCAGTGGAGTTCCGTGCACAGAACTGCAGGTGGGGCTGGGGGGACAGCAGCTCTCTTTCATTCTCTTGATTCTGATGTTTAAAATCACAATGGAGCATTTTCCCTGCAAATCACTGGGCAAGTCATCTCTGAGGCCTGAATGCCACTAACTCCAGCAGTGTGACCAGGGTTTGCTCAGAGCTGCCATGCGAGCACCAGCGCCCCTGCCCAGGCCTCATGGGGCCTCCTCCATGAAGAATGACCTGTTTGACATCGCTAACACCGCCGGTCGTTAAGGTGCAACACATGGCTCCGTACAGGATGCTGATTTACTTGGTGGCGTCAGTGTGCTTTAAAGATCTGCTGGTTAAAAGCTCCCGTGCTTGGGGAGGCCTGTGACACCAACAGCTGCCCAATCAGACCGTCTGGGGCCTCTGGAAGCTAGTACCCTCTGAGGACTCATTTCTTTCCTTCTGTAATTAATTTATTTTCCAATTACAGTTGACGTACAACATTACATTAATTTCAGATGTACAACATAGTGATTAGACATTAATATACTTTACAAAGTGGCCACCCCAATAAGTCTAGTACCCGTCTGACATCATACATAGTTATTACAATATTATTGACTAGATTCCCGATGCTGTATTTTGCATCCCCATGACTATTTTTATAACTGGCAATATGTACTTCTTAATCCCTATCACTTTTCTTACCCATCCCACCAACCCCCCTGGCAACCATCAATTTGTTCTCTGTATCAATGAGTTTATTTCTGTTTTGTTTGTTCATTTGTTTCTTAGATTCCACATGTAAGTAAAATCATATGGTATTTGTCTTTCTCTGTCTGACTTATTTCACTTAGCATAATATCTAGGTCCATGCATGTTGTTGCAAATGGCAAGGTTTCATTCTTTTTTATGGCTGAGTAATATTCCATTGTATATATGTACCTCCTCTTCTTTATCCAATTGTCTACCAATGGACACTTAGGTTGCTTCCATATCTTGGCTTATAAATAATGTTGCAATGAACATAGGGGTGCATATATCTTTTTGAATTAGTATTTTGGATTTCTTCTCATAAATACCCAAAGTGGAATTGCTGGATCATATGGCAGCTCTATTAATTTTTTGAGGAAACTCCATACTGTTTTCCATAGTGTCTGCACTGATTTGTAATCCCACCAACAGTGCATGAGGGTTCCCTCTTCTCCCCACCCTTACCAACACTTGCTGTTTGTTGATTTATTGATGATGGTTATTCTGACAGATGTGAGGTGGTATCCCATTGTGGTTTTTATTTGCTTTTTCCTGTTCATTAGTGATATTGAACATCTTTTCATATGTCTATTGGCCATCTGTACATCCTCTTTGGAGAAATACCTGTTCAGATCTTCTGACCATTTTTTAATAAGATTGTTTCGTGTTTTGTTGTTAAGTTGTATGAGTTCCTTATATTTTTTGGATATTAACGCCTTACAGATGTATCATTGGCAAATATCTTCTCCCAATCAATAGGTTGCCTTTTCATTTTGTTGATGGTTTCCTTTGCTGTGCAAAACCTTTTTAGTTTGATATAGTCCTATTTGTTTATTTTTTCTTTCATTTCCCTTACACAGGGAGACATATTGCTAAAAAAATATATATATATATTGCTAAGAGTCAAAGAGTTTACTGCCTATGTTTTCGTCTATGAATTTTATGGTTTCAGTTCTTATATTTAAGCATTTAATCCAATTTGAGTTTATTTTTGTATATGATATAAGAAAGTGGTCCAATTTCATTTTTTTGCATGCATCTGTCCAGTGTCCCCCCAACAGCATTTACTGTAGAGACTATCTTTTCCCCATTGTATATCCTTGCCTCCTTTGTCATAGATTAATTGACCATATAGGCATGGGATTATTTTTGGACTCACTATTCTGTTCCATTGATCTGTGTGTCTGTTTTTATGCCAGTACCATGCTGTTTTCCGTACTATAACTTGTAGCATAGTTTGATATCAGGTAGTGTGATGCCTCCAACTTTGTTCTTCTTTCACAAGAATGCTTTGGCAATTCAGGATCTTATGTGGTTCCATATAAATTTTAGGACTAGTTGTTCTATTGCTGTGAAAAAAATGACATTGGTGTTTTGATATAGATTGCATTGAATCTATAGATTGCTTCGGGTAGTTTGGACATTTTAATGACATTAATTTTTCCTATCCATGAGCATGGTATAACTTTCCATTTATTTGTGTCTTCTTCGATTTCTTCCTTCAATGGCTTATAGTTTTCCAAGAATTTTACCTCCTTGGTTAAATTTATTCCTAGGTATTTTGTTCTTTCTGATGCAGTTGTAAATAGGATTAATTTCTCTTTCTGATAGTTCTTTTTCTGATAGTTCAATATTGGTGTAAAAAAAACACAATCGATTTCTGAATATTAATTTTGTATCTGCTTCTTTACTGAATTCATTTCTTAGTTCTAATAGATTTTGGTGGAATATTTAAGGTTCTCTATATAGTATCATGCCATCTGCAGATAATGACAGTTTTACTTCTTCCTTTCTAATTTGGATGCCTTTTATTTCTTTTTCTAGTCTGTCGCTAGGACTTCCAATACTATGTTGAATAAAAGTGGTGAAAGTGGACATCCTTGTCTTGTTCCTGATCTTAAAGAAAAAGCTTTCAGCTTTTCCCTATTGAGTATGATGTTAGCTGTGGGTTTGTCATACATGGCCTTTATTATGTGGAGGTATGTTCCCTCTGTCCCCACTTTGCTGAGAGTTTTTATCATGAATGGATATTGGGTTTTGTCAAATATTTTTTCTGCATCTATTGATATGATCTTTATCATTTTGTTTATGTGGTATAAATGTTAATTGTTTTGTGGGTATCAAACCAACCTTGCATCCCAGGAATAAATCCCACTTGATGATGGTATATGATCTTTATAATGTATTGCTGAATTTGGTTTGCTAATATTTTGTTGATGATTTTTACATCTGTATTCATCGGGAATATTGGCCTACAATTTTCTTTATTTGTAGTGTCTTTGTCTGGTTTGGGTATCAGGGTAATTCTGGCCTCAAAAAATGAGTTTGGGAGCCCTCCCTCAAGAGGACTCATTTCTGATAACCTGGTTGGTGCAGGTCAGTATTTAGAGTAAAATATGACCTCATTTTCAGTCACGGTTTAAGACAAGCGGGTTGTTTGGTTTTATTAATGTGGCATTTGCTATAAGCTAGAAGCCCCTCTGTGTCCCCCAACGCCAATGTCTGCATGTGGCTGGAGACTCTGCATCCCTGTGTGATGGCAGCCATCTGCACACAGGCTCACCTGAGCAGCTGAGGAGCGGGGACCCATCCACCTGCTGGGAGGTTTAGTTAATGACAGCTTCACATTGGCTGAATCTTTCACCTTTCATCAGCTTCCTCTAGGCTCCAGGCACAGAAGCAGATATTAACAGTATCTCACTCCTCCCGACCTCCAAGGCTTTTGCTTTTCTGGCTGTCAGCCTCTGTGGATTTATAACATCCCTCATTACCAAATGCAAGATAGTGTTCCATATCTAGTGTGTGGGTGGGACTCACACAGGCCGACAGGAGCCGCTTGGTGAAGGGAAGCAACAGATTGTCCATCTGTGCGAGTGGGCAGCACCAGGCAAGGGAGAAGGACATTTTTCAGGTAACGTTTACATGCTCCATGTTCTAGTAGAGAACTTGAGGTCACAAGTGGCAAATAGGCCACCATGACTTTTTAATGTAAACATCTGTTAAATTATAAAGTGTTTTATGCTCATTTGAAAATGATTTTTAAGTATAATAATCACAATAAAAATTCCCCATAATCCAATTAATGCAGTATTATCAATATTATGTTATGCTTTTCTTCCTTCACACATAACCATTTCAATCTTTCCTCTTAATTTTGTGCCATATATATAGTCCCACATCATAAAATCTCCCCACTCCCTCAGCAGCTGCATAACATTCCCTCGTAGAAGGTCAAATGTGCTTGACTATGTCCTTGCAGGCAGTGCAGTGTGATGGTCAGGTATTAACTTGATTCCATTTTTCTTTTTTATGCATTGGTGAATATCTTTGTGTAAAATTATTTGTCTGCATTTTGGATTACTTTCCCAGGAGTGTATTATGTGGTGCAAAGTATACGGGCATTTCGAGGCCCAAAAAACATTTTCCCAATCACCTTTCTAATCGTACATGACGGCTTACACTGCCCCCATCAATGTAGGGGACATCTCTCCCCACTCTCACGCACATGGACTCTCGGGTTTCCAATGCAGTTGACAGAGTCTGCGGATTTGTACCACATTTCCTGCAGAGATGATAATGTGTTTCCCACTGTAGAATGTCATTCAGTGAAATGCAGCAATCTAATATCACCTGGAGTCATAGGCCTTTTATTTCTTTATTTAAAAAAAAAAAAAAGACAAGTTTTGCAATCAGTGTACACTGATCTGTATGTATATTAAAGAGATTTACATTACTGGGGTATGAAAAGTACACACAAGCCATCTTTACAAAGAGACTGAAAATGTGTGCATGAAAAACTATACTCTGGCATTGTAAAAAGGTTTTCAAAGCCATAAAAGTAAAGATTCTTGAAGAATAGCTACTCCATCTTGCACTAATCATACATTTGTCCCAAGATAAGAAAATTGCCTAGAAAATGCTCATATTTATTGGACTTAAGAGAGAAGAGTTTCTATAAATCCAAGAGAAAGTACCCTGGTTGGTTGAGTTAATGATTTCCCCCTTGGGAGAATTATCTTTCAGAAGGACTGCACTTAAATTGCCTGGTTTCTGTACCTCTCCAGCATCAATTCTGCCAGATGTGTTTCTGTTTGGGAGCTGAGAAGCATGAGAGATGAAGATCTTTGGGGATGAAAGTGTTGGGGAGAAAGCAGCAACCAAGCTTTGGGTGGGCGTCCTGGTTTCTGAACACCATAGGGTTCACTTCAGTGGCAGCATTAGCTGGTGCCCCAACTGCCTGCAAGACAGTTGGAAGCTAGGGTGAAAGGGGAGGTCAGGGACTTTAAAGAAATGATGTCCGACGCTAGAGGCTTGTTTGGGAGCTAAGGTGCTCATACTGGCATCGGAGCATCCTGAAAAAGAGAAATAATCCATTACAATACGTAGACAGCGAGGATTGGGGTGCAGTGTCCAGGTGTGGGGACAGAGCAGGACTTGTCCAAAGGCTGTAGGGGGATCCAAGGCCCTGGAGAAGCAGCCTGCAGAGTGAACCCCAAATCTGGCCTGGCAGAATGGCACAAATGTCTTCAATTTAGAGGGCCTAGACTGAGCAGGAGATTTCACAAGAAATGCAACAAGAAGAAAGTTCAGCTAGAACATGAGTGCCAGGGGAACTCCCTGAGCCCCAAAACCTGGCTACAGGCATCTTTCATGAAGCATGCTTGTCATTCATTCCCCAGACATTTAGTGAGAACCTACTATGTTCCAGAAACTGCACCCAGGCACTGGAAACTTAAAACGGGATAAAATAGACACAGTCCCTGCTCTTGTGGAACTTCTGATGGGGGCAGGAAAGGGGGAGGGTGGGTTGAGAGTTGTAGACAAACAGACAAACACAGAAATAAATGAATTGTCAGAAACCAGCACGGCACCATCAATGACAGATGATGCTATGAGAAGGTGGGAGGCAGTAAGCGACCCAGACAGACTCAAAGTCGGCACTCTATTTTATTTATATGATTAACTGAAAATCGTCAATGTGTGCGAGGCACAGAGCACAGCCAGGTAGAAATAAAGCTGAAGACAGGGTCCTGAAGGCAGTGCCCCATCCGTCTCATTACTTGGAACCCCAGAGGGTTATGGTGGTCAGGTCAGGACAGGCAGCCGTGCACTTTTCTCCCTTCCATGATCCCTGAAGGGGACTTTTCCTCCAGCTCAAGGAAGAGCAGCTGCACGAGGAATTCGGAGTGACTGAGCCCACCTCATAGAACGAGACACAGACAGTTTGCTGCATATTAAATAAGCACAAATACTTTGTACAGTCGTCTTAAGTGCTGCCCATATAAGCTTCCCAAACTGCCTCCTTCAGGAAATGGTGAGAACTAGGGGGGGGAGGGGGGGGCGTCTTGATTCAGATCCAGTCTGTTATGCTCAGAGTTGGAATCTTGACCTCCCTGAACAGGAAAAGCAGGGAATGAGCACCACGCAAAGGACAGCCTTGAGGCCTAACCCCTAATAGGGGCATCAGTGTGTTTGCCCCCCTCTTTCCCTTTTGTAGTTAATTAGATATCTCTTTTTAGTTGGAATTAAAAGGTAATAAAATGCTCTTGTGAAAGTGAAATACAGTTAATGGAAAGAGGTCAGTAATAAAGGAAGAGAAGATTTCTTACAATTGTAAATTGAGTTCAGAGAGTTTGTGCTTTGTTTCTTTTTAAATTGCGCCTGTAATTGTTTTTAATTGGAGAAGAGAAAACCACATAATTTAACACTCAAAAATGTATGTGCCTATTATGTGTTGGGCCCAGGGATAAGTGGTTTGCATTTATTACTTCACATAAACCCTATCAGCAACTCTGAAATAGGTGATAATATCACCAATGTTTGCACGAGTAAACTCAGATGGAGAAGCAAATGACTGGCCCACAGTACTTGTACATGGTACCAAGTGGCAGAAAGTGAGAAGTAAGGAGTCACACCAGGGTCTGACTCCAAAGCCTGAGTTCGTCCCGTGGTATAATTAATATCCCCATTCTACAGATGAAGAAACTGAGGTTCAGAAAGGGTATAGAACATGCCCAAGATTACTCAGCTGGAAAGGCAGGATCAGCTATTTGTGGGTCCCAATGCAAAATGAAAATGGAGGGCCCTTTATTTTATTTTCTTAGATGATCTCAAATTTACTTTGGCATTTTTTTTATAGTTGACATTCAATATTATTTTATATTAGTTTCAGGTATACAGCATAATGGTTAGACATTTATATAATGTCTAGTCTAGTACCCACCTGGCACTATACCTACTTGTTATAACATGATTGACTATATTCTCTCTATGCTGTAATTTATATCCCCGTGACTATTTTGTAACTACCAATTTGTACCTCTTAATCCCTTCACCTTTATTACCCAGCTGCCCAACCCAACTCCCCTCGGGCAATTATCAATTTGTTCTCTGTATCCATGAATCTCTTTCTATTTTGTTTGTTCATTTATTTTGTTCTTTAGATTCCACATGTAAATGAGATCATGTGGTATTTGTCTTTCCCAGTCTAACTTATTTCACTTAATGTAATATGCTTTAGTAGGTCCATCCATGTTGTCACAAGTGGTAAGATTTCATTCCTTTTTATGGCAAGTAATAGTCCACTGTATGTGTATACCACCTCTTCTTTATCCAATTGTTTCTTAATGGGCCCTTGGGTTGCTTCCATATTGTAAATAGTGCTGTAATGAACATAGGGGTGCATATATCTTTTTGAATTAGTGTTTTGGATTTCTTCGCATAAATATTCAGAAGTGGAATTGCTGGGTCATAAAGTAGTTCTGTTTTTAATTTTTTAAGGAACCTCCAAACTGTTTTCTGTGTGGCTGCACCAATTTTTCAATCCCACCAGCAGTGCACAAGGGTTCCATTTTCTCCATATCCTTGCCAACATTTGCTTGTTGATTTATTCATGATGGTTATTCTGACAAGTGTGAGGTAATATCTCCTTATGGTTTTAATTTACATTTCTCTGATGATTACAGACGTTAAGCATCTTTTCATGTCTATTGGCCATCTATATGTCTTCTTTGGAGAAATGTTTATTTAGGTCCTCTGCCCATTTTTTAATTGGATTGTTTGTTTTTTTGGTGTTGAGCTGTATGAGTTCTTTATAAATTTTGGATATTAACCCCTTATCAGATGTATCGTTGGTGAATATCATCTCCCATTCAGTAGGTTGTCTTTTCATTTTGTTGATAATTTGATTTGCTGTGCAAAAACTTTTTAGTTTGATGTAGTCCCATTTGTTTATTTTTTTTTCTTTTGTTTCCCTTGCCTGAGGAGATAGATCAGAAAAAAATATCACTAAGATCAATATCAGAGAATTTACTACCTATAATTTCTTCTAGGAGTTTTATGGTTTTGGGTTTTACATTTAAGTCTTTAATCCAGTTAGATTTTATTCTTGTATGGTATAAGAAGGTGATCTAGCTTCTTTCTTTCTTTCTTCCTTCCTTTCTTCCTTCCTTCCTTCCTTCCTTCCTTCCTTCCTTCCTTCCTTCCTTCCTTCCTTCCTTTCTTTCTTCTTTTTTTCTTTCTTTCTTTTTTTTGTATGTATCTGTATAGTTTTCCTAATACCATTTATTGACTAGACAGTCTTTACCCTGCTATACGTTCTTGCCTCCTTTGTCATAGATTAAATGACTATATAGGCGTGGGTTTATTTCTGCACTCTCTATTCTGTTCCATTCATCTATGTGTCTGTTTTTATGTCAGTACCATGATGTTTTCATTATTATAGCCTTGAAGTATAATTCGATATCAGGTAGCATAACTCCAATTTTGTTCTTCTGTCTCAAGATTGCTGTGGCTATTCAGGGTCTTTTGTGGTTCCATATAAATTTTGAAGTTATTTGTTCTAGTTCTGTGAAAAATGACATTGGTATTTTGATAGGGATTGCATTAAATCTATAGATTGCTTTGAATAGTATGGACATTTTAATGATGTTAATTCTTCCTATCCATGAATATGAAAAAACCTTCAATTTATTTGTATCTTCTTCCTTTTCTTTCTTTGGTGGCTTATAAGTTTCTGAGTACAGGTCTTTTACTTAGTTAAATTTATTTTTAGGGTTTTTTTTTTAATGCAATTGTAAATGGGATTGTTCTCTTAATTTCTCTTTCTCATAGTTTATTATTGGTGTATAAAAATGTACCAAATTTCTGAACATTAATTTTGCTACTTTTCTGAATTCATTTTTTAGTTCTAATGGTTTTCTGTTGGAATCTTGGGTTTCTCTGTATATATAGTATCATGCCATCTGTAAATAATGACAGTTGTACTTCTTCCTTCTAATTTGGATGCCTTTTATTTTTCTAGTCTGATTGCTGTGGCTGGGACTTCCAATACTATGTTGAATAAAAGTGGTGAAAGTAGACATCCTTGTCTTGTTCTGATTATAAAGAAAAAGATTTCAGCTTTTCCCTATTGAGTAGGATGTGGGTGGTGGGTTTGTCACATATAGCCTTTATTATGTGGGCATATGTTCCTTCTATCCCCACTTTGCTGAGGGTTTTTGTTTTTTTTTTATCATAAATTGATGCTGGATTTTGTCAAATACATTTTCTGCATCTATTGATATGATCATATCTTTCATTTTGTTTATGTGATGTATCACATTAACTGATTTGTGGATATCGAACCAATCTTGCATTCCAGAAATAAATCCCACTTGATCCTGATGTATGATCTTTTTAAGGTATTGCTGAATTCAGTTTGCTAATATTTTGTTGATGATTTTTGCATCTATGTTCATCAGGGATATTGGTCTATAATTTTCTTTTTTTGTAGTGTTTTTCTGGGTTTGGAAACAGGTTAATGGTTGTCTTATAAAATGATCTTGGGAGCTTTCCCTCTTGTTGAATTTTTTAAAATAGCTTGAGAATGATAGGTGTTAATTCTTTTTTTAACGTTTGGTAAAATGCATCAGAGCATTTAATCCATTCACATTTAAAGTGATTGTTGATAGGTATGTAGTTATTGCTATTTTATTATTCATCTTTATATTCCCCCAGCCCCCTTCTTCTTTTAAATAAGTCTCTTTAACATTTCTTGTAATATTGATTTGGTGGTTATGAACTCCTTTACCTTTTTCTTGTCTGGGAAGCTCTTTATCTGTCCTTCGATTCTAAATGACAGTTTTGCTGGGTAGAGTGATCTTGGTTGTAGGTCCTTGTTTTCCATCACTTTGAATATTTCATGCCAATCCCTTCTTGCCTGCAAAGTTTCTGTTAGGAAATCAGATGACAGTTTTATGGGAGCTCCCTTATAAGTAACTACTTGCCTTTCTCTTGCTGCTGTTAGGATTCTCTCTTTGTTTTAACCTTTGCCATTTTAATTATGATGTGTCTTGGTGTGGGCCTGTTTGGGTTTATCTTTTTTGGGACTCTATGTGCTTCCTGGGCTTGTATGTCTATTTCCTTCACCAGGTTAGGAAAGTTTTTAGTCATTATTTCTTCAAATACGTTCTTGATCCCTTGCTCTCTCTTCTCTTTCTGGTACCCATATGATGCAAACATTGTTATGTTTGATGTTGTCCCAGAGGTCTCTTAAACTATCCTCATTTTTTAAAATTCTTCTTTCTTTTTTATGTTCCTATTGGGTGTTTCCTGCTATCTTGTCTTCCAAATCACTGATTCAATCCTCTGCTTCCCCCCCCCCCCCCGGAGTTTTCTCCTTTTTCCTTCATTTGGGATGTATTTCTTGCCTCATTTTGGTTTCTTCTCTCTGTTTATTTCTGTATTAGGTAGATGTATTACATCACCCAACCTTGGACGAGTGGCCTTATATAGTAGGTGCCCTGTGGGGCCCAGTAGCACAGTCTCCCTGGTAACCTGTGCTGGGTGTGCCCAGAGTGTCCATTATGTGGGTGTTGTGTGCCCTTCTGTTATAGTTGAGCCTTGATTGCTATTGGCACATCAGTGGGTGGGATTGACCCTCAGGCTGACTGACTGTTGGGTTTGTCTACATTCACAGCTTACCATGGGTGGGGGGCTTACCCCATGGATCGGGATTTGCCCCAGTGTGCTCTGGTGCCTGTTGAGACCTGGAAGGCCCCTTGTTTTAAAATGATTAAGAATTTCAAAGCAGTGACTGCAGAACATTAGACCAGCCAGGGACCCTATCTGAGCATGACAGTAGTCTTAGAGCCAGGATTGGGTGCCCAGCCTCTTTGAATCTTTACCACCTCCTACCTCCTTCCAGCAGAAAGTTTCACTTCACAGTTATAGACCCAAGACAGCAGTTGAGGAAATGAATTCAGAAAAGTAAGGGATCTTTTTTGAGGTTTGGCTTTGGAGTCAGGTAGGCCTGGCACAAGTCCTAGCTCTTCCACATATATCATCTCACTTACTCTTTACAACATTCCTATGAGATGTAGTTATAATGTTTCCCCATTTTATAGATGAGGAAACTGACGTACAGAGAGTATCTTGCTGAATGTCCAGTAGCTGGTAAGCAGAGGAGGCAGGGTATGAACCCAGGCGTCTGACTCTTCATCCTCATCTCTGTACTCTGCTGTCTAACTGTCACCATGGCCTTACCTAAAGTCAGGCATGGATACTGCGGAACTCCCTATGAGCCATGTGGGAAGAGGAAAGAGAAGGCAAATCTCAGAAACTGACTTCTGTAACTCCCTTTTACAAAGGCCTTAGAAGAGTCTTTGTTACCTACAATACAAAAATCCACTCATGAGCTCAACCCTCAATGGCCTTGTAATCTGACCCTAAATTTCCTTTCTGGCCCATCTCCCACCAGACCCCCTTGAGGCCTGCCCACAGCATCATAATATGCCTACACTTTCTGAGTCGTGCCAGGCTGTTGAGTTGTAGGATCAAAGCAGAGACACTATCCACATCATTTTTCATCTAAATGGTACCCTTAGCATTGCATAGTCCCAAGGCCATGGTGGAGACGTCCTGGAGTTCTCTTCTGCCCTCCAGTATTTCCCTCACTGTACAGTACTGTATTAACCATGTCTTTTATTGTCCATATTTCTGATGCTTTGCCACCTGGGACCCTGCTGACCTGGAGAGACTGCCCGTCTCAAAGTTAGCCAATTCCTAGAGATAGGAATCAACTTACCCACTTGGTTTTCAAAAGCACACCAACCAATCCAGGGCCCACACTTCAAACATCTCCTTTACTGAGCTCTCACGCTCTGGGTCACCATCCACCTGCCGTCATCATCCCAGGGCCATGCACCAGACAACTAGAGGCAGACAACCCCTATAACTCAGAGGCTGCTGAAATTATCCAAACTACCCAACCCTAAGCCTGCTTACCCTGCCTCATCTGTTCCTTCCCATGCAAACCACAGTAAAGTCTCTTTCCCTCAGTCTCTCCCTCTCCCTCTGCCTCTTTACTGACCCCGGTGCTTCTCCATTGGCCCTCTGTGGGGTAGCATGTCCCCTCTCCTTAGGATCTGTGAGTATAACAATCTTTTTGATGGCAATAATATCCTGATCAGTTGGCCTTACCATACTTAAATAATAATAAAACCAATATTAAAATAAATATCTAGGTTACTTCCTCCAGGAAGCCTCCTTTGATTGCCCTAGTCAGTATAATTTGCTTCTTCCCCTGTTCCCTGGGAACTGCTCTTTGTTCCTCTGTCTCACTATATGGCTGCTGCTGACTGTGAGTTCTGTTAAGGTAGGGATCGCGAGTCACACTTCTCTGCCTCCCATACCTAGGGTTTTATCTGGCACATAGTAGGTGTGCAGTAAACACATGGCGTCTGGAATAATGATAAGAATGATACAAGAATGATAATAATAATAGTAACAATCGCTCTGTTCCTGGTGCTTCGCATACTTTTTCTCCAAATCCTAAAGCAATAGGCAAGGCAGAGGCAGATTTCTATTATTCTCATTCTACAAATGAAAACATGAGGCTCAGAGAGGTTCGGTGATTTACCCAAGGCCACACAGCCAAGGAGCTGCAGAACCAGGGTTCAGACCTGAGTCTGTCTAGCTGCAGAGTAAACACTCTTGAATTTAATTAAATTGAAATTAATTACCCATTGTGTAACCCGGTCAAAGGTGACCCTCTACGTGGATTGATCAAGAGGTAGCTACTAGGAGGGTTCTGATGCTCTGAAAATGAATACCAGGCCTAAGCCAGCTGCCAAGTGACCTTTCCAAAGCACAGTCTGGATATTTCATGCCCTGTCTATGGCTCTTTACTGGCCCTAAGGTGAAATCCAAACCTCGTAGCCACCATTCATCATCTGACCTCTGCTTACCTCTCCAGCCCATCTCTAGTACCTAATCCACCTCCAATTCAGATGCAGTGGGCGGCCAGTGGAGATAAAAGAACTCACTGCTGAGCAAAGGTACCTCCCTAGCTTCTCCCAGCAGGAAAGGAAGTTCCTTGGTGC
Source organism: Rhinolophus sinicus (assembly GCF_036562045.2). Lineage (NCBI taxonomy): Eukaryota > Metazoa > Chordata > Mammalia > Chiroptera > Rhinolophidae > Rhinolophus > Rhinolophus sinicus. The sequence goes on from NC_133759.1 coordinate 38,423,869, forward strand.
CCAAGTCAAAGTTACCCATCTCTCGGATAAATTCAGGAAAGATGACAGATGGCTGATGCCTGCAGAGATTGGTTAGAATATCATGTGGTCTGAACAATCCTTGTTCAGGGAAACCCCCTTCCTATCCCTCCCATTCCCCAGCATCCCCACTTGCAGCCATTCACCTTGCATGAATCCAGCAATTTCCTCAAAATCCTAATGCTTCTTCAGCCACTGAAACCTGAGATCAGGCAGAGATGGAGGCCCCTGACGTGTACAGTGAAGGAAACAAAAGTGTTTTGACACACCTGTGTCTTTCCCTTTCATGCAGAATTGGAACAGTGGACCTGAATGGTTTGGATTACAAGAGCCCCGAAAGCCTGTGCTTTCCAGAAGTCTCAGATTAGCTTTTTTCCACCTCCAGGCATCTAACATGAGAATTCTAAGTGGTTAATATTCTCCTGATAAGAAAACATATGTTTCACACATTTTGCAGGAGTTATAATAAAGTCATCATGTTTCTAAAGCCTTAATCCACGGAGAAAGATTTTAATTTGAAGGCATTCCAATGTCAGCTTTTTCAGGAATACTTACAGTGTCATTGAGCCTGGTTGTTAAAATAACAGGTGGTCTGCTTCCTTTGTCTTCACTTAAGAAAAAAATTGAACCACAATCCATAAACTAGTCTGTAGGCCCTTTATAAATTGAAAAGGTTTTGTTTCCAAGCAGGCGAGCTCAGAGAAGTTTGGGGAGCTTGTGACCCAAGGAGTGGATATCCCTGACATGAAGCTCTAACAGGAAGATGTCTGTGTTGGGCCCTTAGCCTTAAATGTTCACATACCAAGCCCATAAGGGGGTGCAATTATCTCAAATCTACAGGTGAGGCATTGGAGGCCCAGAGATGACAACTGCTTTGCGAACGTCACGTGACCGGCATTTGAGGGAGTTGAGATTCAAGGCCAGATCTCTCCACTCTTAGGTGTCAAAGCAGCCCCTCGGCCCCCACAAACTGCCCTCAAGGTCAAGCAGAGATGACACTGACAACACTCCTTGATCCTTTGCCAGCATCAGAGATGATCACCTTTTCCTTTTTCACATCAGTATAAATTGAATGTTCAAAAATGAACCTGTAAAATCCATCATTGTTCTCAGGTCTAGCAAATCCTCAGAATGATGGAGGACCTATTTTAAAAGAGCTGTGTGGCCCTGGGCAAGTCACACCCACTCTCAGCCATGGTTTTGTCATCTGTGCAATTAAGGTAATGACATCCACTCACTGGGTTGCTGAGAGGATTAAATGAAAAACGAGATGTAAAAGCACTTCGCACCTCATAGGTGCTTAATAATTGTAGGTCCTCTTATTTCCTGCAATAAATATTATTGAATAAATGGTATTTTAATAATAATGTACCTACTGAACACATCCCTTGTGTTTGATGCTGAAGCGCCTCTATATTTAATCCCCTCAAACTCTGGGTGGTAAGTACTATGTTTACATAAGGGGAAACTGAGGCTCAAGCAGGGTAAGTGATTTGCCCCAAGTATTAACAGAAAGTGGGAGGGCTGGGATTTGAATCCTGGCCCCCTGACTTTAGAGGTCATACTTTTAAGCATCGTGCTGTCCTACCCTCCAGGAAAGGAGGATGAACAGACATTTCCTGCAGCAAAGGCTGAACTTGATGACTTGCTTTTGCTCTCTCAATCCCCATCCCAGCTCTTTTTTGGAAAATGAAAGATGTTTGTGTGAGCTTCTCACTCTCTTAAGGATACTATACTCCGAAAGCTTTATCGATTTCTTTTACTATATGGTTGCAATTTTGCCTGCTTCTCATAAACCCTCAAAAGCAAGCCTCATGAGGTCACGAAAGCTACTGGCAGATGAGATGTTCCTAAAACCTCTTTTTGTGCCTGATTTCTCCCCAGGGAGGTCCTTGCCCGACTAGCTGCCGGTGGCAAGAGGAATGAAAACTGCTAGGACTGTGCCTCCACTGACTTTCCTTTTATTATTTATTTGCTTCTTTATTTGCACTCCTTCTAAAAAGGGTGTGAGGTAGAATTTCCCATCAAAGGTAACCACCAAAATATCTAGATGAGAAAAAGTTGTCAGTAGTCCCCACCGAATAAAGGGAATAAATACTGAGGAAGTCTTGGGCTTCTCCAACAGAAGAAGCTTCCAGAAGCAGGTGTTGTGAGACATCTCTTACACACTAGCAGAAGTCAGAGAGCCTGGTGCTGTAGGGCTCACACCAAGGTCCCCATGCATAAAACCATTTTCTCCACTTTTTAAATCTGTATCTCTAAAGAAAAGGAGGATCCAGAGAGAGGAGCGAGGGAGGGAAGGAAAACACACTGCTTCCGTAATGCCATCTCTTGTTGTGAGGAAGCAGATTCCTCCATCATCAATTCCAGACCGCTTTTCTTGCTGAGAACAAAGAGAACCAAACATGTTCTAAGCTGCTGCAGGCGGAGGGTAGGTGCTGCATACAGGCCATGGGTTCTGTCTGTGGCTTAAGAAGGGCTGCATGGCAGCAATCAAGGTTAGCTGTCCGGGACATCCCAGATCCACCTGGCAAATATTTCCTGTGCTCTCAACTATGTGTGGAAAGACAAAAAAAAATAAATGTCACAATTCCTGCCTTTAAAGAGTTCCCTGTTACTGGGGGAGACAGGCACACAAATGGGTAATTTCAATATGATATCCTATAGGATTCATTGACACATTCTACCACTATCTAGCAAGCATCTACTCTAGCAATCATCTAATGCCGTAGTCTAACATTTGTGAGAGCACAGAGGAGGGTTTCTACCGAGACTGGAGAAATCTTGAAAGGTTGCATGGAGGAGGTGACAAGACAGGAGGGGCTAGAAAGGAAGCTCCATGCGGAAGAAAGAGCATGGTCAGACGCATGGTGGCATGAAACATTCTGTACCTAGGGCACTGCAAGGCTAATTGTGTGTGGACTGCTCCTCACAGCATTGTGACTTCCAGGTACACTTGCCAAAAAGGCCGCCTGTCCTCCAGTGGTTTATCCTTAAAATTGAACTTGGGGCTTCTGGAGCATGGGCTCTAGCAGCTCGTTAGGGAGGTGATGAGCCAGTCCAGACACTGTTCCTGGGGCCTATGAGGAAAAAGATGTGATTGGGTATGTTCTCTTTTATAGTCATTCTCGTCCAAATACCCTCCCGTGGCAAGTTCCCTAGAGATGAACCTCATAACCGTGGTGTGTAATCTCTGCTCAAGATGTAGTCTGAGAAAACCCCTCAAATGGCATCTGGTTATTATGGGGGTTGGGAGCTAAACCCATACTACATGGTTATCTGGAATGTGGCAAGGTTGCAGTGCAGGGAGATGTCCTCTGTGAACTGAAATTCTCCCTTCCTCTCCCAGAACAATATCGATCGGGGCCCGACTGCGTGCCATGCACACATTGTCACACGTGGTCCTCACTTCAACTCTGTAACGTCGGTGCTAGGGCCCCTATTTTACTGATGAGGTGCCTAAGGTTTGGAGACCTTCATTTACCTGCCCAAGAACTTCCTGACCTGACAGAGTCAAGCCAAGATCAAACTTGTGGTTGAGAGGATGCACTCCGACCAACTGAACCATCTGACCACCCGGGAGCTGAGCGGCAGCTCATTGACTTCATTCTAGTTGCAAAGGGTGCAGCTCGCTGGTCCATGCAGGAATCAAACCAGCAGCCCCGTTGCCCAGAGCTCGCACTCTAACCAACTGAGCCACCCGTGCGCCCCCACTTTTTCTTTCATGGCACTTAACCTCTGTGACAGGACAGCAAGGGCTTAGTCATCATCTGCCTCTCTCCCCCAGACCCACAAGGCAGGGATCTTTCCTGACTCCTTCACTGCTGTATCCTTGATGCGCCAAGCAGAGCCTGGTACACGGAAACCCCAAACAAATGATTTTTTCATGAATGAAGCCATCTGGCTGGCCCGTAAGCCCAGCCCTCTCCACTTTCCTGGTACTGCTCAAGACGGCGGCCAATGGCCCAGGGGGAGCCTGTGAGGGCCCCCCTGCTGGTTGCAGACTGACCCACAAATGCAGGACTAGCTGGGTTTCCGTACCTTGAAGGCAGGCAATTCCACAGATTTTCATTTCTACTTCAACAAAAGGATACTATCCAGCAACATTCTATGTGGCGAACATTTGAGATGCATAAATCAATAGCATCCGTAACTCACATTTTTTATTCAAATCCACTCTCCTACCTACAAGTCAGCCTTAGGGCTGCACAGACCTCTCAGATGTGGGTCCTTGCAGAACGTGGGATGCTCATTACTGTCAGCAAGCACTGTTATTGGTCACTGTGAGCGTCGCCTGCAATCGGCTCTGCCTTTCAATCACTGCTATTGTTACTTTAATCAATTTGTGTGTGCATGCACTCTTAGTATTTATTTTTGTTAATTGCTCTGTTTTGTGTGGTGCCATTTTGATTGTGATTTTATTCTTCTCCAAAACTTTTTCGTCTCCAAATTATTTTTTCCACTAAAAAGCATGGATAAGACTATCAGTCCTACTTAAGTGGGTCACAGTCCTGAATGTTTGGGAAAGAATCCTTGTACCCCACCTCATGACCTCATCATGTAATCCCCAAACTGCTGTGCTCTCTTTTGTTTTGGGACAAGACATGTGCTTCCTAAATATCACCACATTAGGCAGAAAGGGGAAAATGGGGCGAGGGGCACAACACTCAGAAACATTATCAATGACACATAAAAAAGAGAAAGAAGAAACATCACAATTGAACACAGGTTCGATGGCTAAGAAATATGTAAGTGCTACAACCAATATGGCGCTTTACCTTGAAGAGAACTGGCGTTTATGGAAGTGGGCATAAGAAAGGTTATAGCTTATTCATTGTTGTGGACAGGTGGAAGGAAGGTGTTCTGAGTGGGATGGAAAGTTGTAACCACAGGTGCAGGTGGGCAGCTCCTAACACAAGGTGACCCAAGTAGCTGGTGGATGTTTGAGGTGTGTATCTGTGTGCATTTTGTACATTCCTAAATGGCTCACTTCAGCTGGGTGCACTTTCTGCCTTCACCTGGTATTTCTCTGGGAGGCACCCTTGCCTAAGCAAATGGGAAGTACCCGTTATCTTCAAACTGTTCCCTAACGTATCAATTGTGTTGGAACAAATTTACATGTTCAAAACAAGTGTCATAGCAGAACCGGCTGTATCTGATTTACTTTCATCCTTTCTTTGTTTATTCAGACTGGACCAAGAGGATTGAGTATCAGCCTGGCTCAGGGAGTGTACCCCTGTTTCCTAGCATCCACCTGGAGACATGTGAGGGGGCCGTGTCCTCCATTCAGATCACCACAGAGCTGCAGACCAATTACATTGGCAAGGGATGTGACCGGGAGACCTACTCAGAGAAGTCCCTTCAGAAATTATGTGGTAGGTTTTTCCCTGTTATTGTTGTTTTATTTTTAATTGCTTTTAAATGATATATATATAAAGCCTATCTTATTATGTAATGAAAGAATCAGCGCCTCTCACCACATTGGTATATGTAACTCTCAGGTAACTATTAAGTTGACTTAGTATGGTTACAGAGAAAGCACAGCTTTCGGCATCAGGCACACCTGATCGTCCCCACCATTGACCAAGTGTGTGGCTGTGGGCAAGTGAAGTGACAAAGCCCCTATGCTTCATCAGTAAAACAGGGATTAATGACAGAATGTATTCGAGAGCACCAACCACAGGGCCTGAAGAAACACAAGTTTCCTTCCATTGTGGCGATTTATTGAGATACCTGACCAGGTACCAATACGAACGGTAGTGTCAGTCACCTGGGGAGAGGTTTGTCTCCTCCCCACAGGACCAGCTCCATAATTTGTGGGGCCTCGTGCAAATGAAAATGTGGATCTTATTACGAATTTTAACAACATCACAAAGCCTTAAACCAAGCTGGGGGCCCACAGCAAGCACAGGTCGCATGCCAGGAAAGCCTGCCTGGCTGCCCACACCAGAGAGGAGGGGCTTGGGTGGGGTGGCGGTGGGTGAAGTGAAGGTGTCCGAGTGTGGCGGAGAGGAGGCCTGCTGTCATTGGGCTTTGAGATGGTGCCACCAGGAAGGAGAAGGACAGAAATGAGGCAACAGGGCTGAGGGCGGGGTGCTGCACAAGGAAACTATGCTTTACTGAGCACCTCCTCTGTGCCGCCTGCCACTCTTCACATGCGGTACTTTATTTAATTCCCTCATCTTCACTGTGAATTTTCCACCTTTAAAGATGGAAAATTCAAGGCCAGAGAGAAAGCATGGCTTGTTCAAGGTCACACAAATAGAAAGTGACAGAGCCAGAATTTGAAGGCGGGTCTAGCAGAAGGAAAGTCTCTGTGGCTCAGTATCTGTGACGCCAGGCCAGGCCTCGGACGCTAGAATGTGAATCTCTCAAGTCAGCCTGTGGAATGAGCCGATGCTCGGTTTCAGTGGGAACGGTCCCACAGGCTTGGTAACCCAGACTCTCCACGTGTTGATGGGCCCCCATCACCCCCACCACACGTATTTTATTGATTTCTTGTTGTCTTCAGGAACATTCAGGAACTCACATTTGACTGCGGCAGTGCTGTGCTGAGCTTAGGAAAGAGCTCACTCTTACACTGGGCCTGTATTTAGGGATAACTACGTCTCCACAAAAGAAAAGGGAAATGGGGGAAATGGGGCGAGGAGCACAACACTCAAAAACAGTATCAGTGATGCGTAAAAAAGAGCAAGAGAAAAACATTATCACAGCTTTACACAGGTTAAACGGCTAAGAAATATGTAAGTGCTACAACAAATATGCACGTTACCTTGAAGAGACCTTGAAGAGATCTGAACACACAGTCCAGCCTGCCTCCCTTCCTGGTGACTCCCATCCCCCGCTACTGTCTTTGGAGCATTTCCTGCCCCCCCCCAACATTGCCCCCACATACACCTTCACTTACACTGCTCTTGCCCAAAGAACCATGTGAACATCTTAGAACTGAATGTAAAATAAACCCTGCCTGGGTATCACCATGTCCCATTTACCATGTCACCAGGCCAGCAAGGGAGGCCTGTGGGAATGCAGGCTTCTCCTCCAGAATGATGGAGCTGATCCGGGAAAACACGGCAACATCAATATTCCAAACAGCTCTTGCAGAAAATGGATGTAAGGGACCCGCAATATTCAGAACACTGCCCCCGGTCCTCTCCCTCACTCTGCGTGCACAGAAGCCATCGCAGACGACGTCGCACATTGAATATCCCATTTCACTCCCCATGCACCTTCATGAATTATGACTCAACTCGACCCCATGCCACCGTGCATTGCAGTCATTTCCTAAACTCCTCCAGGTTAGGAGGAGATGATGGAATCAGCTTGTTAAAGATCAGATGGGCCCAAGGGCACGTACTTGTGATTTGATTTTGAATGTTGCTGAGAAGAGATGAGATATAGACAGTGAGAAGGATTTTCTAAGGGAAGAAGGTTTAGAACAAAACTGCATCTGGTGTTCACACAGCTCATTCCTCAGGGCTGCCAGGTCATGTTGCAGGAAGGCAGGTTAATTCAGTCAGAAGAGCAGTTTCCCCCAAGGTACATGCGAGCTTGTCTCTTGTTCAGAGAGACCCTTTGTTGAGACGCCTGCGTGTCTTTCTGGTGACCTTCTTGGTAGTGCTACCCTCCACACCCATGGGAGCTCTGTCCCAGGAACCCTGATGCTCTCTATGCACAGGGCCATCCCTGCCTCCATATGAGGAGTCTGAGTCTCAAATTCCATTGAGGGAAGCTCAGGAATGAAGGGCAGAAGCAAATGAGTGGGACTTAGGTGCACATCTAGGGGGAGAGGCAGTGTCTGAGAGACGGAGCTCCTCAGGCCTGTGCTGTCTGCAAGCTGCGAGGGAAATTCAGGCTGGGTGGCGTCTAAAACGGTGTGCAGGTGGTAATTCCTGACTCCTGTGGGGCACCCTAGGTTCTGGAGACAAGCTTCTGTGTGTCTTCAGTGGATGGTCGACAAGTTTCTCGTGGGGTTTCACAACCAGGGAACTGCCATGACACTTAAAGCCTTGGCATTCATGCATTTTTCATGCTACTAATCTTTATTGACTTTGGATGGAAACAGGGAGACCAATTAGGGTATTGTTGCCACAGTCTAAGCGAGAGATAATGAGTTCTGAACCAGGGGAGTGGCAGTGGGGATGAGTTTAAGACAGATTCAGCAAGAGTTAATGATCCGTTAGCTGTCAGGAGTGAGAAGGAGAGAATCTAAGATGACCCCAGGGTGACCACCTAACTGGAGAGGGTGCCTCCAGTGAGAACTAGGAATCCAGGGCGAGAGCAGAGTTAGGGAGCAATGATGACTGTCCCCTGAGTAACATTCAGGTATGTGTGCCCAGCTCTAGCCCGATGCATGACCCTCCAGAGTACCTGCCCACCCGTCATTCTGACCCATCTCCTCCCGATGTTCTGCCTCCTCTGGGCCCATGCCTGGCTTGTTCTCGTCCCATAAGGCTTTGTTCGTGTTTTCTTCCTGCTAGGATGCTCTCTCTCCCCTTCATCATTCCAGACCTTTCCCTTGAGTCCGTCTTTTCCTGCCCTCTATGCTCACTGGGGAAGTGGTCCCAGGGTGCTTCCTGGGTGCCCTGGAGTTCTGGCATCTCTCCTGCGATGCTGCAGCTGTGTGATGACTCAGGCAAGGGTATCTGCCCAGAGGGGCACTGAATGTCTGTCTGGTCACTGTCCTCCTGCTTCCTCCTCCGGCAACCTCAGCTCCACTAGGAGAATGAGAGACTCCTGTTCAAGGGGGAGTCTGACAAGAGCTGGCACAAAGCCTGCTGTCAGGAAGTACCTGACCGGTGCAGCAGCACTTGAAATAGGCTCTTTGGTTCCAGTGAAGTACTGGACATCAGGCATATTGCTGCCGAAGGCTGATACACTGAGATACTTCCATTCTGCTGTGAAACAAAACCGAAGCAGGGTCCTGAACCCATTTCCCCTTCAGCTTGTGGGGCCGGACATAGCCTAATGGTCCCCCACTGCCCTTGCTTTACAAAAATGCAGGCTTCTTAGAGATGTTGAGGAAAATGCTTATCACTTCCTCTGGGTTCAGAGATGTAAGATGGACTCTGCCATCTCAGTACCAAACTCTCTGGACGTGAAGCATCACAGAATTGCCTTGAGTATGAAATGCATAGCGAAACCCTCAGTGAGACCTCTTGGCCAAATTAAATTTGACATTAACAACAGCGCAAGAAAAGGCCGAGTTCAGTCCCCTAAGTCACTACATATTACAGTAAATAGAAAAGTTGTTTGTGACGCACATGACCTTCAGAGCCCAGAGGCCAAGGGCTGTGCCTTCTCAGATCACAGGACTCCTGGCCGCTGGCCAGCCCCTCCTGCGTATGACAGCCTGGTCAGCTGTTTTGTTTGTGGAGTCAAGAACTGCGAGGACAGGTCTTGTTGAAGGAAAGGCCACAGAATGAGAGCGTGCTAGTAAATCAAGTGATGGCTCTGTCAGAGCAGTTCAGATCATTAGACATTAAGTTGTTCTCAGAATGTATACACTTGTGAGCCAGGAGACTTTCACAGAGAATTCACTTATTCATTCAAGTATTTATTAATTCAACAAATATTTGTTGAATGTCCAAATGCTGTATTTCTTGAGGTTATATGGAAGATAATAAGACCACTTCACAATTTGGTCTCCTGGGGGACACAGACATGTTGAAAAAGTTAAGTTCCTGTTTTCTACTACACCTTGCACCTTAATGAAACGGTCCTCGCCAAGAATCATTGTCGGAGGTTTTCATACCCATAGAATAGCCCAACTACAAGAAGCTACCGTCAGTTTCTCCAAGACACCCCTAAAGAATTAGAGCTTCTGGAGAGGAGTTTTAGTCCCCTGGTCATAGCCAGTGCTTCCATTCTCAGGGCGCTGAAGTGGGCCTCTTACTTTAAGGGAAATCGGTGCATGCCTATTGGGAATCAGATTAAGTCACTAATCACACATTAGCAAAAAGCTGCACACATTGACTCCTGGATGATGACAGTGGGCAGTGGGATTCTCTCTGGAAATGCTTATTGCTTTGAGATCTTTTATGCAGCTACCACACAGCGTGCCCTCCTATACCGGAGAAAAGGTGTTTTGCTTACAGTGGCCTTGCTCAGGCTGTTCATGTGATTGGGTATCCATGGCCCTGCTCCAGGAATCTGGCCGACCACCCCTCATCCAAAGCCCGGTTTACTATACCAAGAGATCCAAGTTTCTGATTCTAAGGCCTTGGAGGAACCCTTCTTGTCTAGGATTCCAGAAGTGGAATAACAGTCTGATTATAGGATCACTAGGTTGGAGCTCCTGAAAAGAAAACATCAGGAAGTCCTCTATTGTCCATGCTGCAGGTACACAGATGGAAAAATGGGAGTTGTAGCTGCTCATGTCAATCATGTATGTGGATTATCAGTCAGCATTGCAGGTTATGCTGCAGTAACAAGTGATCCCAAAATCTCACTGGCTTAAAATAACAAAGGTTTATTTATCGTTCTTACCACATGTCCTTCTTGGGTTGGCTGTGGCTCTGTTCCACGTTGGCTTTCCATGGGGATCCAGGCTAAAGGAACAGCCTTTATCTGGAATGCTGATGATCTCACGGCACATGGAAAAGAGCCATGGTGCACCACGGACTGGCCCTCTTGAAGGGCCTGATGTGAAACATGTCACTTGCACTCGCATTTCATTGGTCAGAGCAAGTCACATGGCAAAGTGATATCAGTGAGTCAGAGAAGCATGTTGAGAACAGAATGCACTCTACCACCACGCCGTCCTAGTAGGACGTTTGTCAAGAGGGCCTCCCTGCTTCCCTGAGACTCGCCACCACTGAACAGCTCCACCCACCAAAAATAAATGACTTTCTATTGGGTCCCTAAAGGTAGGACCCATTTCTATGTGGTTCATTGATGCATTCTCACCACAGTGCCTGGCATAACTTAGACATTACATAAACATTTATTAAAATAATATGGAGTTGATATTGCCGATTCTGAGAATATTCTATAGAATGAGGCCTCTGTCCTTGATTACAATGGTTCCTCTCCCTTGAAACGCTCTTGTTTATACCCATCCCTTTCCATGCCGTGGTGGACCATGAGGAGGCATGTCCATCACCATCGCCACAGTCCCACCTTGAAGTACTAAGGACACTGCCCACACCAAGACCATCCAGAGCAGAATGCAAACCCTGCAAGAAGAAGTCCAGACAGTGACCATTGCCCCAGACTCATTTGGGTTCTCACATCACAGTGTGCCCTGAAATCTACCCCATTCACCCCCATCTTTATCTACATGCTGGCTTAGACAGGCTCCCCCACCCCGGGAGGGCTCAGGGACCTTGAATAAGACTTCACCTCTGATTCCCAGCCCTCCACGCTCAGGCTGCAGCTGCTGTGCCCCAGGCCAGTGTGACCTCTCAGCAGCCTGAGACCTTCGTGGAGGAGTTCCACGGAACGTCTGATACACCCTGATATGCAGACGATGCCAGACCATTCTTGCAAGTGATGTATTTGTTTACTCACTGCTCTCTGTGGAATCCATTGGGGAGAGAAAAGAGAAGAACTTTTGGAGAAAGCAAATCTCTCTGTTTGTTTAAATGCACCAAGAAATGAAATACAAGCTGTTAAGTTTGTGGAGTCTGCACCATCTGGTTAATTGCAGCGTGGTGCTTTCCAGTAGGCAACACCTGTAGATTAGGCAGGGTGGCCTGCGGCTCCCCTTCCCAGGGAAGACAAGGGAGCTGTACTCGATGACCTTGCCAGGGTACATGCTGCCTTCAACGTGCCTTTCTGTGGACAGCCACCTGTGTAGGGAGGTGGGTCCCTGGGGACCGGGCCATGCTTGGCAGGATGCTCCTCTGTGTTGTAGGAAGAACATTAGCTATGTCTGAGAGCTGGACCTGGAAGTAGCGAGCTGTGTGGCTGTGTGATCTTGGTCAAGTCATTTCCACTGCCTGGGTCTCAGTTTCCATGTTTGTAAAATGTGCAGGAGACTACAAGATCACCCTCCAAGTTCACTAAGGTGGTGCAGTAGGGAGGTCTCAGAGGAGAGGAAAGAGCTGTAAAGTCCTAATGATGGGCCCTACCAATGGGAGTCACTGAGCCTCAGGTTTCTTATCTACAAATTGGGATCATAATAGTATGCACCACATAGCTGAGTAACTAAGAAAGAGCATTCAAATACCTAATTCAGGTTTGGCACTCAGTGCCCAAAAAAAGCTTCCTAGGAAAATAATAATAAAGACCTGTAACTATGAAAAACAAAGTTCTATACATTTAGGATATATGACCGAGGCTGGCGTTTGGCAAATGCAACCAGTTTTCCCTCCCAGTCTCTTTGTGTCTCCCCCTATCACCCCATACATGTACTTGCATTACACCTCTCTCCTTCCATCTAAACCTGTTGGGGCGGGGGGAATTACAAGCAGCCCCTTCACTAGTCTATGGTGCTAATTGCATTGTGAATTCTACAGGGATATTTGCTTTTTAACAATGGCAAGGTCCTTAGCCAAAAAGAAACCTCGAGTTGTGGGGTTTTGAGCCCTGGCAAACCCAGCCCTGGTTCCACCATATGGAGGCCGGCCTCACACCTCTGCACTGGGCCCACTAGATGGCCTTGGCTGCACTGGCTTCAGCTAGAAATCAGGAGCTCTGAGTGTTCAGCCTGCGTCTCTTGTCCCCTGAAGTTTCAGGAACAAACACACACTCTGTGTGTGCCCCATTGAACAGGTGGTCTTCATGCTGGACAAACCCTGGTGCCAGAGCCAACTGAATTATGGATCAGAGAAGCTGTGGCCATGTTGTATTGTTCTGGGGGTTCTAAGAAAATCAACTTGTTCCAAAACAATATGTGTCTCCCACTCCCAAACCACCCCCAAATCTCTACCTGCTGCCACTTTGGTAGATTTCTTTCGTTCAAATATCTATAGAGGGTGATAATCCCTAAGGCTTTGTTAGTCATTATAACATTAGTGTGAATTAATTTACCAGGTAAGTAAAATAGATACCAAATGAGGCTGTATGTAGGCATGAGATAAGAACAAGTAGGTGTGGGTGAGAGGTGTGGGGCATGGACCAGAGGCTGGGTGGGCAAGCTCACATGAGCATTGGGTAGATGCCCAGAAGCATCTGGGTATCTGGATGGCAGGAAAGGCAGTTTCACACTTTAATGGAGTGTCTACTGTGTGTCAGACATGGTTCCAACCCCAAACTCTCGGAAATGCGCTGTAAATAATGCCGGCAGGGCTGCCCATAGTTGCCCTTGATGAGCATAAGCTGCAAGGTGATGCAGTGGGAAACCGAATTCTCCCACCCTCTCAGACCCTGCAGTTCCCAGCGGCCTCTCCAGGGAGAGCCTTTCACTGCTAACGGAGCCTATTTTTCACTGAGCATAACCTTCAATTGCAAGCCAGTGCGTGCTCTAGACCCCCGGTCCGTTCCAAGGCTGGAGGGAAAACTGGTTGGGTATGTTGGTCATTTTAATCACAGATATTTGTGGTGGCTGACCTTGGAACCCAATCCCTAGGTGAGGTGAGGCTCTGAAATGCAGAATTCGGAAGTCCAATGATCCCTGAGAAATGGCAGTTAATGCACCTAACCACTGTCCATTAAACCCATCAGCATTTACAGCTAGTCCAGGAGAGCACCCACACCTGTGGCCCCCACACCAGGCAAACCTTAGACTCCCCGGCTCTTACTCCCCAGTGGTGTCAGGAAGCCCCTGGCCTCCTCCTTCCCTGAGTTGCTGAGCCTTCTCCCGTGGGGAACATAGAGATGCAGAGAATTCTGCTGGCAGCATGTGAGCTTCCATGAGAAGTCAGTGGAGGCCTAAGGATTCTCCCAGCGGGAGCATCCAGTGTTCTCTGTCGGGACCAGCCCCTCCCACTCGCCTCAGCTCCACCCTCCACAAAGCTGTCGGTGCAATTCTCCTAAGACATAAATCTGCCCATGACACTCCCACTGCTCAGGTTAAGGCCCCGTGCCTTAGCCTAGAATCATAGCAGTAAGAGAAATAACAATTGTAATTATAATAAAGTTATAGCTAACATGCCATGAGCATTCACCTGGAAGCGAGCATGCTGCTGCCAGCTCTGAGGCAATTTCTCATTCAGTCCTCCCAACACCCTGGGCAGGGGAGTTACTATACAAGGAGGCGGGACATCAGAAAGGTCAAGTGACTTGCTCACAGTCACAAGGCTACAAGTCATGCTGCCAGGCATCAAATTCAAATTTTGCTGACTTCAGAAATCAACCACTGTACCACTGGGCCTAAACAAATGGTTGTTAAAAAAAAAAAGTGTGGTGAGTACCAAGTGGCTCTCGCTCCTCGTGGGATCAGGACTTAGAACTTTCCCCCGTCATAGCCCTGATCACGCTGTGCCACAGTTGGCTGTTGACTTGTTGGCCCAGCGCTCCTCCAGAGCAGGGACTGTGCTGATTCTCTATGTCACCGGCACCTACCAGGGATCTTGGTACCTTGTCAGTGCTCAGTAAATGGCTGACGGGTCAATGGATTGGTGAGTGAATAAATGAATCCATTGATCCCAATCAAAGCCTGGCCCTTCTGCAGGAACCTCGCCGACTGATAAAAGCCCGTGGGGGAATCCCATTTCCCTAAATTCCTGCGGCACTTTTTCCTTGTATAATAGTTAATGGCACTCCAAGTTAACAGTCTGGCCACATGCAGTACCTCTCCCTGTAAGTCACTGATGCCTCCCCAAGCAAACCATACATATTTAAGGAGCATGGGTGGTACTTGGCCCTTTCCTTTTCAGAGTCACCTAGCTCAGGGCTGGGCACAGACTCTCAGTAAGTACGCTGAGTACAGTTGGCCTTTGAGCAATGTGGGGTTGGGGGTGCTGACCACCCATGCAGTCAAAAACCCAAGTATAAATTTTGACGCCCTAAAACGTCACTACTGGTAGCTACTGTTGACAGGCAGCCTTACCGATGACATAGTCTGTTAACACATGTTTTGTACGTTATATGTATTATCCACCATATTCTTATAGTGAAGTAAGGTAGAGAAAAGAAAGTGGTATTAAGAAAATCATAAGGAAGAGAAAATACATATATACAGTAAATATTTACGAAAAAATATCTACGTAAAAGCGAGCCGGCATAGGTCGAATCCGTGTTGTTCAAGGGTCAACTTCTGTGCGGCAGAGCACAGAAGGCAAGGACACCTACTGAGGAATGGCCCTTTGTTCTTTCTGTCCCCTGACCCTGCAGGAGCCTCCTCTGGCATCATCGACCTCTTGCCATCTCCCAGCGCTGCCACCAACTGGACCGCCGGCCTGCTGGTGGACAGCAGCGAGATGATCTTCAAGTTTGACGGCAGGCAGGGTGCCAAGGTCCCGGATGGGATTGTGCCCAAGAACTTGACGGACCAGTTCACCATCACCATGTGGATGAAGCATGGCCCCAGCCCTGGCGTGAGAGCCGAGAAGGAAACGATCCTCTGCAACTCAGACAAAACTGGTGAGTCTCGAGCCCAGCCTGGGATGTCCCAGCTGGTTAGACAGGGACACAGCCACCCAGGACATGGGAGAAAAGCAGGAGTATGAGAGGGGCCCTGGGAAACGAGTCTGCTCTCTGGTTTTCTGCCTGGTGATTCCTGGCCTTGGGGCAGAGCAGAGCTGGGAAAGGGGGGAAAAGTAGATATACAGAGACAAAGAATGCAAGAGCTGGGACTGGTGGTTTCAACCCGAGTTCTTCAGAACCCCAATCTCCGCAGAAGTAACTTAGGGCTGCTATACGTGAGACATAGGCAGAGGTACATCCTAACTTCAAGCAAAGCAGCTCTTCCTTCTCTGTATTATATACAGTAAGACTTCCAAAAGTGTATTTTCAGTGAAAGGGCCTCCTAGTTTGAACATTATTGCCATGCAGTAATAATTGCTAACATGTATTAGGCATTTTCAGCCAGCTGCTGTGCAAAGCAGTTCACAGCTTGGCGGTTAAGAGCACTCCACCACTAATTGGCTGTGTGACCTTGGGCAAGTTATTTAACCCCTCTGAGCCTCACTTTCCCTGTCTATAAAATGATCTTTATAGTATTATCTACCTTATAGGGTTTTTACGAGGATTTCTTTTTTACATTTTTAAAATATCTTTTTAAAATTACAGTTGATGCACAATATTAGCTTCAGGTGTACAGCATAGTGATTAGACATTTATATAACTTATGAAGTAATTACCCCAATAAATCTGTACCCATCTGATACCATACACAGTTATTATAATATTATTGACTATATTCCTTCTGTCTGGGAGAAAGCTGTCCATCGTCCTGAAGCCAGACTATTCAGTTCCTTCCCATATGTCCCTGGCACCTTTCGAGCTGCTGCCCCAGAGCTGGAGTTGAGAGCGAGTGAGTCCATCAGCAATTAAGTCTGTGCCTGGGCCCTTTAAGAGGAACACCTGGGATTCCAGCAGCCCTTGTCTCACCCAGCCACAGTCTCCACTGGTTTTCACAACCAGAAATTGTGGGGAATTCTCTTCCCAACATTGGAACCCTGGGCTGGGAAGCCTGGTATGTGTCTGGGACTCCTTTCTTGTCTGGGCGAGGGGAACCTCCACAGCCAAGATATCCCTCCCGATTTTTAATGGTCACACGTGGGTGTGGGGCCAGCCCGTTCTGTGTCTCTGCCCCTTCTACCAGTCTCAGGATGGCTTCTTCAGTATGTCCTTAGTTATAGGACTTCTGTTCAGCTAGACTTCACGCAATTCTCAATGATGGTTATTCTGTAGTTTAGTTCTAATTTTGATGTGGTTGTGAGAGGAGGCGAGCAGTGTTACCTACTCTGCCATCTTGACCAGAAATCCTCCCTTATGAGGATTAAATGACTTAAAGTACGTACAGTGCTTTAGAATAGTACCTGACACATAGGAAGTGCAATCCCTGTTAGCTGTTACTATTCTAGGCAGTGTCTCACATCTCTACAAACAATTTTATAAAAACATTATTGTGTTTCCTATTTTAAGGATAAGGAAACATCCCTGACAGGTTAAATCGCTTGTTTTAAATCATACAGCCCATGTAAGTATCAGAACAGAAATGTACGTTTAGAGCCAGCTAACTCCAAGGCTATGCTTTGTCACTACCCCACTCCCACCCCCACACACACAATGAAATGTTATGCAAATTTTACACCTTCATCTTAAATTATAATTCCACAATTTCCCATTTCAAATGCTACTTTTGTTAAATTGTCCAAATAAATAACCACAGCAGGTATTGCAGTGAGAAGACCGTATAGAAGAATGGCTGACAGCTCAGCCTCACTGTTGGAAAGTCATGTCCATATCTCATCTTTGCTACTACTTAAGGCATGACCTTTGAGGAGTGGCTAATCTCCCTGAGCCCATTTCCCCATATGTAAAATGGGGAAAATAAATACGAAATAATGTACAAAACTCACTTAGCAACACCAGATATATAATCAGTGCTCCATTAATTTACCTGATGTTTTTATCATTATCACCTCTGGTTCCACAGTATGCTGCTACCAGAACCCCACATTTCCTGTTTCAATCAATCTTTACCATAAATGTTCATGTATTTTTGGATACAGAGAATGAAACAGAGAGAGTTGCCCAGCTTTCCCTGTGGCATGGTACGTTTGCGTCCGAGCCAGTGTGAGGGATCAGTTCCTCTGGGACCTTCATGGTCCCCACCTACCTGCATGACACGGCACTGAGGTTTGGGACCAGGTTCAGAATTCAGCCCACAGTCTGAGGAATTGTCCTGTTGCCTGATCCTTGCAGTGCCTGGTGGTGTGCCCCCATGATGACCCAGAAGCCGGTGTCAATGTGACAAGGGCTTAGGAATCTACATACAAGTGCAAAGCAGCATGAACTGGGGTAGTGGCCACACACATACAGTCCTTGCTGAAATGGATCAAATACCCCTGGGAGGCAGGTCAGACAGGTATTAATGTTGCTGCTTAAGGAGAAGGAAATTGGAAGATAAAAGGTTGAGCAACTGGCCCAGGATAACACAGCCAATTACCAAGAAAAACAGGCTTGGACCTAGGTCGTTGGGCCCCACGTTCCAAGCCCATGCTATGAGACCAGTGCTTCTCAACCCTGCTACACTAGAAAACCTGACACACGTGTAAAAATATATAAATGCCAGGCCCCACCCTAGGATCCCACCCACCTCAATAAATCAGGGTTTCTGGGGGATTCTTTGGGGTCCTCATGGCTGAAAACTTTGCATTAGACAATGGTGCCTCTCGCTCATCAGAGCAGTCCACTCACCAGGCATTTTGGCACCTTCAAACCAGGAAGCCCTGGAGCTGCTCAGCTTGGGCCTTAGTACAAAACAGCACTTTACAAATTAGTTCAAGATTAGCACAAAGAGGATGAGGAAGATTTTTCTCTGATTCCTCTGACTTAAAAAAATAATCTATAAACACCTCCTTGCCCTAAATTTTAAAATATCAGGAATAAATTAAGTTTGATTAGGGCTTTTACATAGCAGAAAAAAATGTTCAGCTAATAAAAATAACACATGTTTATTATAGCAGGAACATGAGAAACAGAGAAAAGTATAAAAAGAGAATACATAAACCACCTAAAATCCTAATACTTGGAGATATTTTCTGATAACATTTGGTATACTTCTTTATTAAGTGAAATCTTATTGTATTTTTATGTCTTTATAATTTTCAACCTAGTTTTATAATACATGTGATGCTATTGTTATCTGTTTCTTTTCTATAACATCATTTCTCTATGTGATAAAATATTCTTTAAAATATAAATTGTATGGCAGTCTGAAACTCTGTCATGTGGCTTTATCATACTTCATTTGACAGGCTACCTTTTGTTAGACATTTAGATTGTCTTTTAAATGCAAATAAAGCAGTGCTATAATGAGTCTTCTTGTATCTATCTGTATGGACATTTCTGATATTTCCTGATCAGAAATTGATTTATTGAGTCAAAGAACATAAATGTGAGGAGGGCCATTGATGTAAATTTCCTCACTGCCCTCCCTTTGTGAAGATTCCTCTAGTTTCTGTCTTGTGCACTAAGTAAAACTGATTAGTGCTGAGCCAATTATGAAGTAATTTACAAATAGTTGGATAACAGAATTGATTAGTCATCAAGGGCTCAATGCAGTTTTTAAAAAGTAAGAAAGAAAAGCACTCTCACCACGAACAACCCAAAAACATCTCAGTGGCTAACACTCTTTCATCATAGTTTCTCTGATGTCCATGTCCAGCCATCCTAAGTGAGACTGGGGAATGAGGAAGCTCCTTTTCACCTCGAAATTCAGGGACCCTGGTTCCTGCCATGATTTGGTGCTACCATTTTCAACCACAGAGCAGAAAGTTAGAATGCAGTTGAGCACAGAATGGTTTTATTGGCTAGACCAGACAGTGGCATGTCTCATTTCTACTCACATTCCATTGGCCAGAATTTGGTCACATGGCCCAACCTAACCACAGAGGAAGCTGTGAGTTGAATTCAGCTGTGTGTCTAGGAGCAAAGAAAACAGGGTCAAGTGAACACATAACAATGTCTCCACCATGAGGATATTGTGTGGGGCAGTTGTGCCCCTTTTGAGCCCACCTTTGTTTGACCCTTATCTCTCCATGCCTGGTGTGAAAAATGCGCCTTCCTGCCTTCTCTCAGTAACTCCTCTCATACACATCTGCTCCTCCTACCAGGACCCCCTCTTCCAGGCATGCAGCCCTCTTGCTATCTCTAAGTTTCAACTGAGAGCAGTGAATGATAAGTGGACACATGCAGTGCCACTTCCCTACAGGGCTTTCCAAGAGAGAGAGGCCAACGTGGCCCAGCATTCAGGTGAAACAGACAGAGGTGCCATCCTGGTAGAGTGCTAAGATGGTCCCCCTGCCTGTTTGGAAAGAGAAGGGATACTCCCATACTTTCAGAAATACCCAGAAAATCACTCATATTTGAGTGGGATTGAGGTTGTCTGCTATAGAGAGGAGGTGGGAATCTCCCTCCCAGTGGCCTGTTGGCTGAGCTGCAAACACTCTTCAATCTGCTCCAGGCTGGTATCAGAGCAGAGACCAGAAGCTCTGGAGAAGTTTGACTCGCATCCCTAGGAGTTTAGGATGTATGAAAGTTTCCCGTGGGGTCTGAAAGCAAGAGGCTGATGGGGGTGCCTCAATGATGGGGTGAGGAGGAAAAGACAGCATAGGAATGGGTACCACACTACAATTTGACAGTACACAGGTATTTTTGTTCTTATTTTGTGGACCAAATGGGTATCCAGAATGGGCAAGACTAGAGCCAAGAGGGCTGCATGCCAGAAAGACATAATCTCAGCAGGAGAAGCAGATGTGGGGGAAAGGAGAAGTTACTGAGAGAGGACAGGAGACAGAGAGGAATCATGAAAGGTCAACTGGAAAGAGCATCACTCACACCAGGAATGGAGAGGTAAGGGCCAGCAAAGGTGGGATTGGAGCAGGTACAAACGTTCCAGCCATCCAGAAAGGGGGTGTCACTTATCAGGTCAATTCCTAAGTAACGATTATAAATAGGTTCTTTCTTATGGAGAGGTGGGGAGAGGAAAGGGTTCTAAAAAATATTTTACCAGAACCCAAACCCACTTCAGTGGCCATGGGCACCATATGAAGATCTCTGCAGGGCCTCTCCAAAAGCCAATCAATGTGTCCATGAAGGAGTATATATAGGCACCTGCCATGACAGGACATTTGACATCCCTGAGAAAATGACAAATTCCACTGGCTCTTTAAAGAGACTTTCCACATTGTTCTTTCTCACCTACCTTCTCTGCCTCTGACTGCAATGGGAGCCAGGAGGAGGCCAGGGGATGAGGAAGTGGAACAAGAAGAATGAAAGAACACACTTTACCACATTCTTTCTCCACAGTTGGCAACCAAGTCATGGGTCAAGACAGAGCAGAGGGCAAGTTCTTCAAACCATATGAGACACTGATGTTTGATTTTGAAAGAACCCTTTAAGACTATTTAGGAAAGAACCCTTTAAGACTATTTTAATATCTGAAAGTATCCAGAAGGCTTTAGGATCTGCCAGAGGTCTGGGCAAAGAAAAGGCAACAGAGCTAGCTTCAACAAAGAACACTGAAGGACAGGAAAGGAAAGGAAGCTGATTCCTGCGTGCATCGTGTCACCAGCCCATTGACTAACCAGGTAACCTGGTGTGAGCGGTGCTTCCAGGAATGCAGACGAATGGAGGGTGAGGGAGGGAGAAACCTCCTACACTAGAAGATGCCCTAGACCTCGCTCATTCTTCTTGTTTCACCTCCTCACCCCCAACCTCTCCTGACTCCAAATAAAACTAAAGGGGGAAATTCTGTTTTATATTTTTCTGGTATTTATCAACAGAAACTACAGGAAGTCAATTGTGAAATATGTAGTAAAATCTTCATAACCAGATCTGGGTATTTTGCTATTCCAAAGATGGAGTGCTCACCCAGGCACTGGCCCAGGCCAACCCTGCCACCTTGGCTTCTAGTCTTTGGTGGCGTCCTGAAAACCAAATATGCTCCTGTGAAAACAGCATCCAACACTACTTTGTTATGTTGCCATGGTCACGAAGCAATATAATAGTCCTTATAATATCTAATAGTCATTGAGCATCTGTTCTGGGCAGATGCTTTACATACATTTTCTCATTGTATCCATTAAGATGCTTTCACTTACAAGGAATACAGATCAAACTGAGACCAGATAATAAAAAAATAATAAAGGAAATGTGAGGTTCTTGTAACAGAAAGTGTCGAGGGCTATGACAGCTTCAGGCAAAGTGTGATCGAGGTCTTGGCTCCTTTTCCTTGTGATGGCTCAGCTCTGCCACCATGAGTGTATCCATGTTGTGTAAGTAAACATGGGTGTAGCAGTTCCAAGCCTCCCAGGTGTATATTACAACTTCTAGAGAGAAAGAGACGGTCTCTTTTCTCTCTGCCAAAAAAGAGGTAGTTCTTTCCCAGAACTTCTCCAAAGAATTCCTGAATCACTGACCTAGATTGAGTCACTTGCCAATTCCTGACAGAAACCCTGTGGCCAGGTGAATGGCCTGTGCTGGTGGACTTGGGCCTGGGCCCTGAACCAACCACTGTGGCAGAGGGATTCTTCTGAGCCTGTTTGGCCAGGACCTGTCAGAGCCCATCCTACAAGTGGCATTGGTGGTGTTTCCTCCCACTCAAGCGGCATGGGCAGGATGTACAAGCATCATCCACAATATCCTATTCTTATGCTAGGATAGGATCTTATTCCCATGGATTAGGGTAATCCAGCATTCCTGTCATGATACAGTTAAGGAAACTGAGGCTCTGAGAGGCTAAATAACCCTCCCAGCATCACCCAGAGACACAGCCACCCAAAGTCTGTCTGACTGTGGGGCCCGTGCTCTTTCCACTACCCTTGTTCACCTGCTCATTCACCTCACATGTATAGAACATGTGCCTCATGGAAGATTTCTATGTGGGCTTCTATGAAGTAAATGTGAGTTCTCAGTGTTGGTCAGAGGACCCCTCCTGCTCTCTCAGTGGGTGTTGTCTGGTGGCTACGGGACATTGGGGCTACAGGAATCCATGACATGAGATCTTCCAAGCAGGAAAAGAAATTGTATATCAGGGAAGGGAAAAGTCTTGTCCTTTGTCTGTGTGGGGGGAGAGAGGTTTGGAAAGTCATAGACTATGTCTAATGCTGGAAAATCAATCAGTCCCCTCCTGCCAGCAACTGAAAGTGAGGCAGCGCCCCTGAACTGCACAGAGCAGAGAAGGAGGTGTGATCTGTGGCCCCCTTCTCAAACTCGATGAAATAAAAGCCCTGCACTCTAGGAGAAAACAGACTATGTTAGAGGAGCCCAGAGTGGCTGATGTGATTGTCAGAGAGCTCCCTTAACCCTCCCAAAGTATTTGTACCAAAAAAATAAAAATAAAAGAGCTTGTTAACCTAAGTAATTTTTATCCAGGATCTAATGTAGTATCTAAGTAGAGGTTAGATTGGGATTTAAAGCCCAAATGGAATCTTAGCAATTTTGCCGTGGGCTTTCTTGAATCTCTTTCTTGCAGTTCAGTGAGCTCCACCATGTATGTTCTAGAACATTCCTCAGAACCAATTGTAAAAGAGGAAACTGGAATGCCAGTGTCCTTTAAGGTTGCCACGTGATGTGGCGGGAAGACACCTGTGACACTGCTGCGGGGCTTTTCTCACCCCCTCAAACCCGCTTTCTGTTTCCAGAAATGAACCGGCACCACTATGCCCTGTACGTGCACAACTGCCGCCTCGTCTTCCTCCTGCGGAAAGACTTCGACCAGGCTGACACCTTCCGGCCTGCGGAGTTCCACTGGAAGCTGGACCAGGTATGGCACTCACCCGGCATCTCGCCCCTGCTCGCCCCTTTGCAGGGTGGGTGGTGTGCTCCAGTCATGATGGCAGTGGGTAGGCACCTCAGGGGTCTGCTCACTGGCTGATTTTTGAAAGGATGAGCTCAAGGAGACAAACAGCATCTTGAAGTCAGGATGGAAACTGCTGCCTTACAGACCAGCCAGAGGCGGGGAGGGCCACACTCTCAGCTAGGACCCCACGTGGTCATTGGATCTGCTCATGCCCGTCTGGTCCATTTGCTCCATGTTGAACTCACAGGAAGCTGGTTGTCTTGATCCCCAGGCTCCGTTTGTGATACTTGGTAGCACATCTTTGTGTCATAAATGCTGTGTGCCCCCCTCTCTGATGCTCTATTGTGTCCTTTGGATGATGGTCCAGCCTTGCTTTTGGTGACACAGTTTGAGGACAGGGTCCCGAGGACTTTGAAGTAAACAGGGACATGGGACCCTGTGAGTACTGCATGTTTTTTTCTGAAGTGGCAAAATCTGTGACTCACTCCAGAGCCTCGTGACTCAAGATCACAAGGACCACTGCGTCACCCTGGTCAGTGACAAGGGAAGTGTCTCGGTCGAATCAAAAGCTTTGAAGTATCTGTTTCCAAGGGCTTTGCAGCACACATTGTGGAGGTGGCACTCACTTCCCTGGGTGGCTGTGCCACTGAAGAGGTAGTCTGTGCAGCAAGCCTAAAGTTGGCCTTTGGTTAGATTTGAAGACAGAGTCTTGAAATTTTTTCAGTTATCAAGAGGGAACGTGCCAGCAGGCAGGGGAGGAGATTGTAGGATGGGTCTGCGTAATAAAGCAGATGAAGGGATGCTCGTTCAATGGCCTTCCTGCCTGGGACCCCAGCAACTCCTTTTGCTTTCTTTCTGCCCCACCATATCCTGAGTGCCTCTGGGGACCTCAGTGTTTTGGGGCCTCCAAATCCCATTGTGTGTGCTTCCTGCCTCATCTGTCTAGGGCTGAACATTCTATAATCCTTTCCTTTCTCTCTCTTTATTACTCACACCTTCCCCTACCCTCTCTGGTCCTACTTAAGCCCCCAGGTCCCCAGTGGGGCTGATCTCAGAGAGTGTTATGGGAAGCATTCCAGGAGGAACCCATTTACACTGAGATGAGAATGTTTGCTCCCCCCTTTCATCCTCACAGAAGTACAGACATATGCTCGTTAAAAGAGAGATTCATTAACCTCAGGCAATCTCTCAATGGTGGAACATCAATGTGACAAGGTCAAGGGTGCCAAGCTGATAGGAAAAATGTTTGAGGGAGCCCGGTGACAATTGGCTGACCCATTCCCAACACCATCCTGCTGGGTCCTGGGGTTTGGGAAATACGGCATCAGGATTAGTATCTGTTCCTCTGAATTAGGAATTCTGGGTCTTGTAGAAATTATGAAATCTTGACGTTGTTTATTTGATTTCCCCACAACCTCTCAGCTACCTTCTAAAATGCCATATGGCTCATACGAGATGTTTTTAAATACGTAGTATGAATTGAGAAGAATTAAAATAAATTCGACATTGTGAAGGGTTTTAATCAGAACATTGCTGTACTGCCTGAGATAATTATAGATGGCCTGCGGCATTGTCTAAGGTGGGATTAAGAAACACTGATATAGACAAATGAATTCACAGGGTTTGGGATTAAAACTAGGTGAGGAAGGAATTCTGGTTCTGCAGATAAAGATACGGGGACTCTAGGAATTCTGAAATCTGTTCCCAAAGTGGTGAATTTAAGGAGAGCTGAGATTCACTGAACACCTTCCAAAGTACTGCCAGGCGTACTGTGTGTGTGAGCTCATCCCTGCCACGGTCCTACCCAGGGCAGGATATGAGGCAAGAGGCCAAGGTCCAGTAACTGCCCAAGGTCACACAGCTAACCATGGCGACGACCTGTCTTTCCCATTATGCTGTGCTGCTGCTTTGGTGAGCTTGCTAATTTAAAATTTAAAATGTTTTCCTTTTTAAATTTAAAATCTTTTAATTTAGAGATCAGAATTATCACTGAAATGCAAAATGTTTATAGTCTTGCTGAAACCGTATGAACCTGTCAAATCTTCACTTTGCTCAAGCTCCGTCTTCCTTGCCTTTGTCAGCAAGGGCTACCATGACAAAACACCGCCGACTGGGTGGCAACAGACACAGATTTCTCACAGTTCAAAAAGCTGAGAAGCCCATGGTCAAGGTGCTGGCCGATTCTGTTCGCAGTGAGGGCCCTTTCCTGGTTTGTAGGCAGCTGTCTTCTCGCTGTGTCCCTACATGGTGGACAGAGAGAGCTTGGGTACCTTTTCCTCTTCTGCTGAGTCACCAGTCCTATTGGATTAGGGCTCACCCCTCTCACCTCATTTAAACTCCATTACCTCCTAAAGTCCCTACATCCAAATACAGTTACATTGGAGCTTGGGGCTTCAACATATGAATTGAGAGGGGGACATAATCCAGTCCATAAAATTCTTCTACCAAAGAAATTGACATTAACAAATGTAGAGGCAGCCTGTTGGCACAGTGGGAGGATGAGTCGTGGGAGACCAAGATTGGTCTACGTATCAGAATTGATTTGGCGCATTTGAGCTGCGGGAGGTCAGGCTGGAGCAGAGGGGGAAGATCATATCCTCCTGAGCAAAGAGGGGTGTGGAGTTTTATAGGAGTGGGTGAACGAGGCTGTTCCCCCTTCAACAACAAAGGGTTTCAGGGCATGACCAAGCCCACCAGCTCCACACCCCGGCCCCAGGTCGCCATCCGGACCACCCAGGCCCACTGATGACAGGCCCCTAGGAGATACGGCAAGACAGGATCCAGACAAGGTGGCGTTTAAGATGAGGTTTCTGCTCGTGACCTAAATAGGGCTTCTCACTGCCTGGTGACGATCAGCAGCCTCCGCTCGCCTGGACAGTTGTCCTCCCTCCTAAGGAGTCAAGTGCGTAGGACATAGGAAACCTCACACTCATGCTTAGCAATGCAGTGGACTCTATGGATGCGCACACAGGTACCTCTCCCCTTCTTCAGCGCCCTGTGTAGACAGGACCTCACCAGAAGGTTAGACGTAAATCACTTCCTGCCCAGAACGTGCATCCCTGATAAAATGCCCTCCCCCAGGAAGCCACCCGGGGCCACCCCCTGACTCCATGCAGATTCTATCCCAGTACTTCCTGTGCCCTCGTTAACCACGTACCCTGCCTTTCTGTTCACAGCGCTGAGCTCCTGAGAGCAGGGGTTTCTTACTCTCTCCTACTCCTCAGTGACTAGTATAGCCCTGAGCACAGGGTGCCCAGTAAATGTTTGCATTACGATGAATGGGTGTCAAGATCCAAACAAGTGACAGATAAAGTGAGGGAGAGTGAGAAGGAGAGAAGAGAAATTTCTGAGATCTTTTAAAACATCCTAGTGATGAGTTGGTCTTTGACCCATTTCATGGAGCATTTTAAAATTCTAAAATGTTGACAGTTTTGGCCTCTGGATCTTGAACAGTGTTCAACGTTGATCTTATAATCTTATTTCATGATCGTCCTGGATTTACCACCAGTACCTCTGCAGCTATTGCAGAACTTTCTGGCCTTGGCCAGAAAGGACTCCAGCCAGTCGTGTGTGTGTGTGTGTGTGTGTGTGTGTGTGTGTGTGTGTGTGTGTGTGTGCGAATTCCTGGCCCACCTTGGGGATTCCAGAAGCAAAATAATTGTTCGAATGCCTGATGAGCTTCTTTATTTCTTTATTCTGAGTACAAACCGGGGGCCAGGCTCTGTGCTGGCTACCTGGGATCAGCAGCTAAATTAGGAGCCTCTGTTCTCTAGACGTTTCCATGATAATGGGGCAAACAAATACGTAAACAGCTTACAATCCTCTGCAGCATGTGCTGGGGCAGAAGGCAGGAGACCACGTGGGGGAGTCTGTGGGAGCCCATTCCGGAGCACCTAACGTGGGCCTGGAAAAACCCCCCCGGGGAGTGGACAGCATCTGAAGGGCATGCGGAGGGCTCAGTAGAGCCAGGCAGCCGAGCTAGCAGAGAACTGAGCAGGGGGCCATCTTCAGGGACCTGGAAGCTTTCAGTGTGGCAGCAATTAGGGACCGGACAGAAGGAGAAAACTTTGGCAGGTGTTAAAACTCAGGTTTAAAGGGACAGGTGGAATTAAATCCCAAGAGGCTTTATATAGCATGTTATTGAATTGGTATTTTATCCTCAAAAGAATGGGCCACAACTGAAGCATTGTTCAATTCAAATTAAAGAATTCTTAAAGAAATTTAAGTATAGGTAAATGTGAAGAAGGCTAGTGTGACGTTCATAAAATTGGTCCAATGTAAGCATATATAGCTCTGGCCAGGTCCTTCAATGGGGCCAGTGGCAGGGGCTGCCTTAGAACCAGTGTCTCCCCGTCCTCTCTGCACAGCCAGGCCCAGAGATCAAATGTGTGACAGATGCTGCAGGTGGGCAGTGACGCCAGGGCACGATCTGCAGGGTGGCTGCCACATGGCACTTCCGGGAGTTGCCAGGGGAGCAATGTGGTTGCCCCAGCGGAGCTGTGTGCTTCCAGAAGCCTGGGCCCTGAGCCCCACACCTCCAACGGCCTTTGCCAGGGTGGATGGACCTCCAGGTAAATCCATTACCAGGCAGCTCCAGGAAATGCCCCCGACAATCCAGCGCACTTCACTAAAAGGATCCTAATGGTGGGGAGAGTCATTCTAATGGGATTTTTACTTATAATCTGCTAATGCGAATCCCTGGAGCCTGCGGTTACTCATGTGCAAACCCAGGCAAGAGCCAAGGAGAATGCCCAGCTGCCAGCTCACACCACACGGGGAAGGTTTATTCATTTGCAGCCCCTCCCGGCTTTCATATTATTTGGATATGGTTGACGGATGCAGTGTCGCGAATTCTAATGACCTTCCCTTTGGACTCGTCGGGGCTCGGAAGGAAACCTGCTGGTATTCTACAGCATGTTTCACTTATTGGAAGACACAGCTTGAGTGACAGTCTCCACTGACCAGCAAAAGGACAGGGGCCCCGGCTCATACGAGGGAAAAAAAAATGCGTCTCTGAAAGATTGCAACGAGCACACGATGCAGAAGTCGGGTTTATTCTGGTGGCCATTGCCGTCTCTGTGCCAGAACGTAAAACAGGCACCCCGGAGAGAGAAGGACACGACCCTGCCCGGGGGCAGTCACGGCCCTGCCCAGTATATGTCAGTTTGTGGGCCCAGCGGAACCTTCTCCTGCAGGAGTACCCACTCGAGTAATCACGGGCGGGGAGAAGCAACAAAGATGAGTGAAGAGGCATCGCCGGGTGCAGGTCAGTCCTATTAAAGATTAAGCAGCCACACAGCTCCAGGCCACACAAGAATCCCGGCCTGGTGCTGCACTCCAATTGTTCAGAAGTTGGAGATCAGATTGTTATGTAAAATCTCCCAATTTTTAACATTTTCTCGTCCAAAAACACATGTCAGCACATATGTTGTCAGACCAAACAGATGTTCTGCAGGATACCTTTATACTCTGGTCACTGGTTTGAGACTACAGATTTAAAAAAAATCAACAAAAACAACAAAAAATAAAACTCACTTATTCTGACACAGGAAAACTAGGTGACAACATCGGGTTTGAGAAGTTTGGATTGTCTTAAACGAGGCTACCTTGTCCTGTATAAGCACCTCCTGTTCCCCCAGCCCCCTGTTCCCCCAGCCCCCTGTCCCCCCCCTCATAAAGAAGGCTGGACTTTCAGTGGTGGGACCTGAGGGAAGAGGCAGGTGTGAATGGGGCAGGGTCCCTTAGCCCCAAGCCTGTGGTGTCGATGGTGGTGTTCCTTCCTCTTACGTAAAGAGGGGAATAAGTCACAGGCTCAGGTACCCCCAGGAACAAATGACAGAGCAAGGATTCGAGCCAAATGCTCAGAATGGGCCAGAGCCTTTGCCCATCAAGTAAGTCCATTCTACTTGTGTAGGATTCTGAAGCTCCTGGAAGAAGCTATAAGTGAATAATTTTTTTTATTCTTGGTGAGGAAAGAGTGTTAGAATGATGCCGAGTCAGTTTACTCACATCTGCTCCTCTAGCCAGGCTGGGAGTCAAATGCATTAGTTCAATCATTAGTACAGCCAAGTGCCAAGGAGTTAATTGGAAAATGGTCAGTCTAGTCCAGACCAGTCATATTAATGAGCAAAATAATTGGGCATTGTCAGCACTCTAATTCTGCTGGAAAAGACTCACTCTTGGATACATTGGCCTTATTTCCTCCAACGCAGTGACACCCCCCGGCTCACTGTCCTGCCCTGTACACTGGCCTTCAGTGACACCCGCTTTCCTTTAGGGATCCGTGCCCTAAACAGTGGAGGAAGAATGCCCAGAACCCCCTTATTCTCTCCAGAATATCAACTGCTTTTTTATGATGCCGACTTGCAAGGTGGTTCTGAATGAATAATGCATGTGGGAGAGTCACAGGTAGAGTCACTTTGACCTCTTTATTTCTCTATAATACATGAGGGCCCCTGACAAGACCCCACTTCTCCCAGAGTCCCTCTCTATGCCTCTTTCCCTCTCCAAGAGCTTCTGGACATTTGAGGAGAGGTGGCTTCCATGCCTTCACAGTGTTGGCAGCAGAGGCCCTCAGACCCACAGAGGACATTGGTCCTCTCAGGTCAGGACTGTACAGTGACTGCATTTTCTGCTTTCAGAAAGGTAACTGCTGGCATGGTTAGTTCACTTGCTCTGTTTTCTTTAGAGAGGGCACCATCCCATTACCTGAACCACGTCCCCTCCAGCTTGAAGTCCTTTTGGTGGCAGCCTTTCATCGTGCCCATCTCTGCTACACTGCTGACCCCGATCCCCTCCATGCCATGACACTGCTCCTGGGCTGCTCGGGGTCCCCTCTTAGCTACTTGTGATAGACAGAATAATGGCTCCCAAAGAATCTTCATCCTAATTTCTGAAATCTGTGACTATGCGACCTTCCAGGACAAAAGGGTCTTTACAGATGCGATTAATGATCCTGAGATAGAGAGATTTTCCTGGATTATCCAGGCAGGCCCAATGTAATCACAGAAGGAAGGCAGGAGGGTTAGTCAGAGAAAATGTGACAATAGAAGCAGAGGTGACGTGGAGCCCTGAGCCACGGAGTGTGGCAATCTCTATGAGCTGGGGAAAAAAGATAAAGAAACAGATTCGATACCTTGATTTTAGCCCAGTGAAAACTCATGTCAGATTTATGACCTCCAAACTGTAAGATAATAAATTTGTGTTGTTTTAAGCCACAAAGTGTGAGGTAATTTGTTATAGCAGCAATGGGCAACTCATACATCACTCCTGAACTTTGGGGAGGCCTGGAGCTGCCTCCAGCTCCTAGATCAGTCACATCCCATCTCTGCACAGCTTAGTGAGGCGACCCAGAGCCAGGCTTTCCAGGCAGGCCCAGCGACTCCCTGGCAGTGTTCTTCCTCTGCCCCAGGCCTCTCCGGAGCCCCGCCCCTGGAGGTGTGGCTCTAGGGGGGAGGGAGAAAGAGGCACAGTCTTCAAAACCTCCCACCTCTTCACTGTTTGCACCTTGCTTTTCACCAGGTCTGCCGGTTTCCTCACAAGCCTCTGTATAAGGATCACCAAGGGACAGATTTAGCCTTTCCTTCCAGTCTAAGCCAGCATTCTTTTTCTAGCCCAAGGCGCCTGCCTCCTCACCAGCCCTAATAAATAGAAAAGATAACTTCTCTGCCTTCAGGGAAGAAACACTGAGTCCTCTATGCATGCTTCTGGAAATGCTAAAGCAAACTTAGAAAATCCTCTTTCTCTTGACAGAGCCTTACCTGGAAGCTGAAAGTTGACAGAGTTGATCCACAGAGGAGGTTCTCTAGACAGTACCTGCCCTTCCCCTGAAGCACAGAAACTTGCTTCACTGGAAGGTTCCCTGCCTGGAGAGCTGCGCCTGTCCGTTTTCTGCCCCAGGCCTCGCTCCCAGCAGGAGGAGACTCTTGGCCCCAGTAAGCATGGTCCAGGACCAGGTTTGCACTGTCCCCTGGGAGCACCACCCGCCCCAGAGGGCACAGGAGTGCTTTTGGACCCCCCCACCCCACACTCTTCTCGGGAGAAGCAAGCCTTCTGCCCAAGCAACGACCTTGATAGTGCCCCCCCCCCTTATTGGGCTGTCCTCCTTCCCTGACTCACTCTCCCATTTCATGTTTTCACCTCCCCGGGCCCACCTCCCAAATGAACTCCCTGCTCTGGTTCACCCCTGCAGCACAGGTAAAGTTTCTGATCTATAGTGTGCAGTTAACAAGCAGCAACTGCTATCATTACTGAGAAGAAATCATCATATTCTGCATCGTTCCGGAAGCAGGACCGTGACTAAAGGAGGAAGTTACCAAGAGACCAAAGTGAAGTGAATAAAGGGAAGGAAGGGCCGTTTTGTGAAGTGCACATTCGCGTTGCCAAGTGTTAGTGGAGCTGATCACAGGCGTAACCAATTGTAAGATCAGATGACAAGTAGGTAACTCCATTTGGGTCGTTTTGTGGACATGGTCTCCACAAACCCACCGAGGATTTCCATCACCTTATTCACCAATACGTCCTGAGCCATTTGCTTGAAGAGCTGATTTCTCAGGGCTTTCTTGGATTGCCAGTGTTACTCAGAGGACTTTCTTTAATTCTTCTGAAGAGCCTGTGCTAAAGGAGAATCCAAGCTCTTGGTGAATTAATTCAGTGCTGCAGGAATGCCATTCTCTTCCCTGCTGCAGTCTCACTGGCTTCTCCCCCTTTCTCTTCCTGACTTGAAGTGTAAAGCTAACCAACTGTTGCATTTAAACAAATCAGAGATGCTAATTATTCTGTACCTTTCTCCTGTTGCTGGCAGACCTGGCTCCTTTCTGGTCTCTCTCCCCCTGACAAGCATCTGTGCAGCAATTCCTTTTGCTCCCGTGAAATCATTATTTGTGTTTAAGCCTGTACATCTGCCCAGAGGCAGTGAATGCATTTTTTTCACTAGACATCCTGTAATACATATTTAAAATCAGGGTCTCTCATTTTACTGTTAAGAACAAGGAAATAATGGCAACACCGTTAAAAATGCTTAGTAAATCAAATCACCTTTTCACTAATAAATTAAGATGCTCGAGCCTGGGGGCGGTCCCGATGGGACCAGCAGTAGCTCGGATGTGACCCTGACTGTGCCTTTCTAAACTGCTTTGGGGATTGGGCACCCGTGAGTGGAGGGAAGCCCCGCCCTGGCATCAAACCCAAATGTCTGCATTCATTACATGAAAGCTATGTTTTCTCTGGAGCTTCCACACTATGGAAATGCAAGGAATTGATGAAATTGAATCCTAATATAAAATGGCACATGCTAACGCTCATCCCCTCATTTGGGAGACAGGAGGCAGAGCCTCTGATCACTGTGAACTCCCCATGTAGTGAGGAGAATTAGAACCAGCACTACCTCGGTACTTACTTTGTGCCAGGAGCTTCCTTTTCATGCTAACAAAAACCTTGCTGTTTAGGCATACCACTCAGGCTAAGGGTGAAGAATGGGAGACATAGGGGGTGCTCTCCATCTCTCTTAGCGAATAAATGGACGAACCTCGACTATGACCTCAACACACACACACTCCAAGAGGGATGAAAGCACCATTATGGACGTGGGAGAGTTTACACCTCTTAGGGATACACAAGGTGACAAGAATGAACAAGTATCCCGCGGACACCTACACGTTTAGAACAGGGCCTGGTTGTCCATCCCGAAACAGATTTCCCACTTGGATGATCAGGAATCATGCTTTAGCCTCTTTTGAAGGAAAGATCAGCTTGTTCCTGAGGCACCGTGATGAGAGGGACGTTCATCCCATAAAACAAGAGAAGACAATGGAGTTGACCTCGCAGGGAAGACCAGTCCTTTGAGGAAGTCTTGCTAAGCAATAACTCTGGAGACCCTGGGAAGGAGATTAATTTGCTCTACCTTCCCAGCTTCCTCCCAATCTCCTATGAGTCATCTGTTTCCATCCTTAATGTCTAAACATGCAAATATTGCTGCACTTACTGCTCATTAGTTTAGCTAAAGGAAGTGCCCTTTAATTATGCCTTTAAATAATGAACCTCCTCCATCACTTTGACAATCAGTGCATATCTAAAAGGAAGCAAGGCCTCATTATGAAACAGCTACTGTGTCCCTTGGTTACTTGGAAGATGGTAGCTTTCTTGAGGCAATAGAAATGGGAGTCTAAACAAACAAGCCTTGTGACTGCTTTAAGGCTCCATAGCTGTGGGTGCAAGAATGGCAAACAGTTAGCCAGTGATATATTACATGTGAGGGAAAGAAGGGAAACTAGCAGTTTTGAAGAGGCTATTGCATACCAATCCCTAAACTCATTGATTTACATACATTAAGTCTAAGCTGCACAGTTACTTTTGAAGTTATTTCTTAACTCCATTGTATAGATACTGAAATGGAGTCTCTGAAAGATTAAATAATTTGCCTAAGGTATTGGACCAAGTCCACCAATCTCCAAAGCTCCATATTCTTTTCTATTATGTTTATATTGTTGAGAAGTGTTTACAGAGTTTGGCAGAATCAGCTATTCTCCAAGTAGTCACCATATTCCTCTATCCACTGATCTCAGCAGAAACTCAAAGGAATAGTTTGCTTCCATACAATTCCTAGACACAGGCAGACTAGACAATAGTATGTATGCACCTATCTGCATGTCTCTGAAGAATAAAACAGAATGTGCTATGTGCAGGCAATCCATTTCCACTACCTGACTGGTCAATTTCCTATTCATCTTTTAAGACCATCCTAAAGGGTCACCTTCCTGATAAGGACTTTCCTCGAGCTCCCTCTCCCATAGCAAATTGACCTTACCTCCATGGGGACCCCAGAATTTTATCACAGCATTTTTCACACTTTAGTACACTTACTTGTTTATTGGTTCATTTCCTCCATTACAGTGGGATATCATGTCTTATTCACCTCTTTAATCTGTAACACAATGTCTAACACAAATATGTGTTCAATAAATACTTCTTAAAATTAAAAAAGAGAGTCTTTATCTGACTAGCATAATCTAATCTATATTGTGGTTCCCAAACACTGGTCCAAGGACCTAAACTGTCAATTCTGCTATGTAAGTATCATCTGAGGAATATTGAAAAAATCTTCCAGAATAAAACAAGATGTCCTTTAACAGGTAAATGGATAACTGGTTGTATATCCATACATAGAATGCTGTTCAGTCGTAAGTGTGAAACAAACGATTGATTCACACTACATAGATGAAGTTTCAAACACATTATGCTAAGTCGAAGAAACTAAACAATTAAGACTACATATTGCATAACTTCATTTACATGAAATGTCCATAAAAAGGCAATTTTGTAAATAGAAAGCCCATCAGTGGTTTCCTAGGGCTCAGGGTCAGAGCAGAAATCAACTGCAAATGGGCACAGATATTTTTGAGTGATGGAAATGTTCTAAAACTGGATTTTGATGATCATTGCATAACTTTATAAATTTGTTGAAAATCATTGAACTGTACACTTATAGTGAGTGAATTTTCTGTAATATAAATCATACCTCGATAAAGCTATAGAAGTAGAATTTTAAAAAGAAAAGAAAAATGGAAGGAGGGGAGGGAGGGAGGAAGAGACCAAGAAAGTCACAATTTTTAAGTTTTCAGTGTTATAGGATGAAGTTCAGCACTGCCAGAGTGGCTACAAACTTAGGTTTTAATACCAGAAAAAAAGGGAGATGCAGGAAGAGATCCCAAAATCTGAATATAAATTTCCCTCCAATTCCTTAAATCATTGGATGCTGCCTGGCCTAAATCCAGGGGAAACTTCTGGAATCCAGTGAAAAGCAATAGCAGGAAAGACCAAAAGACTGAACAGAGATTTTAGCTATTGCCTACTGAAACGAGACAGATTTTGGAACTCTTCCAACTTAGAAGGGCCAGCTACACACCGAGAGATTTCTAATTTAAAACCAGAAAAGATATATCTTAGGAGTAAAGATTATATACCAGGATTAAGGGACTGGCCCAGAATTAAGGGTAAACACAAGCAAACATACCCTTATATAGTATAGACCAAACTCTGTAGGTACAAGGTGATAATCCAGTAATGTAACAAAAATCAATACTCTCAGAGAAGAAAACAGAATCCAGAATTTCTAAATGTACAGTGCACTGTTCCCAGTATAAAATATAAATTATTAGACATGTGAGGAAACACAAAAATATGGCCTAAGGTCCAGAGCAAAATCATTCAAGGGAAACAGACCCCAAGATGACACAGATATTAGACTTGGCAGGAAGTTGTTTTAAAGCAACTAAATTAAATATGTTTAAAAACGTTAAAGATTGTCATAATGAATGCACAGATAGGGAATCTCAGTTTAAAAAAATGAAATTATACAGAAATGTAAAATCTAGAGTGGAAAAAATACAAAATCCAAACAAAAGGATGGACTTAGAAGCAGATTGGAGATAGACAAAGAAAGAGTCAATGAACTAGAAGAGAGATTCAAAGAAATTGTCCATTGGAAGAACAAAAGAGAACAGAAAGATTTCTTAAAATCTAGAGCCAGAGGTTATGGAAGAAGTGGTTGGGGGGAGAAGGACATAGGAGAGGAGAAAAGAGAAAAGAAAAGCCTTCAAAGACCAAAGGAGAAGAATGAATGAAGGGGTATAAAAGAATTAATTGAAGGAATGATGGCTGAAAAGTTTTCCAGGTTTGGTACAGAACTTCATCTTAAAGATTGAATAAGATAATCAAGCTCCCAATGGGACAAAACACAAAGAAAACCACACCTAGTCGCATCATCCTCAAACTTATGAAAACCAAAAATAAAGAGAAAATCTTGAAAGCACCAAGAAGGAGGAAAAAACACATTACATACGGGAGTACAACAATATGAATTACATTTTACTGGAAATGATGGAGACAAAAAGGCAAGGGATAACAAAAACAACACACACAAAAAAAATCTTTCAGATAGAAAGGAAATGGTGTCAGATGCAAAAACAGATCCGAAGAAGGAAATAAGAGCACTAGAAATGGTAAATGTGTGGGTAAATATAAAAGACTATTTTTTCCTTTTCTCTTAATTTCTTTAAATGACCGTGACTTTTAATGCAACAATTTTAGCAGTGCATTGTGGGTATATAATATACGTAGATATAAATTGCATAATCACAATAGAACAAATAATGAGGCTGGTAAAAGGAGTTGTACTGTTGCATGGTTCTCACGTTTCATGTGCAGGGTTACAATGTTAACTCTAAGTATACCGTAATAAGCTAAAGGTGCATGTGAAGGGAGGCATACTGTAGGTTAGAGACACCATGAGGGTACAGGGGCGCTCAGAAGAAAAAAAAGAAATACAAGCTCAGAATGCTGTAGGTTTCTTGGATCAGGCCAAAAAAAAAAACAGCCAAAAATGGTGACAGTGGCAAAGAACAGTTGATGGTGCATGGGCCACCCTAGGAAGGGAGAAGTTACACCTGGAATTGCTAACAGTGCTTCAGGAGCATGCTGTAGAGTTGGCGTGAATGATGAAGGAGGGGCCAGTCCCACGTCCCCGCACTGAATTGGAATTGGGCACAATGTTTAAGAATGTAGAGTTGCTTATTGGTTATGAAACAGGGTTCTAGAGAAAAACTTCTGAGGTTTCGATTTCAGAAAGAGCAGGAGAATCCATGGGGTAAATTGGGATTAGGAGAGTGACCTAGGAGAGTGGAGATAGAAAGCAAGGTCAAATTTGCTGCTCTCAAGGCCGCAAGCAGTGGCATCAACCTGTCGCTGTGTGTATCAATCATGTTTGTTTGTTAGTTTTCCTCTATGTTGGTGCTTTGACATTTTGGGGCTTTGTGGATCCAGGGAAGGACTGCCCCTTCAAGATTAACTCATTCCTCGAGATAGTAAATGACTTGCCTGCAAGCGAGCCTTTGATATATGACAAACCAACCAATTCTGATTCCATACCCCCATCTGCCTCCTTTTACTGAGCTCCTGCAGATCAGGACCCTACCCGCCTGCCCTAAATCACCCCAGGGCCAGGTACTGCACACCTAGGGACCACCCAGATAGCCCAAAGCCCTCTGAAATTATTCAAGCTATCCAGTCCTAAACCTGTTCAGTTTGTTTACCTGGCTTCACCCATTTCTTCCTGCAAAAGGAAAACAAAACAAAACACATGAAAGCCCCCTCCCACAGTTGCACTCACTCCCTCCGCCTTCTGACCAGCCCTGGTGCTCCCCATGTGGCCCTGCACGGTGTGCCAGGCCTCCTGTTTCTAGGGATGTGTGAGTGTAAACCCTTCTTCCTTCATGATAGTCATTTCTGTGTCTGCGTGGCTTACCATACCTGATTCAAACAAATCTTGGGTGCATCTTAAAACTTTGTGTACCTGATGCCCTAGGGAGCTAGAGGCCTGTGTGTATTGCCTGTAATATCGGCCTACCTCGGAGGAAGTGTCCTTTTAGTTTCCCTTTTTAAACAGCAATATCACTCTTTGTTCAAATCATTTATGCTAGCCATGAAAGTGAACAGAGTGAAGCATTTTGCATAGGTAATCATTTTAGCCATATGTTAGAGGTTAAGGGGGAAATTATAAACAGTATTCATGAATTGGGCTAGCCACAAAGTTCTCAGAAACTACCCCTCACTTTCACTAGTTCCTCATAGTTGCTTGGTATTACCTTGAACCCTCAGCTGTCACCTCCAGGCCTTTTAGCCATTTTGCCTTCAAGGGCCAAACCTGCTTCTACAAACAGCCTTCAGTTTCCTTATAAACTTCTAAGCTAATTAAAGGTACAAACATAGCTGGCCTTGTCTCCTCTTTACCAGTGGAGATGAGTCGTCCTGTCCAACACTCCCCTGTCTCCGATATCGAAGGTCAAGTCAGAGGGCAGTGCTAGGGCCGTCCCTGTGCCTGGCCCATGGCTCCACCTGCCTTCTTTTCTTTGACAGGTAGGTGGTAACTTCTCATGTGCTCAGGAGAAAGAGAGAACTCCTTCCTCTCCATAGGAAAACCTAACGCCTGCCTTCTTGACATTACGTGAAATGTTAGACACCAGGTAGCCTTGTCCTTCTGTTTAGGCTGGCCTAGAACCTGACAGCTTGGCGTCAGCTTGCAGTGTGGTCTGAGTCTGCTTCTGTTAAACGAGCCACATACCTTTCCATCAAGCACAACCTTGTTGAAAGGTTTCATTACAGTGAGAAATACAAGGGGACAGTGGGGCTTTAGCTATGTGGGCACAAAGAAAAGACAGACTCTTATACCTGTTATCAAGAGTCAAGTAAAAAGGGAGCTCATCATTGAGGTATAAATGTGAATTGAGACTTGAATTACTTGAAGAATTTTCTGATATCATTTACTTATTTTTGCATCTGTACCCATATTAATAAAATGAGCTTCAAAAGCCAAGAGTAAAAATATACCTTTAAATTTATTCCAGAATACTAAAAATATCACTCTGTCATACCTATCAAAAGTATGTCACATTGGGACCCAAAAAATAAAACAAAAACACATCGTTTAGTTGGACAAAGCAGAGAGCCAGGCTGTGTACACTGTCCCATGAAGTCAGGCATTCATTCACTCACTCATTTATCAATAAATCTCAAGATTACATTTAAAATGAACAAGCTTATATTTCAGGGGCAAACATTCACCAAGGAGCAGTGAAAGGCATGCAGGCTGTGGAGGCTCTTAGACCTGTTTCCAGCTCAGCTCTGACCTGTGTGATCTGTGTGACCTTGGGTGAGTCACTGCACCTCTCTAAGCTTCCATTTCTTCCTCTGTGAAATGAGGATGGTTGTAAACATCTTGGGGGTGGTTGTGGGGATTAAGTGATATAATGAATGTAAAGCGAGGTTAATAAGGGAATGGCCACAGAGCATTTGACCCGTGGAATTGTTTGATCGGGCTAGCACTGTCATAATACACACACATGCATAGATAGATGATAGAAGATAGATGATAGATAGATAGATAGATAGATAGATAGATAGATAGATAGATAGATAGATAGATAGATGATAGATAGATAAAATGTTGGTGGAATTCATTTAACACATGGTTTGTTTTTGTTTTGTTTTGTTTTGTTTTTAGCAGCACTCCATACCTCTGATCTGGCGGTGGTGGGCACAGGGTATGAACAGAACTATGATAGGTCTCTTCTCTCATCACCCAGATTGTCATCTTAAAATATCACTTACACTAAAAGAAACCCGGGTTTCTTGAAGAAACAGCTGATCCAGGTTTGGGGCAGAAGTGAACCAGATGAGCTGGGCTCCAGCTGCATATGTGCAGGGAATGCTAGGACAGAGCAATATTTTGAACTGTATGTGAGTGTGCAATGAACACAATCCGGATGGGGAAACTATAGATCAAATGTCCTGGGTTCTTCAACAGGTAAATTATAAGGAAAAGAAAAGCAATGGCAGAAGAATCTGTAGCTTACAAAAAACTTAAAACATAATTAGTTTTTTTGTTTGGTTTTTTTTGAACGGGCAAAACTAAACTCTAGTGTCTAGGGATAGAGATTTGAGTGATAATCTGTGGAGGAGCGAAGAGGGTAACGCTCAGGAGAGTGGACGCCCCTCTGAGGAGGGTGACTGACGGGGGTGGGCAGAGGCGGGCTTCTGGGTCGCTGGGAGCCTCCTTTCTCAGCCTGGTAGTGGCTCGAATGATGTTTGCTCTGTAATAGTTCCTCACACTCTATACTGTTTTGCGTGGTTCTTTGCATCTTGTCTTATGTTACAATAAAGAAGGAAGAAGCATGTGTGGAGGGCTGCTATGTGCTGGAGGCATTGCCAGGGGCTGTGGCACCGTCCTGGCCGTGCAGGAGCTTAGCGTTCATTGAGAGGGTAGAATTATTAGAATGCCATGATCAGGGCTAGGAGAGGGGGACATACAGAAGCCTGGCAGGGAACGGTCACCCAGCAGCCCTGGGGGTGGGGGTGGGTGGCAGGGACACTGCTGTGGAGGTGAACAGCAGTCACAGGGCCTAACAACTTGGGAACACCTACTGCTCACGGACCCATTCTGAGGACACAGGGGTGACAGTGATACTGTCTGGGCTCCAAAGAACTCCATCCAACACGGGCTCAGTGGGGGATGCGGGCAAACTGTCTACAGGCTGGGCACCTTGCCACGCACTTTACATAGCCTCACCTCAGTGTCTGAGTTCATTCCTGCTGGGTATTTTTACCCCATTACTCAGCCGTGAGGTACATGCGGCTTAGAGAGGGTGGAAAACAACTCCCCCTACATCAACGTCCCAGTAAAGAGAAGAGCTGAGAATTGAACCAAACCTCCACTCCTACCAGGGAAGTAGTGGGTCCAGGATCCCTAACAGGTACAGGTGGTGAGTCTGTAGCAGCGGGCAGCCCAGGCCTGGCGTTAAAGCGGGTGGCAACAGAAAAGCACAAATTATGAGATTTTAAAATATCATTTTTACCAAGTAAACTAGAAAAGTTGCTTTTGTTTTAATAAGATTACTAAGCATTGCAAGGGTACATTCCATGCATGCTGCTCGGGACACAAGCTTGCAGGGGGACACCCTGAGGCCTGCAGGCTTTTTTCCAGGTGACAGAGGAGCCTTTAAATTCAAATGCCCACAGAAGAGGAAAGACAGCTGTATGTGTGGGATACTTAGAGAAAATACAAAGCGTCATGAGGGCAGAAAAATGTGTGAAGAAATGAGAGCATGGATTTCGAGCAGAAACTATGGTGACCCTCTACCATGGGAACTTTGGGATACAACACCCCCTCCAAGTTCCCATGTCCTCGTCTATAAATGGGCTACACGAGCACTAGATGTGTGCAGAGAGCACCTGATTCACGCTAGATGAGAATACATTACATGGTTTTATCACTGTCTTTATTTTGACCTTGTTTGGCCCATACTAGAGCTCAGACTCTGGGCTTAACCATTTCAAATCTCCTGGAGGATTCTGGACTTCATGGAAACAGGAGGCCATGCTCTCTGGTGTCCTTAGCTGTGAATGGTTTCCTCGCTTGGTGGCTAAGTGCATAGATTTTTTTTGAACCTGACTTCCTGGGTTTGAATCCCAGCTCTTTCACTACTGGCCGTGTAGACTTGGATAAGTTAACTAAGCACTGTGCCTCTGTTTCCCCAGCTATAGAACGGGATAGAATAACACCTTACAGGGTTGGGAGAATTACATGTGATAATACAACACATTCCACCTCGGACAGCTTTCTGCCTCCAGGCTTTCTGCATTAAGGAGCTGACAGGAAGCCTTACTCTAGCATCCAGCCTTCCCCTAGCATCCAGCCTTCCCCTAGCATCCAGCCTTCCCCTAGCGTCCAGCCTTCCCCTAGCGTCCAGCCTTCCCCTAGCGTCCAGCCTTCCCCTAGCGTCCAGCCTTCCCCTACTGGTCTGCTGGAGCCGGCTCTGGGCATCCCATTCTGCTCTGGGGCTTCTCAGTTCCTGCTTGAAGATCCTTGTTTCCGTGGCAGAGGTCCTGGCCGTTGCGTAAGCCCTGATTCAGTGCAGTCTGAAGATATTAAAGGTTTGCGTCTCCTCTTCCAAGCCTTTATTTCCTCCTACCGCTCAGCCCAGAGCGTTGTAGTGGCCGCCTTGGTCTCTGCTCTGTGGACCACATGCGCTCCACACCAGTCGCTTCTTCTCTGTGCATGCCCCACCTCCACGCAGCCTTACAAAGGAAGGATCCCCTCCTATTACCAGCATCAGGGTGCCCCTTGGTGCCTGTGTGTTAGACTCATCTCCTGAAGAAGCGGCTCACGGGCCACGCTGTGGAATCACTTCCAGCCAGACCAGCGGCTTCCCACTGACTTGTATTCCAGAACCCTGAGGCTGAGCCACAGAGAAGGCTCTTATCGGCACTCCTAACCCACCCAGGGCCAGTCCATGACGTGGCGCATCCCCGAGGACTATGTTCGAAGCAGGCTCTTGGCTTTGCAGAGCAGGATCCTGTGACTTCCCACCTTTCGGTTGTGAGCAGTCCGTTCATGAAGTAGCATCACGGGCTGATCAGTGTCACCACCGTGGCTCAGTCACCATGGGGCCAATCCCACACCTCGCTGGGGTCCCGCAGCCCAGTTCATCCAGCTGTGATGCGGGCTGATGCGTGGCTGGGAGCATCCGTGGTAATGGCTGATTAAGGCAGCTGGAGAGGCTTCCACATTACACTTTATTACACAGGCTGCGCCATTTCTCCATTTCATCTAGCAACAGCGTATCTAGGGAGAAACAGAGCATTTAAAGCCTCTTCATTTAATACGATTTTAGCACAGTTATAACCCCTGCAAGTCATTTGTCCCTAATACACTTAAGGCTTTTTATCTGTGGCGTAAAGCATAACTGGTCACTTAAAATCATGGAAAACATACTTTACACCACGACAAGAGTCAAGTGTCAATTTGTCTTTCCACGGCTCTGCACGTGCCACCAACCTTTTAGCCACTGGTTTGCCTTGGTGATCCTTCTGAGGACATCACTGGGGCCACAGCACCCCTGTCTGGCCCGCATATGTTTCCTGAAGGCCTGTTTCCCCTACCCCAGGTCTGCTGGTGTGGTTCATATACCACCCTTGTATAGGAAAGATAATCATAGCCAATCTTTAAAGCACCCTGAAATGTTTCACCAGAATCAATTCATTTAATTTGGGAGAGGGGGAGATATTAGAAATACATGAATCGATTTTTTAAAAAATTTCACAGTTGCCCCTGTATCTTAATGCAGAGGAGAAAAAGTGTAACTTTCACATTGCAACCATGATTTCAAAGCTATGAAATAAAATTATCCTTTTAAGTCAGTTTATTTAAGTAAAAGTGAGTTTATTTAAAGAAAAATATTAAGAAAATGATAGGAGAAGAGGTATGTGATTTTGCACACGTATGTAAGAAATATTTCCTTTGAGCATCTGTTGAGTGGCAGGCATTGTTCTGACCCCCAAGG
The DNA here is from genome assembly GCF_036562045.2 of Rhinolophus sinicus. NCBI lineage: Eukaryota > Metazoa > Chordata > Mammalia > Chiroptera > Rhinolophidae > Rhinolophus > Rhinolophus sinicus. Next base: position 38,467,138 of record NC_133759.1, read on the forward strand.
ACGCTCAGTGAACACAGCAGAGAAAAACCTTGGACTTCCAAAAGACCCAAACCAGCACTTCACAGAAATTCTCCAAATGGCCAGTAAACACAGGAAAAGGTGTTCCACCTTATTAGACCCAGGAAAATGCAAATGAAATCTGTGAAGAGCCATACCAAACATCCACCGGGATGGCTAAGAAGAGAAAAGAAAAAAGAAAAGATTTGGCAGGAATGTGGAACCACTGACACTCGTGAGTGTTGCCGGTGGGACGATAAATGTACAACCACTCTGAAAAATTGGCAGCCTCTCCAGAGCAGACCCATAAGTTTCACTCCTGGTGTCTACCCTGCAGAAACACATACATACATTCACTAAAAGACATGAACAACACTTGGGAAACCAATGGGTCTCAGAAAATGCTAGTGGAACAAATTAAAATCTATTCTAGAACACTCTATGCAGAGGCAGATAAGGCATTGTCCCTGTCCTGGGGCAATCCCAGGATAGATTCTCCTCATTGAGCACACTTTTCCTGAGTGTGCACTGTGTTCTGGTTTTCGTGCTAGGCACTAGGAATACAGGGTTAAATCACAGATGGCCCTTCCCCTCTCAGGAAAATAGAGTCACTTACCTTGACAACTAGGAGGTCTTTCTTTTGCACTTTGCTCAAGGAAATTTAGTTGAATGCATATCAATATGAATGGAAAACCCTAGTTTACGTTCTGTAACTATTTAGGTAATTATGTAGTCTATCTCCAGGAGAGCAGGAAACTTGTCTGTCTTGTTTCTTACTGTGTCTCCCAGGACTAGAGCAGCATCTAGCTCAGAGTAGGGGCTCAGTGAGTATATGCTGGATGGATGGGTGGGTGGGTGGATGGGTAGACAGATGGATGAATGCATGGATAGATGCATGGATGGATGCTTGGATGGATGGATGGATGCTTGGATGGATGGATGCATGGATAGATGCATGGATGGATGCTTGGATGGATGGATGGATGCTTGGATGGATGGATGCTTGGATGGATGGATGGATGGATGGATGGATGGATGGATGGATGGATGGATGGATGGATGGATGGATGGATAGTTGGATGGGTGTGTGGGTAGATGGATAAAAATGAACATAAATGTGAAGAGTTCAGGAATCTGTAGGTAAACTCTGTACCCACTGGAGGCAGGGGCCTCCCACTATGTAAGGAATATTTCACAAAGAGTTTGACAAACCCTACTTATATCTGCCAAGGACACTCACCAGCAGTTTGAATTGTTACAATCAACCATGGAGTTCTTTTTTTCTTTTCTTTTCTTTTTTTTAACTTAGGACATAGATTAATATTTCAGCAGAACATGGTTCTAATTTACAGCCAAGACCTTTGGTTTAATCAGCAAAAGAAAAAAAAATGAAGTGTGTGAACCTCATTGGCTCACTCGTGTTTTTCCATTGCACCCCTGGCTGGGCTTACCTCTCTGGCCTTTAATTATTCCATTCTCTCACATGGCTTTATCTCTGACACTTTGGAATGAAAATGTGATTTGCTATTCAGAGGTTTCAGCAAAAATCACACTCCAGTCAGCAAATTGAGAGTCTGATAAAGGAACAGAGCGTTGAGGAGAGGCTTTAAAAGGATGTCTTTAAAGTGTTTTTAATTAAATCTGTGTTATTATTTAGGATGGTGGAGAATCATTTACATGCATTACAGGGTTTGTTTGGAATCTCAGCCGTGCTGTTCTTGTAACTGTGGCATTAGTCATGGGACCTAAGAGCAATGTGACAAGTTCACTTCTTCAGTCAAATATTTTGTGAGCAGCACCAACAATGCCTTTACACTAGGCATTAAGCTAGGTTCTGTGGGGGGGGTCACAAAGAAATACTTGGCAAAGCTCCTGTGCTATCACATCAGGGGCTAGGTGACATGGCCAGGTCATAATGAAACAGAAGAGGGATGAAGGGATGGACACTATCTCTGCTAGGATATGCCCTACGTGTTTTGCACTCACTCTTTTACTCATCGTGGCAGACTGCAAAGAAGAATCACTACCCCCATTTCACAGATAAGGGACCTGAGCTCAGAGCATTGAAGTGGCTTGTCTAAAAACTTCTGTTCTTTCCGCTATAGAACTGACACATATATATACACATATAGTATACAGCCTCCTGGAGAGGCTGAGGGGCTTGTGGCCTCCGTCAGGAAGGCTGGCCTTACCCACAGCTGTGAATCTCGTTGCCCATCATACTAGTCAGAGGAGGGAGGCATGTCCACAGGCTCACTGTCCACCAGGAATCCCTGCCTGTATGCAGCAGGCTTTTGTCTGACCCCCAGACTGGAGGACCTCCTATTAAAACTCGGTCACTTTCTGTGCTCTTCCTTCAAAACATTTGTCACAATTTAAAATATAGGTGTTTGTATGATTATTTGTTTAAGATTGATCTCCCCTACAGACCATGAGTTTCATGAAGGCAGAAACCTGCTCTGCGGTTACCACTGAATCTCCAGCATTAGCAAGTGACAGTCACAGAGTATTTCTGGAATAAAATAAGAAAAAAGGAAGAAAGGAAGGAGAGGAAGGATGGAGGGCAAGAGGGAGGGAAGGAGGAAAATAAAAGAGAAATTAGGTCCTCTTCTTTTAGGAACTCTCATGATAGCTATAGCCCTGCCCAATATTCTTTCCTCTGTATTTCTCTAGCACTTGAAGCCAATAAAACAAACCAGCCTAGAGTTTAGTTATTGTCCAAACTGACCGAAAGATAAAAAGGTTAGCAGATCTCAGTCCCCAGGACCCCCAAACAATGGAGACCTGAGTTACTTTGAGGAGTCTCTGAATTCCTTGCCTTGCCAAGTACCCCACACATAGCCCATGTGTATTTCTGGGTTTCAAATGCTATGGTCCTTAATAAGACAATACATTCATATAATTGTAAGTGGTAGCGTTAGGCCATTAGATTATTCTTTCAGACTATGGATATTAAAACAACTATATGTAAAGCCTGAAATGCTTGAAATTCAGAAGAGACCGTTATTGATGAAAAATATGGGAGCCACAACTCAAAATACACTTACTGTCCCTAGTCCTTGAGTTGAGACGGATCATCTGAGAACCACGTTGTACATGGACTTCGTCCCAGGGCTCCTCTCAGAATAGTTCTATCAATAGCAATCTCGCTGTGAGCTGAGTGTCGTACTGAGCACTTTGCACGTGTTATCTTATTTATTCTTACCATGATCTGTTAATACATTTTACAGATGAAGAATACTGAGACTTAGGGAGTTTAATTTGCCCTACGTCACACAAGTAGTCAGTGGCAGAACCGGAAATCATAGCCAAACCCACACCACTTCAAAGCCCTTGACGCCAATCACTGCACTTCCTGTGTCGCTCACTCCATGCTCTTACAGGAGTACACCCTCATGTTACACTTCCAGACCATGCGGAGGGGCATTATAAGTACCAGCCCCCCCAAAACTCATTAGATTAATAAAGGGTGATGTTGACCCCAGTTGTCTCCACATTATACAATGTCTTCTTTTGAGAACCCACAAGAGAGATTTCTGTCTGGACTCAGTATAAGAACAAGCTCTGCTTCTGGTTAACAAATGGTACCTTCCCATTTTATGGGCATGGTAAGACACTACGACTTATCAAGTGTTCTCTGTGCACTGGCTTCTACAAAGCTTAGACCCATTGGCCACAGCCTCTGCTAAACAATGTAGACCCTTTCAGCATACGTTTAGGGGCTAAACCACATACATTCTCCATAGCAGGGTGATGGGCTATTGGGTTGTACCCTTGGGAAGTCCATCACTGGGCAGCAGCTGGGCCGACCATGCTGAGTTACTTGCTATGATGGTAGCTGGAGCCAAGGAGCCACCACGCCCCCTCCCCATCTCCTCCCTCAAAGAGATGGTGCCGAGACCTGAGGTAGCCCAGAGAGGTGTCTGACCAACTTTCCAACCCACGTTTTCCCTTCCATGGCTTCTTTTTATTTCCTCACTTCTTTTTATTGTGTATTGCTCTTATCCTCACAAGCCACAGTCAGTCTGTTTTGGATGGGCCAGGGTATTCATGAAATTCAATAATTATTTGCTGTGTGCTAATCTGGTCTCTCCCCTAAGTCATATCCTCAAGGGACCCCTTCTCTTTTATCCCCAAGAGTGGGTGCTTGTGGATGAATCACCGGCTGTTGTCCCCACCTATCTTTCCACAGCAAGATAGCCTTGGACTCACATTTTATGCGAAGTATAGGCTTTTGTTTCCTTAAGCATTTCCTCTTAGACATGGTTACATTTGTCATTGGAAACCCCAAGAATTGGCCAGGACAGCATGTCCTTAGAATCCCCAGTACTGAGACTCTGTCAGGCATGGTGGGCACTTGATGAATGTTTTTGCACCAACCCAAATAATTAACAATGATTGTATTATAATAATAATCATTTACTGAGCATTAACTATATGCCCAACATGGCCTTAGCTGGTCTACCTTATTGAATCATTGCATAACTCAGCTCTTGCCAGCTGTGGCTCAGTCACATGATCTGATGATGAAACCTTATTTTTATGATGATGGATTTTGCTAAAAAATATCCATATTCCTCTCCGACTCTGAAAGAGCATACAGGCCCTGCCAACCCAATATTGAGCCCTTAAAGGGCTTACTGTTTTTAGATGCTTCTCTTTCCCCTGATTCCCTGGGTCTCTCCAGGTTTGCCTTTTCACAACGAGACTCACAGCCCCACCTACTGACTACAAGAAAAACAATCTGCCTTTCTGGACTCAGCAGCGAGCTGGCCTTTAATTATCTAATGTCATCAAGGTCCCTAAAGTGTGTTTAGTTTTATTGGACCTTGTAACGAAATGGTCAGCCACGCACGTGGGAAGGAAGACGTCTTAGGCCTGGGCATCCTTTTCTTTCTTTTTCTAGGCTGAGGGCCTGAGAACTGCAACCTAGGAAATAAAGACCCACCTCGGCGCTGAGCTGCCCCTATGGCCTGGGAAGCTGGGGCAGCGTTTAAGAGATAGAGAGGCTGGTCTCTGTGTACGGCAGCTCTGCTCCCTGGCAGAAGCACCAGTGGTGTCGTGGGTGGTACCGCCATCTCCAAATGTTTCTCATTGAGTGTCTCTGATTGGCCGGCCAGATGCCTGCAGTTCCACCTCTTGCCATTCACGGATGCAGACAGCATCTCGTAAAACCACTGTAGAAACACAAAGGTTCTCATTCGTTGAGGGTGGGGCATGGTGTGGAAATCAGGGCTTTTCAAGGGGAGTCAGGGAGGCTCAAGTTAGGGGCCCTCAAGTGCAGGCTCAGGAATTCAGAGTCAGCTTGTGAACCCTGGGGATTCTGCATGTAAATATCACCTCATTTCCCCTACTCAGGCATTTCTTCTTATTAAATATCAGAGGCTCATCCAAAATCAGGCTTGTTGGGACTGACCTGGTGGCTCAGGCAGTTAGAGCTCCATGCTCCTAACTCCGAAGGCTGCCAGTTCGATTCCCACATGGGCCAGTGGGCTCTCAACCACAAAGTTGCCAGTTCAATTCCTCAAGTCCCATAAGGGATGGTGGGCAGCGCCCCCTACAACTAGCAACGGCAACTGGACCTGGAACTGAGCTGCACCCTCCACAACTAAGACTGAAAGGACAACAACTTGACTTGGGAAAAAGTCCTGGAAGTACACACTGTTCCCCAATAAAGTCCTGTTCCCCTTCCCCAATAAAATCTTAAAAAAAAAAAAAAAAATGAGGCTTGTTGATAATTGTTTAAGGGCTCAGGAAAAAAAAAAAATATATATATATATATATATATATCACCAGAGAAGAAAAGCATATTAGAAATTAGGAACACATCCAGAATATCTGTGAGGAAGAGAACCTTTCTAACAGATGTGGGCAATCCCACCATGGAAGCAAAGCAAACCACTGAAGTAGGATTCTACAGTCATGAACCTAAAACATGAATTGTGTTGGAGTGTGAAAAATTGGAGTATGTACTCCTGAATCAGAATGTGGAGTCTGTTCTCCTCTGATCCGTGTGGTGTTGTTACTGACAGTTTGGTTTTCATGTATGTTTAGTTGGTTAGAAACCACCAGCCAAGGAAGAAATGCCGTTTAGAACTCAGGAGACCTGGGCTCGGGTCCCACTCCGTAAGCGCCTCTGATGAAAGCCTTGGACTTGTGCAGGCCTTACTTTTTTCAATTGCAGAATACATGTAATATTCACCCACTCATCCTCCCAGGGGCTCTGAGGATAAAGTGGAACAATATTGCAGAGTGCTTGGAAAATAATAAAACATTATTTCATTAATGGAAATGGGTTGGGGTGTTACCAAGAACAATGGTTATTAAGAATCTATTAGTATTACACATTAATCCTAAATCTGATGAGGAATGAGGTGGGTATAGATAAATCAGATCTAAATTAATGGGGTTAAAGGAAGTAGCGATAGTGACTGACTGCCAGTCTTGCTCCTCTCACTTCTAGTTGAGCATTGGGGTGAAGGGGAGGACCCCCTGACCCTGCTTAATGGAGTGAGTCTGGCTGTTGAGAGAGCCAGCAAAGCGCCTCCTCTCCAAATTGATCTGGCCCCTCACCCATCTTGTTTTGCCCTCTCTTTCTCCCCGCCCCACCCTGTCCCCCCACCCCCACCCCCAGGACTAGCGAGCTTGCCTGAAATGTCACTGCTTCCTCCTTAGGCTAAGAGATTGTAGATCCAATCCAGACAGGGATGTTTGCAAGAGCAGCTCTGAAGGCTCTAATGCTCTTTGCAGGACATCAGCTCCCAAGGCCACCACACAAGGACAAACAACTGGCATCAGTCCTCTGGCAAACCTGTAGGAGCAGCCCTTCCCTGCCTGGCCTGAGGATGCTTAGGGATTAAATGGAACGCTTCTGGATGCCTCATCTCCTCTCCCAAGGCCCTCCAATCTCCCCCAGTGCCTGCTTCCAGTTGACCTGCAGAATCCTGCCAGACAAACTATTCAAATACACATCCAATAAATGATTGTTTTTTCTTTCTTGAGTGATAGCATCATGTAGTGGCTTAGAACAGAGCTGAAACTTAAATGTGCTTGCAGATCACCTCCTGTTTGAATGCAGATTCTGACTCAGGAGGTCTGTGTGGGGTCTCAGATTCTAGTTTCTATCTAGCTCCCAGGTGATGGCTGTGCCATTAGCAGATTTCGAGGCTCCTGATTGAGGCTAACACTTTGCAGCAAGGCTCTAGACACAAGCTCACTGTGAGACCTTGGCAAGTTATTCAACCTCTCTGAGCCTCTGTTTATCTGTAAAATGAGGAAAATAATGGTACTACCTCAAGAATCGTTGGGAGAACTAAGTGACACAATGCACGTAGTGTTTTTAGTTCAACAAGTGGCACCAAACAGATCAGAGAGGACAGGACTCGCAGCAGTGGTGACCGACCACAGATGATGAAATGGGAGCCTTCTCCTCAGTGGGCCTTTCCCTGACAAGACATTTTGGAGAATTCAAAGAGCACATCTCTCAGGCTTAGCGATGCCTGGGCCCAAGGCCAACCAAGTCCACGGCTCTGAATGGAAAGCCTTGTAGCAGAGGAACTAGGGCGGGCTGAGTGGTACTGCGTTTGCAGGAGGGGTGGACAAAGGACAGCTGCAGAGCTCTGCACATCACAGTGGACCATTTCCACGCAGAGGGTGTCTGTGGGTGTTTCAGGGAGATGAGCCCCTATTACATAGCATTGATTTCCTGGGGAAACTTTGCTTTGGGGAAATTTCGGTGGGTCTCCAGCTGTGTTGTGTGTGGCCAGCCCAGCCCTTTTAAATGTCTTTCGGTAGATGAGATTCTTGTTTGTTTCTTTATCCAAAGCGGTCATGGGTTACACATAAAGAGAAATACTCTTCAAAATACTGAGGGGGTTCAGAGGTCAGAGTACACTGGGCCTAGCATCAGCAAAGGATTTAGGAAGCAGGGGTGGGAGGGCAGTGGGAGCCGTGTGGGGGGTGGACTGTGGAGTGGTGGTAGCTGGCCGTGGGGGGCTGACTAGGGTGGGAGAAGTAAGAGAAGGAGGGAAGAGCAGAAGTGGGGTGCAAGAATGAAGTCTAGCGTAAAAAGAAAACAGTGAAGAAATCGGTGTGTTTGGAGAAGCAAGGGTTATGTTAGTTTCCAATTGTAACTGTACAAGTTAACACACGCTTAGGAGATTCAAACAAAGCAAATTTTTTATCTTACAGTTTGGAGGTCAGACGTCTGAAATGGTTCTCACAGAACTAAAATCCAGGTGTTGGAAGGGATGAGCTCCTTCTAAAGGCTCTGTGAGAAGATCCGTTTCCTTGCCTTTTCCAGTCCCTGGACGCCACCGCATTCCTTGGCTCATGGTCCCTTCCTCTGTCTTTAGATTCAGCAGTCACATTATTCCAACCTCTGCTTCCGTCATCTTGTCATCTCTGACTCTCCTGCCTCCCTCTTTCCCTGATACGGACCGTATGGTTACACTGCGGCCACTGGATAATCCAGGATCATGTCTCATCTCAAAATTCTTCACTTGATCATTTTGATAAAGTCCCTTTGCCATGCAACGTGACATAGTCACAGATTTCAGGGATTAGGGTGTGGACATCTTTGGGGGGTTATTCTTCTGCCTACATATTGGGAATGACTTAAATATGACAGTCTCCCAGGATTTTGTGAGAAATGTAACTTATTAAGGAAGTTTCTAAAACAAAAAAAAGAAAAAATGGAGTTTGAGACAGAGGAATAAAGAACTTGTCATGACTCGGCTGTATTAGTTGATTTGTAAGGCGAATTTCTCCCTCACACGGGGACTGAGGACCCTTGGTGTATAGACATGGCATAGTGGTGGGGTCTGCTGCATCTGGGCTCTTCCAGGAAGAGCCACAGGAGAGGCAGAGCAGCCTGTAGCCTGCTGGCCATGAGGACCTGGGAAAGCCAGCCTGTCCTTGACCTTCTGTCTCTCTCCTCAGCGTCACCCTCCTGTTACCAGATAAAACCATCAACTCCTTTAGAACCTCAGGGTATGTAAGAAAACTCCCCTGTGTGTTTCTCCTTTACTTTCATTCTATACCACTCATAACTCTGCTGAGATCAGATGTGTGGCTTTTTGCCCCAAGACCAAGCAATTCTCTGCCACACCAGTTAGGTGTCCTACAATTCAGTTCAATTCTGATGTTCAGTGGAGTTCACACAGACCCCAGAGGTTAAGGGCTCAGTCCCACGAGACTGCCCCCACACTTCAGATGCCAGTCGAAAGTACATTTGACCCTTGAACAGTCAGGGGTGAAGGGCATCAAGTTCTGTGCAGTCAAAAATCTGCATATAACTTTTGACTCCCCAAAAAGGTAACTACTAATAGGCTACTGTTGACCGGAAGTGTTACCAATCATATCAACAGCAAATTAATACATATTTTGTATGTTGTATGTATTATATATTATATTCCTACAATCAAGTAAGCTAGAAAAAAGAAAATGTTATTAAGGAAATCATAAGGAAAAGAAAATATATTTATAGTACCGTACTGTGTGTATCAATATGGTAAGTTTATGTCATCTGTTTATAAGATGATTGTCTGTTTGTCAATAACTATATCGATATCATGATTCATGCTCTGATAATGAAGAAGAAGTAATATGATTGCTTTGTGATAATCTATTGTGATCGATACAATTGCTTCATCGTAGTAAGGAAATCTCCAAAAAATTTTCCAATATATTGAAAAAAATTTGTGTATAAGTGGACCACACAGTTCAAACCCATGGTGTTGAAAGGTCAACTGCAGTAGGTCCCCAGGCTACCCACAGCTTCTATTTGACTTGGCTACAAATTGGAGGTTCCCACGACCCTCCTCCTTGGATTCTATTATTTGCTAGAGTGGCTCACTCACAGAACTCAGGGAAACACTTACTTACATTTACCAGTTTATTAAAGGATACAGATGGACAGCCTAATGAGGAGATACATAGGGAGAGGTCTGGAAGGGTCCCAAGTACAGGAGTTTCTATCCCTGGGAGTTGGGTGAACCACCTTCCTGGTACGTGGATATGTTCACCAACCAAGAAGCTCCCCAAACCTCATACTATTGGGTTTTTATGGAAGTTTCATCATGTAGACATGATCAATTATTGACTCCATTGCCACCCCTTCTCCTTCACCAGAAAACTGGGGTGTGGGGCCGAAAGGTCCAAGCTTCCAATCATGGCTTGTCCTTTCTCGTAACTGGCCCTCATCCAGGAGTCCATCAAGAGCCACCTTATTAGAACAAAAGACATTAATCCCAGGAAATTCCAAGGGATTTAGGAACTTGGTGTCCTATCACTCAGGAAACTACAATGGTCTTAGGAGCTGTGTCAGGCAGGAACTGGGGTCAAAGACTAAATGTTAGGATCAAAGATTCTTATAGTACCCCTATTATCAAGGGTTGTTTAGATCAGGAACTGGGAGTAGAGATATATGTATATAACAGAGCAGTAGGTGGGAGGGTTCCCTGGAGCCTTTGACAGTCTGCCGGGCCCAGAGAGTAACATATATATTTCTGATTATTTCACACTCTGGTGTAAGAATAAACACTCTATGAAGTGCTCTTAAATCTGACATCTCCCCTGCTCCTGCCAGATCACTGGAGAGGGAGGCCTGACTCAGTAGAGCTGAGACTCCAGACTCCCCAAGCGGGATCTCAGCTTCCTCTTCACAGAGCAGGGTACCTGGTGCATGACAGACTCCATGCATGTTGAATTAATGAATGAATTAATTAATTAATATGATTTATAGACCCTTTCGTGGTAGCCTTTTTAAAAAATTATTTAACAAGGAATTCTCCTTTTAAAAGTAGCACTTTCTGAACACATGCAATATCTCAGAGTTTACAATTATTATCATCTGGGAGTCAGAGAAATTTCTTTCCTTATACCAAAAAAAGGTGGTGACCCACTATGTAGCCAATTTGCTTTTTCTGTCCTGGTAAGTGATAGGATCTAATGCTGCGCACATCTTTTGAGCACTTTCTATGTCCCTACTAGTCCTACACTTTGGGAACATAGCAGGAATAAGAGAAGGCTGTTAGGGGTCGAATTGCGTCCCTCCAAAAAAGATGTTCAAGTCCAGCCTCCAGTACCTCAGAATGTGACCGTATTTACAAGTAGGGCTGTTTCAAATGGAATGCGTTACGATGAAGTCATACTGGAGTAGGGTGGGCTGCTACTCCATTATGGTGTCCTTATAAGCAGACAGCCATGTAAAGACACAGACACGCTGGGAAGAGTCCGCGTGAAGACAGAGGACTGGAGCAATCCATCTACAAGCCAAAGAATGCCCGTGGCTACCAGAAGCTGGGACAGACACATGGGACAGATTTCCCCTCAGAAAGACCAACCCTGCCGACACCTTGATTTCAGACTTCTGGCCAGCAGAACTGGAAGACTAATATGTTCCTGTGGTTTTAAGCCACCCAGGGAATCGTTCTTTGATGTGGCAGCCCTAGGAACCTAATGCAGGACCCAACACAGTCGTGGATTGGCCTTTCCAGTCTTGTTGGAGACTTTGTAAAATCTGGTCCCTGAACAGTGTGGCTTAGATGGAAGCCAGAATGAATGAGCCTCCCTTATGTCAGTGAATGTGAAGGGCCCCTTAGAATTTCTGACATCTACAGTCAGACTGAACTTGGAACCAGCACATGCTTTGTACCCAATCAGCATTCGGAAATCCATGCTGAGGAATCGATTCATCTGGGCAAGGAGCTGGTCAGACCCTACCTTCTCTCCAAAGCAAAGGGAGGTTGGTGCTGGTGGGGTTGGGGCGGGGGTGGGGTGAGGGTGGGGGTGTCTTGCTAGATTTTAAACTGTTCCCAAAGCTTTGTATGAACCTAAAACCCAGGTGTGAAAATTCCACTTGGAAAATATCTACGACAGCCTGGTGTTAAGATCTTGGATGTTCTAATGAATCTAAAACTGCAGCCGTTCCCTAAAGATGTCTACCAATTCTCCCAACTTAATGGACTGACTTGTCGTTCAAAGAAAGTACCCGATTTCTCTGCTGTGGAATTCCAAGCAGAGGCAACCTGTTCACAGGCCTTCCCTGGAGGACCCTGTGAAATGCAAACCTCTCTGCAAGGGAAACAGGTAATCCACACGCGGCTACAATGAATCTTGTCTGGTGCAGTGATGTGATGCTCCCGGTCCCGCCCACGGACAGCCTTTAATTATCATCCACCAGTCCAAATTCCACCAGAGAAAGATCAGTGGGAAAAGCCTGTGTGTGTGGTGGAGGGTCTGTGCTGGAACCTCAACAGCTCCATTTGAAATGTACCCTCGTCTCAGCTGCTGCACCTGGGAGCTGACAGATACACACACCAGGTGGAGGTGAGGCCACTTAGCCACATGGCGGCTGATTTAAGGAGATAATACCTCAGGAAGTCCCGGCGAGATTTGAGATGCAGGTTGCTCTTACTGGCTAGTCCATGCTGTGTCTTTGGAGATGAAAACACTTAACCAATTCCATTCAAGATCAGCTCAATTTTCCAACGGGGCAGAATTTATTATTTGAATTATTCACGGGAGGTTTATTCACCAGCACCGAGATAGGAGATATGTCAACTAAATTATAATTATGTTTCTCTAAAGAGATCCTCTGAGATTCCTTTTTCTTTTTTTTCCTGAGCTTGAAAGGAGAAGTCAGACTGTGTATTTATGGAGAGCCTCAAATCTCTGAGTGGCAGGATGAAAAATTAATTTTCTTCAAATACATTACTGAATAGTTAACTGCATCTCAGTAACCTATTTGGTTAATATACTGGGGTCCTCTTCAAAGAGCCTATGATTTATTCTCATCTTTGCCAAGAGATAATTTTCAAAAACGCAGGCCTGAGGACAGGAAACAGGACTTCTGGGCTCCAGCCCTGCCACGAACAGGCTATGAGCAAGTCCCCACTACTCTCTGGGCCTGGCAGGCTGGTGATGGCTCCAAGGGACCCTCCTACCTACTCTTCTGCAGCTGCCCACAGATGTCAGCCTCCCTGAGGTTGAAGAGGCTGATGAGTGACTGCTCAGTGGTGTTTATCTGCCTAATAAGGAACAAGAGGGGAAATTAAGCACAGAAGAAAACATTTTTGCACCAAAGTATTCCCCCCTGCCTATCCCTACCTCCCGCCACGTCCCTAGGAAATTAAGAGAGCCCTACTGGGAGATGCCTCCCTCCTTCTGCTCAGTCTTCCCTCTCTTTGCCTAAAGGCATGGAGGCTGAGAGCTCCCTAGGACGGGGCGTCTTCTTTGACCCAACATGAATCTTCACCACCCCACCTCTCTTTCTTCACATGTTCCCTCCTTATATTACTCTCTGGGCCGCTGGCTCCTTTGAGCATTCCCCTCATCCTCTCTTCAGAAACGTCACTTGGCTCTTGGTACCTAGGATTGGATCCCCATTGCGGCTGAAAAGCTGCGTGCCCAGGAACAGAGGAAGAGGTCTCAGGGGAGAACACACGGGCTTTGCAGAGCATGGCTGCTATTCATCGATCCATGCTTTCGTGTCATTCATGCAATCAACATTTATCAAGAACATACCACATCCCTGAAGATACAGACGTGGTGCTTGACTTCCCAAATCCCAGGGTCAAGGGCTGGCCTGACCAATAGGAGAGCCTCTAACCATGTGTGTCTATCAAGCACGTGAAGTGTGGAGAGTCTGAACTGAGGTGCACGGTGAGTGTTACATACACAATGGATGGCAAAGACTGAGAAAGAAAAACAGGATGTGAATATCTTAAGGATTTTTCATATTGATTACAGGCGTACCTCGTTTTATTGTGCGTCTCTTCATTGAGCTTCACGATATTATCTTTTTACAAGCTGAAGGTTTGTAGCAATTGGGTATCAAACAAGTCTATTCATTTTTCCAACAGCATTTGCTCACTTCATGTCTCTGTGTCACAATTTGGTCATTCTCATCATATTTCAAACTTTTTCATTACTACTATATTTATTATGGAGGTCTGTGATCAGTGATCTTTGATGTTACCATTGTAATTTTTTGTTGTTGATGTTGTAGTTGTCGTTGTTTTGGGGGGTGGACACAAACCACTCCCATGTAAGACAGTAAACTTAAAAAAATAATTGTTGTGTGTGTGTTCAGACTGCTCCACTGACCAGCCGTTCCCCCATCTCTCTCCCTCTCCTTGGGCCTCCCTATTTCCTGAGATACAACAATATTTAGGCCAGTTAGGCAATGGTCTGTAAGTGTTCAAGTGAAAGGAAGAGTCACACTTAAATCAGAAACTACAAATTATTAAGCTTAGTGAGGAAGGCAAGTCGAAAGCCAAGATAGGTTGAAAGCTAGACCTCTTGCACCAAACAGCCACGTTGTGAATCCAAAGGCAAAGTTCTTGAAGGAAATTAAAAGTGCTGCTCCAGGGAAAACACTAATGATAAGAAAGTGCTGCCTTGTTGCTGATAATGGAGAAAGTTTTGGTGCTCTGGATAGAAGATCAAACCAGCCACAACGTTCCCTTAAGTCATAACCTCATCCAGAGCGGGACCCTAACTCCCTCCAATTCTATGAACGTTGAGCAGTGAGGAAGCTGCAGAAGAAAAGTTTGGACCCCCGAGGCGGATTCATGAGCTTTAAGGAAAGAAGCCGTCTCCATAACATAAAAGTGCAGGTGAAGCAGCAAGTGCTGATGTAGAAGCTGCAGCAAGTTCTCCAGAAGATTCGCTAAGATAATTAATGGAGGTGGCTACACTGAACAACAGATTCAATGTAGACCTAACAGCCTTACTCTGGAGGATGCCATCTGGGACTTTCACAGCTAGAGAGGTCTTTGAGCAGGGTTTGAGAAGAGTAACTCCAACTTTCAAAGTTCCAAAGGACAGGCTGGTTAGGGGCTAATGCAGCTGGTGACTTTAAGTTGAAGCCAGTGGTCATTTACCGTTCTGAAAATTCTAGGGCCCTTAAGTATGCTAAATCTACTTTGCTTGTGCTCTGTATATGGAACAATAAAGCCTGAATGACAGCACATCTGTGTATAACATGTTTTACTGAATATTTTAAGCCCACTGTTGAGACCTACTGCTCAGAAAAAAAAGATTTCTTTCAAAATATCACGGCTCATTGACAATGCACCTGATTAGCCAAGAGTTCTGATGGTGATATACAACGAGATTAATGTTGTTTTCATGCCTGCCAGCACAACATCTATTCTGCAACCCATGGATAAAGGAATAATTTTAACTTTCAAGTCTTATTATGTATGAACTTCATTTCATAAGGCTATAGCTTCCATAGAGTGATTCCTCTAACAGATCTGGGCAAAGTAATTTGAAAACCTTCTAGCGGATTCACCATGCCATTAAGAACATTCATGATTCATAGGAAGAGATCAAAATACCAACATTAACAGGAGCTTGGAAGAAGTTGATTCCAACCCTCATGGATGACTTTGAGGGTTTCAAGACTTTAGCGGAGCAAGTAACTGCAGATGTGGAAACAGCAAGAGAACTGGAATTAGAAGTGAAGCCTAACTAAAGATGTGACAGAATCGCTGCAATCTTGTGATACAACTTTAATGGAAGAGGAGTTGCTTCTTATGGATGAGCAAAGTGGTTTCTTGAGATGGAATCGACTCCTGGTGAAGATGCCGTGAAGATTGTCAAAACGACAACAAAAGATATATAGTACTATAAAAACTTGGTTGATAAAACAGCAGCCGGGTTTGAGAAGAGTAACTCCAACTTTGAAAGAAGTTCTAAAGAAGTGGTTAAAATACTATCAAACAACACCACACGTCACAGAAAAATCATTCATGAAAGGAAGAGTCAATTGATGAAGCAACCTTCATTGTCTTATTCTAACAAATTGCCACAGCCACCCCAACCTTCAGCAACCACCAGTCAGCAGCCATCAATATCGAGATAAGACCCTCCATGAGCAAAAAAAAAAGTTACAACTCACTGAAGGCTCAGATGATGTTTAGCAATTTTTAGCAAAAAAATACGTTTTAATTAAGGTATGTGCATTTTTTAGACATAATATTGTGTGTCCTGGGAAACCAAAAAAAATCATGTGACTCCCTGTATTGCAATATTCACTTTATAGTGGTGGTCTGGAATTGAACCTGCAATATCTCCAAGGTGTGCCTGTACGTGTTGAAATGATAAAATAAGGTATATTATTAAAGTGAATTTCACCTGTTTCTTTTTTAGCTTTTTGATGTGGCTACTAGGAAATGTGAAATTGCATTTGTGTGTTGAGTGCTGAGGGGCTTAGGAGGGCGGGGTAGGCAAAGGACGGGGTAGACTGGCACAGTGGAAGTAGCCCAGGTGGGGACAGACACAGCACGAGCTGGCTGGGCTTGTCCTGGACAGCATGGTGGGAGGGCAGAGAGCTCATACCAGGAACGTGTAAATCATCGAGGGTGATCAGGGGCAGGCGTGACACCAATAGTAACTCTGACGTTCTTTGAGCGCTCCCGATGGCAGGGGCTCTTCGAAGTGCTGTACATGTACTAACTCACTTAATCCTCACAATCCCACGAGGTAGTTACTGATGTTATCATTTCTATTTAACAGGAAGGAACAGAGAGCAGATATGATTTGCCTGAGGTCACACAGCCAGGTGGTCAAATCAGAACTTGAACTCAGGAGGTTTGGCTCAGCTGTCTCAGTGTTGAACTGTCCCATAGCCTCTATCTAGGGTTGAATTGAGGGGTGAGAATTTTGGGGGGAAGGGGCAACCCCACAGATATGGGGCTGCACAGAGCCCCATCAGAATAGACAGGAAGATTAATCTGGGGGCAGAGAGTTTGGGGTCCACCCGAGCGCAGCAGCAGGGCAGAGGCTGACGCTTCCCCAGCACCTGCTCTGCCAGGCTCTCTGCCCACCACATCACAAGCTCGCCCTTCACCCTCTGTGCTCCAGCCACAGGGCCGTTGTCTGCACTGCTTCCTCTGCCTTGAATGCTCTTACCCCCACTGGCCCATTCCTCACTCCTTTCCTCCACCATCACTTCCTCAGCTCCAGAAGTAGGTCACATCTCCCAATTACGGGCTCCTATGCACCTTCTCTTCATTGCATTTCTTTCAAATACAACGTTACATTTATTTACGTGAGTATTTTATTTTCTGTCTCTTCCCTTAGGGAAGAAATTGCATCTATTTTTGCTCACTTTATATACTCAACACTTACAATAATTCCTGACCTATCATAGCTACCAGTAAATATCTATTGGGTAAATAAATCTTCCTGCAGCATAGGTGTTCTAACAATGTTACGGATGAAAAAACTGGCATCTAGCCTGTTTAAGAAACTTGCCCCAGGCCCCAGTCCAGGTAAGACAGTAGAGCTGAAATGTCTCCCAAGCGGACTCACTTCGAAGTCACTGCCTCTTGGTGGGAATGCAGGGAGGTGCCAATACTCCCAGATGGACAGTGAAGCCAGAAGCCAGTGAGGAGGCCTGGGCCACATGCGTGGGCCCCTCCCGAGTCAGCGTCTTATCAGAACTCACCATATCTGATGACTTTCATCCTTCTTCCTTTGCCCCATGAGGCTCTCTTCCTCTATCCAGAAACTTCCATGTCTGCCGGGCCTTCTCAAACTTCCCTCCTGAATTGCCAGCCTGGTGAGGTTTGCTGTACATCCAGGTATTTGACACAGATATGGCCTCATGCCCAGGGCCGTGTTCCAGTTTTCTGAGCGGGACCCTCATGACCCCCATTTCTAGAGGAACCATTTTCAGTGTAGTGGCTCTTATAATCATTTGTTCATTCAATCATTCAGTCAGTCAGTCTATAAAAGCTCATTATTGAATGGCTGCCATGTCCCTTCCACTGCACTTTGAGAAGCTCACAGTCTTTTGCAGGAGGAGGGAGCGCTGACAGAGTGGAACTCTGACCGCCTCAACCCCATCCCAAAGCGTTCAAGAGTTTCTTCTTCGAGGCGAGGGAACCGCTCGGTCTTTGTGCAACTGATTGTGTGATCTGGGAAAGAACTCCTGAGGAGAGGCAGCCCCTTTCCTAATTGTCAAATTTAAGGCATGTACTTCCTGGCCTGTTAAAATATTAAACTTGCTCTGTACATGGGCACTTACAACCTACAACAGGCAGGCCATGCCCCTGCAGGTCCGATCCCCAGGGCCCTGACAGATGTTAGCTGCTAAGGAAATTCATGAGGAAAATATCCCCAGGTGAATTCTATGGTAGATCCTGGAAGCAAAAATCAGGCAGGAGAAAGAAAGCTTGGCTGGCTTAAGAGAGAATTTTTGAGGGGGTAAGTGTGGTCCTTTATGCTCAAGAGCAGAAGCTGGAAGAAATACATGAGCAGAGGCAAGGACAGTTTGGAATGGGGGCAGGAGAAATGGAAGTGAGGAGAAGAGACGCGAATGCTGGAAAGTGGGAGGGACTGGCAGAAATCTTCCTGTTTAGTTCACTCTCACATTCCCGGTGCCTGGGACATAGTGGATTCTCAATGAATATGTGTCGAATGGATTAAAAGAATTTCACAACATGTGTCTACTGAGATCTTTTTGTTCAGGGGATATTTATAGGAAGACAAAATAAAACAGGTCAAAAAATTTGGTTAACGGCCTATTCTGTCCCCAGCACTAGCATTTTAGATTCTCTGAGGCAGAGGTTCTCAAACAGCCTATGATAACCACCCGGAGGGCCTGTTGAAATGAAGACTGCCAGTCCCAACCCCAAAGTTTCTGACTCAGAGGATCTGGTGTGAAACCTGAGAATTTGCATTTTCAACAAGTTCCTAAGTGTCTTAGCTCAGGCTGGTGTAACACAATACCATAGACCGGGTGGTTTAAACAACAGACGTTTATTTTCTTACAGTTCCGGAGGCTGGGTAGTCCAAGACCAAGGTGCTAGCTGCTCAGTTTCTGGTAAGAGCCCTCTTCCTGGCTGACAGCGGGCTGCCTTCTCAGGGTGTCCTCGCGTGGCTGAGACAGAGAACTCTAGACTCTCTTCCAGTTCTTATAAGGACGCTAATCCCATCATGGGCCCCCGCCCCCATGACCTTATCTAAACCTAATCATGTCCCAGAGGCCTCATCCCCAAATACATTGGGGGTTAGGGCTTCAATATATGGATGGGGGAGGGGCGTTTACAAACATTCCGTCTGTAACACTAGGGGATGCTGACGTCTCTGGTCCAGGAGCCGTCCTTTGAGAACAGCTGCCTCAAGGAGCCTTGCTAATGGAAACCTGTTTAACTGTGTTTTCCAAAACATTTTGACCCTAGAAGCCTTTGCTCGTGGTACATCTTGCAGGAAACTGTTTGACTAAACCCAAGTTGGTAAAGAAGCCTCAAATGTCTGAGGAGAACACTTGACCACGTGACCGTCAGTGAGGAGCCTCATCTCCCTGTCTGGTCCCGTGCCTCTTCCTTGCAAGCGGGACACAGAGCACTCAGAATGCACAATCCCACTTCACTGAGAGCAGCCTTTCTGCCCTAACCTCACTCCCACATCAATCCTACCCCCATGGGGCTTTGCAGAATTTGCAGATCAGCCCCAGACTGGGCAAAAGAAGCTTTGACTTGGATGAGAGACTAATTGAAGTGTACTTTTTAATGTGTAAAGAATGAGACCATCAGTAAGAGCTGAAAGTTGAGGAATCTTCCCAGGGTATCTTCCAGGGGTGGGGAAGGGAGAACTGATTGACATGGTTTAAAGGCGGTGGTGGAAAAGAATAAACCAATTGGTCCAGTAAGCTGATTACATAGACAAAAATCATCGCATGTTGCCACAGTGCCTGGCATATCGTCAGAGCACATAATACAGGTGTGTTTTCTCTCCCCGTGGAGGAATTTAAATCCTGGGTCCCAGCAATTCTTGCACA
This sequence comes from Rhinolophus sinicus, assembly GCF_036562045.2. Lineage (NCBI taxonomy): Eukaryota > Metazoa > Chordata > Mammalia > Chiroptera > Rhinolophidae > Rhinolophus > Rhinolophus sinicus. The sequence continues at coordinate 38,486,933 of NC_133759.1, forward strand.
AATGCACAAATGTAAAGGACAGTTTCTCAGGATTGTTTTGAGGATTTGCCCAAATGTTGCTCAACCACATTGCAAATGGGAGTGGTCTCTTTGGCACAGGCTACCTTCGTGTTTGCTGCTCCCCTGTGCTCCCCCACCCAGAATCAGCAATTGCATTTTGACAGAAAGTCCAGTGGGTGCTTTCTGAGCTGTCATCATTACCTTCCACTGAAATCACACTGTACTTCTCCCTGGCAGTTCGGAAGTGCGGACAACCTCCTGGGAAGATCTTAAACAGATTTGCAAACAAGAGTGGCATCTTTGCTTTGGCACGAAGTTGATCTTGGCACCAACCAAAACCTCATTTTTCTAATGTTCCAAAACAGTGGCCTGAGGCCAAATGGCCTTGCAAGTCCACTGTGAGAACCCGATTTGCATGGTTTGAACCCTCCTGGTTCAATAGCTCTCCATTTCCGGAAACAAAATTCAGTTTTGGCCTAACCTTCAAATATATCTACATAAGCAGGGGCTTACATAGGTCTGTGTAACCATTGTCATCTGAATTTAAACATGATAAGGCTGTTGCAGTAAAGAGTGGCTTTCCAGAATGCAAGGCACTAAAATAGTCACACACTCCTCAGTGTGTCCAAGGTCCTCAGGAGCCCAGCCCACCACCCTACCAGCTCACCTCTGACCACGCACTTCTGGTATGATGTGTGCTGGCATGTTTCCTTCTGTCATCCACAGAATCCGTATCTCTTAACTGCTTTATCAAACTGTTCATTTTGCTATAATCTCATCTATCTTCCAATTCACTAATTCTGTTGTCAGCTTTCTCGTGGTTTAACCTATTGATTTATTTCTATTTCAACAACTATGTCTTTTATTCCTGGAATTTTTATGTGGTTCATTTTCAAATCTGCCTTCCCCTATTCCCTTTCCAATTGCTCCATTTTCTGTGGTTCCCGGAACGTGAGTTTGATCATGCGTTTTGTCTCCTTTTTCCCACCCATGCAAAGGATCATTTCCTCTTTGTTTTGTAAGTTTTGACTCTGAGCTCATCTTCGACAGGGATTGTCCTGCTCAGGCCCTAGTTTGTGGGCACATCTTTAGGGAAAGGTTTTGAGTATGTCTTTACTGGGGGCCTAAAGACCTCACGGATGCATTTTTAAGTTATTTCTGAGTTGCGGATTTTCATACCATGTGGGCTGGTTCCTTTGAATCCAATGCATAGGCACAGAGCAGGCTTAGGGTCCGAATTTCTCAGAGATGCTTCATTCTAGATTGGTTGGCAGGCTTCCTCCCAGTATTCCTCGGTCAATGGCAGTGGTTATGCCAGGACCCCAGCCTCAGACAGCCCCTGTGCCGCTGCAGGCTTTATGCAGACATACGTGCCAGCTCAGGTTTTCATGAACAGAAGACCTGAGTCTCCATTCCTCGTTCCCATGGGCTTTGAAACCATGGCTGATGGGATGGGCCACAGCCCATCCCAGCCAGTTCACCTCTTAGATGCAGCTTTGGTTTTTCTTTTGTGTTGTTTTTCACACCTAAGGAGTTCTTTTCCTAGCTCTCTTATTTGTACTTTATTTTGTTATTGTTGTTGTATGTTACCCAGCATCTCAATGTATTTGGAAAAGGACAGGTGTTTCCGTATCCACTCAGGCTAAAAATAATTGCTAAGTACTGTGTATGTTTTATTTTAGCTTGATTGACACAACCACTCTGTGACGTAGATACGATTAATATCCTCACTTTACAGAGAAAGGGTTGGGAAGATTAACTTCATTTCCCAAAGTCCAGAACATGATTCCCCAGAAATTCCCAAAGCAGGTGTGACCCCCAACCCATTACCCACAGGGCTGGCTCCATGGACCCCCTCCAGCCCCTCCTCTGCTACCCAGGCCCATCTCATTCTGTGGCTGCCTCTAGCCCCATGGCAACCAGTCACGAGTGGGCTGCTCACTCTGTCTGACCCACACTCACACCAAAGCTTTCTCACCATTCCCCTGGTACACATGGTCCTCGCCCCCTGCTCAGATGCTTTCCATCTTGCAGTAGCCTGTCCCAGACATACTTTCTCAGTATTACCCCTCTCTGGAACATATTGTAAGTTCTGAGTGCTAGTGAGGGTAGAGCGGTAAGAATGGACAAGAGAGGCATCATCAGAACTTGGTAGTCAATTAACTGGAGGGAGGAAAAGAGTGGAGGAGTCCACATGAATGCTCAGTGTTCTGGCTTGGGCGACAGACTGGATCCGGGAGCATTTGCTGAGGCGGGAACCCAGGAGAGGAAGTAGGTGAGGGGGGAGCACAGTAGGTGTTCAGCTCAATTTTGGACATGATGAGTTTGAAGTAAAACCTCAAGTGGGGCCACTCAGAGCCAACCTGACAAACCTGTCCATCGCTCGAGATCAGCCTCTGCTCGGATCCTCACTGGGCAGTGAGTGTGTAACGCTGAGCCACTGGTTGTGTGTGAAATGGAAAGACACACAGTGTGTATGTGACACACCGTGGGGTCTGTGTTACATCTAACGCAGGATAAACTCCTTGAGATTAGAAACCACATCATTTCTTTCCTTTTGTTTTCTAAAGGTGTCTAAGACGAAACTGGCCTCCTACTGTATAAGGCTGCAGTGAGGATCACATAGTATAAGGAATAGGAAAAGTTGCTTCAAAATTGAAAAGCATGTCCCAAGATTAATTGTTATTACCATGTTTCCCCGAAAATAAGACCTAGCCAGACGATCAGCTCTAATGCATCTTTTGAAGCAAAAATTAATACAAGACCAAGTCTTATATAAGACCGATTTATATTATATTATATTATATTATATTATATTATATTATATTATATTATACCTGGTCTTTTATTATAGTAAAATAAGACCAGGTCTTATATTAATTTTTGCTCCAAAAGATGCATTAGAGCTGATGGTCCAGCGAGGTCTTATTTGCGGGGAAACACGGTCTGACTACCATCCTCCTCCCGCCCAGAAATGCCCAGACCTCCACGTCCTCGGGCCTCAGTTCCAAATCTATCCTGGCAGCCTCACCTCCCACTCCTCACCTTTCCCAAATCAACCTGACCCCTCGAAACTCTGTGTCTTTTCTCCTTCCCTCCTCCCGGTGCAACCAGACACCCCCTCTCCCACCCCCACACACACAGGGTCATCCCGGCACCTTGTACACATCTGTGCAGACATGAGTCACTGTCAGTTATAAGCCCCTTTGTCAAGTCTGTGACTGGACTGGAAGCTCCATAAAGGCAAGTGCTTTCTTTCATTCACAGAGCAGGATACGCATTCAGTAAATGTCTGCAGGAGTGACTGAGTGACTCAATCTCCGTATGCTCCAAACCTAGTGCCTTCTTTAGCAACAGAAAAGAGAAATGAATGATTAAAGGAATAAAAGGTGTCTGCTCCATTTGCCTGGAATATTTTCCTTGTCATCTGTTCCTGATGAAATTTTCAGTCTTGCAATATCTACCCTGCATACCACCTTCTCCAGCCAGAAGTCATCTTTCCACTCGCTGGGATCTCCCAGTGCTTTGCACCTGGTCCATTACACTTACCTCAGTTCCCCCTACACTTGAGTCTTTTGTGTACTTGATGCCATTAGACTGAACAGCCCCTGGCACACTCCCTGGCATAGTAGATGGTAGATAAATGCATCTCACCTGGAGTCACTGCATTCAGAAACACCTGATGTACTGGGAAAACCAACTCAGAACTCCCGGTGTGGCCCTTTAAGGAACATTTGGGCCAACCCCTCAGCAGCCTGGCCTTCTCCACTCATCTCATGGGAGGCTTCCCTGGCCCCCAGCTCACCCTGGAGCACCAGCCTACTCCCAACTCAGACCTCCTTTGACATTGTCCCTGCACTATTTCTGTCCCTGGGTCTCTGGTCTCTGATTCACTCGCCAGCTAAACAGCAGCTGCAGCTGCCCACCTCAGGAACACACCTGCCGGTTTTCTGAGAGCACAGTGTCTTCGGTCCAGCCGAGGCCTTGGGCATCAGGGGATGGCATTGGACATGCTTGGTGCCGGCTGCATTCTCCAGTGATTCACGAAGAGTTGGGAATGAAAGTTCTTCTCTCCCCCCAGGAGAAGTCACTTTGCCTAACGTCCTTCTTTCTTGGTCCAGCTATGCATTAACACATTTATTTTTGCTTCTTCCTGGCTCAATCATTTTTCAATTACAGTTTGTCCCTACAGTTCTAGTGGAGGGTTAATGCAGGTCTGTTCTTGCTCATAGATCCACATTTATGAAACTCTAATTAGGCATTTCCTTTAGCTGTCTTTATAGATTACTTGGTGCGAAAAGTCTGCAGGCATAAACCTCGTCTGAGCTAAAAGCCTGTTTGGATGCCCAATTAGGAGCTAACTGGGGAAGTTTCTAGTTATTTCCACCTGAGTCTTAGCTCAGGTGGCTCCCCATTCCCAGAAGGCCCTCCTTTTTGACCTTGGAGAATATAAATCTTGCCATGTCTTGTGACCTGCATTAAATTGAGATAAAATGTATTCACTTTCAATTTGCCACAGTTTTATAATTTTTCAGTGCTCAGTGTGGTAAGGTGCAATGCAGCAGCTCTCACACTCTGCAGGCAGGTGTTTAAATCGGCATAACCCTTTGCAGAAAAAATCACTGACAATATGTGTCAAGTGTCTTCCAAATACCTCCAACCTTTGACCCAATAATTCCACTTCCAGGAATCTTTCCAATGAATGTTATCAGAAATGCGGACAAGTATTTATGCACAAAGAAATTCATTACAGCATCATTTATAATTGCAGGTGTATATTAATGTCTGATAATCAGGGAATATTTAAGTATACTATAGTATACCCATATTATATAGCCGTCTAAAATGAAGTTGGTGAAGGCATTTTAATGCTGAGGCTAAGAGAAACCAGCAAACTTTCAAATTGTATATGCAGTATGATCCAAATAGACTTTTCCCAGCTGTTGTTTCACAGAATGTTTATAAAAATGCCACAAATAGAAAAGATCCATTTTCCAGCAAGGTTGAAAAGTTATTATAGGCATATACCTGGAGGCTGCTAGGAGTCTTGGATATGCTAATTAAATGGAAAATCCAAAAAAAAAAAGAGGCTCAATGTACAAAGTCACTGTTTTTATGCAAGCCATTATAGGGGCTGCTGTTCATGGAGCACACTTCAGAAAAGCTTGTAGTGGGGCCTGCGGGGCGGGGCGGGGGGAGGAGGGGCAAATGCCTAGGGAAGTCTGTAATATTGAGAGGGGTTGTTGCTGCTGTAGAGTTATGGAATTATCTTCTTTCTTGGAATTTTTTTGTATTGTTCTACAAAAATGTTGTAAGTGTTATGAAAGACTAGCCAGAGGATCGTCTTCCACCTAGCTTTGGCAGATGTGGCATGCTGTAGAGGCAGGAAGTACATGGATTCAATATGGTGGCCGTGCTCCAGACGATGGCCCTGGCACGGTGGTGATGGCAGCTAGGATAGGGGAGCCCCCAACGGCTGCCTGGCTGACGCTAATGCTCTGCCTACATTTCAAAGGGCAAGGGGTCAAGGTCATGGCCCTGCCACCTGTTCCCTCTGAACCCTGAGCCTGACCAGAGATTCCCTCATGCATCAGGGAACATCCCCAGGATGTGAACTATATTCCAGGTTCTGGAACATACTGCCTGGCTATCCTTGATTACAAACCTCAAGTCCAAGGTGCATTGAGCATCCTTGGATTGAATGCTTCTTTATTCAAATCCTCTCCCTAGTTCCTCACTCTTCCATTACCCCTGGACTCTGTCTCCAGGTCTTCCTTTGTGTAGAGCCCTGGGTCAGCCCCATGCCAGTAATAGGCCCAGCCTCGGAGCCCTGCACCCAACCCAGTGTCTAGTCTCAAGCATTTAGCAGGAAGGAAATATAAACTGGGTTAGGACCTCTAGTGAGATGTAACAGGCACTGAGCTGTACACTCAGTGAGATGTAACAGGACTTGGGAGACATGGGCCTGGACCCCTCCTGCTTATCTTCCACGGGCCCCTAAAATATTCATCAGGATTTATCAGGCTAATGGGCTTCAAAAGGAACAATTTTCTGAGACATGAGACAGGGCAATATAAAAGGAACATTAAGGAAAAAATTCTTATTCCAAAATGAAAGGGAAAAGATCATTTAGCATCCCTGTTGGTGTTATCTATTCATGAGAAACAGCACACTGAATCCACTGTGGGGTGTAGGGAGGGCTTTGGCACCCTCACCTTGGGGTCACCTTCATGCAGAACTCATCTGTCTCTGCTGCCACAGATGGCTGGGGCGATGGAGACAAGAGGATGCAGACGGGAGACATCTCAGAGGTGGACTCCACAGAGTGCAGAGGGGTCAGAGGCAGAGGGGGGTGGAGGAGCGAGTCTAACGTGACTCCCAAGGCACTCACTTAGGAGATTCGAGGGAGGGCGCACCATCTGCCTTTCCTCCTTTTATGCTTCCTGTCTCCCTTCCCAAGACGGTCCAGGCCTGATTTCTATTGTGGATCATGCTGTGGGAGTTCAGTCACTTGGGGTCAGGAATTGTGACAGTATCCTAGCCCCCAATGTCCATACCCATCCACTAAGGTTAGGTTTGGGTTCCCAGCCCTAAGACCATAAGTCTCAGAGATAAAAGGTTATGAGGGGCCATTGTATAAGAGTTTTCTGTACCATGTCCAGCTACGAGCACCCATCTGTGGTCCTTCTGTGCTCCCCAGGTACTCAAAGGCTATACGAAGCTTTGCCCCTTAGGAGGACTATCTCTCTCAGAATTTATTTTGCTTGAGGTGAAAGGGGCATGAGATTACAACAGCTCCATGGGCTAGCCTTAATGTAGAGACAAAGGAATTGGGGGGTTCCTATTTTCTAGATCTCATCCTTCTTCCTCTTCCATATTCATCGCCTTCTCTCTTACTCCTTTCTAATGCTCTCCTCTTCCATTTTCTTCTTCTTTCTCCCTTCTGCCTCACCTTCTCTATCTTCATCTTCATTTCTACTTTTAATCCAGCACCTTTCTTTTTATAGCTCCACCTATCCCCAAATTTAGAAAAATAATTTGAATTTAACTTTTTCTCTACTAAAGAACTAAGAAAATGTTCATGCAAAGCAAATTTAAGCTGACACCCCCACCTGTCCACCAAGAACTTGCCAGGCTAGACAGCTGGAAATTATGTGACCAAGATAATCTGCCCACAGTCAAATGTTTGCCTGGTGACATTCCTCCGCCCCATGGTTTGCCCCATCCTGTTTGAGGCTTCTAGAACCTCATAACAATCATTGTGTTCATTGAGTTCTTTGCGGTACAAATTGTTGACCCCAAAATGCTTTCTCCTTCTTTCACAATTAGAATAAAAGCCTGTGTGATGTTTCATTGCATGTTCAATTTTAAGTGTTGCTTGTCTTTCTTTTCATTAGATTTGTGACAAAGAGTGGCATTACTATGTCATCAATGTGGAGTTTCCTGTGGTTACCTTATACATGGATGGAGCAACATATGAACCATACCTGGTGACCAACGATTGGCCCATTCATCCTTCTCACATAGCCATGCAACTTACGGTCGGCGCATGTTGGCAAGGTAACTCTAGGTCAAGCCCTTCTTACTGGCCCATCTGTGTACAGTCCATGAAAGATAATGACAGAAAAAAGGGGAAAGCAAGTGGTGTGGGAAAGTTTAGCCAAGAAAATTTACTATCCCTGATTAATAAAACAGGACTTATAAAAATAAGGATTAATCCAGACACTAAGTTTGTGTAATAATAAAGCACTTGGCTTGAAACCAGATTTTGATTTTAGATCAACATGAGCATTTTCACGGTTGCCTCTGAGTTGCTAATGCCTTTTATTGTTCCGAAACCTTATCTGATTTCAAACTGGGGCTGTGAATAAGAAAAGGCCGAGTATGGAATCCTGTATTAAAATGGGCAGTTGGCTCTGCTTAGCACCACGTTGGTCAGGAGCCAAAGATCTTATTTATCCCCACACAAGGTGTCCCAGCACACAACCTTCTGTTCTGGGAACTCATAAATATGGGTGAGTGGCTGTGGGAGGCCGCTCTCAAGTTCAGCTCAACTCTAAGCCCCATCGCTTCTCCCTGAGGACAGAAGCTCTTTGTTATCTTCCCACTCAAAGCTCTCTGCTCCCTCCTCACTTCTTCTACTGATACCTCTCCTCCAATCCCCAAACCCAGGCTAATCTCTTGTTTGGAATCAGGAAAACCAGCTCTCCAAGGAGACCTTTCTGTCTCTCACTCAGATCAATTGGACTCTATTTTTGCTTCCTAAAGGACTATGGTGCTTTGAAGTACTAATGACAGAGCAGAAGGGAAGGAAAATAGTCCCCAAATAAGCATATTAGTTCTTTGAGATGATGAGCCAACCTCGTGTGGATGGATTCTGTGGAAGTTACCAAGATTTGCAACTTTGACCATTCACCACGCGGGACTGAAGGGACAGGCAGACTATGGTGTAAGAATAGGCCTTCAGAGGACCAGCCAACCAAAGGGTGAACTAGAGGAGACATAGCCCCTCTGAGTTGGGACAAAGAGTGAGTTCTGCACAGCTCCATGCAAGAGAAGATGGAAATGAGTGCACAGAGTGCAGCCCTGCGAGCAGCAGGAATACGAAACCCAGGAAGAGAATAAAACATGAATGATGCACGGGAGGAAAATGTGTTTTTGAGTTGAGGTCATCTACTTGATGTCTGACATATGTCACATGATAGTAAAAAATTGATTGAACATTACAACAGAACTTGATGAGAGTTTCATCAGTGTGGAAGATTCCCTAGGATATCAGGAAAGGGAAACTGTGTCATCTGACAAGAGTCCAGGAAACTAATTAGTATAGCAAGGTACTAATGCAGAGTTTTCACAGAAGTCATTAGTCACTGAGCACAGCTGTGCCAGTGAAGGCCCTCAGGTGTGGCTCAGTACCCCAGCTGGTACCACAGCAGCCTGTGGGTATTTTGGAACATGGCCTGGATGCTGCCCATAAGATAAGAGGCCCCTACTCATGCCCTCACGATGAACCTTACCATGACTCTTCCTTAGAGGCCCTCAGAGACCACATTGGATTTCTGTCACCCCAGCCTGCAACTCTACAAGTCCAGCTGCAGCCACTACTGCCCAGTTATATGCCCACGGGGTAGGGAAACAATGCCACCAAAATGAAAAGTAATTTTTATCAACAATTAAGATGATCTCAGAATCCATTAAAATAGACTAACAATTGTCACCCCAATAAACTTTAATTTACAAAAAAATAGACTAAGTTGCACTGCAGTGACAAGCAAGCCCCCATTCCCAGTTACTATGCAAATCAACAGAGGCTCTTCTCTGTTTTTCCTTCAGTCTGGGCCCCGAGCATAATGAGCAGCCATGTTGCTGGCTACCGAGAAACACGAGACAGAAAGCATGCTGAATGGTGCACGAGCCCTTAAAACTTTCACCTACCAGTGACACCAATCACTTTTACTCACATTTTATTGGTTGAAGCTAGTCATATGACCACACTGAACTCCAACAGGTCAGGGAAGTAAAATCTATAATATGTCTGGAAGAAAAACTGAAAATATTTTATGAACAACAATGATGAACAGCACAGACTGTCCACCTAGTCAACAGATATTTGACACTCCTTCCCACATCAAAAAATACAACTACCCTTCCCTAAATGAGACAACCCAAAAGTCCCACCTGTTACTAGCTCCAAGCTGAAGGTCTAGGCTCTCTGAGTGATTCCTGGTGATTTCTTCTTCAGGGTGAGATGCCTGGAAGCCTCTATACCAGACACAGATGTGGCTCCAGTTGATCTGGATATACACTAATAGGAAGAATTATTTGTCACCACCATAACCATCATCCCCTACACACATACACACACACACACACACACACACACACACACACACACACACAATGCAACAGTTGAATAAGACAGAATAACCAAAGAAACACTTCCATTAAGAAAGAAGAATTTGAGGAATACAGCAGTCTTCGGTCCATAGCAATTCTGAAATCCCCCTGGACAGATGCTGTGAGGGACCCTACCCTAGGATGGAGACTGTTGTTTGTGGCCCTTGACTCTATTCTCTGTGAAGTATCATAGGCCACATCTGAAGATGGAGTTGTCACTTTATCAATAGCAGCTCTAATATTATATCTGATTACAATTTATTTAAAAGCTATTGCACAAAAATGCTTTTCAAACATTAAACCAAAGTATCCGTTTATTTTACAAGAATGTGGGAGGGAGAATGACGACCAGGATGTTCACTGAGTATTTCTGTCCTCTTCCCAGGTAGACACTAAGGCCACTCTTTGTTGGAGTTAAGTGCAGTCATGTGATTTGCTTTGGCCAATTAAATGTGAGTGCAAGTACCTTATGTCATTTCCTTTAAGAGTCAGTGTTGCAAGGAGATTCTTTACATAATGGGGTGTTTACGTCAGAAAGTGCTATTTGTCCCAACTTATAGATAAAGAAACTGAGGCTCTGAGAGGTGAAGTAGCTTACCCAAAGTCACTCAGTCAAATCTGCTTTACCCCACGTCTTCAAAGCCTGTTCTCCTCTCACTGTGGCTCACTGCCCCTATTTCTAGTTGATCATTTTGTTGATATAATTATGTGTTGGGAAAAATGCAGGAGCTGATGTGTATTGATACAAACCTTACAAACCCTTTACCTTCTGAGATATTTGACAACCCTGGAATCAAAACCCCACAGGAACTCTGCATGGCCCTGCTGTGTACTTCCTTAAGTACCACACACACACACACAACAACAACAACAACAACAACAACAAAAAGAGTTTAGGCTTTGTAGTCAGAAAATTTTGAGTTTGAGTCAAATCCAAATCCTAGCCCTGCCACTTCATAACTGTGTGGATACAGCAGAATTCCTAACTTCCATGAGCTCCTATTTTCTGATGCATAAAACTACAGCAATACCTAGCTCACAGGGTTGTTATAAGGGTTCGGCACTGAGCACATGGAATGTGCTGGGCATGTTCCAGTCAAATTAATGTGTAAATCGGATAAAAAAGACCTGCTAGTCCTCTCCTCCACCCCCTCTCTGCTCCTTGTACCTAAACCAAACATGGCAGACAGTCTGTAAGACCGTGGTATGTTCTGGCTTCTCTGATTCCAGCCTCGCCATGGCTCCTTGCATGCACTGCCTTTTCTCCCCTTCCCCAGGACTAACCCTCACATACGGACTTGCCCTCTCAGGTCCATCTATAGGTCAGAAGGAGGTCCTTGAAGCCGACGAATAGTCCGTCAGAAGACAAGAATTAGAAGATAGGGTTTGTGGTGTAGGCAAGACCCACTCATGCAGTCTTTGGGGCCTTGGAGGAGATTTAGGTATCTTCCCTGAGAAGGATGACAATCCATTAATAAATTTTCAGCATGGGAAAACATCTTTTAAATCTTTAAAATTGGGCTTTATAGGATGAGTAAGAGTTCGCTGGGGAGATAAGGGAGGCAACAGCACGTGCCGTGGCAGGGAAGCTTGCCAGTTGTGCTCAGGGTGCCTTGTCACTGGGAGGTACGTGGACCAGAATGAGTGGAGAAGAGGCGGGGGAAAGGAGTTGAGACCAGACCATAGGTGTCGTACTGCCTTGTTAAGGAGCTTGGATTCCCAGGAATTCTCACCTCCTCCTTGGAGCTACATTGCGTCCTGGAAAGGCACATTAAAACTTCTTCAAATAGGACATGGTGCTGTGAAGTTAATGGCCTACACTGTAGCCCTTATCTCAGCAGGTTTCTAAACCTTCCAAAGTCCATTTATACACACACTGTAAGCCCTCTGTGTGGACCTCTAATTGGGCCTGCGATTGTGGGGAGTTTTTCAGGTGCTTTTTAAGGTTGGCAAGGGAACTAGCTCCCACCTGTGAAATTGTGAAATGTCCAATTGGGGTTTAACAACGGGAATGGAAAGTCATGTGATAAGAGCTGCTTGTTGGGTGCTCCTGGGAACTGGCCCCAGACTGTTGCTGGGCAGAGCTCCGCAGCCCCAATTAGCCTACTCTGTCCTTTCAGTGAATTTGAAAGCCCAAGTCATCAATGGAACTCCATTTTCATTGGCATTTTTTCCAGTAATTAAAAAAAATTGCTACTTCATTTACACTTGAGAAATGCCGCCAGTACAACCTAGAGCCTGGCATGTACCTTAATTGTAGAGAACATGCCGCCGGGATGGACCTCACCTCCCAGAAGAGTCCTCCTTTCTCTACCTGGTGTCACACGTGCTTGGTGTCACAGTGTTCTCAGCACAGACTCAGACCCTCTCTCGTGGCCAGGCCCCATCTGTGCTGATTCAGAAACGGTTGCCTTTAAACAAATACCAGGTTCCTTATCTCTCTCTGAGTCACGCCATGGGAGAAGATCATTTAAAAGACTAATTAATTTGTTATTTTCCTTAGATTTCCTACTCATCCAATTCTAACAACAACAATTCAAGTTCTACTCATAAATAATAAAAATTGTATACTCACATCCGCTTCGCCCCTGGACCTGTACCCGGGGCCCCATCACGTAGGCCCAGCTGTCTGTGGCAGTGACTCAGGAAGGCTGTGATCGTGCCAGACCAGGGCTTTGGGGAGCCCCCAGGGGGTCAGGGAGGTGCCCCAGCAGGTGACACGTCAGCACACCTCTCCCAACATTACAACCAGAGCAGCTCTCTTATCTATCGTAGATGGCATCTGGGCAACAGTACTTTTAACAAAATGGCTACACGTGTTTGAAGAAACACAGTTCTAGGCACTACTTAAGGAGCCACTACTCTGCCGCCTGCCTGATCCTCATCTATTCTTGGTGGGTCTCATCACAGGTGTCCCAACTCATGCGCTGTCCCCAGCGACCACCTCACCCCACCTCTGTCAGGGACTCTCTCCAGCATTCTGGACTCTGGCCTCCCAAGCGTGTCCAGCTTTGCCTACTGCTGACCGTGACATGCCCCTGGTCTCAGATAAGGAAGGCCCTCTCCCCTAGCACCTGGTCTTACTGAGTCCTACCTCCTCACCCGACAAGTAAAGCAGCAGGAGGTAGAAAAGGGGATGGTTCTATGAATTAGCGCCTGTTCGGGGACAGACACAAAGGCCCCCCCCACCCCCCGTGTGGCTTTTGGGAGGAGCCAAGGCAAATAATGGGAATGGTCAAAGAAGTGAGAAAAAGGTAGAAATAACACCGAGAGTTGCAGTAAAGCAACAGCATGTGACCCTCAGCGAGAGGGGAATTAGAGTCACATGTGGTCCTGAGAGCGGGTATACATTTCCAGGTCATTTTCTGCCAGACACTAAAACAAGTGCAGAGACATGGAGGACACGCCTTCATTTAATAAGCTTGGTCTAATTTAGTACAAATTATCTTAATAAAGTCTGTGTTGAAATTATTCTGCATCCCTAGGGTCTGTGCTCTGGAAGAAAGAGACACGTGCTGGCATAGTCTGCTTTACATGCAGGTGACATTTCCCAGAGAGGGCTTCCTGAAGCTCCAGTCCCACAGGAGGCCCCTGCCACAAGGAGTCCAAGGTCAAGGATGGGACCCCGCATACACCATCCTCCCACCACCCCATTGGAGAGTCACAATGCGTGTTAGCTTATCACGAGTCTCCAACGCCCACCAATACAGCAATCTGTTTGACATTACTTAACCTGAAGCCCTTAATTTCATTTCACTGTGGAACTCACTCTGTGTGAAGTAGTGTTCCCAGAACACTCTTTGGAAAACATCTCATGGGAGTTCTTCATGCAGATCCTGCATCCCCCACTCCACTAGGTTTGCAGAAGGTGAGAACTGTCTGCTCTCGCAGATTCTCCTCTCGCCTTTCCTCCTACTCCAAGCCCTAGAGACGGTCAATAACTAATGTTTGTTGAATTACATCCCATTTTCCAGGCTGTTTTCACCAAAGTGTATGTATGGTTCATGGTCTGACACACACGAATGATTAACAGAGTGTCTCTTAGCATTGTCTGTATTTAAAAATCAAGGCAAGATTGTTTTAGGGCCTGGAGTTTGTTTCACGTGAGGGTGTATTGATTTAAAGACAACACAGGTGAAATCAGCTTTAAAATTCAGTGATTCGTGTCTGGAAACACAGTATAACTGAGTTATAATTCCAACTTTGTATCTTATTCTGAAGATTATATAAATTAGAAAATTTGACAAGGGTCCTAGAGAGAAAACGGTTTCATTTTAGCTTCTCTAAGACACACCAGATGGGAGGGGGGAAAAAGCGAAAGAGGCCACTGAAAAGAGAGACAGAGAAAACTCGCGTGATGTATCCCATCCAGGGGTCCACTGGCTCTTGCTGCCACTAGAACTAGCTGTCATTTCTGAGCTCCTGCTCTGTGCTGAGCCCCTTCCATCTTCTCTTTTAACTTCCTTATGTCATGGGTATGATTACAATCCCCATTTTGCAGATGCAAAAACTGAGACTTAGGGAAGATAAATACCTTGGTAAGGGTCTCATAGGGCCTGGATTTGCATGCCAGTGTGTGCCACCAAAGCCCTCACCTTTAGTTACGGTGCTACACCACTCTGCTTCTAGGGCCATGAAAAGCTAGATGGTGTTACACAGCCACGTAAGGAAGATCAGAGGATTCTGGTATCTGGGGTCAAATCATTTGCCCAAACTCCCTGGGCATTTCTCCCCCAGATTAGGTCTCATGGTTTTGTATAAGGAGAGAAGTTTGGCATTAGAAGAGAATTCCAGATTCTTGCTGCTGCTGCTGCTTCTTACCTGCTCTGTGTCTTTGGAAAGTCTCTTGCCTCTGTGCTCCTCAGTCCTTCATCTAAAGAATGAAGGAGATGTACTGGATGATGTATGAGATCCTTTCAACCCCATGAATTTAGGTCCCCAACCCCAGATCGCTGATTTTTGAGGTCATCCATGAACTTTATGTTTTGCTCACTTAGAACGTGCTATATAAATGTTTGCTGGACAGGCTAGAGATGGGTATGTAAAAACTGAAGGGTCGAGAAAGCCTGCTGAGAATGTGTCATGGCCATGCACGATGGCAGACCATCTGTCTCCACAAGTCACCTGCAACCTACAGCTGCAACCCCCTAGGGTTGTGTGGACAATGTGAAAGCTGCAGCATATGAGGGTTGATTACACATTTCACTTAGTCTTTGCATTCCATGGATGTCTCCATCACTGAAATGAGGCAGTGAGAGAAAGCAAGATTTCAGATGCTCTCACCATTTGCATTTCTTGAAATTGATGCCCAACCATCCATGAAATTGTGTTCATGGAAAGCCGTCCCCATCAACAAGCCACGTACAGAGCAGCATCTGACTCAAGCAAGAGGGAACGTGGCCCCCCATCCTTTCCATGTGTTTCTAAGACTAACTAGGTATGGGAATGACAGCGGGGAAGAAAAGACCAGAAGCATCCTGCACACACTTTGCAAAGGGGAGAGACCTAGTACATTCGCACACGTTGATCTTTTACTCGTACTTACTGACTCAAAAGCTATGTTTATAGTGGGTGGTCCCCACCTCTCACTTGGAAGAAAGCTGAGAGGGAATTCACTCTCAATACAAACTGGCTTAGAATACTATAGGCTACATTAAATCACGTTTGCCAAATGCTACGACCATGTTTCCCAGCAGACTTGGCACAAATTATTGGGAGTTGCTGCTGAATTCATTCAGTGTCCACAGAGCCCAGTATGATTGCACATGCTCCCTTAGCTGTGTGTTAGTCCCAACCTGTCCCCATCTTTCGGAAGCAGTCCAATTACTACCTTCCCAGAAATCCTCCTGGACCCTCCCAGCCACATCTCATTGTGTGTCATGCAGGTCCAAAGCTTGGGAGCAAGCAAGGGCTACGTTCAAATCTAGGCCTCACTAATTTCTGGCTGTTTGGCCTTGGACAAGTAACCTACCTCTGAAAACATCATCTGTGAAAGGAGTTGTAAGTGTAGCAGCCAAGAATCTGTTGTCACAAAGAAAACAATTAGTTTTTCCACATCCATCTTGGTTTCGTTTCAAGCCCCTATTCCATCTGAATGGGGAGAACTTGACTTTGGCAAATTTGGAATTCCTGCATTTCCTTCGGGTACCAGCTGATTTCAGGAAGATTTGTACCTGTCTAGGGTGTTGATGGGGCTTCCAATTCATCTTTCCTTGCAGGTGGCCACAAAAATGGTGCTCACCTCTCCGGTCCTTGGTCACTAATGGTCCTGGAGGATTCACAGCTCTCTCAGTCTGTCCTTACTTTACTTAGGGGCACAGAAATATCTCCACGCTCCTCATGTTCTCTCTGTAAGACCATCGGCGGTCCATCTGTTCATCTCTGGACATGCCTGCCCCAGGCCAGCATTCCCTCCCAACATCACACACCCTGCCAGGACTCAGCCCAGGTGACGGCCTCAGGTGCCCTAGCTCCGTCTGTTGTCTTACCACCCTCCCCCTCCCCTACCCCAGTCTGGGGAATCAGTTCCTAGTCTGGGAGAAGCCGGAGTTCCTTCCTCCATTTTTCCCCGAATGCTGATCCATACCCAGGTCTTCTCCACCCCGCTTAGGGTGTACACTTCTGGAAATGAAACTGGGCAAGAGACTCAGCTTCAGTCTCCGTGTGCTCTTCCCCCCGTCACAATCCTCCCTGTAGCAATAAGCACAAGCCAGAGATGTGTTTAAATGGAGTTAAGAGGGGAGAAATTAAAAGCATAGTGGCTAAGATTGCAAAAGGATTATCTTACCATTTAAGGATTCAATAAAATATCAACGAAAGGACTTTGCCTGTGTTAAGGACCTTATAAATGAAGGCCATCATTTTTCCCCTGAGATCTGTTAGACACATTATCTATCTATATCGTTTGTTTGCAGATTAATCTCGCTCTGCCTTTCAACGTTATTGTGTTGTAATTTACTCTTATATTTTCCCAGGGTCTATATTTTCTTCTCCCGACTAAATGTAAGCTCCTTGGGAGCATGACCCACATCTTATAATTCACTGAATCTAACAGAAGGCTGGGTGTACAGCAAAAGCTTTAAAAATGGGTGCAGATCTAGCCCCAGGAATTCAAAATCATGTCCTCAACAATTTAGAGAAGGTTCTTCGTATTAGAAATCAGGTTTTATTTTTCCTAAAATAATTCACGAACATGTTTATATCTAAATGTTAACAGAGGAGCCATGTGGTATATGCAGACACCCTAGATATTAAAAAGAAAGAGATTGTTAATGTATTCATTATGTATTAAAATCCTGCATCACAGCCACCCCTGAGTACAAATATATTTCAAATTTTATGCTGGCCGCCTATTGCAAAATGCTAATTGAATTGATTTCCTGGAGCTGTGTCACTAATAAATAAGAGTGCAACACAGATCTGGGATTCTTGAGTCAAAAATATAGAACATGAATGTTTTGCTGAGAGAAAATAGTGTGTAGGAAAATGTCTTAGCATCCAAAAGAGTTGCCAAGTTTGGTCTTTAAGGATGGAGCTGCTGAGGGAGAAGTTGAGAGGTGTTAGGTGGCGTACCAGAGTGGGGTATCTCTGAGCCTCAGTGGACTGGGCTGGCCAGTACCACCAGGATGTCTCATCTGGTCCTATGTGGGGATGGATATACTCACACTGCAGGGCGCACACTTCACCACTTGCTACATTTGTGGCCTTGGGCCACTATACTTCTCCTCTCTAAGCCTGAGTTTACTCATCCAGAACTATAGAATAAGTACCCACCTTATCGATGAAAATTTGATAAGATGATGTGTGTTGAGGTCTTCAGACAGAGTTGGAAACATAATTCCTATCCAGTAAAAGACAATTGGTAGACATGACCATCTGGATGCCCAGGAAAGTGGCATACCCAGGCTCACACCCTTCTTCTTCCAGGTCAGCAGGAGTGAACCTTTGCTGGGGCAGAACATGCTAATTAATGGCTGTGACAAGCGTGTTATCCATGGGGGCTTTGAAGGCATAGAATAGAGGCTCCAAATTGACTCCCCCATACCCTCAGGCCATGGCCATCTCAGGTCATTCCTCAAAGCTAGATCTGTTTAGAGTTCCCTGTGGACTGAGCTCTACAATAGAGCCTTCTTTTTTTTCCAAGGTGAAGATGCTTTGCGTGGCAAGTAACAGCTGTGTGAATCAAAATGGCTTAAACCATAATGATGGGTGATTGGCTCCCATGCAGAGGAAGGCCCAAGGTAGAGCAATGGGAAAGTGCACTCAGGGTTCTGCTCAGCCTGCCGTGACTCTCCTGGCTCCATCCTCCTCTGTGCATTGTCTTGATTGTCCCTGCTCTGCTTGCAAGATGGCAGAAGCAGCTCTTGGCCATCCATCTTCACATAATGATCTCCAGGGAATGAGAGTGAGAGTAGGTTTCAGAAACTTTCTAGAGAGAAAATGGAATCTCTTTTCCCAGAAGCTGCCAGTCAATTTTTCCTCTCATCTCATTGGCCTAAATTTGGTCTCATGATTATTCCTGAGCCTCCTCCTGTGGCTCATTGGATTCCACGTGCTGACTGGCTTTGCCTTGGTACTTGGTCCCAAGTCCATGCCCGATTTAGTCACTGGAGCAATGGGGACAGGGAAACCTGATTAGCTTTGACTAAACAGAGTCCACCCCCAACCCCAAGGCAAGAGGCCAGGAGTAAGACGGATGTTGAAGAGACACCACAATGCCAACCACTCTGCTGGTATTTAACTCACCGTTCCCTGTAATTCAGCAAACAATTATGAAACGTCCGCTGTGTGGCAGGCAGGGTACAGCACATGGGGACAAGACAAGGGACTCTGTGTTATTGAGCGAAATAACTGAGACACTTATGCAAAGTGCTCGTCGCATCCCTCAGCCCCTAATACCAGTTCAGTATGGTCTTCGCTGAAATGCATGAGTGCCCCCTGCCACCCAAAAGACAGACTTAAATAAATTCTAGCAGTGTGCAAAGAGGGCAAGGAGGACGCGTGCTGGTGGCGTAAAGGAAATAGATCACGTAAGAACTGTGCTGAAGGCCCGAGCTTATAAACTCAAGAAGCTTATAGCCCACTGGTTCTTAACCTTGACTTCATGTTTGAGTCCCCCGAAGAGCTTTTAAAACTCCCTGCATGAATTAGTTCACAATCTCCGGGGCTAAGACCAATCACCAGGATCCGTTCATCTTCTTAGAGATCCCCAGATGATAAAAATTGAGATTAAATTTTAATTTTAATTGAGATTAAAATTAAAATTAAGGTTGAGAACCACCATTATGGGCGACTGAGACATAACACACACATGTAAACCATTAACTAACGATGCCAGGTTGTGAGGGGTACATCAAAATGATCTGTCAGTGTTCCAAGGCTCGGGGCAGGGAGGGGGGGCGGGGGAGGGAGCTTGTGAAAGATTTCTGTGAGCAGCAGGGGTCAGGTTGCTTAAGAGGTCTTGAAGGACGAGTGGGATTTGCATAATCCGAGCAGTTTGGAGGTGATTCCTATGTGTGAGGAGGAATGGGCATGAGCAAAAGTCTGTGTGCAAACATGGAGGGTGTCCAGACCCAACCAGAAAAGAGGAACCACACAGTAATTTGAACAGGGAAATCGATAGAATTGGTAACTATAACATAGGATTGGAATAATGAAGGATTAGCTGCCAAGAAGCAGAGAGAACTCTAAAGAACATAGGAATGCCGGTATCAGGGCATCCTCTCCCCCGGGGCTAAGACAGAGTGCGGACAGGAGATCCCCCCACCCTACCAGCCCCTAGGCTGCTGCCCAGACTTTGCTGACACAGCGTAGCTCACTGAAGGGCAGAAAAGTCACTGTGGTGTCGCTCAGGCAGAACTTTTCGGAGATCTTCCCGCTCGGAGGCTGGGAAAGCTGTTTACAGGGAGATGTCGCCCTGAAGCGCCCTCTGCTGGGGGAAGGTGCATTGCAAGAACTCAAGGAGAACTGGGAGGCAAAAACCCAGCAATGTCCCCTCCAAGCAAGCAGAGGCTCATTGTGGTTTTTATTTGCATTTCTCTGATGATTAGTGAGGTTGAGCATTTTTTTATATGTCTGTTGGCCATCTGTATGTCCTCTTTGGAAAAATGTCTCTTCATGTTCTCTGCCCATTTTTTAATTGGGTTATTTGTTTTTTGGTGTTGAGTTGAATTCACTTTGTGAGGGGTGTAAATATCTAACTAGTACATTGTTTTGTACACCTGAAACCAATAAAAAATAAATGAAATTTTTTTTAAAAAGCAGAGGCTCAGAGAGGTTCCAAAACCTTGCCAGAGAATTAGCAAAGCTGGAGTTTGACCCCGATCCATCTTTCCTATGTTCTGCTTCCTCTCTGAACAAACAGAAGTACAAGATCAAAGCTAAGTCTGCCCAGAGACTGCCCAGAGATGGAAGGGTCTGTGTTCAGTGGAGTCAGTGGGGAAGGCCTCCGGATGAGGTGAGGATTCAAATGGACCTTAGGAGAGTCCCGATTTGGAAAACCATGGAGGATATAGGAGGAGGTAACTTCCAGGCTGGCTTTGCAACACAGGCCACATTGGACAATAACACAATCCACACTGGACAATTTCACACGCTGGAGAGTGGACCCCATCTCAGACAAGACTCAACTCAGCCAGTAGAGAACGGTAGAAAACTGGAAGTAGGCCCTGAGAAGAAAGTCAGAGGTAGAACGGAATCAGGGAAGTCCTTATAAGCCAAAGAAACGGAATTTGAATGGATGTGAAGTCAACACATTTCCAGAGAGCCAGCACCCATGGATGTGGGGTTTCTGGAATTCCTCAACTGCGTGCCAACCTGTCGGGAATATAGAGAAGCAAATGCCAGCTTTGGAGTTGGGCAGACCAGGACTAGAGTACCAGCTCCAGTGGTTAAGCTGTGTGTCCTGGGGCAAGTCCCTCAACCTTTCTGAGTCTCAGGATTCTTCAGGTGTCAGTTGGAAACAGTAATACCATTTTGCAGACTTGCTCAGATGAAGTCCCTCGCAGACAGCCTGGCACACAGCAGGCTTTTAATCAATAGCAGTGTCACGCAGGGACTCAGCTCCGGCTCCCCACACAAGAACGCAGGACATGGTGAGGCCAAAAAGGAACACCCACGGAGCCATAGATAGGGGAGTCATACCACTATATTCTCGCTGGCAGCTGGGTTGGAGACACAGGGAGCAAACATCTGCCAGTATCCCAACAAGGGGTCTTCCTGCACCCCAGTCTCGCTGGCGGCCGGAAGAGACACAGGAAGTAGGATCCACACAATCCACAATCCACTGTCCACTTTTCTGCCTGCCAACCAACCAACAAACCAACCAGCGTAGCCACAGCGGTTATATCAGTGGCTAATGGCCAACTAGTCACAGCTGATGGCCATCTGCTACCCGAGCCAGCACCTTTCCACGTGAGGCCGAGAGCCTGGAAACTGCTCTCTGGGACTCTGTCCCACAGGTAGCTTCCTTCCCCCCTCCTATTATTTACTCTGTAGGCCCTTCCTGTCTTCTAAGACAGTCATGTCTCTGAAAGTAACCGTTTTAAAATTCAGAAATTCCAGGATTCCTAAAACAGGTGCAACTGGAGAGTGCCAAGGTATTGGCGGCATATAACATCCTCTTATTGAGATTCTGACCACTGAGCTCAGCCCTTGGAAGGAAAAGATCAGGTTTAGGGGACAGAGTCACTGTGTCCTTGGCTCCTGGACCAGATGGTACCTTGCAGTGGTATTTCATACCCCATCTCCACAGGGCAAATAACGGTACTTCTTTATCTTTTAGGAGGAGAAGTCACCAAACCACGGTTTGCTCAATTCTTCCATGGCAGCCTGGCTAGTCTCACCATCCGCCCTGGAAAAATGGAGAGTCAGAAGGTGATTTCCTGCCTGCAGGCCTGCAAGGAAGGGCTGGATATTAATTCCTTGGAAAGCCTTGGCCAAGGGATAAAGGTAAGGAAGGAGCCGGCATCACCCCCGGAAGATGTTGATCCCTGAGGTAGAGGCTGCCCAGTCCCAGTGCACTCTGGGAAATGGAGTCTTCCCCTGTCCAGTTGCACAGAGATGGTGCCACAGCAAAGGTGCTGCCACAGCGAGGAGGGTAGTGACCATGATGCTCTGATGGACTCCAGATGCCATCTCCTGAAATTCCTAGACAAAGCCCTTGTGTATAATCAGTTCACACTACCCAAAAGCCAGCACACGTTCGATGGCTCCCTAGGGGGAGTTGCTATGTTTCACTTGTTTGTTGGTGGGTTACTTGTTTTCTTGTTTATTTGCCTAACGGAACTGAAGCAGCATGCAAGAATACACTCCAAAATATTTTTTAAAACAAAACTGTTTGGACCATGTAAGACACAAATTAGAAAGGAAGGTGAGTCCCACATGGCGTGGAATTAGAAAGCAGACGTGGTGGTCCCTGGGTCTTCCGTTACTAAGTTGAGGCATACGCTGAGCTCCGAGCAGTCTCTGGCTATCAGAGGGAATGAAAGCAGATTCATGATTTTTATCATCTCTACAAAAGAAACACTTTTAAATAATCCTAGAAAATCAGAGCTGCTTTCTGAGAAAAGCTCCTCCTGAGGGGTGCACGAGGTGGCCGGCTGTGCCTCAGCAAGCGCCTCCCTGCCAGGCCGGGATCCTCCTGGCCTCGCCTGGACCTCAGGGGTTCCTGTGAGCGTGGAGTCTCTGGGGTCCTAAGCGAAGAGCAGGAGAAACTTCACAGTGGCCCCCACTTAAACATAAGAGATCCCATGAGAGCAGGCATCCTCCTCTCTGGAAGCTGCGGGGCTTACCCTCTGCCTCTGGGGCCATAGGACAGCCTCCTGAGGTCCCAGAAGCTGTGATGGTTCCCTGCTTGGCCATTTCTCAAGAAGCGTGTGACCGGAGCAGAGGCTTCCCAGCCCGCCTCCCTCCCCTACCCAGTGCTGCCTAGGGAGGCCCCCCCTGCAAGCCCCGCGCTGGGCCTGCCTCTCCTGGACAAGGAGTCACCCGTCCAACAGAGAGCCCTCTTATTTAAGCTGCCATTGGGCTTGTGGGGCCTGACGTGGGGTAGCCTGGGGGGTTAGTGACCTGAGCACACGCTGCTTTTGTTTAACTTGCAGTCGCATCAGCAAACATTCCATGGACACTCGTATTCAGTTTCCAACCAGGTAGAGGGACACAAAAATGAATATTCCACGCTTAATGTCTTCAGGGAACTCAATGGCCCAAGCTGACATTCGTAATCCAATGTGGTAATTGCTACAATGGTGATGAACGCTAATATTGACTGAGGCTCTCCCAGGTGTCAGGAACTAGTCTAAAGCGTTCTGGGTATTAACTCACGTAAGCCCTACAACAACCTTATGATTAAAGGCACCGTAAATCTTCTCATGTTGCACGTGAGCAATGGAGGACTGAAAGAGAAAGGACACTCACCTAAGATCCCAGAGTCAGTGATGAGCAGGGCCAGAATTTGAACGCAGGCCAGCAGTCCTGCTTCGAGGCTCCAGAACTTGGAGGAACAGCAGTTAGGGAAAGCTCCTTGGAGGAGGCACAGTCTGAGCAGAATGTTTCAGGATAGGTAGTAACCAACCGGGAAAAAGGCAGGGGCACAGAGGGGGATGAGAGAGCATGGCTTTCACTCTGGGCAAAACCAAGAGCCCGAGGGACGGCAGAGGGCTGAGGAACCCACAGGGGACCCTGGAACTCCAAGAAGGCCAGTGTTACAAGTGCCCAGACTGCAGGAGGAAAGGTAGAAAGTGTAGCCAGAGAGGTGGGCAGAGGTCCTGTCAGGGGCCTTGGTAACTATGTTTAGGTGTTTACTTTGTTTTTCTGTTAGCAACAGGCAGCCACTGAGGGGGTCCAGGCAAGGCAGGTGTGGGGCTTAGCATGTTCACCTGGAGACTGGGTCAGAGGGGGAAGATGGGAGAACACAGACAAGGTAAGGCAAGAATGGGTTTCCAGAACATTGTTTAACTTGTATTAAATATACACACGCGCACACACACATACGAGCGCTCTCAAAAGCTAGTCACCTGTCACTGAAGGAACCTCCTAAGACTGCCTCAGGGTGGAAAGGTGGTCTATGTACGGCAGCTGGTCCAGGCGAGGCCCTCGTGGTACATCTCACATAGATGGCCTCACATGCAAATCCTGTGGGCTGGTCCTTGACATACTGCTTGTGTTGTTTTGTTAGTGTTTTGTCAAACCAGTGATGCAGAAATCTGTCTTCCAACCCTCCTCTCTCTGTCTGATTCTTGACTTGCTCCCTACCCCTGAGTGGGTCTTCTCTGCACTGGACCATCCCAAGGGAGCAGAGTTTCAGGATTGCAAGCGCTACGGAACAAACAAACCACAGATGTTGAACTTAAAAGCCACACGTCTCAGAATTATAAATTGAGAACCAGAGCAATTTCGAGTCACAGCCTATGAAAAAAGGAGGTGCTAAACTAAGTGGCACGAAAAGCTGGGGGGTAGGAGGCTAATCTGACTTTTCAGGATGCCACCTGCTCGTAACCAGTCACCTCAAAGGATCCTTTTCCATCCTGAGGGCACAGCTGGCAAGGACTCATGCACTGTGTGAGAAGTTAATGATAAGACACACAATTCACAGTGCAGCCTCTGGGGGCTATTTTAAGTTCATTATCCCTACTCCTCACAACAAATTAAATAGTATGACCCCATTTCAGAAATAGGGAGACTGGGGCTCAGGGACTTGTCCACATTCAGACTAGAAGGCATTCTTAAAATTGTTAGAACTTCCTTCCTGCCCATCCTCCCTCCATTTATCCCTCATTTCATTTCTGAAAAGTGACTATTATTTTCTTTACCAGTTCCTGCTCCCTTCCCTCCTCTCTGGCTATTGAAAGAAGTGAGGTCCTCGTGCAATTAAGGAAACTTCCCGTCTTCTCACAGGGCCCCACTCTGTTCCTCTTTTCACTTGTTTTCCCCTGGATCATGCGTATTTCTGAATATCTCTCCAGCATGTCTGGAGTCATCAAATGGTTGGAGGGGCTTGCTATCTAGTATCCATACAGGACACTGTGGAACAGCCACCTTCCTGATGACTACCCTGTTCTGATTCCCACAGCGTAATCCCTGCAGGTCTGTCATCTCCACAGTGGAAAGAGTGGGAAAGAGCAGGAACTTGGGAATAAGACAATCCTTGGTTCAAATTACAGTGCAGATATTTACTAGCTGGGTTACTTTAGGCAAGGTACTTTAATCCCTTAAGCCCTAATTCCCCCATGTAAAAATGGACTTAACATTATTTTGCAGTGATGTTGTAAGAATTGAAATATATATATATTTATATATATATATATATATATATATATATTTATATATATATATATATATTTATATTTATTTATATATATATGTAGAGAGAGAGCGAGAGACATAAACAGAATAGATAGATGATATAGATACAGATATAGACATAGACATATGGATACAGACATAGCACAGACGCAGACAGAGACACTGACATAGAGATGGATATAAATCTCCCCTAGGAAATCTAATAAATAGGCTCCCAACAAATCACAGTTCCCTTCTCCTGCTGGGCTGGACTTGTACTTGGTGTTGCTGCTGCCTCAGCTTCTTTTGAAAAGTAAGCCTGGGTGCGCGTTGTGGTCAAGATGCCTCTAATGTGGCAAATCTGGCCCAGCCCTGAGGGGCCGGCAGGTGTCCCAGGGAACGCAGGGTGTCTGGACTGCCATGGCTGGCCTGTCCTCGAGGAAAAGGCCATGGCTCTCAGCAGCATTTTACTGATTTCCCAGCCTGCTAGGTGGATAGTGACACAGGTAGGTCCCCTAGGAGAGCTGACCACTCTGCAAAGGCCATCTATCCAGCAGCTTTTTGGCTTAACACAAGGAAGCACCGTGGCTACAACACAGCTTCTTAGGGGAGAGTGAATGCTGTCACCGTTTGCTCAGTCCCCAGGAAGCCATCTCCAGTCCCCGTGGTAATACCTATACCACCCTGTGTCCCACACAAACCAGTCACGCCACGGGGCTGTGAACACTGCAGTTTAAAAACACAAAACAAACACACAACAAAAACCTACTTAATGGAAGGTGTTTTGATCCTACAAGAATGTGTTGATGGCTAGGCAGTCCTTGGGATGCTCTGGCAACCAGCCTAGGATATTAACTGGTATCCAACACATTCCCTGACTGTCCTCTCCCAGGGTGGTTGCAATGGAAATGTGCCCTCTTCTGATTGCCATGGCGGGGGTGGGGAGGGGGGTGCTGCCAATCCAGCCCTCTGGCAGAACTCGCTTTTCCTGCTCAGCACTCATGCCAGGCTGAGGCTGGGCTCCTCCACAGGGGTCATCTCCTGGTCTCATGATTGTCATGTGCTAGACCCTGTGGGATGCTAAGAAAAGTCAGTAGACCCTGCCCTCAAGGTGCTCACAGTCTGCTGGGGGTGGTAGACAGACAGACAGAATCAGCACCACAGGACTCTGTTATAGCAGGGATGGTGGTGGGGCAGGAAAACCTGTAGGAACGTAAGAGGTCGTTTTAGAAGAATGACCTTGAATCTGCTCAAATCGGAATCAGGTGATTTGTGATACTCAGAACTGTAATGATTCACCAGCGCAAGACAGCTAGTGAGTCATCCACAGCAAGAGAAAAGCCAACCCAGAGGCTGAATGCAGCATCTGCTTTGCACGTGACGGGGCTCCTGAATCCAGCACAGAGAGTGGTGCTTGTGACCGGATGTCATGGCTCAGAGAGACCCAGCTCAGGGCTTTGAGGAAAGGACGGAACTGGATCACAGAGAAAGAAGAGCAATGAAGACAGGGGAATGAGCAGAAGCAAAGACTCAGTGCAGACAGAATTACAATGTTAAGGATCATGATAAAAGCTATCACAGATTGACACTTTATATACATTATCTCATTTAAGCCCCAGACAGGTAGATATTAAGATCCCCATTATTTTAAATGAGGAAATAAAGTCCAGAAAGGAGAAGTATATAGTCCAAAGTTGTCCTGTGTAGTTTGTACTGCAACTGGGGTGTGGCAGTCCACAAAGCGCATGATCTTTCAGGGATGTCACACAGCCATGGGGAAGTGAGAATCATATCCAGGAAGGGCTGAATTCTTCCAGTGGGTTAAACAATTGCAGTAGAAAATGACTCCAAAATCTCTATGGCTTAACGCTGAAAATTTATTTTTCTTTTACATTAAGCTGGGGCGGTCAGGCGGAGTTTCTGCCTAGAACGCCGTAGGCAGAGCAGAGAAAGAAAAAGGCCGGAGCATCCTGTAGGACTTTCACTGCCTCCTCCCAGAGCTCCCACATCCCTTCCTCTCACATCTCGTTGGCCAGATGCCGCCATATGGCCCTGCCCCTGCATGGCACAAAGTAGTTGGGCAGTGCGGCCTCCAGGATGCCCAAGAAGGAAAGGAGAACAGGGTTTGGTGAGCACTATAATGGCTCCCACAGAGGCTTGACTGAAAAAGATGAGTGACTGAAAAAAAGAGTCCTTTGGAGGAGGAACAGGAGATGACACTGTCTAAAATGTGGGCCAGGGGTGGGGGTGGGACCATTCGCTCATGCATCTCACAAGGGCTTACAGGGCACTAAGACAAGGTTCTGAGAATCAGGGATACGAGCCGGAGCTCCTGTCCGCAGTGAGCACGTGCTCATTGCTCTAATCTACAATTATACCACGATTTCATCAGCACTATAGGAGCCCAGTGGGAATCGACGTGAAGGAAGCTGGGGGGGTCGCCTCCAGGAGGAGGGAACAATGAAACATTCACATGATATTTGAAAGAGACAAAGACTAAGCTGTCAGTTGGCTGAGGGCCACGATGCAAGGGACGTACGTGGGTCGATGTCGCCATAGTCCTCAGGAGACATCCTAAAAGGAGGCTCCTTTTAGGGTCCAAGCATAGAACAAGGAACTCTTATAAAGGCGCCCAAGTCATATCAGGGTGAAGCGCAAATAGATAGATTTTTCCTGAAGCCCATGAAAACATACTCAGTCTCCTTCGTGGTAAGAGAAATGCGAATTAAAACTACACTGAGATGGTACGTATCATCTATCGGATTGGCAAAAATCTCAAAGTCTGACAGCACACTCAATTGTTGAGGTTTTGAGAGCCGAGGCATTCTCATGCACTGTGAGAAGAAGTGTATATTGATATACTCCCCAGCAATGGGAAGTTTGGCAACATTTGTCAAAATTTAAAGTGCATATGCTTTTTGATCTAGAAATTATGCTTGGAGGGATTTACTCGACAGATATATCTATACTTATGAAATAGTATGTGTACAAGATTATTCATTGTGGCATTAGAAAAAGATATTTTTTTATAATTTTATATATATATATGATTTATTAGCTATTCAAAAAAATATATAATCATTGCCAAGTAAGTACATAAAAATGTAGCCATGTCCCTCTTTCCTGTGACCTGAGCGTTGGACACATAATCTGAATCCACAGATATGTTCCTGACATTTTATTAATAGCCGTTCCTCATTAATCTTGCTCAGAAGTATGTCAAGATCAGTAACTCAGACCAGTACAAGAACTGGTCTCCATGTTCCATTCAAAGAAGAGTAACTGGGGGCAGGGGGGTACAGGGAGAAGCGTAAGTCTGTATCTAGTTCATCTAGTTTGAGGACCCAAGTGACTCAGTGAGAAGCATCGCAGCCCCTGGCCTCACCAAGTGTGGGATACCAGGGCCTCAGAATGAAATGAATAGAAACAAACCTAGGGTATTTGGTAGGCGTGTAATCAGCAAGTGAGTAAAACTCATGGGAAACCGGAGTTTAGCACCCAGATAGCAAGACCAAGAATCAGATCTAAGAGAGAAGGACAGCCATTAACTAAAAAATGAGCTTGAAGATTAGAAGCTAAGATGGGGCACGGGTCAGGAAGTGGAGTAGAGGCTGAAATGAGGAGTGGTTCAAGGTCAAGGACAAGAACAGCAAAAGGAACCAAAGCTCCAAGTTACTGGGCTGTTGGCTGAGGGGCGGACACTCCAAGGGCTGCAAGTGTCTGGTTAGGACGCCATAGTGGCCCAGGACCTGGGCTGCTCCCGCGGAGGGCTGGGCTGCAGGAGCCCTGTGACTGGAATTTCAGAATTCCATGCTGTGGCTCAGGCCGACATTACTGGGGGTTACAATCCCCAGGGATCTTACAGGGGAGGGTCCTGAAGCCCACCGGTGGTAGTAGGAGCTGCCTGAGGGGTTAAAGCAGTGCACACGGCTGCTGCACTCACAGGGACTTGGGAGGTACCTGTGCCGGCCTCCGTGGCCTTTTCATGGAGATGGAAGGTCTCCACGGGACTGTGTACATCGCTCGTCATGCTCTAACATGACACCCACTTTTGTCTTCCAGTATCACTTCAACCCCTCGCAGTCCATCCTGGTGATGGAAGGTGACGACATCGGGAACATCAACCATGCCCTCCAGAAGGTCTCCTACATCAACTCCAGGCAGTTCCCGACCGCGGGTGTGCGGCGCCTGAAAGTCTCTTCCAAAGTCCAGTGAGTGGACGACCGTCAGCCTGGGCCCAGCTGCGGTGGGGGAAGGGCCCCTGGGGAACATTCCCTTGCGAAAAGGATTCACCTCTCTTCAGCTGTTCCCAGTTTCTCTGCTATCCCTATGAGGACTCCCCAGTAAATCTTCATTCTCCTTTTGTTTTCTTCTTAAAGAAAGTGTTCTGTTGTTTTACCAACTCAAATCCAACTTTCTCTGTTTTATCTGTATCTGATCAAATGCCTAGAAGGCACTGTTTCCTATAAATTCTCAGAGAGCTGTGTTGTTGTTTTTTGTTTTGTTTTTTAAGGAGGGCGCAGCTCACAGTGGCCCATGGGGGGATCGAACCGGCAACCTTGGTGTTATTAGCACCACATTCTAACCAACGGAGCTAACTGGCCACACCTAGAAAGCTGGGTTTTAAGTGGTGTGATTTAAGGGTGTACAGTGCCTGGTACATAGTAGGTGTTTGACAAATGTTTATTCATTAAATTAACCAACCCAGCTTTGTAGAGCTCCTAAATACTGTGAGTATGCGAGAGAAAGAGAAGGCACAGTTCTTGTTGCCAGGGAGCAGAGTTTAATTAAGGAGGTGAGGCTATTACTGAAGCCTGTGGATAACTCCCTTACTGGCCTGCCAAATCATTTCTCAGCCATAGGCAGCTAGGAAGGGGACTCCAGAAAAACTCCTGGAAGGTGGAAGTTGAGTCACCCGGAGCCAGGAGGACCCAGAAAGACAGGAACAAAGGTGGGAAAGATGGGTCTGCTGACTGCCACGCTGCTGGCACCTGACAAGTGCCATGACAAAGCCCACAGGTGGGAATTGCATTCAATAGCTCTAGTAATGGGGGAAGTGCTCCCCACTCCACACTAAAGATCCCCCTTGGAGGCCTGAGGTAAGGAGAAGTCACCTCCGGGTCAGGCCACAAGTAGTAAACACCACCTCTGGGCCTGGCTTCCATACACTGGCAAGAGGAGGGGTGTCCTCTATAAATGGGAGAGGATGGTGTGGCAAAGGCCAGAGAAAACTGGGAGCAGGAGCCCACCACCTCTCCCGCACTTCATCCACCTAGAGAGGAGGATGGATTGGCTCAGCATGGGAGCCACCCAGACTATCCTTCCCTCAGGAAGTCTCCCAAGGGATGCAGGATGGGATGCCAGCAGCTGGAGCCCACCAGCATTCCCCGAGCATCCATCCGGACCCTGCAGTTCTCCACGGTAGTCTTGGCCTTGGCCTAGATGACCAGCAGAGAGGACCAATGACACAGATGCCCCATGAGGTCTGATGAGAATGTCAAATCTGTCAACATTTACTGAGCTCCCACCATGATGCAGGCTCCTTGGTTGGCTTTTCTATACGTTGTCGCATTTAATCCCTACTAGTGCTATAAGGTAATTCATCATTGTCATTCCCATTCTATAGATGAAGAAACTGAGGTTCGCAGGGGCACCTTGCCCAGTATCACCCTGCCCGGAAGTGGCAGAGCCAGGCCATGGGCACTTGCCTATCTAATTTCCCAGGATTTGCTCTTGTTGTCACACCATTTTACCTACCAGGTGTTTTTGTGGCAGTGGATCAGAAAAAAGAGCGTGCTGAGCTCCGCACTCTGCCAGATGTGCTGGTGTGATACCCTCAGAGAGAGATAACACATGGGCGGAGGCAGGGGAGTATAGCCCTGGGGTCTCACTTAGTAAGACGGCTGTAACCGACCAGTTAGACAACCATTTGCTTACCAAACCCTAATGCACAAAACAAGCAGTTGCCATCTAATTAACGTCGCCATTGATTACTTTGTTAAAGGATAATTAAAGGTTTAATGGTGACTTGTTGCTGGTATGGAAATTTCCCATTTCTCCCAGGAGCCAATCTTTTTAAGTCCCTTGATTGTTAGTCGTTTGGACCGTAATGTGTCTTTAAACTTAAGTGTCTGCTGACATCCTGGGAGACTCTTAGGCAATCAGGCCGCCTCATCAAGAACCAGCAGTGGCTGTATGTGTCCCTGTCCTTGGCACGTGATGGATGGCTCCATTGTGTCTCTCCAGGTGCTTCGGGGAAGATGTGTGTATCAGCATCCCGGACATGGACGCCTACGTAATGGTGCTGCAGGCCATGGAGCCCCAGATCACCCTCCGTGGCACCAACCGCTTCTGGAGACCCGCAGCCCAGTTCGCAAGTGCCCGGGGAGTCATCCTCTTTCCTGACATCAAGATCGTGAGCACCTTCGCCAAAGCCGAGGCCCCAGGTGACTTGAAGACCACAGGTACAGGTACCTCCTGGGTTGTGGACAGGGGGCCTTGAGTTCTCACAGCCACTGTCAGATCAGACGTCAGGATAACAGTATTGTTCCCCACAGCAAAGTGTTTTCAATAGCAAAGCAAACAAACCTAGGAGAAACACAGACAAACAACAGGAGGGGGATGAAAGGTTCAGCAAATCATGGTCCCCCATTTAAGGGCTGTGGTGTGGGAGGAAAGGCATTTATGCTAAATGGTAGGTGGCAAAAAGCAAGATGCAAACTACAGAGTATCTACACATAGACTGATCTCAATTATGTAAAGAAAAAAGTACATAGAGAAATGCCAAGAAGAAAACACGCCTAATGCTAACAGTGACATTCTCTGAGACGCATAAGAGCCAATTTGTCTCTGCTCCCTTTCACTTTTCTACAACTGTGAAACGTTCTACAGTGATTGTTATTATTTTGATAATCAGGAGGAAAGCTAAAGAAACACACAAAAATCATAACTGCATCCTAATGTAGACACAGTAAAAGTCTTGTTCAGCAATATTACTGTAAGCTCTCCGGGAACCTTCCCGTTGTTCTTTCCAACGGTTTCATTATTGGGAGGGCTGTGCAGTGAAAGCAGAGTAATTTGAATTATCTGCCAGGGAGAAACACTTAGTTGCACGGAACGCTACAGTATATTCTGCTGGCTTGAGGAGAGGCGGGTTGGGAGGCAGGAAAAAGAAGAAAGGGAGGGAAGGAGGGTGTGAGACAAACCTGGGGCCCAGATCTACCGGGGAAATACCCATTTGAGAACTGTTGTGCTGCCTCATCCAAGAGAATACTTTCAACTCCCCCGCTCTCTCTCCAGCAGCTGCTAATGATGTCCTAGCTCCAGTGGGCCCGAGTCCCTGAAGGGCTGCTTCTCTAATGATCTTAATTACCCATGGACTTGACCCACCCTGGTTCCTAGTGAATGGGGGGCACCACAAAAAGCCCTTCTTAGCTCGCTCACAAAAATAGATGGTGCCTTACCACCTGTCTGGGCAGGGCAGTTTCCTAGTTCCTCTCCAAGAGGCAATAGGCTGTGTGATCCTCCCTCTCCCCTTCATCTGTGGCTCAAATCAGACTGACAGAGGAAGTTGCCTCTGAGCTCAGTGGTTGCAGGCCTAGCTGAGAGCAGCTGGACTTGTTAGGCCTGATACCAGCACACGGGCAATGCAGGGGAAAGCAATTACCTGTGTCCCTATCTTACCTTCTGTTTATGAGAGAAGCGTGCAAAGCCAAGTGCCAGAGGCCCTTTATTAGGACTTCTAAAATTCTACTCTTATTGTGAGTAGAATAATCATTATAATGGGTGCCTTAAACAAGCAGGCGCATGGCATCTGCCACCGGGCCTCAGTAACCCCTCCAGCACCGTCTTCTGTCCCCATGGACCTGCTCTTTGTGCTATTTCAATACAAAGGACGGGAGAGTCCCCCATACATACCTCTCGCTCACACACGTCTGTATTAGTTCCCGTTCTTGCTCTTACTCTACCCTCTGCCTGGAAGGTTCCTCTCCCTCCCCATCCTCACGACTGCTGGCAAACAGCTCTACCTTCAATGCCTCTTCCAGAAGGCTTTCTCTACCACCACCCTGCCCCTAGACGGGGTTAAGTCTCCTGCTCTATACCCCACAAACCGCCAGTGCTGCCCTCCAATACACAACTTTTGCTAGCCCTCAGGGGTGAGTGCCTGTTTGCTAAACCAGACCAGAAGTTCCACAAGGACTCAGCCATGGCTGATGGTTTCGAAGTCTCTGAGCGCAGTGCAGGCCCTCTGCACAGTGGGGATCGAGGAAACTGCCCATGGAAGGTACTACAATGCAAAGTAATGCAAGCACAAAGGAACTGAGAAAATGGCAGAGACC
Source organism: Rhinolophus sinicus (assembly GCF_036562045.2). Classification (NCBI taxonomy): domain Eukaryota; kingdom Metazoa; phylum Chordata; class Mammalia; order Chiroptera; family Rhinolophidae; genus Rhinolophus; species Rhinolophus sinicus. Next base: position 38,520,451 of record NC_133759.1, read on the forward strand.
ACACACCCCCTACATAGCAGGAATAATCAGCCACATCCAGAGAGAGGAGCAAGGATAACCTTGCTCAGGCACATCTAACCTGACCTGACAAGAAGCTGGCAAAAAAAAAAAAAAAAACAGAAACCATGAGGCCAATTGAAATAGATACACTATTATTGATAGACTTTGTTTTAAGCGTATGTGCTTTCAGATTTTGTCAATGACACATGAAGCCATTGAGATTGGCAAGCATTTAAAAGTTAAGCATAGAAAAGTATTTATAATAACGTATGTCTAGTGAGAACAAAAAATATTTTGGATATCTCTAAAAAATTAAAATATAAAATAATTTTCTCATGTTCAGTGAATCCTTTTTAATTTCTGTTTTCGTAAATGTTTTATAATGCACAAAATGTTAGTCTTCTTTATAAATAAATAAATAAATAAATAAATATACTTATTTAAATAATTTTCCAATAAAAGGCTGTAAGAGCAAAAGCATTTGAAGACTACTGGCCCAGAGGTTAAGATTTTACAAACTGTAGAATCAGAAGGTTGTGTCTGTCCCAGCTCCTTCCCCACTGTCTATGTGACCTTGGGCAATCCACTTCATCCCTTGGGCCTTCCATTTCCCCATCAATGAAATGGAATGACAATAGTACCCCCTCTAATGTGTGTTAGAATTTTGTTTGCACAGTGCCTGGTACATAGCAATGACTCCATAAATGCCAATCACTTTATTTTAAGGTGAGATTGTAAGTTAAGATTGTCTATCTGTCCAGCATTCAAATACTCAGACATACTCTGGGGAAATTTAGGGCCCCTCAAAAATCAGGCAGGCACATCTAAACTGACTGACAGCCTGTCAATTAGACTAACGAATTTACTTATTTAATTATATTAAATAATTATTTAAATATATTAACACTGCAGCTCCATTGAGCAATGTGTAGTAATACTGCTCTAAGCCAGTGTCCGGGTTGGATCCTGGGGACTCGGTCACAGACAGACAATACTTCTGCCCCTGAGGACCTCAGAGTCGTGGAGAGAGCCACAAGAGCATGGTGGAGGGGCACTTATCTCTGGCCCCAAATGAGAGCTATTGCCTGTTGAGCACCTATTATGTGCCAGACACCATTTTAAATCCTCTCAAGACCCTCTTTGCCATCTTTACAATCATGAATTTGAGGGGTAGGTAGTTTCTCGAACATGATACAGCTTCTCAGTAGCCACGCCGGTATTCACATTCACCCCGTTTGACTCCTGTGTTCATAGTCTTCACACGAATTCATACCGCCCCACCTCAGGGGCAGCCCGGGCATCCACGCGGCAGTGGTGGTACTTAGGGTGGCAGAACCTCTTCTCCTGACCCAGCCTTGACCTGGTGTAAGCACGAGGAGGAAGAGGGCGAGAAAGGGACGTTGTCTGGGCTGTCCTCGTGCCTCTTACCCATGTGCCTGTCTTCCCACAGCCCCCAAATCTGCTGTCTTAGAAGAGATGCTTCACAACTTAGATTTCTGTGACATTTTGGTGCTGGGAGGGGACCTGGACCCGAGACAGGAGTGCTTGGAGCTTAACCACAGCGAGCTCCACCAGAGACACCTGGACGCCACCAACTCCACTGCCGGCTACTCCATCTACGGTAAGGCCACGCTCAGCCCCTTTGCCCAGTGGTCTCCCCTCAGAGTGGCTTTATCCAGGGAGTCACGAGTGTGATGGCGCTTCATCACCATTGGAGGTGGGGTCAGGTGGGGGCCCTTGACCTCAGAGCGTAGACTTCTAGCACCTCCTCCTTTGGCGAAATACTCCAGCATCTTGAGGACCTGGACCACATGCCCCTCACTCCTGGGGAGGTCTCCTTGTAGGTGGATGACTTCTCTTATGTTTGATCTCAGCAAATATTCCAGCAACATTTGGCACATTGAGGCCAAACATTCCGGTCAGAGCACAATGTATGTGAAATCCTGTGGATCCGTTTAATTGGCTCCTTAGAACTTCTGCTTCTGCACATTGTCTGTCCCTAAACATCTCAAGCACTCAACCTGGCCAAATTCAGGAGACCCACAGGCCCCAGCAGCTGCAGCCTGTCTCCCCATCTCCTCGTCCACCTTCTTATGACAGGTGTGGTCTCTTGGCACAGGTGTGGGCTCCATGAGCCGTTATGAGCAAGTGCTGCGTCACATCCGCTACCGCAACTGGCACCCGGCTTCCCTGGAGGCCCGGCGGTTCAGGATCAAGTGCTCAGAACTTAATGGGCGTTACACCAGCAATGAGTTCAACTTGGAGGTGAGTGAGCGCTGCGGCTGAAAAGGAAGCCCAGGTTCACCCATCCCTTCCCTTGTTTATTCAGACGGACGGCTGCCCCTGGCCCACTGGCCACTCCTGGTCAACAGCACCTCTCCCTCCTCTTCCCAGGTCAGCGTCCTCCATGAGGCCAGAGTGTCAGACAGGGAGCACGTCAACCACCTTATCGTGCAGCCTCCCTTCCTGCAGTCCGTCCACCACCCTGAGTCCCGGAGTAGCTTCCAGCACAGTTCAGGTAAGTTCCCTGGCCCCAGGTGGTCATTGTGACTCAAGACCATCCACGCCCCAGACAGTTAGGGGGCAGCAGCCATAGGTGCCCAGCACTGTGGGAGGGACCCAACAATGGAGGAGCTGTGGGCCCTGGCGTGGAGACACTCAGCCTCAGTGTGGGGCCAGTCGGGTAAACAACAACTTCCAGACGATACATAATAGCACAGGTTAGTATAAAGGGCTGTGGTAAAATTTTGCAAATGCTTTTAGGCCCAACTCACAACCACATCCTGTATGAAGCTTTCCCTGTGCACCGTATTGCAAAGTCCCCTACGGATACTTCTATTCCAGCACTTGCCATATTGTATTACTGTCTGCCGGGCACTGACTCTGTTCCCACTACGCTCCACAGTGCCTGGCGCTCAGTGGGACCTTTCCTATAATGTGAGGGGAAAGGCAAGAGATAGAAAGAATTTGCATTTATTGAGTACCTACTATGTGCTTGGGTGGCAACTCAGAGATTATTTCATTTGTTCCTCACAACCACCCATGAGATAGGAATTATGAAGTCCATCGAACAGATGATGAACGTGAAACCCAGACAGACAGAGTAAGGTGCTGACCCAGAGTCCTACAGCTGGGAAGTGCGAGGGCAGATTTGAACTGTGCAGGGATGTTTCGTTCATGCTCCATCCCAAGACTGAGCTAGTTCGCCATGTCCTGTGGATTCCGTCCTCGTTGCAGTGGCCCCAAGCATCGCCACAGTGGTCATCCTCATGTCCGTGTGCGTGCTGGTGTTTGTCGTGGCCATGGGCGTGTACCGGGTCCGGATCGCCCATCAGCACTTCACGCGGGAGCCTGAGGCTGCCAAGGAGGCCGAGATGGATTGGGACGACTCTGCGCTCACCGTCACAGTCAACCCCATGGAGGTGACCTTCCCACAGGGGCTGCGGCTCAGCGCAGCGGCCTCCCCTCCAGCAGCTCCATCTCTCCTCCGCCAGAAGCCCCGCCCCACCCCGCCAGCCCATCCCCCACTGCTCCTTCACTGCTCTGAGCCCCTCCAGCCCTCTCACCCCAAATGGACCACACTCTCCCCCCATAGCACTCACTGATTTGAAATGTGTGAACCGCTCTAACCATACCGACAGAACCAGACGTTTCTTAAGGCAAGCAGCCATGGGGTGTCTATCCCTTGCCACTCCCATCGCATTTAGCTCAGCGCTAACACTTAGGGACTCGGTATTGAATTTTTGACTAATTAACAGTGTAAATTGGATGGCTTTGCTCCGTACTGCCTGCAGAGCTCGCTTACAGATTCAGAATAGGTTAAAACAAAAATACACTAATAATAGCTGCCGTTTATTGAGCACCCATTATGCCAGCCAGTGCACAGGCTGCTCTATAGGCACCGCCTCACTTAATCTCCCAGCAACCTGTGCAGTAGGAGTCATCGTCCTCGTTTACCCAGGTGGGAACCAACTCAGAGAGGACAGCGAAGTGCTCAGACTCACAGAGACGGCCACGGCAGTGCCCATATTCAAACTCCAGGTTGCCTGATTCTAAAATTCAGGTCTTTCCAGTGAGCCAGCAGCCCCCAGAATCCACCCATGAGTGTGCACGTCTCCTGCTCTGGCCATATGAGTATCAAGAGAAGCCGCTGGCATCATGCCCTTTGGTCTGGGTGGAGATATAGCCAAGAGTAGGGAAGTAGGGCAAGATCAGGAGGGATCATTGAGAAATGGAAAGATTATCCCAGCCTCGTCCCCAGTCTCGCCCTCAGCTGCTCTCACACTCAGAATGCACAGGCAGCGTGCGTGCGTGCTCAGCACGGGCGTGCGTGCTCAGCACGGGCGTGTGTGCTCAGCACGTGCGTGTGTGCTCAGCACGGGCGTGTGTGCTCAGCACGTGCGTGTGTGCTCAGCACGGGCAGGGGGTGTAGTGCTGAGCTCAGCACTATAGGGACTCGGCTTCTTTACTGTTGACGAGCTGAGCCTTGAGTGTGAGAAACAACCACCAGTCCTGCAGCAGTCTGGGTACTGGGCAAAAGTGTGCCTACCAAGGGCTAACGTGGTGATGCCAGCAGTCGGTGAAGCATGAGCAGGGAGAGCTGTTGGGGCTGGAGTGTTCCAGGAAGACTTCTCGGAGGAGGCTAGCTTATGGGAGGCCTTGAAGAATGGGTAGGATTTAAGGTAAAGGTAGAAGGGACAATACTCCAGAGAGGTGACGTGGCCAAGCAAGGGCACGCATCTTTGATGGCTGGTTCCTCAGCTCAAACCACAAATCCAGCAATCAGAATTGGCTGGAATCACCAAAAACGGGGGGGAACAGAGATAGGACTAGAAAACAGTGAGGCAAGGTTTGAGGACACAAGTCAGAACGTGAGGGGCAGGCATGTAAACTGAGGACCATGAACTGTGTCCTTCCTAAAGGAAGATTCTTGAGGGGCAGAACACCTGAGTCTTGGCTTAGAGACCTTCTGCTCCCAGAGACCTTGGATTTCCATCTGCAAAGGGGGTACAAGCTTAGATGCCATTCTCTCACCGAGAAGCCAACACTGAAGCTTTGGATCGCTGATACGGACAGCCTCCAGCAATGCCAGAAAACAAACCTTGGCCTGAAAAGACTCACTAGGGGATGTATGGGATTGGCTTAAATGTCCAGTGTCTAAAACACACGTGTCACCTTGAGTTCCTGTCGCGGAATTTGCTGTTCTTTCTTACCTTTGCCCTTGGCCATCTGATTTGTCTTTCCCCAGGGGACCTCCCTGTCAGGCCCGAGGGTTTAGCATGAAAGGGAAGAAGTTCCAAGGGGCCCAAAATGTTTCCTTAGTGGAGGGAGAAATAGAAGCTCCAACGTGGCCTCTGCTCAGCCCCTGACAAGCATGTCCCTTCTGTCCCTGCCATCCAGAAACATGAAGTGCCAGGGCGTGGGGAAGATGAGACTGAGGAAGAGGAGGAGGAGGAGGAAGTAGAGGAAGACATAAGCTCCAGCAGCAGCGACGCAGATGACAGCGACGAGGAGGAGATGGAAGACGGGATGGGCAGGGGCAGACACGGGCAGAGTGGAGCCAGGCAAGCCCAGCTGGAGTGGGATGACTCCACCCTCCCCTACTAGCACCCCGCTGTCTGGGCCTGCCACCTGTCCCTTTTGTAAGCCCCCCCGATGTATGCTGAGTCTGTCACCGTCACCTCTGATTTCTATGCCAGTGTGGGCAGGCCTTCCCCTGCTCCTGGAACCTGCCTACACAGCCTGGGCACTCCTGTGTCCCAGTCCTGGGGTGGTTCCAACAAGCCCAGTGTCATCCTCAATGGGTGGGCTTCGTCCTGCTCCTCCCCTGGGCCCCCCAGCATCCTGTCAGCCAGTCCACAGAGCTCTGCCTGTGCTCTTCTCTGCAGGGGAGAAGGGCAGCCTCTGTGTCACTCACCTCCCCCAGGGTCCGTGTTCCCCAGACCCTTGGTCTGCAGCTCACTGCGGGTACCTGACTCAGTCATCTCTGCACACAGACCCACAGGTTCTCCTTACCTGACTCTCCAGGGGGCTTCATTCAGCCAGGTGGTCAAATGTCACATACCTGAGGTCTTGGTCCTTAACACTTTAACGAAAGTCCTTGTCGAGGCAGAATTAAGTTCACAGGGAGAGGTTCACACACACACACATTCGCCCCAGTTTGGAAAGCCTTTCCCTTTGAATTTTCTGAGGTCACATAAGCTGGTACAAAAAGTCTGAAACCGTGGCCACAGCTGGATGTGGTCACCACCCAAAACTATCTGAGTCTACCTGTCTGGGCAGCTGCTGAAACCACCAGGACTGCCCTGCTCACCCAGCAGGAAGCATAGGATCCAGGAAGCATTCCACACAGGTACTGCCCCCAGGTGACAGCGGTGACAAGCCTGCAGCCAGGGATCAGAAGGAAGGGCTGATGAGGTGACATCACTGGGCCTCATGGTGGGCTCACATGTGGGAGACGGGGGTGGCTGGGCTCTCCCAGGCCAGAGGGTGACCCGAGGTTGGCAAGGCTCTCATCACCTAGGCGTATGGTCCCTCGTCTCACATTTCAGACTGGTTTGCCTCTTAAGAAAATACATTCTTCTTGGATGTATTAGAACAAGCGGGAATGGCAACAAGTCTAAAATGAAAGTTTGGAAGTGTAACTGCTAGGAATTAGCAGCATATCTGCGATAATAACAGCTGCTACTTTCTTATAAAAAGAGCAATGCTTTGGGTGGAGGGCAAATGTAACTGAAAACTTGATTTATTTATTTCTTGTTTTTAATAAGGAAATCTTTTCCATCTCCTTCCTAACACGGACACCTCATGAGGAGAATTGTTGCTATAGTAACTAGTCTGTGATCTTTTGTGGCCAAGAGAATTGCAGGCAAGAATTAGGGCCATTACAGGACTTCCTGTCTCGGGCTTTGTCCTCAGGATGTGTGATCTGTCCCTGTGCTGCCAGCTGCCCTCCGCCCAGCCCATACTGGCTTGGCACAGGCACGGAGTTGGTCCCTAGTCACAGTGGTATTCAGGTTCAAAAGCTGGTTCAGAATCTGTTCCTTCTACTCCTTATGTCATTGAAACAGTGCTTCTGAAAGGAGACTGCTGTCAAGTCCTCTTGTCTGACCTTCACCCAGTGAGGACCCATGATGGGCCTTTGTGACCTTCTGATTCCAGAAAACTACCTTATGCAGTTTTTTTTCCATCACCTCAAGTGTTTTTTTGCACCTGTTTGCTCATTTGATCCTCGCAATAATTCTGTGAGGAAGTTGGGACATCTATTGTCAGGCACATTTTCGTTATGAGTAAACTGAGGTTCAGAGACCCAAGCATCTTGCTCAGAGGCATTCAGAGATATACAAGATTAGACTCCCCACTTTCCACTCCTGGCCCTGCGCCCACCAACCTGATTCTACTTAGGTTCATATTTACGCAGCTGACAGGCATTGCTGAGGACCTACTATGTGCTGTGAACTCGACCAGCCGCTGTGAGAAAAGGCTAAAGCTGAATAAGATAAGCATCTTCCCTCAGAGGACGAGATGGTGGCAAAGGAGAAACAAAGGGGCATAAAAATTACACAAGCGACCATATAGAGGGAGTGAGAAAAGTCACAGGAAGAAAAGAGGCGCATTCACAAACCCCACCAGTGCTCTCATTTCCCTTCTTAGGGAAAAACGCCGGCAGAAGTTTGGGGTTTTATATTCATTGAATGGAAATAGACACTTCGGGGAATTCTCCCAACCAAATATCCTTTTATTACCAGGCTGTACCTGCACATCTACAAGGAGAAAATCTGTAGGACTGCATCGTCCTCACAGTCCCTTTAGTTAAATAAAAAGATTCTAGGAGCTAACAGAATTCTCCCAAAATTATGGCAGCAAAATGAATACTTTTATGTTTAAAACCAATTCTTTCTGAATTGGACTTTGATTTAAAATATGTAAAGTAAGTCCAGCATTCATGAGAGCGCTTTTCCCTGCTCAGTCTTTCGGTTTGGTTGGGATTGGGAAGGTGTTTTTTACTCTCTGGCTATCTCTGATGTCTGCATCGCTTATTCAAGGTTGAGTGAGCTGTTTGGGGCATGTAACACCTTTGTGTGTTTGGGGGGCTTGGCGGGGAGGGAGCAGGTGAAAGTGGCACTTGGCTGGGGCAGCAGAATGGTGGAGCAGACTCAGAGAGAAACAAACAACAGGGTCAAGTCCAAGTCATTTCCATCCGCTCCTGCCGTGGGAGGTCGTACCGTATGCCAGTCCAGAGAGGAGGCACTGGGAATGGTGCTGCTGGGTCCAAGGACGTTTGTCATGTTCCCAATACCCTACTCCTCCCCATGGTGAGAACAGAAGGGGAGGTTATGTAAAAGTAGCAGAAGCATCAGGGCTGATCCAGGTGAGTGGGGAGTAATGTCCTTTGCCCTCCACCAAATATTCTAACCACAAGTGGAAAATGTCATTAATCAGCCCAGCATTTTCCAGGCTCCATATGCTGGTGTCTGGGAACCAGAACTCCCAGATGAGCCGGACACACCGTGGCCTCTCATCCAGACGTCAGCAACGGCAGATGCAGATTTGAACCCGGGCAGAACAGCTGACTGGTTTGGCCAGAAGCCAGACCATTGCTTATCTCGCCAAGTGCATGATCAGATTCTGCTCTCTGAAGCTTGAAAATAGACTGACACCTCTCAAGTAAGTCAGGTGATAGGCAGGAGGCGGAAGAGGAGGTTGAGAGGGAAAAGGCCAGCGCAGAATGAGTTACCCCAGGGGAGTAAAGCAATCAACAAGCTGGCCACCCGCTTTAAAGGATGCTAAAAGTATATTCTAGTAGGTTTAATCAAATGTTATACACCTGACCAAGGCCCAATCACAGAAATGTGATTTCAGTGGGATCTCTTTTCACGACCACTTTCTTGAATGTATTCAATCATCTATGGAGCAGGGCTGAGGCCACACACCTGTGCATGTAGCAAGGGCTACACCTTGTGGACATGGACCCTCCGGGAAGAGGGCTTGTCAGGCAGGGACTCTGGTCCTGCTCCCCGCACAAGAACGCAGGACATGGTGAGGCCAAAAAGGAAGGTCCACGGAGCCATAGATGGGGGAGTCACACCACTATATTCTCGCTGGCGGCTGGGTTGCAGACACAGCAAGCAGGAGCCACATGATCCGCAATCTGCCGTCTGCTTCTCTGCCAACCAACCAACCCGCCAACGTAGCCACAGTAGTTATATCAGTGGCTAATGGCTAACCAGCCACAGCACATGGCCATCTGATCACAGCTGATAGCCATCTACTACCTGAGCCAGCACCTTTCCATGTGAGGCCGAGCCTGGAAACTGCTCTCCTGGCTCTGTCCCCATAGGGCTCCTCCTGGTGGGGAGTAGCATTCTCCATTCCTATACATGTGGCAGGGCTCGGCAAACTTTATTGTAAAGAGCCAGATCGCAAATGTTTAGGGCTTTGCAAGCCATATGGTCTCTGTTGCAAACATTCAATTCTGCCCTTGTAGCATGAAACCAGCCACAGACAATACTTAAACAAATGAATATGGCTACGTTCAAAAAAAAAAAAAAAATTTATTTATGAACACTAAAAAGAAACGAGCCCAGTTGAATTCATATTATTTTCACATCTCACGAAATTTTATTACTCTTGATTTTTATTTTTAACCATTTAAAAATGGAAAAACCTTCCTGATCCCATGGGCCATGGAAAAAACTAGCAGCCAGCCAGATTTGGCCCCCGGGCCATAGTTTGCACACCCATACCCTATGTGCATGAAAAGCAGCCCTCTGTCTCCCGAGGGAAAGCAAATTGCTATCCTAGACTCTTCCTTAAACTACCCAGTGGTCTTTGCCTCCGAAATGAACAACCAACAACACCACAGTCTTTAATTAAGCTGTTTTAAAAGTCCACATTCTGGGGAAAAATGAAAACAAAGAACACTTGTTACTTGTTGAGTTGACTCAAATGCAGGCAAGCGTTCCTCAAGAGCTGCAGGCCCCAGGTCCCGGGACCACCCGAGTGCTCACCTCACTGAGCTAAGCGCTCACTCCCAGGCACCAGGCCTTCTCTGCAAGACCCAGCTCAGAATGATTTCTAAGTAGGAGTGTCCATTATCTCAGAATGATTTTTCTATTCCAGCCCGGCTTATGCCATCACTCTAAAAATGATTCTAAAGATTTGTGACTGTAATAATCAATAGCAACCTCATCAGGAGAAAGCCCGACCCAGCACACTTCAAAATTAGCAGTCTTCTTGGCTTTATGATTCAATATTAACAAGAAAAAGAAAGGAAGACTTTTTCTTAACCATCCCCTCATTTCAATGAACCAAATCGGTGTTACAAAAAAAGTGAGGGAGGGGGTGTAATCCTTTGGAAGAATTTACCAGTGCAAAGTAGGTATTTTTCAGGTAGGATAATTCTCGGGCCTTTGGAGGATGCCCAAAGCCTCCTGCAGTGTACTCCGGCGTGGTGCTGCTGGTGGTACACGATTCTCTATCTACATCAGACATTTATCGAGGCTGACAGGCCAAAGCCCTTGGCACAATTTAATTTTCATGTAACCGCTTTCTGTTGTCCGGCTGCAGACAAAGGCAATGAGCAATGAAAGTTTTGAAGTCTGCTCCAGCACCTTCATTTCCCTGTCTGTATTTGCTTTGCTTTGTAAATTTATTCTGTACCTGCTTTATAGATCTTGCTCTAGTTTTCCTTTTGGCACCAGCTAGAAAGGAGAGTTGGCCTTACAAGGGCTGTGGATCCAAAGCCAGACTTGACTATCCCAGGGAGACAAAAAGAGACAAAAGAAGTTACCTCCACCAGCACCCCAGAAACCTACCAGATATTTCCTATATGCCATCAGTGAACAGATGGGATTCTGCGTTTGCAGCTATGTTCGATGTAATTCAGCAAATCCTTGCTGAGGGCAAGTGGTGTGCCAGGAACGGGAAGAGAGGATGAGTGAGGTGTGGTCCTGCCCATGAGGACCTCCTGGTCTGGCAAGGTGTTGGGGTGTTTCCTTTGCAGTGCTGGAGGCTGTCTGTGAGTAGTCAGAACTGCTGGGGACAGGAGTTTGGGGTTGGGAGAGGTGGGGTAACTTGCTTTGGCCATTCTCCACCCTGAGTCAGGTGGTAGGACACACATTGCTGAGCCAACCGAGATGCTCTCTAGGGGAGCAGGCAATGCCTCTCTCCATGTTTCTTCTACCCTAGTCTGACTCAGTTCACTTGTAGATGAAAGCCAGTCATCCTGTCTACTGGGCCGGAATAACGTGGCTGAGATTCAGTGAAACTAGGCCAAAGGAAGTTCTTAAGGATGAATGAACAGCAGGCAGCCAGACCTCGAAGTTGCAAAGGGCGACCTAGATAGAGGGCTGGCATGAGCCACCACCCAAAGCCACGAAACAGCCTGATGTGAGAGAGCACCGCAGAGGCCGCAGGTCAAAGCTGAAGAGGGAAAAGGGCCTGACTCCCGAGGGTTCACGCCTGACTGTGGTGCAGAGGTTCTCGAGGTGCCCGCCTGGAGCAGCAGCAGCAGGGACACCTGACAATGAATGAGAAATGCAGATTCTCAGGCCTCACCCATAACCCACTGAGCCAGACACTCCAGGGATGGGGCCCAGATGGACAACAGAAAGTGGTTACATCTGTGTTTTAATGAGATTTCCGATTCTGATGGCCACTAAGGTTTGAGAACCACTGAGACGGAGGATGAGGAGACCAACAAGCTGGCTTTGGGAGGAGATGACTATTAACAAGATAAAATCACCGACTTCTAGTGTGCTGTGAGGAGACGAGGCAAAGCAAGGGAGCCCACACACCGTCCAGGGCCCTCCAAACTCCAGGCCGTACTCTGTGAAGCAGTGGTTTCAGAGAACCCTGGTCCTAGTCCCAATTCCACTCCTCCCCTCAGGCTTGAGGCCCTTCCTGCCGGTCTGCCCCCTTTCCTCCTGGAGAGGGACACAGCCCAATCCCCTCCAGATGAGAGATGCATTCCTGATCCTCTCAGCAGCCTCCTGGCTGAGTACTCCCCAGGGCCCTAGAGGACACGTTCATTTCTCCAGCCCAGCCTGGAAAAAGTCTTCTGATTAAATGTCCAACCAATCTTCTGAGACCACAGAGATCGTATCGAGAATAACTCACCTCTAACAGATTAGAACCTGCTAACAAGAACAAAGAGGGTTTGCCAGTCGATTGTGGGTGAGAAAGCTTGGGAAAACCAGACCCAACAGGAGGAGGTAAGATGCTTCTTCGTGCCACTTAGACCCAGAAGAGTTTTTTCTTTACTGCCTGGCCTCTCTTCATGAATTCTCAAAAGAAACATTTCTTTCCCAAGACCTTAAGCCAATTGTATGTGTTTCCCTGAAGTTAGTCATTTATTGCTAATGCCTCCTATGGGACAAAAGGACAAGGAATGGGATGCCAGGCAGTTGATGGAGAGACCTTTGGTAGTTCTGGAAGCAGAGTGAGCTCTGCTCTCATTGGCAGGCCTGGATCTGTGTCGTCAGATAAAACAGGAAGCCATTATGGACTGAGGGTGAGGAGCTCTGATCCAGCCAGGACACCAGGTGGACTGAGTGAGCAGTGAGAGTGCTTGCATTAGGAAGGCACAGGTGAGATATACATGGTGTCTCCCTGGGCAGACCCTATAAGCCATTTACATTTGTCAGAAATGCAAAGAGAACCATGTCCTGACACCTGCGAGTTCCCCCCATTCTAAGGAGCAGAGAGGAGCTGGTACCTCTGAACCACTGAGGTGACACGTCTCCAGAGTCAGGGTCCCACTCCATGAGAACTTTCAGCTGAAGGAAATGGAACCACAGTGGTCCTCACCTCCCATGCCCCTGGTGGGGTGCCTGATCAGGACCCTGGAATACATGGCGTGTGCTCCCCAACTCTTTCTTCCTCTGCGGTTACAGGCCCCTTCCTCAGGGCAGGCAGAGTCACTTATCTGTCATAGCACTCTGGGTGTCTCGCATGCACCTGGCCCATAGCATGTGCTCAGTAAATGCTGCAGTGCGTGGAAAACCAGAGGTCCCTGGATCTCCGTGAATGGGCAGGGTTTGAAAAATTAAGATGCTCCAATGGAAAAAGACTCTTCCATCTTTTCTCTTAGTGTATAAGTTGAGGTCCTTTATAAAGTCAGATCTAAAAGGAATGGACGTGCAGCCCATGGGGGGAGGATAACATTCTTATTTCAAAAATGGAAAAAGAATAGGAGTAGGGTTGCTGGGAGAGTGACCCCTTCCCTGCTAGAACCAGTCAAAGGAGCCCCAATCAAGAAGCCGGGGAGGATGGGCATTGATGAGCCCACTTGCTCGGCCCAATAGGCCATGGGCAGCATCCCAACTGAGAGAAAGCCCTCATCTGTTAATGACCTCAGCCCTGTGCTTCTCTCCAGTCCCTTTTATCAGATTCACTGCAGAGGAGATTCATCAAGGTGAAGCTCAATTCTCAATAGACTAATGAAAAGAGGGCAACAGACACGTGAAGAGCCAAAAGACAGACAGTGTGTATTAATCACAGGCAACAGAAACATGTCGGGTTTAATGTCTATTTGCTTTCATCTTGAAATGAAAATGCACCTCTGCTGCCCAGACACTTTTTTTCTGACCATTTCAGAACAGAAATGTGACAGACACATGCACACACACACACACACACACACACACACACACACACACACGTTGAGGATTCTTTTCCCCAACAGAACTACCAGAGAAATGAGCCCACAGGTTGTGACTATTTGCAGAAGCAGAGAACCAAGCCCAGGTCTCAGCTACAGATTCCACTCCCTGTGTGGAGAAGGGAGGAGAGGGACGAGGAGGCATCTGCCCTTGGGAAGCTTCAAGTTGTGCTCTGTGAGGAGGCTCTGCTTGTGCCTGTGGGTCACAGATGTGCACATATGGTGCACATCTACCCCTGGAGTCAGAAGTACATGCATCCTGGCCAACGTGGAACACCCACCCCCCAGCTCCCTTACACGGCCGCCAAGGAGTCTCTGATGTGTGGGATTCAGAAGCGGTCATGCTCATTGTCACTAGTCAATTTCAAGTGGTGGAAATAAGGCGAAAGCTTTTTGGAGGTCAGGAAGTTAGACTTTATACCCAGCGCCGATCACTGAAAAAGCAAGAAAAGAGAGATGGAGGTGACTCTGAGTTGGAGAGGGAAGAGGTGCCGCCCGATAGGAGTGACAGCAACCAGAACACCCCTCTCCCAGGAAGCCCGAACAGGGCTCTGTCTTGAAGGCTGTGTCCCATATCCAAGTTTCAGCAAACTCTGGGTACGTCTGGTGGTGTGACCACACAGGCAGTCAAATCAATGGCTTCCAAAGTCGGAGCTGTTAGAAGGTGATCTCAGTTCTTAATTGAACTAGTCGTGATGAATCAAGCCACCTAATTGCTTCCATCCTGACCTCAGTGGCTTCCAAGAAAGGTTGTGGGTGCCTAGAGCTGGACAGGCTTGGGAGGAGACGGAAGAAAACCAGCTGGTGACTTTAGAAAAGAAAGTGCATGTGGAAGTTGGTTGTTTTCAAAGAAATCTGTAGGTATGGAGTTCGGGGTGTTATGTTATTGGCTTGGACATTATAATGTCAAATAAGACTTGGAATGACTTGGTGGCACCTTAGTTTGGAAAATTAATTAATGTATTAAATATAAATTATCAGAGACAAATAGGCTAAGGACAGCTAACTATGTGTCATATCTACAATAGAGAAATAAGATAGAGCATGAGGATGTCGATGGTTCCAACACGTTTTAAATTCCTTAGAAGCACTGGTTTGGATGTTACACTTTTTCTGATTGTTGTTTACTTTTCGCTCTCAAAGCACTGAGAACAGTGCCTGGCATACAGTGGGAGTTTGGTAAGAGTTTGGAAATGGAAGGTCCAGCCTGTCCCAGCTCGATAGACACTCAGTAGTATCACTATACCCCAAATGAAATGAGCCATAGAGAAGCTCGGCCATCCCCCGTCCTAGAGCATCACCACCTGACTGAGGAGAAGACGTTGGGATTCACAGACAGTTCAGTGTCCAGCCAGCTGCAGGCACGGGGTCTGGCTCTCTGCTGACGAGCAGTGACAGGATGCTGCACATAGTGGGTTCACACCCCTTAGACCACATCTGCATAACACCCAACACGCTATTTCTACAGAAATGGGGCTGGGGCTTCCCTTCCATCGCCTCTGCCATTTCCTAAACACGTGGTGAAAATGCTGTTGAATTTTGCCAACTTCAGGCACAATTCTAGAACTAAATGTACAGGTCCTGGGGCTCAGCCAGTCTGAAAGGTCCAGGGGTTTGTTCTCTCAGCCCTTCCCTTCTCCCATGTCTGGAGAGGCCACCACCATTTAGGAGTCTTGGACAGCTGTATATTCCCAGCTGCCAACCCCAACGTGTGTGAGAAAGGTCTGAGGTAAAGAGGCGAGTGTTCTCTCTTCAAAGCCTCTGTGGTGTTGACACTGCAGAGAGAGGTAGGACCAGCAGCCTCGTGTTACAAAATCACCTTCAATCACTTGCTAGCTGGGCAGCTACTGCCAATCTGACCAGGGTGTCTCCCACGGTGGCCAGCTGTGCCACCAGGGGTGGATCAGTGTGTACTGGATGCACGTCAGATTTCTGAGCCCTTCTAGCTGCCGCACAGACTGAATCCTTTTAGTCTAGAAAATGTGTTTATTTGCTAAATATACTATTGTGTGTGTTTGAGTGTGATGCAATGCCAACTTTGGACTCTCACGTTAGAAGGACTGTATGCATTTATAGAATGTGGAATCTAATGTCAGGAGACCACATTGTAATCTTGCTCCATGAATGAGTTTGCTCAGTCGCAACACATCAGAGAAAATGCTCTACCCCTCCCCACATCTCTCTCAGCACCCCTCCCCTGCCTAATGAGCTGTCCTGTCCAATCAGGCTGACACAGAGTGAGGGGCGCTGACAATCTGTATGTAAATAAAGATATAGGAAGAACTAAGAACCATCAGAGGAATCTGTTGGGCTTCTCCCCATGACTGTGGTCTTACCCAAGTTGGAATCACAAACTTAAAATTTCTAACAATTAAGATTCTTGCCGTTTCCAAGTACTTTGTTAAATGCTATTCGACACAGACAGATATTTATTTTCAGCCTTGGCTTGTAAATGCCTACAAACTGATTCATGTTGGTGGTCATTATGACACTTTCTGTGAATTGGTGAATAAATATGATTTTAGAATTTCACAGTAAAGATGACCTCTGAGAGTTTTTATTCTTTAGCCTGTTTTATGAGGTGAGAACTGCTTTGACTGGGTCAACATTCTCTGGGGCCCTGTCTGAGGTAGATGCACGGGGAGGGGAGAGGTGTTGGAAATGGGGGGGGAGGGGTGACATGGAAAATTGTCCCCTTTCAGGCCTCCATCAGGGCACCTGGAGCAGAACTCGGCAGCCTTGTTACTGGAGACCAATGCAAAGACCAGCCTGATGTATTCGTTGAGCACCTACAAAGGGCTGGAGCTCTATGTGTGTGACTTTAATCCCTGCAGTAGATAGTTCTTACCGTTACACACGAAGAAGATGAGTCCCAGAGGAGCTGGGGGCACAGCTGTCTCCCTCCTAGCCCATTCCTTCCTGCTCATCCATGCTGACCTTCCTCTACACCCGGGCGCCACCCAGGGCCACCTTGCTCTAAAGCCCACTGGTGATGGGCTCTCCTCCCATCCAGATCCATGGAGATCAGAACTTCCCTTTGATTCTGTGAGTCATAGAACTGCTGCCTCTCCCTCCTCTTTGATATGGGGCTGACCCAGGAATTGAGCCTTACCCTTTGCTTCCAGAGAGAAAGAGGGAAAATTCAGTTTTCTTGGATGTGTTGGGGTCATGGAAAGGAGTCACAGGGCACCTGACACAGCAAACACTGCATATCACAATAGGCACTGTCATTTTTTAAACTCCTTCTGGCTACCCTTGTGCCATCTGCCTGCCTCTGCACCCTTCCTCTTCTCCCCTCTCCCCCCACCCCTCGCGCTCATCTCTCCCCATCCTTCTCAAAAGTGAAAAACAAGTTCCTTTCTTTTTCTCTTTGAAGAGCAGCTTCATCGGCTTTTCTTCATTGTCTGGTCTCCTGGCAAAATCCACAGCCGTCCTTCTACCCCAAGCAACTTACCCCGATCCTCTGCCAAATACAGATCGCTCACACCCTGAGAGGAGTCGTTCTGCTGATATTTATTACGTGGAACTAAATATTTTCTATTATATCCTGGAGTTAGCAAGGAGCCTAAGAAAGCTTTGTCTATTTGGGGGTCCTTCCATCTTCACCTTGGTAACTTACACACACACACACACACACACACACACACACACCCCTGGGCTTCCTCGAAGCCCAATGAAGCAGCTCATTACCACATCCCTGACCTCACCATTCCCTTATTCCCAAAGCAATCTGGGCCCATATTCTTGCTGTCTGATACATAGATTCTTCATTTGCTATCTGTGCCTATTCCCTCTCGTCTCTCTCAAAAGCGTCCCCTCATTCCTTAACCCCCACAGCAGCCGCCTCCCTCTTCCGCCTACAGACTCTGTGCCTGCCCTGAGACTGGAGCCAGGCTGGCTGGCCACAGAGGCTTTCAGGAAGCTACCCTTTCTAAACAAGGCCCTGGAGCTCTAGGGGTTCCCCAGTCCTCAGGGAAGTGAGCTACATTTTTTAACCTGAAAAGGTCTTGTTTATCAGATTTGAATATAGGGCTCCATATTAGGCTAATCTGATAGAGGGTCCGTGGAAAAAACTTAATAAACTCCAAAGAAAACAACTTACAAACTACTAAATGATGGATAAGGCTAGATTTCATCTCTAGTGGAGAGCCTGGAATAAAGCAAGAGCTCAGAAAGAATTCATCGAATTAATCTGGATGAAATCTCAAATCTAAGGTCCTCAATGACCTGGCCCAGCCTACGGTTTTCTCCTTATTTCTCCCAGTTGCCCAGCATGAATCCTAGGTCTTGGTATCCCTGAAGCATGTGGTGAACGTTCCCAGCTCCATGCTTTTGCTCCTGCTGGTCCTGCTACCTGGAATGCCACCCCTCCTCCCGTACCTTAGACCATGGAAACCTTATCCCTAATGGGAGGCTCCACTCCCAAGGTCCAGCAGGACCTTTCTCAGTGATGCCATCCTGGATTTCCCCAGTGGAATGTCATCCTACCATCCTCTGCACCCCTGGGGCCTGTCCTGATCTATGGATAAGTGCCCCGAGTGGAAGGGTGGGGGACAGGGCCCAGAACATGTTGTTGTTCTAAGCTGAATTCAAATGCCTGCAGAGGGAAGGCAGGCAGCGTGAGTAAGCATGGCTACGTGGATGGGGCCTCCAGTGACAAGAAACATGCGTGCCAAGTACAGAGGGGGAGCTGCCCTTGTGTTCCTCAGGATTCTTCTGGTGCCAACTGGACAAGTTTAAGCAGAGGATACATAGATTTTGGCTCTTGTACACCAACAGTAAGAAGAGCTGGGGTGTGGTGGGGCCTCGCTGATGACCAGAAACTTACGCCTTGCTAAGCTGATTATAATTATATATAATAGAATTGCTGAGATTGTTAATATAGCATAAGTTACATATTTATATTTTTATATAATCATATAAATTATATTCTGTATGTTATCTATGTTTTATTATATAAATGTTATATTAATGTTATCTATTATATTGTATGTGCTATTACATTGTATATATTATGTATGTTCTAATAAATTATAATAGTTATGTTAGTTATATATAATTATATACTTTTATAATTATATGATATCTATTAATAACCTTAGCAAGACCTAATATATATTATATATAATCATATATAGTATATATTATATAATTACAAGTATATATAATTACATACTATATAATTATGTATATAATTATTTTATTATATTGCATAATTACAGCTATTAGTTATATAATTTATACTATTGAAAGCAATGTTATATACACTTCATTCAGCACTAACTAGGTGCCCCTCATGTCTGCCCCCATTTGCATGTTGGCAGATTCTCTCCCACCAGTTTTCATTCCTGGGTGGGATCTGCAGCTCCTGGCAGCTCCCAGGCTCACATCTTCTCTGCCACACCTTCGGAAAGGAAGGGGCTTGATTTTCTAAGTACCAGTTCAGTGTCTTGCTTACGGACAGTTTGGACCCGCCTGTGTCACGCACAAGGCCTGTGGTTATGGGCGGGACAAGCAGGTACCTCTGGAATGAGGAGCATCTCCAGCAGGGTGAATTGCCCTAATCAGGCAAAGGTTGCCCGAAAGAAGTGCTGATTAAGTTGAGAGAAGACAGAGGAAGCAGAGGTGTCTCTGTCAAGGTTCTTTACTGCCAACAAGAGAGTCACGTTTAGCTAGTTGAAGATGCAGGTGTTTGTGAACGGAATCATTGGGAAACTAAAGCATCCGAGCTTCTAGAAACACCTCCCAGCAGGGCCTTCTCCAGCAGAAATGAACTGAGGCGTGAGTACAAATATAGGCTGCAGATCTGGAAGGATCTCCACCTCACTCGCCTCTCTCCATTTCCTCCCCTACGACGCTCACTCCAAACGCTTCCTGTGATTCCACCTCCTGAAACGCCGTGTCTCGGCCAGGATGAGCCACCCGATGGAGAACCAGTGAGTGTGTAGAGTGGGCCTGGGGACATTTCCAAATAGGCTCAGATTTTTGTCAATCACGACTATGCTACTGTCCTGCTCACAATCCCCGAGAGCGCTGCATGACCCCCAGAGCAAGTGAACCCTGCTGCCTGGCTCATGACAGTGAAGGAGCTGGCCACAGCCTACATACAACAGACACGTACCCACCACTCCTTCCGGTGTGGAACTCTGCATCCCGCAGCTTGTCCACGCCTCCGTCGGACTTCCTGAAGCGTAGGGGAAGGCTGCTGGCCAGGGAGAAGGAATCCTAAGGAGAATGCTGCTTTCCGAAAAACGTAGCTATTTATCTGTAATGCCAGTCGTCAGTGGGCAGCCACAAGCCTTCTCTGACAAGACCTGTTGAAAAAAATCAAAAAACGGCATTGTATATTTTCCTTCTGTTAATAAATGACAAAGTAACTTTTCCCTTTATTAAAATATGTCAACTTCGTCACTTGGCAGGAGAGCATTTTGGCTTCAAGTTCCCTCTGGTGCACTCTAGCTCTCAATTGTGGCCAAAAGGTTATCCTTAAAGCCTGGTTCTAGGAGATTTTGACCCAAAGACGACTTGAACCATGCTTCTCCCTCTGTAAGGTGCCTCCGACGCGGACAGTGTGCTTGAGAGAGGGGCAGTGGGACAGACTGAGCACTAGGAAACCGTCATGAGGGCTTTCAGCCTGTGTGCCGGGGTCCAACCTGCCCACACCAGTTTTGCTGCCTGATTTCTCCCACTCATTCAGGTAAGAAAAGAGAAAATATGGTGCCTAGACTCAAGGATAAAGGTGGTATCGATGAGGTACACTGATGAATGGCCACTTCCGGCTGAGAAAATGGATTCCAGGTAAGAGTTTCAGAACTGTGTGCTGGCTGGGGTGGAGCCCATGCGTTTTCCTGGGGGTGGGGGACCACCCTCACTCCACTCTGTCAGCCCATCTGGAAGGCAACCTGGGCTTCCGCAGTAAGAAACTTGGGATCATTTGATCTGTACACAGTGAAAATCTTCACCCAAGACAGGTGGGCGTGAATGTATTCTTCCTCTGACAGAAACTTCCCGGGGGGGGGGGGGGGGGGCGAGCTAAAGCAGACCAGCCTGAGGGAGATTCTCTTGCACGTGGGAGGTGAAGTATGAAGTGAGAGTCCAGGGATATTCCCACCCACGATGATGGCACTGTTTTGGGGGTACATCCTATGGTATAAAGGCTTTACATTTTCTAGGAAAAAAACATTTCATTCAAATGGAATCTTCTTTTTTAGACAAAATCATGCACCTTAAACACATCCACCAAATCACAGAACTCAGGGCTTTTAGGACTCCTGTTTTGAATAACACATCCGAGAGAAGCAGGGAGAGAAGGAGGAAGGGAGGGAGGGAGAAGTGAGAAAACCGGCCTTTCCACCTTCTTCAGCTTCTTTATGGATTCAATTGACTATAAGATGGGAATTCTATCCCAAAAGTGGATATATATACATATGGATATATATACAGTGGACATATGTGTATATATAGTAAGATTTTGTAGATTTAGATGTAAAAAGCGTAATAGTAGGCACAAAAAAACAACACAGTGAGTTTTTAAAAAATCAGCCACATCAAAGAACTCCTCAGTTAAGACGATTGTTATATAATCAAAGTAAAAATACTTCATAATAAACAGCAGTGAGAGAGAAAGAGAGAGCAAGAGAGATTAGTTAACATTTGAAATATTCTGAACATGAATCCACACTCCAGAAAGGGTTGTTTAAACTCTCCAGATATCATTATTTAAATCTATACAGGAGGTTTGTTTACCAGCTAAAAAAAGATCAGAAATATTTTTTCAAAACCCAGTAGAAAAATGGACAAAGAATATGAACAGACAATTCACAGAAGAGGAAACTCAAGGGACTACAAGGCATATGAAGATATTCTCAAACCCATTAGAAATGATAGACATACACATTTAAACCCAAATCAAACATCACAGTCCTATGAGATGGGCAAAAATTAGAGATCTGGAGAGCATCAAAAGTGGGTGGAACCCAGAAACCCTTGAGCACCGCTGGTGGGGACACAGTCAGAGATGGCCACTCTGGGGAGCAGCCAGCATCATTACCCAGGATCCAGGAATTCTGACAATTCCCAAAGACGCTTTCTCAGGTCCCCCTGGTAAATGGGGATGTTTGCTGCAACACCATTTGTGGTACCAGGGAGTTGAGGCCATCGGAAGACATGGGTACGTAAATGTGGTGGACGTGAAGCAGGGCTGAGAAATAACAGACTGGACTTCTGGGTAGAGTACCCAGCAGACAGCGTCGTGCATTCCTCAGCCTCTGTGAGAACAGAAGCATTCATTCCTCCAGCCCTGGGAACTCTTAACTACTGCCGCTCTTACCTGCCTCCCTCTGAAAACTGCTCTCAGCCAAAGCCAGCTCCTCACCTCAGTCACACTTCCAGGGCAGCCCACAGCCTATAACGGGTTGAAGCCTTGAGGCCGGGTCCCTTGCATTAAGTCAGGGCAACTCAGCGGTGCCATCCCAGCTCCAGGTCTCCCCATGAGGTTTGTTCCTTCCTCTGCCCAGTCCTGCTCCTCTCCCACCCTCCCTTGCTCTCTCCTAGGGGTTGATCCTGTGCACAGGACATTCTCAGTAAATTCCTTCACGCTAACCTCTAACTCAGAGTCTGTTTCCTGGGAAACCCAACTGAACACATATAACAACATGGGTAGATCATGTAAGAATAGTGATGGGGGGGGGGGGGAATCAAGTAACAGAGTGAGATCTCTAATCCAACAGGATCAATAAAAATTAACCACAGATGCACGCGAAACTGTACATGTTTTCAAGAACATATACAGATAATAGAACATACATCCACACGTTAGAAGGATTACCTACGGGGCCGGGGGCACAGAAATGGGAATGGAGCCTTAAACAGAGGCCAATGATGACAGCATGAGTAAGCTAAGGTATTCATGATGTCAACACTTTTGCACCTGAAGTGCAAATTAGTACTACTACCTACTGCTAGTAATAACAATAAGGTCATGTGAATCGATGAAAGGGGGGTGGTTGGGGATATGTGCTGGCTCAGAGAGGTGGCTTGAGTCCCCATGGCCCTCTGTTAACAACAGGTAAGAAAGCAAATGCAGCAGCCGGCTTCCTTGGGAGCAGCACTGAGGTCTAGAGTGCCACGGGCCTGTGATTCCCCCACTTTCCACAGCTTCATGGCTGGCTGGGCCTGCCATCAGAGTATCTTGAATGTCTTGACTATCTTTGGGTCTGCCTTGGAGTGAACTGTTCATGGAAGGTACTCACAGCTGTCACTAAGGAGGGAGAATGGAGGCTCATTTGCTTACAAGCATTCACTCATGTGTCCGTTTTGCAATTTCTTTTTTCTTTTTTTTAATTAGTTTATTGGGGTGACAAGTGTTAGTAAAGTTACATAGATTTCAGGTGTACAATTCTGTAATCCATTATCTATATCTCACTTTGTGTATTCACCACCCAGAGTTAGTTCTCTTTCCATTACCATATTCTTATATATTAATCAGAATGGAGTTTAGAGCTTGTTTTTGCTGTGATGTTTCTGCAGCAAAATTGTGGAGGAGAGAAATACAGCCCCACCAGACGCTAATTGCCATTCAGCCAGTATTTGCCAGAAGAACCTGGTAATCGCTGAGCAGCCAAGTCAGCTGGCTGACAGAGACCAGCTGGCTCTCTCGCAAACCCCTTCCTCTTCTTCCTGGAGAGCAGTTCCGGGTCTCCCTCCGGGCTGCAGGGCTACGGTTAGTGTGGTCCTGTGATGGAGTTCTGGTCCACGGCATGTGCGTGGACGTGAGGGCAGCCGCTCCACACCTGGCCTGAGAAACTTGCTGTGAAGAGTCCGTCCCCCAGGCTCTTTCCCTGCTGCTGTTGGATGCAGATACCATGTACCCTTGGACGCCACAGTCAATGATCCACCAGATGGACAGAGTTGCCCGTTGACCAGGAACACTTGATTCGGACTTTACACGAGCAAGTTTAGTGGTACACCTGAAATCTATGTGACTTTACTAACAATTGTCACCCCAATAAACTTTAATTTTAAAAAAAAACCACATTCTACAACAATGCTGGGAAATGCAAGATTTCACAGCCTAGCCATCATTCTACACACTTGGGTTTGTGTGTTAAGGCTTCTAGCATGTCCTTAATTAGGTCTATTCACATCTACCTGGTTATCCCACGAATTAACCAAGAGTCCTCCGTCATTTTATTTTAAAAATAAGCAAAGACCCTTTTATTTAAAAAGAGAAAGAGATACCCAGGTGTCAGATACAGAAAGTCATAAGAATGGAGCTGAGAAATGCTCTGAGATGGCCCTGTTGATAGGAGGGAAATCATAAAAGAAGGCCAATTATAACTAAAATTGAATGCTATGCATACACTGGTCAAGTATGTATATGTTAAGTTTTTAATTATACAATAACTTTATTTTATTTCAGGTAAGTTCAGCAAACCCTGCTAACTGCCTATTCAGTATCCATTCCCACTTTCTTGCATATGAACTAAACTGCCAGAACTATGCAGCGCTCTGGCTGCCAAGCAAGCCTGCTTTACTCAGTTCTGGCCAATAAGATGTAGGCGGAAGCCCCTGAGGAAGATGTTCTTGCCTGAATTAGAAGGTAAGTTTCTGTTAGGAGGTAGCGTTTGCCCCTCCCCTTCTTAACTACTCCTAACTGGAACATAGATGAGAGGGTCTGCAGGGCAGCAGCCACCCTGTCACCATGAGACACCACACCAGAGGCAGCAGGGGGGCTTGCTGACGGCGACAGAGCAGAGGGATGGCAAGGAGCCTGCACTCCTGGTGGCTTTGCTGAGGCAGAATGACAGCCTGGATCCCTACTGCTGCCCCTCTTCACCCCAATGTCTGTTAAGCCAATGTTGGTGGGGTTTTGTTATTTGCAGACAAATAGAGTCCTGATACGATAATACTCTCTCTCCTCATTTTCACATACAAAGACTTTTGTTAAAAAAAGAAAAAAAAACTGTGAACAAAGTGCTCTAGAATGTATACAAATGTTCCATAAAGAAATGTATAGTTTCAAAATGATATTCAGAGATTTTAAGTCTCAGAGAAAGATTGTCTGATAAAAGAAAGTGCCTCCTAAGTATCCACTATAAAATATGTAATTGAAAATCTGAAGTTCCATTTGTAAAAATGTTTTTTAAAAGCTTTAAAAAATTCTTCTTCAGAAATTAACATGTTCTGACCAGAAAAAAAAAAAGAAATATATGCAAGTGTTTATAAAAAGCTACAAGATATAACTTTCATCAACTTCAAGATAAATTCAAAAATCAAAATATAAGATGCTATAATGATTAAACTGTGTTTTAATTACTGATTTTATTTTTAAATATAACCTTTCCACAAGAAAGTAACTTATATATTATGGAAACTGGTAACATTCCAAAATTATACTGAGGCATAATAATATGAGCTTAAGATAAACATAAAATAACACAAAAATTTCTTTCAATGTATGAAATAATAGTATATATACAGAGGGTGCCAAAAAATGTGTAGACATTTTAAATAAGGGAAAAATTGTAATACTCATTATATACCAATAATAAAAGAGGAATACAAGTCACGTTTGACTTCTGCAATTATAAGAGGTGCTCTAAGCGGTTACCATCAGCGTCCAGAAACTTCTGATTAAGGCGAACTACTGCTTGAGCAACGTTGACCAAAGTGTCTACTCATATACATTTTTTTGGCACCCCTGGTATATATATTAGTCTCTGCCCCTGGTTCCTGGCACCGAGCTTCTAAAACACTTGTAATTTCTCAACTGATAACAGCACTAGAAGCATCTTTTGTTGCAATATTTAGTCTTTGACCCTGGTTCCTGACACAGGGCTTCTAGATGCCTTGGAATTTCCTGGGTGACAGGAGCACCTTTCATTCTAATAAGGTGACTCCTGCTGGACTTCTGGATCGGGGCTGGTCACCAGGAAGACCAAGCCATGATTACAAGCTTGGAACTTTCAACCCCACCCTACCCCATCCTCTGGGGAGGGCAGAGGGTCTGGAGATTGAGTTAAAGATTGATCACGCCTACAAGATGAGGCCTCCATAAAAATCTCAATGGAGTGGGGTTCGGAGAGCTTCTGGTTTGGTGAACACATCCACATATTGGGGGGTTGGCACATCACACGCCACAGGTATAATAGGAGCCCCGTGCTTAGGACCCTTGGCAGACCTCCTTTCTCTTTAGCTGGCTGTTCATGTATATCCTTTATAGTACACTGGTAACATCATGTTTCCCTGAGTTCTGAGCCATTCTGAGCCATTCCAGCAAATTATCAAGCTCAAGGAGGGAGTTGTGGGAACCCCAATTTATAACTGATCAGTCAGAAGTGCAGGTGACAACCTGGGACTTGCAAATGGAGTCTGAGGTAGGGCAGTCTTGTGGGACTGAGCCCTTAACTTGTGGGATCTGATGCCAACTGCAGGTAGATCATGTTACAATTGAAGTGAATTATAGGACATCCAGCTGGTATCTCAGAGAATTACTTGATTATGTGGAAAACCCACACACCTGATGTCAGAAGTGTTGTGTGTGTGAAAGCAAAGGAGAAACACAGGTGGGGGTATTTTTCTTTACACAAGGCTACAAACTCTTTTTTTTTAAATGAAGAAAAGGTGTCACTTTCAATCTTGGCCTATGAAATGGTGGGCTCTGAGGCAAGAAAAAGACATAAAACTGTCCCCTGACTTTTCTTTTAAAAAACTCTTATATATGAGCTTTATTTTCTCCAAGTAATTGGGAATTCCAAACTTAGGAACTTTGTATTGAATGCTTTTAGTTCCAAATAAAAACATACTGTATAATAAAACTGGGAAATTTAACATTTCATAGTCTAATAATTTTATTATAAATTAAAGTGAGAAACAGCATCCATTGATGAATTCAGTTTTGTTGAAACTCAATTCTTTATAAGTGACTGTGTGTTTTATCTCGGCAGTATTTGGGTACTTACCACAGAAAGCAAAGACAGAAACACATCATAATATATTTAAATTATGCCAAGGTTGTGTTTTACAGCAAAGTCAAAATAGCTAAAAGATTTTTATTGTAATTTTCTGACTTTTTTATACTTCTTTTCTTCTAAAAATAACAGTAAAACCTACCCTAGTTACTCTTAATTAAATTAATATGGGAAAATATCAATGTAATGTTAATGTGTTATTACAATTAATATTACAAATAATATGTCAAAATCTACATAACTAGAGCATTAAAAAATACATTTCTTCCCATGAAACCAGGCATAGATGTACTTCCATTTATATTTGTTTAGATAATTTTCAGAAAAGTACTTTACCAGTACTTGTTAATATTAATTATAAGGTATTTTATAATTTTTATGTTGATATTTTCTGACCTGAATTGGCTTTTGGGACTTTGGACTTACACAATGTTGAGCGTGGCAGGGACATGTCCCACCCACTCTAGGTGCATGTACTCCTGCATATTTCCCAACCCCCATGCGGTTAGATGGGGCCGCATGACTAGTCCAGGCCAAAGAGCTGTGAATCAAACTGGTTCATATCCCTTCTGGGACAAGCATTGTAGAGCCAGGACAACAACAGCTCTCTCTTTCCCTGCTCAGGTGACTGAGGAAGCCAAGTATCCAGCTGGTGCAGCTTCAAGATGGTAAACTTTCTGTCAGACTATATCCAGACTCCGTTTTCATCTAAATAGAATGCAACACAAAACTATAATAAGACTTAAATAACGACATTGGTAAATATACATGTATATACAAACACTATGTTTACATTTTAGGCTATGGAGATAGAGTTATAGGATAATTTTAGGCAAAATCTCACATAGCCTGTATTTGTCTATGTTTTCTACCAATTGCATGGAATACTGAGAGTCCTGTGGTTTTCTATTTCCTCGAGTTCCCATGGGGAAAAATAAAAAGAGAATGAAAGTCGTTTTCCCCTTCAGATTACTAGTACAATAACCAGATGATGATATATGGGAAATGACCTGGAAATGTAACATGAAAAACACGTGTGCCATTATTTGAGCTTCCTCAACCATCAAGTGTTCCTTGGAAGCTCTGTCAGATCCTATCCTGTTCTAGAATCATGCCCAAATTCAGGAAAACACCCCTGGAGACAGATCTTTCTCTTACACTTTGACCATTGCTTCCTGGTCTCCTATGCATATTCCCCTCTTCTTCATCTTCAATGTTACTGTTTTGGGATTGGGTGCTGTGTTCTTGACCTTCTGATGTCACATTCTCTCCGACACCTAAATATAAATGTCTCTCTTCTCAGGAATCTATTTAATAATGTTGTGTACACAAATATAAATTTTACACACACTTTAGAATGCTTTTTTATGGGATGTAGCAAAACAAATTTTGTCATAATCATGTGCTGTAACCCACAGCAATACTACAAACAGAGTGGAAAATAGCATGTTTTAAACATCTGCCATACCAGGGCATGCGTCAGTGTATCAGACACAATATTCCTCCAAAACATTTGGGAGTTTCTGATAAAACTGCATACAAAATTATCACTGATGCAGGAAAATGACTTGAAGAAACATGCCTGGCAATATTCCTACGCAGTCAATGTATAAAGTATAAAAGCAAATTGATTTCACAATTATGCAGCTAAATACAACATACTGGCATTTAAAAATGTATTTGAATTTCCTTTGTGTAGTCCTTACTTACAGATCAATTTTGTATATTTTTTCAGATTTAAAGATCACTCCAAAACTCAGATACAACAGAGAAGAACCATCCTAGGGAAAGCCAAAACTATCAACTAAAAGACAGACTAGTAGAGGCTTCAAAATATCAAGTGTACCAACATTTGCATTATAGGGGTACCAGAAGGAGAAGAGAGAGAGCAAGGAATTGAAAACCCATTTGAAGAAATGACAGAAAACTTTCCTAACCTGCTGAGAGAAATAGACATACAAACCCAGGAAGCACACAGAGTCCCAAGCAAGATAAACCCAAAGAGGCCAACACAAAGACACATCATAATTAAAATGCCAAAGGTTAAATACAAAGAGAGAATCTTAAAAGCATCAAGAGAAAAGCAGTTACTTACCTACAAATGAGCCCCCATAAGACTGTCAGCTGATTTCTCAACAGAAACTTTGCAGGCAATAAGGGAGTGGCAGGAAATAGTCCAAGTGATGAAAAGCAACGACATACAACCAAGATTGCTCTACCCAGCAAGGCTGTCATTTAGAATTGAAGGACAGATAGGAGCTTCCCAGACCAGAAAAAGCTAAATGAGTTCATCACCAGCAAACCAGTATTCAAGGAATCTTAGAGGAACTTCCTTAAGATGGGAGGGGGGTAAAGGATGGGTGAAAAGGGAAAGGATTAAGAAGTACAAATTGGTTGTTATACAGTAGTCATGGGGATGTAGGTTATAGCATAAGGTAAAAGTTAATAATATTGTAATAACTAGGTATGAAGCGAGATAGGTACACGATCTATCAGGGTGATAGAGGGAAATGGGGTTGGGGGCAGGGTGAAAAGGTGAAGGCATTAAGAAATACAAATTGGTAGTTAATACAGTATGGGGAATATGATCAACAATGTTTTAAAGATCATGTAAGGCGCCAGATGAGCACTGGACTTATCAGGGGGATCACGTCATAAACTGTGTAGATGCCTGACCAATGCACTATACATCTGAAGCTGAAGTAGAATAATACTGAATGTCAACTATAACTAAATATATAGGTATATATAGTCATGAGATGTGGAGCACATCATAGGGAAGACAGTCGATGGTATTGTAACAACTATATAAGATGTCAGAGGGGTAGTAGCTTGGGGGTTGGGTTATCACTTTATGAGGGTTTTAAATGTCTAACTATTACATTGCTTTGTACACCTGAAACTAATAAAAAAGATAAATTAAAAATAAATAAATAAATAAATAAATAAAAAGAGGAATTTCTAAAAATAAAAAGGAGCTATTTTCATCTTTATGGCTGAGTAATATTCCATTGTATATATGTGCTGCAGTGAACACCAGGGTGTGTATATCTTTTCAAATTAGTGTTTTGGGTTTCTTCGCATAGATACCCAGAAGTAGAATTGCTGGGTTATAGGTAGTTCTGTTTTTAATTTTTTGAGGAACCTCCATACTGTTTTCCACAGTGGCTGCACCAACTTGCAATCCCACCGACAATGCACGAGGGATGCCTTTTCTCTCCATCCTCACCAACAATTGTTGTTTGTTAATTTACTGATGATAGCCATTCAGACAGACAGGTGTGAGGTGATATCTCATTGTGGTTTTAATTTGTATTTCTCTGATAATTAGTGATGTTGAGCATCTTTTCATATGTTTATTGGCCATCTGTATGTCCTCTTTGAAGAAATGTCAATTCAGGTCTTCTGCCCATTTTTTAATTGGATTGTTTGTTTTTCTGGTGTTGAGTTGCATGATTTCTTTATAAATTTTTGATATTAATCCCTTATTGGATGTTTCAATAGCAAATATCTTCTCCTATTCAGTAGGCTGTCTTTTTATTTTGTTGGTGGTTTCCTTTGCTGTGCAAAACTTTTTAGTTTGATGTAGCCCCACTTGTTTATGTTTTTCTTTTGTTTCCATTGCCTGAGGAGATAGATCAGAAAAAATATTACTAAGACCATTTGTGACAACATGGATGGACCTAAAGGGTAGTATGCTGAGTGAAATAAGTCAGACTGAGAAAGACAAATACTATATGATCTCATTTATTTTTGGAATCTAAAGAACTGAAGAGCAAACAAACCAGACTCATAGATACAGAGGACAAATTAATGGTTGTCAGAGGGGAGGGAGTTGGGGCTGGATGAAAAAGGTGAAGGGACTAAGAAGTACAAATTGGCAGTTACAAAATAGTCAAGGGGATGTAAATAGAATATATTCAAGGGCTGCCCGGTGGCTCAGGCAGTTGGAGCTCCCTACTCCTAACTCCGAAGGCTGCCAGTTTGATTCCCACATGGGCCAGTGGGCTCTCAACCACAAGGTTGCCAGTTCAACTCCCACAAGGGATGGTGGGCTGCGCTACCTGCAACTAACAATGACAACTGGACCTGGAGCTGAACTGCACCCTCCACAACTACAATTGAAAGGACAATAACTTGACTTGGAAAAAATGCTGGAAGTACACACTATTCCCCAATAAAGTCCTATTCCCCTTCCCCAATAAAATCTTTTAAAAATTTTTATTTAAAAAAAAAAAGAGAGAGAATCTATTCAATAACATTGTAATAACTCTGTATAGTGTCAGGTGGGTACTGATCAGGGGGATCACTGCATAAATTATATAAATGTCTCACCACTATGCTATACACAGGAAACTAATATAGAATAATATTGAATGTCAACTGTAATTGAAAAAAATAATTTTAAAAAATAAAATAAAAGGAGTTATTTTGTTTCCCACAATAATTTTCTACAGAAATCCTTCCATGTTACCTTTAAAACAGAGCTCGTTTTAGAGAAGGATGGGAAAACGGAAAGGTACAGAACCAGCATCAAATCTTCATTTCTGTCTGTCTTACTTATTATTCTTCATAGTAACTCCCATTATATTACAGTATTCCCCATTCAATTATGTCTATTTCTCAAGTCAAAACAAAACAAAACAGAAATAAGAGGTTCAGAGAGATTAAGAGACCAGAGCCAGGTCACACAGCAGAACCCAAATCTGAATGTGGGTCTGTAAAATTGCCAAGTCCACTTGTTCTTTAGCCCCCAAGACTGCCTTTTCTGGATGCAGCCATTACACGGAAGGACCACCAGGGAGGACGTGGGACCTGAGAAAACCTCCGGCCGAGTTGCAGATGTTGAGCCCGGCTTCTCTCCTGCTGCTCCACAGCTGCTTCACGTCACCAGGCCCACGATTCATGGCCAGCATTCATGCCCAAGCTCTGAGCTCAGCTCTCCGAGGACTACGTTGGAGGAGCTTGGTGACTCAGGGCCTCCACTCTAAATTCCTGTTAAGCACTCTAGATTTAATAGCTGCTATTAATACAAATTATGCTTCATTAAGCATGAAGCCGAAGAGAACTCGGCTCGGAGGCTCCTGTTCAATACAGGGCTGAAGGACAAACGGAACGGCTATTTTTAATCCCGGCCATGTCAGTAGGGAGAAAGCTGCCTGACACTGCATGTGCCTGCCACCACTGCTGCAAATTGAGTTTTTCACATTTTCAAATAAATATCTCTTGTTTTCAGCTCAAGGTGTGTGACAGAGGTAAACCTTTCTAATCCTTGAGGGATGGTAATAAACAGAACACTTTTACCTTCAGAAAACTTTTTTCTAGAAAACCTGAGAAGGGAGAGGCCCTCAGCAGGTCCCCTAGAAGACCCCTGCTCCCACATCTCCCAGGAGGCTCTGGTTCTCCCCCACGCTGGGGACTTAGCAATGCTGGCCGTGCCACCACTGCTGTCACCTTGCTCGTTTTATAGACGGTGCTATATCCAGACATGGCTCAAGAATAGGCGAAAATCATACCTGTGGCATTCTTCTAGATCAGGAGATCAGAAAATGTTTTCTGTAAAGGACCAGAAAGTAAATATCTTACACTTTATGGACCCTGTGATCTCATGGCAACTATTCAACCCTGTCACTGTAGCACAAAAGCAGCCATAGACTGCACATAAAGGAATGAACATGACAGTGTTCCAATAAAACTTTATTGACAAAACTGAGCCAAATTTGGCCCCCAGGCTGTAGAGTTCCCCACCTCTGAGTCAAATTTCCTGTTCCATCCTGGATGTTTTTGCAGTGGGTATAACCTTAGTCTTTTTTTAACATGCTTATATCAATTATATCTGTTTACCTGCAGAGTTGTGACGACTGTCATTCCTTATTTTTAAATCTCTGAACACGATACCAGTGCAGGATTATGGCATTAGCATGGATTGGATTGGTTGAATTCCCTTATTATCATCACAATGTTCAACCAAGTCTGTGATACACTTCATGGGGGTGCAATTTGCAATCAGCTCTTTTGCTAAGAAGTCAGTTTGCATGCTTTTATATTTTACATAGTACATGACCATTATATTTGTTCTAAGAATCTGACAGTGTGTGCACTGCAATGAGCTCTGCTAATGAAATGCCTCAGTTTATCTACTGTGATAGGTGTATTAGAGTTCTCCAGAGAAACAGAGCCAATAGAAGATAGATGATAGATGATAGATAGATAGACAGATAGATAATAGATAATGATAGATAGATAATAGATCATGATAGATAGATAGATAGGTAGGTAGATAGATAGATAATAACTATATAGCCATAGATAAAGGTATTGGCTCACATGGAAGCTGAGAAGTCCCACAGTCTGCTATCTGCAAGCCGAAGTCAAGAAGGCCAGTAGTTCAGGCCCTGGCAGATTGGCTGATGTCCACCCATGTTGTGGAGGGCCATCAACTTTATTCAGTCCACCGATTCAAATGCTAATCTCTTCCAGAAACACCTTCACAGACACACCCAGAAATAATATTTAACCAGCTATTGGGTATTCCATGGCCTAGTCAAACTGACACATAAAAAATGAGCTATAGCCATAGGTTAGCTACTTGTTCAGCTAATATTCATTCCCACCTCCTTTTGAGAGGTTCCTTGCCCTTGAGTTTGATGTGTTTTGCTTTGGCCAATGGGATGTTAGAGTACATTGGGGAGGAGAGGCTTGAAATTACAGTTTTGGGCCTGCCTTTCACCAGAATTAAAAGCCACTAAGATGGTAGAGCTGCTTCCAAGAGTATGTGAGGAATAGGGTTTGTATAGTCCATGAATAAAGGGCACTTTTACTGAGAATTCTTGAATAAGATGGCTAAAAAAAAAAAAAAGAAAGAAAGAAAGAAAAGGAAAAAAATGCCTTTAAAAAGATTGCTAGGCCAGATGCAAAACTAGTAACTAGTTTTCCCTCTATCAAACAGAATTACAAGTTAGCTTGGAATTTTACAAAGTCTGGACTCTAATAAATAGTAAATAGCAAGTCAAACACAGGAATATTCTTGTAAATAATTAAATATCCTGGGTCAAGCCTGTTCACCATTAAAAGGACATCTGCCTACGTTTTTGCCTTATTTTCAAGATATAAGTACATTTTCTTCACCACTGTTAAGGGCTGTACCACAGTCATGGAGAACAGGCTTGCGTTGTAAAGGAAAAAGTGTCCTGGATATGCTGTTCGGGAACGCCTCGTGTACAGCAGACCTGGTGATAAGCCCGCTAACGTGGTCACCCAGTATAAATAAACGGCATGCTGTGTGCACTGTGTTGCCTTAGCATCCACCAGGGGCAGGGGATGAACAGGCAGAACCCCCGAGAAGGGAAGGCATGCCTCATTCTCCCATGTGGTGGCTTTTGCGGATTGCCTTAGACGGACAACAATTATGGAGCCAACAGCTCTGCTGTGCTCCTTGGCCGTGGGGCCACCCATGGAGTTGGGGTTCATACCCATGGGTTAGGATGAGTGGTCAAAGATATTATGGCCTCCCCACGTCTAGCAGGATGTCACCAAAGCAAATAATGTATTAGGTCGGTGCGAAAGTAATTGCGGTTTTTGCAATTTTTAACCTTTTAAACTGCAATTACTTTTGCACCAACCTAATAATGCCTCAAAACCTTCACCAAGATGCAAATAATCACACCTATTTTGTGGTTCTTTATATTACAATATCTCCTTTAGTTGTGTTTTCCTATTAATATAACAGCCTTGGAGGGCATCAATGGGGCACATGTAAACTGTGACCCTCAGGCTGTCGTACTGAGGCAGTTAAATGCACGGAGATGGACATCGGTACATGGGTGAGCATCACTCACACCTCACACACCCAGAACAGACATAAGGGGTGTCTGACAGACCGCAGGGAGGCTTCCTGAATCTCGTAGTGCTTTGCTGGAAGCCTCAAGTTTCTTCTCTACAAACTGAAGACCAGGGGTTGGCCAACTGCTGCTGCAAAGTGTCAGATAGTACTTTGGGCTCTGCAAGCCATATGATCTCTGTTGCCACTACCTGACTCTGGCATGAAGGTAGCCAGCCATAGACAGTATGTGAACAAAAGAGAGTGCCTGGGTTCCAATAATTTATTGAACAGGTGGCAAGCAAAGTTTGGCCATGGGTCATCTTTTGCCAACCTGGCTATAAACTATAGCAGGCTCCCTAAACCAACATGACAAAGACCTTTCCCATGGTGGCATAGCCCTGATATGCTGGCTTCCTACATCCCCTTACTTCTACGCTTAAAGGGAAGTAAATAGTTGGTGTGCTTTCCCCCACCTGTGTGAGCTGGATCACTTACATGCAATTAGCACAACCATCCCCTCCTCTGGGCAGCAGCTGAGGGGCTGCACACAATAGCTCTTTAAAAGTATTGCTTTGTCTTGTGCACCTGAAACTAATAATAAATATATATATATATAGAGAGAGAGAGAGAGACAGGGGCAATGTGAAGGCTGAGACGATGTGTGGCTGCAGGAGATAGGGCCTTAGTAGCCTTGGGTTAGAGCTCAACTCACCAGAAGGAGACAGAACCTGCAGGGATGGCTTCAAAGGCCATCATCTCAGCTGATGGGTACTAGGTGGGGCATGGAAGTGCTGACGCTCTGACGCTCACGGAGGAGCTGCGGGTTGCGGCAGTCCTCGCCCAGCCTCAAAGCAGGCCAGCAGCACACATGGGCGTGAACAAATCAGTGCAGGTAAAACTAAACGTGTTGTTTGCTTGCTGTTGTAACTTATCTATAAAAGATATGCTCCCATGGGAGAGATATAAAAAAGACCCTCCTATTCCCTGTACCCTCCCTGCCCCATGCCTAGTGGAGAATACATATAGATCCCATTGCATAGGCAAAAAGACTATGGGTCAAAATGTTGATACCCCACCCCTCTCATTTCCACATAGTAAATCACATTCCAGTTAATTAATGTGAAAATTAACCATGATTAAATATTGATACTCTCCACAACTGCCATAGTGTAGCTAATTCAGGGTCTAAATAACAAAATCCATGGCTTTGAAGGTTGATTTTGGAGTTCAAGTTCATACGGAAAGTATATGTGAGCTCAAACTCTGCCCTCAAGTGTCAATAAGCCAAACATGCAGGTGTATCCTTTGGAGTTGAATATGTATCTTGAGGGTATTTGTGTCTTGCTGTTTTGAGCTTTGCCTGTGCCTCACGCATCCAGAGGGGTTATAAAAGGTGGTCCTCTTCTTACCACTCTGGCCCACATCCTTCAAGCCAAGCAAACTGCATCTCCGTTAGTGGTGTGAGTTTGATCATTTACACAACACATGACTCACGTCCCATAATTTAAAAAAGAAAAAAGAGTAGGACTTGGATCAAGATAGTGCTGTTGAAGCTCCCTTCCTTTCCTCCAATCTGAGAACATAGTAATGACACATGACATATAAAAAGAAACGGCTGAAAATCAGAGCCAACTTCAAAATCAAGATAACTGTGTCTGCAGATGTGAAATGGAAGAGAAATCCAAAGTGGTTAGTAGGAGCTGAAACTGCCGTCTTGCTAAGCTCTCAATTAGTCTGAGAGTTTTGTTCTTGCAGGGTAGATAGGGCATATGTGTGTGGAACACCCAGTGAGGGACCCCAGTCAGGTTCACGGCTCAGGGCTTCTAGGAAGGATTTTCTTCCAAATAAAGCATTATAAAATAAATTTTAAAATCAGGATATTTCCCTTTTAAGTTCACTTTAAAATACAGATTTCCCTTTCTCTTGGAATATCCGGGGAGTTGCCTCATAGAGCTGTTATGCCGGCTTAGCAAAATGTGGGGTAAAAGCTCTTTTCTGCCTACATCTCCCATCTCACCTGGTATATTATTGTAAAATGACAGGATGCCCGAAGCTGAGACAGCTTCTTGCAACTATTGAGGAAAAGAAGATAAACTGACCTAGAATCTTGACATTGTTTTACCAGTCAATGAACCCTGGACCACCAAGCCTGTGTACTTCTAAAGTAAATAATAAATTTCATATGGTTTAACCAGTGTTTGTTGGATTTCCTCTTATATGAAATCAAATGCATCCAAATTGAAATAGTGTATGTGTGTTTGGATAGAAAAGTGTGAAAACATCCCTATTCTGCAAGCCAAAATTCCAAAACACATCAGGAAATCAAATGCAACAAAGGACAGTAAACAAAATAAATAATCAAATGTGAATTTACTTGAGATGAAAGTAAAATGCTAGACAGTCTGACAGTGACTTTAAATAAATGTCTAGGATCCTCAGTTCCTCAGTGATAAGAAATATCATCAATAAAAGGGACAGAAATTATGAGACAAAATCAGGCAGAAATTAAAATAACAGCAGACTATTGAAAAACTAGAAATCAGATGGCTGGTTTGCTCAGTGGTTAGAGCGTGGTGCCTGTACCATTTCCCCAAAAATAGACCTAGCCGGACCGTCAGCTCTAATGCATCTTTTGGAGCAAAAATTAATATATTATATTATAAAAAATTAATATATTATATTATATTATGCTATATTATATTATATATTTATTATATTATACTTGGTCTTTATATTATATAAGACCTGGTCTTTTTTTTTTTTTTATGTTATAGTAATATATGTACCTCTTTATTAACACTTTAAATAACAAGGCCCAGTGGCAGGTCTAATGTCTTCTGTGATTTTGAGACAATGATGAGTGTTGACAACATTTTGAGATATCTGTAACAAGTATAAAATGATAATGAAAAATATGTGTGCTTTCTCTGGGTGAAAGTTACAGGTACCACTAATATGACAGTGGTTTGCTGTCTACATTTATTTATTTTATTTTTTTTTATACTTCAAAGTTTTAATGACCAAATATCAAATTTCTGATAATGTAGATATACAAGTATATAAAGACTTGTAAAATGTTCGAAATAATATATAAAGTCTGCAATAGTTTGTAATCTATTTTTGTTGCCTTTTACTCAGAGATACAAATCCCCATTTGGTACTCTTTGATATCTTCATTTAAAATTCTTCTCTGCACAATGCCCAATTTGCCCCTGTTGTTTCTTTCTAGGAATAATGTACCTTTTGAACATTCTTTAAATATTCATTCTGAGAACCTTGTTAAAATTTTCCCAATGCAATGTGTATGCATATATTAATACATATACACCCTACACACATATACACACATGTAATATACATAATATGATACTCAGCATTAATTTAATATCCTTAAGACGTTAGTCATGACAAACTCCTTGAGGGTAGGGCTAGGTCTTTCTTAATATCTCCCTCTGCACCACATACAGTGTTTTGCATATGGTGGTTATATAACAATTGCTGTTTGTATTGAGATCTTCTATTCCCATGGAACTCAGTTAACCCTCTTTACTCTCTAACCTCTATTACCTCTTTTTTTTTCCAAATTTATTTATTTGTTTTTTAATTAGTTTCAGGTGCACAAGACAAAGCAAAACTTAGACGTTTATCATTTATATCCCTCACACTGTGTGAACCCCCCTCCCCCCATCCACTATCCCTCTGTACATTCCCCAAATTAATTTTCAAACCCCCATGACCATCTTGTGGTTACCGACTATTTTTCAAAACCTCTCACCTTCCTCTTATCCCCACCCCCCCGCCCTTCTAGCAACCCCCTGTTTTTCCTCCATGTTTCCAAAACTGTCTCTGATTAGTTCATTCACTTATTCTTTTCTTTAGATTCCGCATATAAGTGAGATCATATGGTATTTGTTTTTCTCTTTCTGACTTATTTCACTTAACATAATATTCTCTAGGTCCATCCATGTTGTTGCAAATGGTAAGATTTCTTTCTTCTTTATGGCTGCGTAATACTCCATTGTATAAATATACCACAGTTTCTTAATCCAGTCATCTACTGATGGGCATTTCGGTTGTTTAAGACCTGGTCTTATATTATATTAAAATAAGACCAGGTCTTATATTAATTATTGCTGCAAAAGATGCATTAGAGCTGATGGTCCGGCTAGGTCTTATTTTCCAGGAAACACGGTAACACCAAGGTCGCTGGTTCAGTTCCCACATGGGCCAGTGAGCTGCACCCTCCACAACTAGATTGAAAAACAATTACTTGACATGGAGCTGATGAATTTTTTTTTAATTGGGGAATACTGGGGAAAAACACAGTTCCCCAGTATTCCCCAATTTAAAAAAAAAAAAAAGTAGAAATCATGAAAATTAAATATGTAGTTATTGAGGTAAACTCAATAGGTGAAGTGTACTCTAGACTGGACTCAGAGGAAATGACCCAGAGAACAGCCATAATAGAGATAATTATCAGAAAGACAGTTAAAAGATATGGAGGGTAGGGAAGAAGTAATACCTGAGAGATAAAAGTAGAACATGTCCAAGATTTAAGAAAGATGTAGGTCATTGAATTAAAAGTTTGCTCTGAGCACAAAGCAGGATTAACACAAATTAATCCCAAAGTAGACATGTCATAGTGAAAAAGATAAAGAGAATAATCTTTACAATACCCAGACAAAAAAAAAGAAAAAGATGGCTAACTGAAGAATGTGAGGTAATTACACTGCCCTGGGCTCTCCTCCCTCTTCCTGAGCTGTCCTCATTGCTCCTGATTTCAGTACATTGTTTTTGCTAATATCCTCTCAAATCTTGACCCCATAATTTCCAATTCCTGCCCGCATCCCATTCCCCACATTTCTTCAATATTCAAAGCCCACCCTCTCATCTCAGCTTCTTCATAGCTCCTCTAGCTCAACTCCATCTCAGCCATTCTCCCTCTAAAACATCATCTTTCTTTCATTTATACCTCTATTATTTTTCCGTATAAGACTTATGGTGCCTGTCAAATCTGTTTACCATAGACAGACAAAAAAGAAACTGATTAGCAACCATTAGAATAAGGTATTGAAGCCTGGATTCCTAATAACGAACTTCACAGTCCCTCCCACTTATTAAGGTCACGTGGTTTGAGAGGAGCTTCCAAGTGTCCAAAGCAAAAAGAGGAAAACATGCAGTGCAATGTTTATAGAGTCCATAACACTAAAATGTACCAGTTGGTAAGGAGAAGCATTTCCATACAGAAGTCAGGGAGACAGGACCCTGGAGCAATATCTTTCTCCAACCCTCAGTATCATTTCTATGGTGCTAAAGCAGAATGTGCAGACATTAAGTCACAGAAACACAATTCCCTGGTATCTACTGAAGTCTCTGAAGGACTCAGACTGGAGTACAGAGCACAATTCTGCAGAGCAGCTTCTCCCATCAAACACATAGCAGCTGACCAAGGTAGGCAATTCCCCTAAACATGTATCTTTGGTAAACAGGAATATATCACGTTTGCAGTTCTTTATATAAAATATAGTCTGTGTAGTTCCTTTAAAGCATTTTTTTGTTTTCATTAATTTTTCTCTTTCACCTATTTTTAAGCACTTTAACGATGCTTTAGCCATTTCCTTTAAGAATGTATCAATTTGATTTGGTAAAGCTCTTTGAAATATTACAAAAGACAAAGATGCCTCAAAGAATGTAGAAATCACATAAAGGACCAAACTGTCCAATTTCGTGATGTTATGCGTAAATATTTAAGCACATATGTCATTAGAGGAGACATAAATGAAAGAAACTTGTTTGAAGGTTTCACAAATGTGACAACAACCCTAAACATTTACATGACATTTCCAAAAAGAAATTGTTAAAAACTGAAAGAAATGTTTCTAAAACTGTCAATAATGAAAAGCAAATTTGGATCCACCAAGCTAGAGGAAAGGCTCGATTACCAGTTAATTCTCTGTAAACAATGATATTACAGAAGTACTGACATATGAAAAAGCAATAAAAGGGTATGCAGCCAAAAACATAAGAGTACAAGCTCATCCAGAAAACTCTCCTATTTTGCGATGAGGATGCTGAGGGCAAGAGTTGTTGCTCTGTGTCCCCAGCGCCAAAGAAACTGCTCAGGGCTAGGAGCTGGATCTCCAGGCACCCAGCACAGACCCCTGCCCCTGACCTTGCAGAGCCACCGACACACTGCCCGTGGGGACACAGCACAGATTCTGAGCACTGGTGGCTGAATCCAAACCTGGCCCTGTGACTTACTCTTCCCCACCTCTGTGCTTCTCCAAGCAGCAACTTTTTTTCCATTTGAAGCCCGAATTAATAAATAATGGATATTTCGGCTTATAATATGCCTGCAAATCCAGGCATTGTATCCATTTGCCAAGCATTACCAAGAGACCTATAGCCAAATCAGACACTCATTCACTGACACAGAAGGGGTAGCCTTCAATTTCTTCAGCTTCCTGGCTTTTAACCCTGAGACCAATACTGACTAATGAAGCAGCAGCAAAAGCCTGATGACTTGAGGCTTTCCTTTGAAGGTGGATGCAGCATCTGGAAGACAGGCTGCCGCCCTCTTTCCCTGCTCCCTGGGTGTTTTGCTGGGTTGTGCTCTAGAGACCGCTCCCATGGAAGGAACATAGTCTCCAAATGTAAGACAGCTGATCGCCACCCAGATAATCACTGTTCCCTACCCCAAAGAAAGCCCACTGTTCACATTACCAACTGTGATGCTTCATTTTATGTGTCAACTTGGCTGGGCCATGGCACCCAGATATTTGGTCAAACATTATTCTCGATGTTTCCATGAGAGTGATCGTGGATGCCATTAACATTTAAATCAATAGAATTGAAGTCAAGTCCAATGCCCTCCATAACGTGAGTAGGCCTCAATCAATCAGTGGAGGCCTGAATAGAACAAGACTGACCTCCCTCGAGTAAGAGGGAGTTCTGCAGCAGCCTTTGGACTTGAACTGAAACATCGGCTCTTTCCTCAGTCTCCATAATCACATGAGCCAATTCTTTAAAATAAGTCTCTCTCAGTCTCTCTCTAGATAGACAAGTAGATGAGATAGGTAGATAGATAGATGACAGAGATAGATAGATAGATAGATAGATAGATAGATAGATAGATAGATAGATAGATAGATAGATAGATAGATAGATAGATAGATGATAGGTAGATATAGATAGGTAGGTAGGTAGATAGATAGATGATAGATAGATAGATATAGATAGATGACAGAGATAGATACATATATACATAAATAAACAGATGATAGGGTATATATGTGTATGCAAAGATGCATACACACACATGTGTGAGTGTTTCTGTTTCTCTGGAAAACCCTGACTAATGTACCTGCCAATCTGATTTAAAGTAGCACGTCATCTAAAAATCGAATGCAATATGTCAGATCTTAGCATACAGTATATAGAAAAATTCCTTTTTCCATTCTTAATCTTACATTAAAAGAAAATCATATAGATCAGACATTGCAAACTTTTGGGCCAAATCTAACCCACAATGCAGGTAGGCCTACACAAACTTTTGTTCATTTAAAAACTATTTAAAAATTCAAAAATCAGGATATTTCCCTTTTAAGTTCACTTTTAAATTCAGATTTCTGTTTCTCTTGGAAAATCCGGTGAGTTGCCACGTGGAGCTGGCGTCCATGCTTGGCAAAACTTGGCTGGAGCTGAGAAGCTGCTGGCTTTCTTTTAACTTCTTTGTGGACCATAGTCGTTCTTTTTTTTTTTCAAATACAGATGACATTCAATGTCATTTTTTTGTCTCATAAAAGAATAACATTTAATAAACATTCACAGAAAATCACAAATGTTGTTATTAATTTTCAATGACCTTTGTCAGCCGTAGAATGCGATGTCCAATGACTCACCATAGAGTAGTTTAATGTCCAAATGATTACAAAAGAATGGGAGAGGTAGAACCGGGAGAGGGAACACTGAGTAAGGAAATACACAATTTGGAGGGGAGAAAAGGCCTTAATTTCAGTATTATTTTGTATTAGTTTCAGATGTCCGGCATAGTGGTTAGACATTTATATAATTTATGAAGTGATCTCCTTCAATTAATCTAGTACCCACCTGGCGGCACACATAGTTATTACAATATTGTTGACTATATGCCTTATGCTATACATTACATCCCCTTGACTATTTCGTAACCACCCACTTGTACTTAATCCCTCACCTTTTTCACCCTGTCCCCAACCCCTCCTCCTATTAGCAACCATCAGTTTGTTCTCTATATCTGAGTCTGTTTTGCTTGTTTATTTTGGTTTTTAGATTCCACATATAAGAGAGATCATATGGTATTTGTCTTTCTATGTTTGACTTATTTCACTTAGCATAATAGCTTCCAGGTCCATCCATGTTGTCGCGAATGGTAGGATTTCATTCTTTTTATGGCCGAGTAATATTCCATTGTATATATGTACCACCTCTTCTTTATCCGATCATTTATTGATGGGCACTTAGGTTGCTTCCATATCTTGGCTATTGTAAATAGTGCTGCAATGAACATAGGGGTGCATATATCTTTACAAATTAATGATTTGGATTTCTTCAGATAAATACCCAGAAGTGGAATTTCTGGGTCATAAAGTAGTTCTATATTTAATTTTTCGAGGAACCTCCATACTGTTTTCCACAGTGGCTGCACCAATTTACAAGCCCAACAACAGTGCACAAGCGTTACCTTTTCTCCACATCCTCACCAAAACTTGTTTGTTGATTTATTGATGATGGCGTTTCTGACAGGTGGGAGGTGATATCTCACTGTGATTTTAATTTTCATTTATCTGATAACTAGTGATTTTGAGTATCTTTTCGTGACTTGCCATGTGTGTGCCCTCTTTGGAGAAATGTCTATTTAGGTCGTCTGCCCATTTTTTAATTGGATTGTTAGTTTTCTTTGGTATTGAGCTGCATGAGTTCGTTATCAATTTTGGATATTAACCCCTTATAGTATGTATCATTGGTGAATATCTTCTCCCATTCTATAGGTTGTCTTTTCAGTTTTTCGTTTTTTTGTTTGTTTGTTTGTTTTTTGTTTTTTAATGGTTTCCTTTCCTGTGCAAAAACTGTTTAATTTGACGTAGTCCCATTTTGTTTTTTCTTTTGTTTCCCTTGCCTGAGTAGATAGATCAGAAAAAAATATTACTGAGACAATGTCAGAGTTTACTTCCTATGTTTTCTTCTAATTTTATGGTTTGGGGTCTTACATTTAAGTCTTTAATCCAGTTTGAGTTTACTCTTATATACGGTGTAAGAAGGTGGCCTAGTTTCATTTTTTTGTATGTATCTGTCCAGTTTTCCAAATACTATTTATTAAAAAGACTGTCTTTCCCCATTGTATATTCTTGCCTCCTTCGTCATAGATTAAATGACCATATAGGCGTGGGTTTATTTCTGGGCTGTCTACAGCAGCTGGCCCTTTAGACAGGGTATGTTCCCACCGCTCTGTTCCCCACAGCCCTACCTTTCTAACAATCTGACATCCACCCTCTCCCTCTTATACATGACCTACCTGGCTCTTGTAGGCATTTTGGTTTGTGATTCTCGATAACAGCACGAGGATAACCAAGCCAGGGAAAGACTAAGAGAAAGAAAAAAAAAAAAGACATGGGACCTTGCTTTTCTATCCATCTTCCACTAGAATCAGTGCTCACTGGCTGGGTGATTTTTGACAAAGTTCTAACTTTTAGGAGCCTCGCTTTTCTCTTGGGTAACATGGGGAACTAGTACAGATCCTGCATGATGTTGATGAATATTAAATTGCATAATGTTTGCACAGCACCTGGTAGC
Organism: Rhinolophus sinicus; assembly: GCF_036562045.2. Classification (NCBI taxonomy): domain Eukaryota; kingdom Metazoa; phylum Chordata; class Mammalia; order Chiroptera; family Rhinolophidae; genus Rhinolophus; species Rhinolophus sinicus. Next base: position 38,564,738 of record NC_133759.1, read on the forward strand.
TATTATTATGATTACTTTATTCAAACACAAGCCACACTCCGTTTGGTAAAAATGGACCTCAAATCAGCCAGGGCCTAGCAGAGCTCAGAAACATGCCGTGAATACTGCTTCATTATGCAACTTGTGCAATGTATGTTTTGAAATGTATAGTTTGAAAATGCAGTTTTAGAGATGCCGTGAATTCCTCACAATGATCTTCGGAGGTTGCTATTGTTATCACCCATGTTTAATAGGTGACATGGTGGAGGTTCAAGCGTCCTGCCCCTAAACTCTTCTGAGCACCTCTTTATATCACAGGACTTGCCAAAGGCATAATGATAATTATCAATGCCTGTCTGCTTTTCCTCCTAGGACATGAGACCCTTGAAATCAGAGACAAATGGGAGTCCCCACTGTAGCTGATGGATGATGAAAGGCCAGGCCCAGGAAAATGCTCCGCCAGCCCTGGCTGAATCAGTCATTCCATCAACAGAGGAGAAACCCCACATCAGAAAAGCGGTGAGGGGCCCTGAGTCAGATGCTGCCCTGGCCTGAGCCCCAGATCACAGTAAAAGTGATACTTTTCCTTTCACTTCCTTAAAATTCTCTTATGCCCACCACGCCTTCATAGGATAAGAATTGGGAGTTTTACCTGTGCAGTCAAGTGTGGCTCCCAGGATACTGATGGGGGCTCCAGCAGAAAGAAATGTGACATCTTCCCATAGGTGCTGGAGGAACTGGGTGCCTTCCATAAAGTTGCCAGAGCTCTTGCTGCCCAGGCTGCTGCCCTTTCTGCACAATACCCACTGATGCCCTAACCCAGCCCCTCCAGCACTCTGACATCTGATCCTCTGGGCAACAACACGGAAACATTGTAACCAACACAACAATAGTAAAATCAGATTTACTGGAGTCTAACATAGTACAAAAAAATCACCTGTTTTTAAGTGGACAGTCTGATGAGTTTTGACAAAAGTACACAATCTTGTCCACCACAGTCAACATATAGAATATTTTCATCATTCCACAAAGTTCCCTTTGCCCCTACTCCAACTTCCTGCCTTCAGGCAACCACCGATGTGCATCCCGTCACTACCATTTGGCTCTTTCTAGAAGGTCATAAAATGGAAGCATAGAATAGAAAGTCTTTGGAGTCTGCCTCTTTCAATTAAAATAATCTATTTCAGATTCATCTCTGTGGTTGCATCTATCATTAGGTAGTTCCTTTGTATTGCTGAGTAGTATTCCATTGTGTAAATATACCACAATTTACTTATCTAGTCACCTGTTAATGAACATTACATTGTTTTCAGTTTTGGTGAGTTTGAATAAAGCTATGTATGAACTTTCATGTACAAATCTTTATATGGAATGTGTTCATTTCTCTAAGATAAATATCTAGAATTGGAATGCCGGGGTCATATGGTAGGTATGTGTTTAACTTTACAAAAACCACCAAATTATTTTCCCAAGTGGCTATCCCAGTTTGGTCTCCCACCAGCTATTTATAAGTGTTGTGGTTGTTCCACATCCTCTCCGACACTTGGTATTGTCAGCCTTTTTAATCTAGCCATGCAAATGTGTATGTAGTGGTATCTTACTGAGGTTTCAATTTGATTTCCTTTATGATGCTAGGCATCGTTTCATATTATTACTTTCCAATCCTATACCTTCTTTAGTAAAGAATCTTATCAAATCTTAGCCCAATTTTAAAAATTGGGTTGTTTGAATTCTCAATACTGAGTTTTAAGAGTTCTTTATATTATATATTCTGGATACAAGTGTTTTATCCAATGTATGGTTGGCAAATATTTTCTCCCAGCCTGAGGCTTGCGTTTTAATTTTCTTAACAGTGTCTTCCAAAGGGCAAAAGATTTTAATTTTCATGAAGTCCAATTTATCAAATTTTGTATTTTATAGTTTCTGCTTTTTGTGTATTGTCTAAGAAATCTTTTCCTTAGCCAAAGACACAAACATTTTCTCCTATATTTATGTCTACAAATTTTATAGTTTTAGCTTTTATGTTATAGTTTGATCCCTTATGGATTAATTTTTGTAGATGATCTGAGGTCAAAATCAAGGTTCACTTTTCTCTCCATATCTATCCAATTGGTTCCACACCATTTTTGAAAACAGTAGCCTTTCTCCATTGAATTATCATGGCACCTTTGTTGAAAAGCAATTGACCATATATGCATTTATGGACTCCTCATTTTATTGCATTGAGTTATATGTCTATCCTTATGCCAAATCCACACTACCTTGATTACTGTAGCTTTACAAAGTAAGTCAGAAAATTAGGTACTCTGAGTCCTCCACTGTAAATCTTCTTTATAAAAGTGCCTTTAGCTATTCTAGGTTCCTTGCATTTCGATAAGAATTGCAGAATCAGCCTCTGAAAGAAGGATTTTTGATGGGACTATTTTGGATCTATAGATCAATTTCAGGAGAACTGACAACAATATCGAGTCTTCAAATTCATAAACATAGTATACTGCTCCATTTCTTGTTTTTTAAACAGATATAGATATAGATATAGTATAGATATAGATATAGATATAGATATAGATATAGATATAGATATAGATATAGATATAGATATAGACAGACACACACATATATGTAAGATATATACATAAGCAATACATTATTGATATTATTTGGAGCAAACTTTTATCTATTAGATCAATTATGAATAAGAAGAAATGTTTTTATTTTACCTCCATGTATCCCTTTTCAATGCTCCTCCTTACTTTATGTAAATACAAGTTACTTACTTATATTTTTATTCTCCCTAAAGAATGTCTTTTAACATTTCTTGCAAAGTAGGTCTACTGAGAACAAATTCTCTCAATCTTTGTTTGAAAAAGTCTTAATTTCTTCACTTTTAAGGATAATGTCACAGGGTACAGAATTCTAGATTAGAATTTCCTTTCTCTCAGTACTTTATGTATTTCACCATACTTTCTTCTTGTTTTCATGGCCTGAGAAGTCAGATGTAAATCTTTTTCTTTGTTCCTTTATAGGTAAGATATTTTTTCCTGTGGCTTCTTTCAAGTTTTTCTTTTTCATTATCTTTGGTTCTCTGATAGGATTTCCATCTCTCTGCTTACATTGCCTACCTGTTATTTCATACTATCTACTTTATCCAGTAAACCCCTTAGCATATTAATCATAGTTGTTTTAAATTCTTGGTCTGATAATTCCAAAATCCCTGTCATGCCTGGTTTTGATGCTTGCTCTGTCTCTTCGAATTGTGTTTTTTGCCTTTTGGTATGCCTTGTGACTTTTTCTTTACAGCTGGACTTGATGTACTGGTAAAAAGAACTCCAATAAATAGGTCTTTAGTGATGTGGTGATGAGGTAGGCGGCTGGGCGGTGTTCCCCAGTCCTACGACTGGGGCTCAGTCTTTTAGTGAGCCCGCGCCTCTAGACTGAGAATTTCACAAGAGTGTCTCCGTTTTTTTTCCTCCCCTCTTAAGTGGACATAAGGGCTAGAACTGGCTGGACTTGCTTGTTTCCCTTCCCCCAGGTGAGTTAGGCTGATAATAGCCCAGCAGGTTAGGCTCTGGTGAATTCGTTTCCCCTGAGAACAAGCCTTGTTGAGAAGAACAGTGCTCTCTGGCTTATTTCAAACGGCTTCCTTTTCCCTCCTCCTCTGGGGAGCACAGGGGATTTTTCTCTAATATTTACTGTGAGAACCTGGTCAAGCTCTTGGAGGTAAATCTCACAATATTTTTGCCCCCACACCACCCATGACTGGGTTCCCCTGGAGTTTTTAACCTTCAGACTTGTCCACACTGAGCCTCCAGCATTTGCCACTTATAATTCAGGTTTTCCTACCCAGCACTGGTTCCCTTGGCCTATCCACTCCTGAATATCCACTCCACTAAGCCATGACTCCCTGCATTCACCTGTGTCTTCATCCTGGGGGCAGCAGTTTGCCCTGTGTTCTCCCCTCTCTCATGGACCCAAGAAGAATGGTTGATTTTTCAATCTGTTCAGTTTTTACTTGTTGTTAGGATGGTGGGGGAATTCCAAGCTCCTTACATACAGAACCAGAAACTGGAAGTCTCTTAAATATTTAAATACATTTTTCCCAGCAATGATTTTCCAGCATACTGAAAATATACTCAATGTGTACAAATTTTGTGTGTATTTAAAAATTTTTACTCTAGATATTTTATATTTTCCTTAGTTAATTTTATATTTTAATGCTATTCTAAATGGCATTTTTAATTTCAATTCTGATGATGTTGTTACTGGTATATATATAAATACAGGGCAGCCAGATGGCTCAGTTGGTTAGAGCGCGAGCTCTGAACAACAAGGTTGCTGGTTCAATTCCCACATGGGATGGTGGGCTGCGCCCCCTGCAACTAAAGATTGAAAATGGTAACTGGACTTGGAGCTGAGCTGCACCCTCCACAACTAGATTGAAGTACAATGACTTAGAACTGATGGGCCCTGGAGAAACACACTATTCTCCAATAAAATGTATTTTTAAAATAATAGTAGTACAATTTATTTTTGTATATTTGACTTTGTGTCCTGCAAGCCTATAAAATCACTTAGTAGTCTAATAGCTTTTTTTATAGATTTATTAAGATTTTTCTATGGAGATAATTCTGTCATCTGTGAACTGAGACAGTTTTACTTCTTCTTTCCCAATCTATGTGCCTCTTACTTCTTTTTCCTGCCTTATTGCACTGTCTATGACTTCCAGTACAATGTTAAATAGATGTCTTGAGAGTGGTCATATTTCCCAAACTTACAGGGAAATTATTCAATCTTTCATCATTGAGTATGATGTTAACTGTAAGTTTTTCATAAATACTGTCTTAGGTTGAGGACATTCATTTATTCCTAATTTTCCTCAGAGTTTTCATCATGTGTTGTATTTTGTCAGATTTTTTTTCTGCATGTGTTGAGATGAATAAATTTCTTTGTATGTTAGTCTGTTACTGTAGTAAATTATATTGAGATATTTTCAAGTAATAAGGCAACCTGCTGTTTTATCCCAAACTGAAAATGGCCCTTATGCAATCGGACAATGGCTAAACAAATGGTGGTTTACACATCCTTCTCCTTTACTTTCTCCATCATATCAGCAATGAAAAGGGCAAGAACTCAAAAAATATAGACAAATGATATGGGCAAATCACAGGAAGGGAACCCCAAGTTGCCAATGAGTTTATGAAGAAATTCTCAATATCACTTGTGATCAGAGAATTCCACATTAAAATAATAGTTAGTACACAATTTTCACCCAGTGATCTCAATCGTCACAGACTTCTGGTAGCTTCCCTCTCAGTGAGACACAAGAAATGAAGCCATGATAAAACACTCAATTACTGACAAAAATTAAAGAATTACTATAAATGCCTGGCGAGAAGGAGTAACCGGTATTGCTGTGTTTGAGAGCAATCTGGCAGGTATGAGTGACGATACGCAGCCCCATACTTTGGTAGTTATCTGGAAGAAACACTTACAAGTCCAGAAACAAGGATAAACATGCACGTATGTTTATCACTGTGTTGTTGTGACAGCAAAGAGAAGAAAACAACCCAGCTGTCCCTCTGGATAAATAATTGTGGAATCTGCCCATGATAGAATGTTATGCAGGAGGAGGAAGTAATGGATTTGATTTTAATACAGCAACATAGATAAATCTAAAAAACATATTGAGTAGAAAAAAATAAACAACAAAATAAGGTCCATCACAGAGTCATTTACATAAATTAAAACACACACTGCATTATATATTTTTAAGACTAGATTTATCTGAATAAACACGTGGAAAGTAGATTGAAGGGATGCATATAAAATATTCTAGAATGAGCTCCTATGAAACAAGGGAACTGGAGTGGGCTTATGGAATAAAGCAAAAACAAAATGGAACTAAAATAAATGAGAGGGTCCCTATACTAAACAAGGGATGATAATGTGCCTTGAGCTGAAGCATATGACAGCTAAGTCTAGGTACATGTGTCTTACCAAAAAAAAAAAATCAAATTTTAAATGAAATTTTAGCCCCTGAGACAGACCTGTGGGAGACAGATGTGGGATCTGTGCCTCCTTGGGGCCCATCTACAGTCCAGACAAAGCAGCCATGACCTTGACTAGACCCAGAGCTACAAACTATCACACATGTTGCACTTGTTGTGGCCCCAGCTCCTGACTCAATCCTGTCTCTTCAGATGTGTTATTTTTCTGATGCTAATGATTAAATCCCAACATCGTGAACAATGAACCTTTCAGCACATTCCAAAGGGGCTGAAAAATCCAACCCCTTCTCAAACTCCTCTCGTTGTGATTACCTCAGACACACAAAGGAAGACCCTTGCACATCTACAGGCGGACAGCCCGTCCTGAGGTCTTTCATCCCCTGAAGGAGGGAGGGAGTTGTGTGTCCTCTGTTGCTTCTGCTGGGGATGCTGTAATGAGTTGCCCTACCTGAGTCAAATCACCATAAAGATAGAAAGAGAGCAAGGAAAACATGCTGGTTTTCAAATTAATTTTACACAGAGAGATGCTGTGCTCTAGTTAGAGTGGGTGAATAGCTGGCATCAACTTTTTGTGTCCCACCGAGAGGGAAGCAACCGGAAACCTGTGTCTGTCGAGATCTTTGGATAAACATGGTAAAGGCAGAGAATTCACACCTATCATCTATCTATCTATCTATCTATCTATCTATCTATCTATCTATCTATCTACCTATCATCTAGCTCTGTGACAAGGCTATGGAAATGTCATAAAGCAGATGACTGTAATTGTTGCCTTTGCTGCAAATGGAATATTTGTGTGGAAAAAAAAAAAACAGAAAGAAAATGTTATTTATTTAAATACTTCATTTTCATAGTAAATTTTTGTTATTCACTTTAGGTATTCGGTTACTTGGAAAACACCATTACATACTAAAGTCATAGCTTGCCTAAAGCAAGCAGCACATTTATAAATGTTATATATGGACCAACTAGGTTAATATGAATTCCTAGTACTATGTCTGTAAGACATTCATTACTTTCAAAAAAGAACAATGGGGTGTTCATTGTGTGGCATTTTTATTGCAATACGATACTCATTCTAATTGTGGCCCTGGATCTGGACTGTTGGTGTGAACATGACTTTTTCTCTTCTACTCGCTGACTACAGCATGGCTGTCCTTGTCCTTTTCCCTAGTGAGAAAGTGACCAGCACTGGGAGGATATGGCTGGCCACGCACACACCTCCTCCCAAAGACCGATCCCTCACAAGTCCCATTGTGTCGTAGGCAAAAGATCTGAGTCAAATTGACCTACCATCCCGTTCCTGACATTGGCCCCAAAAGTCCTAAATCAATCAGCATAACTGTTTCCTCTTCACCAGAGTAATCGGTCCAATTAGCATAAAACTCAGGACTTTTGATGATTTGGAAAAGAGAAGCTCTCCTGCTCTGGTTGGAGTGATGTGTAGATGTGAAGCTTAGAACTGTCGTACCCATTTGAACTTTAAAGCAAGCAGCTGACCCACAAGATGGCAAGCAGAAAGCAAGCCACAGAAATGGAGTCAGAGCCCTGGGCTGCCTGTGCCTGAAGGCTGCACTCTCTACCTCCAGACGTTTTAGTCACACAAGTCACTAGTTGTTTTAGCCAGTTCCCCCCACCCCCATTCCTTGGAAAACTAATGCATCTTTACCACAGTGGTCCCAAAGTGCTAAAGACAAGTGGAAGGGGGGGCAAAGCAATTCATTTCTTGGAAATCCTCATCCCCATTTGTTTATCCAGCATGCCACCTCACTGCCAGGAGCTTTCTTTGCTCATTTCTGACATGGACCAGCTAATGAGCAACCACCTTTTTATAAAAAAATGTAGCTTTCTCTACTTTCAGTATCTCTTCCACACTAGGACTCAATCTAAATCTAGCCATCACCTGGTTGTGGGGACCCGGGGGACTCTACCAAGAGCCTTTCCTCCCTCAACTTTCTCCAGCTGACAGTGCGGAGGGGCTGGGAGCTGCACCTCCTCAGTCACGAGTCCACAAATCCATCCCTGAGACACTAGGAAGCGTCAACAGCACAGCGTCTCCTGTGTCAGTAATAGAAATGGAGTCTGACAGACGGGCCTGTCTGTGAAGGAGTCCAGGGAGATCCGTCACTGATGACCACAGTGGCCACCAGCCTCCTGCCCCTGACACTCTGCTGCCATCACGTCCTATGTCTGCTCAATCTCCTGGATTATTCCATCTCTTTCCCAAAGACAGAGCCCTTTCTTTCTGCCATTTCTTCACCATGATTTCTTCATTACCATGACTCCAAGAGCCTTGAGTCCCAACACTGGAGGTCTCCTCAATTGCCCTCCCACCTTCCATCCCTCGTACACCCAATGCCTCCCATTCCTTATGCTTTTCCTCCTGAATCCTCCTTCCTCGTCTCTCTACCATTCTAAAGTCTTCTTGTACTTCATGGCCCTGGTCCTGAGTAGCAAAAGTTTAGGGAAAAGGGCATTAGCTTTGACATGAGACTGACTTGGGTTTAAATTCCGCCTAAGCAGTTATGAATGATGCAAAGTGGCTGAATTTTTCTGGAACAGAGGCACCAAAAATTCATGATCCACTTCTGCATGGCCACCTGTCCCAGTTTCCCCTCCTTCCTGCATGAAAGTCATATGTCCCAGGAACAATGTCCTGCAGAGACACCCTGTGTGTTACCATGAGCCTGTGGCCCCAAATTCCACTCTAGTTCCCCAGTAAGCTGAACCATGTAGAGGGCTTCCTTTATCTAAGTGAGAAGCACCTGTAACCAAAGCCATCGAGGATGCTTCCTTTCTGGATCTCACCTCTCCAAAGAGGAAGAAAGATATTCCCAAGGAAAGGCACCCAAAAAATCGGAGGAAAGGAATTTCTAATACCAAGAATAGAGCTTCCCTTCTCAGGCCACCACCCACACTTTTTCTGGACAAGGCCATGCCTAGCAGAAGGTGCCTGGACCTTTACATGGGACAGGAGAGAATGGGAAAAGAGAGATGAAATGTAACTGGTACATCGGGCTTTACAGCGCTGGATCAGATAAAGCCACTAGCCTCTACTGCTTCTAATTTCCTCCTTGACCATCTAAGTCCCTAAGCTTGTCCCTTAGAAGACCTCAGGACCATAGGAATGGCCACTGGACTTTGGCACAAAATTCTTCCAAAAAGTAATACATCATTTTAATTTACAAAAAAATGAAAAACAAGAACCTTCTAGCCCAGTGATTTTACCACCCAAGACCCCAAGAGACAAAACCCCTCAGAGTGTACAGATCTATGATTCTCCAGATTACCATGGTTTGTCTTCAATGAATTTGCCTCAATACTTCCTCTAGCTGGCAGTGACACTCTGCATCTACTGGAAGACAACTTTTCAATGGAAGCTCTTGGATTGAATGGCTTCTGCTCACCTGTATCCATGCCTCCATTGTCCTGCTTTCTGGTCTATGCAGCATGATTCTCTCTTCCCAACACTATCAGATCAATGTCCTGGCATAAATTCACTGTTCTGTGTTCACTCTAAAATATGTGCAATAATAATAATGAATATTTCATGATTAATAATTTTGTTTGCTTTTTCTTGGAAATTTGATGAGCTTTGGGGGAATCACTTGGTTAGCTCAAGTCTGTTAATAAAAGATGCCTAGAGAAATTTGTGCTGAGGTCTCTTTTTCACCCTGTAAGTTTTGCTCTGCAAGCAGAGGTATTCCAGTGTCTTTGAAGCTATGGGTGTTTCCCTTCGAATTACAATCATGAAGGTGGCATCTCTCCCACTGAAACTGTTAGTGAAGGGCTTACTCAGCATTCATGCCTTTATCCTCTCCTACCTTCTTCCTCAGGTCAGCTGCTCAGATTCAGTGATGTAAGCTGATGGGAAACAATATCTTTCCCAAAGGTTTCTCTTCCTTTCTCTGTCACACTTCCCTGGAAAATGTTGAAAGCAATTTATAGATTCTCAGCACATATAATAAATAGGTTTTCAAAACAATCTTTCTTAAAATTGCCAACAATATCCAGACGAGGTGAGACACTGTTTTTTTTCTGTTGGCTTCTCCTGGGAGATATTACCAAATAATTATAAAGACCATAGGGATTGAGGTAGCAGTTCAGTGCGACAGACTTGTCATTGCACAAAAAATATGTCCCAGAAATGACAATACACTGGTATCATATTATTTCTCTCAATCTGGTTTTATGTTTAGGAGTTCAAAAATTCTTGGTGAATATCTACAGTTTTTGCTTCCCCCCATCCATTGCTATTGTGCTGGTAACTTATCCTTGTTTCCCTCTGGGGAACCACTGGCCCCCACTCTCAGTCCATGTGCTCTGGGTGTGTTCAGCTCCTGCCCAACTCCAGGGGTGAACATATAACTTGAGTCTAAGCCAATCAGCACACTGCATTTCCCTGGTTACAGTGATTGGCTTAGGAGTGGTCACATGACCCAACCAGAGCCAATAAGATGCAATAAGATACCTCTGGGGCTTCTGAGAGAGAGACAGGTGTCTTCATTTCTGGATATAAACTGTAAGAAGGAAAGAGTTTGAGACTTGTTGCCACCATCATTTTACTACAGGGAACCTGAGAGGACAACCAAGACAAAAAGAGACAGAGCTGAGATGTGGAGAGAAACTGAGCCCTGACAGAATGCTGTTTGAGTCCTTAAATCTAGCTGTGCCTGCAACCATCTATAACTCTGGATGGTTGGTTGAATGAGACAAAAATTCCCTTTTTATGCTTGAGCAGGTTTTAATTGGGTGTGCTTTTACTTAAAAACAAAAATCCTGAGTGCCCCCACCATATACCCTGATTTTAGGTTTGAAAAATACATTTAGTGAAGGTAAAAGTGTAAACAGTAATGTGACAAAGAGCCTGTATTTCTACATTTCCTAAAGGAACTGGCACATCCTGGCCACACTCTAGTTTCCCAAGATTTTGTGTGTGTGTGTGTGTGTGTGTGTGTGTGTGTGTGTGTGTAGGTGCTGGACTGATTGAACACATAAGGAAAGTCAAGAATAACTCATATCAAATGTTAAAGAATATCACGTGGGTTTCAAAGCAACAATCACTGGAGTTTGGAATACCTACGGTAAATATGCAGCTGCCTAACAATGTTGAATGAGCAGAGCTCACTAATGACTGAGCCACAGAATAAAATGCCTGTGAGCATGAAGGCTGTCACTGACCAGACCTTGGCAAGGCCATCTGTCTCCCTGAAGCAGGGAACAGACAAAACCTAAGGGCAGGACCCTCCCCGCACCTCCATACTGCAGATGCAGCCCTGGAGCAGCGAACATTCAGATGCAGGGCTTCAGAGCAACTCTCACCTCACAGGGTGTGAGGTGTGGGCTGAAAGGGAAAACATGAAGGTATGGAAGAACTCCTGCAGAGTCCGAAGTCCATGGCAGGGAGAAGCTAATGTCCTTCTGACACTGGCAGGTTAAGTATCCTTGGCAACTCAAACCTCTTTTCAGACAAAGAAAGCCCAGGACTCCAAGAAAAAGGAGTCCTCACAACCTAGACATGAGCAGAAATGATTTTAGAAATTGCAATTTATAAATAGAGCAAAGTTTTATTCACCTCCACTGCACTCGTAGCCTGTGTCAGCGTCTTCCTCCCAGAGGTCCAGGGCTCTATCGTGGCTCCAGTCACAAAAGACATGGGTCAGAGACTCCTTTGTACAAGGGGTTGGGAATTAGCATGAGCAAAGGGACACCAAGAATAGAAAACCAAAGAAAAAGTGAGGCCAATCTTCAACTCATTTCAAGTGGTGAAACTTCTCAGGCACCGACAAGGCTCCTACCTGTCCCAAAACTTCCTTCTCTGCACAAGGAATGGAATTCCAGTGCTGGAGACGGATTTTTTCAACTTCTGACTTAAATCTCATTCAAATACAGATTTCCTTAAAGAGAAAGTAGCTCAGACATTAAACTGTCAGTCATCTGCTCCTCTGTGTGAAAGCTTCATCCCTAGAGAAGAAAGTAGGATAACTAGGAACATAAATACATGAAGAGGTTGAGGAAACAGGATGCCATGAGAGAGGGAAGTGGTATTTGGGCCAATGGCACACTGGACTGGGCCCAGCATAGACTTTGGAGTCAGAAAGTCCTGGATTCAAATCTTGATTCTATTACCTATTGACTGTTACCTGGGGCTAATTACTTCACTTCCATGAAACTTCAATACCTTCTTTTTGAAATAAGTACATAAATGCCTATATCCATGCCGTTCATCACTGTGTCCTCTCTGTCTTGAATGCCCAAATATTCTCTGGCATTTGCCTGGCTAACTCCTCGTCGGGCTGCATGTTACCTGTGTCACCTGCTCAGGAACACTGGTTTGGGAAGGTGTCCCTTGTCAGGATCCTACAGCATCCAACTACACAGAGCAGAGGAGGCATCAGTTGTATCTTCAGCTATTCTGGACTGACACCTCCCTCTGACTGTCTCCACTAAAACGAAAGGGTCTGAAGACCCAGAGTCTGTGTCCATTCACCATTGCATCCCCAGTGCTTAGGAAATTCGAAAACATCAGGGAGAGGGAGCTAAAGGGCTCTCACCTAGGAGAGATGGAAATATAGGACGTGGGTGGGCTAGGGGAGGAGCAGGGCTTCTGAGGGAGGCTGTTCATCTACTACATGGGGACAGAAGGCAGACAGGGCTGAGAGAGGTATGGGCAGCCACAACTCTGCAAACCAGCTTCCTGGCCTGGAGCAGAAGCCTGGCTGGAGAACAAGGCAGGAATTGTGACACTGTTACTAGACAAAGTCCAGGTCAAAAGTATTGCCCAGGGGAATGTAATCAATAATGTTGTAAAGATTTGGTAGGGTATCCGATGGACACTTGTCCCATTAGGGAGACCACCTCAGGGATGATGTAGATGCCTGATCACTGCACTGTACACCTGAAGCTGAAGCTGAACAATAATGAATGTCAACTACAATTATATATATATATATATATATATATATATATATATATATATATATATATATATATATGCATATATATGCATATATATATTTACAAGAAGCAGAGTATACCATTAGGAATAGAGACAGTGGAAATGTAATGGCTGTAGGCGATGTCAGAGGGGTAGTAGATGGAGGGAGGGAGGTTATCACTGTGTGAGGGATATAAATGATAAATGTCTAAACTATTACATTGTTTTGTACACCTGAAACTAACTAAAAAAAAAAAAAGGATTGCCCAGGGACAGAAGAGGTCACTTCATGATGATGAAGGGGCTGCAATCTACACTGGAGATAATACTTTCATGACCATTGGGAATCAAATAACAAAGCATCAACATTTATAAAGTAAAACCATAGGAAATGCAAAGAGAAACTGACAAAAATATAAAAGTAATAAGGTTTCAATACACCTCTTTAGATCTCCGATAGAGCAAGTATATGAAGATAGGTAAGGGTACAGATATGTGAACCATATAATTAAAATGATGTCTTTCTAGGTTGTTATGGTGCAAAAATTACAAAATTGACAAAAATTACCATCTTTTAGGCATAAATTCCAAGACGTTTTATAGTGAAAAACTATACTCTAAGATTACAATATAATAAAACAAAAAATAAGTAGCAAACATAGAAATATAGAAAACTCAAACACTTGGAAATAATGGGGAAAACATCTCTGCTAGTTAACTATTGGGTCAAAGATAATGGATGAATGACAATTGTCAAATATCTAAAAAAGAAAACAATAACATTAAGAATTAGACCTAGAATACATTCAAAATTGTACCCACGGGGGAAGTCATAACCTCAAACACTTACATTACTAAATACTACTTTATATGACTATACACAAACAATAATAAAAACAAATTAAATAAGCATTCAACATAGAAAATTAAAAGAGAAAGAAAAACAGAAGTTCAAGGAAAATGTAAACTCCACAAACAACTTGTAGTCAACAAAGAATTAACTATTTTAAGAGGCGGTTCTTTGTGGAAACAAATCCAACAACTATACATAATTAGGCAGCCTAATTAAAAATGAAAGTGAGAAAGCACAAAATTACAAAATTAGGAATGAATAAAGGAGTAAACACAAATGCAGAAAAGAATCCAGATACATAGGAGGACATTTTGCCCAACATTGTGTTAATAACTTTGAAAATATGGATGTAATGTATGAGTTTCAAAAGAAAACATAAGTTACCAAAACTGCCAAATTAAGAGGGAGAAAAACCATGACAGAAACTAAGAAATATGTCAAAGAACTAGCCTTTCCACATCTCACATTTGCCCAACATACTATACCTAGATGATTTTACAAATTAATTCTTGCAAATATGAGAGGGGCAGATACCACTCATAGTTTTTTAATTGTCCTGAATTAGGCCAAAAGAAAGAGGACAAAGTCCCTACCACTAGATGAAAGAAATCACAGGTTCACATTTTAAGAACAGCATGTAGGATGGGGATATTGTCCTATAATCAGAAAATTCAGTCTCACTGTCAAACCCACAGTTATGGTTTTCCTCCCCTAGCACCCATGCTGTCACTGAAAAAATAGACTTTTGACGATTATGAGAACACCACAAAGGAAGCGTATCTGTTGCTGTCCTCCTGTATTTACTATCCTATATCTTTCCAACTGTGGCCTGTTGAAGTCAGGTGAGTATAATTGTTAGGTTGAGCCTAAGACTACTAAAACGGGCTTTGTCACAAGTATCTTTAAGTTCTCATTCTACTTTTGAAGAAGTTCATATTGGAAACTATGGACATACACAATCAAAATGATATATACGTACTTGAAATAAATGCCATGGTCCTACATAAAAAACTTGGTGAATTTTGGTGTGCAAGTATATATTTTATGAAAAAAAAATAAAATTAAAAGTTTAAGGTATGGGAATTTTGCTTCTGAGACAAAAGTAGATTCTGTCAGATAAATTCTCCTGCAGGTAACTGTTATAAACTCTGGACAAACTTAGGGAAAACTTAATCTTAAAGCATTCATGAACAATCAAAAGCATGCGAGACTGGAGGAGCTTGACAAAAGGGGACATCCCTGGATATTGGTTTATGCAGATTTTCACCTGAATATATTCCTTAATCCATACAAAATGGGGTTGAAAGATAAGCAAACATCCATAGTACTGCAGCCTGAGGACTCAGAGAATAGAGTTCAGGACTTCCAGGGTGTCTGGAAAACAAGGAAGCTAGAGAGATAAAGCCCTACAATCTGCATGTAAAGCCTACCAAATCCTCAGTTGACCGATGTACACAAGCATGGGAGAAAACCCCAGGAGGCATGGCAGAAAGCAACAGCTAGAAGACAGAAAAGCTGGATGCATATTTCAGCTGTTACCCACCATAGGAGACACAGAGTTTAGTGTTTGTGTGCAACCAGGGAAATTGCTTCCGAAAATAAAAATCAATAATCTTCAAAAGAAGATAAGAGAATCCAGTTTCAATTGTGTCATCTATAATTTCCAGTATACAATTGTCTTACCAGGCAATATGAAGCAACAGGAAATGAGAGCAATAGTCAAGGGAAAAAAATGAGTCAATATCAATTGTGATGACTCAGACATTGGAATTATCAGATAAGGACTTTAAAGTAGCTATTACATTTCAAGCATTTAAAGGAAAATATGGTTAAAATGGATAAATAGAGGATGATCTTAAGCAGAGAAACGGAAACCTACATTAAAAAGAACCAAATAGAAAATCAAAAACTGAAAAGTATAATATCTAACATGAAAATGTGCTGGATAGGTCTAACCACAAATTGGGAACGGCAGAAGAAAGAGTCATTAAACTTAAAAACAGGTCAGTATCAATTTTCAAAATTAAAGAGCAGGAAAAACAAGAAAAAAATTTTTAATGAAATGATCATAGTGACCTATGGGACAATATCAAGCAGTCTAGAATACATGCAACTAGAATCTCAGAAGAAGAAAAGAGACAGACAATGGGGAAGAAAGAGATATTTGAAGAAATGATAATTGAAATTGCTCCAAATTTGGTTAAAACCAATTTATGGATTCAAGGAACCAAAATAAATACTAAGAAAATTGGAACTAGGCATGCCATGGTCAAACTGCTAAAGACCAAAGATAAAGCAAAAGTCTTAAAAGCAGCCAGATAAAAGAAAACATAATTTAAGGGGAAACAATATGAATAATGGCCAGTTCTTTTAAAAACAACAAAGATCAAAAGACAAAGAAGTTACATCTGTAAAGTGTTAAAAGAAAGAATCCAGCTTTCTATATCCTGCCAAAAATAGTCCTCAAAAAATAGAAGTGAATAAGGACAATTTTTAGATAAACTAAGATTGAGAACATCTGTTGTCATGAAAATAATACCTCAAGAAATGCTAAATAAAGTTCTTCCGACTGAAAGAAACTGACATCAGATAGAAATTCAAATCTACACAAAAAGTGAAGAGAACTGGAAATGGTAAAAATATGTGTGAATACAAGATATTATAGAAATCTTAATTCCTTTAAGGGGCATATGACTATTTAAAACAAAAATTCTAACACTGTGTTTCAGGCTTTATAACATACGCCAATATAACATATATCATAAGAATGGCACAAAGAACAAGGGGTAAAATAGAACTATCCTGTATAATAATCTTATTAAGGAACTTAAGTATAATATTAAAAAGTATCTGATTAATCCACAGAAGGCAAGAAAGGGAAAATGAAGGATCAAAAAATAGATTGGGGCAAATAGAAAACAATAAGATGGTATAACTATATCCAATATCAATAATTGTATCAAATATAAATGAACCAAATACTGCAATTAAAAATCAGAGATTGTAAAATTGAATAACTAGATGCTGTCAACATAAGATGGACTTTAAATATAAGGCCAAAAATAAGTTGAAAGCAAAAAGATACTCCATCAAACACTGAACATAAAAAAACTGGTGGCTAATTAATATAAGACAGAATTATATTTTTGAAAAACCTGTTACAGAGAGAAAGAGGTCTATCATTATGATAAAAGCGCCAATTCATTAGGAAATCATAACCGTCATATATGTGTATGTGCCTAAAAACTGAACTTCCAAATATACAAAGCAAAATCTGACACAACTAAAGAAATAAATAAAACCAAAATCATAGTTGGAGCTTTTTAACACATCTCTCTGAATAATTTATAGAACTAGTCCAAAAAAAAATCACTAAAAGTATAGATGATGAGAATACTGTCAAGTACCTTGAACTAATTATCATTTATAGCACAGCTGAAGAATACACATATTTCCAAATGAACACGGGATGTTCTTCAATTTAGACCACATTGGGTTATATAAGGCTTAAGACATTTCAAATGATTGAAATCTTACAGAGTATATTTTGACCACAATAGAATTAAATTAGAATCTATAACAATATATATCTAGAAAAACCTTGACTATCATAAATTAAACAACATATTTCTAATAACTCAGATCAAAAAAGAAATCACAATAAAAATTTGAAATAATAAAAACTGAATAATAATGAAAATATATCAACATTTATGGGATACAGCCAAAGAAAAGATTATCATGAAATTTATAACTTCAAATGCTATTATTAAAAATGAAGGAAGTTCTAAAAGCATAATCTAAGCTTTCACCTTAAGAATCTAGAAAACAGAAGCAAATTAAGCTAAAGCAAGTAGAAGGAAAGATATAATATAAAGAATAAAAGAAATCAATAACGTAGAAAACAAATAGTAAAGAAAATCAACAAAACCAAGAGTTATTTTTTGAAAAGATTAATAAATTGAAAAACCCCTAGTAAGACTGACAAGAAAAAAAGAGAGACAAATACAAATTACCAATATCAGAAATTGAAGTAGGAATAGTATTATAGATCTAGTAAACATTAAAAAATAAGAGATTATGAATACTGTGTCAATATATTCAATAAGTTAGAAAAAAATAGATATATGTTCCTTTAAAAACACAACCTACCAAAACTGACGATATAAAATATGAATAGCCCTATGACTATTAGAGACATTGAATTTGTAACTTTAAAAAATTTCTGTAAAGAAAACTCAAAGGACAGATGGTCTCACTGGTAAATTAAGAAAATAAAGAAGAAATAGTATTGAATTATCCCAATAAAAGCGAAAATTATTTCACAAAATAACATCCATTAATAATTTTAAAACGAGGAACAGAAGGAACTTATAAAAGGCATATATGACAAACTATAGTCAAACTCATCAAAACCACAGTCAATGTCACACTCAGTGGTAAAAGACTGAATACCTTCCCCCCAATATTGGTTACAAGGCCAGCATGTCCACTGTCACCACATCTAGTCAAAATTGTACTGGAAGTCCTAGTCAGTGCAGTAAGGAAGGGGAAACAATGAAAAGGAAGAAGTGAAATATTTATGTACAGATGACGTGATTGTTTAGAAAATCTTAGAGACTTACAATGAAATTATTAGGATTAATAAGTGAATTTAGCAAGCTTATAGAATATAAATTCAATATATAAAAATCGTGAACACACAATGGGATTTATAGATGATGTAATACAGAATTGTACACCTGAAATCTATGTAATTTTACTAACAATTGTCACCCCCAATAAATTTAAAAAAAAAATTAAAAAAAAAATCAAGTACAGCAGCAAACAACTGGAAAATGAAATCTAAAAATTTCAATTACAATACAGTAAACACATAATACTTTAGGGATAAATTTAACGTAGGATTGCAATACCACTGCCACTTTAATGGCTCCATCATTTTAATAAAAATAGTGGGATCTGGAAGCAGCAGAGGCCAGGTGGTAGAACTTAATCACCAGAAACAAGGTTGGTATAGTCGCTATACTGAGCTGAAGTGGTTATCAGAACATTGTGACTCACCGGACTTGTCGAAGTGGCTAAGCGATCACAGCATCCCTAGGAATAAAATAGGTTGACAGCCTACTAGAGAATTAATGTATCTATAAAGCTGGAAATGCTCTAGGTCTGGCAGGAAGAAGCCTGATACATCACCTTATAGAAAGTTAGGGTCTATGTTAGTTCATAGGCAGTGGCTAGTGATTTGGCTATAAGGTCAGTGTTCGGAACAGAAAATGACTGGTGAACAGGAGGTCTGCGGGAAGAGTATGCGGATGGACCTCTCACAGTGGGTACAAAATGTGCATATTTGTGTCCCATGTGATTGATCCCTCAGAAGACATTGTTATGATAAGGTGGACAAAATAGAATTGGATGATGTCAGTCAACCTTTTTCCCCAGCCACTGCAGTGGTCGCTCAATGGGCTCCTGGACGTGGTGACAGGATGGTACATCATTTCAAAATAGACCTCCCCGCCACCAAGCCTAACCTGCCTGCACCACTGACGAGTTCCTGCCAGCAGCAGAGATCAATGGTGGCAGCTCAGTGTGGCACCATTCCCTAGGGAACCACCTGGTCACCTGGTGTAAGCGTTGTTACAGTGTGACCCTTCCATACAGAGGGGCAACAGTTTTGCCTCACTGAACTAGACCTTCTACTGAATACGAATCAGCCTCCTGTGCCCACAACCATCTGTGAATGGAAATGCCTATTCACTGCCGTATTCAACTTCACAACATTGCTTCTGACCAAACAACTCATTTTCGCAGTAAAAGCAATACAACAGTGGCTCATGCTCATGGAATTCCAACTGGTCTTACCACATACCCCATCACCTAGAAGCAGCTGGGTTAACCAAATCATAGACTGGCTTGATGACAACTCATTACAGAGCCAGGTGGGAAATAGTAGCTTGCAAGGCTGGGGCGCCAGCCTAAAAGACGTTTTGGAACCTACATCCAACATATGGTAGTTTCCCCCATAGCTGGTGTACACGAGCCTGAGCATCAAAAGGGAAAAGTAGAAGTAGCCCCTCTCACCTGCAGAATTTTTACATCTAATAATTCACTTGCAGAATTTTTCCTTCCTGCACCCATACCTTTTGGGCTCGACTAGTTGAAAAGACTTAGCTCCGAAGAGGAAAATCTTGCCAGTAGGTGACACGACACTGATTTATTGGAATTGGAAGTTGAGATTGAGACCTGGTCATATTGGACTCTGCATGCTAGTGATCCAACGGGTGAAGAAGTAGATTACTCTTCTGCCTGGGACAGTTAAGCCTAACTACTAAGGGGAAATTGGGTTACTACAGGGAGCGGCCATGCCGGGAACCCAAGTAGTGAACCCCTCCTACCCAGTAAAGATAGGTTTTGCAGGATTCGCAAGGACTCAGATTGTTTCAGTAAATAACACTGGCCAGCTATCATTAAGCAAACTCAGGACTGTCATAGAATGAGGGTTCTGAATAGTAAGGCTGCTCCTCCCTTTCATGTAATTAGCACAAGAGAAGCCTGCGGTTCTGAGTGTAGCTCAGAGATAATATAAATAGGTTGTTTACTTATTCAATCACGAAACTTACTTTCTTGTGAAACTCAAAAACCTTTCATTGCAAATTAAACGTGTGACTATGTCACAGAAAAAAGTGTGGCTCACCATTTGGGAATACAAATGTCCCCCAAAGTGACCAGTGACTAAAAATCAACCAAAATGATTTCATAAAAAGAAAGCAATACTTCAAAGAACCTGATTCCCAACCCTGAGATATAGTTCCTGTCTGAGTCCATTCTACTGTTACGACGAAAAATATGATAGACTAAATGGTTTAAACAAACATTTCTCTCACACAGTTCTGGAGGCAGAGAAGTCCAAGATCGAAGTTCCGATTTGGGGGCTGGTGAGGGCCCACTACTGGTTCATCAGCAGCCTCAAGTGGCAGAAGGGGGAAGGGAACTCTCTGGGGTCTTCTCTATAAGGGCACTAACCCCATTCTTGGAGGGCTCCACCCTCGTGTCCTCTGCACCTCCCAAAGGCCCCACCTCCAAATACCATCACATTGGGAATTAGGTTTCAAAATATGAATTCTAGGGGGACACAAACATTCAGTTTATAGCAGTTCCTATGCGACTGTACGTTTCCTTGAGCTTTACCACAATTCACTCAACTTAAGAACGTCCAACAGCTAGAGATCTCCCAAAATGAACTGAAATGGGCTTCTTCAGGCAGAAGGAAGAAGCTTCCCGACACCAGAGGGGAACAAGGAGAGGCCGAGCGAGCATGATTCCAGGATGTGGGGGAGTGTTCCTGTATCAGAGGGGCTGGAGCAGATGACCCTAGGTGACCCTGTCTTGCTAGTGTGAGTGTCTCACTGAGGGGTGCGCTGAAGACAACTGCCAGCTCTCTCTTCTCCTCCCCGCTTCCCCAACTGCTCCCAGCGGGTCCTAAGCACTGGTCAGACTTAGTACTGTGACAAACAGGTGGTACCTTGTGGTCTGGAAACCAAATTCCGTCTAGTACTTTGTTTTGAGGTAGGCGCACAGAAATAGCTTTCCTTATCCCAAAATATCACATGAGTTTGTTTTATTTACTGTAGACTTGATGCTTCTGGATGGCAGCCCCTGAAAAGTCATAATGATTCCTCACATGCTAGACATTGTGTGAGAAGCCGATTCTCACTGCTGTGTAAAAAATGGCCCATACACGAGGTACCTCTGTCATCATCCTTCCGCTTTCACCGATGAACAAACAGCAACTTTGAGAAATTAAGTTATTCATCTGAAGCTACATAGCTACTTAGTAACCTCACCAAAACGTGGACACAACCGGGCTAACTCAAAAGCCACCCCAGTGTGCTCCAAACTGGCCAGCGCTGATTGCTGCTGGTCTAAGGACTCCACTCCATGGGGACAGCCAGGCACTGCTCTCTCCTGCCACCCAGCAGCGTGGTGAGCTACGGCTTAGTACCTACCACGAGCCAGGCATTGCACAAGATGCTCTATAAACTTTGCTCATTTAATTCCCACAACCATCCCGTGAGGTAGATATTGTTCTAATTCCTACTTCCGTGAAGAGAACATCGAGTTAGAAAGCTAAAGTTCTTACCCAAAGACAGGCAGACCTACAAGGCAGAGGCAGGAGTCACAGCCACATCTGACCAACCCCCAAACTGTTTTCTTGACCTTTCCCCAGGTTGCTCTGATCTACCTGTGCCCACAGGAACTGCCAGGTGTACTGACAGTGCAGTAGTTCATGGATGAAGAAATGAAATATTTCTCAAGAAAATGAGGACACTACAGTCAGTAATGAGTTCAGAAGAAATATCACTACAAACTGTGGTATGATCTGGTGCTTTTGCTAATTCTCTCAAGATAAGTTCTGTTAGTTTACCATTCTAAATAAATTCTCAACAAGCTATTTACCTGTCAATCTGTATCTGTGGAGACTGTTTCTGTAACATTAGATAAATGAGCAATTAGAGACCTTAAAAGACTCTTAAAGGTGGTGGGAGCTTGTAAACCTAAACTCCCACGGAGAATAAATGTCACATCAAATGTCTTCAGTACACATTTCCTGTCTCCCCTTTGTTTCCACAGCTGTAATACGGCATTCACTCCTCGTCCTAGTCTGAAGACACCTGCCTTCCAGCAGGATGTAAAGGGAAAACTGGGGATCTGGGACATAAGCTGGTTGGACAGAGCCGTCCTGGGGTGACCTTAACTGAGTCAACATTTCTCTCAGTTGTTTGTCAATAAAATAAGAGGGTTGAAACTAGACAATTTTTAAGAGCTCTCCAAGCTCAAACATTCTTCGGCTTCCTGAATCTATGCCTTTGACTATGCATAGCTTCATTCCTTACCATTTCCTACGCAGGGTCCTACACAAGGGCAAGTGTGGCCCTCAATACACATTAGTTATTATCATCATGATCGTTTGATGAAGTTGGAAAGCCTATATGTAGCAAAACAAGCAGAACCAGAATCTAATATTCCACCATTGGAGACTCATTTCTTTGGTTTTAGAGGGTTTTTAAATATCTCAGAGCAGAGAAATGCTTTAAGACAATGGATTGTTTTTAAGAAGCAGAAATCTTCTTTTTTTTTAAAGTAAAACTCTTTCATGAGCCCCTACATGCATAGATAGAGTTTTTCTGAAAGAAGTGGGGAATGGAGCAGGGGCAGGGAGAATGGGCGGGATACCTGGGAGATCCCCCACTTAGCACTTCCTTCACCCTCAGGTGGGCCCCAAAGCACTGCCTCAAAAACCTAGGGTTCCTCAGAAGGCCATTCAAAACTCATTTCCTGAAGCCATTACCAGCAGACACTCTTTAAGGATTAAAGAGCCATTAGAGATTAAAATGAGTATTGGGAATGGAGAACGGTGGGGTGGGCACAGAGGAAGCCGGACCCTAAGATGGAGGGAGAGAAAAGAAACTAACCTTTATTAAGAGTCTTCTGTCCACCATATATTTTGCAAGGTTTTTTAAATGTTGGATAAGGGGGAAGTATTTCAATTATATCTATTTACCTAGGCCCAGGACCCATGCCATGGCTTCCTAAAGCCAATCCCTCTGCTTGAGCCCCACATGCATCCCCAGTTCTTACTGAAGACACTGCTCCAGCAATTCTCCCATCTCCCCTGGCTCAATCGTCTCCCGCCTGGACCACAGGCATGGCTTCCAAACCGCTTCTCCGCCATCCACAGTGTGCTGTAAACATGGCCACTCCGCCTGTAGTGCCTCATTCGGCTCCCGGTACAAGCCAAAGTCCCTCACAGCCACCCAGGGCTGCACGAACTGGGCCGGAGCCTGTGTGACCTCATCTCCTGGCTCATTACCTCACTCTCTGCTGCAGCCACACTGGCTTCCTGCTGTTACTGGAAAATCCCAAGCACACTCCTGTCATTTTGCCTTTGCACTGACTGTCCCCGCTACCTGGGACACTTCTGCAATAGCCACATGGCCCACCCCCTACGGCCATCAAGCCTTCTCTCCAGCGTCCCCTTCTCAGCAAGGTTCCCTCTTGAACACTGCAGCCTGCCCACCCACTCGGGCACCTCAATCTCCCTCCCTGTTATATAAAGTCCTGTGTTGACGTCCTAAACTCAAGTAGCATCGAATGTGACCTTATTTGGAAATAGGGTAACCGCCAATGTAATTAGTTAAAAAGAGGCCATACTGGAATCGTGTGGGCCCCTAATCCAATGAGACTGGTATCCTTATAAACAGGGGAAATGTGAACACCAAGACAGACATGAACAGAAGGACGCCTGCCACATAAGGATCGAACTTGTGCTCCCATAAGCCAACAATGACCAGAAGCTAGAGAGAGGCCTGGAACAGTCCTTCCCGAGCACCTTCAGAGGGAGCGTGACATTGCTGACACCTCAACCTTGGACCTCCAGCCTCCAGAATGGTGAGACAATAAATTTCTGTTGTTTATGTCACCCAGTTCGTGCTGCATTGTTACAACAACCCTAGGAAATTTTTACACTTCTCATGCTCTGTTTTTCTGTTTTTCGATGAAACTTTCTAATGTATCACATAATTTACTCATTTATTTCTCTTAATGTCTATTGTCTATCTCCCCCTTCTGGATTCTAACCTTTGAGGGGGGCACAGATGTGGGTCTATTTTGTTCACTGATGTATATAACATAGTAAGCATTAAGTGGATGCTTTCAAATGAATGAATCGATTTACTTCCTTTCTTCTGTGTTTTCAAGAAACCATCATAAAATTCTACCTTACCCTTCTATGCCTTAATTCTCAGGTTTATTTTCCCTGACTGACACCCCACTCCTGCCTTACCCACTCTCACTGCCTGCCTTCCCACCCCTAGAGACAATAATAGCCTCACAGTGAGAGGCGTGTGGGCCAACAGGGTGCAGTTACATTCATGTCGCACATATGTAATGGTAGCCCTGTGAGGCAGACATTATAATCTCATTTTATGGATGAGAAAACTGAGGTTCACAAACATTAAGCAATGGGCCCATAGCATCTTGTGCATAAAACACTATGCCTGTTGACCTTCCCCTCATTAGCATGGCACTTTCCCAGAGGCAGGCACAGCATCTTCACCTGTGTATCGCAGGCTCACAGTTCAGGCCAGGCACATAGTAGGTGCTTCATGAGCACTGCTGAACTTCCCACTGTGACACCATTGGTAAGTGGCAAAGCCAGACTGGAATGCAGCCTGACCCCACAGCCCATGCTCTGGCCACACAGCCCCCCTCGCCCACAGAACACGGGCCACAGCACAGCTTCTTTGTGTTTTTACCAGAGTTTTCAGCAGCCTCATCTCCCCACCATCCACCCAAAACACTTCCCAGGAGGGTGTCCAGGGGGTGTTAATGTGGGTTCCCGTGACCCCAAGTAACCCACATTAACACCCCCTGGACACCCTCCCATACACACACAAGCACATGTAGAGTTTTTGTCTTTATTTTTTTTAATGAGGTCTCATACATTCATGTGTGCTTCCTGCTTTTCTTTTTTTTTTCCTGAAAACTCCTCCCAGTGAACTGGTTTGGCTCTCAATTACTCTTTTTAATGACTGGATGGTATCACGATTTATTCAACCATATGTCATTGTTGGGTATTCAATTTATTTCCAAGATTTTTTTTTCTTTTTGTTAATGTTGCTACACTGGACATCCTTACATGGATAATATCTATAGATAGATTCCCAGGAGTGAGATCACTATATTAAAAAGTAAATGTATACCGGGGGGTGCCAAAAACATGTGTATGTACACATGACTTGTATTTGTCTTTTGTTATCGGTATATATTGAGTATTACAATTTTAATAGTTTTTTCCTTTCCTAAAATGTGTATACATGTTTTTGATACCCTCTGTATATGCTTCCATTTGTTACAATGGAAAATTTTCAAACATATGAAAGGAAAGGAAATAGTATAACCAACCCCCTTCAACCAGGAGTTATTTCGTTTAATTCCTTATCTACCTTCCCTCAGTCTAGATTATTTTGGGGGAAAAACAGTTACGTTATTATTAATCTGTAAATATTTCTATCTGTATCTCTAAAAGTTGAGGACTCTTTTAAATAACATAACCAAAATACTATTATCAAACCTCAAAAGAATAATAATCATTTCTTCTTATCATCCAGTCTTCAGGCAGTGTTCAAATTCCTTCAAATGAATCATAAATAAAAATTTTTAAAGTTTGTTCAAATGAAGATCTTAATAAAGGTCAAGAATTACAATTGGTTAATATGTCTCTGGTCTCTTAGGTCTCTTCTAATTTATAAATGTGTGTGTGTGTGTGTGTGTGTGTGTGTGTGTGTGTGTCCCTTACAATATCTCTTTTGAAGAAACCAGGCCATTTGTCCTGTATGTTTTCCACAATCTGCATTTTGCAGATTGCCCCACCACAACATCATCTGCCCTCTACAAGTGGTACTTACATCTAGAAGTTTGATCCAATTCAGGTTAGAACTTTTGCAAGAATACTTACAGGCAGTGTTGTGTTCTTCCATTAGGGAGCATACAATGTCTGGTTGTCTCTCTTTTGTGCTGTTAGCAGCCACTGAGGGAATTGCCTAGATTCATCTTTTCAGTAGGAGTTGCAAATGGATGATATCTTAATTCCATCATTCCTCATTTATGAATTGGGATACTTCTATAAAGAGAAAAATTACGCTTATCAACTCATTCATTATCCTGAGGCACAGTTCATATATAACAAAGTCTAGATAAATGATTCTGTCCCTTTATTTACCAGGTTCCAAAATAACAAGTTAGTTTCCTAGTATCCTCTCTAAATGAGAGTTGTTGGGACTTTTGTTTCGTTTCAGTTATCTTCATGAACTTGTAGGGTTTTTGTTAATGTGAATAAAAGGTTAGCAAACTCATTCTCTTTCTCTATGGAAAATGACCTTGGGTTAACTTTTTAGCTCTGTTCCCCTGGAAACCCAGGAAAGGTGGAATGTCATCTATGTTACCAGGCAACATTGCTTATGGTAAAAATGACCTCTAGTTAGGAAACTACACCTGGCCTGGGAGGACTGTGAATTAACTATACACACCTAGTGGGAATCCACAGTCTGAGCTTTTTTAAATGCAATGCATCCTTGTAACTGGGCATGTCCCTTGCCAAGACCCCTGGAAGCTATTCCCATGGGATGAAATAAAACATATTGGCTCATAGGGGGAATGGGGCTTTTGAGCCAGAATAGGACTGGGTTCCCCCAGAAACAGACTATGAGACTAGAGATTTATGCACAGGAAGTTTAATGGGAAGGGCTCTTAGGAAGTGAGGGAAACAAGACTGTAAAGCGGGAAAAACTAAACTACAATGTGAATGCAACGGTGAACCCCAGCAGGACTTCCTTGGTATCTGAGATGCACTTTACAGTTGTCCCCATTTAAGCAGGGAGGATCCTTGAAAAGGGGCATAACCTTGGGCAAGGCAGTTCCCCCGTACTGAAAACAATCCCCAGCTGTGAGCAGCCCACACTCCAGGCAACTGGAGGAATGAGTATCTCAGTCTTCACAAGCACACCTGGCCAGTACACCACAGCATCACTGTGTCACTATCTCCTTCACACCTGAGCCATCACACCTGACCCTGCTCTGCTGGCACGCTGTCCTTCCTGTCCTATAGCCTCCAGCAAAGCTAAGTAAACTGGTGCTGGAGGGAACCTGTTCAGTTTTGTCAGATGTACACCTAAACCCGTCTATCTTACACATTTCGTGGCCCAGACCTGGAATCACCCGTTTCTCTGAGAGCCCTGGTTCCTTTGAGTGATATTCAGAGACCACAAACTGGAAGACAACGGGGCTCATTACTACTGGGTTTCTCGGCCATTTCAGCGGCCAGAGTTAAGAAATACTTTTTTCAGATAAAATACATCACAATCTGATACTGATATTTCCAACTCAAATTCAGGACTAAAGGTTTTCTTAACTTCAGCCGTCGTCCATCTGTATGTCCTTTCTCCCACTACAAAAATTGTGATTCTCATTGACAACAACCGAATTCCTCATTTGTTTTATTGTACTACACATGCAACACTTTCAGAATAACAATACTGACTACCACTGAGAACATGACTACTGAGAGAATTTAAGATTTCTCTTTGTTTTGTTTTGTTTGTCCTTAGGGATAAACCCCACTGGGGATGTACCATCAAGTTACTGTATTTTTAAATTTTTTATTAAATTTATTGGGGTGACGTTTGTTAGTAAAAAATTATACAGGTTTCAAGTGTACATTTCTATAATACATCATCTGTATCATCATTGTGTGTTCACCACCCAGAGTCAGTTCTCCTTCCATCACCATATATTTACCCTCTTCTACCATCCCTTCTCCCCCTTCCCCTTTGGTAACCACCAAACTCTTGTCTGTCTCTATAAGTTTTTGTTTCTTTGTTTGTTTGTCTTGTTCATGTGTTCCTCTCAGTTTCATATTCCACATAGATGGAATATTACTCAGCCATAAGAAAAGATGAAATACAGCCGTTTGCGACAACATGGAGGGATCTTGAGATTCTCATACTAAGCGAAATAAGTCAGACAGAAAAAGTCGAGAACCATATGACCACTCAAATTACTGTATTTTAAGCTAACAAAATAATTTGTCTTTATATGGTTATGCTACCAACTCAATTTACAGGTTCACTTGTTTCATTTTGCTTAATTTTTAGGACTTCTCTTTTTAATTCAATTTCGTTTCATAATTATGTAAAATACTTAAGTGGCCTTAAAATCAATTCTATAAGTTAAGATATATAGTCCACTTGGCCTTATTCCTGTGCTACCTCATAAATCTAAGTTTTCGGTTTATCTTAACGTATCATAAGACAAACCAATGACTTAAGACCTTTTCTGAGATGAATGGTAGCATATTATACGCACATTGCTACATCTGGCTTTTTGCACTCAATAATATATTGTAGAAATCATTTTGAAACAGTCAACAGAAGTCTTTCACATTCTTTTACATAGTTGCATACACACCATTGTGTGGATTACTTTAGCTTATTTGATAGATACAAAAGGCCACATATTATTATATATGATTCCATGTATATGAAATGTCCAGAATAAGCAAATACATTGATAATAGAAAGTAGTTTAATGGTTGCCAGGGGCTGCAGGGAATACAAGGTGTCTTTTTGGGGTGATGAAAATTTTCTAGAATTAGATGGTGGTGATAGTTGCCCAATCTTGTGAATATACTTAAAACCATTGAATTTTTCAACTTAAGACCATTGAATTTTTCAACTTAAATGGTGAATTTAATAGTAAATGAATTACATCGCAATAAATATTTAAAAATAAAAAGACAAGAGGGAGGCTTGCACAGATCAATGATGAAAATGTATTTAAATTCAGGAGTGTTTTAAACTCTGTGCATGGAGAATAGAGAGAAACATTGATAAAAGGAAGTTTAGGAAAACACGACAGGGGAAGTATCTCCCATATATTGTTTGTGTCAGTATAAACAGGCACATTCCAGTAAGCAATTTAGTAGTATCTATCCAAAAAAATAAAGCACATGCCCTATGATCCAGGATTTTCATTTGTGGGAATCTAAAATCCATGTGTGGCTGGCACAGTTAGCACTCAGTGAATGCTCTTCCGATTATAAAGGTGATAATCATAGGGAGAGATAATAAATTATGCAATAAACTCCTACAGCCAATTCAGCTCTCACTTCTGCTTCTTTTTGGAAAAATAATAAGACAGTGTTTATACCACAGGGTGGTATGACCATGAAATTTCTGTTCTTTTAATCTTTGCAAGCTGCATAAATTGGAAAGAAAATTCTCCCCTAATATGCTCCAAGGTCATGCTAGAGATACTGCATGTATACTAAAAGAAAAGTTAAAATTTCTCATGTAGAGTTCCGACCTCTTGTAAAAAACATACATGAGATGGGAAGGGGTGGGGGGTGGTTAGGGGATAGCTTGAGCCTCGGCTAAACCCCAAGAAGCTGCAAAAAAGCCAAGAAATATTCAGGGTGACTTAATGCATGAAGCCTCATGAACATCATCAGATTTGAAATGAAAAACCTTGAAAACCTTTGAGAAATTTGAAAAAAGAAAAAAGAAAAGAAAATCATCAATGCAGCAACTGACAAACTCAATGACTACTGAAAGAAGTGCCTAAGTGAACCAATATCTTTTTTTCTTTAATTCTTTCTCCAAATGGTGATGGCCTTAAATGTGGCATTGCTATTATTTGTAAATGCTGTGCTTTGCTTATCAAATAAAGAGTTCTATGAACGCAGAAAAAGCCCAAGGAGACGAACATCATGTCAGCCTACTTTTCAATTAATCATATCCAGGCCTTGAGGCCTATAAAGACATAGCCTCAAGTCAACTCGCCCAAGTTGCAGGGAAAGCAGAGAGAAATAGCTTCTGAAGTCCACCCCATAACTCAAAAAGTGACAGGTGACAGCTAACCCTTCAGGATGCTCATTGCCTTACCGTTCCTTGGAGCTGGTCCTAAGGAAGCATGGTGTGCCCCCCAGCGCACCTGCCACTAGCCCCCAGAGCTCACCCTCCCAGATATGGGATAGAGATATGCTGGGGAGACAGGGATTGTGACATAAGCAAATGGCCTCAGGCCCATATATGTAAATGCCAGCCCATGAACTTCCTAGTAGGGACACTGCCTGCGAAGGC
Source organism: Rhinolophus sinicus (assembly GCF_036562045.2). Classification (NCBI taxonomy): domain Eukaryota; kingdom Metazoa; phylum Chordata; class Mammalia; order Chiroptera; family Rhinolophidae; genus Rhinolophus; species Rhinolophus sinicus. Next base: position 38,595,212 of record NC_133759.1, read on the forward strand.
CTCATAACAGCCAACCTCTTGCAACCTCCAAGCTGACGGCCCCGTCGCGGGGAAGAGGAACCCCTCCGCAGGAGAACTAACAGCAGGATTCTGGTGGAAGAGGGCAGGTGACCGTCATGACCGAGCCATGGAGACTGCCATGTGTGTCTGCTCTCCGTGTTGCACGTGGCAGAGATGCTGCCCACGGCTGTGCTCCTGTCTGTGCTGCAAGTTCCTGTTCACGTCGGAGCGGAACTGCACCTGCTTTCCCTGCCCTTACAAAGATGAGCGCAACTGCCAGTTCTGCCACTGCACCTGCTCCGAGAACCCCAACTGCCACTGGTGCTGCTGCTCGTGGGCCAATGACCCGAACTGCAAGTGCTGCTGCACGACCAGCAGCAACATCAAGTGCTACTACTACGAGAGCCGCTGCTGCCGCAATGCCACCATCACCTTCCAAAGGGGCCGCCTGAGGAGCATCAGTACCTCGTAAGTGCCGGGCCCCGAGGTGGGCCACACTGGCTCAGGAACACGGGGGGCTCCCTGCCAGCGGTGTGAATGAGCGCTGTGCTCTCCTGAGCCTCAGCTCTCCCTGGTACAAAACAGCCATAGCCAATGCTCAGCGCTTAAGCAACTTCCCTGGCATTGCCGGCATGGCCCCATGGCACCCTCCGCCCAGACCCACCCCACAAATGAGGATGCCTCAGAGAAGTTAAGTGGCCCAGGATCAGACAGACAGTCAGAAGCACCCAGGATTTGAACCCAGAGTCTGTGTGTTCTTAACTTTAAAAGGCTCTACTGCAAAACAGAGAGGAAAATCCCTGCCTTGATTCAGTGGCATGAGAAGTAATGCATATACTATGTGATTTAAAAAATATAAATTGCTCTTCCTCCTCTGAACATTTGATACCTGCGACACTTACTGGACAAGCAATCACTTCCATGGGCCACTTTTGACCCCTATGGCCTACAGAAGGCCCCCAGAGAGCTGTGTACTCCTGCCAGCCTTCTCTTTGTTCCTATCCAGAGGTCATGGCACTGAGGGTTTCAGCCACTCTTTGGGAGCATTCACCCTCTGCGTCAGGCATCAAATATCCTCTTCCTGCTCTGATCAAACCCGTCTTTCTATGTCACACATGAGAGGAGTCTGGAGTATGAGAGGCAGCCTCCTTAGAGGAGGACAGATCAAAGCTCAGTACTATGACAGGAGTTGGAGGCAGGTTTGAAGCCTCTCAGGATCAGAAAAGCAATTCTGTGAGCAAAGGCTAGTGAGTTCAGGTGAAGAATATGACCAAGCCATTTTGCAGTTCAGCACTTAGTAGATGCTTCATAACTGTTACTCTCCGCTCAGGGACCTCTCGTGGTCCTTGCGTGAACAGAGAACCCAGCAGTTCTGGACGCAGGCCCAGCAGTTCTGAGGTGTGGAAAGTCGCGTCCACACTCCCCTTGACTGCCCCATTTCCTGTGCATCCGCCAGGAGACTCACTGAGCCCATTTTAACACTTTGTATGTGGGCATTTTCCCACCAAATCGCGTCGTAACGCGGGGCTTGTTTGACATTTTCTCGCCAAAATTAGACTTTCCGTAAAATATTCTTATCTTTTGATCTATTTGATATTTTTCTATGAAACGTTCAGTGTTTTAGTTTAAAAAGAGGTCTCTATTTATTTACTTTGCAAAATTTTTGCCAGTTCCAACTAGAGACGATATGACGAGTTTACTCATTTCCCACAAACAATGTTAACGGAGGACAGATGACATTGGTGCTTTGGGAAGATGCCTTAAGGCAGTAGCTCCCACACTTTGATTTGCATTGAAATCACCTGGGGATCCTTAAAAAGTACTGATAGCTGGCCCCCACCCCCAGACATTCTGATTTTATTGGTCTGGGATATAACCTGGGCATCAGAATTGTAAAAGCTTCCACCCCCCAACCCCAGTGATTCTAAAATGCAGAATGGCTTGCCAGGGGGCATGGAGGGAAGTCGAGAGACTTGCCAGGTGATACAATGAGAACCTAGATACAAGGAGAACAGGCCTGGATATGGGAGAGGGAGAAAGCCATACAGAGGAGCAGAGGCCAGATATCTGAGCAAGAAGGCAAGGCCGCTGGGCTAGGTGATGATTCTGGCATGGAACCACGGCCACTGAATGCCCAAGTCTAAGCCTGAGGCTTGGAAAAAGTGGTCAGTGATGCTCTTGCAAGTGTCAGGAGGTTGGTCCTGGGGGCCCTGAGGCTTATCTTCCAGATGACTTTTCTCCTGGTTTCTGAACTACTGCCTGCCCTGTTCCCCGGTAATACTTCCCACTCAGCACCTTGCTCATCCTGCCTGACTCTGGTCTCATTCACCCCTCTCTGCCTTACTCATCTCTTTTTCTCACTTCCTTTTTCACCTTCACCCCAGCTCCCTGGGCCATTAACACCTGTCTCTTAGCTCTGCCCTCTCTTTCTCTTCCTCTAATACCACCTTCCCGCCCTTCTTCTGATTTCTCATATTGTCTCCCTTCACGTTACACCGTGATCCTGAGAGCCCTACCTTATCAAACTAGAAAGGTCCATCCAGTACCACATGTACAGTGGGCTTGTACCTCCCAGCAGGCAGAGAGGGAACCAGGCTGAGAACATTGTGGGTGGCAGGCCTGGAGCCCAGCATCCAAATCCTACGGGATGAGCTTTCCAGGTGCCTGAGTCTCCACAAGGGGCACGCTCTGCTCCAGCACACTTGGGAAGCATCTCTGACTGTCCGAGCTCTGAGACACAGGTCCCTGACCAAGGGAATGGGGAAGGAGACAGGGGCACATAGGGACCACAAGAAGACAAAACCAGAAGCGAACACAGCCACAATGTCAAGATCAATCCAAACATTGCTCGTCTGAACAGAGGCAAAGAGACAGGAAGAGTCACAACGGTGTGTATGTTGACACCTCCATCCCCACAGCTAATTCATTTATTTTCATAAATGCTTTTGTCCCAATTGTAGCTTCTTGGAACATGCACTTAAGTTTTACAAGTGTGCTTTTGCTTTGTCCATAGTTCTTACGACACATGAAAGCAGCCTCAGATGTCAGACAAAGCACACGTATACACCCCCACAAACAGTGCGAGCACACACTTTTCATGCTTTTGACCACTGCTTTTCCTCTACTGTGGACATCAGCTGGCTAATAGTAGAGGGTAGTAATCACAGTGGCCACATCGATGGGATGCTTACCAGGTGCCAGCAGTTAAGGACTTAGCTTGGATTATCTCATGCAGACTTTGTAAAATTCTTGGGAAAGGAGTATTGTGAGCCCAGATTTATTGATGAGGAAACTAAGAATGAAAGAGGTTAAGAAACTCATCTCAAAGGTGCAACTCTACAGTGGTGCGTTCCATCACGTGCAATCTGCCCTTAACTCTTACTGGTCTGGTGGTGAGACTCATAGGTTTTAGGCTTGGCTCAGGGACTGACCTCCTGGTGTCCCATCCTCTTCTCTGGTCCATCCTACACTAATAATAATGATGTCAATGCCCTCCAGGCAAAACCCACCAGGAACACACTGATAGTTGGATGAGACTGGATCTATTGCCTCATTGCAACAACTGAGAACATACGCCAGGGTTAAGTGTGAGGTGTCTCGGTAAGAAGGCGTCAATAGGTTATTATAGGATTTAGGCTCATGTCAGGGGAGGACGTGGGGAAAAGCTTCCTGTTGGGTATCTTAATAAATCTTGTCTAGAAGGTGGGAACAGAGGGAGGCTAATGCTGCAATTGGTGAAAAAGAAGCAGTCCCTCCCAATAACCAGGAGAGGGGCTGTTTGGTCATTCGTGTGGTTTGAACAATGTTCTTGCTTTTGTCTGAGTTCAGAGATAATAAAGTGGTCTTGTTTCTGCTTTGCTCCATCCTAGTCACAGAATGGCCTTGTTTGCTGTTCGTGTTCTATGATATTACTGTGGCCAGCAGCACCCCCAAGGCCCAGCTGATAGCACCAGGCCACTCTCGGCTGCTTTTCTCTTGCTCAAAGAGAAGCAGTTGTACAGCTCAGACTGGGTTCCAGGGACTGCTCTAAGGCCTTGCAGGTATTAAAGTCACTTGTGAGCCTCTCAAGAAGCTCTCCAATGTGGGTAGTAATTTTATAATGAGGAAACAGGCAGAGAGAGGTTAATTAATTTACCTGAGGTCACCCAGCTAAAAGATAGAGGAGACAGGTTTAGAACCCAGGCGCCCTGGCACCGAGCCCACGCTCCTTCACCATCACATGCGACCGCCTCTCAGTGGCCCTACGCTTCCTTCCGAGGCTGAGAAATGGAGCGAGCTCTGGAGCCTGTGTTCTGAAGCCCTCCCTGTGTTTGTGTCTCCTTTCAGCTCCAAGACCGCCCTGCGCATCGGGGGGAGCAGCGACACCCAGGTGGGTGAGGTGAAGACAATGGCAGCGAGCAGCCACCTCGTGGACCACCTCTTGTGCCCCATGTGCAGCCGGCTGCGCCTGCACTCGTTCATGCTGCCCTGCAACCACAGCCTGTGCGAGAGGTGCCTGCGGCAGCTGCAAAAGCACGCCGAGGTCACCGAGAATTTCTTCATCCTCATCTGCCCGGTGTGTGACCGCTCGCACTGCATGCCTTACAGCCACAAGATGCAGCTGCCGGAGAACTACCTGCGCGGGCGCCTCACCAAGCGCTACATGCAGGAGCGCGGCTACCTGAAGTGGCGCTTCGACCGCTCCTCGGGGCCCATCCACTGCCAGGTCTGCCGCAACCGGCGCATCGCCTACAAGCGCTGCATCACCTGCCGCCTCAACCTGTGCAACGACTGCCTCAAGACCTTCCACTCCGACGTAACCATGCAGGACCACGTCTTCGTGGACACCAGCACCGAGGACCAAGACGAGAAAGTCTGCATTCAGCACCCGACCAGCCGCATCACCGAGTACTGCCGCAACGACAACCAGTTGCTCTGTACCTTCTGCAAGACCTCGTTCCACAACGGCCACGACACCATCAGCCTCATCGACGCCAGCTCCGAGAGGGCCGCCGCACTCTTCAGCGCCATCGCCAAGTTCAAAGCAGGTCCTGGTCCCCTTCTCTCCCCTCCAGAATAACTCCCAGTTCAGGAACTGATGGGGCAGGTGGCGAGGGTCCTTCTGGGTAGTGAGAGCCTTACCTCCACCTGGTGGAGCTACAGTGGAAGTGCTGGGCAGCCCTGAGCCCTTAGGCTACAAATCACTGGCCTGGTGTCCACACCTGGCAACTGCTATCAGCCACTTCACCTCCCTGTGCCTTGGTTTTCTCATCTATAAAATGGGGATAATAGTAGTAACTCTCTCCTTGGGTGACTGTGAGGATTAAATGAGTTAGTCTGTGAGAAGCATGCAAAAAAACTACCTGGCACATCAGGAGTCCATCAAGATTCTATCATCTTAGTCATAATCTTCAGGACCTTGGGCCTCGTTTTCCCTTTTGGAAAATGGAGAGTTTGATCCGATAGGATCTTGAAGTTGGGTGAGCCTTTCGAAAGTGTTCTGTCACTAAAGTGGGATTTCTCCAGTACTTACCCAATTTTTTTTTTTTTGGGGGGGGGAGAATTAAGTCCTTATTGAGAATTACGTCAATTTAAAATTTTCCCCAACAGATTTTCCCCAAAACTTGCAAACAGCAAAGTAAATGAATGCGTGGTAAGCACATAATAACAGGACAACTCAGAAATAGCCAATAGTGTTCTGATCAACAGCTTGTTTTACCTCTGCATGACTGCTCATGGTTATTTTATATTGGCTACATATAATAGTTTTAGTTTCGATCAGGGAAATTGACCCTCGTTCCCATGAATCCTAGTACAACAATATTTATGGGGTTTGGCAAAGAGCCTCATCATTTCTGGGTGTGCAGCCCCCTGATGAAACCTGAGGATCTCAGGGATCCTTTCGGGGCCCTTTGCCCTAAAAATAGCTCCCTTGTTAGAGGCCTACTTTACCCAGGCCTCCTAGAAGAATTATGTCTACTCTTCTCAACACTATAGTACAGGCATTAAAATTCCCTCCATGGATAAGACAAGGAGGGTTCCAAGAAGTAATTGGCACAAGACAGCCAGTAAAAGACAGACCCACTGTATCTGATTCCAACACCCACAATATTCATGTAATAACCTACTCTGTGCTAAACAGCGACCAGATTCTAAAGACAGATTGTAAAACACCAGCAACCACCACCACTACCACCACCTCTGGTCTATTTCCTTAAGGAATAGTCTATAGTCAAGTGACAAAATGCAGCAGATCAATCCAGCCCTTTCCCTTTGTCAGATTTTGCAGTGTCCCTGGTGTAAACACGCCTGAAAATAGGAGAGGGAAGCCGTTTTCCTCTGAGCTGCACAGAAAGGTCCCATTAGACAGAGGTGGGTCTGAGATGAACTTTGCTAAGTACGTCTCCCAGTACCGCTCACCAGCATGAATATTTCAGGAATGCCTTGATTTCTCCATTGCCCCATACCTGGAAACATTGTTTGCCAAGTGACATTTATTCAGTTTTGCAACCATCACCAGGGAACCTTTTATATGAAAGAAACCCTACAGGAGCCACGTTGCAAGCAAATAGGTGGCCCCTTTGGTACCTAGAGGGTTTTCTCAAGGTGGGACTCACTGGCTGGGCAAGCTGGATTCTCTGGGGCTCAGCATGCACAAGGGGCTCTGCTACCTGCTGTGACCCCTGCACAACCGTAAGAAGCCTGGGCATTTAGCACAGGAGAAACCTACGATAGTTTCCTCAGAGCCCACGACACCTAAACATCAGACCCGGAAGTCCAAGTCACGGTACGGGCACACCAGTACAAACGCCAGAGAGCCCCACAGTTGCGAAGGGGGCAGGAGCCACCGGCATGGCTTATCCATTCAGATATAGGTCAAGAATTTAGCCTGTCCATATTTACTAAGGGAGCAAAAAAAGAAAAATTTAACCAGGGTTCAAACTCGCTCTTAAGAATTCAATTCACTTTCTGCATTTTAAACAGATTGCCAAGTAACTCAAAAGCTTGTGATCTGAGAACACAATTTGAGACACTCTGGGCCCTGGAGAGAAGATCTGGTTTATGTTACGTGTTCAGCGCTGTGGTGTCAACCCCAGCTGTGCACTGCACTGCCTGGAGAGCTTTCTAACTAGGCCCAGAAGCAGTGGTGTCACCTGGCAGCTTGGCAGACATGAAGAACCTCAGGCCCCACCCCATCCCGACTCCATGGGAATCTTCATTTTAACAAGATCCCAGAAGATTCCCTGGATGAGTGCTAAACCTAGCTGCAAACTGCCTCACCTGAATTCCTGAGCTCCAACTCAGGCCAATTCAGAATCTAAGCAGGCGAGGCCAACAGAAGAGTGTTTTTTAAAGTTTCCCAGAGGATTCTGGTGCTCACAGAGGGCTGAGAACCACAGCAGAGCAATTAAGAACATAGGCTTTGGAGTCAGACAATTAGAATTAGAGACAGATCCTGGTTTCTCCCATTTACTTGCTGTGTGACACTGGACAGTCACTTAACCTCTCTGACCCTTAGTTTCCTCATCTATAAATAAGAACAATATCTTCCTTATAGAAAGATATGTTTCATATATGGGCATGATCCATAATATGTATAATGTATGAATCTGGTCTGTAATAAATGTTTCATAAATAATAGCTACTTTTAAGTATATTGCCTGAAAGGGACCTTGATTTGACTTTGCTCTAAGACCAGCTCTTGCAAAGATATTGTATTTGTAAGGGGTAGGGAGTGCTTCTGGCCTCTTCTGTCTTTTCTCTTCTCCTGGGGCTGCCTATTTCCCCTCACCTAAGAAACTTTTATCCTGACTATCAGGACTTTGCTCTACTGAAGCTTAACTAACCCCTAATAATGCAAAACATTTCCTATCCAAGTATCTTTGACAATGAGTAACTACTGAGTAGTCAAAGAATCTAAAGCATAAAGTGGAATTTCAGCTGCTATAGGTCACAGCAGCGCTTGCATTTGGGGAGGGCAGGGGGCCCTTCTCAGTACCACTGCAACCACACCCTAATAGTTGCCTGTTCAGCCCCCAACTGCATCACTTCCTTATCCCCTCTGAGCCAGTGTAAGGGAGGAGGTGGGGAAAGGAAATGGGGGCTTCAGAAAGTAGGCCAGAGAGTGACACTGCTGATAGTTACCCCAAAGATGTTAGAAAATGGGACAAAATGGCATTCACTCAATAAACAAACACCTTTCAATCACCTCTGCACACGCAGGTCACAGAGGTTACCAACACACCGTGGACTCTGTTCTTACGACAGAATGCTAGGGTTTCTCTTACTCAAATGCTCATCATTGTTACAACGACCACCACCCACAGAGGTCCAGCTTACTGTGGACCCAGGTCTATGTTAAAAACCAAGTACAATACAGACTTGGTTACCCCAACTCCTGAGTAAAATTTGGTGAGGACAGCAGCCCATCAATTCACTGCACAGTTGGCCTTTCCTGAGGAGGAACTTACTTTAGAATAGGCCACAGAAGGCTGCCGTGTTTTCAGATTGCTGCCTACTGCCTACATCCCCATAAAGCCAACAAAGATGCCCATTTCTCAGATAGAGACGTGCTACATGCTCCCCCATCACAGTGTCCTCTGCGCTGCAGTATCGTGGGATGTATGAGTGTTCTGAGCATCAGTACCCTCTCATATTCATCTCTGTATCCCTACCGCCTAGAAAGGCATGTGTCGTGGAACAGGTAGGTGTCCAGTCAGTGTTTACTGAATGACTGAGTGAACTTAAATCCAAATACCATGTGAGAAGATGCAGGACTAATTGGGTTCTCCTTGAAGTGTAACAGCAGACCTGTTATTGAAAGGAAGTAGGAGAAAAGACAAGAGGGGGGGGGGCCCAGCTGAACCTGAAAGAGTAGAGTCCCCCAGCTGAGAACAGGGGGCGTGAAAGAGTAGCCACAGTGAAGGAAAACAGTGCTGATTTGCCACTGTTGGTGAGGGCTGGGTTTTTGGTGAATGAGGCATGGCAACATTTAGAAGTAATTTCATCAGAAATTTAGTTCTTTCTCCTACCCCTGCAAAGCTTCGTTTTCACAAAGCTTTGTGACATCACATTGTGACGTCACATCTTCTCAAGTGCAATTTGCTGACAAGTGAAGTCTGGTGAAAACAATATCAAGGGTGGCCTTGAACTTTCAACTTCAGACCCAAGGCCACAAGGATTACTGTTATATAAGATAGAAGTATGCCAGGGAAGGATGGCTGTTGTATCTGAGGGAAGTATTACAGAAGGAGGAAGAGAGGGGTGCACTGAGGGAGGCCAGCGCCTTTCATGAACCGCTTTAGGAAATGCATTCTAGCCTGTTGCAGCCCAGCTACAAGTGCCTTTCCTCCCTCTCCACCCACTTCCTTGGCATCCAAGATAATTTGCTCCAGTTTACTACTGCCTTTCACGTATCGGAAGATGAAACTGTTAACTGAAGTAACTAACTTGGTTGTTTTGCAGTCCGATATGAAATTGATAACGACCTAATGGAATTCAACATTTTAAAGAACAGCTTTAAAGCTGACAAGGAGGTAAAGCGAAAAGAGATCAGAAATGGGTTTCTCAAGCTGCGTAGCATCCTACAGGAAAAAGAGAAATTGATCATGGAACAGATAGAGAACCTAGAAGTGTCCAGGCAGAAGGAGATTGAAAAATACGTGTACGTCACATCCACGAAAGTGAACGAAATGGACGGCCTGATTGCCTACTCCAAGGAGGCACTGAAGGAGACAGGCCAGGTGGCGTTCCTGCAGTCTGCCAAGATTCTGGTGGAACAGATCGAGGATGGCATCCAGAGCACCTACAGGCCCGACCCACAGCTCCGGCTACACTCCTTGCACTGCATGCCCTTGGACTTCGCAGAGCTCTCCAGTGCCATCCATGAGCTCTTCCCCACAGGACCCAAGAAGGTCTGCTCCTCAGAGGACTCCTTGCCTGGCCCCTATCCCATGCACCCAGAAATGATGACTGCCAGAAAGGTCACTTTCAGCACCCACAGCTTCGGCAACCATGAGGTGTACCAGCGAAGCTCCTCCTTGTTTTCCTTCAATACCACCGGCAGCGAGAAGGCCAAGATGGGCCTAGAGGCCTGTGGGCGAGCCCAATCGGCCACACCTGCCAAACCCACAGACGGCCTCTACACCTACTGGAGCACAGGGGCAGAAAGCCAACCGGTGAAGAACAGCAGCAGCTTCCACAACTGGTACTCATTCAACGATGGCTCTGTGAAGACTCCAGGCCCAATCGTTATCTACCAGACTCTGGTGTATCCCAGAGCTGCCAAGGTAAGAAAGGCCCTGGGTCCCGCGGGTAGGTGGGAAGGTGTGGGCTATGGAATGGAGGTGGGTAGTCAGGAAAGGTTGCATTTATGGCTTTGACCTGTAGGCTCTGGTCACTCAGATTTGCTCCTTTGCTCTTTGTGGTCAGCCCATTCAAAAGGAAGAAATTCTTGCCATCTTAAGTAGCCCAAGATTGGCTTAAAGCAAATAATGTATTTAACTCATAGGCAAAAATACATCTGAAATTAACCTCACTTCAAAGGTAGCTTCTCTAAAAGAGAACCCAATTTGGGAACCAAAGTAATTTTAAGAGACGGCTTGGAAAGTGTAATATTATTTCCCAAGAAGAAAGCCTGGAGTAGGAGAGAGAGCACAGAAATTGGAATTAGAAATGCAGGTTCCATTATCTGTGGACTATGATTCCTCTAAATTGCTACCTTTCCTAAAGAGAGTATCCAGAGTCTTCATAATTTAGAAAGAGTGGAAGGATAATCCCCAGTGGAACTCCAATTCTTGTCTCCTGAGATTTAACTCTCTGCGGGGGAGGGGGCTGAACCTGTCACAGATCTCTACCTGCCAACACCTGGCTTCAAGGGACGTGACTCCTCCTCACCCTCTCGGCCTAACACAGACAAATAGCTTTTCCCTTAACATTCCTTTCAAATCCAACTAACCCTAAATTGAGCTCTTAATAGAATACTTTATTCAAATTCAGGGAGAAGAAAGATTAACACGCAACTAGATATTCTATTAAAGCATATCTTGCCTCCTCTTGGGGTTCCCTAAGGGGACATCTCCCAGGCCAGCTACGACCTGCTTCCATGTGGCAGAGCCCATCTTTTGCCCCCATAACCTGAGAATACCCCCAAACACGTTTAGCATCCTTGAAGTCTAACCCAGGAGTGCTCAAATGTGCACCTGGGGATCTCGTTTGGCTGCAGGTTTTGTTTTAATGGGTCTCAGTGGGATGTAAGATTCTGTTTCTAACTAACTTCCAGGTATTGCCACTGCTGCCTGTCTGCGATACACACTTCAGTATCAAGAGTCTGGAAACAAGGAAATGAAAGCCAGACACTGACCAAGCTTTACTTTTCCATTCTCCTGGGACGTAGTCTGTTTGGGCGTCTATGGCTGACACCAAGAATTACCTTATGTTGCAACATAGAACATGCCCTCCCATGGGCCATTAGATGCAGCAAAGTATCTGTGCCCTTCACATGAGGCACCCACAACTGAGCAGCTGAACCTACATTTCCAAATGACACTAGATCAACAAAGCCTGTGGTATATGTGACGATAGCTCAGGGGTGGCATTAGGTCTCATCTCCATGCAACGTAGACCTTTCGGGAGGCTGGCAGGATCTCGCTCTAGAGGGGAAGGACTGGGGTGTCAGCTCTTCACTTGGGCTTGGAGAACAGTCACCCTATGCCTCCAATGAGTGGCCCCTGGTAGAGCTCCAGCAAAAAGCCTACACAGGAAAACCTAGTCAAGTCACTGACTGTCAAGAGAGGACACCTAAACTTACTTCCAGACAGTGGTATTTGATGTAAAATAGCCTTGGTCCCTATTATGGGATCATGGAATGGCACTCACACAGAAATCATAGCATTCAGTAATGCAGAAGATGAAATCTGTGTTGACATCAAGTGACAGTTGACTAAGAGTCCCTTGTAGGCTTTTGGCATACAAAATATTCTTATAGTTGGAATTATACCTTGTCTGTATGTAGCTTAATAATCCTAAAGAGTTTTTTTTTTAAATAAAAACTCAATTTTATTTCTAGAAATCTCACCCAAGGAAATGATGAAAACTTCAGATAAAGATTCATACCCAAAAGTGTTCATTGTACCTTTATTTATTAAAGTATAATTAGAAACAACCTATATGTACAACTATAAAAGGAGTAAATCATTTATGGGGCAGTTATTAAAATGGTACTTTACTGAATTTTTAATGCTATAGGGAAATGTACAATACATAATAAGTAAAAGAAAGCAGGAATCAAAGCAATATAATCCAAGTTACTATATGCGCTCTTGTGTATTCCAAAATTGGAAAGAAATTATAATAAATTATTAACTGAATTGTGGGATTGTAAGTGATGGTTATCATCTTCCCTTATCCCACACTTTATCTGTATTTCCCAAGTATTTTACAGCAAGAATGTTCGTTTTGATAATCAGAAAAAAAATTAATATTTATTAAGTTATAGAAATAAAAAGTTTTAAAAGTAAATATATAAAAATTATAATTATACAAATTCATAAAAATTTGAAAATTTATATATAAGAATTATAAATTAATTGTATAAACATAATAACGTTTCAATTTATCAAAATTTAAATTAAGCATGCAATATCTATTTAAAATACAATTATGCAATATTTATATGTCAGATACAATCTGCCAATTGATACTTGTTCATATACCTCTTCCCAAGAGCTGATATTTTATGTTTTGAGTATGAACATATATATTCTCCAGTACTTGAATAAGTCATCTCATCTCTCTGGGACTCTATTTTCTTGTATATAAAATAGAGGGTTGGAATATATATACCTTTCATCTTCTAGGATTCTGTGATTCCATTGGAATTTGCTAAATGTAATTTTTCTGAGCCTCAACTGTAAACTAGGATAATAAAATCTCCCCCCCACCTACGTGTGTTGTAAGGACTAAATGAGGCAGGCATGTCTGACACAGAATCTGATGCATACTAGGTGTTTAATACGTGGCTGCGCCTCTGGTTAGTGGTGTCAGGGGGACAGTGGTCACCTCCATGATGACTGACAGTAACAGAATGCAGGGGAACAGTCTTCTGTTCTTGAAACGCAGTACAAGCATCCCGTCAGGCCCCATCGCACAGTCTTTCAAGACTGTCGCACAAGGGCTAATTCAAAGTCCTCAGCAGCTAGAGGGGATGGGTTCAGCTCCATCTCACCCCGCAGATAGTCAACGGCACAAATCTTTATGGGAAAGAGAGCTGAGAGGTGTGTAGTAGGACCACACCCACTTGTTCATTTTGTCACAGGTTTACTGGACATGCCCAACAGAAGACGTGGATGCTTTCGAGATGGAATTCTATGAACTCATTACTTCCCCTCCTAACAATGTGCGGACAGAGCTCTGTGGACAAATTCGGGACATAATGCAGCAGAGCCTGGAGCTGCACAACCTGACACCCAACACTGAGTATCTGTTTAAAGTCAGAGCCATCAACGATAGTGGTCCTGGGCAATGGAGTGACATCTGCAAGGTACCGTGCACGTTATTTCTCAGACGGATTTTGTTTTATAAGCTCTGGAGGCAGGTCTGTTAGAATGATCCTGAGATCACACAACCCACCCTGTGAGTCCATCCCGATTGCTGGCTCTGGGGGTCATGTTCTGCTTCAGGAGCCCAGGACCCACATGCACTCCCTCCCCCTCCCCCAGAGGTCAGACACGTAAGAAGCAAGTGGGATGAGAATGTCAGCCTGGCTGCTCCTCCTGCTGTGTACCTGAGCCAATCACCCTGTCAGTCAGTTGTCCCAAGAGCCCTTCTTGGTGACACTCTTCTCTCCAGAGCCTGGAACACCCACAGCTGCTACCACGTTTTGCAGCATGTTCTTTTGACCATGGATTTTTCCTTTAAGCTAATTCCATCTGCCTTCTCATTTTTAAAAAATTCCTCAAAAATGCCCTGCCCCTGAAGAGCACTCAGTGCTGTTTTTAATTATTTTTTCAATGTATCTTCTGTCATTTTTAGATGCTAGAGCCAGGGATGGGGGTGGAAGGCTGAAGTATGTCGGCTTTCTTAAGGAGGTGTTTTGTCCTCCCTCTTAAACTCTAACTCTTTCAGAACAGAATTCATGTCTAATTCCTCTTGCTTTCTCCCACAATGCTTACCACAGCACTGTGCATATAGCAGATCTTCATGGTTATTCAATGAATACATGAGTGAAAATGTGACCAAACAAATGAATGTATGAATGAATGTCTAAATTAAAGAGTGAAGAAATAAATTGATAAACAAAATTAATAATTACAAAGTACCAGATGATGCCTGAAAGCTCTTAAGTGTTTTATACAATCAGTCAAGAATAACATTCCCCCTGAAATTGTGTTTATGCGATTAATTTGCACTCCCTGTATGGGAAGGAAACTCATTGCAGTCCCTTTGCTTTTTAACACAATTTCTAAATGAGCAGAGCGCTAATTAATGAGGTTTTCTGGAAGCTTCATTTTTATCAGAGTCGCAGAGCTGCAATATAGATTTTTCCTTCAGAAGTAATTCTTCCTCCCTTTCTGTGAATATATTAGCATTCCAGGGGAATCACTGGTTTCCGTAACGTTTGTCAGGATTTGCATAAGTAAAGACTTCAATTGCAAATGAAAATAAGATGGTGTGTTTAAATGACATTTATAAAGCTTCATAAAAGTAATGACTTCAGCTCTTTCCTATAAAATCGAAATATTTTTCCTTTGGCATCAGTTTTGTGCAGGTAGTCCTGAAAGGTTTCATTTAAAATGATGTAATGAGGCAACAGAATCATTTCTGATCCAAAATGCAATATTTCTATCATATGTACTTTCGTAAAGGAAGTGAAATAACACCTTTTGTATTTGATTTTCATAGTCTGCGGCTTGTTGATTTTTTTAAGGGATCTTATTTGAAGCATCATACATGAAGCGTGAAAATGAACTTTAACATGTTTTAAAGGTCTCGCTTATCCAAGGCTACGTCTGTGTAAGACACTGTATATTCATTATCACTGGTCATCCCCCCATTCAAAAGGTGGGGAGTCATGGCCTCCATTTTACAGATGAGGAAAGTGAGGCTCAGAGAAACAAGCCTCATGTCTGGCCTCATGTAACTCAAAGGAGTTGAGTGGGAAGCTAGGTCTTATGGAAGGCAGGAGCTCTTTGTCCCCCTGCCCCGTCTTCAGATGCAGGGTGGGCTCAGCCCTGGGCACCTGGCACCTCACTCTGGGAGAACGCTGTCAAAGCCGACATCAGTAAGCGCCAGTTGGTTTTTTGAGGGGCAAGATCCGACATTGGAAAGAACACTGGCCTTGGGCTGGTGTCCCTGGGGCCGAGCCCGAAAGCCAGCAGGCTCCAAGCTCTGTGACGACAGACAGCATGTTGGCCTGACTCACCCCGTTTGGTCCACAGTCCCCAGCTGACAGCCTCTAACATCCAAGACCCTAATTGGTATTTTTAAAAGATTGGAAAAATGTGTTTTCAGGCAAGTCATGTTCACTTTGGCCTGAGTTTCTCCCCCCACTCTTCTCTCGTCCTCAATGTACCTGCCGACCACCATTCCCATTTCTGAAGAAAGCCTCCTTACTTTGTCGCCATCTGACTTCCAATCTCAGCTAACTTCCAGGAAGTCTTCCTATGACATATCCCATTTGCCATCTGTGCACTGGTTTCCTATTGCTGCTGTAATAAATTCGTGGCCTAAGCAAAACAAATGTACTTATCACCTGACAATTCTAGCGATCAGAAATCCAAAATGGGTCTCTCTGGGTAAAATCAAGGTGTCAGCGGGGCTGTGCTCCTTCTGGAGGCTTTCAGAAAACACTCTTTTCCTTGCCTTTTCCAGCTTCTAGCAGTTGCCCACAGTCCTTGGCTCATGGCCCTTTCCTCCAGTTTCAAAGCCAGCAATGTTAGGCTGAGTCCTTCTCACGCTGCCATCTCTTGGATCTCTTCTGTCTCCCTCTTCCATTTTCAAGGATTCTTGTGATTACATTGGACCCACCGAATGATTCAGGATAATCTTCCTATCTTAAGGCCAGCTGACTAACCACCTAATTCCCCTTTGCCACGTAACATAACATATTCCCAGATGCCCAGGATTGGGACATGGACATCTTTAGGGGGCCATTATTCTGCCTATCACAATCTACAAATCCAGTATTCCAGGTTACATCAGATTTGGAGGTAAAAATTGAAGCCCAACAGTAGTCACAAACTGGCACTGTTCTGGGTCTTTCCCTATAGCTCTTCAGGAAATGCACCAGACCTGCCCCCACCCATCCTCTCAAATTTCTTCCGTCTGTCCTGGGGACGCCCACCATCACCCCATATGCTCAGGAAGAAGGCTTGGTGGCTACCCTGAGTCTGCAGTGCTGTTTCCTTCCAGCTCAGGCTGCAATTAGGATGGCACTCCAGCCACAGAGCAGGGTCGCCTGGCCTTCCCGGGCATCTCACTTTGGTTTCGTGAAATCCCCTTGCTGGTTTATCTTCTCTCCCTACTGCACACCCTCTGCCTAGGCTGAGATGCACATCTTAGAGGTTGGGGTTGGAGGACAATCTGAGTGACTCACACTGTTTCACACTCAGAACTGCCCCAAACCTCCCCCACACCAAAGAGTCCTTGAGCCTTCATGTAAATAGAACCCCACTGGGGTTGCCCTGCAGATGGGCTTGAAGCCTGGAGTGAGTAAAATTGAGGCTAAAGCTAGACCTGTTGTTTTTAACCTCATACACAGAAGGTTGAATTAATCAGACACCTCAGTTCAATGGGCCATTATCAACAATGGCCCTTTTCCTGTTTATGTATTTATTCCCTTTGATGAACATTCCTCCCTAGACATCCACTCTAATATGTTTTATGTGTATCTTATTGCTTTTATGTGTCTTACATGATGTGCACTGTCTCAAATGTGTTATTAACTTACACGAATAGAATTGTGTTACATATCTTAACTGTGTTTCTTACCTTGTTTCCTTAGACCCTGTGTTTTCATGATCCATTTTTGTTGCCATGCACATTCAGTCCCTTACTCCTACTGCTGCTTCATCTTTCACTATGTGCATTTGTTCACCACATTTTACCTGTCTACTCAGCCAGGATGGTCACCCCGGTGACCGCCACCAGTGCTAGAGTGGACAGCCTCTTTCATGACACCTTGTGGGTGGGATGGGGTGTGCGTTTGCTAGGGCTACCATATCAAAATGCCACAGATTGGGGGGCTTAACCAACAGAAATGTGTTGTCTCACAGTTATGGAGGCTGGAAGCCCAAGATCAAGGGGTTGGCAGGTCTGGTTTCTTCTGAGACCTCTCTCCTTGGCATGCAGACATCCGCCTTCTCCCTGTGTCCTCACGCGGCCTTTTCTCTGTGTGCGTGCACCTCTCACGTATCTCTGTGTGCCCACATTTTCTCTTCTTAGTAGGACACCACCAGCCAGAGCAGATTAGGGCCCCTATAATAAGCTCATCTCATTTTTAATCACCTCTTTAACAGCCATACCTCTAAATACTGTCATATTCTGGGCTACTGGGGGTAGGACTACAACGTACAAATTTTGGGAGGACATAATTCAGCCCTTACCAGATATATACCATGAGTGAAATTGCTGGATCTTGGAGTATGTGCCTACTTGATTTAATTGCATGCATGCACACTTCCATACCGAATACATGAGGGCTCCTATATTCTAAGTCCCACCTACATTTGGCATGATCCAACTTTCTGCTATTTTGCTAGCCCAATAGGTATAAAGCGCTATCTCTTAGTGTTTTAAATTTATTTCATATGCTTATCAGTTTTCAGGATGTCCTCTTCTGTAGATAGACTGCTAATCTCCTTTGCCCATTTTTCTACTGCATTTTTCTTTTTCTAAGTGATTTACAGATGTCCTTATACAGCCAAGATCATGGTTTTAGACATTGCTAATATATTCTCCATTCTGACATTTGTTTAAAGTGAACTTTGTTCATAGCGTTCTTCATGAAATAGCAAAAATCTTCAATTTTGATGTGATCACTGTCATCAATTATTTTTTCTTTATGGTTTGCCCTTTAGAAATTTTGTTCAAAAAGTCCTTCCATAGGCTTAGATCACAAAGATAAAATTCCACATATTCTTTCATTAGCTTTACAGTTTCACCTTTCAAACTTAGAACTTTAATCTCTCCAGAGTCTGCCTTTGTAATTAGTGCTAGGTAGGGATGTACTTTTGGGGCCAGTTTTTCCAATATCATCTCCCAAGCGATGTCTTCTCCATTAGTACACAACAAAGGTGCCACTTTGATCTTATATTAAATTGCCATGTATTTAGGGGTGTGTCTTGAGCTCTCTATTGTATCCCATTGGTCTATTTGCCTGTTCTTGTGTGACTACCACACTAGTTTTATGGTTCTTTAACCTCTATGTGCCGCTGTCTGGATGATCTGCTAAGGTAAGTCTATCCATTACCTTTCTTTCTTTTCTAAGGTTTATTTAGCTAATCATGTATTCCTTCATATAAATTTTGTAGTAAGTTAACTGAATTTCTGGGGGAAAAAAAACAATAATAATCCAAATAGAACTTGATTAGAAAGGCACTGAGTCTCTCAATGAATCTGAAGACAATTGATGTTTTTGTAGCATGTCTGAATATTTATTCAACTCATCTTCTGTGTGCTTTACGAGGGTTTTTAAGCTCTTCGCATAGAGGCAGTACATGTTCTGGGTTAAATCAGGTAATTTACAGATTTTGTTGATATTACGAATGTTATTTTACATTTGATATTTTCTCATGTATTGTTAGTTTATAATAACAACTATTGGTGTTTGTAAGTGAATCTCGAGTCCAGCAATCTCAATAAAACAAGCAGAATCGATCAACAGATGGACTCTCTTTTTATCCTGAGAGCCCATCTGTCGATTGATTCTGCTTGTTTTTCTAGGCATATGATCCTATCGTTTATAAATAATGATAGTTCTATCTCTTTCCGTACAATCCTTTCTTTTACTTTCCTTATAGCTTTGGCCAGGACCATGGGACCTACAGAAAATGGAAGCCATGCTAGTTGATCTCATTGTCTTGTTCCTGATCTTAACATTTCTCCACTGAGCTATGATGACTTTTGATTTCGTGTTTGTGGTATATAATCCGTATAAAGTTAAGGAAATTTCCTTCTACTTCTAAATTTCTGAGAGCTTATTCAACCTCATGAATTCTTTGTGTATTATTTGAGATAATTATATAATTTGTCTCCTTTAGACATTATGAAGTGAATTACATTGATTTTGTGATGTTAAACTCCACTTGCTTTCATTAAATAAACCCTATGTAATCATGATGTATTATTTTTAATATACTTGGTTTTAGTTAGCTCACTTTTTTTTTTTTTCCTTGCGTCTATGATTTCAAGTGAATTGGTCCTATCATGTTCTGCTTATACTGTTTTTATCTAGTTCTGGAATCAATATTTTACTAGCTTGATAAAATGAGCTAGGAAGCTTTTGTTCTTCTCATATTTTCTAGAACAAATCTTCCTTAAAATTTTGGTAAAATTTGGGAAGCTGTCATTTTGGGTGGGGAAGGGGATGACAACTATCATTTCACCTTCTTTACTATCTCAAGTCCTGTTCTCCGTTCCCTCTGTCCTGTTTCATCTGATCCCCTTGTTCATAGACACAACCTCAACTCCCAGTGCCCCATTCAGATGTCACACACAGTCTTTATCTCTGGAGACCCTGACTCACTTTAAGGCAGAAACAAATCCCCTATTTTTTAATGAGTTAATTCCCAACCTCTCACAACACTGTCATCCCTTCCTCATTGTCCCCTGATAGCTTTGTGTGTACGTCTTACATTATTTATATTTCCTTTATCAGGGATATCTCTATGTGCTATCTACATTGTTATCTGGCAATGGATAATCTAATGTCATGTATATGATATGAGCGTTACCTTGCATGAAGCCCTGTTTTCTCTAAAACTGAAAATAAATTTTGTAAAACTAGAGAACATAATCGTATAAGTATCTTCTCTTTTCTTTCCCTCTTCCTTTGAATACAAACATAAAATACAAAGTTAGAAGCTTTGTATATAGAAACTTTGTACTTTGTACAACCATTGCTCTTCACCATCCAAACCAAACTCCTCCCCCGTCTGTCCCACGAGTCCTGAGTCACCTAGACAGGGCCCATTGATTCAGTGGGCTGCCTCTCATCCGAGGATTTCAACCTCACGCCCTACATGCCTCTTCAGTAAATGTGTATTGTGAAGGAACAGGAATACTGCTAGAGCAGAGAGATGGAGAAACCCACCACCTTCAAGGTAAAACATGGAGATCCACGTCTAAGTTGCATTGGTGAGACTTTTAGGAGGGTCCTGATGCCTTTTTTAGGTAGCACTGACCATTTATTCACTGTGATCAAAGATAGTCTGAAGCATCAAAGAGAAACAATTGGCAGATTTACAAATTATGATTCTATTCACCTTTCATCCACTTTTCTAAGAACCTTCTCTATCATAACCAATGTTGGAATTACAGAGATGAAGGGATGTCATACCCCAATCAAGGTGCTCACAGTCTGGTAAGAGAGTCAAACACACTTGCTGAAATTTATAAATGATAACAGCTGTGACAGAAGCAATTTCCAGGGGCTGAGGGAGGACCCAGAGGGCTACTCTATGGTGATGGCCATCTATGGTCAGTGCCCTAACACTGTCATCAGCTCTCAGTCATAGGAGATGCCTTAAAGGAAGGCGAACGTGGTCTACAAAATCCCAATCCCACTACATATTAGCTGTGGGACTTCAGAAAATCTACCCTATCCTTCTGAGCCTCAGTTTCTTCATCTATACAATGGGGTTGGTGGCACCTGCCTCATGTGGTTGTCATGAGTTGTCCATGAGATGATGTATATAGTATCTGGCATGTAGGAGGGGCCCAGTTCTTGGGAGCTGCTATTTCCCTTATAGCTGGTGCCATGGCTCTCTTCTTCTGATTGCAGGTGGTCACCCCAGATGGGCATGGGAAGAACCGAGCTAAGTGGGGCCTGCTGAAGAATATCCAGTCTGCCCTCCAGAAGCGCTTCTGAGCCCTCCTTCCCCACCCGGCAGAGCATGCAGCAACCTCAGAGATGCACCACAAAATAGACTTATATATACACACACATATGTATATGTATTTTTCTCACCACATTCTTCAGTGAGGTTGCAGATGTTCCTGAGACTTCTGAGCTGTTTCATCAGGAGTCTTCTAAGAGCTAATAAAAGGATATGCCTAATGTCACGGCTTGCTGTTTGCTCATTATTATGAAACTAAGATACAAAACAGTCAACAAGTCTCTATGTCTCCATTAGCTCAAGCTTAGCCCCAGGCTCCAAATTCTGTGATGTTTTGTACATGGCATCACCAGACTGCTGAGTGGTAAAAAGGGCACTCACTCTTTGCAGTCGGTCCCCTGGGTATGCATTCTGACCTTGGTCTAACCAGCTTTCAGTGTTTGGACAAATCTCTGATTGACAGGGAGCTTGTTACCTGACCATGCAGTCCATTTCAATATTAAGCAGCCCCCATTGTTAAAGTGTTCTTCCTAATTATTGGGCCTGAACTTGCCTTCCCATAACTTGAACCCCAGAGTCCGAGGTGTGCCTCTGAGTCATAAAGACTGAGAGCACTCCCTCTCCTCCTCATGGCTTCTGGTTCGACAGTACCAGGACGACAGTAGAATGCCTGGTCAGAGGCTCTCCCACGGCTCTTTGAAGCAAGGCATGAACGAATGGCAGCGTCATGTGTCAGCAACAGTCAGGCTGAGCGTGGCCTCACCCTCCCAACAACAATGAAGCTCCCAGGATTTCTTGCCTGATAAAGACCCATCGGTCTGGAATGACCCTCGCCTGAACCCCATCTCATTTCTGCCTAGAAAATACCACCCGTCTTTCAAGACCCAACCACTTCTTCCAGGAAGCCTTTGCTGATTCTACTGGTGAGGATGGCACACTCCTCCTCCCCTGGGTTCTCACTAAACACAGAGCCCACACCCCACAGAGACATCTATTCCAGCCAGTGATATATCGGACCCCTCTTTTGTCCAAGTCTCTAGGGCAGAGATGGTGTCTCATTCATTTTGTCCCAGTGCCTGGCCCAGGGAGGCTTACACTGCCGTGTAGTACCAGGAAGAAAGGAACTACTGCTGGAGGCAGGCCCACAGAATGACCCTCCTGTGAGCGCCCGCCCCCCTCCATGGGTCAGTTTACACAATGAGGGGTCTACACACAGACGTGGGAGTGGACATGGAAAGGCGTAAGCAGTTGCTGATTTCCACCTCCTCTAATCCCAACTTGTTCATGAGCTATCCCACCGGCAGGTGTGGGCAGCCCGTCTAGCTTCACCCACAGGACCACTGGTTTGCAACCCTTTATTTTGCCCAAGGCTCAGTGTCAGAGCCAGAAAAGGCGCTTTCCTCGAGGGAGATTCCTACTGAGGATCGTCTAATAACATGGAATGAAGCCGAGCAGATTCCTGCCCTGCCCCCAATAGTGTTACAAGAAGGACTACCCTGGGAGTTTCGTTATCATCCTATTACTGTAAATGATGGCTTGACACCACCGTCAGCTTTGGTATTACCATATAATCATTTCTGTAAAAGCTCAGGATCATCATTAGCACACGGAGCAAATTACATGACTTGCCAGCAGGGATTTTACTACTGATAAACTAAAATGAAATTAAACTAAGAAAATAAAATGGTATGAATATTGCATTACAATGATCATACCTCCTCACAGGGCGAACAAGAAGGGCCAGAATCAGATAAGCCGCTGTCCCTTGAGGTTGCCTCACTTGCATTCAGTGACCAAGACAGTCGGCCAGAATCTCTGAGAGGCCGCTTAACCAGTAGCTGAGCCATTCCACCAAACGCAAGATGGAATTTCTCTTTGTTTCATTGAGCTACAGTTGACGTTTAACATCATATTGGTTTTACATGTGCAACATCACGATTTGATGTATGTACATACTGTGCAATGATCACCACAATAAGTTCAGTTAACATCCATCATCACACATGGTTACAATTCTTTCTCTTGTGATGAGAACTTTTAAGATCTACTCTCTTATCAACTTTCACATACACGACACGCTATTATTAACTAGAGTCCCCACGCTGTACATTACATCCCAGGACTTATTTATCTTAGACCTGGAAATGTGTACCTTTTGACATATATGATATACGAGTACATGTCAAATAGAACAAAACAATGCGTGAATATATACCACTGTATTGAGCCATAATCTCTCTGTAATCCATGTATTTCAACATCCCTTTCAGCCTGTCTGCAGGAGTCTGTGGCTACAGGAACAGATAATCGGTGCCAGTGTGTCCACGAACACGACTTACAGCATATTAGGACAGTTGCTAGCTGAGTAAATGGTGGTTTTCTTGCACCTTTTTTCTTTTTTCCTTCTTTCTTTCCTTCCTTGTTTTTCTTTCTTTCTTTTTTTCTTTCTTTTTAATGTTCTCTAGATTCATTTAGCACGTCTGTCACGAGACCTGGGTGCAAGGTGTGAGAACACAGTGATGAATTAAATACACACGGCCCTGCCCATGTATCTTATCGTCTAATGAGAGTGAGAGATAAAAATATAAACACGTAGATGACTGAAAATGATAAGAAATGCTAGGAAGGAAAGGGGTGTAGAGCTGGGAGGTATCAACTCTAAAAAGAGTGCAATGAATGGAATGTTGTATCCCTCAAAATTCCTAAATTGAAATCCTAATCCCATTGTGATGGGATTCTGAGATAGGGCCTTTGGGTGGTAATTCAGCCATGAGGGTGGGACCTTCATGAATGGGATTTGTGCCCTTATAAGAAGAGGTCAGAAAGCTAGCTCACTCCACCATGTGAGGATACAAGGAGAAATCAGCAGAAGAGGACCCTCACCAGAACCCAATTATGGTGGCACCCTGGTCTTAGATTTCTAGCTTCCGCAACTGTGAGAAATAAATTTTTGTTGTTTATAAGCCACCCAGCCTATGATACATTGTTACAGCAGCCCAAACCCACTAAGACAGAAGGTATCAGTGAAGGGATCCCCAAGAAGTGAATTTAAAGCTGTTTCCTTAAAAATGGCTGGGGGTGGGGGGGAGCCAACCATGTGACAAGCAGAGGAGAAAAGCATTACAGGTAGCAGGTACCAAGGCCCTGTGACAGGAAAGGGCTTAGCATGTTCAAGAAACCAGAACACAGCCAGCAGGGCTGGAGTGCAGGAAACGAGGAGAGAAGGGCAGGCAAATGGCCATGGCAAGACTTGTGGGCCATTACAGACACAGAAGCTATGTGCCCTAGGAAGCTGTTGAAGGATGTTTAACCAGGCAATATCACAACCCTATTTATATTTTGGTAGTATGACTTCTGATTCTGTGTGAGAAATGAGTTGGGGGGAGGGCAGCACAAGAAAAAGCAGGAAGACTATTAACACAAGCATGGTTACCTGGGCTGAGGAAACCAGTTCAAGGTGAAATCAACAGCCCTTTCTGACCACTAGGGTATGTATCGATGAGCAGGAGACAGGACTCAAGAATGAGGCCCAAGATTCTGGATTAAGCACTAGGTGGATGATGAATCCAGAAAGGGAAGAATGGACAAGTTTGGGGGAAATATCAGATTTCTGCCTTGGATGAGGGAAGACCTTGAGAGACAACTAAGTAGAATCAAATAGAGACAGTTGGGTATTGTATCAGTCTGATTCAGTAAGAAAACAGAAACCACACCAGTCCTTTTAACAGTGAGAACTGAATATGGGGGTTGGTTAAACAGATATTGGAGGACTGAGGACAGAAAAGGACCCTGGGATAACACAGAGGTGGCAACTTCAGGGAGCTGCTGTCACCACTAGGACTGGGGAGAATGAAGTGAAAGGGGTGCACAACCAGAGGCACAACCAGAGGCTCAGAACAGGAGCCTTGCTGAGCCGGGACCCAAATCTCTGAGCAGGGCTCACTGCCAGGCTGGCGCTGGTGGAGCTGAGGGAGTTCCAGGAGGCCAGTTGTAGGAGTGTGGGGAAAAGATGAAAACTGACAGCAACAACTAAACTGCCACCGCCCAGAAAGGACTGTTGCTACAGTGATGCCATCCAGAAGAGTGAGCAAGACGGAACGCAGCACTTTCCTTCTCCCCATCCCAGGCTTCCGCTGGCATCCCCTAGTAGCAGAGCCTAGCGGAGCCAGCTGGCAAAGGAATAGTGACATCTGCAGAGCCACAACCCTACACCACAGACCAAGTCCAGAAGGGCGGGTTTAGAACTGAGAGATGACAGCTTAATAATCAGCACAGTTACATAGGACTAGAACTCAAAGGATGGGCCTGGGCTGGGGACACAAACTCGGGACTCACCAGTGGGCATGACTCAGTGATCTTCTAGAATGCAATGGCATCGAGTGCCCTGAACTCAGCTAGGCTCTGCAGGGTAAACCAGAGAGACACGAAGCTAGTTCCTGTCTCTGGTGGCTTCTTAACCACAAGGGCACCTGGAAAGCAATTAAATTTTGAATACGTCACTTTGCCTCTGGAGGTATGGGTCCCAACTCCAGGTGAACATTGGAATCACCTCTGGAACTTTTAAAAAATTAGATGCCCAGGTCCCACCTATCAGATTATGCAGCACGGGGTAGGAGGTTGGCTAGACATTTGTATTTTCTAAAAGCCTCTGAGACATTCTGAGAAACAACCCTTTCTCAGACCAACAAGCGTTTGGGCCCCACAAGATGGCAGCCGAATTGTTGGAAGATGGTTCCTAATCCTAGGAGGACGAGAATTAGCTTTTGAAGAATGGGCAGAAATTGGATACGGTGCAGGTGAGAGGAAAAGCTGCCATGAGGACGGACGGCTTGCAAAAGAGCAGAGAGGCAGAAATGAATGGGAAACTGGGTACAATAGATATTCAAAAAATGCTCATTGATTTAAGTGGGCACCTACAGCTCTCAAAACAGGAAGAGGGAGACATGGTGAATGAGAAACAGGGTAAGTGGGGAAATGCTGATGTCATTTAAACTGTTATTTTAACAATTGTCCTGCTCCAAAATCAATAAGGGGTTATATGCAAGGAACAAAGAGATAATGAACCCCAAGGTGGTGGGATTCTCCTACACACAAGCATCCCTATTTCTGTGGACTGTCATGTCTTTCTGGTTAAAGCCCTCACCAGCGCCCAGCACCCACCACACACACACTGACACACAACACACACAGCACATTCACCACCTCTGAGTCACATTCTCCATTCCGAGGTCAGTGAAAAGTTCAAGAATCAATAGGATCAATAGGGATTTGCCTTGTAGCTTGAAGGACCAGAAGATCAAAGAGGTATGTTCTGAGAGAATACTTAACTATCTGCGACAGGAGATCAGATGGGAGGAAGGAAAGGGTTGACATGATGGAAGCAGGTGAGGGGAGGCACTGTGTCACTTCAGTGTCCAAATGATCTGGGAGGACATTTTCCTTTGACACCAAAGGGTTTCTTTGACAGCAAACAACCAGAAGAATCAGGTGGTATGAAATTCTCAGAAAAGCTAAAACATTCTAAGGTAAATAATTGACTGAATCTAAGAAAAAATGCAATTTGGGGAGAACCCAAGGGACACGCATTACTGCAAAACTGAACTGGGCCCAGAAGCTTGAATTTTTTATACCAAGTTGTAGAAGTTAGCAAGACAGGGTCCAAAACAGTTCTTCAGCTGCTGCAAATCTACGCATGACTTCATTTCCATTCCTTTAATTCCACTAGGAGCTACAATTTCTAAATTTTCCTTCAGGAAAAAAAAATTTAGCTCAGAAATAATGCTTTCTATATGAAACTGCAGCTGTTTCGGGGTTTATTTCTTTGATATTTTTTTTCCAAGAAAATCAGAATAAAGGGAGTCTTTCATCTTAATAAAGCCACACATGGAAATTTTCTCTCTAAGCACCAAAGCACACAATAGATTCACTCGATAAAAGTTGACCACGTGTTACACCAGCCTGGTCCTGGGTACATGCAACAAACCGAGCAGGCTCTGCCTGCCATGGGCTTCCCCACATGGAAAGATGGGAGAAAATCCAGCCCAACCCCTATGGAGGCTCTGTGTCCAGGCCAGGCTTCATGGAATGAGTGAAACATCCCTGGGGTCATGAAAATGGAAGGGAATTAAGACAGCGGAGAAGTGAGAAGTAGGCTTCCCAGGGGAACAGCATGAGTGAAGGTGTAGAGGCCGGACTAGAATTCTCAGCCCCACCCTCATTCTTCAGAGAGGGGAGGGAGGCTGGGAATGGAGTTAATAATTGACCATACCTATGTGAGGAAGCCGCCATAAAAATCCCCATAGAATGGGGTTCAAGGAGCTTCCAGGTTAGTAAACACATCCACGTGCCAGGACGGTGACACAGCCCAACTCCATGGGGACACGAGATCCTACTCTCGGGACCCTCCTACACCTCGCCCTATGTTTCACTTTATCTGGCTGTTCATCTGTATCCTTTACATCCTTTAATAAACTGGTACACGTGGTTCCCTGAGCTCTGTGAGCTATTCTAGCAAATAACCAAACCCAAGGAAGAGTTGTAGGAACTCAGCCGGAAGGTGAGAATACAGGTGACCACCTGCGACCTGTGACTGAGGTCTGAAGTGGGGGCGGTCATGTGGGGCTGAGCCCGTACGTTGTGAGATCTGACGCCAGCTCCAGGTAGCTAGTGTCAGAAGTGAAGTGAATTATAAACACCCTGCTGGAGCCGTTGTTGTGGAGAGTTGCTTGGTGTGGGAACCCCCTCTCCACATTTGGTGACCAGGAGTGAAGTGTGGCCACAGTGTGAGAGCAAAGGAGAAATACACAGAAGTGTGTTTTTCCTCTTCAATCAGCGATAAGCACGGGTGAATTTGTGGCCACAGTGTAGAGGGTGAATGAAAAACAAGTTTTGAGTTTATCCTGTGACTAACGAGGAGCATATATAGGTTGTCGAGCTGGAAATGAGTAATAACAGTAATTATAATAGAAATAGCTACCACTAACAACCATGTTCCAGCTCTCTACCAAGCATTTTACATGTATTGGCTCATTAAATTCTCACAAAAACCCTGCGAGGTGGGCACTCTCATTATCTCCATTTCACTGATGAGGAAACTGAGGCACAGAGAGGTTGCGATAAAACACAGCCTGTGCCCTTGCAGGCTGTGATAGGTGAGGGTGCTCATGCCTTCACACTGCGCCCTGCCTCATGGAGAGCCGGTCTGAGATGGAAGCTGAAGGGCAGGAGAAATGGAGGTGAGAGGTAGAGGGGACCTGGCCTTGTGCCAGGGCCTGGACCAGGATTCACCCCTCTCCTTTCAAATCCTCCTTTGTGGCTTAAGCTACTTGGAGGAGGGGCTGTGTCACTTAGAGTATGCTTTCCTTTCCCCTTTTATTATTTTCAGATTGGGCACCTTCCTCCGCTGGGAAACTGTGCCTCCCTCAGCAGCACTTTACTAAGTGGTGACGAAGTGCCAGGTACTGTGCTGATGCAGGGACACGGGGATGAGGGAGACACTGGCCCCCCCTCAGGAGCAGAACCCTGTGCAAAGGGCCACGCGTGCAGGGCAGGGCAGGTCACAGTGGGAGCAGGAGGGCCCAGGATGCCCTGGGGACTCAAGGAAGGCTCTCAGAGGAGGCAACGCCCGAGTGACGGTGGGGAGGGTGAAAGAGGCAGACAGAGACATTGGAAGAGGGACGTACACTATGTCTTCACCTAGGCCCAGAGACCCACCGAGATCCTGTGACAAGGTCCAGACGGACGCTTCCCCTGCATTGTTGCCTCATGTCAGTCGAGGTTTTGGGTGCCCATGCCCCACAAGAAACAGTGACAGAAGGGCCCCGGATGTCCAAGTGTCAGATATTCAGTGTCCCTAGCTAGGGCTGGTTTCCCAGTTTAAAAGACGCTGCAGGTCTTGTGTGGGCAAAAGTGAGTGGCTAGGTTATGTTTTATCAAAGTGACAGTCAACTTCTTTTGGGACCAGCCCAGTCCCTCTGAGGGTTTAGAGGTGAGAATCCACCTGTCAGGTTGCAGGGACCTCACCTCACGCCTTGCCTGTGAAGACTGGATTTCCTCAATCGAATGTTCCAAACTATGAAAATTGGGTCTTCCCTCCCAGCTCTCCAGAATAGCCGGGAAGGGAGGACGAAATCCCTGACACATCTGCAAGCATTTCCAAGAGGACACCTTGTTTGAGCAATTGTCACCCTCCCAGGGAGATGCCCCAGGCAGAGTACCAGGCTCAAGACTCCCAGATGTAGGCCTGTGTCCCGTCTCTGCCACTCTGTCTCTGTAGGACACCGGCGAGGGGTTTACACTCTGGGCCTCGGGACTTAACTCGGCAAAAGGGATAGGAACACCCACTTGGAAGAATAGTCACGAAGACGGCAGGGATATAGGATAAGCGTAGTGCCTGGCCTGTGGCAGGTGCTCAGTGACTGAGATTTGTTGCTGCAATTGCAAGGATAATCCACCCAACTGCCATCCTTCCATTCAGCCAAGTCTTGATACAACCTACCTCTTTTTAAGGACTCTCTTTAAGAATCTGAAAAGTAACAGACCCTGGCAAAAAAAAAAAAAAAGCACATACACACTAGATTTTGCATAGGATTTCAGTGGAGTCATGAAACCCCTAGTCCCACCTCTCTGCCCCGCCTTGCGGGAATCCAGGGGCTCCAAGTTCAGAGGCCTTGCATTCAGAAGGACTTGACTATGCCTGAACTAATTTATTTTGCACTGAGATGGGAGTGAGGTGGCCTCTTTATACCTTTTCCCAGGCCAGTCTTGGGAGGCTGGTCACCATACCACCATGAATGGCTCACAGAGGCCCAGTGATTGGGCCAGAGAGCAACTGAGCTCCAGGAATCATTGCGAACACCAAACACTGTGTGCAGCCATAGAAACTAGCAGCACCCATCCCATGCATGAGCTTGCATTTTTCAAATATGAGAAACTGCTATGGCAACAAACACAAAATAGTTACAAAAAGCACAAGCACCAACCTGTGGAGGTACCAGAAATATTTTGACATTTAGGGAGACCCTCAAACTTGACAAGGTCAGAAATCCCTGCTGTGGTCTAGCTGCCCTCCCCTGGCCCGCAGTCCAATGTAGGTATCCATGACAGGGCGTTGCCTAGGCAATGCCTGAACAGTTGGCCTCCTGTGGCAACTAATATAATTAAAGTGGAAACCTTTTAGAGCATAGTTTAAACAGAATAGAATCATGCCACATCCAAGAGCCCCTTTTTTAGCTCCTGCAAATAAATCCCATCTCCAGGGTCTACGGGTCACAGACTCTGCTCATAGCCACTTTGCCAGTTCTCCACACCTCGACTCTCGTACACAAAGAGAAAGGTTTAGGTTGGTTTGTTCATTTGTCTCAGTTTCTTTTTTCTTTTATCTTGCTCTCTTAAAGTCACAGAAACTAAAGTTAGAGAAAAAGATGAAATAGTTTTGCCTGCTGTTCAGATTTAGAGAGCCAATGTTTCAATTTGCTCCCAAACTGCAACTGAATCAAAATAGCAGGTTTAAACTGTCTTCAATCTACTAGCTGTTAGCCAGTGAAAACATGAAGAAATGTAACAATAGTAACAAGCTGAGATAGATGTCTTACAGCAAGAGAGCGAATCAATGAACCTTTTTACACAGCTGATTCCAAGCCTATGCTCCTTCCATCCCTTCCCTTGCCCTTACTTAATCTTCCAAGGGCTTTTGTCTTGAAATAAAGGTGAACAAATCTGTCACTCCCTTTCTCCATCTCTTCCCTTATAAATGATCACCTATGTTACACCTGCAATTCAGGAAGCTTCCACCAGGGGGTGGTACTCCATTACTGCAGATTCAGCAACATCTGTATACATCAAACCCAAAACACCAACATTTGTTCTATTGGCCTCCAGGTAATGGAATTATGGGAAAATCTTTTTTCTGCATCTTTATCCTTTTCTTCTACTTTCAAAAGAATCTATTTCTTTGATAATCAGAAAAAAAAAATTTGTAAATGTTTTAAAGTTATTACATTAAAATAGTATTACATAAATAATAAAACAAATAACATAAATAAAACAAATTACATAAATAATAAAACAATAATAGTATTACATAAATAAAAACAAAATGGATGCTGGAATATTACCTTTCATTACCATTAAGTGTAAGGCTATATGTTGCATGGTGCACAAGAGGAAATAAGGGACTCTGGATATAATCATGATCTATAGTTTGTCACTATAGATCATTAAGTGGCTGTTTATTGTTCAAATGATCATCCTTGTCACCCTTGCATTTGGCATGTTAGTTTGGCTCAAAAGAAAGACCAAATGCAGCTGCTGCAAAGAATCTGAATCCCAAGGACTCCAGTGACTGGTCTCTCCTTTGGTCTTCAGACGTTCAATCTGTCACTATTGGTCAGTGTGTGTACAACAAAATTTAGAGAAAGGAAAGAGCACAACTGAGATGTTTTTCTTGCCTTTTTCTTCCCAACTCTTCTCAGATTTACCATTGGGACTTGGGATTTTCTATCTTCACCACAGAATTGCCAGTCTCAAAACAAAAAAGAGTACTAATAGCTCTTGCAATAGTAGTTGTAAAGAAATGTTGTATGAAACTATTATATTGGCAGAAAATTATGAGGGCAGAGCCTGACCAAAGTAGCCCGCCATGTCAGGACAAGGAGAAATGGGACAGAGCTGGGCAGGATACACTGCCACCATTTAATAGAGATTCCCATGTATTGAGTGGACACCGAAGTTTGTGGGTTTGAGTCATGCTCATGGAATCTTACTCAAAAGTAGTGTCTGCCAGGTGGGGAAATCCATCCGTAAGAGGCTGTGGGCGTCCCTTTGGGGGCAAAAGTCGAGGAAGCAGGAGCCAGGAGCAGATGCGGAAGGGCAGCAAGGAAGAGTGAAAAAGTCACCATGTCCTCCTTTCCCACTGTGGGTTCCTAAGCTTGGGTCATTCTAAACTGGAAGGAGGAGAGGAGTGAAATGTGAGATTAGAGTTTTTATTTAGATTTGACTAGACCCTTTAAAATGTGAAAACAGGGTTCTTGTGACTGATAAATGATCAGCATGCTATGAAATCATCTACAGGCAACATTATGGGGAGAGAAGGGGATCTGACAGAACATATTGGAAGACAATGATGGGATTAAACCATTCAATAAAGTGGTTACACCATTAGGTAAATTATATATAATTACTATATATGTAATATATATTTAGCATGTGAGATGTTTATACTTTGATTTCTGAGAAACAGATGGCCAGGCTTGGGTCTGGGACAGGGCTGCCTGTGGGGCAGGAGCTCCCGCAGCGGATGCAACTGCAGCCTTCTCCTCTCCTTAGGTCCCTCGGCCCTCACAATATGGCTCCCTCCTCAGCAAATTTCCCTTCAAACGTTCAGCCTGTGGCAATGAGATATTTTTATAGCTTTTTATTTAACACTCCCCTGAGAATTATTGTTTGCTTTTACTGGGTATTACCAAGAAATAAGGCAGCAAAATCACATTTTAATTTTTCAAGCAATGTGGTTCTTCTTCTTTTAGATAATGGAGGAATCGGAACCAGTAGGGCAGAGGACTGCACCCTGGAGTGAGACAACGGGTTCTCGGCTGGTCAGTGGCCTAGACTCCCCACGTGACTTAAAGCAAGGCCCTTGCGCTCTCTGGACTTCATTTTCCTCTCATGTAGACCCTCTGCAAGATATGCCCGCAAACATCCTACGTGCCAGGATGTCTTTTGTTGTGGAAAAACCCTGAGCTACTTTGGTCATCAGAACACGTGTGTTCTAGTCCTTCTTAGTCCACCAAGGAGCACATTGAACTCAAGCAAAGAATTTAGTGTCATTGAGCATCCGTTTCCATATCTTTAAAATAAGATCTGCTTTACCAACCTCCCAGGTATTACTGTTGATTTTATGTTTTGGTTATCTAGTGCTGCCTACCACCACAAAACACAGTGGCTAAAAACTACCATCGATTTTGCTCATGATTATGTGGGTCAAAGATGTGGTGAAAAGACCTAGCTGGGCGGTTCATCTTTGCCTTATGTGGTATCGCATGGGGCCTCTGGGGCTGGAGGACTCAGTTCCACAATGCTTCCTCACTCACATATCTGGCACAATAACACGTCTCAATATCTGTCTCTGTCTCTGTCTCTGTCTCTGTCTCTCTCTCTCTCTCTCTCTCTCTCTCTCTCTCTCTCTCTCACCCCCACTCCCACCCCCACCTCCACATGGTATCTCATCCCAGAGCTTAAACGTGACAGGCAGGAAGCAGATGCTTCCAGTCAACTGAGAGCTACTCCCAGAACTGGCACGGCATAACTTCCGCTGGATTTAGCCTATTGGTCAAAGTAGTGAAAGTCCAGCCTAGATCCATGGGCTGAGAAATCATCTTCATCTCTGAATGAAGGAATGGCAAGTTCACATTGCAGAAGAGCACACGGGGTGGTCGATATTGAAAACTAGACTCTCACATATTGTTTTTGTTGATATTCTGGGCAAAAATTGTGATAGATGTAGAAAGTCTTTGAAACATTAAATCTCCATGCATCGATCAAGTGCCATTATGATCCTTATTTCAGTTTTCCATTTTTAATCTACTTTGGTTAGTGTGACTTTGAGGTAAGAAATGGCTCCATTCCACATCCAGCGACAGTGGTCTCCAAAGCATTATCTGTCCCTTAGATCGACTTCAGTTAGAGACCCAGGGAATTCCTTCCAGAGGAGGACATAGATATTCCTTGGTTGAACAGAGACTTGATGTATCAGTCATGGCATGCCAGATTATGATCTAGTAACTGACAACCACAAAATCAATGGCTTAAGAAAAGTGGAACTCTCTCTCACTGTATGCCTATCCCAGGCTGGCTGGAGCTTTGCTGCCCTGATAACCGACCTGTCAGAGTGTGTGCCATCTGCAGCCTTGCTGGGCACTGCAGCAAAGGCAGGGGCATGTTTCCACCCAGAAGTGAGGCCCACTGCCTCCACTCACATTACACTGATCAACGCAAGTCACATGGCCACCCGTGACCTCAAAGGGCCAGGTGCACGCAACCTTTCTATGCCTCAGAAGGAGGAGAACCAGAAATCCTGGAGAACTGCATTCCTCCAGAGGACACTTGGACTTTTTCAGGATTCCGCTCAAGGACATTTTCAGAGCCCCTTCTCAATGCACAAGCACCTGTTTGAAGACGCAGAGAGAAAATGCATGCTGTTGTCCTATATTCTCCTGCTCTAATAGGCTGTATTTTTTTCCCAAGCTTTTCTTTGCTGTTTCTTGTAAGACATTTCCCAGGGGAGTGACAGTGATTGAAATCCTGACCTTGCCTGGAGATTCACGGAGAATGAAATGTTCCCTTGGGGGAGTTCACAGGAGTATCCATCTGCTAGCTCCATAGGACACATGGAGACGCCCCATGTGACCCATGTTAGTGAGTCTCCACCCAGAGTTTCATGTTCTTGCCTTAGACTGCAGTGTGTTAACAGAGACAGAAGAGCAGGGTGGGGAAAGCAGTGCAGTAGGAATCACATTACCTGGGTTCAAAACCACCCCTTCCTAGCATGTGACTGTGAACCACTGATTCAACTTCTCTGAGCCTCAGTTTTCTCAGCTGCAAAGGGACAATAGTAATAATACCTTTTGGAGCTGTTGTGAGAATCAAATGAGAGAACATATATAGAACACTTAGTTCAGTGCCTGGAACTTTTTAAATTGTTATTCTTGCTATTCTTGGTGTTGTCATTTAGCCTGGCTCTGCAAGCCTGTGACCGGTATTGAACCTGGGCAGAAACTGAGGCCCATATTCACATAGCCAGGCCCTTGATGCTCACGTAGAAGAGTAAAGCCATTAACTACTGTGAGGATGAAATGAAAAAAAGATGTGAAAAGCAGCAGTCCCTTACAGTTAATTATTATGGGATGCAATAGTTTTGTTCATGGAACAAGGGGGTAGTTATCCTTCTTCCCCCAAAATATCTCTCCTACCATCCTTCCAAGATGCCTGATATTTTCTCATTAGAAATTCATTCATTTGGCTTAACCATTGCCTTGTCTAAGTGTCTCATAAACATTCATTGGGTAAATGAGGGACAGAGAGAAAGGGCTTCACAGGCATAACCTATACCCTGGTGAAAAGGACTAAAAAGTTCTCCTGCCTAGTAATTTCAGACAAGAATAACTAAAATTCCACCTTGTGTGATGACACTAAAAATTCTTATTGAAATGCTTTTTTTATCTGTATTGCTGAAACGGTTTCTGAAGCAGTATTCTTGTCTCCAATCAGCCTCCTCTAACCCAGCCTCTAAATTACTGCTGGGGTAATCGTCCTACCAAGAGATGTGATCGTGTCACGCAGTGGGTCTAGTATCATTTGCTCCAAGATGGATATCGGTTCCTGGCGTGGCATGGACGTCCCCATCATAACAGCCTGGACTCCCTCTTGAGCCTTATCTTTTTCTGCTGCCTCCAGCTCCCTCATCGACAACCAACACTCTAACTCACATGCACAAATTAGCTATGCAGGATGTATCATGTTCTTTCTTTACCTATGACCTTTCCAGGAGTTGTCCCCTTTGTCTCCATCACATTTAATGGAAATTATAGTCTAAGGAGAACTCTCCTCCATCAGCATTATCATGTGATTCCTGTGCAACCAATGATTACAATACTCATTCCTTTTAGACATAAACATGGGCATGTGACTCAGGCTCAGCCAACCAGAGAAGGGCTTGACTTTGGAAATAAGACTGGTCCAGGTATGACCAAGCGATCAAAATAAGGCAAATCAGAGCCATCCCTTGGTTAGGAAGAAGGGGAGAGAGAGGGAGAGAGAGAGAGAGAGAGAGAGAGAGAGAGAATAGGAATGAATATAAATGAATGATAGACCTTATTTTCATCCCTGGATCCAGTGTGGTAAATTTAAAATATACCCAAATGCAGCCACTATGGAAAACAGTATGGAGGTATCTCAAAAATCTGAAAATGGAACTACCTTATGATCCGCAATTCCACTCCTACGCACCTATCTGGAGAAATCCAAAACTCTAATGCAAACAACTTATGCACCCATATGTTTATTGCAACACTCTACACAATAGCCAAGACATGCAAACAGCCGAAATGCCCATCAGTAGACGACTGGATTAAGAAACTGTGGTACATTTATACAATGGAGTATTACGTAGCCATAAAGAAGAAAGAAATCTTACCATTTGCAACAACATGGATGGACCTAGAGAACATTATGTTAAATGAAATAAGTCAGACAGAGAAAGACAAATACCATATGATCTCACTTATATGCAGAATCTAAAGAAAAGAATAAATGAATGAACTAACCAGAAACAGTCTCAGAGACATAGAGGAAAAACTGAGAGTTGCTAGATGGGAGGGGGTTGGGGATAAGGGGACAAGTGAGGGGATTAGAAAGCACAGTCGGTAACCACAAGATTGCCATGGGGATACAAAAGTCAACTTGGGAAATGTAATCAATAATGTTGTAAAGATTTGTAGGGTATCCAATGGACACTTGTCTCATTAGGGAGACCACCTCAGGGAAGATGTAGGTGCCTGATCACTGCTCTGTACACCTGAAGCTGAAGCTGAATAATAATGACTGTCAACTACAATTTTATATACAAATATATATTATATATATATATATATAGTTACAAGAAGCAGAGTACAGCATTAGGAATAAAATATATCCAAAAATTATCTGATACTCCTCCCTTCAACAGGTGGAGTCTAATTCACCTCTCCTTATGTGCAGGCTGGATTTAGTGACTGGCTTCTAATGAATAGAATGAGGTCCACATTACAGAGCATGACTTTGGAGGGTAGGTAAGGTATTCTGGCTTCTGTCTTGCTCTCCTTTGGATCACTTGCTCTGGGAGAAGCTAGCCTCCACCTCAGAGGACATTCAGGCAGCCCTA
Source organism: Rhinolophus sinicus (assembly GCF_036562045.2). Lineage (NCBI taxonomy): Eukaryota > Metazoa > Chordata > Mammalia > Chiroptera > Rhinolophidae > Rhinolophus > Rhinolophus sinicus. Next base: position 38,632,163 of record NC_133759.1, read on the forward strand.
AAGAAATGCCCGTGTGGTGAGACACCAAGGCCACCTGCCAACAGCCAGAGAGGACTGAAGGCCCTTGCCCATGGCCACGTGCGTGAGCCACCTTGGAAGTAAACTTTTCAGCTCTAGTCAAGCCTTCAGATGCCCCAGCTAACAACTTGTCTGCAACCTCATGAGAGACCTGAGCCAGAACCACCCACCTAAGCCACTACCAATATCCTGACGCTCCGAAATTGAGCTAACGTTTGTTGTTTTAAGTCACGAAGTGTTGGGGTAACGTGTTTCTCAATATTAGGTAACTAACACATGAAGTACTCCAGGTCCACTCTTGGATATCCCATATTTCTTCTGTAGCTGAGTTGGGATTCTAGCTTTCACACCCGAAATTCCCATAATTAGAATATCACCTTTCCCATGCTCTCCCAATTTCTTCAGCTAAATCCCTTTTATCGTTCAGATTCTCACTGGGTATCACCTCCTCTGGGAAACCTTATGTGTCCCCTTCTCCATGCTCCATCCCTCCAAGCAGGGGGCGGGTCGCTTCTCTGAGTCCCCCTTCCTTCCTCTAAGTGCCATTGTCATTTTCTGGGTCTCCCCAACTAGACTCTAGGCTCCTGAGGGCAGTGGCCATGTTTTCCCAACACTGACCACTGTATCCCCACTACCAAGAAGAGTTTTTACACAGCAGTACTCTGTCAATGTAGGAGACACGATCAGTGCCCCATTCAGGTCCCTTTTGCTGCCAGGGATGGTGGACAATGTGTGCCGGACTATCCAGGACTTGCCAGGTTTTAGCACCAGAAGTCCTGCATCCCAGGAACTCCTCAGACCTGGGAAAATCAAGGTCACGTTACAGCGACTTCAGTCACTATGGGCAAACCGAGGACGGTGCAGGTCACCAGCGCCTTTCTCCTGCAGCCAGTGCTGGCCCCAACAGCTGACACGTGACCATCTGCAGAGAATGGCCTTTGGCTGCCTCACCCAGAGACACTGGGAGGTTACACCACCACCCTCAGGGGGGCAGTGACTGGCTGATACAGGCGTATAAGAGCATAGCCCCTTGTCTCAAGGTGGGGCAACCCATTTATGCTCCAGAGCCCCCTAGGAGGTTCAGGCTGAGGCTACACTTGAGACCCCATCATTGTTCAGCCCTTTCCCCTGCTTATCCAGCTTCCCCACCTTCCTTATGTGATTCTCCTGAGAGCACCTTTCAATACATCACATGTACCCGTCAGGCTCTGCTTCACGGAAACCCCAACTAAGGCGGTAAATCATTTCTGAATGAATGAATGAAAAGAAGCTTAGTCACTTAACGTCTCTGAGCCTCAGATTCCTGACCTGTAAGCAGGGATAATAATACTCACCTTACGGAGTTGCATGAGAATTCAAGGAAGGGGTGTTTGCACACTGGCAGGAACTGTGCCTGCCCCCATGAGGGCTTGTTTCATCACAACTCTCAACTCCCCAGCCTAAAGGTCTGACTGTGGAGAATTAGGTTGTTCCTGAGTGGAAGGGAGGCCCCATCAGTGTGGAAAGCTAGGCAGGTAGACAGGGAGTGACTGGCAAGCCATCTGATAGCCGGTTTGGGTAGAAAGCTGAAGCACATTAGTTTCTTAAAGATAAAGCAGGCATGCAGAGAACTCACTAGCAGGAAAATGTAAGTTCCTATCTTGGGGAGAGGAGATGCCCAGGCTTTTGCCACTTTAAACTTCTCCATGATGGTTTCCCCTGTTGAAGAGGCCCGGAATGTGCAGAGGACCCTGGTGACAGGAGCAGGCATGTGCAAAGGCAGGGGACAGAGCCTCAGCAAAGTCAGACAGCAGCACCGGCCCCCACACACTGCCCCACAGGCACCTGCCCCCCAATCTACCTCCCTGGGAAATTCAGGGTTCCAGGGAGAATAAGTTGTGCTCAAATGTTGAAAGTTTAGCTGGAAAGAACCTTGACCTTGCTCTAGAACCGCAAGACTCTGAGAGGATAGACAGCAAGCCCTGGTTATGACCCTTTAGGGGAAATTGGCCCCTCCCCACCACCCAAATGTTTGTGGCAGTCTCTGATGCCAAAGGACAGCTCTCAGGATGGGAGTGGGGCGGCAGGGAGAACTAATCGCAGAAAAATGTTCCAAGTCTCAGCTTAAAGAGACCTGGCTTCAGAATCAGGCAGGCATGGACACAAAGCCTGTCTCTATTCTCATTGGCTCTGTGGCATTGGGTGAAGTCCCATCTCCACATCTCTGAGCCTCCATTTACTCATCTATAAAATGGGTGTAATCAGCTGTGCTTCACAGGGCTGTGGGAAAGATGAGCAAACACCACAGATGTAGAGTGCTGGGCTCACCAGAGGCAGTTATCATGCAGAAGTTACAGTCTCCTTGGGCCTGAGAACTGAGCAAGGATGCTCAGGCTGCATTCTGGACCCAGAGTCCAGCTTCAGAATCCCTTAGCTGTCCTCTCTGCCCATCCTCTTCCCTCACCCACATGGCCAAGGCTTCAGGCTATGCTGGACCCTAACTCCAATAAAACTCTGGGTAAGATGGACCTTGTATTCTAAAAGGGGGACTCCAGGTAACTTAATATCTAACCCAAAGAAATAAATCAGTCATGATGGAATTTCCACACAATAGTAAATGTTGGAACTTGATGGTTCCCATTATCTATTACTGCTTAACAAACCAATGCAAAACAGTGCTTAAAACAAAACCATATATATATATTAGATGTGTAATATGATAACTATCTTGGGTCTATGGGTTAACTGAATGCCTCTCACTTGGGGCCTCCCATGCCATGGCTGGGGTTGGAGCCATCTGAAGACTTGATTGGGCTGGATATCCAAGATTGCTCACTCACGTGGATGGCAGTTGATACTGGCAGTTACCTGGGAGCTCAGCTGAGGCTGTCCACCAGAGCAACAACACGTGCCTTCTCCGTATAATGATGGCAGCTGAGTTGTGAGAGGCTGCGCCCCAAGAGCAAGGCTTCCAGGAGGCCCAGGGGAAGCTACAAGGCTTCAGCTCTGGTAACCCAGCCTTGGAAATCATACAGTATCACTTCCACTGCAGTCTGCTGATCAAGAGCTAGTCACAGCCAACCCAGATGCAAGAAGTGGACGTCAAGAGGCCCGGGCCACTGGTTGCCATCTTTGGAGACCAATTACTACAGAAATAAATGTTAATTAAGGATGAGAAGGAGAAGATGAGCATTTATCAAGTGCCTGCTCTGTGCCAGGCTTTCCAAAAACATCACCCTGTATATGTAGTCCTCACAGCAACCCCAGAGAAGTGTTCTTGCCCCCCATTTTTAAAGAAAAGACAACTGAGGTTCCGAGAGATCACATGTTTAACCAAGGTCATGAAACCTCCGAGTGGCCAGGCCAGATGTGAACTCAGGTCTGTGGGCTTCCGAGCCTGTGGCCATCCTCAGATCAGCCTGGATATGAGGATTCCCCAGGCAACCATTTCCTGGTTGTTCTGCCTCAAGAAACTGAGGACTTCACATGCTGATAATTACCTTCTCCTTTCCACTTGGACAAGTTGCCCTTTCATTGGAAAGGGAAATGACTTCTGGCTCCATCCAGTAAGTCCCCAGCCTCCTGCTCTGCCCACGGAGACAGAGAGGCCCATCCATCACTGGGGCCTGGCTCACCTCCCCCCTTACGGCCGTATTAGCTCAGACCCCAGGTTCTGCCAGGAGCAGCGGCAGCTTTACTCCAGGTCCTTCCCTCCTCCCCAACTTCCCTCCTCCCCCTGCCACGCTGAGCCCCCATTTCTCTGTGGATCTCCCAGCCTGTTTTGCTGACTGGCTTTGCTAAGGTTCCCTGCCTTTTATAGACATGAGCCAGAGCAGGGTCATTAAGCCTAAATCTTTTCAAATCCCAGAGATTCATAGTCCAATCTAATGTCTGTGGTGGGTGAGGGGCGAAGCACACGTTATCTAGCACCACAGATACAGAGCCTATAAGTGGGAGTTTGAGGCCACCCTGGGAGGACTGGGACCCCAGAAGCTGATGACCAGGACACGCCACAACTCCTTGCTGAGGGTTCCTGTGTAACCGGCTGTGAGTCAGGGCCTGTGGGGGGCGCAAGCACAGAGTGATAAGCCCTGCCTCCAAGAGCCCTGGCACATACGCAGCTGTTGACAAATGCATGGAGTATGCAGGAGAGGATGCGCCTTGTATAGCTCCACAGCAGGTGTCACGTGAGTACACGCAACACCCTCAAAGACAGTATGACAGGGAACAAACCAATTCCGTTCATCACACTGAGCACCTATTGTATGCCTCCACCATTAGAATGACCAGGTCCTGACAAGTGGCCCTGAATCGACTTACCCACTTAACATCTAGAGTGGAGAAAAGACTGTGGTGGCCTGAAGCTGAGGAAGCAGGCTCTGTCCAGGTGAGCTCACATGTGGGCCTCAGGCAGACAGAGGGAGCCCACTTGCCCTTGGACACAGGCTGTGACAGGGGAAGCATGCCTGCAGGCCCTGAGATGACCCTCTGCCCCTAGGAATAGGGCCCCACTGACCCGGCTGCTAAATTAATCACATTCGAAGAGGAAATCAAAGCTGACGGACAGCAGGATGGAAATGTCCCCCAGCCCTCAGCTCTTCCCTAATAAACAAAGGCTGAGATGAGAGGTCAGGGCCAGAAACTTTCCCCAAGTCCACAACACAGAAGTCACAGCCAAACCAGGAACAGAAATGCCAAGGACTGCTCACAAAGGCCGCCAGCCCTCCGGGGGTCCCGACCGCGGAGCATGTGCCCGGTCTGCACGGTCAGCCTGCGGGATTAAGGTCATCCGCATCCCGAAGCGCTGTGCTTCTCCTTTGGTATAAATCCATGTCCCCAGGGTCCATGGGGAAGGCCCCCGGGAACAGGAAGGAAGCACATCCTCCACGGGCTCATTTGCAATCCTGGTCCCAGGAAACTCTGTTTGCCCCCAGATTAGGGCACTGACGCTCCTGCTTTCTGCCCAGGAGGGCAGGGGCCCGGGAAAGTAAAATCCCCTCTTCCCAGCATCTTTCTTCCAAGAGTACAGAGCACCTGCCTAACTATTGCAGCACCTGTGCTCACTTTACCCCGATTTTGTGCTAAAATTAAGCTGTTCTACCTCACTTCCCTCATCTCTTTAGGGAGGGCTTGAACTAAATAAAGGTTCCTCCCAGATCTTACGTCCATGATTTTTATGTCAGAGTGATGGAGTGATGTTAAAATGGATTCACCCACAGAGAATTACCTATAATTTTTTGTTTTCATTACCGTTATTCTCCGCTGCTTTCAACCCCAGGAGTCATATGCTTTCACAGGTATGTTTCAATCCTCGTTCTGCCACTGTGTCACCTTGGGCAAGTTACTTAACAGCTCTGAGGCTCTGTCTCCTCATATGAAAATGGGGTTGAAGTTAGCTGACTCACAATGTCATGACAAAGATCAAATGAGATAATGTCTGCAAAGCACCTAGCTCAGAACGGACTCAGGAGATGCTCAGCAAATGTTAATTCTTTTCTGGCTCCTCCAACACATTCCCTGCTCAGAAAGAAATCCCTGCAGGACCGTTCTCGACCCACCCACCCCAGCCCCTTTGCTACATGTGTAAGGTTTCTTCTCTCCATCCTATCCACATCCTGCCATGGCAGGTGGTGGTGGCCTGAGCTGGCTCTCACCAGCTTGTGAGAGCTGACTGTGCTCCTTTCTCCCCAACTCCACATTCAATGACTTCATTCTGATAGTCTGATATCGGCCATAGTCGTCTTTACACTACAGTAATCAGCAACGCTCTAAACCAAAGCTTTCATCCCCACAGGCCAGTTTACCAGCACAGCCCTGCTGGCAGGCTACCCTTCCCCGCCATCCTATCTACTCCCCACCCCAGGCCTGCCCAGGGCCCACAGACAGAGTCAGGAGGCTGGGCATTCTGGGGAATGTTGGCCGTAAAGCACAACTTCCCCCAACACTAGAGTTTTTTCAACTGGTTACATGGAACCAGTCAGAGGCCCACCGATAGCCAGCTGTCATTGATTTTCTAACAAGAGGAAAAACCAGCGAAAAGAATAGGTACTCAGAGGCCAGTCGACCTCTTATTGGATCAGATGAACCCAACTGAAAAACAACTGCTGAAAAGCTTCTGGCTAGGACGAGATAATAGAGGATGATTCTGAAATAAGACCACTTTGTTGTTGAAATGTACAAAGTTGACCATTCTTTTCTCTCCATGAAGTGAAAAGAAAAGAAAATTTTCTGAAGAAAATTTTAAAACATAAATTATATGTAAGGACATGGCAAAAAAAAATAAAGGCCACAGATTGCTTATAATAATATGCACACTTATGTGATCTTTGCGGATCACCAAGCCCTGTTTTAATCACTTCACAGATGTTAACTTATTAAATCCTCACAATAAGTGTGTGAGATATACATTAACATTATCCCCATTTTGTAGATGAGGAAACTGAGGCAAAGAGAGAAACTCTGTGAAGTCGAGATCTGCGACCTTTGACAAGGTAGCTCCTGACAGACATTTGCTGAGGCATTTGCTCAGGCAGGTGGAGATGGGATGAAAAGGGGGCCCTGGCATGTCCATACCGTCTGTAAGTTGTTCCTTCTCTCTGACCCTCTCCTCTGCCTGGACCACCCATCCCTCTTCGATCTGGCAAACTGCTGCTCATCCTTTATATTCTCACAAGCTGTGGCAGGAGGAGGTTTGCTTTTCCTCTCTTGGCCTTCCTTCCTTCCCACCTACCCACTTCCTGGAGAAGAGGTGAATATCATGATAGCCCATCAATGTAATGCTAGGAAACACTGTTGATGGCAGGAAGAGACAGGCTTGCTTGTCTTCTGGGGCTCCCTGGAAGACTCTGGAAGCTCTAGGCTTCCCACAGGGTTGCACAAGGCTCAAGGTTCTCTAGCAGAATCCCCAGGAGGGGTGTGACCCTCGAGGGGAGGCGGGAGGGACCTGAACACTCCCGGGACCAGGGAGACTAATCGGTGATTTTGGGAACCGTGAGGAAATGACCTGCATCAACGCCCTGGACAGCTGAGTGCGGGCTTCATCAGCCAAGACAAAACTTGCAGATGTCGTGGGCAAAATGGAATTACTAACAAATTCAAGCAGTGCAGTGGGATATGAAGTGAAATGTAAAAATCAAAGAGTTGTAGGCAAGTATTATTTATGTAAAAAGCAAAACAAAAAGAATGGGGGAATCAAGGAATAAAAAAAAGAACATAAAACTTTAACAAGTCGCCCAAACATTGATTCTTACATGAATAGCGAAATTAATCCAAAAGTATAAAAAAATGGAAAAATCGATATTCAATGATCATGACGAAAAGCTGTATTTTAAACTCTGAGCCACAAGACAAGAAAAATAGAAACGAATAATCTCATTTAGGCCTTTACTTGGTGACTATGCTATTTTCATGAAATTAGTAGTATCCCTTCAAAATCAAATTTTGGAACAATTATGTATCAAAACTGCATTGGGACTGTTTCTATAAAGAAAACATATCTGTTATTCCTTTCCACCTTTTTTTTTTTACATTAACAAACACAACTTTCATTTGAAAAAAATTAAGTCCCTCTTTAATCTTGACCAAATTTCCAAGGGCACTGATGACCTTCCAGGTTTATTTCTTCATTCATATACACATGCTTTTTTCTACATATTGGAATCATACTCTACTTATTACTCGGTGACTTAATGTCTTAGAAAATCTCCCTGTCGGTTCATATAGATTGACAGAAGTCTTGTTTGCCATCACGTTGTATTCCGTAACACAATGCCATCATTCCTTATTTAAAAACTATTACGTAGTTTCCAATTCCCCACTAACACAAACTACGGCCGTGAACCTGGACACATTTGTGCTCATTTAAGGACGGCTGAAGGATTCCTAAAAATGAAATTGCTAGGTCAAAAGGTGTGAGATGATAGATACTGTCAAATTTCTTTCCAGTAATGAAGCAGCGGTGAGTCTCACACTAACCATGCATGTGAATGATTGAATTTATAAAACAATTTGAGGAGAATCGCCATCTTTAAAATATTGCCTCCTCCCACCTAGAAACACGGAATATCTGTCTATTATCTGAAAACTTCTCTCGTATGGACTATGGACCTCTCTTGTCAGGTTTCCTCCCAAGCATTCAGTCTTCTGAACTTGCTACTGATTCTATAGTTTCTCAATTGACTTTATTGAGTTGTATATTAAAAATACCCATGTTGTTTCATCTTTTCGTGTGTTATTGTATCCACTATTTATCCTTTCATCGCCTTCTCCAGGAAGCCTTCACTCACTCCTCACCCTGCTTTCCTCCAACAGCTAGCGCTTAGCACAGTGCCCAGGAATCATCTGTGTCCTGACAGCTTCCCACGTGACAGTCAGCTTCTCATCACCATCATTTGGAAGCATGGATAATGTGCCCGGGGCTGGGCTAAGCAGCTCACATTCATTGTCATTGGATTCTGACATCACACCTCTGGAGAAGTTATTGCTATCCCCACTTCTCCAATGAGGAAGCAGGCTTGGAGAAGTGGACTGGCACTCCCAGGTCCACACAGCTAATAGCTGAGGAGCGGAAATTTTAACCCCTATCACATTGTCACAAACCAACACCTTCATTCTGCTATGACACCTCCTTAAGGACAGGAACTCATGTTATATTCATCTCCTCATCCTTTCTTCCAGCATAGTGTATGACGCATCATAGATCCTTGTCCAATGTCACTGTCATGCAGGGTGCCATGCAGGGTCTCTGGTCCCGCTCCCCACATAAGAACGCAGGACATGGTGAGGCCAAAAAGGAATACCCACGGAGCCATAGGTAGGGGAGTCACACCACTATATTCTCGCTGGCGGCTGGGTTGGAGACACAGGAAGCAGGAGCCACACTGTCCACAACCTGCCATCCACTTCTCTCTGCCAACCAACCTCACTTGCTAACTGCAATCTGCTGTGCTAACTGCAACCCGCCCTTGCTAGCTCAGCCACCATCTTCTTGCTAGCCCCCCATTTGCTGCTAGCATAGCCACGGCAGTTATATTAGTGGCCAATGGCTCACTGGTTACAGCTGACGGCCAACTAGCCACAGCTGATGGCCATCCACTCACAGTTGATGACCATTTACTACCTAAGCCAGCACCTTTCCACGTGAGGCTGAGAGCCTGGAAACTGGTCTCTGGGGCTCTGTCCCCACAGTCACCCCTCTGATATGTCAATTAGCTCAGAAAGGTCCCAAGTAATTCCCTAAGCTTGGACAAAACCCATCTGGCCTCTACTTGTGGTCTCTAATGTATAGAAGATGCTTTTAATAACAACACAGGATTGGGGTTTCAACAACAGTAAAGAACATTCTGGTAGGAGGAAGTGTCAGACTCCTCTCGTGTCTCATTTCACATCTTCTTTGCCTGCATGTTTACTCCACTCATTCGGCAGCCACCAGCTCAAGTACCTTCCTCCCTCACTGGCTATCTCTCTCTCCTGCCCTCAGACTTCTCCGCCATTACCCGCGAACCACCCATGGCAACATAGTCGGCCACTCTGAAACATGAGTCAAGCAAGAAGGCAAAGGTTGTTAACCCTGCCAGATAAGGGCTCCCTCTGCACCTTTCAGGTGGACGGACCACTCCAAGGCACATCCTGGACAGCTCCACAGAGTGTTCCAGAAGGCTCGAGCCCACTGCCCACAGCAAAGACCAGCCTGATGACACACCCTTGGGTTGGCTTTCCCACCTTCTGTTTCCCTTCTCTCAGTCTCCCACTCCTGTTCCCTGGAATCCCTTACCAAAATAAACTACCTGCACACGAACCCTTGTCTTCGACTCTGCTTTCTGAGACTTCCTAGTCCAGGCAAACAGAGGACATGGTACATTCGCCAGCTCACCTGGGTGCTGTCCACACTTGCTCACCGGCACCCCTCGGTCATGTGCGCAAATGTACACTACACATATCAGTTGGGGTCCTTCAGGGTTTGCTTTTTCTTTTTTTTTTATCTGCATAAAGGAACTCAACTGTAGTCAAGGCAAATGAAGCATTCGTCCTTTCGGCCTCATCAGGGCTCTGCTTTTTGATGCCATTATTTATTATGCTGCAGTAGATTACATCACTAAAAATCCAGAGTCTACTCACCTAATGTCAGGAAAGCCCATGCCACATTCATTTAAGAACACTCTTTTTTTTAAAATTATCTGTGCCTAATCCGTAGCTCTGTCTCTTCCCACCCATAAGAGGGAGGAAACTCAAAGTCAAAGAACTAGTCGCGGGTTTGGTGATGGACAATATACTACATCTTACCAACGGGAAGGATTGCTCAACTGGCAGAGCCGAAGCTATAGTCAGACTCTGTCCAACTTGTATGACCCTAGCAAGTCACAAAATTTCTCTGAGCCTCAGTTTCCCCATCTGTAAAATGTGGGGCTTTTTTTCCCCGAAACAGCCTAAAATTCCTATTTTTTTGCTAATTCACAATCATTTCCCCCAGTTACTCAGAATATCGATACTTTGTGGATCTGGGGGAAGAAGAATTAGGTATTTAAGATAGACGAGGTGTTGAACTAGCTATGGCTTCATTATAGCCCTTATTTCATTTAATGTTCACAGCAGCCTGTTCTGTTCGCTCCATTTTATAATTTGACCAGTGGAATTCAAGAGTTCAAGTGACACTGTCACAGTCGATCAGATGATAAATGGCAGCACCAGGCCTTGAACTGGTATGTCTGAGCCTACAGTCATTTGATCCGCACCACTCTACTCTGCAGCTAACTATGGATGTGGGAAACAATATGGTGCACAGTCAGCCTTCAAAGATTCCTACAGGTCTCAATTCACCTGCTAAAGTGAAAGCCCCTTAAAGGCCAGGATCCCATGGATGAAAATTCTCACCTTAGCCCATGCGTTAGTTACCTACGGCTGCTGTAACAAATTGCCGCAAACTTAGTGAATTAAATAAACACACATTTATTCCCTTACAGGTCTTAGGTCAGAAGTGCAAAATGATTTCACCAGCCCAAACCCACATGCCCTCCAGAGACTCTAGGGAGAATCCCTTTCCTTGCCTTTTCCAGCCTGGACAGCACATTCCTTGCATTCCTTGGCTCACGGCCCTTTCGTCCACCTCCAAAGTCGGTATCTTCTCTCTCTGAGTCTGACTCTGCCTCACTCCGCTTCTGACAGATGGCCTTCTTCTCGTCTGCCTGTAGCCAAATCTCCCTTCCTCTTCTAAGAAAATTGAGGATGACATTTCGGGGCCACCTGGAGAATCCGGGATAATCTCCCCATTTTAAGACCCTTGACTTTATCAGATCTGCAAAACCCTTGTTCCATGTGAGGTAATGTTCGCAGGTTCCAGGGAGGAGGAAGGCCTTGATGTCACTTGATATCGTTACTCAGGCCACCGCAGCCCAGGGGAGAGAAATTCTTGTGACTTTCGGAAGTCAAACAAAGCCAATCAAGTTTGCATCCACTCTAGAAAAGTAACCCCAAAAAGTACTAACCAATCAAGGCTACAGCCTAGTCACACGCACACACATACACACACACACACACACACACACACACACACACACACACTTTAGACTGGAGTAAAAGAGGCCAACCCACGATACACTCCTGAAATCAGCAAAGTGCAAAATTGTCCTAGACAACTGAGCCAGCCATGCTACACCTGCCTGCTCCCCACAGGGGCTCGGTGCTCTCACATTTCAATGTGCTCCTTCCTCGCCTCCATAGCAATAGACTCTAAGGAGAAAAGGATATCAGGAATTTACTCTGCCAAAGGTTTGCAGTCTTCACCTAATTTTTGATGTAGGATGAAAGACCTTATCCTCTGCAGAAGGAAGTGCCAGCATCAGAGACCAACCTGCGGCTTCCTGCTGCTCTTGCTGACAGTAGTGAGGCCCTTAGCGTTTTTGTTCCCCCACCAAGGAAATACTCAGTGTTAAGCTAGAGACTTCTTTCCCCCCAGAAAATGCATTTTCATTGCAGGCATCTTCAGCTGAGTGAAGATTCTGCAGAAGACTTGTCTTTCCTCCCTCTCTCATTGCTACCAACACCTGCTATGTTTGCTTAACAAACCCTGGTATTAGGACTCCAGCTGCAGGAGAGGCAGCCTCACGGAGCCAGGGTACTGAGAACAGATGAAAAACAGAAGACTCTGTGGTCCAAACCCAAAAACTGGATCCTCTCTGTCTCCCAGGGACCCCATCGGCGACCTTCTGCCTTCCTGCTGGCTTTATCCCCAGCCCTGAAGGCCAAGGGAACCAAAGCTGGCCCTGTCCCCTGCCACTTCCAGGGACCCATCCTCCATCCAAATGGCTCTCAACTCATCCTCGGCCAGGTATGATAGCTAATGGAAGATGTTGAGACCAAAAAACATATTAAACTCACAGGAAATAAGAACCATTGGCAACATTTGGGACACCATAACAGGCCAGATAGGGAGATGTTTGGGGGCAGGGAAGTCTCCCAGGCGACTCCTAAATCACACCAAATAGGCAATGATACACCTTTGCACATGTTCTAATGGGAAAACACCATACATTGTACTTGCCTGGTTCTTACTGAAGGACAATGTGAGGCATTCACTTCAATCAAGGTTCCCAAGATGCACTGCTTCTGGCCACCCTCCAGGCCACCCTCCAGGCCACTCCTCCAGTGCATTGGTCTCTGTGCCCTTTGGCCCTTTGAGAGTCAGACCAGATTAAGTGTAGCTACGCATGGCCCCAGCATGAGTCCCTGTGAGTCCCAAAGGGACTGTGGGACCTGTTCCCTATGGGCAGGGGACCAGGGAGATGGCTTGGTTTCTCCAGCCCCACAGTCACTTACTTAGAACCTTGAGCAGATAATTTAATCTTCCTGAGCCTTACGTTTTCCCACATGGAAACTGGAAATAATGCCTCCTAGAGTTGTTGGGGAAACTAAATGAAGTACACATGTAAAATGCATAGCACAGTGCCTGCAATATATCAGGCACTCAATAAATGCACCTATTCTTAATGTTATTTATAGTAATATTAATACAAAGTCATGCTGCTCGTTTATAGATTATGATCTATGATCATAATCTATAGTTATCTGAGGGCAAGAGTAATGATGTACAGAATTATCTCTTTTTATGTTTTGCTGTTAAAAATCTCCTAGCCCTTTGTATGTGAAAGCAATGTTTTACTTTTCTCTTGAACATCCACAAAAATCGATGAAAGGCTTGCTGTGTGCAGATAACAACAAACTCAAGGTAAGGAGTGTACCGTTAAGGGAATTACCACCTCAATGTGGAGTCAGGAAACAACAGGTCCAGAAAAAGCTGGATCATAGTCATATTTCTCAGGGCTCACTGAGTCAGAAGAGCTTCAAGAATTCAGAGAAGGTGTTAGTCCTTGGGGCCGGGGGTACACATAGGCCTCTTTGGGAACTGGTCCGTGACGTAAAGGTAGGATGTGAACACGTAGACAGGAGTAGAAAGGCATCCTATGCCTAGAGCTTGGTGCAAAGGGAAGGAAGGATGGGAATTTAGGTTGGAGACCCTTCCTCTATTTGTTGTTCACAGCTGCTTCTGTGACAGCCACCAAGATGGCATGCAGGGGCTGGAAGCTCAGTGAGCTCTGCAGTTCTGTAAATGTGCACCACAGATGTGAGAAGCTCAGCTTGAAAGCTGATTCCCCATTTGGTGCAGAAACTGCTCTCACCAACATGCTGGGCCCTTCTTAACCAGCTGAGGGATGGAATGGTCTTGGAATTTGCTTTCCAAAACAGATTTTCTCAGTTCAAATTAGCTATAGTGGTGTTGTTAATCCCCTTGTTATGGGATTAGAATATATCACTGCATGGAGATTAGAGCTAGACAGACAGGTTTGGAGGAGGAGTTTGGATTCAAGTCAAAGTTCCAAGCAATGCGGTCTTCCCAACAGGCTCTGGGGGCTTTAGCTGGAACAATGGCGCCACCCCGTGGCCACAGTGATCTCTATTTGGAAGGGTTTCCTATTGGGGCTCGTTTCATCAACTCCTGCAGCCTGGTAGGTGCTGGGGCCAGAAATACAATGATTGATATCGGCTAACTTCTCCCTCGAGGGACTTTCAGGCTGGTGGGCCTCACTAGTCCAGGTCCCATGACTCCCGTCAAGGACAGCGCCCAGCAGCTGCATGGTGGGCAGCATGGACAGGCCTTTCCAAAGCCCAGAGCTGACATTAATGTGATGTCTACAGAGTGGGGTTTCAGGGATTACAAAATGGCCTCCTGGACCCACTATGCTCTAACACCTTACGTCCCTTCCACAGCTGACAAAGCCTGTTCTTGTACTTACTCATTCATCAGCTCATATTTACCATTTGCCTCTATAAACCAGACACTGTGCTTAGGGTTAAGACATAGAAATGATCAAGGATCAGCCCCTACCTGCCACGTTGGCCAAAGAGATGAAGACGAATCCATCCCTCGTCCCCTGTGCAGGCCTTGGAGCCCTCTCCCGGGCCGACAGAGCTGTACACATCACCTTCCATCTCACTTCCCCCAACACATTGCACCCTCTTCCCCACTCCCCACTGTTCTTTGTGCACTTGTGCTCCGTCCTGCCCCCACACCTTTTCTCAGCTGCTTTACCTGGAGGAAATGCCTTCCCTCTCTCCTCAAAGATGGCTGCTTCTGGAGGCGCCAGGCAGGGAAGGCCAAGCTGGTGCTGTCAGAAAAAAATAACTTCCAACAGCAGATACTAATGTGAGCAGCTGCCAACTGTGGCTGCAGCTCTAGGTGGACAGATGAGGCGAGACCCGGGGGGAACGGAGACAGCAGCCCGAGGAGCAGAAAGGGGAGGGGAGCGTGAGCAGAGGTTCCAGTTATACCCAAGACTATAAGAGGAGCTGAGAACAGGAGGTTTGCATCTGGCAACAATTAGGCATGAGAAAATAAGACAGTGTGTTTTACCCTGAAACTCAAGAGCAGGTAGGAAAGGAGGAGAGGGGAATTCTATAGGTGAGAGGGGACTCTATAGGGTGAAGAGTGAGTAGAAATGTTCCTGGATATGATGACCTAAGATAATGTAAGTGTGGAAGTGACTAATATCAAACCTTAGACCACCTGTATCGCTGGATGGAAATCCATCTTCTATCCACCCCCAAATCACCTGGGAAGGCTGCTACATTCACATTAATGGGAAACTTTGTGTGAGTAGGTTTTACTTAAGATCAGGGCATTCCTTAAATAAAGGAATGCGTTTCCATGTCTAGGTGAATAATATGTCACATGGAGAAAGCACTCACCAATCCAAGAACTTGAATGACAAGGGGACAATGGGCACATAAGCTCCCTGGAAATTCACAATGTCCAGTGGAGGGCTATGAGCGTCTACAAGGCATAGAACAAGGTTCTAAGCCAATCTAAGATCCCAGGGGCCAAGAATGCCAGCAGGTATCTGGCCCACCCATGCATTTCAACATCCTTTCTCAGATGTAAGAAATATGGGCCCATTTTCCCGTATATTGTTTCTCTGTTATCTCCTTGCTAACCACATGGTCATGAGATGTGTCGCTATGTGAAGGGACAAGTGTGGTGATATGAAATGAAGGCTCGAGAGCTAGAAACATGTGAATGCCAGTCCCAGTTCCCGTCTTCCCATCTATGGGAACTTAGCGAATGGCTCACCCCCTATAACTATCAATTCCGCATCTGTAAGATGGGGTCGCTGGGAGGCTAAGAGATCATTTATAGAAACAATGTTTTTGAGGGACATAAGCTTCATCACTGTAGCTGGAAGCTCCTGGTTTGCTGTGGACATTGCCTAGTGAGCATCTGGTCCAGTGAGGGAAAAGAGAACCCCGTTTGTGGGGAGGGCTGGTGCCCCAAGACTAAATCAATAGCACAAGGCCTAAGAATGAGGTGGCAAGTATGTGGGACTTCGTTCTGGTCACAGCCCCATATGGAATCATGAATCCGTGCTGTGTTTCACAGCCCCCTTTTCACAAGTAGGTATTTACAGACGTCACTGGTAGGCGTCACTGAGCATGTCATCCATGTGTGGGCTGAATCTGGGCTCTTGCTCGCAATGTAATGGACACTTCTTGCATTATCTTCCTACTATTGCTTCTCTAGGAAATGACCCTTCCTCGCCCTATCCCTAGGGTTGGGGCAGAAGCTCCATGCGATAATGCACCCCACCCGCTGGTCCCAGAAAGGGCACTGCATTTGGGGAAGAGGTCAGACTCTCTCTGGGTGGCAGGTCTGTAGCATGTAAACTTGGGAGCTGGTTGTGGTGACCCACCTTGAGAACTGGGGAACAGAAAAGGCTGGACCAGTGGAAGACAGAAAAACAAAGAGAGAGCCATGAGTAAGTACCACAGAGCAAAGACTCCCGACTTGGGTTAGCACCATGGGCCCGTGGTGGCCCGCTGCCTGGCTTTATCTCCGAGGCTGGATTCAGCTACACACCCTGAGATTCTGCCAACCTTAGCCCAACCTTTTTCACCTGAAGCAGATGAAGTGCCGTTTCCAGAGCTGACACCCAGAAGAGGCCCAACTACCAATGTTTCGGTGGGAGGAGAGGCAGGACAATGATTTTGAATGCATGTCTCTCCAGGGGATGAGCAAACCGCCTCCCAGCTCAGTCAGCAGTTTGGAAAAACCTACTCGGGTATTGTACACCTAACGAGCTGACGCTTCCTGTAATGATATAATTCCACTCAGGCACAGAAGTCACACTTTACTATTTAATAGTCTGCTTATAGAGACATCCCCCCACAATGAGAACATTTCCTATTACAGGAGCAAAATGAAAAAGGAGTCATTCATTCCACATGAAAAACAAGGACGCTGAAACATGGAAATACTGTCGATCAGGCTGAGTCACAAGCTGTGATTAAAGCCCGCAGACTTTCTTCCCATTAGTGTAAGCACATTTGAATGTTAGCCCAACCTGAGGCCTGCATTATAGCACCGCTGATATATTCTGCTTTGAACATAATGCCAAGCATGTTGTAAAAGTAGAATACTTATCGCCTAAGTTCAGGAAAATATTGGTCTTTTATTCAAGAAACAGTCACAGCACCTCATTTACAGCCTTAACTCAAAAGTAGGTCTTCCTAATCACGGAAATGATAATAAAACTGGAGTCTATTATCTTTGTTTTGCTGGTGTGTGAAATATATTTGTGGAAGAGAAACCAGACGCCTCTGGGAAAGGCAATTTTCTATCCCCAGCCCACTGCTACTGTGGCCGGTGATGGATGCATTTTGCTGCTTCAGTCCAAACAGTGACTGAGCCCCCTGCGGTGGGGGCTGGGAATATAAGTGAGACATGGTCCCTGCCCGAAGGAATTCGCCAGCTCCTGAAGGATTACTCTCAAGAAAATAGACAATTAACTTGAACCGAGAAGCTGTGGGCACATAAAGAGAGGCTTGGGGTGGGAGCGGCTTTCCGAAAAGGCTCCAAGGATGAGCAGGGTTAGTCCTCAGCAGAGGGCACAGGGCAGCATGAGCAGGGCACAGGTGTGAGGAGCCTGGCACACGGGGAAGGCCACATCCAGTGGGCAGCTCTCTGCCTGGCCATGCTCAGCCAGCGGCATGCAATGACTGCTGCTAGGCACCCAAGAGGCCCAGGAACTGGGGCATTCTTGCCCTGAGAGGCAGGTGGTCCCGAATGGTAGGCAGGCCTGAGGACAAGAGAAGCAGATGATAGCCCTGTGTTTCCTTAGTGATCTGACGTGCTTCCAGAGATGCTCTGCTCCAACAGGTGGGCCAACTAAGGAAGAGGTTAGAGGGTATGAGCCCAAGCTCTCGTGACTTGAGGGAGTGGCCAGGAGAGGTCTCAGCTCAAAACCAATCCGTTTTGACCCCTCTGAGGCAGGCACCACTGCTGACCACAGTCTGGGGCCTCTGCTGCCTCAGAGACAGAGGGGTCGCCATTTCCTATGCGATCAGGGCATCTTCCTTGGGTCTGTTCCTTCTTCTGTGCCCCGGCCCCAATACTCATCAGCCATTTTTCTCACCTCTGCCTCCAAAATATAGCTCCCCTGTGCCATGCCTGTGCTTCTTCTCTGCCACCATCAGCTCTCACCTAGAAACAGCAACAGATGGACGCTGCGTTCCCCCATGACTCACAGCACAGTGTGTCCCCACTCAAGACCCTCCAAAGATTTTTCCTCCCACTTGGAATAAATCCAAACTCTCCTTCATGGGGCAGACAGGAGCAGCGTCAGAGCTCGAGATCTGGACCCTGAACCCCCCAATAGCCTTGCCAATTACAACCTGTCATCCTGGTCAAGGACAATCATTCCTGGTAGTTTCAGTCTCGGCATCTCTAAAATGAAGCTGAGAGTAGCTTCTTCGTAGAGTCTTGTGAAGATTAAATGAGAGCATCCATGTACAGTAAGCGTGAACTTGTTTTATGACACTTGGGAAAATAAAGGCATCTCCATTCTCTGAATTAAATAAGTTTGGCTTGGAATGTAAGTAAATCAGATAGATAAAATAAAATCATATCAAGAACTCCCTACAACTCAACACTGAAAAAACAAACAACCCAATTTTAAACAATGGACAAAGGACGTAAATAAACATTTCTCCAAAGAAAACATAATACATATAGTCAATAAGTATGTGAAAAGATGCTCAACATCACTAATAATTAGGGAAATGCACATCAAAACCACAATGAGATACCACCCCATACCTATCAAGAGGACTACTATCAAAAAACAGGAAATAACGTGTGGGTGAGGATGTGGAGAAATTGGAACCTGCACACACTGTTGGTAGGAAAGCAAAATGGTACAACCACTGTGGAAAACAGTACAGCACTTCCTCAGGAAATTGAAAATAGAATTATCATATGATCCAGCCATCCCACTTCTAGGTGTAGACCCAAAAGAATTGAAAGCAGGGTTTCAAAGTGATATTTGCACTCCCATGTTCATAATTATTCACAATAATAACAGCATTATTCACAACAGCCAAAAAGTGGAAGCAAACTGAGGACTCACTGATGGATGAATAGATAAAGAAAACATGGTCTATACCTGCAACAGAATATTATTCACCCTTAAAAGGGAAGGAAATCTGATATATGCTACAACACGGATGAACCTTGAGGACATTATTCTGAGTGAAAGAAACCAGTCACAAAAAGACAAATACTATGTGATTCCACTTACATGGGAAATCATAGAGACAGATTAGAGCAGTGAAATCATAGAGACAGAAAGCAGCACGGTGATTGCCCAGGGCTAGGCAGGGAGGGAGGAGGGAGGAATGGGGAGTTGCTGTTTGATGAGTAGAGTTTCAGTATCGCAAAATGAAAAGAGGTCGGGAGATTGATTGCACAGCAATGAGAATGTAACACTACTGAACTGTACACTTAAAAATGGTTAAGATACTAAATTTTATATTATGTGTATTTTACCACAATTTGAAAAATTTTAAATAAAATGCTGCCAACAATATAAAGAAATAGGGCCTTCACCCTCTCGGGTCATCCAAGTGTTCTGACACACTGCCCAGACAATTTGGGAAAGGTCCTTCGGCTCTCAGTCCTTCAGTTTACGGACTTGAAAACAGGCACCCTGAAAGAGTAAGTCGCTTGCTCATGGTCACACAGCTGGTTAGCAGGGCAGGGACTCAAGCCCAGCCAGCCCCGCTCCAGCGCTAACTCTTTACGTCGTGCTACCCTCTCGAGGTCAATACGCATACCCCTCGGTGACCTTGGGCAACTCAACTCACCGAGCTAGTGTAACAATTCCATGAGACAAAACAAAGTGCTTCCCGTGGTGCCTAGCAGATACTGAGCACTCAAAAAATGTAAAAGTAAAATAATTAGGCTCAAGTTCCTATAACTCCCCAAAACAATGCTCCTTCTTCTGTAGATAGGTCTCAGATCAGAAAGCAAACTTCTAATCAATAGTCATAGCATCAGACTCACTTCACCGTCACACACAGTGTCATATGGTCCACCTGTACCGCCAGTGAGTCACCTCTGTGTCAGCACTTTTGGACTTTCCTCCCCATGCCCATGTCCATCAATTCAGATGATTCTCATAACAATGCAATTCAGGTGATTCTCACAAAAATCAACAAAGTGGATGAGATCCAAAGAGGCCCAGAGAGATGACGGATCTACGACTAGGACCCAACTCTCCCATCTGCCCTCCTATTGGCTTCTTTCTACAAGATCATTTTTCCTCTCAGGTACTGTGAACTGGTGGCTCCAGGGCCTCGCCCGTCAGTTGACCCTTACGAGGCACAGGTCAGTGCTGACCCTGACTTAGAGACCATTAGGGTTCAGCCTAATGTCCCAGAGGAATTCGGACTCTGATGAAGCCATGCTTGTCACTCAACAAAGGAAGAGGTTTTAGGTCATCATTGTGCCCCCTTGGCTGGAAGTCCACCGACTATCTAACTAGCCAGAGCAGACAGCTTCAGAGGGGCACCTGGGAGGTGGCCAGGTGGTGGTCCCCATATCCATCACGGCACATCACGCAACTTTGATCCCCCCAACTCAGCCCCATCTCCCCAATGACCCACAGCTGTTAAATATGCTCCAAGATGCCACAGATCCTTCCAGGTCAGGATTATGGGAGGCCATCTGCAACTCAGAAGACAAAAGTCACACCTGCTAACATATGGAACACTTAATACATCCGAGAACCTGCCCCACCATGTTGCATGTGTCCCAGGAGGAAGTTGTTATGAAAGGACTTGTTGTTTCCTAATTGATTGTTTTCCACTGTAGGATTAGTCAGTTTTGTTGTTTGGGTTTTTTTTCATTGTGAGTTTTGTTTGTTGCTGTTTTACTATTAGGGAACAGAGCCTTATCAAATGCAGTTGTCCTACGGCTAACTGCAGAAAACGTGCAGGACATTCCTAAAATGAAATCTTGGAGCGTGAGTAGTTTGGTTGCCTTGGAAAAGATAGGACTCTGTTTCTTCAAAAAATATAATCTTCACCTCACAGATTCCTCTTGTCTTCTGAGAAGTTCCTTCATTTCTTGTGATCATTGGATCTTGCCATTGACCACAGCAGGAGGCTTTAGGGGTTGAGGGAAGCCCTCTGAACGTCAGCTATTGTTGTAGCCGCGGCTCCTTGGCAACTCCACGGCAGACAATTCAACTCTTCCCCACCGATCCCACCCAGCTCCCACCACTCATCCTCTCACTGACTCACATGCACACCCACTCAATGTGTACGTATTGAGTATCTATTATGTTAAAGCACTGAGGAGGGCAAAGCAACAGGATCCCTGACCTTATATAGCTTATTGTTTACTGGGAATATAGACATTAAACAGATAACCGTGCAAAAGTTTTCACTGCAACTGTGGTACGTGCTGGAGAGAAATATAGCATGTTTATTCATTCGTCCACTAGATATTCGCTGAGCACTAAGCAGGCAAAACCCTACCTTAGGTGTTTACTGGAACATGTGACAAGACAAAAGCTGGGAGATAAGAGAAAGTCCCCTGAGGAAATGTCATTCAAGCTGAGACCTGAAGGGCAGGTCAGAGTTTGCCTGACAAGGAGACAGGAAGAAACAACAGGAGAGGTTGCGGGGCAGGATGTGCCTGGAACAACGGGCAGAGAGCCACGTGGACCTGGGCATTGGGGGCTGGACAGGGCAAGGTGAGGCTAGACTGAGGGGCAGCCCAGGACGCACCAGCCTCTCCACTGGGAGCTGTCACTTGATCCTAACAGCAGGGGGAGACCTCTGAGAGGCATTAAGCTGAGCGGTAATGCTCTCATTATTAACAGTGGAGCATGTTGGATTCTTCTCTAGCAAGGTCCTCGAACAGGTCCAACTTGGGCCTGCTGTCCTTCAAAGACACCACCCGTCAAAATCGTATGCGAAGTACGATGCACTGCACACCTTCGTCCCTTTCCACATGCTGTTCTCCCATTTTGCTGTTGTTTGCTCTTTTCTCCCTGGTAGATCCCTACTTACACTTCAAGGTTCAGTCTGGCCATCGTCTCATCTGCAAAGCAATCTGATTTCCCGAGGCCTGAACTGCAACTTACACTCACCTCCAGGTAACAATCAACTCAGAGTGTGGGCCAGGCCAGGGTGGTTTATAAAATAAAATAAAAGTGTTTATTAAAGGAATAATAAAAATGTTTCTTATTCACCCACAAAAAGTGAGGCAAGTACAGAAAGTGAGAGTAAGCATTTCGGGATTTTTAGAGGAATTACACAAAACAATTTTTTTTGGCCATTGAATCAAAAAAAAAAAAAAAAATGGGGCTTGGATGTTATATCTCTTTTTATTTCACTTTTTCTAATGACTTATTTTTATTGTATTTTATAAAAGTATTGATCCACATGGATTGAAATTTATTAAAAATGGGAGGAGGGCGACCTTGACCACAGACAGAGGGAGAAACACTGTCCTGAGTACCTAATGCTGATGGCCTCTCGGCCTCCTTCTCCCTCTTTCCCACTTCCCCAACCACTGCAAATTCCCCGCTGCATGTAATCCACACAACAAACTTACAGGGAAAGCAATTCCTAGCTTGCCTTCTTCTCTTATTAGAAATGAGCTAAGAGAGGGCAAGTAACATGCCTCTATTAGTTTCCTATTGCTGCTGTAACAAAGTACCACAAACTCACGGCTTGAAACTACACAAATTGATTATCTTATAGTTTTGGAGGCCAGAGAGTCTACATGGGTTTTACTGGACTAAAGTCAAGGTGTCCACAGGACCACACTTTCTCAGAGGCTCTAGGGAAAAATCCATTTCCTTGTGTTTTCCAGCTTCTAGAGGCTCCCTGCCCTCCTTGGCTCATGGCCCCTTCGTCCATCTTCAAAGTCAGCAGTGTAACATCTTTCAGTGATATCTCTCGCGTGTCTCTCTCCTCTCTCTCTCTCCTCTCTCCCTGGCTCCCTCCCCCTCTCTGACTCCCCTGCATCATCACATCTCTTTCTCTGACTCTACATCCCTCTTTATAAGAACCCTTGTGATTACCATGGACCCACCTGTATAACCCAAGATCATCTCCCCACGTCAAGAGTCTTAATCCCATTTACAAAGTCCCTCTTCCATGGAAGAGAACATATTCACAGGTTTTAGGGGTGAGGACACAGCCAGCTTTGGGGGTCGCTACTCTGAATACCACAATGGCCAAGATCACACAGCTACCAGGGCAAACATTTCTAGGATTCAGACCCAGGCTTTGGTCTCAGAATCCATTCCATGTTGTTGGTGTTTGTTTTTTTCCTACTCCACTCTTCCTTCTAATATATGTGCATACGTTAGGGCATACGTTAGTAGAAATGCTTTGTTTGAAAACATTAGAAAATAGAAAGTGAGCCATGTGTGGGTGGAAAGCGGACTCATGCAATTTCATTTCCCTCAGCTGTGGAGACACCTGAGTCCGCTGCAGACAGTCACAGCAAACATGAGGGAGCCGCCCATTTACGCTCTAAACCAGACAGAGCATCAGGAATGCAACCAGCAGCCGGGACCCAGAAAGACCCGTAATAAGTCACCTGGAGAGCAAACGCATACATCTCAGGCAAGACGGGTTTCTCTCCAGCAAGGACAATGTTCCCTGGCAGTGCTGAATTTTTATTCCTGGGCAGATAGATAAATAGATATGTGATTCTTATTAGCAAGAAGAATAACCTGCACAGAGTTTCTCCGGGAAGACATTAAGATAATCCAGCGGTAGCAATCCACTGCCGACCCCAAGCAATTCTTCGTGGTAAACTTTTATAAATCAACACAGAGGACTCCAGAATCCCGCAAGAGCTTGTTCTGTGATGTGTTGGCTAATGCAAATGCTGGCACAATCCACTGTGTGGGGGTTGTTAAATCCCAGCATTTTGCTCACCCCATCAATTCCACCTTGTCCCACCTCAGGCCCCGAGACCCTCAGCCCCTCCTACAGGCTGTGATCGCCTCCTAGGGACAGGACAGCCGACACATCCACGGGACGCACAAGACCCACCACGCCCACATGGTTGTGCTCCTGGGCCCAGGGCGGAGGAGCTGTCCAGCCCTGATAGGGGTGTCGGGACCTGAGCAGGAGCAGGCACATGGCACTTCCCGCCCATGGATATGGCACAAGGAGCTGAGGAGCCATTCCAAGACCTCAAAGGACTTCTAGTCAAAGCCAGGAACACATCCCAATAAACCAGGCAAGAGTCAGGACCAGATAGGGCCGCGTCAGGGCCCAGAGGATGGAGAAGAGAGGAGCTGGAGTCCTTCCTGACCATCTCAGAAGTTCTCTGCAGAATCCAAAAGCCCCAGGCCTGGGCAGTCAAGAGTATTTAAAAGGACCCTCAGTGGCAATATTAGTACCACCCTCTGTTCCCCCTTTCCAGGTGGCGCTCCCTCCGTCTGGGCATGTCACATTGTTTATAGGAATCTGTCTTGACTTGTCTGCAGGGCTGCTATGCACAGATGTTCAGACTGTGCACTGTACAAGGGCACCACACCTAAGGAACGCCACTGAGATCTAGTCACATACTCACTTCTTAGAGAGCGCACTGGCCCATATGTAGGCTCCAGATCTCCCAGCTACGTGTGCACTGGGACAGCAGCCATGAGCCACGTCTGACATAAAGCCTCCATGGGCGCAGCCCGTCTTGCGCACACTCACGACACAAGGCCCATACACTTTCACTAGCTCACCCACGTGTGCAGCTGTGCCCTATTCCATTACACTTCAGGCCGCTCTCTTCTCTGGCTTACCCACTGCTCTTGGACATGAAATTCCACTCCCAGCACCCCTACTTCAGACTCTGACCTTAACTCATTTGTCTCCTGGGGGATGGGGTCCAGGCGGGGATTTGGGTATCCAAGGATGGTAGGTGGCATGTGTGTGCTTGCAGCTCCAGGACAGCCTGCCGGGACTCTAGAAAGTTCTCCGGGCAAAGACATGGCTGCTGGGCACCATTGTTCAAGTGCAACAGTGTAAAAGCATATTGACTTTTTTTTTTTTTTTTTTGACGTAAAGGAAAAAAAGTACCTTTTTCTTCAAAAAACAAGCACCTCTTTAAATTTTTCAGAAAGGTGTTTTATGCTCTAGCAGTGACCCTGCTTGTCTGCCACTCCCTAATTTGACTGCGAGCTCACTGAGAGTTTGGATTATGTGCACTACTTTGTGTCTCCAGCAACCAGCAGGTGACTGGCTCTTGGACTGATTTATGGACAGAAGGAGGGAAAAAGGAAAGACAGAAAAGAGGGAAGGAGGGAAGGAAGGAAGGAGGGAGGGAGGGAGGGAGGGAGGGAGGGAGGGAGGGAGGAAACGAAAGGAAGGAGAAAAGGAGGAAGGAGGGAGGGAAGAGATAAATATTTGGATGGATGGATGGATGGATGGATGGATGGATGGATGGATGGATGGATGGATTTCCTATACCCATGAGACACAGAGATTCAGCCTGCTGTCCCTTCCTCCTGCTTTGCCCATTTCTGGTCACCCCACCACAGTCCTCTTCTTTCCTGCCTTTCCCACACCCTCTGGGTTATCCCGGAGTCACCCACATCTCCTAGACTGAATCACTGCTTGGGTCCATGCACTGCCCTTCCACAGGTATGGCCTGGGCTTCTACCCCTTTTTTCCACCTCCCTAGTCTGCCAAGGAAGCCCAGCCCTGGAGCCAGACCCTGGCCAGAGGGTGCCCTGTGGTGTGGCTGTGTGCAGCTCTGTCCACAGCACTCACCTCCAAGAAGCAAGTGGGTCTTCATCCCCCATCTCTCTGGGCAGCAGGGTACCCGGGAGAATCTTGCGGCCACCACCTCCCTCCTGGAAGACGAAACTCCCTCTATCCAGCCCAGTCTCCCCAAACCCCACTTGCATACTTAGCTTCATTTTTTTTCTGGAGAGATATTTTTCCTTGACATTCTTAGTGCCTAGTGCTGTGAGGTTTCTTATGTAGCCTACGCCAGAAAACACTGAATGTTCTCAAGGCTCCAAGATGTTGACTCCAAAATGAACCCCCTTCCAGAGGATACTCCACAGGCTGAAGTTGTGCGAGGTAAGCTTTGTGCACCTAATCTGTGCTGGACATTGCCCTGGGCCCTGGGAACAGCAGTAGACAAGCGAGATCCCAGCTCTCACGGAACTTCCAGTCTGATGGGAGGAAATAATAAATGAATAAATATTTGTGCACGCCACAACTTGTCAGATAGACAGTGGTCGTTCGTGGTGGGGGCAGGGAGGCTCTTTAGTCCTGGTGGTCTCTCTGCAGAGATGACTTTAAACTTGTGACCTAAAGGATGAGGAGGCAGCATGGAGTGCAGATGAAAGGGACAGGTGAGGAGGCAATGGGCTTGGACACGTCGGGGAACAGACGGAGGCCAGTGTGGCTGGCGCCATATTGTGCCTTGAGTGAAGAGGGGAGGAGCTGGAAGTGACAGGTGGACAGGGGCCTGATCAAATACCTACTTGAACAGTTACTATCCTGCATGGAGTGCCTGTTGTGTGTACAACACTGTGTTAATTCCTTCACCTAAGTTATGTCATTTAACTGTCACAACAACCCTCTGACATGGGAAATATTAGCCAATTTAACAGATACTAACAACAATGACATGAATTTAGTACCTGTTATGGGAGATGTCCTGGGCTGAATGCTTTATGTGCATTATCTCATTGATTCCCCATGACAACCTTATGAGGTTTAAGTATTCTTATTTAACCCATTGCACAGGTGAGAAAACTGAAACTTGGAGCACCTGAGTGATTGGATCAAGCTTGAGTCTCAACGTCGGCTTCCGACTGTCCACACACCACACAGGTTCTCCCTATACATCACCACCCTCTCGTCTGTTTGCACTTCTGGACTGCCTTGATATTTCACTCTGGGAGAATTCAGGGCATGATTCCCACCACAGGAAAACACTGGGGGCATGTAGGCTTGTCCTTCCACTTGGGCTCTTTCTCGGGCTACAGAAAGGCCCCAAGAAGTGCATGGTGGGGGAGGCACCGCGTCCTCTCCAGCCGGCTGGGCTTCAGGCCTTCCCCAAAATGGGCTTCACCCACACTCTATCTCCAAAGATTCAATCCAATCCACAGCCACCTTTAACACCTCTGCCATGCTTGAGAAATATCCTGCCTCCAAAGCAAACCTTCCAAGCAGCACCATTTTCATTCTTCTCTGTCACAGCCCAGACCAAGCCCAATCGACTTTAAAGCGATTTGCCTCCCAGAACTCTCCCATTCCTCCCCGACAGTTTTCGGGCCAATAGATCATTTGAAATGTTTTTATAACATAAAAATCCAATCCTTTATAGCAGGCAATCAGCAGTCTTAAAATAATTACCCGTAACTAAAGAGAAACCAAAGTAAGATCAAATGAAATCTGATTAATGGTGGTAAAGACCAGTGTTCTTTAAATAATTCTTTAGAATAAATTTCAATGGGATAATCTCTCCATGAAGATATTTCTTTAGGGGCTTAAGACAAATAGAATTTTTTTTTTTTCAAAGAACCTCACAACTAAATTACATAGCATTTTGGGGAGGTTCTGGTTATTTTTCCTAAGTACAGAATTTTCAGTGTGTTTCCGTTTTCCCTCAAGGCCATTACAGAAAAAGAATAAAGTTTCATTTCCCCTGCAATTATGTAGCTGTATTATTTTTGTAATAGGCTTACAAAGAACAAGTTTCCTAAACACAATCTTCCAGCTGAAGTTCACGGGGTTGAAATTAAGAAATAAATCCTCTTTGCTTCTTACTTGTCTATTTTTTAAAGGTCAATGTTGATGACAATTCAGAAAACTCCATTTCTCCTCAAGTGCCAAGGTTTCTAGGACACACCTGGTAGAAATTTGGAGCAGGGCCAACCTAGTGAGGGGGGGCGGCAAGAAAGGCCCAATTCCTACCGCATCTCTGGCCCCCACTAGCCTCATGCCTTGAGCTCTGAAGTCATATAACACAGGGGTTAGGGAACTTAAAGATGGGGAAACTGAGAAGGGGTCTTGTCCAGCTAATGAGGAGATGAGAGGGCCTAAGGTGATCAAAGGACCCTTCCAAGATGAGAAGGATGAGTTGTGCTGGTCAGGTAGAGGCAACAGAATATGCAAACAGCAGGAGAGGAAAATTAAGACCCAGTTGGAGCAAGTGGCCCTACACCAGAAAACACATATTTTTCCTGTGCGACCAGAAGGAAGGAGACAAAGCTGGGTGGGGGTGCAGGTAGCTTTGGAAGGTGGAGCAAGAATCAACCAATATCCTCTGAGCACCTACTTTCACAGCTCACTGGGAGGCCTGGTCAATCCCCAACTGAAGAAAGAAGTATTGGAATGGAGGGTTTGAAGAGAGAGGAGAAAGTGTGAATGAGCTTCTGAGAGGAATAAAGGAGAGAACCGTGAAAACGTGATATTTCCATGCAGAGTTGAGCATGTAACTCAGGTAATGGACCATGAATCAGCAAAACTGGGTAATTGTGCCCAGAAGCACTTGGCAACCCAGCAAGAGAATGGAGAGGGTAGACAGCCAGACTGATCCAGTGTGGGTGGTGCAAAGGACAAATTAGGGAAAGGGAGGGAAGACGTTTTTAAGAGAGAAATTGAAGTGATGGACCCCAAGGTTGGGAGTAGATTGGGAAGGAAGTGGCTAAATGGTGAACATAGAAATGAGAAGTATCAGGGATGTAGAAGTCTCAATATGGACAAAGAGCAGATGCTGTGGGAGAAACCAGTGAGAGCGACAGAAAGATGGGAGGGTGATCAGAGAATAACCACAGTTCAGGATGTCAGAGTGGAGGAGATTCAAGTGACAACAAGGGGTGGCCTGTGGTGTGGCCGTGACAATAGATGGCTGAAGTGGAGAGGACATGAAGGCCTCTTGTGTTATGGAGATCAAGACTCTGAGGAGGCCGAGGATCTAATGCCACACCCCTGAGGACCCTGAAGTCCCCAAGAATGACAGCAGCACTCGGCAGGGGGAGAAACTCCGCCCAGCGGGTCGATGGAATCTTGGGACAATCACCTCGAGGGACGGGGACTCACTCTCCTCCCACCCCCAATCCAATCAAGCATTTTTATAACAGAACTTTCTCCCTTTGATCAACAGACTGTATCATCAATTACCTGGAGCCTGTAGGCCTTAAACGAAAAGCAGGAGGACATAGTTAGATAACAAAGTAGAAACTAAAATTTAAAAGCAAGTGCAGTGTTTGAAGTGTTACCTCCCAAATATGTCATAAACCCACCAGCTTCTCTCACTTTGGGCGTCCCCTGGTCCCTAATCCAAGCTACCACCACTCCTGCGCTTCCAGTGGCTTTAATGTTATTCCTCTCCCTGACACCCCCATCCAAAAAATCTATTTCTGGACTTCAGTCCACTCAGTCTTAAAATGCAAATCCGGTCACCTCCTACCAGGCTAGTGGTTCCCAAAAACCCCCTGCCCCAGTGGCATGTTATGGAGAACTTACACATATAAACATATACACTTGGAATTTTTTGGTTGAAAAGGGACGGGGACTTTAGGGAACTCTGCCCGGTTAGCCGCCCTGTCCCCTGGACGTTCGCATCCCCCAGGAGCCTTCATGCTTATTTTTATGTCTGCTTCCTTAAAACAAAAGACCACATAAGAAGAATGGCGATAACATCTGACACAAAATAGAGCGGGCACCATCCTATTAAGGACACCGTACGGGGCAGTAGTGACAAATGGGGGTCCAGGGTACAGGTGCTGGGTTTGAAATCTGGCTCCTTCACTTACTGTGTGATCCTCCCAATTACTTAATCTCTGAGTTCCCCATTTTCCACTACAGCTCAATGAGAAGGATAATAGTGCTTAGTAATTGTGAGTAACTTACACCTACCAACTCTTGCTAGAAAATTCTCAGGCCTCCCTTTCCAGCGTCAAGAAGACACTGGTAGCTCTGCTAGCTCTGCAGAATGAAATTAGCATGCCAAGAAGGACCGGGTTTGGTGGTCCTCCTTCAGCACCCAGTGGTGGCTTGGAGGTTAACCCCACACTCTGGACCCTTCAGAGGCCCCGGACACCCAGAATCACATAATGTATAAAGGGGAGGAAGTCTTGGCGAAACCTGTCCTCATCCCTGTTCAGAGGTCTTCCTCTGAACCTCTTCTCCCAGGGTGGTCAAACCCTGATCACCTCACCCTGTGACCCATCTTGGCAGCTAACAGACTCACTGCTGTTCAAGAGCTGGAATTTACTCTCCTCTCAAGCATCCTTTATCTTTCTTGTAATTTCAGGGCTGGCTCTTCCCTTCTGTCTTTCTTAGTCAGCTCAGGCTCCTATAACAAAATACCACAGATTGGCCTAAACAACAGACATTTATTTCTCACAGTTCTAGAAGCTGGAAAGTCTGAGATCTAGATGCTGGCAGATTTGATTCCTGGCGAGAACCCTCTTCCTGGCTTACAGATGACTGCCTGCTTCTGCATGCTCACATCATGGAGAGAGAGCTCTCATGTCTCTTCCTCTTCTTCTAAGGACACTAATCCCATCACAGGGGCCCTACGCTCATGACCTCAGGTAAACCCAGTTACCTCCCAATGGCCCCACCTCCAAATACCATCACATGGGGAGTTAGGGCTTCAACATACGAGTTTGGGGGGGGACACAAATGGAAGTTCATAACACCTTCCCTTTACCTTTCTTTTTTTACCCCAACCCCTCTATGAGGAGCCAATAACCTCCCCAAAAACTCAGCTACTAAGCCCCAAATTCTTATGAATGCTAAAATACACAGAAATGAAAAGTGCATCTCATAGAGCATAAATGTACGGTGGGAACAGCATAATCTAAAGCCACAAGATTGGGTTGCAGCCCAGCTTGGCCACCAGCTTGCCCTGGGCCTTTGGGTAAGTCTCTTCTTATCTCATCTGTGACGTGAGAATACTTACCCCGCAGAGTTTCTATGAGGATTTAACGAGTCAGTTCACATGAAATGCTTAGAATAATGCCTGGCACATAAATGCTAGGTCCATGTTTTCATTATTTTGAGGTTATAAGTGAGCTGTGCTATTGGCGATGAATCAACACACCTAAAAAAGCAAGGAGCAAGTGGTCAAGGGTAGTCCAATCCCAGAATCCCAGAAGGGACAATATCTGGAGCACGGAGGTCAAGTTTGCCCCCATCTTAGTTTGGGTTGCCCCAGAAACAGACCCTGAGCCCAGCGGTGGAGGACAAGCCATCTATGGGAATGTGCAAGGAACAGGGGTGGGAGGGAGAGGAAAGGGTAAAGGAGGCAAAGGCAACCAATAAAGGCATATTATTAAACCAACGACTATAGTGGAAGAGCTTAATCCCATGGGGAAACTGAAAAATGGCACAAAAATACGGCTCAGAATTCTCCGGGCCAAGGCTCTAGGGGGCTGGGAGACTCTTGTCAGAATATCCATCAGCCGTGGTTATGGGCTAACCCTGGCGGGGGTGGGGGGTGCATAATTCATAGGCACTTGCAACGCATTATGTATAGGGACAAAGGGGCTTCCGGTAGCCTAAGGGCAAACGCCAGCAAAGATGCATGTGTTGGCTCCTGGATGTCAGGCTGGTAGAAACGGTGAAAGCATCGGAGGAAATAGGACTCTTTTGTGGGCTTCCTCACTGGGCTTACAACTCCGATGCAGTTGTTATCGAGCAAACACTGTTCCTAACTCTCAGCCCCCACTCTGCCCTTTCACTTTCCTTGAGACTCGTGTGACTGAATTCAGTTGATTTTCTCATGATGGTGCTCACTCTGGCCAGCTGTCTGTGCTGCTGAGAACTCTCAGTGTGAAAGCTCCAGGGGTTTCCATCAGTAAAGGTGAGTGTGTGTACAAAGAACGCTGCCGCACTGAGTCACTGACTCGGTGCCTTGAGTGTTCGATGTCACACCCCTTACAGTGTCAATCGGGGGTGGGGGGCAGGGGCTGACCAGGCAGAGAGAGGGAATCGTATTCACTGAGCACATACCATGTGCCAGCACTGTGCTTTACCCCTCACTGAATCTGCAGCCAGCCCTGTCAGTGGCAGTGAAGGAATAGCATTCTCCCCCACGCGTGCCAGCCAACCTGAAGGTGACAACTGATTCATCTCGACGCAGTTTTGACTCAAGTTTGTCTGCTTACAAATGAGGTTGAACAGCATTTCATGTTTATGGTTCCCCAGGCTTGTAGCCTGGACGTCACGGCCTTTGTCAGCCAGCACATACCATGCTCCTCGCTTATTTATCACGTTGTTCTCCTGGGAAAGCTGACTTTCCATCTGAGATGCAGTTTTGAGGAGCCAGCTGTGTTCTAAGCCTGCTCGTGTTCACGAAAGAAGCAAATTCGAAGGGCAGAAAAAAAGGGGTCAAGGCAGCAGTTTCTCCTTTGGGATGGATCCCGAGCTACTCCTGACTCTGAACTTGAGGAAGATGGAAGCCAGAGAGGGCTGGCTGGGCTTATTCTCCAGGTACAACCACCCTCCACCCACTCTCTGCCCTGCCCTGTCCCTGTGCTCTAGGGACCGCATAACGGCTCCTCTGCCTCTTACTTCCAGGCGGGTCTGGCCGGTGACAGGGTCTGGCCGGTGACAGGCACCATCACGGGAGAAGGCAGGAGGACAAAGATGAAGGAATTTTTCCATCCCTTCCTGTTTGGGTTCCTAGAGCAGCCATAACAAACCACCACAGACTTGAATGATTAAACACCAGAAATGTATTCTGTCACAGTTCTGGAGGATGGAAATCCAAAATCAAGGTTCGGCAGGGTTGGTTCCTACTGGAGGCTCTGAGGGACAGCCTGTTCTGTGCTTCTGGTGGTCCGGCAATCCTTGGTATCCCCCGGCTTATAGACCCATCACTCCAATCTCTGCCTCCATCTTCACATGACATCATCCCCTCTGGGTCTGAGTCTACGTCTCTGTAAGGGCAGCAGCCATTGGACTAGGGCCCACCTTAATGACGTCATCTTACCTTGATTCCATCTGCACAGAACCTATTTCCAAATAAGGCCACATTCAGATACCAGGGGTTAGTACTTCAACATATTTTTTGGGGGGACACAATCAAACCATAACCCATCCCTACCTGGCCACTGCCCTGGCTCTGGCTGGCTCGTCTCAGCCCACACATCCATCTAGCAACCTGTCTTTCTCACGTGCACCATTTCCGCCCCTACCTCCCTGAGGGCACAGTGCGAGTATCTGGGAGACTCACCATCTTTTGCCCTAACCCTCCACGCCTCTGTTCATAGTCCCGTCACTAAACTCTCCTCAGTTGCGTTCTGAGTACCCACAACCAAATTGTGAAGTCGAGAAAATCCAGAAAAGGCATCACGAGGACCACATAGGGAGTTTGCCCTGTGTCTTTGGTATGTGACAGGTACAGAGACAGCTGCGACACCTCAGTCTAAAGAAGTGTATGAGACACTTGGCTTGAAGTGACCTGGTAGAAACTGCCCTCCACCAACAATGGGGCAGAGATGTGTGTGGTATTTGACCCCCCGGGGCTTCATAATGGAAGCTGAACGGATCATTTTAAAAGACCAAGGCTGCTTCCTGTCTTAGGACAAGGCAGCTTCAGCAGGTGAAAGCTTTCAGGTAAAGCTCTTGCTTTTCTACCCTTCACCTTCCAGCAAGAGGCAGTCTTGAAAAGAGGGTGAGGGTGGTTAGAAAACCAGTTTAGGGAAAGAGCAATACGACTGTAGATGCTGGCTGTACCCCCAATCCACCCCCCTCAACAAAGTTCCCATCCCAAAGTAGGCTCAGAGCTGGAGAAGTTTAACCTGGAAGGAAGTTCTGAATTTTTGTTACTGCTCTGGAGTGAATATTGTAATTATTAAGATGAGACCGCTCTTACAACTGAAAGTGAACAAAGGTGTTTTTCCCTAAGAGTGACAAGAAAAGTTATGGAACTTCACAGCGATTTCATCCAAAGTGTAAGGAAGAGTGGTCCACAGAGAAGTTCTGATGAGACAGTGGTGAAAAAAAAATAAAAACATAAATACTTGTCTCCTGCTGGGTTCTACTCATTCTGTATGATTGATAGAAGGAGCTGGAGCTAGAGACATAAATATAAATACACATCAAATAAAATCAGAAAAGATGATATGTACATAAAATAGGAAGACGAACAAGGAACAGCATGTATAAATATGGGGTTCACAGGTTTGTACGCTGGTAAAAGTTGAGCCTCCAATATGGCTCTGAGTTTCCTGGCAGCCAAAGCAAGACAATCAATTAACAAAGCAAGAAATTGAATCTGTCCACGGAAAACAAAGCATAATAGTTTTTCAAATGAAAACAATGCCCTTCTTCTACTCAAGCCTTACATGGTTCGTGTGGCTCTTCAAACAGGCTCCACTGTTTAGTGGACAATAGCCTCACCAACAAGCTATATAAATATCACAGAGGGTTTCACCCATCAGCTTCTTACATCATCTGTCAAAGAAAGCCAACAGCAGGGCAGACAAAGCACATTAGTGGGAAGTTAACACAATGGGATAGAAGTAGGTAGCTCCCGGTGGTCGGGCTTGATAGGTTTTTACTGTTTTGGTTGGAGCAGCCATTAGAACAGTGCACACCTGATGAATTTCACAAAGCGGGAGGTCAGGGCAAGGGCAGATGGGAGGGTCCTACGCAAGCAGTGGGGTCGCCATTTTTCATCATCCACCTTCCTCCGTGCCCAGGAAAGAAAATTCATCCATCACTCACAGCAAACACTGGCGCAAATGGCCTGACCTTCTCGGCTGATTGAAGCAATCAGGTTTTCCACGGTACCCAGAAGGCACCGTATATAAAAATTCTATTTTCTTTTTGAGGCAAATTTAAATTTTTTTTCCTAGGCTTTGATTCACAAAACACAATTAGGAGCTCATTCATGTTAATTCCGACTAAACTGAACACTGAAGCTAAATGGTGTCAGCAAATGGAATGATAGTCCACCAAGATTAAATATCCGTGTCCCGATAGACTATGTTTCAAAGGTATAAAGTTATTCTAAAAGAAATTGATCTGTCTGTACAAGTATACTATTATTCAAATAACTTTCAAACATAACAGAGCTGAAAGAAAAATACCATTTTCTACCTCAGCAGAGCATGTAATGGTTGTCACTGCACGTAAAGTTTAATTTGTAGAAAGGCTCGCTGTATCTTCCCGCAGGCCTCTGGCTCTGAGACCCATCTGGGGTTCTCTGGATCTCCTTTCTCCTGTCTGCCTGGGAGGTTTTAGGAAAGAATGACAGAGTAGGAGAAAGCGTGCCACCAGCTGGGCTGCTCCACTGAAACTCAAAGAAAGATCAAAGGTGGTCTTTGGGAGGAGATGCGCAAACCCCATGGGCAGAGTCAACCAGACAGAGAGAGGTGACGGGGGTCAGGTTGGCAGGAAGGCACATAAGGGCATCTAGACAGAGAGAGCAGCATGGCCGAGACCAGGAGAGTGCAGGGCCCTGAGGGCAGAGTGGCGCCTTGTGGGTGATGGGTCCTGGAGCAGACGACAACCAGGAAACCGGCTGGTGATGCTGTGGGGACAGAGCCACAGAAAGCAGTTTCCAGGCTCTCCGCCTCACATAGAAAGGTGCTGGCTTAGGTAGTAAATGGCCATCAACTGTGATTGGATGGCCATCAGCTGTGGCTAGTTGGCCGTCAGCTGTAACTGATGGACAGGGTCAGACTCAAAGGGCCCTCCTGAGGTGCCCCGCAAAGAAGCTTGGGTTTTCTTTCTCCTGAAGGTGACGGGAGGGCTTGGAGCACAGGAGAGACCCTGCCCATCAGGAAACCCGGAAGAGCATGTCCCCAGACAGAAGCCCCACATCTAAAGCACCAGCTGTGTGGCTCCAGCACACCATAACCGTACGTTTTGTCATTTGCTTACTTTTATCTCAGGTGTGTGACTTTCTCCCCAAGTGGACTGTCAGCTCCCAAAGCCTTCGGAGGCCCAGAGGTCCTGCCTCCCAGCTCACGCTCCCGTGTTGTGGGGTTCTCCTAGCTCCTCACACACGTGGCCTTGGGTCACCCACCAGCCTTGCTCCAGCATCAGAGTGGTTTGTTCCTGTCTCTGGTGCCACTAATAAGCTGGAACTTTCTGGAGGAACCAATGCCTTTGTTGTAATAAGGGAAAGTCATCCCTCCTTCAGGGGCCCCTTCCCTGGATGCGTGCAGCCAGGATACGCATTTGGGCTACAGGACAGAGCGCATCTGCAAAGCCACATGCAGCAGCTCTGTTGCTCCATCTGCCTTTACTCCCCACCCTCAAGGACTCGTACTGTGTCACACCAAGACACAGGCACACACAGATGTTTCACAAATACCTTCAAACTCCTTCAAGCCAATACTCATGGGAAGCTCTTGAGGAGAAACATATCTCTGTGCTTTATTTGTGGTTCAGATGTGTGTGTTTATATACACATAAAAAAAGATCTGGAAGGATACAGAGCTAACTGTTCTGAGAGTTCATCCTGGGAAAGTGAGACTGGAGGGAAGGGAGTTTTATTTTATCTGTGGTTGTTTTTTATAAGAAGCATATATAACTTTTATAATGCAATTTTTTACGTTAAAAGAACATTCTTCAAGGCTCAAGTTCAGGTCCCGACTCCCACAGGAAACCTCCCCACACTCCCAGATCTGTTATCCTGTCCTATCCCTGAACACCCCTTGAGGAAACCAGTCTCCCCCCCACCCCCCGCCACTGCCAAGTCCATTACCACGTGTCATCTGATGCCACCTATTCATCTGTGCATGAACAGAAGGGCAAATGACATTTTCCTGTTTGGCTCAGAACACAGCCCCATGGCTGAGGGTCTTCAGCATCAAGTGCCCCTATTTATAGAGAAAGCACCAAGATGCTTCTTAAAAAACAAACTAGTGGTCCTGGAACCCTGGTCCCACCATTCCACCCCGCCTTATACACAGACTATAAGGTCAAGGGGGTCATTGATGGGGGAGGCAGTTCTTGGGGGAGGTGGCTGTGTGTGAAAAGGGAGGTGTATGTTCCTGTCTAACCAGGGCCAGGTGAGGAGGGCTCTTGGGGCACCACGGAAAGATGGAGGATGCTTCCAAGTGCCTGCCCCATGGCTGCCCCAGAGCACAATGTGGGGAGATTGTTCTTGGAAGGCCGGGCCATGGGTTGTCAGGACTTTGGGGGAGAGGGGTCACAATCTCCTGTTCACCCCTGAAGGTGAGAGACTGAGCAGAGCAGCCCGTTAGCCTCATGAAGCAAGACAGCCACAGAGTTTTCAGGGCCAAGGGTGCGCCTCCCAAAGGCCAAGCCAGTGCCATGGAAGGAAACATGCTAGCACCACCATAGGGCACAGCCACCAAGGCAAGGGTCCCAGCCGGAGGAGCAGAGCCTGTGTGGTGAGCAGAAGTGTCCCAAAAGGTCAGGAACATGGGCAGTGAGGAGCCCTCTCCTGAGGGGCTTCTGAAAAGCCCCCGCATGGACTTATAAGACAGTCAGCATATCGCTGCCTGTCCCTGGACACCCTCTACAGCCAGCCCCAGGAGCAGAGAAGGAACCACAGCAGCAGAGCCCACTAAGCAAAAAAGCTTTGGCCTTTTTCTCTTATTCTCCCTCCTCCTGCCCACCCCAGAAGAGCCAAAGATGAAGAGAGAAGGAAGAAGAGGCACAGGCCGCAGCTGAGCTGGGGGAGGAAGCTTTGGATGGGAGAGAGACCCCAGTGGTGATTTGGTCAGAAAGGACTTGCTGCTGCCTGAATGTGAGTCTCAACTGTCAAGACGACCATTCCCTACAGCTAAAGGGACCGAGGGTCTGCCATGGCTGTTGTCAAGGGGTGGGGAAGGAAAGGCAACAGAGCATGTCTGAAGGCTGTGCCTGGGGAAAATAAATTCTTGTTTTGTACCCCAGTGTCCGGATTACAGATAAGATTACACCTAAGATTACACCGGATTACATCTAAGATTCCAGTTACAGATAAGTATGTGTATCCCCAACAAAATATCATCGTTTGATAGGAAAGGGTTGTATAGCCTATGTGTCTGGCATCCCCTTATCCAGTACAGGGCGCCCACAAAATGCCTTAGAAATCTGTGTTGGTTGGGCTGGGCGTGAGGGGTGGAGGTGGGCAGGAGTGATGGGATTCAGCAAAACTCACAACCAAGATAGCCGCCCTTGGCCCCGTTTGGAAACCTTGACCTCAGTTAAACAATATTTAACATTTTTAAGTAGAAGATCTGGCAGAGACTTTACTAGGGTAATGTGTATCTCAGCTCTCCTAGAGGGAAACGCAGTATGCCACTTTTGAAATTTATGTACCCACCAAACAGTCCTTCTGTTAGAGTCTTTAATACATTTTCATAAAATCGCTGAGGAAGTTTAGAAAATACTGCCCTACGCATCACTGACCCAGAACCTGCCAGGGACAGCTTCTCCCAGTGCCCAGCTGTGGGACCCTCCTTTCTCCTGTTCCTTTGTTCCAGAAACATTTTAGCGTGAGTACTCTGCAGCACTGTGCGAGTTGCTGATACAGGAAACAAGACAGACACTGCGGGTTTCCTTCTGGAGTTTACGCTCGTGTGGGAGAGTAACAGCCCGTGAACAATGACTGGGCGTGGAGAAGTAAACAATGAGGGCAGCTGGGGGCTTTGGGAGCCTGTGGCAGGAGTACCTGATGCGGTCAGGGGTGTCAGAGAACGGGGGTCGCTGAGGAAGGGACATTCAAAACTGAGAACTGGAGGATGAATACACAGCAGTGGAGAAGAGAGCGAATGGAGGGAATTCCAGGCTGGAGAAGCAGCATGCGCAAGACGGAGGAAAAAGCTTTGCTACTTTCCAGACCTATGGTTCAACCCTTAACCCCAGTGCCACCAAACACTCTGGAGGAAAATATACAAAAGGAAAACCGCACTTTAGGAGTTTCTTGAAAGTTAAAATATACATTGGCAACCTCTTTGTTTTGCAGGAACCACTAACATTTCCCCTTCCATACAGAGACTACCAACTTTAAATTACTTAACAGCACCACCACTGCCGGTCTGGACACCTAATACCTCATCAAGTGAGGAGGCATTGATGGATGTGCCACAGTTTTCCTTTATTGCATGGCTCAATTTATCATAATGTGTTTTATAAATTAGTATTCTTAAATTCCCATCGTGAGTCGGTGTCTTTTGATTTATATAATATAGATCTAATTTATGGATCATTGCAGTAATTTATAACTCAGATAACTAATTTGTCGACCCAGCACCAAAATGTGTAAGTCACCTAGCACTTTTCTCAGATGGGTCCTAAATGATTTAGGTGATTTATACTGACAGGGCATGAAACCATGGAAAGCCCTAGGGTTTGATCACTCTGAGAATCACTCTTCTCAAAGTCCCAAAAGGAGAATGGTCAAATGACCTTGAACCCACACATCCCACTCCAAGTAATTTACCCTAAAGGAAATAAATAGAGATGGCTATCAGTATGCCTCTTGTAGTACAATTTAGAATGGCAAAAGGTTGGAAATAATATAGATGTCCAGTAACAGGAAATAATTTCACCAACTATGAGTCTTTGACTAAATGTGTATATCGTTAGGCAGCAAATAAAAATGATTTCCAGAATGCAGTGGTTCTCAATCAGGGGTGATTTTGCCTCCCAGAGAACTTTTGGCAATGTCTAGAGGCATTTTTGACGGTCACAACTGGGCGATTGGGGTCTACTAGAACCTAGATCAGAAGTGCTACCAAGTATCCTATAATGCACAAGACAACTTTCTATAGCAAATAATGATCTGGTGCAAAATGTCAATAGTACCACAGTTGAGAAATCTTGCCATAATTACAAACAACATAAACAAGGGGTTTTACTGATATAAGAGAACAAGCAGAGCACAAAACTGTATCCAGGCTATAACTTCAGCTATAAAAATTGTATATGTATATGCACGAGGACCACAGAAGGACAAGATAAAAAGAAAGCACATGTATTGTTTCAAGGGTGAAACTATGGGCAAGTTTAAATTTTACTTTATTTTTGCAAATCAATCTTTCAAGAAATAAAAATAGACAACGTACATACGGTAAATTAAAATATGAGACAGGAAGGAGACAGATGAGAGGGTGAAAGGAAGAGAAATAAAAAAATACAAAACTCACTCAAACACAAAACAGCAGAGTTAGGCACATAGTTCACCAACCTGAATGAAACTCAGAATCCTTTATAAAGATGTTTAGATCAAAATGCAGCCCCTCACTATGAAATGACCCTTTTATCTCTGGTAATGCTCCTTATGTGATATTAATATAGCCACAGCACTTTGTTTATGTTTAGACTTACATGGCATGTATTTTTATTCATTTTACTTCAACTTCCCTGTGTCTTTGCATTTCAACTGTGTATCTCTTAAACAGCATATGTTTGGGTCTTGCTTTCTTATCCAATCTGAGAATCTCTGCCGTTTAAACAGCATGTTTAATCCATTTACATGTGATATAATTCTTTTTCTACTTACCTCCTCTGTTCTCTCTTCCTTTATTCCTCCTTT
The DNA here is from genome assembly GCF_036562045.2 of Rhinolophus sinicus. Classification (NCBI taxonomy): domain Eukaryota; kingdom Metazoa; phylum Chordata; class Mammalia; order Chiroptera; family Rhinolophidae; genus Rhinolophus; species Rhinolophus sinicus. The sequence goes on from NC_133759.1 coordinate 38,672,490, forward strand.
CATTTAGGTTCATCAAGTATTTTTTATTTCTCCATTCTATCTCCTCCACTGGTAATTTAACTATAACTCTTTTTGTTTGTTTTTTGTGGTTGCTCTCATGATCAAAATATGTGTTCTTATAGAGTCTGTCTGGAATTAATATTACACCACTTCCATTATAAGGAAAACTTGCAAAGTATAGTTCTGTTTACACTCCTTCCTGCCCTCGTACTGCTGTTGCATATTTCATTTCTACATACATTTTAAATGCCACAATACATTGTCATCATTTTTGCTTTCAACAGTCAATTGGCTTTAAGAAATAAAGAAAAACAGTATTTGCTATTTACCATTTCCAGGGGTCTTTCCTTCTTTGAGATTCGAACTTCCTTCCACCTGAAGAACTTCCTTATCATTTCTCATAGTGTCGGTCTGCTGGCAACAAATTCTCTCAGCTTTTACCTGAAAACATTTTATTTCACCTTAGTTTTTATTTTTTTAACCTACTCTTCATTATAAAAGCTTTCAAATATACAAGAAAGTTGAAAAAGTTACACCATATAATCACTACCTAGATTCTACAGGTCAACACAAGTGCAAGGCCTGCCTCCCAAACCTCACTCCATTGCCTTCTGATGCTGGTGGTCCCAAGTCTGTCATGGGCCACTACAGCAGAAAGTGCTTGGGGATTCTTTAATGTTTAATTTAACTGAATTCCATTCACATTTACTGAGCATACACTATGTATTAGAGACTGTATTGTGTGTCATGAATAAGACCTGGGACATAGGTCAGAACCCAGGGGGGAAGCAGATATACCAATCAATGTCTGTTTGTAGCAAAGAAAACATTGGAAATAAACTAAATGTCCATGGGATGGAAAGGGGATGGAAAGGGCACCATGATGTATTAAATGTAAAAAGCAAGGTATAGAATATAGTACATTACCTTCAACAAAAAAATGGAAGAAAAGTAGAGTAATATGTTAATGCTTGCTTATATAAGCACAAGGCCACCCAGAAATCTAATAACAGTGGTTCCTTTGGCTGAGGTTGGAGGAGACTGGGCAGAGGTTAAAGGTGGAAAAGCAGAGTTTCACTTGTTTTTATTTAATTTATTTAATTGTATTTTATAACTGAATTTTAGAACTATTGAAAACTTTAAATTAAAAAAATAAATGTGATTACAACCCATGAAAACAGGCTTAGCATTGCCTCCCCATATGAGGAGGGGTATACAGAAATATCCTGTTCTTTCTTCCTTTTCCATCCCACCCCAGTCCTAGGTCCCTGAAGGACGATATAAACAGTGGTGTGGAGAAACAGTCGGTAACAGGCGTCCTGCTCTTCTTCCTGTATGAGAGATCAGATTCCCATCAGTCTGACACCCCCTGAGCAACCTGCAGTCTGAAATGGTGTCATGCCGTCTCCCTCAAAACCGCGGCGGCAAGTTCTCTTCAGGACCCGCCTGCCCCCATCAATAGCTAAGCAGATGATTTCAAAGCAAACCTGCAGAGGCTGCTGGACTCTCAAAGGCAACAGAGGACTCTGAAGGCCATGCTCAGTGAAATGTTTTTGCTTCTTGCCTTTTCCTCTTTAATTACAGCGTAATTTGCATTTATATGATTTCATTCTGCCATTTTGTGGGCAGCGCTGACGATGCTCAACACGCTGTAGCTTCCCATCCGAGCTAGAGTCAGGAGGGCGACTGCCGTCTCAGATAAAATCCTTTCCAATTAAACAGTTCACTGGACGTGTCATGGCTTGAGGATGTCATCCTCTGGTGTGCACGTCTCATGGATATTTCTGGACACCCATCATCGTAGGAAGGTCTTAGTGCAGAAGATGTTAGGAGAATTAGGCTCCCCCACTGAATGGCTGTAATGACATTGACTTGAAAATGGGCCTCCTTAGACTTGCTGGAGAAGCAGAACTATTCCCTTAAGTGGATCATCCTGGGCTTTACTTTCCCAGGTCTTATATCTAAATGGTATCCGATGCTCCACGAGATGAAACATGCCAAAGATATTGACAAAAGAATGTCGGATCACTATCAGGGTTCATCTACCGAGAGCAACGTGTCTGAAGGTTTCTCCAATCAGCACATGGCCCCTGCTTTAGATGGTCTGGCTCACATGGCTGGTATGGTTTACCTGGCCAGCCTGGCTCACCTGGCCGACTCACCTGGTTGAAAATGCAAGGTCAATAATTGTTTATGTATAACCAAAATACCAGGAAGAAAATTCACCAAAATACCAATGCTAGTTACCTCTGGGTGGTCTGATTACTGGTGTGTTTTTACCTTCTTTTTTGCACTTTCCAGGTAGTTAAAGATTTTTAACCATTCACAACATTTTATTTTTATAATAAAATATTTTTAAATGATACTTATAGCTATAGAAGGGAAAATAAACATACTGAAAACGTTCATTTACATTCTAGAGCCACAAGCATGACAGTGTCTGACTGGATTCTGTACCTTGCGGGCCATCTAACAAGCCTATAAAATTTAGTCCCCGCCACCCCATCCCATGCCACTCCACCCTAACCAACAAGGGTAAACTTTGAATGTACCAGTGCCAGCCAGCAACCACTCAGGACCACAGCACCTTGTTCCAGAACCGCTTCCATTTCTTCCACGTCCAGCCTGAGTCCTGACTGTCCATTCAGACCCCCTTTTACGTCGCTCTCCCTGTGCCATGGTCTTGATGTTAATTTTGACTTTGACTCAGACCCTGGTCTCTGGTTCTTTCTACCCCCGACCACTGCAAGAAGCCTGCTCCTAGTACTGGCCCCCCCGTTGGACTCTGGCTTTTGTAGGGGAGGGAGATTCCATCTATAGGTGAGATTGTGCCAAATGACTTGAGCCCTGCTGTCCTGGGACCCTAGTTAGTGAGTTCCTTCGTCAGAAAAAAAAAGGCGTGGATGCAGCTTTTAACTTCCTCCTCCAAACACTCATTATGGCTCTTCTTTAAACTTGAAGCTTCAGTGAGAAGGATTATCACAAGAAAGGGTTGCCTCAGGAGGGACCCCAGGGGGAGAATGAAAAGTCTGTGAGGGTTAGACGTGCCTGATGCTTTAGAGTCCACCAACCCTGGGGCTGCCCCTCTCCCTGGACTAAATGGTACTTCAATTATTTTTAATTAGGATAAAATGAAAGTTTTCAAAACCCTAGGTGGCCAGAGGGTCTCATATGCCTTTTAATTCTGTCAAATGCAAAATCTAAGCACTATCTTGCTGTAACCTACATTCTGCCCAGCCATTTCCCTACATACCATGTTTCCCCAAAAATAAGACCTAGCCGGGCCATCAGCTCTAATGCGTCTTTTGAAGCAAAAAATAATATAGGACCCAGTCTTATTTTAATATAAGACCTGGTATAATATAATATAATGTAATATAACACCAGGTCTATAATATAATATAATATAATATAATATAATATAATATAATATAATATAATATAATATAATATAATATAATATAATACTGGGTATAATATAATGTAATACTGGGTCTTATATTAATTTTTGCTCCAATAGACGCATTAGAGCTGATGGTCTGGCTAGGTCTTATTTTCGGGGAAACATGGTAGCAGAACACTCCCTACTCTAAAAGTCCTTGATCGCAAATCTCTCCCTCAGTGACTGAAGCCAGTGGCAAAGGGATTGCCTGAAACTTTTAGTTGAATCCCCACAAATCCAAGCAAACTGTCCAGGAAAAGGTGGGCTTGAATATCATGACCCTGGGTACTACTTTTTCCAGGTAAAAATTGTGCATTCAAGGAAAACTCCAATTGCAACTTCCATTTCCCTACTTGGGAGTCAAAAGAACACATTTCTCTTTAACTCATTACTTTCTGTAGAGCAGTAAGAGCCAAATATAAATTCCTTTTGATATCGACTACCTCGATATCAAAAGATTAAATAAGTAGGATTTCTAAACAAAGGAGCTTTAAATCGGAGAATGAGAATGATGTTCTCGCTCCCCCAGGTGGATATGCAGCAAACCGTCCAAGCTAGGGTGCCGTGGTTTTGGTCTACTTTAGACCAAAAAAGAGTCTAAAATTATTAATGCTATTTGTTCTTACAAGACAGGAATATCATATAAGGCCATACCGGGAGTTTCAGGCCCCATTTAGCGACTCAGCTAAAGAGCCCATATAATACTAACAATCACCTTTGGCTACTGCAGGCACCCACTGCTATTTACACCTCAGTAGACATCATGATTTAGGCAAAAATCTCATATTTTTAGACTATCTGCTAGCAAAGGACATGCATGGCATGTTCCAAAAACAGGAATTTGATTATAAATGATCAAGATTGTCACTTCTAGCACTTTTTGTGGAAATCAAGCCACTTTATTTCTCTGTGGCACTCTACTCAAGGTCCCACTCACCAGCCTGTTCTGTTCATTGGTGCAAAAGCATGAATAAACCACACAACTCTCAGGCAGCATACTCCAACACCCTAGCAATACCTCTCAAAACACAGTTGTCTGGAAATTCCAGTGCCAGCCAAAATGAATTAAGTCCACCTTAACCCTCCCTCCCACTGGATACAACTAAAAATTTAGGCAAAATACAAAAAGCAACTATTTGCAGACTCTGAAAAGTTAACAAAAGTAAGTAGATTAGGGAAGGGAGCCAACATTTAAAGAGGGATCCATATCGGCAAATGAGATTCCTTGTTTTTCCTCTTTTATCTTCTGACTTTGACCAAAGGGTGGTGCCACTGCAGAACCATGCAGCAGAAAGGGGTCCTAAAACAGAGAAAAACAGAGCAGAAGACATGGGGAAAGGGCTGCTAGGAGTTAAAGAGAATGGGGAAAATCAGAAAGGAGAGAGCTAGTGAAGGGGATCTCCTAATTCTGTCACAAGTCCCAGGATGACCTCTAAGCTGTGTGTGCACAAGGTCAACCCAAAGCACATAGCCAAGACTTTGAAATCTGAACTGCAATATTATCCACTGCCCATGTCCCAGAGAACCATATGCATAGAATAGACCTGAAGCAGCATAACAAAGGCTTTGAAAACCAGATTAACATTCGAACCACTGCCCAGAGCTGGCAAGAGAGGACTTGCAGTTTGAACCCAATCAGACTGACTGCCTGCTAAAACAACACAATCAACATTCTGTAGAGAATTTAACAGGACCCAAAGATTCACGACGTAGTGCTCCAAATGTCCAAAATTATTATAATAAAAAAGTACTCAACGTACAAAGAACCAGGACAATGTGACCAATTCTCAAGAGAAAATACAATCAACAAATGTCAATTCTGAGATGATTCAGATGTTGGAATCATCAAATACTTTAAAAGAGCTATTTATAAACATGCTCAACATGGTACAGGCAAACACTCTTGAAACGAATGGAAAGGTAGACATTCTCAGCAGAAAAACAAAAACTATTTTTTAAACGGAAATTTCAAAACTTAAAAAGAGAGTATGGATATGTGAATATTTTAAAGTCACTGAATGAGCTCAAAAGCAGAGTGGAGATGACAAAGGAAAGAGTGAGCAAACTTAAAAATAGATCAGTAGAAATTATCTGATCTAAACAACAAAGAAAATAAAAGATTGAAAAATGAATACAGCCTGAGGAACCTATGGGACAATAGCAGAAGATCTAACATTGTGACATTGGAGGGCCAGCATTAGAAGAGAAACAGATTGGTGCAGAAAAAATATGTGAAGAAATAATAACCAAATATTACATTTTATGAAAGATGTGGAAACGCACCTCTCTTATAAATGGTCAGAGAATGGAAAGATGTATGCTCCATGGGAACGCTCACCAAAGGACATCCCCTGCAGAGGAGACTCTTCATAACATGGGCAAGCTGAAATGTTCTGTAGATTAGATATCCGTCACCCATCGTATGCCCAACAGGTGATGTACAAAGTGGGCATGTTGGCAGGGATGGCAGCTACACACAGGCAACACACCAGGGACTCTCCCGCCCTAGGCTGACTTAGCTACAGCTACTACCAAGGGTCTAACTGCCAATAGCAAAGCCCAGCCCTGAGCCCCTAGGACGGCACAATTCCCCACAGGCACTACCCAGCCACCTAGTGGCAAGTTGATTGCATTGCACCCACTTCATCAGGGGGCAGCAGTGTGTCCTCACCAGACTAGGTATATACTTTGGATATGAATTTGTCTTCTCTGTGATGCTTCTGCCAATTTGGCAATTTCTTACAAAACGAAACATACTCTTACCATACAATTCAGCAAGTGTGCCCCTTGATATTTACCCATAAGAGCTGAACAGTTATGTCCACACAAAAACCTGCACAGGGATATTTATGGCAGCTTGATTCATACTTGCCAAAATTTGGAATAAACCAAGATGTCCTTCAGTAGGTGAATGGGTAAATAAACTGTGGTCCATCCAGACGATAGAATATTATTCAGCACTAAAAGAAGTGAGGTATCAAGCCATGGAAAGACATGGAGGAACCTTAAATACATATTACTAGTGAGAAAAAAAAAGCAAATCTGAGAAGGCTACATAATGTATGATTCCAATTATATGACATTCTGGAAAAGGCAAATCTATGGAGACCAAAAAAAATGTGGTTTACTTAAATGAATTATTTTGCAATCAGTTGATAACAAATAGAAGTTAATGGTCCAGAAATGAAGGCTTACAAGTCATGACATTATACCTGTGAAGGCCTCAGCCCAACAGGACAAGACTCGCCAAGGCTCTGAGAAGCGTTAAGAGCCAACCTAGCAATGAATCAACAAACAGCTTTTTATTCGCTTTTCACCTGAAAAACACACATGGGGTTCACCACGGAAAAGAACCCAGCAGAGCTGTGGCCCCACGGGGATGACCATCTGGTTGGGGGGATGTGGCACCCGTGAGGGACGGAGGTGGCTATGCAGTGTCCATCTGTGCACCCAAACAAGTGTGGGCAGAGGAGCAGCAGGAGCAGCAGCTGCAGAGGCAGCCCAGGGACGATGGGAGAAGGGGGCTACAGATAGAGAAGCACAAAGTGAACGTCCCTCCTTCCATTAACCAGAGGCATCACCACCTGTGCCCTCACGCACCTCGACTTGAAATCTCAGTCCTGTTTGCTTCCACTTTCACCCCCTGACCCAGGCAGATAGCGGGTCCTGGTAGGTCTTCCATCCTGAACCACTGCAGAGCCTCTGACCCCATCCTCACACTTCTGTGCACAATGACGGCCTTGCTCAGGTTTCCTGGAAGCAGAGCCTATGGTGGGGATGCTTGTTCAAGTGATTTCTTGGAAGAATGTGCTCCAAGAAGGGAGACGAAGGAGCAGGATGAGGCAGAGGAAGACATTAAGCCAAAGGAGACCCAGGCTTGATCCCGCAGGTAAGTTCTGGGGAAACAGTTGTACCGCAGCTGATCCCACCTGGAGATAAAGCAGGTTGCCTCCGGTGACTGTCAGCCACGGACTTGGGGGGTCGCAGGGTGTGTAATTTTTCTCAAGAAGAGTGGCTCAATTTAGCCGAGGACCACTCTTTAGAAAGCAGGGCAGCTGTGAGTTGTTAGCAACAAACACTCAGAAGCTGGGCAATGGCACCAACATGAAAAAGACGTGTGGGCAGGGCACCAGCAGCGCCCACTATAATGACCTTTGCAACTAACTTCTCTGATTTCATCGTGTCTGATTAAAATCGTCACGTGATTCCAGCTGCACTGGGCTGGGGCAGGGGCATGGAGTCCAAACTTTCTCCATCTTCATGCAAGACCATCACATCTAAGCCAAATAAAATCCCCCTTCCTAATCTCCCTCTTTCTCTCTCCCTCTCTCTCTCTCTCCTCGCTCATCCACAGAGGTGAAGTAGGCTAGTGGGTGAAAGCAATCATCCAGAATATTCCATTTCCATGTCCTAATCTGTTCATTTTAGAGTGATCCAAACTGCCTCTATGGGCTGATCAAACCAAGCTTACGAAAGCACCACCTCCTTTGTCACTCTGGCTCTGAAGATGCTGCCACTGAGGCCCTGTTTTCTTGCCTCCCGCCCTGAAGGGCTCCGAGAAGGTGGCCTGACATGTAAATGGGCCAGCAGGCCACAGGCATGACATCCCAGCCGGCTGTTCTTCTATCCCACATGTCTAATTGGGCTGCATCATCGCCAGTCTTCTCAGGGGGTGGGAGGTCACGTGGTCTGATGGAAATCAGAAGGTGCTGTCAGCTCCTGTCTCTGGGATCAACGTGCTTCTCCCAGACCATGACCACAGCCACACACGGGGACGTCAGGTTGGAAGCAGAGACCTTGTCAGCCAAGCACAGCCACCATTGAAAGATGACAACATACCATGCAGAAAAGTGCGGGTGTCCTGCACTGGGTGGGGGAGGGAGGACCCGTCCCCTAGGGGCCGGCAGAGCTGGCCACTCAGCCCAGCGCCTCGGGATCACATGCCTACAGGGCACTACCCAAACTGTAACCATCACAGTGTCTCCTTCATAAAGTGGGGTTCCTGGATGCTTATGCCTCACCATGCAGTAGGTACTGATCTGCCTTTTCCATCAGATGGGAACCTGAGGCTTTGAGAAATGAAGCCACCTGCCCAAGGCTACCTGCCCCCAGGACCTGAGATTCACATCCAAGCCTATTTTTTTCTCCTCGCCAGTCTACTCCAGAGAAAAGAAAACATGACAGAAGAGGAAATAGAAAGGCTCACATGAGAAAGACTAGGTCCATGTGAGAAGGAGGTAAGGAGGTGTCAACACAGGGTTTTAATGCCCCCCCATCGCTGCCATTTCATGTTGTTCTTCATGAAGCAGGGGGGTCTCTTTGTACAGCTTTGGGATCCAGGGAAGGAAGGCTGGCAGGGGGCCCACTAAGGCGGAGAGCAAAGGCACAAAATGTGGAGTGAACCTATGGGCGTAACCAGCAGAGCAGAGCAGGCGAGCAGGGAGCAGGCCACAGAGGGAAATGTGAGGCGGAACCAGGCAGGAAGGGGCATGGAGGGGAAAGCGAAAGACTTCGATGGGAGCCGGCAGCGGCTTCAGAAGTGGAGACGCTGACCATTGCTCCGTTCCCATCTCCGGCATGGCAGCTAGCTTGCAGGAGACAATAAATGAGTAACTGAGTAACTGAAGGGAAAATGCTGGAGATCCAGATAAAGGTGCGGTTGTCGAAAGCTACCCTGCTGAGAGCCAACCCCATCTATCACATCACTTACCAGAGAAAGTTCTTCTCCAGACAAGGCAGAAGCGGGGCTGTTGCTGCCCTGAACCAGCAGGCCTGTCCTGCAAGCCGGCGCCCGGGCCAGCTGCTCGCTCAGGAGTCCCGCCGGCTGGCTCCTACCAGCCTTAATGAGATGTGATTGCTGGAGGGAAGCGGCTAATTGCATGATGTTTTATTAATCCTTTCTCCATGAAATATTCATTGTAAACTTTCATAAACACAAAGATGTGTCTGCCTTTTAATGGCTCGGGTTTGCGGTATCTCCAGATGAATGTTTGAGAGTTTCCTGTTGAGGCACAGTGGTGACAAGTGTGACGCCAGATCCCGGAGAAGGAGCACAGCTGACAGCGCAAAGCACAAGGGGGTGTCAAAAATGCCTCCCTGGGTGAGCTGTTCCGCCCAGCAGCCCAGGTGCTGTCCACAGGGAGGGAGGGGGGTGCATTGTTACTTGGTGCTATGCAATGAATTAGGCCAAGGAGAGAGTTCTGTTCAAATACCCAGCCCACTGTAGACCAACAGGAAGTAGGACACCAGCAAGAGGAAGCAATCAGCACCAACATAGCAAAGGTCTCCTGAGACAGGGGCACCTGGGGGGCGGGGAGTGGAGCATCAAAGAGAAACGCGAGCCTTAAGCCAGATGAGCTGATTGAATTCCCGGGAGATGGTTCCCAGAAGCAGGAGGGAAGAGACTGGCTTCCAGAAATGGAGAGAGACAGGTGGAGAGAGCTTTGTGAGGACCCTCAGCCCACTTCCCCCCTAGTCCTACAAGGCTGCAGTGCGATGCCGGCTAGTGTGGAGCCAAGACCCAAGTATTGTATCCCCCACCCCCCTCTCCCCCTTCTCCGTGAGTGGGAGAAGCAGGAATGGCCACTCCTCTAAACCATCCCCACAGCCAGAACCCAGCACCAGACTCAGAGACTAGTTCCACAGGAATAGGACAAATGATTCCGGGACGGCATGAGAGGCAAAAGGGTCACTGGGATATACCCCCAACAGCCTAAGGGAGGAAGGGCTGCCCCTCCAGCAGGTTCCTGAGAGATGGACAGGCCACAGAGAGCCCAACCCCCACACTGCACCAGCAAAGGCCCTCAGTGACGACTAGAGCCAGCCTGAAGCAGCGTAGGGTCTGCGACAGTTCCCACGGCCAACGTGGAGGAGGCTAAAGAGGGAGCCTTCACCTCCCATCTCTCTTCTCTGCCCCCAAACACCTGATGAGATGCCCTTGCAGCGAGAGGAGGTAATCTCAGGACCAGACCACACACCTCCTCCTCAGTCTAAGAAGGCAGGGCCACAGCTGCAGCCTGCACAGGACAAAGAGAAGAAATTGTCCAAAAAGTTTGAGACCAAAAGAGATATTATTATTACATTTCATTGTAGAGATGGGGAAACGGGCACAGAGAGATCGGGTCACTTCCCAAGATCTCACAGCTAATATGTGGCAGAGCAGAGAGGCATGCTGTCAGCTGGGTCACCCCGCTTCTGCCTCACAGCTGCTACCCTGATCAACGCGGGCGGTGATGATGATGAGATGATAATAACACACGACAAACTCCTCAGAGGCAGACGAGACCTAATGAAGACTTAAATGTTTGAAGCATTGAAAAGATGGCAATGCCTCTATCCCCGTACATCACTAAAATTAAAAATGATGGTACTCGGTGAAAATAAGTCACAACATTTTCATGTACACTGAAATTAAAATGGCTTTTCTCTAGATAGTACGATTACAAAATTCTGGAGGAGTTCATTCAAGCTGAACTTTTTGCAACATTTTTTCCATGATCCTACTTGGCTGGTGACTTAAATACAGGTTTGGTACCTCCCAGCCCTGAGGCTGGGTCCAGGCCCAATGATTCTATCTCCCCCGTGTCCAGTAGAGGGCTTCGCCTGTTCCTTCCCCGTAAAGGTTTGTTGAATGAATGCTTATTTGTGTTTCCCAATCTAGTTGGGTTGCCAGATGAAATGCAGGCCGCCTAGTTAAACTTGGACTTCAGATAAACAATAACTTATGAGTATAAGTATGTTCCATGTAATATTTAACAGGCATGCTATATTTCTGTTAGCTACACCTCGCAATCGTAGATAGAATCTAGATAGAATTCAGAGAAGATAAAGTGAGTAGGGCTTGGAGCGGAAGAAAGGGCTGTCATGGAAGAGACAGAGGTTGAGCTGATTCTAGAAGGTAACATAAAGTACAATGTCAATGGCACCTCCTAGAGTTGTGCCACCCAGTGACCCTGGAAGACGGAGGGCATTCCTGGCAGGAAACCAGCCTGATGAAAGGTCTAGGGGCTGAAGTGAGCACGGCAGGGTGGAGGGCAGGAGGACGGCTGCCCGGAGCATCTACAATGCAGCATTTCCAAACAACTAGCATTTCTCCGATTGCCCATTTCCCTTCGTGCTCTCCCTCCCATCAAGCCTTTGACTTTGCAGCTCTGCCGGGAACGCCTTCTCCTCTTCTCTACCTCGTGTGCTAAAGAGCTCCACTGTGTCATCTGACTCATTTCTGCCCCAGACACTATGTGTCACTCTTAACAAACCTCCCAATGCTTGAATGACTTTCCTATAATCTTACAGCCTGCCTCCACCAATAGTTAAAGGAAGCACAGGGTGAATCATGCGACGACCCTGTGTGACCATCATTTGAGGTCATGCCTGCCCGTGTGAAGTCCCCCGAGCCTGTGCCTGGCTTGTAGGGCCATGACCAGAGCTCACCTACGGAAGCATAGCCCTGCTTTGCTGACACGAGGCTGACAGCAATGGGCTTCATCTCCATCTTGAGGATCCTTCTTCAAAAATGTCCCCGGCAAGGGTTTAATAAGCCCAAGATGTCGTTACCTGGTTACAGGCTGCCCTGAACCATTCTGACTGGGCCAGTTCTTAATTCACGGCCACTTCCCTGCAGGGGCCCTTAGTGCAGCCCACAGCCATGTCCCACAGCCCAGTGCACGCTCTGCCACTCCTTAGGCAGCCACCTCACCCTTTCTCCTCTTTCCTCACAGCTCCAGCACTGCCACATCCCTGTGACCATCTGACAGCAGGCGTCTCATTTCAATGAGGAAATAGTAACCATCAGGAGAGAGTCCCTGTCCTGCCCACCCCTGGGCCCCCACCCACCTGCCCTCCTTTTTTGCAGGAATAAGCTGCCCCTGCTCCTGTCCCTTTGGTTACTGTATCCCACCTTCTCAAGGACATCACTCCTGCAGTTCTCACTCTCTCCTTAATCATTATCCTCCCTCTCTACTGGATCCTTCCCGTGAGCACACAAACAAGCTGCCCCTCTCCCACTTGGAAATATCCTTCCTTGGACCCACTTCCCCCATCAGCTGCAGCCTCATTTCTCGGCCCTTCTCCCGCCACCTTTGCAGCAAAACTCCATGGAAGAGGTGGCTCTAGTCCTACTAGACCTACTTCCCTCCTCTCATGCTCTCTCTATCAGGACTTTGTCCCCAGTCATCCATCACACCTGCTGCAGTGGGTCCCCAATAACCTCTAGACCTCATCTGCATCGACCTCGCAGCAGCATCTGGCAGAGGTGGCCGTTCCCTCCCCTTTGAAACACTTCGTTTACTTGGCTTCCAGGGCAGTACATACACTCCCTGTCTTTCTACCTCACTGGCTGCTCCCTCTCCATCTCCTTTGCTAGATCTTTCTTATCTCCCCATCCTCTAAATAATAGAGGTCCCCCTGCTCCCACGGTCAGACCTCATTTCTTCTCTCTCCAGGCTCTCCCACTTGTTGATCTCAACCTGTCTGGTGGCTTTAAATGACAACATCCCAAACTCTCCCTTGAAATCCATACTTGTGTAATGATCTGCCTGCATAAAATCTCCAGTTGGATGATTGCCAGGCATAACAAACTTCACACTTATTCCTTTGCTTCCCAGAACCTGCTCTTCCTGCAGGCTTTGCCATCTCCGTCAATGGCAAATCTGCTTTACCAAAATCCGTGGAGTCATCATCGACCCCTTTCTTCTCTCACACCCCCATCCAAATCATCCATTCTAGCTTTTAAGTATACTCAGCATCCAACCACCTCTCCCTCTCCCACCCTGACAAGCTACCATCCTTTCCTGCCTGGACTATTGCAACGGTCTCCTAACTGGGCTCCCTGCTTCCACTCTTGCCCATCTACTGTCAGCTCTCCACACCGCGGCTAAAGGGATTTTCTTAAATGTCAATCTTACATGAGACAAGACTCTACTTTATCAGGCCCACAGGTACCTCTACAACCTCAGCCACCTCTTCCCTCTTCCTAAAGCTTCAGGCACCTTGCCTTCCTACAGTTCCCTGAATACTCCTAGTACACATCCTCCAGGGACACTCTGCTCCAGTTGCTCCCTCTCCCTAAAATGCTGCCACCCTCCAACCTGCCACCCAGATAGCCAACATGACCCACCCCTTCAATGCATCAGTTTTCACTCAACAGAGAGGCCCACACCAACCTATTTAAAATAGTACACGCTCACACACATAAAAGAATATACACTCTATTGTCTTACTGTTTCATTTTTTGCCATTATACCTAATATATGTGTATGTGTGTGTGTGTGTGTGTGTGTGTGTATCTTTTTTTATTTATTCATTGTCTGCTTATCCCTACTAGAATGTAAGCTCTATGAGATCAGGTGCTTTGCCCATTTGGCTTATAGCTATTTGGTTTACAGAGCCTAGAACACTGTTTAGACTATAGTATGGCTCAAGAAATAATAGTTATTGACTGAATAAATAAATCGATTTTCTCTGCATGATGGCAGTGGCAACCAAAGGCAACCAAGAACCTTAAGTACCTGGCAGGTTCCTAGATCCGAAGAGGTTCCCCTCAGCAGCCTTGGGGGGGTTTAGAACATCTCCACTCATACTTCTAGGTTTCAGCTTGTATGTCACTTCTTTTCTGACCCCCTTCTCCCCTCAATACTCTTGCTGTCTGCTCCCATAGCATCCTATATTTCTTATTTCGAGGTACTTGTCACATCATATTATAATTGTGTCTTAATTGTCTTCCTTATATATTTTCTGAAGGTACATATGGAATTCCCAATATATACTTGCTGAATAAATAGATGAATGACATTGAATGAACACGGTGTGGTCATGAAGTTGTAGCTAAGGAAACGGCGCTTGGCATCCAGGAAGAGGATGAACTGAAAAGAGCAGGGACAGAGTGAAAAAGCTTGAAATATTTCATAATAAGAAAGGAGGAAAGGAAGGAGGGAGGGGGAGGGAGGGAGGGAGGAAAGCTTGTTTTATGTCCCTGCCAAAGGTCAGCCAACTAAGTTTGGCCCTAGCAGTGCCTACCTAGCTGGCAAAATCTGGTCCAATGACCTTCTCCATGTAGCCTATAGCTCCTGCCTATCTAGCTGTGCTGCCATTTTGATTAGCCGTCCCCATGGGAATGCTCTTCCTCTAGTCAGGGTGCCCCAAAGAAGAATGGAATTGACTGTGATCATGGAGGGGGTGTGGAAAGGCAGGGAGGCGCAGCGCAGGAGACTCTTGCACGTTCTGTGGTTCTGGGGGCCCCCTGCATGCCTCTTCTCATGTTCATTCACAGCCTGCCCGACCTCATTTCTCCCCTGTGACCTGTACCCTCACACTGGAAGCACAGCTTGTCTCATCTCACTAAAGCCTTCCCTCTGACAGGACTCAGCACAGGCCTATTTTCTATGAGGGACCTTCCAGATTAACCCAGCCTATACATACCTCCTCTGGTTTCTCTGACTTTGTCAGTATTTATTTTGAAATATATTGTATGAATAATTGCTTAGTATATTCTTATTGGTAGGCACATAGTAAGAGCCACATAAAAAATAGAATTAGCACCAATATCACATCATTAGAATTAACATGGTTTTTCTCCCCGACTAAAGAGTAGGCTCATCAAGGGTAAAGATCATCTATTTTCTTTCTTTTGAATCCCTCAGAGAACTTACGCCAGGGCTAAACAAAACCAAGTACCCAGAAAAATACTTCTTTAAACCTATCTTGTTCAAAGTTATTGTAGAGTAAAACCAAGGAGCCAGAGATAGTTTCCCCATTGTAAGAGATGGAATGCTATCTCACAGATGTCTTTAAAATGCTATCCGTTGCCCTGGTCCTATCTGAGGAGCCTGTGTTTATTCCAGGAGAGAAGCCGTAATGGATGAAAGGTACGCTTCTGCTGAGTTAGGGGTTATCATGTTCCCTGCATCCAGGCGCCAGATTGATGGGATATGCCTGTATGATTTATAATACACTAATCTCACTGGAGAGTGAAGCACAATTAATCTTAGAATCTTGCAGCTTGCATTTAACAACTTTAGAACCTTCCCTGTGTACTTGGCCTGCATAGCAAACGTCTGTGCCTCCCTCAGATGCTAGGACAACTGGGCATTGAGAACACAAAAACACCCTTTTCCGTACAGCAACAGAATGCTATGGCAAATATTTTCTTTAGACTTTTCACGATACTCCCAGGGAAAAAAGACAATATGATGGCGTTTTAAATTAGAATTAACAATGTTCATTATAATAATATCATTATATGTATATATATATATATATATAAATCAAAACTACAGAAACACCTGATGTGTCAGAAATGTAACCATTCAACTTCTTTTCCTTTTGTTTTATGTCCCTGCCAAATGTCAACAAACTAACTATGGTCCTGTGGTACCTACATCCACAACCTAGCTGGTACAATCTGGTCAAACCACTTTTTCTGTGTAGCCCACTGCACTTGCCCATCTACCTGTATTGCGTTACTCACTTTTCCACCCGCCATTTTAATAAGATGTGTTTGATAAGATGTCCACCTGCCATTTTGATAAGAATTCCCTTCCTCTAGGCAGGGTACCCCAAAGAGGAATGGGGCTGCTGAGCATCCAAGAAACAACAGATTCCCAGGCAACTAAAGCAGATATGACAAGGTCTGTGCACTGAGCGTCACTTTTTTCACGGGAGAGTCCCTCATGCCACGCCCAAAGTGTACTTACTTTTACTTCATATGTTAATTCCAGCAATCTTTGTTGTTGGAATCATGAGCCTTCATGAAATTCAAAGACAGGTAAACACAACAATTCAAAGACAGGTAAACACAACAACAGCTGCAAGAAAGGGCACCTAAGAAAATCTACTCACAAGATAAAAAGAGGAAAGAAATTACGTATGACAAAACATGCCACACATACATTTTGGATCCTCTCCTAATGGCAGTCAATCTCTTCCACTACTTCAATAGATGAGCCATGTTTTAGTACAACATAGTCACACTAACCTCTAGTACCCAACCATCCACACACAGCAGGTTCTTAGAGCGAGAAAAAAAGCGAGAAACATGTTGGTGTTTAGAAAGATTTCCTTCTAAAATGGCTCAAATGGAAAAGGGTAGTGCTTAAAGTTTTAACTCAAATTTAGCTAAACATAACATACTCCTTAACTTGCTGGAAGCTAAAGTCATGAGGGATTTTTAAAAATTAGTAATTGTCTTTAAATTTGGGGGTAGAGGGTGGAGGGGGTGGAAGTCTTCCAAGGACTCTCAAACTGCAGTTCTTTAGTACTTCACAAGACAATCCCATGAAGGTAGATAACCTTGAAATCATTTTAGGGTCTTCTTGTATGAACATGGCTGCATATTTCAGCTTATTTGTCCATCCTCTCCACAAAAAATCATGTGAAAGGAACAAAGATAATGGGGAAAAAAATCTATAAACTCTATTTCCAGTGAAACTAGAAGCCAAATATAATCTGCACACTCCAAAGTATGCTTAAGCGTCAACAAAAACAACAAAATCAGACAGAAAACACATGGGAAGAAAGAGAAAAGAAGAAAAATTGACTTGTGAGAAAACTTAAAGATGGCATATCTTAAAAGTGCCGGTAGAAATAAAACTCCAGAAGGCACGTAACTCACCACGAAAGGTGGAAGCTGCTTACCCTATTTGGAACAATGTGCAGGAACTGAGGGAAGTAGAAATCACAGGAAAAATCCCCCTGGAGTTCACAGAAACAGAGGAATAACAAAGAATAATGTAGTCAAACATTCCAGAAATCAGTCTTTTTGGGGAACAGCAAAGAAAGAGAAAGCTTTGATTTGTGAACTGTTGCATCATAAATATTATGCAAATAGCTGGAACTACAAAACTCCACACATTTAATGCTAAGTGATTTTTTTTTAAGATGACCTGGCATAGCATCTATACAAAGTCACTGTAAGGTAAAAGTTTGAATAGAGGCGCAGAATTTACCAATTCATTCATCAAAAAAGATGTTGCTATGAAGCAAAAAAAAAGTACATAAATATTTCACATGATTTTTTAAAAACTAATAAAGCAACTATCTTTCTCAAGAATATTGCAAAATAGAAATGCCAGAATTCAGGGAAGTTATAGCAAGAAAATGGGAGGAAATGAACTGTGAGCTAGCAGAACTCTAGAAAGTAATTGACAAAAAGTTTTAAAAGCCATCAGAAAAATGAACACAAAATTGGAAAGTTTATAAAAGAGATTATACACTGTATAAAAGACATTAAAGGATACAAAGGGCAGATACCAGAGATGCAACCAAGACTAAATGAAATAAAGGTAGAATTAAAAGGGATTAGAGAGAAAATGATAGCACAACAGGCAAAGGAGATCCAACACACACAAAACTAGAGTCAATAAGGAAGAAAACAGAAACAATGAAACTGAATAAATTAAAAGAAGACTTGACTCTACATAGCAGAAGAGCATACCATGAGCCAGGGAAAACTGAATCAGAACAGTCCACCAGGAGACATACCATGCAAGATTGAGAGAGAATTAGAAAGACAAAGAGGACAGCAGAAGGGGACAGTGAAGGAGAAAGGGGTAAAGGAAGGGTAAGAGGACAAAAATCTTCTGGGCAACCAGGCAAAGAAATAAGCCTTGAAATATGGGGGAAATTCAGACCTGTCTCCAAAGCAACATTCCACACAAGAAGCTGATGTAGTTAACAGCTACAAGATAGACCAAGAAAGAAACTTGTGAGCTAACGATTTTATATCCCGCAAAGAATGTCCTCCCAAAAGCAAACAAGGCTAACAGTTTTAAAATCTCTGAATTTATGTAATATTGTCCCATGAACCTTTCTTGAGGAATCTATAAGAGATCCACTATCCATCAAACAAGAGATAACAGAGGAAACAAACTACAACAAAAAGATGGGTGAAGAGAACTATAACACCACAACTGCAAATTTAAGATTAAACATCGAATCTTAACTAGACTTACTGTGGTGATCATTTTGCAATACATACAAAAAACAAACCATTATGTTATACACCTGAAACCAATATAATGATATATGTCAATTATACCTCAAAAAATTAAAAATAATTAAAAGATTAAACAAAGCTGAAGATTGAGGTGACAGATAGAATGTAAATGTTACATACCCTGATGATGCATAAATGATACAAATACTAAAAAGAAAATGGAAAGGATAAGGAGCAGAGAAAATAAAATAAGAGTAGGTTTGTATATTGTTGCATTTGTAATAGCAGGAGCCAAAGAATACGATTCAAAGCTGACAAACCAAGTAAGGAGTCTGTGTAAACACCCTTAACAAGATGTTTATGATAGTGTTTACTATGATAATTAAAAGTGGTGGTGGAAGGAAGGGTAGGAAAATGCAGCATATCAATTTTATCATTATTCATACAAAAGAACTAATTAATCCTGTCTAGAGAAATACAGCACTAACAATATTATATAAAGTTATATTTATAAAGGTAGCCGTGAAAACAAAAATACAAATCCTCCTGAATATCAGAACTGCATTTGCTTTTAAAAGAAAACTAATTTTGTAACAATTCGTTGAAAAACACTAAAAGAGAAACATAATATAAAATAATATGACTTACTAAGGTCAAATATATCTGTCATATTAATAAGTGTAAATGGGCTTAACTTACCTATGTAAAAATGTATTTCAGACAAACCACAATGCAAAACTATAAAACTAAGTTATACAAAAGAGCTACACAGTGATTCAGAAAAGTTGAAAATAAAAGGATGGGGCAAAGGTTTAACAGGAAAATGCAAACAAACAAAACCAGCAGAGAACATAATGTAAATATCAGACAAGGTTAAGTTCAGAGCAAAAGGCATTAAATGATGCAAAGAAAAGCACTGTTTATAAAGCTAAACAGATATTCAATTATGAATATCTATGCAATAAGGGTAATTATAGCACCTGCAAGGAGAAATAGGTTTTAGAAAGACAGACTGGTGGTAGGGAGATTTTAATTCCTCTTTCCATCTATGACAGATCAAATAGATAAAAATATTAAATCAGCATATAAATGACATCAATACTCAGTAGGCCTGACTGACATATATTGAGCACTGTATCCTGAAATGCCCTTGGAATACACGTGAAAACCAACCATCATTCAAATCACGAAGAAAAGAGCACTATATTCTAACACATAGAAATGCACAGACAATATTCTCTGGTCACAATATGATAAAACTAGAAATTAAGAGCAATATCAGAAAACAAGAGGTTTTTTAAATAAAATGTTTACTCTTAATCCCTTGTTTGAAGAGGAAATGAAAACTGAATTTTCAGAATTTCTAGAAAACAAAATATATAAAATATTTACATACCAGTACTTATGGGAGAAATAAAATAGTACTCAGAACAATTTTCAAATATTTAAATTATATAAATCGAACATAAAAATCAAAATAAATGAATTAAGCATCTTACTTAAATAACTTAAAAGTGAAAAACAAATTCAAAGAAAGCAAAAAAGTGACATTATCAAAGATAAAAAGCTGAAATGAATTTAAAAGAGGAAAACTGACCAAAGAAATATATCAAAGTTAGTTCTTTTGACCCGACTTTACACCATGTACAAAAATTAAAATGTATCACAGATCTAAATGTAAGAGCTAAAACTATTAAAGTTTTAGAAGAAAACAAAGGCATAAATCTTTGTGATCCTAGATTGGGCAACGGTTTCTTAGAATTGGCTGTACCAGAAGCACAAGCAACAAAGAAGAGATAGATAAAGTGGATGGCCTCAAAATGTAAAAATGATTCCCAGGGCGTTTCGGGCCCCTTGGCCAACAGGAAGGAGGAGAGGGCTTCTCAGTCTAGGTTTCTTGGCCCACAGATCTCACTCAGAGGCACCGTGCCCTCTAGCCTATCCCCTGGCGAGCTCAGGCAACTCACAAATCGTTTGGCCCAGTTAGATGATGTTGTATCCATGGCTCTCACCTGCTCACCTGGAAACTCCCCAAGGGGAGGCTGCATGGCTTCCATCGCTGCATTCTTAGTGCTGAGCACACAGTGTGTCTAAACAATCGCCTTACGAATGCGTGTATTATGGACTGAGTGTGCACGTCCCCCAGAGTTCACATGTTGAACTCTCATCAATGTGATGGTCTTTGGAGGTGGGGCCTTTGGCAGGCCATTAGGTGTAAACGAGGTCATGAAGGTAGAGCCCCCATAATGGCATTAGGGTCTTTATAAGGCGAGGAAGAGAGACCAAAGCTCTCTCTCTCCACCATGTGAGGACACAGCTGCTTGCGAGTCAGGAAGAGGGCTTTCAGCAGGAACCAAATCTGCCACACCTTGACCTGGACTTACTGGCCTCCAGGCTGTGAGAAACAAGTGCTTGTTATTGAAGCAACTCATTGTGTGGTACTTTGCTCCAGCTGCCCGAACTAAGACAGCATGTATGAACTAATGCATGCAGGCTTCAGATCATGTGGGAGTTTTTGTTTTTCACACTCAAGAGACACCTGTCTTATCAGATTCAGTGACATGGTAGCAAAAGTACAGGGCTATTCAGACAGTGGGCTCCAGGCCACGCAGCCTGATAAGGTGGAGAAAGATCTGGAGCCCAGCTCTCCTGATGCCCAGTGCAGAGCCTTTCCCATGTCACTGAGCTGCTTGCCTAGGCAACAAAGGTCAAATGAAATGCAGGCACAGGACTCACTATGGCATATCGGAGGCCGCCAGGATATCCTTCCAGGAGCCAAGGGCCTGCGTAGGGAGCCAGTGAGCACCGACCTGGGCTCTGGCCCCAGCTCTGTTGCTAGAAGCTCTCCATTATGCAAGTCACATCTCCTTTCTGAAATTCAGTTGTCCCATCTGTACAACGTAGATAGAGGATCAAAGTATCTCAGAGATTTCTGTCTGCTCTAAATTCTTCCAATTCAGAGTCTGACTAGAGAAGAGCAATTATAATGAGCATTGTCACCTCTCCATTAGCCCTTATAGATATGCCGAAGGGTTTGCAGTGAGTAATTGGGTGGGTAAGGGATTGGATGGGAGCCTCCTTAATAAAGAGAACAGAGGCAAATTCGCAGATTAATTCTGAATAGGCGGTTTCCTGCATATATATCTGTCAAAATTGCTCTATAAACAAAGAAATGGGAAACGGCCCTAAAGGCTCCTGAGTAACTCCTAGAACCACCATGGTCCACCAGAGTCAGAAATTCCTCCATGGATTTCTAGAAGAAATTAGACTCCAGACACTGAGCCATGCCACAGCTCCCTTCACACCACCCTCTGGATAGCAATGAACAACTAAGGGTACTCCTGACACAGGACACTCAAAATCGCCACACTCCCTGGGCCTCCGGGGTCAGAGGAGCCACATAAACAAACATGCCTCAGACTTTACGGGCTCCTATCACACTCAGCCTCCTCATACAGCCGACCCCCTGCAATGTTACCCTGACCAGGTCTGTATCATATGGGCTCCCCGACACCACAGGGAGTTGGCTACTGGCAGGTGCCACTGCTGCCCTCACACCCACCAGGCACCTGCCAGCCATCCCTCAGAGGGCATCGACCAGCTAACTCAACCCAAGTAGGCTTGCCAGGCATCCCATCTCCCCTGATACGAGTGAGAGAGGCCATGATGCAGGAATTGCCTCATTCTTCCAGAGATCAAGCATTTGGCTTATCATGCCTGGCTCCTTCTTCCCTTAGATGAATTTGTTCAAGAGTCTCCAAAGGCATCATGGAAATGGGCTTCTGGCAGGCCTGTCTATCCAAGCTCTAGGCATGCTTAATTTCTCACTTAGGCTCTGGCTATAAAACTCCCCTATCTGACTCCCTTGCTCAAACTCTCCACAGCTCCCCATGTCTTCAGGCTAAATTTAACTCCCTGCTGTGTGCCTGGAAGAATCCTTGGCACTAAAGGTTCACAGAAAATGAGAGGTGTTCCCTGGGAGACAGGGAAGTGTGGTGGTTATAACCTGACATAGGCACTGAGGGCGGGATCCCAGCTCCACCTCCTAGTAGCTGGTTGGCTGCAGCAAGTCCTTTGCTTATTAGGAGGTCCTCTCAAGCTGCATGGCCATTTCCCACTGACTCCTGCAGGGTCTGGGGCCACTCTTGACCGGCTCAACTGCTCACCCACCAGCTTCTGAAACAAGGAGCAACCTCCAAACCCCAAGAAGTCAACTACTGAAGACCTGCAACTTGGGCTGAGGTTGCAGGCTTACTTTATCCATCACCATGGTGGTCTCCACGTAGAGGCCAACCATGTGGTACCCGCAATGGATGGCTCTCAACTAGAAACTCTTCTCGAGCTCACCTAACACGTGATTCTGTGTAAATAATCACAGTCAGTCCTCCTCCAGCGGCCGGTCCAGCCAGTCAGGGTTTTCATGATCTTATTGTTCCTCTTCCACACCTTGTCCACTGGGGAATGGTGGGGGGCAGACAACAGACAACGGCATGCAGACATCATGAGTGCGCTGCTCCCTGGGACTCTCCTGAGCTCCTGGTGCTGACCGTCACATCGTGTATCTAATCCCTCATCCCTGCGCTCGCTTCAGCAGCACATATACTAATCCCTCATTCCTCTCTGAACCTCAGACTCTTCATCCATCAAATGGTTTGATAACCCAAACCGTATCGTTCTATTGTGAGGAAACTATGAGAGCATGTCAAGTCATTAGGACTCAGATTATGGGAAGCTCCATAGTCTAGACCTGTGCTGACACCAGGAACAGAATGCAAGCGACGTAGTAATTTTAGATGTTCTTATAGTCCCATTACAATTTTTTAAGTGAAAATTAATCTTAATGTTTTATGTAACCCAATATATACAAAATATTATAATTTCGACATGTAATGAATTAAAAGCCTAAGGAGGCATTTCATAGCCTTTGTTTTTCTTTTTACTAGGTCTTTGAAATTCTGTACGTGTCATACACTTACTATACATCTCAATTCAGACTAGACACACTCTGGGTGCTACATGTGGCCAGTCGATGCCACACTGACAACACAGGTCTAGACTAAAGCCGGAACTCATCCTATGGACAACGGAGAACCACGATGGATTTTTGCCAGAGGAGTGAAATGCACAAAAGAACAGTTTAGGGATCTTTAACCTGGGGTAGGGACACAGCAGTTCTGCCTCAGTGGTCTAAGCAGCAGACCAAGAGACAGCAGCTCCATTTTCTGGCTCCCTGGCGCTTATGCGGATCCTGAAAAAAAAAAAGTCCTTGGTGATTGGGTTGGATGAAACAACCAATCAACAAATCAGCGGGAAGGGCGGCTGCCTGGATCTGTAGAGCAAATTCAACAGAAGGGTCAAGATGCACCTGAAGGTCAGAGCCAGAGTCTGAAGGGACTGAGGCAGCAGGATGGGGCGGTATGAGAAATAAAGAGGCTGGATGGGAAACTGGAGAGGTGGCAGAAGAACTCACTTTAGACCTGTGTTCAACATGACAGGGGGCTGCTGAGACTAAACGACTACAGTCAGGGAGCATGTGGAGCTGGGGCTCGGAAGCTGTTAAGTCACTTGAGCAACCATCACCAGATAGCTGGGGGGCAGCAGGCACCCCTGAGCCACTTGGAGGGAAGCGGGCATAGTGAAGACGTGAGCTGACAGCGAAGGCTTAAACACATGTAACAAGAGAAAAAAATCAAGTTCACGTGGACACTGAGGTCTCAGATGCTTGGAACGGCTCGGGGGGGTGGCTGCAGACAGAAAGACCGACTGGAGACATGAAAAGCAGACTTTAGACAGTCCTATTAAGAGCTGAAGCAGGCAGGGCATCCTCCACCAGCAGGGCCCTAGTCAAACCGTTTGCATTTCATTATCCAATCGTGTTCTCAGGGGACCTGGGGTGAGACTGCTTAGCAAAAGCAGCTGCTTTCACTTTAAACAGTTTTAGATCAAAGCCAGCGGCATATAAGCTCTCCGTGTGACACTGGTAATGAAGAAGAAAGTTTC
This sequence comes from Rhinolophus sinicus, assembly GCF_036562045.2. Taxonomy (NCBI): domain Eukaryota; kingdom Metazoa; phylum Chordata; class Mammalia; order Chiroptera; family Rhinolophidae; genus Rhinolophus; species Rhinolophus sinicus. The sequence continues at coordinate 38,696,861 of NC_133759.1, forward strand.
CCAGCAGCTCAAAGGGAAAAAAAATAATGAAAATAAAAGGTTTTGACACTCATCCAGAAGAAGCTTGCTTCTCACTATTCACGATTCCTGTGAGCATGTGTGTCAAGGACAGGAAATGTCAGGGGTAACAACTGCGCATGGGCACTCCAGGACTGGAGCATGGGGTACGCTCAGGGAACTGCCTGTGGCAGAGACCGTGGCCTTTTGAACCAAAATAACCCCCTAATTTACCCAGCCCAGGGGCTCCTGCTAATTCCAGAAATCATCCTTGGGGAGAGCAGAAATGAACTACACATTCCCATGTTCACAAAGATGGATCTGAAAGAACGTCTGTGCTCACTCTTCTTTAAGCCTCAGCAAGAACACCTTAAATCACACTGGTTAAACACCACTAACCAGTATTTGACAGATGAGAAACCAAGACTCCGAGAAGTGAAGAGACTTGCTCAAGGACACTACATCGAACTGTGCCTTTGCCAGTGAAAGAAAACCAAAACCCGAAAAAAGGGGGTTGACAGGCTTGGCCTCGGGCCCCTGGACCCGAGGACTCTACCACCATCGCGACTATCACTCTGCCTGTTTTCTCCGCTTCTCAGGCCAGCTGCCTTGGCAGTTCCAAGCTAACATCTTTATAGCCTCACAGCTGATGAGGAAAGAAAGTCTTTCCTGCCGGCCTCCGTTGGCAGAACCTGGGAGAAGCAATCTGGTTGAGCAGGCTTGGCTCACATACCCATTGCTGGGCCACATCTGTGGCAATGCCCTGGAGAACCATCACTGGCCCAGCCCGGTCAACAGGCTTCATCCACTCTTGCCCAGGTGTGTTTCCAGACTGACCAAGAGGAACAGGTGCTAGGCAACCAAGAACAGCAGGCTTTACAGTCACTGAGAGAAAGGCCAAAACAAACCAAGTCCAGGAGGCCAAGTGTCTGGCTTGGACCTCATGCGCTATTATCAATTCAACGAGTATCTACTGCATTGCGTGCACTGCAATAACCAACACAGACGCGGTCCCCATACTCAATGGGCAATCTAGTGAGAGAGGAAGACGATAAACAGGCAAACAGAGAAATAACTGCAAATTATGACCATTTCTATCAAGGAAATCAACAGGGTGAAGTGACATAGAAAATTAGGCAGCTGTTCAGATAGGACGTCTAGACCAGGTTCTCAGAGGAGGGGCCGTTAAGCGGTGATCAAGACTAAAAAGGAGTGATCCAGGGAGCGCGAGGGGAAGAGGGTTCCAGGCTCAGGGAGGGAGCTGTGTGTCCAGAGGCCCTGAAACGGGAAAGACCCTGTCCTGTGTGGGAGACTAAGAAACATTCGATGTGACCTGAGCCCGTGGGCAAAGTGAGAGAGGTGCACCCGGACAGCAGCGAGGACCCAGGCACACCTGGCTGCCATGCCCTGGAAACGAGTCCATATTTTACTCTGAGGCACTGACAGGCCATTAAAGCATCTGTAAGCCTCAGAGCACTATGAAATAACTTGTATTTTAAAAGAGTAGAAACAGAGATAATGGGTAAGAGGCTGTGATTGCAGTAATCCAGTGAAAGGTGACGTGGCTCCAACTACAATAGTAGCAGTGGAAATGGAAAAATTGGCAAGGTGAGAAATACACTTAGGAGCAGAAAAGAGATAGGGCTCGTAGGACAGGGTACTTGAGTTGAGGGACAGGGAAGAATCACAGAGGAGTCCCTGGACCGAGCAGGGGCCTGAATGGTGGGGTCATTGAGTGACAAGAGAGCAAACGGGAGTTAAACAGCTTGAATATGATGGACATAGAGAGTTCCGCTTTGGGGCCCTAATTTTGAGCTGACTATGACATATCAAAGTGTTAAGCAGGCGACTGGATATTTAAGATCAATGAGAAGAAGACCTAAGACTGAGTCGTAGGAAATTCAAGACATAAAAGATAGTGGAGGACAGTCAACCAAAGAGCTGGAAGAAGATAATGAAAGCTAGCAGGGAAACTAGGAGAGAATGGTTCCACAGACACCAAAGGGGAAAGTGTTTCAAGGGAGAGGTACTGTGTCAAAGCCGCTGAGAGGTCAAGTGTGATGAGAAGAGTGCCATTACAGGGCAACATGGAGATCCTGGAGCCATTTGGATGGAGGAGAGAGGTGACATCCAGAGAGGTGTGGGTTGGAGAGGAAGTGGGGGTGTAGAGAATGGAGACAGAATGTGGATACGCCCTTTCAAGTTTTGTGACAGAAATAGAGAAGTGGAATGGTAGCTGGAAAAGATTCGAAGTCAGATAACATTTTTAAGGAACTGGTGATAGATAGAAAGAAGTGCTTCTTTTATCTGCTTTTATTATACATTGACCCTGCACAATGAGTTCTCATTTGAATACAGGGTTCTCAGGCTTTAAAAAGCATACTCCATGAAACTAGATGTTCCCCCAAGGTCCCTTCCATATCTGTCATTCTAAAATTCTGCAAGCATTCCTTTCTCAAAGGTCAGAAAAAATATCCAAGATGGATGTCTTAATCCGTTTGGGCTGCCACATCAAACTGCCATAGACCGGAGGTTTAACCAACAAACATTTACTTCTCACCGTTCCGGAGGCTGGGAAGTCCAAGATCAAGGTGCCAGGAGATTTGGTAGTTGGTGACAATTCTCTTCCTGGTTCATAGATGGCTATTTCTTGCTGTGTCCTCACATGGGGGGAGGGGCAGGAGAGCTCTGTGGAGTCTCTTTTATAAGGGCACTAATCCCATTCATGAGGGCTCCACGCTCATGATCTAACCACCCACCGAAGGCCCCACCTTCTAAACCGTCACACTGGGCATTAGGTTTTAACATAGGAATTTGGGGGAACACAAGCATTCAGTCTATAGCAACTGGTATCCAAGCAGCTCCTCCTTGTCTTCCCAATTCATTTGGTCATGAATTTATGCATTCATTTCCCTAGGTGAACACCGTCAGGGCAAGGATTTTTGTTGTTGTTCATAGACAGGAACAGAGCATGTGCTCAATAAATATTTGCTGAGTGAATAAACAAATGGATGGATTTAATAATTAGATATAGAATGCCTACACATGTGGATCTCATTCAATAATCACTCAACAAACCTTAAGCATCTGACTCATGCTGGGCTCTATGCTAAGCACACTTCTGTCAGCTCTTCCTTAAAGTGGGAGAAATAAGACTGTTCTACCTGCCTCGCAGGATCATTACGAGAATCAAGTGAGAAATATGGGCAGAAAAAAAAAAGAAAAAACAAAACTTTGCAAATGCTAGAGTACCTTAGAAAGATAAAACATTATTAAACATGGCTGCGGTTGTCAGGGAGCTTGTAGTGAAATTGCGGAAACGAGAAAGAAGCACAGGAGGGGGGTTTAGTGGGCACCAAAGCACGCCTCAGGCATTGGGGTGCTTTACATGCCTTCTCTCACCTGTTACACCCACACCCTGGGGTGGACATTATTACCTCCATGATGTAGATGCAGAGATGGCTATCTGAGAGGGTAACTAAATTGCAGAATCCACTCTGACAATTAAGAGTCAAAAATGGATGAAAAGCTAGGTCTGCCTGTTTTCTAAACCCTACCCTTTCAAAAATATTTTTTTTCACATAAAAGTGAATCCTAGGAAGCATTCAAAGTCGTGTCCCTGAATATTGGGAATGGGATGGGTGAGGGAGGCAGGAACGATTGTTTACTGCATGTGTATTGAACACTGAACTCTGTATGTATAACATCAATTCTTATTTGTGATATAGTGTCTACCCCATTTTTCACTCTAACACAAATGTCAACTGAAGTCCCCAATCCACTGATAATTTAACTAAAGTTGGCCAAGAAGTTCCCTCATTCTGTAGAAAACAAATGCTATTTCAAGACTTTTTAAATTTCTCAGGGAGTTCACATTTTTGAGACAAATCTCAAACACCCTCTCCTCACCACACTCACCATTTGCAGCCTATCTCCCTATTCTTCTGGGTACGAATCCAGACGTAAGTTTCACGCAGACCCTTTTATTTCACCCAAATCACTCACACAGGGATTAAAAAGCAGGGCTTGCAATATGTTTGGGGAGACAGAGTAGTTTCACATCCCAGCAGAGCAAGCAGCTTACGGTTGACTCTCAGACATCCCTGCTCATCATATCCTTTGTTCAGGTGCTTCTGGGGGCTTCCCACTGCCCACCTCTTTCTGAAGGTTCCAGCCTTTCCCTCACACCACCTAGCACTCCTTATTCTAAATCACCACCCCTTACCCATCCATATGGATCCTGGGGGCTGCAGAGCTCTTACATGACCCCAGGTGACTGGTCAAGCTGTGGCCAGCTAATCTATGTTCAACCAGTGAGGACCATCTCTGGGATTTTGGGAATTTGGACCAGAGGCAATCAGGTCGATCTCTTCTGTGGTTGCTGAGGCTATGATATACAACTCTCTGGAGGTGTTGGCGGCCATGTTTTACAAGATGAAAAAAGTCACTTTGCAGGAAGAGAATGAAGCATATTTACAAAAAGGAGCCAAGAGAAGCAATAATAACAAGAGGAGAGAGAGAGAGTCATGGCGGTGTCCAAGATGCTGGTGGGGGAGTTTCTGAAGCCACGTTCCTGTCCTTCGGCTCCATCTCTGGGGCCCTTGCCTTCTAGCAGCAGGAACTGTGGGAGGATTTGAAGTCCTGGTCTTCCTTCTTCTCTCCTCCACCAGCCTTTGTACAGAATGAGAACAGTAGAGAAATTTATCTCCCTCCTTCAATTGAATTATGCTGATCATGTTAGAAGAGAGAATCAGCTTGCCCTGGGTGAAGAACTCAGCAAACACACCTGCCAAACGATGAGTAAAGCAAAGGTACACTTTACTACTTCCCATAAAGCGTCTCTGCTCAGCCCCAGGGAGGGTCAAGTGTCAGGTTTATACCACCACGCCACCCCCAGGTAGCTGCTGCAGTGGCCTTGTGTGTCATCCCATGATACACAAAAGGGAAGAGTCCCAAGAAATTTAAAGACCTTGCGAAAGTCACAGCCGATAAGCAGCAGAAGCAGAATTTGAAATGGGTTCTGTGTGTGTTTCACTAACACTGTTGGGACAGAAATGCAGACCCAGGTCTGGGCGTGGGCCTGGAACAAAGCCATGGTCAGGGGTCTACAGAGCTCTGCTTTTTCCATTATTGTTATTTCTTCCTCTCCCTCCTCCTTTTCTTCCTTCCTACCATCTCTTTCTTCCTCCTCTTTCCTTCTCCTCCAAGACTTCCAGAGGCTCCAATTGTAAGGAAGGGACGCTGGTGTCCCCACTCTGACTGCTAACTACCCCTCTGAGGCCTGTCAGGAGACCTCGAGCACTGACTCATCCTGAAGGACATGACAATCTTTGTGCAGAGGTCACTGTGTTCCAGTAAGGACAGGTCACCACAGAGAAAATTCTGAGTGAGAAACACAGGAGACGGGAAGGAAGGCAGCACTTCTCTCCCCTCAATGCTTGAACAGCCTTCCCTGGCCTTCTCTGGATTCTTTGGAAAGTGAAAGCTACTAAGTTACACTACATTCTACTACCAATTAAATGAAATGCTTGTTCTTAGTCCTACACACCATAATCCCAGCTTCCATCCTGCTTTCCACAGTGGCAATCTGTGTGACCTTTGGAAAGTCACTGAAGGAAAAAATAAAAAGTCAGAAAGTGTTTGTATGGACGTGTGCTTGCCCAAAGGAAAAAGGCTGAAATGGGTGAAAATGGATGAAATGCATGAAAACGTTCTGTAGGGAGGAAGGCAAGCAATTTCTTCTTTATATTTTTCTGTATTTCCCACTGTTTGTACAATGAACATGTATTACTTTTATATTTACCAAATCCCTCACTGAATTTCTCTCGGCTCCACTCTCCGAGAGTATCAAGTGTGGCTAGCACCTGCCTTGTTTCTGTCACAGTGCTATCTTGGGCATGATGAGATAATGCCTAAAACTGTTTGATCCATAGCACCAGCTGAGGTTACAAACACGAGCACGTTTCTTTCATTTTTCCAATTAATTACTCGAACAGCTGCAAGCCTTGTTTTTAAGCAATACAGTGTCTCTCTCTTAGGCCTCTCTCGTGGCACTTAAGAAAGGGTTCCATTCTATCAAAAAAAAAAAAAAAAAAAAAACCACCAAATGAACAAGCAAAACAAAACAGAAACAAACTCATAGATACAGAGAACAAACTGATGGTTGCCAGATGGAAATATGTGGGAGGATGGGTGAAAAAGGTGAAGAGGAATAAGAAATACAAACTGCTAGTTATAGAATAAGTCAAATAAGTCATGGGGATGTAATGAACAGCACAGGGAAGGGAGTCAAAAATATAACTATATATGGTGACGGATGGTTACCAGACTTATCATGGGATCACTGTGTAAAATATATAAATGTCTAATCACTATGTTGTACACATGGAACTAATATAATCTTGTATGTCAACTATAACTTTAAAATAAATTTTAAAAAAAGAAATGAGTTCCACTGCAAGCAACAGGAAACCCAACTAACAGTGCCTTACACAAATGAGGTGTATTTCCCTCCTAGAATAAGAAATCCAAATTTAGGCAGTCCAGGCCTGGAATGCTGCTCAGGGATGTCCTCAAGGATCTATGCCCAAGACTCAGCATCCTTAGTTTGTGATTCATTCATGTGGTCACAGAAAATCTTCTATGTCTCCAGGCAAGAAGGGGGAAGAGCAAAGCACAAAGAGATTTTGCCTTGTCACTTGGGATGGGAATTCTGCCTACATCCTATTGGCTAGAACTAGATCACATGACTACCCCTAGCTGCAAGGGAAGCTGGGAAGTTGAGTAAGTTCACTTTTCACCCTCTATAGTAGAGAAAAGCAAGGGAGGAGGAAACTGTGAGTGGTTTTTAGTTATCCAAGTCCCTGAGTCTACCACACCACTGGAGTATATTCAACCTAAGGGCTTCAGTTCCACTTCTGAAGGTGAGGTGGAGGGAGAACTAGAAGGTCTGACCCGTCCACAAGAAAGCTCAAGTTTTCCTTTGTCAACGAGTGTGTTGCTGCCTTGCAGGGTTGCTGTTAACATCTGGTCCCACACAATCAGTAGATCCCTTGTCCTCTGATGCTGTTATTATTCTAGTTCCCTACACAGGCCACAGGAGCTCTCATGTTTGGTTCTCATGTTGCAGTCATTTAGGTTACACTCATGTGTGGCCAGCCAGTACTCCTCAATTATAATTCTAATGGAGGGGAGGCTGGGTCATATAGGGCTTCTTACTTTGGCTATAGCCTATGTCAGAAATGGCTGCTCTGTGATCTCTTAGACCCCTCTTTTGAGTCGGGGCCACCAATCCAGACCTCTCAGAGGATGTCTCTTTTCTTACTGGAAGACCTCAGATTAGATCATCCCATTCCATCAGAGAAGTCTAGTACAGCTGAACCTCTCAATGGTGGCGATCAGAATCTCAATCCCTTCCCCACAGGAAACTTCTTGGCCCCTATGAAAATGTGCATACTTTTTCTCCCCAGATCAGCTCTGAACACAAGAAGCATTGATAGGGTTTGTCTCTATCAGGCCACATCAGGCTCTATTCTGTCCCATTCACTAGGTCACTGGAGAATTTACATAAATAAAATGGCCCACATCAGGGGCTCTTCCTGAACACAAATCTGCCCCAAAGTGATTTGTTGTGAACATCTAGGTAGAGAAACAACTTTGCTAAAAAATATGTTTACTCTGCTGGATGCACCTGCAACATGCAGGCAAAAATGGTTTAAGATAGAAGAAGACCTAAGAATTCCAGGTCTGCAATATGGTGGACCCTGTGAGCCATATTCAGAGAAAGAGCAAGAATGCTGGGAAACACATCACAAATATTCCTTTACAGTCTCAGCTGAACTCACAAAAAAAGAAAGGGATATCTCCTGGACCGAGAAATAAAGAGGAACTCAAAGCCAGAGAGGCAAACATGTTAGCTACATTATGGCTGCTTTGGGGGATCTTAGTTTTTATTTGTGTGTTTCCTTTTTATTAAGGTATAATTAGCATACAGTAAAGTGTACAATACTTGAATGTATTGTAGAGCTTAACACATTTTTACATGTGCACACAACCACGTCATCTCCACCCAGATCAGGATATAGAATATTTCCACAAAAGGCTCCCTCATGCCTCCCTTCAGTCAATAGCAGCCCTGAAGGGTAACCACCATTCTGACTCATCACCAAAGATCAGTTCTGCCTGTGCTAGGAGTGTATAAGAATGGAGTCATACAATAGCCATCCTTTATTGTCTGGTTTCTGTTACCCAATAGCATGTCCGTGACATTCATCCATGGCATTGCATGTGTCAGCAATTTGTTCTTTTGCATTACTACACAGTATTCCACTGTAAACCTATACTACTATTTATCAATTCCACTGTTGATGGGTATTTGGGTTGTAATTATTATGAATAAAGCTACTTTGGACACTCTTGCATATGTATTCTGGTGGACACATGCAGGGCTTGGGTTTTAATGGTCCTCTGCAGATACTACAAGATGAGACTATCAGCCTAAGCAAAGTAAGGGAATGAAGCTTAGAAGCCCGCATGAAGCCAAGACTATCAAAGGACTATACTCTTGGTGATAACGTAGACTGGGGGCTGGCGGGGCGGGGGGAAGGAATCTACTCCTAAGTACAGGGAGAAAAGAGGATACCTGTCTGCCTCTGTCTGAGATCTGGATGGGGGGAAGAATCCCCTCTGAGAATTTATAATCACAGACCCATACCTCACATTGCTTCAAAGTTAAATTTTACACTATCAGTATACTCCAAAAAACTTCAGGCTGATGAATTATCATAGAAATTTATCACAACCTGGTGATATCCCTAGGGCCCCTGACAGAAGTGAATGAAAAACCACTGCAGAAGGATACAATTTCATTCCACACTGTGGATGATTCCAACAGATAAATCTTCACTGAAGATAAGCTCAAAATTAAAAAGTAAATGAGGAACCAACCCACCTTGAGTGAGAGTCAGCAAACATACACAATTTAAAGGGGAAAAAAGATGCTTATACTCACAAGCATTTCAAATAATAGGACAACAAAATAGAGATTATAAGCAAATGTGTTTAAAATAATAACCCAAAATAAAAGAATTGGGATTATAAGAGGAGAACAAGGCACTATGAATAAGGCAAAATTTTTAAATAAACAAATGGAATTCCTGGGCATTAAAAATTTATACTAAAAATCACAGAATTGTATACTTTTAATTGGTAAAATGTATGGTATGTAAACCACATCTCAATAAAGCTTTTTTAAAAATTTAATCATTAAAATAATGTTTAAAATCTTGAGACAGGTTTAGCAAAATAGTACTAGACAAAGCTGAACAGAGAAGTAATAAACTGGAAGATGACCTGGAGGAAATTCCAGAGACTCAGCACAAAGAGAAAAAAGATGTAAAAATATGAAAGAGTCTTTAAGAGAGACAAAGATACATGATAATGTCCAGCTATGTCTAATAGGATTTCCAGAAGGAGAAGACAGAGAGAATGAAGGACATAATATTTAAAGGAATTACAAGAAATAGTGGACGAGAATTTTCCAGAATTGATGAAGACATGGCTTCTCACATTTAAGAACAATAATGAGTATGAAGAAAATAAATCCAAACAAATCTAAACCTAGCATCTAAACCTAAACCTTGCTAAACATCATAGCAAAACTACAGAACAAAATTCAACAAAAGGATGAATTTCCAACAAAATAATAACAATTAGACTTCACAGTAACAGATTTCCTACAAAATAATAACTAGTACAACATCAACAATAGCATCAACAAAAGTTGCATGCAAGATATCTTTAAAATGCTGAGAGAATACAACCGTCAACCTATAACACTATACCCAGCTAGACTAGTATTCACAGTGAGGTTGTTTCAAACAAATAAGGACTAAGTTTACTGCATCAGACCCAACTTGAAATAACAACTAAAGGGGCAGGCAATTAAACACAAAGAAGATACAAACAGTAATTATGTTTATTATGTTTTTCCCATATTATTATAATGTTTTATATTTAAGATTAAACACGTGTACATGCAGAGAAAGAGACAGCATGAGAATGCGCCATGCATGAAATACACGCTGATTATTCATGTTGTCTATTTGGGGAACCTGGCCCCTTCCAGGCCAGACACTGATAATTAAACATATCATGGTAAAGGGGTGTGGCTTCAGAGACAATAAACAGACAGCTGAGTGAGGTAGGGGAGAATCAGGATCAAGCCCAGTCACTTTAAGGTGCAGAGAAACAAAAGCAAATAAGAATAGGGACCGAGCCAGGTATCACTAAGCAGCAGCTAGTGGGATGGGGGATATGGAAAAGAACAGGCCACAAGCGATAGATTGGAGCATAATTCATGAATCCCTCCCCTCTCATAGAATGACGATGACAAAGAAGCCTGAGCGACAGAGGCAGGTGGCCATCGGGATAAACCACAGAGCAATGGGGCTGGGGGAGGCACTGTCCCTGCTGTCACTGAGGCATCTGAGACACCAGCCCTTAGTTGAAAAGCAGCCAGAATCCCTGCCAGTTTGACCTGATGCCCTCTCCCAGATTCCAGAAGAGAGGTCAGGCCGCACGCTGGTTGTTGAGACCTTGCGCTGGCCTGCTGGGATGAAGCTAGGAAAAGGCCGACCTAATAATGAGAACTTACAAGAAAATCATATCTAACTAAGAAGAAACTATGGAATCATTTCCCAGGACCCAGAAGCACTTTTAAAAGGAAGATGCTATCTGTAAAATGATAAGAAAACGAAATATTCAAGTTTTTGAAGTAAGCACAGAGCTTTTGGTTAGCCGGTGGATTAACAGAGGTGAAGGTCCTAAGACGAGACATAACCACAGTGCACTGTGTGTAGGTACCAGATGCTCTTGGGTGTGTTATTTTCATGTTACAGAGCTTGTCTTTACTCACTTAATGATAACCAGCTATTTGTATAGATGTCTAAGAGTGAAACTTGTTTAAGAAAATTGTGGAATGTCATAAAACTTGATAAGAGTAGGAAACACTCACGGTTCATTAATTGCATTTATGACTTATCATAAATTGAGATGTTGAAATGTTAACTCAAAATGAGCATTTTAAAATTCTTTTCCTGCCTCTCTGGGTTTTCCAAACCATAAAATCCCAGCAGTCTTCGTTTTTGCAATGGGCCATTATAATTTGTGATTTTCCTTCTGAAGAAGTTTATAATAAGTTTAAACAAAATTAAAAGTGCTTCCACTATTTTCTAGATCTAAACACAAGCAAAACTTTTAAAATATCTCCTTCTTCTTACTATTATACCACTTGCATGGGCTAGACTTGAATTTTTTTAATACGGCCCTAGACCAGGCGTCTTCAAGCATGAGATCTCTTCCTGCATCTCTACTCCATCGTGTGGGGTCAGTGTGATCAGGTGGAGGTCCTGGGTAGCAGGCCAACTCCGAGTGATGGTGGGAGAGGAAGACAGGTGGCCAGGGCAAGAAGCTTCTAAGGGTATCCATCCATCACACCTCTCCACACAACCTCTCCCCCCTACTGCTAACTGGCTGTCCCTACACCAGGAAACAAGTTTTCATTTTCATTCTATGATTAGAGAAGGTAGTGATTTAAGATCATATATTAAATTATTCATTGAGGGCAAATTGTAATGAAGTTAGGGGAGGAAGAATGGAGCACTTAATCTGTAAAGACGCCAAATAAAACACATTGCTACTGAATGTTGTGTTTTCCCAAAATTCAAATGTTAAATCCCAACCCACAACGTCATGGTATTAGGAGGTGGGGCCTTTGGTGGGGAGGGTGGAGCCCTCGTGAATGGGATAGTGTCTCTGTAAAAGGGATCTTAGAGACCTCTCCCCCAACTCCTACCACATGAGAACACAGTGAGAAGGCAGCCATCTATGAACCAGTAAGCAGGCCCTCACCAGACGCCAAATCTGCCAACCTTGATCTTGGGCTTCTAGCTCCAGAACTGTGAGAAATAAATTTCTGTTGCTTATAAGCGCCCCAGTCTATGTTATTCTGTTATAGCAGCCTGATGGACCAAGACACATATGCATTGTCTTCTATCAGTCCCCACAAGCCCATGAGGCAGGCAGTATTAATATTCCCCTTCTACAGATGAGGGGACTCTCTCTAGGTCCCACAGCTAGTAAAGAAAGAGTAGGGATTTGAAGCCAGGCAGCGTGAATCCAGTTGGCTCTTAGCCACCAGGTGGCTCTTAGCCACCATGCTCAGAGCCTGAGAAATGGCATAAGAAATAGCACATGCAAACTGGGTGTGCAAGTGCTGAGAAGGTGCAAGGGCAGTGAGCTGTTCTGCAGGGCTTTCTCAATCACCTGTACCTACATTCTGTGTGTTTCCACACCCCCGACCCCCAACTCCGAAATGCTTCTCATACATTTTCACTTGAAAGTCACTGAACTTACAAGCATGGAGGTCACGTATTATTTTGTTTGCCCAGCCTGAGTTTCCTGAGAAGTGGCTCTTCCTCACCCCACCCACGTGCACTGGAGACCTCCGCACCACCCCACAGAATAGGAAGTCATGAGGTAAGGTGGGGTTCTTCCCTTTTTCTTGGTTTCACTGTTGAAGTCCAAAACTGCGGGGGAGAGGCAATAAAGTCCCCCCACATTCTAATTCAGGAAGTCCCCAGTCCTCCTCACAGGGCCTTCAGAGGGGTGTTTCAGTTCCACGACTCACCTCACCCTGGCCACTCCTGCTCACCCCCAGTCAGGGAAAGAAGAGAAACAAATGAGAAGTGTGGGCCCCTCAGCTTTTGGAGGCACACAGTGACCAGAGAGAGAGACTAATCCTCCCAGTTTATGAGTTCGTCTCCCACACTGACACTGCAGAGAAGGAAGAATTTTCCTCTACTCTTCTAGGTTCTTTCAGCTGGTCTAATAATCAAATCTACATGAGACAGATTAACGGAGCAAAAAACCAAATTCAATTACATACATACATATGGGGACCTCACATACATGAGAGAGCACCCCCACATACATGAGAGGTTCAGAGACAAAAGGTAAAATGAGGTCTATATGACATCCGGAGCTAAGGATGAGGGAGGGCGCCTGCAGTTTTAGTGGGGAAGAAGGTTATTCACAGGACGATAAGAACAGATGTTCAGTAATTAGGAGTTTTCCCTGCCTGATAGATAGGTCATAAAAAGTTATTTCTGGTAATAACTGTTATTATGGGCAAGGCCCCCAATTTAAAATCTTGGGCCCACAGGGTCTCGATTACCTTCAGCTCAAAATAATCCACACGCCAAGTAGCACACCTCGGAGAGGCCTGTTCAGAACCCTTTCAAGACTAAGAAAGGAGACGGTATTAGGAGTGGAGATCAAAGCAGCAGACCTCTTCAGGGAAGGTCTGTGAGGCGAGCTGCCTTGGCAGGGTCTCAGGGTTGGTGGGGGAAGCTGTCATATGGAACCAGGAAGCTGTGCAGCAAGGCAGTCCCATAGGCCTCCCTAAAAGTCTCAGTGATGCACCCCCCAAGACAGCCTGCATGTGGGTGCTCTTCACACAGAGGTGCTCATAACCAGTTGTGTTGCTGGGAAAAGCAGCACTGACCAACAGAGAGGCCTGCAGTCTTCCCGCCAAATGAGGAGACAGGTGCCCGCTCATTCCCCACCAGAGAAGCCAGAGCTTAGAACGGAGAAGAAAGGGAGACGTGATGGCTGATGACACAGCCACTCCCCCCAAAACATATTTAGACACACAGCTCTGGGAGGGAGGGAGAGTTTAGAAGCAGACATGAGATTGCATTTTTAAGTGACTAGGAATAAGACACTTCTAATATCTAGAAGTACCTGAAAAGTTGTATAATCTAGTCAAGGTATTGATGAGGGGGACATCTCTGCCATCTGGGAAGAAGGGGAGGTCCACATAGTACAGCTGGTGGGCAGGTATTAGAGAAAGTTGTTTTTATACCCCCATGGTTGAGATCTGTGATGTCCCTTCCCACCTACCAGGATGATTCAAATCGAAAAGTCATATAGTAACAAGGTTGCAGAGGATGTGGACAAATCAGAACACTCCTTTGTTATTGGTGGGAATGTAAAATGGTGCAGCCACTTTGGAAAACAGTGTGGCAGGTTGTCAAAAAATTGAACATAGAGTTACCCTTTGACCCAGAAATTCCACTCGTAGGTGTATTATGCCCAAGAGAAGGAAAATGTGTGTACACAAAAATTTGAATGCAAATACTCATGGCAGCATTATTCATAATAGCTAAAAGTGAAAACAACCCTAATGTCCATTAACTAATGAATTTGGATAAATGTGATATATTTGTATAATGGAATATTACTCAGCCATGAAAAAGGAATGAAGTACTGATGTTACAACATGGGTGAACTTTGGAAATATTATATTAGGTGCAAGAAGCCAGTCACAAAAGGTCACATATCATATGAGTCCATATATAGGAAATGTCCAGAATGGGTAAATCGGTAGAGATAGAACGTAGAATAGTAATTCCCTACAGCTAGGGGAGTTGAAGGGTAACACCTACAGGGTGCAGAGTTTCTTTTCAGGATGATGAAAATGTTCTAAAATTGAGGTGATGCTTTAACAACTCTGAATACACCAAAAACTGTTGATGTGTACACTTCAAATGAGTAAATGATATGGTATGTCAATTATGTCTCAACTAAGCTGTTACCAGAAAGAAAACCAAAAAGGAAAAAAGAAAAAAGAAATGCTGACGTAGAGAAGACAACAACCAGACAAAAACAGAGAAGCCATTCAGCAGATGGACAGCTCTAGCCCAGATCTCACACTGAGAGTGCCCTAAGTCCTCATGGGTACACCTGCCCCCCTGGCAGAGTGCCCTGGCCATGTGGCTAGCATAGCCCAGGAGGTGTACCCTCAGGGCTGGGGGCACCTGGCTCTCAGAAACTAAGATGCAGGAGAACATGCGAGTCTCGCTAGCTGGGTTTCCTCCCTCTGAGCCTCAGCTCTACTATCTACATGCCAGGCTCCGTGGGCACCAGCAGGATCAAGCTTGTTAGACACGCAGAATCTCAGGCCACACCCCAGAACTACTGAACAAGAGTCTGTGTTTTATTAAAGCCTGCCAAGCACTGGCTCATACCGCGGAAATAACAATACCTCCTTCAAAAGGATTTTGTGAAGCTCCTTGTTGACAGTAATCACTACCATTTATCTGACACCCTGTGTGCCAGATACTGGGATACTATAGAGTGCCTAGTTCAGTGCCTGCACATAGTAGGTGTTCAATGTGTGGCAGTTCCCGTTTAAAAGAGCCTAACTTGGGAGGAGGAAAGGGCCTGAACGCGGGAATCAGACATGCCCGGTCGTCACCCTAACTCTACTCCTCTCCACGTTGAGACCTTGGGCAAGTTACTTAACTCGCTGATCTGTAAGTGGGCTTACCTCACAGGGTGTTCGTGAAGATTAAGCAAGAAAACACGTCCAGTGGCTGCCCCACACCTAGCAGAAGATCAGTCATTTCCTCCCCTCCCCACAACCAGATCGCAGGATATCATTGTGGAAGAGACCCAACCATTTGAATCATGCTGTCTTGCTCCCAGCCCTACCTCTCTCTGTTATCCGTTTATGCATCCGTGAGCAAATTCTTCCTGAGCACCTACTATGTGCCAGGCTCTGTGCGAGGAGCACAGGCATGGCAGCAGTGGCCCCTGAGCTCATGAAACCCAATCTAGCCTTGTAGAGAGAGTAAAACAGACCTGTTTACCCACCTGCTTTGAGAGCTGTGGAAGTAAAGCCCATTGTCTCTCAGCAGCTATCTGAGCCAATTAGCAACTAACTCCCAACTCTAATGTGCTTTCACACTGTGAAAAAAGCACTTTTTCAAAGGGGACAGGAGACATAAATTAGTATAATAATGCAATTAAAATGCATTTTCCTTTCACTTAGGTACTCATTTTTACATCTTGACAAAATACATCCTTCCTTGAAGGTATTTAAGGAGATTCAAAAAGGCTGTTGAGATGACCAAGAAATGCCCCAAACCACAGACACAAATGCCCTACCCTGCAGGCCAGATGCTGGACCACACCTACAGAAAGCTGTCCCCCTGAGGCTCCGCCAGGGCCCTTGGGCAGGATTTCCCCAGACCAGGTCACTGGCCCTCTCTGTCATATGTTCATTCATTCACTCAACAATATTTTGTCTGTATGTCCTCCGTGCCTGGCACTAGGAATAAGCAGGATGGATAGGACTCAGTACCTACCTCAAGGGGACTGTCTAGAAGGAAAACAGCCAAGCAAAAGAGAGTAGGCCCCAGGCCCAAGTGCTGTGACAGATGGATGCACAGAGAAGGGGTCCCTCCAGCTAGGGCATGTTGGGTGGGGAGGGAAGGGCAGGCAGAATGGGCTTTCTGTAGGTGACCCTTGAGCTAAGTCCCCAAAGATGGGGGACAAGAGAAGGTGTTCTCTGGAGTGGGTCCTCAGAGGGACCCACAAAGACAAAAGGCATGAAATGTGGGAGAGCACAGTGCGTGAAGAGCTTTAAGCCATTTGCGATTAGGAGGCAGGGAGTGAGAGAAAAGACCAAAAAAAAAGCAGGGACTCCAAACACGCACCAGACAGGAGAGTCTGGGCTGGGCTAAGGCAGGAGGACTGTGCCCTTCGCCCTAAGAACCTCAGGAACCGGAATTGTTACCATATGCAGAAAGGACTGGGGGGGGGGGAGGGGGGGTAGGAAGGAGGAGGTGAGAAGAGACACAGGAATGAGAAGATGAGGTCATCCTTAGGAAACGGTGCAGCTACCAGACTGGCCAGAACTGGATTCTACTGGCCAGGAGCAGATCCAGGATGCAATCCATCCCCTCGAGGTGAACTTTAGCTAATGATAATGGATTCGAATATTATTAGCATGGCAGCAGAAAATCTCCATCCTGTGCTGCCATGACCGTTCTGACAAGGGCCCTGTAAAGACAAGGGAATCCCACCTCCCCGTGGGAAGGAGTGGACAGCAAAGACCCGCCCTGGGAACACCTGTGACACCACCCCTAAATATTTCACGCCCTCATTTGAATACAATCCTAAGTTTCTCTGTTCTTCAGTGCAGTTGCTCTCCTTCTGGACCTGTCCACTCCTGCGTTTTGGAAGAGTCTTCTCTTTCTTTTAATAAATCCCTGCTTGCTCAGCTCGCTTGGCTCTGATTACGTGGTTTAATTTGGTACACCCTGGCATTCCCTCCTGTGACGTTTACCAAGAACCCCTGTTCTCCAGTAACAGAAGGAGCATCCAGTGGCAGGGGCGGAGAAACCAGAAGCCCAGAAATCTCAGGATGAAGCCAGACAACCACACTGCCAAGGGCACAGCAGAGTCCGTGCCCTCCTTCAGGAAGTGCTGACTGGTATCCTGAGTTACTGGGTGGGGGTTGCCATCTGCTGGCAAGATTTCTTCAATACAGCTAGTTCCACCAGTGTTCGAAGACAGAAGACCTTTGAAAAACATAACAGGCACAGGCAACGTCCCTGAAGTTACAAAAGACCAAATTAGCATAGCCCTTATAGAAAGACTATTTATTATTAGAGTTTCATTCAAAACCCAGAGAAAAGAGCATCGTATGAGAGTCATGGGTTCAAATTCCATGTCTGCCATTTTGTACGTTAAAAAAAAAAATCACTTCACCTCTTTCACCTATGTTTTTAATATGCACAAAGTGAAGATAATATCTAACTCACAGTTGTCGATGGGAATAAAAGACACCAAGTGTGAAAAGAAAAATCCAGCAGGTATCGGGTTAGGATAGAGGAAAACCACGTCTTGCCCCTCCTCCTCCTCCTTCGATTATATAAAAGAGTAATAAGTAACATCTAATTTGTAGGATTAACATAAAAATACAAAATAGATTTAAAATACTGAATAAAAATGGATGTGAGCTGAATGAAGGTGATTAAGATTTAGGAGGAAAGATGAAAAATTGTTTACCTTTTTTTATATTTCATAAGCAATAACAAAGACCTATGTATGCTTCACTTATATAACCAAAATGGACCAAGAACCGGGGTGCAGAAGGCAGACACTGCTCAAACCCAGAGCCCACCTAGAAAAGGGGAGACCAGGTCCCACAGAAGCCTGCCCAACAAGTATAGTAACATTTCTTCCAGTTCTTCCCCCAAAGGGACCTCCAGCCATTTATCAAAGTAGCAGAAGGTGTGGATAAGGGGGAAACCCAGACCTTTTGAGTACTGTTGAATACAAGGTGACATTGATAACAAGACACCCAAAATGCCAGGTTGAATGATAGCAAGTAGTGCCACTCTCAAAACGTAAAGGATACATACATTCGCCCCTTTCCATGCATTGGTGTAATCCCTGCAAAAGCAGATGGATTACAGTGGGAGATGACAGACTACTATAAACTTAACTATGGGGTAGCCACATTAGCAGCTGCTGTACCAGATACAGTATCTTTATTAAAACACATGAACACAGCCTCTGGTTCTTGGAACGCAGCTATTGATCCGTGCCCATCAGCAAGGATGATTGAATCACTTCCCAGTCACCGGGGATGGACAGCAGCACACATTTAAAATCTTGCCCTTAGGCTATATTAACTCTCTAGCTCTGTTATAATAAAAGCTGAAGGAATCCTGACCATCACTGCATCCCAAGGTTGGTCCATCATATTGATAATATCACATTATTTGGCCTGAGAGACTAGGAAGTCACAAGTGCTCTAGATGTCCTAGAAAGGTGCATTCATACCAGAGAGTGGGAGATAAACTAACAAAGAGGCAGAGACCTGTTTCATTGGTGATGTTTTCAGGAGTCTGTGGCCTTGAAAATGCCAAAACGTCCGCTCCAAAGTGAAGGACAAGTGACTGTGGCTTGTGCTACCTACCTCTAAGAAGGAAACACAAAGCTTGCTTCAGGTTTTCGAGATAGTAGAACTGCACTTGGGAACACTGCCAGGGCCATTTCTGGTGATATGGAAGGCTTCGGTTTTGAGTGGGGCCCAGCACAAGAGGGAGCTTTGCAGTGGACTCAGGCTGCAGTACAAGCAGCCCTACTGCTTGGGCATATGGAGTGGCAGATCCAGTGATGCTAGAGGCATCTGTGGGAGTTAAGGACTCTCTGTGGGGTCGCTGACAACCCCAGACCCCTAGGTTTCTGGAGCAGGGCCATGCTGTCCATAGCAGAGAACTATTTGTCATTCAAAAAACAGTATCTGGCACAATACGAGACCCTGGGAGAAAATGAGTGTCTGACCATAGATATCGTAAGCGGGGGCCACTGTCAGACCCACCAGATCCTAAGCTCAGGCAAGCACAATTGCAATCTGTCATACGATGAAAACAGTACATTTGGAATAGTACACACCTGCTCAAGCAGGCATGGAGGCGACAAGTAAATGGTGTCAACAGGCAGACGGGCCCTATGTTTCCTGCCTCTCTTGTACTGATGCCTCACTACCAGCTCACACCTATGGCCCCTTGGCGATTTCTCTACAACCCTTTGACCGAGGAGAAAAAAAAGAAATGACCTGATAATGGTCAGGTCAGCACGATATGTTGGTGTAAGCTAAAAATGCACTGCTGTTACACAGAATAGCCCTGGAAAAGAGTGGTGAGGGAAAGTCCTCCCAGTGGGCACAGCGTACAGCACACTTGGCCAATCACTTTGTGTGGGGAAAGAAATGGCCTGAAGTAAGGATGTATGCAGACTTCTAGATCATGACACGTGGCTTGACTGTCTGGTCAAGACCTGGAGGGAGCGAGATTGGAAGACTAGAAACAAGGGTGTGTGGGGAAGAGGCACACGGATGGAGCTATGGGATGGGCTCCTAGTGTGTGGATCTTTGTGTCCCATCCCAGTGTCCCCCAGAAAGCATGTGTGGCAGAAGCAGCAGCACTAAACAAGCAGGTGGACAGGACGAGCCATGCAGTGAATGCCGTTAGTCTCTTTCTCTGGTCACTGGTCAATCCTTACTAAGGGGCCCTGGTCAATCCTTACTAAGGGGCCCGTGACTGAGTGGATATTGGTGATGGCCTGCGGTGATGGGCTCCCTCTCACCAAGGATGACGTGGCGACTGCCGCGACTGAATGCCTGACTGTCAGCAGGACAGATCAGTTCTGAGCCCTTGATATGATTTTGAAGGACAGAAGCAGCTGGCAAGATGCTTCATGATGTTAGATCTCTTTTACCCTAAACGGGGCAACAAGTCATTCTTACCAAAAGTGATGCAAAATCTGACTTTGCTGTCTCTGCTCAGAGTGCATTTGCCAACATTATCTACGTGCCACAGATTATCTGCTTCTGGGGGAACCAATCCCAAAGGCAGTTAACAAATCAAAAAGTTGGTTCTTTGAACGATCAGATAAAATACACAAAATTCTAACAAGATTAGACTACTAAAGGAGAAGAAACAGATAAACAATATTGCGCGTAAAAAAGATGAAACTGTGGATGCCAATGAGATTTAAAAGAACTAAGATAAATAACTGGAGAACGGGAAACTCTTCTTTACAAGAGAGGACCAATGAATAAATACGGAAGGGATGAAGGTATTAGAAAACCACTATTTTATAACCATCATAGTAATGACAGCTGCAGGCAAGAATCAATAATGAACATTAAAACTCACATGTGAAAGCTTGATAAGGAATGGGATATTTCCCCCATTTCAAAGTACCGCCCACTTATTTAAGACAGAAAGTAAAACAGTAACTTTACAGTGAAGAAAATTGTTGGCTATCACCTTAACCAAATGATCAAAGTTAATATCACAAATCATCATCGGTTGATGCATGACGTCATGCACTGGAAGCACACCATATTTTGTAGTATTCCTACCAAAAAAATGCATAACTCAAACCTGGCGATGAGGAAACATGAGACAAATTCAACAGGAGAGACATTTACAGAACTACTATCCTGTACTCTCTGAAATGTAAATGTTGTGAAAGACGGAGGAGTCTCTAGTGGACTATTCCAAATTAAAAGAAATCTAAGAACAATGACAACGAAATACAACCTTAAATTGATTGGGTCATGGGCCAGAAAAAATGCTATAGAGATATTATTGGGACAACTAGCAAAAGTGACATTATCCATATTAGATAATGTCAAATTGTCTAACACTTAGATAAATATTAAATTTCCTGACTTCATTAAATGTCCTGTGGATATGTAATAAAGTGCCCTTGTTCTTAGGAAATAAATAATGAAGTACTATGGTTGGAAAGGGTGTGATATCTGCAGCTTACTCTCAGAGTCAGGAGGGAAAAAGATTTTAAAAAGGAGAGAAACAGACAAATGATAAAATAAATATGGAAAAATATTAACAGTGGGTAAGTCTAAGTAAAAGATGTAGTTCTTTAGTATAATTCTTACAATTTGTCTGTATGTTTTGAAGAATAGAGTGAAGAAATAAAATGGAGTCACTATAGTCAAGCTGTTAAATTACTAAAAAAATCATCATTTATTTCTAGCCAAAGCCTCCATCTTCTTTTTTGTTTGTTTGATAGTTTGAAATTATTTCAAAATAAACTTTTTTAAAAAACTTTAAGAATAAAGAAATAAGAAAATATCGTGAACAATATTATACCAATAAATTTTAAAATACAAATGAAATGAATAAATTCCCAGAAAAATCTAACCTGATAAAACTGAGTTAGCTAGAAAATGTAAATAGATATATAATCATTAAAGAAATTAAGTCAGTAGTTTAAAATCTTCCCCAAAATTAAATACTAGTCAAGACGAGATGGATTTATAGATGAGTTCTACCAAACTTTAAAGGAATCGATATTTCAAACTCCCCACATTTATTCTTTGAAGTTATTGTAAGCTTGACATCAAAAGCACACATGGATAAAATAATCAAGTACCCATCTCATTCATTAACAAAGACACAAAAATCATAAACAAAATACTAGCAAATTTAATCCAGCCATTTATGAAAAACATATTCATTACCAGGTTGAGTTTATCCTAGGAATTCAAAGTATGTTTAATGTTAGAAAAGTTATTAATATAATCAATCAAATTAACATACTAAAAGACAAATATAATACATTGAAAGGGAGCAGAGTTTGCCACCCCAAAACATGCTTTTGGGGATACTGATTATTTTAAGCTGGTTATTTGAAACACAAGACTCAGGAAAAACCTTCAACCTTCCCCCTAACTGCTTAGAATTTAGATAAAGAACCTGCTCCAGGAAGGAGGCTATCATCATAGATAACAATAGTTTAATATGAGCTAGTATGTGATGGACAGAGAGGAACCTAGCAAGGCCCATTTAATCAGTCCTCTCTGTGTCCCATTGTTAAAGATGGCCCAGCAGACATTTATTTACCAAACATTTGCTTTTATTATTTCCATGTCAATTGCCTTCTCCCACTTTGAAGTCTCAAACCACTACCCCTCCCCTTTCTCCTTAGCTCAAGATGGCAGATAAACCTCAACGGCCCAATTTGTCTTCCTTCCCATATTATTATGAAACCCCCATAAGTACATACATAATTAAATTTGATTATGTTCTCCTGATGATCTGTCTTATGTCATTTTAATTATTTAACCAGCCAGAGGAATAGGGGAAAGACAAAACTGCCCCTGGCCCCACCACATATTTTTCTTATATTTTCAAAAATGAATAAGCATTTCCTATATAATCAGGAATCTGGCTGGCCTTTGTCCCTGGTTCCTGGGAAGTAGCCTCTAAACCCTTAGAAGGTCCCAAATGCTAGGACTGTCCTTGTTATTTGTGATGAGCCCCTCAGACCACCCCCAACTTGATGCTAACGAAATGACTCATAGGGGGCCACTAGATAGTCCATCTCAGGAGGTGACTGAGTGTCGGGGCTGGCTACCCAGAAAGGCCAACAACGTAATTAGAGGGTTGAGGCTTTGAGCCAGGTGATATCAACCCAACTTCCAGGGAGGGGGGAACTAGAGATTTTATTCAATCACGTGGCCAATGATTTAATCAATCGTGCTACTTAATGAAATCCCCCGAAAAAATTCAATGATCTGGAGTGAGTTTCCCTCATTGGCAACACTCTGTGAGTATCATTACCTATCAATGCGCTGGGTGGGTGACTCCACAGGGAGAGGACACTGCAAGCTTCCCATTTGGGACCCTCCCAGACCTCACCCTATCCATCTCTTCTTTTGACCAGTTCTAATTTGGATCCGTTTTGCTGTAATAAAACTGTAATTGTTAGTATAACACTTTCCTAAGTTCTATGAGTCACACTAGCAAATTATCAAACCTATGGGGGTCGTATGAACCCCCAAATCTGTAGCTAGTTATTCAGAAGTGAGGGTGGCCCTGGAAACTTCCAAACGTGTGGTTGGTATCTGAAGTGAGGCCAGTCTATGGAGCACCATACTCTTAACCCATGAAGTTTGGCCTTACTCTGGGTAATGAGTGTGAGAAGTCATTGCAGCAATGAACAGATAAACCAAAACCTACCAATAAACAGTCATGTAAAGGGGGCGGAAGAGAAAAGATGAGCTGGAACAGAGCAGAAGCTAGACTTCTCTGAATGTACCTTATTTTATGATGTTAAAAACAACAGGCCCAAAATAGAGTCACTTATGCTAAGCCCCATGTCACCAAACCAAGACTTAATTACAATTTTGGCTCTCTCAGACAATATTGTGGTAGGCCCCACCAAGGCTTATTACCTCACCTAATTGCAATGTCAGCCTTTCCCAGACTGGAATTTTAGAACAATCCGTCTGGAATTTCCTGGTCAGCATGAGTGAGGTAATCTGCCTGATAAGATCCCCTGCTTTCCCCTAAGGAAAAATCACCCTGCCTGAAATAATCTTCCCTTTTCATTTTCTTGTCCTACCCTGTTTCTGCCTATGAAAGCCTTCCTTTTTACACTCCTTGAAACACCCTTCTATTTACTAGAAGGGACTGCTCAATTCATGAGTCATTCAACAAAACCAACTAGATCTTTACATTTACTCAGCTGAATGTTTGTTCTTTAACAGCCTAAGCAACACTAATAAGGTAATCTGCCTGACAGTCCCCTGCAATTCCCTAAAGGAAAATAACCTTGCCATAACCAACCCACTTTTTTGCCTTGTATAATTTCCTTGTTCTTGATCCCTTCTGCCCACAAAAGTCTTTCATTTTGTACAGCACCTTGAAGCTCCTTTCTATCTGCTAGATTGGATGCTGCCCAATTTATGAATCATTGAATAAAGCCAGTAAGACCTTTAAAATTTACTCAGTTGAATTTTTTTAAACAATCATTTGACTTTGGAATCATGTAATTGTTTTACATAATTAAAACACAAAATTGAATTTAAAAAAAAAGCAATCCTTAAAACTTAAAAACTAAAACAAAGCAACTTAAGTCTATATCACATTAGTAGCATAACCACACAGAATTATTTCAAGTGACTTTAAACACAGTATTTTGACTGTATGTCTCTAGGAAGATAGATAGATCATAAGCTAAAAAGAAAAAAAAATCAAAGAAATCAAAACTGCATTCAAAGATCTTGTTATCAATTGTAACATTGGTATTGTTATTTTGAAAAGATGTAGGATCAATAAATGCACCCCTGACCCCAAGATTATGGTCTCTAAATAGTATTGCCCTTTAAAAGGAATCAAAGTTCTTTGGACAAATGATTTGTCCCACATTTGGGGAAGGAAATATACAAAAAGAGCCTGGTATATCTTGTCATAACAGAAATCAAAGAACTTATCAAAGGCTGCTTAGGGACATGTCAATAGCACATTAGAACCAAGTAGAAGGAGCTCCCACTGGCCAAAGATGGGATAATGTGCGCATAAAAAATAATGATTTAATAGATTGAGACACACCAAATATGTAAAAACATACTTTAAAAAATACAGCAAATATATTAAAAAATGCATTGATTTATGATAATGTATAAGCCATCATTGGATGTCTCTGAAGATTATTCGGGAACCAACTCGTTCTGAAAATTGATACATAGAAGGAAAAAATCAAGTATTTATCCTGCCTTTCCTATTCAGACTATTTTTCAGGGTAACGAAATAATTGGTGTAAGTTCTTCTTTATAGAGAAGAACCATAGCTAATAAATGCAGGAAGAGTTAATGACTTAGAAAAATCACTATTTTACAATCTCTAATGAAATAAGATATAAATAATCAACAATGGCTATCAAAAGCATTGGGTGAAAGGTGGAGGGGAAACATTGCAATGGATGGATTAGGTTGACACCACCTGAAACCAGCTCACTAAAAGTGAGACCACCAGATAGTATGTATCTCCCGATGTGATGCAACAGTAAGTACGCAGTCCCACCTATCGAGAAATTTCGCTAAATAAGTGAATTTTAAATAAATAAATTGCCAATAAATTTAAATTTTTAAATATTTTTTTAAAAAAGAAAAGCCTAAATCTAATCAAGTCTCTGGTTCTAATTACCAATTTTCAAAACTACAAGGGATGGAATAACATGTAAAATAACAGCTCAAAAATTAAATCAAATAAATACAAAAGGCAAGAAATTCTATGCTACAAATGCCTTCTTTTCTTCATCAAACTAATAGTATTTTTTAAAAGAGAAAGCTTCATTATAGACTAAAAGAGATTTAAGAAACATACTAACTAGAGGAAATGTATGCACCTCTTTACATCCTAGTTCAAATAACCCAACAGTAAAAATACAATACTTTGTTTGTTTACGGTGGCCAAGACATGGAAACAACCAAAATGTCCTTCAATAGATGAATGGATAAAGAAGTTGTGGTATATATACACAATATTCGGCAGTAAGAAAAGATGATATAGGAACGTTTGTGACAATATGGATGGATCTTGAGAGTATAATGCTGAGCGAAATAAGTCAGACAGAAAAATCAGAGAACCATGTGATTTCACTGATATGTGGTATATAAACCAAAAACAACCAAAAAGACAAACAAATGAGAAACAGAAACTCGTAGACACAGACAATAGTTTAGTAGTTACCAGAGGGTAAGGGGGTGGGGGGTGGGAAATGAGGGTAAGGGGGATCGAATATATGGTGATGGAAGGAGAACTAACTCTGGGTGGTGAACACACAATGGGATTTATAGATGATGTAACACAGAATTGTACACCTGAAATCTATGTAACTTTACTAACAATTGTCACCCCAATAAATTTAAAAAATAAATTTAAAAAAAATACAATACTTTGGAAAAATTGAACAGACTGGATGTTAGGTGACATTAAGTAGTTATTATTTGTGGGGGAAGTAACCGTGAGTATTGTGGCTATGCATCTTAAAAGTTCTTCTCTCTTAGTGGTACACACTACTGCTTTACAAATTAAATAATATGATGCCTAGGAATTACTTTCAAATACTTAAAAATGAAAAAAGTGGAGGAAGAGACAGTACAAGAATGGCAGGAAATCGACCATTGTTGAAGTTGGGTGATGGGTCATGAGGAGTCCTTATAACATTCTCTCTCCTTGGGAGTATGTTTGAAAATCTCTAATAAAAATTTAAAGATAAGCATATGATAACCTTAAGAGATGCAGAAGAGACGTTGATCACATTCAACATCCATTTATAATTGCTATTCTTAGCAAACTAGGAACAGGAGGAAATTTATTTAATATGATAAAGTATGCCAATTAAAACCTACGGCAAATATTACAGTTAATAATGAAACAGAAGCATTTTTTCAAATCAGGAATAAAGTAAGGATTCCCTTACTAGTACCGCTTCTCAGCAACATTAATTAGAGAACCTAATCAGTATAATGAGCTAAAAGAAAGAAATAAGAGATACAAGAATTGGAAAGAAAAAAATAAAGAGTTCATTTTCTCAAGTGAAATGATCATGTACATAGAAAACGCAAAATGACAATAAACAAATTATTAGTATGATTCTCAATATAATTAACTGTTTAGCAAAAGAATGATAAAGAAAACAGTCAGAATGTTATTTACCCCCAGTGAGTAGAGAGAGGATTCAACTGGAAAACAACATGGGTAGCTTTTGAAAGCACTAGGAATATTCTAGTAAGATAGACGGTGGAGAGAAGACTGTTTATTATTCCATACACCTTATAATATGTGTGGTGTTTGTGTGATTTTGTTTGTATAATATGCTACATAAGAAAAAATTAAAAGCAAATAAAAAATAATAGATTCCCTATTTCTGGAGTTTCAAAAGCATAAAGCATATGGCCCCATCTGTTAGGATATTGTAGAGGTAATTCTTTTTTGGGGGAAAATCATAACTTGCTTTTGAATGTCATTTGCCATTTCCAAAAGTTCTCTAACAGCCATCATATCACTAGATGGTTGCCAGGTGGCAGTGTGAACTTACGGTTGCCAAATATTCAGATATTTATCCAAAAGCAGGAAATAAACTTTTCATGTATTTTGAGACACTGGATGCAACAACACTATGAAGGCCAAACAAAAGCCACCAGGCTGTGACCTCTGTTCTAGACTCTCAGTCTTAGAAGTTGCCTTTGAGCCTGCGTGAGTAGGTGGGGCCTGAGTCGTCCAGTACACCCCACAACTCCCCATTCTACTCACATCCTGCCATCTTCACTCTTCTCCATTTCCTGCCTGGTCCAGCGGGTGGCTGAGTTTGTGAACCCCTCTTCCAGAGTCTGACATCGGTAGGAATCTGCCTGTATTTCCCTCAATTGACCGATAGAGGGCAGGCATGGAAAATAGGAGAAGAAAACCATTGCCTTCGCTACTGTTGGCACTTTCGAGGCAAGGAATCCAGGGATTAACGACAAAAGTCCTTTTCCTCGTTTATGTGAACTTAGAAGTCTGCTGCAAGCAGAAGGTCTGAGGGTGGGAATGCTCATGCCTCGCTGGGGCGGATCAAAGTCCGGGGAGACAGTTTGAAGTGGGGCCTCTGTAGAGATGCTAGTCTAAGAATCAGAGCTTTGGTGCTGCTCAGGTGTGTAGCTCAGGACATCCAGGGACTTGGCGTATTTCAGAAACTCTTACAAATGAATAAATGACTCCATCTGCTCACTTCCTTCACAGTCACATTTTTCTGCTGAACACGTCTCTTGAAGACAATCTCTCAAGCTCTGCTGTCCTCAGATAGAAAATGAGGAGAGACTATATATGGGGCAAGGAGAGGACAAGCTGCCTCTGTCACCGGCAGTGGGCAGTTACACAGTGTGTGGGGTGCTGGTAAATGTTTAGCAACTAGCTCTCAGAACAAACAAACAAAAAGCTCTGCTCTGCAGCATCTGCCATTTCCATGGTGTTAATACTCCCACCTTGGCCAACCTCAAGCTACCAATATGGTGTCACTGAACACAGAGTTGGGAATAGATACTCACCAGCCAGAACAAACAAGCTTTCAGCAAGCACTCCACTGACTCCCACCCACTCTACTTTGATTTCAGTTAAATCTTAAGTGCAGAAGGAGGCCAACCCTGACATTTGCAGAGTTTAGGGTGAGGGTACAAAAGGAGGCCCAGTTGGTATGCCTAAATATTTAAGTCACAAATCAAACTCACAAACTGTGCATTAAAATAGGTCTTATCCTGCTGCCATGACAAATATACCTTCATAACTACCCAGAAAGCCAGGTTTAAATTTAGAATTCAATGCCTAACATGACCAGATAGAAGAAGCCATCCCTGGCCCTCTTTCTCTGGCCCACCCCCTTCCCTTCTCACCCCCAGCACACACGAGTCCTAGCCCATGCTTCCAAGTGGTATGATGAACAAAATATAAATACGGATCAAGTACGTGTGATGAAAATTTAGCATGACATTTTCAAGATGTGCTATGTGATGAATTTTATCCATTACACCCCATGCAAAGCTGCCCCTTGGCCAAGCCTTGGGCGCAGGCGTGAGCACACTGACAGAATGGTCTGTGCTGAGGAGAATGGGCCCAGGGAAGAGGTCACACCAGCATAAAAGTAGACTTGAGGGAATTACGGGTACCAAATTCCTGAAGCGTGGAGGAAGGGGTTAGGTCCAAGTAGGCATGTCTCTATTGCCCTGTGCATTTTTCATCCCTTAGGGATGTCAAAGCCAGACCAGGGCCAAAGCAGGCCCTTTCAAGTCCAGGACTCAGGGCAGGGAGCCTTCTCTCCGAGGCCTGACAGCAATTACTGTGCAGGATGGCTCCCTCCTGCTGTCAGGCCTCCTGATGACCTTTGGTGTTAAACATTCCTTCCTCGACAGGGCTCCTGCAATCCCTCGGGCAGAGCACTGAGTACCTCCAATTTCCTGCCACTGAGCTGTACGATGAAGGAATGGAAAGATCCTTCGGCCCCAGTGTTCCCAAAAGGGTAGTTCCTTACATTGGGTCTTCACTTTTACTTTGCAGCAGGATCAGCAAACCAGGACCCCGGGCCAAATCCTGCTGGCCCGTTTTGATGCGGCCTGTGAGCTTTGAATGGCCTTTACATTTTGAAAGGGTTGGAGGGGGGGGGAAATCCAAAGAAGAAGAAGACTTTTTTATGCCATGGGAAAATTATCTGAAATTCTAATTTCAGTATCCATAAATAAAGTTTTATTGGAACACAGCCCTGCCCATTTGTTTACTCATTGTCTATGGCTATTTTCGTGCTACAAGAGCAGAATGGTTGAGACAGAGAAAATGGCCACAAAGCCTAAGTTATTTCCTCTCTGACCCTTTCCAGAAACAGTTTGCCAATCCCTGCTTTAGGGTTCAGTTTCTTTCCCGTTTCTCCGGAGAAGGTTGGTGATACGTAGAGTAAGAGGAAAGTGAGGCCCTGAGAAGGAAGAGTAGGGAAGCGACAAGGAAAAGGGGAGAGCAGAGGTTCTGACTGGGTGAACTGCAGAACTTAGGCTCCTCTGTCTCAGAAAAGAGAAGCTATACAAAGGCAGTACGAGCCCACAAGGAGCACCGTAAGGACAGAGAGAGGAAGGGGAAGAGGGCACAGTACCCTCAACACTTCATGGACACGCAGGTCAGTCTGTGCCTTTGTTTTCCCCATTAATCTCATTTATAGCCTCCACTTAATTGGGACATTAAATCTCAATGGTGAAAGTCACTAGAGTTCCTCTGCGATGTGATTATCTTTGTGGTTGAAAATGGCATTGGCAGCTCATCATTAAACATCTAGAGAGCTCTGTCTACTAGAAATAATGGTGATTTATAGTAGCCTCATGTTAAAAAGTAAAAAAAAAAAACTGATGATATTCATAAAGTATCGTGTGTGTTTCACATGCCATTGAGTTGGCACCGGCTCCTGGAGAGCCTATGAATGAGTGATGTCCTGTGTCCTGTCCTCAGCAGCCCTGCCGAGCATGTAGACGCATGCCCGTGGCTTCTTTTATGGAGTCAGTCCATCTCATATTTGGTCTTCCTCTTTTCCTGCTGCCTTCTGTTTCCCCAGCATTATTGTCTTTTCCAGAGACTCCTGCCATCTGAGCATGTGCCCAAAGGAGAACAGCTTCAGTTTCGCCATTTTTGCGTCCAGTGATGTCCAGGCTTAATTTGCTCTAGGACCCATTTTTCATCTCTCTGAAGACCCAGGGTATCCGTAGAGCTCTCCTCCAACACCCTATTTCAAATAAATCATTTTCTTGTTTTCCTATCAGCCTCCTTCACTGGTCAACTTTCACATCCGTACGTAGTAATTGGGAATAGGAGGCTGTGGGTGATTGTAGCTTTGGCCTCTAATGACACACCTTTGCTATTGGCGATCCAAGTAGCTTACGTGATCCAATACACCCAAAATATTATCTCTTCAACATGTAATCAATATAAGATTATCAATGAGATATTCTGTATTTTTTTCATACCAAGTCTTTGAAATCTTGTGGGTATTTTACACGTATAACACATCTCAACTGGAAAATCTCATGCCACATTTTCATCACAAATACTGGATCTGTATTTATATTTTATAAAACGTAGGGCTAAGAAAGTAAACCATAGGGCAGCCGGTTGGCTCAGTGGTTGGAGCACAGTGCTCATAACACCAAAGTCGCCGGTTCGATTCCCACAAGGACCAGTGAGGTGCGCCCCCCCCCCCCCCCACAACTAGATTGAAAACAATGTTTTGACATGGAACTGATGGGTCCTGGAAAAACATTGTTCCCCAACAAAAATTAAAACAAAAAAAAAAAGTAAACCACATACTCAAATTATTTTAAACATACTTAAACATTTTCTAATTAACTGAGTCAAGTCTCAGTTTTTAAATGTTAATTGAAATTAAATAAAAGTAAAATTCAGTTCCTCAGTTAATCTCACCACATTTTAGGTGCTCGATAGTCACATGGGCTTGTGACTACTGTACAGAACAGACTGCTCCATAGGAACCCACAACACAGAACTGTCATGCACTGTTCTCTGTGGTTGGTTTCTATCAACAACGGGGCAACCACAAATATTTACAAAACACTTATTCTCTCCCTTTCAGTTTTCCAAACAGGGAAATAAGATGTATAATTTTTTCATGTTGACTCCCTGCAAAGGGGACCCTTCCCAGAATCCCTCTACTTGGGGAATAGTTCCTATCTCCTATGACCCCAAAGAGCCATCCGGTAGAGGAAGGGTCTTGTTTGGCAAACACAGTTTCCAAAGGGTGAAGATTCCAAAACATCCCAAAGGTTGTGATATTTCTGTAAACAAGTCTTATTGGCTTTATTTTTAAAATACAAATTTTAGTTGGAGGATGCACACTTTCTAATTTCAAAACCTACTGCAAAGCTAGAGTAATCAAGACAGTGTGGTAAGTGGCTTAAGGATAGCTATTATCTATCAATATAGAATTGAGAGTCCAGAAATAAACCCACTCATCTATGGGCTATTCAACAAACATGTCAACCTACTCAATGGGGAAAGGACAGTCTTTTCAGTAATTGATGCTGGGATAACTGGATATTCACATAGAAAATAATGAATTTAGATCCATACAAAAATTAACTCACAATGGACCAAAGATCAAAGTGTAAAAGCTAAAACTATTAAACTCTTAAGAGAACACATAAGAATAAATCCTCATAGCCTTGGATTAGGCAATAGTTTTAGATTTAACACCAAAAGCACAACCAAAGTAAAAATAGATAAATTGGATTTCATCGAATTAAAAACTTTTATGTATCCAATCATACCATCAAAAAAATGAAAGGACGGGCCGGCCCGGTGGCTCAGGCGGTTAGAGGTCCATGCTGCTAACTCCGAAGGCTGCCGGTTCGATTCCCACATGGGCCAGTGGGCTCTCAACCACAAGGTTGCCAGTTCAATTCCTCGAGTCCCACAAGCGATGGTGGGCTGCGCCCCCTGCAACTAAGATTGAACACAGCACCTTGAGCTGAGCTGCCTTCTGAATAGCTCAGTTGGTTGGAGCACGTCCTCTCAACCACAAGGTTGCCGGTTCGACTTCCGCAAGGGATGGTGGGCTGTGCCCCTTGCAACTAGAAAATGGCAACTGGACCTGGAGCCGAGCTGCGCCCTCCACAACTAAGACTGAAAGGACAACAACTTGAAGTTGAACGGCACCTTCCACAGCTAAGATTGAAAGGACAACTTGACTTAGAAAAAAGGCCTGGAAGCACACACTGTTCCCCAATAAAGTCCTGTAAAAAAAAAAAAAAAAAAATGTGAAAGGACAACTGTGG
This sequence comes from Rhinolophus sinicus, assembly GCF_036562045.2. Classification (NCBI taxonomy): domain Eukaryota; kingdom Metazoa; phylum Chordata; class Mammalia; order Chiroptera; family Rhinolophidae; genus Rhinolophus; species Rhinolophus sinicus. The sequence continues at coordinate 38,729,397 of NC_133759.1, forward strand.
GGACAGAGCCAGGAGTGCAGTTTCCAGGCTCTCGCCCTCACATGGAAAGGTGCTGGCTCAGGTAGTAAATGGCCATCAACTGTGATGGCTTATGGCTATTTGGCCGTCAGCTGTAACCAGTGAGCCACTGGCCACTAATATAACTGTTGTGGCTACATTAGCAGAAAATGGGGGCTAGTAAGAAGATGGTGGCTGAGCTAGCAAGAGCGGATTGCAGTTAGCAAGTGAGGTTGGTTGGCTGACAGAGAGAAGTAGACGGCAGGTTGCAGATAGTACGGCTCCTACTTCCTGTGTCTCCAACCCAGCCGCCAGCGAGAATATAGTGGTATGATTCCCCTATCTATGGCTCCGTGGATATTCCTTTTTGGCCTCACCGTATCCTGCGTTCTTAGGTGGGGAGTGGGACTAGAGACCCCGCCTGACACCCCGCATGACAACAACACACCAAATGGAAGAAAATATTTGCAAATCATGTATTTGGTAAGGGTATAATATCCCTATACATAAAGAACTCTTACAACTCAACAATTAAAAGATAAGCATCCCAATTTCTAAAAAATGTGCAAAGAATTTCAATCAACATTTCTCCAAAGAAGATATACAAGTGACCAAAAATGAGAAGTTGCTCAACATCATTAGTTATTAGGCAAATGTAAACCAAAACCACAATGAGATACCCACTAGGAGGTTTATAATGTTTTAAAAATGCATGAATACAAGCATGATGAGGATGTGGAGACGTGAATCCCTCATATATTGCTGGTGGGAATTAAAATGGTGCAGCCGCTGTGGAAAGTTTGGTAGTGTCTCAAAAAGTGAAACAGAGTTACCATGTGATCCAGCAACTCTACTCGTAGGTATCTACCCAAGAGAACTGAAAACATACGCTCATATATATACGTGTATATGAATGTTCGTAGCAGCACTATTTACAATAGTCAAAAAATAGAAACAACCCAAATGTGTATCAGCTGATAAATGGATAAACAAACTGTGGTCTATCCATACAACGGAATATTATTCAACCATAAAAAGGAATGAAGTGTGGATGTGTGCTCCAACATGGATAAACCTTACACACTACAACACGGAAAACATTATGCTTAGTCAGAAAGCCAGACACGAAAGATCACATACCGCATGATTCCATTCCTGTGAAAGGTCCAAAATAGGTAAACGATAAAGACGGAAAGTAGTTTAGTGGTTGCTAAGGAATGGGGGAGGGGAGAATTGGGAGAATTGGAAATATGCAGTTTCTTTGGGTGTCATAAAAATGTTCTGGAATTAGATAGTGGTGATAGTTGCTCAACTCCGAGAATCTATTAAAAACCACTAAATTGCACACTTTAAAATGATGAATCTTATAGCATGTGAATTATACTTCAATTTAAAAATGTAAAAGGAGCATTTGAGATTTTGCTCCCCAGCATGTGTTGTCAGTTTGCCTCAAATAAACTTATAAAAATTAATTTTTAAAAATGAATTAAAAACTTTTATCTTCCACTTCTCCTCATCTTCACTACCACTAGTCTCACCTATATGACCATCCCCTTTCATTCACCTGCAAAAGCCTCGGAACTTGTCTTCCTGCCTCCACTCTTACCCACTATAACCCGTTCTTTACCTAATATTATGTGTTTCGTGTGTGTGTGTGTGTGTGTGTGTGTGAGTGTGTGTGAGTGTGCATGCACGCAGGTAATTTTTGAAATGTACTTATTATATGTCTAACTTTTTACTTTGTAATAATTTCATACTTACATTAAATGTTGCAAAAGTAGTACAAAGCGTTCCCACGTTCCTTTCCCCACCTTATATAACCATAGAATCTTCATCAACACCAAGAAATGTATACTCTATTTGCTAACCTATAGACCTTTTTTATGTTTCACCAGTTGTCCCGTGACTGTCCTTTTTCCGTGGCAGAATCCAATCTAGAAATCTGTATGGCATTTCGTTGTCCTGTCTCCTTCACCTTTGCCAATCTGAGACAGGGCTGGTGTTTTATAACCTTGACCTTTTTGAAGAATAGAGGCTAGTTATTTTGTAGACTATCTCTGTTTGGATTCGTCTGATGTGACTCGTGACTAATTTCAAGTTATGCGTTTTTGGCAAGAACACCACAGAAGTGATGCTGTGACCGTCTCACTCATCTTATCAGAAAGCACATGGTGTTGATTTTCCCTTTACTGTGATCACCTGGGTAAGGGGCTGTCTCCAATTTCTCCTTTATCCACTTATGAGTTTTCCCTTTGTAATCAACAAGGATTTTGTGGGAAATACTATGATACTATGCAAATATCCTCTTCCTCATCATACTTTTGCCCACTAAATTTGATTGATGATTCTTACCTGCAATGATTATTAATTATCACTGTGGCGTTTGTCAAAAAACTGTGATTTTCTAGGTCCATTTATTCTCTGTTAATTAATTTAATCTCTTGTAATGAAGAGCTGTTCCTTTGTTTACTCAGAATAAATTCATGGGTCCTTATTGTATTCTATGACTTGTAATTCATTATCACTCTATTTGTTGCACAAATTGTCCCGGATTTGAGTATTGGGAGCGCTTTCAAGTTGGCTCTTGTGTTCCTTTCAAAACGTTCCCATCCCTTTCTGAGTATTTTTTTACTTTCTGGCACAGCAAAGTATTCCAGGCTCGTCTTGTACTTTCCCTGACCCAAGCCTGCAGCCTGATCTTTTTAACAGATAATTATGGCCAGGTCATCCCCTGCTTCATACCACTTAATGGCTGTCAGAGAAAAAAATCCTTACTGTGGTTTCAAGGCCCTTTTGCTTTCTCAGGCTGCAATCCCTGCCACTCTTCTGCCCTGCTCACTTGCACTCTAGTTACACAGGTATTCTGACAGTTCCTGGGACGTGCCCAACTATTGTGACCTCAGACCTTTGCATGGCTGGCTCTTTGTCATCCTTCAACCTTCACTTCACATCACCTCTACAGAAAGGATTCCTTGATGTCTCTCTACTGAAAAGTACTCCTCCCGTCCTCAAATTACTCACCATCCTACCACCCACCCCCCTTTCCCTAGCACTTGGTGCAATCTCTGTTGAGTTTGCCTCAAAACATATATTGTCGAAATCTTTTCTTTATTTCTCGCATTTTAAAATAAGAATTAAATAAATATGCATGCAACAGTTGTCAGTGCAGACCAATAGAGGGAAGTTGAATTGGGCAACAGATCTGGCCATGTTGTCACTGTGACATAATTTCCAACCCCTCGAGCAACACCTTGGCAAAGTTCCAAACAAAACAAAGTACATACACAGTAGTTGAACTCCTTGAAAATCCAGTGTTTATTGAATCGAGCAGAAAATCGAGCAGAAAATACTTTTGTGTTTACATGCAAACCAGGCTTAGGTTTTAGGCTCAGAGCATTATAAACAAGATTTCCACCTACTTGAATGTCAGGCAAGGTACGTGAGAGTCACGTGCAATCTACAACTTTTCATTGAGCCAGACTGTCCTGGGCTTTGCAGGGTGTTTAGCATCCCTGACCTTGTCCCGATCTTGCCTGCAGATCTCCATTCACTGTGTCAGTCAAATGGGTCCCCATTTGCTTGAGATTTCTAAAACACCTAGATTTCTAAAACTCATTTGTTTTAGATTTCTAAAACATCTCCTAGGATGGTGAGGTGCATTGTTTTCTAAGAAGCCATGAAACAGGACTAAAGCCCGTAGGCAAGGTAATCAGAGGGACCACAGATTGGGCCTTCTGTGTGTGACCACCCCACCTAAGCAGCAGCAGCAGGAAGACATTCCCGGGCAAGAAGGAAACAGCACCACTGCATGAGGTCCTCCCTGATCCCAAATGCCAGTTACTCCTTCTTCCTCTAATCCCCACAGCATGACTCCTCTGTTGGGCCACTAAGAACTTTGCTTGTGCTTTAACCAGGGAAGAATGGGAAACAGAGCAGGCCTGAGGCAAGTCCTCTCCCACAGCTGTTCCTAAACGCACAGCTGGCCTCCACGTGCCAGGCCCTCGGCTAGGCCCAGGATGAGATGAGCAAGACAAATGCCAACGTGCGGGGAGGAAACAGACAGACCACCACACCTATAGCAACTGTGGCAACTGAGGAATGCACGAGACTGAGGGGCACTGAAAAGGGGCAACTAGCTCATGGGAGGCGGTTAGGACCAGGAAACAGGTCCACGGGATGAGGTCGGACCAGAGTGAGTGGGAGGTAGCCCAGGCGGGGATGGGGATTGTTCCAAGCAGAGGGAGCCAAGCTTGCAAAGTCATGTTAGGAGAACTGCGGCACCCCACTCCTCCTCCCGATACCCCTCTGGCACTGCCTTCCTCTGGTCACCACCGTGTCAGAGAGGCAGGGAGCTCAGGAGACAGACGAGGGGCAAGTTCCAGAGCGTAACTTACTTTAAAAGACAAACAAACTGTACATAGAGCAGCCAGCCCTGCCTCTCCCCATTAAGCCTCAAGAACTGACCGAGTCCTTACCGGGCTTAGAAAAGTCCTCTTGGCTTCCCTGCCTTGGAATTGCCTTTCCTTGGAGATACGCATATGACACTTCCAGATCAACATCTATTAAAAAATGGAACCGGATTCACAGCTAATCACATTCTCTCTCCCAGCCCACCCATGTGGGGAAGGCAGAGACACTAAGGTTTACGGAGCTCCTACTGTGTGCCAGATGTGGTTCTACATGCTCCACATGCATCACCTCGTGAAGCCCTCCCTGCACACCACACAGAAGGTATTAACACCCATATTTACAAAAGAGAAACCTGAGCTCAGAGAGGTCACGCGGCTTGCCCAATATCACACAGCTCGTAAGTGACCAACCCGTCTCCCCCATCCCCACACCCTTGTTGCAGGCTGCTAACAACTTCCTGATGGCTTGAGGGGTGAAGGTGTGCCCAGTGTAAGACTTCAGACATAGGATTTTCCAGGAGTCTCCTTAACCAGGAAGAGGAATCTGCCAGTCTGTGACAGAGGCACAGGCTGGGCTCTGGCTCTGCTGACTATCAGTAAAACACAGCAGATACCCATCTCGAGGTGGGTTACACGAGTGAGCCTGCCACGCCCGCTAACAGGGGCATGTGGGAACTGGCTTCCAGCCTTTGCCTACAGTTGGTGCCTCTGAGCGTCAATCACACTCCCAGCAGGAGACAGGTAGTCAAACAGTTTACACGCAAAGGACTTAACTGAAGAGACAAAGGCTTTACAAGGGAACTGAGAGGCAGGGATACAGCAACAGACAAGACATTGTGAGCTACCGAAGTATGAGCTGTGCTGAGAAGCCCTTTCTCACCCCACACCTGAAGGGACAAAAGAAGGGGAGAGAATTACTGGAGTCTAGTAAAAGCTGGGACTGCAGAGGAAGGTCTGCCATGCATCAGTGGTTCTCAGACTTTAAAGAGGATCAAAGCACCTGGAGGGCTTGTTAAAATGCAGATTGCTGGGTTCACCGGAAGGCTGGGAGTAGGTCCAAGAACTCGCCCTTCTAACAAGCTCCTGGGTGATGCAGGTGCTGCTGGCGTGGTGCCCACTCTGAGAACCACTGTCCTGGAGGAGCAGAACCACACTGGGGAGAAGACGGAGGGATAAACAGCCTGACCTCTCCCGCCTTCCACCTTCCAACCCCCTGCTGACGCTTTCCATTGGCTGAACCCGACCTGACGGTAGAGGGCAAGAAGCTAGCGTGGCAGAGGCTAGAGGGGCCCTGCTGCTGGGCCACAGAGTAGGGAAGTGATGGAGCTGAGAGGTGGGGAACAGGGAATAATCAGGAACTCCCCCCACCCACCCCTTGCCTCTCTGCTTCCACCAGTCCAGTCAGCAGATGAGCCCCTCCTCATCCAAATACCGTTTTCTGCCCTGTGGCTTCTCTGAATACTATTTTTGAGTGTTTGTATACGTTATATTTTGCTCAGAGACTTAAAAGAAAATTATGATTCTCGCGACTCAGTTAAATAAATAAGCTATCCTGTCTTGTTGCTCTGCAGTAATTTGATGCACTGCTTGCGTTGAGAAGTTCTGAGATTCACGTCTGGAATAGAGCTGGCATTCTTCACCCCTTTCAATCCAGTCTTTTCCACAGCTGTTTCCAGACGTCCTGCTTTCTGATTAGTATGTGGAAATTTTTTCTTAGAATTTAAGCGTTTTTTTAACCTATGCAGTGATAAAAAAAAATAGTATTTATTTAACTTACAATTTCATTTTATATCCCCTGCTCCCAACTTTAAGGATATATATATATATATATATATATATATATATATATATATATATATCCTGAATCTCTGAAGATTAGGTATGAACTGTTCAGGAAGAAGAAAATCTGTTTAAACTCCGTTTCTGTTTGTGAAAAACATTAACCACTGTTAGTAGTTCTTCAGAAACCCCAAGTGTCCAGAGCTACCCCTGAGCCTGAGCTCATTCACACCCAGCAGCTCCCAGAACGCAGGCGGGCTTGGGAAGAGGAGACACAGGCTGGTAGGGGCTCCCGGCCCGGAGACTGGGAAAGCTGAACTGGGTGGAAGTGGGCCTTCGAGGAAGTACATCTTTGGCACCTTCTGAGTCACTGAAGATACTCGCCCTCACTGAATGCCCCGACGCTGTCCCTCAGCCACCGTCAGGGTTCCTGGCTGTTCTGCCTTCCTCACAAGACTGACTCCATGCTCTCTACCTGCAAAGGTGAGTGGCTTTATCTTTTGCACCAACTCACAGTGCTAGTGCTGTGCTGAGAACAACTGCGGTGCTGACCTTCTAGCAAAGGTCAAGTACACAGAGAAAGGAACAGGATAATTATAAATTGTGCGAAGGGAAGAAATCAGAGCAATGAGAGTAGGCAACTTTACCTAGAGGGGTGGTGGTGGGAAACGCCATAGTATCTGAATTTCAACTGAAGAATGGTCTTTTAATACACACTGAAAAAGGAAAATGAACGTGGCACACAATTGCCAAAGGAAGCAAAGGCCTAGAGGATGGAAACGAAGTAAATGACATCGGATCTGCCGGCAGTTTCTGGGTGTGAGCTGGGATCGTGTCTCGTGAGACAGAAGAATGGAAACACGGACCCAGGAGAGGCAAACAGTTTTAAAAAGAGGATAGTTTATTGAAAGCAAAGGGTCAGAGCTCCGGAGCAGGAGGGGGTCCCGAATGGGGGTGCCCAGTGACTGAGGCAAAAGCTCTTACTTTTATACCTTCCCTTGCCTGCTTGGGGAAGGGGAGCTGGTGCCTTTTAATGAAAGTTGTCTACCAGTTTCTTCTGCTTGTCCATCCTGAAGGAATTAGCAAAATAACCCACTCTTATCTATCAGATCTGCTCCATTTGTCAGGCCAAGAGGAATTTTATGATTAACCTCAAGGTGTTGTTACATTTTGTCCTGGAGCAAAGGAATGATTTCAAAACCTGGAGTTTTAGGATATGGCTGTCTTTGTTTATTCCATCAGGGACCTCCCTGTCTCCCTAACCACATGCTAACTAACCTGTCTCAGAAAGGGCTCGAAATATTCTGGGAACAGGACGAGGCCAGTGAAGCTGGAGTAGAATGAACAAGGGAGGGCGAGTAGGAGGTAAGTTTAGAGAAGCTGGCCACAGGCATATAATCTTGCAGATGATGTGTAACAGTTATCTACAGTGGTGCAACAAACCAACTCACAACTTAGTGGCTCACAATTCTGGGAGACAGCCATCTGGGCTGGAATCAGCAGAAGAATCCCCAGGTAGCCTGGTCTCACTTATGTGACTGCCACAATTTGGTGGCTCACCTGGGACTAGCTGATCTGTGACAGCTTACCACACGTGGCTGGTAGTCAGTGCCAGCTAGGGGCTGGGCGGTCTGGTAGGCCTCAGGTGGGAGAGCTCATCTCTGTCAACGTGATCTCTCATCCGCCGGGGGGCTAGACCAGACCAGACTTTCTCAGGTGCTGGTCTCAGGGCAGCATTCCAAGAGGACAAAAGTAGAAGCTGCAAGCCTTTCGAGGCTTAGGCTTCAAAGTCAAATAAGGTCACTTGTACCGCTATCGATTGGTCAACACAAGTCACAAAGCCAGCCTAGATTCAAGGGGTGGGAAAAATGGATTGCTTCTCTCTATGGGAGGGGTGGCTAAGTCACACAGCAACGGGGCATGCACACAGGGATGAAAGGAATCTGTGACCAATTTTGCAATATACTCCACCAAGGTAATAAGTTTACATTTTAAGAGCAATGGGAAGTCACTGATAAGTTTCAAACATGGGAATCAGGTAAATCTGGTTAATGCTTTCAAAGAATCACTCTGAAGAATGGGTGGAGTAAGGATGAGAATGAGGCAAGGATGCAGCAGAGAGACTGGTTAAGTGGCTTTGGTGGTCATCAGGCTGGAGATGAAGAGTCTGGGCGAGGGGGGGGACAGTGGAGATGGTGAAAAGTGGGCATGCCTGAAATCTATGTGGGAAGTAAAGGAGATAGGACTTGTTTGTCAATGTAGAGGGGAGAGAGAAGCAAAGATGACGCTAAGGCTTTTGGCTCGAGCCGGTGGTGGTGCCATTTACAGGGATGGGAAAGATAGGAGAGGCGCAGGTGGGAATGGGAACAGGAGGGAATTAAAAGTTTAGTTTGGAGCAAGTCAAGTTTGAGGCACTAAGTGGTCCTATGAGTCAGTTAGATATTCAGATCTGAGGCTCAGCAGGGAGATCAGGCTTGGAGATGCTGATTCCGTTGAAGTTGTGATGGTCAGTTTATCAGTCAGCTTAACTAGGCAGAAATCCCCAGTTATTCAAACACTAATCTAGGTGTGGCAGTGAAAATATTTTGCAGATGTGACTGAAGTGGGAGATTATCCTAGATAATGTGGATGGGCCTGATTCAATCAATTGAAGTCCTTAAGAGCCGAACTGAAGCTTCTCTCAAGGAAGAGGAAAATCTGCCTGCGGACTGCAGATCCACTCCTTGCCCACGAGTTTCCGCCTGCTCTTTCTGACAGCCTGGCCTATGAATTTTGCACTTGGCTAGCAAGTCCTTAAAAATCACATAAGAAATACCTTGCAATAAACCTCTTAATATATACTGCTCCTGGTTCTGGTTCTCTGGTTGAACTTTGGCTGATACAAGATCATCAACAAACATATGATATAGATCATATCTTATGCCATGGGACGTGCGAGATCTCCCAGGGAAAGAAAAGAGGAGAGCCGAGCAGAGACCAGCCCGGGTTACACCAACATTTACAGGTCAGTTAGAAGAGGAAAAGGAGACTGAAATGGAAAGCCAACGGAGTAGGAACAAAACCTTGTGCGTGTGTTGTCACAAAAGACAACAGAAGGAAGTGTTTCAAGAATGAGGGAGCAGCCTGGAGTCAGTGCCCTTAGGACACCTCTTGCACTTTGACTCTGGCCACGCAAGTCACCAGCGCTCAGTTTCCTGTACATATGCCTTGCAAGCGAGATACTATGAGTCTGACTTCCAGAGAGGGGGTTGAATGAATTATAGCAGTTAGCCATTCCTGCTGGGACAGCTGCAGTCGGTTATCCAGCTTACAGAAGATTTTATGTCAAAGACCATTGCAGCAAATCTATGGTAAACCTTCCCATCCCCAAAGACAACCCCAAGATACTACATGCTTTTGACATGCAGGATTCGGGAGATAAAGCTGTGTACCGGCTTGCTAGAGGCCAGAATATCCCCATTCTGTGATGGATCTCACACAAAACACAATGAAGAGAATGGAGACAACATGGGACCTCAGATCATAATGAAAAATGAAACATCAATGGACAGTCTTGATGCTGCAAACCAACTTGTCACGATGTTAACTGATTGTTTAGAATGACCACTTCTGTCTAATTCATCTCCCCTGGGTTCTAAGTGTGCTTTATTGCAAACTGCAGCTTTCATAGTCATGGCATTTGTCTTACTTGTTGAAGTATTGTGATGTACATTTGTTTAAATAAATAAACAAAAAACAATTTCATGGCCTGTGGGTTAAAAAAATGAGAAAATGGTCAACGGGGTTTCATGCTATCGAGAGGTCAGGGAAGATGGGGACAGAAAAGTGTTTATTAGCTCTGGCAATATGTAAATCATTCGCAAATTTAGCAAGAGTGACCATTTCTGTAGAATCGCAAGATCAGAAACCATATATCAGATGTGCCATCATCCCGAATCTTCACAACAGCCCATAAAGCTAAGGATTATTAACCTTCCATATTACTCTACATTGTGTGTGGTGTTGAATACTGAAGCTCTGGGGCCTGAGTGCCTGGGCCTGAACCCTGGCTCCTCCACTTATTGACCACATACGTTACTTGGGCACATTGTTTAACCACTCTGTACGTCAGTTTCCTCATCTGTAAAGTGAGAACAATAACTCCTCTTTCATAGGGTTGTTTGAGAATTGTATGATTTCATATATGTGAAGCCCTTTGAAAGCTTGTTAAATATCCACCATCTACCTTATCGACCGCCTTGTACAGATAAAGGAACAGAGGCTCCCAGAGCTTTCTGTAGATCCCAAGACTAATAACGAGGGAGGAAGGATGACATCCCTGCTCTCTTAGACTCCACACCCCGAGTTACAGTTTGAAGAGTGGCTCAGACTCGTGTGCCTGCACCTCAGATCCAGGTTTGTTGTTTTTTGTTTTTTTTAAAGATTTTATTGGGGAAGGGGAACAGGACTTTATTGAGGAACAGTGTGTACTTCCAGGCCTTTTTTTTCCAAGTCAAGTTGTTGTCCTTTCAATCTTAGTTGTGGAGGGGGTGCCGTTCAGCTTCAAGTTGTTGTCCTTTCAATCTTAGTTGTGGAGGGCGCAGCTCAGCTCCAGGTCCAGTTGCCGTTGCTAGTTGCAGGGGGGGCACAGCCCACCATCCCTTGCGGGAGTCAAGGAGTTGAACTGGCAACCTTGTGGTTGAGAGCCCACTGGCCCATGTGGGAATCGAACCGGCAGCCTTCGGAGTTAGGAGCATGGAGCTCTAACCGCCTGAGCCACCGGGCCGGCCCCCAGGTTTCTTTTTTTTATTTAATTTTCTGTAAGAGTTTATTTGAGCCAAACTGACAATTGCTGGGAAGATCTCAAACGCTCCCAGATCCAGGTTTCTTTAAAAGCAAAAGGCGTCTTCAGGAAGTAAGCCAAGTGATCAGCCAGACCCAGTACATAAGTTATATCCTTCTGGTAACACTTGCCCCCTCGTATGCCCAGAGACTGAGCTGGTCCTTTAGAGATAATATACACACGCGTTAGCCATACGGTATGAGCACCACATCTAGGAGACAAAACTATGTACCTACTTAGTCATTCCTTTTCAGTCTGGAGATTACTTATCTCTATCAAGGTTATTCATTCTTTATCAACCTGCCAATTATTTCTAGGAGACTAGAGAATAAATTACATCACACAAACATAATTACTATGAATAAACTCTTCAGTAAAATAATAGGATGGTCTGTATCCAGAATCAAAATAATGTTAACCCTTTGACATAGCAAATTTCATTTCTGGGAATTTATCCTGAGATAATCATCCAAGAGAGGAAAGGAAATAATGGGCATGAAGATGCTGTATTATTCAGTGGAATATATATAGTAAACTCTTCATATCTTCAAAGCAATATGAAAATTACTTATGCTCTAACGTGAAATTTTTAAAAATACAAAATCATCTCTATAGTCTTATCATACAACAGGAACTGCACAAAAATCATGTATATAATTGGAAGGAAATAGTAAAGAACACTGTTTTGGTCTATCTCCTCTCAACATCAGCTTTACGACCTTGGGCAAGAACTTTAGCTCTCTAAGACTCAGTTTCCTCATCTGTAAAATAGGTATAATAATAATAAATATCTATTAAGCATTTACTATGTGCCAGGCATTGTGGTGCTAAGTGCTTTCCAGGCCTTATCTTATTTAAAAATCCCCCTCCCCCTGTGACCCTAAGACGCAGGAATGACTTTTTATCATCATTTTCCAAATATAGAAACTGAAGCTCAGAGATGTGAAGTGACTTGCACAAGGCCACATAATAAAGAAGATGTGGGATTTGAGCCCAGGTTCCTTCTCAGCTGATCTCTGAGTCAGAGCTCATGTGATCACCAGGCTAAAGTTGAAGGTAATAATGAAAATTAAAGTTAATATGTAAAAATCTTTTACCATATAGTAGTTGCTACACACATAGATCTACTTGCCTTGTGGATAACTGGGTAATGAGAAACACTAGCATAGGCGGACGGGACATCAGAAAGTGCCCAGCTGTGGAGGCAACCCAGAAGGTTGGGACCCAGAGACTAATAATGGTGATAGCTAATTTATACTAAGTGCTTGCTTTGTACCAGGCACTATTCCAATTGTTAACACATTTAGTCCTTGTAACAACCCTATGAAGTAGGCGGTATTATTATTCCCATTTTATAAGTAAAGAAACTAAGGTACAGAGAGATTAAGAAACTTGCCTGAGGTCACACAGCTTGTAACTGGAGAAACCAGAAATCAAACCCCAGGAAACGCTGGCTCTCCAGTCTACCTGCTTTGCCATCTGGCTATATCTGACTCTGAAAGACTGTGCCAACTATTTGCCCCACCATGTGGTCATCTCAGATCTAGGGATACCAGTGAACATTTTCCCCATTTCACTGGAAGTTCAACTACTGTTCCTATAGTATTTACATGATTTCTTTTAAAAATAAAAATATCTAAAAGTGCGCAAAGTACTTGATAGACATTTCTCCAAAGAAAATATACAGATGGACAGTAAGCACACAAAAAAGATGTTCAATATCACTAATAATTAGGTAAATCAAATCAAAAGCATGAGATACTACTTTACACCCTTAAGAACGGCTATTACAAACAAACAAAATAACAAATGTTGAAAGATTGAAAGTAATGAAAGAAGATATTTCATGAAAATGGAAACAAAAAGAACAAGAAAATCTGGAGTAGCAATACTTATACCAGACAAAATAGACTTAAAACCAACGCTATAACAAGAGACAAAGAAGGACCCAGTAATCCCACTTCTGAGTATTTATCCGAAGAAACCCAAAATGCTACTTCAAGGGAATGTGTATATCCATATGTTCATTGCAGCACTGTTTACAAGGGCCAAGATGTGGAGGCAGGCTGGGTGTTCGTCAATAGAAGAATGGATAAAGAGGAGGTGGTACATATATACAATGGAATATTGCCCGGCCAGGGAAGGGAATAACTTCTTGCCATCTATGGCAGCATGGATGGACCTGGAGGGTATTGTGCTGAGTGAAGTATGTCAGACAGAGAAGGGCAGATGTAATGTGATTTTGCTTATATGTGGAATGTAAAGAACAAAACAAATAAGCAAAACAGAAAAAAACTCATACATACAGAGAACACTGTGATGGTTGCCAGATAGGAGGGGGGTTGGGCTGGGTGAAAAGGGGGAGGGATTAAGAAGTACAAATTGTTAGTTACCAAATAATCATGGGGATGTAAAGTAAAGCATAGGGAATATAGTCAATAATATGGTAACAACTATGTATAGTGCCAGGTGGGTACTAAATTAGTCAGGGGTATCAATTCTTAAATTATATAAATGTCTAACCACTATGCTGTACACCTGAAATTAATACAAAATAGTATTGAATATCAACTGTAATTGAAAAATTTAAAAAGGAGGGGAAAAGGTGAAGGGAAATAAGAGGTTCAAATTTCCAGGTATAAAACAAATAAGTCACGGGGATATAATGTACAGCACAGGGAATATAGTCAATAATATTGTGATAGCATAGTATGGTGTCAGATGGTTGCTGGACTTATCATGGTGAGCACGTCTTTAGGTATAAAAATGTTGAATAACCATTGTATACACCTGGAACTAATATAATATTGTATGTTAGCTATATCTTAATAAAGATCTTAATAAATAAATAAATAAATAAAGTGTTGGAAAGGATGTGGAAAAATTGGAACCCTGTGCATTGCTGGCGGGAATGTAAAATGGCACAGCTGCTGTGAAAAACAGTATCATCGTTCCTCAAAAGATTAAACATAGAATTACCATGTGCTCTAGCAATTCCACCTCTGGGTATATACCCAAAAGAATTGAAAGCAGAGACTTGAATAAATATCTGTACACGTAAATAGCAGCAGTACTCAGAATGGCCAAAAGGTTGAAGCAACCTTTTATGGGCCGAATTCCTACGTTGAAGTCCTAACAACCAAGAACCTCATTACGATTATATTTGGAGGTAGGGCCTTAAACAAGATAATTAAGGTTAAATAAGATCATTGGTATATGCCCTACTCCAATATGACTGGTGTCCTTATCAAAAAGGAAGTTAGGACACACACAAGGGGAAGACTACGTGAAGATACAGGGAGAAGGTGGCCATCTACAACCCAAGAAGAGAGGCCTCAGAAGAAAACAACCTTGTTGACACCTTGATCTTGGACTTCTTGCCTCCACAACTGTGAGGAAATAAATTTCTCTTGTTTAAGCCACCCCGTCTGTGGTGCTCCATGGTGGCAGCCCTAGCAACCTAACATACAACAAAGTGGCCACCAACCGATGAATGAATAATCAAATTGTGCTAGATACATACAATGGACTATTATTCATCCTTAAAAATGAAGAAAATGTTGGCACCTACTACTCCATGGATGAACCTTGAAGACATTATGCTAATTGAAATAAGACAGTCCCAAAAGGCAAATATCGTATGAACCTACTCATATGGAGTACCTCGAGTAGTCAAACTCATAGAGACAGAAAGTAGGATGGTGCTTGCTAGAGGCTGGGTGAGGGGGGAAATGGCGAGTTAGTGGGTAATAGGCACAGAGTTTTAGTTTGGAATGATGGAAACGTTCTGGCATTGGATGGTGGTGATGACTGCACAATTTCAATGTACTTAATGTCACTAAACTGTATCCTTTAAAAACTTTTAGTGATATATTTTACATTACATATTGTAAAAGAGGAAGAACCACAGGGCCAAAATGGCATCACTTGCACTAAAGCCCACGATACCAAACCAAGATTTAGTGTTGTGCCAACCTAACTGTTGTGACAACCTCTCCCAGAAGCACGATTTTAATCAACTGGTCTGGAATTTTCGGATCAACACCAATGAGGTAATCTGTCACATGGGCCCTCTTCCACCTCTCCCCACCCCCCACCATAGAAGAGGCAACCCCAACTGCATGGTAAAAATCCTTCCCGCCCCAAAGTAGTCCTCTTTTCTTTTCTTAGTATCTCCCTTGTCCCACCTTTCTTTTTCTAGAAACCTTCCATTTTGTACAACCTCTCAGACTACCCTCCTAGAGGCCCCATTCAGAAATCAATAACGCCTATTAGATCTCCAAATTTACTTATTTGAATTTTTTAATGGTATGTTTTGTCAACATTTTTCAGTCTTTTTAAAACTAAACTTTTAGTAACAAAATAGAATGATAACCATATTAGTACAATCAGCGAAACAGAAACCACTCTAGATATTGTAAACAAAGAAAACTTAATACCAGGAATTGGTTACAAGATTTTGGAAGAAGCAAAAGAGGGAAATTACCAAAAGCTTAGCAACTGCAGGAAACCACTACTAACCCTGGAGCTGACGAAGTAAAAGAGAAAATGGTGGTGTCACCAGAGCTCAGGAACTCTCTGCACCTTTGAGGCCACTATACCCAGGAGCTCGCTCTTCTGCCCTGGGACCCCCAGGGGCACTACCGGAAATGGGAAAGCAGAAAGAAATGGCTTCTCTTGCTCACCTTCCAATCTCTGGCCAGTGCCTCCTGCTGGAAGATCCTAACAGAAGCAAACTGAAAAGAGATTCTGGGAAAGGTAGTTTGCAGGCTTCCAGACTAGGGCAATACTGAGAGGGGCAAACTGATTGATGACAGACTCTGTCCAACTCAGAGGTCTTTAAACAAAGTAATCAGAAAAAATGGAGCAGCAAGGTGAACGTAAATGAAGTTCTGAAACTCACAGGAATCCTGTGGATATTTATTACCTTCTGTCAACCCTGCCTCTAGTTTTTGTGGAGCTGTCCATTACTAATCCCTGGGGTTATCCGGGGCTGTCAATCAAGGAGGATGTCCCCTCCTACTCCACAGGGGTGGGCAAGAGACCCAAAGGACTCAATCTCTACCTCTTCTGCCCTTGGGCAGTGATTAGTTCAGGGAAAGGCCCATGATCCAAGCAGGCCTATTCATAGCCATTTTGGGGAATTGCTGGTCACATGAGGGATCACCCACTTTCAGAGATCACGAGCTATAAGGACCCCATAAGCCTGAAGGTGCTGGAATCATCTTCCTACTAAGGAGAGAGGGCCTGCCTGGGAATGTAATTTCAGTTTTTTAGCCACTGTGTCAACTACTGGTTAGTGTTGGACCTGGCATAAATTAAAAACCCTAAGATTTCTGCTTCTAGTTCTTTAAACAATTTTATCTTCACAGCTTTCTCACGTGGAATGCAGTTGATTCAGGTCTCCTCACTTTAAGTTTATTCAGTGGTTTTTGTGGGGGTTTTTTTAACCCCTAAATGCAGGTTCAACTAGTTCAGTGACCTTTTTATATAACACTCTAGACTTACACTTAGGAGCCACCCTCATGGTGTGGATCCCTGCACTGTGGCCCTATAATTATGAGCTTTGAGAACTTCTGTCAATAATTGTCTTGGACAGGGTCCAGTTTTCTATTGAGTTCTGGTGTGTACAGAAAGGTGTCTCTGTGACTTGCCAGTGGGTTTGTTTGCTTAGTGATGACAAAAGTCACCAAAGCCAGGGAAAACCTAGGAACCACTGCCTCTACCCAAGTCACTCGGTGAAAATCAGAGCATCTTGGGTACAACCAAATGCCTTTGGAGTTTCTTGTGCCTGTAGTTATCAATATGATATTTGCATAACTGGAATTCTTTCTGTTGCAGGTGACAAAAACCCCAATCAACCTAGGTGCAAAAGGGAAATTGTTGGCTCCTGTAAATGAACATTTTACGGAAATCCTCAGGCATGGTTGGGTCCGGATGCAGGAATCTCTCTCTTTCCATCTCTAGAAGCTCTTGTTTTCTTTTTTCCTTAAGGCACCAGGTTGTAATTCTTATCAAGCATCCCGAATAAACATGGGCCCGGCACTTGGTCAGAGCACACCTGGAGAGTGGTGAGCCGTGGGGGAAGTCATTCCCCAAGCAAGGAGCGAACAAATGATGGGAACACAGAGGGTGACATACCAAGAATGGGGTGGTGGGCGCTGTGTGCCCTAGCGGAAAGAAGAATTTTATCACTGGTATTGTTTAGAGTCACTGGCAGTCATGATAATAAAAAGCCGACTGACTTTTTGTCAGTTTTTATTATTGTTTTTAAATTACCCACAGACAGTGCTCCCCTTAATCCCTGCCCCCAGGACAATGGCTCCCACCACTGCCTTTGGCACACCACGAGATGTAGGACACTCAGCTCACTCTCCCGAGGAGCCAAACAACTCCCACAGCTTTACCTACCACCTCCTGGCTGGAAGCTTCCAAATCTCTCTCCCGTGGCGGCATCGTCATCTGCCTACAGGACATTTCCAATGAAACATCCTGCTACGTCTGATACGCACCTCCACCTTGCTTCTCCCCCTGCACTTCTGATCTCTGAAGACACACCTACATAACAAGCAGTGAAGAGAGCTATCAGGAATGCATGAGGTGCACCCCTAATCTTTCAGGCAAATCAGCAAGGGTCTTGCTTAAACTGCTCTGTGCTACAGAGCTGTTTATGGGGCTGACCGAAGGTAACCTGACATTGACACCAAGTTGTTTATTCACAAAATCTCTTTCACAAATGTCCAAGAGACACAGAGTCTATGTTTTCCCCAGACACTTCTCAGACAAGAAAAATAATGAATTACCTTACTCATGTCTTGCCCTTTGTTCCTACATGAACTCCTGATTTTGTGGTGCCCAGTCCTGGAGGAGTCATTCGGGAATGTCTGAAAAGGTTCTCTGAGTGTCCTCTAGTGTGTCACGGACAGTTCCTGGAGCAAATTTGGGGCAATGGAGGCAGAGCTGGGAGGTAGGGAAGCCCTACAGAGTTCAATCTTTTCTGAAATTTATCTCCAAAACTGACCCCATTCCAGATTTTCAATGGGATTATTTGGGTTCATTTCCACAACCCCAACCTTTACCCCTCAACCCTGACAAGGCTAGTCCATGCAATAAAATATGCAATAAAATATTTTCCAAGTGCCCAACGGTTTCTTTTACACTTACACACCAGGACCTGCTCTTTCCAACCACCCTGTGAGGGCTGGAAGAGTCATTTCCCCACCTCAGAGAAGAGGAAATTAACATGACTTGTCTAAGACCCCACAGCTGGTGAGCAGACGAGCCAGGACCCAAACAAGGACCTGTGCTCCAAGGTCTCACATGATGCTCATTGTCAGGGAAGGATGTCACCACGCTGAGCAGGGCTACTCCACTCCCAGATGCCGCCCCCACTGGTCTGTCCCAGTAATCAAATTAACACCCCTAGAGAGTCCTCCCTTTGGGGAACAGAATTGCATTGTTATATAGTGGCTGGTGTGAATTCACTTATCAGATTGCCTCCTGAGATCATAGCACCAAAGATGTGGGCATCTTGCCAGGAAGAAAAGGAAATCGCAGGCAGGCCGCCAAGAGCTGTATGGAAAGGGGAGACTCACAAGGCGTGTCCCCACGGGGGACTGAGCCCCTGAGGGCATGGGATTCCTAGAGCAGAACTAGGAACAACCAAAGGACAGTCCATTTGCCTTCTGTCTGTGTCTAGATTCTCTTCCCCCAAAGAGGGACAGAGGTCAGGCGTAGGCATGACCCCTCTGGCTGCACTCACCCACCTGCAATCCTAAGGCCAACTGTGCTCTGCAGAAGGAAACACAGGAGAAAGGACAAAAGAGATTATACAGGAGGTTGTCACTTACACTGGTGCTCTTCCCTAAAGCTACTGATCTGTCCTACTCTGTCACGTGCTTGGAGAAACATCAGCTCTATTTCTGTTGTTAGCCATTCATTCATTCATTTATTCATTCATTGAAACACATTACCTGAGCACTTCACATTGGCTTCCAGGGAGCCAGTGAGACTCGGACATACCCTCCAGGCCCTCACTGACTTCCTGGCCTCTTCCTAAAGTCCCAAGCTCCCTGGTCAACTTGACCCTAGAGTTTCTTAACCTGGGATCCACTGACTCTTGGAAGCAATCAGTGGAACCCTTGCACATTTTTACTTACGATTATGAATTTCTCCGGGGAACAGTCCCTTCCTTGCCTTCATCAGCTGCCCACAAAATGACCTCCTGCTTAGGGTCATTACCAAAGCAGTGCTGCCGTGTTATTCTTCTGCAGAAATTTCTAGTAATACACAGTGTGCTGGAAATCCTTCCCATTTGCAACAGCAGGTTCTATAAAAGGAATAGATGCACTAATCAACCAACCATGTAGTTGGACCTTCTCTATATAATAAGTTCCTTTTTTAAATGAGGACTAATTTTATTCATGTTTGGTAACAGCAAGCTAGAGCTGTCAACACAGACGTTTATACATGTCGCAAAGGCCCTAAAATAGCACTTGAAGCCAGCCACTAGATTCCATAAAGCCGATGCCTTAATGGAACCATTCTTCTCTTATTGCAAAATAGTTTCCACATTGATAAACATGGTGTCAACTGTGGCAAAGAAGTGTAGGTTTAGGGTTTTGCTCTTTGTTTTTTTAAATAGCAGCACGGCTGTTTTGCAGGAAGAACTGTTTACATTATATTTTCAGATTAATATTAGATTGGTATATTTTAAGCAGAGTTTAAAGGGTGAGAGCCTGTTTTCCTCATAAAATAAGATTAATTCGCCATTTTAAAGAAATGAATCCAGTCTGGTTCAATAGCTTCCCTATTGGTTGCTAGCTACACTGAGGGTTTTAGCAGTCAAATGGAAAACCCCAATGAGATCATAGCAAGTGAAATAACATACAGAAGTTTATATGCAGTGATTCCTGATAATATCTGCACTTAGCTACTTTGCTCCCTCCTCCTTCCCTTTTATTCCCCTCCTGAAACTTTTCTGAGCTCAGAGCAAGGGATTCACTTTGCAACCAGCATCCCAAGCATACTTGTATCTTGAACAACTGTCAAGCAATTATTGAGTGACTACGGTACTGGGCTTTACTAGAAGCACTTAGGAAAAGGCAGTTAAAATCTAACTGTGAAGAGAGGTCTGACACAAAATAAACAGAAACTAACGTAAGATGATAGTTAAGTATTAAATTATGAAGTGCTGACTCAGAGTGCTATTTGAGCTTAGAAAACAGAGACAGCAAAGTTGGTTTGATTATTGGAATAGATGTGAAGTAGAGGAAAAATTGAGTTGGACCTTGAGAAAACATGACAGTGATCATACCAAAACCAGTACCAGTAACAGGGAAAAGAAGTAAATACATAAAGTACCAAGTTTACAACTTATTTCCAGCAAATGCTTTGTATGAATTATCTAATTTAATCTTCAGAGCAACTCATTTCACAGATGAGGAAACTAAGGCTCAGAGTTAAGCACCTTGGTCAATGATGGAATTTTGTCTGCAACCCAAGCCCATGTTCTTTCCACCACACAGTTCACCTCCCCAAGATATGGGCAACAGCACCCTTCCTTTTCTCTTGATGAAAACTATCTTTTAATATTTTGGAATGGTCAAACTAGTACATTAAGAGTCAAGAAGACCCATCCCCTTGGCTGCACCCAGACTCTCAAAAAATAGACCTATTTTGTTAGCTGAGTCAGAAAGATCTGATCATTCATCTGGCTCAGAGTGTGTCCTAAATCCCTGAAGGACTAGAATGAGAAGTAGGGGACTTCCACAAACTAGAAACAGAAGATGGCAGGCCAAAGAAAAGCCCCTACGCCCCAAGTAGGAAGAGGCAAGGAAATGTCCAGCTTTCTAAAAGATCTGAGCCAATGCTAAGGAACTCCAGGCAAACAGGAGGGGCCCCATTGAAGCCACATATATGTCTACTACATGCTATTACATAGCACAGGATCGCAGGTGACGCAATCCAGTTTAACCTTAGGATATGTGGCCCAGTCTCCAAGGGGCCCTCAATGATAACAGCACTTCCTGAATTCACACTCTTGGGCAGTCCCCTCTCACACTGCGGCAAAGTTGGTCTGTGTGATCAATAGCATGTGATAGAAGTGATGGGATGTCACTTCTGAGATTAGATTATAAAAGACTGTGGCTTCCATGGGCTCTCTTCTTCTCCCCTCCCCTCCTGTCCTACTTCTCCTCTGCCTTCTTCCCTCTCCCTGCTCACTGAAGTCAGCTGCCATGGGATAAGCATCCCTATGGAGACACCCCATGGTGAGAAGCTGAAGCTTGTGGACAACCACGTGAGTGAGCTTAGAAGCAGATTTCCCAACCTGAGTCAAACCTTAAGAAGATTGTGGCCCAAGAAATAGCTTCACTGGCAGCGCATGAGAGACCTTAGTCAAATCCATCCAGCTGAGCTGTTCCTTATGCTCGACCCCAGAAACTGTATGAGATGATAAACATTTGCTGTGTTAAGCTGCTACACGTTATATTAGCTCTTATGTTGCTAATATAGGGTAGGATGGGCCTTAAGCACCAGATAGAAGAGATGCTCCTGACCAACCCAGCCGAACAGAGGAAAACGATCTGTGGGATTTTCCTGCCTCCAGGTCCCAATGCTCACGCTCCTGTTTCACGTTTCCACACAGGCTGTTCTTTCTGCCTGGGGCATCTTCCCCTGCACGTGTGCCTGTCTGCCTGTCTGCCTGTCTACTCAAACATCCCCTCCTGGAGGAATCGCCCTGACCTCCTCAGCTGGGTAACTCTGCCTTTTAGGATCCCAGTCTTCCTCCCCTCTCTGTGCTGCCTTTTATCACAGCCATGATTTGTGATGGCCCGTTTTCTTCTCTGTTCATCCCATTAAACTATAAGCAACTTGAGGGCAGGGCTGGTCCCAGCCTCTAGCTGAGTACTTGGCACACAGGCAGCACCCAGGAAGGACGACACGGATTTCTAGGCGCTCAGAGCCAAAGGAAGCTCCTGAAAAAGAGAAACAAGTAACTACAAAGCAAATCACGAGTGGCTTGAAGCAAGGAATTCTGGGTACACTCGGGAAAGGGAATTCCTCTCAGAGAAACCAAGGGCTAGCTAGCTAGCATAGGTGTCGAGGCAACCAAGCCACCTTCCTCAGAGCAGAAACACCATTCAGACTGGGCTGAGCAGGGGCGCCTTGGACCCTAAGGCCAGGCCTGAGACCAGGAAGCCTGCTCTGGACAGGACACCGCATCCAACCAGGCCTGGAGCCTCATGCCAACCCAACCCCCCCCGGCGTAACAGCCAGGCTGTCTTTATTTAGGATCCAGACAGAGCTGCCGTGAGGGAAAGGCGCCTGGGGCCAGGTTTGAGACCAGCGGATCAGCCAGTCTAATCTGGGCACAGACTTTTTGGTTAATCAGAAACTAGGCTGCAGTGGAGGAGGGGAGCACTCACTGCACAGAACTTTTCCGTTTGTTTACTTTTTAAGATTTTATTTAGAAAAAGTCAGTTCAAACTCCTAAGAAATGGATGTTTCCTACATCTTAATCCAGACACAGGGGTAGGGAAGGAGGCTATCCTGGGAACAGAAATCCCCTTGAATCCCGGTGCCCCTACAGCCGAACTTAATCGGCACAAATACCCTCAGCCCAGACACGTGAGCTCAGGAGCACCAGCAGCAGCGCCCCAGGAGTCTGAGATCAGAGTTACGCGCTGACATGACGGGTGCGTCATCACTTCTGGAGGCCCGCCATGGTGAACCCAGCCCGACTCCAGTCACCACCTACAGTCCGAGGAACATATATATATATACAGATGTGTGTGTGTATACAGAGGGTGCCAAAAATGTACACATTTTAAGAAAAGAAAAAACTGTATTAAAATTGTAATACTCAATATATACCAATACCAAAAGATGAATACAAGTCATGTTCGACTTCTGCAATTACAAGAGGTGCTCAAAGTGGTTACCATCAGCGTCCAGACACTTCTGATGACGGCGAACTACTGCTTGAGCATAGATAACGTCTCTTAAAATGTGTATACATATTTTGGCACCCATACATATACAATCATATATATACTCATATATACACACATATATACATATATACCGTGTTTCCCTGAAAATAAGACCTAGCTGGACAATCAGCTCTAATGCGTCTTTTGGAGCAAAAATTAATATAAGACCCAGTCTTATTTTCCTATAAGACTGGGTCTAATATAATATAATATAATATAATATAATATAATATAATATAATACCAGGTCTTATATTAATTTTTGCTCCAAAAAACACATTAGAGCTGATTGTCCAGCTAGGTCTTATTTTCGGGGAAACACAGTATATATGTATACACACACACACACACACACACACACGCACACACACACCTGTATATTCCTCACCAGGCGAAGTTTTGAATCAACATAGATTTATATTTATACCCTGTTTCAGTTACAGTACTTTAAGAACAAGAGAGATCAAGTTATAAATATTTTCCCTTGTTTTCTTACTTTACATGTGGTACTTCTCTGCCCTACAGAAAATTTTTCAATTCTATAATCAAATTTATCAGTCTTTTCTTTTTGCCATCGAGGTGTTGTGCCATGTTTAGACAAGTCTTCCTCATCGCAAATTATATCTTTTTGAAGTATCCCATGTTTACTTTGAAAGTTTTTAATGGTTTCATGTTTTTAAATCAATTTTACACATAATAATTTACATATAATAAAATGCACCCACTTCAAGTATACAGTTCAATCAGTTTTGACAAATACGTACAGCCAAGTAACTAGCAATATAATTCAGAGCATTTCCATCAACCACTCGATTGATTTCCCTCCACTGGGTCTTCATCCCCTTTACGGTCAGTCCCCACTTACCACCCCCACCCCCAGGCAATCACCAATCTGCTTTTTCTCCCTTTAGTCTTTCCTATTCTAGAATATCGTACTGGAATTATACGGTGTATCTTTTATATCTGGCTTATTTCACGAAGCTTAATCTCTGTGAGATTTATTCATGTTAGTGTATCTTTTTCTTGTTTATTGTTAAGTGGCATTTCATTGTATGGATTAAATCACAGTTCGTTTATCCTTTCGCCTGTTGGACATTTTCTAGTTTGGGGATATTATGAATAAAACTGCTTGGCTTCACTTTTTGTTTTGTTTTATTTCTGATGATGTAATTTTGTTAACAGATTTTATTTTTTTAGAGCAGTTTTAGGTTCATAGCAAAAGCAAGTGGAAAGTAGAGAATTCCCACACACGCACAGCTTCTCTCAATATCAAAATTCCCCACCAGAGTGGTACATTTGTTATCATTGATGAACCTACACTGACACATCTTTGTCACCTAAAGCTTATAGTTTAGCTTAGATTTCACGCATGGCATTATACATTCTACTGGTTTTGCCGAATGCATAATGAAATGTATCAACCATTATAGTACCATACAGAATTGTTTCACGGCCCTAAACATCCTCTGTGATCTGCCTATTTATCCCTCCCTCCTCCAATCCCTGGCAACCATTGATCTTTTTACTGTCTCCACAGTTTTGCCTTTTCCAGCATGTCATACATTGGAATCATACAATATATAGCCTTCTCAGACTGGCTTCTTTCTCTTAGTAATATGCTGTAAGGTTCCTCCATGTCTTCTCATGGCTTGATAGCTCATTTCTTTTTAGTGCTGAGTAGTATTCCATTGTCTGGATGTACCACAGTTTATTTATCCATTCTCCTCCTAAAGAATATCTTGGTTGCTTCCAAGTTTTGGCAATTATGAATAAAACTGCTATAAACATCATGGGCAGATTTTTGCATGGATGTAAGTTTTCAAGCCCTCTGGGTAAATACCAAGGAGTATAATTGCTGAATCATATGGTAAGAGGATTTCAGTTTTGAAAGAAACTGCCAAACTGTCTTCCAAAGTGGCGCTACCGTTTTGCGTTCCCACCGGCAATGAATGTGACTTCCTGTTGTTTCACATCCCCGTCAGCATTTGGTGGCCTCAGTGTTTTGGATTTGGGCTATTCTAGTACGTGTGTAGTGATAGCTCATTGTTTTAATTCGTCTCTCCTGATGACATATCATGTTGAACATCTTTTCATATGCTTACTTGCCATCTGTATATCTTCTTTGGTCAAGTGTCTCTTCAGGTCTTTTATCCATGTTTCCATTGGATAGTTTTCTTATTGTTGAGTTTTAAGAGTTCTTTGTATATTTTGGATAACAGTCCTCTCTCCACAAGATGTGTCTTGCAAATATTTCCTCCCAGTCTGTGGTTTGTCTTCTCATTTTCTTAAATTGGCTTAACTTTTTGTAGCTAAAACTTTGATCTATCTGGAATTTATTTTAATCTAAGTAGTGAGATTGGGAGTCCAAGTTTTGTTTGTTGCTTACAGATAGGATAATCCAGTAATCCCAACATGATTTACTGAATAATTCATTTTTCCTCAATAATTTGAAATGCCACTTTTATACTAAATTCTCATACGTATTTGGATCTAAATAACAGAATGCTTTTTAAAGTATCTACGAGTTACGTAAAACAAGAGATGCCTATGTATGACTTAACACTTCTTCAGCAATGACAAGGTACCCTAGCCATTTTCATGCATGTTCACCATTGCCTAGAGTTTATTGTAATTAGTGGTTTTGTGAGCCACTTTGAGCTGAAAATTTCCCCAAGAACAAATTGGGGATTCCCTGAGAATATAGACCTCTTCAAACTGACCTACTCCCTCAAACCAGCCATTCCCTAAAGGTAGCAATCCAGTTACCTCCTATATCACCATGCCTTCACACAATGTTTCTTCTCCCATCATGGAAAAGGACCCTTTTGCTCCTATTCAGATGGGAAAGCTGTGGAACAGAAGGTATACTATCTCTGAAAATCACTGGATACCTGCCCTACACACTGGCCACTCCCTCTCCTCGTAGACTATTTCTTAAAACTGTTCCTGGGCCCGAGGCTCCCTGAAGAGAATGTGGCAATGTGTGCTCTGGTCCTGATCCAAATAAAATAAAGACCACTTCTGTTTGGTGTTCATTGCTGACATTCCTCCAGGCCAGCAGAAAACCACCTAGGAGTGGAGGGTGGCCTCGCCTCACCCCTCAGCGGCAGCACAGGTCAGGTTCGCTGGCCCCAGCTCAGTGGTCCAGGCAGGAAGAGGAGGTCTTTACCTTGGCCTCTCCCCCTCCCGTACCTCTTCTCCACCTGAGCTGCCTTCCCAGCATTGCCAGCTGCCACCCTTCCCACCCTGGGCTTCTCCCTCCCTTTCTTTCCCATTGAGTATTGTTTTCCTTTTCATAAAAATAAGCTTGCAGCTTTCCTCAGGAAGGCAGGAGGTCAGAGGTCAGCAGAGAGCCCTCAGGGTGGAGTGGTTGTCTTGGGTGAGACCGAGTAGAGACCATGAGCTAGAACTCAGCTGAGAAACCAGAATTGGGCCAGTTTCAGGACTTTCAAGATTGCCATAACTCAGTTACTCACTGCTCCCCGGACATTATGTTCACAAGAGTTTGTGATTAATATTTCACAGAGAACAGATTAATAAAACATGCAATTAAATGTTCCCTTTTAGCAACTCGATCTGATGAAAGGCCTGCAGCCTCAGATCTCCACTGTGGGGTTAACTCTGCTGGCAGATCTGAGATGAGGTCAGCTGCTCAGGAGAGATGAAGGAGGCAGCAGCCTTCCTCTCAGCCCCACAGTGAGCAGCCTTGGGAGGGCGCAGGGCAGAATAGAAAGTAGGGTACTGAGGGGTGTCAGGCGGGGACTCGGGACTGGAAAGGGCACTCCTGGCTCCGATGCTCACTTGAGCCTCCATTCCTCATCTCTACAACGCTGGGGGCAATGCCCTCTCAGGGGATTGTCATAAGGAAACCTGTCACGTTGTACAGGCTCAATGAAAGGTGCTTACTACTCCAGTCAAATTATCCGAGACTCGTTAGAATGACCTGGCTCTGTTCATGGGAAATGTTCATAAATTAGCACCTTCCTCACAGCGCGATGATGAATCTTGGTTAAAAATTACACTTCTATAAAAGGTACCATGTACTTTCTCCCTTCTTACCATCCCCTTTCTCTTCCCCTCACCCAGCCTACCCATTATTCCTCTGACGGCACTCTGTCTATGCCACCACCTGCAATAGCCCCCTTACGGACTTCCTAGCCCCTTTCTTGCCCCCATTCCACCCAGTTTCCACACATTAGCAGAGTGAACTTTTGTAATTGAAAACTGGGTCCTTGCACTACGGTGGCTAACACTCGCCAGTGGCTTTCCATCTCACTTAGAGTAAAATCCTTGCCATAACCTATGCGTACCTATAGGAACTGGCCCCTGGCCACTTGTCCCACCTCATCGCCAACCAGTCTGTCCCTGCTCACTCTGATCTTGCCCCACCACCTTCCTTTTTCCTTAAACTAACTCAGGGCCTTTGCACATGCTATACCTGGAAACTCACGTCCCCCCCTTACAGGCCAAATTGTGTCCTCCTAAAATGCATATTTTGAAGTCCTAACCTCCAGTACCTCAGAGCATGACTGTATTTGGAGAGAGGACTTTGAAAGAGGAAATTTAAGTTAGATGAGGCCACATGAGTGGGGCCTAATCCAATATGACTGGTTCCTTATAGAAAGAGATTAGGACACAGACAAACACAGACTGAGGGACAACCATATGGGGTCACAGTGAGAAGGCAGCCATCTGCAAGCCAAGGAGGCACTTGCCAACACCTTGATCTTGGATTTCCAATTTCTAGAACTATGGGAAAATACATTTCCGTGGTTTCAGCCCCCAGTCTGCGGTACTTTTGTTACTGCAGCCCTTGCAAACGAAGACGATCCCCATCTCACACGGCTGGCTCCTTCCTCTCTCAGCTCTCAGCATACACGTCACGTCCTCAGAGAATATGTCCACAACCCCTCGGTCTAAACTACATCCTCCCATCATTTGTTTTCCTTCACAGTAAAATGTTTCACAATGTGAAATGATTTTATTTGTTGAACAGTACTTTGTCTATGGGACGCTAGAATAAAAACTCAGTGGGAGCTCATACTCTTGTTGCTCTTGTCTGCCTCGTGGCTCTGCTAGGAGAGTAGCTGGCACAGGGCAGGGACATGGAAAATATTTATTGAATGTCCACGATGCCAAGTGCCAAAGAGGCTCTTCACAGAGACAAATGTGAAATGGTTCCCGACCCGGGGAAGCATGGTGCCTATTGTGTGCCAGGAATCCTGGCACTCAGGAACTGCACAGGCCCGAGGAGCAGACAGGGCATGGTCTGGAGAGGCCAGCACGGACTTGCAGAAGCACAAAGGGGAAGGAGGTTTCCGGCATGTCTGAAAGGAGAGAAACGACGATGTGACGGTGGGCAATACCAGCAGTTCAGTTGGCTTAGAAGGACCTGTGCTTGTAGGATGTGGCAGGACAGTGGAAGGAAGAGGTAGAGAGGGACTTCACCATGAAGCCAGGCTAAGAAGGAGTGAACTTCTCTCTCTCTCTCTCTCTCTCTCTCTCTCTCCCTCTACTTCTTCATTTTTTCCTTTTCTCTCTCTTTTACCCTTTCTTAAAACAAGGGGAAAAATGTAACCTCATAGGTGTGTTGTTAGAACAGAATGAAATAATGTATGTGGAAACATCCTCTAATGTGTCAGATCCCTAGTTGATTAAAATTAGTTGAATAAAAGTCAGTTGCGTAATCATAATACACATTTCGTTTCTTGGACTCACATGGGCGGTGCACTCATCCACCCACATCTTCAATCATGTACCTATTAACCTTTACACATCGAACGGCTTGCTGTCTACACACCTTTTCTTTGCCCATACAAAAGTGGAATCACGCACATACTTACCGGGCATCAAATGATATGAGCAGGGGATGCGTTCAAGCCTGAAATAATCCTACAGTTCAGCTAAAATTGTGGTTTCTAATTTAACTCCACTGTGATTAGGGAAAAAAAATTTGTATGACTTGAGTCCTCTTAAATTTTTTCAGATCTATTCTGTCGGCCAAGAATCTGGTCTTATTGGTAAATGTTCCCTACGCATTTGAAAAAAAAAAATGTGTATTCTGCTGTTGTTGAGAAAAGTAGTCTATAAATGTCAATTAGTACAAGTTGGTTGACAGTGTTTACTTGTTCTATCAATTACTTAGAGAGGGGTATTGAAATATCTGACTATAATTGGGGATTTGTCCATTTCTTCTTTGCAGTTCCATCAGGTTTTGCTACATGTATTTTGTAGCTCTATTATTAGTCAAATAAACATTTAGGATTGTTATATCCTCTTGATGGAGTGATTCTTTATCATTATGAAATGACCTTATTTATCCCTGGTATTATTCTTTATGCAGAAATCTACTTTGTCTAATAATAGAGCCAGTCCAGCTTTCTTTTGACTAATGCTACCATGTTATATCTTTTTCTATCTTTTTATTTTAACATATTTGTGTCTTAATATTTAAATTATAGGGAGCATAGAATTGGGTCTTGCTTTTTGTCCAATTTGACTATCTCCTCTTAATTAGGGACACTTACGTGTAATACAATTATTGCAATAGCTAGGCTTAAGGCTATCATCTTGATACTTGTCTCCTACTTGTCCCATTGCTCTTTGTGTCCTTTTACTGGCTTTTGATTGCATATTTTTTATGATTCAATTTTATCTCTTTTGTTGGCTTCTTAGCTTTAACTTTGTTATCTTAGTGGGTGTTTAAGCATTTACAGTATACATCTTTAACTTATCACAGTTTATCTTCAGATGATACACTATACAAGTATATATAGATAGATAGATAGATAGATAGATAGATAGATAGATAGATAGATATGTATCTACAGAGGGTGCCAAAAAAGTGTATATACATTTTAAGAAAGGAAAAAACTATTAAAATTGTAATACTCAACATATACCAATAACAAAGGATGAATACAAGTCACGTTTGACTTCTGCAGTTATAGGAGGTGCTCAAAGTGGTTACCATCAGCATAATTTTAATATAGTTTTTTCCTTTCTTAAAATGTGTATACATTTTTGGGCACCAAGAAAGTTATAATAGCTTATTTTTGGGTCATATTTTCCTACTTGTTTGCATGCCTGGTGATCTTTGATTGATGCTAGACACTGTGACTTCTACCTTGTCGGGTACTGGATATTTTTGTATTCTTACATATATGTTTGACCTGTGTTCTAGGATACATTTAATTGCATACAGTTAATCCTTTCACATCTCACTTTTAGGATGTATTAGGCAGGACCAGAACAGTGTTTAGTTTAGGGCTAATTCTTCCCCACTAGTGAAGCCCTGCTGAGTACTGTATCCAATGCCCCATGATTGGTGAAATTTGCCATTCTGGCTGATGGGAATATTCCTGGCCCTGTGTGAATTCCAAGGATGTCCCCTCTAATCCTATGAGGAGATTTTCCTCCCTTCTTCAAGTAGTTTCTTCATGTGCATGTGCTGGTCAGTACTTACCTGAAAACTTAACAAAGACCCTCTGCAGATCTCTGGGGTTCTTGGCACTCTGTCCCACAAGCCTACCTGCCATGGTCTCCCTGAACTCTCAAGCGTGTATCCTCAACCCCAGAGAGTCCGCCAAGCTCTGCCTGGTTTGCATCTTCCTCTGAAACTCTCTCCAGGCAATAAGCAGGGGCAATTTATGGCTTGTTGTGTTTGTTTCTCACCTCTCAGGAATCATTCTTTCTCTGCCTAATGTCAAGTGTCTTTAAAACCATAGGTTTATATATTTTGTCTGGTTTTCAATGATATTTCTGATCCCTGTTACTCTATCTTGTTTAGAAGTAAAAGTCTTCCAGAGCCAAAATTATGGAAAAGCTGTGAAAACAACTTTAAGTATTTCCCACTCAACGAAAGGATAAAAAACAAATTGTTTAATGCTGACCAAGAAATTGAATGGTGATGGTTTCACTGATATACTGAAAGAAGACATTAAAGGATTAATTGAGAAGCAGAGAGGAATGTTAAGTACAAAAAGTTATTAGTATCCTGCATTTCTGGGAGACGTAGGGCTTTTCCATGGTAATTCTGACTGTGAGGTACGAGGCTTTTTCTCCCAGCACTGATCTTTGACTCTAACTCCACTCCAAGTACAAGGAGACTCCCCAGTCCTGCTCTCCATTTCCTTTCTGTTCACTCAGCTTCTAAGCAGCATTCAAGGGCATGGCCTGGAGTAGAGGCTGGAGAAAGTAAAAAGCTGCTGAACCGGTTCTCCTCACCCAGACTCCAGGGAATGGCCACATGTAAACTGAAACTGTTATCACTCTCTTCCCCACCAAATATTTGTCAAGTGCTGCTTCTCACAGCACTGCAGCCAAAGCAGAAGTCTATCTTTTTAACCTTGGCCTCTGACCCCGGGTGCTGACCCAGCTGCAAACTTCTTGCCAGGTTTGGGGGTGGTGGGGATGGAGAAAATATCAACTACACTCTTTGGCTTCAGGGGCTGAAAGCCCCAATTAGCACATGTGAAACCATTAAAGAATACTCCAAGAGTAAATTTTAGATTTTCATTTCCAGACTGAAAAGGCCCACTGAGTACCCAGCACAGTGAATGAAGAGACCCCACCACCAACATGGCACTTTGTCGTGAAATTTTCCAAACCAGGAGTTAAAGAAAGATCCTAAAAGGTTAAAAGAGCAAAAAACATGTTAAAGAGCAGAGGTACAAATGGAGTCAAACTTCTCTATATTAACCCTGGAAGCTAGAAACTAATGGGGCAATGGCTTCAAAAGTCAGCGAGGGAAAATGATTTTCAATTCAAAATCATGTACTTGGCCAAATTACCAAATGTGAAGATAAAAGAAAAGCATGCAAGATCTAATAATAATGACAATAATATCTCCCATGCATCTTTTCTTTGGCAGCTGCTGAAAGATGTACTTCAGCAAAATGAAGTAGCCAAGAAAAAAAAAAAAAAAAAAGGAAAATGACATCCAGGAAACAGGTAGAAGGATGTAAATCCCAGGATGACAATTGTGCAGCTAAGAGAGCAACTAGTTCAGGTTGGAACAAGAAGATGGAATAATCCAGGAGGAAGGTCTCCAGAGGGAGGGAAAAAAATGGGATGGATAGATTTCATAGGGTAGGTAGATAGATGGAAATGAGCAGGAGGAGAAATTTAGCCCCAGTTAGAAAGCCCCTTGCTGCAGCTCCTACTTGGGTCAAGACCCCTTGCAACTGCCCAGCAGGATTCCAGATTTACACATACTTCTAAGGGATGTGTTTACACATGCCCCAAAACCAAGGGGATATGTTTACAGTGCCCCTAAATCAAGGGGATGTGTTTGCATATGCCCCTAAATCAAAGAAATGCACTGCTAAATGCCAGAGGACCGGTTCTCAGGAAGAGAAAGAGATAAGAGAAGGGAGAGGGGGAGGCAAGTTACCCACAGAAATAAAAACCCTCGCACAGCGTAAGGCGAGGCTGCTTCCCTCTCTTGGGTCGTCCTGCTCCATGTCTTGGAGAGTACTTTCTCTTAATAATTAACTTCCTGCTGTTTTATTCTGGACAAAATTCTGTCTCTTGATTAAATTCATTCCTTCAAGAAGATGAAGAGCCGAGGTTCAACATCATTTCCTGGTAACAGACTGATATTTCAACATTTAGAAAATAACATTTTTAGGCTACTGATATGATGCACTATGTGATAAAAATTAAGGATCGGTATAGAAAATTAAGCAAATAGGGAAAAAAGTACAATTGTTAACCAGAAAAAGTAAAAATTTGTACAAGAAAAATGTACGTCATGTGGCTTTGCCATGGAAAAAATTTACATAGTTACAATAAGATAAATTGTCAACAACTGAAAAATTGTGATAACAGTTATTGGGAAGATGGAAAAGGAAAAATAGGAACTAGAGGCGTGGATTTAAAAAGAGAAATCTGCATCTATTATAATCAGAAGTGTAATAAACTATGCCTGAAATTAATAAATCAAGAAAACCTGCATGAACTGCTGTTACTAAGCAATGTGGATCTACAGAAAAGTAAAAAGTTGAAAGTGGTTACTTCTAGGAGCAAAAATGAGGAAACAGAGGAATGGGGTAGGGGGTCTGATGTTTTCCACTGTAACTTTTCTAATACTATATATTTACTTTTTGACAACCAAGAGCATTGCTTTCATGATGTTTTGACTGTGGTAAAATATCCGTAACATAAAATTTACCATTTTAACCATTTCTGAGTGTACAATGCAGTGGCATTAAGTATATTCTCATTGCACAGCTGTCACCACCAGAACACTTCCATTACCCCAAACTGAAATTTCATACCCACTCAGCACTAACTCTCCAGTTCCACCTCCCCCCAGCCCCTGGCAACCAGTTTTATTTTTTTCCTCTATGAATTTGACTATTCTAGGTATCTAATATAAGTGGAATCCTTCAATATTTGTCCTTTGGTGATGGCTTTGTTTCACAACACATAACATCTTCCAAGTTCACCCATGTTGTAGCGTGTGTCAGAATTTCCCTCCTTTTTAAGGCTGAGTAAATACTGCACTGTGTGTATTATATGTACCACATTTTGCTTGTCCATTCACCTGATGATGGACAGTTGGAGTGTTTCCACCTATTGGCTATTGCAAATAGTGCTGCTATGAACATGGACGTGAATGTATCTGTTTGAGTCTCTGCTTTCAATTCTTTGGGGGATATACCTACAGGCGGAATTGCTGGATCATATGTTAATTCTACTTTTAAGTTTTCGAGAAACCGCCATCCAGTTTTTCACAGCAGCAGTGCCATTTTACATTCCCACCAGCAGTGCATAGAGTTCCAATTTCTCCACATCCTGGCCAACACTAGGTGTGTTCTGTTTCAGTTTGTTTTGTTTTGTCTTTATAATAGCCATCCTCATGGGTGTGAAGTAGTATCTCACTGTGATTTTAATTTGCGTTTCCTTAGTGATTAGTGATGTAGAGCATCTTTTCTGTACCTATTGCCACTTGCAAATCTTTAGGAAAATATCAGTTCAAGTCTTTTGCCCATTTTTTGAATTAGGTAGTGTGTTTGCCATTACTACTTTGTAATAAAAACAAAGAATTACTGTTAAAAACAAGGTCTAAATGCCAACCTACAAGTTGGGTTTCAAAGCAGGGACCTTGGTGGGGCCCGTGGATAGGTTCTTAAATGGGAGGCAGGGTACGACTGTACTACCACCAACTGTTGGAGTCCCAGGCATCACCCAGATAAATAAAAAAGAATGTTGCATCCTTATGTCAACAAAATCTATGCATTTCTTTGCAAGGTCTCCCCACCCTTCTAATACTCCTGTCTTGGCGGGTAGAAAAAGTCCTCTGGTTTTTTTCCCAGGCCTCCTGGGACACACTCCTGAATTGGTCTCTCTGAAATAGTGTTTCCTACAAGCAAACTGTTAATTCATTCTGGGGGAAATTCATTTCTAACAAGCTCCTTATCCATCTCCAGTGCTAGCTCTGCTTATCACGCATGTATCAGAAGAACCTTTAACCATCATTGACTAGAAATGTTACACAGAGTAGCTGATGGGAGTGGTGGCTCAATGAGACATCAAAGCTGCATTCCGGAGCAACTGCCCTCGTAACTCCATCCGGGGCTGAAATGTAAGAGCACATTTTGTCCTCTGGGCACCACATCTTAAATTCCTCCAAAATCACTACCCCTTTTTTGGGTAGGAACTATGCCTGATATTCTCAACCCAAAAGAAAATTGAGATGGTGTAGAATGAAAAACTGAGAGTACAGATTCTAGAGCCAGACTCCCTAGGTTTCCATCCCAGCTTGGCTTCTCGCTAGTTGAATAACCTTGACAAATCCTCTAATCTCTCTGTATCTCTGTTGGTTTTTTTTTTTAAATATTCCTCATTAGGTTCTAGAAAGGATTCATTTAAATTCACATAAAGAGCTTACAACAATGCCTGGCACATGGTGTGTTATATAAGTCTGAGGCTCTTTGAGATAACTGCCATCGTGGCATAAGAGTACATAGAAGGACATTTACACGACTTTTACCAATGATGTCCTCTGAGTAGTGGGATTTAGGAAGGGAAGTTGAAGAGAGGATTTTCATTCCCACCTTGTGCACCTCTGTATTGTTTGAATGTATTACTTTTTATTAAGAGTAAAGTAAGTAAAAAATAAAATAAAATGGCATCTGACTAAGAGACTACCGTGTTTCCCTGAAAATAAGACCTAGCTATGGGGCCAGTCCGGTGGCTCAGGCGGTTAGAGCTCTGTGCTCCTAACTCCTAAGGCTGCCGGTTCGATTCCCACATGGGCCAGTGGGCTCTCAACCACAAGGTTGCCAGTTCAATTCCTCGAGTCCCGCAAGGGATGGTGGGCTGCGCCCCGTGCAACTAGCAACGGCAACCTGGAGCTGAGCTGCGCCCTCCACAACTAAGATTGAAAGGACAACAACCGACTTGGGGGAAAAAAAAAAAAAAGACCTAGCCAGACCATCAGCTTTAATGCGTCTTTTGGAGCAAAAATTAATATAAGACCCCATCTTATTTTAATAAGACTGGGTATAATATAATATAATACAGGGTCTTATATTAATTTTTGCTCCAAAAGACACAGTAGAGCTGATGGTCTGGTTAGGTCTTATTTTCGGGGAAACACGGTACAAAGTAATCTCTCCCAACCTCCCACTAAAATGGCCAAGAACATACAGAGATAGATAGATAGATGATAGATAGATAGATAGATAGATAGATAGATAGATAGATAGATATCTACATATATAGATATCCAAACACTTAAAACTAATGTTGCCAATCCAAGGCTTGAAACCCACACGAATTTTGTGTACCTGTAAGACGAATAGAGACTAAGTGGGGAGAACAATGACATCAGTGGTCCACCTGTGCTCTACTCCCCCCCAAATAGCTATTAAGAACTATTCTTTAGCACATTAGCAATTAAAATTCAAGGTCAGTGCCAATCTGGAAATAGAGTAGGAATCCCCTCTACTTCACAGTGAGCTCATTTGTTCTGAGGCACGCATCCAGTTGTGGGTACCTCTTCCCCATATTTCTCTTTCTATATTCAATAAAATTAAAAAAACAAAACACTGCAACTCCCAAAAGACCCCTCAGCAGGAATTGGGGGCTGGAGGAAGTGAAGGTGTGCCTGACACCAAAGCATGGCCTTAGCCCCAGCCAGCCTGCCCTAATGCCATTCTAGAAAAACTTCTTTGTGTAAGGGAGAAGGGATCAAGTAAACTCTGTGCCAGTCTTGAAAAAAATCACTTGAATATGTGCTCTCGTCAACAGGAATGAGGAAGAAAGGTTATAAAAGGGCAGCGGGATGACAGAGCCTTGGGAACCTCAGCAAGCATGACAGCCAACTCAACCCTGGAATCACAGCAAGAATAACGACCGCAGCAACCGCACCCAAGTGGGCGGCCCCAGGACTGACCAACCAGGATGTGCAGGGGTCAGAGTCTACCTCCATGATGGCATCGAAAAGAAGTTCAAGGGACACAGTCACATCATGAATTGTTGTTGCTCATTATGGGAATAACTGCTACTGCACATGAGAACTCGAGCTCCTTTCTTACCAGTTTTAGAAGCTTCATTAAATGTAATTACTACGGTATTCACCATGTCAAACAAATGGAACTATAGCTATTGTCTTAAAAGAAATACATCCAAAATGGCGCAGTCACTTTGGAAAACAGTTAGGGCAGTTACTCAAAGGGTTAAACATAGAGTTATCATGGGACCCAACAATTCCACTCTCTATATTCCCAAGAGAATTGAAAACATATGTCCATGCTAAAACTTGTACACAAATGCTCAGGGCATCATCATTCATGATAACTCCAACGTGGCAACTATCCACATGGCCATCAACTGAGAATGGATAAAAAAAAATGTGGTGTATCTATACAATGGAAAATTATTCAGTCATAAAAAGGAATGAAGTGCTGACACATGCTACAACATGAATGAACCCTGAAAACATTATGCTTAATAAAGAAACCAGACACAAAAGGTCACATACTGTATGATTCCATTTATATGAAAAGTCCAGATTATGCAAATCCAGACAAATAGAAAGTAGATTAGTGGTTGCCAGGGGATGGGGGAGAGGAGAATGGGAGTGACTGCTAACAGCGTGTGGGATTTCTTTTGGGGTGACAAAAATGTTCTGGGATTATGTTGTGGTGATGGTTGTACAATCATGAACATATACTAAAACCCACCAAATTGTACACTTTAAATAGGTGAATTTTATGCACGTGAATGATACCTCAATAAAGCTGCTGTAAAAAAAGAAATACCCACAAAATGTTAATGCAATGGTTTGAGGGGAGTGTGGCCAGGTGCCAATTTTTATTTCTACTTTTTTGTGTTTTTTTTCTTCAAATGTCCCCCATCTATTGGGCAGCTATTACTTCATCAGCTGAAGCTCTGAAATTAGGCAGACTCTTGGATTCAAATGAAAGCTCCTTATGGATAAACTGGACAATATTGGTCAAGTCACGTAATTATTTTACACCACAGTCTCCTCATGAAAAATTGGGGAGATAATATCACTTACTTCACAGAGTAGTTGTGAGAGCTTAATAAGAGCTGCAAAGTGCTTAGATGAGAGCCTGGAACATTAGTAAGCACTCAAGAAATATCCCCTGCCATTTTTGTTCTTAAGAATACAAGGCAGTAAAATACTACTACTAATTATTACAGGTAGGCCTTACATAGCACCGCTGCAGGTGCTTTACGTATTTTAACACATATAGTCCTCACAACTATCTTGTGAGGTGGGTACTCTTATGCCCATTTTACAGATGAGCATTTGCTGTGGAGTGGATGAACACTTGCCAGTGCCAGGCAGTCTGTACTTTTTGTAGGACTTTAGGAGAAGTAAAGAGCATAAAGAGCTGAGGCAATCAGGGAGGACTTCATGTAGGAAGTAGCCCAGGAAGGAAAGGAAGGTGGGCCCTGGATAATCACACACGGGTGGAAAAGGGTGTTGAGGGCCTTGCAGGTGGAATGAAAGTTATGGAACAAAGAAGTGGGAAATATTATCATTTGGGCTTGGTAGAATGACTCCCCCAAAGAAGGATGGTGAGAAGAAGAGCCGTTCTGCCGTCAGAGAGTACACCACCAATATTCACAAGTGCATCCATGGAGTGGGTTTCAAGAAGCGTTCCCCTCGGGCACTCGAAGAGATCGGAAATTTGCCATGAAGGAGATGGGAACCCCAGATGTGCGCTTTGACACCAGACTCAACAAAGCTGTCTGGGCCAGAGGAATAAGGAATGTCCCATACCGCATCCAGGTGTGGTGTCCAGCAAGCATAATGAGGATGAAGAGTCACTAAATAAGCGCTACACCTTGGTTACCTATGTACCTGTCACCACTTTCAAAAATCTACAAGCAGTTAATGTGGAGAACTACCTGCTGATGGTCAAATAAAGTTGTAAAACTGAAAAAAAAGAAATCAGCATTTGTTCAGTGTGGGTGATGAGTACAGACTGTTATATTATTCTCAGTACTTTTCCGCACCTTAGAAATAATTACTAATTAACAAAAATTTTAAATATTTAACCACCATGTTCTGGAGAAAAAAAAAAACATTTTCTGTCCCTTAGTCTTTGACCTTCTTATATATACACAAAAGAAACATTTACTAATTAGAAGAATGAGTAAATGCCACTTTTCTTGATTCTTTCCAACATAAACCTTAATGTTTGAATTGCCTGTTTCAGTTATGAGGCCCTCAGGGATTTTTTTTCACACAGATCTACCTCACCCCTTGTCATCCCTGCATAATACTCCATAATTGCGATGTTGCATGCTTTATTTCTCCATTCCCTACGTGATGCCCATTTTCCACTATTACAAGCATTGTTTATAAACACTGTCTTCCTGGATGAATATCCTTGTGTGAGCCTTTTCACGCGTTGTTGGACTGTTACTCTGAGGTAGATACCGAGAAGAAACGCGGGTCGTACATCTAATTTTTAGAAAGTGAACCAAACAAGGGGTAAATGGGAAATCTCTGTACCATCCTCTCAATTTTGTTGTAAACCTAAAAATTGCTCTAATGAAATGGTTGTGTTTTTTTTAAGTAAAACAGGGACTTAGCGCCCCCTCTCTGCTTGCCTACCAGGAATCCAGGCGGTTTCTCGCCTAGTCGGGGCGCGAGCGTGGGGTCTCCAACGGCGCGCCCACGCGAGCCCAGGCAGGCGCGCCGCCTTCACCACCCGCGGAGTAGGTGCGAGGGCACAGTGACCTACTACCCTCCCCGCACGCGCTCTGGCCCCGCCTCTCGGCCCCTTTCATTGAGAAACCCCTTAGCGATCACGTGAGAGAGCCATGGCGGCCCCGTGACGTCACTCAGCGCAGACCAATAGGAGCTTCTGTTTATGAGGCGGGGGAGGTCAGCCGAAGATTCACGCCCCCGCACCCACCCTCTCTCTGCAGCCGCGCCGTTCTCCGGCTCGGGTCGTGAGCGCTGAGCTGGGACTAGAGGCGGCGCGGCTGCAGGCCGCGGGGAGGGCCGAGCCAGTTACCTTTTTCAGCCGCGTCTCCGCCAGCTCCCCTCGCCGCCCCGGGGGCGCTGTGCGGCTCCGGTCCGGAACCGAAACCGCCGGCCGTTGTGGGCGGCCAGATCCGCGTCCCGCTTCAGCGCCCGGAGGACATGCGGGAGAGAGAATGAGCCAGAGGGACACGCTGGTGCATCTGTTTGCCGGGGGGTACGGTACTGGCGGGCGTGCAGAAAGGGTCTAAGGGGGCTGGGCTGAGGGCCGTGGACTGGGATGCAGGCGAGAGGGGTGAGGCCCCGCGGGAAGGGGTGCTGGGCCCGCGAGGTTGGGGGGAGAGGGTGCTGAGGCCCAGGTGGGGAGCCTTGGGAGGATGAAGCCGAGAAGGACGTGAGGCTTTGGGCCTGCGGAGCTGGAGCGAGGCTAGGGCCTGATCTGCGGGCTGGGGAGGGGGGGGCGGGGTAGGATCAACGCGGGCCCCAGGTGCCACTGCGAGCCCCGGCCACGCGTGGCGGCCTAGCGGGTGTCTAGGATGCGGACTCGTGGGGAGGAGTGTAGCTGCAGGCCTCACGTAGGTTGGTTAGCCAAGGGGTGGACGGGGCGGGAAGTGCGGAGGCAGAGGACAAAATGGGCGCCGGGGCCTCCTTCTTCCCTTCTTGCTGCGCGGGCTACAGGGGCCTCATGTCGCTCGGGCTCCGCCGCAGACACGGGCAGATTTCCGGGCCCTGCTCTGCCAGGGTGGGCCCTTCAGGGGATTCCGGCACCAGACAGGCTTTGGTATTCTTTCTCCCGCAGTGAGTGTAGGTTTTTAGCTTTTGGAAAATTTCCTTCCCAAGCTTTCCCGGGTTGCGAGATGCGGTGCAAAGTGGCAATGCCTTCGAGGTCAGATTCTTTTCATGAAAATCAACCCTCTGCCGCACCCGCTGCTTTTCCTTTGGTTAAAGGAGAAAGTGTGGGGTAGGGAGAGGTCACATACCTCGGCGGTAGTGTGTGTGCAAGGTTAGGACTGAGCCTAAAGTGGTAGAATGCCGTCCTAAGTGCTACAGACATTTTGTTGAGCCAGTTGAGTCTCCTACTAAAGGTTTGTTACTTACAAATTATTTGGAGAATCCTAACAATTTTAAGTTTAGGAGTTATTTAGGATCATAATCTTATCAAAAATGGCTACGATGAATTATGCTGAGGCTCTACTCTACCTATATGGCCATGTAAAGTCACATTCTCTTAGGCCGTACAGTTTGTTTTTAAATCGACCTTTTAAAGAATATTAAGGTAATACGCGGTTCTACTCAGTGTCTTGAGTTGAACATATCGACTCTATCATCAATGATGGCATTACTTTCCTTGGCACATTCATTCAACAAACATTTATTGCACACCAGTTTATGGGCCAACCACTGTCCTGACATAAAAAAATACATATTTTTTAATCCGTGAGACTCAGTTTAGGTAAAGCTTGCTTTCCACATTGCTGTTACATTTACCAATAATCTTGGCAAATTAAATCATTAAAAAAAAACAACCGTTAGCCGTGTAGATGTTTCTGTGAAGATACCTAGATATGCAAATAATTGGATTCCCTCTTGTAGTTAGATCGCAGTGATGCCTGAAAGTTAGGAGACTACACATCTACTTCTGGCTATTTTAATTTGAGTGAAAAATGGACAAATGGTAATTGCTTCCTCTGTAAAATAAGGGAGTTACACTATGTGATCTCTGAGGCCCTTCTCTAGGTTCTAACATTTATATTACTCTGCATTCAAGATTCACGTATCATTTTCTTAAAAGTAGGGCACATTTATTTGAAATGTTAGCTTGATTGCACTAACTTCCCAGCTCAGCTTAGTATCATGAGTCACTTTGTTATTAATACGTGTAAAGGCTCTTCTGGTTAGCTTTTTCTTTAAAACCAGGAATGGAGAGTTCTTGCAGCATCTAAACAGAAAAAGATTTTGGAGCCTGGCTCCCCAAAGAACCAGGTTAGAGTATATTAAAGGAAGTACTGGTATGTCGGGCCTGACACAAGATAGGTGCTCAGCCTTGTAAATTCCCTTCCTTGGCATTTCGTCTTGATTTTACATTTATATGTGGTTGCATAAGTCATTTCAGTATAGCACCTGGCTTATCTTAAAGAAACATTAGAACTAGGAAGAATGGTAAAGATCATGTTTCAGATATTGGAAACAGACAACATTATTATACTTGTAAGTATTCCACTTCTGCCCTGATTTTACAAGGAAGTAGGTGAAGTAATTTAATTAATACAACAATTTTTGCAGAATCAATATATTTGACACCCAAGTGGGAGTTTCTTTACTGAAGTAATGAATCGACAGACTAATGTTGTCTACTGTCTATATTTTTATTGGTCTTATTTCCATTATTTTCACCCCCCTTTTCTTTTCCTTTTTTTTTTTTTCCTTGTAAAAATGCATTCTTTCGTTCTTACCAGTAGATTACAAGACTAAGGGGAGTCGCTTACCCTGATGTAGCATAGTCTCAAAGAAACGATTTTCCTATAAGTGGGTTAGTATAGCACAGCAGTGTGGATCCTGGAGCCCTGAGAGTTCCCAAGACCCTTTCGGTGGTCTGAGAGGTTAAAACTGTTTTCATAGAAATACTAAGACATGGTTTGTCTTTTCACGGACATTTGTACTGGTGGTACAAAGGCAGCAATGAGTAAAACTGCTGGTGCCTGAGCTGGTATGTGTCAGTGTCCCCAGAACATGCTAATAGTCATTGGCACTCAGAATTTAAAGAAACAGTTTCATTTATAAATGTTCTTACAGCAATAAAATTATTAATTTTACTAAATCTTGACCCGTTTGTACTCATCTTTATTTCATATTCTGTGTGACAAAATGGGAACTATGAATAAATTACTTCTGCATACCAAAGTAGTTCTGCAGTTGTTTCAGCCTCAACTGAACTAGCCTCTCTTTTTCAGGAGAACTATTCTTACTTGAAAGAACAATTGATAGACTGACTATTCAGACTATGTGACATACGTTTTCTCAAAAAATGAAGGAAGTGAGCCTGTTGCTTCAGGGAAAACCACTGATAACATTTGTTGCCTTATGGTAAAATTTGAGTTTTCAAGCAAAAATTAGAATTTTTGAAATCTTGAATTGACAGGAATGTAATTTTTTTATATTGTGTAGTACATATATCAACATTTGGAAGATCTGTATAACCCAGTGAACCAATATTTTTCAAATGACCAGAGTCATGCATAG
Organism: Rhinolophus sinicus; assembly: GCF_036562045.2. Classification (NCBI taxonomy): domain Eukaryota; kingdom Metazoa; phylum Chordata; class Mammalia; order Chiroptera; family Rhinolophidae; genus Rhinolophus; species Rhinolophus sinicus. The sequence continues at coordinate 38,772,116 of NC_133759.1, forward strand.
GTAAAATATTCAGAATGGAAAACAGATGAATAGATTTTAATGTAACTGAAAAGTTTGGTTATTGTTCAGATTCCATATTGCAATGGTACGTAAACTTTAAGTACTTACCACTTGTCAGCTTTAACGTAGTAATGAAGAATATTCACAATTACCTGAAAAGGATCGAATCATATTAATTAGAAGGTGGTCAGTGCTATGGAAAAAAATGAAAAAGTGGAGCAGGACAAAGGGGAATAGTGGGAGTGCAAAAATAGGGGGATGGTGATGAGTCTTACTGAGACAGGTTACTTTTGAGCAAAGACATGGAGGGGAGAGAGTTAACCATTTGGAGAAAACAAGCATTGAAAAGATCCTAGGGTGGGAGCACTGTAATAAAACACGTGTAGGCAGAGTAGTAGAGCCTTCTTAAGCCATTAAATGACTGTGTTTTTCTGAAATGGGAGGAGTCATTGCAGTCGTTTTAAAGGCTCGCTCTGGTCATCTGGCCACTATGTTTAGAATAGACTATGCATAGGGCGAGGGCAGAAGTAGGCAGATGATTTGGCTATAGCAGTAATCAAAATGAGAGGTAATCGTCATTCATAGCAGGTTGTGATGTATTGGATGTAGAGTGTGGAGAAGATCTCCAGGGTTTTGAGTTGGGGCGATTGGAAGGAGGGATTGCTGTTAACTGAAATGCGCGAGGTTACAGATGGAACAGGTTTGAGGTAGGGAAAGAGCAATAGTTCCATTTTAGACATGGGAAGTTTGAGAACGAGGTCAAGAAGCCAGTTGTTTAGGTAGCTGGATATATTAGTCTCGAGTCCAGGAAAGAAAGAGGTCTGGACTAGAGACGCACATTTCATAGTTATTGGAACATAGATGGTGCTGTGAGCCTAGATGAGGTCACTAAGGGAGTGAATATAGAGAAGAGAGTGTCCAAGATTGGCCTCTGGAGACTTCAACAAAAGAAGTCTGTAGGAAAGGAAGAACCAGCAAACTAGACTTAGAGTGACCAAGAAAATGTGTTCTGAAAGTCAAATGAAGCAAGTACACAGTATTTAGGAAATAGTGGGTGATCTGCTGTCAGGTTACTGTCAATTAAGGTGATGTCTGAGAGCTGTTAATCTTTGAATTTAACAATTGGAGACCTTTGATGGTTTTCAAGGCAGAGCAGGGAATAAAGGTCTGATCGGAGTAGGAGAGAAGTTATTGATGACAGATAGAACTTCGAGATTTGCTGCACAAGGGGAACCAAAGAAACAAAGCAAGTTTGTTGGGGGAAATTTACTAAACCTACTACGGATCCTCAGTATATTTTGTTTCTATAGTGAATTTTGGTCCTCGGTCTGATATCTTACTGTTTTTCCTGAAAGACTATATAATTACATCTTGGGCTGTATGAAATGGCTTTGTTCTGTTTCATGTTTATCTAAGTTGGTTAACATTTTTTTTTCAGTATTACTGGTATTTTGATTTTGCCTTGCCATTCAAAATGCCTTGCCTGTTAATTTTTCCCCCTGCATCAGAAATACTACCTGAACCTTCAAAAATACTTGTATCTATCTGACTTCTCATAAGTTAGTCTGTCAAGTATATAGAGTATGCCCTTCATTCACTGTTTCAAGAACTTGTATTGTTTTTTACCCAACCATTAAAGCTTCAGAGAAAATACCTCAACAAATATACTACTGAACAAACAATTTTGGTAAGACTTCCTAAATGGTTTTTACAGAATTTCAGAGATGGGCTACGTGCTTTGAAATTGAAAAACTCCTTGGCTAACATTTTAATGGATTTCTTCCTTAGTAATAGCTCTTAATTTGACTAATGCCCTAATTAGGAAATTACAGTGTTACCTGCAGGCAAGAGAAATTACAAAATATTTCAACTATTCATTTTGGTTTACAAAGGTAAACACTGAAGTTGTCTGACGAAATAGGTTTGCTTAAAGTTAATAAAAATACATTTCTAAAAAACCTATTATATGAATGTACATATATGCGCACACGCATGTGCACATACAGACACACACACACACACCAGTGTTGTGGACCCAATCAGAATAGGTTTTGTCCATTTATAAATTACCTTACCTGTTAAAAACAAATGTCCTACTCCATATAGTCTTAGAAGGTTAAAATCAAGGATACATGTTCTTTTCCGTGACCTACCTTTTCCTTAGCTGAATCCTAGTTGCCTTGGGTTCCTCTGCCTTGGTGTAGCTAGTGAAAGCCCTTTAAAACCAAGGAAACTGTTCTGCAGCTTGAGGCTGTCCCACTGATGGGGTTTTGTGTTTGTGTACCTGACTTATGTATTGATGTTTATTTGTGGCTGAAAGTGATCTGCTTGCTATTCATACTTTTACTTAATGAATGGTTTCTGTTTCCCCTTTCTTGTCCTCTTCACCGCCCCCCCCCCCCAAACTTCTCATTCCTGTGTTGCTGTAAGGTGGGTGGGAGAGCACTTTGAGGCCCCCAGGGGCCTCCTCTTGCTTATAAGACCTATTCTTACAGATTGTTTTGTTTCTGTAACCAGTCTCTTGGTTACATTGTACCTAGTTTCAAAAAAAAAAAACAAAACCCCATTCTAAGTAGCTTTTAGCCATTGCTTTACTCAAGGGATCCCAAGTAGTTAGAACCCTTGGCATGCCAGAATTATCAAACAATTCTTAAATATTTTCTAAAATCAGTACATAGTTGTACAGTTACCTCACTCACCAAGCAACCTTGGCCTTCTAACATCTTTAAAATGTATGACATTGGCCTATACAAGTAGTTTCACTAAGAATATATAGTTTAGGTGCTCCAACCTGGATATACCAAGCGTGTGGTGACATTTAACAGTTTTATAGATTCTTAACCTTAGAAACAGTCCCTTTAGATTTTTTATATTCCCAGGTAATGAACTTTGTTCTTGCTCTTCTGCTATCAAACTTGGCTGTTCTTACCTTGGAATTCTTTGCAAATCAAAGCATTTAAAGCAAAGGAACAGGCAACTTATATTAATTACAACTTTTTCTTTTAATAGTAAAACTTCCGACATAATCTTTATTAGTAGTAGCAAGTGACATCAGTGACACCTTGCAACTGATCTTACCGTATCACTGGATCAGAGGGACTCAGGACCAGTTAGAAGAAATAAATAAATTGAGGGCCTGCTTTAAGGCACTTGTTGTGGGGATTGTGAGGGGAAATAGAAAAGAAGTTTAGAATGTGGAACCAGTGAGACGTGAGGATAGATGGTTATCAGAAAGCCTCTGTGTCCCTTTATCTCTGTTCCAACTGGTGATTGCTAGCCTTCAATACCTCCTACCTAGGTAATTACAGGAGCTTCTTCATTTGGCCTTTAAAAAAAAAAAAAGAATTGTATATATTTAAGGTGTACGACAGGATGATACACATAACGAAGTGATTACTATGTAGCGTATCTTCTCACAGTTACCATTTTTTTGTGATGAGAGTACCTGAAATCTGCTTTTACAAATTTCCTGTGTTCAATCCAGTGTTATTCATGATCGTACGCTGTACATGAGAACTTGAGACGTCTTCGTCTTCCGTAACTGCAGTGCTGTACTCTTTGGCCAGCACCTCCCCGTTGCCTCCACTTCCACAGGTGCTAACCACCCTTCCACTCTGCTTCTGTGTATTTGACTTTTTTAAAGGTTTCACATAAAAGCAAGATCATGTAGTGTTTTTCTTTCTTTGTCTGGCTTATTTCATTTAGCATAACGTCTGTGGTTGGACATGACAGTATCTTCCACATGGCCTTCTAGACTCCAGATTTTTCCCCTTCTTGATCCTGGATTCTTCACAGCCTCAGTACATTCTACATTATCTGTCTTGATAATTTTTTAAAGAATTATATTGGCTATGCAAATTGATGTTTATGAGGAATTTGATTATTATAAATAATAAAATATTTAAATCAGTGTTTATTGCTAAAAATCTTTATTTGTGGGGGAGTGGAATAAGAAAGACTAAAATAATTTTAAATGTTAATATTTTTATACAGAATGTTTTAAAAATAATTTCTAGTCTTTTGCATTCATTGTTTTATGACTTGCTTGGCTTGAGAAAATCATTGTGCTGCCCACATCTTAGAGATTCATAAATGAGACAAGTAGTATATATTTAATATTATTTAGTTGTGCTCACATCCATTTAATTGTGAAGCTGAGAACGCATTTACCCAGCCCCCAGCTATTAAATAGCAAGTGTGCTATTTAATCTCCCACTAAATTGACCAGCCCATAAAAATACCTCTACCCACAAGCTGTCTATGATGTGTAATAATACAGAAGAACAAATATTTTTCCCTACCCTTCCTGGTGAAATTGCATCTAATTAGTACAGAACAGTATTTCAAATTTCATAGCAACCCATTAGTGGATTATGAAATGAATTTGATTGTTCTATGACCAACGTATTTTAAAAAGTAGAATAGGAAATACCAGTGCATTGCATATAGCATAAATATTGTTCTGTAAAATGCATGTTTGTGCAGGTGGCTATTCTGCATCTTGATGTAAAATAATCTCATGGGTTGAAGTCAGAGATTTGAAAGTCACTGATAAAAGGGACTATGAATCAGGAGCTAGGGTTTGTTCTTTAAGTAACTGTTGGCTGTCAACCTGGAGCGAGTAATTTTCCCTCACAGGACTTTTGTTTCCTCACCTACTGTATTGAAGATAGATTGGTGAGGGGCGGGGCAAGGGTAGAAGCAGGGAGACACTAATTGGGAGGTTACGGCACCAACCTCGCACGATAGAGTGCACAGATAATCAAATTAGTGTCTTGTAGGCCTGAAAATTATGTTATTGAGCAGTGTTACCACAATAAATTTAATAATAAAAGGTATAGTGGCTTAGACCAGGGTGGAAATAGTGAGAAGTGGTCAAGATTCTAGATTTTGAAGTTCTGTGTCCGACATTTGTGCATTATACATATCATTTTTTCATGGGGTCCAATGGGTCCCAGAAACATTAACCACATTCTGCAGTTAAAAACCCCTGCTATTATTTTTAAATACTGCTAAAATTTTGATAAATTAAAAATTAAAAATGTATGCCAAAGGTAAAACTACTGAAACGTAATAAAACCCAGCATCCCCCAGTTCCCCTCCCCACACCTCCCTAGTAGGAACCTTCTATTGGTGTTAGTTATTTTTTTCCTTTGGAATTTTCATCATCCTTTTCTGATAGATGAGGATTTAGTTATATTATACTCATCCCTATTTCCCCCTTTTCATCCTCTCAGTACAGTTAGTTATATCACAGTTTTTTTCTTTACTGAATAACTTCATTCTCCCCCTGGAGTTAATAATTGCCCCATATTTTAAAATGTTTGTTTAGTTATGTGAGGATTTATACTTGAATATTTATTTTCATATGGTCAAATATATTCATCTATTAGTCCTTTTCCTGGAGATCTTTATCCCTCTGAACTCTATCATCCTAATCCTACCATGTTTCCCTGAAAATAAGACCTAGCTGGACAATCAGCTCTAATGCGTCTTTTGGAGCAAAAATTAATATAAGACCCGGTCTTATTTTACTACAATATAAGACCGGGTCTTATACAATATAAGACTGGATATAATATACCCAGTCCTTACATTAATTTTTGCTCCAAAAGACGCATTAGAGCTGATTGTCCAACTAGGTCTTATTTTGGGGGAAGCGGTATCTGGACTGGTTATTTTCTAAGAAGCCTGACATTTCACTACCATCTTGGGACTCCTTTCTCTCTTTCCTGGGTTGTTCTGTTCCCTTCTGCTTTCAGTTCCTTCCCCTTCACCCCCCCCCCCCCGTTTTATTGAGATGTCATTGACATATAACATTGAGTTAAGTTTACATAATGATTTGCTATATTCCCTCCTCTTTCTTAATTCAGTCCCTTAATTTGTGGAATACGTCCTTTAGTAGCTGTGTAAGAAAGGGTAGGAGATTTGAATATTACTTTGTCTTCTTTAGCTAATTCTTGCGAGGATGATAATTAAGCTCAGTTCTTTTCTAGCTACCAAAGGTATTTGTATGCAGTCAAATAAATGAAACATTTAAAAAATTATTTCCTCTTCTGAAATTAAAATGTTACATTTTAGTACCTTGGCAAAGCCCCAGTGGCCCACCTGTTTTACAGCACTGTGCATGTGTTCTGACGAATTAAGTTTTGTTCCTTTCTCTCTTTTTGTAGATGTGGTGGTACAGTGGGAGCTATTCTGACATGTCCTCTGGAAGTTGTAAAAACACGTCTGCAGTCATCTTCTCTGACGCTTTATATCTCTGAAGTTCAGCTGAACACCATGGCTGGAGCCAGTGTCAACCGAGTGGTGTCTCCTGGACCCCTCCATTGCCTAAAGTGAGAGCACATATTCACGAATTTTTTTTTTTTAGTCCATTTACTTTAATGATGCTCATATATTTGTTTCTATTCTGCTATATTTTAAAAGGTGGTGTTGGTTTTTTTTTACAAACTTAATGACAGTTATTCCAAATTATGTTCATTAGCAACAATAATCCCTAATGGAGACCAACAGCTGAATAAAATGTAATATTTCCAAATTGTGTATTTGGAATATTTTTTACATTTGTCCAATGGATTTATGTCCTAAAAGCCTACTATAAGTATTTTAAACTATGAATTCATTTATTTTTGAAATGTGATACTGTTAAATGCTGATAACTCTTTATGTGTGTCTTTAATTTTCCAGCTACTCACTCAGTACATCCAATTAATGACAGTCTTTGGTTTTTATATAACAGATTTATAACAGATTTAAAGCGGAGTTCTACTGATTTTAAAATATGATTCAGTGTTTGTTTTGACATTTCTTGATGGTTTGAAAAGGATTTTTTTTACATTTTACCATACTTTATTATGTTACAAGTTGGATTTAAAATGTCAAAACTATTGAAATTAGGTTTTACATGTTTAAACTTAGGTATGTAACTGAATGCCTTATGTGTCTGCCTTATCAGCTAGCTCACTTGGGACATAATATGTTTGAACTTAGTTCAATAGTGTTTATTTTGTAGTAGCAAATGAACTCATACTCTGTGTTTATCTTCTCTACCAAAAGATTTTATCAGTCTTTTTTCAAGCTGACTAAGTACATAAATAGGTAGAAGAAAATAGTTAACAATTTTGGATTAAAAGGCCATAGTTATATATAAATATCTGATTAATAATAGAGTATTTTACTATCATGATTTTAACATTTATTACCACTGATTATCTCTTGAAGTTTGTCCTTTGACCTTTGTGACAATACTATATTTTTTTATTTATATGTATTTTTATATTTATGTATTTTTTATATTTATATTTTTTATTTATGTTTTCAGTGGTTTTTGCCTTCTCTGACTTTCCTCAGAGGAACTGTAGGACCCTCTGGGCTCAGCTTTAATTTTTCAGGCCCTCTTATATAAGAGTTAATTTAACATGTTTCCCCTGTCGTCAGAGTACAGGTGACTTCCCAGTCTGCATTCTCTGGCCCTAGCATCTCTTCACTCTCATTTCCATTTTTTCCCTACTCAGGGACTTTGTCCTAATCAGTCAATTTCATGGCTACTGCTTTTTTTCTTTTTCCAACATCTTTATAGAGATAATTCACATACCATAAAGTTCACCCATTTAACGTGTAGAATGCAATTGTTTTTAATATATTCACGGAGTTGTGACCATCACCATTTTCTAAATTGAGAACACTTTCGTTATCACCACAAAAAGAAACCCTTACTTAGCAGTCACTCATTTTCTCTCTTCCGTCTTACCCTCCCCCCAGCCCTCGGCAGCTATTTTTTGTCACTACAAATTTATCTGTTCTGGACATTTTATATAAATGAAATTATACAATATTTTTTTGTGACTGGTTTCTTTCACTTGACATGTTTTCAAGGTTCATCCATGTTATAACAGGTATCTTTTTATTGCCAAGTATTTCAGTGTTTATCTACTCATTGGTTGGTGGACATTTGAGTCGTTTCCACTTTTTGGGTGTTATGAATAATGCCACTATAAGGACATAATTTTTTCATTTCTCTTGGGAATATACTAGGAATGGAATTTCCGGGTCATATAGTAAGTAACTTTATATTTAACATTTTGAGGAGCTGCCAAACTGTTGCCCCAAGTGGCTACATCATTTTACGTGCCCAAGACCAATACATGAGATTTCCAATTTCTGCACATCCTCGCCAACCCTTGTTTTACTGTGTCTTTTTTATTGTAGCCATCCTGGTGGGTTTGAAGTGTTTCACGGCTTCTTAACCAAGAACTTTAGGAATTCCCTCCAGGCTCTCTTAGTTTCTTATGTGCCGCATTGGGTGAGCTTCAAGAGGTCTATAAATTAGACAAAATTGTATGCAAAATTGTGTTTGCAAATTTGTATTGTTTAAAAGGACCTTCCTTAATTTCTCAAAGGGATTTATAATATAGAAAGGGCTAGCAAACACTGAATCTTTAAAATGTGCTCCATAATTTGTCATTCTTAACTCTGCTTCTGTCTAATCTAGTTTTATCAAAAGTTGCTTCTTTATCACCGTGTCAGTCATCTGGATGCATAGTAAAAACCCAAATTGCTGAGCATTCTCCTAGACCTATACTTTGAGGGTGGGATCAGAGAAATCTGCATTTTAAACAAATGCTTCAGTAATAAAGATAATATTAAGATTTATCAAGTGCTTACTGTGAGCTAGGTACTCTTTTAAGCTTTTCATGTATTAATTTATTCCTCACAGTAACTGAAAGAAGAGTACTGTTTTTCTCTGTTTACTGCTGATGAAAATAAGGATAAGTGAAAAGTTACTACCTTATGTTCTCACAGCTATTCAGTTACCAAAATTGGGCTTCATATTGAGAAGTCTGGTCCCACAGCTCAGACCCTTAATTAACCATTATGCCAAATTGCCTTTGAAGAAATCATTCTTAAGCATATAGATGCTTGAGAACCATTGGCCTTGTCTGTTAACTCTAAATTAAAATACCAACTCTTCCTCAATCTCTGTTTCTCCTCACCTCCAAAACTTAATAAGTCATCCTCAGAAAGCCTTCCATGACTTAGACATGGCATCTGTTCCTTTCCCTACTGGGCATATGCATGTAGCTTATATAGTATTTGCTAATTAATATGGTCTGTTAAGTCTTTTGTTTCAATATAATTCTTTTTTTCCACAACTGGGAGGCAGATTTTTCCATCACAGGGGCCTTACCCTTTCTTTTTATTCGCTTAATCTTTGTATAGTTAGGTGTTCAATGTAGTAAATGCTAACTGAGTAGAGGGAGAAATGGTAACCGGCCAACATTTTAGTACCCTAAAGGTTTTTAGATTTTGCCATAGCATTTCACTGGAATGGTTAGATGAGATAATGCTGCAGTACTGAGAGATTTGTCCCATATCAAATAAAGGACCTCAAATACTGAGGGAACTACATTTCTGATTGGGATTGGGATTGGGGGAGAGAGAGAGTGTGTGTGTGCGTTCTCAACATTTTAAATTTTTTTTGGAATAATACTACATTTTGTGAATTCTTACCAGTTCCCAAGAAGTACTAGAAAAGAATTCCACGAAACATTGATCTATGGATTTGGCTCCACTAACATCTAATTGGGAATTGAATTTGCTAGTGAAAAGAATGAAATGAAGAAGATGGAAGATAAGAGTAGCATGACTATGAAAATAAACGTAGAATCTATTATTATATCTTTAAAACTTTTAGGAAATATCTAAATGGAGTTCTTTTTATTATCACTAGTAAATCTATTACCAATCTTCCATAATTTAGGCTGTGTCAAGAAAACTAGGTTTTCATAAGTAAAGAAAATAGATCAGTGCAGCATTACATAGTATAAACGTGATTTAGACGCTTAAGTTTGCTATACAAATAAAGTACTAGACTGAAGGACATTTCTTTCTAAATAATATTTTTCTCTTTCAGGATGATCTTGGAAAAAGAAGGGCCTCGTTCCTTGTTTAGAGGATTAGGCCCCAATTTAGTAGGGGTGGCCCCTTCCAGGTAAAAAAAAATTAAGTTAAGCAAAATGCAACAATCTTCCTTGTTTCAAGTTGAATGAGGGGAGTCGCTGAAGTCAAGGTGGTAAGGATAAAGCGCTGTGGTGTAACACACAGGTATCAGTACAAGGATGGGCAGGTCACAGCATGTGCTGATGCACAGTGAGATCACTGTGCAGTCCTTGCTGTACCAGGTGCAAAAGGCAAAGAACCAACTAAAGGAACAAGTGATAAGAAAGAAGAAGACCTGGATCTCCAGTGCTAATCCTATTCTTTGGTTTAGGGGACAAGCTAAAACGATAGAATGGTTTCTTTCATTATTAAAGAAGCCCAAAGGCCTTAATACATTAAGTTGTCATTTTTCTCTGATACATTATCTTAGATTGACTTCTTCCATGATACAACACTGCAGAGTCCCCATTTCAGAGTGAAAATGCATACCCAGCTCTGTATCCAAACAGTGTTCCAGATCCATGTCTCATTATTTATTGCATTTCAACTTTTTGTGGCCTACTTTTTAAAAAAAATTATCCAAAATTTCATCTTTATTGTAAAGACCAAAAAAAACGTATAGTGTAAAACTTGACATTCCACCTTAAACACCTCACTTCTCTCTCACCCATGCACCTCCCCTCACACACTCTTCTCGCCGTAGAAAACTGGTATTAAACACTTTGGTGTACAGTCTTCCATTAATTTTTCTGGCCTATCATATACATAAAATGTATAATATGTATACCTATTGTCATTTACATGAATTAAATCATATTAAACATTTCACCCAATTTGTCTTGAAGCTTTTCCATGAAAATAGGTAGTTTTTTAAAAAATTCATAGTATGACTATCGCATCACTAATAAGCATTCCCTTATTGATAAGCCTTTAGATTAATTTCCAGATTTTTGCTATTAAAAACAATGATTTTTGTGAACTTAAAGGTACCTTCATCTTTGAGTACTTAAAACAAGTATATTTCTTTAGGATAGTTACCTAAAAGTAGAATTTATAGATAAAAGGGCATACGCACATTTAAAATTAATAAATATTGCTCAACTACCTTTTGAAAAGGCATCTCATATTTTTATTCTTAGTTCCCTTTTATCCATGTATTACCCATGTTTGCTTCTATCCATGTCTTTTAATACTTGCCAACTAGATTGAACATGGTTTTTCACTGTTTTAATATACATTTGTTTAATTTTTGGTGCAATCACATCCTCCTTGTAATTATTTGTATATCTCTTCTGTGAATTACCTATATATATATATTCCCTGCCCTCTTTCTCATTAGGATGTCTTTTTGCCTTACTGATTTCTAGGAATGCATTGTTACTTTTCACAATTTGGCATCATTAAAATGTATCCTATTTTTGTCCTTTTTCATGAAGCAGTTGTTTCATTTTAAATTATATTAATGTCCCCATTTTTAAATCACATTTAAAAAGGCACAACAATGAGACTCCCCATTTGTATTTGTTTGTCTGCTCTGTCCCTTTGGACCAGATAATCAGGATTGTTGGGAAATAACAGGATATTTGAAATGACAAGCAACTAATTCAGTGGCTGGGATGCATAAAGTCATAGTATGTTAACGGGAGATATTTACAAATTTAATGGAATGTTTACAAATGTTGGAAAATATCACCTGACCTGAAGAGGCTAATTTCGTTTAGAATTGTCTTGTCTGTTTAATGATACTGTGAACTACTCTCTGTATAGTATAGGTTAGAATATACCACAGTATCTCAAAATTGTTTAACATATATTTTGATCAGTTGGGTCAGTTCTAGCTTTCTCCCCACCAAAAAAAATAATGTAAGTGCTTATACCATATTTCCTTAACTCAAGTGTATTTAGTTAAGTCTTAACATTACATCAGCCTTTCAGCCTTATTCATATGCTTTCAAAATTTTATACAAATATTTTTTGTTAACAGTTAGTTGCTGTCAAAGTATTGGGGTGGGGTGAGGGGGTGTCTGAGGATGCTTTACATTTGAGGAATTTTACATTTGAGCTTGTCTTCTTAATGAGTCAATACAAAAAGCACTTCAGGGTCTTAATGGGAAAAATGTGTAAATTAAGCTGATCTTACATGAGAATGTAGCTAAGACTTTGCTTTTAGATTTCTGTACTCTGAAATTACAAAGATCAATTTACATGTCATTTAAATCTTATGAATTAAGTAACGAGCTTATTGATAACATGTAAATCTTTATTTTAGAGCAATATACTTTGCTGCTTATTCAAACTGCAAGGAGAAGTTGAATGGTGTATTTGATCCTGATTCTACCCAGGTACACATGATTTCAGCTGCAATGGCAGGTATGAATATATAATACTAAAAAAAAATTTCTGAGACCTAGAGACTTAATATTGAATTATGATAAATTTACATTGTAGTTAAGACAATGTGCTTTTCATTGATTAGCATCCACAGATATGATTTTTACATTTATTAGTATAAAATAAATTTAATTGGGAGGTATATGTAAAATCTGTTGTCAATTGGCATTTTGTAATTAGGAGTTTGTGATGTATACAGGTAATATATTTACATTGTCTTGTGTAGTTCACTGAATACTTAGTGATCACTTTTAATAGTTTTAAGAAGCCAACCATAATTACACTATAAGTAAGTTATGGAGCTGTAATTTACTCTTCTCTCCTCAATTTCTGTTAGTGCCTTTTCCCTTTTTGCTGCATGTTTTGGCTTCTGTCTGAAATGTGCCGGCAGTTCTTGGTAAAGTATTCATTTTGTCCTGTGCTCAAATGCTGAAATTTTTGTGAGTGATGTATTACTGATAACTCAGAATTACTGCAATGTATGCATTTTGAAAAATATGTGTAGCATTCCACTTAACTCACACTAGATAGCACTCAAAATGTAGACACTGGCTATGTGTACATGCTATAGAAATGTTTCCAGGAATTCATCTGTTACCATTGAGTGTATGTGATTCTGAATTAAAACAACCAGTCCTGGGTCTCTTTCTGCACTGTCTTAAAGATAAACTGGAAGATTGGTTTAACCAGTTTGGTTCTGGAATCATTTGCTGTTATGCATGTTAGACAAAGCCATGACCATTGGTTCTCATTAGAAAATTCTCTGCAGTTTTCTGAGATTTGTTGCATATTTATCCATACCTCACATTTCCAAATTATGCTATGACTTTATAAAGCAAATTATATCTACTTTCATCAACTGTTGATCAGTTAATTGAAGTGTCAGCTGTGTGCTTAATAATGCGTGCCTTAAACTGTTAACCATTTTCTGTTTAGAAATAAATTGGATCAATTTGAACCACATACTTAACGAACTAAGTGTAAGTTTGAAATACTAATTTCTGAAAGGTCAATAGCCATATAATAAATCTAGCATATACCTCACAAAATATTTTTAAGGCATTTTTATATTTAGTAATTGTTGACTAACTCATTGAAGTTTTAAAGCTGGAAGGTGGTGAAATACTCTTATTTTAAAATGTGGAGAGATCTTGGGCACGTTATATAATGTATGTGAACCTCCATTACCTTATCCTTGGAATGAGTAGGTTGCTCTACATAGATTTGGATTTTGAGAATTAGCTCTTCGGTACCATAGAGATCATCTAGATACAACTGGAATTATTTTTTAATGTACTTTTTACAGATGTTGAATACGAATAGATTTTCCCTCTACACATTTCAGTGGGTATAAGGTAAAAGTTAGTAACTAATTTCAGTCTGTATAACCACTATATTAGGATCTTTAAGAATGTATTTCTGGATTACCAGTATTTATGTTTTTGTTTTTTAACCCCAGAAAATTGTAAAGAAATGTTAATCTTTCTTTTTTTGAAAGAATTAAAACCAAGAATGTAGATGAGCAATCACTTAAGTTGAGGATAGTTATATATTCAGTATTGCAAATTTAGAGTTTCTGAATATCTTAATTCCTTCTGGAACATTAAAATATCTCATCAGAATTTGTTACTATATTTGTATCAATTGCAAAGAATTTCAGTGGAATTGTTGTTTTGCACTTTTAAAAAAATGTGAACATGTTAACTTTGTTTTTTATCTCTATATTGATACTATTTCCCAACTTGAATTCCTAGAATTTTGGTTAATTGATAGTATTATACTTGTTCACATACACTTATTGTGTAATTTGAAAATACTTCTTCCATTTGTTTTCAGTTACATTTTTTTTCTGAGAATTGTGGTTTCAGAGCTTTCTTGCACTGTTCATGAGCATTAACATTTAGCTTTGCGGTTTTTACATAACTACATGGTTGGTGAAACTGAATGGTCCCATGCAGATTCATTAAGGTAGCCTTTTGCCCCCTTCATTCTTGAAATAACCTAGACCAGGTTGCTCTGGTTTTCCTTCATGATCATTTTTAATAGGTCTTTTAAATTATGAATTGGGGGTGCAAAGTGCTTAGAGGCAGTCACAAAAAATTGTTTTTCAACTGGCTATTCAAAAAAAAAATGCTAACCTTGTCATTTTAGTATCAAAAAACACACTAAAATAGATCATTTAATGCTGTTGCCTGCAAGATTTCGCCACATCAAGCAGCACACACATTAAGAATTTAGTAACATACCATGGACATAATTTTATTTCAAGTAATCTCAATTCAGTTGTATTTTTCAGGTTATCCATAAGAACTAAAGTGTTTAGATCTAAATCTTTTTAGTTAAAAGGACAGTTTATTTAAAGTGGGTCTTGTTTTCATTTGTTGTAGTGTTTCAAGGGACTACCATAAGAATTTGTAAAACTTTAAATTTGGGCTATAAATTTTCATGCATTGAAATTTTTTCAGGTTTGAGGCTGTTTAATTAAGTAATGTTGACTCTTCCTGTTTTACCTGCCTTTTTTTTTTTTTTTTTTTTTTTTTTACTACATACGACTTTTGTCAGACTAACTGAATCTTTGGAATTGAGGGAATTTGTTTTGTTGAGGGTATTTGCGTTTTTGTTTAAATGAACTTGCATATTCTTCTGTATACATCTAGAAACGGGTGTGTATACAAAAAATAGAATTAAGTTTCTTCTTTGTTTATAGCAATTCCCAATTTTAAAAAGTTTTTATCTGGAATGTATATACTATTATATATAGCATTACAGACTTAAAAAGAAATGAATTCCGATTTTATTGGATTATATATTCCAACAGTTTCTGTTCAGTTTTTTTTAAAGTACCCGTAATATAATCGTTTAACATTTACTAGATACTTAGTGGACTTTATTTGTTTATAGCATTCATTTATTTTTCAAGATATATTTTTCTATTGACTTAAAGTTTATTAAAGGTTAAGTTTTTACTCATTAAATAGAAATTTTGTCTTACATATATAAAATTTAAAAAAATATTTTAGTAAAAGTCTGGGGTCCATGGCAGTTCATTCAGCCAGATGGATGGTTGAACAGATGTTTTGTGTCTGTGTGTAAATATTCTTCCTGTTTTTTGTTTTGTAGAACACAAGAAATTAAATACAAAATAACTCAAAATATTTCATAAAAATGGATGTGCAATATTACTGGCCATAGTGCAAAAGGTGAAAGGTACTACTGAAGCAACATATACTTTTATTTTATTTATTAAAAAGATGATAAATAGTTAACAAAATGAAGTTACTTGGATATTGGTTTCTTTTTTTTAAGGTTTACTAAGTAGGCTGGTTGTTAAAGAATAGAAAATCATAATTTCAATTACAATCATGGTAGATAAATAATGGTAGGAAAATGGGATATGATAATTCCCTCTAAATATTTTCTTAGATTCCCTTTGACAAGGTTGGCATTTTTTTTTTTTTAAGGCAAAATTGGTCTTTTAGGTAAGTATTTAGACTCTGAAACTGCTGCAGATGGCAGAATTTTCAGTACTCGGTGCATTTTTTAAAAAAATTGGTGGCCCGTTTTGATATTCCTTTCTTTTTCTTTTTTAACTTAAAATTTTCAAAAAAGTTAGATCTCACCGTAAATATTTCTCAGATCCTTCCAGTGGGATTCATTTTGTACACATGTTTCTGATGAGGTCACTGCTTGTTGTTATGATACAGAAAAGCCTGTGTCTATTTTAGGCATTTACTGTACATTTCTCCCGAGAAAAGAGTGAGATCGTGTCATCTCATGCTCCCCATCCGCAGGTCACTTCCTGTAGAAATATGGACTAACTTAAACCTCGTGAGTACTGATCTGAGCATCTCTTGCAGCCTCTAGTTATAAGAAACATCCCCTGGGAATTTACAATAGCTGTGGAATTAATAGAAGGCGGGAAATGAACTTTTATTTCCTGAATTTGTGTGTGCATTATCTGGATATTTCCTAAAACTTTAATTCTGATTCCTTTATAATATTCCTTCTAGAAGGAAGAATGGGGTAACTTTTCAGTCATCATATAGTAAAAGCCTGGGGTCCTCAGCTTGGCCATAATCGCTTTGACTACCAAAGAAATTGATAACAGTATTTAAGATATACATAGTTGTAACTGGTATCATACCATCCTGCAACTTTGAGAAAAAATGGTTCTCTTTGCTTAGCATATTTTAAAAATCTAACACAACAGTGCTTTCTATTCTCTTGCTTGTTGATACTTGGCTTTTTTCTACTCATTGATCTTAATACCTGTAATTACTTTGAAAATATATGCAGGATAAGAATATATGGGATCTTAGCTATTTCAGTTTTAATTCATTTTTTAGTAGTTTTAATACATTTCTCAGAAAGTTAGGTGGGCTTTGTTCTACTAAAGAAGTTAATTGAAATAAAAAGTACTAAAAATGCAATATCACAGGTATCGCTCACTTAATGAAATAGACATTTTCAGCAAGTTTACTATAAGCAGGATTTCTGTTAATCTGGTTTTTAATCAGTTTACATTATCAAATGGAGTCTTAGATGAAGCAAAACTAAACAACTGCATTTTAAAAGTTTTTTAAAACTTTCTAATGAAATACTAACCACACTACTAACAGTATGGCCAATATACTACCACTTTGCTTTAACTGACTGTGGAGTAACATTAATTCTTAACCTACAAATAGATCCTACATATACCTCTAAGTCAGTTTTAATGTTTAACAGGTTACTCCGAATACTATAGTGAGTTAACAACATATTATCAAAATGTCACAAAATTTAAATGCCAAAATAAAAAATAATAGGAAATTTCTAAATTTCAGGGGCACCATTCCCAATATCTTTGTGTATGTTTGTCTTAGAAAAAATAGGAAGGTATGTTTAGCTTTGGATGTTTGTCAACTTCAAATTGCTTTAATACGTATAATTCAAAGTTAGTGATAAATTTTTGTTTCTTCCCACCTTTTTCATTTCTTGAATTAATGGATTCTATTTTTCTAGATCTTATTAGCCTAATATCTACTTAGTTTATTAGCGTGTCTTTGATACGAGACTGTAATAGCACAAAACTCAAGGATCAGAGTTTTAACTGGTAAAAGACCAATAGCTAAAAACCTGTGGAATATGCCTAAATTCTTTTAACCTAATGGTTTGCTAGCAAGTTGGGCTAGTGTCTTTATTAAGAGCTAGCTTATTGGGAGAGTTGAGCCAAACCAACTATATAGTAAGCACAATTTACTGACAATAAGAGTTACGTAGGGATAAGATGACAACATTCTCTCACTTACCTAATTTTAATGTGCACTATTCCATAGGTTAATTTGTGTCTGGAAATGAATTTTAGTTAAGTGAGAAATACCTGTTGTTTGCATCCTGTCATTGTTTAATTTGTACAGAGAATAATTAAAATTATAATTTATGGGTAATTTGAAATTTTATTTCTAGTAATATTTATAAATATTTATTGCAGTATTTTAAAGTTTACATATATGAGGGGTTTTTGGCCTCTGAGGAATTCTGTGACTTGGAAGAGTATTAAGATTGGGTACTAAGTTTATATTTTTAGAAGTAGAACATAATTATTTTTTAAAATACTTTAATGTTTATCCTCTTCTCAAATAAAGGATAATGAATTGAATTAGATTTTTACCTAGACAGGCTGTTTTACGTTGTTGTTTTTTTTAAGTTTGATGTAGTAATTCCCAGTTTTAGCCTTTCTAAATTTAATAAAACAAATACATATATTTTTAATTTTCACAGAATAATTAAAACTCATTGTGAGTAATGTAGAATATTTTGTTCGTATGTGCTGCTTAGTGGCTTTTCACTAATAAACCCCTAATATTGCTATACAGACATTTAGCTAATACAAATATTTAAGTTTAAAAATAAAGAATCATTAAATGAGGGATATGACCAGAATGCTGATGTCTGGTTCATATTTGCTTTAAAATAAAATTTGAACATCTGTAGTTTGACTTTTTTACTTAGATAAAAGTGAGGATCAAGCCAAGGAAAAATAATGCTCTATAACTTTATTTTCAATTAAGTCTAGGCCATGCAAGAAAAATCTTTTGCGAACAAAATACTTAAATGGATCTGACAGTTTCATATTTTTCTTCTCTTTCCCTTTACCAAGAATATATACATGAAAAAATCCATATATAAAAATGGTCCTGACAACCTGTCCAACATTTAAATTTTTATTATTTAATACTGACTGATGCCTACAAGATTATTGGTCCCATTCTAGTTTCATGCATAATATATGTAGTATTAAAAGCACTTAAGTGAAAAGGAGACTATATAACCATTACAAGACTATTAAAGGAGTTACCAAATCAAACTTTTATTCCATTTATCTTGCCTTGATGGATTTCAATTTGAGCATCCCTTTGTGAAACATCTGGCTATTTTTACAGTGTTAAAGCAGTGGATTAAGGGAGTAAAATTTGAGTTAGCTAATTATCTGACATTCTAGAAAAGAACCTGTGAGACTGAATTCCAGTTTGTATACAATTTAGTAAAATTATTTTGCATTGGTTGATATACCCGTACTAGCTTTGAAAGCCAAAAAAGGTTATGATTGGTTCTGCACTATATGTTAACTTAAAAAATAACTATCCACAACATTTTTGCTCCTTAAAGTACTTTTCCTCATATTAAATGTGCTGGTTATAGTCTACCTTTCTAAAAATAATGTGCTTGACCTGCTAGTATTTGATAGGAAGTATTAAAACAGTTAAGATCCTTAGACATTTCTGCATGTAAATTTTCATTGAATTTAAAGGCCAATTGAATAAATGTAGCTTAATTTAAGTAGTTCTGTGAAGTTTGGGTAGCTGATATTAAATGTTTGCAAGCAATATATTAAAACCCTCTTTTGTATAGATGAAGCAAGCTTCATCAATTTTCATCAAGATTGAATTTCATGCTGCTATTTTTCCATAGCACTAAGAAGATAGCAAGTAAAGATATGCACCAGGCTAGAAACACACTGTTCCAGAGGTCTTAATTGACTACCTGGAATGAGCCATCTTAGGTGACCACCCTTCCGCACTGATAGTACATAGTACTTTAAAGTAGACTAGAGCTGCTTCTACCCTGGGTTTCTCTCTCCAGTGTCTATATAAGTGAGAGGGGAGTTCCAATTTGTAACTTTTTGTTTCGAACTTTTTATTTTTTTGTATGTGTTTAACTGGATAAAAAATAGGTTTGTCCTATTAACTCTTAACAGAAACCTTACCTCTGTGGTATCATTATTTTAACAGTATTAAGTGTATGTTTATATAAAGTATTCATAAGGCCAAACAACAGTCTTTTCTGTTGCACAATCAGCTTAAGATCAAATATTAGGCAATGCTGGTGTTTATATAGAATCCATTTTGAACATAGTAATTTTTGATGTTAATTGGACCCCAAGTAGTTGTTATAGTTTGCATGCTAAAAATCCCTAAAATACACAAAATTTTTGTGTGTTTGTAGAAATAGATTTCTGAATTTAGTTTAGAGAATAGAAGGCACCCCAGAGGATAGATATTCTGAATATGTTGGTAGAGGGATATATATATAGTCACATTTTGTTTTTAAAAGATTATCTTTTAGTTATTGTCAGAATTTGAGAATGTAGCTTGGAAATAAAGTACAAATGTTCATGTTTGTATGGATGTAAGATAAAAGTGTAAAGCATACACCAGTTAATATTGAAATATTTATATGCATTTTCTTTAATAATAGATGTGTATAATTTTAAAAACCTTAAAGTTAATAGTGTATTCATTTTTACCAGAGTTCATTTTAAACATGTTTGTTTAGGTTTTACCGCAATCACAGCAACCAACCCCATTTGGCTTATAAAGACTCGGTTACAGCTTGATGCAAGGTATGTTATTTCATTAAAACAAAGTTAAAGTTGGTTTCAACTAATTTTTGTTTCCTATAAATTTATGTCTGAGATTTCAATGCCAGGTATTTTCCCTTCTTGCTGCTGAGTTTTTTTGTTTTGTTTTTGAAACTTGGGTCTACTATTAGAAGCAAAAGTGATATAATGGTTGGTAGTAGGACACTTCAGGGAAGAAAGTGTATTGTGTTTTTAAATAGAAGAAGAAGAAAGAAGGACATATTAACCTAGCCCAAGCAGTGATATTTCACTACATGGCTAATTATAATTGGACTCCCAACAGCTAAATAACCCACATGATCAACTAGTCCAGGCTGAATCTTTGAGGATCGTTGCTCAAATTCAGTACCCTTATATACAGAAAGTCCTGGCATGGGATTCCGCTCTCATATATTCATAGACTTCATCTGTTACCACTGACCACTTGATGGTAGAAAGATTCATTCACTCAATAAATCTATATTGAGCAGCCACTGCTAGGTTCTAGATATACCAGGAAACAGTGGGGACCAACTTTAAGTGGAATAGTCAAGGAATGGTTTTTTTGAGCCCATTTTAAGCAGAGGCAACAGTCACTGCAAACCACCTAGGCCCTAAGTTTAGGGCCTTTGGCAAAGATCCTACCCTATTTCCCCAAAAATAAGACCTCGCTGGACAATCAGCTCTGATGCATCTTTTGGAGCAAAAATTAATATTATATTAGTATTGGTAAAATAAGACGGGGTCTTATTAATTTTTGCTCCAAAAGATGCATTAGAGCTGATTGTCCGGCGAGGTCTTTATTTTCAGGGAAACATGGTATCTGGTGTGTAGTAATAATAATAATAATAATTTTAATTGCTTTGCAACTGTTTTTGCCTTGCAGTCTGGAGTAGACTAGACACAACAAATTTCTGCTGTTTTTTATATTTTAGGGTTTGGGAAGTGTATCTTATAAATAAAACTGATGTAAGAAATCATTAGCAATTATGCCTGATTAAATATCTGTTTTCCACATCCTGTCATGTTGAACTGTATGTTATTTGGAGACTTGAAAAAAAAGTAATTCTTCTTCCACCTGGAATAATTTTTAATAAAATCTTAAGTGATACAGAAAAATTCAAAGTTTATTTCTTAAAGCCAAATATCTGACAGGTAATAATGGTGGATAAGACAATGCAAAGGTTAAGAAAGTGGGAGATGCCAGTCTACTTATACTATTATTAACTACCAGGGGTACCCTTCAGTATGTTATAGGGTGGGTTTGTGGGAGATCCAGGAAAAGTATGGCTTAAAACTCTTAATATCAACTGTAACACAAGCCAGCTCAATTTCTTAGGCTTGGGAATGGGGAATGGAATGGGGGTCGGGGAGTTGTGAAATGTTCATTTAAAGGTGCTAATTTATAACCCTGCGATCGAGAACAGCACTGATGTGTTTGCATGTTACCCTTTGGGACTTGTAGCTCTTTTAACTTTGTAAGGAAGGATTTGATGGCAAGAAACTATTATCAGTTGGTTGCGTGGATAATTCAACTCAGAAGGTATTTAATGTCAGTAGTTGAGGACAGCCATTAGTTCATAAAACTCGAGGGATCTGTAGGTTATCAGGTAGGTGCCTTAGTTGTGGTTTTATTTTATGTCAGAAACGGGTTGTAAGGGGGAAGGGGGTTGGAAGATGAGGGTAAGGGGGATCAAATATATGGTGATGGAAGGAGAGCTGTCTCTGGGTGGTGAACACACAATGGGATTTATAGATGATGTAATACAGAATTGTACACCTGAAATCTATGTAATTTCACTAACAATTGTCACCCCAATAAATTTAAAAAAATAAAAAGAAAAACAGGTTGTGAATAACTTACAAATAGGTAAATTTTCTACTTCTTTCCCTATGGGTAGCATTTAAGTCCATTTCTTATAGATAGGTTTATATTGGGGAAATCATAGCGTGAGGTAATACTTTTATAAACGCAAAATTACATACTTATGTAAGTGTAAGTGCTGTACCCTTAAGTAGCACTAAGAACATTTTCTTGGCTCCGTCTTCAATAAATACTTGATAACTGTAAAGGTCCTCATTCACTATTCATTAGGATACTGAACGGAAAGATATGGCCATTACCTTCAAAGGAGATTTGTTTTAAATTCACTCAGTCACTTTTGGGAAAGAACTGGGTGAGTTTGGAAGAAGCCCTCAGATGCACAGAAATTAGATTAATCGTGCTCCTTGGTTTTATGATGTACTATCATCATTGGTGTCCCAATCATTCTTTTTGCATGTTATTAAATGCAAAATAAATCTTCGCAACTTAAAACTGGATTTAATATTATATAATGTGAGTGTTTTTGTTTGTTTTGTTTTTGTCTGGAGCTGCAGTCACAATGTATTTGGACTAAAGGATTTTGTTGCTTAGCCCTACAATACAAACTTCAATGAGGACGTGAAACTGAAGATTCAGTGTAGGGTGTTTTGCGTTCAGTAAAATAAATTGCTTACATGTTACCCATCTAATATGACAAATTTGGGACAAAAGAATAGGACATCTAAAATGAATGTTTTAAAATTCTGACTTCACGTCTTCATGAATTAAAGAGGATCATTCTTCATTAGGGCAGCATATTTCTACTATATTTTATTTATTTAAAAACCTGTACTATTTTACTTACATCAAAAATACTTCTCTGTTTTGCTTTTCAGGAATCGTGGGGAAAAGCGAATGGGTGCTTTTGAGTGTGTTCGTAAAGTGTATCAGACAGATGGACTTAGAGGATTTTACAGAGGCATGTCTGCTTCATATGCTGGCATATCAGAGACTGTTATCCATTTTGTTATTTATGAAAGTATTAAGCAAAAACTACTGGAATATAAGATTGCTTCTACAATGGAAGATGATGAAGAGTCCGTAAAAGAAGCATCAGATTTTGTGGGAATGATGCTGGCTGCTGCCACTTCAAAGACTTGTGCCACGAGTATAGCATATCCACACGGTAAGAGGAATTGAGTTTCTAAGTAATGTTCTGTTTGTTAATTGAGAAATGCTCTCTCTAGCCAGCAGCCCGCTTATTCGAGCATTTATAATTTTACTGAATTTCAGTATAACAGCGTTTAGTTCTTAGGAGTTCATCATAATAGGATCAAACCTTTACAAGTTAACATAATTGTAAAGCAATTTTAATATGTCAGTGTATGCTATACTGGCGTGGTGATAATTTAACATGAGCTCTGGACAGATTTGAACCCAGAGTCAGTTAGATTCCAGCCAGTTGACTTTGGGCAAGTTTCTGTTTTTTTCAAAAAAATAGGGATGTAGGTGGTTTACTAGATACTTGATATACATTATTGCTAATCATAAAAATCTGGCTAAATCTAGGTATGCTAGAACATAACCACAATTGTCTTCATTTTCGAATGGGAAATAAGAAAAGATTGTAAGTAACTTGCTCAAGGTCTCATAGTTTACTCGGTCATAGAGCCTAAATTTGAATTGAAGTCTAATCCCAAAGACCAAGCGGTTTTACACTATTTTATGTTGGCAAATAAGTATATATGAATGATTTATTTCTGTCTTTGTTTTACAATATTAACTTGTTTCATAAATAGCTAAGAAAATCACTTAAAATTGGTCTGCAACATGCTGAGGTTTTTTTGTAACTTTTTGTTTTGTTTAAGCATCTGTAGCCTTTGATTGTGGTGTGCTTGAGGTTTGTTTTGGTTCGGGTTTTTAATCTAAGTGCTCCCTTTTGGTACACTGTTTAACATTTACACTAACCATTGTAAAGCTGAGGTTCTAGTTAAGGCTGTATCAGGAACAATAAAACAGGTCTAGGAAATGAGTATTTGCCTTAAATGTAATTTATGAATAAAACCAACTCGACTCAAGTTGGACTATGAACTTACCCAGTTTCCTGAGGGAAATCCTAACTTCCTTAAGAGAAGTCACAAGAGGACAGTGCCAGCAGCATTATTTGGTTCTGGCGTCCTGTGGGAGGACTGGGCCAGTGGCCTGCTAAGGTGAGAGTGTTTGGGAGTTTTAAGTATCCTATCCCTTCAAGTGAGATGATGTCATTACAAGAAGAGGTACAGTTTATAAACTGTGTCAGAGTAGAATGTATAAATGGCATGAATTTTTAAGGTAGGACATGAAAGTTGCAGTGAAAATGGCTTTAGGCCATTTCCCACAGGCCCATCAAGAGTAGTGTGTTGAAAAAGTTTGAGAAATAATGAATGTGGAAAGAACAGACTTTTCTGTCGGAAGCTCTGAATTCTTGTCCCAGCCTCTACTATCAACTGACGAAAACCTCTCGGTAGCCCCAATTTTCTCACCTTTTAACATGAAGAAAAACTGGACTAACTATAATCTTTAAGATCCCTTTCAGCTCTAAATTTTATGATTTTTGCTTAGTTGCTTCCCAGATGGGGCCTTTTAGCAGGCAGTTTATATTTTAAACATTTTCAGTCTCATCCACATAAAATTTCATGTTGGTATATGTGGACCATTGTGAGTAAATTAGTAATTCTATTTTCTAATTATACTGTCCACTTTTTAAAAATCTTTTCTGCTTATGTCTCACGGTATCTGTATTCATTTTTGATATCACCTGCATTCCTTTCCCTGCTTCTTCGCCTTTTTCTTATCACATCTATTCTCCCTTTTATCTATATCTAGTATACAACTGATACTTTTATTTCATTCTTTCTTTTACCATTCAGGAACCTATGGAATTTTATAATTAGTATACATGATTTTAGCCGCTAACTTAGAAGTTTGGTGTTGTTATAATGTGACTGGTTTTAATAAGTTAGACATTAGAAATTATGTATCATTTGCCCTAAGGTTACACTACAGATACATTTAAGCTTGCACTTACAGGTAAATGAGATATGATGTGCTCGGTATTAGGAGGATATAAATAAATATATCACTAAGTTTAAATAAAATGACTTTATTTTTTACCTAAACAGAAGTTGTAAGAACAAGACTACGTGAAGAGGGAACGAAATACAGATCCTTTTTTCAGACACTATCTTTGGTTGTTCAAGAAGAAGGTTATGGGTCTCTTTACCGTGGTTTAACAACTCATCTGGTGAGACAGATTCCCAATACAGCCATTATGATGGCCACCTATGAACTGGTGGTCTACCTACTTAATGGATAGCAACATCAGGCCGCCGTACTATGAAGAGGAAAGACCAAAAGATGCCAGTGGACCATGGAGTGTTGAAGCCAGCATGGTGGACAGAAGAGAAATGGTTTGGGAACATGTAACTATGCCTAAGCAGAAGTCTGGTTGTAGAAATTAAAGTAATCATAACCACATTACTTGGTCTTTTCGGTAATGTGAAAAAAAACCTCGGCTGCCTCTAAGAAAAAGCCTTTAGAAGCGCTCCTTCCTCAAAATTGCCATTTTCTCTACCATGTCCATGGGACACAGTTGCATTTTGTTTATTTATGGCAGTCAGAGTATAGTGTTTATTCCATGAGTACTCTTCCATAAAGCCATCCCTAATTCTATACTGTACTATAAACTACCCCAAAGATAGTACTGACAGTCATAAATTTCTGACTTTTGGCTTCTGTGTAATTATTGTAAAATAACAATTGTAGTGAGATCCTCAGTATTATTTTCACGTTTCCTTGAGAGGATCTGGCCCAATATTTAAAAGTTAATTTTTGGGCATTCATACTCACTGGTTTTGACAACTAATGAAATAGTGTCTAAATATCTTACCTACTTTTATCTTTAAAATGTTTTGGTTTTCACTGCTAACAGGTGCTTGATGTTTAGCATAATGTGGACACTTAAATTGTTCATTAACATATGAAACTCAAAATGGTAATAGTTTGGGACAAAATAAACCAGTAAAATGTTGATTTTTGGCCATTTCAGTAACTTGAGCATGTCTCCATATCTTTTCTAACTTTATGATACATGAATGAATGTCTTTTCAGTGATTTACTAGTTTGAACTTGAATTACCACGTATCATACTTCAGCATCATTTTCTTAAAATGGAAAATTTTACCACTTCTGAATCTTTCTCTGCTTTCACATTAAGAATTTAAACCTTTGAATTATTTCCAGAAGATCTGTATAGATTGCATTTATTTTGTGGAGAAAATGGTAATTTTCAGCTTTGCCCTGACAGGTTTTATTTTTTTTTTAAGGCAACGTAAATATCTGGGGCAGTACATACGTTGTAGAAGAGGGCCCTCTGCTATCTGATTGAGCAGGTAATGATCCTAACTGACTTAGTTTTGTAAATGAACAAATCTGCTTTTGAAAAGAAATTTATTCTATCCTAATTTCTTGAGTGGTAAATCATAGAAAGATTCCAGTTAATTCAGATTAAGTGTGCTAACAGGATACAGCTTTCACGTTTTGCTGTTGAGCTCAGCTGCACCTTGTAGTACTTTACGTGTGTTATATATATGGCCCTTACGAAGATGTTGGCTGCAATTTTACTAAGAGACTTTAGCTTATGGATGTTGCTATACTGGTGTGAAAAAACTTCTACAATTAAACTCCAGTGTGGTACTCATTTCGATATACGTGAACTGTACATTTTGTGCAATGGCTTTATCTTAAGAATGACTCTTTGTGAATGCACTTTGTGGCCTTTTTTTGAGGGGGGGAGGTAGTAAGAGTAGGAGAGAATTCCATGTTAAGGTTATTTTTTTAAAACATTAGTCATGTATTAGGCAAAACAGTATTCATAACAATTTTCTGGGCTTTAAGGGTGTTGTTTTGGAGATCTTGAATATAAATGTTTTAAGTATTCTATGCACCTAGTGACATAACGTAGAAGATTGTAGCATGTCATTGCAAGCTTTCTCTGCTGTCACCAGTGAAACACAGTGCCCGCTTCAATTCCTTCACAACTTCCTTGTAATCAACAGTAACTGGATGTTTCTGAGGTGCTTTGATTGGAATTAAAAACATTCCAATCTATTTGGAAACCAAAGGCAAATTCAGTTTCATTACCTTTGGGGTTATTCATAACTTTTATGGTGACTTTCAGCTTTGACATTTATTGTGAGGAACATGCCAAAAAAACCCAAGTAACAAAGAAACAAAACAACGGGTTTCTAACTTAAATCTGTAGAGAAAGTCTCCATCTGTAGCGTTTGCCTTTTCAGGTGCCACTTGTACTGCCTAATACAGTGCCATTTGCCTTGTGAAGATCTGTAAATATTAGTTGTATTGAATGTAGGACAGAGACTCACCCTAATCTTACTGATCTCAGTATCCCACAAGTGATTAAGAATGATGTGAAAACCAGCAGCTAAAGAACATCTTATTATTTAGTTGTAGCAAATTCATAACAAGTGTCCTTCAAGGATGAACATGTTATTCCTGTTTGTATTTCGCAAGTAAAACTTTTGTTGACCTTTAGTGCATTATATTCAGCTTTTAAAAGTGAGTTTTATGTATGTACTGGAAGGAGAAGCTCTTAGAGTCTTAGACTTTGTTTCTTTGTGCAACACCTGGAGAGGAGCAGTGTCGTTTATTTCTATTTTGTTTTTCCCCAAAGCACAATCTGCCATAGTTTACTTATGACAGAGATAATTTAAAAAAAACTACATAAAAATTATTTTTAAAATTTGCCTCTGAAACATTTCTTTGGAGATCTTTTGTTTCAATGCAAATGTTTAAGAAGAAAAGTAAAAGCATTGGGCTTTTTAAAAAACTTTTGTTTTCATCTGTTTTCTATCAGATAACATTTTATTTCTAGTATAGAGGTAGTCTGCACTCTTTAGATAATTATGGTTTTTATTGTAGAATCTTCTCAGAAAATTAAATTGAACTTACTCAGGTTAAAGCAGTAGGTACTGGAAGAGCAGACTCTAATGAAACGGCCGGTAGAACTCTGGTACCGGCGGTGCCTGTGGCTCACAGAAAACAGTTTTCTAAATTTCAGAGTCCAAATCTGAGAATTACCAACCTGGTGATTGTGAGGTCCCATACAGTGATTTTAAGTTCAGGAAAAAACTGTCTCCAAAGCTTTGTCTTAATTATCATTATGTATGTATCTTTGTGGAACTAACCTGACTGGATGAGGCCCACAAGTAATTGATTTGTAACTTCAAAACCAAGACAGAATATTACTAGATTATTTAATCCAGGCTTTTGTCTCCTAGTGCCTAATGCCTGTTGTAGAATAGCATTAGTATATTAGGACCAGCAGAGTTTGGGTTAAAAATAATGAGTATTTACTCTTACTGGAGCATAAAAACGTCAACATTTTTAGGTTTAAGTCACTAAAAATAATTGATTTGAACTTGAAGGATTTAAATGCTAGAAACCAGTCTGTCCTTTACTCTTCCAGCGTTGCTCATGCCCGCCTTTTGTGGTTTACATGCTCTTCTGCCCAGACTGTTAGTAGGGACCCTTTGGGGCTGATAAATGTAATAGTTCAGCTTTTTCCTCCTCTAATACTGATCATGACTTTAACATTCCTGGGAACACAGCTATTTCTGAATTATTTAATTGGAAGGAATTTGAATTATATAAAAATATTTAAAGATCTCTTCTCTGTCATGCCCTTATATTTCTCATTAATATATGCTGCTTTTTATGCTACTCCTTTTAGAAACTGAAAATTCTAGTTTCATTTAGTTTTTTTTGTGTTAATAAACATTTTGAATGTGTACCCCTGCATATGTGAACAATTAAATTATGACCTATCGGTCATAGCTAAATAATCAACTTCAAAAGAGTTATCTTTTGACCGTTTATGTGAGGGTTGCTATTCTTGCATTTCTGTACATGGCTGTAAATTATGTGCATTTACTCTGTATTTATGTTAACTAGCTGAATTTTATTTGAATTGTTAAAATTTTAAAAATTAAAACATGCTCATGAAAATGTGGTTTGTTGTTTTTTATAATGTATCCTAATATATTGGGATGGTGAGGATATAATCACACTTTCTTAGGATTTATGTAGAACAAAAGTGTGTTACATGTTAGGCTCCTATCTGTTAGACCTAGTGACGTCTCTGGTAATCGAAAGGTCAAATAATCTAACTTTCATAGTTCAGTATTTTCCAGAAGTTAATTGATCTTTTAAGTTCTTTACTTTTCACATCTCAAAACATGCAATTTGCAAAGAATATCTGAGAAATTGGAGCTGCATTTGGTTTTTCAATTGACACCTCCTTAGGTTGTAATGTTTTTTTGATACTAGTAGCTTTTTTTTTTTCTTTTTTTTGTTTCAGCCTTTATGAAAGCTAAGAATTTTAAATTTAAAAGTAAAGAGTTGGAAACTTGTTAGAATAACCAAATGAATCTACATGTGATAGGTTGAAATACAGGTGACACAGATAAAGTGCCACGTGTTACCTACCCACTGTACATTTTGTCTATTTTGTTTTATTTAAGTTTTCCCCGATTGTAGTCAAACATCACCAT
Source organism: Rhinolophus sinicus (assembly GCF_036562045.2). Classification (NCBI taxonomy): domain Eukaryota; kingdom Metazoa; phylum Chordata; class Mammalia; order Chiroptera; family Rhinolophidae; genus Rhinolophus; species Rhinolophus sinicus. The sequence goes on from NC_133759.1 coordinate 38,801,745, forward strand.
CAAACATCACCCCGTGTTGTAGGTGATAAAACCAGGACAAACTTGTCATGTTCCATTTCTCAAAGTTAACATGAAGTTGAAATCGTACGTCCTACTAACAGTAATCTTTCCACTGAAGACTAGTGAGTAGGGTGAAGACATTGACAAAATAATGATTGAGTTTGTTATCACTTAGCTCAAGTGTTCCAGGTTTAGATTGTGTGGATATGTGTTCATTACTGAATATCAGGAGCTGTGATAGAGGAAGGAATTTGTGAGTTTGTGATTTCTTAAGGTTCAAGTGTGATGTCTACACAACTGATAAAACTCAGGCAAGCAAGAAATTATTTCATTTGCTTAATTTTTTGCATTGCACAGACCATCATCATACAGAATTCAAGTCAGTAATTTAAAGTCATAGAGTGCTGTTTTTATACAATAATTTCATGTGATTTCCCAGCAGCCTATATAGATTGGGTGAGTAGACCAGTGATACTTAGAGGAATATTAGTCACAACTGGACTTTTTTTACTTGGGTGTTCTGAACATTAGCCCTGTATTTATACTAGGTTTTTCATCAACACTTGGGATGACACTGAGACGATTTTTAAAAAACTCTTCATTTAAAAGAAAGGTCTGTGTGGATTGGCTCAGAATGAAACATTGGGAAGTAATGAGAAATAGAGCTACGGATGTAAAAACAGTATGAACTGTCTTCGAAACTGGTAACTACATAGAGCTTAATTTATATCCTGAGACTACTGGGGAAGCACTGGATTTTTTTCCCCCAAAAGCATTGTGACATCAGAAAGTCAGACTTACCATTAGGTTCTGGTTGTCTTATGTGAGCTGCTCTCAACTACCATTGAGCCTCACAGATGTCCTATGTTCTCTGGACGTGTTCTGGTGATTCTTAGAAAGATCTAGAAAGGTTGCCTGGAGAAAGTAGAATTTTAATCAGGAATTGAAACAATGGTAGAAATTTGACAGGCCGACAGGCATAGGGGCGTTCCTTGTTGAAGCGAAAATCAAAGTGTTCTAGCAGACCCTCAGGAGAAATAACCCATTTTATTCTCTCCTGGGAATTGACTCAAAACTCTTGAGATTTTTGCAACTAGTTGGTAGACCCAGGATTCTAAACCTACTCTAAAGGAGCTCATCACATCCAGCCCATCAAAATTTAGTGCTAGACCTTGTTTTCTGTGTTCTTAGGTCCCTACTCTTCCAGAGCACCTCATAATTCCTCATTGAGTCTTTCATTGTGAAGACGAGGAGCCCATTTTCAAGCACTACTGAACATTAGCTTTCAAGGCTCTCCAGCAAGATTGATCTCCATTGTATAAACTTACTAAGGTGTTTTAGTGGCCTAGGTTATTTGATTTATACCTTCCTAAGTCTCCCTCACCCCCAATAAGTGTGCTAAAGCAACTGGACATCATTATGGATTAAAATGAATCATTACCTCGTTATACATGAAAAAATTGAGAGGTCAGAGGTAAAAATTAGAATTGCAAACCTAGAAGAAAACATCTTTACAACCATGAGTAGACAAGGATTAGAGTTCACACACACACAAAAAAAATTAAATTAAAAACGTTAAAAGTAATGCTGGGTCAGCCCGGTGGCTCAGGCGGCTGGAGCTCCATGCTCCTAATTCCAAAGGCTGCCGGTTCGATTCCCACATGGGCCAGTGGGCTCTCAACCACAAGGTTGCCAGTTCAATTCCTCGAGTCCCGCAAGGGATGGTGGGCTCCGCCCCCTGCAACTAAGATTGAACACGGCACCTTGAGCTGAGCTGCCTCCCGGATGGCTCAGTTGGTTGGAGCGGGTCCCCTCAACCACAAGGTTGGCAGTTCAATTCCTTGAGTCCCGCAAGGGACGGTGGGCTGCGCCCCCTGCAACTAGAAAACAGCAACTGGACCTGGAGCTGAGCTGCACCCTCCACAAAGATTGAAAGACAACTTGAAGCTGAATGGCACCCTCCACAACTAAGATTGAAAGGACAACTTGACTTGGAAAAAAGGCCTGGAAGTACACACTGTTCCACAATAAAGTCCTGTTCCCCTTCCCCAATAAAATCTTTAAAAATAATAATAATAATGCAGCCACAGACTAGAAGAAAATACAAACATCTCTGACAGGATATACAGTAGTACCTCAGTTTTCCAATGTCTCGGTTGACGAACATTTCGGTTTACAAACACCTTAAACCCGGAAGTAAATGCTTCGGTTTTTGAACATGCCTCGGAAGTCGAACATGTCACGTGGCTTCCGCGGAGTGCAAGATCCTGAGGCCTAGCTGTGGGCTGTTTTCGAACATTTCAGAACTCCCAACGGTCTTCCAGAACAGATTACATTCGAAAACCGAGGTACCACTGTATAATTAAATTTTTTAAAAGGGCAAAGACCTGAACAGTCACTACAAAAACAAATAAGCATGTGAAAAAGATAGTTAGCATAATTAGTAATACATATTCGAACAAAAAATGAGATAAAACACTATAATACACCCAGTACAAGGACGAGACACAATACCAAGGAAGTACAAACAACTGGGACTCATTGCTGTTGAGGACGTACAATGGTATGTATAGCTACTTTGGAAAGATGTAGCTCCTAAGGACGTTTAAAACCCAGAATTATTACGGGGGATGAGCGGGGAGGGGTAGGGAGGGAGGATTCCCAAGAGACATGAACATGTGTCCACAAATGTTTATAGCTGCTTTATTACTAAAAGTCATTTTATATAAGGGTCAAGAACAGGCAAAACTAGTCAAAAGTGATAGATTGTAAATGAGTGTTTACCTGCAGATGGGGAGGGAGATGGCTAACGCGGCCTCATGGGATATTCTGGCGAGACGGAAATGTCCCACGTGTTGATCAGCCCAGTGATTAGACAGCTGTGTACATAATGTGAACGTTCATTAGGTGTACATTTAAGATTTGTTCACTTTAAACATGTTTTATAACACAAAGATAGTTAAGGAAAAGTAAATTTGAGTGAAAGCTACGGAATAAAACCCACGAAGACTTGAAATAGTGGAATTAGCAAAGTACAGTTCATGAAATATGTTTAGTATGTTTCAAGAAATAAAGGGGAGGTTTTAACAGTGAATATCTGGTTTTGGTATGAGTAAGCAGGACCTCTGAGCAACTCACCTTCATGTCATATCACAGAACATGCTTTTTGGGGCACGGCTTGGAAAAAATAGAAGGATTTCCCAAGGGTTTTTTTCCCGTTACCTCCTCTACCCCAAGGCCAACTCTAAACAATTAGAACTGAATCGGGATTAATCATGGTAAGGACTGATGTGCTGAGGCTTAGATGGCCAGGAGCAATTATAGCTGGGGTCTGGGGCTGACGAGGAGGGGAGTCAGCAGGCTGGGGTGCTTCCAGGGTGGGGATACTCCCTGGATACTAGCACAAGAAGAATCAAATCTTTGGAGGAAAACTTTTCCAAGCTAGGCCTGCAGAACTCCCATAGAATTACTTGATCACTGAACACATAAGACCAGCCACTATGAGAGATTACAGAAACATGGAAATAAATTTATACCATCAAGGACTTACAATGTTTGATTATTGGAGATGAAATGCAGAGTAGCTGTAATTACAAGGATGAGCATACAATAAGAAGGAATAAACAGACAAAAAATTAACAGTAAAAATGAAAAATACACTGAAATCAAGAACTCAATGGTAAGTCAAAAATGACCTAGACATAATGGAAGTGATTTAAACTTGATGTACAAGTGAACGTTTAAATAAAAAACAATTTATTACAGTAAAAGAAATTGCCATTAATCCCCATCACACACATTGTTTCTGGTATGGCAATTTCTGTCAAATAAAAACATTACAGTGTGTCCTCATCCACGTTATTCACCGGATCTGGCACCGTGTGACTTCTGGCTCTTCCCCAAAGTCAAAATGACCATGAAAGGAAAACGTTTTGAATTGATTCAGGTCATCGAGGCAGCCAGGACAGCGCAAATAAGACACAAAAGAGGACTTCCAGAACTGCTTCAGAAAGTGGCAAGAACAATGCGATAAGTGTGTCAGAAGCGAGGCAGTGTATTTTGAGGGGTATTAATGGCAATGTGTCTTTTACTGTAATATAATAAATTTTTTAATTCAAACATTCACTGTATTTTTGTATCACACCTCATACTTAAATAATTTACCTAGAAGACAGCCAAGAGATAAAAGACTATGAAAGAAAAGTTAGGAGACATGGAGGATGGCATGATAATGTCTAATGTACTTCATTAAGTAAATGAAGAGGGGAGAAGCAACATTTTAAAAGGGATTGGAGAATTCCCAGAGTTGATAAACAAGAATCCATAGCAGCACAAATCACAAGGCATCCTGAGGATTAAAACATCAAAGCAAAGATCTTGATTTCTGCTACCTGCATAATAGGCTAGGTTTTAGAGCCTAACTCCTAATGAGTGCAATTAAAATGCTGGGTAAAACATTCTAAAATCTTAACACCCAGGAGTTAACATGAAAAATGAGAAGGCCAAAATACAAGCCATGATAAGAACCTGGAGAGTTAAGTGATCGTACCAAACCACTTAGGACCTAGAAGCATTTGCTGATCAAGCTATAATTGTGGATAGCTTTTCAGGACAAGGGAGACAGAAATAGATGACTAGGCCTCACTTAAGTCTGGTAGACTCCCAAATTTGGGGCCCCAGAAACTAGATCAAGTATCAACCCTTGAGCACAACTAAAGCCCACATTTGTATTGGCTAGAGTGGTGAAAGGAATGCTCAGGTCATGAATTACAGTGGTTCCAGACATACAGAATCCCAAGTACCTGGTAGAAGCAAATCCCATTAACTGCTGGAAAAAGCTACCTTTATCCTAGCTCATGGTGAAACCACATCAATAAATTTTTTCAAGAACTATGAGCAGCATGCAGTCAATAAGCACACAAGGAAACCACACCACTGGTGACAGCCCTCAAAAGCAAAAACAGCCCATTCTCCCCAAAAGAAAACATCTGGCGTTATCAAATACAGACTGTAAAACACAAATTAGTACATTTAGAAAAATAAGACATGCTTGAACATAGGCGAGTGGGACACTAAAAAATGGTAGAGCAGATATGAAAACCAAATAGAACTTTTAGAAATGAAAAATAAAATGTAAAACACAGCTGGATAAGCTGAAGGGAATTGTTTAACTGAAAGAAGGAGCATACAAAATGCAGAATGCAGTAAAGCAAAACAGAAAATACAGAGGAGAGGGTAAGCTGCAGGGAGGATACACAGCAGTGCAGTTCGTGTTTGGTGTCCCAGGGAAGCAGAGACTGGATCACAAGAGATCACCTGAAGCTCTCAAGGCTGAGAATTGTCTAAAACTGATGAACATTACTCCACAGATTCAAAATCCCAAGTAATCCAAAACAATAAAAAAGGAACCCACACAGTTTCATGAAACTAGATTACTAAAGGCAAAGAGCAAATTTTGAGATCAAAGCATCCAGCGTTTTTCGTCTGACAGAACCTTCAAAACAATGACTGCGAGCCGGACAACTAACTTAACATTCATATCAGAAGAATATTTTTTTTCCTAGTGTACTGCCAAGCTAGAATTGTATACCCAGTAAAAATCCTTCAGGAATGAGGATGGAATAAAGAAATTTCAGAAAAATTAAAACTGGAAGTTTGTTATCAACAGAAACTCACCAAAGGAAATTCTAAAAGATATTACCTTTAGGTGGAAGGAATGTGATACCAGATGGGAGGCAATAAAAAAAAAAAAAGAAGAAAAGAAAATGTAAAAAAGCAATAAGGTAGGTAGGCAGATGCAAAAGGTGATTAACCATATAAAAGAGTAATAATGAGATTTTCAAAAACAAAGCAAGATAGAAAAATACAGCACATTACCATTTTATGAAAGTAGGGAGATAAAAAGTTCTAGGAACCGTATGTTATGCAGGAGGAGAACGCAGATTTTGATTGATTTTAAATTTGTGAGGTCTACATTGTAAAATGTAAGCTAACCAATGAAAGAACAGAAATAATACCACTTCCATACTGGTAGAAGGGGAAAACGTGAAATTATTCATTTAAAAAATCAGTTAAAAAGAAGGCCTGCTAGGAGAGGTAAACAGCATGAAATAATACAGTTTTAAATCCAAATATGTTACGTAGTAGTTACATTAAGTGGAAATGGACCTGAGGCTCCAGTTTAAAGATTGTCGGGCTGGAGTTCAATACAACAACGAAAATTATTTGTGAGAGACATGGCTAAGCCATAGGACATGTTAAGATTGAAAGTGAAAGAATGGAAAAGGATAAGACGTGAAAATACGACACAAAGGAAGATGGGTGTAATTATATTACTACCAGAGAAAACAGACTTTAAGGCAAGAAGGCATTAAGAAGGTTGGTCACCGGGCTGGCCCGGTGGCTCAGGCAATTGGAGCTCCGTGTTCCTAACTCCGAAGGCTGCCAGTTCGATTCCCACTTGGGCCAGTGGGCTCTCAACTACAGGTTGCCGGTTCGACTCCCGCAAGGGATGGTGGGCTGTTCCCCCTGCAACTGAGATTGAACACGGCACCTTGAGCTGAGCTGCCTCCCGGCTGGCTCAGTTGGTTGGAGTGGGTCCCCTCAACCACAAGGTTGCCAGTTCGATTTCTCAAGTCCCTCAAGGGATGGTGGGCAGCGCCCCCTGCAACTAGCAAGGGCAACTGGACCTGGAGCTGAGCTGCGCCCTCCACAACTAAGATTGAAAGGACAACAACTTGACTTGGAAAAAAGTCCTGGAAGTACACACTGTTCCCCAATAAAGTCCTGTTCCCCTTCCTTTATAAAATCTTTGGGAAAAAAAAAAAAAGAAGGTTGGTCACCATATGATAATAAAAGGTTTGTTTCACTGAAGATACAATGATTTAAAATTTTCATATACCTAATGAAATTTCCTCATTGTATATAGCCAAAATTGAAAGAACCATGATAAGAAACAGACAAATCCACAACGATAGTGGGAGTTTTTAACAAACTTCTCTCAGAAATTGATAGAACGAGCAAATCAAAATAGTAAGCATATGGATTTCAACAATATCATTAACAACCGTGACCCACTGGAAACACGTAGAACACTGCATTCAACATCAGCAGAATAGGCTGGCTTTTTCAAGCATACACACAATATTTATAAAAATTGATCCACGCAATCTCATCAAATTTCAAAGCACTGAAATCATACACAGGATGTTCTCTGACAACAATGCAATTCAACTGGAAATCAATAAGAAGATAATTGAAGAACTTTTTTAATTTAGAAATTTAGACACATGCTCCTTAAAACCCCCCTGGCCTGCTCAGTCAAATCGACAAACTATTTTGAATTGAATGATAATAAAAATCCTAAATGTCAGAATTAATGAATGCAGCTTAAGCAGTCCTTAGAGAAAATTTAGGATTTTTAAGTCCATATATCAGAAAAGGAAAAAAATAAAAAGCTGAAAATTAGGAGGTAAGCATTTATATAAGTCAGGGTTGGCTAGGGCATAGTAATTTAGAGACTCAAATGCACAGTGGCTCAAGCTAATAGACATTCATCGCTTGCTCACGTAACAATCTTGGGCAGATAAACGGATTGGTTTAGTCCTTCAGGGACTCAGCTGATTGAGGCTCTGCTACTCTCAGCATTTGCTTTCCAAGGTGGCATCAGGGCTGTGGGTCTCCAACTTCAGCATGTATCCAAATGGGGTTTGTTTTGTTTTGTTTTCCTGGTGGTGATGTTTAAAGTAAAAAATAAATGTTGCCTATCTTTGAGAAGCTGTAAACAGGTGAGCAAAATTCCATCCTTTGGGGATATAATTCAAAGTATAGAACTGTTAGATGTATATTCACTATACCATTACCGAAATATTTCCCCCTGCTTTGTTGAGATATAATTGACATACAGCATCATGTAAATTTAAGGTGTACAATGTGATGGTTTGATACACTTACATATTGCAAAATGATTACCACTATAAAACTAATACCTCTTTCCCCTCACATAGTTACCATTTTTTTGGTGTGTAGTTAGAACATTTAAGATCTACTCTCTCAGCAACTTTCAAGTATGTAATACAGTACTGTTAAATATAGTCACCATGCTGAACTTAAATCCCTAGAATTTATTCCTTTCATGACCGAAGTTTGTACCCTTGGACTTAAAATCTCCCCATTTCCCCCAGCCTCAGCAACTACCATTCTTCTACTTGCTATTTCTATCTTAGCTTTTTTAGATTCCACATATAAGTGAGATCATACAGTATTGGTCCTTCTTTGTCTGACTTATTTCACTTAACATATTGTCACAAAAGGCAGGACTTCTTTCTTTTCTATAGCTGAATAACACTTAATTGTATATATACACCACAACTTCTTTATCCATCCATCCATCGATGGACACTTAGGTGGTTTTCACGCCTTGGCTATGTGAATAATGCTGCAGTAAACATGGTGTGCAGATATCTCTTTGAGACAGTGAATTCATTTTCTTCAGACATGTACCCCAAAGTGGCATTGCTGGATCAGAACAATGGAACAGAAGGCAGAGCCCAGAAACAGACATACACTCAGAGAGAGACTTGACTGTCAGAGCACTGCAAATCAGTGAGAACTGATTTGGCTGGACCATTCAACATGGTGCTTGTTCAAGGTTATCCATGTGAAAAATTATAAACTTGGATATTCATATCCAATTGGTGGATACCTTATGCCACACTGAAAGAATCCATTTCAGATGGATTAGACTTAAATGTGAGAGGCCAAACTTTTACACTGTTAAGAAGAAAATATAGGAGAAAGTATAAACTAGTGGGAAAAAAAGATTTTCTAAAGCAAGACACAAAAAGTATACTTCATACAGGAAATGATTGCTACATTAGACTACATCAAACTGTATCACTTCTTGTCTTCAAAAACACTTCAAAAATGATGAAAACATAATCCCAAAGCTAGAAGAATATACTTTGTAACATATATAACTGACAAGGTATAGTATCAGAATATATAAAGAACTTCTGTGACGCGATCAGTTAAAGACAACCCAATAAAAACCTGGACAAAATCATAAAGAAGCATTTCAAAGGAAAATAGAACTTAATATGCAATAAGCATATTAAAAAATGTTCATCTTAGTAATTAGGGAACTGCAAATTAGAATCATGATGTCATCACCATCAAAAGGGCAAAAATGAATAAATCAGACAATCTCAAATAGAGGTAGAACAAAAGAATTCTTATGCACTCAAGTTCGAGTGTAAAGTGGTATCATATGACACTTTGGAAAATATTTTGCATTATATTGTAAAGTTGAAGATGCTTATACCATATAAGCTGGCACTTTCACTCCTGGGTGTATACCCCAGAGAAACTTTGGCTCATATGTTCCAGGAGTCATGCTCAAGAATGTTCCTAGCAGCCTGGTTGCAATAGCAAAACACTGAAAACATTCTCCGTGTCCAAGGACAGGAGAAGGGAGAAATTCACATCAGTGAAAGTGAATGAATCACATGATCAACATGGCTCAATCTTAGGAACTTAATTTTGAATTAAAAAAGGTCAAGCGTACATACAATGTAATTCTGTTTATATAAAGCTCAAAAATTTGCAAAACAACAAAGTTTGTTTAGCCAAATAAACCTGTGTTAAACTAACAAGAAAAAGCAAGGGAATGATGAATGCAAAATTCTAGATGGTGATTACTTCTGGCAGGACAAAGGGGGCTAGGATATGATGGAAAAAAGACACACAGGAGGCTTTGAAGGAACCAATGCTCTATTTCTTCAAGCAGCTGGTGGGCCAGATGATTTCTTTTTTAATTTTCTTTTTATCTATCACTGCATAACAAATTACCCCAAAGCGTAAGAACTAAAAGCAACAAATCACTTATTATCACATTTTCTGTGGCTCTGAGTCCTCCATCTCATGGACTCTCAGAGGCTGCAAGGTGTTTGCTGGGGCTGCAGTCAACTCATGGCTTGTCTGTGGAAGGATATACTTCCAAGCCCACTCATATGATTGTCAGCAGGATTCAGTTCCTAACAAGTAATTGGATTAAGGGCCTCAGATCCTTGACAGCTCTTGGCCAAAGGCCTCCCTCAGTTCCTTGCCACGTGGGCCGCTCCGTAGGGCCGTTCACCACATGGCAGCTGGCTTCATCAGAGTGAGTGAGTAGAAGCAAAAGAGGTGAGCAAGAGGGAAGCCAGAATCTTTATAAACTAATCGCAGAAGGGACAATCCATTACTTTGGCCATATTCTCTTCATTAGAAGCAGTCACAGGTCCAGCCCACGCTCAAGGGGAGAGAATTACACGAGAGTATAAACATCGGAGGCAGAAATCACTGACAGTCATTTTAAAAGCTGCCTGCTGCATATATTTGAGTGTGTTCTCTTATTAATATTCCATAATAAAAATCCCTATGGTGGCTCCTCGGGAACTTCAGGATCAAAACAGATTCCTTATTGTGGTAATCCCGGGCTAGAAAGCCCTCTTCCATGGCCTGGCCTTGTCTGCCCTTCAACCTCCATTGTCCCTCCCATCAGACTGAGTTGATTTTCTCAAACTGGCTGTGTGCACTCAAGCCTCCAAGCATTTTCCCACATTGTTCTCCCAGATAGGGTCTTCTCCTCATCGATCTTCTGCTTTCATTTACTAATATGTATCACCTCCCCCAAAAGCCATCTCTGTTCCCTCACCTTGGCTCCCTGCCCTCAGGCCTGGGATGGGTTCTGCCGTGATCCGTCCATAGCTTGGGTGTTTGCTCTGTTGGACTCTGGGCCCCCAGAGGGCAGGGCCCTGCCTACCTGTTTTTCCTCCCAAGACCTAGCCCGGAGCCCAGCACATGAGCCACCCAACATGAAACAGTGTAGAGGGAATGAAGGGACGTTGGTAAACAGTCAAAATAAGGGAGTACACAGAGGCTGTGAAGAGCCTCACAACAATGCAGGTGGGGCTTTGAAGCCAAAGGAGTTATGAAAAAATGGTCAGTTTTCAGAGCTTTTGCATTTCAGATAAGGGATTGTGGATTTGCGTTGCTTAAAATATCCAGCGCCATTGTAAAGCGATTTTTTTATAATTAAACTTTTTATTTTGAAAAAATTTCAAATCCTCACAAAAGTCACAAGAATATTAAAATTAACTTCCATATACTCTCCATTTATTATTAACTCGTTAACATCTTAACACATCTGCTTTCTCTTTCTCTCCGTGTGTTTGTGTGTGTCAGAATAATGGCTGCCAGAGATATACACATCCTAATTCCTGGAGCCTGTAAATATAGTACGTTACATGGCAAGGGGAAATTAAGGTTGCAGACAAAATTAAGGTTGCAAATCAGCTGACTTTAAGATACAGAGATTATCCTGGATTATTCAGGTGGCAATAGCTACATATCGATCAATAATTACTTTCAATGTAAATGGATAAATGCTCTACTCAAAATACATAGGAGGGCTGAATGGATAAGAAAATAAGACCCTTACATATGCTGCTTACAAGAGACTTACTTCAGATTGAAAGACATACACAGACAGTGTGTAAAGGGATGGAAAAAGATATTTCCTGAAAATGGAAATTAAAAAACAAATAACAGCTGGGGTTAGCAATGCTTATAGCAGACAAAATGAACTTTAAAATAAAGGCTATAACAAGAGACAAAGAAGAACCCAGAGATCCCACTTCAGGGTATTTATCTGAAGCAACCCAAATGCTACTTTGAGGGGACCTGTGCATCCATATGTTCATTTCAGCATTGTTTACAATGTCCTAGATGTGAGGCAGCCTGGGTGTCTGTCGATGGATGAATGGATAAAGAGGAGGTGGTACATATATACAATGGAATATTGCTTGGCCATGGAAGGGAATGGGTTCTTGCCATCTACAGTGGCATGGATGAACCTGGAGGGAATTTTGCTGAGTGGAGTGTCAGACAGAGAAAGATAGATGCAATGAGATTTCACTTATATGTGGAATCTAAAGAATAAAATAAACAAACTCGGAAATATAGAGAACATATTGATGGTTGCTATATGGGAGAGGGGGTTGGGGATGAATGAAAAAGGGGAAGGGATTAAGAAGTACAGTTGGTTATTACACAGTAGGCATGGGGATGTAAGGTATGTCATAAGAGGGATATAGGATATGTCGTAAGTCAATAATATTGTAATAACTGTGTATGGTGTCAGATGGGTACTAGATTTGTCAGGGTGATAGATGGGAGGGCATTTGGGTGCAGGGTATAAAAGATAAGGGAGTAGGAAGCACAAACTGATAAATAGTCATCGGGATGTAAAGTAAAGCATAGGTTATATAGTCAATAATATAGTAATAACTATGTATAGTGCCAGGTGGGTACTAGACTAGTCAGGGGGATCACTTCTTAAATTATTCAAATGTCTAATCACTATGCTGTACACCTGAAATTAATACAAAATAATATTGAATGTCACTTGTAATTGAAAAATTAAAAACGTGGGGAATGAAGGGGAATAAGAGGTCCAAATTTCCAGGTATAAAACAAGTAAGTCATGGGAATGTAATGTACAGCATAGGAAATAGTAATATTGTGATAGCATAGTACAATGGAAGATGGTTGCTGGAATTATGGTGATCACTTCTTTAGGTATATAAATGTGGAATAACTATGATGTACACCTGAAACTAATATAATGTTGTATGTTAGCTATATTTTAATAAAAATCTTTAATAAAATAAATTGAGAAAACAAAGAAATGACCTAGTATATGAACAAAAAAGAACTGATAATTCTAGTCCTGAAACAACTAGAAAATGGTTACCAGCGCAACCCAATTTTTAATTTACATGAAAATAGTTTAGAAAAAAATCCACCCCAACGTTTCTCTCAATCTAAAAATGTTCCTAATTGAAAAGGCTTTAGGAATAGAATCAGCTTAAGACTTACATAGAAATAAGGCGTCTTGCCCCTTCAAAGGCCTCTAGGGGGCGCCCGGCAGCTGCTGTGGGGCTTGTCTGTTTTCTGGGTTCTGGGTTCCGCAGCGTGTTCTTCCCCTCTGAGCCCAGGAGCTGGCACCCGGAACCCTCAGAATCTGGAAACAGCATCCGCCGAAAGAGGAGCACCCCCAAAAGTTTGTCACATTAACATTTTAGGGAAATCTGGGAGATGCCTAAGGGACTGACAAATTGCAGACATTAAAACATGGAAAGAAATAAAGAATGGTTTTATAGCCTTCTGTGATGACACAAGGCAAATTAAATGTAATTTGAATAAATATATTCACCATTAGGTACTTGTCCTCTAAGATACTATTTGGTACGGTCGTATATGTACAAATGTGGGCTGCATATTAATTTTATGATTTAATGGTATAATTTAGCCGGAATGAGATTACGAAGTTGAAAACAGCAGCTGGGTGCTCTTTTAGCATCCCCTCCAGGGGAACAGTCTGCAAAATATTGACATTGTATATCTAAAATAATTTGATTCTGATTCTAACCGTAGTTGTGATAAATGCCCTCTTTTTATCTGCTTCTTGCCCCTCTCCTTTTGGGGGGATGGTAGTTCATGCTGACTTGAGTGGGCATTAAATACTTTTCTATGTCATACAGGAAATCAAGGATTTAAAGTAATATTGTGTTTATTGGTGCAATTTCCTCTCCGTTCCCAGAGGGTTTCGCTTTAAAGCAGTTGGGACAAGGAGAGGAGCCAATGACGGCAGCAGGCCTGTGGCAGCAGTTCCCTCAGGTCCCCGTCATTGAGAATGTATCCTCAGTCCACGGAAGCCCAGAATACATTCATCAGTTTTCTTGTTTAGCCATTTATTAATATTCGGCAAATGTTTACTGAGTTACAGAGAAATCTTGGCAGAGCTCACTGGAATTCCTTTAACAGTTCTTCATTGTTTATACTGAAAGACTAATATAATTGTCCTCAGTGGTATTTGCGAGAGAGACAAAACTAGAAGGCGAGAGAGCTACTTTCCAAAGGACTTTGGAGATAGAATCGGCATTGACAATTGCATCCCTGGACTTTTAGATTTAGGGACTGAGACGGATTCCAAGGGCAGGAAGTCCAGCTCAGTGTGCGACACAAAGGAAAATGCCTGATGAGAAGCAAAACACGCTGGTCCATGTGCAGTGGCGAAGGAGAGCAAAGTTGTTCAAACAGGTAATATCGAAAGGTGTGATAGAATCATGGTTTCGTAGTTCAGATAGATCTGGGCTCACATCCTGCGCCTGGCACCTGCCCTGGGACCTTGAGCAAATGTTCTTCTCTTATTTTTCCATCTATAAAACCCCAACAGGGCTGCTTTGAACATTAAATTTGATAAATACTTGTGAGAAGGCCTGCTACCCAATAGAAGGCCAATAAGTGCAGTACCTTTCGGACCTTCCCTTTTGCCCGGTCACAGGAAAGCAATGGACTGTACCTTCATTGAAACCCTTTATCCTCCTGACCTACGTTTCAAGGAACTTCTGCCATCCTCAGTCTTTGCTGCCTCAAGAAAAAAAAGCAAAAACCTGGATTGGAAAAGGAAGATTTGGGTAAAGAAACCATTTTTCTTTATTTAAAAATGAAAAATGTATCTGAAAACAACGAGAGGGACATGTCAGTAACTTGAGTGTTCACCCCTTGCCTATGGAGGGAAGGAGAGAAATCACAATATAATTCACCAAAGTTCTGCAAAGCCAAGCTGGTGTCAGAAGATAAAAAGGTTGGTCAGTTTGTGTGTGTGTGTGTGTGTGTGTGTGTGTGTGTGTGTGTGTGTGTGTGTAAAAGAAATAGGAATTTTTGTGTATTTTATATTGATTCCCCTCGTGTCACTGTTCTCGGGAACTCCTATAATTTGCTTCTTGCAGCTGGATATCAGCCAAGGGCTGGCTGTAGGACTGTGAGTCTGAAGAGAGTTCCTGCTCATCCGTGTCACATTCAGGCTGAGTGGTTGTTAGCAGAAATCTGCCACAAAGGCATTTCCGCTCTATTCTTATGATGCAAGCAAAGCATCATTAGGTTATAATTTTACATCCTCCAAGGATTAATTAGCCAACCCACGTTAATGGGCAAGTATCTTACGGGAAAGATGTGCAGCATTGGCTCGGTGTTTGTATATAAAACAGAGAGAGTTGTGTCGCTACTTCCTCCTCCTTTGTTAGCTATCTTAGAGATTTGGGATTTACGTCATTGAAGGGCTCAAGGCACGGCTCTTTTAGCATCAGTAATTTCCCAGTGTCTTCTGCTTGTTCATCTGGCAAATGGGGACAATGACACCCGACCCCCAGAGTCGCCCTTGGGGTCCAGAAGGTTCATGAACTAGAAGGCATCACTCTCTCATTCTGGCGACTTTGCACTCCTTCTGGCGCTTCAGGGTTGATGTTTGCCTTCCAGAGGGCTGCACTCTGCCAGCAATTTTCAGCGAGGGCAGTACCACACACTAGGGGGAGCTCAGGAAATCTGAAGTGTGCTCATTAGGGCACAGGTTAACTGGAGAGCAGCACTGGCAAGTGTGTGGTACCTTGTACCCTGCAACGCGTGGGACAATCTCATACAACAACGCTGTCCTGCATTCCACACAACTTCTCAGTGTGCGACCAGAAATTCATGTAGATGAAAAACCTGTTCCTAATGAGTTTATCCTAGAACTTTCTGTTTTAAATATAAACACAAAGTATTTTTATGTGGTTGTAATATCGTGTTTTCTAGAAATACATCTGTGTAAATCAAGTTATGCTTTGTGTCATTATGATTGAAACTTTACCGAGAGTTTTGTTTGCTATTTCAGAAAGTCACAACAACCAATGACAATACCACTCCTGTATCTGAATCACTAATAAAACACCCCTGTTAGCCTGCACTTGGAAGCTGCCACATGTACAGATATTGACATCTCACTACTTTATGATATCTGCTGGTATAATTGTGCTCAAGCATTTATATATTGAAATACATATTTTTACAAATTAGTTCCATTTCCCCGTTATATTAGAATTAGGATAGTATATTGATTTGGATAAATTACATGTGTATTTGTTTCAAGATGATAAAGGGAGACTTGCAAAATATTTATCATACAAAGGGAAAGTTTTTTGTTGTTCTTTTTAGAGAATTTTTATAAAGTTTATTTGAGCCAAAATTGATGACATATGCTGGGGAAAAAGATATCAAACACTCCATCAAAGGGAAAGTTTTGTCGGAAAGGCTGATAACCTTTACTGAAGATTTCAGAATTCTGCACTGCTTCTGCATGTGATGCATTTGATGTTGCTTATATTTATTTGGGTTAGTCTCATCTGCCCTGAACAAAATACTCAAATAAATGACTTAACTAAGACAGAAATCTGTTTCTCTCTCCCATAAATTAAATCCAAAAATAGGTGTCAAAGAAAAAATGATTTATGATACTTGTTGAAGACGGTAAGGAAGACTCTATTCAGGGGGAGCTACTACAATGCGTTTTGTGGTCAGAGAGAAAGATCAGGCCCCACGTTGAGCACAATAAGGACAAATGGGAATTTATGGCCAAGGAGCAGGATGGGGGTCAGTGGATGGAAAATTGCTGACATCAAACACCAGGGCTAAGGGGGGAGTCTGGCTACCCTGGCTCTTGCTGAAGGCAGGCCAGAACAATCTGACATTACCTGCAGGATTGGCGGCCCCTAACTGAAAGGGGGGGAAATGAAGCCCATCTTATATAAAAGATGATCAGATATTGAGGATGAGGGTATCTGGCTGGCTAAGTTGACTTAGCAGGATTCTTCCTAAATTCGACAGGGCAGAGATAAACTTGGAAACTCAAAAGTCATGGTCTAGTTGAAAAGAGAGTTCAGGGGAGCCTGATTAGAGTTTGATCAAGGACGGAATCTTGGTCATAAGCAGTTCAGCCTGGCTGGCAACTCCTGAGTCATCAGGGACCCAGGCTCTTTCTATCTTTCTGATTCCTGATTCTTAGCACCAGTCTTCCCTTTTCAAAGCTGTTTTACAATTCAAGATGACAGGGGAGCTCCAGCCATGTTGGCCACAATGTAAGCAGTAAGCTAGATGTGGGAGGAGGGCAATGGGTACCCTGCAGCTGTCTTTCCCCTTATTAGGACCTTACCCATAAGTCCCATGCAACAACTTCTGCTGGCATCTCATTGGCTGCCCCTTACTGACAGGGAAGCTGGGAAATGAAGTTTTTCAGCTATACACATTATTCCCCAGAATAAAATCAGAATTCTGATAATAAAAAAAAGGGGGGGGGGAGAATGGATATTGGGTTGGCATTTAGGAATTTTAGCTGGTGCTGCTGATAGTGGTTTTGATGTTTTAGAAGTACCTTCCTCCCCAGGCTTAGGGAGTTCCTTTACTCTGAAGTTCAGGAGACCCTTGGGTCACACTGCAACCCGTCCTATTACGTATGTGTTGACTTTAGCCAAGTGATTTAACCCCTTTGAGCCTCATTTTCTTCATCTGTACAATGGGAATAGAAATGGTACTTAGTTCCTAGGGTGGTTGTGAGGTTCAAATTGTTTGTAAAGTCCATGTCAAAAGCCCTTAGGAGCATTATGTCGCCTCTTCTGCACACACAGTTCCAAACTTAGCAAGAGCACTTTTGGGTCTGCCAAAAGGAAGTCCCGCACACTTTGTGTCACAGACATCAGATTGGTGTGCAGAGGAAGCAGGTCTCCAGGAAAACACCGCCTCACACCTGTCAGCTCTTGGCCAGTTGCTCTGTGGGAAGGATGCAAACACAGCTGGGCTTGGTTTTTCTGGGCTTTTCTCCACAGTCCTTTCCGGCAGGGCCAGCCAGAGGCCAAAATCTTCAATATACTGAGGCTACTTTGCAGCATGACCAGTGATTGTGGGCGCTGCTTGTCTGCTTCACTTCCACAGGCAAAGGACTTTTAAAGTGATTGTTCTTTTTAAGTGATTGTGTTACCAGTGAAAGGAACCAGGGCTCCTTGGAGAAACGACTGATACCAGGGCTGGGCCAGATATGGACAAGATAAACCTGGGACACCTTGTGCCAGAAAGCAAGTAAGCTATTAGGACGACCGGGTCCTGTGGAAAGGATATAGAGTGCAACTTGCAGGGGCTTTCAGTGGCCAAAGAGACACTTTGAGCATCAAAAAGAATAATGATTACCATTTATTGAAATATCGTATATACTTTAAATTCCCTTAAACGATACTCATTTAAAACTTTTTGTGGGTTTTTTGTTTGTTTAACTTTAGTAGGAAATAAGTCATTATCCTGAAAACATAAATAAAAGGAAAGAAATAAGCATTTATTCTGTCTTTCCTAGATGAACTGTATTTCTGAGTAATCAAATAGCTGATGGGGAAAAGTTTATATCTGTAGAAGAATCATGGTTAATAAAAGCAAGAAAGATAACTGAATTAGAAAATCACCATTTGCAACCCCTACTGAAATAATGCATCTAAGCCACAATCATCAATGCTGCTAAAACCATGAGGTGAAAGGTGAAGGTGCTTTTTGATGAATAAATCAGATTGATACCTGAACCCCTAACCAATTTTAACCACCTAAATTGCAGGACCCATAGGTGATGTACCTCCAGGTGTGACGCCATAGAAAATACACAGTTGTGACGCCATAGAAAATACCACTATGAAGCATTCTTGCCAAAGAAACTGGAACCTGAGTCGAACCATGTCTCTAGATCTCCCTACACTTTATAGAAAATACAAAGGATAGAGGAACATATTAAGAAACACTGTGAGGATACAATCCATCCACCAAGGCCAGAATGTTGGAAATTCTACAGGATAAATGACTGTTTCTTCAATAAATAAATGATGTGAGGTAAAGAATGAAAGAGGCTATTATTATAGATGCAAATAAACTTAAGAGACACTAACACACATATGCCATATGCAAAAGGAACAGAATTCAATTCTGATTTGATCAAACCAACTACAAAAAGATATTTTAAGACAAGTGGGAAAACATGAACATGGACTGGGTATTAGATGATGTTATGAAATTACCACAGTTTTGTTGGGTATGATAATGGTATTGTGGTAATGTTTTCCAAAAGTCTTTATCTGGGGGGTAAAATGATAAGATGTCTAGAATTTACTTTAGAATGAGCCAGAAAAAGAAAAGAGGGTGTGGGGTGAAAATAGAGGCTAGATAGAATACTTGAAGAAGAATGGCTAGAACTTGGTCGCATGCCCTACTACTGCAAAGGAGGCTGGGAACTACATAGTCTTCCCATGTGCCTCTGAGGCCTTCCAGGGACTCGTGATGATATATGATGACTGAGGAAGATGCTTAGCCCCACCTCCAGTGCAGGGAAGTCAAGGGTTATCAGCAGAAAAAGAAAACCAGGGAGTTTAATCAAAATTGGTCTTGCTTTGCTCACATACCTGAAAGGCTCCAAGCAACGAAGAAGGGCTTAGAACTGGGTCCTCGGATTTAGTCTAACTCATCTCCTGGCCCTACTCTGTATGGTTCAGTCTCGGGAAGGCTCTTACCGCACAGGATGTCCCTTGCCTCTCGGGGCCAACTACCCACCTATTTTTTCTGCCATTCCAGTGGAGAGAGGAGGCCAGCAGGAGTCCCAGGACTGAATCTCTTTGGCTGACTTGGGTCACCTGCACACCCCTGACCCAATCACTGTGTCCTAGGGATTGAATATGGTGAGGGGCCTGGCTGGGTCCCAGGCAGCCTCACCTGAACCACACTACCCTGTGAATGGGGCAAGGGAAAATTGCGTTGTTACCATCAGAAGGGGCACTTGATCCTTGACAGAGAAGACACACAGATATCGCTATCGCTTCACCACCTTCAGCCTCTATTTTCCTCATATGTAAAATGGAGATGGGGCTGCTACCTGAGGCGTTAATGGGATCTGCAAAATCCTGGCCCTTGGTAATGACAAATGTGACTGTCCTTACTGCTACTCTCTCGAATGGCTCTATTTCTATTCTTTTTCATGGTGACATGAGGTGGCTCTACATGACAGCCACTTCATGTCGCTATCCTTCCTCCTCAGTAGTACCAGGGAGCCAAGAATTGGTAAAACCCCTGGGGAGGAGTGTTGCATAGCAGTTGGTGAGGCCACCTCTAGATGTTTACAAAATTCATTCAATGGAACCAGCGGTTCAGACTGGTTGTGCTTCAGCACAACTGTGAGTGGTCCAAAACTCTCCCTCTTTAAAAACAATTATTTTAAATGTCTGAAAATATACATTTTATTGTGATATGAATACCTCTGGTCAAGCAATTTGGTATCTTGATTCATTTGTACCCATCAAGAATTCTGCTATTTCCTGGCTGTGGATAACTCAGGTTGAGGAACTTTCAGTGTTTTGTCTTTCTGCCCTTGGATAGAAGTCGCGTGCAAGAGCCCAAAAGCTCAGTGTTTACCATAAGAGAAAGAATCAGTGACGTAGATCAAGAATACAGACTTTGGAAAAAGATTGCTTGGTTTAAACCCTGACATGTGACCTTGGACAAACACTTCTTAGACCCAGTTTCCTTGTCTGCAAAACGGGAGTTAGCATTTGGCTGTGACATTTAAATGAAGAAACATGTTGGGTCCCAGGTCACGCTGGCAAACCCACATGGCCGCTCCCTGGCCCCCCTGTGTCACAATGGTCTGAGGTGCAGCTTGTGTTTGAGGCAGCCGATGGGGACGGCTCTGGTGCCTTTGCCTCCTTTGTGTGCCCTTTTGTTCGCCATCTGTCTGGCTGGAGGGTGCTGCCTGCCATCTGAGTCCCACCTGCTCCCCTCCCCCGGCTCAGGGCTGTCCAAGGCCTCCCTGAGAACAATGCAGGGAAGCCTTCTGGGGCCGGGGTCAGGCCTCTGCTTTGTGTCAGCCTGGCCGCCTCTCTCCCTCACAGCCAGGCCCAGATGGGCCCGTGGCCGAGGCTCTTATGAAGGATGCAGAAGGGGGGTTTCGTGGATAGGAACGTGGGGGACAGAGAACAAGGATGGCCCCCCAGACTCTCTCGCTGTTCACCCCAGGCATTGGTTTCCTCAGCAGGATAGTTCTGAGTTTGTGTGGGGACTGACTAGGCCTAGAGGCACGAGTGCGTCTTGATTTATGAGAACTTCATGCAAAGCTAATCCTCTCTCCTATGAACTATTCTCCTTCTTCCTCCGTTTTGGACATCAACCTACACAGTGTGTTTAGGTGGCATTCGTTAGGAAGTTCTCTCTCTCACGTAATTTTCTCGCAATGGCTGTGGATTTTTTCTTTTTTCTTATCCAGCTTTATCAAGATATTGACATAATACAGGTATGTTTAAAGTGTACAGTGTGATGATTTGATACCTATATATTGCAAAATGATTACCACAATAATGTTAGTTAACATCTCTGTCCTCTCACATAAGTACCGTGTGTGTGTGTGTGTGTGTGTGTGTGTGTGGTGGTGGTGGTGGTGATAAGAACATTAAGATCTACTCACTTAGCAACTATCAGTTATATAATACAGTATTGTTAATTATAGTTGCCATGCTATACATTAGATCCCCAGAATTTATTCATCTTATAGCTGGGAATTTGTACCCTTTGACCAACATCACCCCATTACTCCCACCCCTTAGCCCTGGGTAACTACTATTCTACTCTCTATTTCTATCAGTTCAGCTTTTTTCAGATTCCACATATAAGTGAGAATGTGTAATATTTGGCTTTCTCTATCTTATTTCATTTAGCATATGTCCTCAAGGTCTATTCATATTGTTGTAAATGGCCCTTTTGCTTTTTTATAGCTGAATAATATCCTAATATATACATGGTCTGACAATTACGTTCATGAACTCATACTGGAAAAAGTGCTACATACCTCATTGCTGAATATCACTATGGTCACCTTCAAAGTACTCCCCTTGGGAAGCTATGCACCAATGCCAGCGCCTAGTCCATCCTTCAAGGCAATTTTGGAACTCTTTTTCTGGAATGGCCATCAGAGCTATTGTCATATTACCCTTGATGTCCTGAATGTCATCAAAATGTCTTCCTTTCAATATTTCCTTTATCTTCGGTTAAAGAAAGACGTCATTGGGGGCCAGATCAGGTGAGTAAGGAGGGTGTTCCAATACAGTTATTTGTTTAGTGGCTAAAAACTCCCTCACAGACAGTGCCATGTGAGCTGGTGCATTGTTGTGATACAAGAGCCATGAATTGTTGGCGAAAAGTTCAGGTCTTCTAACTTTTTCACGCAGCCTTTTCAGCACTTCCAAATAGTAAACTTGGTTAACTGTTTGTCCAATTGGTACAAATTCATAATGAAGGTCATGCAGGGACTCAGCTCCTGCTCCCCACACAAGAACGCAGGATATGGTGAGGCCAAAAAGGAACAACAGCAGAGCCATAGGTAGGGGAGTCATACCACTATATTCTCGCTGGCGGCTGGTTGAGACACAAAAGCAAACATCTGCCAGTACCCCAACAAGGGGTCTTCCTGTACCCCAGTCTCGCTGGCTGCCGGGTGAGACACAGGAAGTAGGAGCCACACGATCTGCAACCCGCCTCCACTTCTCTGCCAGCCAACAACTGCCTAGCGGAGCCACGGCATTTATATTAGTGACCAATGACTAACCAGTAACAGCTGATGGCCACCCAGCCACAGCAGATGGCCATCTAAAAACCGAGCTAGCACCTTTCCACGTGAGGCCGAGAGCCTGGAAACTGCTCTCTGGGACTCTGTCCCCACAACGAACAATCCCTCTGATACCAAAAAAAGGTTGGCAACGTTGTTGCAACAAGTTCACAAACTTAACTGTCAAAACTTCTGTTTGTGTATGTAGATATATATACATATATATATGTGTATATATACGTGTATATATACACACATATATATATAAATGGATAAAGAAAATGTGGGATCTATCTATCTATCTATATCTATATTTCTCTCCAGGTTTCTAATGTTTAGGTTTTAACATTTCAAAGTAGAATTCATGAGGAAAGACACAAAGAAAAGTCACAAATAAGCAGATTTGTCTTCACAGAGAAAGAAATCAAATGAATTCCTTGTAGAAAAATTGTACCTTCAGTGTGCATTTGATCATCATTAATAACTCTGGGAGGCAGGTAGTGTTATCACAGCAGGGCACAGGGAATGAAAGCTCAGAGAAAGTAAGCGACTTCCCTAACGTCGCACAGCTGGCAAGTGGGAGGCCAACGCAGACCTGAGTTTCTCTGATTCCAAAGCCTGCACTCGGTTCAACACTCACCAGCCTCCTGTGAGACATCGAGCGTTCTGTGAGCAAGAGGCTGTCATTTGGATGGCAGCGGGGAAGACCCTCTGGGCCTGAGCTGCCTTCCGTGTAAAGTGAGGATGTTACTCATCCCATTGCACAAGGCCATGCTAAGGCTTAACTGAGATAATAGGGAGGGATTTGTAAAGTATAAAGAGCAGCTGTTCTCTGTACAGGTGCTGCTTTTTATTCTGAGCCCGTGGGCCGTTATTTCTTTTAATTACCTACATTTGCAGTCCAGGCATGCTCCATGGTGGCTCAGGGATCTCCTCCTATAGAGAAGGCGAGAAATGTGGCAGCTCTAGCCAGAGAGCAGGAGACTTACTGTAATGGCTCCCAAGACAAGACATGAACATGAGAAGGCTGAGGCAGCCACAGGCAGGGAAGAGGAGGGATGATGAGCGTCCTACAGACAGAGCCAGGGCGGAGAACCAGCAGCAGAGGGACAAATACATACACAAATTAAGGGAAGAAAGCCACAGGGAAAAAGCTGTCTTAGCATCTTGACCTTCCAGCAACTTTGGACGTCTACACTAAATGTAAGCGTAACTCACTGGGTGTCCCCCTTGGTCCCCTTGTCCAATGCTTTTCCCAGCCCACACCCTCAAACAGCGAGGTCTCCAATGGGGAAAAAAAAGATTTAAAACTGCCAAGACCCCACTTTGTTTTCCCTTAAGTGTAAAATAGGGTTATTTATACTTCTATTAACATTCTTTATGTTTGTACATATACAAGTTTTATTGCCCATTTTTTAAACTGACTTGCTGGTTTTCTTATTATTGAGCTGTGAGAGTTCTTCATAAATTCTGGATACAGATCCCTTATCAGATATATGCTTCGCACATATTTCTCCCTACTGTGGCTTGTCTTTTCATGATGTTGACAGAGTCTTTCAAAGAACAGAAACTTTCCATTTTGAAGAAGTCCAATTTACCAACTTTTCTTGTAAGGCTCATGTTTTTTGTGTCCTCTCTAAGAAATCTTTGCCAAAATCTAAGGTCAGAAAAATTTTATATTAACTCTATGATCCATTTTGAATTAATTTTTATATGCGATACAAGTTTAAGATCAAGTTTTTTTTTTTGAAAAGACTGTTTTCTCCATTGAATTACCTTAGCACCTTTGTTGAAAAATAATTGACTATTTATGAATGGGTCTATTTGGGGCTCTGTTCTGTTCCAATCATATATATGTCCACTCTTAGGCCAATACCACACTGTATTGATTATTGTAGCTTTAAAGAAAGTTATGAAACCAGGTAATGTAAATCTTTTAACTTGTTCTTTCTTTTCAAATGGTTTGATTATTGCAGATTTTTGTTTTTCCATATTAATTTTAGAATCAGCTTGTCAATGTTGAAAAGCCTCCTGGAATATTGATTGGGATTATGTTGAGTTTATACATCAATTTGTAAGAAGTGACATATTAATAATGGGTTTTCTGATTTATGAACGGGGTGTATCTATTTGCTTATTTAAGTCCTGTTTGAGCTGTCTCATGCAAATCTTGCACAGACATTAAAAAAATTTATCCCTATATATTTTGGTTTTTATACTCTTTTCAATGACACTGTTTTATAAATTTCAATTTATAATTATTCATTGAAAGTATATCAAAACACACTTGATTTTTGCTTGTTGACTTTTTGTCCTCTGATATCACTAAACTCACTTAATAGTCTTAACAGGGCCTGCCCGGTGGCTCAGGTGGTTAGAGTGCTGTGCTCCTAACACCAAGGCTGCTATATGCTGCCGTGGGCTACCATGTGCTGCCAGGAGCGGCCGGTGGCCAGCATGAGTGGCCAGCAGCCAGCAAGAGCAGCCGGGAGCTGCTATGAGCAGCCCACGGACGACCGGTGACCGATCGCCCCAGCCGGGGGGAGCGCAAGGCTCATAATACCAGCATGGGTCGGGGAGCTGTGTCCTACACAACTAGACTGAGAAACAACGGCTTGAACCAGAGTGGGGGTGGGGGCAGGTGGGAGAGGTGTAAAAGAGGGGAAAAAACCCAGCAACAGCAACAACAACAAAACAGTGTTAACAGCTTTTTTGTTGATTCTTTAGAAATTTTTACCTAGGTGACCACGTTGTTGATGAATAAAGACAGTTTGATTTCTTTCTTTCCTATTTAAATGCCTTTTATTTCTGTTTCTTGCCTCATTGCTGGGATCCCCAGTATGATGTTGGATAGGAGTGATGAGAGTGAACATTCTTATTTCCATTCTTGAGGGAAAGCCTTCAGTCTTTCACCTGTGAGTATGAGTTTAGCTGTTGGGTTTTAATAGATACCCTTTATCAGGGTTGAGAAATTTCTCTCTTCCCTTCTCTTCTTAGTTTGCTGAGAGTTTTTATCATAGATGAGAATTGAATTTTGTCAAATGCTTCTTTTGCATCTATTAAGATGATTACAAAATTGTCTTTTTTAGTCTGTCGATATTGTGAATTACATTGATTGATGTTTGAATGTTGAACCTATCTTGGGGGGGGGGTTCCTGGAATAAACCCCGCTTAGTCATGATGTTTTATCTATTTAAATATACTGTTAAATTTACTAAAGTTTTAAGAGAATTGTTACATCTATGTTCATATCAGTCTGGGTTTTCTTTTCTTGCCATGTCTTCAGCTTTGCTATCAGGGTGATGCTGACCTCATGAAATGAATTGGGAAGTGTTCCCTTCTCTGTTTTCTGGAAGAGTTTGTGTAGAATTATGGTATGGAACTATAATTACAGCTGCTGTAAAATCTTTATATGCTTATTTGAACATCTGAATTATGTCAAGGTTGGTCTTTGTTGATTTCCTTTTTTCTTAAGGATGGGTCAAATTTTCCTGATCTTCATATGTCAAACAGTTTTGGATTTTATCCCCAACATTGTGACTGTTATGTTGTAGAGACTCGAGATTCTGCTTTGTTTGTTTTTCTTAGTAGGCAATTACTTTTGTTGGATTCCAACTGCAAATTCTTTCTCTTGGGTAGCAGCTCAAATCTCAGTTCACTTCTTTGTTCGTTAACTAGGCTGCTCACAGCCTGCCCCGGGCATGCATGGATGAACGGTTACACAAAGATTTGAGTAGAGATTTTGCACAGAATTTGGGACTTCCCCTCTCTGGCTCACTCCTTTATAGGATTCCCCTTCTCTTTTCAGTGCCTGAACTCTGTCCTCTTTTTCAAGCCAAAAAGTGCAGGTTTTCTAGCAGAGGTTTAGCTGCCTCGTGTGATGCTGGCTTAGGCTTAGCCTAAGGCTAAAAGCCATAAATTTGACTAACTCACCCTGTGTTATTCATTTTTTCCAAATGTTGACTCCTGTCCAGAATCTGCCTTTGTTCATTCTTCAGTGTAAGCAGGTCACTTATTTTTTTCATTTTTTTTTTTTGATGGTGGGGTTGGGGGAGTAAGTTTATCCAAAGTTTATATTGTTTTCTATAGGAGGGTCATGTCCATCAGCCACATAGGCAGTGGAAATCTCCTTTTACCTTTGTTTTGTCTATATAGTTGCTCTTTTTAAATTTATTTTAATTCATCAACAAGACAAATAGTAACAAATGTTGGAGAGGCTGTGGAGAAAAAGGAACCCTCATACACTGTTGGTGGGAATGCAGACTGATGCAGCCGTTATGGAAGGCAGTGTGGAGGTTCCTACAAGAATTACGAATAGAATTGCCATATGACCCAGCAATCCCTCTCCTGGGTATCTACCCAAAAAATCTGAAAACATTTAGAGATAAAGACACGTGTGCTCCAATGTTCACTGCAGCTTTGTTTACGGTGGCCAGGACATGGAAACAACCAAAACGTCCTTCGATAGATGAATGGATAAAGAAGTTGTGGTATATATACACAATGGAATACTATTCGGCAGTAAGAAAAGATGATATAGGAACATTTGTGACAACATGGATGGATCTTGAGAGAGTAATGCTGAGCGAAACAAGTCAGACAGAAAAAGCAGAGAACCATGTGATTTCACTGATATGTGGTATATAAACCAAAAACAACAAAAGAACAAGACAAACAAATGAGAAACAGAAACTCATAGACACAGACAATAGTTTAGTGGTTGCCAGAGGGTAAGGGGGGTGGGGGGGGGAGGTGAGGGTAAGGGGGATCGAATATATGGTGATGGAAGAAGTGACTCTGGGTGATGAACACACAATGGGATTTATAGATGATGTAATACAGAATTGTACACCTGAAATCTATGTAATTTTACTAACAATTGTCACCCCAACAAATTTAATTAAAAAAAATTTATTTTAAGCCAGTTTGACATATATATGACAAAATATTGTCCAATATAAAATGGACTTTTATTTTGTTTGGTTCTAACAACAATGGAAAAATCTAAAAATGCTAAAATGAAGCCTCTTGACACCCCTTCCACTTTCCACAAGAAAATGTTGATACTTGTGTGTTCTAACAGTGCTGCGGACCACTTTTCTGTGATGAAGGTAAAGTCGTCAGCTCATAGTATAAGGCTGTTGGAGGGGAAGAACTTGAAAGGGGTCACGCTGGATAAACGGTACCCTACTCTTCCATGATGGGAGACTGTTCCCTGCTTCCTCCTCAGGTAATTCATTTACTTATTAAATATTTATGGAGCACCTAATATGTGTGAGACCAGGTGCTGGGCATCAGGGGTATGATTATCAGCAATTTACTAAGGGAGCCAGACACGAATCAACAACCCACAGGTATAGAATTTTTACCCTGTGATTACTGCCATGCGTTAAAAGTAGAGGGTGCTATGAGAATGTGTAACGGGGAGCTTGGCCCAGCCTGAGAGGTCAGGGAAGGCTTCCCTCAGGAGCGAGAAATCATTGGAAAGAGGAGTGAAAGTGAACTAAGTGTGTGTGCTAGTGGGGTAGTTCCAGGCAGTGGAACAGCATGTGCAGAGAACCAGTCCGGGAGGAAGGGCTGAAAATTTGAAGAACTGAGAGCAGACGGGTGAGCTAGAGCATTAATAATGAGGGCGAGGGTCACAAGAGAAAGCCTGAGAGGGCAGGGTCCTGGTCATGCAACCTTGTTGTCCAGTTTAGGATTTGTGTTTCCTTCTCCTCCCTTTCCCTATGTTCCTCCTCTTACCTCTTTGTTAAATTGCTAGGAAAAGAATTCATGGATTTGTGTGCAAAGAAAATCCCTGCCCTTCCCCATGCCTGTCCCATTCCACAGAGATAACCACTGCCACGGTTTCCCGTATATGCTTTTAGAGCTATTGCACAAAGGCACACACATATGTGTAAGAATATACAGCTGCTTCTAAAAAGACAGTGTGTTGGGGAAGGAGGATGGGGTTCTATGCATAGTGTGTTTTTTTTTACCTTCATTTGTTTCACTTGACAATGAGTGAAGAGACTTTTCTACATCAGCGTGGTCGGTTATATATCACTTTGTTTCAAGGGCCGCACGGCACTCCAGTGCATGGATGTGCCATTTTGTGTTTATACTCAATCCCTATTGATGGGCATTTTAAGTTCCTTCCGTTTTTTGTTTTTACAAACAGTGTAACCAGGAACACACTTATAAAGACATATTTGGGCACATGAGTGAGTATATGTGTAGGATAAATTTACTTCGGTGGAATTTCTTGGTGAAAAAGTATGCACACTTGTAATTTTGACAGGCATTGACCAATTGTCCTTCAGCGATGTTTGTCCATTAAAATGTTCTATAGGCATAGCTTAGCATCAGGGGCTGAAGAAACTGTTTGGGCACAGAATAGTATATATTCACTTCCTGATAAAAGGGAAACTGCAAATTTGAGATCAACAAATATTTAATTAAATATCTCTACAATGTATTATCTGTAATGTTAATATTCATAAAGTTGATTACATTTGAAAACATTTAGGTTATGTATTTTGCTTATTTTGAATGAATTCACAAGTATGTACAACTGTTGAGAAATAGCTTATCATAAATTAAATAGCCTATCATAAGAATTACTTATAGCCAAATAATTTCAAAAGCAAAATTATAAAAACCTTTTCAATATTTCAATATCAGCAAAATTCTACTTAATATAGGATATATGTGTATTTTAATATATTTCATATAATGTAAGGCATGGCTTCCAAAAGTCAAAGTGACTGAGATCTGTAAAGGTCTTAAAATGGCCTTGATGGTACAAGCCATGTAGGAAATTGCCCGTATCCTTATGCCTTCACCAACATTGTGTGTCTTCAAAACTTTTAATCTATGCCAACATGGTAGGCAACGTTTTTACTTGTTTCTTGGTTTAATATTTATTTCATTATGAGGGCAGTTGAGCATCTTTTTTGTAAATTTTATGTCATGTTTTTCTTTTATTGTGAATTGAATTTTTGTATTCTAGATCCATTATGCTATTGGATGTTGATCATTTTTTGTTGATTTGCGAGGTCTTTTTATATAATGAGGAATATAGCTCTTGGTTAGTCCGGTGGTAGTGCAAATATTTCCTTCCAATTGTTGTTTGTTTTTGCCAGCTTTATGGGAATTTATATGTATTCTTTTTTTGCCTCTGAGAGTTTTCTACAGTTTTCCTGGTTAAGTTAAAATTTTTCCTTTATGGCTTCCTGAAGGAAGTCTAAGAACAACAGGAAGCCTTGAGTGGTTTAAGCACGGAAGTGATATGATCTGATTTATGTTTTAAATGTGGCTGCTGCATGGAGAACTGGAGACTGAATCTCAGAAGAGCAAGATTAAATACAGGGAGAATTGTTAGAAGGTGAGCGGCAATGGTAGCTTGGCTTGAAGGGGGCAAATGGGAAAACTATCAGGAGGCAAAACCAATATAACTGGTGGTGGAATATAAGGGAGAGAGAAGCCTCAAGGGTGACTCCCAGATTTCTGGTTCTGATAACAAAATGGAACGAGAGTACCACTCTCTGATACAGCAAACACTAAGGGAGGGCTAGGTTATTATCATTTGTTTGTTTTGGTAGGGTTTGTGGCTCAAGTTGGTGAGAATATAATTAGATTTAGGACACATTGAACTGAAGCAGCTCTGAGATATCCAGTGGAGAAACAGTAGTTGGCTGCATGGCAATGGAACACAGGGGCCAGTCATTTGATAGGTGTGTTTCCACTTCACGCGTCTTGGTTTCCACACTGAGGATCAAAGTTCGACAAACCCCTTCATGGCCTTGACTCACAATGTGAAAAAGCTCAACTTGGGGCCAGAGGTTGGCAAAGATTTAAGACATTGCTAAATGATTTTCCTGCTGAGGAAATGAGCTTTTGGCTTAAGCAGAAATGCATACCCCTTTCAATCATGAATTTATGGCCCTACAATGTTTTCTTTTAATTTAAAAATAACATCAACCTTAGAAGAAAGTTGCAAGAACACTACAAAGAATTCCCTTTTTATCAGTCACCTACTGCTAGTTATCCATTTTTGTATTAAAAAACTACCCCAAAACGTAATGGCTTAAAACTGCAGCCATTATATTATATATTACGGTTTTCTGTGTTGAGAATTTAGACAGAGCCCAGCTAGGTGATTTCCATTCCACGTTGACAGAGGTCATGGGATGGTATTCAGCTAGTGGACGGACCCACCTGGAGAATGCGATACAGCTTTATTTCACATGTCTAGAGGATGGCTGGAAGGCTGAGCTTGGCTGCAAGTTTCAGCAGGAGCACCTATATAGGGTCTCTTCAGTGTGATGGTCTCAGGGAGTTGGATCTATTATAACAGTTCAAGGTGAACGCTTTCCAAGAGTCCAAGGTCAAAGGTGCAAAGCTTCTCATGACATAGTATCGCTTCCCCTACATCCTAGCAGTCAAACAAGTCGGTAAGGCTAGCTCGAATTTAAAGATGGGAATTCATTTTCACCTCCCCGTCACAGGAGCAGCAAAATATTTGTGGCCATCTTTATTGCACCACAATTCACCAGTTAACATTTTGCCACATTGGCTTTATCATTCTTTTCTCTAAACTAGTTGAGAATAAGTTGCATCATGTGTCATGCTCTTTACCCCTAAATGCTTCCTTATGTATTTCCTAAAACCAAAGAATTCTTTTACGTATCCACAGTACAGCAGGAGTTTTAACATTGACAACTATTATTATCTAATCTATAGTCCATATTCCAATTGTCCAAATAATATCATTTATAATAATATTTTTACGGTTCAAGATCCAGTCCAGGGTTGTGTATTACATCAATTATCAGGTCACTTTAGTCTCCTTTCACGTGAAATGTCTCCTCCTTTCTTTTTATTTCAGAACTTTGACATTTTAAAGAGTTACAGTCATGCCAATTGTTTTGTGAAATGTCCTTCAGTTTGGGTTTGTCTGATATTTCCTCATCATTAGTTTTAGGTTATGTGCTTCTGGCCAGACTACCACAGAATGATGTGTTCTTCTCAGTGCAACATATCAGGAAGTACATCGTGCTGATTCGCCCCATTCATTACTTGTGATGTTAATTTCAATCATTTTGTTAAAATGGCGCCTGTCAAATTTCTATTTTTTCCTTTTCTAATTAATAATTATTTGGGGGGAGAGATTTGTTGAGACTCTAAATAGCTTGTTCCTCAGTAGACTTTCACTCACATGTTTTAACATCCTTTGATGATTCTTGCCTGGTTCTATTGCTAGGATGGTAGTAAAATGCTGATTTTCTGATATCATCTTGTTCTATATTATTTGGCATTTCTACAATGAGGAAGAGCTGTCCCGTATGTATGTATGTGTTATTTGTATTGACTATGGATTCTTACTGTATTCAAATGATTATAATCCATTACTGTCATATATTTGGATTTTTAGTACCTTTAGCTGTCTTCCATGTACTTTTGATATACTGCTATTATTTCTTACTTCCTGTTACAGTACAATATTCCTGACTTATCTTGTACTTTCCCTTCCCCAGTTCTTGAATAGCCCATCTCTTCAAGCATCTTTGGTTCCTTTTAGCAAAGAATGCTTTTCAGAAACCAAAAAGTGTGTGCTCGAGTGTGCTCACTGCCAGCGGTGTTGGTGCTCCTAGGCCCTTTCCCTGGACAAAGCTACACATGCTGGTATCACTAGTCTAATGTGACTCTGGAGGATTTTGCTTGTTTTGCCCCATTGCAGAGGTGCATCTCCTTTCTTCCACGGTGAGAACTCTGATTCCTGATAGCATTAGTATATGCACAGACTGTTCACACCCAAAAACGTAGAAAATGATTTTAGGATTCTTATGCTATTACAGAAAACCAAATCTAGTAAGTCAAATACAAGACTCATTTTTCATTTATGCAATTGTCAGGAATGGCTGAAACCTGCCAGGATTTGTCTCTGAGGCTGGGTATATTGTTGCTGGAACAAAACGATCATTCTGTTGATGTAAAAGGGGTGGGGGAGGCATTCCGGTGGGCATCCAGCAATGATGGCTACAGTCACTCTGGGTGTTGTCTGGAGAGCACAGTAGGAGGGGAATGAAGTGAGGGAGAGGAGACTAGAAAGCAAAGGTTCAGGGCAGAGATGATAAAGGCCCAAACCAGGGAAGCCTACGAGGGGCATGTTGCCCATGAAATCAGCTGAGCCCTTTGAGAATCTTGCACACTCTGGTCTATACCAGCTCCCTGGATAATACATTTCAAATGTGCATTGTCCAGGAGAATACTAGCTATGTGACCTTGGACAAGTTATTAACTTCTCTGAGCATTACATAGTCACTTTGGCTCTAGCAGAAAGGGTGTGAGCCTGTTCATGATGTTGCTCAGAGAAATTTTTCCAAATTTACTTCTAATCAATGGTTTTGACCAATAGTATGCTTTTCTTTAATTGGCAATTACAAATTCCTTTTAACGTTACAGGAATCCCAGATCCTTTTAATAGATGGCATTGTAATGGCAGTTTTCATCTCAAACCACTTTATTTTCTGAGGAAATGAGAGACTGTGTCAAGGATATAATGAGATAATTCAATGAAAAAGATGAAATGCTTGACTACCACACAGGTAATAGCTAACAAAAAAAGGCCCAAGTGGCAATAGATCAGGTAGTGTGGAGTGGTTCACTTTCAGTTGCGTGGATGGAATACATTCTGAGTTATGAATTCCCCATGGGCTCGAGGCCTACCATCCTCAGTGATGGCCTGACCTGGCTGCCTTTCAACAGAGGGGGTGCTACCCACGTCACTAGTAACACTCAGGGCTTCAGAGTCATCCAGACCTGTATCCAAATTCAGCTGTCTTATTTATTGCTCTATGATGCTGGGCTCTTACATGGGGGTAAGAAATCCTGACCCCATAAGATATTATATACCTTTGATGAGATAATGAATGAGGAAAGCCAAGTACACAGGCATACAGTAAGTAAAAGTGCCCTTCTCCCTCTGCAACTTCCACAGATTTACTTCTGTGCCCTGACAAAGCCCTATTTGTCTATAGTGGCCTCAGCCCCACAGTGGCTTCAGCCTAGTACTTCATCAACCAGCTCTGAGGACTAGACTACCAGAGGAATGAAAGCCAAGACGAGCAATAGTTCTTCCAACACCATACCCAGTATTTCTTTCAGGACTCAAGGAATAATAAGTCACCTATTTCTCTCTTTATAGAGAAAATTTTATAAATGTTCTACAGCACCTATCCAGTGCCTAATCTCTGT
Organism: Rhinolophus sinicus; assembly: GCF_036562045.2. NCBI lineage: Eukaryota > Metazoa > Chordata > Mammalia > Chiroptera > Rhinolophidae > Rhinolophus > Rhinolophus sinicus. Next base: position 38,835,514 of record NC_133759.1, read on the forward strand.
ATTGGATTTTGTGGGTGATACAAAGAAGTATAAGATGCAATCTCTACTCTCCAGGAACATAAAATCCCACTAAGGACCCAAAATAAACATAATGCAGAGCAGACAGACCTGGGTGCAAATCCCAGTTCTACCACTTACCAGCTATGAGACCTTGAACAGTCACTTAACCTCTCTGCACCTCTATTTCCTCACCTATAAAATGGAACCACCAGTACCTACATTATCAGGTCATTGTGAGGTTTAGAATAGCCATTACATGTAATGGACCTGGCACAGGAGGCACTTGAAAAACCTGAATTCTTTCATCCTTGAACCACATGGTAGTTAATTAACCTAACAGAAAATCTATTATAAGACAGCCTATAATTCATTACCATGTGAAATGCCCTGACATAAAGGCTCTTGGAGTTCAGTGAAGGGCAGACCCATGCAGACTGAGGTAAGTAGGGTAGATTCCTGGGTGCAGAAGGGAAGTGACTAACATCCTCCAAGAATGGGATGATTTTCTCAGATGTATCATGGGAGTCTTGGCCTCAAGCCCTTGTCTGCTGCACAAATGGTAAAGAATAAAGACTTGGGCACCTAAGATAGAAGTGGCCTATTGAAGACTGAACAAAATCATTCAGTTATCCACCCAATCAATGATACTGCTTGCCCTCTAACTGCCAGTTCTCACCATCCACCTGTCTCAATGGTCTTCCATCCCGTTATGAATGAATTGTCCCTCCTGCGGTAATCAGAATCCACTGGGCAACAACAAACCAAATGAGGACAGATATATGTCTTGGATAAAGAAAATGTTAATGGACAGAGATGTGTTCACCCCAATACTCCTAAAGCATGGCTTTGAACAAAACATATACAGGGAAATTTACTTGCAGGAAAGGATGTAACTAACAATCACCAGCCATGGTAAATTGTGTTATTGTTCCCAATTATCAGCTCCCTCTTCTATAAGAGAATCATATATCCCTTCTCTTCCAGGACTGTCTGTGGGCAGAGTACAGCAGCATCCCATTGATTTTCAGGATGGCCATGTGATGTTCTTTGGCCAATGGAATGTGAGAGGATGTAATAGGCACCTCATCAGAGCAGAAACATTAAATGCATTTCAATGATTTATTTGGCCTCATGCTCTTGTCTTCTCAATTGATGTGACTGTCAACTTGGGGCCCAGAAGGAGAAAGCCTGGTGCTCAAGGTAAGCCAAGCACAGCTGAGTCATGACAGAATTAAGCAGACCAATAGACCAGCAGAGTCATGTGTTAGAAATGTTTGTTATTGGAAGCCACTGAGATGTAGAGGTTTGTTGTTGCCACAGCAAAAGCTGACTAGTACATCAACATTAATTGAACACTTGCTCTGTGCTGGCACTGTCCTTAACATTACATATGTTCTCTCGTTTAATCCTCACATTAGTCATGTAAGGTAATGTTTCAGCCAGCGTTTTCTATTCTAAACACCAGAAAATTACTGTGGCTGAGTACAAATGAAGAGTAAAAGGAAGGCTTTTGCTCCAGCCAAGACAGAACAACAAAATCTGGATGTGTCTTCCCACCTGAAAGAACTAAATAGGAGACAAAATATATGAAACAGTGGTTCTCAAGATATTAGACAATAGGCAGTGAAAGAGGGTGATCTCTAAGAGATGGGAAACAAATAATTGACCCAGTTTAACTCCCTAAAGAGAGTTTCCAGGCCACGGCACACAAAAAAAAGGTGGGGGGGAAGCCAGGCAGAGCTTGGAATATGGAGCTAAGAGCAGAGAGGCCAAGGTGATGAAAATCTGCAGGGCAGAATGCTGGCAAGAAAGCTACACAGAAAGAGAACCGCAGAGATTTGCAAAGGGTCCCCTTGGAGAATTCAGCTGAGTCAAGACCAGGATGTACATAAGAGGATACTATCCAAGGCATGGAAAATAACTACCAAAAAGGCTAGAGGAAACAATCCCTGGAGGTCACCTAGAACAAGAAACAGAGTACTCAGAACATCCAACAAAATACTCAGGAGGGTCTTGCTCCATGGTGGGAAAACATTACCAGGCAAGCAAAGAAGCAGGTACATACAATCCAAAGTGGAGAGAAAAATCAATCCATGGAAACTAATCCCAAAATGACAGGTAATAGAATTAGTAGATAATGACATTTAAAAAGTATTATGACTGTAGTCCATAGATTCAAGACACTAGAGGAGAGACGGCACATGTTAAATGAAGACACGGGAGATATTAAAAAAAGGCCTAAATTGAATATCTAGAGAAAAAAAACATAGAGTCTGAGATGAAAAAACACTGTCTGGGATTAATTGCAGATTAGATATAGCAGAGGAAGGATTAGTGAAGGTGAAGACATAAAAATAGAAACTTACAAATGAAGTATGGTGAGAAAACAGATGGAAAAAAAAATGAGCAGAATAACAGTGAGCTGCAGGGCAACTTCAGGTGGCCTATGTACATGTAACTGGAGTCCTTGAAGGTAATGGAGGGTGCAGAAAAAAAAATATTTGAAGAAATAATGGCCAAAAAATTTCCCAATATGATGAAACTATAAACCCACAGATCTAAAAAGCTCAGTGAAACCCAAACATAAGAAACATAAAGAAAACCACACGAAGGCACATCATAATCAAATTGATTGAAAACACTGATAAAGAAAAAATGCTAAAAGTAGCCTAGAGGGCGGAGGGAACACATTACATACAGAGGAACAAAAATAAGGGTGACTGTGGATTTTTTTGTCAGAAACAATTTAAGCTAAAAGACAAGAAGCAACATCTGAAATGCTGAAATAAAAAAATAGAAAAACAAAACCCCATCAACCTAGAATTCTTTACCAAGAGAAAATTTCTTTCAAAACTGAAGACAAGGGGCTGGCCCGGTGGCTCAGTCGGTTAGAGCTCTATGCTCCTAACTCCAAAGGCTGCCGGTTCGATTCGCACATGGGCCAGGGGGCTCTCAACCACAAGGTTGCCAGTTCAACTCCCGCAAGGGATGGTGGGCTCCGCCCCCTGCAACTAAGATTGAACACGGCACCTTGAGCTAAGCTGCCGCTGAGCTCCAGCATGGCTCAGTTGGTTGGAGCACGTCCTCTCAACCCCAAGGTTGCCGATTGGACTCACACAAGGGATGGTGGGCTGTGCCCCCTGCAACTAGCAATGGCAACTGGACCTGGAGCTGAGCTGCGCCCTCCACAACTAAGGCTGAAAGGACAACAACTTGACTTGGAAAAAAGTCCTGGAAGTATACACTGTTCCCCTTACCCAGTAAAATCTTAAAAAAAAAAAAAAAAGACAAATAAGACTTTTTCAGATATACAAAAGCTGAATAACTCATCATCATCAGACCTGCACTATAACAAATGTTGCGAAGAAATCCCTCAGGCAGAAGGGAAATTATACCAGATGGAAATATGGCTCTATACAAAGGAATGAAAAGTGTTTGAAATGGTATCTATATGGGTAAATATAATGACTTTTAAATTATTATTTAAATATCTTTAAAAGATAATCAACTGTTTAGAGCACAAGTAAAAAAGTATTTTATACATTTATAATATAGAGGTTAATAACATATATAGAATATATGACAGGAGTAAAATGTGTGATAGCTATACACAGAGGCCAAGCAGGGACATACTGTTGTAAAGTTCTTATACTACATGTGAAATGGTATGATATTCCTTGAAGGTGGACTGTGACAAGTTAAAGACATATACTGTAAACCCCAAAGCAACCACTCAAATAACACAATGACTTACAGCTAATAAACCAACAAAGCAAAATGGACTTGTAAAAAATAATCAAAAAAGGAGGCAGAAAAAGAAGGAAAAAGACTAAATGGAACAAATACAAAACAAATCGCAAAATGGTAGCTGTAAACCCAACCATACCAATAATCGAATTAAATAGTTTAAATACCCCAATCAAAAGGCAGAGATTACTCAATCAGATAATAGAACCAAGTCACAATTATGCTACCTAGCAGAAACCCATTTTAAATAGAAAGACACAAGACACATACAAGTTAAAAATAAAATAAGGGACATCTCTATGTCCTCTTTAGAGAAAAGTCTCTTCATGTCCGCTGCCCACTTTTTAATAGGGTTGTTTGTTTTTTTGGTGTTGAGTTGTATGAGTTTTTTTATACATTTATACAATGGAGTATTACTCAGCCATAAAAAAGAATGAAATCTCACCATTTACAACATGGATGGACCTTGAGACTATTATGCTAAGTGAAATAAGTCAGACTGAGAAAGACAAGTACCATATGATCTCACTTACGTGCGGAATCTAAAGAACAGAATAAATGAGCAAACAAAACAGAAATAGATTCAGATATACAGACAAAAATAACTTGTTGGTTGCTAGATGGGAGTGGGCAGGGGATGGGGGAAAAAGTGAAGGGATTAGAAAGTGCAAATTAGTAGACACAATATAGTCATGGGGATATGAAATACAGTATGGGGAATATAATCAATGTAAAGATTATGTAGGGTGCCAGACGGGTAGTGGACTTATCAGGGGGATCACTCTATAGACTGTGTAGATGCTGACCAATGCTCTGTACACCTGAAGAGCTGAAGTAGAATAAGATTGTATGTCATCTATAATTAAATATATATATATATATATGTATGTGTGTATGTGTGTACATATAATCATGTGTATGTGTGTATATATAATTACGAGGGGTGGAGTACAGCATAAGGAAGATAGGCAGTAGTATCGTAAAAGTTATATAAGATGTCAAAGGAGTAGTAGTTTGGGGGGGGGGGTTATCACTTTATGAGGGGTGTAAATGTCTAAGTATTACGTTGCTTTATACACCTGAAACTAATAGTAATTTTAAACGTCGACGAGGAAAGATGCACTATGCTAACACATTTTAAAATAAGCTAGAATAGATATAATCATGTCAAACAAAATAGATTCCAGAGCAGTGAGTGTTCGCAAGCACAAAGAAGGTCACTTCTTAAAGGGACATAACAACTTAAAGGCGTATGTACCTAAAACACGTGAAACAAAAATAGATGAATAGCAAGAAGAAGCAGACAAATCCACAAGAATAGCCATAGATATCAACATCCTTCTCTTAATAAATGACAGAACAGGTAGACAGAAAATCAGCAAGACTACAGAAGAGTTGAATAACTCACTGCTGTCTCCAGTACACTCCACCCAACAACAGAATACACATTCTTTTCAAGTGCACCCAAAACATTTACAAAGGTCACCTGTATTCTAAGCCATCAAATAAATTTCAGTAAATTTAAAATGTTAGGTCATACAAAGAACATTCTCTGACCACAATAAAATTAAATTAGAAGTAAACACCAAAATGATGTCTGGAAAATCTCCAAATATTTGGAAACAAAATTACACAATTCTAAGTAACCTATGAGTCAAAGAAGAATTTTAAGTTACAAAGAATTTTGAAGTGAATAAAAAAATGAAAAGCAACATAGCAAAACTTGTGGGATGCAGCTAAAACGGTCCTTAGAAAGAAATTTGTAGGACTAAATGCCTATTTAGACAAGAAAAATGGTCTCAAATCAGTGATCTCTGCTTCCATCTTAAGAAACTAGAAAAAGAAACTAGAAAAAGAAGAGCAAATGGATGCCAAAGAAAGCATAAGAAAAGAAACAGTAAAGACAGGAGCAAAAATCAATGAAACAGAAACAAAAAACCTAGAGAAAATAAATGAATCCAAAAGCTGATTCTTTGAGATCAATAAAATTGATAAACCACTAACCAGACTTAACAGGCAGCGAGACAGAGATGGAGATAAGAGACAGAGATAGAGTGAGTGAACCCAAATTACCAATATCACAGGTAGAGGCATTTCCTCAGGGAGCTCACTTCTCATCAGACTGGTATCTTTTTGGCAGAATCCAGATTGCATCCACACCCAGCAGCAAGGGAGGCTAGGAGGTAAAGGGGGGTTGTTTGATTTTTACCCATCAATGTAATAGAGAGGTGACATCACTACAGATTCCACACGTATTCAAAGGATAATAAGGAAATATTATGTACAACCTAATACTAATCTATTCAATAATTAGATAAAATTGACAAATTTCTTAAAAGACATAAATTAACCATAGCTCATGAAGAAACAGATAACCAGAATAGCTCTATATCTATTAAAGAAATTGAATTTCTATTTAAAAACCTCCCCACAAAGAAAATTCCAGGGCCAGCTTACTTCACTGGTGAACTCTCTGAAACTTTTAAGGAGGAAATAATACCAATTCCACACAAACTTTTCAAGAAAATGGAAGAAAAAAGAATACTTCTTAACTCATTCTTAAAGACCAACATTATTTTGATGCCAAACCCAGGCAAAGATATTGCAAGAAAAGAAAAGTACAGAGCAATATCCCTCATGAACATAGACGCATATGGAATCCAACAAGGTACTAAAAAAAGGATCATACATCATGACCAAGTGGGACTTATCCCAGAAATACCAAGTTAGTTCCACATTGAAAACTCAATCAATGTAATTCACTATGTGAACAAAGAGAAAGGAAATTGGGAAATCGCAGAATGACTGGGAAGCCTGGAGAACCAGATCCAGAACAAAACAAAACAAAAAACAGGCAAGAACAGCAACAAAGGCAGGCAGCAGAGCCACAGCTGGAATCACACCCCAAACCCAATTTGTTGAGGACACTGATGCCACTCCCAGCACTGATCACTGGACACTGGGGGGTGAGGAGGTGACTGGGGGGAGGGGGGGCAACACGGCTAATGTTGTTCCTGGGGTCTGGAGTTTGCTGTTGCCAACACAGCCCCCCGTCAGGATAAATCCACCATCCTTGCTTTCTTGAATGCCTGGTTCCAGTTTTGAACACTTAAGAGGGAGGTTCTAACTGGCCAAGCTGTCGGGAAGACCAGAAAAGGCAGTCACAGAAGGGATGTGTAGTTGCCAACAGTAGATTCCCTCCACCTACTTCACGCAGGTGGGGACTTAGTAAAACAGATTAAGTAACTCACGGAATCACTGGGATTGTGGAAAACTAGGCTCTGGACTGAGTTTTCAGGAAAATAGCTGTAACTACACTGAAGAACAGGGCTGGCGAGAGCTTCTGCCACAACTGGATCAGGAAGCTGATCGCAGAGCAGAGCTGCCTCTACTTCCCCAGAAGTACCAACCAGAATGGATGGCCTAGGCCTGCGGCGTTTCCTCAGGGAGCTTACTTCTGAATCCCACTGGTCTTTTTGGCAGAATCCAGATCGCATCCACATCCAGCAGCAAGGGAGGCTAGGAGGTAAAGGGGGGTTGACTTTTACCAAAAACAAAATGTGAAGAGGGTTTGCAAGAGCTATGACTGAGCACCGGGTTTTTTGTCCATCAGTGGCAAGTAAGTGACTGCTTCCTACCCAGATTCATGTGGTGGGGTGTTCCTCACACTTAGGAAGGTGGGTCAGCTGCTCAAAGTACAAAAGTGACAAATGCCACCAGAGAAAGGCACTTTATTGCTTCCATTTTACAGACTGGAAACTGAGCTTCCCAGACATTTGATAACTTGTGCAAGACCACAGCTTGAAGAACAAGCCCTTATAGACATCACTTAATTTAATCCTCACAACTCCATGTGGCAGATATTATTGCCCCATTTTATATGAGGGAAAAATGAGGGCGATAGAAGTTGATTAAAAGCTAAAAATCCTGTGCTATGACCCTGCCATGATCTGCCTCTCCCATTCCACTACCTCATCCCAGTGTACCAAGGCATTCTTATGACAACAGAACTCTCCAGACCTCTGGGTGTAGGTATGCATGTTTGTGTGCATGTGTGTGTCCTTAATATCCTGTCCTACACCAAGTTCAGTGTTCACTGGGTGAATTTGGGTGTCTTTGTCACTGACTCTCACCTGTCTTCTTACTACAGACTAACTCAGGTATATTCCAGAGTCCTCCTGGGGTGCTGAGATCTCTGGGCCCCATCAGCTCCAACAATCTAAGAGATAACAGGCAGTCAGGTGGGGAATGGAATGGCCTGGACTCTTCAGCCCTGTCAGTATGCAAATAGTTTCATTGTAAGCATATAATTCCGGAAGAAGTGGTATTAGGGATCCCTGGTCAATCATTTATGTTTCTGTGGATGCAAATTACTTTTGGTGGCTGCATTGAAACTGTTTTTGTTTGTTTGTTTGTTTGTTTGTTTTTAATAGGCTTTATTTTTTAGGTAAGCTTTAGGGACACAACAAAATTGAGCAGAAGACACAGAGATTTTCCATATGCCCTCGACCTTACACAGCTTCACCCATTATCTAACATCCCCCACCAGAGTGGTACATTTGTTACAATTGATGAACCTATACTGACACATCATTATCACTGGAAGTCCACAGTTTACCTTGGAGGTCACTATTGGTACTGTGTATTCTCTGAGTTTGGACACATGTATAATGACCTTTATGCACCATGATAGTATCATACCCAGTGGTTTCACTGACCGAGAAACTTCCGTGCTCCTTCTTCCCTCCCTCCCCCTAACCCCTGGCAACCACTCATCTTTTGACTGTCTGCATAATTTTGCCGTTTCTAGAATGTCACCTAGTTGGAATAATACAGTATGTAGCCTTTTCAGATTCTTTCTCTTAATAATACGCATTTAGGTTCCTCCATGTCTTATCATGACTTGATAGCTCATTTCTTTTTAGTGCTGAATAATATTCCATTGTCTGGATGTAACAGTTTATTCATCCATTCACCTACTGAAGGACACCTCGTTAGCTTCCAAATTTTAACAAGTATGAATAGAGCTGCTATAAACATCCATGTGCAGAGTTTTGTGTAAACCTCAGTTTTCAACTCCTCTGGATAAATACCAGGGAGCATGATTGCTGGATTGTATGGTAAGAGTATTTTAGTTTTGTAAGAAACTGCCAAACTGCCTTCCCAAGTGGCCGTACCATTTTGCAAACCCACCGGCAATGAATGAGACTTCCTGTCGCTTCACATCGTCGCCAGCATTTGGTGCTGTCAGTGTTTTGGATTTTGGCCATTCTAATGGGTATGTGTCTCATTGCTGTTATAATTTGCATTCCCCTGATGACATATAATGTGGAGGGGTGTTTTTAGCCTCTCAGTTTTTAGCATTTCATTTTGATGAGCTGACCCATGCTAGACACTGAATCAACAATTCCAGTCCCAAGAATAGACTTAAGAAAACATCAGCCCAGATGCTAGGGGACCTGTTCGAGAATGCCCACAGCAGCACTGTCCACAATAGCCCCAAACTAAAGTCAATCCAAATGCCCCTTGAGAGGAGCATGGAAAAATAAATTGCCGACAGACTCTCTCCTTGGACCAAATTTTAATCGGGCTCCTGTTTGACCAGGGCTAACTTGGTGGGACTTCCCTCTGTCCTTGTAGAATCCAGTTTGAGCAAGACTCCTAAGTCAGCTTGGTGAAAAGCTGCCACCCTTTGGCACCTGACCACCCCCGATAGCTGATCAAATTCCTTAGCCCTTACCAGGGCCTGCCTGTGAGAACTCTGTGAAGTTAGTTTAGCCAGAACCCCCCTTACCCCTGATGTTTGCTCTTAGCAATATTCTATCCACTGCCCCCACCCCTGCTCCTCAGCTATGAATCCCCACTTGTCTTTGTTGTGTTCAGCGTGCAGCCTGCTCTCTCTCCCCTGCTATGAATCCCCACTGTAGTAGACTCCCCTGAATAGACTCTTCCTTACCATCTCTAGCAAGTGTCATAAATAATTTTGTTTAACCTTGTGTTTGTTCATCGAATAGCTCTTATAAGTCAGGACAAATAAATGGGCTACAGTTACATGTATCAACATGGATGAATCTTGTTAGTTCCAAAAAGCAAGTCCTAGGAGATAACATGCTATATAGTACCTTTTAAGAAAGTTCAAAACATAAGTAAAACTAAATAAAATAATGTTTAGGCATATATACCTACGTGTGTGTGTGTGTGTGTGTGTGTGTATACATACATACATATATATATATGACTAGCTGTTTTCAAGTGTGTACACACACACACACACACACATTTTTAAAAAAACAATCCAAGGAAATGATAAACCTTAACAATCAGGATAGTAGTTTTATCTGAAGGGGAGTAAAAAAGATGTGCTAGGGAAGGAGCACAGGGAAATATAGTGCCTTGGGTTGGATGACGGGTTCACGGGTATTTATTATATTATGAATAAATATATAAATAAATAAGGGCCATGCATGGGCTAATGGTGACAGTGTGTCATGAACTAAGGACTGTGATCAATCCAATTCTCAGCGTTCAGTGCATTATATGAAAGAAAGAGAGAGAGAGAGAGGGAGGGAGGGAGGGAGGGAGGAAGGAAGGAAGGAAGGAAGGAAGGAAGGAAGGGAGGAAGGAAGGAAGGGAGGAAGAAAGAGAGAGAAAGTGAGAGAGAAAGAAAAAGGAAGAACCGGAGGAAGGCCAGTGGCGCCAGACTTTCTTCCTAACCTTTGTCTTCCCTTCCTTCTGTCTGCCTTCAATCATTTACTGCATAAGCATTTATTAGATGTCTACTATGTACTTAGCCCTAGGCTGGGTGCTGTGCCAGGAGCACTGGGGTGAATCAGACACAGTCCTGCCCTAACAGAGTCGCTGTCTGCTGTGGAGGTCTGACAATTCCCAAAGGCTTTGCAAAGTGCCATGACAGAGGTAAAGCAACAAGTGCTGTAGAGCTCAGAGAAGGGGTCCCTAACCCACCCAGGGCTACTTGGGAAGACTGTGGCACTTTGTACTTTGAGCAACTAGTGAGATGAAAATGTAGGTGGGAGTGCAAAGGCTATAAAGATGAAAAAGATAGCTCTGCCCGAGAAATGCTTACATCTCGGGGGCAAAAGGGCGGCAGGAAGAGAGGCAATAGCAACAGTGGGATTGGGCCCCTGAGAGAGGGAAGCACGCATGTCTGAGGGCACACACAGGAGGGTACCAAACTGAGCAGAGGGTGTCAGGAAGGCTTCTTGGGGCAGACCACATCCATACAGGCAGAAAGCTGAAGGGTGAATCAGTTACCTGGGGAGTTTGTACCAGGGACAAAGGTCAGTGTGTGCAAAGGCCTATGTGTCGGGGAGAAAGAGCTCGGCTCCCTGGAGTCACTTAGAGCGTCTCAGGGTGGCCCGACCCAGAGCACAGATGTGGGGAGTGATGCTAGCGCCCAGGTGCCAGATTTAACTGAGAAGTGGGAAAACCATCCAGTGGGCCAAGGGGTAGCTCTGAAGGGAGTGGCAGGGGAGATTTTTACTTTGTGAAGACAGCTCTGGCAGAAGAGCAGAGGTGAGGGGGTGGCTGCAACTGCTGGGGAAAGAGACGGTGGTGCCTGAGCTGTAGAGAGGAGCAAGATCAGAGAGATGAGGGCCTTCTGTGCAACACCACACTGTAGGCTGGGCTCAAATGCAACGAGGGCGGGAGGGACGGACGTGCCGACCTCACACACCACCATTCTCCTCCGTGGCACGCAAAACCTTGGAGCAAGCGGCAAGCTCCAGAATTTCTCAGAACTGGGGATTTTTCTCGATTTCTGTTAAACATTGTAGATACTTTTGGAAGACAGAGAAGGAGACCAATATCTAAAACCTGGTAAGTGGATTCCAAACCTAATGTTGTTGGGAGAAAGGGCAAGCAGCAGTGGGGTTCTCAGCTTTGCCTTGTAAATTGCAGCTCTGTCCTCCTGACTGCGTGGCCCAGTAATGGATCTTCTGCTCCAGGCAGGACTTTGCCTCAGCTCACGAATTCTGCCGAGAAGCAGAAGAAAAACATTCATTGAGTACCTACTATATAACACACTATAGCAGATAACCATACTCAGGAAATTCTTGTCCCCATGTCACAGTGAGAAAGCTAAGACCCAAAGAGACTGAAATGAAATTTAAGCCCAGGGCTGCCTGGCTATGCTTATGAAATATGTGCTTTCCTTTGAGTGAGACTGGCTAGTTCTTTGAGAGTTTAATTTTTGAATCATCCTTGGGCAGTTAAGAACATCTTGTATTAATTATCTATTGCTGCACCACAAATTACCCCCAAATTTAGCAGCTTTGGATGACAAACATCTATTCTCTTAGAGTTTCTGTGGGTCAGGAATCTGAGCACAGTCCAGTTGAGTAGCTCTGATTCAAGGTCTCACGAAATTGCAGTCCAGGTTTCAGACAGGTCTGCAGTCTCATATGAAGGATCATTGGGGGTGGGGGGGAATCCACTTCCAAGTTTACTCACATGGTCGTGGGGGCTGCCTCAGGACCTGGCAGCTGGCTTCTCCCAGAGAGGTGATCCAGGGAGGGAGGGAGGGAGGGAGGGACGGAGGGAGGGAGGGAGGATATGAATATGCTCAAAACAGAAGCCAGTTTTTAAATAACCTAATCTTAGAAGGGACATCCCATCACTTCTACTGCACTCTATTGGTGAGAAGCAATTCAGTAAGGCCAGCCCTTATTGATACCTAAGGGATGGGTTACAGGAGGGTGTGAAACCAAGGGGCAGGGATCCCAGGGAGCAATCTTAGAGGCTGTTCGCCTCCATCTGAAGTGTTCCTGGCTTTCCCCCAAATGGCAGGTTGTTTCCCCTAATATCCATGGGCTGAAGATTTGGGGGCTTCCAGGGACACTAGAGGTGCTGTCCTGGCCACTCCTTTGTGCCTGAGGCATAGTCTCATTGGGAGCGGCCAGAGTGGTGAACCTATCTGTAGCCCCCAAAGGAGGGAGGAGGTAGTTTCTCAAACTGCAGCCATTGTTTTCTCCCCATCTTGTAGTTGAGGCTGTTGCCATGTTTCCCAGTAAGGAGGGGAGGCAATGGGCGTCTTATCACACACCCTTGTCAGCAGATTGGGTTGAGTCCAGGAGAAACTAGTATTAACTTGAAAGCCACCTTTAAACTCCCTTTTGCTTCTGATCTTCTTTCCTCAAATTTTCTTTTTTTGTTCCCAAGCCTGTCCATTGCCCTCACAGTAGCTTGCTGAATCGGCACTCAAGAGCTTCTTAATAGGGGTGAGGAAGGGCTACTGTGGAGATCCCTGGAAATATAGTAAGTGTGAAGAGAGGTCAGAACTACTACTCAGGTCCGTCCAACTGCATTTACTCAGCATCTGTCCTGTGTTGCGTACAGGGGATCTGGAGACGTATAAAATACAGATATGTGCTTGCCCTCTGGGAAGGAGGGTTCACAATATTAGGAGAAAGACAGGTATACAAATGCAATGACAAAATAATGGAATAAATGCGATAAATACTTGATCAATATGCCCTTTTGCCACCCCACCCGTGACTGCTCTGGTTCAGGAAGCATCTTTCGGTTGACTATTTCAGTAGCTTCCAAACTGGTTTCCTTCATCTGTTCACTCTGTTGCTGAGAGATCTTTCTAGAATGCAAATCTGACAATGTCACTACCTTGGTTAAAGGCTTCCCCAACTAATACATAGGAAAAGCCAAAGTCTTGGGATTGTCACCAAGACCCTAGCTACTGTCTACCCCTCCAGCTTTATCTCACTACCTTCTGCTCACATTCCAGTCATACCACAGGCTTTATGTTGTGGTAGGTACAGACCTGGCCCACTGCCTCCAGCAGCTAATTCGTGTAGCCACCTCCACGAGGAAGCATTCCCAGATTGCCCTTCCCAGTCTGGGAAAGGAGCCCTACAGCCTCCATTAAAGTATTGCCTTCGCAGGGTTGGATTGTCTTTACTTGTCAGTGTCCCAGATGAAATGGGAGCTCTGCAGCTGGGCTTTTCGGTGCTCGGCACAGAGAGGGCTGGGGTCAGACGAAACGGCTGTGGAATAGAAGTGAAGTCAACTATGGGAGCACAGAAGAAGGCCCTCCCAGACCAGGAACTTTAAATTTCTCCAAGGGAGCACAGACGCTGGAAGCACCCCCTGGGCCTCAGTTCTGGCCACGCCCTCTTCCTTATCTCTCCACTCAAGCTCGCAAAGCTGCGGCCCACCAAGCAGCCCACCTTCGGCGCTGGTAACCGGCTGAGCAGCGAGACTCATTTCCCTGCTACTCGGGTGGGCCGGGAAGGCTCGGTGCAGCAAGTGCAGTATGCAATTGGACTTTAAGTGATGAGTTGGAGTTTGATCTTAAAAAATAAAGTGTGGACAAGTATCTGAGGAAGAGGATATTAAACAATCCTCCTTCCCCAGCTGCTGTTTCCCACGTGCGTTGGGTAAAGTCATCAAAGCTGCGGATTGACTCTGGGTATCTCCTCCCCCACAGGGGCACCCACCCTTGTTTTCCCGGCGCGATTGAATGAACGGAGGCGGACCCACGCGCATGAATGAGTGCCTGAGTGAGGGAGTGCGCCGGCGAGCGGGTGAATGGCGACCGCGCTGCAGACTCCTCACGGGGGAGCGGGCGCGGGCTCCACTTCCCTCTCCCGCCAGCTGGTGGCCTCGGGAAGGTGGCGGCGCCGGCAGCGGCCCGAGCTGGGACGGGCCGGGACGCGGGATGGTGGGGGAAGGGGCGTTCCCCGCGGCCGCGCCTTCCGCGGCTATTGGATTAGTGGCCTTCAGGGATGAGCTCAGCCGGATCGGCTTTCAGCTGCAGCCTCCGGGCCGGCCGGGAAGGCGGGGAGCGGGCGGCGGTGGAGAAGGAGGGGGAGGCGGCGGCGGCTGCAGCATCCAGAGCTAGCCGCGGCGGGCGGCGCGCCCCGCGCACAAAGGCGCCCAGCCCCTGGGGAGGGCGATGAACGCACCGCAGCCCCGGCCCGGGCCCTAGCTCCAGCCACTGCTGCTTGCGCCCAGGAAGCGGAGGAAGACTCTGGGCACTCCAAGGGCCGGCGGCCGAGGCGCGGCCCGTGAGCCTTGAGCTCGGCACTCGCAGCCCTTTGGGTCCCGCGCAGAGCTTCGGCGCGGCTAGAAAGGTGGCTTCCGCGCGCCCCCGGGATCCGCGCAGGAATGCGCTTCCTCACTCTCACCTGACCTTTGGCACCCGAGCGCCAACTTCCCCAAGAACGCTCCAACTCCAGGCCACCCTGCGGGGTAGAGGGGGCGCTGCTGCGGGGCACCAGCCGTGAGGACGCTCCCCTAAACCCGGGGAGCGAGCCTGCATCTTCAGGGTCGCTGGTGCGCCCCTGAGTGGGCGGCGGCTGCAGACGCCTCTCCCGAGAGCTCAGGACCTGCCAGCTCTGGCGATTCCTCACGGGCAGGCGCTTGCCCTCTCTTTTATGGTGAGTATTCTTCAGCTTCTGATAAGGGGCGCCCCGGGGGCGCGCGGGAGCGGGAAGCTGAGATCTGGCCGTGCGGACCGCGTGCCGGCCGGCACTCGCCAGAGCGGGCGCTCCTGGCGCGGGTCCTGTCCGGATCCCCCGGAATTCCTCTGTGCGGTCTCTAGCAGTCGGAGCTGGTTGGTTTGCGCGCAGCCGTGGGGCGCAGCCTGGAGCCGCAGGTTCGAAGCCCGCTGCTTCTCTGCGTAATGGAAACAGTACAAAAAACCTGCCCCCCCCCCGCCCCGTCACCCTCCTTGGATTTGGGTCCAAGATCCGTTACTCACAGGCTAGGTGACCTTGGGCAAGTCACCAAACCTCGGTTTCCTTACCCGTAGGATGGGGATGGTAATGGTACCCGTTTTTAGGGGTACTGGTAAGATCTATGGGGTGGTGCTTGTAACGTACATGGATCTGTGCCTGCTATATAGGAAGCACTCAGTCAAATGTTAGCTAACATTATTATCAGCTGTGTGAGCTCAAGCGTGCCATCAACTTTCCCGAGCTGCAGTAGCTCCCTGGTCTATGTAATAAGGACCGTAAGTTCTTGGCGGGGGGAGGCGGGTGTTCGTCGGTTATGAGGGGATTTGGAGTTGTGGACGTCAAGCGCCGGGCACGCTGTAGGCGCTGGTGAAGTGGTGGCTGTTGTTATCGTTTATTCTTGACGCTGGATAGTGTGGCTGGTCGCTGGGCCCGAGCGCTGCTCGGGGGCGGGGGCAGTTCCTGGCCTTGCTTGGAGACAAACTTGGAGGTGCTAGGGAAGGGAGGGGTCGTGGGCTCCGCGAGTCACTGACAGGGCGTTGGGGGTTGGGGTCTGAGAAGGAGGGAGGAGGCCAGAGCCTGGAGCGCGGCAAATGTGTACGTCCGGGTAGTGCAGGACGCGCCACGGGCTCCGAGCCAGAAGGGAACGCCAAGCCCAGAAGCTCTCCCTGGCTAGAGAAGCCGAGGGGAGAGGGGGCCGAGTGGCTGCCCCTGCCTCCCGGATGGCCCAGCGTGGGCTATCGAAGACTGGAAGGGAGAGGAGGGCACTTCTGAACCGCTGTCACCAGGAGGTGGAGGGCTCTCGGCTCTAAAATCAGGCTTGAGTTCAAATTCCGCCTCCACCATTCGCCCGCGGTGTGACCTTGGACAAGTACTCTGATCTCTCCCAGCTCAGTTTCCTCCTCCTGGGGGAGGTTGGGGTTGAAAGTTGGAGTTCTCTCCTCTCTAGGAATCTGAGCCCCCATCCTCCCACCCACGTTCTGCCACCCCCCCAAGTCCGTACCCCCCCCCCCAATCTGATGAGCTTAAATCAGGAAGATGTTATGCCTGAGTCTCAGGTAACTGCTGTTAAAAGGAAAATTCAGGATCTGCCCACCCTCTTCCCTTCAGTCACTGCATCCTGAACCTAAGGAAGAAGAGATCAGTCAGTGCACTCTAATTTCCCACCTTGGGCTTCTACCCTCCAACCAAATCCTGCAGCTTCTGTTAGTGGGGCTAAGAGAGAATCCCTCCTCATCCCCAAAACCCTTCATTTATTTTAAGTGCTGCTGATTAATGGAGTTTGTAGAAAGACAATGTGTCAGTAGCATGATGTAAAAATGCTTCACTCAATGGCATTGTCCTCTGAGACACATACCCTCTGATTAATTCCATTTTTTTAACTTCCTTTAAAAAAAGTAATAAAAGTCATTTAAGCTAGCTTTAGCAAACAACAAACAAAATTCAACTTGCCAGCCATTCCACTCAAATATCTCTCCAGTTTGTATTTCTATTTTATTTCAAAGACTGATAAATTCAATTATATAAAAATAAGTTCTACAGGGAAATGAAATCACCATAAACAGTCAAAAGACAAACTGGGGAGAGAACTGCCACTCCTATCACAAAAGGCTCATCTCTTTAAGATGTAAAAGGTTCCTCAAGTCAGCAAGCAAAAACCCCAAAACAAAGACATAAACAGTTACACACAACATGAAATGGAAATAACACTTAAGCATATGACAAGATGCTCTGCCTCACTCAATAAGAAAAATGCGAGCTAAAACTATAATAAGATACAATTTTTCACGTATCATATTAGCAAATAGTATCAACCATTTATGAGAAACATCCTTTAAAAATATAAATAGATCAATAGGGCCCTATCTTAGAACCTTCTCCAGGGTGCCGTGGAGTAAAATCTAGATGCCCCCAGAGCCATCCAGGTCTGATTACCGCCCCTTCCACCTCTTTCTTACCATTTTCCTCTCCCATTACTCCCTGGCTTTTTTGGTTTTGCTCCAATACTCCAAGGAGTTTTTCATTTCCTGTTCCCCCTGCCTAGACTACTTTCCCCCTGGCTTTTAAGACTGGCTCCTTTTCCTCATTTAGGCAGGCTTGCCCTTGGGGAAGCTTCACTTCTATCCTAGGAAGTGGCCAAGGCCTGGGCCACTGCAGATTCTCACCCATTGGGAAAACCCAGTATAACTCACCATACAGAACAGGACCTACTTAACTTTCCCTGAATTGGGTGGCCTGTGGTCACATAGCCAGGCTCTTCAAAGGTCCCTTCTGTATTGGTACAGGAATAAATGAAGGGTCTTGGACAGCACCCCACCCCCCAGCTACAACAGACTACTCCATGTGGAAAATCTGGGGGTGTGGGGGGGGTGAGAGCTGGAGCAAATTTACCAGAAGTCTCTGCCTCATAAGCACTTCTTAAAAACTGAGTACATAAATGTGTACACTTAACTTATGTGAACATAATCATACATACTTGGTCAAAAAGATCAACAGTATAAAATAAATAAAACAGCAACATATGTTTAATAAAACATGGTCCCTAAATAAGTCCACTGGTTTATCTGCTGCTGCTCATCTTAAGAAACAGGGATCTGTTCTGAGGCTGTAGGAAAACCATTGTCTGCGCCGAACCCTCTGGGAAGAAGATGGCGAACCCACCTCACATATCATGAATCTTACGGACCTTCAGAAGGACATTCCAGGGCAGGGTTAATTGCATGTGATTTTCGCTTCACATACTGAATTTAGAACTTAATCCCCATTTAAAATGTGCATTTTAATTATGAAAAGAAGTCTCTTGTTAAAAATGCAAACCATACAAGAGTTTTAGAGTACGTATTTGTTCTTCAATCCAACAAGTGCTTTCTAATGCAGCCAGAGGTAGCAGATGCTGGCTGGGTGCTGGTAGGAGGTAAAGCCTAAGTGGGGCTATGGTCTCACCAGCAAGAAATGCAACAGGTGGTGTGGAAGATAGCCACCACCGGAATCAACAATAAGAATGAGGGCATCGACAACAAGAAAGGGGAGGATACAGGAGGAAGGAGGGCAGCCACAGAGTCTGCCCGGCCTTGTTGGGGGTCGGGTAGGGATGAATGAGTGTCAGCCAGACAAGGGAAGGTGGGAAGTCTCCCAAGACACCGAGGTATGTGGTGCCAGGGGGAGTCTGATGGCACTGGTTTGTAGTGGGCCATGCTGGGAGACTGGGCGTGGGAGAAATAAGCCACAGCAGGTCTTGAAGATGCTTGTGTGCTAAGGGGTGCAACTTCTCCCTGGAGAAGCCACCTGGAGAGTTGAAAGAGAAGATGGGTAGGCAGTTTGGTCAGATTTACCCCTTGGCAGCATGGAAGGTAGGTTGGGGGACACAGACTAGAGTCAGGGAGCCCCCTTAGGAGACCGTTTCAGTAATCCAGGCAAGGGAAGTCGAAGACATTGAATGAGGGAGACTGAGAGATGAGAAGTGGGGTGTGCAGAGAGGAACCCGGTATGCCAGAGAGGGAAGAGGCTGAGTTCTGCCCTGGGTGTATGAATTCTGAGGTGCCAGTGGGTCCCTCAATGTCTGACATCTGGAGAAGGTGGGTATGCCCACAGGGAGAGGCTTAGGGCGGAAAGAGGCCAGCTGGCTTACAAGGTCATTTGAAGGAGCCCTAGTGTGGGATGGCCAGAGGCTTCCAGGTAGATGGGTCTGGTGCTAAGGAGAGAATGCAGAGCTGGAGACTCAGTTTGGGGGAACCTGCAAAGGCTGGAAATGTCAGTCATAAGAGGAGAGAGAGAGAGAGAGACAGAGAGAGACAGAGAGAGACAGAGACAGGAGCCGAAGGAGAAGATGTGACCTAAGGGACACAAGACTTATGCGGTGGCAAGGTTGACCCTGGAGCCAGGAGGTGGCAGGAAGCTGCTGTGAGCCCTATACCTTCATTCGCTAATAGGAGCAGAGGGAGAGGCCCAGAGCTGCTCCAAAGTTACCCACTTGGCTTTTAATTCTGTGAAATGTCATTTGTGGTGAACCTGGAGTTCTGCCTTCTTCAGAAAAAATAGTGAGGCCTAATGCAATTAGTTGGGCGACAGAGACGTCTCACCTGTCAGCCACATACTATGAGATATGCAAGTCAGATTTCTGGGGCCGAGTAGCTCCCTTCCACCTGGCACTGCCTCTCTCCTTTCTCTCTGGGTCTCCCTGTCTCCGTGCTTCCTCACCATCCTCTCTTCCTTTCTAGTCTCCTTCCACCATCTCCAATATGACCTCAGAAACCCCTCAGGCTTAACAGAGGGACCTTCAGAGAAATCCCAGCAGGTTCCCTCTATGATATCCCAGATCAAGTCTGAGGCATGAATAGGTTCGCTTTCCTTGTAGGCAGACTGATTTTTTAGACAACCAGTTATATACCAACTGGGCAGAGTTCAGCTTGGGAGAGAAATGAGGGCCTGGATTTGAAGATTGTTGTGTTTTCGTCATAGGAGTCTTCCCAAGAGGGTCCCATTATGCAGCACCCGCCCCTACCCCTCTCCTCCAGCTCTGCTCCAGCCTGAGTCATGCTGGGACTCACAGAGGCCAGCTGTCTTGCAGAACAACCCACATGTGCCTGGGGCAGCCCTCTGGGGCAGCTGCAACATTGACCAGGCCTGCCAGGAAGGTGTGTCTCTTTCAAACGACCTTGCAGAGCATGCTGGCCTGGTCACTGGCCAGCAAACCTCCTTCACCCCATCCCTTGCTTGCTCTTTTTGCTGGCTGACAGCCTGAGCTTCCGCCGTGGGGGCTTCTGGCTCAGTCATGCATGGGAGGATTCCCATGGAAACCCCGCAAGAAGGAGAGGCTCAGGGAAGCCTCATTGATTCCCGCTCCAGGAAGACAGCCTGGAGACGGTTCCACCTGGAAGTGGACAGATGGCTCTCTTTGTGAGCTCTTGGGAAGGCAGGGCTTTCCCAGCCCGTTGTAGCATGAGCTCCATGCATGTGTATAACGGGAAAAGCTAATGGACGGACGCCTATGAATAAAACCTGGGGGAGGGGCGTTCTTTAGCTCATTCATCATTGGCAGGTTCATTCTCAATGAGCATCTTTTAATACAACAGCCTCTCTACTTAATATTTGTACCAAGAAAATCTTAAAAATTTGCCAGTCGAACCAGGTCCACGTAGGTATCATTGTTTCTGTACAAATTGTACAGAGATGAAACCTGACACATGCGGACCGTGCTCCCAGTGCCCGCCTCAGTGAGGTGATTTCTAAGGCAGCAGGTTGCTGTTATTTGTTTGCTCATCATACGTAGATGTTCACCCATCACTTTCTCTGAACCAGAACCGTGCAGAGTCCTGGGGACTCTAGTGAGGAGACTCAGCCGTGCTCTTTTTGTTCCCCGTCTGGGGGGAGGGAGACAGCTAAGAAGATGTCACGGCCCCTTGTGATAAGTCTGTGGTGGAGACGGGTACAGGACCTCTGGAAGCAGGGGAAGGGAGTGGAGAGCCCCCAGAGGCATAGATACCTGAGGCGAATGACTTACCCGGATGTGTTCATGGCGAGGCTGTGCAGGGAGAGGGAAGGGACCATGGCAGCAGCATGTCAGGACATGGATGTGGGGCCTACGTGTGCCTGTAGGGAGATTCAGGCAGGTTGGTGAAGAGGCAGTGAAGGCACCTTGTTCATGGAGGAAGATGGGCCAGGGAAGAATGGGGGAGCATTTTGGGAGGGTTAGGGTTTGGAGTCTGCACCTGATCCTGAAAGCCATGGAGAGACTGTGAAGGATCTTAATCAGAGAGCGTGATCAGACCAGATGTGTGTTGTACAAGTGCTGTAGTATGTAGTTGAAAGCAGCGTACGGTCTACTAAAGGAATTCAAGTGGTATCCAACTGCACTGCCTTTTACAGTCCTTGTGATTATTCAGACCTGCCACTGGGTCTGACCCCTTCGTGTGAGCTCTCCCTAAGGGGAAGTGATTGGGTCTTAGACTTTCCTGTAGCCTCAGATCCCAGGGAGCTGTCATTACTGCTGCTTAAATGAAAGAATGAAATCCACATCCACCCACTATCCGGGCAAGTCTGAAGCCAAAGGCCACGCTGAGCAGAGGGCATTTCACCCCATCATTACCAATTCCTGCGGCCGTCAGGTCATGGGGCAAACCCTGTCCTGGGTAAGTCCAGCCAGCCAGACCTCTGAGAATGGGATTTTGGGTCCTGGAGACTCACATTTTGCAAACCGCTGAGGTTCCTTAAGCAGTGTGACACCAACCCGTCACGTCTCCTCATTTCCCTGTCGACTGTGATACCTGCCCGGGTCCTAGGAAGGGCAGGTGGCAATTTGAGGTTTTGTTTTCTTGCTCTGCCATCATTGAAGTCCTGGGGCGATCCTTCCAGATAATGTCATTAAGCATCCCCATCCAAGCATGGCCTGAGACACTGAGTTTGGTTTGGGGGGGGACCCACACTTAGGCATTGCTCAGTATGCCTTCTGCTTGCTGGGCTGAGATCTGATATTATTACCGGTACTATCAGGAAGTTAGACTCTCTTGTCTCTCTGGTGTCACTGGCCCAGTGCCACAGGCTGTGGTGGAGACAAAGAGAGAAATGTGACAAGCGCCCGCTGCCTCTGGCTGGAGAGAGATGACAGGGATTGAGCCTGACCTGGCCACCACTGTGTCCCTAGCGCTTAGCAGCACAGAGCCTGGCACATGGAAGGCATCTACTAATATTTGTCGAACACGTAAATGAGGACGAGAAGCAGGAAGGGTGCACAGCGGTGTCTAACCAAGGGGCAGACTGGATGCAGACAAGTGTCAGCCACTCGGAGGTGGTGACCATGTTATGGCAGAACTAGGTCCCGTGTTGCCACTTCCTGATTCCAGCCCTGGCCCTATTCCTGCCATGTCCCTTACAGAAAGCTGAAAATGAAATCTTCCTGAAGCCAGCGTCTCCTCTCCACACCATGACGTGTACTCTGCCCTATCCTCAAAGCGCTGCGCCTGTGTCTGTGCATGGGGCACGCAAGGAAGCCCCGGTGAAAACTTCCTGTCATCAGAGGAATGACTCTCACGGGTGAAACGAGCAGCTGAGCAGAACCAGAAAGTCCTGGCTGACTCGGATGGACAGCGGTGTGGGGCAGGCACCTAGAGGCTTGGTGGGACCGGGCAGCCGTCCTGGAGGAGGTGGAGCTCTCGGGCAGGATTGGGGAGGTGAGAGAGGACAGCTGGGGGCCCCACCCAGCTGGACAAAGACATGAAGTTTGACCTGTGACGCTGGTTTAGGTGTTGGGACTCTGCATTTTTAACTTCCTGTCTGCCAGCTCTGGCCTTGGCCCTGCCTTCAGCTGGTCATTCTGTTTCTCGGTTCTGATCTTGGCTGTTGCCCTGGACAAGGTCCATGGGACCCAAACCAAGTTACTTAGCCCCGTTTCTATTAATTTGGTAGTTGAGTCACCAGTCGCAGGAGACTGTAGGAGCTGGAGCTCCTCCAGGGCGAGTAGTACAGAGGCAGTGAGTCCCAGCTGGGTGCAGGGCACGGAAGGGCAGACTGGAGCCCTCCCTATAGGCCCGGGTCTGGGCTAGAAGCGGGAGACCCACTGAATGAGACTCTTCACTCTGCTGTTGAGCATTTACATTGATCTCCATCCTTTGCTGCTATGAGCCACGGTGCCCTTCGCTTCTATAGCTGAATCCTCGTGCACACCCATGGTTGCTTCGTTAGGATGCAGGTGGAGAAATGGCAATGTTGAAGGACATACACAGTGTAAAGGAGCACCTAACATTCCCCGGGTGCCTCCTGGGTGCCCTGCCATTCCAGACTTTACAGATGTCTACTCCGATCCTCGCCAAGGCAGGCAAGTTTAGCTCATAGTTAGCAGCACTTTTCAGATGAGTCTCAGAGAGGTTAAGTCCTTGCCCAGGGCCCAATGGATCGGCAGGAATTCAAACCCTATCCTTTCCTTATATAGCACTGTCACCAGTTGTCCTCAGTGGATGGCCGTTAGTGGACATGAGCACTGCACTCTTGGCCCCAT
The DNA here is from genome assembly GCF_036562045.2 of Rhinolophus sinicus. Taxonomy (NCBI): domain Eukaryota; kingdom Metazoa; phylum Chordata; class Mammalia; order Chiroptera; family Rhinolophidae; genus Rhinolophus; species Rhinolophus sinicus. The sequence continues at coordinate 38,858,959 of NC_133759.1, forward strand.
CTCGTGGGGAAGCAGCAAAGGGGCTGTCTGTTCTATGTCCACCTTGCCCGGCCCCACTGTTTGCAGTCCTCTGGATCCCCGCCAGCCACTGAGAGGGGAGAAGCCTTGCGGCCTCAAGACTACAGCCAAGAGGGCGAGTACCTTACCCTCAGTGACCCAGCATGGGTCTCCTCCAGGGCTGCTGCTTGGCTGTTGCTTTCAAACACCTTCACGGTGTCTCTTCCACAACAATGACAACAACAAAGTCGGCATGGTTGTGGACATGTCCCTTAGAAATGTCCTGAGTGGGCCATACAGAGCTGATTACACTCAGTGCCATGAAAAGGCTCTGTTCCAAACAGGGTAGAGGAAGCTGGGAGAGCATAGGCTTGTCCTCCTGTGGCCCTGGGGCCCCTCCAGCCCTGCCACTTACTGGGAACTTCTCCCTGGGAACCTGTTTCCTCTTTTGAGTAAAGGGGCACATGCCTCATAGTTCCTGTGAAGCAGTTGTCATGCCACCTGGCACAGAGTGAGTGCAAATATTTAAGGTTGGTTATGGAGAAAGCAGAGGGGAGTGGACGCAGTGGGGACTTTGGGTTCAGGCTACTCAGGGTGGAACCAGCCCTGCCATCGTTTAAATATGTGACTTTGGCAGGGCTGAGTCCTCTTGGAGCCTCGTTTGTCTAGTTTCCTGGTCTGTTAGAATGGGAGCATAAGGTGACTTGAAGTGAATTAAAAATGTGGCAGATTCCAACACTCTTGGCCTCCAAGTCAGATACCCTTGGACAGACTGTACAAGCTTCCAGAGAGGGCCCTAGGTGAGGGTGTCGGTTCTAACGATTAAATCTACACTATGTGCCCTGTATCTCTCACATGTTGTCTTGCATTTCTCATAACCTGGTTGAGGCTCAAGGGCTGGGTGAGACCCTTTGGGTTAAATGCTTCACCCCCTTCCTCCCTTCATTCCCTCCTCCCCTCCCTCTCCTTCCACCTTAATGGAAGCATACTATACATAGTACCTTGGTGTTTGACCTCATCTATCTGTTACATCTTCTATATTAGTACATTCTTTTCTCCAGCTGCATAGCATTCCATTATATGGATTTACCATCATTTATAGTCTTCTTGACAGTCTTCAATGCAATAAAAGCAGAACTTCTAACAAAAAAAAATTTTATTCTGTCTTTAGTTTTGGTGTCTCCCAATATTTTTCTATTACTAACAAAGCTGCATATCTATATATGTAATATATATAATTACATATACATGCTTTACATATTATATAATACACACATAATACATATTACAGGTATACATATATACACATATATATGTCGTTTTGCACATTTGAGAGCCTATCTGAATAACTGCCGGAAGTGGACTTGCTAGGTCAAAGGGTATATGCTGAGGTTACACCATTTTACCGTCAGTTCTGCAGTGTATGAGCCTGTCTGCTTTGCCAAGAAGGTGTTACCCAACTTTCTGATCTTCACTAATCTGATACACCACAATGGCAATTCGAACTTGTTTCTCTTTTAGTATGTATTAGGTTGGTGCAAAAGTAATTGCGGTTTAAAACGCTAAAAATAATTGCAAAAACCACAATTACTTTTGCACCAACCTAATGTTTGGTAGATAGAACATCTTTTCAAAGGAGCTGTTTGTTTTTCATTTTGTGTGAACTGTTGTATCCTGTCACATTTTACATTTGGGTTTGTCTCTTCTTACTCATTGGTAGGAGTTTGTCATATTTATTTATGATGTGTGTCGCGCATAGCTCCTCATATTAAAACAACTGTTATAACAGGTCTAACTTTTTTTGTGTTTTTTGCTATGCCATTTGGTTATTTCCCGTTTTTATTTCTTATTTTACATATTTGTATCTTCTGCCCTTCTCTTTTAAATGATTAGATTAAATTATTTTTATGGCTTATTTTTTATTTAGTCATTGAAGCCATGCATTTAAAGTGTATATAGTAATATGTGAAAATGTTAACTATTAAATTTTAGGTGAGATAACCTGAATAAAGGCCCATGATGCCAATTTTTAAAAAGAAAATTCACTAATACTTTATAGACAAAAAAAAAAAAAATACATCCAAATGTTAACAATGCTTATATCTGGTTAATGAGATAGAAGGTGATATTTAGTTTTTGTACATTTTTTCTACGTTCTAAAATTTAGAAATTGACTTAATGTTTTTTAATTAATAGACTTTATTTTTTAGAATCATTTTAGATTTATGGAAAAACTAAGCAGATAATACAGAGTTCCATATACTCACGCCCAGTTTCCCCTACATGTTATAACATCTTACATTAGTATGGTACATTTATCTCAATTAATGAACCAATATTGATTATTGTTGTTAACTAAAGACCATACTTCATTCAGATTTCTTTCGTTTTTACCTAATGTCCTTATTCTGTTACAGTATCCCATCCAGGTACCACATTACATTTAGTAGTTATGTCTCCTTAGACTCCTCTTGGCTGTGACAGTTTCTCAGACTTGTCTTTAATGGCCTCAACAGTTTGTAGGAGCACTGGTTAGGAATTTTGTTGGAATTTGTCCTATGTTTTTCACATGATGAGACTGGAGTTAGGGGTTCAGAGGCAGAGAACCATAGAGGTAATGTGTTATTTCATTACATCATATTAAGGGTACATACTATCAGCATGATAAATATAAAAGATAATAATATAATAACAATATAATATATAATATAGATTAAATGATTGAATTAATGGTTTATATGTTTTATTGGTTTGTTTATTTTTTTTGTTTTTTTTAATTGGGGAAGGGGAACAGGACTTCATTGGGGAACAGTGTGCCCTTCTAGGACTTTTTTCCAAGTCAAGTTGTTGTCCTTTCAGTCTTAGTTTTGGAGGGCGCAGCTCAGCTCCAGTTGCCCGTTGCTAGTTGCAGGGGGCGCAGCCCACCATCCCTTGCGGGAGTCCAACCGGCAACCTTGTGGTTGAGAGGATGTGCTCCAACCAACTGAGCCACCTGGGAGCTCAGTGGTGGCTCAGCTCAAGGTGCCATGTTCAATCTTAGTTGCAGAAGGCGGAGCCCAACATCCCTTGCGGTTCTCCAGGAGTTGAACTGGCAACCTTGTGGTTGAGAGTCCACTGGCCCATGTGGGAATCAAACCGGCAACCTTCAGAGTTAGGAGCACGGAGCTCCAACCGCCAGAGCCACTGGGCCTGCCCTAGTCGATTTTATTATGCTTAATTTGTGTATCTTCATTCTTTTTTTATTTACTAGTATAAGTACAACAGTCATGATTTCCTCTGAGTACTACTTTAGTGGGACCACAAGTTTACTGTATGGAATGATTTTTGTTATTCTTATTTTCTAGCTATCCTTCAATTTTTATATAGATTTCTTTTGTGATCTAAGTTGTTTAAAAGAGAGTTTTCTAAAAATGTTCAAGTGGTAGGGTTTTGTGATCCATAATTTTGTGATTAATATCTAGTTTTTCTTCTGTGTAGCAGATTATTATTCCTGCTTTCTTGGTGAGTTTTTATTGTGGCCTAATATATGGGAATATTTTTTTGGAAATATGCATCAATTAAAACTATCTTATTAATTATGCAATTTTGGTTTTTCTATGTCTTTACCTAATTTGGTCCACTGAAGAATCATGAACTGAAAGAAGTGAATTAAAATCACCTTCCTTTGCTATGTATCTATCTGTTCTTCCTTATATTTCTTGTAGCTTTTGCTCTTAATTTTGGTGCTGTTATTGGGTGTATTAGATATTCAACTGTGGATCATTCTTTATTATTGTAAAGTGTTCTTGATCTCATTTAAAATCGCTTGCCTTGAATTCAACTCTACTTGCCTAATATTAAGGTTATGGTGTCTGTTTAGTTTGAGGTAGCATTTACCTAGTATATATTTGCTCTTTCTTTATTTTTAAAATTGTCTAATTACTTTGTTTGGGGGATTTCTCTTATGGGAAACATACTGTTGAGGGTTTTGTCTTGTTCTCCAATGTTAGAATTCTTTCTTTTTAGTAGTGTTCTGTGGCCATTCATTGGCATAGCTAGTATTTTGGTCTTAGTTTCCTATCATATTTTATGTCTTTGTCTTTTTGCTTCTACTGCTTCTTAAAACAAAATCTTTTCATGCTATGGTCAGTTTTATTTTGTGTTGTATTCCTTCTGACAATTGGAAGGTTTGTATTTTATTTTTAGTTCTTTGGGAGCCTTTATAACTGTGTAAAATGTATTAATCTTTTTCTTTTTTTTAATCTATACTAAGTCGTCTCCCTTCTGAAATCAGTGATTACAAAATTAGTTTACAAACTTGGTCACAAGTTTTACCTGCTTTGTGACAGTTTTTCTTTTTTTTTTTTAGGTGAGTTTTCTTTGTTTACCATATATATTTTTTTCTGTTCTTTTTCTCTTTTATTTCTCCGCTAGCATCTTTGACTATCTTGTGTGCTGGTCCCTCTTTGAAACAGGCGAAACTTCTCAGATCAGCATTTTGCAGGGGGTGCATGCAGAGGAGGTGCCAGGAAGTATTTTAGGAGAGCAGATGGCTGCCGGGTTCATGGTAACTTTGTTCACAGGACTGTGGCAGTGATTTCTTTTAGCTTCTACCCAGACAGCAGAGATCCACAGCTATAGGCTTTCCCCAATTCAGGCCCTTCTCTGGCTCTGCCTCACCAACACATTGCTCCCTGTGAAGAAGGCAGGCCTGTGGTTTTCTTCATTAGCCCTGCTTCCTCTTTCCTCCTCTATTCCCCTGACTCCCGCTCACCTTCCCATGGAGAGCCCACCCCATCCTCAGATGGTGGCCTTATGTCCATGTCCATGTCCCTGGGTGACCTGGGTGTCAGAGGCAGCTCCCACTGCCAGACCACATACCCTATTCCCACTGTTGCTGATTAGGAGTCATTGGTTTTTTCCTTCAGGGAGCGCCAGCTAAGAGAAATCTGCCAACTCTATCCCAGATCTGTAGCCACAGGTGTCTTCTGTAGGTGCTTTCTCACACCCCGTTTGATCTTCACTGCTTTTGGCAGTCCTTTACTGTTTTTGGCAGCCTCTCTTTATAAGTCATGGTTCCAGTTACAAATATGTTCTAGTTTTGCCAGAGATAGAATTTGCATTTGTTTCTCTTTCTCCTTTATTTTGGGTGATTTGGGATATGAAAAGGCATAACTTTATTCTTCTATCTTAGAACTGTCTAGTGTTGTGAATTTTTATGTGTTCTGGTAGTCCTCCAAATTAAACATTTTCCAGAGCTCTCTAGATGGAGTTGGCATGAGCTAAAGGGTCTTTCCTTTCTATGGGTCTGACCATAGAAAGGAAAGAAAATGGGAGGTGAGAATAAAATAGGAGGGTTAAGAAAGAAATCCACAGTATCCTTGCCTGTGCTGTGTGGCTGCAGGGTTCCTTCCCTCTCCATTTGCACTTTGGCTGGGCGTGTGCCACTGTGTGGGTGGAAGGTCATGGCCAGGCTGAGCAGAGAATGAAAAACACCTACCTCTAGGTCTGTCTCAGGGGACGTTATTCTGAGCCTAGCAGCACTCAGGCCAGGGTGGGGAGGGCACAGGCCTCTGTTCTAGATGGGCTGCAGGGCTCAGCTGTTCATCTCAACCCACAGCCAGGGCCCACCCAAGCATGCTGGGTTCTGGTTGGTGAGTCCTCCTCCCTGAAAACTAGGATTCTGCCTCAGGGGAGGTTGTCCATAACTAATGCTGTTTATATGCCCAAAGAAAGAGCTTGCCCCTCCAAAGGGAAATGGTTCATTTGGGATGCCCAGGCTGAATCTTGGCTCAGTCCCTTATTAGCTGTGGGGCTTTGCTTAACTACTTACCTCTCTCTGCTTTTTAGTTTTCTCATCTATAAAATGGGAATAACAATGTATATGTCTTATAGGGAGGTCTAAAGGATTAAATGAGCTAATAAATGTAAATTGTTTAGAACAGTGTCTGGCATATGGCAAGTACAAGGTAAGTGCCTGATATTATATTAATTAATCATTATTATTAATGTATGCAAAGCACTCAGCCAAGGCATGGGCATAAATGGCTGTTGGTGCTGCTGTTTTAACCCGTGCCCTTTGCTTCCTTCCAGGAGCTTGGGCCCTTGCCCCAGCCTGGTAGAGGCTGTGGAGGTGTACCGTCTGAAAGCCTGGTTTCCAGGCCCCTGACCCATCCCTGGCTGCAGGGAGTGGCAGCTCCCACGAGGTAGCAGTGGCCTGCAGTGGTGGCCCCTCTTGGCAGTGAACCATGGGCCAGAAGCTCTCAGGGAGCCTCAAGTCAGTGGAGGTTCGAGAGCCGGCACTGCGGCCGGCCAAGCGGGAGCTGCGGGGAGCAGAGACCGGGAGGCCAGCACGGCTGGACCAGCTGCTGGACATGCCGGCGGCGGGGCTGGCTGTGCAGCTGCGACATGCATGGAACCCCGAGGACCGCTCACTCAATGTCTTCGTCAAGGATGATGACCGGCTCACGTTCCACCGGCATCCAGTGGCTCAGAGCACTGATGGCATCCGTGGCAAGGTGGGCCACGCCCGCGGCCTGCATGCCTGGCAGATCCACTGGCCGGCTCGGCAGCGGGGCACCCATGCCGTAGTGGGTGTGGCCACGGCTCGGGCACCCCTGCACTCAGTGGGCTACACAGCGCTGGTGGGCAGTGACGCCGAGTCGTGGGGCTGGGACCTGGGCCGCAGTCGCCTCTACCACGATGGCAAGAATCGGCCCGGAGTGGCCTACCCGGCTTTCCTGGGGCCCGAGGAGGCCTTTGCACTGCCGGACTCACTGCTCGTAGTGCTGGATATGGACGAGGGCACGCTCAGCTTCGTCGTGGATGGCCAGTATCTGGGCGTGGCCTTCCGTGGTCTCAAGGGCAAGAAACTGTACCCGGTGGTGAGTGCTGTGTGGGGCCACTGTGAAGTCACCATGCGCTACATCAATGGCCTTGACCGTAAGTGCTGCCAGGTGGGGGTGACAGTGGGCGGGAGGGGGCAGAGAGTTTCAGAGCCTGCCTGTCCCTAGAGGAGTTAAGTTGGGGAAGGGGGTGGGAGGCAGGTGATACCCTATCCTCCGTCAGCACTTGGGACTATGCTGCCATGTGCAGAGTGATTAGAACATTGACTCTGTGACCAGGCTCTTGGGTTTGGTTCTTAATTCTCCTCTGCTGGCTTACTGATGACCTTGGGCTGTTTCTCAGTTTCCCAATCTGCAAAAGTGGTACAATGTAGTAATCTTGGCCAGGGTTATTGTGAGGCTCAAATAAGATAATAATGTATGTGAAGTGCTTACAACAGTGAGTGGCACCTAATAAGGCTTTTAGTGTTGACACAAATTATGACTCTTTCGGTCTATATAAGGTTTATGCCAAATGATGTGTTGTATGTACCCAGCCTCATGCTCATTGCAAGAAGAGAGTGGCAGGTAGAAGGTCCCAGCCCTGCACTTGAATTTGGCCGAGTTACGGATAAATCATAAGTAATGGTAATAGCTATCATGTATTGACCACCTTCTGTACCTTCTGTATGCAAGGACTGAGCACCCGAATTCTAGCTCTTCTTCGTGAACTGTCAAAGGGGGCAGCTGCCTCTCCTCTCTAGCTGATAACCACCTCATGGGAATAAGAGCTTGCAAGTTGTAGAATCTTCTGATTTTTCCAAGAGGACCCAGAAATCTAGATTTTGTGAACTATCCCAATTTTAAAGTTCGCTGCTGCTGAAAGTACCACGTGGGCCAACAAAACAACCTTGCAGACAAGTCCACAGGCTACTGGGTTTGACCTCTGACAACTCTAAAGCCTCCTCTCATTTGATACATACAATTGTCCTGGGAGGCAGCTTAAAAGTCATAGTAACAGAAAACAGTTATTAGTTTTAGGAAGGAGCCACTCGGGAAGGCAGGGTGTCCTCTGGACAGGTGGCCACCTATCCCGAGATGATGAGTGGGAATTTGTAGACTTGCAGACACTCCTTGTCCAAACAAATGTCCTGACGAAGCTCACGGAGGCGAGCGCTTAAAGCCAGAATTTCAGTTTATTCATTTAAATGAGAGATGTAATTGCCCATTTCAGAGATGAGAAAACTGAAGAGCGGAGCTAAGGAGAGCCAGAACGGCGCCAACCCAGGTCTGTCAGCCTCCGAAAGCCCACTCTTTACTCATGCATCCTCCTTTACTCGGGGTTCTGAGGGTAACACTTCAGAAAAGAAGTCAAGAACGAGATTTTACTCAAGTTAGAGTTACACGTATGCAAGCATAAGGTGGCTTGACCGTTTCCAAGGTGGCAGGCCAACAGACAGTGGCTGGTATGTTCAGCTCTTGGGTATGATTGGTGACATTCTTGCTCATATTTCACTTGCATGGTTGTTGGACTTTGATCGCCATTGAATAGCACAATGCTGTGCTGTTTTCTCTGATTATCTGGTTAAATCGAGGCGCGGATGAGTGTCTTGAGAAGGCTAGTTTAGTCATCCCAGTGCTTTGTAGAGAATGTCTGGATCCCTCATAGACATGGTGAGCAGGCAAATTCCAGTGCTGAGAAAACCAACACTAACACCAATCTTTTAAAACGTAATTGGAAAATTTACTTGTCAGAATTGATCACTGGACTGGAAGGGTGGATTTGGTGTACCAAGGCTCTGGAGTCTGACGTGACTTACAAGTATTTCCAACTTCATCTCATGTGCTCAGTGGTTTTGTGTCATTGGTGAGTCACTCTAATGCCTTACGACTCATCTATAAAATGAGACATCATCAAGTCCCTTTCATAGCTACCATGAGATCGTGTGCAGTGGCACCAATAATATGGGAGCTGGGATTAAAGCCTGACATTCCTACCCAGTGGGAGCTACCTGAGCCAACAGCTGGGCCCTCAAGGTGGGCTTCCTCTTGGGTGTTGATTCACACTGGGGTATAATCTGTTGCTTGGTTTTCAGGTGCAAAGCTAAGGTGCTAACAAGGTGGCAGCCAGTGGCTCCCCCACACGTGGTAGGATTGGGAGCAGTTAAGCCATGGTGTCCTCGATGCGTTGCAGGGTGGGAATCTGGGTGGGAAAGGACAGTTGTGTTTGGGGCATTTTGAGCTCTTGGATCCTTCAGGTGGCTGGAGAAAGTTGGGGAGACTGAAATTTGGAGTGTTCCATCTTCCTCCCGAATGGCAGTGATTTTTCAGGTTGGCTGAAGCTGGAATGCCCATCCAGGAGTCAAGGGGAGACCAGGGTGTCATGTGATGTGAGCCTGTGGCATCTCCCACTTGGCAAGAGGATTGGCTTGCCTGCTATGGCGCTGACCTGTTCTCCAAATAGGAGTAATGTTCTCTATCTCTGGCAGGTTGTGACTGCAGAAAAGGAGGGGGTGAGGCTCAGTTTCTCTGGGCTTCGAGAGGCCCATGGTTAGTGGAACAAGCCCTGGCTACAGGGTAGGCTGTAGGACAGGCTGCAGTCGAGTCTGACAGGTGTTGGTTGCAAAAGGACTGCGTGATGCCTATCCCTGGTGACCTGGGCTGATATTCACCAGTGGGTCCCTGGGCAGGGTTTGACCCTAGGGAGTCTCTGGGCAGGGAATGTGACCCAAATGGGGTTCTATGACTAAGAAGAATTCTGAGCCAACATTGTTTGTAGAATGATAGCAGGTCCCCAAACTCAGACCCTACTGGGATGTGGGGGACAGCAGTTAGAGACAGGCTGGGGAGCAGAAAGATGGGGCTGCTCTCTAGGATTGGTTCCCCACAAGATCATGGGGGCAGAACTCTGCCCAAGGCCCCTCCAAGGACCCCAGCACTCACCAGGAGGCTGTGGACAATGACCTCCTCTCTGGACCACACTGTTCTCTTCTATAAAATGGGTGTGATAAAGCTCGCTGTCACAGAGCAGAAACACAGCACTCGGTGCTCACTGCTTTCATTAACTAAGTAAGCTGGGCCGGGTCCTAGGGGTCACCTATGGATTAAAACAAAAGTGGCCTTAATAGAGGCTTCTCTTCTAATGTGAAGGAAGCAAATTAATGGCTGCCATTTTCTCAATTTTTGAAATTTTATGACTGTAAAGGCGAGACTTAGAAAGGATTAACTGCATTTAACTCTGATGTATGTGTTTGTGGAGGGCAAGAGCTCCTGGAAGTGCATTTTTCTATTGCAAATGGGTTTCTTCAACTCTGCTGTGAAGTGAAACCGCTCAGCATCTTGGGTTTACTGCAAAGAGTTGCAGGACACCCAGGGGCTCTGCCACCTGAGTAAGCTGACAAAAGTGGAACTGAGGCCTGACAAGTGGGCAAGCTGTCTCCAGATGACGGGGTCCAGGGCCCAAAAAATGACAGCAGTAGTAACAACACCACTAAAAACTAACATTTGTACCGTGCTCAGTCTGTGCTGGCCTCTATTCTAAGCACTTTACAAATTGTAACTCAACCTTTATAACAACTCTTCGAGATCACACCTGTATTATCATCTTATTTTATGATGAAGACATTGAGGCACAGAGAGCTTGATTAAGTTGGTCAAGGTCACAGAGCTAGTAACTGGGGGAACCAGAACTTGCACTGAGCCAGACTGGTCCAGTGGGCCCCTCGTGGAGATGTTTGCAGAATAAGACAGGAGAGGCTACTCCACCGCCAGGTGCAGTCAAGGGTGGGACCCTTTCCTTCAGCCCTGGCTTTGGGTGAGGCCCAGAGGCTTGCTGTCCCTGTAGTTTTCCTCTTCCCAACCAGCTTCATCTCCAGCCCTCAAAGCTCTTGGCTCAGCACAAAGCTCTGCAGGGTGTTTGAAAAGCTAGTTGCATAAAGACAGCCCCAGCCGTGGCTGTGAATCAGGCAGGCTTTGGTTGCTAACAGGGATAATGTCACTGAAAATGTCCCAACTGCTGTGAGGTTCAGCCCCTGGGGTAGGCCAGACCTTTGGAATCTGCTCTGGTTGGTTTCAGGAATGGCTCCTAGGCTCAGACTCCCAGCTTCTTCTCCATGAGAGCTGCCAGAAAGGCTGACAGATGGGCTTTGTCGCATGTCTTGGAGTTCTTGGGTGGTGAGTGATGCGAGAGTGACACCGGAAGTGGAGAGGAGCTACAGACGTAGACAGGCAGGCTGAGAGTCCCGAGTAGCTTTCATTTGGGGGTCATACTAATTACACTTTTTAAAGATACCGCCCATGTTCTATGCCCTGAGCCAAGTGTTTCACTCATTTTATTTTATCTTTTTGGTCCATGCAATAAACCTGAGGCAATGTGACTGTCATTATTCTCATTTTATAGATGAGGAAACTGAATCTTGGAAAGGTGAAGAGTTTGCCCACACAACTGACACATAGCGGAGCTTCCTTACCCCAAGACCATAAGCACTCTGTGCCCTGCCCCCTGCTGCCTGGGCCAGCTCTGCCTCCATTCAGCCCACAGAGCAGGTGTCGGTGTCCTGGGCTGATTTTCTGGGGCGTGGAGAGTGGGAACCATAGGATCTTGGGCCTAACTGGCAGAGAGGGCTTGTCCGCCAGCTTCAAGCCGGGGAAATTGTATTTCCAGACGAGTTCCTAGATGGTTTAATTGATCTGCCAACAAGTATTTATTGGCGCAATGGCTCAGCAGAGGAGACTGGCGGCCAGCCAAGGTTTCTGGTATTGATGAAAGCGAGAGAGAGTTTTCTACCCGGATGACAGCAAGGACACCATCCCCTTGCTGGAGCCGTCCTCCCAGTCTGTGCCGAACTCACGACCTTCCTGCTCCACTCCTGTGCGTCTCCTGGGTGGCATGATGCTCACAGCCTTGCTGACATCTGGACTCAGCTCCTCATCCTGCCTGACTCAGGTCTAGGCCTGGTCCCCCTTTCACCTCCCTGCCCTATCATTCTGCCCTGACATCTCCAGCCCTCAGCCCAGGGCTCTGTGCCCTGCACCCTCAGTGCAGTGCTGAGTTCTCCCTCCATTCACCCCCATTTAATCACTTTCCACATGGGTCTGCCTTCTTTCCCCAGGTAGTTCCTCAGGGCACAGAGGGTGATCCAAGAGGCATGTGTGGGGAAGTGGACAGAGTAGGGACTTAAAAGTGTGGATGCATTTATGTTTCAAAGGTAAGCTGCACATGGCAGCAAATTTAAACACTACCAAAGGGTATCGGGTAAGATACCCCCACCCCAGAGCTCCCCAGGTCCTCCCCCTGCTGGTAACCACCATTAGCAGTCTCTCGTGGGTCCTTCCAGAATGTTATGACAGAGAAGTTTTACACAAATGTTGCTCTGCATCTCGTTTTCCCCTTGATACATCTTGGTGATTGTTTATTATGATTAACATAACATAGAGCTGCCTCATTTTTTTTTTTTAATTTATTGGGGTGACAATTGTTAGTAAAATTACATAGACTTCAGGTGTACAAGTCTGTATTACATCATCTATAAATCCCATTGTGTGTTCATCACCCAGAGTCAGTTGTCCTTCCATCACCATATATTTGATCCCCCTTACCTTCACCCCCCACCCCCCACCCCCCACCTCCGTTACCCTCTGGTAACCACTAAACCATTGTCTGTGTCTATGAGTTTCTGTTTCTCATTTGTTTGTCTTGTCCTTTTGTTGTTTTTGGTTTATATACCACATATCAGTGAAATCATATGGTTCTCTGCTTTTTCTGCCTGACTTATTTCACTTAGCATCATACTCTCAAGATCCATCCATGTTGTCACAAATGTTCCTATATCATCTTTTCTTACCGCCGAACAGTATTCCATTGTGTATATATACCACAACTTCTTTCTCCATTCATCTATCGAAGGACATTTAGGTTGTTTCCATGTCCTGGCCACCGTAAACAAAGCTGCAGTGAACATTGGAGCACACGGGTCTTTATGTATAAATGTTTTCAGATTTTTTGGGTAGATACCCAGGAGAGGGATTGCTGGGTCATATGGTAATTCTATTCGTAATTTTTTGAGGAACCTCCACACTGCCTTCCATAACGGCTGCACCAGTCTGCATTCCCATGCCTCATTCTTTATTAACAACTGCATGGGTTTCCACGATATGGCGGTATCATAATTTAATTATTCCAACCCCTGTTTTTGGGACATTTAGGCAGTTTCCGATCTTTGAGAATAAACTTTTGATCTTGATTTGAATTTCATTTCTGTCCTCGTCTCGCTAATTAACATCCTCGAGCCTTAGTTTTCCCCATCTGTGCAGTGGGAATAATTATATGTACCTTGCAGGGTTGCTGTGAGTATTAGAATTGATAGAGAAACGAAGCGTGGTCCACCGTGTGCCTAACAGTAGGTACATGGGGGAAGGGAGCCGTTGACATCACTGTACTTATCCTGCATTGCCAATTGGAGCATGTCCAGTGCTGAGCTCATCTTGGGCACCCGATGAATGCTTGTGAATGATTCAGTTTCTAGTTAAAATACAGTAAAATAATCGCATTCATTTCCTATTAAGGAGAATTCAAACACATTGTTTGACTAAGATCTTTTGAGCTATATAATCCAGTCAGTTGTTACAGTAGGGTGTGTGTCAGCATAGCAAGGCCCCTGGGTCCCTTACGTGCACAGAGCAGGTCCACATTAAATGTGTTATTATTGCTGCGGCTGCTACTGCTAAAAGTGGTAGTTCTTTGAGGTGGGGACTGTATCTTAGCCTTCTCCCATAACACCCCTTGGAGCAGAGTACATAGTAGGTGCTCAGTAAATGCGTAGTAATGTACTGGCCTCCCACGACCTGCATAGCTTTTCTTTTCTGCTCCACAGCAGGGCCTGAGTCACGCTCGGCTGGAGTAGAGGTCGGGGGGACCTGGCTGTCAGCTGCCGCTGCCTTGACAGCCTGACCGCTGAGTGACCCATTCCCACCTCTCATTGTGTACCATGCACAGCACATCTGTCCCCATACCTGGGTCAAGCAGAGCCTGCATAATGGGCCCAGCAATTCAATTCAGGATCTTGACATTCAGAAACTGGTCCCTACCCTTTGTTTTCTGAAGAAAGGAAGAGACTTTCAGGTGAAAAACCGTTTCACTGAGACGTCGTGGCCCTGCTTTGAGGGTTTTTTTTTTTTTTTACAATTAACCCAGTTATTAGTAGGTTCAATCCAGGAAGTCCTGCCTGCAGGAAGGGGGCTTTGAACCCCAAGCCCATCAGGATGAGGACGTGGACAGGACATTGGAAATAATACGCTGCCGCCATCTTTCTCTTGAGAGCCACTGTGTGGGTAGCCACTCTTCATGGGAAGAGCCAGGGCTCAGGGGTCGTCCAGCCCTGGACTCAGTCCTGACGTGGCTGCTGATTAGCTGCGATTCCAAGCAGGTCACTTCATCCCTGAGCCTCAGTTTCCTCATTTGTAATAGTAATAGAAATTTCCTTTGCCAGAGGCACCAGGTTTATGGATAATACATAGGATGTGACTGGGCTAGGACCTGACCCATAGTAGGTTCTGAAAAAGGTAGGTTTTAAAATTGCCGATTATGACTTACAGCTCCCACAGATTGGTAGAATTACTTAGCGTTATTCAATGTAGAAATAATTATTGTTATTAAATTTGGGGCCACGTTGGGAAATCTGATGGATGTCACACCAGGGACTGCATGGGTTTGGGCAGGTTTCTGACTCTTTGCTCTTTAAGATGCACGACAGAAATGCCATCTGAGGTTCAAAGGCCACGCTGAGTTTGTCACAAATGAGCTGGGAGTGTTTAGCCTTCCCTCTGGGCAGTTTCCAGTTAAATGTCTGGTTCAAGTATTTTGTAGCTCCCAGGGGGCTTGTGTTCAGCAAGGATGTCCAAACAGGTGGCGTTCCCACCAGCGGTGCCCACGTGTGTATAGTGGGGATGAGCTGCTGCCGTGGTGGGGCTGAGGGGTAGCGTCTGCCTCGGAACAGATGTTGCTGGGCCTGGCTGTGAGCTAGCTGCTACTGGACCTTTGGAGGAGAGGGAAGAGGGAAGAGGGGCCTGGAAAGAGGGCGAAGGCAGGCGCCAGGCATTGGGGCTGGAATAGAGGCCATCCAGCAGCCAGTACAAGACCCCCGTTTTAGGTGGGAGCTGAATGGGCCAGAATGCTGGGAGGACTTGCCCAAGGTCACCTGCTAATTAAACCCCAGGCCTCCAATCCCCCTTGAAAAATGTACCGCACTAGAAACAAGAGAGAAAGAATTCAATGCGGTTTATGAGTCTGTCTTGAAGAAACACCACGCAGATGGTGGAGGACATTGGAGTTCAGGAGGAGAATGATGGGTGGGTGAAGGGGCTTGAGCAGAATTCACATAGGTGCTCCCCCAGCCCCATATACATACACATGAAGACCCTCCTTGGCTTCTCAATGCCTCCCACATGCCCGAGACCCTGTCCCTACCCCAGCTCAGGCCATAGAATGATCGGGTTCAGCACACCAGAGACCAGAGATAACTGGTCTCTCCACTTACTACCTGGATGAACTGGGCAGAAGTTTCTAACTCATCATACCTGTAAAGTGGGTGCAATGATGGGCCTTACCCCCCAGACTTGTTGTCAGCTGTGCTTCTTAAACATTAATGTGCCTTCTCACCATCTGGAGGTCTTGTTCAACGCAGATTCTGACTTAGTAAGGCAGGATGGGGCCCCAGATTCTACATTTCTGACAAGCTTCTAGGTAACGCCCATGACGCTGCCCATTGAGGGCTGGGCGTAGGGCGAGGCTTCCACACACCTGGTGTGAGCCCTACTCCCACCGTCCACCTGCTCTGATGCTGCATCCAAGCTCGTCTGCTTCTTCCTCCAAGCTCATCTGCTTCTTCCTCCATCCTTGGTGTGCGGACCCTTTGTTGGAAATGGCCCGCATCCCCCGCCCCAACAAAGCTGAGTTGCTTGACTCTGCCCACCACCCCTCCTTCCTGGCTGATGCAAGGGCACCACTGGCACCTCCTGCATCCCCTCCCTTTCCTATCCAGCCCCACATCCCTCTTGTTCTCATCTCCCCAGCTGCCCCGTGACTCAGTTTATGTGTCCTGGAACTCAAATTCTCACAGTTGCCATCAAGGTCAACACAAGTAAATCCACACTATTATCCATGAATTTCCCACGAGACCCACTTTGTTTGGGAAGGGATTACCACAAATAGGCACAGCTCTTTGTTAAACAGTCATTGATTGAGCGCTTACAAAAGGCGAGACACACTCAGCTCAGCACTGCTCGTGCATCATCTTATTTAAACCTTCAGAGATCCGTACAAACGCGAGTAAGCGCCCCTTGCACATTAGTTCATTTAATCCCCACGGATGAGGAGCATGTACTGTCCTCTCACTTCACACTCGAAGAGACTGAGGCTGAGGGAGAGGAGGAGCCCGCTCACCGCACTTGCTTGGAAAGCAGCCTTCTGAAGACTTGAATTCAGGCCCCAGACTCCAGGGCTCACGCCTCTAACCTCCATGCCCATGCCACACCAGTCGGTCGCAGGGAGTGTTCTGTGGCTTTGTGGGTGGTCTCGGGCCTTAGCTTTCCTGTGTTTAGCAGGAAGGTTTACCAAAGCTGGCAACAGCAGCTCCCCCTGCCTCAGCATTTAAACACCCTTAAATACAGTACAGCCAAGCTGCGTGCATTCTCACCCCCGCTGATAGAATTGCTGCTGAGCTGAGGGGGTGCAGCTTGGGAAAGCCATGAGCAGATTTGTAGGAGGGGGTTTAAATGACTGAGAGAGCAATGGCCCGCTAGGCAGGCAGCAGCGTTTGTTTGCCTGCGGTCAGGAAGCCAGCTGGTTCTCCCAGACTTGTCCCTGGGTTGAGGCGAGGGGCCGGTTAGTGTGAGTTACGGCCTAGCCCAGACACTGATAAGGCCGCTTTTCTGCGGCCTCCCATAATTCAAGTTAAGGCTGTGTCAATTAATGGCCCTTCTTCATCACATCTTCCAGGACTCGGTGGCTTCTTAATGATTTATTTGCTTGGGATGAAATTAAGCTGAGACAGCGTGAGCTTGGAAAATACTGCCGTGATGGTTCTCCCCACTTCTTTATCCTTCCTGGCGGCCGCGTCTATAAATAGAGCTGTGAGCCTTGCTTTGTGACCCGACTGCTGGGAGCGCCAATGGGCACAGGCGTCCCCATCATGGGCCCCCAAGACCACACTTGCTAGGGCACCTGCTCATCTCTCCCCCCTCCAAGGCCAGTGACCCCACTGGGAAGCAGCGAGGGGCCAGAGCTGCCAGCAAAGACAGCGTCGTCCAGGCTCAGAATCATTTAAGTAGAAGCGTTTGAGCTGATCCGTTTGGATCCACAGCCAAATTCCAGATCTTGCCCTGTTTGTTGATGCTCCTCCTTCAAAATGCATTTCACGAAGACGTCCCAGGGTGACAGCAAGAGGGCTTCTGGTGTTTACTGAGTTAGATAACAGCTCTCTGCCTGATGTCTAGGCCGTGCCAGAAGGGGCATGTTCTTCTCCCTAAGGGTGGCCACCTCTGGAGTGAGGGACCAGAGTCACAGCCAAGAGCCCAACTGGAGGCTGTGCAGAACCCAAAAGACCCAAGCATCCTCAGGAAAGGGGGGGAGCCTAAGGTTGCATGAGGACTGGGGTGGATCCAGGAATGGGAGCGCTCGGGCACCCCATTGCCTCCTCAACTGCTGGTCTGCTCCAGGGGTGCCCCGCCCAACTGTTCCTGACCTCGCCTGTATTTTCTGTTCCCTCATAATGTGGGGGCCCCTTGCTGTTAGCCCCCCGTGGCCCTGACCCGACTTCTGCACCCTGACAGCTTCCACCTCACGGTTGGCTGGCACGTTATCGTCCCAGGCCTTGGTTTAAAGTCCTGAGAGTCGCTGATAGGCTCAGTGCTTCTGAGGTGCAGGCGGAGGTTCCCTCGGGCCCTCTGATTAGGTGCCTCTGGGCTGGGGGTTGGGGCCTACCCGCTGGTTCCCTGAGCTGTAGGGAGCCCTGAAGCTGGTCACCTAGCACACTTGCCTGGTCATCAGCATCTGTCAGAGAGAGTCCAGAAAACATAGATTTCAGATTTCAGTTGTCTCACCTACTTAACCAGGGGCCTTGGAGTGTGTGTGTGTGTGTGTGTGTGTGTGTGTGTGTGTTTACAAGCTTCCTGGTTGATCATGCCACCAACTAGCACTGGCTGGGAGTTGGCTGTGTGGGACGCCTGGCTGGAAGGCTGCTGGGGTGGTAGCGGGTACAGGGTCATATAGGAAGGGGGTGCAGGTGGGTGAGCAGTGACGTCCCAGATTACAGGAACTTATTGTTGGGAAGTGCGGTCCAGGCAGAGCAGGGGTTGGGCTGCCCGTCTCGACTGGATCAGGCCTAGGGGACCTGACTATTGTCCTTATCAGCTCCGGCACCAAGGAAACAGATGTTTAGTCCATGTGGCCTCAGTGTCAGGTTTGGGGGCCGAGTTTGGAAAGGCTACTTTATTCCACTCTTTTCCTCCTGGGGCATCCTAGGGCGCCTCAGGGTTTACCTGAGTTGTGAGGAAGTGCTGCCCAAACTCAGTTCCTCAGCCAGGGTTCTGGGAGCTGTGTGTTCTTGTGTGTGCCATTTCTGCTCCCCCGAGATGGCATAGGTATAGTCGGGAGTCCTCTTGGGTCCCTGCATTTCTCCCCGCCGGTGGAAGCTCGGCTGTCCCCTTTGCTCTTGTGTCCTAGCACCTGGCACGTGCTGAGTTCTAGCAAGCATCTGTTGAATGAATGGCTGGATAACTCGGAGTCCACAGAGCAGGATGAAAAAAGCACAGTACGTTTGGGTGGAGGGTGAGGCCCTGGGAAAGAGCACCCTCTTTCCACAGCCTCTGCACAAAACAGAAAGAGTTTAGAGGCTTTTCAGGGAAACATTTGGGGAAGGGAATCCTGAGAGGTTTCCAATTACCTAGGAATAGGACATTGAAATTAGCTCACCCTGCCCACAGCCACCAGTTTGATCTGGGTGTAAAGAAGCCATTGTTCTTTCCTCAGCTACGCATGATCCTGCATTGGCCATTCTGCCCACTGGCAGGGGAGAGACAGTGACACCAGCCATTTATTCTTTCACTTGGCATTTGTGAAGGGCCTGCCCTCTGCAAACCTGGGCCAGGAGCCAGACTGCTGTGGTGAGCAAGCAGGCTCGCTTTCCACTCTTTGGAGCCCACAGGCTGCTGGGGAGCCACAGTCATGATAAGAGAGGCTTTTTATCAGTCAGCCAATCACTCAATGGCTATTTTTTTAACATCTTCATGTACCAGGCATTGGGAATACTATGATGACAATTGAGGGGGAGAAAGAAACAGAAAGAAAATCCCAAATAAATGCTATGGTAAATCTAGATAGAGTTCAATGTTATTAAGAGAACAAAACTGGAGGATAGGATGGGGGAGGGGTGTCTCCAAGCTGCTGCCTTGGCCCCCTTTCTGGGGAGGGGGCATTTGAGCGAGACCTACGTGATGAGGCGAGGCAGCCATAGGAAGATCTGGGGGAAGAGTGAGTCCCTGGGGACCAGTGGCTGAGTCTGTGGCCAAGATGGCGGCCAGCAAGGCTGCGTGTGGCACAGGTGAGGCTCAGGGCAGCAGGGGCTGACATTTCCTTCCATTTCTCAGACTCAGTCCATCCCCTGGTTTAGAAAAAGTCATAAACAACCTTATTTTAAAGAAGCTATGTTTGACGTTTCTTTTCCACTGGGACATGTCGCCTGGTTTTACAAAATGACTTGTTATTGGAACTTTGGGGAGGGTGGCCTTTGACAGACATGGCTATTGCCATTTCCATTTTGCAGATAAGTTAATTGAGGCCCAGAAAGTTTGGGAGCCTTGCCCAGGTCACACTGTGAGTGGGAGAGCTGATTTGAACCCCATCTTTTGTTTTTACACCTTGTCACTGCTCCAGAATTCTAGAGGGTGTGTGTGTGTGTGTGTGTGTGTGTGTGTGTGTAAGCGTAGTGTTCCACAGGTCTACCAAGAACCACCTAGCAGTCCAGCCTAGAGAAGGATCCTCTACAGAGCAGGAGCCCTGTGTGGCCTCGGTGAGTCCCTACCCCATGCTGTTCTTTTGTGTTTTCAGGCTACTGAATGGGTTGAAAGCAGCATGGTAGCTGGGGACTTGTGGTTCACACTGTCTTGTATCTGGGGTGTGGGCAGGTGACCCAGGGCTTGGAGCCCACCCCACACCTTTAGCGGAGGCCTGGGCCACTCACTGTCCACTGTGCTATGACTTCACATTCATGGCTGTACCCTGGGAAGGGGACACCAGAGTGTGTTCTGCTCAGGTGGGCTCTGCCTTCCCCTCTGTCCCCTGGCATGGCGGAACCCCAAGGTTCTGGCAGGCCTATGCTGGCCTGGGCACTTGTCACCTCCAGGCTGGGCGAGCCACCCACGAGGGACCTGGTGGGTTGAGGACTTTCGTTTCCTTTTGGCTGGCAAGGGCAGCCTTCCTGGGCTTTTCAAGATGTTTTGCCCGAATGGATTGTTCATATGCGTGAAAGTTGAAAAAACATTCTTCACCTGGATTAAGTTGATTTACCCAGAGTCTGATGTTGGGTGCAAAAGAGGGAAGAGGAGGGATAGGTCCTGGAAAGAGCACTGGACTGGGAGTCAGGAAACCTGGTCCAGCTTGGCCACCAGCTATGTGACCTTGGGTAAGTCACCTCCCCTCTTGTACCTCTGTTTCTCCATCATAAGAAGGAGGGGATTGGACAAGATGACCTTGAAGAGTCTCCATTATTCACTGGTGTCTAATATCGAAAACCTGTCTGCACATCTGAATGTTTTGGATGAGAACTTTGATGCAGCTGTGCTGTCCAATACAGCAGTCGCCAGCCACGTTGGCTATTGACATTTAAGTTTAAATTCATTAGCATTAGGTTAGTTAATTTCTTCAGTTGCACTGGCCATGCTCAAGTGCTCCATCGCCGCAGAGGCCCAGCTCGAGGGAGGTGGGTGTAGGAAGAAAATTCAGCGCAGATCCCCTTTCAAGGGAGTTGGGCAACAGGACCAAGAAGCCTTACAGAATGTCAGAGTTCCTGGGTGGGGACAGCGGGGAGGGGGGGTGGGGTGGGGGGCAATGATAGGAGGTATGCCGGGAATGCTGAGGTGGAGGACCTGGGGAGGCGGGGAGAGGGCGGGGGCAGGAGCCCTGTGGGGGGAGGGGCAGCCTCGTGCTTGACACGACTGGCCAGAGGATGCTGGCTCAGGTCAGGAGCAACAATGTCCTTGCTGGGTCCATGGCCCTCCCTTGGGTGAGGCCCTGAGCCCATTGAATAAGAAAGAGGGCTGTTACGGCGAAGGAATAAAATCAGACCCTCCAAACCCCTTTGTAAATGGTATGACCCAGATCGTGTGTGACTGCTTCACCAAACACTGGGTTATTCATTTTGACTGGTCATCATAGGCTGCCCTCTGTTGTGATTTGAAGATACAGAGGTTCCCGTCCTTCTCTCCAACTGGGCAGTAGGCTCTTTGGAGAAGGGGATGAGGGTGTTCTTCCCGTGTCCACAGCCCTGAACACACAGGTGGCTTTCTGTCTGGGCTGTCGAACCACAGTGGAACAGAGCAGCGTTGGTGGCCGCCTGTGGGGCTAGGCTGGCTCTTTCTCCTTCCTTCTGACCTCCTGACCTTTCACCAGTATGTCGTCATGCTCCGAGAGCTGTTGGACACTCTCCTTGTCCCTGGTACATGTGTGCGTCTGGCTGGGTCTGGTTGTCATTTTCTGAACCCATGGCCCATCTCCGGCTCTGACCCCGGCCTCGCCATGTGTAAACAAATCAAGAGCAGAGGTCAAAGGCCAGAGCTGGACTTTGCCAGCATCTCACACCGGTGTGCGCTTGACAGGAAGTAGCCTGGTGTCTAGTTTCATGATGTGGGTCCCTCCCCAGGCTGAAATCGCTTTTCATCTGCATTCCTAGGTGACATGTCTGGCTGACTTGCTGGTGATGGATCGCCCACTGCATACCAGCCCTGGTTGGGTTCATTGCTCAGGTCTGGCTCTGGTTTCTCATGAAGTCCCCATCACAGACCTGCAGAACACAGGGAGGGGAGTTTGAATACCTCCAGAGCCATCTTTCCCACCACAAAATTGGTGTACTTCCCAACAAAACTGGTGGTAGAGATAAGTCAGAGTAACCATTTGATGAACATCTCCCTGCTCCAAACTGTTTTATGTAAATATGCTATTGCATTAATTCCTTTTGAGTGGATTGTGTTAATATCCCCATTTCATAGATGAGGAAATCGAGGCTGTGAGAGGGCCAGAACTGGAATTTGGACCCTAGTCTGTTTGATTCCCAGGTTCAAAGGGGAGTTCCCTTTCAGGATGTCCTGAAGGTCTCCTTTCTTGTCCCTCGTATCTTCCCTCTGATCACGATGAGCTGAAGCAGGGTTTTCAAGCACCTGAAATGCCCCGTGGGGTCTCTGCTTTCCTTACTTAGTCTCAGCGTGATGGTCTGCACTTCTCTAGATGTGGGTTTAAGGCCAGGTTTTGCTGAGCTGTGTGATCTGGGCCAGCCACGGAACTGCCCCCCGAGACTCAGGTGCCCTCAATAGACAGTGGGGGCACCTGACATATGCAAAGAGCTAGAGGGGCAGAGTGCCAGGTAATTGGCTTCCCCCGGCTTCTTTGGAGGGCCCATGGGAACCAGGCTCTGGTTTCTCGAGTGACACACTGTTGTCCCATGCTGCCATCTCCCACCACCCCCAGTAGAAGCCTGGTGCTGCCTCTTTTGGTCCCAGGACATGTCCAGCAGAAGACACAAGAAAGGCATCAGCCCTATCTGGGCCCTGTGTTCTCAGCCTCCTGCCAGGAAAGAGGCCATCGCTGGCTCTGCCCCAGGGAGGGGGATCTTAGCTGCGCTCCTTTCTCTAGGCAGACCCAGGGAGATGTGCCCTGTGTGTGGCCTGCCTCACCAGGGCCAGCTGCTCAGAGCTTCTGCCACAAGAGCACAGCCCCCCCAGTCCTCAGGCCAGCAGCCACATCTCAGCAGGCAAATTTCACCTCCACACTTTCGCCTGTGCTGTGTTCCCTGCCTGATATCAGCCCACCTCTCCATCTGCCTAAAGCTATCCTTTCTGAAGGCTCAGAGAGATGCCCACTTCATTTCTCAAGTCCTCTAAAAAAAATCCGTTTGTATTAACAGCTCTGTTCTGAGCTGCTGGAGCACATTTGGGTGGATGGAGGGGGTCTGTGGGGCTTTATAACCCAGAAAAGAGGAAGGCACGGCCACCTTCTTAGTGACCAGTCCCCAAACAGCTTTCTCGGTGGCTCCTTCCTCCTCGTGGGACTCTGGCCCCAGTTTCCCTCTCCCTCCTCTGAACTCCAGAAGCCTCTGGAGGCCCTGAAGAGAGAAAAGGCTCTGAAGTCATGCAGAAAGTTGAGGTTTGAATCCTAGCCCTGCCATTCAAGGCTGTGGGACTCTCTGGGCTGTTGCTTTGGTGTCACCATCTGTAAAATGCAGCTAATAACGGCAGAGAGAGGTCAGGGAGCCTGTCAGTATGAAAAGCTGAGCACATGCCCGAGGCAGGGCTTTCCTGGATGGAGCTCACGTGGATATCCCGTCCTCTCCCAGATAACAAGAGACTGTGATACAGCCCCAGGTAGACAGTGTGAAGACTTCTCGGCTTTTTCAATACTTGCTTTTGCGATGCTTCCCTATTAAAAGCAACCTGAGGCACTCGGAGGTGGAGAGCAGAAGCACAGTGCTTGCTCAGCCTCTGAGGGGGCCCCTACCTCAAGGGGCCTGGCCCTGCCTTCCTCTTCCCCCACACCCCTGCCCTGGCCTCTCTGTGCCCTCCTCTCATGCCGCCTGGACAGCTACACCCGCCTATAAATCAAACCTGTCCCTGGAGACCTCTGACCCAAACCAGATGGCTATACAACACCAGCACAGAGTAAGCTCAGCTTCCAACAATGCTTTACCCCTCTCCTGCCTGACCTGGGGCCTTGGAGCTCCTTTAGGCAGCTGCCCTGTCAATCACTCCCAATTGGTGATCCAGACACTGGCAGCAGCTGGGGGCCATGACCTCTCAGAGAGGCTTAGGGACTATCTTAGAGACATTCCATTAAGCCATATAACAATTTCTTAAGGGTTTGCAGTGTCTGCTTTCTGTGCCATAGGCGGTAGCCTGGCCCAATAGCCTGAGTTAGTATGCTCTGTGCCACTCTTTACCCCTCCTCCTCCAGGAAGCCTTCCCTGGCTGTAGCAGCTGCTGGAGCTTTTATAGCGTAGAATGTCTGATCCCTCCAGGCACTCACTCTTGTATTGTTCATTCTTTCTATGGACATTCGCTATGCTTTCACTGCCCGGGCCCATGGGGAATCTTGGACAGCCCTTGCTATTAGGAGCTTCTTGAGACAGCTATGGATGTATTAGGTTGGTGCAAAAGTAATTGCTGCTTAAAATAATTAAAAATAATTGCAAAAACTGCAGTTACTATTGCACCAACCTAATAGATAATTACAGGACAGGGTGATTGAGGCTACACCTGAGCAGGAGACCCAGCGTACCATGAGAATTCAGAAGGTGGGTGCCCTGTAACCTTGGAATCCTTCCCAGAGAAGAGCAGTTGAGCTGTCTTAAAGAATGAGTTGGTGTTTGACAACTAGAGGAGGGGGGAGTATGTTTCAGACAGAGGAACAGCATGTAGCAGGTACAGGCTTAGTGTGTGAAGCAGCTTGGTAGATTCAGGGGCCTGCAAATTGGAGAGCATGCCGGACATATACATGGGGGAGTGAACTGGGGTTAGAGTTGTGTCAGTATGAATTGTCTGATTTTGTGTAGCCAAAAGTCCCTAATAATATAAGCCTTAAACAAGAATAAAGGTTCATTTCTCTCTCATTTAAGACAAATCTGGAAGCAGGCAGTCCAACGATATTGTGGGACTTCATGAGGTGATTAGTGCCCTAGGCTCCTTGTGCCTGCAGCTCTACCTTCCCAGTTTGTGCCTTCCATTCCCAAATGTACCACATGGTCCAGAATGGCTGCCAGAGCTCCAGCCTTTGCACCCACATTCCAGGTAGTAGGATGGAAGAAGAGCTGAAAGAGGGCACACTGTCTCCCTCTAAAAAGATGTCTCAGAAATACCATACTATGCTTCTGCTTATAGCTCAATGGCCAAAATGTTATCATATACCACTCTTAGCTGCAAAGAAGCTGAGAAATGTAGTTTTAATCAATAGGTGCTGCCTAGAACACTGTTCTGCAAAGGATCCTAAGGCCTTACCTTGCCTCTGTGGTAAAGAAAACACTGCTCAATTAATGATGCCTTCCTTCATTGTGGGCGTGGAGCCAACAGCATGCATTGCAGTGTTTGTCTTGCTGGTCTACTGCCAGAAGGTCCTCTCCCTAGGGATTCCCAAGGTGTTTGGTGCAGTTCCTGCAAACAGAGCCAGGCACATGGCCAGCACTCTCCCAAGCCCCACCACTGAGCAGAATTCTAGGCGAGGTTTCTTGGTACTCTGCAGCCTGATTTTGTTTCTGATCTGTGGCCTCCTTAAGGTATCCGTTGCCCGTCAACAAGCCCGGAGTCTGCAGAACAGTCTGTGTGGTTACAGCATGGACTAGGAAGAGAAGAAAGAAATACGTCACTAAGGTAGCTGCAGCCTCATCCCCCAATGAGAGGGTTTTCTAGAAGGTAATAGTGCAGAAAGAATTTGAGGAAACTTCTGAGCCATTTTATTTTCACAGCTGGAAATGCATTGTGTCTTGGTTTAATTTCACACCTGCTGTGGGTCAGAACCCAGGTTTCCTTAGCTGTGAAACAGGGCTAATGCTACCTGCATTGAGGGGTGGGTCAGAACCCAGGTTTCCTTAGCTGTGAAACAGGGCTAATGCTACCTGCATTGAGGGGTGGGTCAGAACCCAGGTTTCCTTAGCTGTGAAACAGGGCTAATGCTACCTGCATTGAGGGGTGGGTCAGAACCCAGGTTTCCTTAGCTGTGAAATAAGGCAAATGCTACCTGCATTGAGGGGTTGTTGGGAGGATCACGTGAAATAACAGACGGCAAAGCAGGGAAGAGACACAGAGAGGAGCAGTTAGGAGCATGGGCTCTGGCTTCAACCTGCCTGGGTTACAATCCTGGCTCTGCTGCTGATTGCTGTGTGACCTTGCATATGTTACTGAACCTCTCTGTTCCTTATCTGTGAAATGGGGATGATAATAATATACCTACCTCGCAGGGCTGTTGCAAGGCTCACACATGTGATAATATGCATAAAGGGCTCAGGACCAGGCGTCTGGTATGTGCATGGAAGAGGTATTGGCTCTGAAGAGCCTGGTCTTTGGGATTAGGCAGCACTGGGCTATAATTCTGGGTAAAGAACCCCCCTGGGCCCTAGTTTCCTCATTTGTAAAACAAGAATAATTTGACCTGCCTCGCAAAGTAAGGACTAGTGACAGACTCACTGTAAAGTGACCAACAGAACACCATAAATGAGAACTATGGTGTCCCAGCCTGTTATTAGCTCCTTTACCTCATAAGAACTCTACAGCGGTGTGTTGCTATTTACCTTCCTCCTGGGGAAACGGAGGCATGCAGACTTGTTCAAGGTCACACAGCTGGTGAAAAACAAAGTTGAGATTTGATCTCTGGTGTCAGCTGACCCAGAGCCTGTGGTCCTGCCTGGGGATACTGGTTCTGAAATCGAGCAGATCCTGGGTTTAAGAGGGGGAGGGCTGGGGTGGAGGTGGCCCAGAGCTTCAAGGACAGCTGCCCCTGAGGTGACACGCAGCACAGAGGACCAGGGCTTCTGAGCCCTTGTAGACAGTTTCGCACACAGGACCCTGACCCTCACTCTGCTGAACATGGAGGATGGGCTGTCGGGGCCTGTCTTGAGGAGGATTGTTCTCTGGGGCTCGTGTGGCAGCAGTGTGGACAGCAGTGTGACCGTGGCAGGACAACAGGCTGACAGGGCAGGGACAGGCAGCATAGGGCTCACAGACACAGGGTGTGACTTCAGCCTATAGGCTGCGGGAGCCCTGGGAGGGGCTGGAGGAGCATGATGAAAGCTTTATTTTCAAAAGACTGATGTTAGCAGAGCGATGGGAGACACTGGACTTTGTGCAGATGAGATTGGAGAAGAGCGGGAAGCAGACAGGTCACGCAGGGCGGGAACCCGGGAAGAGGGCCACAGCAGGAGGCAAAAAGTCCAGGGCATGTTGGAGAAGCCCCCAGGTTTGGGGTCCCAACAGTGCCAGGCACTATGGCAGCTGTGTTATATCCATGAGCTTGTTGGATCCTCACTTATCCTGGAAAGTGGGTGTGATGTACCCATTTTCCAGATGAGGAAGCAGAGGCTCCAGAGGTGGATCCAAAGCTGAGTTCCAAGCCACAGAACCCTGCACTCCCCGTTTGCCCACCAAGGCTGACCTGGGTGGGGTAGGGGGCAGGGGGGAGGAGAATGGTGAGTGTCACCAGCCACTACCTGAAGAGTCGCTGCCTTGTCTGTGGAGGAGGTGGGGGGGATGGGACACTTCTGTGCTTACAACCTGAAAGGATAGACTTTTCTTTAAGAAGCAAAAGTCTGGTTGTGCTCAGTGAACAGGAAAATGGAAGTGACCCCGGAGCAGAGATTTAAAGCCCTGGTGACTGTTTAGGCAGCACCATGTTTAATAGCTGAGAAGCTGCTGTCAGTGATAAATGCACTCTGCACCATGGGGTGGGAGCCAGCCCAGTGGGGCCTTACTGTTCTCCAAGTTCTAGCTGGAGCCATAACGCCTTCCCAAATCTGTCTTGGAAATGGACTCAGCTGCCCACCCGCTTCCCCTGGACTGCAGAGGCTGTTAGCACCATTTTCAAGGGAAAGCATTGCCGGTGTTATGTGGGGATGCACAACGAGGGCACAAGGTTGTATCTGCTACATAAATCTACACTATAAAACAATAATGCTTGAAAGCTACTCCAAGCAAGTTATGGAAGGTTACTTCTAGGTGGCAGGAGCAGAGGTGCAGCTCCGGCTTTCTGTGGCTTACTGTCCTTTCCAAATCAACTCACATAAAAGGGTTTGATTGTGAAAAGTCTAAGTGTTCTCCAGTCACCCCCAGTTCATAGCAGATTCCTGGGGTGCCCACCCTGCAGCCCCTGGGCCCACCTGGCTTCAGAGCCACTGTGGTGGCAGTCACAAGCCCCCTTGTTTCAGCACTGCAGTGGCATCTGTCACTCTGCTGTCTCCCAGGCTGCAGGGGGCCACTCAGCCAGATACAGGTAAAACCTGGGCATACCCTGAGGGGTACCCGTCCACCACTGGGGGCACAGGGCTCAGTGGAGACATACACCTGCTTCCCAGCCTCCAGTGGACAGTTCTGAGATGCATTCTACACAGCTGCTCAGAGGGTCCTGCCCAAATGCGCCCCAGTCAGCCCCAGGAGTGCTGACTCATCAACGCACCCTTTCTTGTCTTTCTCCCTCCCCTGCTTTATTCTCCCACCCTTCTCTCTCCTTTTTATTTCCTGCGATCACCTCACCCCAAAACTCCCTGCACCCAAAGTCTTGTCTCAGGGGAACCCCAACTAAGAGGCTCACCTCACCAGTTTCTTGTAGAGCTCCTCAGACACGTTCTAGGTGTACACACAGGCATCTGTATCCATCTCTAAATACGCATTACTAAATTCGTATCTTGTTCCCTTTACGCTGTCTTATTCCATCCACTCAATACATTTACTGAGTAAAAAAGAATCCACAAATGGGCCCACACTACACTTACTGTTCTGCAACTTGCATCCTTCATGGCTGAATGAAACACTGCAGGAGGAATTTCGGGTGTTGGTCAGTGCACCCAGGAGCCCTTGTTGGTGGCCTGCATCCTGCTTATGGGGCACCCACATCGCCTAAGGATGGGACCAACCCCAGCTAGAGGTTACTGGTCCTCAGCGAGGTGTGTGAGAATCTTTGTCCTCATCCATCAGGTCAGTATATACTGTCCAGTATTTACTGAGCCTTCTCCACCTCCCCAGGCAGGCCAGGCTTGGGCTGGGCTTCATGGCTGCAAAGATGGGCTGACGTGGTCCAGTCCATATGTCCTATAGGAACAGAAGAATCCAGTAAGGGCCCCAGGTTCCCACTGACCTCAGAAAGGGGACAGAGGGCACCCAGGGGACACAGATATCAGATAAAGGAGGGCTCTGCAGAGGAAGGGCCCTCTGCCAAGTGGTAGAGCCTGAAGGAGCAAGGCAGGCCCTGGGGACAGCTTGAGCAAAGGCATGGACGTGTGAAAGAGGGCATGGGGGCGGGCGTGGGGGCCGGAGGATATGAGCAGATGTGATGTTTCTACCCACAGCCTATCACTCTCCTCGACTGCCAGGAATTCTTCTCTCACAGACTTCCCCAAGCCTGTGTCTGCCAGCAGCCTCGGGGTCAGGAACCAGATGAGATGATGGACACATTTGGACAGAAGCCCTAACCTCATTCTTTGGGGAATTTGTCAAAGCCAGTTATCTTTGAAAAACCAGTTTTCAGGGATTTCACAGAAATCTTTCCAGAGTTTGTGGATGTTGATAGCTCTGTCACTAATAAGCTGGGTGACCTTGGGAAAGTCACTTTAGAGCCTCCTTTGGAATTGCTCTTTTTGCTTCTTTAAAGCCGCTGGTCCAATCTAGGTATATCCACTGGTGGTGGGTGGGAACATTCACGAACACTAATCTTGGATGATGCTCGTCACCCACCCCTTTTCTCTTACTCCAGCCCCCCTTCCAGACTGCTTATAAATTAAGGGAAATACTAAGCAGAACAGTTCTCACTCATGTTCTCCCTCTCTCTGCCTCTCTCCCTCTCTCCCCTGCCTCCCAGATTGGGAATATACAGACAAGTAATTTTTTTAAAAATGCATTCATTCTGCACACATTAATTGAGCACCTACTGTGTGCCAAGCACCATTGCATACACTGGGGATCCAATACAGCAGTTCCAAAACAGACAAAAATCCCTGTTCTTCTGCAGCTTATATTTTAGCAGGCGGAGACAGACAATTGGTCAATAAACAAGTAGTAAAATGTTAGCTAGTGATAAATGCTATAGAGAAAAATAAAGTAGGGAAGGGGCTAGAGTGAGGTTGAGGAAGCTAGAATTTGCAATCTTAAATGAGGTGATAGAGGAAGGCCTTGTTGGGAAAGTGACATCTGAGCAAAGAAGTTGAAAGAAGAGAGGGAATGAGCCATGTGGGTATATCTAGGAAGGTCTATCCAGGTGGAAGTAGCAGCCAGTGCAAAGGCCCTGTGACACATGTGCCGGAACCAAAGGGTGAAGGGAAGAGGAGCAGGGGGTGAGGCCACAGAGGCACTGGGTGTGGGCGGAGGCAGATGATGTATGACGTTTGGCTTTCTCTGAGTGACGTGAGGAGTCACTACAGACTTTTGGAAAGAGGAGGGATATGATTTTAGCAGGATCACTTTAACTGTGGTCTTGGAAATCAGTTGTAGGGGCGCCAGGGTAGAAGCAGGGAGCCCAGCAAGGAGCCTATTTCAATACAAGTGAGAGATGCCATTGGCTTGGATCAGGATGGTGGCCGTAGAGCTGATGAGAAATAGCTGGATGCTAGGTATGTTCTGGAAGTGTGGCCAACGGGATTTTCTATAGGGCATGAAAGAAAGAGAAGAGTTGACATCTCAAGGATGACCTCCAGGTTTTGAGCCCCAGCTACTGGAGGGAGGGAGGTGCCATTGACCGAGATGGGCAAGAGTGCAGGTGGGGGGTGGCAATGGGAACTGGACTTTGGACGTTGGAGGGTTGAGATGGCCACCAGCCGTTCAGGAGGAGGTGCTGTGGAGTGCAGGGCAGAGGTCTAGCATAGAGCATTTTCATAGTCATGACACAGTGCGAAATCCCCTGGGGAAGCGAACGCAGTTACTAAAGAGAAGAGGTCCCAGGACCCCCTTAAGCACTGTAATGCTTAGAAACCAAGCCTTGCTTTCTCATTCTGTAAAATGGAGATTAAAAACCCTAAGTACTTCCTAAGGGCTGTGGTGAAGATTATGTGAGATAGCACGCGGAAAGCCTTAGTAATAAGCAACAAGAGTAAGACACCGTCAACATGTGTTGTTAGTGATGGTAGAAATTAATTGTCTCAACAAGCACAACGCCTCTTACTTACAAGTGCTTTTCAACTTTTAAATCCACTTTCTAATACTTTTGACCATCAAAAGTACCCTGGTCATAAGACAGGACACTCTGATTCCCATCTGGCAAGTGAGAAACCTGTGGTTCAGAGAAGTTAAAGGGCGTGCTGGCTGTGCACCGGAAGCTAGTGACGGAGCCAGGGCTCTAGTGGAGACCCCAGACTCCTGCTTCTCTGGTCTTCCTGCCACAGGCTCTTAATGCTGACAGATGATTTAATTAAGTAGAGCAGGAATGTGGACGCCAGCTTTGCTCAGGACAAGCCCTGTGGCAGGCCTCTCTGCAGGTGGTACCAGGGGCCCAGGTTCATGCTATCTGGTCAGGGACCCAGGCAGAAACCTACAGACATGGTGAGAGGGCAGGGTGCCTTCCTTTTGTCAGAAAACTTCCCTTGTTAAGGGCAGATGAGGACGTAGAGCTGTTTCACACACCAGCTCTGTTCAGCAAAACCTGCGTTCACCACTGCTTTTCTTAGCAGTCATCATACCATCCAACACAGCAGCAAAGTATGGAAAAGCCGTGAACCTAGAGTTAGCAGCATGGGGATGGGAAGCCCTGGCTTGGTTTCCAGTCAAGCTGAGCTGGGTTCAAATTTCAGCTTCCTTTATCTGTAGCTAAGAGACCTAGTGCGAGTTATTTCACCTCTTTGAGCTTCACCTTTCTCTTCTGCAAGGAGGAAGGGGAACCCTTGCTTTTCAGCATTGTTTATGGACTAGAAATAACATATGTAGAGGGAGTGGCACAAACAGAACTTGATAAATAGTAGACGATATCATTATTAGCATGATTAGCAAACTCCAGGGTGAATCAATTTATAGTTCAACCAAAGCTCTTTCTCCTTCACTCACCACTTCTACCATTCTTGACACTTGGCCGATGGTCAGGCTTGAAATATTGATTAGAACTTGCTACATTTAAGGACTTCCTCATTGATACAACTAGCAGCTCTGTGTGCTCTGTGCACTGGGAGTGAGGCTTCAGGCTGGGACGCAGCCAGATTCTGCCCGAGCAACTCAGGGCAGCCGGGCCCTGCTCAGGAACTTCCCCACAAGCTGACTCTCTGGAGGAGTGACCAGCATAAGGACTCCATCTCCTGCTGGGAGGTTTGCAGCATCTCCAAGGGCCGCAAAAGCTTGCTGACTGAGTCTGAGGCCTCCAGCCCTTAAGAGCTGGGAACAGGGAAGGCAGGAAGAGAAACTGAGGTTTGGTCAGCTGCTTGGCACTGTCCCAAGGCAGGGAGAGGGCGGAGGCAATGTCTTCCTCCTGTTTGCCAGTATACACTTATCTTATTGACTCCTTCACCCATGCTCCACTGGAGAGAGGGGCTGCTCTCCCCATTTTAAGAGGTTCAGAGAGGGAAAGCAACTTGCCCAAGATCACACAGCTGTTTCCAGGCCGGTCAGATGCTTGGGTTTGTGGTCTTTCTCCTCTGCCTCCTTCCCTTGGCCCTGTTCAGAGAGGGCTTGTGAACTACACTGTGGCTGACAGCCGGCAAGCCAGGCTTCAGTGATGAGCTCTGGACGGAGTGTGGTTTTGGGGTTGAGCCTGATTTGCCTGGAGGTGAAAAGTACCAGGGTGCCAACTCGAGGATTGGAGGAGAGCAGGCAGAAGGTGGGGCAAATGTTCCCAGTGACTTGGAAACATTTGCAGAGGTCATGCTGGGAGATGAAACTCTTCCTTTTCATAATTATCTGTGGGGAGAAATCAAGGCTTTTGGGAACTTAAGCCTAAAAATGCCAACTGGACATGATGATAACAGTGATAAAGTATGTAGTAATGCCATGTATTGTGGTAGGCACTTGTCATATTGTAAATATTCCTGGCAAATCTGCCGAGTGGACATTACTTTCTTTTCTAATTTATAGATGAGGTAATTGGGGCTCAGAGAGGTCACTTAACTTGCCCTAGGTCACCCAGCTAATAAGTGCCAGAGCCAGGATCCAAACCCGGTTTGTCTCATTCCAAAAAACACGCTTGTTCTGCTATACTAACGGAGATATAATTTAATTCATCAGAACATTTGATATTAAGTGACAAAGAAGAGGCCCAGAGGTTAAGCTGGGCTCACGGCCCACTGTGGATTAGTCACAGCTGGGGAAGCTTCCAGATCTCCAGAGCCACCTTACCACCGTGCACTGCTGGAGAAGGGCTGTATGCCAGCTGCCAGGGCCTGGCTGTGCTGTCCCCTGCCCCCTCCTCCCACGTGTGTGTGTGTGTGTGTGTGTGTGTGTGTGTGTGTGTGTATAATGAGCATCTTAACCTCTGCAAGAGGCTCACAAGCGTCCTTGCCAGCTGGGTGTAAAGAGCCATGCACCCATTCTCTCAGCCTCCCAGAGCCTGAGCCATGCCTTGCTGAACTCTGGCTAACCCTCCCTCCCCCCAATACCACTTACACCTCCTGTGTGACCTTGGGCAAGTCTGCCATATCCTGAGCCTCAGTTTCCTCTTCTGAGAAGTGGGGACCCTCTCCGCCCCCTACGATGGCCAGGCTCTAGTGTGGTGATAGCTATATAAAAGTCCTCCAGGTGCCCAGTACACAGCCCACGTTTAACAAATGCCACCTTGGCCTGGTTCCCTCTAGTTAGTGGTAGCTAGGCATGCTCACTCTATTTCTAGAATAATATTTGCAGCAGCCTTGCTTCCAGGCGCCAGTTGGAGCACAGCCGTCATCCTCCATCGACACAGCTCATGTCCATCTTTGTCTTCCTCCTCATTGTCACTGGCAACCCCCGTTCTTCCCCTGCCACAGCCCTCCACGCTGACCGAGCATTGCCTACCCTACCTCCGTCCACCATGAGCCTGGCTCGTTCTGCACTGCTGGTCTGCAGTGCTGAGCCAGCTCAGAGTGGGTGCTTGGGAACTTGGTGAACTGCTCTGGCTCTATGTGGATCTGTGCTGGCTCCCATGATGCATCCCTCCCCAGGGGGACCACATGGGGTCCTCGTCCCTGTACTCACCTGGGAGGGAGCTGAGCTGGGCAGCTGTTCCTGCCACACACTTCTGTGCCCTGAGCTCAGAGAAGGGCAAGTGGAGTGGGGAAGGCCGCTCAGAGGAAGCAGTTTTTGACTCAGAGTCTGAAGAGAACCCAGGATGGATCTTGTTTTTGTTGCTGGCCTTTTTTGTTTTAACCAACCCCAAAAGTCCTGGAACAGAACGCTTTGAAGTGGAAACCACTTTATTGCACCTGAGGCGGGTCGCTTGCTAGCGCTGAGACTTCTAGCCGTGGCTCCATCACTCTTGGGACCTTAGCAGACAGGCCCTGGCATTGAAAGTTTCCTCTTCCCCTAGGAGCTGGCTGTGCCACCCAACTGCCCCTGGGAGTAGCCATCAATCACTGGAGGTATATACACCCTAGTTCCCTCGGCCCTTGGGTGGGGTCCCCCTGTGTTATGCCTCTGTCGCTCAGTGCATAGCTGGCCGGAGATCACACTCATCCCCCTGTCGCTTCCAGCCCTCCTGCCTGAGACTCTCTTGTCCCTGACCCTACACGTTTTCTGGGGCTGCACTTTCCATCTCAGAGAATGTGGGGAATTTAGATGTGCCTCACAGGCCACCTGGGAAGGATTTTAGGAGAAAAGGTGTTGAAGTAAGCCTTGATTATCTAGTGGTGTATTCTGGTGTATTCCGCTTCTGAACAGGGTGTAACTAACTCCAGGAATGTGTGCGGCCCCTCTCTGGGGCCTGCTTCGAGGTCACGGTGGGGAAGGGAGGCCAAAGCGGCCAGGCCGGGGGCCTCGGCACAGACGTGTGCCCGGTGCCAGGTGTGAGCGTGATGCCGCCGCCCCCACAGTGCCCCTGGAGAGGACTGCTTCTGCAGAGTCTGTGGAGGGCATGTTCAGGAAGGGATTTCCGGGCTACTCTGAGGCGGAAAATTTGAGACCGTAAGCTCCTCAACAGCTGTGTCCTCTGTATTGTTTGGGCCGCTGCCTGGAGTGCCATGGCTACGGGATGAATACAAATGCATAATGGAAGAGGCTGTCCTGGGGCTCGGAACAGACTTAGTCATTCCTCGCTCCCCCACCTGCTCCCTTCCCACTCCCCTGGGACTTTGCTGGGACTTGATGTTGTCAAAACTCATATAAATCCTAATGTCATCTGGTTCTGTTGTCTGCAAGGCCCCAGACTTCAGGAGGAAGGAGGGAATTTCCACCATTCTCTGTAAGTGAGGGGACTGGCTGCGGAGGGCCGTGCCTACCCAAACTTCCTGGGAAGCAGGTGGGACCTGGAATACAGGGATGGCTCGGGGCCCTTTGTGCCCTGTCCCCCCATTTTAAGTACTCTGCCCCAGTGCTTTCTGCTTAAGAGGCTGTGCCTCTTCTAAACCCCGCATGTTCTCTGAGATGGAAAATAAAGCCACAGAGAAAAGTGTAGGATTGGGGACAGGAGGCTAACCAGGGTGGAGTTGTCTTTTGGGAGGGCGAAAGGACCCTCCCTAAATGAGGGAGCAGATATGGCATTATTTGGGTCCAAACGGGTGCGCAGCCAGGAGACCCCTGTGAGCAAGTCTGGGCTAAGTCGGGCCTGGATTTGAGACGCCAGAAGAAGAGCATAGAGGGGATAGAAATAACACCCAAGACAGAAGAACTAAAGGTACCTTCTGCCTCAGCCAGAAGCTCCTTAGAAGCGTCCCTGTGGAAGAGTAGTCCAACCTGGGATGTGACGACCAATAGCTAAATAGACTAATAAGACAGCAAGTGATTTTAGTGACCAAAAGAGGTAGAATGGATGATGGACAGTCAGGGCCACTCTAACACAGGTTATATTAGGACCTCACCTCCTTCCTTCTGGGCCTCATACTTCTGTTGATGCTAGTTTCTGTTAGTCTTAGCTAACTGAGCAGCCAACTGACATAGTCCAGTCTCAGGAAGTTTGTTACACTCTTTCACGGAATATACTGCCAGGCCAGCTCTCCCGGTCCTGCCAGCTGGATTTATTTCCAAGGCCTTAAAGGAGGACTTCATAGGAACTCCATCTTTTTTGCACTATGCCAAATTTCCTAGAGTAGGGGGAACATTTGGGTCTCTAATTCTGTGCTCTGTATTCTCTACCTTTTCTAGCTTGTGCTCCTTACACATGTGGTAACATTGTAACAAATGTTGAAATATACAGCATCCTACATTAAATATAATGAAGGTGTAACTGTTAGGTGAGTTGTGTTGAGTTGCACTTGACTTCTTGACACAATGCCCTTTTATTTTTGATAGCTATTTAATTAAACATGTATTAACATTTATTTTGCAACTTTCAGTCGTTTTTGAATTAATAAATTCACCCCAGGTCTCTAATATTTTTTAAGGTCCTTGAAACATTTGTAGTCCAGAGCCTTGTGCCTGGAATGCCCCAGGGTTGAAACAGATGCGTCATCTTCTCCCCTCTCTGCTGGTCAGCTGCCTCCGTGTCCTAGCTGACCTTCCTGTCTCTGGGTCCCCCATCCTCAACCTGATGTCTTTGGTTCATGGCTTCCAGATTCATCCCCCTGAAACACCATTTCTTTTTGTTCCATCCTTTCTTGATACTCTGTGTTAGTGGCTGGAACCAGGCTAGGCCACTTGGTCTGCACGGAGGCTCTTGGTCACCAGCTACCAACCTCCCTGTTGCTGAATGTCCCTCTGTCCTAACACAGGCCTTCCCTGGACCCACCATGCTGATTCCTCCATCTCTCCATTGACCCTGCTCTTACCCACACTGAGAACGGGAAGAGCTTCAATAATTCTGTCCCGGGCTTTTGAACAACAGAGACCATTTTTCTGAGGTTGCCCACATTTCTTTCCAAAGACACACATTTCCCTCAGTCTTGATCCGTTCTTGGGAGTAGCTCTTAAGGACTCTTTACGTTGACTTATCTGCTTGTCTCCCATGGAGGAGGGGTGGTCTCGGGGATCGGCAGGTAGTTATATTTGGGAGGGAGGACCAGATGGAGAGCTGGGAGGTAGCTAGTGCCACAGGACAGACCAGGGGCTTCAGATTGGGTGGTAATATTCAATAGTTAAAATCACTTTAAAATTACATAAATCCATGATTGATAATAATAGTGACCTTCCAATGACTATCCATTATACTTGAGACTCTATGCTGAGCACTTGACGTACATTACCTTATTTAATGCTGACAAGAGTCACAGGAAACAAAAACAGGCTCAGAGCAGATGCCACAGATGCTGAAGCCCACACAGGTCCGTCTGGTTCTCAAATCCATGCCCTTTCTTCTCCACCAGACCATCTTCTTATCAAGTACGTAGCAGGTATGTGTCCATTCTTGGAGAAACGCAGCATTCCTTTGATCCATCTGTTTAAAGCTTCACCAGTACAAAATGGTTTTAATTACTGTAATGCTGTGATAAAAAAAAAAAATCTGTGTTAATAGCCAGTAGGTCTGCTCCCACCTCATCACTCTTCATTTTCAGTATTTTTCTGTTTCTTCTTTTGTGTTTACTTTTCCTGGTAAACTTTAGTTAATTACTTGGGTAAAGTCTCCCAAAATCCTGTTGGCACTTTCATTGAGATCATACTGCATTGATAGATTATTTCAGGGGATAGTTGACATGTTGATTTATTCAGTGCTCCAATCCAAGCCTCAACTGTGTCTCTCCATTATTCAAGTTTTTTTTGTTACATCCGTTAGTATGATTTAAATTTTTACTCTTACAAGTCTTACACGTCTCTTGTTGTGTTTATCGCTACGTATTTCATCTTTTCTCTTGTTATTATGGGAGAAATTCTACCTTCTATTGTGTTTCCTAACTTGTTATATGTCTGGAGGGAAGCTGTTGATTTTTGATTACCATTAATTTTCTGCCTCACTGAATTCTTATTTCTCTGGTAGTTTCTCTTTTGATTCTCTTGGGTGTCCCAGGTATATAATCATATCGTCTGCAAATCATGACAATTTTGCCTTCTTTCTTTTGTCTAATGGTTTGGCCAGTCCTTCCAGAACAGTGATAAGTAGTGGTGCTATTGGTGGGATAATATAATTTTTAATGACTAAATAATATGTCACCATTTGGTTATAGCATAATCTAAATAACCATCCTCTATTTTGTACATTTAGGTGGTTCCCAGTTTGTCCCTTTTGTAAATAACATTGCAGTGAATGCCTTTGCTTATTCCTTTGCATTTACATCAGCATGGTAGATTGTTAGGAGTAAAATAACAGGTCAGGGAATATGAACTATAAGTAACACGTGTATTTTAAAGCTTCAAACATTGGTTAGTGCCTTGCAGAATCACAGGATTGGGAGACCCTTCCTTAGCGAGGATTTATATTGAGTGAGCTTGGTTCTTAGTCTTGTTGGGAAGGTATTTCATCGTGAACTCAAATTTAATTAAGAACAAGAGACTGGGGTATCAGCATGGGCTGGTGCTAAGGCTGAGTTTGGCCTCTTGAGGACCCCTGCGCTGATGTCCGGCATAGCTATGTTTACCTTCTTCTGAGAATCCTCCTCTGTTGGGGACCACTATAATCTACACAACCATCAGACATGTTTCCCATATTATCTTGACTGGTCTTGCCCAGGCCTGAGAAGCCACACATCTGTGGCAGTGGTTGTTGTCAGCCACACTGCAGCCATGAGAACTCCTCTGTCTCCCACGGCTCCGCCTCTCTGTGCTGCCTTTTGCACCTAAGTCTCACTCTTTCGTGGTTCTCCGGAGGTGTCTTTGGGGGTCCTGTCAACCAAGCTACACTGTAGTCAGCTGCTGGGCCGCGTCTTGTTCTTCCTAGCAGCCCTCGTCTTCCCTTGCGTAAAGTAAACAAGGTATTATGGGTTGGATTGTGTCCCCCGAAAGTTTACATGTTGACGTCCTAACCTCCAGCACCTCAGAAAATGACCTTATTTGGAAATAAGATGCAATGAGATATAAACAGATAAGGTCATTAGAGTGGGCCTTCATTTAATCTTATATTATTGGTGTCCTTATAAAAAGGGGAAATTGGGACTCGGGGACAGGGACACTGGGAGAAAGCAGAGATCAGGGTGATGTGTCCACAAGGTAAGGACCACCAGAGATTGCCAGCAAACCACCAAAAGCGAGGGGAGAGATTCTCTTCTCACAGCCCTCAGTAGGAACCCACCCTGCTGACACCTTGATCTCAGACTTCCAGCCTCCAGGACTGTGAGATAATGCATGTCTGTTGCTTAAGCCACCTAGTCTGTGGCACTTTGAAAGAGCAGCCCTAGCAGACGAATGCACAGGGTAAAGGCTTATCTGCTCAGCAATGGCCTCCATGTGCTCAGAATGGCACATCGAGATGGCTTACACAGGTGACGCCAAGTGTGAGGTGGGGCCTGAGAGGAGCAGACCCTGTAGAGTGGGCACCCTGGGTCCCAGGACTTGGCAGTCCTGGGTGGGGGCCTAGATTCTAGAGAGAAAAGGTGGGGGTGCCCTTGGTGCCCAGAGAGCTAGCCTCAAAGGAGCTCTCTGGGGAGCGCTTGTTGCATAAACCCAACAAGGAGTCCCTTGAAGTGGTCCCAGGCACCCTTTCCAGGGCCCAATTCAAGTAGCTGCTCCTTTAGTGGTAGAGATCTTTGGTGACCACGCAGGGAATGGAACTTTAAGGAGGCAGAGACTTGCTTCTCAGGAGCCCTTCAGCTTTGCAAGTACAGAGGGACAGGTGTAAGTTGTCCTGGGTGAATGGCTTTGGCCCTAAAACATGCCGTCCAAACCTTCCAAGCTGGCTGGCAATGGAGGAGTTCCCTGTGGAGAAGAGCGAGGGACCTTACAGCCCAATTCCTGTCCCCTTGGAGACTGCCACACCCCCAGCAGGCTGATCCCGCATGCTCCAGTGGCCTGGCCTGAGTGGCCTGAGGGCCTGCCCTTCCCTTCCCCCTCCCCACTATTGACACCCAGGCTGGGAGCCTGGGGAAGGCCTGGCTGAAGACTCCAGGCCTGGCAGGACCAGAGCCTGGAAACCTTGTTTCCATGACAGCGCTTCATCTTGAGCTTGGGGGACCCCTGCCCAGCACCTCACTCGCAGCTGGGGTAGACTTTGAAGTCCAGCTGCCAGGGGTAAAGCTCTGCCACAGCTACTTCTGTAACCTTGGCCGAGGTACTCAACCTCTCTGAGCCTCCATCTTCTCATCTGTAAAATGGAGCTAACTCCCACCAGTCAAAATTCTCCTGAGGATTAAATAATATAACGAATATAAACTGCCCACATAGTGCTGGCACAAAGAAGTGATCGCTGCCAGGTAGCTCTTATTACCTGCATGATGTTCCCGAAGTGATGGACACCTCGGTTCTTTTCACCTAACGGATATTTTTCCCTTCCCTTAAGTTGAACAGCAGCCCAGTAAACATGAGGTGCTTCAAGGATGCATGCCCATCTTAAATTAATCGTAATAGGTTCTGCACTATTCATTTCCACTCACCAGCTCTCGCTCACTGGAGACTTTTTAGAATTTCCCGGAAGCATTTTAGAGGGATGCTTGTAAATCTCATTGAGCTTTGTTGCAGGTTACTCCCACTCAAGACCTTTTCCTCTGTGAATGCCTCTCCAGCCACATGTTTAGTGCCGTCCTGGTTGTGCAGTGTGGGGCCTCCTGACTCATATAAATTATCTGAAGTTCTAATGGTTTGTTTGTTCATGCTTTCATTGATTCATTCCCTCCTCATCAAAGCACAGGACATACTTAGGCAAGAAAGGTATACCCAGGCAGACAGAGCAAGAAATCAGAGTGAAGAGGGCTTGGGGTCTGGGGGCAGCTTGACATGGCCAGAGTTGGAGTAGAGGGTATAGTGATTGACTGAGTAAATATTTACTGACCATGTACCATGTGCCAGGCCCAGTGCTAGGTGCTGAAGGGAAGGCAGTGAATAAGGCAGCCAGCGAACGAGGCAGCCGGGACCCCACCCCACGGAATTTATCATTCATCCGGGAGACCTGTTACAATCAGTTACAGAAATTATCCTGTGATTATTATGGTGCTGGGTGGCACTTCGGGGGTGCAGAGGTGCTGGGAGAGTGCGTGGGATGGGGGAGGGGTGTCGGGGCTTCTGGAGAGTTAGAGAAAGCAAATTTAGGGAACCTCTAAACTTAGAGTAGGAATTAACCAGCAAGTTGTCTGTTGTGGGGTAGGAGTGAAGGAAACAGTATTCCAGGCAGAAGGAGCAGCCCATACAAAGGCCCTGAGGTAAGCAGGGGCCTGGTACAATTTAGGAGCTGAGATAGCAGGTGGCACATGTGGAGCATGGCAGGAAACAAAGCTGGGGATGAGAAAGCAGACAAGGTCTCACAAAGGTTAAAGGAAGCTGGCAGAACGTAAATATAAGAACATATGAGAATTTTGAGTGAGGGTAATTTTGGCTTGTGGGCGAGATTAGAAGCTCATTAACAGTGCCCAAGGCCAGGTGCCAAGTGGCACCTTTGAGATACCTCATGGTCAAAGTAGTTGTCTGAGGAAAGCATTGCCAGGGAGAGAAACACTGCTTGGCAGGACTCATCAAGCCTCAGGGCAACCAGGCTACCCCACCTGTGGGTAAGAGGCCTGTCACACCTCTGCCTCCACCTCCAGGAACCTCCTGGGCCTTTTCTCCCCACTGTCCCTGGATCCTGACTAGCTGTGTAGTGACCATGTCCAACCCACTCTTCGTCCAGTCCCCCTGTTCCCAGACCTTACAAGAGGATTTACTGCAGCCCAAACCAGCGGTGGTAACTTAATGTGTCCTAAGTGGCCAAGCCTATTCTGTAGGCTGCATAAAGTTGTTTGGCATCTCTTGTTTCCTAAGAACCAGAGATCAGACACAACAACTGTTTGCAGCAAGGCTTAGCAATCCCCACCCGTCCCCAAGGCGCATCCCCTGGAGACAGCAGTCGCCAGCGACCTGGAGCCGCAGTCCCTCTGAGCCGGTGATGAGGCTGAGCCAGATCCATTTGCAGGCCCCACAGGCCCTTTCATGACACAATTAATTCTAAAGCAAGAGCGGATTACAGTGCTCGGGGGTGAGCCACATCCCGGTCACACATTGCCCAAAGCCAGTCATCTGGATCTTATTACAGAGCCAGGCTGGGTCAGACAGTGTGGGCACAGCAGAGCCAACTCATCACCCCAAGGACACGTCAACACAGGAACAGCACACTGATCGGGCACCCTCAGTGCCACACAACCCCAACCCTGAGAATGAATGACAAGACTGACCCAGGGCCTCGAAGGGAACCCAGTTTCTGTTGTGAAGTTTAGAAACGATCTCCTCAGATACGATTTGCTGTTCACCTACACCCTGTTCACCTACTTGCATTTACCCCACCTTGCTCATCTGCCTCCCACTCCTTTCTCTGAATAGGGACAGCAAAGGAGAGTGGGGGTGGGTGTAGGGAGGCCAGCACACCCACTCGGACCACTCACCCACACGGAGGGACACAGAACACTGACAACCAGCAAGAGGTCTCAAGGCACAGTGATTGGGGACCATTCAGCAAAGGGGCACGCAGCCCCACTGCAGGGGCCAGGGAGAACCAAGTCACAGAACCAAAAGTGGCATTTTCTTTTCTAATTCTGAATCTTCAGAAACGGATCCCATTATATTTAGGGGGGTTGGTTTAAGATGAGGGCATACTATCATTTCACAGTAGATGCGTCTATCAAATTACTGTGGTCCACCTTAAACTTACACGGTTTTAGATGTCAATGATCTATCAATGAAACTGTAAAAAATTAAATTAAATTTAAAAAGATGAAGGCATAATTTTAGAAAAATTCCTACCCAAAGAGATCAAACTACAAAGATGCTGATACTTAAAAGCATGATTTATCGGAAAAATTCACTGATGTTGAAAAAACTCTTTCCCGAAGTTTCACATAAATGAAGTGTCCGTGAAGTAAATAATCCCAGCATTAACTAATAAAGGCACCCCAAGAAGGGAGTGTGATTAATTATC
This sequence comes from Rhinolophus sinicus, assembly GCF_036562045.2. NCBI lineage: Eukaryota > Metazoa > Chordata > Mammalia > Chiroptera > Rhinolophidae > Rhinolophus > Rhinolophus sinicus. The sequence goes on from NC_133759.1 coordinate 38,901,769, forward strand.
TAATGAAGGGCACAGGCAGTGAATGCTGTCAGCTCGTGGGAAGGTGTGGTCCCTGTGGGAGCAGAATTATGGAGGGCTTGCACCGAGGAGGACCTCGTACAGGGCTGGGAAGGGGTCGGACTAGGCCCGATGGAGAGGATGGGAGCAGTATTCCAGGCAGGGGGGATAGCAGGAGGCAAGGCAGGGAGACCGGAAAGCACTTGAGTCTGGCAAGAAGGAAGTCTGTGGGTGGATTCCTTGAGGGGAACCTGCTGGGGCCAGACTGGGACCCGCACACACTGCAGACATCTCCTGGGTGGCTGCAGCTGACCAGGCCACGGAAGCTTCTTTGAGGGCCTTCCAGGCATGCCCCCGAGGATACCCTCTGCAGGGCCAATGGTCGGGGTTGTTTTTGGCAGCTCAGGTTCTGGAAGTGTGTGGGACAAGATGGCCTGCTAGGTCTGAGAGGCTTCCCGGCCTCGTGGCCTGCGCACAGCTGGCCGGTGTCAGGCGGGCAGTGGTGTCTGCGGACCTCGCTGCCCAGATGTGGGCAGGGCCGCCCATCACAAATGAGCCTTTGTGGCCCCGGTATACGAAACCAGCCAAATATTTTCCCTGTCACTTTATGAGGTGCTAGTTCTGCCCATTCAAGCTGGGAAAAATAAAGCATCACATAATTTGTTCCGTTAGAGTTGAGGAGGTTTGAAGTTAAGGGAATTCTGTGCCCCTGGGAAGGCCTGTCAGCCCGAGGGGGAGGGGTGTTCCCAGGATCCCACCTCTGGAGGGGATGTGGGCACCATCCAAGCCAGGGCCAGGTTTCACAGATGTAGAGAATGAGGCCCTGAAGCCTGGAATGTCAGCCCAGTAGATGCTGTGAAATGAGGAGACCCAGTTCCTTGAGAATCTTCTTTAGTCCCATGCTTTCAGAGCCCCTCGTGCACAGGTGAGGCCAGGGAGCTCACAGAGGAAGGTGAAGGGGAATTCTCCTGCAGAACTGACACGGCAGAGATGATTCTAGAAGGGTTTCAGAGTGCGTGGTGGGGAGAGGATGTTGCATACTGAGGTCGAAAAGCATCAGCCTTATGCAGTCAGCAAAGTCACTCCTGCAGTGATTTCTGGCCTTCCAGTGTTCCCACGTCCCCTACAAAGCCCCCTTTCTTATTGCCCATGGCCTATCATTTCAGTGGTAGACCTGCTTCACTTTTGCCTCTAGGAACAAGTGTCATTTACTGAGTACTTGCTATACTATGGCAAGCATTTCACTAGGTACCACATTCATTTATCCAACTGAGATGCATTGAACACCTACTATGTGAGCTAACCTCCTGAGGATGCAACAGTGAAATTCTCCTTCACAACAGCCCTATAGAGAGTAGCAGTGAACTCATTGTTACAGGGAGATAAGTGGAGTTTATAGAGAAATGACTTGCCAAAGACATACAGCTAATACATGGCAGAGCTGCATTTCAAAGCCGGCCAGCCTGACTTTTAAAGCCTGGTTTCTCTCCAGTCCCTCATAGGCAGGGTTAGAAGGAAACAAGTAATTAGAAGAGACAGTGTATGTAACCCCTTTGGTTTACCTCCCAAGTTATATTCAAATTAATCATAGTTTTATATGCTAACTTTCTTTTGAGATGAATAAAGGTAACATTTTCTTAAAAGTGAATCCACGGTGGCTATACTCAACCTCAATTCCACACGCATGCAGTGACTCCCCAACGCCACCTGGTGGCAGAGCTTATGCATAGCAAGTGGTAGAGATTTAAGAGAAAAGCAAAGACAGCCAGGCGACAGCTGTGGGCCCCTCAAGAAACTCCATGTTGGAAGGGAGAAGCCAGGTGGGGGCTAGTCTGTGCTCTGCCCTAGACTGGCCACATTGGCACTGAGGCAGCCACTTCAGCTCTCTGAGTGGCAGATCTTTGCTTGTGCAGTGCCTGCATGGACTGGTATTCCTGACTTTGTTGTCACTCTTACGTTGCATTGAACTTCCACACACTAGGGTGTCTCCATCAGGAATGACCTCTGATCATACTTCAAGAACTCAAGTTCAGGGTCTACAGATGGCCTAGCACAGTGCAGGTGGTTTGTTAGTTGTATTCTCTTGTAAGGAATCGGAAATCTGACCCAAACTGCCTAAATTAATAAAGGGAATGAATATATGGGCTTTTATTACTGACTAGTCCTGGGGTAAATCTGGCTTCAGCCTCACCTATATCCAGGGTTCAAACACTATTGCCAGGATCTGGTTTCTCTCTCTCCATTTCTCAGCTTTTCTTCCTTTGTGTCCACTGGTACCTGCGGGATATTTTATGGGATTTTAGATCCTATGCTCTCAACTTACATGAAATGACACAATCTAAGTAAAGACTGGATTCAAACTGATCCCTAGATCTCCCATCCTACAGGGCACCAACCTAAGCCCTTCCTACACACACATTCTGGATGGAGACCCCTGGGGTCTTCTTTCTCAGGTCCCAAAATGACTGTGAAGAGCTCTGGAGTTACCCCTTGTCTCCATGTCCAGCAGGAGCCAGCACGCTTGTACCAGCCTCATCTAACACAAGTCCTAGGATGCATTCTGATTGGTCCCACGTGGGTAACATACCCACCCCTGAGCCAATCACTGTGTGGCCACTGAATTGGAATGTGCTGATTGGCTCAGCCCCAGTCACAAGCTCCACCCCTGGAGCAGAAATGGGGCAAAGTCTCAGGAATAAACACGCTTCCCAAGGAAACCCAAAAATGTTCAGAGACCTGGAAGAAGGGAGGTACCAGTATTTCCTTAGGTCTCTGGATTTACCCACGGGAATGTGTCTTTTGTGTGAATATCATCCTTTAATTACTCAGACATCCCTCCTCTGTCTCTGACCTTCACTTGGGAAGCCCAGTCTCTAAAGTGGGCTTCTCTCACTGTTCTGGCCTGCTTGGGCTCATGTTTAAAATTCCAGAGAGATTGTACAAATAGGCAGGGTCTTAAGGATACTGGTCCAAGCCCCTCATGCTGTGGATGGGGACCAGCGCAGGTCAGGGTCTTGCCGAGTTCACACAGCCAGTTGAACTGCAGAGCGGAGACCCTCTACCTGGCAGCTTCTTCCTGTAGGTGCCTCATTACCATGGGATTCCTGAGTAGGCAGGCAGAAAGGCAGCGGAAATGAAGGCCCAGATGACACCTTTGCGGTGAATAATCCACAGAAGCAATTATCCACAGTCAGGCAGAGCAGTGGGACAGGAAGTGGGTGCAGCCCTTCCTAATTATATTTTGCTCAGGCTAAAGTTAAAAATTAACCTTTCCAGTGTATTCAAATGAGGTCAAGGGAGCAGGTGGTGTGAGAGCAGAGACTTGATTTTCAGTGGATAAACCACAAAGAGGTCGTTTGAAATGGATGCTCTGTGTGTGTGATCCCTCAGGGATGCAAAGCACTGTACTGCCAGCACTGTGTGTGAGGGCCTGCTGGACACGCTAGAACCAGCCCTGGGCCCTGCCTCAAATTCCTAGCTTACTGGGGCAGCCACACCAAATAATGGTCATTCGGTGAGATAAGCATTAGGAAAGGTCTAGGAAGGAGTGCCGTGGAGAGAATAACAGGTGTCTGAGGCAGCTGGGGCATCTGGGATAGTGCTCCTGGAAGGAGGGATATTGGAGTTGAGATTTAAAGATGGGAAAGGCTGAGGAAGGCATTTCAGGGGTAGGTACCGCCTGTGCAAAGGCACAGAGGCTTTAAAATGCACGGCCAAGTCCAGGAGACTGCACGACGTTCAAGGAGCACATGAGGCAGAGTCATCAGCAAAGGCCAGTTCCTGGAGGGTGACCCCACTGGTCTAGTAGGTCGTTTATTCATTCATTAAAACCTGGGCCTTTTGAAGTCCAGTTTTTTTTTTTTGTAATTTAGATTTCATTTATATTAAATACATTCATAAGGTTTAATCAAAACATGACAGTCATCAGTCTCCTGCCCATCCCTGATCCCAGCCACCCTCCCCAGAGGCAACGGATGCTGTCAGATTCTTGTGTTTTCTCCTAAGATATTTTCTGCAAACACAACCGACAGCAGCATCCGCCTCACGCCCCGACGGGCGCTTTGCTTTTCTTCACCTCATACATCCTGGACGTGACTCAGCACATGGAGGCCTTCTCCAATCTTCTTGACAGTGGTGGGAGTTCAGTCATAGAGCCCCAGCTATGCAGCAGGAGCTTAGAGACCTTCCCATTCAGCCCCTCCTTTCACAGGGAAGAGACCGGTCGCTCAGAAAAGGTGGGGAAGCCCACCTAGGGCTCCCAGCGGTTCAGTGGCTGAGCAGGGACTGATACTCAAGACTTCTGCCTCTCATACCTGTGCACGGCCGGCCAGCAGGGCCCACTTCTTTGCCTCGCTGGTCCTCATTTGTGAGCCATTGGTTGGGAAAGGAGATGGGTGAGCTGCCATTGTTTGCAGCCAGTACAGGCTGTTGTTGGCTGATATATCCATCAGCCTCTTGATGTGTGATTCCAGACTTCCACAGGAACCTTTATCCGTGATCCCCACCTGCCCCCTTTCTCTCTCCTTTTCATCCTCCTCAGGTTTCTCCTCTCCACCTTTGCCCTGTGTCCAGCCTTAGCCCCATCCCTGTCCCAGCAACTGGTCACTATGACAATGAGGGCCTCCCATCACAACGTGGCCTTCCAGGTGTTTTATTTTGAGCCCCGATTAAGCAGAGCCGGCTACAGGCTGGAAGCCGTGCAGGGAAGTGTGTTTTGTGGTCTGTGAAAGATCCCAGGTGCTATATATAGCTCCCTAATCAGTGTTGCTAAATGGAATCCTAACGCAAGTTCTGTGGCAGCTGAACGTTTTCATCTCGGAGAATCTCCTCCTTGAAGCCTCACTCCCTCCATCTGTTGGGCTGAGAAGGCTCCGCCAGGCAACCCCTCCAGGGAAATTGTGCCTCCTCTGTGCTCAGCAGCTGCCAACAGGCTGCCTGGCTCTCCTGACCTCTTCCTGACATAGTGAGCCCTTTACAGGCTTGCCTTTGGGGATATTTGGTCCATGCTATCATGTTGGTCAGGAATCTGGAGCCCTCAGATGGCCATTTGTCTCAGGGCTAGGATTCTATCCCCAACCTCCCACCACCTCTCCCCAGCCTCTCATCAAAGCCAGAGAGGGGTGAGGGACACAAATGACTGAACACATAAGTACACATCCACATTTCTGTGTATGTTCAGAAAATCCTCCATCATATACTTCATGGATTCACGAGCAGTGTCACTCATTCAAGCAGAGTAACTTAACTGTTATCCCCATTCCTTATAGCTGGGGAATTCTGGCCGAGACTGGGAAAAGGAATTAACTCACATCCATTGCCAGACACTGTCTTGGGGCTTTACACGTGCCCCCTCATTCAGTCTTCACACGACTTGTTTTATAGAGAAGGAGCCAACATCAGTCAGGATAGGTCTGTTACTTGCTGCAGTAATGGATGAGCCCCAAATCATACTGACCAAACAACCAAGGTTCAGTGTTGCCCTTGCTGCACGCCTATTGCTTGGTCAGCTGAGGGCTCTGTTCTGCAAGGTTTGCGTCCTCATTTCAGGTCCAGGGCAGAAGGAGCAGCCCCTCATGGTCACTAATGGAAAAGAAGGCAGCAATGCATATACTGGCTCCTACAACTTCCAGTTGAAGTGACACGTGGCACTTCTGCTGACATTTCATTGATCAAAGCAAGTCTGACAGCCACACTGAACTTCAAGTGAGTGGGGCAGAGTAAGCTAGCTGATCCTGTGCCTGGAAGGTGAGAGCTGGAATCTTTGAGAAGGGTCCTAAAGACCGCCACAGAAGCTGAGGGTCCCAGGGGTAAAGTGACGGGCCCAGATCCCACAGCTCCTATGTAGCAGAGCAGGGATTCGAACATTCAGCTATTTCCCCCAGAAATCTGTGCTCTTTTCCCATGTACCAAAGTGGTTATAGACATGGGCTCTGAAGACAGACTTCTGGCTTGAATCCTATCTCTAGTATGCGCCAGCTATGTTACTCCAGGTTGGCAAGTCACTTAATGTCTCAGAGCCTTACTTATCTGTAAAATGAGGATTCTAGTTAGTGCAGGCCTATGCTCCGAAAACCAAAGCTTGATTCCTAAGTTTGGGGCAGACGCATTTGGCAGCCGCTCTCGACCTGAACTGGTATTTATAGTCGTTCCTTATTTTACTCAGCGTGCATATTCATAGGTTTCACTACGGCAATATTAATGTTTTTGATTGCAGGCGCTGTGCTGCCCCAGATCACTGGGCTGTTATGCAATCCATGGCACATGCAACCTACTTACTAGGCTCTGGAACTCTCTGAATTCCAAAACAGTCCGGTCCCAGGTTTTTGGGGGGGATCGTGGCTCTAGCACCTCCTTCATGGGGTTATAGTGAGGATTAAGGGAGATGCTCTGTCAAAATATTCTGAGTACAGGGCCCAGCACATGTGGTTATTAAGTGGTTATTCTAGGTCCCTAGATTGGACTGGCGAGGCAGGAAAGAGGCATGAGCTTGTAAAGGATTGCTGCAAGAGCTGAATTCAAACCACAAAAAACAGTGAGAATGCTTCGGTTTGCACATAATTGAAATCAGCAGATCTCCCCGTTTCCAGAATATTCTGTCCTAGTAAATAGAGCTTCTTTGGGGCCTCATAGATCCTTGAGTGCGTTTCGGGAATGATTCTGTCTTACAGCAAATAGGATGTTTGTGAGGGTTCTCCAGGAAAGGCAACAGGCTTTGTAAATGTAAGGTATTGTTCTCACATATTAAGTTTAAAAGCAAAAGAGTGTGCCCTTGCCAGCCATTGGGTGAGACTGTGTGTCTTACCATTCAATTCTAAGATAGTGGAACTTACAGGGGGCCTCCAAACCCTGTTCCTCTGAAAGCCTCACGTCCCTTTCTTGATGTTGGAACGTGGGACCCCACACTCCACTCCAAGCAGCTTTCCTTCCATCTGCTAAGTAGACTGGGATTCTACATAAAATTTCTTTTGGCCAAAGGGTTCTGCTTTGGAAAAACAGACCCGCCCTTTCCCCTCACACAAGCCAAGAGCTGCAGCCCAGAGGGTCAGTGTGTGGGGATTAGAACCCCTACTCGATCATTTGCACTGTGACCTTGGGCGGGTTATGACCTCTCTATGACTCACCTTCCTCCTCTGTAAAGGAAGATATTGATGGTTGCTGTGAGAATTAAATGAGTTAATTTATGAAAAACCTTAGAACAGTGCCAGGTGCCGTGTACACACAGGAAATGCTGACCATTATTAATATATTATCTCACAATGAATTTGTGGCAGAACCAAGACCTGGGTCTTCTGTCTCTCACTCCAGTAATCTCGTCCAACTAAAGACACGTATCTGAGTAGAAGTATTGGTGAGGCTATGAGAATTTGCTGGTGGGGATGTGTAATGTTGCAGCCACTGTGGAAAACAGTTTGGCAGTTCCCCAAAAAGTGAAACATAGAGTCAACAGATGACCCAACCATTCCTCTCCTAGGTATATACCAATGAGAAGCGAAAACAGGTATTCAAATATTTGTATACAAATATTCATAGGAGCTTTAGTCACAATAGCCAAAAGGTGGGAACAACCCAAAATGTCCATCAGTGGATGAATGAATAAACAAAATGTGGTCTATCAATACAATGGAATATAGTTTAGGCCCAAAAGGAATGACATCCAATGTGTGTTATATAACATGAATGAACCCTAAAGGTGGTATTGCTGAGTAAAAGAAGCCAGACACACAAGGTCACATATTGTATGATTCCATTGATATGGAATACCCAGAGAAGATACATTTACAGATAGACAGCAGATTAGTGGTTGCCAGGGGCTGGAGGAAGGAGCAATGGGGGGTAACTACTTAATGGGCACTTTCTTTTGGAGGTGATGAAAACTGTTTGGAACTTGATAAAGGTGATAGTTGCACAACATGGTGATTGTACTAAATAGCCCTGAATTATATATTTTAAAACGGTTGATTTTATGTAAACTTCACCTCAATTAAAAAATAAATTCAGTGCAAGAAAGTTGTAACCAGACTTCAGTCAACAAGGCAGTTGTGCTCATGCAGAAAATATCTGACGGGTGAATTCACTCACCCTGAGCGTAGCACTGGGGGTGCCCCCATCATTCCCCATGACCTCCAGGAGACTGTGTGCTCCTCAAATTGAGGGCATCTGACTCATTTCTTACTCCCCATCACCAAGCCTTGCACACAGCGAATTCTCAAGAAACGTGGGGCTCCTGGGTGTAACTGACAAAAACAGTGGCGACACGTCGGATCTGTCCTCTGCTCTCCGGCTCTGCACAGTTTTGTGCCAGCACTTAGCTTTGCGCTTGTTTTCCTCACTGAAAATAACATGGGATGATGATGCTGTGTCTGGACTTGCTGCGGGCCCAGCAAGATGACGCCTCGATGGGGTGGGGTGGGGCCCGGACAGGTCCAGAGACTTATTTCCCAATTAAAATAAAATAACCTCAGGTAAGCAGCAGAGGGCAGTTGCTGCTTACCTGAGGTTATTTTTTTTTAATTGGGAAATAAATCTTTTTTTCCAGCTTTACTGAGATATAATTGTGATATAACCTTGTATACATTTAAGGTGTGCAACCTGTTGATTTGATACACTTACATATTGCAAAATAATTACCACCTTAGCTAACACCTCCATCCTGTCACATAATTACCATTTCTTTTTTTATGGTGGGAACATTTAAGATCTATTCTTTTAGCGACTGGACTGGAGAGTATATACTACAGTATTATTAAGTTGTTATTATTGTTATCCAAAGTCAAGGGGAATCTCCATTTCAGTTCCTTTAGGAAACTGGTTTTGCCACCACTTGAACTAAGATATTTTTCTGCCTTTTCCTAACTCACACAAACAAAAAGGTTGATATGTTTTTTGTCCATAAACCTCTACTGTCTGCGACCCCTTATCTGGGGTAAACTAAGAAATAAGAAGGGGTCTGATTTTATGGAAAAAGAGATATTGTAGGTATTTTACACCAAATACATTCACGTTCTGGGTGTTGAGGTGTGTCTTGTGAGGAACAGACTCAGGAGCCGATGACCTTGGGAATGACACGACCTCTCTGTACCTGAGTTTCCTCATCTTTAAAATGGGGGTAAACATGGGACCTGCTCAGCACGGCACCCGGCACAGGATACACTCTGTATTAGCCGTTATTACTATTGGTGGGTGGTGATGTTTTTATTACTATTACTTTATAGCAGTTTCTACAGCACCCCCTGACTCCCAGGCATTCTTAACCCGACACAGGGGCCCACACAGGAAAACTGGATGGGAAGGAAGAGTGGGTAAGTGTGGTGGCCAGGTGAGTGAGATCTTCCCAATCTGGATGCTCAGAATCCATGTGGAGAGACCTCGGAGAGAGAAAATGGGGTTTTCATGAAGTTTTGTTTTTTACACGTAGTTACAGATATTATAGAGTCCTCCATAGCGTGGAAGAACAGTGAGCTAGTTCCTGGTTCCGATGGAGTTTGTGCCTCTGTGGTTGGATCGGACCCTCTGGCAGTTTAGGAGGATGGGCTGCCTCCAAGTGGGGTGGCCGGTACTGACTTCCCATAAAGGTGGTGGGTGAGCTTCACTCCTCTATAGAAATGACAGTGTCAGCCCAGGGCTGTCTGGTGTAGAAAACTTTGGTTTGGCCATACTGAATTTAAAGAACACAAATGTCACATCCAAATCATGATTCTAGGCTTCTTTTTTTGTGTGTGAAAGAGTAGGAAATCTGTAACCCTGGGCCTCCATTCCTGCCTCAAGCTGAGGCTGGAGCTGCGTGGTGGCCCCGTATGTGTGTCCTGTGGGATCCCCAAGCCCACCATTCTCCCCTCACCCACTACTTACTCCTTTCCTTACTGAGGTTGCTTAGGCTGCCTGCCTCAGCCCTAGGCACTATAGTTCGCAGCCTCTGGTCTCAAGTCCAAACCTACTCGTGATGAATAGAAGTGATTTTCACTCATGCACTCATCACTAACTTTTTAAAAAAGTTACATAAGACAAGAACCATTTGCCTTGAAACTAGAAGTTCAAATAGAGCTGTAGTTTCCCAATCTGCTAGTTATTGTGTGTCGTGGCTCTTTACACACTGAAAAGACGTGTATGCAGACCTCATCATTTACCACTTCTCAGTAGACAGTTTTCCTTGTCCAGAGCTTTCCCGTACCCATGGGCTTCTCTTGAGCCTAACTGGATCTTTTTGACTAAAGCTACTCTGGTGAGAAAACCAGGCAGACTCCATCCAAGAATTCAGTTTACTCATCAGTTTTGCTTAACTTAAGAAAAACAAGCTTCCACCATTCTCCTCTGGGCCTGTTTCTGAGCTCACACTTGGAAAGGTCAAATAAACACAATAAATCCATTAGAAAGCCTTCATATGAAACCCCTGGGGCTTATGCTGTTTAGCAAGAGGCGAAAGTGGTGACGTTTCCCAAGTGGAAGGAAGTGTACCTGACCTTGGCTATTTGCTAGAAAACAGGAGTCAGCTGTGCCAGTCAACCCAGGGCTGCTTCAGCAAGGGGGCTTGATGGCAGCAGTTCTGGTAGGTGGGCTTGGAGGGGAGGAGACCCCCTCACACAATCTACATGGGCTTCCATCTCCTCTCCAAATTCTTCAGGCCAAATCCTAGACAGGACCAGGTAGATCCGATGACCCACTAGTAACTGTCCCCCACTAGGCAGCATTCTTCATCTGGGCCACCTCACAACTTACCTGCCAATCCATAGGGGGCAGGGGGGCAGGGGGGCAGGAGGGCAAGGGCAGAATCAGCAGGGCTGGGAAAGGTTTCCTTTGCAGCGACTGTCACCCCACCTCCCCAGGAGGGTTTGCAATGGAGAGTGCATTTTAAACTATACTGCCCAAGTTCCCATTTCATTTTCACCAATTAACTGTGGCTGTGAGTTACTTAACCTCTCTGTGCCTCCGTTTCCTCAGTCTGTCAATAGGCATTCATATTAGTAACTATGTCATTGGATCGCAGTGAGGAGTGAGGACAGGAAGACATGAAGTGCTTAGAACATCTCATGACATAGGAAGTGCTATCTAAGTCCTTGCTGCAACTATTCGCAGTATTAGCATTATTGTTATTGCCAAAAATCCAGCTAAAGAGCCCCGTAAGAACACCAAGGTGCACTGTGAAAATGTGTCAACACTCATGGGTTTCCTCATGCTCCTGCTTCTGATGGAAAGGTTGGAAGGAGCATCCTGAAAAGTAGCACAGGCGGATGGGCAGGGATGGAGCTGGGATCTCACAGAGCTGGATTTGGACCCCCGCTCCCTGATGCACTGGCTGCTCTGGCCTGCTCAGACCTCTGTGGTTATCGACACAGAGGCGTCCTCCATGGAGTGTCTAGTCCTCAGCTCTACACCAGCTGCCCTGGCTTTCACTTTGCCCTGAAACAATAATAGTTGTCATGTATTGATCTCCCACCTGTGCCAGAGCCCATGCTGGGGACCTGACTCTGCCCCTCGTCTCATCCTCACTCATTGCTCATGAGACAGGCGTTGTCCTACCCTGCCGAGGACGCAGCCTGCTGGGTGAGGCCAGAACTCGGCTCTAGGTCTTCTCCTGCCCAGCAGGCGATGCCTTCCCCTGTCCCCTTCTCAGGCAACAGTGACTCCATATTATTCACTAACTAGAATTTAACTCTAATTTGTCTTCTAGCCAAGCTCTGTTGGAGCCAGACTGAGGCCAACTCGTAACTTTTCTCATTCACTTTTGCACTTTTTTCTGTTTTGTTTTTAGCTGAACCTCTGATACACAGAATTGGACCAAACATAACCCTTAGTTGTAATGATATACTCTTACTGTTGGTCCTGTGCATAGCCCTTTTCGTTCTATTTGCTTATTTGTGTGTTTCCTTCTTTATAATGTAATGTCACCGTGACTCCACCCCCTGACCCGAGGCCCAGAACATCGACAATCTGGTCCCTCCGTGCCCCCTCCGTGCCCATCCCTGCTGACCCCCACCCTCTGCCTCAAGACGACCCCTCTGAATTCTGTGTTTACTTTTTCTTTATAGATTTTGCACATGTAGATGCATGCCTAAACCATGCCTTGTTGAGTCCTAGTTGTTTTTGAACTTTCTAGTTTGTCTATTCCCGTGCCAGTGCCACACTGTGGTCATTGCTACAGCTTCCAGTAAGTCTTGCCATGTGGTGGGCAAGTTCTGCTGCCGCCCACCCCTTATTCTTCTTCTTTAGAAGGGGCTGCACCATGAGAAAGGGGGGTCCCATCCTGGCCCTGACCCTGCCCTAGGGTGAGATGAATACCAACTGTCTCTGAAGGACCATTCTGCTCCCCTTTCCCGTCTCCCCATGTCCTATGTGCTTCCTACAGTACCTGAACGGGCAGCCAGGTTGTTCCCATGGCTGCAGTGGCATAGAAAACTTCTAGGGACGTTGGGAAGATCCGTGGTGCAGGGTGCATGCCAGCTAGAGGCCCCCTCCCCAAGGGTCTCCCCGTGTGACTTGAGGCTGCCCTCGCCCGGGCCAGGGTGTCCAGCCATTGTGCAGCTCCCTGGACTGGGCTCCAAACTGAAAACAGTCAGATTTTCTGGGGAAGTTTTCAGCTGAGTCAGGAGCACCCTTCCACCAGACTGAGGAACTGGCACAATGTGTTTCTAATTCTGTCTGGCTGCCGGGACCTTGCTGGAGGGTTCTTTAGCTGCAGTTGCCTCTGTAGAGATGAAAGCACACTGCAGCCGCCTCCCCTCTCCCAGACCCTGGCCTGCTCGTGCCCACGGACCGAGTGCCCAAGAGGCCCAAAGCAGAGCCATAAGGGCGGAACAGCAAGGACAAAACCCAGTCCCTGCCTGTGGGAGCCCGAAGTCTATAGGGGTAAGAGCAACACCAACAACTGGAAAGGATTCTACAGCCCTTCGGGACAGTCAGGGACTTGTCGCAGGGTGGGGGCAGGGAGAACACATTTCCTGAACCGAAAATTAGGCGACGATGTCTGACAACACGACAGGATATTTCCAAGTAGGTTGTCCCGTAGCTGCTGCATCCCCATAATGATGAGAACCACTCCAAAGCCTCTGCTGGGAGGGGCGTGTTGAGGGCAGGGGGAGGCTCCCCAACAGAGGGTATGAGCTGTGCTGGACTGGACGGTGCAGGCAGGGAGCCCCTCGGGAAGCTGCTTTTCATGGTGGAGTCAGGAAGTGACTAGAGGGCTGGTCATGAAGACAGAAAGTCAGGATGGAACAGAGATGTTTGCAAGGGAGACATGGAGGGGCTTGGAGGTGGGGCGGGCTTGGACGGTAGCGGGGGGCACGATGAGTGTGTTTGAAGGTCTGGGCTTGGGAGCCTGGGACATGGCCCCCTGGATGGGAATTCCGTTGCAGAAGCATAGCGGTGGGGAGGAACAGGAAGTAGTTGGTGGCCCTGCAGTGTGTCGGGGTGTGGGGAGTAACCCCGTGGAGTAGGTCTGCAGACCGGTGTATTAGAATCACTGGGGTCTCGCTCAAATGCTGGTTCTGATGCAGTTGGTATGGGAGGGGCCCAACATGCTGCATTTCCCAGGCTCCCAGGCCAAGCTGAAGTGGCTGGTCCACGGACCACACTTTGGTAGCTAGCTTACTCGGGTCCCAGACTGGAGCCGGGCTGCAGGTTGGTGTGACAACAACCCTCAGTTGGGTAATAGTAGTCGTTAAGGACGTACTGAATTGAGATATCTAGGATCATTTTAGTTTCCCCTCCTAAATCGAAATGTCTCAGTCTTCAGGAATACCAATATTGATCATTCTGGTCAGAATTCCAGGATATGAAAGTGGGAGGGAGATGTGCCTTTGTAGAAATGTTTTCCTTTAAAGAATGATGTATATGGTGTCGGGGGATGCCCAGGGTGTTGCATGGTGTGGTTTCAGCCCCGAATATCCCTGGACACCACACACACTTGGCTAAGGTACCTGGGGTACAGCCTCAGTTCCCAGTGAGGTGAGAACACTGATTTTTTCTTTTTTAAAACAGAGTAGATTTTCTCCAACAATTGTTATGGTTTCTTCAAAGTGTCATCTGAGAAAACTATGAACTTTTCCCAATGTTACACAAGAGAAATTTCTTTGAACGTGTCTTAGAGATATGCCTTTGGAGCCAATAAACATCCTTGTCACCCCACCGTAGAGCTAACTCTTATTCATTGTCGAAAACTTCTCTTAGCTGCAGCCTCCTCCAGGAAGCCGTCCTGGACACCCCCAGGTTGGGCTAGATGCTGCTCTTCCTGGCTCTCACAGCTCCCCTGACAATTCCTTGTTTTAAGCACAGACCTCTCTTGCCTCTACCATTTAGTTGGGTCTCTATGTCCTGTCTGTAGCCCCAGGAGGCTCTGTGTGCCCAGCTCTTTGCTCAGGTCCTGCAAAGCCAGTTTGTAAGTAGAAGTTTGATGAATACATGCATATGTGACGAGCACCAGGTGGGCAAGACACTATCCTCAAAGTCCACAACATGACATTGGAATTCTAGTGTCCCCGAACACCCTCCTTGGAAGCTTTGAATTAAAACAGAGACATTCTTTGTGCCTTGTTTTCCCCACCTGCAGAATGGGCCCATGAAGACATCTCAGACTTGCAGTTGTACTAGGGTGGAGCTGAGGGAGGAGGGGAGGGGTTCCCTCTCCAGTACAGCTGCCCGCACCCCAGCCCAGGCTCTCAGAGTCTGGGCAGCTGATTGGATCATCTTCCCATTTCCCCACTCTTCCCCCAACTAAAACACAGGCTCCAGGCTGCCTCTGCTTAGAGGTCAAGAAGGCCCCAAAGGCGCCGAGGCCACAAATCCCCCCAGGAAGGCCTGAGTTTCCAACGCCTGCCTGGAACCATTTATTCTTCCTCACAGATGGAGAGGGCAATAGCTAACACCCATCTCGCTTCGGCAGCGACGTGAGTGGATAGGCAGCTCCAGCCCTGCTGAGATCTTGGGCAGCAGAAGAGAGAGTGTCCCCGGTCAGAAGACACTTGCATGAGGTATTCAGGTCGACAAGATCCCTTGTCCTTTTGACCTTGCTAATATGAACCCGTGGCTGAAATGAACCTGACTTGGTAAAGCTGAGCGCAGCCCCTGAGAATAACAGCAGGATAGAGCCAGCGAGCTCCACGGGGCCTGGCTCAGCAGCACCTCCCACATGAAGCCCGCCTGGCTTGTGCCACAAGCTTGGGAGCCACAGCCCTGGGTCTCCAAGGCTCCCGTTACATTTATCTCACAGGCATCACTGGTCTTGTCATATGCTTTTTCATGTGCATTTTAACCTAATCTGATTGGGTCTAGTCCAAGTCCTTCCCCTGCCAGGATTAAATGTGATTTCTATTCTGCCAAGCGTCAGCTGGTGGAAAGGACCCTGAGCCTTCTTGCCAAGCCACTTGCCACACTAATAGACTCTGAAGCCCTGAGAAGGAAGGCAAGGCCAGCTGGTGGCCGAGACTGGCTGGAGCCCAGGGCCACCAGCTGCTCAGCCACTTTGCACTCAGCTCTGTGGCAGGTTCAGGGAAAGGAGGCCCTGAAATCGAACTGAACAGAGATAAACTGAACTCAAGATGCTTCTGTTCCATTTCATTTGCCAGTCCCTAACCCTGCACCATCACCACCACCCCCAGCCACTGACTGGCCACCCCATCATACCTGCCTGCCCCCATACCCTTTGTCCCTGCGAATAGTGAATTGTTTAGCTGAGTGACAAGGAAGATGAAGACAAGGAATGCTGATGGAATGAGCAAAAAGCAGGTTCTGAAACCTAGCGGTGAAATACGGTCACAGTGGAGGTGGCACTGGTTGATCCATTGGTCAGAGACTAGGGTACTGGAATGGGCATTTGGGGGTGATGGTGAGACCCATGGGGTGGCCCAGGGAGTGGGTCACTGGGTGGAGGAGAGTACCCCTGAGGGTGGTGCAGTCCAGAACCAGGAGCCTAAGAGATGAGAGGATTGTGCCTGTGGAAGATTCTGTCATGGGGGGCAGGGCAGGTGTGGGGGCAGACCACCTGGGAGGCCAGGCCAGAGCTCTGACAAACCAGGGGCCAGAGGTCAGTAGATAACAGCAGCAAGCAGAGGGAGAGGACCAAGGCAAGTGGTACAATCCACCGAGGAGCTGAAATTTCTCACAAGCAGATGGAGGTGCTTTGGATGTGACAGGAGGAATCAGGGACTCCTGCCCACCACCCCCAGGGAGCCCGCCTGGCCTGTGCCACACTTTTTCTGTGTGTGGAGTAGCCATTCCAGAGGGCACAATGGGAGATTTGAGTGGTGGGAAAGCTGAGGGCTAGGGTAAGGAGGCCCAGAGCATTGCGGGGTGATGGCACTTCAGAGAAACCAAGGCCACTGCAAGGAAGCTCTTCCCAGCATGAAGATCTAATAGATCTATCATTCATTCTACCTTCCTTCACTTCTGAGTGCTACTTACTCTCCCCTTTTTCTGGAAGCTCGTGCCATCCTATTTCTTGGATTCCTTTTTCATTTTGCTGAAGTGCCTCCTTGAGTAACTTTCAGACTGGATGAGTAGAGGCTCTTGGTTCAGAGCCACTAACACATACAAAAATATAGCTGTTGTCTGCTCTGCAGCAGCGTAGCTCCCTTTTGGCTGGGAGCACCACGGGGTCTTTGGGTGAGACTGTTTTGCTGAACACACTTTCCTGTCAGGTCCTGGGTCTGGGAGCTGGTGGGCAGCCAGACCCTCCAGCACTTCTGTGTCTTCCCGTTCCTGCTATCCACTGTGGCCACATCTGCGGTGGTGAAGGGCTTGCTCAGGCTGCATGCGGCTTCTCCATTGGACCTCAGCATTGACCAGGAGCCTCCCAAGGCTGCCCACCTCATTCGGAGAGCTCCCCAGGCTTCGGCTGGGTGTTGGCATTACTGTTCTGTAAGGGATTCCTCCCGACGTTTGCTCCATGCCCGGTCTGCCCTTTACTGCTGGAGCTGGGCGTTTCTCCAGGGTGCCTTCAGTGAGAGCCGTGTTCACCCCTGGCATATAGGGCTACCAGTTCACTGCCTGATTTCTCTACCCTCCTATCCCGCATGCTTTCAGTCTGCCTGGAATTTACCCTAATGTCTAGCCTGCTGGCTGCCTTTCTTGCTTTCCAGCACTGTTCTCAAGCCCTTCACACGCACACACATGCATACACATCTGTTCTGTCATTTCGGGGAGACGCTGGGTGGGAGGGGTACAAGCATGTGGTCCCAGGCTGCCCCCTGAGTGCAGCCCCACAGTTCAGGTGGCATTTTCCAGGACTACCTGTTCTGGGTTGTCCCCTTTGGAGGTTTCCCACATCCCGCCCAGCAGCATTGCTAGGGAAGGCCATGCATTATTTAGGACCATTTTGCTGTGCAGCGCTCCTTTGCACGTGAAGTGACTTGATCACTGTCTATCCCAGGGAAACAGGCGGGCCCCACCTGGGCTGTGGGGACCATCTGTGCCGATGACATTTGTTAGCACTGGGTTCATCTGAAGATGCTGCTGCGTCCCAGCTGTCATCACAACCTTTTTTTCTGGGGAAATGTTAAAGCTTGCTAAAACTTCAGATTCCAAATGCTTTCTAGATGTGAGCCGAGGTCTTTGTTGGCCATGACAGAGCCCACAGATATATTTGTCCGTCTGTGTCATTAACTAAGAGGATTGACACCAGAGAGCAGAGGACCCAAGTCGCTGGGGAGGAGGCCACACTTGATTTGTGTCCTAGTAGAGGAGGCAGGCTCTTGGCAGTCAGTACAGGGAAGGGTGTTCTAGCTGAAGGAACCACATGAGGAGATGCCCAGAGGCGTGCAGGCAATTCAGTATCTTTGGACATCAAAGCCATAGGCTGTGGAAAAGTGATTAGCACCGTGTCTGACACATAAAGTGTGTGTGTGCTTGCCTACATATGTGTCTTCTCCTTTCTTTTCCTGAAAACAAACAAAATGGTCCCCGGGTCTACGCAAGTTCAGATTTCAGGGCTGTCGCTCAGACCTCCCTCCATCTGCTGATCAGTGTCTAAAACTGTTGCAGAAGAATTTCACCTCCTGACCTTAAAATGTTGATCTTTTCTCAAAATAGAAATGCAAGGAAGGGGGTAGGGTAGTGACCCATGTCTTAGCATCTCCCCGCTGTAAGCCGAGGGGACTTTGAGCAGCCCAGGGAAGCAGCTTAAGCCACCAATCCCTGTGCCAAGATCTCCACTCATTTCCATCACAGACACAGATCATCATAACCAGATACCTAACGCCCCCATTTTACTGACAGCAAAACAGAGTCCTGGGAAGTTCTGTGGCCTACATGGGGTCATGCAGGTGGTTAGTGATGGAGAATTACAGAAAATTCAGGTCACTGGAGAACTTTGGAAAGGATTGCCTTGTGCTATTTTTAGCGCAGAACCAGACACCCAGCCCTGGCTCCAATAAATCTTCCTCCAGAGCATAGCGTGGTTGACAATTAGGATGATGTACTGAGGCATTTTTAGAACCACAATAAGTAAATTGTTACCATTTTTAAAGGTACCTCTGGGGCTGGTGGCCTGAAATAAGAGGCAAGGGGCATGTTGTGTCATATCATTGTCACAACACGTGACAGATGTTCTAGCCCCACTTCACAGATGAGAAAAGTATGGCTCTGAGAAGGTGGGCCAGCTGTCTGGGCCACCGGTGGTGGGAGCAGGAGCTGGGTTCCAAGCCAGCCCCTCCCCCCCAGCCTGACCCCACTGGCTTGTGTTATATCCACACCCACACAGCGGGGAGTTGAGGCACTCCTGACTCAGTCCGTGACTAATTTTTCTTTTTTTAAATATAAACTTGTTTTTGAACTATAACATATGCAGAAAGTGTACAAATCTCAGGTGAGTCAGCTTGATGATTTTTACAAACGGAACACACTGGTATAGCCAGAATTCAAAGCAAGGAACCGACCCATACTAGCCCTCCAAGAACTCCCATGTGCCCCCTCCTGATCACTGCTCCCCCAATGTCACCACTGCCCTAACTTCATCAAACTGTCTTTGAACTCGATATAGAGGAAGTCGCACAAAATGTGCTTCCCTTGCATTCAGAATTCTGTTTGAGTGATTCATTCATCTGTGTGTTTCATGTAACTGTGGTTTCTTCATTGGCAGATTGGTACTCAGCTCTGTGAAGACACGCGATTTGTTCAGACATCCATCCCATGTTGGTGGACAGTTGAATTGTTGTTTGCAGTTTGGTGCCTCCTTGAGCATTCGTGCACGTGCATTTTGGTGCACGTGGGCACACCCAGGAGTAAAACCGCAGGCCATAGGTTCAGCTTAGGAGGTGCTTCCGGTTTCCCAAGCAGCCGTGCCCGTTTACCTGCCCACCTGCAGCATGAAGAGAGTTCCAGTTGCTCCACAGCTTCACCGGCGCTTGTTATTGTCTCGTTGTCAAGCCATACTGGCTGGCACATCTCAGAGTCACATTATGGTGTTAGTTTGCATGCCCCCGATGATTCAGGAAGTTGAGCACAATGTCATACTTTTATTGGCCACTTGGATATTCACTTTTGTGAACAATGATTCCCTTTTAATTTTTTTCTTTGGTTGGAAAACATTTCTGAGAACAGCTCCCATGGTGGAAAATTCTGTGTGTCGCTTCCCCTCGGGGAGGTCATTTCTAAGCCGGGGCATTTGGCAGTTCTAAGAAGTTCCAAAGCCAAGAGGGGTGAGAAAGAGGAGTCAGAGGGATGGCCCCAGCCAGTGCAGGGCGGGCATCGTCGGAGCTCTGGAAGTTCCATGGGGATGGCAAGGGCTCTCTCTGTGCACTGCGAGATGGCCATGCGGTCATCAGAAATTAGGCGAGATGGTTGGTATTTCACATTGAGATCTAAAGACGTGCTCTGAACCCCACCCCCCTTTCTCTCTTCTTTTGGAGTTTGGGCTCCAGATTGAATTCAGTGAGTGTAGAGGAATGAAGATAAAAGGTGATCTTCCCTTCTCGTCTTCAGATCCTAATTAGGCAGGGAACTTACAAGGAGCTGGGCATGCTGACAAGGGTAAGCATCTTGGGCATTGGGGGCCTAGTATGTGCCTAGAGCAGTAAGAAAGCTCTTAAGCTTTGACAATGATTCTCAAACTTCAACTGCTCAAAATTTTCCTGATACAAAATGCAAGCCCATCAGAGAAGGAACTGCTTGTCTATGCTGTTAACAACTCTCCCCGAGCAATTCCCCACCAGGGGCAACCAAACAAATACCTGGATGGGAAGGAGATAGCTAGAAGTGGCATTTATTGAACACCTACTGTATGCTGGGCACTGTGCTAAGTCCTTTCTAACTCATTTAACTCTCACCACAAGACTCTTGTCAATTAAGGGGGTTTTCATGGGGGTTTAAAGGAGCGGGGAGGTAGGACAGAAATGCTGCCACGTAAGAGCAATTTACTTCAATAGCTTAGAACAGCTGTAGAAGAGATGCCCAATGTAGCAAGTCCATTCATTCATCTATTTAATAGATTATTTCTGGGCCAGCCCCCTGTGACAGGCCTAGGATGGGGGCTGTGCGTCCTAAGACAGATGAGTCAGGGTCATGTCCTGTAGGAGGTTCACGGTGTCCTTGTAACCAATTCATTGTGAAATGAATGAAACTGAAAATCCTTGCCTAGTTTGTCTGAATGGAGGACGCGGGCACTTCCCACCATAGGGGGGCTCGGTGCAATGTACTCAGCGTACCGTGTGCCCAGGTGTTCCGCCAACACACTGTGAGTGGGGACCAACATTTCCTGAGCTCCCGCTACATATTGTGCCCCAGAGGATACACTGTGTGCCTGTCATTTCCTTTAATCCTCTCTGCAAACCTGGGAATTGTGGCTCTGCTTTACAGATAAAGACATAAGGCTCAGAGTAACCTGAGCTCCACATTGGGAATTCCAAAGTCCTGGAGGTCCCAAAACACATGAGGATGGGATTGTAGCTGGTGGGGGTCCACGCTGCGATGGGTTGGGGTGAGAGCAGAAAAGGCTTCTTGGTTTCAGGGCAGCCAGTTTAGGTGGGTGCATACCTCATGGCAGGAGAGGGGGGCAGTGCTGAGCTGGAAAGTGGCCGGAGCCAGAGTAAGAGCCTGTGTATGGACCGTGAGCCTCGGAGACAGGTAACCCTCTCCTTCACTTCTCACTTAAAGCAACCTTCTTCTATGATTGCCTGATGTTTAAGGGAGGCAGCATACAGCTCCAAGTACAGACTTTGGGGCTGTTTGGTTCTGGACAATCCTCTTCATCTGTCTGAGCCTCCATTTCCTTTTCTCTGAAGCAGGCACCATTACATCTAAGTGAGATGAACCTCTCATAGCAAAAGGTACAGAACAGATGCTCAGAAAATTTGGTTAAGATAGAAGACAGTTTCCAGCTTTCAGTTGCCCATGTTCAATTCCTGGCTTTGCCACTCACCACCTGTGTGTCCTTGGGCAAGTGATTTACCCTCTCTGTGTTTCCCTGTCTTCCTCCTTAAAATGGGAATAATAACAATAGTTCCTACCCCAGGAGGTTGTTGTGATATGAGTTGGGTACATACATTTCCCGTGAGTTGATACAAATAAAGAGCCTAGCACAGTGCCTGGCCATGTCATAAGCCTTCAATAAAGAGTAACTATAATTATATTTCATCCCTCACATTGCCTCGCAATTGCTCATTAAATGTGGACCATTGGCTTTCTTTCTCCCCAATATCCAGTGGTCCAGAAGCAAGCATTGGTGCTATAGGAACTAAACAGAGATCATGGAAACTTGCAGAGGAGAAGTCAGCTTCCAGCAAGATATCAAAGATGGGAGGACTTGGGTTGGGTGGGGGAGGGCAAGGGGTTTGCAGAGGCCTGATTGGGGGAGGGAGTGCAAAGGTGGGATCAGAGCCAGGTGAGGATAGGAGGCAGAGAGCTCGGTCGCAGGGGTGTTGCTGGGCGAGAGATAGGGACTCCGTGAGGAGGTGTCAAGTGTGTGACCATGTGACTGGGGGTGAGTGATCTGCCTTCTGGGCCTGGAAAAGAGGAGATTCCCGGGGCCTCCCCGACCAACTGTGAGGGTTTGTATGAGGACCAAACGAGGATACAGAGGATACAGAGGTGACCGTGTTTAAAGCCACTAACACTCCAGGCAGACACACCCCCGCACGGTCTCTCAAGTGGAGGAGAGCTGGATACTCTCTTGTGCATGGCTTCCAACGTAGCAGCCAGGTCTTTTATTTTTAATGGCTCTCCTTATTAATTCTGCAGCTCTAGCAAATGGAAACTCCTATAAAACACATTCTTGACCACCTTCCCACCCCTTGTGATATTATTCCTATCTCAACTCTGTGAGTACTTGCCACTTACAATTTTATGGTATCTTAGCACATTATAGAAAGCTTTTAAAATATCACTTGTTCTGTTACCAAAAAAAAAGTGTTGAGGCGCAGCTTTAGGCCTCTAGTATGTTCCTGTAGCCTTGGGGAAACTAGGCCTGTACCAGCTGTATGAGACAGCACGTGACCACTGTCATCTCATTCCCGATGCAATGACCAGACCGTTCCTCTCTCTCCAGACCTCCCATCCTGTCCTGGTTTATGCCTCTCTGCCTATGCCTGTTCTCTCTGCCTAGAACACCTTTCTCAACTCACATAAAGTTCCTATTCACCCTTCGAAACCCCATTCACATATCTTCTCTTGAAACTTTGAAACATCCCTTCCATGCAGGTACTGCTAGGTATCTGTTCCAGTGCATTTAGGAATTATTGCATCTGTTACCCTCTCATTATTCACCTGTGAAAACTCTCAGACCTCCAGTCTTTCTCCACTTCCAGGGCTGTCTCTGGTCTTGGCTTAGTCGTCTCTGTACCCCTGTGTTTGATCAGAGGGCTTGGAAGAGAATAAGCGTTTAATAAGTGTGTCTGCAACCAACCTAATTAGACTCAGTCTTAATTCCAGAGGTTCCATGGCTCACGGATTTTAATATGTGAATTTGTCCAGAACTGAGTTTTAGAAGAAAGTGTATCCCTCTGCGGACCATCAAAGGAGGCTACAGGAGAAGTTTGAGGGTTCAGAGTCACTTAAAACAGCCTCTCTGAAGCTAACCTGTTTCTCAGATGAAGCCTCATTCAGCTCCCCCAGCTCAGCCATTCTCATTTTCATCAAGACCAGTAGTGAGAAAGAAGCCTTTTTTACACTGAGACACACTAAGCACCTACATCAGAAACAAAATTTTCATGGGACAATATCTACCCTCGCTACGGGCATTGCGCTCCATTTTCTCTTTCTTGTTTTTTAAAATTGCTGGTCACCCACTGCATTGATGTCACGATTCTTTAGTCTAATCAGCTGCATTCCACAGTTTGAAAAACACTGCTCTAAGGCTAGTATAACCCAAGAAGGCTTCTCAGAGGAGGAGCCCTGGCCCTAAAGTTCAGCTCAGAGGAGCTGGTAGGCCGGCAGCGTGTAGTGGGTGGGTGGGTGGGAGAAAGGTGTGAGGAAGGCACTGGCGAGATTCTAACTCTCTTCCATCTCTTTGCAGCTGAGCCCCTGCCACTGATGGACCTGTGCCGGAGATCCATCCGCCTGGCCCTGGGCCGCCCACGCCTGCGGGACATCCGCTCGCTGCCCCTGCCTCAGTCTCTCAAAAACTATCTGCAGTACCAGTGAGCTGGGTTGGGGGGCGCTGAAGGGCTGCAGTGGGCACCCACACTGGCCCAGCCTTTCATTTTACCGTCACACAGAGTACATTCAGGAAGGGGTCTTCCTCCTTACTGCGGTTCCCCAGAACTTTCAGTTTTTTGAAAGGCAAAGGACATGTTCCCAACTTTAAAAATGAATGTCTGTTGCCAACAGTATTTGCTGCCTTCAAAGCAGCTCTCCCACATCAGACACCTCCTTGGAAGCTACGAGGAGCCTGGAGTCTGCTCCCAGAAGACGTCCTGCCTGCCCACCAGGACACAGCAGCCGCCGGTATTGATCAGAGAGCCTGTTTCTATATTCGAGAGAATGAATAAAACACTGGGGCAGGAGACTTCCTGTTGTGTGCCTGGTGCAGACAGGGCCAGGTAGAACTGGCCAGCTCCAGGAGAAAATTGCCTCTGAATAATGAATGATGACAGCAGCTTGATGCGGTGCCCCTTGGGGCCCCCACCCCTTGCCAGGGCAGTGGGATTGTCAGGACCCTTTAGGACTCTGTGCCCCTTTAAAAGATGATTCCCCAGGGATGCCCGAGGAGACCAGAACTGGCAAGTGGACAGAGCAGTGTTTAAACACCTTCCAGCTTACCTCTCTGAAAGTCGTTTACTTATCCCTGTTACTTGCCCTCCTTCCCCATCCCTGCCCACCGTCTCTGTTTGCCCCGGGCACCTCTATTCAGGGAAGCTGAGTCTGACTAATTCACCCCAGGGACGGAGTGTTTCCTTCATTATGATTTTAAGTCGTGTTGCATTTTAAAAGAGGAGTATGGTGAGTGAGGGCAGTACTTAGTCCAGAGGTGCTAATGGGGGGATTCGGGGCATGTGACACCCAAGTGGATGATGTCCTTGGCCTGGGGAGCCTTCTTGGGGTCTCTAGGCAACTGTCCACTCAGGATGCAGCCTGGTTGCCACAAAGCTTTATTTGAGTGAATTATTTTTTCACTTTACTGGGCGAGTTTGTTTCTGTTTCAAATGTGTGTGTGATATGCTGTTTATTTATCAGCTTGGGACCCCGTAGGGGCAGCCTTGTAACTGGAAGGGTGGATGTGGGCGGCGCCTTCTCCGCACACTCCGAGCCTGGTCCTGCGATGCTGCTGCTGCTGCCACCACCTCCGTCGGGCATCTCTCACGTGTTTCCAATGCTCTCTGCCCAGACTCATTTTTAACTGGAAATTGTCACAGCAGTGGAATCCCAGAGCCCCAGATGGCACTGCCTCCCCCCCACTTTAATGTGAATCTGACTGATGAATGAGGAGCGTTTCTAATAAAGTTTGTCGTTCAGTCCTTCAGCTGTTTACTAAATGCTTTTTGGGGAGGGGCCGAGATGGCTTCTTCTCTCAACCTGGCTGGTCTGTCCCCAGACCCTCAGAAGGCCGGAATGTGATTTCCTCCCCAGACACTTCTTATTTCTTTTGTCTTCTTGACCCCAGTTGAACCCAAACTCTAGCCGATTTACAAAGGCCTGCCCTGGAAGAGTGAATGTGATGGGGTCCTGAGCCCATGCCAAGCTGGCAGTGATGGTGAGAAAACAGGTCAAACTGCTGAATGCCAAGGCTGGGATGTCCAAAGAGGGCTCTGCAGGGGACACAGAGTCAAGCATGGTAAACCCGATGGGACAACCATTGCAAAGTAGAACCAAAGGTGGGACTTTGGAAGTGCACGTTGTCACCAAGCTTCATTGCAAATTGCTGAAGCATGGTGAGTGTGTGGCTTAGTCAGGCTCGGGGCTGGAAACAGGTCAGGAGCCATCTCAAGCTGGGGTTTGGGTCAGGACTGGCACTACACGCACTCGGCCATAGGGGCCACCAACACATACTGTGCCAACCTCTAAGGATCTAGCATTCACACATATATATCCCATCCCCAGAGTAAACGTTTGCAGTGCAGCCTAATGAGAGGGAACTCATGAAGCAGGTGGGGAAGGATAGTGCCTGCAGGGAAGGCTTCCTGGAAGAAGAGGCATTCTCCATACCTGCTTCTTTATGGAAGACCACCTTGGTGAGGACCGACCCAAAGAGCCAGCCATGTTGCACATGCCCCAGAAGCAGTGTTCTTCCATGGCTCTGATCTGGGGCTGGAGGCTGGGCTCAGCCTTATCACGTACATGCTGTGACCCTGGGTAAGTCACTTCCTCCTGTGCACACGGTGGGGGCTGACCAGGTGACCAATGACTGGGGACACTTCCTCTCCCCCCTAGTGTCCCAGTTTCAGCACCAGCTCTCCAGCTTGGATGCATCCTTCTTGGCTCGGTTTCCATGCCTTGCTTATGTGATTTCCTTCACCCCAGCAATGCCTTCCCCATGCTTACTTTACTCTCTCCAGGATCAGCTTAGATCACCCTTCCTCCAGGAAGCCCTTCCTCACTACCCACCAACCTCTGCCTGCCCTGAGAGTCAGCTCCTCGCCTCCCAGCCTGAGGAGGGGACCCAGGACCCTCTCCCAAGCACTTGGGATGGAACCCCTCTCTGCCCTGTGGTGTCATCTGCCCAGCAGGCTATGCACCTTGGGAAGTAGGGCCTGGGCCTGCTCCTTTCCACACAGCCCTGGACCAGACACATGGGCTCCACAAAGGCCTGCAAGATGGAGGCAGCTGGGATGCCCATGGAACTTGTAAGGAAAGTGCTGGGGGTTGGGAACAGGGAAGGACATCCTGTTCTAGTCAAGAACCTGGCTTTGAGGCCTATGGGACCTCATGCCATCGCCCCCTCTGCTATTCTGCAGGCATTGGTTAGCCATTTGTGTATGCCCAGTACTGCCTGCGAACAGGAAGAAGGAGGTCTGACCTGGCCCTGTTGGACCTCACATTCTAAGGGGGAGACAAACACAAAAACTAAGAAAAAGATGATGTCAGAAGGAAAAGATCGGGGGGCTATAGAGTGGGGAGTAGAAAGACCCATTGCTGACAGTGATCAAGGAAGCCTTGGTAGGTGCTGAGTTTTAAAAGTGAGAGAGGCAAATACATGAAAAACAGTGGGTTGAGGAAACTTCCAGTTGCTCCCTCCTCAAAGCAGGAGAACCCCAGTGAGCAGAGCTAAGGTCAGGCTCCACTGTGCTGCCAATCTGTCCCAGCTCCAGTTCAGTTTGCCTGTGTATGTGTGACATTTCTCCAGGCTTCCTTGTGTAGTAGTACCCTCCCCTCCCCTCTGTGTACCACTGAAGGCCTTTCCCTGGTCTCATGATCACTGCCCAGGGCCAGTGCCCAGCATAACCCTCCCATCCTTGGCATGTTCTCTGAGGTTTGGCCTCTCCATGACCCATTTCTGATGGAGGCACTTGCTGAAACAGCCTGCTAATGGCTTTTGAATTGTCTATGAGTGTGGCATATGGTGGGTACAGTTCCCCACAGATCTGAGCCCTGCTGAGTTTCCCAGTTCACACTTCACTCACATTTCTACCTTCTGGATAAAAGTCACTTCTTTTTCCCTTGCTTTTCTCCCCCATGACTTGTGCCAGTATTTGGCTTCTTTGGGGGCCATCTTTCATTAAGAAACAAAGATTGCATCACCTCTCGATGCTACAACCAAAGTGGCAGCAGGTAGCACGTAACATGGTGATTACTTTGTGCCAGGGCAGCTATGCCCACTCCCCAGGACCTTGTTCCCAGCTGCGGCCTCTCTGTAGGAGGCACATTTGTGCCTCGGCAAATGGACAGGAGACCATGTCAGATCCATGACAAAGAGTGAAAATCTCCACTTTTAGTCCAAAACACAAGGAATTGGCCTGTGGTTCCCTCAAGTTCTGGCAGCTTGGGCAGTCCCGCTGCAGTCTATAGATGTGTTTTCTTTTGTTCCATATAGTGTGTGTGTGTGTGTGTGTGTGTGTGTGTGTGTTAATAAAATTGAACCCAACTCAGAAAAATCAAGTAATTTAACAGAAAATCCAGATTTCTGACTTCTCTTAAAAGATAGACATGGGGTAAGACCAGGCGCACATTCCTTCATGGTGACATTGGTCAAGCTGAGTAGGGACAGCCCCTTGAGTAGAGGCCCCTGTCCTGTGATCCAGCCCCAGGTCCACCCCCCATGGCGCAGCATCAGGACCTCTCAGCCAACCACCCGGATGGATATTAACGACCTAGGTCTAGGTCAAGGCTTCTGAGTTGGCCTCTCTGGACCTTAACTATAACACACACACATACAGACACACACAGCCAAGGGAGGATGGGGCTGGGGGGGAGTCTGCTAGTCCTGGACTTGACTTGAAAGTATCTCACAGCCTCAGCCACTGGTGTCCAAAGAGTTCACAGTCACCCAGGATCTCTGCCCAGACACCAGAGATAACGTGTGTCTCTGATTAGACAGTGAGCTCCTGGAAGACAAGCCCAAGAATTCCTGGGTCCTCTTTATAATGAGCTCGATGATACGGATAGACAAGCCTGGCTGCACAGTGGACTCTTCAGAAAACCCATAAAAAGTCCCAGTGCTCAGGCCTTTCCCCAGACCAATTAAATCGTGATGTCTGGGGTGGCACCCGGGCCTTGGTAGTTTTCAAGTTCCCCACGTGATTCCTTATGCAGCCGAGGCTGAGCCTGCTGGAGGAGGTGCTTAATTAGGTCTTCTCCGTGGAGAAGCAGTTGCTGTTCTTGAGGATGTATATACATCTTAGGCCAGAGAAAGCCACCCCAGCCTGCCCAGCATCACCAGAGAAGGGAGGATTCTGAACGGCAAGTGTCACCAATGTGATTAAGTCCAAAGCCAGCGAGTCCTCCCCTTCCCTCCCCTTCAGTGATGCTGAGCTGGTTGCTCTCCAGAACTGGGGAGGGAGGACCGGCCACTTCTGCCCTGATGGGGCACAATTTTTGACTAATTGACTCCAGCCACACACACCCTTTGACCTGTGAGGCCCATGGTAGGTGGAGAATGTCCCAGAGAGCATTGTCACAATCAATCAATATAACCTCAAATAATAAGCACAGAGCAGACTGAAAAAACTTTGGTCTTGAATATACTGTTTTGAATAGAATTTGAGATCGTGAGACCTGACTACAAGAATGGTTTGGTTCCTAGTATTTCCAAACCTTGCTTCCTTAAAGAAGATGACACGTTTGGCCAATAAAAATGATGCCCCCCACCCCAACACTTCTCTGATGGGTTTTGGGAGTAGATAAGCCAGTGACAAGCCAATGCTGGCTTGATGACAGTGTCCTCACCTTCTTTGTCTACCCAATAAATAGGGCTCTTTTCCTATAAGCAGCCCTGGTGATGATTGAATGCTCAGCCCAGCCAACACAAGTAGGAGGAGCAGGTAAGTTATTTCCTGTTCTTCCAACCAGCACAGAGGCCTCAGTGACGCTGTCTCTGTGCCTGGGTATTTTTCCAACCAAGGAAGAAGATATGCTAATGATTTGCTGCACAGGGATGGCGTATGAAGGAAAGCATTGCCTTTCAGTCGTCACTTGAAGTCACCAAATGGCTTGAAGTACACTTGAAGTACAAATGGCTCTGTACCAGGATTGTGCCAAATCCAAGGGGTACTTTGCTTCTGTTGCCCGAGAGCACCCACACACCACAGTAGGGAGACTGATGTGCAAACAGGTGAAGGCAGAGTCCAGGGCCTGCCGACGGTATGAGCAATGGGACCCAGAGGAGAGAAACAATGCAAGGAGGTGGGAAAGGGCTTACAGTATGAGAGGGAACATTGACAAGTCCCTGCTGATGGAGGACACGCTGTCTGGAAGAAGAGTGAAATAAGGAAAGATGAGGGCCTTGTGAGCCATGTTCAAGAACATGGGCTTGGTATGGGTCAGAATCCAGGAGGAAACAGCCAGCATGCTCAAAAGGGAGGCTGAGGACATTTTAACAAAGGGACTAAATACAGAGGTGTGAGCAGAATTCAGGAAATCAACAACTGAGGGTGAAGCGCCCTGGGCTAGCAATGGTGGGAAGGGAAAATTGTTACCATTCCTAGGTTTGGAGAGCTAAGAGAAGGGAGCAGTAACTGGAAGAAGGGAAACTACCTATAGGAGAGCCACCCAACAAGAACTATGGTCTTAAATGGAGGAACACAGCGAGTGCCAAGCAAAGCCTGGCAAGGAGGGAGCCAGGGCATAAATATCCTGACCTGTTTCTTGTCCCGCCTCCCATCTCCTGTCAGCGCTTCCCATTGGCTGAAACCTTTGGGAGTATAGCAGGCCAGAGACTCGGATTGGAGTCATTCTTAGAGGTCCTACAAAGCAGGGCAGAGAAGGAAGGACAGTGGGTCTGTGGGTATCAAGAGGAGAATATGCAGTAGACTTTATCCCATAGATCTGCAACCTGCTTGTTTCAAGCAAAATTGCGAAGATCCAAACTTTAGTGTATACATAGGTAAAAGCCAATTTGTTCCAAATGTGTGTGCTGAGGACTCTTGCAAACCCCACTCCCATACCTCTCCCACCTGAACATCAGATGAAAAACACCTGAAGCATCTCCAAGGAGCCTTAGGCTACCATCAAAATTACATTCTCCCCAAAGTATAACCCAACTGCGTAATGAGAAGCAGTAGGGTGAGGGCTTAGAACTAGATTGTTAAAACGCTGTTGCAGGAGCCACAGCAGGTTGGAAGCAGGAATGATGAGGTCCAGTTGGTGTTTTTGTACGGCCTTCCTGGAGAGTCTGTGGAGAAGGGTTTAGCAGGCAGACAAAAGTAGAGGCCAAGAAACTGAGGGAAATGTTGTTGGTCCCAGGGTGAGAAGGAAGGCCTGGGTGAAGACTTGGGGGGCAGGTGCTCGGGAAGAAAGAGCTGGTGCAAATAGACCAAATCAGTGGGCTTCATGGCTCAGTGCACGCAGGAGTTAGGCAAGAGAAGAAGAAGACACAAATATTTATTGAGGCCCTGCTTTGTGTCAGACACTGCAGGTGGTACTGAGGATGCTACAATGAAGAAAGCAAACAAAACCCTCCACCCTCGTGGAACATGTGTTCTACTAGGAAATGTACATAGACAAGTAAACTAAAGTGCACCGGATGCTGTTAAACAGGGAAGAGATGTAGGGATGTAGGGATGGTGGGGTTCGCTATATGTTGTGCTTGTAAGCGTTCAACAACCAGCTCTCTGGGGAAGAAACAACAACAACCTGATTTGTATTGTTTGCTGTTTTCCATAGTGTAAATACTCCCGCCACAGCCAATTTCAAGCTTCAACGTGACGTCACTAAATGCAGTGTGATCACTAGCCAACCATCACGTAGTATTTTCACCAGGTAGACGCAATAAATGTAAATTGAAGGGCAAAGACGATACCAAAGTAATTTAAAAGTGATGAGTTTTGAGTATTTGTTACTTTTGGTTTTAATGTAACGTATTTAATTGCGAGTTTATATGACTTAATTTTTAATAGTCAATAACCAGCTTGCAAAATTCCTGAAATTTTAACCATCAGCTGCTGTAAGCCACTATGAGCCAGCTCTGGGATGCCACCAGTTCTCTGGGGTTAGAATTACCCCAGTGAGATTCTGAGTTTGTTTGGCCACTCCACGTGGTTTGACTCGTTTCTGATTTGTGGTCTCTTTCCTGAAGTGCCCCCTTGAAGAGTGATGAGGTGTAGCTGGTTTAGAGTAGGTGGGAATGAGAAAACCACACCTGGATGAAAGCTTACACAGAAATGACCACAGAGCCAGACCCAGGCACAATCAGGAGTTTATTCATCTGGCCATTCCTGAACACCCACCATGCACACATTTCCTGAGACACTACTCAGAAATAGAGATGCAAAAATCTTAAACAAAATGCACACCAAATCCAGGGATATATAAAATGGTCCATGATGACCAAAGTCGTTTTATTTCATGAGTACGAGGTTAGTTTAACAATAAAAATGTGGTGCAATTCAACATATTGACCAAACAAAAGAGAAAAAACATTATCATCTCAACAGATGGAGAAAAGCATTTGCTTAAACTCAACATTTGTTTGTAATTTTTTGAAAAAAAGTTCAGAAAACTAGGAAGAGGGGAACTTTTTTTAATCTCGTAAAAGATAACTATAAAACACCTGCAGTTAATGATAAATTATTGAATGCTTCCCTCTTGCAAAGACAAACAAGAAAGGTTGCCCACACTCACCACTTTTATGCAACATTATATTGGAAATCCTAGGTAGTTCAATAACACAAGGACAAGAAATTAAAAGGTATAAAAATTGGAAGAGAAGAAATAAACCATCATTATTTGCAGGTGACATCACTGTATACATAGAAAAGAATCTATAAAAAACTATGAGAATTAATGAGAGAATTTAGAATGGTAATTTGGATACAAAGCCAAAAACTTGTATGTCTACATATTAACAATAAACAGAAAATGAAATGTAAAACAATGCCTTTTTATAGTAACAAAAATAGAAAAATCTAATGAAAGATAAGCAGGACTTTGCTGAAAACTACAGAGCATTGTCAGGAGACAGGAGAGATATATTATACCATGTCAGTTAGAAGATTCAATATTGTAACAATGTCAGTTCTCCCCCAAATGATCTATAGAGTCAATGCAATAACAATAAACATTTTCCGAGTTTTATTGTGGAAATCGACACATTGATGTGAAATTCACTTGGAAATATGAAGGACCCAAAATAGCTGTAACAATCTTAAGAAAGAAAAACAAAGTAGGAGGATTTACGTTACCAGATAGTGAGACTTACTATAAATATACAATATTTTCAGTAGTTTGATGTTGGTGTAAAGAACAACAAATAGACCAATGAATAGAATAGAGTCCAGAGATCAACGAATCGTGTTAATGAAATTCAATGGGGGAAAGTTGGTCCTTTCTATAAGTGGTGCTGCGTCATTTGGATATCCATGTGGAGGAAACACGAATCATCACCCTCC
This sequence comes from Rhinolophus sinicus, assembly GCF_036562045.2. Classification (NCBI taxonomy): domain Eukaryota; kingdom Metazoa; phylum Chordata; class Mammalia; order Chiroptera; family Rhinolophidae; genus Rhinolophus; species Rhinolophus sinicus. The sequence goes on from NC_133759.1 coordinate 38,934,162, forward strand.
CTCACGTCACAGACACAAATTAAATTGAAAGTGACTGTAGACCTAAACGTGAAAGGCAAAATAACAACAACAACAAGCATCCAGAAAAAAAAATAAGAAAAATATCTTCATAAGCAAGGCTTCTTAAAGAGTGTGCGCAATGCAGTAACCAAAAAAGAAAAGGATAAATATATTGAGCTTCATTAAAATGAAGAACTCTTCTTCAGCAAAAGGCACATGAAGAGAGTGAAAAAGCAAGGCACATGCTCGGAGAAGACAGGTGGGAAACATACAGACCAACCAAGGATAGCATTGCAACTCCTATTGGAAACAACCCAAATATCCATCAACAGTAGAAGAGAAAAAGAAAGTATTCATGCAATGGAATACTAAATAATAATAATAGTAAATATATATATATATATATATATATATATATATATATATATTTTTTTTTTTATATTTTTTTTTTTTTTTTTTTAAAAGAAACAGGCTACTGCTAAACACAACATGGTTAGAACTCATGACAATGTTGAATGAAAGAAGTGAGACAAACAAGAATACATAATTCCACTTAGGTGAGTCCAAGAGCAGGCAAAAGTGATCTAGGACTGTGGAAGTCAGAATAGGTTACTTTGGAGGGGGTGGAGGGGCTGTGCTGTTGTTGATTTTGGGAAGGAGCATGAGGGAACTTGCTGGGGTCCTACAAAAGTTCCACATTTTTATTTAGGTGACAGTTACATGAATACAGCCATATGTAAAAATTCATCCAACTGTATACTTAGGATTCGTGTACTTTGTTTATGTATAGTGTTACCTAAATTCAAAAGGGGGGGAGGGGAGGAGCAGGATCCTCAAATTCCTTTTTGCAAAACGTTACTTCCTTCTCCCTAGAAATGCTTTGGATTCAATGCAGTATTTCCCTTGGCAGCAACAAGCACAGTTGTTGCATCTGAGGAGATGGTTCCACAGCAGAAAAAAAAGATTGAGAGATTTGAAGGTTTTGAAGAACAAAGAACCCCAGTGTCTCGTGCAAACATCTCCAGAGAATTGATGTGCTAGAAGCATTCACAGGGACGCAGCATCTGTTCTGTGATTTCCTATCTCAAGTGGCCTCCTTCAGCAGGTGTGGGTGCCCTTACAAGAGCCCGACTGCACACAGGGAATAGGTTCTAGAATTTCACATTTCCATCTAAAAAACACACATTCCTTTCCTGGATAATGGTCATGTTACATAGCAGCCCCTGGGATTTTCACTAGAGCCTAATAGGATATCACTGCTCACTAGCTACAGAAAAATCAAGGGTTTTTGTTTGTTTGTTTGTTTTGTAAACAGAGAAGATAAACCTTTTCTCTTTCCTTTTCTTAAGAAAAATCTTTTGGTAGGTAAATCTGCTCTCCTTTATCAATGTGTGGGCAGTCCCGTATTTGTCTCAGATCCCTCCAAGATTTTCAGATGAAGTTGCCAGGTCTGGTTTTGAATTATTAGAAATTTAAAACAGAGACTGACAATAATCCTTTTCTTATAGAAATACAAACAGATATTTCCAGATGAAATGGAAAGATGTCGGAGATGGAGACACAGGGAGTACGTGGGGATATATAGATGAAACAAGTTAGGCAATGAGTTGCAAGTTGTCGAAGCTGAGTAAGAGGAACAGGAGAGTTTATTATACTGTTCATTCTACTCTTATTGTTTAAAATTACCTGTAATAATCATTTTAAAAGAAGGGATTCTCGGGGGTGGCTGGTTAGCTCAGTTAGTTATTAGAGTGGTGCTAATAACACCAAGGTTGACAGTTCATTCGCTCCCGGCATGGGACACTGGGAGCTGCGTCCTCCCTAAATAAAATAAATAAATTTATTTATTTATTTATTAAGATTTTTTTAATTAAAAAATTTAAAAAAAGAATGGATTCTCTGCAGGTGAAGTGATTTGGAAGAATGAGCACCTTACATCTGATCACATGAATTAATAATCAGGGAGTTTCTGACTGTTAAAATCAACTTGCCATTTCTCATCAACCTTTGAAAATGAAAATGAAATTCCCTGATTTGATTTCAAGATCAATAATAATTTTCTGTCATCAATATGTTCTTCACTGACTGGAATCTCAGCTTGGACTTTAATAGCTTGTTATTCTCATTTTTATTTTTTTTTAAGATTTTATTGGGGAAGGGGAACAGGACTTTATTGGGGAACAATGTGTATTTCCAGGCCTTTTTTCCAAGTCAAGTTGTTGTCCTTTCAATCTTAGTTGTGGAGGGTGCAGCTCAGCTCCAGGTCTAGTTGCCATTGCTAGTTGCAGGGGGCGCAGCCCACCATCCCTTGCAGGAGTGGAACCGGCAACCTTGAGGTTGAGAGGACGAGCTCCAATCAACTGAGACATCTGGGAGCTCAGCAGCAGCTCAGCTCAAGGAGCTGTGTTCAATTTCAACCGTCTGAGCCATGGGGCCGGCCCTGTTATTCTCATTTTTGATCATTAATGAACTTATTTGATTTTTGTGTGCTCTTTTTTTTTAAATCTGGGTTCTTTCATTCAGCGTAATTATTTTAAGCGGCATCTGTCTTTTTAATGTGCAGCCATAGGTCACTCCTTTTTACTGCTGAGTAGCATTTCATCAGATGGATACACCACAACTTGTTTATCCATTCATTAGAGATGGACATTTGGGGTGCTTCTGGATTGGGGATTTTACAAATAAAGCTGCTATGAGTTCATGTGTGGGCATATGCTTTCTTTTCTCTTGGATAAATCCCCCGAGTAGAACTCTGGAGCATGTGGTAGGTGTATGTTTAACTTTTCAAGAAACTGTCAAATTGTTTTCCAAAACTTTGGGGTCGTTTTACATTCCCAGTATGTGAGAGTTGTGGTTCCTTCACATCCTTGTCTATATTTGACATGATCAACCTTCATAAGCTTAGGAGTGAAGTGGTATTTCATTGAGCTGTTTTAGTTGCAGATCCCTAACGACAAATGATGTCGAGCATCTTTTCAGATGCTTGTTTACCACCCATATATCTTCTTTGCTGAACAATCTATTTGAATATTTTCCCATTTTTAATTGGCATGTCTTTATTATTAATTTTGAGAGTTCTTTACATATCCTTGATGCACATCCTTTATCAGATGTATTCTTTATTTTCTCCCTCTGTCAGCATGTCTTTTTGTTGTCTTTGCAGTGTCCTTTAAGAGTGGACGTTTTTGACTTCAATAAAGTTCAAATCATCAATTTATTCTTCTATAGACTGTGCTTTGGGTGTCTTTTTTTTCAAGCCCAACTCTATCGTTTTATTTTAATTTATTTTATTTTTTAAAATACTATGTGAAGGGGATGTAACGTACACACAGGGAACACAGTCCACAACATTGCAACAACTATGTATGGTGTCAGATGGGCACCAGACCTATCGGCTGATCATTTTGTAAGTTATAAAATGTCCAATCACCACTCTGTGCACCCAAAACCAACATAATATTGTCCGACAACTGTTATTGAAAATAAAAAACACTATGTGAAAACTTGCCCTCTGATATACTAGTTCAATATACTTTATAGCAATGCTGTAATGAAACTCCAAAATAATTTTATAGCTAAATTATTTTATAAGTAAAACAGAATATTCTTCCAATATGAAAATATTTTTTTAAGTTTTTTTACCAGCTTTTTTGAGGTATGCTTGCCAAATAAAATTATATATATTTAAGGTATACAACATGATATTTTCGTTTTTTCTCTTTATCTCTTGATCACCCATTTCTCCCACCTCCCGACTCCCATCCCTGGCAACCACCAATCTATTTTCTGTATCTATGAGCTGGTTTTTGCTTGTTTATTTATTTGTTTATTGTTTTTTTGGGGGGTGTTTGTTTTTATTTTTTCAATATTATTTATATTAATTTCAGGTGTACAGCACAGTGGTCAGACATCTATACAACCCAAAAAATGATCCTCTGGACTAGTCCCGCTCCCATCCAGCACCACACATAACCATTACCATATTAGTGACTATACTCCCTGTGCTCCACCCCACATCCCCATGACTATTTTGTAACTACCAGTTTGTACTTCTTAATCCCTTCAACTTTTTCACCATGCCCCCCAACCCACTCCTGTCTATCACCCAAACAAATCTAGACCAATATGGCTGCTCCAGGAGAAAGTGCCTCTGGTGTTGGGTGAGTTGGGCGGGGCAGGGTCCCAGTGAGTCAGCAGGGTGGAGCGAGCAGGGCTCACCAGGCCAATCAGATTCAGATTCGGCCTGTGAGGAAGGGCTCAATACAGGAAAGATGGCGTCTGTTTGCTGGTTGCACAGAGAAGAACCCCGCACAAGGAAAATGGTGACTGTCCTCCAGCTCTTGCTATAAGCCACATACTTCAGTCTGCCCCCCTGTATGTCTCTGACACCCTCCGAATTACTGTCCTCTCGCTGTAGCCCAAGGTAAGTGCTTGAGAGTGAGAGAGTCTGTGCATGGGCCATTTAAGAGGATATCTGGGTTTCCCGCTGCCTTCCATCCCACCTGGATGGTCAGAATCCCTACTGATTTTTGCAGCCAGATGTTGTGGGAGTTCCTCTTCCCAGCACCAGTACTCTGAGCCGGGGAGGCTGGTTTGCAGCTGGGGTCCCTCGCTCCTCTGGGGGGAACTCCACTGTCAAGATATCCGTCCTGGTTCTCAAGCACCACACAGAGGTTTGGGGCCACTGTGGGGACAGAGTCCCAGAGAGCAGTTTCCAGGCTCTTGGCCTCACGTGGAAAGGTGCTGGCTTGGGTACTAGATGGCCATCAGCTGTGACTAGTTGGCCATCAGCTGTTACCGGTTAGCCATTAGCCACTGATATAACTGCTGTGGCTAAGCTAGCAAGGGCGAATTATAGTTAGTACGGCGGATTGCAGTTAGCAAGTGGGATTGGTTGGCAGAGAAGCGGAAGGCAGGCTGCGGATTGTGTGGGTCCTGCTTCCTATGTCTCCAACCCAGCCACCACCGAGACTAGAGTGGTATGAACTCCCCTATCTATGGCTCCGTGGGTGTTCCTTTTTGGTCTCACCATATCCTGGGTTCGTATGAGGGGAGTAGGACCAGAGACCACGCACGACACCCCACGTGACAGCCACCCATTTCACATTCTGCCCCTCTTATCAGTCTCAATGTGGCTTCTTCTTTATATCCTTAGATATAAAACTTCTATTCAACTAGACTTCAGATAATTCTCCAGGTTGTTTGTTCTATAATTTACTTGTAGTTTTAATGTGTTCATGGAAGAAAGCATTCACCATCTACTCCCCCATTTTGTATCTACTCCCCCATTTTGGGTCTCCTCCTGCTTTTGGTGTCTTATCTAGAAAATCTTTGCTTTACCCAAGTTCAGAGATATTTCCTTCTATGCTTTCTTCTATATGTGTTATAGTTTTAGGCTTTATATTTAGGTCTTTGACCCCCTCTGAGTTAACTTATATGTATTGATCAAAGTCATGGTACTGCGTATGTATGTCCAAATGTTCCAGCACCATTGGTTACAAAGACTCTTCTTTCTTCAGCCAATTGCCTTTGCATCTTTGTAAAACCTTAGTTGTCCATATATGTGTGGGCTTTTTCTGGGCTCTATTCTGCTCTATTGATTGATTTGTCTATCTTGATGCCAATACTACACTGTCTTGACTACTGTAGCTGCATAGTAAGTCTTGAAATCAGGTAGTATTAGTCCTCCAACTTTGTTCTTTATGAAACTCCTTTTTGCTATCCCAGGTCCTGTGTATTTTCATATAAATTTTAGAACAAGATTGTCAGTTTCCCCCTAAAAGAAAATTTCCTTGGATTTCAATAAGGATTGCATTGAATCTGTAGATCAATTTGGGAAGAACGGACACTGGAACTAATAAGTGAGTGTAGAAGTGTTGCAGGATATGAGATCTATATACAAAAATCAATTGTATTTCTATATACTAGCAACCAATGATCCAAAGTAGAAATTAAAAATGTACATATATTTATAACAGCATTAACAAATATTAAATACTTAGGGGTGACCTCACAAAAGATCTGCAAGACCTATCCACTGAAATTACTAAGCACTTTTAAGAGAAATTAAAGAAGACCTCAATAAATGGAGAGATCTGATTTTCATGAGTTGGAAGACTCAGTATTTTTAAGATGTCAGTTCTTTCCAAGTTGATCTACAGAGAATGATGCTGAATGGAAAAAGCCAATTCCAAAGGTTCCACACTATGACTCCATTTATATAACATTATATATATATATATATATAACATTCTTGAATCTTGACAAAAATTATAGAAATGGAGAACAGATTAATGGTTGCCATGGTTTAAAGAGACAGCAGGTGGAATGGAATTAGGTGTAGCTAAAAAGGGTAGCGTTAGGGAAACCTCCGGTGATGGAAGCATTTTGTATCTTCATTGTAGCCATGTCAATATCGTGTTTGTGATGTTGTACTATAGGTTTACAAAACATTACCTTGGGGGGATACTGGGTGAAGTGTACACAGGAGCTCTCTGTATTATTTCCTACAATTGCATATGAAACTAAAATTTTCTCAAAATTAAAAGTTTAATTTTCTAAAAGTGTCCCAATTTAAAGAATAATAATGTATAGTTCATATTTATAGGCCCACCGTGATCTGACCTGTGCTTATGTCTTCAACTTCATGTCCTAAGGCTTCCAACTTGCACCCAGCTACGCCGCCCACTCTACTTTCTCTCACCCCCACAGCTGAGACCTCATTGGCTCCTGAAGGTCTCCTCTCCTCCCTTGTGCTTCTGGTGGGAGCATGGATGTGTTTCAGACTCTGCTTTCATAAAGACACTTCCATCATCCAAGTGTGAGAATTATTATCTCAGGGCTGGTTCAGACAGGCTAATAAATGTGGAGCCCCTTCGATATTTAATAATATTTGTCCCCTGTATATTAGGTGGATGTATTCTATAGCTATTTTAAATTTCCCCTTCAGTGAACAATGGGCCTCAACAGAAGTGGGACCATGGTGCAGTTTGTCAAGTGCTGAGTTACCAGCACCATGTTTTCAATTTATTCCACTGATATCTTCGTCATAGATATAGAGTGTGCTCTCTATAGATTGGCTTGTACCCACTGGCCTGCCTTTTTGTATGGCTTTGCTGGCTATGGTATTTTTGCAAAGCTCAGGAGTGTCCTTCAATCAGGCACAGTTGCCCCAAACTTTTAATTCCCCAAGGACCACACCTGCCTTTGTCAGTCATGAATTCCTTCAAGCCTTCTTGAACCTGTCTTCATTTCCAGGCCGTGCTGTCTCTCAAAGTGATAGCCTGTCTTGGGGAAAGCAGGATATTCTGCTCTGTGTTTTAAAGTTCCCCTGACTGTCTAGAGTTTGGCATAAGATCCAGTCCTATTCTGCATCTTCTCTCTGAATTCACATACATAGTGAGTCTTTACGGATGAAGAGGCAATTTTTTTGGTCACTGTCACTTAAAAATTAGTCCCTGTTCTGTGTTCTAGCCTCTAGATGCTATTTGCATTTGCCTCAAAGGAGACTCTCCTTTTTGTGTGCCTGTGCTGGATACGTAGGATTTAAATATAACTGCTCTCTCTTGGGGTTGTGACCCTACATTTCAGGCTCCCCTTCCATCTAAATTAAAAACTTTATGGACTCCAACCACTGAAATAGGTTTGCATTTGCTCCACAACACTTAGCAGCAAGAAACATTGCATTACTTTCCTTTTTCCTAATTCAAGTTCAAGCTCTCAGTCTCCACTGACCAGGGCATTGAGATGCCCAACATCACTGTTTATTGGGGATGCCCTCTTCTCCCCAGGGTCACCCAAGAACCCAGTGGGGTTTACACAGTCCTGAAAACTTGGAGAAGCATCTCTGGCTTTCAGTCCATCATGGCCACCACTGAGAATGTCATCATCCAGGTTGTTCCTTTAAAATCGGTGGTGTTACCTCTTCCGGCCTAGCTTGGGGAGAGTGTTCACTGCTGTTCTCCAATGTCACACCGCTTAAGGCCCAGCCCCTGACATCTATGTGCCATCTCTCAGAGACCCTGATGTGAAAACGAGGTGTCATTCTCACCTTGTGTGATTCACCACCACCTTCTTCCCCCCCATCCCCAGAAATCACTGAAGCCCCACTCTCCATCCTCCACTCGCATGCCTCAGGGAGAACCAAGCTTAACCCCCTCAGTATGGAAGGACTATCTTCTGGGTTCCAGGTATAGCAGTCACCTAGTCCCAGAACTCACCTTTCTCGAGAAGACAATGGCGTCTTCCTACAAGCGCCTGAGACTCTGAAGATTTCTCCAGCTGCAGGAGTGTGCTCAGGTCAGAGTACAGGTTAGAAGTGCCTAAAAGCTAATGCCCTGGGAGCAACTTCAACCAGTGAAGAACAGCACTTGGCAGATAAATATATCAGCTCTGGGCCTCTGGCGGGGCGGGGGGGGGGGGGGGGTACGACAATGCAGATGTATTTCCCACAATCTCCCAGACATCCAAGTCCAGGGAGCCTGTGTGCCTCGAGCAGTAACTGGCTCATTAACACACCTGCATGGGTTTCCTTTTCCTCCTGTTTCACTTCTCCACTTCCCTACCTGTAACTCCTGGGATCACCTTCCAGATTGTCCCCAAATCCTTGTCTTGGGTTTGCTTCTGGTGACCCAACCTAAGACTGCTGGTAGCTTCTGTTCTGGGCTCTGAATCCCCAAAGCTCTCAATATCTCCAGAGGCAAAGGAGTCCAGACTCAGTCTGCCCTCAGCTGCTACAAGAGAAAAATTACCTTTTTCTCCTCTGAGCGTCTCCTAGTGCAAAGAGGAGATGACAAACAAATGATGCAGCCCATTTTCCGGCCACAGAACACGTACTTACCGAACACCTACTGCACGTCCAGCCTGATCCACAGCCACTGGGAGGATTAAAGAAAAAAAAAGAGAGGGTGCTGATGACCCAGACCTCAGGAGAAGAAAATCAGCGTGGAATGGGCATGAACAATTGAGGTGCACCTAGTCCGTCTTATGTCTTCTATTCACAGCCTCAGGTATTTATTGGAGAAATGGGGGCTCAGAGGAACGCAATAACTTGCTCAAGCTGCAGGTCACCTGCTCCAACCTTGGTGTGACCAGACATTTTCCAGCAGAGTCTACTGCCCCAATATAAGGGCTCTGGGCACCTAAGAGGAGATGATGGCAGTAGCAGGGCCCATATTTGACAGAAGCCAGGCAAGGCCTCTCTGCCTTGGCTGAGTTTTTTAAAAAACATGTACTTCAGCCCCACCTAGCCTTTTGAGGGCAGGTTTTGTTCAGGAAAGGTAAAATGAACACTAGTGAAATGCGTAAACAACGGTTTAGGGAATATCTGACTCATTGCCCACCTGAATGACCACAGGGCCATAGAGTCATACATAGCGGAGGGAATTGGTGAACACCTCTCTGTATTCCAGTCAGCAGGGGTCAAAGTCACTGAGATTGGGGACCCGAAGGCCTCCCAGAGCCACAATTAATGACTGTCACCTTACTCTAGCTTCCTCGCCTGTATAAAACTTATATAAAAGAGCCGGGCAGGGTTGGAGGTCATTCCAGAGATGAAGTGCAGGCTGTATTTGGTTGCACAGTCATGATGTCTGGAGTACCGCGGATAATAGCTGGGATTAATATCGACAGGATTAGGGCAAGTACACCGAGTACCTTCTCAAAGACACATTCTGTTTGGAGCTCTGTTTCCCTGGCTTTCCTCCTCTAAAGGCCAAGAGCTTGCAAACGCTGCGATGTGAACTATGCATTAAAATTTTATACACTAATATATATTTTACTGAACTTTTTAATAACCCAAGGAGAAATGGCTTTAAATAATTCAATATGGTGTTGGCCCTGAGCTGAACTATGCTACAAGTAACCATGTATAAAATATGACACTAATATTGCATACCTTAATATAATAAATGTTTATCTTGATAATAAGCCATTTGAATTCTAGTAATATGGGAGTTACGGTTGCCATGGAAGGGTCTTGTTAAGGTTTTAAATGAGACGTCAACAGGAACAGCGACCTAAATGCACACATTCACCTACTTGCTGTTTATAAAAGAACCAACTGGACAGTGAATAGCTTATTCATCAATAAAAGTTTTAAATGCTATTTACGAAGCCAGTGAATGACTGGAGGAAGTGTGTTGCCAGGAATGTATGTTCTTTCTCAGAGCTAGCTTGGGGATTTTACAGAAAGTCCAGCGTGAGGGTAGAGGTCATCCTCCCCACACAACAAGAAGGCCGTTGTCAGCACAGGGTGCCACTCACACATAGTATGTGCTCAGTAAATTCCTGTTGGATGTACCTTGAAATGGCTGCCTTAGGAAAAAGGATTTTAGAATCTGAGTGGTTTCCAAACCTGGCTGTGTATCAAAACCACCTGGACATTGCATTAAAAAGACAGATTTGTAATCAGAGTCAGAATCTCCAGTATCGCAGCCCAGGAATCCCACCCCAAGTCTATGGTAAATTTACCTTTCACTAAGTTTCTATAAAATTTTTAGGGAGAGGATCATGGAGTTGGAAGAAACCCTGAAGATGACCTAATCCATCCCTTAAAGTCACACAGCAAGTTTGTGGGAAAGCTAGGACCCAACCCCAGCCTTCTAGCGCCCATGCCAAAGCTCTGAAATTCTTTCCAATAAGCCTTGGCCTCCAAACCGGGCCATGTGTGCATAAGTTGAATTAGTCAGAACTCTTTTGGTTACAAGTGAAAGAAATCTAATGCAAACCAGTTTGACCAAACAATTATGCGTCCATGGCTTCAGGTATAGCTAGATCCAGGAACTTACATGGCCCATTGGAGTTTTGCTTCTTTCCATGTTTCAGTTCTGCTTTCCCTCGGGTTGGTTCCTTCCCAGGCAGCTTTTCTGTATCATGTGGCTCAAAGCTTCTAGGCCATCTCCCAACAGTTTAACCATCCTAGCTGAAACAGGCCTTTGGGACACGCAGCCTCCTATAGCAGCAGCAGCAACAGTCCTAGGGTGGATGCTCCTTAGTTTTACTTGGGCCACGTGTTCTCTCCTGAAGCAACCACTGTGCTCAGAGGAATGTACCCTGAGTTATAGGTCCACCCTTGGGACCGAGGGCAGAGCCTGACAGTGGACAGAGAAAGGGGAGGGATGGCTCCCCAAAGGGAAACTGAGCCACCAGTACCAGAACGGGATGGAAGAAGGACAGGAGGAATGACAGAATGGCCATCTCCTCGCCAAGACTGTGACGGCAGATTGCAAAGTCACAGGGATACTCAGGCATCTGTCTACAGCTTCCATTTGACTTGTGGAAAGTAATTTAACACACAATGTTACATTAAAGCAAGTCCAGAAGTAGAGTGCAAAATTCTCATGATTTTTAAGATGAAACAGGTCATTTCAAAGAGCCCTCGAGCCTCTAGCAGGCGGTTCAGGCTCACTCAAGACTCCCAGGGGCCCCAGGAGGGAGCTCAGTGGACAGGCTCACTGGTGGAGTCAGGGAGACCTGAACCACAGGGTCTCGCCCTGAAATGAATCATTCGGTATGTGTTCTCAGGCTAAATCGTTTATCTCCCCACCCTGGTTACAACTCCCCTGACAGGGCCTGTCCTTCATCCCTCCTATGCGGTGAGGAGCAGATCTTCCTTTGGGTTGAAGGACCTGGATGTTCCCACTCCCACCTCCAGCCTCAGGTACCTTGCCAGACTGGGTCCCACTGGAAGGCAGAAGTGGGAAAATCGAGGTGCTCTGAGCCTAAGCTGGGGAAAGCTGGAGACTGAAACAAGTGTAGCCCGGGCACCCTTATACAGGTCCTGCAGTACGGCCCCTGGATTTCCCGTCCCTTACTTTGGCTGGAGGACATGGGTGTAAGGCCACCCATTCGTCCCACTGAGTGCCAGACCCTGTTCCTGGACACTGTGGTGGCAAGAGAATGACAGCGTAGAAATTAAGTCGGAAGGCTAAAAGAGAACTCTCATACACGTGTCACTCAACGTACACTGACCCCACAGGAAGAGACTTAATTTACATCTTCAACAGGAAGTGACACTACCTCAGCAAGAGGCGGAAAAGACTCCTCCTTGACCAGGAACAGCTCAGCTAATGGGAGGAGGCCATAACTCAGCCAATGAAAAGTCACTATACTTTGAACTTTCAATTTCCTCCAGTGAGCTCTTGGCTTACAACAGCTCCTTTCAAGTCCATAAAAGAGTGTTCCTCTACTTTGCTTCTCCGGACTTGCGCAAGCAAGGTTCACCCTGAGGCATATCCATAATTACAGCTCTTTTTTGTTCCTGAATAAATTCATTTGCTGGAGAAATATCTGGCGATCTATTTGTTTAAGGTCAACAACAGCGTCTTTGTCCTCACGGTGTTCCCTGTCTGAGCAGAGAGCAGGGCAGGAGCTTAAGCATCAGGACCACCATAGGCAGTTGTGCAGGTTGAGCACTGCCCAAAGCCCCCAACTGAGGGGTGAGTGGGATTGAAATCCAGTCAGCTTGCTTATCTGTGACCCCTGGCACAAGGCTGTGTTTGCCCTGAGGAAGAGGCACCAGATCACCCTGTGGGCTAGTGGCAGCCTGCGGGTACCATGTTCTCAAGACCAGAGTCACATCTGAGGAGGAAGCTGAGAAAACCATGGCGATCTGAGGTACTAGCTCAAAACCTGGGTTTCCAAACCCAGCAGCAGCAAGAGAAGAAAGCAATTGTGTGTCAGTTAAAAAACTGGAAGCCTTCGTCAGAAGCCAGAAAGAGCTTGGAAGCCAAGAGAGACGATGGAAAGTCAGAGGAAGCTGGTGGGGTAGGGAGAAAGGTCTGGAGCAACCTGTCCAGAAGGGGCAGGTAAACTGCCCATTTCTCCCTGGCCCATGCCTTGGCCTTCGCCCGCCCTGCTCGGTATTGCAGGGACTGCCTTCCCCAGGCCCCTTGGCCTTCTGGCTGCTGGCGAGTGTTGTGTGCAAACTCCCTCACTGCCATTCCAGCCCTAGCTGTTGCCACTCCCGTCATCTAGACTACTCTTCTCCACTAGACTAACTTCTTCAGAACTCAACCCAGGGGTCACATCCTCTAGGGAAGCATTTTCTCCTTCGCAGAGCAGGTTGCACATCTCTCCTCTGGCCCCCACGGGAAGCTTCGTGATTCCCTGTCATACTCAGCCGATATATCCGTTTTCCCCCAGGGCACTGAACTCTCCAAGTGCAGGGTGTCGTCTCCCATCTCGACATCTCCAGCACCTGGTCCTGGCCTTGAAGAGGCAGGGCCCGATAATGTCTGTTGGGTGCTCACTGTTTGTAACGGGACGTGCATATCTTCTCATTGAAAAATCAAACAACTTGTGGCAGAAACTATTATTCTCATTTTCATTCCATAGATGAGGCTAAGTGACTTGCCCAAAGCCACCATCTTAAAAAGTGTTTCTTGGACTTAAGTCCCCTCCCTGCTTGCCCTCAGCTCCTAGACAGCTTCTGCTCCTGGAATGTTTTTCTAAGACTCTTTTAGAATAAACACAAACCCTCCCAGGATAGAGAACATAATTACTCACCTCAGTCTTGAGACCCATGAGTTTTCTAATCAGATAACCTGGCTTCAGATGCCAGTTCTGCTCTTTGCTATGTGACCTTAGGTCAGTTGTTTGATCTCTTCAAACTTTACTTTCTCAGCTGTAAAATGCGTTCAGTAGAGTCCCTGCCTTGTAAAGTTGTGTGAAAGTTAAATATGAAAAGGCATGCAAAGTCTTAGCACACAGCCTGGCGCAGAGGAAGGATTCTGAAATGTCAGCTAGTAGTAATAATGTAAGCTGATTTTTTAGATAGTGTGTTCTAACCCACTGCTTCTCAAATTTTAATATGCATGTGGATTACTTGGGGTTCTTCTTTAAATGCAGATTCTGACGTGGGAGGTCTGGAATGGAGCCTGGATTCTGCATTTCCAACAAGCTGCCTGGGTGATGTCTGTGCATGATCTGAGAACCACCCTTTGAATAGCAATGTTCTAGGTCAATTAGGAGCAAGACCTTGAGAGCGGGGGTTTGGTGGGGAGTAATGGTGCATTACTTTGGAACCAGAGACTCTGTCTAAGGTGGAAAGAATCTGGTGTCTGGTCAGGGCCCTGGGTGGGCAGAAGGGGAATAGTAGGAGGAGGAAGAGGCTGCACTGCAGACTGGGGTCTTCAGCTCTTAGCATTGGGGTAGGGGGGAAGTGGGGAGAGGGCAGGATCAGGCCGCCCTTCCAACTGCCTGCTGGCTCACCTGCAGATGGACAGTTCTTATCCCACATGCAAATATGTCTAGCTGCCAACTGCTGTGTCCCTTTGTCCTGCAGAATGTCACAGGAATTGGGGCAGCAGGTCCAGCAGGCAAGTAGCCCTGGGTCCTTCTTCACTGGGCTCTCTCCCCTGTTCTCCCCCTGCCCTCCATCCCAGTTAGGGGTGTGCAAGAGGTGTGGGGGCCCCTGTAGTGCTTAGTTTCTGTGTGGGATCTGGTCTGATTCCTGCCCTGTTCCCACAGACAACACACACACCCCATCCAGAGAAGGGCCCTCAATCCTCTTCTGACTAGAGCAGCAGCCTTCCAGCCCTGGGACCCTACCTGGTCACGTCTCTCAGACCTCACTTGATGAGACCAATAGGGGAGAGAAGGCAAGTGCTTAGGGGGAAAATCTGAATCACGACAGATTTCTAAGCAAAGCATGTCTTCAGTAAGTTTTAGGTTTTAGGAACCACCATTGAATGGATTGTTGTCAAATAGCCTCCACCGCATCCACTTTAATCATGAAAATACTCTTGCTAGTTTTGAATTTTTAGCACATACATACAGTTGGATAAAAAGTCAGGGACTTTTGTAAGTTCTTACAAGAGATCATAAGGGAAAGCCCCAGCCACCCTCCCTACCGGCTCCCAGGAGGACCACTCTGAATTCTTTCAAATGTTTCTGCTGGTGGTTCTCTACATACTGCAGGACAGTATGATTTTAAGGTGATTTCTAGACTTAATTATTTTAAGCATTATCTGTTAGCTTCCTGATTAACTTGAGTTTAGATCATCCTCGTCTGGATGCCTTTGTAAGTATAAATACTGTTATATTTCTACTCCTAGGCCCACCATCTTTCCCCAGTGTCTTTTGACTCTCCCTTGGTGAGATGAAGATACTAATATCTCTCCCTATTCCTCCTTCCCAAGCCTGGTCGACATTACTTCATGATTTCAAGATTTATGTTCCATTCCACAACTAAGTATGGTTTCTGTTCTTTGTGTATAGGCTGAGTCTAAAAATTGAAAATCAGGAAGCAGAGTTTGCATATTACAAGTAGGCAAATATTGATAGTGACTTAGCAAGTTACTGTGACATCCTTGTAAGCTTTTTGTTTGTCCTGGAGTTTCTATTTGCCTTTGTTTTCTTTGTCCTATTTGCCTATATCATATCCTCATTTTTATTTTAAAGTTTCGATCATATCAGAAATTCTAGCTGGCAGGGAATTATACTAAAAATATTTAGTCACCAACCAACCTAATTAAATTCAATAAATGGGAGTGATTCAGAACAGAAAGCAACCAGAATGGACAAAGCACTGGCCACCAAAGCACAGAGCAGAGTGCTGCAAGCCCCCGCTGTGCCAGGCATTATCTCCTCAGGGTCCAGATCATGGTGTAGCCCCAGGGACCCCCAAGAAGAGGTTGGGCAGTGGAAGAAGAGTGCCTCATGTTAACTGCTATTTAACAACCAATTCAGCAGTACTTCAACTGGTACATCCTGTCTAAACATCAGGCTTGCCAACAAGTCATTTTCCCTTGCGTCCTCCAGCCATCAGCTCCATCCAAACTGGCTGCTTTCTGGACCTGCTGCCAGTAGCCAGCCATTCTGGACCTCCCCTCCCCTGTTGTGCTCTGGGGGAACCCCTGTGCCCTAGATCCCATGGCTTCTTTCTTGGTTTACCCTCTTGTTTTTGTAACTATAATACCTAGTTTTACCATTTGATATTCAGTTCCAGGGATGATGTTAAATATATTTAACTACCAACTAATTTAAATTTTTAATCACTTGACATCTTGTTAAAAAGTCATACAAATATTCTGATATTTGAAAATCTCGCTTTTATAAAATTAACACCAGTGATACACTTTAGTTGCAGAAATACGGCACTTGCAATTGCTTAGAAGCCAGCAAACAAGAGAGGGGACCTCAGCAATCCATCCACAGTTGGGAACTCCCATCCTCTCATGATGCCTCTTGTACCAGGAGCGATGCAGGACTATCCAATGTATCAGCTGCACCATTATCAATCTGGGTATTAAATATCACAAGATGATTAATTATGTTCTTGCTATTTAGTTAAAGGTTAAATGCAAATAGAAGTTCTAAACGTGTCCTCCTGCACTCCAGTGGATTGTCTTACACAAACCCTAAGATGCCCAGCTCCCACTGCTTTATTCAACAGTATTTACTGAGTGTCTCTTATGCCCCAGTCTCCTGTTCTCAAGTAGCTCACTGTTTAGAAAGGAATACAGGCAAGAGAACAGACCATTACAACCAGAGTGATTGGTGATGTGATCGAGGGAAGCATAAATGTCTGTAGGAGCAGTAAGGGGAGACTTTACCCAGAGGAAAGAATGCCTAAATAATGTTTAGTTGGATGTACAGGTAAGTGAGTGAATGGATGGATAGATGAATGGATGGATAAATAGGTGGGTGGATGGGTGGATGGGTGGATGGACGCATGGATGGATGCATGGATGATGGATAGGTGGGTAGACGAATATGTGAGTAGATAAGTTGGTGGGTGGGTAGATGGGTGAGTGGCTGAATGGGTGAATTGGTGGATAGGTCAATGAATGAATGTGTGGGTAAGACGACATCACAGAAGGCAGTGGGGAGTGAGAACATAGTCCAGATCAGGGCAACCACCCTTTCCCTAGATTGTGAACACCAGAACTGTAGGGACAATATCCGAGGCATTCCTGTATTCCAGTGCCTCTCACAGGCCTGATACATAATAGGCATTAAAAAATGATAAGTATGTGAATCAATGAGAATTAATGAACACTACCAGTTCAGAGAGTTCAGCTAAACCTCTTTCCCTTCCTGTGCCTCAGTTTCTCTGTGTAAATCAGATACGAAAACACCCGCCACCAGAATTTATAATGCTATTGGTACTGCAGAAGGGAGACTGCTTGGGGGTCTGTTGTAGAATTCACTATGTGACAGACCTCAGGTAACTGGCATCTTCTACTTCACCCACTTTAGCACATCTGTGCCCTCGCTAAGGTAATTTGTGTGCACTGTCTTATGCCTGTTTAACAGATGGAGGCCACTGAGCCTCAGAGAGGCTAAGAAACTTTGAAGTCAGATCAATTGGGATTGAAATCCTGGCCCTGTTGTGTAGACTTGGGCAAATTATTTCATCTCTTGAAACCTCTCCAAGATGCAAAAATTAAGTGACGTAAATCATTTAAGCCCCTGGCACACAGGAGTTAATGGTTGTTCTCTATGCTGCTCACGCCACAAGTTACAGAGTGAGATTCTGTTCCTGCTATCAACCATGGTGATGTCTTTAAGTTAATGAACAAGAAAGGTTCAAGTTCTGCCTAGGCTATGGTGCTTCAGTATATGTAAGGAAGATTTCAATAACACATTTTGAAACTTGTTAGTTTAAAATAACTAAAATAATCAGTGAGCAGGTGTGGCCTTCCCCAGTTTGAAGGCAATGGGGGTCTCTAGTCATTTGCCACTGTGCCGCCTCTTGTGGTCCTATGTCCCATTTCTTTTCCCCGCCTGCTCCCTGGTGGTGAATTTGGGCACCACAGGCTCAGCATCCCACCAGCATTACTTCCTGCAGAGCCTGGCTCACGGCGCCTCGCGACGCCATCTAGTGACTGTTGTTAAGACTGCAGCACAGGAGGGAAGGAGTATTGCTAAACAAATGATTGACAATGCCTCGCCTGGCTGTCGGACTCCCCTGCTCCATCACTCACTGGCTGTGCGGCCAAGATTATGTGATGGGGACGTGTAGAGTGTGCTGTGGGAATGAGTGGCTGAGGTAGGAGACAGGGGAAGGTCCTGGGACACGTGGCTGTGTAGCGCCCGAGAGGCTAGGATATTAGATGGCTCAGCCCGGTAGTCCCTGAAGCCCCTGGGCTGGTGACAATTCCTGGGGTGAGGAGGAAGGCAGTGAGAGGGGGGTGCCTGGGAGGGTAGGACAAGTCAGCCCTAAGCAGGGGTAGAAGGTGACGTGGGTATATTTCAGAACCCCCAAAGGAGAGGGGATTTCCCGCCATGTGGTTTGGGAGTGGCCTGGGGCAAAGGCAGAACTGGGGTATAAGCAGGAAGGAGGAGTCACCTGTACTGAGGAGCTCTGCAGGGAGCAGTGTCCTGGGGCAGGTGGTGGCGAAGGCCTTTGATAAGGGGTGAAAGACAAGGAAGTTTGTTCTCTGTGAAACCAGGGATCCTAAGGGCTCAGTGGGAGGAACTGGATAACGGGCTATTCACTCC
This sequence comes from Rhinolophus sinicus, assembly GCF_036562045.2. Lineage (NCBI taxonomy): Eukaryota > Metazoa > Chordata > Mammalia > Chiroptera > Rhinolophidae > Rhinolophus > Rhinolophus sinicus. The sequence goes on from NC_133759.1 coordinate 38,952,609, forward strand.
TCACTGCCATGTAACTGCTCTGTCCCTCTTTCAACAGGCATAACTAATGGATCATTACACACTTCCCTGGTGAACCCTGAAGGGACCTTGCAATTCGCAGCACGGTTTTCCCAGGAAGTCACCAATGGATCCGATTAGGAGGGGGCAAACCACAGCCCACAGGCCAAGTCTGAACCACGGCCTGTTTTGGTAAGTAAAGTTTTATTGGAACACAGTCATGTCCATTCATTTACTTATGGTCTCTGACCGCTTTCATGCTACAATTTGCATAATTGTGACAGAGATAGCATAGCCCTGAAGGCCTAAAATATTTGCTATCTGGCCTCTTAAGAAAAATGTAGCTCGATTAGAGTCTGTGTGAGACGTTAAACACATTTGCTCTCCTTGGGTTCAAGTAACACCCTGCTTGGGACTAACTGCAGTCTTTAAATTCTTCCCTATTTTTGTTTTCTTTTTTGATGTTGAAGTAGTGTGACTTGCAGTAAATTGCAAAAAGTGCACTAGTTATAATTGGTAGCAAATGAATTTTTGCACATGAATACATTTATGTAGCCACCACCAGATCATGGTAACATATATATCAAGCCCTAGAAGTCTCTTCTATGCCCTTTCTCAGTCAACATCCCTGCCCTGAGGTCACCTCTACTCCGACCTATATCACCGTTAGTTTTGCCTGTTCTTGAACTTCATATGAATGGAATGACAGAGTACGTACCCTTTTGTGTCTGATTCTTTTCATTCATTGTACGGTCTGTGGGATTCCTCCACGTTGTGTACGTACCAGTACTTTATTCCTTTTTACTGACATGTAATAGTCCACTGTATGGCTATCCAGGCTTTTATCCATTCTCCTGTTGATGGACATTTGGGTTGTTTTCAGTTTGGGGCCCTAATGGAAAAGGCTGTGAGGAACATTCTTATGTATGTCTTTTCCAGGTATATGCACTCATTTCTCTTGAGTATGTGTACCTACAAATGGGATTTCTGGATCATGGAGTAGGTATTTATCTTCAGTAAACACTGCCAATCAGTTTTCCAAAACTGAACCACTTTAATTTTTTGAACCACTTTAATTGAACCTCAAACTGTATTTAAACGGCCTGAAAACCTTAGTTACTGGACTGATGGCTCCTAAAGGTGAACTCATAGGTGTTGTGGAGTAAATAAGAGAAACGCCAGAACCAATAGACCTGAAAATCACAGCAAGAACATAGGTGTGCCCACCTGGTATAAGTGTGGGTCAATAGGATGTCATCAATGCCATATATAATGAACAGTGCCTCCCTGGGCCACCAGAAACTGTGGAATCCAGGTAAGGCCTGGGATGGGCTCCTCAGGCTCCTCAGAATGATGTCTTTCAGTGTTTGGCTCACAGTAGCCATACTCACAGGAAACTGATGTACCCCCTCCCCCAGAAGGGCGCATATTCATAGCAGTAGGGTCCTGATATGGAATCAGGAAGGTTCTCAATGTGTCAATGTGCTGAGAAGGGAAAGCCTTAATCATGCATCTGCTTAGGAAGCATGGATCCTGAACCAGAGAGTTCTGAAATAATGTCCCACCCCAGGACTGAGGTCCCTTTCCAATGGCAGGACTGCCCAGGATCCCCTCTATTCAAGGTCTCTCTTCTTTTGACAATAATATAGTTTTCTCTCTGAATCCCAGGTTTTCTCTGCTACCCACCCTCTCTCTGCTGCTGACTTTTTGAGATGGGTTCATGTTTCTGAATTAGTTGTAGTCTCTCTATGCTAATCTGGTCAGCCTAAGAGACTTCCTCCGTGGATTTCATTCATCAGATCTGAGCGTTCTGGGGTCTCGCTATAGTACTTTCCATAAGAGTTTGCTTTAGAACAGATGGAGTTTCTATCCCCTTTGTGACATATGAATCCAGCAGGAAAATAGACACGCAAGTCAAGAGTTTAGCAGATCGGGTTGGACCAGGAATCAGATTTGGTAAATAAAAAAAAGTGGGTAAAATCATTCAGGGTATATAAAGCAGAAAGCTGAGAAGTTAATCTTGAGGAACACATCAAAATTTTAAGGCAGAGAGGGTAGAGAAGCAGGACCTAGAAAGAACCACATACTTTTTGAAAATAAAAACATATTCTTCAATCCTGCCAACATGTAATAGTTAGTCAACATGTTTGAATAATTTTTTCAGAAGGTTTGGTGCTATTAGTATTGGCACCTAGGAGAGCTTCCCTATGAATTGGTCACCAGAAAGATTTTGGACCAGATTCTGAGGTTTCTGATTGTCCACTCTGACCACATCCAACTCAGAGAATGCTTTGAGGGAATCTCTTAGATTCTGCTTCCTCAAGACTGAGAAGCAAAGGTCACCTGGACATCCCCCCAGCAAAACTGAGATGTGTGATTGCATAAATGAGAGCTCAAGAGTAGTGGAGAAGACGGTGCTTTAGGGAAGGTACCCAACGTAGTGCGCAGAACAAAGATTAGAGTCTATGAGGATGGAGGCCATGTCTGCCTTGTCTCTAGTTTTCTGTTGCAATATCTGGCTCTGTTTGGTGCTCAACAGATATTTATTGAATGGATAGATGGGTAAATAGATGGATGGATGATGGATGGGCAGTGGATGGATGACTGAGTGGATGGATGAATTGAGTGGGTAAATGGATAGGTAAGGAGATGGATGGAGAGCAGGGTGAGGTTTCAGTCACTTGTCTGGCAATATGGTTAAGTTTGCTTCCCTCCCCTCTCCTGTGGCCCAAACTAGCAGGACCCAGTAAGAAAATATAAAGGGACTTTGCTTAATCTCTTGAACTTTGGGGATAATAATACAGATTTCTCTTTCAAAACTAAGATTGATGTTTCTTTAGCAAAAATATTGTACATGTGGAACTTAAACCTTACCAAAAAATAAGGTTGAGGGATTAATAATAGATGTGACTATAAGACTTCTAATATATTTATACAGCCTCTACAAAAACACAGCAGAGTACCACTCAAAAACAAACCAAAAAACCAGCATCTCAATGGCATTTGAAACATTTTAAGTTAGCAGTAACGGGCCCCATATAATTTATTCACAAGAAATATTTTCAGGATATTCCTTTTCTGAAATTTCAAAAAGATATTTATAAACGAAAGGGGGGGGAAAGGATTTCATCCACTATGCATCTACTTGTGTTACTGCAAATACTGTGTATCTGAGAAGCACTGTTTTTCATCAGCTTTATCCCACGCAAATATTCAGAGCCTTTGTGACGTTGTGGTCAGTGTCCCCAAGTCACAAATGGAGTGACTCACCATTTTTCCTACCTCCATTCTAACGGCTCCTGAGAGTGAAAAAAGGACCCAGAGGTCCAGCCACATAGACCAGCACTTTGAACTAGAGGGACGTAAAGTTGAGGATGGATTCCTGGACCTACCCTATCTACTTCACAAGGTTCCTGGAAGAATCTCTGAAGAAAAATAGATGAGAGGCTCTTTGTCACTTTCCAGGCCTTGTGTAGCTTTACAATTCTTGTTGTGGGTGTTAGATAAGAATCATTCTTTCAGAGACTCTTATGTGCAGGTCAGATCATATCAGTCACCTGTTCAGAAGCCTCTGGCACCTCCTCTCACATGGCGAATATGAGCAGAGGCCTCCCCATGACCTACAGGCCCATCTGTGATCTGACCCCACTCATTCTCTGAATTCATCTCTTACAATAGTCCCTGTATTAACTGGGACTCAACTTGCCCAGCTTGATTCCACCCCAGAACCTTTGGACTTGCTGTTCCCTCTGCCCAGAATACTCTTGCCTTTGATATTTCCGCTTCTTCAATTCTCTGCTCAAATGCTTCCTCCTCACAGAGAACCTTCCTCACCAGCCCTGTCTAAAATACCATCCACCTCCTGCTCTATTCCTTCGCCCTAATCTCTTTCTTTTCATGACAATAATTTATTAATTTATTTATTGTCTGTCTCCTCAGCTAGAAGAGAATGTCCACGAAGGCAGGGAATTGTCTTTCTAGTTCACTGGTGCATCCATGACACTTGGAACATCAGTGGATGCTTGTGTTAGCTATGTATTGCAGTGCAATAAATCATCACAGAAGTAGTGGCTTAGAACAACACACATTTATCATCTCGGAGTCTGTGTGGGTCAAGATTCTGAGCTTGGCTTAGCTGAGTCCTCTGCCTCAGGACTTCTCATAAGGCTGCAATCAAGGGGGTAGCCAGGGCTGGAGTCCCACCTGAAGGTCTAACTGGGGAAGAATTGACTTCCAAGCTCATGTGGTTGTTGGCAGGATTCAGTTCCTTGTGGGTTGTTGGACTGAGGGTTTCAGTTCCTTTCTGGCTGAAAGGAACTGGGGTCTGCCCTCAGTTGCCAAGGGCAGGGGTCTCTCCATTGTGTAGCTCACAACATGGCATCTTGTTTCATCAGAGCCAGTGAGGGGGAGAGTTTTCTAACAAGACAGAAGTTACATTTTATGAAATTTAATTGTAGAAGTGTCATCTCATCAGCTTTGCCATATTCTATTGATTAGAAGCAAGTCCAGGTCCTGCCCACACTCAAGAGGAGAGGTGCTCACCAGTGTGAGCACCAGGAAGTGGGGATCATTGGAGGCCATTTTAGAGTCTAGCCGCCATATTATTTGCTCAATAAATACTGAATACGATTCAATCCAATTGTCAAAGCATGACACTGGGAAAAGAGAGCAGAAAGATTCAAGATTCTTGCAATTCATCTCTTGCACTATGTAAAACTACTGTGAAATTTACTTATTCCCTTCCCAGCTTCCCTCTGATGCTTTGTGACAAGACTGATCTATTTGCCCACTTGGGCTTTGAGGATTCACTCAGCAGAAGTGACCCACACACCACCCAGGCCTTCAAGAATCTACAACCCAAAGATCATCAGTCACAGAGCTTATTCCTTATCCACCAGGATCTCCAGAATCGGTGAGTTGCATCTTTATTTATTCAGTATTGGAAGTGGCGTTCTTCTTGAATGGGCACTTTGCATTTAAGAGGTCTTGCTGCTAGCCAAGTTAATAATGCATCTAATAAAAAGAAAGAAAGAAACACATTGTTCAGTTGGGTAGATCTTATTAATATGATTCAATTTTAAAAGGGCCATTACTTCAGAGTCTTGATGTCTGGGATGCTGTTAAAGAAGAATCTTTTTTTTTTTTAAGAGCCATCATGACAACAGAGAAATCCCCACAGCACTGTCTGAATCAATTATAGATTGGTCCACATAGGGGACTGGAACACATCCAGCTGATTGGGAATTCTTTTCTGTCTCCTTTGGCGAAAGCCCTGGCTTGTTGTCCAGAGTGAGCAGGAGGCCCAAATGTATCAATATTCACTGATGAAGCCATTGCTATTCATTAACAGTGACTTGATCAGCAGACAGTTATTGATCGCCAGGCTTGTGCAAAGCACTCTGGGGGATTCAGAGAGTCATCTGAGGAGGTGACAGGCCCACTGCAGTGACAAGTCACAGCCACTCGAGGCAGCAGGAGCCCCGTGGGACTGATCTCCGAGTGGTGCAGACCCTGTTCAGGGACCTGCAACCTCCACAAAAGACTCTGGTGCAGAATCATGATGTCATGATGTACATGCTGGACAGTTCTGTCCTGCGAGAGGGTTCCTGGTCTGTGGGAGAGGGCTGCACTAATGAGAGGCCTGAGACAGGGTGGGGGGAAACCTGTCCTGGGCCTTAATTTTATACAGACTCAACCGCCAAATTGCTGGGTCACCTTGGGCACGTCACTTGACCTCTCTAGCCATTACTGTTATCCTTTACATGAAATGGGATTATCGGGGGTTTTTTCCTGCTGAACCTGCAGTGATCGTATTGCAGTCTGTTGCTTCTTTGACCATATGTCTTCCCAGACAGACCCTGGGAGCTGCTCCGGCAGTGACAATTCATTGTTGTCTTTGAGGTACCCCGCACAGTGTTGGGCATGTCCCGGGCACTCGATAAATGAATGAATGGGGATTGGAAGCTTCTTGTAGCCACTCCATTCGTTGTCCACCCCTCTACACTGCCACTATGCTGGCCTCGCAGTCTTCCAAAGGGACCAGGGTCAATCCCACCTTTGGTTCTCCAGGACACTATGGAACACCCAGCTGTCCCAGGCCTGCTTCCCATCCCACCCCGACACACAAACTCAACTTCTCTGCTTGGGCCATTTGACAACCCAGGGAGGGTTCAAGGGAATGGGATGGGGTGTTGGAGCCAGGAACGATGGGCAGGGAGAAGAGAGCAGAAGAGAGAGGGGTTACGGATGTTTAGCTCCCTGCTGCCTCTAAGATGTGTGAGAATATGCTGGTGCTCTGGGCATGGAGGGAACAGCTAGAACACTAGCTAGTTAGATCTAACGCTGCTTTAGTTTCTTGGGTTGAAGGGATCTTTTGGGTGCTCACGCAAGGCAGGTAAGCAGATTTCTGACATCCAGGCTTACATAGACCGGGAAATAGTTGGTGTTTCCACCAGCCGGAGAGGAAAAACTTTATAATACATGGGGAATTCGTTAAAGTACTCAGAAGGGTATTATTTCAGTAGAAGGGTAAAACCAGCTATAGACTTCAGGTTGCTCTAGTCCCACATAACAAAGTTTAAAAGTAAAACTTGCAAAGATAAAAAGATTTCTAAGTAACTTTTATGTCCTAGAAAAAAGTGTTTAAATATTTTTTTAAATACAAGAATAAGAAAAAAATAAAACTTTTTGCTCTCTAAAAATACATTGCTATGAAAATAAAAATGCAAAGCATAGGCTGGGAGAAAATATTTGTGAAATGTATATCTGACAAAGACTTGCATCTAAAATATATAAACAGCACTTACAACTCAATAATAATAATAAGACAAACAACCCTATTAAATTGTTAAAAGATTTGAACAGACACTTCACCAAAGAAGATATACAGATGACAAATAAGCACACGAAAAGATACTCAATACCATTAAACATTGGTGAAATGCAAATTAAAACCACACTGCAATACCACTACATACCCACCAGAATGGCTAAAATTTAAAATACTGCCCACATCAAGTGTCTGTAAGGCTATAGAGCAACAGAAACTCTCATATGCAGCTGGAGAGAATGTAAAATGGTATAAGCACTCTGGAAAACAGTTGGGAAGTTTCTTAAAAAGTTAAGCATATGTCTACCAGATGACCCAGCCGTGTCATTCCTAGATAGTTACCTAAAAGCAATGAAAGCATGTGCCCACTGGTACAAGTACCCACACTGGTACACGAATGTTCATACCAGCTTTATTTGTATAGCCCAAACTGGAAACATCCCAAATGTTCATCAATAGGTGAACTGAGAAACAAACTGTGGTGTGTTTTTACAATGGAACAATATTCAGCAGGAAAACAAATTATTGATACATGAATCAGCATGGATGAATCTTTAAAAAAATGATGCTAAGTAAGTGTAAAAGTCCAGCAAAAAAAAGCATACATACTGTGTGATTTCATTTATATAAAATTCTAGAAAATGCAAACTACTCTATAGTGATAGACTTTAGGTCAGTGGTTTGGACTATGGGGGTGATGGAGAGAATCAAAGTGGGCAAATTGGAGGAATATTTAAGAAGGACGTAATTAGCAAGACTTGGGAAAGGACTAGACATGAGGGATGAGGAAGAGAGGGATATCTCCCATGTCTCTAGTTTGAAGACCAGGAAAAGCAGCAGAAGTGTGTTTTCTAAGATAGGAAACACCAGGTCTGAACATCAAATAAAGTATTCAATTTTAATAGGATGGAGTTTGTGGAGGTTCAGGTGGAATCACTGAGTAAGCAATTGGATGTTCTGATCTGTCGCTCAGAGAGGCCTGGGTGGAGGCAAAGGAACTCAGAACCCAAGTCATCTCAGCCAGGGTTCCAAAATATAAGTAACCTGAGTACACTGAGAGAAGGGGTGACTCCAACTGGCTTTGGAAGGCAGCTTCCAAAAAAATTCAACCTGACTATAAGATAAATGTATTCAGCTCCTCTCTGGACAATACTGAGATTGTCTTTTCATTAATGGTTTGATATAGATATAGATACAGACATAGATATATAGAGATATAGAGATATATATAGATATCAGTATATATTATAGATATATATAGATATTAACATATATAGATGTAGATACAGATATAGATATATAAAGATATAGAGACATATATATATATATATATAAATATATATGTTATATATATAAACAGATATAGATATATAGATATAGATATAGTAGAGAAAACACCGTAGCATAGTGAAAAGGGCCCTGAAGTATTTAGTAAGCCTAGATGCTAGTCCCGGCTCTCTCGTTATGTCACTGTGATTGATTTAGAACAAGTAGATTACTCCTTCTATTCCTTGTTTTCTCTGGCCACAGAATTCTGCATTTACTTTCTTTCAGCATTTTAAAGCTGTTTTCAGACTTCCATCTTTTCTGTATTGGGTCCTAACTGGAAGTCTGGTGTGTTATCTGGGCCCCACCTCTTTCATGAACATAGAATTCAGGTTTTTGTCTCCCAAGTAGCTATGAAACTTCAGAAAGCTCCACCAGTTTCCCAGTCTCCTCTTGTCTCCTTTCTGATTGGCTTCTAATTGTAAAATGAGAGGATGGACTTTTGGCTCATTCATCCATTCATCCAATTTTTATAAAGCATGTGCTAGGTACTGGTGTAGATGAAATAGCCCGAATCATTATTGTCCTTTTATTCTTTCTCAATGAGATTTGTGTGAGTTCATCTAGTGCTTGTTCGTTTCTTTTTTCCTTAGAAACATCTTTCGGTTGGGCTCAGAGTTTAGAGGACAAAGATGACCATTTAGATCTATGATTCAGCAAATTACTCCAGTTCTTTGGGATTTTTGGGGGCGGCTTAAGGTCAGGTTTAGGAGCCATCTCTTATTTTTATTTAACGTAGTTATTTTGTGTTCTGTTCTTCCGGATTTGCTTTGTAATTAAATTTTACCTAGATAGATGATAAAATGAGTTTTCCTTCCCTAGTTGCTCTCAGGAGGGGAAGGGGCTAGTATAATAAGCTAACTGGGGGTGGGGAGAAGGGATTGCAGCTGGTAGCTGGGAAAAGGAATCATGCATACATAAGTAATAGAGAACAGACCACCCTGGAGCGGGGAGGCTTGGATTACAGTATTTTTTTTTTAATGCATGTGTTAGGGAAGAGAGTCCAGCATTTTTTGCAAGAACTCAAGAAATGACCTTTAGCCTTTTGCAAGATATTTATTAGGTAGGTACAAAAGTGATTGCGGTTTAAAATGTTAAAAAACTTTTTTTTTTTTTAAATTGCAAAAACCACAATTACTTTTACATGAAACTAATATCTCCCTCAGGCCTGGGCTTGCCAAGAAGGGCGTGGAAGCATGCATGGGACAATGTTATATCTTTCTATCTCTTTATATCTTCATTTGATAGTCTCTACTATATTGACATAAATTTATTACGGATAATTTTTATTTTCACCTTGATTTTTATGTACTTTGTATTTTTCCAAGTTTCCACAAGGAGTCGGCACTTCTTTTATAATTAGAGAAACAAAATCCATGGTAAATGGAATTTTAAAATAATATTTGTAACCTAGATACTGTGATGGATGCAAAAGAAATGTTTTGTGCAGATGGATAATTCTGTTGTAAGACAGGATTGCCTGGTCCACAAAGCACCCCACTCCCTCCCCCAGGGCTCCCTGGTATTGGCACCTCAGGCTCTGATCCAGACACTTGTCTTCCCCCCATAGTCAAGTCCCTCTAACGGTGGCAACAGAAGCCCATTGTTTCTCTAAGTCCATAGCACAAACCAAAGGAGACTGTGCAAATACTTTCTCAATTTTTGCTCAATTTTTGCTTGAAATTGAATTGAAGATGGGCACCTGCTCCCTGGCCATTCTCTGTCTAGGCAAAGATTGCTTGTGTAAAATGACAGCTAATGTTGCCTCGCAGAATATGCATAACTTGGGTGAGCCTGGGCCTATTTTTGTAAGATGGGAGGGTTCAGCTTTTAATGATTTTTGAGAGTTTCCCTGGGGGCCAAGATGTGTATTTGGAAAACACTACGGAGCAGGCTGGGAATAGACTGGGAAGACCATGGTTGTGAGGCAAAGGCACTGCACTTTTTCCTTTATACTGTTTTACAGTCGGCGATGGGCATACTTGTCCTTCTATCAGATGAACAATGATGATGGTTACTATTTTGCAGTAACCAATGTGCCAGGAATTATGCTATAGGCTTGGACTGCTCAAGACTCTTTTGTTTGCAAGTGACAGAAAAACCAATTCTAATTTGCTTGGGAGAAAGCGGGGGATTTATTGGACATGTAATTGAAAAATCCAGGCCCTGGTTTCAGGAATGACAGAAAGCTGCCTATCTCTTGACTCTGCTTTCCTGTAGGTTTGCTACAATCTCTGGCATAGACCCTCCCCAGGTGCTGGCCAGATGGCCACCGGATGCCTCAGGTCAACATCCTATCTCCTCAATAACCACAAAGGAAAGAGGTTTGATGGGAGTAATGGTCTTGAGATGCTTCCCGTATATGTTTTCCCTATAGGAACCTTTTCCTGTAGCCCCTTCCTCCTTTATGGCTCAGCCCTGAGGTGTTATTGCCCAAAGGGGCAGGGCAGGGTGGGTACCACTCAGAACACAAAATCCACACAGAGGAGGAAGGAGACATCTCCTTCAGAATGGAAGGTGGCATAGAAGCCCTAGGGAATAGGGAATGTGAGGAAAGAGACTGGAGAGAATGAGTCTAGGCAGAGCACATGTGGGTTCCCAGAGGGGCCTGAGGCCACCTCTGGGCCAGGTTTTCACCTAGGGAGGCGTATGGTATAAAGTCAGAAATCCCAGGTATGTTGAGGAGGAAGCTGAAAGCAGCAATGGCCTGTGCCCCACTTCCTGTTTGGAACTCTGCCCCAGAATGCCTCGGGCCAACACAGGAGGGCTGCAGCAAAGTGAAATGCTGGTGTGGTGTATTTTGTGGGTTCCAAATGGTGCCTCTGAGTCACCTACAGTCCCCCTGTGATAGAGAAGGGATCCTAGAGCAGCCACATGTTCCCTGTGGGGCATGAAAAAGTAGCTGAGAAAGAGGGAACGACTCAACATGGGGTCACAGTTTCTGGGAGAACAAGATGGACAGGTGACCGAATCCTGCCAATCTGAGTCAGGCCCAAGCCTTGTGGGAATGGTCGGCAAAGAAGCTGTTTTTCTGCTGGATTTATTGCTGGGAAGTTGTGAGCCTGGATCTGCTGGGGTCTCACATGGGGCCTGGGAGTATAGCTCACATGGAAGGAAGGGAAACTGAGAGATGGAGACTCCCTGAAGTCTTTAGTCTCTAGAATTCAATCCAGGCTTGAAGCACATGTGCCCTGGGCTTTTCATTTACATAAGCCAATCAATTCTTTTTTTATTTAAGCAAGTGTGAATTGGGTTGTTTGTCATTTACAGCAGAAGGTGCCCTAACTAACCCATATTGGGAAGAGGGAGGCAGCACCAGCCCAGGCATAGAGCCTGGAATTAGTGAGAGGACAATCAAGAGGAGCCTGTAGATGGACATGTTGGGTGGGATGGGGTGAACTGAGAGACATGTAGGAAAGTCTGGGGTGATGTTAAAGGTGAGGGAAAGATTTCGTGCTGGGAGATACATGGTTCAGGGACTGGGTGGGCTTGTGTCAGCAGTCAGGGCAGGAAGAAGCTGAGGACAGTGTGGCCTTAGGGGAATGTAGTGAGAAGAGCAGGTTAGCAGGGTTTGGAAGCAAACATTGACTGGACATTCAGCCTTCAGGTGAGGAAGGTATCCCAGGTGGCTGGGAAAATGGTGAGACCACAGGGTAGGTGGGGTTAGGAGCTGCGAAGAGAGAATTTGGTGCAAGACATGCTGATTTGAGATGGAAAACCAGAGAGTAGGTAGAAATACGGGTAAAATATCTGGATATAGTGGGTAGATAGGGAGTTATCAATACAGGAGTGAAATTAGAGGCCAAACGACTAGCTCCTCTAGAAAGTGTGCCTGGAAGTAAATACTGATGAGTGTCTCTTTTGCTGGAGGCCAGTTGTGCTGGGGCTCGCTGTAGACCTCGAACTGACACCACAGACCTCTCTGACAATCGCAGTTGGTCAGATTATCTCCCACAGAGAAATCATGTAGGAATCACCACCAGCTGGAGGTATCACACAAATGAGGTATCAAATCAAGTGAAACTCTCAGACGCCTCACAAGAGTTGTAGAAATCTGTCAAGCGCTTCAGTGACTTGTTCCGAGGAAGCATCGGGGCTGGGAGAGAGGCTGCGCGGACTGCAACCTCCGAAGGGCACCCGCAGACCATCCTGAGACAGAGCATCAGCGAGGTCTCCAGTTGACACACCGGGCCGGATGTGGTCGGCGCCGGAAGAGAAGCGTGGAGCAGGCTGAAGGCGGGGCGGTGGGGGCGGGGGGGCTGGCACGGTGGCGAGAATCGTGACATTTTGGGGTCCACACGGCAGTGGGAACCGGGCGGTAGCGGACTCCAAACACGCTCATCCAGCCCAGCGCCGGGACCAGAGTGGCGTCGGGCCAGGTATACGGCCCAAAGTCGCCCACACTAGGGCCCCGGGCCCGGGCCGGATCTGGGTACTCCTGCCTAAGTGAGCGTCCATGCAGTCCATGATCCCAAGTCTGGCGTTGTGAGGCGCGCAGCAGCCCTGCGCGCATGTGGCCGCGGTCACTGTACACTGGGGTGCCTGTGGCCGTAGCTTTTGCCGGCCGGGTTCTCTGCAGATTGGCCCGTCTCTGGGGGCTGTGTTTGGCCTCAAGGACTCAGCGTCCTCTCCATAACCCCTCATGTGCCCTTCTCCCCAACCGGACCGCCCCGCCTCGGCGCCTCTGGGGCGGAGCTCAAAGGCGCCTGGTGCCCGGTGGGCTGAGCCCGGAGAGCGGCGAGATCAGCAGGGGGCGCTGTGGGCTGTTGCGCTGTCCCGTGGTCCGTGCGCGCGGCCCTCGCCTCCCCTCGCGGCGAGCGCAGAATAGGGCGCGCAGCAGCGGAGCTGGGCCCCGGCCGGGACCATGGGCGGTGAGCACGGTGCGGGCTGGGGCCCAAGTGGTCACCGTTGGGGATGAGCGGCGCGGAGACTCCAAGCGGGCAGGCGTCCCAGGGTCTGGAGTTGGGAGACAGGGGGAGTCCTCTGGACGCCCCGAGGCCGGGGCGACCCGGCAGTGTCTCCTGTGGGAGAGTGGTGGCGGGGCTGGGGTCGGCTTCCGAGTACTGGTCGGAACCCCGCAACTAAACGCCCCCCTGCATCCCCGCGCCCTCCTCAAATCCCAGGCCCCCGACTCCCTTCCTGCCCCAAGCCACCACCACCCCCCGCACCCCCTGTCCTAGCCCCCCGCCGCCTCTCCAAGCCCCAGCACCCTCGAACCCGTCCTGCGATTCCGCCGCCTTCTTCCCAAGCCCTCGCCCTCACCTCCGGGTGGGCGCCTCGCCCACCCCCGCTGCCTCCCGCCTCCACACCTCCAGCCCCGCGCCTCTCCTGCCTCGCCCGCCTCCACCCCGCGTCCCCGCCCCTCCAACCCGCTCCTGTTCGGCCCCCGCCCTCCTGTAGTGGGATTCCAGCCCGCACTCGAGCTCCCGGAACCCCCCTTCCCAGGCAGTTCCGAACCCTCTCGTCTCCAGGTAAGAAGGCGGCGGCAACTTTTCCGTGGCCTTTCTGGGGGTGGGGCTGGCTCCTCCTGGCAGCTACCTGCGTGGGGCGTCTGCGGGTGTCCCGGGGCCCCGCGTAGGGCCGCTCCGTGCGCAGGCTGACGTGCCTGGAAGACTCAGGCTAGGACTGCGTGGTTCCAACCGCACGGCGTTGCTTTAGCTCGTGAACTTGAATATGTCGCGATCTTTTGTCACACACATACACACACAATTGCATCTGCTTAGGGCAGGTTGCTTTCTTTGTGGCTGCAGCGGTCTTTCAAGTTGTACCTGTGGATGGTTAAAGGATTCGTGGTGCAGGCGGATGTGGAGCCATATTTTCCAGCTGGGGCTCGGCATTCAGCTGTAGAGAAGGGGCTCCGTGGGGAGCGAGGCTCTTACCGCCTGGGTAGCCAGTGTCTTCGTGGGAAGGCTAGCCTGCTTTGTAAGCATTCAAAAAGTAAATCAGGACAGATGTGGAATCAGATCGGTGCGAAGGGGCAAGTGTGAGGTGGATGGCCAAGGGGACCTCAAGAGGATTTCTCAACTTGGGGACATTTGTTGCTCTTTGCAGAAGGCCCTCGGATGAAACCGAGTGTGGAGCAGACAGTGCCGAGCCCAGCCTTCCAAACGTGACGTGACTGTAGACGGGGCTTGGCAACAGCTCCTTCTTCTCAGAGGTGTTGGTGCCCAGTCTGGACATCTGTGGGAAGAGAGTTTAAAGCAGATGGTTTGACAAGCCTCCTGTTCCCTGGAGAGAGGTGGAGATGCATGGTTACAGCTTGAAAGCCAGTGCGTGAAGCTACCCCCTCCCTTCTCCTGGCTTTCATTAAGTCTTGGATTAAATTAATTGCCTACTGCAGAGAAAGGACATGCAGGGGGTACGTCTCTTTTAGGGATTAGCTCCTGGCCAGCCCACCCTCACTGATGCGTGGGAGGCTGCTTTGGGGCACCAAGGACAGGAAGGACCACCTGGCCTCTGGAGCACAGCACCCCGAGCATTTGTGAAACTGATATCCGTACCTTTTTTTTCTTTTGATTGGCTTAATAGTAATGAGCTCAATATTCCTTCACTCTTAAATAGTGAATTAATAAGTAACTAGCCCCAGGTCACACTGGGGCTCAGAATGCTTTCTCAGAGTGCCCACACATTCCTGCGGGCATCTCCTTAGCTCTCACCACTCTGCTCTGTGATGAGTTGTTGACCATCAGATGCCCAACTAGCCAGGGGAGGAGGTGGAACTATCGCTGTGGCCCCAGCACCCTGCCTGGCACCCTGTAAGTGGTAGGTACTCAGTGTTTGTCTAGTAAAAAAAGAAAAAAATGGATCCCCCTCTTGAATCCAGTCTGTCTGAGTCTATAACCCATGTTTTTCCATTGTGCTGCACTATTTTCAAAATGTCCTTAAATTAATCAAATTTCATGTGTATGTGTGTATATATACATATATTCTCATTAGAGACAAACTCATTTCTGTGTGTATTTGGGCAGAGAGATCAATTTATGGATCAGCCTCTGACAGCTGGGTCCTAACCTCAGTGGGGACTCCAGAATTTCCAGGAAGTAAAGCAGTTGTTCTTATCCCAGAATTGGGGTGAGAGGGTGATGGGCACTCTGGGATTTAAGGCTTTTTGCTGAGGGGCGAGTCCTCCACAGCTTAACCTGTAGGGCCCTGAGCTGCGGCCACAGCCCCCTTAAGCACCCCCTCATCCCTGCCCATGATGGAGGAAACACTCAGGGACACCAGCTGCCACTTGCGGAGGCCACTGGCTACTTCAGATTGCACCATCTTCACTCCAGTGGGCGCTGCCTACCCCAGATAACCACTTTCCAAGCAGAGCTCAAAGCGTCCCTTCTTGCACATTTCTGGCAATGTGGTTTGCAGCTCTGCTGGGGGGAGGGAGGCAGGTGTTTTGGGATGGTGTTTCTGGCAGAGGTGGCTGTGACCCACTGGCACATGGAGCAAAGTCCAGTTCTTCTGACTCTGTCAAAGGTCAGCTCTGGAGAATACAGCCAGAGGCTAAGGGGGCGGGATCACCCTGTGCCCCCTTTTCTCAGGAATCCGGAAAGAGCTGGAATTCAGACTGTCACTTGGAGGGGGGAACCTGCACAATCCAGTTTTACGGCTGTCATGGGCTTATCTTTCTTACCCAGACTATCTCTGTCTCCAGGTCTGGCTTTTACCCAGAATTCCTGCAGGTGGTGAAAATCTATTTTCTAGAAGAGGTTTAATTAATGCCTGCAACTTGTGAGTGAGAGAGAAAAAGAGGGAGGGAAGGAGGGTGGGAGGAACCGAGACTGACTGCTCCGGAGGTGGGTAGGCAAAAGATGGGAGAATAGCCAAGGTTCTAAAAATTCAGAGGAGATTTCAACCCTGGAACAAGGTTCTTGGTTGGTGGATTAGGACTTGCTCCCACATTCTGGTGTGGGGGTTACCATCAGGAGCAAAGTCACTACAACAGAAAAAATGGCCCTGAAATGACCTGAAATAAGGTTTCTGGGCCCCCTGTTCTGGCTTCCAGAGAGCTTTGAAAGCCAGCCGAGAGATGAGCTTAGCAAGGTGGGAGAGCACTGAGCCACTTTAAGTTTTTGAATGAGGGTTGTGCCCCTTTGGATATGGTGGCTTGAGCAACATTGGTCTGGGGGCGCCACCTCACACCTGAGATGCTGAAGGAAGGGCGAGTCCAGGTGAGTGGCTAAGGTAGAAGCAGCCAGGAGGGTCTGTGCACCTGCATTTAGGGGATGAAGAAGAGGCACCAGCTGCCTTCTGGTGGGGTGGTGGGCATTTTGACAGAAGCAGCCTCTCAGGGCCCTGTCAGAAACCTGCTCGGCAGCCTTGCAGATGGATTAGGGCCTGTGGAAGTCCATAAACCCAGAGGTACTGCAAAGCACCCATTAACCAGGAATGAATTACAGGGTCTGCTCTGAGTCCAAAAGGTAGGAGGGCCGGAGTGGCCTCACTGAGCCACAGACTCCAGCCTGCTAGCCTCCACCCTAGAACCAGCAGGCTGCCCTGAATGCCTGGGCCTGGCTTGGGGAAGCCACTGCTTTTTGGAAAGGAACATGTCAGTCAGCTTCCTTCCAGAGCATGAAGGAAGTTAATGATTAAAAAGGCACCGAGAAAAGACCTTAAAGGAGCCTTGTGGAGTGGTTCCTGCAGCCAGGAGGCCACCTGCACGTATCCTCTTGGCTGGGTTGTCCATGCGTCCCTCTGTCTCTCCCTTTCTGTCTTCCTCCCCTGCCCCAGCCCCATCCTTTTGCACTATACACACTGGTAGAGCCTCCTTTGTGCTGGTGCTCTGCGGCAGGGGAGAGTTGGGGCAACTCACACATCTAGTGGTAGCAACTGTAGAACCTCGAACATTCTGTTTGCACTGTCACTTCCCCAACATACACACATTCACGTTTCTGTATTACTAGGCATACCTTTTTTCATTTGCTTACCACTCTCTGTGCCTCTGTGTATAAACCAACGTCCTTAGAGAGAGAGCTATAATCAATAGCATAGAAACTGGAGCTTTAAAAAACAGACTGAGTTGAAAATTATTGCACCTAGTTTTGACACCCCCTCTCCCTCCTCTTCTCTCAACTCCTGTGTGTGGTTAGAGTCATCATTTATACCAAATTTACAAACAGTTTGAATACTATTTGTCCTCCCCCTCAATTATATGAATACAGGTGTCTTTCCAACCAACAAAACCACAGCTTACTTTCTTAGACCTACCTCCTTCTTGGATCCAACCCCAAACTTCAGGCCTTCAGAGCTTTAGTAATATCACTTTGAGCTTTTTACATATGAAATAAAATGCTCTTGCTTGCTAATTTTGTCATCTGCTAATATAGGAGAATCTGAAGTTGGAGAAAGACATTGACTGCCTCGTTAACTCTTTATGCTTCTAAAATGAATGTAGCAGCGGGATTAAGGTAGAGAAAAGTTTTTAAAGTTATAGTAGGAATGTCTGGAGGCTCAGAAATAATAATGGAGGGACACAATCTTACAGGAATTATTAAGCTTTAAACATTGTTACTAAAATGTGGAGAGATACATAGGAACTTCTATAGTATAGGAAAGTATAGAATTTTGACAAGTATAGATTGATTAGTATAGAAATTTTGATCTGTCATTATGTTGAAATATACTAATTATTATGATCATACATTATGCTTACATAGTACTTTTTATAAATAGGCAACTATATCCCTGATCTCATTCAATCCTTCCAGAGAGTCTGGGATCTTCTTAGAGATGGAGAAACAGGACCACAGGGGATTTAAAAGGCTTCCGCTAGAATTCACATATCTTGAACAGAGAATACAATGTAAACCTAGATATTTCTGCTACAGTTGCTTGATAACCAAATGTGGTTACATAGTTATTTGAAAATTATGGGTGGTCTCCAGCTTAGGTATTGATTTTCCTTAACAGTCAAACAAACGGCAACAATGTATGCTTAGCACCACCAGAAACCTCCTGGGAGATTCCTCCGGGTTTGGGGATGTCAGAGGTTCTCTAGTGACTTTCTAATACTGGCGTACCTGACTTTGGTTGTGCGTGCCGCACAGTGCCGTGGTTAAGAGTATAGATTCGGAAGCCAGACTGGCTTTGAATCCTGAATCTACCATTACTAGCTTTGCATCGTTGGGCTAATTACTTAACCTCTCTGTGCCTCAGTTTATTCATTTGTAAAACTGGGCTGATGACAATAATACCTACCCCCGTGTATTGTTGTGAAGCTGAAATGAGATTGTATATGACAATCTTAGAGCAGTGCCTTGCACATACTACGTACTTTAGAAAGGGTTAGTGGTTATCACTCGTCATTCATTCCCTAAACATACATTCATGTTTCCAGCAGACTGCACTAAGGCAGTGAATATAGGCAGGAAAATGGATAAGACACACACAGTGCCTGTCCTCATAGAACAGAGGACCTTCTACTTAAGTTCACAGCAAAGGACACGAATGGTAATTCAGACGTCTCTCCGTCTCTCCGCTGCTCATCTGGCTCTTGGCCATCTGTCATGGCTGTGAGACTCTGGGGTGTGGCTTAGTGTTGGCCATGGGGGGTAAGGGGACTGATGACCGTTAGCCAGTATACACTGGTATGACGTGGCCTTGCCAGCTATTTAAGACAGGTTCTCATTTGATTGGTCTGTGTCTGACATGTGCTGGTTGTTAATGATGTAATTATCACTCTTGGCTGAGGGTTGTTAGTAGGAAGTGTGATAAGAGACCATACACTCAGTATGTACTCACCGTGTTGCCAGCACAGTTCTTGGTCCTGGTCGACAAAGTACTGCCCTAGCCAGTGTTTCGGACTGCCTCTTCAGCAACCCCAGAAGCCCAAGAGACCACCAGAGACCCAGTTCTCTGGGTGAGGAATGGCATAGCTGCTCCTGAGGGCAGGCAGGGGACCCGAGGCCGAAGGCCAGAGCACCGTATTTCCTGTGTCTTCCGGCTGGTCTCTGGGAAACCGTGTTGACAGCCTTGGGTTTAATAACTGGTCCTGCAAAGGGCGGTCCTTCGTCCTCAGCGCTTGCCCTCACTGGCTCCCTGTGTCCTCCCTGTGTCATGCGGGAGCAGGCAGCCTGCCCAGCTAGCCCCTGCCGTCACCCAGCTGGCGGAGGCTTCCAGGAACAGGCCTGAGGACTAGAGAGACCTTCTGCGATTGCTGCCCCGGGAGCCTGAGCACTTCTCTGCCTTGTGAGTGTCATTCGCATGCCCTCTGCTCTGCACTGGAGTACTGTATACTAATAAGTGGCAGTCAGACTGGAAACCTGACCACCCCATTGCCTGCTTATTTTCAAACTACTGGAATTTAAAGTCAATGAGACTTTGGCTTTTGTTTTAATACTTACCCCACACTTGGAAAATAAAGAAATAGCAAGTAATGACGTTCATAAAAAAAAAAAAAAAGAACCAAAACATTTACTTGTATGTAAGCAAAACTGAATTAAAAGAAGGAAAACCTTGGGGCTGCCGGATGGCTCAGTTGATTAGAGCACGAGCTCTGAACAACAGGGTTGCTGGTTCACTTCCCACATGGGCTGTGCCCCCTGCAACGAAAGATTGAAAATGGAAACTGGGCTTGGAGCTGAGCTGCGCCCTCCACAACTAGATTGAAGGACAATGACTTGGAGCTGATGGGCCCTGGAGAAACACACTGTACCCCAATATTCCCCAATAAAGTAAAATAAAAAAACAAGGAAAACCTTTTCTCCAGTTTCCAAATGGTTCCCCTAGGTGCTCTGACTTCTCCGGTCTTGGTTGCCTGTTGATTTCCCAGGTAATCAACTGGGGTCTTTTGTCCCCAGTTTGTCTCCATCACAGTTCCTAATGGAAACACAGACCTGAAAAAAAATCAAAGCTTGGACATTTGTGGTCAAAGGTTATGGCATGGACAGTATATATATATATATATATATACACACACACACACACACACATATACATATATATATACGTGTATATACGTATATATATTTGGCTGTCTTCAGGGTGAAAAATTACTGTGTCTTTGAAAAAGAAATTATATTTTAGGTGATGGCTAACGTCAGCAGGCAAGAAGATCTAAGCCAGGCTGCCTCATCCTCAGTTCACATAATTTCCAGCATTTCTAAGTTAATGGCATATGATTTTTTATTTTCTCCTCTTGTGCATCTTGCTATAATGACTGCTGATTATCTTGAAACAGCTGCATTAATTGATGGTGTTTAACGACTCAGCGTACAGCAAGTAATTGCAGTTGGTTTGGCTGAGCACAGCACATTCTTTCCACTGACTTTTTAGCTTGAGGAGTGTTTGCTCTGCGTGCAGGATGCCAGAAGGGGAGCTGGGAACTCCTTGCCTCTGCCCACACTCCACTGGGACAGCATGTGTCATCACAGCATCCCGTTCCCACTGGATCAGGATTGTCTACTCATGGGCCCCATTTGACTGGGAGCTCCTGGAGGGCTGGGGCCACACCCAGCTCATCAATAAAGCTTCAGCCCTTGGCACAAGGGCTGGCATGAAACAGGCCCTCATAAAAGTTGGGTGAATGAATGAGTGGTTGCAAAGCAGTAAGGATTGCGTTTGGTTTCGAGTAATGGAAAGTTCTACCGGAGCCGCGTAAACAAATAATGGTTTATTTTTCTCATGTAACAAGCTGTCTGAAGGTAGGTGGTTGCTGGCATTGGTTTCAACGGCTGTTGTATGTCTGGACTGACATTTCTGTTATTTTCTGGCCTTTCCTTCTGGATGGCAAAATGGCTGCTGCAGGAAGGCGATGCAAGCCACGTTGGTGCCTTTTACCAGGAAAGTAGACATTTTCTTCAGAACACCCAGCACATTTCCCCGGACATTTCATAGCCAGAACTTTGTCCCAGTTAAAAGGGCCATGTGAGTATTTAGCAGGGCACATTGCTACATAGAATAGTTAGGTGGGCTCACTAATGAAAAAACAGCAAATCAAATATGTTTAATGGCTCACATAGGCCAGACATTTACGTTTTGCTCACACAAAGTTCAAAATGGCTGTTTCTTACCAGTGGAGGGGCTCTCCTCCAAGAGGTGATTCAGGCGCCCAGGCTTTGAAGGCTTGTTTGCATCAATCAGCACAAGAGGAAGGAGCATGGACGATGGTGCGGGAGGATTTTATGGACCGAACTTGGAGGTGGTGAATGACTTCCCCTGACATTCCATTGGCCAGGGCTCAGTCACATGGTCACACCTCCTGCAAGGGAGGCTGGGAAAGGTGGTCCAGCCCTGTGCCTACGAGGAAGACAGAGGGGTTTCATGATTAGCTGGCAATCTCTGCCACATTGTCCTTCCCCTTTTCCAAATCAAGATTCTCTTAGGAAGAAGGAATGAACATTCAGGGGCCACTGGGGGCGTCTGTCTTAGAAGATAATACTGTGCTAAGAAGGTGCCAGTCAAAACTAAAAATAGTCCTTATTCCCAGATCATCTGTCTTCAGTCCCTGCTTCTGTTCCCACCTTTGAGAACTGGGCCAGCAGGGCCATGGAGGGGCCTCATTAGCCCTGTTTCTTGCCCCAGGGCATGTTCTTAACAGCTTTGTGGGAATGATTTCTAGTTGAACTCCCTGAGCATTTGGCGGTTACCCCAGAAGAAATGGCCTTCAGCACCCCCAAGCCCAGAGGAGCCTATGAGAGCCCCGAGCCTTCCCTGTGAGCCTGTAAGTGCCCCACTTCCTCAGCTTTCCAAAGTGTCTCTTCCTCTTCAGGCCGACCCAGGCCACATCCAGAGGGGAGGAGAGGAGAGGACAGAGCAAGGAGTGTCCTCTGCTTCCCACTTGAATTCATTGAGAAATGTTATCGCAACCACTTCCTACTATTTGTTTTCAATACATATTAATGAAGGATCCATTCATTGATCTACTGAGTTTTAGCATTTCGTTCTTGTTCAGTTTGTGGTAGGTTCCTGTTACAGCATTCTTCTTGGTGCCCTTTTTACTTCCCTCTTTCCCTCCCTCCCTTCCTTCCCCCACACACCTACTGAGCATCTGTTGCTTAGTCAGCTCTGTGTCCACCCAGCCTGGGGGAGGCGGACAGGAGGCTGGCGTGAGCCTCATGTGGATGAGTGTTGTGGGAACGCTGTGGTTGCCCAGTGCTGGGGGACCTCACCCAGCCTTGGGGTCAGTGAGGGCTTCCAAGGGGAGGGGGCATTTGAGCTGAGTTGAAGGATAAGCAAAAGTTACCCACATCAAGGAGGCATCTGGACTAAGAGTGAAATGAGCACAGACCCTGAGTTGGGAGAGGGGACAGGCAGGGTTTCAGGAGGACCTGTGAGTTGTCCAGGGTCTTGGAGTTGGGTCGGGATGGTGCAGTCATTCGCTCATTAAACACAGTTACGAACAAGGCAGATAAGGTCCCAGCCGTGAGGGAGTGCAGGGCGTGGGACTGTAACGGGGAAGGAGGCTGCAGAGGAAGTTGGCCTGAATGTGAGGAGGGCTTGGCTGCTGTCCCAGACGGCTCTGAAGGGTTTGCTGTTGGAAGCCGCGTAGGAAATGTGCCCCATGGCTTGTGCCATCACCTCTCTTGCCCTGGGCCTCTGTCTCCGATTTCTTGTCTGATTCTTTGCCCAGGCATGACTCAGCCTATAAAAGTAGAAGCTAGCATCAGAACACTAGCATGTCGTTGGTGAGGAAAGCTGCAACTATTGTTACCGGTCAAGATATGTGCTAGTAAGGTTTTGGATGGAGTAGTTTCTTTGAGCCCCAAGGATGGGCTTCTCAAGTTGGCTAACACTTTATTTTACTCCTTTCCACTCACACCAGTCCTTCTGACCACTCGTCTCAGAATGTGTCCTCGTTGTAGCTATGACCCACCCTGTGAGCACATTGAATGAACGTTGGACGCTGAAATCACCAAGTGACGGCTTGCCTTGCCATGGGCCGGCCTGCGTGGAGGGGCCTGGTCATCCCCATGAGGCCATGCGGTCCCTCGGGTTTACCTCAGGCAGGAACTATGTCTGCGCTGCCTGAGCCTGCGGAGAGGACTGGCTCTCACCAGCTCGCAGTTTTGCTTTTCCTCTCCCCAAGGAAATGAGGGCTGAGCCTGGGTATTGAAGATGAGCCATGCGCTGCCTTTATTGTGATGAATGGCCCCAAGGGTGGTCTATTTCATTCTCCCTCCCCAGCCCTATTTATTAGGGTGGAATTGGCAGTGCTGTGCGGAGGGCAGAGGGTAGAGAGGAACCTTCCGGCTTGTCTAAGCCCAGTGCTGATTGGAGGGCACTTTGTTTCCAGGTAGGGGAATCTCAGGCTAGACAGAAACTCAGGACAGTCCTGTGGTGTTTACTGGGTGCCTTCGTGTATAAGGGTTGTAGGGAATGTGCAGAATAATAAAATGAGGAGGGGGATCCTCACTACCTGTGATATTGTAATTTATAATAAGAAACATATTTGTTCTTTGCTCCTATTGCTGGCATGGAGCTCCTAAAATCCTTGGAATTTTCTGTGACAACAGCAATAATGGTGTCTTTTGTTATATTAATGAGGTGATTTTGCAAAGCCCCCAGATAACCTAAGGATGGGGGCTGGTTGCTAGGGAACCCCTCCATGTGTTTGAGGGTTCGAACTTTCAGTCCTATACTTAGACTTCCTGGGGGGGCGGGGGAAGGGGCTGGAGGTTGAGTTCAGTCACCAGTGGCCAATGACTTAATCAGCCGTACCTATGTAATGAAACTTCCATAAAAACCCAAAAGGACAGGGTTCGGAGAGCTTCCAGGTTGGTGAACATGTGGAGATTTGGGGAGAGTGGTGGGCTTGGAGAGAGCAGCAAAGCTGTGCGTCCTTTTCCATCTATGTTGCCCTGTGCATCTCTTCCATCTGGCTGTTCCAGAATTATATCCTTTTATAATAAAGCAGAAATCTAGTGAGTAAAATACTGCTTTGACTTCTGTGAGCTGCCCAAAGAGGGGGTCATTGGAAGCTCCAATCTATAGCCAGTTGGTGAGAAGTACAGGGGACAACCTGGATTTGTGATTGAC
This sequence comes from Rhinolophus sinicus, assembly GCF_036562045.2. Lineage (NCBI taxonomy): Eukaryota > Metazoa > Chordata > Mammalia > Chiroptera > Rhinolophidae > Rhinolophus > Rhinolophus sinicus. The sequence goes on from NC_133759.1 coordinate 38,976,730, forward strand.
GTCTGAAGTGGTGAGGGGGCAGTCTTGTGGGACTGAGCCCTGACCCTGTGAGTTCTGACACTATCTCCAGGTAGACAGTGTCAGAATTGGGTTGAATGGTAGGATATCCAGCTGGTGTCAAGAATTGCTTGATGATGGGGGGGGGACCCCCACCACACGCACTGGAATTGGGTGCAGAATCGTTACTACCCTCAGTGCTTTCCAGGCAATATCTCAGCTCATCCCTTCTACCACCCCATGATGTGAATAATTTCACATTCCACCAGCATATAAGCTCCATGAAGGTAGGAATTTTGGAATGATTTGGTTACTACTAATCCCCATTTTCTATGACTGTACTTTGCATGGAGCAGATGCTCAGTAAATATTTCTTGTATGAATAATTGAATCACCATTTATAGGTAAGAAAACTGCAGCCAGGAGAGATTAAGTAATTTTCCTGAGGTGTCACAGCTGGAAGGTGGCAGAGTCAAAGGCCTGGATCTCAGTCCCCGAGAAGGCCCACAGCCTGTCTAGCCTGCCATTCTGACCAAATGCAGCACAACCTTGGCAAAACCCATCAATTGTGTAATGATGAGCTGCAAGCCCTCCTACTTGAAGGTCCAGAAGGTTGCCTGTGTTCTTGCTGCTGGCACCTGCCTATAACTCAAGGAGAGGATGAATATCCATCAGCAGTAGTGTGTCCATCAGCGGCTCCACGGTGACGACGACAAGGCACCTTCATCCTGTCGTGCACGTGTGCAGGAACCTTCTGTGCCCCCTACTCCTTTAGGGCACCTAGTCTGGCCCCAACCATTCTCCATCCTGATCACTGATGAGTGACTGCATAAAGCCTGCTGTCAGTCAACAGTCCAGGGAGGTGTGGGCTTCACACACAGACACACACACAAACACACACACACACACCCGCACACCCGCCTCTGGTACCTCTGTACACATAGCGTCTCCTCCTGGAAATGCCTGTTCACATGCGGCGTACCCACTAATATCCTCCCTGCCCTTTTAGTCTTAACACTGTTTCTGCCTCTTCCCTGAGGCCCTCTCTGAGCATAGGAGCACAAAGAGCCCCCAGCCCCTACAGCCTCAGCTGTCCGTGCAGTGCATTTCCTAATGGCGTTCTGGAGCCCGGGGTTCTCTTAGTCAACTGCTTTTATTTTTCTTACATTTCAGGTTCCATGTTGCGTTGAGTTTTGAAAAGAGGTACTCTTTCAAAACTACTGGTCTCTTTATAATTTATCATGTACCTGCCTGGTAACTTCTTACTTAACTCCATTGTTTAAAAATATTTTAAATAAGTTTTATAGTTTTCTTTTTTCCTGGTTCTGGTTATAAAAGTAATACATGTTTGTTTAAGAAAATTTAGAAAATGCAAAAAAAAAAAAAAAAAAAAAGAGTAAATGAGAAAAGAAGTCTTTCAGGACCCCACTACCTGCTTTAAGAGTGGTAAGCCAACCTTACATCTTGTAATTTGTTTTAAAGAAAATTAAGATTACTTGTAATCCCAGCCATAACCACACGTAACATGAAGGATATAATTTCTCTTTCCAATTTTTTAAAAATTGTTGATGAGTAAATAACTTTTACTCAACTTAAAAAATAGCAATAGGTTTAAAATTCTAAAGAGTATGCAATAAAAAGTTCCACTCCCACCTGTTTCAAACCATAGTCTAGTTTTGTCACATCTTCTTTATAACATAATTGAGCTTAAACTGTACATGTTTGTATGATAGCTTGTTTTTTTTTGATTTAACAATATAACATTTTCTTCTGTCGTTACTAATCTTTTTTTGTTATTTGTACACAATACATAGTAAAAACAAAGCATTAAACAAATGAGTAAAATATTGAAAAATCCACAATAGAGACAACCACTGTTAATTTGGAGGCCGTCTTCTTCCAGACATTTTTCTGTAAGTTTATATGTTTCCTTAAAATTTCCACATACCTATCAAGACATGCAAATGTATGTTTTCACCTCCATGAATTTATACTGTACTGTATCTATTAGGCTGCTCCTTGCACACACTGTCTCTCTCATATATTTTTAACTCGGCAGTATCTCCTGGAAGTTTGTCAATGTTTACACCTATACCTACCTCTTTCTTTTTTAAGGCTGAATCATGTTTTATGGTGTGGACAAGCTAATTTTCCGATCATTTCCCTATGGTTGAACGTTTGAGTTGTTTTAAAATTTTTGTAATTATTCCTATGTCTGTCTTGTGCACAGGTGGGCATTTTTGAGGATACCCAGAATATGAATTCTTGTGTGATTGTTTTAAGGAGACCAGTTCTTCACAAATTCTGTTCCATTTAACTCTGAGAGGGAGCAGAGTTTGCCACTCCAAAATATACCTTTTTTTTGGATATTGGTTATTTTAAGCAGCCTGCTTTTAAGAAACTGTAGGGATTCAAAATGAGTCTCCCCAGAATGTGCCACCCGAGCCTGCAGATTATTTCCAGATGCAGACAAAGTTCAACAGACTCACGAAGAGCTTTGTGCTTCCCCCTCACCTGTCTAAAGAATTTCAGATTAAAAAAACTGGTGAAAGGAAGGGAACTGTTACCTTAGCACAATATGAGCAAAGGGGGGCCAACAGGGAGGAACCCAGTAATGTCTGTTAGTTCGACTCCCCTCTGTGTCCTATTGTTTCTGGGTGTCCCAGCAAGAATTTGTTCATCAAATGTTTGTTCCTTCTTATCTACTTACGAATTGCCTACCTTCCCTTTGAAGTCCAATGTACTACCCCCCTTTTCCCTTAGCTCACGAGGACATAGAAGCCCGACTACCTGATTTGTCCTGGGATCCCATAGTTTTACGGAACCCCCGTATGTACATATGTAATTAAATTTGGTTATTTTCTCCTGTTAATCTGTCTCATGTCAATCTGAGTATTAGACCAGTCGGAAGAACTATGAGGGAAAAGAGGGGAAATTTTCCCTTCCTCTACAACCCTCTCCCCAGCGGTGCATGAAAGAATTCATCCTCATTGAGACTAACATTCACTAGAGCAGATCTTGTTATTGTTTGCCAACCTGAAGGCTGAGAAATGCCATGTCATTTTTAAAGTTGTATTTCTTTCCATCGTAGTTTTCCAACGTACATACCGTGTTTCCCCAAAAATAAGACCGAGCCGGACCATCAGCTCTAATGTGTCTTTTGGAGCAAAAATTAATATAAGACCAGCATATTATATTTATTATATTATATTATGTTTTATAAGACCTGGTCTTATTTTACTATAAGACCGGATATAATATAATATAATATAATATAATATAATATAATATAATATAATATAATAATATATATTATATTATATTATATTCATTTTTATTAATTTTATTAATTATATTATATTATATTAATTTTTGCTCCAAAAGATGCATTAGAGCTGATGGTCCGGCTGGGTCTTATTTTCAGGGAAACACAGTATACACATTTTTTAAAATTTAGAGTTATGCGGTGCATGGTTCTGTATTCTTTTTTCCTTTTTCATGTTAAGTCACATTAAAATTTTCACATTTTCTTTTCTGGTTCATTGAATTATCTTCAAAAGCTCCGTTGTTCAGGGGTGCTACCTTACTGCCATCCCCCGGAGTGGACTTTATTTTAGTTTACTTATGTCCTTCATCTCCAAAGACGCTGAGAATGACAATAGGAAAGAAAGGAAAGCAGGAGCACCTTCTGCAGCGAATTGACACAGGGTCTGTCCAGTAAACAGGAATCCAAGTAAAACCTGAATTATTTGTTTGCTCAGGGACTCAACGCTCGGATATTTAGCAGAGAGGTGCCTGAAATGTCACCATGAGCTCTTGTTATTCACAGACACTGAATACTATACGTTGAATAAAGAAGCTTCACCTTTTTCATGTGCTCCATTATGAAAAGTGCACAGCTTTGTTATTGTTTGGATGGAGGGATTATGATGCTTCTAGACCATTCAGTGTCAGTGTAAGCCTCCAGAAGGCAGTGTGGTGGATTAGAAATAGCCTTGAACTGGCAGGTTGGAAGAGCAGGCTTCAGATTCTAGCTCTTCCCCTGACTGCGATGTAAACCTAAAGAATACGCTCATCCTCTTGGGTTCCCTGGTAAGGATAATAGCTCAACATCAATGAGAACTTTAAAAATTAGCATGTTCTAATAATGGGATGGGCTGATGTGGTATCATGAAATAAATATTTGGTCTTTGTCCCTTTGCCTGGCACACAGCTCCTAAAAACCCTTGGAATCTCCAGAGTGCTAAGTGTCTTTCATATGCTAATGAATGACTGGCGGCCCCTAAACAACTTTTGGATGGGAGTTGGTTGCCAGAAAAACCAAGGCATATTAGAGGGTGGGAACTTCCAGCTTCACCCCCTGACCTCCAGGAAGGGGAGAGGGGCTAGAGGTTGAATTCAGTCACCAGTGGCCAGTGATTGAATCAATCGTGCCTAGGTGATGAAACCTCTATAAAAACCTCCAAATGGGTTTAGAGGACTTTCCGCTCTGTGAACACGTTGAGGTGCCAGGAGAGTGGTATGCTCTGAGAGACCATGGAAGCTCTGCCCTCCCCCCGTACCTTGCCTGTGCATTTCTTCCATTTGGCTGTTCCTGAGTTGTATCCTTTATAATCAATCTACAGTAACAGTAAGTAAAATTTCCAGAGTTTTGTGAGCTCTTCTAGCAAAGACATGAGAATGGGCGATTTATAGGTGGTTGAGGAAGACTGGAACATACCTGGCAGGAAAATTCTTGCTGGGCACCTCAGAAACAGTGGGGGAGGGGGTGCTATCGAGCTAACAGTCCCCTGCCCGAAGCCCTCTTATTTACTATACTTAATTCAAATTAGGCTAAAGCCAACATCCTAAGATTCCCTTCCTAAAGCGGTTTTTCTGTTTGAATCTCTTGGGCAGGGTCCAAGGTTCTTTCTCAGTCTTGTTTCTTAATAAAAAGCTTAAAATCAATATCCCAAAAAGGCAGCTTCAGGGTAGCAAAACTTTGGTTCCCTTAGTGGCTTAAAACAGCCATCGTTTTACTGTTACCTTCATGGTCTGTGGGTGGACTGGGCCCAGCTAGTGTTTCTCCCTCAGGCTTCTCCCAGCTATTCAGGCAGTGGCTGATCTGAACTGTCCGAATATTCCCTCACTCACACGTCTGATGCCTGGACCAGGAAGTCTCGAACAGTTTGGGGCTACTTGGGCACCCCCGTCGCTAGGTGGCCCCCGACCCGGTCTTTCTCCAGCGTGGTAGCTTTAGGACTCCAAAGCAAGTGGGCCAGGAAACAACAAGCTAGATAGAATCTGCGTGGACTTTTCTCACTGGCCTCAGCCGTCACACAGCATCGTTTCTTCTATCCCATGCTACGTATCGAGGTGTCCCAAAGTCTGCTTAGGGGACCTAGAACCCCCTCTTGATGAGAGATATGGCAGAATTGGTGAATGGGCTTTAAAACCACCACACTCTGCTCTCCCGAGCATTTCAGTCTTGGCTTCAAACCCGCCCACCTGCCTTGGACACCAGTCTTCCCAAGAAGGCTGTATGATGGCCTTGTGTCGTGGTTGCAGCCTGCTCCTTGGGACTCTGCCTCTCTCCGCTGCCCCAGGCAGCTTCAGAAAGGTACAGTTCTTCATCTCAGGTTCTTTCTGATAGCGGAGGTGGTGCCTCTTGTGAACAGGCACCCCCAGCACCTGCCCATTTGACTCCCCTCCTAACTGGGTTGCCAGAGGACATGCAAGGACACAGGCCCCAAGTCCCCAATAAGCAAGGCTCTTTTGAGGGTCTGAGAGATGGCCAGGATGGCGCGGGACTACAGTGTGGGGGTCGAGATGAGGCTGGACTGCTAGTGGGGCCTTGTGGGGCCAGGGGCAGGGTTTGATGGTCATCCTAAGAATGTTCTGGGAAACTGCTAAAGGGCCAGAGTTCTGATGACCACCTCCCAGGAGAATTATAGAAGACAGTCCTATGAACTCACTTATATGTGTAACCTAAACAAACAAACACACAAAACTGAGCTCATAGATACAGAGAACAGATTAATGGTTGCCAGAGGCGGGGGATGGGGTTGGGGGAAGGGGGTCAAAAGGTACAAACGTCCACTTACAAAATAATTCAGTCATGTGACGTACAGCATGGTGACTGTCATTCATAACACTGTAGTATATACATATTTGGAAGTCGCCAAGAGAATAAATGTTAAAAGTTCTCATCACAAGGAAAACAAATTTTATAACTATGTATAGTGACATGTTAACTAGACTTGTGGTGATCATTGCAGGATATATACAAATATCAGATCATTATATCATGCCTCTGAACTAATGAATGTTATATGTCCATTATAACAAAGGGGGGGGGGGAAGGACTTCAGGAAGAAAAAAGATTTTGCATTGTTTTTAAATTAATCTGTTAGAATGTGGTTGGTTTTTCTTTTCTTACAAAAGAAGACTTTCAGGTATGTTCAACTTGAGAAAAGGAAACAGATCTCCATCCTGAGTGAATCAGTTCTAACAAGTTCACTGATATGGCAGTCTGTGCTTAGTTATTACAAGGTTGGTGGGCAGAGCCAATCTTCCATAAGCAGCAGAGTTCACAACGCTGACTACAATCTATGACCAACATTCCTACCACTGGGACATCCGCTCACATCCAACTAACAGTGAACAACGAACAGTTCCCAACTAATACCGCAACCAACCTTGGAAGATGACTGTTACAACCAACCTCTAAATATTACAGGAAAGCGCTTTGCCCTATTTAGTAGACGTACTCAGAAATGTCATTTAGAAATTCAATTTTACGACGATGATACAGAATCAGTATTTGCTCCTTTAGCTTAAGTTTGTGGAAACGAGGAACCTCGCTACCCAAATGCTTTGCATTCTCAGAAGCACTTGTGTCAACAACAGCTTCTTCCCCCACATGCCTCATTAAGCACCACTGATTTTGTTGTTGTTGTTTTAGAACCCCTAGTAATTTACAGGGAAACATGACCCTCTCTGGAAAACTTGAAAGGCCTGGCATCCACTGAGTGAGCTGGGCGCCTCTGTTTCAGGGCCTCTGCCTGCCTCAGCTTCAAGTTAGGTTCCAGTAAGCCTCAGAGCCCAGGTCACAGTGATGTAAAGATGTAAGTGATCAGAACTCTTCCCCAAAATGTTGCCTGATACTAAGCTTAAAGGGTTGGCCTCCATCTGTACATTTAAATATTCCTAGAAAACTCTTGCTTCAAAGCAATGAAATTGATTTCATTGGTGTATTTTCAGGTGGATAGCAGACCCATGAATGGAAAGGAATTAACCGTAAGTGAGCTACTATGATTCAGGTGTTTTAGATATATTATCTTGCTTAATCTTTATCCAAAGCCTGTACTGTATACCGTGTTTCCCCGAAAATAAGACTGGCTCTTATGTTAATTTTTGCTCCAAAAGACACATTAGGGCTTATGTTCAAGGGATGTCATCCTGAAAAATCATGCTCGGGCATGTTTTCCGATTAGGTCTTGTTTTCGGGGAAACACGGTATATGGACAACTATTAGTTAGCATGAGTGTTAAACTACTATAACAAATAAATCCCCCAATTTCAGTGGCTTAACACAATAGATTATTTGTCTGTTACAAAAAAACAGCCCAATTTGGTTCCAAGACCGTGGTATCAATGATCGGGACAAGTGAAAGGGGTCTAATTATTATTGTAAACAATGCTGCAGTAACATGGGGATAGCTCTTCAAGATAGTGATATCGTTTCCTTCAGCTATATACACAGAAATGGAATTGCTGGACTATATGGTATTTCTATTAATTTTTTGAGGAACATACACACTGTTTTCCATATGAGCTGCACCAATTTACATTCCCACCAACAGTGCACGAGGGTTCCCTTTTCTCCACATCCTCGCCAACACTTGTTGTCTTTTTTCTCTTTAATAATAAGCATTCTAACAGCTGTGAGGTGATTGCTCATTGTGGTTTTGATTTGCATTTCCCTGGTGATCAATCATGTTGAGCATCTTTTCATGTACCTGTTGGCCATTTGTATGTCTTCTTTGAAATAATGTTTATTCAGTTCCTCTGCCCATTTTTTAAATCAGAGTGTTTGGTTTTTTGCTATTGAGTGACATAAGTTCTTTATATGTTTTGGGTATTGACATCTTATCCAATATATGATGATTTGCAAATATTTTTTTCCATTCCATAGGTTGCCTTTTCATTTTGTTGATTATTTCTTTTGCCTGCAGAAGCTTTTTAGTTTGATGTGATCCCATTTGTTTATTTTTGCTTTTGGTCTCAAATCCAAAAAAATCATTGCCAAGACCAATGTCAAGAAGCTTACCCTCTGTGTTTTTTCCTAGGTGTTTTAGGGTTACAGGTCTTTCAGTCAAGTCTTGAATCCATTTTGAATTAATTTTTGTGTATGGTGTAAAATAGGGGTGCAGTTTCATTCTTTTGCTTATGGCTTTTTAGTTTTCCCAACACCACTTATGGAAGAGACTGTCCTTTCCCCACTGTATAGTCCTGGATCCTTTGTTGTGAATTAATTGACCATATACGTGTGGGTTTTTTCTGGGCTCTCTGTTCTGTTCCATTGATCTAAGTGTCTGTTTTTATGCCAATACCATACTGTTTTGATTCTATAGCTTTGTAATATAGTTTGAAATCAGGAAATGTGATGCCCCCAGCTTTGTTCTTCTTTCTCAAGATTGCTTTGGCTACTCGGGGTCTTTTGTGGTTCCATATAAATTTTAGGGTAGTTTTTTTCTAATTCTGTGAAAAAATACCATTGGAATTTTGATAGAATCTGTCAATTGCATTGGGTACTATAGACATTTAATCAATATTCTTCCAAATCATGAGCACAGAACATCTTTCCATTTATTGGTCTTTGATTTCTTTCTTCAACGTCTTATAGTTTTCAGTGTACAGATCTCTCACCTCTTTGATTGAATTTATTGCTAGGTATTTTTGATGCAGTTGTAAATGGGATTTTTTTCTTAATACATACCTCTGATTGTTTGTTGTTAGTGCATAGAAATGCAATTGATTTTTGTGTTGTGCTTTCTTATCCTGCAACTTCACTGAATTTGTTTATTCGTTCACAGTTTTTTGGTGGAGTCTTTAGGGTTTTCTACATAAAAGAACATGTCACCTCCAAATAGATACCATTTTGCTTCCAATCTGATTGGGATGCCTTTTACTTCTTTCTCTTGCCTAATTGCTGTGACTGTTGAGTAACAGTGGTGAGAGTGGCATCCTTGTCTTGTTCTGAAAAGCTTTCAGGTTTTCACCTTTGCGTATGATAAGTACCACTGACTTTGAGGCTGGTGTTTCATTACAGCTTTTACCGAAGCTGAATCAAAGTTTTGGAGCTTATAACTGTTATTCCCTACTTTGTTGGAAAGGAGCTGGAGCTAGCCAGCAATTCAGAGCCCTTCCCAAGCTAAATGCTTGTGATTCTATGTGTTCTTAACTCTGTCTTTGTTTCACTTGTCTCTTTATAAGTGAAAGGTGAATTTAAAAATGTTTTACGAGCCTTTTTTGAATTAGAGAATCCTTAGATCTCAGCACATGGAGCCCTGTTAGAGGTCACACATGTCAGCCCCCACACTACCCCAGCCAGTGGCTGCCTGCACTTGACCACCTCCTTGGGCAGGAGGGCTCATTCTACACTGTACTGATGCTGCCTGCCTCCCACTGAACCACCTGACAGTTTTCTAAAAGATGTTTAAGGACATGGGGTGCCTGCCCACGGGCACTGGCAGTGATAACTATCCACAGAGGACCTGCTGCCCCATGATTTGTCATGACTGAGTCACGGAATGGGCAGCAATGAGCACAGAGTTTTGTCAAAGCCCTGTAGGTGAGTGCAATCCCGGCCTGAAAAAGGCCTCACTGGGTGAAATGCCTTCATGTACGGTGTACAAGAGCGCTGCTGGTCATGTATCCATCAAGAGCAAAACTGTTTCTGTGTAGTATGGTTAACACAGAAGAGCAGCTTTCAGACAGCATAAGTGGCCATGGCAACCTGCACTTTCACATGTGCTGGGTTCACTGCGATTCTCAAGCCCTTGTGCTTTTTTTCTTGCCTTTAAAAACATGACTTTTACCACCTGCGTCTTCATTGTACACCACTTGTATTTGAATTTTTGCAGCCCTGCCTATTAATCCTTGTGTGCTTTCCTTGACATTTTAAGAAACTTAATTGACACAGTTTGCTGGCAAAATAAAAAGAATCAGTGATATTTTTTAAGTGGCTTTGTGGTGAGTAAATCATGCCAACTGCAGGTTCTCCATTTTTGTTGTTGAGGCAGTGACAGTTGCTCTTGACATTCTAAAACAAGAATACCGTTTTCAGATGTAGCTACTTCTAAAACTTAAGAATAAGCAAAGCCGCGAAGTGGAATGGAACACAGACTTCTCCCAAAATGTCAGGGGTAGAAAAACCACGGAAGAATACATAAAAGTGAAACTCCTGGCTTGATGCATTAGTTATTTCAATCTGATCTGGTGCTGAGAAATGCTGGCCACCTTGAGCTGGAGAAAACCTCAAAGGAGAAAACCACACGAACGTGTGGTTCACAAACAAGAAAAAATACCCCATTTTTTTCAGGGATTTAAAAATACTAAATCTGAAGGTTATCCACGTCAGCTCCTTTCTGGAGAGAAACGGTAGGTAAATAATTTGTGTTGCATATTTAAACACATGTAAAATAGGAATCCAAGGTCTTGCCAGTAGAGCATGCCCAGTCCCAAGGCTGACGGACGCTGCTCTGCCATTTGTCAACTGCTGAATTATACGTGCGCAAACCACCACTGATGTTTCTTAAACATGTAATTACGACTGTATGTGCTTTGATTGCTAGATCTGAAAAGTGCTGGTACTGTCGTCAGATGGCTGGGTTTGAGAATAATTTTTTAGAATAATTGTGCGTGTTGTCAAGCCTTCTCAAAGTGGGGGTTGTTGCAGACATCCCCCTGCTCCCGCGCCCCTAAAAGAACTCTGAGCTGTTCAGGCCTCCACCCTCACCCTCCCTGCATGGGTCTCCGCCAGGAGGGGCATCCCAGTTGGTTTTACCCGATTGTTGTGGCCCATTTCGGTGCCATTGATTGATTTGGGCGTTGGCCCCTGGCACAGCTCTGGCCATTACACTTAAGGGAAGTTGCCGGAGGGCTTCTGGAAAGCCTTCTTTGCTGCTGATAGAAATGTGTAGCATTGTCCCTTCTGCCTCTGCAGATTGCTAAGTATGACAGGGAGGCCTGGGAGTTTGGCCACAGTCTTATGATCGTTGAGGGAAGCTGTTCTAGGGAGAGGACAACAGCGCGATGCCAGGGAGCCTGGAGATGGACAGATGCTGACTTTCTGATGATGCCTTTGAGGTGCTGAATGAACTGATCCTAGTGCTATGACTTGTTATGCAAGAATGTTGATGAGGCCCTTTGCATTCGCTAGTGTTTTCTGCTACCGGCAGCCAAGCCCTTGTCATAGATGCATGAATTATTTAAGATAAAACAAAAAAATAAAACTGCGAAAGAACAAAGGTTCCTACAACCATGTCTCATTTGTATCGTATCTAAGAGTGACATACAGCCTAGTCAGTGACAAGCGCTTCCTGCTTAATGCGACGTATCATGAATGTGTATGTGCTTATTCGTCCCTATCTAAGAGGGGACCCCGAGGAGGAGGACTTTTAGTGCTAGTGGCAAGTTCTAGTTAGAAGACCTGTTTGGCTGCTTTAACAAAAGAGAGCTAGCAATGATTTTAAAAGGTTGTGAGATTGATTTTTTTTCTCTCTCAATATAATTTGAGCTGACAGGCAGTCAGGGAGATGGGTGGTCTATCCCATGGGGTCATCCAGGGTTGCTTTCTGTCATCCACTAGGGTGTCTCCATGTGCCTCAAGAAAGCTGGCTCACTGCCACTCCAGTGATTCAGAGCACGGGAAAGGGGGAAACAGGAAGCTCAGTGTGGGATTGCACATATTACTTCCGATCACAACTCATTGGCCAGCACTTAATCATATGACAACTAGTTGCAAGGAAGTCTGGGAAATATTATCTCTCGCCGGGTGGCCATGTATCCAGCTAAACCCTAGAGGGTTCTTTAAGGAAGAAGGGGAAGCATAGACATTGGTGAATAGTGAGAAGCGTCTGCCACATAGTGTGTCCTCTGCAGGGAAGAGGAATAACATGATGAAGAGGGTGCTGGGTGCCACTCTGATTGGAAGCAAGGGTTTGAGCCGCGAGGGCCTGGCTCCCTGAGCAGCCTCAAGCCTTGTGCTGCTTCTGGCCTGGCCTGGCCTGGCCTCTCTTCCGGTCAACTAAGAGACGTGAACCAAGTGGTGTATAAAACCCCATTCAAACTCTGACTTTCTCTGGCCTGGCTCCCTGGGCGTTCTATTTCTAGAGTAGGGGCAGAGACGGGGGCAGGCAGAGTGAGTGTTTCACATGTGGGTGATGGGTATTAATACCGTAAGAGAAGTACTGCTCACTTTTACTGAGCATTTATTAGGAGCCAGGTACTGTGTCCCTTACACGTATTAATTCCATTAACCCCTACACAGCCTATGAGATGGACTCTACGCTTATTCCCACTTCATAGACGGGAAAACTGTGGCTCAGTAAGGACTCCGGGCCTTGCCAACTAACCCCTGAGCCCACGCGCTTCCCTGTGTGGTGTGGGAAGGAGCGGGAAGGAGGTGGGCTTTGTGGGGCGTGGCCAGATCAAAAGAGCATTGGGTCTGATGCCACCCTTTGTGCAGGGCCAGCTCTGGTGCTGATCTGCAGTGTGTGCCCCCCACTGGTCATCCCCTAGCCAGGAGGAGACTGTTGCCATTCCTGTCACATGGGGGCATGATACAATGGATTACATCACCCCGCACTACCCCAGGGTAGAAGACAGGCTGTTCTTCAGGAGGTGAGTACCTGCATGAAAGAGGAGCTCTGGGAGTGTCAGCTGCAGGGCAAAGTGCAGAATGTTCAAGGGGAGGCCCACCACACAGCTCTTAGGCGTCCTTTAAGGGGTCGCCCCTGCTGAGAAGAGCAGGGAGGCCTCTGGGCCTGCTCCTGTCCTGTATTCCCAAAGGAAGCCGGTGCTGGGAAGAGCTAGAATGCTGGCCTAGAAAATGAGGGTTGGTCCATGAATTGGCCTGTCTCTCACGCTGGCACTGCTTAGTGGCATGGATCCTGGAATCAACCCCTCTCCCTGCTCCAACCTGGAAGTCTGTGGCTTTGTGCCCAGAGGGGACTCCAAGGGGTGTGTTGTCTGTTCCCCTTGGTGGTGGGACTCCTTGGGGCCAGTGGGTAGGGAGAGTGAGGCCCTTGCAGCTCACCTGCCTGTGGATACCAGGCCATAGGCAAACCCTCCCATGGAGGAGCAGACAGAGACGAGGTGAGATCTCCCCAGCCCAGCCCCTGTGCGGCCTCTGGGCAGCCAGCTTTTCCCAGACAGCAGACTCACTGCGTGTGCAGCTGTTGAGTGGTGCCTGGATTCACCCACCTCCCTTCTCTGGCTCCTCTCACGCATAAACGATGCAGACTCACTACCACCCCCAACCGTCAGTACAGTCTTACTTAGTGCTCTTTCTTTGGTTCATTCTGTTTTCCTATAATGCGATTCAAGCTCCAATCTGCTCTCAAGACTGAGCTCTGGCTGAGCCTCCTCGAGGAAAACTACCCACCCTCTCTGGGCCTGGGTGGGTCTCTTCCCCTCCACCATCCCACTTCCCCCAGTGGTACTGGTTTCATATGGCCTAATGGTCTATTTATATTTACTCATAGCTCCACTGACCAGACCCTGCTCTTGCTTTTTTTTTTTTTTTTTAACTTTTAATTTCAAACATACACAAAAGTGGAGAGGGCCATATAACGCACATCAAGGATCCATCACCCAACTTCAACAGTTGTCAACACTTTGCCAATCTTGTTTCATTACTTCATTCTTACCTCCCCCCCAATATTTTAAAGCAATTCCTAGATCTCATATCATTTTTTTCCACAAATACTTTCATATATTTCCGAGTGAGCTTTAAGATGGCAAAAACTATTCTATATCCTGTGTCCACAGCAATTTAGATGGTGCCCGACACGTAGTGGCTCTTGGAAAACATGTTGTTTTGAATTGACTGACTAGATGAACGAATTGTTTCAACTTTTAGAACTGAGTCTGCAAATTAGATGGAATTTGAATAACTGGAATGTGAATAGTTGCTGGGAGCCCACAGTTTCCTTGGTGCCTGTTCCACTGGGGGGGGGGGGGCTTTCCAGGAGGTTCAGGAATCCGTCATTCATCAGACTTTAGGGTTGGTTTATTTTAGACAAGCATCTCTGATTTTGCAATTAAACTCTACTTTGAGGTGACTTTGGACAGAGAAGGCTATTAAGATATAGCTTTTACCTTTGCTTGGTTCATATTTAGTTCACAATTATAGACTTGAAGTTGGTTTTTTGTTTTTTGTGTGTTTTTTAAATTATAGTACTGTATTTACTTTGGCCAAAATGATTAGGACCAAAAAATATATATATATATATCAAAGTATACAATACATCTGAAGAATTTTCTTTAATGCCATCTTTCTATTCCTGGTAATGGTATTTTAACTACACAAATGAGAGATAATTGAATGCACATTTTTCTTTCAAGTAGTTGTGGTTATGTTTAAAACCCTAAATTTTGTACACATTGAAGGGGACCCTGAAGCAAGAGTCACTAGACATGGCATTTCCAACTCTTACAAGGTAAAAATCAGGCTAGGGCCTGGGCTTTGGAAATCTCTCGTGCTAGAATGGTAGCTTGTAAAAATGCCTTTGAAGTGTTCCTTTTCCCTTTTAATTCAGAAATAGTATTTACTATTAACTAGTAAATTAACTGAAATAGCTAGCTATTATTAACTAGTACTTTTTTCTCAAAATTCTGTTCTAAGATATTTTCTTTCACTGTTCAAATCTGTTGTAAAGTTGACTTACAGTTGGCTGGGTTTTCTGTTTGTTTTATTGTTTGCTGTTTCATGGGGAATTCGGAGTAGCAATTTTATTTCTGGACTTAAGATATTTTTACCATGTGGGTTTAGCACAGGGGGCTAAGGCTGTGCCCAGCAGACATCTGGTGACTGGCCACTGTTACATGTTCAGCCTGGAACATAAAACAGTTGTTTCCACTAAAGTATTTATAGGAATTGGATTCGGTTGTGATGCCGTATTGAGCCTAGAGAGCATCTTTTGCATGAGGGACGATGAGACCTGAGAGATGTTTGAGGATAAGGAGATGTGGGAGCCATACCGAAGTGGGTGGTAATCCCACAGCATCTCATCCTGCTGAGATGGCAGTGCCAGGGGCTGTATTTCCTGGGCTGCGAACAGGTTGTGGGCCCAGAGACCTAGCTGTCACTTTGCATGACTTGGACAAGTCTGATGGAGTGTCTGGAGGAGCTGCAGCAGACCCCAGGCATGGGGGTGCAGACTCTCCCTGGAAGGAATATGCGGGAAGACGGCCAGAAGGGACCCACAGATTGTGTGACTTCTTGAGTGGCTTCATGAACCTCCTCCCTAGGGATGGAAAAAGACAAAGGGGTCTCTGGAGAATGAGGTCGGAGCTTGGGCCAGAGACGGAGAGAGCCCGTTGGCTGGTAAACTTGCCGTGTCAGGACAGGGCCCAACAGAAGCTGGCCCAGATGTCTCAGACTGGAAAACCTGCGGCGAGGTGGGGACACTACAGCTGAGTCAGCCCCAAGGACGGCTGGCCAAGATGGACACGTGGCTACCTACCCTGATGGTTGGGGCTGGGCCGCCAAGTAGGGAAGTGGCCAGTGGCCAGGATTTGGAAGAGGAACACAGCATGGGGCAGACACAGCAGCTCAGGGGAAAGGGCGAGTCTTTGTGTTTTGATAGGGGTGTGGGGTCCGAACGATTCCTCCAGAGCCGGAGAATCCAACCCAGCGTGGATGACTCTGCTGCTGGACGAGAGTTGCTCCCCACGGCCTTCCTGCTCTCATACTCTTAGCCCCATCTTACTTAGAGATCAGTAAGATGGACTCAGGGAAGAAAAGTCAGTCCATTGTCAGGAGGACACACAGACAACCAGTGGCAAAGCAGGGAGTTGTCCTAGATCTACCGGTCTCCTTTCTACTACGTCAGAGTCCTCTCAATCTCTTCCCCTGAGGAAGTGTCCCCCGTGGCGATACGCCCCAGGGCAGAACCAGGCATCCCAGGCCCCACATTGGACATGTGTGTGGGTGTACCCGCACACTCTGGAGTCCTGGCTCCAGCTGCAAACACAAACGTCTTCAAATCCATGTGAACTTTGGATTGTGTCATTAGGATTTAGCCATTCTTTAAAAAATAAGAACACAGCATGACCTTCCTCTCCAAGTTTTCTAGGGAAATGGGCTCCCGAAGAAGGCATGTGTTTATCCTGGCGCTCAGTGCCATCCTCCCCGCTGGCTGTGTACATACCCCCAGGCTGGTCCCTAGCACATGGAGGTAAGGCGACTCTGACCATTACCTGGCATTTGGTGGCTGCCAAAGGAGAGTCAGAAGGGGGAAGGTGCAGAAACTCAGACAGTAACACGGGGAAAGGATTGAGGCCTGGGTCATCAAATGACAAGCATCAGATATGCAGAGATGTCAGTGGCCTGGAAACTAAAAGCAGTAAGGCAGTCACGTGATCGCAGCCATCTGGTTAACCCAACCCATCCTCAGTATTTTAAGTCTAGAACTAAACATAGCCTCCTTTCCAAAAAGCACTCGGCATATTGAAGAGTGTAGACAAGATGGAGCTTTGCGTGTGGTGCCTGCAGGTTAGGATATGGAGCTCTAGACCCCGGCTTAGAAATTCCTGGGCAAGAAGCAAGGCATTTCCTCTTTATTGTATCAGTTCTCTATTACTTGGTATCATGCTCCCCAAACTTAGTGGTTTGAAACAGCAGCCATTATCTTTCTTTGTAATCTGTAGGTGGCCATGCGATCCTTTCCTCTGGGCTGACTCTCCTGGTATCCATGGTCTGGGATGGCCTTGCCCACATGTGTGGGTGATTGGCAGGACGGTTGTTTGGAGAGAGCCTCGACCTTGGCTCCACGTGGTCTCTCCTTCTCCAGCAGTTAGCCAGGCATCTTCACATGCTGGTCTCAGTGTTTCAAAAGCAGCAAAGGAGGACAAGCCCCAATGCAGAGGGAATTTTAAGCCTCTGCCTAAGACTCGCTCACTATGATCCCGTTGGCTCAAGCCAATACCTATTTCAAGCCTAGAGTCAATGTGGGAGGAGACTGTGCAAGGCCATTGATACAGAAAGGCATGGACAAGTTGGGGGCCATCACTTCAACAAATCCACCATGCTATAAGCCTGAGATTTAACTCAGCAAGTAGCAATTGTTTTCACCTAATGCCCGTGTAAAAATAACTCTGAACCATCTTGTGGTTCGTCCTTGTATGACAAGGCAGTGTCAGATAAAACCATAGTAAGAGGATTTGGTAGTTCTGATAACCTCACCTGCCAGTAAATGCAGTAGAAAATCCCCCGAGGAGCTGGAGACAGGAAGTGGTGGAGGGGCCAGGCCTGGCCCAGCAGCAGAAGAACAGCTCTCGCCTTCCACCCCCAAGCGCAGAGCAACCAAGAGGCATGTCTGGTCTCTAACGTGCTGAAGCAAGAGACACCACTAACTTCCGAAAACATGGCCGTGTGGTTGCTGGGGCCAGCGAGGTTGCTTCCTAGGCCCAGGGTGAGAGGCTGAAGACAGCACTTGAGCCAGAGCTACAGACAGGAACATGGGAACGTTCAGTATTCACATACCGGGAAGAACCAACAGACAGATTAAGAAACTCTTCCTGTTTCCCGGGAGGAGGGAAGCAGCAGCAAAGCGAACTGATAGAAGATGAGCAGATAATAAAGCTTGTAACAACCAACTTCTTTTGAATGTCTGTCTTATGCTGCGGTTTGTACTTAGCCTTTAATTCAGTGCTCACAACCTCCTGCGGGACTCAGTCCCACTTACAGATGAGGAAACTGAGTCTCAGAGAGGTTACGTAACTTGGCTTCTGTCACCGAGCTCAGTGTGCTGGCCCAGGTCTGTCTGACCCCATACGTCTGCTGACGGGGTCCATGAGAGAAGCACCTTGAGGCAGTGAGGCCTGCAGAACCAGCTTAACAAGGAACTCTGAAAGACCCAAAGGCCACCTCCCAGCAGGAACACTTGACGATGTGCATGTAAAGGCAAAGGAGACCCTCCAAAGATGGCATTAGCCTCAAAAGAAGGTGGTAGCGTAACAGAGGGGTGAGGAAGGCCTGAAGAAAAGCCCCACCGTATTTATTGTGGGGGGTACAGGGACACCCAAAATGAAATATTTGCTCTGAACCTCCTTTCCGTTCTGCGATCTAATCTTCACCCACACACCCCACGCATCTTCCACCAATGGAAAGCATCATCTTACAAGAAAGTCATTGATAAAGTAGAATAAATCCAATCAGAAATGACTGAGAAGATGAGAAACCAACAGGTTTTCTAACCAGGAGCTGCCAGCCATCTCCGAGTACCTGAGAAGCTGGCACAGGCCAAGAGGTAACTTGTTCTGTGTTGAACCACAGGCTGCAACTAGGATCAGTGTGCAGACTTGTGGGGGAGGCACTCTAACTCATAAAAAAGAACTTTAGGGCCAGCCCGGTGGCTCAGGTGGTTGGAGCTCCGTGCTCCTAACTCTGAAGGCTGCCAGTTCGATTCCCACATGGGCCAGTGGGCTCTCAACCACAAGGTTGTCAGTTCAATTCCTCGAGTCCCGCAAGGGATGGTGGGCAGCACCCCCTGCAACTAAGATTGAACACGGCACCTTGAGCTGAGCGGCCGCTGAGCTCCCGGATGGCTCAGTTGGTTGGAGTGTGTCCTCTCTACCTCAAGGTTGCCGGTTCGACTCCCGCAAGGGATGGTGGGCAGACTGCGCCCCCTGCAACTAGCAACGGCAACTGGACCTGGAGCTGAGCTGCACCCTCCACAACTAAGACTGAAAGAACAACAATTTGAAACTGGATGGCACCCTCCACAACTAAGATTGAAAGGACAACAACTTGACTTGGTACAAAAAGTCCTGGAAGTACACACTGTTCCCCAATAAAGTCCTGTTCCCATTCCCCAAAAAATCTTTAAAAAAAAAAAAAAAGAAAAGAAAAGAACTTTAGAGGCACAGAGAGCTTGTTTTGTGTCTTGTCACCCCCTCTCCCTTGTAACCTTGTGCTCTTGAGCTTGGGTTTCCTGCCTGTGTGTTAGAAATGCACATGCCTGCCTCGTAAATGAGATGATGGCAAGGGCTCCACATGATGGCGGCTCACAGCGCTCATGAATGGAACCCCAGGGAATAGATGGTTTTGAGCAGCTAGGAGTTTCTGGTTCCCGGAGGAGCAGAGGGAAGGCTGGAGGCTGTCTGGTAGGAGGCAGCTGAGGGGCTCCCATCCTGAGTGCAGGGGTGGCTGAGGGAGACTTATAGCCCTTCCAAGTGGGGTATGTGTTGCAAGCACTGTGTTTGCAGGTGAGAGTTGTCACCTTCCACACCATCCCCTGGTTGTTTGGCCAGGCAGTAAAGCCTGTCTATGTTGGAGGGTAGAGACTGTAACTTGGATTTGACTTAGGTTGTTTCCATATCGGGGGGTGGGGAGAGTTGTTTATGGTTGAACCATCAAATGAGTATCATCAAGGACACCCCCAAGGTCAAGGATACAAGAGAGTGGACTATGACGACCCCCAGAGGCCTCAGGCAAGGAACTTGGTAGGCTGGATTAGGTGCCCAGGGCCCCCAGGCTTAACATTCATACTTGGGATGAGAGTTGTCATCCTCAAGCGGCCACCCTCTTTGTTGCCACACGAGGGGACATCTGCAGCATCTCCGTCACACGAGCCCACGTTCTGTCTCTTAGATGAGCTCAGCCTCTTTGGGGCTTCAGTGCAGAAGTCCTGGCCATCGCCCCTCGCCAAGCACAGATTCTGCCCATCTGCCTTCTGGTCTGTGTGTGTCCTTTCAAGCACCCTCAGGTGGAGGCTCTGGGGGGGTGGAATTTTGGAAACAGGAAACGTTTAGTTGGGGTCCCAAATACTTAAACCCTGGGTGGAATCAGCCAGGGTAGTGTGTTGTTTTGGTCAGAAATGCCAGAGAGATTGTGAGGCTGGTGAGTCCTCCACCCAGGCGAGGAGCAGAGTGTCCCCAGGAGGAGGTGCAGATGTCCTGAGACACTAAGTGCTGGCCGTTGGTGAGGGGCAGTGACTAAAAGGACAAAAGCAGTGCTCATTTGAAGGTGTAAGATTGGGGTCTGTTTGTTAACAGAGATGCCGGCGGTGGCCGGATGTGCCGGCTCCATTGGGAGGTACACGTGTATTTCCGTTCATCTTTTAGCAAATGTTCTCTTTTGGTAGAAAGTCTGACATATTCCTTAAAGAAGTGGTTCACAAACTCCCCTGCAGGGCCCTTGGGGGTGGGGATGGGGACCAAGGAGCCCCAGGGCTCTGGTTCCTGCTTCATGCCCTGCAGATGTGCTTTAAAAACAAACAAACAAACGAAAAACAGCTTTATTGAGATGTAATTCACATGCCATCCAATTCACCCAAATTGTGCTATTGAGTAGCTTTTAGTATATTCACACATTTCTACATCCCTGCCACATCCATAGATGAGCTTTTACCTGATTGTGCCTGTAGGGGCTCCAAAGGAGATTGTATTTGAAGGAGGAAAAGATTCTGCCTGGAAATCAGGTTGGAAATGACTGTTTTCATCTTATTATAGTTGAAGAGGCTTTTCTGAAGAGAATGTGGTATTCAAGTTCTATTTCAAACGCCAATGAGAACCAGGAAATAAACTTGGTACCTAAGATCCATCGGGTGAAACGTTTAGCAAATTCACAAAAGGGTCATTTAGGGCCTCATTTAACGTTTTTTGTTTTTTTTTTAAGTCCTTTTGCACAGTTCTGAGGTGGCTCGAAGAAAATAGAATGGGTGGGTAGGGCTGCAGGAAGACCCGTGGATGCAGCTGAAGTAGCTCATTGGTCAGGGTGAAGGGAGGGCTCCACTTAGCAAGGGAGCTATTTAGCATAGGAAGAAATCCTCTGGCACACCCAGCCACCCCTGAAGGCGTCACTGTGGGAAGTGGGGCAATGATTGACGTTAGGGTTAATGATAAAAATAAAGAAGACCAGAGTCATCTTAGCAAAATGTTCATCCGAAAAGGTTGCAGATTTAGAAGTTGGGGGTCAGAGTGGGGTGAGCGTGAGCTGGTCCGCATAAAGACTTCATTGTCTAGCCCATGGTAAGCACTCAAACTTCCTCTACATTTTCCTTTGGAAAGGTCATGCTGTAAAGTCTCTCCTTCCCTGTTGATATCTGATAAACCATTCACGAACTGGTTTCCTCTCATTAATTTGAAGGGCGTATTCTTGGCAGGCCTTATATGGCGGCAAAGACATAACCCATAGCGTGCTATTGTTTTCCCACTAGGATTCACGCTTCCCTGCCAGAGGCCTGGGCTAATTGGTCTATTTTCAGTTGACAAACTTGGTTTTCCACCTTGGAACGCATGTTTATCACCTCTGCTTTGTTCACAGGACATGTTCCCGATTTGAGGTGAAACCATGAAGAGGAGATAGAACAAATAATAATGCTTTTCCGCAATCGCTTCTTGCTGCTGCTGGCCCTGGCTGCACTGCTGGCCTTTCTGAGCCTCAGCTTGCAGCTCTGTGAGTATCTGATGCTGCCTGGTGGAGGGATGGAAGGGGGCTTCAGTCTGAAATAGGGCCCTCTAGACAAACGAGGTGGCCCAAAGCCTTTTTTTTCCAAATGAAGAAGGGGGTTTCCAGTGAGTCTTTTTAGTATTGATGCTATTGGTGGATGGTTGGGAGTAGGGATCCGAAACCATTGAGCGGTGTTTTGGGTGATTTTCTGGGCCCTGAGGAACAAGAGCAGTCACTGTGCCTTGTGACGGGTTTTTGGCTTCTGCACAGATTCCTAAATTGCCTGGTTCTTCCCGGATTCTTAGGTTCCATGGAGGGGCCCCATTTGTTTTCTTGTCATGACCAAGTCACACTGAGCAGAGATGTTCAGCCCACTGGCTGGTTCTTTGAGGGTTGGATGTCTCTTTTATGTTCAGTGAGCAGTGGGACTGGAGTTGTTGGGGAGGGTGGGGGATTCGGTCACCAGTACCGAAGTCAGCCCCCTGGGAAGCGGGGACTGTACATGGTGAGGCAGGAGCACAGACCTCGCCGCCACTGCTTTGCCTTTCACTGGGAGCCTGTGCTCAGGCTGGGCCCCAAATCTGTGCTCCCCCAAGAGTAGACATCCTCAAACACAGATCCGGCCCTGGCCCCTCCTTGGTTGTAACCGTTCAGTAGTGGCCCACGGTCACGGAGGCCCTTTGCCCTCCTGCAGTCTCTGTCTCACCGTGGACTCGACGATGCAGCATTGCCCAGTTGCTTGACATTCTCTCCGCGTCCAGCCTGTCCTCTGTGCCCGACCCCCTGGCCCCTCTGCCTGGAGTGCTCTCCTCCTCATCTCCCTCCTTTCCTCTCCAACAGAATGATTCACTCAGCCCTTTTCTCCCCCAGGAACCATCTATGCCCCCCCCCCAGCTGAGTCTGGTGCTTCTTTGATGTGCATCCAGAATGTTCTGAACCTGTTCCCCTCCTTTCACGAACCCGCCGTATCATGATTTTCAGTTCTTGTATCTTTTCTTCCTACAAGACTGTGTGCTGTCTGAGAGAAGGGGCCATGTCCTGTTTCCCTCTATAACCAAGAAGCTGCACTGCCAACCCCACAGTAGGTGTTTTGTGAATGTTTGTTAAATGAGTGAATTAATCTACATCTGCTCTGAAAAGCAGGCCGACCTTGATTCCTTTTCCTTCCAGTGCTGTGTACTTGAAGCTGAGAAAATGTCTGTGCGATGGTAGGAATTGTGTTTTTGCTGTCGCGGACATTCCCTCCATTTTACCTCCTCACACTATGGGTGAGAGACAAGTGGTTGGCACCCATTACCGCCTAGGACGGCTCTGTGAGGAGGTGGCATTTCCGCCACAGTGCGAATGACAGAAGACGAGCAGGTGGTTCAGTGAGTGGGATGGTCTGTGTGCGCTGTGGAACGTGGGAGAGACGTGGCTTTGGAATCTGGTGTGAAGAAAGGAGGCTTTGAGCACGTTTCCCTGATTCACCTCCAATTTGTGACAGATTCCACACATCTGGTGCATGTGACAGGCTATTTCTAGTAGTAAAGAGAATTTAAAATACTCATTTTATCCTTCCAGAATGGGAAAAGAGGTCAAGAGAAGGTGTGGCCGTAAGCAATTTAAAGATCCTCCAGATGGTTAATGAACTAGGACATATGAATCCTTTTCAAACAGTGTGTGAGGACTCTCAGTTTAATTGTTTATAATATTTCATTAAAAATTTTCCATCCTTCGATTGGAGAAGTAGGAGGTCACAGTCAACCTTGATTTTTATTCTGAGAAGCAGACAGGATCTGAGACGTGAATGGGGGTTACTTGTGTTTGCTGCGTTTCTTTTGCATGAGGTGGTTTCCACGTCACCCAATTGGCCTGTGTGTTTTGCTTATATAACTCTTGTGAAAGTCCCTTCTGTTTTAGGAGAGGCAATATTCAGCCATACTTTTTTGAAGGAAAATTTTGCAGGGTGAATTAGCCTGCCTGGGTCTGAGCTCTTTCTTCGTGGATACGTTGGAGTTCGGAAAGATATTAAGATATGGATGTTCTTACTGCTCTCCTCCTTCTAGGTAAACTGTAACTTTGGGATTTACCCATTTCTGTGGAAATGGAGTTTAATTGCTTTATTTGTTTAATTGCTTTATTGGTTGCTAATTATTATGGTGTTAGAAACTCACTAATTCATAATACAAAGGTATATACTTAAATAACACTTAAGTTTTCACCCTTACCCTGAAATATGTGAGTTTTTTCTTCATTTCTTTTGACTAATTTTTGAATACTAAGTTAGCACATAAATTATTTTAGGAAATATATTTGAGGCAATCGAATATAACTTCGTTTTCTCGTGCTTTAAGTAAACAGTATAGTTTTGCTTTCTGCAGTGATTATATGTTTTATTTCATCTTGTTGGTAATTTTTCTAATGTTTTGAACATGAGAAAGTTATGACCCAGTTTACAGTTTTAAAAATCAGGTTGTTTAAATAAGCGTTTCCCTTCCTCTTGATACAGAAAGTACATCCATAAATCCACATATATTTATTAATTGCTTATGTGTGTTGGACATTTTTCTATACTGTCGGGGTAGAGAAAGCCTACAAAAAAGACTAAGATACAGTTCATAGTTTCTCAGAATATGTTTATTTTAAATGGTACTAATTACTTGCTATATGCTAATAGCCTTTCATGAAAATTATTCATTTTGTATTTTCAAGCCCTTGGTGTTTTTGAGTTTTGAAGTAGGAACATTCTAAAATCCTTGATATTCCAATTGTAGGTGGGAACTAAATACCTTTAGTTATTCTAGTTAAAACAAGTACACGTGGAAAAACAGTATCTCCAGTTGAGGGACTCCTTTGGTGCCACAGGGAAAGATCATCGAGATGTGAAGACTTGGGAAGAATTAGTTGGTTTTCTTTTTCTGCTCATTTGTAATCGTCCATTTTCCTGCTTCAACCGTCTTTCCTAAGCGCTTACTTTATGCTCATTTCACTGTGTTCCAACCGGCATTCCCAAAATGGCAGCGTGACAGGAACAGACAGGCTCTGGGGTCACAGCCCAGGATTTGAATGGTGCTCTGCCACTTAGCAGTCCTGTGCCCTTGGGCCAGTTCAACCTCTTGAAGCCTCCATTTTTTCTTCTGTAAAATGAGTTCGTTGTTGTTATAATAATTGTTGTTGCTTGGCAACGCAGAAACCCTGTGGGAAAACCCTTGGCTCGTGAAAGCATAGTCAGCATAAACCTTTTAAGCAACAGTACAGAGTCCGTCACAAGGCCCGTCCTCAGAAACCAGGGCTCTTGGTGTTTCGAAGGCTGCCATGGCCTACGTTACTTTAGCCACATGTGTGTGGCTTTTGAAATGTATCATACATTTATTTGGTTTTCATCAGAATTCATTGACTGTGGTAGGAGTCAGAATTCACTGGCCACATGACTCCTAAATCTGGGGGTCACCTTCTTAGGCAAGGCCCCGGTTAAACAGAGCAGGTTCCGAGAGGCATGTCCAAGGTGGACTGGAGATTCCGACCCCCAGCTAGAGAGGAGAAGGTTACCCGGCAGAAGTGAAAGCCAGGGTTGTGTTCAGTACCTGAAAAGCCCTTTCTGCAGGAGGAGTCGGGCCTGTTCAGTGTGACACACTTGAGGTAAATGTCAGGTGCAGCGTCCTAAAAGGCAGCAGCATGCAGAGGTGGAACAGGTGGAGTGCCAACTGTGGAGCGTTGCTCTGAGAAGCGTAGGCCCTTAGGCAGGTCATTGCACCTGATCCCATTTAAAGTCTCTTCAGACTCTGAGGTTTTATGTATTTTATGTTCCTTGTGGATCCAGGGTCACGAGTGTGCACAGCTTTGTCCTTCAGCAAACGTTCCTTGGGTTACCACTGTTTGCCAGGCTCTTGGCGGGGGAGTTAATCTCTCCGGGGCCACAGGACCTCTGTCTAGTGGAGGAGAGTCAGTAGCAGAGACTTAGAACACCGGGTGCATTGTCCTGGGACAGGGAAGAGGCGGCAGCACAAGGACCTGGGAAAGAACCTGGACTGTGGAGCCAGACTGCCTGGATCGAATCCCTGTCCTCTGCTCACCAGCTGTGTGACCTCAGGCACATTATTTACCCTCTGCATGCCTCAGTTTTCTCATCTGTAGAATGGGGATAATGAGAGTTCCTATTTCATAGGGTTGGTAAAGGATTAAGGAAGCTGATATTTATAAAACACCTAGAGCAGTTCCTAGTACCTAGTAATCACTATATGCATGTTAAATAAAATGAGTTAGAGAGCATTTATGGCAGGATGATATGGGAGGATTGAGGGCAAGAAGCTAATCCATCTGGGGCAGTCAGGGAAGACTCCCAGAGGAGGTGACATTCAAGCTTCATCCTTGAGGGATGAGGAGGAGTTGGCTGAGGAGGAAGCTGGCAAGAATGTTCCTGTCTGATGGAGGTGGGAATGTAAAGGCGGAGCTAGAAAGAGAAGGACCAGGCTAGTCACCTATGTTTAGCTGAGGAAGTGCACAGAAGCTAGGGCCACCTCCATCATCACATTATATCTTGAAGGTGCAGGGAGCCCCTGAAGCAGGAAAAACACCATCAGATTTGTGTTCTGGAAGGAACACAGTCTAGTGTAGTGATTGCCAAAGTGTGGTCTCCTGAGCACCATGATCAGACTGGCCGAGGGAGCTTGTTATAAAAACAAAAAGACTGAGCACATTTTGGGCTCCTCACTACAGACTCAGAATCTTGGTTGGAGTGAGACCCAGAAATGTGCATTTTTAACACGCTCCCTAGATGAATCGAATGAACACAAATTTGGGCACTGCCTGTTCAGAGGCTGGTGAGGGGGTGATGCTGGAGGCAGCTCGGGGGCACGTAGGAGGCTGGTGAGGGTCGTTCAAGAGACTCTTCCTTTATCCATCCATTCATGCATTAATTCACATAAACGTCTCATCTCCATCTGGGATACGGGTGCCGAAGGCTGAAGGCAAAGCCCCGAACAGACTGGGAAGTCCACCACGTGGGGCTGGTGGCTCCCTGGTCTGTACGAAGAGGCCCAGGGAGAACGCTTAGAGCAGGAGGAGAAGCAGGACAAGGTCCGGACAACTGGACGAGCTGGGGGCAGAGCAGGAGGAGGAACTGGGGGGAGTCGATGGGGTGCATAGGGGTCTTTGGAGGTACTGAAGGCCCAAATGGGTGCAGTGTGAATGGGTGCGCTCTCCTGCCCGAGGGTGGATTTCAGGGCTGAGCCTAAGAGACACCCTGTCCAGAGCCTGTTTGGGGGCCTGGTGTCCACTGCTCATGAAGCTTGGGCTTAGGGAGGCCAGGTCTCCTAGGAGCGTGTGGAAGCCACTCCAGACCGACAGCCTGTGGGTTTGTTGTGTTTGGCCCAACTGGTATTTTCACATTTTAAAATTTATTTACCAATGTTTTAAAACTAGGCAATTTCACTTAAACTTCCAGTCCCTCTTTTAAAAACCAGACTGTCCAGCAAGCCGAGGTCCACAGTCACCGAGCAGCTGTGGGGGGCCGCCCCCTTTAGAGAGAATGTGAGCTCTTGGGGAGAGTAACTGCCCCAAGTTCTCAGCTGGGCAGCTGGGGAGCCCCAATTTAACCAACTCTTGAGTGCGTGTGTGTGTGTGTGTGTGTGTGTGTGTGTGTGTGTGTGTGTGTGTAATAGTAGTAGTTCCCTGGCACCTTTCTTCCCTCCAGAGCCATCATTTTCCTGTAGCCTCCAGCTCCTGTATCCCCTTCCTTATGCTGCTTTGAATCTGGCATGCGCTAGGAAAGAGAGTACCGTGCTTAGGTGAACAGTGTATAAATTAAAAGAAAATTGCCTCTGAGTAGGAGAGCAAGGAGCCCTTGCAAGGGGCCTGAGTGTTGAGACGCTCACCTTGCCTCGGTCCTTCCGACGCTGGCTGCTTCAGCCTCAGTCACTCTCTGAGCTCGCTCTTGTTGCATTGGCAGCTCCGCCTCCTTGTGGGCGCCCCTGAAGGTCCATGGCACACAGTAGGAGGGATTTTGCTGAGGCACTAATTCGGATATGCGACTGAGCTCTTCAGCTGCTGGGCAGGCCTGGCACTGCCATCCAGCCAGCGGGCTTTGTCATTCTCTCCTCTTCGTCAGGTGTACATTTTATGGAGAAGAGCATGCGCCCAGGGTATGTGTGAACTTAGGGATTCATGAGGATCTTAATATGATTTGGTGGCAAAGGCTTGGAGATGGAGCCCTTAAATGCCAGGGCTCTAACGTGGTGTCTACTCTATTTTTAAGAGCCACAGTCGGGTACCTCCTGTGTTTTTGTTTTGGTGAGTCGGAGTCAAAAAGAATAAGGAATTAAAAATTAGGGCTTGCACTTTTAACCTAAGAGTTCTATCATGATATCCCCATATCATCATTACTAACATTTTTTATTTAGTTTTTTTTAATTAATTTTGATCCTTGTTTTGGAGATTTATTTTCTAATTTCTGAGTGTTCTCTGAATGCTTTGTGTCCAACTAGAGTTAAGGATCTGAGGGTGAAGAACGTTCTGTAGATAAATGACAAAATTAAGTCTCATCGTGAATCAGCTTTCATCATCACATCTTTAAGGTCATGTCCTTGCACAGGTGGGAGGGAGCGCATTATGTCACAGGCCCTCCCACAAACGAAATTGGACACATGTATGTCTGTGGGTCATTTCTAGTTTTCTTCCAGGCTGGGGACATTCTTTCTTTCTCTCTCTCTTTCCTCTCTCTCCCTTCCTTCCTCCCTCCCTTCTTCTCTCCCGTCCTCTCTCCATCCCTTCCTCTTTTCCTTCCTTTTTAGTTTTGGTCTTAGAGCATTTCTCCTAAGAATAGATGAGACTATAGAGATGTACATTCAAAGATGTTTATTGCAGCCTTGATTGTAATAGGGAAAAGTGGGAAGGCAACCAAAGTGTTCAACCGAAAATACTCCTGCATCCGTTACACCATGATTGCGTAGCCCTGTCTGAACTGACGTGGAAGGTTGTCCATAATATATTCACTCAAAGGACATATGGTACTTTTATATCAGTGTGTGTGTGTACACATGTAGTCAGTAGTGTACTTGATAAGAAGGGGAATTTGCCATTTAGAAGAGCGGAAACTGGCAGGGCTAGTTAGTAAAACTAAAAAGTGTTAGTAAAAGTAGTCAATGAATGGAGAATATCTGCGGATTGCCAAGACTGTATGAAGAGAGAGGCGAAATAGGAGAGAAAGCTACAGGACGTGTTTACATTGCAGTAACACTGAATGGCTGGGCGGAGGACACAGGTGGAGTTGCACCAACTATGCTGACCAGCTGGGAAGGGGGCACTCCCTGTTGTCTTGGTAACAGGGCTCCTGCCCTAAGCTGATGGAAAAAACAAAAAACAAAAAACAAAACCAAAACGTTCACCTTCGAGTGAAATAAGTTGTGATGGGAAGCAGAGCCCTGTGATCTTGACAGCAGCCCCACCCTGGGGGCCAAGATTGGAGGGGGCAGTTTGCAAAGCTGATCAGGATGGAGGGCTTGGAGAAGTGGGTGAAGTCAGGTGTGCACACAGAGCCCTGGGCCATCGCATTGTGCTCCCCACCAGTGCAGCCGCAGCAGAGCCAGGCTGCCCCGGGCTGAGGGACAGGCCGTTGGCCGTGATGCGTGAGCTCTGTGATTTCTGTGGTTCGGGCGCTAGTGTCACCTCTGGCCCTCCCTGCCTCCCTCCCTCTTTTTCTATATCATCTGAGGGGCTGGACCCCACTGGCCAGGGGTCTGCCTCTTGAGGAGCCTGGAACCCAACAGAGCTCCGTCTCTCCTCAGCCCCAGGTACATACCAGAGGGGCAGATGCCTGGTCTTGACAACATCCAGATTCTTGAAGGTACAGGCCCCTCCTTCAGCTGCATTGTCTCTTTCACTGGAGTGGTCTCCCCAGAGCTCTCCCACCGCCTGGCCACCTCTGCCTTTGACCCTTTTACCAGAAAGTGCACGACTGGCCAGCCTTCCTGGGCACTTGGTTTGGTGGCCTCAGTGGGGTGCAGACATTTGAGACAAAGGAAACTTATTTGTTCCTCTTTGGGGAGGGGGTACAATGTCCTTGAACTGTAGTGACTCTGTCACCATTCCCACCAGAGCAGGGACAGAATCACAGGTTTAACCTCTAGTAGGACATCCAGCCATACACACACACGCTGAAATGTTCACTCTGGCTTTCTCTGGGTGGTGAAATTAGGGGTGATTTTCATTTCCTTTTATACTTTAGTATGGAATGGTGGTTTTAGGATCAATACATATTTATATGAATTGTAAAGATCCCTTTTAATTTTGAAAAAAGAAAAATCTCTTCTCCAGGGTATTGAAATTGAATCTCTGTTTCCAGATACATTGGGTTGTCTCACATGGTTTCAGGGGTCCTGTGAACCCCCAGAAATCAAATACAAAAGCTTGCATATGCAGTTCTTTTTCAAGGGTGAAGATCATAGCCTTTGTCAGATTCTCAAAGACGAGGCAGAGGGGATCTACGGCCTGAGATGGTTACTGATGGCTGAGGTTCTTTTCACAGTTCTTTTTGGGGGCCTGTCCTGGACATCTTTGTGATGTCTAGTTTCTGTCATGATTTGGAGTGCTTTGTGCCTGCGTCATCTATCCCAAAGGACCTTGTTATCAGTGTCCCCAGGGGAGTGGGAGATTTCCTGGCCCCCTTGGGAGGCTGCAGTTCGGGCCAGTTGAGGCCACAGTGGGACCCCTGCCCCTGCCCTCTGACAGTCCTGGGGACTTAGGTCTCAGTGGCAGAGCTCAGAGGGAGGGGGTCTGGCAAATTAGAGATAGGAGCTTGGGAACAGCTTAGAGCAGAGCTGAGCCCCAACCCCACAAGCCCCCCTGCTATGGTTCCCTGGCTTTCTGAATGGGACCAGACTTTTCACTGGCACCAAAAACTAGATTCTTACCTAACAGTGGTTCACCATGAGGCAAGAATGAGTGAGCAATGAAGAATGATTAAGCATGAGAGTAACCAGAAAGGTTGGTGTTGTGTTGTGACCCCAAGTGGATAGATCAGAAAAGGAACTGTGGATTCAACTGTTTGATTAATCTTGTCTATGTATAAAACCAAGTCTCTCCAAGTGTACAAATGTGGGCTTGATTTTTCACATTGTACCTATAAACATGATTCCTACCCCTCCCTGCCTTTAAAAGCAAACAACTGAGGGCAAATAGCAAAACGGTGGGCTCTGGTGTTGTGGTCTGGTTATTTGAGAAGTACACACAGCCGTTTTTATATTCAGTGCATGGTGGAGAAGAATGGGCATTTAAGACAACTCAGTGGATTGAAGAGCACTAAGGGAATTGTGGGAATTGCCTATTAGAACAAATCATTATTCTCTGGCAGGCCAGTGAAGGAGGGAGAATTCAAGAGCCTTCTGGATTATAGAGAGGAAGAAATCTACGAAATCAGGTGACCGCACTAGGGTCACTTTACACATGAAGGAAGTGAGGCATACATAGCAAGGTAGAAATACTTGCCCGAGGTCATGCAGCTACGAAATAACAGAGTCAGGACTTGAACCCAGGTCTTTGTGACTCTGTGACCCACCCCCACTCCCACCCCTGCCAGCCCTATGCCACATCCCTGCATTCAGAACCATGGACAGCTGTGGCAGCACAGATGACTGAGGACAGACTCTGGTGGCACTGGAAAAGAGGAGTCCCAAGGAAGAGGTGACTACCAGTCTCTAGGGATGTGACCAGCCCAGGGCTGAGGTCCCAACAAGGGTGAGGCAGGCCCTGAAACTAGGAAGGTAAAAAGCAGATGGTGGGGCCATACCTTGGCCCTGTAAGGTTCTTTGCTGGTACAGTCAATGATGTGACTTGTGGGGTACCTGAACCCAGAATGATAGAGACAGAATTGGGCCAACAATTTAGCACATCATGCTCCCCTTCACGGGACACCTGTGGATGCTGACACCTAACTTCCTGCCAGGGTGTCTGTGTAATCAGACAAAGAGCTGACAGCTAAACAACACACGTGCAGAGGAAATAGGAGGCAGCGTGAGGCAGGGATGGCAGGCGGCAGGGCCTTGGAGGCTGCCTGACTCCCTATAAAACTGACTCTTCCTGTGGGGAAGCCGCTCTTCCCTGGAAGGGGCCTTTCTTGGCACAGTTGGCGAGTGTCTGGTCCCCATCCCTGGAGCAGTCAGTGTGGTAAGGACAGGGTCCTGGAGGGCCAGCATGACAATCCCCACCACACCACAGGGTGGGCATAGGGCAGGAGCCACTCCACAGAAGGAAAGGAGGGCTGGTGACCTGACCCAGGAGTGGGGGCCCCTACAGTGCTCTGTCAGTGTTGGTTTCGAGGCACCTGTAAAAAGCTTACATACAGCAGGTTCTTAAGTCCAAAGCAGGTGGAAGATGGCCAAGTCTGTAGCTAGATTTTTGTCCTCTGCCCTGGGTGAGACCCTGAAATGGGGACATGAGCATCAGCTGGTGGCCTGGAGGAACGCTGCTGGCCTGTCTTTGTGCAAGTCTCAATGACTCCCAGCTGGCGAGCGGGCTGCAGACACCTGGCTGTAACATTACCTACTGACCCTGGAGAGCACTGAGTTTGGGGAAGTAACTAAGGTTACTTCTGGCCTGAGTTCCAAGGCCAGAGAGGGGCCTATGACCTAGGGGCCTGTGCTGATAAGAGCAACCCTGACCCCGGGTCCTTTCTCTCCTTTCCTCTATTCGTGGGGACCAGCAATAGAATAAACAAAAATTAAAAGGAGCAAACCATTATGAGGTGCAACATGTGCTTCTGCGCGTTCATAGCACGGGCTCCTGGCTCCGGAGCTAAGACTTGTGGGTTGGTCAAGCTTGCCTGAGGCTGTTACTGACCCTTCTCATGGTGACTTCCCAGTGTCTCCTTTATATCCTGGCCTTCACTGTACCATCCCCAAACCAGTGACCAGGGTACGCGGGGGCCCCAGGACTGAGAAGGCCGTTTTCCCCATAAGGACCACTTCCTGCTCCCCTTTTCTTATTTAATGTCTTACCACCTTCCCCAACTGGATTGTAAGCCTCAGGAGGGCGGAGACCTTATTCTCTGAAGAATTTCGAGCAGAGGCTCAATAGATGTTGGATGACTGGATGGCAGGGGCATGAATAGCAG
This sequence comes from Rhinolophus sinicus, assembly GCF_036562045.2. NCBI lineage: Eukaryota > Metazoa > Chordata > Mammalia > Chiroptera > Rhinolophidae > Rhinolophus > Rhinolophus sinicus. The sequence goes on from NC_133759.1 coordinate 39,009,477, forward strand.
GCCGAGCACGTTAGCAGGCCTGCGCTCACAGGCTGCAGGGCCCAGGGACAGTTTCTTGCCTTGCCTCTACCTGAGGTCCATTGCCTCTTTCTAGGTCCGAAGCTGGAAAAAGCAGTGCAGGCCAGAGTGGCTCGTATCCTAGTCAGAGCTACAGGACTATTTGCTCACCATGCACATGGATCCATCCTTGTGCCTTGGGGAGGGTGGGGTCAGTAGGGAGGGGAGGGGCCTGTGGGGACAGCACCTGACTGTTCTGCTCGTGATTCTAAGTGTACTGGTTGCTTTTAGGAAGGAGGGGGCCCAGGAACTGCTTTAGCGGTAACATGCTCTGTCAATTCTTCGCCATTGAGACCGCCTTTGGTATCTTTATACAAGAAGGTTGTAGATGAGCCAACAGGATGAAAGTGATTGTAGATGAGAAGAGCAGACAAAGCAGCCGTAAATGAGAGAGACTCATGCCCAGGTGGCTCGTGGAAATCTTCTCTCCTGCTTGGAAATCACACCAAGGAGAAATGGCATGCCCAGTGGTATGGAGTTAATTAGCAATAAAGATACCTCCTGTTCTTCATGTTGGCCATGGTGCTGCAGTAGCCCAGGGCCACATCTAGATTCATGGGTTTTTATACCTATACAATGGAACTCATTATCCCTCCATCTGTTTGCCTGCCTGCTGTCTCTTCTGATGCCCCCACAATCCCCTTGTCCTTGCCTGATGGCATGGGAGCTGCCGTCATCTGCTTGGGCTCAGCAGTGTTCCTCATTGTCCCTCAGCAGCTAGAGGAGCTGGGGGCCTGGGCAAGGCCTGCTAGGAGAAGCAGTGTCCTGGAGCTCCAGGCTGCAGCCCCCCGTGTGCTCCCTTAGTCCCCTTTGTCCAGGGGGGACAAGGCAAGCCCGGGAGAGCTGAGGTGGCAGGTCACTCGGCAGCCAGAGCAGAGGCAGCCTCCAGCAGCGGTCTGCACCTGCAGACTCCTTCACGGCTGACCTCTCCCAGGGCTCCCTGCATGTCAGCCCTGGTGGGGCCCACTGGACCCGGCCTCCAAGGGTATCTTGAGCCAGCCTGATGCCCCTTGTCTGCTGGTTTACCCATGGGACAGAGTCCTTTCCTCTTCCCCATGTAGCCAGCCTCATTTCAGCCTTTCAGGCCCAGCTTGGGTATCTTCTCTAGGAAGCTGTTGGGACAATCGCCACCCCTAGTCTGGTCAGGTAACCCGTCTCCTTCAGTGCTCCCACGTGAGGATTCAAGGAGATTGAATTTCACCAAAAGCATGAAGCACAGTGCCTGGCTCAGGGCAGGCCTTCAGTTCAACAGGCAGTTATGGAGGGTCTGCCTCATGCTGGTTGATGGGGGATTATAAACACAGAAGAGACATAGTCTTGGCAGGGTGGGTTGACAAAATTGTGGATACCCCTGCTCCCATGTACTGTGGTGTGAGCCAAGACAGCAGCAAGAGCTGGGTGGGCTCATAGAAGACTGCTGTCGAAATTACTTGGGGGTTTGGGGTGGGCTTCTTGGAGGAGGTGACCCCTGGGATCAGTTATGGAGTTGGCGAGATCTGGGGAACAGAGGTAGGGTGAGGGTAGAGTTGCAAGCAAAGGGAGGAACATGGGTGGGAAACATCCTGGAAGAGTGGGGGAGGCTCTGAGCAGTTCAGGACAATGAGACCCAAGTCAGGCGACGGGAGGTACACGCATGCTGCTGGGGAGATGTCTTACCCCACGGCTTCTATGCATCAGAACCTCCTCTGAATGTCTGGTATGTAGAGGACCCCTCAAAGGGCCCCACATGAACGGACACTGCATCCTGGTGACTCAGGAAGGTGCAAACAGCGCAGGGTAATCTCAGCAGCTAGTGGGTGAGGCTGACAGGACCAGATGCCAGAAGAAGCAGCAGATAAAATCTTTCTGATAGAAGGTCTCTGAATACCACAGTCTTTGCCTGTGGCTGTCTAACCACTGCTTCCTTGTGTCATGGGTGGGTCATTTGGACCCAGCTACCATGCTTCCTGTCTTAGTCCATTGGGCTGCTTAGCAAAATCCCATACGCTGGGTGGTGTATAAACAACAGAAATGAATTTCTCTCAGTTCTGGAGGCTGGGAAGTCCAAGATCAAAGCACCAGATTTAGGTCTGATGAGAACCCACTTCCTAGAAGCCACCTTTTTTATAGCCTCATGTGGCAAAAGCTCTCTGAGGTCTCTTGTATGAGGGCACTAGTCCCATTCACGAGGGTGTCACCTTCATGACCTAGTCACCTCCCAAAGGCTGTGCCTCCTAGTAATGCCATCACATTGGGGGACTTCAACATGTGAATTTGGCGGGGGGGGGGGGGGGCAAACATTCAGTCTATAGCACTTCCCAAGTGGTAGCTCCAACCATTTTCATCCTGTGTGCTTACAGATAAACCAGCAAACTGGGGACTCTGTGACACCCAGGGACCCATGCCCTTCTGTCCCTGTGTTGCTCATATTGTCATATCTCCTTATCTTCACCTTTCCCTGGCCCAGACTCAAAAGGGAGTACCTATAGACATGGCCCAGGGACCAGAATCTGGTACCATGTCATAAAGGAGCAGAGTTGAGGACTCAGGGATGACACATGGCCAGAAGGGCTAGGTCATTAAGACGCTGCCTTAGGACATCAGCCTTTCCTCATTCCCTCGCTCTGGTGCAAATCCCCCCATAAACACCTGAGCTGTATGCTAGCAGCTCTGGCCCCTTCCAGCTGCCGGGAAGAAAGTGGCTCTAGGACCAACCCAAGGGCTAATTCTGAGTTGGTGAAGGGCCGACTCTGTAGCTCTGTGAATGTTGTCTTAACAATGAATGAAAATATGCTTACTGAAAAAGAACATACATATGTTTCTATACATATAGAATATATGTAACATATGCTTACTGTAAATACATACACATATGTGTGTGGGGGTATATAAAACAACACAGTTAGAGAAGAGCAAGTGAAAATACTTCCCACCCCATTCCACCCACTCCCCACAGGAAAACACTGCTGTGTTGTAATGGTTGTCCTTACAGACATTTTCCTGTGCATTTACGTAAGAAGCAAATGCCTGTGTGTTCATACAGTTATAATTTTTTTTCTTTACACAAAGAGGATTACGTAAATATCCCATGACTTGGTTTATTCACTTCATTTATCTTTGATTCTTTTCCATTCTTTTTCACTGTGGCAGGACCTTCCACACTGTCATGTAACTTTCCGTTCTGCTAATGAGAGATAATTAGGTTATTTCCCTTTTTGATTATTCTGAACAATACTGCTGTGACGCTCCTCGGTCATACATGCAAGGTGTGATGGGAATTCATATCTTTGTCGAGTAGACACCAAGATGTAGAATAATCGGATCAGGAATAAAGCACATAACACATTTTTGTGGCTATGGCCAAATACTCCTTCCAAAAGGTCCTTTTAGTTGCCAGTCTCACCAGCAGTGTAAGGCAGTGTAGGTTTCACGCCTTGCCAGTACTGATATTATTATTAATACGTGATTTTCTAGTCCGATGGCAGGGTTGGGGGGGCTGTCATATCCTATTGTTGTTTTATTTTGTATTTCTTTAAGTATGAATAATGTTGAACATCTTTTCATATGCCATTGGTGTTTATTTTCCTGTAATTAACCTGCTCATATCCTTTACTGATTTTTCAGTGTTCGGAGCTTGTATGCACTCTAGATATTAATAATGTATCTGTTAGGTATATTGCAAATATTTTTCCCCTCAATGGATTGTTTGTCTTTTATCTTTGTTTATAGCATTCATTTGCAAAAGGAAGGTTTTAAATATTTACTTTGAAGAATTTGTAGAAGAAATTAGGGAATTTAAATGGATTTAGACTAGTGATTAGGCCGTGTCTTAGCTGTTGTTCAAATGTATGCACATATAATATATTACGGTGATTAATAAACATTTTAGAAGTTAAATGATGGATGGGCACACCTATTTCTGTGTATTTCCTCAGTTGGTGGATGCTAAAAATACAGCTGTCATTGTGCAGGGAGTTCCACAAAAATCTGTGATGCTGCACAGAGGTTCCCCATACGTAGAAAGATTGGGGACCACTGACCCGGAAGATGGACTTACATCTGCTCATAAATAATTAATAAAGTGTATTAATCAGGACTCATTTGGTTGAAAGTAATAAAACCCAACTCAATCTACTTAATTTCTCGACTTATTATAACTGGGATATCTAAGGGAGGTTCTGCCTTCAGCCACATCTGACCTAGGGGCTCAAAGGATGGATGTCCTCAGGTCTTCTTTCTCTCTCCCTCTTGGATTAACTCTCTTCATTTATTGGTCGGACTTGTCTCTACTTAGCATCGTGCTCTCCCACTATAGCAGACAGAGGCTTTCCTGGGAGGGACAGGTGGCTGGGGAAGCCCCAGGTTTTCATTCTTAAAGACCAGCACCCGGAAGAAAAGGAGCCCCCTCTTCTGGTGTCTGTACAGCAGCTTTCCTAAGGGAAAGGAGTCCAGTTGCCCCATCACTATTCTCATTGACTCCAGTCACACGTCCACCCCAGCCAGGAAGCCAGAGATATTGTGATTGGCAGTTCAGTCAGAACCACGTGGGGAGGGGAAGGAGTGGTTCACCAACAGGAAGCAGGTTGCTTGATGGGCAAACATAACAGACTACAGGGCCCACCCATGACATCAAGAAGACCGTCGGCGAGAACCTAGGCTGGAGGCAGAGGAATAAGCTTGGGATGGGGTCCCATCCACCACGTCCATCTTAGGCAGCTGCCTCAGCCGCCTCCTGGGTCCATGGCTCTCCTCTTGTGAAGTGGTCTGGGGAGGATTAATGAGCCGATGCCTATGGTCGGGCTCTTGGGACCACAAAGTGTACAACAGATTGTATTACATGAGATACTCATATGTCAGACACCTTTGTCTAGTGCTTCATAGGTACTCAAAAGGTGATGGTTTTTCTCCCTAGTACTTACTATCATAGAATGCAAAGGGTGTGAGGAAGGAGGTAAGCAGCATGAGGTTAATGGGTAAGTTCCTCCTTTACCTCTGTGAGTGAGGTCCCTTTCTGTGGGGCGGCCCACCCGTGGTGTATAATTATTAGTGAGGAGAGGATCATGGCATCAAGAAAGGGAAGGCACAGTGGGGACTCAAGAAACAGCTCTTGAATCGGAAGCTGACTTCTGGCTACGCTAAAGCCCACCCTCCTTCTTTGGGCGAGAATAGTTACTCAAGGTGAAAATCCAGCCACACTCTGGACCCCTCCAACTGGCGGGCCCCGGTGCCCCCTGTGACTGCATGTGTCATGACCTGCGTGGCTCTCCTTGCAGTCCACCTCATCCCGGTGTCGGCAGCTAAGAATGGAGTGAGTAGCAAGAGTCGTAAGAGAATCATGCCTGAGCCCGTGACGGAGCCGCCTGGGACGGACCCGGTTTACGAAGCTCTCTTGTACTGCAACATTCCCAGTGTGGCCGAGCGCAGCATGGAAGGTAGGCCTGCCTGCACGGCCCAACTTGGTACCTGGACAGACACCCCTCTGGGAACTTGTTCTTGTTCAGACAGCGCAGTGCAGTGGTAAGGAGCGAGACGGCCTGGGCATAAATCCTGCAGCTGCCACTAGACTGTGCCCTGGAGTGAGTTCTCAGGTCTTAGCGTCCTCATCTCTAGGATATCACCCCCAGCTACCCGCTTTTCCGGGGAGTCTCTCTCAGGGCTTAGGATGTCCACAGGATGCCCTGCTGGTGTCTTGCAGAAAAGGTACCGTGAATTCCCATTTCTACGTTGAGCTCTACTCTTCCGAGAGTGTGTCAAATAATAATGCTGAATATTTATGTTTGTGCCCAGCCTTGTTTCATGAGAGATTTAAAGCAGAAGTCATTGTGTCCTCTGAGTCTGTGGCCTCCCCCAGGCTGTGGATGTGAGTGAGGCCACAGGAAGAGTCTTGCCCACATATCACTGGCCTTTAGCCCCCGGCCACACCCCAGAGCCTCCCATGATTTCTAGGGATCCCGGCTATAACCAGCCCTCTCACGTGCCTCTGCCCGGCCTTGTGAGGCTATTAAGAGCCCTTCCACCACGGTTACGCCTCCCACTTCTGTGGCGTGAAAAGGATTGACACTTGCTCAGTGGTAACAAGAATCTATCTCTCTTTCTCCCTCTCACTCAGGTCACGCTCCACATCATTTTAAGCTCGTCTCAGTGCACGTGTTCATACGACATGGAGACAGGTATCCACTGTATGTCATTCCCAAGACAAAGCGACCAGAAATTGACTGCACTCTGGTGGCTAACAGGTAAATTGCACTTTTTCTAATAGTCGATTTCAAGAATCTGTTCTCTCTGTCCGAATCAAAATGCTCACTGGAGAATGACGGGATAGGGGAGTGACCTGTAGTCGCGGAGTGGGGAGGGTTAGCCAGGCGTCTGATCAACTGGGACGTGGTGGAGTGAGCACTGGGTTAGGAGTCCTCAGACCCGGGCCCGGCTGTGCCAGTCAGGGCAGCAGGCAAGTCCCTTAGTCTCGAGCCGCAGCCTTTCTAGCTCTCAAATGGGCATGATGCTGCTGAGCGTGCAGGGTTGGGGTGAGGAGTAAATGAGATGGTGGAGAGGCGTGCACACTGTCGATTACAAAGCCATGTAACTGGAAGTCATTACTTCAGGTATCTTTAGGAGTAGAGACATTCTGCTCATGGTTGAGAGCACTTAGGATGAAAACTAATTGAAAAGAGTGGAAATGGTGCATATGGAAATGGCATGGCCCTAAAATTGGAGGCACACTTAGCAATAAAATGATAGGCCAGGCCTCAGCAAACATGCTAGGGACACATAACATCCCGAGCAGCATTGGCTGAATGAGGGGTGGAGACGGAGGCCAGTGCTTAGTGGGGAAGACGTTATTTTGATGGAATGCTTCTGTGTGCCAGCCCTCCCGCTGGGATCCTCTGCCCCTGCCATACCCACTTCTCGCCGACCCCTTACCCCTTCAGGCTTCTGCACCTGCCTTTTGGCTTGCATGCCCCCCACCCCCGCCTGCTTCTTTGAGGCCCCTGGGGGTTCTGCCTCCTCTAAGAAACCTCTCCCGGTGTATGAGGATGGTTTCTCTTCTTATATCGGACACTGCTACGGCCTCATTTTAAACTGAAAAGGCAGGTACAGGAGAAGAGTCTCAGAACAAAATATTTAATGACCAGACCTTAACTGGCCTTAGGACTAGGGTAGGGGTGAGGGGTCACTTGCTGTGCTGGGTATTAACCCTTTAGTTTCCGGGTCATGGGAATGGGCTGGAGCATCCAGGGTAGTGGGAGGGCACAGGGTGGCTGGCATGCAGGGAGGGCAGCTCGGGCTTTCCTCCATCGGGCAGAGCAGAGTTTCTATGTGTTAACTGGCCAAGTCCTGCTATTGCACACTGGCTGAATATCCACCCTTTGAACAGCTCGGGGACAGATAGGCCCCTGGAGGTCCAGTTCTGAGCTGGTCGCACCCAGGACGACCTCAAGGACTTTGTGGACAATGTCATCTGTGTTCAGCCCTTGGCTTCTCACAGCTTCTGTTCCTCTTTCTCTAGCTGGGCTTCAAATTCTTAGAAATGAGAAATTGAGAGGCTCAGCTCAGGCCAGGGGTCTGCCCTCAGAGCAGTCAGCTGTTGCTGGAAGGTCCCTGGACACTTGAGGCCATTCTCAGAAAAGGGCCCATGGGGTGGAGCCACCAGGCAGAGCCACCTGGCAGCGTGCAGAGCGTCCCCTGTGCGCCCTGGTTCTTTGCAGCTTGTCGTCGCAGCGTGACTGTCTCTGCCTTCCCGGCACCACTGGCTTCTCCAGGGGATTGGGTCTTACCATATCGCCAGTGCCCAGCCCGAGCCTAGCATCTACTCGTTGTTGGACTGGGTTGTTCAGAATGAATTCAGACCTCTGAGAATCACAAGTCATAATTGCCTATCATGTGTTCCTAGCAGATTTAAGTCTTGGCTTGGAATCCTCGAAGGCCATTGTCACCTGTGTGATGTAGGGCACATCCCTCCACCTCTTTGAGCCTTAGTGTACGCTGTTCTGGAACATGGGGATGCTGATACCTCCCTTCTGACACCCTTGTGAGGTCTGACTAAGCACTACGCCTAGTCCGTGCCGAGAGCTTCATTTATCGCAGCAGCCTGGAGGTCTCCTGGGGCCCAGCCTCTTTTCCTCCCTGAGTGGTTGTGGTCACAAAGCCAGAACTGGTCCCAGAGCCCCTCCTTCTGTCACAGAGATGGCAGGATCCACTGATGGGGCCATTTCTAGAGCTCCCATTTGAGAGGTGCAGTTCCGTGGGACCAGCTCCCCTGGCTGCTTCTGTCCTCATTTTCCCTGGCCTTGATCTTTTGGCCTAGTTTTATTTTATGAACATTCTGTATTCTTAGGATCTGTTTTGAATCCTTTGTAGAAAGTGGGTGGAGTATGCATGTTTAATTAATTAATGTTATTTAATTAATTCCATCTTTAAAAACCATAAAAGTTGGCCTGTCATTCGTAGGAGTGGGCAGGATTCCCAGTGGTGTGGATCCACTTTGGGCCTCTGAATTCCCCGGGACTGTGGGCTCTGGGTCACCAGCAGTGCCTGCTGCCTTCCGAGGTGCCAGTTCAGCTTTGTAAATTATTCATTTTTATGGCTTCCTAAAAGGCAGAGTGAGTACTGGACTGTGCCCATTACTCTAATCTAGTGAAAAGAATGTCTGGGCCAGCAGGCAGGGCTGCCGGGAGCTGACTAAGAGGAGCCAGATGGCCACACAAGTCGGTTGCCCCAATATTTCCCTTCACAAGGACACATTCCGTGACTCTCAAAGTCTTTGTGGTGGAAACTGCCGCGTCATGAATGCCATATGCCCCATCTCAAAGGTGCTATTTTAACCCTCATCGGACTGTTTATCCAGCAGTAAGGTTATTAGCCATTGTGCTGTGTTTTGTAAATGCCTTTTTTTGGCGTTCATGAATATGAATTAGATATTCTGTTCTGCATCCAAGAAAGAGTAGAATATTGAGTTCAATTAGCATTTAGTCATTAAATTTTATTTTTGAATGCCTAACATGTGCCAGGTACGGTCACATGTACCTGGCTTATGTGCCAGGAAGTGACACGTGAACAGATACCTAAATGAAGTGAAGGAGTCGGCCCTGTGAAGATCAGGGGGAAGAGTGTCCCCGAGAGAAAGAACAGCAAGTACGAAGGGCCTGAGGCTGGAAGAGCTGGGCATGTATAAGTGATAAGACCAGTATGTGGCTGGACTGGAAGAGCGAGGGGGAAAGTGAGCTTCTAAGGAGTCACAGAAGAAAGGCTGTGCCTGCCCTCGGGGGCCCACTCACCTCTGGAGAGACAGACCTGGTGCCTGGCGCCTGCTAAGCCCCCAGTGAATGGCAGCCAGCATGGCTGATAGCAGCAGTAGCAGTGTTAGAAGTGGAAGAAGAGTAAGAAGAAATGGAAGTAGTTTTGGTACCGTCTTTGGTGGTGTGAACCAGAAGAGGGCAGCCGGGCTGAGCTTGGGGCAGAGAGGGAAGTAAGATGGTAGATCAGGGAAGGCCACCAAGAGAAAGGCACCTCATGAGTATGCAAATAGCAGCGGATGATAAACAATACCTGGAGTGGTCAGATCTACCTGTACAAAGGTGTGGGGAGATGGACAGGTCAGCCCACAAACGAGCATGGAGTGGAGAGGTGTGTGGACGAGGTCATTGGAGGTTATTGATGCTTTGAGTGTCCAGCTAAGGAGTGTAGACTAAGCATGAGGTGACGAGGGAGCTGCGGAGTGAAGGGAGGAAGTGATGGAGCGCTCTGGCTGCCATGATGTGGGGAAGGGATTGGCGGCTGGCGGCGGTGTTTACAATATTGTGGGGATTGTCATCCAGAAGAAGGACTTCACAGAGAGACAGAGCCCAAGTCCTTAAAATAACCTACAAGGCCTCCTGTGCTCCTCCTCCCCTTGCCTGTCTGAGCTCACCTGCCGCTCTCACCCTTAGCCACACCGCTGCTGGCTCTCCTTCCCACATGCAGGCACACTGCCACCTCGGGGCTGTCATATTGACGGGCCCATCTCCAGATGGCTGTGCCCCAGGCAGCTTCCTGGCTGGCTCTCTCACTTCCTTCAGGTCTTTGCTCAGCTGTCCCCTTCTCAATAAGACTACTCAGAACATGCCGGGTAAAATTACAGTATACTTCTTCCACCCAGGTCTCCCAGATCCCTCTTACCCTGGTGTTCTTTTTGATAAGTGCATCACCATTTCATAGCAGCTTGTACCTTCTAACACACACACACACACGCAGTGTGCATTGTGTGTTTTCTGTTTCCCCAGGCTCCAGACTAGAATGTAAGTTTCCCGAGGGCAGTGATTTTTGTTTTTGTTCAATGCTGCTGTATCCCAAGTGCCTAGGACAGAGCCTGGTACATGGGAGGAGCACAATTAAATATTTGTTGAATGAATAAATGGTGGAGGCTGGAACGCAGGGAGTGGCAGCTGAGATGGAGAGGGGGTGGATCTGAGAGAGTTACAGATGGTGGGATAGGTAGGACTTGGTGACAGGTTGGGTGGGGATAAGAGAGAGCGGCCATGGTGCCCGGCTTTCTGATTGGGGGGTGCCCCTCCACAGAATAGCCCAGAAGAAGGGAGATATGGGAGGGAAATTATGAGGAGAGGCCACAGTACTAAGTATGAACTATTATCAGACATCCAAGGGATAATTTCGAGAAAATACTATACGTCGTGTAGTTGTGGGGCCCAGGAGTTTTTTCTTGCCGGGAGATATGATTTGAGAGTTCAGCATGTGGATGGCAGTCGAAGCTTTGGGCTTAAATGGAATCCCAGACAGAGCCGATGGAGTGATGAGGGAGGCGCCAAAAGCAGAGTCCTGGGTAACACCGACCTTACTGCACAGAGAGAAAGGAGGATCCCAGGCGGAGATGGAGAAGCTGCAGACAGGGAGGAAGGCAGGAGAATGATGTTATGAGACCTAAGGAAAGAAAGAGTTTCAGGAAGCAGGGAAAGGTGTCAAGTAACAGGTCCAGAAAGCTGAAGACTGAGAAAAGGATATTCAGTTTATCTTTCTAGAATTTCATTTTTATTAACAATATAAAATAATAAATTGTTTAATTAGCGTAAACTCTACCAATCTGTGGTATGAACTCACCCAAGTTTCTAGCCACGTAAGTGTCTTTGAATTGTGGTTTCTGACACCAGTGTCAGTGGTCTTATATCTTCTCTGCTTTTCTTAATGTTCTGTGCAAAACTTAGTCACTGCTCCGATTGTAGTTGGAGCACAATAAATCTTCTCATGGGCGTACAGATTGGCCTTGGAGTTCTGTCTCAAGCTTTGTGGCATATATAAAAATGTAATCAAGAACTCTGACCTGAATAGTTTGAACGCTTCAGGGAGTAGCCCTTTTGCTTCTTTGAATTTTCGGTGTGAAAGCACATTTCCAATGAGGCTGCAACATGAGGTTCCTGAAGAAAAGTTCATCATCACAGATATAATCATTTCTGTGTTGGTCAGGGTAAGGCTAGGCTATTGTAACCAAGAGACCCAAGAATGCACTGCCTTAAATAAAGAAATCTGCCTCTTCCTTGTGTGAAGGTCTGAGACGAGAGTCCAGATTGTAAGACTAGGCTCCACTTGATCACTCAGGGTCCGGGTTCCTCCCACGTGTTGCTCCCACCATGCCCTACGGATCTCTACATGACTGAACCTGGGTTGCAGCCATGCCCGGATAGTGTCCAGAGGGAAGGAAGAGAGTGACGGGGGCAGGCCCGTGACCCGAAAGCCTAAACCCGGAAGTGGCATGCATCCTTCTAACCCACTGGTGAGCGGTTACTCACATGGCTCTACCTAATCACTAGGGCCTCAGACATGGGACCTAACCAAGTTCCCAAGAGAATAGATTTGAGCGTGCAACTGTTAAAGAAGAAACAGAGTCAGACCGTAGTCAAAGCAATAAAAACAGATTTTATTCAAGAACAAATACAATAGGGGGAAAGAGACTTCAGTGTAGAACTGGGCTCAATTCCAAATAGAGCATGGACAAGAGAGGGTTTATAGCCAAGGAACAGGGTGGGGGTCAGTAGATGGAAAAGACATCAAGGGTGAGGGGCGTTCTGGCTAAACCAACTTGGCAGGATTCTTGCTAAAGGCAAGCCAGGGTGATCAGATACCACCTAGTATGAGGAATTTGATCAGATATCAAGAATGGAAGATACTGGCTAAACTGACTTAGCAGGATTTTTTCTGAAACTGGGCGATGCAAAGACAGACATAAGTCCAAAGGTCGAGGTCTAGTTGAAAAGAGGGTTCAGAGGAGGACCCTCCCTAAAGTTTGGTCAAAGAGAGTCTTTGTTACAGTTAATAGTCTCACCCACAATGGGCTTTAACGTATCCATCAAAATCTGGACATTTTAATGAACACGCTGGGACCTTGCCATGTTCATTGCTACAGATTGTGGCAGGCTTGGACTTTGCAGGAAGCATCTAAGGAGTGGGGACTTCCCCGCTGAATTCATCCACATGTCTTCTTTGGAGTATCGACCGTGTGCTAGGTACCCTCTTGGCCCCCAGGATGGAGCTGTGGACGAGACAGGCAGGACCTGGTCATTCAGATCCAGGACAGGCCCGGGGACTTGGGATACCGGGTCCTCTTCCTGTGGAAAAGATCCAGCCATTTGTTTGCTCTTCCGGCAGCGAAGTTTTTCTTCATGAATCTTCATCTCGCCCTGCCCAAAACAAATCTTCATGAGTACAGTTAAACATGAACACACCATAACGCTGTCAGATGCTCTGAAAACCTGGGACATCTCAGCAAACACTTTCAGCAGTGAAATTTCATTTCTAAAATTGGCAGCAAATCTCTCCCCGCAGATCCTCAGAAATCACAGACCTGACATAGTGGCCTGGAGCAGAGCATTTGACGCCTGTTGACGGATAGCCGTTGTGTATGTGGATTCATATTGGCAGCCTCATTATCAGTCTGGAAATTTTATTTCCCAGTTTGCAAATACTTACGTGTTTTAGCCTCAGGAAAAAATAACATAGCCTCTGTTTTTATGCAGATGCCCTGCAGCTGTCCAGGGTGATTTATCAAACTATACTGGATGTCTCATTTCAAAACACTTTTTAAAAGCTGGAGTCTTTTTTTAGCTTTACGTTTTTGAAAGATATTAAAACCATTTGGCAGTCATTTTTAAAGCATTGCCAACATTAATTGGGCTTTCAGACAGCAGGGGTCTGCCATTAGAACAATTTATCTTTGCTTCTTTTCATGCTTATTTAGTTTAGGTGGGAACTATTCTGTCTACTTCTGTTCAGCTGTAAACTGTGTATACGTTCGTGGGCCATTCATTAGTCAAAGAAAAGGTGTATATATTCATAAGTCATCTCATTATTCAGAGAAAATGTGTATGTATGCATAGGTCATTTCGTTATTCAGGAAAATTGTGTATTAGTGACTAGAAAGATAAATCTTGATTTACCACATTTACTTCATGACAGAAATATAAAAAATGTCAGCTCTCATGAACAAACTATTTTGTTAGCTCTTTATGAGCACGCTGCCTGCCATGACATACTGTATGTGCAAGATGCACAGTGAACTGTAGAGAGCTGCAGAGGTCTTGGTTATCTTAATCAGTTAAATTGTTTTCAAAGGAGATTTTCCAGAGGTCACATAAGTTAAGGATTAAGGGTTACCCAGGCGAAGGTTGGGGTGGGTTTTCTAGGAGGAGGGGGCAGTCTGTGGAAAGTCTTGGAAGAACAAGGTGTGTTGGGGGAACAGGTCGGTTGGGGGGCTGCAAGTGGCCAGAGCACAGCAGCAGAGTGGAGAAGGCTGGGGAGCCGTGAGCCTCAGAATGAGATGGGACCCGAACAGACTGACAGGCATGCGTGGCTCCTTCCAGGAGTAGCAATGTGGAGTCGGGCTTGCCTTTCAGTCGATCTCTCTGGCTGTGGAGAAGGCAAAATTAGAGGGGCAAAATAAGGATGCAAGGAGGCCAAAGAGGAGCCCACGCCCTCCAGACAGAAGCTGCCTGAGCCAAAACCCAGCTAGTGGCTGCAGGGATGCAGGAGAGAAGGGGGAGAAGGCCCAGGAGGACACATCTGCAGGACTGAGAGGCAGGTGGCATGCGTAGGGGCAGGGGAGGGAGAAAGTGAGGACTCCCAGCCTCGGTGTGTCTTCCTGGTGGGGGTCCGTGGCCTCCTAGAGAGAGACAGAGGGATGCAGGTTGGGGCACTGGTGGTGGAGGGCAAAGCCGGCTCCTAATGTCGAGAGTGATAGGCAGTTCAGCAGAGCAGGGGGCTCAGGCTGGCCTGACGGAGTAGGCATTTTACCTGTATGCATCCGTCGTCAAGTGGTGACAAAATTTGAATTGAAAAGTGATTGAGCCAGTACCTATTATTGTTGGTCGAAAGGGCTCAACACATTTGGGATTTTGCTTGCTGAAGCTGAAAGCGTTGTGGACCGTTTTAGAGCATACTGACCACTAAACTCTGTGTTGTCTCTTTAGGAAACCATATCACCCCAAACTGGAAACTTTTGTTAGTCACATGTCAAAAGGATCCGGAGCCTCTTTCGAAAGCCCCTTGCACACTCTGCCTCTTTACCCAAATCACCCGCTATGTGAGATGGGAGAGCTCACGCAGACAGGTATGTGTGACAGCCTTTCACTCACGTGTTCTCCCACCCATGCTTCCCTTTGGCACACATTTGGAGTGAATACTTCTGGGTAAGGTGCTGTGAGCTCACACGAGTAAATAAGGACTGGCAGCTCTGAGTTCACCAAGGTATCTAATTAAATATCTGATTTCTAAAAATTAAAAAACTTGTTTTTTTATTCCAAAAGCAGTATATGGTCATGCAAGAAAAGTTAGGAAAGACAAGCAAAAGGAAGGAAAATGTAAAGCACCCATAATCCCACCAAAGAAATGAGTTCTCTTTCTTCCTGTGTCCATGCATGAGCGTGCATACGTGCACACCCATGCACACACACACAGTGGTATCTTACTAGCACATTCTTTGGTAACCCACTTGCAAAGTAGGTTGGTGAGTTAATGGTGGGCTCACCTTTGTGAGAGGAGACCAAACTGGTGGTCCGCCAAGAGGTTCCTGTTTCCTACTTCTTCGGTCTGGCACCTCAAAGGATCTTTGCTTGGTCACCAGCCTTTTTGGAAGAATCAGGAGGACCTATTGGCCATGCTCTGTTTTCTTATTCCACCAGCATGGTAGGACGTCAGCTTTGATGGAAGGAAGGTCTCTGTCTTCTAATTTTCCCTGTTGGGTTTCACCATGTTTTAAGAGCCATTGTTATTGGGGATAGTGGTCGTGAGTGACAGAGTGGGGTAAGCTGAAGGCTCTGGAGGACCAGCCTTGAGTAGGGAGTTCTGTCAAAACGTTTTATGTTCCACATGCACAGATTCTGCATTAGTTTAAAACAGGAGTTCTCATCCTGCCAGATCCAGCACCCCTTTTATTAACAAGGATTTTGTGGAGCTCCTTTAACTATCCTGAAGTAAAATTCAAATTATAATATACCTAATTTATACCTACAAATTCAAATATAATATACCTGTACCGTGTTTCCCTGAAAATAAGACCCAATCGGAAAATAAGCCTTAGCGTGATTTTTCAGGAGGACATCCTCTGAACATAAGCCCTAATGCGTCTTTTGGAGCAAATCTTAATATTAGACCCGGTGTTATTTTCGGCAAAACACGGTAATATACCTATATACTTAATTTTTTAAAAAATGTCAGGTAGTCTAACTATACTATAAAGGAGAAACAAAAGGAAACTAATTTATTATGTAATTCTGTGTGCCTCAATATACATGTTTGAGCACACCCACACTAGAAAATAGATCTGTGGCTTACACTTAAATGTAGATTAGTGACTGTGACAGCTACAAATATAGACTGATTGACGGATGTTGTATTGGTGACTCTAGTTAAAGTACCACATGTTGGGACATAATTTTTTTGACAAGTTCTGATCAAAACAAAATACAGATGTCCCTCAATTGATACCACATTTCTAGAAAACGCAGTGAATGTTAGTGTTATACAAAAATGGCCCTGTGTTTATAGATACAAAAAAGCAGGCTCTAGCCTAAAGTGTTTAAACAGGTCTTTCACATGTGGGACTACCTTGTGGTATATTCAGAAGTTACGTGGGACAAAGGACAGTTCCTCATTGAGACTGTCCAGTCTCCTGACCCCCACCCACTAGGTGTCAGGAGTATTGCTTCCCACCCCTGAGGGCAGAACCATTCTTACTGAGCACCACTGCTTAGAGTCTGGTTGCAAGTAATAGAAACCAATCCAAGCCAAAATGTGACATTTATTACAAGGTTTCAGAGTGACTTACAGACTCTAACAGCAAGAGTGTGACCAGACCTCTAGAGACTGGAACCAGGAATAAAACAAGTTAGCTGTCTCTGCCTCTGGTTTTGCTATGTATCTGTCAACAGAGTGACAGGCCTAGCCAGAGCCAGAGGTGAACCAGCAAGTCCAAATTCTTGAGAGAGAGAATCTGATGGGATCCTTGAAGGTCAGTGCCCATCAGCTGTGCACTGAGAGTTGGGGTCCAGCCTCTGGATCCAGGGGCTGTTCCCTGAGAAGAGCAGAGGGCACAGCATTAGAGTGGAGCAGACTAGGGGTTCACACACTTAAAGGCAATTATTCATTCTGACCGTTCTTCTCGATTTATTATCATCATCATTTTCTAAATTAGTATTACTCTAGAAATCATTTGTGCAGTATTGTTTGCTCCCATTCCCTATTCTCTTTTAATGGCTAATTTTATCTTCTATTTTAAATTTTATTTAAAAAGCATAGCTATTATAATAATCATTTATAGTAACTGGCACACTTTGGGCACCCCACAGTAACTACATAAGGGCAGGTTGATCATTAGGGCCTAGTCTGTTCAAGATGCTTTGGCAGCTGTTGAGTATGGGGGAGGGGCGGACTGGATGAATAAGACGCCCCCCTACCTGTCCTAAAGGAGCCCACAGGGGTAGTGGGACAACGCCCATAGAGACCAGTAACTGAACTGCTACAGGCTTCAGGCTCTTCTAGAATAAACACGGACTTCGGAGGAGACAGATCCATAAAACGGTGCTAATGATATCTTCCCAACAGGGCTGGTGGTGAATTAAATTAGATAGCATGTGGGACATGCCTACCATGTGCTAGCCTATGCTGGGCTCAGCGGATGCAGTGTCCTACAGGTCCAACAGCATATGGGAACAGGAAGGAATTAATTTAACGTGGGGGAGGAAGAAGGAAGACTACACAGAGAAGGTAGTATTGGAGCCAGGTGCTGAATGAGTGTTTCTCTGGGCAGAGAAAGATGAAGGGCATAAACTAAGTCAGGAAGATGCAGGCTATGTTTGGAGAGTATAAGAAGCTCTAAATGGCTAGAACTTAGTGTTTCTGCATGAAAATACCGGGAGGCGGTGCTGTGAGAAGGAACTGAGAGCACAAGGTTGGGGCCAGATGGGGACATGAGTTCTGCTACTTCTCAACTGTGAATGGCTTAGGGCCTCAGTTTCCTCATCTGTAAAATAAGGAAAATTGGGGGGAATAATAATATGCCTTCTTTATTGGGTTTTTGTGAGGATGAAAGGAGAAAGATCTGGCACACAGCAGGAACTCCGACTTTGATGTATGTAACCTAAGGATACAAGGTAGGGCCAGATACAGATTCTTAATGTTTGTCCCTCGTGGTTTGCCTCTTTGTGCAAATCATTTTGGAAATGCTACGGCTTGTCCCAGCCCAGATCTCTGAGGGAATTCTGCCCTCAGTTAATACTCTTCACAGTAGGACATCCTTCGTGGATGTTTTCCTGACCTATTCCCCTGCCTGGGCCAACAGTTCCCTCTGACTCGTGCATTTCAGCCTTACGTTGTCTCATCTTTACAGTGAAGCTGTTCAAACCATTTGGGCACCTGAGTAAATGATATTACTGGTCATAGGGTCTGCGTGTGGTTTATACTCTCAGAGAATTCATATTTGTACTGAAATTGTATCCCCTTACATCCCGTTGGCTGGAGGGTGAGCTTGTTTTTATCTTTAATTACCTTCCCCTGCTTGAAAATAAGGCTGTTTTATGTTTTGGTTTGTTTTGTTTTCAAGACAATTTATCACTATACCTGTGGTAGTTCAACACTCAAAAAATCTAAAAGGTAAACGTGGAATTCTTGCTCCTATTCACGTTCCACCCAGCCCATTGCTGTGCCCCCATAATCTTCAAGTAACCACTGAGATTAGTTTTTTGTGTGTCCTTCCAGTTTCTTTACGCAAAACATAGGCAACTGCAAATGCACAGTCTTGTTTTCCCCCTTTTTTATTTAAAAGGAGAATAATAAAGATACTGTTCTCCACTTTGCTTTTTTTTTTTTTTTCCCCTAATATTCTGAGTATCTGGGAGATCATTCTATACTTGTACAGAGAGAGCGTCCTTGTTGATGAGGCAAAATTAGGCAGAATGAACCTAGAAGTTTAGCAGAGAGCCTTTGGCTGGGCAAGTCGGGAGGATGGGGTGAAAGAAGGAATGTCCCAGCAGTGAGACGACCACGCAGCAGCAAGCAGCTTTATCTCTTTCCCTGAGTGACCCGAGCCCTCCCTGTATACTGGGGAATGTTGTGTGTGTCCCTGAACAGAGGGACAAAGCTCTCCGTAGGTCCATGCCAGTTAAAGGCTAGGCACCCACCAGCAGGGCGAGTCCTACCCCCTGAGGACTGCCAGTCACAAGGCCTCCCCCAGGGGAGGGGCTGGTCAAGAGGGAGAGATTGAGGCAGATGACCCGTATGCTCCCCAGAAAGGCTGTGGGTCCAGAAGACAGGGCCCACTCTGCTCATCCCTTCCTGGATAACCCCAAGGGGCTCCCTTTGTAAGTTGACATGAGCCATTCTTGTAGCTTCCATGCAGTGGGGAACAGGCTCCGTTATATGATCTTACACTGATCTAAGGCATTCCAGAATTGGGCACTGACTCAGCTTCCCTTTGCAACTCCTTTGGCTGAGCTGGTAGTCAGGAAAGCTTGTGTCACTCTCTGTTGCAGGAGTCGTGCAGCATTTGCAGAATGGCCAGCTGCTGAGGGACATCTATCTAAAGAAACACAAACTCCTGCCAAATGACTGGTCCACAGACCAGCTGTACTTAGAGACCACTGGGAAAAGCCGGACGCTACAAAGTGGGCTGGCCCTGCTTTATGGCTTTCTCCCAGATTTTGACTGGAAGAAGATCTATTTCAGGCACCAGCCCAGTGCTCTGTTCTGTTCTGGAAACTGCTATTGCCCAGTGAGAAACCAGTATCTGGAAAAGGAGCAGCGTCGGCAGTACCTCTTACGCTTGAAAAATAGCCAGCTGGAGAGGGCCTATGAGGAGATGGCGAAGATCGTGGACATCCCGACCAAGCAGCTCCGAGCTGCCAATCCCATAGACTCTATGCTCTGCCACTTCTGCCACAACGTCAGCTTCCCTTGCACCAGAAATGGTTGTATTGACATGGAGCATTTCAAGGTGATCAAGACGCATCAGATAGAGGATGAGAGAGAGAGGCGGGAAAAGAAACTGTATCTGGGGTATGCGCTCCTGGGCGCTCACCCCATCCTGAATCAGACCGTCAGCCGGATGCAGCGTGCCGCAGCGGGCAGGAGAGAAGAGGTCTTTGCCCTCTATTCTGCGCATGATGTCACTCTGTCACCTGTTCTTAGTGCCCTGGGCCTGACGGAAGCCAGGTTCCCAAGGTTTGCAGCCAGATTGATCTTTGAGCTCTGGCAAGACAGAGAAAAGCCCAGTGAGCATTCTGTCCGGATCCTTTACAATGGTGTGGATGTCACATACCACACCTCTTTTTGCCAGGACCACCATAAGCGTTCTCCCAAGCCCATGTGCCCCCTTGAAAACTTAGTCCACTTCGTCAAAAAGGGCATGTTTGTGACCCTGGGTGGTGGTAGCACTAATTATTTCGATGCATGTCATAGGGAAGGATTCTGAAATGTACACCGCACTTATAGAATCTATGTCGCTACAGAGGGATGGGGAAGGTACGCTTCTAGTTCTAGCGTTTGCCAAGGGTACGAGATTATTGATTTTTTTAAGGTTAGAAATTGTGCTTGGGAGCCATAAAGATGATTTGGGTTGAACAGTGAGTATATTACTGTACTCGGGTACATGAGTTACTTGATACACAATGGCTACTTCACAGAGAAAGGAAGGTACTTGATCTTCTATAGCCAGACTTGGCTTACAATGCCAGAAAAATATTCTGATGCCCAAAGTTGCCAATCAAATATGTATCCTTTTGATCTGCCATGGTACTACTGTATGATGGAACCAGCAAACCTCAGCCAAAACTTTTTTAATCTGGAGCCATCTTACCTTATCCTTATTCAATGAAAAATTTCCCAAAGTGATTTATCTAAACTAGGGCTTGGCAAACCTTCTCTGTAAAGGGCCAGATAGTAAATATTTTAGATTTTGCAGACCAAAAGGCCACATATAGTCTCTGTCACAGCTATTCAATTCTGCTCTTGTCACATGAAAGCCACCACAGACATTATGTAAATGAATGAGTGTGGCCGCACAAAACAGGCAGTGGGTCAGGTTTGGCCCCCGGGCTGGAGTTTGCTGACCCCTGATCTAAAATACAGGCTCTACTACTATCGCACTTTCCGCACTTTGAGAACCAGTTGAATACCAAGAATTATTCAGCGGTGCCTCCAGTAACTTCTGCTAGAAACACACAATTTGGTCTGTATCTGACATTATAACAAAACAATGCTTAATAAACAATGAATCAGAATGAGTCACATAAAAATTATTAGAATAATACTTGATGTTCACGATGATTGTGGTATAAGGTAGTTTTAAGTATGTTTTAAATATTTGTCTGCTGTAGTCTATTTGCTGTATATGCTGAAATTTTTGTATTCCATTTAGTATTTTTATAGTCTAGGAAAATATTTTCTGAGACCAGTTTTAGATTTGCTCTTACTCCTATGTAATATTCAATTCATTCTACCTGGTTGGTGGTTAGAAGGGAGCCAGAAGCTGAAATCAGGCACTTTCTTCCAATAAAACTAACTATGGCTTATTTTCTTTGACAAGCCATAGAAATCGATCAATTTTTAAACCATTTATGTCAGTTTCAAAAGGTAAATTCGAATTGATTTTTAAATAAGTTTTTGGAAGGACTTTGTTACTAGATAGTTAAGTAATCTTTATAAAGTATTTTATATATTAGAAGCACTTATAATTAAATCTGTGGTTTCTGAACTAATGGTGCTAGTTCTGTGCGAAGAAATGTAACATGCAAGTGAGATTCTCCCGTGTCATTGGTATTCTGATCTTTTCTCTTTGTTTTTGTCCAGTGTTGCATTTAAATATGTCTGTTTCTATTAATAAAATTTTGAAGAATACTTATACGTCCCACTAATGCTTTGTACTTAGAAGTCACTCTAGTTCTGTTCAAGTTAGTGCCAATATTTTTTTAATTGATCCTTTCTTTGGATAAATAACAATATTTAAAATAAAAAAAACTCTATACTCCCTATGGGGAAGGGAGGGCCAGGCCCCAAGGCCCAGCAGAGATGACACGGACCGCAGTCCTGCTTCCTCCTCTGACAGCAGCGTCAGAGCTTGGTGGGCCCGGAGGACGTGGCACAGCTGGTGGCCTGGAACTGGGTTAAAATTTACCTTAACTGCTTCTATTATTGCTGACAATCTTGTGTTGTCTCTCGAGTATTTAATGCCTATCAGTTTTGTTGTTTTTGTTTTTTTGCTTCTTCTTGCAATATCTCAATTAGAACTGCTCAACACACTTTGAAGATTTCAAACCAAAAGTGAATCAGAAAATATTTTAAAAATTAATTTGCCACCTCTGTTTGTAAACGTAAATATTTTGGGTAAGAGCCAACATTCAAAGTGTAGCTGCAGGTTTTGCTTCTGGGATGAGATAAACAACTTTTGTGGAAAACAGCTTTGTTTTTCTGAATGGCGGCCGAGGCATTTCACAGTATGACAGCCCTGCTCACACCCAGAGTCTGGCCATTTCGCTAAGAACTTGAGTTTAGGCTGCCCACCGTCAGTGCCTACTTTACTTTTCCCAGGCGCCTTTTAAAATAACTGCTTCGAGTTAAGCCTGCAATAAGTTAGTGACCTCCGCCCCGACCACCCTACAAGTAAGAGGTGCCTGCTACCCTGCTTTCTATCTCCTGCTCCTCAGGACATGGGATGGAGGGCTGCCTGTCCGTCCCCCCACCCCCCAGCAATAAATCCTGTGACTACTTCCTTTGTGTGAATGTAATTGAAACTGCCTCTTCAGTCAAAACGACCCCATAGGTGGGTTTCACTTCCCCTAAGTGGGAGCTCAGACGCAGAGGGAGCTACCTGCTGCCTCCGTGTGTGGGTTGCTTGTGCTTCCTCATTCAGCACGTCATAATCTGCATCTTCTTTTTTCTTTTCCATATTTTTAAAATTGTATTTTTTAGTTATAGTTGGCCTACAATATTAGTTTCAGGGGTACAACATAGTGATTAGACATTTATATACTATTCTTAATTCAATACACCAGCTCCAGCTTCTCAACACAGCCTCTCAAGACATCGGGTAAGCATAGCATTAAAATATCTTCCTCAATGTCAAGTTCTGAGACATTTCATTCTATAAAAAAACACTGAGCACTGAACTGAGATGAGTGGATTTAGTCTTTGGTATCTGGGTAGCTGTCTTAATGGCTTAGTTCATGGCAGGTGGGGGTGTATACAGGTGTATATTCTGCTTTCTTGTTTTTTATTAAAATGAATACATGCACACTGGAAAACAATCAAACGATACTGAAAACAACTTCAAAAGTGAAATTCTCCTCTAATCCCATCTCCAGAGAGAACAGTGTGAGCTGCCTGACAGATATTCTTACAGAAAATTTCCATGACAATGCAGGAAATATATGTAATTTTTAATAGGAACAAAATATTTTAAATATGTTATTCTGTGCTTGCTTCCCTTAAAAATATTTTTTCTTCAATTGTTTCCTTTAACGATATGTCTTAGACATGTTTCTCGTTAACTTGCTTCTCTTAGTATCTCTGGGAGATGTTTCCACATTGAGATAGACAAGTAGGTAGGTAGGTACATAGATAGATGGAGAGATAGATAGATGTAGATAGATAGATATAGATATAGATAGTTCTTTTTATAGCCCCTGCATAATATTTCATGATATAGATGAAACATTTTTTTAAATCTCATTACAAATTAATGAAACTAAAACTTAAAATCAAGACACTGAAACAGGACTACAAGGCTTTTGAGTTACACAGAACAAAGCAGAAGCCAGCAAATAAATGAGTGATGTATTCTTTAATTTCACTTGTAGACAGAATTGAAAAACTTAATCTAATATTGTTATTAATCTGTTTTGAGAGTCTTCACAGCTATAGCAGAATTAGACTTTTGGAAAGATTTGAGTGATTCCGTTTCTTAGAGCTCGTAAAGACTGATGCTGGAGGGGCAGGGATGCAGGCTTCCGTGTCTCTGAATCTTCAGGAAGCCTTCAGAAGAGATTTAGCTGCCCAGGCTATGGTGGATGTACCCTAGTGTACTTAAACACAACCACAATAGAAAGCAGAAAACAGCTTGGGTTTACATTGCAGTTGTCGCTTTGATGGTGGCTGGCACAGAGTTCTGGCCTGGGCATCTGGTGGCTCTCATTGCTCAAGGCCATGGACCTCAGTGTTGGGGTCTTACCCCTGCATAGTGCCTACCCAGTGGCCAGCTCAGATGAGTAGTAATAGCTTCTGCTTAAGAGGAGCCAGCTGAATTCATCAGAGTGGCTGGCTAGGCCTTCTGGCCTCTGAAGCCCACCTGTCCGCTAAGACCGACCTTGATCGCTGAGGGGCCAGCATGACTCCTCCCTGAGCAACAGAGCCCCCTCAGCAGAGGGATAGCCTGAGGCCTGGCTTCTAGATAACTGTCAGTAGTAAAGGCACCATTTGGGGGGGGGCATGCTTCCCTCCAGGGGCCCCACAAGCATTTATCAATCTAAACAACTTTCTGAGGAAGGTCCTATTACCCCTAATACAAATGAGAAAACAGGCTCAGGGGAGTGAAGTCACTTTTCCAGAGTCAAAGCCCAGAATGTAACCCAAGTTCACATGACAC
The DNA here is from genome assembly GCF_036562045.2 of Rhinolophus sinicus. Classification (NCBI taxonomy): domain Eukaryota; kingdom Metazoa; phylum Chordata; class Mammalia; order Chiroptera; family Rhinolophidae; genus Rhinolophus; species Rhinolophus sinicus. Next base: position 39,033,625 of record NC_133759.1, read on the forward strand.
CAGAAAACACCATGGAAAGGCTTTACCTACACTAATTTAATCCTAATAGTCTACACGATACCATATTTGCTGGTGAATATCAGTGAATGCTAAAACACAGTCGGGTTTCAAGTTATCAACTTAAATCTAAATGGTTAGGACAATAGTCTGACTCTGCTTCTTACCATCTGTGATTGCTGTTTGTGTTAAGAAAAAACTTACATAATGTACAGCTAACCTTTGCCGTGATGTTATACCCAACCACTAGGGGGTAGCATCAAATAAATTTTTAGAGTTCAAGACCGAGTCTTCCATCTAAAGGAAGTAGGGTAGTTTTGTGATGTGTTTTAATAGGGTGAACAGCCATCTGTCCGGTTTGCCTGGGACTGAGGGGTTTCCCAGGATGAGGGACTTCCAGTGATAAAACTGGGCAAGTCTCAGGCAAACTGGGACAAGCTGGTGACACTAGTGTTATATGTTGAGACGTGCATTAGATGCTACTTTTATTCCCACTTTATAGAAATGGGGAAGCATAAAGGAGTGACCTTCTGAGTTTACACATAGCTAGCTAGTATGCAGCAGAGCTGGGACTCAAAGCTGTTGTCAATGAACTCGAAGGACCACATTTTTAAACAGGATATAATAATGCTTCTGTGAACCTTTTGGCACTATTTGGTGACATGCAACAGAAACCTGATTACAGTGGTTAAACAAATAAAGCCTTTCATTTTCTTCGGTGGGTCCACCATGTCATCAGAAACCCAGACTGCTATTTAAACCTCACTGGCCAGAATGGGGTCCCTTGGCCCACCTCTACTGCAAAGGAGTCTAGGGAAGTGGGGATTGTTATGGGGCATATTGCTGTCTCAAACAAATCAGACACCTCTTAATAAGGAAGAAGGGGAAAGTGGATACTGGAGAGAGAACTAGCAGTGACTGCTACATTCTCCAAAGCCACCCATTGAAATTGAAGGTGTGGATGCAGCACCACCCTTATCCCCCACTTCAGGACTTATTTCCCCAGTGGCTGGGAGTGTGCAGGCTGGTGGTACCTCCTTTCCAGGCCAGCGACATCCAACGACTGGGCAGGGCAGAGATATAAAGCCCTGGAGACAACTCTGAAGGACCATCCCAGCTTCAGCACTCCCCACAGGGTCAGTTGCAGTCTTGTGACTACATCGCAGCCCACTTCTGCGTCATCCTGCTTCTTTCCCTTCCTTCACACTGTTGACCCCAAGAATAGTCCCCAGTAAACTTCCTGCAGACATACCTGTCTCAGAGCCTGCTTCCTGGGAACCAGCCTGCAACAGGAGGCAAGCAACCCCAAGGCGTTAAAGCCTCTGCTAGTCTGGGCAGTAAAGCTGGAGTCAGCTATTTGAAAGAGATAATGTATCTATTGATGACAAACGTCCATTACTGCTTTTGAGAGGCTTTCCATTTTATTGTGGAAGCTAAGTAAGCACACAGGAAGCAATAGGAGAAACTGGATCCTGGACAGTCCAGAGCTAATGACAGAAGCCTGTTCCACCAAGACTTACCATTGATTGAACACCATGGACTGAGCACTCAGCTGACATAGTCTCTATGTCTCACAGCATGAGTAGACATTTATTATCTCTGTTTTACAAGTAAGGACACAGGCCCAGAGGTAGGCATCTGCCCCCGATCACACAGTCAGAGTAAGTGGCAGACTTAGGCCTGGAACATGACTTATCGTAGACTGCAAGGCTCTCTCAGGTCCCTGAGCACACCACTTCCTCTACCCCATCACTGCGTTACCCTCACACAATGGAATAAGTAAGATATGAAACTTGAGGGTATAGCTGAGAATCTATCCCACTCCAGGGAATAACCTCCTTCTTGCATTTCTGTGCAGACATTCATGTTTTTAGTTCCTTTCGTTTCTCTTTTCCCGTATTCTTTCTAAGGCAGCATCTTCAAGAAAGTATTATAGGATCATCTTATAATGGGTTGTTTAAGCTTGGGTTCCTCTGAAAGCAGAATCTGAGAAAAAAGCTTAAGTCTATGTGTTTACTAGGGAATGCAGTCCCAAGGAGCAGGAGTCGTGTGGGGCAGCGGAGCTTACCAGCCAATCAGATTTGGCCCTGTGGGGGAGGGTTCAGCACAGAAAGATGGCATTTGCCTGCTGGCTACACAGGAGAGCGACCCCACACAGGGAAATTGGCGACTATCTTCCAGCCCTCACCTGAAGCGACACACCTTAGTCTGCCTCCTGTTTGTCTTCGATGCCCCCTGAGTCACCGTCCCTCTACCAGAGCCCAAGGCAAGTGCCTGCGAGCGAGTGAGTCTGTGCGTGAGCCCTTTTAAGAGGACAGCTGGGTTTCCTGCAACCTCCTGTCCCACTCAGACGGTCAGAATCCCCACTGTTTTTCCAAGCCAGATGTTGTGGGGGCTCCTCTTCCTGGCACCAGTACTCCAGGCTGAGGGGCTTGGTGTGAGGCTAGAGTCCCTTGCTTCTCTGGGGGGAACCTCTGTGGCCAACATATTCCTCCCAATTTTCATCTGCCACTCGGAGGTTTGGGGCTGGCCAGTTTTGCATCTCTGCCCCTCCTACCAGTCTTGACATGGCTTCTTTATATCCTTAGTTATAAGACTTCTGTTCAGCTAGACTTCAGGTAGTTCTCCAAGTGGATTGTTCTATAATTTAGTTGTAACTTTGATGTGTTCACGGGATAAGGCAAGCACGGCATTTACCCTGCCATCTTGGATCTCCTCATTACTCTTTTAACGGTTCTGAATCACAAAAACTGGCTGGAACCAGAACGTGTCCCTGCGCATTTTGTTAAGCCAGGGGGCCCACCTCGAGGCCTAGCATCAGGCTCTAGGCATAACTGGTAGATACAACTCTCTGGACCCATGCACTTTCCTTTGGAGGAGAAAAGAACTCGAATTTTCTGACCCCTTGCCTTTATGCCCCATGCCATGTTTGACACCTATGTAAACATCTCAATTATTCCCCACAGTAAATTAAGCTCACTGTCTGCCCTTGCCCATGTTTCCTTCATTCTCTGTATCTAATCTCCATCTTCCTGCTTTAGTCAGAGTTGCTATCCATTTCAGAAGAAGCAGCTGACCACAGAGTTCAGCAAAGGAATAGGAGTCTGGAGGTTTTAGGCCATTGGTCTGGCTCTTCCCTTGGCCCCTAGATACGCTGAAGGAGAAGCAGCCTGGGAGGTGACGTGCACCTCAACAGAAGACAGATCCTGCCCTCCGTGCCTCAGCTTTAGGGGCCGACTAGTGCTCCTGGGGCAGACTAGTGAGGCGCTCCTCCCCCTCCACTCTCCCTCCTCCCCAATGTTGGTGTGCCCCTGGCAGCAGTCCTAGGAAAGGCAAGTCCTCCTCCTCATGCGTAGCTGCCTGGCTTCCTCCCAGCTCAGAGCCAAGCATGTCGTGGTTAGGCAGTCCCCAGATGAGAAGTCCTTTCAGGAGCCTTTCTTCAAAAGCTAGGAGAGACTGGGGCTTCCAGGGCCTGCGGTGGAGCCTCCAGTGTGCAGAATGTGGAAATGAAGGAAGGCCACACTGCCCTCTAGTGACAACTTGGCCTGGCCCTTGCTCTGCAGCTTTTCTTGTTCTCCACACCAGGTGAGGCCTCTTTCCCAGCAAGCTGGAGCTCCCTCTGGTGGCCTAGGAGTCAACTCTTCTTCCACCAGCTTACATTGTCTTCCAGGGTGTAGGTAGCAAGTAGAAATGCACTCTGTTACCTAAATGATCTCGCCACAAGTGCCCTTTTGTCCCAATGATGAACTCACTGTTTACTGTTCTCAACAACTGACTCCCTGACGGGCAGACTAACCATTAAGCTTACCTTCTGACTGATGGATCCTGGCAACTGACTGACTGGTTAGCTGATTAAGTTTCTAAACCACAAATCATTTGACCTACTGGCTTTCTAACTGACCTACTAATCCTAAATAACTAAACATCTGATAAGCTTGAACTGCATGCCTGGCTGACTCTTCCACTAACCAGCTGAATGACTGCCCAGCAGGGGACCTGCAAGACTAACTGGCTGGCTCCTGTAACTAAGGGTAACAGACGGATGGGAGGCCAGGTGCCCCTTTCTCACACCCTGACTCCTCTGGGTGCTTGAATCCCTACTTTTCTCCCCTCTAGGGTCACTTAAAGACTGCAGAGAGGACAACCAGAAAACTGACTTTCTGATGGACCTCTAGTGAGGTTCTTAACCAGGGCCCCACAGATGGGTTTCAATTTTCTTTTCAAAATAGTGTAGATATGAAGATGTGTGTTTATCTGGGAAGAGGGTTCACAGATTTCATTGGGGTCTTAGAAGACTCCAGCACACATAAGTATGTTCAGAACCACTGCTCTGGGAAGGCCCTCTGCAAACACATTCAGAATATGGAAAACCCTGACCTGAATTCAAGCCCCATTTCCCTCTCCCATTAGGCCAGGGTGGCAGGAAGGAAACTAGGAAGAGTCAGAGTCATAGTGGACATGGACATAGTAGGAAGTCTAAAAGCTGTGCTGTATGTGAAGTTTCCAGAAAATGAGCCAAAGCAATCAACATATGTCCTTTTGGGAGGCAACACTTAGCCCAAGATGGAAGGGCATCCTCAGCTCTGGGCAGAAGCTCTTTGAGCTGAGATGAAGGATCCATGTATCAGGGCCCTCCTTGTCTGGGGCAGGGAGTTTGTGGATGTGATCATGAGTAGCCCTGTGACTGTGTGTGTTCACATACCAGTGTGCTCACAAGGGTGGGTATAACAGAACTGTGTGATTGCATGAATGTCCTTTGGGTCAAAAGGTGCATCTGCGTAGTTTTGTGGGTGGATTTGCACGTTTGTGCTCATCGTGGAAACCTCAAGTCTTGTGGTGGGCTGAGACAGATTATGAGTAAGAATTTCATTAGGTGAAAATATCTGCAGACATGCGAGGGGACCACACCAAAAATCTGGAAATTCTCAACATCTCCCTGTCCCTGAGCCCTCATCATCCCACTGCCACTGCCACCACTGGCTCTCATCACATCTTCCTGGAATAGTGCACTGTCCCCAATGCCCTCCCCTCATGATCCTTCCGAATAGCAGCCACAATGACCTTGATAAAATGAAGTCAGGTCACAGTGCGCCCCTGCCTGAAACCGAAAACAGCTTTACACTGTCAAGGGATAACGCCCTTCTCTTCAGTTTGACTCAAGGGCCCTTTCAAGGTCATAGACCTCTGTTCACTGGAGACTCTGGGCTTTCGAAGCCCCAGAATTTGGGTGCGTCGCCCCTCGGCCTGATCCTATGCCACACCCCAAAATTTCGGCTCTGATGCCTCTCCTCTGGGGTTTAACGCACTGCCGCTAGGTCCTGTATCTCGGAGACACCACCTGCCACTATAATTGCCCAATTACAATTAACAATTATAATTGACAGAGAACCCCAGTCCGTCGGTCTCGTTCCACCCCGAGCCCCCTCCCCGCCAGACAGGAGCCTGAGGGGCCGACAGTCAGGGCTTGGCCGTGCACAGACGCACACTCTTCCCCCAAAGCCGCGGAGCTATAGACGCCGGTGACGTGAGACGGAAATGCGCGTGTGCGAAGTGAACAGTAGGAACTACGACTCCCAGAATTCTTTTGACCGAGAGAGACTCCATTTCCCAGAGAGCTCCTGGGGTCCCCACCCCGGAATTGCTGTCTTTTTCGAAAGCGGAAGGTGGGACAAACCTGGCTGTGAGGAGGGTGCTTGAAGGGGTGGAACGGTGCGAGGTGTTGTGGAGTGTTTACCTCCAGGGGTCGTTCCTGAGTCAGAGAAACCCGGACTTTGGAGGAAAAGGGCCTGGCCGCAGCCTTTCGGCGCTTCGCTGTGCGCTGCCCTCTGCCGGCGCGTGTGTCCGGCCGCTTCAGCCTTGCGCTCCCTCGGCCTGCTCGGGTGCTGTTGGCCCTCTGCCCACCTCTGCAGATAGAGACCATAGCTAGATAGTCCCCAGGACCCTTTGTTACCCACTCTGCATTGCCTGCCTTCCCTGGGAAGAAGTGAAGACCTTGGCCGTAGGGCATAACCCACGGGGCTCCACGTGTGAGCCCCACAGCGCTGATGCTGCTTCCAGCAGTGGCTGCAGGAGTCGGAGCTGTGTGTAGTGGGGACACGTGTGGACAGGAGCAGGGAGGAGGACGAGCCATGGTTCCTGACTTGCCGCCTCTCTTCGCAAGAAGATAACTTTCCTGTGTCACTGACCCTCCTGTAGCTTTACCCGGCCTGTCCACCACATATGTCAAAATGCCTGGATTCTGGAGAAAGTCAGCCTCCTTTCCCAGACCTCAGCAACACCTGTCCGCCCCACTGCCTATTTTCACCGTTCCCCTCGGAGACCCCTTAGATCGCCTGCTTAGAAATGGGAGCAACTGATGGGATTGGGATTGAGACAGGGACTCTGTAGCCTCTGAAGGGAAGGAGTGGGCTAAAAGGGAACTGCAGGACATTTGAGGGACTGACAGTTACAGGGTCACGATGGGAGGGTGAGGGTGCAGGGGTGAGGGAGGGAGAGAATGAAACCTATCATCCCTGTGTGTCTCAAAAGTATCTCTCAGCAGTCAGATGAAGAACACATTTCTCAGAGCTGTTTATGAGAGATGTAACTCAGTAGTTTAGTTTTCTAAACATTTTAAGTGAAGTAAACACTTGCCCATCGGCCTGCTGAGCTACAACCACTTCCTCCACCTACTAGTAATTTGTTGCTCAGTGTTGCCCAAGTCCTCTGCGCTAGCACGTAGGTCCTGGAGACCCTTTTGGGGGATCTGCAAGGTCAAAACTTTCACAGTCATAGTAAAATTTATTTGCATTTTTTTCCTGTGTTGACATTTAAATTTAAAATGGTGTGTAAAACTGCGAACAGCTTGACATGAATCAAGACAGTGGCATCAAACTATATTTGTAGTCGTATTGTTTACCAACGCTCTTGGGGAGGGAGGGGGAGCCAGTTTCACTTAAGAATGTCCTTAATGAAGCTGTAAAAAGTATGCATTTTACTCATTTTGAACCTTCAGTACCTGTCCTTTGGCTATTCTGTGTAACAGTGGGAAGTATGCGTAACGCAAGTCGGCTGCATACCAGGGTGCTATGTTTGTCTAGAGGAGAAGTGTTAGGTCAGGCAGTCACATGTGCACAGTCGTCCAATCCTTGTACAGTCGCCTAAGAATACTCACATGCCTTGTGCCTCCTAGAACATTTCCTTACAAAGAGATAGAGAGCGGTCACGGCTTGTGCTGGGCATCTCTCTTTGTTTGGAAATACCTTCCCCTATTCCGGACTTCTTGTGTACTTTGTTCTGCTCAAACGTGTGTCACGTGGCACTGGACTAGCCCCACTACTATATCTGTTCCTGGTGGGGAGGGACTGGAGTTCTTCGCTTCCAGGACAAGAGGGCTCATGCAGACCATAGGGGATACTCACTCCTGAAGCTGCTCTTGCCCTTCCTCTTCTCTGTGTGAGGAAAGCATTTCATCCAGTGGCTGTGTGAGTCGTGTCTTTCGTGGCAACCCCAACACCTGCAAACCATAGCGTGGGTTGACATCCTGGGACTGCTGGTCCTGGTGGCAGGTGTGGCTACGCTGTTTGCTATCCTCCTGGCTGTGGGACTCCTGCCCTGGAGGTGGTAATAGGTGTCACTTGCTCAATAAAAAGCATTTCTGTGCTTGTTTGATTTGCTAGCCGAACTAGACTCTTTTCCCAAAAACACCTCTTTTACTTGAATGACTAACAGTGTGATTATTTGGACTTGGGTGTTTGGTAGACATTTTCTATAAAATGAACAAAGTGAGCTTTGTCACTTCCAGGGAAACAACTGACATTTGTCGCCAATGATAAAATTTGGTCTTTCAAGCAAAAATTAGAATTTTGAAAAACATGCATCTGCCATATATCTTGACCATTTCCCAGTGCTTAAAAGATTCTTCTGATGAGTTTGGTGGTGGTATGAGCAAATGTGATTTTTTTTTCTTATATTGAATAATGTGTCAACATTTGGAAGATCTGCATAACTCAGTATATTAGGTATATGTTGTTGCAGAACAAATTATTTCAAAACATAGTGATTTGATACAACAAACATTTATTATCTCACAGTTTCTGTGGGTCAAGAATCTGGGAGTGGCTTATGAGTAGATGGTTCTGATTTAGGGTTTCTCCTTCAGTTGCAGTCAAGATGTCTGTTGAGGCAGCAGTCATCTGAAGGCCTGACTGGAGCTCGAGCATCTGCTTCCGAGAAGTACACTCACATGGCTGTTGGCAGGAGGCCTCAGTTTCTCACCCATGGACCTCTCCACAGGGCTTTGAGTATCCTCACAACATGGCAGCTAGCTTCCCCCAGAGCAAGTGATCCAAGAGAGAGGGAACAAGATAGAAACCCAATGTCTCTTATGATCTACGCTCAGAAGTCATACTCTGTAATTTCCTCCACATCCTGTTCCTTAGAAGTGAGTCATATGTATAGCCCACGCTCAAGGCGAGAGAACATAAGCTCCGCCTCTTACAGGGAGCCGCACCAAAGAGTATGTGGATATATTTTAATAACACGACACATAGTGAACCAATGTTTTCCAAATGACCAGCATGAAATTATAAAACATGATGCATGAATAAAAGAATCTATTCCAATGGCAAAATAGCTCAGTGGATTTTTACTGTAACAGTTTGAAAAGTATATTGATGTAGTTTTAGATTCTACATTGCTACTAACTTGTAAGAAGCTATCATTTGTTGCATTTGGGTGTATCCAAAGAGTATACATAATGATCTGAAAAGACTATTAAAATACTCCCCTCATTTCTAACTACATATTCCTGTGAGGCCAAATTTTTTTCATGTACTTCAACCAAAACAACATTTGAACAGACTGGAGTGCAGAAGCAGATATGAGAATCCGTCTGTCTTCTATTGAGCAAGACAGAGGTTTGCAAAAATGTAAAACAATGAGGTTTTTGTCACGGATTTTTTGTTTTGGAAAATACATTTTTTTAAAAAAGTTTGTGTAATTAACGTACTGGATTTATTATTGTATTTTTTAAATGAATTAGATATTTTAAATTTTTCTCAGTTTGAAAACCTCTAGTCCAATCGATCATGATGGTACTGCCACTCTTCAAATAACATGATTAGATATGGGCGTGCAGCGCAGTTCTGGCCGGTGACACATGAGGTGAAGGTGTTTAAAGTATTAAATCGAACCATACATGGATGGGGTCCTCAGAAGGATTGGTAGGGTTCTGTTTCCTAAGCTAGATGATTGATATGTTCATTAGCCCTTTTTATCTCTTACATGTTAAATTATTTGGGGTATGAAATATAACAAAAAAATGAACACAGAGAAGTTTCCACGTCCTCTACGTAGCATCGTGTCTGTTTTGTAGCATATTCATCTGGTGTATGGGCCTGAGTGTGTGTGGTTTGGCTCTAAAGAATTCTGTGCACATTTCATGGCTCTCTGAGTCTGTGCCTACAACGTATCTGTGATATTTGACTTGTAACCTGAGATTCCCCAGACCTCTAGCCACACAGGCAATCTCACCACATTCACAAGGCTAGCAGTTCAAGTCATACAAAGTCCCTCATAAGAAGACCTTCTCTGCTCCTGGCTTAGTCCCTCTCTCCTGTAGGGTAGGCAGGATACCAGTCTGTCATACGTCACATCATCTGCCAAGTTCTCTCACCTAACCTCCTTATACGAGCAGACAGATGTCTACAGATGTCTACTGGGGTTGCCAGTCCACCAGTTCTGCAAACTGCCACACTCTTGAGTCTACTTGAAACCCCTTTTAGGGACTTGTGTGAGCATCTTCTAAATGGAACCTGCAACAGGTACAAAGGCAGGCTCACTACACTTTGAGTGAGTGGACCCTCTCCCTGTGTGGTCACCCCATGAAGTGCCAGGGTCCCAGGGTCCCTCAGTCTCACTGAAGGGCCTGAGGCTAGGTTTCTCGTACATCTGCTTTTTTTTTTTTCATTTGTTGTTGTTGTTGTTGGAGAATATTGGGGAACAGTGTTCCCATCAGCTCCTAGTCATTGTCCTTCAGTCTAGTTATGCAGGGTGCAGCTCAGCTCCAAGTCCAGTCACTGTTTTCAATCTTAGTTGCAGGGGGCACAGCCCACCATCCCATGCAGGAATTGAACCAGCAACCCTGTTGTTCAGAGCTCACGCTCTAACCAACTGAGACATCTGGCCGCCCCTTGTACCCCTCCTTTTAATGTAACTTTCTCAGAAATTCATGAATCAAGTAGTAAAATTAGAGAATTAAATAATCAAATTAACAAATTTGAGAGGCTACCTGAATAAAATCTGGGTTTTACCATTATGGATGAAAGGGGAGATAACTATTGGGTAGGCATAAAAAGTGTGTGTGTGTGTGTGTGTGTGTGTGTGTGTATTTAAAATCTTTCCATAATAAAATACATTGCTTGTGTGGTTAGAAAAGAAAGAAAGGTAATGGATATGAGGGGAAATGGACATATAAAACTAAGAAACGTATTCACACTTTAAGCTATTTGAGACAGATATGCTGGTAAAGGAAGCATACCCATTTGCTCAAACCCAATTCATTGATCAATGTACCATATTTACTTCTTTTACCTATTTATAAAATTTACAGCAATTCATACTGGATGGAATTCTTTTAATAACTTTTGAACATTTCTGCAAAATGTTATTTAGCCAATATTCCATTATATCCACTTAACAGCATTTTATGGACTAGTCAGTCTGTCAGCCCAATTAGTGAGAAGATAAGGGACACACTGAGGAGAAATTATTCATGAGCTACATAAAAGATAAATATCTAATTATCCAGATATATTAATCAATAAGAAAAAGGCAACCCAATTGAAAAATGGACAATTCACAGAATCAGAAATACAATTAATTAAAAAAAAATACACGACAAGATTTTCAATGTTACTAGTAATCAAGAAAATACAAGATGGAACTGCAGTAAGATGTTTATTTGCACAAAATATATTATCCGCTGGTGAAAAAGGAATAGTGTTGGTGAAGGTGTTTCTGAGATCAAGCCCATTCATTAAACTCAATGATGATGTGCGTGTAAAATTGGTACAGCATTTTGAAATCCTTGAGAGGATTGGGGGAAGTGAAAACAAATGGCAGTGGGAGGATTCAGAGGGATTAGAAACAACTGAAGAAATGTGTTGAGAGGGACCAGAAAGGAAGAGGTGGGACAACAGAGATTAAATGGAAACATAAGTTGACGGCTTTCAGTGAAGTGACCCAGAGCCACTGGCAAACAGGACCTACTAACAGTGAGTAAGACCCCTGTGGAAGAAGGAGTTTTGTTAGCAAACAGGAAACAGTAACTTTCACAGTGCTGCCACCTAACTGGGCTTTGCAGAGTTCTTCTACTTCCTCCAGCCTTGGCTCTGTTATTACTTTGTAGTTTGCTTGTAAAAGCAACCTGAGATCTTTGAAGCCTCCTAGTCTAAAGCCTCTGATGGTCAATGGTTTGTATCTTTCCCAGGTTATCCTAACTAGATTTCAGTGGCCTCTAATGGAAACTTCCTTTGTCACCATTAAAACTCAGGGAGCTGCCCCGAATCCTGAGCGGCCACGCAAGGAGGCTCTATGTGCAGTAGAGTGCAGGTATGCATAAGGGGGTGCAGATCCCAGGACTCTTCCACTTCTCTCTTGGTTTGAGGCAGGCATTGTTTTAGGAAGTAGACGGCCCTGTGGTCACTGGCTTTCTCTGGGGTTCACGCCGCTTGCCACACAGCGAATCACAGGACAACCAGATACAAAAATCTGCGTGAGAGGGATGGGGTGGGAAGGGAGGCTGTTATGGGTTGAATTGTATCCCCCGAAATTCATGTGTTGAGGCCCAAATACCCAGTACTTTAGAATGTGAGTGTATTTGGAGATGGGACCTTTAAAGAGGTGATTAAGTGAAAATGAGGCCATTAGGGTGGTTCCTAGTCCAATCTGACTGGTGTCTTTATAAGGAGAGTAAATTTAGACACAGAAAAGATACACTAGGGATGTGTATACACAGAGCAAAGGCCATATGAGGACATAGCAAGAGGGCAGCCATCTGGAGGCCTCAGCGGACACCAACCCTTGATCTTGGACTTCCAGCCTCCAGAACTGTGAGAAAACTAGTTTCTGTTGTTTAAACCACCCAGTCTGTGATGTTTTGTTATGGCAGCCCTAGCAAATTAATACTGGGCCTTCAGGTCTGAAGGCATAGGGACCTGGGAAAATAAAAATAATTCAAGTCCTCCAGCTAACTATTCCTGAGAACTATTTGGAAGTGCTCCCTTTGAGTATGGAAGAAGCCCCTGCTGCACTCCCGCACACACTTTTACTTTTTGTTCAGGAAATGTGGAGCTTGCACTTATCCTGCCCTAAAAGTTCCCAGGTTAGTCAGTTATCAATCCTTAAATTGGTAAAGAGAAATAGGGATGTCGGGCCAATGGGTCTTTCAGTTACCATCTCTTCTAACTCTGCTCAAGGATTTAGTCCTTGGCTTTGTAGATTCAAAAACTTTGTCAGTTCAGGCCCAAATTAGTAATATCCATACCGGTTCTAAAAATTAGCAGGAATTTTAGTTTAACAGTGAGAGCTATATTTGCCAAGAAAACTGAGCTATTCATGATAGGCTAGTCCTAAACACTCTCTACCGGTTAAGAGGAGCTAAGTAGAAAAAAACAAAACAAACTTCCACCATAGGAAAAACCCTTGTTCTTTAGAACTCAACAGAAAGGTTGCTTTCTTGGATTGCTTTCCTTGGCCTTCCTGGGAAGCATGGGATTGCCCCTGTTCTGAGGTCCTAAGGAACTTTATATCAGAAACCCCAACTTGCAGTATTTTAATTAGTTTTTTATAAGCTTGCGTGCACCGTTAGATTGTGAGCTCCAAGAAGGAAGAGATCGTGTCTTGTCTATTGATTTATCTTCAGTAGTATCCGGACCACAGTACGTGCTCAATAAAACTAGGAGGATGAACGAATTAAATTATGATATCACCTGTCTCTTGTATGGACTCTACCTTTCAAGTGGACCAGCAGACCAGTCAGTCATCTCCCTATCTGCATAGTATTGGAGACATAATGATAAAAACACTCCTCCTCAGCTTCTCCTTCTCCAATCTCTTCAAGGGGTCACCTTTCCACAAGTAGTTGTCCATCCTATACCTTTTGTTTTGTTTGAATTTACAAGTGTCCTTTTTCCTGATTTTATTTACAAAGAAACACCTTGCTCCCACCACTAAACTACCTCCAAATGACAACATAGGATGAATTCTTTCTGGGAATGTCTTCTAGAAGCAACATGTCCCCTATAAACTATAATCCTTAGGGACTATACCTCCTGACTGGTCTCCAGATGCTTAACTTATCTCACATCTGAGTTTGTTCACCTCCGTCAGCTGACTACCCTTCTTAGGTACTCTGCCTGGGCTATCACACTCCACACTCCCATTCTTCAGGGCTAGGTTAAGGATTTGAGTGGGATCATGTAGATTGATGGGTATCAGTTCAACAGAGGACATTGGATAAATATTGAGTCTGGGACACCCAGGAACTTGAACTTAATTTGTAGAGATCAAAACCAGTGAAGAGATGAGAAATTCAAGAAGGTTATTCTTAGCCAAGTGCAGAACAGCCAAGGGTCACATATTCCATTAGGGCAGGTGTGGAGACCTGAGTGTAGATGGGCCTGAGCCTAAAGATGTGACATGCTCTTGCTACGATGAGAGAATGAAAAAAGGAGGAGACAACCTCAGAGTAGGGGAGGGATGAGGGAGGAGGTGACAGCTTGTTCCACTGGAAGGTTTTTAGGGCGCTGGTATTCAACAAAATAACTAATCAAATGCAGCAGACTCAAGTTTGAGCATTGCCTTTTTCTGTTATAATCCCTACCTAAATTCCAGTTGATTGTTCAATGTGCCCCCCACATAGTGCTGATTTGTAAGGGCCATCAGGGTATGCTCACTGCTGTAGCCTCAACCCCATCATCTAGAACAGTGGGACTCAACAAGTGTTTCCTGAATCAATCAACAAATATATGTATGGATATGTAGAGATGGATAGATGTTCGGATCTATAGTGGTATACAGTGCCTGCTCACAGCGGTTTGAGTTTGGGATGGGTCCGTTTCTCCATCCACCTGCTCCCTGATAGCTCTGAAAGTTCTTAGTCATTTGGCTCAAATGCCCTACGTTTGGAGACTAGCTATTTATTAACTAAACCGTTGCACCACTCACTCTTATAGCCGTAAATGAATTTGGGTTAATTCTTAACTGTTTCCTTTCTGTACATGTGTCATTTAATGGTTTGCCTTTATCTGATTTTCTCCAATTTCCTGTGCATTTGTGGTTTTCTACAGGAGCTCTCTACCAGAGGCCTCAGGCGGTCATGCCAAACTCGTGTGGGCACCGACATTTTCTAGGAGGGCTCTCCTGCAGTCCCGGGTCTCATCCAAGCGGTGTCCATCCAAACATTCCCACCCAAGGTTATTTATGCTAAAGAAGGAAGAATGTCCACCCCAGAGGCAGTTCTTGGGGAAAAGAAGAATTGTTGATATAGCCAGAGCCCCAAAAGAAGAAAGATTACTCTGCAACAGCTAAAGGTTGGTGACATACATTTTCTCCAACTCAGTGAAAGCTGTCTATGTTTGTTTTCTTTCCCATAAATCTCATGAGTGTATTTTTTCCAAATGACCTTTGGAATTAACAGGAAGGAAAGATTTTAAATCAATAGAATAGCTTCATGGGGGACGGAGAGTTTATGCATCACTGATTCCCTTCCTCTAGCATAGCGCCTGACATGTAGTTGCTCAGTAATTGTTTGATGAAGGAAGGAAAGAAAGATGGGAGGGAAGGAGAGAGAAAGAGGAAGAGTTTGGAGAATGGGCATGAATGGAAAGAATGTCAAAGTACTATTCAGAAACAATATGATGATAACATAGTTGTGTTTTCTAGGTTAGTTAGATGCATTATCACTGACACCTAGCATCAATAAAACAAATTAAGTCACTGCAAAATGAAGGATGTATTTATAAAGATAACAGAATAGTAGACAACCAGAATAACAACAAATGTACTCCTTGGAACGTAAGCATAAACAGCAGTGGTTGTATTTTAAGATAAATTCAAAATTTTGTAATGTAGTAGTCCTTTGTTCTGTCTATGCCCAATTCTCACAAGCAAATTAAAGCCACCCAGAACTTCACTTATGGATAAATGCAAGGTGATCAGGGAGGTGATAGAATTGACTGCAATTGTTCGGTTGGTATTTAGAAAAAGTAAACTAATCAGAAATGGTGCACCGAGGAAATTTACAAATATCTAGGCTTCCTGCCGTTGAGAGGGATTAACCACACAGTAATTCAGCAAACGCTCAGAAGTATGTAATTATGTGTCAAGGAAAAACATCTCACTACAGGAAAAAAAAAAAAAAGAATTAAGGAAAGTAACATTTTCTTAATATCAGTCTTTCAGTTATTTGAGATCATACAGGCTGCACAATTCAGGTCCAGCAAACCAACTCTAAATGACACATATATCACAAAAGAACATGCCACCATAATGGAGGTAGAAAGGAATAAGTCTGACATATCATTTTTATAAAATCAAGATCTCAAAGCTAAGGGATGGTTTCTTCAGCAAATCAGCCACATATATTAAAGCTCTCGGTGTTAAGACAAGTCACTATAATTTTATATTACTTTAATTTGGGGAAAATAAAATGTAACCTAGGAGAAAAATCTAAACCATATCCAAAACAAATTCAGAGAAACCTCCCTTTTGACACCAGTCTTGCAAAGATTGTGTTGCGGGAGCCTGTGATTTGTTTTGAAAGGTTTGCCAGAGTGAGTTAGTCTCGTGATCAGTACAATTGTATTATCAAAGAAAACTGTTGGTAATGTAGGTAGGTGATGATTGGTGACTAGCAAAAAATGAATGTACCATCTTAACTGCTGTGGGTTGTTCCCAAAGTTATAGTAAAATGATTCAGGCTTTATGTGTACAGTAAATTTCACCTGTGAAACTAATTAATGCAAGAGTTCAGTGGGTCCCAAACTTGAACCAGTAATTATTTTTGTCCTACCTTTTACTACTTGTCCTATTTAACATGTTTTTTCTTTAAATCAAATTTTTTTTTACCTTAAATATATTTAAAAAGAAACTTAGTAGGTATTACTACCTGAAATCATCTCGATAGGCATTTTCTGGAAAACATTTCAATAGCAAAATAACAATAATAATAAGTTAAGACTATTTCAAACTAATTTTATGAGGTAGAGATATACTGGTAGAGAAAAAGTTAAAATCATTAGCGCTCATGGGAAAGTATTTGGATAAATCATATGCTCAGGTCACAGTTTGCTCTTTGTGGCTTTATTTAAGGAGCAAGTTAATGTTTATATGACATTGAAGTTCAAAGTCCAGACAATAAGGAGGAAAATAGAGTGAAAGAGAAAAAACAGTATATGTTTGCCACTTCCTTGCCTTTCCTTACCCCATGGAGAGGCCCCGAGGGCAGCCCAACACACGCTGGAAGGAACCAAAGTTGGGGGTTGAGTCTTATCTTACTGTTATAATAATTATTTAGTAAATTATAAAAATGTATTATGCTAAGATGCAAGTCCTGTTTATGCTCTTTTACACGGCAGTTATTCTTGTTGGAGTTTCATTATGTTTTTAAATAAGCTTCCTTCCTACCATCTCGGTGCGTAATTCTTTACCTTGCTGTTTTTGTAGTGATGCAATTTCTGATCACGTTGTGTGTCTTTACTGTGATGCTCTTGGTGTATAGAAGTGAGTGCTGTTAATATAACAAAGACATTACTTATCTTTCAAGTACTTCCTTTCCGATGCCTCCTCTTATGGTGGTTTTTCACTTACTCCTAACTTTTAAGTTATGCCAACTTCCTACATGGCAGCAGCAGGGTGGACAAGGGGTGGGGGCTTGCCCGACAGGCCCCCCGACAAGACACCCTTCCAGGCTTGCTCCAAAGGGAACCTCCGTGCTTGAGGCAGCAGTAAACCTGTGCCTCCTGGAGAGAAGCCACTACCTGCCTGTTGAAATCCCATCATGTGGTATTTTGAATTTAGATACATTTAGAAATGCTAAGTCTCATAAAAGGTCCCTTTAAAGTCAGGTTCCATAGTTGACAAGTCTGTGTGTTCTTAGGAGTGTTTGAAAGGCAAGAAAGGAAGCTGGAGAGAAGATTCTTTTAAATAAAAAGTCAGGGTGAGATTTAAAAAGCTAAGTGCCTCCTCCCTCAAGAAGGGGGAACATAAACTCCCCACTCCTTCAGTATGAGCTGCACACAGTGACTTCCTTCCAAAGAGCACAGTATGGAAGGGGGGCAGGCAGGGAGTAATTTTACAGTGGGGAAGCCTGGCAAACATGACCTCAGCCAGGCAACCAAGGTCAATGTCAACCCTGATAATTCATGTTGATAGAATAGATCTTGATATGATATGGCGAAAACGGTACTTGACCTCTATGGTATTTCTCTTGAAAACTTATAACCCCAGTCTAATAATGAGAAAAATATCAGAAAAATTCAGATGGAAGGAAATTCTATAAAACTTGACCAGTACTCCTTAAAACGGGCAAGGTCATCTGAAACAAGGAAGGTGTGAGAAACTGTCACAGCCCATAGGAGTGTAAGCAGACATGACAACTAAATGTGATGTGGTACCTGGATGCTTTCCTAGAACAACAGCAACCAAAAACGGACATTACTTAAAAACTAAGGAGATCTGAATAAAATATGGACTTTAGTTAATAATAATGTATCAGAATTGGTCCATTAGTTATGACAAAGGTACCACACTAAGGGAAGGTGTTAACAATATGGGAACCTTGGGTGTCGAGTATATGGGAATTCTCAGTATTATTGTCTCAACTTTTCTCTAAACCTAAAACTATCCAAAAATAAGAAGTTTACTTTGTTCTTTTTAAAAGCTAACTGCCAGAGAAACCACTGATTGGAAAACTACTGAGACTCTTTGTGACTTCCATGATTTCCTGAAAATCCTAGAGACACTTCATAATCACATCCAGAACTAGGTTGTACCGCTCCAAAATTAATGGGGACAGACTCAAGTTGTCCAGTCTAGTGCTTGACATTACTTCAAAGGGGAGAAGTCAGAAGGAAAGGCAGGGATAAATCATTTTATACACACAAATGTACACACACACACACACACACACACACGAGGTGTGACAATTACGTTCGCGAACTTGTTGCAATGATGTTGCTAACCTTTTTTGATATCAGAGGGATTGTTCTTTATGAATTTGTACCAACTGGACAAACAATTAACCAAGTTTACTATTTGGAAGTGCTGAAAAGGTTGCATGAAAAAGTTAGATGACCTGAACTTTTCGCCAACAATTCATGGCTCTTGCATCACGACAATGCACCAGCTCACACGGCCCTGTCTGTGAGGGAGTTTTTAGCCAGTAAACAAATAACTGTATTGGAACACCCTCCCTATTCACCTGATCTGGCCCCCAATGACTTCTTTCTTTACCCAAAGTTAAAGGCAATATTGAAAGGAAGACATTTTGATGACATTCAGGACATCAAGGGTAATACGACGACAGCTCTGATGGCCATTCCAGAAAAAGAGTTCCAAAATGGCTTTGAAGGGTGAACTAGGTGCTGGCGTCAGTGCATAGCTTCCCAAGGGGAGTACTTGGAAGGTGACCATAGTGATACTCAGCAATGAGGTATATAGCACTTTTCCTAGGATGCAAACTTCATTGTCTGACCGCGTATATACTCATTCATTCATTCACACACACCCGTGCACTGAAGCAGTGACACACTCTTTCTCCATTCAACTCCCCCAGTCTGCTTCATGGACTTCTCTGTGTCTGTCCATCCGTAAAGGTGGTGCCTCTCATACACTTTCATGTACCTACCACCCTTCAGTTGTCTGTCCATGGCTTTATCTACCACTTACTTGCCAATCGCTCTCTGATCTATAAATAGATCCACCTGTCTGAAGACGTCTCCGCTTGGATGTCCCACATACCCAACACGCAGGGGCACTTAGCACGCCTCAAAACCTGCTGAGCCCACTGCTCTTCTTTTAAACCCTCTCTGTAAATGATGCCTCCACCCCCTCAGCCACTCAGATCAGGAGCTCCCCGTCTGGTGAGCCTTCCCACAGATTGTCCAGATTGTACCTCCTGCATGTTTCTCAGGACTGACCCCTCCTCTCCAACCTCAGGCCTTACTGCAGCTTCTCACCATGTCTCACCCCAGAGACGGCCTCTGTCCCCTAGCTGGACTCCCACCTCCAGCCCCAGCACCCCGACCTTGCCCATACAGAGTATCTCTAAAACAGACCTGATCACGCCACTCCCCTGCTGAGAGCCCTCCAACATTCCCTCTCATCCCTGGAATAAAGGCCAGGCTTGGTAGCCTCGCACACAAGTCCCTTCATGAATTGCTTCTTCTTATCACTCTCACCTCATCTCCTGCCATTTTCCCAAACTCTACCCCTTAGTGGGAATTCCTTTTGCCAATGTCTTCCCACGTTCACCTCCTACTTGGTCTTCAATACTCAACCCAAACCTTCTCTGAGCTGTCAAACCTGAGGCGGCACCCTCCACGGCTCCTCCTTACTGATCTCATAGGTGCCCCCTCCCTCATCCTGACCCCTTCCCCACTCTCCAACCCCCCTCCAGTGTTCATAACTGTGGCATTGCATTCATTCATTCATTCAGTATTTTTTTTAAATACAAAAAATACAGCAGTGAACAAAACAGGAAAACAAAAATCCCTGCCTTCTTGGAGCTTTCACTCATTGCACACTGGCTTTGATTTTCCTGTCTCTTCATTAGGAGATCTTTGAAGGTGGGAAATGAAACGCTTATATGCATCTTAATGAAGGCCCATGATTTTGTTCCTTCCATCCTCATGCCATGCGATGATCAGAGTTAGAGAAATGCTTCCAGCGTGTGGAGGAAAAATAACTTTAATGCACCCTCCATCCCGTCCCCAAGTCCTCCTCCTGACTTAGTTGCTTTTATTTCCCTTTAAGCAGCATGACTTTAGTGACTTGTCTGCATGTTCTTTTCTGAGGGTCTCCACTTGCCTCTGGAGGGAACAACTGATGCAATCAGAATATGACAAATGGTGGTTGTTGGTTTTTAATTTTAAGAATAAAGCTCTAGATGAAGCACAAACAACTATATTTCTAGAACAAAACATAAAAGTTATAAACCTTGGTGTTATGTAGCAGTGCTGGGAAAGGGCCCAGTGGTTAGGGACAGGGTGGAGAGCAGAAGAGGAAGGGCACACAAATTGAGTTAATTTCCTCATCTTCAAAAATGGAAGTCACGTGAAACTGCCTTCCATGGATGCACCAAGAGCTAGAAAATTATACTTAAACTCTATGGTTTTTCTTTTCATTAGACAGCCTTTGGTATTGTTTGAATTTTTAAAAACCAGGTACACATGATTATATTTATAAAATTTAGAAAACTAGTTAGCAGAGAAAACCAGTGACGGGGACATGGTGTGTTCACCGTGGAAGAGGGGCTCTGTCACCAGGAGGTTGGTTTAAGAGTTCCCTCCTCCAGTGGGGGGACGGGCGCTAGGAGGTGGCTGAGTCCAGTGTTGACTGCAGCTGGTGACTTCAGGGAGCTCTTGCTTTCCCATCAGTGCTGAGTCACTGGCTGAACTGTGGCTGACGAGCTTTCCTGACTGTAAGGCCACCATGGGTGCGCCTTTCCCTGGGCCTCTAGGGCCTCAGACACAGGTTCATGCGAGTTCAGAGGGAGATGCTGGGAAGTCCAGGACCACCTCCCAGAAAGCCGTCCTCCGCTGATAGGGGATGTACGGGTAACTCTCCTCCTTCCTCTTTGTCCCTTTTTCTGATGACATCATTCTCATCTGCCCTGCGGAGTTGTTAGACAGACACTGCCTCTGGAACTGGAGGACCAGGGCGAGAGGATGGCCACACACCAGCTGATTGAGGGGCCTTGTGCAGGACACTCAGACTCTGTGTGCCTAGTCCCCCTACCTCCCGAACGTGCCCTCTGTGTGTCTCTGGGTTTTGGATTTTGTAAGGGACACAGAGAGAGACAAACAGAGACAGAGAGAGCCAGCCAACCCACCTGTGTCACTATCAAACTGTGTCTGGTGAGGGAAGCTTTGTACCGTTTTCCAGGAAAGTTTGTAGCATCCGGCCCTTCCTTCAGGGCAGCCCTGATGGCTTGCAACCCCTATCTTTACCCAATTCAGTAGCAACGGGTGTGTGCACTGTGTATACACGTGCATATATGTGCTTCATTGTGCTGGTTTTGGAGAGGTTTCAACATAAGGCTGTTTTTCTTTGAATTTCTTTGGCTCTAAGTGTGTCATAGTTGCGTGAGACCAGGAGAGCATTTGGGTGTTTCCCTTTCCTGGATTTGGGCAGAAGTGGAAAGGTCTGAGAAGTACCAATCTGGTCTCAGAATGCTCTCACCGGCTACCGGACGCGTGACTGGTGATCATGTGTTCTTGCTGGAGAGGATTCTTCTGGGAAGGCCTGTGAGTCAGGACCCCCCCTTCCGCCCCCAGAGTCCTCTGTTGGGTGACTTCAAATGAGTCACCGTGCTCTTGATTCCTGATGAATAGGTAGGGGATAATGCAGCTCCCTTCGCCAGTCCCAAAAGCTTGTGACCCTTTTAGGGGGAAATGTGTCATCGTCGTTGCCCTTTGCTGACCATTCGCCTTTCAAACATCACATCTGAGCAGCTTGACATCTGATTTTTGCTCTTATCTTGTTTTCAGTTTTCCTAATGACTTTTTCCCTCCTAAGTTGAATCATTCAGGACTCTTGCTGGTCTCTCAAATGAGCTGAATTTTCCTAGCCCATCATTCAAACTCTGGCCCATTTTCCCACTTGGAACGCCCTGTTGTCTGACCAAATTCATCCACTAACCGTTCCTGAGCAATCCACGGACATTTCCATCCTTGCCCGGATGCACCCAGTACCCCTACGCCTCAGATTTTCCTTTCTTTTTCTTATGTGAATCTGTTGAAATCCTGCTGAAGCCCCACCTGCTCTGCAGAGCTGTGCCCCTTTACTCTAGCCCTGGCCACGTCTCCCATCTCTGAGCCCTCAGCCCTAACTGTACCGGGACCCCCTTGTGCGGGGCACAGCCTCTGGTTCTGGCTCTAATCATCTTCTCCGCCCCACCTCTCCTTTGTGGTGGGACATGTCTATAACTTCGCTGTATTTCCAGAGCATTTTCAGAGCTTGGGATGGGCTATCGTCCGTCTATAATGGGTAACGGGTGCTCCTTTATGTTTGCCCGAGATAAGGACGAAAGGATCTGCCGCCCTGAGCAATGCAAGGAAATGTTTGTTTGCACAGCCCTTCGGTTCCAGAGGAGCCTGCCGCGGAGAGGGTGAGAGGGGTGCAGAGAGAGGAAACCCAGAGGTGTCTCAGCTTACAGCTCTTCTGTACTGAGGTTTCACGTAATATTTAAAAAAAAAAAAAATCAGTGCTGAAAATTTGAAAACCGTTGGACTCACTGTTATTATTTCCATGCCAAATGTGATAAATGGGAGGAGAAACTCATGCTCGCCATTGGAAAGCGTGCGTGTAGAGCACTGATATAGCATCAGAAAAGGACGTATTTGTCTCAAAAAATGGGCATGTTATATAGTACCAAATATATATATATCTGTCCTGTAGAAAGGGGTTCCTTAGACAAATGAATTGGCCAGAACCATTTAATTTCTAGAAGTTTGCATTTTGAGTTGCAAGAGGCCACAAGTAATTGAAGCTTCACAGTGGGTAACCCAAGTGGTGAGAAGACCTGTCTCCCCTGTACAGGACTTCACAGGCTTTTGAGGCTCCCAGGGGACAGTGTCAAGCCCAGGCCTCACACCATCCGCGCTGGTAAGACGTTGTTTGGGTGCAAGAGGCAGAATCCAAGGCTGACCAGCTCCATAATAAGGGGAGGAGGTGATGTAAGGACATAGGTGAAGGATACTTAGGAGAGTGATTCGGGGGCAGCCAGGCGTGGGAATGCTGGAAGGGAAAGCCACTCAGCTGCTCGGTTGCTCACTTCCGGTCACTGAATCCCTGCTTCTGTCTTCCTGTATCTGCTTTTCACTCCTCTACCTCTGTACGCTCATGGTAACCACTAGCCCACAGTCTATGGGTCCTCCTGGCTCCAAAGGCTGCTGCCATCTTACCGCCTCTCAGATCACATTTGTATGTGGGTGACCCTGGGGTAACTGGGTACAGCCCGTGCTGAGTGATCAACTTCCTGCCTAATCAGTGGAGAAGGAGGGATCACCACAGGGTCCAGAAGCACCAGTGAGGCAAGCTGGCTGCGGGAGGTGAAGGTGGGAGCCCTGGCTGTCCAGGACAAAAGAAGTGTGGGTGGGGACAGAGTGCCTGGCATGGCCATGACGCCTTGCCTGGCATTCTCATGGCCACAGTGATGCCCGGTGCTACAATCCGCAGGGGTTTTGAGCGCATGTCTACTGTGCAAGCACAGTGGTGTTGCAGCCTGTGTTTTTACTGCCAGATTCCATCAATGATTATATGACTCTTGCTTCCTCTGAGGCTGCAGCCTCGTCGCCTCCCCTCAGGGTGGACTTTGAAGCATCGGCTGGGGTCTGCTTGGCCAGTTTCTCAGCTTTGGCAACAGAAAAAGTCAAAACTATGAAGCCTTCAGACACAGTGCAGTTTCATCTTTCCTTAAAGGATAGTGAGTGACTCTGGACCCTGATGGGAGACACAGTCCCACATCCTTATTCAGGAACTGAGGATAATAATACCCCTTAGTAGGTCTGCTATGATGACAAAATGTCTTAATATTTGCAAAGTGTTAGAGCGATGCCTGACACAAAATAAGTGCCACACAAGTGTTTTAAGTAACAATACGTTTTTAAATCCCATGCCAGGACACTCTACTCCTATACCTCTGAAACAAATGAGATTGGCTTCCTCGGATGTGTGTGACATCCCGGGTGCCGATGGCTAGAAAACAAAATCAGAAGCCCGACGGTTCCTTGTGATCATTGTACAATTATCTGCCCAGGAGCACAGGGAAGCCACAAGACATGAACCACACCTGCTGTTCTAGATGGCACGATGCCCTGGCTGGGCTGCAAGAGACAGGAACAGCCCCCACAGGCATACGCCTTCCGTGGTGGCCGTGCTGAACACAGTTCTTCTTCTTCTCTCAGGGCCCAGCTCTCGGCTTCAGCTTCCCTCCCAGAAAGGCCTCTGCTGACCCCACCACTAGTCTCTATCCATCACGTTACTCATGTTGTTGCATCATAGCACTTATCACTATTTATAATGATCTGATTGACGTATATCTGTTTATGATGTCTTTGCCACTAGAATGTAAGCATATCTGTCTCAGTCTCTGTATACCGAGCACTATGCTTGACACCTAGTAGATGCTCCATAAATTATTGTTGGATGCATGTCAGAGAGTATGGAATTGAAGGGGAACACAGAACACATCCTTCTGTTTTGCCTGTCATCACCGCTGTATCTCTCCTTACTGGGAGCTGGGAGCTGCTGCACGAGGGCTGGGGACCTACAGGCAGACTGTCCTGTGTGGGAGCCACTAACCACCAGACAAGGGCCCTCCCAACTCTCTCTTAAAGGTTCTCGGCCCTAGCCTGACTACTGGTTGATGGGACATTTGTCTTAAAGTCCTAACTAAGTGCAAAGGCATGGGCTGGGGCCTGGACAGCCCTTATTCTCAGAAGTATTCGCATACTCTAGAGGGGAGGCATAAAACCTAAGCCACTTGGGCTTCCTGGCCAGAGCACCTGACATGCTTTTCAACTTACTTCTCTAGACCACCAGTTATGAAACTTACTATTTTTTATGTCCAGATAGAACATGGGCTGGGCATCTCAGTAGCTCAAATCAGAGACAGAAAATTCTTAATTGGTGGTCACAGTTGAGTTTATAAATACAACCAACCCAAGCTTTTCTGTGGTGTTTCTCACCAGGACTGCTGTTGGCATTTGCCTGGGATACTGCTTTGCTGGATGGGACCTTCTCACACACTCATCCCTGAGGAACTAAATGCCAATAGCCTGGGTGTCAAAAAAATGCCACCAAGCATTTCCAAACACCCACAGAAGGGTGAGACTGGCCCATTTGCAAACTGCTAGTAAGGGGAAAGTAAATGCCTTCATTTTACCTTAAATGTGGTGTTTCGGCATCATCTTGTTTGGACAGTTTTAAATGTTAATTTTTAATTACAGAAGAAATACATGCTCTCTTTAAAAAAATATTTCAGATCAAGCTAAAGTCTCCTTTGACACCTACTTCCAGTTTTACTTTTCTTTATCTTTTTTATGAGTTTCAGGTGCACAAAACAATGTAATAGTTAGACATTTATCATTTATATCCCTCACACAGTGATAACACCCCTCCCCCCATCTACTACCCCTCTGACATCGCACACAGCCATTACATTTCCACTGTCTCTATGCCTAATGCTGTACTCCGCTTCTTGTAACTACATATATATATATATATATATATATATATATATATAT
The DNA here is from genome assembly GCF_036562045.2 of Rhinolophus sinicus. NCBI lineage: Eukaryota > Metazoa > Chordata > Mammalia > Chiroptera > Rhinolophidae > Rhinolophus > Rhinolophus sinicus. The sequence continues at coordinate 39,059,133 of NC_133759.1, forward strand.
ATATATATATATAAAATTGTAGTTGATATTCATTATTGTTCACCTACTTCCAGTTTTAGTCACCTCCCCATTTCTCTGAGGAAACAAGTGTTATTGATATGGTTTCTATCCTTCCAGACCCTTTTCTATATGTTTACATACTTACATATAGAAACCTGTCCACAAGTGGAATGGAGTGTTGTTGGTACGTGTTTGTCCTGTATATTTCATCTGCAACTTGAGATTTTCACTCGGTAATATATGTTGAAGACCTTTGCATGTCAGAACACGTAGTGATGCCTCATCCTTTGTGGCGGCTGCACCATCTTTTACCATGTCGACAGACATCTTAGCAAGAGCTGCAAAGAAATTACTACCCTGGGTGAGGTGTCGCCTGTGGTCTGGTCACAGGACCAGATTAGACAAAAGCTGAGGTCATTTTGAATCATCACCTCCAACCCTGCTGCTGTCTACAGAGCAAAGCGGTGCCTTGACTTGAATTTAGAAGTAGTATCTTTAAGCGTCGGTATTCTGGCTGGTGTATAAACCCAGCTCTATGCATCTCTTGCACTGAAATGGATTCATTTCCTGCCTCAGCCTCTCGCGTGCCGTTTTTCATCAGTAAGCTCTGGTTCTGAGAGACAAGTTTGATGACGGCCTTTGCCCTGCAGCTGCGTACTGCATAAAGAGGGGTGTTTACTTTTCTGGTAATTATGGGTCTATGAAGTGAGAGTCTACTATCAGGTACTTTCATCCCTTATCTCTGAGCCTCACAACAGTCCTTTGCAGTCAGTATTACTAGCTCATTTTTATAGATGAGAAAACTGAGACAGAGGGAGATTAGACAATTTGCCCAAAGCTGTTCAGTTAGTGGAGAGTCAGGGCACAAACCCAGGCCTTGCTCTCAGATGATAAATTATGACACCATCAATTTATTTATTCAACAATATTTATTAAATGAGTATAATATGCTGTAAATGGTACCCAGCACTAGGAATATGACAGTAAACAAAGCAATAAGCAAAGATAAAATCTCTGTCCTCGTAGAGCTTACATTCTAGTGGGGGAAAACAATTAAGATGTAGTCAAACAGACACATATTGTAATTTAGGGAACATTAAGTACCATGAGTGACCATGAAGCAAGATAAGGGAACAGTGTGTTGCAGAAGGAGCGTCATTAGAAAGGGTGTTGCATAAGGCCTCCCTGAGGTGGTGACATTCAAGCAGAGACCTGAATGAAACAAGAGGGTAAGCCGTGCTGCAGTCTCTGGTGAGGTAGTGTTGCGGACGAAGAGCAGTAGGTGCAAAGGCCCTGAGGTGAGGCATGCTGGCCATGTTCAAGGAACGTAAGGAGCTGGCAGAGCCAGACTGGAGTCAGCGAGGCAGACAGAGGTGGAGGGGAATCAGAGAGGAAGTCGGGCCCTGATCACTTGAGCTTTCGAGGCCATGGTTAGGACTTCAGGTTGATTCTGAATGTGATGGGAAGTCTTTGGAGAGTTTTGAACGGGGGAATGGTATGATCTGGCTTAAGATTTTAGAGAATCATCCTGGCTCCTGTGTGAAGAAAAAATTTAGTAGAATATATTCAGGGACATAGGTTAGGAGGCCACTGTAGGAATCCAGGGAAGAGAAGATTGTGTCCTGGGCCAGAGCCGTAAGCTGGAGAGAGGGTAAGGCGTGGTTGGATTTGGCGTATGTTTTAAAGGTAGAACAGATAAGGCCTTTTGATGAATTGTAACCTTTAAGGAGGAAGAAGAGCAGTTAAGAATGACTCCTAGGTTTTTCCCTGAGCGTCTCATTGGAAATGATACCATTTACTGAAATCAGAAAGCCTGGTATAGGATGGGGAGTCGGGGAGGTGGTTTGGGGAGGTGTGGAGAGTCACAATCATTACTGATTGTGATGCCTGTTAGACCTGCAGATGGAAGTGATGGAGCAGCAAAATGGGCCTATCAGGAAGAGAATCCAGGCTAGAGATACAGCTTTGAAGCCGCTGACGTGTTTAGAGCTGTGGGGCTTAATGTGCTTCATGGGGACTGGTTAGAACTAGTCATTTAGTTTATTACCCACTATGTGTAGGTCACAGTATTTTGTGCTGGGAATATAGCCGCAGGCAAGACAGACATGCTGATTATTCTTAGTGGCTAGCTCTAAGCCCAGCATGCCACCAAAAATGGTCTTAACTTTCGTGATTATTAAACGTATTAAACATTAGAGTAGAAGCAAGCTTAAAGATTATCAAGCACAAACTCCAAAACTTCTCTTCACTTTGCAGCTGAGGAAACAGGCCTGGAAAAATTAAGTGATTTGTTAAAATCTATTGTTTAAGCACCACTTACATTTAAAATTTTTTTTAAATCCATATGTCTAGTTCAAGTTGTTCATATTCTTCATTTTTATTTGTATTTTCTTATACTCTAAGAAAGAAAGTTGAAGTCGAGATGAAGGTAAAAAATATGGTTACAGACTTTGCCTAAAAGACCTATGAGGAGTTCAATGCATATTTATTGAATACCTATTGTGCTAGAGACTGTGGTTATAAAGATGCTTCAGAAGCATCCTAAAACAGCCCACAGGCTGGGAGGAAATATTTGGAAATCATATTTCTGATAAAGGACTTTTCTCTAGAATATATAAAAACTCTCACCACTCAATAATAAAAAGACAACTAACCCAAATAAAAACTGATAGAGAATCAGAATAGACATTTCTTAAAAAAAAAAAAAAAAGGACAAGTGGCTAATATGCACATGAAAAGATGCCCAGATCACTAATGGCCAGGGAAGTGCCAATCAAACCCCCAGCGAGCTACCACCCCACACCCGTTAGGACGGGTATGTTCAAAAAGACAGACAATAACAAATGTTGGCGAGGATGAGAAGAATTGGAGCCCTCACATATTGCTGGTGGGATTGTAAACAGTAAAGGCACTTTGGAAAAGCATTTTGGCAGTTCCCCAAAATGTTAAACATATGATTACCATATGACCCAGCAATTCCACTCCTTGGTATAGACCCAAGAGAAATGAAAACGTATGTCCACACAAAACCTTATATACAAATACAAATGTTAATATACAGATGCTATTCATAGGAGCATTGTTCACAATAACCAAAAAGAGGGAATGACCCAAATGTCCCAAAACTAATAAATGGATATACAAAATGTGGTACAGCCATACAATAGAATATTATTCAGTCGAATTGCTTGGGAAGTAAGTTTAAGATGAGAAGGAGAGTTGAGGACAGAATTCTGTGAAGCACCTACAAAAAAGACAAGTAGCAAAGGAAGGAACTGTGAAGAAAACTGATGGTTGAGAGTAGAAAACGAAGAGAGAGTTGATATTATGAAAACCAGAGGGGGACTTCCAAGAAGGAAGTGCTTAACGGAGGCAAATCGTACAGTGACCTCTCAGTGAAAACCAAGACACATCTGCCAAAACACAATGGACACTGTGATTGCAACCTGGTCTGAACATAGCAGCTGTACCTAAAGGCATTTCTAGAACAATTGAGGAAATTGGAATGTGGAACGTGTATAAAATGCTACTACAGAATTATGGTTAGGTGTGAGATGATTCTGTGGGTGTGTAGGAAGATGTTCTTAATTTTTTAGAAATGAATACTGAATAATTTCAGCGTGAAATGTCTGAACGTCTATAATTTATAGTATAATAATTCAGCATAAAATGGATGAAATAATTATGGAAAAATGTTAAGGATGGTTAAATCTAAGTCATGGATGTATGTGCTCATTATACTATTCTCTCTACTTTTCTGTCCATTTGAAAACTGCAAAAAAATCTAAAGTTATCAAACAAACCAACAAAACCTGAAAAGAAGCCCCTGGATTAGGCAGTTAGGAGAACCTTGACTTTAGAGAAAAGAGCTGCAGTTGAGAAGTGGGCATAATACCCAGATTCTGGAGGATTTGGAGTAAGATTAGGGAATGAACATAAACACTCATACAGAAGTTTAGTTTTGAAAGAAAGGAAGCAAGAGAGGGCAACGAAATCAAATGAAACTTTCTTTTTAATGGAACAATCTGAGTTTGTGTACAGGCAGCCGGGGGCGGGGGAAAGCCAGTGAGAAGCTAAAGACTGAAGGTGTTGGTGAGCGAAACAATCTTTCAGGGAGGGAAAGAAATAAGAATGTGAATGAAAGCTCAGGCAAGGGCTCAGCTCATGAAAAAGAGTGGACCATTCCTTTAAGTTGGAGTGGGAGGGAAGTTTTGGCGTGAAGAAAATTTAATGAAACTGAGCACACCAGCAATGTCAATACAGGGAGCTGTTTTCCGTCTCTATTAAGAACAAAATATATGCAAGTATTTGCATTATGATATTGAATATAAAATGAAAAGCAAGACTGCAAAGTATTTCCCATCAGCTTCTTACGTTTTCCAAATGGCATACTGTCTTGTCAGAATTGATCTACGCAAACGCCAGCCGTGGAACATGCTGGGTTGGAGAAAGTTTAGGACAGGGAAGTTTGCAGATGGCAATACAGGGAACCATCAGGATCCAAGTGGTAATGTATCCCCATTTCTCATTCCCTGTTCAGGGAAAAGATGGGCAGTTTATAGCAACCAAACCCCCAGAAGAGGGGTCAAACTCCAGTTTAATTTTATGATCTTCCTCGGAAAGCCATACGGTTCCACCTAAGGGTGCAGGGTAGCAGCATCATTTGGGGGATTCTGGGCTGAGGGTGAAATCCTAATAGTCTGTGTCGTGGGGAGCATCAAGGAGCAGACACGGGCCCTACGAGAGCAGATGACGTGAGGCCAAAGCACGTCCCCTGTAGCTGGAGTCTTCCCAAGAGCAGAGGAGGTACGAGATGGAGGAGAGAAGGACTCTGAGCAAAGGGAACTAAGTGTATTTCTACCTTCATGGCCACAGGTTCTGTAAGATGGCACCTAAGACCATCACAGCATGCTTAATCTTCCTATACGTGCTTTGTCTTCTGGTCTATACCAGTCTTCTGTTGGTTGAAGATTCCAGGCAGGCTGGACTTGCAACGGAGAAATGAACCATCTTGAGCAACCTTGAGCAGTAGAGCCAGGCCCAGGCAGGGGTCAAAGTATGATTCTCCTTCTGGGTAAAGAATGTCCACAAAACCTCGGCCTCAAACATGGCATAATCTTGAGAAGGTTACGTGGCTCAGATTCACGGTAGTTATCTCCTGTCTTTATGCCCCAATGACATGTTCCCCTGTGTGAATTCCATGAGTGAGACCACCATTCTCTTGCCAGTGATTTTCAAACTTTTCTACCCAAGGACTTCTAAATGATGGAGGACAGAACATTTGGATCCTGGGAACTCTGAGGGACATGGTTCTAACAGTATGTCCAAAGCACAAAATCTATTCCATGTGTCCCATTTACCTTAGGAACCCAAGTAAACTTTGTATTCTAGTAATAACAGAACAGGAGACCTCAAATTGTGGTCTGTTTGGGCTATGTTTTAATCAACTCCATTGCTGCTATAATAAAACATCATAAACTAGGGGGCTTAAAATATACATTTATTAGCTTACAGTTCTATAGGTCAGAAGTCTGACATGGGTCCCACCGGGGTAAGTCCAGGTGTCTGTAGGGTTGTGTATCTTTCCGGAAGCTCTGGGGAAGAATCCATTTCCCTGCCCTACCCAGCTTCCAGAAGCTGTCCCTACTCCTTGGCTCATGGCTGTCTTCCTTCATCTTTAAAGCCAGCAACATCGTGTCCTACGGCCCTTCTTCCATAGTCACATCTCCCTCTCACTGACCACAGCTGGCCAAGGTTCTCTGCTTTTAAGGACTTGTGTGATTACCTTGTGTTCACCCAGATAATCCAGGATAATCTCCCCATCTCAAGGTTGTGGCCTTAATCACATCTGCAAAACCCCTTTCGCCGTGTAAAGTAGTATGTTCACAGGTTCTTGGGACTCGGATGCGGACATTTTTGGGGAGGCATTATTCTGCCCACCACAGCTGCTACGGAGAGAAGCCTTCCTGTCAATCCTAGGGAAGAAATAAACATAATTTCCCATATTCCCAAGAGGGTAGGCAGGCCTGATGTATTTCTAGACACTTCTTATCATCAAGGGATCTAGACTATACTATATATTGTCTGGATAAGACTCTGGGTGGGTTGAAAAGACAAGGCACCACTCTGCATAGGTGTCTGGTCCTGGAAAAAAAACTCTGGTGGTTTCTGTGAGAAAGGGAGACGCAGTGTTCCTGGAATGGCAGGACATTAAAAAACAAAACTTTTCTTTAAGGCTTTGGGAGTGTTGGTCAGGGGAGTCCTGGGGACTCAGGTGTGGGATGACCACAGCGCTGCCCTTGGTGATGAATGCACAGGCCTGGACAGCAGAGCGTGAGCTACCTGTGCCGGGGAAAGGTGAACTCTGGGCCATGGGGGAGGCAAGGATATGAGCATTCGAGAAAGAATGGTGGCGCTCTCACTCAGTCCTACTATAGCTAAAGCCAAGCAGGCCTCAAGCTGCAGGGTAGATTTTCCTTTTCCCAACCCCATCTGTCTGCATTCGAGATTTACAGTGCTCCTGTTAATTCAACTTTGACCCTATTTCGTGTGCACTAATTATCCTGGCCTTATTATGCAAGCAGAGTATTCTCTCATCTCTTCCTTGGATTCCATCTCTGAGCTCCTTGGCACTGGCACATTACTTCTGCCTGAACTCAGAAGAGCTGTGTGAGGGTGAGGTGCATGGGTGAGTGGGTGAGCGTGTGTGGGGTGAAGTGGGAGGGTGGGAGCTCGCACCTCTCAAGCACCTATCGTAGGGCCTAACACACAATAATTTTCCAGTGTTAGTTTCCTTCTGCAGCCCTCCCTCACCCATTCTAACAGCTCAGCTTCCCCCCAGCCCTGGCCCACTAATCATGGTGGCAACTAAAAAACAGCCCCCTGGAGAGTCCCCAAGGCCTCCCTGGGGACCAGGTTATCCCCACGAGCACTTCTGCTCAGAGCACGTGAGTGGAAGGCAACGCCCGTCCTCTGTGGGGACTGGGGGGGGTGGCACTTTCTGGCTTACTGAGGCCCGATGTGGGAAGAAATTTCCTGGAACACCCCCGGCTGGATGACACTGCTCTAAACAGCAACGGTGATTTCTCATCGGTCAACACAATCTCAAAAACGGCTGTTTCTCATTTTTGGCCATATTATGCCCAAGGTGGGGCTCTCCTCAGAGGTTCTCTTAAAAAATACTGACACCTGGGTCTCACCCCAGAGAATCTGATTGAACTGCCTGGGTGTCCTATTTTAATAGCTATTTTACTGTTCCCATTGACCGGTTACCAGGAGAATTCCTTTGTGAATAGCCTAGAGGCTGGGGTGAGGGTGAGGGTAACAGAGGTGAAATAAACATTTCCCATTGACTGGGGAAGTTTGCTCGTTAGTTCCTCTCCTTTAATTTATTCTATTCTTTCTTCTTTTCTCCCTTCTGCCCATTTTTATTATAATTATTTAGAATTAATTTTACAGTTCCCTTTTGTTCATCCAAGCTATTATTTCAGTGCAACAAAAGGTGAATGGAAAAGACAGCACAATCTATAGCTTCTTAATGTTTTTGTTTCCTCTTGGCTTAAAGTCTTGCTGGGGGAGCAGAGGGAGAGTTAGGGTGAGACGCTCAGACTCAGAGTAAATAGGAAATGAGCCAACGGCCAGCCCAACCAGGCTCAGCCTGGGCCACTCCACGTAGCCAGCCATCCGACTTTCTAGAAAGCACAGGTTGAAGGCACCTCTCAAACTCTCCAGGTTTCTTTTATGGCTTAATGCTCACATCTGAAGGAGGTCAAGATGCAAGCCTTCTCCACATACCCTGTAGATTTCCAACTTTCTGAAAGAAGGCACTATCTACTATGAATGTTTTATTCTGCCATCTGCCAGGCAGAAATGAGTGTGGGAAAACAGCCAGCTTACCCATTCCACTACTAGCATTTATAAAGGAATCAAAGAACTGTTATTGATTATTTGTGAAGCCTGGTTTTCAGAATATCATTCTTTTATAGTCTCATGAAATTTACCAAAGAATCTTAAACTTGGGTGTTGTTGCTTTAAGAAGTCATACAGTCTGTGAGTTCTGTATGGGTGGGCATTTATGCTGTCGTGAGAATTGTAGTTTTGTGTCTTAGACTATTTACTCCTAGTGTTAGGATTAGGGATAAAAAAAGAGAAGGGAAACAGTGTCCACATCCAAAGGTGGCTGTTTGATGTGTTTCCTGATTTAAAAAACCAAAAGTGTCAACAATGCAAACAGAAACCACAATGATATATCACCTCACACCTGTCAGAATGTCTATTATCAACAAACAGCAAGTGTTGGTGAGGATGTGGAGAAAGGGGAACCTTCGTGCACTGTTGGTGGGATTGCAAATTGGTGCAGCCACTGTGGAAAACAGTATGGAGTTTCCTCAAAATATTGAAAATAGAACTACCTTATGACCCAGCAATTCCACTCCTGGGTATTTATCCAAAGAAATCCAAAACACTAATTTGAAAAGATATATGCACCCCTACGTTCACTGAAGCACTATTCACAATAGCCAAGATACGAAAACAACTGAAATGCTCATCAATAGACGATTGGATAAAGAAGATGTGGTACATGTATACAATGGAATATTACTCTGCCATAAAAAAAAGAATAAAATCCTACCATTTGGGACATGAATGGACCTAGAAAGTATTGTGCTAAGTGAAACAAATCAGACTCAGAAAGACAAATACCATATGATCTCACTTATATGTGGAATCTAAAGAACAAAATAAATGAGCAAACAAAGCAAGAAACAAACTCATAGATACAAAGAACACACTGATGGTCACTAGATGGAAAGGGTTTGGGGGGCTGGGTGAGAAAGGTGAAGGGATTAAGAAGTACAAAATGGTAGTGACAAAAGAGTGACAGGGATATAAAGTATGTACAAGTGTTTAACTTAAAGAATATCCATAGTGTGTGGAATACTATGTGGGCCCATTTGCTTTCAGATCCATTCCTCTCCTCACCTGCTCTGCTCTGTGTCTCAGGGGAACTGACCATTGCAGGCTGCCGGGTCACCTGGGTTCCAGCTGGGCTCAGCCAATGAGAAGCACTAGAGGAAGGAAAAGGCCAGGGTGTTGCTCCCTAAGCCTCCTGCCCTTGGGCGATATTTCTGACAGTAGTTGTAGCGAGGCTCCCCACCCCTGCCAGAAAGTCTTGCGGTGGTACCAGCTGCCATCAGTGACCCCAACCCCTGGGATCTGGTAATGCCTTCTCCAATGGTCCCTCCACTCTAGGGTTAGAAGTGACTTCCTACTGTCACTAAGTCTAAAGGTCTCAGAATATCGGCAACCATGTGACAAATTCCCTTCCTTAAACTCCATCTTTTATAAATATGTGTAGTGGTTTTGGGTGTTCTGGTTAGACCCTGACTGCTAACACATGTCATGCTTAAACGCATTTTCCTTTAACATAGATTAGCTATTAGAAAATGGCTTAGATTAGAATTGTGGTTACCAATCTATTATTATCTGCAATTATTTGTTTGAATAGTAGTTTGTAATTAATTGAAGTTATTATTATTTGCCAGTAAAATTTTAAAATGCTTGTGAATTCCACCATCTTGAGCTTCAAAGCAGAGGCCTAACTTTACTCAATATGTTCATGTAATAAATGTAATGGAAACAGTGAGTTATAGGCCATTATTCTGTTTTTCGTAATAGAACTACTATTGTATTTTGCAGAAATAGCCCACATTCATTCTTGAGCTAATAGACACACTGGCTTCCAGCAGCGCCATCCTACAGAAACGATCTGGTAGTAGTTACAGTAAAAGAAACGCTTCATAATAACTTGGAACTTGGTAGTAATTTCTATCTCCCCCTTTAAGTGATTTCTTTTCATCATTACTTGCAATATCTCTCCTGAGCCTTTGCCTAAAACCCTCTCTCCTGCTGACTGCAAATTCAGATCGACTGTATTACTCTAGAAGGGGAAAGCATTAGCAGACTATCTTCTAAGAGACCTCAACTAAATAAGTCATTTTGGCTACCACTTCCTTTCTTCCCTCCCTTCCTCATCTTGCCCAAACTTGGGCACACACAAAACAATCTTGTTCTCCTCTGTACAAAATGTGAGCCCCAAAGATAAGCCCTCTGACATGTTGGCATCTAGGAGCTCTCTAGCTAAACAGCAAGGTTTCTGCCAAGTAATCATAGTAGAAGTAATAGAAGCAGCCAATAGTTATATAGCACTGTAATGAATATATTATACATTAATTCATTTAATGCTCACAATAACTGTAGGAAGAAACCGAAGCACAGAGTGGTTCAGTAACTTGCTTAAGATCACACAGCAAGGAACTGGTAGACATAGGTCACCACAAGGTAAAGGCCCAACTAATAAGCCCCATCCAGGTGCAAAAAACAAGAAGTACCAATTAGCATCTTATGGCCTCATTCTGAAGTAAATATTTGAAGACTAGATATTTGAAGAAAGGTCACAACATGAAAGAGAGATAAAAGTCAACACAAGAATGACTCAGAGGAAAGAGTAAATAGAAACAAAAGGTAAGAAAGAAACTGCTAGTTAATATTCTCAGAGATATTTGAGAAGATATTGCATCATAAAAGAACAAGATGCATTGCAAAAGGAGTAATCAGAGAATGGCCTCTGGAAATTAAAAACATTTGTAAAAAAATAAAAAACTCACCCAAAGCTTTGCAATATAAATTCAAAGAAGTTTCCCAGAGAAAGGACAACGAAATAGAAATCATGAGAGGAAAAAAAAGGAATCATACATATAAGGCTAATAATGCAGGATGTCCCACATCTGACTAGCAGAAGTTACAGAAAGAAAAAACGAATAGGAACGATAAGACATTTCCCGGAGGTGACGGACTTGGATCTCCTAGACATACAATCATTACATTTATACATTGAGGATATAGAAAAAGTGCTCTACGCCATTTGTTATCTGTTGTGTGACCAAAACTAAGTCTTTTGTGCTCTCTCAATAGACTTAGTCTAGGAGTTGAAAATGAGTAACAGGACTTACTGTTACTTGATTGTGACCATGAAAAAATTATTTGCTGTAGGGCTAGTAATCACTCTGATTACATTTCTTCTCTTATAGAGCTTTTTGTTTTTTAACCTGGAGTTTGTATTTGCCTTTCTGAGAATCTTTGCCATTATTTTATCTCAAGTCTATCTAATCTCCTTATCTAATTAGGAATTCTAGCAAATCCCCTTCATTGTCCCTGAGACCTCCCTAAGCTCCAATTTGGACAGTTTGCTCTCTAGGCTCCCGTCCAGGAATCGCCTAGTATCTTCGCTGGATTAGATTGCTTCCTGGATTCCACATTTTGTTTTTTATGGTCTTACTCCCCTGGTTTACTGAAGCAGATCCTCAGGTAACTTTAGAAAGGATGTGTAAGCGATACATTTTCTTTGAACTTGTATTCAATTTTCACATTTAATTGAGGCCTTGGCTAAGTCTAGGTTTTCACATCGAAAATTATTTTTTTCTTGGAATGTCGAAAAATTGCTCCAATGCTTTTTAGCATCCAGTGTTGGCAATGACAGATCAGATCCAATTCAAATTTTTGTTCTGTTGGTAAGCGCATCTCTCTCCTCTTACCCTCTTAAGATGGATACATCAGGCACTAGCAAAAAAGGCATGTTGTTTAAAGATATGGAGATGTCTACCAGCAGAAATGTCTTGAAAGGTGAGAAATGGTTACCTCTGCAGAATGGAACCGGGGACTACAGGAAACGTGCATCTATTTATTTTTTCTTAACAAGGTACATGATGATTTTTGACAAAGCTTAAAAAATTATAAAACCTGGCTTACAAAACTATAAAGAAAAGCAGGTGAAAGATGATCACACAGTCAGGCTTGTGTTACCTCTGAGTCAGGGAGGCAGCTGTGCTCAGGGCTCAGTGGGGGAGGCTGGGGGCTCCTGGGAGCTGGACTCGCTTTTATTCAACTTGGGAGGTGATTAACTAGTTGCTTGCTTTGTATTTAACCTTTATAAGTAAAAAATCTTTACGTTATACTTACACAAAATTCTTTTGATACATGATTCACAATGTTTTTTTAAAAGGCATATGGTATACATTCATCCCAAATGCCAATTTAAATTTGTCATCCAAGTCCACACAGCAAAACAAAGATTGTCTTTCAAAGAAAAAAATGATAAATACTTCTTATAGGAGTCCAAAAATGTCTGTCATCGATTTTCTCTTTTTGCTTCTTTCAGATGCAGTATTATAAATTGAAAATATTAAGTTTCAGTGTAATCGTCATCTAACAATCATTTGTATCTGAGTTAAGCTTGTATTTTTGAGGGTTTTTTTTTTTTTTAATCCCCACAGAAAAGAAAGAGAAGATAATATTTGAACCTCAGATTGCAACCTCAGAGTTCAATACAAAGTTAAAGCCTTGCTTTATGAGGTTATATTTCTAGAAGTGCACTTCTGATTCTTTAATTTAGTTCCACATTGACTGGGATACCTGATATCTACCAGGAAATCATTTACCCAAGAAGTATTTATCCTACGCCTGAGATACAGACAAGGTCGTTGCCCTCATAGAGCTTACATTCTAGGGGAGCCGGGAAAACAGGTATTCAGCAATTTAATAAATAAATATTTATCAGGCGATAAAGAAAATAAAGCAGGAAAAAGCTGCTAGGGAGTGCGGAGGAGAGTTATTATTTCCTGCAAGACCTAAATGAAGTGAGGGAAGGCGCCCCATTGGTTATCTTGGGGAATTACAATCCCAGAACCTTGCCTCCTTCTGGGGATACACAGTGTATATGTCTCTATCCACTAGGTGTGTATAGACTATGAAAGAGCCAGGTGATAACTTGAACTATCAGAATCAAAATTTTGTAGCATCCTAGGATTCAGCATATGTTTAGAGTCAATAAGATACATAGATGAAGAGAAGGTCAATGGAAAAGCCTGAAGTCTAAAGAAAGATGTGGAAGCAAGCAAGAGTGGAAGAAACATCCCATCAAGGGAGAGCTAGCTATACTCGGCTAAGGGAACAGCTAAGAAAGTGGCAGAAATGATTGTGCACATGGGTGAGGGGAACTGGGGAAGAAGTAAGGCCACAGTGAATTCTAGGCACGATACTGAGGTGATAGGGACATAAAAATGGAGTAGGTCAGACGGTGGACAAAAGAGACGATCTTTACCACAAACCAGGTTTCTAAGCAGAGCAGAGCGTGTAGCCTCTACTTTCCCAGATGGTAAGGTGGCCATGCTAAGCTGGACCACTCCATGCTGCAGCCATAAGATTACATACCTGGAATCATTACAGGCTCACTGGCCAATGACCTCGGATATCAAACAAGCACAGACAGGGAAGTCAGAGGAAACGTGATTGCAAAATTAAAGGTAACACAAAACACCCCTAATAAGACAAAGCTGCCTTCAGTCTTAGTACTGATTTGCACTCAATCAATCAATCAATCAATCAATCAATCAATAACTGATACCACTCCCCCACCCCCATCCCACCCAAAAGCCTTGAAAAGTAGCATATGGTGAGAGACTATGGCGAGGAGTTTCACAACATGACATATAGCAAAGCTTCCTCCAGACAGACAGTCCCTTTCTTCCAAATCCCTCTGCTCACTGGGGCTGCTCAGATCCTCTCTCTCTTCCTCTCCTCACCAGTCTCTCTGTCTCTATCACCTTCAAGGTTTCTCTTCTTCCCTTCTCCTTCCCCCATTTTCACTTTCTCCAAGCCAATTGTTCACTCTCTAACCCAACCCTAATCCTCTCTCCTTTCGGGGACCTCTGACACCTTTCCCCTAAGAGTGATCTCCCTTCGCCAACCTGCTCCATTTTGCATCCCTTACCTTAGCTTCGACAAACCAAGAACCTTCCTCCAACCCACACCCCTTAGAAGCAAGGGGAAAGTAAGGGATTCTAGAAACTTCTTGAATATCTTCACTCACGTTCCTAAACAAAAAGCAAAAGTTACAATGGAACTCATGCGGGGAAATTGAGAACCAATCACCTACTAATACAACAGCTATTTCAATTTTCCAGAGGGTGGGGGAGTGGAGAGGGGATAGAAGGAAGGAGGAAAGAGAGAACAATAGCTCTGAACTGCCATCATTCATGTGCATGTCTGTCTCGCCCACTGGATTATGGAGACCTTGTCACTCACTGTTGAAGTCTGCACCTTTCGTTGAGCCTTAGTGGGTGTGGCTACGAATACTTGAATTTGAGTGAATAAATGAATAAATGAATGAATGAATGAATGATGAACATGGCAAAACCTGACATTGAGTGGTGTGAGGTTGCTCTCAGGTGTCACGTTACTTGGCTTTGTCTTGGATGGTTTCTCAGGAACTATCCTGCACTCCAGGATTCTACAATTGTTCCTCGTGCAAGTGTAGTCTTGCAGAATAACATGGTTGTCAGCCAAATTCCACAGTTTCTCATAACCACCTTATGAAGTCAACACTTGGACACCTGGTCTTGCACCAGCTCCCAAATTTCTTCAACCCAGCTCTTCCTGATTGAACTTGTTGATTTCATAAATCAATAATCCCTTCAGACTCCCTTACTAATAGTGTGGATTAAGTTGTATCAAGGCATAAACCTCTGAGAAGTTCTCTGCACAGCACACACAATGCTTATTACATCTCAAAGTCAACTTTTTTTTTAAATACCATAAGTGTTATTACCAAGAAATCATTACTAACCCATAGGACCTCTAACACTGGGTCTCTCCCATGGGAGCTTCCTGCAAATCTTCCTTAAACCCTGCTCTCATCAGATAATTCCTGTGCTGTAAACCCAACTGTCTCATGTCTGAACAATTCTGCCCAGTGTTGAAAGCCATCCACAGGCTGGTCCCACCCTCCTCATCTAACTCCATGTACTCCCTATTGCTCCCAACATGCATTGTCTACCTCACCACCAAGCAGTGACCATTCTCACCTCTGTCATTTTGTCCAAGTCCCTGGAACCTTCTGTTCTTTCCCTTCCACCTCTCTCTCTTCCAGCCGACTGAACTCAGGAAGTTCGATGGGCAAAGGTTTCCCTCCAGGACCCCTCCTCCAGGGAGACTTCCCTGACTCACCCAGTCCTTGTGGCTCTCTGGGCGCCCCGAGTTCTACATGGCAGCTCAAGCCCATTGTGTACTTCATGGCCCATAGTCTTATATCTCCAGGGAACTGGTGCCTTCCTCCTGGTAGGACCTGTATTTTTCACTTCTCTGGATCCGTAGCACTTTGCCTTTCTGTGCAGTGGGTGTTACTTTAAAACTCAGAATCAAAGGGACTAAGTCCATTTGCCAAGGGACTTGCAGTCCACTCAGTTGTTCCCCAATTGGTTCTACTGGGCACTGGGAGAACGACTAATGTAACCAAGGTCTAGGTCTAGGCTGGTGGCCCCAATTCCAGACTTCATTTTCATGATTCTTCTTGAAGACCCTGTTTCTGTCTTGTTTTAAATGGGAAGTGGAGCACTTGGGAAGATCCTGAGAACTCATGTTTCCACTAATTTAATGTGTGCATGTTATAAACTAAACTATATGTTGTTTAGACGAAAAGGAATTTCTAAGAGGTGAAGATGACGATGAGAGGAAGGAGGTGAGGAAGATCTGCTCAAAATGCAGGAGCCCCTCTCTCTCCAAGGAGAAATACCGTAGATTACATTATAGCGAGACCTGTAACAGGCAAGAATTTTTGCACAAAACCCAGGTGCAAAGCATGCCACATGTCTATATTTCTCTAAAATCAAATTAAACTTGGCTTCAAGTTCCTCACTCTCCAAGGTTAAGGAAGAGTCCAAGAGTCCAAGGTTAAGGAACTGGGCCTCCCTGTGCTTGTTCCCCAGGCTTTCGTGGGCCCAGGAAAGTGGAGATACCCTATGTGTAGACCATGGTGGGCTGCCATGGTTACCACTGCTCCTTCTGCTACTCCATGTGCTAGCCTTTCTGCCAGTCACGGAAGGTCCTGGGAGGACCATGGAGCGGCTTTTTGGTGCTGAACGCCCCTCTCCACTGGCCACAGGTTATCCATGGAGACCCCCACCCAGGCTCTCAAAGAAGGAGTGTGTAGTGTCCCCCTCCAGTCTTTCAAGTAGCCTCCCACCTGAGTTCCTGCAGAGGTGGGGGGACACAGACCCCTACCACCCTGCAAACCTGTACCCACTACCCCTATGTGTGTACACACACACACACACACACACAACACACACACACACTTCTCCATCTCAGGGGAGCCACCATGCAGCTGAGCCATACTTCCCTTCTTTAACTGCAGCAACTGTCTCCCCCATCCTGAATAATTCTTTAAATGTCTTGTTTCCAAAGAAAGATCTGAGTGGAGGGGCTTTATCCTGGGATCTAGAAACGTCTCTGTTTAAGACTCTGAAGTACAAAGGGCTAGCTATCTCTTTTCCCCTGAGGAAAGGAAGCCCGGAACTTAACTCAAGGCCAAGAAGAAAATTACCTTATCAATCTTTTTTGCTGATAAGGGCCAGCAGTAAAAGGATGAGACACCAGTTAACTTCCCCACCACTCTCTGTTTAATGGGGGAACACTGAGCCTGTGTGTGTGTGTGTGGGGGGGTGTTCTGTGTGTGTGGTGGCGGTGCGGGGGGAGGGCTAAAAGCATTCACAAAGAGATTTGGGCCCCTGGTGAAATCTCAAAGGGCAGCGTAGAAGGAGAAGCCATGGAAAGAAACGTGAGCCACGTGTCTGCAGCGTTAACTGTAGCAGGTGCCACTGTGTCCCGTGACCATTTGAAATGAGGAAATGACAATTTGCAAAGATTTCCTGTGCAGCAGTTGGACTAGAGCTGGTGTGAGGAAAAGAATTGCTAGTACAGAGGCCCAGGGGCCAGAGGGCCTGAAGCCGGCCTGGGCTCCCCTCACATATTTGTGCAGCCTCGCAGGGGCTGGCCCTGACGAGACACCTTTCTCTAACTCATACAAAGGTGTCCAAGGGCTGATAAGGCGCTATTTAGGAAGGACAATGTGATAAGGGAATATCAGGAAAAGTCTCTGTATTTAGTTGACTGTAACGATTGTTAAAACTATACCAAGACCCAACCTTATATTAAAGCTCAACCAAACAGCAGAGAAACAAAAAGCATTCATACAACTGAATGTTGATAGAGGAAAGCCAGGGAGCAAGGAATCAGGACACAGCAGCTCCGCCCACCCGCCCTTCCCTCTCCCTCCCCTCCCTCTCCCTCCCCCCCTCTCCCTCCCCTCCCCCAAACCCCGCCTCGCACCCCCTCCCTGCCTCCCCCCACTCCTCCTCTTCTCATATAGTCAACCAGTTGCTTATGCACCGTTTTAAGAAGTAGCCAGGTAACATGGAGAATTTTTAAAATAAATTCTCACTTAAAGAGGTAGAGTAGGGCTTTGAAAGACGATTATCACTGCCAAACTTCCTCATTCAGTATTATAGGCAACCTGAGAATTATCTTTAAAAGTGTATCCGATATAAACCTCTCGGAATGGGGGAATTGAGAAAGAAAGGGCTTGAGATTTCCTTCATCAATCATTAAGACTGGCTTTTTAAACGTTCGCTTGGTAATTTTGAATGGACTACCTGTTCACTGCAGAAAATAATGAATCCTACCAAATTGCTCTTGAAAAAAATTATATATATATATATTATAATATATAGATGCAACACTGCTATTTATGTTTGTTCTTTTCCTCATAAACTTGACAATTATGGATAGTCTCAACCTTTTCCCTGTTGGCCTGTCTGGTAGGCAAATGGCCCTCATTGTGTTGTTCTCCATTTCCCTGAAGCTAACAATGTTGAATGTCTTTCATACGCCCGTTTTAGCATCTCTGCTTTTTTCTACAAATTACTCTGCCCTTTTCTTAGTGTGTTATTTGTTCAGTTCGTACCGATACCCATCGTTTAACTATTCTGTCTCTTGAAAATATCTTCTCAAAGTCTGTCATTTGTCCTTTGCTCTGTTGAGGATGTCTTTTGTCATACAGAAGGCTTGGGTTTTATATAAAAAAATCTATCCCTGACTTTTCTTCATGGCATCTGGGATTTTGTGATTTCTTTAGGAAGATCTCCTTCATCCTAAGATTGTAAAAATATCCTCTTTTGTTTTTTTCGGATACTTTCATAGTCTTTAAAAATGTTTGTATCATCAATCTAGCTTTCAGTTATTTGGCATATAATAAAGGGGTAAAGCCATTCATTAAAATCACCTAGCCGCACTTTCCTTGCATCCCAGAGAAAAAGGGAAGCTAAGCTCTTTCATCCACCTGAGAAACACTGGTGAAAACCCTGTGAGGGAGGAAAGGACTTGTAACCCTAGTCTGTGTCCAACAGAGGTCATCCGCTTTGGTAGGAAGACTATCATGGCAACCACATAGGGTCCTGATTTGCAATATTCTTTTTACGGACACATAGTGACCACCCAACTTTTGACATGGAAACTGTGGAACCAATGAGGTGCTGTGTATACCAGCCTATAAAAGGGACAGTGAAACACCACATAATGTATATTGAATTCTATGAATTCAGAGGAACAAGGAGCATTTCTGCCCCGGAAGATTAAGGAGAACATTTGAACCTGATCTTGAAGAATATTTTGACAGACACAAGTGGTGGAAGAGGTCATTTTAGGCCAAGAGAAACCAGGAGCAAAGGCAGAGAAGCGGAGAAGCACAGGTTGTGTTTCTGGAACCACTCATGACCTGTTCAGTTGTCTACCATCGAGGGAAGTAGTGAGGGATTAAGCCGGATGGTAGTTTGAGGGTGGAGAGTAGAAAGCCTTGAATGCTGAGGTAATGAATTTGTGCTTTATTTCCTATTAATGGAACACCATGGAGGCTTTATTTTTCTAATATCTTAATTGAGACATAATTCATATACCATGAAGTCACTCATTCAAAGTACACAATTTAATGTGGTTTTTTGTTTTTTTGTTTTGTATACTCACAGTCAATTTTAGAACATTTTTATCACCTCAAAAAGAAACCTTATGTCTTTTATCTATAAGCCCCTAATCCTCCATCCCCATCTCAGGCATAAGCTGCCAAAAGCTATGAATGAGCTGCAAGTCTTTGGTGATATGTCAATTATATCTTAATAAAACTGAGTGTAAAAAAGCTGCAAGTCCTTGAGTAGTTCACACCATTTCTCTAATCTATCTCAGCACTATTGACATTTTGAGCCAGATAAGTCTGTTGTGGGGCGTTGTCCTGTGTGTTGTAGGATGTTTAGCAACACCCCTGACCTCTGCTTATTGATGACTGTAGCATTCCCCCAGGCCAAATGACAGCCAAAAATGTCTGCAGAAGTTGCCAAATGTTTCCTGGGGGCAGGATCACCCCAGGTTGAGAACCGTTGCTCTGGTCCTCAGTTTCTCATCAGTGATGGCTGACCTTGAACCAAGTACTGTCTACCCTCCCTTGAAGCACTAACATTCTCAGATTGCATCAATAGTGAGTCTACAAATGTGTCTTCCAGAAGCTATTTTCCTCCAGAGCCACTAGAGGGGTCACTGCAACACAAAGGACAGACAGAGCACTCAGGGAACTTTGTTTTCCTCTCCTCGTGGACTTTGTTGTTTCTGTTTCCTGGGGCCCAGCCTTTAATAAATAGCCTTTGATGTTCAGAGTGATAGCCCTTAATCACAAGGTGTGAGGAGCTGTTTGTCTCTCTGCTTTGTGCCATAAAAGTCTCTGTTTTCAGATGTGGGGAAGGGAGCAAAGTGTTCTTTACTTTTTAAACATTCTTCATAAGGCAGTCAGATGGAGCATATTACCAAAATGAAGTTCTGCATCTCTTTGAGGAGAGCCAGGGAGACAACCAGGCTGGGAGGTAAAAGATTTAGTCTCTTCCTGGTCCTGCCACTTCCGGGCTGTGTGATGTGGGTCAAGTCTCTTAACCTCTCTGGTTATATATAATAGCGCTAAGGAGATAGGCTGAGAAGTTAAGTCAATTGCTTAAGGTTAAATGGTCAAGCAAAGATCTGGATCTGACCTGTCAACTTCATGGGATAGTTGTGAGAATCAAATGAGATGGAGTACGTGACAAAGTTTTGGAAAATACACAACCTAACACAAGTTTAGGGTGTGGATTTGCATATATTATGGGAGTGAGAGGATGTGAGGTGGCATGGCGGGGGTTGGCAGGTCCACACAGCTAGCAAAGCTATTCCTCCACCAAGTGTTATAAATGCAGGAAAAGGCCACAATGTCCCCAAATCCTTCACTGCTGCTGCAACTTTATCCCTTGGACTTAAGGGTTCGATCCCCACCAAGATGGACAGACCACTTGGGGGGGTGTAACTTTATGCTCTTATGGGTTGTTTAAATCGTGTAATAAAAGTGAGAGATCGACTCCAACACTTTTTAAAACATTTTTTTAAACCTTGAACCACAGTAAGAACTATGTTTCACTGCTCGCACACATGTTACAAAACTGAAACAAAAGTCTTATTTACAATGCACTGGGATACTTTCTGTTCTGTTTTCTTTTATTCTGTCACTTGAAACCAGCGCTGGTTCTGTCTCAATAAACAATGGATCCTGAGCTGCAGTTTTCAAAGCACTTGTACTAGAAGGTTTTGTAGGAGGCCAGGAGGTAGGACAGGGTTCTGGTGCTGGGTGGAGAGGAGGAAATAGGAGACCGGCCCCACACATTATTCAAGCCTCAAGATAAACTTTATAATTTTCTAGGGGCTGATTCTCTGAGGAATGATTTAGGAGGAAGAAAAATGAGCAACAACCCAGAATTCATCTGAATGAGTGAAAATGGGCCACTGGGTAGTAAGTCGCCTCTAGATGGGATTTTCAGAAGCCGTGATCTAAACCGCACATCTTCACATAAAGTATAAATGGGCGTAATGTAACCACCACCGCAACAAAAAAAATAAAACCCCGCCATTGATTGAACCCTTAGTGCAGTGATCAGACATTGCACTAAGAGCTTTAATATGAGTGACGGGACATCAATTAAGATTGAGTGCTCCTTATTTTCTTTTCTTCCTGCCCACTAAAAAGAGTTCTGGCTTTGTCTAGTTTCTTCCTCTGCCCCATCAGAAGGAGAACTGGACAGAAGAAGGATTAGAGAAACAATGGTTAGGCTGGAGAAAAATCTTTGTAAGGAGCTTGGAAGAAAGAAGGAGAGGCCAAAGCTGTGGATTGTAAGAGGGGAAAAAAGAATGCTGGGAAGCATCACAAGGGGCTCTAGATGGTGTTTGAGAAATGCAGGTATCGAATACAAGTTAATTTGAAATTACGTTTTGTTACTGGACTGGTTTTCTTAGACTGTAATACCCACCTGAGACTGATCCACGTGGGTCATGGTCTCAACAGGGTTACGTAAGCATTACCTTATTTCATCTGTGTAACAAACCCATGAGATGGTGTTATTTCCCTTTTCCAGATTAAAAAAAAAAAAAAAGGAGGCTGATTTGGGCTAAGTAAGATCATACAGCAAATAAATAGTGGAGACAGGATCAAAATGTAGGTCTTTTGATATTCAAAGTATAAGCTCTTAAATTCATGAGCAAAGATTATAATCTTCATTAAGAATAAGATACTTAGGATGAGATTTTAACAAAAGGAGTGTAAGACGTGCCCTGAAAATGACAAAACAAAATTAAAGATCTAAATAAATGGAAAGGCTTCCCAGTTTCATGGATTACTATCGTTAAGATGGAAATACTCCCCAAGTTGATGTACAGTTAGAACACGATCTCCATCAAAATCCCAGCTAGATTTTTTTTTTTTTTTGCAGAAATTAAGAAGATAATTCTAAAAATCCTATGTATATGCAAAGGATCCAGAATAGCCAAAACAGTCTTGAAAAAAATACAAAGTTGTGGATTCATAGTTCCCAATTTCCAAACTTATTATGAAGCTACAGTAATCAAAACAGTGTGGTACTGGCATGACAAGAGACATCTAGATCAGTGGAATGGAATTAAGAGTCCAGAAATAAACCCTAATGTTTATGGTCAGTTGATTTTTGACAAAGGGGCCAAGATAGTTCAGTGGAGGAGAGAATAGATTTTTTAAAAATAAACTTTTTATTTTAGAACAGTTTCAGATGTATAGAATTACTGTGCGAAAAGTCTTTTCAACAAATGGTTCTTGGACAACCAGATATCCACATGAAAAAATTAATTTGGATCCCTACCACACACCATAAAAATGAACTTAAAGTGAATCATGGACCTAAATGTAATAACTAAAACTATAAAATTCTTAAAAGAAAACTTAGGTGTAAAGCTTTATGACCTTGGGTTAGACATGACCTTGGTTTCTTAGACACGACACCAAAAGTGCAAGTGATAAAAGAGAATATTGATAAGTTGGACTTCATCAACAGTAAAAACTTTTCTCCTTCAAAGACTATCATAAGGAAAGTAAAGTGACCCACAGACCGGGAGATAATATTTGTAAAACATGTATCTGATAAGGGATTTATATCCAGAATATGTAAATAACCCTACAACTCAAAAATAAAAAGACAAATAATCCAATTTTAAAATAGACAAAGAATTTGAATAGACAATTCTACAAAGAAGTTATACAAATAGCCAATAATTTCATGAAAAGATGCTCAACATCATTAATCATTAGGTAAATGCAAATCAAAGCCAAAATGAGATACTCCGTCACACTCCCTAGGATAACTAGAATAAAAAAGATATAGACAATAAGCGTGTTGATGAAGGGGGAGTGGTGGAGGGAGTGAAAAAGTTAAAGAGGAATAAGAGGTACAAACTTTCAGTTATAAAATACATAAGTCATGGCAATATAATGTACAACATAGGGAAAATAGTCAATAATATCATAATGACTCTGTATGGTATAGATAGATGGTTACTAGACTTATTGTGGTGACCACATCATAAGGTATATAAATGTTAAATCACTATGTTGTACGCCTGAGACTAACACAATATTGTATGTACTTTAATAAAAAACAATTTTTAAAAAAAATGGTGGTAAGGATGTAGAGAAATCAGAACTCTCGCACATTGCTAAGGGGGATGTAAAATGGTGCAGCATTTTGGGGAACAGCTTGGCAGTTCCTCAAAAGGTTACACATAGAGTTACCTTGTAACCCAGCAATTCCACTCCTTGGTATCTACCCAAGAGACGTGAAAACATGTATACGCACAAAAACTTGTACTTGTTCGTGGCAACCTTATTCATGACAGCCAAAAATGAAAGCAACTTAAGTGTTCATCAACTGATGTATGGATCAACAAAATCTGGCAGAGCCACGTAATGGAATATTCTGATGGCGTAAAAAGGAATGAAGTGCTGATGTATTTTACAACATGAATGAACCTTGAAAACGTTATGCTAAGTGAGAGAAGCCAGACACAAAATACCATATTGTATGATGCCATTTCTATAACATGCCCAGAAGAGGCAAATCTATAATGACAGAAAGATTATTATGTGCTTAGGGCCGGAGGTGGGGCAAAGGAGGAGTGACTGCTAAAGGGTACAAGGTTTTCTTGGAGTGATAAGAATGTTCTAAAATTAGATTACGGGGCACACAACTCTGTAAATACGTATATTAAAATCCATTGAATGACACACTTTAAGTAGGTTAATTTTATGGTATGTAAATTATATCTTAGCAATTTATTTTTTTAAGTGAACGAGTTGAGAGACATTGGAGGCAGCAAGTATAGATAAAACTTCCAAGAAATTCCTTGAACCTGTAAAGGTTTTATTTTTTGTAATTATCAATATATAACTGCATTTGTTGTAACAGAGGACGGTTCTCCAGATGGATAAAGGTTAAGGGTTTCACCACTTACTTCTCTGTGTCCCCAAGTAGATGTTTTGCCCTATTCTCTGATTTTTATCTTCAGTACTAGAATCAATGCCAGAGCACACAATGCAAGGATCTGTGTCTCACTTAAGCTTTTACTTATCTTTTCTTCTTTCCTTTTTTTCCCTCTTCACATTATTCTGGCCCCACAAGGTAGGCTGAAAAAATAATCAGCCTCTGTTCATCTTACTAGAGAAATAAATACCTGTGTATGTGAAGCAAGCAAGGCCACCTAGCCTTTGGGGAAAGGGAGCAGGGAGGTACCCAGAGGCATTTTCTGCAGAGAGAGAAGAAAAGAATAAACAAGACTTCTGCCAAAAATGCCTGGAACTTAAAGTGCTTTCCTCAGCCCAAGGTCAGGCTCTGTGTGGACGTGGACGTTGACAATGACCCTGATCAGTTGTTGCTGCTCCCTTGATTAAAAACCTCATGGCTTCCTGTCTTCTGAGATTCGCCTCTGCTGATTCCACCTGCCTGGGGTGTCAGACCCCACAGCACAGGTGTGATGCCTGAGCGCTCCCAGAGCAGGGTAACTACATCGATTTCATGAGCCGAGGAGAGGAGTCCCATGACCAGACATCCTGCCCCACAGTGAGAAGGAGAGCTGTGGCATGGCATTACTGAGGAGGCTACCAATACTACCCTCCCCCTTTCTATAAAAGGCTGCACATTCCTGGCTTTTGTCTTCCTCTTGAAATGAGGCATTTACCCAAGGAGAATAGTGGCACAAACCACAGAGGGAGAAGCTACCTCTGAGGTCATTCTTATCCTGGGACCAGACAACCCCATGAACAGATGTTCTCCTCCTGCCACCACTTCGTTCCTTGGCTTGAACACAGCCACTGACAGCTCTCTCGCTCAGTCCCAGAAAGGCAGCTGGTTCCTGGTAGGACAGTGTGAAGAACAGTGACAACCACTGTCAGGTCCAGCTCTGTTCCCTGTCACTTCCAGCCCCTCCTCTCTCTCTCTGAAACGATGCCATAGTTCCAGCTCCTTCTCTAGGTCTCGGAGTCTGTGAGAACTCTATCATATCTTTTGTCCTTGCCATCTTCTTGCCTGCCCCAGACGTGTGCCTTTAGCTACACTGACGCTTCTACCCACACCCATGAGTCCAGGGGGCAATAAAGACAAGTCTGGGTCTTGGCTCCTCTGAGGTACTCTGTCCACTGTGCTCTTGGACCCTGCATCCACCACACACCACCAGGCTTTGTCTTCGATTCTAGTTCTCACTTCCACTTGGACCTGCCAATGGACTTGCCCTCCTGGCCACGCTGGGTAGCTCACCAAGCCTCACACCTAGTGTTAACCCATCAAGAGGGCATGAAGCCTGCTACCCTAGACACATCATCCCTAACTGCTCCACTATTTTCTATAGAATTTGGTTTCAACCCCATCATTGTCCTTATGCGCTCTGTCCTGGACAGGCTGCCCTTGGTCAGTATTCATTCACTCAGTCCAGCCACTCAGCACCGTGGTTAAGAACACAGGGTTTGAGATCAGACGATCCAGGCTCTGCCGCTAACTAGCTGTGAGACTGTAGAGAAGTGTCTTAATCTCTCTGAGCATCCATTTTCTCATCTATAGAACTGGGAATAATAATAGTACCCACTTCATAGCGTTGTCATGATAACAATAAATGAAATAACCTTTGTAAAGCAGTTAGCACAGAAGCTTGAACATTCACTGCTAGTACTCAATATATGTCCTCTACTATTTTACTTTAAAATTATCGTTCATTCATTCAACATGTATTTACTGGGCCCCTTGCCAGGCCTTGGGATATAAATACCCCTGTGAAGGAGCGGTGCCCTCTAAAATCCTCAAAGCACAAGCTCACTCTGGCACCCAGAGAGCAGAGGTCCAGGGCCATCACGGAAAGGCAGACGAGAATAGACACCCACTGGGTACTGCCCAGGGAAGGTGACGAGGACGCCTTCCACCTTTCCACATCTCTTTCAGTACCACTGTGACTCGCTGGGTCAGGGAGCACCAAGAGGAAGAAGGAAGAGGGGGAGGTGAGAAATCCCCAGAGAAACACCCTCCCCTCTTTCCCTCTTTGACAGACAGGGCCCATGCCTCTGCCATGCAGGAGGGTGACATCTCTTAGGGAGGCCTTGCTGAATCTGCCTGGGACTGTTCCGGAAGTAGGAAGGACGGCTGGGGGTGGGGAGGCGGCTGGAATGTTCTCCTGGCCTGCTTCTCAGTACAAGCAAGAGTGCTGAGAGGAGGGCCCTGGACATCAAAGGTTCCTTTTGTCCCCTTCCGAGTGGCAGGGCAGCCCGGCCTCTGGTGATGACTCAGGCCTGGCCCTGACGTCACCCACGCCCGGCCACTGGCCTCCCTCTGCAGCCAGGAAACTGGCTGGGGAGTGGCACTCGCAGCTGCAGCAAATCTCAAAATAAGGAGGCAACTGCCTCTCTCTTCCTCCTCTCCATCTCCCCACAGCACACCTTTCTTTTCTTTTCTTCTTCTTTTTTATTTTTTTAAGCCCCATGGAAGGTTTTACTTGTGGATCAACTTTCAAAAAGTAAGAAGTCAGAATGAGTGACATCATCAGAAAAATATGTGGAGCTGATTGCAACGAGAAGTGAAGAACCCAGAGCAAGAAAGCGGTTATAACTCCTGAGCCCAGGGAGTTGGCAGCGTCTGGGTTTCAGAGGAGCCAGCGCCTCCAAGTAAGTGAAGGCCCACCCTGGCCCCCATCACTCAGTGCCCTTCACTGTGGGGCGCCATCTTGTTCCCTGACACCTGAGGCTTGGCAGGCCCCAGCCCAGAGGGAGGGAGTGGGGGCTGCATTTGGGAGACCCTCAATATAACAGCACCAAAGGGATCTATCTGACCTCTCTGTTCTCCACAGGACCAGACAAGAACGCATTTTCTCTCAAAAATATGTATATATACACTAAGGCTGAAACCCTGGGGGAAGTGGCCCAAGTCGAGCCCTCCCCGTCAACCCTCTTGTTTTGTCTCCTCTTCCTTCTTCCGCCCTAGTGCTGTGTTTTGGACTAACAGAATGTTTGTTCAGAGTTCTGAACTGTTTGCTTCCTGGATCTTATACTGAGTAATCAGATACAAAAATAAATGCTGTTCTAGGCGAATAGGTGCGCCGTGCGGTCAAATGATATTTTCGCACTTAATCTGGTAAAAGATGGCTACTCTGGTAAGAAAATATCCACAACCTGCCACCTTTACAGAGCGTGTTTTGGTTGTCTCCAGTTGTTCTGGTTTAGATACCTCCATTTTCTCATTGCCCTGTTTACAGAGAGCTTGTTTTCATTTCTACTTGTGCCATCTGGGATGATATGAAATAGAAAGACATTATAACGTATCTCTGGTATCTGTTTTAACTTCGACTAAAAAAATATTGAGTCTTTGCATAGCCTATAATTTTTCAAGCTCTGGAAGTTCCTACCTAAGGAAGCTAAGTTTC
Source organism: Rhinolophus sinicus (assembly GCF_036562045.2). NCBI lineage: Eukaryota > Metazoa > Chordata > Mammalia > Chiroptera > Rhinolophidae > Rhinolophus > Rhinolophus sinicus. The sequence goes on from NC_133759.1 coordinate 39,086,343, forward strand.
CGAGAGAAAAGTTTTAAGTTGTACATAAGAACAGCAGAGCACATAGGCATAGAAATCATACTCAGTTTTCCAAAGTCATCTCCTGAGCATCTAGTCTTTTTGCAGCTTACTTGGCACAAAGACTAGAATTGCTCTTTATAAATTCTGTTTTGTGATGATTGAGGGAGTATATTAAAAACGAATCTTATTTTAAAGACAATAGGGAAGTTTGTCATTTACTGGAAAACAGTGGCAAATTCCTTTGTACACTGACAACACCCTTTGGAAATTAACCATCAGACTCTCATGTACCTCTTTTGTAGGTCTTACATTTTACTTTTTGTTTTATTTTAATATATCAGATTATCTCGAAGTGAGGCTCTGCTAAACTACTGTTCATCTGGCTGCAAGATCTGAAGCTGTGACCGCTAATTCGGTGAGTGTCATTTGTCACTAATGGCTGCTTAAATTTAAGTGTACTAATTTTATTCTTTTGGTTTGCAGTAAGATTTAAGACAAAGGGAGAAGGCGTGGGGACTTCTGCACACAATGATAATAGCTGTATCAACAGGATATGTAATAGGATAGGCTAATTGTTGTACTAGACTGAAAAATGTATAATGGCTCAAATAGAAGTTTATTTCTTGCTCTTGTAACAGTACAGTTTAGTGGGGAAACTCAGGCGTTCAGAGACACAGGTTGAGAGAGGCTCCACCTTCTGCAGCATGTGATTAACAAGGTCACCTGGGATTGTTTCCACTTCCCAGTAGAAGAGGAAAAGAGCATGAGAAAGTGTACATGGGAGGTTTTCATGGGCCACGCCTAGAAGTGGTCTACATCACTTCTACTCACATGCAGTTGGCTAAAACTCCATCACATGACCACATCTGGCTGCAAAGGAGTCTGGGAAATGGAGTCTCTGGGTGTGGGCAGGGGTAGCCATTTCCCAGGGATGCTGTGGAGAGTTTCTGGAGGAGAGGTAGTCCTCTCTGGCCAGGCATAATAAGGAACTTAGAGATACTCAAGGATAAGACAGCAGAATGCAGCAGTGGGAGAAGAAAAAAATGATCAGATATTTAGAATTCCCTAACTGACACTCTTAGGTAACATCTGGCCATGCGGGCAAGGAGCAGTGGGTAAGAGTTTTTTCCAGATGCCTCTGTCCATTCTGACCCTGAGCCTTTCCAGGAGTACCACCACGCCAACAGTGGTCAGTGAACCAGGGAGGACATTCTTCCCCTTATTTTTCCCTATAGGATCCTCTTGGTCTAGGACCATTCTGGCTTGGTCTCCTGGTCCTGGGTCTAATCATGATAGTTGGAATATGGCTAACAGAATTCTGTTCCCCCAACTTTGAGCCCCAGAGGTTGATAGGAAAGCTCTTGGTCTCCTTGGCTCATGGTTCTCTCTGCTCCTGGGGGCTCTGGGAAACTGCCCTGCCTGCTCTGCTCCAGATCTTGGCACACATTTTAATCTTGTCATGGGTTGGCAGGGAGACAGGGAGAGGAGGGACTCCTTGACTAAGATGGGATCTTCAAACCAAATTATTAAAGAAACATTTAAAAGTAGACTAAAAAGGCTCAAGATTAATGCTACCCCAAGGATTTGATACATTCTAGCTTTTTCTTTGCAGAAAAAGTTCCAAAACATTTACTGTAATAATAAGTGGTAACCTTATAAGCCCTATTTGGAGAACCCTGAACTAATTTTGTATTTTATGTAGCCTTTTCACCATTGTTGGGCTTAAAGCAGTATTCCCCTCACTGGTAAATACCAGAAACCACATGGCAGGTGCCCTATGATGCCCCTAAGGTGTCATAAAAATGGACTACAGGTGCTAAAGGACTAAAGGCCTCTGGTAAAAATGGACTACAGGTGCTCGCTTCAGCAGCACATATACTAAAAATAGACCACTGTCTTTGCCTGAGCTACCTGGTACCTAGTTCTCTAGTTGTGTATCAATATCTGGCTAGTCACTCTGGTATCTGATTGAATATTGCCCTGCACTGAACATTTCTGGCACTCACGCCCACACCCTGAAGAACACACATTGTCCATGGTGTGGGAAAGCCAGCTCCTGGCAGATTTAACACAGCCTGTCAGACTGTCACAGAGCCTGATGCATGACCTCCTATAACAGCTACCTCACCTTGACCCAGTCCCCTCCCATCTGGAATGGGCTAAGAAGTTGTGGAATAGAAGAACAAGTTGATGTGTTGCAAAAATGCTACAACCTTTGGAAGTCCATTTTCATGGGCTGGTGGGTCCTGAAAGTGTCTACTGAGCCATGAGCTGGCCGGACTCATGGACTAGGGCTGGTGGTGGGGGAAGGCAGTGCCTGCTAGACGGGTGCAGCCAAAGGAGTAAGTTGAGAACAAGTACCAGGTTTTAAAAGCTGGAGCCAATTGGAGATGATCTGTTGCTGGAAGTCCCAGCCTAATGGAGTCTGCCAGGAAGGGCAAGGCCAAAGCCACAGTCAAGGAGGACAGGTGTCAGGGTCCATTCAGCTTGTTAATTTCAACTGCCATGTGGTAATGACGCCTCAAAGTACTACGTATGTAGGAATGACTTGTGAGTGTGTGTGTGTGTGTGTGTGTGTGTGTGTGTGTGTGTGTTGGGGTCAATCTCCTGATTTCTAATGTCTAGCTGCATAGCATGGCAGGAAGAGGTATGCAACTGCCTAATCAGACTTTAACTACTGTCAACACGACCCCTCCACAGTACAGCATGCTGGGTGACCTCATAGACACACCAACAAGGCAGGGGTAACAAATATACTCTTCGTGAATATTTGGATCTTTGACATTTTCAAAAAAGCGTCAACGTAGACATCGTGAGAAAAGTTGCACTTTCTTAAGCTTCCTTAATTTTAATATTTTATTATTTAAAAAGATTTTAATTCCACATGAGGGGTGTAATTCAAATTTGGGGCACCATTGTCTTCTCAGAGTCAAGGGCATCTAAGGACCTTAGCCTGGACCTTGTTGATCTATGAGGAGCAGATGTGACAGCATAGCAGGCTGACATAGGCAGTGTCTAGACCAGTTGGTTATTTTTTAACCCCAGAGGATTTATGGTTTTTGCAGCGCAGAAGTACAAGCCCCTTTCTTACCCTGGGTCAGTATTATAAATGTTCTATTACTCTCGTTAGAGAATTTTGCAATAAGGCCACGTCATATTCACCAAAGCTAAGGATTCAGGGTAATAAGGCTTCATAATTTCTCAGGCTGAAATCCCCTGATTTTTTGTCAAGAATGGAGTTGGAAAACACCACAGGGAAGACTTCAGGGTTTTGTTTTTAACTCAAGAAGCCTCTGGTTTTCATCAGAACTTTCAAGCTTCCTCCTGCCTCCGAAATGGTATTTTGAAAAAATGTAAAACTGAGATTCTGTCAGAATAAGTAAGGTAATATATGTGAAATGATTTGGACAACTTAGAAAAATGTATGGCAAGTCAAGGTGTTAATGAAATGGATTACCGTAATTATGGTCAGCATTGGTGTTTTGGCTTTTGATATTGCTATTAATATTGTTAAATATCATTACTTTCATGTTTCTGTTTTTGTCTTTCTAAGTTGTCTTTCATCTGAGATCTTTTGCACCGCTTCCTAACTAGCCAAAGCATGTGGTGTAAAAATCTCAAGGACATTTGGAAAGGTTTGACTCTAGGCCAGAGGCCTAACCACGAGGCTTCTAATCTTATTCAGAGAGAGGTTTGACCTGGGATTCACTGAAATCTGCAAGGGAAGATGGATTTGAGCCATCTCTCTGCCAAAAAAAAAAAGATGCTTCCTGGCGTTGTACGGGGTTCCCAGTGCATTGGTTAAAGGAGGTTTTGAAATCACTCCATGCAAGCACCACCCTGGGTGGTGTCTCCCAAGCCAGAATAGAGCCCACCATCTGTCCCAAGCCTCTAGTCATGAGTGCAGTCTGTCTGCTTGCTGTTATGAGGTGGGGGGGAATTATACACAGAGGCAACAAGCATGAATTCAACCCAAGGGCAATAAAGAAGTAGTTCATTTAAACTGTGAACTTCCCTCCATGTCCCAGATCCTATAGTCTATTATCCTCGAATTTAGCAGGAAAGCTGCATCTAGTAAAAAGGACTTTCTCCTTGACCCAAATTCCTTGGCATCGACTATACCAAGGTACTTTGCAAATGAGAATGTAGCTCAAAATTCACCACGGGCACCAGACTCAGTCTACCTGTTCTGTGAGTCCTCCTGTAGCAGCCAGGCCAAGGCTGGGCTGGACTCCTAGGAGACCCCTCTTCCCTCTGCTTTCTTTCTACATAAGGCAAATGCTTTGTCTTTTTAAAAAATGTATCACTCTTTTTCAAATAACAGGAGTCATAGCTAGTCACTATACAAAATACAGAAAAATATCAACAAGGAAACAACTATCTGTAGTAATTCAGCAAACAAGTAATAATTCAATATTAACATTTTAATGTATTTCTTTCCAATTTTTCATATACATTCTCTTTTCTTTTAAAAATTATTGAAGTTCTATTTTATATGCTTTTTTTTTCACCCCACTTATTGTAAACATTTTTCCAAGTGACTAAATGGGCTTTGAAAATTTGATTTTGAATGGCTGTGTTTCCATTGCACTGATATATCTTAATTTACCCATTCTTTTCTTGATGGACATTTTGATTGCCTATAGTATTCTGCTATTATAAATATACAAACATTCTTGTAGATAAACCTTTGTGGACATCTTAGGGAAAATTCTTAGAATTGAATCAGTAGGTCAAATGACCTAGTTTTAAAGTTCCTACTGTATATTGGTAAATTAGCGTCTAAAAAAAGTTACCAGTATCTATTTCAAAGCCTAGGTCCCCTTAGTTTCTTATGTTAAGATGCATGCATGCCCCTAGGCTCCAGAAGCTCTGAAGAGGGAGCCTAGGCATACGCATTTTAATATAGCCTCCCAATCCTTACTAAAGATATGTAACTATTGATATGCAGCATACAATTCAACAAACATTTATTTCAGCAAACACCTATTAGACAGAAAAAAAATTTAGGGAATGCTGAGCTAGTATATCTAAACTAGAATTTAACTTAAAGGTTCTTTTTTGGCTTCTGAACTTTAGATTTTCCCTTATTCGTGGTATGGTATAGTTGAAAGATTATCAGCTAGGGAGTCAGGAAACCTTATTGTAAGTGTGAGATAACTGAGACCCAGAGTGGTTCATTTACTTCCTTGTGGTTACCCAGGGATTTAGTGGCACAGGTAGAACTAGAACTTGAGTAGACATAGCGCTCGGATCCACCCACCCTCTGGGGAACAGAGACAAGGCATCAGCGAGATGACTAACTCCTGAAGTGAGCCCTTCCTTCAGCCAGGGAAATTTCATCTGTCTTCTGATAGGCAGGGCCATACCTCAGGACGTGTGTGGCAACCCTCTGGGGTCGCTCACCTTAGTCGCCGAATGAAGCCAGACAACTGTGCGCCCTAAGCCTGAGGTGGTGACACTGCAGCTAGACGAAGCAGGACATAGTGCAGCCATGCAGATCCAGGCCATAAGAGCAGAGCAGGAGGTAGGGTCCCGAGTCAGAAGCCAAGAGAGCAGGGCAAGGGCAAGACCCATATTCTGGGCAAACTTTAGGTCAAGGTAGGCATGAGTTGAAAAGAAGACAAAGCCAGAGCTAGAGGGGAGCTGACATGGATTCGGCCTCAATGGTGGAGGCCCTATTACGTAACTTCATGGTCAGGGGAGGCACCTGCCTCTTTAAATCTGAAAGGTGTTGTGCACTGGGCTGCCTTCTGACAGCAGGTTAGTAGGAGCTCTGACCAAAGGAGGGGCATTGGCCAGAGAAGAGGCACCTGAAAATGGAACGTTGGAAAATTCTGTGATAGCAGAGAACAGAGTGAACAAACAACAACCCGATTTAAAAATTCTCACCACCTTCTAAGAGGAAGTATAACTATCCATCCTGTCTGCATAACTGCTCAAACTCATCAGAGCACACCTACTGGTCACCTGATAATATCTGGCTGCCCTTCCTCTCATATACCTCAACTTCTGGAGGCCAAATGATCGTATCATTTGATTTTCAAGTTCAGCCTCCATAGACTGCTTAGCTCCTGACAGTCCCATTTATGTTCTGGTTTTACAAATCACTATGCCCAAGTCCACATCCATCTCCTGCGACTGCACCAGGTGAAGCACAAGAGCCAGAACCCAAAGGAGTGCCTCTGCTGCACCCGTTCTGCACCCATGGGAACCAGGGAATTTGCCTATGATCACCAAGCTTCACTGCATCTGTGCATGGCTTCCATCATCTCTTAGCTATCTCCTTGCAAGGATCACTGCTCTCCTGAATCTTGGGCTCCTGGTCCAAACTTGTGGACCCAAGGTCATGATGAATATAGATTCTGGGAAGGTCTATAACCTCCCTTGACTGAAGGGCACACCAGATGGAAAATGACTTTCTAGACTACTATTTGACTCATCACTGTGATGTTGGCCCTATGCGAAGCCTATGTCCCTGGCAGCCTAAACAACTTCCTTGGCTGGGGCACGTCCTGATGCTTAGATGGAATTCTAATTGCTGACAGAACCTGGATCCCTTGGGTAGGAAGTCCATGTGGTGGTGACAGCAGCGCCTCCAGATCTAAGTCCCAGGAAATAGAAGTCGGAGTTCTGTGACATCCAGACAAGGTGTCCACATGCTGTTAGAGGGTATTAGGCGGTCAACAGATTAGGAAATCAAAGGGCAAAAAGTGATCAGTGGGCCTATAATCTGAGAAGTGCCACTGGTGGTTTCATCCTTACCTGTCTATGCTGACTCCGTGTCCACCTTCCCCTCACACCTGCTAATAAGTAACTAATTCTAAGAATAAAGAGCACTGAGACCGTTTCTGGCCCAGGCTGCAGGAGGACCCTGGCCCAGGCAAAGTCTGTAACTGCCCCCTGGCTCTTGTATCATGGCTTGCATATCACCTCAATTGAGCGAGGGTCTGGTATCAAGTCTGCCTGTGTGGCCAAGGGGTACTGCCTCAAAGAATCCAGCATGATCAGAGGGCAGTGTCCCACCACTGCAGTCAGCAGCAACCAGACAAACCTGAAGCCTCACCCCATCTCGAGAACCCCATTTTCCATCACAGAAATGCCAGATTGCCCAAGCTGCTGTGTAGACAACTATTAGGAAAGCTGGAACGGTGAGAGATATCTGAAGCCATCCCAGCCAAGCTCTGAGGGTGCCACACTTTCCTGCCATCTTGACTGGGGACATCAAAGGGAGCCCCCTATACGTCAATCAGCATGGCTGAAATAAAAAATACTGATGTTACCCAATGCTGGTAAGGATGTGGAGAAACTGGATCTCTCATCCATTGCTGGTGGGAATATAAATTGTGCAGCCACTGTGGAAAACAATGTGACAGTTTCTTATAAACCTAAACATATACTTACTGTACAATCCCACTCCTGGGTATTTACACAAGAGAAATGAAAACTTAGGTTCACACAAAAATCTATACATGAATATATATAGAAGCAGTTTGATTTGCAATAGCTTTAAACTGGAAAGCAGCCAAATGTCCTTCAGTGGGTGAATGGATAACAAAACTGGTACATCCATACCATGGAATAAAAAAGCTCACACTCTTTGCATACGATGTGAATGGATCGTAAGGGCATTGTGCTGGGTGAGAGAAAGCCAGTCTCAGAAAGGATTACATGCTGCATGATTCCAGTTGTATACATGTAATATTCTCAAAGCGACAACATTATAGTAAGAGGACAGATTGGTGCCCGAGGGTAGGGCTGGGGGGAGGTGTGAGTATAGAGGGGTAGGTAGCACGAGGGGTTTTTGTGGTGACGAAATAGTTCTGTATCTCAATTGTGATGATGGCTACTCCAGTCTACACATGTGATAAAATTTAATAGAAGTCTAGAAACAAACATGCACACGCACACACATACATACACACAGTGCATGTAGAAACTGGTGAAATTCGAATAAGGTCTGTACCTGAGTTAATATGAGGTTGGTGCAAAAGTCATTTCGTTTTTTGCAATTGTTTTTAACCTTTGAAACCGCAATTACTTGTGCACCACCCTAATAGTATTGTACCAATACCGACTTCTTGGTTTAGGCAATGTACTACAGTAGTAGAAGATATTGTCATTGGGGAAAGCTGGGTGAAATTATCCAGTTACTGTGCCATTTTTGCAACTTCTTGTGAATCTTAAACTAGTTCCAAAAAGTTATTACAAGCAACCTTTAAAAGTATATTTTGTTTAATTAATTTTTTTTAAAAGGGTGTTCTCCACCCCAGGAAAAGAGGATTCAGCCACTGGCTTCTCTTTCATGAGCAATTCCTATTGTTTATTTTGCCACTTTCTGATTTATGGTTAGGCTTCTATTGAGGCGTCCTGGTGGCTTTGGCCTCACCCTCTGCTTCCTCAGAGACGCTCACCTCAGATGGAAGCAAGCTCAAGCATTGCAGCACTGAGCGTGAATATGCCCCTTTCCCCCCTCCCTGAGACTGTAACTTCAAAGCGAGGTAAAGACTCAGAGATCTAAGAAATGGCCTCACTGTGAAAATCTAGGACAAATCATTTTTCTCACCCTGCACAACAATTTCTTTTCTGGAATAGCTCTTTGTCTTCTCTGCTCTTCATACAGATTATTCTCTTCACCTTCACCAAATGGCCCCTCCTCTAATGGAAGGAGATTAACCCTTCTTTGCCCCCTTTCAATCTCATTCAGCTGAGGGCTTTCTGTTAACCGCATGGCTCTCTCCGGGCCTTGTGCCCCAGCTGAAAGCTCCGGTGTGAGACGAGATGGCTGCCGCCTTCCCTTTGAAGCACTTACGCCTCTGTCAAACACCTTTTGGCCAGACTTGGCGCTGGAAAGACAGTTTTGAAATTTTGAAATTAAACTTATTGTGAGCTGCTTGGGTTTGCAGTATGGAATTGCACAAGGCCATGGGCATTTAGGACAAGGGGTATTCGCTGTGCTCAGTAAGCTAGGGCCCCATCAGAATGAAATTCCAGCTTTATTGACTCCCTTGCTCCGAGGAGGGATCCCCAGCTTCACCTAAGACTGAGGCTGAGCATCTGGGGCTGATATCTATGTGGCATCCTGTCCGGATATAAGACACACACACACACACACACACACACACACACACATACACACACACACACACACACAAGCCTCTGTCCCAGGGGACTGGCCTCAGCCCTAATTTCTTGCCATGCCTTATTTCTTAAGGGTGACTCATCCCTAGAGACCATGCTGAGACACAGAGCAGCGTGCATTTCTTGGGCCTGGCTGGGAGCTGCTGAGCAGGATGGTGGGCTAGAAAGGTGACAATTTGAATTGCTGATTTTCAGTAGGCGTTGATAACTCTCCGAGTTTTGCACCTTTTGGTTTCAAAACCATACTGAACAACGGAAAATGAAACCTGCAACTTATTTTTAGCCGCTCATGCTAACTCAGGAGATTTTTCTTTGCAAACCAAATAGGATAAAGGCAACACTGCCGGACAAACTTAATCTAGTTGACTGAGTATAGCAATCAAACCAACTTCTCTGATACTCTCAAGTGACACTTGGTCTCAGGTAATATTTTGGCCAATATTTATTAGTTTGCTTAAAATTTTATTTAGTTGAGCTTTTTGATTAAAAAGGCTAAACAATATTTTCTTCTGAGAAGAATTGGGAAACAAGTTATAAACCCTCAAGACTAGCATCTATTCATTAATTCACTTAATCTATTACCATTTATTAAGTACCTATTTGCATGACAGCTTAGAATGTTTTAAACATTGAGCCAATGTGTTGAATTACAAAGAGCAGAATACTATAAATTAAGAACTGAGGCTTTTATCGGGGTTGCCAAGATCTTTAGTTATAATACTTTCTTTGAACCTGATTTTTTTCCTCCCTCAAAGAAAGGGTTTAGATGACATTGTCTAAAGTGCCGTCTTCATCCTATAATTCTGTGAAACATGCTCTGCCACCCAGGGCCTGAGGAAATGTTGAGGTAATTTTTGAAGGCAGTGGTGTGCTGTCAGGTCACTCTTCTTTCTGTCTTCCCTTCCCCTGTCCTAGGAGGGACAGATTTAAACAAAGCCTGTGGTTTGCTTGCCAGACAACCTGTGACTTCCCTGCGTTAATAAGTGATTAAGTGCTTGAAAGACTTCCATAGGTATTTTCAGTCCCCAGGCCCATTCCTTCACTCATGGAGTGAGTTCTCCAGTTCTAGGAAGTGGCTTCATGATACAGAGCTGAAGATTCCACTGGTAGTGGTGGGAGCAGAGAAAAGATCCCCAAGTTTGGTGTTGGTCAGTCAAGAACATACCCATATGAGCCCCTTTGTTGCACCAGGTAATGCTCCAGGTACCATGTGCGATTCATAGATCTTGCTGGAAGCAAACCCTGAGACGTGAGTAAAGGTAGGCAATTCAATACTACACAAACTTCTTGTGTTTTTATCGTTAGTCCAAAGGAAGTGAAGATTCACTGAGGTTTGTTAAGTTGCTCTGGTGAGAGGAGGTGTGTGGTTGTGGCCCTTCTGAGCTGCAAAGTTATGAGAGAAGAGAAAGAGAGCAAATGACTTTGTTTCTGAGAGAAGAGAAAGCAAATGAGTTTGTTCCCAGGTGGAATATTTGGAATATTTGTTGCCCAGGATGAATAAAGATACAAGGAGAGGATTCGGCGCCCACATGGGTATGAGAACGCTTCCTTCTCTCTACCTTCATGTACAGCCCACCCTCCCTTTTCAACCGAGTTGCCAATTCTCTCTAGAAAGAAGAAACTCAATCTTCTTGCTGAATGTGTATCTTGCCAGTTCAGGATCTAGAAGACCCCGTTGCTGCACTTGCTCTCCATTTGGGGGTGGCAGGCAGTCGTGGCTCAAACGAACATGTGGTTAGGGATGTGGGAATTCTCTTGACCTCTGTATGCATGGAAGGGCTTTATTAGTGCCATGTGTCAAGTGCACTGAGAAATGAAAGCAGGAACTATTCTGTTGCTAAAGCTGAGGTAGTGAGATCAAAACTGGTGGTGAAACAAGTTGAGGAGCTTCCCATAGGACAGCCTGAGCTGGATTAGGGTGGGCGGAATGGTATCCACCAGTCTCCCTTGCAGCTCTAAGTCACTTACACTTTTTCTCTGTTGAAAACCACATGCTTCATATTTCCCTTCTTCCAGCTCTTTCCTGGAGGGTAACTTCAGTTTGGTCCCCAAGACTTGCTGCCCAATCCTTGCCATCAAGTGTTTACTCCTTTCCCACATCTTACACAGATGCTAATGGACGGAAATGAGAAAACTCCTGTCTAAGAATTGGAGGAGGCTTCCTGGAGTTCAAGTCCTCAGGCATGTCTATTCACCCAACCCTTCGTTCTACTGCCTCATGAGCATTGAGCAAGATAACCGTCCTCTCGTATTCCCCGGCACGGTGCAGCCGACAGAGTTGATTAGAAAGCCCCCTTTCAGAGCCATCTGGTTGGCATATAAAATTACTGCCAATGAGTGAGATAGTCGGCTGGCCACGTAACCAGGCGGCAGGAGACTTGGAATCCAGCTCTTGGCCTAACTGACCTAGCAAGAAAGCAGGCAGGATGTTTTAGAATCGCAGACTTTCAGAGCTGCAAGGGCTCTTCAACAGGGGCAAAATGTATAGACGTTAACACAGAGTCAGTCATTAAAATGATGCACTTGAAACATTGAACTTGGTTGAGGAAAATCTGTTATTCAAAAGTTAGTCTTTGTAAAAGCCCATTTAAAAAATATGTTGGGGAAGGAAGTCATAATACCAACTTAGGTTATCTCTTCAGGCCAAAAACACAGTGTTTGTGAGTGAAAACCAGGTCAGTCCTGATTGTTACATGCATCTTTCTTTAATTGATAATTTAGATTAGAACAATATAACAAGCTGATAAATTTACTCACAAATGCTGAATATATTAAGTATAAAATGAAATGAGATGTACTTTTTAATACAGCAAATGCGTAAATTCATTTATTAACTGTGTGATCTTGGACAAATGACCAGATTTCTCTCAGCCTCAGTTTCCTCATCCGTAACATGAAAAGATTGGATTTCACTAGGGGAAATAGTTTGCTCAGATGGAAATGGAAGATCTTCTACTTATTTTGCCTCATAAAACGTTTCCACATTATGACACATCTCGGACCAAAATTGTTACTGCTTTCTGTTTTTAGCTTTCCAACATGATCTCCTTGATTCCTCCTCTTTTGTTCTGTCTTTTCCACCTGCTGGTTCAGCATCCTCGGCACCCACAATTCCAAAGGCCTGGTGAGTTGGGGCTGATTCTTAGAAACAGCGGTAGTTGTGGCTCCAGGGAGGTGGATCCCCTCTACCAGAAGTGTACACAGTAAGAAGATTCCCACATCAGGGTGGAATGTGGAGGGAGGTTTTGTCCCCTTAGCACTGGTGGAAAGACCCAGACATTGGAATCGGTCAGACTTAGGTTTGAATCCTAACTCTGCTATTTACTGTGTGATTGGTAATCTCAATTGGTTCCTCTCCTAGAGTTGACATAACTAATATCCACCTTGCAGGATTCTTGGTTTAGAATTAAATGACATAATATAGCTATAATATCGAGTAGATAGTAGGTTCTCAATAAATGGTAGCTATTATAGACTTAGCTCTGACCAAGGTAGAAAGCAGAAGTTCCTGCCCAGATCTCTAGGCAAAAATGTAAATGATCAAAGTAGTACTGGATTTTCCAGAAAATTTAGACTAAAATATCATCCAAAGGTACTTTCAGTCATTGACAGATTTGTTACCATGTTGTTTCCAGGCAAAATATTCTGTAGACAGATGTAGTAACCAATCTCATAAATTTTTAAAAACTTTTTAAATTCTAAGAATTTATACAAGAATATTACTTGGTAAACATTTTTTTAAAAAAAATTTAGATCACCCTAACCTGATAACAAACTTACCCACAATGTTGAATATCCATATTAAGTGTAAACGGAAACCAGCTGTAATTTTTAATGCAGCGAATGGAGTGAAGTAATGTGCAAACCAATCCGAATGTTTATCAACCAAAGATTCCTCTGGGACTCAGTGCCCTGACTTTACGTTTTTTTTAAACATAGAGAGTCCAGCTTTGCTCATACTTGAATTATGTTCTTTGCGTAAGCCATGCAATTTAACTTTAACCCACCGGACTGAAAATAAAATGAGCTCAGACTGCAGAACAATGAAACTGTGAGCAAGCAAGAGCCTTAATAAAACTGAAAGATTCTCGCCTCACGTCTGGCTCTGTCCATCTCCAGCCTGCTCCTGCCTGATTATTTTGGGTTCCTGGTGCTTGACTCGTCCAAGTGGCAAAAACAGGTTAACATTTTCGTCATGGAAAAGGGACTCATCTTCTAAATTAATATTTGTGCACATGCCCTGAGGAGATTGGTGAGGAGCATGAATTTTTAAAAATCATACGTGAATGCATACCCTTGCCACTTGTAATCATGACAAAGCTTAAGTAATTCAAGCATGAGCATGGTTTTTTTTAAAAGTACAAAACAGAATTTACTAGGCAGAGAATGTCTGCCTCAACAAGCTCAGCCATCTGAGTGCTTTCAACTATAGTTCAAATTTGTTTCACACAAGCAGATTTGGTAAACAGGCCACGTTTGCTCATTGAGTGTTTTGGAACATCATAAAATAACCAATTCGTGGCTTTTAGGTTTGTTTTGACAGAGGGTGGACAGAGAACCTCACAAGGAGGTTTGGAAACCACGGGCCCTGGCATTTGGCTTACGAGTACCAATAAGGGACCTGACCACACTCACCACCTTGGTCCTGTAAAGAGGACATAGCACTACTCACTCATCTCATGGGAGCCTGATACGCGTTACTGTCCTTGTCACTGTCATTTATTATCCCAGGCAGAGGCGGCATCGACTTAGTTCTATGCGGTTAGCGTTGATTCCATATAGTGTCTATTTAGCCGATATAATAATAATTTGTGAGTGTTTTAATGTGAATGTCTAGCTTTCAGATGTCATTAATGGGGAATATCTGAACAGACGCTAATGGCGTCAAACACGCAGGTGTTTGCTTCAACCTCTTCCAACCCCACTGTAAGGACCCTGCTTTCCAGGTGACCTTATTCTAAATTGGTACCTTGTAACTCAGCATGATAGTCTCTCTAATTCTCGACCCCCATGGTAAGGGAGAAACTAGCCTAAGGACACTCCATTCTAATTTTCTGTCACTGTCAATACTAACTAGAGCTCATAGAGCAATGATGTGGGGGTGGGGAAGATGGTTCCACCATTGGTGTTAGACCATGAGCAACTGTTTCCATTAGAGCCACATTTATTTCTGGAATAGTTGTGGGGAAGAGATGTGCTCCAAGGAGAAGAGGACTCGGTGTGACTCAGGTATGACCAACCATCTGGACAACCCATCTCAGAGACTTTAAAGTGTATAGGATAGATCTGAGCTGCGTACTCTCCACACATTGAGCTAAAAAATCACTTGCGTTCTGGGGAAGGAGATGGAATGAAAGCTAGAAACAAAAGAGCAGGTTGTGAAACCTAGTACCTAAGTTAAGATATTTGAATACACTTTCTCCTTTAAAAACATTCTGGGGAATGTGAATGTTTTGCTAACCTGATCATTTTTAGCCAGTCCTTATAGAAAATAGAGGCGCTGGAAAACTAGCAATCCCAGAAAATATTAATTTATTTTTGCACGTGTTAACATGAACTAACATTAGCATATTCAGTGATGCAATAGGCAATGAAAGACTTTTGGAGAGATACGAAGAAGAAAAACGTAAATATTATGTATTCAAAATCAGTCTCATAGCATTTTATAAAAATGTTGGCTTATGTCCAGGATCTAAGGGTGGGGGTGGGTATGGTTTCTTTGTAGCTGAAGAAGGAGTAGAAAAGAATCTCTTCTATTTCCTTAAAAATAAAAGACTTCTTGTTTTATACAGCGTGGTAAATGAAATGCTTTTCTGTTTTTTACCTGCCGGCAGGATCTGGAGGAAATTTTTCTAGCAAGCTATGCTGTTTTTCTCTCTTTGGGGACATGGTGACACTGGTTTTGTAGCAAAACAGTATTTGCTTATTAGGCATTTTTTCAAAATCCTGAATAAACAGCTCCTTCCACATTTTTTTGTTCCACATATTAAATGTTTCATTGCAATTTGAGCTTCAATTGTGTGTGTGTGTGTGTGTGCGCGCGTGTGCGTGTGTGTGTGTGTGTTGATAGGAAGGATTGAAAGGGGATGCATAAGAATTCTTGAAGGTTTTTTTGTTTAAAAAATTAATTCCTACAATTACGTATTGGAGTCTCTACAGAAGGTGACTCCAATTTATTACATACAGCCAAACAAGGACCCATCAATCTTGAGCAGCGGGGGTAGGGAGGTGGTACTGAGGAAGACATGAAATTTGGTGTTTGAGTAGATGAGATTTAATTTTCAGAAAACATTTCACTCATAAAACAGATAGCACCCCAGTGTCAGCCCTGACCTTCGTGATGACAGTGTCATCATGCAAGCGTAGCTAAGATCAGCCTCAAAGTAAAACAAAGAAACATTGCATCTCAGCACAACACCATTTCCTCTCTTACAGTATGTACTCTCTCTCTGTCTCTCTCTGTCTCTCTGTCTCTCTGTCTCTATATATACATATACATTCATATATATGTGTGTGTGTGTGTGTGTGTGTGTGTGTATATCCTTTTGGATTCCTGTTAATAGCTCATTACTTTACATTTAGCTTTTGGGAGGGGAGGGAGGAGAAAAATCATTTTGCACGTCCTACGTGCTGAGCAAGTAGAGTATGTATGCTGCTGCACATCAACATTATTTAGGTCAGTATCCTAAGGACAGCTTGTATCGTTCATGATGGTAAGCTATACATCCAAAGGAACACAGCATCCACGTATGTTTCTGTCCTGGTTTTATTCTGCTTCTAAGTTTAAGCAAATCCAGTCACATTTTAATACAATCCCAGCTGAGGAGGTATCTGCCTGTTCTGTACTGCAGACACATTTAGCAGGATACATTTACACGCTTGTGGTTAGAGGTTATAGCACGGATACAGACAGCTGATCATGCATTCTTCTACAAGCCTGCCGGCACCGTTTAGGATTTTTAAAAATAATATAGAAATGCTAAACCTTTTATAATATCATTTTTTACTTTGCAATAGCTTAACAGATTTGTTTTGTTGCGATTGCTAGCAATTCTACTAAATTAACAGTCTATAAAATGCATCCCAAACCAGATACATACTGTATTGAAAGCTTTCTTCAAGAAGATATGACAGTATTCATTCCAGCTGATTTTCTTCCTTAGCAAAAGGATTGTTTGCTTCTCAGAAGCAGAAGGACACATTCATTGTGCAGCAGCTCTGCTTAAGTGTATGAAATGCCTCGTACTGTCTGGTTGCAGAATTTGGACTTTGCTAAACAGTGTTTAGCGATTGGGCTCATCTTGCATCACCAGTTGATGACATTTTTCTTTGTTCCCTCCTACCCAGTTGAACCAAGACTCTGAGGCTGATATGCAATGTCACTTACAACATTAATCAGATACTGCATTTAAGGTGAGCTGTCCCTTGCCTCCTCCTTCCCCAGTGCTTGTGTGCTGCATGCAATGCGTATCTTGCTCCTGCGAGCCTAAGATGGCAGGCAGGATTAGCCGTGCTTGTGCTGTGTGTGCATGCTGTGTGTAGAATTCATTCCACGTTGCCTAGTATTTCAGATGTGAGTATGTAAATGCTCTGTGTGCCCTATCATCTGGTGGTGAAGACTTGTTTTTGCCTCATTACAGCCGTAGATATTTCAATATCACCTTTCAGTTCCAATTCATTTGCTTCTGGATGTTTGCTTTTCATCACATTCAAAATAGGATTTTACTTTTTTTTTTTAACAAAGCCAAAAAAAAACCAACAACCCTATAAACAAAAACAACAACAAAACTCTGCTACCAGATGGTGTCTCCCCTTTCTTCTTGCATTTGCTATCTTTTAAATAATGTATGTTGTATTGTTAATTAATGTGAATATCAAATTAAACACTTGAAACTTACATATTTATTATGCAGGTAGGAGGCAAGGTGGAATCTATTTTTAACTCTTATGCGCTCCATGGTGTGCAAACAACTTGGTTCTCAAATTTGTATTTTCAGTGCTGGTATCAGTGGTTTGATTTTCAGCAAATGTGACAGTGGCCTTTGCAGTGGTCAGCTCCGGGCTTTGAACTCTCAGAGGAGGAAGGGAAAAAAATTCAACACACCACCTCTTTGGTTGCAGCCTCAGAGAAACCTTGGATGAGAAACTTCTTTTTTCAATCCTGTTTTCCTGTTGATAAATTCAGTTCTCATGATCACAGTACATTCAAGCTGTTCTGCGTATGATTTTGTGTGTGTGTGACAATTGCATCTAAAACTTGTGAGCAAGAAGACGGAGAAATCAGTTGGTCTCCATCGCTTTACATAAAAATGGCTGAGTGTCTTGTCATGCTAGCACTGCACAAAGTGATACATACAGGTAGGTTGAAATTTGCATGTTTTATAGAATTTGAGCCATGCAGCAAGATATTAGCTGGATTAAAATATGACTTTTAAAACAAAAATTAAATAAGACAATTGTAATTTTTTGTGGGGGGTGGTTATTAAATTGGATAGCCTTTCCTATTCAGGTACTATAGAAATATAGAGAGCTTTTATAAATTTATAAAATGATTCTGCTATAAAAGTGAGATGATTCCTTTTTAAAAAATCATATATATGATAGGTGTGGCGCCATTAGACAACAAAAGAATTTTTTGAAAAGTCTGTTGATTCGGCTCCATTTTATCTTGAAACTAAAAATAAATGGGTTTCTGGAGATAATTTCAAAGAGCGCAAACAAGCTTAATATGAAACATTTAAAATATTTAAATTTTAAGAAGCGGTCTTTAAACGTGTTATATGAAAGATGAAAATAAAAACTTATATGCTTCCAAATTAATTTTAGATAATATGCAAGAATAAATACACTATATATCTATTATTTGGGGAGATGAAGTATTATAATTTTTAAAAGGGGAAATATTAAATGTAGATGGCCCTGTTAGAAGAAAAAGAGCTTCACTGAATGAAACAGGGTCCCTAGGATGGTTCACTGCAGACCATACAGCTGTGGTTCTGTAAGTACCAAATTCTGACACTTTTCAAAATAATTTCATGGGCTCTTTCCTTTGAGGTTAACGTCTCAAATATATTTTAGTTTCAAATTAACACTGGGCCAGAACCTGTTTCCTTGGTAACCAAATCTCATTTAAAAATGCAATAACAGATATGCAAAAAATTGTCTTAAAAAAAGAAACAAATGTTTAATGAAACATTTACAGTTCTTTTTCCTTTCATATAGAGTCTGCACTAGCTTTATACATTTTTAAATGCGGTCTTCAAGCTTTAAAAACTGAGTCATATTTCTACACATATTGAGAAAGCTTGCACAATGAGAGCTTTTTTTTTATTCCCTTCCTTTGTGTTCAATACTTTCAAAATTAAGGTTTTCTTTGTAATGTGCTCCGGAATGCTGGTCAAGGTTTGTGTACAAAGGTGTAGTTTCATTATCACGAGTTCACCAGCGCCACTGAAACAAAAGGTATCTCAGAAATTCTGAGAATCAGAAAATGCTTATGCTCTTATTTTCCCTGATCCCTCCATTGGTAACCTCAGAGCTCTCGGTAGAGAAAGACCCAAACCCAAGCCCACCCCCCCAATGATAAGTGCACATTGAGCCTTTGTGGAAATGTCTTTGTAGGTATGTGAGGAGAAAGATGCTGTCAAACCAGAAACCTCCCTAGGGTTTGCTCCGATGTGAAGAACCTTGAGATTCAGAACCATTTATGTAAATAGTTGCTGTATTCTAGCAGTTTGTCTAATATTCCAAAGCACTGTAAAATCAAACCTCTTACGGGCTAAGGGTTTGTTGTGTTGTTGTTGTGTTGTTTTGAGGCCAACTTAAATATTTTGCTTGGAGTCTTCTCTGGCTCAATTGTATTAGAACATGATTCATGTCACAGTGATTTTGTTCTTTGGGTAGCATATCCTTCCTGCAACACCTTTTTTTTTTGGCTGTTTGGGAGCCATTTTCCTTCTTGCCTGTGCCTTAAAATGACTAAGTACATTTTGAATATAGCATCAATCAGAAGATCGTAAACTGAAAGGCAATGTCAGAAATCTGATTCAGTATTGCCTGTGTATTTTAGTAGCAATAGCATTAACAGTTGCAGTAGGATCAAGCTAATTGTCATTTGCTCTTGAGCAAATAATGAGCCAGGCATTTGTAATTAAAACACTATTGCTATTCAGAAAGATTACTACCATGTCTTCTATTTTGATAGGCCGGTGCAAATTAATCATTTTGAACCCATTTGAATCTTAATCACAAGATTAGATGGATGCAATAGAATTGTTTTACCATAAAAATGAATGCCTGGTAGATTCAACAGTGCATTTCTTCTTTATAAAATGTCGATCCTTTTGTTCTTAACTCAAGCATGGTTGCGTCATCTTGGAGATTTTCATTCCTAATAATTTTTTGTGTGTGTAGCATTTTTCATTTTTGTTGCTCTTAGTCTAGCCTAAGAGAGTTTAAAACACAATTCAAGGAGCTTGAAAGCTAAATAAGACTGTTGGGAAGTATATTGTATCATTGTCATCCTAGTAAATAGACCAGTGAATGGAAGAATAATTATTATTTATTACTTTGCTGTGTATTGCCTTAATGCCTTGCCTTCACACTTCACAGAAATGTTTACAAGGCACAAAGCTTTTCTAAACTTACCCATTTACAATTATTACAAGATTAGCCAAGAAAACTTCCTGCCAGTTGTAGAGGATGGCATTTACCCCTTTTCACTGTTTAGAAGGCTATGCTTAACCTGTTTACACTTTTTGGCGAAGGTGTTTATACTGGGCAGGCCAGAGCAGGTGTGCCAGAAGAATGTGCAAACAACTGCTTTGTTCTCACCAAAATGAAATGGGCAAATCTGTGGTTTTCTGCCTGAATGATTTATAGTATGAAATTCTCAACTCTTTTTTACTTTGGAAAATAGGAAATGTTTTTCCAAGCCTTAACTCAGGTTTTTTGTTTTTTGTTTTCAACCTGCCCATAGTAATGATCTGTTTAGTCAGGTAAATGGGAAATCTTACATTCAATCATCCAAAATATCTTCATGCAGATTGATATCTGTTGTGTCAATATCTTCTAATTAAAAGAGATTGCATCTCTTGCTACTAGAGTGATGTCGGTCTGTCTCAACAATTACCATGGCTCCCCATAGAGAGACTGGTAGCCAGACCATGTCTGAGAGCTGGTTGATACGGGGAGAAGAATCTAGAAAAAGATCTAGCACCTTTCTCTCTAATACTAAATCATGCTAAGCCTTTGAGTTCCTAGTTAACACATTTATTGAGCATCTACTATATGCCACGTATGTTTCAGAGACTGTAAATATACTAACGAACAAGAGAGACCAGGGCCTACTTCTGATGGAACTTCCTCTAGTGTGGTAGGCAGTAGAGAGGGGCATGGAATAAATGTGTAAACAATTTATTAAAGAAGACAAGTGTAAAGACAGAAAATTAAATTAAATTTTAAAAAGTAATGTGACATGTTGGGAGGAGAGTCACTTTAGCATGCTTGGCCTGAGATAGCCTCCCTAAGGGGGTTGGTATTTATGTAAGCTTCCCCTGCAGTGAGAAGTTGGGTCAGGCCCCCATGGCTGGTTTTAGTCAAATTCCTAGGACTTGGAGCCAGTGGTGTCATTGCCTTTGCGCAGTCCCAACCCAAAACTGCCAAAGAAGGTGCGGTGAAACTCTGGACATTGCAGCCCCAGGTGGTGATAAAATTCTTACACCGGTTCAGTGCTAACCCAAGAAATCCACAGACAAAGGCTTCTTGGAGCAAAAAAATTCTGGGAAGCTTTTCGCTTTATTTTTCATGAGAATTCCGGGCGTGGCCAAGCATTGAGATAGCCATGTCCTTTATTTTTTGTTTTCAAAGGCAAATGGTGGAAGGGTCTATCCCTCTTGCCAATAAATTGCCATTGTCCTCTAATGCCTAAAACTCTTCAGTTCTGCAGATGTCTTTGACTGTTGGTGGCTTTCTAAAGACCTTACTGGAGTGATATTTCTCTATCTGAACAAATATTATGAAGAAAATTCATCTTAAGAATTGGAACTCTTTCATGTCTTTTAGGTTAGTCAGCTGATGAAGGTTTGAGAACAAAGGGATAGATTTGGTATGTATACAAGTTAGAAACTATAAGGCCTTTCAAATGTTTCAGAAGCGTCTTCTAAAATCGATTCATAATTTAGTGGACTTTACTTATCACAAGTTAGAGGTGGCCTGGCTTGACTCTTTACGCTTTGGTTTTGATTAACCATGAAACATTCCACTTCATGAAGACTGTTGTAGTCCTTTCTAATAGAGTATCAACCATCAGTAAGAGAGAGAGAGTTTCAACAATTCAGTTCACTTCTTCAAGCATTTGTTGAGCATCTACTGTGTGACAGACACTGCTACAACCCAGGTAAAAAGTAATATGACATGAAACTCTGGACCAGGTTCCGACACTAGGCTAGGACATTGTATGAACAGGCACAATTGTGTGTCCTCTCTGTCCCAGAAAGAAATGAATGGTGGTGCTGTTCTCATAGTGGTCTTTTATACTGTTTTCTGAAGGCCAGCCTTCAGTTTGGGGGCATCTCAGCCAATGACAAGGGTGGTTCTTCCTTGGGAGTATGTGTCTCCTACTCATTACCTTACCAAGATGTCTTGGCACTTAATAAGCCACCGTATGTCTGGCTGCCCTGCTCCAAGCTGGTCTGCCTGCCTTGCCAGGTGACCTCCATAACAGGCTGCCACTCTTTCGTATTCATGAACAGATGTTAAGTTGAGAAGAGTTTGAATGCAAAAATTTGAATTTGTGATGCAGTCAAGATGCTTCTGCTCTTTTACCTTCCCTGGCTGACAATAGGGGGTCTCCCTGCCGGCTATTCTGCAGCAGCCTTTGTGAGCAGCAGGTACATCAAAGCCCAGTTGCCAAAGCACTTGTCTTTGTTAGGTGATCCCAGCATGGCTCTGCCATGGCCTAAATGTCTCAATGACCAGAAAATTGCTCTTTTGATCTTGTAACTCATTTTGCATCTTTCCCCTTCATGGCTTCTTTGCTTCTGCAACTATTCCTGCTCAGGATTTGAGACTTGCGCTCTGCGTCTACCCTCACTATATTTGGCCTTTGAAAGGGCTTTGCTTTCTAGTTCTGTCTTGTTTTTTAAAATGCCGGTGTAAATATTCTTTCTGCGTTCATAAAAAGAGTGAGAGTTTTCATGATTTTCTTTATATAATAAAAATAAACTTCTTCCTTACTCTATGGTCATTGCTGCCAAATGGATGTTTTGACATTCTTTTTCCTTTTGCCTGAGAAAATCTTCTACCCTGTCTGAGGCCTTGCTCTAATTAAAGCCTAACCATCCTGCCCATCTTCCCCAGAGCAGAGCAGGACTGGAGTCCCTGCCCCGAGGGCCTTACAAGCCAGTGAGAGGAGAAAACAAAAGCCACCCACTAAGAATGTGCTGAAATCCCAGAAGGGCAGTGCCTTTGTAATTTTTTTCCCTTCCTCTTGTTTCTTGAGCTGTGGAAGGGAAGAGGGGAACCTTTAGTAGGGAAAGAAAGGGGCGACAGCATTAAAAGGTTCTCTAGAAAATGCAGGATAGTGGGGAAACGATGTGGAAGAGAAGGGGATGGTCATCTGGGAGGCGAAATGGGGAGATGGAGATGACTGCAGACTGAGAGCGCAGCAGGAGGGAAGGGTTGTTGTGCAGAAAATACAAAAGAGGGAACAAAGTGAGCAGGAGGGAGGCAGGTGGATGGGCACACAAAAATGAGATGCTGTATGCCACACCCTTAAGCTGGGGTTCAGGGTGCAGGGAGAAAAAATGGGGAGGAGTTTCAATGAGAAAACAAAAGCTTAGGAGAGCCCCCAAAATGCGTATGACGGTGTGCTCTGATGTTCTGTCTGGCTTCACTCGTAATGTTGGCCTTACTGCTTAATTGTCCCACGTCGGCTATTACGAACAACCTACAGACTGAGGTCCTTGAAGGTGATTTAGCCCTAAGTCTTAGGAAGTCTCCATCCCATTTTACATGCTGAGGATGCCAGAGAGCCCCACCCCACATCACCCTACTAGATCTGGATTAACCTTTAAATGAGCAGTTTTCACACGTACCACTGCGACCTCGTACTTTTGGTCTTCCACAAAGCCCAGGCTGGAGATAGACCCAACACACCGGCTTTAAGCTACAGGTTTTAGAAACTCTTTTTTCCCAAAGCTGTGTTGCCCACAGCAGGCATGCTGCTCTGGGTTTGGAGCCCTCAAAGTCTGGCCTTCCTTGCTCTTCATCCTATCCAGCCCCTGGCCTGAATGCCTGGTAAGCCATCCCCAGTGGATATTTCGACTGTTTGAATTTGTTGGTCTCCAGGAGAACCACACCTGGCTGCCATAGCAGCACTCAGTGTTGTCATCATCCCTGTACTTCTTGTTTAGCGCTACTGGAATGTGAACCACAGACTTCAGCTGCTGTGTGGAGCTTAGGCCCACTTTATTCTATCATTGAGGGTACTGTGGCCCTGAGAAGTTGTGACTCTCCAAGTCACTAGGAGAGTTGAGTGGCCATGCTTGACTCCTAGTCCAGTGCTCTTTCTACTAAACCAAGCTGCTTTCAGTTTACACGGGAAGCCCACTTCTAAGCCAGGGGTTTCCAATTTTTTTTTTAAATAAAGGATTAGATAGTAAATATTTTAGGCTTTGTAGTTCGAAGCAAAATTGAAGATATTATGTAGGTATTTATATAACAACGGAGAAAAATTTCCACAAACTTTTTATTGGTTAAAATTAAAAATATAATAATATATAATATTAAGTATAATAATAATAATAGATGTTCTGCCATGGATACGGAAATGAGACTGAAGCTGTGTACCAGTAAAACTTCACTTATGGACACAGAAATTTGAATTTCATGTAATTTCCATGTCACAAAATATTATTCTCCTTTTGATTTTTTTTCAAGCATTTAAAAATGTAGTAATCATCCTCAGCTTGTGGGCTATACAAAAAGAGGTGGTGGGCCAAACTGGCCCATAGGTGATAGTTTGTGGATCCATTTTCTAAGTCAAAATCTGTAAACTGGGGGCCCATTGGCCACTCTACTCCACATATGTATTTTGTTTGACTTTAACAGTAGTTTTAATTGAATCAGTCACCAATGTTTTTGTTTTCTATTTTTGTAATTGTATTATCTTTTTTCCGTCTATTTATAAAAGTAAAATATATCTACTGTGAAAAAATTTGGAATGGTATCATTTTGGCATGTTTTTTTCAGTCTTTTATCTATACCTGGTGATTGTTTTCTAAGAATTGAGATAATATTTTCTGGACAATTTAGTGACTTCTTTTTATTTACTTAATATTATATCATAAGCATTTTATATAAAGTCTTTCATTAACATAATCTTTTAAAACTTTGTTATGAAAATCTTAAATATAGGTAGAATATGGAAAGACTAGTTTAATGAACCCCCATGCAGCAATCACTCAGCTTCAACATTTCTCAACTGCTGGCCAATCTTGTTTCATGTAAATACTCTCCTGAATTACTATTTTTTAAAAACCCATAAAATATAATTTTATCTCTAAGTATTTTAGAATGATTTTCTAAAAGATAAGGACACTAAGTGAAATCCCTTTTTCTTAGGAAATAAATGCTGAAATGTTGAGGGGTAAAAGAGAATGATGTCTGCAACTTATAAAAGGAAAAAAAATAATAGGTAGATAAATAGATAAATATAGAATATAGAATTTATAGAATATATATAGGAGTTTTTGGTACTATTGCAACTTTTCTATAACTGAAATATTTCTAAATAAAAAGTTTTTAAAATGTGGATTACTAAAAAAATACATTTAAAGATATAGATTTTTTTTAAAGAAAGAAAAATAACCACAGTATCATTATCACATGGATAAAAACAATAATTCTTTAGTAACATCAAATATCATAGTCAACATTCAAATTTATCCAATTAGGTCATTTAAAAAAAAACACAATTTGTCCAAAGCTCAAGTCCAAATAAGGTCCATACAATGCAATTACTATTCCTTTAAATTTCATTTAATCTATAGATTTCCCTCCCTCTCTTTCATCCTTGCCATTGCTGTAAAAATTTTGTTGAAGAAACAGTTTGTTTGACTCATAGAGTTTCCCACAATCTGAAATTTGATGATTGCATTCCTTGGTGCTGTTTTACATGTTCCCCTGTCTCAGAGGTTTCCTATAAATTGGTAGTTATAGCTAGAGACTTGATCAGATTCAGATTCTTTTTGTTTTTTAAGTAGTCAACATTTCATATATTTTATACAAAAATCCTGATTTGGGCTTCATTGGAAAATTCTGCAGAGCTGGCATACCCAGCTGGCAACAGTTGGTCTGGAGCTGGGTAGTGACCACCCCCACTCCCCATTTCCGTAGAACATGGATTATCCTTTAGGCCCCTATTCACATTACTTCCTGCCTGGCTCCCATGAGCTTTGGAAGTTGACACCCCTGTTCTAAACACTGCCTCTTCAGGGGCTTTAGTAGACTTCGCAACACAACATCACAAGAGGCCTTTCAGGAATGTGGTGGAGATTAGAAAAAATGATTTGGACAGAGATTTTCTTAAAATGCTTGAAAGGAAAGAGATAAGCAACCACATAACGGGAGGCCAAGTGATAGAATTTGGTGAGTGCCCATGATGAGGGAAAGAGAAAAGAAAAGTAAAACAATAAATTAAATCCACAGAGTGCTTTGCAAATATGGGAGGCCATGAGTTATAGATTCCTAACTCATGGTGGGAAACAGAAGAAGCAAGTGGGTTTAATAGAGATGATACTTAAATCTTTTTGTATGATAATATTGAAATTTTAAAAAAAGAAAGAGAAGAGGGGTACTAAATGTTAAATTGGCTAATAGTCCTAAATCAAAATGTGCAAGCAGGTGCTTGTAGCATAATGGAAATTGTAGAGATTAAAAGAAATTAGGTAGAAAAATGAGAACTGCCTCCTAAATAGGCCACTAGAAAACGATCAGGAGCCACGCTGTCGAAGAACTGGTAGAAATTTAAGAAGAGAGGAGAGAATCTTGAAAGTTTTAGGATTTTTTATTTTTTGTCATTAGCAAATGTATTAAAATGAAAAGCATTACAAAGACATAGAAAAATAAATCACATTTAGTTGTTTTGAAAAGAATAAACCTTTCCAGAAAAGAATAAACCTTTCCAGAAAAGAATAAAATTATGACAAGTTGGGATGTTCCTGGAAATTTCCAGATAGTTCCCCATAGTCAGAAGAATGATTAAGAGAGAGAATCTGCGACTGGTTATGAGGAAGGGTGGAAAATTTTGAAGGACAGGGTGATTATGTAAGTTTTAGGCTGTGGTGTTTAAAACTGTTGCCACGATATTTTAGTTATTAATAACAATTTGGGGAAATCTACTCACTTCTGGAGAAACATTTAGCTCTAATGAGAAAGAAATGCCACTGTTTGTAGATTCCCAAGTGGATGTAAGGAGCCATTCATTTGCTAAGCCTCTTAGGAAAGAAAGCCAGAGCCGATTTCACCCTTAACAAGCTGTTGACAGCGTCTGATCAAGGTACCACCTTGGAACATGTTAGCAGCACAGAAAGTGGACTGTGGAGTCAGAACTGTGTTTAAATCCCTTTATGTCATCCACCATGTGACTCTGGAAGCTAACTCATGGAAAATTTCTGGGGTATAAATGTTGCTTTACACAAGTAGCTATGATTCTTACAGCTTGGGCTGTAGAAACTTAGAGCTCTGAATACTCGACTTCCCGCACTAATAGCCACAAATGCTTACACTTACAGAGTACTTACTATGTGCCAGGCACTATTATTGTAGATGTTTTATATGTTACTATCCCATTTAATTATCAAAAAGCCCTACAAGGTAAGCATAATATTAAAATTAGCCCCATTTTACAGACAAGGAAGCCAAGGCACAGGGAAGTTGGTAATTTGCCTAAAGTTACATAGTGCGTGACCTTGTAAGTGACAAAGCTGGGCTTTAACCCCAGGCAGACAGAATCCAAAGGCAAAATCTGCTCTACCACTTCCCACTTCCAATCTCAAGGAAGTACAGAGAGCAATGCCCATGGTTTCTAATTTGTGTGCCTGAGTTTTGTTGGAGGTCCGAATGATTTTCAGTTTCCAAAAGCCTCAATGGAAACACGCAAATTTACAATGAGACTACAAGTTTCTTTAGGTTGGAATCCACGATTAACAACGGGTTAGCTCAGGTTTTGTAGAAGCCCTAATTGACGGTTAGTTACGTACAGAAAAACATTGCAGGGTCGTTGTTTTTTTAAGTGGGAAGATGAATCATTAGTTAATAAATGCAATTTAGTGGGATAGATCTTTGTAACCATGTGGCCTAGAGAGAGAGAGAGAGAGAGAGAGAATAAAAGGTGCTTGGCTTTGAGGATGTTGGGCACTGCTAGCGTACATGTGTGTGCATGTTGCCCAACCTGCCGGTCTTCAAAACACTACTTTTGTTTTTAATTGCATGATCCTTTCATTTGACTTTAAGCCCATATATTTTCCCTTATGTAAAATAAAAAAAGTTTTACAGGATTTTGTATTTAATATTGGAATCTACTGTATTCATCAAAATGATCATATTCTTAAAAACACGGTGAGGAACTAGGATGCAGAATTATAAACACGGTACTCCAAGCCAAAAACAGGATGTAAGTCGAGCAAAGAACAGACTTTCTACCCTTTCAAGTCTTAATCTGGGAGTGAATCCTTTCTAAAGAAAAATTTTAAATAAGACTCATACTACCAAAACACAGGATGGTTTTTTAAAAACAAGCAAACAAAACCTGTAGCTGTTAGCTCTACAACGCGAGTGTATTTACTGTGGCAGGCCTCTGTAAACACGTCTTCAATGAGCGGTCCCTGGGTCTTGGAAGAAAGATCCTAATAAACAGTCAGTGCCCTTTATTTAAGGAAGACGACTGAGTCTTTTGCGTGAAATATCTTTTATATCACGTGGGGAAAATCAATCTAGGCCTCTCCTGACAGCCATGGGAAAGCGCAGGTGACACCCTATTCCAGAGAATTTGTTACAATTAAAACTGCACTTGACTTTCTCTGAATCCTGCCTCTCACAAATGTGCAGGGTTTGGACGCTGTCTGGGATCTGGGTCCGGGACCCTCCTGCAGACCAAGGCCTTGTTCTGATAATGACTGTAGACACCTAAGTGGGTTGTTCTTCCACAGGTTGTGAATTGTATTTTCCCGGGAGAAGGTGGAGGCGCAGGCCGCTGCCCGCTTGGTGGGGTCTGGAGCCTCGCGGCGCCGTCGTGGGGCCCCTCGGGTCCCGCCGCGCCCTCCCGAGGCCTTATTCTCCGCACAGCAGGACCCCTAGCGCCCCTGGCCGCGAGCTGAGGGTCGCGCCGACCTCCTCCCGGACTGGCCGCGTTCTGTGCCCCGCGCCGGGGGCGGGCCGGGCTGGCAGAGCCCAGCCGCCGGCGTCCATTTTCTGGGCGGTGCTGTGCGGCGCGGCGGCGGGCCTGGCGGGTCCGGAAGCGCCATGGACCCCCGGGGGAAACGCGCTCGCAGCGCAGGAGTCGAGCCCTGTAAGTGCCAGTCGTAGGGTCTGTGTGCGCTGGTGGGTGGGGGAAGCACGGCCTGTGGGCGCGGAGCCCCGGGCGCGATCAGCCTGCCCCTCCTCTCCCCGGGAGGGAGCCTGGAAACCTGGCTTGGAAGCACTGGCGCAGGGCTGTGAGCTCCGCCAGCCCTGGAGGGACGAGCTGCTGCAGGGACCCAGCGCCCGCAGGTGCCCGGGCTCCGGGGCCTGCGCCGGAGGGGGAGGGGGCCCAACTGCAGAGTCGGGGCAGGTTGCGCCGCATCTAGTGACCCAACTGCGCAGCTGTGCTAGGGGGCGGGGGGCCGGGGGAGAAATGCGCACCCAAGGGACGTTGTGGGCTGGGGTCCAGCGGGCCCCGGAACTGCCCCGACAGCCGTACCTCCCCTCCCCGCGACTGTGACTCGGACCCCAGGCCTGACCCTACGGGAACCTAATGATTTCCCTGGTTCAGCATCAAGCCCCTGGAATTGAATGGAACATGCAAAGTCAGGGTCCTGCCCCCAGGGGGTCGCAATCTCAGCCTCCTACTTTTGCAGTGTAGTTAGGTAGGTGTGCTCAGTTGGTACAACACAACCGCCCGCTGCTAGGCACTTCTTTGCAGGGTATATAATAAATCACCTTAGATTTTAGTCCGTCCGCGGTTCCACTTGATAACTCCTGCTCTGCTATAGGTAAGTGACTCATTTCATTCTGGACTTGGGCCCTAATTGAACATACCTTTTAAGGATCCGTTATAGATGATATGCGTCATTGTGCCTTATACATATTTTAACGGTTAAAGATTTCCCTCCTAATTATGAAGCTCAACTATTTGGTCAGGTTCTCATGGTTAAAAAGCATGGGAGGATTTAGTACGTGGTTTCAGAGAAAATTCTACTGAGGTACTATATCTAAGTATAGTGTTTTCCAGTAAGAGTGGGGACCCACTAGAAGATTGTGAAATCAGTTACTATTGGAATTCTTTAAAAGGTATAGAATAATGCAGTGTAGAAAAGAATCAAATAGAATAGAAAATATCAGAATGCATTGCACATAGTAAGAGTAAACATTGTTTTGAGACTTTGGGGTTCATTTATATAATGTAATTTTTAAAAACCGTGGGTCATTGTCAAAGAAGTTTGTAAAACCCTGACTTACAGGTTAATAACCCAGGCTTTGGAATCAATTGAACCTGGGTTTAAGTCCCAGGTCTAACATAACCTAGCTGTGTGACCTTGAGAAGATTCCGTGACCTTTCAGAGCCTCTTTTGGTGTAGCTGTAAAGTGGGGGAATATCTCCTACATTTGAGGCATATTATGAAGACTATCTGAGGTCATATGTCAATCACTGTACTCAGTGCTTGACTTACAGTAGGTGTTCAAAACACAGGCTAATTATAATTACTATTGTGGCTGACGCATCAAATCCTGGCAGCTAGTCTTGAGACATTGCACTTTTTCTTTTCTTTTTTTAGATCTTGATGTGGAAGAAATGGAGGACTCAGAACCAAGGATTTCCAAGTGATTTCTTCCCAAGCACGAGAAACTAATTTTGTCAAGGCTGGTCCGTTCTACCTGAGGTAACTGAATTTGCAAGTCTCCGTAGTCTACATGAAATAGGAAATGGTTTTTTTGAGGGAGTGAAGGCCTCCCAAGGGGCATATGATTTGTGCTAGCATTTTACCAGGTTTGGGAATTACAAAGAGACAATATTTAAGCGAACGGTTACTAAGGAGATTTGGCATGTGAGGCCTCCATAATGAAGGGGGAACTAAAGTGAGCCGGGAACTAAAGTGAGCAGGGCTCCAGGACAACTGTTTTCTCGTTCCAGTTCTGCCAGTGACTGTCTTGGGAACTTCAGTAAATCTCTTTATAGATCGCTAGCTTGTCTAAGCTAGAAGGACCAACAGATAATCACTGAGGCCCAGAGAATTTAAATGTATGACCCAGTGGGCTGGGGTAGAGGCAGGCCTGGAACCTGATCTCATTTGCTCAGTCATGCAGCCAGCCTCAGGGCTCGCTGTGGGGTGAGCACTGTGCTAGGCATTCAGGATAGACGGGTGAAGAGCCCACCCCCCAGGACACTTGCACTTTGTGCGGGCAAGTGCTGACAGCCCAGCCCACTAAACACTACCTTTGAGGTACATGCAAAGCCCCAGATAATGACAGTAACAACTCCCATTTATCAAACATTTGTGTGTGTGTATGTGTGTGTGTAAGGCAGTGTGTTAAGGGACAAAGTGTTGTATTTTTATTTATTCCTCAATCCTCCTACGAGATAAAGAAGAATAGATGTAAAGGATTGAAGTATGAAAATGCAGAGGCAGGTCGTAGAGGTCTTTGCATCTCATGCTGCGGTTGTGGTGCACATTCTGTATGCAAAACCCAGTGCGAGGACCACAGGGCTCAAGGTAAAGTGCTGGCCTGGAGGGGCTTGCAACCGAAACTTCGAAGAAGCGTAGTCTAATAGGCAGTGCCTGACAGTCATCCCTCCTTCACCCGCTGCTCCAGCACTGAGAGTGGGATCTGTCACAGGAGGAGTTGACATATCACAGTTCTTGCCCCTCGATACAATTTTTTAACATTTTTCAAATTTAACATATCCTTCCATCCATCTATGAAAACTTATACTTTCAGTTTACAAACAACAGGAAGGTCTTCTCTAAATTCATTTGTTTATGTGTTCATTCAATAAATATTCATCGAGCTCCTACAAGGCACTTGGGTATTCAAGACCAAACAGTGCTATGCTTTTGCCATCATGATGTTAGTCATATTCAGTCTCTTGGCAAGAAATTATTGTTCACCTGTTAGAGATTTTTCTGTTGTTAACATGCTAGAATATCAGCTCCAACTCATAAATAGGATTCCAAATGGGTATGTAGGAAAATCTTTTTTTAAATCTTCAGAAAGGAATTTCTTACTCCCCTTTTAAATTTTGCTTTTGCTGTTACTATCATCTGCCAACAGAAGCCTTTTATTTGTATACACTTAACCTATAGACAGAGAAAAAAACCAGTTTGGCAAGTGGCCTTTCTTTGACTCAAAATGTTCTGTCCTCTTTGCTGGAGGCCACGCAGGACTATGAGTGTTCAGAAGTAAAGCAGTTTAAGAGCTACTGTAATTTTACAAGGTACAAAGTTAGAGATAGTGCCAATAATTACATTAAGCAACGGTAATCAGATTGTAAGTCTTGAATGCTATTTGTAATAAACTTAAGCTCCAAATAGAACAAGTGAGATGCTGAATGTAAATAGGCTTTGTAAACTTTTAGAAGTCCTATTAACGTTATACAGCAAATATTTATTGAATATCTACTATGAGTGTGACACTGTGCTAGAGAGAATGGAGGAGTGCGCAGCAAAAAGATGTGGTTCTTGTGCTCGCTTCGGCAGCACATATACTAAAAAGATGTGGTTCCTTCCCTCTCAGACCCTGTTTTGTAGGTGAGGAAATAAAATATGCAAAAATAACTGTGTGGTAAATGCCAAAAAAAGATATTTTGGCAATTTGAGGAGGAAGAGGTCCCTTTTCCCTCTAGCGACTCTTTCTTGAGGAAAGCATTTAAGCAAGTCCTTGAAGGATGTGGAGTTTCCACCAAAGAGAAGAGAAGGAGGCATTTAAGATAGAAGGGAGAGCTGGAGAACAGGAAAGCATGGAGCATATTCAGGGAAAGGTAGTGGGCCCAGTTGAGTTAGAACTGGTCTGTATAGGCATCAAGTGGGAAAGAAAGCTGGAGAACATTTGGTGCTGAATAACTGTGGTCTTGAATGCCACGCTGGGACATATGAATGTGTTAACCAATAGGAGTCATTGGAGATATTTGAACAGGGAAGTGTCGTGGCTGTGTATCGTGGGGAGATCGGGAGGAAAAGCAGGGCAGAAATCAGAGACAGGGAGACTAGGTAGAAGGCTCCCACAGTTCACCAAGGAAAAGGGTCAGGGGGAAGGTCTAAAAGGGGTGATAGTGAAATGGGAAAGGAATAGATGCAAAGGAAAGAATTGACACCATCTGACATCTCAGTAGAGAAGAAACAGCTGAGCCTGGTACCCATGCAGCAAACGTGGAAAGGGATGAGGAGCTGCATTTAAGAGGTGCCGAGTTTGAAGTGTTGAAGTATGATGTCTCCCAGACAGATTGGGGCTTTGTGCTCCAGAGGAAGGCCAGCACTAGTTTGGGAATCATTGGGATATAAATAAGTCAAGAGGTGGGAGAAGAGATTTTCCAGAGAGAGACTATAGAGAGGCAGAGGTTGAGGACAGAGCTTTATGAGAAATGAAAGAAAGATCTAGGGAAGATCTAAAGAGAAGTCTGGCAAGAGAGCAAGGAAGCACCACAAGAGAACATGACTCCAGAAGCCAGCAGAAGGGGGTTTCCCAGTGGAGTGAACCTGGAGTGGCAGATGTTGGAGGGGGCGGGAGAAGTGCAAGATGGCCATTGGATTGACAATTGCTAGATCACACATTTGTTGGTGTTTTCTTTTGTAAGGTTATATAACTTGCAGAATGAATATTAAGATGTTTCATTTGCAGAACTTTATAGCTTGCGTAGATCAAGATTTGACTGTACTGAGCCTCAAAATACACTTCTGATTACTAAAATTCAGGCTGTTAAATATGGTTTTGATAGTAGTCATACATTTTATTCTGTTGTCATCAGATAGACCAAAGACTTTTGATTCAGTAAGTTCTTTAAAAACTACATTTCTGTTGATGTAAAAGGATTCTAAAAGTAATTTAATTCTTTTGCCTTTTTACCTTATGGCTGTCTTATGACGTGAGTGTGTGTGTGTTTCATGGGCATATGAGCTTAATACAATGGAATGAAAAGACTGGGGTTAGATAAATCTAGTTTCACAACCGCACTGGGCCATTTTCCAGGCTTGTGACTTCAGAAAAGTTACTTTCTGTCTAAGCCTAACTTTTTCCATCCATAACTCAAATAGGATTATTTTGAAGATTGAGTAATAATGTATAATTTGGTCAGGATCTATACCATAGTAGGCAATTAATAAATGCTGATTCCCTTCCGCTTACAACCTTGTATAGATATGAACAGTTCTATGTAAAGTACATCTGTACACAAAGCCTTGTCTTTATGACTCATTTTAAATGCCTTAATTTTATCATGGAAAGAGCATACCTTCCACTATAGCTAATCTATGCTGTCGTAGTTCAAGTGACCTTATAGTTTAATAAGGATAAGAATCAACCTGGGGAACTGAACTGAAATGGAGGTTCCCAAGCCCCGGGCCCATAGAGTCTAATCCAGGGGATTTGGGGTGGGGCCCTGGTGATCATCATTTGAAACAGTCACTGCTGTGATCAAGACTGGCAGATGCCAGTTGCTAGGAAGGGATAAACTTGAGGCTTGACATGCTGACTTCAAATCCAATTAATGTTAAGACATGTCTATGCTCAAAAGTTTTATATTTGTATCGTTAGTGTTTACGGTTTATATTTGTGATAAGATAAAAACAAATGGATCCCAGCTAATCAAGGGATGGTGGTATTATTACACCCACCATCGCTGTCTGCTGTGTATCCATAGCAGTTCTGGGTGGCACACAACTTCCAAATCAGCTTCTTTTCCTGTTGTATAAGTGCCCAGAGTTTGCAAAACCAATGTAACTTGGAATGGTGTTATCTTTAATATATTTAATGGCAGCAGCATTGCACAGTCATGCCATTAAAACTATTTTAATGCATATATCCATCTGACTCTGGGTCTTCTGGTCCATAAACATCTGTCATATTATATTTCCCTCATTCTCCGCATCTTGGAATCATAATTTTGAGGCTAGTTCATACTGTTTATCTATCACAGCCTCATTTTATAGGAGAGTAATAATTTATCCTGTTTTTCCTCCTAATCCTAGCTCTCTGCTTATTCACAAGAAAGGATTGAGACATACATACATGTTTGGTGTTTAAACTGTGTATGGAGGATATGAAACATACTTACTTGTGTGTATTGATCTGTGCTTTATGCTCCTTGTACATAATTTAAAAATCAAATGACTTAACAGGAGTATGTTTATTAAAACTGTACTGAATTATTTTATGTTGTCGTCATTCCATTGATAGTTTGCTTCTCTTGTAAGAGGATGCCGATAGCCTGGAGCTTTTTCTAGAAACGGGGTTTCTGTCTATACCTATAGCCACAACCGAAGACAGAACTGGCTTTCATGCAGTCAGTTCTACACCTCATGTGCATTATCTCAATCATCTTGTTAGAAGCTCATAAAAACCTAGTGTGGTGGCAGTTGAGGCAGAGTCCCAGTAATGTGGCCAGTGTTGCAGAGGTGAGATTTTCACACCCTGGGTTCTTATCTGACTCCAAAGTCCTGCCTCTTCTCTCCTCACCCATGTTGTGTTCCCTGCCACATACTGAGTATGCACTAGATCATTGTTCTTGATTGTAGCTTGGAGACTTACAGACCCTTGTCCTTGGTGTGATTGTAACCTCAGAAGTTTTGACAAGAAGCAAGTAGAGCAGAGGTAATGTGCAAAAACTTGAATTTGTTCAATAAATATCAACTCTTGTGTGCCGGGGACCAGAGCAGGACCCCACAAGGGCCTCCTTATCTCCCTCACCTGCCGTTATCTGCCATCTATGTGCCGCTGGAAGCTTGCTTTTAGAGTTAAAACACCGATGGATTTCTGCACTGATAAGATCATTTTATGTCTCACCAGAGCTGGCACTCTCCCTGTGCCTGGCTAAATGTTCTCAGAGTGGCCCGTTAAAAGTTTAAAAGAGTTCCTTGGAGAATTGTCCAGAGGTGCTCAGGAAGTCTTTGTTGATTACCCTCTGAGGTCCTGAGGAAGTCTACAGGGGTGAGGGAAAGAGAACAGAGACCAGAGGGAGAGAACAGAGGGAGGTATAAAAAACCTCCATAAGAGAGAGCAGACGGAAGGCCCGGCACTTGTTCCCTTGCCCCACTCTGTAACCTTGGGAAAGAAAATCAAATAACTTTGCTGGCTTGCTTTCTTCACCTATATAACCAGAGGTTTGGCTCAGTGATCGCTAAGGTTCCTTCCAGCTTTAAGGGACAATAATTCTGCTTCCTCTCTAGCAGAAAAGCAGAGGTGCTAAGACCAGCAGATGGTAAACTCCATGCCTGAGGTCTTCCAGGGGCCCTGATTTCAAAGCTCCCTCCTGCTGTCTGATACACTCATACTAGCCAGACTTCGGGTGCTGCCTTTACCCCATACGCTTTTAAGGAAAGTGCCTGAATTCAAGGGTGGGAGGGATTGTCTGCTTTGGAGGATATGAAGATTCTTCCAGAAAGATTGAGACTGGCTAGGAGTCTGTCAAAAGTGACAGAGTGGGAGGTAGGGAATCATGATTTTCAGGTTTTATGGCTAGAAAGAACCTTAGAAATAAACTAGCCCAACTTCTTCACATTCCAGATCCGGAAACGGGAGTCCTGCAAAGTCATAGGACTTGCTCAAGGTCACACAGTGGCAAATTGGGAACAGAACCCAGTGTCCTATGCCCAGTCGGGTACACTCTCTGCAGAAACTGGTAGGTCTTGTCCTAAGGCAGGTTAACGGGAAAGCAGGCGATGGCAGTCTGTAACTAAAGATCTGAAAGGGGCTGGAGACAGCGAACCATAATATCTGCTGGGCTTCTAGCAGACACATAGTAGGGCACCATGACGCAAACTTCGGCTCCTGTTGAAGCTCTGGGATTCTTGCCAATTAAGGTAGTCAAGAAAATGTCTTTTTAACCTGGGATAGGCATGCCTAAATGGCTGTTTCCTTGTTTGGTTTTCTTTTTTGAAAGCATTTTTCTTCTCTAAATGAAAATTGCTAAGCTATAGAATAATTTAATTTTGAGAGGAAGTAAACGTTTTCTCAGGGAGTATGTGCGCACCCCACTTTGCTGGCTACTGCTAACAGTGTGCTCATCCCAGGGTGCATTCTGGGAATGAGAAATCCAGTGGCTGTTTAAGTCCTAGAGGGGCATCTGGGGGTTATTTCAACAACCCATGAAGGCAGGCTTTGTGCAAGGTGAGATGGATATGAGCTGTCACTTCCTGCTTTGTGAGTTAAATAGTGTTTCTAGGCCCTGTTTTGTTTGTGTTCTTCTTCCTGTTCATGTGTTAGAACAACTTCTGTTTTTCTGTAGAATTGATTACATTAGATAATAAGACCACCAATTCAAGTAAAAACAGAGGCAAAAGTATCTTACCAGGCATGAGAGACTCACGTTCAAATCACAGACTCCCCAAACTTGCATGCATTTTTATGTAAGTATGGAAGTTTCTGATTAGCTCTAATACAATAGAATGTTGATTCGCTCCTAGACCGGCGTAAGGATTTCCTTTTTTAAAAACCTGCTCAGCAGTCTGGTCTGTCCCTGCTTCTACCTGTTTGTTCTGGTCTTATCCCTGCCACGAGCTCAAAGAGCAAGGTTTCTCAAGGTCTCCACGCTGTCTCTGATGCTCATCCCTGGAAACACTTCAGTCTTAACCTGCTGTCGGGAGCCTGTTGTGGAACCACACTCTCTGTTGTGTGTTCTGCCCTTTCCTGGGACCAGTGCAAGTTCTATAGTTGCTTGCACGGGAGAGGAAGGGAGGACCACTTTGAGGAAGCAGGCGGTACTAGGATAGACGGAAAAAGCAATGACATGGCAGTGAAATGAAGCCCCAAATGGGGTTTTACTCAGATGTTAGAGAACTGGCCTACCCCAACTGCTGCGCAAAATAGGGTTAAAAAAAACAAACAAAACTGACCTTTAAAAATTTTCCCGTTAAGGTCTAGCAATTCTGGAGTTTCTTTAGCCACTATACACTGTAGGTTGACTTTTTGCACAGAAGCACTGAGAACATTTTTTTCCCTAAATGAATATACACTACAAAGTGAGTTTATTACCCAGTTTTGTGGTATATTTGATAGTCCTAATATTTGCTTTTGATTCTGACATTTTCAGAAAAATCAGTCAAGAGCGTTTTGCCGCGTCTGAATGATCTATTTTAAGACTTTCTTTTCTATGTAATGATACGAGTTTCTGATAAGGTAATTTGCGTTTCTCTCTATTTTAGGAAATACTTTTTGAGGGTGCTTTTTCTTTTATGATTAAATGGGAGTCTAACCTCCAAACCTAGCAGCTACCTTACATTAAAAATGACCCATTTTCCACCCAGAGGTTCCCTTAGCAGGGAGGATAAATAAAAGTGGGGTGATTAGTCATTGTGGCGTTCAGCAAACAAATACTTTGGAGGCCATGATTTATGTTACTGGTGGGGGGCAGGGGGGGAAAGGTTATATCTGTCTCTAGATAATTACTCTTGTGAAAGGTAAGTGCCCTGTATTCCCAGAGGGTCCCTTGAGTGCCCTGTTGTTGTGTTCAGGTTTCTAGAACTGGTGGCCATTTTCTGTGACTTTGAATCCCTGTGTGAAACTCCTCCCACTGTGAAGTCTGAGCATTTGTTTTCTAAAATGAAAGCACAAGCAGAAACTGGAGCTGTTCTACAGAACAGCCTGTTCTTTAGATTTTTTTTTTTTTTTTAGATTGGTATATTTAAAGCGTAATTTTTCTAAACAGCCTGTTGTGGGCTTTTCTCTGCAGTGGGTTTGGGTTTGTTTGGAGAATTTTACATTTTTTAATGCAGACAACTTCTTGTGTAATTGCTCCCTGTTTCTCCTGCCCCCAGATAATTTCACTCTAAAACAGGTGAACAGGGAAACTGTTTGCATACCCAACTAGTGCCAGAAACCTTCATTCGGTTTTAATTACATTTGTTTGGGGGGTAAAGTTGGCAAGAGCTAACTAGCACCTCGCTCGTTTAATATATTTCCTTCCCCCCACCCAACAATTTTCCCAGTCGATTTCTTTTGTCTAAACCATCGTGCATCCATTTGTGAGATCAGCCATAGTCTGTGTAGCATTTCTGTGGTAGAAAAGCTCTTGTGCTTCTAACAGTACCTCAGACCTACCGACTGGCTGCTTGACAGCTCTGCCAGTCACCTGCATCTCCTGAACCCGTGGAAGAGGTGACTGTTTCACATTCCTGTGCCCTCAGAGAGCTGTGCTGCCTGCCACGCCTGGCCTCCCTCCAGAGACTGCAGCATTGCCAGCGGCAGCTTCAAACTGGGCAAATGGGAGGTGGGAGAGACATGGTGGGAATGCAGGGGAGAAGGCATGGGGTCGTCAAAGGCACGTGCAAGGAGCGTAGGTTCATAAAAATTATATTTGTGCCTTTTGTGTCTGAAACCACTGCAAGTGGGAGGCTGTCTGTTGACGGTGGATGGAGGCGTGGTAGAACAGGACAAGAGCATGAGTGGCTTTTCCCACCAGCACAAGAGCTGTCCAGACCTAAGGGATCAGCTCTGCACACCCCCCCAACCTCCATCCTGCCCATCTTTAGCAGCATTTGCTTCCTTGGGTTGACCACCATTGTTCCATCCTCGATTCCCTAAGGAGACTTGTGATCTTGGTAGGTATGCTTTATTGTGTTGGCCCCATTGTTTGAAGCCCCGACTGCCAGGTAGTCCATGCTCCATTTCTGTGATCTAGTTCTAAGAATTGTTGTGTGACGCAGTGATGGGGCATGATACCAGTTCAGGATACTCTGACCCAGCAAGCAGCTACTGATAAAGGTCTGTGCATTGTCAGCAGTTACTGCTTTGCCCATTGCACCTGCTAATGATGAAGATGGGACCCTCTTAAAAAGAAGAGCTGGGTGCCTCTGTGAGTGTGAATCTGATTTTTTGGAGTGCTGACAAGGAGATGAGTTTCCCTTCTCAAAGCTTGAGCTGACCCTATAATTAAAGTGACTTTTGAAGCAAAGTGAGGAGTTTGATATTTGCCACTCTGCCCCCCTAGGATCCATATATTAAGAAATGTTCCTCATGGGAATGAACAAACTGGAGGGATTCTGAAGAAATATGACGTGACCCAGATATATTCCATGGGGAAGGTGTCTCGCCACCTATCCTTTATTAAGGTGGAATACTTTGGTGGTTTTGAAAGCTTGAATACTAATACGTCACCTTTTAAATTTTAGGAGGACAGTGAATCACTGTATAGAGATTGAAATGTTACAGGCAGAACAAAACTTATAAGTGATTTATACTTACTTTATTATAGATTAGATACATCCAGGGGCAGATACATCCAGGGGCAGAAAGGCAATATGAATGTTCAGTGTGGGCTGGGTATAAGAAGAGAGTGGTTAGATTGTGGCAAACTGGAGGGCATGAAAAAAATTTTTAAATACTGTGGAGCTAAATGAAACAGGTCTGCAGGTTGAGTTCAGCCTGTGGACTGCTTGCGTGACAGTTACAGGGCTGTATCTTCTGAATCAGTCCACCCTTCTGAATTTCCTCGGTGACAGCCTGCTCAGTCTTTTCCTGTAGAGCGTTGGGCTTGAAGCTCTCCCAAGACCCAGCCCTAGGAAAAGTCATAGCCATTGAGCCTCCTCCATGTCACAGCAAATAAAGACGGCTCTTTGGATACAAACGACGTCCGTCTCATACAGGCAAAGTGATTTGTCAGGGTCAGCAGCAGCACACAGCACGTATGCCAAGGACATCTGCAGAGGCATCAGACAGTCTTGTTTAAGCTGCCCAGTGCTCAGGGTGCCCAGCTCAGGATGGACTGGAAGAACCCCCCAAAGGAAACCCTCTTTATCCAGACATGTCACTCCCCAGGCAGCTGAATGGAGCCCAGGCCACAGAGGCTCCTGGATGGTATCAGGCCAAGGGATGACACCAGAGGACAGCAGGCATATTTGGACCGACCTGGTCTGTGGTATTGACCTTCTCAGGCCAAGGATGCCTTCTGAAATGTCACGCACTCGGCAACTTCCTGACCAGTCCTAGACTGGGATGGTGTGAGAATGTCCCCTCTCTCTGTTGACACCTGATTGAGCAGCACATCCTGGAATTTTTAAATGCCTTCCTTTTTTTTTTTTTAAACATTTAACTACCGTTTCCTCCCCTCTTTTGGTGCTGAGTCATAATGTCTGTAGAGCACTTACCACTGGGCTTGGTGTGTACTAAGTGCTCAGTGTATATTAGCTTTTGCTGTGATTGGCCTCATTATCATCACCACTATAACTATTATCATTTCACCAGCAGGTAGCGAAACTTAGTTTCCTAAACCTGAAACTCTGTGTACCTCAGCCATCTCCATCCTGACATGGACCACACATACATGACCCACTGTGTCAGAAAATGCACTCCACAAGGTCCCCAGTTGATGTGTGCGCGTTAATGTTTGGGGAGCACTACCCTAGGTGCTGTGGCGAAGCAGAGAGACAGACTTGGGTAGAGATTGGTCCTTGCCGTTTGTTAGCTACGAGGTGCTTTGGGACAGTCGTCGAGGGTGGGGGTTGGAGGTGTGCCTCTTACCTGATACTGTGGGGATGTACAGTGAAGTCACTAGGAATCTGATTCTGAGGACTGTTGTCTCCTGCCTGTGACTTTAACTTCAACATAACACCTGGTTCCTTTCCACCCTCCTCACTGCCCACTGACCTGGCCACGCAAACCTTGTTGCCAAGAAGGGAAATTCCTATGTTAAAGGACAGAAAACCTTTGTGCATCTGGGAACTGACACAAATGATTATAATGTAGGACGTTAATGGTGGTCTGTATATCAAGGTAAAAGTCAGAGGCAGTCTATTCTAGACTAATAGGCAGTCTAGTCTATTCTAAGTGAAGACTTGGGGACCCTGGTAGGCAGTGAGAAGGGAGGAGTAACTGAGCCTTCTTTAATGTTGGTGACCGAGTATGTTGCCTGCTCTTAAGGAAACATTTTGAAAGATAGAAATAACCAATCCCATGCTGCCATGGTGACTTGTTATCGGGGCTGGAAGCTCCTAGAAATGACCACAATATCTTAGGGATGAAGTCCTAGCTTCATATCAAACTAATTTAGTTGGGAAAGTGAATTAACTAAAAGCATTTTCAGCCCTGCAAAGCTCTTGCTTTGGTCTAGCGTTTTGTTAATTTATGATTGTGGTGATTTTTTTCCATCTGTATAGTACATTCGGTGGCCTGTGCCCTGGACACTTATTGGCCTGGGGTTCCTCAGGCAGCCCAAGACTTGGAAATGCAGCTGTAGATCTTAGTTTCTGAAATGGCTCTCTTCTTTTCTTCCTCCTCTTCCTGTTAGGGAACTTAGTTTGGAATTCTGGACCCTAGTCCCTTCTTCCATTCATCCAGTTGCCATGGTGGGTTGAATGGTGGCCCCTCAAAAGATATGTCAACACCCTGAAGCTGTGAATGTGACCTTATTTGAAAAAAGCGTCTTTGCAGATGTAAATTAGTTAAGGATCTCGAGATGAGTTCATTCTGGGTGGGCCCTAAAGCCAAAGACAAGTGTCCTTAGAAGAGACACACAGGAGAGACATATAGAGAGGAGAAGGCCGTGTGAAGGTGAGGCAGGGACTGGAGTGAAGCACAAGCCAAGGAACGCCTGGGGCCACCGCACGCTGGAAGGGGCAAGGCAGGCTTGTCTCCTGGAGCCGTCAGAAGGAGCACGGCCCTGCCAGCGCTGTGGTTTTGGACTTTTGGCCTCCAGAGCTGTGAGAGAATAAATTTCTGTTGTTTTGAGTCACCAAGTTTGTGACAATATGTTATGACAGCCCTAGGAAACTGATACAGTGTCCAAACCTAGCCTTGATTCAGAAGTGCCTGAATCAGTTTCTGGGGTCTCACCCCTAGCTATTCTGATTCAGTCAGGCTGGGGTGGCACCAAGAAACTAAACATTTAACATGGGTACATCCATGCCCCCTCAGTATTGGTTCTCCTCAGGCACCTTCTTTGCCCCTGCTTCCTTCTCATCCACTGTACTTTCCTTAGGTAACATCCACTCTCCTGCTTGTAGCCTGCGCCCACGTGGCAGTGCTCTGCACCTCTGAGCCGCCAGCCCAGCTTCCTTTCAGCAGCAAAGTCCGTTTTGGAAGCCTTTTGATTGAGAGCACTGCCCGGGTTTTCCACACGCTCCGCAGAAGGAGTGCAGACTTCATAATCCTCCTCTCAAACCAGCTCTTAGATCTGGTCCCCTACCTGTTAAGGGCACATCTGGGCAATAGAGCTGGTACGTCAGTCTTCGTTCTGCCCGCTCTTTCTCCTCTGCAATTTCCAGTTCGTTGATTCTTCCCTCCAAATAACTTTAAATTTTTCTCTTCCTTTCATCCCCACCGGTCTCCTGCTGCCTTTTCAGACCCCCCTCCCCCCCCACACACACATCCTTCTCACCAAACTGTTCCCAGTGTGACCTGTCTGCAAATTTGTCAGATGGCTTCTGCTTGACATCTTTTAAATGACTCACCATTGTCCAGGCTGCACATTCAAATCACCTGGGGAGCTTTGTAAAAAAATCTCAATGCCCAGCGTCCACCCAGAACCAAACACTAGATCAGAGTCTCCAGTTGGAACATGAGTGTTGATGTTTTTTTCCAAGTTCCTGCAGGTGTGTCCAGTCCAGTTCATCCTGGATAGGATGAAGGATAAAATCCAAAGTCATCATGATGTTCAAAACTCCTCCCGACCAGGCGCCTGCCACTCTCTCCTCCTCCTTCTCGCATCAGGCCCTGCCCACACCCTGTGTAGCAGCCATCCCCGAATCCTTGCCTCCCCTAAATGTGTCGTTCTAGTTCATGCCTCCTTGCCTTTGCTTAGACATCTGCCTCGAATAGAATGCTTTTCCCCCTCTTGGATGCAAAAGAAAATGCTCCCTATCTTTCAAGATTCGGTTCCCTCTCTCTTTCCCTGATTCTCTGTCCCCAAATTCAGGTTAAGCTGCCTCCTCCCACCCGGGCGCTCTCTCTAGAACAGGGGTGTCCAAACTGCGGCCCATGGGCCAACTGCGGCCCGCATTGGCCCGCAGCAAATTCCAAAAGTATATTTAGTTTACTTAAATAAATCAGGTGAGGCAACACGTACTTCACCTCAAGTGAGTGGCCCGGCTTATTATTTTACCTCATATGGCCCTTGGTGAAAAACGTTGAAAAAGCTTGGACACCCCTGCTCTAGAGCATCGCATCCATCGTGGAGTAGCTGGTAGTCCGCTTGTCTGTGTCCATTGGACTGTGCTTTTTCCAGAGGTTGCTGAATGAGGGAAGAAGTAAAGGCCTAAACAAGGCTAAGGGAATGAAATAGTTGTTCTGCTTCTCTGAATGATTGGACCAATGCTGCCTTATACCTCATCAGACACTTGTTAAGAAAGCGAAACGACTTAGTTTTAATGAATGTAATGCAGTTTTAGTAGTATCAGTAGCATGTATGTATGTGTGTTTGTATGCATGTGAGTAATACCATTAATTGAACACTTGCTAGCTTGGGTCTCTAGTCATTGCCTCATTTAACTATCACAACAATCATCTCAGGTATCATTCCTATTTTACAGAGTGAATTAAACAAAATTCACTGTGATGAGGTAATGCAGGACGGCAGAATATACGAAGTACAATGCATAGGTGATCACCTGGTCAGCAGTGTGTGAATGGTACATGGACTGATTGGGAAAAATTGGTTTTATTGGTAAAAATAAAACGTGTGTTTGAGTAGCAGATACATGTTTGACATGGAATTTGGCATAAAACAAACAGAACCATTAAACATGTCCATCAAAACATGAGATGGTGATTTTATATTCAGTAGCATTTGGAATGACGTACATATGGTCTTCCCGTTCCAAGTCACAAGATCAGGGTTGAAAAGGCATCTTTGCCAGTGACAAGCTACCTGGCGTCTGGGGTTTGGGCTTCATTTTTCTGAGCCTCAGTGTCTTCATCTTTGACACGGAAATCTTCTGTAGCCCACGGGGGTGTTGTGAGAAAGAAACTGAGACGGTGTGTATGAAAGTGATTTGTAAACGATAAAGGGTTAAACAGGAATAAGGTGTTCCTACCTTTGTTCTGTGCTTGGGTCAGAAAGCTGGCCTTTGGGAAGAGCCAGCATGGAGAAGGTGGTGTTCTGCTGGGTAAGTGGATATGAGCACCAGACAGTGCAGGCTATCTGAATTCCCTGGTGGGACAGGATACGAGGGTGCTGGGATGTGAGCCCCAGAAGAACAAGTGGTACGAGCTAGTTAGAGAGGATGCAGGAACTGAGAAGAATGG
This sequence comes from Rhinolophus sinicus, assembly GCF_036562045.2. Classification (NCBI taxonomy): domain Eukaryota; kingdom Metazoa; phylum Chordata; class Mammalia; order Chiroptera; family Rhinolophidae; genus Rhinolophus; species Rhinolophus sinicus. The sequence continues at coordinate 39,131,127 of NC_133759.1, forward strand.
TTAGAAAATTCGAGTCTGCTGTGCTTATTAAAGCAACAGAGCTGAAAGAATATAACTGGTCAGGGCTTAGATTGGGTCACCTGTAACCACGGACCAGCCCAGGGAGTACAAATCAGCTCTAGGGAACTTAACAACTTGTTCTTTTATTCTTAGGTTATTCCCAATAATTTCATTCCCAGTAGCTGTGAAGTTTTCTGGATCTCAGTGCAAGAGCTCACTTACCCTGAGGTCTCAGCATCTGGATTCCAAACATATTAATGTATTAACGCGTCCAGAGCTGCTCCTCACAGTGTCACTTCCTGTTAGTGTGGCTTCAACCTCCGTCCTCTTTAAAGATGAAACCAAGGCTTTATCCTTTGTATTCTAATAGATAGGAAAATATTTTCCAAGTTGTCATCAGTATAACAATCTTGATCTTGAAATATGATCTGAGTGAGTATGAAGAATGGTTACTTCTGCCCCTCTCCGGAGGTGAGCATAGGAAACAATTGTGCCTTTTTGTCACAAACACCATCTAAACTTACTTGAAAGTTTCTGGAGCAGGATCAGCGTAACATGTTTAAGAAATCAGTAGATCCGTTTTAAGATAGAATTGATATTCTAAAATATCCAACAGACTAGAGATAATGGGCCAAATGAACACGATTAATTTAACCAGAATACATAAGTAAATTTTTGAGTTTCAGTTTAAAAGTTCAGCCTTAGAAGTTTGAAAACCAAAGAGGAAGAAGAAAACAAGGGGAGAAAGGAGCACTCCATGCCAAAAAAAAAAAAAAAAAAAAAAGGTCTGTATATTATAAAGAAAATCGATTATTGAGCACAAGATTTTCTGTGTACTTGCTGAGTACTCATATACCCTCATGTGATCCTCCCAACACCTCATGATGTTTATGTTAGTCACTCCCTTTTAATAAATGAGGAGGCTGATGCTTAAGGAGGTCAAGTACTTTTTAAGTTCATGCTGTTAGTAAGTGGCTCCCAGCACCTGCCATTTGAGGAGTATAGTATAGTAAGGCATGTGGAACCAGAAGTCTAGAAACGTGTTTTGGTCACACCATGAGATCTTAGGCAAGTCATTTGACTTCTCCATGCTTTAATTTTCTCATAGCTGAAATGAAAGGATTGGAGTAAATCTATAAAGTTCCTTTTGTCTATAAAATTCTATTTACCGGGATATTGCTGAAGGAACTTGAGGTTTTTAGTCCAGAAAAGAGATACACAGAGTAAACTTGCAAAGGGCAGTCATGTGGCAGAGGTTACGATTGAGGGCCCCTTGTTTGCTCCGAACGTGGACTGCTCCTCTAAAGAGGAAATTCCCGCACTGGGTGGAGCGGTCCCCACCCCTGATCTGAAGAATCTCTAGAATCCATTTGTAGCAAATTGCGAATGAATTAGAGTGCGTGCTCCACTAAAAAGCATGCGCTCTCTGCATTTTGTTAGCTAAAGCGCCCACTGTATGTTTATTTTGAAGCAATGCTTACTCATCTGCCCATTTTGAGAAAGATTTGGGGGACTGAATTGCTGGCTACTTGGGACACGAGCATTTCTTTGTGTGGACTCAGCACCATCTTGTGGACACAGCCCTGTGGACTGAGAATGGGCGCTGGTCATCCAGTGTAAAGAAAACTCAAAACACAACCTGAGAAAGCTGCTGCCGGGAAAAGGCTCTGTCTAAAGGATCCTATTTTTAAGAGGGGCTGCCTACTCTCAGAGCTAGGAACTGCCCCGGGGAATTTACTTCTGTGACTCTCACCTTATTATTAAGCCCACGGCACCTGGAAGAGCAGAGTGGGCAGGCTCAGTGACACAGTAAGCCAGACCTTCCCAGAAGATGTGGTACAACAGCTGGGGTTCTGTTTCCTAGGGAGGGCATCAGTACAGAGGCCTCACTGGGAGGGAGCCCCAAGCCCCTTCCTCCCGGGCCTCCCTCCCCCTGTATCCTGCCTCTGTTCCCACCTCGTCTGGTCTAGAACACCTCTCAGCCCTGCCTGCTCTCTTGCCTGCCGGTATAGGTTTTCCTCAGCATAATTTGCCTTATTGTGCTCACAGACCACCTTCTCTACCAGGGAGGGATGGAACAGAGCACTTAGGGTGTAAAATGCTTTCCTTCCCCAGCTCTGTCTCCTAACACTGGTGAAGCTGGTCACCTCTATGTTTGTGGTGTTTCTGTGTGTGAAGAAAACAAGTAATAATCAAACCTGGGGCAGAGATGACAGGCAGTCTGAGGACAGCCTTGCCTAGTGCTTCACGCAGGCTGGAAGGAGCAACCTGTGGACCTACAGAAACCACTCGGGGTAGAAGCTCGTGGGCCTTTCAGGACTCCTTCCCTGCTTATTCTGCACAGTAGGGCTGCAGGGTCAGTATCTTTAATGGGCATGCAAGGCTCCCCAAAACCACAGCGTCACGGGTTTTGTATCTGTTGTTGGCTTTATTTATCATAATATCACATCGTGATGCACGTACCTGTTCTTCAAAAGTAAATGTTTTTTCCGTTCCATTACCATGGCTGTATTAACCCCACAGGCCCTTATTTTGCTAAAATGTTTATTTTTGCACTTACCTTCCACAAGCATGTTTTAGCTATCTTCCCTTCTTTTGGGGTCAGCCTGGCCTGAGCCCGGCAGCTCCTGACCACTAGCCTGCAGAGCTCATCTTGCCTGGGCCGCTGGAATTCCTTGAAGCTGAGACTCTCCAGACCACTCATCTCTCCACTTCAGCTTCAGGGAAATCCCCACTTACAGAATGACCCCTGCTTCCAACACCCTTTCAGCCAACAGGCTTTAAATTGGTTGCTTTTATCATAAGGAGATGGGCTAAAGAAGAGAATTGTAGGTATTGTTTTGTCTTCTGGAATTTTCATGGAAAATCATCAGGATGAAAAAGAGCAATAGAATGAGATACTGCATTTTATCTGTATTGTCTTATCTAATCCTATTAAGAACTAAGTTGCACTATTATATCCATTTAATAGATTAGGAAAAAAAAACAGGTTTTAACGATGGTAATTAACTTGTCCAAGTTCATACAGCTACTTAGTGGAAAAACTGGAACTTGAACGCAGGAGTGTGTAAGCAGACGCCCTGCTCTACCCCCTGAGGATAAAGATAACTAATGGACAGGAAGAGTGGAACAGGAAAAGGAAAGCTTGCAATTATTGACTACTCTGACAGTTGTCAATATTTTTAATTGAGGACTTCAATGGAAATGTGAACCAAAATCCAAAATAAGCACATAAATGTGCCAAACCCCAAACAACCCAAATTGAAAAGCATTTTTTTTACTAAACAAACCACAACCTAATGGATAGATTAAACTGAGCCTTAAACTTAAAAAAATAATAAAATAAAAGCCAAAACATTGAAGTATTCACTAAAAAAATCGTAACCAAACTGACATGTTAATAGGTTCCTAGTTTAAATTAACAAGGGATCCCAAGACTTTGCCCTCTAAAAAACCCCTTGGTGTAAGGGGAGAGGAACGAATGCCATCTGCTAGGGATCTGTAAACAGGAGAAGGGATGAAGCAGAACACAGGGGAGCCTTTTTTATGAAGGTAAGACTGTTGCTATATAAAACAGGCACATAACCCAGTAAACTGACAGTACCCTAGCCTTGTTTTATCCAGTCACATTTCAGTGACTTTCTGGCTTAAGTGGACAAGTACACATAATGGAAATTTTTAAATGATTTTAGTATTTGTCTTAAACAGATTATTTTGGCCTCTTTCTTTTAATCTTTATCAGTCTTTTAATCAAAATTGCTAATAAGTAGCCAACTTGAATGATTTTTATTTAAATTCTTACTGCCTTTTCCCCCATGCTTAGAAGAAAGGCTAACAAACAGAGCAGCTAAAGAAAGAAAAGAAAATCATTTAGATGATGCTTGTAACTAACTGCCCAGATAGGAGCTAAGGCTCAGATGTCACTGCCCTCTGCATTAGGGAAGAATAGTGAGCCCTCTGGGGTCTGAAGCACTGTGAGGGTTGGGGCGATGCTCTGGGCACACAGTGAAATATAAAGCATTTGTCCTATCGCGGAGGAATTTAATAGTCCCTAGATTTTGGGCCCCGGGACAGGGCTTGGTAATACTTGTTCTTACTGACATTTGCGACTAATATTTGGTACTAGTAATACCAATAATAGCGAATGTTTATTAAGCTTGATTTTGTGTCAGACACTATGCCAAACGCTTTATAGGTATAATCATTTAATCTTCATGTTAACACTGGTAGGTTCTATTATTAGCTGTATTTTGCCAATGAAGAAGCTGAGGTGCAAAGAGTTTAAGAAACTTGCCCAAGGTCACAGCCAGAGGTGACAGAGCCGGGTCCACCTGACACTGAAGCTCAGGCTCTTCCCCACTGTGCCAGACTGGGCATGGTTGGCTTTATCCTCGCTTATCCTTGGGCAGAGCCCTGTTTCATGCACGGGCTCACACATGCTTTGAGGTCTCTCTGCTCTCCTGGTTCAGTAGCTATAACCTGTCCACTATGCCCTTTTTATGCCGCCTCCTGGTAGCAGCCTCTGTTATTCTACTCAATAACTGATGGGGAGTAGGCATTCGATACATATTCCCTTGAGACGGAAGTGGATCAAAATCAAAACGATAATATTTATGAGCGCCGTGTTATTACTTTGAAGTTTATGTTTTTTAAAGAAAATAGCAGTAGAATGTTATGGAAAATTCCAAATTTCCCTGTAAGTGTTCACCCCAGGGCCATCTGGTGGCCCATATGGCGTCTTGCGCACATGAAAGGAATGGCCCCCTTCCGGCAGGGGCATGCACCCTCACCATGTACCCTACCTGGCCACGCAGAGCATGGGCTGGCTTAGCCTCCCCGTCCCCCACAGCCTACCACAGGGCATAACCTGTCCCGCTGTACGTGGCAGCTGTGCTCCAGTCCAGGCTCCAGTGTGCTAAACATGCACGCACTGGCGAGTAGGCTGTGGTCGTGAGCAGACGAGCTTTTGATATTAAGGAAGACGTGGAAAAGCTGAGTTCTTTATTTCTTGGTGCTCCTGAGCCTGAAATGGAGAGTGTGGTTTTTGAGTCAGGCTGCCTGGGTTGGAATCCCTGTCCTGCCGCTCACTGGCTAAATGACCTTGGGCAAGTTGCACAGCCTTGCTGAGTCTAAGTGTTCTCATTTGCAAAATACAATTGCTGTCAGGCTTAAACAGGGTGGAGTGTGTAAAACTGTCCTGGGCACAGGGACGTGCTTGTTAGGTGTTAGAGGCACAGCCCGTGGCTGGCATATTTAGGTGAACTTCCTCCTGCCAAATGAATAAGTCACATTGGGGACATTGACGCATGTGTGGAGGGATGTCAATGTCACTCTAACGCAACCCTCAGGACGGCTGCCCAGAGGGGCTCTGACACAGCCAAGAGATGTGATGACCTGTTTCTTCATACCGTGTTTCCCCGAAAATAAGACCTAGCCAGACAATCAGCTCTAATGCGTCTTTTGGAGCAAAAATTAATATAAGACTCGGTATTATATTATATTACATTATATTATATTAAACCTGGTCTGATATTATAGTAAGATAAGACTGGGTCTTACATTAATTTTTGCTCCAAAAGACGCATTAGAGCTGATTGTCTGGCTAGGTCTTATTTTCGGGGAAACACGATAGTGTAGTTAGAAGTCATGGGCCAGCTCATCTGCACAATGTAACTCAGTAATTTTTAGCAGGATGCAAAAAGCGCTCCTGCCCAGACCCTACCTCCCAAAACTCTGATTCAGTGTCGGTGGTGTCACCTAGTTCGTACTGGTTTGAGACTTCACAGGTGATGGTGAGACGGGTGTGCAGCTCTGCTGAAAACTGCCATTATTAGGCGCACATCGTGATGCCTTTTCATCTGACTGTTGGTTGCCTGATGGGAGAGGAGGGTTTGTGTCTGCTTTTGGAGTGGGTCACACATCAGTGCACTGGGAAGCATAAGCATCCGAGGTCTGTGACCCAGAGCAGGCTGCAGGCCCAGGGGTGCTTGGCTCAGCCCAGCACCCTCTCCCAGTGAGCTTCTCATGAGAGGAAGCTCAGTGAGGGAGATATGAGAAGGGATGGGAAAGTGGGGACAGCAGGGGAGACCTGAGGAAGTGCTTGAAGGGAGGACATCATGTGGAAACAAAGCCCTTTACAAACACCCAACACCAAGGCCTTACACTACACCCACATGTTGCCGACTTTAAATTTTGAGTATTAAAAAAAACAAATGGTGACTTTTAAAAAGTTTGTTGCCAGTTCAGTCCAAGCCCTCGGGAGACAAAGGCCAAAATCCCTGGAGTTTAAAGGTTAAAGAACAAAATCCAATTGAGTAAAATTTAAGATCTTAACTGGTGTTATTCAACAATTCATGAATTGGGCAGCATCCAATCTAACAGAAAGGAGCTCCAAAGAGCTATACAAGGCAAGAGATTTTGTAGGCACAAATGTGGGAGCAAAAGAAGAATATTATACCAGGCAGAAATGGGGATTGGTTATTGCAAGGTTACTTTCCTTATAGGCGGTGGCAGGGGTTTATCAGGAAAGTCACCTCTAACTGATGCTGATCCGTTGATTTCTGATGGTCTCAGTGGGCTAAGATCCCATTTCTGGTAGAGCCAAAACTAAACGAAGTTTCAGTTTGGTGATGTGGGGAGTCGCCTAAGCGACTCCATTTTGGGCCTGTTGTCTTTATCAGAACAAAGCATATCATAGAGCGTGAAAGAATTGCTCTTTTCCTTTCTTTGAGCCAAAGCAGTAATCGTAAGCAATTTTCAGTGTTTCAAAGCTGAGTTTCAATGTTTTAACTTGTTTGAACAGTAACAACTTTGTGGGCAGTGGATGGCCCGGACTTGTCATATCCAGCTCAGCATTAGACCAGCCATGTTGGTTTTTTTTGGGTGTTTTTTTTCCCCTTTCACCACGTCAGAACAGCTTTCTCAACTTTTTTAATGTTTCATCAAATGTATCCCTTTTAGCATAAATGACAAATAGCAGGGCAGTTCACGTTGACTTAACGCTGGATCCAGGAAGCTTGGTAAGGGGGGCTCTAGAAAGCTTAGTGTATGGGTGCTTTTCACTTTTGTATTTATCTAATAAAGGCTTATTAGCACCTGTTATGTGCCACATGCAGTGCTGGGAGCGAGGGAGGGTGTAGTAAACAGTCTCAGCCCTCACAGAATGTATACTCTTGTGGTTTATCAAACAGAGGACCTCGTAAGCCTTGGTAAAGGTACTGGAATTTGGGTTTCGGGTTTTAAGGAGTCTCACTGGCCATGTCTCAGCTTCGTGTTGTCAGGGAGATCCTTTCTGTCGTGGAGAAGGCTCACACCCTGTTTAGTCTCTTCGCTGAGTGCTCCCCTGAGGCTTCAGCCCCACGGGTCTGATGCCGTAGCCTGACTGACCGGTCCCTCGCAGTAGCCTCTGATCCCTGAGGCTGCATCCGCCCCAGGCCTGTAGTGAGAGGATGACTCTCCCCCACTCATGGTGGGGGAGAGGAAGCAGATGAAAACTCATCTTTCTGATGCATTCACTTCAGATTAGCAAATCCTTTATCCTTTGTCTCTTGAATTCTTTGAGTGAATTGGCAATGACCTCTTAAACATCCATTTTTTTTTAATACTAAAATTTTGAAGTTGGCAACATGTGAGTATAGTGTGAAGGCCTTGGTGTTGGGTGTTAAGCAAATTTTGGACTGTGGGGCGATGCTGTGATTGCGTGTTCAGGTGGCACCTTGAAAATGCCTGTTGTACCAGCCAGCCAGGAAGGGTCCCAGGCCCAAGGCTCATCATCTAGCGAGGTTCAGGTTGCTCTGCTGACCGCTGCCTGTGGTCAGGGGTCTGCTTACCTAACTCTGGTCCCTAGCTACCCTTCTTGGGGACTCCTCTGGCATATTCTGCTTCATCACAGGTAGCATTTCTCAGGGACTTCCTGGCATGTGACCCAGGCTGGCTACCCCCTGACAGCCATAGATCTTGAATGTCAGCCTGCGTCTGTTCCTGCTGCAGGCTTCTGCAGGGGTGATCCTGTACAACGAGCCTGCGGTTGGGACTCAGTGCAGGGCTGTTTTGTGTCAGACAGAGCAAGTCAGCTGCTCTGATTTCACTTCTGCTGTGTGTGCATGTACACGTGAGGCAGTAGAGTGCAGGGGACTGAGCGCTGCGCCACCATCTGGGCTCTGCCGTGAGCAAGGCGCTTCTCTGGGCTCGTTCCACGCCTGCACTGTGGGCGTGGACTCCTGCGTACGTAGTACCTCTACTTTATGTGCCTATAGGATTGTCAGGGAGATTAAATGAATTAATATGTGAAGTGCTCCATGACTTGAAAGGGGTCAGATAAAAGCAATTTTATTCAGATTAATTGGGGAAATTCAGACAAATGAAAATTGTAATTGGCAGTATTTATGAGGCCTATCCATATATGATGCTGACTTAAAAACACGTATCTATTTACCATACAGATTTTTCATTTTGTAAATGGATTTTCATTGAGGGCCTACTATGTGTCAGGCCTGTTCTAGACGCTTAAGATATGTTAGTGATGAAAATTAAAGATTGCTGCCCTGTAGGGCTTAAATTCTCACAGGCAGATGGACAATAAATAATGAGTAAATTGTCAGCTCTGTTGGAATGCTATGAGTGCTGTGGAAAAGAAAAAAACGCAGAGCAGCGTAAGGGGGATCCGGAGTGCAAAGGAGAGGGCAGGTCGCTTTTTTAATGAGGGTGAGCCTTGTCTGTGTTTTATGTGCATAGCCACTTCACTTACTCATTCAACAAGTATTTCCGGAGTGCGTACCGTGCACCACGGCCCAGAGGTATGGCGGTGAACAGGATGGATAAGGTCCTATTCCTACTCCTGGAGTTTGCTTTCCGGTGGGCAGAGTAGACGGTGAACAATCAGGCAAAACATATGATAACTGCACGCTGAGGTCAGTAATCTAGAGGAAATAAATTAGACAATGTGAGGGCAAGCAAAGGTGGGAGCAGATAGAGGCATGGGATGACATTTGAGCTGGGCTTGCGGCATGAGCGTGAGCCAGCCACGGGCAGTGCTGAAACCAGTGTGTGTAAAGGTCCCAGGGCTGGAAAAGTCTTGGCAAGTAGAGTAAGCAAAGGGAGGCATGTGTGGTGAGCACAGAGAGTGGGCAGCAGGGAGCAAGTGAGTCTGGAGAGAGTGGACAGGACCTGCGGACAGTGCAGGGCCTGGCAGGCCGCAGTGAGGGCTTTGGATTTTACCCTAACATCGGGGGAAAGCCACTGAAGGGCTTCACTTGATCTCCTCTGTGTTTGTAAAAGATTGCCCTGAGTACTGCGTGAAGAGGGGACTGCATAAGCAGTTCTCTCCATAGCCAGCAATTGAGCAGGACAGTCAACTCTCAAGCTGATTCCAGCCGACATTCATTAAACCCCTGCTATATGCCAAGCACTGCACTTGGTGCTTTTTGTGAGCATTATCTCTTTCACTCCTCTCTGCCCAGTTTCTGGTTAGTTCAGAAAGGACCATAGTAACAGTGTAGATTCATTATCTTGCAGGAGTCCCCCGAAAGCCAGGGTGAAGAGTGGGCGGGGAGTGGAGAACGAGGGAGCGATGGGAGATCAATTTAGATAGTTGAACACCAAAGCAGCAGGAGGGGCTCTGTCCATTTCAGCCTAACCCATCCTTGCGACTAGCTGGAGGTTCATTCTTGTGCAGAAGCCAGAACGTACAACGTTCTTCCCTCTGCCCTCCCTGCGAGGTAGCAGTCAAGTGAGAGGAACAGGGCCATCCAATTGGCTGGCCCTCTAGGTTCACGAGAAAATGGCATTTGGCTCTTGATGGTTTAGGGCTCACCCCTAAAATGAAAGTTTCCAGGGGACAGGAGTCCTATCCTGGCCATTTTGGTAACTCTGTCCCCACAGCAGTCAGATTAAAAATGCCTTCTGCATTAGGGACTCCGAGTGTCTGTGGAATTTGGTTGAGACAAGAAACCGGCACAGCACTCCAGGGCTTCAGAGAAAAGCTCTAAGCCTGTTTGCCAGGTTTCTTAAGCAAGCGGGAGTCTGGGCAAGCTTGATCCTGAGATGAACCTAAGGTACAGGGGCTACCCTGAAATACTGTTGTGTTTCAGACAGGAAAAAAAGGAAACCAAGGACCTTTCCCCCCTTTCATCTTTCCAACAAGCAACCTGAAATATTTAACTGGGCACATTGCATCATTCATGAATCTGGTAATACTCGTTCTCACAATCTATATACACGTAACTACAAGTCCAGAGACCGAATGTTTACCTTTTCAAAATAATATATTCAGTTAAGGCGGTTCAGGCCAACCTCCCTCTCTGTCGAACGCACTCAAGCAGCTTCCTGATGTTAGCCTTTCGAATGGCCCGAATTTCAGTTGAAAAACAAACTTCCCTTGTCATACTATGCCTTCCTGAATCTGATCGCTTAAATGCATTAAAGTCTGATAAATGCAGCTCTTCTCTGCCCCTTTTGGGCTGCACGTAGAAGGCAAACCAAGAGGACTTGCCTTTTCCTAGACACAGCTGAACTCTATAAAGGGCTTCTGTTTTGTAATCTGTTTTCGAGATCTGATGCGTGTGTTTCTAACACCCCGTCACGTGAGGAGGTCTGACGCAGTCACCCAACATGACTATGAGAAAATGTACTGCAAAGATGTGTGGGAAGGTGGAGCCGGATCACTGAAGCAGTGCCCTTTGTCAGAAAACTTTCCACAGGGGATCGCAGACCCATGCAGTAGATTTCACTGTGATATGGGCCACATATTGGCCCAAAATGGACTGTGAGTTTGACTTTTGCAGGATTCCAGGTCAGTATCCTAATACAGTGTGTTCTTTTTTTAGTTGGGTTTTATTTCTAAGTTTCTTTTTATAGAAGAAGCCTCCCAGTAGAGAAAGGAGAAAGTTGCTCTGTGGATGGTTTTGCTATTGCGTACACGCATGAGGAGTTGAGTGGCCGAGGTGCTACCAGAGGGCTCTTGGCCTTCTCCTCTGATCAGAAGAGTCAGAAAAATAGGGTTCAGTCTGTCCTCTGAGAGTGGCCTGGATAAGTGACTTCTAGTGCTCACTAAGAACGTATACTGAATAGGGTTACTTCACTCTTTATATATCACGTCTTAAAGATTTACTAATAAAAGTGCACCAACTTTTATTAACAAGCCCTATAAAGTTCTACATAATAGATACGTCACTTAACAACTTAAGGAAGGTTTCTCAAGTGTTTTTTTATTTCAGTTTTTTTTTTTTTTGCATTGTGAAAGTTAGAATTTATATGGAAACTATCCTTTTAATTTTTTTCACATCTGTGTATTTCAGTAAAGTTACCTTGACTAATTGAGGGAGGGAAGATTTAATTAAGCTGCAAATACTAGAAATTAGTTGGCCAGATCATTGCCAAAAATTTGTTTCCTTTCTTTTCAAGTTCAATCCCCGAATAGTAAAAGCAGTATTCAGGATGTAACGGGGAGGAGGCTAATTTAATAGATGAACGGATAGAATCATGTTGGCAAACAATAATGTGACCAAGCTAACCTTTGAGACCTGGAAGGCAAGGATGCAAACAATGATAGATTGTGTAAGGAGAATATAGGCAGCAGCCCTGCAAATCAAGGAACAATTTTTCCCACGTGTAATATAAAAAGAACTACTGGTCCACCTGGTTTTTCAGCCATGCTCAACTTCAAGTACAGCAGGTCCTCGAATAACATCCTTTCGTTATAACATTGATAGGAAAAAGTCCGATTCCCTGCTGGGGCCACTCTCTGTATGGAGTTTACATGTTCTCCCCATGTCTGCAGGGGTTTTCTCCGGGGACTCCAGTCTCCTCCCACGTCCCACAGCTGTGCACATGAGGTGAAGTGACGTGTCCACATTGCCCTAGTCTGAGGTGGGTGGGTATGTGTGACAGCGCCCTGCCATGGAAAGACATCCTGTCCAGGGTGGGTTCCTGCCTAGTGCCCGAGCTGTCGGGATAGGCTCCGGCCACCCGTGACCCTGGACTGGAATGAGAGAGTTAGAAAAGAATGATCTTACTTGTTTTTATCAATCTTTCTTAAATATATGTATAGCTCACCTTTATATTAATGTTCACTATTAGAAGTGTTTTGGGTCTTTAGAAGTTTGGTGGTGTTTTTGTGACCAGAAATACGTCATAGGATCTTAACTCTTGTTTATATCATTAAGCCTGTGGTAAAATTAGTTTCCTTCTATGTCGTTTCACTTAAAGTCGCAGGTTCCAAGAACGTATCGAGGACGTTAAGTGAGGACTTACTGTAATACTTCAAACCTGGAAAATTAGACAGCTATGGAGTGTATCTGTGTGTCTGTGTTTCTCTATCCCTTGATCTCTCCTGTATCCTGGGAATCTCTGCCTTGTATTTTAGCACACTTTCACTTTGTTTGTAGTTCTTCTAGGCTTGTACGTGATTTCTTTTATTAAGATAATTTTTAAAATAATTTCTTTAAAAATGATTGTGAGCATTTTCTTATAGGCTAGAGCGGCAGTTTTCAAACTGTGTGGTCCGAGAACCCCTTTACACACTTATAAATCATTGCGGAGCCAAAGAGCTTTTGTTTATCTGCGTTATAGCTTTCAATATTTACCATATTCAAAATTTTAAATGAGAATTTAAATAAACGAACTCATGAAAAATTACTATTGTAAACCCAGTTGCATGATAAAATAATGTCATTTTTGTCTGTCAGCCATTCTTTCAAGTAAAAATGGTATTTCATGAAAAAAATTGGCTAGTTCAGCTTCCAGCTCAAAGAATAACCCAGGTGCTTTTCCTCAAGGTTGTCATTGTTTTTCAGTATGCACCAGAAATGTTTTCTGTGTGCCTCCCATTTTATCACACAGAATAATAAAAAGATGCATATTTAAAGGTCAAGATTTAATAAAATTAATAATTTTTATTCCTTCATCTGAGTGTTAATGGCTTGATGCCTGCTAAGGTGCCAGCTGTTTTGTTTATCATGGCTTTTGTACCATTGATGCATATGTCCACATAGTAAAAAAAAAAAAAAAGACAAATGATACCTCAGTGTTCTGAAAATAGTTTTGACCTCACAAACCTGCTGAAAGGGTGTTGGAAGACCCAGAGATCCATAAAGCACTTTGAGAACCACCAGATTAGAAGGAAACTAGAAAAAAAAATTGGACAAGAATTAATTTGTATTTTCCTAGTAATTTTACTCTCTGTAGAGTAGAATTTGGGTTCATCTGGGTGTCACTTTTAAAGCTTTAAATGAGGACCCTTTCGAAGTACAATGTGTGATTAGATGTAAAGCCTTCTGCTGCTCGGGGTGTGAGGAGCCAGTTCCTTTCTGCTCACTGTCAGCATCTCCTCTACAGAGCATTGTGCCCTAAAGGTAATGCCGGTGATACAAAGAGAGCTAGATTGTTCCTGCCCTCAAGGAGCTAACAGGCAAGGAGTTAACGTGAACAAATGCTTCATACCCCATGCCACAATAAAGGTAGGAACACAAAACAAGAAACTTCAGAGGCGAGAAGATGGGGTGTCACCTGAGACAAATGTGTATAAGGCGTTGCCAGGCAGAGGAGCTATGGGCCACGATAGAAGAAGAACCTCAAGAGGAAATACCATTTTTCTCCTAAAACTTTGTACAGATGAAATGTAGAAATCTTCCAAAGTTAGGAGCAAAGGCTCCCCTGGGTAAGGATGCGTGTGCTGTGTGTGTTGTGAGGGTATTGCTGGGGGGTGGGGAGGCTGGTTGGAGAGGGGGCCTTCTGCGTCTACCTTAATATACTTCTGTACTGTTTGAGTATTTTACCATGAGGAGAGATTAATCTTTTAAAGCTAGTTAATTCTGAAAGCAGGTGAAGGAAAGTCATTTAAATCATCAAAAGTATCTTAAGGGCCCATCTTTGTACTATATGAATGTGTATTTATTATATAAGGTTGGAGTATGGCAGAGACAAAAGCAGCAGATTACAAATACACTAATTGCTAAAATTTCTGAGTGGCATTTATATAAAGTATAATTATACAGCATGTTTATCATATATTTATAAAATTCTTAAAAGCATTTTATATACTTATAAAGTTATACTTTATGTAAATATATGCATATGTACTTTTAATATGGAATTTTATATTTAATTTATATAGAAGTTTATGTTTTGTACACACACACACACACACACACACACACAAAATGACCATTCATCCTCATTTACTGGGGTACATTCCCAGTATATACGTGTTTCCCAAGCACAGTTATTAATTGTACCGTTTCTCTCTCAAATGTCCTATTTTAGATGCTGATCTACATGTTTACCATATTTTTATGTGCTTATAAAGTATATTTACATATAGTACATATTCATATATTTATAGTCATTTATTTGTACATACATGTGGATATATACATATATGTATTTATGCGTTTAGAAGGTATATGTTAAAATCTATTACAGCTAAAATGCAAACTCAGGAGATAGTAAAGTCAGGTGACTACAGTTACCTAAGTACAAACTCATTTATTTGTTTAAAATATTGGCTCAACAAAATTTTTGCATCTTTTACATTTTTGTTAGCCTTTTTCATGCTTATCTATTCCATCATAGTAGTACTACTGAGAATAGTGAATTTATTGCATGAAACTTGCTTTTTAGAAAAAATTTTAGGAAGTTACACGTAAATTAGATCTCATATTTTTTCCAACTTGTGTTTCCGTTTCTGAAGTCTGTCATGAGCTTTCCATTGGCAGGAACTCCTAAGACTTCTGTTTTAAGTTACTTTCTCTGAAGAAATATAGCGGAGAAGGTCACTTTAACTTTTTTAAATCAAAGAACACTATTTTTAGTGAGAATGATTGCCTCCCTGACCACGAGTTCTTCTGTAACTCTTAATTTTATTTTTAGGAATATCCTTAAAGTAAGTATGTCTGCTCAGATCTGTGGATGGGTCCAATGTTATTTTTTTATTTCATGTTTTTATCAGTTGCATAAACCCAATTGGCTGAAGGGGCCAGGCTGGCCATGTTATTGAGAGAGACCGCTTGGTGTTAAGTGTCTGAGTGGATAGTGCGTATGTGAAGGTGACTGGCACGAGGGGACATAGCTACTAGGCCCCAGTTCTTCTTGCCAGGCAGGGGACAGCCCACTGTTGCCTCGTCTTCCTATTTTTCAAGAAAAGGTATACTGATTTTTATGTTAAACCTTACTGTTTTTCAACATCAGCTCAGTTTTTTAAAAACATGGTTCAAAAACTCTGTGGGTCACACGAAACTTGTGGGGACCAGATTTGCCTGTGGCCTGCAGTGGGTCCCCTCTGGTCTATAGACTTGGAACTCATTTCTTTTTTGCACTTTGGACAAGTAGAATATGGCTTGTAGCGGTAGCACTTTCTGAGATTATCAGAGAACTGTGGTCTGGAGGCTCTTTATGAGAACCCTAGGTGGTTTAGGTAAAGGGCTCTGTTGAGATTGGTGCTAGAATCTTAAAGACTAAATTCCTCTAAATCTTATTTCCCCTGCTACACCACAGGCTTTGGGGGCAGAATTTTCATTTCTCTTGTGGCATAGGGTTTTAGTATCAGCACCCAGGCTTGATTCTGGCTGGTTGATAAAAACCACTTGAAAAGCCTCTGAGACAAGGTGGGAAGGAGACTTTTCAGTGTTTACTCATTGTGCCTTTTGAATTTTGTATCATGTGAATATATTACTTATTCACTAAATTAGTTTGAGTATAAAAATACATATGGAGTCCAGGGTCTTGCGCCAGCTGTTCTAAATCAGAATCTCTATGGGAGCGGGGAAGAAGGAATTGATAAATCTCTATTTTAAAGTTTCCCAGGTGATTTTCATGCATAACCAGGTTTGGAAACTACTGTCCCAAAACATATCTATCGTAGGTATTCAGTAAGCATCTGTTCAAAGGAGGAATGAACTCTTTGTCTTCCTATGGCATTTAGTCCGACGCCTTGTACTTAACAGTTGTTTAGTAAATACTGGCTATGGGAGTTAAAATAAAATTTGAGTTCAGATACCCCACACCCATCCACCCAATCCCACTTTCTTGGCAGAGGGTGCGGCCATCTGCTCCTCCACAGGCTCTCACTCTGGGGTGGATGGGCTACTTCTCACCTGGACCACCAGGATGGCCTACCTCGCTGGTCTCCTGCAACCAGCTTGCCTCCCTCTGCTCCATCCCTTCAGCTCACTGCAGCTTGAGTGATTTTTGTTTTCTTCTGAAGTCAAGTCTGTTAATGCCTTTCGATTTATTACCTGCAGTATAAACTTGACTGTGGGGCGTCCGTTAGAGCCCTTCATGATCTGGTCTGACCCTTCCTTTCCTAGCACATCTCATTCAGCAGAGAGGTGCTGAGGCCGGCGTGTGCCCTGCCCTGCTGAGGACACAGGGGACAGAGCGGTGTACACACCCTCTCCTGCCCTCACACAGACCCACTGGTCAGCCCTTGAGCACAGTATACTGTCTTGTCAGTGTTTGTTTGTTTGTTTGTTTGTTTTGCCCAGGGTGTTCCTTCTGTTTAGAATGCCCCTCCCACCCCTTGGATGTGTTCATTGAGGCCAAGCCTTCCAGAGCCCCTGGAAATAATAAATTGTTATCTCATCTTCTGACACTTGGTACATACCCTTAGTATAATACAAGGCCTACCATCATGGATTCCAGTTATTAGTTGATAGTGCTCTTTCTTCCCCTAGACTCTGAGCTCCTTGAGGGCAGAGGCTTGTCTTACTCTCCTCAGCACCTCCAGTTGAGCACGGTGTCTGACCATGGGTAGACATTAGCATATTTGCTGGATAAAATTGATGCAAGAGTGGAGTTTTTGTGTGTGTGCCAAGAAGGCAAATCAGGATGCTACGTAATAACTATGATTTGTAAAGGATTTCTGCCACACGATAGTAGATAGTCCTCTGAAAGATGTCATGCTTGGATTTTCTAAAGTTATGAGGATGTTTTAGTAACATATGTAATGATAGTTTCTATTATATATGTTATTCTAACCATAACTGAGACTAAGATATTATTCAATGTGAACAGTTGGCCTTTTGCTAACCATTCTAATTGAACAATCTAAGAGAAGAATCGGAGAATCACACAGAAGTGAGCAGGGTTTACAGTCTGACACCCTACAGTAATTATATTAGCTTGATGATATGAATACTGTATTCCCCAAATGGAGGAAGAGCCGAATGGAAGGTTCAAAGTGCGGTGAAATGGGATGTTTTGGAAGAAGCAGTAGTTTTGAGGTGGAAGGACAAAATAGATGACGTCAGCATAGAACTAAGCCAAGACAGAAGCCACCTTTTGAATCACATAGCATGTGATTTGCCAGATCTGAGACTGTCCAGTCAGGCCAGCTAAAGAGTGGAAATAATGTATGACCTTTAGAGAAACCAAACAGGATAAGAATATATGAGTCGGGAGAAATTGAATCCCAGAACAGAGAGACCTCAAAGAAGGCAAAAGAAACATTAGCAAAGTATGTTATTGACCTATACCCCAATGAAGGACAGACTCCTGCGATCTATTCAGGGGTGCCCCTGTCTCCCTTTGGGATCACAGAAGAAGCCATAATTCCATTTCATTTAATTTCATGTTTACTTGCAGATTTGATCCCCAGACTTCTAGAAAAGATTCATGGAAGATTATTGTTAAAGGCAGGGCAAACAAGAGTAGAAGAACTAACATTAAAGACAGTGAGACAATAGTCACACCAGAAACCCAGGCCCACAATGGCTACAACAGTTGATGACAAAAATTAATTCTAAGTTTCCTTGTCTTGAGAATTAAAAGAGAAACATGGTAAGCATATTGTTCTCATTATCTGAATTAAATAATTTGTTGGTACAAATGTACCTTTTCCTATGGCTGAATGAGGTAATTTATCAAATGGACTCTTGCATATAAAGGACACTGAATAACATAATGGGTACAGATTGTAATAGCTTTACAAAAAGGTAAAAAGGGATTCTTCATGTGGCCATCTAGTCTCTCCAGTGGAATAAATTCTGTGAGCTAAATGTTATACTCCAGTGCTAGGAAGATATTGCCACTGGGAGTTAAAAAAATATCATCAAACTATATGGCTTTCTGGATGTCACTTGATAAGGGATAGAGAGACTGGGTGAATAGCTAGTTACGTAGTAAGTCCTGTAGAACAGAGGGGTTCTTTTGGTTTTAACTGCAGGGATGATGTATTAGTGTATAGTGAAATTAGTTTAGTGAGTTGCTGTTAGCATTTTTTAAATGAAAGGTAATAGAATAGAACAGAATGTATCACACACAGTAAGGGTCCAGTTTTAATTTCATTTGTGTCTTCGGTCACTAATGTACCATGTATTTATTGTGGGTAAATACAAAGCCACTGCTTTGGACTATCCCTTACGAGAATATTTGTTGGTAGGCTCTGGCCATTCCAGGCTCATTATAGAACACATATAGAGAATACCAAGAACTAAGCTTGGGGGAAAACAGAAATAGGATCCTTAGACCAGAACAAGCGTCTGTATGCCTTTAAATTGTGCTAATTTAGGAACCTGTGACTAAACTCAGTACTGTAGACTCAGAAACTTACTTGATTACTTTCCTGATTTCGTTTTTTGTTTGCCGTCGTACCTCACAGAGTCATTTGAAAACCCTAGTCTGCTTTGCCTGTAATGAAAAGGAAATCAGAGAAGGAACGGATCCCACAAGGGCCAGTAGCACATAGGGGCAGGGTGCCCCTGGTGGTCAGACGCAGTCATGCAGCCTAAGACTGCATTGAGAGACCCTTAGGAGCCACAAATGAGGAATAGCTCCTCTGGATCTTGCTGCTTCTCTGAGCAGGCAATACCTTTACGTACAGGTACTGCTTACTTAGGGAAAGGATTTTTTAAAAACTCACTTTCCTGCTTCATGAATTGTTAGGATCAGATTAGCAGGGCTCTCTTTGAAAATAGGCTTGTGGCAGGCCCATGGCATTGCCCAGCTCTAGGAGTTCAATGCAGCAGCCTTGAGTGATGATAAGACCCATAACATTTGGAGGAAAAAGCCTTCTCGCCTCAAATTTGGACATGTACAGATAGCTACATCTTTGGAGAAAGGAGAAAGAGTTCTGGGAGGATTTCCAACGATAACAACTCTTAGCCATGGTCTGAGAAACTGGCTGGGGTGAGATAAAGATTTAGCTTCTCGTGTTGGTTCCATGTCT
The DNA here is from genome assembly GCF_036562045.2 of Rhinolophus sinicus. NCBI lineage: Eukaryota > Metazoa > Chordata > Mammalia > Chiroptera > Rhinolophidae > Rhinolophus > Rhinolophus sinicus. The sequence continues at coordinate 39,150,286 of NC_133759.1, forward strand.
TAGAAGAAACAACAGAATGAGATAAAAACTCATATTTTCATATATAAAAAAAAACCCACCAAAAGCATTTTTTCAAAACTGGTTGGAAATAATTTAGAAATGAAGAAGCTACTTGTGGAATCGTTTCTGACCATTTCTCTCTTCTTGTTTCAGATGACAGTCATGTCCCTCTCCAGGGACCTCAAGGATGACCTTCACAGTGACACAGTGCTCTCCATCTTAAATGAGCAGCGCATCCGGGGCATTTTATGTGACGTCACTATCATTGTGGAAGACACCAAATTTAAAGCCCACAGCAATGTCCTGGCTGCATCAAGCCTTTATTTCAAAAACATCTTTTGGAGCCACACGATCTGTATCTCCAGCCACGTGCTGGAGCTGGATGATCTCAAAGCCGAAGTGTTCACAGAAATCCTTAATTACATCTACAGCTCCACCGTCGTCGTCAAGAGACAGGAAACAGTCACCGACCTGGCAGCTGCAGGAAAGAAGCTGGGAATATCCTTTTTGGAAGATCTTACCAATCGCAACTTCTCAAATTCCCCAGACCCCTATGTATTCTGCATTACTGAAAAGGGAGTGGTTAAAGAAGAAAAAAATGAAAAAAGGCATGAAGAGCCGGCCATCACTAACGGGCCGAGGATCACAAATGCCTTTTCCATCATTGAAACGGAAAATAGTAATAACATGTTTTCTCCACTAGACTTGAGGGCAAACTTCAAGAAGGCCTCCGACTCCATGAGAAGCGCTAACCTTTGCCTGGAGAGGACTGATGTGTGTCACGAGGCGGAGCCTGTCCGTACCTTGGCGGAGCACTCCTATGCCGTTTCCTCCGTGGCTGAGGCTTACCGAAGTCAGCCTGTATGTGAACGGGCAAGCAGTTCGCCCAGTAAAACAGGTAAAGAAAATGGTGAAGCTCTTGCAGCAAAACCGAAAACATGCCGAAAGCCAAAGACACTCTCTGTACCCCAGGATTCTGATTCAACCCCAGAGAAGATACCACCCCCTCCAGTAACCAACGTAGAGGTTAATCAGGAAAGAAGTCCTCAGCCAGCTGCAGTTCCTTCTGGTTCAGAGTCTCCCCACAATGAAGGAGATGTGTGTCTTTCCAGGGAAGATGAAAATAAATCTTCTGACGTTCCTGGGCCACCAGCAGCAGAGGTCCCACCTCTCGTTTACAATTGTAGCTCTTGCTCCAAATCCTTCGACAGTAGCACTTTGCTGAGTGCCCACATGCAGCTTCACAAGCCAACCCAGGAGCCTTTGGTATGCAAGTACTGCAACAAACAGTTCAGCACCCTGAACAGATTGGATCGGCATGAGCAGATCTGTATGAGGTCAAGCCACATGCCCGTTCCGGGTGGAGATCAACGCTTTTTAGAAAACTATCCTACCATTGGACAAAACGGAGCTTCGTTCACAGGTCCAGACTCATTATTATCTGAAAATAGGATTGGTGAATTTCCCAGTACCGGAAGTACCTTGCCAGAAATGGACCACATGGTTAAATTTGTTAATGGGCAGATGCTGTACAGCTGTGCTGTATGCAAACGTAGTTACGTGACTTTATCCAGTCTCCGAAGACATGCAAATGTTCATTCATGGAGAAGAACATACCCTTGCCATTACTGCAACAAAGTGTTTGCGTTGGCCGAGTACAGGACAAGACATGAAATTTGGCACACGGGAGAAAGGCGCTATCAGTGCATTTTCTGCCTTGAAACTTTCATGACCTACTATATACTCAAAAACCATCAGAAGTCTTTCCATGCCATAGATCACAGACTTTCCATCAGTAAGAAAACAGCAAATGGAGGCTTGAAGCCTAGTGTCTATCCATATAAACTTTACAGGCTACTGCCTATGAAATGCAAGAGGGCTCCTTATAAGAGCTACCGAAATTCTTCCTTTGAAAATGCTCGAGAAAACAGTCAGGTGAATGAGTCTGCACCTGGTCCCTATGTTATTCAGAATCCACGCAGCTCTGACTTACCTGTCCTGAATTTCCAAGGCAGTGTAAACACCTTGACTGACAGTCCAGCCGTCCCACTGGAAACATCCACACGTCAGGACGGCTCCACTTCTGCCAATGTACAGAACGCAGAGGGGACCAAATGGGGAGAGGAGGCACTGAAAGTTGATCTTGACAATAACTTTTATTCAACTGAGGTGTCCGTTTCTTCCACTGAAAACGTCGTCAGTTCTGACGTCCCGGCCGGGGCTGTGCCTGCTCTGTCTCTGAGTAATGGCAGTGACAACGCAGCGTCTGTGATCAGCTACAGTGGCTCTGCACCCTCGGTCATCGTGCACAGCAGCCAGTTCTCATCGGTGATCATGCACAGCAACACAGTCGCTGCTGTGTCCAGCAGCACCCACGGAGCCCCTTCTGACCTGGCTGTGAGTCTGTCCACGAAAGATGACAGCAAACCTGAGCCAGACAAACTAGGGAGAGTTGTCAGCCGACCCAAGAGCATGAAGGAGAAAAAGAAAACCATCCCATGTAACAGGGGAGACGTACCAGAGGAGTCGAGATACGAGGCTGATCCTGGAGGATCGTTGAGCAAAACCACAAATGTCATTAAAGAAACCAGTAAAACTGAAACCTACATTGCAAAGCCTGCTCTGCCTGGAACCTCCACAAATAACAGCGTCGCCCCCCTCTGCCAAATAACAGTCAAAATCGGGAACGAAGCCATTGTGAAAAGGCATATCCTAGGATCTAAATTGTTCTATAAAAGAGGGAGAAGACCCAAGTATCAAATGCAGGAGGAGACTTTGCCACAAGAGAGTGACCCAGAAACCAACGGAGAGAGCCCGCTCGGGCTTTGTCAGTCCGAGTGTGTGGAGATGAGCGAAATGTTTGATGACGCAAGCGACCAGGATTCCACCGACAAACCATGGCGCCCTTACTACAACTACAAACCCAAAAAGAAATCCAGACAGTTGAGAAAAATGAGGAAAGTCAACTGGAAGAAAGAGCATGAAAACAGGAGCCCCAGCAGTAAGTATAAATACCCGGCAGAACTAGACTGTGCTGTGGGGAAGGCTCCTCAGGAGAAGGCCTTTGAGGAAGAAGAAAACAAAGAGATGCCCAAGTTGCAGTGTGAGCTCTGTGATGGAGACAAGACCTGGGGGGCTGGAAACCAAGGAAGGCCCCACCGGCATCTCACCGCCAGGCCTTACGCCTGTGAGCTGTGCGCCAAGCAGTTCCAGAGCCCTTCCACGCTCAAGATGCACATGAGGTGTCATACTGGAGAGAAGCCGTACCCGTGTAAGACCTGCGGACGGTGCTTTTCCGTGCAAGGAAACTTACAGAAACACGAACGCATCCACCTGGGTGTGAAGGAGTTCATCTGTCAATATTGCAACAAGGCGTTCACACTGAATGAGACCCTCAAAATCCACGAAAGAATCCACACTGGCGAAAAGCGCTATCACTGTCAGTTCTGTTTTCAGAGTTTTTTGTATCTCTCCACAAAAAGGAATCATGAGCAGAGACATATTTGGGAGCATAACGGGAAGGGCTATGCCTGTTTCCAGTGCCCCAAAATTTGCAAAACAGCTGCTGCCCTTGGAATGCACCAGAAGAAACACTTATTCAAAAGCCCAAATCAGCAGGAGAAAATAGAAGGTGATACGTGCCACGAAAACTCAAATCCCCCGGAGAATCCGCATTTCATGAATTCAGAAGACCATGACCAAAAAGATAACGTACAAACCGTTGTTGAAAATGCCCTTTGAATGGCGATACTTAGAAAAAAAATCTTCAAAAATATAAGTGGGTTTGTTTTTTAATTTTTTCTCAGTTAGCTATTTTCTTTCCTTTTTTTAAAGTTTTGTTTTGTTCACATAACAGTCATGAAGGAGTGAAATGTAAAAAAAAGAAAATCTCGTTTGTGAAAATTCCAGAAAAAGGATCCTACTATCTACTTCGGGTTTTAGCATTAACTTCTCGCAAAGTGCACAAAAACAAAATAGCTGACTCCGCCAATATCCCAAGTATCTTGTGAAAGTTTATGAAGTTCTTAGCTGTGGTATTGCTGCCAGTGAAAAAAGTTGAATTTTAGACTTAAAATTTAAAACTTTCTAGTAAGTTCTAATAGGAACTGGCTGCTGAACTGTCTGTAGTCACTGGAGAAAATAAGGGTCAGCCATCATGAAAATGTCATCTTCATAAGTAAAAAGTAAATGAGCTGTGACAGTCATTATTCCCATCCAGCTTCTGCACTATTAAAAATTGTTTAAATTTAATGGATACATATGAAATAATAATATAGCTAAAAATATGTGTGAAATGAGTAACCTAAGTAGGACATTCATACTACATTAGAACTACGTTCTGCAACACAAATCTTGTAAAATACATATATAAATCACTATAACTTTTAACTGTCCATGTCCCCTGTAGATAATTATAACGAGGAGCAATAGATCTGCAAATAATGAGGACTGATAAAAAAAAAAAAATCAGTAGAAAGCTTTTTGAATATGACTTCAGAGCATGTATATGCTTTTAGATGGAATGCTGTTCTCTTGAAGTTATGGCTAAGCTGTTACTAGAACTGGTCTATTCACATCACAGAAAACATAGGTCATACCTTATCTATGGGGGAAAGCCTTCCCAGAATTTACTGTGATTACCTGGGCTATGTATTACTTTGCAGTGCCTCACCTCAGAAAATGAAGAAGGGCCAAATTCTTCTGAAACTCCCTGCAGTCTTCCATCCATCACAAGGCCATAAATCTGGTGGTCTGTTCCAGACAGACTTAACCAGTTTTCAAGGGTTCAAGTAAAACAACACCACCCATTCCACTGAAGGAGTATTTAGGAAATTTAGCGCAAGGCACGCAGGCAGTAGTGAATTCCCAGGCACTTGAAAGTGACAGAAAGCCTAATCTCTACAATGATTAGCCTTTTTGTGCGTAGCCCACAACTATGTACTAATATAAAAAACAAAAGGACAGCAGAAACACATACCCCCTCCCCACCCATTAAGGACTTGAGTGGACAAGAGGAAGTGATGATTTTCCTTGCCTCAAACAGTAGCTTTGTTTGTGGTAGGGGTGGGGAGATAGAATGTGGAATGATAAGTTTCCATCACTTACTTAAGTGACTCAGAAATATATCCACAAAGCCAGATGCCTTGTCTTCGTGTTTGCAGACATCTAGCCCCCTTGCTAAAAACCCACTTCAGTTCTTTAATACTCTTTTATGCTGACCACACCATCAATATTGCCCTCAAAGTCTGACTGCCCTGTAGGATATTCCATCATCTGGACTAGGTTCCTGGGAAGCTGGAACTCACGATCTTCCTTTTTAAACTGCCAGAATAGGAGGGAGAGAGAAAACACTCCTATCCTTTGATCACCAGTATGAGCAGAATCCGGAAACCAGTTTAAGAGTGACCTGCAGCCATTCATGTTCATGGGATTTGATAGATGGAAACCCAAGGTTATCCAAGGTTGCAAGGTTACCATTATGAAGAAGTAGCTCAAAGGACTCCAGTTTCTCTCTCCAAGTGTTATGATGTCTCCATGAAGAAGACTTAATGTGGATTTGGGTGGGCAAGAAAGCATTTAAACACCCAGGAAAGGACATGATCGAAGCTGACCTTTTTATACTGTAGTACTTTGCTGTTAAGTAACCCCAATATTGTATCTGCATTTATCTTTTGTTCATCTACTTTCACACACATACAGTATTATGTAATAGAGGAAAATGGGAAAATGCAAGTGAATTCAACTTTATTTTATACATTGTATATATGTATACCTGCCCTATTCATTTGGGTTTTGTTAAAGAGATAGTCACAAAGGGCTTATGAAAATCATTTTTTAATTGATAATTAGGATATTGAATAAGCAATCCTTTGATCTTGTAATTTGTTTTATCTCAATTAGGATTATGAATCAAGGAGAATTACTGTGTATTTTAGTCATTTTGATTTGAGGTAACTCCAAATATAAAATTATTACATGTAGTGATGTCTCCCAGCCCTTACGTGTGGATATTTTTTAAGTGGACTTGTATGCTGATAATTCTAGACCAAAGTAAATATGGCAGAATATTTATACATGAAAAAATAATTTTGCAGATATTTTCTATAATTGTATCATTCGTTTAAAATGTTGACAGCTTGTGTTAGTTTCAGGGAGGGGTGTATATTTTGATAAAAAATACTTGACTTTGTAATTCTGTATATTCTATACAATTTATAGCAGAGCCGTTTTAAGACAGCCTTGTCACATTTTTTTTGTTAATTGTGAAAACTTTATTATGAGTGATGTTTAAGTATGCATTGAGTATATAATGACCAACTAGAATTAACGTAAGTGTAAACAGTGAACATACTGTATGCTGTACAAGATATATTGTAATTTGCTGTTTTAGCATCTGTATTTTGGTTAGACAATACTATTAAATGCAGATGTTAAGGGTTGGAAAAGTCTAATTTTATTTTTAGAAATAATGAATATAAATTTGGTTTTGCTTGATTAAAATAGCTTGTTCCTATGTTAAGTCTCTTTTTAAATGTTTTAATGTTAATTCTTTTGTGGAGCCAAGAAGTTATTTCATCTGTGTGAGTCACAGCGTTGTTTCACTTACTATTCATTCAATACATTTCTGTTTCCTTACTTGTTTACTTTCCATGGAACCTACTTACATGCTTAGTAGTACTCAAATGGAATATGACATTTAAAAAAAAAAAGGCAGAAGAAGAGAGATTGAAGTCTTCTGGTAATTTAGTGCTTTGAATAGGCCTGATCTTATGATAAATCCTAAGCATTGGAAGTATTCTGCGGTACTCATCCACGGAAACAAATTACACATGTGGATTACCAGGTATTTGATAACGGTCTTTACGTGAGCTATTTCATCCAGGCTTTTCCTTGCCAACCCTGGAAAGTAGATGTCGTTATCCACATTTTATAGTAACTGAGAAGATCCCAGAGCCAGGATTGCAACCAGGGCCGCCTGATTCCAAAGCCAATGTTTTGTTCCTTCTCAACATCTTAGAGAATAATGCTCAAGGTAAACTGAAGAGAGTGAGGAGACATGACAAAGTAATGCAGGTTTAGGATGGGCATTGTTATAACAGCGTCGGGGAGGCTGTGTTATGCTCAGGTTCCCCATACTCACTGCTGAATTACTTCTTGAGGCCTCAATATCTTGGGCATTTGGCTTTTCTTGCATCTTGGGTTATTGCCCTATATAGGCAGTTTTTAAGAATTTGTATATATTTTTAAAGACTACAGAGTGAAATAACAATTTAATGTTATTAGCTAGTAATTTTTTATAAGCTAGTAATATTTCACATGAAGAAACCAAATCAGTTCCATCATCACAGACTATACACCTCACCTTAGCTAATAATCTTCAAATGCATGCAGATAGTTACAGTGGGTAATGTGAAAGAGTGCCAGTGACTCAAGCCACACAATCCATCACCAAAGGAATTGTGGAAAATAATTCAAATTTCCAGTTCTACTGGTTGGCCAACAGCATCAAGTTTGTATTTGAAGGTCAACCCAAAACTAAATCGCCAAAAATTTGATAACTGTTATGTGCTACAACTAACTTCATGTCTAGCAACACAGCAGATTTAATATTGAAAGAATTTGTGACGAGAAAGTTACACATTAAAAGGATAAAAACAAGCCACACAAAGCAATCTTTCTATACATACTCTTTTAAGTGCTTTGTGTCCTTTCATTCCTATTGTTTCTCTTCTCTCATCACCTACTGATTTAGTTCCACTCCCTCTATCGCCATCCATTCCTCTTTGCAGATGCAATAATTCTTCCATTTCAGTTTCCTCCATATCTGAGAACTTCACCTACCCAAACCCTGGTCATCTATTAATCTCCCTTCCAGAGATAGCACCCCCTTTTGGCTCTCTCTCCCTCCCTGCTTTGCACCCCAGGATCCTGATTCCTCAAGCAAGTCAGTGAGCAGGCAATTTGGCTTGGTGTACAATTTTTAAAATGAAACACTTCAGACAAGTTATAGTAGAACTAGGTATAGTGGAAATGTGACTACATTTTATTGTTTCCTCCCTGACATCTAAGACGTCAGTATATATATATTTTAGAATGTTTGGCTGAGAACTCAAAAGCACCTTTTTCTAATAATTTAAAAAAATGTCTTATGTAATTCAATGTAATCTTTTAATGGGAAAAATTTCAAACATGCAAAAGAAAAATAGTATGGTAAACGCCAGTGTACCCATCATCCAATTTCAACAGTCAACAATTCACAGCCAATTCTGTTTTCTCTATACCCTCACCTAGTTCCCCTCTCTACTGGGTTATTTTGAAGCTGATCCCAGACATGTTATCATTTCATCTGTATATATTTCAGTGTGCATCTCTTATTAAAGAAATAAGCATTTTAATACCACTATCACCTTAAAAATTAATAGTTGCTTAATATAAAATCCATCAGTTAAAAGTTGATTGTCTTCTAATTGTCATAATTTTTAAAAATTTGAGTCAGAATCCAAATAAGGTCCCACACTACAATTGGTTTGCATAGATAGCTATGTGTGTTTTAGCCTATAGACCTGTAGGTTGCCCCACTCTATTTCTTTTTTTTTTCCTTTGCAATGTTTTTGAAAAAATTAGGTTGTTTGTCCTGAAGAGTTTTTCACAGTCTGGGAAGTAGCAAGACATCTTCCTAGGTTGTATTATGTTCTCTCATCAGGAGGCACGTACTGTCTAGCTGAGATATTGGATGTACTTGAAAGATACACGATCTGATAGGATTTGCAGGTGCTTTAGGTCCCAGGTGGAGAGGAAAACAGACGCCAAGGATGAATCCAAGGTTTGGGCCTGAGCAATTGGAAAGAAGGAGCCGCCAGCAGACAAGTAGATACGAGGATCAGAAGTTCAGAAGAGGGGACAGACTTCAGGTATGGATCTGAATGTCATGTTTCATTCATTCAAAATATATTTGAGCTAGGTACTGGGTGAAACAAATGGTTTCTGCAGCTTATGATCTAGTGGGGCTCACAAAAGGTAAATAACCTGTAAGTGATGTGAAGAAGAGTTACATGGTGCTATGAGGATAGCTAATGGAAGTTCAAAAAGTCATCCTTGAGGAAGTAACTTTTGAGCTGAAATCTAAAAGATGAATAAGAGTGAAAGAGGAGAGGTTTTCCAGGTAGAGGGAATAGCACATACAAAAATCTGCTTCTAGAAGGAACACAATGCATTGGAAGTCAATGGTGGCCAGAATGCAAGAGATGGATCTGAGATAAGACTGGAGGACCCTGACAGTCATGCGAAGGATTCAGATCATACTAAGCAGTAGAGAGCCATTGCGTTGTTTAAAGCAAAGTGGGGCACAAAGAGGTATTTTAATCAGTTTTGTATTGTGAAAAAGTCACTGTGGCTGAAATACAGAGAATGACTTGGAGGGTAGTAGCAGCCAGAGGTAGAGCAGTTAGGAAGCTATTGCAGTGGTCCAGGCTGGAGGTGACAGTGGCTTGAATTATGTATTGGGGTGAAGATGGAGAGGAGGAGATTTTGAGAGCTGTTTAGGAGATAAAATCAATAGGACTTGATGTTGAATTGTATGGGAAGGGAGGGCTGGGAAAGGGTCAAGGATAACCTTTTGGTTTCAGAACTGTGGAAACTATGGGAATGTAAGATGCCGCCTATGGAGCTTGTATAGAAAAGACAGAATCCTGGAAAACACTGAAACTTGAAAGATGAGTTAAAAAACACACACACCTATATAGGAGGCTCAGGCAGAGAGGGGACAGAGAAGTAGGAGGAAAATGGGGGGAGTGGCAGCTAGGAAGCCACAGGTGGAGAACCTCTCAGAAGAGAATGATACTTATGTCAAGTGAAGATAAAGCCAAGTAAGGAAAGTCTGGAAAGTGCTCTTTTGCACTCAGCAACTAGAGGGTCACTGGTGTGGTGTGCTGGTAAAGATTGGGGATGGGGGAAGCCTGATGTACAGTGTTCGCCAATTTCTGTGGTATAAATACTTTCACCATGGATGGTTTTAAGCTACCAAGCTGATGTTACTGAATGTGACTCTGGGAAGAGAAGCATCAACTCGTGGGAGCTGGTAAGAGCCTGCTCTTGTGACTCAACCAGTGATCTTGGCAGAAGTAGTTTTGGTGTGGTGGTGCAGGTGGCAGCTGCAGCAGTGGAGGTGGAGATAGTGAGGACTCTTGTTTCTAGAAGCTTAGTTACGATGGAGAGAAGAAAAACAAGAGAAAGGTAGCTGTAAATGGAACTTATGGATCCCACCATGGGGCAGAGAACAAGAGATGGGGAGCCCAGGGAGTTGAGTGTATTGGTGAGAGACTGGTTGTAGCCAAGAACTAAGGAGCCTGGGTTTAGTTTAAGGAAGTACAGACCTGGGTGTCTGGTAGACTGACACAAATGGAGGGGTCAGAAATGAGGTGCCTCAGGAAAGACTAATGAATCTATGTACAAAGTTCTTTCACAACTGTGTTCCTATTTCTCCCTCACAACAGTCCTGTTGTGATAGCAGTAACCATTGTCTTCATTTGAAAGCTGTGGATATGGAGGTGTACAGCAGTGAAGGGGCTTGCCCAGGCTCAGAGAGAGAAGACTGGTACCTTTTGGTTTTCAGGACACTGTTTCCACCTCCCCATTGACTAAGGTATTTTTTGGACCAGGGACTGGAATAGTGACAACTACTGTACTTTCCTCAAAATGAGTATTTACTAGCTGGAGACTCTAATACCTCCAGAGTACTAGGTCACTCATATTTTTGTTCAGCATGTTCTTACATGGCAGTTAGAGTTACCAGGCACTGTTCTAAGCATCTAATGAATATGAACTCATGTAGCCTCATATCCACCCTGTGAGGTAGATGTTTTGATCATCTCCATCAATGTTGCTGCACAGCCACAAAACTTTGTGACTTCACCATTTATTATGATTTCACACAGTTCTGTGATTTGACCAGAGTGGGCTTCTCACGCAGTTGCCATCGGACAGCAGTGAGACCAGAGTCACTTAAAGGCTTGACCACTCTGGACATCAAAGCAGTCACAGCCCAGCCCAGATTCAAGAGGGTAGAGGAATGGACACTTCTCAGTGGGGGAGTGGCAGGCACATACAGGGAGGGGAGGAATGGAAGCCAGGCATCTTTACAGAAAAGCTGCTAGAAGGGATGATTGCCAGTGAGAAGACCAAGGCACAGAGAAGTTAAATAACTTACTCAAGGTCATATGCTGGTATGTGGGGAAACGGCGTTAATCCCAGGCAGCTGAGTTCCAGAGCCTGCTAGAGGAGGCAAGCGACGAGCTCAGTAGCACAGCACAACCTCATAACAGAGCCACGGTGGTTAAGAGCACAGCAGTATTTATAGTAGAACCAGAGGGCTCCTGGGCTTATCTGTCAGGGATTTGGGAGGGAGGAAGAAATTCTAAAAATACTATGTGTGGAAAGAAATGATGAGGGTACAAACTGGGTCAAATTTCAAGGACTATATAAACAAGGCTTTTTTTCTGTTGAAGTGAAAATATGGTCTTGTGTGGCCCAAGGCAGAATGGAAGATGTCATATGTTTGCTTGTCTCTAATCAGGAAAGAGTGGAAATGCAAGTAAGTGTATAAGTGTGTGTGTTTTTTCTTTATAAGTAATTAAAACCTGAAACTTTTAGTCAGCTACTCAAATGGTCAGATGTGGGAGAGTTTCTGGCTGGGCCCAGGGAGTTAGGATGTGGGGCGGCCTCAGAAAGGACCTCCAGCCTCCTTCAGCGTCCCCTGCTGTATAATGTCATCGCCCTGAAAGTCTGGGTCTTTGCTTAGTTTATATATACCCTGGCGCCTCTAATGGAGGATAAGGAAATGACATCTATTTCAGAAAGGTTACTCACTTCGCGTGATCCGTGGGGTATCGCCGGAGAGAAGCTGATTCACTTCCAAGGGGCTGGCCGGTTTCTGTCCTAAACTCTGACAACCAGAGATAGTGTGTAGCTGAGGTCCTGCTCATCTCTAGCTTCTCGGTTTTACTGGGCCAGCCAAAAGGCCAGGTTCCACACACTGATGCAGACATGCCCCACTTCTGTGTAAATGTGGTGAGTGGGAAGAGGGGCAGGCCATTTCCCAGGTCATTCTGAGGTTTCTCGTACTAAAGACCAAAAATAAAAATTCAGGGCTACTATTTTTGTCATCTCTCATAATAATGGGACCAGACTCCTCTGCAATTGCTCACGCTGAATATGACAATATTCCAGCCACTGGGAACTCCTCACCTGTCAGTATCATTCTTACACCCAGGCAAGAAGGCCCCATTCTGGCCCTTGTCCATATGTCCCCCACTTCACGGGGCAGAAAGTCTGCAGGGGCCATTAGGGGTGTGCCCAGCCCCCAGACCACGTTCTGAGTACCCAGGACCAGAGAACTCCCTGCCCCCTTCCAGGGCCTGCTCAGTCCTCTTCCCTGCCCGTGTCACTCCCCTAGGTCCCAGGGATGGGCAAGGGCAGCTGTTTGCAGGGGATGTAGTCGTGGTTTGTGATTAGTTTCAAAGTCCATATCTGTGCGCAGGAGGCTCCCAGCACTATGGGAAGGGCGAGATCGGAGTTGGCAGGGATGGAAGCAAGACCTGGGCCCAGCCCTTCTCGTGCGGTCTCCTTCCAGCCAGAATTCCAATCTCAAACCTGGCCTCTCAGGTTGTTATGAAGGTATGTTTGTCAAGGAAAGAAAATAGGACATATTTAATTGAGAGCTTGATAGCCTGATTTATAACTTTTAAATATTTAGATACATGATATAGAGGCCTCCATCTATGTGCTTGCCCTCAACCCTGCAAATTTTTTTTTTCTCGGGGGGAGGGGGAGTGCAGGGGACTGTCACTACTGCCCCAAATGCCTGGCTTTTCATCACAGTATGTCTGTGTACAACCTCCTGCCCATACTGAAATGTCCCTTCCCACCCCCACCTCACCCCCTTCCACATACATATTTCCTCAGTATCTAGTTCCGACGCTCCTCCAGGCTGAGTCCAGGGCTGACTGACTTAGCCTCATGTGTCCAGCATCAGCGCGATGCTCTCCAACGTGAGTCATCTACTAAGAGTGCTGATGCTTCATTCTAGGGTGACCCACCAACCAGTTTGTCTGGGACAGAGAGTTTACCCAAAATGTGGGACTTTCAGTGCTAAACAGTCCTGGGAAAACTGGGATAATCAATCCCCCTTCTGGGGAAGAGGCTCTTCAGAAAGGGAAAGGGCCACAGCAGCCAGGACACAAGGAGAATTAAGTGGCTAATTTAAGTTGGAAACAAGTGATGGGACTGTTGACTCCCTACCACCCCCTCCTGAGTAGTGAGGAAACATCTAGGCCACACAGAAACTGGCTGGGCTGTAGAAGTCGGGGCTGGAAGAATGGCGGGTTACAACCGTGGGGCCCAAACTCCAGACTCTTACTAAAATCCTTTCATTTTTCTCACAAAGATTTCCTCTATTCTCATTTCTCTGAAGTCCCTCCTGGGAAACCCAGCTCATCATTCAACCTCCAGTTGCCCACACAAACCGTTTCATAGAGTCCACTCTAAGAATAAATGATGGCCTGTCTGAATCTTTCTGCCCTGCCCCCACCGCTGCCACTGCCCTCGTCCCTGCCCTGATCTATCCTGCTAAGTGTGGATAGCTATGGGTTTTTCCCGCTGAGTCCTTTTCTGTTTTTATGGTGAAGGCACCTGAATTTCCTTTAGAAACCATCCCCTCACTCCCTTATTTCTCAGCCCTACCTTCAGATCATAAGGGTCATCTGGGGGGTGGTTAGGTGGGTGGGAAACACATGACCTGGTTTCTAGTACACTGTATTTCTACATCTCAACAAAAGAACAAGGAAACTAAGTCACGATCTTCTCAATTGTTACAGACAGAAGGATTGGCTTGAAGAAAACCTAAATCCAAGGGCTCAAGCAATGATATTCTCTTTCTCTCTCGTTCTCTCTCCTTCTCTCTCTCCCTCTCCTCTCTTCTCTGCTATCCTCTATGTTGGCTTCAGTCTCAGACTGGTTCTCTCTAATTGGTGGCAAAGATGTCCATGCTAAAAAGAAAGTCCTCCTCCCCCCCAAAACATGTTTCCAAAGAGAGCAAAGACACTTCTAGTAATAATCCCCTCTAAACATCGGTCTGAATTCAAACCCAGGACATTCAACATCATTGGTGACACTCATAATCTCTACTAATACAGATTATACACCTCCTTCTAGGACACAGTGAAGAAAAGTCCATCAAAATGCCCACAAAACACATTGCATTCAGCTAAAATTAACTGAGCCAGGCACTATGCCAGATGCTTTTGTCTTTATTCCTCAGAAGAACCTGGAAAGAAGGTATTGTTGTCACTATGTAATCAATGCAGAAAAGTCCAAGGACTTCGCCACTCTGAGAAACGAGAATCCACGCAGGAAATGAGAACCCGGTTAACCGGCAGTTCCTCAACTTCAGGTATCAACGTGCTGGTGTTCAGACTACACCCCTTTCCGTTTCACTTCTCCCCTCTGATGCTGCTCAAGGAACACTGGGCCTTCACTTCTCACCACCGTTGTCTGATCGTTCAGTGACTTTTACGGGTGAAAGCAAGCACACTCAAACAGGTGACCCCAGCAACGTAGACATTTATGAAGCTCTTTCTACTCCAGTTTCCAGAAACTGTCATGGTGAAGGGAAATAACTTCTCTGTAATTAGAAAGGGTGGGAAGCGGGCTACTGCAGGCATATGTGCTTAATATGTGTGTAGTAAAGAGCTAATCAATGTACACGCTGAAAAAAATAGTTTTTTTCCAATAGTACAAAAAGGTACAGAGAAAAATAAGTTTCCCTGTCATTCTGTCCCCAGGCTTCTCCCTGGAGGCATGCACTGTTGCAGACCTTGTGTGTCCCTCCAGCTATCCTCTGCCTATCCAAGTATGTAGGTATCTATGAACATATATTTTTATTTCCTGTTTCTGTTTTTTACGTAAATGATAGCACACCACACATAGCATTCAATACTTTATTGAGTTTATTGAACAATAAATTTACTCGGTGAGTTTATTAAAGCTTCTGTGATGCATTATATGGACGTGTCTTATTGTTTTAATGCCTGCGTAGTACTCCACTGTATGAGTTTCTAACCAGCGTCCTACTGAAGGACATTTAAGTTGTTTCCAGTCTTCTCTTTATTCATGCATTTTAGACAGATTTTTATAACAAAGATGGAAAGAAACAGAAAAAGGTTTTGCTTAACTCTCATTTATCCAGAAAATCCAATTAATAGAGGCCCCACTCTGTTCTGAGGGTGCCTAGTAGTTTGGGTCAACATAATTCAAATTCTGAGCTTGCAAGCAAAAGTTTTCAAAATTATTTTGCTCTGCATTAAATACAAACTAGACAGAAGTGCCTCTGTCTCAGAGATGATCTGCTGTTTACACAAAATGGGATGTGGGAAGGAAACAAGAGCGTACGCATAAGAGAGAACCTAAGAGAAGATGGATGAAAACTGGAACCCGGAAGCAGAACCCTTCTCTCTCTCCACATCACCTCATCTCTGTGTCCCTCTTGTGTCACTTTTATTCAGTTCTCTTTGTGCTGACCAGCTTTCTCTGCAGTGCAAGATGCTGGCCAGCTCTACAGGACCTCACAGGAAGAGTCTCCATCAGAGACTGAGTGTCATCTCAGTGTCCTAATTGCCAATTTCTGGAAAAAGAATCTAATTCCCACCCTTCCCTACCCCCCACTGAAGAGATTGGGTCCCCTTGGTTCGTTTACTCCCGCTCCAATTAGCTCTGGTTAAAGGGACAAGGCTTATTAGAAGATGGCTGCAGAGACCTGATCCTGAGGGTCAACCCCAATAATCAGAAGGGTAATGGGCTGGGAGAGGCCCTCAAGTGCTGCCATGTGGTCCCCCTGGGACAAGAGCTGCTTAGTCAGTAACTGCATCAGCGTGATCCTTGACACCTGTCATGAGGTCTTCAACTTTGCTGTGCAGCTTTCTAGCCCAGAGTCTCCCATTAGAAATGGACCCGGACAGTTATAGAAAGGCCTGGCTGACAGGTGGGCCAGGCCTTGTCCAATAGCAGCAGTGCACAAGTGTTTGCGGGTGAGAGGACGTGTGTGATTTGGGCAGGCATTTGCAAAGGATGCCTCATCCCCTGAGCCACACACATAAAAGAAGTGAACTTATTTTGACAGTGTTTTCACCTTATTTTGTCAAATTGCAAACATGTTATTCTTAAGAAATTTCGTAAACTGAAATATGTGAGACTTGTTTTTGAATATGTTCTTTTTGAGGAAAGCATTTAAAAAAAAAAAGAAAACTTGTTTATGTCTGGAAGATGAGTAATGTAAACAAGCTGTCTGCATTTGAGAGAAGTCTGATGGAGGTAGGGCTAGGATCTACGCTTAAACTCCTGACTGCTGTAACCTCCAAATTCCCAGTAAAAGTTTTAGCGTGAAAGCCCCGTCTGCCCTACCCTCAATGAACATCAATCTTGCGGCATCTCTAAGAATGATGAACTGGACACACAGGCCTGGAGGGAACGCCAAACTTTGTGTGGACCGCAGAGGTAAATCTCGCCAGTAGAGGTCACTGACGTTCCAGATAAGACTCAGCAGCAGCTGAGCACATCCCAGGGAGCTTTCATCTACCCCTCCATTAATTTGCTCCCTACCTAGTTTACGGAAGGAAGTAAATGTCAACGTGGCACAAACCAAGTGTGTGCATACTATCAGCGATTTTTCTCAGCAGTACTTTACCCTTTGATATCCCAAACCTGAGGGTTTTTAGTTTAACATTAAGTTAATACTCAGAATAAGACTGGCAGTAACTTGAGACACAAAGGGTACAACTCAGGGAGAGGGGTGAAAAGAGGCAGGCTGTGGACTGCCTACAAAGAATGAGAAGCATCTATGAGCCACCTATGGGCCAGGAGCTAGCCATGGACAGTAGCTGCATCCAGTGGACCAATTTGTCAGCATTATCTAGTGGCCACCAATGGAGCAGAGAGATGCCACCAAGGGCCATCTACTCATTAAGGGTGGAGGGGAAGAAACTGCATTTGTAGGATGGGGGAGGGAGTACTAGGGCACCTGAAAACAATTGTTGCCACATGGCAGCACCCACAGTTTATAGTGACCCAAGGCTAAGAGGCTGCCATCCTCAGAGGCCAGGTGAGAATACCAACTTCATGAGCCATTAGGATATGTGACCTGTTCCCTACTCAGGTAGCCAGGTAACTGTACCTCACAGCCACTGGACAACTGACGTGTGATGGTCCTATGAAACCAGAAAAGAGATACAGAGGCAGCAGGAGTTCCCATGGGAAGGGAAGGAAGCGGTCCATTTATCTGTGAAGAAGCATGTGACCTAGGCCTAAGCCAATCAAAACACTGCATTTCCTCAGTCAGTAATTGGCTCAACAATGTGCATGCGACTCACTCAGAGCCAATGAGACTTATTGACTCCTAGGAATGCTGTAAGACAGGTGTGTTTCTCTCCTGACTGGAGTTGGAGCTGAGAAGATACAGAGTTTGGAGATACTGCCTCCTTCTTGTCAGCATAAGGGAACACCTGGAGCTGAGTGGGGCCACCTTGGAGCTCCTGAGATTATGACTAACACAAAGGAAGAACCTCAAGGTAGGAGGAAATTGAGTCCCGATGACATTGTTTGAACCCTGAATCCGGTCACACGTTAAGTTCATTCTACTCCTGGGTTTTGGTGAGCCAATGAACCGCTGCCTTCCCCATGTGCCAATTAGAACTGCATTCTTGGACCTCCTGTGGTGGGAGAGATGAAGTTTTCCCCAAGCCAGTTCTGATTTCTGATACCCTGAGGATTCCTTGTATTGAAGTTGATCTGAGATAAGCCCAGTTGGCCAAGGCAAGCTGCTCAGGCTCAAAAGGTCACCCAAAACTTATTCTCTCACAAATAGCCGGACCATTCTGAATCTTTGTGACCACTCCTGACCCCTGAGAAGGAGCCAACAAGTTCAAGGCATGACTTTGAACTTGAAGGTTAACACGGAAACACCAGCACTCCTATTACATATCATCACACATTTAGAAGCATCTCACTGAAACTGAAGTTGAAATTTCAACTTCAGAGTTAGAAGAGCTTGTAGTAGGAGAGGGTTGATAAATTAATTGGACCATTCCCATGCTTACCAATTTAAAATGTATAAAGTATCATTGATTTTTCTCTTTACTCAAAGTTTGGCCTTTATCCCTATCTTTTAGCAACGGTAAAAAAATGTCTGTTCTCTTTTGTTCCTTTTTGCTTTTTTTTTTAAAAATCAAAGTAAAACATAACCACAATAAAGTGCACAAATCTTAAGTGCATGCTTGCTAGGTTTAACATATGTACTCATAAAACAAGTGACTTTTCCTCTCTGGATCTGTGTCCTCAGCTGTCAAGTGACTGTTAGTGAGGCGGCCTTTCTTAAGTCTCTTCTCAGACTCTCTTCCAAGCCAGTGACACCTATTTTGCATGTTTCGATGCAATAGCACCTGTCTCACGATTGCAGTTACCCCACACCCGGTGCAGTGGCTCCGCATGGTTGGCCCTGGATAAGTTTTTATTAGGCTGAGCTGCCTCTGACACAATATACAGAAGAGCCCAGCTTTGGGAGCCGGAGGCTGTTGACCAGAGTCCACAGCCCATGACCCACGGTCATCACAGTGTGCACAGCACCTGGCTGAGGGGAGCCGGGGGTCCCCATCACCACCACAGTAGTAAATGCTCACATGCGGAGGATCTAATAGATATTTACTATCTGCCTGGATGGATGGATGGATGGATGGATGGATGGATGGATGGATGGATCTCAGTTCCAAATCCTTCAGGATGAGAAAAAGACCTAAACAAAGAAGGAGCCGATTCTGAGGTAAGCAGGCTGTTGTCTTGACAGGAAAAAAGGGATACCCTGCCCATCCATCCTGATGCTTATTGTTCAAATCAATTTCCAGTTCCCCTGTAGTGTAACTGCACAATCCAACTCCTCGGAAGTCTTTTGGAGCCCAGCACATTGCTTAAGCCATCATGAAACTAGATTGTTTATGAATTGTTTGCTGAAGGGTTTGCTTTATGCCTGATAGTGTTAGATCAGCCGGGGAAAATGTATGTATATCAGTTAAGATGCTTTGGATTTCAATCCTCAGAAAAACCAACTTAAGATGTTTCAAAGTAGGCAATTCTGAAGCTCAGTTGTATCAACACGGACTCAGATCTTTATTCATATCTGTCAGCTCTGTCTGTAATATCCATCCTCACGGGCAGAAGATGGCCAAAACCAGTTGAAGCATCAGGCCCTCACACAGGTCCAGGAACAAGGAGACTGGGCAGCATGGTAGGACTTTCTCCCTTCCTCAAGGCCCTCAGCAGTCCACAGTGTAGATCAGTCCTTGTCAAAGAGTAAAGAGATGGCCACAATAAAGATTATCACCTGGGATTGGGCTCATGGTCACCAAATAACTATAAAACGGGATCTTTGAGCATGGAAGGAGCAGACATAAATTATGAGTGAGGAACCAACATGTTTGCCAGAACATGACCACGTTGGCGGTCACTGGCAATCATCCAGGTGGATTCCGATTCAACTAAATAAATTATTTTTTAACTTTAAATCATCCATTGCCAGAGTAAAATTGGATGACAGCCATTGACCATTGACCAGGCAACCAAGGGCTCTGTGCAAATAGTTCTAGTGGCTTTTGGAGGCCCTTGGTGACAATGAGGGCCTTCTTGCTCTGTTTACCACAGATTCTCTCCAGCAAATGCAGACTCGATAAGTGTACTCGGCCTCTTCCTGGGTAAAGGTCACGGCTCAGGGAGAAAGCAGCTCATTGTGTGGCCTTACAGAACAGTCATCATTTGTTCCTTCGCAGTGAAACTCAGCAGTCTGGGGACAGAACTGAAAACCATTTAACTTCCCTTGTTAGCTCCACCTCAAGAGCACACCCTCGTGAGCCTGGATAAATGGCTTTGTGAGGGAGGCATGTGAGGGTTGGCAATGACCCTGGGAGGTCAAGAGGTTGAGGGCAAGGGGTGATTTCCCAGGAAGTACCCAAGATGTCACCTAAGAGGCTCATGTACTAACAAGTGGCCTTTTATTTCCACCCTTTCTCCACGGTTATGGAGGCAGAACGAAGGTTATCCTAATCCTAGATGCAGGTGGTGTGTGTGTGTGTGTGTGTGTGTGTGTGTGTGTGTGTGTGTGAAAGAGAGAGATCAGGATCTGTGTATGTGTATGAATGTGAGAAAAGTGGGCAGGGCCCAGAGACCGGAGAGGGAGTTGTGCCTGTTGTAATTAACCCACCCCCAGGGATCACCCTGGGTCCACAGGGTGCCACTCTTCCCTCCCTCCCAGAGTTGGGAGGAGCCCATTGGACCAAATGGGTGAAAGAACAGGTATGTGCTGTATCATTACCATTGTCATGTGCTCTCTTGGCCTCTTTTCTACCTTTGTCAATGTTTTGCTTTACTCATTCTTTCTCCTTGTCTCTGCATGTGGCTGCAGTAGTTAGGAGCCCCCTTCCCCAAGAACAGAGTATGTGTATCACTAGAGGCACCCACGATAATTTCAGGGGCACAGAGACAAACATTTTGTAGCTTAACAGATTATGCATTTATTATACTTTTATCACATACACATACAAAAAAAAATTGTGATGAGAATTACAATGTGTAAGATGCCCATGAGAATTCCACTGGTGCTTGAGCTCTTCCTCCAGAAGAATGTTGAGCTCCCCTACAGGGTGGAGGAAAACAAGACCCAGATGGAGGGAATTTGAATGGCCTTTTGGACCATAATAGTAGTGCCTTCAGTACTTAAAAATCATGTCTCTGGGCTCCTAATCCAATGCTCATCTCTCCACACCATATATCTGTCTCATCTGGAACACTTTCTATTTTTACAGTAACAAAATTCTTGTAAATTACTCAGTGGAAATAGCTGCTTTCTAGAGGACAATACAGGGAGCTGGTAATTTCTGGTTTCTAATTCCACTTTCATCGAAGTCTTTTAAGAAATCTCTAATTCTTTTTTTCTTTTTAGTCCCTCATCCAGGAAATTACAGGATATTACTGACATTTCACTGGGTTTTTTAAGAATTTAAAAGGTAATAAATAACTATATCCTGGTTTCAAAGAAAGTTTAATTGAAATTAAATTTCAATACCCCAGATAAAAAGCTACATCATATGCAAGATTACATAGCTCACGTTTGTACCAATCTGTTTTATAAATTTCTGTTTTCTTATGACAGACGCAATGTAACTGAGACATCTAGTGTCCAATCCTAAGAAAAACAAATTTCCACTGATTCTGGGTTTAAAGAATTCGCCAAATCTGTTTATGGCACTTGTGAGTAAAACTACGAATTCCACCCTCCCCCCCATCCCACCCCAATCTTGGAAAACCCACCTGCTTCCTGGGCTGAATCCTTTCCCAAGTGAAAAATATTTTCATATCACAGAAGTTCATGAAATGTTTCCCACATTTAGTATTCTTGTTATAATAGTGTTGACATCCACATGGATAAAATCCATCCCTTCAATCCCATCCCATCCTTCTCCAAGTTTTTAAAGCAATTGTCCCCATAGAAAATGCATCTCTTCTTCAATGACATTTGAGTCTAGAGTCACATCTTGTTTTCTAGATTACCAGTCACCAAGAATGTCCTCAAGAAGAATGTACATGTAAACTCAAGGTATTTAAATTAATTTCTATATACACAAAATGTGTGTTATTTAAATTATAAAATATTTTATAAACTATAAAATTATAAAATGATTTTATGTTATATAAAATATACATACATAAATAATATGTGTTCATTTCTGTCACATAATGAATAATGTCATACCATAACTTTTTAAGTGAATCATATCTTAAATACAGTACCAAAGCAAAAACAGCAAAAGAAAAAAATAGATAAATTGGACATCATCAAAATTAAAAACTTTTGTGTTTCAAAGGACATCATCAAGAAAATGAAAAGATGACCCTCAGAATAGTAGAAAATATTTTAAAATAATGTATTTGATAAAAGATTTTTTATCTAGAATATGTAAAGTACAATTACAACTCAATAATAAAAGACAAAATATAGTAACCTAATTTAAAAATGGACAAAAGATCTAAATAGAGATTTTTCCAAAGAAAATATACAAATGGCTAATAAGTACATAAAAAGATGCTCAATGCCACTAATCATCAGGGAAACACAAATCAAAACTACAATGAGATACCACTTCACATCCAGTAGAGTGGCTATAATCAAAAAGACAGATAATAACAAGTATCGATGCAGATGTAGAGAAAATGGAACCACTGAGCACTGCTGGTGGGAATGTAAAATGGTGGAAACAGTCTAGCCATTCCTCAAAGGTTAAACATAAAGTTACCATATAACCCAGCCATTCCTCTTCTAGCTACATATCCAAGAGAAATGAAAGTATATGTCTACACACAGACTGGTACACAAGTGTTCATAAAAGTGTTATTCATAATAGCTAAAAAGCATAAGCAACCCAAATGCTCACCAACCAATAAAAGGATAAATAAAATGTGGTCTAGCCACACTGTGGAATATTATTTGGCCATAGGAAGGAATGAAGTACAAATACATGCTACTGCATGAACAAACCTTGAAAATGTTATGCAGAGTAAAAGAAGTCAGACAACAGAAGATCACGTAGTGCATGATTCCATTTATATAAAATGCCTAGAGTAGGCAGATCTATAAAGATAGAAAGTAGATTAGTAATGCTTAGGGCTGGTTGGAGGGAAATGGAGAGTGACTCCTCATGGGTATTGAATTACATTTTGGGGTGAGGAAAATATTATAAAATTGATTGTGGTGATAATTGTTGAACGCTGTGAATGTACTAAAAACCTTTGAATTATATATTTTAAATGAGTGAATTGTACAGTGTATAAATTATATCTCAACAAAGCTATTATTAAAAAGTGAATTATAAGTAGCTACATATTTTAAATAATCAGCAAAATGATTTTTTAAATGTACTGTCACCCCTCCCCTGAACACTTTCATAACCTTCATTTCTACCCATCTCGCAAACGCTAAGGCAATCTCCTTGGATGTCTCTGCAATGGAATTTGTGACGATCTCTGCTGAAGTTAATCCTAAATTAAGGCCCTTCCAGATGAAAATAGATCTCATTCATTCTAAAAAGAAGAAACCAAGTTCTCTGCTGGAGGGAGGACCTCAGAAATAAATCAACCAATCAAAGTAAGTGGGAAAAGGACATGGGGAAGGAGGTTAAATATAAATCAATCTGTAGCCTTGGCCAGTTGCTGCTGCTGTTGATAAGAAGAATAACCCCGCATACAGATTCCACACCAGGTGGCCATTGGGCTGTTGTAAACAGCAGAGGATTGTCTACCAGTAATGCTGACCTACTGTCCCAGTCTACCAAGTTTCCCAGGATGTGGGACTTTCAGTTTGAAAATGGAAATAATCCAGAAAAAAACAGAATGAGTTTTTAATGGGTAAGGTAGACTTTGGCGCAAGGAAAGATATACACACACATTAACATGTGTCTGAATCAGTATTCAGTTCACTTAAGTTTAAGTTTAAAAATATAAACTTGAAGTCAACTTATAAATATGGTTATTTTATTCACAAGTATGTTTGTTCAAAGTATATGTAAAAGTAAATTATGTGTAAAAATAAGAATAATCTTTTTCTTTCATCTTTGAAATAATGCAAATTTCAAAGGTAATACGTATTTCCTAAACAAATAACTCTTTATATGAATTGACTTAACTAAATTCCCTTAAACATTTTAAACAATATTTACAAATTTAATGCAGGTCCCCTCAAGTATTTCAGTTGCCTAACAGAATAGAGTTACAAACAAAATCTTATTGAATTCATCAAAAAGTAATAAATATATTAAATAAAAATTATAGAAGTACTAAATCAAATCCACGTAAACATTCAAACTCTGTTTACAGATTTAATTATATTAACATGTTCTAAAGTCTCTTAATTTTTCCAGTAGCATAAATAAGAAACACTCACAGATTAAAGCGACGAATACAAAACTTGTAGTGAACTCCATTTTTTAAATAGTATCAGTCAATTTACTTTTTTGGGCCCAAACTTTTTTCTCTATCTTCCCAGGGCTTCAAGAGCTACAGAGCTGCGATCTCAGGTCCATGGAACGTGAACCCAGGACCCAGGATGCCGTTCACTGACGTGCAAACCTGTGCCTGTTGATATGCTGAATCTCATTTTAGAGTATGAGACCCTCTAAATCCGTGTGTCCCCATCCGCAATCTCTGCCTTAACCTCTTCTATAACTTTTACTTTTCTGATTTGAACTAGAGATTCTGAATCCTATGTGTACTCAGCCGGCCTGTTCCCCTGCATTGAAGAGATTTTCCCTTTCTTTATACCTGCCTAAAATGTTGTGTTCAAGTATTCTAAAATTCCGTGATGATACCCTTTTACACATTTAAAGCGCTTTGCAAATATAAAGAAACATACGGCTATAAATGTTGCTGCCAGTATTATTTGGCCAACATTTATTAGCTCCTTCATATCAATTCTCAATTAATACTTTTTGAATAGGATATAAAGGGTGAACCAAAATTCTATAATAATAGTCGTATTTTGGAAAATGGTGAGATGATTCTAATAGTTCATCTGGAAGAGAATGCAATCATGAATGGTTAGAAAAATGCCTAGAGTAGGCAGATCTATAAAGATAGAAAGTAGATTAGTAATGCTTAGGGCTGGTTGGAGGGAAATGGAGAGTGACTCCTCATGGGTATTGAATTACATTTTGGGGTGAGGAAAATATTATAAAATTGATTGTGGTGATAATTGTTGAACGCTGTGAATGTACTAAAAACCTTTGAATTATATATTTTAAATGAGTGAATTGTACAGTGTATAAATTATATCTCAACAAAGCTATTATTAAAAAGTGAATTATAAGTAGCTACATATTTTAAACAATCAGCAAAATGATTTTTTAAATGTACTGTCACCCCTCCCCTGAACACTTTCATAACCTTCATTTCTACCCATCTCGCAAACGCTAAGGCAATCTCCTTGGATGTCTCTGCAATGGAATTTGTGACGATCTCTGCTGAAGTTAATCCTAAATTAAGGCCCTTCCAGATGAAAATAGATCTCATTCATTCTAAAAAGAAGAAACCAAGTTCTCTGCTGGAGGGAGCACCTCAGAAATAAATCAACCAATCAAAGTAAGTGGGAAAAGGACGTGGGGAAGGAGGTTAAATATAAATCAATCTGTAGCCTTGGCCAGTTGCTGCTGCTGTTGATAAGAAGAATAACCCCGCATACAGATTCCACACCAGGTGGCCATTGGGCTGTTGTAAACAGCAGAGGATTGTCTACCAGTAATGCTGACCTACTGTCCCAGTCTACCAAGTTTCCCAGGATGTGGGACTTTCAGTTTGAAAATGGAAATAATCCAGAAAAAAACAGAATGAGTTTTTAATGTGTAAGGTAGACTTTGGCGCAAGGAAAGATATACACACATATTAACTTGTGTCTGAATCATTATTCAGTTCACTTAAGTTTAAGTTTAAAAATATAAGCTTGAAGCCAACTTATAAATATGGTTATTTTATTCACAAGTATGTTTGTTCAAAGTATATGTAAAAGTAAATTATGTATAAAAATAAGAATAATCATTTTCTCTCATCTTTGAACTAATGTTCCATTAACCTGCAAATTTCAAAGATAATACGTATTCCTGCACATATATCTGATCTCTGGAAAGAAAAGGTAATCTGAGCACAAAAATGGTGATAGAATTATCATAAGGAAAAAGATTATGGACTTATAAAAATTGATGATTTCTATGTGATGGAAATACTACAAACAAGGAGAAAGAGAGAGAGAGAGAGAGAGGAAAGAGGGAGAGACTAGGAGAAAATGTCAGCACATCACATATGCATAAAATGGTTCATACCTGTTGTAGGTAAATATTTCCTAGAAATCAATGAGAAGAAAACATTCTCCCCTCTTTCACCTCCCCATCTAAAAGGATGACAAAAACCTTCCACGGCTGATATAGAGCCAGGAACCATGAAAGGAAAACAAAGATAAAATAGCAAATGCTAAAACACAAATCTTTAAAAAACAGTTTAGAAATCTGTCCAGAAGTGGAGACAAGCTCACGAATAATTCCACTTTATAACATTAACATGATAAAAACCACTGACAAGTGACAATGGGAACTCAACATGATTTGAGTCAATAAGCATTTCTCCTAACGGGAACCAATAGGCCAAGGTGTGCATATGTGTTTTACATCTAATATTTTAAAATATATGTGTCCTTTATGTGATGGCCCGATGGCTCAGTTGGTTACAGCACAAGCTCTCAATGACGAGGTTGCTGGTTCAATTCCAGATTGGGATGGTGGGCTGCGCTCCCTGCAACTAAAGATTGAAAATGGCAACTGCATTTGGAGCTGAGCTGTGCCCTCCACAACTAGATTGAAGGACAATGACTTGGAGCTGATGGGCCCTGGAGAAACACACTGTTCCCAAATATTCTCCCAAAAATTTTTAAAATAAATAAAAATATAAATAAAATATATGTGTCCTTTAAAACATATTAGTAACATCTTTGGCCAGGATTCTATTAACCATTATTTTCATGCCTTTCCAGCTCTAAACAGATATTTACAATAATGACTGAGGAACTGCATGTTTTTGAAATTTCTTTTCAATAATCTTTTATCAATGGAAGTCTTGCCACGCTGTCACCATAGAATGTATTTCTATCACAAACATCTGTGTCTTCAAGTGACTCCTCCTGCACAGCACATAAAGTAATTCTATTAGTTGTTCCATTGCCTGACTACTTTTGTGTAACAAAATTTTACTACAATTTGATATAGAAGATTCCTTTATCTGAAATGCAGAAAATGGGATTAAACAAAGATACTATTTAATGGAGAAAGAATAATGACACTGTCAGTTTAGCTGAGGAAATGAAGCCAAATTTTAAAAAATGTAAAAAGTTTCTAAATGCCAGAGAAGAGCCTCAATGAGCAAAAGTTAGAAGGAATTGCAACATGTTTATTTGCACAGAGATTTGTGATTGTGCAAAAAGCTGGATTTTCTGTTTTATCCAACAGGTGGCACTACACTAGCACCCTGCCTTGTTGAACGCTTGCTGGGGAAAGAAGGCTGCCAGGAGCCACCGAGACCACTTCCTGTAGCAGCGATCATGGGATCCATTTTTTGTCTGATTGTGGCCTTCGAGAACCTCATTCTGTCACAAAACATAACAACACAGGACCACACACAGAAAGGCACTTCGTAAAGTGTACTTGTTGAGGCTGATTCAAATCATTCTTCCTAGAGGTAAATTCATTTATTCATTCATCCCCTGCTTGGTGCTGAAGATTCAATAGTGAAGAAAATACACAGACCCTGTTTTTTATGGACCTTATAGTTTCGTGGAGGAAATAGAGACTACTGAAATGTTCACATTAATGAAATAATCACCAACTGCGGTGATTCAATAGAAAAGTAAAAGCCATGTAACAAACAGTACAGACATCAGGACAAGGTGAATCAAGGTAGAAATCCTGTATAAATGTGAACTAAATTCTGTGCAGAATGAGATAGGGATTGTCTAAAATGTTGACATCTACCCTGTGCATATCTATTACATTATCAGGCGTATCTGTGGTACTCTTTAAAATCATTCCCCACCCCCACCATGGTAACCAATAGACACAATCACCAACAGACACAGAAAAAGTGCCCCATTCACCTCCCACCAAACCTTACACTTCAGCCAAAGTCTTAGAGGGTTCCACACTTTCTCTCCTAAATGGCTTTTCTTCCTCTAGCCTCTCACCCTCAAAATGCAGTAATTCCATCAGAGGCTGCACATACCTACAACTGAAATTTCCCCAACGTGGTTTTCTTTGTGTCAATTTCCTTCTCATGAAATGTTCGACGCTCTTCCTCTCTCAGAGCTGACATTCTAGTTTCTCACACTGTTACTTAAGGATGTCCATGACATGCTCTAACTTCCTTTTAGTCCCACCTCCCATCGGCCCCTGTACAAATCCTGGAGGCAAAGAAGCATACCCACCAACCCTGAAATAAATATTGCCTACCTCCCTTCCCTACCTCTGTTCCATGCCTTTGCTCCATGCCATTCCAGGCATGTGAAATGGCTTTGTCTCTTATCATAAACGATGCCTTCCTTAAAACAAAATCACCAAACCTCGATGATAGAAATAATGGTTTGTTTTAAGCATACTTGCTTGGCAAAATAAAAAGTTGATAACTCAGTGTTAGTCACCCCATTAAAAATATTGTGTTACACTGATCTTTTGTTGCAGAGTCAGGGAAGCACAACCTTATGAAGACATCTCCCTTCACAGGCCTGGGCCTGACTCCATTTGGAGAGAAAATGAGCCCACACCTGAGAGGAATGTCCTAGTCCCAAGGCCCCTGAGAGTCCAGGCCAAGGGACCTGGAGGATGGCAAAGAACCCTTTTTTTCTGTTTGTTACGATTTGCCCTCAGAGTTCTGGTTTCCTGTCTGAGGACCTACATTTTCTTCCTGCCATTCACTGGACAGACGCGGTCTACCCACAGGGCTGCGGTCTTGGCCTTGCAGGCCTCTATGGAACAACCACATTAGAACAGGCCACGTGGTGGGGACAATTATCAGTGTGTATGCTAGTGAGTATAGAGTTTTGAAATACCCAGACATGCTGCTTTCTTTTATGTTTCCTATACTGACCCTCCCCCCATATTTCCGGAGGGTTCCATTTGCCTCAGAGAGGTTTAGGATTGTTACAGAAGAAATACAAAGAAAAAGAGAAAGAGAGGGGGAAAAAAAGTTAAGTATCAACCTCCAAATAAGATTTTAGGGTTTTTCAGCCAAATGATCTTAAAAGCTAGGTTTTGTAAGAGAGAAAAGATGTTTTAGATTCCTTTATTTCTCTTGTTGACATATCAAAAACAAACCTGATGAGGTAAGTCCTGGGACTTAGGGAAGTCCAAACATAGGGAAGTCCTGGGATAGACAGGAAGACAAAGAGGAAAACCACCCTCTCAGTCCTAGTGAACTACATAGGGAAACAAGAGAGAGGTGGAGGTACTGTCAGAGGTAACTCTAATCTCCCTTCTCCTGATTCTGCCCAAAGCAGGGAGGTTTGTTAAGTAGGTGGAGGAAAGATTGAAGGCGTCTGAAGACTTCATCTTTGGGACTCTGGGAGGAGCTCACCTTGTAGGTTGGCTGGCACCACCCTGGGAGTGGCTATATCAAGGTTTAACTCAACAGTACCATGTGATTCTGCAGGGAGAGAGGCGGAATGTAATTTTCTGGGCTGCCCTCAGGACCAGTAGGGAATAAATTGGACCAAGGAGTTCCCACCTGCTCCTGCTGCAAAGAGGCCTGGAAAGTAGCTGAGCTGAGAGCCCATAGGCCTCCACGTGTCGGCCATCAGGAGAAAAAGGTGAGTCAGCAACAAGACAGGGGGTGGATATTCTAGGAAAGAGCCAGATGGAGGGTGTGGGGTCTGTGGCAGCAGGCAGAGCAGAGACTGAGTCATCAGGGAGAACTAACAGGCCCTTCCAACCCAGGAGGGACCACAGGAACTGTAGCTACAACCTCAACAGCAAGTGCTCACAGAGCTCCCAGGGAGTGGATACAACCAAGGGACCACCCACCCACATCAGAAAGCAGCAAAGATGCTGCATGGACCTGAGGGTGCCATCTTTCTCTGTCATAGGGAATGCTTTAGCCACACCTCCACCAAAAACCCAGACACCATCTCGAAAAGACAGAAAGGGAGGATGCAGGTACCTAAGAGGCTAAGCATGTGTTACCTAAAGAGATGGACCATTTACCTAATATGTCTATTTAACTTGTTGTGCCAGAGTATTCTTCCCACCTGTTCGGTGGTTGGAGGCTTGAAAGGAAAATAGCAATAATTTCAGAGAAATGAAGATGCTACATCTTCTCTGCACATTTGTGAGTAGGGTGAAAAAAATCTGCAACCCTTCACACATATGAGTGTTGCCAGCTTTTCCCGTCCTCCCCGCTGCTGCTAAATTTGGTGCTTGCTCGGGCTGCTCAGTTCCTCCCATCCACCCACACCCAACTGTGAAGAAGAGCTTAGAGGGTCCAGACAGGATTTGGGGGATTTTCGATGCAGAATGGGGGAAATGGGAGAGAGAGAGAAAAGTGGTATAAGACACATGGGTAGATTCTAAGGAGAAAAGAATAAAAACCAAGCTCCTCTTGCAAGCAGCCATGAAGGGCATAAATGGGTATATTCGCATCGAGTGGGAATGGGAGAGGGACAGAGAGAGATGTAGGGAGAGAAGGGGTAGATGACAGACCATGCTGTTCTGGGGAACGAGAGGGAGGAATGGAATGGTTGAACATTAGAGGAGAGGAAATGTATTGTGATAAGAGCAGCTCTAGATTACATACTTGGATCTCATATATATTCCTTGAAATTAAGAGTAGAATTCCTATCAGGATTTTGCTTTTTTGAACCCCACCTACTTAGGGAGCTCAGCTTTGACAGGTTTAAAAACACAATGACCGTCCCGTTATACAGGAGATGCATTAATATAGAGCAGGGGTTCTCAACTGGGGGTGACTTTGCCTCCCAAGAGACATTTGGCAATGTCTGGAGACATTTTTGATGGTCACAACTGGGAGATATCATCTACTGGGTAGAGGCCAGACATGCTGCTAAATATCTTACAGTGCACAGGATAGCCCCCAACAGCAAAGAATTATCCCAGTCAAAATGTCAGTAGCGTCACGGTAGAGAAACCCTGATATAGAAAAATGGAAGAAGGGGTAGTTATTTCCTTACATCCTCTCTTCCCAAAGACTAAACGAAAAACAGCTTTTTTTCATTTGAAACATTTTTTCAAGTTGGTGATATTGATTCTTAAACAGCACTAAATACATAGAGTAATATTAGCCAAATCATAGAATTAGGGTTTCTAAAAACCTTTAAGTTGGGAGAATTCCTATTGAAGAATTCCAGTCCCTGTGGGAAAAGTTGAATATGGAGGGTTTTACAAAATTCATGAAAATCCCCCACAAATATTTTTACTCTCGATATAAAAGACACATAACTAGCACACCAAGTAAAAGCTATCACATTTAAGATATGATCAATAGAAACAACCATGGTTACTCTCCATCTTTTGCTCACTAGTAGATAATCATCAGAATGTAGCTCTCCTTCCCGTAACAGCAAATGGCAGGGAGGACCACCAGTGATGAATCAAAAGCATTGTCCCTCAGGTGGTTTATGAACGAACAAAATGGACTCTAAGAGATGGGTTTTTTTGGTGTTTTTTTTTTTTTTACTTTTATTTATTTAAAGTGTGTTTTTCCAGGACCCATCAGCTCAAGTCAAGTGGTTGTTTCAATGTAGCTGTGGAGGGTACAGCTCAAAGTGGCCCATGTGGGGATTGAACCGTCAATCTTGTTGTTAAGAGCACTACTGCACTCTAACCAACTGAGCTAACGGGCCACCCTAAAAAACGGTTTTCTAGTCTGGCACATAATGTGCAAAAATCAAACTTGTAACAGCTAGGATCATAATTTGTGCTTTAATAACTGACAAATGGTAGCTTAAATACCTAAGCATCTATTTTTCTCTCTCATAACAAGAAGGCTGGAGGAAAGCCATCCAAAGCTGGTGCAGAGGCTTAAAGATGTCGGGACAGGAATTCTCTTGGACTTTTTGTCATGGTGACAGACAGCTGTTGCATTTCCAGACATTGTATCCATGTTCGATGAAGGAAGAAGACAGGGGGCCACAGGGAGAAGGTGTGGTGGCGGCCTCATCTGTTCCTTCTACCAGGAAGAGCAACAGCCTTCTGGAAGCCGAAAGAGGACTCCTCTCCTTTCTCATTGGGTCATATAACCAACTCTAGCTGTCAGGGAGGCTGGAAAAGCAACGTTTAGCGTTACTGTCCTCTGTAGCAGGCAGCAAGGGAGAAAGAGGTGTGAAGTATCTGTTGAGTTAACCGTAATATAAAAAAACACTCCAGCTTCCAGCCTGGCATCTCTGACTAATTGGAGGCCTGTTGAGGAAAAAAATGAGAACCAGAGCTGAGAGTTGATTTTCTGAGAGATTCTGAACACGAGCAGTCCTACTTGGGTGCCTAGAATTGGGGCAGTGGCCTTTCTCACCAGGTTTGCTGACACCTGGAAGCTCTGTGGGCTCTGAGGGACCATATTCTTGGCTTAGGCCTTGGTGGCCTCACAGCAGGCACTATAAAGGAGTGAGAGTCCCTCAAGCTACTTCCTGAGTAGACACAGTGACAAAGGGAAGCCAGAGCAGGAAAGCAAGAACATAACAAACCCAGCTACCTTCACACTGTCAATGGTGCGTGTCTAACTGACCACTTGGGCACTCTTGGAAATAAACACTTACGGAGAGATTGAATTATTCACACAAGTGGAAAGTGGGGGCAAGATAAAAAAAATTGGGGGTTAATGATGTTAGCAGGATTTCATGTGTAGCCACAGGCTCATATGGCTGCCTGCCTGGAGATTTGATCATAATAACAAGTGTGAGAACAACTGGCCACTTTGAAATCAGTTTTTCCAACTTTCACAACAACCCACAACAAATGGAAGATATTTAGATCTAGCCCACTGCTAGACGGCAGTTCATGACCAATGAGTTTCTGCTCTCGTTGGTGTCTCTGCCAAAATGAGCTGCTTGTGACATACCCAGCCTCTGCCAAGGGGGAGGATTGCAAACCCCAGGCCCTGCCTCCTTCCCGTTCTCCTTCCTCATCTAACTTCTGAGGCGTTGCCTTTTCTCTACACCTAAGCTTTCTGCAAAGCCCAGGCTCAGCCCAACATGGTTATGTGGTCTGCTCTGGTTTCCCTGTGGGTTTTAAATTCAGAATGCCGAGTTCATTTATTAGCAGCTTCTCTGAGCAGGCCATCTCATTGATTTACTCATTCATTTTCATTTATTCATTCGCCATTCATCAAACATTTAGTAAGAACTATGTTCTTCTATGTTTTCTATGCACTAGAAAGGAAAAGACAAATAAAATCCTGTCCAGTCTTTTAGAATCTTACATCTAAGCAAACAAATTGGAGTGGTACATGTGTTATGAGCATTATGGTGAATGTATATATCAGGTACTATATTGGCACAAAGGAAGAAGAGGCCAATTCTATGGGGCAAAGCAGGAGGTGAATCTCAGGCATTACATATATTGAAATATTTTCAGTTGAGTTTGTTATTGAAATATAAGTAGGTATGTTGGTATGGTGGGCAGACCTTGCTGTCTACTCTACAGCTATCGGTCCCCTTTCTTTCACAAGAGAATATTGGTTTGGTTCAGCAATCAGGTCACAGGCAACAATGCACTTTTGGAAGGAAAGTCCATCTCCAGATCCAGGGACTATTGATTGGGCTAAGACAATGATCATGACTATGAATGAGATTTAAGGTCAGGTGGGAAGGAGCACTGGGAGAGGGGTGTGACTTCCAGAAAAAGCTATCTGGGAAGGGATTTCCTCCCTGATTTAAAAAAAAAAAAAAAAGGAGCAAATGC
The DNA here is from genome assembly GCF_036562045.2 of Rhinolophus sinicus. NCBI lineage: Eukaryota > Metazoa > Chordata > Mammalia > Chiroptera > Rhinolophidae > Rhinolophus > Rhinolophus sinicus. Next base: position 39,183,864 of record NC_133759.1, read on the forward strand.
TCCTTCCTGCCATTGGATGTTGAGATCTTTAGAGCTGTAGCAGTCATCTTGTGACCATGAGGCCAAAGCAGAGAAAATTGTACAGAAGCTAACCCAGAACACTGCCATCGTTGAGTTGATGAATTCATCATCCCTGGGGCTGTGTATTAAGGACACTTTTTTTGCTAATTCTTTTATTGTGGCAAAATATACGTAACATGAAATTGATCATGTTAGCCATTTTTAAATGTATAATTCAGTTAAGTACATTCATATTGTTGTGCAACCATTAGTACCATCCATTTCCAGAGCTCCTTTCATCTTGCAAAACTGAAACCCTGTACCCATTGAACAATAACTCTCCATTCCTCTTTTCCCTCAGCCCCTGGCAACCACCGTTCTACTTTCTGTCTCTAGGATTTTGACTACTCTAGGGACCGCACATAAGTGTGTGGACTCTGAGAAAGAAGATACTAAGAAGGGTGCCTGGTGGCCAACTGGGCTCAAATTAAAACAAAAAAAAACAAACAAGCCAAAAAAAGCACACAAAAAAAACCAAAATAGGGCCTAGCAGTCATTGCTGCACAGGCACCTCTCATGCGAACCACACTGAGGGAGAAGACTGCAGTAAGCTGCTTGCCTACACTGTGTTCCTGCCACCTGAGCCAACCCTTATAAAGGAGTTCCTGGAATAGTATTTCAACCAATAGGACTGAAGCTTTCCTCATCCAATTGGAGCCAAGCAGCTATATTCCTATAAGCATTTCACTGACCAGAGTAGCTCCATTCTAACCAATCAGGACAGTGCCTTTTGAGCCAATCAGACTGTGAGGATTTGGAGTTCTTATTTGCATGAGAACAGATCAATCAGGGACCAGGAGTGAGGCCTTCTGCTTATATAAGTCGGTTCCCCTGTGGGTCAGGGTCCACACTTTACCTTTCCACTGAAGACTGGAGCTGAAACACTGAATATGAAGTAACAACAGACATCTCGCAGGACCAGAGCTGAGAAGTGGAAAGAAGGACAGAGCCGAGCAGAGCTGTTTCGCTGGAGAGGGGCCTGGCCCGAGGACCACCTTGCAGCCATGCTGATTCATAATTGAGCTGTAACACTATTGAGCCATTCCACAGCCACGCTCTCTTCATAGTTGTGCTGTATCACACTTGAGCTGTTTGCACGGAATAAAGTTTCTTTCTTCATCAAATCCCAAATTGGGGATTCCTGTTAGTTTCAAATTGATGCTAATGACCATTGGTTGATAAGTGGAATCATACACATTTGTCTCTTAGGACTGACTTATTTCACTCAGCATAATGTCCTCAAGTTTTAGCCGTGCTATATCCTGTGTGAGAACTACCTTCCTTTATAAGGCTGAATAATATTCCATCACATGGATATGTAACATTTTGCTCACATACGTTCATCTGTCATGGACACTTGGATTGACTATTGTGAATAGTGCTGCTATGAACATGGGTGTAAAAATCTCTTTGAGACTGTGCTTTCAATTATTTTGGGTGTATACCCAGGAGTGGCATTGTTGGATCATGTAGTAATTCTAGTTTTCATTTTTTGAGGGTCCATAAGGACTTCTTTTTTTATGGGCAAAATAAACTAATTTCTTAAGCCATTTTCTGACAGTTTTTCTGTTACTTGCAGCCGAATGCCTCCTAAGTGGTCTGACGGGGGACGTAGGGGAGGGAATCTGGGACAAGGAAGCAGTTGAAATACAGCAGATCTGCACAGAACCATCTGGCACATTTAGGGAACTGCAAAGAGCTGGACATATCAGCCCATAAAGTCCAAGAATGTATCAGTTGTATCTGGTGTTGAAACAACAGAACCTTCCCTAGTTAGTTTAAGCCAGAAACAAATGCATTAAGTGTACTGGGTAACTAAGAGTCTCTTGGAGAGTCAGAGTCAAGTGGAAAAGCTTTTCATCCAAGATCAACACCCAAGTCACACATCTGGTCAACACACACAGCACTGTCGTTTGCACAGGATACAGTGGCCGGGGCCTCTACCACTACTGCCTCAGGGCTATGCCTTGCTATCTTCATCAGCAATGTCTTCTTCCTCATATTTCTCTCCTCTGAATTAAAGTCTCTCATGGCTCTCACTCCCTGGGAGAAACTGAGTCATATGTATGCATTCCAGCTTCAAGGAGAGACGTTGATCTTGAGAAGACTGGACACAATGTTCTGAGGCTCATTGAAATTCAGTAGAAAGAAGAGCTGTGATTGATTGGCAGTGTGTGATTGATTGGCATAGGTACGTATTATGGGAGCTTGCTATGGACTGAATGTCTGTGTCCTCCCAAATTCATATGTTGAAGACCGAGTCCCCAGTGTGGCTGTATTTGGAGACGGGGCCTTTAAGGAAGTAACTAACTAAGGTTAAAGGAGATCGTAATGGAGGGGCCCTGATCCAATAGGATTTGTGTCCTTATAAGAAGAAATGCCAGAGAGCTTGTGCTCTCTCTCCATGGGAATTCATCAAAGAAAGTCCATGTGAGGACATGGAGAGAAGTCGCCATCTGAAAGCCAGGAAGAGAGCTCTCATCAGAAACTGATTTGGCCAGACCTTGATCTTGGGGTCTGCCACCTTGGCAAGTGCAGAAGGAGCCCAGGTTAAGGGCAAGAATTCAATCTCATCCTCCCTCCCTATGTAAACCTCCCTGCCCAGGGCAGGTCTGAATCAGGCAAAGGAGATGCTTTAAGTTTGAAATGAGAAGTTTTGATTGTTATTCTGAACTAGACACATTACTGACATGAGACTTTTTGTAACTAAAAGTGACTGAACAAGTAGAAGAACCTTAATGAGACTTCACCCAGGGTGGGAGAGAAGTTTAGTCCCAGAGAAGGGAGAAAAGGACATGGAGGGGAAAACAAAATTGTATTGTACCCACAGAATTCTGCTTATGCAATAAAATAGTTGGTACAGGAATTGCTGGCGTCTCCTCCTCCTCAGCGCTGCCTGGCTCCTCCAGCCCCTTCCTTCTGGGCACCTTTTTGTCTCCAGGAGCCATCTGTACCCGTCTCATCTCACCTAAGATTCTCCTATGGTCCTGTTCTGGAGCCAGCTTCGCTGCTTTAGGGCTAAACCCCCAACCAGCTTTTTCACCTCCAAAATACCATGGAAGCTGCTCAGAAGTTGCTCTCACCATCAAGAGTGACTGACCCTAAGCACTGAGCTTCCAAACCCTCATCACTAGGAAAACTGCCCAGTGGGAGACGGCTCTTCCTAGAATGGCACTGGAGTGGCATGATTGGGGATGCGCCCTGCAGACAGACTGCATCAATGCCCATGCCAGATATTCTACTTCCTATCTGACCTGGAAGTCTTTTCACCCCTCGGTGCCCAGAGACATCATCTATAAAATGGGAATAACAGCAACTGCAAAAACAATAGTATCAACCCGTATGGGTCTACACGAAGAGTCTGACACAGAGTCAGCACTCAGAACATGGCACTATTAGTTCCTGTGCTCTGCCAGAGGGTAGAGATATCTTTTAGAGAAGTTCCCCATTATTGATGTTCCCTCGGTATTGATGTTTTCCCTCTCCTGAGCTTTGCTGAAAGAGGGGGCTTTTGGCCAGCTCTCTAGCCAGTTGCTTTCTAGTTCCACCCAAGTCTCCTTTTTCCTTCCTAAAAGTTTGAAAGAGCATCACCTACCCAAACACCTTCCACTGTCCTCCCATGGCACCGGGGAAGGAGCTGAGAGGTGACACGTTGATTTGCAACATACCATGAGTACAGCCAGATGGGTCTCCAGCCCCAACCTCCTTCCCTGACTGCTGGAGGCACAAACTCAAATGTGTGCCAACCAGATGAGTGACAAGGTTCTAAGCCTCAGGAGACCTTAGTTATGTCTTCAGAACATGAGAATCAGCTGGGTCATGGCCTCAGGTCCTCTGGCCTGGTTCTCGCCAACTGGATGGAACATGTCTCCAGGGTTTATGATGAATGGACACATCTGCCCAGACAAGTAGAGGAATTCCTTGAATACAGAGTAGCAGATAAAACTAGTGCACGATGGCCCAACTTTCCAGCTTTCTTTTCAGACTCATTGCTGTTTCAGTCTGAAATGACAAGAAAAGTACGGTGGAAGTGGAGTGTATACGCCATCAAGTTCAAAAGGAGGGAAACTGAGAAACAACTGAGGTCAGATTTGCCTAGGGGCATAGACTGTCCCATGCTTCAACATTCAGGCCATTGGTGTCCTCCTCTGGGACGTGAGCAAATTTGAAAATATTTTTAATGGAGGAGCTGGAAGCTTTAGGATAAAAACTTGTCCATATTTTTAGACACATCCTTGTTATGGCCAGATTTGATCTTGAGTAAAATATTAAAAGTATATTTGAACTAGTCTGCAAAAATATTTTGAATATGTAAGTTCTCACCTTCCACCACTCCAGCTTTTTCAAAAAGAAAAATGCTGAATGGTTTAGAGACTATTTGTACAATGTAACTGAGTGCATAATGCTTAATATAAAAATGGTACTCTGATGAGATGATTGGGGAAATCAACTCATCATTGACCAAAAGAACTTGCCTTCCCACTAGTACAGCAAAAATATTTCTGCCTCACGAATATACAGCCCTATGAAAATGATCTCTGTGTAAATATTAAAAAGCAAGCACATTTCTCTTTCCTAACTCACCAGAAAGAAGGTAGTAAATAACTCAGGCCCAGGAGATAATCCCTCACTTGCCATGTTATAGGTTGGTGGGTGCTGATTCAAAACAATGCTGTATAACTGACAAGTTCCAGAATTAGTTTCTAGCTGGAGGACATGTTAAGAGGCAATGCGGTTTTCCTACCTCAGCCACCATTGAAGCAAGCCAGTTTATGGGTGAAAATGACTGAATGGGTTAAAAACTGGTGAAGAAATAGGAAAAGACGTGGTAATGAATGGTTGCTCATCAGAACAGAGTGGGCAGAGATAGGAGTGATAGGCTTTAAACACATTCATTAATAATTTGAGGAAGGAAGTGAACTGCAAGTTGTGCGTGATGCAATATTGTTCCAGTTACTAAACATCATGAAGAAATGAGAGGAACTGTAGACGAATTTAAAACACAATGCAAGGGCAATAAAGGGAAAGAGATGTAATAGTAGCCTTCTTGTAATTTTACTGTAAATCTTATTAGTCTTTATTAAACTTTATTTCCCAAATATTTTACATTAAGGAAACGTTGACTCTGCTAAAGATCTTTGCATAGCAGGCCAGTACCAGTTAAAGAATATTAATGTCCTTAAGTGCTTATTCAGAATTAGAGTGATTAAGAATGATTTTGGATGAAGGAAATTTGGAGTTTCTGGGTTTTAGTGAAACAGTATGACAATTCTGAAATTTGCAATAGGAAGACTGCCTGGAGTTAAAAAAAAAAAAAAGTGGAGTGTCACTTCATGTAAAATTGTTTTCATATGTTTAGTAACAATTTAATCGTAATAGAGTTATGGACTTAAGGTTAAGCTAGTGAAAAAGAAGGTAACTTAGGTAGAATCTGGTACAGATATTGACATTTTAAGGCAGGAAACAAAGCTTTAAAAACTAGCTTTTAATTTCAAATTGTAGGATGTTATTAAAGTTTTCTATTCCTATTTTAACCATTTGGACAGGTATGATAATGGATAATAAATACAAATCAGAATTTTCAAAACAGGGAAACTTCAAGTCTGCCGCGTGGAGGAAGTAAGTGAACTAACATGTTTCAATTCATTCCTTCAACAGATATTTATCGAGGGAGTTAAAAACATGAATCTAGGAGAAGAGATAAACAAGTATACAGGTACATAATACCTGTGACCAATGCCACAAAAAGGTACAAATAAGAACCTCTGTGAAAAAAACAAAACAAAGAAACCAACAAAAACAACCCTTCGTCTATGAGAGAAAGAGAGAGGTGAATGAGGCACCATTTGGCCCTGTAGAAAGAATGTCACTCCTAACAGTCAGACTGGTGGGAAAAGTGACTCAGTGTGGCCGGAGATAAGAGGAGTTAGGTAAGTTGGGTCCAGTCCCAACACTGGACACTTGCCTGAGGAATTTGAATTTTATTCTTTTGTCGTTTCTAGAACTCTTCATGACCTGTAGTGTAGCTTGCTTGCTGGCTGAAGGGATGAATGAAGCCATTGATTTTTTTTTTTTTTTTGAGCAAATGACAAACTCCAATTTTTGCTTTAGGAAGATTAATTTAAGTGGTGTGTAGGAGGAATGAGAGGGACGGGAGACCTATTATAAGAGTTCCAGTCAAGAGCATGAGTTTCCTGAATTAATCCCACTACGTGCCCAGTATTCCACTGGATGCTTCACACACATACTCTCGATAATTATTTAATCCTGATAATAACCCTTTGAAGAAGGAAGAGTAAATATAGCATTCTCATTTTACTGGTAAAAAGCAGGTTCAGAAAGGGTGAGTAGCTTGCCCAAATGTCGCACATGTACAAGTGGCAGAATGAGGCTCCAACCCAAGTCTGACTCATAAGCTCATGTCCTTTAAAACAAACAAGCAAACAAACAAACAAACACTACAAGTTGATACTATTCAAAGGAGGACGATTTTAACAAGGACAATGGCAGGGAATGGAAAGGAAGGAAGGGAGAGATTTCAGCAGTAAGAAGGATGTGGCAACTGCAAACAGTATGGTGACAAGGGATTTTAAAAAGTCAGTTAACAGAATTTATATGGCTTTGAACTCTGACTTGGGAAGGAAGATAGGAAATCAAATTTTGTACTTATTGTTTGAAATGACAGCAAAACATCCACATAAGAGGAGGTAGGTTCACTTTCTGCAAGTGTAAAAATCACATAGAGATCAGCTGCAACACACCGAGAACTGGAAGTGTCACTCCTCAGCAATAGACACCGACTAAGGGTATTCTCTCTGGCTGTCCACCCTTTGCACAAGTGGCTTGTACTTCTTGGCACATTTCTGCCTCTCCTGGCTTGTCTTTAGTTCACCCCCCAGTGCATTTCCCAGGAAGGTCTCCCCTGACTCCCCGGTTTCCTCACTTTACTTCTTTTTCCCCAGTGCCTCTGTTCTTTTCTGTGTCTCCCCATAGACTGAGCTGCTGCTGGAGGGCTGGGGCTCTCTTCACCTTGACAGTTGTGTAGTTTCTGAGGCTATCACCAAGTCTGACCTTCTGAAAATGTTTGTGACAGACTGATTCCTATTGTTGCTCTTGGAAAACAACCACCCTGCCCTAGTAAGTCACAGTTTCTTCCTTCTTAAGGCAGTGCAGTGAACAACCTCAAGACCAGGAAATCATCTTCCTCATCACATACCAGGGTATTATTCATGCAGTTTACTCACTGTAAAGAGCTCCCTTGAAATAAAGCTAACAATAAGTCAAAAATTGACGAATTTCCTAGTATCAATTAACTTTTAACAAGCCCACTTGCGGTTGTGTGGGTGGAGATTCCACCCTCCTTTGCTCTTTGTTTCCGAAATACATAGTGGTGGTAAAGACTTCAGAATTTCTCTGTGGGTGTCAGGCACTGCATTCAGGTTGTAACTGGGGAGTATGCTCCTTTTTTGAACCAGCTTTTGCAGAGCAGTGTTCTTACTTCAAAGTAAGGATTTGTGTGTGGTGTGTGTATCTTGGGGGTAGGGAGACATATGGATATTATTGGGGGGAGTCGCTAATGCACCTCTGGGATCCTTTTGAATACGGGAGTTTTGAAGTCCACCCAACTGTCAAATTCCATCCTAGTCCACAGGGAGTTCCCTTGAGAATTAGGAGATGTGGAAGTCCGCTGGTGCCGGGAGCCTAATTCCCAGGAGGGTTTGGGGATCTCGGGAGGGCTGGGGTTTTCTCGAAGTGGTGTTTGAAGGCTGCTCAGAGCCACGACTTGGAGCCTATTGTGGCTGGCGCCTGGGCTTTTGTGGGGCAAAGAGTAGGAAAGCCGGGAGTTCGGTTCTCGCAGGGGTTGCGGCCCAAGTTCGGGACAGCAGGGCGGCGACTGCAGGGTGCGGCGGAGGCGGGGCTGCGGCAGGGCGGGGCGGGGCGGGGCCAGGCAGGCCGAGGCCGGGGGCGGGGCCAGGCGCGGGTCGCCCTCGCCTAGGCCGCCGCTGGGCTCCGCCTCGCCGGGCTACGCAGGCGGCGGGGCTGCGGCACGGGCCGGGCGGCACCATGGCGGCGGCGGCGCCTGCTGCTGCGGCGGCTTCTTCTGAGGCGCCGGCGGCGACTGCGACGGCAGAGCCTGAGGCTGGGGACGAGGACAATCGCGAGGTCCGAGTGCTGCAGAGTCTGCGGGGCAAGATCTGTAAGCGGGGGCCGGGCTCACGGGACCCACCCAGCGGCGGCGGCGGCCGCGGGCTGAGGGGGCGGCGGGCGCGCGGGGGTGGCGGCCCCGAGCCGCGCTGGGATCGCTGGGCCGTGAGGGGTCTGGGCGGGAGCCGGAGCTGGTCGGGGGCCCGGCGAGACTTGCGGGGACGCCCGGCACGGGTGAGGCTGGAAGGGGGGTGTGTTGGGGGAGGCGTCGCCTGGACGGGGCGGCGTGGGCTGGGGCTGCCCGGTCCGGAGGGAGTGGAGCGCGGGGGAGTTGGTCCGGGAGGAGGGCGCCTGGGCAGCGCCAGCGTGAGGGGCTCGGCTTGGGGGCGCGGCCAGAACCCGGGGACGCCCCAGGTCGGGGTGCGGCCGGGGGCGCGGGCTGGGGGCGTGAGGTGCTTCCGGCAGCCCTCAGACGCAGGCCTCCCGGCGGCTGCGGGCGCCCGGGAGCTGCCCCGAGGTGGGAGCGGTAATTACCGGGAGGCGCGGCCGGAGGAGGAGGAGGGCGGGGAAGTGGGGCTGGCCCAAGGGGGAGGGGGCTGCCTGTTTCTTGGGCTCACGAGCCCTGGCGAGGTTGGAAAATGCTCCCTGATCTGGAGGAAACAGGCTCCCTGGGACTCAAGTGGCCGCCGCACGGGGTGTTTGGGAGGGGCTCGGGGCTGGACACCTGTACTCGCCCCAACAAGCTGCGGCGGTGACTTGAATCGAGAGACAGCGTGACTGGCAGTGAATTCAGGCAGGATGTAGTGGCTTCCTGTGAGCAGGTCTCAAAACAGTCATCTAACCAGCACTTAACCCACTTAATTCATTTCCTTCTCATGCATTTAATTGTTACTTTTGTGAGCGAGCCATACTAGTTGACTTAATACAAAATTTTTGCTTAGAGGCCCTGAGCATTACTGTAGACAGACCATTTGAGTTCAGTCGTTTGGACATCTATTTGGGGGGGGAAATGACCTTTTGGCGTCAGACTGCCAATTTTTCACAGTAATTTATTCAGAGGAAACACTTCTTTTTTGCTCTTTGTAAGATAACATCAATAAAACTTGTCTTTGCTTTTGTCAAACATTAGTTTTATTTTCTTTATTCAGTATCAGACTGGAAACGTGCTTCATGTTTCATGTAAATAACCCTTAGTTATGAGAACATGCTTTTTACTTTGACGAAAATCGAACTGTATTAAAATGGCTAACAATGCTCTGTCTTACGCAGGATGTAACATTTTCCTCTTTCTGAATAGTGATACTATTCACTGATCTTGGATTCTCCCACATTCCTCTTTTCAAGTTGCCCCCACCCCACTTTCAAGTATTTGGGATTTTATTAAACCTCAAAATCAGACATGTTATGTGTTTTTCCTGGGGCTCTTAAGAGAGTGCAGTTCTTAAAATCTGGAAAATTACACCAGAGAGGTAAATCTTGTCTATATATAAATTCCAACATTAAAGTTACTTTCTAGGGTATTAAAATCTTTTCAGAATTCACATTACATCTTATACTTAATATTTGTATATATCTAATTTGATATTTGGGAAAACTGTAAATGGGCCAGAGTTTCCCCCTTGATCTAATTTTCCAAATTTTTAGGACTTTACATTTTAGTGTTACTTGATGCTAGGAATTGTCCATTGGCGCCTCACTGATTTACATAGCTGCAGATTATACCATGAAATTACACATACACATGTTTTGGAATTGAGAGTTGGGGTTGGGCTATTTAGCTGCCCTGCACTTTCACCTGTTCCATGGCAGAGATATCGCAGTAAGAGATATTACTGTGCGTGAACCTTGGGCCTACAAATGAAAAAAACAACAACTTTGTTTCCGTGGGTTAGAGCAACCCCACTGCTCAGACTTGGAGATTGCTCATCCAGTTGCTGAGAGTGACATTAGCACTTTAACCATAGTGGAAATATTACATCTGTTATCTCAGTCAGTTTCTTGCTTTTTGAATTGCTCAGCTTATAGCTCAGATCATTGGAGTGTCTGCTTCACAGAAACAATGTATTAGGATACTTATATACAGAACTTCTCTCCACCTCTATCTCCATCTGCTCTCCTTTTAGCTGGTGTAATCCAAAGTTGGTTGACCTTCAGAACCCTGTGAAGAGATGCTGTTTTCTGTTTTCCTGAAACTGACATATGGGTTTTGCATGGTGGGGGCTGGGGGGCTGGAGGAGTCATTAGCAGGTGCTAAACTCACAGAAATGGGATGAGGATGGTTCTGACACTGAAGATATTAAGCAGCTTGGAGGTGGGGGTAATCGTGTCAGCTTACCTTTTGACCATACTGGGAGACCTGGGGTGGGAGGTGGGGGGGGGAAGGCTGATAGTGCCCACTAGCTTGGAGATGTGCTGGCAGATTCCACACTGCTGACTGAGTCTCTGATCTGGAGAATTCGAGATCCATCCGGCTGCAAGGGAGACTGAAAGGAAACATCCTTTTTCCTAGGCTGGGCTAAGACCCTTCAACTCCGAATCATATCAGCAAAAAAGTGAGGCTGGATTGATTTCTATATCTTTCAAGTTCTAGAGGTAATGGTCCACAACCTTCTTTAGGGGTTTCATTCCAGTATTTATTCCTGTATACTTCACAAGGTGAATTACCAGGCTGACAGATTGAAAAACTATTTTGTGGTCAGTTTCAAACAATCAACTGACATTAACAAATCCAGGGCTGCTGACAATTATTTTGTCTTACATGCTGATCTCCGGTTCCCTGAGGTCATTTTAGTGCCCTAGGAAACTATGACAGTTTCAGGTGGTCTGCTTCCATCATATTCAACAGGCAGGTTTGGTTGTTGGATATCCTACAGTTGTCATATGAACCCTTGATAAAGGATATTAAGGGTTACTCCAGACACCATCCTTTGGTCTGTGCAGTGAGTGGCACATATGCTAGGGCAGCTGAAGCACTTTGCATGCTCCCCCCCCCCACCCAAAAACAAAACAAAACTCATAAACAAGCAAAAGAGGAGGATTGGGGCTTTCTCCTTTATACTTTTAGGCTTCATGCTGTTGTTTTGTGATGTTCTCCTTTTTGTTTACTGCTTTTTGTTAAGCTTGTTCTTGTCCAATTAAATAAGATTGTAAATGGTGCTGAAAGAGCCCACACCAGCTCAGGCACGGGTTTACCTGCTCCAGGGAGACCAGGTTGGAAAGGGAGCCAAATCTGAGGATTTGGGTGAATATTGACATGTAGTACAGTGTGAGGTCTGGGACCCTGACATCCCAGAACTTACTTGGTCTCCCTGATAATCTTCAGATAAAGAATGACCTAGGGCTATTTGGCAAAGTAGGATCTATGGGGTATGCTTGAGTTCACATGCTTCGTCAGGTTAGTCACCTAGTTTTGAATCTTTACTTAATTTCCAACTTGAGTTAACCTCTGTGTGACTCTGTGTTCTCATATGTAAAATGGGGATAGTAAAATCATCTCTCTCACAGGATTGATTTGAGGATTAAATAAATCCTCTTCTCTCATCATTTCTTCCCCTCCCTCCAGGAGCTGGGTCAGACACGGACCATCTCTTAGGAAGAAGTAAAGTAGGAGATAAAAACTAATCTTTATTTATTGTTCTTGTCCAACATATACTGGCATTTTCTGGTGTACAAAGCTGATTAAAATCAGAAGACCTGTGTTCTGTTTCATACATTGTTTATTATTATTCGTGTGGTGACTTTAGGTAGCTCACTTACCTTTGAGCTTATCTTCCTCATCTTTAAAATGGGAATAATGCTTCATCATGTACATTGTTCCCTCTGCCTGGGTGTGTCTTTCTCCTTTCTTCTGCCCCATGTTTAAGTTAGAGAACTCCTACTCATCCTTCAAAACCCTGCTCCATGCAATCTCCTGACCAAAGCCTTCTTTGGGACACCACCAACTCCCATCCCTGGGATTGTTAGGCCTTTGTACTGCTGGGAAATCACAATTCCTTGTCCATTTCCTTATTATATAGTACATTTCATGAAATTCATTTGTTTCCCCTGCTAGACTGTGTGCTCTTCCAAGGTAGAATTCATTCTTGTTTATTTTTTTCTTGTTTAGCTATCCTAGTGTCAGCGTGGTTCCTAGAACAGACCTGGCCTTTAGAAAATGCCATACCTCTCACTATGTTATCATGAGGAGGATTTGAGATACAAGATACGAAACTGTTTTGTACATTTTATTGCTGAACAAACTAGAAGAGATGGTATTATTAAAAGAAAACTACATGGATCTGTGGCAGGAAGATTATCCCTTTGAAAATCACAGTGCCAGCTGAGCTTAGGTTTGAACTGTTGCCTAAATTGCCTCATTAGGAAAAGGATTACATTTTTCTAAATGCTTCGATTGCTTATTATTAAGGGATTTGACTATTGTTACCTGACTGTATGTATTCCATGAATATTGTTAATATTTGGTCTTTAGCTTGGAAAACAAAAAAATCTCATAATCCCACCTTACACACCAACTGTTTTTATTTGTCATGGCAGGTTTGAATTTTTTGGTAATGTATAAATCAAAACATTTTATTGACGACAAAATAGAATTGAGAGGGAGAGATTTAAAAGTTTATGCTAAGAATTCATTATTATCAGATATTTGAAATGAGGTAAGTTGTTTAATAAATTAATAGAGGGAAAGGTTAAAAAAGGTTTTGTTCATGCTGAGAATTCATTATTGTCAGAAATTTGAAATGAGATGATGAGTTATTTAGGATGGAGGAAGAATCCATCTTTCAGATGGATAGAAATGAGAGAAAAGGTTCTTTGTAGAAGTTCGCAGAGCAGTCTGCTAATCATTTGCTCTGAGGAAGACAGGAGGTAAACCTCAATGAGTTCATAGAGTATTTTTTTCTTTTTGAACTTAGAACTCTTTGAATAGACTCTAAGAGCCTGTGAAATTAATGTAGCTGAAATAAAACTATCGTTTTATCCTTTAATCATAGATGCTAATCCTATTTCCTTGTTAATGTGCTTTATGAAATTATTTGACAATAATACCAGATTACATGTTTTATCTACTAAGGAAGTTCTATGCTCTTTTGAGAGCTGCTAAGTTTTGTTGTATAGTCATCGATTAATGCAACTTTAGTAACTCTTTATGTATATTAAGAAATTTCTATCATGTATCTTTAGTTTTGTATGTCATTTTAGTCATCCAAAAAAAATCCCTAGCTAAAATAATATACCTTGTAAGGTTATATTTGTGATATTTGCAATACACATGCAAATATCAATAATAATTGCTAATCATTTGCTCTGTTACTAAGAGCTTGGATCTAAGAATACTATTAATGACAGAAGGACTTTGGAAAAATTCTTTAACTTTGCTGAGCCCCTATTTTCTCACTTGTAAAATGAGAGGTTTGGATGTGGTCTTTAACATCCCTTTTAGCACTGTTTGTTTTTTGCTTTTAAACTTGAACCATCCTGTTTAAGACAGTACGTGATACTTGAACGCTTAAATGTATTTAGTATACCTGTTGTGCATAAGATGCACTGTTTTAAAAATATCTAAGATTTGTTAGATAAGATTATTTGAATTCTAAAGTTTTTTCCTCTGTATGTTAATTAATTTATTTAGCAGTACATTATACGTATCTGAGTGGTAGGACATTAGCCCACGGGACTGTGAATTGGGTCTAAGCTGTGAATGGGATGAAAAAGTTCCTTACTGGTTTATCCTGAAGTATATACTAAGCAACAGTTGCTTTCAGATACCTGTATTCGTAGAGAGTTATGGAAGTTTAGAGCTGGAAGGTAGAGAACATACTTGTTCTGTCCTCTCATTTTACAAAGGAGTTGCCACTCAGAGAGTCCAGGTGTCACACAGTCAATGGCCTGTTGGCCACTAGTCCACTAGTATTATCAAAGTTCTTTCTAAAGTGCTACTTAGGATGAATTCATTAGTACTAGTGTTGCAAACGTACCTCATTTAGTATAAGAAGATTGCACTGCCTATCTAGTGACATATCCAGTAGTAATAGGTTTTCATTGTGCCATTACACACACTCATCAGTTTCATTTTAATAACTTTGTGAAGTGGTTAGGGTTAGTGAGGAGACTGTGGTTGTGACCTACGTGGAGACTGAGCCTCGGTGCTTCCCTGCTTGTGTCCTGCTCTAACCCTGCTGTTTTCAGTCCTGACTGCCCATCAGTGTCACCTGTGAACTTAAAAAATTCTAATGCCCACGGAATCATAATTTCTGGGGTGGTGCCTGGGCATCTGTAGGTTTAAAGTGTTCATCAAAGGGTGATAATGGGCAGCCAGGATGGTGAACTTCTTCTTTTGCAAGTTGAACAGACTAGCCACAAACTACCGAATGATAGCAACGTGCTGTGCGTGACCATTTAGAAGGGACCATAGAAAGTTTGGTGTGATCACAGGGAAGTTTTAATTTGTTTGATTATTTTTGAGAAGATTTATTTATTTGATTAGGTGATACAAATATCTGGTATAAAATTCAAAAGATAAAAACAGGTATACATTGAAACGTAAGTTTCCTTATTTCTGTTGTCCCCTAGCCATCCCCATTCCAGAAGCAAGCATACCAGTTTTTTGTCTATCCTTGTATTTACAAATACAAATGTAGAGTATTAATGTCTCTCTCATCAGCTTACAAATTATAGCAAAATATACACATCGCATATTGCTTTTTTGTGCTTAACAATAGATTGAAGATTTTTCATATCCATAATGTATATATAGGGAGCTGCCTTATTTTTAACAGTTGCATAATATTCCATCATGTGGATATACCACTATTTATTTAACCAGTCCCCTATTGATGTTCATTTAGGTTGTTCCCATTCTTTGCTGTTACAAACATTACTGTAATAAATAACCTTGTAGGGATGTCATTTTTAATATGAGTGCATGTATCTATTAGTAGGATAAATTTCTAGATGTTAAATTGATGAATTGAATGGTATATATATATTTTTACTTTGGAAAGACAATGCCAAATTGCTTTTCATAGAAACTATAGCAATTTATGCTCCTACCACCAATGTATGAATGCCTATATCTTTACACCTACATAGTGTGTATTTTAAAACTTCTTGATCTTTACTGGTCTGTAAGATGAAAGGAAACGTTTAATTTGTAGTTTTAATTTGCACTTCTTCTAAATGAGGTCAAGGATCTCTTCATATTTTTAAGAGCAATTTTTATTTCCTGTTTTTTGGATGAACTTACCTGTTTATTTCGTTTTTCCTTTTTTCTACTGGAGTATCAGTCTTCTTACTGATTTGTGGGTATGCTTTATTCAGTAAGGAAGGTAGCTAATTTTTTTAGCGGAAATATATATATATATTTTAATTTAAATGCTTTGGCTGATGCTTGCATTTATTCTTGAGAAGTTGATTGTGAGATCCAGTGACGACAGTCAGTCGTCGATCTCATCTTACATAATTTCTGATATTAGACTAGAGCTGGAGAAAGAATTGTTTGAGCAAAGGTACGTGACAACTTATAAACAGGAGTTAAAAGAGAAATAATAGCTTGGGAGAAGATTTTGCAACAAATCCTACAGACAAAAAGGAAACACATATATAGCACTTACTCTGTGCCAGGCAGTGTGTTAAAACACTTTAAGCATATTAATTAATTTAATCGTCACGGTAACTAAGTACAGTTATTATGACAGGTGAGGAAACTGACGCACAGAATAGCTAAACTAACTCAGTTGACTGAGCTCAGAGAGCTGGTGAGTGGAGGACCCGTGTTGGGCAGACTGGCTCTGGAGTCCATCCTGTTCCTCTTCACCTTCTAGGCTGTGCTGCCTCTGTTTGTTAGTGTCCAGAATATATAAAAAGTTCATACAAATATGAAAAAGGAAAAGGCCATTAGAAAAATAAAGAATGTGAATAAGCATTTCACAGAAAAGGAGATACGAAAGGCTAATAAACATAAGAAAATACTGGTAAGATTTAACAAAAATCAATCGGAGATACAAATTTTAAAAAGTCATCAGTTTGTGAAAACAGAAAAGCTTGTTAATTTCAGTATTTTGTGACAGTTCAGGGAAAAGCTACTTTCTTCACTGTTAAATTGGTAAAGCAATGTTGGAGAGCATTTTGTCAGTATCTGTTAAAAATTTAAATGTATATACCCTATGCATTTCTATTTCTACATATCTACCCTATAGGAAAATTTGTCCAGTTGCAGAAGAGGCATGTACAAAGATGTTTAATGTTGCCTTGTTGGTAAAACAAAACGATTAGAGACAACTTAAGTGTCTATCAGTAGTAAAATGGCTAAATAATATTTTCAGATACATGTTCTATAGCAGCTAAAAAGAATGAACTTCAAGATGATTATTGAGTGAAAAAAAGTAAGTTGTTAAATAGATATGTATGGTACATATGTGTTTTATCTTTTCTACATGTATATGGGAAAATGCACAGAAAGAGATTTTAAAAGATGTACATTGGTTACCGCAGTGATGAACGAAGGGAAGTAGCCTTACTTACACTGATTTCTTTTTCTACAGAGTATTTATGTATTAGCTATGTTATAATAAATGACATTTGTGTAAATGAATTTGATACTAATTAATCTCTCTTGCTCCACTGTTGAAGACTATCCTAGCTACAGAAATAAGGGCGACTAAATGTTAGGCTTGGTAACATTTTGAGTGCACATAGAAATAAAGTCAACTTTTCTGTCAAGTTTTTGGGTAACTTTTTATTTCCTATACTTTGCCTGTTTTCACTATTTGTATTTAAAAAGTTGACTAAAAAAATTTGAATGTTTTGTTTCAGAGGAATGTAGTAAAAAAGAATAATTTTTATCCTTTAAAATAATAATGTGTGTGAGTGGTGCAGAACGTCTTAATTTTGAGTTTGGACAATTTTGTATAATATTTTCTTAGGATGGGGGAAATGAACTACATTTATTGAGTATTGATTTACTCTTTTCTACGTACTGTGTTAGGCTATTTTGCAAATTGTTTTATGTAACCCAGTTTCATGAAGGAGGTTGTTATTCCTCTTTTAGTGAAGAAGCAGATAGAAAAGTTATTTGTCCAGGATTTAAAAAGGTCTTTAAGTTACCAAAGTCCGTATCTTTTCTCTAGCAAGTTGCCTGACAGATGATATAAAGGAAAGAACTGATGAGTACATTTCTGTTGTCAAAAAGTTAGTAATTATCCCTAAATTGGTTGTGGTCTAACGTAATAGATACTCAGTAAAATTAGAATGTTGGAATGCTGTATCTTTAGTATTGCTTTGGGGGGGTCACAAAAAAATGTTACTCTTCTGTTTGTCAATGTTCATGTGAGTTTGTGCTTGTCAGTGGTTCTTCTAGAAAACCACACACACACACACACCCCCTCTACATGCATGTGTACGTGGTGCAACTTCTTTATATCCAGGTGCCACTTTTTTTTTTCTGAAAAGCACTAGATCATAATGAGTCCCGTTTTGGGTCTCTGGATATCGTTACCAGCAATAGCAGCCGTATTCCATACATGACCCGGCCATATAGCCCTTAGTTTGTTTGCTTGCCTCACTGGTCTCTCCTGTTCAGTTTAGGAGCCTTGCTGAGCTTTATGTAGCTGTAGGAACCACTGGCCCATCCTAGGAGAGATGCCTGCCATATGTATTTCAGAGTCTGGTTTGCTACTTGAGAAGGGGCTGTAGGAAGCTTAGGGATCAGCACACTTTCAAAACTGAAGCCGGAAGTGGGCAAGGCAAACCACAGGAAGATCCTGCCTGCATCTTGGCGACGTACCTCTATAACCAATGGACGCTTCCTGGCAATACCTTGTGAAACTTGCTTTTTCATGTAGAGTAGTTTCCTAACTTCTTGTTCTGTACTGAGCTGCACTCCAAAGTGATTAATACGATAGTAATATAGATAACTATGATAATTATTATGCACATGACTTGGGTAAAACAAGTGGCCCCTAATTATGTCCTGTCAACTTTCCCACTGAGGAGTTGCACCTTACCTAGTAGGACACTTTTGAGGAGTTGCTGTGGAATGTATGCTTTAACCTTGATTTTATGCCTTGTCGAGAATTATGCTTATTGTTCAGATTTTATAGCCACAAAACAGTTCTTTGCTCAGAGTTTAGGCTAACCACCTAAACTATGCTGGATTCCTGGAGTCCTTTGATCACTCAAGTGCTTTCTCGGTGGTGTGACCTTGTTTTTAGGCACCTTGATGATTGCACATCCTTATTTCCATGAAGGTGTAGGAGTGCAGTGTTAGTGAAACTTTATTATTCCCTTTTTCTTTAACCTCCAGGTAGGTTCCAGGTTAATATCATACTGCCTATTCTGAGGCAGAACCAGATTTCGGAGAGGAATTAGGTAATCTGTTGATTTTTTTTTTTAGGTAACAGTTGCATGGGATTATAGAATCTCAGATTATATTTTTTAAAGCTAATTTATCATTTACTGGAAGTGAGAAAAATTGCTTGGCACCCAGTTATCTGTTCTCATTAATTTGTGTGTTGGAAAACCCTCCT
The DNA here is from genome assembly GCF_036562045.2 of Rhinolophus sinicus. NCBI lineage: Eukaryota > Metazoa > Chordata > Mammalia > Chiroptera > Rhinolophidae > Rhinolophus > Rhinolophus sinicus. The sequence continues at coordinate 39,202,589 of NC_133759.1, forward strand.
TGTGCCTAGTGGTACCATTTCTCTTTCTCTGCCTGAATAATATCATAAACGTATAACTTTTCATTGGTGCTTTCAAGGTGACAAGTAAGGAGGGAAGCGCCTAGCAGCTACATGATTTTTTTCTCTTCAGTGGTTCTTAGCTCCTCACCCCCTTTGTTTTTTTTGCTACCATGCACCTTGGGTAACCTGACATACTCTAAAGAGGATGAATATAAGACTCTTAGGAAGGTCGTGTGTGATTATGGTGGTTCTCTGCCTTACTCCATTGAAAACTATAAAGATAAATGAACAAAAGAGAGTTTTTATCTTGTGTAAGATATCTTTATCCTAGACAGTATATTTATTATATTAGCTGTATAGAAATTGATTGATAAATGATAATATAGCATGTTGAAAGCATGGTTTTCTGCTGCTTTTCTAGTAATCACCTAACCTCTCTGAGCCTCAGCCTCTTCTTCTATAAATTGGGAATAGTAGTTTTTCTCATCTTACAAAGTGGTTGTGAAAAGGTTAAATGATTTAGTACACACCGCCTGGCACGCTGCGCTCAGTTAAGTGTGGGCTGTAATGTAAGCGGTAGTGATACTTGGTAAAGTATACTTGCATAGTTTGTTTTGATGAACAGTTTATTTAATATAAATCTGTATCTAGTTCTTGTACTGTTCATCAGATTGAACTGGAATAGGTAGCAATGTCTAAACACATTTGAAATCATTGTTACCGTGTGCTTTTTAAATGTGGTGTCAGAATTTTGAAGCTGTGGGGAACCAAGAAGATTAACTAGTGAAGGGGTCGCAAACTCCAGTCTACAGAGACCGGGCATAATGAGGTGAACCCAGTGGGTAGGGATGGTTATGCTTTAGTAAGGGGTACCTGCAGTTTCTATTCAGAACCATGGTGCCAAGTCTTTGATTATTGAAGAGAAACCAGAAATAATGTACTTATTTGTTAGTAACTTTCCCAGTTTCTAGATTTCAGCTATATTTTTTTTAATACTTGGCAGGCCAAACAAAATAAATCTCTGGCTGGCTGACCCCCAATTTGTGTCCTCTAAAACAGTTCAAACCCCTCACTTTAGAGATGTGGAGTCTGAGGTATAGAAACAAAAAGCCCAGGTGTTTTTCCATCTATTTCCCATAATGGAAATCTATTACTTCTGAAATAAGAATCTCATTTTTAAAAAATAAGTGAGCTCCTCTGGTGTATTCAAATGTTAAATTACGGATTATCTTTGGTCAGGACCTAATGGCTTGGGGAGAAGGAATTGTGTACAGATGCTAACATTTTTAGACTCTCTGACCAAGGAAGGGCACTCCTAGCTACTGTTTACTGAGTGCTTCCTCTGTTCTAGGCATTGAGTAAGTGCTTTACCTCAGTTAATAGTCACAGCAATCCTGAAGCGTTAGTTACCTCTTTTTATGCAGCAGGTTGAGATTAAAGACATACAGGTGATCAAGTACAAAGCTTGTATTGAAACTCCAATCTCTTGTCTCCAACATGAGTTCATTTACCTTGTGATACTATATTGATACCGTATGTCTTCAGAATTATGTGCCCCTTTTATCTTGTAAAAATTAAACTTGATAAGAAAATTTGAAAGCTCTTATGTTAATATTCTATAGGATTGTCTTGTTTGTGTATGATTAGCTGACGTAACAGCATTTAATTTTACTCTAAATTTGTCAACACCAAGACTATTACCGTGTTTCCCCGAAAATAAGACCTACCCCAAAAATAAGCCCCAGTTAAAATCATCAGCCAGACGGATGCATTTAATACATTATGACGATGTTCCAGAAGAAGATGACATGACTGTGTTTGAATAAATGTAGATTGTTATACATGAAAAAATAAGACACCCCCTGAAAATATGCCCGAATGCGTCTTTTGGAGCAGACATTAATATAAGACCTGGTCTTATTTTCGGGGAAACACGGTATATTTTAAGTGTACATTTGCTTCATTCTTCTTCAGTTCATTCATGTGTGTGTGTGTGTGTGAATTTAAATGATAAAGTTTGCATGTTTTTATATCTTTTCCTCATCTTAAGTTCCAACCCTATGTTTAGGTTGATTCTTTTTATTAGAACATCGTATCCTGAGTCACTCAGGCAAAATTATTCTATCTCTTACATTTTTCTTTTCCTCCCATTTCGTTACCTTAGTTTAGGCCCTTTAACCATCAGAGTAGTCTTCCTAAGGCATAGTTCTCACGACATAGAAATGTTTAGTGACACTTGTTGCCTGCCGAATAAAGTTAAAAGTCCTTAGCTTGACATTTCAGGTTCTGTTTGATTCCACCCTTCCTTTACAATCTTAATTCTTCTGTTTCTGTTTCAGCTCCCTTTTGCTTTAGTCAGTCTGTACTAGTCACTCCCTTCTTGAAGGAATTGCTCGTTTCCACCTCCAGAACTTGTTCACATTGTGCCTTAATCTTGGTATGTTATCCCTCCACCCTCAATTTCTGTATTAAAAATAACAACAACAACAACAAACCAATTGGAAGGTGTTATTGTGAAGATTAAGTAACGTAAAGTCCTTAAAAAATGTCTGCTGTGTGTAGTGTATGTATTAACTTATTCAGTAAATGGTAGCTATTGTTGTGATTTAGCTCTCCTCCCATGCCAAATAATCTTTGTCTTAGGGTCATGTCATCCAAGACCCTGGCCCTTTGCAGTTTTTCTTGGGTTTTAATCCAGTCCCACTGGGATCCCTGTTGGCTCTTATCCCTGTACTTAATTTATTGTCTGAATAGACTTGGGCCTGCAGGATCTCTTAAGGACAATTTCAGAAAGGAACAGCTGTCTGTTCCTCTCAGCACTGCTGTGTTCAGAAAGACAGAGTGGAATGGAAAGACTAAGCTTTGGAGTTTGAGTTCTGTCAAATCACCTTATCAGATATGTAACTGAATTTTTTTTTTTTTATAGAAAGGAACAGTAATACTTACCTTACAGGTTGTTGTATAGGTCAAATGAGATATTTGAGAACATGTTGAGCATTGTCTTGGAGCATCCAACTACTTGATAAATATGAATCTTCCTTTCTTCTCCTGGTAGTGTCTTCCACCAGGACACATAGAAACACACACACAAACCTACAGCTGTAAATGCTGCACAGTCCCCGCCAGGCATACACATAAGCACATACGTGTGTGCATACTCACATATACCAGAATCTGTACCCAGTAGCCTGGTACTTGGAATTCTAGACCTAGGTACAATTTACATGGTAGGATCTGGATTTATTAATATCTGGCAGTTTTTATGTAGAATCATTGATCTTGTACACAGAGTTGACTAGCTTTCCATTTGTTAGTTTAAGTTCTCAGTTTTGATTCCCAGTGGTGTTTATCTTCTTGATTTAAACTGTTTACTTTTGACAATGACTAAAGGCTACTATTTTCTAGAAAATACTTATCTCCCCTCTTCAGGTATTTATGCAGAAGCTACTTTCTCAGCGGAGCCTCCCTTGGCTCCCCCTGCCTCTGCCGTCTCATGTGGTGCCTGCCCATTCCTGCCTAACGCTAATTAGTACACTACCATGTTTACTCATTTATCTTGTTTCTTGTCTGTCTATATTAGCTCAATAAAGATGCAGTTTTATCTGTTTTTCTCAGTGTTGTATCCCTAGCATCTTAGTAGGCACTCAGTAAATATTTGAATGTGTGAATTTCAGGACTGGTTTGTTTGTTTTCAACATGGTATTTCTATATTAACACTACAAAGATTCTTATACTTAGTGCTTTTGGTAACTGCATACAGGGCCCTTTTTCTTTTGTTGAGCTTTTGAGCAGTTGACGTAGATCAGCCTATATCAACTGAAAAAAAAGAAGCTTATGTACAATTATATAGTTTGTGATGTAATATTAGAACTATAATTGCCCATGCTAAAGTTACACACACACACACTTATTCAGTAGATATTTCATTCTCTATTATAAGCTAAAACGGTACTAAGAATTGATCTCTTCCCTTAAGAAGTATATAGTTTGGTGAAGAGACATATAAGCAGTCTTCTTTGCTGGTTACTTCCCCTCTCTCCTAAGTCAAAATAAAGAGCTCTGAGGCTCAGTCTTCAAATCTCTTCTTTTCTCTCCATATTTCTCTGGGAGATCTTGTATAGTCTTATGGTTTTATTGAGATTATGTAGTTCTTGATGATTCTCAAATTTTATCTCCGTCCTGGACGTCTTTGCCCTCTTGACATCTACACTTGGATATTTAATAGGCATCTCAGACTTAATATGCCCAGTACAAAATTTTGATCCCCTTCCTCCCTCTGGAAATGACATCTCTATTCATCCAGCTTCTTAGGCTGAAACTCTTAAGAAATCATCCTTAACCCCTCTTTCTCTCACACCCGTATCCAAAATATCAAAACTGTGGGCTGTGTTTTCAGTATATATGCCCAGTTGGCCACTTCTCTCCTTGCCGGAACTGCCCCCCATCCATCCTCCTCCCATCTAACTTATCTCTAACCAAGGTTATTACAATAGCCTCCTATTAGTCTCCTGCTTCCACCCTTTCCCTTTTGCAGTGAGTTTTCTAAAACAGAAGTCAGATCATGCCATTCTTCTCAAAATCCTTCCGTAGCTTCCCATCCCACTCACAAAAGCCTAAGACTTTCCCTTGGTCTACAAGACCTATTGAATCTGCCTTCTTCTTACCCCTACTTCATCTCACACCATTTCCCCCTCTCTCCACTTTGCTTATTGTTTTAGAGCCATGTTGGCCTCCTTGCTATTACTTCAGTGTCCAAACTATCCTGTGTCAGGGCCTTTGCATGTTTATTCTTTCTGCCTCTCCATCCCTTTCCCCAGAAATCCCCATGGCTCATTATTGACTTCCTTCCGGTATGTGCTCAAATGTCTTCATAAAAAGGCCTTCCTTGGGTCCCTATACAAAATAACATGACTCTCATCCCTCTGTCTACCCTGTGACCCTGACTCTCTAACCCTACTTTGTTTCTTCCATTGCAATAAATAGTATATACTTAAGAGTTTACGAAGTTTATCTCCCCTGTCTAGATTGTGCAGTAGTTCCGTGTCAGCAGACTTGTTTTTACTCATTGTTATATCACCAGCATTTAGCAAAGTTACTGGCATGTTACAGGCACTTAATATTTGTTGAATGAAACGCAACAAGTGCAATCCAGTACGATCATTATAGTAGAAGGACATATAAGATGCATTAGGAAATAGAGAAAAGAGTGTCATGACTACCTAGGAATTGAGGGAAGACTTAACAAAGATGCCCTTAAACAGAGCTTTTTTTGGGGAAAAAAACAGGTAAGAGATTCCATACAATGAAAAGCATTGCAGGTGTACAAAGGCGTAAGAGTACACAGTGTACTCAAGGAACCAGACATACAGTTCTGGAGCATAACTTGTGGGGGTAAAGATTACATAAGTAGATGAGACCGAAGATGTAGTGGATGGTGTCAGACCATGAAGGGTTCTTATGCCAGACCAAGGAGTTTTAGATTTTATCCTGTAAGGTTGGTAGTGTGGAGCCACTGAAGATTTTGAGCAAGGTGTGATAACATATGTTTATATATTGCAAAGGTAGCTGACAACAGTATGAAGGATGGGGACCCAAGCTAAACACAGCATTTTATTTCAGCCATATATGATGTTGCAAGCTATGTAAGATGCAGAGAAATGGTTACTATCACATGAATGGGCAAAAGGCTATTTCATGTTATGGTTGGGCGGAAACCACTGATGTGTAGTGTGAAGGTGTTCTTGGCACACTTGCAGTACATCTATGAGGGAGAAGAAATGCCCTGTGGGGGGATTAGTGTATTCATCTCTAAAAATCCATGCTTTAGGAGAGAGATTTACAAAATTTTAGTTAACAATTATATTGTAAGTCATAATGTAGACTAGAAAAGTTTTTAAGGAGTACCAGTTATGAATTCAACAAGAAAGGGTGTTGTTACAGAATAAAAGACGTTGTGCTAGAAGGCCAGCCGCCTTTTTTCGTAGAGGAACAGTTTTATCAATAATATGCCTCCTGATCTTGAGTCACTGTTGACGGAAATAGTGACAGTTGTAAATATAATCAGATCCATACTATTTTCTGTAGGGCCAACACATTACTTTTGTAGGGCCAAATATCTACCTTTGCATATTACAGCACCCTGGCATGCACAGAATTTTTTAAATGAGGGATAAGCTAAAACATTTCTTCCTTTCATTCCACTGCAAGTGAAAACCATTTACATGACTTCAGTTGTCTTGCTCAAGTGTTATATCGCAGCGATGTACTGAATGTCTTGAATACTTTAATCTTACTACCCTTGGGTCAAAATATGATGTGTAAATTTAAGGATAAGATGGAGGTACCCAAAATGGTGTACATGGTTTGAATGTTGAGAATTTGGCATTCCCAAATTCATGGAAACATGATCCTGTGTTATTGAGCATTTTTTTAAACCACATCCAAATGCTACAGTAGGAAATGAAGACATGTTTGCCAAAGGCAGATGCAACAATATAGAGAATTAAGATCCTTTTGTCTCTATTTCCCAAGTTGACACATTCACCTTTGAAATATGCTATCCTATTCGATGAAACACTGTTAATGGAACAATAAAAGTAGTTTTCAGTGAGATGCTGCTTTATCATTTCTGAGTCCATGTTTGATCCAGATAGCCACATCTAGCTGAAAGATTTACCAGACTCTGATGACCAGTACCGTGGGGTGGGCTTTTCTAATTTTTTGGAAATAAAGGATAACAAAATAAACGAGTCAGGATTAGGTTACAGAATCAACTCTAGCTAGTTTAAGCAGAAAGAGATTTAGTAAAAGATTTTAAGTGGCTTATAGAATTGTTAGAAAGACTGAAGAAACAGACTCTGTGTTGAACTTTCAAGAATGACATCCCAAAGCCACATTGCAACTGGACCACCAAGAGAGTTACTGTCTCTTTTAGGATCAGAAAGGTGCCTACATAATTGAGAAGCTGTAACTTTTAGCTGCTTGGCTCAGATCCTTGCCCTCTCTGCCATGATCAGGAATCTGCCACTGTTAGGAAATAGCCATCTGCACAGAACCACCTTCATCAGTGAGCTGTGGTCACTGCTGCTGGCTCTAGAGCCAAGCCACGGCTGCCACAGCCTGTGTGACAGAAGGTTCCTTGTACCCTTCTTGATACCAGTGAAACGTGACTGGATACAAGGACCTCTGCAAACATTGCTGAAGAAAACTTGGACGGCTCCATGCCAGTACTTGTAGCCTAAATGCAACCTTCCTTCCCTTCTAGCCTCCAAATTTCTAGAGAGTGCGTCTGATTGGTGGAACTTAAGTCCTATCCACAGCCCTAACTGCAAGAGAGGCTGGGAAATGCCGTTTCAGCTTTCTAGTCTCTGCAGTACAGGAAGTCATACACCAAAGGACGTTGAAATGGATGATGAACACTGATCTATGTACCACAGTTATAGACCCTGGTTCTCCTTGAGGCTATGCGCTATGGCTAAGCTGAGAAATAATGATGAGAAACTTACAAGTATTTGTTTTTTTCTATATTTTTATTGTTTTATAACAACACACAGCACCTTTCCATTGATTTTCCCATTTTAATTTTTAAGAATTGTTTGTTAATTGAGTTTTTCATAGGTGCTTCTTAAAAAATACCTAAAATTGGTGCTTCACCTATGTGATGAATTTAATGGTATGTGGATGCCAAAAGTTTCCTCACATTTAAAGTGTGGGTAGTAGATGAAAGAGGGACTAAAAGAAAAACCGTTAGCATGGGTTACCTAAACTAAGGCTGGGCCAGTGCCATCCAGTACTGAAGCATGGTTAAAGAAGGTGGGAACTGAAAAGCGATCATCTGATTTGGTAGCACTTAGTATTATTAGTGTTCTTGCAAACTGATGGTTGCTTGATGGGAGGGGTGTTGGGGGGTGGGTGAGAAAGGTGGAGGGATTAGGAACTACAAATTGTAGTCACAAAAGACTCACAGGGATGTGAAACGCAGTATGGGGAATACAGTCAGTAATGTTGTAAAGACTGTAGGGTGTCAGATGGGTCCTGGACTTATGGGGGGAATCACTTCTTAAATTATATAAAGGCCTAACCACTGCGCTATACACCTGACACTAATACAAAATAACATTGAATGTCAACTCTAAATATATATACATATACATATATGTGTGTGTGTGTGTGTGTATACACACACACACACACACACACACACACACGTATGGTCACGGGATGTAAAGCACAGCATAGGGAATATAGACAGTGGTACTGTAATAGCTATGTACGGTGTCAGATGGGTAGTAGACTTGGTGGGGTTATCACTTTGTGAGGGGTGTAAATGTCTAATCATTATGCTGTTTTGTACACCTGAAGCTAATTAAAAAATATTGTTGGTGTTCTTGAAGGTTCTAATAAAGAAATAGAATCAGAAGCCAAATTGCAGGTTTAGGCTGTGAGTAGGAGGGAAAGGATTGGAGCAGAGATTATAGAATGTTTTTAAGAAGCTTGCCTTTTGAGAAGCAGTAATTTGGGTTGTTTTTGTTTTTTGGTACAATTCACTTGCTTTATATACCATAATTACTTAGAACAAGTAAGGCCCAAAGCACATATCACATGCAAGATAAGTACAATCTTCCAAATGTCCTCACTTTGGTCTTTTTGTGTAGTTTGATGTGAAGTGAGTGCTATTAAAATAATCTCTTTCGGCTTAGAGATACAATGGGTACAACATTATTCTGTAACAATTAGTCACTTCTGATTACTTTTTTATCTAAAGTGGCTGTTAATATTTTTATGTTTTTTAAAAAGTGCAAATTAATTACTACTATAGTTTGGAAAGGTGCAGTTTAAAGTCTTGATAGCTGACTTAATCAACATATTTGTATGATTGATTGGTGAGCTGAACATTAATTAAGATGGATTCACTTCCCGTGTAGTTCATTTGAACATTAGTGACAGATATTCAAAGAGTATAGATTATAACTGCTTTTATAGGAAGTGTTGTTGAATGCATTTCATACATTACATAGAGCTTGAGTTTTTATTTATTCTAAGTAAATATCTGATAATGTCAAGTTCATTGGACGCTGTAGTCAAAATAATCCCCATTGTCTCCCTCTTAAAAAGGTGGGGAGTAGGCTATGTGTACGTTTATATAGTGTAGTTTTCTTACGCTGCACTTACGGAAATGAAACAGGAACATATTCAAGGGCAGTGATTTACTGTTCCAAATTCCCTCATTAGAGGTGGAGCATGTTTGCTATGATTTAATTCCAAATTTGTTTACATTCCAGGCTCTGTAGGTAACCTAGTTGGATTTTTTTGTTAAAAAACAAAACAGAACCCTCTGGAGTGTTCAGAGAGGAGACCTCAAAGAAGAAGGAGAAGAAGATTGAAAATAATGAAAACAATTGCTGATCGGTGTCCTGGGTGAGAGGGAGGGGATGGGGTACAGAGCACAGGTGGATGGATGGACTACACATGAGCTTCTGATAAGAGGAAGGACATCTAGTCTTTTGAGGAAGAGGAGAATGGATGGATACAAATTCAAATATGTATCATTTTTCCTGTTAAGAAACAGGCTTATTTGTAAAAGCCCAACCCATATGAGGCAATTTGGGGGTCATTTTAAAGATTAGATTCCTTGAGTCTGACTTAAGATGAACATAAATATTTTTTCATATTCCGTTCAAGTTGGTAACTTGATTCTTTTTCTGATTTCTCAGCAACAAGCTTAATAACAATGAGTATTTTACTAGTGCCTTTCCATTGATTTTCTCATTTTAATTTTTAAAAATTTGTTTATTGAGTTTTTCATAGGTGCTTCTTAAGTTTCTGATAAACTTTAAAAAAATATATTGGTTAAACGGCCTTTGATTTTAAAGTTAAGAAGCAATAAGAGACTTAAGTTTACCCAGTCCCAACTTTCATGAGGAAAGCTGTGCGTCAGTGGTCTGTCCGAACTCACTTAGCCGCTTAGTAGCTGAGGTGAGACAGGAAGATGGGTTTCATGATCTTTAGGGCCATGCACTTTCCCTTACGCCAACTGCCTTCTTTTCCTAATTTAATCCACGGGTGTCTGATTTCAGCACCTACACTTTTGTATTTCCTTGTGGCCCATGAGCATCTCACAAGAACTTCAAAACTTGATTTACTTGGTTTCTTTAATATTCATTCAACAAATATTTCTCAAGTAGCTACTGAATGGCAGTCACTATTTTACATCTTGGGTATCAAAAAGTTCTCAGGCCTCAAGAATGAGGGAACCAGAAAAGAAACACAAATATTAACAGAATTTCAGATAGGTGTAAATGCTACCATGAAAAGAAATAGAGAAATAGAATGTGGTAACAAGATTATCTACTTTAGATAGAATAGTCAGGGAAGGGTTCGCTGAGGAAGTGACATTTGAGCTGAGACCTGAGTGATAAGAAGAGCCAGCCATGGGTCAGAGCATTCTTGGCAGAGGCCCTATGCTTGAACAAGCTTGGCATGGTTGATGAATGGAAAGAAGGTGAACACTGGAGCGAGTGAGAGGAGAAGAGGTAGGTCAGAGAGGAGAGGACAGTTCCGTAGGGCTGGGTAGACCACGAACGTGAGAATTTAGAAATGGGATTGTATCATCATAATCTCAAGATCCGTCCATGTTGTTGCAAATGGCACTATTTCATCTTTTTTTATGGCAGTGAAGTATTCCATTGTGTGTATATATACCACATCTTCATTACCCAGTCATCTATCAAAGGACACTTTGGTCTCCGTGTCCTGGCCACCATAAATAAAGCTGCAATGAACAAACATAGGAGTACATATATCTTTATGGATAAATGTGAAATAAGTCAGACAGAAGAAGTCAAGAACTGTATGATTTCACTGATATGTGGTATATAAAACTGAAAACAACAAAGGAACAAGACAAACAAATGAAGAAACAGAAACTCATAGACACGGACAATAGTTTTGTGGTTGCCAGAGGGTAAAGGGGGTCAAATATATGGTGATGGAAGGAGAACTGACTCTCGATGGTGAACACAGAATGTGATATATAGGTGATGTATTACAGAATTATATACCTGAAACCTAACTTTACTAACAGTTGTCACCCCAATAAACTTTAATTGCAATGGCAAAAAAAAAAAAAAAAGGAAAAACAAAAAAGAAATGGGATTCTATTCTAAGTGAAATGGAATGGTATTGGAGCTGGGGAGTGATTGACCTGAGTGATGTGTTTGAAAGATCACAGTGCTTGATGGAGAGTGGATTGTAGGGTGCTACCAGTGAAGGTGATTGAGGAGCAGTTGGATTTGGGATTCATTTTGGAGGTCTGCGGGATTTACTCATGGACTGGATGTGGGGGGGAGGTTTGCGGAAGATGGTGAGAAAAAGAGGAAGATGGTGGTAGACTGGGGGAAGAGCATGTTTTAGGGGGAGGAAATCAGATAGTTTGTCTGGACTTGTTCAATTTGAGATGCCTACTGGATGTCCAAAGAGGCAGTTGAATATTCACATCTAGTGTTGAGGAAGAGAGATCAGGTCTGGAAATGCAGCTTTGGGAGGCATCAGCATTAACATCATATGCTGAAGGGTATTGCATAGGGAGAGAAGAGAAGGTGGTCTAGAACGGAGCCATGAAGCATTGTAACACTTAGAGGTGAGGAGGGAGAGAAGTCATGAACGGGCCAGGGATGTAGGAGGAAAGCCAGAAACACTGTGTTGTGGAAGGCAAGAAAAGAGGACATTTTAAGGATGGATGTTAGTGATCGTTTATACTAAACAGTATGATGAGGACAGAGACATGACCACTGGGTTTAGCAATGTGGAAGGCATTGACGACTCTGGCTAGAGCCATTTCAGTGTCATCATGGGCTTAGAAGCCGATTGGAAAGGGTTGAATGAATGGAAGATGACAAATTAAGAAACAATGACTAGAGATAATTGCTTTTGAGAGGTTTTGCTGTGAAAGGGAGTCTAGAAATGGAATGACATCATGAGGGAGGAGATGGAGTCTAGGGATATTTTTTTTCCTTTTGGGTTTTTTTAAAATTGGGATATACCCAAGGTTGTTTATGTGTTGATTGAATGATCCACTAGAGAGGAAAATGAAGGGTGATCCTGGAAAGAGGGATTAATTGTAGAGGCAAGTCCTTGGGGTGGTGCTGGTGGGATGGGATGGACAGCACGGTGGGGGGATTGCCCCTTTCTCGGAGCATGGATGCAGTGATGTCATACGCCCTCCCAGGCCCCTTCACGCACAGCTCCTCCTTCACTCTCACCAGATGCCTTTAGAGCAAGTTGATCATCGTCTTTCTCTAATACTAATTTTTTTTCTGTGCTGCATCTTCCATGTTCTTTTGGATGGATTCATCCTGTATGAGGCTTAGCAGGAGGCAGCTGGTGATATTTAACAGCAATTTTCATTTTTTGTGCCAACAGGTGAAGCAAAAAATTTATTGCCATATCTTGGACCCAACAAAATGAGAGATTGTTTCTGCACCATAAATTTGGATCAGGAAGAAGTTTATCGTACCCAAGTTGTTGAAAAATCTTTAAGGTTTGTAAAAATGGATAAATTATCATTGATATGATATGTATGGATTGATTTTTATATACTTTCCAGGCTTCATCAAAAGACTTTCTTCATATGAAACTTTTATTTTTCTTTTACAGTCTGAATTTATCTTTAGAATTATAGAATCTCAGAGTTTGAAGGAGCCTTAATGTTCACTGAACTAGACTAACTGCCTTACACTTGGTTCCTTCTGACAAATATCCTTGATAGGTGGTCATCTGTCATTTGCTTGATAATGTACCAGTGACCAAGGAGTTCACTGCCTCCTAAGCAGCCTGGTTGGTCTTGAAACTATTCTGACTCCTAGAAGCTCTTAAATTTAGTCGATTAATATCTATTAAAAGAAGAGCTTACTATATGCCAGGAACTTACTGGGTTCTATTTATTAATACATCCACAAAAGCAGGATAGATACAGCGCTTACTTTCATGTAGTTTTTCATTGCCTCAAAATGTCCCTTAATTGTTCCTAATTCTGTCCCTTGGATTTCTAGAGAACAGGTTTAATCCATCCCTCACATGACGCATTCAAGTTTTTTGAAACAACTATCATATACTTCAGTTTGTTCTCTAGGCTAAATTTTGCCCATTCGTTTGAACTTTTCTCAAAGTATATCATTATTTTGTTTCTCTTGAAAATAAATAAAATCTTATGGTTTATACAAGTAGGGCATTGTAAGGGAATGAACTCTTCGGTAGATTTCTCATCTTTGAAAGTATAAATAGCACTTGGAGAGTTTCATAGTATAAATATTAACTCACAAAAGTGAACTGTGCCACCTCTGCACTCTAGTAGCGTTTATGGACTCTCCAGTGCAGAGCTGTGCTGGAAGGGTGCAGTCTTGTTCAGAGAGAAGAGTCAGAACAAGGGCACCAAGAGTTGTTGGGATGAACATGTGGTGGCTGAAATATTGAGTGTCGTGACTTACGTAAATTGTATTTCAGGTATCTGTTTTTTAATGCTTTTTAAAATATCTTTTCCCTTTACACTTGCCTTTTTTTCCTCTGAAGTTTTCCCCTTTGTCTTTATTATCAGTATTTATAATTTTGAATATCTGTTGAGTTCTTCATAGGAAAGGCATTGTATAAAGCTGAAAATACTTTAGTAACCCAAAAAGATTTAAAGTAATATACTTGACATCTTCAGTCATAAATCACCTTGTCCCTGTTGTGTTAGAATTCTGTTGTAATTTGTATGTTATAGATGATGGAATTGAGTCACTGGAAAGCTGAATAATTTGTGCATGTAATAAAGGAACTTAGAAGCAAAACTAAGATTGGGACCTGAAACTATTTAAATCTCAATTTGTTACTTAATGTACGCTGATTCCATATCACACAAAAATCGATGATTGTCCATAAATTGAATACTTACAGTAGTTTCTAATATGTAGCCTTGTAAGTGAATAATTAAAATTAGCTTACTTTTTTTTTTTAACCCTTGCCTTTCCAACTGTCTGTGTTGGGGGAAATGAAATGATAAGACCAATTATTTTTACCCATCTTAAATTATTTTTCTAGATGCATAGCAACTTGGAAGATATTTTAAAGCTAGCAGTGGTTACCTTAGGTCATTTCAATATAGACTACGTGTGTGTTAGACTAGATGCTTGTGTTCTAGGAGCCCCCTAGCATTTTGCCTTGTAGAGTAGGCTGAAACAATCTGTAGTATAAATGCTTGCTCACCTTGCTTTCATTTCGGTGTTTTCTACCCTTGTGGATATTGTAGTAAGTAAGCTAGCTGTTAAGTCAAAAGTCAGTAGATACCACTTAGATATTTTTTGGGTTCTGGATACTATAGTTTTTATAGGTAGTCTGGATATAGAATTTTCATAATGGGTAAGTAGGAGTCACATGAGGAATCTCCAGCTCCTAAATCTCTCCCTCAATCCTTTTAAGAAGTAGGTGGTATGTAATAGCGGTCCTGCCTGTGCCTGGGGCTTCGCGTCCCCACACCAGGAATTCTCTTGGGAGTCATACACAGGCTCATAGGGTAGTGGTAACCATCAGTGGTAAACACAGTTTTAAAAACTGTGTAAGTCTAGTCATTACTTTCTACCAACCTTGTGGAGAAATTTTCTTCAAATGGATTGATTAGTTAATTAATTAATTTATAAAATGAAGATGTGGGCACCCAGATGTAGCAGTTAGGTCATTGAGATCTGGGTGGTGCAGTCATATAGGTCACTTCATGGCTAATGCTCATGTTATTCTTATTTGGCTTTAGAATGTGTTTTAAAAATAATACTTGAATGTGGATATATGATATATGAAGAAAATTCTCCATCTTCTAATTGTTTATAAAATGATGCAAAGGAGAAAAATACCTAAACACATCATGCCTTTGCCTAATAGTTGTTTTTATATCAGTTTCTATGTTGAGACTACTTAGAAGATTCTACTTATTTTGACAGACCAACTTTTAAAAGTTTACTTTGGTTACATTGGAAATGAAAAATATTGACAGAAGTTGATCAGGCATTATAACAGCTCAAGAGCTAAGTCAGCTGTTTGCTGGCCAGTCAGAAAGCATTTTACTTTCTCTTTAGATTGTGACATCCTAAAGAGATTGCATTTATGGTGACATTTTCAAAGTCGCTTTTTGTTCTTTAAACAGTCTCAGGAAAGAGGAACTCTTGACAAAAGATATTCACTGGCATCTCAGAGATTTATGTCTTCGTAGAAAAATTTAAATATCAAAATAGCATTCATAAAATGAACTTATAAAATAAGCTATTTTATAGGAGAAAAACCTTAGCAACTTGGCAGTAGGCAAAGATTTCTTAAGATGCAAAAAGATGAAGTCATAAAAGGAAAATTGATAAACTGGATTTCATCAAAATCACTTCTGCTCTTCAGCAGACACTATTAGGAAAGTGTAATTGCAAGCACAGCTGGGAGAAAATATTCTGAAAAAGGACTTGTATCCAGAATTTATTTAAAAAAAAATAATAAGAAAGCCCAGTTTAAAATATGTGGTGAAAACCCACATGTACAAAAGAACGTACACAAGTGACCAACACACACATGAACGATATTCAGCATCATTAGTCATCAGGGAAATGCCGTTTGAAACCATTTCTGGCACTATATATTCTTGAACATAATGTATCAAGATAAAAATCAGATCACTAGTTCCTGTGACAGTATGGAGGGGGAACTTTCTGGGGAGATACAGAAATGTTCTATATCTTTATTGGAGTAGAGACTACACAGGTGTATAAATTTATGTCACATGCACTAGATAGCTAATTTTAAAAACACTTTCAATAACAAAAGTTGACAATATGGAGCAACTGGAGCTCTCATACATTGCTGGTAGGAATGTAAAGTGGTTGGAAATCAGTTTGGCAGTTTCTTATAAATTAAAATTTCACCTACCCTTTAACCCAGCAATTCCGTTCTTAGTTACCTACCCAAAAGAATCGAAAGCATATTTCCAAGAAAAGCCTTGTATAAAAATGGTCATAGCAGCTTAATTTTTAATAGCCCAAACTGGAAATAACTCAAATGACATCATAGGAGAATGGATTGTGGAATATTCATGAATGGAATATTACACAGCAGTTGAAACAAATGAACTACTGATATACACAGAAAATGGAAAAAAATCTCATAGATGTTAAGCTGAATGAAAGAAGCTAGACATGAGTACATACTATTTGATTCCATTTGTATAAAATTCTACACCGGATCTATAGTAATAGATCACAGATTACCTGTGGCATTTATGGTGGGGTAACTGCAGAAGAGCATGGGGGAACTTTATGGGGATATAGAAATGTTACCATATCTTAATTAAGATGGAGGCTGCACAGTTTATAAATTTATCAAAAGTCATTAACCTTTATACTTTAAATTGGATTTTATTATATGTAATTTATACCTCAGTAAAATTGATTTAAAAATAACCTGTTTTGATTTTTTAAATGTATTTTAAAGTAACTACATAACATCCATTTTAGGTGTTATGTATTGTGATTAATATAGTTTTACATATTTCTAAGATGATGATGGTGTGATTGACAGTGTCCTCCTCTCTCATTTGTGTCCACTTTAGGTGGGCATGACCTAGGCTAGGCAATTACTGGGTCTTCTGTCTGCAGCACTCCTGAAAAGCTGTTTGTTTAGAGGTCAACCTGGCAGTTGAGGTCCTTTCAGAGTTCAGCTTGGTTTGTACAGGATTTAGTTGAAACTTAGCATCAGGGATTACTTTGGAGCTTTTGAAGCTTTTCTTACTGTATTCTAGTCTAATTTATTTTATTGAAAATATTATTTGAGGACACTGTTAAATTTAAAATAATTAACTTTCCTCCTTTTCTCTCTAGCCCATTTTTCAGTGAAGAATTTTACTTTGAGATTCCAAGAGCTTTCCAGTATTTGTCTTTCTACGTTTATGATAAGAATGTTTTACAAAGAGACCTTCGTATAGGTATGTGGTATACTTAACTATCTTTAATCACAACATTGGTGTTTATGTTCATTCTTTTTCTAAGTGTAAAGTGTTGAAAACAACAAAGTAATATATGTTCAACATTTCTAATCGTTTTCTCTAGCCTTCATGTTCATTTGTGAATCTGATTTTTAATTTGTATGCTCAACTTTGGTGACACTTCCTCAGGGAAATGTCATGACTGATCCCTCCTTGTTACAGTGTCCTATGTTTCCATAGTACCTGATGGGTTCCTTTCCGTAGTTCTCATTATGCTTGTTCATCAGTTTGTTGTTTGATGTCTAGATTCTCTAGTTGAATATGATACTTGTGAAGGCAGAGGCCGTCACTCAGAGTGCCTTACATTTAGTAAATGTTCAGTATGTATTAGGTTGGTGCATTGTGGTTTTTGCAAGTATTTTTAACCTTTTAAACGGCAATGACTTTTGCACCCAACCTAATATTTGTAGAATGGTTCAAAGGTGTTTTTATACAAAGATCACTGTATTTGATCCCCCCAAAGTTGTTTATTTTTTAAACAACTGTCTGAGGCTGGGTGGACTACAGCAAAGCTAACTGGCCAAATATGTGTTTTTGCATTCATGGTCTTTGCACCACTATCTTTGTATTTTAATAACAGGTAGAGATGTATAATTTAACATGTATTATCCTCTCCCCTTTTAGTATTCTTAATTTCATCATCTGCATCTCTCCTTTCTGATTTCAAATATGCTCAAGTCTCCATCAGTTTAAATGATTAAGCTTTATGTTGTCTTAGTCCTCTTCACCACCATCTAATTTGTTTCTCCTTTGCTATTTGACTCTTTAACAAATGGTCTGTATCCCTTTTCTGCTTGCTACTTATTTCTTTTTAAATCTCTGTAACCTGGCCTCTACATTTTTCTGACAAACCATTTTCTGAAATTTGCAAAAATCATTTTAGAGAAAGTCAAATAACATATTTTAAAAAACATGTTTGAATTATGAAACTTAACATAATTTTAGTGACTGCAAAGGAGTAAGTAACTACAGTTAATAATTTGTATATTTTTCCCATTCTTTATTCCATATGTTTATATTATTACATTGTACTACTTACTCAGTTTTTTCCTTTTTTACTTAATATCATCTAATGATCCTTTTCCTGTGTTAGTAAATATTTTTCAAAAATGCTTGTTATATAGTATCTTTTATATAGAAATGTATTATTTTAACTACTCCTTTGTTGATAAACATTTGTGTTTCCAGATTTTTGGTGGTCTAAATGATGCTGCTATAAACATCCTTCTGTGTTAATTTTTGCATTTTAATTTGTTAATTTTTGCAAAATTGTCCATTTTTCTTAGGATAAATTTTTAGAAGTGAAAATATTGAGTTAAAGGGTATGGATGTTTTTAGGGTTCCTTCTATATGTATTCTTACATTGGCCCCAGAAATATGGTACTAATGTACATTCTCCCAAATATGGCATGGACATTAACCATTTCACCATACCCTCGTCAGTCTTGGGTATTACCATTGAAAAATGTTTACAATTTGGTAGGTGAAAAATAATATTTAATTTTTAACTTGTTGTGTTTTTTTTTGTTTATCAGTGAATTTGAGGAATTTGCATATGTATTAGTCTTTTCCATTTTTTTCCTATAAATTGGTTTTTCATTTTTTTGCCCATTATTTTGGCTGGAATTGTATCTTTTATTTATTCTTATGCATCTTTATTTATCAAATATGTTAATTTTTTTAATTACTTTCAGATGTACAAAGCAATGTAATAGTTAGACATTTACACCCCTCACAAAGTGATCACCACCCCCAATCTGCTAGCTACCCCTCTGACATCATACGTAGCTATTACAATACCATTGACTATTCACTATGCTGTACTCCATATCCCATGACCATATCATATATATGTATGTATATATATTTAATTATATTTGAAGTTCAATATTATTTTGTGACATATTATTAAATGTTAGCTATTGTCAGCTGTATTCATAGCAAATACTTTTTCTCTGTCACAATAGGCATTTCACAGTTTTTAATGCTCATCTGTCTCTGTGTCACATTTCATTCTTTGATTGCTTATTTAACTTGTTGAAAGCCAAGGAAAATACAGTTTAATGCCATTGTATTTTCTTAGCTGTTTTGTTCTTCTGACTTCTTTACTTATATGAAGACTCTTCTCTTTCTAGCAAACCCTTAATTAGAGATCTTTCCTGAGGCTCCATCCTCAATTCAGTTAAGCAAACATTTACAAACACTTTTATGTGGCACACAACGGATGGGAATATTAAGACGAATAAGACTCAGTTTGCTTCTAGGCTGTCAGAGAGGTAGATTTGTACTCTAGTACTAATATGATAGGTTCTGTGCTGGAGATAGGAACAAAGCACTTGCGAGCGTGAGGGGAGAACAGATCATTTTGGTTGGTGAAAGATTAACAGACTACCTAGGAAGAAAAAGGAAGAAGTTTCAAGGTAATAGGGATTGGCAGAAGCAGAGGAGAAAAATTGAATCATATTTGTGGTGTATCTGCTGGAGTATATAAATTGCTTAGGAGGAAGGTGGTAGAAGGTGAAGTTGGGAATATAAATTGGGGTCAAATTGTGATGGACCCTAAAGGCCATGCTAAGCAATTTGGACTTTATCCTATAGATAGTAGTGTTGAGCCTTTTAAAAGTGAGGAACCTTTTAAAAATTTTATATAACTATATATACATATATACGTTTGTAGTTTAACAACTTCCTGTGGTCTAAACAGTAGCTTTCAAACTAAACTAAATGTCTATTGATTACATAAAGTATATTATATGTAATTATATATAACTATATACTCGTATACACACATGTATTAAAATATATATACATGAAAATACATATATATATATATATATATATATATATATATATATATATATGCTTTAAGCATGTAATCTATAATTTATAGTTTAGAGAGAGATTAGAGGCAGAGACCAACCAGGAAGCTATTACCACAGGAGATGAATAGGCAGTGGAAATGCAAATGAGGAAACGTACTTCACAGGAGTAGCTTCAAGTAGGATATGGGGACTAAGGGGACAAAGAGGATGTGAGAAGGACAAGAGTTAAAAATGCCTTGTTAGTATGGCTGTAATTAACTGATAAGGAACACAGCAGGAGCATTCAGTTTTTTGTTTGCTCTGGTTTTTGTTTTAGGAGCCTTCAGTTTTGAGTGAGGGATGGTTAGGGGAGAGAATGACTTTGGTTTCAAACATTAAATTTGTATTACCTTGGGGACATCTGGTGGAACATCTTTGGTTGACTGTTGGGAATACAAATCTGAGACTTAGAAGGGCTGTAGATCTGGATTTGAGCGTCATTAGTATTAAGTGATACTTGAATCCCCTGCTGGAATGAATGACATTTCCCTAGGAGAAGGTAGGGAGTGTGTTGCAGGGAAAATGAGGCTTCAGTGAAGATGAATAAGGTACATCAGGAAGATGGAAAGATAGGAGAGATTAATACCATTGACAGCAAGGAGGTCTTTTAATGTCAACAAGCAGAGAGAGGTAGAGTAGGATAAGGATTGGGTAGAGGCTGCTGGTGATTCTTAGCAGGCCTTGAGAGAGTGTATCTTGGATTGACTGTCACGTCTTTCTAAGAAAATATTTTGTAATTTTTATTGTCTGTTTACACATAATATAATAGTTATCATTTCTTGAAAAGGCTTTGAGTTGAGGTTTATAAGTATGATTTCCAAAAGTTGCCTTTGTTTTGTGTGTGTTTTTGAAGTAAAAATCAATTTTATTTTAAGTAAAATAATTTTAAGTAAAAACCAATTCTTTGTGGATTGGTATCAGAAAACCGTAACTTTGTACGAGAACTTTTGTCAAACAAGTTTTTCTTATTAGTAGATAAAATTTCTATAATTAGGGGGAATTTTTTTTCCTTTACACAAAGGAATTATTATTTAAGTAAACACAATACACACATACGCTTTGATTTAAAGGATTGAAAATTTTTGATTTAAAGTTGAAAATTGAATGTTTTCATTTATAAATATTTACATTTTTGTAGTTCATTAACTCATAAAGTTGGGTTGTTGTTTTACTTTTTTAATTTTATAACTCTCAGTTGTCCAATTGTAGATTAAACAGTACCATGGCATTTTCTGGAAATGAAATTTGAGCTAGAGATCTGAGAATGTGTACTGGTTGAATATAGCTTTAAGTGCTTATTTGGTTTTTATTTTTAATTGTGTAAGTAATATATAGGTATTTTTCTTTTTGTAAAAAATATTTTAATTATAGTATTACAGATAATCCTAATTAATTTTTACCACTAATCCCCTAATCCCCTTCTAGTCCCCTTCCCAGAAGTTATAACTGTTATCAATATGGAGCATAATTTTTCACATTAGGCATCTTTATATGGCAGGGACACTTAGTGCAAAAGATCAATTATGGATTAATTAAAAACTTGAGGCCTAGGAAACATTTTATCAAAAGATAAGAAATTGTAAAATTAAAGCTTTAGAAGTCTTTTACTGTGTGATATATTGTCTTAAAGTATAGTGTCTTCTCTTAAAAATTGAGAAAAAGAGAAAAGAAAATCTTTATGTATTTCCAATTCTAATAAAGATCCTAATAACATTAAAAGTAAAACATATATATTTTATCTCTTAATGTGTATTTTCTAGTTATTTTAGTTTTCAGAGGAATCTAGGCTCAAACAACTAAACTTTGATTATCTTAGTAGACTTAGGCAACTTTTTTTTCTTCCCCCTTGGTTTAGAACAACATTTGATAAGAGAATTTTACTAGGTTATCAGAGACTTGAATTCCTGTCATTACTACCACCAACTAGCTATATGACCTTAAACAAGTCACTTTACCTTCTTAGGCCCATTTCATCTATAAAATAAGGCTGAGTTTAAGATAGTTGTCTTTTCCAACTCTGAATTGCAATTTCTGCTGTCATTTAGCTCTTAAGTTTAACCTACTGTTTAAAATCTGCCTTAGTGTCTGTTTTCCTAGGTACTGTATCAGTTATCTATTGCTATGTAACAAATTACTCCAATACTTAGTGGCTTAATACAGCAACCATATATTTATTTATTGATGATCCTGTGGGTTGTCAGTTTGGGCCAAACTGAACTGGGTCGTTCTTCTGCTGGTCTCACCAGGGGTCAGTTGTATGGGAGACTGGGCTGAATGGTCTGACGCGTATGTCTGATGATTGGTGCTGGCTGTTATCTGGGGCTTCCTCTCCATGTGGTGTCAGGGTTCCAAGAGGGTAACCCTACTGCACAGATGTTTATTAAGCCTCTATTTGTATCATATTTGCTGATGTCCCTTTGGCAAAACCAAGTGACATGGCCAAGCCCAGAGTCTCTGCTGGAGGGGACTACACAATGGCATAGACCAAGGAGACCGTTCATATACCCGTCTACCACCAAGGACACCGTTACTATACCAGTCTGCCACCAAGGAGACCGTTCATGTGCCTGTCTGCCACTGAGGAGACCGTTCACGTACCAGTCTGCCACCGAGGAGATTGTTCACGTGCCCATCTGCCATCAAGGAGACCATTCACGTGCCCGTCTGCCACCGAGGAGACCGTTCACGTACCAGTCTGCCATGAAGGCCAAAATGTATCCACCTGAACCCCATACACTGAGGAAGCGAAGTGTTTCCATTGACTGAATTTTCGTTGTTGACTATCTGCCGGCATTTGTTCAGTCTCCTGGTTCTATTTCATCTTGTATAGGCCATCACACTTGTCACTACATTTATTTACCCTTTCAGCCATTTCTACTTGTGTCCAAGTAGGAATAGGACTATTGAGATTTGCCAGCTGGTGATCTGTATCAGGATGAAATTTCTAAGAACATGCTGTGTGTTTTACTTAGAGACCAACAAAGATGGTTTCTTTGCCCACAGTTCCTGCAATTCTTTTTGTGTTTCCTCTCCTTGTCTTATTTTAAGGAACTAATACTGCATCTCGGGGTGTGTGTGTGTGTGTGTGTGTGTGTGTGTGTGTGTGTGTGTGTGTTTGTGTTCCAAGCTCTTTCTGTCTGAGTTTGTCGGACAGTGAGAAAATGAAATAGTGCCTATGAATAATTTGTTGGGTAGTTTGTTCCTGGGTGATTTCATGGCTAGTGAAGTAATGAGTTAACTTTGTTTAAAAATAGTAAACACTAAACAAAAACAATCTTTGGGACCATTGAAGTCACAGAATTGGTTTTTAAGATCATTAGAGCTAAAAGTTGTTTCTAATACAGAGCAGGTAAATGAGACATAGAGTTTACATAAGCTGTCCAAGATCACATAGTTAACATGTAACAGGATTGACACTATGCTACAAAATTAATGTCTGTGTTGGAAGGAACATGACGGGGATACCTTGGTTTTGAAACCTGGCTTAGCACTTGTTAGTGGGCAGGTTTTTAAATATCGTTCAGCTTTCCTCATCTTTAAGATGGTAATTACACCCAAGATTGTTATGAAGATTAAACAGAAAATATGTAAGAATGTCTTCTATGTTCAGTAAATGCTGGCTTTTCCTCAGTTCAGTGCTCTTTCCACTGTATCAGGCTACCTACCTTTCACAATACTTGCCATCTAACCATTTTAACTAAGGGTATCTCAAAACAAGTAAGAATGATGAGGGTGGCTTTCTTTTTATTTTTTATTTTTTTAGCCTTATTTGTATTTCAGAAACTTGTCCCTTCCATCCCTGTCCCTCTCTTCTCCCTCTTCTGCATCCCCTGCCCTTCACTCTCCCACCTTTCTCTCATTCATTTATTCAGTCATTTTCTCTCTTTACCTCCCTCCCTTCCCCATTTCTACCCTGTTTGATTTCTAGGACTGATGACTTTTTCATGTTATGTTGCTCAATAAAGTACTGAACGTATTGCAGGTATCCTAATACCTAATGTCAAATGTTTTTCTTTATTTTCCTCTGTTCTTATATAACAGTTTCTCTGACTTCTTGGGATCATGTGCTCTTCCTTGCTTCTTCAGGCTAGTCTCATGACTATTAATAAATCTTTACATTTCACAAACTGACATCTTAAAAAGGAACTTGATAAGAATAAAAGCTGGCAATAAAATTGCAGGTTTTTCTGAACTTAGGAATGGGTTATTTATGCAGCTAGTCAGAGAAGGGTTTCCCTCTTAGAAGACAAGAATCATTCAACTCTTTTCATGACTATGGATACAGGAGTTATGAAATGGGAGGAAGAAGGTACTTGGTTCTGGGATTTTTTGTTTACCTGTGAACTAAGAGAGGATTCTCTCTTTTGGGAAGACACCTGTGAGAGAAGATGTATTTCCAGTGATTTGGAGTTGTGAGTCATAAATATAATAGGTAGGTAGATTACTGTTGTGGTTTTTAGATTCATTATTAGTTAAGTAGACTTTGGTTAGGGAAGCCTGGAAATCAAATCACCATTTAAAACACAGTGCCAGTGTGATTATTTGTTGAAGGAATAAGTGAATCAAACCAGTAAATTTCTAAATAAACTTTAAAAAATACCCTATTTTTAAGTTGGGGGCTTGCTGTAGTGATGTTTGTATGTATTATATGTACATACATATGTACATCTACATACATATTCATAAATTATGTATAAAACTAAAAATCCTGAATTGTAGGATAGGGATCTTAACCAGGAGCATACCAGTGAATTTCTGGATGGTGGGTAAACGCTCTTAAAATTATATGCCAGATAATATCTGCATTTTTCTGGGGAGAGGACACAAAAGATACATAGGTACTGAGATTCTTAAAGAAGGAGGTGAGTGGTTCTAAAAATGTAAGAACTCTAGCAATAAGATGTATAGATCTGTCTGTACGTATATGTATGTATATATGTAACAAGCTGTTATCCATTGCCTTAGAGTTTATATCTGGTGTGAAATCAGTGGTAGATGGACCCACCTGATAGAATTGTGATAATCATAATCATTTGTGACAAACAATATTGAATACTTTGTCATGATTCTGTTTCTTAAGCCATTCCTGGTATTACATTGATTTGCCAGGAATTTGATACAATCTATAGGTAAAACATGTCAAGAGATATATATAAGTTGGCTCTTAACCTAAACCCATCAGCAATATAAAAAATATTTGGATGTTCCATTTCATGCTTGAATTCCATACTTGGCTTTTAATCTGTATATTTATTACTGGAACCTTACATTTAACCCCCAAAAGGCTGAAATATATTCTTTTCCTAGTGCCATTTCCTGCAAGATTTGAATGAATTATCAGTGCTATATATTCACATGAAGATTCTGGCCTTCACATTAGATTCCATCCCATACATCTAAAATAAATTTGGAAAGGTTGATGCTTGTTGTGAGGGCCAATATATTAATTTTAAAATTTTACTTGTTTTAAGCCTCATTTGTTAATAAATATAGTTAATGAATTTTCAATAGTTACCTTTGGATTATATATTAATACAGTCACCACTATAATGAAAATATATATAACTGTATTTTAATATCTTGCTTAAAATTATGCATATACAGAAGGTGCCCAAAAAATGTATACACATTTTAAGAAAAGAAAACTGCACCTCAATATATTCTCAAAAGATGAATACAAGTCATATTTTGACTTATGCAATTACAAGAGGTGCTCAAAATGGTTACCATCAGCGTCCAGACACTTCTGATTACAGCGAACTACTGCTTGAGCAACGTCGACCAAAGTGTCCACTTGTACACATTTTTTTTGGCACCCCCAGTATATAGGTAGTCTTTGTAGTTTGAGTTCCAAATCATGAATAGAAAGGTAAGCGTATCAAAATTTTTAGTATGGTTAAAAATAACAGCTTTATTAAGGTGTAATTCACACACGATAAAAACGCATCCTTTTAATGTAAACAATGCAGTGGTTTATGGTATGCTCACAGAGTTGTGCAGCCATCATTGCTAATTCCAGAATAAAGTTTTAAAGATAGTTTTTCTGTGGGTATTTTTTTCCTGTCATGACTTTCCTTTCCACTTGATACACAAAAATTGACATCTTAACAGAATATTTTTTTACCGTTTTCTAAAAGTTTTCAAATGTTGAACTAAAAGACCAAGATAGGTCATAAGTGAAAGCTACCCTTGAAGTATAATTAGGGCAGTTAAAATGAAAATTCTTATTTGACAAAATAAAAGGAAGTGTTTTTTACTTGAGTGTATATCCTTTGTTGAAGTTTTTGTGTAGGATCTTCAAATGAGTTGTCAGTCATATGCAAAACTCTGTCTACTTCTTAAAACTTGAATTGAGGAAGGAAATGCTTTGTACCAACATGGCAAATACTTCATTATAATAAGAGCATTTCTGTTTCTTCCTCTCATACTACTTTGTTCATTGTACTGTATCTTTCTCTAAGGGGTAGAAACTCTTTAAGGAACTGCCTTGATTTTTTTTGTATGCATTGAAGCAGTTTAAGCAGTGTTTGAAGTATTTTGATAAAAGCAAACTTTTAAGAAAATTATTGTTTTAATCTCCCATAATTTTCAATATTCTTAGTGATATATGATGTTTTTTATTTTTCTCTTAATTGGGACTTAGAAACTCATATTAAATGCAGATATATAATAGAACATATGGTTTATTCATAGCATTTAAGAATTTGCAGGATTAGTTTGTTACTACCATTATACATCGCTTTTTATACTGAATGTACTCTAGGTGAAAACATGATTCTGAATAAGTATTAAAAATGCAGTTGCATATAAATACAACTGAATTTTTGTCTAATCTCCTGATTCAAAATGACCCAGAGAAATTTCTGGTTCTGCTAAGGGGCAAGGAAAAATAAGCACTTTTCATTCGTTAGAATATGGAAAAATGCTTTATAAAAATGTATTTTTCTATCAATAGGTCCAAATTATTTTAAAATATTTTCTACAAAGTATTATATATAACAGTGCTAATGATTATACAAAATGTTTCCTCATATTGTTTTACTTGTTTCCTATAGGAAAAGTAGCCATCAAAAAAGAAGACTTGTGTAACCACAGTGGCAAAGAAACTTGGTTTTCACTACAGCCTGTTGACTCCAATTCAGAGGTTCAGGTAAATATTAAGGCTTCAGTGACGTAGGAGATTGTCACAGAAAATGAGTGAAAAATGAATTATACTAGTTCATATACATAGAGCTTATTTCACCTTATTTTAAATTCTGATGTAAATATTCTAGACCTTTGAGTAATATATGTAGTAAAAGGAAATGCTTGGCCAAATGAATTCAAGAATAACACATGACTTTGGGGAGGTTGTATTAAGGGGACATTTTTTTCCTTACTTAGTTCTCTTGTTTGAATCACAGTAGCAAATTACCAAATTTTTTTAGATGGAGGAAAGTTTTAAGGGAAAAAATATGTTTTATTCTAACTTTGAAGAGAATCCCTAAATGGCTGTGATTTGATCTATTGCTTTACTCTGATAAACTAGACATGGGAAAATGTTATTCATTCAAACCACGCCTGAGCCCACAATACAGAACCTTTAGTCCCACACTCCACCCTTCCTAGTGTTCACCTTTTCTTTATTTGAAAGGGTATCATTACTCTTTCTAAGGCTCTTCTTTCCTCTTGCCAAAATAAGAGATGTTACAAATTCTAATATGTGAGGAAAGATGGATGTTTAGCCATTTACCTTAACTTTCTATTTGTTTCTGAAAAATCTGAGTTGCTTTTAGAAATTGTTATTTCTGTCTAAAGGGAATTCTTTTTTGTAACCGTATTTATTTATAAAATAGAGTAAGGATTGTGAAACCATTTCCCGAGTGCATAACTGCAAGCAGAATTCTTCCTCTCTAAAAGAAGCTATAATTTGACCCTGTGACTCAAACAGAAGTTTAGAACAAGAAAAAAGTGCTGTGCACACACCCACAGATAATTGCAAATAAAGTGCCTGTGTCTCTGTTTCCTCATAACCTCTCAAGCATTGTCTTTGATTAAATTCTCAAAAAATTAAGTATTGGCATGTAAAAGCCATATTAAGTACCTTCTTAAGTACCAGATGCAATGGAAACTTTTCCCATTTTTTCCACTGTGCCCCATTTTAGTGTTCTTTTCTTTCCATTTGACAATAACTGTTATTCAGATCCCAATTATACAGTATGGTAAATGATCCAGGTGAGAGGCAATGTGGTGAAGTGGAAAGAGTCTTAAACTAGAAATCAGAAAATTTAGGTCCTAATTTTCATATGTGGTTAATTTACTGACCTTGAATTTTATTTCTATAAAATGGAAATAAAGGTTTCCATGTTGACTCATATGATTGTGAGAATTGTGTGAAATACCTTTAAGAGTATTTTGAAAGCTGTTAAATGCTATCCAAGTGTAAAATGCCTATTTACCACCACTTGATCAGGTGGCAATTTCCCTAATATAAACCTTTACGAAAAGGCAGATGTGAAAAATTTAAAGTACTAGTTTTTCTTTTTTAATAATTTTAACAAAACACAAGATAAGAAAAGGCTTTGAGAATTTGATCCAAAATGAAATTTGAGGATTATTTTAAGATATAGTTTCTAAAATCCATTTTTTTCTTATGACCAATGTAAATTTGCTAAGTGACTTAAGGGCCCTAACACTCAAAAAGGAAAAATCTCTATAGAATATTCTCTATAGAAGTATAATGTCAACTTTTTTATTTGCTATGAGTTATTTTCATGACCATGAGTTTATTAACCTCTACAGCTCTTTTTTCTTAAATGATACCTAATTAGTAAGAGCTGTTCACTATTCAAAATAAAATTTGGAAGGACAAATACTTTAGGAGGAGGGAGGAATGCATAACACTTTTCAGATTAATATATACCATTGGGAATGTTGTTGTTTGGCCCCAAAACTGATCTAGGAATACTAAATTAACTTTGTTAATCTAGAAAACATAGGAAAGCAGTCTAGGATTCATACAAATCCTACTTTGTCAATAAATTTGTTCACTTGCATAAATTTTATAAAATTTTACAAAAACATCACGTAAATGAGAGTCATTGATGGAGACATAGGAAAAAGCTACGAGACAGATTGCGTTCAGCAGGAATCCCATCTAATAATTGCTATTAGTGATTATAACAGTATATACCAAGCACAGTATTAAGTACTGAAGATACATTATCTCTTTTAATCTTCAAAACAGCATTATGAGGTATAGGTGGCATTACTTCCATTTTACAAATATGGAAAATGAATTCATATGTTAATTGATGTCTCCAGAGTCACAGCACTATTAAGTGATGGGACCATGATTACAATTTCTATTTAGAATCTTGTCTGATGCTAAGACTCCTAACCACCGCACCCTACTGCCTTTCACTATTCTGTACTGTTGGTCATAAAAAGGCTTCAACAGAGATTGTTAGGAGGATCTCTTAGGGACCATCTGAGTATAAGGAACAGAAGCCTACTCAAATAAGCTCAAAGAAAAAGCAAGGGGCATTAGAAAGTTCCTAAGGAACTTCTTGGAGTATAATTACAGGAACTTCAATTTGGCCAGTAAGAGCTAGAAAGTTGTCAGACATTTACAGGGACGCTGCATCTGAAGTTGTGGTCAGGGTCTTACAATAATAAGTCTAGTCAAAATCATTTTTGAAGAGTTTTAAATTTCTCATAAAGTACACTAAAATATTGGGTAGTTGGTTGACCTCTACATAAAATCTTGCATTTGGGGCCATCGTGAAATTAAAATATATACTGTATCTTTAAACTTCCACTCAGTAAGCAGTAAATCCTGCAAGAGGCACGTGGGAACTGAGACCCACTGATTCATTTCTCCCTACCTGTATGTTCACTGAACTTACTGACTGTAAGTGCTCACTGGTTAAGTAGTATTTTTTTATTTCCTTTTCATTTTGTAAAGTGACTACTTAATGTTTTCTCTCAATCTGTCCTTCTCATTTTAATAACTACTCACTTTGCAAAATGCAAGGGAAAGGAAACAATACAATTTAGTGATGAGATGCTGTTACGTTCTTTTTCTATGTCTGATGAGACTACGTGTCTCTCCCTTCTGCGTCTCTCTGTAAATCCACTCTAATCTCTTGTTGATAGCTGAAAAAGAAGGCCATGTCAGCCTTTGAGTCTACATGGCCAGACAGTCCCCTCACTCTCTAAGATCTGATTCAGTGCTCTGCCACAATTTAGAGAGAGAATTTGGCCAAACTTGGGTCAGATGTCCACTGCAGTCTAATTTGATGTTATTGGGGGAAAAGTCACTATAGAGAAGTCTGTTTTGGGGCTTTGGGTAGGCATGTCCCTTAAGAACAGGATTTGAGTAGAGGAAATGATTGATCTCTGTACTTGAGAAGGGAAAATGTTTGATTTCCTAGCTCGACCACTAATTGGCATTTGTTTCCAAAATAGTTGCTGACCTATCTATAGTTGTCTGAGGATCTTCATCTGTGAATTGAGGACTTCAATATGTAGGATTCCCTTCAGTTTCAGTAACATGCGAAAACATAATTTAGCCCTCAAATGAAAAGATCCCTATAGTAGTAAGATGGGATTTATACCAAAACAGTTGAAAAATTGCCAAGAACTCTAATCTCTTACCTGGACTTGTTTCCCAGGTGCTTTATTATTTTTTTTAACGTTAGTTATTTTCAGTTTTCTTTTCAAACATTCAAGATATTGATATTTCATGAATGCATTTTCTACACTTTTGCAGTTTTTCCTTCTGGATTGGACTATTGTCTGTCCATTCTAATCTGCCTTCAGACGCCACAGAGGGTCAGAGAGAGAGCACAGACGGCTCTCACTATGACTCCCCATGACATTGTGTCACTGCCAAGTCTAGTGGGCATATTTTAGTCCTTTTCTTAAGTGATTTTCAGCAGCTTTTGATATTGTTGACCACTCTCTCCTTTTTGAAGCATTCTTTTAATTTCTGGTCCTGTATCATCCTACTTCACTTGGTGTTACTCCTCCACATTCTTTGCCATGTAAATGAAGTTAATATGGATTGTGTTGGTGCCTCTTCCTATAAATTCTCTTTTCGCTTTGGTGATCTGCAGCCATGCTGTTAGCTATTTGGTCCTGGAAAGGTTTTTCCTTTATTTATTAGGTGCTATGATAAAGAGCGTGCCTTCACATAAGACTGATTAAACCAAATCTCCCACATGGAGAAGCTGGTGCTCTCATTAATATGGGTGTTTGTCTCACACAACTTGTACAAGCAGTAAATCCAGATGTACTGTCAATTGCATCCTTTTAATGTAATTACTTAGTTAATAAGTCTTTACCAACAAGCTAATCTTGAATTTCTGGATCATGCCATAAGTTATTGATTGTTTTGTAGTTTTTCTTTTGTAACATGGCTTCTGCCCTCCCTGTTTAAACAAGTATTAAAAAAGAAATGTGTTGATTATAGCTAATAATACATACATCAGGTTTTTTTTTACATGCCCAATGAAGACATAATTGAATATAAAGATATAATTTATTGTAGATTGATTTCTAAAAAATCATTTGTAAATTTATAAACATGAAATAGCAAAAGAATGAGCCTTCTAGATCATAAGTACTTCTTTAAGGAGAAAAACAAATTTATCCAAACAGAAATAAGAGATAGTAAGTAAAACCTTTATTTTGTTTTTCATCTGACAGGTAGTTATGTCCAAAATTATTTACAGATTTAATTTCTATATATGAAAACATCTGTCAGAAATCTAGAAGTTGGAATTTTTTTTACCCCCTCATAAGAAGCAAAATTTTTACCAGATGAAATGTACTGTGTTCTTTTGTGTGGAATAGTTGTTAAAATTTAGTGTTTTGTGATTAAAAACTAAAAAAAGTGTTTAGACTTGTGATTTTAAGTGCATGCATTGTGTTTTGCTCAAGTACCTATATTCATCTGAATTTCCCCAAGTGTATGCAGAAATTTACGTATCCTGTATGTTACCAAGAATAACATAATATAAAATAAAAATAATCACAATCTGTGTGAAATATTTGTAAAAGTAATTGAAATAAAGTTAGCATATAAAATATTAAGGCTTCAGACAGTACAAGAATAATACCAGAATAAAGTTCTAAATATACTAATACAAATTAATATGCTATATTTGCATATACCACCCTAATCAGTGCTATGAAATACATAGAATATATTCCAAAAATTTGGTTTATTTTTAATTAAAAGTAGAGACTGTACTGCCAGATAACTGATCTTCCAATGTTTTGTGACAGATATAAAAGGTATACTATTTTGTTATTGAATCTCCGTTAGGATATTGGATAAGAAAATAGTTGTGGACCAAATCATATTGCATGCTTGTGAGCAAACATAGTTCCTTGTTAGAGTCTTGCAGTTACTTCTTTGTAGG
The DNA here is from genome assembly GCF_036562045.2 of Rhinolophus sinicus. NCBI lineage: Eukaryota > Metazoa > Chordata > Mammalia > Chiroptera > Rhinolophidae > Rhinolophus > Rhinolophus sinicus. The sequence continues at coordinate 39,234,907 of NC_133759.1, forward strand.
TAACGTCTCTGTTTTTTCTAGTTGCTTTTAGGATTTTCTCTTTATCTTCTGTTTTCAGCAGTTTTACTATGCTGTGCCTACGTGTGATTTTCTTTATCCTACTTGGCTGTTCCTGGGGGCTCTTGAATTTTTGCCTTGATGTCATTCTTCAGTTTTGGAAAATTCCAGGCAATTATCTCTTCATCTTTTTTTTTCTTTTTTCCTTCCCTATTCTTTCTCCTCTCTTCCTGGGACTGCACTTTCATGAATAATAGACCATTTTGCTCTGTCTCTTATTCTCTCTCCCTCCCATAGTTCATTTGTGGATATTTTATGTTGATTAATATGCCTCCCATTTCACCAATCCTCTTTTTAGCTGTGGCTAATCTACTATGAAATACATCCTCATTTTGGTCTTCTTATTGCTTAATTCTAAATTTTTCATTTGATAACATTTTATACTTTCCACTTATTTGCTAGGTTTTTTCCGTTTTGTTTTCTGTCTTAAAGTTTTTTTAAAACAGCTATTTTAACCTCTGTCAGTCAACTACAATATCTGCATCACCTATAAATCGGCATCTTTTTTGTCAGTTTTTTATTTTTGTTTTTGGTGTTTGTCTTGTCTTCTGGCATGCTTAGTAATTTTTGATGGAATGCTGGACATTGAAATATAAAATATTTTAGAGATAATTTGAAACGCTGAGTGATACTTTTCTTTTTCTTCCTCCAGAGATTTACTTTTGCTTTTGGCATATGTGTAGGTTAGAGGCAGTTTACCTTAATCCAGTTAGGGATTTGGCTGATTCCAGGCTAAGTTTCAGTCTCTGTAAGGCAGGACTGGTCTATGTTGTTCATTGTTACTCCTCAGGCATAATAGTTCAGAGGTTTCAACAGAAAGCCTGGGTGTTTACCAGGGCCACTCTATCTTGGTGGGCCCTGGTCTCCAGTTTTTATCTGCCCAGTACCAGGAGACTGTGGAAAGCTTTGATTAAGCTGAGTAGCCTCTCCGGCCACTGCTGAAGTTAGGAAATCCCATTCAACAAGCTTCTTCGGATGCCTTACCAGCAACTTCTGTTTTACATCTCATTGGCCAGAACTGTATCATAATATGGCTATCCTTAGCCACTATCCCTGGCTTCAAGGGAGACTAGGAAATGTTTTGCTGAACTCATAACTGCCCTGTCAAGAAAACAAACAAATTGTTTTGCTGCAATCCAAATCTACAAAATGATGACAGATGTAAGTAACACCAAACTTTTGTGTGACTGTAGTAAGGAATGCTAAATAATTTTTCTAAAATGTACACAGATTTAGGTTTCTGACCCTTAAAAGTAGCTTCACATAATTTTTAACTTTTTGTTCACTTTTCTTTACTAAAAAATAACACACACTAGTAGTAGAAACCAAAAAAATTTAGATGAGCAAAAGAAAAAATTTGAAACTTTACCAATCAAAGGTAAGTTCTAACAATGTTTTAGTAGATGGCCTTGTAGTAATTTTATGTAGTAATATATAGTATATTTTATTTTTACAAATTAGCATTATATTATACACCCTATTTTGTAACTGGTTTCTTTTACTAAGTAACATTTCCATGTTAAAGTATACAATGAGGTAATATTTTACAGTTTAAAAATTATAATTTCCTTAATTTAACTCATAATGCTTTTTAATTTTAGTGTGCTACACTAATAGTATGCATCCTGTGTGTTTACCTGTTTTGCCCCCACTCTTTTCTTGACCAGGTTAATATACAATTATGTTATTGTTAACTCATCCCAAAGGGTTGTTGTGTTTAACAGCCAGTGGTGGTAATGAACATATTCAGTAGGCTCTGACTCAGTGATAATAATTCCTGGTAGAATCCCATTAATTATCTTTTTATTTCTAGGCTTCACTTGATACAGTACTATGATTTCTAGTTGTGAATGAAGTTATTATACTTTTTCTCTACTCTGTTTTAATGGATCTTAAATTGTCTTCCAGTAGATTCTAGATATTTCCTGAGAGACAGTTGGGAGCATACAATTTCTATCATAAAAATGCATATACATTAAATAGTAAAACTGCCTTGAGATGCAAATGTTGGTGCAGTTTGGCTAGGCTCACTCATTAGCTAAGTGATACACATGCCGGTGTGACAGCAAACATGACTCAAAACTCTAATTGAGTAATAATACAAATTACTACAGATGGACCTCTTCAGGGTCACTCTTGAATAGAAGGAGTTGTGAGTATTAAATGCAGGACTAAAACAAAAGACCTATTTTATAAATTACATATGATTTTATAAATCTTTGTGCTTAGATTTTTAGTGGAAGATTTGCTTAATGTAGTTCTAACTCCACCGAACTGCTAATTTTACTACCACTGATGCCTTTCTTTAGAGCTTACCTTTCTTATGTAGACTTTTGTGTTGAGATCTGTCAATATTTATTGTTCAGCACTTAAACTATCTTTCTAACCCTGAGCTTTGTAGTTAGTGAACCTCAGATTCACTCTTGTATAACAAATCCCCGTAAAATAGTGAGGCTGATTCAGGTTAGATTTCTGTGAAAGAATGTTGGGAAGAGGTTGTTCCAAGGAGGAACAGTGACTAGATAACAAACTTGCTTACCTCTGATGAAATTATTTATGTCATCAGCCCCTAGACATCACACCCCTGAAATTTCCACTAGGCACCGTGGGAATTTGTCTTGTCAGCTGGGTGGAGGTAATCTAGCACTGATTCTTAACCAGTTCAGAATTGCTCATCACCACCAGTGGCAGAGTACAAATAGCAAGCACTAGATTATATTGTTCCTAAGCCTTTGTTTCTTAAGAACTTGATAGTTTGCTTTAAATTTATTCTACTGAATTTTTTAAAAATCTAATTATTAATGGCTATTTAAAAAAGTAACCCTTGGTTTTCAGTATCTCATTTTTTTTTTCATCAAAGCTCTTGGCCATATATTATCTTTTGTTTATTGTCTCCCCAACTAGATTGTGAGATTCTTATAAGCAGTGACTGTGTGTTATGTATATATGGATTCCTACCCACTCCCACACTGCCTCCTAAAATCCATAAATCTTTGTTAAGAGAAGTGTTGACAGATTGTCTTACTAGCTTTAACTTAGTTTTATTGTTTTAGAATTATATAATTTCTCTTTTAATGATACTGCCTCCGTCCTTATTGATGGTTTGTCTTTCCTGGAAAAAGCATTCTACATTTTATAATTTGCTTTTATTTCAAAGTTTTATAAGACAATAGTGTTATCTTTATTTGTAATTCTTGATAATTGAGATACATAAATATTTGTTGAACTGGGCATAAAATTCTTAGATTTGAATACCATGTTTGATATAAGCATTTGGTGCTTATCTTTCAGATTTTGATCTACATTGTTGGTTATTAGTCATTTAACAAGTACTTAGTGTGGGCAAAGCCATGTGCTAGGAATCACTAATATTTTAGTTAGTGTGTAACTAGATATTATGAGTACCATTTGAAAAAGTATATACCTTTAATTAATAGTTTGTCAACAAAATAGACTACTCAGTTTATAATGTGTGGTTTTTTTTTTGTCATTATAGGGTAAAGTTCACCTTGAATTAAAACTGAATGAACTGATAACAGAGAATGGAACTGTGTGCCAGCAGCTTGTTGTACAGTAAGCATATTTCTTTTACCAAAATTAACTAGAAATAATTCTCCGTTTTGTATTTTTTGAATCTTAAGCCAACTCCTTATTTTAAATACTTCAGAAACTTTTTTCAGAAATGAAACTGCTGTGCCATTCATTTATTAAGTTGATTTCCAATTTATTTTCTCCTATTTAGTCTGTTCGGGTTATGATGAGTCATTAATTCATTCAACCAATATTTATTATTGAATGTGGGTTAAATGATAGAATAGGCAAGAGGATGTTATGGATCACAGATAAGCGTGTCTTAACTACCTGGCAGGAGGGAGGCAGAAAGGCTTCCTAGTGGAGGGCCTCTAGGAACGAGGACAACACAGAGCAGGGCATTAGTGACCCTGGGACTAAATCTAAATGCCTACCTTGAGATTACCAGTATTGTTACCTAATTTGAATTCCTTTTTTCCTTTTTTGCCCTCAAGTCTTTTTTTTTATCACCCAAACTCTAATCTTCTAACAGTTCTGGGAATCCAACCCAATCCTTTACCTTTTCCTTCTTAACCCAGATTCTTCCTCTTCTAAATGTTTTTTCTATCTCTGTCTTAACTGATAGCTGAATATCTCCTGAGATACTGTTTGCTCTACTGTCTTTTCAGTCAGAGGCCGTATTTTCCACCATACCCAGATACCTTAGAGCCAGGGAGTAGGATAAATGTTACTCTACTATTGCTGCTCCAAGCTATAATTTATTCTTTCTCTCTCTCTTTCTTCCTTCCTTCCTTTCTCTCTCTTTCTTTCTATCTTTTTTTTGGTTTAAAACAACAAAAATTTATTTTTTCACCGTTCTTGAGTCTAGAAGTCCAAAACCAAGGTGTTAGGCAGGGTTTGTTCCTTCTGGAGTCTCTGAGACAAAATCTCTCTCAGACCCCTCTTCTAGCTTCTGGTAGTTGCCAGAAATCCTTGGCAATTCCTTGGCTTTTTGACACATCACTCCAATCTCTGCCTCCATCTTCAGTGGCGTTCTCTCCCTGTCTATAATTTATTCTTTTAATTATGAGCACCCCAGCTCCTTTAAGGCATCTGCTCTCTATATAAATATGTATAAATTTATATTTATGTATTTATATATTAAATATTGTATGTAATTTACTTGGTTAATTTTTTCTGATCTCTTAAAGAAGGTTACATATATCATGATCCTTAATATATCAATGTGTATTTCCTAAGAATAAACGTATTCTCTTAAATAACTGTAGCAGAGTTATCAAACTCAGGAAATTTAACAGTTACAATAAAAGTATAATCTATAGTTATTCAATACTTTAATCTACAGTTATATTTCAGTTTTGTCAACTGTCCCAGTAATGTCCTTTAGACTTTTTTTCCTCTCCAAGATCCAGTCCAAGATCATATATTACATTTAGCTGTCATGTCTCTTTAATCTACTTAACTTGTAATCATTTTTAGCTTTTCTTTGTCTTTCATGGTATTAAGATTTTTTAAAGAATACAGACCAGTTATTTTTTTTTTTTTTCAGACCACTTATTTTTTCAATTTGGATTTACCTACTAAAAACAATTCAAGATTTCTTTACAGGTTTTTCCCCCTAGACTGCGAGCATATACTGAAAGTATTTGGATTAGTCCCTCTTCCACTGCTCCCTTCCTCTGCTTAGTTTGGTTGTGCTGTACATGTGAAATACAATTAGTTGGGTTGGGTTGGTTTGTTTGCATTTAGTTTAATGTTGTTTCCCCCCATCCTTGTTGATTTACTTCTATTTTTTGAATATGTAGAATATTCGCATGACTTCAAAAGTCAAAACTATACCAAATGGCATTACTCAAAAATATGTTCAATCCCTGCTTTCTATACCTACCTCCAGGCAACCATCATCTGATTTCTGTCCCTGTAATTTTGCCTTTTCCAAAATGTCATATGAACAGATTCATATAATATATAGTCTTTTGTGTCTGGCTTATTTAGCTTAGCATAATGCTTTTGAGATTCATCTACATTGTTGCATATATCAATAGTTTATCCTTTTTTAGGTATTATTTCATTTTTTTCTCATCCTAACTTGGTAGATACTGTCATCCTCATTTTACAGATGACAAAATGATGCACAGATTGGTTAAATAAGCCCAGGTTCATACAGGGAGTAGTAGAGTGGATTTGAACTTTCAAAGTTTGATTTTTTTTTTTTTCTTTCAAGATAATCAGATTTACAGGAAATTGTAAAGTACAGAGAGGTCCTGCACTCAGTTTCCCTCAGTGATTACATCTTACATAATTGTAATGCAATATAGAAACCAGGAAATTGACCTTGTATAGTATACAAGTATTACATATCATTTCATCGCATGTGTAGATTTGTGTAACCAGCACCACAATCAAGATACAGAACTATTCTATCACCATAAAGATCTCTTTATAGTCACACCCACTCCTTCCCCCACCACCATCCCTAACTTTCAGCAACATCTAATCCGTATCTATAATTGTGTCATTTCAAGAATGTTTCGTAAATAAAATCTTATGGTACATGACCTTCTGAGATTGGCTTTTTCAATCAGATCCATCCAATTGTGTGTGTTTCTTGTGGATAGAATGTAGTTGGGTCACTTTTTGAATGTTCTCTGCCAATCTCTTTTATTTAGTGAATTTATACATTTACTTTTGATGTATTATAATTATTGATATGTTAGGCTTAAATCTGTCATTTTTGTTTTGTTTTCTGTTCCCTTCATTTTCTGTGCTGTTTTTTTGTGAGTTACTTGAACATTTTTTAGAATTCCATTTTGACTTATCTATAGTGGTTTTTAATCTCTAGTGTATATCTTTGTATACTTTTTTTTTAGTGGTTGCTTTAGGTATTACATCATACATCTATCACATCGTAGTCTACTGGTATTGACATTTTACTAGTTAGAATAAAATGTAGAAATCTTCCTCCTAACCCCTTTACCATTCACCATTTGTAATATAATTGTCTTAAATGTTTCTTCTATATACATTGAGAACCACATCAAACAGTGTTATAATTTTTGCTTTAGCCCTTTAACACAATTAGGAAACGTTAGAAAATTGTAGTTACCCATATTTTTGCTCCTTCCGTACTCTTTTTTCCTTCCTGTTGTTTCAAGATTCCTTCTTAATCACTATCTTTATGTTTAGAAAATTTCCTCTTAATTCTTTTAGAGTAGGTCTACTGGTGACATATTTTCTTTATTTTCCTTCGTCTGAGAATGTCTTGAATTTTTTCTTTATATCTGAAGGATCTTTTCACTGAATATAGAATTCTTGGTTGACAGTTCATTTCTTTTTTTCCACATAAAAACATGTACCACTTCCTTCTGGCCCCCATGGTTTTTGATGAGAAATCTACTGTCATTCAAATTGTTTTTCCTAGGCAGATAATGTGCTGTTTCTCTCTAGCTACTTTCAAGATTTTTCCTTCATTTTTATTTTCAATGTGTTTTAGTTTGACTATGACATATCTTGACATAGATTTCTTTTGGTTTATCCTGTTTGGTTTTCACTCAGTCTCTTGGATATATAAATAGGTCTTCTGCCAAATTTGGGGAATTTTCGGCCATTATTTCTTTTAGTACTTTTATCAACCCTGCCATTTTTCTCTTCTCCTTTTGAGACCTCAATGGCATGAATGTTAGAGCATCTGTTAGAGTCCTGTAGGTTCTTGAGGCTCTGCCTACCCCCACCTCGCAGTCTATTTTCTCTCTGTTGTTCATTTTGGGTAATTTCTATCATTCTGTCTTTAAGCTCACTGAGTCTTTCCTCTATCTTCCTCATTCTGCTGTTGATCCCATTTATTAAGTTTTTTATTTTGGTTATTTCTAAGTTCTACAATTTCCATTTGGTTCCTGTACCTTATATCTTTTATTTCCTTGGTGAGAATATGTGTGTGTGTGATTTTCTTTTTCTTTTTTTTTTTTTTTGCTGAAACTTTCCTTTTTTTTTTTCATTTTTTTCAAACATGTTCATAATTGCTCATTGAATCGTTTTTATGGTGGCTGCTTTCCCATCCTTGCCAGATAATTCTGACGGTCATGTTATCTTAATGTTGGCATCTGCTAATTGTCTTTTCTCATTGAAATTGAAGATTATCTGGTTTTCTGGTATGATGAGTGGTTTTCAGTTCTGTCCTGGACGTTTTTGGTATTGTGTTGTGAGACTCTAGATCTCATTTAAATCTTCTGCTTTAGCCAAACTCCTCTGACACTCTCCTGGTGGGAGAAGAGGAGTGCCTACTCATTACTATCAGGTTAGAAGTCGAGGTTCCTGACTTAACCTCTGTTCATACCCCTGGGGAAGAGTGAGAAGCATTCCTTGTTACTGCTGAATGGAGTGGTAGTTCAGGTTCCCATTAGTCCTCTCCTGTGACGCGCTGACCGGGATGGGTGGACTGCCTCGTTACTGCCCCATGTGGCCTCCACTGACACCAGGGTGGGGAGGAGTTAGTTACCCACAGGAAGTGGGGAGAGCCTTGCCTTTCCACTCCACCTTCTCTGTCACTGCCCTGCCATGGAGGGGGAGGATGCCTTGTTTCTCTTAGTGGGAATGGAAAGCCAGTGGTCCCTACTGACACCATGGGGGGGAAGGAGCTCATTACAGCCTGTCAAAGATGGAAGTCTAGGTTCTCCCCCTCAACATTTGGCCTTTTGTTGATGGGGTAAGGGTGGAGCCGTGGTGTTTTCATGGTGTTTGTTTGGAGTAGGTGGTTATTATGTAAAAACGGTTTTTGTCTTGGTAAACTGCCCCGTTCCTTGTCCTTTGGCTATAGAGAGCTGGATTTTTCTTAGGGCATTTTTTCTGTCTATGCCCATTGGTGTTTCCAGGTTGACAGCTTCTCTGCTCCTCAGTCTGGGATATATAAAGTACAGTAGTCCCCTGCCCCCCATCAGCATTTTCACTTTCTGTGGTTTTGGTTACCCACAGTCAACCACAGTCCAAAAATATTAAATAGAAAATTTCAGAAATAAATAATTCATAAGTTTTAAAAAATAATCAGGGCATGTAGAAAGGACATTGAAACCAACTTGAAGGAGCTCCAGATAACGAAATCTGGGACAATTTGAACATCACAATAAAGATAATGGTGGATTAAAACCTATAGAATATTAAACAAAATGAGTTTGTAACCTTTTTTCTATGCAAAAGTCTACATATCACTAATTAAATGAAGTCCTTTTTGACTATTTAAAAAAAAAGCCTATAAATAAATATACACAAGTCAATGCTGATATAAACAAACTAATTAATGAAGTAAGACAAATAATGGAAATAGAAAATCATCATTGGCCATCACTACAAAAATAATTAGTGCAGGTACAAATCATCTATAGATGCTAAATAAGTGGACATAAGTATGATGACAGCAGCATATTTGCATAGTCTCAAAGACTCTCCCCATAGATGTCTGATAGATACCACCTTAACTGAGTGATCAAAGTTAATATTACCTGTAATGAAGCATCCAGTACCCCCTTGTATGATGCATTGAGAAAGACACCAAGGTGCATAACCTTAATCTAATCACGAGCAAACATCAGATAAATTAAAATTAAGGAATAGTCTGCGAAAGAACTGGCTAGTACTGGCAAGATGATGGGACAAAGAAGGAAACTAAGGAACTATTTTAAGATGGAGGAGACTAAGAAGACATGACAACTAAATGCAATGTGAGATCTTATATTGCGTCCTGGACCAGAAAAAGGACATTGGTGAAATTTGAGTAAGGTCTATAGAATAGTTAATATTATTAACTAACATTGTATCAATGCTAGTTTCCTCTTTCTATAAATCTACTCTGGTTACACAAATGTTAACATTGGGTGATGTGTATACAGGAACTTTATATATTATTTTTCCTACTTTTTATAAGTCAGAAATTATTTCAAAATAAGAATTTAAAAAAGTTTGTCTGTATCTTGTTCATTCTACCCAGGTCTTTTTTCTGAGCTCCAAACTCATATGTCCATCTGTCTTTTTGGCAACTCTACTTTGATATCTAACAACATCACAAATTGAACACATTTAAAACTGCCGTGTTGATTCTTACATCTCTCCAGCTCCTCACCACAGCCTTAGCAAGTGGTACCGTTCTTCACCTAACTGCTCAAGCCATAATTCTAGGAGTCACTTAAAATCTTTTCTCCTCACTGTCCCCACATGCTGGATTCATTTCTTATTGATTCTGTACCATATTTCTTGAATTTTTTAATTTTTAGTAATGTCTAGTGGCATGTTCTTATTCAAACCAACCATTTCTTACCTTGTCTGTTTCAATAGTCTCTTAGCTGGTCTTCGAGTCTGCAATCCGTTCTCGTGATAGCCGCCCAGAGTAATCTTTTAAAACATAAATTAGATCATGTTCACTCAGTAAGTGCTCAAACACTTACTGAGTTCCCATTACAGTTAGAATAAAGTCCAGCCCCTTATCTTGCACCGCGAGATCCAGTGTTCTGACCCTGCCTGTCTCTTTGATTTAATCGTGTGGCATGCTTCCCCTCGTCCATATTCTTGCTGGCCTTCTCTCACTTCCTCTCAATTCCTCAAATGTGACACACTTGCAGTTCAGAGCTCTACATCCACTCTTCCTTTTGCTTGGAATACCCTCATGCCCATTCTACTTCTAGCTAGTTCCTTCTCAGCCTTAAAGTTTCAGCTTAAATATGACTTACTCTAAAATAGGGCACCTGTTCTTTGTCCTTCATAGCACTTAACACGATTTGCAATTATTTTCTTCTTTATTGCTTGTTGTCTGTTTCTTTAAGTGGACTCTAAGCTCCATGAGGGCAGGGACCATGTTTGTCTTATTCACCTCGTCACCCCAGTGCCTGACAATAAGCACTAAGTAAATCTTTGAAACAACTAAATGAAGAAAGAAGGTTTGTCTTCTTAAAGGATGAATAGAAAGTAGCTAGCCTAGAAAAAGTGAGATTTTTTATTTCCCAGAAGGAAAGAATAATATAGACAAAAGTATGGAGGCAAGAAATAGCATGGTGAGAGAGAGAGAGGGAGAAAAGCCGTTTAACGTTACTTAGTATATGAAGCTTGAGTCAAAGATTGGTCAAAATTGATGAAATAGTCAGGAGCTAGATCTTGGAGGCTCTTCTGTACCGTATGAACTTGTGAAACTTATATGAGCTTATGGAACTATTGGAAGGTTTTAGACAACAGAGTAACATGGACAGATTTTCATTTTAGAAAGATCAGATCTGTAACAGCAGTGAAGTATAGAAACTGGGAGGTGAATTTGAAGGTTTTTAGGGTGATCAAGTGAGAAATGATAGATTCTACACCAGAACAGTAGTTGTAGATATGAGAAAAGAAGACTGATGAAGGAATATTTAAAGTGTAGAATCACTAAAACTTACTGATTGATTAGATACAGAAAGTGAAGAAGAAAAAGGAATTTAAGTGTGGTTTCTAGATTTCTAGATTGTATTACTGGGTGGATGGTGGTGTTTGCAACAAAGAAAAAATGCTGGAGGAGTTGCTTTAATTAACTGGTAATGAGTTCAGTTTTAGCTGCTCCTGAACATTTATTTAGTTGGGGATTTCCATCAGGCATTTCGGTATAAAAATCTAAAACTCTGTGGTGAGGTCTCATATAGAAATGTAAAGTTAACGGTAGTTGTGGCCATAAGGATAAATAGATAGAAGTAGGCTTAGAGGAAGGTTATTATAGTGTAAAGAGAGCAGTTGACTGAGAATGGGTCCAGCAGAAGAGGTAGACTAGTAGGTGAGGAAAACATGAAGGAGACCAATAGATGATATGAAGAAAATTAGGAGTAGGGGCCACGGAAACCAAGAGAGAAAAGGGTTTCAAAGAAAGAGTAGTCAGAAGTATTGTATGCAGCGAGAAGTCTAATAAGAAGAGCTCTGAAAAGTATGGATAGCATAATGAGGACCTTAATGAGGAGAGTTGCCATAGGATGCTGAATGGAGAAAAGAACTAGGTTTCAGTAGGGCGCAGAGTGAAAGGGAAGTCAAGAAATTTGAAGAGACAACCAGAAAAATGAGATAGGTACAGGGTGACAGGAGGTCCAGGCACTGATTTTTATACTAGAGAAGCAGAGATAGAGTGAGAGCGAGTAAGCAAGAGACACAAGTTACCCAGGTGGCTCAAATGTAACCATAGGGACTCTTAAAAGTGGAAGAGGAAGGCAGAAGAGGAGAGTTAGAGGGAAAATGTGAGTATGGGAGAAGGGCACAAGTAACATTGCTGGCTGTGAAGATGGAGGAAGGGGGCTTCTAGATGCTAGAAAAAGCACGGAAAGAGATTCTGTTCTAGAGCTTCCAGAATGGAAAGCAGCCCTCTCAACACCTTGATTTTAGCTCAGTGAGATCTATGTTAGACTTCTGCACTACAAAACTGTAAAATAATAAATTGTGGTGTTTAAAAAGAGAGAGAGAGAGAAGTTACAACACTACCTGTTACTATTAATTTGTTTTCATTGTGTGTCATATTTTCTTGATTCCTTGTGTTTCTGCTTATTTTCTGTTGAATGCTAGACATTACGAAGTTGCTGGATATTTTTGTATTCCCATGAATATACTTAAGGACTCAGTTAAGTTACTTCAAAACAGTTTCTTTTTCTCCTTGCTTTTAAGCTTTGTTAGATAAAACAAGAGTTGGCCTGTAGTCTATAGGTTATACTTTCCCATTACTGAGATAGCACCCATGAATTACTAGGTTTTTTTGTAGCCAGTGAGACCTCATGCTAGCCATTTGTGGGCTTCAGGAATTGTTCCCTTTACTCTTTTCAAATGATTCTTTCCTAGCTTCAGGTAGTTTTCTGGCATGTATGTTTATCAACACTCAGCTGAAGACTCCAGGGGGGATTCTTGTAGTTCTCTGGAGGTTTCTTTCTCTGTGAGCAGCTTTCTTTCCTCCAGTCCTCTGCCCTTGGAACTCGAGTCACTTTGGCCTTCCCCAGCTGACAGTTCTCTCTTCTTCTCAGGGAAACTGTATAGCAGTGAGGTGGGACAGTCGGAGGGCTCAGCTTGTTTCTTCTGCCATGAGAGATGACTATCCTGTGGTGCTGATTTTCTTCTTTTTTTTTAGTTTTTTAGTTTTTTTCAGGTGGGAGGGTAACTCCATTCCCTGTTACTCTATCTTAGCTACATGTAGAAATTAACATTTGTCTTTTAGTTTAAAAAAAAAAATCCAAAGAAAAGATCCAGATCACTTTGTATTATAAACAAGTTTGGAATAAATTTATTTCCTTTGTAATTTCTAAAGTATGTATAAATATCAAATGCTTTTATATGGGATATATAAACAAGATGTAAGATATTTCATATACTGTGGTTATTTTAACCATTTTCTTCTCATCTCTGGTTTATGATATGAAATTGCTTGGCTTACCAATTAGAAGAATAGTTGTATCCTGGGTAATTAGAAATAGGATATTTCTAATTTATGAAATACAATATTTTGTAATATATGTAGCAAATAAAATAATCTGTATTTATAATATTAAGTTTTTCAGAAAACTCAATTTTTAAACTCTTACATTTAAAAATTGAGTATTTCTGATGATTTTTATAGTCTCATACTTTTGGCTTACAGGTATCATTGTTTTGGTTTGTGAGTATTCTCATAGAAGTCTTTTGTGTACTGAACTATGTTTTTCTTGTTTTTTATACCTCATAAAGTTATAGTAAATTTCTGTAATTAAGAGTGATCATCTGTTTTGTACACCTGAAACTAAAAAAAAAAGTATAAATTATTTTTAAAAAAAGTGAAAGTGATCATAATGAGTGTTTACATGAGATAAATCTGGTCTTACAAGAAGAGTAATACAGTATATTCCAGGCACAGGAGGAATGAAGAAGGCTAGACTTTAGAAATGGTTAAGAAAGTAGAAGCTGAGTCTTGGTTCACTTCTTACACATTTTGTATTACTTCATTATCCTTAATTTGTTACTTTCACATAACCCTTTTGAGCTTTAGTTTCTTCTTTAAAATGGCACGATGATACTCTTTGATACTCTGCTGAGAGGCAGTTGTGAGAATTAGATGCAGTTTGTGAAAATACATAGTAAACTGCAAATGCTATATAAAAATCAGGTATCATTTTGAGGTTTAGCCTGAGAAGTGTAAGTTTCACACAGTATGTACAGTGGGAAAGTTTGACTGTGCCTAAGCCTAACATTAATAACCAGAATATTATCTTGGCCTGTGCTTTCTTTGGTTAGTTTCATTTTTTTTATTTGATTTTTGATGCCCAATTTAATGGAAATGAATCATATTACCATTTCTTTCTTTACTCAACAATACACTGTGTGCACTTCACCCACATATATGACCTGTGGGGTTGTGGGGAGAAATAAGGATATTACTCAGTAGCCCATATCTTTCAACAAAGAATACTTTTCAGCAACACTCAAAAGTTTCTCTTAGTTATTAGGAAATGCAGACCCTTTGATGTTAAACTAAATTCATGACGTATTTAGTGAGAAGTTTTGAAGAGTAGATCATTAAGTCAAATTCTGTGTTCTCTGTAAATATCAATGACTATTACTCATGGAGTGGATTAAATGCCTTGGTTTTTATGGTCATAAACATTTTCTATAGAATGATGCAGGAGCTGTTACTAAGAATCAGAAAAAAGGCTACAGAATTATGTGAGGCTTGCCCTCTGTATATGAATCAGATTTTAAGTGGAAACCACGGTTTCCTTGTTTCTCATTCATGCTTTAGCAGAGGACATGATGCTCTAGATCTGGCTTGGTTTTGTAGTTTCTCGTTTAAGGTTCACACCTATTTCTTTTCATTTTTAGAAGCCACAGCAGTTTTAGTGTGCTGTCAAACCACAAAATGTACCTTGTTGGATATAGTGTTTAGTAGGGGGGTGTGTGCTACATGTTATTTGGTAGTGTCAGTACTGGTTGTGGCATTCTAGTTTAGTCCTATTTTGGAAATACAGCGTAAGTAAATAAATGCATACATAAATGTATTTGGGGTAGGTGGTAGATAAGCATACAACTGCAGACATATGGAAAGCAGTTTTAACTCTTTGAATGTATTAATTTGTATTTAAAGGTAATGTTTTACGCTGTTTAACTTGAATATCATATGTTAACTTTTTTTATTCTTAGCATCAAGGCATGCCATGGGTTGCCTCTCATAAATGGACAAAGCTGTGACCCGTATGCAACAGTTTCTCTAGTGGGCCCTTCTAGGTAATGTTTATTGAATTATTATTAGATTTTTAAGTTTTGAAGTTTTATGTAAGAATTACAGAATTAAGGTTCTAAGATCAAATGCTAAATAGCTATTTATGACAAAAGTAATGAGTGCTTTGAATGAAAAAAGTCTTTAGAATTCTGTTACACACTTGCAAACACCAAGTCCTGTTTTTATAGAAAGAAAGTAGGTGCCATTTCAAATCCGCCAGACTCTTAGGCCGTGGGGAACAGCATCAATTTTATAGTATTTTTTTAAAATGTACTTATAAACTGGATTTTCATTCATCATCGGTTTTCCTACTTGCAAATGTCCTAGATTTTATGCAGGTAAAATCCTGTTTTAATAGCAAAATAAGGCAATTTCCACACTTTTATCTGGAAAGCATCTCAGGACAAAAAAGTGGCTTTTCTGTTTATGGCATCTGTGCCCTACAGAGAGAATTCTAAGCTGTAGACAAACTGCTGAAGTACCAGAACATGGTGAAGTGAGCCATCTCATGGATTTAAATTACTCAGGATAATCTATGGAAAAACCTACAGCACATTGTACTGTTTTATATTTTATCATTTCATTATGGTTTCTTCCAGAGCCTCACTAGTCTGAAATTTGCCTACATCGTCAAGATTTAGAATCAGGAAATAAAGAGCACAGCATTCCTTCTACACAAACACAACATACACTCACAAACATGCACCTTTTCACCAACCTTAAGCTCTCTAGATATTCTTATTTCTTAGAAAATCACCAGTAAGTCACTTTGAAAAATGTATTTGTATATATGTATGTAAAATCCTATCACCATGCCCGGTACTTACTGGGTGCTCAATAATAATGCTATTATTATTACAGATGGTTTTAAATTTAAAAAGAGATACCCGATCCTGTAACATTCATGCTATCAGAGGGATTTAGTTTTTCATGTTAAAAAAGATTTAACTAGTGGAGCTGTTTTTGTTTTTGTTTATAATCTGTACCTGACAGGCAAATTCTTAAGTGTAATTGTGTAGCAACATACAGATAGAAACTATTTGACATGTGAATTTGTTTTAAAAAGTCACTGTTGATTTTGATATTGTGATGTAGTTATTGTATAAGATGTTAACATTGGGGGAGGCTGGGGAAAGGCTGCATGGGACTTCCCTGTACATTTCTTTGCAACCTCCTCTGAATCTATAATTATTTCAAAATGAAAAGATTTTTAAAAAGCCACATTGTCGCTGAAGCCCAAGAAGTAAACTGAGTTAAGAATGCTTTTCGTGTTCCTCAGGTATTTTTCAGCACAGATAAAGGTACTCTGAATCTCATTGTGTTCTTTCTACCATTTATTCTGAGTTGCTTATATGATAAAATGTATTATTGAAAACCCCTGAACTAAGTTTGGCAGTCCATCTAGTATAGCCATAAAGAGAATAATGCAATCTTGGCATATATCGGATATACGCATAAATCGGTGTATTTTTTAAGTTCTAGAGATACCTCAGTTTTTTCCCCCAAGTAATATTTAAAACTACAATCTTCTCTGAGTCATCTTAACAGTTAAACAGAGGTCAGGCTCCCTGGTTGGAAATAGCATGTTTTATAATTGTGTACTATTAAGTTCTACAAGGTAAAACTCTACCACATTGGAACAGGAATGACCAAAAGAAGACAAAAGTAAAGAAGAAAACAAGCAATCCGCAGTTTAATGAAATCTTTTATTTTGAGGTAACTTTTGTTTTTATATAAATAACTAACAATGAATATTTGATATTTGGTTGACTTCTTTTTTCAAACTACAGCCATAGTAATCATTTTACCAACTAATGCAACTAAACATTTCTCTCCTGAAAGCAGTAGAACCATGCTGTAATGCAGTGGAGGCCCCGTATATAAAACAAATACAGGCAGAGCGCTGATTGATTTGGGGCTGGGGAGGTCTAAGGCCACACCCACTCCCCAGGCATCCTCAGTGTCACATCCTTTTCCATATACCCGCCACCTTGTCCAGCCCCCCCACCTGACATGGTGGCCTCAGGACTCTTCTGCAGAGTACTGTCTGAATACCACTGGTGAAGTAAGTATTACAGCACTTGGGAGATCCAAGGTCTAGTCTCAGTTGACTTTGAACAAAGCACCAAATGTGAGACTCAAATTTCTCCTCTTGTGAAAGGATAACTTGGTTAGAGAAAATAGTAGCAGCCCTACCTAAATTATAGAGTTTTTATGAGGCCCAAATGTAAGAATGCTTTGAGACTGTAAAGTACCCTCTATGGACAACGTGCTTATTTCATAGGGATCGTCAGCTGCCTTGTAGTTGCCCAAAATACAGTGCTTTGGAATTCTTTATTGGGGAGCATTTCTTAAATTTGTTAAAGAAATTCTTTTTCGTATTATTTGAAAATTACAGAAGAAAAGTCAAATTCTCTATTCTAAAAGATTGTGTTCTAACTGTAGAACATTGAGATTAACATGTAGGGAAGATTTGAAAAACGTTACATTTTGTGCTTTTTCTTCTTTTGTGTGTGTTTTTTCCTTGATATTTCAAAGTGGAGAAAGTGAGAGCACAGCTAGGCATGCCTCATTTAATAAAGGAACACAGGTTGATGGAAATGCCAAAATTGGAGTGGGAAGAATTGTGGAGGGGGAGGCAAGAGAGAAGGAAAAACAAAAGAAAATGTACTGATGTGAGATTTTTCCATTCCCTGGCTAAGGATTTAGGTCAGTTCTTCTACATTTATTAATGGCTGTTACATCTAGCGTGCAGTAAATGAAGAAGGGGCAACTTGCAGTAAGCAGATGGTCCTTTGAAAATCAAGGCCTGACTGGCTTGCTGTATCCAAGTGTACCTATTAGGCCTTGAAACATTCTTTCAGAAGGCACTTTGTTGAGCTAATTATAAAGATAAAGGTCAGTTACTGTCCTCTAGTAGAGCAGGAGACACACAGCACACACACGTATGCATAATGTACACACAGCAGTAAACTAGTATATATTGTGGAGGTCAGCTCCAGCTGGGTTGAGTCAGAGGAAAGAGTTCTAGAGAGAAGGAACATGTTAAGCAGAGACAGAGACAGAAGAGAAGAAAGTTATGTCCAAAGAATGGCAAGTATGGTTTGACTGGAAGGTTTGGATAAGGGAATAATGAGAACTAAGCTTAAAAAAGTAGAGTAGGTCCAACTAATGAAAGGCTTTGAGTGCCTGGCTGAGATGCTTAAATATTAGCCACTGAATGTTTTGAGCCTGGAAGTGACAAGAGTAATGTAGTGTGTTTTTCTAGGAAGAATTAACCATGATCAGTGGACCGAGACAGAGAGAAAAATCAAAAGACTGTTGTAGTTCAGCTGTTATTAAAAAAAAAAAAAAAAAAAAAACAGCAAGAAGAAAGGGATCTGGTCTAAGATGATAATATGAAAATAGAGAGGAAGGGACAGATGAGAAAGAAACTGCAAAGGGCAAGACAATGAATTGGTTGTAGAAGAAAAAACAGAAGGAGGAGTCAAATGTCCTCATGGTGTTTAATTTGGAAAAATAGAAAAGTTCAGAAGAAGGAAAATTAAGTGGTTCATTTTGGTGCATGATGAGCTCAAAGTCTGACATGTAAAACCCTCTACTAGTCAGTTCATGACTGAAACTTAAGATGGGTGATGGCTGTGGATAAAGACTCAAGATTTGCTTACAGAGACTCAAGAAAGCCAAGTGAATAGACGTATACAGTAAAGGAGACAAGTGAAGAAGCTCAGTTCTGCCACTTGTAGGTGTTCGACTCTGAGCATGTCTCTTAATTTCTGTACTTTAGCTTCCTCATTTTCGAGATGAGCATAATAAATCTAGCTCTGCCTGCTTCAGAGCAGTGGTCTGATGAACAGAGGAGATAATGGATGTATAGGCTGTAAAGCACTGTGCAGCTGGTAGAGCAAATTGAAAATAAAACCTTGGAGAAAACCCATATGTATATGTGTATGTTCTGTGGAAGAAGAGGTACCAGAGGAAGAAGCAAAGAGAGCAGAAGTTTGCCAGGGTGGTGCCTGGGCAAACTCCAAGAAAAGAGTGTTTCTGGGAAAGTAGGTATAGTTGTATGACCACTTGTTCAGATAGAGGGGTCACTGACAGTGAGAACCCAGAACTCATCATCAGACTTGGTGATTAAGAGTGGGCGTTTAGGCGGGCAAGGAAGCCAGATTATGAGGAGTTAACTGTAGCAAGTGGGTGGTGAGGAAGTGGGGGCTGTAAGGATGGATTACAGTTTTGAGATATTTGTCTGTGAAAGGAAAGAGATAGGAACACCATAATTTAAGGGGAGAATTTTTCTTAGACTTCAGTGAGGTGAACAAGCTGGTAAAGAAAGCTGTAATTAAAATAGATCGGATGCTTACTGCATACTATGTGTGGGCGGAGTGGTCTTAGAAAAGAGCAGGATCATTTCATTATCTTGCTCAGAAGAGGATGAGAAAACTCATCAGGTAGAAAAACCTTTATGGGAGTGGACGTGTTCAAGTGGACAGTATTTGAGGAAATTGCTGCCAATGGCCTTGATGTTTTAAGTAAACATACGAGAAGGAAGTTTAAGGGTGGCATTGGTATCTTGAAAGAAATGGAAAAGCCTTCAAACAGTTCTTAGAATGAAATAGAACACTTTTACTCTGAGTCGCTGGCAGATTACCAATGAGCCAGAGAAGCTCCTGGTGCTTTATGATGAGTTGATAAGGAACAGTATGGAGGCAAGGCTGCTATTGATACTTTCACACCACCTTATTCTTACCTCCCTGCTACTTCCATAGCTGTTTTTGTATTTCACTTTTGGGTAAAATATTACCTAGGCATTTTCCTCTGTTTAGAACGTTTTAGGGATGATAGTTTTTTAAGTTCATGTAGGAAAGAGATTTAAAAAAAATTTTTTTTACTAAAATATTTTGTTTGCAGGTAACCAGATCCAGTAGTTACACCAGAAAGTCCCAGTTCCAGGTAGAAGAGGAGGACATTGAAAAGTTAGAAATTAGGTATGTGTCTTAGAGTTTTACAGAATTACTTTTTTCTGTGCCAAAAGAAAATCCTAAATTTAACTGGAAAAGGTGAATCAAGCTTAATAAATTTTCTTTAGCAAATTGGTTGATAAAACTCAGAGGAACATGCATCTAATTTAGTTTAAATCCAAATTATATTTTCAAAATCTGATTTCTTTATAGAAATAGTCAAGGTATATTTATTTTATAAACAACAATGAACTGTTTCACCCATTTTATTATATTTTTAATTTTTCCCAAATTTAATTGCTCCTTAAATTTCTGAATCATAGCATAATGGATGCAAAGAATATATAGAAAAGTAATTACATATTAGCCAATTTAGAAATAATTTTTTTATTCTTCTTAACATATCTGCTGTCTAACAGAAATTTCAGTGAGGTAAGAAGTCTTATAAGATAATTCAACAGGTGCATGTGTTTGAAGTTTGTGCTATTTCCTAGGTCTTAAATATCTATGCTGTTTGGGAGGGGAAAGTTTTTGTAAATGCATGTATAGGTGTGGTGTTAACAGTGTGTTCATCTAAAGGGTGTATTAATCACAGGCTTGAATGATCAGGTAATGTATTTTTCTGAGTAACCTATCTTTACATGTTAACTGATTCTAATTGAGAAAGAAACTGTAGTCTTGTGTCGGTTTCTTTTCTCAAATTCAACAAAGTAACTGTAGTCCTTATTCCTACAGGTTAAAATAAAGCCTAGACTTTGAAACTAGGAAACTTAAGTGCTTCCTTTTACACTATTTAAAATAGTTTCTTTCTGTGCTTATAAATAAAAGCTACTGCGGTATTTTGCTTTCTTAGTTTAGACAGTAAGGTATATGACAGTGTTAACATCTCTTACTTTTAAGCATGTAAAAATAATGCTATAATACAAATCCAAGTAATTTGAAGCCATTTGGTGGCATGTGTTCTCTTAAACACTGTTTGCAAAAAATAAAGCCAGTTTAAAATTTTCAGGATCGACTTGTGGAACAACGGAAACCTGGTTCAAGATATTTTCCTAGGTGAGCTTAAGGTGCCTGTGAACGTGTTAAGAAGTGATTCCTCTCATCAAGCCTGGTAAGAAGACACTCATTCTAGTGAACTCCATGTAAATATACTGTATATGCAAATAAATACTTACTATAAGCATGTTTAAAATTTGCAAGGGAATGAGTCAAAAGTCATTAACATTAATTGATGTAGTCATTAATTTATTGTTGCAGAAATATAAGTACATAGTTTTATGACTGGACCTCTGGTACTGCGACAAAAGAACTGAATTGTCTAGGAATATTTTTCTGTTTAAAAACTAGATCCTATCTCTAAGGAGAAACTGGAAAACATGTAAAGCATTACATAAAAGTTGCCTGTGAGAGAAGATGTTTGGTCACAAATTAACATCTGCAGTTCAGAAGCTTTATTAATGGTCATGGGACCTGTGGATGTTCGAGGGCAAAGGGTTGATTGTAGGGAATCAGCTGTGTAAGGGATCTAACCTGTGATTTTCCTTCACCACACACACCCATTACATGCACTGTGAACAGCCCAGGTGATATTTTCTAAATGTCGAGGGTCTAGATGTTGTTGAGCTGATTCATTTAATACACTTTTCAACAGCTCTGGTGGCTCAAGAATGGTTACAACATTATTTTACCTTCATGACTCTAATAGTGACATTAAACTGGTGTTACTTTAAAAGTAGTGTTCAGACACTAAATTGATGTTACCATGTTTCCCTGAAAATAAGACCGGGTCTTATATTAATTCTTGCTCCAAAAGATGTGTTAGAGCTTATGGTCAGAGGATGCCATCCTGAAAAACCATGTTAGGGCTTATTTTCCAGTTAGGTCTTATTTTTGGGGAAACACAGTAGTTTCTTTAGCAGAACTGATGTGAAGCTATTGTTTTTTCTGTCTATGGCACTTAACAAGCCTGCATATGTTCTCCCTTCCGGTGAGTTGCCCAGCAGCCCTCGTGCTAGACTTGGATTTCAACTGAGTATAAAAGAACATACCTTCTCATTTGCTAAGCTTTTAAGGCCAACTTTTTAGAACTCAGTTTCAGTTGCCTGGAAGAAGAGTTTCAAACTGAATGTCTGGGCACCAGTCTCATTTGTCTTTAAAAAAAGCCTGCCTCTCCTGATTGGCCATCAGATGTTCTTCACTTTGGACTGCTCTCCTCAAGTAGTTACCCTCTGAGACTGATTTTAGACTCAGAATTTTTATTTTATTTTTACCTCTTGCTAATGCAGATCTAAGATTTATTGGTCTTTATGGTGGCATTTTGTGTAATTTCTAAAATGCATCCATGGAGGGGCAAAAATTAAACTTAGTCACTGTGAAAAATTGATGAACATTTGAGGCCTGTCCCCTCCGCCCCCACATGTCTTCTTCCACCTTCCATAAAATAGCATACATTTTAAAGTGAAAATTTCTGAACTCAGTTTGTTAAGTCTTTGAAATTATGTGCCAGACTACTTGGTACAAAATAAAAAGTGAGTTGTGCCTCCCAGAGCCCCTCAAGGTGAACTTGAAACGTGCCACGTAGCATGAATTTTAAGTAAGTCTGTCTCCAGACAGGCCCTCCAAATTTGGCAAAACATTGTCCACCTACCTTGGCAGGATGGAAGAATACTAACAAATAAAAATTAATTTTATTTCTATAGTTTTTTGTGGGTTTTTTTGTCAATAGTAGTTTAAAATATTTTAAAGTAACCCGACAAAAGTGGTAAAATTTATCAAGAATGAAATAGAAACATCTCCTAGTTCATTTATACTTCCATGGATGTAAGGAAATTTAAAAATGTGAAAGAATACTCTGGAAGATGTGAAATGATGAAAACCTGGTGCAATAGTAAAGCAAATATGTTAGTTTGTTTACTTTTATTCTTACTGTTAACTGATTTCTGAGATAAATCTTGCTTATAATGTTTATCTTGACCATCTAGTAGTATTATCACCTAATAATCTTTTTCTAAGTGTTTCTTATGGAATAATTTACTGGTTACTTGTTAAAGCATTTAACATTATAAAAAATAAAATGTGAATGCCATTTCCTTTTAAAATTTGAACTTTTAGCCTCCTTTGTCAGTTGTAGAGCTGTAGCACCTCCTTATGGGGTTGATGGTAACTACATGAACATTCAAGGAAAGCTTTATTCAAGATTTCAGGCATATTCTTTCTAATCTTGATATTAGCAAGGAGTTAGGAAAATTATCAGTACTGTAATCCTATTGTTTCAGAAGCCTCAGTTTATTTTCCTTTTTCACATAATTTCTACTTAGTATTTGTCTACTGTAGTTTTTTCCGAAAAATGATTTTAGATTGTCCCAATTTAATTTTATTCTCAAATTAAACACAATTCAATCATTTTCCCAGTCCTTCCTTGGTGCTTCAGTTCCTGAGTAGTGATGCATGTTCTTTATTCTGAAATGTCTGTCAAGCGTTAGGATTAGCTTATTGGTGTTGATATTACCTAGCTTTAACTTGAACCTATGTAGATAATAGAATTCTATTTGATTTATTTTTTTTAAAAGATTTTATTGGGGAACGGGAGCAGGACTTTATTGAGAAACAGTGTGTATTTCCAGGACTTTCTTTTGGGGAACAGTAGTGTGTTTTTCCCAGGACTCATGAGCACCATCCAAGTCAAGTTGTCCTTTCAGTCTTGGTTGTGGAGAGCTCAGCTCAGCTCCAGGTCCAGTCGCCATTGTTAGATGCAGGGGGCACAGCCCACCATCCTTTGCGGGAGTCGAACTGACAACCTTATGGTTGAGAGGATGCGCTCCAACCACCTGAGCCATCTGGCCATCTGGGAGCTCAGCTACAGCTCACTGACTTCATTCTAGTTGCAGAGGGCGCAGCTCGCTGGCCCATGTGGGCATCGAACCAGCAGCCCTGTTGCCCAGAGTTTGTGCTCTAACCAACTGAGCCACCTATCCACCCCTATTTGATTTTTTTTTCAATAGGTAATATACTTACATGGTTCCCAGTTCAAAAGGTAAAAATCTGTTGCCTGACTCTGTCCACCAGCAAAATCAGTTTCCTTCTTCTGAGGCATCCACCGTTTTAAGTTTTGGGGAAATAGTTTATGTATATACAGGCAAATACATACATATCCTTCTTTACACAAATGAACATATGCTGTATCCTGCTCTGCATCTTGCTTTTTTTCACTTAGCTATTTAGTAGAATCTCAATATGTATATATATGTTGTCTCTTGATAGTAGTGATGAGTATGGACTCTGAAACCAAACTGCCTTGGTTCAAATCCCATCTCTGCCATTAACCAACTACCTGTGTGACCTTGGACCAGTTCAGTTTTTCCACCTGTTTGCCTTTGCTTTCTTTGGCTATAAAATGGGGGTAATAACAAATAGTACCTGCCTCTCAAAGTTATTAGAGGATGAATGAAATGAGTTCGCATAAAGTAAGCTGCCAGCGCGGTGACCGTGGGTATAACTCATGTTCTCGTCATTATAGTTATTGCTGTTGTCATCACCATTATTCTGTATCAGTACATATAGTATTTCTACATCCTTTTTCTTTTTTTTTTTTTTTGCACCAATATTCCATTGTTTGGAAGGTTATCAATAAAAGAACCTTAGAGATAATCTAGTTCAATCACATTTCATCAGTTTCCTCAATGTCAGAGAACTTAATGTGTGTAAAACCTTTGTGTGATTATACGGATTGGTACAATAATTTTCCCCCAAATGATCCAAACTGTAAAAATCTACATTAAGAAAAGAATATAAATATCTTTTCATATTGTAATTTTTAATTTTGAAACAAAGATTCAAATAGTAAATGAAACAGTGGTTGGGTTTCTTTCAACATAAGCACTTTATGCATATTTAAAACTAGCTAAATATTTTACTTGAGATGAGTTGGTTTCCTAGTTTGCCATTTTTGGCACCTAATCTTTAATCTTCTATCTTGTAAAAATTCATTGAGAATGGTTATCTTTATGGAACCAGAAGTAACATTCAAGTATTAGTAGAGTTGCCTTTGAACAGTTATTTTTCAGCTTATATCACATTATGAACAAATAATTACAGTTTTTGCCTGCCTACCTCAATTTCAATTTATACAAGTTTCCTTAATTTATAAGGGATCCTTCAGGTGATTTAAATTAAGCCTTTTGTAACAATATTGTAAAATAATAAATCATACTTATAGTTATATAAATAACTACATTTATCAATAGTTATTTAGATATTTAAGTGGTAAGTGTTTTATGTGTATAAATAGTGTTTACTGTATACTAGGCACTATTCTAAGTGCTTTATTTATATAACCTTTTTAGAGTTCTTATGAGGATTAAATCTATTAGATACTATTATTACTCCTTATTGAACAGATAAGAAGCACAGAGAGACTGAGCAGTTTGCCCAAGGTCACACAGCTAGGATTTGAACCAAACTCTGGTTCCAAAGTTTGTGCTCTTAACCAATGTACTATAATAAATTTGAGTTTTGTCATACATATTTTTGGATATGTTTTAAACTCAAAAATATTCTGTTTTAAGCTGACAGCAAAGATTTGAGTTCCCTTTGCTTATAAAATATTATTTAAAAGAAGATTGAAGTGGTCTCTACTCATTAAAAAAAATGATCTTTTTAAGGAATGGGTAGGACAGTGAGATATTTTGAAATTTTGTATTTTTTCCAAGTAGGCACAGATGAGATATTTTATCCATAGGGATTTTTTTACCCTGCCAAATAAACCCAAGGACAAGCTTAAAAAGTCTGGCAGGAGTGAGCCCTCCTGGAGTCTCTGAGCATCCTAAACACTGTGTGCATAAAACTTAATAACTGGCATAGCACTGTCCTAATCCTTCTGCAAAGAACATGCCATGTTAGAACTGTCGATCTATTTTGCTGGTATTTTGTAGGTTTATGAGAGTAACAGGAATAAGACATACTCCCTTCTCCAGTAATTTGGAGATAAAGGAATTAAAGTTAACCTCTGAGTAAAATTTCTATAAAACAAACCAAGACAGAGTCTGAAATCTGACCAAAGTGTGGGGACACTGTTTAATATGGGTAGGTTCTGTCTCAGGGAGGTAGAACCAGGTTCTAACTGTAACACAAGGTTAAAATAGAAGGGGAATATTGGAACAATAAAAAATGTGGTGCCAAAGAGGCAGTCAAGGGTGGGTACTGCCCATTGGAGCACGATCAAGGAGAAGGGGATTCTGCTCTAGAGGCGTTACTATTTCCTTGGCAAAACTCTTGTCTTAGCTTAGAGATTCTTAAGCCTCCTGAAATCTTTGTGCTGTATCTCTGTACTCACCACAGCACCTTCTGATAATTTGGCTTTCCAAATAGCTTACCAACAGGTAAAAAATACTAATCAAACAGATTTAAAAATTTTTATTAACAGATTAAAAAAACTGTATTAGTTGAAGTGAGGGATATAGATGAAATACCATGGAACATGATGGTAATTGTTGAAGCTGAGTAACGTGGTGGTGGTGAGAGTGTTCATGTTTAATACCACTCTTCTTGCTTCTGTGAAGGAACATTTCCATAATAAAATGTATTGGTCACAAAAAAAGTGCAGGTATTTTTGCCACTTGACTTTTGTATTTCCTTTTATAAATTTAGTAATTGGCTCTCTACTTTAAATATACCAGCCTCTGCTCAGTCATTGCAATTCAGGTTCACTTTTAGAAGATGATGAAACTAGGTATCTGAATTTGCAAGGCTGCAGAACACGCACTGATTGTGGGAAATGCCCAGAATAATGACCTTGTCCAGATGCTCAGTGATCAGCCAGCTGCACTTCCCTTAGAGGTACTTCTGAGTCACCTTTGCTGGCAGGCTTATTTGCAGTTATTTTCTTAGGAAATCTTTAAATCATTATTTCTCAAATCAGTAGAAGTTCTGAAGGTTGGTCTTCCAAGATAGAAATTCCTCTTTTGTGGGTAGTGATATAATTTCTGTATAATTTCTTCTCCCTGTATTATCATCCCCTCATCTTTAAAAGTTTGCTTGCTTGATTCTCTAGTTGTCTTTTAAGTCTTTAATCTTACCTTTCTCAAAGCTAATAAATATTCCATTAAATCCTCCTCCCTTCTATTTTTAACCAGGTTGGTCTGTCGGGGGAGGCCATAAGTGGTAAATATCAAAAGTAAATATCCAAACTACTGACTTTTCTTTATAAAAAGCATTCTAGCTAATAAATGAAGGGGCAATGATAGAATTATAAAATCATTTTGTAGCCTGTGAAGATTAACAGTGCTATGCAGTGATCATCAATGACTGCTAATATCACAAAGAGAAAAACAATCAGACATTAATGCCTCTTGGTAGAACTACACAACACTGTCAATGAAGTGTTCTTGGCAGAATATCAAATACAGATCTAACCAAGCCTCTATTTCTAACTACTAATATACAGAAATATAGCGGGACAAAATAACATGTTAAATGACGTTATAGAGACAAACACAACCTCAAAGGTGGAAAGTTCTGTCAGAGAAACTATTTGATTTTTTAGGAGGTAGAGGGAGTCCATAGATTAAAAGAAACTTGAGTTATCAATCAATTATAATCTATGGACCGTGGATTTGAAAAAAACTGTAGAAAACTGTTTACGATATGTTTGGAAGAACTTGAGTACTAACTGTTAATGGTTTTTAAGAGTTTTATATATATAGTTATATATACTGAAATATTTATAGATGAAATTATTAAACACTTGGAAATTGCTTTCAAATAACGCATTAGTGAGATGGGAGGAGTGAGTGGAGGTATGGCTGGAAGAATAGCCTTGAGACAATTATTGAAGCTAGGTATACTACTGTCTTTACTTTTGTGTGTAGTTTTAATTTTCTGTAATAAAAAGTCTTATAAAGTAACTTAGATTTCTAGTTTTAGTTCTGCAAACTTCTCGTGATTTCTAAACTTTGCTTGGATTTTTATAGCTGTCTCTTTTTACATTATTTTTTCCTTTTACTTAACTGAAAAAAATTCATGTAAATCTGATTTTTACAAATAAAAAATTTTTCATTGTGGTTACACTGTTACTCCTTTAATACAAAAATCTATTTATAGACCTTCAGTCACTGACTTTTTAAAAAATAAGTTCAAAGTTTTACATATGGGATTTTTTTTTTTTTTCTCCCTTCTCCGCCTCCCCCCACCACCACTCCGTTCAAGCCATTGTTGTATAGGACACAGCTCCCTGGCTCATAATACGCAAGGCTCGTATTATGAGCCTTGCGTCCCACGCAGCTCATGCCTACCTCCGGCTGCTCACGGCAGCCCAGCTCCCTGGAGAGCCGTTGTCCACAATCTTAGCTGTAGAGGGTGCAGCTCACTGGCCCATGTGGGAATCAAACCAGTGACCTCGTCATTAGGAGCAGGGCGCTCCAACCACCTGAGCTACCAGGCCCGTCAGGATTTACTTTTAAATAAGGTCACTTACACCTTTTTGTGTAGTATGTCCTATCTATTTTAACTAAATGCATCTTTCTTGAACTTAGTTGGTAAAAAGTTATTTTTGATAATACAGTGGATTTTAAATTTTTTACTTTTTATTAATTTTTTTTCTAAACCTGCAAGCTAATCAAACTCTTCTTCAATCCCTTTGAGGTCTTAATTTTTGTATTATCTATACCTTTTGTTTCCTGGATAAAAATCTATTTATAGCGTTCTAATTCAATATACAACTATTAATCTGAAGACTAATAGTCTGCTGCTTATGAAGTGTCCTGACCTTAAACATTGACTTTCTGGTTCAGTTTTTTTATAGTTTAGCTATTTATTTACCTCCAGCTTGGGTGCTCATTACCATCACATGAAATTGATTGTGTTTTTACTTTAGGTACCTGCTACAGCCAAGAGACAATGGAAACAAGTCATCTAAAACTGATGACCTGGGGTCTCTTCGATTAAATATATGTTATACAGAAGACTATGTGCTTCCTTCAGAGTATTATGGTCCTTTGAAAACTTTGCTGCTAAAATCACCAGATGTTCAGGTACTTTAAAATCTTAAACATCTTAAGTATAGTATTTAATATGAAAAGGCTAAAATAATTCTGTAAATGATGAGGAAAAAATTTCAGAGTATCAAATTTTATTAAAACAGCAATTTTATATATATATATATATATATATATATATATATATATATATATTTTTTTTTTTTTTTTTAATTTAATTTACCTGAACCTCAGTATTGTGGTTCCAATATGTGCTCCAGATTTCATCTCCGATAGTTAATGAACATATTTGAATTACTTTTACAGGCTAGTGATTGAATAGTTAGTCATGTTTCCTTGATTTTGTGCTTGTTTTCTACCTTTCTATATTCTAGCCGATATCTGCCTCAGCTGCTTACATTTTCGGTGAAATATGTCGAGATAAAAATGATGCTGTTTTGCCCCTTGTACGACTGCTGCTGCACCATGATAAACTTGTTCCTTTTGCCACTGCAGTGGCTGAATTAGACTTGAAGGATACACAGTAAGAGTTGTATTAAATGTCAATTATGTGTTGATATGGACCTTAGTTTGTCAAATTTTTTCATAATCTGTATCATAGTCTGTAAAGAACTGCTTACCATGTAATAAAAGGCAGTTCTTTTAAGTTAGCAAACAGTATCCACCAACAGAAAAATTAACAATTAATGACTTTTTTTTTTTTTTTACTGTGTCGAAATTTCCTGTTACTAGTCATAGCTTCTTATAATGATTCACATGTCACAAATAAAACACCAAGTCACAAGTTTCTTTTTCCTTATCCATTATATATCACCCTTATATGCACAGGTGTGACATTAGAAAACAATCAGGTGGCTTCCCGTTCTCGTCATAGTCTGTTGTTACACACACACACACACACGCACACACACGCACACTCAGTCTACATGTTTGTAGTTAGTAAATATGGCTTGCTTTTTTTAAACTTATTTTCTTATATTTTCAGTAAGTAGTTTTTGTAAGTTTGAAAATCTTAATGGCATCAAGCTTTTAAATGGACAGTAAAAATTACTAAAATTGTTCATTTGACCAAGTCAGCTATCTTGTATTATTGATTTCACAGCCTTTGTTTACTTGGTTTCACCTTATTTCTCTTTGTATTTCAGAGATGCAAACACAATTTTCAGAGGAAATTCCTTGGCTACCCGATGTCTGGATGAGATGATGAAAATAGTGGGAGGGCACTACCTGAAAGTTACATTAAAACCTATTATAGATGAGGTATGGAACATACGTACTCTGATGATAATGGTGTGTGTAGCCTTATTATAGCATCTGTTTCATCTAATAATCTATTGATGGGAATGATATATCCATTCATGTATTACTTAAAAAAGGCTTTACACTTGAGAAGTAAAATAAACTATTTCATCAATGGATTTTTACTCAAAGGGCAATTGTAAAAAAAGTTTTACCCAGCTGTGTGAAACTTTTCAGATGATATAATCTACATAATTATTTCTTTGTTAGTGGATTTCTGTTTTAGCTAGAGTGTCAAATACATGAGAAATATTTTTTTATATAGTTCTTTGGGAGTATTGTATACATTATCTCTGGATGGGGGTTTTAAAGTTTGTTACAGTTTTGATTTTTATAATTAACTTGTATATCAAAAAATATTAATTATTTTCATTTTGCCAAATTATTTTTAAAAGACTAATAAATGAAAAATCTGTTTTCCAGATATGCGAATCCTCAAAATCCTGTGAAATTGATCCTATTAAATTGAAAGAGGGAGATAATGTAGAAAATAATAAGGTATGTCCTTGTTATCTTTATAACTGCATTAAAATTGGCCTTAAAGGTATACGTATCTCCCACTTACGTTATAGCAATGCTGTATGGAGGGAGGCAGTGCTTTTTATTCTTTGCATGATGCCCATACTGTTAGCAGTATTTCCTATGTCTAGTTTTTAGAATGTTATCTCCTTATCAGGTTTCACTTTATTTTTGTTCTTGATTGTCCCTTTTTGCCCTAGTAACAATAGTGAAGTAAGGCTGTGTCTAGTTGCAGCCCCATTCTGGTCAGTCCTTTAGGTTCAAACTGATCAGGCTAAGGAGTACAATGACTTGGTCAACCGATAATTATAGTTGTCTCTGGGAAAATCATGATTGTGTTAGAGCCACAAGTTTTCATTGCAGTAGGTAACAGTGCTACAGTGTCCGTGTGTGTGTGTGTGTGTGTGTGTGTGTGTGTGTCCGTGTGTGTGTATTTCAGTTATTTCCCTTTGGATTGTTTTATTCTCTGTTGCTTCTTGTGCAGTTTATCCCATACATTTACCTCTCATATCTAGCTAGTCTAAATCTAATTTATTAAATTAGGTCAAGCTGTAAATTGTCCTTTAGCTGATGAGTTTAGTGAAGTGAAGCAGAGTTTGAGAATACTCAATAGTGACTGCCTATTTGATCTCATTTTCATTGCATGTGTTTCCATGAAGGTTATTGAACATGTGTAAAAGTCAAAATCTTAATGTATACCTTTTCAAATCCTACAGGAGAATCTGCGCTACTATGTAGACAAGTTATTCAGTACAATTATAAAATCAAGTATGAGCTGCCCCACTGTAATGTGTGATATCTTTTATTCTTTAAGGCAAATGGCTACTCAGAGATTTCCTAGTAAGTGCTTTGTATTCTAAAACATGCCGTTTCTTTCTCAATATTTTATTTTTTTGTAGGTTTCCTGTGTATTTGGTTTATGGGAAATGTTTACAGTTTATAGGTGCAGTCTTAGTTTTTAAAAATATTTCTAGCTTTTTTATGAAAATCTGATTTAATTTTCTTGTAATCTGAAAACATATTCCTTTTTATTTCAATATAATGATGAGTTTTTACTAAGAGTAAATCAAAATCATTATTTTTAAGCAAGGCAAAATTTAGAACTATGACATATAAGCATTTATATGAGGTGCTTATGAGATTGTTAAATATAATAAAAACACCTTTGTTACTTGTACTAACTCCCTTTTCCATGTGCATGCCTTCAACTACTGAGAATTTTTACGGCTGACTAGATTTGACAGTTTGAGATGATAAGGTTTTGGTGGTGATAAGTTTGGTTTTAGATATTAGAAACATCTCTGTTATAATATACATAGAATTTTGAGGAACATATCAATAACTAGCATACTTTAATTTTTGACAGCAGCTATGTCAAGGCTTTACATAGATACATTTCACAAAATTAAGAGTTGCTATCTCTGATTGTCAATACTTGGAATTATTCTAATTACATGCATCTCTGATAAGCAAATAAACTTGATATAGCTGTCTTTCCAGATCTGCCTGTAATGGCAGGGAGGGGGAGCTATTTAAATTATCAGTCTTACCCAGCTATGTGAAACTTTTCAGATGATTTATTTCTATAATCATCTGAAGAGATTTTGTGTGTGTATGTGCACACCTGTGTGTGCAGTTTCTGCCCTTCCACCAAATTTACCCAGTGATAAAGTGGTGGGGCTGAGTTGTCCAACTAACATGTAGATGAATTCAGACCTAGATGCCTTTGCTTATTATAGTAAAGACATAAACAATTAACTTTAATAAGTATACTAAATCCAATCTTTGTAACAAAAATAAAGGGAGTAGAGACATTAACATATGGAAAGATGAAATGCTGACTGAAATTATATTTTAGTGAGTTAGAACATGGTAACCACATGGAATGCTTTAGTGAGTGAACAGGCACAGCGCTGGCCTGTATTGTCTCCTGCTCTTATCTGCTCAGTACCACAGGAGGCAGGTCCTGCTCCCCTCAGGTGGACAATGAAACAGGTTTAGAGAACTTGAAGTAACTTGCTCAAGGTCCATGACATGGCCAGTGGGCAAGCAGAATCAAACCTGGGCCTGGCCCATTCCAAAGCCTGCTGCTAATCTCTGTACCCTGCACTGCTCAGTGATCTGGCCTTAAATATGCTGTACGCATGTAACTCTTGTTTACATAAAGAATCTAAAACACATTTTAGGATTTTTTAAATAAATGCAAACATATCTTCTTGACTGTTTTTTTGTTGGCTTAAATATTAATATGTCTTCGTACCCTCAGTAGACTACAGTAATGATAGTTTTATTGTCATAAAATACTTTCATATTTTCTCATTTGTTCTTACCACCCTGGGAAGAAGACGGGTTGGAAAGTGGGGAGGAAGCAATGAATGGGAAGCAAGAATTATTAAAGAACTACAAATTAAAATGACTTGTCAGTGACTACCTATTGAGTGACTTATAAGAATTAAAACTCAAACCAAATCCAGACATTCTTTCCCTTACCACCTGCTTCTCTACCATTTGATTGTTGGGTTAAGAGTTGCCTCCAGTCTGAAACGAAAGCTATAGGTCGATAATCAAAGCCACAAGTTGTCTCCATTTTATCTATTTTTATATAGGATATTGATAGTTTTTTAAAAATAAAGATTTCAGCTGAATTGTTTTTATTGCATAAACTTTGATATTATTAAGATTTTTGAAATAATATGCCAAAGCTGAAAACAATCTCCTCTTCTAGTCTTAACGGATTCAGTTATTACCACTAGGTAGTGCTAGATACTACTTTTATTTTTGTTGTAATTTCAGGAGTCTCTTGCAGATTGAGGAAAGAAGTGTTTTTCCAAATTAAAATGTTTCTGAAAACTTAGCAGCTTTGCCTTTCATTTTCTTTATTATTTATTGTATTTCTTTCAGATTTTTTTAGTCATAGAATTTTTTCCTTTAATTTAGTCATAATCATTACTATCATTTCATCAACTCAATCTTTACTAGACAAATTATATTAATCTATTTAGTTTCTTTTTTTTTCAATATTTTTTACTTTGTCATCGTTTTTCAATTCAGTGTTTTTGTGCATGACATGTCACCATTTTTTTCCTGCAGATGACCCTCATGTTCAGTATTCTGCAGTGAGCAGCTTTGTATTTCTTCGTTTCTTTGCTGTAGCCGTAGTATCACCTCATACTTTTCATTTGCGACCTCATCATCCAGTAAGTGTTGTTCTTCTCAAAGCTTTATTCCATTTTTATTTATTTTTATTAAAATGAAGAAAAGATAAAATATGCCAATTTCACTTGGCTATGTTTTCTTATACTTAAATTCACTGTACATTTTTCTTGGCCGTTCCAGTTTTTCAGAGAAGGCTGAAAATTCTATTTTTTATTGTTAAAAGGTACTACACAGAGTAATAAAATACTGATAATTGTTGGAACCTGGTGATGGGTACAAAGAGGGTTCATTATATTTTCCATCTGCTGTTGTGTATGTTTGTAAATTTCCATAATACAGGATTTTTTAAATTAGTTACAGGTTTAGTTTAATCTTTCATATATTTTTAAATCTCACAGAAATTTGAAGAGGCTCATTTCTGAAAGTTGTGGAAACTTTTATTGGAACAGTTTGTTTGCTATCTCCATATTTTTACTTTTTATTCACCTGAGATGATGTTGTAATTGTATGAGATTAAAACTTTTTTAAAGCATATAATATTTTTGTTGTGAAGTCCTATTTAATTATTTAAATAGGAATCTGAACAACATAGGTTTATGTTTCTTAACAATTTTAAAGTCCTTATTTTTGCTGTTTGCGTTTCCTTCTCATACAATGTTATTTCTGCTAATTCTTGAACCTTTCATGTCCCAAATATTTTATAATCTTATCTTAATTGCTTTTGTTGCTGATTTGTCTAACAAATAATAGTAATAGCCAACATTTATTTTGTGCTTACTTTGTACTGGGCTTTGTTCTAAGTACTTTGTATGTTTTAATTTAGTCCTCCCAATAACCCTGTCAATTCTATTATCATCCCTATGTGCAGGTAAGAAAATCACAATTCACTAACTTCTCCAAGGTCAAACAACTAATAAATTATGATTTGATTTCACTCAGTTTGAACTGGATTAAACTGGAATTTGACTTAGTTGGTCTTCCAGTCTGTGCGCTTGCTCCCTGTTCCTTCCTGCCTCTTAGGCAGTCAGGTGTTGGAGCCGTACAGTGTATCAGGCACTGTGCTCTGCCCTGGGGATGCAGTGAAGGGAAGACTCCTGCCCTTAGGAAACTCACTGACTAATGCAATGTGAGGAGGACCCCCTCAGTTTTGGAGTTAAACAGGGCTCTGAAGGCCACGCCTCCTCTTGACAATGGCCACTCATTTAACTTGGAGAACTAAATAGAACCCTGCTGCTGTGGCAGCAACACACCCATTCTTCTCAAAGGACAAATGGTCTGTGAGTAGCTGCAGCAGAGCGTGGGTCAGTGTCCTTTTGTTCACATGGCTGTCCTTTTTATGGCTGTGTCGCTGAAGCTGGACTGAACTCGGGGGAAGCAAACGCTTGGTAGCAACATTCGGGATGTAAACAGAACTCCTACCTCTGAGCTTGTGACCCTGCCTTGTATTCAGACTTGGATTTGCATATTCCTGGTAACAGATGTTGCTATAGAGTTTTTTTAACCACAAATTCTGTTATTTTAGGTCACTTTTCTTATCGGTATGCCAGAAGGATTGCTTCATACTGTCATAACTATTGCTTACCTTTTTTTTTTAAAAAAAATTTTATTGGGGAACAGTGTGCTTCTCCAGGGCCCATCAGCTCCAAGTCGTTGCCCTTGAATCTAGTTGTGGAGGGCGCAGCTCACTGGCCCATGTTGGAATCGAACCAGCAACTCTGTTGTTGGGAGCTCGTGCTCTAACCAACGGAGCCACCTGGCCGCCCCACTATTGCTTACTGTTAAGTGTAACCTCATCCCTTCTTTTTAAGAGCCTTTCATTCTAATTGGGGAAATAGGGTAAATGCATAAGATACACAATCTAAAACTACATATATAAATCTAAAACTAGCACCTGATTAGTACCAAGTAAGACGTATAGACAATTCACACTATACAAATTGAGAGCAAGGAATGATCTCGGAGACCTGGGAGTGATGGCATTGTCAAGACCAGTATTAAAATTTACAGAGTGGTTGGGGAGGAGAACCAATTAAAGGTCGTTAGATTTTATATTTGAAAGTTCTCTGACTTTTGAGAAGCCAGTATTAGTAGAGTAAAAGAGAAGAAGAAAATCAGATTGCAGAAGATTAAAGAATAAATAGGTGAATGTAGTTTTACCTAGGAAATAAAACAAAAGTGAGCTTGCCCTGCTGCCAATCATATGGGTAAATTCAGGTAAGTACACATGCATGTACATGTGAATGAATAGTATTTTTAAAACATGAGTTATGTTAGTATTGACATGGCAGACCACTCTTTCCAGAAATTTTATGGTGGAAAAAATAAGGATTGAACTATCCTTCTCACCATATTCCCCGTTCTTTCATTGATAGCTCCTTTCAAGAACTCAGCCAAGGCACTTCTCTAATCCTTCAATCTGGGTTAGGTGCCTCTCTTATGTGTGCCTGGAGCACCATGTGGCTCTCTCTGTCATGGCATTTCTTACACTGTTTTATAATCATCTGTTTATAGTCTCTGCGTGTGGACTGTCAGTACCTTAAGAGCAAGGGCTAGATCTTTTTCAAGTTTGTGTATCCCAAGCACATGGCACAGTTTCTAGGATAAGTATGTGCTCAGTAAATGTTTGGGAAGTGAAAATGGTAGCTCAGAGAGAGAGCCCGTCAAATGATGAGTTTTTTCCAAAATGGGAAAACCTACATGTGGTTTAAATAGAGAAGAGATGAGCAGTAGGAGAAATTTAAGAGAGAAGGGGGCTCACTAATACCAGATCAGTATCCTGGAGGATTCAGAAAGAGTGTCCTTTTTTTTTTTTTTTTTTAACATTTATTTATTTTAAGTGTGGTTTTCCAGGACCCATCAGTCAAATAGTTGTTTTGATCTAGTTGTGGAGGGCGCAGCTCACAGCGGCCCCTGTGGGGATAGAACTGGCAATCTTGCTGTTAAGAGCACCGCACTCTAACCAACTGAGCTAACCGGCCGTCCCAGAAAGAGTGTCTTTTTAGAAAGTGATGGTGTAAACCTTGGGAAAAAGAATAATTCCTCCTATGAAATATTATGGTGAACCCCATGAAATTGTTTTGTTTGGGTTTTTGTAGATCAAAAATAGTCAAATAATGGTAATTTCATATGTTCAACTTAATATAAGGAAAAAAGGATAGGATATGTTGTTTTGAGGTCAACAATGAGTCAACATTTCAGTTTAATTTAATAAATGTTACACAGCATCTACTATATGCCAGTGCCAAGCTGTGTGTTGGTTGCCAGATGTCTAAGGTACTGGTTGTCTATGAAAAATTATGATGGCGGATGGTAGCAAAGGGAAAGCTTAGAACAGCTTCTATCTAGAAGACACCAGGGAATCAACTGGCGCTGAATGGACGTCTGTCAAATAGCTGTGAGGGCCATGTTGTTGAAAACCAATCTCTGATAGGCAGAAACTATAAAATATGCTTTGTTCCTTTTTTCTAGTTCAGGGAGATGATGGCATAAAACACTGATTTTAAAACCAAATTTGAACAGGGAAGTCTTGGTGAGATTTAGTTTATTAGCACATTAAGAATTTTATATTCTTCCAAGGCAGAGAATTATAGGGACCTTTGACACATACAGTGGAATCCTGTATATTCTAGCTAAAACATTTCTGAATAACCTTAATTAAGGTATGTAACTATTTCATAAGTATATCATAATAATCATATCCCACATAGCCCTTTTTCTCCAGATTGCCTTACCTTCTGGTTGTTTCATCCCCTTCACATTCACTGCCTGTTTTCAGTGTGTGGATACCAAATATTAAGGAATGTAAACCAAAAACTAAACCATTTCTGTATCTACATTTTCTTCAGCATGTCTTTTGATGAAAGATATTGTTTATTTGAATCCCCCAAACAAAGATACTCTATATAGTGATAGGGGAATTAGTTATACAGATGTATGGATTGGTGAAAACTCATCAGGCTATATATATATTTAAAGTCAGTTCATTTCACTATATGTAAATTATATCTCAGTCTTTTTTTATAAGAAAAGGGAAGAAGCAAGGACTCGAAGGAATACTGTTAATCATATTATTTACATTTACTTCTTTCTGATAGAGAGACCTGAAAAATCACCTTGGGTAATAGACCCAAATAGTTAACCCTCTGCTTAAGATCCTATATGAACTGGGTGATTTCTCATTTCCTAAGTTGAATTTAGATCTTTGCTTTCATGGTGAAAAGAATTGATTATAGAAACTATATAAATTATTGAATATGGGGTTGGCCTGGTGGCTCAGGTAGTTGGAGCACCGTACTCCTAACCCCGAGGTCACTGGTTGGATTCCTATATGGGCCAGTGAGCAGCGCCCTCTACAGCTAAGATTGTGAACAACAGATCTCCCTGGAGCTGGGCTGCCGTGAGCAGCTGGAGGTTGGTGTGAGCTGCTGTGTGCTGCTGTGGGCTACCGTGTGCCACCATGAGCGGCTGGTGGCCAGTGTGAGTGGCCAGCAGCCAGTGAGTGGCTGGCAACCATCGTGAGTTGCTGTGTGCTGCCGTGGGTTGCCATGCCCTGCCGTGGGCTACCATGTGCTGCCCTGAGTGGCCAGTGAGTGGCCAGCATGAATGGCCGGCAGCCAGCGTGAGTGGCTGGCAGCCGGCAAGAGCTGCCATGAGCTGAGCCACCGACTGCCTCAGCCTGGGGGAGCTCAAGGCTCATAATACCAGCACGGGCCAAGGAGCTGTGTCCTACACAACTAGACTGAGAAACAACGGCTTGAACTGGAGGGCAGAGGGATGTGGGGGAAAAGCGTGTACTCTTTTAAAAAAAAAGTTATTGAATATGCTTAAATATGGGTTGAGTACAGAAAATTTGGAAATGGCTATTTTAAGTTATATGGTAGAGAACAGTAGATGCCATTGACATTTCAAAAGTGAATGCAGTTTGTTAGGTAATTAAAACTGCCATACTGTACAACACAACATATATAATAATTATTAAATTCTGTCTTTCAGAGATGACATATCATAAATATAATTACTTTGGAAGGAATTGTCAATATATGTGACTTCTTTAGCCTCTTAATTCCTTAGTCCAGTGAATTGTGCCCATCCATTGCTAGATTTTAACTATGTTGGTGGTTTGAATGAACATTTTTGAGTCACTGTTTTAGAGCAATGTAGCCCACTGACTCTATTCTTATACAAATTCTATTTTTTGAAAACTTAACAGGAGTTTTGTGTCTTTTTTGCATTCTGTAGGATGCACCGACAATTAGAACATTAACTCTCATCTCAAAAACCATTCAAACTTTGGGAAGCTGGGGAAGTCTGTCCAAAAGCAAGGTAAGTCTTTACACCTCCTGCTTTTTATTCACATTTCTAAATGTTGTTCTACTGTGATCCCTTCTCCCTCACTTACTCCCTCACAAATTAAAAACAAAGCAAAACCCAAAATACATATATATAGATTCTGTAGCTGTCTTTTAGGTAGATGTTGTGTCTTAGTCACCTGTTAAAGGAAATAAATTCATTTAAACTAATATATCTAAGAGGGGAGCGGGCCTAGTAAACAGACGCTAGTGCTTCTTGTTTATCGGTTTGCACCCTTATCATATGACAGCTATTGAGGAAATCTTCAGCTCCACGCTCTTGAAAAATATGATTGAATCCTTTCAGGCCTTAATCTTCAGCTTTATTAAAAATACAGTCCAAAATAAATAAATAAATAAATAAAAATTTAAAAATAAAATAAAATACAGTCCATTATAGTCTTAGTTCTCTACTTAATATACATAAATCCTCTGTGTGTTTTTTTTTCTTAGTCAAGTTTCAAGGAGACATTCATGTGTGAATTTTTCAAAATGTTTCAAGAAGAAGGATATATTATAGCAGTTAAAAAGGTATGATTGTTTTACTCTGGAAATATTAACATTTCTTACCATATAGCACTGGGAAAATAACATGTTTTATTATTCCTAGGTGTCAATCCCTGGTTTAAAAAATAATGTTTAAACTAGCCATCAAATGTAACAAGGCTGTCTTTTTCCCCATTTCTTCTCCTATGCGAAACTACGGGTTTTTTAGCTGTGAAAATACCTAAATGAATTTTAGTGACAGCTACTAGTGCCAGTATCTTAATGACACAAATTACATCTAGAGTAGGGCTTCTGAAAAGCGGCACTATTGGCAATTTGGTTGGATAATTATAGATTGTGAGGGGCTGTCTTGTACATTGTAGGACATTTAGCAGCATCCCCAGTTTGACAACCAAAAATGTCTCTAAGTGGCCAAATGTCCTCTGAGAGACAAAATTGCCTCTGATTGAGAACCTCTGATTTAGGGGTAAAGGATTACTGTGTGCCTCACGTATAGTAGGTACTTAACTGCCATAGTAAAAATTTATGAATTATTGAACATTCTATAAATGATATAGTCTTGTGGTAGTAACCTGAGGAAAGTTACTGTAAATTAAAATGTACAAAAGCCTACAGTATATAGCATCCTAACACAAGGCCTATAATATACAAAAATTACTGTACTTAGTAACTGAGAATGTTTTGACAGGATCTATAATTTCTTGAGTCTTTGGTTCTGAATCATTCTAAACAAAATTAGCATTGCTCTAAAAATTTGTTTAAAAAAAGTTATTTTGAAGTACATTTAAACTTGGCTTAAAGAAAACACTATATCTTATCACAATTCTAACTTAATGAATTCAAATTAGCAAGGCCAAATTTAAAGATTTCATTCAATTTCTGCAGCATGGTTCACAGTTGATTGGTAAGAGTATATTTTGTGGAAGTATGTTTGTGCTTTTTATTGTACTTTTAAAATTCTTACAGGGACTCAATAAATGAAAGTGATAATTTAAAAAATTAAAGCCAGTGGGAATTTTTCATCTAGAATAGTGTAAGTTCAACCAAATTTTTTTTTAAGCGTCCATTGAAGGCTTTTGAGGAGAAAGTCTTTCAAAAGAATGGCAAAGAAAAAGCTACCCTTTTATTTATAGGACATTGTTGAAACATTTGTGGGACAGTGTAGGCAGACTTTTGTTGGCAAGATTATGATGTACTGTCTTTTGTTTTAGGGTTGTTTTTCCATTTTTTTATGACCTAGGTCATAGTAGCATCTGATTTTGTTTTTTCCTGATATAATCAGAATGTGTAGAGTTGATAAGGTCAGTGGAGAAAGCATTCAAGGGTGCCAGTTTAGTCTGTT
Organism: Rhinolophus sinicus; assembly: GCF_036562045.2. Lineage (NCBI taxonomy): Eukaryota > Metazoa > Chordata > Mammalia > Chiroptera > Rhinolophidae > Rhinolophus > Rhinolophus sinicus. Next base: position 39,275,838 of record NC_133759.1, read on the forward strand.
CCTGATCCACCCTGAGTCACCCACTCACATTCTCATGGACTGTCACCACAGTATGTCTCCTTCTCAGATTTGGTTCTACATTCCTAAACTAGCATAGGATATTTTGTCCTAATATAAGAGTTTTCTTTATTATTCACTAGAGAAGTCTGGATATGTGCAGTGTTATAAATTGCAAAACTTATGAAACCCAATTTTTCATTTCATATTGTTCTCACTAGTGACATTGACCTCTGCTCCAGAAGAAAATAGGTTATAACTCTGAATCCTTTGCTGTTCCTACAGTTTAGTAACAGTAACCTGGATAGGTCTATAAACAGAATGACCACGTAATTTAGTGTCAAAACCTGGATATTTTCAAGAGTGACAGGGAGTTCTATTGATTATGCTGGGACCACAGTTGCAGACAAGGATAGCCCTGAGCAAAATGGGGCCTATATTCACCCTGCGTATAGTCCCATCTTAATTACTGTGTTTTCTTTCACTTTGTATAACTATATTTACCCCATAATTCCTTATAAATCTACAAATAAAGTTTAAACTGTAATAATTATCATAAATAAATAATAAATATTGTCAAATAAATAAACCAGTGCCTTCAAGGGCAAAACTAAGAAATGAAATGTTCAAATCAGTGTGTTATACGCCATTAGCAGGTGGCCCATCTGTGATAACTGAAGATGTGATAGGACACTTCTTCAGTTCCCTTGGATACTTGTTCTGTATCACCCACGTATAATGCAAAAGAAACTCTGCTCTTCTTGTTTCTCTTACGAAGATTTCCTTCCAGCAAACTAGAAGTAAACATTCCATTGGAAAACTTCCAAGTGTGGGTTCTGGCGGGCAATCTACAGCTGTTTGTAGGAGAAAATGGCTGTGCCCACAAATTCTACTTTACAGTAGGCACTGGAGCCTCAGTGTCATTCTTATTGGAATATACTCTGTTTTTGTTTATTTTTTTGTAAGTCCTAAATGGCACAACATAAAATATAAAGGAAAAAGCAAGGATGTTCATTTGCGGGACAAAATAGGGATTCCTCTCTAAGAACAAGAATTGTTCTTGAACTACTCATTTCCCTTTCCCACAATAGCCACACAGGAAGCTCTTGACCAGTCAAGGTAGCATATTTATGAAGCTAAATGCTCTTCACTGGGTAGCTTGCCATTGTTAGACATGGGTACTCCCAATTTTCTGGAGCCACCACATTCACACATTCTCCATAGGAAGTTTATAAATGGTGATTAGATTCGAGGTTATTCCAGAAAACCCAGTTATACTTCAGTCATAACTGAAATACTGTCTCTTGGGCTAAAGTGAATTGTATATAATAGAAGTCAGCAAACTCTTTCTCTGTAAAGGGCCAGTGAGTAAATGTTTTAGGTTTTGCTGCCCACTTAAGGGCTCTGCCACATCTTCTTCTTCTTTTTTGTTTTTGTTTTACAACACTTTAAAAATGCAAAAACGATTTTTTTCTCGTGGGCCTTACAAAAACAGGCTGTAGGTTGAATTTGGCCCTCCAAGCCATAGTTTGATGATCCCTAATCTATAATATAGGTTCACAGTCCTATATCTAAAATCTTTGGGACCAGGAGTATTTCAGAATTCAGCTTTTCAAAGTTTTGAAAAATTAAGTATATGCTATGTATTATAATACTCCCAGTGGGACCTGGGACCGTACCCCATAATCAAATATGTTAATATTTCTGTAGTAAATGTATGAATATTTACACTAAGTAGATTCATACAGACTATAAATAGCCTTATCCCAGTTCTGGTTAAGTTATACCCCCAAATTAGTTTACTGTAAATAAAAATAAAAAGTATTTGTGCTTTACAGATTTCAGAATTGCAGTTAAGGGATTATGGATTGAATTATTTCTACAGGGAATATATTTTGGGTTTTAAGTAATTTAAGAATAAACTTTTTTGTCACCCCAATAAAATTTTTTTTTTTAATTAAAAAAAAAAAGAATAAACTTTTTAGAATACCTGTCATATGTAAATTAGGGACTTCCGCTACAATTAAATATGCTTTTAGCTTTGTAAATTACAATTATGTGTATTCCTTAATAATGAAGAATTTTACAGTATTATCAGTGATATTTAAGATAAACTGAGTTTATGCTATATCTTATCACAAAGTGTAATATTTGCCTATTTTCCCATTTAGTTCTTGGATGAAATTTCATCTACTGAAACTAAAGAGTCCAGTGGTACGAGTGAGCCTGTGCACCTGAAAGAAGGGTAATTTAATGAAATTAAACAGTAAAGGCGTGTTTTAGTATGGATGTTAAGTAAGTACAAATAGCATGGGTCTGAGAATGAGGCAGTCTTGAGTTTTTGTTCCGTGCTAGAACTGCCTAAGTAACATCAAACAGGTAATTTGCGCTCATTATCCTATAACTTTATGCCAGATGGGCATGATTCCTTGTCCATGCAATCCTAGAGTTGTTTTGCAAATATAATGAAATTATGGGTATTAGAGTACTTTGAAAAAGTACTAGCACTGTTCAGTCTTAGGATAGTGTTATCATTGGAAGTTAAAGGGGAAATCACTCATTTGGCCCTTTTAGTTCTGGATAGCACAATTATAAATATCAAATTAATTAAAGACTTTATTTCCTTAGTATGGCCAAAATAAATGCAAAACTTATAAATGGCAAAGACATTTTTATATATTTAATATAATCTTATACAACCTTTCATATTATTTAAAATTAAAGAGCAAGTTTTTGTTTTGGATTAACTATCTTAATATTTGTAACTAAATGTTCACATCTGTTGTTTTGGCAGTGAGATGCATAAAAGAGCTCAGGGAAGAACTAGGATTGGAAAAAAGAATTTCAAGAAACGGTGGTTCTGCTTGACAAGCAGAGAGCTCACCTACCACAAACAGCCAGGTAGTTGTGTTTATGCTTTATTGTGGGGCCTCTTCTTTCCTGGTTCTCAGTAATGATTTCTTTTTTGCTGCTTAATGTGACTCTAGTGAATCTTTTCACTAATAAAACTATAGTTTGCTGATTCTCACAGTGATGTATACAACTAAAAATGGAATAAGTGTTTGACAAGTGGCACCATGTAAATTACATTTTTCTCACACGTGCTCTGTTTTTTAAAAATCCCCAGTAAATCCCTGCTGTTACAATCAATATATAAGGAACAACATTTAGATCTCTTAGAAGTTTCTCTAACTCTCAGAGTCAAGTGGTTAAGAATCAGTATCAAATAGAGGAGAGTACTTCAGTGATTTGCTGGATAATATCAACCAAAAATTCCCATAGTCATACCATAGATTGTGATTCCTGTAAAGTTATAAGATTCATTGTAGACTTTGGCCAAGCCAGCTCCAAGATGGAAGTTTTAATAGTCTGCCTCCTGAGAAAGCACAAATAGGCCGTCTGTGTGAAGAGAGCTATCTTTCTACGGTGTGATGTGAAGGCTTCAGAGAGGCAAAGTTTCTCTCTCGGTGGACTGACACAGTGTTTAAAATCTCCATTGTCAGTTTATTTCATTGGGTTAAAGCATTACCTATTAAAGACCATTAGCTTCTTCTGGTATCTTAGCAAGAAGAACTTAGTATCTAGATTATAGATCACACACAGTAGAATCCTTTTCATTCTAAGTGATCAGGATCCAAAGATGTTCACGTAACCAAAAAGGTCGTTTAAAGCAAGAATCTTTTTAAAACAAACGAAAAGATACATACATATTTTAAATATTTACATATTTGTTTACCAATCTTTCATAAAGAGCCAAGATCTTTTCTTTGAGTATGGATTTATAGGTTGGATTTCCCTTCAGTCTTATGCAAATATACCCCTAATGCATCAGTTTTCAGGTTAATGTCTCCAAAGTGAAGCTAGAACTTAAATACTTGAAAAGTAATCCAAGTACAGAATCCCTTTAGATTTTCATGAATGTCACCCTAATCTTGTATAACTCCCTATATAAATCAACCTTATTTGTGTGGGTCTGAGTCCCCTTTTTTGAAGCTTTTCAGAGCACTTGCCTGATTTTCGAATAAATAATACACATGTTAGTAGGGGGCACATCACTTTATATATATTTCAGTAAGTTAAAATTACAACATGGAAAAATGGGATAAATAGGTTTGGGAACAAGCCCAATGGACTTGGTAAGCAAAAAAGCCTAACCAATGGAACAGAAGGATACAGGCTTAATAGATAGTAGCCTAGCAACCATGGGATGTTCAGCATCCCATGAACGTCATTTAGTATGTTTTACAGAGGAAACGGGGAGTCTCAGTTAGTCTATCAAATCTGTTAGGTAAAGATCTCTTAAGAGAGCTTCTGCTATGAATTCTGAACTGATAAAACAAAACCAGACATAGGATACCTTCAGGAGAATGTAAACTCAGTTAAATGGAGCTTAAGAATAGTTAAGTTACCCAGTTTACTCAGTTAAGAAGAGTAGAGTGATAATAACATTTTTTTGTTTCATAATTTCTTTGAATGGCCTAGCCAAAATGGCTGTTTATGTCCAAATATATTAGTAAGACATACAAAACCAAATGCGTTTTATCTTTAGGCACCCAATTTGTTATGGCATATAAATATTCAAATGACTAAACATCAGTAGGCCACATACTTGCCTCTCCAGACAGCATGTTTTAGGCTAAGCATATTTTGAATGTTTTAGAAGTTACAGCTTATGTTGAATACTATATAAATGTTCTTACATATATAGCAACATTTAAAAATCGCTGTCATAATGTGCTAATTATGTTTACATTAATGGGTACATTGATATAAAATTTAAATTAAGTTAGTCATTCTCCATGAATAAATTAGCTATTTTTTTTCTCATTGAAAGCATTTTCTAATCTAAGCCACTATTCTAAAGTCTTTGGGGTTAAGACTTTGAGACTAGGATGATAGCTTTAGGCCAGGGCTGTCCAAACTTTTTTCAACGGTTTTCACCAAGGGCCATATGCGGTAAAATACACAAACAGCCAGACCACTCACTCGAGGTGAAGTACGTATTGCCTCACCTGGTTTATTTAAGTAAACTAAATATATTTTTGGAATTTGCTGCGAGCCAATTAACAATGGATTGCGAACCACAGTTGGCCCTCGGGCCGCAGTTTGGACACCCCTGCTTTAGGCCCTTTTTCCTCTAGAAAAATGCACATACAAACTAAACCCAAAATTTTGCATATAATTTCAGAGAGTTCATAGACCCAAAGTCCATTCACAGCTCTCAAGAACCTCTATTCTGGCCAGTGATTTTAGGAGAACAAAATTTTGTAGAATGATTAGGCTACTCTAGATATAAAATAGAAACATTAGAAGTTACATTGTTTCCAGACATTAAGAAATTGAGCGTGACATTGGAGGAGTGAGCTCTGTCATACGAAGTTGTGAGTTTATTTACCAAACCCTACAATTGTAAGCATCCATGCTTGTTGCTTTAACTATTTTGATGGATTTTTCCAAAATGTATTACATGCTTCCTTGCCTTCTAAAAAAGAGTTCATTGAACGTAAGTTAACATTTTCTAGATGACTTGGGGCTATCATTGATAATATTAATTATTATATAGTGCTGTGGTTTAGTAACGTCTTCAGGGCTGCTTATGGGTGTCTGCAGCTGTTTACTCCCCAGCTAAATGCCTTGGACTGCTATGCTTTTTTGTGTTCCTGTATTTGCTGTATACGTTTTTTTCCTATCCCCTTTATGTTTAGGCTGTCACCTTAAATTTCTTGTACTGTTAGTGAACCATGATGTAACATCTCACTTCCATCTCCATCACCTGCCTTCATTTTGTGTTGCTAATATACTGTGAGTGAGGATATGGGTACTGTGTTTGTTAAAATTATGCATAAGATTAAGTCTTTGAAAACTTCAGGACTTTCCTCTATGGATAAAATACATGTGCTTTGGATTCCCTGTTTGGTTGTTCAACAAATGTTTTGCTTATTGCCTGTTTCCTTGCTGCTTTCTGGATAGCCAAGACTACTAGTTAAGTCTCTTGCTACACTTACTATGTGACTTTGGTGTCTAAAAGCGTTCCTCCCAAATTTTCTGTGACCTAGCTCTAAATCATTGAGTCCTTCACTTTGTTCTCTTACTGGACACTAGTATTCTGAATTTTTCTACTACTTAGAATCAAATAATACAGCCTTTTTCCAATTTACTGGAAAAGGAATTAATACAATTTTCTCATTTTTAAGGGTTTTTCTCAAACAAGTTATTAAATTTTTGATGCCTGCTTAGGTAATTACTAACAGCAACAGTAAGCAACAAATCCAATAGAACTAAATTAACATGTGGCAAATGAATATTACAGGGTACTCAGTCAGCTGTCAGTCATAATTACCTTGACAGTTTTTTATAGACCCATGTGCTTGTAATTATGGTTTTTCATATTGCTCTATTTTAATGCAGTAGTCTTCCACAAGTAAAAGTCCTTCTAGTTCTATGTTGGAGCCAAATGAGTTACTGATGCTCCAGCCTCTTCCTGTCCCATCCAGTCTCGTCTATTGCATTCTCCACATGTCACTTCACCAGCCTATCTCTTGTAATTCCTTTAACTTGTACTCTTTTACATACATGCTTTTGCGTATGACCTACCTAGATATCCCTTTCTTTCCTTCTTCCAGTGGTTTGTTGTCCTTTAAGCCTTAAGTTGTGTTAGCTCTTTTTTTTTTTTTAAATCAATAATATGATTTTTTTTTAATTGGGGACTATTGGGGGACAGTGTGTTTCTCCAGGGCCCATCAGCTCGAAGTCATTGTCCTTCAGTCTACTTGTGGAGGGCGCAGCTCACTGGCCTACGTGGGAATCGAACTGGCAACCCTGTTGTTCAGAGCTTGCTCTCTAACCAGCTGAGCCATCCGGCCGCCCCCAAGTGTTAGCTTTTCACAGAAGTCATTTATAAGCCACTAGCCACCTCAGTTGAGCTATTCCCTTACTGTGTTTCTTTATCACCTTAGTAATAACTTCTGTCATACTGTGTGGCCTTTCTCTTCCCCTGGTCTTTAAAATTCTCAGTGGTGGGGACATGTTTTTACTTCCTTCATTAAGGCATTTAGTAAATGTTTTTAATAAATGGTGTTCTTGAAAGAAGACCGTGTGTTCTGGATATGCTATCACCTTAATTATGTTAAGAACCACAGCGCTAGACTTCTAAAATTTTCACCAAGCATATAGATTATTAAGAAATTCATCTCTGAAATTATTTCCCGTGTTCTCCAGACTTGCTTAGATAGTGTCCACTTTGGGGAGACCTGACATACTCATACGCAGGTACATACATACAGCCTACATAACTTCCACGTGATCGCAAATGTTCTAGCTCATATAGCCTGTGGACAATATAAACGAAACTTCCGTAATGTTTTCAACAGAAATCTCAATACATTTGCGTTGACTTGGTTTTTACCTGCTCACATTTTCACACGCATGGCTCTGCAGTATTTTTTTCTCTATATTTTCTTTGGTAGCAATGGAGGTGGTAAAAATGGATCACATTCTGAATCTATCTTGAAGATAGCACTCACAGGATTGGCTAAAGAATCCTGTACCGAGAGCAGAGCAAAAGAGGCAGGACCCCGTTCTGTCCAGCACTTTTTCTTATATAACATACTCGTCTTTTTCCTGGATTCATTACTTATTTTGCAGGAATACTTTCTTGAGGAATTGTTTCAGATTGGCTTAATGACTGATAAATTTTCTGAGTCCCTGCATATTAAAAAAAAAAAAAGGTCTTTATTTTACCCTTACTCTTGAATGATAGACTGAATTTAAAATTATTTTCCCTCAGAACTTTGAAGATATTACTCCATGGTTTTCTAGTTTCCACTGTTGCTGGTGAGAATTTTGACATCAATCTTAACCATTCGCAGTCTTGTTTCTTCTTCCTAGAAACTCTTAGGACTTTCTTTAGCCTTCAACTTCTAATATTTTACAGCCAAGTATCCACATGTTATTGTTTTTTATTCCATTTGTTCAGCACTTAATGAATCCTTTCAATCTGAAGATTTCTACCTTTATCTCTGGAACATTTTAATTGGTAATTTTCTCCTGAACAGTCTTTCTATTCTGTTTTCTGCAATTCTTACTAGACGTATTGTAACTGCTTAATCCATCCACCATGGCTCTTAACTTTTTTACTTTCTGTTTCTTTGAGTTTTTGAAGAGTCCTCAGTAAGATCTTCCATTTTACTAATTTACCTTGCAATTCATTCCATTTAACACTATTTACTGTGAAATTAACTCTAGTGACATCATGGATAGTGTATGTGCCTGGGGGCCATGCACTTTTTCTATGTAAGCTATATTATAATTTGTCCAGAAATGAACAAATACAGCAACTGTAGGGTATGTGCCTGCTTTGTGTATTCACCAAATTGGAAGCTAGAAACTTCTGCCAAATTTGTAAACTGTCTGTGATCTCTGTTGTGTCCCCATGTAGATCAGTACTCAAAGACATGGCTTCTCTGCCCCCTAAGTTATTATACGTCTGATTTCCTCAGATGTCATTCTCTTTGTTGCATGTGTGTCCTTCAGAGTTTAGTGATTTCCTCATCTGTTTGGTGATTTTCTTTTAATTGGTGATTTGCTCATATTTGTGTTTTACAGTTAGATCACCCGCTTGAGTGTGCAGTAGCTTACCCCAGTGATTACAAGGCAGGGCAAGGGTGCTGGCGCTTGTCTCCTGCTATGGCAGCTCTTCCCCTCCTGAGGGCCAGCAGCTACCTGTGACATCGCAGTTCTGCAGCCCAGTACGCATCCCTGCTGCTTCAGCCTGGGACATATGCCGCTGTTGACTGCTGCTTAGCACAAGCACAAGCTAGTGGGTTGGGGGGAGGGCAGGGAGGGGGAGGACCTAATTGGCCCAGCTATTTCAGATGCAGCTCACCTACTTACTAATCATCCTGAGGTATGTCTGTCTGAGCGTGACCATTGCCTATGGCTTGAAGCCCCCTCCTAACCAGCCCTGCTCTTGCAGATGTCTTCTCCTACATGTGGCTTTTTTCAGTTTACACCCTCCCCACCTCACCACCACCCTTCCTCCTCTGCTGCCATAAATTTGATTTTGTCTTCTTCCGGGAGCCTTTTCTTATTTTCCCAGGCATTTGTGATCTGTATTTGTTGAATTTAAATGTCATTTCCTCAGAAAAGTTTTCCCTAACCACCCAGTTTAAAGTAACTTCCCAATTACTTTCTGTCACATCACTGCGGGTTATTTTCAGTATAGCATTCATCTCTCCTTAATATTTATTTGTCTTTTGTCAGTCTTTCCAGACTTAAATGTAAACTTCTTTAGGGACCTTATATGTTCTGTTTACTGCTATGTTCTAAGTGCTTAGAACAGTGTCTGGTGTATGGTAGACATTCAATGTATGACCGTTGAATGAAGTGTCTTGATGTTTTGTTTTTTGTTTTTTTTTAAACTGTATATCACATCTGCTTGAATTACATAAATTTCAGATTTTACACCAGGAACTAGGCTTAGCAAATATTCTATGTTAGCTCTCTGTTCAAGACAGAAAACCTTTACTAACCAAATAATTATCTTTGACCAGAAAGCTGTGCATTAATCCATGGATTAAAATGTAAAGGTCTTAACCTCCAGCACGTCAATCCACATGTCATTAAAGTTTGGGCACAGAGGGGAAAGCAAAGCTTTGATTTTCTAAACAACAGCATTACAAAATGACCAGGAAAAGGTGTAATTCTGTTTGTTTATAGTTTCTATGACTACATGAGGTCAAGTCTATTCTCAGGTAAATTGTAAGTTGAAGAGCATCATATCCTCGTGCCGTATTATTATGGAGCTCCTTTAGCAAACCCAAATTTCAAATTCTTAAACTAGGTTAAAGATTCACTCTACCAAATAAAGTTTTTACTTTTGTTTCCTGTATCTATTAGAGTAAGTTTGGTAGCTCTAGTCAGCTGACCAGCCAATATGTGATAGTAATGAACACTTTTTCAATGTAAAAACACTGTTTTGAGGATTAGCCCCTTAATTAAATATTAGGGTGGAAAAACAGAAAAATCTGCTTAGGTACAGTCAGATCGGCTGTTAATGTAATAACTCCATAAAAGAAAATTCCATGTCTTAGCAAGTTTTGAGTAGGCCTCTATTATTAAGTATATTATCTCTTTCAGTCCCCATATAATAAATGTTACAAAATATTAAAACATTTTTATTTTCTACATAGAAGTCAAATTTATTCCCACATTTTTTCCTTGAAAATGTCTTAATTTTATATTGAAAAAAGAGAAAGTCACTTTATAGAAAACATTCAAAATTCATCTGTTCCATAAAACAAAAAATATTTTTAAATGTGCCATTTGGAAATCATACTCCTATACCATCAAGAGGGTAAACTTAAACCTTACAGAATTAGCTTCTCATCTTTATAATTCTGCAGGAAATTATTTTAATTTTGTCATACTTCTTTTATTAGGCAAAGATGCAATTTACACAATTCCAGTGAAAAACATTCTTGCTGTGGAAAAACTGGAAGAGAGCTCTTTCAGCAAGAAAAATGTAAGTTACAGATATAATTAAAGCTTTTTAAACTGTGTATGTTACTAAGTTGAGAATTTTGAAGAAGCTGGTCGTTTTAGTATTTGCCATTAATCATTACTATTTTATTGTATAATTGCTGGTTAGAACTCTATCTTAAAAATATCCATTATTGTTGATGCCTTGTATAGTCTGCCTACACTATTAAGGTAAAGGTACTTTTCTCATTATTACCCTATTTAAACTTCTCAACTTGACATTCAAGTCTTTTTTTTTTTTTAATTTATTGGGGTGACAATTGTTAGTAAAATTACATAGATTTCAGGTGTACGATTCTGTATTACATCATCTATAAATCCCACTGTGTGTTCGTCACCCAGAGTCAGTTCTCCTTCCACCACCATATATTTGTTCCCGCTTTACCCTCATCTCCACCCCCCTCCCCCCTTACACTCTGGAAACCACATTCAAGTCTTTAATAATATAGTCTCAAGCAATCTGTGCAATCTTCTCTTCTGCTACCACTCAGTACATATCATTATACTAAAGCCAGCCAAGATGATTTCCTTGTTTCTGTATATTTTCCCACTGCTTTGCCTTTACTCATACTTTTTCCTCCATCTGAAATTCCCTCCCTTTATACTGTTTATATGATAGTCCATTCCTTTGGGCATGTGTGGCTTCTAAAAATTATATAATGTTGTACTATTTAGTACATGTGGCTCAGATTGTCCTTGAGACTAACTTGCTTGAAAAGTAACAATTCATAAGATACCTGAACAGTTATCTAGCCAAGCAAACTATATTTCTGTTATATACCTTTTCTTTTTTGTTCTGTGTGTTGGTTTTTAGACTGTCACTAACTTTTTATCTTAATTGCCTATGAAGATGTTCCAAGTAATACATACGGAGAAACCACTCTATGTCCAGGCAAATAATTGTGTAGAAGCTAATGAATGGATAGACGTACTCTGCAGGGTGAGCCGATGCAATCAGAACAGGCTCAGTTCCTATCACCCCTCTGCATATATAAATGGAAGCTGGCTCTGCTGTCAGGAGACTAGTGAAAACGCTGTCGGCTGCAAGCCATGTACTGCGTAAGTTTTCTTTCTGACTAAAAAAGCAATGTTGCAGTTGTGGTATATCTATACAATGGAATACTGTTCAGCCATAAAATGGACTGAAGTACTGATACATGGTACAACACACGTGAACCTTGAAAACATGCTAAGTGAAAGAAGCCAGACACAAAGACCACATACTGTATGATAACATTTATATAAAGTGTCCAGAATAGGTAAATTCATAGAGACAGAAAGTAGATTGGCAGTTGTGAGGGGCTGGAGGGAGGGAGGAATGGAGACTGCTAATGGATACAGGGTTTCTTTTGGGGGTGATGAAAATGTTCTCAAATAAGTAGTGTTGGCACAAGTCAGCAAAAAGGGGCAATGTTTAAATAGATGTGTAAACCTGAGCAAGATATCAAGGAAGAAGGGCTTAACATTCTCATTTTTAATTGTATGGAACAGCCATTGTCGCCCTATAGACTTAAGAAGTAATGTATTGGTATTGTGATGAAGCATAGGTTATGACCCCTCCTTTTGATTAGGGTCACATAATGACCAAACTTCTTGGCCCTGTGTAATTGTCAAACGAGACTAGATTTCTGATGTTCATTATGCAAAATTCTGTGAGTTTTTTTAGTCTCAAATCATCAAAAGTCTTTGGCATATTAACAAAGTGAAATTTTTCCAATGTCTTTAATTTCATTTTTACCATAGAGGTGTCCCTGCAGACATCCAAATAGATATTGATGAAGACAGAGAAACAGAAAGAATTTATTCCCTTTTTACCCTCAGTTTACTTAAGCTACAGAAAATGGAAGGTAAATGTACAATTAAAATATTTTTATGTAACTATGATCCTTAATTGCCAATTCCTGTAGTGTTGCTTTGGCATTATCTTAAAGTTGAAACTACTCATAGGTTTACCAAAATGTTACTTTATATGAAAGTTGACAAACTCCCATGAATTATCATAGATAATTCATGAAGTAAAAATACAGTTTTTGCATAAATGTGATGATCATAATTAATAAAATGAATGTATTTTGGGTTATCAGTGCATTTCCGGGGGGAAATCTCTCCAGCTTGAGACACTTGAAAAGTTCTTACTTGTACTACAAATTGCATTTATGGACTATAGTTGTGTGATGAGAGATTCTGCTGCTCCTTGCAGAGGCCTGTGGAACTATAGCAGTCTATCAAGGACCACAGAAAGAGCCTGATGATTATTCTAACTTTGTCATCGAGGATTCCGTGACAACCTTTAAGACAATTCAGCAAATAAAAAGCATCATAGAGAAATTAGATGAACCTCATGAAAAGTATAGGAAGAAAAGATCAAGTAGTGCAAAATATGGGAGCAAGTAAGTATTTTTAAGAAACTTTAAACATATTTTTAAACATAGTTTGAGATTGCCTCTACTACTCTGTACTCTATACCTGAAATGCAGGCCTCCTGCTTCCCTTCCTCCTTCAGGACCCAGCTCAGAACCTTTCTCCTGTGTAAGAGCTTCCCTGGCCACCCTCACAGTGACCTTTGTCTTTTCAGTTCTGGTATCATTTCCTTATGTTGATGCTGTACTTTATCACCACTTTTAATGTCATAGTCCACTGTAATTCATTAAATTGAATACTCAGTAGCTTGTTATTTTTGTTTTGTTTTTACTGTTTCTCTTCCTTCCTAATATCTCCCACGGTGCTTTATACATAAGTACTAAAAAAGAAAAAGAGGGAAGGAAGAACAGAAGGAAGGAGGAAGGGAGGGAGGGAGGGAGGGAGGGAGAGAGAGAGAGAGGGAGGGAGGGAGGGAGGGAAGGAAGGAAAGAAGGAAGGAAAGAAGGAAGGAAAGAAGGAAGGATCTGCTGTAAAGATTCCAGAAGTATTTTATAGTAGATTTTTGGACCCATCTCAGATATAGATGGATAACAACACAACTAACATTTATTTGTTAGGAACTTATTCTAGCACCAGGCAGTGTGCCTAACTCTACATCACATCACTTAGATTGTTTTTAGCAGCAAGTAACAGAAAATCCCAGTGGAAGTGGCTTAACCAGTAAGAAAAATTTTAATCTCACACATTAAGTCCTAGTTTCTACAGTTGGTTAATTCGTCAGCTCAACACATCAAGGGAAGCATTCATCTCAGTCTGTTGAGATCTTGCCTCCTCTTTTTGGCTCAGATACATTTTTATAAAAATTGTATAAAACAAACAAAAAGGACCATCCGGCCATTCAGCCATTCTCAACAAGATGATTTCGGTCTTCCTCAGGCTATATGGTCACAGATGGGCTATAATAGTTCAGAGCCTCACACTTTTTTTTTTTAACGTATTCAATTCCTTTTTCCATTTTTTAAAAATTTTTTTATGTTTTTTTTTTGTTTTTTTTTTAATTTTATTGGGGAATGGTGTGTTTCTCCAGGGCCCATCAGCTCCAAGTCATTGTCCTTCAATCTAGTTATGGAGGGTGCAGCTCAGCTCCAAGTCAGTCGCCATTTTCAATCTTAGTTGCAGGGGGCACAGCCCATCATCGCATGGGGGAATTGAACCGGCAACCTTGTTGAGAGCTCATGCTCTAACCAACTGAGCTGTCTGGCTGCCCCTCTGGAAGCTCAGCAGCAGCTCGTTGTCTTCAGTCTAGTTGTGGAGGGCGCAGCTCACTGGCCCATGTGGGAATCAAACCAGCAACCCTGTTGTTCAGAGCTTGCGCTCTAACCAACTGAGCCATCTGGTCGCCCCAAAGCCTCACACTTTTATATAATAGTTCTGGGAGGCAGAGAAGAAGCAGTTTCTCCTCACTAAGAGAAAAGAACCTTATCTAAAGTTACCCAGCTTCCCTAGGAATGCAGGGCTGCCCAGTACCAGCACTGCAATCAGGTTTCTGTTCATACAGAAGTAAATAAGGAGGGGATGGTGCTTAGACCAGCAAATAAGTGGCAAATAAGTATTTGCCACTTTCGTTGATCCTCACATCAGCCCACCCTGGTTATATCCCCATTTTACAGCTAGAGAAACTGAGGCTAGGGGAAGTTAAGTGCCTTGCTCAAAGTCACACAGCTGATTAGTAAGGTGGTGTTTAAATCCTGGCCCCACAATTTTAAGTATTCTTTTAAAATTATGTGGATTAATAATTATATTTGTGGATTTTCAACAATCAAAATCAGTTTCACAGGTATAAATCTTTGTCTCCCGGATAGAAGGCTCAGTGCATTAAACAGGTTATTATAAACATCCTCATTTTGTCTCTTCTACATTAGCGTAATTGGTTCTCTTCCAACAGTGGTCATGCAGTTGTGTAGCCCCAGGAAGTTTCCATATGAGGTTCTAGCTCATGCTCCACCATCCTTTTAAAACAGTAACTCCCCGTCATGCCCACACACACTCTACTCCTTCCCAGCTTTCTTTTTCTCTATTAAAAATTATCAGTCGCTCTTCTATTACTATTTTACTTCTTCATTTTATTTTCCCTATGCTAGAATACAAGCTTCATTCGGGCAAGAGTTTTGACTATTTTGTTAACTACTGTTACTGTAGCTTCTAAAACAGTGCCTGACATTTAATAGGTGATCAGTAAATACTTGTTGAATTAATGAAATAAGACTTGTCATGAGAGATTATTAAGGGAAAACGATAAATGCTTAATGGATACTATGAGATATTTGTCACTTTTTAAAATGTTACTTTTTTTAACTTCTGAAAAATGACTTTCTTTTATTATTTTCTAGGGAAAATCCAATTGGGAAAACATCTTAGAATTTGTCCAATTAAATCAGAAGAACTGGAAAGTTTTTTTTGTTTTTCAATTCATCATATGTTTTGTTCATAGTATTTAAGAATGAACATTGGCTTCAGTGTCACCTGCATTCACATTGTATTTAATATTTAATAATTGAAATTACCTGTTTGGGAATCCTGGTATTGATATATTACTAGAGAATTTGGAATCCAAGATTTCCCTTCATATCTTATAAGTTGAAAGCCATGTTTCTAAAACTTCTTTTTAATAGAAAGAATCTTCCTAAAGAAGCTTTGTTAAAAAAAAAAAAAAAAGAGAGAGAACTCCTCTGTAACAAGAAACCATCTCTTGTAACACTCCATGTGCTGTGGACTTTTCACTACCATTAGTGCCTGCTCTATACTGCCGACATTGTGTTGTTTTACTAGAAAATCTCAGTCCATGACAACTCAGAGCTTTCCAGGTAGTTCACCTAGACCCTCCCTCTTCAAAAAAGAAAAAACATAAAAGTCTTTCCTTTGGTTGATTAGTCATTACAGATTACATTTAGGGCAGGGACAGAAACTTTAGAAAACGGCCAGAGTAGCCTTGAAAGTTGGTAGATCCTTTTGCCTATTTAAAGATGTAAACAGAATTCAGATAGGAAGAATCAGGGAACATGTACTATTGTGTGCGTCTTGTTTACATTTGAGATGAGTGATAGCAGATGAAATAAAAATGAGACCACTAAATTTTTTTTTCATTGTTTCAAATATCAGGTACTCATTCTCTTGACTTGAGCGTTCCAGTTAACATGACTTGTAAGGACATCTCTTCTGAAAAAGAAGAGAAAGTAAACAGTGAATGAAGGTGGTGGTAAAGTCAAAATCACTTGACTTCACCTGTAATTCCATATTATTATAAGGGCCACCATAGGGATGCCCTCCTCCTGGTGTGACTATTAGCGGTTGGAGAGCTAACTAACTTAAGAACAGTCACTCGGCGCACTTTAATAATCTGGGCTGCCCCAGATTTTACTTCAGATACTCCATGGTATCTAATCTTTATGATCAGTTCAATGATCAGTGTTTAAATCTAGAAATACCGCTTTCCTAAAAATGTTTATATTTCATTGCTGTTTGCTTATTACCTGCTAGCCAAATGGAATTTGGGCAAGCAACTGTTTGAATCCTATTTTTCCCTGATAATTTACTTTTATCTTAAAAACCATAACTGTAAATAAGCAGTCAAAGCAAGTTGCCACCTTGAGTTAAGAGGGATACACTTCTTCATCAGTATTAAAAACCATGGTACTCTTATTTTGTCTTTTTAAAAGCAAACATTTTCTAAATGTGGTACTTTGAACCTTGGAGTATTTATACACCTTTGTTTAAAACTGTGACTTATTAATGTAAGTCTAGCTAGTAGTGCTTTTTTTGTGTCCCTGAGCATAAGCTATATTTTAAGATACACTTTTTGCCAATTATACAATTGGTAATTGTTTTTAAATTATATTGTTACTAGGTAGTTATTTTCAAAGACCATTGGCACACAATCAAAGTTGTTCCATAAATGATTATAACTGAGCAATGTATTTCCCTAAATGACTTGTAAAAATCAGTTGGTTTTGTTTAAGAAACAGTCTTAGTCTACATTATGGTAGGTTATTCCTGACCCATTTTAAAGACAAGTTTGAAAGAGTCCTTTAAATTTTATGAGCCTGTAGATTCTGTATACTGATTTATAAATGTGAAGGAATTTAACCATTTAACAAATTTCTTGTTGAATTTTATTCAGATTGAAATTTCCTTTTAAGAGTCTCTGAAATGTCTACTTGAAAAGGACATGTGAGCATTGCCAGGTACCACCCATTTATCTTTAGTGGTTTTTTAGTCATCTGCTATATTTTTCAAGGCAAAAGAAATATTCTTCTAATATTTATAATATCAAATTCCCAATTATGATGGTTTTTAAAGATCATGGCATTATACAAAGGGACCAGCGCTGTGTGGATGCATAATGCCGAATTTGAAGGAAAGAATTCAGTCATCTAGTTATTTTCTTCAAATGACACTTTTAAACAGCCAGTTGACTGGAATTAACCAACATCGCACAGCCTAAAAAGAAGTAATGTGAAATTAATTTTCTTTGAAAGTCTTCTGGAATAAGAGACCATGTCAGTAGGACCCTAGATAATCAAGGTACTTGCTTCTGAGGGCCTCAGTCCTCAGCTGTTAACTTACAATACTTTGATTTTTTTACTACCTGATCTAGTAGTGCTAATAGAATGTACATGTAATATTACATGTACGTTCTATTCTTCTCTGCCTTTCCCACATTTGAAAAAATACGTGGCAGCTCACTTCATCCTAAAACCTGAAAACCCCAAGAAGGAAAGAAAGCGATAATACAGAGAAACTTTTGCCATAAATGCCAGTTCTGGTTCTTAGCATAGCCATTTCCATCAGTTGAAATTTTGGTGATCTCTTGCCTATTTTGTTGTTATTGTTTTTTGGGGGGTATTGTTTAGCTTTGTTTTTTTAATATTCATTTAATACAATGATGGGCAATAGCAAAGTTTTTTACTCCCAGAAATATAGTTTATCAAATTTAACGATTTTACTTGCCAAAGAAATATGTTTATATTATAGTATCGCTGGTCATATTAAATGTCAAACAAGGCTTTCCTTATTATACAAAAAAAGGTGACGAATGATGTGGCTTTTGTTTCTGTTTCTGAAGCCTAATTTCATTTATCAGAAAGGCTCATTCATGCCAGGTTTTAGAAAGCAGATTTATTTTTTTTAAGTAAAAGCACCTTTAATTTGTTCTAACGGTACATCCTGTAAAGACAGAATGCAACAAAGCCTTTTAGGTGGCCTTACAGTATGTGAAAAATGCAGGACTCATTCTAGAGTTAAATTACCTGTCTTGATTGATATTATTTGCTTCCATTTTTATAATTTTGAAATTAATATGTTGCTAGTAAATATTGGTTTTTACAGTGTGCAGTTTAAAATGTAAGTTATCAAAACTTAATGTAGTAAATTTGTGTAACCATGTTGTATTGTTGAGAATGTATTTTTATTTAAAATTTATTTTCTTATCAAGAGTATTATAAAAATTAAAAACTTTTGTAACTGTCGCTTGGAAATAACTCAAAATAAAGTACAAAAAGCCTGTCCATTCTTTGTGAGCTCTTTCTAATTTATTTAGGAATTCTTGTTTAAAATTATTGTACCTTGCCTATTAGTAAGGGAATAGCAAAAGTGAGAAATCCTCAATTACAAAGAATACTGAAGCAATCTGGGAAGGCGTCAGTATTCTTGCCTTTAACTAGGCTGGTTTTTGATGGACTGTGGTCGTTAATTTGTTTATTCATTCAACAGACTTGTTTTGAAGACCTACAGTGTGCCATGCAGGACCCTGTCATTCCCTAGAGCCATGCAGGTCCCATGTATGGGAATATATTCCACTCCTGTCTGGGTCAGTAGTTTGGAGCTGAAGTTTTCAGCCTGTTAGACTTTTTAAAGAATGCTACATTCTGTTCTCCTCAAAAAAGTCAACATTACAGGCTCGTTACTCAGGTCCTGCATTGACTCCCGCAGTTGAGCCTACCCTGTAGCTCACCTTTTAGTGCATCCCTCTGGATGTACTAATTTAAACCACATCATGCCATTTTGCTGAATTGTCTCGAGAATATAGTGACAGCACCAACAACCAGATTAGTCAGTAACTTGTGCCGCCAACAAGAGAAGCAAGAATACTTCCCCATAGTGCCTCAGCAGCCCTCTTAGCATCTCTAAATAAACCTCCATAAAACTTAGCCCCTGCAACTCCAGAAAAGGTTAAGGTTAATAAAGAGGAAGGAATACGGTTCTGAATCTCTAAGGATCTTATTTTTATTGAAGCACCGGAATCCCATTTCATACTGGCCCATATATTAGAATAGAACTTGTCAGAAACATTAAAGACAGGGTTCTATGATGTAACCAAGCTAGTTTTTTTAGAGAGCGGGCCATACTTTAATTGAGTTTCCCTTTCCAAAGTACATGTTTCCAAAATGAGAGGCACCTGAGGCCAAGCAGAGTCCCTGTAGGTGTACGCAAGAATAAGAAACGACATAGCTTGGCACTGCTGTGTTCTGGGCACTGCTGGGTTTCTCTGCTACTCCAAGGCACTGGCCAGTGCTGACCTTTCAGAGAATAGCCTGTCGTGGGTAGACATGACATGCTTCCAAATAAACTGACCAATGTTCAGAGACCTTTAGTTTTGATTTCTCACAAATTCTCATCTCAGGTTTGGTCTTTTGTAGCCAAAAGGTTCATTCTTTGACTTGTCATTTTGCCACTTGACTTTAAGTTTGGTGAAACAATTTGCCACCATATTTTAAGCTTATGCCTATATTTTACATTAACAGTAAAAGTGTATGTAACCTGTTTAATTAGAGTAAAGTCCTATTAAGGTTTGTTTAGTTTTCTGTCGTATATTTCAGTTCCTCTTTGTTTTGTAATATCAAAACCTTTGTACGTTTTTTGTGTTGACCTACTTTTTGACATGTAATTCAGTCTTAGACACAAAGGTTTTGCTCATCAAGGGAGAATTGTCTGGAGTGAACAACATTCTTTTCCAAATTTAATCTATTTCTCAACTCTACCCAGAACTGAGAAGGCCACACTGCCTGCACTGTTAAAAAAACAAACAGCCATCACTTTAGACGGATTCTTTTTTTTAAGATTTCTATTAAAATACAGCTAACATACAATATTATATTAGTTTAAGGCGTACACAAGAGTTATTCAATATTTATATACCTAAAGAAGCGATCACCATGATAAGTCCAGCAGCCATCTAACACTGTACCACGCTATCACAGTATTATTGACTATATTCCCTATGCTGTACACACATCCCCATGATTTATTGGTTTTATACCTAGAAATTTGAACCTCTTATTCTTCACCTTCCCCCCCCTTTTATAATTTTTCAATTATGGTTGACATTCAGTATTATATTAATTTCAGGTGTACAGCTTAGTGGTTAGGCATTTATATAATTTGAGAAGTGATCCCGCTGACTAGTCTAGTATCCACCTAGCACTGTACATAGTTATTACCATAGCATTGACTATATTTCCTATGCACTGCTTTACATTCCGTGACTATTTTGTAACTACCAATTTGTACTTCTGAATCCCTTCACCTTTTTCACCCTGTCCCCCAACACCCTTCCCATCTATCACCCCAATAAATGTAGGACCCATCTGACACCATCCATAGTTATTACAATATTATTGACTGTTCCGTATGCTATACCCTACATCCCCATGACTACTTAACAACAAATTTGTACTTCTTAAATCCCTTTCCCTTTTTCACCTATTTCCAGCCCTCCTCCTGACTGGCAACCATCAAAATGTTCTCCGTATCTTTGAGTTTGTTTCTATTTTGTTTGTTTATTTTGTTATTTCATTCCACATATAAGCGAAATCACATTGCATCTGTCTTTTGCTGTCTTACATATTTCGCTCAGCACAATACCCTCCCAGTTCCATCCATTCTGCCACAAAAGGTGAGAACCCTTTCTCTTCCCTGGCCAAGCAATATTCCATTGTATATATGTACGACCTACTCTTTATCCATGCATCCATTGACAGACGACCCCAACTGCCTCCACATCTTGGCCCTTGTAAACAATGCTGTAATGAACATATGGATGCACATGTCTCCTAGAAGTAGCATTTTGGGTTTCTTCAGATAATTACTCTAAAGGGGGATTACTTGTCCTTCTTTGTCACTTCTTATAGCCTTTGTTTTAAATGTCTATTTTGTCTTGTATAAGTATTGCTACCTAAGCTTTTTTGTTTGTTTCCATTTTCATGAAATAACTTTTTTCCATCCCTTTCAGTCTGTATGTGTCTTTTGATCTGAAATGAGTCTCTTGTAGGCAGCCCATGTAAGGGTCTTTTTTCTTATCCATTCAGTCACCCTATCTTTTGAATGGAGCACTTAATCCATTTACATTGAAAGTAATGGTTGATACGTAGTTGTTGCCATTTTATTATTCATGTTTTTTATTTATTTAGTCTTAAAGAAGTCCCTCTAAGATTCCTTGTAATACTGGTTTAGTGATGATGAACTCCTTTAGCTTTTTCTTATCTGGGAAGCTTTTTATCTGTCACTTAATTCTAAATGATAGCTTTGCTGTGTAGAGTAATCTTGGTTGTAGGTCCTAGCTTTTCATCACTTTGAATATTTCGTGCCAGTCTCTTCTGACCTGCAAAGTTTCTGTTCATAAATCAGCTGACAATCTTATGGGAGCTCTTATGTGAGTTACCTGTAGGTAACTAACTGCTGTACTCTTGCTGCTTTTAAGATTCTCTCTTTGTCTTTAACGTTTGACATTTTAATTATCATGTGTCTTGGTGTGGACCTCTTTGGGTTCATCTTGTTTGGGACTCTGTGTGCTTCCTGAGCTTGAATATCCACTTCTTTCATCAGGTTAGGAAAGTTTTCAGTCATTATTTCTTCAAATAGGTTTTCAATTCCTTGCTTTCTGTCTTCTCCTTCTGGTACCCCTATGATGTGAATGTTGTTATGCCTAATGTCCCAGAGGCCCCTTAAACTCTCATTTTTTTAATTCTTTTTGCTGTTCTGATTGTTTTCTGCTACCTTGTCCTTTAAATGCTGATTTGATTCTCTGCTTCATCTAATCTGTCGATACCCTCTGCTGTATTCTTCACTTAAGTTATTGTAGTCTTTATTTTTGACTGGTTCTTTTTTATGTCTTCTATCTCCATTTTTATGTTTCCTATCTCTTTGTTGAAGTTCTCCCTGAGATCATTGAGCATCCTTATAACCAGTGTTTGGAATTCTGTGTCTAGTAGATTGCTTGTCTCCATTTTGTTTAGTTCTTTTTCTGGGACTTTGTTCTGTTCTTTCATTTGGGACATGTTTCTTTGTCTCCCCATTTTGACTGCCTCCCTGTGTTTGTTTATATGTACAGCTGCTATGCCTCCCAGTCTTAGCAGAATGGCCTTACGTAGTAGGTGTTCTGTGGGACCCAGTGGTACAGTCTCCTTGGTCATCAGAGATGGATGATCTAGGTGTGTCCTTTGTGTGGGTTTTGTGTGCCTCTTGTTATAGTTGAGATTGATTGCTGTTTGCATGTCACTGGGAGGGATTGGCCCTCAAGCTGATTAGCTCTGAGGACTGACTGTGACTACAGTGGAGGAGCTGTGGTGCAGGGGCTGACCCGACAGAGCAGGGTTCGCTTTAGCAGGGTTCTTGTTGTCTTCCCAATCTGCCTTTTGGGTGTGTCATCCTTGAAAGTGGCCAAGTGATGCTCCAGCCCAGTCTGAAGCTGGCCACTGGACCTGCCAGCTTTGGGACCTCCTGGGAGGGGACCCATTGCAGGCCAAGTTCAGCTGCAGTCTGTGCCCTGCCCAGGACTACTTGGCATGAGCCACAAAGCAATCCACAGATGGCCACCACTCAAACTGTGCTTGGAGGCGCCTTGAGAGGCCAAGCCATGAACCGAGGCCAGCTGTTGCTGGTGCCAGGCTGAGGGCTGCTCAACCAGAGGTACGAAACACGCTAAAGCCAGATGCTGCTTGTTGGGGTTTTGTGAACCTTTGAGAGATTTTAGGAATATCTGCAGCATGAGCCAAAGCAGGCCATTTATACGGAAAAGCCACTGGATGTGGCTTGGGTGTGCTCAAAAGTTGGGTGGGGTGGGGTCTCAGAGAATCAATAGGGCAGAGCAGAAGAAAGGTGATAGCCAGTTTAATGGAGACTCAGATTGGCGTCTGTCTGTGTCTGCATGCTGGGAGGGGAAGGGATCAACAAAGAAACAATGGTTTCCAGAAAGCTGCCCCTCCAGCCCTCACCCTGGAGCTAGACAATTCAGTTCCTCTCTGCATGTTCCTGGTGCCTTTCCAGCTGCTACCCCTGCACTGGAGCTCAGCGAGAGCAAGTGAGTCCGTCAGCAAGTCCATGTCCAATCCTTTTAAGAGGAGCTCCTGGAAGTGTAGCCACCCACCATCTCAGCTACGATCTCTACTGGTTTTCACAGCCAGAAATTATGGCGACTTCTCTCTCCACCACTGAAACTCTGGGCTGGGGAGAGGCTGGGGCCCCTGGCTCCTGTGGGCAGAGAGCTAATCAATTCTGTTTTGCCTGATTCCAACTGATTTTTGCTCAAATCAAGGCTTAAAATGTTTAATATGCCTCGGTTTATCTTTTAATAGTTCGTAGACAAAAAGCTGCCTTAAAACAGCAAAGCTGGCACCAACTTGTGAAGGTGATTTTTTGGACTCAGATGAGCTGAAGGGACTGACAATTGCATTCTAATGTCACAGAGGACAACATTTTGGATGACAATTGGCCCTTCCAGTGATCAAAGAAGATAAGGCATAGACCCAGCATTTCCCCCTCCTCTGGATGGCTTTATTTCTTATACCAAGCCCCCCCACCCCGACCCCCCGGTTATTTATGTATGGGGAACATGGAGGAAATTAAAACCTATAACCAATAATAGTGTAATGATCACTTTGGGACTCAGTTGTTTTTGGTGGCAGTTTAAAAGAAAACAACTGAAATGCTAAATTTCAAAAACATTTATAGCAAGAAAATGAAGCAAATCATTCACTGTTTCAAACTATCACAATTAAATGCCCTATTTACTTGCACCTTGGAAATTTTTGACATGTTTTATTTTAATTTAAATGCTTAAGGACGTAGACTTGTTCAGTTAAGAGAGAGAGAAGTGATCAGATCTAATCACTCTGAGAGTATTTTATCCACATATTGAGATTTATGTGAAAACCTTTACATAAACAGCCCATGAAAATGCAGTGGGGGAAGCAAGCTTGCCCCTGCATATCTTAAATTCTAAACAGTAGTATGTAAAAGTGCCAAAATTCAGTCAACTTTTTCAGCCATCCTAGCAAATGGGGTGGGGTGGGGTGGGATTCAAGTTTCCAATTACAGTTTTCTCAAACCCAGACCCAGTTTTCCTGCAATTCCAATTCAACCAGCCCCGTGGGGTGGGGGATGGGAGAAAGAGCGTGTCCTTTAGCAGCCTCTCCATTGGAACCCTTCATTTGTCATCTTAAGGTGACAAAATGGACTTGCGTGAGGGGCCCTCCTGGGCTTACAGGAGCCACTTGCAGGCCCGTGAAGGGCCTCTATCTTCTCCCCTTCAGGGCTCCCAGAGCCCGTCTTAGGGCCACACAGTAGGCTCAGGGGACCGTGCTATCATGCCCTTTGCTGAACTGCTGCACACAGCTTGTTCTAAATAAATGTTATCGTGAGGGAGGAGGAAGCTTTCCTCTATCCTCAAGGTTCTGTCAGCTCGTCTAATAATCAAATAGACGTGAGACAGGTCAGCAAGAGAACATGACCACATTTAATTACATATACATGTATGACAACCCCATATACGTGAGAGAGTCAGAGACCCCACATGTATGAGAGGTTCAGAGATGGAAAGGGAAATCAGACTTTGTAAGACATTCTGGGCTAGGGATGAGTTGAGGTTCCTTTGGGCTTCAGAAGGTCATTGCATAGAGAGGACATTTTCAGTAATTATCAGTTTGCTCGTCCATATAGGTAGGTCAAGAGTTATTTCTAGTAATAACTCTTATCATGGGCTAGGCCCCTAATTTGAATTCTTCTAGATAATTATGGGGGGGTCAGAAGCTTCTCTTGAGCCCACTGGTTCTTGGTTGCCTTTAGCTCAAAATAATTCACATACCACTAAGGCATATCTTAGGGTGGCTCATTCTGAACCCCTACATTATCATTATCACTACGCGGACCATGCCCCAGTCTCAGGAGAGGAGCCCCAAACACTGGTAGCGCCTCCTTCATCCCCTCAACACTAACTCAACTTGAGGGGTCCTCACTGAAGGAGTGCACCACTCCGCTCTGCCTGAGCTGTAGAGACCTTGTTTTAATAGATCAGGGCCTCGGGACCCCATGTGTGAAGACTGAAAGAACTTCAAAGCAGGCTGTTGAGTACCTCAGTGCCAGTGAGTCCCCGTTCTCACTGACAAGCAAGGGGCAAAGTCACAGGATGCAGCCAGGCTCACTCACCAGCTTCCAAATGGGAGGGGCCCAGAGGGGGCATCAAGGAACAGGAATGAGGAAGCTGGCTGAGGAAACAGGAAGTGGTTTGGGCAAGGCTCCTGGGAGGTCTGACACCATACAATCCAGGAATGTATTCAACTGGGGTCTGAATGGGCCCGGGGGTTGGGAGTGTGTGTGGAAGATAACCCAGGTAAGGAGACCATCAAATGTCACTGCCATGGGCCCAGGCCAGAACCCAGGGAGACAGGAGGGCCACGGTGGCAGCAAGAGGGCCTGGAGTCCTTAGGTCAACCCCCTGAGTGCCCTGAGAGCTGCACAGTGCCTCATTTGCCAGGCTCAGACACAGGACACTGGGCAGGCTGGGCCTGAGCCACCCCTGCCGTCAAGCTCAGAAGCCCTCTCCACCTTTGTTTCCCTCCACTGTCTGCTCAGCTCTTCAGGGTGGCCCCCTGACAAGCCCAGGTCCCCTCCCGCCTCGGCGTCCAGATCTTACGCTCACTGGACTCGCCTGACCTGACACTAGTTCCCAATGCCTGAGTCACTGGCAGAGCTTTCTGTCCCGCCTGAGGACACCCTCTCGGGCAGCCCATACAGATTGGGGTCCAAGGCTCAGGCTCCCTCCTCTCTGGCTCAGTCCCAAAGACTCAGTCATCTTCAGGGAGTTCCCAAATCTGCGTACCTTCCAGAAAGTTGTCAGGTACCAGGCAGACTCTTGAGTTCTTGAGACTTAACCCAGGCCTGGGAACGAGCAAAGTGGTCTTTCTTCCCTAACCTCCCATCTAAAGCCAGCATTTCAGCGCAAACCTCCAAGTAGGGAGAGTCTCTTTTCAGGCTTGTGCAAATCAGTTCCACAGTTGTGAGTTAACGTTTTAAGGAGCTTTGGAAAGAAAGAGAAGCATTAGATCAGTGGTTCTGAAAGTGAGGTCCCAAGACCAGCAGCAGCGGCATCACCTGGGAACTTGATGGAAATGCAGGTGTCATAGCTCGGGTGGGGCCCACCCTGCTAGTCAACATGCACTCCAGGGAATTCTGATGGTCAGTTTGGAGAACCCCTACTTTAGACCAGTGAAACAGTCTGCAAAAGGCTCCAGATTCTGTAGACTCTCGGTGTCCCCCTGACACTGCTGAAAAGGAGAAACCAGCGTCCAGGTACAGGGATGGAGACGGCGATTCCTGGAAGTACCAGGTCATCTCCCCAAAGTATTCTGACTTATTCTAGGTGTTAACATTGAGGGGTAAAACCTGAAGCTGAATCAAAGTGGCATGGAGCCATCAGAGATAAAAAATTAAAGTTCCCAAAATATTTTTGTTGGGAGTACTTAGGAAGGCTCTAGTGTGGTGCCTTTTACACAAATATTTGGAGTCACAATAACTGTGTTTATCTTCTTTTTCCTTCGGCAAATAAGGAAACATCTGTGGGGGTGCTGATATTTATTTATTTTGGGGTGAGCATCATGCTAGTGGAAATATTTCGTAAGTGATTATAGAACCCTGGGGCTAAAGCACGGCCCCTGAGGAGGAGTGAGGAGTTAATTGGCAAATAATGTAGACATTCCCTTCCAGTTAAGAAGACCCCAATGTGTCAACTCTTGTTTTTAGGTGACGTCATTCCAGGCATCTTGCTTCTCAATAAAACGCAAGGTGAGGCTAGTGGCAAAGGGAAGGCAGTCCTGGCAGAGGGCGCCTGGAACAACAACTTCAAATGATACTTTTTTCTGTGCCTCAGTTTCCCCTGTTTCTCTGCCTCGTGGGGTTGCTGAGAAGCCAGGAGCAGCTGCAGATTCAGGCCTCAGATCTTGTCTGGAGCCAGGCCCTTGGGAGGAATCCTTAAGTGCAGATCCTTACAAGGGCTGCCATAAACCTCCTGCCTAGAAATCCTACCGACCTAAGTGGCTAATGTGCATGATGTGAGAGAAAAGGGGGCACGCTCTGTCCTGTGATGACAGCACGGAGAAGAACAGCCCTGATAAAAACCTAAATGACAAGAGTCTGACCCAAGCGCACGGGCACCCCCGACTCTACATATTTGAGAAAAATGCTGGACACGACCGACATTTGGAGAGAATACTGGTTTTTAAGATTGGATGGAGAGAAACAAAAACATATCCAAAGACTTATACAGAAGGGTAATAGCAGCTTTTCTTGCCAAAAGAATGGAAAACAACCCAAATGTCCACTAACAGGGAATTGCATCGTCAGTGGTATGTCCCAACAATGGAACCCTCACTGCTCAGCGATATGAAGGAAGAACTAACACTCAACAACAGGGGTGAGTTTCAAAGTCACTATTCTGAGTGAAAGAAACTGGGCAAAAAAAAGAGGACATGCTGTGGGTTCACTTGTCTAAAATCCTAGAAACTGTAAACTAATCTGTAGTGACAACCAGATCCCTAGGTGTCTGTAGGGAGGGGCTGCAGGGCACCAGGGAATGTTGGGGGGGGGGGGCTGGATATGCTCACTTGATTGTGGTGATGGTTTCATAAGTGATTACATATGTCAAAACTTATCAAATTATACACTTAAAGATTTACAGTTTATTGTATATCAATAACATATCAGTGAAGTTTAAAAATGTATGGGTTGGCAATTCTGACTGTTTCTTGGAGAAACTGGTCACCTTTCTGCTGGCGTCCCTACTCTTGCTGGCTGAAATGGAAACGTACAGACTTTCGTGGAGAACTGTTGACACCAAAAGACAGATAAAGGATATTCAAGGGCAAGTGATGGGTGAGAGTGTGAGTCTAAGAGGCATGGGAAGGAAGAAATGTTATGTCATAGCCACAGTGTTATTTATAATCAACAAATGAGTGTTTTACAAACATTCTTTATGCTCACACAGCCTCGTGAGTAGATGTTATTGGACCCATGTTACCAAACAGGGAACTAAGTCTGAGGGAGATGAAGTAACTTCCTAAGGAGTGGCGCGCAGATCCAGGATTCACAATGCTCTGGAGCACTGCACTCTGTGATTTTAAACTGTGGCCATCTCTGGCTGGTATGATTGCAGGCGAATTTCACTTTATATATTTTTTCATTTTTATGTATTTCTCAAGCTTTCTACAATGAACATTAACGAGCAGTATTTTCAAGTCTTTAAAATTATAACTGCCGTGGAACAATCCTTTAAAAAGTCTTCTCCTGTAAGAATTATTCCTACAGCTCTTGGAACCTATCAAGTATCACATTCCCAATCTCTCAGTTTAATCTGGATATTAAAAGTGGGAAGTTGAGGCTCAGAGTAGGTGAGTTATGTACCCAAAATGACAAAGCGAATGCGTGGGAGAGGCAGGATTTGAATGCAGAACACGATGGGTCTAGGACACTTGTCCTTTCCACAGCACCGTATCCCCCCACATCCCACCAAATGTTTGCACAGCCCTTTTAATTTCTCTGAGGTCCCCTTCCCTTTCCAGCTTGGCCATGTGTGTACATATCTAGCATAGCTAAGGTCACTGTGTCCATCCATCATCGTTCTGTTTCTTCCTCTTCAGACCATTTGAGCAATATTTTCCGTGTTGGTACATAGATGTCTCATTCGTTCTTTAAAAGGCCATGTAGTATTTCATGCAGCTAGTGTATTATAATCACATGCTCCGCCATTCCTCTACAATGGGTCTGCAATGAGCTTTTTATAGAACACAAGGCTATTGCCAAGGAGCCAAAAAAGCACCTGGTAACTTACACTCATCTCCAACAATAACAGAGAGAACCAGAAGGGCAAAGATGCTCTGATGGTTGAAGGCAGGGTATTCATACCCCAAATCATGAAAGGGAAAGGCTCAGCAAAAGGCAGTTTTTCATCCTCAAGAAGGAAGGCAAACGGGTTTAGGAAAAAAGCTCAAAAGTATTTCCCCATGTTGATGTTTGTGGAGCACTTGTCAGCGTTTATTTCTACTTTTCAATAAAATAGCACGTTGCTTTCACTTACTATGGAACAAAGAGTATCCGCCTAACTTCTTCCTTGGGGACTGCATCTTGCCGCGTGGAAGTTTGGGGCATGTCTGAGTTAGGGAGGAGCGGACGCTAATACAAACCGATAGGACAACTGTAGCCCACCACTGTTTTTGTGCAGTCCATGAGCCCAGAATGGTTTTTACATTTTTAAAAATTGTGATAAAATATATGCGTCATTTACCATCAGCCATTTTTAAGTGTACAGTTCAGTGACAATCAGTACATTCACACTGTTGTTAAACCATCACCACCGTTCAGAACGCCATCTCCAGAACTCTTTTCATTTTGCGAAACTGAAACTCTATACCCATTAAACAACAACTCCTCATTCCCTCTCCTTCCTGCCCCTGGCAACCACCATTCTGCTTTCTGTCTCCATAAATTTGCTCTATAAGTGGAGTCACACAGTATTTGTCTTTTTGTGACCGTCTTGTTTCACTTAGCATAATTGCAGCATGTGTCAGAATGTTCTTCCTTTTTAAAGCTGAATAATATTCCGTTGTATGTATATGCCACATTTTTGTCTGTCTATTCATCAGTCGATAGACGCTTAAGATGTTCCACCTTTTGGCTACTGTGAATTATGCTGCTATGAACATCAGTGCACAAATAATCCCTGTGAGATCCTGTTTCCAATCCTTTTGAATATATCCCCAAAAGTGCAATTACTGGATCATATGGTAATTCTATTTTTCATTGTTTGAGGAACCACCATAGTGGCTGCACCATTTTATTTTATTTATTTCTGTATGTACATATGTATGTATTCATTTTTATTGAGATATAATTGACATATAACATTCTATTAGTTTCGGGTATACAATATGATTCAGTATTTGTATACACTGTGAAATGGTCATCATATTACATCTAGTTACATCAGTCACCATACATAGTTACAAATTTTTTTTCTTAGGATGAGAACTTTCAAGATTTACTCTCTTAGTAACTTTCAAGTATACTATATAGTATTATTAACTATCGTCACCGTGCTGTACATTACAGCCCATGACGTATTTATTTTATAACTGGAAGTTTGTACCTTTTGATCCCTTCCACCCACGTTGCCCATCTCTCACTACTCCCTAATCCCCAGCCTCTGGCAACCACCAATCTGTTCTTTGTGTCTGTGAGCTGGTTTTGTTAGTTTTTGCTTCTTTGTTTTGTTTTCGGTTTTTAGATTCCACATCTAACTGAGCTCATACTGTACTTGTCTTTTTCTGTCTGACTTATCTCACTTAGCATAATACCCTCAAGTCCACCCATGTTGTCACAAATAGCAGGATTGCATTCTCCAGCTTTAAGGCCAGCAACAGACAGTAGAGTTCTTCTCATTCCATCTCTCTGACCTTTCTTCTCATCTCTCATCTCTTTCTGACCACGGTACGGAAGTTTTCTGGATTCATGTTTTCAGACTCAGGTGATTAGATTTGCCCCACTCAGATGACCCAGGATAACGGTTCCATCTCGAGGCCTGTAACTTGAATCACATCTGCAAAGTCACTTTTGCCATGTAAGTTAACATGTTCACAGGTTTTCAAGATTAAGGAATGGATATTTGGGGGGAGGCCTTTAGTCTGCCCCAAATCATTAAATTTTACATGCCCCAAAGCCACTGCTCACAGCAAGATTTCTTAAAATTGTTTCTTTTTCTTTTTTTTTTTTTTGCTCCCGATTCTTTGCTTCCCAAAGAAAGCCATAACTGCTTTTGCACTTCTCAGTATTCACCTTCACAGGCCCAGCCCCTGGGGCGCCTCCTTTATCCTGCTGCCCCCTTCTTCCTGGGATTGGGGAGGGGGAAAGCCGCAGGAGAATCCCCCACAGCTAGCGTCCGCCTTCTGCTGTAGGAAGTGACCACCGTTGAAACCGAGGTAGGGGCTGTGGTGCGGCCCACAACTGACCTCACGCGGGCGGTAACAGGCTAAGGCACCTGTCTTTTGGAGGCTTCTGTTGCCCCACAGATGACTAGGGATATGGATCCCCAACTTCTGTCCCCTCCTAGACGACCTTGACCTGCAGCGAGGACACCAGTTCTCAAAGTCCCAGCCCGTGCCCCCACGAACTCTAGAACGACGTTTTCTGCAGCCGCCCCTCCTCTCCAGCCCCCCACTCTTCTCCCTTCCGCGCCTGGCCCCTCGCAGGGCACTGCCGCTCTCCAGCCTCTGCCCCTCGCTGTGACTGCCCCAGGCTGCCGTCTCCATGGCGCCGGGCTCACGCGGGAAGCCGGCCAGGCCAGCGACGCAGGGACTGTGCCACCTGGGTGAGTGTGGGGCGCAGCACCGGGGCGGGGAGCGTGCCCCCGGAACTGTGTGGCCCGTGGTTAGCTGCTCCGGACAGGAGTTGGGACCTGGGCTCCACGGGACTGTGCGCGCCGCACGCCTCCCCATTCCCCACCCTAGGTACCCCGTGGGCTCCCACCCGGACTTGGGATGGGGGGGAAAGGGCGCCCCGCAGCTAGGTGTGTCCCCGCCTCGAGTGGGTTGTCAGGATTCTTCCCGGAATGTTTTGTCATTGTTGCGTGCATTGCAAGCTCTGGAGCAGGAGCGAATGCAGCCTGCCCCTGCCCTCCTCCTTGTCCCCTGGGACTCTGAAGGGGAACCCCAGCTGTTGGCACGGGGTGAGCGGGGCACTCAAGCGGGCCCTTCTCCCCCTCCTTCTGGGAATTGCCCCTACTCTCACCCCCAGGAAAGTCACAGTCAGATGAGGGAAGAAAACTTAGCAGAGTGGGGCACCAACTCCTTAGGCTTCCAATAAACATTCATTAATGAACCAGCCAATCGGGGCTGGTCTTGAGCGCCTAGGTGGTTGCTAACCTGGGCCACACAGTTACTGAATATGGGAATGACATAAAGAAATGCTCGTGATAAACTATGAAGTGAGAAACTCAAGGTTTAAAAGGGTCTTAATAGAGTAGTTACAGAACGTATGTGTGTGTGCTTTTGTAAATATCCAGAAAAGGCTAGTGAGAAATATTTTATGTTGTAAGCAGCAATATTGTATAGTACCTGTCTTCGTCTCCCGCCCCCATAATAAAATACCACAGACTGGGTGGCCTAAACAACAGCAATCTATTTCTCACAGTTCTGGAAACTGGGAATCCAGGATCAAGATGCCAATAAGGTAGGTTAATGTTGAACCCTTTTCTCTTGGCTTATAGGTGGTGGTTTTCTAAACAGCTCGGAGACAGAAGAGGAAGCAAGAGAGGGAGGGGAGAAAAAGGTGAAGGTGGGGGGAGAGGGAAGGAATGGACTCTGGTGTCTCGTCTTATAAGGGCACTAATCCCAACATGAGGGCCCCACCCTTATGACCCCATCTAACCCTAATTACCTCCCATGGGTCCCATCTCTAAATACCATCACGATGGGGGCTTCACATGTGAATTTGGGGAGTTCAGTCCATAACTGTACCTTACAGGTGGTACCTTAGAATGGTTAAGAATTTGGGTTCTGGAGCCAGACCGCCTAATTTGATTCCCAGCTGCCCCACTTACCCAGTGTCTGCCCTCAGACAAATTATTTATCCTTGCTGTGCCCCAGGCCCCCCACCCCAGTGCTTAGTACATGCCAGGCTCTGTTCTCGGCATCCGTCATGTACTAATTCATTATTCCTCACAAGTCTTCATCCTCCTTCTCATCCCCATGTTACTGAGGAAAAAGCTTTTCAGGTGTTATTTCATTTAACCCTCACAAATACCAAAGAGGTAATATTCCCACCCTTTTTACAGATAAAGAAAATGAGGTTCAGAGAAGTGAAGTCCATTACCCACCATCACCCTACTACTAATTGACAGACACAGGATTTAAACCAATTCCTCTTGACCCAAAGCTTCCCTCTTCCCGCCTGCATGGTCTCCCATGGTGCCATGCCAGTGTTCGGCAATTGCCTGATGATAAGCATCACCTGGGATGCTTCCAAAAAATAATCATGGGAGTCAGCAGGCCCAGCTATGCTCTCAGCCAGAGCAAGTCCCTTCTTTCCCTTTCTGCTCAAGACCTCGTTTTTGTTACGTGTAAAACAAGAAGTTAGACCAGATTCGAGGTGGCCAATAGGTTCTGGGTAGCTGCCGAGTTTGGTGACTGTGCAGCAGCTTCCTGGAGCACAGTCATGAGCAGAATTCTGAGGCTACAGCAGGGTAACAGCCATGGGTGGGGGAGTGGGAGGGTGAATAACCCTTCTGGTTCACCCAGTGCTTTCCTGGTTTTAGCCTTCAAAGTCCTGGGACAATTGGTCCTCCTGGTGATGGCTTTCCTGGATTAGACAACCTGAAAAGTCCCAACCAGAGCTGTAATATTATGACTTTCCCTTACCCCAGTACCTGCGTGTCTACGTTCTGCTGGGTTCATTCTCTTTCCAAAATGTTTTTCACTTGTGATGGGAGAATTTATTTTGCAGCAATAGGGTCCTAATACAAGTGTGAATTCATTTGAAACTGTGAACTACTTTCATGTAGCTCACGTGGCATCTAACAGATGTCGATAGCTTTCCTTTGAAAATTTAAAATAGCCCAAAGTGCCCTGTAAGTTTGCAGTGCCTCCAAGCACCTCAGTACACAGTTTGGGAACTGTGGCTCTGAGATACAAAGCAGTTCTGGAGGTAAAGAAGGATATTAAAGAATGACAAAAGGCGGGGTGGCCAGTTAGCTCAGTTGGTTACAGTGTGGTGCTGATAACACCGAGGTTGCCAGTTCGATCCCCGCATGGGCCACTGTGAGCTGTGCCCTCCTTAAAAAAAAAAAAAAAAAAAAAAAAAAAGACCAAAGGGTAGATGCCCCAGGAAGATTTATAAATTCTAAATTTGTAGGCACCTAATAACAAAGCTTCAAAATATCTAAAACAAAAAGTTATAGAATTCATAGCAGAAGTAGACAAATTCACTTTTAAATACCCCTCTCAATAACTGATGGAATAAGTGTACATAAATTTAGTAAAGATAAATGTAATAGGAGACCACTGTAGAAATGTAAACAGAAGAGTCACATGATCTGATTTATATTTGAAAACCATCACTCTGGCACTATGTGGGGAGCAGACCTCAGGGGGGCATGCAGGCTGCTGCAGTCTTGCAGGCAGGGAAAGAAGGGCAGTGGTAGCAAAGAAGTTATATCCCTCTTGACGTTTGCTTTCTAAACAGCCCCTGCCTCCTGCCAGTTTCTTTGGGATGCTCCTTTTTGATGTAAGATAATAAATACATTTTTGGATAATCTCTAGCTGGACACTTTCCCAAATGGGAAAACTCTAATAATTCCCATAAACCTTTGCCTCTGTGAACCCAGTTCAGAGACCCCACATACCTTAAGTTATCACGTGGAAGGACCCTTTGGGACTGGATAATTAAAAGGACAAAATCGGTACTGATTGGGTGACTTCCTGTAGCCAGCTGAATAATAACATCAAAAATAACAATAAAGTTTATTTAGCACTTCCACTTTGTGCCAGGCATTGTGCTAAGTGCTTTATAAATTTATCTCACTTAATCCTTATGACAACCAAAACCCATTTTAAAGATGGGGAAATAGAGGCTTGAAGAGGCTTCATAACTTATCTAAAGCTACCCAGTGAGTCAAGTGGTAGGGACAAGACTAAAATCCAGGTCTGCTCCCCTCCAAAGCCTACATTCTTAACCACTATGATATACTACCTGGCAAGAGTTATGTCTATAAAGAGAATTATGCCATTTTAAAATCAATATGTCCTTGGTAATATTTAATACCCACCATTAATGTTAAATGTGTTCCTTTGTAATTGAGTTCCATGGGTACAGCCCCCATTTAAAGAATCTAAAAGAAAGTACATGGATCCATGAATATAGAAATTAGAAATTGAATGATTCCACTCAACTGTCTTCTGTCAATTCCTTACTCCCATTTTAAGATTGATGAAGCACTTTTAAGATTTTCAGAGAAGGGTGTGCAGCAATACTTGCCAATTTTTAGGGAAGGAGGTGCAATCTGCTTTTTAAAAAGATATTTGTGTGTTGGGTTTCAGGGTAAGTTACTGTTTGCAGAACCGAGGCGGAATCTAACACTATAAAACAATGCCAAGAGAAAAGGAAGGAAAACGAAAAAGTAAAGGAGCACCCCTGCCAATCGTTCCAATTCTTAATAAGTTCCTGCAAACTTATGAAAAGCACTGTGCCCAGACTCAGACGTCCGTGTGTCCAGCCATCAAAATGGACTTGAAAACCAGCATCAACAATGAACAGATTCTCAGGAAGGTGAGTGTATGGTCTCCTTCCCTCATTCTTCTCTGAAGTGAAACAACTAAGAGTTTACTCCCAAGGAACATGGCTCTTCAGTACCTTCAAGCCCAGAACTGGTGGTGTCGCCCCCTCTGTGTGTTCCTGCCTGATTGAATTCCAAAGCCTGGCTCTGGACCACGGCCCCGCTCAGCACTTCTGCCTTGCCGCTCCTACCACCAAAACTACCCATCCCAGGGCTTCCTACAGGCCTGCCTCCTCTCACACCACTTCACATCTGGAATGGCCAACCTGCCCCTCCTTCCACTCAACATCTGGAAAGTCCAGCTCAAAAGCACCACGTTTGTCATCGTTGCAGAACCTCCATCCCCAGCACTCCAGCGACCCCACTTGCCCCCTGCAAGTGCATGTCTCCTCCCCTTGACAGCTGATGTGTCCGTGTCATCAGTACAGACCTGCATTACCATGTGTCCCATCTTACTTGGAGTGAGGTCAGCAAACATATAATTCTGACTCCAAAAAGCACTGGATTTCAAAAAAAAAATCTGATGTCATATTTTTTTCTGAGATTACATCTAAAGATTGGGTGTGAAGGGAAAATAAGAGAAGCCAACATGAAACTAAAGGGTCAGCTCTGGGGAAGGGGCACCCGGTAGACTGGCAGCGGGGAGTCTAGCGCCCAAAGACTTACTGGGCAGCTTTACAACTGTTCTATCACCTGCCCAGAAACACGGTCTATGTTTCAATAATCAAACACCTGCTTTGTTCCTCAAATGCTGAGTGCTAAACCAGACAATGAATAAAACAAAAGTGGATAGAGACAGATACTTAAGAAAAAATCAAAAGATCATTATTCTAAGGTGACTTTGACCCAAATCCATCCCACCCATATTTTTCCTGAATGTGTTTTTGGGGATGGGAGGATAATTACATTGTGCTCCACACAAAAAGAACCTCCTCCAGTTCCTTTCTAATCATCTCTCTTTAACCTGAACTTCCCCTTCCCAGGGCAGCTGTCCCCTTCCCACTCCCCTCTTGTTCCTTCATCCTCTGCCTCTCTACCTACCTCCTCTACTCCTTCTTCCCCATCTGCCCTTCTAGCTCTTTCTAATTCCATCTTTTGCAGCTGCTTCTCTGGGCTCCCCGCTTCATACACGTCTCCCTGCTCATCCTAGTGGACGAGCTTCCCAGAGCCATCCTTTTTGTGGTAAAATAATTACAAATTTATTTTTTGTACTGTAGTTTTTATAATTAGCCTCCATTACTAAATTATAAGGGTTAATCATGAATCTTGTTCAAATCATAAATCTTGTTCATATAATCCCTTCAGCAATGTTTTCCAAACACTTTTGATTACAATCACCATCAGAAATGCAATTAACATCATGACCCAGTATATAAGGATAGGTGTGACTCAGTATGACCATAAGGGCTGTTTATGTTGGGTGAGTTACTTTGGTTGGGTCTCTAGTTTGATTTTGAATATTATTAAAATAAAAGTCTCATGAGACAGTCGTTCCTTACTGCATAGGATACACTCAGATAATTTCTTTTCTTTCCTATTTCATGAAAGAAAGAAGAAAAAGCTGGTTGCAACCCACTAGATCAATTTTCTGACCCAATAATGGAAACATCTTTGCCCTGTAGGACTTTTCATGGAGCTTTGCATATGGCAGGAACTTCATAAGTTTGTGTTGAATGACCACCCCAATTTACACCTGTTCCAAAATTAAGAACTATTTTAAATGTTCTTTTAATGTTGCCTAATGACAATATTCTTTCTCTACATATTCAGATGCATGTATGTGTCTTTATGATGTCCACCTGTAGTTGTTTTTTTTTTTTTTTTTTTTTTTGCTTTTTTACACTACAGTTTGTACTTGTAAGACCTGAAGACTCCCTGCCAAGCATCCTACCAATTTCCTTGGAACCTCTGCTCATGACGATCCGAGATGAGTGTTACACACTGGTGAAACAGATCTGCATCTGGGGCTTTCAACTGAGCAACCCAGAAGTTGCCAGACTAGTGAGTCATGCATTTAAAAAATGTTTACTTAATTAACCTTAACATTGAATATAAGCATATTACATCATGTGTTCCAGCTATAATCATTTGTTTGTTGACTGACATGCTCCAAGGTATTCTCTAAAAAAAGAAAAACAATGTATTTTTAATGAAACATTTCAGACATTTAATGCAAAAATAATAGAACTGACATCCATGTACCCACCATTATGAAGTATAGTTTTTTAGGGAATAAAAATTGCAGATTTTCCAAATACAGTAGCTAAAGCTTCGTCTCACTTTTCTACAGCTGCCTCTCACTTCTTTTTCACATCTACTTCCTAGAGGTACCATGAGCCTAAAGTCAATGTGCATCAATCGATCAACCTACTTTCGTGATGCTTTCAAAGGGAAAGCTGGCTTCAGGCCCCTGCATACTACTGTAGGTTTCCACTTTCTCTCACTCATTGGTCATATTCCTCACTAATCTGCCAATCAACACATTTTAAAAGATATTTTTAACACTCTTAGAAAAAAGCATAGAGGAAAAGTTTTATGATACTGGATTTGGCAGTGATTTCTTGGATATGACACTAAAAGCACAGGCAACGAAAGAAAAACTAGATGACTTGGACTACATCAAAGTTTAAAACTTCTGTGCATGAAAGAACACAACAAAGTGAAGGGCAACCCACAGAATGGGAGGAAATGATTGCAAACCGTATGTCGGATAAAGGGTCACAATCTAGAATTTTTAAAGAATGCCTATAACTCAACAACAACAAAAACAACCTGATTTAAAACTGGGCAAAAGACTTGAACAGACGTTCTCCAAAGGAGACCTACTAATGACCAATAAGTACACAAAAGATATTTTCAACATCATTAATCACTAGAGAAATGCAAATCAAGCCACCAGGAAAGACCACCTGATGTTGACTAGGATGGCTACTATCAAAACAATCAGAAAATGACATGTTGGCGAGGATGTGGAGAAATGGGAACCCTTGTGCTCTTCGGTGGGAATGTAAAATGGGGCAGCCACTAAGGAAAACAGTATGTCAGTTCCTCAAAAATTAAAAATAGAACTCCCATATGATCCAGCAATTCCACTTCTGGGTATTCACCCAAAAGAATTGAAAGCAGGGTCTCAAAGAGACATTTGTACACTCGTGTTCATAGCAGCATTATCCACACACATAGCCTAAGGTGGAAGCAACACAAACGTCCATTGACAGATGAAGGGATAAACAACATGTGGTACATACATACAATAGAATATTATTCAGCCTTAAAAAAAAAAAAAAAGAAATTCCAACATGTGCTACAACATGGATGGACCTTGAGGAACTTAACGCTAAGTTAAATAAGTCAGTTACAAAAGTACTAATACTATGGGATTCCACTTATATGAGGTGCCTAGAGTACTCAAATTTATAGAGACAGAAAGTAGAATGGGGGTGGCCAGGGGCTGAAGGAAGACCGAATGGGGACTTAGTGTTTAGTGGGTACAGAGTTTCAGTCAGGAGATGGATGATGGTGAGGGCTGCACACCGTGTGAATGCACTTAGTGCCACTGAACTGCACACTTGAAAATGGTTAAGATGATACATTTTATATTGTATGTATTTGACCACAATTTGAAAGTAAATTTGAAAACCTATTTTACATTTATAACCAGAAATGTTAGTCATTTTTATTCAGAAGGTCCGTCCGGGTACCCAGTCCATTCAGGCCGGAAATAGAATGCTGTCCAAGCATGTTAAAAGTGATCCGTAACAGTTCCTTAAAATGAAGCACTCTCGGTGATCTGGAGGCTGCTGACAAATTCTATCATCGATGGCTGTGGTCTTGCCCGCAGCACTGCTGGTGCCCCCGGAAGTGACACTGCACACTGCTGGTTCAGATCTTTGGGTCCTGGTCCAGACCTCTTGAACATGAGCAGAGGTGATGGCATGCCACATTGGCTCCTCTGGCAGAAACACAGCTTGAGAAATCCAATCCAGCCCTCAAACGAGGCGTTCTCTTATTAAAGAGGCCTCAGGCACCAGCTCTGTAGTTAAGGTTGCAAGTGCTTTTTTATTCTCAGCCAAGGTATAATTTGGAATCCTATCTCTGACCAACATGTCATTACCTCAAAAAACCCCAAATCTTGCAAACCTCACCAAAGCCTCTTTTAGGCTTAAACTCGGAACTAAAGGACCCTCAGGTTGTGGTGATTCTAATTGCTAAAAGGTGGCCTTCCTGATTTGTAGCTTTCAATGCTCTTTCCTGTCAGTTAGGACTGTGACAGGGGTCATTTGTTACCACAAGAAATGACCTTGCCTTTGACCCCTCCATTCAGGAACTGAGAGGACGTGAGATGGCTTCAAATGTTCACATGTTGCCACCAGTCCAGATGCTTGAACGTGAGAGGAACCTACTTGCTGAATTTGCACAGCCCAGTTCTGAGCAGACCTCTAAATCCTAATAATATCTGTAACTATGAATATAAATAGTTTATGAGATAATTTAATTATTATAATTTTTACTAATTATAACATTGGTACAGCAACACTTCTCTACTAAAAAGAATACAGCCATAGGAGGATAAAAATTTGTTGGTCAGAGTATCAATATCTATATTAGTTTTCTATGGCTGCCGTAACAAAGTTTCACAGATTGCACGTCTTTCACAACAGAAATTTATTGTCTCACCGTTCTAGAGGCTGCAAGTCTGAGCTCAAGGTATCTGCAGGGTTGATTTCTCCTGAGGCCTCTCTCCTTGACTTTTAAATGGCTACCTTTTCTCTGTGTCCTCACATCTTCTTCCCTCTGTGTCCAAATTTCCTTTTCTTAGAAGAACACCAGTCAGGTTCCTTTAGGGCCAACCCTAATGACCGCATTTTAACTTAGTTACCTCTTTAAAGTCCTGATCTCCAAATACAGTCACATACGGAGGTACACGGAGTATAAACTGGAAGGGGATGCAATTCAGCCCATAATAACATCTAAAAAAAGATGCTACAGTATATCTCATCTCATCATAAAGCTTTCTGTTTCCCACATAGTTCTTCAATAAGTCTTCATTTTTTAAGTGAAATTATTTTGTTTTCATGCCATTTTCTCCTCGGGTCATTAGAGAGTTATCTTAGAAGCAAATATGCGTAGGTAATGAACATAATTGAGTTTTAAGTAACATATTTAAACACACAGCATATTAGTCTTTATTGTGTAAGCGCTTTTTTACCTTGCATTCTTAGGCTCTGCTTCTGGAATTGAAGGGACATACCACCTGCCCACTAACCACCCTAGAACTCATTG
This sequence comes from Rhinolophus sinicus, assembly GCF_036562045.2. NCBI lineage: Eukaryota > Metazoa > Chordata > Mammalia > Chiroptera > Rhinolophidae > Rhinolophus > Rhinolophus sinicus. The sequence goes on from NC_133759.1 coordinate 39,316,663, forward strand.
ATTGCAAGATGGATCTGTGGTCTCTAGGGAGACTTGGGCAGGCTCTCCAGTTGAGCAGTTTGCATTCTCTTGTCCTCGATTACTGCAGGTAAGGCTGGAATGTGGAGTTCTTTCAAGGCTCTTCCTGCTGTCAGCTGGGGGAGACAGAGGCAGGGGAGGGCAATGTCCCCTTTCCTTATGTCTCATTACGTCATCACTGAAAGGGGACACTCTAAAACCGCCTGAGAGTTAATGTTCCCGAGTAAATGTTAGGGTTCTCAGAAAGAGTCTATTCATTCATTCTTTCAACAAATATTTGTGGAAGGCCAATCTGTGCAAGACACTGTGTTCACTGGCAAGGAAGATGCAAATATATGTAAGGAATGCTGCTGTCGCAGGAAGTCGTTACACAGTAGAGAGGAGACATGATCTTGATTATGCAGAATGCAAAGTAGAAATCTGAATATCACCAAAAATGTCCATGGACATTTGGATAAGGGAAACCACAATTCTCTAGGTGATGGGTCAATATTGACCAGGAGAGGAGGTGGGAGGAAAGGTCTGGTGCTCAGGCAGAACACAGCAAGTCCTTCAGAGGGCTGGGACCCCAAGTGTGTCAGAGAGGGTCAGGGGGTAATAATTATAATAGTAATAATATCCGCTAATGGGGCTTGAATGCATGACAAGCACACTGCATGAATCATGTAAGTAATTCTCCCAGCGTAGATAAATATGTGCCATTATATGTAGATGTAGGATACATAATGTTACATAGGTATGTGTACCATTTCTATCCTTTGACTGTAGATGAAGAAAAACTCAGGGGGGTTAACTGGTTTGTTCAAGGCCATTCCACTCTTAGGGGTGGAGCCTAGATGTGAATCCAGCTGTCTGAACCGTAGCCCACCTCTGATCCATGACCCTAGGTTGCTTGGGGTATATCATTTACCACCCATAAATAATGTCAGACTGCTTGTGTGACCTGGGGTAGGTCATGTAACCTCTGTGATCTATACGGAGATCTTCTACTCCACAAGTCTATGATTCTGTGACTCTTCCCATGGAGCCAGGTGGTGCCTTGCACGCAAAAGGCCAATGGGCTGTGAAGTGAAAGAGACATTCATGCCTGAGAAGTGCCACCACGGCAACACAAAGGCCCCATTGAAGAACTAGGGCCCTAGTGGTGACGGTGGACAAGCCCATCAGCAAAAGCTGGGGGAGAGGAAGTATTCTGTGGAGGTTCTCCAGGTTTCTGAAATGCTGGAGGAGCCTTAGTCAGCGTCTCCTAACACAGGGCAGCCGAAGGCAGAGGCCTCAGGACACCATGCAGTAGCTGCAGAATCGGCTTGGGAGTCTCCCCAGCTTCCCACACTGCACTGGGCAGAACCAGTCTCACTACTAAGAGACCCCTCCAGACCCCAGCTCCTGCACTGGACCCAGACACCTGCACTGGTGTAAGGAGAGAAGGAAGAAAGAAGGAATTCCCATCATCAGGAAACAGCTTATTTTAATTGTCAGTGGAAATCCTGCTGCGGCTAAGACACCTAGAGTTGTCAGGGTTGGGACTCTCTACCGCGACCTCAACACTGGTAACACTGCAGGTTACCGGCCTCTGGGACTGGAGTTCTCTCCTCACTGTCTTCCCTGATGGGCTGTGCAGTCCACCAGGCAGGAGACCCTTCCTTCTTATGCACAGCTGCATCCCCACCATGGTAGCTGGCCCTCAATAATTACTTGTTGAATGAATTAAAAAAATTTAAAAGTTATTTCTGTTACTATGACGCCCCTCGTTTTAAAGTTCAAGCCTTGACATTCTAAATTCTCTGAAGATGTCCCTTCCTCTCACTGACCCTCAGTTTCCTGACCTAATACCTACCCCTGAGGCTGTTGCTGGCATGAATGTACGATGCATGTGATTTCACTTTGCAAACCCCAAGGACGGTGCACCGACAAGGTGAGGAGCCGCGCAGGGCCATGAAAGGAGGGCCCAAAGGTTGAGCTTTCCTGGACCTGCTCTGGGCGTACTTTAAAAGGTCCTCTCTTTACAGAGTCCTGGTATCACTGGAGTCTTCCCAGGCTCCTTCATCCCTGCCAGCTGGGCCATCTCTTCTGTCTTCAGATTCAGAGCTTGCTCTCCATCCGCTCCCTTAAATGGGTACTTCAAACCATCCTCTGCTCTCTTTGCCCAGGAGGCAGACTCTGGGCCCACTGTCCTGCCCCCCTGCCCTAGTCGATCCCGTCCACCCCAGAGCCAGCCCTGGCCCTGGAAGCCCAAAGTGAGGGTCAGCAAAAGTGCCTCTAACTGCCCTGGGAGTGCCTGAAACTTAACAATCGGTGGGTGACAGAGATTTTAAAAGTCACAAATGTGTGTTTGTCATTTCTTTTTAGATTTGAAAATGAAGAAATGGAGAATATTTTCGCAGGCCTGGAGAACAACCAAAGGCTTCAGGACCTCAGTCTGCGCTACTGTGGTCTGGGACCTCAGAGCGGGCTGAGGCTGGGCTCAGTCATATGCCAGAGTGCCATTTGGTGAGAAGCGACCACTGCTCCCCAACCCGCATGTTGGCGCTGTTCTGTCTCGAGTTATATAACCAGCTATTGGCAGAGCCTACTAGCCCATGAGTTCCCCTGATTTTTCATTGTTCCTAATCATCTTTCCTTCTCTTCTAGTTATGTTTGTTTTGTTTTTCTTAAGTATAAGAGAAAAGTCCTTTAGTTGCATTTGAGAATCAAGGGTGTCATGCTAAATGCATGTCTCTGGCCAGCTAACATGGTCACGAGGTTTATTTTTTATGACATGGTCTATTATGCACCATGATTATTTATTTATTATTTTATAAGTAGGTCTACCATAATTATTTAAATTTATGAGGTAAAGACCTTAAACCCACATTTGAGAAAGTAGAATTCACATCAAATGAATAGTGTATTTGGCCCCTCCCCCAGTGAGCTGCACCTTGATGGCAATTACTTGGAATGTTCTGGAGCTCTGGCCCTCCTCAGACCTATAGCAGAGTACGCAGAGATACAGGGGAAAGACCAACCGGCCACCACCTCACCGGACTCCAGGAATCCCCCTCAGCCACTCCAAGGTAAGCACTGGGAAACTTGGCCTGAAACTCTGCTGGGACCACCTAAAAGAAGGAAACTTAGCTTTGCTATTGAAACTGACTTTCCCCTGTGGTCAATGGAGAGTCTTCTTCCTGAGTAGATATGGGAGCAGCATAATGGACCCCCAAAGATGTCTTTGTCCTAAGTTTCAGAACCTATGACTAGGTTACCTCCATGGCCAAAGGGACTTTGCAGGTATGATTAAATTAAGGATCTTGCAGTGGGGGGATTATCCTGGATTATCTGGGTGAGTCCCGTGTAATGAGAATCTCTATAATAGGGAGGCAAGAGGGCCAGGGTGAGAGGAGATGTGACAATGGAAGTAGAGACTGGAGTGATGTGAGGAAGGGGCCATGAGCCAGGAATGTAGTAGGTGCCCCCTAGCTGCTGGAAAGGGCAAGGAAATGGATTCTGTCCCAGAGCCTCCAGAAGAAACGCAGCTCTGCCTACACCTTGACTTTTGCCTCTAAGACCCATTTCAGACTTCTGACCTCCAGAACTGTAAGGTAATACACTTGTGCTGTTTTAAGCCACTAAGTTTGTGGTCATTTGTTACAGCAGCAATAGGAAATTAATACAGCATGTTAATCAGAATTCTTTCAGTTAAAAGTGAAAGCAACCCAAACAAAATGAAAGATAAATATGCTCATACAACTGTCCACAGGTGGCGCTGTCTTTTGAAATGACTGATTTCGGGAACTCAAAGCATGTTGTTAGGAGAACCTGAGTTTGCTGCTCTTGACTTCCCTTCTGAGGGTTGGCCTTCTTTCCCAGTGCAGACAGGCTTCCTACAAGCAGGAAACAACAGTTAATGTTGTTTAGTCCCAGGGCTGTATCATCATGACTTGTAATCAACCAGAAAGTGTGAGCCTCTTTCTTCCAGTGACTGTGGGTCAAATCCCATAGGAAGGCTCTGGTTGGCCCTCCTTGAGTCACATGCCTACATATTAGACCAATCCCTATAGCCCAGGTCATTGGACCAATCCCTATAGCCCAGGTCATGGTAAACTATGATTGGTCAGGACTGATCACACACCCATTGGGGTGGTAGAACACTGTTGGGCAGTCCTACCAGAATCACAGGATCTGCAGTAAGGAAGTAGCAATCCCCCAAAGAAGTAGACAGATGAAGAAGACAGATGCAAGACAGACGAGAACAAACAGCTGATTACTCCTCTATAAAAGGCCTATCATTTGTTTTAATGGATCTCAAGTACACATATTCATAACACATTTTAAAGCTGACTACTTTCAATCATTGGTAACAGTAAACGATAGCAGGTGGTTAATAGTACAGACTTAGAGTCAGTCCTGGGTTCAAATCCTACTCCAGCTGTGCATGATTTTGGGCAAATTGTCCAATTGATCTAACTTCAGTGTCTTCAGCCGCTAAGTAAACATAATGGTAACTACCATGTTTCCCTAAAAATAAGACCAGGTCTTAAATTAATTTTTGCTCTAAAAGACGCATTAGGGTGTATTTGCAGGGGATATCTTATTTTTTTCATGTACAACAATCTACCATTATTCAAATACAGTCATGTCATCTTCTTCTGGAGCATCGTCATAACGTACTAAATGTGTCCATCTGTCTGACGATCTTAACTGGGGTTTATTTTCGGAGTAGGTCTTATTTTCGGGGAAACACGGTACTCCATAGCATTTAGTGAGGATTAAGTAATATAACGTAAAGCAGTTAGGCCCAATGCTTTACACATAGTAAGTACTTGAGGATGTTAATTATCATCATCACCATCCTCCTTATTATTATAGCAACAACCACCTTCTCCTAGGAGAGTGAAACCTTGAAGCCTGCTGGTGAACACACTCACTCTACTTGCTGGGAAAAAATTAAGATAAAGAGCTCAAATCTAACATACAGCGTGGTGACTGTAGTTAACAATGCTGTATTGCACATTTGAAAGTTACTAAGAGAGTAGATCTTAAAGGTTCTCATTGCAAGAAAAAAATTGTTGACTGTGTCGTTATGGATATTAACTAGATTTATTGTGGTGATTATTTCACAATATATACGTATGGTGAATCATTACATCATACACCGGAAACTCATATAATGTTCTATGTTAATTATATCTCAATTTAAAAATTGAGGTATATTATTTACTGACTTGCTCTATAACAAAAAGAGCTGAGGTCAAGGCTGCTTTGTGGAAATGAATGCAAAGAGCTTGTAATGAACAGATTTGTAAATGCAATGGTTATCCCCCATTTAGGAACTTTCAGGTATCAGAATTATATAGGTTATTTGTTGAATTTGATAATTCAGTCAATCCAATAAATATAGAAAAGAAAGCTGGAAAACAATGTTTACTATCAAATATTACTTTCCTTCTGCTAGTTTTACCAACATTCCTGTCAAAAGCCACAATCCTATTTATGAAGCCCTGTATTATAACTCTGGGATCTAAATAACTAAGTGACTCTGTGATTTTTGAAGAAATCATTGGATATATAAAAGCACCGTCTCAAGGGACTTTTGTGTGGCAGGCAGGGACAAGGTGTGAGAGGTGTGGCATTAGAAAGGTAAAGAAGTGACAGGGGGGTGGGGAAGAAACGTGAAGTTCTCCTATTCTGGTTATTCCAAGTGGTGTCTGCTGAAAGGGGCATTAAGGCTTCCTCTTAAGGGTTCTGGATGTGTTTTCCCTGGGAGCCAAGAAGCCAGGGTCAGAGCTGACCACAGAGAGTGGCTACCCTGTCATTCTTCGCAGCAGCCTTGGACAGGATGCAGACTGCTCCAGCTGGGCCATGCCCTGCGGTCAGTGGTCAGCATACAGAACCTCTTTTAAGTTCCTCTCATGATTCAGGATCTCAGCAACAACAACAAAACCCACAGCAAGTACAATTCAGGGTTTCTCTTCCTCTAAGGCGAACTGTGACACCCAACAACCTGTGCTTTAGCTGTCCTGTCAGACCCCTGGAGCTGCCCTGCTCCCTGTCCCTTACGACCCTTGTCTTGAAACAAATGTGCTATAGACTATTGTACTCCACGCCCCGCCCCCCAAATTCATATGTTGAAGCCCTAATCCCCATGGTGGTGGTGTTAAGAGTTGATTTGGTCATGAGGGCAGAGCCCTACTAAATGGGATTAGTGCCCTTATGAAAGAGACCCCAGGGAGCTCCCTCACCCTTCTGCTGTGTGAGGTTATAGCAAGAAGACAGGCATCTATGAATCAGGAAGCGGCTCTCATCAGATACTGAATCTGCTGGTGCCTGGATCTTAGACTTCCCAGCCTTCAGAACTGTGAGGAGTCACTGTTGTTTCTAAGCCATTCACTCAGCCTATGACATTTCGTTATAGCAGCCCAAATACAGTCAGACACAGAGTGTATGAGAGGGAAGGGATAATTTTAAACATATATCCAGATTCTCAGCTTCCGTGAGGACCCAATACCTGTGATCGTTAGTCACAATCATCGTTTTACTTTGTCGAAGAAAGACGCACTTCTCTCCCATCCATATCTGAGCAGAGTGTCTTCCCCAGGATGCAAAAACAAAGAGTCAATTCAAAATATTAATGTAAGTGTTAAGAAAGTGAATGACTCTAGTAACTCAGTGGCAAAACATTTTTTACATACACACAGGTGGCTTCTGATTTTCACTTTTCTCATACTTGAAGGAAGAGATAATCAAGTTATCAAGTGACAGGTCATTAAAAATCTTTTTTTTCTTTTTTTTGATCGACCAACCACCATGTGATTTTTAGCTTAAAATTCAGGAATTCACAGAATTGAATAATAGTTAAATTTGAACTGTAGATGAAAAACAATTTATTATAAGTATGTCCCATGCAATGTTTGAGATATAATAGTAAAATAATTATTTGTTTACCTGACATTGAAATGGAATGGGGTGTCCTCTATTGGAGGCGGGGGCAAGGGAGGTTACATTTGGCAACTCTATTCCATTCCCATTTGTATGAAAAAGATTTCCCAGCATTTATAACTATCACAATGAAAATAGAAATGGTACTGATGTTGAAGTCTACCTCATTTTAGCAGTAATATTCTTTAAAGAATATATGAATTAATTATAAAAACAAGTAAATAAAACAGCACCATCCATCTCACTGAGTTGTTCAATAAATTTTTATTTTTGTACTTAATTAGAATTTATCAAAATGTATAGGATACATATGTTGTATGAATCAACCATATACTTCTAAAAATCGATTAATAACTGCAGAAGATATTTTTAATACTTTAGAGCCTTATGATCCCAAGAAATTTTTAAAATTTAAATATTGGTAAATGTAGTATTTTATTACAGAGAAGTATTACAGGATGAGCTATAAAAGACTTTCAAATATAAAATTCTGCAGAGTAAGTCAAATGGAAATACAAGTAAAATCACTAGAAGAAAAAGGAATAATGGAAAAATTTCGATCACTAAAGAAGAATCAGCTCATATTTTGGGTTATTTGGGATTTTTTTAAATGGAAGATGGTGGGAATCAAATTGCTTGGAATTTACATTCCATTTGATACACTTAAGAGAATGGTATAACAGATTTTATTTTAAAATGTCAATGTTTGCCATATGCTAGTAATCTCATCCTTTGAAATTTTAAAATATGTGATGAACAAATTTAGGTACCAACCTCAAAATGTACATGATATAGCTTTTCAATATTCCTCTAGGATATATGAGAGCAAAAATATTTTGAGACCACTGCTTTGTAAGGCCCAAATGTTTGGTTTTCTCTCCTGTTCTGTGCATTACTCCCAGGCCTTCCTGCCAGTCAGGCATAGTCAGTTTCTGTTGCTGACAAAGAGGCATGAATGCCTCACAATCCAATGACCACTTCATTTTCTTAATTACTTGTGTAAAATGCAATCTTAGTAATGATGCTCCTTCGTTCTTTCATTAAGTGTGTGTGTGTGTGTGTGTGTGTGTGTGTGTGTACTTGTGTGTCTCCTAATATGTACCCAGTACTGTTCCTGGTGCTTGAGAGACATTAGTGCATAAAACAAAGATCCCTGTCCCTGAGGAGGGGGCTGGGAATGCAGTGTGCTTAAGCATGTGTGTGGATGGGTGTGTGGATGGGGGTAGGGGAAGTCAGACAATTTTAAAAGGCATGACAAATATATGCGTGTTATAGTTTATTACAAGTAATTGCTCTGGAAAAAGATAGGCAAGATAGGCAAGTTTGGGTATCCAGGGGAGGAAGCTGGATGGGGTGTGATTTCAAATAGATGGTTGAGTGTAAGCCTCCTTGAAAATATAGGGTTTGTGTCCAGACACAGTTGGTAAGGGAGTGAGTTTGCGGATAAATGGGAATAGCATTCCAGACAGAGGGGACAGCCTGCACCAAGACCCCAGGGAATAGCAAGAAGCACATAGAGGGATAACAGGGAGGGGAGTGGGAGGGGATGTTCAAGGGCCTTGTTAGCTAGGAAGAAGCAGAGGACTTAGGACTTAGGTTTGAGAAAGACCCTCAATCCGTGTGGCAAACTGACAAGGTGGGGTGGGGGCAGGAGTCCTGTCGGGAGGCTGCTGTCATCCAGGTGAGAGGTGGTGGTGAGAGGTGAGAGGTGTCTATCCAGGTGACACTAGAGTAGTAGCAGAGGAAGTCAGGTTCTACATCTATACCATTTCCTGATGGATGGGATGTGGGGTGCAAAAAAAAAAAAAAAGGATCCAGAATGACGCCAAAGAGATAATACATACATACATATATATATTAAAACATGCCAGCAATTGTTCCTCTCTGTTACATGCTCACTAATCTTAGATATTTTAAGCCACTTTTATAGGAGGCAGCTATGGAATGTAAAGAAGACTATGCAAGGCCTTGCAGGACGATTCTTGGGGCCCCACTTGGTTGCTTGTTCTCCTCAAGTCTCAAGGAGAGAAACATGAAAAACATAGGACTGAACTGAAGTGAATGTGATTTTGACAATGAGTAAGATAATTCTCTCTTATGAGAAATATCTCTCCCCCAAGTGTACATAAAATTAAGGCAATAGTGAATATCAAAGTGTGTCAAAAACCCATTCATGAAACTTTGAACAGGCTTTTTATTTTTTAATATTTTTTTATATATATACAGCCAGACAGAGAGGAAGTTCAACTTTGAACCAGATGACAAAGTCTTCTGGAGCTGTAACAGTGAAAACTACTTTAGGGAAAAAGAAGAGAAAAAAAGGTATTTTTGTGATGTTTCTAGTATTCCACCCACTTCCTTTATTCTGTAAATCACTTCCTCCTTTAATGGGCTCTGGGTTCCCACTACTAAAGTAATTACCCCAAACAGAAAAATTCAAGTGGAAAAAAAGACTCCGTGTTTTACGACTTCATTTAAACCAGGGGTGTCTAAACTGCGGCCCGCAGGCCAACTGCAGCCCACGATCCATTGTTTATTGGCCCGCAGCAAATTCCAAAAGTATATTTAGTTTACTTAAATAAACCAGGTGAGGCAATACATACTTCACCTCGAGTGAGTGGCCCGGCTGTTTGTGTATTTTACCGCATATCGCCCTTAGTGAAAAACGTTGAAAAAAGTTTGGACACCCCTGATTTAAACCCAATACAGAACAGCTTAGCCATGTCCACCAGGGGAATGCATCTTTGGCACATTTGGCAAGGCCAAACACCAAGTATGGGGTCTAGGCTGGTTTGAGAATATGGCTGCAATAAACAACCAGCAGGACGTGATAAATTCAGCTTGGAGACTTCTCTGCTCATCACTTAGAATCAGAAACTCAGTCACTCAGAGGAAATTTTAAGAAATCACCAGCTCCACAACCTCTGAGCAGAACTAAACTAAAGGAGAAGCCATCCAAGTACTGAAGGCTCTCAGCTAAGTCTGAGGGAACCAGGATTCTGTCCCCAGCACTTGCATCTTACCAGTGTCCTGCCCATCAAGAAGTTGGTGCTCACAACTTCCTGAATTCCACTCCCGCTTTAACATTGTGAAGTCACAAAAAGACAGCACAAGACGGTCACTGGGTGTCTCATGAACAGTGTTTGGAAGCTCTTTAGGGAGGCTAAACTAAATCTGTGTTGTTTTGTTTTCATCCATTGGATTTTGGTTTTGGTTTTATTTTCCTGTACAGATAGTGTGTGGAGGTGACAGTCCCTCGTAATGAAGCTCGTCACCCTTGGGCTTTCTCTTCCTCAATTTTAATCTGTTTTTGTGTGGTCTTTTTCCTGTCCTTGGATGATCCTCACATCTCTTCTGGGAAATCTTACTAAATTAGAAAAATATAAATTCTTAGGATCTATAAAGCCAAATGAAAAGGTAAAGTGAGAAAATTTATCAGACCCTGTGTCCGTTGCCTGATGTACATATAGTCTTTCCACTGGAGAGTGCTAGTAGATTTTGGAAACATTTGTTAAAAGGAAAAAGGAGAAGAAAAAACGTTTTAGGCTATCATTTATTTTCGACAGTTACCGATTTGGAATATTTTCAACCAAAAATCCTTTCAGAGGAGTTGGCTGGGGTCCCTGTGGGGATGAGGGTGATCGGTGTCTCCAAGATAGATGGCCCCACAGAGGACAGTCGTACACTGGGCCAGGTGCCACCTGAGAGGAGAACGACTACAGGGTCCCTGATTCTAACTCTGCATCTAGACTTAAGGGATGACAAGGACAGAGGCCGCGTGTCTGCATCATGCCTTGCAGTCAGCTTGGCTTTGCAGAAAGGCCAAAAGGCCAAAAGCTACCTGGAAACATCAAGGCTTCTCAAGGCTGGAGAGACGCTCTGACTACTTCTACTTGTTGGAACGTCCTGATTTAAAAAGAAAATAATTTTTTAAAATTAATTAATGGCAGAAGTTTTAAAAAAATTACATGATGTTTGGAATCTTTACGTTCCCCATTGAACGCTTCTAACACACGTAAAAACACAGAGAATGCAGGCATAACCTCATTAGGGGGTGACACCAGAGTCTGAAAGTGAGGCCCTTTGAGAATGGCTTCTCCTGTGTACACCCCCAAGTCCCCCACACCTCACCCCTATGTAAATCCTGGTGATACTAAGCCCTCATAAAAGGTAGGTACGTAGTTTGAAGGAAAAGTAAAAAGAGAGCAATACAATTATTCAAATTTCAGCTTTTAAATAATAGCTGTGTTGAGGCCCAGGTCACAAGACTACCTTTTAGCTACTAAAACGGCATGAAAGTACCAGACTTGCTTCTTTTGACCTTTGTGAGCTGTCCATTCTCTCCCACAAGGACCCCAGAAGAGTCCAGTATCACAGTTTTTCCAGGGACGAGGTTAGAGGCCTTGAAGACCTGCAGGCTGCCTGTGGTCATTTCTTTGAGTCAAAACTAATGAAATAAAATGTCCTCCGGGCCATTTGGAGCTGGTGTTAAAGGACGTAGTGAGGGATATCCTTGGTCCCTGCCCCAAGGAGCTCACCTTCCTGTACTGTAGCTGTGGTAACAGAGAATGGTGATCAAGGCCCAGCTCTGTGTGGGGCCCAGGTGTGCCCCAGCCTTTTAGGAGTACATTGGTTTCCTAGGGCTGCCATCACAAAGTACCACAGACTGAGTGGCTTAAACAACAGAAATACATTGTCTCATGGTTCTAGAGCCTGGAAGTCAAGATCAAGATGTTGGCAGGGTTGGAAGTTCTGAGGGAGAATCTGTTCCGTGCCTCTCCTATGAATTTTGGGAGAAGACAAAATTCAGCTCATAACAAGGGACCCAGATGTAGTTTAGAAACAGGATACATACTTAGGGAACAAATAACCACACAGACAGCATCTGCCAAGGACCAAACATGGACACTGGGCTGAGAGAAGGGCATTCTCCCCTAGACACGGAATCAGGGAGAAGGCTTTGTAAATGAGCTTAGGGACTGACCTGATGTGGAAAGAAAAAAAGGACTCACATGAAGGAGTGAAGTGAGGAAGAGAGGCCGTGACAACACAAGCCACAAGCCACAAGTTTCATTGGAACAAGAAGATAGGGGAGGGTGACCTGGCAAGAGGAGTGGGTCACATTGAGGAGAACTTCATGTGTCGGGCTAAGCTTCTGGACTAATCCAATAGACAATGGGAGCCATTAAAGTCTTTTACCACCCAAGGAATCCTGTACCTCAGATCAACAGAAATAACTTTGTATCCAATGTATGTATTTATTTTATAACTTCTCATCAGAGCAGACTATTTTCATGCTTTCCAGAGTTCACAAAGCAAGTTTAAAAACAGTTTCCCACATTGGATCATTATTTTCAAAGTCATAAGGTGTTTGGTTGGGGGTGACTTTGGTCTGTGGTAGCAGTGTTCCACTTGTTTGAAAATAAAGGGCCAGATTGAGCTGATAACCCATCAACCTCCTGAGCAAGGAGTCCAGATGGTTTCCATTTGGTCTCAACTGAAAACAGACAACTACTTTTATGCTCACCCCTTTGTGGACAGGAGGCTTTTAGTCTGCTGCTTGGAAAGTTGAACTCAATACTGTATGAGTCAAAACCCCCATTCAGCAGCCTGACGCCCCTTACTATTCCTCTCCAAGCGTGTACTCACAAGAACTGGACAACTTTACATTTTGCAGTCATTTATAAGTTATTAGAAGAGGCAAAGTAACCCATTTCTAGGCTTACGGAAGAAGTTAGATGTCTGTCTGTCCAAACCAGTCCTGCCTCAAAGCACCACCGAACAAGAAGAATCATTAGTTCAGTGATCCTCAAACTTGAGTGGCATCGGAGGCATGCGGGGGGCTTATAAAAACACCGATTGCTGTGCCCACCCACCCCCCCAAAGTTCTGAATCAGTGATTCGGAGGGTAAGGCTGGAAAATGTGCATTTCTATCAAGTTTCCATGTGACGCTGATGCTGTCAGTCCAGGGTCTCACTGCTTTAGACTTGAAAGAAAATCAGATCGCCTACTCTGATTTATTTTGCTCAGTGAAGAAAATCCAAGGGCAAAGTGAGGCTCCTAGATAGATGCCTCTGCTCTGCCATGGAAATTGCAGAACACACAGGGCCCAGGCCCATTTCTGTTTCGGCTTCTCTGTCCCTTCCAGATCCAGTCTGGCCCCTTCTGAGCCCCACGGCTCTGTACCAGGGCTCTATGGTAACTGGAGATCTTGGGCCTGGAAGGTGATCAATGCTCACGTGAGTGACGTCTGGCTTGACCTATGCCTAGTCACAAGCCCGTCAGGTCCATAAAGAGCCAGAAGATGGCTAAAGATTGGAAGGCCCTGAAAGGTCATCGGAATAGTCATCTGCTGATAAGTTACCTCCCTCGAGCCCCGTCAGCCAGTTTTGCCATATCACCTCAAGGCCCCAAAACTTCCTGAAACACCCAGCAAAGACTCAGGGGTGTCCGATCCCCTAAGCCTGCTCTACTTCGCAGCCCAAGCCCCACACTATAGCTTCCAGGGATGTCCTAATTCTCAAGGATTTAGGACTGGGGGGCCAGAATATGACTTAAATGTGTACAGGGAGCAAAGTCCAACCGTAAAATGGTTAGTCCACAAGCTTGGGATTGATCAGACACTTACTACAGCCCCTATGTCGCCTTCCTCCAAATAAGGCATCATTGCTTATAGCCACAGTCCATACGAATGCTGGCAGCATTAAGGAATACAAAGGTCAAGTTCAAAAGTCAAAATGTTGTTTTCAAAACAGCTTTATTAGTTCCAAATCAGGAAATTACTGATTACAATCCTGAAATTATTTTTACGTGGGATTTTATCCTGGGGTGATAGCTAAACAATAGAGGCAGGGTCCAAGGTCTGAGGTGTGAATCATCCAACACTAATTACACTTTGCTTTCTTAAGACTTACGATCAAGCAAACAGAATTTATATTCTAGTTTATTAACCTCTAGTAATTACACAGGAAATCACACATGCTCCTTGCTGGTGGAAAGAAGCTATTTTTAACAAGTTAAAAAAAAAAAAATCAACCTTAAGAAGAGGTCCTACCAGGACATGGCATCCACAAATGAACGTTTAAGTAGTGGTTAAGCAAAACAGTCTGATGCCCACCATAATGCTGATGCCTGCCTGTTCTGGTGGTCCCAGAAAAGGCCGTAGAGTGAGGGAGAAGACGAGGTACCTTCTCTGGGGAGCTTCTGGTTCCATGAAAATGTACACTTGTCCTTTGGGTGCTGGCCCACAAGGGAAAAAGAGTTCTGTCTGGAAAGAGTGAGAAGAGATTCATCAACTGGAAAAGAGAGGGCATTCTAGGCAAAGAGACCCACAAGAGAGAAGGCTCAGGGGGTGCAAGTGCCTGGAGCGTTCAGCCTATGGGAAGCGAGATGTCCACCACAGAGTGGTCACTGGGAGAATGACTGGAGACGTTGCTGAAAAGGCCAGTGGACCCGCATGGCCAAAAGCTGTGGCTGCTGTTGAGGAGTTAGACTTTCTCCTGTGTGTAAAGGGGGTGTCATGATGCTTTTGAAGCAAGAGCACTGGATTTTTAAAAAGAACCTCGGGCAGCGGAGCAGAATACATTTTAGAGAGAGAGATATCTGGATGTGGAAGATGAGTTTGGAGGCCTTTACAGCAGTTCAGAGAAGAGAGGATAAAGTGCAGAGCTGAGTCTGCAGTGATGGAAAGATAGAATCTAGATACATTTAAGAGAGAGAATTGACAGCACCTACCATAGTAGTCGGTTCAATGAGGGTGGTAAGAAAGATTCTGAAGTCAAGGATAATTGGGGGACCTGGCAGTTAACTAAAGAGCAAGTGGGAGAAACACAGGTTGGGTGAGTCCATATTGGATCTGTGGGGTCGCTTCCAGGGGAGACGAGCAGTTGTCAGAAACATGTCTGTCTGTATCTGATCCTCAGGGAGCCAGTGGCAGAAGGGGAGACACCGTATACACAGAGTTCCCCACCAGGTTGCCCCCATGCCAGTGTTTCAGTGACTTACAACATCCAGAAATGAAACTGGGAAACGAGGCAGGAATATTTGCTGTGTACTAAGTGCCTCTGCAACTGTTATTTCACCATGCTTCCCAGTCGATCTTCCCAATGCATCTAGGAGATGAGTACTATGAACTCTGTTTTAGCAACAAAGAAATTTAGGTTCAGAGAAGTTAGGTGACTTTCTGGGGGGTCACACAACATTTTTCAGAGAGAGGTTTTAAGCCCAGAGTTTCTGCTCATTTTACTACACCACCCGGCTGCCTCTTAGGCCCAAGTGGCACTGCTAAGTTCTCTGAGACAGAGGGGGGTCAGTTAAAGTGATCATTGTTAGTGAGCTTGTTTTTGTTTAAAGAAATGTAAGATTAGGTCAAAATAGGTTGGGGTGAATACAGCTGGGGTGAATCAAATATTACACAGGGTTGAGCATGGACTCACACTTAACTCTGAGGAATTTGTTTTCCATTCAGACAAAAGAATTTGGTTCTGCTTGAACTTTGGTTCAAGGCCCGGAAAAGGAAATCCCTGGACTAAGCAGCATCAGCCTCCCTGCCCTCTCCCAAGGCACTGTGACTCAGTAGAGGTTGAAATTCCAGAGAGTGTTTTAGATTAGCCCTTTCCAAACTGGTTATGTTTCATGGGAACAGATGACATTGTTACCTCCCTTACCACCAATGGAGGCAGATTTGGATTGGTTTTCCTATGGGGATGCAAGTTGTGCCAGGCCAGTCACAGGCCTGGAAGCGCCTTTTCTCTCCAGTGGCACACATTAGCGCCATGCTGGCTAAGCTGGGGGTATAGACTGGCTGAGATCGTTCCTTTCCTTGCAAAGCTGAGCAGCTGCTCAGGAATGCGGCCTTTGGCGTTGGCCCCACCAGCCTCATGTTTCATCACTCCGGCTTGTTGGTGTGCCAGAAGGGGGCAAAAAGAAATGAGTGCCACATGCTACCGGTATCCACATCGTTAATCATTCTGAGCAGTGAACGTAACTTTTCAAAAGCACATATTTGTGAAGAGATTCTATAAATAGAAAAGTCAGGTTCTATTCGTGTTTGTGAGTGGTCTCACGGCATTATTAGCTACACTGTACTTGGGAAAACAATGAACAGTGAGATAAAAGTCCCTACAATATGACTGCACTCTACACTCTTTTATTCATTGATTTGTTCATTTATTCAACAAACAGTCATTAAACACCTACAACGTGCGAGATACTGTTCTAATATTTTAGCCCTGTTGTATTTCTCGTAATGGCTGTCATTTGCTATCACCCCCATGTCCTGGATGTAAGGATAAATGAAATTTGGACAAGTTAGGCTTCTCCTCAATAAAACTAAAGGATGGGCTAGTTTTCATACCTCCAACTGTGTTTTGGAGGAAAAGAAATCTTGTCGCTTTCATTCAACAATCCAGCAGATCAGATTCATATCCAAAGAAACCAACTGAATATTTTTTTAAACCATACTTAAAAAAACAACATCAACTGGCAAACTAGAATGGCCCAATGTCCATATTTATCACCTCTCCCTGACACGAAAGTCAGTTCTCTTTCCTGGCTTGAAAATTTATACTTAATTATTATCGACTTTTCTCTCTTTCTTGCTTCTCCTACACACTACTTAGCATTCACTTCATGTCAGCTTCATAAGGGCAGGGAGTTCTGTCTCCTGTTTCTTTGAGTTTCCAGCACCTAGAACAGTGCCTGGCACATAATAGGAACTCAAAAAGATTTGTCGAATGCTGGATGAAGTCAGGTACAAGAGTCCTGTCTAACTCTGGGGTTAGGTTCCCAAATCAGCATGTTCGGCAAAATTAGCATATAGCTAAATGAACCTTTAAAATCCCTTAAATTGCCTGCACTGTATAACGTGTAGATATATGATCTCTAAGTCTGACCGAGTTTCTTCCCCGACTTCAGAACAGATCACTGTTTTTCAGTTGAGCCCCAAAATGAAGTAGTTGGCTGAGGCTTAAGGGGTCATGTTGCCCACAAACTTTGAACAGTTGGAGGCCCCGGGAAGCAAGCTGGCTTTGGGGCTGGAGCGTCAGATCTCCCATCTCACACTTCCTGAGTGGATGAGCCAGCATTACATCTACGGCTATTACTTTTTCTCCCTCCCTTTCCGATTTTTTTCTTTGTCAAACTCCTAAACTTGAACTGATACAAATTAAATGTGTACATGATGCCACTCCACGGGACTGACACTGAACTTTATGAAAGCTGGATAGACAGACAAGGGAGAGCCAGACTCCAGCACCACTGACCTCAGTCGTGAAGTCTATGAAGGCAGAGTGGTTCTTTCTCCTTCCAATTTGTCCCTCTGGAACTCAAAAAAATAAATAAATAAAGTGACAACTTTACAGTCTCCTTTAAAGGGCTAAAACCCTATTCAAGGACTATCATTTCCCCAGGATCAGCAGACAACTCAGTCATCTTCTACCAAGAAATTTCTAGAGTCATTGATTTTTCCCTTTAGCCAAAGTAAGGCAGCGATCTACATCTGCAATGAGATTTCCTTTCATACAAAGCAATTTGGGGCTTGCTGTTGTAAAGAATAAAGGATGTACTGAGTATTTTTAAAAAGGAGTTCTTAAATTACATGTATTTCCTTGACTATATTACAAAATGCATCGGCTCACACAAGTGAAATACATAAGTATGATTTAAAAAAATAAAATCAATTTAGCTGGTGTTAAACAGGGGAGCTATTGTCTACAAATAATAAAATCACTCCAATTTTCTTGTAGGAGTCAAGAAAAAAATTAAGGGTTTGACAGAAGCGGGTCCTTGGTTAGTGAAATTGTATTTGGCAGATAATGGCATAGATGGAAAAGGAAAAGAAGGAGAAAATGGTTTGTTGGAATTCATTCAAATTTTAACATGGTGAGTAGAAAATTAAGAGGTTTTATTTGTTCATTTAAAACTAGGTGCTTGGCTTAAATCATGGAAACAATGATTTATTATTTATTTATTTGTTTGTTTGTTTATTTATTTATTTATTTTTGAGACAATGATTTAATTGCAGCTTGTTAATAGTGCAAGGGTGGTTTTTCAGCTCTGAGAGGGTCTTGGTACGTGATCTTAAGGAAAGGCCTAAAACCATAGAAATGGCGTGGCAGACAGTGGTTTGTGAGCCCACAAAGGAGTATCAAAGACCTCACTAGAAACCCCATTTTAAGGAGTTGGCAACTAAGGAAAGACAGGAGGTATGACCTCCAGATTTTTCTTCCCTAAAGTCACAGTATAATATAAAATGTAAGGAACCTGAGGAAAAATGGGAGTCTACTCAAGCATGAACACTCTTTCAGGGGAATTGGGTGGGGCAGGGTCCCAGTGAGTCAGCAGGGCGGAACAGCAGAGCTCACCAGACCAATCAGATTCAGATTTGGCTGGAGGGGGCGGGCTCAACACAGGAAAGATGGCGGCTGCTTGCTGACTGCTGGAGAGAAGGACTCCACACAACGCCGACTGTCCTCCAGCCTTCACCTGGAAGCCACACACCTCAGGCTGCCTCCCCCCCCCCCCATATGCTTCTGACATCCCCGAGTCACCGTCCCTCCAAGGTGAGTGCCTGCGAGCAAGTGAATCTGTGCGCGGTCCTTTAAGAGGACGTTTGGCTTTCTTGCAGCCTTCCATCCCACCCGGAGGAATGGGAGATGTTGTTTCACAGCCAGATGTTGTGGGGACTCCTTTTCCTGGTACCTGTACTCCAGGCTGGGGAGGCTGGTGGGGGCTGGGGTCCCTCACTCCTCCGGGGGGGAACCGCCATGCCTGAGATATCCCTCCTGATTCTCATCCACCACGCACAGGTATGGCACCTGTTCAGCGTCTCCGCCCCTCCTACCAGTCTCGCTGTGGCTTCTTCTTTATGTCCTTAGTTATAAAACTTCTGTTCAGCCAGACTCAGATGGTTCTCCAGGTTGATTGTTCTATAATTTAGTTATAATTTTAATGTGTTCATGGATGGAAGCAGTGTGTATCTCCTCCCGCCATCTTGGATCTCCCCAAACTAAAAATAACCATGAGCTATACCTTTATATTTTCTTTTTAGTGGTTGCTCTAGTATTTATTTACACTATTCATTTTAACTTATCACAATCTGCCTTCAAATAATATAATACTTCACTTATAGCATAACAACCTTACAACAGGACACTTCCTTTCCCTCCCATCCTTTGTGCTATTGTTGTCTTTTTACTTTTACAAATGTTATAAATCCCAGGATACATTATCTTTATGTTTGTTTTAAGCAATTAATTATTTTTTAAATAAGGGAGGAAGTCTCTTAAAGTTATTCACATATGTACCATTTCCAGTGTTCTTTGTTCCTTTCAATGCATCCACATTTTGATCTAGTATCCTTCTGTCTGAAGGACTTATTTATACATTTCTTATAGTCCTAATCTCTGGTGATGAATTCTCTAAGCTTTTATATGTTTAAACAGTCTTTTTTCTCTTCATTTTTAAAGATTTCTTTTTTCTGGATATCGAATTCTTGGTTGACAGTTTACTTTCAAGATGTCACTGCACTGTCTTCTGCTTGCATTGTTTCTGAAGAGAGGTCTACTGTCACTTTTATCTTTGCTCTTTTGGACATAATTTGTCTTTTTCCTCCGGCTGCTTTTAAGAGTTTCTCTTTATTACTCTAGTGACCTAACCCACTTGAACTCATAAAGACAGCTTAGTGCAAATGTAGCATCCATGGTCTTTGTATCATTCTTCGATTCTGGGCCTTTCTCAGCCTCACTCCATCTCATTGGTGGTTGGTGACTTTCTGATGTGACTTGCTTAGTGAGCTGCATGCTCACCTCGAGGACAGCTCCTCTCCCCATTTTCACCTTTGCAGATCCAATACTCGCTTCCCTTCTGTACCTATCTGCCATGCTGACAGGTTAGTGCCCTGGAAGTAGAAGCACCATCTTCAAAACCCCACCTCACCCTGACAAGCCCAGTTCTGGGCCAGCTGTAGAACAAGTTGGAAGATGACCAAACAGGCTCCTGGAGCACTTCAGGGAACGGATTTATGGCTTCTCAGCTTTTATCATTGAGGGTCCTGATTATCCACAAAGGAGGAGCTCAGTGGATAGATGGGGAGGTAAAGGATTTATCTGGGGGTCTGCCAGTAAAGTCAGCTTTTTATCTTTATGTTGGGGTAAAATTTGGTAATGGAGATTATAGGGCACTAACTACCTGCCTACCCGCTGGCCCTATTTACCTTTGGTACAACATGGGTCTATCCTCGCCTTCAGATTAGCTATTCCAGGGACAAGGGATATCATGCCTTTGGTTTGTGATGAGGTCTTACCTAGCTCTGCTGTTTAAGTCTACCCCTAAAGCCAGTATCAGTGGCTTCTTTGAGGCTAAGGCAGGAGCCAAATGCTGGTTTGCATGCAGGAACCTTACTGGTCACTCTTCTCATGAACCAGGCCTCCCAGAATGATGACTAAGGATTCATCTAGCAATGGTCTATGGGGCTGACAGAACAGTACAATTACTTAAGACTGACCCTTTGTCAGATTTTGCTTTCTGCTCTGCCACATTAAACATGATGGCAGAACTGGCTACAAAATTTGTGGGTACCCAGTGCAAATGGAATCTCATGGTCCTTGTTCAAATATTATTAAGAATCCGATGATAGCAGAGCACTAAACCAAGTGAGGAGCCCTTCTGAGCATGGGGTCTGTGCAACAGCTGATTCTGTGTGACAGGGTACGTAAGTCCCACTAATAACGTGCACCAGTGCCGGCAATTCCATTCCCATGTTTTTTTAGTTCTGACACTAAATACTTAGAACTTCTTGTTCTCTTTTTGAAAGTGTAAGAATTGAGAACTATTGGAGATTAAAACATTTTTCTTGGGCCAGGCCTGTGGCTCAGGTGGTTGGACCACCGTGCTCCTAACGAGGTCACATGGGCCAGTGAACTGCGCCCTCTACAGCTAAAATTGTGAACAACAGCTCTCCCTGGGGCTGGGCTGCCCTGAGCAGCCAGAGGTTGGTGTGAGCTGTTGTGGGCTGCTGTGTGCTGCTGCGGGCAGCTGTGTGCTGCCATGGGCTACTGTGTGCCTCCATGAGCAGCCGATGGCCAGCGTGAGTGGCCGGCAGCCAGTGTGAGCTGCTGTGAACTGCTGTGGGCTGCTGTGGGCTGTTGTGTGCGTCCATGAGCTCACCAGTGTGAGTGGCCAGCAGCCAGTGTGAGCTGCTGTGTGCTGCCATGGGCTGCTGTGGGCTGCTGTGGGCTACTGTGTGCTGCCATGAGTGGCCGATGGCTAGCATGAGTGGCCCGCAGCCAGTGTGAGCTGCTGTGTGCTGCGGTGGGCTGCTGCGGGTTACTGTCTGTGCCGCCATGGTTGGCTGGTGGCTAGCATGAGTGGCTGGCAGCCAGCGTGAGCTGTCGTGAGCTGCTGTGAGCAACCGACTGCCTCAGCTGGGGGAGAGTGCAAGGCTCATAATACCAGCATGGGCCAGGGAGCTGTGTCCTACACAACTAGCCTGAGAAACAACGGCTTGAACAGGAGGCAGGAGGGGGAAGAAAGGGGGGGAAAAAACCATTTTGTAGGTATATTTGAATCATACTTCATGGTTATTTTGAAGCAGACTGCCTGAGTTCACATCCCTGCACCATGATTTACTGGCAGTGTAACTTCTCTATATCTGTTTCCTCATTTGTAAAAATGGAGATAATAATAGTGTCTAACTCAAGAGATTGTTTTAGGGCTAAATGAGAACATGTATGTAAGGTGCTACATATAGTGCCTAGGGCTCCAGCTAGCACCTTTATACAATTTAGAAAAAGAGCCCCTCTGAGCAGATGAATTAAAAGAGGTACCACCTCTGGCCAATGAGTTAGAGGAAGTTACCCCTTGCAGGTCTACATTTCAGGGCCCAGGACTTGGCAAGCAGAGTTTGGCTGGATTTCAGCCCCATCTAACCCTCGCAAGGCCCCTTGGTGCTGGGCACAAGAGCTTAAGCATGTGGCTGGTTATGATCACACCTGATGCATACTGACTGCTGCATAAAACCATACCTCATGCGAGGTGGTGTCGTGTAACGGTTAAATCCATGGCCTCTGAAATCAGACCTAGAGGCAGAATTGTGGAGTTACGAAATACGTCTTCAACAGTCTCCGCCTTCTTTTTTTGTGCACCCCTGCTTCCTCCTTGAAGCAAGCCTGTTCTCACCCATCTTGTTTGAGGAATTGGACATAATCAGGCAGTTCAGAAAGCCAACGCTAGTCAAGTCCTGATTAGACAAACAGTCCTGTTTCCTTGGGAGCAGACCTTTGAGAAGGAGAGTCTGGCAGGACCATTCAGCCTGGCCTTGAATTCTGGCTGCTGAATCAGTAAGAAATGTATACAAGGAACAAGAGAATGGCCTTGCATTCACTACTGACCCTAACTGAAATTTCGTATCCCCAGCACATGGTAAGGGCTCAAAATTGTTTTCTTCATAGTCATGATAATTTCTTTTAGAGCAGAGACCACATGTTAAATTCCTTTTAATCCCTGCACTGTTAGGCACCTAATATGCAGTTAGTAAGTATGCACTCAATATAATATAGTATTATTGGTATTATATTTTGCAAGATGCTTTCATAGGAACTGGTGCATTCTGTTTTCACCACAACCTTATGAAATACGTAGAATAGCCTTTTTCAGGCCAGTTTTACAAATGGAGAAGGTGAGAGCCATGAGAGAAGATGGCCGCCCATGATCACATGGTTGACAAGAAGTAGAAGCTGACCAGGAACCCAGGCTTCACCTAGATTCCATGTCCACTCACGACACCAGAAATTCCCAAAGACCAATTGGCAGGCCAGTGCCAGGCTATGAAGGAATTTTCAATAGTCCTCAAAGAAATTAGAAAAATAAAGACAGGATAGTCATTTCATAAAGCTAAACTTACTTGATTTAAGAAGCTGTTCTTTATTTTAAGAGTACTCCCTTCCTAACTTCATGTAAAAATATTTGTTCTTTTAATGTGAGAGTTGTTATTTATTTGACATACTAAAAGTTGCCAAACTGACCTTTGTCAATCCCCCTAGGGTTTTTGATATTTCACTGGTGTGTAAAATCCAAAAGACTGGGAAGCCCTGACAATACTATACCAAATCTGTTGAATAAATAGCGAATTGAAGATTTAAGGCAACTGAAAATCCTTATCCTACCAACTTACTCAGGACAGGCATCCAAATTAGACGTTAAATTGGGGGGAGGGGGAGGTAAATGGATTTGGGATGTCTCCAATTTCAAACTGGGTCAGTGCATCATGTTTGAACTGGGGGTGGGAGAGGGTAAAAAGGACCTAAAAAGAAAGATCACACTCCAAAATAACCGGATTGAGTTCCTCTGAGTAACAATACTTGGGACAACGCTGTTTTGTTTTGTCATTTTTTTTGGTCAGCCTGATCAAGTATTCTGCCCACTTAAGGGAAATTGACCTTGGAAATAATGTCCTGGGAGAAATGGCTGCTGATAACATACTTGAAGCACTGAGAGCCAGGAAGACAGGTAAAGTGTTGTCAATTTGTGTTTCCCTCCATCCGTCCATATCTATGTATTTCTAAATGCTGTACTACTCACACCAGTTGGGTGTCCTACAATTCAACTCAATTCTGACACTATCTACCCAGAGATAGCACCAGATTCCACAACTTAAGGGCTCAGTCCCACAAGACTGCCCTCTGTTTCAGGTGCCAATTGCAAGTCCAGGCTGTCACCTGTACTTCTGACTGACTCCCTCCTTTGGTTCAATTAATTTGCTAGAGTGGCTCACAGGACTCAGGAAACCAGTCTACTCACTAGATGACTGGTTTATTGCAAAGGATATTAAAGGATACAAATCAATAGCCAGATGAAGAGAAACATAGGATGAGATCCCAAACAAAGGAGCTTCTGTCCTCATGGAGTTTGGGTCATGCACTGTGGCACGTGGAAGCATTCTGGCACCCCAACCTGGAAGCTCTCCAAACCCCATCCTTTTGGGTTTTTATGTAGGCTTTATTACACAGGCATCATTGATTAAATCATTGGCTATTGGTGATTGATCCGTACTCCAGCCCCTCTTTCCTCCCCAGAAATCAGGAGACTGAAATTTCCAACCCTCTATTCATGGTTGGTTCCTTTGGCAACCAGCGCCCAACTTTAAGGCTTTTCCAAAAGTCACTTCATTGACATAAACTCAGTTGTGATTGAAAGGGGCTTGTTATGAATAACAAGACATCGTTTCACCTTTATGGCTCTGAAATAGTTTCAGGAACTGAGGACAAGAGACCGATTATAACATTGCTCTTATCACTCAGGAAATTCCAAGACTTCTGGTAGCTGTGAGCCCAGAATCGTGGACTAAGACCAAATATATACAAGAAATATATTTTGATCATCTGAATGATGCGGTATATCTGTCTTATAAATCACAATGTCGCAGGCCTTTATAGGAAAATCAGTGAGAACTCTTGGTTTCATGTGATACAAAACCAACTCAAACTGATTTAAGTACAAAAAGAAATTTGTTGACTCATATAACTACGAGTAAAAGTCCAGGGGTGGTTCTAGCTATAGTTCCAGCTGGAGTTAGGGCTTCAAATAATGCTGCCTATCCCCATCTCCTGGAAGGTCTTCTTCTGTGTTGACTTTGTTCTCAGTCACATTCTTCCCACACAGTGCCAAGCATTAGCTAGAAGTTTACATTCTGCCAGTTTAATCTCAAGAAAGAGCCTTTCCCATTATTTCACTGGGCCATCATGAGTCGCCTGCACACCTGTTAACCAATCACAGTGCCAGAGAGAAAAAATACACTTAAGTGGCCACCTCTGGGTTATGTGCTCACCCCTGGAGGGCAGGGGAGTGGAAGCCCAAAGGAAACTCGATTCTAGTCCAGAAAGAAGCTAACATGGAAGCTCAACAAGCAAAAACAAGAGAGATCCACTAACGATGAAGAGCTGATGAATGACAAGATCAGAATTTTGCATTCAGATGACTACTCTGGAAGTAGAGTCCGGGATGGATTTGGGGGTGGGGAAATCTGGGGTGAGGAAGACTAATTAGAAGGCTGCAATCATTCAGGCAGTGGGAGTGGATAAGAAAGGACTAATGCAAGAACTTATTACAGAGATAAATTAATTGTTATGAATCCTTCACATAAAGAAGAAATAAGGAAAGTGTACTAAGTGAGAGGAAGGTTGCCCAGTTAATAAGAATGTAGGAGACTGCTCCTTTCAGAAGCCTAAGACCTGGTCCATCAGATGGAGTTGTGAGATGTCCTACCCACTTACTATCACGTTCTCCCCCTTCTCAGGTAACCGCCCAGTCCTAAAAATTACAGTCACTCCTCAGATCTCCTCAGACACCTTCAGATCTATTTGGAAAAATAGCAAGAAATCTAATGTTACTCGTAAAAAGAAGAAAAAGGTACGTTTTTGGATGTTTGTGCCCCTTAGTCACATCCACCAGGGAGCGCTGTATGGAGCGTAGACACTCAGCTGGGGTGGGTGGGGTGGACCGTGCTATCAGCAGATTTTGCACTTGATAAAAACATTAGAATTTTGGCTCTAGGTTCCAGTCCCCTAAACCATCGTTCCATTCTGTTGGATGATGATTGCACCAAGGGACAAGTAGTAAGGGAGCAAGATAGTTCCTTCAAGTATTAGTGCAAAGCCTGCCTCCTCTCTTTAACTCTCCCCCCCCCCCCAGGCTACCCATATCATGGTTCCTGTTAGCTTATAGTGGGCCTGAAATGGTGAGTTTACCTAAAGTCTTTATGAAGCATGTGCTACCTCTTAAAGGGTAATGATTTACATATGTTTACTTTCTATTGTATGAAGTTGAACTTTTTTTTTTAATTTATGATTTCCTGTTCATTATTTCACAGGCTAAAACCTGAATATGGATGTTATCTATTTCCATGGCCAGACATGCCTAGAAAGATATTGCTTATTCTATAATAATATTTTTCACTATAACCATGCCCCGTTCAAGTTCTAAATTTTGATAAGACTATTTTATAAAAGTTCCAAGTAGTATTAATCCTTATCACGCTTATCATTCTCTAAAATGTGGGTTTCACAAGTAAGCCTTAGTAAAAATAAGTGGAATTCCTCTTGGGGGCTTCTTCTCTTGTGCATGTAAAATTTGTAATTTGAAGAAAGTCATGATCTTTATCTAAGAAAGAAAGAAAGAAAGAATCTGCTTTCATAAATACATCTATAGTTGGAACAATAGGAATGTTTCGAAATAATAACCACTTTCTAAAAGACAACACCCCCAAAAATGGGGATCTTACCCAAATGAGGAAACTTCTAATCACTTTACCTCGAATGAGGATGTCAGACAGCTCCATGGGAAATGGAAGAGGTGTTGTTGATCAATGTATGGATTATAAATTGGATTAGTTGCATTTTATGTGCTGTGACAATACGGTGCATATGAAAGTGTGGGCCAGGAATTGGATAAGTCAGAATTCTCTGTGGAAACATGCTGCTTTCCATGTGTCTGACCTTGAGCAAGTCAGATAACCTCACTGTGCCTCAGTTTCTCCTTATGTAAGATACAGATAAGTAGCACCTTTCTGGGGCCGGCCTGGTGGCTCAGGCGGTTGGAGTTCCGTGCTCCTAACTCCGAAGGCTGCCGGTTCGATTCCCACATGGGCCAGTGGGCTCTCAACCACAACGTTGCCAGTTCAACTCCTCGACTCCTGCAAGGGATGGTGGGCTGCGCCCCCTGCAACTAACAACGGCAACTGGACCTGGAGCTGAGCTGCGCCCTCCACAACTAAGACTGAAAGGACACCTTGAAGCTGAACGGCACCCTCCACAACTAAGATTGAAAGGACAAATGACTTGGAAAAAAGTCCTGGAAGTACACACTGTTCCCAATAAAGTCCTGTTTCCCTTCCCCAATAAAAAATCTTTAAAAAAAAAAAAAAAAAAAAGAATAGCACCTTTCTCATTTGGTGAGCATTGAATGAGGTGACACAGGTCAAGCTTTCTAGGACAATACCTATTTCATAGTACATGCTTAAAAATAAATGTTAGTGGCTATTATTATAGCTGTTATTGATGTCAAAGTTGAGTGATTGCAGTTATTTCACTTAGAACAGCTGAACAGGGAAAATACAAAAGAAAAGAAAAAAGACTTAAGACCATTTTATTATGTTAAAAAAAACAAACCTGTTATTTATTCTATGTACAAATTCTGGCAGGTTCGTGGAACCAAACTACCTAGAAGTGGGGATGGGTATAGTAAATTATGTCCACTTCTGAGACTCTTAACATCTAGTTAGCAAGCCAAGATCCTCATACATTAAAAGTAAACAACAATAGAGCTTAAGAGTTAAAATAATATACCGTATTTTGCCGTGTATAATGTGCTCCCGTGTATAACATGCAACCACATTTTTGGCCCAAACTTTCAGGGGGAAAAATCTTTCATTTTAATTTTTTAATTCAAATTTTTATCTGTTTACATTTAGGTACTTGCTTTTTGTATTATAAAGGAATTTTAGCATTTAGTTTTTAACATATTATGGTACAAGAAATTTTATGTAACAAATAATTACAAAACACAAGAACAGATACAAGGTACAAGAAATTTTATGTACTGGTAACAAATTTACAGTATTTATACATTATAGAAGGCCAAGAACTCTTCGTTGTTGCAAGTTTGTTGTAAATTCAACAAAACTGATGACCCTATTCCAGGGTATTATTTTGCACATGGGTATCATTATTGATTTAGAGTTACACTTTTAACTCATAAGCATAAGTAAAAGAATTAAAAACATTTATATAGATACGGAATTAGTATTACCCATGTATAATGCGCACCCTTATTTTTCTCTCACAAATTTGGGCATAAAAGTGTGCATTATACATGACAAAATATGGTAACTTATCTATAGAATTTATATATCCAATGTGTGTGGCTTCCTTAGAAATTGTTACTGCTTAAAAAAATAAAATAAAAAATATCTTTTTTGAAATTTTCTACTAACATCTGCTGGGTGGGAATATAAACTCTGTGTGTCTCTTTAAAGATCTTTTGGCAATGTCTATCAAAATGAAAACTACAGAGCTTTTGACCCAGGCATTTTACTTCTAGAAATTTATATTACAGGTATAGTCTCACACGTGTGCAAGGAAATATGTATAGAGATGTTCACTGCAGCACTGTTTATTACACATTGGAAACAACTAAATGTCTCTCAAAGGGTTCTCAGGGAAATAAGTCACAGAAAATGTATGTGTTGGAATACTATACAACTGTTAAAAAGAACAATGTGGATATATAAGTGCTTATCTGTAAAAATGTCCTAATAATACTGTTAAACAAAAAAAGCAGGTTAGAGACTAGCATATGCGAAAAATTCATATTAAAGACAATTGATATAATATGAGCCAGAAATTCCAATTCTGGGTATACGTCCAAAAGAATTGAAAACAAGATCACGAAGAGATATTTGCACAGCTGTGTTTGTACAGCATTATTCACAATAATCAAACAGTAGAAGCAACCCAAATGTCCATTGGCAGATGAATGGATAAGCAAAATGTGCCATATTGACACAATGGAATATTATTCAGCCTTAAAATGGAAGGAAATCCTTCCTACAATATGGATGAACCTTGAGGACATTATGCTAAGTGAAATAAACCAGTTACAAAAAGACATACTGTATGATTCCACTTATATAAACTACCTAAAGTAGTCCAGGTCAGAAGCAGAATGTGAAATGGTGGTTTGCCAAGGGGAGGAAATGGAGAGTTGTTGAACGGATGTAGAGTTTCAGTTTGGGAAGATGAAAAAGTTCTGGAGATTGATTGCATAACAATGTGAATGTACTTAATACTATTGAAATGTGTACTTTAAAATGGTTAGGATGGTAAACTTTGTTATGTGTATTTTACCACAATTAAAGTTTTAAAAACTTGAATTGATGCATTATGTATCTGCTTGTACATATGTAGAAATTTCTGGAGAGTCTATTTACAGTACTAGCTCTTTTTTATTGCATACTCATTTCACTATTTTAATGTTTTTATCATTTATGAACTGTCAATTTAAAAAACTTAAAATGGTTGAATAAACATCAGTAACAGCACTTTTTAGTTGCTATGTGACCTAATGACAAAAGACTAGAAGATACACAATTTTGTTATAATTTCCTGGGAATAAATGGTGGGAAAGAATGGTCAATGAGAACACAAAGATGAGTAAGTTTTTCCTAAATGCAGAGGGCAATTCAGCCAAAGCAGGCAGGGCAAGTTCTGTGTAATTTTAGAGATGTTAAAAGGTGAAGGGAAAAAAAATTCCAGGGTATGTTTAGATGACGGAGCAGACCAATCTGACAAGGGCCTCAGGGAGTGCTTGGGGATTACACTAAAAAAGTACATTGGGGCCATATTGTGGCAGGATTTAATGACCAACTAGGTCATTCGGATTTTGTTCAGATGATAATTTAGAGCCATGGAACATTTTGAACAGGGGAGTACCAGGTAGAAAGGGGACATAGGAAAATTAAACAGGCACACTAGATTGAATGCCAATTAGACTGGGGAGGAGAGACAGGAAGGAAGTCAGGACACAATAATCCAGGGGCAGGGTGATGAGGTTCAGACTCAGCACGGGCATGTACCAGTCCTCATCCTTAACCATCCTCTAATCTTTCCTCTTTTCACCTGAGTTTCCCTTTCAAACTGCCCAGTTCCTACCAACTGGGAGCATTTTGTCCTCATTTGGTTTCCAGCCTTCTTCTTGCTTTTTTTTTTTTTTTTTAATTAGCGATCTAAGAGCATTTGTAGCCATCTCTAGTCAGATGTGTGGTCA
Source organism: Rhinolophus sinicus (assembly GCF_036562045.2). Classification (NCBI taxonomy): domain Eukaryota; kingdom Metazoa; phylum Chordata; class Mammalia; order Chiroptera; family Rhinolophidae; genus Rhinolophus; species Rhinolophus sinicus. Next base: position 39,346,415 of record NC_133759.1, read on the forward strand.
CTTAATATGAACAGAACATGTATCGTATATGGTTCATCTGGGTTTGTTTATAGGCATTTGTGTTTGGCTCATAAAGTTAGTGTGTTCAGACTTATATCTGCCGCCACTACCACTGCTCTGCTCCAGCTCATAGATGTTTGCTTTCTTCACTCATTTTTCTGGCCTCCAGGGTCTCCCAACTCCCCCCATTTCAAACTTCACCTCTTTCATGAGGCTTTCCCTCACTGCATCAGTCCTCAGGAATGTCTCTCTCCCTCCCAGCACTTAACACACCACTCAACAAACAGCACACATTAGCATCTAGTCAAATATGACCTTGTGTCCATATTTATATTTGATGTAGTTATGCAACCTTGTCTTCTCTGCCAGGCTCCTTGAGCTTGGTTAGCCCCCACCCAGGTACAAAGCCTGGGGGCACCAGGAGATGAGGGGATGGTGGGTGTACCAGTAAAAGCTGAGGCTCAGAATCCCAAACCTGACACAGCAGGTGTCCACCACTAGATGGTGGTGGCAATCAGGCATCTCCTTAGGCTCTCTGTGCCTCAGCTTTCTTATCTTTTAAATGGAGGTGTCTGCTTTGCTTGGGAAGACATAATTCTATGACCCTGGGCTAGCAATAGAAGAACCCTGGCTTCAAAACTGTCACCATCATGTAGCAGCAGTGTGCTCTCTAAGTTACTTCCCTGGACCTCATTCCTCCCACATATAAAAGGTTACACCAGAGGTTCTCAGCGAGTGGTCCCCAGGGTTCCTGGGCTCCTTTCAGAGGTCAAAACTATTTCCATACCAATATTCAGAGCTATTTCTCTTTTCACTCTGAGTGTACAGTTTTCCAGAAGCTACATTATATGTGATGCCATCGCTCTAATAATAACTCGTAATGGTTTTATGACTGTTGTTTTTAAATGGATGAATATGGTTAAATTTTTTCATGTTTTAATTTCTTAAAAAGCAAATATATACAGAGGGTGCCAAAAAAATGTATACACATTTTAAGGAAAAAACTATATCAAAATTGTGCCGATGGTAACCACTTTGAGCACCTCTTGTAATTGCAGAAGTCAAACATAAAACTTGTGTTCATCTTTTGTTACGGTATATATGGAGTATTACAATTTTAATATTTTTTTCCCTTTCTTAAAATGTGTATACATTTTTTGGCACCTTCTGTATTGTCCACACACAAGAGCTCTTTAATTTGTAAGTGTAAAGGGGTCCTGTAGACCAAAACGATTGAGGATCCACTGAACCCGATTTCTAGAAGATCATTAAGGTCATGCACTCAACAAATAACTGGGCCTCCTGTGGCCAGGCATTGCTTCTGATAAGGAGGCCAAGATGACGATAAAGGCATGGTCCCTGCTCTGATGGAGGTTACATTTGGGAGGGACGACAAACGGATATATGAAGGAGACAATTTCTGAGAGTAGTAAGTTTCATAACGGCCTAAGGCAGAATACGCGGTTCCTGCGCAGCGTGCGCCAGCTCTCACGACGGTAACACCGCCCCCTGCCGGTTGTGGCCCTTGGGCCCTCAGCCCTCTAGGTTGTCCCAGCATGGGGCGGGGGTGGGGACTGCGTCCGAGGGCTGGCGTGTGGTGACGTCACTGTCCCGCGCCAGCCAATCGCGGGCGACCTCTGTCGTAAGCACCGCGGCGGCAGGCGGCCTGCGGGCGGCGCTGTGGCCCGTCGGGCGGCCCCACGGAGCCGCCATAGCCGCGTGCCTTCCCCTACCCAACGTCGCCGCCGCCGGCTCCGCGCCGTAGTCATGGCCGACGTGGAAGACGGCGAGGAGCCCTGCACCCTGTCCTCTCACTCCGGGAGCGCAGGCTCCAAGTCGGGAGGCGACAAAATGTTCTCTCTCAAGAAGTGGAACGCGGTGGCCATGTGGAGCTGGGACGTGGAGTGCGATACGTGCGCCATCTGCAGGGTCCAGGTGATGGGTAAGCGCTGCACGCTAGGCCCGGGCTGCGCTCCGGCCTCCGCGGGTCCGGGTCCGGGAGGGGACGAGCGAGGGCTCGGCGAGACCCTGACCTGGAGGAGTGGGGGCGGGGATCGCTCTGCCCCGGCCCTGCTGTGGCGGCCGCCAGGGGCGGTGGGGTCGCTCAACAGATGCACAGTGCCCGGGGCTGGATTTTCGGGAGAGAAACTGGCAGTAAACAGGAATTAAACAAGATAATTTCAGGTAGCGATGGGTGTGACCCAGAAAATACTGCTAGGTGGTTTTCTGGGAGCTGGGAGGAACCGCTTTGGTACGTGTAGCCAGTCCCAGCGCCGGCTCTAAAAGCAAACCACGAAGAGGTCAGGGTAAAGGTCCTGATTTCGCAGAGCAACTTGAATGGTTCTGGTCACACACCAAAGTGGCGCTCTGGTCATCTTCCACAAAAACGACCCCCTCAGTGCTGCTCTTGTGACATGCAGGGAAGAGAAGTGTTCCCAGCCATTGCATTCATTTCTGGCTTAGCTGCGGTCGGGCTGCTGCTGGCCATTAAATCTGTGTGATTCAAGACGGGTCAGACGGCACTCGCTGGGCTTGAAGGAGATACAATGTGGTCCAAAAATATTTAAGTGTCATGGGAATTGAATAATGTGAGCCCTGTACTCAGAAACAGAATTTCATCCCCTTCCTGGCCCCTCACTCCCATAGTTTGCCGTTTCCTGGAGAAGACAACTGCCCCGCGCTGAGTCGGGTCTTTGTGGAGAGCCCGCTTTTATAAATATCTTACTTTTTATGATATTTTGAATAAAAATATCGGACCAAGTGAAACCTTTCAGAGCATCTTCATCCCGTTTTGTTTTATATGGTTTGTTTTAAAGTCTCAGGCCACCTTGAAAAGGAGGCGCTATTTAAATGCAAGTTGTGTATTTAAGTATGGCATTTAAAACTACCGTGAGAGCATCCAAAATGTTGTTTCTTGAGGGTAGATGAAGAAAATTGAGGTTTCTGTAGTCTTGAGGTTTCTACTGTCTTGCACGGAAAAATGAGAGAATTGGAGAAAATAAATAGAATTGTTCTTCCTTCTTGAGGAATAAAACTTTAAATTTACCAAAATCAAGAGATTTCTCAATTTATACTCTCTTTAGTGTGCTCTCTTGTTTTTTATTCATAAGGACCTGTTTCAAAGAGGATTTACAGCAAAATGGAGTTCAGATGTTTTTTGTTTTGTTTTAAAGAGCTTAACTTCAGACATGACTCACTCATTTTGTACATTAGGTTTTTAAAACACCTCGTTTATTGGCCTGCAGTACAGCCTTCTTACCCCATACCCCACACCCCACCCATTACTTAGGAATTACAATCATAATTTCCAGTTTGGGTGGCATTTTTAAGTTATACAGGTGACTTAATTTTTTTGTTCTTTTGCAAGACTGGCTTTGCTAAAAATTTTGTCCCCTAAATTTCCTTTAGTCTGAAGAAGAAGAATGTTTCTAAAAGGGCATTTTCTTCCCCCCCCCCCAAAGAAAACTTTAAAACTAGTAAGTAGAAATGCAGAATTTAATGGTTGAAATCTTGCAGCAAATAAACTTTAACTGGGATATTTAAAGTAAGTCAAAGTATGGGCTATAAATGGCTCCATTCACAGTAACTTTCTAATTATAGCAAGTATTCTGCTGTGGATTAATGTTGCAGGTTTACAACAGCTATACTTTGAGTTCAGGGAAGTACTATAGACTAGACCTTTGTATTTTGTTTATGAGGTGTTAAAATCCACTTAGTGGTCAGGTAAACAGCAGAAGGAAATTTTTCAGACTTCCCAATCCTTATCCTAGCATTACACTAAAAGATGTTACTATTATTGTACTCCTTAAAAAAATACTGTTTTAGATACTTTTTCTTTTATCTGAAACTTTGGGAATTTTTGTCGATTTAGGTCAGTTTTTGATCGTGAATCTAAATCAAAGCTATAAGCATAAATCAGAGATTTCTAGATTCTACAAAAAGAGCCCACTTAACCCATTTCCTTAATATTTGGGATTCATCTCATGCCTAAATGATTTATTATGACTCCTTGATCCAAGATTTGCCTGTCTACCCATTTTGATGTTAACACTCTCCTCCCTGGTTTCCACTCTCCTCCCTTCATTCTGAAATGAGCAGATGGCACAGGGAAACCAGGGACCAGACTTGGTCATTTTAGTGTCATGCCCCCGTGCATAACTCCTTGCACAGAGTAGATCCTCAGTAATTGTGGAATTGAAGAAAGTCTTAGGAGGCAGTAGTTGTTTTTAATCCACACTGAAGAGGCCTGGGTGGTGTGTTTTTTTAGGGTAAAGGCATGCAGGGAGAAGCAAACAAATGGCCTGTGCATAATCCAGTGTAAGAAGGGAAGCAGGCGGCAGCTCCACCGCGTGTCTATTTTTACAGAATTAGTTTCTCCAGTTTATGTTAAAAACTTTTTTTCTGTTGGTTTGAACTTCCTTTTACCCAACTTTGACTCCTCTTCCAGCTAGTGAATAAATCCATTCATTAGTCCCTGGCATATTGTGTATTACCTCCTTCATCAAGCAAATAGTACAGAGTGAATTTTGAAAATTTCTAATTATACCCTTTGGGTTCCCATTCCTAGTATTTACTCCCACGTAATTTGTTAAAAACCTTTGCCATTGTTGCATAAATGCTTTGGGCTCAGACTTATTTGTAAAGGGAGTATTTTCGTAAAAGAAAAGTAAAAAGAGAACCTAGTATTTAGAAGGTATTTTTAATTAATTTAATTAATTTTAATTTGATTGTATAGATTATACAGTCACATCATTCAAAAATTTAAGAAAATGTACAATGAAAACTCCTTCCCATTCTATCCTCTCCCAAGTAAACTTTATTATTAGTTCCTTGTATCCTTCTAGAGTTTCTTTATGTATGTACAAGCAAACACCAATATATATACATGGCTTATTTAAAAGGGTGTCTTCAAAATAAACTGCCCCTAGGTGTTGATCTACGTGAGCATGCCCAGTGAGCTTATAATAACTAATAATAGAGTGGAGTATGGCATATTTTTCTCTAGTGGTTGCATCCACTGTCAGGACATCTTTTCATTAGAGTTTATAAAAATAGAGGGTCAGTAACCCTTGTGAAATTGCTCCTGGTCATGAATCAACTAGTAGAGTGCCTTGTACTTTATTCATCTTTAAACAGTATGTTCAGACGAGAAATTAATAGTATGAGTCTTTTAGCTCCATCTCTAACCCTTTGGGCTCTTATTTGACTTTAAAGTGTCTGGGTTTTAAAAATTGCATTCTGAGCATCAGAATGAGAATTGCTATTTGTTTACTTTTAGATGCCTGTCTTAGATGTCAAGCTGAAAACAAACAAGAGGATTGTGTTGGTATGTTGTCATTTCGTTCTCTTGCTTTTTCAACTGAAGGTTTTCTCTCAGTGGGGATGTTTGAATTTGCTGTTAAGATTGACTTTATCAATACACGAAAATAAACTGTAAAGCAGTGATCCATTATTAATATAAAATGTGTTGATTCTCAAAAGGCCTTAATGGAATTAATCTGCCAGTTCTTTTATTATTTGTAATTAAGAAGAATTGGTTATATGTTCCAGACATGGGCATAGTAAATATTTTGATAATAAAAAAATAAAAAAAAAATTCCTTTCTATTAAGAAAATTATACAATAAGGAATTTGCCAAAACATTTAAATTCTGACTATGTTTATAGGTAGGTCAGTTTTGGTAGGGTTTTATTCTAATAAAGCATTTCAGTTTTCAGTATTCTTTTGTGATATAGTATTTAACTTTTTAACTAAGATAGAAAAAATTCTAAGTCTCAAGAACTTCGGGGAATGTAGTTTGTATGTAGAAATCTATTAAATTTTCCTTACAGTCTGGGACTACCCAGATTCTCGTAGGATAAATGTTTTAAGCAATTCAAAGGTTTCCATGTCCTCGCACTTGAAGTCGTCACTTCCAGATTGCTGTATGAAAGTGTTTATACCTTCCTAGAATGAACGGTGAACTTGTACTTTGCGTTTTTGTGGTTTGCATAACAGCTTCCTAATAATGACTTATGTCATTTTGATCAAATCCTGTTTCTTCCTCCTAAAACATTAGAATGATTCCCCCTTGCTTTTTACCCCCTATAGTCAAATGTTCATAAGTTTTTTTTCTTTTTTTTTTCCTGTGTCTTTCATTATTCTGTTATCATATAGCTCAGTTGGTCAAGCAAGGGGCAAATGAAGCCAATGTTTGAGATTGTATTCCAGATTGTGGATGATTTCTCTCGGTTTAAAATTTTTCTGTCATGCTGTTTAAAAAATATTAATTTGGGAATTGTGAGGGGTAAGCCGGCTTTCTTTGATCACAGAGAGACTTCTCTTTCCAGCCAGCCACTTTGAAAATTTCATTGTTTGTCGCATGAGGAGTTGCACTGCTGATTGATGACTTAACATGCAATTCATCACCACTTCTAGAAAACAACTCAGTAGATGTACAGCTGATAATATTTAGAAGCATGTCATCTATTCATAATAGCCTACTGTGAACTGAAAACATTTAAAACTCATACCTTGGTAAATATGAATCTGAAGGATATTTTTCAATAAAATAAAGCCCCAAAGGTCTCCAAGGTCAGTGAATAACTGAGAAGTTCTGAGATCTAAGGAAGGCTCAAGTCTTTTTATCTCCTAACTTCAGGAAGATAGCCTGTGGAGCTATGTGGGAATGGGGGCCACCACATCATCCATTGATTCTAGAACAGTGATAGAAAGTCCCCCAAACACAGTTCCTTATTTTCTTAAGTATAAAATAACCATGTAAGTGTAAATGTATTTCTTTATAGACAGAAAACATTTTTTTTGACCAGTTAACCATCTTCATTCAAGATCATGAACCACATTTATTAGTCATAATATAAAATAAGCTATTTGAGCTCAGTAATTTAAGTTGAAATATGTAATGTCAAATAATCTCTTTTTCTTTTAGTGGTCTGGGGAGAATGTAATCATTCCTTCCACAACTGCTGCATGTCCCTGTGGGTGAAACAGAACAATCGCTGTCCCCTCTGCCAGCAAGACTGGGTGGTCCAAAGAATCGGCAAATGATGGTGGTGGAAGGCTTTTTTAGTGCAGTTGTCCAGAGCCTTGGTGGATCTCATTATCAAGTGCCCTGCAGAGGCTAGGACACTCCAGGGAACTAATTCTTCAGATAGGAGGAAATGGATCTTTGGTCTTTGGGGACTAATCAAAGGCATGGTTTAGCATTTTGTCGGTTTTATGTTCAGAAATTCTCTGCAAATAAGAAGATAATTTATTAAAGATGGTCTTTCCTACCTCTGTGGTATGCGTCACCCACACTGTTTAGAAGTGCTATAAAGGAGGAGAGAACTACAAATTGACCTTTATAATTTACTTTTTGATATCCAAGGGGCTGTGGAAGCAGTTCCATTCAGAAGAGAACTCTTTGCATGCATGCGGTTGATCAGTTAAAAAAAGACAATGTTATAGTAACAAGTGCAGTTTAAAACCCAATTCTTATCCTTATTTGTTCCTAATATTTATTTTCCTTAAGGAATGGGGTGAGTCACGAAATATTTATTTGATAGATGAGAACTTTAAGTTGGACTAGTGAGCAGGATAAATAAGTCAACCTTTGAGCACATGGGCTTTCATTTGTCTTACGGTAGGTATCATCTTTGACTCGACAAAACCTACATCTGCACTCACCTGTCTTGTCGTTGAGTAGTAAAGGACAGAAGTATTTTCAAGTTCTGGTCAGACTATGTTGTAATTTAACTGTGTTTAAATTACACATGTGGAATGTTAATGAGGGAAAATGTTTACCACTATAGCATTGGATCAAAAAGTTTATTTTATTACACAGTGTTTTAATAAATGGTTTATTCTGTTTACTTCATTTGAATTGTCATTATTGCAATTTTATGCACAACCTTAAACTTAATAAACTAATTTGTCAAGTGAGTGGTTTCATTTAATTTGAAAAATTTATATACTCTTTCATTTGGTAATAAGAAAATTTTAAGTTTATTAACAGGAAAAATATAAATGTGAGAAAATACTTAAATCGTATCCAACTCATTCACATTTAGTGTGGAGGTTATCTTGTAACAATTTATGGACCACAAGTTCATTTTGAATCTTTCCATTATAGAGGCTCCAGCCAAGAATTTTAAAAACCCAAATTTTTAAATCTTAAACATTTATTTCTGTAGTTTCAGAGTTTGCCAATCTGAATCTTTATTTGAATTCTAAAGAATGTGGATACATAAAAGAATGTTAAAAATACTGGGGGTGCCAAAAAAATGTATACAAGTGGACACTGGTCAATGTTGCTCAAGCAGTAGTTCACCATCATCAGAAGTGTCTGGATGCTGATGGTAACCACTTTGAGCACCTCTTGCAACTGCAGAAGTCAAATATGACTTGTATTCATCTTTTGTTATTGGTATATATGGAGTATTACAATTTTAATAGTTCTTTCTTAAAATGTATATACATTTTTTGGCACCCTCTAATAATAATTCTAATAAAAATTAGAATTTTGTATGTGTTCACATTGACTACTATTAATCAGATTTCTCTGGAAATTTGCTTTATTAATGTATTTTCTCAACTGTCTATAGAAAAAATTAGTTACAATATATAAATATGTTCGACTATTTGAATGTTTGTCATGGCAGTACACTATTTTAGCAGCTCTTTGACCTTTCTAAAAGGTTATACAATGTGAACCACCTATTTGGCTTTGAAGTGAAGAGAAATTTTAAGAATGTTGAGTTAGTTGGAATGACAATATGTAAATGAAATGTGGAGGATGGTGATAATAAATTGATTTTCCACATAGCAAAACTGCAGGCTCAACACCTAACAGCTCTCTATTACACATCAGCATCTGAGGGTAGAAGAGGAAGTGGGACCAAGCCCCACTGACCCTGTGCCTCCTAGGATGGGAGCAGCTCATCTGCATAACCGTCGGAAGGTTGTTTGTGCAGAAAGGGTGTGCTGTGCCACTTCATTATGAGTTCCAGTGAAAAGAAGCATTGAACAGGTTTTTCTTTCCATTTGATGAAACGGTGTTGAATTTTACTAGTGTATTAAAAACAGACGTTTGTCATCTTTATTTAATTTTCCATCTATGCAAGTTGCATTCTTGTATCACAGCTGACATCTAAGTCAGTCTGACCCTATCACACCCATTACTATCTTTTTATAAAAATGTCCTCTTTACTTATCCTGAAGTGGAATTAATAAACTCCGCACATAATTAAAATGTATATAATAATTGTAATACAGAATAGAAATAGAAATAAGAGGAAAGTAATTTATAATTCATTTGTATTTCAGTATATAAATGCTTGGGCATAATTACCTCAGAAGACAATGAAATAGGCCGATATGTGTGTGGATGTGTGTGGGTGTGAGCACTATATGTAGACTTGTGACTCAGACACATGAGCGTTTCCATTGATGGTAAGATTTTAACCCCCTACAATGATGGATCATGCGTAGTAGAGTTCTGAACAAAACAATGTGCAATCTTGATTTATATGTTAGTTGCATATTTGGAAACTAATAAGTTTTAGAGCTATGCAAAACTACTTCATGTTTATATGTAAAAAGAAGTTAGGTTCTAGGTTCAGATAATCATAAACTGATTTTTCTACTATATAAATGAACATTTAAAAGTTTCATGTGAGATTGTCCCATATGTTGCAAGACATTGAACGTCCCTGGCTTCCACCCACCAAGTTGCCAGTGGTGCCATCAGTCTGTGTGCCATCCAAAGAAGGCTCACATTTCCAAAACATCCCCTTTAGAAGTAGTATCGGCTTTGGGAGCACGAATCTAAGTGCTTGTAAAGGCAATCACATGCATACTTGGCTGCCACAGTCTCCCAGAAACACCCTAAAATGACAGACACAAACTAAGTCCTTTAAATGGTATAACGGGCTCAGGCTTTTAAACGCTGCGATCCTAAAAAAGTGCAGAGAGCCAGATCTTGCTGCTCTTGTCTAGAGGTAAAGAACTCTAAGTTAGTATTTAATACCTAGGACACACGTGGTTGGTGAATATTCACTTGGCAGTCTTCTAGGCCTAGGCCTAGAATAAGCTCCAAATTGTTTCATTTGAAGTTGATGTAGAAGCCATTAGGATCAGGGAAAAAAAAATTTTTTAAGTGTGCCTTTAGAAGCTTAGTAGACATCTGATAAGAAAGGCAACTATTTTAAAAATGCTTTGTTGCTTTTTTAAGATATTGCCAAGGGCTAACTTTGGGTAAAAAGAAAATTAGAAAATGTTCATGTTTACTTCAGTAAGCCCTTGTTTAAAAAAATAGTTAAAGGAAAAATATTACTGATTTGAGTATAAGGAAAATTGAAAATTGAAGCACAAATAATTTAAAATTATGTAAGTTATTTTTATATTGAACGTTTGAGTGATATAACAAAATACATGAGAAAAGCTTGCATGGAAGTTCCTTTTTTGCCATCTTTACCTCATTACATTTCTGCCATGGTAAGGTTTTGTTCAATAAAATATGTTTCACAGAAACAGTATCTTCTCTGCATTTTGATAACTCACTTTAGTGTCTGAGAGCTGATACTCTACAGCCAGGATACCTGGATTTGAATCCCAGTGCCACCATTTATTTGTGTAACCTTGAGCAAGTTACTTCACCTCTTAGACACACCTCGTGTACATTATAAATAATAGTAATACGTACTGACCTCACTACATCATTTTGAGACTAAATGGATTTTTAATACACGTGTAAAACTCTGAGAACAGTTTCTAGTACAGGCTAAGTGCTACTGTTGTTCATTTCCAGAAGTTCCTTTACTGTAATGGAGGTGGCACTTTAATGTGTTTGTAGTTATGGGGTAAAGCACTCCTAACTGTTCTCAGTAAGAATTTTGTAAGAAAAAGTTAATTGTTGGAAACGTTAGATTACTTGTAGCACTGTGAGCTTCTGTGAAAGATGGTAATGAGGTTTTAATGACTTGCCTGTTACATTTTTCTAATCATTCGATCAACATGATTTCTAGATTTTATATTAAGAAAAACATTTGTAAATGTTGAGCTCTCGGTTTCATTTTAGGTTTTTCATCTCAGTAGAAAGATTTCATTGGTTTCTACAAATATAGAGGTACATTTTTTGGACCACTTAATTTTGGTGATATCCATATGGTTTAGAAAATCAACCTTTTTTATAGCCCTCAATTTTCACCTTCATAGCCTTTCAGAGCAGAGCAGAGCAATCAGTGTGCTGCTTTCTTGTCTGTGCACTTGATAGAAACCTGAGTCAGTGATTAGAACCAGAACCTGCTTTTCTTTCTTTTCTTTCTTTTTTAAACAGGAATTTGGGGGAACCGTATTTTTTCCAGGGCTCATCAGCTCTAAATCAAGTTGTACTTCAATCTAGTTTTGGAGGGTGCAGTTCAGCTCCAAGTGCAGTTCAGGTCCAAGTCCAGTCGCTGTTTTCAATCTAGTTGCAGGGGGCGCAGCCCACCATCCCATGTGCGAATTGAACTGGCAACCTTGTTGTTAAGAGCTCGCGCTCTAACCAACTGAGCCAGCCAGCCGCCCCGAGAACCTGCTTTTCTTTAGGTTGGCTGCAAGCAAGCTTTTCCTGGGTGTGTATGGCTGTGGTATATAGCACGGTAGTTAAGACTGATTTTGGTGTCACTCAGCCGGGCTTGGAATCTCAACTCTATTGTTTACTACCTGTGTGATCTCACACAAAATCCTTAACTTCTCTGTGCCTATTTCTGCAACTAAAATGGGAATAACAATAGTCTCTATCTCATAGAGTTGTTATGAAGATTACATGAATTAATACATGTTGACTGCTAGAACAGTGCCTGAAACAAGCTCTGAGTACATGTTAGCCATTATTATAGATCACTACTGCCACAGCTAATCTCTGCCTTAAATTAGAGAATGGGCTTCAAGGAAGGTTTACAGTGATGCTTCTTGTAAGAATTATGATGTTTGTGTGCACCCACAACTGATGAAGAACTGTCAACATGGGTTTTTAGGAGAGTGATTTTCACCCCTCTTATATTAATTAACCACATCACCACATCTCACATCTGAAAAACACATTTCCCATCAGCAACGTTGGGCTCTCCCACAGTGGTTTCCAAAGAAGTGTGTGTGTATAAACAGGGCACGGAGGAGAGTTAGAAAAAGCTGCCCAGATGAAAATCTGTTAAAAACTTTTGGAACCATTTCAGCGCAGATGAAGTGTCATCTCAGCCTCTCAGGAGCTACCTACTATTTAAATTTATCTGGAATTCTAAAAACAACTGAATTATTTGTACCAAAATTTTAGTGTACTACAATAATCAGAATTCTTGCCAGACCACCAGGGGTGTGACTTTATAAATCCAAAAAATACACAGCATAGAACAAGCTTTGTGAGGTTGGTGTAATCATCTAACTCAAGTGGTAATTTTTAGACCATTGTAAATTAACCTCTGCTGTGCTAACTCCTGCTCTGCTTTTTCTGCTTTTATAGAAATTACATATTTATAACATTTATAAAATGTATTACTTATAGTTTGCCTACTATATTTAAGGCTTTGCCATAATGGCAGAAAGAATTTGAATCTAATAAGTCTTCTATCTTCAGAGACTGGGGTCTGTTAGGGAATGTTAGATTTACAACAGAATTGTGAAGTGTAATGTAGTAAATCTAAGAAACAGTGCTCTGTGCAATAGAAGGGGCAGAACACATTGGCTTGCAGCATAATACAGTGTCTGACTATAAGGACCATTTCTTGTGGAGATTATGAAAACCCTTTTCTATTTTAATAATATGTGTGTGGTATGTATGTGTTCCATAGCATTTCTGGAGAGAGCAGTTGTTTACATTGCTTCAACTTCCTTACCTACCTACCCGGCCTTCGGTTCCGTCTCCACTTCACTTACTTACACTTCTATTTGCCTGGGTATATCCTTCTACATAGGCCAAGAGGAGCAGGAGGCCTGCCCACTGACAAAAAAGTCCCTCCTGAGGAAAAAAAAGACATTTAAGATCTTTTTTTTTTTTTGAAGGATATAGATTTCTGTATTCCAGTAGTGTAGTCACTAGCTCTGTATGGCTATTTAAATGTTAATTTAATTAACATTTAAATTTCAGGCCCTTAGTCCTACTAGCCACATAGTAGTCACATGTGGACAGTGACTTCCATATTGGATATCACAGAATAGAACATTTCCATCATGGAAGAAAGTTCTGTTGGACATGCTAGTGTAGATCATCCATTTATAAGGTTATTGTATCAGAATCCAGGAATCATGGGAACCTCAGTTACATCAACAGTTAACAAGTGTTCGTGCTGCTGCATGTGCTTCCTTTTCATAAACTCTGAGAACTGGAAAGGATCTAAGAGTTCATTTTGTCCCCGAAATGACATCTTTGTGTTTATATCTTTTTAAAGGCTGACTTGTAAAGCAAAATTTTTTAATGGGCCTTTATCACATGTCCATTATGACATAAATCTGGATAGTCCTTGAATAAAATTATGTCTCAAAAATACAACACTATAAAAAAATACCATGTTACAGGCTGCAGCAGCACTTTTATATCTATTTCCCCAATTCTAATTTTATACAGAGATTACAAAGTAATTATTGTAGTCTGAAACTAAACTGAAATAGCACATGGAGCCTTTTAGTAATAAAATGGTTGCTTCCACAATTGTCCTGAGAAATTTAAACTGTTTGGAAAGATCTGAATCTAATGCTCTTACCTAGCTCTCTGATACCACCCTTGCTGCCTCAGTGTCTGCACAACACTCAGCTTCTATATTAAAGAATATTATCAGTCAACAGAACACTGCCTAATGAGGCCATATTCTCCACAAAAGCTTATATTAAAGAGCTGGATATTGGGCAACAGAATTGAAAAGATACTGCACAAAAGAAGACAATGGGAAGTTAGCCCATGAAAAGATGCCTAACATTGCTCAGGAGAAATGCAAGTTAAAATCACAATGAAACATCCACACCCCACACCCCTAGAAGTCAAGTTAACAAGATTGATACCAACAAGTCTTGGTGAAGATGTGGAGGACCTGGACACTCACATGCTGATGGGAATGAAAACTGGGATTGCCACTCGGGAAAATAGTAAGGCAGTGTTGTAAAGTTCAATAGACATCTACCCTATGACCCAGCATTTCTTTTCCTAGGTATTTGCCCAAGAGAAATGAAAACATGTACACACACACGCACATACACAAATAGATGAATATTCAAAGCTGCATTTTTCATATTTATAATAGCCCCAAAGTGGAAACAACCCAAATGTCCATCAACAGAATAGTGGTCTATTCACAGAATGGAATGCTACTCAGCAGTAAAAAAAAAAAAAAGGAACAAACTACTGATACGTGCTGCAACATGGATAAATCTCAAAACATGTTGAGCAAAAGAATGCAGAACAAAAAAGTACTTAATGCTATGATTTTGTTATATGAAGTTCAAGAACAGGCAAAACTGATGGATAGAAATCAGAAGAACAGCTGCCTCTCAGTGGGGGTATTGACTGGAAAAAGCACAGAAAGCTTTCAGTGGGGATGGAAAAGTTCTATGTAGTGATTTCGGTGACAGTGACATGAATGTTTACATTTGTCAAAACTCATCTAACTGCACACCTTAGATCTGTGCAGTTTATTCTATGTAAAATAAACCTGAATTATTTTCAAAAAGAGAGATGGGTATTATTATTCAGGACCACAAGCAACACCCTTTTACATTTGCTACTAAGTGGAAAATACAAGAAAATGCATTAATGGTTTCTTAATGGTTGTTCCATTTGTCTTATTGTTCAACTCTTCAAGGAAGCACTCAAATCAAAATAATTGTGTTTCTCATCTGTTCTGGCCCCTGTGGAGGTAACCTGAGAAAGCTTGGAGCTCATTAGAAGTGCTACGTTTTCAAGAAGTTTATCAAAATGCAGAAGAAGTAAGTAATGGAAGACGTGATTTTTTTTTTTAAAGGGAAAGTTTTGTTCATTCCAACTCTCTTCTAGGACACTTTTCAGGGTTTTAAATGTACAAAATATGGGAGCTGCCCTCAAATTATAAGGTGAAAATTTTAGTGTAGCCTGAAGTTCCTCACGGACCTCTGAACTCTGACAACGCTAACTCAGACCTTTTCTAAAAAGCTTAAATCTTAGGGATACAAGATATGGACTTGGGTCTTTCCCATACCTTATGCTTAAAAAAGCGCTTGACGGTCCTGAGGTGCTGGGTTTCTGTCGGCCCAGAACTGAGATCTTGTGCGTATAGACGTCCTAATAAAACTCAGGAATGCTGGAGTCCTCCCAGCTCCACCGCAGCCCTGCTGGTAGCTCCTTTGGTGACTGCAAAGTGAAAGGACTTACTCTTGAAGTCCTTGTGCCCCCAAAGCCCTCAAACCCACCATCTAACCACGAAAATGTCCCAGGTCCTCCCAACTTAGCTCAGACCAACCTTCTGCCAGCTCCACCCTCGTGGACCAGGTGGGAGGGGGCCCAAGTGCTCTGCATAAGACCTGCCACCATTCAGGGGTCACGTGGATCCAGTGGTCTCATTGATCTGTGGGAGCTGCGTGCCCTCTCCAGGCCAGCACCCCGCCCTGCCCCAACATTCAGTTCTGGGTACCGTCACCTGCTGGAGACCGTCACCTGCAGGAGACCATCACCTGCTGGAGACCGTCACCCTCATCCTGCCCTTCACCCCTGGTTAGGGCAGACAACATGAGAACGCAAGCTCTCCAGGTCGCCTTGCTTTCTCTTAAATCTAATCCCAAGTAGTTCTTTACATCCCCTTTCACATCTCCATCTCCCACTCCTCCCCATCTTCTGAAACTCCTTCTCTCTGCCCTCTGATATTTGCACCAACAAAAATGTCCTCCATCCCCATCCTTCTTTGTAAGTTCCCTTCACTTTCTTTTCTCACTAACACCTGGTTCTCCCCTGAAAACACTGCTTCTTCTGCACTGCAACCCTCCTGCTCCCCCCAGGCCCCGGAACCCGGCAACGTGAACATGTCTTCCTTTCTCTCCATTGCTGCTTCCCTCTTTCAAAACACCCAGCGTCAACTCTCATGTCGTGAGACCACCACTCACTACATCTCCTTGTGGCCCCCCAGTCACTTCCCTTCATCCTGTGAATATGCTAGCTCCACACTGTCAGTTTCTCCATCACTACTCGGGATAATTTCAATAGTCACATGGATGATGCTTGTAATACTCTGGCCGCTCCATCCCCTGACCCCCTGTCCTCCAGCGATCTTGTACTCTCCACCCCCACCCTGGCCACTCACTCCTGTGGTCAGACCCTTGAGCAAAACTCCTCAAAAGAGTAGCGTATACTGACTGTCTCCAGTTTATCTCCTTTCATTCTCTAGTGAACTGACTCGAACACGGTTTCATCACACGATTCCATTGAAACTGCTCATCAAACGCCCTAGTGACCTCCAAATTGCTAAGTTTCAAATTTTTAGTAAAGTAGCATCTCAAACCACTGTTAACCAAGAATACATGAACTTTGTCTCCCCTACACACAATGCAGCACAACAAGGCAGTGATGTCAAATACCCTTCATCACAATCACCAACAGAAATATTTCAAAGTCAAGTTTGCAACTAACAACTAGACGTTGGGAAAATTCTAAGTTAAGAGAAACATAAAGCTCTCAGACAGGGTTCTTTTACCCTGAAGAATAAACGCCAGTGTGCCACTCACTTGACAACACTGCTAGGCTTTTCGCTTTGTTTTGTTTTTCCTTTATGCCTAGTATACCATCCCATTTATAAGTACCCATTATTATAAATAAATCAGCATTGTTTACCCTATTTACTGTTCCTTTTTGGCTTCACAAAGAAACCAGTCAATAAACGTATGGACAGCAGTCAGTTCTCCGTGCTCATCCTGCCAGAGCTGCCAGCAGCAGTTGCCACCGTGGATCACTCTCTTCTTGACCCCCTTTCCTCTCTTGGCTGCTAGGATACCAACATCTGCCAGCTTGCTTTCTCTGCCACTGCCCTTCTCACCTCCCCGACCTCCAGGGCTCAGTCCTTAGAGTTCTCTGCTCTTGCCCCCAGAGTGTCACCTCCAGTCCCATGGCTTTAAATGCCATTTACACAGTGGGTGACTCCCAGTGGTTATTTCCAGGCCAGGCCTCTCCCCTGCGCTCCAGGCCCAGAAGATGACTTACGTGTAAGACGTCCACTTGGAGGTCTCAGGGGCAGCTCCGGGTGAACAGGTACAGAACTGAGTTTTTGATGATCCCCACAACCTACTCTTCCAGAGGATTTCCGACTGAGCTAGGGAAGTTCATCCTTCCGGTTACTCAGGCCCAAGACTTTGGGGTCAATCTTGTCCTTTTTCTTTATGCAACACCCCACATTCAACTCATTAGCAAACCTTCTTGCCCCTTCCACTGACCTCTCACCAGCGTTACTGCCAGTGGCTCCAAACGGATTTTGTTTTCACCCTTGCCGCCTTCAGTCTGGGATCCTGTTAAAATGTCCATCCAATCATCGCAATCCTCTGATGGAAACTTCTAGTGGCAACCCAGCTCTCCCAGGTGAGCGCAGCCATCTACAGACCCGTTGGCTGAATGCAGCCCCGTGAGTCAGACCAGCAAAGCAAAGAATCACGAGAAATAATAAGTCAGTATTTTAGGCCATGAAGCTTTGGGTAGTTTGTAATACCACAATTTAAGATATTATATCTTTTACTTACTTTGTTTATTGACAGTCTCATCCACTAAAATGTAATCTCCATAAAGACGGATTTTTGTCTCTTGTTTTCTGTTGCACACCCAGTGCCTAGAATAGTGCCTGATACAATAGGCTGTCTCTCTTTCCTCTCTCTCTCTCTCTCTCTCTCTCGAATGAATAGACTGAATAGACAAATGAAAACCATGCCAGGAGAATTATGTGTGAATTTTAGTACTCAATTCTACCTTTACTAATTTCCTTTTATACATCAAGGTCATTACTTGCAATGTAATGTTAGCTATGAGGTGTTTAAGTCTCCCAACTGAATCTGTTTTCTTTAGCATGACACACGTCAGAGTCCAGCCTTCCATCATAGCCCCTCCTATATTCAGAAATCAGGTTTTCATCTCATTCGCTATTACCAAATGACCCTAAAGTTACTACTGCGTATTAAACTTAAGGGTGTTTATATACTTTACAATATTTTTTTTATTTAACGTAACTCTCCTCACTCTACCAGTGGACATTTAGCTGTTTGGGGCATGTAGTCATTATTAAAACAATCAGAGTCTTGTTTAGAGAGGCAGATGTTGAAGTTATGCCATATTATGAACCCTAAGGTTCCATATTTATGAATTTAGTTTATGATAAAAACAAGAAATTTTAAACATTTCTATAGATTCTTTTGTTCCCATTAAAGCCTTTGCAACTTCTTCTATGTTAAGTAGCCTCAAAGCAAAAATTTTCACTGTCTATTATTGGTATGACTTTTAAGGAAGTCAGGATTCCTGCTGATAAAAGGATTTTTCCTTTAGATGCGCAACAATCATTTCATTATCAATTGGAATAGAGCTGAACTAGATGTTTGGTGTTATCTTAGGTTAGTACAAAAGTAATTGCAGTTTTTGCAATTATTTTTAACCTTTTCAACCGCAATTACTTTTGCGCCAACCTAATACCATACTACC
This sequence comes from Rhinolophus sinicus, assembly GCF_036562045.2. Lineage (NCBI taxonomy): Eukaryota > Metazoa > Chordata > Mammalia > Chiroptera > Rhinolophidae > Rhinolophus > Rhinolophus sinicus. Next base: position 39,365,061 of record NC_133759.1, read on the forward strand.
GCACAAGACTTATAACTAGCAATGTGCCCTTTTGATAGGAAACAGCGCAAGAATCATTTCTAAACGTAGATCCATCTTCTTCTTTGACCCCATAGTCTCTCTGTGCCACAGGAGCAGTCTCGAGTGAAAAAAAGCCCTTGACTAGAGAGTGGGCTCCCAAGTTCCTAGTCCAAATCTAGCACTTATTTTTTTTCTAATCCCAGTTTTCTTCACATACAGTAAGAGCTTAGACAAGGTTAAGGTGACTTACATTATATTTAACTCTAAGTCTGTGACTGTTGGATAATGTTTAGCGTTAATAAGAAAATGCTTGGTTTACAATGACATTTCCTGACAATGAGAAAATTCATTGCTCCCTCCTCAATGCTCCCCTTAGATTTGGTGCCTAGGTCTGTGATGGCCTTTAACCACCTGATATCATGGTCATTGTGTTAAATGGAATGATCAAACATAAAACCTGAGCCCCCAGACCCAACCTCCTCTCTCGTGATGGGAGAGCTGCCCCTTCCTCCTAAAACTCTTCACCTGTGCTGTGAACTCCTCCTGTATTTTAATGCATGCATATATTGTAACCTTGCCCTCTACACTGGATCCTTCTATCAGCTTTTTACATGCTACCATTCATTTTTTCCTTCTCCCCCACAACCCCTACATTTATCTCTCCTTCTCTTCACAACTGAAACTCTTCTGGTGCAATCCCCACTTTTTTCCATCTTCCTTTCCCATGGCTGCCATAATGAATTACCACAGATTTGGATAGCTTAAAACAACTACAATTTATTCTCTCATGGTTCAGGAGACCAGAAGTCCAAAATCAAGGTATCAGCAGGGTTGGTTCCTTCTGAAGCCTCTGAGGGAGAATCTGTTCCATTCCTCTCTCCTGACTTCTGCTTGTTGTTGGCAATCCTTGACATTCCCCCACCTCCATGTGCACTGAGCCTTCTCTCTGTGTGTCTCCTCTGTGTCTGTTTCCAAATCTTCCAAATCTCTCTCCTTTTCTTTTAAAGACACCAGTCATCGTATTTAGGGCCCACCCTAATCTAGCATGACTTCATTATAACTTAATTACATCTACAAAGTTCCTATTTCCAAATAAGGCCACATTCACAGGGGTTTAGGACTTGAACAAATCATTCAACCCAGTATAGCTCCCATGATGGTTCCATGGCCCATTGGGTGTTTGTGGCTTATGGACCCTGGTAACACACCTCGTCCTCCCTTTGTCCCTTCAGTCCTATGGGTGGAAGCAGCTTTTGCTAGAGCTAATCTCTGAGTTGCTTCACCAACCCCTATTTATTTTATATATATATATTTTTTTCTTTTCTTTTGGATATCTATATATATATCTATATATATATCTATATCTATATCTATATCTATATCTATATATATATATATATATATATATATATATATATAGCCAAAAAATGTGTACACATTTTAAGAAAGGAAAACTGTATTAAAATTGTAATTCTCAATATATACAGATAACAAAAGATGAATACAAGTTACGTTTGACTTCTGCAATTACAAGAGGTGCTCAGAGTGGTTACCATCAGCGTCCAGACACTTCCAATTACGGTGAACTACTGCTTGAGCAATGTTGACCAAAGTCAATATATATATATATATATATATATATATATATATATATATATATATATATATATAATACAGGGGGTGCCAAAAGAATGTATACAAGTAGACACTTTGGTCATATATATATATATATATATATATACACATATATATATGTATATGTATGTGTGTATATATACATACACACACACACACATAAATATATATAAAACTCTTTTCTCATTTCTTTAAGAAAACTTCAATTGTCTCTAGAACTCGGTTGAAGAAAATCCAGTAGGACTACCAACTGGTTTTACTATTCAATATTTCAACAGAAAAGACAAAAGTGCTTGAAAACTAAAGTTTTGTAAGGAAATTCTGTGACTACATTGGAACAATAATAGTCTAAAATTCATCTAGTTCCACATCTTGTCTGTTTAATATTTAACAAGTTTTAACCAAAAAGATATCCTTGATTTCTTCAAAGTATTAAAATATAAAGTGTGGTCCACTGTTGTTGGAAAAATAAAGACCCTTTGCTTTCCTTTCAATTGAGAGCTTCTACAAAAAAAAAAAAAAAGCAAAAATTTTACTATGGAAAGAATTAACTCAGAATTTGAAGAATAATCTGAGTTCTGTGGGTGTCCTAATGCTAACATATTAATCTGCTGTGAACTTACCCTGCTACACAATGGGATTTATAGATGATGTAATATAGAATTGTATACCTGAAATCAATGTAACTTTACTAACAATTGTCAACCCAATAAACTTTAATTTAAAAAGAAAGAAAGAAATAACTTACCCTGCTCAAAATAACTTGTTTCTGGGACCATATAGTATTGAGTTATATTACTTCATAAGTCTTGATCCTCAACTAGATGTGCTATTGCTCCATGCAGAGAGCTGTAAAGGAAAGTCACACTCTTACCAGAAACCTTGCTTTTCTATTTTCCTTACCATAGGATGTATTTTCAAAATTTGAAATCCTTAGAAAGAGAAACAAGTATACACTATTACTAATCGTTCACCTAAACTTTTTGTTATGTTCTTTTTGTTGTGTGACATCAGGGCATTTTAAACTTTAAGGACATACACATGGTAAATAATGTTTTAAACCACATAATGCCAAATGTAATGCAACACCTGGGTAAAGAGCATTTTTTTCTTTTCTCCAGGTTACAAAATTAGTCATAAGAGACACTAAAATATTTTCATTGTTTTTCTCCCATTATAAAAGTTGATTTTTCTTTCACAATGAAATAGTTCCTCTTCGCACATAACAGACTTTAATCTTTTTTTGTGCAGAACATAGTCAATCATCTCAGTGCAATAGTTAGAAATCTTCCATGTCGATTAATCCTATCTGCCTGTCTTCCCGCCCCCCCCCCCCAGACCCCACAGCTTTCCAAGCCCATGTGAAACCTTGAGTTGGCCATTTTAGGCTAGGCGGCTATTGGACATAGGAACCCACCTTTTTCCACGTTGCTTAGGTCTCTCCTGCCTCCAATCTGCATATCTGAAAAGCTTAATTTTGGATCAGGTTTTAATGACTGATAGTCACCATTTAAAAGCTAATATTTTTTGAGCACTTCTTTGTGCCAGGCATTGACTTCTCTCAAGAACTTACTCAATAATTAACATTTATTATCTCTGTTTTCAGTTAATGGGACTGTAGCTCAGAGAAGTTAAGTAACTTGTGGAAGGTCACACAGCTAGGACTTGCTAGAGACAGGATTTAGCTTTCCCAAGCAGTGCTGGAGTTAGTGCTCATAACCATTGGGCCACATCTCCAATCCAAGACTTCTGGTACTTTTTCTCATTGGTGCAGGGTGCCTTGAATATGCCCAGCACTTGGCTCTGCTTCTAAGCTAAGAATTCAGTGCTGTTCTTTAACTGGATCTACAATTACTATTTCATTAAATTGGGACCTGGACCCTAAGTGTTAGCAATCACACAGTGCTCCATTTTAAAAAAGACCTCTTTCTTTTTGCAGGTGGGTAAAACTTAAAAAATAATGATACCATGTTTCAAATTGCCAGAAGGCAACATATAGTCATTTTGTAACTTCTAAATTTTGTGTTCAAATATTATCTACATTCTGTTCTCATGAGTCAGATCATTTTTAACTACTAAGAGAGTTGTTGATTTTTACCCAGACGGCTTATGCTATTACTGATTAGAAAATAAATATACGAAAAACTTCCTCTTACTTATGAATGACAAAGCTACGTAAAGAGAGTTAAGTCTGTGCTATTCAATATGGTAGCCACTGACCACGCGTGGCTACTGAGCATTTGAAATGCGGCTGGTTTGAACTGAGATGTGTGGTAAGGGTAAAATACAAAGCAGACTCTGAAAGCTCAGGGCACAAAAAAAGGTGGTAAAATATCCCGTGAGCGACTTTTCTATCAATTACATGTTGAAATGATAATATTTTGCATATAGTGGGCTAAACAAAATATATTATCAAAGTTAATTTCACTTGTTTCTTTTTACCTTTTTAATGTGGCTACTAGAAAATCTTTCATTCCATCTGTGGTTTTGCATGTATCTATTGGATGGGGCTGGATTAAGAGCTTACTCAGAGATAAAAGAAAGTATTAGTGCCAGTGGATTCAAGCAGTTTGCAGTATACAAATTCATCAATGAAAAGCATTCTTTTTTCAGTGAGGAGGTTAAATATCTATGTGATGACAATTCTACCATTTTCTCAAAGTTCTGCCCTGTTAGACTGAGACTGTATTCATGAGAACCACAGGAAAAGGCATTTCCTCCTCAGGAGAGATTCTCAGACTGATTTTTCACTACTTAGAAATGTGGACTCAGGATGACATATCAAGAACAAAAAAAGTACCAGCTTTTCTTGTGTGGGTTTCAAAGCATCTGGCATGGTTCCAAGCAGTGGTCACTCATGCAGATCGCCCATTTCTAGCATTGGGGTGATGGTTTACAGCACAGCGGTGCAAAGCCAAAGGGCACCCACGAGTTCATTACATAATTCTTGGTAGCATGAGGCCAAGTGTGTATCTATCTGCTCTGGGGAACGGTGGGCAGGCTCTGCCACGCAGACTGAGGCGGTCATGATGATGTTTTGACAGTGTGTGCTCAAGGTTGTTTGTTTGGAAAAAGACTAACCAGCTTTTTTCCCCTCCCCCTTCCCCTCTCTCTCTCTCTATTCCCCCCTTTTAAATACTCTGGCATAAAACTGAATGACTTTGTTTTCAAGTTGCCTTAGCCTTGCTTTGTGAAGAAAAAGCCTGAGTATTCTTTCCCTGTAGGACACAAGTGTTATTTTTGGAGCAGAGGTTCTTAAGCCTGATCTCTGTCTAAACCAATTGCTGTTCTTTGTGAGGCTGTGGTCTGGGGCGGCTGCAAGTGATCTCGGTGGAGGGAAGTTTCCTGGCTTCATGAGGGAACTTGGGCAAAGATGTGGAGGGGCCATCCTGAAACTCCAGTGCCCTGGGTCTCAATACGAGGCTCCTTCACGTACAGATCGCGCCCTTGGAACAGTCTCGACTACATGTGTGAAGTGGTCTGCTTTTCCTATTTGTGTCATTTCATAGGATGTTTGAGGTCAAGGTGACTCCCCCTCCCCCCTTTCAACCCCTGTACTTTAGGTCACAGATTCCCCAGAACTAAGAAAGCCATAGCTGGACAATCACTGCAAGTCACAAGCTGTTTGGGGTGCACTCTGAGGGCTGCAACTTGAGTCCCTGAGGGCCTCTGGGAACAGGTCTCAGGACTGAGCGTTCAAAGCGTCCCCTTCTGTAACCTGGTCTGCCTCAGGCTGCTAGACACGAGGAGGAAAATCTCTCCAGCTTCTCACAGCTCTGCTTTCTGACCTGTCGTTCCTGGGAGTTTACAGAGCTTCAGCCTGCTAGGAAACACGTAAAATTAGAAACAGTTGAAAACACTGTCAGCAACAAATAGCACCTCACTCTGACTCCCTTCCTTTGGAAATTGGTAGCTATGTATTCAGGGAGCAGGTGTGTGTGGAGAAAGGCCTGGTGATGACCAAGGAGATCTTGCAGGTGTGTCAAGCTGCTGCCACCTCCGGGCATGGGAGGTGACCTGTGGTGTGTCCTTTCCTGGCGGGCTATACATAGCCAGCAAAGCTTCTTACAGGAGAAACCTCTTTCTGCAGCCCCCACCAGTCCCACCTGCAGACAATGGGCCTTCCTATAAATCCCCTGGAAGATTCTAAGTCTTGGAATCTAAACCAGACAGCTGGCCCCCAGACCTGACCGCGTCTCCCTGCAGCCCTCCATCTTTCCCTTTCTTTTCCTGGGGAGCCTGCCCTGAGCTCTGCCATGGTCGACATGGGAGGCCTGGACAACCTGATGGCCAACACCGCCTACCTGCAGGCCCGGAAGACCTTGGATGGCAACCGCAGGGTGCTGCCCCGGCCGCAGTGCTGCGCCCCCCTCCACCAGGCCCTGCCCCTGGACTTCCACAGCCTGTGCGAGGAGCAGCCCATCGGCCGCCGCCTCTTCAGGGACTTCCTAGCCACGGTGGCCCCATACCAAGAGGCTGTGGTCTTCCTTGAGGAGGTGCAGAGCTGGGAGCTGGCTGAGGAGGGCCCGGCCAAAGGAAACACACTACAGGGGCTGGTGGCCACTTGTGCAGCTGCCCCTGGCCCAGGGAACCCACACCCGTTCCTCAGCCCAGCTCTAGCCACCAAGTGCCAAGCAGCCACCACTGAGGAAGAGGGAGCTGCCCTGGTGGCGCTGGCCAAAGCAGAGGCCATGGCCTTCTTGCAGGACCAGCCCTTCCGGGATTTCCTGGCCAGCCCCTTCTATGACAAATTTCTGCAGTGGAAAGCCTTTGAGATGCAGCCGCTGGCAGACAAGTACTTCACTGAGTTCCGTGTGCTGGGGAAAGGTGGTTTTGGAGAGGTAAGTGTCTCAGAGCAGCCAGGATGGAAGATGAAGGATACAGCATAAAAAGGGTTTTATTTTGCCCTTTTTAAAAAAATCTCAAGGGAACTTCCTTAAAACTAATTTCAGTGCCACATGTGGAGACTTATTAGCTCCCTCTCACCTCTTCTTTCTCATCACCATGTGAAATAAAATGAGAATGGCATAGGAAAGACAAACAGAATGTGGAATTGGCCAAGAATCTTTATCACAGCATGTACACCAGGAACACACTAAAATGCCCTGACATTTGGAGAATGGCAGCAACGTATGATGGAATTGCTGCCACCAATTAAGGAGAGCGCCCTTTCCCCAGAATTGTGGTAATGGAAGTAATTTGAGGAAAACTTCAGATAGCTAAGAAAACACTGGTCTTGAAGTAAAGCCAAGAATTCATTTTGCACTACTGCTGTGCTCAGCTCTCTTATTTCTCCAGTAGAAAAAAATTTTGAGGTAAAATTCACATAACATAAAATTAACCATCAACCATTTTAAAGTGTACTGTTCAGTAGCATTTAGTACATTACAATGTTGTCTAACTATCACCTCTATCTAGTGCCAAGATATTTTCATCACCCCTGTAACCCACTAATAGTAACTCCCCATTTCCCCCTCGTCCCAGCCCATGGCAACCACTGCTTTCTCGTTCTATGGATTGGCCTATTCTGATGTTTCATATAAATGGAATCATACAATATGTGACCTTTTGTGTCTGGCTTCGTTCACTGAGCTTAATGTTTTGGAGGTTCATTCACATGGTAGCATTTATCTGTCCTGCATTCCTTTTCAGAGCTGAATAATAATACGCTATTGTACGGGTTACCACATCTCATTTATCAATTCATCTGTTAGTGGACACGTGAGTTGTTTCCCTTTTTGGCTACTGTGAATAGTGCTGCTATGACCATTCACATACAAGTTTTTGTTGGAATACCTGGTTTCATTTTTCTTCCATATATGTGTAGGAATGAAATCACTAGGTCATAGGTGAATTCTATGCTTGGCGTTTTGAAGAACCACCAAACTCTTCCACATTTTACATTAGCAATGTGCTCAAGGTTCTGATGTCTTCACTTCCTCACCAACACTTGTCATTTTCCCTGTTTTTAGTATGGCCCGCCTAGTGGGGTGAAGTGGTACCTAACTGTGGTCCCAGCTCTTTCTTGAAGAACTCTTCTTAGTTACAGCTTCTCTTTTCTCAGAAGCCTGCCATGACTTCACTTTGGCTGATTTCTACCCCTCCACCTTCCATATCATTCTCTCTCTCTCTCTCCCTCCTCTCTCCAATGCTTCCTACTCCATCTATTCCTCTCCCTTTCTTTCTCTCCTTTAAGGTATGTGCTATCCAGGTGAAAAACACTGGCAAGATGTATGCCTGTAAGAAACTGGACAAGAAGCTCCTGAAGAAGAAACATGGCGAGCAAAGGGCTCTTTCAGAAAAGGAAAGCTTGGCGAGCATCAGCAGCCCTTTCCTCGTGTCTCTGGCCTGTGCCTTTGAGAGCAAGTCCCATCTCTGCCTGGTCATGAGCCTGATGAACGGGGGAGACCTCAGGTTCCACGCCTACAGCACGGGCAGGCGGGGCCTGGCCACGAGCAGGGTGGTCTTCTACTCAGCCCAGATGCCCTGCGGGGTGCTGCACCTGCATTCCCTCGCCATCGTCATCGTCTGCTGGGACCCGAAGCCTGAGAACGTGCTCCTGGATGACCTTGGCCACTGCAGACTGTCCGACCTGGGGCTGGCCGTGCAGATCCAAGAGGGCAAACCTGTCACCCAGAGGGTGAGTGGCTCTCCATCTGCCTCAAGGGTGGGACACAGAGACAGAGAGGAGGGGAGTCAGCAGTTCTATTCCCAGGGAAAACAGAGCCTTGGATTTATTTCTTCTAATTTCCTTTTCCCTAAAGCCTTATGTTGTCATCTTGCCTTACGTGGAGCGGTGCAAGAGCATTAGCTTAACTGGCTGTTTGGGGGCTACTTAGTTCTCCTCGCATTGGAGGCAGAGGAGAGACTTTTTGTGAGTTGGACGTGGTCGGTGCTGAATCCATAGTCAGGGGCTGGTATGTTCCACTGATCACCACCTCCCTGGTGCCATGTTCCTGAAGCAATAGAGCCTTGGTTTCCTCTTCTGCAAATGAGGGCGCTGGATGCTAAAATTCCAGGGTCCTCTCAGGTCTAAGACTAAGAAAAAGAAGAAACCCCTAACTCTTTGCATGTTAAAGTAAATATGTCCTTGCCTTTTGAGTGTGGAGTGGGGGCATGTTTTACATTGGATAAAAGTGAAATTTGAAATGAAAATATGTAGGAGAGAACAGAGGCAGCTGATGTTTATTTTGATCAATTTGGGTCAAAGTGGCTTGCAGAGAATTCTTTGATTAAAAAGGGAACTATCATTAGCAATGTTGCTTAACAATACAACATTTCTGGAATTCTGACAGATATTTACCACTGAGTTTCTGTGCATAAAAGTGGAACTCTCTCCAGAAAGACAAGGCCCTAAGACACATTGTTAAATATTCACTTAAAACTTTGTTTTTGCGCAGTTTTCAGTTTACAAGGCAGAAAAAACAGTCAGGCAAGGAAACGAGAAAAATCACTGCGAGTTTGGGAAATTGCAGGTGATTACATGTGGCTGTACGGTCAAGGTTTTTGACGAGAGGTAGAGGGCTCAGATCATGCAAGGGCATTGGAATGCGTCATTGTGGGGGACAAGAAGCCATCAAAGGGTTTTAAGAAGAGGAACGACATGAGTTGATTTGCATATTTAAAAGATCAATTTGGAAGGAAGATGGGAGGCAGAGAAGCAAGTGAGGAGCCTAATGTCATGGCCCAGGAACCTACATCATCAGCCAGTAGGATTGAAGACATGGGAGTGAATTGGAGCTATTGGGAAGAGGCCTGATGGGAATTCAACACGAGCTGAGTAAGTGGGGGAGGGACAGTGAGGGTCGCTAGCTCCAGTGACCAGAAAGAGGAGCAGAACTGTGAGAAAGTTGGCACGTTCAGCTGTGACTGTATTGCCTCTGAGGCTCCCGTGCGACAGGTGGGTAGAGATGGCCCTGCACCTTTCGACTTCTAGGTCTGGTGCTGTGGAGAAAGGTCAAGGCTTCACATGGGGCCTTGGAGTCATCTGGCTTGGGAAGCCGCGGCACCACTGAGTCATTTGAGAAACAGTGAGGGAGGAGGACTGGGACTGACACCGAGGAGCATCGACAGGCAGGGAACGTCCATGAAGAGGGGCCTTGAAGAGGTTAAAGAAGGACGGCGGAAGCAGGAGTGGCATCATCGCGGGAGCTGTGTCAGTTAAGAGTTGATTTCAGCAGCGTATCACAGAAAACCCAAATAACAGTGGATTAAGCAAGAGAGGGGTTTGTTTTTCTAATGGCACAAGTAGTATAGAGATAACCCGTGGTTGGTATGAGTTCAACAGCTGCAGGATGACGGGATCCACATCTCTGTGATTTTGGTCTGTTCCATGTGTTGCAAGGTGGCCGCTCTAGCCCCAGCCTTCAGGTCCATGCTCCAGGCAGGAGAAAGGAAGAAGGGTCAGGAATAAATGGGGATGCACACAGCGACGGAGCATGCTTCCATTTAAGGAAGTTTCCTGGAAACCCTATCTGACAGCTTCCATTTAAGTCTCATTGGTTAGAACTGTTATCTGGCCACTCTAATCTGCAAGGGAAGCTGACAAATGACTTTTTTATTTTTTTAAGGGGGAGAGGAGCATTCTAGTTAGTAAGGAAGAAGAAAGTCTAGATATGGAGCAGGTGACTGGCAGCCCCTGCCATGGGAGCCAAAGGAGAAGAGGATTTCAGGCAGGAGAGTGGTCCACACGGTCAGATGCTATAGAAGTCACACAGTCTGTGGGATCTGGCGATTAGGAAACCACACTGTCCTCAGTAAGAGCAATTGTCAAGGTCTAAACTCAGACTGTGGAGGTTAGACTGACCTGAAAGTACGCGTAGAGTGAGACGAAGGAAGGAGGGAGGCCAGTCGCTGGAGGAGGACACAGGGAGAAGGATGGTGTTTTAAGGCGGACAGTGGAACAGACTGAGATGCTGAGGCAAGAATCAGGAGAGAAAGTGCTGGTCCTGTAGGAAGAAAAGAGGGTGAATGATGAAGAAACCAAGGACGAGGTGGGAGAGAATGGAGGCCCTTCGATAACACTAACTCCTAAGTGGGCAATGAAGAGGGTCAGGTGGGGGAGGAGGTAGAGTGTCTGCTGGCTGGGACCTTGCTATGGAAATAAGAATGTCATGAATCCATGTCTGTCTATGCACAAAACAAAACAAAAACAAAGTGCATTACTTCAGCATTTTGCATTTATACTGTCAATTATATAGAGTAGAAAGTTTCCTTCTGAGTGTCCCATATGCATGTATCATGCTAATTGCTGATATAGCTCCACCTTGCTGGAGGCTTAGGAGCCACATAGCTTTGTGTCTCTCTCAGAAATCCCTTCACAATCTCCCTCCAGCTCTGTTCATGGGCCAAGAGAATGTTTAAGGACAGTTCCTTCCTTGGTTCCTGGGGTCTAACTCTCCAGCTCTTTTGGAACCTCAGGAAATTTTCTGTACTTCTTTGATATTATCCACTATCATGAATACACTTGGTGGAGAAGCTTACTGCCTAGAGACCTCTGGCACTTTTACCTTTCCTGAGTCTCTCTTTGCCCATGGGGCCAAACTTCAGGGTTTAGACCACTTGCCCCATCTAAAAAGTTTTATGCCCCAGTCTTCAGGCCTGCCACTGAAGCCCAGGGAACCATCAGGAGAGGTGTGGGGGAAAGACTCAGAGAGCAAGACTGGAAGCCATAAAAAGAAAGACAGAAGAAAGGAAAGCCTCCCTCCTTCACTATTAACCCCTCCGCATAGCTAAGGAAAGCCCCTCCATTTCCTGTTTACTTCACATGTATCAGTAGGGCTCCCAAGTGGATTTTAAGATCATTATATTCAAAACATTTCACAGAAGAAATGAAAAGTGACATATTTGCAGGGCTTCTCTAACCACCAACATTTTTTAATGCCAACATTACTGTAAACAGTATGAAGAAGGTGCGAAAGAAAGATCCCCCTGATTCTAAAGGTTGATATGTACATTGACTCTGTGCAGTTCTTCCAGAAAAGTTAAGGCTTCATGGCTTTGGGCAGTGGCTAGATTCTTCTTATTCGGTTACTCATTCAGTTTTATGTAAGTTAGGTTTGCTTTCTGTTACATATAACAGCATACCAGATTTTCAACAGTCCAGGGCCAAGGTCGCTGTAGAAATCTCCTGGCCTTTTCCTCCTTGTCCCAAGATGGCTTTTGCAACGCTAGATATTAAGTCCACATTCCAGGATAAAAGAAAGGGGAGGAAGGAGCAATGTCAACAGATTTCTGCTTACATCCCATTGACCAGGACCATGCATGCTACATGTTCATTCCTAGCTGCAAGGGAGCCTGACAAAGATTTGTTTTTTCATTTTCCAGTCTCTGTTGTCGGTATGGTGAGGGAGAAAAGGAGTGAGATTAGGTATTGTGTGAGTTGATGCTATCTCTCACACCAGCCCTCAGAGAAAAAAAATATTGATAAGGATAAGGAAATCTGATTTAGCTTATTAACTTACCCAGGAATTAAAAGTAGAGAATAACTGTTACAATGGTGTGATAGGCAGACTTCCAAAATGACTTCGAATGACCCTGCTCTTGTATAATTTCCTCCCCTTGAGTGTGGGCAGAGCCTGTGAATATGGTGAGATATCACTCCCCTGATTATATTACATTATAAGGCAAAATGGATTTTGAAGACATGATTAAGGCTATTAATCAGTTGACTTTGAGTGAATCAAAAGACATATTATCCAGATGGACCTGATCTAATTACACGAGTCCTTTAAATAGGAGTATGGAGGTCAGAGACAACAGAGGTCAGAAATTTAAAGGATGAGAGAGAGCTTCAACGCACCATTGCTGGCTTTGAAGATGGAGAGAACCATGCGGCAAGAAGCTGAGAGCTGACAGCCAGCAAGGGAACGGGGTCCTCAGTCCTATAACCACAATGAACTAAATTCTGCCATAACCACGTGAACTTGGAATAGGATCCTGAAATCCAGACAGAATGCAGCCCACCAGACATCTTGACTTGGGCCTTGTGAGATCCTGATCAAAGAATCCCACCACGCTGTGCCCAAACTTCTGACCTACAGAACTATGAGCGAATAAATGGGTGTTGTTTTAAGCTACTAAGTCTCTGGTAATTTATTACACAGCAATAGAAAACTCACATAAATTGTTAGTAAAGGAAGGTAGGCAGGGGAAAGATTTTTTCTTTTTCTTTTCTTTTCTTTTTTTTTTTTTTTTTTTTTTTTGTATGACAGCATCCAGATTAATGGAGAAGATAGCAAGGTACTGAACATTGTTTAAGGGACAATGTTTTCCTTCCCAACAGCACTCAGAATGCCTACCATCTAGTGTAATAGAACTTGAGGCTGTAATAGAATTTGAAACTCTAGATGTGATTCTTCCAAGTGGCTAACTCTTCCCTAGGTAGGAGCTCGGCCTCCCTGGAGGGGCACAGTCTCTTTCAGGCTACTGGGGAGACACTAGATGAAGTACTTTGGGCAGGAAGGGAATGGGAGATAGGACTCCCTTCTAAGATCCAGGGGCATATTCTGTTGTCTCACTGGACTTAACTTACAAAATACAAATTAAAATGCTTGTCCAGACAGCCATCGAATGGCATTAAACCTGAGCACAGAGGTGATTCTGACCACAGGGCCTGTTTGATTGCACTAGCTGGTCCTGGTCCCAGGAGCTGGGGAGTGGAGGCCAAGTACCTGAAGAGGGGATCTGGGCCCTGAGTACAACCAGGAACCAGGCAAACAAATGCCTGTCTTCATGAAGCCCCAGGATGGGGAAGAGAGCCACCCATAAAAGGGCAGTGACAATGCAGTGTGGTCAGAGCTGTCCAAGTTGGGTGGCTAGGAAGGGCACCCAGCCTGACCTGGGGTCATGGGGTCAGGAAGGGCTTCCAGGAGGAAATGACAACCAAGTCAACTTATGAGGCAAACAGAAGCTAGGAGGGTGAGAGGAAGGACGTGGGCCAGGCAAAGGGATGAGCATAGGTCAGTGGTCCTCAGAGGAGGGCAATTGGGCTCCCAGGGGACTTTTGGCCATGTGTGGAGACATGTTTGGTTGTCAGGCCTGGGGAATTGTTCTAGCTGGCATCTAGTGGGTAGAGGCCAAAGATGCTGGCCACATCTTGCAATCCCCAGCACTGCCCCCTCCCCCACAAAGAACGGCCTGGTCCTCAATGTTGGTGGTGCCCCAGTTGAAGGCCCTGGCTAAGGTAGTCACAGATTGAGTGAGGTGTGTCACAGAATGGCGTGGCTCTGCAACTGCCTAGAGTGTGGAGTCACAGGGTATGAGGGGTGACACAGGGTACAACTAGTGAGTGTAACAGACGCCAAGGGTGTTGGGGAGTCACTGAAGGCTTTCAGGCGGGTCTCAGTGACAAAATCAGCCTTGGAAGGACAGTCAGGAAGAGGGTAAACAGGAAGGAAGTGAAGCAGAGGGTCTGGGAACTGGGCGGGCCAGCACCTTATCTAGGGAGTTGTGGGGGTGAGGAGAGAGAGGGCCAGGATGCCTGCAGGGTGCAGCAGGAGGGGGCTGTCGTGCTCCATGATGCAAGCCAGGGACCAAAAGTTTGCTGCGCCCTTTAACTTGATATAGACACATGTTGGAAAATCAGAGCATCCATTCAGATCAAGTGCAGCTGATGAAATACGGTCTACAAGATCGCCAGACGGAAGGAGTGTGAATGCACCAATGCTGGCTGGTTCAGGCACTTATTATAGCTGCTGTGTATAGGTGCACAGCTTGACCCCTCACAGGGGGCACCTGACCAGGAGAACAGTGAGGACCGAGGACCAATCAGTGCTCCACGCACCAAGCCAGGTGGAGTGCCTTCTTCTAAATGCCACTTAGGCTGGCCAGAGCCTGCACGTGATCCCGGACAAGTCTTACCTCTTCTCTGAGCGTGGTTCATAGCCCGCCTTCGGCTTGATGAGAAGATTAAGAAACAAAGTAGATAAATGCCTAGCAGAGGGTCAGCCACTTAGTAGGCAATCAAGAAATGACTGTTCTGATTATTCTACGAGAAGCCAAGGGCCAGCCCGTCTGTCACAATCCTCACTGTTGCAGTGTTTCTGCCTCACCCGACAGGCACTGTAGCTGCCCAAGTGACCTTTGTAGCTGTGCTTTGTTCTCTGAGGGGCCCAGGGGGCCAGCAGGAGCCCCAAGCTGCCCCAGGTGCACAGTGGGCGAGGGCACAGCTCACCTCCAGGCTGAGCCACTCAGGCACGTCCAGTTGTCTCGCTTCCTCACAGCCACTTGCGGTTTTATGCTGAGCATCTGGGAAGCACCATGGATGGTGTGCCTCAGCCGCTGCTGGACAGACTTGCAGAACCTGAAACCACCAAAGAACACACTTCAGTGGAAGAATCCCAACTGCTCTGCTGTATTGATCTCTCAGGACGTGGATGTGCCAGGCCGGTCTTTCAACCTGATGGAGCCTTAGAAGCTTCTGGATTTTTTTTCTTGTGTAGCTGCCGTGCCTGGCTTGATGACCGTTGTTGCTAACCTATGGAGGGCCTGCTCTGTGCCAGGCTTTGGGGAAGCACGCTGTGGGTCTTGTCACTTTCACCTCCATCAGCGTCCTGTGAGGTAAGAGCTGGAGGCTGAGGTTGAGTAACTGGTAGGGCGTGACTAGGGGTCACCAGGGTCGAGGGGGATCTGAACCACAGCAGAGTGACACCAGGCTGTACAGCTCGCAAAACATTATTGCAGGGGCCCCTCTTTTGAATCCCATGGGGGGCTCTCTGAAATGGGTGTCGTCTCAGGGGTTTCCGAAAGCGCAGGAAGCCACCTAGTCTAGTGAGGCTCGTGCTCCCTGGCAGGGAAGTAACTGGCAGAAAGAGACCCGCGGGCGAGCGAAGAGCAAAAGCAGGCCCCGGTGAGCGGTGAGCGGGCCTCTGGAGGCTGCAGCCAGGGGCCTGAGCACGTGGGCGGGGCCTCGGAGCTGAGTCCCCTGGGGTCAGCTGGGAACGAGAACAAAGCGGCCAGGCCCCCCTCAGAGGAAGGAAGGAGCGAGCCCCAGGAAACAGCTGATAGCGCTAAGCTCAGCTTGTTTTTTTCCTCTGCTCAACAGTTCTCCTGCCACGGCAAACAAAAGATGTACATTCTGATTCCCTCTTCTGTTTGGATTGTGCTGTCTAGTGGATCTGGTTTGTGATGAGCTGCGGGGGAAGAGACATCCGAGGGCGGTTTCTTACTCTGCTGGCCAGTTTGCTGGGCCGCTGCCGCCACCAGGAAACTCAGAGAGCTTCCTTCTCTGTTTCTCCCCGCCGGTCACCAAATCCCGCCTCACCAGGGGCACAACACCGGCTTTTCTTCGAATGATGAAATTTAAGGTTACCAACTTTTCAGATTCAGTGGGAGCTGGAGGTTCACACCTGATCTTTATCTTGAAGGATCTCCAGGTACACTCATGTGACACACACACACACACACACACACACACACACACTTTCTCATGGACATGGAAAACTATTAAGATGTGAACTGTGCCCTCTCAGACCCACTGAAAGCCTAGCCAGCGGTGTTCTCTTCAGTGCGGCAGTCACAGTTCACTGCTGTCCAGAACCACTGTGGGTCTACTTCAAGTGCAGAATGCACCCAGCCTGGGCCCTGCCACTCAGCCTGGGTGGGCCCCTGGATGAGAGTGACAACGGCTCCAGGGTCAGTGGAAATCAGCAAGCGCAACGTAGGGGGTGTCTATACAGCCCCCCACCTTAGAGGGTCCACCTTCCCCAAAGTCTGGACACCTGTAAGTGACAGGTGGCCCTGGTGAGACTAAGCAATCCACACGCAATGACTGTGGTAGATGGACTTCTTGTTGCCCCCTGGGGGCAGGGGGGAGGGGGAGCCACTACATGGCTTCCAAAACCCTGTGACGCCTGATGCTTGAGGCCCTCCAAGGCTGGGTATAGCTTGTTTTGCCTGGCCAGGTATTGCCTGTGTGGATCCACCAAAGCGCACTAGAAAACCAAAACCAAAACCAAATGAAGAAAAAAAAAAAAAAAAAGACAAACCACATGCAAATAGAGTTCTGTTGCTGCTGACACTTGGGTGAGCCCTGCAACCCTGGGAACTACAGCTCTGGTCACAGGAACCGAAAGCAACTGTTTTGATGGCACAGAGACTGATGTGTGGGGGCCCTTTGTAACTGCAGGAGTTAAACTGAGCCTCCAGAGGTCAGCATGGTTGGACCCAGCCCCATGCTGCTTGGCCGCTTCTCTCCTCCCACCCTACTCTGAGGAGGCAGTTCACATGCAGAAGACAAATGGCATAAAGGGCAGGCAATTAATTTTTTCAGCTGGAGGCTGCAATGGAATGTGGGTGCTCAGACTCTGGCGTGCGCCTCTAATTCCATTCTTCTCCTCTGTGAAATACCTCTACTCTTCAAGGAGGTGGTGCCCTTCAAAATTCCATCACTAACGTTTTCTGTCTGTAGGACCAAGAGGTAAATTTAGTCCTGAAAATTATTTGGAATGAATCTCAGGCTGCCCTGCATGCTGTTTCATGCTTTCCCCACTGCACCAAGAGGCTCTAGTGCTGTAGAGATGGTGGCCGATCCTTCATTTATTTTCATGGGGAGGGAGCAAGGTGGTCCCAGAGTATGGCTCAGACTCAGGGTCTGCCCCCCCCCGCCCCCCCCCCCCATTCCAGCAACCTCCATAGTGTGGAGCAGCCCAGCCAGCCTCTGATGAGCAGAGATACAGGCAAAGAATGAAGAACTTGTCAGGAAAAAGGGTAGGAAAGCAGCTTAAGCAAAAATGGACAAAGGCAAGGACTTAGTACTCGGCAAATAGGGAGAAGGAAGGAGGGAACTCTAAGGCGAGAAAATAAATCCTGAAGGGAACTTGGAGGAGTAAGAAAAAGCCACTCACCTGCTTCCATAGCGGCAGTGTAATGCAGTGGGTTCAAACACAGACCTATGTGTGACTCTTGGGTGTGTGACCCTGAGCAAGATTTAACTTCTCTGTGGTTCAGTGTTCTAATCTGCAAAATGGGGGATAAAATAGTCTCTATCTCATAGGGTTATCATGAACCCTATGAGGATTAAACAAGAAGTTCATGTAAAGCATTTGAGAAAATATTTAGCATGTAATAAGCACTCAGTAAAGACGGTTCGTTATTATTTCCAATTTCTCTTTTAGTATGTGTCTCACAACCCTTTTTTTCAGGACAAGGCATGTTCTTCACTTTTACCTTATACCTTCCTCTGAGCAACTGATGTTTGTCTGGTGTCCTGATTATCCATTTTAATCTTTAAAGTCACTCACCTCTGAAATCTGCTCATTGGAAGGGTGCCCCACACAAAGCAAGCTCACAATACGTACATTGCTGAGGAGAACTTACCAATCACCACTGTCTGAATTGCAGCTAGATGTTGTTTCTTTGTGTTTCTCCCACCCCAGCAGAAGGGGTTGAACGAAAGAGAAGCAGGACCTAGCAATATATAGCCCAACCGAGAGTTGTAGACGGTGAAATACTGCTACATACAGGGAGACCCTCAGCCCCTTCCCACCTCAGCTCTCAGAATGAGGGTAAGCAGGCTGACACCTCTTAAGTGAGGCATTGGAGGATCTTTATAGGGAATTTGAGCAACCTAACAGAAAAAGTCTGTGGATACTCACAGGTGAGTTCCCCATTGAAATGACTTAGCAGGATCACACTTCCAGTGAAGCCCATCTGTTGACAAACTTCTTGTTAGTTTTTTAGTGTTGCACAAATAGTCAAAGACCATTCGTCATTTCCAAAAGCTCTTCAGGGGTGGCTGGATGGTTAGATTGCAAGCTCTCAGCGGCAGGGTCGCCTGTTCAATTCCTGCATGGGATGGTGGGCTGTGCCCCCAGCAACTAAAGATTGAAATCGGTGACTGGACTTGGAGCTGAGCTGCTCCCTCCACAGCTAGATTGAAGGACAATGACTTGGAGCTGATGGGCCCTGGAAAAACACACTGTTTCCCAATATTCCATCCCCCCAAATTTTTTTTTAAATAAAAGCATCTGACCCTCAAAATTTCTTTAAAAGAAAAAGCTCTCCAAAATGACAGACAATGCCGAAACAAACAGAAGAAACAAACTTGTAGGAAACATGAACAATGCAGGGAGTAGAAGAGAACTATCTTGTAAACTTACAATTAATATCCTTTGAGATTTAAGAGAAGATATTGCACCCATGAAACAAGAATGTATGCTATAAAACAAGGAACATTCAGGGAAAAACAACAAGTGTATTGGGGGGGGGGAAGCACATAAATATGTTTGTAGAACAACATGGATAAATTTTAAAAATATTATTTAAAAAAAGAAGTCAGACACAGACAAGTATCTACCATACAAGTTCACTTATATGACATCCAAGAACAGACAAAACTAATCTATGGTGACAGAAATCAGACAGTAGTTGCATGGGAAGTGGGGAGGAGAATGGACTAGGAAGGGGCACAAGAGAACTTTCTTGGATGGAAATGTTCTCTATCTTGTTTGGGTGGCATTTATGTGGGTGTATTCAATTATCAAATTTATTTAACTGGATATCTAAGATCTGTGTACATTATGCTATGTTAATTATATCTTAATAAAAACATATTTATAGAAATAAAAAGTTCAATAGAAAGATTAAGTTTCTAGATCTAGCTATCAAGTTATGGGAAATATAAAGAACAGAGGAACATGTTAAACGACACCACAGAAATGCAGTCATATTCAGTCAGCAAAATCTAACTGCAGCAAGCTCTAGAGTTTAGGCAGTTTCTTTTTTCAACAAAAACTTGCAGGGGGTGAGGGGGCAGCAGGGGGGTCATAACAAACAGAAAAGGAACTTACATATTCACAGAGATTTAAGAGACATATCAATCAATCAATCAATCAATCAATCAATCAATCAATCAATTGCATTGTATGAACCTTATTTAAATCCAAATTTAAACAAATTGTTTAGAGGACAAGGTTATAGGACAATTGAGAAAGTGTAAACATGTCCAGAAATTTTATAATATTAAAGAATTATTGTTATTTTTAAAGTGAGATAATGGTATTGTAGTGCTTGGTTTGGGGAATTTTTTTAAGTGACCTTATCTTTTAGAGATTCATAGTGAAATACCTCCAAATAATACAAGGTCTAGGATAGTCTGGTGCAGTGGGAGTGGGGAACAGCACAGATAAAAAAAGATTGGTCATGTGTTGATAATTGTTGGAGCTGGGTATAGAGTACACTGGGTATAGAGTGTACTTCTTTTGCATATGTTTGAAATTTCCAATAATAAAACACTTTAAAAAAATAATAGAGGAGTTGGAAGAAAAAAACAGAAGTCTCCCAGGGGGGGAAAAAAAAAGACGAAGAGATAGAAAATAGGAGCAAAAGATCAGAAACATAAAGAAAAATTTCAGGATTTCCAAAAAAAAAAAGGAAAGAAAATGAAAGGGAGAAAATGACCAAAAAAATAATGATATCAGAATAATTTCCAAAACTGACAGCCTTTAATGTCTGGATTGAAAGTCCAGCCAGTAGCCAGCAGCATGGATTTTTTAAAAAAGCCCCACACCAAAGTACATCATTAAGAAATTCCATAAAGTTAGAGTACTGGGCCACCAATTCACACACCTTCTTACAATGCCTCTGCTGTCTTCTTTTCTGTCAGACAGCCCCTGTGGGTACCACTTATAGGCTGAGTTACTCCTCTACGTTTTTAATTGGATGAAATAGCATAGCATGGAATGTGGGGCAGGGTTTCCAGGGAGCTGCTAAGGGTCTGGGTGACATATACGGAGATACTATGGTGACATATATGGTAATCCTTGACTAATGAAATGGGAGATGGGAGGGAGCTGGCAGATAGATTCCCCCTCCTCTGCTCTCTGCTATGGTTCCTCCATGTGACCCTTCCAGAAGAGTCCCTTGTGCCCAGTGAACCAGCAGCCAGTTTGGTAATGCCTGGCATCACAGCCCCCTTCCCTTACTCTCTTTTCCCTTCTATGTTCTGTTATGAAGACTTTCAAAAACATACAGGAAAGCTGAAAGAATTTCATAGCAAACACCTGTAAAACCATTACCTAGAGTTTACCATTAACATTTTAAGCAGCTTTATTGAGATATAATTAAAATACCAGAAAACTGATCCATTTAAAGTGTACAGTTCCATGGTTTTTATTTAGTATTTTCACAGAGATATGCAAGCATTATCACAATTTTAGAATATTTTCACCCCAAAAAGAAATCCTCTACCCTTAGCAGTCATTCCCATTCCCCTTCTCTCAACCCTAAGCAACCACTAATCTCCTTTCTGACTCTATGGAATTGCCAATTTTGGACATTGCTTATAAATGGAATCATACAGTAGTGGTCTTTTGTGACGGGCTGTTTTGTTTTGTTTTTAATGTGGAATCTCCAGTGACCCTTTGCTTTTTTTTTTAAATTTTATTTATTTTAAGTGTGTTTTTCCAGTCCCCATCAGCTCTAAGTCAAGTAGTTGTGCAATCTATTTGTGGAGGGCGCAGCTCACAGTGGCTCATGCGGGGACTGAACCGGCAACCTTATTGTTAAGAGCACTGCTGCTCTAACCAACTGAGCTAACCGGCTACCCCACTGGCTGTTTTCACTTAGCGTAATGTTTTCAGAGTTCATCCATGTTGGGTTCAGCATGTATCAGTACCTCATTCCTTTTTAAGGTTGAACACTGTATATCATTAACATTTTATTAGATTTGCTTCATCACAAGCCTATCCATTTGTCCATCCCTCTGTTGATCCATTAATCCATCATATT
This sequence comes from Rhinolophus sinicus, assembly GCF_036562045.2. Lineage (NCBI taxonomy): Eukaryota > Metazoa > Chordata > Mammalia > Chiroptera > Rhinolophidae > Rhinolophus > Rhinolophus sinicus. The sequence goes on from NC_133759.1 coordinate 39,386,424, forward strand.
TTTCATGTATTTCCACGTAAGCTCACTTTCCTTTTTCCCAACCCTCAGCACCTTCACCTGACACACCTCTCAAATTAAGCTCGTATCACATGACCACCCTCGGTGCAAAGAAAGCTGGGAGGTGAAGTACTTAGCCTCCTGGCCTCTATACCGTGTTTCCCTGAAAATAAGACCTAGCCAGACCATCAACTCTAATGCGTCTTTGGAGCAAAAATTAATATAAGACCAGTATTATATTATATTATATTATATTATATTATATTATATTATATTATATTATATTATAATATAATAAAATAAGACCAGGTCTTATATTTAACTTTTGCTCCATAAGACGCATTAGAGTTCATGGTCCGGCTAGGTCTTATTTTCGGGGAAGCACGGTAGTAGAGGGATACAAGGGAAAAGGGAGACTTTTGCTACCTTGGCTTATAGCATTCTCAGTCTCGTATACATCTCCCCTCCAGTCTCTCCTCCTCCCACCATTGCATCCCACAGATCTCATAGTCCAGAAATGCTGAATTCCTTAAAGTTCCCTGAACACCTCACATTTTTCCTGACTCCATCTCTTGCACATGTGCATTACTTGGATAGCCTTCTCTGTGTGACATATTCTCCCTCATGATTCAGCTCAGGTGTCACTCTTCTCTCTCTCTCTCTCTCTCTCTCACACACACACACACACACACACACACACACACCCCTCTGGCTTCACTGTGTTTGCTTTACAATCCCATTATGGCATGTACCCTGCTTTATTGAATTAACATTTTGACCTCTCTGTCTCCACCAGCCTGTAAGACTTTAAGGGCAGTAGTCAGGCCTTATATGTCCTGATATCTGTAGAACTCACTGCAGAACATGGCTCAAATATTTTTTGGATAGTGAATGGAAAATCTCTAGTTACCACCATTACTGTTGTTTATTTAACAAACGGGTTGTTAGGCATGCACCAAGTAAGGCCCTGCAGTAAGTACCTGGTTTAGATGCAAAGATAAGTAAGTATATCCTGGGCCTCAGAGGAACCTACAATATCCTTTGTCTGGGCAAATGCAAAACTAGACAAGACACCAGGATGACAGCTGTAAACTAGACTGTCCCAGGGAAACCGGAATATGTGGTCACCCAAATTATATATTACGTACACTGCTTCTGTGAAAGCAACAATGCCATGTTGACTCATGCCCAGCCAGTCAGGCCCCTGTCACTTCCAGAATTTTCTTGCACGAGCCAATCACTCCTCATTAGTGCTTGAGTCATTTAACATTTTTATTGTTGTTGTCCATGTAAAAATTATCTATGACATTTAGTATTCCTGAGGCATTACATACACTGTGCACATAGAAACATATACTTACACAATTAGGAAAAAATCACCTAATGAATAGCTAAAACACTTTCCAACCTTTTTTCACGTACCGAAATGCACATTAGTCATCAATGTGTAAAACTCATTATGTATATAAATTTCTTGGTACAACACTAAACTGATCAAATGTCTTTATTGATGTGCATTTGGGTATTTTCAGTTTGTGACCATTATGAATAATGGAGTTATGAACCTCTCAAAATAGATTCCTTTTTCTTTCTTCTGAGTCCTTTCTTTGAGGTACGTATTCCGAAGTAAACCTGGTTGAAAGACAGTAGTTGATACATCTGATTTTCTATTGCTGTGTGTCTTACTGCTCTCTTAAAAGTCTGGGTCAACTTACAGAGCACATTTTTTTTTCTCACAACTCTACCAATAATTTCTATTATCATTGTCATTCTAGTACAAGTTTATTGCCATTTTAGGGTGTTCTTTGTTTGCAATTTTAATTGCTGCAGAGGTTATGCATTTTACTTTAAACAAAAGCAACTTAGTTTTTGTGAAAACATATTATAATGTAAGTATATACTTTATTATTAGAAGATATATTGTAGATATTCATTCAATATGTGTTGAGTGGATTAATGTATTAAAATCATACACAGTCACAAAAAAGACACTGCATGAGGCACCTGGAGTGTTCAGATTCACAGAGACAGAAAGTAGCGTGGCAGTTGCTGGGGAATTGTTTAATGGGTATTAGAGTTTGTTTTGCAAGATGAAAAGGGTTCTGGAGAGTCATTGCACAGTGGTGTCAATGTACTTAATACTCTTGAACTGTACATTTAAACATTATTAGGATGGCAAGTTTTATGATATATATATATATTATTATTATTATTATTTTTAACCCAGTGGTTATTTGGTATATATTGTCAGTAGAAGTGTGTTTACAATATATGGTCATGCATGTTAAATCAAGTTTCATGTGTAAGATTTTCTAGATGAAAATGACTTAATTTTTCAATACAGAGACAGACAGGCAGAGATGTGTGACATTAATCACTATTTCTCCATAGCAAATAAAGTAAGAATTCTCATAGACTAGAGAATATTATGTGAACATTCATTAGCAATAAAGTGCCAAATCTTTAAAAAAATCATCCATCTAATTTTTTATTATCTGTGGTTAAAAAACAGAGGCAGAACTTAGGAAATCTTAGAGATATCCACTTGAACTTTTCATCTTAAAGATGAGGTGATGAAACTAGAGAGGCTAGGTAATTTTCTCATTTCAAGAGTGGCCACATCTGTCTCTTTTTATAATGCACTGCAGCCAAACCCTTTTTACGTCTCATTGGCCAGAAAGAATCACTTGGCCTGTCCCAACTGCACCAGAGGCTGCTGGGAAAGCAGGGAATGAAATAGGTTAGACACACTGCCACTCCGAATAAATTCCCTTAACAAAGAAAGAAAGGAGAATGGGTATTCGATAGGCAATCAGCAAGGTCTGTTACATTCACATTAGTGGTTTTGTTTTGTTTTGTTTTGTTTGAGTGTTAGAGGCTGGAACCAATGGTTATATGGTTCCTGAAATCTTAATGGATAAAGTGAATTATTCCTACCCTGTGGACTGGTTTGCAGTGGGATGCAGTATTTATGAAATGGTTGCTGAAAGAACACCATTAAAAGAGTACAAGGAAAAAGTCAGTATAAGAGGATTTAAAACAAAGAAGCCTGAAAGAAGAGGTCAGATTCCACCATGATAACTTCACAGAGGAAGCAAAAGATGTTTGCAGACTCTTCTTGGCTAAGAAACCAGAGCAACGCTTAGGAGGCAGGTAAACTACTAGATAACAGAGATGATTAGAGATATCAGTATTGTCCATGGAGATTTGGAGAATATTTTGGATTAGTGACAAAGCCTTGGGATTAAGTATTATTATTATTTTCCTATTATTATTCGCATATTACATGGTTAAGTATTTCTGATACTTTTAAACATTATGAGCGCTTGATACAGAACTACCTCCAAGATATATTTCAAAGTGAAAAAGTGAGGTACAAAAGTCCATCCATATAAAAGAAGAACAATAATATATAATTCAAATCATTGCATAGAATATCTTGAGCAGAGTATATAAGGAAGGTATAGGATCGGTTGCCTCTAATAAAGGAAAATTGGGAGCAGGTGACAGGGATGCAATGAGAGTTTTCACTATATTACTCTATTGTCTTTTGAATTTGGAACCATGTGAATAAATTATCTATTCGAAAATGAATAAAATTAAACCTTAAAATAAAAAACATCAGTACTGATAGCCATAGCTCTGGAAAATTCTGCCCCTATTAAACGTCTCTGTAAAATATCATCAGTCAACAGATATTTAGTGAATACATGTGATGTTGCTGGTTAAATTAAGTACTTATATAATCGAAATTAGTTTTGAGGAAAGTCAAGTTTTATTGCTTACAATGGCATAGTAAGATCAAGATATTTTAGAAGAAAAAAATCAGTAAAAGCTGACTTGTGAAAAGACCCTTGGCAGTGGGTGACGGTTATGTAAGGAGAGAAAGCGAGGGGTTAGTCACAGACATAGACTCACATCCCAGCTCTGCTATGTCCTGGTCATTTTATCTCTAGCAATTGAATGACTTTCTCTGACTCAGTGTCCTCATATTATCAATTTGACTAGGCCACAGTGCTCAGATATTTGATCAAACATTATTCTAGATGTTTCTGTGCAGGTATTTTTTTTTTTTAGATGAGGTTAACATATAAATCAGTAGGCTTTGAGGAAAGCAGATTATTCTTCATTATGTGGAGGGGCCTCATCCAATCAGTTGAAGGCCTTAACAGAAAAAGACTGACATGCCTGGGAGAAGAGGGAATTCTCCCAGCAAACCTTCTTTAGATTTCAATTGCAACTCTTCCCTGGGTCTTCAGCCTACTGTGCAGAATTTGCACTTGCCAAGCCTCCACAATAGTGTGAGTCAATTCCTTAAAATAAACCTCTTTTTCTCTCATATATATATACCCACTACTGTCACAGAGGAAAAAAATTTTTTCCCTTAGGTTCAAAAATGGAGGCCTGCAAATTAAACTGACAAAAGACAGATTTTCGTTTATGTACATACACAGGAATTCACAGATTGTCACTAGGAAGTGGTTAGAATGGGAGGCTTATATACCATCTTAATGGGGGAAGGCGGGGTTGGTGGGGGGAGAAGAGCACTTACTGGCAAACAAATGACTTCTTAGTCATGGTGGGAGGAAGGGCACTATGGGAGAACAAAGGACTTTTAGGAAAGCTAAGTGGAACCTTAGGAGAATTGATGGGAGATGTGATAGTTTTGCCAGAATGTCTATTTAGGTGTAGTGCTGACTTTTGTCACTGGTGGTAAGAGTCAGTCTCCCCGGGTTCCAAAACACCCTGGGGACAGGATTTATGAATTGAGCTCTTTCAGGAAGCTCTACTTTTATGGAGGTATGCATCTGTTGACTCTCAAATGCCTTCAGCTCAAAATAATTGTTATGACACCGTGGTGCATTCTGGACCTTTTCAATATCCTGTTGGTTCTGTTTCTCTGTAGAGCCCTGACTAATACAGTGGGGTGTTTTGAAGTTTAGCTATAATATACAGAGGGTGACAAAAAATGTATACACATTTTAAGAAAGGAAGAAAACTATTAAAATTGTAATACTCAGTATATACCAATACCAAAAGATGAATACAAGTCGTGTATACATTTTTTTGGTACCCCCTGTATATAAAGTTAGATATCATGTATGTTAGGAATCATTTAATAAGAGATAGCAATTATTGGTTTCCTCTGCTATCCAAAAGTAGAGCTGAAATGGAGTAAAGCAAAAAAGCAAATACCATTAATTTATATGGAAGAATTTTTGAGCATCTCCAAACCCAAAAAATAACGTACCAAATCATACCAAATATGCTTAGTTATGTCCAGTTTTTTGGCTTTTAAAGAATTTATTTATCAATTACAGATGACATACAATATTATGTTAGTTTCTTTTTTTTCAATTAAAGTTTATTGGAGTGACAATTGTTAGTAAAGTTACATAGATTTCAGGTGTACAATTCTGTATTACATCATCTATAAATCACATTGTGTGTTCACCACCCAGAGTCAGTTCTCCTTCCATCACCATATATTTGATCCCCTTTACCCTCATCTACCACCTCCCTCCCCCCTTACCCTCTCGGAACCACTAAACTGTTGTTTGTGTCTATGAGTTTTTGTTTCTCATTTGTTTGTCTTGTTCTTTTTTTGTTTCTGGTTTATATTTTACATATCAGTGAAATCATATGGTTCTCTCCTTTTTTTGTCCGACTTATTTCGCTTAGCAGTATAATCTCAAGATCCATCCATGTTGTCACAAATGTTCCTATTTCATCTTTTCTTACCGCCGAATAGTGTTCCATTGTGTATATATACCACAACTTCTTTATCCATTCATCTATTGAAGGACATTTTGGTTGTTTCCATGTCTTGGCCACCGTAAATAAAGCTGCAATGAACATTGGAGCACACTTGTCTTTATGTATAAATGTTTTCAGATTTTTTGGGGTAGATACCCAGGAGAGGGATTGCTGGATCATATGGTAATTCTACTCATAATTTTTTGAGGAACCTCCACACTGCCTTCCATAGTGGCTGCACCAATCTGCATTCCCACCAACAGTGTATGAGGGTTGCTTTTTCTCCACAGCCTCTCCAACATTTGTTACTATTTGTCTTGTTGATGATAGCCATTCTGACTGGGGTGAGGTGATATCTCATTGTGGTTTTTATTTGCATTTCTCTGATGATTAGTGATGTTGAGCATTTTTTCATATGTCTATTTGCATTTGTATGTCCTCTTTGGAGAAATGTCTCTTCAGGTTCTCTGCCCATTTTTCAATTGGGTTGTTTGTTTTTTTGTTGTTGAGTTGCATGAGTTCCTTGTATGTTTTGGATATTAGCCTCTTATCGGAGGCACTGTTTGCAAAATTCTTTTCCCATTCAGGTGGTTGCCTCTTTATTTTGTCGATGGTTTCTTTTGCTGTGCAGAAGCTTTTAAGTTTGATATAGTACGTCCAGTTTTATGCTAAGCGTAACACCCTTATGAGCTCACTTAGGCTTTTCGGGTAGGACACCTGCTGCTAATGGACGTACAAGATAAAGTACAGATGCTCACAGACACTGTTCAAAGCTCTGGCGGTCTGATGCTGAGATGCTGAGCATAGTTCCTGGGGAAGGAGCTTGACAGGGCCACTCCCGCTGCCTGGGGTGCGTGCTGCCTCTCTAAGGCTCCCTGCAAAGCAAACACTGAACGCTATTTTGGCTTTTTGTCTTTTTTTCATAAAAGTGAAAATCCTCTTTGGATTTCTTTTGGTTAGCGAAAACTGGTACTAATGTAGGTCTTTTGTAAAAGCAAAGTCGTGTAATGCAAACTGAAATGAAAAACGGGGGATACCTGTATTAGTAATTTGTTCTAAGGGAGATATCAGATAATATTTTGAATAAACTATGAGCTTGAATGTCTTAAATTATTTGGATTGAATTTTCAAAATCTAAAAACATATAGAAATGACAGCTACAATCACAAAGTAATATTACACCAGAACCTAGACAGCCAGGTTACTCTAAATCTTCTAAGCAGTTGCCAGTGGAGGCTCTACAATAAGGCGGCCTTAGGTCGAAATGTTTGAATATGCAGGCAACTTTTTCAGTTTTGACCTGATATTTTTAAATAGTGAAACAAAATTCATTTGTAATGACTGTTGAAGCATGGCAGATAACCAATCTAACAAGTGAGTATTTTGGAATTAGATGGAACCCTTACACTCACGTGATGTAAAACGGGAAACTAATTTCCATTGTAGATGCCAACATTGTCGTATTAGTACAGTCAGAATAGACCCTGTTAAAACAAGCAAATCCCAGAGTCTCAGCAGCTGAAACCTAAAGGATTATTTCTCATTCACACAAAGCCCACTAGGGGTGGCTTTCCAGGGTACCTCCCTTCTGAACAGTAACTCAGAGATCCAAGCTGCTCCCGGCTTACAGCTCCAGAACGGCTGGCTTCCAGTTGCTGTGGCAACAAGAAGAGAACCCAGGGAGCTTTGTACTGCCTCAGCAGGGAAGTGGCCCACTTCAGCCATCACTTCGTGCACATTTCTGGTGGCCCGAACAGTCCTCAGGCCCTGCCTATAGGTGAGGAGGTTGGCTAGTGTGGTCTTCTGTGTGCCCAGAAAGGAGAGGACAACCAGAGAGGCTGACCACTGACCATCGCCACCGTCCTGGCTCTCTCAAGTGCTGGAAGTGTCACAGTGGCCAAGGCATTGCAGGAAGTGAAGTCTCTTTACATGATTTCCCTGAAGGGAACACCACCCACTTGGTGTGTTTGATTGAAAATCTATCTCAATGCTTTATAAGCACACTGGCTCTATAAAATGAAATACTGACAAACTCCTTCAGGAAAATATCACCTTAAAGCATTAGATCGTTGCCTTCAGCTGCTCCATCAAACAAAACCTTTTATAAAGCAACTGTTATTGTGACGGGAATAAAACTGTTTATAACATTAGCTAAACAGCATATAAAAACCATCTGTTCAGTGAAAAAGAAAGCCTTCCAACATTTTCATTTAAACTCTTTGTATTAAAAAAAATCATTTAAATAAGATAACGTTTGATTAATTTAGTGGGTGTCCTCCAAAGCGGAGGCAAATGCCTAGACAGCGTGTTACACAGTGGAGAGGTCAAGTACCCCGTCCCTGTTGCGTTTAAAAGTGTTTGAAATAAATTAAAAACCCTTCTCTTTTAGATATCACTAAAGAGGATCTCTTTATGGGTCTGTGAATTAGTTTTGCAGAGAAACCAAAACTTTCCTGAGCATCTCATGGGAACTCCAGATAGGATCAACTAGGTGATTTCCAATACCATAAAAGGTGAAGACCACTTAAGTAGTTTGCAAGTTTTATTCTGATCGGTTAATGCAGCAGAATAAGAGCAAATACCCATGCACATCTCAGGTTGAAGTGCTTTTCCAATACACAATTTCAGGCTAATAACCACTGTTTTAGGCAGACCGAACCCCACATTGTGGGCAGGTGGTATCTTGTCTTCATTGACTGGTAAAAGAAAATCCATTGTAATCTCTGTGTGGGTTTCAATAACACAAGAGCTCTTGTTAATCCTCAGAAATATATTCCTCTCCAACAAGCGGAAGTCTTTTTGCAGCTGTGGATTTGGCTATTACAAAAGATACTGCCTCCATCAGTGGCCTCTCCTCTTTGTTCAAAGTGCTCTGTATGATGATGGGCCAAAAGAGCCCTGCACTAAGCTGCCAGGGCAAGATTCTCCTTCTCCTCCTCTCTCTCTCTCTCTCTCTCTCTCTCTCTCTCTCTCTCTCTCCCTCCCTCCCTCCCTCTCCCTCCCTCTCACCAGCCCCTGACCATTTGTCCTGGGAAAAAACAGAGACAATGTTATAAGGCAGCCCTGAACCCTAACCAACAGCTTTACTTAATGTCACAGAGACTTTCAGCCAATGGCACCCAGTAAAGCCATGTCTAGATCCTTGACCCACAGAAACTGTTGGATAATTAACATTTGTTGTTTTAAGTTACTAAATATTGGGACAATTTGTTACTCAGCAGCAGGTAATTAGTACAAAGAGTACACAGTTGGCAATATACATTTTTTCCCTTATTCTAAGGCAAATTCCTAGAATAATTTCTAGGATAAGGAAGGAAGATTTGATAACAAATAACCATAGTCTTGAACACTAACTATATGCTCATTCATGCTACTAAAAATTACTACTGGATTTAAAAGAATATCTTCAAAAAAAATTATTGTGGCATTTGAGAGAAATGGGCTCCTAGAAATCATGTCATATGAAGAGTGAAGACCTATGACTGTGGTCTTTTAAAATGTGAGTGATGGTCATGTGCGAAGAGACATGCTTAACTTGTTCTATGTGACCATGAAAGTCAGAGCAACAGAAAATGAGTGGAAGTTGCAGGCAAGCACATCTGGCCCCACTGAATTATGCTGGTGTTTCCATGAAACACCAAGAATGAAAGTCATGTCAACTGCTTGACTCTTTAAAAATCACATCAACATGTGAAAGCTGTCTGCAAACAATGAAAATGCTACTGTCTACGTATGGTGGAATTGTAGGTGACTTTTTTTTTTTTTTTTAAGATTTTATTGGGGAAGGGGAACAGGACTTTATTGGGGAACATTGTGTACTTTCAGGACCTTTTTCCAAGTCAAATTGTTGTCCTTTCAATCTTAGTTGTGGAGAGTACCATTCAGCTTCAAGTTGTCCTTTCAGTCTTAGTTGTGGAGGGCACAGCTCAGCTCCAGGTCCAGTTGCCATTGCTAGTTGCAGGGGGCGCTGCCCACCATCCCTTGCGGGACTCGAGGAGTTGAACCGGCAACCTTGTGGTTGAGAGCCCACTGGCCCATGTGGGAATCGAACCGGCAGCCATCAGAGTTAGGAGCACGAAGCTCCAACTGCCTGAGCCACCAGGCCGGCCCCTTGTGGGTGATTTTTAAAGTCATTATTTTTCTAAATTATTCTTTATGTTGTTGTATTGTCTTTGTAATTAAAATGAATTGTGTTATAAGAAAAGAATACTACACTCTTTGTATCGTTAGAACATTTCCTATTTTTGTGACTGTGTGTCCTGCTGGCCACCTCCTTTCTTCACAGAGAAAAGTCTGATGATCCCAGAAAAGATCCTTTCTTCAAAACCATCAGCTTTCCTCGCCTGGAAGCTGGCCTAGTTGAACCCCCATATGTGCCAGACCCTTCAGTGGTTTACGCCAAAGACATCGATGAAATTGAAGATTTCTCTGAGGTTCGGGGAATCGAAGTTGATGATAACGATAAAAAGGTCTTCCAAAGATTTGCAACAGGTGCTGTCCCCACAGCATGGCAGGAAGAGATGATAGAAACAGGACTGTTTGAAGAATTGAGTGACCCCAACAGGCCTGCAGGTTATTGGGAGGGTAATTCATCCAAGTCTGGTGTGTGTTTGTTATTATAAATTGTTCTCTCTACCAGATGGGCAGCTGGAGTCTCAGCTGACTTAATCCTCGAATATTCCTGTTAACCTAAAAATAAAAAGGTCTTTCAAAGTGAGAGGCAATAGGCATTTATTGAGATCAATAAGAATAGTTATTTGGGACGCATTGATTCAGGCAGAAACCCAAATAATGTTCTAATTAGGAGACAAAGGCAATGGGTATTTATGAGAAAGGGAAGGGGAACAATTATGTCAATAGAAGGAAGACATTTCTATTGGTGCAGATAATGTAACATAGTGATGTTAATTCTAAATAATGGTTTTAATATTCAGTCCAGTAGTCATAAAACTGTTTTCTTGTTACCTTTGCAAATAGTCTTTTAGGACATAATGTTGCCCTAGGCCCATTCAAACAGTTGTTTTGCCCTGTTTTAACTTTCTGAAGGTTTGAGGCCTAAGACATATAAAGCAGTTCCTTTGGCATAGCAGCTCTGGCTCCATCTTAAAGTGGCTCCATTTATATTGTTGTTTACATTCCTAATACATGAAAATCTGTTAAAGAGAGAACTGATCAATCAGGAGGGGCATTTCAACCATAAAACAGTTCAAAGGACAAGCAAGCTCGCCACTAGGACACATTCCGTCCTTCTTCCCCCCTTCCTCCCTTCCTCCCTTCCTCCCTTCCTTCTTTCCTTCTTTCCTCTTCCTTTCTTTCTTCCCTTCCTTCCTTCCTTCCTTCCTTCCTTCCTTCCTTCCTTTCTTTCTTTCTTTCTTTCTTTCTTTCTTTTTGTCCTCTCTTCTTTCCTTCCTCCCTCCCTCCTTTCCTTCTTCCCTCCTTTTTTTTTTTCATAGAAATGAGTAAAGTCTCAGTTTTCATTGAGCGCTGGGAAAAGGAACACTCAGGTTTATTTTGATAAACTAAAAGCATGACCTCTCTACCATCATGTCTCTGAAAATTACTCAAAGTCCTAAGAACAGAGAAAGGAACTTTGTGGTGTACGCAGAAAATGAGCATTTGCAATTCTTAGTAAATAATCATTTTTGTTGTCCATTGTTTATATCCTTTCTTCCCTTCATCTTTCAGCTCTTCATCTGCTTCTGTACTTATAAAAAGGATTTCAAAGATGGAAATAAATGTTCCTGATATTCTCCCCATAAAAAGAAGTGGATTATAATATTTTGGCAATATTTCAGATTACAAAATAATTTTTAATTTGCTGAAAGTCTCTTTTTCATATTTTTAAATATTTTTCCATTTTAATGTTGAAGGGTTTTAAATGTGAATACACATAAGGTCTGCGGATTAAAGTATTCTATACACTGAATCCTTTGTAATATGTTGCAAATTGCTTACATATATAATTCCATATGCTATTGGTTCACAAACTTTGCTGAATTTTGGAATCACCCAGTGATCTTTAAAAATTACTAATGTCTAGCTCCCACCACCAGATTTAATCTGTCTGGGGTACAGCCTGGCCATCTAGCTTTTCAAAAGCTCCCCAGGTGATTTTAATGTGCAACAAAGCTTAGGAACTGTGGCCATGTAGATTTAAATGTTATTACACATGGTCTGTGTTTCAGCTGTTCAGAACTTCAATCATACATTCTGACAACAACATTTCAAATGCCCCAAAGACATGTAATTTTGGCAATTGCAGTGTAAATGAAACTGAAGATAATCTGTATTCATCTTGTAGATTTTCTTGTCCTTGCACACGTTAGTTCCTCATGTATATCTTGGGAAGTTCATCTCTCAACTATTTCAAAACCTGAAGGAGGAATATGAGCTTAGAAACGGATTTGAACAAATGGTGGTCCTCATTTCAAGTGGCTGCCCAAGTCAGCGCTTTATTGTAGAATTAGCACTTCTCAAAAGCACAGCGAAAGTAAGACTTCTCAGGCTGCCAAAAATATTTTGGACCCAAATATAAATCTGTGGTGATTTTTTTTAAAGGCATATATATATGTGTGTAAGGAAATCTCACTTGTCCCAGTGGTGAGAAGCCTGGCTGAAGTCATTTAAAAAATTTTGTCCCTTGAATAAGGGAGCTGAGTTGCAAAAACACTGGCCAAAAAAATTTTGGTTAACTGGAATCCAGCTAACAGTAATCCACAACTACAAGGCGGCCATAACTGGGATGAGTAGGAAGAAACCTTCCTGGAGAAGAGACCTGGGTTAGCGCACATGCCACTCAACCTCCTGCCTGTCCTCCAACCTCAGTGAGCTCCTTGATGCTCCAAATCTCACCCTGGAGACACTGCAGCATCCTGAGTCACCAGTCCTGGATACAGGTGTGTCCAGCAGATACTTTCTCCCAAGGCAAGAAAGTAGATTCAAATTTGGTCAAATGTGATAAAATTTCTAACAAGTCCATTTTAACAACAAAACTAATTAACAGTTGACTGAAATCAAATTAACCAGAGCATTCCAAGAGTAGAGGTCTCAGAATTTAACTTTACAAACATTAGACATTGAAAAGAACTGTCTTGTTGCATTGGTTCCTTCATTGAATGTCTACTGCTTTCGATAAACTTCCAATACAAATCTGCCTTTCATTTCTTAGGATTAGCTCAGGAAAAAGTTGAATAAGAGAACTATACTCAAACAATCACCATGTAAGTGTGTGTTGAGCTCTAATTATACACTGAGCCCTGTACTGGGGTAGTGTTGGGGACACCACAGAGAAATCAGACAACCATCTAGGAAAGGGCGTGTGGTGTCGTGTAGAATGCAGACTCCCGTTAGTTTTGTTTTCCACGTTTCAAATGAGAAAACTGAGGCTCATAGATATTTTGTAGTGTGTCCAAAATCACCCGGCTTTGTAGGGCTGTTAAGAAGACTAGAAATAATGTTTATGAAGCACATAGTGCACGACTTGCATATAGTAGAGGTGTAATAAATTTAAGACTATGGTCAGTAAGTAGCAGCAAGTTGAATGATTCTAGGTCAGGGAGAAACTATTAAGACTTGAACCTGGCCACCTTAATTACAAGTTGCAGGAGAAGGAAGAGAACTGGGTCCCGGGGAGTGTTGAAAAGGAAAGTTTTATGCACAATGAAAGAAAAATCTAATTAGAATAAGTGGAGACATTGGGGCCCATCCTCATCATATGCCAGGTAAGGGACTCACCTGAGTCAAGTCAGAGTGAAGAAGGCTCATCTGGACCAGGGCAGGGCACAGTGAGGGACAGACATGATCAGGAGATTAAATGCCAGAGATGGAGAGAGATAAACAAATGCAAAGGGAAGTGGTTAGGTTTTGGGTGGGACTCACATAAAGACTTAAATAGGATGTGACGAGAGGTCTCATCAAAGAAAGTGAGTGATTTTGCAAAAGGGATGAAGCTTGCTTATTTTTGAACAGTTGAAAAGCACTTGTGTTTTTATAGAAAAATTTTATAAAGATAATGAAACATTAGGGGAAACAAAGTCATATATGAGCGAAATATTTAGACAAAGAAGAACCAGGGAGAAGTAAGTCATTTCTATTCTTCCAGTTTGTCAAGGGTTATTTGAAATGTTTGTTTCTTAAAAGAGGAGATGGATTCTATAAACTGTTTGAAGGGGCTTAGAAGTGTCCTGCAAAGCAGAAGGTATGGATGATGTTTTCATAGGAAACAGATGAATTATTGATTTTAAGATGGCAAACCACAAAGAGTTAAAAAATATTCTCAATTGTTTCTTGTGAATATCAAGTCTAAAATATTTCTCATTTAGGTGACCAGGCATGAATGTGAAATCATTCAATAATTTAAACTTTGTTTCTCAGGAATTGCGTGTTTTCAAAACATGAGAGTTCATCAGGTCAGTTTTTAAAGATCACTACATTTTATGTATCATTGAGCAGTTTGATAATAAGACTTAAATTCTGTAAGTTTTTTGGACAGTAAAACATAATAAAAACTAGTAGAAATACATAATCCTTACTTCTTAAATGGTTGTTCTTGGCAGTTATAAGCCAGAAGAAGAAAAACAATGATAGAAGGAGGAAAAAAATAGATACAAGAAATTTCTTTTTTGGCCTGGAAGACTTACCATATTGGCCTTTTGACTATCAAAAACTTAAAAAGACTTACTGAATTTTCTTGGATCATCTGGGATAAATAATTGCATTTATTTAGGTTTACGTATTTTTTCAATAAATAGTGCTGATTGTCATGTGCCGGGCCCTATTTTAATTTTGGGAGATATGCTGGGGTTTGTCCCTTTAGGATATTTATTAAGTTGGTGCAAACGTAATTGCGATTTAAAAGGTTAAAAATAATTGCAAAAACCGCAGTTACTTTTGCACCAACCTAATAGATTGGAGAGGTTTTTTGTTCTCCTTCTGTATCAGTAAACCTTTATATCTCTCTGGGTAAAGATGAATTTTGTTCTTGCCAATCCCCTCCCAAGTTTTCTGCAGTAAACATGTCTTTCTTTTAAAAATTGGGGGGGGGGGTGATGTATATTAATTGAACCAAGGCAAGACCCATCGTAATTGGACCTGGGTGTATGGGGCATGTGCAGGCTGACTTTGGCAATGACCAGCCCCCAAGGACTCCCTCCCAGCCAAAGGGCAACATCCTGGGTACCTGGAGTAAAGCCAGATCTCCCACTATGAACAGCAGTCTCCCAGGACAGAGCCAGCAGTTGGTGCCTAAGGCTGGGCTAAATTAGTGGTTCCACAATGAACTGTGGCTGGTCGGTGGTGAAGTGTTTACCAAACCTTGGAGAAATGCAAGAAGGGACAATGCAGCAAGTGTCCCTTCTTCCTATGCATATTTTGAAGTGAATAGCAAGTGTTTCATGTGCTATTCACTTCAAAATATCTTCTTTCATGAAGTAGTTAAAATGTCACCTTTTATAAAGTAGTTGACATTTGACAAAAGTAAAAAATTGGATACTCTGTGACCATTCCTCATTTTTTTTTTTTTTTTTTTTTTTGAAATTTTACTGACCCATGAGATCTCAAAATCTGGGAATCACTGCTCTGGATGACATTGAACAGCATTCCAATTGTAGGGAAACATTTGTGCTTAAATGGAAACCGACGCATTGTCTACAGGAGGATCTGCAAACTTTGTCTGTAAAAGACCAGATAGTAAATATTTTAGACTTTGCAGATGGCAGCACATTAACTCTGCCTTTGTAGTAGGAAAGTCGCCATAGCCAGTGAGTGAGGACTGAGTATTGCTGTGTGCCAATAAAACTGTACTTACAAAAACAGGCAGTGGGACTGGATTGAGCCCACAGGCAGTCGTGTATTGATCCCAGTCATAAATAATGTCTTATTATTAAACTGTTTGGGTTATCTGGTTCTAATGGAACTATTTTCCAACTCTATAAATGGTAGGTAACTATTTGGCCTTCTCAGCAAAATAATTCTTGTCTATAGACATGCAAATGACCCTTCCCCACTGTATTAGTTTGTTAGGGCTGTGATAACAAGTTCCACAGACTGGGTGGCTTAAACAACAGAAATGTATTCTCATAGTTCTGGAGGCTGGAAGTTCGAGATCAAGGTGTCATTGGGGTTGGTTTCTTCTGAGGACTCCCTCCTTGACTTCTGATGGCTGCCTTCTCCTGTCTACCCATGGTCTTCTGTGTGTAGCTGTGTCCTAATTTCTTCTCCTTGTAAGGAAACCAGTCATATTAGATTATAGCCCATCCTAATGACTTCATTTTCACTTAATTGCCTCTTGAAAGACTCTATCTCCAAATACAGTCACATTCTTTTTTATTTTTTTTAAAATTTTTTTCAATTACAGTTGATATGTAATATTATATTAGTTTTAGGTGTACAACATAGTGATTAGATATTTATATAACTTACGAAGTGATCACCCTGATAAACCCAGTACCCATCTGACACACTACATAGTTATTACAATATTATTGTACAGTCACATTCTGAGGTACCTGTAGATTAGGACTTCAACATGTGAATTTGGGGAGGCACAATTCAGTCCATAACACCCCTTAGTATCATAACACTACGCCAGTTTTATGTCCATTTGCTCATTCACTTTAACATTCCTTTACTCCATATAAATTTGTGGTTATTATTACTTCTTTGAACTGGCTGTAAAGCTAATTCCTCATTAATGAGTTAAATAAAATCTTTAACATGTGTTCATTTTTATTTTTGTATGAGTTTTTTTGTATGAGTTATGATTTTACCCCCTCCCTCCCCCCACCCTTTTTTTTTTTTTTAAAAAAAGATTATCTGTTAACACAACCCAGAATGTCACAATGCCATCAAGGAACCTGAGGCATATTTTTGAAATTCTGCTTCCATGAGTAAAAGTTCTCAGCAAGAGCCCTCTCTCTTTTTGTTCTCTTGTGAAACATACAGCAGAGAGAAGAGCCCCTAAACAGAGGGCTGATGGGAGTGGTGGCAGGCCAGAAGGCAGCTAGCCAAGCACCAGTAAGGTTTAGTTGTTTGGTTGGGGTGCATGGGGCCAGCTGACTATTACACCGGGGGTGCCAAAAAAATGTACACGTTTTACGAGGTGTTATCTATGTATTACTTTTCAAAGTTGAATTATGGTAGCAATGTGTAGTATGACGTTAGTTCAAAAGATGGCATTAATCAAAGGAATGTCAGTGTCATTCATTGTATTACAATTTTAATAGTTTTTCCTTTCTTCAAATGTGTATACATTTTTTGGCTCCCTCTGTATATTTTTAAACCAATTCCCTTCACCCTGCCTCTCCCATCTGCACTGCCAGCTGTCACATACATTCCTACCATGCCCACCGTTCCTGCATGCAGCAGGAGAAGCTGTCAGGGAAGGAGAGGCAGGGAGGAGAAAACCAGGAACCAGAAGAACCATGGACAGCTTTAGAAGTTCACCTGCTGGTCATGCCATGTGCTGAGCCTCTGAGGCCATCAGTGTAAATTTGCATTCCAGAGGCACACCCAGAGGAGGGCACCATTTCGGAGTCCCTGGACAAACAACTCTCCTCCAAAATTTGCCACTTCAAATACAGGATGTCCAGTTAGATTTGAATTGCAGAAAACAAACTTTTTTTTTTCTAGCCCAAGTGTGTCCCCAAAGTTGCATGGGACATACTTATACTAAAAAAATCATCTATTGTCCAGGAGTAGAGATAATCTCCTTAAGGAGAGTCTGTGGTCAGGATTAAAGACAATGCAGGAAAACCAGCACAGCACACAGAGCTCCGCCTGACTTGCCTGCACCTGTCAGATCTGCCCTCCAGTACAGGTTCTGCGAATTTCTCCTGGCCGGTCCACATGTGTGCTCTCTCTCACCCAGAGCTGGCCTGGCAGAATTGCCAGCATCACCACTACTGCTACCAATCTTAATAATGCAATCAAAGCTTCCATGTATTGAGGACCTACTATGTGCTGGGTGCTGTACCCGCCACTTTTTGTGTATTACTCCCAATACTCACAATCATCCTGTGAAATGGGTATTATAATCTGCATTTTATCAATAAAGAAAGGAAAGCTCCAGAAGTTAATGGACTTATCCAAGTACACAGTAAATGCTGAGTAAACCCAGGTCAATCTGACAGCTCTTGGCTATGAGGTCACTGGTCTCCCAAGTGCCTCTGTCCTTGTTCCCTG
Source organism: Rhinolophus sinicus (assembly GCF_036562045.2). Classification (NCBI taxonomy): domain Eukaryota; kingdom Metazoa; phylum Chordata; class Mammalia; order Chiroptera; family Rhinolophidae; genus Rhinolophus; species Rhinolophus sinicus. The sequence goes on from NC_133759.1 coordinate 39,404,358, forward strand.
AAATGTCTCTTATGGGCCTCAGAGCAGAGTTAATGGATGGACCAAGCCCAAGGAAGAAAAAATTAAAAACAAAAATTGTAGACCCTAAATAAACTAGCTGGGCCGGGACTAAGGTGAAGTGAGTGAGACCCTTAAGGCACAGTATGTATGACAGCTGTCACTCTCAGGGTCAGGCAACTGCAGTTGAAACTTGCACAAAACGAAGTGAGTGCCTCCTTCAGTTTTGCACCTTAGGCCTTTCGTTCCACTCACCCTAATTCGGGTCCTGTGGACCAGACAGCTCAGGTGTAGAAACTTAGGACAATCCTTTTGGAACTACATTTCTTTATTTCTTTGCCTCTACAAAAACAATCATCTATGCACATTCATTCATTCAGCAAATATTAATTCAGGGCTTACGCTGTGCTAGGCCTTGTAAGAGATGGGAACATAGCGCAAGACAGACCACGTCCATCCTGCATATTTCCCTCGTGGGCTGGGTATCTCTATTAGCCAATATGGATCAATAATTTTTCCTGCTTCCCTTGTCACCTTTTAGTGGATACCAAGGACCAAGAAACACAGTGCCCAGGGGGTATTTAAGACCTGAAGTTCAGTTTTGCCTCTTCCTTTCCTCTTTAAAAGAATTTCTCCCAGGTGTATGTTTAAAAGTCCTTATTCTGGAAAAGCTGTAAAGTAGGACTTGTAAACTTATTACATCTCCCTTAACGTGGAAAGTTACAAGCAGGCTGAAGGGCACATCCAGACTGGATGGCTGTGAGTGTTGTTTTAAGAAATGCCAGTGGAATGAAGAGGTGAGGGCTGCGCTGGCACATGTCATAACCGGTAACACAGCAGACAATGGTGAAATAGCAGCTCAACCAAACAAACATTCAGAAGCCCTTGTCTGCGCCTCGCTTCCCAGGAGCGGGTGCCCTCCGGCTCTCGCCTCTGCTTGACTGTGTTCGGGGCTAGGCCCATAAAACAGCACTGCAGATGCTGGGATGCTGAGCTTCGCCCAGACATGTGGAGTTTTCACGGTTGTTATGGCTTTACGTGTCCTCATCAGCAACATTTCCTGTCATAGTTCTAAGTCGCTTAGTTCTGATATGCAGTTTGTGGACTGTCCGGTCACCTTGCTCCTCACACAGCCCATTTTGGGTCATTCTGTTACTCACTGTGCCCCACCCCATGGTGTGTAGGAATGCAGAACGCCAAGTGAAAGAAATCCATTTGTTTGATTTTGGAACAGGAATTTAAGAAGAAAGCCAAAATGATTAACTGCAATCTGGATTCTCTGAGAATTTAAATGACATACTCTCTCGGCTCCCCTTCTCCCACTCCCTTTCTTTCACAACCATAGATCACTCAGCTAATTAGCCTCAGATGTTACACGAAGTTGAGGATTTTCTTGTGTGTAACACTTGAGACACACAGAAGGAGCTGGGTTGCCTATATTTAACCCTTTCATCTCCCCTGTACCGGTGACCTTCTTGCCAGTAAAAGTGACTATAAACCACCACTACCTCACACAGGGAGAACGAGAGACAGGGGGAAAGACTAATAGAACAATCAGTTCTAAGTCAAAGCTTACTTCCAATCATACTGTGCTCCGAAGACCAATCTGGGGAGATGAGAAGCTGAGTGTGTGGAAGGTTTCCCGTGGAAAACAGTTCCAGAGAGAATGTGTTTGACTAGTTCTTCCCCGTTTTGGAAGAGGTGAACTGTTGAAATATTGTGTCATGAGGACGTGCCTGCACTTGGCTCTGTGTTGTGCTGGAGCCAATCATGCCCACCTCTTCCCAAGGTTTTGGGGTGACCTCACCTTGGCAGCTTGAATTAGGCCATGGGGGGGTGTATCTGCATCAGGAAAATCAGTAAATCCTCCAAATCAGGGTTTATGTTTTCTGGAGAGTGGGTTGCTAAGCGTGTCCCTGTATTAGTTTCCTATAGCTGCTGTAACAAATTACTTAGTGACCTAACATAAACTTATTCTCTTATAACTGTTAAAGAACAAAATTCAATTGAGTAAATGTGAAGATCTAGTTGGCTTTATTAAATGATTCATGAATTGGCAGCATCTCATCTAGCAACTAGAAGAGTGTTCTAAGGAGTTATACAAAATAGGTTTTTAGGGCAGAAAGAGGGTAGGATAAGAAAATTAAAGAACGTTTACTAAAAGTTAAAGAAAGTTTCACTGCCTTGTCCCTAAAATATACCACGGTTGATTCGTTGTAACTCTGCCCAGGACCTGGCAGAGTCAGCCCCAAGCTTTGGTTCCATTTGCAGGCGGTGGACAAGGCTATAGGAGAGAAAGCAACCAGAGTCACAAGCCGTTGCCCCTGGGAGACAACAAGGCAGGGAGACTGAGAAATGCTGGGGAAAGCTAGATTCAAGGCTACCGTACGGAAAAGAGAAGAGTAGAGAACATGAAAACCAGGGGCAAACACCAGAACCAAAACCAAAAGAAAAGAATGCAGAAAGAGGAAAACGGGCTGAGTGGTCTGTAAGCTTGCTACCAAAATTTCATATAATGTCCCAGAGCTTGAATCATCACTCCACAGCAGGGGTTCTTAAAAATGTAATTTGATGGGAGTCACTTTACTTCCTTCAGATGGAAGCTCTGTCCTTTGGGCACAAACACCACCCCAACCACAAACCTAAGCCCTAGACCCCCAAAGCCACAATAAAGAGCTGCTGGGCCGCTGAATGTCACTGAAAAGACATTGGAACTCCTTCCTGCCCTGTAAGTTTCCCTTTCTAAAACTTTTGAGTTTGGAGTATCCAGTATTGGGGTGTGTGATAGGCTAAATAATGACCCTCAAAGATATTCATGCCTTAATACCTGTAAATGTTACCTTATGTGGCACAAAGACTTTGCAGATGTTTTTAATTTAAGGATCCTGAGATAAGGAGGTGTTGTGCGGGGCGGCCTGCAGGGTCTCTGCTCTCGCTCCCCACATAAGAACGCAGGACATGGTGAGGCCAAAAAGGAACACCCCTGGAGCCATAGGTAGGGGAGTCATACTACTATATTCTCGCTGGCGGCTGGGTTGGAGACACAGGAAGCAGGAGCCACACTATTCGCAACCCTCACTGCACCACTTGCAGGCTCAGCCACCATCTTCTTGCTAGCCCCCATTTTTTGTTAGCGTAGCCACAGCAGTTATATTAGTGGCCAATGGCTCACTGGTTACAGCTGACGGCCAACTAGCCACAGCTGATGGCCATCCAATCACAGTTGATGGCCATTTACTACCTGAGCCAGCACCTTTCTATGTGAGGCTGAGAGCCTGGAAACTGCACTCCTGGCTCTATCCCCACAGGAGGTTATCCTGTATTAATAAGAGGAATGCAGGAGGAGTTGGTCAGAGGGAAGCAGATGCCATTGGTGGAGTTACCCATTGAAGATGGAGGAAGGAACCACAAGCCAGAGAATACAGGAAGCCACTAGAAACTGAATAAAGCAAGGAAATGGATTCTCCCCAGATCCTACCGTATTTCCCCAAAAATAAGACCTAGTCAGACCATCAGCTCTAATGTGTCTTTTGGAGCAAAAATTAATATAAGACTAGGTCTTATATTATATACTATATAAGACCAGGTATTATGTTATATTATATTGTATTGTATTGTATTGTATGAATATTACATTATATTATATTATATTATATTATATTATATTATATTATATTATATTATATTATATTATATAGACCTGGTCTTATATTATATTAAAATAAGATAGGGTCTTATATTAATTTTTGCTCCAAAAGACACATTAGAGCTGATGGTCTGACTAGGTCTTATTTTCGGGGAAACACGGTAGAGAAGGAACCAGCCCAGCCAACACATTGACTTTTAGTACAATGAAACTGATTTTGGCTTTCTGGTCTCTGAGTTAAAGAAAGCTGAGTTAAAAGAAACACACAGACCCAAAATGGAGTCACTTTTGCTAAGCTTCACCAAGACTTAATACCTAACCTAATTACAGTTTCAGCCTCTCCTAGGAGTGGAGTTTTAAACCAGTCTGAAGTTTCCTGGTCAGCATTAGTGAGGTAATATGTCTGATAAGACTCCCTGCCTTCCCCTAAGGGAAAGTATCCTTGCCTTTTAAAAGTAGCCACACTTTTAACTTTCTTATCCTGCCCTCTTTCTGCCATAAAAACCTTCTATTTTGTACAACTCCTTAGAACACTCTTCTAGTTGCTAGATGAGATGCTGCCAATTCATGAATCATTTAATAAAGCCAGCTAGATCTTCACATTTACTCAATTGAATTTTGTTCTTTAACAGCTATAAGAGAATAAGTTTATGTTAGGTCACTAAGTAATTTGTTATAGCAGCTATAGGAAACTAATACAGGGCACAATATACGTTTTTCTGACCTTGGTTTTGAAGAATTTTCTGAGGCCTTAGGAGAGTTAGGAAAACACGGGGGTCAATTCTTCTGAGAAGGAATAGCTATGAATTTCACTAATGAGCAAACCTTGTTTCTTGTTCCTCAACCTTGCCCTTGACCCTGCCCCAGGCCTTCTACTATTTAGGTCTTTTGGGAAGGAAGGACATGAGAAGAAGGAGAAAGGGGTTACATGGAAGCCTACCCAAATGCCATCTCTCCTTCTTCCTTGCACACAGATGCCAAATATTGCTCAGAGAAGCCACATGCTCTTGCTTAGGGGATAAGTCATGACTGATCTAAGCCCAGCACCCTCTTGCCAATAATTGAGCTAAGCATGGTCATGTGACCTCACCCTGGCTAATGAGAAGTGAATAAATATCTACTGGGATGCTTTTTACGTGAAATTTTTTGGTCTAAATAAAAGAGACCCACATACAATAAAGCTATTTTGCCCCCTTTTGTTTTTAATCTTTAAGCTATAAGAGGACGATGATGGCTTGTCCTGGGGCAGCCATCTTTAGACTATAGGGTATGAGGTCAAAGACAAGAGCTAACACATGAGGACAGTGGCAAGGTGGAAGCTCGTGGGTTCTTAGTGACATCACCGAGCTGTGGAACCTACTGAGCGATCATCCAACGCTCAGACTTCTGAAGAAAATAACACTGTTTTAGGGGTTAAATTTCCACTGATAGTCAAGTTTCTGATTACTTGTTGCCAAACACATTTAAAAAGTAAAAGTGGGAAGATAAGAAGGCAAAAGGAAAGCCAGAGGGATGCATATGAGGCCCTTTACAGAAGTTGGCTGCCGGGTCTGCAGCTGCTGGAGAACCCCCAAAGTGAGAGTCCCCAAAATGAGAGTCCCCACTGGAAGATTCCCTGCTGGGCCGGGCGCACCCAATGCACCTTTGACTGGTAGAACTACATCTGTGCACTGCCTGCTCACTATAAATGCCTTCACGAACCTTAGGGCCAGTTATCCAAATGGCAAAGTGTTACTTAGGGCACAAGCACTGAACCCATGAGAAAAGTATGCGGTAGCAAATATCAGAGTAGCCACATGAAAAGTTTAATTTTTTTTTTTATTTTTCTTACCCTAATTCAGAATTTAGTGTGATTTGGATTTGGATTACATATGGTTAGAGGCATGATATTTTTGGTGCTCAGAATCTCAAGCAATGGAATCACAGACTGATTAATTGTACCAACTTTAGGTGCCAGGCTGCTCGGGTTTGAATCCTGGTTCTGTCACTTACTAGTTGTATGACCTTGGGCAAGGGGTTTGATATTTTTTTTATTGCAATTTCTTCATCTCTAAAATAGGGTTTAGACAGGGCCTGGCACAGAGTAGGTTCTACCTGTTTACAAGTTGTTGCTGTTATTGTTATTGTTACAACAGCTAACTATCTCAGTGTGGTCCTAGCTCTCTGCCCCTGGCCACAGGAAAGTGACTGGACCCAAGGCCCACTAAACAGAGGTTTCCCCAGGTTGTATGACTGAGAGCAGCGGGACTCCCTGCCTTCTCTGCTGAGTGGCTGGGAGCTGATATTCATGGGATTCAGGTCAGAGGCATGAGAGAAGGAGTAGGCCAGAGGCTGCATCTGTCGACCACTATCACCTCTGCCTGCTCTCCCACGGGCTCACAAGAGCTAACTGCTTCCCACGTTCACTTGTGAGAGGTGATTTTCTGTCACTTGAACCAGAAGTTAGTCTTGGTTGGGATGTATGCCTGATGAAGACCGGACCCAGGTCTGTGCAGAGTTTCTCCTACTTGCTCCTGATATGATTAAAAATGCAATGATCTGGAACACTCTGTATCTTGAACTAGTTTCTTTATTTGTTGGAATGAAATGAACAATACTTCCTCTTAAAGTCTTACATATTTTTAAAGTAGTTTATTTTTTCTTATTACCAAGTAATACAAGGTGAAGCAAGATTGGTCAGGAGTTAAATACTGCTAAAATTCAATGATGGGCACGTGGTGGGGAGGGGAGCGATCACATTTTTTTTCTATTTTTGTTTATGTTTTAATTTTTCCAAAACAAAAAGTTCAGGGGAAAAAAGCACAACGTGTTCATTGGGTAAAATTAGTAAAAATCTAAATACAAAAATGGAAATACCAATCACTATCTTGAGGTAAGCACTATTTATATTTTGGTGGATTTTGGTGGTATATTTAGTGGGCTGGTTATACATTTGGTGGATTTCTAGGTGGAAAGATATATATTTATTTTAACCACTTTGGGTCATAGTATATATATATATATAGAGAGAGAGATATAGATATATAGATAGATATAGATATATATATAGGTATATGTGTATGCATATATATATAGTTTGATAATTTGTTTTTCATTTAACATTATATTGTAAGCATCTTACCATGTCAAAAAAAAATGCATTTAATCATCTTTTACAACTGCCTTTCATTCCATAGCTGTGCTATCATTTAATCAATCCTCTGTTCTGATGGTCACTAGTTTCCAGTTTTTCCTTATTATAAATAATCCTGTAATGAATATCCTCGTAGCTCTCTGGGAACATCATTAAGTATTATTTATCATTGTCCTAGGATACGCTAGAGAGGGAATGTTGGGATATACAAATAACTTTAAGGATTTTCATGAATATTGCCAGATTGACCTCCAGAAAGGTTGTGCCAGATTACACTCTCATGAGCCATAGGTTGTGATTTGCTGATAAGATCATTGAAAACTAGCAGGACCAAGGGATTGGTGGCCAGCTACTTCCCCAGCCTGATGGTCACTGGTTTGTCATTTATCAAGGACAGGTACCACTTGTATGCCTCAGTATTTCCATTAGGAAAATGCAAAGAATGTAATTCTAGACTCTAAACGTCAGTTTAGACCATCTCTCATTTTATAGATGAGAAAATTCAGCCCCAATATTGCCCAGCTACTTAAAAACTTCCTGCAATTTCTGTGCTACAGGGAGCTATTGTGATGTTGTAGTCCTAACAATAATCGGGAGCATCTGCCGAGCACTTACTCCATGCTTTTCAGGAGTGAGCTCCCTCCCCAAGCCCGTGGCGTTGGTCCCATTATATTCCCGTTGTACATTAAGTGAAGGAGGCACTAAGAGGTGAAGTAACCAAAGGACACACTACACACACTTCGAAGATTTCAGGTTCAAAGCCAGACAAACAATGTCTAAAACTCAAATTTTACCACAGATTATCAGCACATCCATTATTTTGAATGGTGGAAGGCAAGTTTAATTGATAGTTCCTTCCAGACCAGGCTGGTTTGCACCCAATTTCCCATGAGCACATGTATGATTGGAATCTTGTCACCGCTATCCTTTATTTCTCTGTAATCTTAGAGTTGGATATCTAAACTTTTAGCTCTTCGGTAGTACTGGAAATGACAGCTACCCACCAATTGTATGTTATGAATGGTTACTAATTGACAGCTCTTCCTGTCAGAAGAAAAAAAAGTCCTGGCCGCACCTGGGTTATTATGTGCTTAAAACAATGAAAGTGCTCACAATAGCAATGAGGAAAAAGTGACTGAGACTGGAAATCACATAACCTATCAATCATCTCCAGGTCTTTCCAAGGCAGAATTTTAAAAGCTCTTTCCTCCTTGCCTCTTCCAAGATGGCAAAACATAATGAATCACACTGCCTGGGCCGGAGCAATCCCAACTCAGCTGTAGGGCCAGCAACACAGCCACATCCGTCGCAGCCCTCACAGGAAGGGAAGGCAGAGGCAATGGACCCGCTTATAACAAAAGTCCCCCATTTAAACATTTTTCCCCCTTCCCAGCTCCAACCTACACTTAGTGGTCATTAGAGAACAAGACAGCTACCGGCAGATTACAATCATATATATATGCATATATGAGTGTGTGTGTGTATACATATATATATATATATATATATATATGTATGTATGTATGTATGTATGTATGTATATATATATATATATATATATATATATATATATATATATATATTTCTTTTTTTCTTTTTTTTTTGACAGAAAGGCGCACCCCACCTCATGAATCATACAACCACTATTCTTTGTTTGGCATTTCCTCAGCTCATTTACTTAGTTCTATCAATTGCCGATTTTTTTCCTGCTTGAGGAAAAACCTCACTTCGAGTTAATCCCCCATCTCTGGCGCCAAAGCCTGCCAGCAGCACAACTCACCTGAGGTAGGGTGTGGTGTGTCTTTTTTTTTTTTTTTTAATTTCAGGTGTACAAAACAATGTAATAGTTAGACATTTACACCCCTCCCAAAGTGATAACCTCCCTCTCCCAATCTACTACCCCTCTGACATCGTATATAGCTGTTACAATTCCATCGACTCTGTTCCCTGTGCTGTACTCCACATCCTGTGGAAAGAAAAAAAAAAAAAAAAAATATATATATATATATATATATATATATATATATATAATTGTAGTTGACATTCATTATTATTCAGCTTCAGGTGTACAGTGCAGTGGTCAGGCACCTACACCGTTCATGAAATGGTCTCCCTAATAAGACAAGTGTCCATCAGAAACCCTACAAAATCTTTATAACATTATTGATTATATTCCCCAAACTGTCTTTCGTATCCCTGTGGCAGCCCTTGTGGTGTGTCTTAATGTCAGTAGCAGAAAGGGCAGCAGTGGACAGGTTCTGTAATGTCCGGGGCTGCGAGCGAAGGGGGCGAGAGCCTGGCCACCCTTGACCTTCTCCAGGACATCAGCAGCAGAGCCAGCCACACAGCCTACTTGCCAATGGGCCTACTTCTGGTTGAAGCTCTAAAGGCAATTTAAGAATGGATGTTATAAAAGCAGAATAGAGAGTATCGTGGACAAACCAGCTAAATTGTCTTCACCTATCTATATGTTCCGGGACTTTTCTGGCAGATCTTAATGGTTGCAAGGTAAACATTATCCTAGGTTTAGTAGGTTGTGCTAAGTATCTTTCAGGTTAGTATTCCTAGGAATTTCCCTTTATTCTCCTGTGCCCCAGGCTTGGGGGTTGTCTCTGTAGGGCAAAAGGTAAGGTCATAATTTCCTCTTTTACCCACAGACTTAAGCCAAGTTTTCAATTTTCCCTGAGGTACACATACACAATCTTACATCTGTGTAATGCTGAACAATTTATAAAGAACTTTCAAATATACTCTCCTTTGATCCTTGGAATAACACTTTGAAATAAGTGGGAAAGCTGTTTTGCACCTTCATTCCATGCACATGGAACCTGATGCTCTGGAAGTTCAGTGACTTAATGGTTCACTCACCACCCTCCTGTGAGGCTATGAGTTTTCACACCTAGGCTGGTCTGTATTCACTCTTCTGCCTAGCATGCCTCCCTTCTTCTTCGAGGGTCATGTCAAAAGTCACATCTTCTGTGTCATACCTTTCCACCCAACCCATATAACTGTTCCCGCCCCTGAGCGTCCACACTATACTTCCATTACAACAGGAGGTGGGGCTCTCAAACACCCAGGTTTGACTCACTAGTCCTCCCCTTGCCAGCTGGGTGACCTTGGGCAAGCCCCAACCCAATCCGGGCTCTGTATCTTCTGGAGTAAAATGAGGATAATATTTCCACCATTCATTATCTACATCTGTCAGGCACTTACAAGTTACCTCATTTATTCCTCCCCACAGCCCGAGAAGGATGGATTATTCTGCTCAGTGTTGCAGATCTCTCAGGCTTGGACAAGTTTTGACCCTAGGGTGACTCCAATTTCTTTCTAATAGATTATCCTCCACTTTTAAACTGGAATGATTCTTTTGTGATTCCTGCTGCCCTGAGCCTTTGAAAGGGCTAAAGAGACAAGTATGTGAACAAATTTATGAGTCAGTAGTTGGGTTTTTCTCCTCCTTTCTCTGCCTGGTGTCCCAGTCTTGACTGTCTTCCACCAAACTGGCCTAACAAGTGCGGGTTCAGATGGTCCTGGATACATATCAGATATACATCACAGTTATAGAATGTCTGTATCAACTAGTCAACAGTATTTTTCTCTAGAAAATACTGACCCTTAACCTTTCTAAAAACACAGACACAATTTTTTTTTTAACTTTTAAAATTTATTTTAAGTGTGCTTTTCCAGGACCCATCAGCTCCAAGTCAAGTAGTTGTTTCAATCTTGTGGAGGGCGCAGCTCACTGGCCCATGTGGGACTCGAACCAACAACCATGTTGTTAAGAGCACCATGCTCTAACAAACTGAGCTAACCGGCCATCCCCAGATACAATTTTTAAACTGTGAAAAACAACACATGTGCTAAAAATTGCACAACACATAAAAATGCAAGCTTAAAGAATTGTTACAAAATAAAAATCCATGTAACTACCTCCCAGGTCAAGAAATAGCTCCTCATCAGCACCCAGAAGCCACCTCATGCCCCTTCCTAATCATGACCTCTACCCTCTCTCCTACCAGAGGTAACCACGACCCTGACATCTATGGAAATCACTTCTCTACTTTCTAGTTACATCTTGCCTATTATTGACCTTTATGTAAATAGGGTCATACGATACGTATTCTTCTGTATCAGGCTCCTTTGACCCAACATTGTGTTTGTGAGAGCCAATCATGTTCTGTGTGAGTGCTGTATGTTCTTTTTCATTGCTGTATAGTATTCCACAGTGTGACAAAAAGCACAATTTATTTGTCCATTCTCCTGTAGGTAGATATAGGGATTCTTCTAGTTTGGAGCTATGATGAGAAGCAGTGTTTTGAAGACCCCTAGTATATTGACTCCAGTGGTCTTCTTCACTAATCCACAGGTATATTCTGTCTCTCTACTGCAGAGAAACAATATTTTCTCCCCAGCACATACCACCCACCACTACCACTTTGTCTGCTGTTTAGCTTAGAAATGTTAGAACATTACAGTACAAGCTGGGAACCAAAAGCTATTGAAGAAAGAGCAGGTCAAATCAAAGACTCCGGAGATCTCCCTTCCTTTCTGCTTCAGATGTGACTTCTGATAACAATAGCAACAACAACAGAAAATACTTAAAAGCATGGAAAAAATTATTCATTTCCTCCAGGTCTTGGAGGGAAATGAGAGAGAAAGTGCTGAGCTGTCGTATTGCTGGTAAGGCTGGGCCTAGGTTCTTAAAAACCTCAAGCAGGGGGATGGGTTTCACTTCTGCACATGGGGAGGGAGGCGATTTTGGTTCCTCCTCCATGCAGGGCCTGATCCACAGCCAGTTTTCAGATAATTTGGGGGAAAAGATGGGGAATTACCAACAGCAAAGGGGCTCATTCCAGCTGCAGGCCATGGAAGAAGCTGGCCAGGCTGGCTGGGCCATCAGTTCACTTCAGTTTGGCTCAGAGAAAGCGGGCCTGGGTGAACTGGAAGGAGGGTCTCCTTTCCTGCTTATGCCAAGAGGTGCCTGAGTGAACTTTGCCACAGTAGAGAGGGTGTATGTGACCTAATGGGCTTCTCACTGAGGAGATACAATATGGAGGGCTTGAAGTAGTTTACAGATGACAAGGTTTGAATAGAGTAAGACTCCCCTACAGGGAACCAGCCCATGAATCTCCTTCCTCAACTCAGTTTCTTGGGTCATCTGACAGAGAAGCCATTCAGCTGATGTAGTTTATTTTAGATTTCCATTGTTCCCATGTGTTAGACTTAAATATTTTCAATAATACACTGCTGGCAGAAACATAATTGGTACCATCTTTCTGAAGAGCTATTTGGTAATAAGAATCAGACACCTGGAAAATATGCTTTTCCTTTGACCCAGCAATTCTACTTCTAGGAAGCCATCCTCAGGGAATAATCAGACAATAGACACAAGAATATTTATTATAATATTGATTATAATATGGAAAAACTAGAGAAAACCCAGACAGCTACAATAAGGAACCAGTTAAATAAATCTCTGTACATTCTTATAAGAATGTTGTCAAAGAATGTTTAATAGCGTGGAATGTGAACTCATATTACAAAATAATAGTTAACAGTAACATCCCAAAAGGGGCAAAAGATTGGAAGGAGGTATATCTTCATAGAAAAATATCTATGGATTCATATGTAATCATAGAATTTGTATATAATGTGTAATATTTTAAAATTTTTATTTTTTACTGTAAAAGTAATACATGCTCATTGGAAAAATTTGAAAGTCTTTATTCTGGTCTTTAACTCAAGGTTACCTTGGAGGTAACCACTGTCAGCCATTTGGTGGATTTTCTTCAAGACCTACTTACATTTTCAAGTACTTTACAATTTACAAAACAAACATCTCTTAATTTTCACAATAATCCCTGGGATATGGTATTTTTATTTACTTGATTTTTACGGCTGAAGAAATAGGCTCAAAATGGTTAAATCTGGAACGCCATTACTATCTTCTGAAAAACAAAATAGACGTCAACATAAAGAGTCCTAATTCGGCTGATCCTGGACCACTTTGTAGTGTCAGTTCTTGGGCCCTTGGAAGATTAGATTTGGAAGAGATTTTTGAGTGATAGCCTCCAACCCCTTCAAAGGACAGAAGTTCCTTCTGCTCCATTTGGAGAGGTGGCCCCTGCAGCTACTTCTTGCACGTGCCCAATGACAGGGTCCCTGCTTTCCCAGGGAGCCTCCTTCACTTCATGGAGCTGAAACCTACCCACCTGCAACTGGAATCTCTTGGCCCAGTTGTTCTGAGTTCGCATTCTATTGTGAGGCCTGGCAAACCCAGCAGGGTTTTTACTCAGAGGGCTGGAGGCAGCATTCTAAGAGGGGAGGTACAGCCACGATGAAGGAAAGTATTGCTAGGCCAGAGGTTGGATGAAGGGTCAGATTTGAGAGCCAGCTTCCAGGCCCCAAATAGAAAATGAGTCAAGTGAACTGGGGGCTGGGGGGAAAAATACAATAGCTCAGAAGTTGCCTGTGTGTAGGGAACACATGCTGACATTGGACTGTATCCAACAGCTAGCCCTGCATAGAGTTGGGCTAGACCCTATCTACTCACTCTTCCATATAAGAGCACTCCACATATTTGTATCCCCCAGTATGGCTCATGTTAATCTTCTCTTCTAAATATCCTACAATCTGATATCCTTTCTCTTCCAGTTAATATTTCTGGGTACATGGTGCATTGAATCTTTTCCTTGTGAATTTGGTTTTAATTAGCCTTAACTGATTACTGGAAGAAAGTTCTCTCCTACGCTTGGTTCACTGGGGGTGGGGCACAACGAGCTACATGCATTGATAAAGGTGTTGAATGAATTCAAAAAGAGTGTGGAGGCTTTGTTAGAAATAAATGATAAAGATTTAGTCAAGGTTCCTAAAGTTTGCAAACCAGCAACACAATTAAGCAACACCCATAGTGTTCCGAAGAAGAAAGAAAAGCTAAGAGTTCTTATAATTAAAAGTATATTTTTGAGAAGAATTCGTTCTGCATTCTTAGCTCTAGGATTGGTCCAGGACAGTTATCAGTCAGATGTGAAGCAGTCTGGATAATGGAAGTCAGGTGGTCTTGATACACAAACATTCTTTCCATTGTCCTTCAGGGTGTTTTCAGAGGGTTATTTGGAGGTTTTACGTATATCCAGGCATTGGGGCAGGGCTGGAAAGCTCAAAAGTTTAAGATCCCTGGCTAATTAAAACAAGAATGGAATTGATCCCTCACGCCTCGACCTACTTGATTTTTGTAATTTAGCAGCTTGACGATAGTGACTCCATTTTATTTCTTCACTCTGTTCCTCAGGGGATGGCGGGTACATGGACGTTTGTTGTATTATTTTTTCTATCTTTGTGTTGTGTTAAATATCTCAGTTAGAAGCTCTCAAGTCTCCTTAGAGTATGTGAGAGCTCAATGTCTTCCACTTACACACAAACTGCTTTGAGAGCGGAAAAATATATCTTCCTCCCACCTTTCTAAGTTCTTCTGGCTCGGCTAATAATCAAATTACCATGAGACAGATTAGCAAGGGAAAACCAAGCTAAACTGTAATAACATGAATACCACCTGTATACATGGGAGACCCAGGAAAACTGCGTAACTTGGGAAGATAGCTGGAGGCAGCACCTTAAGTATCATCTTCAGCTGGAGCCAAAGAAGGTACTGGGGTGGGACCGTCGTTATGGGAGGTGAACAGGAAAAGCACAGTAAACAAGGGTAAGGTTTGTTATGGAGATTTACATCTTGTCTTCTGCCTTGATAAGAGTTTCTAGAGATAAGGTCAACCCTCTTACAAATGGACTTTCCCTTACCAATGTCTTTTACAAAGGCTAACCTCTACTTGGTTTTCAGAGCTTCTCCGAAGTCTGCTATTTTTTAAAATTAACCAGCCTAAAATAACCTTTATGCCAAATAGACATACTTAGGGGTGACAAACTCTGTTCCCTTACAGTTCCTAGGTACAAGTGTCTATAGTATGTTATGGTACTGAATACTGTAGGCAATTGTAACACAATGGTAAGTATTTGTGTAATGTGTTGTGCTAGGACATTATGACAGCTATAGTGTCACTAGGTGATAGGAATTTTTCAGCTCTGTTATAATCTTATGGGACCACTGTCCTATATGCAGTCCTTCGTTGACCAAAATGTTGTTATGTGGCATGTGACTGTATAGTGATTCCAGGTTCCAACAAGAAAGAAGTAGAAACTGCCTCTCCTCTTAAAAGCTAGGCCTAGAATTAGCATAGGCTTACTTCCACCATACCCCATTGGTCAGAGCAGTAACAGGTCAGCCCAATTCAAGGAGACACAGACTCCACTCTCAGTTAAGAGGAATAGAATTTGCAGTCATTTAAATCTGCTGCAAATAGTAAAATAGGTGAATTGTTGTGTGCTCATACAATAGGACATGGCACAGTAATAAAAAAAGATGAGTCTGCTACTTGCCATGAGTGAATCCCACAGACATAGTGCTAAATGAAATGTCAGACACAAATAATACATTCTGTAATATTTCATGTAGACGAAGTTTTATTTGCATAATCAATCTAGGGTAATAGAGGTCAGAATGGTGGATACCCTTGAGGGTATCCTTACTCGGCCGGGGCATAGGGGAGTATTCAAGAGTGCTGGACCCTTCAGCTCCAAGTCAAGTCGTTGTTTTCAATCTAGTTATAGAGGGCACCGGGAAAAACACACTGTTCCCCAATATTCCCCAGAGTGCTGGAAATGTTCTATATCTTGATCTGGATGGTAACAACACAGGGATATACATATGCAAAAATTCAACAAACAACACAAGTTGGTGTTCTTTAATGTATATAAAATGTACATACGTTTAAAAAATCTAAAAGAAAATAAAAATGATGCAGGCAAGAGAGGACAGTTGCTGGGAGGTTGGGTTAGAGGTAGAAGGGGATGGGATCCAGTGCATAGATTGGTTGGTTGGTTGATGTGGTAGCAGAAGGGCATGGAGTTGCTCTTTTGATTTTCTCATTGGAAACAGGAAGTAGGTCAAAAGCTGATAAAGAGGAGAGGAAGGAGAAGTGGAGGAGTGATGAGAAGAAAAATTGGGAAAGAACAGTCTGGAATGGAAATGTAGGAGGATTTGCCACAGTATTGTACACCCCACTGAAGTATTTGATCATTAATTTAAACTGAGGCAAGTCAGCACAGTGCCCATTTCATTGAATGCAGGCAGGGAGGTGGACTTTACTCGGGGGTCGCTAGGAAAGTACAGTGGAAGGAGGCAGGGACCAGACAGCTGAGGTTGTATGCAAGGGAGTTAAATAAAACCAGAGGATAAGGGTCCATGGATGAGGAGGAAAGTGGGGCTGACAGCTTGTTAGAATTGCAGCATTCAAGGAAAGGAGCTGAAAATATAGCAAGTGAGGTGAAGGCGGAAAACTAAAGTGGAGATTATAGAGAAGACAGAGCTGTTGGTAACATTGACTAAACCTGGGGTGGGTGGCTGAGGCTGTGTATTAGTCAGGCTAACTACTGTAACAAACAGTCCCTAAATCTTTGTGGCTCGGAACATAAGGTTTACTTCTTGCTCAACTTCAGGCCCATGCTTGTCCATGAGGAGGGGGTGACAGTTGGCTTCCTGAAGTCACTCAGGGTCCTGGTGTTACCGAACAAGTGTCCGCTGCCTGACGTGCATAGAGGCCAATACTACGGCACAGACTTTTGAGAGAAGAAAGGCTTTTTCTTTGTGAGTCAACTGGCAAGGAGACGGGGCAAAGCTCAAATCTATTTCCAGACCCAGTGTTCAGGTGGGGTTTTATGGGTAGCAGTTAAGGGTTCACAAGTGAGTGATGTTTCACAAGTGTTACTCGTAAGGGGTGTAGCCAAGGTTTAAACTTTGGTTCTGGATCTTGTTAAAAACAGGATAGGACCAATTTGAGCTGATTCTGTGATTACGCTGTGCTCTCTCCATGGCAGCTCAGACTCTAGGGCCACGCTTTCCAATACTGAGCACTTGAAATGTGACTTGTGCAACTAAGGAACTGAATTTAAATTTATTATTTCTGCTGAATTAGTTTAAAATCTTGAAAGAATGTTTGGGACCATTTCAGTATGTGCATCTACTTTATGAAATTATATAGAACAAGTGTTTTTTATAAAAACTTACTATCTGAATTGATATGTGATGAAAGTGTAAATGACATACCAGGTTGCAGACACAGTATGAAAATAAGAATTAATCATTTTTATACTGATTACATGTTGAAATGATAATATTTTTGATATATTGGGTTAAATAAAATGTATTATTAAAATTAATTTCACTTGTTTCTTTCTGTGTTTTTTAAAGTAACTACTAGAAAATCTAAAATTACACGTGACCCAAAGTGTTTCCACTGGATAGTGCTGTTCTAGGGCCCGCGAACCCTCCACTGGATCCCGTCCATCTGGCTGGCAGATAATGAGAGAGAGCAAGCATAGGGCTCCACTGACCATTTCCATATTCCTTTGGGCAGAACTCAATTACAATGTCACACCTAACTACAAAGGAGGGGAAAGTAATCTGCCCAGGAAGGTAAGAAACAGATTTGACACTTAACAAGCTGGCCTCTGGCACAGGTAGGGTGGAAGGACAAGATCACTAAAGAATGTCAACTACAATTATATATATATATATATATATATATATATATATATATATATATATATATATAGTTACAAGAAGTGAAGTTCACCATTAGGAATAGAGACAGTGGAAATGTAACGGCTCTGTGCGATGTCAGAGGGGTAGTAGATGGGGGGAGGGGGGTTATCACTGTGTGAGGGATATAAACGATAAATGTCTATTACTTTTTTTGTACACCTGAAACTAATAAAAAAAATAATTAAAAAAAAAAGACCACTGAAGACAGGCACTTGAGGCGCTGGCAGGCAAGGTATTGGCAAGATTCTTCACATGGCTTTTGAAATTACCATGAATTTGGAAAGAGTAACATGGAGCAAAAATCTTCAACAGCTTCAAGGTCTACAGTTGATGCAACAAAGAGGAATATTTAGTAAACAGAGTTCGATTACATGCACTTCAAAGCTAAGAGGTTTTGAGAAGAGAGGAAAGTGATCTTGAAGCAGCAGTCAGGAGAAATGGGGACACCTACCCACCTCTAATATGGGCCAAACGAAAGGGCTTCTCATGATAAAAACTTTAAGTCTCCTTTTCCCTGGTGTCTTAGCTCCCTAGTCTGGTTATAATCATTTTTTCAAATCAGTTTCTTAATCATAAACAATAGATTGTTTTTAACCTGACTCATAGAAATCTCCTACCTCCTGCTTCAGATAATTACCCTAAAGCTTGTGATTTACGTTTGTTGACTAGAGTCATTGTATCACGGTGCTCTTTCCAGGCCTAACTCTCGGGTGAACAGTAACTGAATGACCGGTTAAACCAGAAGAAAGGCCAGGCTCCAAGAAGCTGAACAATTTTTCGTCACGCAGTCATCCTGCGTCAATGGCTTTGAGTCCTGCTTCATGGGTCAACACTTTTAACTCTTAACTAAAATCTCTCTCCTCATCTAGGGGTTGTGGGGATACAAGTGATGTGCCACCAAGACTTCCAGTACCTCCCGACCACAGAGGTCAACATGGTCTTCCAAGCGGATCTCAAGACCCCTCCCCCTCATCTGAGATCAGACTGAGTAAGAGACCTGTGAATCTCAATAGGTAGGGACAATGGCCACATTCAGCAGGAAGCAGATACAGAAGAAGAAATCTGTCCCTCAACTTCCCATTGAGACTTATGGGGATCATGTCTCTCAAGGACAGCATAAGACAGGCAGTTAGAGACAGGAATTCGGTCTCCAAGACACCTGGATACATCAGGTAACATTCCTGCACGTCCAACATAGTCTACGGGAAATGACGGCCCAAAAGACCTCTTCGCTCCGCCCACACTTAGCCTTGTTTACCATAACTATTAGCCATTATCAATTACAGGTATCAATCAAGCAGCCCATTCTAGAGAGGAGTCTCCCATTGTAGAAGAGAAGGAAATCAAAACTCCAAGACCTGGCCAGTCGGCGCCTTTTGAGCCACTCCTTTGTGCTCGAGCCCACTCCTATCTCTTTGGAGGGCACTTTCACTTCTAATAAACTGCTCTTTCTCCACTGTCTTTCTGTGTCTCTTTCAATTCTTTGCTTGAGGTGCCAAGAACCTGGGTACCGTGCCAAGAAGGGTCTGTTCTCCAGTAACACTCCCAGGCCCAGTGCTCTGAAGTGTGTATGTGTGTGTGTGGCCGGGGGGAGCCCTTCCTGAAAGGGTTTCTGGGAAAGTAGCATCTTTACCTGAGATGAAAGTTCAATATATAACCTTCAGTAAGTTATTTAACCATTCTGTTTGAGGTTTCCTTATCTTAAAATAGGGGTAATAATAACACTTATCTCATAGGGTCATTGTATTAAATACTAAAATACTTGTTATTAAGAGAAAAATCACAGGCCCAAAATGGCGTCACTCTTGCTAAAAACCCCATGGTACCAAACCTAGATTTAATATCTGACCTAATTCAACCTCTCCCAGAAATGTAATCTTAATCAAACCAGTCTGGGATTTTCTGGTCAAGTGCCAGTAGAGTAATCTGTCATGTTTGTGGGCCCTCTCCACTCCCCCCTCTCCCCAGCCTCCTTCACCCCCCCACCCCTCCCACACACATCTAGAAAGAAGAGGCAATCTGCATGATAAAAACCCTTGCAGTTACTTTCCCCTCAAAAGAAGTTGTCCAGGTCTAAAACTAATCCTTTCTTTTCTTTGGTTAATAGTTCCCTTGCCCCACCCTTCTTCCTATAAAAACCTTCCATTGTGTACAAGCCCTTCAGACTGCGCCCTTCTAGTTGCTTGATGTGATGCTTCCTGATTCATGAATTGCTTAATAAAACCCATTAGATCTTCAAATGTACTCAGTCCAATTTTGTTTTTTTAACACTGTAAATATTTAGCATGTAGAAATGACTATATAAAATAATTTCCTAGCATTGTACTGAAAGTATAATGTTTCTCCCTTGTTTATATCTTCTTCCTTTGTGACCTTGCTTTCCTTTGTGTATGGCCTCATCTGGCCTTACCCTCAGATAAATGAAAGCAATCTGTTAGTTCTGTCCTGTTCTAGGACATGATTCACTAACAAAAAATCACCAGTTCCCTATAAATTTCTGTTGCCATTCGGA
This sequence comes from Rhinolophus sinicus, assembly GCF_036562045.2. Taxonomy (NCBI): domain Eukaryota; kingdom Metazoa; phylum Chordata; class Mammalia; order Chiroptera; family Rhinolophidae; genus Rhinolophus; species Rhinolophus sinicus. The sequence goes on from NC_133759.1 coordinate 39,424,303, forward strand.
AAAAAGGGTCAGCTTTGACACAACGTGAAATTGATTTAATCTTAAACTAGAGTTTGAGAAAGGAGCACAACTTCTATAAATATTCTTCTACAATATAATATTCTTGTAAGAATAGAATAAAAATCTCATATTCAAAAGGAAAAAGCTTTGTGTGTGATGAGGGAAATCCTGGGAGGAGGGTGTGGCTACTTTCCAGATCACAGTTGAAATTGCACAGAGACTTTTTTCCTGTTGCCTAATAAGGACTGGTATATAAATGGCAAAATGAGGAGAGATGTTGGGCGGTCCTTCCAATGTTCCATTTTGTTCACACCATTTCCAGAGCAGTGCCCAGAGAATCAAAAGCTTCCATTAATGTTGTCTATAATAAGAGACCCAAGCAGAACCCCCTGGGTATAAGCATTAAAGTAGTGCTCTGTATTACTGTTTGCTTGACAGAGGGGACATCCCACAAATATCACTCTTCAAATCTCACACCAGAAATGAAAGTGGTCTTTAGAGCTTCCTCTGAAATCTGACTGTGCTAAGGGAAAGCCGCTGGTCAAAATTCAGGCTAGGAAAAGGAAAAGAGGTAAGTGATTCTTCTGTTCCCTCATGACTGTAAAAGCAGCAAAACCCAGGTTATCAGAAAGCTTCATCTTGTGCATAATTTTTTTTAAATCTCTTATCAGTGACTTGGTCTAGGAGAGGGGGAATCTGACCCTTCGTGATGGTTTTGTTTGTTTTTGTCCACCGAGTATTGCCTGCCTAGGCACTCCGCTGAGCAGGGGGTGGATTTGCTAGGCTTGCTCCACACCAGGAAGCCACTGACAAGTCCTGATATTAAAAATCAGAACAAATTCCAAAGTTCCAAGCATTTCCAGAACAAGAAACATTTTCAACTTGTTAATTTTTCAAAAGTTTCATGGTGCTACATGGTGCTTCACGGCACCGCCACTTAAGTTCTCATCACACCGCTGCGAGGAAGACGTTCTTGTCCTTATTTTACAGGTGCGGTTGTTGAATCTTGGAGCGGTTGTCTTTCCTAAGGTCACAGGGTGATCAGAAGGGAGCAGAGACTGGCTCAAACTGGTCCTCTGATGTCAAGTTCCCTGCTCTCGCTCTTCTGATTAAAAAGTGAACTAAACTAAAATGAAATTAAGTACTACTTCTTCATCTAGCAAATTTTATCACAGAATCACTGGTCGAGTACATACATGGCACCCACTTTCTCTACTAGGCGGTAGCCACAGCACCCCATGCTCTTGGGTCCTCCCAGAGATATTTTCGAAGTGTGAAATCTTAGGCTTTGCATGTCTAATGCAAGTGGAAGAAAACAGCACATGGTGCTCTGCACCTGTGTTTTTCACTTGATGTTTTCGCAGTGATCCCTCTATATTAGTTATTAGTAACTTTCAATGGGGGCGGGGAGGAGTAGATTTCTGAGCCTGACCATTAAGCACTTAAGTTCAAGAATCTGGCCATCAATTCCTCCCCCTTATGCTGAAAACCTCATAGTCGTTCCCTATTATAAAATCACATCTAAACTTTTACCTAGGAAGTCAAGGGCCTACATAGGCTGGCCCTAACCCCACTATTCAAGGTTTATTTCCCTGGAATCCTACATGAAATGGTCTGCTCTCTCTGCTTTTACTCTCTGCCCTCTCCACCTACAGCTTCATACAGCAAACTGCTTTCCCGACTTCAGGGCCTTCTTCCAATCCCATCTCTTTAGATGAAACTCCCCTGACCTCTGCAGCTGGGAGGCATTCCTCCCTCTATGAATCTCAGTAGTACTGGTAGTTTGATAGCTAACAGTTATTGTCCCGTCATCTTATCAATCAATATTTGTTAACTGGAGGGATGAAACTAGTTCTTCCTTTCACCAATACCGTAAGTCTGTTTGAAGGGATATGATTGACTGATTGACTTTCCTCTGGTGTTTGCTGTTTGCGTTCCAGAGATTAATGTATCACCGTTGGGTCAGGAGCAAGAGCTGGTGAAAACAGTTTAGGCATTTTGGTATATATGATAAACAATGTGAATTCTTGGTGCTATCAAGGGGATTCTGCGAGCCAATGGTGCCTGTGGACTTTCATTCTTCGGGTTGTGATAAAAAGGGATAACTCACATCCCTCTTTTTCACAGTGATGCACTGTTCACTTCTCTCAGGAAAGTGGAACCCTGTGGCTGTAGTCCTAGCTATCTGTCCAATGTTTCCCCCTTTTCTTTCCCTTGTTTTCATTTGTTATTCATTCATTCATTCATTCTTTATTTTTAAATGTATCCAATTGCCATGTTAAAATTTCTGATTTACATCCTTTCCAGTGTCTCAGACTTTTAATTCCTTATTATCCAACTATTTGATGATTTTTGGAAGATTATTATTATATTTCATTCATCTTTCTTAGTTATGCTCAACAAGAGAGTTTTTCTGAAATACTTAGTCCACCAGATTAAAAAATTAAAGTTACGATATTTTTCCCTTTAAATATCAACAAGCAGTGTGTTGCAGCTATAATGTCACTGTCTTAAAACTTAAATGTGGTGTTCCTTTAAATCTTTTAAATTATTACAACATTAAATACAACATTAAAATAATTATGACAGCTAACAATGTCTCCAGATATGGCCAAAATAACCCCTGGGAAGCAAAATCGCTCCCTGTTGAGAGCCACCTTTCCACTGACTTTACTGAGTCCAATGATTTGGATTTCTTTCCTTCTGTTTCCTTATGTGAAGGATTCTACTAGAATCAATAATTTCACTAGGGATTGCATAAGGAACTATTTGAACAATGAAAAGAGAATTATAATAGTTGATTGAAACACATCAAATCTCAGAAAATCCAGATGTCCATGTGACAAGAGAAATCCAGAAAAAAACTAATTTGTCACCATTTGAACCAAATCTTTACTTTGAAAGCAGATAACTAAAGGGAAAGAATTATAGATTTATCCTGCCTTTCTGGTAGCAACTCTACTGCAGAAACCAAATGGCTCCAATTGAGAAGGGAACACTCTACTTTACAGAAGAATCATTTTTTAGGATACTATTGATTCTGGCAAGGATTAGCAACTGGTGTGAAATCCTCCATGGATGGAGTACTTGTAATTCATATGGCACAAAAATGATAGCACTTGCATTACTTTTTAGTCATAAGAGATAAAAACATAACTATATAATGGAAGGATCAGGCTGTCCCCACCTTCACCTAGTGGTCCTCTATCCATTAGCATCATTAGCATCATAATGGTGAAATAACCAACTATTATGTGTCTTCTTTTCCCCCCCTTCTTCCACCTGTCCCCCAACCCCCACTCCCACTCCAGTTCAAGCCGTTGTTTCTCAGTCTAGTTGTGTAGGACACAGCTCCCTGGCCCATGCTGGTGTTATGAGCCTTGTGCTCCCCCGGCTGAGGCAGTCGGTCGCCAATCGTTGGTAGGCCGCTCACGGCAGCTCATGCAGCTCACGCTGGCTGCTGGCCATTCATGGCGGCACAAGGTAGCCCCAGGCAGCACTCAGCAGGCCAGCTCCAGGGAGAGCTGTTGTTCACAATCTTAGCTGTAGAGGGTGCAGCTCATTGGCCCATGTGAGAATTGAACAGGGAACCTTGGCGTTAGGAGCTCAGAGCGCAAGGCACTCCAACCACCTGAGCCACCGGGCCATCCGTATTATGTTTTCTAATGCGATACAATTTGAAGTAAACATCACATATATTGTAGTCTAGCCAAAAATGCTTAACTTGAATCTAACCAAATTTTTATAGCCAACTTATTTACTTATACAGGGGATACAGGGACAAGCTGAACAACAATAGGGGGAAGCAAACCAATCTAAAAGGTGGCACATTCTTCAGGACAAATGGCCTGAGCTCTTCAATAAATCAGTATAATTAGAAAAGGAACTGTTCTAGGTTAAAAGATAGTTTAAAAACATAACATGGAAAAAGAAATAAAAACATAACAAGGAAATGAAATGTGTAGTTCTGGATTGGTTCAAGTTTGTACAAATCAGCTATAAAAGAAATTTTGGGGCCAAATGAAAAAATTTAAATATGTGTTAGTATTGGATAATATTAAGAAATCATCATTAGTTTTGTTAGATGTAAAATGTCAAATTTTTGCTACATAGGAGGATGTTATTATTCTTTAGAAATGCATACTAAATTATTTAAAACTGTGTCAAAGAGTTTAGAACAACAAAGATTTATTTCTCACTCATACTGCATCATCAATCCTAGGTCAGATGCCACTGTCCTCGTCATCTTAGGTCTGGTATGCAGGCTGAAGGAGCAGCCCTGTTTAAGACTTTGTTGCAGAAGGAAAATAAAGATGATGGAACCACATTGTAGCTCTTAAAAAGTGTATATCATTTCCATTAATGATTGGCTAAAGCAAGCCACGTGGCCAAGTCTAGTATCAATGTGTAAGGAGGTATAATTCTCCCACAGGGTGGGGCAGTAGAATTATTTAGAAAACAATGACAATGAGAACAAAGCATCTCAAACTGAACCAAAACAAAAGTGTTTCTCAGAGAGCAAATTATAATGTTAAATCCAGATGTTAGAAAGCAAGAAAGGTTGAAAATTAATGAACTTAGCTTTTAACTTTAGAAACTAGAAAAGAAACAAATAAACCAAAGAAAGTAGAAGGAAGAAATTAATAAGGATAAAGTAGATAATATGAAATAGAAAACCAAAAACAATAGACTTAGATTCTGTTTTAACAAGATCAAAACCAAAGAAAGCCTTTGGCAAGTATAATCCAGAAAAGAAAAAATAAACAGTAACATTAGAAATGAAAACAGGGGCGGCTGGATGGCTCAGTTGATTAGAGCAGGCGCTCTCAACAAGGTTGCCGGTTCAATTCTCGCCTGGGATGGTGGGCTGCGCCCCCTGCAACTAAAGATTGAAAAACAGCGACTGGACTTGGAGCTGAGCAGCGTCCTCCACAACTAGATTGAAGACAGATAACTAAAGGGAAAGAATTGTAGATTTATCCTTTAGATTGAAGGACAATGATTTGGAGCTGATGGGCCCTGGAGAAACACACTGTTCCCCAGTATTCCCCAATAAAATTAAAAAAAAAAAATGAAAACAGGATGCACCTATTTAAAAACAATTTAAATGCTATATACAACTTTGTTCCAATGAGTTTAACAATCCAGATCATGGGGACTTGACTTTCTAGAAAAATATAAATCACCAAAATTGACTCAAGAAACAGAAAGCTCGAACTTATCAAAAATAACATAAGAAATAGGTAGTCAAAGATCTACCTTCACAAAAGAAAACAAGCCCATATGGCCCATAAGGTTGAGTACTACTAAGATTTCAAGGAGGAGATAAAACCATATAATTGGAAGTGTCCCATGGCTTAGTAACATGTGGAAAGCTTAGTAATAGTAGATTATTATTTTTCAGCTAAAGATCCCATATAGACCAAGTTCTGGTCAATGAGATGAAAGAAGATGGAGAAAAGGGTACATGCTTTGGGGAAAGGTTTTTCCTCTCCAATAAAAAAGAGGGATGTGTGAGGAGACCCTGTTCCTGCTTGGGGACATGTTTCTATGGATCTGCTACAGTCATCTGTGACCAGAGGACACACAGGGTTGACCCATTGAACATGAGATGGAAGAATTCACAATATATTCTTGTTGTGTAAAGCACTTCTCTTTGTTTTCTTGTTTTTTGTTTTGTTTTTTGTTTGTTTGTTTGTTTTGTGACCAACAGTTGAAAACATCCTAACTGAAATATATGAGTTCTGTCAAATGTCAATGATTTCAGAGCCCAGAAAAAGTTCAAGAGCTTTACAGTTCATTTTGAATGTGTTGGTCTTGCACAATCCTGATACTAAAACTAGATACTTTCATACACCATTCCTAAAGGAAATTTTTCTTTTAAAGTCTAATACTGTAACTGGTCTATTGAACTCTTTCAGTAGTTAAAACAGTGACAGAAACCCCTGTCTTTAAGAAAAGATGCTTCAAACAAATTCTTATCTGCAAAGTTGAAGCACATTTCATTTTTTTCTGCCAAGATAACTTAGAGACAAAACAGAATATACCAATGTTCTTTTCCTCCTGTTTTAAACAGCAAGATAATTATGGCAATTGTTATGACTATGATTTTTCATTCTTAAGTTTTTGATCTCTTGTAAAAGCTAAAATGGGATTCTTGACCCGGTGGCTGTTAAACAAGTTCACATTTTATTGAAATGATTGCACTGGTTTTTGTCTATATCACATTGATATTTGAGCTTCCTCCTGCTTATTTATAAGTTCATAGGTGATCGTCCAGTTTATTTAGCCTATCTTGCTTGTGTCCTGTCAGCCGACACAATTCAATGTTAGCAAATGAGTTGTTAATGAGTTGTTTTCAGGGAGATTCAAGGCATCCAATAAATTTAATAACTTAGGTATGAAATTTTCTGCCTATCAAAAATAAAAAAATTAAAACTAAGTGAAATATATGTCCCAAACAAAAATATTAACACTTACACCTCTGCAAGGTGAGTGATTCCATACTAAGGAGAGGTGAACTGTAAGCGGATGAATCAGGCATAGGAATTTAGAATTCAAGGTCAGACAAATCTAGTTAACGGAGGGAAGAGAAGAACTGGGAGGGAAATGCAATTACTAGGGACTCGGGAACAGAGCAAGGGTCAGCCAGGAAAAAGAAGGTAGGCAGAGACTTGGTTACTAGAAACCCAGAAACCAACATGAAGGCAATGGCAGGAAAGAGAAAGACCAACTCTATCTTGAACCAAGGAGTCTCTGGCCTGAGCTCTGGAGACCTCCTGTCCACAAGCATTGTCCATAGAATTGGAGGTAGTGCTGGGCCTGGAGGTGGGAGGTGGGGGTAGTTAGGAGCCAAGCAAAAGCTCCAAAACAAGTTCATTATACCAGACAAATGAACTGCCTCAAAATCTCAATTGCAGTCAGAAAAGGCTGACAAATTGCTGCTATGAGAAGACCCCTTTATCTGCTGAGTCTAAAAGGAAATGACTCTGAAAAAATTATAAAGACAACAAGTATTATCTTTAGTGTGAGTAACGCCCCTTTCAACCCCTAAGTTAACACCAGGAGCAAAACACTGTTCACTTTAGAAGACTGACTCATCCATAAAGTCCAGCAGGCCTGAAGGATATCTATCACCTCACTAAGCCTCTCTTACAAAAATGTGCAAGTAAGCACTCTGCCCTAACTTCAAAAGTAACTGAGGATCAGCTCTATTTGTAAATCTGAAGACACAATAGGAACTTAATCTCTGCTGGTATTAGCCTATTTGAGAGAATTCATCCCTGAAGACCACAGGCAATGAGTGAAAGTGTCAGCTCAAAGCCATGCCCTGGAGGGATGTACCATAGAAGAAGAGCACGGGTCAGGCGGGGGACTAAACCTTGAACTTGAGTTTCTTCCTGACCAATGTGCATTTGTTTCAGAAATAAGACCCACCTTTCTATTGCACTGCCTTTTTCTCCCACAAGAACACCCAAAAGGACTTCTACTACTAAAACATTTACTGTAGACATAGACAGTCAAATCTTCATAAGAGTCAAGTCACATCTTATTTCCTGCCATTTTGCCAAGTTGGGTCATAAGGCCTGCTGTTGTCTTTCTCTACTTTTCTGTCTTCCGTTTCCTCTATCACCTTCTCACTTTACGTTAGGTGTGCCTGCCCTCAAACGAGTCCCAAAGTCTACACTAGGAGGATCAGAGCACATTGTTGAACACCAAAACATTCTTCCCCCTAGAAAAGGAAATATCAGTGGGTCTTCAGGGTCCACAGATTTAGCGAGAGAGAGGGGCGGGGCGGTGGAGAGAGTGAGAGATGGTTTAACGCCAGGCTATGGTACAATCACCAGGGCCTCCTTCTTTTTATGACATCCTAGATGTGTAGCAACTCATTTGGTTATTTCAGAATGCTTTGTAAACAGAGCACACGCAGTCAAAGCATGGTTGAAAATATTTCAGTGGTACTTGTCTCTCAGTTTTGTATGTCTTTTCCCGAAGGCTGCTTTCTCAAAGGGAGCCTGGGGAAAGGCCTTAATCAGCTGTTATCTCTCTTGCTCCTTCCTGTTCAGTCAGTGGGAACATCCATAATATATGAACACTTCCTGTCCCTTCCTATTTTATATAACCCACATGCTAGAGAGATTAAGTTTTCTGACTCAACTCCACCCAGGACTTGGAGGGCATTTGAGAACCTAAGTCCAACCAATAAATGCTGTAACTACCCCTCCTCTCAATGTAGGGAGAGGGTCATCTCTCCCAAGGAGAGTGTGCTTCTTTCCTTGGCCATTCAGAAAAGCAAGACTATAGTTCCAAATGTCACTGTCAAATCACAATATCATTGGAAACCTTATATCTAGAAGTGGATCACTTTTATGTCTTAGTGATCATATAGCCCAAAGGTTCTTAACCTGGACCTGTGAATGGGCTTGAAGGAGTCTCTTAACCCCCCAAATTGTGACTGGTACAGCAGGAAGATGTGTCTGGGTAGGATATGTGAATGGCTGTTTCTCTTCCTTTCCCAGAAACGTGAAAATGTAAGGAATGAGCTCTAAAAATATGAAGGTTCTTGGGACACCAGTTTTTCTAATCTCTCTCATAATTCTGTCCCTAGTCTGAGGTCCAATTCTTGGTGCTTGCTCTTAAAGAGGAGCCTAGAAATGCAGTGAAAAAGAAGACCTCACATATAGTGAGCCCTGAAGAAGTGTTAGTTGAATGAACCAACGAATGCATGAATGACTCTAGATTGAGATGCTAGGTTTTTTTTATAGGATTTATCTCCCCTTTCCTCTTCCTAACACTGTTCCAAATTTCTGAACCATGTAGTTAAAAAGGATTGACCCACCTCCAGGTCATGAGTGAATTCTCCTGGACATGATTCAGTCAGCATATCTCATCTACCTGGTTTCCATGGATGGTTTAGGGTAAACACAGTACCCAAGTCAGGGCAGTAAGAGACCATTGAGGCCAATGAGACTAATTTGGGAATTTTATTTAAGCTATTGCAGATACTGAGTCTCTTTTCTGCTGGATTTAAACCTGAAAATATGTGGGCCCAGAAGTTTCTCAAAACAAACCCTTTGATAATAGAATCAACAAATGGAAAGTAAGAATTGAGGATTTATTTACTTTATATATGCTCTTTGGACAAGGCTTGACCTCTGGACTTTAAGCTATGTTCACCTGTAAATTCTCCTTATTGCTTAAGTAAATTTGTTTTCTGTTTGCTACAGAAAGATCATTAGCTAATATAAGCTTATGTGATTCGCAGGAAGTTGAAATACGGTATGTATGTACAGAAATTTCATAACTACTAAACCAACACTTAACCAAAAGACCATTTTCCTTATGATAACCCCAGTAAGGCAGAGCTGATACTTGTACACAATGCATTAGAAATAAGAAATTTGTGTACAAGTAATTGAGCTGTGGTCATACAGTGAGTTGTTGCACCACAATAATTAGTTCAAGGAACTTTAATTCCCACTCCCCTGGAGACATTATCAAGTCTCTTAGGAAATAATGTTGACATATTGCCTAAAGTGACACTTAAATTTTCCCTCATGTTTGTTCCTCTTAGTCAGATTGTGACAGTTCTTGCTTAAAAGAACACAATCACTTTTCTGACACAATTATTTTCCACTAAAAACAAAACATCAAACTGAAAGGAAGAGAGATTGTTTAAATATTAAATCATGTTTATTAATATTTATTAATAATTATTTATTAATATTATCAGATAATGCAACGAGAAAATTAGATTCAAGCTTTGAATCCCTCCAACTTTGCCCTAAGAGTTGTCTGGGAAACACACCAGAAGCCCACAGCTTATTTGAATAGAGGGAAATGAGTCCTGATCACTATTTGTGAGATATTTTTGTTCAAATACAGATGGAATATGGAAAGATAGGATCTACTATTCTTTTCGCCCACATTTCCTTATTCATAGAAGGATGGCCTCGAGTTCAGGATATGGAAAGTATTTTGTTTACCATCGTTATTCCTTACCTCTGAAGGGTAACACTTTTTATTTTTTTTTAATGGTATTTCTGGAGAATCATGATTTTCCAGGCTTACAAAAGCCCGTTTTAAACTAGTCTTTTTTTCTTTTTTCCTAACACTGATATTTTTGATGGTGAATTTCTGAGTTAAGAGAACTACAGAATATAAAAGAAGTTCTGACCAGGAGCTGAACACTCTTTGGTCACTTTATGTATCTCATTAACTTTCTGTGTAGGCTAAATTTCTTACTCTCTCTGAGCCTCAGTTTCCTCCTCTGTGAACAGAGGGGCTTAGACCAGCTGATCTCTAGGGGCCCTCCCCTAGAGATATAGGCATCTATGAGCAACATGCTTATCTTACTATAATATCAAGAACTGTAATTTGAAACCACACATTCCCGATAGCTTTTAGTCCTTCACGGTAGCAATCAGAAATAGATTGTCAGGTTTAGAATGCCAATGCTCATGAGGGATTCTTGATTAGGTAATCAAATAACTCAAATTTGGTGGGAGTATTTGAGTTGTTTTTTTTTAAAGCCTAGGGCAAACTTTTGAGATTCAGATACTATCAAGGCTTACTGTAAAACAATGACTAAGTATGAGACATTCTTTTTAAGTCCTTTGCCTTTCTTTGCACAGGAAATTCTTTTTGGTCCTTCATTACTTAGAGCTCTTAGTAAGAGAATAGAAAAAATTGTAGGATGGACTACTCCAGCATATTACATGTCCAAGAGGCCTAATCATTAAATAGATGCCTTCATGTGACATCCGTTTACTTTCAAATTTGAGTTAAATTACCAGGTTGCTTTATAACAGACATATCAAACAAAAATACGCCAAAACTCACTGGCGACTGATGGCTTAGCCCTTTCTATGATTGAAAATAGTTTTGTGATCCTTTTGTAGTTCATAAGTGTGATGATTAGTTGTTCATGTTTTTGTGTGACATGTGCCTCCCTCAAACCTTATTATGACATCGGTACATTACCCATCTGATGTGAAAAAAAAATAGTTTTGTGTTTTTGACAGAGCTCTGTGGGGTTCAAAAAATATATATATATCTTTAGTTAAATTAAGTAGACAAATCAATATAAAAAATGAAATGTATGGTATATAACAGGCCATAATTGGGGTTTTGGCTTCATTCGCACTCTTTTAGTGAAAAGAGCATATGTTAAGTTGAATCATACAAAATTGCTATCTTCATAAGTCAAAATTTCATTTGGTTTCACCTAATACCTTGCAACTAATTTATTTAAATGTTGGTTCTTACCCTGTTACCAAAGAACTTAAATCTTCCTTTAAGGAGGAAAAAAGTTTGCAGTTAGGGATTGTGGGTCTCAAAGTTTGTAATGGGAGGAGCCAGTTATACTAAAGTGCTTTTTTCCCTTAAACTATCCAAGTAGTACAACGTGTACATGGCTAAAAAAAAAAAAAAAGAAAAAAGAAAAAAATCTGAAAGTACAAAAGGACTAAAAATTAAAAGTACATGTATCCTGTTCCCCACCCCACTGGAAAAACATATGTTTTTCCGCAAAACATATTGCCCTAGAGGCAATCACTTTAAATCCTTCCTAGCTTTATTTCATTTGTCCCCCAAAATGTATATGTAGAAACCTAACCCCCAAGGTGACAGTTTAGGACTTGGGGCCTTTGGGAGGTGATTAGATGATTAAGAATGGGATTAGTGCCCTTATAAAAGAGGGTTCCCTCCGCCTCTTTGACCATGTGAAGATACAACTAGAAGTGTGCAACTTGAAGAGTGTTCTCACTTTACCATGCTGGCACCCTGCTCTTGGACTTCCAGTCTCCAGAAGAACTGCCAGATATAAATTTCTGTTGTTTATAAGCCCCCCAGCCTATGATATTGTGTTATAGCAGCCTGAATGGACTAAGATAGTTACTCTCAGCTCTAAATAATTTGCTTATATACCTAACTTTTTATTTATTTAAACACTATTAACTCCCTGCCAAGAGAGATGATAAATGAGTTATGTCCTATGTCCTGCTTCATCCTCCATTTCCTATTTGGTTAGTCACAGTATTATTTTAGTATTAATAATACATAGTATTGTTTAGCATTTACTTTGTTTTTCTATTGGTTTATATTTATAACTTTAAAGAACATGCTTAAACCTACATTTCTAGCTCCACCATCTTTATAAAGTCTTACCATGTATTTCCTCCTTACTTATTATGTAAGATAAAAAACGCTTCTACATTTTTCCCTCCTCCATAGACCTCTTGACATCTGTCAGCTATTGTCAGTCTGTAAAATTTTGTTCTATACACGGTCATTCAGTTAACACTGAGTATTGAAAGTCCCTACACAGCTATTACACTATTTTGATTATGTAAATAGTACTTGCGGTTGAACGAAATGCATCAGTTAGCACAGAAAAGGTAAATCTACATCACTAGCCCTGTGCCAATAGAGAAGGATGCTCCAAACATCAAGATCAAATAATTACATTTTCAAACACTCCAGCAGCTGCTCAAAATAATACCACATTTTAGTTTGTTTTATATTTGGAATACAGTTTTCTGCTGTTTTTAATTGCTTTCCATTTTCCTTCTTAACAAAGAAACACATGCCTTCACCATATGACTAAATTTATCCAGGATCTTAATCTCAGTCTCCGTGGCATGGAATCCACTTTCTGCTTGAAGAAATTCTTTTCTGTTTGAAACCAGTTGCTCTCTTGCCCTGCGGTACAGTTGTCGTTCATGCCTCCCCATCATCACACGCCTGGGTTAGGACTAGTGTTTCTGGATCTCAGGTTTTTCTCATTCTTGGATTCCTTTTTCTTTTTATTGTTCCATCATTAATTGATTTTTTCAGAAAGGATTAGTGAGAGGTGGACTTTCTGAGTTCTTACATATCTGAGCATGTCTTCATTTGACCCTTGGCTGGAAATGGTGTTTTGAGCCTCCGAATTCTGAAGGCAGCACTTTGCTGTCGTCTGGCACTGAGGGTCGTTGATGAGAAGACTGGTGCCAATCATATTTTTGTTCCATTGTAGTTGACCTGTTGTTTGTTCTCTGGAAGCTTATAGGCTCTTCTCTTAATATTTCATGTACTATAAGAATCACGGGCCAGCCCCGGTGGCTCAGGTGGTTGGAGCACTGTGCTCTTAAAGCCAAGTTTGCCTGTTCGATTCCCACATGGGCTATTGTGAGCCGCCAGCGACTGCATCAGCCGGGGGAGCGCAAGGCTCATAATTCCAGCACGGGCCAGGGAGCTGTGTCCTACACAACTAGACTGAGAAACAACGGCTTGAACTGGAGTGGGGAGGGGGAAGCGGAAGAAGAGGGGGGGAAAAGAATCACAAGGTTGTGGTTAGGTATGGGTCTATTTTTATTTATTCTGCTTGGCTCTCAGTAAGTTCTTTCAAGCTAAAGACTCCTATCTTGGGGCGGCCGGATGGCTCAGTTGGTTAGAGTGCAAGCTCTTAACAGCAAGGTTGCTGGTTCAATTCCCGCATGGAATGGTGGGCTGTGGCCCCTGCAATTAAGATTGAAAACAGGGACTGGACTTGGAGCTGAGCTGCGCCCTCCACAACCAGATTGAAGGACAACTACTTGGAGCTGATGGGCCCTGGAGAAACACACTGTTCCCCAATATTCCCCAATTAAAAAAAAAAAAAAAAAAGACTCCTATCTTAACTCTAGGAAATTTATTTTCTATTATTTCTCTCTTTATTTTCTCCCCTGAATTTTCTTGTCTCCTTCTGGAGCTATTAGTTGAATCTTGTCCTTCCTGGATTGACTCCATATAGTCTTTGGACTTTGAAAAATATTTCTTTCCCTAGGTCATTTTGCTTTACACTTTGGAAGATTCCATTGACCTTTTCTTTCAGCCCTTATGTTGATGTTTTTATTTCAGGAATTAATTATATTTTAAATTTCCAAAAATTATTTTTTGTCTCTGATTACATATATATGTATATATTATATATATTATACATATTATGTATATATAATATATATTATACATATTAAGTACATATATAATATGTGTATTATATATATAATCTCAACTTGTTTTTGTTTTATGGGTACAATAGCTCATGAGGTCAGCTTGTTTTTGAAAAATTGTTTTGAAAATATTAAATCTATACCTTCTTTTGGTTGTTTTTTAACTAAGTAAACCAGAAAAATGTGCATCAGGGAAATTGTCTGTCTTTTGCCCCCAATTTTTAAAAACATTCTATTATGGAAAATTTCAAGGGTATGCAAAATAAACAAAGTATAATGAACCCTGTGTACCTGTCACCCAGCTTCAATAAATATCAACATTCTGCCATTCTTGTTTCACCTATATCTCCACCCTGTAAATTTTTATAACCAAATTAATTAAGTAATCTTTTACATCGAGTTCATCACTTGAATTTATTTTTCATTTAGTATATTATCCTGGTAGGTTATGGGGATTCAGAATGAGCCACCCCAAGATATGCCTCTGTGGTAGGCAGGTTACTTTGAGGTAAAGGTAGTTTTACCCTCAGGCTCAAGAGAAACTCCTGCCCCTCCCTTTAACTACTATCTATAGGGCAGGACAAACTTCTATTTACTAAACATCTGTTCTTCTTATCAGCCTGCAATGACCCTTTGAAGCCCCTAAGGTGCATTACCTCACCTCTAACTCAGAATGTCTTATATACCTCACTCCCCCTTTCAATCTCAGAACCACTCCTGCAATGTGGGGTCCCTCCTCTGACTTTCTCACATATGCGGGGTTCTCATACATATGTATATATTAAGTTTGGTTATTTTCTTTTGCTAATCTGTCTCATGCCTATTTGATTATTAGAGCAGCCAAAAGAACCTTGGGGGTAGAGGAAGCTTGTTCCTCCCCCACAGTATCATGTCATACACTTTTTTCATACACCAAACACAGCAGATGACAGTATTAAAAATTGTAACAACAAACAAAACCCCTACCATTTATAAAGCACTTTCTGTGCCAGATACCGTGCTCATACTTTACAAAACACTGGTTCATTTAAGATTAGCTCAGCTGGTTAGAGCCTGATGCTCTTAACAAGGTTGCCAGTTCGATCCCCTCATGGGTCACTGTGAGCTGCGCCCTCCACAACTAGATTGAAACAACTGCTTGACTTGGAGCTGATGGGTCCTAGAAAAACACACTTTAAAAAAAAATGCAAGTGTCTGTCCTTGAATCTGCAAGGGATATAGAGATGCTGTTTGTTAAAAGGATTAGTAAAAGAATTCAGTACTAAAACCAATGTGTGGAAAAGGACATTTTCAATAAAGAGGAGTATGTATTCACAACCATGTTTCTCAGATGCAATAAAATGCCAACACAATTATAACTGCTGCTGCGGGGAAGGACTGTTTCTAATGAAATTGTAATATCTATTCTCTGAGGGACAGAGTAACCCTTCAATGATTCAGTACCATAGTCATATCAGTTATAACATCAAGTACAAATAAGATGCTGCTCTAAGAACTGAAATTTTTTTTTCTGTACATGATTCTAAAATTTAGGAATAAACTAAGAATTTTAGCAAATTAAGAGCAAAAATATCTTGTTTATGCCCATAGAAAGTAGTAAATGTACTTTGCTGACTAGAGAGTATACTCAATCAGTGACCAACAATTGTTTCTCTCATTTGTCCTCATTCAGCTTTGTGAAATTTCCCCAGAGTTCTGCCATCATTCACTGCAGAAATGGGCATTTGAATTCATGTGCTATTGTTTGATTTTTTTTTTGACCGTGGGCCAGCTAGTTTTGCTAAACTGTTTCCTCACTTATGAAATTGGGGAAACAACCTCTCCTTCTTAGGGTATTTGTGAAGATTAAGAAAGAAATTACACTAAGCAAGTAGTACAGGGCCTACAGCTTAAGTACGGATAAATGATCATTATTATTACTGTGGGATTCCTAGGTATTCTCTATGAGTAGTGCAGCCAGAATTAACAAATAAAAATATAGGATATCCAATTAAATTTGAATATCAGATAGACAAGAGTAATTTTTTTAGTCTAATATTACATGGACTATACTTATACTAAAAAATTATGTTAAATTCCTTTGTCTTATCTGAAATTCAAATTTAAGTGGGCATCCTGTATTTATCTGGCAAAATAAGTTATCTTTTAAAGGGAGCCTTAGGTATAACAAAATAAACTTGCAGGGAATAAAGCTGTGATTAAATTTGATATTAATTTGCTCTTTCTTGGTAGTCTACTATCCCCCAATACACTCAGTATTTTCTCTTCCAGGTAATGTTCAAGTATCATATGTCAGAAACAAATAGTTCCCATGTTTTGGAGTAGAATATAAAATTTTCTCCAAACTGAAATCTGTTGGATCTAGGTATGGGTTTTGAAACTACTGAATTATATTTATATTTAAATCCTTATTTGGAAAAATCACACAGCACTAAATATGAAAGTTATATTAATCACCACTAACAATATATAAACTAAAGATCTCTGACAGTATTCAATCTTTGAAACACTATTTCATAATGTTCTTGTTTACCATGTTTTTCTTTGTGTGCCAAGTAATTATTCCTCAAAGTGTTTGTTATTAGCACACACACATGCAAAACAAATAAAGCAGATGGATTTTATATTTTATTCCAGACTCTAGATCCTCCCTCTTGCCAAAACTAAAAAGTCCATTATCAACTCTACCAATACTTTAGCTTTCCTCTAATATATAGTTGTATTTTTAATGAGATAAAAAGTTAGCTACCTCCAGTCTTAAATTGCTTCAACCCTGCTTGTGAACTAAAGAAAGGTATTCTAGTGTGCTTGCACAGTGTTTTGCTATTTCTTTTTTTCCTCCCATCTTCTGCCTGCACCCCTTATCCTCTTACCCCCTCCACCCCCACCCCCACCCCACTCAAGCCTCATTTCTCAGTCTAATTGTGTAGAACACAGCTCTCTGGCACATGCTGGTATTATTATGAGCCTTGTGCTCCCCCGGGGTTAATCGGTCGCCAGTCAGCTGCTCACAGCAGCTCTACACGGCCGCCAGCCACTCATGCTGGCCACTGGCCACTCCTGGCAGCACACAAGTAGCCCACAGCAGCCCACGCTGACCTCTGGATGCTCAAGGCAGCCCAGCTCCAGGGAGGGACATTGTTCACAATGTTAGCTGTAGAGGGCACAGCTCACTGGCTCATGTGGGAATCGAACCCGCGACCTCCACTTTAGGTGCACAGCCCTCCAACCACCTGAGCCACCCAGCCGCCCCGTTTTGCTATTTCTAATACTGATTTCATGTCAGTTTTGCAAAATGCTTCCACAAATCTTTTGATGTCACTGGCTCAAAAACAGTAACTGGATTTTGGTTATTCCCAAAGTCATAATTATAAATTTAGCTTTCCTACGTGCAGGGGGGTGGGGGGAATCACTTTATAATATTATATTCTCCAATCGCTTTTCCATTTGTGGGAGACGTGATTCCTAATTCCTTGTTTTAATAAGCAAAGGGAGGACATGGGAAAGCCAGAATTTTGTTATCCATTTAATCCTTTAAAGCATTTGTGAAAGGCTGTATTTAAACTTCCAGATGGATTATAATGTATTATTCCAAACAATAAGATGTGTGCTACATTTCTTCATTCATAACTTTTTATTTGCTAGTAAAACAGAGGCAGTACTCCATTTCTTTTTTCCAACCTACTGACCAAACTCCTACTGAAGTCTTCATCGCGTCTCAGCAGCCGCAAAGCACGGTACTCTGCAGCTCCATCTCGTGTAGGAAAATGTCGACTGCACCCTCAGCTCCGGCCAAGGGGAGCATTCACCACAGTGGAAAAGATGAAAAGCCCAGAACATTATTTAGTCATCAACACTAAACGAAGAATTGATTTCCTGTGGATTACGAGTCTCAGTATCTGAGAAAAAGCAGAGGGTCTTTTCGTTGACAGGAACCTCAGGAAAGCATGTACTGTCTATTGGCTTCACTGATCAATTCTGGAGAAAAATTATACTTCATTCAATTAAGATTAGCATATTTAGAATGACCCAAGATTCCTGGTTAAATCCGTCAAAAGAGCCAAGGAGGACATTTTCTGAGCAACAGTATAAAACACACTCGGCTACCCAGCAGTGTCTTTAAATCACGTCATAGAGGCCAAAAGAGAACGCCTGGAGGCGGGGGTAGGCCGTTCGGAGAGAGGGAGTATAAGTCCCCTCCCGGGTGAGGACGTCTTGGGCAGAGTGGAGTCGTTTCCGTGCTTTTCTCGTCCCGCGCCGCCGCAGGCAAGGAGCAGTGGGGACACTGGGTCCTGGCTGCCTGCAGCATCTCCCGGAGTCCACCTCCTGAGAAACCTGCGGGTCGGGGACGCCACCTTTTGCTTGTATCATAAATTTGCTTCTTTTAAGCCCTGGAGGTTTTTAAAGTTGATGGGCGTAGTTTTTGCTTCCTCTGACCAGGGTGAAGGGAGGCCGGAGCGTCCCCCGAGCAGGGACTCGCAGGGCGGGGCGCGCAGGGATGGGCGGGGCTGTGGGCGGGGCGTGCTCTCCGCCTGGGGCTGCGCCTGGCCGCGGGCGGGAGGCTGTGGCAGCGGCGGCGGCGCGGGCCAAGCGGCGCGGGGATTGGCTGTGGCGGCCGGAGACGTCAGGATCCCGCGGCCCCAGCGGCAGCCCGGCTCGGCGCGGCGCAGTCGGCTTGAGTGCGCACGGCAGTGAGGAGGGCTCCTCCGCCGTCCCACCTTCAGCCGCTGTCTCCGGGCTGCGCCGCCTGAGCCGGGACGCCCCTCCGCTCTCCTTGCCGCCTCCACCCCCGCGGCCGCCGCTCCTCTCACCGTTGGCGCACACACCATGACGAAGAAAGACAAGAAGTCCTTCAACCAGAGCCTGGCCGAGTGGAAGCTCTTCATCTACAACCCGACCACCGGAGAGTTCCTGGGGCGCACCGCCAAGAGCTGGGGTGAGCAGGCGGCGGTTGGGCGCCCGGGGCCGGCTGTGGTCCGGGGGGCGCCGGGCGGGATCGGGTGGTAAAGGAACAGCGGGAGGCGGCCCCCCGCGCGGGGGCCCCAGGAGCCGCCACCGCCTCCACCACCCGCAGCGGTTTTCGCCCCCGGCCTCCAGACTCTACCCCGGGCGGCGGCGGCGGCGGCGGCGACAGCGACAGCGGAGCGCGGCCCCATTCATTTCTCATGGGGCGGGACGGCCATCGCTTGCGGCCGAAGCAGCGGGGCCCGCGGGCAGCCCCGGCCCAGCCGTGCTGGTTTCTTCCTCCCCTCCGGGAGTGAGGCGCACGTGCTGCCCGGGCCTCCCGCCTCCGGCGGCGCTGGAAGCCGGGGACCTACCCGGATCCGAGTCCCGAGTGTGCGGGGGCCGAGCGCCCTGGCCTCCTTTGTATAGAGCACGGCGGTAGGGAGAGGCCCTGGCGGAGGCGCGGGCGGCGCCGAGTGGTTCGAGGAAGCCAGACCCTGCCCCACGCCGGGGGAGAGGAAATTTCCACTCCCGCCGCTATCTTGTGACTCGTCTACGCTGCCACCCCAACCAGTCGGAAGAGTGCGAGTTGAGTGAGTGTTAAGTGTGTGGGTTGCATGAATGCCGCGGTGAGTTACGCCACGAAAATGCACTTGATTTTGGACAGTGAAAAGACCTTTATAGCTTGGTTTCTTTTTCTAATTCCTTTTTTAATTGCAGAGATTTTCTTCCTTAGAAATTTGTTTCTTTGGGGGGAAGTAAATCCTATCTGAATGGCACAATGTTCTGTGCCTTCAAACGTAGTGATGGTTGTATGTTAGCAGTTTTTCTACATGAGTTCTTTGTTTTAAAAGAAATATTTAAACCATTCACTAGTGTAGTGTTGCTTTAGTGCCTCTTTTTTTTTTTTAATTGTATTGATGTCTGAATAAGGACTAGTGCTCACTCTGGCTTTCTCTGTTTTGCCTTTATACTTAAGTAAACTAAGTTTTACTTTTTTGCGGGGGGGCTTTTGAAAAAAATTCGTTTGTGGATCTTGACAGACCTTTTTTTCTGAGTCAGAATAAATTTCTAGAGTTGAGAACTATGTGGGCACATTTTAACAAGAAGCATGAAGAGTAAATTAGCTATTAGAGAGTTTGCTGCTGACTGAAATTGGCTCTTCCAGAGTGGATGAAAAGGTGGCTTAAGTCCTATCACAAGCTGAAAGGAGCCTTGGAGGTTTTTAGCCCAACCCTCACTTTAGAGAAGGAAAAAAAAAAGGATCTGGAGAAATTGTGATTTTGCTGTGCTTGAAATTACATATCCCACAGAGCCAAGAAAAGAACCCAGTTCTTTTTTAATCCTAGTCCAGCGGTTGTATTATTTTACAGATGCCTTGCCTAACTGCATGGTAATCACTCACGATTTTTATTTAAATGGCTGTCTTTTGGGAACCCACTAGTGTGATGAGGAAATACATCTTGCATCCGCAGTTAAATGGGGGGGGATGGTGAACAATTATTATTGTTTCTAGATTGCACTAACTTGCCGGAGGGGGGGGGATGGTGAACAATTATTATTGTTTCTAGATTGCACTAACTTTTGCTGGAGGAGTTTTTGAGTCGTGGAGAAGGATTAATTTTCGTAGACTTAACTTTTTCCTTTTCTTAGTGGCTTTTCCAGTCATTAGTAGCTTCACTTTGTATTAGAATGACATTTCTTACTACAGGTAGGACTCTCTGTCTAACCTTTGTATTGGATGATATTGGGGTAGAGATTTTATTTGGTATATGCATTTAAATAGATTACCTGTGCACAAATTATCAAAGGATATAGGACATTCCTTAAGAGCAGTAAAAGTAGTACCAGTAAAGTTGGGATTAGTTTTAGGGATTAAGGCAAGACCTTTTATCAAAATTGAAAATAAAGTATTACTCTTATCAACAAATAGTAAACTGTGTTTATTGTAATAATAGTAAGCCAGTGCAGAATGGCGTAAATAGGCAAAAATTATCATATTATCCAATTATCCCAACCTAAGGGCATCCCTCCAAAGGTACGTGGGGAAGTGGTGTGTGGAGGCAGAAAGCCATATTCAGCTCACTAGGCTGTGTACTCTAGAGCATGGGGGTCTGCCTAGAGAAGGGGTATCTTGTTCTTATTCTCAGAAAGGCACTGTATGGGCTACCCGCCTGATCTGATCACCCCAAAGATGCCCATTATTAGTATTTCGGTATAGCGGGTAGACTTCAGGAATGTGTATACCATTATTTTTCTTTTTTACAAAAAGAGATCATACAATTAGGTGCTTTATTATCTTTTGAGCGGTCATCTTCCCATGTTAAGATCTGTATCACCATTTTTAATAGCTGATTAGCGTTCCATTGTATAGTTAGATGTACTGTTGATTTTTTTTAATAAACAAGTTTATTAACATATATACCTCATGTATGCATGGGAAATAGGGAAAATGAGTAACTCTTGATTTTTTTTTCTTTTAATTGAATTATTGAATGTACGGGTCCCTCCTCCCCAATTCCCTTTACCTTTATACATTTTTACAAATTTATTCTCTTGAGATATGTTTCTACTGGTGGAATTTCTAAGTCAAATATAATGTATGTAACTTTCATGTTTTGAAAACATGTTAAGTTTTTCTTAAGAAAAAAACTCATTTGTGCAATTTTTTTCCTAGTTGCTTTTGAATTTAATGTCACTGGGATGAGGGTGGTTACTTCTTTTTGTTTTTATCTTAGGGAAGTTGCTGGGTCTGCAAGCATGTAGAGAAAGGCATTCTGCCCCAAGGATTTTATAAAGACATTCATTTAAGATGGTTCCTGATTTTATTTTTTATATTCAAGTCTTTAGTACATTTGTCCCATATAATCTGAGGTTCCTTTTAAAATTCATTCGGTATTTTAAAAGCACGTATATTTACAAAGCAATTTTGCCATTTCCGTTTAGTATAAAGTGAAATATTGCACGTTACATCACATTGCCTTATTTAAAACATCTACATATAAAGATTTTGAGTAGCTACTTAAATATTTGACTAATATCTTACACTTGGTTACAGCAGTTTAAAATGCTTAAATACAGAAAATCACCTCATTTGATTGTCACACCAACCTTCTAAAGCACACTATGTAGGTGATCAGAGTATACCTAGAGCATGTTTCTGAATCTGAACAGTAAAGACACATCAGGAATAAATAGTTGCCATTTATGAAAAAAAAGTTTAGCACTTTGTGGCTAATATTACAAATATTAAGCCTAAATGCATTAAATACAATCGTAGTGAAAGATAGCTTAGAGATCATCTAGTGTTATTTAAACTGTAGGTAGACCACGTGTTTCAATTAACATTTTTTTAAATAATGAAAAATAGAATAGTAAAAAATATCAAAGTTCATTCTACCTAATAAGTTTATTTATTATGTTCCATGTAACTTTTCTGTATTTTTTATACTTAGATAACCCCAATGTAAAGTGTATTTCTTACTATGTCTCAGTCAGAAAAGCTTGAAAACCACTAACCTAACCCTGTACCCTCATTTCATAGGTGAGAAAATTGAACCCACATATCTGACTTGTCCAGATTCACTCATTCAGTGACAATCCTTGGGCCTTCAGGCTGCCTCCCCGACCAGAGCTTTTTTTTTTTTTTTTAATTATGACATGACCTCATCTAATGACATCTGCTTTATGGGCTTTTTTAGAGTTCATTAGTTTAAGGTTATTTGTTAATGAATGCTTTATATTAATATTAACTTTGAACTTGAGTACTGATTTCAAAGCAGAGTCAGGATTCCGGACCGAAACTATTAACAACTATTTTGTTCATGTGCATTTTCTTTTGTAATAGGTCCGTGAAGTGCCATTTTCTCAGTCACCTGCTCCTATTGTGGGTCATGCCTCAGTAAATGCTCTGCTTTGGAGATCAGACACTATCCTATCCCTTCTTGGGTATCTGGCTGTAGGGGAGAAGGCAAGTGTGTTTATTTTATCAGTATCACATGGTTTTCTGAGGTATTGTTCTTTGTCCTGTGGAGTGTGACTTTCTAAACTTGACAAAAACATGCACCATTGGGAAAGTGATAGGACTTGCCTGTGTGCAGACTGTACACGAAGGTCAGTGGTGGGTGTGGCAGAGCCATCCTGAGCCATCATGATGTACTAGCAGGAGCAGTACTAGTTCCTAGGCAGGTAGCGGCAGGGGAGGGGTAAATTCATGTGTTGTGTTCCAGACACCATTGGAATTACCATAATATGTACTTTACTGTTGCTAAAGAGCAGTCTCCCCCACCCCCAAATCATTTGATTTCTTTGAAATTGAAGTTTGAATTTGTATGTCTAGAATTAAATTATTAATAGCTACGTCCAAAGAATTATAAAACCCTCCTACCTTTTGGGAAAAGTAACAACTTTTCCGTGATTTATCATATGTTTGATTAAGGACCCATCATTTAACACTGTGTAATAGGAGGAGGAAAAATCCACTTAACTTTGAAAGATACATTTATTATTTTCTAATTAATGCATTTATGTTGATTTTGAAGTAAACTCACCTGTAATCTTTAACCATTTAGAATAACCACTGTTAACATTTTAATCTTTTTTCCTATGAGTAAATAAAAAATTTTAAATGTATAAATAAAAATTTTAAATATACAGTTAGATACCTAGTTTTATTACTGAATGTTTGAAGGGAGTGTTTTTTTATTCTTCTGCCACCTTCTTAGAGGCTGATGCATTGGGAGTGTCCTTGGCCCTCTCTGTCACCTCTATGGGAACGGTCCATACTTCTGCTAGAATTTATGTGTTCTGGTGGCTTTCGTGTTAGGACTCCCAAATCTGCATCTCTTAGTCATATGGCTTTTTCATATTTCAACCAACTGTCTGTCAGAAATCTTCAGTTGGCTGTTTCATGGGTCCCTCTTCATGTAAATCTCCATTGTCCCTAGGTGCTCCTTAGCATAGAATACAAACTTTTTATAATCTCACTGGCTTATTCCTCTCCTGTCATCTCTCTCTATTTCACGTCTTTCTCTCCTACCCCTTCTGGACTTGTTTCCTTGCTTCTGAGCCTCTCGTTCCTTCACCTTGGCACGGCTACTCAGCTGTCAGCTTGGATGGCCTGATCTCTGGTCAATATTTCTGAGCACCTGTTTGCCTTAAGACTGTGTCGAGTGCTCCTGTGTATCCCATAATACTGTTTTCTGTTAGAGCATTTATGACTTTATGTCGTACTGTTGTTGCCCATTTATTGGACTGTAAGCTTGTTATTCACGTCTTATTCATCTTTGATTCTCTAACACCTAGCCTGTTGCCTGGCACTTAGTGGGAATGTAATAAAAATCATTGAATGAATGAGCACTGTTATGAAATGTTCCCGTGTAATTAGTCTTCTGCAACGTTGTTGGTTTTTTTTGCGGGGAGGGGACATATTAGGGAACTGTTTTTCCAGGACCCATTAGCTCCAAGTCAAGTCATTGTTTTCAATCTAGTTGTGGAGGGCTCACGTCACTGGCCCATGTGGGAATCAGACTGGTGACCTTGGTGTTAATGAGCACTGCGCTCTGACCAAGTGAGCCAACTGTCTGCCATGCAACTTTGTGTTAAATGTCTGATGGTATTGGTGTATCATAGTATAATGGTTCCCCTAAGGTTTGGACATTCCACACTCTACCCTCTTTTTTTGTTTTTTGTTTTTTTTGCTACAGCATTTGTTAGATTTACATAGTTCAGTGTTCTGAAGAAGCTTCCACTTAACTTTCTCATTGGATACTTAGCTGAGTTTGTGACCTGGGTTGTATATTTGATTAGGATGATAGAACCAGGGTTATTATTCAGGTCTCCTGAGTCCTGCTTTATTGTTTTTTAGGCTTTTTCTTTTTAATCTTACCTGCTCTCAGATTTAATGGGGTCTTGTGTAATATTGTCATCCGTTCCCCTACAGGGTGCTATTGCTAATATTTCTGAAAATAATTCTCTAACTTAGCCTGCCACATACCTGTTTAAGCTTTCTTACTGAGTTGTTTGTGGAGTTGGCTCTATTTGTGACTTTCCCTTAGTATTTTGCTAGTGCCATGGTAAGGTATGACTTTGGAACTGACCCATTCCAAGGCATGAAGTACTTTTCTTTGGACAGTATCTGGTGTATAAAAAGTGGCCGTATATGAGGTGTGATCAAACACTATGGTGAATGTTTAAATAAAAAACAAATTTTATTACAGTAAAAGATAATGCCATTAATCCCCCTCAAAATACTCCCTCTCACTTTGAACACACTTATCCATCATTCTTGCCACTTTCTGAAGCAGTTCTGGAAGTCCTCTTTCGTGAGGGTCTTTAGTTGCGCTCACATGGCTGCCTTGATGTTCTGAATTGATTCAAAACGTTTACCTTTCATGGTCATTTTGACTTTGGGGAAGAGCCAGAAATTGCATGGTGACAGATCCGGTGAATAAGGTGGATGAGGACATTCCGTAATGTTTTTATTTGACAGAAATTGCCATATACCAGAAGCGATGTGCGACATGGAGTGTCGTTATGATGGAGGATGATTTACAGCACACTTTAAAACACACTTTCTCTCAACCATAGCTCACACCCGACTGACTGCACCAAACAAGGTGAAACTTGTCACACACTGTTACTAAGGTTCGATGCCCGTATTGAAGATCCTTGCCTTTCTGTTGGATGGCACTCGGCAGCAGCATTCACCGTGTTTTTTGATCACAATGGAAAGGCTCCATGTCACACATCACTTCTGGTATACGGCAATTTCTGTCAAATAGAAACATTACGGTGTGTCCTCATCCACCTTATTCACCGGATCTGGCACCGTGTGACTTCTGACTCTTCCCCAAAGTCAGAATGATTCAGGACATCGAGGCAGCCACGACAGTGCAACTAAAGACTCATGAAAGAGGACTTCCAGAACTGCTTCAGAAAGTGGCAAGAACGATGGGATAAGTGTGTTTGAAGCGAGGGGGAGGATTTTGAGGGGGATTAATGGCAATGTGTCTTTTACTGTAATAAATTTTTTAAAATTTAAATATTCACTGTATTTTTTTGATCACACTGTGTGTGTGTAAAATATACTCTTAGCCCACCCCCCACTCCATGCTTCTCTAACCATTCTTTTCCTGGTACCTTCCTATCTGCTCTTCACTCTCATGTTTCCTAAACGTCTGTTTCCCAGGCTCTGTCTTTGTCTTGTTTACTCATCGCCTTCCCTTGCCATCTCATAAAACAATTGCCGGGGTCACTCACAGGTTTTACTTCTTGACTAACATCTCTCTCAGATTCCCGTTGCTTCATGAATATCCCATAAACCTGAGAGAGTGAGTCTTAGATGATTCCGGTACCTTATGTATCACCTAGTAAATGGAGCGCTTTCCTCTTTCTCCACTGAAGGTCTGAATTGCTCCTATGTTTGCAGTTTTTTAAAGCAGCGTGGCTATTTTTGTCATTTGGGCTCAAAACCTGGCCGGGTGGTGCCAGTTACCTCTTGAATCTGTGACCCACACTCTCATTGCCACTGCCATTAACTCAGGAATTAATTTTCTCTGGCCTGTTCACCCTGCAGACACCCCCTGCCCCCAATATTTCTGATAGCACCCTTTCAGGGAGCCTGGGGTGCTCATTTTTCCTAGCTTCATAATGCTAACCACTGATTGGAAATTTCTTAGCCCTTAACACTCCCACCAAACTGCCCTACTTTATTAAGATCTGGTCGTGCCTTTTCTTTTAAATTCTCTGATTACAAATCTTAAAGCACCCGATAAAAGAGCTTCTGGAACTTTTTCAAAGTTGTTCCAAGTTCACATAGAACATTGGCTTTCCAACTTTTTTTATCTGCCGCTTTTGAAAAAGTACAGTGTTGTTGACTCTGAGAAAGTGGGCTCTTTAGCGCCTGCTGCACCCCACAAAGTTCCAAGGACTCATCAGAGTCACTGTGACCCAAACCAGTGCAAGTAACCTCACTGCTATCCGGTTATTTCTAAGGCTGCAGCTTTGGTCCTATTACTCCCCGTATCCCATAGCACCTAGAACTTTGTATCCTGGATTAAAGGTGTTTATATATATCGCTCCTACTAACTAGATGATTTACCTCTGTGTTGTGTATCCCTACAACCAGCACGTAGTCAACACTATTTTTTTGATGAACAAATTATCATTTAATTAGTTTCAGTTTGTGATTCACCTGTTCATTGAGCTAAAGTTGAGAGTATTATAGGTTAATTGCTATAGCTTCACACTGAAAGTCTTATTGTAGAGAAACTTGTGTATAAAGACTTAATTCCCCTTAGCTTACCATGAGTCTGTTCCACTAAACTCCTGATTCATTTTGAAGTTTCCAGATAGGTCATCATAGTAACAGTGAGCCTGTTGGCATTATTATAGATACGTATACATACACGTATATATGAAATAAGTGTTTTAACTTCATGAATCTTAGAAATACACAAATATGCTAAGAAGGCAACCCAACTAGGACTCAGAATATAGACCTGAATTCTAGTGCCACATCTCCATCTCAGCTTAGATAATATTTTAAATCTCATTTTCCTCTATAAGAGAAAAGTTGTATGAGGTAGTTTCAAATGTCACTTTGAAATGAAAGCAAAACCTGTATGAATGCTTTAGAACAGGAGGCGGCAAACTTTAATGACCAGATAATATTTTAGGCTTTGCCAGCCATACGGTGCCTGTGACAACTACTCAGCTCTGTTATTGTCACTTGAAAGTGGCCACAGACAATATGTAAACTAATGGGTGTAGCTGTTTTTCAATGTTTTATTTACAAAAACGGGTAGCCTCTGTGGTTTGCTGACCTCTCTTTGGAACTTAAGAGTTAGTGGTCTAGGTTGACCCAAGAAACCTGAACTGGTCTTAAGTGGAATGTGGATTCTTGGCTTCGTTCTTTTCATGTAACAAAAGTAACACCACTGTTTGAATTTTTACAAGACAGATGTGAACAATTAGTAAGTCTTCTGTCATCCTCTGCTTCTTCCCTGGGTGACCACTGTTAACTGTAATACTTCTTAAAACATAATATTTGGTGTATCTACTTTGGATAAACTCCTAGGTGTTTACCCAAGAGAAATGAAAACATATCCATGAAAATACTTGTACAAGAATATTCGTAGTTGCTCCAAACTGGAAACAGCCCAAGTGTCCATCAGCAGGAAAATGGATAAACAAACTGGTGTGTCCACACGATGGAATACTACTCAACAGTAAAAAGGAACAGATACACAAAACCTGGATGAATCTCAGTGAGGATTAGTGTAAAAGAAGCTTCACCGAAGAGAATACATACTATATGATTTCAATTACGTGAAATTTCTAAGACAAGTAATACTTATCTGTGCTGGAAAAAAGCCCAGAATGGTGTTTGCCTCTAGGGCAGTGGGCATGAGGATTGACTGGGGAGGGGCATGAGAACTGTGTAGGAGGACGGTAATTTCTGTATCTTGATAGGAGTTTGAATCAGGTGAATGCATCTGTCAGAAGCCGTCTGTTGGTACATTGGAGACTTGTGTGTTTCACTGAAGGTAATTTTTCTCTCAGTTTTAGTTAATATGCATGCTGAAGTGTTTAGGAGTGAAGTGTACTGACATCTGCAACTTGAAATGCATACAAAATAAGTAAATGGTGAATAGCTACGAGATAAATGTAATAGAGTTTTAACTGTAGAATCTGGAAGGGTTTATTGGTGTTACTTAGATTTCATTTAACTCTTCTGTGTATTTGTAAATATTCCTAACTGCATCTTGGAGAAAAAAGAGTACATGAATATATTCATATGTTTCTCTTTACTGCCTTCCACCTATCATGGAGTCTTTCCTGAAGATGATTATTTGTCAGTATTCCTGTCCGTTTTCAGTGCATTTACATATGTGTATCTATGGCTATCTATGAAATACCTAGGAATAAGTAATTTTCCACTTTTACATGAGTAATAGGAAAAATGTATGTTCTAGAACTTGCTTTTTTTTCACTTAGTATGTCTTGGTTATGTTTCCATGTCAGTAAAAGAGATTTATTCCTTTGAATCATTGCACAATAGTCCATAGTGTAGAGATATAGATCCAAGATACATAAATTTCTTTGTGGTGAATATTTAGATTGTGTCCAAGTTTTCTCTTAAAAATTGCTGCAGTATGTGTGCGTAACTATTTAGGGTAGATACTGAGAAATGGAATCTCCAGTTTATGGTATATGCTTATTTTTATTATTAATAGACTGTCCTCTAAAAAAGCCGTACCAATTTATACTCCCACCAGCAGTGGATAAAAGAACCTATTTCCCTTCAACTTTCTGAGCATTGGACATTCTCACTCTTTAAAAATTTTGTGAGTTTGCTGGTATCTGGTTGGTTTAAGTTGCAATTTATCTGATAACTGCAACTGAGGATATTTTTATGTTTACTCAGTTTCCATTTCAGTCGCTTGCTCATCTTTTTGCTCTTTTTTGTCTCTTTACTCTTTTATTTTTAAAATTGTGCTTGTTTTAAATTGGCATCACGAATTTGACGATCTTTTATAGACTGTACCAAATCACTTATCCCCAAATATATTGAATAATCCATCATTTCCTCACTGATTTGACTTGCCAATTTTGTTAATACAAAACTTCATTTTATATGCATTCTTTCTTGGATATCGTATTTTGTTGATTCATGTCTCCACTCCTGTGTCTGTATCACACTACAGTACATAAGTTCTATATAAGAGTTTGTAAAATAAAATGAATGTGTAATTTGGGTGAGTACTTTTCTGTTCAGTTTTGGTATCTGGATAGTGCTAGCTTTATAAAATTACTATTTAGGTAACTTACAGAGCATACAGAAAGGATAATTTATGTATAAAAAAAGTCTATTCCTTGAAAATTGGGAGAACCAACTAAGCTATTTGGACTTGGTATCTTTTAGGGGTACAGCTCTGTTTATTTTTTGTAAAAAACTGATTTGAAATGTTTGTTTTCCTTTAAAAATCGTATTTCATCTATTTTCAAGTTTACTAACTGAAAACTGGTTTTATTGATCAATTAAATATTTTTTGCATTTGTTTCTATTTGTGCTTTTGTCTTAAGTCTCTCTTTCCTTGAATTTATTTAGTCTTGAATTAAAAACCTGGCTTTTTTGTTAGTCTTACTTGTTTTTGTGAATGCATGTAAGGCTGTGGATTTTCCTTTGTGTTCTGCTCTGACTACATTATCGTTTTAAATTTCAGGTTTTGTTCTTTTTAATCTGAAGACTACTTAGAAGTCTATTTTCTACCTTTTTATTTTAATTTTTAATATATTTACTTTGATTTTAGAGAATGTGGCCTTCATTTTTTAGGGTTTTTTTTTTTTTTTTTTTTTTTTTTTAATTTTATTGGGGAAGGGGAACAGGACTTTATTGGGGAACAGTGTGTACTTCCAGAACTTTTTCCCAAGTCAAGTTGTTGTCCTTTCAGTCTTAGTTGTGGAGGGCGCAGCTCAGCTCCAGGTCCAGTTGCCTGCTAGTTGCAGGGGGCACTGCCCACCGTCCCTTGCAGGACTAGAGGAATTGAACTGACAACCTTGTGGTTGAGAGCCCACGCTCCACCCAACTGAGCCATCTGGGGGCAGCTCAGCTCAAGGTGCCATGTTCAATCTTAGTTGCGGGGGCAGAGCCCACCATCCCTTGCAGGACTTGAGGAGTTGAACTGGCAACCTGTGGTTGAGAGCCCACTGTCCCATGTGGGAATCGAACTGGCAGCCTTTGGAGTTAGGAGCACGGAGCTCCAACCGCCTGAGCCACTGGGCCTGCCCAATTTTTTGTTGTTTTTGTAATTTAAGTCATGATCAGTTTGGGAGCAATGTTCTAAGTTGTTAAAGAGTTTGTATTCTGGTGACTAAAACGTTCTACATATATTAGATAACTGTCAGTTGCGTTTTAAAAATACTATCCTTTTGTTATTGTATACTCAGTCTATTTCTGGGAGAGGTCTGTTAAAATATACTCATGATTGTGATAAGTTTTGTAATTCTGCTTTTGTTTTATATATTGCAAGCCACTTAGCATCACGAAGGTTCATGGCTGTCATGCTGTATCTTGATTTTTATTTACTGTTTATTAATACAAAATATTTTTGCCCTGTTTAAATTTAAACAAATTAAAATTTTTAACTTTATATAAAATACAAACTAATATAGTGACAAGATCACTGGCTGACTGGTGAAGGATGTGTAGGTTATAAAAAGAGCACAAGGGAATCTTTTGGAGGTAATGGAAATTTCTGTATTTTTAGTGTAGTGGTGGTTTTACAGGTTATACAACAGTCAACATAGAATTGTGCATTTGAAATCAATGAAAGTTATTGTATATGAGTTATTCCTTAGATCTGATGAGGGAGAGGAATTCCAATCCCTTCCTTATTCAGAGGTAATCGCTATGAATTTGCTTTGTACATTTGTGGGCCATTAACAAACACTGTGTATAAATACATACATACAAGTATATTTATTGAATTCTGTACTCTTTTCTTTTGAGTATTTTAAATTTAAGTACTGTGGTGTGTATCATTTTGCGGTTACTTTTTCCTCTTAGGGTTTTTGACTACTTTTTTGAACATTCTTTTTTAACTACTACTTATAGTTTTCCATTATTATATTTTATTTTTCCCTTGCTTTGTTGGAGGATTCTTGAGTTTTTAACAATTTTTTGCTATTGCTCTTCAATTTTTTTTGTATTGCATGACCAATTTCAGGTAGGATTTGAGGGAGGTAATCCTGAGTCCTTGTGTGTCTGGAAATGTCCTTTTGTTTTTTTGGTTGATCTTTTAGTTCACAATCATTTTTCCTCAATTTGGAATATATTGTTTCATTTTTGGCTAATGAGATATCTGATATTGGTCATATTTCTCTGCCTTACGTAATCTGTTTTGTCTTTTTAGAAGCTTTAAGAAATTTTTTCTTTATTTTTGGTGTTTTGAAATTTCACCTGTTTGTGTCTAGGTATAGGATATTTTCCAACTTTTGCCAATCTGGATAGAAATTTTATTTCTTTGCGCATTCTTCCCCCTCTTTTTTTCTGGTGGATTTCTTTTAGATTTGTTGGCACTAATCAAGATAATATTTATCACCCACAAAATTTCCTCTTGCCCCTTTATAATCCACCTCTCTACCTCCCTAGTCTCCATGCAAAAATAGACCTGCTTTTTGACACTTTAGTTTGCGTTTTCTCAAATTTTAAATACATGGAATCATGCAGTGTGTACTTTGGGGGTTGGGGAAGTAGGCGCTGACTTCTTTCATTCAGCATAATTATTTTGAGAAATAGTTCATGAACAGTATTGATATAGACGAATTAATTCATCTGTTGATGTGCATTTGGGTTATTTGCAGTTTTTAGTGATTACAAATAAGGCATCTGTGACTATTCATACACCTTTTCTTCTATGAACATGTGTTTTCATTTTTCTTGGTCACATATCTAGGAATGTATTGGTGAGATGTTATCATAGGTGCATATTGCTAACTTTTCAACAAATTGCCGAACTGTTTTATAGAATGTTTTTTGTGTTGTTTTTGTTTTGTTTTGGTGCATTCCCACGGTGTATAAGCGTTGCAGTTGCTCCACTCCCGGACCATCACTTGGTATGGTCAGTCTTGAACATTTCTAGCACATTCTGGGGAGCGAGTGGTGGCAGGCAGCTCACGGTGATTTTCTTTTGCCTTGCCTTCCTTTGATGATTAATGGTGTCATGAGAACCTTTTCATGAGCTTTTTCTTTTTTTCCTCCCCCCTTCTTCTTCCTCCCTTCCACCCCCCACATTCTGGTAGTTCAAGCTGTTGTTTCTCAGTCTAGTTATGTAGAACACAGCTCCCTGGCCCATGCTGGTATTATGAGCCTTGGGCTCCCCACCCCTGGCTTGAGGCAGTTGGTTGCTGGTCGGCCACTTACAACTGTTCTCACCGGCTGCAGGCCACTCATGCTGGCTGCTGGCCGCTCACACGGTAGCCTACGGAAGCACACAGCAGCCCAGGGCAGCCCACACCAGCCCAGCTCCAGGGAGAGCCGTTGTTCATGGTCTTAGCTGTAGAGGGTGCAGCTCACTGGCCCATGTGGGAATCGAACCAGCGACCTCGGCATTAGGAGCACGGCGATCCAACCACCTGAGCCACCAGGGCCAGCCTGAGCTTAGTTTTCTAATCCTTACATCTTTGGTGAAGTTTCTGTTCAAAACTTTTCCCCATTTAAAAAAAATAATGTTATTGTAAGCATTCATATATTCTAGATGCAAGGAAGCCCTTTATTGGTTTAATGTTTTGTAAAAATTTTCTCCCAGTCTTTATGCCATGTACAAAAATTAATGCAAAGTAGATCATAGACTGAAACATAGGAGCTAAAGCTATAAAATTCTTAGAAGAAAAGTCTTTATGACTTTGGATTAGGCAATGGTGTCTTTGCTATGACACCAAAAGCACAAGCAACCAAAGAACAAATAGATAAATTGCACTTCATCAAGATTAAGAACTTTTCTGCTTTAAAAACACTACCATGAAAGTGAAAAGATAATCCATAGAAAGGGGGAAAATAATTGTACATCTTATATCTGATATGAGGCTTGTATCTATAATATATAAAGAACTCTTATAACTCAATTAAATAAAAAGACAACCCAATTTAAAACTGGGCCAAAGATCTGAATAGACAGTGAAAGAAGACACAAATGGCTAATAAGCTCATGAGAAGATGCTCAACATCATTAGCCATTAGGAAAATGCAGATTATATCCACTTCACACCCACTAGGATGTCTGTATAAAATTACAATAAGAGATATTGATGACGTGGAGAAATTGGAACCTTGCTGGTGGGAATATAGTATGGCACAGCTGCTTTAGGAAACAGTCTGGCACATACTCAAAAGGCTAAACATAGAGTTACCATATGACCCAGCAATTCCACTCATAGGCGAATGGAATGTGAATTATACCTCAATAAAAAGTTATTTTTAAAAACCCAAATACACAAAGGATTTTAAACTTGTACTTGTCCATATATTAACTTGTACTTACCCATATAATTGATTTTTAAAAATTATGGGCCGGCCCGGTGGCTCAGGCGGTTGGAGCTCCGTGCTCCTATCTCTGAAGGCTGCTGTTTCGATTCCCACATGGGCCAGTGGGCTCTCAACCACAAGGTTGCCGGTTCAATTCCTCGAGTCCCGCAAGGGATGGTGGGCAGTGCCCCCTGCAACTAAGATTGAACACGGCACCTTGAGCTGAGCTGCCGCTGAGCTCCCGGATGGCTCGGTTGGAGCGCGTCCTCTCAACCACAAGGTTGCCGGTCCCCCTCCCTCAAGGGTTGGTGGGACTAGTAACGGCAACTGGACCTGGAGCTGAGCTGTGCCCTCCACAACTAAGACTGAAAGGACAACAACTTGACTTGGAAAAAAGTCCTGGAAGTACACACTGTTCCCCAATAAAGTCCTGTTCCTCTTCTCCAATAAAATCTTTAAAAAAATAAAAATAAAGAAAATAAAACATTATACTTGCCTCTGCTTTAATGAAAAAATTTAAAACTAAACAATGCTAATTTATATACAAAGGGGAAGTCGTTTCTAGTCATCAGAATTCTCAGAAGAGGCCGTCTTTCCAGTATCTAGGTGTTCAGGTCACTAGGACGTTTGCAGGAGTCGGGAGTCAGATCATAGGGTCTCAAAGTGTGTCGAGCCAGGTGTGTCATGTGCAGTACTTGATGAAGCCTAAAGATCCCCCCAACTCCCATTACCTGTGCCAGTGTTGTATAACAAAGAATTTGTGTGGTCTTTGTCCCAGGTTCCTAGCACAGAGCTTCTAAATACCCTGGGAATTTCCTGGGTGATAGGGGTGTCTTTATTATGCTAATAGAATGACTGGTAGTAGGCCCATAGATAGGTTCCAGGGTGGGCTGGTACCCAGAAGGACCAACCATGTGATTGGAGCTCGCCTGACCTCTAGGGAGTAAAGAAGGGGGCTGGAGATTGAGTTCAGTCACATGGCCAATGATTTAGTCAGTCATACCTGCATAATGAAACCCATAACTCTGGATACTGAGGCTTCGTGGAACTTCCAGGTTGGGGGACACATTGGTGTGCTGGGAGGGGGATGTGCCCTCATTCTAGGAGGAGAGGGCATAGAAACTGCCTTCCCTTCAGAACCCCACCCTTTCTGTATCCTTGATAATAAAATGCAGCCATTGGTATAGTGCTTTCTTGAGTTCTGAGTTATTCTAATGCATTCCAAAGCCTGAGGGGGTGGTAGGAACCTCCCAGATTGTAGCCAGGTGGTCAGAAGTTTGGGTGGCATCTTAAGTGAGGATATTGGTGGGGGGGTCTGATCACTGAACTCGGGGAGTCTGTGCTACTGCTTGTGGTCAGTGCCAGGCTGACTTGTCGGACACCCAGTTGAGGTTGAACCCGAGTGGCTGGTCACAACCTATTTCTCTCCCCTAGGTGACATAGGGTGAACTTTGGCCAGACGCCTTGCTACATGAGAGGCCGGCCTGGTGGCTCAGGAGTTTGGAGCTCCATGCTCCTAACTCCAAAGGCTGCCAGTTGGATTCCCACATGGGCCAGTGGGCTCTTAACCACAAGGTTGCTGGTTCAACTCCTTGACTCCCGCAAGGGATGGTGGCCTCCACCCCCTGCAACTAAGATTGAATATGGCACCTTGAGCTGAGCTGCCTCCCGGATGGCTCAGTTGGTTGGAGCGCGTCCTCTCAACCATAAGATTGCCAGTTCGATTCCTTGAGTCCCGCAAGGGATGGTGGGCTCTGCCCCCTGCAACTAGCAACGGCAACTGGACCTGGAGCTGAGCTGCGCCCTCCACAACTAAGATTGAAAGGACAACAACTTGACTTGGAAAAAAAAGTCCTGTTCCCCTTCCCCAATAAAATCTTTGGGGGGGAAAAAAAGTCTACATGAATTAAACCTCATTTGTTAAAAACATTTTTGAGAGTAAAATGTAATTGATTAGATTGAACTTTAAACCTTGTTTAGCCTTAAAGCCTGGTTGCAGCATCATTCCAGAAATGTTTCTAGTTTGTTGTTGACCTTTTTGTTCCCCTGAAGAGTTTTGTTTTTATGTCATCTAGTCTCTTGATTTTTATTTTCCTTTCTGTAATGTGAATAATTAGATACTACTACCCTTTGTTTTTCAAATGGGAGTGGGATACTTGTCCAATGTCCCAGCTGGAAAATGCTCAGGCCAGGATTTTAGCCTAAGCCTGACTCTAGCTGCATCTCAGGAAAAAAGCTGAGGGGAAAAGGATTTTAAAATGGATTTCTCAAGGAACAAAAGGGAAGAGGGAGTGAGGAGGGGCAGAAATTTGTAGTCTTTTGACAGTTTTTCTGTTATATGCCCTTAGATCTCAGAGCGTAGAAGTAGGATTGTTGTACCTTCTGTACTGTTTGAATGACACTGTAATGATTCAAAAATGGCAATTACAGCATTAAACTTTTTGATGTTTGTTTTTAGTAAACATTTGGTTATGATTCTGTTGACTTCAGACTATTTAGAATACTGATGTTTCTTCAGAATTTTAGTCCATGTTTCTTTAGTTGGTTAATGACATTAGGAAATTCTTGAAGGATTTTAAGCTAAAGAACATTAGCAGTATAATCACGGTTTGGCCTTCATTTATGGTTTCCTGCTTACAGTAAGTAGCGCTGAAGCAGACATGGCACATTGAGTAGGTACCATCTACCCTAATCTATTACCTACTAACCTAGGCTGCCCCCAGTGTGATCTCCGTCATTGTTAGCCTGTCAGAAAACTGCGTCTGAGTATCTCACTGCAATTTCACCCCTGTGTGAAAGCAGCAATTTATAATTTGCTTTTATTTTCTGGTGTGTTTTTTCTTAGTAGGGGAGAGGAGGTTAAGTGTTGCTTTCCTTGTGAGTAGTCTTTCATGTATGATATTTATAAGTGAGATTAATCTTAATTGTTAAATGTTAGATTTGGGTCCCCGCAAAATGATTTTTTTATAAGTAGGGAAAACTTGCTTTAGTGCTGGAAGTCACTTATATACACGTACTTCTTTGCTGACTCCTTACATTCAAAATTGACTTAACTAGTATATGGCATCAGATTTGGGACATGGCTATTAATTTGTCTATCTGTTCTATGAATCTAACTCTAGGAAGTTTTAACACTTTTTTTCATTGTGAAGTGGTTCTTTAGACAGTATATTTGGATACAGCTTGTTTATGTCTACTATATGTTCATTTCCTTTGTAACCATTTTTATAATTTTCATTTACAGTGTTTTTCCTGGAAGTGTAAAATCAAGTTTTGAAAATGTTAATATTTTGAAATGACTTAAAAACACTGCTAAATAATTAAACTCTTAGCACTTTTGTTTCAGACTTCTCCAGTTTAATATCGCATCGGTTGACAAATTACTGTGGCCTCAATCTGCCTGTTTTTGTATGAGGTTTTATGGGAACACAGCCCATTCTTATTACATTTATGTATTTGTCCACCTTGGTCTGCTGTGTGGAGTATTTTATCCATTAGTTCCTACAACTAGTTGTGGAAGAATCCTACAAACACCTAGATCTTAAAGAAGCATTTCTCTCATATTTCATTAAATTAGCCTTGGGCTTCGCATGTGTTTCGTTTCCTCCTATAGTTACACTGATTGCTTCACTGAGATCGGTCTTTCCTTTTTCTGCAGCAGGATCCCTGTGTGTGGTAGGGCAGTGATGCTGTCTGAAGGTGACATGCTCTCCTTTCTTCCTTCTGTCCTCTCGCTCCCTCTCTTGGCCTCCTGGTAATTGTGGCAGGGTGGGGACGGGGGAATGCTAGTGGAAATGAAAGTGAAATTGCTTTAATCATTTCCCCTTTACTTGAAAAGGGAGGCAGTATCTGGCCTGTGGTTAAAAATAAAAATTACCTAGATTTTGGCACAGTCTGTTTTGGGGTCATGGGGTCTTTGGAGAATCAGAAGAATGTTGTAGAGCTGTTCCCCTCCCCCCCAAAACAAGGATATGTTCTGAAATACAGTGGTACCTCGATTTTCGAACGTCTCCGTTGACGAACATTTCAGTTTACGAACACTGTAAATTTTATGGATCTATGGTATCATTAGATAGTAAAATTCATGCTAAATTTGCAGTTTTAGGGGTTGGTTTCAAAGGTCTGGAACGGATTAATCCATTTTGTATTACTTTCTATGGGGAAACTGTGCCTCGGTTTTCGAACGTTTCAGAACTCAAATGGCCTTCTTGAACGGTTTACGTTCAAAAACCGAGGTACCACTGTATATTATTACAGAAAATTTCAGAAGCACTGACATTAATCCTTGCTGGGGGGTGGGAGTGAGGGGGTCCATAGAATTCAGGTTAGGAATCCCTGCTCTAGCCCCTCTGCGAGGAATAGACTGAGGCAAACGAAAAAGTAGGTTGTTAAGACTGGGAAATAAAGCTGATGTTAATTCAACTCTGAGGAGTTCTATATATATTCTTCACTGTTGTACCTGAGGATTTGTTTAATATTCTTTGATCAATTTTTAAACATTTAAGCATAAATGTGTGACCATATTCTAATATATAATCTTGATGGTGACCACTTCCAATGTTAGAACTTCAAATATAGACATTTGCAGAAAGTAATTAATGTTAGATGTTCCCAAAATAAATCACTGGCTTACGATAGATCTATCTTAGTGTTTTTTCTTTTGTGAAGGAAAAAAAGATTGAGCCCTTGATGTTGAGAATTGCATCTGCCAACTCTTGCCTTGTGTATAGCAGGGGAGTTGTGAAGTCCCCTTGGTTGGGGGAGCTTGTTTCTCAGTCTTACCCTCTTTTTTACTTTTGCATGAGCCTCCCACTTGACCAGTGTTTCCTAAACTTGATTCATTGAATACCGTCTTCATGATTTGCCTTTCTTCACATTTCTTGGCTATTTAAATCAACCCATTTTTTAACTACTGTGTGAAATACAGAGTTGATGTACTAATTCTTTTCTATTTGCCACTTAAAGGAACATGTACATATTGAGCTTCTCCCACCTAAAATCATCTTTTATCTTTCTAGAGGTCATCAAGTACATTTTGGGAAACACTCCCCTATGTGTTGGAATTTTAAAGCTCTGACCTTGAACCTGAGTACGCTCTGTGGAAGCTACTTGGAAGTGTTAGAGGAGAGAAGGGGTTACAGGATATGTGGGTGCTGCCTGCTGAAATCCCCCTTGCTTAGGCAAATTCATATTGTTCTGAATATGGAGATACTTGGCTGTGTGCATGGCAAAGCTTGGAATCTTGGCCTTGCAGTGGTTGGTTTGTTTCTTTTTTTTAACCTGGACACACATGCGAACTCAACATATGTGCTTATCTCCAGTTTCATAAGTTTGTTTTCTTTTACAGGTTTGATCTTGCTCTTCTACCTAGTCTTTTATGGGTTCCTGGCTGCACTCTTCACATTCACAATGTGGGCTATGCTTCAGACTCTGAACGATGAGGTTCCAAAATATCGAGACCAGATTTCTAGTCCAGGTAATTATGTTGCAGTTATCATGGCTTTTATACCTTTATCACAAATCTGTCTAACTTAGCAGATAAAAGATAAACTTTGGGGTTAGGTAATGTGAAAGTTTTGGGTTTTGTTTGCTGTTTAATATTTACATACTGATACAAAGACCTTTAATATTTACATACTGATACAAAGACCTGGGCTGATAAATCTTGAGTCCTTTGCCAGGAGTAGGCAGAAGTTAATATTGAGAATTATAGTGAAGCCAAATTTGACCAATACAGTTACAGATATGAATGGCTTTTATGAATATGTGTACCATGTTTCCCCAAAAATAAGACCTAGCTGGACCATCAGCTCTAATGCGACTTTTGGAGCAAAAATTAATGGAAGACCCCGTTTTATTTTACTATAATATAAGACCAGATCTAATCTAATATAATACAATGTGATATAATATAATATATAACATAATATATAATATAATAATACTGGGCATAATGTAATAATACCAGGTCTTATATTAATTTTGGCTCCAAAAGACGCATTAGAGCTGATGGTCTGGCTAGGTCTTATTTTCGGGGAAACAGGGTAGCAGTT
Organism: Rhinolophus sinicus; assembly: GCF_036562045.2. NCBI lineage: Eukaryota > Metazoa > Chordata > Mammalia > Chiroptera > Rhinolophidae > Rhinolophus > Rhinolophus sinicus. Next base: position 39,464,301 of record NC_133759.1, read on the forward strand.
TCACTTTGTCCTGGGTTAATTTACTTACAAAATATATATTTTGGCTCTAGCTCAGGTTAGAGCCGTGGTCTTGTAAAATATGTGCTTCATGGTTTTAATGGCTTGGTATGGAAGTGGTTAAAAATATTAAATAATGATACATCAATAGAGAATACAATGTGTATATTCTAAATGTGTTTAATGCTGCTTTATTGATGATCTTAAGGATAAAAATTCTCCAGGATACTGGAGAGTATACTTTAGTACAGAAAAAAATCTTAACTGAAACACTTGTTTCAATCACACTTTTGTCTTTTTAAAACTGAATGCCAGCTCTGCCTTCGTTATTGGACATGGCCCCTGTCCTCCAGGTGCTGGCAGTTTTTATAGAAGTAAGATAATAATGTGCGGAGCCCCGGTGTATATAATTCCCCAAAATGTGTGAACAACTTGTAGAGACAATAGAGGTGGGAGGCTCTCCCCTTAGGAGTAGGACTGGAGTAGCAGGCTGACCAGGGAAGGTGGGAATCCAGCAGGAGGTTTCTATCTGGACCAGTGGTGCTCAGCCAGAGGCCATTTGGCAGTATCTGGAGACATTTTTGGTTGTCATACTAGAGAGGTGCTACTGCAAGTAGAAGCCAGGTATGTTGCTAAATAAAATCCTGCACTGCACAGGACAAGCCACCACAACAACGAATTATTACCCAGTCCCAAATGTCAGGGGTGCCGAGACAGAGGACCCTGTTCCAGATCCTTGCTCACTGCAAGGACCTCTGAGCCATATCTGTAGCCAAACTGAACGAGTTTCCTCCAACCATTTTTTCTTAGAACAATTTGGTCTATGGCTTTTCTTTTGTTTGCAACTGGTATTTGTCTAAACATCGTGAATAAGTTTTAACTCTTTCAGTTTATTTGACCAAGTATCAGAAACTAGCTCCATGCTGATTTTTCCCTCATCTCTCATTGTGGCTGTTTTCTTTCTACTTAGACTAATTCTAAGATAATAATTCTTTTTCTTGCTACTTAAGTTCCATGACTTTATTGCCTTTGAACACAATCTGATCTATTTCAGAAACACTAAACTCTGTTTATAATTGCATAAGTAATATAAGTAAAATGTATTCAGTATATTTAAGTACACAGTTTTAAAATGAGTTCTTTACCAGTTGTATTGTAGTACTTACTAGTTTAAATAAATAAAAGTATATGTGCACACGTTCATATATATAGATATATAATATTAGATGAACATACATTAGTTTGTTATACATGATTTTCTCTTCATAAAAGGATTGTGGGTATTTTTTGTTTTTTTTCTACCTTGTATTTTCTAAGTTGTTTTTTGTTTTTGTTTTTGTTTTTTTTACCATAACCATCATTTCAATAATGTGTTTATACCTGGTAAAATAAGTGCTAGCTTGAAATTGGTATATATGTTAATATATACATATAACATAAACACATACCTCCCATCCACACTTGTACAGATGCACCCACACACTCATCCCCAGTGGTTTAAATTGGGAAGAAATAAGAGTTATTGTAGTTTTCAAATTCTGTTGACATTCTTGTTTTGGGATAAGCTAAGAACTTTATTTGGAATGTACTATGTCAAAAATTCAGCTGTTCTGCATATTCCTGCTGTGGTTTTTTACTTTAGTGTTTTAAGCAGGTTGTAACTAGGGCTCCAAGAGCATTGCTAAACAATCTAAGAAGGAACTTGTATTGGAAATTCAGTTTTAGACATTTAGGTCTTAAGACAAAGTTTCTGTAAATGGAATCATTTAAAAATTCTGTTAGAAATTAGTCATGTAAAGGAATGCAGTCTTTTGTATAGCATGTGTATCTTTATGTTTTTCTTTAAAATTTCTTTAATTTAGAAATTTACATATTTTACTTTGGGTTTTTCTTAAAAGTTAGGTGTTTTTATATAGTTATGTGCAAGCTGCATTGGCTGTTACTTTTTTACTTGTGATATAAAATATCTTGTTGCTGCTGTATAACCTTAAGAAAAACAAACTTAGACATAGACAGATAGTCGTTTCTTATATTGGGTGATTAGAGGTTTTATTTCTACTGCCTATGTAAGAAACCTGCAGAGAATTTTTGTAAGAATTTATTTGAGCCAGACTGACGACATTGCCGGGAAGCAAGATCTCAAATGCTCCCAGAATGACAGTTCCCAGTTTAAGGAGAGAATGTAAGGAAGATTGCATGTAAGTGGGAGAAAGCGGGGCCAGGAGGAATTGGATTACAAGATAATTAACAAGATTATGTGCTCTCTTGAAGGTTGGTACCCTCCCAGAGGTAGGGTTTCCAGGTGGGAATTCCGACCCATTCTCAGGAAATTCTTTCACTTTCCTGTTCCTGAATCCCTAGAAAAGTTGGTCGGGAAAATCGGCTCCTTGAACCCAGGTAGTTGGTAGTACCGGCCGGTCACTTTATGGAAAGGATTCATCGTGGAGAACAGAAAGCAGTTTATATCTCGGGATTAAACTGTTAACTCCAAACCCTACCCACAGGGTCTGAAAAAGAGGCATTTCAAAGGTGTGTTAACCCTAGATACCCCAAAACAATGGACAGGGCCTGTTTAAGGCAAAGATGACCTTTTACTAGGGAAGTTACAGGCCTGGGGCCTGACTGCCCACCATGACCTGCCCCGTTAGGAATTTTTGATCAGATCACCCTGTGAGGTTACTTTCAGTTAGATTTATTACAGCGCCCCTTTTTTGTCCACACTATAATAAACACTTTTATAAAAAATCAGAAGTTACTATTGAATTTATAGTGATTTGCTGTGGGTGGAGTAGTAAGGAAAAATAGGCAAATGGGATCATCCAAACCCAAGCGATGCCTTTTTGGAAAGCTGAATTAATAATCTAGATCTAATGCTTTTTAAACAAGGAAAGCTTATATTAAAAATGGAAGCTTGATTATGTTTCCTACAGATAAATATGCTTACATTTTCTATTAATAAACTCATGCAACATGTTCTATATACATGGGTATTGACTCCTGATATGATATTGTTGGTGGTTATACTCCAAATTCAGTATGAGAAAATCTCATTTTATAAGGCAGTGTTTATTGAAGGAAGAATATTTAACCATAGCGTTAAAAATTATATGGGCCTCTTTCACTGAATAAGGTAAGCTTTCTTTATGAATGTTTCCATACAGCTGTAATTGGAATGACAAAAGTGCTTAGATTTTGATCTGCTAAAATTTTTCTCTATTAATGGTAAATTGGCAAAACATAAAAATATTTGTTAGAAAAAAATGAATATAGAAAGTACAAAGTAAAACTTTGTATCTTTTAAAGTATGGAACAGAGTAATTATAAATGTAGCCAGTCAGATTTAGGGAGGTTTTTAATTGGTAATGTCTGAGTTGATTTTGTGGATTTGGAATTGTCTTCCATTGTAGATGACCTGCATAGTCAGAAGTGGGAAGTGCTTGATCATTTCAACCTACTTGTGAACACATGATTTACTAAGATCTGCCTTTCAGGGATAAGAGTAAAGAGAGGGAAGGAGAGAAGGAATTTGCTGCTGTTAATTTCCCCCTTTTTATTTTATGTCTTTATAGGACTTACGGTTTTTCCAAAACCAGTGACTGCATTGGAATACTCATTCAGTATGTCTGATCCAGAGTCCTATAAGGGGTACATTGAAGACCTTAAGAAGTTTCTAAAGCGTAAGTATGTTTTCTTAGAGCAAGGCAAAAGTTTTTAGTTAGAAAAAACTAGTACCAAATTATGATTGTGTTTAGGTACATCATTCTTAGAATTTATTTCACCTTTTTCTTTTTTTCTTTTCTGTTAAACACAGTCAAGTGAGAGGACTTGTAAGTAGATTTTATGATTAGTCATAATATTCTAACTTATGGAAAGACAGGGGTCTAAGCCTAACAAGCAGTTGATTTCATATTTCTATCTTATAATAAGTACATGAGTAAGTTCATTGACATAACATCTGCATTAAAATGGAAAGTATTTGAGTAATAGACTAAAACTATATTATATAAATTAATGTCTCTAAATATTTAGATCTTTCGGATCCAGTGTCTTGCTTGTTGGGGGGACTAGGAATTGTTTTTATTGTTTTTTAAAAAAATGTATCAGTTCTGAGTTTTTTGGAGTTCCCAGTTGTAACGCTTTCTCTACTAGCTGAGCCAGCCCAGTTTTGTCCTCATGTTTTGCTTGGCCGAACTCCATGGTATTAGCATTCGCATGAATAATCATCAGATTCTCTGGCCGCTTGGTTCTTGATCGCCTCACCTCTTCCTCAGCCACACGCACCGACAGGCATTCCTCAGAACACGTCGGACTCTTGGCAAAAGTGCTGATCGAGACTTTCCTAACATAATCTGTCATCCTAGTTGGCTTGTTTTAACTTCCCCTCACTGCTCTTCGACTTCATTGGGACTTCCGTTCTCGCTGACCCTTTTGTCTTACCCCAACCCCTCACCCCCAACTTTCCTTCTTATCAAGCTTGATTCCATGTTTTTTTATTTCTCTTTCACTCTTTCCGGTAGTACTCTAAAATCCCTTGCCTCAGTCTGTTTGTCATAAATTACAAATGGATGAAGCCATAAAATTCCTGGATGAAGCACTTCCTTAGAGAAAGATTTCCAGCAAGACTCATTAGCTCTGTGAATACTTGATCACCTCCCTCAAATGGACCTGTCTGCTGCCTGGCAAGCCTGCTGGATAATTATTTCCAACCTCTACTCAAATCTCTATTATCTTACCTTTTCCCTTAGAGCTCAATGACTGCATATACCGTGGTGGTCCCATAAGATGATGATGGAGATGGAACATTCCTATTGCCTCGTGTCACAGTAGCCGTCACGGGGTCGTAGCGCGACGCGTTACACAAACATCGGGTTACGCTTGCCTACAGTATTCAGTACAGTAACACGCTGTACGAGTTTGTGGCCTAGGAGCCGTAAGGCAACACGGAATTAGTCGCTCCAAATTATGGCTCTGACATAAGGATTATTTTAGATGCGTTAATTTTAAGAAATAGCCGTCAGGGTTGCAGATCTTAAAAACCAAGTAGAAGTTACCCTTTGTAAAAGACCTTTACCTTAGTAAGGGAAGTCTCCCTTTGTAAGGTGGTTGACCTTATCTCTAGAAACTCTTATCAATACAGAAGACAGAAGCAAATCTGCATAACAACCTTACCCTTGTTTACTGTGCTTTTCCAGGTAACCTCCCGAAATTGACTCCCCCCAACATCATCTTTTATCTTCAGCTGAAGATGGTATTTAAGGTGGTGGCTTCAGCCATTTTGGCCAGTTACTCAGTTTTCCTGGGTCTCTCCCATGTATACAGGAGGTATACATGTTATTAAACTTTTGTTTGTTTTTCTCCTGTTAATCTGTCTTTTATTATAGGGATGTCTCAGCCAAAAACCCAGAAGGGCAGAGGAAACACAATTTTCCCTCCCCTCCGGAGCAATAGGCTCTACCATCCAGCCTGTGTGTGTGTAGGCCCTGCCATCTAGGTTTGTGTAAGTGCACTCTAGATGTTCGCGCAGTGATGGATTCGCCTAAGGGTGCATTTCTCAGAACAGACCCCTGTCATTAAGTGGCACGTAACTGTAACCTGTGTTGACCTAAGAAACGTTCAAACCTGTAGAGAATTTTTGTAAGAGTTTATTTCAGCCAAATTGGTGATACATTCCAGGAACAAGATCTCAGATGCTCCAGAAAATAACAGTTTTGCAGTTTCTTTTATGCATTTGAGGGAACAGAAGGAAGATTACATGGAGGTGGCAGGAAGCAACACAGGGACTGGATAACAGGATAGTTAAAATTATGTGCGCTCTTGAGGATTAATTACCACATCAAGGGGTATCACTTCTGATACTCAACAGTTAACCTAGATGCATAAGAACAATGGACAGGGTGGCTTAAAACCTTTCACTAGAGGAGGTATATGCCTGGGCATGACTAACCACCCTGACCTGCCCAGTTAGGAATTTATGATCAGATCACCCTGTGAGGTTACTTTCTATAGAACTTCTTTTTTCATCCACAGTTCCCCTCATTTGGTTATAAATCAATCCATAGGATACATTGATGACCAACCTTTTGGTTGGGTAGTGTGGTCTCACAGTGCTAGGAAGGCTCATTCCTAGGAAGTCTCAGTATTGACGTCGTCTTGGTGAACATTGGGGATGGGGCAGTACCGTATCCATGGGATCTGAGCTGAGGCCAAATTTTCCCCCGAAAGGGAAGGACAGGTAAATGGAAGGCAGTCGGGTCTTAATGGGCTTAATTGCACACAAAAAAACACTGGATCATTTCTATCCTGTGAATTATCATGATCTGAGTTTTGCCTTCTGTCTCATTCTGTATTTAGTATCTAGTACATAGCATCTTTACATAGCCATGAAAACAGTATTAACAGTTATACATGTTCATTAATGATAAACAGTTGGGCTATATTAAAAAACCCAAAGAACAAGTATGGCTATTACTGTATCATTAGCAAATAGGTAAAAACCAAACAACATGGATTTTGGGTTCAGTATCAGTCCATAGGTATACAGGCCTTGTTGACGTCTTGGGATAGCTGTCTACCTCTGGTGTCTACCCTTTCTGGTCCTCAGGGCGTCCTTGATGTCTGTAAACAGGAGTTGATGTCCACTTTTGCAGTTAGGTACCTAATAGGACCTTTCCAGTGAGGTTGAAGAGTGTCTCTTATTTGATGTCCTTTCCAATAAACAAAATCTCTAGGTGGCAGTCAATGATCTTTAAAGTCTCTGTCTCCTGGGAGCTCCCTGTGAAAGGAAGGAGTTACTGCAACTTGGCATTTTTTTAAAGTGACTATTCAAACCCTGGCAGTAGAGTAAGATAATCTCCTTTCAATAATGTCAGTTCGTAAGTTCCTTCATCTAAGTTCAGCTTAAATGCACTGTGATCACAAAGGAATGCAAAAACCGGAAAAATGGGGAGCGAGGAAGAACCAAGCGGCTGTCTTGGGTTTTCCATAGGCCTGAGGATTTGTTTAATTTACTACCATTGTTTACCTATACAATATACCCTAGAAGTTTTCATCACTTGTTTTACAATGCTTCCCACGTGGTTTCAAGTCTTTTGATGTGTTCCAGGGACCCTTCTGGAATTCCACAAAGTTATTCATATATATATATATATATATATAGAGAGAGAGAGAGAGAGAGAGAGAGAGATTTTAACCCTTAAAACTTCATCTTCTAATGAAAACTAAGAAGTAAGCAATTAGCATTCTTTTAGCTTGGATATTTTATAATCTCTAGAAACATTTTTCATAGACATCAAAGTCAATTAACACAAACTTATTTTTGTAAAAACCAGGTAAGATAAAGACATGTCTGGTTTACTTAAACCAGCAAACTTAAGATAGCTTTTATTTCCTATGGATTAATTTTACATCATGTGAACTTGAAAAGCATTTGAGTTAGTTTCTATGTTTCTGAGAATGTTAGAATACCCAATCCTTACAAATGCTTGCCTTTAATTTTATCCGTACTTCCCGTGTTTCCCTGATTAAGACCTAGCCAGACCATCAGCTCTAATGCATCTTTTGGAGCAAAAATGAATATAAGACCTGGTCTTGTTTTACTATAATAAGAGCATTAGAGCTGATGGTCCGGCTAGGTCTTATTTTGGGGGAAGCACGGTATCTGGAGGTAGAAAATTATCTCACATTTACAAATTATATACAGACGCAAACAGAATAGTTGAATTCAAATTTTGTTTTGGAGGCATTTACAATTTATATCCTTGACAAGTTAAGTTCTAAATGACCTTCCCCCTTTAAAATAAGTACAGCCATTTTTAATACCTCAAAAGAATTGGGTTGACACTTCCTTTTAAATGCATTTCCCTTGAAATTTTAGTTCCTGTTTTGGTTGAATTCGTCTTAGTGGCGTTTTTTTGGTACCAGCTACACCCACACACCAGAAGTTCTTTTTGAGGCACTATTTATTGCATCATATATTAACTTATTTTTTGAAGGATTTTTATTAAAAAATCTAGCTAACACACAACATTCTATCAGTTTCAGGTGTGTACCATAGCTGTTCAGCATATACCTATGACCTGCTACTAGTGAGTCTCTTCAATACACTAAGCTCGTGGCGAGCAGGGCCCACGTCAGCGTCTCACTGTTGTGCCACTTTTGCCTAACACTGGGCCCGTGCAGTGCAGGCATTTGAAAAACCACTATAGATTTCTTCTCCACTTCCCCATCTCCAAGTTGTACCCATTTTACTCCTTTATCGCTTTTGAATCAGTCTAATTATACCTCCATCTCTGCTAAAAACACGTTCTTCTAAGCTAACAGTCGCTCTCAGCTATTGCAGTTCCCGTAGGGTAGACTGCCATAGCACTGTGTATCTTCAGACCCTTTGGTTATGATTTTATACTTAACACCTGTCTTACCTACTGCACTGTAAGCTCCATAAGGGCAGTGCCCTTTTATGTCCTCACCATTGTATCTTGGGCCAGGAGCATAGAAGGCATTCAGACAATGCTATAGCTATGGCTGGCACCACCTAATGGTGACAAAAGAGATTGATCTATAAGCCACTGTTGAAATGCAGTACACTTTAGAGCACTAGATGGCTGTTAAAAGTTAAAGGAACAGACACAACATTCTTTCCCTGCACATTACCTAGTAGTTAGCATTGCTGTTTTTGTCTTCAAAGATGTTGTTCAAAGGTGATATATTCCTGGTTGTGTTTAAGATCTTTTTTGGCTGATCTACATGCACATATGTTTCCTTTTTAGCATATGGTGTAGAAGAACAGAAGAATCTCAGAGACTGTCCTGATGGAGTACTTTTTGAACAGAAGGGTCCCGTCTATGTTGCGTGTCAGTTTCCTGTTGCTGCCTTACTTGCAGACTGCAATGGCGTGAAGGATCCTAACTTTGGCTACTCCAGAGGGTACCCTTGTATTCTGGTGAAAATGAACAGGGTATGTACATCTTTGGCTGCCTTTTCCTAATGCCCTCTAGTAAGAAGTCGGTAACTACTCATTAAATGTTCTCTCATTTTGGGGATAGCTTTTGTAAAAGGCTAACAGTGATCTTAATTGACCTTTGGAAAAATTAATACAAACCAAAAACCAAGATTGGTTCACCAATGCATCACGGTTTGGGGAGTGAAACTACTCCTTTTCCCTTTTGGAGATAGTTATATGCATTTAGGCATAATTAATGTTTCAAGGGGCAGGTGTTCTGGTTGTCATGCCCAAAGCATGGTTTTGTTAATGTGCAGTGCCCATCTTTGAATCCTGTACTGTAAAGTAATTTCAAATCCCATGGGGAAATATATGACGTTTTAGCTTATTTAACTTGTTCTGAATAGGTAGTAGGAAAGCATATTGTTATACGAATTCACAGCTAAATAGTAGAACTACAAGTAGAGTTGCATTGTTATGAGCTCGGTGGGGTGTTGCAGTTGTAGCCCAAGTTAGCAGCATTTGCTGTGTTGTGCACAAGAAGTACCCGCATTATATAGCCACTAGCAAATCAGGAAGCTGATGTCCTCTCCCTGTGTGATAATGGCTTAGGGTCATTGTGCAAAGGAAGCTGCTTCCCTTCTGTGGCTCCTAACCCCACTGTTAGGGCTGCTCTATAAATACTGCACTGCAGAATTGTGTTTGGTACAGTTATCCTTTCGAGGCCTGCAAGGTCTTCCCTTGAAAAGTGGTTGTTCCTGGTCATTTACTCAGAGAAAAGGCAGTTTCTTAAAAATGTGTGTAGATCTCTCAAGATCATGAGTTCACATATCACTAACGTCACCCTCCAATCAGCAAATTGCTACCATCCCTAAGAAAAGTAAAATTTTAGTCTTCGGAAGTTGGCATTGCTAAAAAAAGGAGTTTATAGGGAGAGCCGGCTAGATCCTGAGGTGCCCAGACTGACACCTCCGGCCTCTCCTTCTTTCCCTTCTCCAGTGGACAAAGACAGTCCTCATTACCCCACAGCTCTCTGTAGATAGCATTCTGGAACGTGGCCTGACACAGAGCAGGTGCTTAATGAATGACCGAGGGATGTTTCAGCAAGACTGTTAAGAATTAAGGTTAGCAACGTAAGCCAAAAGTAATGTGAAACTAGAAGATCTAGCTTGTAAGATAAATTACATTTGTTCACTTTGACAGAGATGCCTTTTGTAGTCCCGGACTCCTAGGAGTGTCTTTGGGACAATGGGATTGCTGGGAAACCTGTTCCATAGAAAGCCGACAGAAGTTTGAGTCCTCCCACAGGACCAACTTTCTGGGTTTATTTTTTTCTCAATTATGTACTCTGAACGATGAGGGCCTGACATTATATTTGCTGAGAGTAGGAGCGTGGCTTTGCAGGGAATGACAGGAAGACAACATCAGGTACAAACAGGTCCGTAACGAGGTGTGCATTGCCTAGCAGGGAATTGAATCCCAGGGTGTTTTGTTCCAAAGTCATTATATGGGCAAGAATAGTTATTGCTGTTGATATTGTTATTTAGCTTGCTACAATATTTGTCTTTTGGGAGGAATATTTACATTTTATAAGCATTCACATGTAAAATGCATGTAAATTAAAAATGCCAAAAATCTCACGAAATAGATTGATAAATATCTGTTAAACATTCATACAAGAGTTAGTTATCAACTACAAACATGAAAGTAGCCTCATTCGATAGAAGTAGATGCACATGGTGCTATAGGAGTCTTCAAATGGGATTCTTCCCAATGGATGCATTTTGTGGAACAGACAGGTGGAATATGGTCAGGCTCTGTGGACGTGTTATGGGAATATGTTGGGAATTGTGAGCTATTAGGTTTTCGTGAAAAACAATACAATAGTATGCTTCTGCAATTATTGTTTGCATTGTTTTTTCATATATTTCATGAAATATAGTTTTCTGGTTGTTTTTATTTTAAGGGTAACAAACGGCAATGCTATGTTTTGGTCAATTCTTTGGTAACTGATTTATTTTCTAAATTGCCCCAGTTTAGGGTAATGAGATAGCTAGTTGATATTTTGAAAAGTCCGTTCTAATCCTCTAAAATAAAATTAATGTAAAAGACACAGGTAACAGGGTTTAATGCTCAGTTAGTATTCATCCCAACCCTTGCACCCTGGCCCCCAGGCGGAAAAGTTCTGTTGTATATATTTGTGATGTTTCAATTAATATTTCTTTACCTTAGATAATTGGATTAAAGCCTCAAGGAAAACCAAGGATACACTGCTCTCCTCAAAAGGTTAGTATTCAAAAAATAGCTCAACTCTGTTAAGCTTTAATGTATCTTAATACTTAAGTCTAATGAGTTTGTCATTTTTTTCCCTGTCACATTTTTAAAGTCCTTTGGGGGTAGCCCTTCTCTGTTTGCTTATGATAATTCAAAGATGTGTTTTCCATGTGCATTTGATGTCACACACATTGCCTTCACAGTTCTACATACTATACATATTTCATTAATTCTAAAGTTCACTTTTTGTTTTCTAGCTTCATAACACAGATTGGGGTTGGCCTTATAATTGATGGTATCTTAACAGTATATCATAAGATTTTTTTTTTCTTAACAGTACATAAATTGATGTATATCAGTGGCATCTGAGATTTAATGAAATATGGTACATTTTCCTTAAGGTAGAGGCAATGTTTTTCTTTCTTGTCCCTACTTTATTTTTTTAAAGAGTGCTGTGCAGTTTTCATCTCATAACTTCTTTTGTTTTCTCTCCACGCTGCAAGTGCAACTCAGACAAATATGTAAATGATGGGTAAGAGTTCTGAGGAGAAACTTTTAAGTTCTAAATTTATTTTATCCTTGTGCAAAATATTAACATTCCAACTCCAATTATGTGTCAGACGTATTTTGCAATACTACATTAAAATATAAATTTGTTTGTGAAAAAGGCTAATTCCTTTTACCATGAATGGATTTCTTATTTGGGCAGAAACTTCTTGCTCAGTGGTTCTCAGATTCCGTCATGTATCAGAAGCACGTGGAGGGCTTATTCGGTCCCATTCCACAGTTTCTAACTCTGTTGGTCTGGGGTGAGGCCCAAAATGTGCATTTCTAATTAAAGTTTCCAAGTAATGGTGACGCCTACTGCTCTGGGGCCCACACTGAGTATTCCTGCTTTAGCTTTTCCTGATTAGTTTCTTTTGAGTATTTACTCACTTAAGAGTTCAGTGAAAAGGCGGGAGGTTTGTGATTTCTTATCTGGATGGAAGTGTACATGTGTGACCATAGGCAATTCAGCTTATCACGTCTTATGCTATATTCAGCTCAGCAGCAAAGCCAAACTTTTCTTGATAAACAAATACTGAAAATCTAGTGAACATCTCTTAAGACAAAAGAAAACATTACAGCTACAGGATACATTTTAGAAGCTGTGTGTATAACAGTGAAATTCCTTGCTTGCAAGTCTTTCCAATAGAAAGTTGCTGAGGCTTGAGTGCTAGGCCGCGGCCATGTAGAAGTGCTAATTTCATGACAGTGTCCCAGTATGCAGGAGCTTCTGCCTTTGCCTATGAGCAGACTGCATAGATAAGCTTGGAATGGTGGTTCTATGGACCCACCACCACCACCAAGAAGACACGCTTTTAGGCCATAAGGGCAAAAGCTTTAAACTAACCCTTTCCTTAGATTTCAGTTTTATAAACCTTTGGCCAGTGTAAACTCCATGTAACTCATCCCTTAGGGTTTTAAATGAATTTGTCTCCTTGTTTATCTATTTATTATGGTTCCTTTGCTTCTGGACTAGTTGGGGGGAAAACATCGATGAAAAATCCTGGTCTTAATGACCCAGATTTCAAATTGCTGTTCCTTTTGCTTTGAAGAGTTATATGTAAAGTGCATAAACTAATCAAAATAGATGGAGTTTTGTTTTATTTAGTTGTGGAATATCCTTGTTAGAAAACAACACGAAATTGGAAGAAATGTTTATATTGCATTTTACTCCTAAGCTAGTCAAAAAGAAGTAATCAGGCAGTGTCCCTAAATTTTAGAGGTATGGCTCTGCAGAACAGATGGAAACATTTACTGCATAAACACTAGTGACAGAATGTGCTCTAAGGGGTGGCTTTTAATTTATATTAATTAAAAGGATGGTTCTTGCAAAAGACATAATATTCATTTATGTCATTAGTTTTTTGTTTGTTTTTTGGTATTTTCTTATAAAAATGAATCAGATACGAGAAAATCTGGGAAAATGTAGAAGAAAAAAATTGATGAATGCTACCTAGAGATTGTATCACTGCTTAGAAAGTTTGGTACCTAACCTTGGAGTAGTTTACAGATGCTGATTGTATTAAAGAAACAAAATACATTAACTTTAAAACTGTTTTGTTTTCAGTAGGACTTAGTGACTGTTCATAGTAATTCTTGGACTTAGTTGCTCATAATTTCCAATATGGTGCCATTTATATACTTAGAAAACTACGGCATTTGTGCTTCACCCTAAAGTATCTCCTCATTATTCAGAAACACATTTCAGTATTTCACAATTTCTAAATGTTTATTTTCACAGAAGGTATAAAATACAAGTGTAAGTAAAAGCCTGACAACATGGTTTAGGTACAAACCAAGAGAGCAGTTAAGAGTCTGTTACATCTGGGGATCGAGAGCATATGACCTTGATTCTGAGCCTCAGTTCTTCTCTCTATAAAATTGATGCTGCGCTCTTAAGGGTTCTTAGGCCTAAATAAGGTAAATATCAGTTCAGTGTGGTATCTGACGAAATACATACTGAGATGCTCAGTGAACTGCAACCTAAAGAAAGCCTCGTTTACATTTTGGGGAACATCTCTGTTTCTGTGAATTCCGCTCATATATTAAAGAAAACTAGGTTACATACAAAAGCCATTGATGCAGAAAAACTCTCATATGAAAGTGATTGTTTTTTCTCTGATATAAAATGCTAGAGTTTTAGGTTTAAAACGCTTGTTTTTTAATTAAGGAGTACAAATGTTAGGGTAGTATTTGAATAAGTGATTGAAAAATGGCTTCTATAGTTTCTCTTAGCCTTGTTATCTCCTGCTCTTTCCACATGTCTTTGATGTGGATCATTAGAAGATGCCCTTTTTGTGGGGTGCTGTGTCACTTGTCTGTGTGTTTCTCTCCCCCCCCCCCCATGTGCATATACTACTTCATGACAGGTAAATGGAATAAAGAGTAGGACTTCTCAGAAGAGATTCTTAGTTTTGCTGTAGTGTTTCATGTGTGCTTTCAAAAACAGAAACTAGTGTATTCATGTCTAGAATTCAGGTGTTTAGTAATGTTTTAATTAGTGCTCAGTAAACTTGCCACTGATTTAATCATTGTTGTCTATTTGTTACCTACTTAGTATATATGTTAAAATTACAGTAATTAAAATTAGGCCTATTCAGAAGGTGTTCATGAGAATTTTCATAAGTTGCTTATTAAGAAGAAAACTAGAGATAACTAATAAATAGTATGAATGCATTTGGTAGTTGGAAGGCACATAAGATTTTACAGAGCGTGCATGAATAGATCTGGTGGGGACTCTTGAGGGGAAACATGGGGTACCCCAGGAAATGTAAAAAGAATCAGGATAGTTTGTCAAAGGGATCAAATCAAGATGAGCAATTCTCTTCTCAAAAAATACACTTGTAATGAATGCATTTGGAGCAGCATTGTACTTTTCCATACTATTTTTAATCGATACTTGCTTTAATATAAATATGCTTTTACAATTGTTTTTTAGGACCTAAAAAGCATTTGTCTGTTTTTTCCTTTCAACTTTAGAATGCTGGAAACGTAACTCTATCAGTTTATCCTCCTGATGGAATTATAGACTTAAAATATTTTCCATATTATGGGAAAAAACTGCACGTAAGTATTTTAAAGTTTTAAAGTGGTTGTGACTCTTGGGAAATTGGCGCATCTCTATTAAAATATCCCTTGTCTGATATAGTAGACGGATGGCCTGTGTAACCTGTGCATCATGTACTCTGGTTTTTAAATACAAATGTTAATGGCAAATCGAGAGTCTACAATCTACAATTCAAAACACAAAGCGCAAGCAGAAAATACCATTTTCTCTCTCATTATTTGGGATGTGCTTGTTTAGAGAACATAAAGTAGTAGTAAGGAAATAAAGCTCATTACCCAGAGATAACTGTATCGTAGTCTAATTTCTTGCATGTTTTTCTTTAAGTATATATATATATATATATATATCATGTTATAAAATGAAGATCATACTGTATATATACTTATAAAACTTTTTATTTTGAAACGATTTCAAGCTTAAAGGGGCTGGAATAATAGAAAGAATTCCTATAGACCCTTTACGCAGATTTCCCAAATGTTAATATTTTACCTCATTTATCAGTCTCCACTTATATATAATTTTTTCCTCTGAACCATTTGGGACTAAGTTACAAACATGGTGTCTCTTTATACTAAATGCTTGAGTGTTATTTCCTAAAAATAAGGACATTATCTTATGTAACCATAATACAGTTATCAAAGGAAATTAACATCAGAGCACTATTATCCAGTATTATTATAGACCTTGTTAAGATTGTACCTGTGGTTCTCGTAATGTCCTTTATTGGAAAAGAAGAAGTGTTTTCCTAGGGTCCTAGATATCACCCTAGTCACCTATAAACTGAACATTTCCTCAGTCTGTCTGTCTCATGCCCTTGTACTCTTCAAAAACAAATACAGGCCTATTTTGGCTTGTTTTGTTTGTCTTCCTCAATTTGAGTTTGTCTGATGTCTTTCATGATTAAGTATCAGCTGTATATTTTTGGCAGGTCTGCCTCAGAAAAACGTTATGTCTTTTTTAGAACAGTATGTCAGGATGAACATAGTTTTGAGTAGTCCCGTTAGTGGTGAGGGTAACCCTGAACACTTGGTTATTTATGGTGGTGTCAGCCAGGTTTCTCCACTGTAAAGTTACTGTTGTTTTCCTTTGTATTTGATAAGATCAAAAGTATAAAATTCTGATTCTCCCATAGCCTAAGCATTTGTCGATTGATCTTGCCTGAATCAGTTAACAGTAGGATTGTTCCCAAATTTTTTTCTAATTCCATCTTTCCTTTTTCCATTTACTAGTTGGCATTATAAGAAAGAGCTCTTTTTTCTCCACCCTTTATTATTTATTTATATCAGTATATTTTCTTGGATTCTTATTCAGGGATTATAATCTGTTAAAATCATTTATTTTGGTGCTAAAATTGTTCCACATTTGGCTGATGGGAGACATTCAGGCTGGCTCCCTGTCCTTTTTTTTTTTTTTAAAGATTTTATTGGGGAAAGGGAACAGGACTTTATTGGGGAACAGTGTGTACTTCCGGGACTTTTTTCCAAGGCAAGTTGTTGTCCTTTCAATCTTAGTTGTGGAGGGTGCCGTTCAGCTTCAAGTTATTGTCCTTTCAATCTTAGTTGCAGAGGGCGCAGCTCAGCTCCAGGTCCAGTTGCCGTTTCTAGTTGCAGGGGGCACAGCCCACCATCCCTTGCGGGAATCGAACCGGCAACCTCGTGGTTGAGAGGACGCGCTCCAACCAACTGAGCCATCTGGGAGGCAGCTCAGCTCAAGGTGCCGTGTTCAATCTTAGTTGCAGGGGGCAGAGCCCACCATCCCTTGTGGGACTCGAGGAATTGAACTGGCAATTTTGTGGTTGAGAGCCCACTGGCCCATGTGGGTATCGAACGGGTAGCCTTTGGAGTTAGGAGCATGGAGCTCTAACCGCCTGAGCCACCGGGCCGGCCCCTCCCCTGTCCTTTTGACATGCCCCCATGATTCTTTGAGCACTTCGTTACTTTCTGGCACCACTAGATATTCCAGGTTCACTTTGTACCTTCCCTGTCCTGGCTTTGCAAGCAGCCTCTAGTTCCTTTTTAGTGAAGAATTGTATTTAGAAAGCACAGTGATAGTAAAGCAACTGAGTATATTTGCACCAACTTACACAGCAATCATAAATAGGTATCTAGGAGACCTAAATAACATAATCAGTAAGGGCGATCATATGCATATTTACCAAATATATATAGGTAATACAATACATATTCTTCTTGTGCGCTCCTGGAACAGTTACAAAAATTTATTAAAAATGCATCCTAAAGTACCATAAAGTAGAAATATATTACAAATGATAATTTCTGACCATGATGCAATAAAACTAGATAGATATTATTAAAATAAAAGGGCCCTTGCAAAAGGGAGGGAGTGGAAACCTATTAAACATCTTTTGGGTGAAGGGAAATTCAAACCAAGATTATGGAATATCTAAAAAATAAGAGTAAAACACAACAAATTAAAACCCATGGGATATGTTTAAAGCAGTGCTCGGGAAAAGTGATAGCCATAAACACTTTTATCAGGAAAAATTAAGTGAAAATAAATGAACACCCAGTTTCAAGAAAAAAAGAGAATAGAAAATAATAGATCTGGGGGCACTGGTTAGCTCAGTTGGTTAGAGCGCGGTGCTCTTAACAACAAGGTTGCCAGTTCAATCCCCGCATGGGCCACTGTGAGCTGTGCCCTCCACAACTAGATTGAAACAACTACTTGATTTAGAGCTGATGGGTCCTGGAAAGACACACTTAAATAAAAGTTTTTAAAAAATTATTATTTAAAAAAAAAGAATAGATCTAATTAACAGATAAAAGTCTTGTTGGTTTTAAAATTTTACAGAATAAACCCACTCTTGATAAAAAGTGTAGGTGAAGTTACTATAGAATTTGAACTAATGTATTTTCCTTTATTTGCCAGGCGAAGTATCTGCAGCCATTAGTTGCTCTCCAGCTCGGCTTTGGTTCTAATAGTACCTCAAGAGAAGTAACAGTCGAGTGCAAGATTGAGGACTCACCTAACCTAAGAAACCATGATGATCGTGACAAGTTTTTAGGACGAGTTGTGTTCAAAATCGCAATGCATGCACAGTAGGAGTTAGGAGGTCTCCACAGAGTAAATGTTGTATTGTCTGTCTTCATTTTGTATCAGCTGGACCTGACATTCTAGAATTTTGAGCCTGCCTTAGAGAAAGGTGGGGTGGTACATGACACTGGGGTAACATCCTAAAGTGCTGCCAGATCATAGTGTTCAAAGTCCTCTGAAGTAACTGCCTGTTGCCTCTGCTGCCTTTTGGAACCATTGTACAGTCACCAGATAGGGACCGTGAACACCTGATTCTGAACATGGAGAATGGGGGTCTTGTCCTGTTTTTATGTGGTTTAATTTGCCAAGTGTCTAAAGCTTAATGTGCTGTGCTATGTAAATATTTTATAGATTTAACACTGGTTAACTGTCATATTTTGATGCCAGCAAAGTTTTAGGGATAAAATGGTACCTGACCAACAAAATGACTTTATAGCTGCAAAAAATGTGTTGTGTTGGAGGTTCTGTACGTGAGGAAGAAAAAATAATAAATGTGGATTTGAAAGGTTGTCTTGAGTTTTTTGTAAAGTTATTTTTTACATGCTGAATTAGTCTGTGGCTCTTTATGATTAAGAACACAAACTTTCTGTTGTAAAACGTAAAAAAAGTTATGAGATTGTTTTTAATGCTTTAAATCTCTTACAAAAGCGGGTAGACCATAGATGAAACAGCATTTTTAGTTACCCAGTATGAAGATGCACCTAATTTTTTTATGAAATTAAATTCCTAAGACTTAAATTGTATAATAGTTTGTGAAATATCTTGTTTACTGCTTTTATTTAGCAGTCTGTGTGGACTCTAATAAAAAATATAAATTGTGAAATATAAAACATGGAACTTATTCACGGTTTCCAACCAGTTTAATTTCAGCATTTGCTTGGTGCCATGAAATATTTCCTCCTTCAGTCTTAGGTGTTTAGTGTGATTCTTTGTCGTAATGTGAGGTATTTTCTCCTCTTGAAAAATGTGTGCTCCCTGTATGATCTCTGGTTTTTTAAAGACTTTCTTTTTTCTTTTTTGTTTTGTTATTTTCTCCTTAAAAAGGCAAAGCTGATATTTTTGAGGTTGTCTTTGTGTTGGCGCAAGTCAGGAGGAGTGGGACCCAACCCAGCTGGCTCAGGAATGACTTTCTAGAGAAAACACGAGTGCTCTGGGTGGCCTTGGCTGGCCAGATGGGCCTCCGTGTGCCACACAGCCTCTGTGCTTTCTTTGGTGGTGGGCACTCGGCCCCATCCGAGCTCTGCTTGTTGCTCTGTCACCGAGAGCTTAGTGATAACAGATTTTTTTTTCCTTTTAGAATTCTTTGCAACTGAAGAAAGTGATTCTTGGAGTTGTTAATAAAGCAAACCTTTTCTGGGCTTTGATTTTCCTCTCTACCCTGTCTTTTAATGAAGTGTGTAAAAGAAGGATGGAAAAATGCTGTGGTGCTAGAGCAGTGTCAGCTAGGACATCACTTCCGTCGGCCCAGTACGAACAGGTTCTCTCAGCAGCTGTCAACTTTGGCTTCTGTGAAATCCATATTATGAAGTATTGATTCAATTTCTATTTTTGTGTATTTTGAAGTATAGTATGGCTTGAATTTCTGTTTTAATGCACTTAGATAAAAGCAAACTAGTTCTCAGATTCTAACAAGAATTGAGATACCCAGAGTGGAGGAGTGGGGTTTGGAGAGAAAAATGGGACGTGTACACATACGGCAGTAAATCATCTGTGCGTCCTTGGTTCAGAAGTTTGGGCATGCTTCCGCTGGACTGCCATCTGCCCTTAGTTGATCAGCCCAACTTCCTGGCTGTTTTCATTGAAATTAGGGGAGTTTTAACAACTATTTATCACAGGCCTGCTACGTGCCAAGGAATGATTTGCCAGACTCAGAGGATACAGAGATGAAAAGACATTTTGAACAGGTCTCTTGGAGATCTTAAACTAGGAGGGGACAGGCTCTGAGAGTTTGTGGTGTGTGTTAAGGCAGTTATGTTACCGGGGCTGTGCAGCGGGGATTGGGCTGGATTGTTCTGTAGGTCTCTCCAATCTGAAACACTGAAAAGGTTCCAAAACACAGGCAGCGTTTTGTAGAGGGGAGAGTGGGAAGGAGCTGGGTCTGTATGGGACGATGAAGAGTTTGGCTAGGAATAAAGGGCACCCTCCCTCAGGAGTGTTTCCTTCCTGGTAGCTGGGAATGCAGGGTGCAGTTGCAGTTTTGTTCCCGACTTGAAGCAATTGTCGCTCATTGAGGAAAGTGTGGCAGAAATTAGCAGTCTGCTGTCTGCCTACCTCTAACCTTAGTGCCCAGGTTTGTATGGAAGGAGGGGTCACAAATGTGAATTTGAAACCATCCACATGGAATTTTTTATTTCACTTGGCTTTTGCTTTAGTAGTAGTTGTTGAGTAGGAGTTTAAAGGAAACTGAACAGAGTTTGCTAAATTGATTTGAGAGTTTTGCAGATGCACTGGTTCCCTCTCTGGAGGGGTTGCGTTTTGAGCAGTGTATCCTCGTGTGCTCCTCACAGATCAGCCTGCAGCGTGGGCCAGTGCTTCAGGAAGGGAGAATTTCCACAGGAAAGCCTTCGTTCAGGCTGTTGGTTGCAAAGATAGATCAGGCATGACTGGAAAGCAGTGTGTTTGCTTTTTGAACAAACCAATTTTCTCACATTCCAGGGACTATTGTCCTTCAAATAAGCCCCTTTAGACCAATTATGCTATCATGTTTCATCCTTCCGAATTTTCCAGGAATGGTTTTTGGGTTTGCTTTCAGGAGCCTGAAGTACAGTCTGACCATTGTCAAAAGTGGCAGGATTTGTCCACTGAGGATGGACTTTCTAGAAACAAAATCAAAATTCACTTTGGAGACAGGACTGGTAGGGCTGGTATTTAAGCATGAAAAACAGGAACAAAACTTAGTTCTGGATTTGTTTGAAAACAGGATCACTCTATCCATTCAAGTATTAGTCTGCAATTGGAAGAGTCTGCAGTCCCGCTTGTGGCAAGAGGCCCTGGGAGGCTGGGCTGCTACCTCTGCTGAACCTGGCGTGAACCCTCCACTTCCTGCTGACGCTCGTGCTTCTGCTGTGTCTGTCCTGCAGGTCACAGCCCCAGCAAATGTAGGAGCCGAGAGAGTGAGGGGTGACAGGAAGTGACAGGCATGGGCTTCCATCTTCTTTGTCATTAGCCATGGTCCTTCCTTGTGGTCCTTCCAGGTGGCTGAAGACGGCTGGGGCTGGTGTGGCAAGGGTGGACTTTCCTGCAGAATTCTGTGCACCCTCAGAGAAGAGCTCTCATGGGTGGGAATTACGATGTGAGAGACACTACTGTATGGCCGGGTGAAGGGCAGGCAGTGGCTCATGCATGGAGCGAAGGGCCAGGGAGTCGGAAGCAGATGGGGTGTCGCAGCTACAGAAGCCAACAGACATGTGCTGTAAAACTAGTTCCCAGGAAAAACTCGGTGAGAGCACTTAGGGGTACCCTTCTGAGAGGGTGGGTCCCGATTTGGACCTATTGCCTCTGGCGTCGTGCCTGTGGTTATGTAATCAGGTGGCAAGAGGGACTTTGAAGATAAGTTTACCAATCAGTTGGCCTTAAAATAGAGATTATCCTGGATTATCCAGAGGGCGTGATGTAATCCTGGGAGCCTGAAGCAGAACTCAGATCTGAAGCATGACGACTGGAGATACACTCTTGCTCTCTTGAAGATGAAGGGGGTTATTGCCCCCGAGGCTCCAGAGGAGAGCCCAGTGGAGCCCCACTGACCCCCGACTGCTGACCACAGAATCAGGAGATAAATGAGTGTCATCTGAAGCCACGAAATTTGTGGTCATTTGTTGTGGCAGCAAACAGAAAGCCAATACGGCCATTTTCTCAAGATGATGCCCTCCAACCCAGTACTTCTCAGAAGTAGTGTGTCTGTGATTCCCCAAGGGAGACTGTTTAAAATGCACGTGCTGATTCAGCGACGTGGGGTGAGGCCTGAGATCTGCAATCCTCACCAGCTCCCAGGTGCTGCTGCCCTGAGGACCACGTACGAGCACAAGGTTCTTCGTGTTCCATCAGGGTCAAGTGCAGGGTCTGGAATTCAGAGCCAGGGCAAAGCAGGGAGGAAATAGGGTCTGAGAAGAGAAAGGCCTAGGCCAGACACTTGTTCAGCTGTGAAATAACATTCACAGAGGTTGAAGAGGCAATGAGCCCTGGGTTGTGAGCCCCTGGCCTGCAGCTAGACGAGGCCACCCTGCACAGCAGGCAGGGCCTGGGCACGGAGGGGCTGTTTTCCCGGGTTTTGTTCTCTCCTGTGGCCCTGTGGGAGGACACGGGCCTGGAGCCCTGGGTCCAGCCTCCTGAGGATGGCATGGTACAGGCCTGGCCATTAACAAGGTCCTTACCACCACACCCTTTGTCCCAACTGAATGAAAGGTAAGCTTCTGAAGGCCACCAGCTTGACAATGAAAGGGACTCACTTCATCAGTGAAGAAAACTATGCAAAATTGTTACCAGCCCTTAGAAGGAATGGACTCATTTGTTTTAAAAAAATAAAAAGTTTATTAAGTAACCAGTGTGTGCCAGACACTGTACTAGGACCTTGGGATACACTGGGGATCAAAACAAGATCCCTGCCCTCCGGGCGGCTACAACCTAGCAACTGCAACTACAGCCAGGCAGAAACTACGTCAGGGAGGCTCTTTCATGGTGATGGGCTCTGGAAGCTAAGGGCTGAGGCCAGAGCAGGCCTGTGTGCTCGTCTGCACGCTGTCCCCAGGTAGGCTGGGCTGGCTCGCAGCCAACAGTCAGCCGGTCTGTGGAGCCTCTTTCCGAGGAGACAAGTTGGAACTGATCATAAATTCCTTTAAGTCCGGAGCCACCCAGAGGGATGGCAGTCGCCCTGCCTACACACAGGACCTCAAGGACACGTGCTGTTTACAAATACTCTAAGACCAGAAAGGATTGTAGAAGATTCCATCTGATCCATAACAAATCTCTCCCATGGACAAGAAGGTTAGCCTGTGTAGCAAGTAGAATTTTAAAATCCATGTAAGTTGGCAGAAAATACTGTGTTTATAGGTGTGTTCCAAGTATAAGAAACAAAGATATTAGGGTTTAAAAGTAGTGCAAGGGGGCCGGCCCGGTGGCTCAGGCGGTTAGAGCTCCATGCTCCTAAGTCTGAAGGCTGCCGGTTCGATTCCCATATGGGCCAGTGGGCTCTCAACCACCAGGTTGCCGGTTCAACTCCTTGAGTCCCGCAAGGGATGGTGGGCTTCGCCCCCTGCAACTAAGATTGAACACGGCACCTTGAGCTGAGCTGCCGCTGAGCTCCCGGATGGCTCAGTTGGTTGGAGCGTGTCCTCTCAACCACAAGGTTGCCAGTTCGACTCCCACAAGGGACGGTGGGCTATGCCCCCTGCAACTAGAAAACGGCAACTGGACCTGGAGCTGAGCTGCGCCCTCCACAACTAAGACTGAAACGACAACAACCTGAAGCTGAACGGCACCCTCCACAACTAAGATTGAAAAAGACGACTTGGAAGAAAGGCCTGGAAGTACACACTGTTCCCCAATAAAATAAGTCCCCAATAAAGTCCTGTTCCCCTTCCCCAATAAAATCTTTAAAAAAAAAAATAAAAAAGTAGTGCAAGGGCACCTTGAAACCCTAACACAGTGCTTTGACCCTCACCCAGACACCGCAGAGAAGTGGCTAACGTAAAGCGGGTCTGTCCCGCAGTGCGTCTGAGGGAGTTTGCTAATGAGGCGTCTGGAGTGAGGTGGTTCCGTAACAGACCCCAGGTATCAACCAAATTCAGGGAGCCCCAGATCTCTGGCCGCTTTACTAGAGGAACCCCGACTAGCAGCTTCCTCCTGTGTTGAGAAACTGCAGATGCAACCCGGCAGCCATGGCCCATGTTCCCTTGACAGTCTGGATGGGCTTGGGGATGTCTTCTATGATGATGCTCCTGATGAGGGGTGGCCCGGGCCACGCAGAAGATGGGCAGAGACTGTTCTCTGAACCGTCAGAGTACACACACACCAAGTCCAGTCCTCAGAGGATGGCCTGTCGCCCTTCTAACCTGTCTCCCTGTGCTCTGTTGCCATATTTTGTGTGACTCCTAAATGAGCGGTGCTCCCCCAGGTAGTGCTGGTGTTCACTCACGCGGCCAGGCTCCTGCTGTGCCTCTTCGCTGCCACTGTCCTGCCCAGGGACAAGTGGCTTGAAGTTGGCCTGCTCTAGTCGGAGATCTGTCCTTTGCTGGCCAGCGCTTCCGTCTTCAGTTCAGACTTGATCTTTCATGCTGGTTTGTGACACTGAAGTATCACGTCTGCAAAGTGTATTTTCTCTCTGTTGTGACTGTCAGCCCCTTGAGTGCAGGAACCTGCACTCTGGTGGCCTTTAGTCTCCTCCCCTCAGACTGAGCCCAGGATAACACCCCACATCCCGCAGTCCAAGGCGCTCGAGGCACCTGTCATCAGTGGTACCGACTAATGGCCATATTAAATTTGCTCTAGTTCCTTGGGGGTTTTCCTCAGAATTTAGCACTCCCACCTAGGGCAAAGCACTTTCACATTCATAGCTTATCCTGAAAGGCCTGCGGGGCAAGGAGGGCAGAGTTGAGGCTGCCATTCTGTAAGGATGGAAACTGAAGTGCGGCAAGAGCCCAGGACCCTCTGGCCTTTTAGTGGAGCCCACACTGGGGGTTGAGGCCTTTGCTCCAGACCTGCCGTCCCATGGATTCCAGCATTTCAACTTGGTATTGAAGTGTGAGTCTTTCTATAAGCACTCACCCTACCCCATGTTTCACTTCACTGTCCTCGGCCTTTAACTTCACAATAGCACTCTAAAACAACGCTGCTGCCAAAACACAAATGCTTTTGCTTTAAAGAGTTTTCTCCAGCGAGACGGCTATGGGTACATGGGGCTGCCCGCGGCTTCTGCCTGCCCTGACCCATTCCTGCTGGGCCTACTCTCAGCACGGTCCCGGGGGGGCTGCCCCACTGACTGGATGCAGATGACCTCATTGGCATATGTTCTTCCCAGCCACACTGGTAGGTGGAGGGGTAGCATGTGACTCAGGCTGGTCCCCCAAGAGAGGAGACCCCAGGACTGGTTAGAACATTGGTCAGAAGCGCTTACCGAGGCCTGGAGGACAGTGAGGAATCCTGCAGGCCACCATGTGGAGAGAGGCTGCCTGAGAAACAAACCCCCAAGGTCAAGAGGTGGGTGAGGAGGCAAACACAGGAGACTTGTCGGCATAGCTATGCCACCTTCAGATGCCATCTGCTGGAACCCCACTTCCGTAAGATTGCCCCCCTTGGAAAAGATGGGGGTGGGAGATAGAAGGGCTTTGTCCTGGGCCTTAGTTTTTCTGTCCTGTGCAACTGTTCAAACTGCACAGATCTTAGAACTGGGCTTGTTCTCCTCTAAAGCCAGATAACTGATCACCTCCCACCCCTACCACTAACTCTGTGCCAAATGACAATCCATTTAAACCTGGATTTGTTGGTATACAACTTGCTATACACTTGCCGGATTCGAAGACTGCGCCGGAGAGGCTTCGATCGACTCTAGTCTAAGAACCGAATCTGGAGCTAGCCTGCTTGGTTTTAAATCCTTTCTCTGCCCCTTGCTCAAGCTGTGTGACCTTGGACAACAACTTAACCACTCTGTTTCTCAGAGTTTTTGTTTTGTTAAATAGGGCTAAGTGCTTAGACTAGTGCCTGGCAATTAGTGCTATATGTCGTAGCAGTTCATTATTGTTAAAGATTAGTATTTGGGGACAGTTTTTCTCTCTTCCCTCCTGTGTTTCATGCTCCAGCCCCAGGAGTCCTCATTTGCCCAGGCATATTTCCTGCACTCTGACCACAGCAGTATCTGTGTCTGGAGCCAGAGCCAGCTTCTCAGCGTGGGAGACTTGCCCAGGGTTTGTGGCAGTTCCCTGGAGCAGTGTAGAAGCGTCTTGCTCAATCAAAAATTAGTCGCTAATTCAACTTACAAACCAATGGCTGAAAGAGTTTTGCTCCAAGAGACATACAGCCCTGGCCTGTGACTATACTGTGTTTCCCCGAAAATAAGACTTAGCCGGACAATCAGCTCTAATGTGTCTTTTGGAGCAAAAATTAATATAAAAGACCCAGTCTTATTTTACTATAAGACTGGATCTATAATACAATATATTATAATATATTATATATGTAATATATATAATCTAATATATGTATATTATATACATATATTATATATATTATATATATTATATATTATATATATGTGTCTTATATTAATTTCTGCTATATATTATATATTATATATATATGTCTTATATTAATTTTTGCTCTAAAAAACGCATTAGAACTGATTGTTCAGCTAGGTCTTATTTTCGGGAAAACACGTACCTATGGATCCAAAAAGTAGAAGGAAAACAGACTGTGTGCCTGGCCCAGAAGCCCTTTTGAAATGGGCTTCTGAGTGACTGTTCCTGGTCTCGATTCACCTTTTAAACCAGGGATCTCAAACATGACTTTGAACTTAAGGATGGGGGCGGGGGGTGAATGTTTCACAAGCGCCTCAGAACTCAAGCTGGAGCAGTGGCCCGATGCCTCCTGTTGGTCTCTCTGGCATTTAAGGCATTTCCCTCCCTGGATACAAAGATTGGGTGGGGACAGCCCTGGCCCGAACTCCAGAGTTGAGATCCTCTGTGCAAGTGATTTGGTCTCCTCATGACCTTGGCATATAGTCACTTGCCTTCTCTACTGCTTGAGCTTCTCCTGAGGAGCCATTATAGATAAACTCACATGGTAAACAGCTGCAAGTATTACGGACTTCTTGCTGTAGTTGTTAGTCATCTGTTTTTGACTATATAAGAAGCTCTTTTCCCTCCCATGTTCACTGGCTTCTCTGGGCAAGTGTTCTCTTGTTAACAGCTGCCCACACTTGAGAACGCAAAAACCCAGCAGCTGCCAGTTAGAACGAGCATGTTCATGGCCGCACCGAGCAGACAGAACTACCTGGTACTGACTGGGGGTGGAGGGGGGGAATGAAACAAGCATTCCCATATTTGAAACACAGACCATATTGTCTTGGGACTTATCAATGGTATGTGCCCTCCAATTACCACAGTCTCTTCCTGGCTTATCGAAAATAAACCACTAACCTTCCTGGGTGGGGAGAGAAAGGGTACAGTCTGCAGGGGCCTGGGCTGGTTGGAAAACCAGTCTGTTGGTTGTTGGACAAGGGCCCAGAGGTGGAGTGACTGACTGAAGTCTGGTGCCCTCTCCCTCTTCCTAAGAGTCAGGTTTTTTCTGCTTGGATCAGTTTATTTTCTGCTACCACCCATTTAACTTCTAAAGCCAGGCAAATGCCACACCTTTGTAACTTTTCACTCTTTTCATCTCGTCCTCCGGACTCAGTCCAGCAGAAACAAGAACATGAGGTAGTAAAAGCCAGTTTTTCAGACTTACCCAGGCTTTGGTCAGATCACCCAGGTGAGAGCAATGTGGTTATTCAAAACTAACCAAAAGGTCAGCATACTTTGAAAGAGTGTAGAATTCACTTATTCATTTATTTATCCACTCAATAAAGACTGAACCTAAACAACAACAAAAAGAATGTGAGCAAGGAAAAAAAGGAAAAAAAAGACTGAACCTAGCATTATGTATCAGCTACTGTCCTAGGCCTTGATTTTACAAAGATGAGACTCCTGCATAACAAACGTTATTTATTTACTTATTCATTTATTTTTTAATTGGGGAACGGTGTGTTTCTCCAGGGTCCATCAGCTCCAAGTCGTTGTCCTTCAATCTAATTGTGGCGGGTGCAGCCCAGCTCCAAGTTCAGTTGCCATTTTGTTTTGTTTTTTAAAGATTTTTTTATTGGAGAAGGGGAACAGAACTTTATTGGGGAACAGTAGTGTGTTTTTCCCAGGACTCATCAGCTCCATCCAAGTCAAGTTGTTGTCCTTTCAATCTTAGTTGTGGAGGCTGCAGCTCAGCTCCAGGTCCAGTCGCCGTTGTTAGTTGCAGGGGGTGCAGCTCACTGTCATGCAGGGAGTCATTCGGGGTCTCAGCTCCCGCTCCCCACATAAGAACGCAGGACATGGTGAGGCCAAAAAGGAACATCCACGGAGCCATAGATAGGGGAGTCACACCACTATATTCTCGCTGGCAGCTGGGTTGGAGACACAGGAAGCAGGAGCCACACTGTCCGCAACCCGCCGTCCTGACTGCAATCCGCTCTTGCTAGCTCAGCCACCATCTTGCTAGCCCCCATTTTTTGCTAGCGTAGCCACAGCAGTTATATTAGTCCAATGGCTCACTGGTTACAGCTGACGGCCAACTAGCCACAGCTGATGGCCATCCAATCACAGTTGATCGCTATTTACTACCGGAGCCAGCACCTTTCCACGTGAGGCCGAGAGCCTGGAAACTACACTCCTGGCTCTGTCCGCACACTCACCATCACGTGTGGGAGTCAAACCAGCAACCTTGTGGTTGAGAGCCCACGCTCCAACCAACTGAGCCATCTGGCCACCAGGGAACTCAGCAGCAGCTCACTGACTTCATTCTAGTTATGAAGGGCGCAGCTATCTGGCCCATATGGGAATCGAACCGGCAGCTCTGTTGCCCAGAGCTCATGCTCTAACCAACTGAGCCATCCAGCTGCCCCTCCTGCAGCTCAGCGGCAGCTGGTTGTCTTCAATCTAGTTGTGGAGGGAGCAGCTCACTGGCCCATGTGGGAATCAAACTGCCAACCCTGTAGTTCAGAGCTTGTGCTCTAACCAACTGAGCCATCCAGCCGCCCCCACAAACAAGTTTTTGATTGTGGGTTATTTTCAGAGAATTTCTAATTTCCAATAAAGATTTTCCCTCACACTGACAATAAAGCTTGAGAATCCTGAGTGGGGTGGGTGCCGGCTTATGATGCCTGAGCCTACGAGCTGCGGTTACCATTCCTCCCTCCTCTTCCCAGCAAGCGTTCCAGCCACAGAGGCCCTTCAAACATCCCCAACCACCCACAATGTCTGGGTGCCCACGTGCGCACACTCACATGCAGTGTCTCCTAGGAGGGAGGAAGACAGGGAAAGGCGTGCACAGTACACTCACTCCCTCCTTTCCCCCACTGAGGGTGATGTCTCTCTTCACTTAAACATTTGTCAAGAAGCTTAACAGGCTGTTAACTACAGAGTGTGTTCTAATACTGCTTATTGAGCATGGCAAAATCCTACAGAAAAATTGGGATTTGGTATAGGATTATGCATAGGAATTATTTTATGGGATTTGGAGTATGTGTGTACAACTATAATTTCTCAAATGGCAGCTCGTCCAAGGTCATGAAATGAGAAATTAATGTATAAGCAGGACTGTAACTGAATCAGGGACTCCTAGTGCAGCAATTGGTATTTGTTGAGTCTTCCAAACGAAACCTAAATAAAACACACCACCACCACCATAAAGGAGGTAATGCTCCTTTTTGCCGGCTGCTGCAGCTGATGCTGGAGTTTTGTCCCCTTTGCCAGCACCTGGAGGAAGACGGCTGCTCTCACTGATGGCCCATCACCCTCCAGCACCTATGTGGCTCGCAAGGCTGATGCCACGTGGGTGTTGCAATCTCATTTCCGGGCTTCCTCTGCCCCTGGTATTCCTGTCCAGCTTTTTCTCCCATCTGCTCTGTGTCTGTCCTTTGTCAGGATAACTGGGCGAGGTCCCAGCCTGCCTCAGCAGGCACCTGCCTCCAGGACCAAACCCCAACCCTGCAATTTGCTCATGCTTTTGCCCTCCAGGCTCTGAGAAACTTTCCCGAAGGGACTCGGGTGGGGAGGAGATAGGGAGGAACTGTTTCCTCAGCAAGCGGATTTCTTTGGCCAGGCCTGTCTTTTCATCTGCATAATCAATGTATAGACAAGCTTCCCGGTGCAGGCCCAACAGGGCGATAACAGCTGTCCTTGCAATAGTGATTCTTCACCTACTCATTGGAGAAATGTTTTATGAGAAACTGCCTCTGGAGCCGGTGTTGTCCAGGAAAGGGCTGTCTCTGCACAGACTCCTCCTCTGGCGGTCTGTCTCCAGGAATCCAAGTGGGGACCAAAGCCCTGGGACGTTGAAGCTGCCTGTCACATCCGCCCTGCTGCCAGGGTCTGAGTCAACGCTGTAGTGAAGCAGCAGGTCCCCTCATGCTCGGCCCTGGCTTGCCTGTCTGAGGGGGGGAGGAGAGTGGGAGGGAGACTAACTAACCTCCCAGTATGCACTGCGATTCGATGGTCTGTCTTTTTATGTGCCTTTATCCAACTTCTAAGAGGGTCCGCTGGGCTAAAGTTGGTTTTTGTTCTCAAAAAAAAGTTTCCAAAAGTATTTACTGAAAAAAAAATCTGTCATTTTTGTTCCTATCTTTGACTGTTAATTGAATTTTGATAAAACCTGATGAAAGTGTCCATTTTCAGATGATCTTCAGATGGGCTGGAGCCCTTCATACCGAATAGCCCACGGCTACTCTCCTGGCAAAGAGGCCTTGTCTCTACCGACAATATGTAGATGCTTTAAAAATACATCCTGTAAAAGCACTTTTCATTGTATTCAGGTTCGATGTCCAGTATAAACCCATGTTCACTGGAGATTTAAGAATAAGCCTATTTATTTATTAGCTGGACACGAAAATAATTCCTGTGGAGATGGTACACTTCATGACTGTCATTGTGGGGACAGAGCCAGGAGTTTCCAGGCTCTCGCCCTCACGTGGAAAGGTGCTGGCTCAGGTAGTAAATGGCGATCAACTGTGATTGGATGGCCATCAGCTGTGGCTAGTTGGCCGTCAGCTGTAACCAGTGAACCACTGGCCACTAATATAACTGCCGTGGCTACACTAGCAGCAAATGGGGGCTGAACTAGCAAGCGCCGATTGCAGTTAGCAAGTGAGGTGGGCAGGCAGAGAAGCAGACGGTGGACTGAGGATCATGTGGATCCTGCTTCCTGTGTCTCCAACCCAGCCACCAGCGAGAATATAGTGGTGTGACTCCCCTATCCATGGCTCCGTTGTTGTTCCTGTTTGGCCTCACCATGTCCTGCGTTCTTCTGTGGGGAGCGGGAGCTAAGTCCCTACGTGACAGTCATTTTCAGACTTTCGTGCACATTCTTCTCATGAATTCTAGTTGAGTTCTGACTTTTGGGGGCCATGGCCAAGTGCTAGGGCATGAAGAAAAAAACAACACACAAGTCTCCTGAGCTTTGTAGTGTAGGTGCCAAAGTTCTTCAGAGCCCTTGAGCAAGGTAGGAAGAAGTTAAGCAAGAAGGAAGTGTTTGGGTGACGACAGTCACTGTGCCCCAGTGGTAAAACACGTGACAAAGTGATTTGCATGAAAGTAAGAAAGTGGTTATGACAAATTCTGCTTTGCATTAGATGGGATTGGTTTCGTCCATCCTGATCCACGCCGGCCCTTCCCACAGCACACTTTATACTCTGAGTTTTCCTAAAAGCAAGTTTCAGCAAGAAGCTGGAAAGGTGGAGCTGGCAGCGATCAGGCTGCTCCTGGCATTTGGCAGGGTCCCCAGTGAGAACAGCGGGGGATGCCTTCCCCACAGGCAAAAATGCTGGGAAGGTTGGAGGTGTCTTCGGCTGTAAGCAGCAGTTAAGAGGAGCCAGTGCTCCAATGAAGACACAAAAATGGAACAAGTATGGAATCTACAAAAGTTCATCGGTCAGAAGGAATGGGGAAAGAATAGCTTCTGGGAGTAGGGACTGAACGTTAGCTTGTCAATTGGGTTCTGCCTCCCGGACAAGACTCTCTTGGTTGAGGCTGTCCTCTCTCTGATGCTTTGTCACCTCAGCTGAGCCCCACTCACAAATCTTGGTATTGAAGTAAACAACACCTTGGGCTCTGCAGACATCTTCCCTGGCCAGCAGTGTGTCCAGTGGCTGTATTGATGGCGACCGACGACACTCCACTGTCCTTCACATCTCCCACATGGTCCAAGAGCAAAAGCACTTTCTTATGACCAAACGATCTGGTTATTCCTCTGGGTCCTTGGATATATTAACCAAATGGCACTAAGAAATGGCTCTATAGAAGAGAAGGAGCAGAGAGGACGTGATACCAGCTGGGGCTCCTCACTCTAGGAAATGCCTGGGAAAAGCGAGTGGGCACTGGCTCCCCACTTCCACACCGGGCGTTCCACACCACCACCACCACCACCACCACCACCACCATCACCATCACCATCACCACGCCTTCCTTACTGGACATCAGCATTCAAGTGAGTGCTTCCTTAACCATTTTCTAGTGTCTCTTCAAGACCTGACCCCATTCTACGACCCCCAAATTGCTCCACACCCTTCTGTAACTTCTGACTGCCCACATACCCACTACTACCCTGCTCAGCTTGTTGGAACATAGGAAACAGCACCATCAGGGTTCCTGCCTCTCCCCGGGGCAGGCAGAGATTGCTTGAACAGGTGTTGAGGGACACTGTGGTCCCTGAGGCCACGTGAAATTCTGCTTGAGGACAGAAAGCAGGCATTCTGCACTCATCACCGTGGTTCTTCTCTTTGATGCGCATTTGGTGTAAAGGGAGGATAAGCATCTTCCTTAAAAATTGTATTCAGGTCAATCATTTCTGGGATTGTAAGAACATTACTCTTTATATTATCTTAGGTCTCTAACTTAGAAAACCTTTTTACCTCCAATTTTTAAATTTATTGGAGTCAATTAACATTACATACATTTCAGGTGTACAACATAATACATCTGTATACTCTATTGTGTGCTCACCACCCAAAGTCTAGTCTCCTTCCATCACCTTGTATTTGACCCACTTTACCCTCTTCGTCCCCCCTCCACCCTTTTTCCCCTCTGGTAACCACCATTCCGCGATCTTTATCTACGAAGTTTTTTTTTGTTTTGTTTGTTCACTTGTTGCTGTTTTATATCCCACGTATAAGTGAAATCATACGGTTCTTGATCTTTTCCATCTGACTTATTTCACTTAACATAGTACTCTCAAGATCCATCCATGTTCTTGCAAATGGCAGTACCTTGTTTACGGCTGAGTAGTATGCCACTGCATGTATGCACATCATCTTTACCCCATTATCTGTCATAGGATGCAAGTTGTTTACATGTCTTGGCTATTGTGAATAATGCTGCAATAAACATAGGAGTGCATGTGTTTTTATGAATAAGTGTTGAAAGCTTTTTAAATATCTGACTAATTTCCATCACAGGTGGGACAGGTGGTGTCCGTGTATTGGAGTGTGCTCCTCGGAACACCACCCGTAAAATAGTGAGGGAAGCAGGATGAGGCAAAGGGAAAAGTTGAATCGATGCAGTTGCCAGAGGAACTGGCCAATTCCATGAGGAACTCTGAGGTTGGGGTGGCCCTTCAGATACCCCAAATTGCAGCAAGAAGGCTGGGCTCTGTACCCCCTCACTGGCTGCATGTAGATGTAAGCTCAGGTGAGGCAGCTTCCTTGAGGGCAATTCCTAGGAGAGGGACTCAGCTGTGGGAGGAGCATCTCAGTCCTGAAGGACGGGAGGGACAGGCACCACAATACCCACTGACTCCCTCGTCACCAGCTAATAATGAGACCTACATTATTTTAAATTATTTATTTTTTCTATAGTACATCTCATTCAAATCATACAATAGTCTGATACATTTTTTTCTCAAGCACAACTGATACTCATTTCAGATGCTTTTTCTTTTTCCTTCTTTTAATCTTATAAGATGGATATTCACACTTTAATGGACAAAAACATCACTCCGAGTTTATTAAAAATACAGCTTCCCTGACCCCAGTCCCAGAGCTGAATATCTGGGGTAGGACCTAGGGAGGCAGAATTTTAACCAATCCCCACCATTCTGCTGCAGGTGGTCCGTGAACCATCCTTACAGGAACACTGCTTGGGACTTGTCTGTTATCTACTGGAAGCAATTTCAGAAAATCTAGGAATAATTAAGTATACAGAAATAGCTCTTCTATAAAATTTCCATATAAAAATAATGGCATTTATTTACAAAGTTTGAGATACTACAAAATAATACATCACGTTAGGTTAGGTACTTCAATCTAATAAAGTCTACATTAGGCAAGTCAGATGTGGTATTTGCATTTCCCCCTTAATTGTCTTGTTTACGCTGCTTAAAGCATGTGGCACCATGATGTTTCCTTCATGCAGAAAAAAGCAGAACTATATTTTCTGGAAATAAAACCTTATAGCACATGGTCAAAGTATCTCCAAATGAAAAGGTGAACAAACAAGGTGATTTGGGCTCACAGCTTTTTTTTTTTTTTTTTTTTTCCGTTTAAAAGTCAAGTGTGGTGGTGGTAAACAAAATACCTCCAGGAACTCACAGTATTGCACTGTGGTCCTCAGAGGCAGGCCCCCTGAACAGCCCGTGCAGTTGGCTAGCTGGTAGTTCCATTTTCCAGGACACTGGAAGGTTGACCCTGTCATCGTACTAATGGGAAAAACAACTGCGACTGCTCAGGAGTCTCTTAGCAGAAAAGTAACTGGGTCCTCAAAGACTTTTTAGTATAAAAAAAAAATCTTTTGACTCCCGTCGTGAACAAGCAAAACCAGACCACTTCTTAGTAGATGGTGCCTGGCATGTGAAGATGATGCACTGGTGACAAAATGGTGAGCTTGAAGTGATGGGTTTTAAAACCAATATGATCTGGGGACGTTTCCTTGATGAGACAGACATGGACAGAAGGGTCAGTTGGTAACATAACCTCTCAAGCCCCTACCAATGACCAGTGTAATGCCAGTTGTTGTCCATGGAGGGGTTTCTTTCCAGATGTGACTGTCTAAACCTGGGGTCTTCTGAGTTGACAGAGGCCCAAAGCTGACACCACAGCCTCACGCTGGGACTCATACTTCTGCTCCTTGGCTCTTTAGCACTTGGTGCTAAACCCAGACTGCTAAGCCCAAAGCTGTCTGGAGGGGTTGTGGTGGGGGGGGGGTTTTTCAGGAAGCAACGTGGTCCTCCCGGGAGGAAGAAACTCTGGGTTGTGGGACAGACTGTTAGGTAGTCAAGCACTTGGCCTGTTTCATGTCTTAATGAGCGGGGTGGAGAAGGGGTGCGTCCTGATGTTTCAGCTACATTGGTTATACGCAGGGAGGACCAAAGTCTGACCTACTGAATAGCAAGGGGTCAAGACAGCACTGAAGTCTGTAGGCCTTTCTGCGAAGCAAAGGCCATAGAAGAATGAGACAAGCAATAACCTCACCTGAGAACAGCTGCACAGAACACATGTAATAAGCTAGTTTTCTCTCTCGACACCACGGTGAACGGATGGACGTCTGCCACCACGTGTTCCTGCACTTGTCAGGGACTCCCAGGGCGTAACTGGAGGGTCCGAATTGTGTGCCCCACTTCTTCTTCCTTAGCCTAGTGTGAGTGCAGAGGTATGTGGTCAAACTGGACCCCAGAGGTTATCTAAGCATAACTTTTCAGCAATATCTTGGTTATGTAAAGGGACTAATTCCTGAGGAATGTTGCAATTTATGTGGATATTTAGCTTGATTTTTTTTAAAAAGGTAAAATCTTAAGAAAACATCAGACTTTTTCCTTTGGAAGAATAGAGTTTGGCTTGAGTGGAAGTTAAACAAACTAACTGAACACTGTATATTGACTGTGAATCGGGGCAGGGAGGCACATTTCTGAGGAGCCTGCAAACTGCACGGTGCTGGCCCCTGGCACACAGTGCGTCTTCGATACATACATATGATCACCACTGTTTGGGAACCATTGCTTTGGGTGCATGAAAATGGGGAACTCATTAGGAAAATGGTCCATCTGTAGTCTTTTGCTCCATTAAAGACAGTCCATATGCAGAATAAAAGATGACCTTCTGTGTGTCCAATACAAAAAGATGTTTATGTATCCAATAGCTTGCAAAACTAAAAGAAAACACCTAGAAAAGTGATTATTTGTCTATTGTGTAGGTTCAATTGGAAGGTAATGAAGCTAATAAAGAGAACTACACGGGTTAGAATGCTCTCTTGGTTTATGGATACTGCTGGTAGCTAAGTTTGGTTTTCTTTTAAATCCTAAAAACTCCTTAAGACTCCAAAATGTATGCTTAAAACTGGAACAGTGTGGCCTTTGGAACTGAGTAGATTGAAAGCGTCATGGTAAGAAGGTATGAGATGTCTTTCAATCGTCGGAGTCGGCACCCGTTTATCACTTTCTCAGGGGGCGTTTCCTGGCGACCCCCAGCCAAAAGAGCCTTTTGTCCACTGTCCCATCACCCTGTTTTCTCTGTAGCACCAACCAACCCGAATGTTTTCTGTTCTGTATTCACTCAAAACTTACTGAAGGATTAAACCTTTACATTCACTGTCAGAGCCCCACCCAAACTTCTGACTAAGGCCGTACAGTCTTAGGGCCCATCAGAGTTGTTGGGTAGGGGAACTGCTTTTACGCGTCTATGGGGAGGGAGCTAGATATTTAAAGGGCCCTAGAAGTGGATCACTGCTAAGCTAGACAGTGTGGTTATGGTAGAAACAGCTGAGGCAGTTCCCTTTCTTTGCTAACCTGCCCCCACAAACATCCACTCCCACGGTGCCTGACTGTCCCAGGAGCTTATGTTTCAGCTATACTCGGAGCAACTTTGCTGTCTCTACGACCCAAGGAGCCAGAAAAGAACTGGTGTAGAAACCGGCCGACTTACAGATGTGTGCACGGCTAAAGCTAGCCCTCCTGGTGAGTACCTGTTTGAATTACCCGATAGGGGCTGATCTGTGTTTGAGGATTGACCCTGGCGTTATTTTGCAAGTATGGCAGAGTGTGCTTACCACTGTAAATTTTGCTAATGAGGGGAGTTATCGTCTTTCATCCTGGTAAAAATGGCAGAAACTACATTAAGTTTTCTCCCCATTTCTATACAGAATTAACTTGAAGGAAACACAACACATGGTCATCATTTGTCAAGTTTTCCAGGGGCAGTGGGCATCCTGAGGTGAGGAACCAGTCAGCACCTCTTTTCCTGCCCCCGCCCCACGGTCCTGCAACGAGCATAAGGCACAGTTTATACCAACACTTACTGGAACTGCTTTCATCACATTGTCATCA
This sequence comes from Rhinolophus sinicus, assembly GCF_036562045.2. Taxonomy (NCBI): domain Eukaryota; kingdom Metazoa; phylum Chordata; class Mammalia; order Chiroptera; family Rhinolophidae; genus Rhinolophus; species Rhinolophus sinicus. Next base: position 39,501,215 of record NC_133759.1, read on the forward strand.
CACGAGAAGACTAAGTGGATGAGAGATTCACAGAGGGGAAGGGTGAAGGGAAGCCCGGGCAGGTGCCTGGCGCGTAGCACTGCTGTGAACCCCGGCAGCACCGCCCTGCCACAGAAGGACCCGATGTGGCAGGCCTGGTGCTGCGTGCACAAGGGCTAAATGGAGCAAGGGTTTTCTGACGAATAATACTATGCACCTGAAAGGGTAACAGCTAACTAACCTGGCACTAGATGGGGGGGAAGGCCTCTCGACCTCCCCAGAAAGCAGTGTGACCAGCACCCTCCGGAGGAGTGTCCACGTGTGCACACACATGCACGCAAGTCACCCCAAGTGCTACGCCTGTGAAGAAGTCTGGATGCCGTGACCACAATTTCCTAACCTTTTTTCACTTTGATTGCTGTATGAAATTGTGACTGAGTGCGGAACTTAGATCCGGATAAATCTGTTTAGGGAAGGTACACAAGAATAACAGAACTTATCTTTCTAAACATCGCAACCTAGTTTTCTGCTCAGGTGAGACTATATGCCAGCGACATGTACTGGTGGCCACAGTGTGACTATGAGACGTCCTCAGCAGTAACCCCAAAACAATACTGAGGATCAGAGGCCATTTGCAGTCAAACACCACACACCATGGCTGGGAAGGCCAATGACGGGGCACCAATAATGATAAGAGTCTTTGGTTGCTTTTTCTTTTAAACCCATATTTTATCAATTTAAAGCACTAAAGCAGCAGAGAGAAAGAGAAGGGGAGGGGAGAGGTGGAAAGGGAGCGGTTTCCCAAAAACTCTAGCAAAGATTTTGCTTTCTAGTGGAGGACTTATGATTATATACCTGTCATAAAGGTAGATGTCCAGGTGTAGGGACCTATAGCACAATACTCGGAAGACTAAAAGGCTAGTTGTGGCCCTTGACCTCTCCAGGTCTTTGCGGGGCCCATTTAGGTACAGAGAAAGGTGTGTGTCAGTAAAGGAGGCAGCCTCTTAAAGGGCAGTTTGGAAGGAAGCCCGGTTTTACCCCAGGTGACAAGCTCCCAGTCAGAAATGTCTCCTGGAGGCCGACGGAGACCTGCAGTAGCCTCTGCACTTTCCAGCTCCTTCCATCTGCCCAGCCTAAGAGGTGTGCCCCAGAGCTTGGGCTGAGACAGCATGCTCTAAAAACTGCCTTTCAAGCTCTCTGCCCCCTTGAACACTCTGAGTCTGCACTAGAGCTTATTTCTGACGGAATGAGTTTTGTTTCAAAGGAACTTAAAGTTGTAAGTTTCTATGTATTCGTTTTTATGGCCTAATCGGAATTTCAGGGCAGCCAGGTCTTTCAACCTCTGGCCCACTGTAAGCTCAGTGGCAGAGCTGTAAAAAGGCATCCCGAGGCACCTACGTCTGCCCCGTGGGATTCAGAAAAGGATGGATTTGGGCAGAGCTCAGTGCTGGGCTCAAAGGTGCTAGATGCATAATCGAGGGCCAAATCCAAATGATTCAACACAAAGATTTAGAGTTAATTTCCCATTATTACCTGCTCCTCTTTCAAGGCCTTAATGTGACATTAGGTTGGGGTCTAGCTGCGGTGGCAGTGTCTCCACACTCCTCCGATCAGAGAGCAGTGACTGAGCACAACGCAGCATTCCTGGCAGCATCTCCGGTTATGAAACAACACCCTGGGGACTGCACTACGGTAGCCGCCCGACCACTGGAGAGGTCAACGTTTTTTCAGTTGTTTCTGTGAAATGCTACATCAGGTTCTTTCGAAATGCAATTTACCCAGGAATAAACCCAATAAGGTCATTCTGATTCATGAAAATGTACAAAAGGTGACATGTACAGGAAAACATTACTGCTCATATTCTGGAAAGAGACTTATCTTTTGAAAGTAATGACATTAGGTTCATTTTCATCAATTGGGTAAAATCACTGGGGTGAAATCATACAATTACTGCAAGGAACTGTAAGCAAGCAATTCGGTCACAGGAATTTGTTTCTTTGTTTTAAATGAAAACGCTGTATGAAATGCATAGCTTTGATTAAAACTATAGACAGGATTTCCTCTGTAAAACTCCAGATTTAGAATGCTGGCGAAGGCAGTGCTGGCAAGGTAGTTAATGCACGTGGAAATGCTATTCTACGTTGGCTTCCAGAAGTAGCCCTAAACAATTCTACCCACCAACGCGGTGGCTAGTAATGCTCATTTCAGTTTTACTATAAATTATTCTACATGTCACTTAAGTACTTAAGAATTCACGCTCGCTCCTTTCTAGAAGCCATCTAAGGCAGCTGATGCGTAAAGCACCTCAACTAGATTTTCGAGTAGTTCAGCAGTTCAGTCTGTGCTCCATAGGCCACAAGGGCTGCCATGTACACCCCTCGCTGTACAACTCACCCCCTCCCTGGGAACTCTTCAGGTTCATGTGTGCCTGTAAAAGGCAGCCTGGGCACAGGAGAGAAACACGAGAAACATGAGCATCAAGGGCTGTTCACTGGAGCAGTCTGAATTCTAAGGAAGGTCACGTGAGGGTGGGGGACACAAAGATCTTACCCACCTCACGGAAAATAAATGAGGTTCATTCATGCTGCCAATTGTCTGGGACTACCCCCTCTCTATCACCTCGGAAAGCACACTTTGTTTGAGATGTGATCTACTGCTCTGCTGTTCAGTTTTCATTCACGCTACGTTAGTTTTCCTCTCACTCATGTCGGCTTTCCTGGAATTTGTTTACTGTGTTTCCCTAGTTTTCATTGAACACGCAGAGGCAAGGGCTGAAGCAATCATTTCAGAAACAAGAGCTCACAGTACAGACACACAGGAGCATCAAATACGAAAATGTGGGTTTTCTCCTGTCTTTATTCTGGGGAGGAAGAGTCCTCCTCGTCCTCTTCCTCGTCTTCGTCGTTGAACGAACAGGGGGTCTCGCCTCGGGACTCGGAGCAGTGAGAGGCCGCACTGCTGGACTGGTGACTGTTTGGGGCAAGGAACTGCCCAGTTGCTAAGGCCACTTCAGCATCCAGGCATAACCCCTGGTTTACACTAGCAAACAATTAAAAACACACAGGCTCATTAAGTGGCATATGTTTTAAGCTTTGTAAAACAGGAGTAAAAACATGGGAAAGGAGGTGCCACCGGCGAGCTCTGCCAAAGTCTGCTCAGGACCTGTGCCGGCAGTGACATGCTGACTCTCCCCTCCAGGGAGGGCCAGGGCTCCGGGGCTGGCCTTTCTAACCCTGAAAAAATACGTACCTTGATTGGGACAAGGTGGCACCAGTGGTCAGGTCTAAATTTGAAACTGACTGGGTAGAGTTCAAAAGTAGTCCCTGATTTAACCAAGAAGGTCCTGTGGAGATATCTACAGGAAAAAAACAAAAGCAGAAGATGCAGGCGCTAAGTTCTGTGGCTGCCGTCGTTACCGTGTGAGGAAAGCTAACAAGTAAGAACATAAGCCTATTCTAAATTACAGCTAGACGGGTCTCCTGCCCTAGGGAGAACCTTGGTTTCTTCAGCTTGGAAAAAAGAGATTTTTAGAGCATAAAAGCAGGGGAGGAAAAATACAGGAAGGCAGACTACAGCGAGAAATAATTCAAATTAAACCAATGACAGACTCTCATTCTTTGTTTCCCATTAAGAACTCGAGAGGGCAGCTCACTAAGTACAGTGATCGCTGCACTCTCCTGGACACCTGCGTCCTCCTCACAAGACTCAGCACTTGGGCTGCGGTGTAACAGCCAAACCCAGGTGTGCGTAATGAGAAAGTCAAATCACAAGTATTGTAGGCAAGGAGGACAGACACATTTTGGCCAAAACCCCCACTGCACCATCTCTTTCAAGTGCCCCTGGGGAATTCAGTGCTATTAGTCATCAAAGATCTATTCTTTTTCCTGGTCTCCTTTGCTTCTTACCCAAACTAACCCTTATTTTAAAAGGTCACAGGCAGTCGTGTTTTTAATGACAGTGCGATAGGCACCACTGTGTCCGTCTGCATGAAATACTTTGGGCATATTCTTCCAATCTTATTTTCTATGCATACATCATATTTCTCCTATCACAACCCTGATCAACTTATTGTAATTTTACTTGTTTAATACTTGTCTCCTTACCTAGAATGTTAGCTCAAAGAAGGCAGTGCCTGGGACATCTAAAATCTAAACGTTACTGAATAAGTATAGCTTCTTTCAACAGTGAGTTTACAAAATAGTTGATATATATATATATAAGAAATACATTCATATTAAATGTTGTATTACATTATACTAAATACATTCTAATATATATATTAGAAATACATTCTTAAAAAGAAATTCTTTGAGTTACATTATAAGATTGAATGTACACTCAGAAAATGTAATTTGCCAAAATGAGCTTTTATTATATTTAATCAAAAGTTTCATAATTACTGTGCAAAAAAATAAATAAATATAACTATGTGTATGGGGATGGGAAACTGCTGTCCTGGCACTGTCTGACTATGTGAGGCTTCCTATATTGAACAAAAAAGTAAGCTAAATGACTACATTGATTTTAGAATGGCCTTGTAAACCTTTTTCTTCACAGGCTAACTAAGGCAACTGAAAAAAAGACCTTCAATTCTAAGAAGAATAGCAGACTTTAAACACATTAAATAACTCTGTACAAGACAAAATTAAAGCCAGAATCCCATGCTGAATATTAATTAGCATATATGGAAACTTTCTGTCAGAACACAGCTATTTATTTGTGAGCATAACACATTACATTTTCTTTTTACAATGGCTTTGAAAAGCCTACGTTTCTTTCACGTTATCATAGGAACTACACAATGGTTCTCACAATCTTCCTCAAGAGCCCCTCTGTCTCTTCACACACTAAAGGCACACGTTTCTTTTTTTGAACTAACCAGAAAGTCAGTACCCCGGTCTGCCAATGAGGTCATGAGGAGATAAAACGACAGAGCCTGCCTAACCGCCCTGAGCTTTTACAATGAGAATAAGCTAAAATAAGGTCCTGGTGATTTATTGAGTGAGCCCTTTATGGAGACCCTGCTGGACTGCTAACAGGACTGGGCTGCTCTGGGAAAGAGTGGGGAGAACGGAGCGGGTGTGTGGAGGGAAAACCCGGGACTGGTTGGCTGAGAGGCAAGGAGATGGGGTCACATTTGCAGGAAGTGGATGGTGCCAATTTAAAAACTAAATCCAGTAGAAACCAAATCTCAAATCAATGGACATTTGTGTTGTGACCAAAGGGCCAAAACCATAAAACAAATTAAGAACTACTTCTTCATTTATATTTAATATACCTTAGAACTAATGCCTGTAAAAAACGATGTGAAATTCTAGGTGGTAATATTTATAATGAAGGAAATTGCCAAAAGCAAAGGCAGAAAAGCATTGTTTATACATCCAAATTATAGTCTTAGGATTTAGGACAACCATAAAGAAGATTTCTGAATCAGTGAAAAAAAACCACTGAATTACAGAACATGCAAAACATGTGCTTTTGTTTTTAAGTATACTCTTTTAATTCTTAATAAAAAGATAAAGAACCCAATTTTAAAATGGGCAAAGGATCTGAATAGCTATTTCTCCAAGGATGATATACAAATGGCCAATAAGCACATGAAAAAATACTCAACACCATTAGTCATTAGGGAAATGCAAATTAAAACCACAGTGAAATATCACCTCACATCCACTAGGATGGCAATAATAAAAAAGATGGACAATAACAAGTGTGGGGAAATTGGAACCCTCCTGCACTGCTGGGAGGATTATACAAATGTACAACTGCTTTGGAAAATAATTTGGCAGTTCCTTAAATAATTAGTTACCATATGACCCAGCAATTCTACTCCTGGTTATACACCCAACAGAACTGTAAACTTATGTTCACACAAAAACCTGTACAAGCATGGTTATAGTAGCATCATCTATGATAGTCTAAAAGTGGAAACAATCTAAATGTCCTCCAACTAATGAATGGTTAAACAAAATGTGGTGTATCTGTGCAATGGCAATAAAAAGGGATGAAGTACTGACATGTCACAGCACAGATGAACCTTGAAAACATTATTCTAAGTAAAAGTAGTCAGTCACAAAGGCCACATATTGTAGGATTCCATTTATATGAAGTGTCCAGAACGGACAAATCCATAGTAACAGAAAGTCGATTAGTGGTTGCCAGGAGCTGGGAAGAATAGGGATGAGTGGGTAGGGAACGACTGCTGATGTGTATGAGATTTCTTTTTGGGATGAAAAACAAGTTTTAGAATGAGTGGTGATGATTGCACAACCTTGTGAATATAACAAAACCCACTGAACTGTACACTTTAAAATTGTGTATTTTATGGCATGTGAATTAAATCTCAATGTACAAAACTTACAACAACACCATTTCACATCCACCTGACTGGGAAAATAGAATACTTCCACTTTGCAGGTGAGAGTGTAACTTGGTAGAAACAAAATGGTCACCAGGATGTAATTACAGCAGTGTTCAAGGTAGCACTGTTTTTTGGGTTTTTTTTTAATATCAAGAAATGAGAAACAAAACTGAAGGTTTACATTAGTAAAATGAACAAATAAATTGTGATATATTCACATAATAGAATTCTCCATACAGCAGTAACAATGTATGAATTACAGCTCTATTAAATCATGTGGGCAAATGTGAAATGTGATGCTGCGTGGAATAAAATCAAATCACCAAATATATCACTGTGATTCCATTTATATGAAGGTCAAGGTAGACAAAACGAAATAATAAATTGTTTCCAGTTTACGATGTTTGTGTTTGTATCTAAATGAAAGCAAGTGATCATAAACAAGGAATTCAAGCTCATGGTCACATTTAAAGAAGCAGGAAAGGGCGCAGAATTGAGGGCAGGCACACGCGGGACCTGAACTATTAGGTTGGTGCAAAAGTAACTGCGGTTTAAAAGGTTAAAAACAACGGCAGAAACCGCAATACTTTTGCACCACCCTAATAATTTTCTATGAGAAAGGAAGAAAGGTTTTCACAAGTTAGGGTTTGACATTTATCAGGGGCAACATGTGAAAGCATTAGTCAACATACCTGTGATATAACCTTCTAAAGCCTTTGGCACCAGTGATTTAGCAAGTTTCAGGTCCTCCAGGGAGCATTTGCCTGACTCCAGGCCAAAGGACATTCCCATCCGCTTTAGTACTTCTATGTCATCATGGATCTCAAAGGTGTTGTCAAAATTAAAAAGATACTCAAACCTGCATGAGGAAACAAAATTAGTATAGGGTTTTCCATGGTGTTGGGGAATTCTGAACAGCTGGTACTCTATAAATTACATACAAGACTGAGGGCCTAAGTTCGGCTATGTTAAGAGCAGTAAGAGTCATTCTGCTGTGCTCAGGGTAAGGACATCTCAAAGACACCACTTTCCCAATGAAAACCACTGGCCTGTGACAGACAAAAGGAGTCCATAAACCTCAGCCCTCATTAAGCTGTTGCAAACGGGAGATAGAAATTCTGGTCTAAATCCAATACCTTTCTAAGCTGTTTACAGATTTGTCACAAAATGAATATTAAGAAAGCCTTCCAATTTAACATAATCCTGCTATGAGTTGGCCTATTAGGATTGAGGAAAGAACATTTTGGGTGCTTATTTCACTTTCATGAGTCCAGCATTAGCTATAGCATTACTTTAGATGAGTAATAAGTGGTAGACTATTTCACAAATTAACCAATCCCCAAGCCCTGTCTTGAGTGCCCAAGAAGTAAAACATCTTAAAGAGGCGAAAGTAGGAAGAAGTGGTCCTTCTGACTCCTAGGTAGGCTAGGCCCTGGTGCACCCACAGGTCTCAGATCTACAGGGACAGAGTGCAGGTACATGTTCTGGGACAATGGTGGGTTTCCACTGTCATGAAGTTCTATTAAAATCACATGAGGGTAAAACTTTTTACGCTAGATATTAGATCAGGGCAAAAATTACAATTTAAAGAAAAATGCCATATTTAGATAAAGTACATGAATTGGAATAAAGTACATTAACAAATTTGTAGAAAAAAACCTAGACGAAAAATGTAGAGATGACTTCAGACACAGATTAAAAGCAGATGGTTTTGTAAATGTAATCCTCCTAGCGGGAAAGGCTCCTGGCTAATTAAGGGGAAAAGATTGCATCACTAAAGTAACTGAAAGACAAGGCTTTAGGACCTACCTTGAATAACAAGCTTCTACAAGATTCTTAGAGCCTCCTTCTCTCCATGCAGGGAAGGGCCAGGAAAGAGCATGAGTCAGTAACCACCCAAGGATGAAAACTGTACTAGACCCCAGCCTGGGGTGAAAAGAATCCATAAAACCCTTAGGCCAATGACTCCACGATTCCCTGCTACTCCTTTTAGACCAAAGAAGAGAATTTAATAATCCCTCACAAAATGAGAGACTAACTAGAGAGAGTAACTAGAATTCTAACAGGGTTTTCTTTTCCCCCCAGAAAATATGTTAACCATTCTCTAAAATTGTTTTATGTATGCTAGTTTTTTTAGACATAGATTTTAGTAAAGAATTTGCAAGTGTGTGAGTAACTATACAGACATCTACTATTTACTGACCAGTGGGCTGGTCCTTCATGACTATATCTATAACTTTTATAAAACAGCAACTTAAATACTATAATTCTTATTTTGATGGAGGAAGGAATGAGATCTGAGAGCTTAAGAAAGTATGTAGCTAGAGGAAAGCCTGAAAAATGGATCTTCTCCCTCCACAGCCTGCTCGGTCTCTACTCTTTCTAATTGTGTCCACAGTCTTAACTATTAAATACTTCTGAAATCCCTGTTCACCGTTTTTCTTCTTCACTTTGTTTTTTGGTGCCTTCTTATGTAAGTGACCCAGAATATCTGTATGCAATCACGACAAATAGAGGAAGCAACACTGTCAGAGAAAAGACTGGGAAAAACAAGGAAAGGTGAGGCCCAAGGGCAATGCTGCAGCTTTAAGGAGACCAAAAGTTCTGATCTCCTAGGACAGTCCTGGGCTATGCCTCTGGTACTTATGTAATTATTGAGTCCTTTTTTGCTTTCAAATGTGTCCCCATCTGGATGATAAATTATATGCTGACCCTTTGTAACAGTATTTAACATTTATAAAATACTTGCTTCGAGTCCAACCCTTTATAGGCATTATCTCATTTAATCCTCATAACAAGGCCAGAGAGTGACAGAGGCCCTGGTATCACCCCCATTTGTTCTTCAGAAAACAGAGCTTTGATGCTCTTAAACGGGGGAGGCATAATTCACTTGTGTGTCTCACTCTGTACTCGATTCCTTTAACTATCTTCTCATGATACCGGTCACAGCCCACAGACCACTGATATAAACTATTTTCATGAAGGGTAAAATAAATTATACATTAATTCTGTATTGACAACTGCTACTTCTCATTTGTTATGATGAATATTACCATCAATCTTAGTTACTATAGAAAACAGCATGGAGGATCCTCAAAAAAGTTAAAAATGGAACTACTACATGATGCAACAATTCCACTTCTGGGAATACATGCAAAGGAAACAAAATCACTGTCTTGAAAAGATATGTGTACCCTTACGTTCACTGCAGCATTATTTATAATCACCACGGCATGGAAATAACGTGTATCCATCAATGGAGGAATGGATAAGGAAAATGTAATATACATACACACACTGAAATATTCAGTCATTAAAAAAAAGGAAACTGCCATTTGCAACAACATGGATGGGTCTTGAGGGGATTATGCTAAGTGAAATAAGTCAGAAAAGACAAATACTATATGATTTCATGTGTATGTGGAGTCTAAAAAAAAAACTGAACTCATAGATACAGAGAGCAGATTGGTGGTTGCCAGAGGGGGTGGGGGAAGGGGATGGGTGAAGGTGTTAAAAAGGTGAAAACTTCCAGTTATAAGATAAATTAAGAAATAAAGAAAGCAGTGACCGCATCTAATATTTTCTATCTATTCATCCATTAATAAACAGAAGCACACTCAACTGATATAGCAAAACAGAGAATTAATTGTCTTAATGCCACTTTTGATATCTAAAATATTTCCACAATAAACTATGACAGTGAATCACCGCGAACCTACCTTGTGCCAGCCTCACAGAGGCCAACCTTACTGCAGTTACTTGCCCGGTTAGACCACATGCACGTCCACACGTGCGCATCCGGGCTTGGGTCCAGGCACCACTCTGCAGGCAGCAGGCAGCACAGTGCCAGGCCCGAGTCCCCCGGGAGAGGGGACGGAGCATACACCACTACAGGACAGCACTGTGCTGCGGGGTTTCACTTGCCCCAAGGAAGTCGGCCTTGGGGGAGTCAGGTAATGGAGTTCACCCTTCTTTATTTTGCAAAACAGAAAGCCAGCCTGCAATCTTCCCCTGGTTTTCTGCACTCACTTGTCACTGGAGATGCTGCAGTCTATGACTGTTTTCCTGCTTGTATTGATGATTATAAACGGCAGCTGAATCGTGGAGTTCAGAGCTGGAGGGCCCTGGTTCTGCTGCTCATTTTGCCGATTTCTCTGTACCAGGTTTTTGAAAGCGATTTGCTGTAATGATCAATAAAAAGAATATGGTCACTTAATGTGAATGAGTTGGAATTAAATGAATTAAGATAACTACATTTAAAATATAGTTTAAAATTAGAGAGTTTAAAGAGGCCTTCCACCTATGAGTGAATTAAAGATTTACGAAAAAAGATTGGAATGATCTAACTAAATATATTTCGAGGAGAAAATATACATTTAAATGTTGTCTAACAGCATCCTAATGTAAATAATGGGGCTCACGGTTTCCATCATCCATAGAAATAGGATCTTATAAATTTGAGAGAAAGCCCAGTGGCTCCTGCAACTCTTCTTAGAGTGAGTGATACAGTGAAAGTGGCACCATGTGCATTTCTGTTTTCCATTTATCTAACACAGAATCTCAAGAGTTTAGGGTTAAATACATCTCTTGGATTGCCTAGCCCAATGGTATGCAAACTTTATAAAGCCACAGAACCCTTCCTCCAAATGAAACCTGAAGGGACATCCACTATATAAAACAGACGAAAGCAGCATTGCTCTGGTGGGTTGCAGTGGGGTGAGTCATCCTGAGCCCTGACAGCCCTGCCCCCACTCACCCCTTAGGTTCCTCCACACAACTTCTATGCGTCCTTAGGGCACAATCTGGAAACTTGCACAACCCTCTCCCCACCTGCCATTTTCCAGATGAGGAAACTGAGGCTCAGCTCTGATAAGATATATCAAGGCCTGAATCTTTACACTGAATCTTGCTGCTACCTTTAGTTATAATTGTTACTCAAAAATCAAAGAAAGTAATCCTCCTTTTTAATAAGACAAATGTATTACAGAATTCCACAGCAAGAAAGACCTTACACAGTTCAAGTGTTTCATCTGTTCATGAAACATACACTGGTTTCTTGAAGTCAGAGCCATCTGTCCCCTTTCATCAACTGGTTCCATCTCTTCTCCCCCAGTAGTGATGAATTTAAGTTATTTTCTGTGTTTTAGCAATCTTATCCTAGGATTCTTTATTCTAGGTTCTTGGTCTTAACTAAAGTTTGATTAAGATTATTATTATCTTAAAATAGCTAGATGCTAGCTCCCTGGAAAGTGAATATTTTACTCTTTTAAAATGCACAAAAATGCATAAAATGCACCAATTTATTCTATCCCTAACAGCGTGCCCAAAAATCACTATCAGAAGACAATCAGTATCAATACCATTATCAAAACATTATTTCAGTCATACTTCTTCATTATTTTCTGCTGCTAAAGCGCTAAGGTTACTTTACATTTATTGCTAATTCATTTAATATGGAAGGGAAATATGCTGGAACTATAAACCTGAGAAAAAGACTTAGATGTTTCAATACGTCTGCCTAGCTTCTCTTCCCTTCCTAGGGAAAGCACCTTGGGAGATACTCCCACACTTTGCTTAGTCTTGTGGCCCTAATGCCACAAGAGGGGAATACAAACAGTGACAAGCCACAGTTCCTTTATGTTTATGATTCACTGTTCAATACTGCGTACAGTTTAATAGCATCAAAGATTCTTCAGGGGAAGAGAGCACTAAAAACATAGAATGTCATTTTGATAGTAAAAAGAAAAATCACCTCCTACTTGTTTTGGATTGATTTCCTTATTTGTTGCCCTTTGATTTCCTTTAGCTTTTTGTTGTTTCCAGGCTCACTGACATCTATTTTAGAGGCTGAACAACTTTTGGTGTGTTCAGAGACCCATTTTCCTATGCATTAACAGCTTTGGAAAAGGTTTAAGGGCTGAAGGGACAATGATGTAGATATAAGTAGGATGCCTGTATTACTTAGAGGTATGATGTACTCACACCGTTCCTCTTCTACAGTATCGAGGATGAAAGAGAGCTGGTGGCATGTAAGTAAAACTGACTTGAGCCATGTGAGGTCAGTGAGTTGTGACATTAACTGTTAGAAAAACTAAGCTAGCTCAGTCATGGCAAATTATTAGTGTTCAGGGAAAATTTGTTTAATTTACTATGACAACTTTTTGTTATTTGATAAAAGAAAGAAAACTGAAACATTTGGAGGAAATAAGCTATATGTCTACCAGAGGAGCAGAAGTACTGGTTTTCAATTATACTTTGGGTTTCATTTCAATATGTAGAGAGACCTGCTTTTATAAACGTTGATAGCTAGGTTGCCCCTGGCTTGAAATCTTCTACAGATATTTGATTTGAGAGGAAAAGAAATTTAAGCCTTAGAAAAAAAATACAATGTTAATTGTATAAAGATAAGCAGGGGGCAAAAATATTGAACTTAATTCTGTAATCTGGGAAGGTCACACACACACACACACACACACACACACACACACGGTGATCTTCTGTACCATTCTTTCTGATAAACAGATTATTACAGGCATCCTGAGAAACAGATTTTTATAATAACATAGACCAAAAATCAAGCTCCAGAATGTTCCATGACACTTTTGAGGAAATCTGAGGAAGGCCCTGCATGAGGTTTAGGGACCATGAGTTGACGGGGAAATACTGCAGCTAATTGTGCAGAGACAGGGACAACAGAGAGGCAGCGAGGGGAAGAAGGTGACAGCGTAGGAATTAGAGGCCAGTGCCTGGCAGGCCAGGACTATAAGAAAGGCAGGATTCTACGGGGAGGAGCTGTGGGAATAAACTGTCAGCTTTCAAAGCCTTTTTAAAGCTACAGAACACTCTCTTCAAACAAAACTTTATTTGGAAATCTAATGTGAAAAATACACAAAATGCTTCCTTCAGCGGTAGCTCCTCAGGTAGGTCCCACAGAGTTCAGGGTGAAAAGCAGACATAGAACACAGAAAGAAAGGAAAGAAAGAAAGGAAGAAAGGAAGGAGAGGGAGGGAGGCAGAAAGAAAAGAAAGGGCCTAATCAGGATGGAACACCATCTCGTGGGCTTCTTAAGTTCAGAAAGTCTCTGTTCTACCTGCCACTAGCCCTCTGCCCGGGCCCTACTTCCTTCTCAGATTAGGCGCAAATCTCTGGAAAGGCTAAAGGGTCTTCTTTTGCCCCTCTGATTTATATGTGAATGTGAAAGGAAAACAAAAAACAAATACAAGCACCTAGAAAGAGAAAAACAAAAATCTGGAATATTTAAGACTACTTAACATATTCTGTCCATTAGACAAAGTATTTTAGGAAAAAACCTGCTACAATATTTGGTAAACTACTGCTATCTTTATTTCTGAAAAGTGGATTATACCAAAAATTAAATGACTTACAGTTGTTCAAATCAAAGTTGATTTTATGATTGGCTGAAAACTTTTCAAATAAAGACAATTTGCTGATAAAAACAAAAGCATAGACACTCTCTCATTTGTATTACAAAGTTTTTTCCATTGGATTGAAAACGGCCCCACTGTATGGCTCAAAGTGAATTTTTATACCAACTACAATTACCAAAAGTAGAAAAGAAAGGTACACCTACCCTGTGATTTTACCTTACGTAATTTTATACAAAGGCTCTATTATATTTTTAAAAATCATCCAAATCCCAGGCAATTATTGAAAAAAGTATAAATACAGGGATCCTTATTACACTATAAAATTTAATTTTCTTTTAAATAGAAATGCGTTTTAAGGTTTGGTATTTCTACAAAGCTTACTGAATCATTTCATGTTATTCTGTTAGTTATAGATAAGTATTACAGGATTTGATTATTTTATTCAACGTGCCTAAACTTTAACTAGCCTTAACTCGTGGTATTCCAAACTAGGGCTAAAATAGACTTCTAATAGTTTCTGCTCAGAGTAAGGATAAGTGTCAAAAGTAAACTATTGCACAATATAAAACACACATAGGGTAGGTGAGCTGCCGTGGGGCCCTGATGATGGTGAGAGATGGAACCATCTTAAAGGCAGATCACGTGGATGGCAATGGGCTCGGCTATGGGGGAGGTTGCCCGACAGTGGTCCCACCAAATACTACGCAAAGGCACCCAAAGCAGAAAACACTGATAAAAGCAAGTAAGCAGAGACGCAGAATACAGGTAGGGGAGGTAGTGAAAAACATTCCAGCATCTTTACCTGCAGGAGAAGTTCTTGCAGCTGGGCCCGCTTCTGCTTTATCCGTTCTATCCGCCTCTGCTTCTCTATCTTTAAAACATAGGTTACAAAATAACATGAACATATGTAGAGAATAAAGTATTCCTCATTTTCAGGTCCCAATTCTGAGATATCCAGTTTTCTTCAGAGAAACGCAACCCATTTTAACTCCCAACATCAATAAAGGCAAATTGCACCTCTTTGGGCGGCGGGTTGGGGTTAGCAGCAGGCAAGACAGCAGAACTGTGGAACGAAATCCATCTGCTTAATGAGTACTTGGTATGTAGTACTCGGTGCTATTTATTACTCATGTTCCAACAGAGCAAGAGCTAACACTTAGTGAACACTTACTCAGTATTTTACACTCATTATCTTCACACATCTTCACAAGACGCTATGTATGAGATAAGTCTTTATCCACTTTGCATGTAAGGAAATGGAGGCAGAGGGTTCAGTAACGACCCAACGTCACATAGCTAATGCATGGCAAGAACCTAAGCCATCTGGTTGCAGAGCCACTATTATTACTGTGCTATATTAACAGACCCTCACTCCCCACAACCCCCCAAAATGAAGTAAGATCTCAGTTTAACTGACTTATTTTTACTTTAAATTTCATTCATTCATTCCATTTATTTGCCCCCCTCCTTCCCCTTTTAGAATCACATGGCTGATTGGTATACAAACAGGATTTGGGGCTTCTGAGACAAAATCTCCTCCAAAAAAGTTTTACCAATTTACTCTCTCACTAGTAACAGTCTTTCCTTAAACTATCACCAATGACCAAATATTATGATTGAAAAAAGATAATTACCAGTTTGGTCAAAAACTCAACCAACCTGCACAGCCCCATCACACACCTAAACCTTGCCTTCCACTGCTCCCAGTACATCTTGCTGTGACTCTGACCTCTCTGTCCTTCCTTTGTCACTCTGCCTCAATGGGGTCAACCCTCCCACCACGCCCCAGGAAAAGCTGGTCCCAGCGACACCTTCCCCAGTAACCCAGGCAGTACGAACACTCCCGGTCCAGACGGTGCATAGGACCCTCTAATGCTTCCTTGAGCATAAGGAAGTAACTTCGAATCCTATACTACCTTGTATCACTGCCATGTCACGTGTGTAAGTATCATTTCCCTGATAAGAGAAATTAAACCATGCCACATTTCTCTTTCCCTTCCTTTTCTTCTTTATGTTATTTTATTTTAGAGGTAAACTTGGTATATTAAATTTTAGCTGACTTGTAAATGGGCATAGCTGCTATTACAGCCAGCTTACGTATTCAATATACAACTTCTACTTGTAGTAAGAAACATGCTTATGGGACAAATTTCCCAGCTTTGAGCAACTATTGTTTTCCTCACTCTTACAACTATCTAGAAAACAGGTACTAGGATCTGAATTTCCTTGTAAATGAGCTCCTCACTGTCTCTTTGGGCAAAAGTCAGTGATATCAAATAAGACATTTTTCTTGTTCCTACAAGAGCGTATTTCTTATTTGCTTCCCATCTGCTCTAGTCTGCACCAGGAGCTTCCTCTCATTGTTCCTCTAATCACTACACTTCAATCCTAAATTACCTAAGACTGGCTGCAAAATCGTGTGGCCTTCTACATTTGCAAAGGTGGGGCAGGAGTTTCACTCTGCATCTGAAGCTGTGCCAGGCCAGGCCCCTACGTGCCCCTCACGCCCACACCCAACCAGACCAAATACTGATTCTACCTCCAAAACATGTCTCCAACCGCAGCGCCACTGCGGTAACTCAGGCCGTCTCTAGTCCATCCCCTCAATTTCCCTCCTCATCTTCCTGTCAGTTCAACTTCCAACCCATTACTGTGTGACCTTGCAGAACATATCCTATTAGCACTCCCATTTACAATTCTTCCACAGCTTCCCACTGTTTATAGGATCAGGTCCCAATTGCTCAGCACTTAGAAATCTATCCCCTTTCTCCTTGCTGGTACTCTGGCCGCACCCAGCTGTGGGCATTCTTTCTTAGCCTGACTCAGCTGATACGCCCAGCCTCTGCTTGGAAGACCCTCCCTACCCTAAACCACATGGCAAACTTTTAGTCTTCCTTTCCCTCAAGACTGAGTTCAGAGATTGTTTTTCTTGGTAAAGCCATCTCTTCCCAGATAACCTCTATATACTTTTTTCATAGTAGTAATCACATTTTTGGTAACTCCTTTTACATTTCTCCTCCCCTCAATTAGAATGAAAACTCTTTCGGGTCAGAGATTTTTGTCTTGTATAATCTTTGTTTAAGCACGTAATAGATGCTAATAGATTTTTGCTTACTGAGTCTTTGTTATCAACCTAATATTACTGGTAATTAAAATGATCCTCAAATCCCAAATATCAAGGTGAAAAGGAGAACATTTCCAATGTAGCATATGAATAACATTATTATATAACTTCTGATGAATGTCTGGTTCCTCCCTCCATCCATAAGTATAATGACACTAAATAATTTTTGATTTCTTGGGGGTAAAAAGGGACTGGGAAATACATGAAATCAACCATGTTTATCTCCCTAAGCTATATTTAACCTCAGTTTTTATTCCATTTATGGACACAACAGTAAAATTATGTCAAACCAACTTGGAAACAATATGCCAGTGCACATGTTCATTTAGGAAAGATTTTCTATAATGATCAAAGTTAACAGAATAAAAAAAAAATGTTTCTGCACCCATTATCCCCAAATTCATGTAACTGCTGAATATTCTATCCATTCTGATAAAGATACAAATGAAATACTATTCTGTTGCCACTGATTCTAGAGTCAAAGGTAAAAGTTTAAACACAAGATCCTTTTTTTTGGTGCACACAGCAAGCATCACATCAAATAAGATATCATTTCTATTACATGAATCACCAAAGCTTTATTATTCGAGTGCTCAGAATTAAATTAGAATAAAATAAAGATCTTCTCTAAGAAATAGTAAAAATAAAGTCATTTAATTTCTACGTTCCTCACTTTCACCAGGACATCAGTGAGACTATACTTCTCTAATGTTCCTTCCAGTCCTAAAATTCTAAAGTTCTAAAATAGAAGTCTTAAAAAACAAATGGCATAGCATACATGAACAATTGGGAATATTTTAATATTATGTGACTATATTTCTAAATTAAAATGCCTCTGATGTAAAATAAAGCAAACTACTATTTATAAACACATTTTCCTCACTTACCTCCAGGTTTTGACATTCCTGAGCAGAATTGGTAGGCAGGCCAATCCACTTGATTTCTTTTTTTTCCTTTGAAATTATATTCATTGCCATTAGCACATTTAAAGCATCATAAACTCTTCTCCTAATGTTCTTCTGGTCATAAGCCTGCTAAAAAATATTTTTATTGAGTGGTAAATTTTAAGGGTTAAGATATATTCCCAGGATATTAAAATATTTAATTAATAATATTATTATAATACCTTCAAAGTGCTGAAAGAATCTTATAGCCAGTGAAACTATCCTTCAAATGTAAAGATGAAATAAAGATACTTTCAAATAATCTAAAACATGAAACACTCTAAAAAATAAAGATTATGTTACCAACAGATCTAAATTTAAAAAATACTAAACATCCTTCTTCAGGGAGAAGAAAAATGATCTAAGATGGGAGCTTGGAAGGTAACTATGTAGGGTAATCTCAATCAATACTCACTGTATAAAACAATGTCTTGTGGAGTCTAGAATATATATAGAACTAATATACATGACGACAATAGTATAGATATACCAGGAAGGGGTAATGGAGTTAAAATAACCTAAGGCTTTGCATTGTCTGGAAAAATATTAGACTTTGAAAAGTCAAGGATGCATGTTTTTAAGCTCTAGGTGAACAGTGTCTCCAAATGTGGTCATGGACTAGTGCTGATCCGCCATTACTAGTCTATAATAAAAACAGGGAACTTGCACCAAAATGTCATCACATAGATCACTAAAGCACACGGTTTAGGTCAGCTGCTTCTTTTTTTTTTTTTCCTTTTGTATCAAGAGTTTCTCACTGAAGGAAAGCGTTACCTTAACATTGTGGAAAAAGCCCTTTGTCTTATTGAGGATGGGTAGTTCCTAAGAACAAAATCCAATCAATCAAGTATCATGATAATAAAGAGTGGTGGAGAACACTAAACCCATTTAAATGTAGAACTAAACTTAAAAGGGAGATTAAGTTATGGAACTGAATGCAAATATCAGAAATCCTGACACTATAGAAAAGATAATACAACAACAAATATTAGGAGGAGGTAACAAAGGAGGTCTGCTGATTACCTCCTCTTTGATATTGGAAGGGATATGGATTCAAAGCAGATGAAATATTCAAAACAGATGAACTAAGGAATAATAGACCTTTCGGTACAATATACAGAGGGTGCCAAAAAAATGTATACACATTTTAAGAAAGGAAGAAACTATATTAAAATTGTAATACTCAATATGTATAGATAACAAAAGATGAATACAAGTCATGCGTATACATTTTTTTGGCACCCCTGGTATTTATTTAAAGTCATAAAAACAACTATAATAATATTCTTTTAACAACTACCACTTACATATTCAATCCAAATCCTGTGATAGAGGGGAAAGATGGGAGATGGCAGTAAATGTAACATATTAATTTCTTTTTCCCTCTATAAGCAAGATACTGGTCTACAGGTGACAACTCAAGAAACAAAATATTGAAGTTACTTGAAGTTATAAACAATGAGAGAACTACAGATTATAAACCTTCCAAATTATCAGAAAAATAACAGCAGTGAATAAACAGTAAAAAAACTAACTCTGGTTTATATTCAGGGGTGGAAGTAGAGTGGTTTAGTAAACATGTATGTTAGATGTTGAAAAGTGCTTTGAAGAAATGCCTTATTGTCATGACATTTGAGTGAAAATTAGATGGAGGGGAAAGAGAAACCACATGGATCCCTAGCAAAGAGTGTTCCAAGCAAAGGAAACAGCACGTGCAGTAGCCTGATTAGGAGCGTATCTGGCATATTCATGAAACGTGAAGTAACTGAGGGAGTGTACAGGAGATGAAATCAGAGAAGTAATGGTGGGCCAAGTCACATGTGGTCTTGCAGGCCATTTTGAGAACTCTGGCTTTCACTCAGAATCAGAATGCCATATACCTTTTTTTCAAGTGCCCAGAGAATATTAAAAAAAGAAAAAAGGCCATATAATGGCTCACAAAGAAAAACTCAAAGCAATCCCAAAAAATAGAAACAGTTTGACTCATAATCTCTGATCATAGGTAATAAAGGTAAAAATTCATAACAACAAAAATCCCGATCACCTGGAACTATAATAACTCTTTCAAATGTAATTCTTAGGTCAAAGAGGAAATTAAAACCAAAGTTAAGGAATATCTAAAGAATAACATTATATCAGAATCAACGGGATCCAGTGCACAAGAGGAAAAGCCACAGTCATAAAAGACTTTCATTACTGAACAAAAATAATAAAAGTAAATAAAATATACATCATAGTCTATAAGGTACAAAAATAACAAAAGTAACTTCGGGAAAGAGAATATTATAATAAATAAGGATAAAAACAGAAATTAACTGCAAAACAGGAAGTCAATACAAACAAATCCAAGAGATGGTTCTCTGAGAAAAATAACTGCAAATAATTTTGAGAACATGAATGAAATGGAGGATTTTCTGACAAAGCATAAAATACCAAATTGATTGTAAGGGAAACAGAAATTCTAAACAGACTAAACAGACCAAAGGAATGGAGAAAGCTGTCTAAGCTTTACCCTTTACCAAATCACCAGGCCTACACCGTATTACAGGTGATTTCTATAAAATTTCAGGGAACAGAAAGAGATATCCAACGCTATTAAACCTGCAATGGAGTAAAGAAAAAGATGAAAAGAAAGCCTCTAAATTCATTTTGTAAAGCCAGTATAACACTACTAATTGAAACTGCAAAGATGGTAAAAGCAAACAACAACAAAAAGCTGATCAGCAGTTGCCTGGAGACAGTAAAAGAGGGAAAAGAAGGGATTACAAAAGGCTGGAAGAACCTTTTGGGAGTGACGAAAATGTTCTGTATCTTGATTATACTGGTGATTCCATAGGTTCACATAACTGTCAAAACTCACCAAATTTTACACTTGAAATAAATACGTCTTATAGTATGTAAATCATTCCACAATAAATAAGGGAAAAAAATAATTTAATTGTACACTTAGGACATGTACATTTCCCTCCCTGTGTATGTAATTTTATATTCATTGAAAAACAATGGATGATTTTTATGTGCTAATAAAGAATGTCAAAGATATATTGTAAAGAAAATAAAATTAAGAATGCAGCATGCGAAGCATAATCACATTGGTGTTTTAAAAAAAAGAAAATCAGGGCCAGCCCAGTGGTTCAGGTGGCTGGAGTGCCCTGCTCCTAACGCTGAGGTCGTTGGTTCCATTTCCACATGGGCCAGTGAGCAGCGCCCTCTACAGCTATGATTGTGAACAGCAGCTCTCCCTGGAGCTGGGCGGCTGGGAGCAGCCAGAGGTCGGCGTGAGCTGCCGCGGGCTACCGTGTGCTGCCATGAGCAGCCAGTGGCCAGCATGAGTGGCCGGCAGTCGGCTAGAGCTGCCAGGAGATGACAACCGACGACCAGCGACCGACTGCCTAGCTGGGGGGAATGCAAGGCTCATAATACCAGCACGGGCCAGGGAGCTGTGTCCTACACAACTAGCCTGAGGAACAACGGCTTGCACCTGAGGGGGGGGGGCGGTGGATGAAGAGAGAAACAAACAAAAAAAAAGGAAATCAAATTTATTATATGTATGCCTAAAGAATTTCTGTAATGATACTCAAGAATCTGGTAATAGTGAATATTGCCTTTGGGGAATGTAGAGTAGGTAGGGTCTGTGGTAGAAGAGAGATATTTTATTATACACTATTTCGGTACAAATGAATTTTTTATAAATACATTCATGTGTTATTTGTTTCAGTCAAAAATAAGATAACATTTTCTTATTGACTTAGATATAGAAGAAACACTAAAAGATTCAGAAATATATACAAAGTCATTCAAATATAAAATGGATGTTCCTTTGGTAACCTCCCAAATTGTATTTTAAAAATACTTGTTCATCTTTATGTTGAAATAAATGATAAAAGAATCCCTTCCAAAACAAAACAAAACAAACCAACAATATGAAATCGTCAAGTAAAGGAGGAGTTAGGGATTCCCTAGTTTCTCTGAGTCTTTAAATCACCCACACAGAAAACCCAAAGAGGTACACTGTCACATCAATTATCAGTCAATGTCAAGTGCATGATCTACCTACCGAATCAGCTGCCAAATGGTTATTTGAATTGGTGAACTCTGATACCAGCTCATCAGCTACTTCATTATATGATGTTGTACCTTTCCGCTGAACTTTCTCACACACTTTCATTGAAAAATGTCTCAAGCCTTTTCCATTTTTATCTCCTTTTTTGCTTCTTTTACTAAAAGAGAAAAAAAATGTTTATTCTCTATTATACTTATTTAGAGACTTTTTACAAAAGTATAAAATACTGTGAGATAGTAATTTGATGTTTGCTTCAAGTCATAGATTTTAATTTAATTAGAGATGAGGAAATGTTTTAAACCTAATTTTTACCTTAAAGGCCTAATAAACTATGAAGCTACAGTGTTTCCTTATGTGTACCATTCATTTAGTCAACAAGCATTTACCGACCAGTTACTTACTCTTATGTGCCAGGCACTGTTCTACACACTGGGAATAAATCCATGACAAGAACAAAAACTCTGCCCTGGTCAAGGTTATATACTGGTCAACACTTATCTTTTTGTATTCTATGTATACTACAGTTCTTTTTCACCTAAATTTATCTACTCAATTTTGAAACAGAAGTTATCAGTATTCTATCTATTCAGTATTAATAATGATTTAAGTCTTCAATTATTTTAAGTTTGGTTAATGCCTAGACCTCAACTTTGATAACTTAATCATTATAATTTTCAGGGGTTCAGTTTAGTTCTACTAATAGTTGAGTCCCAACTATCTGCCAAGAACTGTATTAGTGATTAGCAGTACAAAAATGACAACTGAAGCAAAATCTTTCCCTCAGGGGATGGGAGAGAGACAACACAGACATATAACACAAATAATTCCAGTATAACAGTTAAATGCCAAGTTGGAGTTATTCACAATATTCATGGAAAACAGGCAGAGAGGCATCTAGCCCAGCCTGACGGAGGAAGACTTGCGGGAGTAAGAGTCAGAGTGAAGTGAAAATAATCAACAAAATGCAAAGGAAACCTATGTAATGGGAGAAAATATTTGCAAACCATTTATTTTATCTGATAAGCGGTTAATATCCAAAATATCTAAGAAATTCCTACAACTCAATAGCAAAAACAAAACCAAAAAAGCAAACAAAAAAACCCAAATAACCCAATTAAAAAATGGGCAAAGGACACAAATAGACATTTCTCCAAAGAAAACATACAAATGGCTAATAAACACAAGAAAAGATGCTCAATGTCACTAATCATCAGAGAAACGCAAATCAAAACCACAATGAGGTATTATCTCACACCTGTTAGGATGAATATTGTTAAAAAAAAAAAAGTGTTGGTGAGGATTTGGAGAAATTAACACCCTTGTACACTATTGGTGGGAATGTAAGATGGTACAGCTGCTACAGAAAAAAATATGGAGGTTCCTCAAAAAATTTAAAATAAAATAATCCAGCAATCCCATTTCTGGGTGCATAGCCAAAAGAATTGAAATCAGGATCTCGAAGAGATATATGCACTCCCGTGTTTATTGCAGCATTATTCACAATAGCCAAGATACGGAAACAACCTAACTGTCCATAGATGGATAAATGAATAAAGAAAAGGTTGTACATACACACAGTGGAGTATTATTCAGCCTTTACAAAGAATCAAATCCTGCCATATGGGACAACACAGATAAACCTGGAGGACATTATGCTGAGTGAAATAAGTCAGTCACAGAAGGGCAAATACTGCATGATTCCACTTATATGGGGTATCTAAAATAAACTCATAGAAGCAGAGAGTAGAATGGTGCTTGCTGGGGGCTGGAGGGAAAGGGGAAACGGGGAGTTGTGATTCAAGGGGCATAAAGTTGCCGTTATGCAAGATGAGTTAAGTTCTAGAGCTCTGCTGTACAACACAATGCCTAGTAACAATAATATACATTCACAAATCATTGTTACAGGGACAATGAGGATAGGTCTCATGTTAAGGGTTCTTACCACCACGCCACCAACAAAAGAAGGGGTCAAGTGAAGGAAGTTAGGAAGGACACTCAGGCAAGGCAGCAGCAGCTGCACTAAACACGTGAAGAGTAAGCAGATGGTAAATGTTAAGAGACTCGTTAACGAACAGCGCAGTATTACCAGACTATAAAGTACAAGGCAAAAAATGAGGCAGAAAGGCAAACAAAGGGCCAGAGCCTTCCCTGCCATGCAAAGGAACCTAGGCTTTATCACATTCCATCAGTATAATTACATTCATTTGTAAATTATTTATGTGTTCTACTGTAAGATATACACAAAGAAACAGACACAAAGCACTTTTCAAAAGAATGAGATAAGGACACATATCTATTTTGCTTTTCCCACATTCCCAAAGAATCATCTGTGCACTCATTGTGGTCACAGACTATTACTGAAATACTGTAACACCACTAAATGGTATTAAGTGGGGGAGTGGCATGGTGTGATTTTCAGTTAAGAGATTCTGGCTGCAAAGTACAAGACAGATCTATTGGGGGAGGGGGAAGCAAAAGCTGAGACAGGAAGACCAGGTGAGAGGCTACTGTAATAGCCTAGGCAAGATATGGTAAATTCCGAAATTGGGGCAATTGGTCAGGTTGAGTAAGAAGAGATGGATTTACAAAATTTTAAAGATAAAAATCAGGAGAACTGAGTGATTGATTGATATAGATGGTAAAGAAGAGGGAAATAGGGGAGAATGGCCCTTAGAAAGAAGGGTCATTTTGAGATCAAGGAGCTAGGAACAAGTTCATGAGTTCCATTTTAAACCTCTTCATCTGCACTGCACTGCACCTGTCCAATACCTTAGTATAACCCACACGCAGCTACTGAGCGCTTGAAATGTGGGGAGTGTAAATTGAGATATGCTGTAAATGTAAAATACACACTGAATTTCAAAGAGTTGGATTAGAAATGAATGTAAAATACACCTTATGAATAATTTTTATAGTAATTAAATGTTGAAATAGTATTTTAGCCATACTGGATTAATTAAAGATATAAAAATTAATTTCACATTTGTTTTTACTTTTTAAATTGGCATTTAGAGAATTAAACATTACATGTGACTTGCATTACATGTCTACTGGGCAGCAATGATGTTTGAGTTTGACATGCCTACAGAACATCCAAATTGAATACATAAGTCTACAGCTTATGGGAGAGAATCATTTACAAACTTATTCAGCATCTGTACCCAGGCCAACCTCCTTCCTACCAGCCTCAAAGCATTAGGTATCCCCCTTCCTTTTCAAATTCAAAGTTCTTTTTTAAGATAATAGCTCTACTGAAATATAATTCACATACCATAAACTTCATCTTTTTAAAGTATACAATTCAGGTTTATGAAGAGTTAAGC
This sequence comes from Rhinolophus sinicus, assembly GCF_036562045.2. Lineage (NCBI taxonomy): Eukaryota > Metazoa > Chordata > Mammalia > Chiroptera > Rhinolophidae > Rhinolophus > Rhinolophus sinicus. The sequence continues at coordinate 39,526,397 of NC_133759.1, forward strand.
AACCATCACCACAATCTGATTATCTTCACCCTAAAAAGAAACCTTGGGCCCACTGGCGGTCACTTCTCATTCCCTGTGCCCCCAGCCCCTAGCAACCACTATTTCTGTTTCTATGGATTTGTCTATTCTTCAAAGTCAACTTTTCAAAATGAATTTTTCACTCCAGTGCTTCTGTTGCTCTGTTCTTTGTTCTCTTTGAGCTGTTCCATACAGTATTTTTTTGCTTTTGGTTTTTTAAAACATACAACTTTATCATGGAACCTGAATCTGATCAGGACTCCAGATCCAACTACCAGTTAAAAGAAAATACTGCGGACAGAAGAACACACTAAACTACACTATGGGGATGCAATAAACAAGATCTTTAGGATTTCTCTTCAGGACACACAATGTGGTTTGTTCGACTAATAAACTGTACGGGGTAAGAGAGAGAGGGAGAGGGATAGATACAGAGGGGAAATTTATTGATAGTAAAAGACATATCAATTTACTATTTAAATCCTGATTAAAACCACACACATACACACACCCTAGTTATGGGGGAGTCTGGGAACATTGCAATACAGCAGCATAGTTTTAAAACTCTCCGAATTCCCAGATAAAAACAGAGCAATTAGATAGCAAAACCAAAACCCTGTGATAACACTTACAACAAAACTAGATGACAAGGTATTGTCAACAAACCCCACAATACAAGCTATCAGCGGCCAAAAGGCCCACACAGTAGTGTCTGTATGGACAGAAAGAGAAATACTCAATGGGGCTGCATTTAATGGAACTCAGAACAAGATAATTCCAAAATAGCCAACAAGAATTTACTGGAAAGCACAGCAGTGGAAATGAGAAGTTTACCCTCTTCAACACCAGCTGAGTGCAAGGGGCCGGCAGAAAGCACCACAGAGGTTGCAACAATCTAGTCTGTATGACTCACAACTGATATTCAAAAGAAAATGACAAACATTGAAGGTAGGCAAAGAATGTACTGACAAGAAGGGTATCGGAAGAAGAAAATCAAAGTAAGGGAATAGAATAAATAATAAATGCTATTAATTCAAGAAAATGATCATAAAATAAGAGAAAAAAGAGAATATTATCAACCCAGAATGACAAATACCAAAACATTCTAGTCAAATTGCTGAACTTCAAAGAAAAGAATCTTTTAGTCATCTAGAAGAAAAGAGTATCAGGTTTTTCAACAGCAAGGTGTTATGCCAGAATAAAACAAGTGTATTTAAGAAACTGAAAGAATGAGCCAAGGATTTTTATAGTCAGCAAAACGGACTATAAAAAGCACAAACTTAGGGATTACTATTCCCACGAGCTCTTCCTGAAGAAACCTCTGTAGAACAAGCTTCAGACAATCAAAAGACTAGAGAGACAGTAACATTAAGGACTGGTGAGTGTTACACATATAGTTCCCCGTAAATGAGACTAAATGAGGGCTAAGTGGGAGAGAGTATAGTATATAAATGGATATATGCTCCAACACTGTGACTAAAGTGTGACTATTAAAAAATGAGAAGAGAATGAAGACCGCATATGCAAAAATAAATTTTTAATATTTTCAGCAATCACATGAATGGTAGTATTAGTATTATTTGGGACTGTTGAGCAATGTAATATGGGATAAAGTCATGACCAGATACGCTAATTCTATCATCTCTTTCATCCCTGATGTCCTTAAAAATCAGGATCAGTATGGGAGAAAGGGGACTGAGATGTAATGGAGAAGAGGTTTAGTTATGGTTTGAAGTGGAAGTGTCAATACGAACTTAGGAAGTAGTATACCTTTGTGTTTGTATCTTAGTTCTGTCCATTTAAAGAACTAGAAAACATGACCAATCTAGCAACAATGAGTATTCTAGCCCCCAAATGGAGCTTGACATATAATCCTCCCTAAAAAACAAAAAACAAAAAACAGCCCTTCTCAGAGAAATGGCTGATTCCAGGTATAGGGCAGGAAATATACAAGATGAACTTGGAACATCTTGTTAATACCAGATAACAAAGAAGCTATCAAAGATGACTAGGGTCATATCAAAAGGACTTAAGAATCAACTAGAAGAGGCTCCTACTGGCCAAAGATGGGACAATTTAAGCTTCAGCAGTGATAATAATTGCTATGTATGAAACCCATCAAACGTTTAAATTTATCAATTCACAATGATATTTTTAAAAGGGAAGACTTGCTCACCTTTGGAGGAAGACAGAAACAAATTCATCAAAATGGTCAATAAATTTGACCATGGGTCAAATTTGAAAATTGGTCAATAAATTTACTGGGAAGGAATCAAGCATTTATTCTGCTTTCCTGTATGACCTGTATACCTCTAGGTAAACAAATAGTAGAAGGGGGAAATGTCTTTATATAAAAGTAGCCCCAGTAGTAAATGAAAAGGAAAGGATAGAATTAGAACACTAATTGCAACCCAAAATGAATTAATAGAGACAAGCATTAAGCATCAGTGGTGTTTGCATCATAAAGAGGGAGATAACCAAACTTATGTGCCTCTTAAAGGAAGAACACACCACTATCTATATTCTTGCCAAAGGATCGGACATTAGTCTGATAAAGCCTCTGAATCTTATGGACAAACTACATTAAATACAGAGAACAGAGGAATATGGTGAGACGCATTGAGTATGCAATCAGCAAAATCTAGACTGTGGGAAAGACTATAGGTCAAATAGCCTAGTTTCTTTACCAACTAAAATATAAAGAAAATAATGGGACAGAGGGGAAATCTATATATAAAAGAGAGATCGACTTTTTTTTTAATGGGCAAGATTAAAATGTAGTGTCAAAGGATGCACATTTAAGTGATAAAACTATTTAAACATGCAAGGAAGTGATTATTATAAATATCAGGAAAATAGTTATTTATAGCGAAGAGAGAGGATTGTGATTCAGATGGGGCACAAGGAAGGGCCTTCTGGGGTTCTGAAACTTTTTGATCTGGTGATGGTTACAAGAATGTTTACCTTAAAGGATTCATTAGTCATACATTTGCTTTTTGATGATTTTCTGTATCTGTATTTTATTTTACAAAAAATTTAAAACAAACAAAACATTTAAAAACTATAAATTTGAATAGTTACTAGATACTTGATATTAAAGAATTATTGTAAATTTTCTTAGGTATAATATTGATATGAGGTCTGATAATTAACTTCGCGAACTTATTGCAATGCTGTTGCTAACCTTTTTTGGTATCAGAGGGATTATTCATTATAAATTTGTACCAACTGGACAAATAATTAACCAAGTTCACTATTTGGAAGTGCTGAAAAGGCTGTGTGAAAAAAATCAGATGACCTGACCTTTTCGCCAACAATTCATGGCTTTTGCATCACGACAATGCACCAGCTCCCACGGCACTGTATGTGAGGGAGTTTTTAGCCAGTAAACAAATAACTGTATTGGAACACCCTTCCCACTCACCTGATATGGCCCCTAATGACTTCTTTCTCTACCCACAGATAAAGGAAATATTAAAAGGAAGACACTTTGATGACATTCAGGACATCAAGGATAATACAATGACGGCTCTGATATCCATTCCAGAAAGAGTTCCAAACTTGCTTTGAAGGGTGGACTAGGCACTGGCATTGGTGCATAGCTTCCCAAGGGTCACTTCGGAAGTGACCATAGTGATATCCATGCCATGAGGTATGTAGCACTTTTTCTAATAGGATGAGTTCACGAACTTAATTGTCCGACCTCGTATACAAACTTGTTCACAAGCAGTACTACTCATAATAGCCAAAAAGTAGAAACCCAAATGTGCATCATTAATGACCAGACAAAATGTGGTATATCCATATAATGGAATATTATTCAGCAATAAAAAAGAATGAAGTATGAATATATGCCCAACATGGATGATCTTTGAAAATATGCTAAATGAAAGAAGCCAGTCACAAACTCAACAAGGCAGGGAGTCCTATTTCCTTGAGATCAATGTTCCAAATTTCAGCCTGGGGAACTGTCTTTGGTGTAATTTCCATGTGTTTAGAGATGGGATGGGAGGTACAAGGGGTTTGGAGGACTGGGCAAGTTCAGCTGGCCCAGGTGCTCCTTGGATAGTCTTCGCTTTGTTGCCCTCATTACATCTGCCATCGACTCATCCTTGTTTTTCATACTTGTCAGCTCTAAGCATGGAGCCTCTCCATGTCAGTGCAGAGGAGAATGGCTTCCATCTCCCATTCTACTTCTCCTATGCATATTTTGGGATGGGGTTTCTTTTCACTGGTCCTTCCTTATAAGCACACTAGCTTTCCTCTTCCGTTAGGAAAAATCTGTATCTCTACTACTTTCTACAGCACTTTTAGAGATTTATTTCCTTTTATTATTGTTTACATGAAAATGTCAATAGGATTTAAGGGGTTGGGGGTACAAACATGGTGTTCAGTTCATCATCTTAAATGGGAATCTTCTTATCCAAATCTTAAATAAATAGAGTTTTCACACAATTTTTTAGAACCTGAGTTCTTTGAAACACCAAGATCCTCTTTCTAAATAACATCAAATTTGGCCACAGGATACAAACACTATGGCATCTATTAGTCCATACATCAAATTAAGAATCAGTAGGAAGCATTCTTTACCAAATAAAACCAAACTGAGAAATTAAAAGAAAACCAAGAAAATAAAACTACTAATATAGTATAGTTTGAAAAGCATGTTACATTTTCAGAATAATTTTATTTCAAGTGCTTTTGTGCCCTGAAATTCAAAAGAATGGTGCCCAAAGAATAAAAGAAAAAATATTTATCTTTCCAGGCACTTAACGAGAATCCACAACCACTATCTTTTTATATTTTCCTAATAATATTTTTATTTATATAAGTAATATAAAACTAAAATTTGTAGTATAAAACCCAGGTATAAGTTGTAATAAATGTATTCCATTCAAATAAGGGATTATATATAATATGTAATAAAAACTATTTCTCATTAAAATGAGTCAACCAGAATGTTTACATCAGCAAAATAATTTTATTTGATAAAAATAATTTAGAAACTTACCCTCCCCAACCTCACTTTCCTATATGTATCCATTGTGTATGTGTGTGGGGGGTGGGGAGCAATCTGAAATGGGAAATCAATGTTTATCCCTCATGAGCCTCTCCTCTCCCCGTCCGTGGGTTATGTTATCCAGGCCTGTGACCATTTACATGCTCATGAAATCCTTATATACACTACTGGTATCATCACTTAGATAACTAATAAACTTCTTGAACTTCAAATGTCTAAAACAAAACTCAATCCCTCCCCAAACCTACTCCTAACTACAGTAAATGTAAATGGCATCAATATTTACCCAGCTGTCCATGCAGAAACAAAACAAGAGCCATCCTTTATTTCCCCCTGTCCTTCATTCAACCTATCAATAAATCCTGTTGGTTCTACCTCCAAAATTCTTTTTCCCTCATCTTCAGTGCCATGCCATTGCCCCCTGCAATAGCTTTCTAACTGACTTCCTACTTCTGTATTTGTCCCCTTCAGCAGCCAGTGTAAATCAGATCATGTCATTTCCCTGGTAAAAATCCTTCTTAGAATAAAACCCAGATTCCCTACCATGACTTGCCAGGCCTCTGATTCCTGCCGACCTCTCCACCCTCATCTCATATCACTCTGCCTTTCTCACTGTCTCCAGGCCACTCACCACTGTGCTTCCCCAAAAACATCAACCTGGTTTCTCATTTAGGAGCTCTGCATTTGCCAGTGCCTCTGCCTAGAATCCCTGGCTCCCCCACCTCACCAGGCTACTTACATGCCTGACTTCTTTGCATTCAAACGTCATCTCCTGAGAGAGGCCTTCTCTAAGACAGCCAGCATCCTTCCAATAATCCACAAACCACACTTCTTATTTTTTTGCCTACCAACTACCACAGTTTAAAATTATCTCATTTGTTTATTGTCCCCCAACCCCCAATATCAGCTCTTTAAGGGCAGAGACTTTTTGATCTTATTATTCTCTCATGCGTAAAACACAGCAACCCTTAAAAGATATTCAAAATATTTGTAAAATGAACTTCATAAATATCACTGAAGCAGTACAGATATTAATTAACTATGCTGGTTTTGATTAGTAGCTTATTATGATTTAGATTATATTAATTTTTTATAAAGTTTTAACTGAATTCCAACAGAAAAAAAATACTAAGATTACAGGAGCATAAAGGAAGACTGAAACACCATTGTGCTAAATTTTAATTATTTAGGACAGGAATAAAGAAAACCACACAGAGGCTGCCACCATCACCTGTAGGGCACCCAGGACCATCTTCCCCCGATAGAGGGCCCAAAGCAAAGAGGAGACCTATTTGGAAGGAAGAGATGCATTTATTTAGAAGACACCATCAGATTCTCTCCAAAAGTGAAAAGAAAAAGTGAACAAATTTCAGAATCAAAAACCCCAGGCAAAACCAGAAAGGAATTTTCACAGCTCCTTCTGCAAGCTCTTTGAAAAGTACAGTGCACCAGAATACAGGGGAAAAACTAATGAGAATCTCTTAAAGGATCCTTCACCCACCAAACAAGATTTCTTCAGAAACCACCTTGCTCTTGCAAATGACCTTGACCAAAGAACAGCTGAGTAAAACATACTTAAAGTTGTACTGTCATGTGGTAAGATGAAATAAAAAGCTTGTATATAGCCACATATATTGATGTATAAATCCTTGAGGAAGACTAATATAAATACTTACATATGATACTAAATCAACATACAAGACATTGAAGAGATAATAATTAGTTTGAAAAAGTCAAGAACCATATGACTTCACTGATATATGGGATATAAATCTGAAGGCAACAAAGGAACAAGACAAACAAAGAAACAAAAACTCATAGACACAGACAGCAGTTTAGTAGTTACCAGAGGGTAACGGGGGAGAGGGGTGGTGAAGACGGTAAAAGGGGTCAAATATATATGGTGATGGAAGGAAAACTGACTCTGGGTGGGGAACACATAATGCAATATATAGATGATGTATTACAGAATTGTGCACTTGAAACCTATGTAGTTTTGTTTCCTATTGTCATCCCAATAGATTTTAATTAAAAAAAAAAAAAAAAAGATCAGTCTGTGGTTGAGAGCTGGCTTTTTTAACTTGAACACTTGGGAAAAGGGAACCAAAGACTTTTCACGGCATTACAGAAAATCATAATAAAATTAGAGGAAAATAAACACTTGTAAGAATAACAATAAAAACCTCATGTAGTAATTAATCTTTGTGGTTTGGGGGGCGGGATGGAATTCTTTACATCAAAGTTATATTAAAAAATAAAAAGAGAATAAAAGGCACTAGGGGGAAAAAAAAGCCACTGAACCAGATGCAGAAAGGGAAAGTTGAGACAACGGATATACCAGCAATTTTAATCTAGCACTTTTACATGTGATCTTGAGCAGTCTCTCTCTTATGAAGGAGAGGGTAAAGAGAACCTTGTTTCTTATACTGTTTGCAGTACATAGATGCCACCAATCATAACTAATGAACAGTTCTATTTTAAGCCCATAAACATTGCTAAATACGTCTGTAAGAACTTGCACTGCTACCCTTTCCAAGGGTAAATACAAAGAAAGAACAGTATGAGTTGGAAAGAGGAATTTCCATTAGAAAGAAAAGAACATTTCACCATAGATTTCTACATGATACAGCAGTTCCTCAGACATGATTTTATGTGTTTAAGATAGTTTAGAACCAAAAGCAAGCAACAAAGGCCACCAAGGAACTAAAGCAGAGCCATTGTCAATGGAAGAAAACACATTTTTCATATGTAGTCCCGAGGTCCTACTCAGAGCCTATTCACGTTTTAGACTGAAATTTTAACACAACTGACCATCTAGTTTCTCAGTGCACAACAACTCAGAGATTATAAACTAAAAAATGAAAGACAGAAAACTATTACACTGAAAACTGATCAAAGGAGAAACACCATCATTGAAAAAAGGAATTACAAAATCTTAGAATCAAAAATAAAAATTAAAAAGCATAACTGGCAAAGTTTTACTTAAAATAGTACCAATCTTACAGAATTCCATTGACCCGAAGGCTATGTGTCCTACTTTATCTGTGAAACGTTAATGTATTATAGTACCTAGTATAGTGGCTTGCATGGACTATTGAACTTAAGTTCAAATAATGACTATAAAGTGATAGTTTTTAATCCTGAAGTTTCTCACTTGGCAGGTAGGCATTTATATTTTTTTCAACAGACCACAGGTGATTATGATACACAATGAAAATTGAGAAACACTTTTCTAACAGTCTAAGAAAAGGTTATATTATACTCGATATATTATTTAAGAAAGAAGTGAGAATTTACTATGATCTTTAAATGTGTCCAATAAAACTTGTCTTTAAAAAGTTTGGGCATATTGAGGTAATGTGGAGCATTCACTGTGGTAGAACATTTCATCTCCCAAAAGGAGGGAGGGGGTTAAATGACATACTACTGATAGCCAATCTACTCACAGGATAATTTCTTTTGAAACCATATAGATATGACAAATTTATATAATGATAAGTGAAGCAGAATATTCAGTGTAGCATGAAATAATGGTAAAAACTCAATAAAGTTAAAGTTATGTGAAGAAAAGTATCTTACTAACTTCAACTAGAGTAGAGTCTGGGCACCAAATAGTAGCATCTCCCAAACAAAATACTTACACTTATACTACTCACCTTTCTGAAAAATCAGTGTCTATAAATTCTCTAGCCCGTTTTCTATCACTAAAAACAAAAAAGATAGCATAAAAAGAATACATATATAAACAACTTTATTTCACAAATAAGGTATTATAAGTTTAATTCCACAATGAATACAACCTACACAAAAATGGACAAATATAAGATACGCCCATAAAAAAATCCAAAAAGTTAAATTTTATAAAAGGACCGAGAAATCACAACAACATAATTTGAAATTCGCCCAATGAATCATTAGGGAGGAAAATATTGCAGATTTATAAAGGGGAAGGCACAGAAAAGTTTTATTTACTCTGGAATGACTGACTATAAAAACACTAGGCAATCATTACCACCCCCAATAGAAAGCTCAGCTAGAGCTGAAAATATCAAAACCCTGGTCATCTCCAAAGTGAGCCAACACTACTGGCATTGGCTTGGCTTTCATGTTATAATCTCCCAAGGCTATGCAGAAATCCACAGGAACTTCTACATCTGCATGACAGTGCTCATAGGGAGTGAATAAAGGCCATGGAATTACAGGTGATGCTATCATTTCACCTCATTTGATAATGGAAAAGAATGTACACACACATGAAACTCTTGTGTTTCTAAGTTTACATACATGTGTGCATTGTGTATGTATATGAATATGTATACCGCTTAAAACACTTTGCCGAGATTATTTCATTAATTCATTTAATATCCTTGAAGCAAGGAGATGCTTAGTGACAGAATGAAGTTTTGAGTCATTAATTTCACTATTTCTTTTTCTTTTATGGAAAGATAAGATGTTAAAGCAGTGGAGAAAGGTTGGGGAAGAGTATTTTACAGGCAAATATGAAATATGGGGAGGTTTGATACTAAAAGTGGCAAATGTGTAATGGAAAGGATACTGATTTAATAGCCCAGTGTTTTAAAAGAATCAAGGGACAACTCAATGAAAATTTTAATAGATTTGACCTCTTTTTGCTGGTTCCTTTTCTGGTTTTTAAGGAAATAAGAATCCATAGGGGAAATTCTGAGTATAGCCAACAATATATAACTCTTTTCTTATGTTTGTTAAAACAATATAAAATAAGTTTTGATATCTCCAAAGCAGCTAAATGTCAGAATCATAAAAAATAGTTCTCTTTCAGAGTTCAAAAAAGTCAGAAGATTCAGGTGCAAGTTTTTATACTGTTTTTCTCTATTTTAAAATAGTTGCTCCATGAATGGTTTATATCTAAGATATGAAGTGAAATAAAATAGGTGATTTTAAAGGAAACACATTAGTTTTTAAGGAGCTAGACTAACATAAAACAAGAACAGAAGACAAGATCGTGAGAAAAAAAGGTCAGAACTTAAAATAAAAAAGTTTTAAAAATGGTAACTTGTAACAACACTCTTACCCTGGGACCCAGCCAGTAGCTTCTGCTATGTGTGTCTGAGTAACCATTGCTGGTGCAGGGGTATATGGACTCCCAATCAGAACACTTCCTGAACTGGTTAGTCTCTGTGGTGTGCTTATAATCTGTAAAGTTAGGACAAAGAAAAGAATATCTTTAGTTATTAAGAAAAGCCTACAGACACAAAATAAAGTTGACTGCTAACCTACATACGAGGAGGAAACCTTATTGCTTAAAATGCACTTAATATTAATCATCTAAAATGTAAGCAATACCTTTGATTCATTTACATCCTAGGATCTTAAAGCAGTCATAATGCAGGTTGCAGCAAGCAAAGAGCAATTTAGAAGGATTAAGTTGGCAACTGACAATGTTTTAAAAATCAGAAAAATGAAAAGCTTTCTTTGAAATTACAGAACTTAATTCCAGTCAAGCTTGATTCACCAGAACTGGGGTAATAGCAAATCAGATCTTCACAGTCCAAAATATATGCAAAGACATTATACAATTTAGATTACTATACAGATGCAATTTTATCTTATCTTTTTTTAAGAGCATTTCCTCATGTCATTAAATATTCATCCAAGACATTTTAAGAACAGTGAAACATTCCATCACGTGAATTTATTATTCCCTGTGACATATATATGGATATTCAATATTATAAACAACATTGTGATAAACATTTTTGTACAATGATCTTAGCCTTAATTTCTATTTTGTAAGGATAGACTCCAGAAAAGGAATTAATGGAACTAAGGATATGGACTTTTAAAAAAAGTTCCTTGGTATGTGTTTCCAGGTCTTATAATTTTCACTGATAAATAGAACATTTCCCCCCCAAAACTGTTTATAATAATTAATACAAAAACAATTTAGTATTCTAGTAATATCTTTAAAAGTATTTTCATCAAAAAAATAAGGGCATGCATGGTCCAGTGAATGGGGGTATTAATGAAACAAGATTATTCCAATGTGGATAATTGTTGATGGGGTTGCTGGGCACACAGGGGTTCTATTTTTGTAGACTTTCACCATTTTCCATAATAGTAAGGTTTTAAGTCCCAAGTAAGAGAAAAGCATCTACGGGAATGTATACTTTTTAAATGACGGCTCTCAAAACAAAAGAAATAGCTCTATTTCTACTGTCTTATGAAGGTCAAAATGCTAATTAATTTTTGTCTCCCTGAATGAAACCTATTTCTGCAGCCAGTGGCGAAGCTGTCATTAAGTCAGTTGCTAACCTGCTCCATAATGAACCAAAGGGAAGGATTCATCTGCATTCCAAGCTCAGTTCAGACTTACTAAAGTCTAGTCAACATTTATTCATTTATTAAATACTTAAGAACTTTATCTTCTGTTTGTGTTTGGCATTATGCCAATCTGGAGCTAGGGAGATATTACTATATACAAATGCCTAGCAAATCATTTTAATAAGTTAATTCTATAGTTCAAACAACAAACAAACACAGAGATAAATGTCTGTAGAATTCTGATTTTCTACAATATGCCAAGGACTCTTTTTTTTTTTTTTTTTAAAGATTTTATTGGGGAAGGGGAACAGGACTTTATTGGGGAACAATGGGCAAATTGTTGTCCTTTCAATCTTAGTTGTGGGGGGTTCTGTTCAGCTTCAAGTTGTTGTTTTTTCAGTCTTAGTTGTGGAGGGCGCAGCTCAGCTCCAGGTCCAGTTGCCGTTGCTAGTTGCAGGGGGCACAGCCCACCATCCCTTGTGGGAGTCGAACCGGCAACCTTGTGGTTGAGAGGACAGGCTCCAACCAACTGAGCCATCCGGGAGCTCAGCGGCAGCTCAGCTCAAGGTGCCGTGTTCAATCTTAGTTGCAGGGGGCAGAGCCCACCATCCCTTGCGGGACTCGAGGAATTGAACTGGCAACCTGGTTGAGAGCCCACTGGCCCATGTGGGAATCGAACCGGCAGCCTTCGGAGTTAGGAGCACGGAGCTCTAACCGCCTGAGCCACCGGGCCGGCCCCTGCCAAGGACTCTTAAACAAGGCGTTCGGAAGCTTGTTTCATGTGAAAACAGGAACACTAGACAATGTGTTTGGACCCTTCCGTGCACCTCATCTCACCTCCTACCTCCATTTCAAAGCAAGCTCTTTAAAGATAGAGAGAATGTTTGCAGGACCTAGCACAGTGCTCATAAGAAAAGTGCAATAAATACTTACTGAACTGAAACAGAAGACCTAAGGTTAAAAATGATGAAGAAAAGTGTGGCTTCTTTGTTCATTGACAGGATTACATAAAATGCAGTAAGAAAAGACTCTACAATATCAAAAGCATACTTTTCACCGATGACTACATCACACGTTCAAATGTGCTCTACGATGGTGACTTGCGTGTGACAGCTTAAGAAAGGAAAATCTGAATATGTGATTAGTCTCTGATCTACTCTATCCTAGAACAGGAGTCTCCACAAAGTAATTCTAAATGTTTCAACTTACCCTTGAAACAGACTGCATTATTTGTGCAGTATTTATTACTAATGAGTTCTTTTTCTATGTCTTTTATTAGTAGCCTACAGGCTCCGTTTTACCTGATTTAAAGAGCTTTGGAGACAAAAAGAAAAAGAAAGCAGGAAGGGAAGGAAACTGGACATAGGGAAAAAAATGGTTAACAGTATTGAGATGACTTTGGAAATGAATTATGTTTTAGTTTATTTTTTCTTGTTCTATGTCAGATTTTCAGCTGATAATCTTTTCTGATCTGAGGGTGATTAGCAATATAGTCTGTTCCCTTCTCTTAGCACAGGGTTACATAGTAAGTCCTTAATAAACATTTCCTGAATGAACAAACTGGAGAGATGACAGACTTGAATTGGAAAGACAAGTTCAGAAGTTCATGTGAGATGCAATGAGTTCCTAAACTAGGACAATGATAGTGATTCTTAAGAAACAAAACCAAAGGAAAGTCACCAGAACCTAATCAACTACTGAACACAGGAAAATTATATAGGTGATAAGTCTGACGTGCTTTATAAAGCTGAAGCTCAATTGTAAAATCCCAAATTAAAATGAGAGGTTATTAGAGGTAATTACTTCGAATATTCAGTTGATCTGATAAGGAAAATGAACACTTATTTTAAATTTCAGTCCTCCCTGCTTAAAAAAAAAATCTTAATTTAAATGTAATCATGTGGTTTTTTTTTGACAATAGATTACTGTTAGGCTATGAAAATCATGTAGCAATTAAGCCTCATTCTAGAGATTTTTCTGCCCTCAATCAATAAATCTTATGTACTACTGCCATCTACAGTAAGATAAGCCAAGAGAACATCTGTATTCTGAAGGAAAAAACGATCTATATTATAAACTGTTCTATTAAAGGATTTCATTATTTGATAAAATTTTAGTTTCCACTATAACATGCAGTTTTTAACCAAATTAAAATAAAGATAGTCAAGATAATTAAAAGATTATCATATAAACATATGATAATCTTTTAATATATATATAAAAGCAGATGTGAATAACTAAAACAGTTACTGCTAGTTTCTATAAACACAGAAATAACTTTTTTCTTGGGGTTTTTTGAAATTCCTATCTACCACTAAGATTTGGCTTCCAAAAAAACATGTGAAATTTAAATTTTCTTTCCAAAGCAACTGAGTGAGGTTTTATTCAAGAATTTTCTAACAAATATTTCTTAAAATCATGGATGAGACATTGAAGGTGAGGGGACAATGTTCAAAAGAGGCCAGCAAGAGAAGAAAGAAAGGCTCTAATTGGGGTTCTACAACAATTAGGAAATCAAAAAGAAAACTCTGATCCCTGCCCAAGATCTAAGAACTGCAAAAAGTACCCTAGAATTAGGGAGACAAATAAAGGCCGTGGTCTGGCCTGATTTAAAGGAAAGCCCCTAATCTCCTCTCGTTTTTCTGACCTTTCTGCTGATTGTGAGGTTTGCAGTAATTGGATAAGTAGTATACCTGATTACTTACCACTGTCAGAACTGAAGTGTATAAAGGCTATCATGTACATTAGTTCAAATTGACAATGGAAAGAGAAATTATATGTTTCCAAAAGAGAAATTCAAATTTGAGCCACACCAGTTATCACTAAAATACCAACAGGGAATAGTCTCTCAAAATAGACTACAGTAAGGGCCAAACTCGTAAGAGTTCGGGTATGTTTGTTTGATTTTGGTGTTTATATAATCATATTTCAAAATATAGACTTTAAAGTCAGGTACCTTATCTCATTCGTACCTACTATAGTGGCTGGTGAAGGGCAAACGCTTAGTAAGTGTTTTTAAAATATACCCGGAACTACCCTGAAATGGGAATACTTACCTGAGCTTAAGTCTCTGTGAGGTTTGGAGCTAGATTACATTCTTCACATAGTTACAGTACATTGTGTAAGATCTTTGGCTTGAATTCTGTAGATAATTAACAGTCCTCAAGCGATCAGGAAAAATGTCATGTCTAGAATGTCTTAAAATCTTAAAGACTTTCTGGAGCCATTGAATACGTTAAAAAATATTTTTGTCTAAATAATTTTGGGTTTAACATAGTCCACAGTACTGTACATTATGGGCAAATTTTACCCTTATGGCTCTATAGCACTGACAATAGCGAGTTATTAATCAAAAGTCTTTATGTACTTTTGCTAATACATAAAGCCATTGGGTAAAGCCATTTAAATGAGGTATAGTTTTTAGAGTAGCTGCACGCAACTTGTTCATAAATAAGGCTTTCTAAAAGTGCTACACACTTCAAGCTCTAGCATAATTAAGGAAATACCTTCAGAGAAATAGTTAAATATTTCCCATTTTGATTATTTCTACTGTAAAAGATTAAAATGAATTGGCATGTTGTTTTTCCCCAAATGTCCTTTAATCAGAGTTTCAAATTAATAGCTCCAGAAAGAGATGAACTAATGGCTCATGTTCAGTTTATATGAGAGCAGTAAGTATTATTTTAAAAGGGAAAAAAAAGGAAGAGAGCATAAAAACATAACAGATTTCAAATCAATTTAATCAAACAACTAAAAACAAGAAAAACCTCACATAGGGAGCAAAAACCTTAATATTACACAGACAGAACCAGAGTCAAATACATGAAATGAAACATTGAAGAGCATAATGCTTTTCTTTTTCTCAAGACTTAATCAGATACAAACAAAACTTTAAAAAAAAAGTGACCAAGCTAAGAAATTAGAGTATTTGACCAACCATCTTTAGTACAATTATCCTCTACATTAGTCTTATCTAAGCAAAGTTTCAAATTCTAAGATTTGATGATTTTCTTACCATTTGGGGTCCAACATTCACATTTATTGGTTCTAAGGTTTTTGGTAAAATCTTCGTTGGTGAGTTGGTGCTGGAAACTGGAAATGCAACAAACGAAATGTTACCTGAAATGATATGAAAACGCTGAGTTACTGTTCTGCAGTATCAAGGCCACCTTCGAAAGCCATGGTCCTAACCCCAGTTTTGCTTCAGTCATTTGTAACTATCATAGTAAGTAAATTATAAACAAGAAGGGCTTACTGAATAGTCATACCACCAACTGCTTTGTCGTAGTGAATACAATTAGTTCTGCTAAACAGGAAATCTGTAAATAAGTAGTTCAGTCTATTTCCCAATGTACTACTGGACTTTTGGATTTTTTTATACATAATGCAAAGCATAGTTTACACCAGAGTTGAGAAATCCAATTATATCTTTATTAGACATCCTAGAACAAAAAATGTATGAAGTATAACATGAACTAAAATAAACATCTAATATAATTTCTTTATAGTATAATACAAAATATTTATACTAAAAATTAACATTTTCAAAATACTGAGTTGGTAGTTTTTTGAGGTTTTATTACAATAGAGAAAAAAAGGTGCTACCTACCTAGTTTAATGATGTTGGAAATTGTGGATCTGTAGTGTTTTCAAGTGATTTCAACACTTTAAATTTTAAATTAAGGTAGCAAAGTACCACCCCCAAAATTAAAAGCCAACGAATAATTTTCTGAACTACCACATAACTACTTAAGTCCTCTGGACAAACTTCAGTCTATCCATGTTTCTTTTAGAAGGTGTAATCTAATATACAAAGGAGATCACCCGGGAAGTATGTGGAAGAGAGTCAAACTGAAACTCTGGGGGAAAAAAGCCAACATTTAGGAGCAGGACCAGAAAGGCACCTCCTTCTCAGTCTCTTTGCTCAGACAGCCCCCTTTCTTAGCTCTCCCAAAGCTTGCCCATACTCCTTAATCCCCTCCTCTTCTCTCCTAATTCTCAGCAGATAATCATTATCTCCTGTGGTAAGGAAATCAGACCATCAGGCTAAAAGACAGCTCTTCCTCAACCAGTGAACTTATCTGCACTCTCACATATTTTTACTTGATTTTCTCTGACTGGAAATTCTCATGTAGATTACTTCTTTCCTGTCTGCTCTACACTTTCTGTCTCAAGGATCCCACCCATCAATTATGTACTCTGTCTCCAGAGTTTTCAGCTTCATCACTGGCTCCTCCCCTTCAGTTTCTCTCTGCCCATCTGTCATGTATCATTTTCCCTCAATATCCAAGTTTTAAATATCAAATTATTTCTCTTTCTCAAGCTCCCTCAGTAAGACCCAGTACCCAAACCTGCTTCTCTTGCATGTTCCCAGTCTTGGCGTACAACTGAGCCTCGGTATATAATCATCATCCAGGCAGTGATCCACGCCAGAAATAATCAACCCGCTCCTCATTCAGCTGACCACCACGTCCTGTTTGTTATCTCCTTACCCTGGTCCCTTCATGCTGCGGGCACTTCTTTAATTGGGACCTTTATCAAATCTGGTTTGAATGCAACCATGAATATGCAGTGGAATTATCTGGGAAGCAATAAAAAATACCAATGCCTGGGTCCTACCCACACAGCTGCTGATATAACTGATGTGGGGCCAATCTGGGCATTAGACCATTACAAGTTCTCCAGATGGTTTCAGTGTGCAGCTCGGGCTGAGCACCACTGCTCGAACTGGATATCCTACTTCAAATAGCTTTCCTAGCCCCTCCACACATCTCTAACAAACCAGTCTTTCAACTGGCAAAATTGTTCTGGACACTCCCCTACCTGAGGTTTTCAAAGGTTTCACGACACTTCCTAAATGCCTTTCCAACTCCTCCACATCGCAGAGCTCCTGTTTGGAGATCTCATCCCTCCCTGCCTCCCACCCCAGCTTCAGCTACTCAACTCCACATGCAGCCTACTCTCCAATCAGATGAAATACTTCGCAGTTCCAGAAAGACCCCAGTTCAACCAACCTGGCTTTGGTGTACACACCTTTCCTTCTGCTGGGAAGTCTCTCCTCTCTGCTGGGACAACTCCTACCTCTTACTGTGCTTCCCCGAAAATATGACCTAGCCGGACAATCAGCTCTAACGTGTCTTTTGGAGCAAAAATTAATATAAGACCCGGTCTTATATTATGCAAGACCGGGTCTTATAGCAAAATAAGACTAGGTATTTATATTATATTATGTTATATTATATTATACTATATTATATTATACCCGATCTTGTATTACAGCGAAACAAGACCCGGTCTTATATTAATTTTCGCTCCAAAAGACGCATTAGAGCTGACTGTCCAGCTAGGTCTTATTTTCAGGGAAACATGGTAGCACTCAAAATGGGATTTCATACCATTTTCTGAGTTATTACTATGTACCAGAGTCTGGTCTAGAGGCTACCCCCATATACATCATCTCATTAATGCTTGGGACAACAGTGTGAAATATATCATTACTGACTCTATTTTACACATGAAGAAACTGAGATAGAACGAGGTTAAATGATTTGTACAAGTTCCCATAGCCAGTGAGGGCCGTGGCTCTACACTAAGTCTGTGCTGTGTTGCCTCCTCCTTAAAAGCTGTCCCCAGCCTCTGTGGTCTAGGCCCTGGATGCCCTTCTGAATCTGGATCATCATAAACTATTATCATTTACATGTAGTTCTACTATAAGTGGGCTGTGTCTCTCAGCTTTGTATCCTAGCGCCTGGTTTAGTTTCTGGCACAAAATAGTGCACAAAACTATAAAAACGGACTGATTAGCAAAGATTAGAGCTATTTCTTTTCCTCCTCTAGATGCCATAATTTCTGCAATGTACCCTAAATTGTATCTTTTCTCACTTTTTAACAGGTATCATAATTTATACTAAGTTTGAAATAAATTTAAACACCATGTCCTTTGTTTACTGTTTTTGAAAACATGACTGAACAACCAGTATTATGAAATAAAGTTTCCTTACGCTGTCACTGTACAACTGATTTGTTTATATGACATGTATATCTTAACAATTGCTAAAGATTAAGGTTATTATCAGAACTCCCCAAATACGGACCTGCTGAAAAATCCCTCTAACTGGAGGATAATAATCCATGATTCTAGGGGAGGAACAGCTATGTAGGTGACAGACACCTGCCATAAACTCAGTCCCAGGCAGGAGAGGAACACACCACAGAACATGTGAGGCAGAACACAGCTCTGAAAATGTCTGGCTCGCAGATGGTTTTTTAAAATGACCTCAATGCTGCTGAAGGTTTAAGATGATATCATCTCTGATACACTGTTTTAGAAGCAAAAGTCAAAAACTTGCCAAGAAAAAAAGAAACAGTGAAACAAAAAAAGATAATTAAGGTCAGAGAACAGGTTGACCCTAATTTTAAACCTAATACTAAGGAAAATTAAGAATATAAAACTTTGGCCAAAAACAAAAAAAGAAACATCATTAAAGCCAGATCTGTCATGCCAGTTAATACCAACAGAAATAGAGGGAACTTAATAAATTTGACAAATCGATTCTAAAGCATATCTGAAAGAGTAAAGGCAGAGAACAGCCAAGAAAATTTTGAAAACAGGAATAACGGGGAAAAGGGAAACTTCTACCCTACCAGATTTCAAAATTACTACATAGCTAGAGTGATTGAAATAAGAGGATATTGGCTAAGAAGCAGATAAAGAAATTGACAAAATAGAAATTAAAGTCCAAAAATTACTTCACTTATATATGAAAATTCTATATATGGTAGAGATAGCATTTCAAATCAATGGGGAAAGAATGGAGTACTTAAAGAAATATTGTTGAGACAAGAAATTGTCCCTTTGGATAAAAGAAAGATTAGAGTTCACTTTCTCATCTTACACAAAGATAATTCCAGAAAGGTAAAATATTTAACTATAAAAATTAAAACCATAAAAGTATGAGAAGAAATGTAGTAATTTTTTTATAATTTGGGGATGAGCAAGCCCCTTCCAAGCATGTTACAGAATTTAGAAATCTTAAGTAAAAACAGAATTGATAGATTTGACTACCTAAAAGTAAATATCTAAGTAGCAAATGACCCAATATACTTAAAAGACAAATCTAAGAGTTGGTAAACATATTTGCAACACATAGGTCATTAGATTATATCCTTAAAAAATTTTTTTATTTACTTAACTTCCCACTTAAAAGTCAACAGCAATAAGATAATATGTCAATATAAAAATAAGCTGAGTACATGAAGAAATGTAAATGTCAGTGATTCTATGAAAAGATGCTTGATTTTAATAATGAAAAAAATAACGAAAAAACCTTTTTCATCTACCAGATTAATAAAGATTCAAGTTTGATAATGCTTGAGTTGGTAAAGGTGTGGTGAACTGGGTATATTTTTAAAATATTTACTTGGCACCTACTACATATACGTCAAATACTAATGCTAAGCACTACGGATATTCAGTGCAAGTGACGTGTCCCCTGCACTCCAGGGGCTAATAATACACTCTGTCGGTGGAGGGAGCCCTGAGAGCCTTTCTGGAGGGCAGTATGACAGCATAAACTGGGTATTAGAGCACAAAAGTTTAGAAAGTGCTTTAAAAACAATTATACACACGTTAAAGCCTCTTTCCACCTCAGCGGCTGCCCTCCATTGCCTAAGTGGCAAGCTGACCCCTGGCCTTTGCAGCAACATCACAATTAACAACGTGCATACCCTCTGACCAGCAATTCTGCTGCTGGATACATATCCTGATAAGCTAAGCAGGTAAGAACAATTATACCTGTCCTAGGATTGCAGCACTGTGGATAAAAGCAAAAACCTGGAAACAATTTAAATGTTTAACCATCTTCTGGTACATGTATATGATGGAATATTATACAGCCCCCAGCCCCATACAAGTCCGTATTGCTATGGAAAAATGTTCCCATTATAAGAGAACATGATTAGTATGATTCCATTTACCTCAAAAACTACATATACACATAAGGTTATATATAAAAAAAAAAATCTGGCAAGATAAACAAATTTAATAGAGGTTAGCTCTGGTGAGCATATGAAGGAATGTTTCACTTTGTTTAATACTTTTTTATTACTGAAAAAAACATTTTATGAACATGCATGCACTTGTTTTATAATTTAAAAAGCTACTGCCCCTCTGAAGGAAAAGAAAAGAGAGAAAGCGAGAATCAGCCACAGCTACTGAAACAAGATGAAGGTCTATAAATAAGGTATCTGTGTTTTTTAATTACTAAAAATGAAATCTGCTTTAGAAGCAGTTAAAGGGGCTCCACTGGGATTTCAATAATTGTAAAATCCAGAAATAAAAGCCATGTATGTATTTAGATATAATTTACTTTCATCAAATTAACTAGGTTCAAAGCAGAAATACTTTTTTTTTTTTTTTTTTTTTACTCAAAAGGACATGTAAATATCCTTTAACCTATGTGAATAGGTTAAAAACATCCAGTCTCCCAAAAATTCAGCCAGGTTAAGACAAGTAAACCAAACCAAGTCTAAACAATTGTTCCTAAGTACTTGGCCTTAATTCCTAGCTTCTTGGCAACAGGGGCCTGACACTGTCCAGAAGCCAATTCCTGGCACTTGATGCATTTACTAAAAACAAAAATTTAGAGACCTGCCTGGATTTTGGTTCTGGCAATTCCCTGAATTAACTAAACGAGATCAATCACCCAGGGAAGGAGCTAGGAAAAAGAGCATTATGCCAAATCTTGGCACAGGCACAAAATTTAGGCTCAAATTTTATTTCATTTTCTTGAGTAAA
This sequence comes from Rhinolophus sinicus, assembly GCF_036562045.2. NCBI lineage: Eukaryota > Metazoa > Chordata > Mammalia > Chiroptera > Rhinolophidae > Rhinolophus > Rhinolophus sinicus. The sequence continues at coordinate 39,547,531 of NC_133759.1, forward strand.
TGGAATCTTTCTGTTTTCCATTAAAATCGTCTAGACACCAAAGATTGCTTTCACTCATAATTCTTTAGGGGGTTCCAGTTCCAGTTAATCACCTTCAATATGTCCAATTAAAATGAAAAAACTCAGTCAAATAATTGTAGTTTGTCTACATGACGCCAGTATATTTTTTCACAGCACTGACTTTCTGGGAAAAAAAATTTTTTGTTCTTTTTTTTGCCTGCATTAGCTTTTGGAAAACCCTTCTTAACCCAAGGCTGTATCACATCCTCCTAGAAGAACCAAATTAGTAACTTACTACGGGGAAAAAATATACCTATTTTATGAGTTTGTAAATATGTCAAAGCAGAAGTAGTGTTACATCCCATATGTACAGGGTCCACCTTCACAGGACAAGCTAACCTACAGCCTTAAATAAACATTCAAAAATGACCTAAACTGTGGTAGTGTATATGTCTGTCAAACGTTAATTCTACTGCATATAAATTATACCTTAATAAAAAAATGATGGGAAGAAGCAACTGGGGCAATTTCATATTTATTAGTAAAAGGCCAATTATAGATTATACAACGCTCTTGCTTTTTCCTCTTCTGTTACCTCATTTGGAGCTATTTTTTAAACAGGTAGTTCATGTATTTGTCTAAATTATATCCCCAGCTACTGTCTCTTGTAAATCTCCTGCATCATCACAATCTTGCCCTCTCCACTAGAGTATTCTCATCAGCACATAAACACGCATTATTTCTTTCATCTAAAAATAAAATATATTTTTCTTAACCCTGCACAGCTCTTTGGCTACCAAACTCATCATTTCTGTTGCTCTCTACAGCAAAACACAAAAATCTGTCAACGTTTGCTATCTCTACTCTTTTTCTTTCATCCACTCCCATTTCTCCCCACCCAACTTCATGGAAACAGCTTTTGTCAAGACATGTCCATGTTGTTAAATCCAGTGGCCAATTCTCAGCTTTCAACTTACCTTAACCTACCAGCCATATTTGACACTCCCCGACCTCCCACCTTCCTTTGAAACATTTTTCCTTTGGCATCCAAACTACGACTCCCTATTGGTTCTCCTAACTCACTGGCTTCTCCTTCTCAGTCTTGATTGCTGACTCCTCCTCTCTAAAAACACCTCGGAGCTCCTCAGTGTGGTCCTCCCGCTCTTCTCAGTCAGCACGTCCTCACTAGGTGATCTGATGGTTCCCATGTGTACTTCTCCAAATCAAACCTCTCTCCTGAACTTCAGATGCACACATCCAGTTGTCATTTCTCATATCTCCATTTTGATGTTTAATAGGTACCTTGAACTTAACATATCCAAAATCTAACTCCTGACTGCTCCCCGTCCCAATTCACTGATCTATCCTGTTGGCTCTATCTTTAAAATACATCCAGAAGAGAACCACTTCTCATGCAGTCCACTGTTATCCCTCTGGTCCAAGTCACCATCTCTTGCTTGAATTATTACATCTTCCTTATTAACCTGCTTCTGCATTTCCCCCCACCCAGCTCCATTCCCATGTTCTCCAATACAGAAGTCACCAGACACGCGTGGCTAGGAAGCACTTGCAATGAGGTTGGTGCAAGTGGGATCCTGAATTTTAAATTTATTTAATCTTAATTTAAATTTAAAAACGGAAGCAGTATGAAATATTTCCCCATTAAATACAGTTCATTGTTTTGGTAATACTACATTTCAACATTTCACTTCAACTGTTGAAAATTTAGCATCTAAATTGAGACGTGCTCTAAGTGTAAAATAGCATCAGATTTTGAAGGCTAAGTACCCAAAATATGTACAATAGCTCATTGATCACTGTTTATGTTGATATACATGCTAAATATAATGTTTCAGATATAGTTGCTTAAAAAAACTATCATTAAAAATTAATTTTACCTATTTCTTTTCACCATTTTAAATGTGGCCACTAGAAAGCTTTGAATTATACCAGAGGCTCGTATTATGCTAGTGAACAGCACTGTTGTATTCCCCATGCAGCAGCCTGAGCAATCCTGCTACGCAGAGTAGTTCTCCTCACAACCCTCCAGGTGGCTCTGCATCTGCCAGCATGAAGTGCTCATGACTTCAGACGCCTGGGTCACCTGTGCCACCTTCCTGACCTCGTCACCTGCCAGTCTCCCCGACTTCATTCCACTACATCTGCACAGGCTGCTGTGCTGTTCCTCAAAACATGCCAAACAAATTTCTGCCTCATGGTCTTTGTTCTTAATAGTTTCCTCTGCCTGGAACGTTCTTCCCCCAGCTATCTATGTACCTTGTTCCCCAGCTTCCTTCAAGTCTCTGCTCGGTCATCACTGCACCAGAGATGCCTGACCAGCTTTTATCAGCACTTCCTAACTGACTGCGATTTTGCACCAGAGTACAGGCAGACTTCAGAGATACTGCAGGTTCAGTTCCAAATCACTGCAATAAAGTGAGTATCACAATAAAGTGAGTCATAATCCTTTTGCTGGTGGAGGGTCTTGTCTACAATTTGTAAAAACAAACAAACAAAAAACACACAACATCTGTGAAGCATACTAAAGCAAAGCATACTAAAGCAAGGTACGCCTGTACTTATCTCTACATGATATAGTGTATATTTAGTTCCTACGAAATCATGTCAATAGCCCACCCACTCTCAGAATATTAAGCTCTTCGAGGACAGGGGCTTTGTTATCTCATTTACTGCTGTATTTCCAGCACCTAGCACAGGTGCTTGGGATAGCAGAGTTCAACAAATATTTGTTGGGTGAATGAATGAATGAATGAATGATGGAAGCATATGATATAAATTCATGAGACAAGAGTATATAGTGAAAACTAAGTCTCATCCTACCCCCAACCACCACCTAATCATTCCCTCCTCTAGTGACAGCTACTGGTGCCAGTTCATATATAACCTCCCAGAAATATTCTAGACATATATAAACATTTATGAATAAATATCCTTTTTTCCTTACACATATGGTTGAATACTGTATCAGTTTGCACATTGCTTTTTTTCCTACTTAATAATACTGTACCTACCTTAGATGTCTTTCCATACCTGTACATGTAATTTGCCTCAACATTTACTTTGTTAGCTACATAGTATTTCTTTTTATAGCTACAGCAGTTTACTTATTGAGTCCCTTAACAATGGAAAAGCTTTTAGGATTATAAATATTTTGAATAGTAAAACTTTTAATTACTACAAATAATACTGCAATGTCTATACATACATCTTTATACACACTGGTTGTACCAATTTGCCTTCCCTTCAGAAACGTATAAAAGTGTCCATTTCCACATATCCTTGGCAACTCAGTGCTAATCAAAGCTTATTTCTGTCAATTTTTAGGTTTGAAATAGTATCTGATTTTGATTCTATTTTGGTTTTATTATTATGAAGAAGGTTGACTTGTTTTAGTTAAAAGTCATCTAAACTTTCCTTCCTGAGAATTATGTCCATCTTCCTATTGGCTGTTGATTTCATTGGTAGACCCTCTTTAAATATTGAAGGAATAAGTATATTCTTTGTTATACCTGCTGCAAATATTTTTTCCAATTTGGCATTTGTCTTTTGCTTTTATATATGATTTCCTCTGCACATTAAAAAAATTGTAGTCAATTTATAGTTCTTTCCTTTTGTGACTTTAACATCATACATAAAAAGGTCCGTAAGTATATTTAAATATAAAAATAAAGGAAGTCAGAGTAACTGCAAAATCTATTCTCTTTCCTCCCCACCCTGGAGATGTACACAGACATGCTATACATATTTTACTTATCTTCCAAGTCTTGTATTTCCAGTGGGATATGCTGTACTTTGAAAGCAATTATCTTTGAAAGTCAGATACTAAGACTGTATTAAATATCCTCCATGTTTTCTTATAATACTGTAATGCCTTCATTTTAAATTTTACATCCTTGACCCATCACCTGGGATTTATTTGATGTGAAAAGTAAAAGAACCAAATTTTCCCCCGATGGCTACTTCTAATGAATAACCTATTCCCTCTCCCCCAGGCTGACATGAAATGCTACCTTGATCGGTTTACTTATCTGGGTCAATTTATTGACTTTCTATTCTGCTCCACTGATCTGCTATTTATGTGACAGTGTCACACGCTTTATTTCATTCACGATGAACATCTCCACCATAGAATAAGCAGTCAGAAAGGTCAGGCATTTCTTCCCATGCCACCCTTTTAACTACTTGTTTAATTACTGTTTTAACAGACTATTGATGCACTGCAGATATATTACTAATGAGATCAAGTCACAGGTTGATTCTGGAGTAGGCTAATTCATTTTGCACACAGAAAAGATTGCACAACCTTCAAACAGTGCTTCTCATTTCAGCCAGCCATCTAGGAAGCAATACATGTCACTGAACACAGTGGACGGGGGAGAAATGATTCACATGGCTCAGGGGATACCTGTCACCTTTACGGAGAACAATATCTCAGGCCCAACAGATCAGTAGCACTATCTTCACAAATGAAACACATATTAATAACTCATAATTAATTAGAAAAGACAGCATATCTAACTGGAAATTGCAAACCTGTAAGTAAAATACAGCATACATACCCGTGTACAATGTGTATTTCAGGAGTGGGGGGAGGGTAAAGGTAAGTAAATAAACCTTGCAGTTACTGACTTCCTTTATTTTTATGTTGAGACGTACATCTTATTTTTAAGTTTTCATTCTATTTATGGTGAGCTACGAGCGTAGCTGGAATGTGCATTATCTATCTGCACATGATAACCATCATGGTGTATTTTGTTGCATTTGTATCCAATCATGTTCACCAAACTTCCTCAGATTAAATCCAAAGGCCATCACCATTACTAAACTTTTTACCTTGGGTGACCCCAACATCGCAGTAAATGTGAGGGGCGAGAAACAGAAGATGAAAGTTCATAATATCTCCAAAGCATAATGATCAAAATGACCTCTAGAACCACCCCCTCTGTATTTGGTTCCAAAATGGAAATCGGGCATCCTATAGTACACAGATAAGGACAGAAGATCTGAAATGCACATCTCATAGGCATGGAAGCAAAAACCTGGACGTTTCTGCAGCTGTCAGAACACAGGACTTCTAGGATTCCCTCAACTGGACCACCTAACCAGAATCTTCCCATGAACCAAAGAAAAGATCCTTGGAATGTCCATAACAAGAAATAGCCCTATAATCCTAAGGGCATACTCCTAAATGGGCCAATAAATCTTGTGTGTCAATCTTTCCCACATACTTTCCCTAGAGGATCAAATCTGTTCTCTCAGCTTTGATAAGCATTTTTACTTGGAGGACACCTTTTAAAAACATTAGCAAGCTCCTTCTTTATCTGGTATCCAGAACCATAAATGCCCTGGATGCTTCAATGTGAAAGGAGGAAAAAAAGAATTCTTTCTTCATCTTCCCGCATGCCAGGATTTAAACAGTACTTCTTCATTTCTTAAGTGAACCCCTTCATTCAAGCTCTGGTATCTGGACTATTATAATTGCTTTCATTTAGTTCATCAGACCTCAAAACTAAAAGATCTTAGAAATCATTTAATCCATTCGCACTAGGTTTCTTTTGTAGAACCTTTCTTTTTCAATATTTTTTAAATGTCCGTCCAACAACATTTGTGTCATTTACAGATTTGATCCTGCTGCTTTTCCCTGGCTTCTTTATCTATAGTGAAAACATGTCATTTTGTCCCTTTTTCTATTACCTTGCTCAGTCAAATAAACCTTTTAATTCTTAATTTTATCATTTCTTTGCCACCTGTTTAATTAGAATTTCCCATTTTAGGATAATATATCTTCTGGTTAATGATTGAATGAGTTTACCATGTGGCCTCAAACAACTTGGTTCTTCCAACCCTTCACAGCAGTTCTTCCCAAATGTGCCTCGTTATAAAATCCAAAGGTGGTGAGAGGCCTGGGAGAGGACAGTGTCCCTTTTATTCAAAATACACATTCCTGGGCTCCACGAGACACCTCAAGAATCAGAAACTGGGGGGAATGTGTATTGTTAACAAGTGCCTCAGATGAGGCTTACATCAGGCAAGACCCGGAAAGACTGCGGTAGATTCCCTTTTCCTCCTTTTTCAAACCAAGGAAGCAATGGAATGTAAGTGGATTCTTTCTACTACACTTACCTCTATTTTCATTTTAAAAAGAGAAAGGGCTTTGTGACCCTTATTTCTTCAGTCTCTTGTTCTTAAATGTTATATACATATACATATACATATACATATGCATATACATATATATATATATATATATATATATATATATATATATATATATATATGTTTTTTCAATGTTTAGCCTATTTTCAACCACTCCTTTTAGCACCATCATCACAGCTAGGACACCCAGCAGATGGCACACAGACACTGTTTGCATGCCCAGTGAGAGAGGGAGCTTTCGGAAAGCAGCACATTTTATCTTGTACCAACAGCCACTGAGTGGCTCGAGTAGATGAAGGCAGCGGGTGCAACCACAAGGACCAGCATTTCTGAGTGTGAGAACACCCACGGGCTCTTAATTGTAAATCATTCTCGTGAAGAAGCCCACAACCCTTCTGAGATGGAACCCTGCTCCAGACAGTATTAAAGAAATCGTTTCAAATTTACAGTCAAGAGAGATGTTTTTCAAATATTTATAAAAGGTGCCAATGACTGTAGAGAGATCTAGAATTATAAAGTTGTGTTCTTAAAATAAATTTAAAACTTTAGGACACAAACTCAAAAAGACCAAAGACCCATGAATTAGTTTCAAAGCAGTTCTTTCTATTCCTTAGCCAATAAAAAAGGGTCTCATTCAATATTGCGATGTTATCAATATTTTTATTTCAACACGTTCTATTTGAGAGATATTATTGAAGCTACATTTAAATCATACTGTGAAGAGCAAGAAATCTTAAAGCTAGGTATCAACATTAACAAAATCTTTTGTATTAAAATCTTATCCATTAAGAGATTTTGCAAACTTTTCTAAGTAAGTTCCACTGGATCTACCTGGCACACAGTAAGTGCTCACTGAGCAGCCTTTTCATTTTTTTGTCAGAGAAATGGCCAAGAGAGTTGCCAAATGGCAACTCAAGTGAGCAAAGTGCCCAAAAAACAAAGCCCCCTGTGCTGATGAATGCCAGTTTTAGAATCAACATCCAAAAATTCATTTGAAAATCGGCTGCCTAAAAACTTGGTACAAAGAAATAATGCTACTATATGATAGGTTCCTGGATCCATTTGCACAACAGTTAACTTGTAATATACTTAAAGCACAATACTTGTACTATTTTCTCCTAAATAATAATATAAAGAGTTTTTTTTTGTTTTGTTTTGTTTGTTTTCAGAAAAATATAGGCATCAGACAAATCTTCCCTCTGACCTTCACCCAGATGAGAGAGTTCTAGGTAGCCATTAGTTGTTTCTAATTGCATACACATGTGTAAGGCAGAGAAAACATCTCACTCACTCTTTGGGTATTCTGACTTGGAGAACAACTAACAGGTACAGGTCAGATTCCCCAGACCTCAGTTTTGTGCTAAGAGTTCATAATAAGGTGAGAACCACAGACACCTCACTCCCAAGCCTTCTTTCAGTATATTGCTCTTAATTTGAAGGGTTAACAGTGTCAATTATTTCTGCATTGCTGTGGCTAATGTTGTTTTCCTCGTTATGTACCTTATCATCAGTGCCTACATTTGTAATCATAAGTGACACGCATTTTTGATAACTACAGCCTATAATGCTGTCATAGTTATATATCCCATGTGGGGCCAACTTTTTTTTTAGAGCTGTCTATTCCATCAAAGTTATATATTCTTTGGTCAAAATTCTAAAAGTTCTTACTTTAGCCAAATCTATAGTTTATAAATCCATTCTAAACTCCATGGAAGTTATTTTCCGTATCTTAGGGAGGAAAAATGACCTGCTACATATTGCTAGTCCTTAAAAAAGCAAAATGCGCACAGATCAACTGTAGAATATCTTAATCTGAATTGAAACAATGATCGGAAAAGCTTCAACATCTCTAAATTCTGTCATCATGATTTGAAGCAAAGAAAATCTTCGGGGCAGCTCATATATCCTAATTAAGAGCAAGAGAAAATGTTAATAATCTCCTTGAATGTTGATGTATTTTCCAGTCTTCTCCTTAGATCAATTAAACATTTAGAAAGCCACTTAATATTTGCTTCATACATAAATTTTGAACTATGGTTCAAAGAATTTTTTTGGCTATTACATAGTATTACTAATTTTACAGTGTAGGGTATGGCAAATTTTTAATTAGTGCCTAATATGTGAACAATCTGGCACACTGGTTTTACAAGAGTTAACTTTTAAGGAATTACATAAAATTATAACGTGTATTAAATGCACACTTTCCAAGAGCATAGAACTTCTCTTAATGTTACTAGTAAAAGGAAAGGATTTTACTTTACTCATTATGAATTCCACAAATTCAAATTTTTAAATTTTGACTGCTCTCAGTGCATGCATATTGCTTGCAAGCTCTTCCTACTCTTTTGAGCAGACAAACATTCATTCTCCTTTCCACTAGCAACCATATCTAAGCTTACTGTCTTTCTTTTTAGAGCCAAACTGCAACACATCATTTCAAATAAACTCAAAATGTTTCTCCCACATTTCCTATTCAAAGATTTTCTGGAATAAATCTCATGCTTCTCATTGAAGATAAAATGATCTATCACTATATGCAAATGTTTCATATTGCAATTTCATTTTGAACCTATTGTGCAATTACAAACTGTTGCAACTCAATATTCCTTATATTTTTATTGCTTAATTTTCCCCCTAATATTCTATATGAAGTAATAACCCTTTTTTCCATAACTTAAATGCACTAAAATTAACTTTCGCAAATTTCCATTAATTACACATATTTTTAAGACAAAATAAAAAAATTCTGAATATAAAAGAATTTAAATGACGAAGTTTTATTTATTCACTGATTAAGTCAGATTTATGACCTCCCCTCCCCATTTCAGCTACTGGGAATTTTGAATGAAACAACCTCAATTGTAACAGAAGAAACATCTGTTGCTTTTTTTCATCAGGGCTTTCCTAACTGAAAGAAAGGCTCTGCCTGACCTACTCTCCCACTCCCCCTCCTCACCCACCCTAAGTTGCTTAAAACTTTTTTTTTTAAGTAAATGTATTATTTAACATTTTACTGTATCTACTTAAAATGTCATTGCTTTAGAAACATTCACTTCCTTATTAAAGTGCAAAGAATGAGTAAATGTTACATACATCAAAAAACAAGAGATGTGACTGGTAGACTATTAATTGTAACTACAATGCAGACTTGAAGCGTCTACTTGAAGTGATGAACTCGATCAAGTTGTCATACATTCCCTGCTCACTCAGTATTGTTTAGGGTTAGGATTTTCTTCACAGTCCCCAGATTCATATAGGATCTTGCATGCTATATTTTCTTTGCCAATCCAGTGCTAACATAATGGCAGTCACTACCCCAAGAGGCAGACACCAAATGGTGCCACCCACACTCTCACACTGTGCCTCATAATAAACCATAAAGCAGTGGAATGCACTGGCCCCTTTATGAGCAAACAATGCCCGAGCTTCATTAGAATACAGCTGACATTTTCAAAGCACAAATACTTTGAAGAAAAATGTACTAGGAAAAAAAGAGAAAAAAGGAATGAAACAGCTATAAAAGCTGAAATTCTTTTTTTAAGTGTCAAGTTTATTCTAAGAAACCTGAGGAAGCATATTTTGCTGTTGACAATTTAAAAGTTTTCCTAAATGGAAAAAACATATAGTTGAGGGCAAAGCTTATTTTATTAACTACAGGAAAGAAATGAAAGTAAAAACTATCACTGGAATTGCATTCACAAGTCATAATCATGAGTACCTTTAAAATTATTCATTTCCTCAACTGATTCCTTACTTCTTAAACAAAGAAAACTGAGCTCCAGAATTATTTTCACATTTTAATTGATTTAATATAAGTAACTGAGTGATAAACTAAGCTTACTCTACCCCTCCCCCCCTGCCCACCCCAACCTCCATACTCTGTAGTTTTCCTGTCTGCAACAAGCAAGGACGTCTTGAATTCAGCTTGCTCCTGGCTATTTATTCATTTAACATTGCTGCTGTTGAAAGAATATAAAATAAGCACTGTGAAAACTCACCCAGCAGTATGAAACAAAATGATCTCTCTTACCTGGTCTAAAGAAGCATGCCTCTCACTGCAGTACCAACAACACTCTACAGTCTTTGTTACCATTCAGTGGAAACTTGAGACTGTGTTAGACATAAGCAATCGAGCTCAGAAAGCTCAATTTAAAATACTTCTCAGTAAAACTAAAAAGATGCTCAAGAAAACTGTTTAATTAACTGTCTTTCAGAAGACATATGAATACTATCTAATGCAACAAAGACACTTCAAAAGAAACCTATAGTGCAGGTCTTGAGAGGCGCTGGGGCCTTTTTAATGTAGAATTTTGCTTTCTTATTAAAGGAGGTTGTTTAAAAAAAACAAAAAACCTTAAAATAAAAGTGGTAAAACGATAAAATGCCTAGCTCCTACCTAACATTTTTCTAAAAATCACTTGAATTTTAACTAGCTAAAAAATAAGATTAAACTTACTCATTAAACCTGCATAATTCGCATTATACATGTCAGAGTATTTGCAGGCTCCAAAGCAGTCACAAAGCAGGAGACCTTAATGCATCTTGAAAGCAGAGCCAAAGTACCCTGAGTTTCAGAAGAAAAAAAAAAAAAAAAGGAGGAGAAACTCTTGAAAAACTGGTCGGGGCTTTTCAACCTGTAATAACTGTACAGCTCTTTGGGGAGGAAAAAAAAAGTTCTGGTCCTGCCCCCTGAGATAGGAGGCTATGCTTCAATGCCAAAATGAATGACAGGCCCATTTCTGATATCAACAAAGAGCAGCTTAGCTGTGCTCCATTTTTTTTTTTTTTTCACTTTCTCACACAGTTAAAAGTTTTAAAAATTTCAGTTTAGTACCTTTATATCTAGTATTAAGTACGTTCCTTCATTTTCTCAAGAGAGAACCCAATTATGTTGTCCTAGATTTTTTTTTATGATTAATTAAAAGTATATACCTAACCATCTTACTCACTTTTTCCTAGGAAGGAAGCCGAACAAAAGATGACCTCTTAAGTTGCGTTACAAATCTACCCTTTGCAATATCAGATCCCCATATGACTAATTATTAGAATTTTATAAGATTTTCCTGCACCCTGATATGCAGGCACAAGGAGAAACAAAAAGTATTTAACAAGCACAAACATAAGGTAACTGAGATTATAAAATTTTCAACTAGCTAGATGTAAAAATTATTTGCTCAAGTACATGTTTAGGATTATACAAATTCAAAACAAACCCATCAATCAACAACATATATTTCCTGAATGCCTGTTATGAGCCAAACACTACTTTGACTCAGGGGATAAAGCGGTAAACACAACAAAAGCTGAACAAAATCCCTGTCTTCAGTGAGCTTATTAGTTTATATCTCAACTCCCTGAGAGTAGGACTCTCCTAAATGACTAAGGTACCTTTGTTATTTGATTAGTTATCATCTAATCTGAACCATGCCCCTCTGAAAGCATGCCTTGGCAACAGCTCCAGGAGGGCAGGGATTCTGTGCTTTGTTCAGCGTGTACCCCAGTATCTACAACACTGCCTGTTAGACACTCAAACATATACTGAATTAAACAGATCAAAGAGAACTTTTTCTCAGTCAAACTTTTCTGTGCAAACAGACTAGTATGTACCATATATTATACTTACACGCATAGAGAAATATACTATAGGGTGTACATTAAATTGGGTTACAGATATATTCATTCAAAATTGAAAATACAACCTATGTGGCTTTGTATCTTTTTAGATTCTAAAATCTGTTTTCTCTATCAGCTGTGAAGGCCTCATAATATCTGAGTGGAGGAATTGGTTAAAATTCTATTCCCTAAATTTTTATGGACTATCAGATTTCAGAGGAGTTTTGAGTAAAAAAAGAAGAAATGTGGAAATTACACAGCATCCGATCAGTTTTGTGTATTAAAATCTTACATGTTTACATCCACTTACATACCCATATCAAAAATAATGTTAAACTCCCCATCGTGCTTCTCATCATTCTTGGTTGTCTTCCAGAAACCACACCTCTAACCTGTCAGATCAGCCAGAAGTGCTCACCATGTTACCCAAGGCCAGGCTACTCAGGGACTAGATACAGTCACACCTACTCTGTTACAGTCTTACAACAAAAAGAAATTAAACTTCCCAGTCCTCAAGTACACTCGCCATACTTCTAAATAGCAGAGCATTCCCTCCCCACCCCACCCCGACCCCTTAGAGCTGGACAATGATTACAAGTTCAAATATAAACTACCTGGAATATTCACACATTAGTTAGTATATGTTCTAACAATCAACCCAACAGCAACTCAAGGTCAGGAAGACACATGATGACTGAGGTCAAGTAATAGATAAAGCAAGGTGGGGCCTTACTTTAGTAAATAGGATTCCGTTGTTCCCGCGGGAGCCATTTTTCTTTCCCCTCGCTATCATTCATTCTTTCCTTCAACAGTTACTGAGTACCTACTGCGTGTTATGGCACTGAGCTAGACAGCAAGTTGCCCTGCTCTTTACTGTCTACTCCACAGATCTGCCCTTAAGCCCATCTCTATTCTTCCATGTTTCCTTCTCCTTGTTTGCCTTCCTTGGCAGTGTCCTTTCTCCCGTTTCAATTCTTTACTCACACTGCCCTTCAACCTACTCCCAAACCTTTCTCAGCAGGCAGCATAATCACTACCTTCTGTGTTCCTTTTCAAGTGTATGACCCATTGCGGGGAAATCCATGAGTCTTTTCACTGGCATAATAAAACGCATCTTATGTAGGTCTTCTCAAATAATTTCTCCTTAGTCTTACACAGAAAATCCACTTAAGCATATTATTTACAACTACTGATTATCTAGAAAATACCAAAGGGGGCTAGGCATTCTCTCGCCCAGATTTATAAGCTAATTTATTTGGAGTGTGCTATGTTTCTTGGCAACCACATTTTACAGATACATTTTATTGCAAAGGCAGAAATGACACTATGATAGCACAATGATAGTTTTTATTTGCCCCATTTCTGCTAAATATAACGACCTTACCACATCCATATTATGGGGGAATGGAAATTAGCCATGCTGATTTCCTACACATACGTATCAACATTTTCAAGTAAAATGTCTAACCTCTCTGATGAGGACCCGTAAAGCAAAGGGTTCCTGCTACCCCTTGCATGGATGAATGCTGGTTTCTTAAAGGTATCATACCTTTAAAGGTAACTTCACCTTCGCTTGCTCCTCTTCCCTTTTCCAACTCTTAAATACAGACATCTTTCAAGGTTCTGTCCTTGATGCTCCTTTCTTCAAGGTTTACATACCCTCTTTGGAAAGAAAACATTGCCTGTTTTTACGACTTTATCACCTCTATGTAGATGACTACAGAGATTTCTACTAGCCCTAGCCTTCTCTGTTCTGCTCTCCTCTGAATGCTTTTACAGTTGCCTATTGGACCTCTCTGTCTACACGTCTCACAGCTCAGCTTCTGTACTGAACATCTTGTCCACCTTCCCAACCCAGCCCATCTTCCTGTGTTCCCACCCTTGTTAAAGGCATCATGCCCAGAATAGAAAGTGATTTTTCTATTCCTGCCTCTTCCTCACCATCCAAATACCCACATTGTTTCCAGTTTTGTTTTGTTTTTTCTAAAACGCACACCAGGTCCCCGGTTTAAAAACAAAACAAAACAAATAAGAAATACAACTTCTGATGATCCCGCGATGTCTACAGATACAGTATCAAACACAGTGGTAGCCTTAGCCACATATGACTATTTAAATTTAAACTGATTAATGTTAAATAGAATTAAAAATTCAATTTCCCAATTACTCTAGACACATGTTAAGTCCCCAATAGCCACATGTGCCTAATAGCTACTGTGTTGGACAGCACAGATACAAAACATTCCCAACATCACAGAAAGTCTAAACATCTCTGGTCTAGATAATAACAACAAACTACTTAAGAAAATAGTCTTAACTTTTTCTCAATCTGGCCTCAATCTACCATGTTTCCCCGAAAATAAGACCTAACCAGAAAATAAGCCCTAGCATGATTTTTCAGGATGACATCCCCTGAACATAAGCCCTAATGCGTCTTTTGGAGCAAAAATTAATATAAGACCTGGTCTTATTTTCGGGGAAACATGGTATCACCTTTCTAACTTTACTTTCTACCAAAATCCCTATGAATGCTTTAGCAGATTATTCAACTGAATTAGTGAAGCCCAGAGAATCAAGTGGAAGGCTTTACAGGATGAGGGAGGCATATGCCAGTACTTCAGAGAAGGACCTATGGGAGGGAAAGAAACCAAAGATGTTTGAGAGGACAGAAATAGTTCACTAAAGCCCCTCCAAGTTAGGAAGCAATGGAACTGTAGACATAGGATTTTAGCCTTAGAGAAGAAATATGGTACAGTAAAGAAAGCATGAGCATTGCAATCAGAACTCTTCATCCAAATTCAGGCATTAATTTAATTATAAGGCATAGAAACTCAACTCAAACTAGTTTGACTTTAAAGGAAATTAGTTGGCTCAACTGGCTCATGGAATGCAAGAAAGGGTTAGATAACCAAACGAGGAGGGTCAGGGATGCAGCTAGGTCTTAGGAAGTCTGGAGTGGCCAGGATTCTGTCTCCCTCCCTCTGTCTTGTCTCAGATTTTCTCTCATGTCAGCATCATTGTCTCTCACTATATAGATCAGCATTCTTCACATGCTGGGAAACATGGCCATTAATGTGTCCCTAGCTTTACATTGTACAGATTTCATTAACCCTCTCTCTCATCCAAGGCTTTAAAATACCAGGAAGACATTCATGGGCTAATCTTGGGTCAAGTGCTCATCTTGACTAATGAAATATTATCAAAGTGATGAGGTACTAGGACAATCAACTGTGGTCAGAAGGACATAATCATATTAAATGTAGCAGCTGGGTAGATGAGAAAGAGATTGATAAAGGAGCTTCTAGGCATTCAGCAAATGGTCAAATCTCTAGCTGAGTCATTTAAATGTAAGAGAATAAGTGGTTTGGCACTAATCTATTAAGAGCTCAAGTCGAGATTAGCTCTCGGTTTTTCTGACTCCAGTGACTGTACTCTTTTCATCAGGATATTCCTAAATAGAGGAGTTTTCAGGCCAGGGCAGGGCTGGGGGTGAAGTGGGGGTGGGGGTGGGGAGGAATCCATTTGCCCTTTTAAGGCCACACTATTCACTTTGCAATAGTCTTCCTTAAGCAGCAAGAACTTTAGCTTTCAAACTTACTTCCATCTTCAGATACTTTATTTCTCCCTTTCTACTGAGTTCATCTTAACAATTAAAAATGTAGAAAAATTTCCTTTCTAACTACTGCCCAACTAAAAACATCCTCCTTTCCATCACTCTTTAACCACCTAATTTTTTAAAAGTGCGATATCTATATCCACTAGCTCACCTTTTTCACCAACTATTAATTATACTTAGATTCTTCAAAAATGCACCAAGTACCTCCTACGTGGTAACTGCTGTGCTAGGCACTAGGGATGTGAAAATAAAAGGCGTAGTCCTCATCCCCAAAGAAGCAATTCAATTTGGCTTCTCTGCAACTGTTCAAAGGAAACTGCACTGTCTGAAGCAGACAATAAGCTCTCCCACGATAAACCTAATAATGTATACTTAGGCTCCATAATCTTGCTGATCTTACAAGTCTCACCTTCTTAATATGATTAGCACTATCCTCTCTAGGCTTTTGTGAAGACCATTTCTTCTGTTTCACCACTACTCTTCTAGGCTGTTTCCTTTATTTTTTTTCTCATTGCTCATATTCTAAATGGCTCGATTTCGGCCCTCTGTTCTGGCAATATTTTTGCTTTAGAAGGTGACTGGCCACATAATTTATTACTAGGTTAACCATTGAGAGTGAAAGGGGGCAAACTATAATAATTATGCAGGGATACAAATGAAATTGTTTGGAAAAATTAGAACATATGGAACCCTGCTTAAAAACTTTCAATAGTTTCCTTTTCCAGATCTTTAAGCATGGCATAGGAAAACCTATTTAGAACTAATTATCTCTTACAGATTAAACGTCTGCCTTTTTATGGATGACTTCCAACTCTACCTCTAAGTTTATCTTCATTCAGTACTCAGAATACACTCAGGCTATGTTACATCTACTGGAGAGTCTCATTTGACTGTCTTCCCCATCCAAGAGAAACCTCATTACTTCCCCTGAGTCAATAGTGCCCAGAAACTACTAAGGAGCCCCATTGTTCAGATGAGAAAATGGAGGCTTACTAATATCAAGTAACTTGTATAAATACTACTACTCTGTTTCCCCGAAAATAAGACCTCGCCAGACCATCAGCTCTAATGCGTCTTTTGGAGCAAAAATTAACATAAGACCCAGTCTTATATGATGTTATATTATATAAGACCTGATCTTATATTATAGTAAAATAAGACCAGGTCTTATATTAATTTTTGCTCCAAAAGATGCATTAGAGCTGATGGTCCGGCTAGGTCTTATTTTCGGGGAAACACGGGTAAGTGGTAGAACTATGATACTCACCCAGTTCTTAACTTCTCAAAATCCACACACTTAATGACTCTGTATATCAATTATAGATACAAATTCAATAAATAGATGTAATCAAAAGGCTTAGTAAAAATCTAATATTGTTCTCTTTCATATAGTAGCTCATTAATGCCAAATAAAACTATTCCAAATGGGGAAAAAAATAAATCATTTCAGTTCCCTGCCTAAAAACCTTTGATGGTTCCCTCATCAAATAGGTTATAGTAGGCCTTTAATCATCTGATCCCTAATTGCTTTTCTAGTCTCATCTCCCACAACTCCAGAAACATGAATTACTCATTCCTTGAACAGCATGACTTTACTGTTAAGGTCTCAATATTCTTTACCTGGTAACTACTGTTCCTCCAAAACCATAAAATGTCACCTCCTCAGTTAAGATATTCCCAATTCCCTAAAGCTGAACCTGGTCCTATTTTAAGTTCTCACAGCAATGTGGACATACATTTATTACAATATTTATCATACTCCTTTGTAATTTACATGTCTGTCACTTTCCAATAGTGTGTAAACTCCTCCACAATTGCTTTTTGGCTCTCCAGATCCCCTATTTCATCCCTGTACCCTTCCTGTCTAGAAAACCATGTAGTACATGGTATATACTCAAACAATATTTATTAAACAAATAAATGAATGAACAAGTGTCCTTTAATGATTAAATACTTTCAGTAGCTTTCCATCTGTTAAAAGAACTCCACTGACAACAGAAGAAATTCCAAATACTTTTGGCCAGGCTCTTAACGATTACACCCAGATGAATTTCTGTAACTTATAACTTTCCATTACTAATTACCAGCAACTAGCTGCCTCCTCCATTAACAACCTACAATTTTCTGTAATGTTTTCCCAAACATGCCAAAGATATTCCTGTAGTCCTGTCTTAAAAACCCATGGAGGGAAGAGGATTCTGGGAAGATGAAAGAGTAGAAAGCATCAGGAATCTGTCTCCTCATGTAGACAACTTTACTGGCAAAATTTGTCTGATAAAACTATTTTGGAACTCTTGAGTCTAATGAAGGCTTGCAACTTCCAGGGGAAGACTTGGATGTTGAATTGCAGTTAATTTTAGTCAATTTATAGCTGGTAGTACAGTAGTAGCTAACCATTTTCCAACCCCAGTCACACAGCAAGTAGCTATGCACAAAGAATGCAAGACCCAAGGTGGGCAAACAGAACTCTGTCCTCCAAACATTGAGCATTTATGCTGATTGGGGATTGCTGCTTCTGATCACAGGAGTGCAGACAAAGAAGCAGGCAGACACTGTTGTGATACCTACCCCGACTCTCCCCTGCCATTGTTGCAAGCCCCTTCCCCTACGGCTGAAGTAACTTCCAAGGGATTTAAAGAATTGGCACACTTCTCTTCCACTTTTTACCCTTTTGGGAGCCAGATACTAAAGACTATGACATTTAAAAATAACTGCATATACAGGGAAAATTAGAAAGTGACCACACATGTCCAGAAAAAGGCTCAGAAAAGACCTCGGAAAATCTTAAGTTTACACCTCAGGCTGACCTCAAAACAGAGAGGTTAATTTAAAAAAACCTATGACAGTTTTAAAAACTGAACTGAAACAATAACAAACAATGGGAACCCCTTGGGGGAAGTGGGAGATTCTGATATCTAGGATTACCACATTATTAGATTCAAGTGTCCCGTTTTCAGCAAAAAAATCACAAGACATACAAAGAAACAAGAAAGTATGGCCAATTCAAAGGGAAAACAATAAATCAACAGGAACTGTCCCTGAAAAAGACCTGATGGCAGATATATTAGACAAGTACTTTAAAACAACTGTCTTAAAGATGCTTAAAAAACTAAAGGAAGATGCAGAGAAAGTCAAGAAAATGATTTATGAACAAAACAGAAATATAAATAAAACGACAGAAAACCTAAGAAGAAACTGAAAAGAAACTCTGGAACTTGAACATAACTGAAACGAAAAATTCGCTAGAGGGATTCAAAGGCAGATTTGAGCAGGAAGAAGAAAGAATCAGCAAACTTGAAGACAAAACAATAGACAGTATTGGGGCAGAAAAAAAAAAAAGACTGAAGAAAAGTGAACAGGCTAAGGGACCTGTGAGGCACCAGTAAGCGGACCAATATACGCATTGTGGGACTCCCAGAAGAAGACAGAAAGGGTCTCAGAGAATATTTGAAGAAATAACAGCTGAAAACTTCCCCAATTTAATGAAAGACATGAATATAAGCATCCAAGAAGCTCAACAAACTCCAAGTTAAGGTGGACACATAAAAAACATGTTATAATAAAACTTTCAAAAGACAAAGAATATTGAAAGCAACAAATGAGAAGCAAACTGTCACATACAAACCATATATGTGATAAGTGATTAATATCCAGAATATAAAGAAAACTCCTAAAACTTAACAACAAAAATCAATCTGATTCAAAAATGAGCAAAGGACTTAAACAGACCTTTTACCAAAGAAGATATACAAATGGCCAATACACACATAAAAGGATGCTCAAACCATAAAAGGATCACTAACCATTAGGGAAATGCAAATCAAAACTACAGTAAGATATCCCCTAAAACTCTTTAGCATTGCTACTATAAAAAACAAACAAACAGGAAATGACCAGTGTTGGTGAGGATGTGGAGAAATTAGAACCCTCGTGCACTGTTGGTGGGAATTAAAAATGGTACAACTGCTGTGGAAATTGGAATATTGATTCCTCAAAAAATTAAAAATAGAATTACTTTGATTCTACTGGGTCAATTTCACTTCTAGGTATATGCCCAAAAGAACTGAAAGCAGGGTCTCAAAGAGCTATTTGTACTTCCATGTTCATAGCAGCATTATTCACAATAGCTAAAAAATGGAAGCAACTCACGTGTCCACTGATGGATGAATGATAAGCAAAGTGTGGTATATACATACAATGGAATATTAGCCTTAAAAAGGAAGGAAATTCTGGCATACGCTACAACATGGATGAACCATGAAAACATTATGCTGAGTGAAATAAGCCAGTCACAAAAAGACAAATACTGTATGATTCCACTTATATGAGATACTTAGAGCAATCAATATTGTATAGACAGAAAGTAAGTAAACTGTGGTTGCCAGAGTCTAGGTAGTGGTAGGGGAAATAGGATGTTACTGTTTAATGGACATGGAGTTTTAGTTTTACAAGATGAAAAAGGTTATGGGCATGTATGGTGTGATGTTTGCACAACATTATGAATGTATTCATACCACTGAACTGAAACTTAGAAGTTGCTAAGATGGTAAATTTTGTTATGTGTATTTTACCACAATAAAAAAAATTGAAAAAAGAAAAAAACAACTCATGTGGGAAGGGGGCTGGGGGCTGAGGGAGTATGGGAAATCTCGATACCTTCTGCTTAATTTTGCTGTGAATCTAAAACTATGCTAAAAAGATAAAAGTCTATAAAAATACACATATAGCTGTCTAGTCCAAAGTGTATTTCCCTGTGTTCTTTATCTCTTCAAAGTCTGCTCACTCCTCAGCATCCAGAAGTAGTTCCACCTTTACTGTAAGAGATTATCTAACCTCCTTCCTTTAAATTCCTACACAAAATACATTAAAATATCAAGACCAATATAGCTAAGATAAATTAAATGCGTTACAAGAATAAACTTGGTACAATCTAAATTATAACTTTTAGTTAAATTACATGCTAAATTCTTAATGAATTCTGTTGTTAAAGCTGCAAAATTACGTCTGTTTGCTCAATCTACACATCTTTAGTAACTGTTAACAACATGCCAGACATGAGAAGGGGACCTAAAAATGCACTGGTGAAGAAAAAGATATAATCCTTAGACTGAGGAAATTATACTCTAATGAAGGAAACACTACAAACAAGTAAACAAATACAAAAATATCAATTGTGTTTATTGCTATGAAAGAAACTAGTGGGCATTAGAAAGCTGAGAAGGGGTATTACACGTACGCTCTTTTAGACAAGGCAGTCCAGGAAATTCTCTCTGAGGGGAGTGATATTTAAGCTGCAACCTGGAAGATGAGGTGTCAGCCATGGTAAAAGCAGGGAGAAGAGCATTTCAACAGAAGAATAAGAATTGTGAAAAGGCTCACGTAATACCCATAACTAAAAGTAAAGCAAATAAACTGAAAGTGAGGAAGCTTTCTAGACCTGGCGGAACGGAAGGTGCCATCATGGGAGTTGACATCCATTACAACAGACTACAAGGTTTGGCACAGGAGCCCAAGAGCCAGGACATCTACCTAAGACTGTGGGTCAAGCCTCACAGGTGTCTGGCCAGACAACGAACTCCACCTTCAACCAGGTGGTGCTGAAGAGGTTGTTCACGCATCAATGGGCCACTTCTGTCCCTTTTCTGGATGATCCGGAAGATGCAACTGGGGAAAATCGCTGTGGTTGTAGGGACTATAACTGATGACGTGTAAGTCCAGGAGGTGCGAGCAGCCCAGCAGGGAGTCACATCTTCAAGGCCAAGGGCAAGATCCTCACCTTCGACTAGCTGGCCCTGGACTCCCCCAAAGGCTGTGGCATCATCCTGCTCTCTGGGCCTCACAAGGGCCGAGAGGTGTTCAGGCATTTCGGCAAGGCCTCTGGGACGCCGCAGAGCCACACCAAACCCTACGTGCGCTCTAAGGGGCGGAAGCTCCAGCAAGCCAGAGGCGCACGGGCCAGCTGGGGCTATAAAAACTAACCCCAGATCCCACCTTGTTATTAAAAACATTTTGGATGTTGGGAAAAAAAAAAAAAAAAGACACTGAGGAAGACACATAAAATACACATTAACATAACGGTTACAGAAGATAAGTAATTTACTACCTGTTGTTATTTACACAAAATAGAAGGAACCCACTTATTATTTTTTTTAATCTGGGGCTACAGCAAAGAACATGGGGAAAGAATCAGAATCACAGATGCCATTTTGAGCAGAAGACTAAAAAGGAACACAAGAATGATCAGACTTCAACAGTATTTCTAAGCTCAATCCTGAATGCATAAATATTCCACTGTACAAATGGGTCATATTTTATTTTCCTATATTGGATAGTAATACAGTCTCTGTATTTTTCCATTATAAATAATCATGTGATAAACATTTCTACACTCAAATATCTTATTCTTTTCTAATGATAACCTGCCGAAAGGGTATTAAGAATATAAAACTGTCTTAAGGGGTTTGATATGTATCCCGTTTACTTCCCAGAGTCCTAGTGCTGATTCACACTCGCGCCAGAAGTAGATATGAAGATTAAATGGATAAGAATAAATAGAAGTAGAATAAGAAGTGGATATGAAACGAAGACATCAATTTCTCACACCTTTGCAAACATGAGTCATAAATTTAAGAGCTTTGTTAATTCGATAGAGGTAAAAGGTTTTATTTTAAAATAGTTTTTTAAATGATGTCCATAATACTGCATAGGCACAATGCAGGAAAATTGCAAAACATATAAAAGCACATAGGAGAAAATAAAAATCATCTATAATTCAAACACCAAGAAATAATTAATTTTATATACATATACCAAGTCTTTTTCTATGCTCCATAGTTTTCTTTTCCAAAACAAAGGTGACGGGAGATCTATACATGTCGGGTTAACATTTTTAACTTAATAAATTATTTAGTTTGTATTATCTACAGAATACCACCACACTACAGCATCACAATATAGAGTTGACCCCTGAACAATTCAGAGGTTAGGGGCACTGACCACCCCCGCCATGCAGTGAAAATCTGCCTGTATAACTTTTGATTCCCCAAAAATATTACTAATAGCCTACTGTTGACCAGAACCCTTACTGATAACATAAAATCCATTAACACATATTTTGTATGTTACATTAAATACTGTATTCTTACAATAAAATAAGCTAGAAAAAATATTATTTAAAAAATCATAAGGTAGGCGGCCGATTAGCTCACAATCCCCGCATGGGCCACTGTGAGCTGCACCCTTCATAACTAGATTGAAACAATCACTTGACTTGGAGTTGATGGGTCCTGGAAAAATACACTTAAATTCTTTTAAAGTTTAAAAAAAATCATAAGAGAAAATGCATTTATGTATTTATTGGGGGAAAAAAATCCACCTATAAGTAGACCTTTACGTTCAAACATATGCTGTTCAAAGGCTATCTGTATTCAGTTATCTATCACACTGCTTCCAATTTTCATTCTTTTCAGGTATTACATACATGACACTCCAGGTTCATCTTGTATATTCCCTGCTCCAAAACTAGATTAGCTATTTTTCCAAGGAGCCCTGGATCATTTTATTGGAAAATAGTATTAGAAACCAATATCTGGGTGATGGGTGACATTACCGGTTTTTAAAACTCTAGTAAGATTTGATTGAAAGGGCATTACATAATTTTTATTCGCTTTGGAAAGAACTGTCAATTTTAAAATACTTATTTTTCTCTTTCAGGAATATGAAATGACTTTCATTTATTGAGTTGTCTTTTATGTGTCTTAATATATAACAATTGCTTTTTCTGTGTATCTCAGCAATGATAATAATTTGAATGTCACTTGATATTTCCTCCGTGTGCTAGCACAAATCTTCCAGACCTTACAAAGTTTCCAACAGCCCACAAGGATTTCTGTGAGCCTTTTGAAGAGTAATCCTCAGCCTTGGCTGCACATTAGAATCAACTAGAAAAGTTAAAAATCTCATGTCCAAGTCACATCTCAAATCAACTCCATCCGAATCTGTGAGGGTGAGATGAAGGCATAAATATTGTTTCAAAAGTCTCAGGTGACTCCAATGCGTATCTAAGCTAGAGAAACACGGTCTTTTACATGGCCTCATTAAAAGCTCATTTCCAGTAAGTATTGCTCAGTGCTGTTGCCTCCACTAGGCACAGATCAACTCCCCCTTCCTCTTCAGAAACACTGGGCATCCATTAAATGCCAAAGTGTTGCCCTTTTTAGAATAAGGGAGAATATTTTGCTCCCTTACTACGTTACTCTATAAGAGATATACATAAGCAGCACTTCTTGTGATTTAACAAGATGATTCTCACAACATATTTTAAAGAGTAATTGTTTTGTTGATTTCAGAAAAACTTGCACTCACCCTATTCTCATAGGATTCACAAATGACTTGAATAGGTGTGGTCATAAGACAAATCCTAGTGAATATCACCATGCAATATTCAGAATCATTTCCCCTTTCTAAAAAAAGACCAAGATTTTTCTTAAAGCTTCAACCTCTTTCTTCCCCTGAGGTAACTGAATATAATCATAGCAACATCAAAACCCAAACTCAGTTCAACATCTGACTAACTCAGTTCCATAGACAAATGGCCTAACAGAAGTGTGCCCATTTCCAGGTATAAATACTATTTACGTCAACCTCTACTGTTCTTTTATACAAGATGACTGGAATTAAATTAAAATTATAAGACATGCACAAAAGGAAAAATAAAACCATTGCAAGAGATAAAGCAATCAATAGAAGTAATCAATAGGTTCATATATGACCCAGATATTGAAAATATCAGATAGGGGCTTTAAAATAACTCTTTCAACTATCTCATTATGAGTAGAAGAAAAATTTTTCCTATCTCTAATCTTTAATCACTTTAAAGGATAATTGAAGATCTAAACTAAAACATCAACAATGTGTTACAGGGTTTATAACTATATAAAAATAAGATATATACTAACAATAGCACCAAAGATAGGAGGGAAGAAATGGAAGTATCCATGGCATGGTATAACATTCTTTAAAAGTATACTATAACTTAAAGATGTACACTGTAAACCTTACAGAAAATACTAAAAATTGAAAAACTTAAAAAGAGGTATAACAAATAAGCAAAGATAAAATGGAATCATAAAAAAATATATATTCAATTTATCCCAAAAAAATCAAATGAAAGAAAAGGAAAAGAGAACAGATGGTATATATGGAAAAAAACTAACAACATGGCAGATTTAAATCTAACTATATTAATAATTACATTAAATGTAAGTTATCTAAAGACCGTAATTAATATCCAGAGATTCCCAGAACAAGGAATGTTAACTGGGATAAAGACAGGTATTATATCATAACAAAAGAAAACATCACAAACAAACAAACAAACAAAATAACACATAACAATCCTAAATGTGCATATACCCAACAAAAGAGTTTCAAAATGTATGTAGGAAAAACTGACAACTCAAAGGAGAAATAGAAAAATCGGTATCATAAATGGAGACCAGCATATTCCTCTCAGCAATTAACAGAACAAGTAGACAGATAGTAAGGACGTGGAAAATCTGAACACTAGCAATCAACCTGACATCATTGATATTTATAGAACAGTTCACTCAACATCAGCAAAATCGACATTCTTTTCAGTGCATTAGGAGCACTTACTACGATGCACCATACAACAGATCTTGAAGCAAACTTCAAAATTACAAAACAACTTAAATTATCCCCCAAAGATGTTCTCTGATCTCAATGGAATTGGACTAGAAATCAATAACAGATCTCTGGAAAATCCCCAAATATTTAGAAATTAAGCAACACATTTTCAAATTCATTGAAAGATACAAATTATCAAAGCTCACTCAAGGAAAACAAATGACTTGAATAGGTGTGGTCATAAGACAAATCCTAGTGACTATCACCATGCAATATTCAGAATCATTTCCCCTTTCTAAAAAAAGACCAAGATTTTTCTTAAAGCTTCAACCTCTTTCTTCCCCTGAGGTAACTGAATATAATCATAGCAACATCAAAACCCAAACTCAGTTCAACATCTGACTAACTCAGTTCCATAGACAAATGGCCTAACAGAAGTGTGCCCATTTCCAGGTATAAATACTATTTACGTCAACCTCTACTGTTCTTTTATACAAGATGACTGGCATTAAATTAAAATTATAAGACATGCACAAAAGGAAAAATAAAACCATTGCAAGAGATAAAGCAATCAATAGAAGTAATCAATAGGTTCATATATGACCCAGATATTGAAAATATCAGATAGGGGCTTTAAAATAACTCTTTCAACTATCTCATTATGAGTAGAAGAAAAATTTTTCCTATCTCTAATCTTTAATCACTTTAAAGGATAATTGAGGATCTAAACTAAAACATCAACAATGTGTTACAGGGTTTATAACTATATAAAAATAAGATATATACTAACAATAGCACCAAAGATAGGAGGGAAGAAATGGAAGTATCCATGGCATGCTTTAACATTCTTTAAAAGTATACTATAACTTAAAGATGTACACTGTAAACCTTACAGAAAACACTAAAAATTGAAAAACTTAAAAAGAGGTATAACAAATAAGCAAAGATAAAATGGAATCATAAAAGAATATATATTCAATTTATCCCAAAAAAATCAAATGAAAGAAAAGAGAACAGATGGTATATATGGAAAAAAACTAACAACATGGCAGATTTAAATCTAACTATATTAATAATTACATTAAATGTAAGTTATCTAAAGACCGTAATTAATATCCAGAGATTCCCAGAACAAGGAATGTTAACTGGGATAAAGACAGGTATTATATCATAACAAAAGAAAACATCACAAACAAACAAACAAACAAAATAACACATAACAATCCTAAATGTGCATATACCCAACAAAAGAGTTTCAAAATGTATGTAGGAAAAACTGACAACTCAAAGGAGAAATAGAAAAATCGGTATCATAAATGGAGACCAGCATATTCCTCTCAGCAATTAACAGAACAAGTAGACAGATAGTAAGGACGTGGAAAATCTGAACACTAGCAATCAACTTGACATCATTGATATTTATAGAACAGTTCACTCAACATCAGCAAAATCGACATTCTTTTCAGTGCATTAGGAGCACTTACTACGATGCACCATACAACAGATCTTGAAGCAAACTTCAAAATTACAAAACAACTTAAATTATCCCCCAAAGATGTTCTCTGATCTCAATGGAATTGGACTAGAAATCAATAACAGATCTCTGGAAAATCCCCAAATATTTAGAAATTAAGCAACACATTTTCAAATTCATTGAAAGATACAAATTATCAAAGCTCACTCAAGGAAAAACAAACAACCCTGAATAGCCCTATACCTGTTGCAAAAACTGAATTCCCACTTTGAAATCTCCTTACAAAGGAAAATCCAGGCCCAGATGGCTTCACTCACAATTTCTACCAAATAATTATGGAAAAACTAATCTGACATTATATAAACTCTTCCCAACTCATTTGATAAAGCGGGCACTACTCTGATACCAAAACCAGACAAAGAAATTCCAAACCACTATCTTTCATGAACGTAGTCTCAAAAACTTTAACAAACCTTAAAAAAGAAGGAAATTCGGATACGTGCTACAACATGGATGAACCCTGAAAACATGCTAAGTGCAATCAGCCAGACACAAAAGGACAAATAATCTATGTCTCCTCGTATATAAGGTTCCTAGAATATTCAAATTCAGAGACAGAAATCATAACAATGGTTACCAGTGGCTAGAAAAGAGGGAACAGGGAATTATTATTTAATGTGTATAGCTTCATTTGAGAATGATGAAAAAGTTCTGGAGATGGATAGTGGTGATAGTTGTACAACAATGTCAATGTACTTAAAACCAACAAAATGCACCCTTGAAAATGGTTAAAATAGTAAGTTTTGTGTTATGTATATTTTACCATCAAAAGGAAATTCTTTTTTCTTATTAGAGACCACTTCATGGACGGTGTAGGTGCTTGACCACTGCATTGTACACCTGAAGCTGAATAACACTGAATGTCAACTATAATTTAATATATGTAGTCATAGGATATGGAGTATGACATAGGGAATAGAGTCAATGGAATTGTAATAGATATATATGATGTCAGAGGGGCAATAGATTGGGCGAGGGGGTTATCACTTTGTGAGGGGTGAAATGTCTAACTATTGCATTGTTTTGTATACCTGAAACCAATAAAAAATAAAAATAAATAAAAAATAATTTAAAAATTTAAAAAAGAATTTGTTTTTTAAACTTTTATTTATTTAAGTGTGTTTTTCCAGGACCTATCAGCTCCAAATCAAGTAGTTGCTTCAATCTAGTTGAGGAGGGTGCAGCTCACAGTGGCCCACGAGGGGATTGAACCGGCAACCTTATTGTTAAGAGCACCGTGCTCTAACCAACTGAGCTAACCTGCGCCCCCAAAAGAAATTCTTAACAAAATCTTAGCAAATTGAATTCAGCAATAGGTTAAAAAGGATAACACACTATGAGTAAATGATTTCTATCCAAAGAATGGTGTTTGGTAGCTGAAAGCTACCAAAAGTAATAAATTTTAGTAAACATTAGATTTTTAATGTTTTAATTTTAATGAATTTAACAAGGTTGCAGGGCCCAAACTATACAATATACAAAAACACTAAAAAAAAAGTAAACTTTACTGCATGTAAATTATTCTTCAATAAATCTGACTTTAAAAAACGACACAACAGAAAACCAAATAAATAGTGGCACCAGTGGACCACCTTACTCGTTCCCGTTTTAAATGGGAATGTCTGCATCTAATGGAAAGGCATTAAATATGGTATTGGCTAATAAAGACCTCTAAAAAATTTTTTTTGGATCAAATATATGGTGATGGAACGAGAACTGACTCTGGGTGGTGAACACACAATGGGATTTATAGATGATGTAATACAGAATTGTACACCTGAAATCTATGTAACTTTGCTAACAATTGTCACCCCAATAAACTTTAATTTAAAAAAAAATTTTTTTTTAAAGTATCTTTTATGGGCTGGCCCGGTGGCTCAGGCAGTTGGAGCTCCATGCTCCTAATGCCGAAGGCTGCGACTCAATTCCCACATAGGCCAGTGGGCTCTCTACCACAAGGTTGCTGGTTTGACTCCTGCAAGAGATGGTGGGCTGTGCTCCCCTGCAACTAACAACGACAACTGGACCTGGAGCTGAGCTGTGCCCTCCACAACTAAAATTGAAAGGACAACAACTTGACTTGGAAAATGTCCTGCAAGTACACACTGTTCCCCCCTTCCCCAATAAAATCTTTAAAAAAAAAAAAAAAGTATCTTTTAAGTCCTAGTTCATATTTTTTCAAAAAGTGATCAAATTTTTAAAATGTAGTATAAAAAGTATTTCAGACAAAAATATGGTTCTTCTTTGATCTACCTATGTAAATATATTATTGGTAATTTTATAATATTAAATCAATCATCTTTACTTTCTTGAGATAAATTCTACTTGGTTCATGGTATATAGTTCTCTTAATAGAATGTTAATTTTATTTGCTAATACTTAAGCTTTTGCTTCTATAGTGTGTAATTGGTTTATAACTTTCTATGCTGTTAAGTTTTATTATCTGAGTTAAATCAGTTTTGTTCCATGGACCGGGAAACCTTTGGTTTTATACTCTGCATGTTTTATTGCCTGGATTATCTATTCATAGAAACAGGAAAAAGCTTGCCCATAAAACTGTCAGGAATAGTCTTTTTTAAAGTGATTTTTTTGGACATTTTATATTTCTTCCAACATGTTAGACTTTTAAAATTTTCTACTTAAAAAAATGAATTTGGTAGTTTATATCCTCCCCCCAAAGAATTTTTTCCATCAGTATTTTCCAATTCCTTAACATAACTGCTATATGATAATCTGATAATTTAAAATTTTTTGTATATAAAAAATCCTCTAATATTCCTGTTTCAACATTTTGTTAAATGACTTCCTACTATTTATTATGGTTTATCTACTGGATTTGTCAGTTTTACCACATTCTTCTTTGTTCAATTTTTAAATTTTTATTATATTCCTAGTCTAGCTAAACTTTGCCTAACTTTGGAAGGAAAATTCCTTGTTTCTTTCATTGCATTTTAAAATAATAACAGCACATATACACTTTGGCTGCATCCCACATACATGTTTATGTGTATATAAAATTATAATGTCTTGTTATTTTTAATAGTCATTGCAGTTTAGTTTTCTGCTTTGACTTAACAGCTATTTGGGGGAAAGAAGTGACAGGTGGACTTCTTGAATTAATTTCAAATTTTATTGCACAGTGGCCAGATACAATGGTCTAGCAAACTTCCACTTTTATAGACAATACTGAGATTTTTGTTTGCTAGTATGGCTACCTTCTATAAATGTTCCATAAATGCCTGAGAAGAAGGAATATATCCTCTGTTGGTAAGAGATGGGAAATTGGTTATACATGGGAGATAAATCACGTAAGTAAACATATATAGGCTAATGGGAGTCAGAAGGGGTTCTTCTAGTAGACTGTTTAGTTTTACAGGGAACTACCAAACTGTCTTCCAAAGTGCCTGCACCATTCTGCATGCCCACCAACAATGAACAAGAGTCTCTGCTGCTCCGCATTTTAGTCAGCAATTTGGTATTGTCAGCTTTTTGTATTCTAGCCATTCTAAAAGGTGCAAGTGCTATTTCAGTGTTGTTTTAATTTGCAATTCCCTAATAACAAATGATATTGAGTATCTTTTATGTGCTTATTTGCCTTCTGTAGATATTCTCTGGGGAGGTGTCTGATCAGATCTTTGCCCACTTCTGGAGTTCGTTTTATATTTTGGATACACGTTTAGGTAGTAAAGAATTTAATCTTACCCAAAGAGAGGTCTGGCTCTACCCTTAGCTCTTGGGAGGTAATCTCTAAACCCTTGGAATGCCTTGCCTGATAAAAGTGTCTTTGTTTAACTGGGGGCCTTAGGCCAGCCAGATAGTAACAATGTGATTTAGGGTGGAGGCTTTGAGTCACATCGACAATGAGATTTAGGGTGGGGACATCCAAGTCGTGTGGTGAGTAGCTGGTCAAGTTTACAAGATCAAAGCCCAATAAAGACTTTGGACATGGATGCTCATGTAAGTTTCTCTGGTTGGCAATATTCTGTGTGTGCAGTCAAACAGCAATACCTGGAAAGTAAAGTCATACCTGATTCCATGGGGAGAGGACAACTGGAAGCTCCACAATTGGTACTTTTTCGGGACTCTGCCCTATGTGTCTTTTCACTTGACTGAGCTTAATCTGTATCCTTCAACCGTAGTAAAACGGAACTGTGAGTATAACAACTCAATGAATTCCATGAGTCCTTCTGGAGAATTATCGAATCTAAAGGTGGTTTTGGAGACCCTCGAACTTGCAACTGGTGTCAGAAGTAAGGCCAGACTTTTGTGCCCTACTCCCTAACATTGCAATTGGCTAACTTCACAAAGTCTTTTATCACACACGTTTTGCTGTTGTATCTAAAAAGTCATTGCCAAAGCCAAGGTCACCAAGAGTTTCTCCTATTTTTAATTCTAGAAGTTTTATCTTTTTGTTTCACATTTAGGTTTATGGTCCATTTTGAGGTATAAGGGCTCTGTCTAGGTTCAGTATTTCGCATGTGGACTACACAGTTCACTCTAGTTAAATTTGTTGAAAAGACTCCTTTTTCCATTGAATTGCTTTTCCTCCTTTGTCAAAGATCAGTTGACAATATTTCTCTAGGTCTATTTCTGAGCTCTCTATTCTGCTCCACTGATTATGTATCTATCCTTTAGCTAATACAGTAATGCCCTTTATTTGTGGGGAATACATTCCAAGACCCCCCAGTGGATGGCTAAAACTCTGGCTAGTACATAACCCTACATATACTATGTTTTTTCCTATAAGTATATACCTCTGATAGTTTAATTTATAAATTAGTAAGAGATTAACAATAACTTACAAAATAGAACGTACTGTAATATATGTTATGTGAATGTGGCTTCTCTCTCTCAAAACATCTTATTTGTACTGTACTCTCCCTTCTTCCTGTGATGTGAGATGATACAATGCCTGTGTGATGAGATGAAGTGAGGTGAATGCCGTAGGCATTGTGATGCTGAGAAAAGGGATGATTCAAGCCCCAGTTGTGATAGTACAAGATTTCATTACGCTACTCAGAACAGTGAAATTTTAAACTTATGAATTGTTTATCTCTAGAATTTTCCATTTAATATTTTTGGACTACAGTTGACCGTGGATCACTGAAACCACAGAAACCAAAACCACAGATAAGGGGGACTACTGTACTATACTGTCTTATTGATTATTATAGCTTTATAGTAAGCCTCAAAATCAGGTGATGTGAACCTTGGGTATTGTTTTTTTGACCAAACCTGAGTCTCTCTGTCTTTTAAATTGATGTTGTAATATATTCATTTTTATTCTAATTACTGATAAGGTGTAGGAGCCTGACTCAGAGAAACTATGCTATCCGGCAGCACATGACCTAATTCCTGGAACCGTCAGTTTGCCCTTAGAAGGTCACGTCTCTGATAAGTAAAGCCCCTTCCTCATTCCGCTCTCTCCTTCCTCATTCACTCCCCGCCCAGTTTACCCTAACCCATATAATCTTGTAGCTGCAATAAAAAATTTGAGGCTTGATCAGAACTTTGTCTTGCCTCCATTTCTTCGCGCCTCCTATTTTCTCTTTTCAGGGTGTCTCCCTTCGGTCCCTGTTGAATGCCCCGCTGGTCGGGGCATTTCTGGCGCCCAACGTGGGGCCCGAAGATCCCAGACCCCTTGAAAAACTGTCTGCCTTAAGTCCAGCGATTTTACCGCGCGAGCCTGACTCGTTTCCTGATCTCCACGGATACAAGCCGATCCGTGAGCCTGATCTGATAGAGGTAAGCAGACAGACGAAAATAGATGTTTTGGGATGATTTTAGATTTAATATTACCCCTCGGTCGAATGAATGTGTGAGTGAGTGATAGCTCCACGACTTCTCGTCACGGAGCTTGCTTGGGCCCTAATCTGTGGTTCCGGTTCTGTCATACGGCATAACGGCGACTGGACTCCTGTCCACCAGTTCGGGGGTTTATACCGAAGCGCCTTAGCTAAGACAGATTTAGTCCCGCGAGGGTCACGGCCAGATGGGCATCTGATTGTTTCGCTTGTTGATTGAAGGGCCGAGAAGGGGACCATGGGTCAGACATTAAGTTCTCATGAACTGTTCATTTCTGGGTTAAAGAGTTGCCTCAAGGTGCGTAGAATTAAGGCTAGAAAAAAAGATCTCAGTGAATTTTTCGGGTTTCTGTCAGAGATCTGTCCCTGGTTCCCCCAAGAAGGAACGAATGATACCCGAAAAGGTCCCCCTTTCTACTTTTACTTCCTGTTATCTCATAAATGACGCCCTCAGGGTTCACTCCCATGACCCGGATGTTAGAGAGGTTATAAAAAAGGGGGAGAGCCTCTTAAAGGAATCGTACCGTCCCCCGTCAGCACAGAGTATGCGGAGAACGCACGAAAAATGGCTGAACGAAATACTCAGAGCCAGTCCTCCCGCTCCTGGACTAGAGATCGCCTTCTCGGCCGACCGCCCTATAACACCAATGAGACTCAGGCCGCCTTCCCCCCAGGCTTGTTAGCTCAGGTCCAAAATGCCGGCCTCAAGGCCTGGCGTAAACTCCCACCCAAAGGGCCCGCCAGCACCTCCTTGGCCAAAATCCATCAAGGGCCTGACGAATCCTATTGCGATTTCATCAGCCGCCTAACTGAGGCTGCCGAGCGCTTAATTGGAAAAGAAGAGTCAGATAGCGCCTTTATTAAACATCTTGCATTTGAAAATGCCAATGCCACATGCCAAAACGCCATCCGCCCCCATCGCAATGGCTCCCTCTCAGACTATATTAAACTTTGTTCTGGTGTCGGGACGTCCCACGCCAGCTTCACACAGGACAATCAAAAACCCTGTTACAATTGTAAACAGCCTGGTCATTTTGTCCGGGAATGCCCTATAGACAAACAGCCCCGTCAGCCACCTTCCACTATCTGTCCTCGCTGTAAACGCGGCAAACATTGGGCTAGAGACTGCCACTCCAAGGTAGATGCTATGGGTAACCCAATTAGAACAAACCAGGGGCAATACGGTTTGTTCCTCAGTCCCAGTCTCCATTACCTCCCTTTGCAGAGCCACCCCAGGCAGTGCAGGATTGGACCTCTTGTCCCCCACCCCAACATTATTAACCCCTGATCAAGGCATATAACTCCTCCCTACCAATGCCCATGGGCCTCTACCACCCAATACCTTCGGGCTAGTCCTTGGGTGCGGTAGTTCAGCTCTAGCGGGGATTAATATTATCCCAGGAGTAATTGACCAAGATTACATGAGGATCATTCAGGATTAGGCATAACCACAGCCATGGCCACAGGCGCTGCCGGGGTAGGAGTGTCCGTAAATACTTATCAACGGCTCTCTCTCCAACTTATTGATGATGTTACCACACTATCAGATACTATTAATGACCTTCAAGACCAGGTCGATTCCTTAGCAGAAGTAGTACTCCAAAACAGACGAGGGCTTGATCTAACAGCGGAACAAGGGGGGATCTGTTTAGCTTTACAGGAACGATGCTGCTTCTATGCCAACAAATCCGGCATAGTGCGAGACAAGGTCAAGAGACTCCAAGAAGATCTTCTTCAACGCAAAAAACAACTTCTTGACAACCCCTTTCTAACCAGTTTTCATGGTCTCTTGCCTGTCCTCCTCCCCATCCTTGGCCCCATTCTAGGATTACTCCTACTTGTCTCCCTCGGACCTTGGGCATTTAATAAACTGACAGGATTCATCAAACAACAAATAGATAACATTCTGGCCAAACCTATCCATATTCATTATCAACGCCTGGCCACGATGGACCATCCGGAAGGTAATTACAACCAGTTACAAACAGGCTCCAGCTATATAAACATATAGCAGACACGGTGGCTGAAAACGTGTGCCCGATCTAAAGGGCTTGAGCACCAGACGGCTGCAGCGACTGGGTACTGCAAGGGAGGGTCCCGATTGACCCAATTTCAGCTCTCCCTGAACTCATGTCCAGACTACATAGGGGTTGGTGCCTAAGTCAAAACAATTGCCTCACCCCTGGTGGGCCGTCTGAGACCCCTGAGTTCCTGTCTTGGTTAAGGCTCACTCTCTTAAAAAGATAAAGAGAGAGGAGATGTAGGAGCCTGACTCAGAGAAACTATGCTATCCGGCAGCACATGACCTAATTCCTGGAACCGTCAGTTTGCCCTTAGAAGGTCACGTCTCTGATAAGTAAAGCCCCTTCCTCATTCCGCTCTCTCCTTCCTCATTCACTCCCCGCCCAGTTTACCCTAACCCATATAATCTTGTAGCTACAATAAAAAATTTGAGGCTTGATCAGAACTTTGTCTTGCCTCCATTTCTTCGCGCCTCCTATTTTCTCTTTTCAGGGTGTCTCCCTTCGGTCCCTGTTGAATGCCCCGCTGGTCGGGGCAATAAGGTGGTTTTACACTGTCACTATTATTCTTGCTGCTCTTTATCGCCTTTATTTTCTCTTTTGCTAATAATAACAATGTAGACATTTTCTTTTTCCTAATAACACTGTAAATATTGTTCCATAGTCTTTGCTATTTAGTAGTGAACAGGAAATTTGATTACTCTTATTTAAGGGTTTTTTTGTTATTTTTTGTTATTTTTTTTTGTAGAAGCTCCTTTTCACCCCTTGCCTGGATGTTTGTTTACAGTATATCTTTTATTTCTCCTCAAAATTTTCATTCCTTATATACCTAGCATTCTCCATATATCAGTGAAATCCTTTAAATTGTAAACTTAAGTCTTTCTTAAGCTCAAGGATGTTGTCTTCCAGTTTACCATGGATTACTGTTTCTCTTCTATTTACTATTCTCCTTTACTCAGGAATACTATTTATCTACATATTGAGTCTTTATTCTCTTTTTGATCCTTTTCTACTACTGCATTTTGGGAGACCTTCTCCAGCTTCTCTTCTACATCACTGACTTGATTTTCACCACTATTTTTTGACTCTTTCATTGTGGATTTTAATAGTAAAGGTATGTTGAATTTTAGTATGTTCATGAGTTTTGAGGAGTCGTGAAGAAATTTTAAAATACAGGAAAGTACAAAGAATGATTCAAGATCCTTTGTAATTATCCTTATTTCCCTTAGCTCCAGGGCCCTGAAGTAACTCTACATGGATTCAAATCTGAGACCCACCTCTCACTGGTTGTATAATCTTAGGGGAAGTAATTTAACCTTACTTGAACTTTCTTGGGAATAATCACTTAATCAGATTTAATTCACTAAATCATGAGAGGTTTTAATACAGTATCTGGTATTCAGTAAATATTTAGCTATTATTACTATAATCTCTGTTGGTATCTCAGTTGGTTTCTGTGTCAATCTGTTGTCTTTTACATACTATTTCAGATCCATTACATAATTTCAAGAAGAAAGCATTTACCATCTAATATTATCTTGTTTCCTTTCTCAGTTTTTTTACAAATACAATTTTCCTCTGTGTCTTAAGTATAAGATTTTCTCCTTTTATTTTGCAGAATTTCTTAATAAGGCCATGATGGCTTTTTAAAAAATGCTGTCAATTATCTGAAAACTGAGAGGTTTGGTGTTTGCTTAGAAAATAATTAGGTAAATTCTAATTGACCTATCCCCTTTCCTGTCCATCTGAATATTATTTGACTTTTAACTCTTAGTTCTTAAGTTGGAGAAAAGATTGATTCACACAATTCTTAGTCAAATTTCTGGTGTTAAGCAGTAATGTAATATTATGGCTCTCATCTATTTTGGAGACTAGGGATCTCTTTGAAGATCCCATTAAAATCATATACTCTCTCTCCAGAACATAAAATTTTGCTTACCAATTCAGTCTGTCATGGAGAAGTCAATTCATGGATTGAGGTTAAGAATCCCGATTTAACTATGGCTCTGATGAACTAAAGAAGACTCTCCTGGTTCTGTTGCCTCATTATGTGATGTATGCGATCGGTAATTTAACCCTGGATACTCTGAAATAGAACATAGTTCTTCCCTAGTCAAAGCAGGGCCAAACCAAGAGTTGTTTCAGTTGGTAACAGGTACCAGGGAGTTTATTAAACTGTTCTCTTTTCTCTTGTAAATATTTGAAATTTTCCATAATGAAACACTTCATTTGTGTGTTTATTTGAAGTAGAGCCTGAAAAAATGCATACCACTCCCCCACACTTTCTACTTTCTGCCCTTTCCTACTACTATTCCCTTCACATCTGAAAATGCACCATAACCTGCCACTGTCTTTACAGAAATGTGGTCACCAAGGGAAGCAAAGAGGTAATGATAAGAGAGATGGGAGGGAGAAAAATAAGCACTGGATGCTGCAGATAGCAGTTGCAACACCACAAATGGTAGCTGCCAAGTTTCTGGTTGGCAAAGACTTCACTTCCTTAAATTATAGGTATGCAGCAGAGATGGGCAGAAAATCTACTATTTTCCTGCCTGTCCCTGCTATTCTGTCTCAGGGATCTGTCTTTACTTTTACTCATAGAAAATCCTCCTGAGGCTTATTGGCATGTTTTAATTTATATTTCTAGTTTCTGATTCTATTTGTAACTTGGCTTCTTTGTGTATTTTCACCTACTTGATCATGGGATAACAGAGGAGATTAAGTTGGGTCCCACTAGATTGCTGCCAGCTAACCCCAGGCTTCCCAGAGTTGAATTCCTGAGGCTAAAAGGTCCTATAATAATATGGCGCGTGTTCAACCTGAGAACAGCAGGTAAGTGAAAGAAATAGTTTCTGATCTACTCTTGCCTCCCTTAAGTCTCAACCACACTACAATTTTACATAAACAGAAATATGCTTACTGATATTATTGAGCACACAGAATAGAGCATGGTAAAAAAGAAAGTGTAATTTTCTCTCAAGGAAGCTCTAACCCAGATTAACAAAGTCAAGAAACGGCCAATGGATGTATGGTTTAAACCAAAGCATTGTAGCAACCAATTAGAAATATTCAAGTTCTTCCACAAGAAAGTGCACATGATAAAACTTATATATTGGTGAGCTAATAAGCCAGTTATCAGAGACACTCTCAAAATAAACTGAAAAATGAATTAGCATACAAATAATATTAAAAGCAATTAGCATAATGGGGTAGATTGAGATTACTTAGAGGTTTAGTTCCTCTGGTCTTGTCAATAATATTCCATGTTAATAAAAGATTTCCTGAAAAAGACATGCATGCAGAGCAATGTGTTTGGAAGACTGACCACTGATCTGAAAGACATGAATTGAATTGTCTCTACCACTTGGGGAAGTCAGTTAACTGCTCTGAGCCTCAGTTTTCTCATTTCTAAAGTGGGTGTATTAATCGTACTTATCTTGCAAGGAGGTTGTGAGGATTATGTGAAATAATGAACATAAAGAGCTTAGCACATTTCCTGGCAAACAGCACTCAAAACACAATAGTTATTATAATAAGTAAATGGGCCTCTTCTTTCAGTTTTAATCCATTGAAAATGCTGAGATAAACAAGGTGGTAACTAAGGTCAAACAGTACTTCAAAAAAAGAAGGCAAATAAAACAAATATAAAACATTATAAATGATAGACTAATATCCCTCAAAAATCCTAAACAAAATTTTAGCAAATTGAATCCGACAACATAGAAAAGGAGTAATATATCATGCCTAAGTGAGGTTTATCCAGGAATATCTTGGTTTATCCAGAAATATGTTGGTTTAACATCAGAAAAATCTGTATAAACAGAATGAAAAAGAAAAACTGTGCTAGCATCTTGATAGATACAGATAAAGTATTTGGCAAAATTCAACAACCATTCACAGTAGTAACTTTTAGCAGACAAGGAATAGATGGGGGAACTTCCTGAATGTACTAAAAGGCATCTACAAAAGAACCTATAGCTAAAAATCATAGGTAATGGTAAAAAAATTGAATGCTTTCCCCTACGATCAGAAACAACACAATGATGTCCACTTTCACTACTTCAACACTGAACAGGAGTCTTAGTCAATACAATAAGTCAAGAAAAAAGGAAAACAGGCATAAAAATAAGAAATAAGTAAACAGACAAAATGTTGGTCTGTGTGAAAGATCCTATGGAACCTATAAAAACTTACTAGTAGTGAGAGTATTAGCAAGGTCATAAGCAGCAAGGTTAATATGCAAAAACCAACTGTATTTCTATATTCTAGCAATTAAAAACCCAGAGACTAAAATAAAGATATAATTTATAATAACATCAAGAATATGAAAGACTTAGGGATAAATTTAAGAAAATATGTGCAAGCTCTGTACAACAAAAACAACAACATTTTGCTGAGACAAACTACAGAAGACTTAAAGGACAACTAAACCACGCTTATAAATTGGAAGACTCAACATTATTAAGATGTTAATTCTTCCCAAATTTATTTATAGATTCAATGCAATCCCAATAAAAATCTCAACAGGTACTTTCATAGAAATTTACAAACTGATTCTAAAATTTATATAAAATGCAAAAGGTCTAGCACAGC
This sequence comes from Rhinolophus sinicus, assembly GCF_036562045.2. Lineage (NCBI taxonomy): Eukaryota > Metazoa > Chordata > Mammalia > Chiroptera > Rhinolophidae > Rhinolophus > Rhinolophus sinicus. Next base: position 39,586,537 of record NC_133759.1, read on the forward strand.
CAAAACAACTTTGAAAAATAACGAAGTTGGAAGACTTACACTACCTAATTTCAAGACTTAATACAGCTTCAGCAGAGTTTCTCAACCTTGGTACTGTTGACATTTTGGACTGGCTGGTTTTTCTTGTTATAGGAAACTGTCCTGTGTATGGTAGGATGTTTGGCAGCATCCCTGGCCTCTACTCCTACCAGAGGCAAATTCCCGAGTTGTGACCCTCAAAAATGTCTCCAGACACTGCAACCCCCTAGGGCGTAGGGGGTGGGGCAGGGGAGGCAAGAGGAGCATAACTGCCCTCATTGAGATCCACTGAGCTACATTAAGTAATGTGTTACTGACATGAACATAGACATTTAGATCAATGGAACAGAACAGAATCTAGAAATAGACCCTCAACTATACAGTCAATTGATATTTGACTAAGGTACAAAAGCAATTCTGTGGGAAAGTATAATCTCATCAATAAATGATGGTCAATGATTGGTTATTCACACACAAGAAAAATAAACCTCACCCTTTACCTCACTCCATACATAAAAATTAACTCAACAGTTATCACAGACTTAAATTTAAGAGCAAAAACTATAAAACTCTCAGAAAAAAATACAGGAGATAATCTCAGTAATCTTGGCTTAAACAAAGATCTCTTAAACAAGACATAAGGAAGTGCAAACTGTCTTTTTAATTGATAAGTTGCACATTAAAATACAAAAGATGTTTGCTGTTCAAAATTTACCTGTGAAGAAAATAAAAAGGCAAGCTACAGGCTAGGAGAAAATAGTTGTAAAATATGTATCTAGTAGAGGACTTTTACCCAGAATAAGTCAATAACCCAATAAGACAAACAACCCAACTTAAAAATGGGCAAAGAATTTCAACAGTTAATTCATCAAAGAAGATATGCTGATGGCGAATAAACAAATGAAAAGACACACAACACTGTTAGTCATTAGGGAAATGCAAATTAAAACCACACTGAAATACCACATAAATCCACTTCAAGAGCTAAAAGGAAAAAAGACTGACCATACCAAGTGAGAACTCTTACATATCGCTGATGGATATGTTAGAACTCTTATATATCGCTGATGGAAATACCAATTTGTACAGGCACTTTTGGAAACATGTTTGGCAATTTATTTTGACCCAGCAATTCTACTCCTAGGTACCGTGGAGAAATGAAAACTTATGTCAACACATAAGCTTGTATTTGAATGTTCATAGTAGCTTTATTCATAAAAGTCCACAACTGGAAACATAAATGTTCATCAACTCATGAAGGGATAAACAAATTGTGGTATATCCATACAAAGGAATACTAGTCAGTAATAAAAAAGGAACTACTGACACACAAAACAACATGAATAAATCTCAAGAGCATCATCCTGAGTACAAGAATCTAGACAGAAATTATATTAATAAAATATCCAAAAATATTCAACACAATTAAAAATAATTCTGATTTTGAGTAGTTTTTGTTATATGAATCCTTGACATTATCTTTTGTCCACTGACACTTACTATCTTTTGTTATTTAACTTATGTGTCTAGTCTTCTTAAATCAACTACAAACCCTTCTGCCATAGAGGTTATTGTGTATTTCTGCATAACACTTCATAATACTAACAGCTCACATTTATATATCAATGCACAGGTTCCGTAAGTCTCATTCAATAAAACCACCGGAATGTAGTATACATTGCAATGGAGTCAGGATACCTGGGTTCAAATCCTAGCTGCCTACATGTGGTAAGTCATTTAATCTTTGAGACTAAATTTCTTTATTCATTGAACTTAAAAGCATTGGGGTAAAGTGGAGGAAGAGCACTAGGGACACTGGGTTGGTACAAGAGCCATCCTAATGGATGGGAGGCCAGTGAGGACAGAAACCTCCTGAGAAGAAATGGGCCAAAAATTACACTTGAACTTGACTTTTCAGAAGAACCACAGACTGAGAAAGTGGGATCTTATAAGTTTTCTTATTTTTTGAGTTTTAAGCAGGAGCTATCAGAAAAGTTACCACTGGTTTGTGGCAGATAACCAATCACAGAAACATCCATTTTTGATCCTTCAATGTAGTCTCCTTGTATCACTGGGAATAGGCTTCAACAGTACTATATATAAGAAAAATTAACTATTTCAGACTGATATAAAACAGGTTAGTTTTACTCTACTAATGCGTTGTTGCCATAGTAATCCATCTCAGTAAGAGAGAAATCACAGGTTCAGATATTTGGTATATGTGCTAGGCTGAGCCTCTACAGTTGGTGGAATTATGAATGCCTATAAATCAAAAGCCAGAATCACTCAAGGAATGACGATATGGCAGTGCCAAAGAGTTTCACTAGGGATTTGCTGTATACCTACCATGTGCCAAAAACAGGCACTATGCTAGACAAGGTTACCTGTTTCATCACTTCATCTTCACAATAGCCCTTATGAGGTAGCTGTTTTCGAGATGAAATTATTATCCCTGTTTTTGAGATGAGAAAACTGACATTCTGAAACACAACTCAGTAATTTGTCTAAGTGGTTACCATTACTATGTGACAAGACTAAGATTCAAACTCAGAGCTATTTGACTCCATGTTCTTACTGCTACTTAAAACCTATTACCACTATACAAAAAGATCAGCTTCCAATTATTGAAGGGAGCACAACTCCTAGAAAATAACAGGCTTAATAATTTTTGCTTTACTTTCAAGGTAGACAGGAGGCAGATATTATCTAAGGTAGGCAGGAAACAGGTATTACCTCCAGCTATCAGAAAGGGAAACTAAAACTTATCTATAAAGTGACAAAGCAAGTTTTTGAATGCTGGAATTCCTACCCAGTTTTTGAATCCTGTAATTCCTACCCATTTATCTACATTAGCATTCCTTTGACATTCATCATGATAATAATGATGAAGCAAAGATGGAGGAAGATAAAAAGTACATGCCATTATAAGCCCAAGTGTTTTTCATTCTTTGACTAGTCCACATGTTTACTGAGTACCTATTAAGGTTAAGCACAGTGCTTGTTACTGGGGATATAACAGTGAATAAAATAAACAAGACACAGTTCCTACCCACAGGGAAGTTTGGCCCTAGCTGGAAGATACTGACAACTAAATAGACAATTAAACTACAGTGCAGTAATGTAGAAACAGGATAGCACAAGGTGCCATATGAGCACAGACAAGACAAACTAAACCCTGAAAGGGTGGGAAGTAGGGCTACAGGACATCCAGTTACATTGAAATTTCAAGTAAGCAATGAATACTTTTTTAGTATAAGTATGTCCCAAATATTGTTCTGCATTTTCACTTGCTACATCTGGCAACTGTAGGTAGAGATGATGTTTAGAAAAGTGTCTCAGTGGAAATAATAACTTAAGATGAAAACAGAATTATTACTTGTCCCCAACAAATGTACATTAGTTGTTGGCCTATGGAGACACCCATGTGGCAAGAATCTAAATCTGAAACCTCCTGACAATAGCCAGTGAGGAACTGAGGGCTCTTGTGAAGAGCCATGTAAGGGAGCCATCTTGGAAGTAGATCTTCCAGCCACAGTCAGCCCTCAGCTGTCTACAGCCTTGGCCAACAGCTTGATTACAAGAGATGAGAGGCTTGAATCACCTAGCTACCACCGTAAGTCACTCCTCACCCTCAAAAACTTTGAGATAATAAATGTTTGTTGTTTTCAGCTGTGAGGTTTTTGCGTAATTTGTTATGCAGAAATAGATGTGTGATGCTCTGCCCATTAGAGGAGTTCTGCATCCCATAAGAATGGGCTTACACTAGCACCCCATCATGCTCATTCCTTGCAGAGAGCTGCCACAATTAGTGTGGGTGGCCTCAACAAGAATGAGGTAGTGGATCCACAGGGGCCACAGCTGCCACTGTCAGTCACTTAAGCCTCCCACCAGCAGGCGATCTGAATGGTGTATTTCCATGGTTGCCACAGGATAACAAAATGTTTAGTAACGACAGCATAGCCTTTCTGAAATAAAGTAATTTAAAATAAGATCATTTGAAAAGAATAAAATAAGAAGTATTTCTCTGAGTTCAGCTTAATCACTCGAGAGAATTGAGTGAAAATAGAAATACAAGCAAAATAATAAAAAAAATTATCAGAGCTAAGAAATTCCAAATCTTGGATTAGCTGTGATTCTCAGACTGATTTCATGTGTACTAAGAATTGATATTGCTCTGCCAACTAAGAAAGTAACTTGTTCCTCAATGGGTTGTTCTGGCCCTCCCGTTTCCGCAACTGAAGGACAATGTGCAACTGAAGAGCTATGAACTGTGGTTAATCTACTAATCTAGAATTTCTAAGAGTACTCTGGTGAAACAATTTGAGAGTTGTGAGTTCCACAAAGTATTTTATTCCAATAGATAAAGTTTAAGTGATTATATTCTAATTATCTAATATGATCAGAGAAATCTCAGAGAAAAACATTTCCACCTTTTCCAAAAAAACACGATGAGTTGGAAATATGGCTGCAGGGAGATGTCAGAAGTTTTCTTTGACCACAGCCCCCAGACTCATACCCTTGGCTATATAACAAAGTTTTCTATCCAAACCATCTTAGAGTTCATGCTATTAATATTATGGCATGTTTTTCCCCAAACCAGTTCAATACCAATTGAGTTTAGTATATGTTTATGTTGGAATCCTTTAAGGTCTGCGTTCCAGATATATCAGATGTCATTTTTCTCCTTATGGCCTGTAAAACAGTCACAATTATCTTACAAGACCTCCAATTCAAATTTCGTGGAAACTGAGATAAAAGCATTGCCTTAAACAGCTTACATCTCTAGGATAGTATAATTCACTGATGTATGTAAAGCCTGATTTAACCATGTTTTCTAGAAATTTCTATGTAAATTCATATTTTAAAGTATTCTATTTTAAAAATATCCAATTCATTTTAAAATTACCTTGGCAAACTAATGCTAGATATTAAAAGAGGAAACACACTGATCAAAACAAAATCTAGACTATCTTTGAATTCAAGTACCTGATATTACAGAATAAAGCAACAGCTATTCAGCTAATTTTTTGCAGAATTAAGTAGTAGTTTTATGTATTTGCTTTGATCAGTTATATAAAATTGATACACATATTAAGCAAAGCCCTGAAGTTTCAGGCCTAAGCCCCATGTATTTTCTCTCTAGCCACTCTAACATGTACAGTTAAAATTATCAAATGACTGTATCCAATGTTAACAATTGGGTTGGTTCATAGTGAAGACTAAAGATCTGGAACTAAAAACCAAGGGAAGATTTAAAAACTGGCCAAAAAAATAATCAACTATTTCTAGAGCATTAGCTGTCTTTTCTAACTCGACAATACACTGTAAAATTTTGTGATCCAGTAGGAGAGAGTTGAGAAAAAAATATGCAACACAAAACTCTTTAATGTCATCCAAGATAACAGATGCTACTCGGACAGTTTCATTGTTCCTAATCTCTCTGCCTCCAGCTTTTATCCCCTCATATTTGGAATATTTTTTTATTTCCTCCTATTAAAGCACTGTTTTTATTATAGTTCTTTTTGTTCATAAGTAACCTATATATATTGTAGAATTTTTTATTTCATTGATATATCTTAATTAATATAAAGATAACACGTTGTCTTCTTTATTTTAATGGGAATTTAAATAGATTCTCCCCAAGTTAAAACCACACACACACACACCCTCACACACACACACACAAAATCACTAAAATGCATAATAGGTCCAGTGATTTCATAATTTTACCTTTCTCCTTTCTGACTTGTCTTTATGGGGTTATCTTGAAAAAAAGGTCCACTTTGAAAATTTTCGCTAGTAACAACCTTCTCTTAATCATCTCAAATACCCCTTTTTAAACTAAAGATCCAAAATTGGAGGATAAGTGGAAGCTCCAACAAAACCTGGAAAGAGAAAAACTTGACAGCAGAATTTTGTCATTGTTTCACCCACTCAATAAATAGATATTAAGACCCTTTGAGTCAGATACTGTGCTAGGTACAAGTCCTACTTTGTTTCAAGAGCCTGCCATCACAATATAATCTTAAAATACCAACAAGGCTAACAAAATTACATATATATATTTGTGTGTGTGTGTGTGTGTAAATTCTGAGAACTACACATGTAGAGTTAGGAATAAAGGTATCAGTGGATAAAATAGAAAGAAAAGCAAGATGTTGGGAACATTTCAAAGTTATCAAAGCTCTAAGAGTAATACAAAAATCTATGTAGTGCTTTATAAATATTATTTTGAGTCTAGGAATGTTTTTGATTACAACAGCCAATAGAATCTATCAATTTGTTTGTTTTTGCCAAAAAATTTAAACTCAGTCTACTGGTAAATTTTCACATAAGAACATATCTTCAATTTTATAACTGAACTCAACAGGAAACTAAAATTCAATTACGAAAATACACTTGACAGAGTCACACCAAATCTGATTAGGTGTCATACTATATACAGGACATTATATTAACACTCGAACCTTACTCCAAGTATTAAATGTATGCTATTTTTAAGATCCATAGCCATGACCTTGGTTCACGTTAATATCATTCAATGCATAAAATACTAATAAAATATTTCTTGTAATTTGGCTCCCTGGAATAAAGCTAAAATATATCTGATACAAAATTGCACACTACAACCATGATTTATCACAATTTACCAAAATATGGAAAAGATTTCTCACTTCATTAATCATCAGGGAAACACAAATTAAAACCACAACAACCACTACAGGCTGTGTATAAGGAAAAATATGAAAACTACCAAGTATTGGTAAGGACGGGAACAACAGGGAGTGTTTTATATCCTGCCCCGTGGCAGTTTAAGTTGTTATTATCACTTGGGAAAAGTCATCTGGAAGTGTCTACTAAAGCTGAGCATATGCTAACCAAACAACTTCAGTCCCAGGTATATGCCCTACAGAAATGCAGGCACGTGCTCACCAAAGGACATGAACATAGAATGTTCATGAGATCACTAATTGTAATACTCAAAATCTGAAAACTATGTAAATGCCCAATAACATTAGAATAAATGATGGTTTATTCACACAATGGCACATTATATAGCAATGAGAAAGGATTAACCCACAACTACATACCATATGGATGAATTTCACAAATGTAATGCTGAAGAAAAAAGCTAGTCACAAAATAGTAACTAATAACTAACACTGTATGACTCCATATATAAAGAACAAAAGCTAAAGTAATCTTTGCTGTTAGAAGTCAAGAGAGCAGTTATCCTTGAAAGGGAGCACCAGGCATGCTTCTGGGGTGCTGGTAATATTGTGCTTATAGAGTGTTGGTTTATAAACCTTCACTGAGCTGTATACTTGTATTTGTACTTTTCTCCATCACATACCGTATTTTCCCGAAAATGAGACCTAACTGGAAAATAAGCCCTAGCAAGATTTTTCAGGATGACATCTCCTGAACATAAGCCCTAACGCATCTTTTGGAACAAAAATTAATATAAGACCCGGTCTTATTTTGGGGGAAACACCGTATATAAATACATGACATGAATATTTTCATTATAAAAGTAATACCACATTATGGATACATTACAAAATACAGAAAAAAATATATAGTGCCAATCAATCATAACCTCATCTTCTAAAGATACTTGTAAATTGACATAGTTCACCCCTTTTTTCTATAAACAATTTTACATAGTTAAGAACATGTAATACATACAACTTTACTTAAATTTGAGTGGTTAAATTATATCAAAACATCCCTAAATAATTATTGTGTATCAAGCATTTCCTATCTTTAAAATGTTTTTCTTCATAAGCAACATTTGAGTACAAAATTAGCTATCATATGCATACTTACACAATTTACTTTAAAATCACCTAGTAATATACTTCTGTGTAGGACCTACTTTATTGCTATTTATAAATAGTGCTACCATATATACATGAAGACAGATTTGAAAAAGCAGCAGAATGGATAACCTTTCCTCTTTCCTTTACTAGTCTTTTCTTTTAGAAGTGCTCCTTAGCCTGTAGATTCCCTCAGTAAAGCAAAAATCCATGGTCTGAGAGTCTAAGACTGTGAAGCTTGATGACACCTCAGTATTAGATACACACAAGGTTCTGAAAAACAGTTTTCTGAGTGAAAAATTTTAGGCAGGAAAATCAGTGTGATCCTACCTGTGGCTTAATCCCGACTTCTGAATACTCTTGGAGCAGTAGATCTCCAAGTGTGGTCCAGGGTGAGCAACACCAGTGTCACCTAGGAACTTGGGAGAAATACAAATTCTCAGACCCCACCCCGACCTACTGAATCAGTAACCCTGGAGGTGATTTTTATAGCATGCCGTCCAGGTGATTCTGATGCTTGCTAAAATTTAAGAACTACTGGCCTAGAGCATTCTAAACCCCCAGGCAATAAACATCACCTTTATTAATCAGGGAGTGGAAAAGATTGCTATCTTGTTCATCTGAGAGAATGAGAAGATTCCTGATAGATAAACGTTTTCATCTTGTGCTCCACCTCCTTTAGATTTATGATTTACATGTCTACAGTGTCAGCCATGCTATTTTTCATACTTTAATGGATCCCAAATGGACTCACTAAAGACGAGGTAAAGGATGTCATTGAAGAAAAGGATAGTACAAGAGTTTATTCTGTGAATCAAACAAAATATTTTATTTAATTAGTTTCACAGACAGAAAATGAAAGAAGTATCTGTATTACCAGTAAATCCCGGTAGCAATTTCCTTTTACTTCAAAATGCAGCTTTCAATTAAATATATCCAGGCTGGTCTTTTTCTAATAATTTAATCAGCAACTTAGATATCTTCTATACATTTAATACAATATAAAGAAGAACTTGGATATCAAACAAACAACTAAGGAAGTAAAGAAGAAGAGAATTAATATTTTATTGAGTACCTACTACATTGTTAAAAATAAAGAAAACTTCATTTAAAATGAAGTCGGGAATACCTGACAGGGAGCTGTCACGCATTGCCACACAGACCCCAAACAGGTGGACAGACCACATCAGGAGGAAGAAAGAATTTTTCCTTGCCCAGCAAAACACCTCCACCTTTGCCAATCATCACCAGGACCCCTTTAGCTGGTGGCCTTCAGGTTTAGGTTTAGGTTCCTCGTTACAGCCTAGCCAATGAGAAACTGCCACACGCAGCCAATTAGAAGCTGTTAACACCCTGATCTTCCATACAGCCCATCCAATCATCCTCTTTTTCCCCTATAAAAGCAAGCCCATCTCTGAATTCGGATTTGCCGATGGTTAGCCATAGTTTGTCCCAAACTGTAATTCCTCTGCTAGTCCCAAATAAATCCACTTCACTGGTAAAATAGCTAGTTCTTTATGTTTTATTTTTTTTAAGTCAACAACATGCTAACTATTGTGCAGAAAGCTTTATACGTGAGGGTTAAATGAGAATATATAGTCCCTATGAGGTAGGTGTTACTATCCCCATAACACAAATGTGAAAATCAGACAAAGAGAGATTTAGTAAATTTCCTATGTTACCAATTGTAAACCCAGCAAATAGCAAAGCTGAATTGAAGCTGTGCTTCTACAGTTTCAAAACCTATGCCTTTTCAAATATATCAAACTTACAACATGAAGCAAAACACAGTACATTTTCATCAGCAGGCATAAAAAAACTCCTATGTAAAGAAATATAGTTAGTAAAGTTTTAGCAACTTTTAAGTTTTCCTATTTAGTATTTTTTAAAGACACATACAGCTTAAAAAAATATTTCAGCTACCAGTTTAATTTTATTTATTAAATAAAGACAAGGAGAAACCAGGTTAAATGTCAGAAAGGACAATCTCTCTTGAATAATAAACATCTGTGATTTAAATCGCTAAATTTAATTTTTAAAATATTGTGTTGGCAATAAAGCTGGTTTTGTTTTTTTGGTGTGTTTTTTTCTGTTAAACAGTTTTATAACACGTTTGTATGGATAGTTTTATAACACGTTTGTTTTTAGATTTGGCAACTCATGCACATTTTATGTTGGTCATGAACAAGACAAATTTAAATAAGGAAATTCAAAAAGGATAACATTTTAAGAGGTTGATTTTAGAACTAAATTCCAATTGGCAATCAAAATTATCTTCTCCTTATGCTGTGAGTTTGAAACTAACCAGTACCAGTAATTGTTACCAAAAGTTGTTAACAATAGCAGGCAAGATGGCTAGCTAAAGGTGTGAAAAGGTTTTCTTCTGTGACAAGACAATGGGCCTTATGGAAATAGGAAATTAAAAACAGACAATTAGATCAATTCCATTTCAAAATACTAAGCAAATTTAAAAAAATCACATAAAAACAGACCTCAATACTAATCTCAATACTAGTCTATTCTGCCAACTGACAAGATGATTCACTGAAAATGAATTTTGAAATAATACAAAAACAAAACTGCAGATATCCTTTCTTCCAAAAAGAAGCATATGAGTTTATCACCCTTTCATAAGAAATAGTAATTGGTTATTTCAAGAACTATAAAAAATAGGTATCATCATGTCATATGCTTTATAATAAAGCAATTTAGATGAACTGGAATAGAGAATAAAAATGTATATTAGAAAATGAAAAAAAGCCATTTCATTGTGGCTCAGGTATAACATATTGCATTATCAAAACTATTTATAAATTTACACCATGCAATCAAAACACAGAACAAAGTTGTGTAATTCTACCAAACCACAATACACGTTGTGAAAGCAGTTAACAGGAAGATGAAAGATGTGGTAACCACAGCCTATTTAAAAGCACTTTAATTTTTTCATTTATTCTTTGTTCTAAATCAGGAATTCCTTAAATTTTACTTCTAAAAGGTAATTCTTACTTAATTATAGTATTTATTTAATATGGTAAACTAAATACTATTACTTAAATGAAACATATGTAGATAAACACAAGAAAAATAGAAGAGAGAAAAAGGATCAGATGGCACAGGCCCTTCAGGAGAAGCAAGCTGCTGGAATGAACAGGTCAATACAACTATTTGTACAATGGTATCGCTGTCTATTTTCAGATCATTAAGCTATTTTTAAATATCCTGAAACCAAACCCATATTCAAAAGGCAAAGCCAGAACCATTCACTGTTTATTAAAATACAAACTCTTACTAAGCCAAGCACATTAAGATAGGCCAAACTCACCCTAATATGACCTCAGATTTAGAAGACTGCCAAAGAATTTGTATAGAAATAGCAAACAAATGTTGCTTATCCCTACTATTCAAACTAATATAAAATAAAACAAAAGCTTACTAGATATTTTTGGACTTAAATTTGTGAAGTAAAATAAAGAAAAAAATAGATATGGCCAAATGTTAGCGGCCTTTTTAATTAAACATAAAATTCTAAAATATTTTTAAGATTTTGAACACTGAAATAATCTCTAACACCAATTCCTTACCCTTTTACCTTTTTAATTCATTTTACACTTCTTCTCATCAAGAAAGTGAAGTTTTCACATAACAGTGCAGAAATACATTATTACAGTCCCTACAGGCATCATCCCAGCAACATTTTTGGTAGAACTCTGAATTCCTTCTGTTCCTACTGCTTTGGCCACAAAATGCTTCCAATATTCCTGTTCCCAGGCTGTGAAGATCACTTCAAAAATGTTATAAACATTGAAACAATTGGTTCCACTATAAATGTATGTACAATCAGCCCTTCATATCTGTGGGTTCCTCAACTGCGGATTCAAAGAACAGTGGATGGATAATATTGTGGAAAAGAAGTTACATTGCTGCTGACGTGTCCCATGTAGTTAGGCCTACTGTGGTGGCGTTGGTACTGAACACGTACGGACCTATTTTTCTTGTCGTTATTCCATAAACAATACAGCATAACAACTATTTACATAGTATTTATACTGTATTAAGTATTATAAGTAATCTAGAGATGATTTAAAGTTTACAGGAGGATATGTGTCAGTTATATTTAAAAATTATGCCATTTTATACAAGGGATTTGAGCATCCATGTATTTTGGTATCCATCAAAGGGTCCTGGAACCACAGAGGGATGACTGTACTTTAACCTCATCTGGTTCCCTGCTGCTACTCAGGGATCCCAAAATCATCTCTAGATTATAAAGAATTAAAAATAGTACAAAACTAGCTATAATCAACACTACTCTATATATGGAGAATTTACAAGCTTCTCTATTAAGTGGTATTTATCTAGGGAATTCAAAGTTGGTGTGACGTGTAAAAATGAATCAGTGTAACTCATCATATTCATGGGCTAAAAATAATCCACCATATAATCATTGCAATACATGCAGTAAAAAACACTTAACAAAACCAACAACCATTCATTATCAAAACACCCAGAAAAGAATAAAAGGGAAACCTAACCAGATAAAGGGCAGCTATGAAAACTCTATAACTAACATTATACCTAACAATAAAAGATGCTTTCCTCCTAAGACCAAAAAAAGGCAAGGATTACATTTCCATTCAACTTTGAACTAGAAATCCTAATCAATAAGAAAGAACAAGACATACAAATTGAAAAGGAGTACGTAAAACTGGCTTTATTCTGAGATGACATAATAGTATATGTAGGAAATTCTAAGCAATCTACGAGAGTTACCAGAAATGAGTTTCGCAAGGTGGCAGATCAAAGTGCAAAAACCAATTGTATGTCTACATCCTAGTAAAGGAACACTAGAAACTGACATTAAAATACTATTTACAAACAAACAAATAAACAAATAACAAAAAGCTTCTAGAACTAATAAGCAATTATAGCAAGCTTGCTGGATACAAGGTTAATATATAAAAGCCAATTGCTTTCTTACATACAGCAATCAACAATTAGAATTTGAAACTAAAAACACAAGGCCATTTACATTAGCATCAACAAATGAAATACTTAAGTTTATATCTAATAAATATGTATAAGATTTATATGTGGAAGACTACAAAACTCTGATGAAAGAAACCAAAAACCTAATCAATGGAAAGATATTCCATGTCCATGGATAGGAGGAATCAATGTTGTCAAGATGTCAGTTATTCCCAACTTGATGTATAGGTTCATCGTAAACACAATCAAAAGCCCAGTAAGTTGTTTTGTGGATATCAACAAACTGATTCTAAAATTTTATATGGAAAGGCAAGAAACTCAGAATAGCCAATGCAACACTAAAGAAGAAAAGTTGGAGGACTGAGACTACCCAACTTCAAAACTTATTATAAATCCACAGTATGATATCAGCAAAAGAATAGGAAAATGGAATAGAATAGAGAGCCTAGAAATAGACCTACACAAATATAATCAACTCAATTTTGACAAAGGAGTAAAGGCAATTCAGTGGAGAAAGGAGTCTTGAACAAATGAGGCTGGAACAAATAGACATCTACATGAAAAAAAAAAAAAAGAAAGAAAGAAAAAGAAACTTAACACAGTCCTTACATCTGTCACAAAATTAACTCAAAATGGATTATAGACCTAAATGTAAACCACAAAACTTCTGGAAGAAAAATAGGAGACAATCTAAGTGGCCCTGGGTTTGGCAATGACATTTTAGATACAACACCAAAAGCATGATCCATGAAAGAAAAAACTGATAAGTTGAACTTCATTAAAATTAAAAACTTCTCTGAGAAAGACACCATTTCTCTGACACCAGATAATGTCAATAGTCTTTGTGTATCCTTACAAGAAACATTACGTGTGTATTTGTATGTCTATGTGAATGTCATTATTTCTCACTTCTCTTTAAACAAAGAGTTATATACTCAACACGTTCTGAATTTTTCTTTTGTTAACTTAATGTCTTTGTAGATCATTCTGTATTTGTACATAGCTTTTTCATTCCCCATTTTACAGCTGCATAGTATTCCATATGTAATGAACACAGTTTAGTTAACCAGATCATACTGATGGGTTTACACTGTTTCCAATATTTTGTTATTACAGACAATACTGAAAACACTAAGCTTTATTTTCCAGATTTACAAGCATATCAATAGAATAAATTCCCAAAACTGGGACAGCTAGGTCACAGGGAATGTAACTGTTAAATTCACAAATATTGTGAAGTTGCTTCCGGTAAAGGCTGTACTAATTTATGCTCCCACAAGCAGTATAAGAGAGCACGTTACCCTACACCCTTGGCAACAGTGTTTTATCAAACTACTTAATTCTCACAAAGCTTACAGAGTGAAAAATGGGACTCAGTGTAATTTTAAATTACATGTTTTATGAATGAGGTAGAGTATCTTTTCATCTGTGTAAGAACCATTAATATTTCTTTTTCTGTGAACTGATTATTCATAAGTTTTACCCATTTTCTAAACACTGGATTGTTGGTTTGATTGTTCCTTTTATCACTAGTTAATATTTCTCTTTGTTTCTTTAATGCCTTGAGGCTTCTAATATATTTTATTTGATGTCAATATTGTTTGGCCACAGTACACCTTTGGTCATTTCTTATTTTCATTCTTTCTTAAATTTAAGGATTCTGAAAATATTTTTAGTTCCAAAACAACTTTTTCTGGGTGGCAACTGCATCCTCTTGAGAGTTTTCATCCCCTTTTCTTCCCATCACAGCTTTCTCTCATCTTTTCCATTAGTTCTGCCTCCCTAAGAGGAATCTGCTTGATGATAGTCCCTCTTTTGAGTTGTTGAATTCATTTTAAGAGGTGTAGGCTACTGCAATCTCTTGGAGGGTGTGGGACGGGCAGTCAATATAAGATATACACACTTTAAAACAGGTGTGCAAGCAATTAATAAGCTGGCCAAGTGGCAATGCTCTGCTGAGGATGTAAAGGAACAAATGGGGATGCCTAGCAGACCTCATTTACCTACAAGGACATGAGCAATTCATCCAACAAGTGCAACCCTCCCCATAGCTGCTGATCAGGCAGCTTCTCAAAGGACTGCACTGAGCTTGCAGGCAAATATGGCCTCTTTCCATGAGCCAGAAATAAGCAAAGGTACAGCCAGCCCATCCGATAGCATGTGCCTCTCAGATAACTGAGGAATCCCTGATCTTCACCAAAGGTTCTACTGGGCTTTCAACCTCAGATAATGAAGCCCTGACTTACATATTCTTCTCTTTCATTTTTCTTAATAAGGCACAATTACATAATTTATAACAGGACATACACATACTCACCTGCTTTTATATCCTCTACTATTCCCTCGGTTATAATATATTTATATCTGCAGGCTTTTCTTCTTTTAATTAATTATACAACTTTTAAATCAACTCTTAGATATATGTCCTATAAGACAAAAAGCTCTGAAACCTTCTTTATTAATTCCTTAACACTTTGTTTCAAAAGAATTTAAGACAAGTTCCTTCTTTATATACTTCTTTATAAACTTCTCAAAGGTTAGATACATGAACTTCTTTATAAACGTCTCAAAGGTTAGATACATAAACATTTTGATTAAAAGTCTGGAAATGTTACGGCAGTCCATCACTTACTGAGTATGTACAAGGGTGCTAGACACCAAGCTAGAGTCTGAGGACAAAGATATAAAAAAAGACTCTACCCTCAAAGAGTCTAGTAAAAGAAAAGGACAATTGTATAAAGAAATACAGTATAATGTAATCAGGACAATATGTACAGGGTCTAAAGTTTAACACAAGGCAGTATAGTAACTAAGAGGTACAGAGGAATCTGTGGTCAGCTAGATTTTTAAAGAGTAAGTAGGAATTTGCCCAGTGGCCATAGGAATTAGAGATAAAAGGAAGGACATACATTCTTTCTACAAAGTTCCTTGCTTGGGAAAGATACGATGGGACAGATACTTTGAAATACCTGTCCTAGATATATAATGATGAATAAGACAAAGTCTCTGACTTCATGGAGTCAGGCGGGAAACAATAAGCAAACCAGTAATTAAAGTACAGTGTGATAAACGCTATAAAAGAAATAAGTAGAGATGTTTGAGGCTTATGGGCCAAGTGGAAATGAGACCTAAACTTAAATGCAAGAAACAAACAGAAATTAGCAAGGTGAAATGTAAGTATATATTAGGAGTGGAATGGAGGACGGTGTCAGGGAAGCATGACATTCCAGGCACAGACAAGAGCACACAGAAAGGCAAGGACAGAGAGACCGGGACAGAGAATGTGCCAGAAGCACAGGTGTCTGAGATAAGGTTAAAGTGAAAGCAAGAACCATATCAAGAAGGATCTTTTACATTGGAGTTTGGACTTTATCTGGAGGGCAATAAGGAACTAGTAAATGTTTTTTAAAAAAATATGGAAAGACTTGTTCAGATTTGTGTCTGAGAAAAAGAATGTAGCTATAGTACAGCGAATGAAATAGAAATATATCTGGAAGTAAATGAAACAGATGTAGTATCCATGAATAGTTTATAGTAGTCTGAATTAAGATAGTAGCAATGGAAATAGAGAAAACGGGTGGGGAAGGTTGAGAGATTTAGAGGGTGGATTAAACAAGCCTTGTAAGTGATTTGATTGGGAGTAGAGAGAAAAGAAAAGGAGTCAAAGATGATGGATGCCTCAGTTTCTGGTTTGGGCAAAGGGTGGATGGCACTACTATTCAATAAGGTAAGGAAAAGGGGAGATTTTGAGAGGGTGAAACGATTGCTTTAATTCTGGCCAGACTTAGTCTGAGATGCATTTAAGTTACTCAAATGAAGGTGTCCAATAAGCAGTTGGATGTACAAAAACTCAAGGTTTGGGCCAGAGATATAGATTTGAGAATCATCCATATACAAAATAAGTAACTAAAGCAATGAGAATAGATAAAATCGCCTGGGGAGAATGTACAAAGAAGAAAACCTAAGACAAAACCCCACAGAATACTAACACTTAGAAGACAAAGGAAGAACTGAGGAGAATAGACTGAGAGGGATCAGCCGACAAGGAAGAAAATATCAACAAGAGGAAAAGGAGAAAGCATTTATGAAGCTTACTATGTGCTACGTGTTGTACTAAGTGATGTATGTGCACTACCTCATTTAATCCATACACACCCTCTGAGCCACTTTGCATTGTTACCTGCATCATTATAGACAGGGACATCCTGCTTTAGAGAGATCAACGTGCTCTAAATTTGGTTGGGTATAAGAAGTGCAACCAAAATTACACTCTAGTTCTCCAGAGCCCTTGTTCTTAACTGCTACACTGCACTGCTTTCTATGAAAGACTTAAAAAGTGTGTTATCATAGGCACAAAGGAAAACAGTAATTCAAAAAGAAAGAGACCATCCCAGTAGCAATGAACTCACCTAGTACTGAGATCTTGGTTTCTAATAACTTTCACTATTAAAAGAATCAGGAAAAATGGCTAATGGATGGAGAGGCCAGGAAATATGTGGAATGAGCCTAGAGCATATTGTAGTGCTAAAAAGAAAGTGCTCAAAACAGATAAACAACCCACCCCACAATGAGAGGAATATGTCAAAGGGACACACACACAAAAAAAAACCCAAATGAAAGCTCCCAATGGCCAGAGTTGTAACAATTTGAGCAAACAACCCAAACCTATAGTATTCAACTAGTATAAGCCAGAATATAAATTAAATATCCACAACTCCATACTGACATAGATTGAATGAATGAATGAATGAATGGAGACAAGATAAATCTGGGGTACAGAAGAATTCCAAATAAATTATATAGCTACTCCCCCTCAAGGAGGTACACGAAACTCTCCACTCCTCAAATGTGGGCTCCACATAATGACTCCCTTCCAAAGACTATGGTATAGAAAGGGGGGTTGGGGGATAGACAGTCACTTTACAGTAAGGAAACATGACAAACACTGCCTCAGCCAAGTGACCAAGGTTCACATCAACAATGGTAAGTCATGTTCATAGTATGTACCCTTGATATGCTGTGATAAAAATAGCACTTTTTATCTATGGTCTTGCTCTCAAAAACCTATAACCCCAATCTAATCAGGAGAAAAATCCCATTTTGAGGGACATTCTACAAAATACCTGACCAGTATGCCTCAAAACTGTCAAGTTTCAAAAATATGGGAAGTCTGACACAGCGTCACAGTACAAAGGAGACTAAGGATACATGATCATGAAATGCGGTGTCCTGAACGCTTTCCTGGAACAGAAAAGGACATTAGCTAAAAAAAAACTAAGGAAATCTGAATAAATATGGACGTGTGTTCATTATCATGTATCAATATTGGTTCATTAATTGTAAAAACTGTACTGGACTAATGTAGGATGGTAACAGCAGGGGAAACTAAGTGAAGGGTTTGAGAACGCTCCATACCATCTTTGTAATTTTTCTATAAACCTGAAACTGTTCTAAAATTTAAAGTTTTTTTTGTTTTTGGTTTTTTTATTAAAGGGCACCTTAACAGTGTTAAATGCTGATAAACAAAAGACAAAGACCAAGAGCAGTGTCAGAGGATTAATGGAGTCAAAAGCCAGATTACACTGGGCAGCTGTGTGAATGAAAACTGTTGAGAATGGGATTTTAACACGTTGCGTACAGCGGGGTTTAAATCCCTCATGAAGATTCTCGTGATCCGTACGCAACGTGTTAAGTGTGTAGCTTCTTCCAAGAAGTCTGATAATAAGGGGGAAGAACAAATCAGAGCTGGAAGCAGATATCGAGTTGAAGAAAGTGGCTTTTGTTATTGTTTTGTTTTTAATCAAGGTATAATTCACATATCCAAATATTCACCATTTTAAGTGTTCAATGCAGTGGTTTCCAGTATATTCACAAAGTATACCATCACCACTATTTCCAGAATATTTTGATTACCTCAAAAAGAAATGGTAAAATTAAAGACCTAAATTAACGGAATATGTTCATGAATAGGAAGACTTAGCATTAAAATGTCAATAAAATCATGGGGCAGCTGGTTAGCTCAGTTGGTTAGAGACGGTGCTCTTAACAAGGTTGCCGGTTCGATTCCCACATGGGCCACAATTAGAGTGAAAACAACGACTTGAACTGAGTTGTTGCTGAGCTGCCGGTAGGCAGCCAAATGGCTCAGTTGGTTAGAGCACGAGCTCTCAACAACAAGCTTGCCGGTTCGATTCCCACATGGGATGGTGGGCTGTGCCCCCCACCCACTCACCCGCAACTAGATTGAAAATGGCAACTGGACTTGGAGCTTGAGCTGTGCCCTCTACAACTAGATTGAAGAACAACTACTTGACTTGGAGCTGATGGATCCTGGAAAAAACACACACTGTTACACAATAAAATAAATAAATAAACAAACAAATAAACAAATAAATGTCAATAAAATCAAAGTGGTCTACAGACTCAATGCAATCTGTATCAAAATTCTATTTCATTTTCACAGAAATGGAAAAGTTGATCCTCAAATTCATGTGGAATTGCAAGGAGTCCTACTAAATAGCCAAAACAATCTTCAAAAAGAAGAATAAAGTTGGAGGACTCACAGTTCTCAACTTTGAAACTTACTACAAAACTACAGTAAAACACAGTCTTTTATACCTGTGGCTTTTAGTAATTTTTGAACTCAATAAATATGTCCTCAAAATTTTTTCTCCCTATTCAAGGTCGTTTTGTCTATTTTGGTACCTTTACATTTCCATATGAACTTTAGGATCAGTTTGTCCATTTCTGCCAAAGAGGCACTGAGAT
The DNA here is from genome assembly GCF_036562045.2 of Rhinolophus sinicus. Lineage (NCBI taxonomy): Eukaryota > Metazoa > Chordata > Mammalia > Chiroptera > Rhinolophidae > Rhinolophus > Rhinolophus sinicus. The sequence continues at coordinate 39,606,132 of NC_133759.1, forward strand.
TTGGGTAAGAATCACATTGAGTCTATAGATAAGATTGGGGAGTAGTGATAGCTTAACAATATTAAGAGTTTGCGAATCCAAGGACATTGGATGTCTTAAATCTTTAATAATTCTTTTCAACAACATTTTACAGTTTTCAGTGTACATATCTTGTACATTTTTGTTAAATTTATTCCTAAGTATTTTATTCTCTTTTATGCTATTTTAAATAGAATTTTCTTTTATTTTTAATTCTTTTTTCAGCTTTATTGAGATATAATTGACATATAATGGAATTGTTTTTTTATTATCATTTTCAGAAGGTTCATGATTAGGTATAGAAATATAATTGATTTTTGTAAAATGATCTTGTATCCTGTAACCTTGCTAACCTCATTTATTTGTTCTAATACTTTTGTTGTGGGTTCCTTAGGATTTTTTTTATATATAAGATCATGTCATCTACAAATACAGATAGTTTTACTCCTTCCCTTCCAATCTAGTAGATGTCATTGGCTTCTTTTTATTGCCTAAACGTCCTGTTTGTTTTTGTTTTTAACATGGGACAGTGCAGCATTTTTAAAAACTGATAGGAAAGAGGTAGTGTGAGGGTGGTATTTAATGGAATAAGGTCTCTAAGGAAACAGAAAGGAATAGCCTTCAGAATACAGATGCAAGGATTAACCTTAGCAAGAGAGGTTTAACATTTCAATTGTAACAGAGGCAATAGATGGGAGTGTATGGCCAAATCCTTCAGTATCTTCTAATAAAAATCCCTTGCTTTCAGGAGATTTTAGGAAGATCTGAGGAGAGTAAAGAAGGTCTGACATAGACACTGTGGAGAGAATTGGAGAGAGAGAGAAAGAGAGAGAGGAAAAAGGAGGGAGAGAGGGAAAGAGGGAGGGAGGGAGGGCAAGCAAGAGCACATTGGATAATGTAAATCAGGCAAAGCAGCACTGAGGTTAAAGATCTTAAATCCAGGAGGTTGAAACCTCTGTCCAGCAATTGTAAGAAAGATGGTTGGATTCCTTCAGGGTTGGAGTTTTGCTAACTAGTAATATAAAAGAGAAAGGAATAGAGGTGTGGAACAGCATGATTTGTGTACAGAAATATCACAGTGCAATAAGACATGAGATCTGAGAAGTAAGCAGGGACCACATTCTTTCATTGATTCAGCAAATATTTATTGAGTGCTTACTATGTGCCAAGCATTTTTCTAGATGCTAGGGATACACAGGAAATAGAATCAAGCCCCTCCCTTCATGGAACTTATGTTTTGATGGGGAAGACAGATTACAAACACATACAATACTGGATAGTAATATGTGTTCATTATAAAATTCAAAGAAAAATGAGAAAAGTACTAAGAAAAACATTACTAATCCTAATGGACAAAAGTAAAACAATTTATTTTCTTCCGTTATTTTTTCTGTGCAGTTTTGTTTTTATATGATTATAATCGTATTACATTTGTTCCTACTATTTTCAAGTTTGAGAAACCTTTTGTGGCAATTTAAAAATTGCATAGAGAGCTACAGGATAAGTCACAATTTTTGAATGTTGATTAAGGAAAATATGGTCAAACTAACAGTACTTGAGTAACACGTTGAAGTGAATTTATACTTTACTAATCAATCCTCATCCACATATATAGGTAAGATATGTTTCATTTAATCTAAGATCAAAGGTTGAGAAACCACTGTCTATTTATAAATTTCTATACTTTATTTTTCCACTTCACCTTAAACTTCAAGTATTTACCCCATATTATTATAAGCTATATCTAAATAGTTTAATAGCTATATAATAGTCCATTGAGTGGAAACACTGTAAATTACTTATCTATTCCCTCATTGTCAAATAGACTGTCTTCACTTATTACTGATAAATGGTATCACAATAAACATATATTTTAATTACTTTCTAGTTCTGCTTCTAGGATAACCATTTGGCTCTTATTGAACTAACCCTCTAGCAGATAAAAACTCTAAATTCTGGGTAAAACATAAAAAATAACTATCTTAAAGCCAGAGAGGGACCAACAGAGTCACATTTGATTAGCCACGTGACTTTTCCATTTTCTATGGCTTTTAGCTAGAAGGAAGGCATCAGTGTGTGCTACGCAGGGTGCTAACACTCCCACAGAAAACAACAACAACAACAACACACTCTTACTGGCTTAAAGAACTAGATGACAAGAGTTTAGAACAAACTGAAAAGGGGCGAAATTGGAAGAAGGAGAGATGCAGACAAGGGAAATCCCAAATTTTGTATAAACTGTCTCGATCTTTGACTCCCGAAACACACATGACGTGGGCAGACTCTCAGCATCCCAGATAAGGATAAAAATTTTTTTTAACTAAATTAAGATTTGAGTTGCTACTCCACCACAGGAAAGATAGAGTTTGCAGTCAGAGTCCAATGAAGTTAAGTGTCTACTAAAACAAAAAGAACAACACTCTTTGGGCAAATATAAAACATCCAGAGTCTTTACAATATATTCGCAATGTGCAGGATATATCTGAAATTATTTGCCATATGAAGAAATCGGGAAACATGACCCATTCTCGAGGGAAAAGGCAATCAATGAATTTGAGCCTGAGATGACCCAGATGTTTAAACCAACAGAGAAGGATTTTATAAAGCAGCGATTATAACTACACTTAGAATGTAAAGAAAAATAGTTTCATATGAACAAAAAAAAATTCTCGGTAGAGAAATAGAACCAAATGGAAATTCTAAAACTGAAAAATTCAATATCTGAAATGAAAAATTCATTAGATAGAATAAACAGCAGAATGATGATAAATGAAAAAAAGCAAGTCAACTTGAAGAGAGATTAATAGAAAATTTCTAGTTTGAAGAACACAGAGGAAAAAGGTGGGGGGGGGGGGAAATGAACCAAACCTAAGTACTCGCCGAGCAATATCAAAAGATCTAACATACAAGCAAAACAAGAGGTAGGGGGAAAACACTGCAGATATAATAGTCAAAACTTTCTCAAACTTGGTGAAAGACATAACTTCAGAAGTTCAATGAACCCCAAGGACAATAAATACAAAGAAAACCAGATCTAGGCATATTACAGTCAAATGCTAAAAACCTGATTAAAAAGCATGGTTTATCTTTTTATATTTAAAATTATTTCCCTAATGCAGACTCTTAAAAGCTTTATTGCACGACCAAAGGAAATGAACATTTTCAAATTTCCTCACAGATATCACCAAATGTTTTCCCAAAAGGAATTTCAGTGTGGCTGAAGCATAGTGGGTACAAATGAGAGCGGCAGTAAGAAGGATAAAGATACATGTAGGGACATAATGTAGGATTCGGTGGGTAAGGAGTTTCAAACTTTATTCGAATTTAAATAGGAAGTTGTTGAAAAGGTTTTAGGCAGGGGAATGACCCAGTAACTGTACTTCTGAGTATCTTAAGAAAAGAAAATAAACAAAAACTTAGCTGACTAAAAATATTTATTGTGATTCCAACATCTACTTGATATAAATAGATATAGATATGAGTCTATGCCTGTGTGCACATATATATGATGGTATAAATATATACACATCAATCTATAAAACAAACAACAAAAAAGACAAATACCCAGCAATAAGAAAATGGGAAATGTTTAATGAATTATGATTCATAAACACAATGAAATAGTATGAAGCTCTAAGAATGGTATTTATGAAGATCGTCAAAACAAGGAAAGTGTTTTTTGCTTTTAGTCAAAAAAGCAGAGGAGAAAATTATATGTATACTAGCTTTGTAATTATAAAACATAAATATATGAATAACAAATGAAAAATAATGAAGAAAAAGTTATGTTCGGTGGTAGAATTATTTTTTCTAATTTTCAAAATTTTCTATATTGCTACAACATCATTTCGATTAAATAAACTACCTTTCTACATCTTACTTCCAATACAATTCTCATCTTGGGCCTGCAATAAGTATTAACTGAATTTCACCAATTGAAAAAATAATTAAAAGAAACCTCTTTTCCAAATCCTGTTGGTTTACTTAATCTGGCATTCTTTCTGCAGCCAACAGTCAACAGCTCAAAGGGCAACATTTTTCTTTTTAAATAAATAGCTGTTTCTAAACCTGATTTCTCTAGGGTTTTTGGTGTGTGTTTTTTTTGTTTTTTTTTGTGCCTGTTAAATGATTCTCTGCCTCAGTCTTCTCCATTTGTTCCATAAAATTAAACAAACTGAGGTTTTTACTCTGTACCTAACTTTACTGGCCTTATTATTAATATATATTGATATTCATGGCTGATCTTTATGACTATATTTCTTACTCTTCAGATACTTAGTCTACCATCAAAGACAACCTCCCGAACCTGAACTCTTATTTTTTTCCTTTGTCTTCTATCTTTTGAAGGCTTTTCTTTCTATGTCACCCTTCCCCTTCATAACTTGGAATCGTCTCCCTTCTTATTTTCAAGATCGTTACATCACTCCATTATTATCTCTGCACCATTACTCAATATCACAGTTCTCCATTATCTACCAAGTTTTTGGTTCCTAGCAACTTCTCCTAACCTGAATATTACATTTTATTAGAGCAGAGAACCCCAACTTTGTGTTGTGAACAGGCTAGAGGGTACTAAGATACCGATCTCCTCAGCCTTTGGAACAGCCAAGAGAGCCCTGGGCAGTTGGAGCTCCTGGCTAGCTTTCCCCTGAACTTAAGTGGAGTCCTTTGTTTAGCCCTAGTGCATCTGATACATGTTATCACTTTCTATTTATGCCACAATATGAAAAAAAAATATGCAAGACTTCAGTAGACATTTCTCCAAAGAAGATAAACAACTAACCAACACATACATCGCTAATCATTAGGGAAATGCAAATCAAAACTACAATGAGACACCACCTTGCACCCATTAAGATGAGGATTATTAAAAAAATTAAAGAACAGAAAATAACAAGTATTGGTGAGGATGTAGAGAAATTGGAACCCTCATGTACCGTTGGTGGGAATGTAAAATGGTACGGCTGCTGCAAAAATCAGAATGGTAATTCCTCAAAAAATTAGAAATAGAGTTACCATATGACCCAGCAATTCCGCTTCTAGGCATATACCCAAAACAAAAGCAGCATCTTGAGGAGATATCTGTACTCCCATGTTCATAGCAGCATTATTCACAACAGCTAAAACATAAAAGCAACCCATGTGTCTATCAACAGATGAATGGATAAGCAAAATGTGGTATAGGAGCCCCTCCTTATCCCAAGAATATATTCCAAGACCCCCTAGTGAATGCGAAAGCATGGATCATACCAAACCCTGTATAGACTATGTGTTTTCCTATTCATACATACCTTTTCACTTAAAGGAAGTACTTTTAGGCTTCTCTCTGGTATATCCGGATTGACAGCATCATTACTCTTTTGCTTTGGGGCCATTATTAAGTTAAAAAAGGGGTTATTTGAACTCAAGCACTGTGATACTGACAGTTGATACCAACAGTCAACCTCATCAGCAAGACAGCTACTACTAAGTGACTAAGACAGGGAATCTATAGTGTGGACACACTGGACAAAGGGATGATTCATGTCCTACGTGGGAAAGAGTGAAATTTCATCATGTAACTCAGAACAGCACGCAACTTAAAACTTACAAATTGTTTATTTCTGGAATTTTCCACTTAATATTTTTGGACCATGATTGACCATGGGTAACTGAAACCACACCATGGATAAGGTGGGATTACTATATATACATACCAATGGAATAGTATTCAACCTTAAAAAGGAAGGAAATTCTGACACATGCTACAACATGGATGAACCTTGAGGTCATTAGCTAAGTAAAAAAGCCAGCCGCAAAAAGACAAACACGGTATGATTCCACAGTGTATGAGATACCTAGAGTAATCAAAATCATAAAGACAGAAGGTAGAATAGTGGTTGCCAAGGGCTGGGGGGAGGGGAGAATGGAGAGTTAATTATTTAATGGGTATAGAGTCTTAGTTTTGCAAGAGACAGAGAGTTATGGAGATGGATGGTGGTGATGGTTGTACAATATGAATGTACTTAATACCACTGAACTGTACACATAAAAATAGTTAAAGTGGTAAATTTTATGTTACGTGCATTTTTACCGCATTAAATAAAAAACTGAGAAGCATCAAGACTTGAAGTATCTCTTGTATTGCCTCAAAATACATATTTAAACTCAATAATTCTATAGACCTTTATTATTATTAAATCAGGCATTTTTATACTGAAATACAAATTTCTCTAGTCTTCTCTCCAGAGTATATAGCTCATCTTAGACATAAACCCTTTGAGGTAGCTGATGTTTCTCTCATAGCTATTGGTACTGTAATGGCATACATTTTGCTCCTATGTTTTATCATGGAAAATTTCAAACATATACAAAGGAAGAGAGAAAGGAATAATGAAACCTCATATAACTATCACTTAAACAATTAATCAACTCATAGACAATTTTGTTTTATCTATAATTTCACTCATTTTACTCTACTTCCCCCAGCGGATTATTTTGAAGCCAATCTCAGACATCATACCATAAATCTCAGACTTCAACGATAAATATTTCAGTGTGTTATCTCTATATACTAAAAGATACTGTTATCTCTATATACTAAAAGATACACATTGAAAGACACTACCAAAAAAAAAAAGAAAAGAAAAGAAAGATACTACCTGTGTCCTGCATATGTTCCTACACTGGTGGGTCAGATTTCTGGTAGAAGCATTCCTCCAGTAAACCAAATATTAGACACAGGAATTCTAATACATTCATTAATTCTATTATAGTTCCTTACAAGTAAAGCACTAGGAAGTAGAGCTCTCAAACAAGAAAATCAAGAAGAGAATGGCTTCATTTCAATTGTAATAGGATCATTGTTCAAGTATGGTCTTAAGAGACGTCTTAGGAAAGAGAGAAAAGTCACACACACATACACACACTCTTCTCCATCTCTCATAGGTAGTTGAATTTCATATGATACAAGTTATTTGGTGTATGATAACATAACACGGTAATAGTATATAAGTATTATTATACATAAAGTAATTCATGTAGCTTTATGTTTTATAAAACAAATGCAATAAAACTAGCTCAATGTAGAAAATTTTTATTCAACTGTCCTTACCTTTTGTTGGACTGAGATTCTGATCTATAAATCCTCTTAGTTCTGCATTTGTGGAACTCAAACCAACCTGAATAAAATAGTTTTAAAAGTTAAAAAGACGATCTTAAGTATTAATGATCATTTAATAAGCTATTTTATACCTTCCACCAGAGGTCCATATCAAATATTAATACAGCCACACAAAAATGTATTAATTGTGTCAACTACAGGAGTAGGATTAAAAAGAAAATGTTGCCATATTGCTTGAAATGGGAAAATATGAATTGTCCAGATTACGGCAAAAATTAATAAAATGTATTTATGAGCAGAACTTAGGTCTACGCATTTTACTGGTTTTTTGAAAACAGTTATGTAGCTGCCATGAAGTTGCCAATAACTATACCAAAATTTCACCCTCACTGCTGCCCTTAACTTTTACTATTCAAAATCACTCCCTATATGTGCTCATTTCGGCAGCACATATACTAAAATCACTGCCTATAATGCTTTTCAACATTATGACATGTAATGGATCAAATAAGACCATTAATACCACAATGCAGAGGTGAGGTCCACTGGCTCAAGTCCAACTGCTCAGATTCACACTCTGGCTCATCAAGACTACTCTGTATGTGTCGTGGTCAAGTCATATAAGCAAGCTCTCTATACTTTAGACTCTTCATCTGTAAATTGGAGGGTGCTAGAAGTACGTACCAATTCAGGTAGTTAGAAAGATTAAGTAAGATATAAGGTTGGTGCAAAAGTAATTGCTGTTTTCGCTGTTGTTTTTAATCTTTTAAACAGCAATTACTTTTGCACCAACCTAATAATTCATGTAAAGCATACAGCACGTGCTTGGCATGTGTTAACATTCATTATTATTAGTATGATACTTGAGGGACTACCTATAGCAAGTGTGCTTATCAGTGCACATTTAGACAATTCATTTCATTTAATGTGATGCCCACTGGACTACCGGGAATCAGAGCTGAATATGGTAGTATCATCAAACAGTTTTTAAAATTTATTGTAGAGTCAGGAGGAAAAAAAAACCCTCCATTTTTAAAAACTTGACACAAAGCAAGCATCTAATCAATGATTCTACTATTACTATTATATTATTGTATTAATCCACGTAGATTTGTAATCTTGACACATCATTGCTAATTTGGTAGTCCAAATATCTTTGCAAAGTACTGCTATACTGAAAGGATTTTAAAGCATGCAAAGCTTTATAATTTTATAACTGTACACTTGTCTTATGTTGTTAAACTTAAACTGCTTTAACAGTATATATTCTACATATGCACTCATTTGATACTTTACAATTGCATAATGTAAGAGCTAATTATTTCATTATTTGTTCATTCAAATGCTCTGCTAGTAGCTGTTTCTTTTTGTCAAGAGCTATGTTACCAGAAATACTTCTATATATAGTTCACATTATGGAAAGTAATAGGTTTGCACCAAATGCAAACCTATCTCTAGCATCTAATATTAAATTTTTATGACAGCAGCTGAGATAAAGACATCTAAAACATAGCTTCTTAATTCTACAGAGATAATGGTGTAGACACTTAATTCTGTCTAGCTTCTTACAAGTATTCTGTTAGAAGCAAAGTAAAGCCTTTGCAACAAAATTTCCAACAAATTACCACTGCATGGATCTCCAGAGTTGTTCCCAAACATTAATGTTAAGTGCTCAATCTGTAAATGCCAAGAGTTTACTGTGGCATCACTAACATGCCTCCATTTTTTTAAACTCTTCTGCTACAAAAAGAAGAGAAACACGGAACTTCTGTTGATGTTCTAGTGTAAAAAGAGAGTAAAGAAGGCAAAGACAGTCCTTAACATATTCCATGCTTAATACAATGTGACCGTGTAGTACATTTATTATAATAACTTCAAAAGCATCAGTTTATTCCTTTTTGTTATTATACAAAGATAACGGCAAAAACCTCAACCAAAACCACATCTTCACAGTGGAGAGTTCACAGTTACTGGGTTACAGTTATGTTTAAACACCTGCTCTTAATGTCCAACTTCTACAGAGTGAAGCAGCAAACGAATTCGGAAACTTTTTAAGCAGCTGCACACCTGCATCTTAATAACCAACAAATTATACTCTACAAAGATAAACTGGTCTCATACCATGAGACCAATATGCTATGCTAATCTTGGTCCCATAGATGGAGGGAAAGTGTTTGTATTTAGAACTTCCATAAATACTACCAAAATTTATTTAATGAAACCTAAAAATGAATTAATTTCTGCTTTCATAAACACTTCACAGTTTAAAGACAAAAAAAAAGTAGATTCAGAATAGAAAAAGTTGGCTAGGAAAGGCATTTAAAAACATCAGCTATTCTTTCCTTATTTTAACGATTTAAAAACAATTTAATAATAATGTTTCACAGAGCAAGGGGAACAAAGAAAACTCATTTTATGTAAAATTTTTCATCTAGTAAGGTCCTGAGAAAAGTTTTCTATCGGGATGTTCAAACATGGTGCACATACGATAAGCAGTCACTAAATGTCTATTGAATAAACACTATCCAATCCAATTCTTAAAGATCAAACTATATTCTCTAGTAACACCATTATAATTTCATTGATATTTAACATACCCGACTGACATAACTGAAAGGAAACAAAATTCAGACTGAGACGATTTGTGCTCCAAGTTCAGCTCACAAGCAAGGTGAGGTGATCTTGGAACCGTCACTGCCAAAGGGGGGTGACAATACAAATGTGCAGCAAACTCAGAGCTCCTTGGATCAAATTAAATAATTATGTGAGCAGGTCTGTTATTCAAATGACAATGGCTTTTAACACTTTGACAATGACACAGACAACTCATAAAAGAGAAATGCAAATGACCAATAAACACAGAATACCGGTTTGACCTAATTAGAAGTCAGAGAAATGTAATAAATCACATGCAAGATTAGCAATGATTTAAAATATATATATATGTATATATATATATATATATATATATATATATATATATATATATGGAAATGGCATTCTCATACACCACTGATGAATATACAAATTGGTACAATTTTTCTGAAATGCAATTTAGCAACATGAATCAAAAGCCCCCCAAAAGCACACAACCTTTGAGCCAGTAATTTCATAAGACTTTGCCTCACAGAAATAATCCAATAAGTAAAAATAAACCAAAAATGTAAAAAGAAAAAAAATGGAAATAACTTAATTGCCAATATTAGGAAACTGGTGTAATGTCCATACAATACGTAGATAACACAAAACAGCCATTTAAAATGATGTTGCAAAGATATCAAGACAAGAAAAGACAGTCATCATAGAGATTAAGCTAAATAGGTTACAAAATGGTATGATCTTATTTTTGTTAAAAAATGTATAAATGCATATATTTGGTATATATATACATACGTACACATATATACACACATATATGTGTGTGTGTGTTTGTGTGTATACATATATATATATTTTTATTTTTTTCCTGTGTGTATACCAAATGTCTTCTTAGGCAAAATTTTGCTGATAATCTTGAGGCTAGTTTGTTTTCTTCATCTGTAATGAGTATTATGGCTTATGTATTTTTTCAAAGATTCTTTGACAAGGCAAAAAAATTGCACCTCAAGTTTACTTTCAAATTCTTTATTGTATACCAAGTAAGCTTAGGTTAGAACACACCTGCATTTTGGGTCTAGGAAGAGAATCCTGGGATACTAGATGCTATTTGATAACAATTTTATCCCAGACATGATGAATATATGGCCAGCTCTGCAGAACTTCCTTTATAAAAGGATACATCCCACAATCCATGTAGTTCTAGTAGGGCTGTTAGTCTTAGAGCCTGTTGTGCCACGGCAGCAGGAGACCCTGACCCAGACCTGGCCATTCATGGCACCCCACTACCTTCTCCACACTGGCTTGTCTAAGCATGCGGGCCAAGCATGGCCAACCAAAGCTTCTCCATGGAATCTGAAATATAAATGCTAAACAAGAATACTTCCTTCTCTTCTGAGATAAAACATTCTAAGGCCAACGTAAGCTAGTATGCCACCATATAGGAGCAAGGAATGGAAATAGAGAAAAAGCCCTGATACCATCCTTTGATCTCCTGAATCCAGATGTGTTTGAAGCCAGGGTACTCCAGACTTTTCAGTTATGTGAACCAATACATTCCACTTTTTGCCTTAAACTATTGTGACTAGGCTTTCTACCACTTGGGACCATAAGAGATGCAGTATGGCATGGATAAGGCAAAAGTAACTACACAAAAACCTGGTCTGAAAAGTGAAGTGCAAAATGGGAAACAAAAAATAAACATGTAAATAACTGAATATATGTTAAACGATGCCTCCGTAAGACCTGGGCAATCTCTTCCACATCTGAGTCACTTCTCAGTGACATGTGACACAACTGATGACTCCCACCTTCTTGAAACTCTTTCTTCACTTGGCTTCCAGATCATCACAATAACACTGCTGCCTTCCTTTCTGGCCATTCCTTGAATCTCCTTTGTGCTTCTTTCCTCCCTAGATGGCGGAGAACCTCTGTGCTCACACCTTGGTCCTCATGAATTTACGATATAATCTCATGCAGTCCCACTGCTTTAAAGTAATTTCATATAAAATAACTCCAAAACTTCTGTATTCAGCCCCAAGCTTTCCCCTGAGCTCCAGAGTCATTTATCAAACTGTCTAGCCAGAATCCCTACCTGGATTTGTTAGGGCCCTCAACTTTAATATATTCAAAACAGTTTTTGAGTTTGACACAAAATTTTGCACTTCCCCAAGAGTTCCTCTTCTCATTAAACAGCAGTTACACTAGCCAAATACCGAGAAGTCTTCTTTTACTTCCTCCCTGTCCCTGAATCCTAGTTATGCAGTAAGTCCCAATGACTATCCCTTTAAATACATCCTGGATGCGCCACTTTTCCCCATCTCCAATGCCATTAGCCCAGCCCAAATCACCACACTCTGTTGTCTGAACTACTGGGATAAGTACCAAACAAGTCCCTGCTTCTACTACTCCCCTCTGCAGTCTATACACTCAGCAGCCGGAACAAACTTTTAAAAATGTTAAGTCAGGTCATGTAACTATCCTCAAAACCTCTAATAGCTCTTCGCTGTTTTTAAAATACACAGCGCTCGCCCCAATCTTCAAGGCTCCACGTGCTCTGGCTCCTGCTTTCTTTCAGACTTCATCTCCCACCACTCTCCCTTGCTTACCCTGTTCCAGCTACAAGCCAATCATCTTGCTGTTCCAACAAACACACTTTCTCCTGCCTCCACCTGGAATGCTCTTTGCCCAGATAGACACGTGGCTGGCTGCTTCTTGGATTGAGACTCAAGAGCACTGCTCTGTCTAAATGTCATTTCCTGAGAGAGTCCTCTTCTGAGCACCTAGTTGAAAGAGCGCTCCCTCATCCCCATCACTCTCTCCTATTACCCTGTTTTATTTTTCTTCATAACAGTTATCATTACCTGACATTATATAATTATTTACTGTCTTCTCTCACTACACGATAAGCCCCAAGAAGGCAGAATCCTAGAACAGGGCTGGGCACATAGCATATGTGGGAGAAAGGCGGAGAAGGGAAAGAGGAGAATGAATTAATTATGGCATCGTAAGCTGGTATAATCCTTTTAGTAAGTATCTTGAAAAAAACATACTAAAAGTCACAAAAACGTTCTTATCTACTACAGAATGGCTAGTAAGCTTGACCGGATATTTTCAGATGGCCTATTTTAATTCTTTCCCACGTGCCTCAGCACAGTCTGAGGCTGGATCTCTCCATGTCCCTAACTCCAGAGTAGCAGAAGAGGGTCAGCTCATCACTTATCCCTCTCCCCCGAGGTTGCTATAGCAGAAGGAGAAACGTGTTGCTCATTGTTTGATTTCTTCCAAATATACAGACAAAATAATGGGAGTAGAATTAACACTGATTCAAATACTTGATAGTATTTGAACCATCAGGAAACAACTTTTATTATAGCAAACTGTACCTATGGCTAAGATTACATTTGATTCCAGATACAATATACAAACCACAATATACTTGCTATTTTAACGTTAACCATCTTGTGGCTCAGGATAACTTTTACATCCCCTTTTTTTCTAAAGGAGAGAAAAATCAAGGTAATATCCTACAAGATAATTCCCACCACACAGACTAAAATTTTGCTGCTTCTTTTCTCCAAACAGCACTTTAACAAATACGTATACAGAATCTTAGATTAAAGCAGACTATGCCTGATAATTTATCCTAACAAAATTAATTAAATGTTAATGAAGCATAATCTACATCTGCTTATAGCTACCAATGCATGTTAAAAGCAAGGTTAATAACAGGAAAACAGCGTTAAGTAATAAGGGTTTCCTTTTCTTAAAAAAAAAAAAAATGCTATTCTTTAGATGTATACTGGGTTGTGTTTAGAACTATTTGCCTGGCTCACAGGGAGACCTTTTTACTCAACATAATGCTTACTTCTCCTGGTCACAAATAACCAAACCACTAGTGGATATGAGACTTGAGCAGTGCCAGGGGTCCTTCCCAAGGAGTCTGAAATTGGAGCTGACATAGGCAGACAATCTGTGAGGCTGCCTCCCTCCCTCCCTCCCTGAACAGGCTAGTTCTGTAACATGTGTGAGTAGATCGAGATGCTGACTGGAAAACTGAGGACGATGATTTGCGGACAGACAGAGTAATGAAGTAGATGCACGGAGACAAGTCGAGATGAGAAATGGAAACCAAATACTGCCTCAAATCCTGGTAGATTTCAAGTTCCTGGACCCAGATCTTTCTGAGAGCCCACTAAATTCCTCCTCTTCAATTCCTTGAGACATCCCTGTATCTTTCTAATAAATTCCCTTTTTGTTTAAGGTATTCTAAGCTTGTTTCTGTAAACTGTAATCAAAGATTCCAACATAATAATCTGGAAACAGTAATTATAGTAAGTTATTTCCCTCTATGTTTTAGTGTTTATTTTCTGGCATAATCCTTCACCATAACTGGAAACAAATCCACTAATACAGGGTAACAATGAGAATGTAACTTGAAAGGAAGTAGATTCAGAAATGATAGTTTCCCACAAAAGAAATAATTGAATAACTTCTCCCAAACATCCAAGGTCTAATGTCCCCTAGGAACAATGTTATGGAGGCTAGCAAACTTCTTCTGAACAACATCTGAGTACACACATTGCCCTGAGTAAATCCAAAAGAAAAAAATTAAGCCAAAGAAAATAGTGATTTTTTTCATTAAGGCCAAGGAACTCTCTAGCAAGTACTAAAACAAATTTATTACAGTACCCAACAAAGGAGCAGGGTGGGAAACTTTCTAGAAATAGCAATTTTGCAGCTGTTGAGAAGGAGCAAATTGTCAGCAATTTATAAGAATGCTACCATGCCCATATGAGTACTATATTTAATAGCAGTAAAGTTTACTATCCATTCTTCGAATAAACACGAACAATTATAAATTAATGCCAGCAAATTGAATTTAATTAATTGTAATGGTGAAAAAAAATCTGTAGGAAAAAGTACAACCCACTTTAGAAATACATTTAAAAATGTACAAATACTTACATTTTTTGCCGTCATGTCAAATTATATTCGATTTAAAATTCTGTAAAGCCATTAAAAAACAAAAATAAAAAAACTTTGTCTTCAGTAATTCTTTAAAAGAACATCCTGTTAAAAAAGGAAAAGAGGGAATAATAATGTAATAATAATAATAACAGGCAACATTTATGTCATACTTACTATAGTAATCCTCATACTAAAACTATAAAATATATACCATTTTAATCTTCATTTTCCAGATAAAAATGAGGCTTTAGAGAGGTTAAATATTTTGACCAAATCAACTTAGTTAACTCAGCTAACAAATGATAGCGCCTGGGCTTTGAAATATTATACTGTGTTGCTTTAGACAACCCATTGAAAGAACTGCCAAGGTTTCTAGGAGAAACAGCAATTTCCAGGGCTGGGGCAGGAAATGTACAAGATAAATCTAGAACATTTTATTGCACCTAAAGTAAGTAAAGGCTCAAAAAATGATGGAGACATATCAAAGTATACAGGAGCCAGCTTAAAGGGCCTACAATTGGACAATTGAGCACCAAAGTATACACAGATAATAAGACTATAAGTATAGTAACAGATTATAAGACTATAAACCTGTTGAATAAAATAGTATTCCAGGAGTCCATACTGATACAAACAAATAATGAGGAAGAAGGGAAAGCTCTTCTTTGCAATATAATGCCAACTAATAAATATAAAGAAATGATACAGTTCAAAACTCATAATTTGTGATTTTATATAACTGATTAGGCAAGAATAATCAGAGATGCTGAAACTAGTGGATGAGAGCTGGTGAGAAAAATGATATTTACATAATCTTGAAATACCTCCTCACAAAATATGTATTTCAAATTTTACAGTGAAGAAACCTGACACACACCATTTTAGTCAAAATGATCAAAGCTACCAAGGGACCACCAACAATGGGACAAACCAACATCTGCATCTCCTCAAGTGCACTGAATGGATACAACAGTATTGCTTTTGAGGTATTTTCACCCAAAATGCATAATCTAACTCTAATTATGAGGAAATAATCAGAGAAATTTAAATTGAGGGACATTCTGTAAAATAATGGCTTGAATTCTTAAAAAATGTTAGTGTTATAGAAAAAAAAAGAAGCCTCAGAAACATTCCAGATTAAAAAAAAACTAAAGTCACATGAAAATTAAATTCAACCCATGATCCTGGACTGGCCTCCGGACCAAAAAAAAAAAAAAAAAAATTGCTATGAAGACCATTATTGGGGCGACTGGAGAAAATATAGTCCACAGACTGGATAATAGTATTGTTTCACTGTTACATTTCCTGCTTTTGATCACAGAATTGCGTGGTTTTGCTTTGTTTTTTTAACTAAGTGTCCTTGTTCTTAGAAAAAATACACCAAAATATTTAGGAGTGAAAAGGATGACAACAACAACTTATTTTCAAATGATGAAAAAAAAAAATAATCTGTATACATAGAGAAAGTGGGAATTATAAAGCATATGTGCCAAATGTTGACAATTGGTGAATCTGGGTAATGGGTATTCAGGAGTTCTTTGCCCTATTTTTACAACTTTTCTCTTAAAATTGAATTTCAAAATTAAAACTTTAATAGGACATTCAACGGGAAGGATAAAGTAAAACTTAATCAGAAAAGACCATAAAAAATAGGGGCTTGAAAAAATGGAGGCTCCAAAATGTATTATATGTTAGAATTTGAATCCACAAGTAAAACTTTGTGGAAAAAGGAGATGTTTTTACTTTTCAATAAAACACCGAGTTTATGCTTTTTCAATGATAAAGAAAACAAATTTAAAAATCCAAGTAAGACCTGAACTACAATTCTGATTTTCGCTTTCCCACTGTAGCTGCAGATTTGTTCACAATGCCCATCATGACCTAATATGAAAATCACAGTTAACTGTTTTACAGTCATCAATTATGTGTTATTTCCTCTTCAGTATTATAAATGTGAAATAAATAATAAAGCACAAGTTCCTGACTACCAGACATACGAAAATTAAAACTAAGAATTTAAGGCTAAAATAAGTACTTCAATCTGAATGTTAATATTTTAACCAAGCTTGATCTAATAGATCTACATAAACTTCTGTACCTAACAGATATGAAACATCTCTTTAAAATCATATTTACAAAATTTGTCCTCATATAAAATCACCAAAGAAGTAGTAACAATTCAAAGAAGCAATATTACACAGCTTATGGCCTCTGATCACAATGTGATTAAATTAGGAATCAGCCATTTTTTAAAAAACGTTAAAAGTCATATATTCAGAAAATTAAAAATACTATTCCTCAAACAACCCATGAATTAAGGAAACTTGAAATATTTAGAACTGAACAACAATAAAAGTAATAAAACCTGTAATGTGCAGCTCAAACAGTACTTAGAGGTCAACTGTACTTCTTTTCATTCATTAAGCAACTTAAAAAGATCAGTGGGAGCTCAAAGGAAGAAGAAAAGAAAGAGCAAGAACTAATAGAAAAACAACAAAATAACACCTAGTTCTAAGTGTCTAGCTTGAAGTACGCCTCTAATAAAGAAAGCAGCATTGTTAGCAAAGTGGAAAGTGCATCGGTTGTTTTTTTTTTTTAATTTAGGCTGTCTCAGCTCTGACACTTATTAGCTGTGTGACCTTGACCAAGTGCCTTAACCTCTTTGAGTTTCAGTGTCCTCATCTGAAAAATAGGTATACCGAGATTTTCAGGATTCTACTAGAAGTAAATTAGATACAATGGAAGTGACCAAGTCAATGTGCCAAATGCCCTCCACGTAAACATTGAATACTCCTAACCACAAAAAATTCAATTTTAAATATTTTTCAGATTACCTAATGATTACCTAATTTTTCAGATTCCCTTCTAAAATGTAGTTATAAGAAAAAAACAATAGTCTTTTTCATCCAAAATACCTGTTAAATGTTAGAAACCTGCTATGTCTATTCAAAGCAGACATTGTTGCCTACCCAATATCGTTTTCCTCTTCTTCCTTAGGAGAAGTTGAAGGTGGCAATGTGCCCAACTAAAAATACTACATTCTCAGTCTCCCTCTTAGAGAGGCTGACCATATAATGGAATTCTAGCCAATGAAATATATGCAGACATTGGTGGGCTGGGCTACCAGATATGGCTAATAAATGTCCTTTTTCCCTTCTCCCCATTTCTTCATGTCCAGAGTATGGTTACAATGGCTCGAGCTGCTTGTCTCCTTGCATCTGCTTTATTACTATATTCAGTATTCAATAAGGCATTATTTTCCGAAGGGCTACGCTACTGAGTGGCATACCAGAGTGTTATTATTTCAGCACACTATAGCAATAGGCTACCAATAAAAACAGTGCCTAGTCACATTAATGAGCTCGACAAAACAAAACATAATTTTGTTTAATATTTCCTTTGTATCATCTCGCCAGAGACAGCACAAATTGGAACCTCTAAATGTTACCAAAATGATAAACGTTTGAAAGAAAGCCAAAGTGCATGAGTTTCTCGAGCAAATTTACCTTAACATACCTGTGCCTCAATTTCTTCATCTGCAAAACAGTAATAGTATGTCTACTTAATTAAATGAGTCAAGACATGAAAAATTATTAAGATACTGCCGAGCACAAGGTTAGCACTCAAACAGTATTAGGGGAAAAGGCAATTCACTGATTTATGACAAATTAAGGTTTCTTCCTCCAAAATAAATAATACGTAATTCAGCATAAATCCTAAAACAAGAAAAAAGTGTTTTATTGTGGTTAAGAAAAACTCTCCTAAAATTAACAGGAACAGGCAATAACTTCATTCATTCATTTATTTATTCTTCCAGCAAACACTGAAAACCCCCTATGTGTAAGGCACCGGAGACGTCCTAGTAGATGAGAGAACCAGTAAGCATAAACCTTCAAATATAAACTTAAATTACAAAAAATTACATTAAGATAAATGTTACCAAAAGAAATGGGATTGTGACAGAGAACTCGGCTTCATTCCATTAGAAACGAAGAAGTATGCTGTATTGGCTTTGACTGACAGCTTATAACCTTTTAATTTAAAATATATATACATTTCTAAGCATTTTTAAAGTTTTTGTCTTTCTTTTACATTGTCTTTAAGCTAAAAATTATTTGCAATATATGATGACTTAAGCCAAGAGTCTAGAAAGTAAATAAACATGTCAGCAAATGTTTCAAGAAATTGCCATTTTTGGCAGTACGGCAATTCTCAAAAATAAACTGGTCATGTGCACTGATGCATTATGCTCTATCCAGACTCAACAATTGGACACTTCTTCCAGCCACCAAGTTTTCTGTGGTTAAAAAAATAAATCGGATTTCTTCTTCCACCTTCATGAACACATTATGTCAAGCTCAAAAAGTCAGTCTTTGTGACCCCACCATCTGCCATGATCTCTTGTCAGTTTCAGACAATGTAACTCCCACAGATGGTCTCGAAAAGCAAGCCCTTTTCCTTTCCAATCACAATTTAGCAGCTCTGGCCACAAAGCCTTTTAAAATAGCACAACATTATTCAAAATACAAGGAAAAAAGCAAAAATAATTGTGAATAAGTATGTAGAGCTGACATCACTTGAGTCGGGGTCTGCAGACTTTTTTAACACTGCTGGAAAAGACGCTACTAAAAATTAAATTTCAGCAAAGGCAGCATATTTAAAGGAAGACATTACTAATTTTAAATACATGCTCATGTTTTAAAGTTTGAAAAATATAAAAACAATAAAGTAAGAAACAAATATCAGCCATAATTCAACCTCTCAGAGTCAACTACAATAACTTTTGGCATAACTGTCTTCAGTATTCTCTTTCTATACTCTAACTTTTGATAAGTGGTATTAATTAGAAGATATTTCATAGAAAGTGATAGTATGTATCTTTTCCTTAGGTGATGAGCCTACCTAGGCACTCTCCTTAGTGCTTCATATGTATGATTTCACATAATTCATACCACAACTCTATCAGCTAAATATTATTACTGTTCTCATTTTACAGATGACAGACTAAGCTTTAGAAAGTTGAAGTAATTTGCCCAGTTAACTGTGTGAATGGCAAAGCCAGAATATCAACCCAGGATCTCAGACTAGCAGACATGTTCTTAACTACTATGCTGATTTACAAAATATATCTGGACTTGAGATACAATAAATATATCCTCAAAATATAACAAAATGTATAAATACTATTACAGTAAATCCATATAAAAAAGATAACTTACTATACTAAAAGAATCCTTTCATATAGGACAAGTCCTATGTCATTGGGTCAGGTTTTAACCCTTCTTAGGTCCTTCTTTTTTTAAATTTCAACACTAAACTGAAACTTTCTTTATCTTTTTGAATAGGTAGTATAAACTTCCTCGTTTATTTTACACAGTATTCCTTTACATCGTTATACCATAATTTATTTCACTAGTCCCCTACTGATGAATATTTAGAGTTGCTATTTCTAAACTGGTGACAGTGATCACATTTTAATGACTCAGTCCTTCATGTTTGATCTGGTCTTTCCTTAAAAACATGCTCCTCTGGCCTCAGGGCCTCTGCACATGCTGTTTTCTCCGCCTGGAATTTTCACCAATGGTTAACCCCACTCCCTTCAGATCTCTTCTCAAATATCACTTCCTCAGGAAAAACACTGTCCTGCCCCACTACCCAGTTTAGGTCAGGGATAGCTACTTAATGCTCTCCTTTCTCCTTTTACAGTACACATTGGATTGTCACTACCTATTTATTTGTGTGATTATCAGAATGTGGTCTAACTCTGCCAACTACAGTGTAAGTTCCATGAGGGCAAGGACCCTATCTATTTTGTTCACTATTGTAATATCCAGCAGCGGCTGGATGGCTCAGTTGGTTAGAGCACAAGCTCTCAACAAGGTTGCGGGTTCAATTCCCTCATGAGATGGTGGGCTGTGCCCCCTGCAACTAAAGATTGAAAACGGTGACTGAATTGGAGCTGAGCTGCGCCCTCCACAACTAGACTGAAAAACAATGACTTGGAGCTGATGGGCCCTGGAGAAACACATAGTTCCCCAATATTCCCCAAATAAAACATTTATAAAAAATAAATAATAATGTCCAGTGTCTGGCACATAAGAGTCAGATAGTATTTGTTTTTTTTTTGTTTTTTGTTTTTTTTTTTCTGTTTTTTTTTCTTTTTTTTTTTCTTTTATGGATGTTGTATCTTGTCAAATGCTTTTTCTGCATCAATTGATATAATCATATGATTTTTGTCCTTTATTTTGTTTATGTGTTGTATCACATTGATGGATTTGCGTATGTTGAACCATCCTTGTGCCCCGGGGATGAACCCCACTTGGTCGTGATGAATAATCTTTTTAATGCATTGTTGTATTCGATTTGCTAGAATTTTATTTAGGATTTTTGCATCGGTATTCATTAGAGATATTGGTCTGTAGTTTTCTTTTTTTGTGCTGTCCTTACCAGGTTTTGGTATCAGTGTAATGTTGGCCTCATAAAATGAGTTAGGGAGTACTGTCTCTTCTTCAAATTTTTGGAAGAGTTTGTGCAGAATTGGTATTAGATCCTCTTTGAAGGTTTGGTAGAATTCACTAGTGAAGCCATCTGGTCCCGGACTTTTGCTTTTGGGAAGGTTTTGGATGACTGATTCAATTTCGTTACTGGTGATCGGTCTGTTTAGATTTTCCAGTTCTTCATGGTTCAGCCTTGGAAGGCTATATGTTTCTAAGAACTTGTCCATTTCTTCTAGGTTGTTGAATTTGGTGGCATATAGTCGTTCATAGTATTCTTGGATGATCCTTTGTATTTCTGTGGTGTCCGTGATAACTTCCCCTTTTACGTTTCTGATTTTGTTAATCAGTGTCTTCTCTCCTTTTATCTTAGTAAGTCTAGCCAAGGGTTTGTCAATTTTGTTAATCTTTTCAAAGAACCAGCTCTTTGTCATATTAATTTTTTCTATTGTCTTTTTGTTCTCTATTTCATTTAGTTCTGCTCTAATTTTTGTTATTTCCTTTCTTCTGCTGACCTTGGGTTTTACTTGTTCTTCTTTTTCTAGTTCTTTAAGGTGTAACATGAGGTTATTTATTTGGGAGTTTTCTTGTTTCTTGAGATAGGCCTGTAATGAGATAAATTTCCCTCTTAAAACTGCTTTCGCTGCATCCCAAAAATTTTGGTAGGATGTATTTTCATTGTCATTTGTTTCTATGTATCTTTTGATCTCTCCTCTAATTTCTTCTTTGACCCAGTCCTTCTTTAAAAGTATGTTGTTTAGTCTCCATGTATTTGTGTTGCTTTCCGCTTTCTTTTTACAGTTGATATCCAATTTCAAAGCCTTGTGATCAGAGAATATGCATGGTATGATTTCAATCTTCTTAAATTTGTTGAGACTGATTTTATGTCCCAATATATGGTCTATCCTTGAGAATGTTCCATGTACACTAGAAAAGAATGTATAGTCTGATGTTTTAGGATGAAGTGCTCTATAAATGTCAATTATGTCCATTTCATCTAATGTGTCATTTAGGGCTACTATTTCGTTATTTATTTTCTGTTTGGATGATCTATCCATAGCTGTCAATGATGTATTTAAGTCCCCTAGTATAATTGTGTTTTGGTCAATTTCTCCCTTTAGTTCTGTTAGTAGTTGCTTGGTGTATTTGGTGCTCCCTGATTGGGGGCATAAATATTGATGACTGTTATGTCTTCTTGTTGTACAGTCCCTTCACCATTATGAAATGTCCATCTTTGTCTCTTGTTATCTTTTTCACCTTGAAGTCTGTTTCATCTGATATCATTATGGCTACACCTGATTTTCTCTGGGTACCATTTGCTTGGAGTGTCAATTTCCACCCTTTCACTTTGAGTCTATGCTTGTCCTTGTAGCTGAGATGTGTCTCTTGGAGACAGCATATGGTTGGGTTTAGTTTTTTGATCCAATCTGCTACTCTGTGCCTTTTTATTGGTGAGTTCAGTCCATTTACATTTAGGGTGATTATTGATATGTGAGGATTTCCTGTCATTCTATCCTTAGTTTTCTGGTAAGGTTGTGTCTCCATTGTTTCTTTGCCTTTTGTTGTTGTCTATTATTTCTGTGTGGTGGTATTCTATGATGTTTCCCTCTGTTTCTTTTTTTATTTCAGTATATATTTCAATTCTGGATTTATTTTGAGTGGTTACCCTTAAGTTTATGTAAAAGAAAGTTTGATATTTAGAGTATTCCATTTTCTTCAGCACGCTTACTTTCTCCATTCCCATATTCGGTTCAGGCCTTTACTCTCCCCCTTTTTGAGTTGTGGTTGCCACAAATTGTCCCTGTTGATGGTGGTCGAATAGCCTCCTTTAGTATTTCTTGTAGTGCAGGTCGTGTATTAGAAAATTCCCTCAGCTTCTGTATGTCTGGAAAGGTCTTTATTCCTCCTTCATATCTAAAGGATATCTTTGCTGGATATATTATTCTTGGCTCATGGTTTCTCTCTTTCAATAGTTTGAATATTTGGTTCCACTCCCTCCTGGCTTGTAGAGTTTCTGCTGAAAAATCTGATGATAATCTAATGGGCTTTCCTTTGTAAGTTACCGTCTTCTTTTCCCTGGCTGCCTTGAGGATTCTTTCTTTGTCGTTGATTTTAGACAGCTTCAATACAATGTGCCTTGGAGAAGGTCTGTTGGGATTGAGGTAACTAGGTGTTCTATTTGCTTCTTGGATTCGAGGGTCCAGTTCTGTCCACAAATTTGGGAAGTTCTCATCGACAATTTGTTTGAATATATTCTCTGTTCCCTGCTCTCTTTCTTCTCCTTCTGGTATGCCCATTATTCTTATATTGCTCTTTCTGATGGAGTCAGAAAGTTCTTGTAGAGTTCTTTCATTTCTTTTAAGTCTCAAGTCTCTTTCTTCTTCAATTTGTGTCATTTCCAGGTTTCTATCTTCGATGTCACTGATTCTTTGCTCCATCTGGTCAACTCTACTACCTAAGCTGGTTATTTCATTCTTAATTTCTTCTATTGAGTTCTTAATCTCCAGAAATTCTATTTGGTTCTTTTTAAGATTTCAATCTCTTTCGTAAAATGCTCATGCTGTTCTTTGATTGAGTTTCTGAGTTCCTTTAACTGCCTATCTGTGTTTTCTTGTATCTCGTTGAGTTTTTCAGAACTGCAATCTTGAATTCTCTGTCATTTAAGTCACATATTTCTGTATCTTTAAGTGCCTTCTCTGGAGATTTTTCACTTTCTTTCTGAGCTATCTTGTTGCCTTGGTTATTCATGGTGATTACTGGTTTACTATTTCTCTTCCTAGACATCTACAGGAGTGACTTCTGCAACAGGTTGATAGAAAGCGGTCTTTCTTTTGTTTGCCAGTACTTGTTGGTAGAATGTTTTATTATTTCTCCAACTGCAACTTATTTTTCTTCTCCCACACAGTAATGCTATGTTTTCTCTGCACTATTCCAACTTCTCACGCAAAGGGGGGATTCCCTGGGAGACGGGCTTCTCCTCTGTTAATAGTCTGTCTAGGTCACAGGGCGCAGTGTCCCGGTGGGTATGCGGAGAGCTTTTGATGTTCGAAAGCTCTCAGTATTTGTTTTTTAAGAAATATTTATTAAATTAATTATATACTCAATATTTTATTTATTTCCATCCTTTAACAATATATGATAATC
Organism: Rhinolophus sinicus; assembly: GCF_036562045.2. Lineage (NCBI taxonomy): Eukaryota > Metazoa > Chordata > Mammalia > Chiroptera > Rhinolophidae > Rhinolophus > Rhinolophus sinicus. Next base: position 39,630,456 of record NC_133759.1, read on the forward strand.
CCATTTAATATGACTTGGCAGCAAAAAATAAAATAAAACCATTTAAGACATTCACATCTGAAATGTTATTAAGCTATCTAGAATTTTGAGTGTCATTTTCTTACCATGAACAAAAAGTGTTTTGGAACCAGCCTTAGATCTGTGTTCATAATTTTTTTAAAAAGTTATTATGGAAAACCATTTTAATATGGTATATTTAATTTTGCTAATTTTTAAGGTAAAATGAAAAGTAGGCAAGAGTAAAATTTTAAAAACACTTTTATGTACTAAAAGCTGCTCTTTCATAGAACCATCAACATTCTATACTTTAAAAAAAATCATTGCTTTTATGTTCACTGCTCACTTTTTTTAATTGAAAAATAATTTTCCAGCCTCTCTACAGTGATAAAAAACCCGTTACTCCTAGAAGCAATGAGTAACAACCTTTAACAGTCTTCTACGTATGTGCAGTGAAATAATGAACCATTTTGTCTGAGCACTACTCATTCGTTTACTTATTCAATACTTACTGACGACCTTCCGGCGTGTCAAACACTAGGCTGAGCATTAAAGATACTGTGAGCAACGATGACACAGTCCCCGCCTTCACCAAGCCTACATTTTCACTAAAAAGGCAGGCACTGAATAATGAATTTCAACATCAATCACTCAATGACAATTACTGTAAGCGCTACTACAGAGACAAAAAAGATGCAAAGGAAGTATGTAAAATAAGGGACGGGGATTCTGGTGGTTTTAGAGATTTCTCTGAGGAAGTAAAGTGTGGGCTGAGCTCAACAAATAAACAAACTGAGTAAACCACTGGCAAAGAGAAAGGGGTACATCACAACCAGAGGAAGCAACCAACATAGGGGACAGCTCACAGGAAGAAAAACATACAGGAAATTCCAGGACCTGAAGAGAGATCTATGTACCTGAAAAAAAGGGCAAGAGGGAGGGCTGCTAAGAAACGAGGTTGGAAGCCAGATCAGGCAAGATGTGATTTTTTAAAAAATCAGATTAGTGGGAAGCCTCAGAAAGATTTTAAGTAGAGAACTGAACTAAGACTAAATTATGTTCAAAGATTAAGTAAAAATTATCTGTGTTTTAATTCTTTGAAAACCACCAATATCAATTATATTCTATAATTCTTTAGTGACTGAAACACTCATTTCTGGACCAAATCAGGTATGTTTATATTCACGATCTATAATTCATTAATCTAACAAACAACCTTAACCCATTGAAAAAACTCAAAGCTCAGAAAGAAGCAAAAAAAATGTCCCCAGTTCTCAAATTAGCTTTCATAAAACCAATATACTACATAGTTAACAACTCGAGTCCTTCCTTCACTTTATTAATTTTAATATAAAATTCTTATTAAATTTGCTTATCTTGATTTTCAGACACGAAACCAATTACACTCAGTAGAAAGGGAGCAAATGGGCCAGGTGATAGATAAGTACATGCACAAAGTAACTGACAACTGGCAGCTTAATTCTAAAGGAAAATTAGACATAGAATTATATTTCACCAAGTAAATTTACTAAAGTAGAATTCTACCCCCCACAAAAGAATTATTTCCTCATTCCCTGGCAAAACTGGATTAATGACATGTTCCTATACATGCTTCCACAATAACACCTAAGGGATACTTTTGTTCCGAACATTTTCATAGATCATAGCATTTATTATTTGTTCGTAATTATTAATATTTAAAACAAAAGTCTAAGAGAGAAGATATATTTCTGCCCTGTCCAAAGAAGCAACATTAGAAGAAATCACCCAAATTTAGAACAAAATCACATTTCAAGATCCTGCCAAGAACCTAACAAAGGGTTCTTTTATAATATCAAGCAGTACAAGCCAAATTTTAAACCATTAATTCACTTACACCCAATGACTACATGGATTAGATCACTTGTGGCACACATGCTCTTTAGCCAAATCTCATTTCCAGATCAGCGTAGCTTTAGATTAGTAATACAAATGTTAAGACTTATCCTTTGTTGATCCATCACAACATGCTAGATGAGTTTTTAAAATCCCAATTGGGTATTAATATAAATTTACACATAAAGTACTATATAGAGAACTATGCAAGCACAAAATGTTCAATTTACCCATGAGGCCAAGGAGACAAAAATGAGGGCAATCAAAAAGAAGCAATCTATGAAAAAAATAGCATAATTTCTAATTCTCCTTTAGAATACCACTGAACTTATATAAATGCCTAATGTTTATTCAAATGAAAATAAAAGTTTTATAAACAGCATCATAAGAGCTATTTATTATGTAATTCCTCAAAATAACCATACAGAATAGTTATGTCCATTTTACATGAGGGAAAATTGAGTCAGAGAGCTTAAATAACTTATCCAAGGTCATATAGAACTAAAATGTACAATAAAGTTTAGACAAATGTTACTATATACATGTTCCACATCATAAAAAACTACATTTCAAGCAGTTTTCATTTTAAAGTAATGTAAGACTTTTAAAACATATTAAAGGACGTTTCTGTTATTTGTAAATGTTGAAAAATACAAATTAAGTATTATATACTTTTAAATGATCTAAAAGAGACTTCTGGAAAACTGGCACAGTATAAGATCATTTGTCTTATTTGCATGAGCACCCTAGCCATTTAAAAATAAAAGTTATGTGATAGTTATTTTTAATTTATTTGTTAATACATTAACATTTGTAAAAAAAATTAATTAAAAAAGAGAGCGGAAAGCCAGAGAGTACAAAGGTGCACAGTAAAATGTCATTCTGCCTATTTCCCTCCTACGCCAATTACACCTCTGCATAGACAGTCACAATACTTATGGATCTTATGCCTCAGCCCAAGTTAGCATATATTAATACAAGTAATACAAAAACATTCTCGTATTCTCATTTTTAAAAAAGCTGAATATTTAACTCTGTATCTTGCTTTTTTACACTTAACAATATAACATTCAGATCTTGCCAAATCAGTACAAAGAGAATATCTTCTTTTCCTTTTACAGCTGCCTAATATTCTGTTATATGAACATAACATTATTTAATCAGTTCCCTTTTGTTAGAATTTGGGTTTCCAATCTTTTGTTATTATAAACAATGGTTCTGTGAATACCCTTATACATATGGAATTTCACATGTGGAATCCTTTGATCTAATGCCATACACACACACACACACACACACACACACACTCACACACACACACATATATATGTTTTTTTTCCCATTTAATTTAAATGTGTTTTTCCAGGACCCATCAGCATCAAGTCAAGTACGTAGTTGTTTCAATCTAGTTGTGGAGGGCGCAGCTCACAGTGGCCCATGTGGGGATCGAACCGGCAAGCTTGTTGTTAAGAGCACTGTACTCTAACCAACAGAGGTAACTGGCCACCCGTAATGCTATATATATTTTTAAAGATATTGCTAAATTGTCCTCCATAGGTGTTGAGGAAATTTGCACTCCAACCAGTAGTATACAAAAATAATTATTTCTCCATAGCCTCCTCAGTACAGTCTGTTTCTTAGTATGTTTATTCAATAGGTTTTTTTAAAACGGAATTTGCTTGCAATTTTATTTTGTCCTTCTTTTTCAGAGTTTGATTACTTGTCTAGTTTTTCAATTTGAACTCTGCGATATGCACCTCCTATTCCAGGGGGGAAAAAAACAACTGTCTGTGTTTTTACTGGATTATGTCAATCCTCCCTAAATTAATTTAATATATAAGTTTCACATCTTCAAGTTTTTGAGTCTTCTTATCTAAGAACATAGTGTATATTTCCACTTACTCAAATTTACTTCTACATCCTTCAGTGGTATTTAAAATTTTGTCCTTTTATAGGTGTTATGGGTTAAACTGTGTCCCCCCCCAAAAGACAAGTTCAAGTCCTAACCCATGGTACCTGTGAATGTGGCCTTATTTGCAAATATGATCTTTGCAGATGTAATCAAGTTAAGACGAGGTCATACTGAAATCAGGATAAGCCCTAAGCCATTACGACAGGTGTTCTTTATAGAAAAGAAGAGATAAACACAAAGCCACAAAGGGAAGTCAGCCACATGAAGAGAGATGGAAGCAGAGAAGATTGTGCTGCCACAAATCAAGAAATGCCTGGGACTATTAGAAGTAGAAAGAGGAGAGAAAGGCTCCTCCCCTAAAGGCTTCAGGAGAATGGTCCTGCCAATACCTTGATTGAGGACTTCCAGCCTACAGAACAGTGAGCAAATAGATTTCTGTTGTTTTAAGCCACAGTGTGTGGTACTTTGTTATGGCAACCTTGGGAAACTAATGCAGTGTGTTTACATATTTCTTGTTATAGTTATTCCTACATTTTGGGTTTGGTTTTTTTTTGGAGGGGGGGCGGTTAGCTGGTGGTTTTTCCTATTATACATGGAATTCTCCATCCTGTCTTCCAAGCTGTATGAATATAAGCAAGTTACAGATTTCTACTTATTAATTTTATATTAATACCTCACCACATAACTAAATTCTCTTAGTGTCTGTAACAGTTTTTCAGCTGACCCTTTTGGATTTTTCAGGTATAAAATTATATGAAAACAGGGACTGTTCCAACAAAAGGATATAACCCTTGTAAACATTTATGCTCCCAACATAAGAGCACCTAAACACATAAAGCAAATATTGACCAACATAAAGGGAGAGATCGACAGTAATACAATCACAGTAGGGGACTTTAACACCCTATTCACACCAATGGACACTACCAGACAAAAAAATCAACAAGGAAACAGTGGCCTTAAATGACATACTAGATCAGATTCATTTACTTGATATTTTTAGAGCATTTCACCCCAAAGCAGCAGAATATACATTCTTTTCAAGTACACATGGAATATTTTCCAAGACAGACCACATGTTAGGCCACAAAACAAGTCTTGATAAATTTAAGAAGATTGAAATCCAGCATTGTGGTCTTCTCTGACCACAATGGTACAAAACTAGAAATCAACTACGAAAAAAAACACAAAAAACAAAACCTGAAAAACACACAAACACATGGAGGCTAAATAATATGCTACTAAGTAATGAATGAGTCAACAACGAGATCAAAGAAGGAATCAAAAGATCAAAAGATACCATGAGACAAATGAAAATGAAAATGACCCAAAATCTATAGGACACAGCGAAAGCAATCCTAAGAGGAAAATTCAGAGCAATACAGGCCTACCTCAAGAAACAAGAAAAATCTCGGGGGCAGCCAGATGGCTCAGCTGGTTAGAGCATGAGATCTTAACAACAGGGTTGCTGGTTCGATTCCCACATGGGTCAGTGAGCTGCACCCTCCGCAACTAGATTGAAGGACAACAACTTGGAGCTGATGGGCCCTGGAGAAACACACTGTTCCCCAATATTCCCCAGTAAAATTTATTTTTTTTTAAAAAGTCATGGTTTAAAAAAAGAAAAAACAAGAAAAATCTCAAATAAACAATCTTACTTTACACTTACAAGGAACTAGAAAAAGAATAACAAAGCCCAAAGTGAGTAGATGGAAGGAAATAACAAAGATCAGAGTGGAAATAACAAAATAGAATCTTAAAAAAAAATACAAAAGATCTATGAAACCAAGTTCTTTGAAAAGATAAATAAAATTGATAAACTTTTAACCAGACTCATCAAGAAAAAAAAAGATTGAGGACCTTAATAAATAAGAAATAAAAGGGAAGTGACAACTGACACCACAGAATTATAAAGGATTATGAGAAAAATACTACAAACAATTACATGCTAGTAAATTGGAAAATCTGGAAGAAATGGATAAATTCCTAGAAACATACAATCGTCTAAGACTGAATCAAGAAGAAACAGAAAATCTGAACTGACCAACTACTATTAACTAAATTGAATCAGTAATCAAAAAACTTCCAACCAACAAACACGTGAATTTTACCAAGCATTCAAAGAAGAATTAACACTGATCCTTCTCAAACTATTTCAAAGAATTCAAGAAGAAAGTTCCCAAGCTCATTTTATGAAGCCACCATTACCCTGGTTCCAAAACCAGACGAAGACATTATAAAAAAAAGGAAATTATAGGCCGATATCCCTGATGAACATAGATGTAATAATCCTCAACAAAACATTAGCAAACCAAATTAAGCAATACATAAAAAGATCATACACCACGATCAAGTGGGATTTATTCCTGAGATGCTAGGTTGGTTCAATACCTGCAAATCAATTAACATGATACACCGCATAAACAAAGTGAAAGATAAAAATAATACGATCATATCAATAGATGCAGAAAAAGCATTTGACAAAATCCAGCATTCATTTATGATAAAAACCCTCAGCAAAGTGGGGATAGAGGGAATATACCTCCACATAAGAAAGGCCACATATAACAAACCCACCGCTCACATCATACTCAACAGGGAAAAGCTAAAACCATTCCCCTTAAGATCAGGAACAAGACAAGAATGTCCACTTTCACCACTTTTATTCAACCTAGTACTGGAAGTCCCAGCCACAGCAATCAGACAACAAAAAGAAATAAAAGGTATCCAAATTGGAAAGGAAGAATTAAAACTGTCATTTTTTGAGGATGATATACTATACAAAGAAAACCCTAAAGATTCCACTAAAAACTATTAGAACTGATAAATGAATTAAATAGCAAGATACAAAATTAACATTCAGAAATCAGTTGCATTTTTATACACCAACAATGAACTGTTAGAGAAATTAAGAAAACAATCCCATTTACAATTGCATCAAAAAAACATACAAACAAAAAACCCTAGGAATAAATTTAACCAAGGAGATAAAAGACCTGCACTCGGAAAACTATTAAGGCACTGAAGATAGAAACTGAAGAAGATACAAATAAATGGAAGCTTATACTGTGCTCATGGACATCATTAAAATGTCCATGCTACCCAAACCAATCTATAGATTCAATACAATGCCTATACAATACCAATGGTATTTTTCACAGAACTAGAACAAATAATCCTAAAATATGTGAAACCATAAAAGACCCCGAATAGCCACAGCAATCTTGAAAAAGAAGAACAAAGTTGGAGGTATCACAATATCTGACATCAAACTATACTACTAGGCTATAGTAATCAAGACAGCATGGCACTGGCATAAAAAGAACATATGAGGTCTGATAATTAAGTTCGCGAACTCGTTGCAACGCAATTAGTTTTTTTTTATACCAGAGGGATTATTCATTATGAATTTGTACCAACAGGACAAACAGTTAACCAAGTTTACTATTTGGAAGTGCTGAAAAGGCTGCGAGAAAAAGTTAGACGACCTGAACTTTTTGCCAAAAATTCATGGCTCTTGCATCATGACAATACACGGCACTGTCTGTGAGGGAGTTTTTAGCCAGTAAACAAATAACTGTATCAGAATACTTCTTTCTTCACCGAAGATAAAGGAAATACTGAAAGGAAGACATTTTGATGACATCAAGGGTAATACAACAGCTCTGATGGCCATTCCAGAAAAAGAGTTCCAAAATTGCCTTGAAGGGTGGACTAGGCTTTGGCATCGGTGCACAGCTTCCCAAGGGGAGTACTTTCAAGGTGACCGCAGTGATATTTGGCAATGAGGTATGTAGCACTATTTCTAGGATGAGTTTGTGAACTTAATTGTCTGACCACGTAGATCAATGGAACCAAATAGAGGGCCCAGAAATAAACCCATATCTATAACGTCAATTAATCTATTACAAAGGAGGCAAGAATATACAATGGGGTAAAGACAGTCTATTCAATAAATGGTGCTGGGAAAACTGGACAGATACATGCAAAAAAAAAAGAAACTGGACCACCTCTTACACCATATACAAAATTAAACTCAAAATGGATTAAAGACTTAAATGTAAGACCTGAAACCATAAAAATCCTAGAAGAAAACACAGGCAGGAAACTCTGATATTGCTCTCAGTAATATTTTTCCTGATATGTCTCCTCAGGCAAGGGAAACTGGTAATACATCAAACTAAAAAGTTTTTGCACAGCAAAGGAAACCATCAACAAAATGGAAAGACAACCTACTGAATGGGAGAAGATATTCAACAACGATACATTCATAAGGGGTTAATAGTTAAAATTTATAAAGAACTCATACAACTCAACACCAAAAAACAACAACAACAAAAAAACAATCCAATTAAAAAAATGAGTGAAGTGGGTCAAATACATGGTGATGGAAAGAGAACTGACTCTGGGTGATGAACACACAATGTGATATACAGATGATGAATTTTTGACTTGTACACTTGAAACCTATGTAATTTTACTAACCACTGTCATCCCCAATAAACGTAATTAAAAAAAAATAAAAGGTGGAAAAAAATGAGCAGAGGACCTGAATAGACATTTCTCCAGAGGACATACAGATGGCCAACAGACATACGAAAGGATGCTCAACATCAGTGATCATCAGAGAAATGCAAATTAAACCTACAATGAGATAAACACCTCATACCTGTCAAAATAGAAATCATCAATAAATCAACAAAGTAACAAGTGATGGTGAGGATGTATAGAAAAAGGAACCCTTGTGCACTGTTGGTGGGATTGCAAATTAATGCAGTCACTACGGAAAACAGTATGAAGGTGCCTCAAAAATCTAAAAATAGCACTACTACATTATGACCCAGCAATTCCACTCTGGGTATCTATCCTAAGAAATCCAAAACACTAATTTGAAAAGATATAGGCACCCCTATGTTCACTGCAGCATTATTTACAATAGCCAAGATACGGAAGCAACCCAAGTGCTCATTGACAGATGATTGGATAAAGAAGATGTGGTACATGTATACAATGGAATATTACTTGGCCATTAAAAAAAGGATGAAATCCTACCATTTGCAACATGGATGGAACTGAAAAGTATTATGCTAATTGAAATAAGTCAGACAGAGAAAAACCCATACCATATGATCTCACTTATATGTGTAATCTAAACAAAATACATGAACAAAAGAGAAACAAACAAAACAGAACAAGCCAAACCCATTCACAGATGCAGGGAAAAAGCTGATGGTTGCCTGATGAAGGGGAATTGGGGGGTAGGGTGAAAAAGGTTAAGAGATTAAGAAGTACAAAGTGGTAATTATGGAATAGTCATGGGGATGTACAGCATAGGGAATATAATCAATAATATGGTAATAACTATGTATAGTGCCAGGTGGGAACTAGACTAGTCAGGGGGATCACTTCATAAATTATATAAACGTCTAGCCACTATGCTGTACACCTGAAACTAATATAAAATAATACTGAATGTCAACTGTTATTGAAAAACGTAGAAAGGGCAATAAGTGGTCCAGATTTCCAGGTATAAAACAAGTCATGGGGATGTAACATACAGCTTAGGGAATATAGTCAATAATATTGTGACAGCATGGTACAGTGTCAGATGGTTGCTGGTCTTATCATGGTGTTCACTTCTTTAGGTATATAAATGTTTACTGATTATGGTGTACACCTGAAACTAATATACGAGTAATACTGTATATTAGCTGTATTTTAATAAAAATCTTTCTTAAAAAGTTTAAGAAAACCAAGTAGAATTTTTCATAATACAATTTTAAATGTTTCTTATGAATATTTTAAAGTCTATTACTTTTAATAATTGTAAAAGACTAAATAAAAGAATTGCAATAATATAAAAAATATACAGAGGGTGCCAAAAAATGTATACACATTTTAAGAAAGGAAAAAACTGTATTAAAATTACGCTGATGGTAACCACTTTGGGCACCTCTTGTAATTGCAGAAGTCAAACGTGACTTGTATTCATCTTTTGTTATCCGTGTCTATTGAGTATTGTAATTTCAATACAGTTTTTCCTTTCTTAAAATGTGTATACATATTTTTGGCACCCTCTGTATATTGATACCAATACCATGTATTCAGAAAAATGAGGAAAACCAGACTTCTTCATACGATCTAATGGTAGAAAGATTGGTACAATCTTTATGGAAGGTAACTTCACCAGACATATAAATTATAAAAGCATATATTATGAGTTTTTCTCTATAGTCATGTGTAACTATATATACATATACATGTATATATATATATAGATATATAGATATAGATATAGATATATACACACACACACACACAAGGATACTATGGTGTCATTTTTTTACATGCATGTGCATATTTTATTTTTAAAAAATTTCTATTATAGTTGACATACAATATTATATGAGCTTCAGGTACGCAACATAGTTATTCAACATTTAAATACCTTACAAAGTAATCACTGCTATAAATCTAGTAATCATGTCACTGTACAAAGTTATTACAATACTATTGACTATATTCTCTATGCTGTACATACATTACATCTTCGTGATATATATTTCTTTATTTTTTTTTTTTAAAGATTTTATTGGGGAAGGGGAACAGGACTTTATTGGGGAACAGTGTGCACTTCCAGGACTTTTCTCCAAGTCAAGTTGTTGTCCTTTCAATCTTAGTTGTGGAGGGTTCTGTTCAGCTTCAAGTTGTTGTTCTTTCAGTCTTAGTTGTGGAGGGCACAGCTCAGCTCCAGGTCCAGTTGCCATTGCTAGTTGCAGGGGGCACAGCCCACCATCCCTTGCGGGAGTCGAACCGGCAACCTTTGTGGTTGAGAGGACACGCTCCAACCAACTGAGCCATCTGGGAGCTCAGTGGTAGCTCAGCTCAAGGTGCCGTGTTCAATTTTAGTTGCAGGGGGCGCTGCCCACCATCCCTTGCGGGAGTCGAGGAATTGAACTGGCAACATTGTGGTTGAGAGCCCGTGCTCCAACCAACAACTGAGCCATCCGGGAGGCAGCTCAGCTCAACGTGCCGTGTTCAATCTTAGTTGCAGGGGGCAGAGCCCACCATCCCTTGCGGGACTTGAGGGATTGAACTGGCAACCTTGTGGTTGAGAGCCCACTGGCCCATGTGGGAATCGAACCGGCAGCCTTCGGAGTTAGGAGCACGGAGCTCTAACTGCCTGAGCCACTGGGCCAGCCTTCGTGATAATTTATAACTGGAAGTTTGTACCTCTTAGTCCCCTTCACATTTTTCAACCATCCCCCATCCACCTCCCTCCTGGCAACCATCAGTTTGTTCTCTATAAGTCTGTGTCTGTTGTATTTTGTTTTGTTTTTCAGATTCCATATGCAACTGAAACTATACAGTATTTATTCGTCTGACTTATTTCACTTAGCATAATACTCTCTAGGTCCCCCTGTGTTGTCACAAATGGCAAAATTTCATCCTTTTCTATGGCTAAGTAATGTTCCATTACACACACACACACACACACACACACACACACACACACACACACATCTATACATATACCGTGTTTCCCCGAAAATAAGACTTAGCAGGACCATCAGCTCTAATGTATCTTTTGGAGCAAAAATTAATATAAGAGCAAGTCTTATATTAATTTTTGCTCCAAAAAGCGCATTAGAGCTGATGGTCCATCTAGGTCTTATTTTTGGGGAAACATGGTACACACACACACACACACACACACACACACAACATCTTCTTTATCCATTCATCTATCTATGAATACCTATGCTGCCTCCATATCTCAGCTATCTTGAATAAAGCTGCGATGAACATAGGGGTGCATATATCTTTTCCAATTACTGTTTTTGTTTTCTTCAGATAGATACCCAGGGTGGAATTGCTGGGTCCACTAAGGTATCATTTTTATAGCAAAAGACAAACTTAATTGTTTACCAACAGTAGACTGGTTAAACAAATCATGGCCTAGAAAAAGAAATGAGGGAGCTCATAGTGTACTGATATAGAATGACCTTCAATATAAAGTGGCCAGTGAAAAGAAGCAAGTTATAGAGAAGTATGTGTACCATACTAGCATTTACATAAAAGGACTAAGTCTTAGTTAAAGAAACTGGCAGGATATATGGCAAAGAGTGGGAAGAACACATTTCTTTTCTTTTCTTTGATTAATTTTAATGAAATGGTAGGATGAGCTACTTACACCCTTTATACATTTTGTATTTTATACTGTAAACACAAACTACCTATATAACACACTAACTTAATTTTTTAAATTCTGTATTTTCAAAAAAAATTATGTATTTTCCCTCAGACAGAAACAATACTTCTGCTTCCATAGTCTAAGTAGAAACAATCATCTGAGCTATAGAGAGACAGGGTATGATTTTTGTTATGTCGTAGATAGAATCCTCTCTTAAGGAGCTTGAAAACACACAATTATTATATTATAATCAAATCTTGTATAAAGAAAAGTATTTTTCTACGACAGGATAGAGAACTAAACAAGACCAAATTCACTAAATTTGACACATAATGCAAGTTAGCCAGCTACATGTGGGAGTCCCAGATAAAATTCTAGAAACACAGTTTTTAAAAAGCCAGAAGGTGGCGGTATCACTACATTCAAGTCTCACTGGTACCAATACCTAAGCCTCCAGTCCTTTGTTAGTAAGGAACCTGTTTTTCCTCTTCTTTGTCTCTCGTTGCCCTTCTGCATTCCCGCCTATATTTACCTATCCGTCTACTCTTCACCCATGATATGAAACTGAAATAAACATCAGTGGAAAGAGAAGCTAGAAGAAATTCCTGAGTTTATAATAATACTATTTTAAATGAATATAATATAATTAAAATGTATTGTAAAGTTGTGTTAAATATGAACACACAAGTTTATATCCATTCTCTCCCAAAACTACACTAAAATGATGATGATGAAGGACTAAAAAAGGATAAACCCATCATAAAACATATATGCATATAATAACATGAAAGGAGAGATCAGCTGATGAGAGACATAAATAAAGCTTTATTGAAGCCATTTAGAGGACTGCTGAATAGTAGTTGGCTTGGTAAAACAGAATGAGCCAAACGTCATGCATGTGAGGGTGTGGGTGGGTATGAAACCAATAAGAAGCAAGCACACCAGAGAGGCTTAAGAATCGAAGGTAGGGGCCTGAGTTGGGGCTGAAAATAGGAAATGATGAAGTTTGAATACGGAAGTTTTCACCCAGAAGCCTTACCATGTTGCCAAGAAATTGCCTCTTCTGCACCCCAACAGAGACAAGTGGTTTACCTTCCTAAGACACAAAACCAGACAGGATGTAGAAACCAGGTACACACAAGGGTTGTGTGTCAGATCATACCACAGAGACGAAATGAAGATTTACATGCTGAACAGTGAACTTCACTTCTCTTCCCCAAATCAGCTTCCAGAAAACAGGCTAATCAAGCAGGGGTCTAGCAGATTCCTCCATGGGAAATCTGACCCAAGAGCAAAGACCTACCATCACTCACTCAATCACCCTGTGTTAAGACTTGCAGTTAAAGAAACAAACTCATAGATACAGAGAACAAAGTGATGGTTGCCAGATGGGAGGGAGGTTGAGGGGCTGGGTGAAAAAGGTGAAGGGATTAAGAAGTACAAATGTAGTTACAAAATAGTCACAGGGATATAAAGTACAGCACAGGGAATACAGCCAATAATATTGCAATTGCTATGTATGGTGTCAGGTGGGGGTACCAGACTTATCGTGGAGATAACTTGGTAAGTTATAGAAATGTCTAACCACTATGCTGTAACACCTGAAACTAATATAATATTGAATGTCAACTGTAATTGAAAAAACTTAAAAGACTTACAGTTAACAACTCCCCATGGACAGAGTTTTTACTCAGCTTTTTACTGTCCCACTCTTTAATCCAAACAGACGACCAAAGTTTACTAAATAACTGAGGAAAGCCTTTAACCTGAAATGAAGAGACCAAATAACAACACAGGAGTAGACCGAATTCATAAATGAAACAGAAAGAAAAAAAGAAAAGAAGGGAGGAGAGGAAGAGAGAAAGCAAAGGAATGGTAAGAAATCTCCCATAAAGCAGAACAAAAGTTTTTTAAAAATTGAAAAATATTAGAGCGTCAATCCAGAATGTCCAATTAAAAATAAATTCCAGAAAAGGAAAAGGGGGAAAATGGTAGGAAATTATATCTGAAAAACAATACTTTTGTTTCTGGCAACATAGTGAACTAAATGATGTGTAAATTTTTCCTTAACAAACATCTAGAAATCTTGTATAAATTAAAATAAATATTCTCTCGAATGCTGAGCGGACAAGAAAACAAAGTTTTCAGCTGCTATGGAGGAATTTGTCAATATAAATAACCAAAACGCTTGGCTTTTAATGGCTCTAAAGTGACAAGAGACAAGGCTTAGGGAACCAGATGAAGTAAAGAGTTGGAATTGAGGCTCCCACCCCCTTCACACATTCTCACTGAAAAGATGGAGTGGGGGGTGGGGAGGAGAGACCTGCGGTAATCAACCACCAGCAAAGAAAAGACAAGAAAATGTCTCTATCTTGCTCCAGACTCTGGAAATTAAGGTGAAAAAGGATTTCCTAAAAAATCATTTTTTAGATTCAGATTATCACAATGTCCTCCAATTAAAAAACAACTCACCCAGACACAGCAAAACACTAAAAATAAAGAGATCTTAAGAGCATGCAGAATGCTGAGAATGACACCAAAGGGACAAACAACAAAAAAGACAAATAAGACTTCAAATCCAATGTCATTAATTACCACACATATGTTTTCTTCTAAAAGTTCTCTAGTTTTAGCTCTTAAAGATTAGGGTCTTTATTTTGAATATGGTATGAAGTAAGGTCCAACTTCATTCTTTTTCATGTGGATATTCAGTTTCCCCAACATCATGGGTTGAAAAGACAATCCTTTCCCCCATTGAATGGTCTTGGCACCCTCATCAAAAATCATTTGCCCATGTATGCAAGGGTTTATTCTGGGCTCTGTATTATATTCCACTGAAATATATGTCTGTCTTTATGCTAGTATCACATTGTTTGATTACTGTAGCTTTGTAATAAGGGTTGAAATTGGGAAGTGTGAGTCCTTCAGCTTTGTTCTTTTTCAACATTGTTTTGGCTTTTTGGGGTCCCCTGAGATGCTATTTGAATTTTGGGATGGATTTTTCTATTTCTGCAAAGAAACATCATTGGGATTTTGATAAAAGTTTCACTGAATCTGTATATCATTTTGTGTTTACTGACATTTTAACAATATTTAATCTTCAAATCCATGAAGAAAGGTTGTCCACTTATTTGTGTCTTCTTTAATTTCCTTCAGCAATGTTTTCCAGTTTTCATTGTACCAGTATTTTACCTCCATGGTTAAGTTTATTCCTAAGTATTTTATTTTTGTCATGCTATCCTAAATGAAATTGTTTTCTTAATTTCCTTTTCTGATTGTTCCTATGCTAGTGAATAGAAATGCAACTGATTTTTGTATGATTTTTTTCATCCTGCAACTACAGTGCATTTGTTTATTAGTTCTAACAGGTTTGTGTATGTAGAATCTTTATGATTTTTACATATAAGATCATATTGTCTGTAAACAGACAATTTGGGTTTTTCCTTTCCAATTTGGATGCCTTTTCTTTCTTTTTCTTGCCTAACTGCTCCGGCTAGGACTTTGAGCACTATGTTAAATAGAAGTAGTGAACGTGGACATCGTTATCTTGTTCCTGAACATGGAAGAAAAGCTATCAGCCTATCACCATTGAGTACAACATTAGCTGTTGGCTTTTCATATAGAGCCTTTATTATGTTGAGGTAGTTTCCTTCTACTCCTAGTTTGCTGAGTGTTTTTATCATGAAAGGGTGTTGAATTTTGTCAAATGCTTTTCTGTATCAATTGAAAATACAAACTTTTTAATAAATGGTGCTGGGTAATCATTTTGAAAAAGATAAAATCATATCTATCTCATCATACAACACCCAAGAATAAACTCTAAAATGATTAGAGATTTAAATGTAAAAAAATGAGACCAAGCAGCCTTCAACTTAACCAAGTGACAATGGTAAACATCACCAATGATAAAACATAACAACACGATGAACCCCTTGATAAAACACCTAGTGAAAAACAGAAAGATACAACACTTTTTGTGGTGTTTTTACCAAAAATGCATAACTGCACTCCAATCAGAGACAACACTGGACAAACCCAAATAGAGGGACATTGCGAAAAATATATGACCAGCATTCCTCAAGTGTCAAAATCATGTAACAAAGAAAAATTGAAGGCTGTTAGAGAACAGAGATGACTATGGAGTGAGAACAGCTAAATGTAATGTGGGATCCTGAATAGAATCCTGGAATAGAAAAATGTCGTTAGTACAAAAATTGGTGCAATTCAAATAAGGTCTGGAGTTCAGTCAATAACGTTGTACCAATTTTAATTTCTTGCTCTTCATAATTACACTATGGTTATGTAAAATGTTAACATTAGGAGAAATGGGCTAAGGGATATAATTAAACTCTGTACAGCTTATGCAAATTTCCTGTAAGTCTAAAATTATTTCAAAATAAAAAGTTTTTTTTACAAAGAAATAGAGCAATAATTATACCATTAAGAGTGATAACCATCAAGTGAAATAAAAGTAGATATGGTTAACGGTGGTTTTACCATTCCATGCTGTTCGGAGGCAGAATAGTTCCCTTAGGGAAGAAAGGTTCACAACTGAAAAGGGACACTGGCTGCTGGTAATGGTGTTTCTGGATCCAGGGTGCTGGTTACACAGATGTTAGTTAGCGAAAATTAAGTGCAATTTTTAAATCTATCATCTGTCAATAAAAAGCATTTTTAAAATATGGTTTTTACCTCTGGAGAGTGGGACAAAAAATATGAGGAAAACTTTTTAGAAAATTTTGTAATTGGTAATAGCTGAATATTAATACAAGAAGTCAGAAAGGCAAACTTGAGACCCTAGGCCCAGAGGAGTCTAGAAAACACAACTGGCCTACTTTATTTCCTCATCCTTAGCACCTGATCTCCTACATGCCTCTTGAGGAAATGTGCAATTTGTGCAAAATAACCAAGAACTAAGACTAAGAGTAGGGAATGTCTTAATAGGGAATATCAGACACGATAAGATTCACACACACCGAGCACTAGAAAATGTAAACTGTGAGAGTTTATGATATTGGACATAAAATTTTTCAACAAAACCTGGTTACTTAAGATACATGCAGATTAACCATGCAAAATTCATCAAAGTTGCTATTAGTCACAACATGAAAAATTATTTCATCTTCTGCATTATTATAGGAGGCCTAATAAATAACTAGATGGTGGGTTGAGAATTACTCTACCCTTGAGGTAGTTAAGATGATAAAAAACAATCATAAAAAGTGTTACATGTATTAATATCAATAAGTCAAATTAATGCACTAGTTCTCTGTTTTCACTAAAGGCCAATCTGAGTCAAACTGTTTCTTTCCAGGGTGAAATACTAGAGTGAATTTTACACAAATGGGAAAAAATATTAAATAAGTTAGAGGCTTTGCTACTATGATAAATTAGATAGGTAGGTAGGTAGGTAGATAGATAGATAATAGCCAATCTAAGCTACACTGAGTAGTTTGTGAGACTGCTTCAATATATGCATATAACTAAAGATGAAGAAGGAAAAAAAATCCCTTTGTGCTATATTTTCTGCTTTGATAACACGGTATGTACCGTCATTCTTGTTTTTGAATACATTTATTTTCTTGTTGCATATTCAGTTGACCAGTTATGCACACAGCATCATTAAGCACAGCATCTTGGCCTATGAAATAAATGGTGCTCGTGCTCTGAGAGGAACCGTAAACACTGCCACTGTTATTTGCTATTATATTTTTACTCTTCTTACTTTTTGGAATACTTTTAGCCTCTTTTCTCTTCTTTCATCACAATTTTAAGAGCTGACATCATTTCATTATATCCATTTTTATTTTATCCTACATATATTTAATTTTTGAACAAGTCAAAAGGACATGTAGCAAATATAGACCTTACAATAAAATCAAAATATTTATGTTACCAAGACGTTAGGTTAACATCTTAAGTATGTACTTGTTTCTATTCACAGAAAACCAGTCTATGTAATAGATTCGCATAGTTCATAATCATGATTTAACCAATTAACTGAAATTCAGCTGAATTTAAGATACCACATATAACATTACACAAAAATGGTCTATTTTAAAAATTATATTAAATAGTGACACTAGTGAAAGGATGATCAATCAAAAACAATGGCTAATTTTCAAATCACTCACTTATATTTGAATGAATTCACAACACACTACAAAGAAACCCCAGAAATTAAACAACTAAGAAGCTCTCAAGACTTTTAAGTTCTTGCATGAGTGCCGAAGGCCTAAGACAGTAGTTTAGTAATGTAACATAGTGGAGTGGCTAGGACTAATCATACAGATTCATTTCTGAGCCCCAGCTCTGCCATTACTGTCTTTCCAGTCCCAGTAAAGCAACTTGTGTCACTTATAAAAAGAAAAAAATCATAAACCTATGTCACACTTTTGAGGAGGATTGAGATCTGTATAACCTAGTAGGTGTTGGGTAAAGTAAGCCATTAGAAATTCATTATGAATACAAAGTATGCAGATTATGAATCTTTGTCTTGTTACTTAATCCTAGAAAATGTTTTTGGGATTTTGTTTTTTACATTTTGTAAAAATGATTTCACTTTTTTTCAATGAGCTGCTTATGCTAATAGTATCTTCAGAACCTTACTTTCCTTACTTATCATTTCTCTCATCTCGGAATGCATTATGGGGAAGAGGGTTTTGTATATAGTGACCCCTTTCTAAAAAGTCCTATCTTATACTGTGTTTCCCCAAAAATAAGACCTAGCCGGACAATCAGCTCTAATGCATCTTTTGGAGAAAAAATTAATATAAGATTCAGTCTTATATTATACTATAATATATATATAGTAATATAAGACTATAGTAAAATAAGACTCGGCATTATATATTATATTATATTATATTACATTATATTATATTATATTATATTATATTATATTACATTACATTATAGTGGGTCTTATTGTAAAATAAGACCCGGTTATATTACATTATATTATGTTATATTATATTATAGTATATTATATTATATTAGACTGGGTCTTATTGTAAAATAAGACCCGGTTTTCTTATATTATTTTTTGCTCCAAAAGACACCTTAGAGCTGATTGTCCGGCTAGGTCTTATTTTGGGGGAAACATGATAGGATGGAATTTTTCACAGAGTTTCAGTTTATGTTTGTTAGAATGCCTGCGAAAGTAATGTACTCTGTTACCTTTGAATACTAATTCATTCAACTTAATACATAATCGGGCAGGCCTGGTGGCTCCGGCGGTTGGAGCTCCATGCTCCTGGCTCCGAGGGCTGCCGGTTCGATTCCCAAGTGGGCCAGTGGAATCTCGACCGCAAAGTTGCCGGTTTGGCAACTCGAGTCCTGCAGGGGATGGTGGGCAGCGCCCCCTGCAACTGGGAGTGAGCATGGCACCTTGAGCTGAGCTGCCGCTGAGCTCCCGGATGGCTCAGTTGGTTGGAGTGCATCCTCTCAACCAGAAGGTTGCCGGTTTGACTTCCGCAAGGGATGGTGGGCTGTGCCCCCTGCAACTAACAATGGCAACTGGACCTGGAGCTGAATGGCACCCTCCACGGCTGGGATTGAAGGGACAACAACTTGACTTGGAAGGAAGTCCTGGGAGTGCACACTGTTCCCCAATAAAGTCCTGTTCCCCTTCCCCAATAAAAAAAATCTTTAAAAAAAAAAAATACATAATCACTAGGCGAAAATTTTTTTCCTACTTGTAAAGACTTCAGAACAAAACATGTATTAATTAGTGCACAGTATACTTAGCTGACAGCTTTTCCAAACTTCTGTTAACCTGGAAATCATTTGATTGACTACCATTTGTTAGTTGTACAGGTTCTTAGAGCCACTGCTCATCATCCTCATCTCTCTCCTTTGAACAGCATTTAATAGATCCTTTTCATTTATACGTAGTTTTATATCACACCACAATTTCAAAGATGCTGTGAAAGAAAACTAACAGATTGGTTTTTTAATTGTCCATTCTCAAGTGGACTGTAAAAAAAACAACTGGTGCTTCCAGTTTTGATTAAACATTTTATTTTGGCAGCTTTGAAATACATACTGTTTTTCCACATTTATATTATTTGTTATTTTGCAATTTGATTTAATTTAAATAGAACTGAATTAGTCACTTTAACAAACTCATTCTTCAGTAACAACATATTTGGCTCTTTTTAAAGTAAAAAGGCATCTGTTAAATAAACTTAGTATGCTTTCGAGTATTTAAGAAAAAAGATTTTGGGCTTCTTCAAACTACTTTCCCCACACTTAGAATTCTTTAAGGACTGAGGACTGTCACACCCCTGTATCAGTTCAGGGCCTCACAATGCCTGTAACACAGGACGCTCTCCATATCTGTCTACTGAGTGACTCACCCATGCTTACTATTTAGCTGACAGTTCTACATCATCCCTTAAGAACAAGGAAGGTAAAAAAAAAAAAAAAAAGTGGGTGGGGGGTGGTGAATTTAAAAGGATAGTAAACAGAAAACGGAATAAGGGAGTTGGAAAGTACTCAAAATCGAAATCTAATTAGATCATTACAGATTATTCCAATGGGGAAGAAAAGACTTTAAAGAGATACCTGCATTTTAAAAACAAAGATGACTCTGGCTGCAATGCGTAAGGATTGGAGACAGAAAAGGACTGGAAGAAGGAAGGTCAATAGTACGGAAGCTATTACTGCAGTGCAGAAAAGAAGGGAGGCGCAGACTGTCGTTAACGGCAACAACGTTGGGAAAGTAGAGCAATCGAAGTGGATTACCTTTTCACTTTAAGCATGTCTATCAAGAAAAGTTCTCTTCAGATAGGATGGGGTGAAACAAACATTGGTGTCCTGCCAAAAACAATGGGCATTTGATCAATTTAATCAACGAATTAGTGAAAACCAAAGCTCAATATGGATGAGAAGATTGAAGAGACTCCCTAATTGCTCTAAGTAAACGTTCAACAAGGTATACAGAGCTCTAGATGAAATTTCCACGCAGCTGTCGGCAATTGTTTTGAAACTATGGAGAATAAGAGAGGTTGCTAGAAGACTGAAACAGGAAAATATAGTACTACTGTTCAAAAAAAGAGAAAGAGAATCCTGCCAACAATTGATCAGCAAAATTAAATGTAACTCTAGACAAGATTGTAGAATCATTACTGAGAGAAGTTTGTGAACATAGAAAAAGTAATAACCAACATTTGCTCCTGGAAACCAGTATACAGTAGTAGTACCTTGGTTTTCGAAGGTTCGAGTTCTGAAACGTTCGAAAACAGCCGACAGCTAGGCCTCAGGATCTTGCACTCAGTGGAAGCCACGTGACATGTTCGACTTCTGAGGCATGTTCGAAAACCGAAGCATTTCCAGGTTTATGGTGTTCGTAAACCGAAATGTTCATCAACGGAGACGTTCGAAAATCGAGGTACTACTGTAGCTCCATTAAGGACATGTAGTAACAGATTAATGCTCTTTTCCTGAGTTATTGAACTGATAGGATTTTAAAACTGAAGTATAGAAAAGTATCTGGTTTTAGGAAGGCAACTGTTAAAATTCCTTATATATTCCTTGTGAAAACTTGGAAAAATTTGAGATGGACAATAATAAATTAGCTGGATTTCTAACTGGCTGAACAACTTGAACCAAAGAATGAGGTTTTTTTATCAACATGAAAAGAAGCCTCTATCAGGGCAAGAGCCCTGCTCTTAGATCTACCTAGTCAATATTTTAATAAGATTGGATGACCAAATCAAGGTGTTTTTTTTAAGTTGTGGATGATAAAGGGGTTCTACGGAAACTAATCTTACCAGGTGATCTGATCATAAATTCCTAACTGGGCAGGTCATGATGGGTAATCATGCCCCCGGCATATCACTTATCTTTTCCTTAAGCAAGCCCTGTCCATTGTTTCTGTGCATCTAAGTTAACACATGTTTGAAATGCCTCTTTGCAGACCCCTCAAGCAAAACCACCCTCAAGAGAGCACATAATCTTGTTAACTGTCCTGTAATCCAATCCCCGCCTTGCTTTCCCCCAACTTTGTGTAATCTTCCTTCCCTCCTTAATTCCAAATGCATAAAAGAAGCTGAAAACTCATTCTGGGAAGCAATTTTCTGTCTTCTGTCTGTTGAGATCTTGCTTCTAGGCTATCCTCTGTTTGGCTCAAATAAATTTTTATTAAAAAATCTCTATAGGTTTGGTGTTCTTACATCAACAAAGTCAACAGACTGGAAACAATCTGACAAGATAAAATTTAATCCAGATAAACATAAAGTCCCACCAAAAAAAACCATCCTATTAAAGAATTGGATATTGCTTCTAGGCTATCCTCTGGTGGCTCAGGTGGTTGGAGCCCTGTGCACCTAATGCTGAGGTCATCGGTTCGATTCCCACAAGGGCCAGTGAGCAGCACTCTCTACAGCTAAGATTGTGAACAATGGCTCTCTCTGGAGCTGGGCTGCTGTGAGTGGCTGGGGAAGAGCAAGACTCATGATACCAGCAAGAGCCAGGGAGCTATGTCTTGTACAACTAGAGTGAAAAACAACGACTTGAACCGAAGTGGGGGCAGGGGGAGAGGCGGGAGAAGGGGGGAAAAAAAGGAATTGGGAAACCATGGACAAAGCAACTCAAGAATTTTAGCCGATTAAAAAATCAATAATAATAGGTAACACACATAGCACTTAAATGCCAGAGACCATTCTAAATGCTTTACATGTATGTGTTCATTTATTCTTTATAACAACCCTATGAGAGGTGCTCTTATAAACCCTATTTCACAGGTCAGAAAACTGAGGCCCAAAAGGTTTCCATAATTTATTCACGGTCACCCAGCTAGATTGTAGAGCCAGGATTTAAACCCAAGTAGGCTGGCCCGAGTTCATCTTAACCAGGATATTATTATGGATTAACAGTGTGATGTGGTTGCCAAAGAAGCAACTCTCCTCTTAATCTTAAAGCACATGCTTTACAAGCAGAGGTAACTTACAGTCTTTTCTACTGGTTAATATCTAATCTTGGGTACCACACTTTTAAGAATATGGATGAATAAAACAAATCCACAAATAACCCATCAGTATTGTGAAGATGTTCAAATCAAAACAATAAAATCATTTTAAAAAATTAAAGACTGAGAATAGTGCGTCTAGAGAAGAAATGAATCAGTGGAATACAAGTATCTTCAAATATCTGGAAACCCACATATACAAGAGACAGTACTTGAACCAGTGAAGATATAACGTCTAGTTCAGTAAAAGAAAACATTTTATAAAAGTTAGTTATCCAAATACCTTTACCTTAGAAACTATTGAACTATGAATCTTCTCTCCAGAAAAATATAGAAATGCATATAAGTTTGCATAAAATTTCAAGGGTTCAAAAGTCTAATTTTAAATCTACTCATGCTCTACCCCTAGAATCATCTATCCCAGATTAAAATGGAAAGGTCAAGAATGAGGAGGCGAGTATATTTAATAATTCTTAAAATTCATTACAACTTAAAATTCTACAATCTAAAAAAACTCTCAACTCTGTGCTTTCTAGTTTCTTCTGAGATACATTATGATACATATTGCAATGAGTTTAAATATGATGACAAAGTCAGAAAAAAAGTCATTTGTCAAGTGACAATATAAACTGACTATGAGTAAGTTCATAGATAGTATGGCTTATTATTTAACTTTAAAAGAAACAGCCCTAAGTTTAAAATTAAAAAATAAGATGCTAATATACTCCTCCTCAATATCTAATATTTAGTGCTCAAATTAGAAATTTCCTCCTCTTTTAAAACATCATCTGAAACCCTTCCTTTCCATCCTTTGTTCCTGGTTAACTGTTAAGACTGACAGACCAAGAAACAATGAACTAGAAGTCAGACTACTTAGGTTCTAATTCACTTGCCATGAATTTAATTTAGGCTTAGTCTGTCTCCTCACCATGTCCTAAAAACTTTCACGTATCTAAAACAGCTTTTAAAATGGTGAAGTGCTATGTAAATATAAGTAACTCATGTACTATGCATAAAACATAAATTACCAACAGCAAGAAGACAAAGCCAGTCTTTCTATCATGTTAAAAAAAAAAAGGCAAATGTATATTCACATTTAAGTTCCTAATTATAAAGAACAATCTTTGAATCCTTTAGGGTATGTTTTAGTGTATCATTTTCATCCACAAATACTTTCCACATTAAGGATAAACACACCTGAACATCCAATTTCAAGTTATATTGAGAGGACAGAGCTCAGACAGTTAAGAATTTGGGCTGCAAAGGAAAAACCTGAAGGTGCCAGTGGACTACACATTTACAGGAGCTGGGGGGAAAGTCACATGATCACAAAATGGTAATTAAAGTATTACATTGGAAAATCCGTTTTCTCTTATACAACTCAAAAGAACTAGAGTTAGGAGTTTAGTAAGTCTTGAGCCTTTATTAACAAATAGAAGTGCCACATTGCTGAAACTGCAACTGTCCTGCCAGAACAGTGCTACAAACACCGTGTCTGCCATTAGACTAGACTCTAGTTCCAGGCACAAGATGTTCTAATAAATAACAAACACTCTGAGAGCCAGTACACAAGTACGACAGAATCCAGGTTCTAAGCATTTGATTTTTCTCTTTGGTGCTACTTGAGAATGGATACTGCTATTAAAGATTTATTATAGTAATAGGATAGTGATAAAGCTTTAGCTAAATTATAGACTAACCAATAAAACGGAAAAGCAACATCCACTATCAGATCAACTAAATGAGACAGGGTCATGATCATACTGTGTAGAGGACAGATGAATAACTTCAACTACATTTATTAGGTGAAGCTGATTTCAAGCCATTAGGGAAAAAGTGCCCAGAAAAATTAGGCTGTAGAAATCAAATGAAAAAAACACAAAACTAAGGTTTGGGGAAGGAAGAGAATGAGCTACTGACTTACAAAAAAGAGAGCAAGTAAGTGGGACAAGGAGTCTGAGCCCTTTGAGATCGAAGGAGGAAAAGTATCCAAAGGCTCAAAAGGAGCTTCAGCAGCGAAGATGGAACGGGATGAGCCTGTTAACTGTTTCAACAGAAAAAGAGAAACAGTACAGGGAACTTTTCTGAATCAGCATTCATAGCTGTCAATAATAAATATGCCTAACTCATGAAGTGCACTTAATATATTGTGAGCTTTGTTCCAACTGCATTCCACTGATCAGTCCATTTACTATTCGCAACACCTCGAATAGGCAAATATTACTATATTACAGATGAAGAAACTGAGATCACACAATGCAAGGTAACACCAGAGGCGCTCTGAGCGCTCATCCACTTAGCTGAACTGTCTCTCTGCGGGATCCTACAAAAACTTTTATATTTTCTGTGGACAGGGACCTTGGCTCTCTAGAATTTCTCAAAGGAGTCTGGGCCCAAAAAGTAATCCTCTACTTTAGAGAAAAGTTCCTTCGTGGGGCATAGGAGGTTCTTCCAAGCGCACCAAGCTTTGGAACTCAAAAACACCTGGTAAAGACAGATGGGGGTGTGTGGGTCATGAAAGGGGGGGGGGGGTGGGGAGTCAGAAAACCAGACTTAGAAGCCACCCTTCTCCCCTGAAGAGACCGAAAAAGTAAAAAGCAGCCCTTCCTCTACTCCACGAGGCATGACTCAGGGACGTTGTCTCCCCCCAATTTGCAAGGGTGGGGGTGGAGGGGCTCTGTGATTTCCGACTCTCCTCCAGACAGTCACGGGTTACTCGGGCAGGACAGGGAGAACGCGTGGGAATAAACAGATAGGACTCGGAGTGACGAGGGGGCCCCGAGGCGCAGGGAGGGAAACCTGCCCAGGAGCACGCCGGGCCGGGTCTAGGGGCCCTCCGCACACGGGCCCGCGCCTTCGCCCCAGGCCTTACCGCCGTGCGGCTGCAGAGGACGAGGCGGCCACGCAGGGCTGTTCTTCCGAGCCTGGGGTGCCCGTCCTTGGCGGGGGCCCGGTCCCGATGGACTCACACTCGGAGCGCGGCCTGCCCAGTCCAGATCCTGGAGGGCGAGGCCCCGGGACGCCACCGTGCGCGCGCCCTCGAGTCTGCCAAAGAGAAAGGGTCAGGGCGCGCCCCGCGTGCCGAGAAGCGGTGGCGGCAGCAGGCGAGATCGCAAGCGGCTTCGTCCGCCCTCACCCGCCCATCCACTGCCCGCTTCCCCCGCGCGAGCTTTGGCGGCGGAGCAGCACGGTGAGCGCCGGTTGGCCCGCGGGATGAATGACGTCAGGCGCCGCTCCCATGGATTGGCCGGGCCGGCGGTGCGTGCAAGGAGTAAACAAACCCCGCCTCCAGGTTTCCCAAAGAGAGGAGGGGGCCGCGAGGTGAAGGTGCTGGACCTCAAGCGTTCTGCCCCTGCCCCGGGGCTGCGCAGCGAAGATTCCCGGTCGGTCCCCAGCAGTGACCAAGGCACCACGCTCGCCAGCAGCCTCCTGGGCGGGCTACAGGCCTGAGGCCTAAAATTTATAGGCACGCCCTTCGTCCCCTCCACTCCCCAGGGCTTGCGTGGGAATCTTGACTTTTCCGTCCGCCCCCACCCCACCCCCCAGGCCCAAAGCAGGAAAACCCCGTCTCTCTTAGAGCGGAACTAAGATGATTACATCTCCGACCCCAAGCTTTTGATGGGTTCCCCCCCTCACCCCGCGCCCCCGCTCTGGGGATCAGCGAGGAAGGGAATAGGGAAGAGTGACTGTGAGGCCACGTGTGGTGCCAACTGTGGGGCACCCTGTAAATATTCAGACAGTGGGTGAGAGATCGCTGGGAATGTGGGTTCTTTGATACCTAGGCAAGTAAGATCCAAACCAGGCCAGGTCACCACATCACGTGGAAGCTGAAGTGAAAATGGAGGCCCACACCCCCAAATATCCATCTATGTATTAAGACGTGTCTATTAATCCTGTGCCTATGTGAAAAGTCACGTGTGAGCTTATATTCTAGGGGAGTGGAAAAGAACATGCAAAAGAAATAAGCAAATATATGTTACATGCTGATACGTGCTATGGAAAAAAGGTGTTTGGAGAGATGGCTTGTGTTAAATAGGGTGCTCAGAGAAGGGGCAGAAAAGGTGCCATTTAAGTAAATACCTAAAGGAGGTGAGGGAGATGAGAGAGCACCTTTGGACCTTTCTCTGGGGTGGGGTGGAGAGACAATTCCTGCATCATTGTAAATAAAGTCCTCCCAGTTCAAGAATGTCAAATGCCTACTCCTGGGACTGACTGTAAAATGCAAAACCCCAATAGAGTGATTACCTTACATTGTCCAGTAACAAGTCAATAGGATTTATTTAGTTTCCACAGAAAGTTTGTTAAGGTTTCAATGTAACAAATACTTTTCAAAGACTTTAGGCACAAAGATACAAAAATGAGCAGGACAGACAAAATCTCCACCCTCAAGAAACTCAGTCTAGCAGGGGAGATGGATTGTAAACCACCTCAGTACAATGTATAAACAACCATAATGGAAGCAGACACATACAGCTCTTGAGCTAATGGGGGTGGGGGTGGAAGTGTGGGGGTGGGGGGGTGGATGTTATTAAGGAGCTATAACTCTCTCAGGATCTCTTGATCTATAAAGAAAATTCAGTACTAAATTTTGTAGTAAGGCTATGGTTATCAGGGATTCTCTAATTTCTTTGTAAGTTTCTAAGGTGAGAGTCCAAAGATAATATTAAATTGAACCATATGAAATTGCTAATATTTGTCAATTTTCATATGACTCAACTTACTCTCCTGTAGAGTTAATATGTGGATTTTGCTATGTAATGTATACAGTGTTCAATAAGTGATGGCGATTATTTTGATCATTTGATAACTATTACTTTTGAAAGAAATGATTTAAAATCAATGTTTCATAACACCTTCCAACACCACGAAGTAAAATGGGCAGTGAAAGTTCCAAAATTTCCATTTTGATCTAGCTGTTTTGATCTAGCTGTTTTCCAGTTTGATCTAGCTGTGAATTTCCATGACCTAATCAGGGTATGATGTAAAAGACACTAAATGCTAGTTTCACAGCAGGCCAAGAAATTCAGAATAAGGAACAGCTTGGTTTTGAAGCCAAAAACTGAAAATTCTCCAGAACAGAATAAATTGTCAAGTTGCTTCAGGGAGGAAAATTTATGTAAATCAATTTTTTATTCCCACTCATAGTTCCAATTTAGCAATTTGCACAACAGTCGGCTTTCTCTCTTCCTTGTCATTTCCCCATTAAGGGATCTTATTTCCTTTGAAAAGAAAAATAAAGCTTCCACCATCTCCAGCGCCAGAGAGTAGATGTCTGAAATATGACAGAACACTTATTGATTCAGCAAGCACTTATTGTATGCCAAGAACAGTGCAAGTCATTGGAAATACAAACATAAGAACCCAAAGAGCTCTGTGCATGGGTATTCCTTGTGCTTAGAACAATCCCCCAGTTCACCCACACCCCACCGACATGTGCCTTCTCATAAGCTTAAACGACACTTTCTCCAGAAAAGCTCCCTCGGACTCGCCATCTCTAGCTCTTTTCTCATCAAATTCGGTTTATCTTTCTAACATTCATCAGGCTTGTAATTCCTCATTTGGTATCTGTGTCCTGTTAGACTGTAAGCTCCTTGAGATACACAGCCATGTCATCCTATTCGCTATCCTCCGTGCTTAAGACAAGTGCAGTAAGTTTTTATTGAATGGATGAGAGTGCCCCGCAAAGTTGGAAAGAGGAGAGAGGTGTAAATAAATAAAGTCTCTACTTGTAAATATGTGGGCCAACAAAGAGAGGGTCATGAAAGAGACAGATCTGTTACAGTTAAACCTGAGGAATTTCCATGTGCTGCGCTTCTCCTTGGGCTGGATGCAGCTCTTTGTAGATGGAGCAGTAGGACGGCTGGAGCAGTGCCTCTCAATCTTTAATGTGCACAGCAATCACTTGGAGAGCTGATTAAAATTCAGACTCTGAATCAGTAGGTCTGAGGTGGGGTGTAGAGTCTGCATTTCCAACAAGCTCCAAACTGGTGCTGCTTCGCCAAACACCACAGTTAGAGTAACAAGGTCTTTAATGACGCCCTTTTATCATACGAAACGCTCTGTAGTTGTCTGGACAGTTGCAGATACGGCTTTTCTTCTTCTTCTTCTTTTTTTTTTTTTTTTAAAGCATCCTGTGTTCACACCTAATCCATCCAGTGACTGACAAAACAAATAACAAGAGAAAAATGTGTTAAATCAAGGCCTTGTCTTCCAGAGATGGTTCTATTGTGTGCAGTTTAATCCCATTAATAAGGCAAAGTAGAATCAAAGCCTTGGAGTTTCCTCAGCAAGGGACACAGTTCGTTTCTGGAATGACTTGGTTAGGGCAGTGAAAGGATTTTACAGTCATCCTTAATAAAAGCAACCTCTTAATATCAAAACTAAAATCTTTTTTATGATAAGGTATTTTATTCATCCTAAAAACATAAAGCAAATGTGAAGTATATGGAAACATGTAAACCCTCATGTACCAGTTTAAGAGAGAATATTAAGAGAGAATATATTGCTGGGGCCCCATGTGTTCCTTTCCAATGTGTCCCTCTGCCCTTCCCTCCCCAAAATAGCTACGCCCTGAATTATAATTCCCTCAGTTTTCTTTATCA
Organism: Rhinolophus sinicus; assembly: GCF_036562045.2. Classification (NCBI taxonomy): domain Eukaryota; kingdom Metazoa; phylum Chordata; class Mammalia; order Chiroptera; family Rhinolophidae; genus Rhinolophus; species Rhinolophus sinicus. The sequence goes on from NC_133759.1 coordinate 39,660,008, forward strand.
TTTTAACACATATGTATGTAACTCCAATATATTGCTTTGTTTTGCATGTTTTTGAACTACATATATTTGGATTCAAACTTTATTATTCATCTGCTAATTATTATTACTATTATTTTGCTCAACATTTGGTTTGAGAGAGTCCACTGACTTGATAAATGTAGTTTCACTGATGTACAAATAACAAAATCTATATAATCCATTCTCTTATTGATACGCATTTGGGTTTTCCGCCTTTTTGTGTATTCTGTTGTTATGAATATTCTTATACACCTTTCCTTTGTACATGTGAAAGTTTCCATAGGGTGTTAGTTTATCTACAGGGGTGGGAGTCAAAATATTTAACAACTGGTAATAAACAAATCTTTGTGTTCTCCTTCCCCACGCTGACTGAGACAAATTCTTATATGCAAGTGGTTCATTTTGGAAAATGATTCCAAAATACAGGAGTACGGGCTAGGTAGAATGAAACATGAAGGAGGAAAAGCCAATCCACGGATATGTTTGAGATGATCACTGCTGGAGGTCACTGAGGCTTCATGGCGCAGGAGACTCCCCAGTGAGCTTTGAAGAGCACACCTCAGAATGGTCCACTTAGGGAATGGAAGAGGCTGTATTTATACACTGGCTCCCATCTCCATTGTTTAAAAGTTACACCATAGGGTACCAACTCTCTAGCACTTCCAGGTTTGACCATGGGTGAAAATGGCAGAGTGGGTTTGAGTATTCCAAGCTGGGAGGGAAGAGAAATCCCAACTCAGAAAACAGAAGATATGGGAAGACAAGTTGCTATCAGCTTACGCCTGGGCCACTGATTGCTACAACTGGAATAAAAAAAGGTGGGTCAAAAGTGTGTGAAGAACATCAGAGAAATAAGATTATCAATTTACTGATGCATACAAATTGGAACCAATATTTACTGTCTTGCACAAATAGGAAAATTTTGTATTAATTTTCCACAGCATCATTCTGAAACATTTACACAAATCAGCTTATTTTAATAAAAAAGATTGGAAACATTATGAGAGCTGTATACAAAATATGTATATTGTACAGTCTATTTAACATTCTAAGTAAAAATTTTCTAAACTGTTTTGCTATTATGCATTATTAGTACCACACTTGAGGTACAGAAGGAATATGAGAACTCTATTGCTCAGCACATTATTAAATCAAGTTCAAATGCTATATACATTTTGCCTAGAAGGATTTGAAAATCCTACATAATGACTTAAGTCACTGGACTGTTGTTGTTTTTTTTAAGTTTAAAAAACTTTTTTAAGTTTAAAAAACATTACGTAGAATTTATTTAAGGATATGGCTCATTTAGCACACAATCCAATTAACAAATGGGCAAAAGAGATGAACAGACATTTTACTGCAGGGGATAAGCAGATGACAAAAAAGCCATGAAAAGATGTTCAACATCATTATTAATTAGAAAAATACAAATTAAAACCACATATCCATCACATGGCTAAATAAAATGTCACAACCCCAAATGCTGGTTAGGGTTAAGATTAGTGTTAGGTGTAGGGTTAAGACTAGGGTTAGGTTTACTGTTAGGTTTATAATTAGTTTTAGGGTTAGACTAAGTTTAGATTTACGGTTAGGTTTGGGTTTATGGTTAGGGTTAAGGGTTATGTTTAGGTTTAGGGTTAGTTTTAAGGTAAGGGTAAAAGTTACAGTTAGGTTTAGGTTTAAATAAAGGTTAGGATTCAAAAGTAGGTTTTGATGTTCGGATTAGTGTTAGGGTTATATTGGGGGTTATTTTTAGGGTTAGGGGTAAGTTAAGGGGTAGTGTTTAGGGTCAGGCTGAGGAGTAGGTTTAGGGTTAGGTTTAAAGTTAGGGTTAGAATTAGGTTTTGTTTGGAGTTAGGGTTAGGTTTATATTTAAATTTCAGTTTAGAGACAGGGTTAGGGTTAGATTTGGTGTTAAGGTTTAGATTATAGTTAGGTTAAATTTATTGTTAGGGTTAGATTTAGGGTTTGGTTTAGGGTTAGTCTAGTTTTAAGGTCAGCGTTATAGTAGTTAGGTTTGAGTTTAGGGTTTATGTGAGGCTAAGAAATATGTGTAGGTTTAGGCTTAGAATTAAGGTTGTGGTTAGGATTTAGGTTTAATGTTTGGTGTTAATGTTAGTATTAAGGTTAGTGCTAAATTTAGGTTTCAGGTTAAGGTTATGTTTTGGGTTATGTTATGGCTTGTTTTAAGGTTAGAATTAGGGTTATGGTTGAGTTTAGAGTTTAAATTAAAGTTAGGTGTAGGGTTATGGTTAGGGTTCTGTGTAGGATTTGTGTTAGTGTTAGGGTTAAAAGGAGTTTTAGTGTTAAATTAAGGTTAGGTTTAGGATTTAGGTAATGGCTATGTTTAAATCCATGTTAATTATATGGTTAGAATTAGGGTTAGGATTAGGTTTGGTGTTAGGGTTAGGTAAGGGTTAGGTTTTAGTGCTAGGTTTAGTGTCGAGATAGGGTTTTATTTCTTTTTGATATTATACTACTTTCTGTTTTCGTATACATTGCAGATTTTCAATAATATAAAGATTAAAGTTTGGAAAAAGATATCATAAACAGTATAAAAAAATAAGTTGCAAGTTAGGAGAAGATATCGGTAGGATATATAATTGACAAAGGATTACTATTTCCCCAAATACCCAAAATTCCCATTTCTCAAAGGCATGAACACCATTTCTCATTACCCCACATAATAATCTTATCCATTTACAGTATGACCTTGGACTAGTTACTTCATGAAGTCAGAAAGGCAAGGAAGGAATTTTCTAATTTTCCGGTTTTCCTGTGACAATCCAAGAGCTGCTGTTAGTTGTCATCAACCTGCCCATGTCCAAGAAGCTCTGAGCCAAGCTACCTGACTGGCTTATTTCTCTGGACTGCCTTAACCTGTGCTCCTGTAGTCGGCAGAACCTGATAATTCACTTATTTCCCTGTATTTCTTCCCTATTTCTCTACTCATTCGAAATCATGTCATTTTAGGTCTTTCAGCCTTGCATATTTTTTTCATTTATGGATGTCTGTATCCAAAAATATTCGTAAGCCTTTAATATGTGCCAGGTACTGAGTAAGGCTTTCAAGGTTAAATTTCTTTTCATTTTTGTTTTTTTAATAGCTTTATTGAGGTGTAAGTGATATACCAAAAATTGCACATATTTAACATATACAATTTGATAGGTTTGAATATATGCATACACCTGTAGAACCAAGATAAATATGTGAACAACTGCTTTTATAATACTTATAGTCTAATAAAGGAGCCATACTTTGATTAAAAATTCACACAGGTAAACATAAAAGATAAATATGGTGAATGCGGGATGGCTGGTTGGCTCAGTTGGTTAGAGCACAGTGCTCTTTATAACAAGGTTGCCGGTTTGATCCCCACATGGGCCAGTGAGCTGCGCCCTCCACCACTGATTGAAACAACTACTTGACTTGGAGCTGATGGGTCCTGGAAAAACACACTTAAATAAATGAAAGTTAAAAAAAACCCAGAAAACTGACCCTATTTACATATATATATATATGCATATACATACATATACATACATACATACATATACATACATACATATATATACATATATCTATATCTATATATATGTAGTGAGTGCCATGAAATACAGATGCAGCATTTAAAGAACAGTATGTCAAGGGTACCATAGGAATTTTGAGTGATGGATTATGAGGTTAGAGACATGTGTGGGAGTGCAGAGTGTGGTTTTGGACATCCCAGAAAAAATGCACCTCATGTAGATAGACATAGATGATTTGAAGAGGAAACCATAGGCTACGCCATTTTATAGAAATTAAAAGTGAGTCAGAGAGCATAGTAGATACCTGTAGGTGAGAGGTATCTCAATTCCTCACTGAAAAACCACCCTCCCCACCCCGCTGACTCCATATAATTCTGTAGAGCTGACTCCACCATTGAATTCAAGAGGAGGACATGTAAATAGGACAAAGCCAGGAAGTTTATCTCATCTACATTGACTGATTCATAGATAACCACGTGAACCTATCAAGAGTCGATCAGGGAAACGAACTTCGAGTTATGTTCTGAAAAAGAATATTTCCTCTTAGCCAGATGTACTTCTTATGAGGGTATAGGAGTTGGTCCTGCCTTTGTCTGAAGCCTGATTCCAAAGCCAATATGGAGACATTAAGATCTCCAAATCCATGAAGCCCAAGTTTTCAATAACAGGAAACAAAACATCTTCAACTGGATTATTAAACGTAATCGTGAGAGGGGTCCATCTTTTTCACTCGGTTCTCAGATCTATGCACTCTGGCTTTGAGGCAAGCAGCTCCATATATTGAATATACAATATGGTATGTGTATGCCAACATCTCAAACCCCCAGGGTTTTGGAAGTTCACACATGGTTGTGCTAGCAGAAAAGCCGTGGGCAGGGGAATCAAATCCACACCCAGAATACGTCTACCCCAGTGAATAAAGCAGCACCTTCCCCCCATGATAGGGGAAGTCAATATATTCAACCTGTCACCATGGAATATTTCCAGACCAAAAACTCAGCATCAACTTCTGTGTTGGAGGCTGGGCACACAGAAGAGGTGGCAGCCAAATAAAGCTTATGAGCGGAATGTCACGACATTCACTCCACACAGGGCCTTCATCCCTGCTGCCATGGCCATTTGGTGCATTGTCACAACGAATATGAAAGAGGCAGAGAAAGAAGCTGAGTGACTGTCACAAGACAGGTCATATGTCTGCTGATTATGGAGAATTCCCTCCGATTCTGGCACCTCTGGGGGTAGTGGTGTGGTGATGACTATCTTTATATTCAGCCTACTCTGTGAGGTTAATCCTCATATCTCCCCCAAGAGCCCCCAGTCACCAATTTCTCAAGTGTGTTTTCCCAAGGCTTTGATCAGCAAAGGCAAACTATTAGCTACTGCCCATGAATCACTGTAGATCTATACCTCAGCCTAGTCTTCTTCCACATAGTGTCCAACCAGATGTACTGCACAAGTTCCATCCACTGGGAGTATTTCTTTTTTTTTTTTTAAAGATTTTATTGGGGAAGGGGAACAGGACTTTATTGGGGAAGAGTGTGTACTTCCAGAACTTTTTTCCAAGTCAAGTTGTTGTCCTTTCAATCTTAGTTGTGGAGGGTGCCATTCAGCTTCAAGTTGTTCTTTCAGTCTTAGTTGTGGAGGGCGCAGCTCAGCTCCATGTCCAGTTGCCGTTGCTAGTTGCAGGGGGCACAGCCCACCATCCCTTGCAGGACTCGAGGAATTGAACTGGTAACCTTGCTGAGCCATCCGGGAGGCAGCTCAGCTCAAGGTGCCGTGTTCAATCTTAGTTGCAGGGGGTGGAGCCCACCATCCCTTGCAGGACTTGAGGAGTTGAACTGGCAACCTTGTGGTTGAGAGCCCACTGGCCCATGTGGGAATCGAACCGGCAGCCTTCGGAGTTAGGAGCATTGAGCTCTAACCGCCTGAGCCACCGGGCCGGCCCCGGGAGTATTTCTTTTCATCACTTTATTTCAGAGGCCGCCCCTGTGTGACACTAGTACTACAATTGACCACTTCCAGCTGTTGCTGGCAAACCGTGAAAAGCTATCTATAAATCAGGCCCTGGATTTTTTTCTTTACTGTTAGAGGGTCATAAGGAACTCCCCATAAGACTGCAGGTATGAACTGAGGAAGAGAAGGTACAGCAGAAGAAAGAACTATGATTTTTCTGAACTCCCAGCCCATGAAGTTTACTTATGCCTTTTCAAAATGGCATGGGCTCAAACTTGTATACGCCAAATCAACTTGTATTTCTTTCACATGCAATTGTGTGGTTCAGTGAATCTCATCATACCTGCCCATGATAAGAAATTGAGGTCACTTGCTGTCCCATGACCAGGTATTTAGTCACTTGCAGTGTTCACGGGAAGCAGGACTAATTTTTTTTTTCTTTTTAGGACTAATTTTTAAAATGGAGAATAGGGGACAGCAAAGAAAGGCTCGTGCCCTACGTTCAGCATTATGCTTCTACTATATGATTTGCCAGTGGAATCCTACAGCAATCTGTCTGCCACAAACACCTCTAATATAACTCAGTTTGCTGGTGCAACCTGCTCCTGTTGCAGAGACCTTTCTTGCCCTGAGTCCCATTCCAAACTGGCAGCCTATGGATTACATAGTAATGGATGGCACTGCATGTCCCAACGTGAAATATGTTGTCTCCAAAATCCTAAGAGGCCCACCAAGATTATGTCTCTTTCTTTGCTGTGGGCAGTACAAAATGCAGCAACTTACGTCTCACTTTCAAATGAATATCGTAGTACGTGTTCCAGAATCTTGAACTCTTAGAAAACTCCAACCGTTTTTGACAATGTCACTGAACTTTTACAGGTTTTCATCCCCCATTATCTGCCACTCTTAATTGTCTTCATAAGACCTCTAGAATACTATCCTAATGCTTGCTCACCAGATCCCATTAGCAAGGTGTCTTGAACTACTATGATGATCGGGGCATATAAAGATGGAGAAGTTCATCCAGACTTCATTATGATAGAGTGGAGAATGTACATAGCACTGGGGCGAGATGGTAAAGGTCATGGTTAACCCTGCTGTATAATGCAAACCCTAAAAAAACTGGATTATCGGGCCGGCCCAGTGGCTCACGCAGTTGGAGCTCCATGCTCCTAACTCCGAAGGCTGCCGGTTCGATTCCCACATGGGCCAGTGGGCTCTCAACCACGGGGTTGCTGGTTCGAGTCCTCGAGTCCCGCAAGGGACGGTGGGCAGCGCCCCCTGCAACGGGAACTGGACCTGGAGCTGAGCTGCGCCCTCCACAACTAAGTCTGAAAGGACAACAACTTGAAGCTGAACAGCACCCTCCACAACTAAGATTGAAAGGACAACAACTTGGAAAAAAGTCCTGGAAGTACACACTGTTCCCCAATAAAGTCCTTCACCAATAAAAAAAAATCTTAAAAAAATTTTATTATCAATTGGAATAGAGCATCTGCCAAAAAAATACAGCCCATGCTTGGATCCAATACCCCTGCGTCCCACTCTACAGCTGCCCCAGCTCCAATGACGGTCACCTGCGCTCAAATTCCTGGTGCTTAGAATCATAGCTACAGATTTCATCACTACATGATTATATTTACAACAACCGTTGTCATTTTCTATTACCCACTGTCAAGCAGTCAAGCAGTCCCTAAGCGGCAACATGGCGGCTCACAGGCCACAGGGATCACTTATGCAGCTGTAAGGTTGGCTTGTCACACCTCCAGTCAACCGGTAAGGATGCAATGAGCCCAAATGGATTCAGGCAAGATTAACATGTGCTCAGGTCCCCACACACCTAGTCCCATAGGATGGCATGGAACTGCAGGACCACATGACAAACCGCACAGCCATTGAAGAGCCAACTCTAAACTACAGCCAAGAAGTTTTACACACTTACTCGTAAGCTAAGAAACTGTTTCCGACTAAATGAATTTTTCTTCTTGTTGAAAAAATGTCCTTTAGAATTTTTAAAAAAATTTCAACTAGGCTCTATAAGTCATAAGATTTCCTACTATCGATATATTTGCAAATATTCTTGTGCTTTTTCATCCCTAATAGTTTAATTGTAAATATTAATAGACTCTATTGGGAGCTTCCCTCTGCATTTTGAAGGTATGCAATTTATTTGCTGTCATCTTTTTTGCTGGTGGGAGATACACTGTCACTTTTACTGTGACAAAATGACACAGTTATTCATTTTTAGAAAAGTATATCTGTTTCCCTGGTAAATATATACTTTTTTTTTTTTCTTTCTCTTTATCTGTAGCTTCTCCACTTGTGTGCAACTTCTACCTGAGGACAAAGCCTTTCTTCCTTTCCGGGCAATGCTCAGTAATTGTCTCTGGATATTTCTCCCTCTTGTTTCTTTCTCTATTTTCTTTAAGGTCCATATTAGACTTATTTGGAAATTGCTCAACAGTTTCAATATCTAACAGTTTTTTTTTTTTTTAAATCTCTGTATATGATGTACTGCATTCTGGTAAAGTACTATCTTTAAATTCATTTTCTTCAATTGCGAACAGTTTAAACTTTTAAAATTTTTTTACTATTACTGGTTTACTACAAATGATATTTTATTATTATAAATGATACAAATGTACAGCCAGATGAAGAGGTGCATGGGGCAAGGTCTGGAAGTCCCGAGTGCATAAGCTTCGGTCCTTTAGAGCTGGACAGAACCAACCTCCTGACACATGGATGTGTTCACCAACCCAGACACTCCCCAAACGCCACTGTCTGGGGGATTTTATGGAGGTTCCATTATATAGGCACGATTAATTAAATCATTGGCCACTGGTGATGTGTCCGGTTTAAACTTGATCTCAAACTTTTGAGGAATTTTTCCTTTCAATTATCTTTTCATATTTCTAAGTGTTCCATTTTAAAAATATATACTTGTACTTGATTTATTTCTGCCTGTTTTGTTCTTTACTGGGAAAAAACATCTTTTCTAAAAAAACAGCTTTGTTGAGGTATAACTGATAAACCATGAACTGTACATATTTAAAGCATGCAATCTGATGAATTTTGACATATGTATATATACATACATCCCCGTAACTTAATCATTTTATAACTGGATGTTGTTCCCTTTGACTCCATCCATTTCTCCCACCTTTCATCCCCTGCATCTGGCAACCAGCAAACTGTTCTCTGTATCTATGAGCTTGTTTTTGTTTTGTTTAGATTTCACATATAAGTGAGATCATCTGGTATTTGTCTTTCTGTGTCTGACTTATTTCACATAGCATAATACTCTCATGGTTCATCCATATTGCTGCAAATGGCAAGATTTCACTTGTTATGGCTGAATATTTTATATACATAATATATAATACATATATATTTTATATTTATATATTATATATATATATCACATTTTCTTTATCCACTCATCCATCAGTAGACACTTAGGTTGTTTCTAAATCTTGACTATTGTAAATGATGCTGCAATGAACATGGCAATACACACCAGAGGTGCCCCCAAAATGTATACACATGACTTGTATTCATCTTTTGCTATCAGTATATATTATTACAATTTTAATAGTTTTTTTCTTTCTTAAAATGTATATACATTTTTTTGGCATCCGCTGTGTGTGTATGTATATATATGAATGATGGAATACTATACATCCATAAAAAAGAATGGAATCTTGCCATTTGCCACAACATGGATGAACCTTGAGGGCGTTCTGCTAAGTGAAATAAGACAAAGACAAATACCATATGATCTCATTTATATGTGGAATCTAAACATCAAACAAACAAAAAATCCAAAAACCAAGCTCATAGACACAGAGAACAGGTTGGTAGTCGTCAGTGTAGGCAATGGGAGGTGGGCAAAATGGATTGAAGGTCAAAAGGCACAAATTTCCAATTGGATGTAATAATGCACAGCACAGGGACTATAGTTAACATTACTATATTACATGTTTGAAAGTTACTGAGAGTAGATCTTACAAGAAAAAAAATTCTGTAACTATGTATGGTGATGAATATTAATTAGACTTATTGTGGTGATCATTTTGCAATATACACAAATATCTAATCATTATGTTGTACAACTGAAATGAATATAATGTTGTATGTCAATTATACCTCAATTAAAAAAAAAGAATTATTCAAACCTGATTCTCAAGCATCATCTCTGCCTACTCTCGATTGCTTATGCAGTGGCACTTTCTCATCACCAAGTTGTTTTTCCACTGAAACGCAGAAAAAGATGGAATCTTTTGTCTAACCAAATGGACTTGGACAGATAGCCTGAGAGTCTCTGCTGTAAGAGTTACCATGGCTAGAAGAAAACAATCTACCTCGAAAATCCAGTGCCACCATGCAATACGCATCCATCCTTCTACTTCCTAATAAATGCTGACTTTGTGCAGGCAGATACCATACGTGGCTCATTTTCCTGTGTCCCTAGGACTTGGACCTGTAGAGGTTTCCTGAATACATCAAATCAATGAGATCCATAATATATTCACAAATCACTAACATCTTGGCGGTGATCAAAATTTTCACTGAAAAAGTATGTTCGTTAAATGTGCAAGGCTCTATATGAGGCTAAAAGAAGTCATGAGAGCCCTTCACAGGGCTGTCGTCGCTTCCAAACGTGGGCAGCTCCAGGTTCTTGGCTCTTAAGTTTTAAAAAAGTTCTGGTTATAGATACCACAGGTCTCCACCTCCCTAACACCTCAGAACTACAGCTCCTTACATCTAACTGTGCTTTCAAGCTTTAACTTGCTGCTGCCTTGTTCTCCGGGGGGTAGGCAGCCCCCTGCTTTGCATGCACTTGTGTCCTTTCTCTTGAGTGGGGGCTGGGACTCACTGCTAACAGAGTATGGTCAAGTGAGAGAATGTCACTTAAGATGAATTTACAAAAAGGTTTTGGCTTCCTTCTTGCTCCCTTGTTTGCTCTGATGGAAGCCACCTCTCTCGTAAAGAGAGGCCCACGTGACCAGGAACCAAGGGAGGACACTGATCAATAGCCAGTGAGGAACTGAGTCCCTCAGTCCAACAAACCACAAGGGACTGAATCCTGCCTCAAACCACCTGATTGACGTCGGAAAGCCTGTCGAGTTTTGAGACGATTGCAATCCTGGCCAACACCTCACTCACGGTGTGAGTGACTGAGCGAGAGGACCCAGGTAAACCATAGCCAGAGTCCTGACCAACAGAAACTGGGAGATAATAAATGTTTGTTTCAAGCTGCTACATTTTAAGGTAATTTTTGACACCGCAATAGATACCCTGGGACAAACGAGGCATTACCACACCACAGCCTGAACTGTTTTAGCAGTTACCTTGGACAAGTTACTTAACCTGCAAAGGCTTCAGTTCGTTGTCTTCGAATGGAACAGCCATCCTGCCTCATGGATTAACTGAGATGTCTATCTGAAGGCATCTGCTCACAGACAAAAAGTTTGATATGAACTCAACATAGAAAATTTTAACACTCAAACTGGTAGTTTACCAGGACCTTCAAAGAGGAATTTCAATCGAACTTTTCATAATTTCGTGTTTCCCCGAAAATAAGACCTAGCCAGACCATCAGCTCTAATGCGTCTTTTGGAGCAAAAAATTAATATAAGACCTGGTCTTATTTTACTATAAGACTGGACCTTATATAAGACCAGGTCTCATATCACTTTTTGCTCCAAAAGACACATTAGGCTGATGGTCCGGCTAGGTCGTATTTTTGGGGAAACACAGTTTATATTTCCTTACATCAAAGACATTTTTGGGGCCGGCCTGGTGGCTCAGGCGGTTGGAGCTCCATGCTCCTAATTCCGAAGGCTGCCGGTTCAATTCCCACATGGGCCAGTGGGCTCTCAACCACAAGGTTGCCAGTTCGATTCCTCCAGTCCTACAAGGGATGGTGGGCTGCGCCCCGTGCAACTAGCAACGGCAACTGGACCTGGAGCTGAGCTGTGCTCTCCACAACTAAGACTGAAAGGACAACTTGAAGCTGAACAGCACCCTCCACAACTACGATTGAAAGGACAACAACTTGACTTGGAAAAAAAACACCCATTTTTAATTAGTCAAAAGAAAGGACACATTCAAAATCAGGTAAAAACCATGTTTTCCTTTTAATAACCACTTAATTCACACCAGTTCCTCTCTTGGCTGCTACTTTGGTAACAATTAGGTCCCCACCTCTCAAGTACATAGCATCTGAACAGGCTGAGACAGAGCCAATGTAAATACAGGCCCCAAAGTAGGGCTTTCGGAATAACAGGAACAGCAAAAACCAGACTTTCTCTTCATTTAGAAAGGGATTGTGAGTTAGAGGGTGCAAAGCTCCACTTCCCCAAAAGCAAACCTGGAGCACAGTGTAAAAATGGAAACCAAAATGTATCAGAAATGAAGTACAGTGTCTCCTCATATATTCAAGGTCAAGATGCTTAATGAGAAATAAGTATCTGATCATCTGGCCTCTTGCATTTTGAAAGGAAGATATTTTTGTTTCTATTTCCCTTTCCAAACGGATATAAAATCTACTAAAATGAATCAGAATAAATCAGCTCATTCACTCCTAGATACTGATTTTTGGTTGCTGAGACTATTCAGCACAGTATTTCAAGGTAGCAAAATTCAGGGTGATCTGAGAAGAGAATTCAAAAGCGGCAGCTACATTCGCTGATAGATTCATGTGAGACACACACACATACCACCTCATTTTTTTCAGTGTATATGTCAAGGGGCCAAGACCCTGATCATCAAAATAAGTTATTTTGTACATTACAGTGCACAGAACAATAGAGGGAAAGACGCTTTCTTAGAGTGATGGAAAGGCATTTTGCAAAAGGTTCATATCACTCTGAGGTGGAAGGCCGGGAGCCCAGTGCCGCGTGCCTTCATTAGCTTGACCCCTTCTCTTCTTTGGTTGTGGCGGCGTCAGTGGGCGCTGTCTCCTCCACACGTTCTGCTGTCTTCCCCTCCTCCTCCTCTTCCTCCTCATCTTGAGGATAGAGGTCCGGGTACTTCTGCATGCATTCCTGCATGGCCCGGAACTGGTCTACACAGTCTGAGCCCTTCACATCCGCTGTGCTGTAGTGAAAGCAGGAAAAGGCTGACTTGAACTGTTCCCCACAGGGGCCACTGGCCATTCCCCCAAGGCACGGGCAGTTCCAGTTAATGTCTCCACTTGGCAAGATCAATCCTGGAACAGGAAGATGGGCAAGGAAAAGTGAGAGACTATTCTCTAGGTTTCAGGAAAAGCAAAACCAAATCCAGTCCTCACGAGCCATTCAGGAGGTGGAGAACAGTATCAACTGTTGCCTGGCAGGCACTCGTCTGTGGACCTACCTCTTAGGTCAGGTTCGAATGTCCGGTGCAAATCCAGCATTCCTGGCTCAGGTGAAGAGAAACCACCTTCGGCAACTTTCTCCACGTGCAACACTGATCTAGGTCTAAGCCACCTCCCCGTGCTATGGCTGTGGCCGTGCTCCCAGAACTATAATACATACTGGAATCCATTTAGTCCAAAGCAGAAGCCTTCACTTGGATGGTCAAGGAGTATCTTTTTAAAGCCCAAACAATTTAAGAAGCTGAGGTACTGATCTCCACCTTCCAATCTCTGCGTCCCCCCAACTCCTCCAAACCCTCTCGCTCTGCAGCCACTCTCAGAAGCTCAAAAGTGTGAGGACAGGTAAAGACGAGGAGATTGAGCCTTCTGCATTGACTGGAAAGATGGCCAAGACATACAGGGAAAAGGCTGGTGGCATACCAGAGTGGTGTGCTTCCATTCTTGTAAAAATGAGAAATTAGAGGGATACTGACCATACTAATCACACTGTTACATTGTACCTATGTGTTGGGGAGCAGTTAGGTTTTCAGATGGATTTTCATTTTCAATATTATATAGGCCCTTAACTTTTGAATTTTACACCTTTTCTTATCTTTGAACCTTGTCCACATCTAAATAGTATTTCCTGGTTTTCTAAAATGCTTTCAAGACAATGGCTCATTTTCAGCTTTGTGACAGACATGGACAGAAATATGACTCATACAGAAGTCTCTTACATGAGTTGACTACAGAGACTGAGAACACTCTTTAAGAAAGACTCTTAAGTGCCCAATGAAAACACACGTTACTCCTCACTCCGTAGAAGTACCCAGGTCTGACGCTCTGAGCTAGTGTCCAAAGCCCTCGCCTCGGCGGAACCTCATCTCTTAATTCTAGCTTAGGAAGCTTCAGTGATCAACAAATCTAACGTTGCAGTTCCTTGCTAGTAAAACAGGCTAACAGTGGAGATGGCAAAGGAAACTGGCAGGAAGCTCACCACTAGCACCACCGGTATCAGCAGTGCAGGTTCTCATGTATTAAGCTGTACATAGTAAATCACGTAATCCTTTCAGCTACCTTCTGCAGTGAGTACTACTAACCCCAGTTTACACGTGAGGTTTCTGGGGTTCAGTGGGGTCCAAGTCAGGACGATCACCAGGGTCCTTAGGATTCCCTGAGCCCAGGCTCTTTGCCCCTCATCTCACCACCTCTCCCAGCTGCCCAAGGGCCACCTCAGTGCTGGAAGCCTATACCAATGCTGCCCCCTGGAGGCTCAAAACTGCTAACACACATGCACAACCAGTTTCCAAAAGAAACAACAGATGGTACGATACTAACATTTAAATATAATAATCCAGCTGTGTAGGATCATTGCTTCATTATTGCTCAGGGGACGGTGAGGTAGAATGAAGTAGTTCTTCACTGAGAAAACTATAGTGGCAATTTGCACTTCAGGGACACAATGTAAAACCACACAGACCGGAGCTTTGGCAAGTTACATTAAGCCCAGATGGAGCATGTTTGAAAACTAGGAATTTTGCAATTGAGAGCTCAGAACCTGGGTCCCAGAGTTCTCTGTTTTATATGCTTTTTCACACAATTATTCACTAGAAGGGGTTGCAAAGGCAAATACTAAAGGGTTTCCAAGCAGGTATACTGTAAATGACAGAAGAAGGTAGGAGAAAAAACAAGAGGGACCATAAAGATTGGCAGGAACTGGAGGGGAACATGCAGTCTCAAGGCAGACACATTCAGTTTTTATAAAAACACTACGAAGCAGACAAAACAAGCCCTCATGTGTCTGTCCTGCAGGCCCGAGTCTCAAACAATTAATGAAATGTACTTAACTAATATGGATCTAAAGATAGGCAAAAGTACTAGAATTTACATGTGATTTACTTTTCTTGATAAGAGCGCTGATTCAAGATTACTTCTGTAGCTGTCATTCTCAGACATCTAACTCTTTGTGTAATGTCTGCACTTTCCACTATTCCCAAAAGGGTGCTAGGCACGTGTATTTAGCTTTCCTCTAATCCCTAGGAGCACTAAGGGTAGCAAGTGAAGGGTCCTACCTAAGAATATACACTTTACTTAGCATTTGAAAAATTCCAACCAGCAGCCCATACTCAACAGGTGGCTCCTACAAGTTCTTTCAAGTATATTTATCAGCAATCAGCACTAGGTTTGTTATCATCAGGATGTCAGGAACGGCTTTCGATCGGTGAACTGAGCACTGTTTATGATACGTGGACTATTTATGAACATTGCACATGCATACCCGCCTTAGACAGCCTGGTAAGTTCTGGTGAGTCCAACAGTCCAGAGCCTTTGGCGTGATGCCCTAGGCCCAAGTGACCATTAACGAGTTGTGTGCAACAGCCCTGCCTAGGCGAGCTGAATCTTGCTGCTAGAACACTTTCCTCTCTCTCAAGCGAGCCTATCCTGCAAGGGGCATGCTGGAGTAGCTACAAGGAGGGAGCAGTGATTTCATCACCTCACACAAGGTGTGTGATTCATACAGACCTGCTGGCTTATAGTCTGCAGATGTGGCAGAATTTAGTTTGGGAACTTGACTGAGCGGGAGGATCCCTGTCAGCGTAACCTACTCAGAACTTTGGGAATGCACTGACACTCTGCCCCGAAACATAACCATTGGGAAGTATCCAACCATCAGCTAAGCCAGTGCAAAAACTTAGAAGAAAAGGAGGCCAAAGACTCCAGTAGGGAGAAATTCTTAGTTCTAGCCCAATGGCCAGGGAAGCGCACGAACGAGGCTCCCACACAGCCCCTTGCACCTCTGAGGGAGACAAACTCACTGTCCCGGGAGAGGGCCCGTGGCTGAGATGCATACCTGAAAACCCAGCCTCGGCCAGGACAAAATGGGGCAGGAATTGTGCACAGTGAACTTTGCCCCCATCTGTGGGTCCCTAGCAGGCCCCACGTCACTCACCATGCTCCTCATATGGATCATTGGGGTCATCAGCCACCAGCTCCGCGTTGCTTGGAGTTTCATGGTCTTCTTTGGTCACAAATATGATTCGATCCTTCCCTAGTGTTTGGAGGGCAGAGGAAGAATCCTTTCACTTAAGAGCAGTGAATCAGCCCTAAACCCAAAACAGTCACACGAACCAAGTTTGAAGACTGTCCCATATGAAACCCCAAAGTGAGGTGACCATCAAACTGCCATCCCTGGGCGGAGTCACTGACGCTGTGTGACAGTTTAGCAGAACGACAACGACTTACGAGGCCAGATTTGTCCGGAATGCCTGCTGCTGAGCACCCCCGACCTGACTCCACAAGCTGCTGTCCCATGATGAGGGGGGCATCATGAGGGACAGAAAAAAAGGCGTAAAAAAAAGAGGTTCAAGATGGTGACGTGGGAAGAGCCTGAACTCACGTCCTCCCGTGGACACTGAGTCTATAGCTACATATGGAACAAGTTCCTCTTTACAAAACCTAAAGGCCGGCTGAGTGACAACTGCATATTGGGGAAATAAGAAAACCCCAGGGTAGCGTAGGAGGCTGGCACATAATCTGGCCATAAATCCCACCTTCGGCACGGCGACGCACAACCGGGACGGAACCCAAAAGCCAGAGCTTCTCCTTGCGGAGTGAAGGGACGGAACCCCACCTTGGGCATTCCAACTTTTAAGACGTACACTTGAGATTAGCCCCCAAAACATCTAACTTAGGAGATCTGAGAAGCCGTTCTTCAAGACCCTGACCGGAGGCCCAGCTCAGCGGCAGCCGATCATGCCCAGACTTACAGTGCAGAGGTTCACCTGCTTATAGTAAAGTGATGGCCTGAGGCCTCTAATTGGACACACACATCTACCAGCCGCTGGAACCCCCTGGGACGGAGACTGGGGGACACCATCTTTGTGCCCTGCCTTTGCTGTGGTCCAGAGCACCAGTATCTCTCAAAAGGGAGCTTTTACACATTTCTAGTGCCCCAATTTCTGCAGCTGCCACCTTGGGGGTGCCTCTTGATCACCTGGCTTTGGAGGCCAGAAGATCTTGTGTCCCTGGTCCCACAGGACAGTCATAATCGGTGTCATCGAGAGAAAAGCTCAGACCCTGTCTAGCAGCCTGATTTTTGCAATTGCTATTAGGGGACACCTCTACATCACCTGGCTCTAGTGGCTAGTGGTACATACGTTTGTGGGTCCCACAGGACTGCAACCAAGAGTTCCTAAATAGCTATCACCCCCAGAGCACAGCAAGAGGCAACAGACCCAGGAGCTGGGTCTTTCTGTGAAGGAAGCCTATTAGCTAATCATCGGCACTGCAGCCCTAAGTAAACACACATTTAGAGACTGACTACTCCTTTTTGGGGACCTCAGAGGGCTGGTGCTATCTTCAAGCTCACCCTCTGTCATTATGGAAAACACTATGGAGGTTCTTCAAAACATTAAAAATAGAATTACCATATGATCCAGCAATTCCACTTTTGGGTATTCATTCATGAAAATCGAAAACACTAACTCACCAAAATATATGCACCCCTATATTTATTGCATTATTTGCAATTGCTAAGATATAGAAACAACCTAAGAGTCTGTTGATGGATGAATGAATAAAGAAATTATGGTGTATGTACAATGGAATATTATTCAGCCATAAAAACGAAATCTTGCCACTTGCAACAATATGGCTGCACTTTTGAGGGCATATGTAAATGAAAAAAGGAAGATAAAGACAAATACCATATGATCTGTCTTATATGTGATTCTAAAAAAATTTTTTTTTACAAAACAAAAATACAAGCTCATAGAGAACACATTGGTGGTTGCCAGAGGTGGGGGTAGGAGAAATTGTTTTATTTAAATAAAATTGAATTTAAAAAAAAGACAACTTTGTTCTAGCTGCCTAACGGTTTATCCACAGGGTTCAAAACTGCATAAAAAGTCTGAGCAAGAACGCAAACATTGCCAAGGTGAGACATGCAGTGACATAGACGCCCAGACAGCAGAGCAATGCAGCCACTCAACTGATGTGGCCACTGAGGTCTGTCCACGGTGCCCTGTGGGAAAACACCCGTCGCCTGCCTCTGAAAGGCAGGTGGTCCGAGAGTGTCCAAGATCAAACCTCCCTCTGGGCCTCTGGGCCCCCTAATCGTGGCCAGAAGGAAGGGATCATGTGGGGGGCGCTGTGGCAGTCCCCCATCGCCCATGAGGACTGGGGGCTACTTCTCACAAGTGGGCCTGGGAGCGGAGGGACTGTGTCACAGAAGTGCTGATGTTAGGAACTCCTGTGACCAGCTGCAGCTTGTTAGTTTGTAGAACAATCACCCAACCCAAACACAAAGCTGGGCAGCAGGGTCAGGACAGAGAGAGGCCTTCCGAGGCCCAGCACCAGCGAGACACCTGAGGCAGGGCCAGAGCCCCAGTCCCACGGCCTCACTCCAGAGGACCCTGAGCCTGCAGGGAAGCAAACCAGTGGCAGCCAAATGCATTTCACAGGAGGAGCTTCTCTCCTGGGAGGCTGGTCAGCACGTTACAGGGAATGAACCTGGACGGCTGCATTCCACGACTCATTTCACCTAACGTTACAGTGACCCTATACAGTTTTATCACCCTCATTTACACAGCAGAAAAGCAAGGCCCAGAGTGGTCACTCAAAATCAAACAGCTGGAAACGGAAAGGCAGGCACCTCACCTATCAGACTCCTTCCTGGACTCTCTCCCCGGTACCTCATAACTGTCAGCACTTGACCTCACCTTCCTAAAACCTGAGGCCATAAGCCAACCACACCGCAGGCCTCAGTCCGCTATTCCCACTGTGGGCGGGGGGTACCTTCTCCTCAGCACCCCGCATGCTACGGGGTCATCAGTTTCCCCTGGAAGGGCCAGGCCCTCTCTGGGTCCTGCGTGTCAGCTACCTCCTGCCATCTCATCACTACCCTCACCAGAGACAGCGGGAGCCCCGCTTTAAGGTGGGGAGCCTGAGGCTCTGGGAAGTGACTTGCCCACACAGGGATAGAATTTGAACCCAGCTCTGTGTCTCCAAAGGCCACACTGTGGAGGTCCTTTGCACACAGCCAGTTTGCCCCCCGCAACATACACAGGTAAGGTTACTAATGACAGCTTGACACCAGGTCCTTAGCATGACTCGGACACTGTCCTGAGACCTCTGTGTGCTTTGGGCAGGAATAAATGTTCTGTACAGTAAATACTAAGCAATCTCTAACCCAAGAAGCTTACAATCAAGTGAATGAATGTTTGCTGAGTGAACAAACAGGAGATTTCTTCTAAGCTACTGGACCTACCTGGTGAAGGGCAAGACAAATTCTACAGCCCTGCTAACTACCCATTCTGACCCAGGAGATCTGGAATCATGGGACTGTCATCTGGAAGGGGTGGGAGGTGCCTGGCATTTAAGTGGACAGTGGACTTCTCCCGGCTCCATCCAAATGTGCCCATGGACAGGGTTTAGTCAGTGGCCTAGAATGAGTTAGCTACTGTGGGAGTAGAGGCCAGGCCTGCAGAAATGTGGCACTCTGATAGCTGCTGGCATTTTCTCTTATTATTTCACACTTTCTTCCCCCTTTATATTTAAGATAATTCAGTCACAGGTATGCTAAGGAAAACAAGGGGGAAAAGTTTGGGCCCACACTTGGGCTGGAATATTTAAAGAAGAGGCTTGGGGAAAAACACGAGGGTGACAGCGAAACCAGAGTGACACCTCCAGTGAAAAGGACATTTGAGGGGACAGAGGGAAGGCACCTTGTTGCTTCACACCCTTTCCACACACGGTAACATAACGACAGGTGACCCTCAGCATGCGCAGAGACTGGACTTCCAGCCCACCTGAGGTTTCCACTCCCAGAGCTGGTCTCTGCCTCAACTCCTCACATTTGATCTCAGAGTAGACTGCTTTTCCCATGCAGCATGGGAAAAGATTTGGGCTAGGCCGCCAGGGCACATGCAAGTACCTAATAACCTTGGTAACTCTGGCCAGTTTTCAAAACACTGGAAAGCAACCTGCAAAAACGCTGAATGCTGGGGCTGGCCCGGTGGCTCAAGTGGTTGGAGCTCAGTGTTCCTAACTCCGAAGGCTGCCGGTTTGATTCCCACATGGGCCAGTGGGCTCTCAACCACAAGGTTGCCGGTTCAACTCCTCGAGTCCCGCAAGGGATGGTGGGCTGCACCCCCTGCAACTAATAACGGCAACTGGACCTGGGGCTGAGCTGCGCCCTCCACAACTAAGACTGAAAGGACAACAACTTACTTGGAAAAAAGGCCTGGAAGTACACACGGTTCCCCAATAAAGTCCTGTTCCCCTTCCCCAATAAAAAATAAATAAAAAAAATTATTTAAAACAAAAAACAAAAAAACCCCGCTGAATGCTAAGCAGAATAAGCTGACAGCAAATTTCTCAGTTCAGCTCTGACGATTTTGTTTACCAAGATATCAGCTAGGCCCAGAGCAATGGTGAGGCCCAGAAGGCAAGGGGTCCAAACCCGGCTGGGCACCCAGGGGATTTGTGAGGCAAATAAGCCAGGACTCACTCAACAAAAGTTAAATCAAGCTCTCTGGCATGTCCACATTGCTCACTGGCTTCATAGGTAACTGGGACACAAAGTCAGATGTGGGAATCACAGGCCTAGCCGAGAATGTTCCAGGTCCTTCCTACGGGGCTGAGTCCTCTCAGGCACCTTCCAGGACATCCCCCTTAGAGAACTGTTACACTAGATGGACAGATGTGATATTGTGATTTATAGTAAGAAAGAAAATATATATATATTTATATATATATTTATTTCCAGGCCTTTGTTTTCTGGAATGTTTAAAAGTGAATACAAGGATAATGCTTATTTACTCCTTACAGAACTAACTGTGAAAGAAAGAACTAGTCCTAAGGACACCAACTACTGGGGTAATCAGGCACCTTCTTAGTGTCAGAAGCCAGTTTCTTCACCAGCTCAGCCTACCTATCATGGTCAACAAAGAAAATGAAATGAGTTTCTGCTCTCACCTGGATCCCGCTCAAAAGACAGTCATTTTTTAAATGACATCAAATGACAAGGATAAAATGGCCAGGAAAAGAGACAGTCAGAGGCTAGAGATGCCAAACAAGTTTTAGAAGAGGAAACGCTGACAGAAGAGTGCTCTCTGACAGAAGAATGGAGACCGCTGAGGCCAAAGGGCACAAGCACGGGAAGCCAAATGGAAGAAAATTAATCCCCAGCCCACGACTGGGAATCCAAGGGCCCAGGGGTGACTCTGAAAGCAAGATTCAGGGTGGGGCAGAGCACAGGACGACTGATTGTATAGCTGGATACCAAGACACCCCCAATTCTGTAGTTTTACTTTCTGTATAGCCATCTTTGACCCTGGTCTTTTTCTCACACCTCCACCATCAAATATGGTTGGCTCTAGCTTCTAACACATCTAGAAAGATCTGCATCCCTCACCTTCATGACTCCATCTCCCACCACTCGCTCCCTCCATTCCAGCATCTTTCCTTTACTTGAACAGGCTGAGCACACACCGACCGCTGGGCCTTTGCATAGGCTGTCCTCTCCCCCAGGAGTTCTCTCCCTCAAGCACCTTCATAGCCACCCTCTCCCTGACTTCGTACCACCTACTTAGATGCCAGCTTCCTTGACCACTCCGCATCTCCCTTTGCTTTATATTTCTCCAAAGCACTTTCCTCAGCTAACATATTATATATTTGTTTACTCCCCATCTCCCCCACTGAAATGTCAGCTCCTTCGGGACAAGGATTTGCTTATTCCTTTCACTGCAGTATCCCCAGAACCTAGAACAGTCCCCACAACATGGTCGGTAACCAACACTTGTTGAAAAACTGAACTCTGCCTTAGGAAATGACACAGAGGGCGGGAAGACAGAATGGTTACCACCACTGAGTAGGTTAGAGAACACCCTTAGATGCGTGGTCTCATCTTCTCCTGAAAGGGGAACATGAACACGCATGGGATCATTACACACAGAAGGCGTGCCCATCTCTTCCAGCATGCCATGAGGGCAGATTGTGTCACCTGCGCTCAGTTATATGCCCAGCGGACGGCACATCATAGATGCTCAGTAAATGTTTCGTTAGCTGAACAGGAGAGGGCAGGCTCAGTCAGAAAAGGAGGAACCTAAAGTGAGGAACAGTGGGGTGCCGACAGAAAAAGGCTGGGGAGCCCAAACCCAGGGGCCAAGCCTGAGTCCGCGCTGTGGAATGCCTTGAATGAAAGAAAGCTAAGGCCTTTAAATTGAAGGTTGGGTGGTGGGTGGACCCCTGAAGTAAATTTGCACAGGCAAGTGATACACTCAGAACAGAGGGCAGGCACGTGTATACGTTCACTCAATAAAGATCTGAGTGCCCACTTGTACACCAGGCCGTGTGCTAGATGCTGGGTATATGGCACATCTAATGCTCTTAGCTTCATGGGAGAAGACAGTCAGGAAATAAGATGACAAAAATAAATAAGGTAATTTCAGAAAATTCAGTGTGTGAAAGACAGAGGGTCAGGGAAGACCTCTCCTAGGTGACATCTGAGCTGAATCTTAACGGATGAGAAGCCAGCTATGGCAAGAGCTGAAGGCTTCTGCTGACAAAGGGAACAGCCAAAAGGCCAGTGTGGCTGAGCAATGACTGAGAGATCAGAGATCAGGCTGGAGCTAGATCAGGCAGGACTGGATCATACAAGCCCTTATACGGCAAGGAGTTTGGGATCATTTTCCTAAGTCCCAAGAGAAGCATAAAAAATTGGTGGACGGAAAAAGAAAAAGTTGGGGATTTAGGGGGCTGTGGTACGGATAAGATAAAAACTAGTGAAGGTCTGAGTGCTTTCAGTTCTTATCCCTAAACTAAGAAAAAGATCTTTGACCCAGGAACAGATAAGCCACGCTTTGGTAGACGATGGAACCTGCCTCTCCTTCCCAGAGAACCTGTGACTCCTAGAAATTCTCGAGGGCAAGGAGGGTTCTTATTTATCTGCACAGCCTCATTATACCAGAACGGCTCAAAATTACTTCTTAAATGATGAAGTAAATTAGAGACTCAGAGAAAGAAAATTAAAAACACACCTATTTTCTAATAAAGTGGTGAGGGCAGAGAACTTTTGTTCATGGCACAATTAAGGATAAATAGAAATAATACTCACTAGCAATATCAGTGAGTATTACTGCTTTACAACCCAAGAAAGGAGGAGGAATTCTAAAAGCCAGGTGGGGTGGGGAAAAAGGCTTAGCATTTTACACAGAGATGTTTCCCTAACTTGATGTATGATCTTGGGTAGATCATCTTCTCTGGGTTTCAGATTCCCTTCCCAGAATTAAACTAAGGGAGATGGACTATTCACCAAAGAATTTCTGGGTGAGTTCCAACTCGCTCTGTAGCTTCTCAGGTGTCCACCATCCCCATCACCTGACACAAAGAAGGTTCTTCATGAATACCTGCTGAATGAATGAAGAGAAAAAAAACTTTTTCTTTTTTTAAGGAGGGCACAGCTCACAGTGGCCCATGCACAGGTCCAACCGGCAACCTGGGTGTTATTAGCACCACGCTCTAACTGAGCTAACCCGCCACCCCGAAGGCCAACTTCTTTTAACTTCTCATTTCACAAGATTGGAAAATGAGGCCTGGAGGGGTTAGGTAGAGGCTCAGGGACAAATGTCGAGCCAGTTAGTGGGCCTGGAGAGCTCTGAACTGAGTCTAACTTTTTGGGGGGTGCGGGTGGGGGATGGGGTGTCTTTCCAGCAGAGGGCTTCCAGAAATCCACTAGGCACCACATTGGACAGTGCAGTTCTGGAATCTGACTGCGGGGGCTCAAACCCCAGCTCCTACTTCCCCACCGCGTGGCTTTAGCCAAGTCACTTGTGTCTTACCAGAGCCTGATTTATAAAGGTCACTGCGAGATCAATGAGAGAAGTCATATAAAAAGCTCCTTGAGGAATGCCTGATATGCAGTTGGGGCTCACTAAATATTCCTGCTGTTGGTACTTCTACCACTCTCGCACAACACCTAACCCGAGTGGTAACTTTTCAAAACAGTTAAAAGGCGCGTGCAAGTGGAAACACGTGGTATGTGTTTAAGAGCGACAGTAATAATTAATGACAATAATTTCCCAATTGAGAGCCAGATGAAACGTGCTTAGCACTCCTTTTACCAGCTCGGGTTTAGATGATGAAATCGCCCACGAGCTTGGTCCCTAGGAGGTCCGGGTTCGAGTCTCACCGTGACCTTGGCACAGCCTCATTCCTCCCAGTGTCAGTTTTCTCACCTGCAGAACCGGGGTAGCACCCTCACCGCCCAGCCCGCTCCAAATTCCCCAGAGTACCCGGGACCACCTCAGGTTGCCCATGCCGGCAGTGAGGTCGCGGGGCGCCGAGGCCTGCGGGGGCAGTAGAGACCGCGCGTGTCCCCTGCAGGCCCTCGTAGGCCGGTCTCCAAGGCAGCTCACACTCCTTACCTTCCTGCCGGCAGTAGGCCATGGCTGCAGCCCAACCTCTGACTCTGCACAGTAGCGGCGGCGGAGGCCGCTACACGCCGTGACCTCTCCTCAGGTAGGGCGGGAAGCTCTGAGGCCCGTGCGGACCCGCCCCCTCCAGGCCTGCCCGCCGCGCGCCTGCCTCCGTGACTTCCCAGCCCCAGCCCGATCTTCTCAGCCGGAAACTACATTTCCCAGCAGGCCGCGCGCTGCCCGGCTGCTCTCTAGGCAGTAGGAACTACACTTCCCAGAAAGCTTGCAGTGCGCAAGCGCATCAATGACAAGCAATGCATTTTGCAACTTTGTTTAGAAAGGACCTGACTCCGGACTACAGTTTCCAGAAGACCTTCAGGCGCGCATGAGCAGAAAAGCCGGGGACCGCGGGGTGGTAACGTCGTAGCGCGTCCTCTCTGGTTCTGGGCATCACGCTGGTTTTCTCGCTCTTGGGCAGACGACAGACCTCTGGACTCCGCACTCTGTAAAGCCCTTTCCTAGCTGAACAGAACGAGACGGGGCGGCGAGCCGGGTCCCACCATGGCCGCGAATGTAAGTGTCTCCTGATGCGCCGGGCCACACCCAAACTTCCCCGTGTCCCGGGGCCTTCTCTTCCAAGGGGCCGCCTAGGTCCATTTTGCTTGTCTGCCTCTTGTCGGTGCAGCCGACTCCCTATCTTCCTCTGCATGCGGTGTCTATGCCTAACGGCAGCTAGTCCGTCTGTTCATTTCTCTTAGCCTGTCCCGAATCCTTTTGTCCGTGTCCTTTGGTCCACCTCATCCTGGGGTCGCGCGTTTGCGGGGAGGGAGACTCAGGAGGGGTTGCTGGCATTGGGATCTACTGGTGCGCGGCGCCTCCCTGCAGCCCTTCCTTTGGTTCCCAGTTCCCTCCTGGGCCCTTGGAGTTCTCAAATTTGCAGGCTTAGAGAGCTGGACGAAACCTCAGAGAGGAGTGTCGTCCTCAGCAAGGGTGGGGAGGCCGATGCCGCCCAGGTGGAGCTGTTCAGCAACGGACAGACAGGGCTGTCCCGGCGGGCGTTCAGCTCCCCGTCCTAGGGGGTATGCGAACCGAGGCTATGATGCTGCAAAGGGGCACAGGCTTGGTTGGGAGCGGAGGAGTTAGAATAACTGTAGGAGGGAGCATGGCCCCACTGCTGGGCCCTCCTTCTTCTAGCGTGGATTTAGTTAGAGAGGTCCCCACTGAAGGTGGTTCCTTTCAAAAGGCCGCTGGCCGCTTCGTCCTGCAGCCAACCTTTCTCAGGAACCTTTCTTTTTAAGCCCAGCATTCATTCAACAAAACGAGCAGCACATCCCACCAGAGTTCTGGGTGTGAGAAAAACTGTGACTCACCACTCCCCTCCTCTGTGAAAGTGCCGCTGGAGCCAGCTCGGGAGCCCTGCCAGCCCCAGACACTCCCTCCCTCCCTCCTGCTCTGGTGGAGTGTCCTACCCACTCTCCCCTAGCCTGGTACACCCTCTCTCCAGGCACCTTCTCTGTCCCCAAGGGTCCTCTCTGTCTGCCGCACCCTCTGAGAGGCAAGGTTTGTGTCACTACAGCCCTAGTGTGTACTCTGCTCCACGTTAGAGTTGTCGTGGAGGCCTAGACGTCCTGAATGCTGTACCTAGAAGCCTCACATCCTGAGACCCAGGATCTGCCAGGGGAGAGGGCAGTCAGGAGATTGGCTTGTCCCCAGAGGTGGCCTCCTGTCTGCCACCACACCACCACATAGGGAATTTCCCCAGCAGAGTAAGGCACTTGCCCAGGTTTCACAGCCACCTTGGCCAGTTACATCCTGGGAAGGTGCTGAAATCAGCAGCCTTTAGAGTCAGGCAGACCTGGGGGCAAATCCAGTTTCATCCTCTCTATAGTTGTGTGGCCTTGGGAAGTGTAAGGGAAATTGTGCTTTGCACAGCGCCTGGTGCATAGTAGGTAGTTAATACATGAAAATGCCTCTTCACAGTCTAACACGATGGTCCTGGTAGGCAGAGACCATCTTGGGTATGTTGAAACCTGACCTTTGCGGAGGAATATCAATGAGTTTGGATATCCTCTGCTGCCAAGTCTTTGTTGATTCATCTAGTAGCCTGATGTATGTTTATGGGAGCTCGTAGGCCAGTGGGGAAGATGGTGGGGTGGAGCAGGGAGGTGACAGAATTCTTCATCAATGTAACAACTCCCCTGTGACAGGTACTATTTACTGTCTCCATTTTATGTGAGTAAACAGGATCAGAGAGGTAGAGCAACTTACACAGCAAGTCATTCTCAGGGCCTGTGCGTCGACCTCTGTTCCCACCCTTCATTGCTTCTGAGCCCAAAGTGCTGGGACTGGGGGCGGGGGTTGGTATGTGTCACTGAGGATACATTTAGGTATTCAGCACACATCAAGGAGCCAACATCAAGATTGGGAGCTCAAAGATGGCCTTGAAGAGAAGGAAGAAAGGCTCAAGAGGGTGCCCCTGAGGCTAGAGGAGGTACAAGGGTGGGTAGTGAGGAATGGGCAGAGGAAATCTCCATCATCCTGTTTATGGGGAAGTCGGTTGAGAATGTGGGCTGATGTGTCGTGTCACTACCCACTTTCCTCCTCCCCTAGTTTGGGCCTTTCTTCCTTCTCTTCAAAGCCATCTTCGAGCCCATTGTCTTGACGTTGGTTCCTAGATATACACTGAGGGGAGGCCCAGAAGGAAGCCATGCCTTCCAGTCCCCAAGTTTGGGGCTGCACTGGTTAACAGCACGACTGGCTCTGTTTCCTGTCTCACTGTCTGCAGTTGGCTCCCAATATTCTGCTCTTGTTACATCCCAAGAAGTGAAGAATGCCTGGCTGGGCGGAGCAGAGTGTTAGGAGAGAGGCCTCCTGTCTGGCCTGATGACTTAACTGCTGAGCCTCGGTTTTCTCATCTGTGAAATGGGGTAGTGATAGAGCCAATGACTGGCCTGTGATAGACTGGTGTGTTTGCCATTGTCATTATGATGGCTGATGGTCACCTACCTGCCTACAGTGAATTGCTCCACTGATGTTTCCAAATGGCATGGAAAGTCAAGACCATTTCTGAATGTAATGTACATCTGGTCTTTGGCAGGCCTGGGCTGGTGGCATTTGGGGACAGTCAGAGAACATGGCATCAGCCTTGTTCAAATGGAGACTGACTTGAATCTCTCCTCTGACCCTCACGCCACCCCCTGTAACAGGATGGGACCTGGCTCACCCTGAGTGCTCATCTGACCTCCAGCCTTGGTACCAGCCTTGGTGTCAGTTACAGAGAAAGCTGATAACCTTTCCACCAGCTAGCACCTGTGCTCTAGGCACTGGACCATCCAATAATTAGGTCCTTTCCTTCTTACTACAACTCTATGTATTAGATTATTATCCCCATTAGATTATTATCCCCATTTTACCGACGAGGAAATGGAAGGCATAAAGAGGTTACATTGCTTGCTCAAGGACCCATTGCTGGTGCGTGGTAGAATCTGGATTCAAACCCAGTCCTTCTGGCTCTAGAGTCCTGCCCTTGAAAATGACACTTGGCGGTCAGCAGTGGTTCCACTCCAAACCATGCTTCTACTATTGGCTAGACAAAGCCTGATCCACTGACCCTGGAATTTGAGGCCTTCCATGAACCTGCCTGGATATGCCTAGCTGCCCCCCCATACTCCCCATAACCCAGCCAGAGCAGATAGGCAGCTGTTCCCTCAGAACCACTTCCTACTTCCTCATGATGGCTCATACAGTTCCTGCTGCTGGGGAAACCCTTACCCCAGGGTCTGACTCTGAGATCCCACTCAAATGCTCCCTCTTCCAGGGAGCCTGCCTTGATCCCCCATCTGGAAGGGGTCCCTCCTTTAGTACTGGATCCAGTCTTCTCACTAGACACTCAGTATGGCCTAGCACTGTTTGTGGCAGTGACCCAGTGGCCCGAAGCCTATCTCCCCCTCCTCTCACCCATACAAGGTCTGGCACGGCCTTCAGGAAGCTGAGCCACTATTTGTTGAACTGAATTAAAAATGTATCTCTAATAACCTCTTTATAAAACAGTTCAGTTTCTTAAAAAACATGAATTTTTCATATGATCCAGCAATTTCTACTCCCAATACCCAAGGGAAATGAAAGTATGTGTCTATAAAAAGGTTCATACATGAATGTTCATAGAAGTGTTATTCATAATAGCTAAGACCTGGAAATAACCAAAATATCTATCTCTGATGAATGAATCAACAAATGTGGTGTACTTGTGAATGGAATACTACTCGGCCACAAAAAAGAACAAACTACTGATACCCTGTTTCCCCAAAAATAAGACCTAGCCAGACAGTCAGCTCTAATACATCTTTAGGAGCAATAATTAATGTAAGACCCGGTCTTATTTTAATATGAGACCAGGTATAATATAATATAATATAATATAATATAATATAATATAATATAATATAAACACCAGGTCTTATATTGATTTTTGCTCCAAAAGATGCATTAGAGCTGATGGTCCGGCTAAGTCTCATTTTTGGGGAAACACGGTACACACCATGACATGGATGAACCTCAAAAGCTTTATGCTGAGTTAAAGAATCTGGACAGAAAAGAGTTTGTGCTGTATGATGATTCCATTAATATCAAGTTCTATGAAAGGTAAAACTAATCTATGATGACAAAAATTCAAAACCTCCGAGGGATAGGGAAAGGGGAGTATTGTCGGGAAAGGGGAAACAAAACTTTTCTGGGGTGACAGACCTGTTCTGTCTCTTGATCTAGATGTTGGTCAAATGGCATATGCATTTGTCAAGACCCATCAAACTATACAGTTAATCTCTCTGAATTTTTACCATATGGAATTAAAACAATAAAAACTGAATATAGGGGCGGCCAGATGGCTCAGGTGGTTAGAGCGCGAGTCTCAACAAGGTTGCTGGTTCAATTCCCACATGGGATGGTGGGCTGCGCCCCCTGCAACTAAGATTGAAAATGGCGACTGGACTTGGAGCTGAGCTACGCCCTCCATAATAGATTGGACTTGGAGTTGATGGGCCCTGGAGAAACACATTGTTCCCCAATTAAAACAAAAACAAAAACAAAATAAAAAAAATTAATATAAATAGCGACATTCAACTTACTTTTAAAAAACTAATTTTCATTCTGATTAAAAAGAATTTTTTTTCCAGTATTCCAGTACGAGTAACAGAAGAGAACATGTCAAAATTACGACTGACCCCCAGCCTGGCTTCCTGGAGCGGCTGAGTGAGACCTCAGGTGGAATGTTTGTGGGGCTCATGACCTTCCTGCTCTCCTTCTACTTGATTTTTACCAATGAGGTAAAATGTTTGGGGTCGTTCTGTGCAGAGTGAGGGTCCCTGTAGTATCAGGTAGCAAAGGCTGTGAATGCAGAGGCTAGATTTAGTCATAAGGGCCTAGATTTTACAGAAGAGAGAGGAGAGAGGCTGAATTAATCAGAATTCTATCTACCCACCTCACAGCTGACATAGCGGGAAGGGAAGCCACGTAGGGAAGGGAAGTGGGTAGATTAACACGCCTGAAATCCTGGGTAGCACCAGATTCAGGCATGGTTGGATCCAGGCATTCATGCTGGGTCACCAGGAATCTCCATTTCTCCATCTCTTGCTTACTTTTCTGTTTTGGATATTTCTTTGTCAGGCTCTTCCTTTGTGGTGGCAAAGGTACTCCAGGGTGACATCCAATCAGCTAAGCAACCCCAGAGAACAGAGAAACTATCACTTTCTAAATGAATTTAGCAAAAGTTACAGGCAGATCTCCATCTCCTGGCTTGGATCTTGGTCCTCTCTCTGAACCAATCCCTGTGGCCAATGGACACATGTTCTAATTGGCTTGGCCTGGGTCACATGATTTGGACTGCAGTACAGATAGGCCCATGTAAACCACATGTACTGAGAGGAGGGGAGTGGAGGAGAAGTCAAAGGAAAATGAGGAAAGGGGTACAGGGCAGACAAAACACCATCTCACTCCAATATGGGGGCAGCGGGGTGGTGGGAAGAGGTGTGCCGGGGAAAGCTGGGATCCTGGGTTCCAATCCCAAGTCTGCCACTTACTAGACCTCAGTTTTCCAACTGTAAAATGGGGAGCTCGGTCTCTGCTCCCTGAGGCCCATCCTGTCCTGAGGCACTGCAATGAGCGTAGCTGTGTCCGGTCACACCTGAGTTGTTGAAATCCTGCTCCCCTTGCTCACAGGGCCGTGCGTTGAAGACGGCAACCTCCCTGGCCGAGGGGCTCTCACTTGTGGTTTCCCCCGACAGCATCCACAGCGTGGCTCCGGAGAATGAAGGGAGGCTGGTGCACATCATTGGGGCCCTGCGGACATCCAAGGTATGTTTGGCTATGGTTGCTGACCCACTGGAGCCTTGGGGCACATTGGGGCACATCGTCTGGTTGAGGATTTTGAAAGCATGAGCCTTAGAGATGGACACACCTGTGTGTGATTCCCAACTCCAGCACTCAGCGGCTGTGTGGACCCATCCTTCCTGAGTCTCAACATCTTCATCTGGAAAATGGGGAGAATAATTGTAACGAACCGGGGGCCAGTTTTGAAGATTCGGTGGGATTAAGTAGCTGAAGTCCTGGCACAGTGCCTGGACAGGGCGAGAGCTTTACAAATAGGTGCCCGAATTATGATTAGCATATGTGTCTAGTGCAAGGCCACAGAGATACACTGGTTATTGGACCGCTCCTGTTTGAGCACCAAATGCCGTGTCATTGGCCATGGAGCCCGAGCCTGTACTGAGAAGCATGTGGTCACAGGCACTGGGCACAGCTGTTTACAACTTGGACAGGCATCTTCCCTTGATTCTTCAACACAAAGCAGCCTTGGTTTTCCATCCTGTCCCTGCTCTTTGTATCGATTTCTCTTCTAGTCCAGCTTTCTCCGAGCTGGGCATTCTGGGCTGATGTGAGTCTTGTTCTTTCTTTCTTTCTTTTTGGTTTGATTTGTTTTGAAGCTCTTGTCTGATCCAAACTACGGGGTCCACCTTCCGGCTGTGAAGCTGCGGCGGCACGTGGAGATGTACCAATGGGTCGAAACTGAGGAATCCAGGTGAGGTGCCCAGGAGTGAAAATCGTTCGGGGTAGAGGAGGTGCAGATGGTAGGACAAAATGCAGGTGGCCTTCATTTAGTCGCTTCTGAAATTTAAAGTATAAACTCTTCCTATCAGAGAAATGTCAAATTATCCCAAAGTTCTTAGCCAGTGATCATTTGTTTGGAGGTGGCAGAAATTCAATGCGGAGTGGCTCAAAGAAGAAAGCAGGATTGATTAGCTCCCTTACCTGGGAAGTTCCATGGATGCCCAAGCATAAGGCATGACTGGATCCAGGCCCCAAACAATGCTTTCCTATGTGTTCATTCCGTCTTCTCTCCCATGACGGGGCAGAAGTGGCCTCCTGGTTTACATGCTATCAGTTCTAACACAAGTCCCAGGGCAGGCTCTCATTGGCTAGGCTGGGGTCAGCTGGAGCTGGGGGTGGGGTCAGCCTCACCTGAGCCACATGGACTGTGAGTTGAGGGGTGGGGAGCCAGGGCAGCTCAGCCTAGAGAAAGGCAGCTGCAGGGGGCCTCCACTGGGCTCTCCTAGAGTGGAGGGTACAGACAGATTTCTGAGCCCAGAGCCTGGGGCTGTGACCCTTGGTGGGAGCCAGGTGGAGGCAGATTTCAGCTCAGGAGGAGAAAGTACTTTTCTGCATCCAGGGCCTTTGAGGGCTGGAGCTGGCTGTCAGCCAGGGAATGAGCCCTCTGTCTCTGGGCTGGTGCAGATAGGCCTGTTCCGTCTAGGCAGTTTGACTTGGTAACCCTGAGGTACTTCCAGTTGGAGATGCTTAGAGATGGGAGTACCTCAGGAGTGAGGGGCTGACTGGGGCCACCTGTTCTCTCCTTGCAGGGAGTACACCGAGGACGGGCAAGTGAAGACCGAGAGGAGGTACTCCTACAGTGAGTGTCGAGCCACACCCCAGGCCTGTGGGCAGACGCTGTGGGGAAGGGTGCAGAACCAGGCGTTGGGATCCCTGGGTGCCGGTCGTCAGAGCCCTGCTCGTCCATCCATCCAGTGAGGCCCCCAGAGCTGCCCCTATGGCCCTGGGGTGGTCACGGGCTTGGATAAGAGGGTGCGGGCCAGTGGGCCTCAGACATGTGACCACCCTTACCATGGCTGCTGAGTTGTTCCCTCTCCCCACAACAGACACTGAATGGAGGTCAGAAATTGTCAACAGCAGAAACTTCGACCGAGAGATTGGCCACAAAAACCCCAGGTGAGAACTGGGCCCCCAGGCCTGAGCGCAGTCTTGGCTGCCATTGGCAGGTCCCCAGCCTCAGCTTCTTCATCTGAGTAATGGGAGTTATTTCTGCCTCATGAGTCGATGAAAGTGTTAGACATGGTGGGTCATGTGGTCAGTGATGCTGCTTTGTCCCTGGAAGGCCTCTCTTTGGGGTCACTTTGGGGGCCTGCAATGACCACCCTCTCCCTGGCACAAATCTGGATGCTGGGTGGGGCAGCTCCTGTGCTGGGCACCAGGAACACAAGCAAGACCCAACTTCCCTGACTCCACACAAGCTCCCGTCTAACAAGTCACAAATATAAGGCCTGGATTGAGTGCCCAAAGGGATTTGCACGTGTAATCCCTGCGAAGCATTTGTTAACAGCCATGGGGGTGGGAGGACAATCAGGAAGGGCTTTCAGGAGGCAGCGGCCTTTGATCTGGGCCTTCATAGGATTTTGGCGGAGGGAGGTTAGCGTGGGGACATGAAGGTGGTGAAGTGGGCCCGATGCTGGGGCAACGTTGGAGTGCGGGCTGCGTGTAGCCATGGGTAGGGCTATGTCAGGAAGGGCTTTGAATGTGCACAGTGGGGCTTAGAGGCTCCCCGGGGCTGGGAAGGGTCAGTGAAGGTATGAAGTCCACAGAGGGTCCATCTGATAACTGGGGGCTGGGGTGGGACAAGCTTGCAGGGGGCCAGGCAAGAGGGTATGAAGCTCTGGGGGACAGGAGACAGAGTGGGGGTGCGCCATCCAGGAGAGGCGGACGGGAGCTCAAGGGTGGAGCCGGTGGTAAAGACAAGACGTCTGCAGTGCCTGGGCTAGTCTGGACTTGCAGGGCCTCCTACCAAGCGCAACCCGAAGGAACGCAGAGAGCTCCCACCTGGTACCCCACTTCACTGACGGCTCCCTCTGTCTCCCACAGTGCGATGGCAGTGGAGTCATTCACGGCAACAGCCCCTTTCGTTCAAATTGGCAGGTTTTTCCTCTCAGCAGGTAAGTCTCTGTCCCCTTCAGATGAGCAGTCACCAGCCCAGGGGCCCTGTGCTTCCATTTGGCTACCTTGCAAGAGCTGCTACTTCTGGTCATAGCCCTCAGGTGGTTAAAGGGGTCCTGCTGCCCCCGGGCATGGGATCAGCACACACCTGTCCCAGCATCATGGTTTGGGTGGGCGCCAGAGGGAAGGCAAGTCTTCAGGAGGTGGGGACTATGTAGAGCACCCCCATCCCTGGCCAGGTTCCTCTGAAACCTGGATGTTTCCAGAGAATGACTGCCAGGCACCACTGCAGTGCCAGTGCCCATTCTCACCAGACAGAGCCGAGAGCCCTTTCTCAAGCAGCCCGCGAGCCAGTAGGAGAGACTAGGCTACCCCCAAGGGCTCCGCCTCTGAGCCCCAACTGGCATCTTGCTCTGTGCCAGGGAGGATTGTTTCATCGCAGTCCCCCTCAAGTGACTCCAAAGAGAGCCTTTAAATGGACAAGGCAGCGTCACCAGCCATAGTCACTGTCAGGGCTCTGTCCCTGAGCCTGACCTGGAAGGCAGGAGAGGACACTGAAGGCCCAAACAGCCAAGGTGAGGGAGGAGAGGTTGGTGAGCCAGGGCTTGGCCTGTCTGCCATCTGCTCTGTCACTCAGCTAGTGCCTGCTGTGCCAGCCAGCCCTGGCCTTACGTTCTCTCCATGCAGCATGGGAACCAGGCTTGGACATGGATAACGGGGCACAGTGATAACATACTCCCGCCCTCCTCCCTTGGATGGCACACCCTCAGTCTCCTGTCCCCCACAGCTTCGTAAGGTGGAATGGGTCCAGGGCTAAGGCCATCCCCAGGGCTGTGGTCACTGACTAGATGGAGAGAGGGGACAGGGAAGGCTTCCTGGAGGAGATGGAGACTGAAATGGGGCTGGCAAAACAGCAGCTATGGAAGGGAGGCTGTGCATGCAGAGGCCCCCAAGGGGGCTGAGCCAGGAGGGGACAGCTCGGTGGGACTTGTGAGGGCGCAGTGGGAAGAACGGCAGGCGGCAGGCCG
The DNA here is from genome assembly GCF_036562045.2 of Rhinolophus sinicus. NCBI lineage: Eukaryota > Metazoa > Chordata > Mammalia > Chiroptera > Rhinolophidae > Rhinolophus > Rhinolophus sinicus. Next base: position 39,694,569 of record NC_133759.1, read on the forward strand.
AGAGATTTGCAGAGCGTGGCTGTTCTAGTTTGTGCACCCGTCACTCACCACCCTGCTTCTCTTAGGCCTCATTGACAAAATTGACAACTTCAAGCCGCTGAGCCTGTCCAAGCTGGAGGACCCACACGTGGACATCATTCGCCGGGGAGACTATTTCTACCACAGTGAAAATCCCAAGTATCCAGAGGTGCCTGGGTAGTTCAGATGGCAAAGATCAGGGCCCTCCGAGTACTCCCCCCCAGGCCACACACGAATGGTCAAATTCTGGCTTAAGACTGATTCAGTTCAGTTGCATCCATAACTGCACTTGGCCAAATGAAATTGGAGGGGAGGGCATTCAGGTGATGGGATCACCTGGGCAAAGGTGTGCAGGTGGGAACGGAGGGTGACTGCAGGGGCTCACGGACCCAGGCCCACACTGGCTGCTCCTGGTCTCACTCACCTCACTTCTCTTCCGCCCCCCAGGTTGGAGACCTGCGCGTTTTCTTTTCCTATGCGGGGCTGAGCGGCGATGACCCTGACCTGGGCCCAGCTCACGTGGTAATCCAGCTTTCCCGGGGTAGACTGAGGCAGGGCTTCCTAACCTTCCAGGGCATAGACTCAGTGGACAATGTCATGAAAGCTTTGGATTCTTCCTCTAGGACCCGTGTGCACGTGCTCACATTCACATGTGGTCAGGCGTGCCTTTGAGTGGGGTCAGAGGTCTGTGCCCCCCAAAGCTAGCCATGGACACCTGTACGCCCCAGCTTAAGAGCTGTCGGGGGAATCTCATAATTATTCCTAAGGAGAGTTCTTCCAATCACATGCCGCTCTGCCTCCCCCCGCCCCCAATTTTTGCTCTGTGAATACTTTATCTCCCATTCCTGACCCTGTCATGTGCCATCCCATCCCCCCATGCCCCTCGGCCCAGGGTCCTTGCTGGAGCTTCAAATAAAGCAGCTCAGCTGGAGCTCCAGGAGCGCTGTACCCCCATCGATGTGTGGAGAGAGAGGCTTGAGGATGGCATGGGTCTCCTCACTCACTTCTGTAGCTGGCACAGTGCAGAGAGGTGCTGGGACCAGGTGGGCTGCTCACCCCCTCAGCTCTAACACTGAATTCTCTTACCAGGTCACTGTGATTGCCCGGCAGCGGGGTGACCAGCTAGTCCCCTATTCCACCAAGTCTGGGGACATCTTGCTTCTCCTGCACCATGGGGACTTCTCACCAGAGGTGAGTTGCTGCTGCCCACCTCTGTGATGGAGGGACTGCCATCTCCCTCACTCCCTCTTCCCTCCTACTAGAGGTCATAGCCAGTGAAAGGAGGCAAGATAAAGAAATAGGAATAAGCGTCTCCCTATGCCAGACTGCGCCAGGCACTCAGGATGGAACAGTGGGCAAAACAGACTCCTCCCCACAGGCTTCCTGTCTTGTGGGAGAGACTCAGCAGGAAAACAAGTGGGTAAGGACACCTCGTGCTGGGTTAGAAGGGTAGGCAGATGCTCTGAGATACACGGACATGACAGGAAATCTGCTTTGATAACGCTCTGAGTGACATTTTTGCTGAGTCCCAAGTGAAGAGAAGTCAGTGCTGGAAGAGTCAGGGGTCCCTCAGTAGTCTAGGCAGGTCCGAGTGCATCTTGTTGGGGGCATCAGGAGTGCTGGTGTGGCCACTGCCCACAGAGACGGGGAGGGGCCCCTTGTGAGGAGGTACTGCTTCTCTAAGAGCATTAGGGGGCACTGAAGGGACTTGAGCTGCAGAGGCCCAGGACCAGGTGAGTGAGGGCGGGCACCCCCGTCCCATTTGTAGAAAGAAGAGGGTCATGCCTCACCTCATCCCAAGGAGAAGGGGTGCAAAATGTACTGATCAGTTCCATTCCGTGCCTTAAAAGTTTGACTCTCTTCTCTAGGCAGGAAATCCTTCTCTTTAACAGAAAAAGGCAGCTTTTACATTGTTGATGAACACAGTGTGTCACTTGTGGGACATTCTGTGCTTGGCTTGACCAGGATTGCTGGGCTTTTCATCCAGAAGGGCTGGAAAGAATGAACACAGTGGTCAGATGTCAGGGTTTAGCTAGGACCCTTTTGACCCTCTTCTTAGGCTCTCAGCTGTCATCTCTCTTACTTTAGCCCCCAGCCCCTGGGTGGTACATGGGTCATGCCTTTATCTGGCCAGGAGTAGGGTTTGGTTGGGCTACAGCCCAGGAGCCGTTACCAACCTCAGGGTGGGGCTGCCACCTCCCAATCTGGCAGGCCATGAGTCACCCTTTCCTCCCGCAGCTCTCAGGGCCCCCTGGGGAGTTTCTAAAATTAGGAGGCCCTGTCCAGGACTTGCTCTCTCTCCCAGAACTCCAGCCCTGCCCCAGGCTTCCAGCCTTCTGCAGGTGGAAGCCCAGGTCTCAGGCCTGCACCCCGCCCCTGAGGAGAAGTAGTGCAGCTCATGGCTTAGATAACTCCCGGGGAGGGAAGGCTCTGAGTGCAGGGCAGGTGCTTCCTGCTCCCCCAGAGCCTCCAGCACAGGGTCTGGGGCTTCTGCCAAGCAGGGAGAGAAGGCCCTGAGCCAAGGAGGCTGCCCGGGGCCCTGAGATAACCTGGACCCCGAGTCAGGATGCCCAGATTCCAGTTCCGAGGGCAGGAGTGTGCTGTGTGGACAAGTATGGACATGGGAGATGCCCCAGCTCAAGCCCTGCTCTGCCTTCTACTGACCACAGGACTTTGGGCCAGTTTTTATCCTCTGTGAACCTGTTGTCCCTTCTGTAAAACAAAAATTTTAAAAAGAGATTATTACTGTTATCCCCATGTTACTTGGGTGCTGTGATTGAACATGTTTTTGTTAAGCACCAGGGACATAGCAAGGGACACAACAGACATGATCCCTGTCCCCAAGCTCACAGCTTAGTTAACTGCTTGGGGTGAGACCCTGGGCCTGTTCCTTGTCCTCTCAGAGCCTCAGTTTCATCTGTAAAATGGAGAAAGTGTGCCTACGTCAGGTTATTTTGAGGATTAAATAATACTTATAAGGCATTTAGGACAGTGACTGGTTACTAGTAAGCAATAAATATGTCATATTGTAATTCCTATAGATAGTAACAGGGGATGCTCTCTGAAGAAATGGCATTTACACCAAGACTGGAAGAACGTGTCAGAGCTGGCCAGGCAAACTGGGCAAACGAGCTCTAGGCAGAGCAACCACATGTGCCAAGGCCCTGCGGCAGGAGGACACTTGACTTCGTCTCCAGCAGGCGGCCAGTGGGGCTGGGGCACAGGCAGCAGGGCCTTGGCAGGTTGCTGCATGGGGAAGGTGGTAGTGGTGGCAGAGGCAGGGAGGCCAGTGGGGGGCGGGCGACTGCGGCGGTCCTGGTGAGAGGGGGTAACTGGTGAGATTTGGGGAAATGTGGACACAGCATTTCCAGGACTTGCTGATGGCCTGGATGGAAGATGGTGAGGGGAGGAGCGAGCCAAGTTTGATATCCAGGTTTTGGCTTGTGCAGGTGGGTGGGTGGTACCATTTGCTGAGATGGAGACGACAGAGAGGAACAGGTTGGGGTGGAAGCTCCAGTGTCAGTGTCAGATGTGCCGAAACATGAAGTAGAGATGTCACATGGGCAGTGGAAGCCACAGGGCTGCAGCTTTAAATGAGGGGCACTGCCATAGAGGGATTTCCTGGGGAGAGAGTTGACTGAAGCAGCGAGACTTTCAGCATTTAGAAGGAAGGAAAGCCCCGGCGACTGAGAAGGGGGTCTGAGAAGTAGGAGGGAAAGCAGGAGTGCCCCAGATGCCGTGAGCAGAGCAGCCGAGATTAGGTCGGATACCAGACACGGAGCGTTTCCCACAGTGCCTGACAGGCGCACACACACACCCCCGTGTCACGGATGTTCATAAATGACCCCAGGAAGGTACTGCTGTAGAGAGAGAGGGTCAGGTCCATTCTAGAGGAGACAATGGGCCAAGGCCTCTTGAAGGGGGTGGGCTCTGATCTGAGGAGGGCCCATACCTTCCACAGAGATCTCTGTGCCATGCTCTGCTGTGCCAGTTTGGGGAGGTACTTTGACCTGGGTGGGCGATGTGCCCTTATCTCCCTCTGGTCTGTTCAGAAATGGCCAGTGGCTCCTGTGTTGGCATGGTCCCCTCAGTCGTCTGCCCTGCCAGCTGGGTATGCTGGTGACCCCCTCAGACATAAGACATGACACCTCACTCCCCTGTCTTGTCCTGCAGGAGGTGTTTCAGAGAGAACAAAAGAGCAACTCCATGAAGACATGGGGCCTGCGGGCTGCAGGCTGGATGGCCATGTTTATGGGCCTCAACCTCATGATGCGGATCGTCTATACCCTGGGTAGGTGGGGGGACGGATCGTGCCCGCCTTCCTGTAGCCCTGTGCTTCCTTTGAGCTTCTCACACCATCGTCTGTCAGTCTTTCACACGTCTTTGCAGACTGACGGGGTGTTCTTTGAGGCAGAGGCTGGTCCTTTGGTCCATCTCTGTGACCCCACTCCATAGCTTTGGGATGAATGAGCAAAGGCAGGCAGGCATGAGGGACAAGATGCTTCCAGGGGGTGAGGGCAGAGGATGCTGACCCCAGGACGTTGGTCTAGCCACTGTGGTCCGAGGGTCTGGCTCCGCTTCATCCACCTGTCCACTGGCTCCCTCACTCGCTCATTCCTTCCTCCTTTCATTGTACAACTGAATAGCCATGGTGAAGAGGCTGGCCAGCCTTTGCAGTGAGCCAGACCTGAAATCTGCTGTGTCAGAGCTCTGGATACTTGGGCCATCATCCCCTTTTCTGTCTCAGCTTCAGTTACCTCACTCCTAATTTGGAATTTTATGAAATGTTTGGTAAATAGGAAACACTAAACCATTATTATACTTCATTCCCCACCCCAAAACCTGGGCTAGATTTGGGGCAGCCAGCAAGTCTGGAACACAGGGAAGAATTGGCTGGGCTGCTCCCAGGGCCTGAGGTTGGCACCAGAGAGCCTGGTGTTGCCCAAGTGACCCAGTCTGGTTCAGGACTGAGCGCCCAGGCTGACTAAGTAAGGGCTGGGTTTATTTAAACTGTTGCAACAAGAGGATGGAGCTTTTCAGAGAACTTTCCCCCTCTGAGCCTTTACCCCAGTGTCTTCCTGTCCCATCAGATGATTCTGTCCAGCCTTCTCTGAGCCCAACAGAAACCTCTCCCCGACTTACCTATTCCAGTTGGGGAGAGGCCTGGCTGCATACATCCCAGACTGCCAGAGCTGGGAGAGCCACCACCCTCATTTCACAGATGGGAAAACTGAGGCGCAGGGAGGGGAAGGACACTTCGAGCTCGGAGGTTTTCTTTGGATAGCTGAGTTGTGCTCAGAAAGTCAAGATGCAACTTGGGCACCATTCAGGAGAGAGCAGAATTTGAGCAGAATCCCCCATCGTCCTCTGCAGCAAGCCCATCAATGGCTGTATTACCTGGACAGGCCATTTCCCCTCTCAGAGCCTCAGTAGCCCCATCGTCAGGATGAGGAGGTTGGAGTCCGTCTCAGAGGGCCCTTTGAATCTCTGATTGCCTGTGATCCTGATTCTCTCTACATGTGGAATGCTGACATTCCAGACTCAGAACAGACTTCTGAGCATGGAGAGATCCAGAGTACAGTGGAGTGATTCAGGAAGCTGCAATGCAGAAGCGTTCGTTGACTCAGTAAGAACTTACTGAGTGCCTGCTGTGTGGAAGACATTGCTCTAAGCCTTGGAGGCCACACAGACAAGGTCCCTGTCCTCTCAAGGCTCAGAACAGTGGCTTAAGAGCGCAGGATCTGGGCTCAGACCGTCTTGAGTTTCATTCTTGGCTGTGGCACTATCTAGCTGTACGGTTTTGGGCGAGTTGAACTCTGGGCCTTGGTGACCTTGTGTAAAACGAGGTGAAGAATAGTACCAGCTTTATAGGGTGGGCCTGAGGGTTTGATGAGATGGTTACATAGTGCCTGATACATGGTCAGTGCTCAAAAACATGAACTCTGCTTATTAGGAGGGCTAGGTAGGGGTGCTCCATGGGAATAGACCAAGATGAGTCACAAGGTGGTCTGCAGAGTCCTGTTGTCCTGGCAGGGCACCAGGCCAGTGGGGCCTCCCGGAAACTGAGTGACGATTCCTCCAGTGGACAGTAGCCAGGGAATGCCATCCTAGAGAAGCTAGACAGGCCCAGGACAGGATAATTCCAGGTGGAGTTAGCTACTGTGTTTCCCTGAAAATAAGACCTAGCCGGACCACCAGCTCTAATACTTTTGGAGCAAAAAGTAATATGAGACCCAGTCTTATGTAAGACCCAGTATAATATAATAATAATATAATATATCAGGTCTTATATAAAACCGGGTCTTATATTAATTTTTGCTCCAAAAGATACATTAGAGCTGATGGTCCTGCTAGGTCTTATTTTCGGGGAAACATGGTAAATCATAGCCTTTAACAGTAGCCTGTGAGATCCTAGAGGCAGGGGCCGACTAACTTGCTTCCCTCAGGCCCTGCACAGAAGTGGACACATAAACAGTTGGTAACAACCTGCTGCCTGAATGAGCAAATGCCTCCAGGAATACTGAGGGGCCCAAATAGGCACCCCCAGAAGGTTCTGCCCAGTCTCCTTCGTGAGTGTGCAGCAAACAGGGTATTTGCCAGTGTTACAGTCAAATGTCTTTATATTGGCCTCAGACCGATCTCAACAGTTTAAAGTTTACAAAACATTGGCCCGTGCCTTCTCCCCTGGAGTGTGCGCAGTGGGTAGCTCAGTCTGTGCCTAGTCACGCAGCTCCTCTTCTGGACCTTCCAGGCCTCACTAGGAGATTGTTTGCCTTCCGCTGACCCCCCCCCCCCCCTTACTCACCGGGCAGCAGAGGCTCATCCTTATCTAGAGACAGGAACTCCCTGATCTCAGGAGACGCAGAAGAGCACGGTGGCCTCAAGCCTCACTGCCTTTCTCTTCCCCACAGTGGACTGGTTTCCTGTCTTCCGAGACCTGGTCAACATTGGCCTGAAGGCCTTTGCCTTCTGCATGGCCACCTCACTGACGCTGCTGACTGTGGCCGCCGGCTGGCTCTTCTACCGGCCCCTGTGGTCCCTTGTCATCAGCTGCCTGGCCCTGGTGCCCTTCATCATTGCTCGGACACGGGTGTCAGCCAAGAAGCTGGAGTGAAACAGGCCCCGCACCCACCCGACATCCACGTGAGCCTCAGGATCCAGGTCACCCCCCGGCCCTCCAATCCCACTTGTGCCAGAGCCCGAGTCCTCATCAGTTTTGGATTCTGCACCTGCTCCACTCTTCAAGGGGCCAGACTTGGCAGAGGGCACTTACACTGGGTTTGGTGTTCATCAGTTAATGGCTCTCCACCCGTTTTCTTGCCAGTGAGGAGCTTTGATGGGCAGAAGGCAGCTCCTGTCTGGCAGCATGACAAGCGTCCTCCTGCTTGTTTCCTCCCCTTCTCTTGGGACTGTGTGTGGCCGGTGTGCATGCTTCACTTGGCTGATGTCTTCAGCTGTCAAAGAGGTGACACTCAAAGAGACTTGCTGCCTTATCGCTTACTGCCTCTCATCCTTGGAGACGAGTGCCAGGGCTCTGCCACAACCACTAGCCGTGCCCGTGATGCTCAAGGGCCACCGTTACCAGCTGTCTCTAAGCAGTACTGGATTGCCAAGACAGACTAAGCCCATACCCAGCAAAACAGGGGCATCATAAACCCAGTTTGTGGATAGAACTTGATTTGGTATTGCAAGAAAAAAGAACCACTGGAGATGTCATAAGGAAAATTGGACATTTGTTGGGCTTTACACTTTTTTTATGGTTTGGCAGAATCATTTTAGTGTGTAGGATCTCCAAAGGCCCTGAGTTTTTGTTACTTCACTTCTTCATGTGTACTCTCCTACCCTAAGAGGGAGTTGTTTGAAATAAGATTTAAAAAGCAAAACAAAAGCCTCCTGAATGATTAACATTTCAGGCTGTGACAGAAAAAGACACCCTTAAATCTGTTAGTTGAAGTTAATTCAGTGCACAGAAAGGTTAAGTGGGGGTGTGACTTGGTTAAAAAAAGAAGTTACCAGTATTCTGGATCACTGGGAAGCTTTTAAGATGCTTTTGAAACAAGTATTAGCAAAGGATTTGTTTTCCCTCTTGGAGATGGGGAAGCTCTACAGGGGAGAGAAAAGCATTTCCTTTCATCCTCTGGCATCAGAAACTACCTATTTACTTGAAGATGGTTTTGAGTTTTTAGTCAACCATTAAAGGAGAAGGTTGGAAGCTTTATTATCCTAAGTGGGCTCCTTCGTAGTGATTCCCAGTCAAAATCAAGACTTGGAGGCCTCAGGCCCGCTGTAGATTTCAATGCTCTTGCTGGCCTCTTTCATCATGGGAGTACTTCTAAAATTATAGCAGCCGGGCCTCAAGTGGCTGCTTCTGAGTGATTCGTTTTATCCGTTAAGTGTCCACAGCTTTGCTTTTCCTAAATAAAATCTACCCACGCTTTAGTCACATAATTTCTCCATTTCCCAACTACTCTCATACTCTTTGAAAGATAAAATATATTGTAACCTTGATGTCCTAAAAGATTCTTTGTATATCCCCTATCTTTACTATTTGGAAATTGTTCTGCCTTGCAGGGAGTGGTTGCTTTAGCAAATAAATATTTAGTAGTTGAGTAAGAGGTCAGAACTTCTGAAAATAGTTACCTAATAATCTCTTCTGTTGTCCTAGGCTATCTGTTATAAACTGAGATTCTTTGTGTTAAAGGCAGCCAGCCCCAGAGATGATGTGTCTGGCTTTAAGGATTGAAATAGTATTCACTGCTGCTCCTTGTGAGCAGTTTCACTAAATCTCTAAATCCTCAAAGGATGTTATGGAAAACAGTGTAACAAGATGATGGCGAAATACAAAATCCTTCGGATTTGGTCTGTGTCATTTTTCCTAGTACAGATTTTAAATTCTGCCAATTTGAAGCGTTCTTTAAGAGCAAAATGTTAAGAAATATTTGAAACCTTTGGAAAATCATCATGAAATTTGTGTTATCTTTGTATTTTTGATAGAAAACCAAAATAAATTTCTAAGTATCATTTATACGACCTTGCTATCATCCCTTTTTTGTTTCTGTATTCTTTCTGAAATTTCTATCTTAAAGAATTCAGCCATAGAATTTAGTAAGAACTGTATGCATTTTAGAACTCAGTTCTTAGTTGCTTTTAGTGGTTAAAATAGGTTTCAGTTTTGTTTTGTTTTTTTTTAAAGGACAAATCACTATTCCTAGTCCTTACATTTAGAAGCCTTACACACCAAAGCTTACTTTGTTTTGGAGGAAGTGAATGGCTCACACTTCACCCATCTTCACAATGTGCTAGAAGACAGACGTGCGATGGAGCCACAGTCCAATATAGTGCAAAAGGCATCATCAGCTTTGGGTTGGCACAGACCTGAATTCCAGTCCCAAGTCGGCCACTGATTGGCTGTGTGGTGTTGGGAAAAATCAGTGCTCTTTGAGCCTCAGTTTCCTCATCTGTAAAAAGGGGACAATGCCGGTCTACCCCTCAAGGTTGCTGTGAGGACTAAGTGGGAGAAAGCTCATGAAATGCCAAACACAGGTGGCACATTTTAATTTTCATTCTTTTTGCCTCCTATACTGAAGCAATGGACTATTGCTAATTGTGCACTCTGAAGCTAGCAATTTTAGTACTTGATATTTGTTACAAGATTTGAAGCAGGTGAGTAATAACTTTCCAAAACCTAGTCTTATATTTCTCAAAACCAAGTATTTCACTTGATTTCCATAATGCCTCCTAGGAGCTGACATCTGCCTGAAAAACAAGTTACTTCTGCAGAGACAGAGTGATACTCTTGAACCTATTCCCAGAAAACAAGTCGCTTACCTCTAAGAGGAAGGGCTCTGGTGCAGAAGTGTGAGGTTCTGCAGTTTCCATGGCAACCCCCGTTTGTTTCTCAACAAGAGCCTCTAGCCAGGCTCTTGTGCATGAGTCACACCTCAAACGTTTTGTTTGTTTCCCTTGGATGAAACTGATTCATGTTTTTAATGGCTCCTGTCAAAGATTAAGTAATAATCTCCTTGCTTAAACATAGAAAAAAATTCCAAGTATATAATAAGTTCCCAGCCTACATGCAAACAAAATCTTATCTTTAATATAATCCCTGTAAAAATCACTGTCATTGGGTTTTCTTAGCTGACGTAAAATCTGAAAGAAAATGTAGAGCCGAGTCTTTTCAGATAAATGCTTTACTTTTTCCTCAAAATGTTGTTTCTCCTGAATATCTACAGTGCATAGTTTTATAAATGTATCCAGTAATGAATAAAATTTAGCTTAACACTGATCCACTTTTAACTAAGTTCTTTAATTCTCAGTTTTTGCTTTTCGTTCCTGATTTTGTTCCAGTCTTCTGCCACCATGAAATGTTACTTTGAAAAGTGGATCCCAACAATACCACAGTCTGAGATGACCCGTACTCCTCATACACAGTGGCAGCACGGGCAGTATTAGTAAACCTGAATGAAGGAAAAGCAGAGACCTGCAGAGAGAGGGTCTGAAGTCGGCAAGACAGGGAAGAGCATGTGTCTCACAGATGAAAAATTTACCCAAACAAAAGACTACTGTGTTCTTAATGCACCATCATCTGAAGATTTCAGTGGTTTCTATAAAAGAACTGACTCATGTTTCCAAAGATGGCAAGAACGAGGTCTAGGTGGCAGGAGGGTGTCTGGGGAAGTGCTCTGCAGCTCAGAGCACGGGGTGTGGGAGCAAAAAGCTTTGAAAGCCCTCTGCTGGGTGAACCTGATAAGGACTGGGCCCGACTACCTCACGGGGACCCTCCTGTCCCTGGTCTGCAGCACATGCTGCGTCTGTTTGCCTTTCCAGTGCTGACACCACCGCCCCAGGGCCTGAGCACCCGCACAGCAGGCATGGGGCCCTCGAGGCAGAGCCTACACCAGGATGGTCACTCACATCACAGCCTCTCAAACGGAAACAGGTGGGAAGCCGCTGCCTTTTCTCTCTTGGTCTTCTTAGGGCACTTCGGCTTCTGCTCTTCTTCAGACTCTCGGTTTTGGGGCCAGGAGGCAGCCAGGATCCTGGCCGCTTTTGCTTGAGAGCTGGTCCCTTCCTCTTCATCAGAAGAGAGTCCACCTCCCGTATCTGTGTGGGGAGGTACTGCCTCACTCTGGAGAGGTGGGGACAGTGGAGGGGAAACACAGGCCACAGGTCAGTGACTAGACAGCTATGAAGAAGGACCGTCCTGAGGCAGTAAAGCTGCCTGGAGTGGTGGCTCTACAGGGACAGGGCACTGCGCGGGGCTGGGGGAGGACCAAAGCCTGCGCTCCGGTGCCTTCCTCAGACTAGCAGCTCACCCAAGCAGGTACCAGTAACTTAGGAGCCGAGGGAACGCCCAGATGTCTAGGCAGGAGTGTACAATCAAATCCAGATCACTGTGACCGGTGCTTTGCATGCATCACCCCGTTTCTGAACAGGAAAGCCCATGTCTTTAACTGCCCCAGTGCACAGTACCAGCTCGGTGCCCAGCACTCCAAGGAGGCAGTCCCTGAACCTGGGCCGGCTCAGAGGGTGGAAAACACAGCAGTGGGACAGCACCAGTCCGAACATGGAGCCAGGGGACAGGGTCACTGAGGGATTGGAGGGAGGAGCATGACAAGAATCGTGTTTAAAGGCAAATAGGCAGCATGTGGGTTGGAGAGGGGCAGTTACAGCTGCTCCCAGAGCACATTTCTCCTGTCTCTGACCCAGTACTGATCACACCACCTAACTGTGTCTCGGGGCTTGTCTGCCCCAGGTGGGGGCTGTAGCAAATTCGCACCTGTGTCCACAGGCCGCCTGCCGCATCGTACAGCAGGTGCTGTGGGAGGTGAGAGGTGCACTAAATGAGCAACTCCTGGCCTGCAGGAGGGTCGCAGGCACTGGAAGCACCGCCACGCTAAGGAAGGGCAGTGGGCCAAACACAGACACGCAGGAACCCGTCTCTCCCTGTATGGGTTTAGCTTCAGAGCAGACGCCAGCAGGCACTTACTCACTCGTGCACACAGGAGCAGAAACAGGGGTGCTAGGCAGAGCTGGGGGTCAGAAGAGGCAGCTGAGGCTGACTCCAGTGATATCTTCCCAGCAAGGTAAGGACATGGGGCCTTGGAGACACTGGTGTGTGGCATCAAAACATAAAGTTGACTCATCTATGACGACATCGGGCAGAATCTGAGTCCCCCCTTTTCCCCTCGGAGCTTGTCTGCTTCACAAAGGCCCCACACTGACCTTGGTCCCATAGCGAAGCCTCAGCCTTTCTCTGATGAGCAGTCCTTTGATCAGCAGCTTCCAGTTCCCTAGAGCCCGCTTCTCCCTTTTCTGCAGCAAAAATGAAATGGGAAATAAAATGTTAATAACTAACGTTTTCAGGAAGAATATCAAGACGGAACCAATGAGTGAGTGTGTGTGTGTGTGTGTGTGTAAAGATGCAAGATAACATTTTAGAATAAAAAATAGTTTCTCAATTATACCAACTCTCAGTTTTAAAATTGGAGTGACTTATAAAGTGATGTACATGAAAGGCACCCGAAACAAAAACTCTTTGTCTCTGACTCTAAAATACTTAGGGAAGGAGGTTGTCCAGACCTGGACCACAGACAATTCCTTTGAATGGAGGCAGGTGTTAGCAGGGCGGTGGTCCCTGGAGCTGGGATCCAAGCAGACAGTTGACAGTGATAGTGGATTCTGAGGTAGCGGCAGGACCGTTTTATCCAGTGCTGGCTCCCTAGGGTGCTATCCACGGAGTCGTGGAGAAAGTTTCAGAGCACATGAATGCTCTCCTTTTACAGTTGGTGCAAGTAAGGCCCCTGCTCGCCCTGTGTGTTTGCTTTCTCCCCACTCTGCGTTCCCACCTTAGGCCTCCGCCAGGCCCGCCCTGGCCAGGCCGCTCACCTCCTTCTCCTTCTTTTCAATGAGGGCCTGCTCATTTTCCCAGGCAGCCAGAAGCACGTCTTTGTACTCCTCACAGACTATGTACCCGTCAGTTCTGTGGGGATACAACATAGGTGGTCTTCCTTGAGCCTGCTGTGGGCACTGGCCTCTCTTTCTCCCCACTGTGGAGGACAGTAAGCTGCACCTAAGGACTTGGGGGCCCTGAAGGATTTCCTGGGTCAGCTGGACCACAATACCAGCCACAGCTGCTAACAGACGCTGCCCATGCAGAAGGAAAGCCTGTGGACACTGGCACTGCTTCTTCCCCAGGCCCTGCTACCAGCTGGGATGACAGCCCCTGCCCACCCACCCCGCATGCAGGACAGATCAGCAAGTAGGGCGATGCTGGTCCCACTAGGTCACCTGTGAGCACCCCCAGAAAACAGTGTTTTAATCTCATTTTATTAGGATGCTGGTTTCATTGGTCTTGCGGTGTCTGGATGGAAGCCAGAATAAAAGTGTCAAGGTATAATTGAAAGGTAAAGAATTAAGGCTGACTTTGCAAATTCTGAGTAGAACCTGGAAAACGAGCCACTGGGCCTCCACCCCCACCAACCTCACATCAACTGCCCACCTCCTCACTGTGACCTCCCCGCCCTCCTTCTGGCCTCCACGGAGGCCCCTCACGCACATGGGATGGGAGTAGCCGTTATGGAAATCGAAGCCGATGATGGCCTGGACACAGTCAATGTCCAGCTTACGGGCCACACGGTGCAGGTTGGGCAGATTCAGCTGGACACAGCCGACAGGCATCATGCTGGGCAGGAAGAGGTACACGTTCCCAAATTCATTGCGGGGGACCTGCAGAGGGTGGCATGCCAGGTCTGGCCAGCTGCAGAACGAAGCAGCCTGGTCCTGACCCCACTGAGCGCTGCCTTTACCTTGCCGTCCACAGCCACGGGTGGCTGGTACTCTTCTGTCTGCCACTTGCCAAACAGGCCCAGGTCATTGTGGTCCTGCAGCTCGGGCTGAGCGAGGCGGGCTTTCCGGGCCCGGTTGGAATAGCCTTTCACCATCTACACCAGAGGGAACAGCCAGTTTACAACAAAGGCTACCACTTCCTGAGCGCTTACTGTATAGCAGGCACTGTGCTCAGTGCTTTGCACCTGTTACAAAACAAACAACAACAAGCAAACCTCAGCCGGGTATGCTTTTCATCCCCTTCCTGACTGCTAGCACTATCACCGCTTGTACCCCTCTCCTACCACCAGCCGGCCTTTCCAGGTGCTCGCTCCCAGGCACTCTGCTTAGTGCTCTACATGCATTTAGTATTTTCAGACCGCGGTTGATCTCAGGTGACTGAAACCGTGAAAAGCAAAACCACACACAAAGGGGATATTCTATACTTTCATCACTGAAAGGGAAACTGGGACTCAGAGATGATACACTTACTTAAATCCCATGGGTGGGTGAGGGCCAGGGCCAGGATTTAAACCCAGATAACTGTGGCATGCACCAAGGCACTGACAGTTTGGGACCCCCGGAATGCTCCCCTATAGACGTCTAGTGGACAACACCAAAATTTTCATGTGGAAGGCATGGCGAACTGGCAAGGAGGAAAAGATTGCGTCACTTTTACAAGGAGGAGTGGCGCAACCATGGGTCAAGGATTGCGTCTGGGTCTGGGCATACTAGCTGTCCCTAGTGTAGGGGTTGGCAAACTTTTTCTGTGAAGGGTCATATACAGCCTGTTGCATATTCTTTCTTTTTAAAATCCATTAAAAAACAAACAAACCCAAAAACATCCTGAGATCCAGGGCCCCACCAAAACAGGTTGGATGTGACACGTGAGCTGTAGATTGCCGACTGCTGCTCTAGTGGCCCTTCCTGCCATGGTCACTGGGCATGCCACCTCTGATGGCCCTGTGGGGGCTGACAGTCCCTTTCTGAGGAAGCCATTCATCCAGTGTTGGTTCAGTAAAGACCAATAATCATCTATGACAGACCATGCTATGACACCAGTGGTTAGGGGCAGAGAAGGGGCAGGCTCCTGTGGGGACGCAGAGAAGACTACAATTCAGTGTGAAGAGTCCAGGGTGGAACGGGGCCAAAGGCAGGGCCCTCACCCAGCCCTGAGGAGGGACAGGCTGTTCAGAACAGGCCCCACCTGAGCTGAGTCTGAAAGGGTAAAGAGGGATTGGTCAAGTGCAAAGGGCTGGGAAGAAAGGTGTTTTGAACCGAAGGGACATGGCAGTGTGAGACTGAGTATCTGGGGACTGTGGAAGTCATCAGCATGTGGGAGGAAGGGTGGCCAGAGGGGCAGCAGATATCACAGGTCTCTGTGTCACATGAAAGACATGGGTCTCCAGTGCGGTGAGGGTCAGCTACCCAGGAGGTGTCACACCCAACTGTGTGTTTCAGAAAGATCCCATGACTACGATGTTGGAAAGGAGCAGGGGCTGAAGGTGCTGTGATCTAAGCAAGAGAAGATAAGGCAGGAGCTGGGGACAGCAGCTTTCAGAACAAGAGGGCTTGAGATTTGGGATCATACTAGAACTGCACTGATATGACAGCCACCAGACATTTGAAAGGTGGCTAGTTGGAACTGAGATGTATGAAAGTGAAAAACTAGATTCCGTAGTAAGAAAAAAAACGAATGTAAAGTATTTTGTTAACATTTCAAAATATTCTATGTTTAAATGACAACATTTCAAATAAAATATGTTCTTTTTAAGTTTTTAATGTAGCTACTACAAAATTTAAATTTATGGCTAACATTCTATTTCAATCAGATAGTGCCATTCCACAATGAAGAGACTGGTTATTTGATAAGGAACATAAAAGAAAGGGGACGGTCTATGGGAAACCCCAGCGACCCTCCAGGTCCAAGCAGGCAGCATGATGCACTCAAGCCTGACCCCCTCCCAGTGCCTGTAGCCCCTTCCCACCAAACTAAGGCCTCTCCACTCCACACCCAGCTCCCCAGTCTCACAAATCAAAGGGCTCCTTCTGAGATCTGACAAAGAGCAAACGTGTCTCTGTGACTGGCCACTGTTCTCCCCTGGTTGAATGGGGCTTTGTGTCTTGTGACAAGCCTTTGCAGTACTGTACTGAATTCATGTTTCTCGTGGGCAGCTGACCTGACTCAGTACAGCAACACAGTAGGAGAAAAAGAACACTGGAGTAGAAGCTGGGCCTGAGATTCTTGTCTGGGTGTTGCTGTTTTCCGAACTAAAGGCCTTGGACAAGTCATTTCCCCTGTCTGAACTCCTGTTTTCTCATCTGTAAAATGGGCATCACAATGCTACCTCCTATGGTCGCTGAGACTCAGTAGAGATCACATACAAACAAAATGCACAGTGAGTTATCAAACGGAAGGGCACTGATGACTGGTGAATGTGTCTGCATAAAGCAGGGCTTTGGTGTCTTAGAACAACTCAGTAACACAGTTCCAATCCACACTGCCTTTGAGCACACACCAAGAGTCTGAGGGCTGCTTTTTGGCCTAGATTTCTTGCATACTCTGGAAGATCCATCTCTTACAAATTCCTCATTAAAGAAAGTATAATTTAAATGCATTTCTCCTCCTCTAACTGTTCTCAAGCCAGAAATGTCAGACCTGGATTGCCACCCTGGGCATGCACTCGACAGCCCTTAGTCCCCACTCCTCTGCCCCCAGCTGTTCCACTCAGCCTTGGTCCTGAGTCTCCCCGCTGCCCTCAGGCCCCCCCCCATCCAACCCTAGCTCTGGTTACCTTGTAGGGCACTTCTCCAAGCCTCACCACTCTTCCTTGTTTCAGCCACGTGTCCTTGGAGTGCAGAGTATGCACGCAATCCCTACCACAGCCAACAGGGGGAGACAAAGGACAAACTCAGTACACACGCCGCCAGATGGAGCAGAGTCTGTACGAGAACCGGCAGGGGGCAGGTGTTCATGACCTCCCAGAAGGAAAAGCGCGGCCCTTGATTCTCTGCTCAGGCTCTGCCTCATACCCGGAACAAACAGACCCTCCTCCTGAGGGATCCAGGGCACCTGCCTTTGGCACACAGCTAACCTGGACTTCCGGTCTTTGGGGGTGCGTGTCCACTTACAAATCCTAACCTAAATGGAGTTACTGTATCTGTCTCAGGCTTCACGCGGTGCTCTCACCTCTCCTTCCACGGTGAGAGTCCCTTTGCAGCCCGTAGAGTGTGAGGTACGAGCCACAGCCGTGCAGGCACATTTCCTCACCCCGGGGCAAGTGCTGACCCAGAGTCTGATCTGCTGCTAAAGACTGTGGGGTGAGGGACCCAAAAGAACACTACATGGAAATGATAATATGCTAATAAATTAAGACTCATGCACATGGAACAAATTAACTCCTGGCAGCCTGTGATTATGGGGAGAGATCCTTTGGCTTCATTCCCTCTCCTTCCAGAGCTAAGAGCTGTACCCCAGCCTTGCAATTCTTTCCAACAAGTTCCAAGTGCTTTCTTTGCTGAGCATCTTTAAGAGGGCACACTCACCCCTTCTTTAGTTTGCAGCCCCACACTCTGCCCAGAGTGCAGTTCCAATGAGCACGGGCATGACGTTCCCGTCTGGTGCAGAAGTCAGGCCCTTCACGCATCTGCCGTCTGAGGCTGATGTTCAGCACAGCACAGGGCCACCTCCTAGGGCCGGGGGTGACCCTGCAGCGATCACTCCCCCTTCCTGAGCCTCAGTTCCTTCCTCTACCAATTAGGGCAACTGAGCTCTGTCCTCTACCTCCCAAGGCTGCCGGGCAGGAGAGACGCTGGGGCAGAGCTTCTCCGTCCACAGCATCCGTCAGAGCTGAGAGCTCCAGCCACACTCCCACTGCAGGCTGCACATCTCTCCTTGTCCAAAGCAGTCATGATGTCATGGTCACGGCCTTCAGATAGGAGTGGGGAAGGCGGGGCTGGGGGAGCAGGGGGCATCGTCGAGACATCCCCAAGGAGAGCAGCAGGGCAGTGGGCATACACCTCAGAATAAATCTCAACTTCTAACCACGTCACATCTATTCGGATGGCTATCATCAAAAACCAGAAAACGAGTGTTGGTGAGGATGTAGAGAAATTGAAACCCTTGTACGCTGCTGGTGGGAATGGAAAATGGTGCAGCAGCTGTGGAAAACAATATGTCAGCTCTTCAAAAGTTAAACATAGAATTACCATGTGATCCAGCAATTCCAGTGCTGGGCATACACCCCAAAGAACTGAAAGCAGGGTCTCGAAGAGATATTTGTACCCGTGTTCACGGCATTATTCACCTAGCCAAAAGGGGAAGCAACACACATGTCCATCAATGGATGCCAGTCACAAAAGGACAAATCCTGTATGAATCCACTTACATGAGGTCCCAGGCAGTCAGATTCACAGAGACAGAAAGTAGGATGGTGCTTGCTGGAGGCGGAGGGAGGGGGTACTGGGGAGTTGGTGTTTAATGGGCACAGACTTTCAGTTTGGGAAGATGACCAAGTCCTGAAGATGGACAGTGGTGATGGCTGCACAACGTGAATGTACTTAATGCCCCGAACTGTACACTTACGTATATTTTACCGCATGAAACACAAATGTCCACCTTTAACGCTTTCTCCAATGAGTGACCCGGGCCCTGGGGACCACGCTGGCACTCCCATGACTCCTTCTCTCCCAGCCTTGACGAAGCCTGTGCCTCTATCAAGGCGGCCTGGGCCCTGGAGGACTTTGATGATCAGCAGCTGAGGCCCTGACCAGGCATGACCCTACCTGACATGGACCAGAAAGCCCCAGCACAGACCTAAACAGAGCGTCC
Organism: Rhinolophus sinicus; assembly: GCF_036562045.2. Classification (NCBI taxonomy): domain Eukaryota; kingdom Metazoa; phylum Chordata; class Mammalia; order Chiroptera; family Rhinolophidae; genus Rhinolophus; species Rhinolophus sinicus. The sequence continues at coordinate 39,713,245 of NC_133759.1, forward strand.
AGGGCTAACATGCAGGAAGGAGCCCCCCGTCAGAGGGCACAAACCATCTACTCATGTGAGTTTCCCATGTTTCCTTTATTTCCCTATCTCTTCCTATTTCTTAAGAACATCCTATATTTTTTTGGTCTTGTATTTCAATGTTTAAAAAAAAAAGAATCACTTATTTTCTTTCTATTGCTATTTCTTAAAAGTTCTGCTTCTATTTTCATTTTTTCCTCACCTCACCTTAAATTTATATTAAAATGTGTTTTAATTTTGTATATATTTTACAGGTCATCTTCTACTCTTATTCCATTCTCCCCCTTCTTTGGCAATTTCTTTTATTGTGGATAAAATATATACAATATAAAATTTACCATCTTGAGGTTAGTGAACACATGAAGATTCAGGAAGAGTGGTGCAGCTGGAGAGGGCATGGGTGCCACACGCCCGGCCCCCGTACCTTGCCCTGTGTATCTTTTCCATCTGGCTCTTCCTGAATTACAAGGGATATATGAAGACCTGCCACTACAGAAAATTTAAGTACTTCTTCAAAGAAGTACTTGAGAGGAAGAAGGAGGGACAGCCCTCCTTTCTTTGTCCTCTACCTCTAGTCCCTTCCCCTCCCTCAAATACCCATTTGCAAGTTTCTGTTCCCTTTTCTCTAACTGTGATATTCTGATTTATAAGAAACATCCATTTTTATCTTCAACCCCCTACCTGGCACAGAGCTCCTAAGACCCTTGGAATTTCCCAAGTGATGAAAGTAATAAAGGTGTCTTTCATTATGTTAAAAAAGTTTTACTATGGGGCCGGCCCGGTGGCTCAGGCGGTTGGAGCTCCATGCTCCTATCTCCGAAGGCTGCCGGTTCGATTCCCACATGGGCCAGTGGGCTCTCAACCACAAGGTTGCCAGTTCAATCCCTCGAGTCCTGCAAGGGATGGTGGGCTCTGCCCCCTGCAACTAAGATTGAACACGGCACCTTGAGCTGAGCTGCCTCCCGGATGGCTCAGTTGTTGGTTGGAGCGCAGGCTCTCAACCACAAGGTTGCCGGTTCGATTCCTCGACTCCCGCAAGGGATGGTGGGCAGTGCCCCCTGCAACTAAAATTGAACATGGCACCTTGAGCTGAGCTGCCACTGAGCTCCCGGATGGCTCAGTTGGTTGGAGCGTGTCCTCTCAACCACATGGTTGCTGGTTTGACTCCCGCAAGGGATGGTGGGCTGTGCCCCCTGCAACTAGCAACGGCAACTGGACCTGGAGCTGAGCTATGCCCTCCACAACTAAGACTGAAAGAACAACAACTTGAAGCTGAACAAAACCCTCCACAACTAAGATTGAAAGGACAACTTGACTTGGAGAAAAATCCTGGAAGTGCACACTGTTCCCCAATGAAGTCCTGTTCCCCTTCCCCAATAAAATCTTAAAAAAAAAAAACCATCTTAGTCATTTTTAAGTGCACAGTTCAGGGGCAGGAAGTACATTCACACTGTTGTGTAACTATCACCACTGTCCATCTCCAGAACTTTTTCATCTTCCCAAACAGCTCTGTATTCACTAAAATATCCACTCATTTTAACTTTGATTATCAAATCCTTTATTGCTTCCTTTTGCATGTTTTGAATTTATATCTGAGGAGTATGTTTATATTGCCCCATATAATCCTTATTTGTTCTACTTTTTTTCCCTCTACAATTTCTCCCCCTCTGCTCATCTTTTAATCCTGTTTTAATTTCCAAGCTTTAATCTCTACTACACATCCCCAACCCCCGACACACAACAGCACATGCACCACTATAAAGCTCAGTCCATCTGACAAATGAGGTGACTTCTCCCAGCCCCTTGCCCCAGAAGAGGGTTGCTAATCCCAGGCCATCAGGAAGCCACGAGACCCCCGGATGCATCACGTACCTGGAGTAGACAGCTTCTCCACGACAATACCCAATGATCGCGGCTGTTTCAGGATAGATGGCTTCATACTTCAGGAGATGCCTCTTCAGGGCATACAGAGGGTGGTTCTTATATGTGCCGATGACAGTGGGCAAAGGCTGGTCCAGGTGCTTTGCCTGAAACTGCAAAGGCCGGAGGGACAATGTTGAGCGTGTGGGTTAGAACAGGAAGTGAGGTGTGAGGTCGGTGATCCTCAGACCACTTGTTAGGATCACAGACAGAGCAGAGGTTTCATGAGCACCAATGCCTGTAATATTATTTGTAGCTCTGGTGTTAAGCAGGTTTTGGATAAATCGAAAGCTGTGAAGAATCAAGTAATTCTGTGGCTTGTAGCAACTATGGAAAGTGATCTGATTCCCAGCCCTTAGGACACACCTTAGCCGGCCCTAGCAGATACATGCCTGCTCTATTACAGAGCTTCAAGGAAGAAGAACAGAGCTTTCTTCAGGAAGGAGGCCTTATCTCAAAGTGACATCACTATAGTGCAACATGGGTTACCGTGCCCGCTCTCACAGGAAACCAGAATGAGCTGTTCACACCCTGTAACTTCTTTTAGGTCCACTGTAATTAACACGTTCTCTTAGAACTTCTTTAAGGATTTTGATTTCTCAGTGGGCGATTCCACTGCTGTAACTCACATCATATTCACCAAGGTCTGCTAAGGTTTCCCTTAGCATCTCTTGAAAATCCCCGCAATACTTTAGTGAGGACTGACAATGTGCAGTAGCCAGGTAGGATGGACCCTCCACGTCAGGGGTGTCAAAACTTTTTTCAACGTTTTTCACCAAGGGCTGTATTCGGTAAAATACGCAAACGGCCGGGCCACTCACTCGAGGTGAAGTACGCATTGCCTCACCTGGTTTACTTAAGTAAACTAAATATACTTTTGGAATTTGCTGCGGGCCAATTAACAATGGATTGTGGACTGCAGCTGGCTCGCGGGCCGCAGTTCTGACACCCCTGCTCCACGTGGTCAGCGTCCAGTACAGAAAACTTGAATTAGGTTAGTCACAATACCATCTGTCCAAGTCCCACTTACTCTGCCATTTTTAAGTAAAATGAACCAGGAACACCCCCCAAGAGCAAACTGTCACTGCAGGATCAACTGGGAATGCCAAATAAACCAATGCTTCACTCATCCTGAGGAACTGGGAATAATTCTTCAGCAAATCTGGGCATGTTTCTGTGTGGAAATGTTGAGTTCCACTTAATACCACAATTGTCTTGCACGTGCAGCTCAGGCTGTCCTCCTGGAATCAAGTGACTTACCAAGTTCTGTTTTAGAAGCTGGCCTCCCAGTGTGCCTTCTCAACAGGCTGAAGACATTTCCTCATCCTGAGTCCCTTCCTTCCCAGGAAATGAGTTAGATTTGTGGAGGGCTGTTTGTGTGTGTGCTTGTGTGAATGTGCACGATGAGAAGGGGGAAACAATTCTATTAATGAGTTTTTTTCTTCTTTCACTCTGGATGACTTACATGACTTGCATACATTATTTTAAAGCTCCAAATTTATAACCAGGCAATAACTAAACGTATACAGGCTTCAAAGCCAGATAGATCTGGCTTCAAAAGCCAAGTCTCCTAATCTCTTGGATCCTAAATTTTTAACTGGTAAAATTAAGACAATAATAACCCTAGCTTTATAGTATTACTGTGATAATTAATGAGATAAACACTAAAAATACCCAGCGCAGGGCCGGGCTGGGCACACATAAGGTGCTCACAAGTGGGAATAATTTTAAGCACTTGTCTTTGAGCCCGTGGCAGCCGAGGGCTTACCTCCAAGTCTTCTTTCTTTTCCCTGTCCACCAGTGGGCTCTGGTAGGGTCTCAAGGTTTCAGCCCACCACTTGGCATCAACCCGGCACTTGCGGGTCGCTGTCATCCAAGCTGGATCATACCTCTGGGTGACATCCCGGACCCAGCCGTTATTGTCAATGCCTATGACGTAGGTCATGGGCTTGGTGGCGTACTGGTAACACATCAGAGGCTGGCCCACCACGCCGTGCACACAGTCCACACAGAGCCACGTTTCCTCCCGCTCACAGAACACCTCTAGCCACTGGTTCACACCAGCTGCTTTCCCTCCTTCTGCCTGCTCACCACCACTGGACATTTTCTTGCCTTTCTTACTCTTACTGCTTGAAGAGCTTGTGGATGCTGCTGGAAAGCCAGGGTGCTTAGGGTGGTTTCCACGCTGGGTCCTGGAGTCACTTTTGGGCCCTGCTTTTGTCCTCTGAGGGGCCTTCCTCTGTCTCGAAGGGCCAGGCTCGGAATCCTCACCTGATGGATGATGGGCTTCCCCACCAGAGAGCTCAAAGTCAGAGCCACTGCTGGCCTTGTCACTCCCACTTTCTTCTTTGTAAGACACCCTGGAGGCCACCCGCAGCTCCCGTCCATGTGCACGTCCAGGGATTTCCTTTCCCTGCTCTCCTGCCTTGCCCTCTTCCCCACTGGAGGAGGGCTCTCTCCGTTTCTTCCCGACAGCAGCTGCTTTGCTCCTCTTCCCTTTGGCACTTGGACTGCCAGTGCCCTTAGAAGAGCTGTCCTCCTGTCTGGTTCCTCTGCTGGTCTTTGGTTTAGTTTGGTTTTCTGGAACTTGGCTGGAAGTTTCTGAGGAGCCTCCAGAACCCTCTGTGGATCCCTCCTTAGATGATTTCTTTCCCTTAAACAGAACAGAAATTTTGCTTTTTCCTTTTTGCTAATGTTGGGATAGAGATCCTGTAATCTAACAGGACTGTCACTGGCTAGAGAACCAGCATATACAAGGTGTCTCCAGGTCAGACAGTGAGCGACTGTCTATCCTTTTGGGTTATCACTAAAACCTACAGCACCTTCAATAAGGCCACAGGATACAAAAAAATTCTCTTTACTCTAAAGCGTGGCACAGGGAAAAGAGCACAGGATGTGGAAACAGACAAACCTGGCTTCAAAGTTTCGTTTCTCATGTTATGTGATTTAAACACATTATGTAACCTCTGAGCCTCAGTTTCCTCAGCAACAATAATGCCCACCTTGCATATAAGGCATTTTGCAAACAAATACTGATGGATTTAATAAAGCTATAGTATCAAGAATACAGAAATTATTAAAATTAATTTCTGGACAATGCCAACACCCAGTAAATGCAGTGCTCAGCCTCCTTCTAAGACGATCACAGAATTTGGAGTCCTTCACTCATCACCACTCCACACTGCTGATAAGGAGGACAGGTACCATTTGACTGTTTTACAGAAGAGAAACGAAAGCACCAAGGAGCCAAGACCTCTTGCAGGCCCCTTTGCACATGCAAAGCTCAGACTGTAGATAACCCACTTGTGTGTCCATTCTTGCTCTCACACAGGGTATGTGCAAGGCAGTCCTCAAGGAACTCATGCTCCAGGAAGACTGACCCTTAAAAATAGCCGAATAACCAATTTTTCGTTTTAAGTCTGATAATTTCTAACTCCTCCCTGACCAAATATCCTTTTCTCTGCAAGTCCTGAGAAGCTCACCTTGGCTGCTGATAACTTCAGAGGAACTGGCTGTAGAGACAATACCAGTCGGGTTGGGAGCTGCAGGGCCCGGAGAATCAGTAAAAATATCTATAATGAAAAAGAATAACACAGTTGTCTTAAGAAAAGATTTAGGGATTTAATTAGTTCAATGTTGTTTGTTGTGGTACTTGTTTATAACAGGGAAAAGTAAAAAAAAAAAAACAACCAAGCTGTCTAAAAATAGGAGTCTGGAGGAACCCTCGACACTATTAAAAGTAATAATGCAGAGATTTACCTTTGTAGAAAATTGGGAAGATGTTCACCATATATTAAAGGAAAAGAGAAGTTTGTTTTTTTAATGTGTAATGTTAATTTTTGTAAAAAATTGTATATAAATAGAAACATATATATATTTGGATAAGGACCCATATATTGGGTTATGAGTATTTACACGTTTTTGTTTTTGTTTCTGCTTAGCTATATTCTGATTTTTCTGTATTCAACATGTGTTATGTTTATGATTAAAGTAATAAAATGAAATATCACTTTGAGAAGAAAATATGGAAAACATCATTATCATCAGATGCCCAAAGTCTATTTCCCTATACACCATTTTCCCCACAATGAATCTTTCAACTGGAGGCTACAGTTCTAAACATTCTGTAAACTTGTAAGGATGGGAGCCTCCTCAGGGGAATTAACCTCCAAAACAGCAACAGTGAGAAAGCACCTGAATAAGATCTTTCTACACAGATCTCCGGGTCCCAGTGTTTCTGATGAAGTATTGTAATATCCTATTGAGAAAGCCAGGGGTGAAAATCAGGAACAAGAAGGCAGGTTTTCTGTGAAAAGCCATGTTATACTTTAAAAATGTTACTTTTGCCTTGTTTCTTCTGAAGTTAAAAACAGGGGAGGTAAGAAAACATCAAAGAAACCCAAATTGAGGGACACGCTACAAAATCCTAAGCAGTATTCTTCAAAAACATCAAGGTAATGAAACACAAGGGAATACTGAGAAACTGTCACAGATTGGAAGGGACCAAGGAGAGGTGATGACTAAATGCAACATAGTATCCTGGGTTGGATCCTGGAATAGAAAAAGGGTATTAAAGGAGAAACTTGAAAAATCCAAATAATATCTATAGTTTAGTTGACAACATATTACATTGTACCAATATTAATTTCTTAGCTTCTTAAGTGTATATAGCATGGCATAGGATCACAGATCTAAAAGTCTGAATAACTGAATATTTGCCTAGTATTGAACTGAGTATTCACAGGAGTATTCAACTAGCTGAGTATGTTGTTTAAACCTAGATTTCTTCATAATCCCTGACTAGTCTTCTTCACAGGACACTAAAGAAAACTGAGTAAGATCACGTACGCAATAGTACTCTGAAAGCAACCCTGTGCTATACAAATATACATGGTCATCACCATTAACAGGTAATCTGTCAATGTTGCTGAGGAAAAAAAACTAAGTTGCAAAACTGTACAATTCCTATAACTAAAAATGAAACAAGCAGATAAAATGGACAAATCCTAAAAACATACAAATTACCAAAACTGACTTAAGAAAAAATAGAAAATCTGAATATACCTTTAATAAGACACTGAGAGAGCAATAAAAAAACCTCCAAACAAAAAAATGTCCAGTACCAGATGTCTTCACTAGTGAATTCTACCAAACACTTAAAGAAAAATTAACAACACACTTTCTCCAACTCTTCCAAAAAATAGAAGAGGAGGGAAACTTCCTAACTCATTCTATGAGGCCAGCATCACTCTGATACAAAAGCCAGACAGAAATCACAAGAAAACTATAGCCCAACATTCATTATGAATATAGATGCAAAAATCCTCAACAAAATACTAGTAAACCAAATCTAACAGCACATTAAAAGTTATGCACCATGACCAAGTGGGATTTATCTCAGGAACGCAAGGGTAGTTCAACATTAAGAAAATCAATCGATGTAATACATTGTCTTAATAGAATGAAACAAAGAAAAGCCACATGATCATCTCATTTGACACAGAAAAAGCATTTGACAGAATTCAACATACTTTCATGATACAAACACTAAGAAAACTAGAAAGAAATAAAAGGGAACTTCTTCAACGTGACAGAGAATTTACAAAAACCCACAGCTAGCAAGATATTTAATGGTGAAAGAGTGAAAGCTTTTCCTCCTAAGATTGGGAACAAGATAAGGACGTCTGCTTTTATCACTGTTATTCTACACTGTACTAGAAGTTCTAGCCAGAGTAATTGGGCAAGAAAAAGAAACAAAATGATTCCAAACTGGAAAAGAAGTAAAACTATCTGTAATCACAGATAGCGAGATCTTATACATAGGGAATCTCAAAGAATGCGCAAGAAAGCTAACGTAACTAATAAATGAATTCAGCAAAGTTGCAACATATAAGATCAATACAAAAAAATCAGCTGTGTTCCTATACACCTGCAATGAAAATCTAAAAAGGAAATTAAGAAAACAATACCATTTACAATACCACAAGAAAAAAATACCTAGGAAAAAATGTAATCAAGGAGATGATACGCATGGACACTGAAAACTACAAAATACAGGTGAAAGAAATTAAAAACACAAACAGAAGGAAACATATTCACATTTATAGACTGGAAGACTAACTATTGTTTTCATGGCAATGCTACCCAAATTGATCTACAGATTCGAAGCAATCACTATCAAAATTCCAATGGCCTTTTTTTACGGAAATGAAAAAGCAGATCATCAAATTCATGCGAAATAGCCAAAACAACACTGTAAATGAAGAACAACGTTGCCCTCACTCTTCCTGATTTCAAAACTTACTACAAAGCTATAGTAATCAAAACAGTGTGGTACTGGCATAAGGCTAGACATGTAGACCAATGGAATAATGAGAGGACAGAAATTAACCCATACGTCTGTGGCCAGTTGATTTTTGACAAGGGAGCCAAGACCATTCGGTCTCAGTTGAAAAAATTGTCTCTTCAACAAATAGTGAAAATAATACAACAAACAGTTGAAAGAATAGTCCTTTAACAAAATAGTGCCGAGGCAACTGGATACTCACATACAGAAAGAATCAAGCTGAACACCTACTTCTCATCATATATAATCATTAACTTAAAATGGATAAAATACCTGAATGTACAAGCTAAAACTATAAAACTTCTAGAAAAAAATATAGGAGGAAATCTTTATGACCTTGGATTTGGCAATGGAGTCTTAGATATGACACCAAAAGTACAAGGAACAAAAGAAAAATAGAAAAATCGGACTTCGTCAAAATTAAAACTTTTTTGCCTTAAAGGACTTTATTAAGAAAGCAAAAAGACAACCTACAGAATGGGAGAAAATATTTGCAAAGCATGTATCTGATAGGTGTCTAGTATCCAAAATATATAAAGAACTCTTGTAACTCAACAAGACAAAGAAACCAGTTAAAAAATGGGTAAAGGACTTGAACAGACATTTCTCCAAAGCAGATCTACAAATGGCCAATACATACATGAAAAGTTGTTAACCATCATTAGTCATCAGGGAAATGTAAATAAAAACCACAATGAGATACCACTTCATACCTATTAGGATGACTATAAACAAAACAAAAAAAGGAAAATAAAAGTGTTGGTGAGAATTTGGATAAATTGGAACTCTTGTACATTGCTAGTAGGAATGTAAAATGGTACAGCCACTGTGGAAAACAGTTTGGCAATTCCTCAAAAAGTCAGCATACAATTACCATATGACTCAGCAACTCCTCTCCAAAAGAATTGAAAACAAGCACTCAAGTATATATGTACACGTTTATAGCAGTACTCTTCACAAATAGACAAAAGGTGGAAACAACCTAAATATCCATCAACTGATGAATGGATAAAGAAAATGTGGTGTATCCATACAAAGGAATTCTATTCAGCCATAAAAATGAAGTACTGATACGGGAATGAAGCACTGATACAATCTCCAAACAGATGAACCTTGAAAACAAGCGAAGTGAAAGAAGCCAGATACAAAAGGTCATATGTTGTATGATTTCTTTTATAAGAATACCCAGAATATGCAAATCTATAGAGACCAACAGCAGATTGGTGGTTGCCAAGTGCTTGAGGGGGTGGGAGGAGTAGGTAGAATGAGGAATAATTTTAATGGTTACAGGATGTCCTATTGAGGTAGCAAAAATGTTTTTGGAAATAGAGATGATGGTTACCTAACACTCTAAATGCAATAAATGTCACTTAATTATTCAACTTAAAAAAAATGTATATTTTTGCTTTTTAAAAACCCCATAAACAAAACAAATATTAATGTACACAAATACACCAGAACTAAGTTTGGGAGGACAACACTCCCATATTAATGTTTTCCTCTGGGTGGTGGTATTACAGCATAATTACTGGCCATGCCAAGTAGTTTAGACTTGATCAAGCCAAATCAGAAGAAGAGAGGTAAATATTTGGCCTCTAAAGATACACAATGTCTGGTCTCTTTCCCTAAACAAATAGGGAATCTGAGGCTCAGGCACAAGCGTATGCATTAATAGGATTCTTCCAGGGACAAAACCATATTTATACCTCTACTTCTGTTTTATTCAGACACAGCCTTGCCTGCGGGTATTTCCAAGTGTTTGATAAAGCCTGTCTACACAAAGAGCTCTTCACGACTCCTTTGGTGGACACTGGACACAACTCTCCTTGCTGCATGGCTGCCTGCCAATGTCATTACCCAAATTGGAAGGCATGGAAACACTTTAAGGATTTCAGTAGCGAATCTAAAACAACATTTCCTTGCAACTTTTGAATACAATTTCTGAATAGTTCATGGAAATAATTCTAGAGCGCGTGACCAAAAATTCAGTGCTTTAACACCATCAGAACACCAAGTAATAAAAAGGGAAGAGGGCAGGCTTTCAATTCACACACTGGTTCCAATCCTGATTCCAATGCTTGCCAACTGAATGACCCTAAGAAGGTTACTTAGCGAGCGTCAGTATCTATTTTTGATTTTATGAGGACTGATAAGGAAACATATATAAAAACATCTGGAATGGTATCTGGCACATGACTGCTATCGTCATTTGCTAAGAGTACTAATAAAATTAGTGCTGCCAAGAGGAAACACTCACGTGGACCAGTTCTTCATCATCTTGCACAGAGTAAATAGCAAATCTCCTTTCCAATGTAGTCTGTAGGCCATCTTGCTCATTGGTTGAAAGTTCTGCGTTAACTGTAAATGTCCCAATGAACCTGTGGAGGAACCGGGCATTCCCTTCCGTCAGAGGTCAGAGCAAAGCGGAACTCTGTTCTTTTTATAGCAAGAAAATCAGAAGGGGGAATCTCGGAAGGGAATCTTGAGCCTCGCCTGCCTCAGTTCTACTCTTCTCACCCTGTCTGGCTAACTCCTACTCAGCACTGAAGACCTAATTCAGACTCGATCTCCCTGGGGAGCCTTCCCAGACCCTCTAGGTCCCCAGTACATCTCATGCAGAGCACTCGTCACACTCCTCTAATTCCCTGGGGTGTATCTGTCTCCATGAACAGCCTGGGAGTTCTTCTGGGACAGAGATCACGCCTGACGTTTCCCTATCTTTAATGCCATGCCCACTGCCCGGTATATAGGATGTCAGTGGAAGTGACCTGGACCCCTCTGAGAAACACGGATCCTACACTAAGGCTCTGCAGGACCAGCTGGAGGGCCATACCATTTTACCAGGTTTGACAGGTAGCAGATATCCACATCCTGCGGAGGCACTTTGGTAAAGCGAGTTGGGGTGATGGAGAGGCCAATAGCCTGCAGATCGGGCTGGTTGCAGATGTTATTGCGATAGAAGCCATTTGCTAGCAGGCACAGAAGGTGAACCTGGGAAGGAAGAGAAAAGGGAAGACAGTGAAGGAAGGCTGAAAACTAGAGGGATCTTTGCTGCCAAATTAAAAGATATGTTGTGGGCAGGAAATATTTGCTGTCATTCTACATACAAAGAAGTAAAAATGCTAACAGTCATTTCCCAAGATTTTGTCTTTCACCCCCTCTTCTATTTAGATACTCATTTCCTCAAAAAGCCTCAAACCTCAAAGCTTCAAAATACTAACTTCTTTTAAGAGGCCTTGTCTTTTAGAGATACAAATACTGAAGGATCTATGGGTGAAATGCTACAAAGTCTGGGGTTTGCTCCAAATAGATCAGGAGGGAAAGTGAGTGGGCGGAGAGAACAGCAAGACTGCTCACAGGCTGACAACTGTCAAAGCCGGGGCTCTGCACTCCCACAGGTGCTAGGACCCTGCCTCCTCCGCTTCCAACCCTACGTCTGTCCCCACATCAGACCTCCAGCCTCACCCTTCTTCAGTCTACTGAAATGATCATGTAACTGTCTTCCCCTTCTCTCACACACAGATTTGCATCCTTTTCCCTTCAAAATCAGTCTGCCTTCCTCCCCACTTATAGCCTCCCTATTTCAATCAATGGCACTGCCATTCTCCCTTCACTTATGCTTCAAATCTTGGAGTCATAGTAATTCTTCCCTTTCTTTCATCTCCAACACCAAGAGGTCAAAGAAACACAGCTATCTCATTTAATCCCCAAGGCCGCCGTGAGGCAGGCAGCATTCTAGCTCTCGTCTCATCTCCTCACTGTCCTTGCTATGGGCTCATTTCACCTCTACATGTCTGTGGCTGCTGCACACAGTGTCTCTTCCATCCATCCCATCACTCCTTCTCTGGCGGCCTGCTGCTGATTAGGAGAATCAAAATCCTCCCTTTCCTCATTCTGAATGTGTCTCCAACACTCCTATCCTCCAAGATGTGAGCACACTGCTTGTCCCACCACCCGCTCCATGCTCAGCAAGAGCAGTCTTCCCAGACGTCCTCTCCCATCTCAACGAGCTGTCCTTTCTCCTAAGCCTTCCTAAGCTTCTCAGACCCACACTAATCTCTTTCCTTAAGTCTTGAGTTTCTCTGTTTGAGGTCTTTCTCTTCCATCTGTAAGATCAGAAACTCCTTAATGACAGGAAATAAGCCTTATATAAATCTCTCTTCCCACAGGGCCAAGCATCTTGCTAGGTCCATAATACGTGTTCAGTAACTACCAGCTAAAGTCCAAAGCCAGTGACTTTCGCTGAGACAGAATTAATGTTATTAAACAGCTGAAAGAGATGGAAGGAGCGTGCCTGCTACTTAGCCCCTGCTCCAAGCCAGGCATTGTGCTACATGCTTCATACGTGATATCTGCTTAACCCTCACAACCACCCTCTAAGGAAGACTCCTGACATCAAAGATGAGGAAACTAAGGCTCAGAGAGAAGAAGAAACCTGCCAAGGTCACACAGTGAGTAGAAGAGCCAGAAGCTAAACCTGGGTTTGGCTGAGGGGACCCACGTTCTTTCCGCCACAGCACCCTGTCCTTTCCTCTCGTTCCCTGCCCTTACCTTGTGGGTGTCCTCATGGACTTCTTTACTGAAACGTTTCATCAGCCTCCGAAGATTTGTCTCAAACTCCATTTGTATCTTTTCACTGTAATGCATATTGAAAAATCTGAGAATGAATGTCCTCTGGGGTCCCTGCAGCATGTAGGCCAGCCATGCTAAGGGATGTGAGTTAAGCCCTGCAGGCAATGGAGAGTGTTTTAATTGTGTGTGCGTGCATGTGCGTGTGTGTGCGTGCGTGTGCATGCATGCCCAAGTGCATACCCATGAACGTGCTCATTGGGAAGGTGAAAGCAACAAAAAATTCCCCCATGGTTCTGTCACCTAGGGGCAATCAATATAAACCGTTTATTTTCTTACACTCTTGTTTGTAAGATGATGTTTATGTACAATTGGGTTTTCTGCTTTTCTTTTTCAGTTACCATAAACTTACTCTAGCTTTATTTTAAACTGGAAACTGAAACCTGACTCCATTCCCCCACTCAATTCCTTTTACTTATGTAACAGCACATAAATTGCTCTCCTTGTTTTCTTGCATAAGGCTATGCTACTCAAGTAAATTTTCAAGAGCTATTGATTTTCTGCGTCCTTTTCTGCTCCTTCTCACCTACAAACCTTAGGTCAGGACATTCTCTACCCAGACTGCCCTCCTCTCAGCCTGCACCAAATCCTGCCTCAGGAACATGAGCTGAAGCTCACATCCTCCAGGAGGTCTTCTCTGACTGCCTGACCTCCCAATGGCTGGGTCCCTCCTTGGCAACCACCATCTTTGCACACTCATTTGTATGGTGCTGTTCTGGTGTACAGTCTTTTTCATGTTTGTGTCCTATGCATCTTTAAGAAAACTTGACGCTTCATGAATGACTGTTATCTCCCTCCTGCATGGCTAATAATGTGACCAGACAGTGGAACCCAATAACCAATTAACTACCAGGTGCTGTGCTCCATATTCTCAAGCCACAAAGGCTGGAGAGGAACTGGGGATACTGGCATGGAATGGGGGCTCCCTACCATCATGGGGCACTGCCTCAAGTCCTACAGCATGATGTGGTGAGAAAGCATGAGTTGCCCAGTCAGCTTGACAGGGATTTAGATCTTGGTTCATCCACTTACTGGCTGAGTGACTCCTGAAATTATACTTAACCTCTCTGAGCCTCTGGCTCCTCATTCACATACCATTATAAAGATTAAGGAAGGTAACTGACAACCTGTGGAGTCTTTGGTACACAGCAGGTGCTCAATACATAGGAGTCTTCTCTCCCCATCTCCTGCCCCAGCCAGGACACAAAGGTTTCTCATTCAAGTCCTACAGGTAAACCCAGGGCTCTCTCACCCAAGATTCCTGACCACTTTGATATCCAACCCTGGTATCCTATGTGTTTCTCAGAAGTTGCCATTAAGCAGCAGCTGCTGCCAATTATGTGACAGAACTCTAGAATCAAATGCCTAATCTTACCTTCTTTCTCTTGCTTTCGCCTGCTCTGGTGTTTCAATCTCTATCTCCACTGGTTTCACAGGCAGAACAGATTGAGAGAAGGCTGCATTTCCTCCCGCCTCTCCTGGCAAAGGCTCACTAAGTTCTATCAAAAGTAATTTTAAAAAATCAGTATAATAATTATAATTATAGCTATTGCACTGAACAAAATTGAGGTTCTGCTGGGAAGGAGGAAATAAGGAACGGATGCAAGTTGGACAACTCGCAGAGACAAACTAAACTACTCCTCCCATGCTTTGAATACCTAAAAAAAAAAACAAAAAATGCCAGGCACTGTACTGTTTCACATTTAACCTGCATAACAACCCAGAGAAGTAGTCCTAGCAGTAGAAGCAGGAGGAAACTGAGGCAAAAACACATTGAATTGAATTAGATACAGACCCCTGCTATCAAGGAGCTGATACTCATGTGTGTGTTTTAGTATACTTTATTACCCACCCCACCCTCCCCCCACCAAAAAAAGGCAAACAAGAACAATTTCCTGTTCTCTGTATTACTATATAACACCTATCACAATTTGCTTTGGATGGAGTCATGACTTAGGAGTCTTTCAGTCTCAGTTGCCAACTTGTAATGACAAGAAATGTATCTTTTTCCTCTCTTTACCCCCTATACTGCTTATAAACACTAGTCAAAATAAGCTCAATTTGCTGAACTGGATCTAACTGTGAACTTCATTAGCAAAGGGCCCTTTTAAAGCTTTGGGCCTAGAAGCAATGATACCCATTTAGCAATGACCACACCCAATGCTAAGATCTAGGTTTCTATATACCAGTCCCTACTAAAACGAACCAGGGCTTCTCGGAGAAAAAAGGTTGATTCCAGGTGTGGAGCAAGGAAAGTATAAAGTGAGCCTGGAACATCTTGTGCCAGAAAACATAAGTGTTCTCAAAAACATTATAATGAGTCCATGTTGAAGAGACACAGTAGTGTAGCTAGTTTAAAGGGCCTTCCACTAGTCAAATGTGGGGTAATATGAACCTCAAAATGCATAATGATGATAACTGGTAATATATCTGAATTTCTAAAAAAATCTCTAAGTCCACAGTGATACTCAAAATAAATGACTAAATGAATACAACTCCTGAAAGGAAGAGCTCTTCTTTACAGATCAAAGTCAACTAATAAATGCATATAAATCAACAGAATCAGAATATTACCACTTCAATCCTTAATATAATAATTTCTGATCCAGTCAAGATCATGAATGCATACTAAAACCATTAAGTAAAAAATTACCGGGGAACAAGAAATTCACCCAGCATCAGGGTACTACTCCAGAGATGGTTAATTACAAAGAGAAAATGTACCTTCACATTGGCACAGTCTGGCAGTACCACCTTGCATGATCAAACTTTGCATCACTGGGATAACATGACATTAGGTAGCTCTTAATGGATGTGATGTGACGTATAAAGCATCACCTATGATGCATTCTTGCAAAAATAAAGTTTAATCTAAATTCAACCAAGTCTTTGGATTTAATTTACAATTTAGAAGAAATACATGGGATACTTAAATAAGCGTAACAACAACATGAGCTGTATGGTTATTTATCAGACCAAACCAGAACATGACACATTCTATGGAACAAGAGGCCAGGACTCTTCAAAAAAGGCAGTGCTACGAAAATAAAAAAAAGGTGATGGGTAGTGGTAGCTGGATGGCTCAGTTGGTCAAAACGTGAGCTCTTAACAACAAGGTTGCAGGTTCAATTCCCACATGGGATGGTGGGCTGTGCCCTCTGCAACTAAAGATTGAAAACGGCGACTGGACTTGGAGCTGAACTGCGCCCTCCACAACTAGATTGAAGGACAATGACTTGGAGTTGATGGGCCCTGGAGAAACACACTGTTCCCCAACATTCCCCGATAAAAAAAAAAAAAAAAAAAAGTGATGGGTGAGGGGTACTGTTTTGGATTAAAAGAAACTAAAGAAACGTGATTAATATAAGCCTTATACCTTGATTAGATCCTGGATTAGAAAACAAGAAAAATAGCTACAAAGGATATTAATGTAACAATTGGTGATTTACTTTTCATTTTCTTAGGTGTGATAATGGTATTTTATCACTTAGAAGAATGTCTTATTCTTAGGAAATGCACAGTGCAATATTTAAAAGTATTAGAATGTTAGCAACTTACTTTCAAATGCTTCCAGAATGCATATTTACTGAAAGATACATTCAATATGGCAAAATGTTAAAGTTAGTGAATCGAGATGAAGAATGTATGTACTACATTTTCCATTTTTTTTGTAGGTTTGAACATTTTCAAAATAGAAAGCTGGGAAAAAGTCATCCAAGGCCGGAGGATTAGGGGATGATAACATTAGTTGCTATTTATTATGAGCATATGATGCACTAGGCGCATTCTATCTGCAAACTTCCCCCACCCCCTGCCAATCCTGGAGCCCAGACTGTGCACTGCTCACAGTAAGCATTCAATGTGTACTGAATGTTAACAACGAAAAACCTCGGCTCGGACAGTTGGAGTTACTTGCTCACTCAACTATATAAGTGGCAAAGCTGGACTCCGACCCCAGGTCTAACCACTTTCAAAGCCTGTGCTCTTTCTACAAGATGATGCTGCCTATTTCATAATCTACTCCATTGATAGCCACCAAAAAGGAGAAGCTACAACCTACGCTAATAACCTAGTGTTGGATTTTTCTTTATATCAAAAGCAAGTCCCTATTGCATCCTTATCTGTGGTCTTACTAGTTTCAAAAGAAAACAACAGGGTTGCAATCAGTGACATGACTCCAAACAGAACCAAACAGAAAAACAGGATCAAACAGTTCTGAAAACAAAGGAAGATGTTTTACCTTCTACCTCTTCCCAATCATCTTCACTTTCCTCCTCGTCGTCTTCTTCACGGCTGTCTTTGGCCATGGCAGCTTCTCTCTTTGGAGGGTGTGCCTTCTTGCAGGCACTTGTAAAGTCCCTGCGTAAAGATGACCAGAAAGAAGATGAAGGAGGCGCAAATATCCTAAACAGAATGTTAAGGACTCCTTCTATTTATGGAAAACCTGCTGCAATTATTTAAAGATGATTTATGAGCTCTGAGCCTCATTTCCTCCATCAGAACGTGTCTCAAGTTCTCATCCAGATGTGCTCTGATCGTCAGTCTAACACTAGATGTGCTGTCAAAACAGCAAAAACCACCATGAACCTACCCCTACAGGTGTGTGGAGGAAAACATAGCTGTGCCTAGAAATGGTATAGAAAAAGTTAGAAGAAACCACAGCAATAATGTGAGTTCCAGAAGTAAAAGCTGTGACATCTGTGTATATACAGGTGCAGTTGGGACACCAGAAAGAGGAGGCAACTCGTATTTTTGATCCTGCTATGGTCCAATTCAGAAGACTCTCGCTCCCCCATCCCTTTTAAGAAATATGATATAAGGAGACAGAAGTTGAAATGTAACTTCAACATAAGTGGGCATGTGGCTACTATACATACACAGGTACGTCATAAATAACAGAAACCTGGACAACTAGCTAGTTAAGCAGGTAACTACACATGGATTAGTAGCTAGCTACTTATCTGCTCAAGACTAAATGGTTGCTAATGTGTAATGCAGATTTCCTTGGACGTACAAGTACAATGGGGTTACTTCTTGATAAACCCCATCGTAAGTTGAAAAAAGTCGCAACGCATTTAACATACCTAACTTACTGAACATCATGGCTTAGCCTAGCCTACCTTACACGTGCTCAGAAAACCTACACTGGCCTACAGTTGGGCAAAATCATCTAACACGAAGGCCTATTTTTATAACAAAGTGTTGAGTATCTCATGTAATTTATTGAATGCTGTACCGAAAGTGAAAAATAGTGCTGTGTGGGTATAGAAGGGTTTTAAGTGTCTCGGTTGTTTACCTTCATGACTGCATGCCTGACGAGGAGCTACGGCTTGCTGCCCCTGCCCAGCACCACTAGAAAATGGCGTATGGCACAGGCATGACCAGCCCAGGAAAAACATCGAATTGGAAAATATGAAGTGCAGCACGTCCTTATATACCATCATTCTGTTCAATGTCGTCTTGTTATAACATTGATGAGACGCTGGAGGAACTGAACCCTTGTTTCTATCAATTAGCCGCCTGTGGTCAATTGGTTTTATTATAAGCCATTTCACTATTGATGATGTTAAGTGAGGACTTAACTATATGGTTTCCATGGAATGCCTAACACTCTCGCACCACTATAAAGCTGAAAAACCCGAAGTCAAACCATCCTGAGCCAGGGACCATCTGTATATTTCTGCACATTTGTATATAAAATGTGTGCATTGAGTTATTTTTAGCTTTTGTAAAGTTTGACCCTTGGTACCAAGTGACAATATTACCTAAGATTTTAGCACAGATTTAAAATAACCAATCCTCAGTCTTCAGCTATAATACACATACTCTCGTCTTAGCCCACCCCTTTCTACACCACAGAAGCAAACATTTCCCACTGGGATAACATAGCAGAAATGCCCATGTGCTGTGGGTTTGAGCAGTGAACTCTCCACTGAGAAAGAAAGGGGGATCCAGAGTTTCCCTTGGCAGCATCCTGGTCTATCCTTGTGCCGCTATGTCTGGAAACAGAATTCAACTAGTGGCAGGGAGAAAGGACACAGCTGGGAAGCAGTAAGCTCAGAGGCAGGCTTAGGAAAAGTCTAAGGGAAAAGGAGAGAGGAACTATGGTAGAAAATCTTCATGCTTTCCTCCGCCCCTTTCTACTGCCGCCCTCTCCTGGACTACTTGCCTATGCCAGGACTACAGAATGCTGGAAAGGCCGACACTAAGAATGACGACTTGATTCTGAAGCGAAGAAGGAACTACTGCCTACTGCCTCTCTGTTCTTCTTCCTCCCCTCCTCGAATTTTCCTAGGAGGCAGATAATCAAGTGTTCACTACTAGGCTTATATTTATTGTTCACTACATGTTCACACGAATGTTCATTCACTGCAAAAACACTTGTTCAGTTTCTGCCAAATAAAAGGCCCTGCCCTACGTGCCATAGGCCAAAGAACACTGAGCCAGGCGTGGCTCCAGGCCTCTGAGAGCTTACAGGGTGGGAAAATATATGTAGATGGCATGTACATAAATAAGTGTAACACAAGGTAGACAAGTTATGCCCTTAAGAGATGCTGCAAGAAACCAGAGGAGCCAAGGGGAAAGAATCGACGAAGCCTGTAGATGGTTTCTGATCTGTATCTTCAAGGTGGAAGGAGGCATTCCAGGTAGAAGGAAGAATATGAGCCCAACTTGGAGGTAGCAAAGTATGAGCACATGTTGAGTGAATGAGAAGTCCAGCTGGGCAGGAGCAGAGTGTACGTGAGGAGAGTAGCAGAAGACAAAGCTGGAATGGCGGGCAAATATTCTGTATATGTAGTATCTCTGTGCAGTAGGAAGAACTCAGGACCAGCAGTCAGAAGACCCAGGTCTCATCCTGGTTTTTGCCACCATCTAGCTGTGTAATCACAAATAAATCACTTTCTGGAAGGTGTCTTTCTCATCTGAAAAGTTTGGGGGGTAAAGTATATAATTGCTAAGATTCTTTCTAGCTCTTACTAGTAGTCTGAGCTCTATCTGGAAGAGTTTAAAGATCTCATCTTTTCCGCAGGTCCTAGTGACAAGCAAAAAGAGCAGGTTTTATTACTCACACTTCTCTGAAAGGAAAAAGCAAGACCTCTTACCTGAAATCTTCCCCATCACTGAAGCCTTCATCTTTTACCACCTTGAGGTTTTCCGATTTAACAGTCACTTTGCTCACTTTCTTTTCTGTTGGACCATCTGCTGGGCCCCCAGGATCACTGCAGCCCTTCTTCCTCTTTCCTCGTGAGACTTTTGGGGGCAGACTCTTCTTTGGGGGTTTCTCATCCTCAAGGATATCTAGATGACCACATGGAACAGATGACAACAGGAAAGGTGGATGGAGGGTGCTTTCATGGGCAGGGTTGTGAAAACACCTCTTCTGTAACTTCCCTCCAAACCACATCTCCATCACCAGCTCACCAATTCCCCGCCTGGTTAACAAGCTTACAGCCTCTTCCCATCTTCAGTCTAGTCTACACTCTATGTTCACAGTAAAAACCATCTTCCTTTATCGGCATTTTATTCTACTCCTCTTAAGACTACAGACTCTTAAGACCACACAACTCAGATAAAATTTAACTCCCAAATCTTAAAATTCAGCTAATGTCTAGCAAGGAAAATACATCAATCCATTAACACCTTGCTTATTTACTACCTGCCAAGACTAATCATTTATTTTAGGTATAATTCACTACTAAGTGAAATGTTTGAGTTTATAAACATGTCCAAGTTTTACCACTACTTTATTTCTACTAATTCATGCTTCTGCCATCTTTCAAAACCAAACTCTGTTCAAATCTCTGTTCACTAGGCTTCTATTTATTGTTATACTTTGTGAAACCTTTCCAATATAACCCAAATGGCACGGGTATACCAACCATTTCAGCAAACCTAGGGTTGGAATAAGATAGTGGTATTTCAAATATATCTTTATTTTCTTAAAATAATTACTGATTTTTGTTAAAGAGAAATATAAAAATGTATAAGCTGTTGGTTTTAGTTAAATTAGGGTATCTAAAGGTCTGGTCTCTTTATTAATATAAATATATTAATAAGTTCATTTTTAATAAATATATAATTTATAAATAACTTGGCAGAAAGGGATATTTTTCTATTTTACAAGTATATTCATGCAAATAATCTTGAATCTGAAATGAATCATCTTTCTTTGCCTTTGCATGACTCGCTTCAGTTAATTTTGGAAAACAAAATTACTGTAGCCTGTAGTAAACCCCAAAAGGGGCTGCAATATTAACCCAAAATATCAAATTAGTTCATTCCTTTCATTCATGGTTTTTCTTACTGAGTCTTTTGATAGGTATTTATATTCCCCAAGAATATACTTTTGCATAGGGAAAAAGATGCTTCCCTTTGATCTAAATAAAGCCATAACTTAATTTTAATAAATTTCACATTATAGGGGCATTTGTTTTAATGCTAGATAAAATCGTGGATTCAGTTCTGTTTCTTTCAAATGTCTTATAAAAGAAATTTATGCATTCCCATGGTTTAAATATTTTAATGGAAACACAAAATATTTCAAAATTATTTAGAATCTAGAAACAGATTTTTCATTCCAAGGCCAGAAGCTACTTAAAAGTTTTTTGACTTGACAGTTCGAGAAAGGTGCCCTTAAAATCAGGATTTCTGTATCTTACAATGGTCTTTAGCTCTCTATGAATAAGCAGAGATTCAAACTTTTTACTGATCTAAAAATGCAAGGTGGGAGCATTCTTCAGAGGCACCATTTGTTTCTCATCAAAGTTATTTGGTTGGTTAAAGGTACAGCTGTATATTTTTGTGCTTTTAAGAGAGAAATAGAGGAGTTAAAAAAGGGGAAAAAGGAAATTTTAAAAAATGTTCATAGTATCATTATTTGTAATATCAAAAAATTTAAAAAATTTGAATGTCCAAAGAAGACAAGAATATACAGTGGGGTAAAGACAATTTACTCAACAAATGGTATTAGGAAAACTGGACAGATACATGCAAAGAAGTTAAACTGGGCCATCTTCTTGTACCATATACAAGAATAAACACAAAATGGATTAAAGGCTTAAATGTAACACTCGAAACCATAAAACTCCTAGAAGAAAACACAGGCAGTAATCTCTGTGATACTGCTCTTGGTAATATTTTTTCTAACCTGTCTCCTTGGGCAAGGGAAACAAAAGAAAAAATTGACAAATGGGACTACATCAAACTAAAAAGTTTTTGTACAACAAAGGAAACCACCAACAAAACAAAAAGACAGGCTACTGAATGAGAAAAGATATTTGCCAATGATACATCTGATAAGGAGGTAATATCCAAAATTTATAAAGAACTTATACAACTCAACACCAAAAAAACAAACAATGCAATTAAAAAATGGGCAGAGGACCTGAGTAGACATTTCTCCAAAGAGGACATACAGATCATACAGATGGCCAATACATATGAAAAGATGCCGAATGTCACTAATCATCAGAGAAATGCAAATGAAAACCACAATGAGATATCACCTCACACCTGTCCGAATGGACACCATCAATAAATCCAACAACAAGTGTTGGTGAGGATGCAGAAAAAAGAGAACCTTTGTGTATACTGTTGGTGGGATTGCAAACTGGTACAGTCACTATGGAAAATGGTTTTTGAGGTTCCTTAAAAAATTAAAAATAGAACTACCTTATGACCCAGCAATTCCACTTCTGGGTATTTATCTGAAGAAATCCAAAACACTAATTCCAAAAGATATATGCACCCTGTGTTCACTGCAGCATTACTAGTAATAGCCAAGATATGGAAGCAACCCAAGAGCTCATCAATAGGCAACTGGATAAAGAAGAGTGGTACATATATAAAATGGAATATTACTCAGCCATAAAAAAGAGTAAGATGTTACCATTTGCAACAACATGGATGGACCTAGAAAGTATAATGCTAAATGAAGTAAGTTAAACAGAGAAAGACAAATATGTATGATCTCACTTATATGTGCAATCTAAAGAACAAAATAAATAAACAAAACAGAAACAAACTCTTAACTACCGAAAACTGATCGTTGACAGGTGGAAGGGGGTTGGGAGTATGCGTGAAAAGGATGAAAGGATTAAGAAGTACAAATTGGTTGTTCCGAAATAGTCAAGGGGATGTAAAGTACAGCAGAGGGAATATAGTCAATAATATTGTAATAACTATGTATAGTGCCAGGTGGGTACTAGACTAATTGGGGGATCATTGCATAC
Organism: Rhinolophus sinicus; assembly: GCF_036562045.2. NCBI lineage: Eukaryota > Metazoa > Chordata > Mammalia > Chiroptera > Rhinolophidae > Rhinolophus > Rhinolophus sinicus. Next base: position 39,736,390 of record NC_133759.1, read on the forward strand.
ATTATATAAATGTCTAACCATTATTATGTACACCTGAAACTAACGAAATAATATTGAATGTCAACTGTAACTAAAAAATTAAATAATTAAAAAAAGAAAAATCAGAATGTCCAACCATGAGATAATTATTAATATCAGTACAGTCACACAATGAAATATAACTCAGTCATCTTTTAAGACAAAGAAAAAGATCTAGGATAAAATGCTAAGCATGCAAAGTGGTTTTTACAGTATTTTCTACTATATACAACAACACAGACTAGAAGGAAATATACCACTGTTTAGTGGTGGTTATTTCTAGACGGTAGAAATACAGACTTTTTTTTCTTCATTCTTTGCTGTGTGTTTTTTGTCCCAGAGAATCTAGAGTCTATTTTCTAGGATTCTCCAAGATCTAGGGCTATCTAATATGGCTAACTAGCTGCCCTGAATTCAATGTGGTTGTTTCAGCAGGGCAGGAATTACTACTGTGGTTTGCTTGGCCATCCATTGAAATTTAATAAGAACACCTGTTTAAACCTGCCAGTGGCATCTCATAGCACTCAAAATACAATACAAACTAAGGGCCCTGCCCACTCTCTCAACTCAATTCCTGCCTCTCGTCCCCTCACTCACTCACTGTGTCAAGCCAACTGGCCAAGCTCATTCCCTCCTAAGACTCTTTAAACTTACTGTCCCTCTGCCGAGAACTCTTTTCCCCCAGAACCTCCTATGAATGGTGCCTTCAGGACATTCAGTAACTGGCTCAAACTGTCACCTCCTCACAGAGGCCTTCCTTGATCATTGATTCTTAGCTGCTTCTTCCCCCATGTCAGTTTTATTAAAGTAATCTGTTTTACTTTCTTCATAGCTCTTATCACCATGTGAATTTATTTTTAACTTATTGTCTGTTCTACGTACCTACCTCTCTCCAAAGATTATAAGCATCATGCGAGCAGGGGACCTTGCTGTCTTGTTCACTACTATCATTTCATTGCATGCACTAAGGTGCTGTTAAAACCTACACTGTTGCGCTGTTAGAAACACGTCACCAATTAGTATCACCTGCAGCTCAAACTACATTTGTTCCTCCACCAAAGCACAGCAAAGATTCTAACACTTCAGATCCTGGAAGCTGCTCTGAGAACTTATTACTAACTCCTCTGGTTGTCAGAGTTTGAGTGAAGCTTAGGTGCATCCTGACCTCCATTTAGCCTGAATTGATATGAGCTAGCCCAACTGATTACCTAACATGCCACACCAGGCACTTTATATGCTATCTCACTGAAAAATCACAACCACCCTGCAAGGTAGGATTATGTTTCACAGATCAAGTTTAGAATGGCTAAATTATCTGTCCAGGACAATTTACCCAAGTGCATATAACAACTGAGTGCTGGAGCTATACCAAGATGGTGCCCAGGTGAAGTGTTTAGCTAGAAGGAATGCTACCCAAGCAGGTGGCATTTCCATCAGATTAAAACTTTTAATTTTTGAATTGCCACATATTCAGACAAAATACATTCCTTCTGACTAGAATACTAACCCCCCTTCACGGCCTCTGGCTGAAATATTATCCATCCCTAAAGTTGCAGATCAAACCTAACTCCTCCAGAGAGCATTTCCCAATCTCTCCAGCCAAACTTGATTATTTCTTCAGAAGCCACAAAGCCCTGCACCTTCTCCCACAATAGCACACTCTGCCTTGGATAATTTTTGTAAATGTCAACACTACTATATTCTAAGCTCCTTCAAGAAATTTCTGTTTCCCACGTCACCTTGCTCATGTACAGCACCAACCAGATACTCAGAAAATAGTCAAAGGTTATTTTAATGAGTAAATGAACTAAATGGAATTCATAGTATTAGTGTGAAGTAAATCGCCTTTTAAGTTTAGAAATTGCTATCTTTTGACTATTTCCTAATGGATGATTGCCGTTATATGTACAGAATCACGGAATTGTTGAATCTAGTGTCATAGGAGGCCCTGTTGGTTACCCAGTCTAATCTACTACCCAATTATTTCAGGAACCCCCAAAATCCCTCCACAGCAAGTATTTTGCAATTACTTAAAATATTTATTGAGCACTTAGTATATGCTGGGGGGAGACGAGAGGATACATCAAAAAAATAAGATGCTTTCATGAAGCTTAAATTCTATTAAGATGGGTGATTAAAAAGGAAGCAAAATAAATTAACAAGATCATTACAGATTGTGACAGAAGCTGTGAGGGCCTCTGTGATACAGAGCACCTGGTGAAGGACACCTTAGGGCACAATAGAAGAATCAGCCACAGCCAAGAACCATGGAAGAACATTCTAGGCAGAAAGAACATTAAACACAAAGGTTCAATGTGAGAACATGGCATGCTTGAGGAACAGAAAGGAGACCAATAAGGAGAGTATCTGGGAAACAAAAGAGGGGTAGGAGACAAAAGGAGGTAGCAACAGCCAAATCCTGTAGGATCTTGTAGGCCATGATGAGGGATTTGGATTTTATGCCTCGAGCAATAGGACGCCACAGAGGGTTTGAAGTAGCAGCATGACAAGATCTGATTTTGGTTTTGAAAGATCACTTGGGCTGCTGGGTGGAGAATTATTGCAGGGGAAGGAAGGGAAGACCAATAAAGAGGCAACTGCAGTCGTTCAAGTGACAAGTGATGGTGGCTTGGGCAGGGGCTGTGGCCTTGGAAATAAAGTGAAGAGATGTGATATACTTCTGAGCATGAACCGACAGGACTTGCTGAAGGATTGGATGTGCGCGTGCATGGAAAAGGAGGGCTTGGTTTGTTTAAACAAGTGGGGGAAAGATCATTTACTGAGATGGGAAAAAGTGGGGAAGGGGCAGGTTGAAAGGCGAAAGTCAAGCGTTTTGCTTTGCACATGACAAACATAAGAAGCCTATTCGATATCTACGTGAAGTCAGGTTGGATCCAAATTTGGAACTCGGGTGAGATTTAGCTGAAGATATTATTCTGGGAGTCAGCACACCACAAACTCTACGTTCTGTTCTTCTAGGGACACCAAATAAGTACACTGTCTTTTCCCTGTTTAGCCCTTTGCATCTACCAGGAGGTTGGACTTTATCCTGTGGGCCACAGGGAGCAGGAAATAGGCGACGCAGGGGAGCTCCAGGTCAAGTTGGGCTCCAGGGGAACCGCTCAGGGTGCGTCACTCCTCGAGTGAGGACAAAGGCACAGCGACGAGGAGGACGGAGGCAGCAGCACAAACGACAGCTTCCCTTGGCCACCGTCAAGCGGTCTCCTCAGCGCAGACCAGCGCGGAGCAGCCTCCGCCCCCCACGTCCAGGAAGCCGGCTTCCCCGCTCCCCGCACCCGGGCCTGCTTCCGGATCTCCTTCAGCATCTCTCCCTAAACACGGCTCGGCCTCGCTCTCACCCTCCTCCTTCTCCTGCCGCCCAGCCGTGCTCTTGCCCTTGGCCTTCTGGCTGCGCAGTTCACGTCCCCGCAGCTCCCTGCCGGCTGCGCGATTCCGAGCCATCTATCCCCGGGAGGACTCGCTTCGCGAGTGACGCACCAAACCGCGGGAAGCTGCACCAGCGTGGTCTACACCCAAGGCGGGGAGAGGCATGACCACGCCCCTCCTTTATGGACCAAGCACACGCCCCCAGAGGAAGCTCCGTCCCAGTCCCAAGCGACCAATGCAAACTGCAGGAAGCAAGTAGACGCAAAACAAATTTTTTCTACTTCCGGTGCATTGCGTCCTCGTGTTTCCGGAGACTGGAGGGGCGTGATATCGCGAGAGGCGAGAAAGGGCGCAGGGTTTGAAACATGGCGGACGATGTGGACCAGGTGAGTGTCCCCTGAGGAACTCGCTCCAGAGCGGCTTCCCCACTCCGCGCCCTGGCCCTGTTCGGCTTTGCATACCCGGGCTGCTTTCTTCAAGTTCATGGGGCGGTGTCCTATCGTGTCGCCTCTTTCCGGGTCGTCACGGCCTTTAATTTTGCCTCAGGCTCTGAGATCTTTTCTACATCGAAATCCTCCGGAAAATTAAGTTACTCCTCCCGCTGCTCACTTCCTTTCTCTTGAGTCTCACCTTTATCCATAGAATGGCAGTAATTGCCCCTGCCTGCCTCACGGAGCTGTCGGGATTCTGATAGAAAGCGCGGTAATTATCGCGCAACAATTACTTGACCACAACAATGATTATTCATTCCACAAACATGTAGTGAACATCAATTTTGTATGGTTTACACACCGTTCTAAGCACCAGAGACACCGGGATTGACATACGTGATCCCTGTCCCCACTTGGAGCTTACATTGCGGGGGAGGGCAGATACATATGTGATATATAGGAACTGGGATACAGAAGAACTGCTGGTCCTACAGGCTTCCTCACCGGCTCTTCCTTCTTCCCAAAATGCTCTTCCTCAGATATCGTTGTGATCAGGCCACAACTTCTACAGCTTTCTACTGAAGCCTCACTTCATCAAAGAGGACTTCCCTGGCCAGCTACATAAAATAGCGCTCTCCCGAGTTTGTTTTATTTTTCTTCATAGCATGTTATTTGTTCATACTAAATATATGCTGCTGTGTTTAACGTCTGTCTCCCCCAACTAAAATGTGAATTAATTAAGAGCAGGAGTTTTGTTTACTGTTCTATCCTGGGTGGGTTTAGAACAGTACTGGAAACACTCGGCAGATATTTAGGTATTGAGGGAATGAATTGGATGATCAGGGAGGCCTCTTTGAAAAGGCAATGTTTAAAGCTATAGGATGAAAAAAGTAGACAGTGGGCATTCAGGACCCAGGCTAAAGGAGCAGTAGGCCTCTGTCAGTGTGTCTATTCTTACAGTATTGTAATGATTTATATGCTTCTCCCAAATAGAATGAACTGCTTTGAGGGCAGGGGCTGACTTCTGTATCATTGTAGTCTAGTAGTTGGTTACCTGGTCCTTAACAAACAGCTGTTGAACTGATGTTGGGGACCAGTTGAGGTCAGGACGTTTTCCGTTGAACCCACGCTGCATGACTCCAAAGCCAGTGCTTTCAGCCAGCATTCTATACTGCCTGCTGAGTATACTCAAATTATGGGCCAGTCGGCACCCTAAACTCAGCGTGCCCTGTACTGAACTCATCTTCCTTCAAATTTTCATCTCTGCTTAGCATTCTGACTAGTGTGTAGTAGTCATTAAGTCAGTGTTATTCAAATTACTAAATGATATTTGAGATAAGGCTAAAGTCCCTGAGAGTGACTCCCTATGTCCTGAAATTGTATCAAGCAGTTTGGATTTTGAGGAAACAAAGTATAGTCATGATTATTTTGCTGTATAACTCCTACCTGTGTATGTTTCAGTCCTCATTTATATAGCGCTTACTGTGTGCCAGGTACTGTTCTAAGCCTTAACATATGTCATTTAAGCCTCACAACAATGGTATTAGGTAGGCACTGTTATCCACATTTTACTGGATAGACGACTAAGGAAAGCATAGAGGGGTTAAGTTACTTGCTCACAGTCAATGCAGCGTAGCAATGATTCAAACACTACACTCTCTCTAGTACTATATTACTAAGCTTGTTTTTTTAATCAGCAACAAACTACCAACACCGTAGAAGAACCCCTGGATCTCATTAGGCTCAGCCTGGATGAGCGAATTTATGTGAAAATGAGAAATGACAGAGAGCTTCGAGGTAGATTACATGTAAGTAAATTTATTAAATTACCTTGAAATGAGATCATTTCCTTGTTTTCTCTCCCTACTCCCACCCCTTTGAAATGTAAAAACTGTCAAATGTGGAACAGTGTTTGGAATGCAGAGAGGAAGGTGGCAGCTACCCATATTTCTATAAGACAAATACAACTCTATTTTATTCATATTTTTAACATTTTTTTCTCTTACCAGAAAAAATGTGTTTATTAAAGAACATTTTCATTTCTTTCATATTTTACCCTTCTATTTATTTGCAGGTAACATTTATTCTCCATTCTTATTTAAGTGTTTGTTTTTTTAATTACTGACATATGCATAATTTGTGTTTTCTTGTGAAAAAACTTAAATAGCACAGAAATACATGCAGTAAAAGGTGAAATCCCATTTCTTCTATTGGTAACCACTGTTAAAAATTGAGTCTACAGTTTTTAAGATATTTTCTGTATATTTACACGTATATATTTATAATATGTGTCCATATGCATATATTTGCACTATACCACCACTAAAATAAATGGGATCTTGCTATACATATTTTTGGGCACTTTTCTTTTTCACTGAATCTTGGAAATCATTGATCATGAGTGCATGTAGATCTTCTCTATTCTTTTTAATTACTACATAGAATTCTTTATATGGTAATAGTGATATTTAGATTGTTTTCCACTTTTTTGTTACTATAAATAATGCTGCAGTAAGCATTTTAATACATATTTCTTTGTGTGCATCTGCAAATATTTCTATAGGATTGGTCCTTTAAAGTAGTCCTATTTATTCATAAAGAGAGTAATTGAAGGTGTTGTCTCTTCTTGATGACATGTTGCTTTCCAGAGTGCCAAACCCAGTTCTGGCTAGGTTATAAAGGGCAGGGTGTTGCTCTACTTACTTTACCTTGTGATGTTTAGTTTAGGACAGGGGGATTGAATAATACTGTCTTATGCCCTTAGGAGACTGCTGTGTCATCATCTTAGCAATCAAAGGATTTTATCTCTTATTGTATCTTGTCAGACTGTTACAGATGGATTTGAAAGAAGTCTACTGAAAAGTGATGAATTTGTTATTTTCCATAATTAAATTTTATAAATGGTGTAACTGCCTTGGATAACAAGTAGGGTGAAAACTGTAAAAATAATTTCGAGTTATTTTGAGTGAATATCATTTTTGGCCTTTTAAACCGTTTTCTATTTTTATAGAAATTAAGCTATCATTGGAAATGATTTGCAAAGAAACAATATATTTGTACAGCAGGATTATTTTTTATTTACCTGTAAAAGTTTGTGGTATAAGTATTGTGTGTTGTAATTGACCTATTAGCATATTGTAAGCCCTGTTCATTGTTTCTTAATTTATTAAATTTCTTGGTCCCTCATGCTCCCACTTCAGGCTTATGATCAGCATTTAAATATGATACTGGGAGATGTGGAAGAAACTGTGACTACTATAGAAATTGATGAAGAAACATATGAAGAGATATATAAAGTAAGTCATGCAATTCTATTCATAGTTTTAAAAATGTCAATTGTTCTTAACATCCAACAGCTTAACACTTACTTATGGGAAATCTGTCATGTTTTGGCACCTACTCATGGCTCATTAGAGTGTAGCAATTACCAGCAAAGTCTTTGGGGTCAGAGAGACCTGGTTTCCAGTACTGGCTTGGCCACTTCCTACTTGGGGAATATTGGACAAGGGAAATAACTTTCCAGGCTCAATTTCCATTGGTAAGCAGGCATACTACCGCTTAATTCGTAGGGTTGCCAGGATTCAATGAGATATGACAGTGTAAGATGCCTATGTATGCTAATATATAGCAGTAATACTGGAAAATGTTCTTTTGTTTGATGTGGATTTGATCTGTCAATAATAGAAACTAAAACTTGAGATATTTTAAAAATATTAATTCATTACAAATAATAAACCTATTATGTTAATGTAAGTAACATTTTTATGAAAAATAACTATTTTCTAAAACAACAGTGAGGAGTGTCTTCATTTTACATTTTTACAAATGTCTTTATCGTGTGGCTTAATTAATGACCTCTAACTTCTCACGACTTTTTTCTGCATTTAGTCTGTTGTGATATGCTACAGTTGAAGAAAATCTGACCTCACACAGATAGGTAGTCAGAAAAGGGAGGGTTATTTTTGTGGGTACTTGCCTTTGATGGTACATCCAAACTCAACAGGTGGTGGTTTCTTAAAGGTTAGTTGCAGTGTGGAATCTGAAACTTATCAATGAACTTTTCACACTCTTGTTATATGTAAATTCATTGGTCTACTTTGCACTTTGAATGGATCTTTTACACGTTTGATTTTATAACATCAAGCACTGGTCATTTGGAATATACTGTTAATTTACTGAGTTATACAGATCTTCAAAGTGTTGACACATTTCATTCTTCAAATATAAAAACAGAAAATCATATTTGTTAAGTCTTTCAAGTGTTGAGAAGCCAGTCGCTGGCTCTCCTAGAGGATAAGGTGTTTTTTGTTTGTTTGCTTTTTAAGGAGGGCGTAGCTCACAGTGGCTCATGTGGGGATCGAACCAGCAACCTTGGTGCTACCAGCACCACGCTCTAACCAATTGAGCTAATCGACCACCTTTAGAGCATATTGTTTTAAGCCTGGATTCAAACCTTGAGTCCCTTGCTTATCAGCTATATAGTTTTACCAAATTACCCACCTGTCTGACTGTTTCTTGTCTATAAAATGGGGGTGGTAATAGGACCCACTTCTTACAGCTCTTGAGGATTCATTGAAAGGTTATGTGAAAAGCCTTCATATTAGCAACAGGTACATAGTAAATGTTCAGATGTTAGCCTTTGTTGGTTTTGTAGTTCTTCTTTATCCTGGCTATCCTCCTCTCTTCAACCACTCCTGACTCCTTTGCTAGTTTTCTTTCTTTCTCTCTCTGAACATGGCCCTTTTTTTTAAATCTGCATTTTTTTTCTTCAGAGATATCATTTAGTAACTTGTATGTTATAATCTATGAGTCTATAACAGTAATCAGTACAGCATAAAAGCTTGAGCTCTTAACAGATCTGGGTTCAAATCCTGGCTGCTGGTTATGTGATCTTGGACATGTTATAGAAACTTCTGAACCGCAGGGACCTCCTCTATACAATGCCAGTGCCTGTGCTTGCCTCCCAGGGTTACAGTAGGATGCAGTGAATTTGGTGCATGTAAAGTGGGTGGCCAGTATGATTATGGATAAATCTGTTTCCGGTTTCTTTCCTGAACTTCACTCTTTTTTCCAACATTCTTACTGAAAAATTTTCTACACTGTATGTGACCTCAAACTCAGTACATCTAAAACTAAACTGGTGTTCTTCACCTTCAAAAATTCCCTATTTCTGTTCATGATTTTCTCAGTTATTTAGACCATAAATCTCAGAATAAGTTCTTGGACTTATCCCTTTCACTCACACTGATCAGTAACTCATTCAATTGATTCTTCCTTCACGTTGATTTATGTGTCATTGCTTTTCTTTCCCATTGCCATGACCCTAGCTCAGGCACTTTTCTTCATGGCCACCTCCATTGTAGCCCGTGCATGACCAACTGCCAAAGTAATTGTCCTCAAACATTGCTTTCATTTGTCACAGTCATGCTTAGGGACTTTCAAGGCTTTCTATGGCCTATAGAGCAAAGCACAAGTTCAGGCTAGATTAAGACCCTCCATAGCGTGGTTGTAACTTTCCAGTCTCCTCTCTGACGACTTCCCTAGCCAAGTTGGTCCACTCACTGTCTCCAGAGTATGCCCTCTATGGTCCTCCTTCTGTGCCTTTTCCCATAATATTTCACCTAGCTGGAATGTTCTCACTTGTCTCTTTCCTACAAAGACTGTTTTAAGAACCAGCTCAGCCCTGACTCTTCTGCTCCTTTGATTGGATCTTCTGGCACTCTGAGCTGATACTGAGTTTATTCACTTTTTTGTTTGTGTGTTCCTTTTCATATTATGAATTACTGGATGGCAGAGGCCAGGACATTATTCATTCTGTTCCCCACAGTGCCTTGTTAGCTACAGGCAATAAGTATATGCTCAGGTTCCTAGAGGAGTATGGGGTAGGGGAGGGAGGAGAGATAACGAAGTATAGTCTTGCTAGAGAGGCAAGGCGTATACTATTAAGTTTCAAAATTCACTGGGAAGTGGAAATAGCATGAATAGATGAAAAATAACAGTATTCTAAATTCATTTTAATCCAGTTTCAACTTCTGGTATATAACTTGCTAACCAGTTTTATTAGGCTGGTAATATTTTGCCTTTTTATTGATTTTTTGAGGATGTCAGTAGGTCTTCTTTCCAAGATTTGACAGTGCTGTGATTTGTACGTAACAGTCCCGTTAGCCTCTCTCTACCTGCTTCCTTGACTGAAAACATTAGAGCATTGAAAATGAGCTCTTAGATTCCATTCAGATGTAAAAATATCTAGTTCTGAGTTCTCTACTAAATAATGACTGGGGGAAAACACACACACTCCCAAATTTAATTTGGAGGGAATACTTTGTCACAGAACAAAAAAAGGAAAAAAAGTAGAAAGTACTTATCCATGAAAAGAAAGGGTGTGTGTGTGATAATATGTGTTGAGTAACTGCTATACGACTTGCATGCTTTATCACATTTAACCTCTCAGTAACCTTGAAGTCAGTGGTAGTCCCATTTTCTAGCTGAGGAAATCAAATTCAGCTAGGAAGATACAGTAGGAATTTCAAACCCAGGCCTAACTCGCTTCAAAGCCTGCAGGGTTCTTTTTTCTGTATCTGGGCCTGGGGCCCAGAGTAATTGATGATGGATTTGGTGGACAGTGAGATCTTAAAGTTAGCAGGATAGCGCTGAGTTCTTCTGGATAGCTCAGCTGAGCTAACATGAGTAGACAGAGTATAAGACAGTAACACATAAAAATCTCTAGGATCTGGCAAGTCATGCTTAGTTCCTACCACTGTGGGCTTTAAAATCTAATTTGGAAAGTGCCTAGTACACAGAAAAATTTCAGGTATCTTGAAGGTGAGCAATTAGGCAAAATATCTTAGAGAGTATATGCTAGATATGAGAGTGTTCTACCCCAACGTAAACTTACTTTGATAGTAGACAGATGGAAATGGGAGAGTTTGGAGAACTAACCTCTGCTAAATGCCTGCTGTGTGTGTCAAGCACTGTGCTATCCGTTTTATATGCATCGTATTTAATTCTAACAGCCCAGTGAAATAGGCCTGGGTTAAAGCTATCTGCATTACTATCTCCACGAAAGTGTATAGTGTGTAGCGTTTCCCAAACTTACATAACTAGTACTTTTTATCTTAGTACATATTGCTACATAACAAATGGCCCCAAATTTAATAATTTAAAAGCACACATTGTTAGCTCACAGTTTCTGTGGGTCAGATATCCAGGCACAGCTTAGCTGGATTGTCTTATTTCAGAGTCTCTCACCAGGCTGCACAAGGGCTGGGGTATGGTCTGAAGGCTCACCTGGGGCAGGATTTGCTTCCAAACTCACTTGCATGGTTGTTGGCAGGATTCAGTTCCATGAGGGTCGTTGGACCGAGAGCCTCAGTTCTTTGCCACATGCACCCCTAACCACCTGGAAGCTTGCTTTACCAAACCCAGCAAGAGTTGTCTAGCAAGATGGAAGTCACTGTCTTATCATGATAGTGACATATTTCATTGCCTTTGCAGTATTCCATTGGTTAGAAGCAAGGCACAAATGTCACCCACACTCAAAGGCAGGGGATTACACAAGGGTGTGACCACCAGGAGATCACAGAAGCTCCTTATCTTGGAAGATGCTGCTGTGTTCATTTCTGTTCCCTGGATTTCCAGAAAACTGTAATTGAGTTAATGGAAAATTATTATGGATAAAGTGGATTCATATGAAGGGAAGGGAAGGAACTTTTTACTTCAGAAACATGACCACTGAGTAGGCTAGTTGAGTGAAATATATCAGTTGTTTTGATGAGCACAGACTCTAAACTTAACTGTCCTAAAACTAGATGTGCCTTTTGCAACTTGAAACCAGAAGAAAGTACTGCTTCATAATAGCAGACATCAGACATGGATATTTGTTTCCCTCAGAGTGATTCTTAAATGGTGTTCTTTGAACCAGTATTAACATTACCCTTGAATAAGTTAGAAGTGCAAATTAATGGGCTACATCCTGACCTACAGAATGAGAATCTCTGGGCATGGAGCCTAGGGAAACAGTTTTAACAAGCTGTTAACCGGGTGATTCATATGACATTAAAATTTGAGAACCACAGCCTGAGAGAGTCTTACCTCAGGAAGAGTTAAATAAATTCATGGATGACAGATAAGTATATTTGAATTTAGTATACTAAATTTATGAGTATGACTTGATTTAGTGTTGGGGTTCTCTGGTACCAAAGAAGCTCATAAAAACAGTTTTTACATTTTGAAAAAAGGTATGTAAACACAGCTATTACTAATATTTCCTGCCTGGCTGAGATGAGACTCCACATCCTGCTCTGTCTGCTAAGACATGATTCTCAGTCTTTAGGCAAGGTTGTAAGACCCTCCAATGCCGGAAAGCTTTAGAAAATTCCTTGTAGATAACGGGTGGGTGGTCATGACGACTGGGCTTCAGATACGAAAGAGGAAACTAACCTTGGAAGCATCTGGGGCAAATGAAAGTTCCCGCTGTTATCAAAATGTAACAGACACAGTTATCTCTGCTCAGAACAGAAGATCCCATCAGACCTTTTTGTTCTAGGTGATATATTAATAAGATCTCTGAACAGCTCTACTTTGTGTGGGAAGTTGTTTTCCCTCAAAAATACTAACCCCCTTTTATGTTGAAACACATCACATAGTCTTTGTTACTGTTGGTTTCAATGGAAAGAAATTCGGAAGAATTTTTAAATCTTTCGCACTTAAAAAAAAGTAATATATTTTTTTTCTGAGCATAAAAATGCATATTCACTAAGAGAGGTTAGCAGACAAAAACAATACAAGGAAAATAAAAACTACCCATCCCACCAACCAGAAATATCTACTGAAAATATTTTCTTGTATTTCCTTTTAGTATTCCGTGTCGCTCTTTCTCTTTTAAATTAACATGGACACAATCATAATACACCAATTCTAAGATGCACTTTCTCTTAAATTTTAGAATCTCTAAAATAGATTTGTATCTTACAGATGATATGACAAAGAATTGTCGTAGTTGAATTAGCGTTTTTCCTTTTTTAGTTGAACTGAAGCTTAAAAGTGGTGTCTTACATGTGATGAAATATAGACTATATAATTTTATATTCTGCTTTTTTCATGTAACATTATTAACCTAAAATTTTCACCCTGGAAATCGACTCGCTAACTACAGTAGCTACCTCTCTTATCCAACTCCAGTCGGCTCGTGGTGGGGTTCCTCCTGAATCTGTTTGAAGGTGGTGTGTGCCTGCACATCTCTGGGTGGAATGGCTGTAGCGGATTCTCAGAGCACACTGACCTCCATAGAGATGCTTGACTGCACCTCTGAGGGCCGGCTGCCGCAGGAGGCACCGTTCAGCCACCGCTCAAGCGAATGTGCATCCTCTCTCCTGCTCCCAAGCTGGCAGCTGCAGAAGAGGAGCTACGTTTGCTTAGTTAATCAGACTTTTTTTTACATTGTCTTGGTATATTAGATAAAATATTAGCAATGAAATCTTTGGATGAATGAAAATACTTTTCTCATTTCAACTATAAAGAAAAAGCAATTTCTCTTGTAGAAAGTGTGGTACCGTGGTATCTTCCATACAGAAAGTCTATTTTCTCGTGCAAGCAACCTTACTATCTTCTAGAATTTTAGACGTATATGATAGGTTCTCCTTGTAGTGTATACATGTGTATTAACTATAGATACAGGAAGGAAAGATAGTGATATTACGGGAACGTCTATAGTCTCATTCAGCATCATGGAGAAGAACCACTATACTCTTGGTGTTTTTCTCCAAGATAGGAAACCAGACGAAATGGTTCCTCAGCAGGACCATTTAAGTTTTGCTCTCTCTCTTTCCTTTATTGAAATCACAAATAAACATCAACATTATCAAAACCGTTAGGGAGACTGGTGTTTTTCCGTAACTTAGTAATTGACTTCTAAATAATTAATTTGACTACTGACTCGTTAATGAGCAGGTTGATAGTCAGTCTTACTCTTTTGGCTTTCAGCCCTCCATAATTAGTGTGTCCGTTTTGTAAACTGCTAAAGGTCTGTATTACTTGGTCTCAGCCTACTTTTTCCAGCTGTCCATCACGTTTATCACCTTCCTTCATCAAACTCTTAATGCTTTGACTCACCAGTTTTCTCCCGGGGATGTTGTGCCCTTTTGTAGCCAAGCCATCTAACTCCCTCTGCTTGCAGCACCCTCCCTCACTTTACAGACCTTTCCTGTAGGCCTTCCAGACGGCATCAGGTGTTTCTCTTAGACCTTTAGACGAGCACTGTCCTGCAGAACTGTCCGCAAACATACAAACGTTCCAAAGGTGCCGGTGTCCACTAGGGCAGCCATAATCAAAATGTGGTTATGTAGCACTTGAAGTGTGTGCTGATGTAGGACTAAGGATCTTTAATTTAAATTAAATTTAATTTAACCTTAATTTCAATTTAGCTGCCTGTAGTTAGTGGCTCTTGTATTGGACACAGCAGCTGTAGACCAACTCCCATGTGGAAGTAATTGTCTCTCACGATCTTCGCCATTCAGAAGTAATTCTTCTCTCTTGATGATTCCACATTATATATCACTGTATAATACTTAACACATAGCATATTATGTTTCCTATTCACTTTAAATTGCTTCCATTTTAATTTAACTTTTTCGATAGATAGTAGAGTCACACAGTTTAAAAGTTATTAAACATGAAAAATAATGTGATAAAACGTTTTCCACTCTATTTTCTATTTATCTTTCTGCCCCCACCCCTAGAGGTAATCACGATTACTAGTAGTTTCTTGAGAATCCTCCCCAGTGTTTTTATGCATATAGTAATGAAAATTATTCTCTCTTCCCGGTTTTTTTTTTTTTTTTTTGTAGGTAAAACATAACATACCATGCATGTTGTTGCACAGCTTGCTCTTTTAATTTAATATATCTTAGAGCTTGTTTCCATTTTCATATGTAGCTTCTTTATGCTATTGGTTTTATCTTTATGGCACTCCAGTATATATAGATGTACCTTAAGTTATTTAACTATTTTCTTATTTATAGATAACCATTGCCAATCTTTTGCTAATACAAACTATCCTGCCATAAATAATTTCATCTTTTGCTTACGTGAAAGTACCTTTGTAGGATAAATTCATACTTTTTCTAACTTTGATTTCTAGAATAGGGATTCTCTAGGAGCCACAGGTCCATGTTTTATCATCTCTGTATGTCTAGTGTCTGTCATAGTACCGGATACATAATGGAAAGAGAACATGCACATATACATGCATGTGTGTGTGCACGTACGAGACACACACCTCCACCCCTACCCTTATGTATGACAGGTGGGTCTGCAGTCCTTGGCAATGAGATAAAATCTTTTCTGTTTGAAACTAATACATTCAACCTGAGATTAAATCTAAGGTTCCCTCATATAAATATTTATGTATTTACTGGGGGCGCCAAAAAAATGTATACATTTTAAGAGATGTTATCTATGCTCAAGCAGTAGTTCGCAATCAGAAGTTTCTGGACGCTGATGGTAACCACTTTGAGCACCTCTTGTAATTGCAGAAGTCAAACGTGATTTGTATTTATCTTTTGTTATCGGTATATATTAAGTATTGCAATTAATACAGTTTTTTCCTTTCTTAAATGTGTATACATTTTTTGGCACCCTCTATAAATACACGTATATGTATTTATACCAAGGTGTGATCAAACAATATGGTGAATGTTTAAATAAAAAAAAGTTATTACACTAAAAGACATATTGCTTTTAATACCCCTCAAAATGCCCCCTCCCCTTTGCTTCGAATACACTTATCCCATTGTTCTTGCCACTTTCTGAAGCAGTTCTGGAGTCCTCTTTCTTGAGTGTCTTTAGTTGCACTGCTGTGGCTGCTTCGATGTCCTGAATCATTTTGACTTTGGGGAAGAGCCAGAAGTCGCACGGTGCCAGATCCGGTGAATCAGGTGGATGAGGACACACCATAATGTTTCTATTTGACAGAAATTGCCATATACCAGAGCGATGTGTGACACAAGCGTTGTCATGATGAAGGATGGTTTATGGCACTATTTAAAACACACTTTCTCTCAGCCGTAGCTCACACCCGACTGACTGCACCGAACAAGTTGAAACTTGTCACACACTGTTACTAAGGTTAGACGCGCTGCTTCCTGTATTGAAGATCCCTGCCCTTCCGTTGGATGGCACTCGGCAGCAACATTCACCATGTTTTTTTTATCACAACAGAAAGGCTCTGTGTCACACATCACTTTCATACAGCAATTTCTGTCACATAAAAACATTACAGTGTGGGGGCGGCCTGATGGCTCAGTTGGTTAGAGCATGATCTCTGAACAACAGGGTTGCTGGTTTGATTCCACTTGGGCCAGTGAGCTGCGCCCTCCACAACGAGATTGAAGACAACAAGCTGCTGCTGAGTTTCCAGAGGGACCGCCAGATGGCTCAGTTGGTGAGGGCACGAGCTCTTAACAACAAGGTTGCTGGTTCAATTTCCTCATGGGATGTTGGGCTGCACCCCCTGCAATTAGAGATTGAAAACAGCCACTGGATTGGAGCTGAGCTGCACAACTAGATTGAAGGACAATGACTTGGAGAAACACACTGTTCCCTAATAAAAAAATAAAAAAAATTACAGTGTGTCCTCATCCACCGTATTCACCGGATCTGGCACCATGTGACTTCTGGCTCTTCACAGTCAAAATGACCATAAAAGGTAAACATTTTGAATCGATTTAGGACATCAAGGCATCCACGACAGTGCAACTAAAGACACTCAGGAAAGAGGACTTCCAGAACTGCTTCAGAAAGTGGCAAGAACAATAGGATAAGTGTGTTCGAAGCGAGGGAGAGTATTTTTGAGGGGGAGTAATGGCAATGTATCTTTTACTGTAATAAATTTATTTTTATTTAAACATTCACCATATTGTTTGATGACACCTCATATATAAGTATATAGGTGTGTGTGTTTGTGTATGTGTGTGTGTGTTTAAATTCTGGGTGAAATTCATTGCCATTACTACAAAATCCAATACATTTTTCTGATACTGATTTTATAGAATTCTTTTCTTATCTAGAAATGTAAGTTTACACACTGACCCCCCTTTTTTTCCAAGAATTGTTTGTCTATAGCCTGGTCTCCTGGATGGATGATATAAACAGATAGCCTAGGGCAGGTAACTCACACGTGGATAGTTGAAAGTTTACCCTTATGGGCATGTTAGTTATTATTGGCTAGACTATGGTAACAAATACCCTCCAAACGTGTAAATCGAAGTTTGTTTCTTGATCACATAATTGTTCTAGGCAAATTTCCTCCACATAATCATTCAGGAACCCATCTTGTAGCTCTACCATGCCCTAAGTCCTTACCGTCATTCTCATCCAGCCAGTGGTAGCGAAAGAAATGGAAGAGTGCTTGTGGGTGGTTTTGTTAATTAGGCCTTGAAGTGCCACATATATCTTCTTACATTCTTTAGGCTAGAACTCAATGATACGACCATACCCAACTTCAAGGGAGCCTGGGAAATATAGTTTAATTGTGTACCCAAGAAGGAAAGAAAAGGGAATTTTTATGTATAGCAATTTCTGCTATAGTCTGTCCCTCTGGCAACCAAATATCTCTGTATACCTGTGAGCAGCGTATTTTTTAAAACATCTTCATGGAAAAATGACCATGGATTATCAGTTCTCTTTCCCTAGAAACCTGTTAAAAGTGGACTGTCAGCTTTTTTACTAGGAAACATTGCTGATGGTGAAAATGGCCTCTCATTCATAAATTGTATGAACTGGGACAACTATGAATGAGCTCTTGTTGGTCTTTATAGCAACTAGACGATCTTGGCCTCAGTACTGAGTTTGTTTAACTGAGAAGGTTTACTGGGCTTTATTCCTCCAAGCTTTTGTTCCTGCTTATGTACAGTTTGGGGTCTAAAAACAGTTGGCTTTTCTAACCTTGTGAATCTTGTTTCTTATAATCTCTGTTTGAAAACCAGCTGATTCTTTCCTGAGTTCGTTTCTCTCATATATTCCTTGCTGAGTGTATCAGGTTAACAACAACACCTTCTGACATTTGGCTTTTTCAATGTCTTCCTCCAGAGACTATAGGTTTGGGAGGTGCTTGGGCTACTCTGCAGGCATTGCAGGCAGTTATACCTAATATTTTGCCAAGGCATAAGAGGGTTCCATACATTCCATCTCTGTTTCCTTACTGCCTAAGGTTTGACTTCTAGGCTAATGCCCCGAGGTATATCCCATATGTGTGAGTGCAATAGCACATAGAAGCAACATACAATGAAATGTCTTTGCACAATAGAATTTTATTTCTTGCCCACATACTTAACAGTCAGAGTGAGCTTTTATGTCATCACAATAGCTTTCTTTCAGGTGCTAGGTCAGGGACCCAGGCTTCCTCTATCTTGGGGCTCTGCCATCTCCCAGCTTCACCATTATCTGAGTCTATCCAATGGTAGGGGGAAAGACCACAGAGGGATGGCATTCACGGGAGTTCTATGGATCAGTCACTTCTGTTTACTTCCCATTGGTTAAAACCCAATCTCATGGTTATATCTGGTTGCAAGGGAGCATGGGAAATGTAGTCTAGCTGTGTGCCAGAAAGAGGAGAATGGATTTTCATGAATAGCTCGTTTCTGTGCCAGTTGTTGATATCCAGTAAAAGTAAGCAGTTAATAGATTGGTTCCTTGTGCTACAAAGGTAAGTGATCAGGTTTTTTAATCAATTTATGTTATGATGAATCTGTTTGTTGTTTTTGTTTTCAAATTTCTCTTGCAAAAAATAATAAACAATACTACTACATATTTATATAAATGTGTTCTGTTTTTTTTTTCCTCTTCCAGTCAACAAAACGGAATATTCCGATGCTCTTTGTCCGGGGAGATGGTGTTGTACTAGTTGCCCCTCCATTGAGAGTTGGCTGAAACAAAGAATTTATCCTGTATGGAAAATAGGAGACTTTGTATGATTGCCTCTTTAAATGTAGAAGATATTCAAAAAACTCTGTGTAAATTTTGATACTAAGAAATGACCATCGATTCTTCCACTCCTGAAATGAGTTGATTTGCAGATAACTTACAAATTCTTAAGCTAAATGGCATTTTTATTTTTCTCCAACCCTCCAATAAATGTGATCACCAAGGTGCAACACTCTTTCAGGAGTTGATTTGCTCCATTGTTTTTTCAGGCAGTTTCTGATTTTTTTAAAATTTAAATTAAATTTGATGTTTCCTGTTTTGATTTTTTTTTAAAATGCAGTCTCCTGTCTTGTGAATTCTTTAAGCACACATCTTACATTCACTTTATGTGTACACATGTAGTGCATCTGCCATGTTTGAGGCACCAGGTTGAGTACTGAGAACTACAGTTTGTCGATACGCTTCTTTCCCTCAAGTATTCTGTGGAGGCCGTTGTTTAAACCAACAGTTGCAGGACAGTGAGATAAGTGCTGGTAGAATAATGTATGTGCTCGTATAGGATGCCATAGGAGCAACTAGAAGAGCACCCAAATCAGAAGGTGGGTGGAGGGGGTGTGTCATTGTAAGCATTAACATTGCAGTACAAGATGAAGCACTATTTCTGTTCCTTCTGTCTGGCCTGATTTATTTCTGAGGTTAGGCTTCAGTGGTTATACACCTGTGTGGTTCGGCTTGGTCATATCTACAATGCTGCACATATTTTATGACTTGAAGAAACCATTTTTCCATTCTCAGATCACAATCTATTAATGATGAGAGAGGTCTAAAACAATATATGTCAGTGGCACAATAAAACAGTGGCTAACAGCAAAGCTGTTTTTATTTCTAGCTTCAGTCAGTCAGCACTTAATGCTTGAAAGGTAAAGGGGAAAGTATATTGTATGTGTTGTAATCTCTAAAACTTTACTAAGACGGCTTAGAACCTGACACTGTCCATTAAGTAGGTTCTACCATTTTGAAGGACAGAAAATTCGACCTGTGGATGACTTGGCTGTAAATATGCTGAATGTGTTTGTTAATCCATTATCAAGCACAGTGTGCTAACATGCATAATATTTAAGCCATGTGCAAGAAAGATGCTTTTGGTCGACATTGTGTAGAAAGGTTTCATTTTAATTATCATACCTGTCCCTACAAGTTAATGGAAAAAGGAAAAACATATTATGGGTGAGCTGATGGAGATTTCATCTCACCTACATAGACTGGAGAGATAGTAGATGGCTATCCCCAACTTGGTCCTTAGGCCTTATTAGTCCCAGGAGGTGACCTGGGCACAGCAACCTGTCCACTACGGAAAAAATGCGGTATGTGGTTCTGGTTGTAGCAAGTGGCCGCTCCTTTGTATCATCCTTTCCGAGTCGGACTGTTGCCTACGTGATGAGGATACACAGTAATCACCGTCACTTACTGACAAAGTGCAGCAGGCAAAGGCGTTTTGTGTACATATTCCTATCCACTCCCGACCACCACGCTCCCCTGCAGAATGCTACAGGGAACCTTGCCTGTGGTCACACAGCTAGTACTTGGCAGTAGGAATGTGAATCCTACCTGTGAGTGTGTGGCCTGGGTGTGCTGTGGAGACCCTGGCTCTGGGGATTAAGTTGGCCCCTGATGCTCACCACAGTCGTGGCCTGACTGACCATCTGGCCCTCTTGCCCTGCCACACCCTCCTGTTATCTGCAACGTTGCATTTATTGTTAGTGGCTTCTGATAGCCGTGCTTAATTCTTAGACATTTGTTTTGCTCCATTCTTGATCATCTTTCTCCTTTGTCTCCTAGAATTGATAGATTACACTAGAACTTTTGGCTGTGAGGAATCTTTATTTACACACGTTTCTAAAAATTGTAAACCTTAGAATCTGATAGTCATGATGTGCACGTAAAACTCAACTGCAGCATACAAACACCCACTTACCTCCTGGCTGCTGATACAGGTAGAGGGGCAATAAAAGATTAACTGCAGGGTAACCATCTGCATGTTATCAGACAGGGAGACAAGGGGTGTGAGTTTTGTGAGCCCTTTCGGAGCTCAGGCTACCTGCCTGGAGGGTTGGAGCTGGGACTCAGTCCACAAGACGGCAACTCAAGCAGCCTTCTGGCATGGCTTCCTCCAGGTCTGAGGGGTGCTGCTCTCGGGTTAAGTAGAGGGCCCCTGGAACTTTGAGGCTGCACAGTGCTGAGCTCTGGCCAGCTGGATAGCCCGTGGTCATTGGAGCTGGTGTTTCTGCAACACGGTGTCACATAACGAGGAGCCTGCTGACCAACTTTCCTTTGGAAGCCTTTCAAGCAGATGCCATACCTGCATCTCTCTCTCGGTTTCCTGAAAGACATTGTTAGGAATTGTCATTGCCTCCCACAAAGAAAGATGGACAGACAAAATGTAGGACCACACATTCATCTTTGAGATGAAATGTGCCCAAGTGGAAACCCAAGTAACTTGAGCATCCTGTTAGACTAAAATCATTAGCTACAAAAAGACAATTTTCACACATTTGAATAGCGATTTTTGGAGATCTGCCCAAATTAGAAGTAGTTTTCTGACACTAAGGCAGAAACTGGTTACACACGCCCTTTTATTACATACAATACATACCTATATTGCCCACATTGCTTTTTGCCTGCAGTTAGAAGGGGAGCAATGTTCCATTGTGTGAGCAATGCTCACCTGCTTTAGACCGAGAAAGTAACAGAACATTCCAGGAGTCATCTTGGCAGAATCAAGAGGCTCGATTGATGTTTCTGTCACTCAGCTCTGCTGAACTATGTGAGTTTCATTCTTGAACAAGCCCTATACCTGGTAACAGATCCAAGCCTGCCAACTGCAGTGGTCTCATTCTCCTTGGTTCCTGTGCCAGTTCATGGCTAATCATGGCCATGAAAATGTAGGGCTCTGATTGGCCAGGCCTCAGCCACCTGTCCACCCTGGAACTAAGAGCAACATTGTTCCCACTTAAGCCATATGGTCTGAGTGTGGAGAGGGGTATTTCTCTAAAGGGAACCAGAGGAAAGGGTGGGTGGAAGCTGGAGACAGAATGCCTATTGTGCAAGGATAACTTGTAGTCTCTTCTAATTTATAGAAAAATCAATCCCTTTGGTACTTGATGATTATTATAATAACAGATTTCTTGGAACATCTCAGTCAGATACTGACTTGAAGCCATTGCGTTGGAATTTAGTAGGAGGCCCTGGAGCACCCTGAGGGGGAATCGGTACAGATGGAACTTAGAGTTGTTTGAAGACTGGGCCTGATGGCAGCTGGAGTCCTCTTAGGGGGTCTAGGTGGGGGACCTGCATCACAGGAGGGTGTTAGTCTGAGAGTAGGTATTGGGGTCCGTGGAGCTCTGAGGAGGGCAGGATGCTTGGATGATGCAAGTGAATGACACAGCTCCACCAGACAAGTTGGTGCTTGTGAGCAGGCACAGTATTCACAGCCCATGGTGTGGGGCCTGGCCAAGGGTTTGTCCTCAGTAAATGCTGACTGAGTCATTAATGACAACACTATGGATAGAAGGGGCAAAGGGTACTTCCCCCCCAGCTTTATTGAGGTGTAATTGAGAAAATTGTAAGATATTTATAGTGCATTGTGGTGATTTGATATCCATTGTGAGAGGATTCCCACCATCTCATCAATATATCCATCAATTCACATATTTATCTTTTTTTTTGGGGGGGGTGAGAACATTTAAGTTCTACTCTCAGCAGATTTCAATGATATAATACAGTGTTGTCAACTATAGTCACCATATTTTACATTAGATCCTCAGACCTATTATACCTGAAAGTTTGTACACTTTTATCAATCTCTCCCCATTTCTCCACCCCCCTTTTCTACTCTAAGAATTTGACTTAAAAAAAAAAATTCAGATTCCACAATATAAGTGATACTGTTACCAGAGAGTGGGCCCTCCTCTGTGAGAAGTCCAGGTTCTTGGTGTCTCGAGCAAAGAATTGAACTAGACACAGAAGTATAGTGGTGAAAAAGTTTATTGAAAGAGATACTACACTCCAAAGAATTAGGAGCGGGCGGAGCACTAAGAAAAGTGGGTCCAGGCTCAGAGCTCAAGGCGGCATTATTAGGAGAGAAGGTACACTCCAAAGGGTTTGGAGCCAGCCGAGCAAGGGCGAGGCTCCACGGCTCAATGCTCAAGAGGGCAGGCTCATGGGACCTGGGTGTTTTATCTTTGTTTTCTCTGGGATGGGCTGTTCCCCCCCCACAGGCATGGACCGGGACACTTGATTGATTGACACCTGTGATTGATAAGGGGCCCATTACCTTATCTTCTTAGACTGTGCCTATCGCTTCCCAGAGTTTAGTCTGTTACAATGATATTAATGAACTACCGGTGTATGTATGATATTATAATGATGGTATGATGAGGCTAGGGTGAGATGAAGGTCGTGGTGACCTTCTACCGCGCAGGTGCGAATGAACAGTCCAATTTACTTAGATCCTCACACTGCTTAATGGCTAGGGCAGATAAGGAAAAATTAGGGAGGTCTACAGGTGGTGCTCCCCATAGATTGTTTTGGACATGCAGGAATGCAGAGACCCAATTACCTGTTTCTAACTGCTTGTCTTGTTTTCCCTGAGAGACATGATCCCCATAAATCTCTGTGGGGAGTTGAGGGATTTGAGTTCTCGCTGAGAACGGGGGGGGGGGGGGGGGGGGGGGGGGCAGGGAGGGTAGAGCTGTCTCAACCTAATGGGAATTTATGAAATTCTTGCCCTATCTGTTCTTATATAAAGAAGAGGGGGTCACATATCTGCCTGGGTCGAGGTGCACTGGAAGCCCTGCTGGGACATAACTTGTATTCTGACAGCCCCTAGATGAGGAGAGACAGATATGTGTTAGTTAATAAATTAAAAGTGCTCCAGGAGTAGGACTTGAAGCCCAATTATTTTAACTTTACCCAGGGGTTAGGTATGGACTGGCCTGCAGGAGTGTTAAAACTCATTTGGTCTCTGGGATGGTGTTTGTTTATCCAAGAGTTAGGTCTGGAATGGCTTGGGGGAATGAATGTTGGGCTACAATGATTATAGCTCACAGGCTTCCAAGTAGTTATTAGGCAGGGGTGAGAGATATTCTGTGATTTAGGCTAGGCGCAGTCTTTAGTTGAGGACTAAGAAACTGATTAGAAGAGTGATTAAAACCAGGGGCTGAGGAGTTAAGAAACTAGTGAAAAGGAGACAAAATTTCTATAGTGAGGGAGGCTTAAAACTTTTATAGTGAGGGAACTCTCCCATATCAATAACCATACAATAGTGGTCTGACTTATTTCACATAGCATAATGCCCTCAAGGTCTATCCATGTCTTTGCAAATGGTCTATCCATGATTTTGCAAATGCAGGATTTCTGTCTTTCTCATGGCTGAATAACACTCCATTGTATTTATGTACCACAACTTCTTTATCCATTCAGGGCAAATGGTACTGTCAAAGGTGAACTTTGTGCATCGTTTTCCAGATACTTGTGATGTCTTCCCACAACTGGACAATGCTTCCCACCTTTTTTGCCCTTCTAGCTGTCTTGTCCCCATAACCATTCACCTGAGAATAGCAGTATATGCCAACTGTAGATAACTAGTTATCAATTTACATGGAAAATTAACACCAAGAAATGAGGAAGCCAAGGCCAAATGTTTTAAATTCCTTTTAGTGTCATTGCTCAATTTTAATACCTGAAGCATGTAGATTCTTATTTTCTTGGCTTCTTCTAGAAGCTTCCTGGATGTGGAAGCAACATGCCCCACTGCGGTTTCTGATACTGATTACTCCAGAGGAATTTTTTTCTTGGCTCTCATCCCACCCACCTACAGTCTGTGGGGATTTGGGCTCTGGGTGTTGACAGGACCCCCATATTTGCTGTTGGTGGGTTGGAAAACTGACCATAGATTCTGGAAGTATGGTGGAGTTAAATAAACCTGGCTTCAAATCCTAGCTGTGCCACACACCAGATGGTCAAATTACGTGTGTCCTAAGATCAGCTGTAAGGATTGGAAAACTTTTATGTAAGAAGCCCAGGACGGTGCCTAGAATGTTACACATCATGGACACCAGGTTCAGAGGTCAGAAGTGGAGGCAAGCTTGGGAGGCCAGTTCAGTTTGCTAAGGTCACAAATTCATCTTATTCTAACTATCCACCCTCTTTTTCTGCCCAGATAAGTTTTCAGGAGGATCATGAATGAAATAATTTCATTCAATCAAAAATTATTATCAAATGTCTAAGTGTAGGCTGTCAATAGAGGATGGAACAAAACAAACTTGAGTACACAGTGCTAAGTGCTGTAAAGGACGTGGAGGGTAAGTTGATGGGGCATGCCAGCAGCAGGAGAGAGGACACAGTATCAGAGGGGCCCAGTGAAGTCTGTCTAAAGAGGTAACATCTGAACAGACACCTAAACAGCAGAGGGATCCAGCCCTGTGGGTATTTGGTGAAACAGCATTAGTCCAGGCAACTGGAACCCATGCAGAGGCTCTAAGACCATTTTGCCTGGTCCGGGGTCAGCAAGGAGGCCACAGGGCTGGAGGAGAGGAAGCCAAGGGGGGCAGAGAGGGGCCAGATCAGCGAGACTTCAGAGGCCTAGGTGTCGTTCAGCACCTTCCTTGTAATAATGGGGAGGAAAAGGCCAAGAGAGTGAAAGAGACTTGCACAGTCCTGTCTGATCACCCATTAACGTTTCCTTCCATTTTCAAAGGAAGGGGTCTACCTTCTGAACACCAGCTGCCATTTGGATCATATACAGGCAGGTACTCCATGTTCATTGTGGGGGAAATGACTATTCTCTAACCCTCAGTTGGGCCTCATGGAGAGAGCACAGAATTGGAAATCAAACATTTAAGACTCAGCGCTCTCACTCCATGGTTGGTGAATCTTGGTTGGCCTCCCCCTCTTTCTGGGCCTCAGAAAGGAAATGTGGGGAGGAGTTTTACCCCTGCGGGGCTTGCACTGCTACTGATCCAAGCTTCTGCAAGAGCGCACCTAAATTTATACGTCCTAATTGTCAACAGCAGGTGGTGCTGTGCTCTTTTCAATTTCAACTTTTCTTGATTTGCAGTTTGCATATATTAGTGTTGGCCTGCAAAGTCTGTGTCATTTATTTCCTTAAATCCAAACAGTTTGTGAAACTCCAACCCAGCAATATCTATTGCTGCCAAGAGGAAAGAAGGAAAGAAAACATAATGTGTTGTTTAGGCCCCAGGGAGCTAGTTATAAGGTAAAGTGCCCTTCTAATTGTGCCCACATCCTGTTGAACTAAAATGAGATTGTTGACAAGGCCACATTCCAGACAAGATGGCTTTTGTCAGCACTCTGTCCTGGGCATGTAGTTGACTGCTGGTCGAATGGAGCGTTTGTCAGAGTTTGAGGCCAGATTCCACCATTCTGTTGGAATTCTACCATTCTCATGGCCTCAGGGTCTTCATCTGTGTCTTTTCAGCTTACACATTTTGTGTTGGGCAGAAGCCTGGGATCATTCTGTTATTGGTGAAAAGAGCCCAAATTTGGTGTTCTTGAGAAACTCTTGGTTATACTTTGTGAAAGCCAGCAATTGTGTGTGCTAGGTAAAGAATACCGATTTGGAGTCAAGAAGCCTCGGTTTGTATCCCAGCACCACTGCTTACTAGTTGAATAACAAACTCAGCTTCTTTGATCCTCAGTTTCTTCCTCCATAAAGTGGGGCTAGAGGTAGTGCCTGTCTCATGAAGCAGGGCTGAGGATTCAGTGACGTCCTAAAGGACCCAGCTCAGGGCCTGGCCTGCAAGAGAAGCTCAGTATATCTTTGTTTCCCTGAATTAAAGCAGCAACTTCACATAATGTGCTTCCCGTCTCCTCCACACTGCCTTTCAGACCTCTGCAGTTGGTCCATACAAAAGACCACTCATAAATATTTATCTTTTTAACGAGGATCGGAGCTGTTCTTTATCAGTTCGTAGTTTCTGCCTTGCCGAGTCTACTACGTTTAAAAAAATAATCTCATTGATCTCTTCTTGCAGTTTTTCTTTTATGACTTTTCCAGGCAGAGGACTGCTAGAAACAAGGTGGGATAAAAGTTAGTCATGATAAGGGTATGGAAATCAGATGAGGGGACCGGGGGTTTCTCCTTTGCAGAGTCTCCACCCTCCTTCTTGATTCTCGGCATTGTTTTTCTCAGTTCAGCTTTAGGGTACAAGAGAAATGAGTGGAAGCTCAGTGAACAAGGTCACCCAACAGCATCACGAGATGATGACATCGCTCTTAGCTCCTGCCCAGGAAAAACCCAGGGCTCAAATAACCGAGGGAAAGGGCAGGTCATCTTTATGGCAGCTTGACAGAGCTGGTTGCAAGCCGCCATCAAATATCAGGCCTGGAAGTGTTGCTAAAAATTACCCCGGTGCCACACCTGCCTCTGCTCATTTGCCCTGGGCAGCCTCTGGCCCTCGCATGCTCAGGACAACAGAATATCACCAATGAGGTTTTTTTTCCCCCCATTTCCTAGAAGAAAGGTTACCAACTGCCAGAATCAAAATAGAATATGAATTGTGTCACAGGAATCCTGTCCAATCCAAGCACACTCAT
The DNA here is from genome assembly GCF_036562045.2 of Rhinolophus sinicus. Taxonomy (NCBI): domain Eukaryota; kingdom Metazoa; phylum Chordata; class Mammalia; order Chiroptera; family Rhinolophidae; genus Rhinolophus; species Rhinolophus sinicus. The sequence continues at coordinate 39,763,761 of NC_133759.1, forward strand.
ATTTTGCAATGGCCTTGAGGGGATAGAGCAGATAAGCAAAATCTCAAAGTTATTATCACTGTTGAAATGGACGTTGCAGAAGCCCTCTAGTTGGCCTCTCTCCAGGCCAGTTATATTTCTGCAGTGTTGTATGTCAAGTGAATCATGTTTCTAGATGGACACTGTTTTTTAGGTGAACCTGGTGCAAAAACCCTTATATAAAGTATTCTTTTGTTAAAGTGAGTAGTTGTCCCCAACTTTATTCATTTCCCAAGTTCATGATTTTATACATTTTCTTTTTTTGTCACTCTTGGCTTAAATTCTTCATTATTCTTGATGATATAATTTTCCGTATGGTAGTGAAACACCCATGGTAACATTGATGTAGGAAATTTCTGGTGAGTGCCGAGATCGTGTCTCGTGCAACCGAAGAGTGGAAGCACGGACCCGGGAGAGGCGAGGAATTGTGAAAGAGGATAGTTTATTAAAAAGCAAAGAAATGCAGCTCCTGAGTGGGAGGGGGTCCCAGATGGGGTGCCCAATGACTGAGGCAAAAGCTCTTACTTTTATACCTTCCCTTGCCTGCTTGGAGAAGGGAGCTGGCGCCTTCTAATGGAATTCGTCTGTCAGGTTTGTTCCGTTTGCCCATCCTGAGGGGATTAAACCAAAAAACCCATTCCTATCTATCAGATCTATTCTGTTATCCGGCCAGAAGGGATTTATGAGATAATTTATTAACCTCAAGGCGCCATTACATTTTGTCCTGGAGTGAATGAGTTACTTCAGAAGTTGGAGTTTCAGGATATGGCTGTCTATTGTTTATTCCACTAGGGACTTTCCTGTCTGCCTAACAACATGTTAACCAACCTGTCTCAACATTCCTGAGAAACAAATAAAATGGAACAAATTAAAGAACTGAGTGCTTTGCAGATTAGTCATTCACATATATGATGAATATTGTCTTTTTTAAAAAATTGTGGTAAAAAACACATAACATAAAATCTACCATCTTAACCATTTTTAAGCATACAGTAATATTAAGTATATTCGATAGTGTAACATACACTAAGTGTTCTTAAAACAAAGCACCCCTGGATGTCTTTATCAATAACTAGAGTCCCCTAGCTACCAAGTCCTCCCATAGCATCATACTTTATCACTATGACCAAACTCATAATACTTTCCAAGGATTTCAAGCTTTAGAAAGTAATTCTAAACAAAAATCCATGGGCAAAACTTAAAATACGGGAAGTACTTAGAGAAGGCTGTGAAGCTATTTATTCATCACAATTCAAACTCATTTGGGTAGAAAACCCCTGGACCAGCAGGAGGAGAGCTGGCCTTGAGACTGTTGGAGGAGGGTCATGGTTATGACATCCAGGTCACGTCATCCTTATTTAAAGCCTCCCACCTCATTAGAGTAACCTCTACATGCCTGACCCATCTCATCCCCTCCTGATCCCATGCCTGTCCACTTTGACCTTACCTCCTGCCCAGCCACACTGGTCTCCTCGCTGACCTTGGAAAATGTCAAGCTCATTCCCTCTTAAAGGCCTCTGTGTTTACTCCTACCTCTTCCTATAACAATATTCTGCAGAGCAATAGAACCACTTTTGGGGCTCATAACATTTTCAACGTTCAGGCCACCTTTTATACCGATTAAATCTAAATCATGATCTCTGGGGTCTTAAGGATCAGTCAGTATTTAAAACAAACACAAAAACAAAACAACTCCCCAAGAATTCCAATGTGTGGCCATGTTTGAGAACCAGCGTCCTACATCAGCAATAGCATCACCTGGGGACTTGTTAGAAATGTACATTCTCAGTCCCCACCCTAAACGTACTCAATCAGAAACTTGAAGCGAAAACCCTGGCATTTGTATTTTAACAAATCGTCTAGGTGATTGCAGTGCGTGCCTAAGTTTGAGAACCATTGTCCTATGTCCTTGGTGCTCAAGATGTGGCTTGTGGACTAGCAGCGTCAGTATGGAAGCTTGTTAGAAAAGCAGAATCTGTGACACCATCCCAGCTGGTAAATCCGACCAACTGAATCAAAATCTGCCCTTGAACAAAATCCCCAGTGACTCATATGCACGTTAAAGTTTGAGAAGCTTTCCAGCACTGTCCCCTCAGAGAGCCTAGAAGCAATAATATACTGGTAGTAGGGTGACACCCGGCACCTAGATCTTAGATTCTAATTCTCTTTTAACACCAAACGAACCACGTTCATTGGAGGAAAGACTGATTCCAGGGCTAGTGCCAGGGAGCGTGTAAGAAAAGCCTGAAACACCTTGTGCCAGAAAGCAAAGGAAATGCTTGCAGAATGGTGGGGATGTGTCAGCAAGACACGGGCCAGTCTAAACAAGCTCTCACTGGCCAAAGATAAGATGAATTTCACAGTGGTGGATCGTAACCTAATGAGTAAAGTAAAAACCAATGAGTTCATAGTGCTATGAAGAAATGAATGTGTAAATAAACGAGAGAGAATGAAAAACTCTTCCTTGCAGTAGAATGCCAACTAATAAGTATAGAAGGAAAGATGGAGTAAGAAAATCATCTATGAATACTACAACTAATGGGTGAAAGTTTGAGAAACAGAATATTTATTTCCTAAAAGTACTTCCCCACAAATGACTTATGAAGTCACAGAGGGGAAATACTAACTTTACAGTGGAGAAATCTGACATAGACTACCTTCACCCAACAAAGCTAACCACCCATAGTGGGACAGACAAACACTACGCGCCTCCTGCTACGATGCATGAAAAGAACACATCACTTCTGTCGCATTTCTGCCAAAAAGGCATGACCTGAATCTTCTCCTCAGGAAGCATCACGAAACCTGAACAGAGGAATGTTCTATGAAATAACTGGCCTGTACTCTTAAGAAATGTCATAGTCAAGAAGACAAATAATGGCTAAGGAATTGTTCCAGATTTCAGGTGACTAATGAGACATGAGGACTAAATGCAGTGTGTGATCCTGGACCTAGAAAACTACATGTAATTTTAAAAGATTATTGTTGGAGCAATTTTTAAAATATGGACTGTGGTTATGTAAGAGACTGTTCTTATTTTAGGAAATACACACTGAAGCGTAGGGTAAGGGGGAAGTATGTTTGCATTACATGCTCAAATGGTTCTGAGAAAAGTGTGTGAGTAAAATATGTATATTACATATTTATATATAGAGAGAAGAGAGAGAATGAGGCAAGACATAAACAGTTGGTGAATCTAGAAGATAAGAGTTCCTTGTATTATTTTGGAACATGTTTGTAAGTTTGAAATGATATCAAAATAAAAGTAATGCCCCCTCCCCTCAAAAATAAAAGACCTAGGAGAACAAACACCAAAAGAAATCAAGGAAGAAGCAGTGTTCCAGAGCATTCTTGCTTCCATGTTTAGTATGGCTCTCTCCGTCATCATTCAGGTCTCTGTTCCTCTGTCACCTCCTCGGAGAGACCCTAGCTGCTCACCCCATTTAACAGGGCCCCCCCACTACTGCTGTCAGACGCTATCACGTTACCCGCTTTCTTACTCTCACAGCATTTTGTTACCACGTAAAATTATTAAGTTCATAAGCATAAAGATTTGTTTCGGTCTTGAGATCTCCCCCAGTACAGTGCCTAACATCTAGGAGACACCTCAGGTGTATATGTTAACTGAATGAACAAACCAACAGATCCATGTATCCAAGTCTCAGTTTTCTCCTCTGCAGGACAAGGGCCTCTACCACACAACGCCACCCAAACTCCTTCCCAGCCCCGACAGTGACAGGAAGAGTCTGGCAATGTAAGAGCTACTGTTTAATGAGCATCTAAACTAGCCAAGGCTCCAAGTTACAAACTCTCATTTATTCTTCACAATGATCCTGCAACCCTGCTGATGGTGCCCTTGTACCAGTCATTCATGCGTACTGAGTGCCTCTTCTACTAGGCACTGAAGAATGCACTAATTAACACAACAGACATAGCCCCTTCCCCCATGGAGCTTGCCAGGTTAGCAAGAGCTGGCTAAGAAAACCAAGACTCCATAAGGTTGTTCAGTTTGCTGAAGTTGCACACCAATACATGGCAGAGCTAGGAAGCTAACCAACATCTCAGTACAAAGCCCATGCCTCCCCACTGCTGGGGACAAGCTGCCGGAAAGGAGGGAAGCTGCTGTGAGTGGGCTCACTCAGGTGGCTCCCTCAAAGTCATCACACCACCTGTGTCCTGTGACCTTGACACTGATCCTCACTGGGCCTCTTTCCTCAGCAGAGAACTGTGACATGCTATATCTCAGCCATTTCTGATTACGTTTTGATTATTCCATGGCCTCTTGGTCCCATTTACTCCAGATAAGCAAGAGGCTGTTCTGCTTCATTGGGCAAAGGTCAAAGTCAATTCAGCCTCAGAAGTAATCTAAGTTGGAGATGCGATCAAATAACCTTGCCAGAAAAATAACTGAAAACACAAAAACTAAGAAACAAAACAGAAACTCACTTTAAAAATATTTAATGAAGAGACTGAGCTTGAGAATTAAAACAGTGTAGGGGAGTGGGAAAACTTCCTAAAAGATGTTTAATTTTTCTTCAGCTCATTGATCCTTTCCCTTCTTGAACGCCTTCTCTGCTAATTAATCACTCAACTTATTACCAGGCCCTGTTTCCCTGTTTATAATTTTGAGCCTCAAGAATCCCTCTGTAAGGACCACAGTTAATCCCTGGTTAGCAAGACAAACATTTATTTTAGAGGATCAATTACTATGTTGGGAGGTCTTAGATTCCGGGGATTTAGTGCATGTCTCTGCCCTTGATTTGTTGGGCGACCTTCACTTTTCTGTGCCTCGGTTTCGGAAACTACACAAGGAAAACAATGTTACCCCCTGAGTCGTGTCCTGAAATTGCTCTGGGTTCCCTGTTGGAAAGTAGAAGATGGTATTTGGCCAAGGATATGATTTATCTATGCCTATAAAATGCTTGTCTTCCTTCTGGAAGCTAGCTAATTATGTTTAGAATTGAAAAATGCATTCTCTGTGGGCATCTAAAGTAGATTCCTCACGGGAATGTCTAGTGGGTGGGTGAATGAAAGAGACACAGTAACAGAGTTTTGTTATTCTAGAGAAAAATGTCATATCTCCATTTTTTTGTGGGCACAAAGTTCAGAGTTGGGGAGGAGGGTGAACAAGAAAACAATATTGTTCTTTGGAATCAGAGATTCACAGATGATTTACCCATGAGAGAAGCTTTTTCGTTGGTGTTAAGTGACGTTTTTTTCAAGCGAGCCAGGCAGCTAACTGGCAACCAGATGGATGATGAAATGACCCACCTTTGCGTTTAGTGAGTTCCTCATCATTGGAGGTAACTATAGGCTGAATGAACCCTCAGCAGAGGGTGTGGTAGAGAAAGTTCAAGCACCAGAAGAGGGCTTCAAACTAAGTACCATTCATTCCCTTCCAGTGATACAGAGTGTATTGTGTGCTTCAGGACACACCTTTCAACAGAAAGAGTTGCATGGACCATGGACTCCGCAGCCTAAAAGGAATTTGGGGTGGCCACTAATATCCCTCTGGATTGGCTTTCAGCCACAGAAGTCCCATCACTGGTTAGGAGGCAGGAGGAACCCAGCGTCACAGACCTAGAGAGGGTGAGCACAGTGGTAGGGATTGGGTACGGCATCAGCTTAATCAGGCACTTATTTCAGTGTCAGTAACAACCACAGTAATAAGAGCTGCCAATTATTGATTGTCTACTATGTGCAGGTGTGATGCATGGCTTGCCTCACCTCTGTGGTTCTTCAAGATAGGTGCTATCTGCCTGTTTCACAGATGAAGAAACTGAGGCTTCTAAGAGGAAGTGATTTTCCTTTCAAAATGTCAGATGCAGGATTCAAACCCAAGTCTGTCTGACTTGAGATCCATGTGCTTTCCCTCGTGTCAATAGTCTTGATTTAAAGGTAGGAATCATTAACTCCCTTTTGCAGATAGAAAAACTGCACTCAGAAAGTGGAAGTAATATTGGGCCAATGGGTTTGATTGATTCCAAATCTCTGCTAAAGCTGGGGGACTACCCAGAGGGTTGTCTGATTGAATCCCTTTAGTCTACAGAGGAGGCTGGAAGTGAGCAGTTCAAGGGCATGAGGCAAAACAATGACAGGCTGGGCAGAGAGCCCCTGTCTCCAGATTTCCAGATATGTTGAGTGAATTGCTTTCAGGTAGAGTGAGACTAGGTCTGTGCTGACTGCCTGCTGGATGCCTTTGGGCCCTGCAGGGATGCCCTGCCCTGACGCTGGGATGGAGGCACGTCTGCCATCTTGGAGGATATCCGAGAGGCCAGGGCAGTGGGAGCTGAACTTCTGACAAGGAAGCTGGCTCCCTGTGTGAATGTGGACCAGCACGCAGGACTCAGGGGTCATGGAGTCGGCTGCCCAGCACATACCCATGCTGGTGAACCTGGGAGAGCTGGGGTCAGGTGAGAGGCAGGGAACAAGAGCAGGGCTTTATCTGGTGAGGCAAGCCGTTGTGTCCTGATGCCCCTGTTCATGCTGCACTTTCTTTTTGTTTTTGTCTTTCTCTTTTTAAACATTTTGTTCTTTTCTTTCTTCCTTTTTTCCTTCCTTCCTTCCTTCCTTCCTTCCTTCCTTCCTTCCTTCCTTTCATTTTTCTCTTCCTGCACTTTCTTTAAAGGCTCTGTCTGTAGTATGAAGCCTCCCTGAATCTGTCTGAACTCCCTTCTCCCTCATCTGGCTGCAAGAGCCATAATCCTGACTGCCATTTCTAGAGGCCGCTTAAGTACCATGCCCTGGGCTTGACACTCTACATGCAACATCTGGTATTTAGCTTTCCCAACAGTCCTGTGACCGTGATCTAAGGCTCAGAGGTTAAGTGATTTGCCCAAACTCATGCAGCTGATGAGGAACAGAGCCAGGATGGCAGATCTGTAAGGACGGGGATTACTGACTCTTTCATTCACTGCTGTAACCCCAGCACTTGACACACAGCAGCCACCCAATACGTATTTATTGAGTAAATGTCAGACTCCAGTCCCATGCCTGTTGTCTATACCTCTCTGCCTCCTGAAAACCCTCATGATGGGAAAATTCAATTATGAGTGAAAATAGGCTTAGAGGACTTCAGTCAAGAATAAATCCACGAAGTCCTTCTCTATGGGTACTTCTTTTACTCACCAAAATATGACAATAAAGAAACTTCCCTGAATAGAATGTCAAGTGCATTGTGCACATTTGCATAATAGTAATCAGGGTTGCTGTGGAATTTCTTCTTGGAAGGAAGAAAAGAAGATGGTTCAGTAAGATGGTTGGTAGTTCATTTTGCTTTTTTGCTTTCCTACAGACAACATGCACACACACAGGCATTTGTTCTCTCTCTCTCTCTCTCTCTCTCTCTCTCTCTCTCTCTCTCTCTCTCTCTCCAAAAGATCAAAGCCATTTTAATTTTACAACTGATATTTTCCTCAAGCCATGAGGAATTTAATTTTCCTTTAATTTCAAAATTTAAATTTCCTTTAATTTAAATTTTACAATTTAAATTTCCTTTAATTTTACAACTCATACTTTCCTCAAGCCATGAGTTTCTGACTTTTTTCAAGCCAGACTCTGGTAGTATAGAAAGGTTAATCTATGTGTCCTCGAAACTCCAAAAAGGAAACTCATAGCAAGGTCAGCTTACAATTTAGCTCCCTCTGTTGTCCACCATGGTCCAAGTTCATTGAATATTCTGTTTATTGGATCATTACCACCCATTCCCTCTCATGGACTCTCATTTACAGCAATTAGAATTCTATAAATTACAACTGAACTCTAAACTTTACTGACCGTAATTATTTCTTTCTTTCATGATTCAGGGTTAGTTAGCATCTCACCAAGCCCTAAATCAAAATAATGAATTTTGAATTAAAACTTCTTAGAGCTAAAAGGGATCCTACAGATCCCCTAATCTAACTTTTCCCAAATTCTGTTTCACAAAGCAACTCCTCACAAGATAGTGTACCCAGAAAGGTGTCCTTTGTCAAGTACGTTTGGAAACTGCTATGTGCACTACCTCTCTGTTTGGGAGTCAAAATGCATAGCACAAACTGAAATTTCCATGAAGTCCTACAGTAAATATACCTTTCACTTTGTCCTACCCAGTATTCCTAAAATTACTGGATCAGAGCCAGTGTGGGGTGGCTTTTTTTTTTTTTTAACTTCTGAAAAATGCCTACTGGAAAACACTTTGGGAAATATCACTCTAGTCATACACCCCTCCCCTCCTCACCCATACCTATCAATTTTGCAGATGTGGAAAGTAAGGTTCAGAGAGAAGATAGAGATCTGAAGTGCATAGTTAAAGGCAGAACTAGGCCTGGAACCCCCAAATTTCTTAACTTCTAGGTTCACAATGCTTATCAGCTACAACGTCCAGATAAGATTGGCAAATGTCTGGGACAGAGAGATAGCCAGGTAATAAAGTGTGGATTGACCCAACTTTTATTATAAAAAATAAACTGGTTCTGAAGCTTATTGTATTGAAAAAGATAACTATGGAACAAGATAGTTTTGAGTCTGGCCCAGGCGACTTTCTCGTTTGGGAGTACAGGATTCTAACATGGCTGCTTTACCTCTCATCTAGCTGTAAATGACTTCTTATAAAGCAAATTTGAGCAATTGGAAGATGGGAGAAGGCCAATGATCCGGGATAAGAAGGTCATCAACCTTGTTGGAGGGACTGATTATTATTGCTAATGACAACAATCACAGCCACTTCCTGAAGGGGGACAGGACACTTCAGTGGTGACAGTGAGCCCAGGAGCCACACACCCTGGGTTTGAATCCTGGCCCCGTCACAGATTAACTGTGTGGTCTTGGACAAGAAACTTTATCTCTTAGGGCCCCTGTTTCCCACTGTGAAAAGGGGGATAAAAATAGCAACTGCATTTTCCTGGCACGGTACTCTAAGAGGATTTTATATCACGATTTCTTCACAGGGAACACTGGGTAACAAACACAGTAGTTCTGTCCTAGAAGGAGGAGGTTTTCCAAAGGATGCACAGAGGCTCGCCTGGCAGCTGTCTTTCATAAACCCTGGGCAGTTTGAGCAGATCTCCCAGGGTGCCTGTAGGTCAGCTTATAGCAGTAAGTGGGGAGGAGGGTAATAATTTGGGCAAAGATAAGTGAAGAGATGCTGAATCCACACAGAAGATGAAAGGTATATCTTTTAATGATAATTGAGGCAAAGAGTAGTTATGAAAGACAAATAATTAACCGGGATTTTTTTTCATTAGCAGTGGACAAAAAAAACAACAACAACAAACAAGCAAAAACCCAAACCCCAAAACTCTAACTGGCTTAGGGGGGGGAAATGAGCAGGGAGAGTTGACTATACTCGTAGATATGGCTGCAACCAGGAGCTCAAGTACTATCACCTAGAATCTGTCTTGCTCCGTCCCCTGGTTCTCCGTTACCTGTTGACAGCCAGGTGCTCTCTTCATGGTGGCAAGATGGCTACAGCAGCACCAAGTGAACATTCTACAACTTAGCCATCCTGCCTCTTTCCCAAAATTCCAACCCAAGTCCCAGGATTCATTATGATAGGCCTGGCCCAGGTCATGTACCCCTTTCAACTGGCCAGGCCTGAGTCACTTGCTTTCTCTTGAAATGGGGCAGATACTTGGATTCTGGCCACCTGCCTGTTCCTTTCAGTTTCCTGACCCTGTCTTTGTCTTCAGTTAACCCACTGCTTCCCAGGTTTCACAACCACACCTCATGCTGGCCCCAGGTTAAAAATGGCCACATCATCTTGGGGCGGGGTTGAGGTGGGGGGTCTTCTGGAATTATTTGGGCCTTTCTGTTGGCTCAAAAGTAGATTAAGGAGATGCCAGTTCAGATAAAAGGAGGCAACATAGTGTGTGATGCCATGATGGCAGAGGAGCTGTCTGTCGTCTTACTTGTAAGCACCAGTTATAATTAAGAGTGGCTGTCTTGCTGAGAGGATAGTAAAGCTGAGTCCGGATATAGAGGGAAAGAGAGCCATGATTGATTCATGTCTGCCAGGAACATTGGAGTGGGCAATGGTGGCACACATGCCATGTATTTACCAAGCCTCATTAAAGAAACAGTGTGAATCATGGAGCACAACAGTCCTGTTCACGGCCACCTCCACTTCTTAGTCCTGCAATCACAGTGCAATGACTTAGCAGCAGTTTCCCCATTTGCACAGTGAGGACATTTATCCTGAAGATTCAATGGAGACAGTGTGCATAAGACGCAGACCATATTGCACCATAAATAGAGGTTTTTTTAACCGAGCTAGAAAGTCATCTCATTTTTCCAGGGTCCCCCTCCTAAAAGTGCTAGTATTGCGTAGGACATCTCAGTTAGGAAGATTTTCATAAGTTTGAATTTCTTTTTTGAAAGATGCACTGTTGGTTTCTCCCTCTTATTCCATCAGGCCTTAATAGTTCATTGCATCCAAGCCCACCTTCCAGAAGCCAGTATCTACTTCTCATGGCTTTAACTGCCAACACGCCTCAGACAGTACCACCACCTGAGAACTTACAAAGGCTCTGACCTGTCTTCATAAGATCCCACATTACCTTGTCTTACACTGGGGGACCCTCTTAATGGCAAAAGATGTATGACGATGGATACGTGATCACCAGAGACTACTGTTGGCCTGCTAGAATATTGGAAGGGCCTCTTAGAAGCAAAGTTAAGATGCCAACCTATGGGTGATATCCTGCAAGACTAGGGTGCTGCATTTTTAAAATGAGGTAAAGTCATATAACAAAATTCACCATTTTAGCCTTTTAAAAGTTACAATTAAGTGGCTTTTTGTTCATTCATAATATGGCACAACCATCACCACTGTCTAATTCCAGAGCATTTTCATAGTTCCCCAAAGAAACTCCATAGTCATTCAGCAGTCAACCCCCATTCCTCCCTCACCCCAGCCCCTGACAACTAATTCGCTCTCTGTCTCTATGGATTCGCCCATTTTGGACATCTCATATAAATGGAATGATACAAGATGTGGCTTTTTGTGCTTGGCTTCTTTCACTTTCACAGTGTTTTCAAGGTTCATCCATGTAAAAGTATGGATCAATATTTCATTCTTTTTTATGGCCAAATGGAATACCATTGTATCGATGTACAACATTTTGTTTATTCATTCATCCATTTATGAATATCTGGTTGTTTGTACCTTTTGGCTATTGTGAATAGTGCTGCTATGAAATTCTCGTGGAAGTTTTTGTTTGAATATCTGTTTTCAGTTCTTTGGAGTATATACTAAGAGTGGAATTGCTGGATCATATAGTAATTCTATGTTTAACTTTTAGAGGAACAGCCAAACTCTTTTTCCCAGCAGCTGCACCATTTTATATTCCCACCAGTGATGTATAATGAGTTCCAATTTCTTGGTGTCTTCTCAGATACTTGTTATTTTTCATTTTTCAAAATCATAGCCATCATAGTGAGTATGAAGTGGTATCTTATTGTGGTTTTAATTAGTATTTCTGTAATAATGAATGATGATGAGCATCTTTTCGTGTGTATTGGCCATTTCTATATCTTCTTTGGAGAAATGTCAAGTTCTTTGCCTATTTTTTTAATTTTATTGGGGAAGGGGAACAGGACTTTATTGGGGAACAGTGTGTACTTCCAGGCCTTTTTATTTTTCCCAAGTCAAGTTGTTGTCCTTTCAATCTTAGTTGTGGAGGGTGCAGCTCAGCTCCAGGTCCAGTTGCTGTTTTCTAGTTGCAGGGGGCGCAGCCCACCATCCCTTGCGGGAGTCGAACCGCCAACCTTGTGGTTGAGAGGACGCATACCAACCAACTGAGCCATCCGGGAGGCAGCTCAGCTCAAGGTGCCGTGTTCAATCTTAGTTGCATGGGGCGCTGCCCACCATCCCTTGTGGGACTCGAGGAATTGAACCCGCAACCTTGTGGTTGAGAGACCACTGGCCCATGTGGGAATCGAACCGGTAACCTTCAGAGTTAGGAGCATGGAGCTCCAACCTCCTGAGCCACTGGGCCGGCCCCTCTTTGCCTATTTTTTAATTGGGTTGTTTTGTTGTTGAGTTGTGGGAGTTCTTTATATATTCCAGATATTAATCCCTTATTAAATGTATGGTTTGCAAATATTTTCTCTCATTCTGTACGTTGCCTTTTCACTTTCTTGATAGCACTTTTTGACACATAAAAATTTTAATTTTGATGTAGTTAAAGTTATCTATTTTTCTTCTGTTGCTTGTGATTTGGTGTCATATCCAAATTTATTGCCAAATCAAAGTTTATGAATATTAACCCCTATATTTATTATACTTATAAAACTTTTATAGTTTTGGTTCTTATATTTAGGTCTTTGATCCATTTTGAGTTAATTTTTGAATATTCTATGCGGTAAGGATCTAATAACTTCATTCTTTTGCATGTGGTTATCTAGTTGTTCCATCACTACTTACTGAAAAGACTATTTTTTCCAAACTGAATGGTTTTGGAACCCCTATTGAAAATGGGTTGATCATTGATGTATGGATTTATTTCTGGATTCTTGAGTCTATTCCACTGATCTTTAGGTCTATTCTTTCTTAAAAATTAAATTTATTGGGGTGACATTGTTTAATAAAATTATGTAGATTTCAAGTGTACAATTCTATAATACATTACCTATATATTGCAATGTGTGTTCACCACCCAAAGTCAAATCTCCTTCCATCACCATATAGTTGACTCCCTTTACTCTTTTCTACCTTCTCCCTTTCCCACTAAACTGTTGTCTGTGTCTATGAGTTTTTGTTTGTTTGTTTGTATTGTTCATTTGTTGCTTTCGGTTTTATATCCCACATATGAGTGAAATCATATGGTTCTCAACTTTTTTCATCTGACTTATTTTGCTTAGCATAATAATCTCAAGATTTATCGTGTTGTCACAAATGGCAGGATTTCATCTTTTCTTTTGACTGAGTAGTATTCCATTGTATATATGTATCTTTAGGTCTATTCTTATGCCAGTAGCATACTGTTTTGTTTATTGTAGCATTGTAGTAACTTTTGAAATTGGGAAGTGGAAATCCTCTAACTTTGAATCTTTTTCCCCCAAGATTGTTTGGCTATTCAGGGTCCCTTGCAGTTATATATGAATTTTACTATCAACTCAATAATTTCTGCAAAATAGGCAGTTGGAATTTTTTTTTCACACTCAGTAACATATTTCTGTTTATTAACAAAGCATAATCACTTTGTTTCAAATGAGCGGTTAATATTCAGAGCATAATAGATGATGTTTTTTATTTGATAATGTATGATTGCCTTCATCCAATATTTCTTTCATTTTAATTAAAATTTATTGGGGTGACAATGGTTAGTAAAATTACATAGGTTTCAAGTGTGACAGATGGAATTTTGATAGAGATTACACCGAATCTGTTGATCACTTTGGGAAATATGGCCATGTCTGGGTGCTTTTTTTTCTCTTTGTTGACTAATTGCACAGAATAGAAGTTGAATAGAAGTGGTGAGGGTAGACATTTTTTGTTGTCCAAAATCTTAGAGAGAAAGCATTCAGCCTTGCACAATAAGTGTGATGTTAACTGTGTGTTTTTCAGATGCCCTTTATTATGTTGAGGAATTTTGTGAATTCTTACTTTGTTAAGAGGTTTTTGTTTTTGTTTTTAAATCATGCATGGGTGTTGGTTTTTGTCAAATCTTTTTTCTGCATCAATTAAGATTATAACAGTTTTTTTGTTTACTTCATTCTATTAATATGGTGTGTTACATTTATTAATTTTTGTATTTTGAACCGCCCTTGCATTCTTGGGATAAATTCAACTTTGTTGCAGTGTATAATCCTCTTAATATGCTGCTAGAATCCATCTGCTAGTATTTTTTTCCCTCCTTCTTCCTCCTCCCCGCGACCCCCACTCCGGTTCAAGCCATTGTTTCTCAGTCTAGCTGTGTAGGACACAGCTCCCTGGCCCATGCTGGTATTATGAGCCTTGCGCTCCCCACCGGCTGAGGCAGTCGGTTGCCAGTTGTCGGTCAGCCGCTCACAGCAGCTCAGGGCAGCTCTCACTGGCTGCAGGCCACTCACGCTGGCAGCCGGACACTCATGCTGGCCACCAGCCACTCATGGCAGCACACGGAAGCCCACGGCAGCACATAGCAGCCCACGCTGACCTCCAGCTGCTCACGGCAGCCCCCCTCCAGGGAGAGCCGTTGTTCACAATCTTAGTTGTAGAGGCCGCAGCTCACTGGTCCACATGGAAATCGAACTGGCGACCTCGGCATTAGGAGCCTGGTGCTCCAACCACCTGAGCCACTGGGCTGGCCCTGCTAGTATATTTTTGAAAAATTTTTACATCTATATTTATAGGAATATTGGTCTTTAGTTTTCTTTGATGTCTGTGTCTGGGTTTGGTATCAGAATAATGCTGGCTTCATAAATTGTTTCTTCTTCCGTTCTTTGGAAGAGTTGAGAAGGATTGGTTTTAATATTTTTTTAAATGTTTGGTAGAATTCTTCAATGAAGCCACCTGGTCCTGAGATTTTCTTTGTTGAAACTATTGGTTTAATCTCTTTATTTGTTATAGGTCTGTTAAGGTTTTCTGTTTCTTCTTGAGTCAGTTTTGGTAGTTTGTGTGTTTTTTGGAATTTGTCCATTTCATCTAGGTTATCTAATTTGTTGGCATACAATTGTTCATAGTATTCTCTTATAATCCTTTTAATTTCTGTCACGTCATTAGTAATGTCCCCACTTTCTTCCTGCTTTTGTCAGTCTGGCTCCACAATCAAGACTCCTAACCACCATGCCATGTTGTCATGTTGTCTCTACCATTCGTGCTTTTGGTAATTTGAGTCATCTTTCTTTTTTCTTAGTCTAGCTAAAGGTTTGTCAATTTTTGTTTTATCTCTTCAAGAACCAGCTTTTGGTTTTATTGATTCTCTCTATTGTTTTTCCATTATTTCATTAATGTCTGCTCTTATCTTCATTATTTTCTTCCTTCTCCTTGCTTTGGTTTAGTGTCTATTCTTTTTCTAGTTCCAGTAAAAAGTTAGATTATTTGAGATCTTTTTCTTCTGTAATGAATGTATTTACAGTTATAAATTTCCCTCTGAGTACTGCTTTCACTGCATCCCATAGGTTTTGGTTCTTCTTTGAGCCATTGGTTTTTTAAGAGCATGTTGTTTAACCTCCAGGTATTTGTGAGTTTTCCAGTTTTCCTTGTGTTATTAATTTCTAACTTCATTTGATTGTGGTCATAGATTGTACATTTTATGATTTAAATATTTTAAAATTTATTGAGACTTGTTTTGTGACCTAACCTGTAGTCTCTCCTGGAGGATGTTCAGTGGGCACTTGAGAAGAATGTATATTTTGCTGTTGTTTGGTGGAACATTTGCTTATGTGTTAGATCTCATTGGTTTATAGTCTAATTTATCTTTTCTCTACTAGTTCTATCCATGAAAGTGAAGTGTTGACATCTCTAACAATTATTGTAGAACTGTTTATGTCTCCCTTTATTTCTGTCAGTTTCTGCTTCATATGTTTTGAAGGGTTCTGTTGTTAGATGCATATGTGTTTATAATTGTTATACCTTCTTGATAGATTGACTCTTTTATCATTATACAATGTCCTTATTTGTTTCTTGTTACAATTTATGTTTTCAAGTCTATTTTGTTTGATATCAGTAGAGCCACCCAACTCTCTTTTGGTTAATGTTTACATGGAATATTTTTTCCATCCTTTCACTGTCAATCTATTTGTATCTTTGGATCTAAAGTAAGTCTCATGTAGACAGCATATATGAGGTGTGATCAAACAATACAGTGAATGTTTAAATAAAAAAATTATTACAGTAAAAGACACATTGCCATTAGTCCCCCTCAAAATACTCCTCCTCACTTTGAACAAACTTATCTCATCATTCTTGCCTCTTTCTGAAGCAGTTCTGGAAGTCCTCTTTCATGAGTGTCTTTAGTTGCACTGTCATGGCTGCCTCGATGTCCTGAATCGATTCAAAATGTTTACCTTTCGTTGTCATTTTGACTTTGGGGAAGAGCCAGAAGTCGCACAGTGCCAGATCCAGTGAATAATGTGGATGAGGACACACCGTGATGTTTTTATTTGACAGAAATTGCCATACCAGAAGTGATGTGTGACAGGGAATGTTGTCATGATGGAGGATGATTTATGGCACACTTTAAAACACACCTTCGCTCAACTGTAGCTCACACCCGACTGACTGCACTGAATAAGTGGAAACTTGTCACATACTCTTACTAAGGTTTGACATGCCACTTCCCATACTGAAGATCCCTGCCTTTCCATTGGATGGCACTCAGTAGCAGCAGTCACTGTATTTTTTGATAACACCTTGTAGTTTGATCGTTTTTAAAAATCCATTTTGCCAATGTCTTTTAATTGTAGAGTTTAATTGTAGAGTTTAAACCATTTACAGTTAATGTAATTATTGATGAGGAAGGCCTTCTGCCATTTTGCTATTTTTTTCTGTATGTCGTATCTTTTTATTCCTTAATTTCTCTATTACATTATTGCCATCTTTTTTGTTAGATAGATATTTTTTAGTATACTATTTTGATTCCCTTCTTTACCGAACTATATATTTTTTAGTTATTGTCTTAGTGATTGCTTGGGAATTACAATTGACATCCTATTTTATAACAATCTAGTTCAAATTAATACCAACTAATTTCAATATTATACTAAATATTGCTCCTATATAGCTCTGCTTGCCCACAATAACTTATGTTGCTATTGTCACAAATTACATCTTTATTCATTGTGTCCCCATCAATATATTTATAATCATTATTTTATGTTGTCCTTTAAATTCTATAGGAAAAAATAGGAGTTACAAACCACAAATGCCTTAAGACTGACTTTTGTATTTACCTATGTAATTATTTTTACTAGTGTTCTTTATTTCTTCATGTGGATTCAAGTTACTGTTTAGTGTTCTTTCATTTCATCCTGAAAGAGCTCCTTTAGCATTTCTCGTAGGGTTGGTCTACTAGGAATAAACTCTCTGTTTTTGTTTATCCAAGAAAGCTTTAATTTGTCTTTCATTTTCAAGGATAGTTTTCCTAGATATAGACTTCTTGATTGACTGTTTTATTCTTTCAGTGCTTTGAATATGTCATCTCACTACCTTCTGGCTTTCATGATTTCTAAAGAGAAATTAGCTGTTAATCTTACTGAGGATTACTTATGACTGATGAGTCATCTCTCTCTTGCTGCCTTTAGAACTCTGCCTTTGGCTTTCAACAATTTGATTATAACATGTCTTAGTGAGGAATTAGAGGTTCATTGGGGTTCTTGGACACATACATTGCTGCCTTTCATCAAATTTGCAAAATTTTTAGCCATTATTACTTCAAATAGTCTTTCTGCTCCTTTCTCTCTCTCTGCCCTGCTTTTGGGAATCCTGTTACACACATGTTGGTATGCTTGATGCTCTCTTAGGCTCTATTCATTTTTTAAATTTATTTTTTCTTTATGCTCCTCAGACTGGGTAATCTCAATTGACCTGCCTTAAAGGTTGCTGATTCTTTCTTCTGCCTGCTCATTTAAGCTGTTTATTCTCTCTAATGAATTTTTTTTCATTTTATTTGTACTTTTATTATTTATTTTTTTAAACTTTTATTTATTTAAGTGTGTCTTTCCAGGACCCATCAGCTCCAAGTCAAGTAGTTGTTTCAATCTAGTTGTGGAGGGTGCAGCTCACAGTGGCCCATGTGGGGTTCAAACCAGCAACCTTGTTGTTAAGAGCACCTCGCTCTAACCAACTGAGCTAATCAGCTGCCCTAGTTGTACTTTTAAACTTCAGAATTTCTCTTTACTTCCTCTTGTAATTTGTATCTCCGTATTTATATTCTCTATTTGTTGACACATCAATCTCGTGGTTTATTTTTTATTTTTTTAAAAAAAGATTTTATTGGGGAAGGGGAACAGAACTTTATTGGGGAACAGTGTGTACTTCCAGGACTTTTTTCCAAGTCAAGTTGTTGTCCTTTCAGTCTTAGTTGTGGAGAGTGCAGCTCAGCTCCAGGTCCAGTTGCCGTTGCTAGTTGCAGGGGGCGCTGCCCACCATCCCTTGCGGGACTACAGTTGAACCGGCAACCTTGTGGTTGAGAGCCCACTGGCCCATGTGGGAATCGAACCGGCAGCCTTTGGAGTTAGGAGCATGGAGCTCCAACCGCCTGAGCCACCGGGCTGGCCCTGGTTTATTTATTTATTTTTTAACTCTTTGAACATACCTTAAATAGTTGATTTGTAATCTTTTTTTTTTTTTTTTTTAATAAGTCCAATGTCTTGGCTTCCTCAGGGCACATTTTTGTTAATTTGTGTGTGTGTGTGTGTGTGTGTGTGTGTGTGTGTGTGTATGGGCCATACTTTTTTGTTTCTTTGCATGACACTTAGTTTTTTGTTGAAAACTGGACATTTTGGATATAATGTAGCAACTCTGGAAATCATGTCTCCTCCCTCACTGGGGTTTATTGTTGTTGCTTATTGTAGTTATTGTTTGTGTGCTTGGTTCTCTTTTCTGAATTAATTTTGTAAAGTCTGTGTTCTTTGTTGTGTATAGCCACTGAAGTCTCTGTTCTGTTAGCGTAGTACTCTGTTCTCTTAGCCTAGTTCTGTTCGCTACTGATTTGACAGAGATTCCAGTGACCATATACAACAAAGAATATGACAGACTTGTATTCTTTACCCGGAACAACAAGAAAATCTCCCAGTGTATGCAACACTCTATGTGAATGTTGGGCCTTACCTTCAACTCTCAGCCAGGCATTTCACAACTATGCCTTAGTCTTCACTTCCTGCTTGTGGAGAGCCTCAAGGTCTGTGGAAGTGAGAGCTCAAAGCCTTCTCAGGTCTTTCCTGAGCATACACCAGCCTTGGGCATATAGGTGGCCTTCTAGATTCCCAGCAGTGTGTGGGAGCTTTTCAAAACCGTTATTCCCCAAAGTGTTTCAATCTCCAGTTTTTCCTCCCAACATTCCTTCTTTTTAAATTTGTCTATAGTTTGTCCCAACTATTATATTATCCCTTGTCTCGAGTCACAGCAGTTAATACATTTGCCTTTAAATGTTTTTGACAAATGCCCTGTGTGTAGCCGTCTCAGTCCTGGGAGAGTTTAGTGGTAGGCGAAATAAAGGCAAGCCCTTTCAGCTTGTCCCTTAGGTAGCAATGAGACATGTCAACACAAATAACCAGAATTCTTTGAGAATTAGATCCATCCTGCTCCTGTGTGTACTAGGCACCTATACAGGAAAATAGGCTGTTGTCCTCAAGGCCACGGCTGAATCAGGATAAGTCAAAACACCACAAAGCTTTATTATCAAGGTTCTAGTAGGGTTTTTTCCTTGATTAGGTGTTCTCCTGGTTGCTGTAAACTTTTCATTAGTTTCCCAAGTTGATACTCACAGCTTTTGCCAGTTTATCTGCTTCTTTTATAGAGGGATAAGATGTTATGGTTCCCTACTCTGCCATTTTCACTCTGAGGTGCTGTCTTTTAAGATTTAGTATGCACTTTCATAGCAGCCATTATATGGTGCTAGGGTCCTTTCAGGTAGAATACATGGGAACCAAGGGGTGGAAGTAGAAGAGGCCCTGTCACCATCATGCCCGATGACTCACTTCAGGAATTCCTGTGACTAGATTTTGCTGGACTTGTAGTCTTGGTCACAGCATGGCTAGGAAGCGAATAGGAGGAGATACCTCTCCCAAGGATACCTAAAGCCATGGCTGCCCCTTGTCGTTTTAGGCTCCTCTTGCCAACAGAGCAGTAGGCAAAGAAAGGAGTTCTACACTAGCAGGGATGTTTGATCCTGGTTATCATGAGGAGGTAGAGCTGCTGCTAGTAGACAATGGAATCAGGGAAGAGTGTGACCAGAACTCAGGGGACTTATTAGGGTGCAACTTGGTGTTTCCCTGCCCAGTGACAACCAGTATTAAGCAATTGAGACAGTGATAGTCTGGCCAGTGCACAGTGACCTGGGGCTCACACTTCCCAGGGACGAAGGTCCAGTTACCCCACCAGACTAGTAACCTCAATGTACAGGAGTGCTGGCTAAGGGGGAGGTTTGTCTGGAATGAGCAGTGATACAAAGAGATGATGAACACCAATGCGTGACCTTAGAACCAATTGCAGAAATGGGGCCTGTAATTTATCCTACAAATCTTCTTTCTTGTCTTCTTTGTGGAAAGTGTAACGGGCAACCACCTGGAAGAATCAGTGTCAAGAGGAAGTAGACTTAATACAGGGCATCAGCGCTCCACACATCCTCCCCAGGTCTTACTATTTTAGTGCAAACTGCCAGCACCTGCATCTCTACCTGAGGGGTTTCTCTGGCTGCTGGAGCCTGCCCTAACCACAAGCATGGACGTCTAGAAGTACCAAAGTATTAATGCCTTCTCCCCAGTAGCAGCCCTCAGCCACTACCCTGCTCAGGCAGGATATCACTGAAGATACCAGGCTATCACTGTATTCTACGCTGGCTCCCAGAGTCCCCAGTATAATTAAGCTCCAGTTGCCCACAGTGGTAACTTGTAGGACAGCATGTGGTTTGTTGGCTCCTCCCTCTCTGTTTCAGTTCCCACTCTCCTGCAAGTGCTTCCTACTTTCACTCCAATCCTTGGCTCACAATCTGCTTCTTGGGGAGCCCAGGTTAAGACACACTGTGTCTGTTCTTCTCCTCTGAGGAAGCTTAGTGTCTTGCATTTGACTGTTTTCCTTCCCTTTGAAGCATAAAAATAGTGGGCACTTAGATGGGCATAATGGTTTGCCCATTGACTGGCTGACCATTGTACTTGGAATGAAAAGAACACAAAGCCTCTTTAACACAGTCTACAGGCCCCTGCGAAACCTGACCCCAGCCTCCCTCCAGGCTCCCCGTGGGCCCCTGTGCTCCTCATGCACTGGACCCAGCCCTACCAGCTTTCTTCTAGTTTTATACCATGCTGTGCCATAGCCCACCTCAGAAACTTTGCACGTGCTTTCCCACCTGCAATGCTCTACCCATCAGTCGTCATTTGGTGAATTATGACTCATCCTTCAGATGTTAGCTTTAAAGCCATTTCTTCAGAAAGGCTTTCTCTAAATCCCCTAATAGAAACCATTTCCCTTCGTTATTCTCTTTAAGAGGGCATTTAATTTTCCATTTTCTGTTTATAGTAAATCATGTTTGTATATTTGTTGGTGTAATTATCTGATTAATATCTTTCTTTCAACTACACAGAAATGTTGAGATGGGCCCTGAATTCCCAAACAGACGGATGGCAACGGTGAGGCCCTGAGTGTTCAGAGGAAGGGAAGGGGCTCTGGTGCTGGGAACGCGGGGCTGGGGATGGGGAGCATTTCCAGGAACTTTGAAACCTGTTCTTCTGTCTTGACCCTATAACCTCCTTTAGCTGGTGTCGCCTTTCTCTGTTGCTCTTGACAGCAAACATCTTCAAAAGAATTGTTCTCACCTCCTGTCTCCAGTTGCCCTCCTCCCAGTCTTGAAATTGGCCTTTTGCATCCATTACATCCCTGAAACTGTCCATCAAGGCCAGCAAGGGTGTCCAAGTTGCTGAATCCCATGGTCAACAGTCACTCCTCATTCTTTCTTGATTAATCATCAGCAGAGGACCCTGCTACTGACTTCCTCCTTCTCTTCCCCTTCCAGAACACCTCTCCTCTTCTCCGACCACACTCATCCTATTGGTGATCTTGTCCTGTCTCAGGTAGAAGGTTTTACGTGCTCCCTGGAGGATGACAACCCCAAACTCATCACTCGCTTGGGCCTCCTCCTTGGACTCCACGTTCTCTATTCAGCTGCCTTCTTGCCGTCTCCACTTGGATAATTATGGGTACATCAAACTCAAAACGTCCCAAGCCAAACCCCCGATTCTCTCTGCACCCCACTCTGGTCCTCCTGCTGTATTCTCCACCTCAGTAAATGGCAACGCCATCTGTCCATGAGCTCAGGCCGAAGCCATGGGGTCCCCCTTGACTCCACCCTACATCAAATCCATCAGTATTGTAAGAACTGGACTCCCTGTTCTGCACTAGTTTTCCTACAGTCTTTTCTCAGCTCTGCAGCCCCACTGACCTTTAAAAAGGTGAACCCAGTCATGTCAGTTTTTGGCTCAAAAAACTCCCATGACTCTCGTCTTCTCAGAATAAATCCAAAGGTCCCAACAACAGTGCACACGGCCCTGCATGAGCTTCCCCCATCCCTCTCCCCCTCATCTCCTGGCCCTCTTCTTCTCTCTCCATTGGCTCCAGCCCCACTGTTTTCCCTGATGCTCCTTAACTATACCAAGCTATTCCTGCCTCAGGAACTTTGCACTGTTTCTTTCTGCCTGTAGTACTCCCCACAGATGACCCCAAGGCTTGCTCCTTTATGTCTTCAGATTTCTGCCCAAATACCAGCTTCTCTGCAACATATTCCTTGACTACCCTATGTCAGCAGCAACCCAGTGTCCTTGGAACTTTCTATGCCTTTAACCTGCTTTATTTTTTTTCAAAGCACCTGTCATCATCAAACATTTTCTATATTCAATATTCTGTTTTCTCTATATTCTATATATCCTATTTTCTCTATATTCTGTATTCTTATTTGTTTACTGTCCATCTCATCCACCTAGAACAGAAGTTCCATGAAAGTGGAAACTATGTCTGGTTCACTTCTGTAGCTCTCACGCGTGGAATAGGGCCTGCTAAAGGAGTGAATGAAGTTGTGCTCAATAAATATAATATTTATAGGCTAAATCAATGAGTAAGTGAATTTGTTTTCATTCCCATTTGGGTCTCAGAGATATGTTGAGGAACTCATTTAGTTAATTAGAATTGTGAACTGGGATTCTTTGTTTATCAACTGTTTTGCCATGAAAATATTTTGTAGTTTTCTTACTCTAACTATGGGGATATATAAAAATTCATATATGTATTTTTGCAGCTTGATTTGGATATAATTATGAAGTATGTGTGTACCACAATTAATTCTAAGTGCATTTCTGCCTCTTAGGCTTTTCATTTTATTTGTTTTTATTTAGTAAGAACATTATTTTATCATGGTGCTGTTTTGCTGTGCTCCAATAAAATTTGTGTGCATATCATTATCTTAAAAACAAACAATTTTTTTTCTTTACTGTTGAACTTTAAACTGAATTTAGAATAACCTTCAGAATTATGTCAGGCATATCACCTTTGGCCGAATGAATTTCAATGAATTGGATTAAAAAACCAACATTATTGGAACTAACCAATTTTCTATTTGAATCATGTAATGCCTTGATATAAAACTATCATCATTTAATAGTTAGCAACATTCCTCTAATGGAACCAATACTCATCATTGTCATTTTGTTTTTCATATATACACAAGAAAACTTAAACCTGGAAATGAGTGAAGTTACTAAAAAAAAATCGGCGTTTGATATACATGAAAAGTCATGCTTCAACCGGGATTCTAAAGAAATAGCTCATCCCTAACTCCCTACTGAAGTCTTTATACGTTTTAAGGGCAGAAAAGCAAAGCATGAACATCCTCTGAGATCATGCTCCTCCTTCTCAAGGCCTGATTCTGCTTGCAGAGGGCAAAGGGACACTTCTTTTTCTTGCAGACCTGAGTCTCAACACTGTCTGCCTGTAGGACCTTGGGCAAGTCCTGTCCTCTTGCTGGGTCTCATTTTCTTCCTCTGTGAAGCCTCTGCGGTCTTCCAGCTCTGACATTCGATGGTTTGTTTCCACCTGAGAAGATGGCCGTGGCACTGATGGTTGACCTCACTGGGAAAACATGTCAGATAAGCAGGCCCTGCTATCTCAGCAACCTTCATCTTCACCTCCATTCCTTCATGCAAAATCCAATGCCAGAGTTTCTGGGACAGGCTCCCTCATTGATAAAGTGTCCCCTAACTTCTCAATGAGCCCACGCACTGTAACTGCAATGATAATGAACTATATCTGGCTCTCCCGGAACCCTGCCCATGTTCCACACAGTGTTATGGCTATCAGTTATCTGCTGAGCATGAATGACCAGAGGCAGAAAAAGTGCAAGGAGCTCGTGCTGGTGAGAAGTGGAAGTGATTAATTTAGGTCGCATGCGCCAGCGCTGGTCTCAGCAAGTGATAGGCAGAATGTATGTTGACAGCTGCTCTGGAGTTCACACCACTCCGTCAGCACTCTGCAGGAAACAGATGACTTCAGGGCCGTTCTCAGGCTTGTTGACAGCTCAAGTTTTCTGATAAAGTTGTCAGAATATGAAAAGGACAGTCCTAGGAAGTCAAGAGTTTCCTGGCTTTGGAGGTGTTCTGGTAGAGGAGGGTCACCGATGGATGGGATGTGGTAGAAGAGGTTGCCAGTGCATTGAGCGTGGAGACTGTGTCTATCCTGTTCTCCGTGCTGTATCATTGGAATCTAGCACAGCACTCTCCTCCCTGCTCAGGGGCTCGGGGCCAAGGCTTATCTGCTGGCCACCAGTCACAGCCATGGGAGACAGTGGCACAAAGTGGAGGTGGGTGAGCAAGGTAGGCCAGGACCCAAGTGTTAGGAAGTGGCCAAATCCAGAGATAATTAGAAAGAAGGAGGAATTCAGGGCAGGGAGATAAGAATTCACAATGCGGGAGATGAGATAAAGTGAAAATAAGTCAAGATCAAATAGGATCGGTGGACAGAGATGCTAAGTGGTTTCTTTTATAGGCCTGACAGCCTGGGGCATTGGCTCGGCTTTAACCTTGCCCAGAAGTGGGTGCGCATTGTGTCTTGCTGATAATACTGCACTATAGAGCACCAGTGAGCAGCTGTTCAGGAAAGCCAATTCAGGAAAACAGAAATGCTTAAGGGTCATCCTTCCCCCTCCCCCCCAGCCACACACACACCCCTAAAATGAAAATAACTTTGTTAACTCCCATGAAAACAATGGGATTTTTCTAACTTCGATTACCTACTTCACACAGCATCAGTGAGAGAGTCAGCACTCCTTTCAGCCACTTTCGTGTTACTCTCTAGACCCATTTAAAAAGAAGACAAAGTGGCAGCTTTCTAATCTTTCATCGCAATATAGCCCAAGCAATAAGCTTTATCAGACCCATGTGGGCTGTCCACCTGATCTTATCTTTGTTGCAGAATTTCATCTAGTTGAATTGCAGCAGTGGAGAAAGCAGCGTAAGCTATGTGGTTACATAAGCTCTAACACTACCCACTCCACTTGCTTATTCTCTTGAAAGCTCCACCCCTAATCTTTTTCACTTTTATTTGCATGAAGTTCTTAGTCAGGCCAGAAAGAGCACTGAAAGCTCGGTCTTCCACAACTGCCCCCACCCCCACCCCGCCACCACCACCACACACACACACACATACACACACGCACACCCAGCAGAAGCTCGAGCCCTGTTGGGTTTTGGCATCAGTCAGAAAAGATTGTGTTCTCTCTTTCTACCCAGAGTAAGTCACAGGAGAGAGCCTGACCTGGGTGGGGTGATTGGAGGAAACTGGACGAGTTCCCAGCCACTCATGAGTCAGGTGTTCATGGCCTCATTCTTTTGTTCAAAGTGAATTCCTGGAACATAACCCGTTTTCTGATATCAATGCAAAAACACCTCCACTGTGAAGTGGTGTCCTTTGGGGTCACATCAATGGACCCTGTGGGCAGCCTGCTCTTCAGAATGGTAGAGATGAGCTGAGAGAGGCAGGTAGGTGTCCGTTTTTGCAGAGCCTTCGGGTAATGGTGAGGAGTTTGGATTTTGAGTCATGGGACGTTATTAGAGAATTTGAAGCACTGACAGGCCATGATCCGATATTCATTTTTCAAACATATACCTGTCAGCAGAACGGCTCATGGGGTAGAGGGGATCAGTGGAATGAGGGAAACTGGTTAGGAGGCTACTGAAGTATCTGTTCACACATTTATTTATTCATTTACTAAATATTGCTGCACACCAACTCTATGGACATAAGGCAGCGGGGTTAAGCTTCCCCACCCTCCCGGAGCTTATGGGAGAGAAGGACAGTGACAAAGTAAACAAAGCAAGAGATCAGTTCAAACTATGATAAGTGCTATGCAGAAAATAAAACAAGCTGCTATGATAAGAGTGATTAGGTGATGGTCACTTTAGAAGGTTGAAGGGATGGCCTTTCTGAGGAAGTGACATTTGTGTGGAGACCTAAATAAAGGGAGTGAGTCATGCGAAACTGTGAAGTGTGGATGGGGGAAGTGTTCTAGGCAGAGGAAACAGCAAGTGCAAAGGCCTTGAGGCAGGAATGAACTTGACAGTGCCTGCGTCGTGGAGAGTGAGGACATGAGTCCCAAACAAGGGCGGAGAGACCGCCGGGGCCAGCCCAGGCCTCGGTGCTCAGGGTTAGGAACTGGGTTTTACCTTGTGGGGATGAAAACCATTTCGAGGTTTTGAACAGAGGCACCAATGAGAGACAAATGATAGTCCGTGGGCCTAATTCAGCCTGTTGCCTGTTTTTTGTAAATAGAGTTTGACTGGAACCCAGCCTTGCCCATCATTTACACATTGTCTGTGGCTGCCTTCACAGCACCACGGCAGAGATGGTTAGTTATGATAGAGACCAGCTGACCCACGAAGCCTAAAATACTGTCTGGCTCTTTTCAGAGTAGCTTGCTGACCCCTAATCTAATCGATGTTTTCAGAAGGTTATTCTGGCTGCCATGTGGGGTAGTGTCATGGAGTAGAGCTACGAAGCTACTGCAGGACACAGAGGAAGGTGAGGCTTTTTCTTAGCTCCAGGCCCTGTTGGCTGGTGTTTTCTCTAACATCAGAGAGAGGGAGCCCACCACCTGGCTAGTGGGCGCATCTCCCCGGGTGCACCCTGCTCTCAGGCCAGAGTCAGTGTCTGCGCAGGGAACGCTTCCTGCTGCACTCTGGCCAGCCGAGCAGACTGCATTGCCTGGTGAACTTGGCAAGATGAGTTCATCGCTGCTTGTGGGGCCTCCACCCAAACCATAACTGCCTGTCTTTTGTCTGCGGCACGTCGTCACCAATTTGGAGCTTAGAGACAGCGCAGGCCAAGCAGCTGTTTCCCATTACCTGCTTGTCCCATTTCAGCAGCCCATTGTGACTGCCAAGCATGCCCACACCATTCCCAACAGACAGCGAGAGACACTGTGAGAAAGGGATCTCATTTCCAAATTTCAGGGCAGATTGGTTTGGTTTGGTTTCTTGAGAAAAACATCAAATAAGTAAAATAGTTGAGTATTGTGTTAAAAAAACTAACCCCAAACATCTGGGTTTTTTGTACCATGGGAGCTTATTTTCATTCCTTTGGTTGTAACTGATAAATATTCACAGAATAATTGAGTTAGTACATTTTTTTTTTTTAGAAGGAAAACCATGTGTGTTATGTAAAGAAATGGTGAAGATGAGGGCAAGGACAGGAAGAGAAGGTTTGGGTGACAGGGCAGCTGTTCAACCACATCGTTCACTATAGGTGAGAGGTCCAATTGTACTTCAAGTGTATTTCAATAAACATTAATCGAGCACCTACTCTGTGCCAACCACTGCTGGGTGCTGGGGCATCTGAGTGGAATAAAACAAGGTCCCTGCTGTCTGGGGCCTCACAGTCTAGTAACAAATATAACAGCGATGCTATCACATGATAACAAAAGTGAAGCGCTTGTAAAAGAGCTTTAATCCCCACGACACCCCTCTATCGTAGGTATTATCTTTCCAGTTTTAAATTGAGATTCGAAGAGTAAATGCCAGAGCTGGGATTTGAAACCATATCCATTTGCCATTAGAGCCTTTTGCTACCTCTCAGATTTATGGAACTAGACCAATCAGTGTAAGTTCCAGGAGGTAGGTTTCAGCTCAGAAACAAAAGGGGCTGCTTTGGAAGGTGATGAGCTGTGTGTCAAGGGTTGTGTGTAAGTAGAAACATAGGGAGACGTGGCTGGATCCAGAGCCACAAAGATATTTTCAGAAATTAAACTCCCTCCATGTCTTGGCTCCACTTCCCCCTAAACTGGCATCCGTATGAAGCAGGCCCTTCCCTGTAGACTGGCCCCAGCAGCTCCAGGCTAACATGCTATCGGCTAGTAGCCTCAACAGAAAGAGGTCGTCTTTCCCCAATAGTTGCAGCAAAATTCCCAGGAGTAACTCTGACTGGCCTGGCTTGAGTCACATGCCCATCTCCGAGCAAATCCCTGAAGACACAAATGTGGGACTCTCACCGAGTAAACTCACATGGACTGAGAGCAGTGCTGAGGTCCCCTGGGCCACTCCTCCCAATGATACAAAGACACTGGCCCTGCGAGGTCTTTGGAGGTAGGTCATGGTAGCCAGGATAATGGAAGGAAGGTGGAGTTGGAATTCAACAGGCTTGGCTAGTCACTTACTATGTGACCTTGAGTAAATACCCTCCTTTCTCTGAGTCTCATCTATAAACTGGGTATTCATAGCACCTTTCTTGCTGGCTGCAGGCATGATTAAATTGGTGGTCACCACTGTGCCTGGCCCAGAAACTGATGCCCAGAATCCCCAGGGATAGATTTATGTGAAAGGAGGTATGGGAGAACCTGGGTTAATCTCAGGACCTCGGCTAATGCAGCGGTGGATAAGGTGTGGGTGGGTGGCCAGTGATTCGGTCAGGTTTACAGCAATGACGCCAGGTCTGGCTGCACGATGGATGCTGAGTCTCCCTGTTGAGCTCTTGGGACAGGGGCCACTCAGACAACGGCTGTTTTTAAAGGCCTAGCCAAGCCTGTTTCCCTCTCCAGCTTCTCAAACTCCAGCCAGATCACCAGAAAGCAACCATCTCAGAATGAACTGGCTTATCTCCTTGCAGAAATGCTTCCAGGAAAGGCAGTTAGCTACGGTTCCTTGGATTTGTAGGGGTCTGCATTAGACACAGCTGAGTGGGAGGAAATGCACATTCAGGGTCTTCTTTGTGGCACTATTAGGGGAAAGGTGGGGTATTGTGGCAGGAAGCATGAGACGCTGCAGTCCGGCTGCCTGCATTTGAATCCTGGCTCTGCCAATCACCAGCCATGTGACCCTGGGCAGGATCTCACTTTTCTCATCTGTAGAATAGGGGCGATGATGGTAGGAATTGTATCTGCCTCAAAGGTTTGTTGTAAGGATTACACAACTCATATATTAGCTCAAACCATTTTTATAGGTCAAAATGGTTTCTGTCAGCAATTTCGTAGGTTCAACCAAAAGTTCTTCACCCAGGGTAAGTGTTAACTATGGATATACGAGCGTATGCTACCTGTGGCCCTTATAACAATCTTAGCAGGGAGGGTGCTGTTATATCTGTGCTACAGGCAAGGGAGTAAAGAGCAATGCAGCCACGGTCACAAAGCATGTAATCTGTGCCAGCCAGTAGGAAAACCGAATGTCAGAGAGGCGGATCCCTCCCAGGGGTCGTGCAGACACACAGCTGGGCCTGAGACCTGGGGCTGACAGTGTTTCCTTACTTACATGTTGCTGGCTCCTGCAGCAGGATTGTGTCTAGAAGACATGATTCTTTGTTCTAATCAGAGTCTCTTATCTGAGGATCCAGGTGATAAATTTTCTCTTAGAAGTCAGTGCCAAGAAAAAACAAAACAAAACAAAAACCTGTTCTTCCTAATGAACTGGTACATTTCTTTTTATCAGAGAAACCAATGAGGGCAGAGCAAGTACCTGGGCTGGGTGTCCAGAGACAGGTGAATTTTTATTATTATCTTTTTATACCTACTATCATGGAACAGTTATTAGGCACTAAGACATCATGCTGAGTGTATCACATGAACAATCTGGCTACTGAAAGTGTGGTCCATGGACCAGCAGAAATGGCCTCGCTTGTCAGAAATCTCCAGCTCTTCAGAGACCTGCCGAATCCAAATCTGCATTTTAACAAGATGCGCAGGCGACTTGTAGGCACAATGAGTGATTGAGGCATCCTGCACCATGGCATTTAATCCCCACTGCATCCAATGAGGTACAGACTATTAGCCCCGATTTATAGCTAAGTAGCCATTTTTGTGAGGTGAAGCCAGCTGACTCAGGTCACACAAGTGAGATTCTGGCTGATTCCGGAGCCTGCACTCTTACCACTGCCTCGCCCTTGGAAAGTAGGAGGAGATGTTGTGAGCAAAGGCCCGGACGTGGACAAGACTGAGAACCCTGGGGCATTACCAGCAATGTTCCTTGGCCAACTTAAAGCCCTGGGCATCATTCCCAAAGATTCAAGGAACTTAGACCTGGCAAAACTCCTAGGTGCCCAAGTTCAGGTGACAGTCTGCAGCCCTGGAATGAACCCCTAGTGTAGAGGCGAAGAGGACACTCTTTGGGATCAAATAAAAACCCACCAGCTGATGCCCTCAGGCCTATTGATACAACCTCGCTGATTGTCAGTTTCTTCATTTGTAAATGGGGTCAAGAGATCGACTGTGTCAAATTATTAGGAAGATAAAACAACCTCATGACATTAAATTCCTTTATCCAGTATCCAGTGCATGACAAGCTTAGCATGATAATTGTTAACTAGAATGAATGAAAGAATGAATGAATGAATGAATGAATGAATGAGTGAATAAATGAATAAACACACACACACATGCACACACACATGCCCACACACACGGGAGCCTTCTTATTCATAGCATGGAGTTCCTAAACTAGGCACAAATGATTTGAAACTAATCTAATGGCTGAATCTCCCCCCATGAAATGGAAACTGGGCAGCCAAATGTTCCGGTGAAAAATGTGACTCTACTTTTGAGACTGCTGAGTGGATGGAGTCCAGCTTCACGGGGCTCCTGCTCTTCCCAGGACACTTTAGTATTGTCTGCCTGGTTTGGTATCAGGGTAATACCAGCTTTAGAAAAGTGAATTTGGAACTGTTCTCTCCCTGTGACAATTAGTTTTGTGGCAATAGAGATATGCAAAATATGGCCATTGGATAAGATAAGGAAAAGTGTATCTGGAATACAAGAGATCCTTTAGGATGTCTCTTAGTACTACCGTTTCCTGTGATTGACGGCAGTGGAAAGCTACAACTCAATTCAGATAGAACTACTAAATGGCCCAGACTCTTCAGGAATGCAGGTTTGGGCGACTCCATCAGCTAAAGAACCACGATCAGCTGAAGACAGGGAATGTGGAATGAATGGGTAGTAAAAGTAGGTAGTTACAGCAAGCACGTGACCAGCTGCAGAAATGAGGACCTCGATAGTTATGTTTTGTTATGAATATGCTTGCGCATATGCGTTAAGCAAATATTTTTGTTTTCCTTCCTCCCTTCCTCCCTCCCTACCTCCCTCCTTCCCTTCTTTCCTTCCTTTTTACCTTCTTCCCTTTATCATCTAACATAAGATACATTAATAATAGTTAACTTTACATCACAGCGTTTAAGTTATGGGTTATCAAGGGGAAGAGTGAACATCATCGAAGGACTTTGCATTCTCTCCTGGGCGAAAGGGGTAGTGTATTTTCAGTTTTACACAATAATTGTATCAGGTTAGGTGGAAGTGTGATCTAGCTATTATTTTTTTGGAGATTGTGTATGGTTTGGTTAAAGGAGGTATGTATGGGTGCCAAGTTGACAAGGGGTGGACTGTGACGGTCAGTTTTATTTGTCAGCCTGATTATGCATTAGTCCTCAGTTATTCAATTAAACACTGTGTTGCTGTGAAGGTATTTTATGGATGGGTTAACATTCATAATCAGATAACTTTAAATAAAGTATATTATCCTAGATTATCTGGGTGACCCTAATTCACTAAATTGAAAGGTCTTACAAGCAGAACTGAGGTTTCCCTGAAATTTCCCTGAAATTCTGCTTATGGGCTATAGCTTCATTTCGTGACCGAGAGGTTCAGTCTACCCTTGCTGACTGCCTGCGTTTCAGAGTGCCTAGCCAGCCAGACACCACAATAGGCCCATTCCTCGCAATAAAACCTTTTGTGTGTTTAATATATATCTTACTCATTCTGTTTCACTGATTAAAACCTGACTGATACACTCCTCTTCTATATTCTGGAGGAGAATGTGTAGAATTGGTGTTTATTCTTCTTTGAATGTTTTGTAGATTTTCCAATGAAACTATCTGGGCCTGGAGATTTCTTTTTTGAGAGTTTTTTAAATGATAAATTTCCTTAATAGTTAAAGTACTATTGAAATTATCTATTGCATATTGGGTGAGTTATGGTAGTTTGTGTTTTGAGAAATTGGTCCATTATCTAACTTCTGTATGTAGATTATTCATAGTATTCCTTTATTATTCTTTTGATGTGTAGGAATATCTTCTGTTTCATTCCTGATGTTGGTAATTTGTTTCTTTTCTTCTTTTTTCCTGTCAGTCTTGCTAGAGGTTTGGCAATTTTATTTATCTTGTTCAAAGAACAAGATTTTTGTTTCATTGATTTTCTCCATTTATTAACAGCCCCCAGTTTTATTCAGGTTAATTGACATATAACATTGATTAAAGTGTACAACATGATTTGGTATATGGATGTATTGTGAAATGAGTACTACAATAAGTTTAGTTAACATCCATCACACAGTTACCTCACATAGTTACAATTTTTTTTCTTGCGATGAAAACTTTTCAGATATCCTCTCTTAGGAACTTTCAAATATACAACACAGTATTTTTAACTATAGTCACCAGATTATTAATTCCATCTCCAGACTTTATTAATCTTATAACTGGAAGTTTGTACCTTTTCACCATCTTCACCCATTTTCCCCACCTCCCAACTCTGGCAACTACCAAGGTGTTCTCTGTTTTTATGAGTTTGGGTTCTTTTAGATTCCAAATACAAGTGAGATCATATGGTATTTATCTTTGACCTATTTCATTTAGCATAACGCCCTCAAATCCATCCATGTTGTCACAGATGGCAAGATTTCTTTCTTTTTATGGCCAATAATATTCCATTGTGTGTGTATATCTATCTATCTATCTATCTATCTATCTATCTATCTATCTATCTATCATCTATCTATCTATCACATTTTCTTTATCCATTCATTCACCAATGGAGACTTAGGTTGTTTCCATGTCCTGCCTGTTGTAAATAATGCTGTAATGAACATGGAAGTACATATATCTCTTTGAGAGTGATTTCATTTTCTTCAGATATATACTCAGAAGTGGAATTACTGGATCATATGGTAGTTATGTTTTTAATATTTTGAGGAAGCACCATACTGTTTTCCACAGTGGCTGCACCAATTTATATTCCTACCATAATGCACAGCGTTCTCTTTTGCTCCACATCCTGGCCAACACTTGCTATCTCTTGTCTTTTTGATGACAGCCATTCTACCAGCTATGAGGTGACTTCTCCTTGTGGTTTTGATTTGCATTTCCCTGATCGTTAGTGCTGTTGAGCATCTTTTCATGTATCTGTGGGCCATTTCTGTGTATTCTTTGGAAAAATGCCTATTTAGTCCTCTGCCCATTTTTTAGTCAGATTGTTTGTGGGGTTTTTTTCTGTTGAGTTGTATGAGTTCTTTATATGTTTTGGCTATTAGCCCCTTATCAGATATATGATTTGCAAATATCGTCTCCCATTCCATAGGTTGCCTTTTCATTTTGCTGATGGTTTCCTTTGCTGTGCAGAAGCTTTTTAGTTTAATGTAGTCCTACTTGTTTATTTTTGCTTTTGATCTCAAATTCAAAAAATCATCACCAAGACTTATGTCAAAGAGCTTACTGTCTATGTTTTCTTTGAGGAGTTTTATGGTTTCAGGTCTTATATTCAAGCGTTTAATCTATTTTTAGTTAATTTTTTGTGTATGATGTAAGATTATGGTCCAGTTTTATTCTTTTGCATGTAGCTATCCAGTTTTCCCAGCACCATTTATTGAAGAGACTGTCCTTTCCTTGTATATTCTTGGCTCTTTTGTTGTAAATCCATATAGGCATGGATTTATTTCTGGGTTCTGTATTCTATTCTATTGATCTATGTGTCTGTTTCTATGACAATACCATACTGTTTTAATCACCAGAGCTTTGTAATATAGTTTTAAATCCATCAGTGTTATATAGATTTTCCCTATTTTTAATTTCATGCATGTCAGCTACTTATTAATTTATTCTTTCTATTTGCTTTGAGTTTATTTTGTTCTTATTGTAAGTTTTGATATAGAAGCTTAGATTATTGATTTGAGACTTTGTTTCTTTTGTAACTTATGCATTTAATGCTATAAATTTCCTCCTTAGCTGTTTCCCATAAATTTTGATATGTTGTATTTTTTCATACAGTTCAATGTACTTTTTATTTCCCTTGAGACTTCCTCTTTAAGCCATGGGTTACTTAGGAATGTGCTTTTTAGTTTCCTAGTGTTTCGAGATTTTCATGGTGTTTTTTTTCTGTTATTAATTTCTGGTTTGACTCCATTGTGATCAGAGA
The DNA here is from genome assembly GCF_036562045.2 of Rhinolophus sinicus. Classification (NCBI taxonomy): domain Eukaryota; kingdom Metazoa; phylum Chordata; class Mammalia; order Chiroptera; family Rhinolophidae; genus Rhinolophus; species Rhinolophus sinicus. Next base: position 39,798,101 of record NC_133759.1, read on the forward strand.
ACAAACTCTGTATGATTTCAATTCTTTTAAATTTGTTCAGATTTTATATGGCCCAGGATATAGTCTATCTTGATATATGTTCCATTGGCACTTGAAAATAATGTGAATTCTGCTGGTGGTGGTGGAGTGTTGGTTGATGGTGTTTGTCTATATATCCTTGCTGATTTTCTGTTTAGTTGTTCTAGTGGTTTTTGAAAGAGGAGTGTTGATGTCTCCAACTATAATTATGGATTTGTCTTTCTCTCCTTACAGTTATATCAGTTTCTGTTTTATATATTTTGCAAACTCTTGTTTAATGCATACACATTTAGGATTGCTATGTCTTCTTGGTGGGTTGATTCTTTTATCATTATATAATGTCTCATTCTTTCTCTGATGATTTCCTTTTCTATGCAGTCACTTTACTGGAAATTAATGTAGACATTCCTGCTTTGGTTTAAGTATTGTTTACGTGATGTACCTTTTCCATCCTTTTACATTCAACCTGTCTATCTCATTATAGTTGAAGTGAGTTTCTTGTAGACAGCATAGAGTTGGTTCATGTTTATTAATACACTCTGCCAATCTCTGTCTGTTTATTGGTATAGTTAGGCCATTCAGGCAACTGAACTAACTGGCCACCCCAAGTTAGGCCATTTAAAATAATTTTAAATGTTGATATTATAGGACTTAAGTCTACCATTTTATTTTTAATTTTGTGCTAATTCTGTCTTTTTTTCAATTTCTTTGTTTTCTTTTTCCTGCCTGCCAGTTTTAAGAATTCCATTTTGATTTATTAATAGTGTTTCTGAAAATATCTCCTTGTATAGATTTTTTTAGTGATTACTCTAAGTTAAATTGTATGTACATAACTTATCAGTCTATTGATGTCATTTTACCAGTTGAAGTATAGAAACCTTAGCACCCTTTATGTCCTTTTACCCTCACCTATTTGCAGTATAACTGTTTTAAATGTTTTTTCTACACACATATAGAACCATACCAGCCAGTGTTATAATTTTTGCTTCCGCCATCAAATATAATTTAGGAAACTCAAGAGGAGAGGGAAAGTCTACTTTATTTACTCATGTATTTGCTTACTGTGTTTTCTTTTATTTTTTCCTTTTTCTTATGTTCCACATTTCCTTTTCAAAATACAGAGGGTGCCAAAATATATATATACACATTCTAAGAAAGGAAAAAACTGTATTAAAATTGTAATACAGTGAATGACACTAGCGTTCATTTGATTAAAGCCATCTTTTGAGCAAACGTCATGCTACACATTGCTACTGTAATTCAATTCAACTTAATACATAGATAAAATGGGTACATTTTTTGCCCCCCCCTCCGGTATTTCCTTTCTGTATAAAGAACTTCCTGTAGCCATTGTTTTAGGGTAGGTAGGTTGGTGACAAATACTCTTAGTTTTCCTTCCTCTAGAATGTCTTGATTTCCCCTTAATTCCTAAAGAATATTTTTACTGGTTATAGGAGTCTGGGTTGACAGTTCTTTTCTTTTAGCTCTTGAAAAATACTATGCCACTTCTGTCTGGCCTCCATGGTTTATGATGAGATATTCGCGGTCATTCAAATTCCTTTTCCTCTGTAGATAAGGTGTAGTTTTTCTCTGATTGCTTTCCAGATATTTTTCTTTGTTTTTATTTTTCATAAGTTTAATTGTGATGTGTCTTATTGTGGATTTCTTTAGATTTTCCTATTCTTATGAGATTCACGAAGCTTCTTAAATCTATAGGTTTGTTTCTCTTGTCAAGCTTGGGAAGTTTTTCAGCCATTATTTCCTCTTTTCCCCTCCAGCTTTATTAAGGTATAATTGATATACAAAAAACTGCAAATAATCAATGTATATAATTTGGTGAGCTTGGACATATGTATACACTTTTGCTACCATCACCATAATCAAAGTAATAAGCACATTCATCACTTCCAAAAATATCTTTGTGTTCCTTTTTTGGTTTGTTTACTTATTTTTTTTTGTTTTGTTTTTATTGTGAGAATATTTAATATAAGATCTGCCCTCTAACAAAAATTTAAGTGCACAGTATTCCGTTATTTCTTCTGGTGTGTTTTTTCAGCCCCACACTCTTTCTCCTCTCCTGGGACTCTGATGACATGAATGTTAGATCTTTTGTTATAGTCCCACAGATCCCTGAGACTCCGTTATTTTCTTTTTCAGTCAATTTTCCCTTTGTTGTTCAAATTTTGTAATTTCCATTGTTCTACCTTCCAGTTCACTGATTCTTCCTCTGTCCTCTCCATTCTGATGTTGAGTTCATCTTCTGAGCTTTCTATGTAGGTTATCATGTTGTATTTAGAACTTAAAGTTTTAAAATTTCCATTTGGTTCTTCTTTATATCCTCTTTTTTTTCCTGATGCCTTCTATGTTTTTCATTTATTTTCAAGTTTATTCATAATTGCTTGCTGAAGCATTTTAAATGATGTTTTAAGATCTTTGTCAGATAATTCTAACATCTCTGTCATCATGGTGTTGGCATCTACTGATTGTCTTTTATTTATTCAGTTTGAAATAATTGTGGTTCTTGATATAACAAGTGATTTTCTGTTGAAACTGGGACATTTTTGTATTATTTAAACTTTCTGTTTAGCTGGCTTTCCTTGACATCATTTCCTTGACACCAGGGGAAGGTTGGTGGTGCACCTTCACATTGCTGACAGGAGGACACAAATTTCCAACTCAGCCCCCATCAACACCCAAGTGGGGAGGTTCCTCATTACTGCTGGGAGATGGTGAAAGTGCCGACTCTCCACTAGACCTCCTCGGACACCACTCCAGTGGTGCGTGGAAGGTACCTTACTACTCCCAGACGGAGGTAAAAGTCCAGGCGCCTTACACAGTGAGGGCAGGGAGTCTTTCACGGCCAGTGGAGATGAAAGTCCCAGATCCTTATTTGGCCTTCTCTAACACCACCCAGGTATGTTGGGCTATCTTGTTACAGCCTCACACGTGTGCAAGTCTAGCTCCCTCTTACCTTCTCCTTGTCTGGTTTCTGTGGTGTTTATCTGGAATAGAGCAGTTATTGTTTAAAAGTTTTCTGTCTTGCTAAGCTGCCCTTTTCCTGGTCATTTGGCTAGAGAGAAAAGGCTTTAGTCAGGGCTTTTTTGTTTGTGCCTATTGGTGTTTCCAAGTCTCCAGCTTTTTCTGCTCCAAATCTCTTCCAAGGACATTTTGATTCCTGTCTGAGCTTGGGAGGCTTGTGCCCACATTACACAGGGGTGCAGTGGCAGTGCTCTGAAGCAGCCTGGAAGAGCAGACTGCATGCGTGCTGTGTGCCTGGGGGGGGGTCTCCGGAATATGGAGAGAGATAATCATGACTTGTAGACAGGAACACAACATAGATAATAGAAAGTTAAAAAAAGAGAGTAGTTTGTACTTTCGTCAGGTGTATTTCTGGTGTTTAAAAAGTGATTGCCCCCCATCATTTGTCTAACCTTTATTATTTTGTTGTTGTAGTGTTGTTGTCATGAAGAGTGTATGTTCTTGCAGTCTTTTGTTTTGAATATATATACATACATGAATAAATATGTATGCATCTACTTTTAAAATCAAACAGAATCATATTAAATGTAGTTCTTGTTGTCTTATATTTTGAAATAATTTCAAACTAACAAAATGTTGCAAAAATAATTCAAAGAACTTTCATATCCCTTTGGCCATATTCACCAATTGGCTACATATTACCCCATTTCCTTTATCCTTTTCCTTCTTTCTTTCTGCCTCTGTATACACATACATATCTATTATGTAGCACATATTCTACACTTAGTATTTTGTATATCAAATACTAGATTTTACTTAGATTTTGTGTATCATGTTATATTACATATTGCTATATTTGATTTTGTCTTTCCTTAATTATTTGAGAGTAAATCACAGATATGATGCCCCTTTACCCCTAAATACTTTCATGTATATTTTATAAGAATAGGACATTTATTTGCATAATTAGTCCAATTAACATTGATACAATAATATTATCTAACCTACAAACATTGTTCAAATACTGCCAATTGTCCCAATAATAGTTTTTGGCATTGTTTTTTCTGGTCCAGTATCTAATATGGAATCCTGCATTGTATTTAATGTTCACATCTCTTTAGTTTTCTTTAATCTACAGCAATTCCTCAACCATTATTTGTCTTTTTTGACTTTAGCATTTTTGAGGAATACAGGCCAGGTATTTCATAAAATGTCCCCCAGTTTGGGTTTGTCTGATGTTTCCTCCTGATTAGGTCCTTCTAACACCACGGAAGTCATGTTGTGTCCTTCTCTATGCATCTCAACAAGAGGCACTTGATGTCAGTTGGTCCCATTTTTAGCAATCTTAACTTTTATCTCTTGGTTAAAGTGGCGACTTCCAGGTTTCTACACTGTAACGTTACTATTTTCTCCTTTGTAATGAATAGATAGTTTCTGGAGCAATATTTTGAGACTATGGAAAAAATATCCTTTACCTCATCAAATTTTTACTCACAAGTTTTAATATCCATTAATGATTCTTGCCTGAATCAATTGTTAATGTGATAACTGCAAAAAGGTATTTTCTCATTTTAATCATCCATTCTATGTTATTAGTTGGCATTCTATTACAAGGATGTGCTTTCTTTTTATGTACTTTTTTCACTTAGAAAATCTAATAATATCTTTTGCAATATTGCAGTGCAATTCTGGTGCTAACCACCTAGAATTATCACTGATTCCAAAGTTTAATGGCACAGCCCTCAACAAGACTGCCCTCACTTCAGATGGCAGCCACACTTTGGGAGTCCCCAGGTCACTCACTCTTCCAGCCAAGCTGAAAATTTGGGGGTTCTCATGACCCCCTCAGGTTTGATAATTTGCTAGAATGGCTTGCAGAACTCAGAAAAATACTTATGATTACAGTTGTATTATAAAGGATACGGATCAGGACCAATCAAATGAAGGGAATATTTCTTCCCTACAAGTCTTCAGTGGCTTGTGCTTGGTGCCAGGTCGTATGTTGAGTTGGGCAATGGAGGCACAAGTCACAACTGGGGAGCAGACCTGCTGCTCATCCAGGCACAGGGAATGGCATTGCAAAGACACAGAGGCATAAACAACATGGTGCAGTCCTTCAGCATGATCAAGCGTTGGCCAGAAGCAGGTGACAGCATGTGGAGAATGAGGCTGTGGTGTTGGGCTCTGAGCCTATTCGCACTTTGTTCTATGGGCCATGAGCGAGCAGAGCCTGTGCAAGTAAGTGAGCAGAGGAGTGACAAGATCATAGTATGCGACATAATTAGATTTTTGTGCATAGTGGAGGTTGGACTGCAGGGACAGGAGGCTCGGAGACTGCTGGGGGTTTTTAAAGACAAAGCAAGAGATGAAGACACAAACGAAGGTGGGAGCTGTAGGCATGGAGAGCAGCGGTGGATCAGGGTGAGGAGAGATGTTCCAAGAGAGGCATCGAGAAGACCACACAGGGATGTCTGAATTCCCTCTCTGAGCTCTGGATCACACCCGTTAGAAGTCCTCTCATTGGGATCAGCCTTAGGGACCAATGCGCCTTCTCTTCCCATTTTATCTGGTTGCTAATTTCCCCCAACAGGATAACCCGAAGAAAACCACATAGAGAGACATTGTCATTAAACTTCTGAAAACTAAAGACAAAGAAAAATCTTGAAACTAGGGCAGATGCAATGTAGCTGATTTACAGAGTTAATAATAACTCCACAAGTGTATGCAGAGCTGCGTATTCTTCATTAATGTGCTATTTTTGCCAGGTTTTTGGTATCAAAGTTATACTGGTTTCAGAAAAGGAATTTGGAAGTGTTCCTTTTTTCTCTATGCACGGAAATGCTTTAAATAGCTTTGGAGTTATCGTTTCTCTAAGGATTTGGTTGAGTTCACTTATGGGCCTGGTGATTTTTTTAAAAAAACATCTTTATTAAGGTGTTCCCATGAAATTATCACCACAGTCAGCATGGCAGATATTCCCATCACTCCCCAAAGTTTCCTCATGCCCCTTGGCAATCCATCCCTCCTCCACCCCTGTGCCTGGTAACCCTGACCTGCTTTCTGCTATTATAAATTAGTTTGCAAGTTCTAGAATTTATGTAAATGGAATAAAACAGTACGTACTCTTTCTTTGTCTGGCTTTGTTCACTTAGCAGAATTATTTTGAAACTCAGCCATGTTGGGTGTATCAATAGTTCATTCATTTTTATTGCTGATAGAATTCCATGGTATGAATATACCATTTGTCTACACATTCACCATTTGAGAGACACTTGAGTTGTTTCCAGTTTGGGGATATCATAAGTAAACATTCATGGGCACGTCTGTGTGTGTATATAAGTTTTTTTTCTTCTCTTGGATAAATACTTAGGAGTGAAAAGATTAGGCTGTATAGTAGATAGATAGATATATATATATATATATATATATATATATATATTTAAGATTTTATTGGGGAAGGGGAACAGGACTTTATTGGGGAACAGTGTGTACTTCCAGGACTTTTTTCCAAGTCAAGTTGTCCTTTCAGTCTTAGTCGTGGAGGGCGCAGCTCAGCTCCAGGTCCAGTTGCCATTTTTAGTTGCAGGGGGCGCAGCCCACCATCCCTTGCGGGAGTCGAACTGGCAACCTTGTGGTTGAGAGCCCACTGGCCCATGTGGGAATCGAACCGGCAGCCTTCAGAGTTAGGAGCATGGAGCTCCAACCGCCTGAGCCACCGGGTCGGCCACAGTAGATGTGTATTTAACTTTTTAAAAAACTGTCCAACTGTTTTCCAAAATGGCATTTGCATTTTACATTCCCACCAGCAGCGTATGAGAGTTCCAGTTGTTCTATATCCTCACCAACACTCGGGATATGGCCAGATCTTGGCGATGATGTTTTTAGTCTGACACCAAAAGCAAATGCAACAAAACAAAAATAAATAAGTTGGACTACAACAAACTGAAAAGCTTCTGCACAGCAAAGGAAACCATCAATAAAATGAAAACACAAATTGTGGAATGGAAGAAAATATTTGCAAGTCATTTATCTGATAAGGGGCTAATATCCACAATATATGAAGAACTCATACAACTCAATCACAAAAAAATAAACAATCTGATTAAAAAGGGGCAGGGTCTGAATAGACATTTTTCCAATGAAGGTACACAGATAGCCAACAGGTACATGAAAAGGTGCTTAACATCATTAACCATCAGGGAAATGCAAATCAAAACCACAATGAGCTATCATTTGTTACAATGGCTATTATCAAAAATACAAGAACTAACAAGTGTTGGCAAGGATGTGGAGAAAAAGGAACATTTATGCACTGATGGGGGGGACGTAAATTGGTGCAGCCCATTTGGAAAACAGTATGGAGGTTCCTCAAAAAATTAAAACTAACATGATCCAGCAATTCCATTTCTGGGTATTAATCCAAAGAAAACAAAAACACTAACTTCAAAAGATTTATGCACCATGTTTATTGCAGCATTATTTACAGTAGCCAAGACATGGAAACAATCTTGGTGTCCATTAATGGATAAATAAAAAGAAATTGTAATATGAGGTGTGATCAAACAATATGATGAATGTTTAAATTTAAAAAAATTATTAACCGTAAAAGGTACATTGCCATTCATCCCCCTCAAAGTATTCCCCCTTGCTTTGAACACACTTATCCCCTTGTTCTTGCCACTTTCTGAAGCAGTTCTGGAAGTCCTCTTTTATGAGTGTCTTTAGTTATGTTGTCATGGCTGCCTCCATGTCCTGAATCATTTTGACTTTGGGGAAGAGCCAGAAGTCACGGTGCCAGATCCGGTGAGTCAGGTGGATGAGGACACACTGTAATGTTTCTATTTGACAGAAATTGCCATATACCAGAAGCTATGTGTGACACCGAGCGTTTTCATGATGGAGGATAATTTATGGCACACTTTAAAACACACCTTCTCTCAGCCGTAGCTCACACCCGACTGACTGCACCAAACAAGTTGAAACTTGTCACACACTGTTACTAAGATTCAATGCGCTGCTTCCTGTGTTGAAGCTCCCTCCCTGCCTTTCTGTTGGCTGGCACTCGGCAGCAGCATTCACGGTATTTGTTGATCACAATGGAAAGACTCTGTGTCACTCATTGCTTCTGGTACAGCAATTTCTGTCAACGGTGTTTTCTCATCTACCTTATTCACCGGATCTGGCACCGTGTGACTTCTGGCTCTTCCCCAAAGTCAAAATGTCCATGAAAGGTAAACATTTTGAATCAATTCAGGACATTGAGGCAGCCACGACAGTGCAACTAAAGACACTTATGAAAGAGGACTTCCAGAACTGCTTCAGAAAGTGGCAAGAATGATGGGATAATAAGTATGTTTGAAGCAAGGGGGGTTATTTTGAGGGGTATTAATGGTAATGTGTCTTAACAATTTTTAAAAATTTAAACATTCACCATATTGTTTGATTGCACCTCGTATATATCACAATAACACTCCAATATAACAGTCATATATAGAGGGTGCCAGAAAAAGGTATACACATTTTAAGAAAGGAAACAACTGTATTAAAATTGTAATACTCACTATATACCAATAACAAAAGATGAATACAAGTCATGTGTATACATTTTTTGGCATACCCTGTATATATTCATATATATGTGTGTGTGTGTGTGTGTGTGTGTGTGTGTGTGTGTGTGTGTGTGTATATATGAATATTATTCAGCCATAAAAAGAAAATCTTGCAATTACATGGGTGGACCTTGAGGGCATTTATGGTAAGTGAAATAAGTCAGACAGAGAAAGACAAATACCATATGATCTCTCCTATATGTGGAGTCTAAAAATCATAAACACCCAGAAAAACAAAGAGCCAAGCTCAAAGATACAGAGAACAGGTTGGTGGTTGCCAGAGGTAGAGAGTAGGTGGTGGGAGAAATGGATTAAGGAGGTAAAAAATGAAGAAAATGGTTTAAAATATTTCTTAAAGTCACTAATTTCAGGCTGTTTTGTTACACAGCAACAACTAACTTATACACCATGTAAAATGTTTAGCACAGTAATCACAGCTTAATTAATGAAAGCCATGATGATGATTATGATGATGATGACAGGGACCGTCCATGCTCAGGTCACTGTTGGGAATATAAGAAAAGGTGGTTTTCACGATCTCTGCCCTAAAGGAACTTGTGCCGCGACATTATTCACAGGAAAAGAAAGGCAGCAAATAATTACTTCCAATGAACTCCCAGTCATTTATTTATTCTTCAAAGTCTTGACCAATTATGAAGACCTTAAGCCTCTACTAAGGAGATTTGATTTCATGTCCACCTTGAAGAGCCACTGATAGGTTCTAAGCTGGAAGTGGTGGGGTAAGAGCTGTTAGAAAGATCCTGCAGTTAGTAGGAAGGATCAGATGGCCTGAGGGAGGGAGAATGATGGTGTCAGTCTTCTCCTTAGACCTCCCATAGCTTCCATGGCTCTTGGAATACGCTCCAGACTACTCAGACCCCACAGGGCTTGGTGTGACTTGCCCTTCACCCTGTTGAATGGTTCTCCTTTGTTCTCACTCTGCCCCAGCCACACTGGCTTCTCTTCGTTTCTTCGGCATACCCTGGTTTGTCTTCCCTCAGTACCTTTAGACATGCTGTTATGTTGCCTTCCCTCCTTTCCTATGTCACTTGTGCTCATTTTTCAGATCTCTGTAACTCAGGTGTCACTAAATCCTTAGTCTAAACCAGATCACCCTGATATACCCACCTGAAAAACCCTGAGATTTTCTTTTGTGGCAGTTACCGTGGTTTAGACTGTCATCCAGGGTGTCATGCTGGGTGTCATGCGGGGTCTCTGCTCCTGCTCCCTACATGAGAACACAGGATATGGTGAGGCCAAAAAGGAACACCCACGGACCTATCGATAGGGGAGTCACACCACTATATTCTTGTATTCTTGCTGGTGGCTGGGCAAGACACAGGAAGCAGGAGCCACACGACTGCAATCCGTTGTCCACTTTCCTGCCATCCACAACTCGCAATCCGCACTTGCTAGCCACCATCTTCTTGCTAGCCCCCGATTTCTGCTAGCGTAGCCTTGGCAGTTATATTAGTGGCCAATGGCTCACTGGTTACAGCTGATGTCCAACTAATCACAGCTGATGGCCATCCAATCAGCTGATGGCCATTTACTACCAGAGCCAGCACCTTTCCACGTGAGGCCGAGAGTCTGGAAACTGCACTGCTGGCTCTGTCCCCACAAGACTTACCTATGTAATAGATGGGTGATGCTTCAATGGGTATCCGCCACCAGCCTGTGAGCTCTGCTCGTCTGTATTGTTCATTACTATACCCCAGAGCTTGGCACAATTCCTGGTATGTACAGAGCATGAACAAAATAGTTGTAAAATGAAAGAATTCCCTTGACTGAAATTCTGTGGGGCAGACTATGCATGCACAGTCTGGAATCTCTCTGTCCTGAAATGATATGGGAGGAGAGAGAGGCCACAATCCTTAGAGCTTTTCCCTCGGGAGACAAATTGGTCGCTCCGTGGAAGTGTCGCCCAGCACCCCGGCACCAGTTTTATAGCTGGAGGACACATTTAATCTGGCCAGTAAACAATCCATTCCACCAGCATATGCCTGAATGGAAGATCCTTAAAGAGAGACCAACGCTGATGTGGAACATTGAGTTCCCCAACCTCAAGGACACAGAATTCTCCTGGAGGGTTTTAATCATCTATTTGAATAAGGAATGTTTTCCCCAAGCCTTGCTTCATAAACAAGTCTGTGAGCAGAGGCAAACAAACAGCCCCTGTGTGGACATCTAACATCTGGAAGATTTCATCTGGGCAGCAGCAGGGAGACTTCACAGAGAAACACACAGAGCTAAAAGCAACAGAAACCTTTGTGGCCCTATGCTATTGCCCCACATTTGACAGTCACTGACATCTATCCAGTTTCTCCTCCAGAATCCCTCTTCTCCCTTAGAGCTCCTCGCTCATATATAGCTATTGGTGGGATTTCATGTCCATCTTTCCATCTCCCACTAGATGGTACATTCCATGAGGGCACAGACAGATCTTGCTCACCCATTGTTTCCCCACCTATAGCTCGGTGTTTGGCACAGAGCTGGCTCTATAAATATTTGCTGATTGGATGAGCCAAGGGGAGGGAGACAGAGAGACTGAGATAAGGAAAGGAACACACCGAGACAGATCACTGCATGGGACCCCACTGAGGTAGCCATTTTGCCTTTTACTGGATTTTCAGCACTCACATCTACATCCCTGTGAGGACGACCTAGATGCCACACTTGTCCTTGAAGCTCCCTGACCTTCAGCTGTGCCTGCTTCCAATGAAGACCTGCTTCCCTTGTGCTGACTTCCTTGTGCAATCCTAAAAGTGTCCCCAACGCTATGTGGTTATTCCTTCTTTGTGTGTCAGCCTCACACCAAGGACTGGGAGCATTTGGAGAGCAGGAACCTGCTGTCGACAGGCTCACCCTCCAGTCTCCCACACCTGTCCCCAGCAGGCATGGGTCAATTGGGTGAGTTGATTCTTTACTTCATTTTTCCTACCAGGAAGTGTTCAAGGGCATGACAGTGTGCTCACACCCTTCGTTTGTGTTTGGGACAATGGCCCCAGCCTCTGGAATCCCCGTCCTCCTGGTTGTGGTCTGTTGAGAAAGCTGTGGCAGCACTGTCCACTCCTGTTGAGGAGCTGTGCTGTTAAACAGGACAGAAGGGGAGCTGAAATCGAGAAGCCCAGGTCAGGAAGTGACGGAGGGTACCCTGTGTGCTGGCCAAAGCCCATGGGTCCTAAATGGGAAGACTGTTCACACCGTGGGCCCAGAGGCATTTGGACAGTGAAGCTCTTGGACAAGAGGTGCAGGGCTAAGTCTGTGAATAGCGCAAAGGTGTGGGAGGACCCCTCGGGGCTGGTGTGCTGTGAGACCCGTGGGCGGGCATGGTGTGTGTCTGTTGCACAACTTCCCAGTGGTCATTGAACTTGGACTGAGTGACCAAAACCAAGATCCTCCTGCCTCCATCTTCCTTCCCAGCAGGCTGAAGGCCCAGGGTCTCAGCTGAGTGGATCACATAAGAAGCCCAGTTTAAGACTTGAGGGATGGCACCACGTCTGGATTGTGCTAGAAGTTCTCTCATCCGTTGCCAAGACGGTTTCCTTTGAGGACAGCCCTGACCACATGTTGGCCTTGCCTCCGGGGGGTTGTGCAGGATGGCTGGACCTGCAGCCCCTTCCAGGGCCTGATGTTGGCCTGCGAGCTCATCCCTGAGAGCCGGGACTTTTCCATCTTTTTGTTCCCAGACAGCCTTGTCTGGAGCCCTAGACCTTTAGGAATGTTTTCCCTGGGTGCCAGGTTGCCACTATTGAGGTCTGAGTTCTCTTCCATTCCCTCTGGCTGGAATGTGGTTCTGAGTGTGGGTGGAGGAAGTCGTGAGCATGGTTCTCGTTTGCATCCTTGACGACTCTCCAGCAAGAAAAGAGGTCAGGACTTGTTGTCTGTTTTTGCTGTCTCTTCTCGGCATGGGGATTCTAGTGACAGGGAAGTGGGTCTTTGAAGAACGGGGCGGAAGCAGAGCTGGGTTTTACTTCTTCTGCCACCCCTACCTTCGTTTCATGCCATGGCATTGCCAGCCTCTGTTGGGTGTAGTTAAAATCTTATTTTTGAGCAGGTTCTGGTTCTGCTGCTCACTCACTGTGTGACCTGACACCACTCACTTGCCATCTCTATGCTTCAGATTCCTCACCCAGCTGTGCCTCTTCTGACTTAGCATTTCAAGCCTTCTCTGTACTCCAAACCTGCCAGTCCCAGGAAAGGCGTCACAATTTTCCTTGCTTTTCAAAAACAAAGGACAGAGACGGATATGCGATCTCCCCTCCTCAACATGAGCCCCGGTTTCTCTGTAGGTGGAGTTAGCATGATGGTTCCTCCTGGGCTGTAGAGAGGAAGACATGTGGGTCAAGCTTGAAAGGGATTTGCAAACTGAAATGGGTGATGCAAATATTTACACCAACATCTGCCCCAATCCTCTCCCAGGTGTCACCCTCTGTATTGTATCTTCTGTTTGCCTGTTTCCCCCACAACACTCTGCTCTTTGGGTGTGTCCTCCCTCGACAGGCCTGGCTGTAGTGACCAGTCTTTCCATTCAGAGAGCGTTAGGTGCACCTGGCCCTGTGCTAACTGGTGCCTGTGTGTGAGCACAGCTCTGTGATCACCTCCACTTCAAAGATGGGGAGACTGAAGCACAGAGAGTTTACACAACAGCTCTGGCCGTGGTTCTTATTCCTCCCCCCCAGCTCAGCTCTCAGCTGTGCCGCGGTAAGCTGGTGTGTGTGTACAGGTGTGTGTGTTGGGTTGTCTGTGTTGTGTATGTGTTTGTTGGTTCATGTGTGTGTTTGGTGTGTGTGGGCATATTGGTAGGTGTGTTTGTGTTTGGGTGTGTGTTGGTGTGTGTATGTGTGTTTGGTGTATGTTGGTGTGTCTGTGTGTATTGGTGTGTGTTGTTGTGTGTTTGGTGTGTGGGTTTATGTTTGTATGTCTGTTGGGTATGTGTGTATTGGGGTATGTGTGTGTTGGTATGTTTGGTGTGTGGGTGTGCGTTGGTGTGCTTGTGTTTTGTGTTGTACGTTGGTATGTGTGTGTGTCTTTTTGTGTCTGTGTGTGTCGAGTGAATATACTACTGCGTATAGAGCCCTGGGCCAGAAATATAGTAAGTTCTCAATAAATGTGGGTTATTATAAAGGCTTAGGACTTCTTTTTTTTTAACCTTATTTTTCTTATCAAGACCCAACATTCAGTAAAGCACACAGATGTTCACTGTAGAGTTTGACCATTTTCACATGAGTATACCTACATGTAACCACCACCCAGATCAAGATATTGGGCACTGCCAGCTCCCTAGCAGGTTCTCTCTAATCTCAGCTTCTCACTCTTCTGACTTCTGTCTTTATGGATTGGTTGCGCCTCGTTTCAGACTTCACATAAATGGAATCATACAGTGTATAGTCTTCTGTGTTTGGTTTCTTCAATTCCATAGATTGCCTGTGAGGTTAACCCATGTTGCTGTGTTTAGCAGCAACTTTATTCTTTTAACCACTGCGTAGTACTGCTCTGTATGAACTCACCGCCATGTACTTATCCATTCTCCTGTCGATGGGCATTTGGGAGGCGGCCAGTTTGGGCTATCATGCAGAAAGCTTCTGTGAACAAGGCTTCTGTGGACATAAGTACTGATTTCAGTTGGGTATCAGCCCAGAAGAGAATTTGCTGGGTCAGAGGGTGTACCTGTCTTTGGCTTTAATAGATGCTGCCAAACAGGTCTCTGAAGTAGTTTAAAGTTATGATCCAAACAGCGATCGCTGAGAGTTCTAGTTGCTCCATATCCACATCCTCGCTGTCACAGGTTGGTTTCTCCAGAAGCAGATTATCTGGTGGAGTTTGGGTTACAAGACACCTGTTAGGGACCAGCCCCTGTGAAGAGAAAGGAAAGAAGCAGGACTAGGCAGAAAGAGAATTTGATCTGTGACACAGGCCAAGGGAGCCCCAGTCAACCTAGCAGGGAGGGAGCCCATCACAGTGACCCCCTGGGGAGGAACCGGCCTACCTCCAAACCCTGCCTCACTCGGTCACCGGATGTGGACTGTCCTGGGGGGGCCATGGGCTCGGGCAGGGCAGCTTTCAGTAGCAGAGGCAGGTGTTGAAGGAGCTCGTAGCTGCCTGCTGAGGCACTCCCCTTGAAGGGGCATCTCTCAGTCCACCACATCACACTAGCCGTTGAGCAGGGCTGGGGTGGTATCCTACTGAGATTTTCGTCGGCGTTTCTGTGATGACTCAAGATGCTTTTGTGCTCGTGGGCCATTTGAGTGTCCTTGTTTGTGTAATGCCTGTGCAAGTCTTTTGCCCAGCTTTAAGATTGGGATGTTTATCTTTTTCCTATTCATTTATAAAAGTTCTTTATATATTCTGGACATGAGTTCTTTTTCACAGGTGTGCTGCACACATCTTCTCTCAACCTGTTTTATTTAGGAAAAATTCGCCTACCCCAGGGTCCTTTTCTAGAAGATTTACACGTTAGGTCTATGATCCACCTCAAATTAATCTTTGTCTATGGTATGAGGTAGGTTTATCTTTTCCCCCTTATAGCTATCCTGTTGAGCTAATACCATTTGCTAAAAGACCACTTTCCCCATTGAATTGCAGTGCCTCATTATTGTAATTCAGGAGGTTGGATATGTACCGGTCTCCTGGGCTCCCTGTTCTGCTTGATTTGACTACGATTATGCTGTACCACACTGTCTTACTTACTGCAGATTTATGAAAACTCTTGACATCTGGAAGTTTAAGTCCTCCAGTTTTGTTCTTTTTTTAAGATTGCCTTGCCTATTTCATGTCCTTTGAATGCCCACGTAAATTTTATAATCAGCATGCCAATTCCCCCAGAAATACTTCCTGGGATATTGATTGGGTCTGCATTGAATATACAAATCAATTTGGGGAGAATTGACATTTCAATATTATTGTGTTGGCCAATCAATCAATGAACATGGTTTAATCCTCAATTTTTTTTAAGTCTTCCTTAATTTTTCTGCTATGTTTTGTAGTTTTTAGCATAGAGGTCTTATACGTCTTTAGTCAGATTTATTCATAAGTACTTGATTATTATAAATAACATTTAATTTTTTTAATTTTCTAACTTTTGCTAGTATATAGAAATTCAGTTGATTTTTGTTATATTGATTATATCCAGCAACTTTGCTAAATTTATTCATTCATTCTAATAGTTTATAGATTATTTGGGGTTTTTCCATGCACAGTATTATTATCTGAAATAATGACAGTATGTTTCCTTTCCAATGTTTTTTCTCTTTATTTCTTGCCTTGTCAAAATGACTAGGTCCAATGTTGAATAGAAATGATAGTGGTGGATATTCCTTTCTTATTCCTATCCTTAGGAGAAAAGCATTCAATATTTCATCAGTAATGATGATGTTAGGTGAGAGAGAGAGAGAGAGAGAGAGAGAGAGACCCTTTATCTGATGATTAAGAAAGTTCCCTTTGATACTCTATTTTTTCTGAGAGTTTTTATCATGGATGGGTGGTGAATTGTAACATTTTTCTTTATCTATTGATTTTAGCTCACATCTACAGATGCAGCTCTCAAAAGCTGGGAGGTGGTTTGTGGCTGGTCTCAGGCCAGAGATTTCAGAGGGAGTTGTGCCCTGGTGGGGGCCAGATGACATGGCTGCAGGAGGGCAGGCGTGTTGGGTACCCCTGGAGAAATGAGGCAGTGACATGTGCTCACCCATCTCAGGAGTCCGTGTGCATTCCTGCTCTGCTCACTCCCAGGAAGGACTTGGGATCTGTTTTCTGAGTGGAAACCATTATCTTTTATACAATCCTGTGCCAATGCTAGGCATCATGGGGGGACACACGGCACAAGTACTGACCCTTCAGGGCTCTGAGGTGTCCCCAAATGTCATGTCATCCTATAGCCTTTAGGAGGAACCAGATTTGGGCTAGAACCAGTGGGCCTGTATCTCTTTCCTCAACCCCCATAGTATCTCCCTGCCAGGGAACAAAGGCCCTTGGGAGTAGTTGCATCATGTACAAACAGGGAAAGAGCAGTGGAAAATGATCAAACGATTTCCATCCTCATCCATTTCATCCCCTGCCTAGTTGTCTTGTGGATTCTTGGCCTTCCCAATGTGGTCTGGGAAGACTTAGAAAGTTTTCTTCCAGAGCCCCAGGAAGCCAAGAACAGGAGCTGCCTCAGGCTATTTCTGTCCCTGGGTCCCCTTCCAAAGGATTTCTGGGTAGATGAGAGAGATTGTGGCTTGTGGGCTGTCACGGGAGAGGGCCTATCATTTCAGATTTCTGGCGTGGCTCAAATATTCAAATTCTCCCATTTCCGCACTAGATACCTCAGTCCACTGGGAGTAAAGGCTGTGCCTCCAAAGAATGGCCAGAGCATTTGCTGCTTCTGCTGCCTCTGCTTGGGCTCCATCACTGTTTTCCAAGGAAAGTCTCTGTTCCAGCCAGACTAGTGTGGAAGTTAGGAAAGTTTGGGTTACAGGTGACAGAAAACGGATGGCAAACTAGCCCAACCCTCAAATACGAGGGATTTATTGGTTCACAGATCTAAAAAGTCTAGGGAGAGATGGCTTCAGGTGTGGCTGAATCCAGGTGCTCAACAATTGTCATCAAGAATGTGACTCTCTCTGTCTTTGGCTCTGGTTTCTTCTGTAAGGACTTCATTCTGAGGCAAGCTCTTCTCTTGCAGTGGCAAAGAATATCTAGGCATATGTCCTCACAAGTTGGTAACTCCAGTGGTAAGACAATACAGCTTTTCAATAGATGAGGCAAAACTCCCAGGAAAGGCTCTCATTGGCCAGGCTCAATTCACACTCCCATATTGAGAATGAGCCCCATTGGAAGCATCTGGTCTGAGAATGTGAGAAGAGTGCATCCTGAGAGGGAAAAAGGGTGTTGCAACCAGAATTAAGTGTGCCAGGCAGGCAAAGCCACCGGGTGCCACCTCCTGCAGCTGCCTCTGCCCACCATCAGGCCTTTGTTCAAATGTTTCCCTTTGTGGAATGTTGTTCTCGTTCCCAGGCTTAATGCTTCACTTCCTTCAATCCTCCCCTCCCCTGGAAAGCCTTCCCTGGCCTTCCAGCTCACACACACCTCCTCCTGCTTTGAACTTACCATGTGCCAATGGCCTACACATTTGATTTGATTTTAAAGTAATGTAACTGGATTGCCTTCTTCTGATCACATCAAGATAATGCTTGTTCCTCAGACAAATCAGAAAATACAAAGATGAAATCCCATTACCCACAGAGGCTCCTCTGGGGGAGGTGATACTGTGCCCAGGCCTAAAGTGTGAGTAGAAATAAAACAGGAGAGGAGCAGGGCCAGGAGTGTTTCAGGGTAGGGAACCAGTGACATGAGAAGACTCAGGGGGTCTGAAGAAGTGACAGGAGTTCAGTGAGCAGGAATGGAGTGAGAGAGGGTCAGAGGTATGGAGGAGGTGGGCAGAGGCTTGAGGGCCGTGGTGAGGAGATTGGCTTTTATTCTACATGAGACAGGAAGCCATTGGAGGACCTTAATCAGGAAGGCAATGTGTTCTGGTTGGCATTTGGGAAAGCCATCCGGCTGTGGCGTGGAGAAGGCAGAGAGGCAAGGCTGAAACTCGGGAGGCCATCACGCTCATCCAGGCTAAAGAAAATGCTGGTTCTGCCCAAGGTGGTGGTCCTGGGAAGCAGAGAAGCAGGGCTATGGTGTGGAGGTTGTGGGGTCGGGGAGAGGAGTGAAGTGATTTCTAGTCTTCTGGCTTGAGTAGATGTGTGGATGGGGTATATATTCTGCCACGGGGATGACAGAGGGTTGCAGACATTCTCTTTAGATGGACACCAAAAATGAGTTTATACTCACATTTTACGTAAGCATAGAATCGTTTTGATGAGTGCTTTTTACCCCCATTAAACTGATCATTTTTCAATATCAGTAATAAACTGAGGGTTGCTAGATGTGTGTGGGGGGGGGATAAGGGGGAAGGTGAGGGGATTAGAAAATAGTCAGTAACCACAAGATGGCCACGGGGTTTTGAAAAATAACTTGGGGAATGTAATCAATAATGTTGTAAAGATTTTGTAGGGTATCCGATGGACACTTGTCTCATTAGGGAGACCACCTCAGGGATGATGTAGATGCCTGATCACTGCACTGTACACTTGCAGCTGAAGCTGAACAATAATGAATGTCAACTACAAGTTTATGTGTGTGTGTGTGTGTGTGTGTGTGTGTGTGTGTGTGTGTGTGTGTGTATGTATGCTTACAAGAAGCGGAGTACAGCATTAGGAATAGAGACAGTGGAAATGTAATGGCTGTGTGCGATGTCAGAGGGATAGTGGATGGGGGGAGGGGGGCTCACACAGTGTGAGAGATAGAAATGATACATGTCTAAGTATTACTTTGTCTTGTGCATCTGAAACTAATAAAAAATAATAATAATAAATCTTCATAACATCCTTGGCAATGCCTGCGTATTATTCCATATGATGTGCTATAATTTTTTAACCAATCTCCCACAGGAACACTTAAGTTGTTTCTGTACTGCCCATTTAGTACTTGATTAGTCACCAGATTGCTTTGTTTCTCAGTTATTTGTCCCATTATCTCATCTATAATTTCCTAATCCAGGAACAGCAATCTCTTTCTGCTCCTTTCCTTGGCATCTTGTATTTTGGCCACTAGATGGTGGTGTTGCATAGTATCCCCCAGTGGTTCCAACCCACTCCAGTCTCAGCCCTGGGAACTGAGGAGAAGGGCACCCAACCTCCCAACTCTGACCTCCACCCAAAACAGAAGAGGACAGCCTTCCTCCGAGACCTGTGGTGGGGGGACCTCATATTCTCGGTGCCCAAAGAACTCCTACTCTAGTGATGACTTGCTACCCAGTTGCAATGGATGTTTCCACGCTTCCCTGCAGGGATGAGGGGTTGGCCCCTTGGGCAGTGGCTTCTGAAATGTGGTATCCAAATTGCTGATGGTGCTGGAGATGGTTTGAGGGGGTGCCAGGACCTACATTACAAAGCTTATTTGTTTTTTGTTTTAAGAAAAATGTTTGTTCTTCAAATCCATGACTTCACAGATACTATTTTTATTTAGAATGAGGTTAAAAGAAAAAGTTTTAAAATTTGAAATTTAAAGAAAAACTGTATATCACAGATAAATCATTGGCTTCATTGCAAATCATGGTCTTCTAACAGTGGGTCTAGATGAGAAAGTGTGATGGATTCATAAAATCTTAGAATGACTGAATATAAAAACTTAGATCATGGAGAATAATCTTAAACTCTTGGAGCCCCAGTGTAGTCTTTGAAACATTGTATCTTTGGCTGCATTTTCAGAAATATGGTGTGACAGGTCTGCTTCAGATCCCTTCTTTGGCAGAGGAGGAAATTAAGTCCAAAAAGGGAGACTGAATGACTTGCAGGAAGCCCTGCTGAACGGTGGCCCTGACGCTCTTACCTTCTTACTCCCGCCTTCTGTCTCACCTTTCCCTGGTGACCTTAGCTCTCCCTCTGCTTCACGATGCTCAGGGCTTCCAGCTGTGGCCCACCAAGCAGCCTCATACCAGCCCTTTCTTTTCTCTTTATCAACACTTACTCATCCTGTCTCCTTCACAGGAGCTTCTTCTCTATGCTGGCAAATCTGAGGGGTTAATTAATCCATATGCCGCATATTAATTGGCAAATGAGTGATTTATATAAACACATGTCCTCCCTCGCAAATGACATGTGCCTCCTACAGAATGCTGCAGAAGGTCAATGGACACAGGGTGATACTGATGGTAAAATGTGAGCGTCTGGCATCTTGGGTGTCCTTCAAATCACCACCTATGTAGAGCCTCAAGTTTTGCTCTTCTTTCCCACCTGAGAATGAGGAGATTAGATTTGGGATTGTAGAGATTGGACACCCAGGGAAAACTCCTTGCTGTTGTGTCCTTCCTAATCTCAATGTTCAGATGTCTAACTGAAGATCAAACTCATTAGCTTCTCAAGTACTGAATGTTTAGAAATCCTTCCCATCTTCCATGACGCAGGTGTCACCACCTCTAGGGAGCCTTCCGGGATTACCCCCCCCCCCAGAACTGAACATCTTCCAAGGGCCTCATATCAGTACGCCTCATTTGTCTCCTAGCTGTATGCTCCAAATTGTGTTCACTAATAATCTCTGTGGGATGATTATTCCCTCAGTGTCCTTCTAATGTGTTAGAATTAGTGACCCAGACTTTGCCAACACAGGGAGCAGTTCAAAATGCTGTGGCTTGCAGAAAACCAAAGGATTTACTGGAGTGGTCACTCCTCACCTGAGCCAGAGAGTTCTTCTGGGAATGAGGGCCCAATGTTGCCAAATCTTTTGGTTTTTCTGGAAATCTGGACGTTTGAAGTAAAATCTACCAATTTAAAATATTGATAATTATTTTTACATAAAAACCGCTCCTTTCAGGCCAAGTAAAGCACATGGACAGATCTGGCCCTTGAGCCAATACTTTGAGGCCTCTGCTTCAGGCCCTTGTTGATTTGAGTGTGTTGGGTGTTGGGGTTCGTATGGTCACAGATGACACGGTGGTTTTGGCAGCCTTAATGGCTGCCCTTACCATTTATTTATCCGCTCACTGCCTGTTAGAGCATCTTGAACCCTACATTATTGAAGGCTTGCTGCAGAAGTCAAGTGTGTCAGTTTTAAAACAAGATTCCCAGATTCTTTGACACTCCTTCCATCAAAACGTAGGATACAACCTAGACTCCTCCTTCCCCTTGAATTTGGACCCTGTGGTTGCTTGGCCTATAGAGTAGAGCGGACGTAACACTGCCAGTTTCTGGACACTGGCTCTGGAACCCAGTCACTCTGCCCTGAGGAAGCCCGAGCAGCTCCTGAAGTGTCCTGTAGAGAAGAACCAAGACCCCACCCTCATCCCCAGCTGGGTGCTTCTCAGCAGCAGCACCAACTTGTCATCTGTGTGTCATCTTGGAAATGGATTTTCCAGGCTCCCCATCCAGCAGCCCCTACTGACACTGCATGGAGCAGAGATCAGCTTTGCCTTCTAAACCCTGCCTGCCCTGCAGATTAAGGAGCAAGAGAAATACCTGACATATTTAAAAGCTACTAAGTGTTGGGATTGTTTGTTTCACAGCAATAAGTAACTGGACATGGAGGGACCTGGGATCGAGTCCTGGCTCCCTTAGTCACTGACTCTAGGATCTCAGGTCCTTTTCCTCCCTGGACCTCAGTTTCCTCATTTAGGAAGGGTTTGGTCTGTCATCAAACGTTAGTGCAAATGTGGGTGACACAGTATCTGATGGGCAGCGATAGGACTAAGAAGTGGCATCACGACCTTGGAAAGCAGTCAGGCACCATCTAGGGAAGCCAAAGCTCAGACCCTGAGCCCTAGTCTTCGCACCCCTTGATCAATGTTTGCACCCAGGACAGCTGAATTGTGAGGGCAAGCAATGAGACACAGCCTCGCCACCCATCAGCGGGAGAAAGCTTTACTAAATCGTGGTTTCTTTATAGCCTGCCAGTGAATGGATTAGAGCTCTGTGGAACAATGTAGAGCAACCTCACTAACTGATGTTGAATCAAAAAAGCAAGTTGCAAGTGACATGTACAGTGTAGTCCCATTGATATAAAGATTGAGAACAAGCAAAAACCAGTCATGTTTACAGATGCAGGATCTCCAGGGAACCAGGGCAAGTACATGGGTGGAGATCCCCGGGAGAATCTGACCAGTTCCTGCTGCAGTGTGAGGGCACAGGGCTGGGGCCCAGTCCTGCCTGGACCCATCTAAAGGTGGACTAAGAGGGGGCTGGGAACATGGCCAGGCTGGTCCTGTCCTCAGGGACTTGTCCACCGAGAATAGCATGTGGCGTGAGGTGACCTGGTAGAAGTGGATTGTATGAGGTGTCCTGTAAGGGAAGGTGTCAAGGGGCCCAGGAGTGCCCATGCCGGGGTGGGGTGGGGGGACACACAAAGCACCTCTGAGAGTGAGCACCTATGTGTAGGCAGCTGCCACAGAGAGGGCTGGATGACAGGTGATGATAGCACTGCCCAGGGGGCCCTCTCCGCCCCCCTGTGCACTCCCCGCCCAGGAGGAACTAGGACTGGCCTATGTACTCACGATTAGGCCTCAGCTGGCTGGCGGGGCAGGTCTCAATTTAGACACAAAATCCAAATGTTGATTTAATTTGGACTAGGCTGGACTTCCCAATACCTACAACAAGACCTCTAAGGATGCCCGGAAGTGACCGGAAAGACCACGAGGGCTGCTGGGTAGGGCATCACCTCAGACAGACCTCATCATCTGAGAACAGTAGAATTGCTTCAGCTCGCCGCCGCCCACCAAGTCCCCCTTCAGCTCCTTGCCAGGCATCACTGATCCCCTGGGAACACCAGGCTTCCCCTAACCCGGGGAGTGGTTCTCAGGCTGGGGCTTCCCCATTGACGCCCTTCCCAGGGGTCCATGCCTGAGAAATTCATAGCCCACACATCCCCACAGTGGCCTCCCTGAAGTCATGAGAACACTGACATCTTCATAGCCAGGAGATGGCCCGCCTGTCGTCACCCCCTCAGCAGACATGGCCCCTGGTTT
This sequence comes from Rhinolophus sinicus, assembly GCF_036562045.2. Taxonomy (NCBI): domain Eukaryota; kingdom Metazoa; phylum Chordata; class Mammalia; order Chiroptera; family Rhinolophidae; genus Rhinolophus; species Rhinolophus sinicus. Next base: position 39,821,249 of record NC_133759.1, read on the forward strand.
CATCCAGTTGCTGGGTGAGGAAACTCAGGCCCGGAGAGGTCCCGTCTCAGGTTACCACTTATCCAGTGAGAGGCCAGGCTGCGTTCCTTTCTTTTGTTTGTTTGTTTTTAACGGTGGGAAATATACATAACATACAATTTATCACCTTAACCATTTGTAAGTGCACAGTTCAGTGGCATTAAATACATTCACGTTGTTTTGCAGCCATCACCACTACCCACCTCCGAAGCTCTTTTTCATTTTTCCAAAGTGAAACTGGACTCATTAATCACAGCTCTCCCTTCCCCCTCCCCTCCTGCCCCTGGCAACCACCATTCTACTTTCTGTCTCTATAAATTTGACAACTGTAAGTACCTCATATAAGTGGAATTATACAGGATTTGTTTCTTTTGTAACTGGCTTATTTCACTCAGCATAATGTCCTCAAAGTTCATCCATGTTGTCGCATGTGTCAGAATTTCCTTTCTTTTTAAGACCAAATGATATTCCATTGTATGTATAGACCACATTTTGTTTATCCATCCATCACCAGGAAAAAGGTCAATGGACACTTGGGGTTGCTTCTACCTCTTGGTTATTGTGAATAATGCTGCTCTGGAAATGGGTGTACAAATATCTCTTCAAGACCGTACTGTTAATTCTTTTGAGTATATGTACCTACCAGCGGAATTGCTGGATCATATGGCAATTCTATTTTTAATTTTTTCCTCCTGTTTTCCACAGCAGCTGCACCATTTTACATTCCCATCAACAGTGCACAAGGGTTCCAATTTCTCCACCAACACTTATTTTCTATTTTGCTGATAACAGGCCCCCTCATGGGTGTGAGGTGATATCTCATTGTGGTTTTGGTATGCGTTTCCCTAATGATTAGTGATACGGAGCATCTTTTCATGTGCTTCTTGACCATTTGCATGCCATCTTTGGAGAATCATCTATTCAAGTCCACTTTTTTTTCTTTCCCACTTATTCACCCACTTTTTCATCCAGTTGTTTGGTTTTTTTGTTGTTGTTGAGTTGTAGGAGTTTTTTTAAATATATTTTGGATATTAACCCCTTGTCATATAAGTGATTTGCAAATGATTTCTCCCATTCTATAGATTGCCTTCCCTTAGTTTCAAAAATAAGCCTCTTTATTAAGGTATAATACATAGAGGAAAATGCATGGAACACAAGGATACAGCTTGATGTGTTGTCACAAAGTGAGCACACCTTTGTGACCGAAAGTCCCTCCCCTTCATCCTCACTGCCCATTCTCTCATCCCTAGAGGTCACCAGTATCCTGACTCTACCACCATAAGTTAGCTTTGCCTATTTTAAAACTCTATGTAAGTGGAATATCACAGTACGAACTCTTATTCCTGGCTTCTTTTGCTCATCGCTTTTGGAGATTCATCATTGCATGTAATTGTAATTTGGTCTTGTTTATTGCTATGTAATATTCCATGAATGGGTCTGCCACGCATCACCCTTCCACCTGTTGATGGACATCTGGACTATCCCCAGGTGCTGACGATGCTGAATTTCTGAAGCTGCTGTTGACAGTGGGTTGCTGTAGGAGGAGGGCACTATTATGCTCCCCATGTGAGAAGGAAAGGGAGAATCTGAGGAGAGACTAGAACCTACCAGCACCAGAGCTGGGGCTCTGCCCACCACTGTCTGACCTGCCTGCCCAGAGGCCTCCCCTGCCGCAGCTCAGACCTGCTTACACCCTCTTTCATGATTTCCCCAGCTCAGGTGGCTTGTTTGTCATCTGCCTGCCCTTCCCCAGTAAGCTCCATGAGTAAGTCCAGTGCCCAGGTGTGCTGCCTGCCAGACTCCATGCCACCTTCCCTCCACCAGCCTGGGCAGGGTTGGCGGGCGCTGGGCCTTCCCTTCCCATGCCCAGGGCCCTGCCCAGTGTCTACTCCGTGGGATTCTGCTCAGGGGATTCCAGGTGGAGACCAGCCTAATTTGGGCAGGAGTTCCCAGGTGTTATAGTACTGCAAACTCTGTGTGGGACCTTAGGCAAGTCACTTCACTTCTGTGCCTCAGTTTCCTCCTTTGTGTGATGATGTTGTTTAGAGAGTTATGTGACATGGTCCATGAGAAGTACTTAGCTGACTGGTCGATAACTGTCCACTGTCCTGTTGGCTGTGATTATTACCCCTGTTCTTTATTGTTGTCATGGAGACAAGGGAGGTATCAATTCCCAGGCCCTGCCAACTGGAGCAGGGTGCCTTCCCTGCCCCGTCAGTTATTCTTTTGTGTTTCTCGCCTCCCTTGAGCTTAGTAAAATGTTGCCCTCCCAATAACATCTTCGTGCCTAGGACACTACCGTCTCCTTTCTGGACTGGCCCTTGGAGGATCCCTGAGCCAAACAGATGGCTCCTCTCTTCCCCCACAGCCAGTTAAAGCAAAAAAATCAAAAGGTGCTAGATGTCCACAGTATAAAATGTGAGTCTCAAGAGAAAAACTGAAAAAACGGGCTTCTTGTCTCTCCCATTCCCGTGCCCTGGCTGTCTCATCCCCTCCCACGGCTGCAATATTCCCAGTCCCTTGTGTATGTTCCCAGAAATATTCTGTTTTAGACCGGAATTACTCCTGCATTTACTTTTCACACAAATAGGACTCTCTCCACACATTCTTCACCTTGCTATTATTGTTTTTTACAACAAAAAAATCAAATTGAGCAAAGCAGCCCCAAACCATTGCTGCTTAAACATTTTTAAAATTTATTTTGAAATAGTTGAAGATTCACAAGTAGTTGCAAAAATAGTACAGAGTTCCCATGGACCTTTTACCCAGCTTCCCCCAGCTCCCGCCAGTGATAACATCTTACATAATCATAGTGCATTGTCAAAACCAGGAAATTGACATTGGTACAATATTATTAACTCAGAATCAAACCTTATTTGGATTTCACCAGTTTTTACATGCAATAATTGTTTTGTTTTATTTTGTTTTCCGGTGCATAGTTCTATGAAATTTTACCACATGGATACATTTTGTAACCATCAGGATACAGAACTGTTCCAGTCACCACAAAGAAACTCCCTCCTGTTAACACTTTATAATCACACCCTTCCCCAGACCTATCCCTAGCAACCCCTGATCCCATCTCATCACCATAATTATGGCACTTTGACAGTGTTATATAAATGGAACCATACAGTACATAACCTTTGGAGATTGGCATTTTTTTGCTCAGCGTAGTGCCCTTGAGATCAATTCAGTGTGTTGTGTTTATTGACAATTCATTGCTTTTTATTGCTTCGTAGTGCTCCATTTAATGGCTGCACCACAGTTTGTTTATCCATTCACTTGTTGAAGGACATTTGGGTTGGTTCCAGTTTGGGGACGAATCAGGCTACTATGAATGTCCATATACAGGTCTGTGCATGAAGCTAAGCCTTCATTTTTCTAGGATGAATACCCGAAGTACAATCGCTGAGTTGTGTGGTAAGTGTATGCTTAACAAGGTAGGAAACTGCCACAGCGTTATCCAGAGTGGCAGTACCATTTTACATTGCCACCAGCTGTGTTTGAGAATTCTCGTTGCTGTGTCCTTGCCAGCCCTTGATTTTATTAGTATTTTTCTTATTTTAGTCATTTTGATAGGTTTGTATTACTGTTTTGTCAGAACTTTATTTTGCATGTCCCCAGTGGCTAATGATGTTGAACATCTTTTCTTGTACTTATTTGCTATCCAGATATCCATTCTGGGTGAACCGTTTGTTCACATCTTTTGCCCATTTGCAAATTTAATTTTTTGTTTTCTTACTATTGAGTTTAGAGTATTCTTTATACTCATATATTCTAGATATAAGTCCTTCTTGGGGTTTACAAATACCACTTTCTCCCAGTCTGCAGCTTGTCTTTTCAGCCTCTTAACAGAGTCTTTTGCACAGCAAACATTTTTTATCGTCAATGAGGTCCAGTTCATTCATTTTTCCTTTTCATGGATCGTGCCTTTCGTGTCAGGTCCAGACACCTTCCCTTGTACTTTATTATATCTTGTAGATAGTTCCCTATCAGCATGTAAAGAGCTTCCTTATTATGTTTTTGTGGCTGCAAGTATGCCAACGTACAAATAAAGCATAATTGATTTAAGCAGTTCCCTGTTGGGGGACCTAACTGTTTAAACTTGTGCTACTACAAACAGTGCTGCAATAAATAAGCTTGAGCATACATTGTTCTCACACTGTGGCTTCAACATGCCTGTGGGAGAAATTCCCAGAAGTGCGGTTGCTAGTCAAAGGGTTCAAGCATTTGTAATATCGATACTATCTTCCAGGGACCTCCCACTGTGAGGTCTGAGCGATTACTATTCCCCCCACCTCTTAACAACACAAGATTTTATCGGATTGTTTTTGGTCTTTTCCAATTTGAGAAGGGAAGCTTGATTTCTCCATGTGGTTTTAGTTTAGTGCTCTCTTCAAGCGCTCCCTGTGTTTTCTTTTCCTGTGAATGTTCAGCTCTTCTCCTGGGCTTGCTTTCCTGCTAGGCTCTTGGCCTGATTGATGAAAGAGCCCACCCTTCATTTTCTGAATGGGGTGGGCCATGGGACCAGGGACTTCCTCCCAGGCCAGTCTTCACTCGCTGATGGGGCTGCGACCTGACCTGCTGCCACAAGTCTCTTCCCCCGTGTGGGCTCAGTGTACCTATCTATGAAATGGGGATGAGAATAGCACCTACACATAGGAATGTTGAGAGAAACTTTTGAGTAACTATGCACTAGAACAGTGCCTGGCACAGGAAGTGATACAGAAGTGTTAGCTCTATGTCTACCTGTGTTTAATACTATATTATAGCGTGAGTAAAGGCCTAGAGATGTGAAACTCCGTGAAAGGTGTGGGGAGCTAGAAGCTGCTGGGGTTTCTGGGTAAAACATAGAGAGTGGAGGGAGAAGTTGGTGCTGAGCAGAGGGAGGGACTGGGCGAGAGTCCCTGGGCCTTAGAACCTGCCGGCCAGAGCAGGCCAGTGGCAGGAGCTTATTGCTAGGACAAGAAAGCCGATGGACATAGAGGCCCAGGACCCAGGGGCTTGCATTCGTGGGATTTCCAGATCCCCACCTCAGTCTGGATGGGGTGGGGAGGGTCCAGCCTTCCCCAGCGAGTGGCCCTCAGAGATGCCACGGTCACTAATTGAGTGTCCATTCTGTGCCTCGGAACCCTCACCCACTTGGCATGCCAAAGGCTCAGTAGAGACCCATAAGGGGATAGGTAATTATTCACATTGTTGGGGGAAGCTGAGGCTCAGAGAAGGAAAGCAGCTTGCCCCAGGGCACACAGCAGGGAAATGACAAAGTGCGTCCCAAACCCAGGACTCCATGACTCGCCTCCAGGGCACCCCTCCCCCGGGAGTAAACTGTAGGTTCAGCTTGCCCACTGCCACTGCAGCTCTGGAAATACCTTGAGAGACTTTGATTGAAAATGTATGCCTATTGTTTTTTGTTTTGTTTTAATTATAGAACCAATAAATGCTCTCGGTAAAATATTAAAGCAGTACCGAAGAAAATGGAAAATCAAAGTTTCCCACCTCTCTGGCCCATAGCAAACACTACTGGTACCCAGCCCAGATCCACTCAGTCGTGCTCAGCCCCCTCCCTGGGCTTCTGGGGGCCTTGCTTCTAGTACCTGTGACTTTCTCCACAGGATGGTCCTTGGGCCCATGAGTAAGAGAGCCCAGAGTGCCTGGGGTTTATGACTCCCACTCTGACCCCAGGTGGCTGTTAGCCAGTGAGGGGCTGACTCAGGGCGCAGAACAAACTCTGAGGTGTGATTTACCCTGGAACCCTTCACAGCATCAGCCTCAGGCTACTGTTTTACCTGGTCACACCATGACCTGGTTTCTCTTCGTCCCTTTTCCTGTTTCCGCTGCTCCCCACCAGTCCCCCAGCACTGCCCTAACAAGTCACTCATACACACATCCTGGTCCCAGGGCTGGCTTTTGTGAAAGACAATCACAGCAAGTTGCAAAAACAGTCCCGATTCTTCACCCCTCTCTGGAACCATGTTCTTGGCTCATCACTTGGCAGCCCCCACCCACCTAGACGATAGGCCTGACCATGTGACTTACTGTGACCAAAGGGACACGAGCAATCAAGATGCAAGGGAGGCTTGAAAACGTGTTGTGCAATCTAGCTTGCTTGCTCTTGTGCCTCTGCCATTGCCATGATGTCATGTCCAGGCTAATGAGCTAGAGGATGAGACAAATGGCACCAAGCTGAGCCACTCCAGTTGTCCTAGCTGAGGCCACTAGCCAACCAACCCCCGACATCTGAGCAAGGCCAGCCAAGATCAGCAGAGCAGCCTAGACCTAGAGTAGCTGCCCCCAGGCTGGCGAGCAATCAGTTGTGTGCCACTGGCAGTTTTAGGGCTGCTTCTTACATAGCTTCATTGCGGCAGTAGGTAATGGATGTAGCAACCTCCCTCTGCTCCCTCAGATATCTTTTTGGTTGTTGGTTTTTGCACATGTGAGAGCATAACTCCTATACTATCCTGGCTGCCGATCCATCTTCCACTTGATACCATTGTAGTCATCCTCCCCTTGGCACACACAAGCCCCTTTTATTCCTTTTAACATTAGCATAATCTCCATCTCTGTGGCCCTACCAACTTATGTCCAGTCCTTTATTGATGGGCATTTGGGTCCTTACTGTATTTTCAGTGTAAGAAATGTCTCTGCATTGCGATCCTTGTGCATTCATCTTAGAGCACATAAATAAGGACCTCTGGGAGAGAAATTCCTCACCATGAGCTTGAGGATCAAGTTCAAGGTTTGATAGATACCACTTAATCTGAAAGACTAGACTTTCAAAAATCCCCAGCCACCCTTCAGTGTTGAATCCATCAAAGAAAAGGGCACAAAAACACTTGTGGTTTTGGGGGTCAGTTGGAAGTGCTGTGCAAAGGATGAGGGTTTCTGAGTGTTTATAGCACCTATCCATCTATTCACTCATTAATTTATCCAATAAATCATTATTGAATACCTGCTATGTGCCAGGTGTTGTTCTGGGCCCTGGGGACAGAGCAATGAGTACAATAGACAAAAATCCCTGCCTCGATTAAGCTTATATTCTATGAGAGATAATAGATTACACACACACACACACACACACACACACACACACACACACACAAATAAAAAAATTAGGATATTAGAAGGTGATAATGCTACAGAGAAAAATAGGCAGGGAAAAGGGACAGAGACCATTGAAGTACAGGTGGAAGGAGGGGTTGTAATCTTTAAAAATATGGCAAGGGAAATATATTAGTTTGCTAGGGTTGTAACAAAGCACCACAGACTGGTTTGCTGAAACAGCAGGAATTAATTTTCTCACAGTTCTGGAGGCCAGACATCCAAGATCAAGGTGTTGTCAAGGTTGGTTTCTTCTGAGGCCTCTCTCTTTGGCTTGCAGGTGGCTCTTCTCCTGTGTCCTCACATCTGTCTTCCCTTTGTGGTGTCTGTATCCCAATCTCTTCCTATAAGGACATCAGTCCTGTTGGATCAGGGTCATAATAGTGACCTCATTGTCACTTAATCACCTTTGTAAAGACACTATCTTCAATTACCGCCACATGCTCAGGTCCCAAGGGTTAGGACTTCAACATGAATTTTTTTTTTGGGGGGGGAGGAGGGACACCATTCATCCCATAACAGGGAGGCTTCAGTGAACATGGAGGTGAGGCCCATGGATACCTTTAGGAGGAACATTCCGGAAGCAAAGACTATGAAGTAGGAACATGCCTGATAGGTGTGAGAAACAGCAAGGAGACCAGAGCAGAGTGGGGAGTCAGGCAGACAGAGGAGGAGTGAAGTTCAGGGGCTCCAGGCAGCAGGTCGAGCGTGGGACTTTGGTGTTTACCCTGAGGGAGGCAGGAGCCACAGAGGGCTCTGAGCAGAGGAGGTATGTGACCTGCCTTATGTTTTAACAGAATCCCTCTTGCCACTGTGTGTGTGTGTGGGGGGGGGGGGGACTGAAGAGGGGTGTGGCTGTCATTGACTGGGTCGTAGTCACTGAGCGTTTCCAGTTCTGCAGCAGAGCCCTTCCCCCGCCCCTTGAGAGCCAGGAGTGGCACATGACTATAGCTAGCGAGAGGCACATGAAACAGGGACGAGAAATAAACCTTTGTGTTTACATCCCTGAGCTATGAGGATTGTTTGTTATCACAGCACAACCTCGCCTGTCCCGACTAACAGACCAAGGAAACAAACGGGGCCCTAGTGAGGGAACGACTGATTCATCCATGCGGGAGCTGATGGGGCTGGGACATGACGCTGGCAGTGAGAATGGTAAAGATGTGGTTGATCTCTGGACACATTTTGAAGGTAGAGCCAATAGGATTTGCTGACAGATCGAATGTGGATTGTGAGAGGAGCAAGGATGACTCCGAGATGTGTGTCCTGAGCAGTAGGAAAAATGACAGAGCCATCAACCAGAGTAGCACGACTCCGGGAGGACCAGGCTTGGAGAGGCAGCAGCCATGTGGCGCCGGAGAAGTCCATTTAACTCAGTCCCAGGGGAGGGATTGAGGGGGCAGAGGGCTATGTGCTGAAACCGTGCGCTTGTCTACGAGGGTCTGGAATCCCCTCCCACTCTAAACACCGGGCTTCTGAGGAGCTGGACGGGGTGCAAGCACTGGAATGAACCCAAGGCACCGGAGTGGCCACTCTTCTAACAAATTAATCATTGATGAGTGATTAGAGGGACGTTGGCCCTGCCCTTATTCCCCAATGGGAAGTGTGGCTGATGGAGGCCCAATTGGTGGGTAAATGGCCTGGCCTGACAAGGACAGACCCTACTAGGTGCTGCCTGAATCGTCCTCAGAGCACACAGGCTCTGGCCATGAGAATGGTGGCCATTCCCAACAGCCCCACAGTGCTTGACAGTATCAGGGACTACCCACAAGCCTTACACAGCCGCTGGAGGGGGCGTGATTATCAGCATTTCCTAGAGGAGGAAAGCACTGAGACCCCAAGCGGGGAAGTGACTTGACCAGGCCACAGGGACCTAGTGGCCCCCCAGGAAGTGCAGCCTCAGGCTCCTGACTCTGCCCGGCTGCCCCCCTCCCAGTACATCTCATGGCCTAGACTGCCTCACACTTGATTTGCACAAGACCCCAACCCTGAGAAGCACTATGGTACATCTCAGTGGTTTGCACACATGTGTGTGTGTGTGTGTGTGTGTGTGTGTGTGTGTGTGTGTGTTAAAGCAGGGGTGTGCTGTGCTCACTTTGGCAGCACATATACTAAAGCAAGGGTGTGTTTGCTTAAACAAAAGCAGAACTACTCTGGTTGACAGTGAGAGGATGCCTGCCCCCCGCTCCACCTCTGCCCCTCCCCTGCTTTCTGCTGTGGCTGCTCCCAAGGGGCTCTAGGGGACAAGCTGAAGATTGTGGACACATCAGAGAGTCCCAGTCAGAAGAGTGAGGATTTATATATCTGAAGAAAATGAAATCATTATGCCACATAGATATACACACCCTATGTTCATCGCAGCCTTATTTGAAATGACCAAGACATGGAAGCAACCTGAGTGTCCATCGACAGATGAATGAATAAAGAAAATGTCACACACACACACACACACACACACACACACACACACACACACACACACAGGAATATTGTTCAGGCATAAAAAGAAGAAAATCTTGTCATTTGTTACAACATGGATGGAGCTTGAGGGCATTATACTAAGTGAAATGAGTCAGACAGAGAAAGACAAATATTGTATGATCTCACTTATATGTGAAATCTAAACAAACAAAACCAAACTCATAGGAAAAGAGGTCAGATTTGTAGTTACCAGAGGTAGGGGCCGGGGGAGGGGGAATTGCATGTAGATGGTCAAAAGGTACAAACTTCCAGTTGTAAGATGAGTACTGGGGATGGAATGTGCAACAGGATAACTGCAGTTAACGCTGCTGTGTGGTGTATTTGAAAGTTGCTGAGAGAGTAAATCGTAAAAGTTCTTATCACAAGGAAAAACCATTTTTTCCTTATTTTTCTTTTTATAACTATAGGAGGTGATGGATATTAACTAAACCTATTGTAATAATCATTTCACAATATATGTAAGTTAAGTCATTTTGATATACCCCTTATACAACACTGTATGTCAATTATATTTCCATAAAATTGAAAAAAAGATTTAGATTTTTGGTCTCTGTCATGAACTTGCTGGGTGACCTTGGACAAGTCCCTACTTCTCAGTTTCCTTTTCTGTAAAATGAGTTGCTGGACAAGAATGGTCTCTGCATGTACAGGCATACCTCAGAGATATTGCTGGTTTGGTTCCAGATACTCATAATAAAGTGAGTCTAATCTTTTTGCTGGTGGAAGGTCTCACCTTCAACTTGTGAAAAATGCAACGTCTGCGCAGTTCAGTAAAGTCATGTGCAATAAAACGAGGTATGCCTGTGTCTCCTTGGATTTAAGGGAGAGAAAACTAACTTAAACTGGTTTCAGCTGTAACAAAGGAATTTATTGAGTCCTGTAATTGAAAAAAAATCCAGAGATACTTTGGGTTTCAAGTACAGCTGGTTTCAGGTGGTTAAAAAATGTCACCAGGTATCTCTCTCCCATTCTCAGCTCGTCTTTCCTAGGGAATGGCTTCCTGTTAAGCTCTCTCCTGAGGTGGCAAACCAACAGCAGCAGGCTGACAGCCCACCCTGTGCAACCATTAGAGAGAAACTGACAGCCCTTTTCTGAAAGCTCAGCCCATACAGCACCTGGGAGCAAACTAGAAAAAAATGGGTAAACACAGTTCTATACCAGGCAAGGGGCTTAAGCAGAATATAGCCTGAGTTCTGCCTCTCACTCACCTCAGCAGAGTGCACCTGCCCAGTGCACAACTTGGGCAAGTCTTCTCAGCATCCCTGGATCCAGCAAATGGCCTGGTAAGGCTCTCATTGGCCAGGCTTAGGTCACATGCCCATCTCTGAACCAATCACTGTGGCTCGGAGGAGGTGATGTTCTGACTAGCTAGGCCTGAGTCTCAGTGCCCCCTTGAAGCTGGGGGTGAAGTGTGCTATTAAATCACAGTGGCGTGAGAGAGGGGCTGATTCCTGGGAGGAAAATGGGTGAGTGGGAGGAACTGTAGCCAAAAGAGGGGGGGTTGGTCCTGGGCAGGCAGAACCAACTGAGGTCCCCCAGTCTTTGAGGAGATGAGGCTGGAGTGCTGGGCATGGATGTTGCAGCAGCCCCACCCCCTCCTGAGGAGTGAGGTGGTGAAGGAGCAGAACTAGCTCAGTGAATGTTTGTTGACTGAAGCAGTGAGGGTCAGGGCTTGTAAGAGCTGCCTGGGACCTGGGCATGCGATCTCCCTGATCCATGAACTCCAGTCCCCTCGTTCCCTCCCGTGATCCACACCCTATCTCTTCCCCTCCTGACTCTGCTTTCCTCAATCTGGGCTCAGGAAACATGGCCCATGTCCTCCTTCTGGCATCGCAGGCCCCTGCCTCTCATATGCCCCCACGCCCACATCCATTGAGCTTTGGCCACATTTAAGTGGCCGAGCTGGGAGAAAAGCAGACAGACAGCCTGTCTCCTAGGCCCTGAGAGCTGTGCTGGGGCAGGGCACCCGAAAAGGCCCGCAGGGGTGAGAAGGCCCTAGGGAAGGGCAGCTCTAGGAGCGGAGGGCCTGTTCCTGTCCGAGACGTTCCGAGATGGGCTGAGTGCCTGGGAGGGAATGTGGGAGTGGGCGAAGGTCCTACAGAGGTGGTTGTGGAGCAGTGTTCTGAGCTCGATCAGTCTGCTGCACAACACCTGGGGCGCTGGTTAAAATGCAGATTCCTGGGTCCCCCTCCAGAGATGCTGGCTTATTTGGTCTGGGGGAGGCCTGGGAATCTGCGTTTTAACCAGTGCCTCAGGGAATTCCCATGGGAAACACTGGCCCCAGAGCATCTGGGAGTTTTCCCCAACCCTGAGGTTCCTGGAAAAGGAAACCATCTGTACCCCAGTCCAGGATCAGTCGGTTACCCAAGAGCTCTTGGCCTTCCCTTTAAGGTGGGGCTCCCAGAGTGACAAGGATGGAACACTTAAAGGAAGGCTGTCTGGGCTGCCCACTTGTCCCTAAGTCCCTGGGCCTAGCTGTCTGCCGTCTGCCGTCTAGACACTGGGCTTTGGGCTTTGTGCCCAGGCAGCTGTTGGCAGCTGGATGTGACCACTGGGGCTCTGAGGCTGAGGTCACTTGCCCGGGGCCTCACGGCGATTCGGTGGTGGAGCCAGGATTTGAACCCACGTCTGCCAACCCCAAGGCCTCTGTGGCTGTAGCCGAAAGGAGCATGTGGCATTCATTAGGCTCACATCTGGCCTACGGTGGCTTGTTTTTAATGTCCCTTTATAACAAACAATAAAAAAAAAACCAATCACTGACATTTATGGGGTGTCAGTTACTGAGAGCCAGGCCCTTCCATGGCTGACATCATCTAATCCCCTCAATCGCCCTCAAAGTACCAGACCATTTTTCATCCCTGTTTGCAGGGAAAACTGAGGTGAAGTGACATCGCAGACATTTGCTGTCCTTGCCTGCCTAGCATTCCGCACCCATTTTTATAGGAGGGACACCCCAATTTCCCTTTGGGAACCTCCTTCCCCTCAGTGTTGGCAGTCTGGTCAAAACTTCTGTGAGTACAGGGTAGGCACAGGCTCCAGGCTTGACGCCCTCTCCTGGAACGCTGACTCTTGAATCCAGAGACACATCTTCACCTTGAAGACTGTCTGCTGTCCTTGCTCCAGGCCCTTCATCTGAGCGCTGCTGATTCTGAGATTCCGATTCCAAGAGTGACCTCCCATCCTTCCAATAAGGCCCCACATGTTTGGCTGCAGTTAGCTGAGCCTGCTTCTGTTGCCTGTGAGCCAGAGTCCTAGCAAATAAAACGGAGCTCCGGAAGTTCACACAGGTGACACAGGACTCAAATCCAGATGGCCTGATGCCAGCGTCCAGCTGAGCCTTAGGAGTGGCACCTCTCAGGTGAAAGAAGGAACAAATACTTCCTAGGGCCCAGGGACATTGCCCAAAATGGCTGTGACATTTGCACTCTCTCCCACAATATGTCTGCACTGTTTTTGTAAAAGGATAATTAACGTCTTAAGATATGCACAAGATGGTTTTCATTGTCCTCAGTCTTCGAGGCTTCACAAACTCCAAAGACCAGATCCTGGTACCCCAAGCAATATATGTACCCCAGTTTGAGATACTCACCTGAAGGACACTTGGCTCCTTGTTGCCACCGCGGGCCTTTGCTCAGAACCTCCCACTGCTCGGGGGTTGTGGGCAGAGCCTGGGACCAGGGGACCCTCTCCGGTAGGCCGGGTGGATGGGAGTCCAGCAGGACAGTGCTTCATAGAACCCAGTAGATGAGCTTGCCAAGTCTCCCCAGGTTGAGGTATTCTCACCCAACTCCACACTTTTGTCACATTCACATCCCTCCTGTACTATCATTTTCTTAATATTTGTGTTAAGTTGCCATCTATCCATTCTTTACTTTAGAAGCCTTCCTTCATGTCACTGATGGAAAGGGCACTGTGCATAAATAGACTACATCAGTGGCCAGAAAACCACATATATCACCGTCTAACTAGACACCGCAGTGTGCCCTGAACGCCAGGGCAGCCAGGGAGGTCCGCAGGGGCTAACAAGGTGTTAAAGACGCCCAGCCCCACACTCAGCCTCCCCGCTGCATGTGACCAGAAAGAAGGGTTCAAAGGGAATCCGAAAAGAATCACATCCTCTCTGCATGAGCTGATGTCCTTTCAGGCCATGTCGTGTGCCACATGCTTCACATTTCAGGAAACATTGGTCCTCACAGTGCAGGTGAAAACAGAGAGAGACAGGGTCTTATCCATGGCCACGTAGCACATCCAAGGAAGAAAGACGGAGCAGAGCCATCCCACCCACATTCTAGCTCTTTCTGTGGCACCTTGCTTTTTCTCTTTAAAGCACTTCAGATACTCTCAGGCAGCTTCTGGTGATCTGGGACCAAATTTTAATCTCCGGCAGCCACTCCCCTTCCATCTGTTGGGTTTGGGCCTACCCCCCAACCCCATTGCACCCACAGCGCCAGTTGGTGTGGGCTCTGCAAATGCAAACTCATTTAAATGTCAGCTGGAGCAACACTCAGCTAGAAAGGCAAACAGGTGACAAAAATAGATGTGACAATCACAGTATCCTAGACTGTCAGTAGGTGCTTCCAGGCCCTCTTAACCATTCCTAGGGCAAGGAGCCCTTGAAGAATCAAGATAACTAGGGACCCCTGTTCCGGGAAAACTCATGCACACACATAATTTTGCATGCAATTGAAGGGGCCATGGGGCCATCCCACCTCAACATCTCATGTTTTTTTTATCCATCTCATGGACGGGTTCTAAGAAAGAGTTTGTTTGCAAAAAGCAACCTGATGCCAAGAATTTGGAAACAACTGGTCTTGGTGATTTTTTCAGACAGCTCCCAGTTTATGAGCCGTGAAGAAAGGTTCAAGTCCACTCCAGAAGCAGTGGTTCAGGGTCCACCTTTTGCAACCAGAAACCTCACCCCCTGAGTTATCTCTTTGGGAAGGTCAGCCTTGGGGTTTATCTAAAGGCGGGGACACGTCTGTAGAGTCAGTAAAACTCTGACCACTTTGAAGAGGATCCAAGGTGAAATGTCAGCAGGGGAGGAGAAACAGGCTTCATTCTTAGCCGCCACAACCCTGGGCCCTACGCTGCCTGCACAATCCCAGGACACCATCTGCACAGAATATAAAGCAGCCACACCCTCTGGCTTATGCAACTCTGAGGTCCTGGCCAAAGTCCTGAGTGGCCTTAATGTGTGTGCCTTGCCTTTGTCATCCCGGTTCCCCCATCTACACAAAAGGAGAGAGTTGATCCTTGGGACCGGACCAGCTCCACACATGCTCTCCTTCGTGTTCTAGGACTTTGTGTGCATAGGTCTAGGCACAGCCCATGTGAAATGGAGAGGAACAGAAGGATCGATGGTAGCCCGTGGTACTGGCAATTTGAGGACGGGAGGAATGAGTGCCGATAGGGGGTGTCATGTGGTTGGGAAAGAGCAGTTTCCACCTGCAACTGGAGACTGCTACAAATGCCAATCACAAAGCTTGTGACATAGTGCTAATGGCCTCGGGGAGCTGACCCGGTGCAGGTGGAAGCCAGCTCCTGTGTCAAGCTGGGCTACAAGGTGTGCCGTGCCTTCTGGGTCCCTGCCACAGCCCCCTTACTCTCCCGGCTTTCCAGCACTGTATTTGCTGTAGAACATGCTCTCTGGCCAGGACTGTTGGGCTCTGGTGTGCCACCAAGCACAGGACCTGAGGAGGACAGATGGGCCCATACTCAGTTGCCTGTTTCTTCATCTGTGCCATGGAGATAATCATCTCCACTGATGCTGGGAGTCAGAGATGGGTGATAGGAGTGGAGGGTCTGTCCAGCGTCAGGGAGTGGACCACATGCCTCCTCCTTGGGGCATCCTGCAGACCTAGTAGATAACCTCTTTGAAGCTACATCTCAGAGGTTGCAAACCCAGATACCTATGGCATTTGAACATGAGGGCTCACTCCTGGCCCGTGGTTGCATATTCAACCCCCGGACCATTCCTTGCATCGCAGAGGCAGAATAGTATAGAGGCCATGAGCACAGACTTTGGAGCCATATCTGGGTCCAAATCTTGGTTTTGCCACTTACCAACCGTGAACCTCTGAATCTCAGTCTCCTCATCTATAAAGGGATTAATAAATGACAAGATACATCATTGGCATATAGCACATCTGCTGTATTCTTCTGCTGCATCCATGGCAGACATTGCTAATCGATCAAGTCATCTGTTTTCTCCTTTTGTACCACGGAAAACATTGCAAATTGATGAAGATATTCTTTCTCCCTGAGCCTCAGAATTGTTCTGTGTCCAGAGCTCAGGCAGTCACTCCCAATAGCTAAGATTTGGCATTTGAGATGACACCTTTTTGCCATCGCTGTTATAATGCCTATAAAGCACAATTCCAGGCACATAGCTGACCCTGTATAAATGTCAGTTACCATTCAGTCTCTGCTTGGTGCAGCAATCCTTATCCGTTATCCCCAGCTTCTGCTGACTCACCTCTAGTGACAGGGAGCTCACTACCTCCTCAGGCTAGCCGTTCTGTTGCTGGACAGTTCTGATGATTAGGGAGTTCTCAAATCTCCCTCCGCATCTCCCTTTCCCCCTCAGTCTATAATTCCATGGCAAAGGGCTCCCTTCTTTCCTGGGTTAGCTGTCATTACAGATTGAGGTGATTTATTTTTAGGTGATAAATTTGAACCACTGATGATTAAAACCTTCTCTCAGCTTGCATGTATTTGATCCCAGACTCGTCAAGCAGCTTCAGGATTTGATGGACATATTTGGGGGAGTGTATGAGGGTGTGTGTGTGAATGTGTGGGCGAGGGAGAGGGATTCGGAGAGAGAGGAAAGAGAGAGTGAGAACATATCTTAAAGCCTCATAATACACCAGGCCAATGTCACTCCTTATGTAAGCCTAATAGCTTCTCTGAGGATTGGGGCTGCATTCAGGGCCTCATCATTAGCTGATTAAGGCTGATTATTCCAAGGGGAGGGACAGTAAAGAGGGACATGAAGTTATATAACTCCCCATTTATTTGGATTTAATCCACGCTTCTAAATTTAGGAGCTGAAAGACTGCAAAGATGAGCCCCTGGCATTTGGAGGTGGTACAGGGCACACGGGGAACATGGCCTGGTGATGCTGGAACCCATGGTACCCACAGTCGGGGGGTGGGGGGTCTCTGCAGGGGGCAGTTCAGGGGTCTCATCTCACAGTGCCAGGAGAACTTGTGAGTGCAGCCAGTGCAGCCCAGGACATTTCACACCTCGGAGCAGGTGCATGTGCCATCGGGGTGTGGGGAGCAGTGGCACTGGGCGTGGACAGCAAGGTGATGATGGGTTGAACTAGAAGCCAATGTCCTGGTGGGCTGGAGAGTTCTAGAAAAACCTGGACAGTCACGCTCACCTCTGGGGCACAGCCAGTGTTCCCGTGTGGTCTCGTGTGGTCCCTTCCAAATGGATCTCCTCTCTGCTGGGACTCACAGTTTTCCTCTTCTAAACATTTTACACAGGGTCCTGGGAAATGCCTAATGACTCGGGCTGTGCACTGCACAATGGTACTGCATCTAAGGGAGCACCTCTCACAGCAAAGACAGCATAGATTCACATATGTATGGAGATCATTTTTTAACAGATGGCCTCACAAGGTGCTCTAACAGAATTGTGATTGCAACACTTTCCTGGAAGCTGGAAGTCAAGTGTCTTGAGCAAAGGGAGCCTTTTTCTGATTTGCACAAAGACACTGCACGTGCTAGCAGCAGCCTGCCTCTAACTTCCACTGGTGCCGGCTGGATCCAACTCGGAGTTTCAGTCACAATGATCCTGCTCAGAGAGAAGGTGCTGAAAACTGTGGATAACGAGCAGCTGCAGAGCTGTGACTAGTGAGTCAAGGTCTCAGAAACATTTCTCAGGCTATTGCAAAGAGGTGATAACACTCAGTAATAGCACATGAGATAAGGTGCAGGTAAAAGCACCTTATAACTATAAAGAATCCACACCCATTTTAGGAAGTGCTATGAAGTTGTGTCATAGTAGAACACGAGCCAGACTTGGGCTCAACCAATTTCTAGTTTTGTAACATGGGATGATGAATCACTTCGCCTTTTTGGATCAGCTGTAAAACGGAAATCAGGTGGCCCATCACCATTGAAGAATCAAATGGAAAAATGGCTATGAAAGGCCTTGTCCTAGAGCCTAGCTCATAGTGCGTGCTCTATAAATGCTTGATTTCTCTCTCAACACTACTTTAAAAAGTGCCCAGGCCATTTGAACACTAGAATGCAGTATTTTCTTTGAAATCTGTGTACTTAGAAAAAAAGTCAAGTTCAATATGCCGGCTGAAAAAAATTCCTGCATGTCTGACTCCCTGCCCACCAGTCTAAACTTGTCCCCTACCACACTTCCGCAGCTCACTCCACTCCGTGCTGTTCCCTGAGTATGCCAGGCTTGTGCCCACCTCAGGGCCTTTTCACTTGCTATTTCTCGTCCTGGAACGCACTTCCCTCATCTTCCCATGACTGTGCTCCTTCACGCTCATCAGGTCTCAGCACAAATGTCACTTCCACAATGTAAAGTAGCCCCTGGCGCTTCCTACCATCTCACCCCATCTTAATTTTCTGCATTGTCCTTTACTGCTTTCTCATGCTTTATTTCTTTGTTCACTTATTTATTTTTGTCTCCACCACCAAAATCTAAACTGCCCGAGAGCAGATTTTTGGGCCTTGCTCACTACTGTACCCCAAACTGTACCCCCAACATTCTCCTCAACAATGTTGGTGAGGAGAATGAAGTGGGATCAGCGCCTTCCAAGTTCACCAGGCCCCTCTCCATGTCATCCTGCCTTGCCTCTTGCTCTTTCTCCCGATCTCTGCATAGGCTGGCTTCTCTCTGTCCACATTTCTCTCCTCTTCCACTAGATGACTTCCATGGTTCTTTCTTGATTCCCTTGCTTGTCCTACGGAGACCTTAAACCATCTTGTTCTTCTGTTTTCAAGGTTAGGGTGACTTTCCATCCGTTCTCCTTCTATTGCAGCATTCTTGTCACTCGGAATCTCTGCATGTCAGCTTGTGTCTCCTTCTCTTCAGGAATGGGCGCCATATAGAGCCCGTGTTGGAGACATGGGTGGGAGGTTTTAGATGCATAAGGAGTCTGCTACCTCCAGAGATAGTAAGATCCTCATCCCTGAGGCAGTGAGTGGAGGCTGAAGAAACATTTCCTTGAGATGCTCCCAGTTCCACCCTTTGGGGACAGACCAGCTCCAGCTGCTGCTGCGGACAAATTTGCTTCTCTTCTTAAAACCAGATTTTACAATCTGCTATGCAAGGGATTCAGTGAATTGGTTTGGCTTATGCCAACTGTTAACTGGATTAAAAGAATTTGAATGGCACTTACTTTGCAGTTTACAAGTCTATTTCATCAGTCATTCAGGCAGCTAATCTTCAATAAGCACTTACTATGTGCCAGAAATGGTTCCAATTGCTTTTCATATAATGATTTATTCATAAGGCCGGTACTATAATTTTCATTATCCCATTTTACAGGTGAGGAAGTTGTGGTCCAGAGTTGGGTTTACTATAAAGCTCAGTGTCTTAGTCTGTTTAGGCTGCTAAAACAAAATACCACAGAGTGGGTGGCTTATAAACAGCAGAAATGTATTGCTTACAATGTGGAGGCTGGAAGTTCAAGATCAGAGTATCAGCATGGTCAGGTGAGGGCCCTCTTCCTGGTTGCAGACTTCTTGTATGCTCATGTGGTGGAGGCTAGAGAGCTCCTTGGAGCCTCTTTTATAAGAGCACTAATTCCATTTATGTTCCACCCTCGTGACTGAATCACCTCCCAAAGGACCTACCTTCTAATCTCATCACCTTTGGGCATTAGGATTCAACATATGGTACACACATTCAGACCATAGCACTCAGAAAACTTAAGTGTTCAGAGTTTCTTGTGTGCACAGGCTCCTCCTTCCTTTTCCTCAGGGGGAGCCCCAGCCCAACGTTCATCGATCGTGTGCAAAATTCTCAAAAGTAACATATTTCACCTGCTAGTAACTAAGGGGATCCAGTTTAGGGGAAGTTAAGTTGGGGATACATTTAATTTGAGTTCACTGAGATCGATGAATGTGGTTCTAAGTCAGCCATCTTGGTGTAGAAGACGGCTTCCCTTCAGGTCACTTGCCCTTTCACCTGGATTGTGATTCAGAGATACTGGTCCAGAGTTCGTGTAGCGCCATATGAATATGCTCTGTGGCCCCCAGCACAGAAAGTGTGCAGCAAGTGAAGGGAAATCACACCTGAAATGTAGGGAGCCAGAAGCTCTTCTGCAGAAAGTTCTTCCTACCATAAGACATGTGAAGTTGTGAATGTGAATTGGCTTCTCGTTGCTGTCACTGACGCCTAGTCCAAACCAAAGTTCTCTCCTGCAGGAATAGAGAGAATAATGCAGAGGATACAATCAAAACCACAATACTTTTTTTTTCTTCTCTGGGGAAGATCGTGCAAAACACAATTATCAGATGTCTATGTTTATAGGGCACAAACTTATAGTTGTACTAAAAGCAACAAAGGTGTCTGTAACAGACCATATATGAAAAAAACCTGGTGGAGATTGTTCTAAGTTTAACAATGGTGCTGAAATGTGTGTGTGTTTATATAAAGCATTTCCAAGTGCATCGTATGAAACTGAAACTTTCCTAAACAGTCTGCAGTAGTAAGTAAAAATTTTATTCAACTGGCCATGTTAGAGGACAGACTGAATTATCTTTTAATTCCCCGTAAACAAAAGGATGAAATTGTCGTCGTATGAAGGTGATCAATGAAATGTCGGGGGAAAGGATTATGAAGGACACGTGAAAGGCTGTGTCAGACAGTCGATTAATAAAAACATTGGTATTTTTCTGGATTTTTTTATGTTTGTGGCATTTCTTAGCTTTCTAAAATTTCTCATTTTCTATGACTGCTTTTCTCATTCTAAATCTTACCTTTTGTACCTAATTTTCTATTCCAACTCTGCGGGCTTTGGACTACACCTCTAAACTGTCTGTTGTAGCTACTAGGACAGTGTGGCTTCCTCATGCAAACACAGGCTCGTATAATCCTGTTCTTTTTCTTCCCTCTTAACTCAAAAGGTCGCTTACCACAATCATATGGAAATACAGCTGCGGCTGTGCCGGCTGTGTAGCAGGATACGTGTGGGGGTGAGGATGCGATTGCAATTGAGCGGGGTGGGCGGGGAGAGGATGGTGGCCGGACCCCCGGGGGCCATCGGGGTGTGGAGAAGCGGCTGGATTTGGACTGAATTCTAAAGAGAGTCAACAGGAGTTGCTGGCAATGTGGGGGGCGGGTGAGCGAAAGAAAGGTGGACATCGAGGATGATTGCGGCTGCCACTCTGGTTTTCCTTGGGAGGCTGTGAGCTGGGGAGTCACGATTCTGGAAGGTTACCGTGGGCGGCAGGGAGAAAGGCCGCTCACCCGCTGGCTGGCTGGCATTCGCAGCACCCGTGCTCCCCCAGCGCTGACACCCGCGCAGGAGTGGAGGACGCCCAGGAAGCGCGCCCGAGGCTGCGCGCCAGAGACCCGCCGCAGCCTGCCCGACCCTTCCAAGCGCAGGCGGCCCGGGGCTGACGGACACGTGCGGCTTCTCCCGTGTGCACCCCACGTGCAGCCCCGAGTGCGTCCCAGCCCCTGCCTCCTTGGCCCACAGCCGGCTGCTGGGGCTGCTGCCAGCTCCAAGGCGGAGCAGATGCCTGCAGATGGGGGCAGGGGTTGGCGGGTGGCGTGAAATCGGAGTGCAGGAGGGGGGAGCGCGGGGTCCAGTTCCCACCTTTGCAGCACAGCCGCCTCTGTGACCTGGGCGAATGGCTGCGCTTCCTTGAACCTCCCTCCCTTTCCCGGTTCAGGCATATGAATGCGTCCTTCCTGCAGAAGCCTGTGCTGGCTTGTTGAGCTTTTCCAGGGCTAAGAAGATGACAACAACAGTGATAATAAAACAGTAATAACAATCGTGAGAAACATTTACTGAGTGCTTCCTCCGTGCCAGGAACTGTTCCAAGCACTGTACTCATATAATCCGCCCAGAAGCCCCATGATGTCAGCCCTTTTATTGTCCCCATTTTACGAATGATGAAATTAAGGCAGAGGGAGGTGTTTATATGATGATTGTTATTACTGCTAATAATGATAAAACAATGGCTATTGTCAACAGTAGTGACACTGATGGAGCTGTGGTTAGGGAGGGCTTCCTTATACAGCTGATGGACACACAGGATGTAATCCTCCATCCCTCCAGTGAGGGGCACTTATACTGTCCCCATTGAACTGATGAAGATTGAGTCTCAGGGAAATGAAGTCACCTGCCCATGAAGTCAGTTGGTCAAGTGGCAGAGCCAGGACTCGAACCCAGGACTAGCTGAACAAACTCTCAGCCACGATCACTACCAGCCTTTCCTGACTGGGTCTCTGGCCTATGATTCAGCATCTCCTCCATCCCTGTCCCTAAGTCATGTAGAGCAGTAATGGTCTGTGACCGCAGGGTGCTCCAGTGGTCTGTCAGGGAAGTGGCTGCTTCATCCAAGGTCACTCAGGCACTGGATGGAAAGTTGAGCTTGGGACCCACCCACTTATCACACACTGGCCTGAGGCTGCTTCCTGCATCTGGGCAAAGGTGAAGGAACCCAGAAAAGCCACTTCTTGTCAATTTTCTCCTTTTGTGGATTTCAGTCTGGCCAGCTTGCCAGAAGACACCTGTCTTCGTTTGCTACCAGGTGCCTGGTGGTCTTGCCATCGCCCTGCCAGCCCTGTCCCCCAGAACTCTGGAGGCACCTAGGGAGGCCTGGAGCACTTCTGAGGGGTAGGCACCTTGCCCACTTGTCCAGAAGTCTCCCAGTCTTGGCCCCAGCGCACCTTGACAACCCCTGCTTCACTCCCATGCCATGCAGACCCCAACCTAGAGAGCCGCTGGAGCTCATCAGAAACCTGGATCATCAGAATCTGATGGGGCAGGTAGGGTGAGGACCACGACAGTTTACACAGCAAGCAAGAAGCTGAAGCTCCTGTGTGCCACCTGGAAGGAGGTGGGTGTGGGGCTCCTGGCCTCCCCACTCCTGAAGAGAGCTGTGAGGCCCTGCAGTATTGCCCAGGTTCTGTGTGCCTGGTGGCAACTGTGTGGCTCTCCCTGACTCACCTGCTGGGCTGCTGGGACATGAGTGGAAGATCAGCCTGGGGAGCGGGCCCCTGGGGCCTCAGCCCAGGGCTGGCTGGCTGGGGTGCCCTGCATATGGATGTCTTCCTCCTGCCTCCATAGCCTCGACCTGAGAGACCCCTTTCCTTGCTGAGAGTATAAGATGGTGGCATCTTCTTCATATGAGGGGTTGTTCCATGAACCCCTGGATGTGGAGGAAGCTGTGTAGCTGGGTAGAGAGCCTGGGCCAGGCAAAAAAGGCACCTAAATTTTTATCCACACTGGTCATTTGCCAGGCGCCCAGCTGGCGAGGGGCAGAAAGACCTGGAACTCAAACTCAGGCGTCTGCCTTCTGCTGCAGTGCTGTCCACGCATTGTCTGTCCCACACAAGGACAGTATTTCCCAGACCTTGGATGCTCCCTCTGCATAATGGGCACACGTGCCCTATGTGGGTATCAACTTTTTTTTTTTAATAAACTTTATTTTTTTATAGCAGTTTTAGGTTCACAGCAAAATTGAGAGGAAGTTGCAGATATTTCACATAAATCCCCGGCTTCACATAGCTCCCACCAGAGTGGTGCATGTGTTACAATTGATAAACCTGACCCATCATCACCACGCAGAGTAGTTTACATGAGGGCTCACTCTTGGGATTGGACAGTCTATGAGTTTAGATAAATGTGTCATGACATGTATCTACTATCACAGTATCATACAGAGTATTTTCACTGCCCTAAACATCCTCTGTGCTCTGCCTTTTCCTTTTAACTGTATTTCTCCATTTTTAGAATGGAAATGTCTTTACTGGGATTTTTGCCAATTTAAAAATCATGCGTGGGAATCCCTTCTAAATGTCACCCTCCCATTCCTGGGATAACCACTGCTAGGAGTGCAGATGTGTGTTTCCTTTTCTGGGCTTTATGTCTTCATAAACGTACCCTGCCCGTGAGTATAAGGATCGATCACACAGGAACCAATGGCAGGAGCTGGCCGCTGACACCCGCGCAGGAGTGGAGGACGCCCAGGAAGCGCGCCCGAGGCTGCGCGCCAGAGACCCGCCGCAGCCTGCCCGACCCTTCCAAGCGCAGGCGGCCCGGGGCTGACGGACACGTGCGGCTTCTCCCGTGTGCACCCCACGTGCAGCCCCGAGTGCGTCCCAGCCCCTGCCTCCTTGGCCCACAGCCGGCTGCTGGGGCTGCTGCCAGCTCCAAGGCGGAGCAGATGCCTGCAGATGGGGGCAGGGGTTGGCGGGTGGCGTGAAATCGGAGTGCAGGAGGGGGGAGCGCGGGGTCCAGTTCCCACCTTTGCAGCACAGCCGCCTCTGTGACCTGGGCGAATGGCTGCGCTTCCTTGAACCTCCCTCCCTTTCCCGGTTCAGGCATATGAATGCGTCCTTCCTGCAGAAGCCTGTGCTGGCTTGTTGAGCTTTTCCAGGGCTAAGAAGATGACAACAACAGTGATAATAAAACAGTAATAACAATCGTGAGAAACATTTACTGAGTGCTTCCTCCGTGCCAGGAACTGTTCCAAGCACTGTACTCATATAATCCGCCCAGAAGCCCCATGATGTCAGCCCTTTTATTGTCCCCATTTTACGAATGATGAAATTAAGGCAGAGGGAGGTGTTTATATGATGATTGTTATTACTGCTAATAATGATAAAACAATGGCTATTGTCAACAGTAGTGACACTGATGGAGCTGTGGTTAGGGAGGGCTTCCTTATACAGCTGATGGACACACAGGATGTAATCCTCCATCCCTCCAGTGAGGGGCACTTATACTGTCCCCATTGAACTGATGAAGATTGAGTCTCAGGGAAATGAAGTCACCTGCCCATGAAGTTAGTTGGTCAAGTGGCAGAACCAGGACTCGAACCCAGGACTAGCTGAACAAACTCTCAGCCACGATCACTACCAGCCTTTCCTGACTGGGTCTCTGGCCTATGATTCAGCATCTCCTCCATCCCTGTCCCTAAGTCATGTAGAGCAGTAATGGTCTGTGACCGCAGGGTGCTCCAGTGGTCTGTCAGGGAAGTGGCTGCTTCATCCAAGGTCACTCAGGCACTGAATGGAAAGTTGAGCTTGGGACCCACCCACTTATCACACACTGGCCTGAGGCTGCTTCCTGCATCTGGGCAAAGGTGAAGGAGCCCAGAAAAGCCACTTCTTGTCAATTTTCTCCTTTTGTGGATTTCAGTCTGGCCAGCTTGCCAGAAGACACCTGTCTTCGTTTGCTACCAGGTGCCTGGTGGTCTTGCCATCGCCCTGCCAGCCCTGTCCCCCAGAACTCTGGAGGCACCTAGGGAGGCCTGGAGCACTTCTGAGGGGTGACCACCTTGCCCATTTGTCCAGAAGTGTCACAGACATACACCCACTCAGAGGAATGCATTGTCACACTGTACACACTCACACATGCACACCCTTACTCTCAGGACGTTCAAAGCTCTCTCTGGTCCATTATCTCATCTTGGCCTCACATCGGGGCTGCCTCCTCTCGTCTAGGCTGTGCACCGCAGAACTACAAGGGGCCCCAGTCACGGTGTGAACGGCACCCCCCGGAATGGTCTAACACAGTGGCCCTGCTCACAGTGACCTGGGAGTGAGCCAGGGAGACTTGGCCCATTTTATCTTGGTGGAAACTGATGCTCAGAAGCAGCCTGTGACGTCCCCATGGCTCACGGAGTTAGTCAATAGTTGGAAGAAAATCTGTGTCATCCTTTATCTCCCTTCCCCCTGCCAAGCACTTCAAAAAGAATTCTTCTTTCTTTCTAAAACGATTTACTTTAAAAACAAACCATGTTCAAACTTCTTTCTTTCTATCTGTTTTTGAAGAGGAGCCATATTCACGTGATGCAAAATCTTAAGGGTACAGAAGGACACAAAGAGAAAGCCGCTCCCCCTCACCCCTGACCCCAGGCAGCCCCGGCTGCTGCTGTCCCATTTACCCTTCCAGAGATCGGCTTCACACCTTCCTCACATACGGACGTATCCAATGCTGTCCACACTTTGCTGTTTTCACTTTGTATGCCCTTCAACATATCCGAACATTTCAGGCTATCTGGTTCTTTGCTTTGCTCTGAACAGAATTCCACTACGTGGAAGCCCCGGCCCCCACTGGTGTTCGTTCACTTTGGATGCTTCTCATCTCTCGCTAGAGCAAACCGGTGCTCCATGAATTCCCTTGCACATGGTTCATTTCACTAGTCTCAAAGTAACACCGGAAGGATACATTTTTTCTTTTAAATCAAAATATTCTATTCTTGAAACAAAATGAAAGCATCATGAAAGGACATACGATAAAGTAAAAGAGAAGAACCCAATTCCCCACCCATATTGATTCTACTTCCTGAAGTGACTACTGTTTCATATTATTTCACAGCTTGCTTATGTGATTTATTCTATGTGGTTGGTTGAAAAGAATGGCCACAATCCTTCCCATCTCCCTTTCTCGGTGTCCTTTCTAATGTGACTGTGCCGCTTCCTCCCTGCCTTGAATCTGGACTTGGTCCTATGCCTTGCTTTGGCCAATAGAATGTGGCAGAAGTGATGGTGTACCGGTTCCCAACCGTAGGCCTCAAGAAACCGTGCTGCCACTGTGAACAAACTGGGTGAGTCTGCTGAAGGCTGAGAAACACTTGGAGCAGGAAGAGTCAGCCCAGCTGCTCTAGCCAAGGCCCCAGAGAGCAGGGAGCCCAGCCGGAACCAGCAAAGCCTTCTCCCCAGGAATGAATGGCAATTGTCTAGGATCACAGAGCAAGCTGGGTCCAAATCCTCCCAGAATGCTCCTCTTAGATCTTGAAGGTCATTTGTTCTCTCAGAGTCCACTGAGTGGACAGGATGGAGATCCACTTAGGCTCAGATGGAGATATGAATGAAGGAGGGCACACGTCCCTCTCTCACCACTCCTCCTCCATGCACGTGGCAGGCATCACTAATCAATCATGGCAGTGTTTCCCTCGGATCTAGATATGGCCTCAGAATTCTGCTCAGTGCAAGCTCTCGGGAGCACCTACCAGACAAATGGGTATGGAGACAAACGTATTTGCAGTTCCTGTCTGAATGGGAATTGACCGACAGGAAGGAGGAAGAGAAAAAACATATGCCAGGTACTTTCTAAGTGTCAGCCATTATAACTGACTGGCCTATGCTAATTCTCACAAATTAATCTCAAAGCAGAGTTATCAGTCCCATTTTGCAATGAGGAGACAGAGGCACAGAAACAAAAAACAAACCAAAAGTCCATCAAGAAGGCCCTGGAAAAATAAATCATGGTACCCCCACATAGATGGTATCCTTTGTAGCTATGAGAAAGGATGGCTTTGATCCAGATGTCTGTTCAGGAAATATCTCTGAGATGCACTATATCAGTGACCTATCACCTTGACAAAGTTGTGTAACAGACCGTCCGAAACATAGTGGCTTAGAAAGCTACCTATTTAGTGAATGAGTCTGAGATTCTGAGGGTCAGCAATTAGGTGGGGCTCATCTGGACAGTTCTCTGGTCTCTGCTGGTCCCCTGTACATACCTACAGCCAGCTGTGGGCTGGGGAGAAGGCTTTGCTGGTTCTGGCTGGGCTCCCTGCTCTCTGGGACCTGGGCTAGAGCAGCTGGGCTGACTCTTCCTGCTCCAAGTGTTTCTCAGCCTTCAGCAGACTCGTCCAGTTTGTTCACAGGGGCAGCACGGTTTCTTGAGGCCTACGGTTGGGAACCGATACACCATCACTTCTTCCACATTCTATTGGCCAAAGCAAGGCATAGGACCAAGTCCAGATTCAAGGCAGGGAGAAAGCTGCAAAGTCACATTAGAAAGGACACCGAGACAGGGAGATGGGAAGGATTGTGGCCATTCTTTTCAACCAACCACATAGAATAAATCACATAAGCAAGCTGTGAAATAATATGAAACAGTAGTCACTTCAGGAAGTAGAATCAATATGGGTGGGGAATTGGGTTCTTCTCTTTTACTTTATTGTATGTCCTTTCATGATGCTTTCATTTTGTTTCAAAAATAGAACATTTTGATTTCCCTGTTTGTACAGTGATAAAGTTGGTGGCAGAGCTGGGATCAACCCCAGGTCACCTGCCTGCCATCCTATCCCTCAGGGACTGGAGGCTGAGCCCTCACATGGAAACCTGGCCGGGGGTGTTGGCTGGAAGCACGCCCTGCCCATGCGGTGGGCCACAGACCTCCTACGTACCCGATAGGTTCCCACCATGGTCTCCCACAACATGTTAACCTGGGCAGCCCCTTGCTGGGGATGGCATCCAGGCTGCAGATTTTCAGCAGGACTGGTCCCCTGCCCATTTAAACTCGCCCTTAGGGTATAGCCGTTAGTGTTGAGGGAGGCCCCAGCTTTTTGTGGGGAGGGTCTCCTATTTTAGACTCTCTACTTTGAGCAATACTGAGCTTTTTATATTTATGTATTATTACCTTTTCCAAAAAATCTACAAGTAAAATTTAATTAAAATTCAAAAACAAGGATTAAAAAAAAAAGACTAGGGCAAAAATAAACGACACATTGCAAGAGAAGAGAAGGTTGAGAAAGAGGCCTCCCTTCTCCACTTTCTCACACAGGCTTCCCAGCCCCCTCTCGTTTGCTCTGGGCCTGCAGATGCTTCTTCTCCCCTTGCCCTCAGCAGACATGGCTAATCAATTACAGCATTTCTCCACGCTGAGCCTAAATACTACCTCATAATCCTTCTCAACACTATCCTCCATGCAGCAAAGGAAAAAAAACACCTTTCCATCTATGGCTTAGAGTTACACCCTTCCCAGGGATCAAGTGTCTGCGGGACCAGACTGAGGTTTTGGTGGTAAGGTTTCTAGCATCAGCCTATGGTTCGGCTGGGACTTATGACTAGGAGAGAGAGGCATGCTTAACTATGGAATGTCAGCACTTTCAGAGATTCTCTCTCTCTCTCTGACACACACACACACACACACACACACACACACTCACATACACGTCCTTTTTTATTTTGCACATAAATGTCCTTCTGTTTCAGCCTTTCTAATAGCTTCCGTGTCCTCATTTGGAGCTGATATAAGATGGTCACCAGAGACTGTCCCCACCACCTCCCACCTGCTCTACGTGACCTTTCAGTCACATATACGCTTTTATTTAGCGCTTACTACATGCCAGGCACTATTCTAAGTTCCAGGGACATAGCCATGTGCAAACTGATACATTCTCTGCAAGTTACATGATAAATGGATGAGACAGAAAATAAGTGTATAAGCCTATGAGTATGTACTATGTCAGGACGTGGTAAGTGGTCAGCAAAAACCGGGGGAAAAAGCAGGATAAAGAGACAGGGGTGATGGTGGGCAGGGGATGTCCAAGGAAGGTCCATTGGGGAGGGATGTGTGAGCGGACCCTCGGGCGATAATAAGGAGTGAGCCCTGCAGACAGGGGAGCAGGCATTCTAAGCAGAGGCTAGAGTACAAGGCCAGCAGGCAGGGGTGAATGTGCAGAAATACTGGAGGAACAGGCGGAGGCAGGTGTGGCTGAAGCAGAGTGAACGAAGACTATGGGGAGTGGTGAGAATGAGAACAAAGGTATTTCCTGCCGTTCCATTCCTTTCTCCAATCCTCAACACCCAACCCCTGCCATCTACAAGCCAACCTCTGAATCCTCGTTTCTTCTGCCCGCTCCTCTTATCCAAGGATGATCCCTTTCCCCAGATTCTGGGTTCCCCTCTTCCCCTCACCCCTCAGAGCCTGGCACACTTTGTCCCTCTGCCTCCAAGTCGTCCCCACCCCTTTTCACCTGGCTGTGCATCTTTGCAGGTCTAGGCAGGCCCTGCATCCCCCTGAAGCCTTCTCTGGTGCCTCAGGCTGGGTTGGGGCGCCCTGGGCTCCCTCAGTTGCCTGAGTTTCCCCTGTGTGTGTCTGACTCTCCAACAGGGTCGTGAGCTCCCAGGACCAGGGGAATACCTACTTCCTCCGCGACGTGCCTAGGCACTCAGGCTATGGCCAGGTGTGCAGATGACACTCCTGTGGCTTTGGGCTTAGGCCTGTGGCTCCTCATACTCCCTTTGGCCCTTGTCCCCCTTGCTTGACCCCCTAACCTGGGGCAGTTTAGTGTCTGACTCCCTGACCTGCTTGCTGCCCGCTAAGCTGACCTAGCGCTCCCTGTCCCCCTCCCCCGACACACACCATATAAGTATAAATATATAGAAATAGAAATAGAAATATAGGGTGTGTGTCGGGGGGAGGGGGGACAGGGAGCGCTGCCATCTTCTTAGCCTGTCTTCTCCATCAAAGCCCAACTAGAGCTTGTTTTGCTTGGGACAGCAGAAAGCGCACCAGATTCAAGAATCAGCTAGATGTGTGCACCGTGTGACATCTGTCTGGCCCTCAGCTTCCTCATCCGTAGCCTGGGATACAGTGGTACGCGGAGCACAGGGTGGGAGCAGAAAGTGGATGGTGTGCACCTGTGCCATCTCTTCCCCTGGGCTTTGAGCTCCCTGAGGTGCTGAAGTTACCTCTGGATCTTTTCTCAGCAAATATTTACAAAAATGTACAAAGATTCTGTACTTTGTGGTTTACGCTTGCACAAACTTTGTTGTGTTCTGTCCTCACAAAAATTCTTACCAGCATCCACTCATTGCATGTGTGCAAACTTGGGTTGCTGAGCCAAGAAGACTGAGTGGGGTGGGGCTTGGTCATCAGCTTTGAAAAGACCCCTACCAGACTTTTAGAGAGGTTGTCAGACCCACTTAAGACCAGCCCTTAACCCAGGCCTGCAGATTCCAGGTCCCGAGCTCAAAATCTTTGTTCATTCCTGTCCTCACCATGACACCGTCAGGTGAGCAATATCATGCCCATTTTACAGCCAAAAAAACAAAGGCACAGCCAGTAAGGGGCAGAGGCAGGAACTGCCCCAAGTCTGGGGACCATCTCTGTGCTCCTCACATATTTCCAGACACTTGCTGGTTGATAATAGAGAAGAGTTTTTCCTTTCCCTCTCATTTTCCTTTGGGCCTTTTTCCCACTCCTGGGGACTTTGGATGCCGCTTTTGGAACGGCAAGTGTGCGGGGAAGAGCAGGACAAGCAGGAAATGCCCAGCACTGAATGGAAGGTGGGATCCCGGAATTGGTCAGCACCTCCATGCCTACGCTCTAGTCTGTATTGTATTGTTGCTTGGAGACCTGGGAGGGAAGGCGCAGCCTCCCCTCTGTGGTGGTGTGGTCACGTGTTGACCGTGGAGCTAGGGTGTCACTCTCGGCACTGTTTGCAAATGGAAAGTGGCTGGAGTCCTGGGAGAGAAAAATAACTTCCCTCTCAGCATCCTGTCATCTACCTTTGCTGTCCCCAGGCTTTGGGACCCTGATATGGCTGTGAGGGCAGGGACACGGTTGGTCAGTCGTAGGGTTTCATGGTTTCTGGGCACCAGGAGGTAGGACGTGGGGATCCTGCAGCATTTTGCCAGTATATACAACCAACACCAAAAATCGTGGTTTCTGCCTGGGAATACTACCTGGGCACAGAGTTACCCACCCCTCCCCTGCGACACACACACACACACACACACACACACACACACACACACACACACTCAGGTTTGGGGACCCCAAAGCAGCTTCTGAAGCACTTATTCAGCACCTACTCTATGCAAGGCGCACACTGGCCACTGCATTGACTGGGGGTGCTGTGTGTGACCTTGGCAAGCCCCTTACCCTCCCGGAGTCTTGGTTGCCACAGCTTTCCAGAAATAAGAGTACTGCTTCACAATCCTGTAGGTATGGATTAGGTGAATGCCAAAGCCTCGTGCCAACTGCCAAACCCTGTTCAGGAACAGAAGCCTGTAGGTTTGTGCAAATTAAATCATTTGGATCTTCCAAATCTTAGGAGATTTTTATTAATTTAATGTCAGAAACTGGATGGAGTTGGAACTAACGTCCACATGTCTTTGGAATAAAATACATATGGGAGTTATTAACCAGAGTCACCCCAATAAAGTTAATTTAAAAAATATATATGGGAAAGCAAAAAGAAGAAGAAAAGGAACTCATGCTGATTATTCAAAATAGCCAAGACTTGAAAACAACGTAAGCATCCATGGATAGATGAAGGAATAAAGAAGCTGTGGTCTATAGATACAATGGAATATCATTCAGCCGCGAGAAAGGAGGAAATCATGCCATTTGCAACAACTTGGATGGCCTTTGAGGGTATTATGAAGTAAGTCAGACACAGAAATATAAAAATGGTATAATAGCACTTACATGTGGAGTCTAAAAAAGTCAAACTCAGAGGAACAGAGTAGATTGTTGGTTACCAGGGGTGGAGGGTGGGGAAAATGGGGAGCTATTGGTCAAAGGGTACAAACTTCCAGCTATAAGATTAATAAATTCTGAGGATCTAATGTACAACAATGTGTCTATATGGTTATAGATATAGATAATAATTATTTAGTAATACTGTATCATATGCCTGAATGTTTCTAAGAGAGTAGATCTTAAATATTCTCACCACAAAAAAGCAGTGGTAAATGTGACAGACAGAATGAGGTGTTAGCTGGTTCTATGATGAAAATCGTTTCACACTATATAAGTATATCAAACCAACACGCTGGATACCTTAAACTTACACAATGTTTTGTGTCAATTATATATCTCAATAAAGCTGGGGGGTGATTTAAAAGAAAAAGAAAACATGCCGAAGCCTGTAGGAAATCATCAAGGTAATGATATGCCAACAGTGGGGTCTTGGACAAAACATTTCCCGCCAGCCTGCGGCTTGCCCTTTGACTTTCTTAAGGGTGTCTTTTGATGGAGAAAAGTTGTTCATTTGGATCAATTACGATAGTTCCATTTGTTCTTTTCTAGCACCTCGTCTCCTGTTTCAGAAATCCTGGTCTCACTATGACGACTGCCTCCAGCGCTCCGCACTCAAGGCCATCATCCGTCTCGAATCATCCTTGTGCACGGAGTGGGGCAGAGTCAAGGTTTGTGGTTTTCCACCTGATATCCAGTCACACCGGCACAACGTGTTGAAAATTATTCCTGTCCCCACTGAACTACAGTGGGGCTTCTGGGTATAAAATGCTACAGAGCAATGCACACAAGAAGCTGCTTCCTCATGAAACAGCAAGGCTGAAGTCTATAGATTTTATGGTAAATAAGAGAAGCCAGACACACAGGAACACATTCCAGAGAGGCCTGTGCAGTGACAGCGGGCTTTCATGGACACCCCGGGGCCGGCTGGTGTCTGGGAGGAGGTACGAGGGAGGCTTCTAGGGTGTGGAAAGGTTCTGTATTTTGACCTGGGTGGTGGCTCCACAGGTGTGTGCAAGTGAAAAATAAACCTATGAGCTCTGCCATCAGATGAGCACACTGAACTGTTTGCATGCGATACACTACCTTGAAAGAATGTGTTGGAGTGTGAAGGAGGAAAAGATGCAAACAGAGGTGTTTGCTGGGGAAGCTGCGCAGCGGCTTTGCAGAGAGGGAGACTGAAAGAGAAAAAGGGGCAGCCCTGCTGCCCATCCGGAAGCTGCTGCCAGCTGGGCCCCACCGTTGTCCTGTGGGTTGCAAGCATACTCCCAGAACACCAGCCTCGACAGGGTCTCTTTGGGGCCATGAGACAGTGAGACACAGCAAGGCCACTGCACAGTTGTGTCTTTACCCAGATGAAACAAGGTCCCCATGCTTCCCATGAAATACCAAGCACACCTCTCAGGCCCCTCTTTTGGCTAAAATGAATAACTGCTACGTCTTTACCAATTACAGCTTTATCATGTTTTTAGTCTCCCCTCTCTATGGATGAGATTTATTGAGATCCCCAATTATAGACCTGCCCCCACTTTCAGCAGCACCCAATCTAGTGAACCCCTACTGCCTTAGGCCCTCCTCCCAATCACCCAACGAAGCTTAAACCCTATATAATAGGTTCTTGCTGGCACCCTCTTCTCGCACCCCCTGTCCACTGTGGGTGTGATCTCCTTCTCGAGGTGAGTAGCAAACCCACCTTGTTTAACCACAGGTGGGTCCAGGTGGTCTGCGGCTGGAGGGCATCTACAAGACATTTGCCCAAAGTCTTGAAGAGTGATCGGGTGTTTGCCAAGCAGAGGAGGAGGGAAGGGTGCTCTGAGCCAAAGGCATAAGGTGAGCAAGCACTTGCACAGATGGTGGAGGAAGGATGTGTTGGCCATGTTTGTGTATGGGGCTGAGGAGTGGGGATTCAGTGGGGGTGGGTGCGGCCAGAGTGTGACCAATGTCGAATGCCAGGCTACAGAGCAAGGCCAGGACCAGGACGAGGCAGACCCTGAGATGAATGGCTCCTTTAATTTTTGCATTCCTAGGTGCCTCACTCTTCTCACCCTAATCCCGGCCCTGGTAGAGTTTCTATAACTATCTCTAATTCAGGGCCCAGCCCCAGCCCTGAGCTGGCTGTCAGCCATGCTGGATTCTCGTCAAGACTCAGTCCATTGTGACATTAGTGAATGAGGCTGTCACTAGTGCCCTGTCTCCTGTTGTCTGCAGTGACCATTTCTGGCCGACACCTCTCACCACACCCTCCCACCCTCCATCTCCCCAGCTGCTGGCCAGAGACTTGGTGGGGAGCATGGACAGCGGCCCCGTCAGCTCTCACCCTGATCCACAGACCCAGTGGGGCGTCATTTCTCTCTCCTGGTCCTATTGCCAGAAGGATGTGGCAGAAGCTTCTCCACTCTGAGACCACCCTAGATGCTGACAGCATAAGCCTCCCCGGGCCCAAGCCCCTCTGTTTCCCTCTGTCCTGCCCCGATGCTGGCCTGCTCTCCATCCCTCCTCCTGTCAAAAGGCCTGGCCCTCTCCGGTCAGCCTGGGAACCCAAGTGGGTGCCCTTGACTCCTGACTTCTGGAGGTGTGTCCTCCCTCGGCCCCAGCAGCACCACCTGTTCTGGCTCCTGTAGCCTCTCCTGGGCTGACTCCTCGTCTGACCAGTGAGCCTTGGACGCCTGGGCTCTGGGTGGCTCTGTGCTCAGCCTCACTTCTCCTTGGCTTCGCTTCCTCCACTGCGATCTGTGAAATTGCTGACCCCCAGATCTCTCTCCTGATCTCCAGACCCCTGGATCCTACCATCTGCCATATGCTTCCACTTGGGCCCCCAGAATTCCAAACAGCCATCTCAGGTTGGATTCTCTGTGTCAAAGATTCATGTGCAAGGGATGCCATTGGCAGAACTCCCAGGAGAAAGTGGTAAAGGCGCAGGGGAAGCAGGATCTGAAAGGGGAGGGAGCCCAGCGAGGATGGCAGAGCGTGGCTCCAGCCTGCTCCCCTGGGAGCTCTGGAGAGTAAGTCACACTGCAAGCTGCCTCCACTGGAGGCACGGTTTCTGGGCTGGCACATTCCCGCACCCACAGTCAGGGGTTGGGGC
The DNA here is from genome assembly GCF_036562045.2 of Rhinolophus sinicus. Taxonomy (NCBI): domain Eukaryota; kingdom Metazoa; phylum Chordata; class Mammalia; order Chiroptera; family Rhinolophidae; genus Rhinolophus; species Rhinolophus sinicus. The sequence continues at coordinate 39,856,375 of NC_133759.1, forward strand.
TGCCTAACAAGATGTCCATTCTAGGGCACAGCAACATCCTGAAGGCAGCCTGCCTAGGAGGAGACACAGCAGCAGGCCAGCCATAGGACACAAATCCCATTTAAGCAGGAGGTAGGGAGGACCAAGCCCTGAGAGAAGAATATCCAAGATCACGCCCACCATCAGCCAAGGCTGCTCCTCTCTGGGATTTGCCACCACAGTGAGTGGTGCCTCTGGGACCTGGCCGAGAGCTGGAAACACCTCCAGCTCAGGTCAGTGTAGCATCTGGGCCAGCTTTTCCTCTAAGCCCTGCACTGGGCATGGGTAAGGCTGGGGGTTGGGAGGTGGCACCGAAAAGCCCAACCAGGCCTTGCCCCAAGGAACTCCTGGTCTAGCAAGAAAGGCACACTTCTAACGGGACCATTAGGAGCTCCTGAGACCAATAAATGACAGGGAAAGGGTTGCCGCCGCGCCTCCCCCATTGCTCTTCAAGGAAGAGGGGCTGGGGTCATGGGACATGAGCAGGGGTCAGCTTACATGGGGCAGGAGGATGGGGTCAAGGACGGCATAGAGAGTGAGGAGCCATTAATCAAGTAAAGAGGTGGAAAGGTGATTCGTGTGGGAGGCCCAGCAAGAGCCAAGTTAGGGAGGCGGGATGTTGCCTGGTTCAAAGCACAGCGAGCGCCAGTTTCACCCAGAATTCCCACAACTTCATTCACAAGCCATCTGGACTGTTTTTGACCTAATGGTGTTCTCTGAAGTACTGATTTATTTGTGTGTGGTGTTGTTGTTTTTTACCTTAAATACATCTATTTCAAAAGGAAACTTCATATTATTACCTCAACTAGAAAATGAATATCACTTTGCTAGAAAAAGGGAAGTGACTGAATGTAAAGATACTGCTAAGTTCTAGCTGAAAGCTGTTGCCCAGCTAGGCTCTGAGCAGGAGTCCTGCTCTCTCTTTCACTGAAATAGTTCTGCAATTATCTGAGAGGTGTTAACGACACACCAGCACCAGATGGAAACTTCCACCTGCTGCAGTCTGGCAGTCTGGAGGAGTCAGACTGCGTGACCTGGGGCTGCTGTGTGATCCAGCATCCCTTTATGCATCTCAGGCTCTGGAGAACCCTGAATTTGGTCAGGCAAAGCCACAGGGGTGGGCCAGGGTTAGGTTCAGATTGTTCTCGGGAGGCAGGCTGAGCCAGACTGAGGAATTCAGGTTTTCTCACGAGGGCACTAGGGAGCCATGTGAGAGCTGCGAGCAGGGGTGTGACATGATCCATCACGGTTCAGATTTTGGCCTGACAGTGTCTAGGGGTGACCTTCTCACATAGGGGTGCCTGGGATGGTCTCCCTGGAGTCCGTGTAGCTGAATTGGATCCCTCACCTTCCTGGTCGTGCAGTCTGTGGCCACAGGGACACAGGCATGCTCTAATCCAGAGCCAGAGCGGCAGAACTGAGGACAGGAAGTGGGCTCTTCCTCAGCTCTTAAAGGTAGGACAGCGACTGTCTCTCATAGCCCTTTGGTGCATAAGCAAATGAAAAGACTCTGTGTTGTGTACCAACGCTAGAGACGGTGATAGAAATGCAGTGATTTGGGGGGCACTTATTAGTGTTCTAACAACTGACTTTGGCTGAGTTTCACCACCTCGCTTTCTTCCTTCCTCCCTCCCTCCCTCCTTTCCTCACCCTTCCCTCCCTCCTCTCTCCTCCCTCCTGTCTTCTCCCTCCCCTTTCCTTCCTTCCTTCCTTCCTTCCTTCCTTCCTTCCTTCCTTCCTTCCTTCCTTCCTTCCTCCCCACTCTCTCCCTCCCTCCCTTCCTCCATCTCTTCCTTCCCTTCCTTCCTCTGCTCCACCTCTCTTTCTTTCATTTGAATCTAGTCTGTGTTTATACAGTGTTTCATGGTCTACAAAGTTTATTTGGGTAGAGGTTGTCCAGAGTAGGTACCTGTCTCATCTCAATGACAAGGAAGTAGGGGCCTAGTGACATTGACATGATTCCATGGACACTCAGGGGTAGAACTTGATCCCAAATGTTCTGAATCTCAGTCCCATACCGCTTAGGAGATTGTTGGAATAATCCAGGTGAGAGTTGGTGGTAGCTCAGACACAGTTGTCACCATGAAAGTGGTGAGACATGGTCAGATTCTGGATATGAATGGGCTGTGTGAAGGAGGAAAACAGAGAGGTCAAAGGAGACTCCAAAATTTTTACCTGAGCAACGGAAAGAAGAGCAGGCTTGGGGGTGGGGAATCCTGAAGGTAGCCGGAGCCAAGTGAGGTTTGAGATGAGCAGGCAGCTGGACGCACGGGTCTGGAGTCTGGAGAGGGGGTGGGGGGATCTGGACAGGAGATGCACATTTGGGGTGAACGGCATGTGGACTGAGGAGGCCACCAAGGAGGGCATACAGACAGAGAAGGAAATGGGCCGAGGACTGAGCCCCAGGCGCTCCCAAAAGCTGGAGAGCAGAGAAGACACCAGAGAAAGAGCTGAGAGAAGTGGGCACAGAGCTCGATGGAATAGCGGGGAGGGTCTCAGCTGCTCCAGGCGGCAGGCAGCAGAGAGAGCCAAGGACAGGGGGCTGTGAAGTAGGTGGGTGCCCTCCAGGAAGAGCGCATGCCCCCTGTGGATTGCAGAGACTTAACTAGCAGATTCCTCATGTTGGTACACAGACCTCACCATTTTGCCACAAAATGCTTCTCCCATCCCTCCTCCACAAATGTAAACTTTCCTTCATTTTTCCCCCCAGAAAAACAAATGATGATTGATATCTATCCAAGGGATTAAGTAACTAAAAACCAACTTTTACTTGATTCAGAAGTTGATATGTTCAACACATCTCTTTCCAAAACTAACAACAATAAAAAATGACACCCAACACAAACAGGGTCTATTAGACACCAAAGTAGGAAGGTTTCCAGAAAAATTAAAAGAATATTTGTCTAAGGTTTTAACAACCAAACCGACACCCCCCTTGGCTTCCAGACTCTAATCAGAGCCAAGCAATGGAGCAGAGACAGGCGTATTTTCCCCGGGGTACAGGCCCATGTCCACACATTCACCACTGGGGAGTCTGGTCCTGTCTGTGCCTCCCGAACTGGTTTCCTGCTCCCAGGCTGACGGGCAAAGTGACTCCCTGCTAGGTGGTCTCCTGGTTTGGGTTTGGACTGTCTATGCTTCTCCCCACAGTGGCCAGACCCTCCTCCAGGAGACCCCTGGTTTGACCACCGGGGCCAGCCTCAGGGGACTATGGCTAAGGATTCCTCACTCCTTGGGCAGGCATGCAACGCTCTTCCCAGCCTCTCAAACTCCCTTTTTTCAGGCTCAGTACTTCCCAGCATGCATCTAGTGGTTTCCCACCTCTGAGCCTTTGCAGGTACTGGGTGCTATTCCCTCCATCTGATACACTCTTACTGCCACTCCTCCCAAATGCATACTCAAATTCATACCATCTCTCAAGAGCAAGATGACTCCAGAATCTGACTGATCTGCCTCCGTTTTGGTTAACACCTGTTATCCTGGGGTGATTATTAATAATACCCCCTTTTACTCTCAGAAATATCCTGGTTTAGACAACAAATTCCATACTCACCTGACATTAGGCCCAGCTCAAACGCCTCCTCCAGGAAGCCACCCCTGATTCCCAGAGGAAAGGTCTCCTTTATCCTGAACTTGCATAGTCCCAAGTCCTTTTTCTGAGTGTATCACACTGTGGGGGACAATTTCCTCGGCATGTAGCCGCTCTCCTCGGCTAGGCAGATACAATCCCTTTATTAAAAGCATTTACAAACATAGTGTCATGGCTTAGATTGTGTCCCCCCAAAAAAACATATATTGAACTCTTAAGTCTGATTACCTGTGAATGTGACCTTATTTGGAAATAGAGTCTTTGTACATTTAGCCCAGTCTTGAGGTCATTCAGGTGGGCCCTAATCTGATATGACTGTGTCCTTATAAAAAGGGGACATTTGGACACAGAGACAGACACGCACAGAGGGAAGACGATGAGAAGAAACCCAAGAAGATGGCCGTGTGACTGAAGTGATGCATCTACAAGTCAAGGAGTGCCAAGGATTGTCGACAAACACCAGAAGCTGGGAAGAGGCCAGGAAGGATTCTCTCCTGGGGCCACCAGAGAGAGCAGGGCCCTGCTGACTCCTTGGCCTGGGACGTCCAGCCTCCAGAACTATGAGATATAAGTTGCTGTTGATGTAAGCCATCCTGTTGTTGGTACTTTATTACAGCAGACTTAGGAAACTAATAAATATAGTAACTACTCTTAAAGAACTGCTTTGTTGAGATACAATTCATATACTATAAACTTTACACTTTTAAGGGGTACAATGGTATGGATTTTACTATATTCGCAGAGCTGTGCAATCATCAGCACTACCCAATTTTAGAACATTTCGTCACCCCCAAAAAGAAACCCAATATCCATTAGCAGTCACTCCCCATTCTCCTTTGTCCTTCAGGCAACCACTAATCTACTTTCTGTCTCTATGGATTTACCTATTCTGCACATTTCATGCAACACATGGCCTTTTGTGACTGGCTTCTGTCACTTAGCATCCTGTTTTCAAGGTTCACCCAGGTGGTAGCACGTATCCGTGCTTCACTACTTTCTATGACCTAATAATAGTCCACATGGATAGAACACATGTTATTTACCCGTTCATCAGTTAACGAACATTTAGATTGTTTCCAATATTTGGTTCTTGCGAATAATGCTGCTGTGAACATTCACGTGTAAGTTTTTGCATGGGCAGATGCTTTCGATGCTCTTGAATAAGAAAGTAACTCTTTTTCATGGAAAGATAATATTAAAGATAAACAAAAGTGCCAGTGGTAGAAAAGTCTATGCATCTAAAGCCAGACTCTTTCTCCTCCCTCCTCAGAGACCACTACTTGTTTCGTTCCTGTCCTTCCAGAAACGTTCTCTGCATACGCACACTCAGGTAAGTGAATGTTTCTTTTCTTCAGCAAAAGTGCCAGCACCCGATTGTTCCATCCTCCGTGCTTCTCACATATCAATACCCCTGGATGCTTCTGCTTCCTTGTCTAGGGCTAGACTTCATTCTGTCAGTGACTGCCTCGCTGCACTGCTTGAATATGCCCTTGTTTATTGAACCATTTGAAGGGCATCTAGACTCCTCCTAATCTTGGGTAATCTTAATGCCCACTATTTCTTAGTGTTTTATTTTAACCAACATGTTTGCAGCATCAAGTCTGGGCCAGGCACTGGGTGTTAAGTGCAGTGCAAGTATCATCTTGTTTCTCCTTGATGAGTGTTTTTAAAGAAGGTCTCATCCCCGTTGTGTGGACAAAGAAACTGAGGTCCAGAGCAGCTAACGCGGCCTGCATAATGCCGCACAGCCAGACAGCATAGGGCCAGTACAATCCCCGTCCCGAGCTCTCCCTCACTGCCTGAGGTTGGGGCCTGGTACTGAGCATTAGTGTGGGCAGGGCAAGAATGGAGGGCTTCTGAGGGGTGACGCTGAGTGATGAGAGGAAGCAAGTGAGGCAATGAGTGGTGGTGGTGGTGATGGTGGGGAACATTCCGGACAGAGGGAACAGCAAAGAAAAAGGCCTTTCTCTCTCTGGACCTTATTTTCCTCATCTGTCAAATATGTACTCGCATGTGCGTGTGTGTGTGTGTGTGTGTGTGTGTGGTTGGAAGGTGTTGCCTTCTGGTTCTCTGGTTCTACTTGCACCCTAAAACTCTCTGAATTTCTCTGAATTTCACCCAGAATCAGCGAGTGAGTGGTGGGTGCCTCTTTAAATTTTGTGCCCTAGGTACCTCGCTTTTCTCATCCTTAGCCCCCTCAGGCTCTGGCTGCCATCACCCTGTAACCTGATTCAGGAAATAAACAAATAAACAGACCGGCTGAGGTCAGTGCCCTGGGGGTGGGGAGGACTGGAGTGGGGTCTTCTGGCCACTGTCAGCTGCACTTGAGCAAGGGCTGCCCCCTTTAGAACAGGGCCCCTTCTCCACTATTCCTAGCTGCCTTAGAAATCTGGTCGGCCTTATTCATTTTTATCGTCTGCAAGGCCCTTGTAACAATTTGTGTTTGCCACTCTGGGGCAGCATGCTTCACAAGGCTGGTGAGGACCCACTATTCCATTGCCATTCGACTTAACATATCTTCGGCAACCATGTTACATCTCATTTTCTTCTTCTCATTTTCCTTGCTGTCTTCTTCCCTGCTTTCTTGCTCCATCATCTTCTGTTCTTTCCCTCTACCCTGTCTCTCTTCAGTCCCCAGCCAATCCCCCTCTTACCCCCTCTTATTTCTCGATTACATCATATCTAAATATACTTTGGCAGGAGAAGTCCATCAGGGGTCAGGGAGGGCCTCAGAAAGGTGGTAACACTCGAACGTGGCTTTGAGGGGGTGAACAGGAGTTTGTCGGGTAGCAGGGAGGAAGAAACAGGAGACCAGCATGCTTAAGTCCAAGGGCTGGGATCCTGGCTTCTCCACTCTGCAGCTCTGTGATCCAGGGCAAATTATATCACGTCCCCAAGCCTCAGTTACAGCATCAGCGTAACAGGAGTTTCTCTAGCACCTACTTGATGAGCTCAGCCATCAGTGAGAACATTCCTCAGGACAGGCCTGGTGCCTGGTGAACAGAAGATGCTCTATAGGTGTTTGTTGAATAAATGAATAGATGTCCCAGTCAGAGGGGATGGCATAAAGCGAGGTCTGGCAATGAGACCAAGCACAGCGTGTTTGGTGACTCATGTCCACTCCTGAATCTGTGGCACAGCCTCGTCTTACTGGCTTCTGAGGGCCGATGGCGCACATCTCTTTCCAACTCTGCATTCACGGATGTTACCTCAGTAGCTTGGACTCCACCACTGGGGAAGTCTTTGCGCTGTGGAAACTGGCAAACACTACAGGTCAGAGCTTTTCTTTTTTCCCTCCAGTGAGCCAGTTGACCAGCGCACCATCTCCTGTGGGCAGGTGAGGGTTAGATTTCAAGAGGCCTTGGACAGTAGCGCCTGGTGAGGTCCTTCTGTTCACTCTGTTTGTTGTAGGACTTCAGAAAGACAGTTTGAACCTACCTGACCTGAGAAAGATGTGTTTTTTTAGAACTAAAGAAGCCCAGAATTGGAGTTCTAAAAAATCCCAAACATATCACCCTAATATAGTTACATAACTCAAAAAATGATCTTCAGCTTAAATCTTTTTTTTTCTTCTTAAAAACCATTTATTTCTATTGAATAAGCAAACCCTTGAATTAGAAAAGCACTTAATTTATCAAGTGAAAACTCAGGAGATTTTTCAATTGGGAGAAATGGGGTGGGGGTGGGGCCTGTGTGAGAGGGTGGCAGCAGCCAGTTCATTCATGATTTTGCAGGAAAGGATGTTTGTTGGCCTTTACCCTGATAGCAGTGGGAAATCATTGGAGGGTTTGAAGCAAACAAATTATATGATTAGATTCTGGTCTTGGAAAAGGTCCTTCCCACTGTTCTGTGAAGAGCCTGGAGGGGGCCAGCATGGATGCACGGATATCAGGCAAAAGAGAATGAGTGTGGATAAGCATGTTTCTGGAGAGAGAAGACCATGTGTTCACCTTACTTCCTTTTCCTCCTGAGCACTCAGCTGGACTACATTTCCCAGCCTCCTCAGCAGTTAGGAGGACCATGTGATTTAGGTCCAGCCCACTGAATATGGGAGGAGGTGATGTAAGCCACTTCCAGGCTTGGCCATAAAAACCTCCCTTACAATCCTCCAGGTTATATCCTTCACACACCTCACACCAGGAGCCAGTGGAGAACTCCCAGGCCTAGGAGATGGCAGAGCCACTACCTGGAAGGAGTAACTGAATAGAGCAGAGCCCCACCATCTCCCTGCACTGGACTGTGCTGAGAGGAACAAAGCTTCACTGTGTTAAGCAACGAAACCTGGGGCTGTTTGTTATAGCAGCCGAGCTGACAGATATAGTGGGGAGGAAAGCAGAGACAGGTGTGTAGAGCTGAGAGCTCTCTGGCGGTAAAGTCATGGGATTTGTGATCAATTCGATATGGAATGAGGGATGAGGAGGCGTTGGAGGCCTCCTGTCTTACTGCCCAAGTGTCTTACTGAACGGAGGTGCCTTTTACTGTGGGGAGACCCTCAGGTGGAGACCTTAAGGTTGGTGTGTCTAAGACACCAGAGTGATGTCAAGAAGCTCTTCTCTCAGCCTTGCAGCCCAAGATAGTCTGGCAGCTCCTCGTGGGAGCACTTCTTGGTGGTCAAGGCCAGCTGTCATTCATGAGGGAGAGAATACAAGGAGTGTCTGTCTCTGGAGCCATCATGCTGCCCTTGGCCAGAACCTATCCATGTGGTCGGGAATACTGGCTGTTCCCTCCCAGACCAGCACACCTTCCACCATGTCCAGACTTTGGACCCCAAGCTCTAGGTAGCCAGGCTAGTGTTGGGACATAGTCTATTCCTTTTTTTCCCCTTTCAACAAATATTTCCTGAGTACCTACTATAATAGTAATGTTAAAATTACAATTTATTGAGCACTTCCCATGTTCCAGACCCTACGCCAAGCACTTTACTACATGACTTCATTTAATCTTTAATCAACAGAGATGAAAACTATTAGTGGCCCCATTTGACAAGTGGGGAAACTGAGGCTCCGAGAGGTCATGTAAGGCAGGCCTTGAACCCAGGTCAGCAAACTCCAGAGTCCATCATCCCAGGCATGGAGCCAACCCTGCCCTGAGCACGACATTGACAGTCTCCCAGAGCTGAGCATGGCCCGGTCCCTTGGCTCCTTCAGTCCCTCATAGTTCTTGCTCCTCTCAGTTGGGTAGTGGCTGCCTTTTGCTGCCCAGCACATTGGCACATCCTCTTCCTTTGTCTTCAGGAGGCCTAGGGCCAGGACAACATTTTTCATTTCCCTCCCCTGGAGGGAATTTTCACTGTGCTAGATCTTAGGGTCTAGATTACTGGTCCAACCACTGTTGGCATGGTACAGAGATCACATGAACCCCAAACCATGACCCCTGATGGGCACTGATTCCCAGGCAGCCACTGTCCTCAGAAGGGGGCTTAGGCCTGGCATCCAGAGCCGTTCCTAAGCTAGTTTGAAAACCCATTTCAACCAACTTAGTCCAAAAGTAGTGTTTAAGGCATCACAGAATCCAAGGGAGGGTTGAGCCAAAACCTAGACTCAGGCACCCAGATGCCACTACAGCCTTCTTTGTATCTCACATCTCTGCTTTTTGAGGACTGCCACGAGGCAGAGGTGGATGTTACCCACCCAGCATCACTTCTCATTTAAAATAGCCCTGATTTTGTTCAATATGCTCAGCTAAATACTCTCTGCCAGGTTCCTTTGCTGCAGCCATGAGATATAGTTTTGGACAATACGATGTAAACAGACATCTGCTCTGTGTTCTGGAAAGTTTTCTTGTGTGTGTGTGTGTGTGTGTGTGTGTGTGTGTGTGTGTGTTTTTGTGTGGTTTTTTTTTAATAAAATGTGTCCAACACAGCTGGCCTAACCCTTCTCCCCTTCATTCTTCCTTGAATGCAAATATGATGGCTGGAGCAGGAGCAGCCATCTTATAGCCATGAGAAAAAGACAAGAAAATCAAAAAATGCTAGCTCTGATCTCACTGAATGACTAAACCGTTGTCCATGGTCACCTGCCTCTAGATTTCTTATCATTTGAGAAAAATATAATTTTATTTATTAAGCCATTGATGGCCAGATTTGTTTTGACTTGCAGGAAAACGCTATCCTAATGGAGACAATCGCTGTCATTTTCACTGCAGCTGTGTAAATGGAAACATAATTGCCCTGGTCCCTGGTCCCTGAACTCAACTTTCTGAATCCCAAGCTCAAAAAAACATTCCTGGACTGGGACTCATTGGCCCAGTTGAGATTGCTTATACCTGGTCCAATCAGCAGTGGCAGAGAGGGCAGGCTATGATTGGTCCAGGGAGTGCCAACCCGGAGACCAATGAGCTATGGCCAGCACAGGTATGGGAGGGGTACCATTTGAACATGACAGTAAGAAAGCCTCTGAGCAGCCTGACTTATCAGTGCCTGTTCTGGTCACCCAGCCAAGGGCACTGATCGGCTCATCTCCATTCACCCCCTCTAGCTCGCATTCATTCCACCATGCTTATTATGCATTCACTGTGTGTGCTGCATGGTGCTGGAGCAGGGCAGGATTTGAACTGGATCTATGATCTGGCCCATTTCTGCCACTAGACCCCAAGGGAAGCCTAAGTCCACATAGCCACTGGACTCAGTCTCCAGGCTGGGGTTCAAACCTGGGCTCTGCCGTTTACTGGCCAGTGACTGACTGTTTCCCATGGTAGCTCAGTTTCCTCATCCATAGCAGGTGGGGACTCTCTTGGCTTCAGTGAGCTTCGGAGTCAGCACACAAGATTCTGTCCCCTGTCCCCAGCCCCTTCCTGGCTGTGTGACCTCAGGGCTGCTGCCTCACTTCTCTGTGCATGATCCGCCATCTATAAACCAAGGGGAGAATCTTGCCCTCTTAGGTTGTTAAGGTAAGGAGATTCATGAAATAACTCTGGGCCACACAGGAAGTGCTCAATAAATCCTAAAAATAAAACTGAAACAGCCTCAAGGGAATGTATGACAAGCCCTGGGCAGAGTTTCCTGAGGCCAGCTGCCCAGGAAGAGGTTGGGCACTGGGTGAGGTCCAGCCCAGAGATTCTGCTGGAGCATGACAAGCAAAGGGTCTCCCAGACCCCTGCTGTGAGCCTGTGTAAGCTCATGGGATTGGTTGGCAGATGTGGGTCAGTGGTACATGCCAATCCTCAGGCTGAGGGCAGAAGAAAGCTGTCCCTGTCCATCTGAGGGCTGGCAAGCACCAGGGCCACATCTACGTAGGAGAGAGAAACCAAGGGCAACACGTGGGTCCTGTCAATGACAGCTGCTGGCCTTGGAAGGGAGACTGACCTTCTCTTTGTCTCCCTTCCGCGGGGCTGGGCAGGGCTGCGTGGGTGGACAGCAGCTACAATTCAGGTGTTCAGGTGTTCCCCACACACTTCGCAGCACTTCCTTAGCTGCAGGCCAGGGTTTGTGTGGAAAACAAGCTCCCTGCCCATGGCAGGTGTGTACCACCATCTTCCAGGGCCAGGCCCTAGGCCAGGGCTTCAGAGAAGGCTCACTCTGTGCTCAGAGTGACTATGGGGGAGAGAAAGTACAGGCCAACTCAGAATAGCTCCCTTTATCGGGATCTGCCAAGCGTCAGGTACTTAGACACACACACTTATTATGTACATGTCGTTATCACGTACCATGGCCCTAGGAAACAGGACCTGTTAGTATCCCCATTTCACAGAAAAGGAAACTGAGGCTCAGACACATGAGCTGGTTTGCCCAGGGCCACACAGGAAGTGAGATTCCAGACCAAGTCTGTCCAGCCCCAAAGAGTGGCCTCTTTCTCCTGCGTGACAGTCTCCAGGGAGCAGGCCAGAAGTCAAAATAGCATCAGGACATCAGAGAACTGCCCCTCGTTCCCCAAAGTCCTGGCTGTCTGCTTGAACCCCCTTTCCTTCCTCTCCCTAGCTGAGCACGCCCTGTACTTCTAGGTCTCTGTTTATACGCCACTTCCTCTGGGAAGCCCCCCATGCTTTCCCCAGGTTGGGGTTCCTCCTCTCAGCTCCCCCAGCCCCACTTATCTAAACCCATAGTCTGCCTCGGGACAATCCAAACTCCAGAGGACAAGACTATTTCTGTCACATCCTCCACAATATCTTCAAGGTGTAGCAAGGTGCCTGGCTCATAGTAGGCCCTCAATAAACATATATAGAATATGTGGAATAAATAACTCTGACCAGTCTCATTCCTCAAAGAGTACAGACTCTTTTCTGGGGGGTAGGGACTATATCTCTGGACCAAAGGGAACAGGACAGGACAGACCTGGGGTCCCAGGGACTGCTTCTCAGGACCCTGGCCCCCTCCCAGGGTGAGATGTGTCCCCAGAGCCCAGCCCATTGAATTTTTTCCTGCCGACTCACTCCATGATTCATTCTTGGCCCCTGGCATGCCTGGACCTACTGTGAGGCCACAGGCCCTGGTGCTAAGTTTAGTGACTGCAAAATGTCCTCGTGAAATTCCAGGCAGAGCCAGGGGGCTGGTGGCACATTCCACAGAGCTTCCTTGGGCCCTTTAGCTCAGCAGCAGGGCCTGAAGGGGAATCAAACGTCCTTCCAGTAAATAGCCTGGAAGGGCTGGGTCCCTGTCTTGGGGCCTTGACCAGCAGCCAAAGAGCTCAAGGACAAAGGTGCCCTCTAATGTCAGGGGAGCTCGGTGTGGAGGGTGGGACGCTGGGGGAACCTTTGAATGGTGTACCACAGTGGAGAAGAGAGTGGCCTTGTTGAGTTTCAGGGCAAAACCCTCTCCCTGGGAATCCTATCAACATGTTGGACAATTCATTCCTAGGATAAGACTTTCCTGCTGGGGCGTAGGGCCTGCCTCCCTGTGCCTCCCGAGTTGATGGAAGTGGCCTGGCTCTTCCCTTTGGGCCTCAGACCCACCTGTCTCCTTCCCTTCACAAGACAGGACCCCCATCCCTCTCCCTGCTCTGTAGCCCCCTCCAGATGTTCCCTGTCTGCTCTGTCCCTCTCCCAGAGATGAGGAACGAACAGGGGAGACATTGTGTGCGATGTACAGGGGGAAGATCCCTTCCTCTCTTCTGAACACAGTATAACTGTGTTACTGTGGAGGCACTGAAGGAGATCTTAAGTGACCTTAAACTGTTGACTTGGGTGGAGCCTGTGGCCCAGGAAGACCATTCAATCTTGTTCACGTGAAAATGCTCCCCAGGAAGGCCCCCTCCAGCCTGCATTTGGGCCATCGGTTTCAATCAATTCCTCCTCCACTGGGGTCTTTCCCAATAGGAGAAACCACATCCCCCTCAGCACGAGTCAGAAACTGCAGTCTTAGCACTGGACTGTCAGCTCCAATGGGGTTGGGGGTGGCTGTCAGATCAGTAGCATCTCCCAGCAGGGACCACAATGCCTTCACAGAGGCACTGAGATGGAGGCCCTTTTCTAAAAGTAAAAAATATATATGGAAACAAATAGAAAGATGGGCTATCAGGGGAAAAAGCAAACAATCTCAACAACCACCTCACTCCATACACAATAATCAATTGGAGAATAAATAATAATAATAATAATAATAATAATAGAAGGAGGAAACTTCGAGAGGTGATGCACACGTTCATGGCCTTAATGGTGGTGATGGTTTCATGGGTATATACTTATCTCCAAACTCATTAAGTTGTATACATCAAACATGTATAGCTTTTTACATGTCAAAAAAATCAATTAATAATGGATCATGGACATAAATGTAAAAAGCAGAACCCAGATCCCGGAGGACACAGAGACGAATATCTTTGCTACATTAGAGAGGCAAAGGTTTCTTGGTCAGGACACAAAAAGTACTAACCCTGAAAAAAAAATACTGAAAAATTGGACTTCATCCAAATTCAAATTTTCTGCTCATTAAAAGACACCATTAACAAAATTGATAAGTGAGACAAAGACTGGGAGAAAATGTTCACTGTGTGTGTGTGTGTGTCTGTGTGTGTGTGTGCGCACGCGCGCTCACGCGTGTGTGTATCTGACAAAGGACTTATTCCCAGAACATATAAAGAATTACAAATCCACAGTAAAAAAAAAAAAAAATCTGATTGTAAAAAATACTGGAAGACTTGAACAGACACTACAAAAGAAGATATACTAATGGCCGATATACACAGAAAACGGTGCTCACACAAAGGAAATACAAAATATTACAATTAAAATTATAATAAGATACCATCTCATACCCACCAGAATGGCGAACATTTTTAAAAGCTTCCACCACCAAGTGCTATGAAGATGTGGAGCAACTGAGATCTCATACTCTGCTGGAGGAAATATAAACTATATAGATACAACGGAAAAGAGTCTGGAAGTTTCCTCTGAAGGTAAGCAGCTAAGAAGATTTCAAAGTTACCTTAAAGTAAGCATATATCTACAGAATGTCGCAATCAGTCCACTAGTAACTCTTTACCCCAGAGCAATCAAAACATATGCATATACCAAGACTTGTGTGAAAATGTTCATAGCAGCTTTCTTCATGTCAGCCCAAACTGGAAGCAACCCAAATGTCTATCACCAAGGGAGTGGATAAATAAACTGTGGAACATTCTCACAATGGAATACTACTCAGCAATCAAGACGTGTCAGCTGCTGATAACAACATGGGTGAATCTCCAAAATAGTATGCTGAGGGGAAGAAGCCAGACCCCAAAGAGTACATCCTGTACGAATCCATCTGTGTGAAACTTAGGACAGGCAAAGCTGACATATGGTGAAAGAAATCAGAGCAGCAGTTGTCTCTGGGGACAAGGAGTGACTACAAAGGGGTGCAAGGCAATTTGTTGGGGCGCTGGAAATGTTCCACATCTTGTTCAAGTGATAATTACAACGGTGAATATAAATAAAAGAAGCATTGAGGTGAACACTTAGGATGTGTGCAATGTTTTCTATTCTAATGATATTTGCCTTCCACAAAAATATATCTTAAAAATTAAAAAATCTAAAATAATTCATATAGTTAATAACTTAAAATAATAATAATATAGCAAACTGTGCATTTCTACCACCCAGCTTAAGAACTAGAGCAATAACCACTATCTTAGGACCTTCGCATTTTCCTCCCTCCCTCAGAGGTAAGCACTAGCTGGAAATTTGTGTTTATTATTCCTTTAATTTTCCTCTTAATTGCACCACCTCTGCCCATTTCCTTAAATAGTTTACTGTTTAGTGTGTCTGTTTGGGCACGCTATGTAAATGCCTGTATTCTTCTGAGACTTGCTTTTTTTCCCTCACATTGTGTGTCTGACATTCATTCATGTTGTGTGTACCTATAACCCGTTCATTGTCATTACTGCATAGTATTTTAGTGTGGAGCTATATATAGGACAATTGGTTTGTCATTCTCCTATTGATGGACATTGGGTTATTTCTAGGTCAGGGCAAACGATGTTTGTGCATATCTTCTGGTGCACATGGATGTAAGTTCCTCCAGGATGTAGCAGGAATTGTTGGGTGATGGCAAATGCATGTCTTCAATTTACAAAATAATCCCAACTCTTTTAGAAATTACTGGCTAGTTTTCAAAGTGACCCTGGACAACTCTGCAATTTGCACTGCCACAGCAGAGGATGGACATTCCGGTTGCTTCACACCCTCACCAAACCTTGGAGTTATTGGACTTGTAAAAGTTTGAAAACAAAGATAGGAATCACAAACTCAGACGCCTTGGAGTTCATGAAAGTAACGAGTGATTGGACTGGGGGATGGCAGGGAGAGGTGGGGACTGTGGCAAATGGAACACATGCCTCCTGTCTGAAGTAGGTGGCCTTGGCTTGGCTCCCCGACTGTGGTTGGGAGAGAATGCAGACCCAGGGCTGCCAGAGTTCTGCAGTGTTCCAAAGAAGCCACAAAGCCAGATTTTTACATAAAATCTGATTTTGGAATGTCAGCAATGATTTCAGATTTGTTTAACACGCTGTATTGTACCGAGTGCATTTGTGGGCCAAGCCCAAACTCTCCTACTGGATTTATTTCATTAAAATTCAATGCAATTGAATTTATAGCTGTTGGAGCTTCCTGGAACTTTGGCAAGTGACCACAGCTCTCTGTGGCTTTTGTGCTTATGTGCTCTATAAATTGTCATTCCTTACTGGAGGAGTCCAGCATTTTCCTTCTGCTTCATTACTCAGAAAGCTTAGTTTTCCAGTAGGCCTGTTGACTCAGAGGAACGAGGGTCATGAAATGCTACTGTCATCTGCTGTGCAGTTCGACCTTACTCATTTCAAGCTACAGGAGGAAATCACTCCCTCCTTCATCCCTGGGACCTCCTGTAACTTGTTTCTTTCAAAATAGAAATCAGATGATGTCACTTCCCTTGCCGGAACCCTTCTATCCATCTCCATCATCCACAGAGACAGTCCAAACTCTTGACCAAGGGCCCTTTGTTGCATCTTTGCCACAGACTCTCCTTCCCTTCCAACCTATCCAGCTCTCCAGACTTGGTCTCGACTCAGGGTGTTTGCACATGCTGTTCCATCTGCCTGGGTCTCCCTTCCCTCTGATCTTTCCATGGCTGGTTTCTTCTTGGATTCCAGATTTGGCATAAATGTTACCTTCCCAGAAAGGCCTCCCCTGACCACTTATCTAAACAGCAACTCACTCTCCCCAGTGCTTTTGCTCACAGCCCCCTGCGGAAGTCATTCTTTGTACAACACCAGCTGCAATCGGCTTACATGTGTGTGTTCATATTGCTGATTACCTCCCTACCATGGGGTCAGCTCCCTGAGGGACAGGGTCCTGGCATCCCCATGTCCTCAGCCCCAGGGGTGGGGCCTGGCATGTAAGTAGCTTTTGAATGAATGGGTGTGTATGAAGCCCCTACCACGTACAGCACCCTGTGCTAGGGGCTGTGGTGGCGCGAAACAGTGGTAAGTGTGGCCCAGGCCTCAGGGATCCAGGACCTAGGAGAGGAGGCTGAATCATCCACAGTGTAAGGCAGGAAATGTCGTACATGTGCAGGGATGCAGTTGAGTTATCCTGGTACAGCTGGGTTGGCTGTTTGCAGCTGGCATCTGTTCCAGTTGGTTCCTGTGTGCCATGACAATTGTTAAGTATTTCATTTTCTTCCCTGGATAGAGCTAGAGGTGAGATCAAAGTCTCGCAGAGCAGAAACAACTTAAGGCTATGAGCACAGGACGAAAGGTTAGACTCCAGGTTGTGTGACCTTGGGAAGTCTCAGTGTGGATGAGGGATGGACGCCCCACCACCCTCACGCTCACTCCTGGAGTCAGGGAGAATCAGCAGCATCGTGTGAGTGAGAGCAATTGATCATGGATCTGATGCCTTTAGCGGTGATTCTTGCAGGTGATGCAAGGCCAGCAGGTCAGAGTGCAGTCTGGGGACACGGTAGGGTTGGGGTAAGGGGTGTCTTCCTGGCAGATGCAAGGGAGTAAGTAGAGCTGGGTAAGCAGGTGAGGGGGGAGGAGGTAGGGCTAAGACACAGGAAGTAGCCAGGGCACCCAGGCCTCACACAGGCTTCATTGTGTCCCCTCTGCCACCACTAGGACTTAATTAAAACGCCCTCCTTTAGATACTGGAGGGGCTTCCACTATGAGCCTGAGCTGCTGCCACTCCTGTGAGCTTTCCTGGGAGTGCCCATCCCCTGTGAAGTCTCCAGTGGATCAGGTGACCCCTTTGCAGACTCAGTGACCTCTGGGGACCACCTCTGGGGGCTCTGTGTGGGAACATGCCTGCGAAGGCAGTGAAGGGATCATATTTATGGAGCACCCAATGTATCCAAGCCATGAGGAAACCAGAATTCAGAGAGGTTAAGTGAGTTGCTCAGGGTCACCCAGCAACAAATATGGAAACTTAAGCCCAGCTCTTGTGACATCAGGCCTCAGAATCATGATCCAGAGCGCCAGTTGCATGCCAGGCACTGTGTGGTAATTTGCATGTACAGGTGTTAGCACATCTCATCCTCATGACAACCCTGTGAGGCAGGTAGAATAGTTATCTTAATTTTTCAGAAGAGAAGTCTGAGTGTCAGAGAGGTTAAGAAACAGGTGGTAACTAGTTGAATCAGAATGATAATAACATCTGTAGTAATAGTAGTGGTAGCAGTAGTGACAGCTAACACTTACATAGTGCTTACTCTGTACCCTGCACTGTCCTAAATGCTTTGAGTATATTAACCTATTTAATTCTCACAGCCACCAAATATATTCTATTTTTCTCCCCATTGTACAAATCAGGAAACTGAGGAAGAGAGAGGTTAAGTCCTTGAGCTCAGGTCTATCTGACTCCTGAGCCTGGGCTGTAATTGCCAGCTAAGCGGCACAGCTCCACATGCTCCAAGGCAGCCAACTCAGACTCGTTCTGCTGCCCTGGAGGGCACCATGGAGGCCACTTCAGAGGTGGCAAGCCTCCCGTCTCAGGCTGTGTGCAGACGGAGAAGGTCAAGGATGCTGTGGGATGAGGCCCAGGATGGCCTGTGCCCCTTGCTGTCCATGCTCTCTGAGGGGAAGATTCCATGTTCCTAACCAGTCTGTCCCTCAGCTGGTGGTTTTTGCAGTCTAGGTGGGTCACTGGGTACCAGCCAGGGCACAGAGAGAGGTTTGTCACAGGCTGCATCAGGGATTCGGCTCCTCCAGTTGGGCTGAGCCCTGAATTCTGGAGGCTCCACAGGGTCCGGTCCTGCCCTGCGCTCACCCTCGGAAGGCAGTGACCTCACCTGAGCCAGGACTGGGTACAGCAAGGAGCTGCCTGGCAGCCAGCAAAGCAGAAAACATTGCTCTAATGAGTCTAATAAGTGCGCTCTGTGTAGTGTGCATCTGGCACGGCCCCCAAATATTGCAGGTTCCTGTCCCCACAGGGGCCCAGCTAGGCCTGGCTGCTTGGTGGGAAGCCTGGTGCCTGCCAGGCTGGAGTCAGCTGTGGGCCCCTTCCTTCCTTCTCTTCTCTCTTAGACTTTTATTGAGCACCTAGTGTTTGCTAGGCACACTCTGCCTTGGGGCCTAACTTTTGGTGTTCATATCTTAGTTCCATCTCTTAAAACTCCTGGGCTAAGGGTGGCCTCCTCTCCTCCAATCTGCTGTGTTAGAGACAAGGGCTCTGGCAGCTCTGGGTTCAAATTCAGATACTGCCACTTGCTCACTCTGTAACATCAAGCAGTTGCTTCCCATTCTGTAAAATGGGCTGACAACTCAGTCCTTACAGGGTGTGGCTGTGAGGGCCCCTCCTGGGGTAAACTAATGTCACCTCCTCCAGGAAGCCCTCCTGGATGTCTGCATCCCAAATCCCAAATGGCTTCTCCCTGCTGGTGTCCAGCCTGCCTTCGCCAACACTGGGAAACATCAGGGCTGAAAGGCTAGAAGTGACCATTGAGTTTAAACCCTCCCGTCATATGTTGCCCAGGGGAACTGAGACCTTTCTGGGGACTGGCCTGAGAGAGCGCTGTGAGCCAATGGCAGAACTGGTGCTAGAACTAGGGCCTCAGGACTCCTCTAGTGCTCATCTCAAAACAGGGCTTTCTAGGGGCAGCTCGGCTGCTGGGGAAGAGCACGCCTTGGAAGTTTGACAGACCTGAGCTTGAATCCCTGAGCTTGAATACCAGCCTGTGGGGCTT
Source organism: Rhinolophus sinicus (assembly GCF_036562045.2). NCBI lineage: Eukaryota > Metazoa > Chordata > Mammalia > Chiroptera > Rhinolophidae > Rhinolophus > Rhinolophus sinicus. Next base: position 39,875,550 of record NC_133759.1, read on the forward strand.
GAGGCAGGTCATTTCTTCTGGCTGAACCTCAGTCTCTGCATCTGTGACTGACAATGGTAATTATATTTTTGTTCGGGTGTTTCTTGCAGCTGGCCCTCAGGAAAAGCTAGGGGTTTGACATTCACTTGCTTCCTCTGGGCCTTGTCTGGTAATAGATACTCCTCCTTCTGGGAAGCCGGAGGTGAGACTGGCCGTGGCCAGTGTGGGAGAGAGCGTGGGCTCTGGAGCCAGACTGTCCTGGTTCAAAGCCTGTGTGACTTTCGGAAAGTTACTTAATCCCTCTGCACCTCAATTCCCCACCTACTAAAATACAGTTAACATAGAAACTTTCCTTGTTGAAGATGAAATGAGTTAATATTTGTGAAGTGCTTGGAACAGGAGCTGGTACAAGGCTTATAGGTTAAACAAAATACAAAAGCCTGCCTTACGCTCCTTGCCCTGATCAGTATCCTGCCGGAGGCTTAATGTCTTCCTTCCTAGAGGGTTCATGGGGCAGCCACAAAGCCCATGGGATGGGGGGTCTGGAACGTTGTTCCCAGGCCCTGCCCCCTCAGCCATCTCTCTGGGGGAATGTGAACTCTGAGCTGGGCCGGGGTGTCCTGAGCAGCAGTTACTGGGGGAGCAAAGAAGAGATCGGAATGCTTGTGTCCACTCGTGATCCTTTCCAAAATTCCACCTTGAGTATGTGTTTTATAATCTACATAATATGCTAGTTCGGTATCATGTCTATACTTTGTAAATATAATCTATGGGGGCTGTGTGCTTTTTAAGTTTGAAGACCATTTGACCTAAAATAATAACAATCATAAGGAAACAGTGTTTTCCTTTGGGCCCCAGTGCTGAGCACTAAATTAATACTCCCACTCCCCACCTGAGCCAGGCACGTGGCCGTCACTGGCCCGTGCCCGCTGCACCCACCAGGCTTGTTTCATTATCTTCTCCTCTCGGCTCCCCTCTGCCACCTTCCCCAATGTAGGGGACCCTGCTCAAATGTGGAATGCCTGCCCCTTTGTGTGCGTTCTTATCAAGTGAGTATGCTCCTATTTGTCAGGAAACTTGTTTAAAGTAAGACGTCCATACCCAAAAGGACAGAACCTGCACGTGAAGAGCTTTATGAGTTTTCACAACCTGAACACACGGTGTCACCCAGATCAGGGAGCGGAATAGAACCAGCAGGCATCACATAAGCCCCCGCATTCCTCCCCCCAGGGGGCCAGGCTCCTGACTCCTGTCACCATAGAGCCCATTGGGCTGTGTGGGGCTTTTACACAAACGGGCTGTGCACTGCGTGCTCCTCTGTGTCTGGCTTCTTTGGCTCCACAGCACATCTGTGAGACTCATCCAGGTTGGTGTGGAAACTGCTCCAGGTCATCCGTTCTCTTTGCCGTCTGGAATTCCCTCGCCTGGGCACAGCCTGTGCCCATTGTCCTGTTGTGGGATATGTGGGGTGTTTCCAGCTTGGAGCTGTTACAGACAGCGCTCGCATTCTTGAACGGGATTGTTGGTGATCATAGTACATATCTCGGTTGCGTAAACAGCTAGCGGGGGATTACTGGGTCCCGGTGTACATGTGTGCTCAGCTCTGGGAGATTCTGCCAGAGCTTTCCAAAGTGCCTGTGCCGTTCTACACGCCCACCGGTGGTGTTCCGGCGTCCTTGCCAGCTTGGTGCCGTCTGTCTTTCTCATCACAGCTGTTATGATGGATGTACCTGGAGTGGTGGTTTTTGTAAATGATGTTGTCTCCCAGTTCTCTTCTTATTTCTTCCCCCACCTGCTGCCCCTGCGTCTCCCTGAATAGCTGGAAGCAACAGCCCCCATTTGCTCTAAACACTTTAGAAATGCCAGGCCTGAGAGCTTAATTCTGCATCTATTATCCCATTTAAATCCTCGGAGCCACTGATGAGAGAAGCGTCATTTTATAAACCTCTCCCCGTGCCCGGCCGATCATTTCAGTTGGCAGGAGGCGAAGGGGTGAAGGCGAAAACCCATAGTGTGACGTAGGGGTGTTCTGACCTGACTTCTCCTTCACCTAAAATGTGCCTGAGAGATGGTGGAGGTGGAGGAGCTACACCCATTGTCCTGATTCTGAGAAAATCCTAGTCCTTCCCAGGCCTTAGTGTTCCCAGCTGTAAAAAGACAGTGTCAGACCTGTGTTTGCTGCATTAAATGACTTTCCCAATCTTGTACCGAGGCCCTACAGGGTGCCAGGTAGTCTTCACCTATCGTCTCACTTAATCCTCACAAAAGCCCTTCAAGTTGTATATGAAAATATCTATGAAAAGTAGCCAAGGACACTGAGATCCAGGGAGGTGGACACACTTTGGCAAAGTCACACCCTGGGTGGCAAAGCCAGGATTTGAACTCACGTGACTCACTGAGGTGCCTAATCCCTCCCAGGACCCTCTATTTGGGGCTTGGCTTTGCAGAAGCTACAGGACTGTTTTGGTGTTAGAATGTATTTTTAAATTGTTCAAGAAAGATTATTGCTCTTTTCTCCCCCAAATTAAGAGGGAACCAAACGTTAATTATATGAGTTACTATATAGAGTTCCTATATGACGCAGCAATTCTACTCCTAGGCATATACACAAGAGAAATGAAAACATATGTCCACACTGAACTTGTACACGAGAGTTCGTAGCAATATTACCATAGCAGCTAAACAGCGGTTAAAAACCAATGCCCATCAACTGAGGAATGTATAAACACAATGCAGTATCCGTACAATGGAACATTATTAGCAATAAAAAGGAATATGGTACACATGTCACAGCATGGATAAACCCTGAACACGTTATGCTCAGTGAAAGAAGCCAGTCACAAAAGGCCACATATTGTATGATTCCATTTACATGAAATATGCAGAACTGGTGAATTCATAAAGACAGAAAGTAGATGAGTGGTTGCCTAGGGCTGGGGCCAGGAGGTAGGGATGGAGACTGACTGCTAATGGATGCAGGGTTTCTTTTGGGGAGATGAAAATGTTCTAAAATTAGATGGTGGTGATGGTTGCACAACTCCATAACTACGCTAAGAAATGCTGAACTGCACATTTTAAATGGATGAATTTTGTGGCCTATGATTATATCTCAATAAAGTGTTTTTTTAAAAACTGAAAGTGTGTGGCTAAACATGGAGCATGCTGGAGAGGGCCGCCTGTGAGGGCTTTCTGCAAGCTCGGCACTGCCTCACCCCACAGCCTGCCTCTTCAGCTGGGCAACCTGCCCCTTGCCATCCTGTGCTGCCAACTGTTTTGAACGCATAACAAACGGTCCTGCAATGAATTTGGCATCCGGCTGTGCTCACTGTGGCCCCATTTGCAGGGGAAATTCTGGGCTGACTTCCTCATTGTTTGTCTTTTTAGGCCCCCAAACCATCACTTCTGCTTCATTCATTCTTTTGTTTATTCGAGCATTTATTGAGCACCTACTGTGTAGCAGTTTCTGTGCTGGTCATGAGACAAATACGGTCCGGTCGCTGCCCTCAAGGAGGAGCATTTTGTCGGGGAAATAGACCCAGAAAGAGCAAAGAATGATCTGATATGATACATCTGGTCATGTATATGATGAGTATTCACCGAGTCTCTACTACACACCAGGCCTGTGTCAGGGGCTGGGGAATTCACGGTGTGAGAGAAGCAGCATGGCCGTGACTTGGGTGCACAGACTGCAGCTGCGCGGCCTGGGTTCCGGGCCAGGCTCTGCCCCTGACAGCTGCATGACCCTCTCTGTAAAGTGGGGATGAAAATAGAATCCACATTTGAGAGCTACTGTGAAAATTAACTGACAATATATGTGACATGCTTGGCCCAGGTAAGGCTCAGCTTTATCCCCATCGTTATAGTTGTGCCAGATGTGATCGGTCTGGGGGAAGCAACGAGGCTGTGGGTTGCAGCCTGAAAGAGACCCTGAGCTAGTCAGGTAATAGGTGAGCAAAGGGCATGACAAGTAGAAGGGACAGCTTGGGCAGAGGCCTGGAGCACAGTGACCAAGGGGCTGAATGCACAGAAGAGATAATGGCAAGGATGAGAGATGGGAGGGGTTCTGTGGACCCCTGGTTCTCTCTGCACTGGTCCTGCACTGGTCTCTGCACTGCTTTGGGGTGTGGTGACCTCAAAGTCAGGGGAGGCCTCTAGAGCCAGCCCAGGGAGAAAGAGCCAGTACAAATGGGTAGAGAGTAGCTGGAAATGGAACTGGATGCCAGTGCTAAGGGTCCAGGCAATCAGGAGGTAGCGGCTTCATGGATTTCCCTCACTCTGTCATCACTGCCTCTCTGAAGTAGGCGTATCATTATCCCCATTTTACAGATGAGAAAACTGAGGCTCTGGGAAAGGAAGCGCTTGGCCAAGATCACCCAGCCAGGGTGATGAGGTTCAAACCCAACATCCCTCTCCCTGAACCACACATCCTTAGCCCCCAAACCAGGGGGGAGGGTGGTGGCTTTGGAGGCTGGAGCCTTGAGTTAGGGTCAGGGTTAATTAATTTTGTGGTACACTGGGGGTAGACCTCCCGTGAGCCCCAGGAAGCCCCTCTCTCTCCCTGGATCTCAGTTTCCTTCTCTGCAAAGTGGACACAGCAGCACTGAACTCACCTCACTGTTGACCCAGAAGTGCCAGGCGCCATCCAAGCGTCCAGGACAGACGTGCTCTGCTAGGCGACGTCAGGCAAAGCCTTTGGCTTTCTGGACCTCAGGTTCCCAATGGTGAAATGTGATTTCTAAGTCTCTCTCACCTGGGGTTTCCTGAAAATGTTCACCTGGACTTGAACTGTGACAGTTCTTGGATAGTTTCAGGGTTACTGTCTGGAGGTGGAGCGTGTGGGCTGAGTGGGAGTGTGGTTGCCAGATTTCTCAAATAGACATAAAGGATATCCACTTAAATTTCAATTTCAAATCAGCCTTTTTTAGTATAAGTATGGCCTGTGCAATATTTGGAACATACTTATACTAAAAACATTTTACTTGTTTATCTGAAATTTCCATGTAACTGGCCGTCCCATGTTTGATCCAGCAGCCTTAGTTGGGGAGGTTGAGTGTCTTGCCTGCAAGACACTGGTCATGGGCTCTCTTCACTGGAAAAATATGGGCTCAGGAAACCAGAGACTTCCTGGGTGGAGGCAGGAAAGTCAGAGGGAAAACACTTCCCCCACCCCCAGCCTCCTCCCTGGTTCTGCTCTTGTTGTTTTGAAACTCACTCCTGCCCTTGGTCCAGCACCGGCTCCATCAGCGCTGGAGGCTGGGAGAGGTGTGATGTAAGGCTAGCCTGTATCTGATGGGCACGCTCAGAATGGCTGTTTGGGTGTTTGGGGCCAGGATGCTGGTGGGTGGGGCAGGCAGCCCCTGGGCCTTGGCAGGCTCCAGACCCTAAATGATCTGTGCCAGCCCTCTCCTGCTTGCCACTCCCCCCTACCACCGGAACTCTGGGTTTCAGAATGGCCCCACCTCCCAGGAAACACAATGTCCCTGACCTAGTGGCAGCTTGACCTGGGCCCCAGAGCACTCCATCGGGAACAGGCCCTCCTCCCTCTGGGCCCTGCTTTCCCTCCCCTGGAAATAGGATTAATTCCTCTGACCACGCCCACTGGGGAGAGGGTTTTCTAAGCCCCCCAGCACAGGTCTGGAGTGCAGTGATCTGTTCCCTGTCCACTTCCCTCTGTCCAGCCACACTGCCCGGGACCCCATTCGAAAGGCAGGACTAAAGTGTCAGTAAAGGGACTAAGATATAAACGTTTTCCATTCTTTCGCTGACTGCGTCTCTCTCTCTCTCTGTCTCTCTCTCAACCTGCCATGCTGTTTTGTATTTGCTCTTTAATGTCACATTCCTTTGGGTGCAGGGGCACTCATGGGGGCCCTACGCCAGCACCTAGGGCTCGCTGTACACCTTAGCACTCATGCACCCGGGTTCCCCCTCCCATGGGCTGCCTGAGCGATGCCATGCCCCAGACAAGGGTGGTAGACCAAGGCAGGCATCTGCCTTCCCTGGCTGGCTGCCCCAACCCACAGTGACAGGAACGCACAGGGTATTGTGCCCTTCCTCTGGGATGGCGTTCCTCCGTATGAGGTATTTTGATCTCTCTGCTGGAATAGCCCACCACGTGCCTCGTGCTGCCAGCTTGGGGTGGGGACACCCGCTGCCTTGTTCTCTGAGGTGCTGCGGGGCATGTGACCCTGACCCTTTCTGTGCCTGCTTCCAGGCTCCTGGCAGAAGGCAGCAGGGGTTACCAGGCAGAGCCTGGGGTACCAGGAAGAGGGGTCATGCACGGGACCTTTAATGTCATGGAGAAGTGGCAGGAGGCAGGACCACATACAGCCAGGGTCCGAGTCCCCGGTGCAGGCTCCATGGTCCCATCAGACGTGAGCAATGCACATTCAAAGATAAAATTATTATGAATTTCAAGGCAGCAACCAGGAGCTTTAAAGCTTGAGCTAGGGGCTCTTCTTAGCAATGGCTCTGGGCACACGCTGAAGGCAGCCTTATCCTGCTCCCTCCTGCTTCATGGTCTTTGCAGGCTATTCCCTGCTCTTGGAATGCTCTTCCTTCCCTTCTTTCCCCAGTTCTTGCTCAGGCTTAACTTCCTTGGGAAGCCTGCATTATTTCCTCCCCTCCAGACTGGAGGCCTAAGAGAGCAGGAGCCAGCCTGCCTGGTGGCTCAGGTGGTTGGAGCACCCTGCTCCTAACGCAGAGGTTGTGGGTTCGATTCCCACATGGGCCAGTGAGCTGCGCCCTCTACAGCTAAGATTGTGAACAACGGCTCTCCCTGGAGCTGGGCTGTTGTGGGCTGCTGTGGGCTGCCGTGAGCGGCCCTCGGCCAGCATGAGTGGCCGACAGCCGACAAGAGCTGCTGTGAGTGGCCCACTGATGACGGGCGACTGCCTCTGCCGGGGGGAGCACAAGGCTCATAATACCAGCATGGGCCAGAGAGTTGTGTCCCACCTACACAACTAGACTGAGAAACAAAGGCTTGAGGGGGTCGGGTGGAAGAAGAGGGGAAAAAAAATAAAAAGAGAGGAGCCTGGCTTTTGCAGAAGGGATCAGTCAGTGTGGAATGAGTTATTACCTGAATGAATGGCCAGGGAGAGGGAGGGGAGGATGTGTGACCCAGGTGGTGGGGACAGCAGGGTAGGGACAGCAGGGCAAAGGCTTGGAAGTGATTGGTCTGGTATGTTTGGTGGAATGGAGCCCTGGATTGGAGGGCCTGTGAAGGGCTCACGGGAGAGGCCACAATGTCAAGTTAGGGTCAGACCATTCGGAGCCTCAAATGCCAGGCTGAGGAGTCAGACAGTGTCCTGGAGCCTAGCTGTGGTGTGCTGTGGCCACTGCAGTGCCATGAGCAGATTGGACAGGGTGTGACTGGAGGCAGGGAGCCTGGGGGAGGCCGGTACGATTGTCCAGACCAGGGGCAGTGAGGGAGGAAGGTGAGAAGAGTGTTTAGTGGCGGCCCCTGTGCTGTGTGCTGTGCAGCCTAGTCCTTTCTCTGGCACAGGTTAGAGTGAGGGGCTTAAATGTCACATGGCAGCTGAGCCCCATGCTATGGGATTATTGTACGCTCACGTACTTCTTGGGCACTGAGGACAGCAGGGACATACACCAAAGTGCAGCCACCTCTGAATCCCATTGCTGCCATGGAGTTTTCTCACCTGACTTAGCTCTGAGTTTGACACCCCACTGCTAGAATGAGAACAGTAGAGATCTTGTTGGCCTCTGGCAAAGGGTATGTGGAGAGAGAGGAACAGTGTCAAACAAGGAGAATAGATGATAATTCCAGAAGCATCTGAGGTTCAGGGTCCTGTCTCAGTTTGAAGCGTTGCCCTTAGAACAGAGACATCCTAGGTGGGCGGAGATGTTGGGGGAGGGGAAAGGGCCAATAGAATGGGTGTGAATGCCAGGAGACGGCCATGGATGATGACCAGAGATCTCTGAGTTTATCCAAGTGACTTACTGGATTGGGAATCAACTCTGACCAAGGGAGAAATACCAGGCTAGACTGGAGGCCATGCGTCCGACCATCATGGTGCCAACTAAGGGGCACAGCTAACCACACTGTCCTCCCTGACCAGTGGGCACCCAGAAAGAAAGGAGGAGTAACCTGCCAGATCTTGATGGAAGGGTGAGGTAGTCCCTCTTACATGGAAGTGTATAAAAGAGAATTTGTTAAATTCGTTGACAGTTTAATAAGCACATGCTTTAGAACGGCCAGGCATGTGTCTTCTCTGCCCTCAAGGAGCTTCCAGTCTTGTGGAGGAGAAAGACCTCAGTGAATTACTTTCCGGCAAAGGAGGTCATTCTCTCCAGAGAGAAGTACATATTGTTAGGGAGGGGGAGCTGGTTGCTGGGAAATGCCCAGGGTATGTTCTGGGCTCTGCCATGAGAAGGTGACACCACCTGGGCCTCAGTTTCCTCTCTTGCATTGGACTGGAGCAGGGGCTTTCAGCCTTGATGGAACATCAGAATCCTCTGGAGGCTTGTTAACACACTGATCGCTCGTCCCCACCCTGTGGGCCAGAGGAGGGGCCAAGAAAACGCATTTCTACCGAGTTCAAGATGCTGCTGGTGGCAGTCCGGGAACCCCACTTTGAGAACCACTAGACTCATGTATGGGTTTTCAAACCTTGTATTACCCACGTAACCTGTCCTCAGGAAACCCTACCCGGAGCTCTGGAAGAGACAAGCAGGGGTGAGGTGGAGAGCACGATACCATTGCCCACTTGGTCTGAGTGTTAACTGCTGCTGCTTGTATCTTCCTCCTTCACTCTGCGAGCACCCACTCAGCAGCCCTGAGTCAGGCACTGGGGATATCAACAGGGTCCAGATGTGGTTTGCAGCTGACAAGGTGACCTAGGGTAAGCCAGCTGCGTGCCCTCTCTGGGCCTCCATTTCCTGGGCTGTGGATGGGTCGTAGAGAGTAAGCCGGCGTGAAGCTGTAACCATGGGGAATGCAGTCAGCATTTCTATTGTCAGGCCTTCTCCCTGCATCCTTGGGGCAGCTGCGTTGGCTGCAGGTCCTCCAGCCAAGATTCCAGCTGGATTCAGCCCCCAACGCCCTAAACCACAGGCATGTGCCGCCCCCACTGAGGAGGCGCAGGCCAGGGTTAATCGGCCCCCAGGACCCTCTGGCCTCTGGCTCTGGGACAGACCGGAGAATATTTCCAATTACAGAACCTCTCAGAGAAGCAGCTGTTTAGGGTTTGCTTATCTCTCTGCCCACCCCTTACAAAGCCCCTCAGGCAGGGGCTGAATCACGGGGTGTTGTTCAGTGTTTTGTTACTGAATTCTTCTCCAAGAAAGAACCCACTGTGTCTGCAATGCCTGCAGGCTGGCAGGGCAAGAAAGTGAGCCATTCCCCTCCTGCCAGGACCAGTTGCTGCGGGTAGAGAGAGTTCCAGGGGCTTAGTTTTCTTCTCCCAGTGTCTCCTTCCTCCCGGGCGTAGCGACCAAAACTTTACAAGGTTCCTGATGCCCAAGTCCTGTAACGTTGAGGTCCCTGGAATGCCACCCCCCTCTTTGTCTCATCTCAGCTTCCCAAGCCCAGCAGGGCTGCCACAGGCCAAGGCAGCCACGTCTGCCACTCACACCTTTTCATTTCCACCTTCCAGCTTTGCTGGGCTGGGCCTCCCACCTGCCTCGACCTCCCTTTACTCAAGAGTGACCAACAGTCCCAATTCATCCAGGACTGGAGTTCCTGGAAGGTAGGACTTGCAGTGCTCAGGCTGGGAATGGCCCAGACAAATGGGGCAAATCGAGTGGGGCTTAGACACAGAATGAAATGGAAATTCAGTGTCCAGCCAGTCTCAGTGGACCTTGGTCCCAGCTCCTTGGTTCATAGTCACATGGCTTCCCTCCTAAGGCGCAGATTCTCTCCTCTGTCCTGCCGCCACTGCCTTGCTTCATGGAGTCTGTGGCCTGTTTTATGGAGTTTTATGGAGCAAGAGGCAAATCTTCAGGAAGCCAGAGGGTCAGAGACTTAGCTAGGAGGCGGAGCCAAGGGGACAGGCAGAGCATGGATTTGCAGTCTTCACCCCTCAGTGTTGTGTGGTTTCAGACAAGTCACTGCCCTCTCTGAACCCAGTTTCCCCAACCATAAAATCAGCCTTACGAACTATTCTTTTAGGGGTATCAGTAATGACATCTGATATCATTACCGGGTTCAACCAGCAGCCCGCAGCAAATGGAGGGTCCAGAATCCTGCAGTCCAGTGCCCTTTGCTCCCCACATGTTTGGGATGTGAGACTCTGGACCCAACAGAGAGCTGTCCCTCCCAGGCACTGAGACCACCCAGGGAGTGGAGGTACAGCAGGGCTGGGCTGACCTCATGCCTCCTGGGATGGTCAGGAAAGTCCTCATTGAGCAGGTGACTTTTGGGCTAAGGCACAAAGAAGGGGAGAGACCAAGATCTGGGGGAGAGCATTCCAGGAAGAAGGAACAGCCAGTGCAAAGGCCCCGAGTTGAGAACCAGCTGGATATGTCCCATGCCGATGGGGGAATGGTGGGAGATGAGGGAGCCTCATGTGCGCTAGGTCCTACAAATGTGTGAGTGAGGCAGATGTGGGGCTAGAGAGGTCACACAGTAAGTTCAGGAGCAGAGGGCTGAGGTGAGAATCATGTGAGGCTCAGAGCCACCCTCAGGGCCACCCTCAGGGCCACCCTCAGGGCCACCCTCAGAGCCACCCTCAGGGCCACTCTCAGAGCCCTGCAGCCTGTGCCCAGCAGAGGACGACGTTTTTCTGGTGACCACGGCCAGAGGATGCCAGAGTCCAAGGTGTGACACTGCACGCCCTGCTCAGCTCGGGCGAGGTGCCCAGGTCTGACCCAGATGCAGCCTGAGCAGGGATCAGATCCCAGATCCCGGACCTGCACTTTGAGTCCTGGGGACTGGGTTCCAGGGGTTTCTGGGTAACACATGGCATGTCAGCAAGATATGAGAATAAAGTTCACAGCTACTGGAGCTTCTGCTTTCCCTGGAGAAGACATATAGCCCTACACCACTTGCTCATTCATTTACTCATTCATTCATTCATTCATTCATTCAAAAAACTTTAATGGAAAGCCAGACTCTGAGTCAGATCCTAGCTATAGCCTCAGATCCATCAAGACACTTACCAATAAAAATAAAATTAAAAAAAAAATCTCAAGGACTTGGCCTTGGGAAAGGGTTCCCAGAGGTGAGAATATTTGCACTAAGGCTGCAGAAGTTCTGCTGGAGAAAAGGAAAATGCATTCCAGATTTTGGGTATGACTGCAAAGGCACAGAGCAGTGAACTTTCATGGTTTTAGTGGCGGGGGGCATGATTGCATCACGGGGTACAGGGAGTTGTGGAGGAATAGGAGAGGAAGACAGTTCTGTGAGGAGGGATGAGGGATTTGGTGCCATGGACCCTGGGCCTCGTATCACCGGCTCCCATGTCCGGCCCATGGCTGAGCTGGCTCCTGGGCCCTGGGCCCCTCTCTCCCTTCTGCATCTTTGCCACTTCTGCCTCACCCTCTGGCCTTCCCATAGCCCATCCCATAAATCAACTCTGCTCATTCCTCAGTTATTTTTTCACTACAGGGATGTAACTTCACACGGGTTTGGCCTGGAGCGACCCATTTGCTGGAAGGAAACATGGAGGCCCCTGTTCTCAGAGCTCCACTTGCCTGTCCTGCCCCCAGCAAAGCTGGGGGGGCAGCAGGGGCTGGGAGCGTGCCTATACCTGGGTCATTAAGTACGCACTGAACACGGGGCTAGGCCTGCGAGGGGCTCAGTGCCCACTAATGGAGTCATGAGAACAAGGTGGGCTCATTCTCCTCCCCAATTTATAGTTCAAATGAGGAAAGAACACCCTGGGGACCCCCTCATCAACAAAGAGGTACTGCCTTTAATGTCTTCACATTTCCTTACTAAGTCCCCCATTTTCCTTTCCCAGTTCAGCCAAGTCTTATCCATTAATGTCCATTAGTAAGGATATTAATGTCCCCAAGTGTTCGCTGAAAAAGAAGATGGTAGCTGATAATCAAAGTGTTAACTGAAAACGAAGGTATTTAGCTGAAAACAAAGATGTTAGTTTTAATAAAACAGGGAGTTGCCTGATTACCAAGGTGTGAGCTCCTCTTTAAGATCTTGGCTAAAAGTTAGGCTTGGCAAATAACTAAAGTGTTAGCTGATAAGTAAGATGTCGGCTGAAACCCTAAACAGTTAACAGATGGCCAAAGTTGATAAGTATGATGTTAATTCAAAAGTATGATTTCAACAACTCAATAATGAAATGGCTACCCAATTATTGAAGCAGAAACTCTAAGAGATATTTGTACAGCCATATTCATCTCAGCATTATTCACAATAGCTAAAATGTGTCCATTGAGAAATGAATGGATAAACAAAATGTGGTATATTCATACAATGGAATATTAAGTAACCTTAAGAAAAGGAAATTCTGACACATGCTGCAACATGGATGAACCTTGAGGACATTATGCTACATGAAATAAGCCAGTCTCAAAAAGACAAATACTGTGTGATTCTAGTTATATGAGGTCCCTAAAGTAGTCAAATCATAGAGACAGAATGTAGAACGGTGGTTGCCAGGAGCTGGGGGAAGAGAAATGGGGAGTTGTGTTTAATGGATACAAAGTTCTGGAGGTGGATGGTGGTGATGGTTGTACAATAGTGTGAATGTACTGAATGCCGCCTAAACTGAACTACATACCTAAAAATGGTTACAACAGTAAATTTTATGTTATGTATCTCTTACTACCATAAAAAAATGACAACCCAATTAAAAATGGACAAAACAAAAGATATATGATGGCTGGTAAGCACACAGAAAGATGCTCAACATCACTAGCCATCAGGGAAATGCAAATTAAGCCACAATGAGATACCAGTACATACCCTTTGGGACTAAAGTATTAATAAAAAAGACTGTACACATCAAATATTGATGAGGAGACAAAGCAACGGAAACTCTCGAACACTGCTAGTGGAAGTGTGAAGTGGTAGAGTCACGCAGGAGAACAGTTACAAAGTTAAACATCCACTTACCATTCAATCCAGTGATTCAGCTGCTAGGTGGGATACCCAAGAGAAATGAAAATATGTGGCCACACAAAGACCTGGACCCAAATGCTTAAGAAGCTTTACTCTTAAGAACTCCAGTTTGGAAACCACCCAAATGTCCCTCAAACAGGGTTCTCTCCATACAAAGGAACTACTGAGGAATAAAAAGGAACAAACTACTGATGTGTACAACATAGGTGAACCCCAGCATCATTCTGCTGAGGGGGAGAAGCCAGGCTCCAAATAGTACACAGCATGTGATCCCATTTATGTTAAACTCTAGAAAAAAAGTGGAATCCATAGTGGCACGAGCGTGGGAAGTGGCAGCTGTCTACAGAGGGACAAAGGGTAATGACTTTGGGATCATGGATTTTGCTTTTTTTATTTATTATTAGTTTCAGGTGTACAAAACAGCATAGTGATTAAACATTTACACCCCTCAGAGCGGGATAACCCCACCAAGTCTAGTACCCATCTGACACTGTATATAGCTATTACAGTACCATTATCTATATTCCCTATAGTGTACCTTACATCCTGTGACAATATATGTTTTAAATTATAGTTGACGATCAATATTATTTTATACTAATAGGTTTTGCATCTTGATTGTGGCATTTACTACATGGGAATACGCATTGGTCAAAACTCATCAGAGTATAAACTGAAAAGGGATCTGTTAGGGGCTGAATTGTGTCCCTCCCCCAAGTTCATATGTCGCAGTCCTAACCCTCAGTACCTCAGAGTGTGACGGTATTTGGAGGTAGGGCCTTAAAAGAGGTGATTAAGTTAAAGGGAAGCCTGAATAGACATTCTTCCGAAGAAGACATGCCGACGGCCAACAGGTACATGAAAAGGTGCTCAGCATCACTAATCATCAGGGAAATGCAAATCAAAACCATAATGAGATACCAACTTACCACTGTTAGGATGGCTCTTATCAAAAACACAAGAAATAAATGTCAGCAAGGATGTGGAGAAAGGGGAACCCTTGTGCACCGTCAGTGGGAATGTAAATTGGTGCAGCCACTGTGGAAAACTGTGATGGTTCCTCAAAAAATTAAAAATAGAACTACCATATGATTCAGCAATGCTGCTTCAGGACATATATCCAAAGGAAATGAAATCACTATCTTAAAAAGACAACTGTACCCACAAGTTCACTGCAGCATTATTCACAATAGCCAAGATGTAGAAACAACCAAAGTGTCTGCTTAGGATGGATAAAGAAAATATGGTATAAATATGTGGAATATTATTCAGACATAAAAAAAAGAAGGAAATCCTGCTGTTTGTGACAACCTGCTTGGACCTTGAGAGTATTAGGCTAAATGTAACAAGTCAGACAGAGAAAGACAAACACTGTATGATCTCACTTAGATGTGGAATTTTTAAAAGTTGGACTCGTAGAACCAGAGAGAACAGCGGTTGCCAGGGGCTGGGGGGTGGGGAGAGTATGTGGAAATGTTGATCACACATACAAACTTTCCACAGGAGATGAATAAGTCTGAGGATCTCCCATACAGCATGATGACTATAGTTAGAGCCTTGAAATTTGCTAAGAGAGTAGATCTTAAGTGTTCTCCCCACAAAAAAATAAAAAGGTATCTATGTGAGGTGATAGATGCGGTAACTAACTTTATTGTGGTTATCATTACACAATATATACATGTATCAAATCATGACATTGTGCGCCTTAAGTTTATACAATTTTATTTGTCAATTATACCTAAATAAAGACGGGGGGAGAATCAAAATGAGGTCATACGGATGGGCCCTAATCCAGTAGGACTGATGACCTTATAAGAGATTAGGACACAGACACACACACAGAGCAATGAGCATGTGCGGACACAGGGAGAAGATGGCCGCTATGCAAGCCAAGCAGAGAGGCCTCAGAAGAAACCCTGCTGGAACCCTGATCTTGGACTCCAGCCTCCGGAACTGTGAGACAATAAATTTCTGTTGTTTCAGTCACCCGGTTGGTGGTCCTCGTTATGGCAGCCCTGGAAAACGAATACAGGGCACATTTCACTGTCTATAAATCATACTTATATAAAATAAAACAAAGAACAATTTAAAAACAAGCAAGGTTAGGTGATAACTGGATTGCACGTAACTCCTTGGGGCTGGTGTGTCCCAGCAGTCTGCCCTGGTCTTAGCTAGCCCCCCATAAATGCAGTAACTAAGTGCTAACTGAGGTCATGGCTGCTACCTCATGTATTAACTGATCATTGGGGGTGAGCCCCTCCTTCCTCCAGGAGATTCTAGAAGTGTTAAAAGCTTCTCCAGGGAAAGCAGAAAGTAAGTGGTGTTTGCCAGGGTCTGGGGGCGGAGGAAATGGGGAATTAGTATTTAATGGGGCCAGTTTCCATTTTACAAGATGAAAAGGATTATGCGTATGGATGGTGGTGATGGGTGCACATTACGAATGTGTTTCGTTCCACTGAACAGTATACTTAAAAACAGTAAAGATACGGAGTGTTTTCTCACTCCACTGAGACTTTGCTTCCCGGAAATTGTAGTCCGTTTGGCTCAAATAAACTCTTATAAGCTTAAAACAAAACAAAACAAAACAGTTAAAATGGCAAATTTTATGTTATGTGTATTTTACCACAATTTTAAAAACTGGGGGCGGGGGGTGGAAACCAGCTTCTCTAGCCCAGGGCAATACTTATTACGTGCCAGACTAAATGTGCAATAATGGTGGAATGACAGGCAGTGGGGCAGTGATTTTCACACCCCATGAGGTGGTGATTTTCACTCTCATTTTACAGGTGGGGTTTCCAAGACTCAGGGAGGGGATGTGACTTGCCCAGTCACTCAGTGACCATTCCAGGGTCCCAGTGAAAGGTGCTATTGACACAGGGGCAGGTGGGCAGGTCGTGTTTCCGTGGAGTCATTAGTTCTCTGGGGCAGTGCCCAACCTTTCAGAGGAGGTAAATTCCTTTACAACCTACCTTTGTCCAGCTCTCAGAGGCTTAAGGCAGGTGTTATCCTTCAGGCCTGTGGGGTTTCTTCCCTTAGCCTGGAGGCTCCAGGCAGACACTGACCCCACGGAAGCCAGGGAAATGTGTCTAAGTGACACATGCACTGGCCTGAAAGCCTGGAAGGTGGGCTGCACCGTCCCATTCTCTGGACGGGGGAGCTGCTTAGTACCTGGAAGCCCAGGAAGTAGCCCCGGTGGATGGGGCTAAAGTCACATCCCTGAGACCCACGGGGATGTGGCCAGGATGGAAAAGGCTGTGGTGACATGGTCAGGGTGACCTGCCACAACCTGGTTGTGGCCTCGGGGACATCGCCTCTGCCTCTCTGCACTTCTTTCTCCTTATTTCATTTCATGTCTTCTAGGCAGCCTGCGCCGACACCAGCAGGCCAGGGGCCCCTCTGGGTTCCACACTCACCTTAGCTGCATCCGGACCTCCCTCCCTCAAACTGAGAGGCTTCCCTTTAAGTACCCAACATCGGCCCATGTAGACACCGAGTGGGGCGCTGGATAGTGAGGTGGGCAAACACAGATGCTAGAGTCACGCCTGGATTTAACTCCCAGATCACCCACCTACCAGCCTGTGACCTGGGCAAATCACCTCATCTCTAAGAGCCTCAGTTTCCACCTCTGTCAAATGGGGTCACTGGGGACTGTCTTCGCAGAGGCCCTGTGCTGGGTGGGTCTCCCTTCCCTCAGGAATCCCATGCATAAGGGGAAGGCGGACCGGAAAGGGCCAGGCCCGGGGGTGAGGCTTGGCTGGGGAGAATCCAAGAAGGCTTCAGGGAGGAGGAGACCCCGTGAGCAGAGCTTTGAAGAATGAGTGTGGGAATAATCATACTAAGAATTATTATAATGATAGTAATGGCAGGCATTTCTTGAGGACATACTCTGTGCCAGGCACTCTTCTGAGAGCTTTTCACATATTAACTCATTTAATCCTCAAAATAACTCTTGAATGAAGTCACTCTCCTTAGCCCTATTTTACAGATGAGGAAACTGAGGCACAGAGAAGCCACCTAACTTACCCAAGTAGGAATCTGCCAAGCAGGGCATAGCAAGCAAAGGAACAGTCTGGACATAGGTGCAGAGGCAGGAAAGCCTGGGGAGGCGGTGGCAGGCTGGCACAGTAATGGCTCCCCATGAATCACACCTCCCTGTATTTTGCCCTTGTGTAGCCCCCTCCCACACTGACTCTGGGCTTAGCCATGTGATTTGCTTTAGCCAATGGGACATCAGCAAATGTGAAATAAGCAGAGGTTTAGAAAGTGCTTGCATACTGGTGTTTGTTCTGGAAAGCTGCATCTGATGGAGAAGCCCGAGCTAGCCTGCTGGAGACGTGTGGCTTAGCCAACAGACACTAGCCCAGACCTAAGGGGTGCCATCTTCCACTATGTGACCCCAAGGTGTGTGCAGCTGCCTCAGTGAGCCCCAATAAAACCAGCAGAAGTGTCCAGCTTAACCCAGACCAGATGACAGGGCTAAGAAAATGGTTGCTATTTTAAGCCACTGTTTTGGGATGTATTTGATGCATCAATAGATCATTGAGACAAACCTCCAAGTGTCTGGTGCCTAAATCGAAAGAGACGGGCGATATTGTGCAATGTTACACAGCAGATAACTAACTGTATGCTGTCCTATCCTGAGGAGCATCATGGGAAGAAAAGACTGAAAGGGAAAATTCTGAGGCTCTGGTTTGCTGACATCTGCAGCCCTGTGAGGAAGTATCAGAGGTTCACACCCCACTTTGAATTCTGAACCCCCAAAATGATCCTAGCCTTCCACCCTCACTGCCTCTTTCCATAACGCCCAACTACCATCGAAGGCTGTCAGCTCACCCATTCATCCAGCACCTGGCATGAGGCCAGGCACACGGAAAGTGCTTTCTAAATAGTTGTTAAATGATCAAGGATGCATGTGTCTTCATGTCCCCACCTTGTACTCTGAGCCACTATGGAAACACTACAGAGTGCGTCCTTCTCCCTAGAATGGATGGAGTGTTCATCTCCTTCTTGGACTGACTTGGGTGTCTATTCCCCCCTCCCAGGTTAGATAACATCTGAATCTCCCCTTGGAATGAGTGGTCTGTCTGCCTCCCCCCTTAGATTAGGTGGAGTGTCCACCTCTTCCCTTAGACCGGATAGAGTTAACCCACCTCCCCTTTTGGACTGGGAGCTCCTTGAGGGCAGGGCGCCCACCTCGTCCATCCCTATGGCCCCACACCCAACACAAGACCTGGCCCTGAGGGTCTGTCAGATGGAGCCTCTGTTTCCAGTGTCCTGTCTCATGCCTGGAGTCTGTAGGGGATAGTCAGAAAGCGGGACAGACCCTTAGTCCACTTTCCATTTTTACTAGTTTCCTCTTTGTAGTTGTCCTTGTCTCCCCAACAGGTTTCTTGTCCCCATTTCACAGAATATGAAACGGAAGGGATAAAGAACATGATCAAATTCATGACAGGGAGTGGGGGTGAAGCCAGGACTCAAACTCAGGTCTGTCTGGCTCAGTCCCAGTACTGCTGACAACCACACCAACTGCCGCTGTGCAGGAGGCTCTTGGGAGCCTGTGCTGTGTGCTGCGGTCCTGTGTGAGGCTAATCTCAGTCTTGAGATGCTGCCCTGGAGAGCCCTTCTGGGAAGGCTGTGCTCCTGGGCAGGGTCTCTGAGGAACACTTGAGGAGGGCTGGAGGAAATGGTGCCAGGACCACAGGGACTCACTGGCCTTGCAAAGAGCACAGGGAGTGACACACCCCTGGCTGCCGGTATTGGCTCTACAGCTAACCAGCCACTTTGCCTCAATTTCCTCATCCATGCAATGGGGATAGTAATGCCCACCTGAGAGCATGGTGCTTAGTGCCTGGCACATAGCGAATGCTCAGCGAACTTGAGTTCCCCTGCCTCGTAGACTCCGTCCACCTCATCTTGGTCTCCCTTCCCCCTTATTCACATCTGCTCATCTCATTTTTTTGGTCACACGCCGGCCACAAATTTCTTTCCCCTTTGGCTTAACAAAGGCACATTGGAGTTGGCCACAAAACAGAACAAAATGCCTGCAAGGAAAAAGTACTCAGAACAAACAAGCACTTCTTCCATTCCAAGTGCCTCTAACAACACACGAGGTGGGGAACAAATGGGCAAAAATAACCACCCAGGGGCCACCCAGCCTCACTCTGACCATCGGGGTGGAGAGGGCTGGAGGCCAACCCAGGGCTCTGAAACCACCAGCCCTGCCTGTGAATCCCGGCGCTACCTTTCAGTGTCTGCATGACCTTCGGAAAGTTGTGGCACAGCTCGGTATCTCAGTTTCCCCATCTGTGAAACGTGGAGAGAAGTAGCAGTGCCCACCTGTCTGGTTATCCTCTTGTTTGCTTATCACAGGTTCTGCTGAAGGGAGAGCACCTATCGTGCTGTGAGGCACAGTGGAGCTTCTTAAGAGGCAGCTGTTGGCGAACCATTGTACGGGAAACCACAGGAGAAATGAACACTGCCATGGACTGAAAGCACCCCCATTCTGCCCAGCCCTTTCATACACCGCAAGGATCATGGGCACAGTCCAAAAATCGGGAGAGCCTCACTTTGCCCTCCCCAAAGCCTGCCCAGAGTCCTGCACACAGTAGGTCCTTTGTCAATCACAGCATTTCAGCCCTAACTCAGAGATCTTGAACTTTCTTGTGGTAGTATCTTTTAGCTTCAGCCTTTTTTCTCCAAATGAATTCTTACAAAGCAGCCCATCGGATAAAAACAACTCAAGGTCCTGAGTCCAGTCAGCTTGGTCCTTCTCCCCCTGTCTCCAGCCACCATGGACACACCCCAGGAACCACAGCGTGTAAATCCCAGCTCAAGCCCAGGAGTGGTAACACCGGCCTGCAATGATAGTGTGCCTGCTGTATACTCTGCGCTGCCTAAGCCAGCTGTCTCCATCCCCTCCACTTCTCAATCACAGTCCGAAAATCAACCTCTCGTCATCCCATTATCCAGGCGAGAAGACTAAGGCTGAGAGAGACTAAGTTAGCCGAGCTCCCCCAGCTCATAAGGGACAGACCAATAGTCACACTGAGCCCATCAGCCCCTCAAAGGCTGTGCTCCTTCTACTGCTCCACGTGAGGCGTGGAGAAACTGAGGTCCAGAGTTTCTCAATGGGGGAGAATTGACTTCCTGAGGACATACCCAAATCTGCTGAACCTGGGTCAAGGCCAGTGTGATCTTGGGGACTTCCCGGCTGGTGTGCTATGCTGTGGCCAGACACTGCCTGTGGGTCCCTCGGGGTGGGGAGAGTTTGCTGGCCAGGTTTTATAACTGTCCTGGATTCTGCCATGCAACAGATTAACATCCAGAGCAGCTGAAACGACATCCAAGTTCAGGGGTTTTCCATCATCCCCTTTTACCCTGAAATCCAGCTATGGGGCGTCCAAGGGTAGCTAGAATGGAAGGATTATCAAGTCCAACCCTACTGTTTACAGATGGGGAAACTGAGGCCCAGCCTTCCAGCCAGCAGCCATTGACCTTCCAAGGGGCAATCTCTGTCACCATTAGTTTGTGTTGTTATATGTACCAATGGTGAGGATTTCCTTCCCTCCACACTAGCAGTCAAGGAAGGGGCAGCATTGATTAAGCTCTGACTTTATGCCTAGTACTGCATTGGTATATTCTTAACTGTCATTCCCTTCACCCTGCACAAATGCCCATTAGTAGAAGGGGAAACTGAGACTCTAAGAGAGAAGGTGACTTGCCACCTCTTCCTGACTCTAAGACTCCTCTCCCAATGCCCTCAGAACCTACAATCGAGGTAGTAATTTAAGAGAGGGGAGAGGGTAGTTTATAATCCTGGAGACACCCACTGAGAAGCCCACCCAACAGGGCTCTCCCACACATAATATATGCCTACTGAATGCATGGTGGAATGGATGCAAGCTGGCGGTGGTGCTCTGTCGTGTTTATTGAGTAAATGAATGGATGAATGGCTCTCAGGAGGGCACAGTAAAAGGCTCCCACCCCCATCATTACAGGGAAGTCTGGAACAGTGTGCTCCCCTGCCCCCAACACCATCTTTTCTCTTTCCCTCTTCCTGTTCCTTCAGGGGAACCACCGACCCAGCTCAGTTTCTTGCTTGGAAGCAATTATCTCTGCTTCCCTCTGTCTCCTGCCTCTCAAGGCTAGTTTCCTGATTCATTCCTTCAAGGACATCTTGACAGGAATGAGTACTAATGGTCTGTCTTTGTTCCTTTTCAGGGGACAGGTTTATACTTTGAAAGGGGTAGTTTTGAGAAAATAGAATCTGAGAACCTGGTGTGTGATTTGGCAGCATTTAGGATTGGGGCTAAGCCTGGGGTTGGAGTTAGGGCTCAGTCTGTAACCAGGTCAGGGCTCAGCCTGGAGCCAGGACTATGGGTCATCCAGGGATCAAATTAGTGCTCAGTCTTTAAGCAGGATCAGGGCTCAGTCTGATCAGAGTCTCTGGTTGGAGGTCATCTAGAGATCAGGGTCAGAGCTGAGATCTCAGTCTAGAACTTGGGTTACAATTCATCTGGGTTAACGTTTGGGCTCAGAGAAGGGCCAAGAACAGTTCTGAGTATACAGTCGTGTCAGGCCTTAGTTCCTTCCATGAAGCAGGACTGTGGAGTTGTCTGTGGTTAGCGCCAGGGCTCTATCTAAGAGCAGGATGAAGCCTAAGTCTATGGCCCAAACTAGGACTCAGCCTGTGACCAAGATCAGGTGTCAGCCTGAAACCCAGTTCCATCTGTGACCAGAGTGAAGGCCCAGGTTATGACCAGGATCAGGGCTCAGCCTGTTTTCAGGGTTACAGCCTGGGCTATGACTAGAGTCAGGGCTCCGTCTACGGCCCAAAGCAGAGGTAGGTCTATAAGCAGAACTAGGGCTTTGGGGACAAATTCAGGCCTTGGGCTATAATCAGGAGCAGGGCTCAGTTTGGAGCCAGAGCCAGAGCTCAGGGCCCAGGCTATCATCAGGACCAGGGCTCAGTTTATATTTGAGGCTGTTGACAACCAGGCTATGAGTGGGATGAGGAGTCAGTCTGAGACCACGATCAGGGCTCAGCCTCTATCTGTGTTCAGAAGCTCCTCCATGGATCCCTAATGACACAAAACAGTGAACACATGGCTTCCAGAACCTTAGATTTCTCCACTAACTTGGACCCCTTGGAGCTGACTGATGTTCCTTCTATTCCTTTACAAACCTAGCTTGTTTCTAGCAGGTGCCATCCGACTACTGCCCACGTCGCCAGGGGAGCTGCCTCAGTGCCTCCACTCAGATCCTGTCTCCCACCTCCCTGCCGGGGAGACTCCTGTCTCCAGGGTTATTAAGGAGGAATCTGTGGGAAGAAGAGGGTAAACAAAACCTAGCATGAGGGGCTGGGGCAGGCACCCGGTTCTCTTGTGGCTCCACCAGCAGCAGCGCTGAGCAGGAGATGTTGACAGGAGACTTAATGAAATCCAGAGGGAGGCGCCCTGGCAGGGCCCACCTGGAAGGAGGCCTGAGATGGTAATTAAATTCATTCTGGTGTATGTCCCAACAAGCACAGAAGCAAGAACTGGTTCCAGGGCCCATTCACTCAAGGCTCCAGGAGTTTGTCATAATAACAGGGAAAAATACGTTTCGGAACTTACGTAACCCCACTGCTTGAGCCCCAAGGGTTAGGCCCTAATTGTTTTTTGTTTTTTCTTTTCCCCAGGAAATGCACATATTGCGAAGCTGTACCTGCACACCAGAGTCACCTCTGTGGGTCATATAGGGTGTGAAAGAGCACAGAACAAGAACTTGGTTCTTGTCCCCATTTCTCAGATGGGGCAAAATGAGGCTCAGGGAGCAAAAGCATCTCATTCAGAGGACAAGATCTGGATATAGGACTACCATCAAGCCCTGGATCCCAGTTATTCTGCCTCAAAACCTCTGCAGGGTGGAGACTGTGGGCAGCTAGGGAGGGGGCCAGTCCTTCTGCCTGAGACAGAGGAAAGGAAGGCTCTGGAGTGGGGCCCTCTAAGGAAGAGTGCGGGCTGGCCAGGCCAAGAAGAGGAAGAACATACCAGACAGAGGAAACAGCACATACAAAGGCACGTGCTGGGAAGACCACAGCATGATGGGAGGAAGGGGCCATCCCATTGGGCTGAGTGCCAGTGCAAAGGCAGGGTTGATAGAGGAGGTTGAGGTGGGGTGGTGAAGAGCCCCATATGCCAGGATAGCCACAGGAAGGTCTCCCATCACTTATCTCTTTTAATCCCCACAATGGCCCCATGAGCTAGATGCTTTCATTGTTCCCACTTGACAGGTGAGTAAACTGAGGCTCAGAGAATTTGAGACATCTGCCAAAAGCAACACAGCCAGAAAATGGCACAGCTGCGATTAGAACACACATATGTTGGGCTCAAAGCTGCTCCCTTAAACATGCTTCTTTTCTGCTTTACCTTCCCCTCATCCCCAACTTGCCCAACAGGATGCGGGACTATCAGGATCTCCAAGAAGGAGGAGGAGAGATGGGACCACTCACCCAGGAGCAGGGCGGCAGCGGGGAGCCAGGTTCTGACCTGGAGACAGCAGCCTCTGCACTGCTGTCTTCAGGGTGAGGAACAGAGGGGTGTTGGGGGCAGAGGAGGGCAAGACATGGTGGCAGGGGAGGGAGAATTACAGGGAAGCCAGTTCTAGCTGAATTAGGCGTTTCTTGGACAGGAAGTGAGCATCCCCTCCTGGGAGGTGTGTAGGCAGGAGAGAGACAGGAGTCAGGGAAAGGCATTCCTGGATTGGGTTCCTCCCAAATCTGTACATCTGAGTTCTCAGGAGTGCCCACTTCTGCAAAATGCCATTCTAGGCCATTGGCAATTGAGAAGTGTCAGCAAATGAAGCTCGTAGAGGAGGCAAGGCCTACCCGAGGGATCTGTTTGCTTCCAGAGCATTTCCCTCTTCAGATGTTTCTAGCACCTTGAAAACAGCCTCCAAACAACCTGAAGAAAAAGTTCTTAGTGTGCAGAGACCTCTCTGGAGGGTCCTGTCTCTCTCCTGACTAGGAGGCAACAGACACAGTAGCACAGAGAGGGGGAGCGACTGACAGGGTATCACACAGCATGGTCCAGGTGGGCCTCCTGTAGAAGGGATATGGCCAGGCTCCATCCTCAGGGCAAAGCCCTCCAATGTGGGTCAGAGGGTCCTTGACATCATCCTTAATCAGGAATGAGAGTGTTTGTTTTCAGCTAAATATTTCCCCAACCGCAGACGAGACGCGGACGGGACTGTACATTCCAGACTCCTGGCAGCTTGGGAAACTGTACTTTGGGTCCTGCCCGGTCACTTCACCTCTTCCTCATGGCTGGCTGCCCACCCCTAAGCCCTGGGGTCCGGCTACCAACTTGGATGAGAACCCCGCTTGTGGCCAAAGGTGCTCGTCACATCCCATCACTTCTCCTTTCCCCTCCCTCCAGGCTCCCCTGTTCCCTCCGCATACATCTCGTCTCCACAGATGTTAACCTGGGTCGTGGGAATTTTCCCAGACAGAGTGAGGACAAGCATTTCAGCCCAGAGGCATGACGACAGTGTGGCCTCTTTGGAGAAGGGCCTGTGTGCTCCGTGGCTAAAGTGCAAGGCTCCTGCCCAGCAAGGGGTGGGTGATGAGACAGAAGGGTAGGCATGGGCTAACCTGACAAATGCCCAGAGTACTCAGGACCTGTTTTCCTTGAAGCTATAGGGAGCCATGGCAGTTGAGCAGGAGAGCACCAGGGTCAGAAATGTGTCCCTGAAGGCTCCCTCAGGAAGGGGGCGGGGCATCAGTGAGCAATGCACTAGACAGGTAAGAGTGTGAATGTCAGGAGATGAAGGAGTAAGCTGGAGTGAGGACCTGGGCCAAATGTGATACTGAGGACGGGACCAGCTAAGCACTTCCAAAAGAAAAAAAGACAGGGCCAGGTAATGGATTGGTTGGTTGTGAGGCTGACAGATGTGGATATTAGGGCCCCCATTTTACACTAGAGGAAGCTGAGGCTTAGAAAGAAGTGACTTGCCCAAGGTCACTTGTCTAGGGACTGATGGAGCAGCACCACGGACTCCAAATCCAGGGCCATTTCTCTCTACTGCAGCCCTCTCAGTAGAGTTCACTGCCTTTGACACCTGTAGCTGGGATTTCTGAGGTGATTCACAGCCTTAGCCAGGGCCCTGGTCAGAAATGGCATGTTTTCACGCCCATTCTCTCCCAAGGCCCTCATTCCTACCAGCCCTGCGATAAGCCCCACTCCCCTGCATAGTCTTTTTCTCCCCCTCCACAAAAGGATGGGGCCCATTTCAGGAAGTTCAGGGATCAACCTCCTTTCCTGCTTTCATCCAACCTAAACACCCTTCCCTCTCCAGCTCCTGCCACTGTCCTTCTTTGTTTAGGCCCCTTCATTTCTCACCTACAGGACTGAGCAGCTTTCGCCCCATCACATCCACCCCTATGCACGCTACCATCTTTGTGACCCCAAACTGTTTGATGTCCCCAAATAGAGCACACACTTTCACACGGCCATAACTTTGTATTTGCCATTCTCTCTGCCTAGTTCACACTTCCGGTGGACTGCTATTTATCCCCTGATACCCAACTGAAAACCACTTTCTCAGGGTTGCCCTGACAGACTGCTGCAGACAGAAACAGTCTCTTCTCCAAACCCTGGCGTGGCTGCTTGTTTGTCTGCCCCACCACCTGGAAGGGCCTAGAGGTCAGAGGGCCTGTCTCCTCTTTGCTTCCCCAGCACTCAGAACAAGGCCAGGCACACAGCAGATATTCAATAACTGCTGATTAGGAAGGGAGATGAATGAAGAAACAAGCGAATCAAGGAATGACTAACGCTCACAACCCCAGAACACACAGTCAAAGATAGGTTTTAAAGCCTGACAGACCAAGGCCAAATTCCAGGTCTGCCTCTTGCCAGCTGGGTGGCTAGGGTCTTCAGCCCCCACAACCTCAGTTTCCTCCTCTATAGAGTGTTGGCAATCATCCTTAGCGTGCGGCCTGAAGAGCAAGTTTGGTAACACACTGATAACAAACAGAGCACCGTGGAGTGCTTGAGCGTGAGCTTGGTGAAGCCAGCTGGCCTGGGTTCAAATCATGACCCTGCCAGCTGTGTGAGTTTGGACAAATTACTTGACGGCTCTGTGCCTCAGTTTCCCCACCTGTAAAATGGAGGCTAATAGTGCTGACATCATAGGGTGATTTTAAGGATCAAATAAGAAAATGCATATAACATGCTTAGAACACAATGTAGCAACTAGTAAGCACCAGATACACACGTGTTTCATGAAGTTTACATAAAGGGCCTAACACATGGTGTGTGTTTGCACAGCATCCTGCTCTCCCACCTCCTCTACCTCCATCCTGGGGCCCCGGGAGGGTGCTGCAGAGACACGCTGTGGGGACAGAGCCCCAGAAAGCAGTTTCCAGGCTCTCAGCCTCACATAGAAAGCTGCTGGCTCAGGTAGTAAATGGCCATCAACTGTGATTGGATGGCCATCAGCTGTGGCTAGTTGGGCGTCAGCTGTAACCAGTGAGCCATTGGCCACTATATAACTGCTGTGGCTACGCTAGCGGAAAAAAATGGGGGCTAGCAAGAAGATGGTGGCTGGGCTGGCAAGCGTGGATTGCAGTTAGGATGGCGGGTTGCAGACAGTGTGGATCCAGCCTCCAGTGAGACTATAGTGCCACCAGCGAGAATATACTAGTATGACTCCCCTTCCTATGGTTCCGTGGGTGTTTCTTTTTGGCCTCACCATGTCCTGTGTTCTTGTGTGGGGAGCGGGACCAGAGACCCTGTAGGCCGCCCCGCACGACAAGTGGGGCAGTGAGCAGGGTCCCCTGCATAACACACGCCCAGGGGCAGAGGAGCTTCTGATGAGCTGTCATGGTTATGACCTCTCTCTGCGGAAACAGCAGTGGGCCAAACACCACAGGAGCCCCTGTTCTCCCACACAGACATCGAATTAACGGCCCACTGCAACAATAACGGCCTTTGTTTCAGTGCCTTCCATGGAGGAGGACAATATAAAGCAAGTCACACTGCGTGGAGACTTCAACTGAAGTGGGTTCAGCCTCTGAGCTCTGCTCCAGAAGCACCTTTTCAACACGCTCCTTTTAAGTACCAAGTAAAAGTGTTCCCTTCCACTCGGCAAGAGGAATATTGCTGTCAGCATGACTGTTTTAGTTGCTGGGGTTTTTTTTGTTGTTGTTTTTTGTTTTGTTTTGGTTTTGAGCTCTAAGTACTAGGCAATTTGCCCAAATTATATGATTTAATCCCTTTTGCAGAGTGACGAGAATGTCATTCCCAGTGGAAGGAGACTGAGGCTCAGAGAGATTGCCCAACAAGCCCACGGTCACCCAGTGTGGAAGCAATCAGGAGTTGACCCCACCTGTGTGACTCCAAGGTAGTGCTTTTACCACCTGTTTCTCAGTGTTAGCTACATGTTGGAATCAACTGAAGTGCTTTGAAAATGTTGATTCTGGTGTGGGCCTGGGTGTCAGATTTTATAACGCTCCCCAGGAGACCTGCCAGGCAGCCAGGTTGGTAGGACAAGTCCAGGGGACAGAGGAGCACGCCCAGGGGAGACACATTCCACGACAGAGATGTAATCCATGCAGCTCTAATCCTTGCCCCCCACAAGGATGGAGTGACCATCTGTGCCTTGCTGAGCCAACTCCCCCCCAGCTCCCCAGGGACAATTTAATCATTAAAGACCAGACCCCAGCCAAAATCAGGCTCGGAACCTCCAGAAAGCTGCAACTCCACAAGGAGTCAGCAAGGAGGCAGCAGGTCTTCAGGCAGAATTTTTTCTAGGAGTCCCTCCTGGCTCCAGACCATCGCTGATTTGCCCCCCTTCTGACCTGGGCCCCTGCCTCCTCTCACAGCTCAGCGTGGACCCAGCTTTTAGACCTTTTATTAGCAGTGGGATCATTGCTTCTTGGGAATTCAGTTTGTCCGGACTTTGGCTCAGACCCAATCATTGTGACATTCCAGTGAAATGTCTCTGAGCCTGCATCCTCCCTCCAAAAGCTCCTCTCAGATCCACAAATGCCAGTCCTGTTTGCTCATCCACCTTCCCAGAGGATGGTGGATTCCACAGCCCTTAAAAGATAATGGTTTCTAATCCTGGCTCTGCCACTTCCAAACTGAATGGCCTCAGGCTGGTCACTTAACTTCTCTGAGTCTCAGTTTCCTCATCATAAAATAGGTACATACTGCATAGTCACACAAAGGCCACCGAGATTTAGTGAGAGACTGGCAGGCAGGAGACACTCAGTAGTGACCGTTGTTATTATTACCTGGATTGTAATTAAGGAAGGGATAGTGAGTAGCCCAGAGTCCCACAGCCTGCACTGCAGGCCTCTGGGATTCACACTCTATATGGCCCACATCTCTGACCCCAAGTCATTGTCCTGCTGTCAGAGACTGATATGGGTCAGAGGCTGGCACACCTACTGGTGCACGCCCCAGCTCCCCTCCGCCCAGGCCAACATCCACACTGGCTTTAACAATTAATAAAATGAGCCTGAGCCCTGACTGCTATCACCCCTCATGCCCACCTCTAAAGTTCTCTCACTTCACCCCCACTGCCCCTAGCTTCATCTAGACCCCCACTGGTACACATTTCCTCACTCCCATCCTGCAGCCAGGCTCAGCCCCTCAAATGAATTCTCCACCCAGCTGAAGCCACGTAGATCATTTTAAAACACTGTGATCATCTGGCCACAAACTTCTATGGCTCCCTAATCCCTCCATCTCAGCCAGCCTCCTGGCCACAGCCATCGTTTTCATCACCCCGGGCCTCCACTATATGTTCCACCCACCCTCTACCTCTTGGCGCTGCCCGGATGTGCCATGCTCTCGCTTCTGAGCGTTTGCACATGCTATTTCTGTTGGGATACTCTTTCCCTCTCTGCTGACCAGCTCCTGTTCAGCCTTCAGCTCAAGTGTCTGGGGCCTTGGATTGTTTCTATGTGGGTCTCCAGAGATCCCTTCTGCTGCTTCACAGCATGGTGGCTGGATTCCAAGAGTGATCGTCTCAAAAGAACTAGATGGAAGATGCAGTACCTTTATGACCTAGCACCGGAAGTCACACAGCATCGTTCTGTCTTTGTCCCAGGCCCACCTAGACTCAAGGGGAGAGAAAATGTGTACCTTCCTTTTCAAAGAGAGGAGTGTCCAAGTCACGTCATAAGATGAGCCCACACAATGGGAGATGTGGCCATTCTTAGAAAACAAAATGCCACGGAAGGGGCAGGTCAATGTAAGAACTACAGGAGCACAGAGGCTGGGGACACTCAGCATGGGTGCCGCTGTCCGTGACCCTCCCTGCTTATAGCTAGTGCTTTGGGAGACAGTATGGCCTAAGTAGGAAAGCTCAGCCATGTCAGTCTTGTTTGTAAAATACGTGAAGCATTAGGGGAAGATTTCTGTCTGTATTTGGAACATTTACAATTGAACAGGTTTTGAATTTTAAAGCTTGAAACATTAATGATCTTGAAAATTCCCCTGTGGCGCTGACAAAGTGAGATGGGCCACAGATGATTTCAAAGAGGTTTGGGGCAGGAAAGATGAGGAGATTTTCCAGGTAGAAAAGGACCTGCCTGGCATCCACCCTTCCAACCATGGGAAAGGTCTGGAATGTTCTGGGGAGATGTTCTGATGGGATCTGGCGTGTGCACATTCCATGCAGAGTCTACGGAGCAGAACTGCAGGGTCAGGACGAGAGTGCTGGTGTGGGCAGAACTAACCCAGATTTCCCATCTTCCTTTTCTTACCCTGGGCCCAGCTTCCTCTGTCCTCTTACCAGTTGCCTCCAAATAATTAAGATTTCCAGATTGTGAGGAACCCTGCAGACCCCATGGTTTAGCCCTTGATCCCCTATATTAGCTATTATATCTGTGGGGACCCCCACTGACTGTCAGGACTTCAGTTGTGCCATGAGGATCTTCCCCGGCCTCCAGGGTTGATGCCTGCTCTGTCTCCTTGGCCAAGAAAAGCCAAGATGTAGGACCTGGAGAATGTCCCCTCACCTCCCTGAGCCACTCAGAATAGCAAACTCTGAGCTGCTAGTCCCATGGGGCAGATAGGGAATCACAACGCAAAGTGCTTCACAGAGGAACTGTAACGGGTTATATAGGATTCATTCAGTGTTAATAATAATGACACCTTTCCCCAAGTTACAGCAAGGGTGTGGAAAGGGAAAGCAGATTAGGATCAGAAAGCATGACGTGAGCTCTTTTGCTTCCAGGTGTGAATGAACCGTTCCCAGCATTTATGGAGTGCCTACTACAGGCTAGGCCTCAGGCAGCACCGTGGACACAACGCCTGCCCTAGAAGGCTCACTAGCTGGACTGTTCCAGAAATGGGAGATGTCTAAGCAGAGACCTGAAAGATGAAAAAGAATTAGCCAGGTGGAGTGGGAGGGGTTGCTTTCCTGATAGAGGGGAAAATGCGAGGGCCCAGGGGTATCTGGAGCATGGAGTTTGAGCACAGAGGCAGAACTAGAGGGGAAAAATGATACGAAAAACCAAAATACTCAGCACATTAGGAAGTGGTAAGCAGTAAACAGAATAATAAAGCAGGAAAGGGACTGAGAGGGTGTTGAAATTGTTGCCATTTTAACCAGGGGGAAGACCACACTGACAAAAGGACGTTTGAGAAGAGGCCAAAGAAATGAAAGAGAGTCATGTGAGTATTTGGGGAAAGAACTTTCCAGGCTGGGGAAGCAAGTGCAAAGGTCCTGAGGCAGAGACCTGTGATTGCAACAACCAGGAAGCCAGTGCGACTGGAGCAGAGTGAGAAGGGGAAAGGGAGTGGAAAATGAGGTCTCAGAGGTCGTGGGGGTGAGACCGTAAACGTTTTGTGGGTCACTATGAGGACTTTGGCTTTTACCCCAAGTGAGTGGGGGCTATGGAGGGGCTGCTGAACAGAGGAGAGATGAAGATTGACTTAGGGTTTAACAGGGTCCCTGTGGACCCTGTGAGAAAAAGTCTAAAAGGGCAGGCAAGGGTGGAAGCAAGAGAGAGTATGATGGCTGGATATGGCAAGAAGTGAGTAGTTTCCGGATATGTTTTGAAAGTAGAGCCAATAGAAACTGGAGGAAGAGAGAAAAGATTGACGAGGAAGAGAGGGGAAGACAGAAGAGAGGGGGGAAAAGAGAATGGCAAATCCATGGTACACACACCTCTCTGTTCTCTCCTGGGTCCATGACAGACAACATTAGCTGGGACCTTTTCCCATTGATCCTAGATTGATTCTCAGACTTCTCCTCAACCCAGGGAGGGGGGTGGGAGATGAGGATAAAAGGGTTCAAATAGACGGTGATGGAAGGAGAACTGACTCTGGGTGATGAACACACAACATGATATCTAGATGATGTATTAGAGAACTGTACACTTGAAACCTATGTAACTTTACTAACAATTGTCATCCCAATAAACTTTAATTAAAAAAAAAAAAAAAGAATCCCCCTCATCCCAAACCTATAAGCCGTCCTTCCTGTTCATCAAGACTGAATACTGAATGAGGTTGAAAAGCAGTCGAGGCTCCCACAGAGATGGAAACATTATTTGTGGGTACTATCACGTGCCTGGCACTAACTAGTTGCTTTGCTTTTCATTTACTTATTACAACTTTTAATTAACTTCCTGCTTTATGGAGATATAATTGATATAGTTGTTTTTCAAATTCTCTCATTTCAATATTCACAACTCAAACCATGGGGTTGGCAGCAGCATCCCCACTTCACAGATTAGGAAACAGAGGCTCTGAAAGGTCCAGAGACTCACCCAGAATTTCCCAGTGAGGAAGTTCGGCACCAGGATTCAAACACAGCAGTCACTTATTCCAACGCCACCCCACCTTCCTACTGGAGACCCCGCTCCCCATCCTGCTTAGGCCTCACCTACCACACCTGGGCTTCCTGGCCCAGCCAGGGCTCTACATTCCAACAGGCTGGTAGAGGCAGGTGTGAGCGGAGCACCCCTGGAGGCTGAGAACACTGCTTGCCAACCCCTGGGCCATCACCAGGCAAGGTGGCGTGGAGGGGTACGTGCATCAGTTTTGTGAGCCAGGTGTGGCTGGAAGCTGGCCCTTCCTGGCCCGGGGGCTGGCAGCTGAGCCTGGCCAGGTGTGTCAGTCTCTTCTCTCCTCAGACATACCTAAAAGTTCAGGGCCAAGAGCTACTAAGGAAAAGGTACAACTGAGCACACAATGCCATAATGCCTGGAGATGACACCAATTTCCAGGTGGTAGGGCTGGCCATTGCCACCTGGGCCACAGTCTCCTCCGTTGGGGCATCTTCCACATAATTAGAGAATTGGTGTGTCTGTCCTGATGTACAGTGGTCTCCGAGAGCACACTGTGACTTAGGAGGACGAAGAGGCTCACGATGCTACAGGGGGGTCCAGAGCAAGACAGCCTGCACTCAGATCCTGGCTCTGCCACTTACCTGCTGTGAGGACTTGGGCCAGTTACTTTACTTCTCTGGGCTCTTTCCAGGTAAAAAGGGAATCGCGATAGTATTCACCATCTAAGGGTTTTGTAAATATTGTGAGTGGTAATACATTGGCGCATTTAGCACAGTAGGCGCTCAGGAAGGTTGGCCATTACCACTGTCATTGTCATATTGTTCATCCCTGCGTCTGCAAGGTCCATATGGACCTGAGCAGGCGCTCAGTAAATCGGTCGAGAGACAGAGTGATAGGCAACCTGTCTGAGGTGGTACAAGAGGGCTGAGGTATGTGCTCATGTCAGCCAACACCTTGCTGTGTGACCTTGAGTAAGTCCAGTGCCCACTCTGGACCTCCATCTCCCCCTTGTACATGTACCAACATGCATGAAGGCCCTACTGGCTCTGCCGCTCTGTGACTGGACTTTTTTTGGAGGGTGGGGTGGGGGAGTACCTGCCGCAGACCCAACACAGGCCCAGGTGCTTAACATCAAATCTGAAAGGGACTTGGGACTCCTGGCCACCCAGTCTCTTGGAGGACTAACTGGGTCTTGCTGGTTAGTAGGTTTGCCCTGTACATGTCCTTCCTATGTCATAGCAGGCTGTAAGTTCCAAGAGTGAGTTGTGCTCTCTCTCTGTGCTCTGCAAAGCTTGGCCTCTTGGTACCAAGCCGGCTCCTCCTCCTCCTTCCACACTCAGCTCAGACTCCACCTCCCCAGGAAGCCTTTCTTGACCCAGCCCGTTACCTGCCTCCGCAGGCCTCCTCAGAGTCCCCTCTCAGGAGATGGTTGGGTTTGGAGTCTGTCCCCCTACCAGACAGCTCTCTTGGAGATGACCTGTTGCTGTGTCCCTGGCACTGGAGAGTGCCAGCCACAGTAGGGAAGGGGAGTCCTGGGCAGATGAATGGATGAGAGAATGAAGTAATGAGTAGAGGCCACCTGAGGCTCTCTAGCCTTGAAAGGAATGGATCTTTGACGCTGTCTGCCTGAAGGGGTGGGAGAGTGCTGAGAAAAGCGCAGGAACAAGGAGCCGTACAGATTGGCATCTAAAGCCTGGCTCTGCTCTGTCCTGACTGGGCTGACTGTCCCACAGTAAGCCTCAGTTTCCTCACCTGTCAAAAGTGGCCAATTCCCGCTGCCTCTCAGGCAGGCCCACAGGGAAAGTTGCTTCTCCGAGGTACTGCAGACAGTGTGGTGTGGCACTGAAGGGGCCGCGCTCTGCGGATTTGGATTTCTGTTCAGTCCTGAGTTGAGAGGGCTCAGCGCAGGGCTAGGTATGCTGGATGCCTCTCCACCGCTTGCTGTCCTATCCCGTTAGCAAATCAAAAGCGGGTCTCTGGCTCTGAATTCTCCCAGGTAACAGCATCTAAAGAAAATGATAAAATCGTGTTCTGTCTTTATTATATTTGTTTTTCTAGTACCTTCTGCTTAGAGCAGCCGTTTCTCAGATGTGAGATGGCTTTTCCTTTTTAAATATGCTGGCCTAAGCAATAGTGTCAGGTAGCAGCCAGGTTAAACCCAGGGACTCTGGGGTCACGTGGTCCAGGTTCAAATTCCAGCTCCACCTCTTCCTCACCATATGCTCTCAGGCAGTTCTCCTTGCCTCAGTTTCCCTATTTGTACAGTGTAAGGATGGCACTGGGACCCTGGTCTGGCCTGAGGGCTGTTATAAGGGTTGATACGTGCAAAGAGCTTAGACCTGGACCCATAGCATAGTCTAGGTTACCTTCTGCTATGAAGACGTTTTAAAAAGTGGGTCGACACAGAGCAAATGTGTTAAGTAAACCTAGTGACTGTCAGACATCATGGCCTGGGAAACTGTAGCCCAGGCCACCCGCTCCACTTCGCTCCCCAAGGCCTGCTGCTACCTGCCTGCCTCTTGGTAAGCCCCCGACAGCATGGCCTTAATCTCCAAGCTGGTAAACATGTGATCAGGTTTCCCAGCTTTGTCCTGTTACTTGGAGCACTTCTCAGATCCTGTGCCCTCTTCCCACCAGCACTGCCCACCACTCTGACTCCAAAAGTCCCAAGTTCCAGGCCCAAGTCTGGCCCTGACCTGTGCCTCAGTTTCCTCATCCATGAAATGGGCAAGGGTACCTACCTCTCACCCATGATATGGGCATAACGCTGCTCTTACTTCATCAGCTGTGATGAGAAATGGAGCTGTTGCCATCCCAGGTGTTAGTGTTGTTCACTAGCTGGCTCAAACACTTGACTGCAGGTCCCCAAAAGATTCCACTGTGCTCTGCACCATCCCCTGCTTGCTCCCACCTCTCGCTTCTTCCTCAACTGGGACCCTCACCCAGAATGTTCTTCCCATCCTTTGCTATCCACCCCTCTTCCCCACTCCTCTGAGCATCCCACAGTACAGGAACCAAGGGCCTTACCTGCCACCTGGTGGGTCAGCTGAGGCAAGGAAGCAGAGCAGAAGCCAGTCAGACCTGGGTTACTAAATGGCCTAGGAAGTCCACTGGACTCTCTGTGCCTCAGTTTCTGCACCTATAGAGGGGACAGTAACAGTAGCTGCCTCATACGGTGATCGTGGTAATTTCATAAGCTGTGTGCCTGGTTCACGGTCAGCCTGCCATGGCTGTGTCCACTGGTATTTTATGATCCGTTTGAGACTGAAATGGGAGGAAAACCTGCCTCCAATAGCGTGGTTTCTAGCACTGTGCTTGGTCTTAGCATGTATGGAGAAACGCGCCTCAGCCAGCGCTCTCCACATGCAGCTACCCTGCAGGGTGGCCGGTACCTCTCACCTGCCCCTCTCCAGGGACCATTCACTCCACCTCCACCACAGCCAGCGCCTGGCTTCCAGACCCCGTGTCCAACCAGCCCATCACCGGCTCGAAGCCTCTGATGGCTACCCTCACTCACTCCTGGCACTCTCCTGCTGCCCCCCGCTGGTTCTCTGGTCAGGCCCCAGAGAGGTGTGATTTCCCAGTTATGCGTCATGCTTCCCTGGCAGGGCCTCCAGCCTAGAGGCCCCTTGAGCCAGCCCCGTCACATCCCCTGCTGAAATCTTACTCATACCTCAAGGCCTGCAGCTTGCCACCTTCCTGGACAGAGCTGGTGCTCAGGGTCGGCCAGGCCTGTGTTTGAATCACGGCTTCCATCACTTATTTGCTGCCTGATCTGGGCCAAGTCACCTTTCCTCTCAGAGCTTCAGTTTCCCTTTCTGGAAAACAGGGTCATGTGGAGATTGAGGGTAACATAACTTATTGAAAGGTTTCAGTGCTCCTGGAATCCAGCCAAGCATTTCCCAGCAGGATTTCATTTTCTCTTCCTAACTAGGCTAACGTTTATGAGCAATGACTGCGCCAAACGCTTAATGTGTGTTCACTCATTTAATCCTCAAAACAATGCTGTAGGAGAAGGGCTGGCATTACCCCCATTTTACGTATGGGGAAACTAAGGCCCAGGATGGTGAAGCGACCAGCCCAAGGTCATACCCTAACAAATGACAGAGCTGCATAGTCTGCGCCAGAACGTATGTACTTAGCCACTTGGTGATATAATCTCTAAATATACCCATTTCAGAAGAAGACACTGAGACCCGGAGAGGAAAAGTGACTTGTCCAAGTGCACGTAGCTAGGACACAGCAGAACTGAATCCAAGGTAGGATCGTGCCAAACCCCATACTTATCCTGTGCCGAGCACAGGACCAGGCACATTGCAGATCTTCTGTGGAGCGGCTTGAATGGGGCTCCTGCTGACTAAGAGGAGATCACTCACTGTCCCTGGGAATCTGCAGGTTCCCTTTTGGGGCCCCTGAGCCTTTTTGCCTGGGGTGGAAGTGAATTGTGAGCAAAGATAACTCTCTTACCTACCTGGGAGCTTCTCATTCATCTATCCACCTACCCACCCACCCATTTACCATCCACTTATTCATCATCATCCATCCATCCTTCCATCTAAACACCCACCCCCCTATCTATCCATCTATCTACCCATCCTCCATCCACCTATTCACCCATGCACCCACACATCCATCCATCACCTATCCATTCATCCATCCTTCCATCTTTCCATCCATTCACAAATCCATCCATTTACCCATCACTCCATGCTTCCATCCATTCACCCATCTCTTTATCCATCTATTCTTCCTTCCTTCCTTTCTTCCTTCATCCATCCTTCCATCCATCTGTCCAGCCAACCAGCGAGCCAGCCAACACCTCTTCTGTGCTAGGCCTTGTGCTGGGCTGGGCTGAGGATTTGTGTGAATTGTCTCCAGTCCCTAATATTCAGGACTCAGTCCCCAGTAAAGGAGACAGGCTTACAATTCAATAAGATATAATGTGACAAATGCTTTGTAACTGAGGCAGCTGGAGGGACGACAATATGCCAGAGAAAGAGGAGGACTCTTCTTAAGGATCAAAGAAGACTTCCTTTGAAGGGCTCCTCTATTAGTCAGGGATCTCCAAAGAAACAGAACCAAAGAAAGTATATAGACAGAAAGAGATTTATTTCAAGTAATTGGCTCACATGATTATGAAAACTGGCAAGTCTGAAATTTGAACTTCAACTGATATTGAAGTTCAAGTCTGAAAAACATTTGCTGCAGAATTTCCTCTTGCTCAGACGTGGCTGGTCTTTTTGTTATGTTCAGGCCTTCAACTGATTGGATGAGGCCCTCCTACAATAGGGAGAGCGATCTGCTTTACTCAAAGTCCACCAATTTAAATGTTACTCTCATCCAAAAACACTCTGACAGAAACATTTAGAATAATGTTTGACCATATAGTTTGGCACTATGGCCCAGCCAAGTGGACACATAAAATTAACCATCATAGCATCTTACGTGAGGAGAAACAGGGGTTCACGGCATTCTAGGCAGTGAAAACAATCGTTGCATTGGTCCAGAGGTGGGATGTGGCTTTGGGACAGTGGGAAGTCCATTAAGGATAGAGGATATGGGCAGGAAGGGGGCAGCAAGCAGGGAACATTTGCTGAATTCTGATTTCTCAGGCAGATTTGGGGAAAATGGGGTGGTTCACAGCGGACATTATCCCTCTGTTCCCCTTTCCCAAATCTAGGGGCCTGCTCGGCCTAAACTGGATATGGTGGGCAGGGAAGAGGCCTAGCAGGTGGGTGCTGCTTTAGCTGCTGTCTCCAGCTGCCCCTGAGTTCGAGGTGAGGGAGAGGGAGAGGCTGGCCTGGCTGGGCTCCCTTGTGCTGCCCACCCCACACTCTGATTTAGCTCACCCTTACTCCCATGTCTCTTCTCTACCTGTATCCCCTCTATGCTTACTCCGCTTTTGTCCCTGGCTGTCTCTCTCTCTCTCTCTCTCTCTCTCTCTCTCTCTCTCTCTCTCTCTCTCTCTCTCTCCCCTACTTTGTTCTTTGTCTCTGCTTGTGTGGTACCTACTCTCTGTGTGGGTCTCTGTCTGTCTTTCTTTATCTCTGAGATGAACAAGTTACACATTAATGGCTCTTTGCCACCCAGGCATTCTAGCATCCCAAACACAGAGACTATCCAGCTGGAAACATCTCAGAGACCACCTTGTCCAACAACCAGGACAACTAGGGCCTCTGTGTCTTACCCAGGATCACTCAGCACGTGCCTCCCACCCCCTGACTCAGGAGTTAGCCATCTTTAGAACCTTTGAGGCAGGGACCCTTCTCTTCCTCTCCAGCACCCACAACAGCTAAACCCTCGAAATGGCAGCAGAACCTTGAAACAGCAGCTAAACCCTAGGCTTGCAGGAGGGGCCAGGTGCAGAGGACCAAGGACTCTGGTGAAGAATACACTCAAGGGAGAACACACTGGACATCCAGGAAGAGGTGGTGGGGACGTGGATGCCACAGGTGTGCCTCGTTTCTCCCCCGTCTCTCTCCGCCTCCATGAAGCTTCCAGTCCTTGGAGGGCTGTGGCTGGGCCTAGTCTGGGGATTTCCGCAGGCTGAGGCCCCTCCCTGGCCTGCACCCTCAGAGGGCCCGCATTTCCTGTTCTTCAGCTTGCCTCCTCAAACCCGCTGGTGTACGGCCTAGGACACAGGTGTTCTCCTCACTGTATGGCCTTGGGCAAATCAAACCCCCTCTATAAAAATGGGGGTTATCATCCTCTGGGCAGGGCTCTGGTGACAACCAGCTATCAAGTTCCCGGCATTAATTTCTCTTCTCATCTATAAAATGGGGATAAAAGCCCTTGCTATAGGCTGTTATGAAATATGAATTAGTTCATATTTATATATGCCTAGAATGGTGCCTGGTACAGGGTAGGTACCAACCTCTTCCTCTTACTTGTTTGTGTTGTTATAATTACGATTACAGCAAGTGGCAGGGCAAAACGGGCTGCAGCCTCTCGTTTTTCTGACCAAGAAGATGCTGATTCTATGTGTGTTCACTTTAGAGAGAGAGCTTAAGAAATTCCCACCCGCTGATGGTGTGAGCTTGCTAGCAATGCCACCCAGAGGGCAGGAGGCCTGAACCCTCATCCCACCTCTGCCGGGTGATCATGGGCACGTCCCGGACTCGCTCTGTGCCTCAGTTTCCCCACATGGAAAATGATTTCACCTCAAAGCTCCTCTCGGCTCTGACATGATTCAAATCTGGGAAATTTTGGCAAAAAGCTCAGCCCACCTATTTAAGTGTGAAATGTTGGGTGGGCCAGCATCCCGGAAGTGAGGGTAGGGAGGAAAGGAGAAGAAACCTGAGCTCTTTGTGGTGGGACAGTAGGCTCTGATGCCAAAAGCTTCCAGAAGTAGCCTGCCTGCTGGCACTGAAGGACAGCAACTGGTAGGTCTCCCCACCCACCTGTCCTTGCTCAGACCCACCTCTTGTTGGGCCCTCTCCCTGCCCCCAACTCTACAGGCATCCTCCAGGCATCCTCTTCGAGGAAGTGTTCTGGGCCCCCCATCCCGATGGCTGTCATCCCCTTTCCCCATCCCTCCCTCTGCCCTCTCTCCCTGGCTCTCTTGCTGGTAGGTAGCCTCTTTCTCAGTTCCCCTGTCCCTTTCTCTCTCTCTTTGTCCCTGTCTCTTTCTCTTTGCCACCTCCCACCCATGCACTTACCAGCCATACCCGGCTCAGCATACTGCCACCCCAGGCCCTGGCCTCCCTTCTCTGGCTGTCAGCGTTTGACATGGACTCCTCCGTGCGAGCTCCTCCATCAGGGAGCTGGGACACACTCGCCTCCATGTCCTGGACCTCAGTGCCAGCCCCTCTGCGAGGCCTTGCCCTCTCCATCACCCCATCTAATGC
The DNA here is from genome assembly GCF_036562045.2 of Rhinolophus sinicus. Taxonomy (NCBI): domain Eukaryota; kingdom Metazoa; phylum Chordata; class Mammalia; order Chiroptera; family Rhinolophidae; genus Rhinolophus; species Rhinolophus sinicus. Next base: position 39,915,205 of record NC_133759.1, read on the forward strand.
CACACCAGGACTTAGACAGAACACGCAGCGAGTCAGGGTCACACAGCCCCAGAGTGGCAGCCCCGAGATCAGCCCAGGCTGTCTGACCCAGTTCCCGAGCTCTTAACTCAACCTGCCATATCTCCATTTAGGGTGGGGTCCTTGAATTGACTCACGATGCATCTTTCTAAAGGCATTGGGGGGCATGGGAGGCTGTCAGCTGTCAATCTACCCTGTCAATCTAGTACGATCTACCCTGTGACTTGTGTAACGTGTCCCCACACTACCCCAGGGGTGGAGAGAGGCCCACAGATGGATTTGGGGCTGGGGTATTTTCTGACCACTGGGCAACCTTCCCAATTAATGCCACATCAAGGACCCTCTCCTGGCTTCCCCCTGAAGGCTGGATGGCCTCAGGGCTAGCCAGGCTGCATGATCTCTTCCTTTTTTGCTCACAGAATTTAATATAATGGAGCATGTAAACCACATCATTTGAGGCTAAATGGTGGGGGGGAGGTTTCTGCCACTTAGAAGTTCGTTGATCCCAGCTTCTAAGATGAGCTCTTTAACCTCTCTGAGCCCGCTTTCCCTTCTGTAATAACAGAACCAAAATCATACCAGCCTGGACCAATGGGAGTTAAACACAGGAACAAAAGACTGAGTTATGGAGTACCACACAGCAGTGAAAAATGAATGAACTACATATACCAACTTGATGAACCTCAGAAACACAGTGCAGGAGAAAAGGCAAGACGCAGAAGAAAGTGTTCAGTGTGGTCTTCTTCTTTTTTTCTTTTTTTATTGGGGAAGGGGAACAGGATTTTATTGGGAAACAGTGTGTACTTCCAGGACTTTTTTTCCAAGTCAAGTTGTTGTCCTTTCAATCTTAGTTGTGGAGGGCGCAGCTCAGCTCCAGGTCCAGTTGCCGTTTCTAGTTGCAGGGGGCACAGCCCACCATCCCTTGCGGGAGTCGAACCGGCAACCTTGTGGTTGAGAGGACACGCTCCAACCAACTGAGCCATCCCAGAGCTCAGCGGCAGCTCAGCTCAAGGTGCCGTGTTCAGTCTTAGTTGCAGGGGGCACTGCCCACCATCCCTTGCAGGACTAAAGGAATTGAACCAGCAACCTTGTGGTTGAGAGCCCACTGGCCCATGTGGGAATTGAACCGGCAGCCTTCGGAGTTAGGAGCACGGAGCTCTAACCTCCTGAGCCACTGGGCTGGCCCCAGTGTGGTCTTCTTTACATAAAGATTAAAGACACACACATTTCTTCTATAGTAAATATAGATACATACATAAGTATTAATAGTGAAAGAATAAAAATAGAATTTGAACAAGACTTGGTTACCTTTGTGAAGACTGAGTGGTATCCGGAGGTGTTCAACATATCCAAGGTACAGGTTTGTTAAAATTGGACCTCTCTCAGCATCACTTGTCCATTTGTGCATCATCCAGGCAAGTGATAAAGTCAGATGGGACCTACATGGTAGCAAAGGAGAGGGAGAGCAGAGGCAGGTTCTAGTGGTGTTTTGAAGGTATGTTTTGATAGGACTTGCTATGGGGTTGCATGTGCCTTTGGGCAACTGACTTGACCTTGGTGAGCTCAGTTTCCTCATCAGTGAAATGGGGACAGCCCTATATGGAATGTGCAAGGACTCGGTGCATTAGTTCTCATAAAATGCTCAGCACAATGCCTTGATGACCTTGAGATTAATACTAACAATAAAGGTGTCATTCAGCAATGGAGGGTCTTAACCACTTTCAAAGGTGGGGGAGGGATGAGGAGAGGGGCCATGTGGGGGCCCCCATTAACCCACTATTAAGTCAGGGCTTCCAAGGCTCCCTCATACACTGAGGCAGGACCTCAGGCCCACAGACACTTTGCTCCAAGCAATCCCTGAAAATCCCTCCCCATGTGACTCATGGGCCCCACTAATCAGTCATATGGTTGACCTTGAGCACAGAGGCTGAGCCACACAAGTCCACACTGCCCTCCTCCCACTCTAGTGAAGCCTTGTGCCTGGGGGGTCTGCTGCAGGTGGAGAAGAGAGGCTCAGCCAGCACTTGCAGCCCAGACCATTTCAGAAAGCTAGTCTGAGGGCTGCTGTACCCACATATAAAACCTGGGAGTCGTCCTGACTCTGTGACCTTGGCCTGTCCTCCAGCTCTGAGCCTCGGTCTCCTCATCTGTCAAATAGGGATATGATGGTGTCCCCTGTAATAAAATGATTATCCATTGCTTGGCTGAAATGGAGCTACCTTTATTGTTAGTATTAATCTCAAGGTTGTCTCCAGGCCCTGCCCCTGACACAGTGCTATAGTTATAAGCACCAGGAGGCCTGTTTCATCCACTGCCGGCCTAAACAATGGCCAGCTCAGACTGGAGCACACGATACAGTGTGTTATCAATTGCTTTGTGTCAAGTAGGAGTTGAGGAAGTCCCTGGCATGGCCTGAGCCCCATATCTGCTCTGACCACTGTGTGACACTGTCTTCCACCTGCCTAGTTCTTCTGGACATCAAAACCAGCTCAAATGCCACCTCCTCCTGGGGCCTGCCCTGATTGCTTGCAGTTTGGGGAGCTTTCTCCTTCTTAGTCCTGTTGCCCTTCATTCCAGTGCTCCTGGCCGATCTGGCTGTGTATTTGAGGCTCTGGGTGGTGTGTGATGTCCTTGCTAAGGAGGTTCCATCAGAGTTTGGTGGCTTTGTTCATCCCTGTGTGGCCCACAGGGCTTTGCTCCCCTAATGGTTGCAGTTCTTTCTCTGTTTGACTGAGGCCAAACCTGCTTCCCTTACCCCTGCAGGCCCAAGGCCCAGCACAGTAACTGGCACACAGGATAACTGGAGTGTGGACAAGTGGACCACAGGGTTCTTCCCTCTTCATTGTGATCAGTCCACTTGCCTCCATGTGGGTCTCTGTGATTCTCTCCTCCTGAGAGTTGCACACTTGTGCAGTCCCCGCCCACACTGAATAAGGCTGACTGGTGTAACTCATAGGATATTGCAGAAATGACTGACCATGTGTGACTCCTGAGGTTAGGTCGTACAGCATTGCAGCTTCCGCCCTCCCCTGAGACACTTCCTCTGGGGGAAGCCAGCCGCCATGAGGGCAGCAGCCTGCGCAGAGGCACCAACGCCTCCCACCCACTGCCAGAGCCGACTTGCCAGCTCTGTGAGTGGGCCACCTTGAAAGCAGAGCCCCCGGCCCCAGTCAAGCCCTCCAATGACAGCAGTCCCAGCTGACACCTTGACAATAACCTCTTGAGAGACCACACCACTTGCTTCCCTAAGCCAGAAGCACCCAGCGAAGCTATTCCCAAATTCCTGGCCCATAGAAAACATGAGATATAATCAATGTTTATTGCTGTTTGGGATCATTTGTTACACAGTGATGGATAACTGATACAGACCTGGGCATCCACCGCATTCCTCAGGGCCAGCAGGATTTAAGCAGGAACTGTTCCCAAGTTGCTAGGGACATTGTACCAGGTGCAGATGACACACAGGGGCCTGACCTTCACCGCCTGGACCAAGGTGAAGAGGCATAAGCCCAAGCCTCGGTGAAAGGGAGGAAGCGCTCTGTCCCAGGCCCTAAGCTAGGAACTTTCTTGCCCAGGACGCAGATCTGACTATTTTTAACATTGGTTGTCACTCTTGAGCAGTGTGAATGGTGCTCCCCAAAGGCATAGAGGCCTCCCTGGTGATTTATGGTATTCAGAGAGAAGGGTTGAGAAACTGCTGGGGAACCAGGTCAGGCTCTAGTTCTGTTTTTCGCTTTTGTTTTGTTTTGTTTTGTTTTTATTGCAGCATCAAACCCCAAAACTCACAGTTTCCCCGAATTCAGGCACACCCAGGTATGACTGGGACATCCTCTCTGCCAAGCCCCAGAAGCTCAGCTCAGGCCAATAACAGTACCTGGGCGCCTAGCACATGTGCGTGCGAGGCTAGCACAGCTCGACTCAGAATCCGGCCACCTCTCAGCTCCTCCACTGCTGCCACTGTCATCACTTGCCTAGACTGGTGCAGTAGCCTCCTCACAGGTCTCCCTGCTTTGTCCTTACCCCACTACAGTGCAGTCCCCAAATGGTGCTCAAAGTATTCTTTACAAATGGTAAATCCCTGCTCAAAACCCTCCACTGACTGACAGAAAAACAAAAACTTACCTACACAGTGGAACAATCTGGGGTCACTACCTGACCAGTCTGAGATCACTCAGAGCGGGAACACCCGACATTTGGGGCCTCCCGTGTGATGTGCTGCGTACCCACCTGTGAGTCATCACTTGACTTATTCAAGGTGTACCAGTACATATAAAACCAGGGGCGAGAAGAACAGGTTAAGTGACACCGCGAGGAAACAAGCAGACTCCACAACTGTCCTGGACCCTTCACAAGCGTCAGTGTCTTATTCACTATTGCCAACCACACCCAAACATCCTTCCACAGAACAACAGGAAAGTGTTCCATCCAGGGCTGATACACATCGCCACACGGTGAATCTCTTAGACATCCTGCTGAGTGAAAGAAGCCTGACACATGAGAACGTGCTGTATATTCCATCTGTGTAAAGTTCTAGGGCAGCCCAAACCAGTGTGCACAGATAGGAATTAGAACTGTGAGTGCCTCAGGCGTGGGTAGGCACTTGACTTCCTGGAAGGACCTCGAGGGAACCTTTTGGGAGGAGGGAAACATTCTGTATCTTGATCTGGGCAGGGATTATATGTATATGTACAAGTTCACCAAGCTGCGTACTTGAGATTTGTTCACTATATGGGTGACATGCTTCATTTAATAAAGTAATCAAAGCGATACACTTTTTAAAACGTCAGTGTCAGGGGAAATAGGTGGGAGACTGTTCTAGTTTATAAGAATTTGACATAGCAAGAAAGTACAACATGTAAACCATCGTTAGATCCTGGTTCCAGGAAAGGAAAGGAAAAAAAAAAGAAGGAAGGAAGGGAGGGAGGGAGGGATGGAGAGAGGGAGGAAAGGAAGGAGAAAAGGGGAGACAGAGAGAGAGAGAGAGAGAGGGAGAGAGGGAGAGAGGGAGGGAGGGAGCAAGCGAGGGAGGGAGGGATGGAGGAAGACCCAGCTATGTAAACATTTGGGGGACAATTTGAATGTGAATTGAGTACTAGGGAATTATTTTCATTTTCTTTGGTAATAATGGTCATGTGCTTATGTAGAGGAATGTCCTTGCTCTCAGCAGACACGTGATCAAGTGTTTAGGAATTAGGAGTCCCAAAGTCTTCAAGTGATCTTCAAATGCTAAGCGAAAAAAAATTAAAAAGCACACATATATGAAGATAAGGCAAATATGCTAAAATATTAACAGTGGTTGAACCTAGGTGAAATATATATGAGTGCTTATTCTAAATTCTTTCAATTTTTCTATATCTTAGGACATTTTTATAATAAAAAGTTGGAGGTACAGTGCACAACATCTAAAGTTAAGTTCTGGCTGTGGCCCCTGTGTTCCTACGTCATCCACCCCCGGCCACCCCTAATCTCATCCCTGTCATTCTCCGCCTTGCTCTCCCTACTCCAGACACACACACAGCTTCCCATTGGTCCCAGAATACACCAAGGTCCTTCCTGCCTGAGGCCTTTGCACTGCTTGTCCCCTCTGCCTGGACCACCTTCTCCTACATTACCAGATATCTGGCTGGCTCTCTTGACTCAGGTCTCAGCTGTGATCCCAAGGGGACTCAGTAGCTCAGTGCTATCCCAGGTGACCTCAGTACTTTCTGACTTGCCACAATGCCGTGCTCAGCATTCAATGACACCTTTCCCTCATAGACACTGATGGTGGCTGCAGTGTCAGATATCAAGTGCCCAGAGTGGGAGAAACGGGGCCACGGCTGCCTCCCCTAAACAACATGGTGTCCCCCTCTTTTCTCCAGGAGGAAAACCTTTCCCACAAGCCCCAGCATACTTTCTCCTATGTTTCATTGGCCAGAACCCAGTCACATGTCCATCGTAGACCTGTCACTGAACATGGGGAATGGGAGGGCTCAGACTGCCTAGGCCCATCAAGATTGTCCCCTGGGGTGGGGCATGATGCTCCCTCCCCCTAAATCAGAGTTCTCTTGGTCAGGAGAAAGGAAGATGGCTGCTGAGGAGACAAAGCCAGGTGGTAGTCCTCACATGTTTCTGGAACTTGGAGATAATAAAGCTCATTTGCTGCCTGTGCCTTCTTTCAATCCTCCTAGCAGGCCTAGGGAGCAGCTGGTGGTCTCAAATTCCATTTTGCAGATAGGCAAGTGGAGGATGAGAGAGGCAGAATGACTTACTTAGTGCTGGCTGGTCAAACCCCAAATTCTCTGCAAGGGCAGGACAGGCATAGTATCATAAAGGTCCAGAAGAGGATAGATTCCATCCGACTGGGAAATACAGCAAGGCTTCAAGGAGGGGTAGCATTTGATGGTACCTGGAGAGTGAGGGGGATTTCAACAGAGGCTAGACACGGTATCAGGAGGCGGGAACAGAGTGAGCCAGGACAAGGAGGGCAGCATCCACGGTACATCTGGGCGATGAGAATGAGGAGGAGAGCGGGAAAGGACGCTATGGCCAGATTTCAAGGGCACCTGGAGTCCAAAGGAGGGCCTTTTCTTTGTTCTTCAGGCAACGGGGAACCACTGAAGGTTCTGGGGAGCAGCTGCATGGTAGAGTGAGCTGAGAGAGGACTGGAGGGGCAGGATGGAGGCTAGGAGAGCATGGAAGAGGCCAGTGCAGAGCTGTGGCTATGGAGAGGAGATTCGGTGGTGGCTCAGAGGACCAGGAGCTTGTGAGGCATTTCTGTGGGGAGAAAATTTCTGCTTCCTGGGCAATCGGGCCTCATCTGTGAAATGGCATCATGGTGATGCCACCATCTAACAGGGTTCTTGTGAGGCTAAAGGACCCGTTCATAAGGGGGCCCTTCCCCCTCACACCTTTTCAGGCACTGTTGTTTACTGCCGTGTCTGAACACTTCCTATGTAGTGGCCTCGTGCCGGGAACTGTACTTACTTCATGTTGCACTGAATTCCTGCAGCCACCTGTGAGGGCTGCATTATTTAAAGGGCCTTGTGCACAGCACACAGCTAGGAAAGGGTCCAGCCATAGTGTCCTGGAAATTGGGGGCCTTTGCACTAGCTGCCGTGTGGATCTCCTGGCCTGCAGCCCCACTGAGTTAGGCTGGTCCCATGGGGCTCCCGGGACCTGACAACCCCATCTCCCTTCCTGCCCACTTCCAGGCCACCTCTCAAATCCCGCATTCCTGCCTCTGTCCCAGCATTGCCTCATCTCCCAGACTCCCATTTACCTCCTGATAGTGTTACCCCTTTGGGCTGGGCAGAGAGATCTGAGCTCCTGGAGGCCAAGAAAACAGGCCCAACGACAGCTGCTTCCCGCCAACCCCTGCCACAGCCGAGATGCAGTTTTGTTCTCAAGGAAACCTCACACTTAGAAAAAGCACTCGGGGCTGGCCCGGTGGCTCAGGTGGTTGGAGCGCTAGGCTCCTAACGCTGAGGTCGCCTGTTCGATTCCCACAAGGGCCAGTGAGCTGCGCCCTCTACAGCTAAGATTGTTGTCATGCAGGGTCTCTGGTCCCGCTGCCCGCGCAATAATGCAGGATATGGTGAGGCCAAAAAGGAACACCCACGGAGCCATAGATAGGGGAGTCACACCACTATAGTCTCGCTGGCGGCTGGGTTGGAGACACGGGAACCAGGAGCCACATGATCCGCAATCCACAATCGCTTGCTGACCGCACTTGCTAGCTGCAATCCGCCGCCCGTTTTTCTGCCAAACCACCAACCCCCTAGCGTAGCCACGGCAATTATATTAGTGGCCGATGGCTAACCGGTAACAGCTGATGGCCACGCAGCCACAGCGGATAACCATCTGATTACAGCTGATGGCCATCTAATAACCGAGCCAGCACCTTTCCATGTGAGGCCAAGAGCCTGGAAACTGCTCTCTGGGACTCTGTCCCCACAACTGTGAACAACAGCTTTCCCTGGAGCTGGGCTGCCGTGAGCTGGGCTGCCGTGAGCAGCCGGAGGTTGGTGTGTGCTGCCGCAGGCTACCGTGCGTCACCGTGAGCGGCTGGCAGCCGGCGAGAGCTGCCATGAGCTGCTGTGAGTGGCTGAACGACGACTGGCGACAGACTGCCTCAGCCGGGGGGAGCGCAAGGCTCATAATACGAGCATGGGCCAGGGATACAACTAGACTGAGAAACAACGGCTTGAACTGGGGTTGGGGTGGGGGTGGGACGAGGCGGAATAAGGGGTAAAAAAATAGAAGCAGCACTCAAAAGTCCTCCTGGTGGGAACCAGGGAGGTCTGTGGTGAGCGGAGGCTTTCCTTTAACTGCTGACTGATTCGATTCTATGAATCACTGAAATGGGCACAGGGTGGCAGCTTTACACAGCAGAGCAGACAGTTGGCAACAACAACCTCAGGTATGCCAGTTTTCGAAAGCCTCCCAGCTGACGTTTTCTGGGTGCTCTGGGTGTGGGAGAGGGAGCCGTACCAGCTTCTCAAGTTCGTGCCTAGGCCCTAAGTCCCTGCCGCCTGACATTCCCACATTAGGACACAGGCCTCCACTGAGTTTTATCTCCTATCACTTCTTGGGTTGAGAGCTCCTACAACCATGTGATTCTCCCCGAGGCTGAGGAGTCAGGGGGTAGGAGAGGGCTAGACTCCACCCCTGGCCTGAAGGAGTTCAGGAGTAATCACGCAAAATGCACTAAGGCAAGAAAGGTGAACACGCTCTGCTACCTAGTTCAGGAGGAGCCATAAGCTTGGCCAGGGGAATAGGAGGGTGGACCTATACAGGGACCTACGCAAAGACACACAGTGGGAAAAGCCAAAGGAAAGAAAATCCTTTCCTGTGGCTTGTGGGAGAGTTTAGGGGAGATGGCTGGCAGTCCAGTTGAAGAGGTAGGACTGGGAGACCCGGAGGGCTGGCTGAGGGATTTGATCATTTGGTGGATAATAGGGAGACACTGAAGATTCTTTAGCAGGAGAGTGACATGTGAGTTGGCTTTTGCCCAGGGTCTCAAGTGGCGGCGAAGCCAGTGAGGAGGGTACTGGCAGGTGCTGGGCAGCGGGACAGGGGCTAAGTCAGGGAAGCGTCTTGGGTTCCCCTTATTCTGGAGAGTTTCCTAGGGTGCCGTGGGTCTGGGGGCCGGGACTGACCGAGTAGAGCATTTAAGCCCCAGTGAGGGGAGCCCCTGGGTAACTCAAGATAGTGGGGCTCAGCCCTTTACTGTATGGATTGAGTAACGAGGTCTGAAGAGGCCAGGGTCCCACCTAAGTCTGTGGCAGTCCAGGCCCCAACCAAGACTTTGAGCTCTGTCTGCTCAGACAGGCACCCCCTTCCCTGCCTGTTCTGGAATCAGGCCGTCAGGATTCCAATTCTGCTTCTGCTCCCCAGGTTCTCTCATGTGGGGGTAGATTGCTTCATTTCCCTGATGGCAAAGTGGGAATAATTACACCTGCCTCATTGGGCTACTGTGGGGATTAAATGAATTGATGGTACAAGAGCTAAGATTCGGGGCTGGCACATAGAAAGTGCCCAGAAGCATTCCTGCTACCATTTTCCACCCCCAACCTTTTTTCCTCCCAACCCTATCTTTTTTCCTGCCTCCACTCCCACACACAACCCTCCCCCCATTTTCTTTTTCCCTTCTAAAACAAACAGGCATCCACCTGGTCAGGTGTGTTTTATGAAAACAAAACAGATCAAACTCACAGCTCCCTGGGGGGTTTGCCAGGCAAGGGGAGCCTCTCACACCCACACCACTGTCCAATGAGCTCTCCTCCCTCTGGGTCTCTCTGCTCCTTCTCACCAGAAAGCCTGAAGTGTTGGCAGCTATCACAGCTCTACGGTACAGGTTGAAACAGCAAAATGCAGAGAGGTGAGGTCACTTGCCCAAGGTCACACAGCTTGAACTATGAGAGCTAGGGCTGTCCTACCCCAGAGCCTGTGTGCTGGGTGTGGGTGCTGTGTTGGGGGAGGGCTAGCCCTTGGAGGCATTCTACCTAAGGGGACGTCACTCATTCATTTGTTCATTTATTCTAATTCATCATCATGTGTTTCCTCATGGATCTCACATTTCTTTTTTTTCTATTTTTTTCATTTTTTCAATTACAGTTGACATTCAATATTGTATTAGTTTCAGGTATACACCATAGTGGTTAGACATTTATATAACTTACGAGGTAATCACCTCACTAAGTCTAGTACCCCCACCTGAACCCATACATAGTTATTACAATATTATTGACTGTTTTCCCTATGCTGTACTTTATATCCTGTTACTATTTTTCAGCTGCCAATTTGTACTTCTTAATCCTTTCACCATTTTCACCCTGCCCCTCCCATCTGGCAACCATCAGTTTGTTCTCTGCATCGATATCTCACTTTTACTTCCCCCCTTCTTCCGCCTCCCCGGCCCCCCCCCCCCCACACACACGCTGGTTCAAGCCGTTATTCCTCTGTCGAGTTGTGTAGGACAGAGCTCCTTGGTCCATGTTGGTATTATGAGCCTTGCGCTCCCCCCGGCTGAGGCAGTCGGTTGCTCACAGCAGCTCTTGCCAGCCGCTCACGATGACTGCCGGCCACTAATGGCAACACACGGTAGCCCACGGCAGCCCATGGCAGCTCACGCCGATCTCTGGCTGCTCACTGCAGCCCAGCTCCAGGGAGAGCCATTGTTCACAATCTTAGCTGTAGAGGGCGCAGCTCACTGGCCCATGTGGGAATCCAAGTCCATGCTCCAACCACCTGAGCCACCAGGCCGGCCCTCACATTTCTTAAAGATGTAGGTTGTCCTTTTTACTTCGGCATTCCCCAGTCCCTAAGCACTCCCAGATGGAAGTTGAAAAAATATATACATAAGAGAATATTTGTGAACATAATATGTCTACTCCATGCCTTTACTTGCTCATCCAGCTTATTCCTTGGGCCATTGTGTTCAATGTTCCATCCCCTGCACTCTATGGAATCCCATCTCACCAAGGGCACCGATGGTTGGTCTCCAGGTGGACACATTCAGTTGTCACTTTTCAATCCTTTCATCGAGATTCTTTTGACTCCACTAACCCCGACTCCTGCATAATTCCCGTACTCTTCTCTCAGCTCCCATGACACACCTTCTTCTGGTTTCCTTCAACCTTCCAACTTTCCTCTTCAGGCCCTTTTATGAGCCCCACTCCTTCAAAGTGGGGGTTCTCTTGTATCTCAACATACTCTGTGTGTGTGTGTGTGTGTGTGTGTGTGTGTGTGTGTGTTCTTGTGAATTCCCTGGGAACTTAAATGCTAGTCATGGAGGGCTTTCATGAAGGGCACCTAACTTCAAACCACCAACCGGAGCCCCTCTATAACTAAGACATGAAGAAGGGAACCGATCTCAGATGAAATAAAATTCATGGTAAAAATCACCAAACCCATAAGAGACCTCACCTTCGTTCTTTACCTCTGATCACTAAAAAGTGTTTTGGCACAGAAGCAGCAGAACACCAGCATTTAGTGGCAATCCTATCTGTGCCAGGCACTGTCCAAAGTGTAACCTAATTTACTCCTCACCAGCCCAGAGAGGATTGGAGTGGGAGGTATTAGTTAACGTCAGCTGTGTAACAAACTTCCCCAACTTAAGTGGCTTAAAACAATAATGACTTATTTGGCTCACAGTTCTGTGGCGTGGAGATTTGGGCTTGGCTTAGCTGGGTGGTTCATCAACTGGCCTGGCTGGGCTGCCTCATGAGTCTGTGGTCAGCTTGTGGGCCTCTCTCCACATGGTCTGTCATCCCCCATTGGGCTACTTCAGGCTTTTTCATGTGGCAGGAGAAAGGTTGCAAGATAGCAAAAGCAGAAGCTGCAAAACTTCTTGAGGCCGAGGCTTGAAGATGGCACAACATCAGGCCAGCCCTGACTCAAGGGCAGTAGGAATAGATCCCACATCTTCATGGGGAGGGGTATAAAGTATCATGGCCATTCCCTGATCTGCCTCATATACACTCTTCATTTTACAGAGGAGGCTGGTAGGGACAAAGCAGCTTAGGGAGACTCCAGGTCCGGTGGCCCTCCTACAGACCCAGACCTGTATGCCTTTGAGCTTGGTAAAGGCGGACCTCACCTAAGAAGCTGCACCACACGGTCCCAGGCAGGTCAGTGACAAGCATGGGCTTGATTCAAAAGGAGAATTAAGGACACCGAATCTGTCCCTCAGTCTTGAAGGATGGCCAAAGCAGCAGGCCCTTGTTCCAAGTGCAGGCCTCTGAGGGAGATGAGCACAGATACCTCCCCACCCAGCTGCCTGGCTCTCGCTTTGCCAGTCGGTCCCACTGGGACTCTGAGCACCCAGCATGTGCCAGGCACAGGGATCTGATGGCTGGCCACAGTCCTTGCCCAAACTAGCAGGGCACACACAAGCCCTCAATAATGTTTTCCCTATTGTAGTCCTTAGGGCCAAGGCTGAAAAATGCAGAGCTTCTAAGCCTGCCTGGGCAGAACTCCATGCTTCCTGCTTCCTAAGTGTCAGACCTTGGGCAAGTTACTACCATCTGAGTCTCAGTTTCCTCCTCTGTAAAATCGGATTGGAGATTGTGCTTTCCTCATAGGAAGGTGAAGAGGATCAGGGAAGCCAAGCATGCAAAGCACTTCTTTCTGGGCCGTATAGATGTGACCCTGTCTAGAAATGGCAGCCATCATCAACCATAGTCTCGGGTCCAAACCCTTGAGTCCAAATGTGATTGGGATTAGAAAGGCAACATGGTGCACATACAGTATGTTACGTGTCATCCCATAGGATCTGGACAAATTGATATTTCTACAGTAAAGCCTATGATTACTCATGGTATATGGGCTAAATTAAGCTTCTAAATAGCTTCCAGGATCTCTAGTTTTACTAACAAATTAATTTTTAAATTTTCATTTGTCAAGAAATTGTTGGCTATGGACATTTCGAATTATTTGGATCATTATAATTATTAGTCAGTAACGCTCAACCTTGGCTGCATATTTCAATGTGCTAGGGAACTGGTTAAATTGCAGATTCATGGGGCTCCCACCAGACCAGTGGAATCAGAAGCTCAGGAAGTGACCCTGGAGAATCGGTATTTTTAAAAAGCGGCCAAGATGAGTCTGATACAGAGCCAGAGGTGAGCCATGTTCTAGAGATTATAAAATGGGGTGGGAAGTTCCACTAGGAGGGTCAAGGAAGACTTCCTGAGAATGGGACCAAGCTGAGCGAAGGGGCCAGGTGAAGCAGGGGTGGAAGAATGTGCCCCACAGAGGGAACAGTCAGTGCGAACTCCTCGAGGCAGAAACACATTCAGAGACTTAAGGGAACTGAGAGGTCCCCAGGGTAGCTGGAGCCTGTGAGCCAAGGTCAGCAAGGCTGAGCTCCCTCCTCCAGCTTCCTTTTCAGCAGGGTTCAGGGGGGGCTCTGAGACTGGGGACCGTCCTTAGGGTGAAATCTGTACACATACACACTTTCTCCCCAGAGAAAAGTGAGCAGCACCCGGTCCTTTCTTCCTAGCCAGGGGAGAGGGATAAGTTAAAATCAGAGTGTGTTGGGCTGGGAGGAGTCACATAGATCCTTTAACTCAATGGTTTTATTTTGTAAATGATTTTGGTGTTGTTTTGTCAAACAAAATATTTTCCCACTGTCCCTAGAATGGTTGGAACAAAGTGGTGGTGATGTTGGGGGGCCTGGAGTCCTGGCTCCTCTGCCCTCCCCCCAAGTCTCCCCAGGTCTCCTTGAAACTCCATGGAACCCAGTTTAAAAACCCCAGGAGAGGGGGTGATGGGACTGCTTGACGTGCCCCGGTCATGAGGGCAGGGCTGGGACAGGACCCCAGGCCCCTAACTCCTTTTCCCATGCTCTTTTGGCCTGGTTAGCATTCCCCAAACCTTTGTTAGGTCTCCCTGTATATGTTTTTGTTTCCCCACAACTCACCTGTTATGAGTTGAACTGTGACCCCCCCAAAAAATAAGTTGAAATCTTTACCCCTGGCATCTATGAATGTGACTTTATTTGGAAATAGGAGCTGTGCAGTTGTAATCAAGTTAAGATAGGGTGGCCGTGATCCAATATGACGGGTGTCCTTATAAGAAGAGAGAAACCTGGACACAGAGGAGACTGGGCATGTGAAGTCAGAGACACACAGGAAAAGTGCCGTGTGGTGACAGAAACAGAGCCTGGAGTGATGCTGCTGCAAACCAAGGAACACCAAGGATGGATGGATGGAAGCCACGAGAAGCTCAGAAGGGGCGAGGAAGGATTCTCCCCAGAGCCTCAGAGGGAGTGTGGCCCTGTGACACCTTGATCTTGGACTTCTGGCTTCCAGAACTATGAGAGAATACATTTCTTCTTTTCCCTCTTCTTCCCCACTTTTCCCCTTCCCCTTCCCCCCCCCCCCCTGCGGTTCAAGCTGTTGTTCCTCTAGTCGTGTAGGACACAGCTCCTGGCCCATGTTCCTATTATGAGCCTTGCGCTCCCCCAGCCCAACCCTGGCTGAGGCAGTCAGTTGCCAGTTGTCGGTCCGCCGCTCTAGCAGCACACAGCAGCCCACGGCAGCTCATGAGGGTTGCCGGCCACTCATGCTGGCTGCTGGCTGCTCACGCTGGCCACCGGCCACTCATGGTGACACACAGTAGCCCACAGTGGCACACAGCAGCCTGCAGCAGCCCGCAGCGGCTCACAGCAGCCCAGGCCAACCTCCGGCTGCTCACCACAGCCCAGCTCCAGGGAGAGCTGTTGTTCATGATCTTAGCTGTAGAGGGTGCAGCTCAGTGGCCCATGTGGGAATCGAACTGGCGACCTCGTTTAACCCCCTCAGTTTGTAGTGCTTTGTTACCACTGCCCTAAGAAACTCATACACCTCCTATATCATTACTCATTTAATTTTTTCCCCCTCAAATGGACTTACTTTTAAACAACGTGCACATGTCTTGCTATAAAGTAAATCTCCCATCCTGCTATAAATGGACGACCACAATACTTTGCATATATAAGAGGCACCTTAAAAATAAAGACAGGGCCGGCCCGGTGGCTCAGGCGGTTGGAGCTCCGTGCTCCTAACTCTGAAGGCTGCCAGTATGATTCCCACATGGGCCAGTGGGCTCTCAACCACAAGGTTGCCAGTTCAGCTCCTCAAGTCCTTCAAGGGATGGCGGGATCTGCCCCTTGCAACTAAGGTTGAACATGGCACCTTGAGCTGAGCTGCTGCTGAGCTCCCAGATGGCTCAGTTGGTTGGAGCATGTCCTCTCAACCTCAAGGTCACTGGTTCGACTCCCGCAAGGGATGGTGGGCTGCGCCCCCTGCAACTAGCAACGGCAACTGGACCTGGAGCTGAGCTACGCCCTCCACAACTAAGATTGAAAGGACAACAACTTGACTTGGAAAAAAGTCCTGGAAGTACACACTGTTCCCCAATAAAGTCCTGTTCCCCTTCCCCAATAAAATCTTAAAATAAATAAATAAAATAAAAATAAAGACAATGAAGACCAGCCAATCTAGCCAGATGCAATTGCCAAACGGCTCTGACTTGGAGATGCCCTTGTTGAAAAAGGGAGTGATCAAGTGACAAAGGGTGTTGAAGACACACAAGCACCTAGCTGAGACTTCTTATCAGACAGATAAAAAGAATTGAAAAGAGAAAACTCCCTTATTACCTGAAAATGTCTCATCTGAGAAGTCTCCAATGATTAGGGTTTCAGGGGTGACCACACACCCACCCTCCCCTTATGTTTGAAGAAATTGAGGGCCAGAAAGGTTCAGTGATTTGCCCAAGGTTTTACAGCATGGGTGGCCAGGTCTGGATTTGAGCTGAACTCTATGTGCTTTCCAGGAAATCACACATCAGAGACCTCTTGGTCAGTCCAATGGCCTTGGGTCATGCCTGGGCGGCCATGGGCTGAGCACATGTATGCAGACCAGGGGTAGTAAACTCTGAAGGCCGAGTAAACAGACAGCCTGCATGTCCTAATACTGTAGCAATTACAGCCAAGTGAAGGCTGGGCGGGATTATTACTACACTTCAAGGCAACTGGACCTGGGCAAAATTTGACTCGTATTGAGGGTTTTAATCCAAGTGATGATCGATCCCAAGACTTTTTTCTTCTTTTCTCCAGTGGACCATCCAGATTAAAACCCAGGGTCCCTGCAGGCAAGCTGTCCCACATCCTATCACATATGGTCACATGCTAAAACGACAGAGGTCATGGGGCATCTTCTTCACCCTCGTTCAGACCCTGCGACCATCTTCTTCCTTCTCCCACGGCTTCTCTCTCTTCTCTTCACATCCATTGCCTGCTCTGGCCCATAGGAAGAAGCAGGATCATAGCTTATAGTCTGATCTGCTTGGATTCCAATCCCCGTTCCACTGTGTGGCCTTGGGTAGGCTGCTCATCATCTCTGAACCTGTGTCCTTGTCCATGAAATGTGTCCCTTCCTCCCAAGTTATTGAGAGGGGTCAACAAGATCGTGCCTGTAAATGTGGTTTGCCTGGCACATGGTAGAAGTTCAGTAAATATCACTACCCTCCTCCTACCAGACCGCAAGCCCCTGTCTTTTCGGTGGCATGTCGGGCTTGCCACTGGGCTTCTCAACACACAAGCAACCACGTGAACTGTGCCTTTCTATACACCAGGCCCTGTACTAAGCCATTTCCTGCATTAACTCATTTAATCTTCCCATCAACTGTGTACAGGAGATACTGTCACTATTCCAGACAGAGGGGCCTGTGCCTTAGAGAGCCCCCTGGGACCACCCTCCCACAGGACCAGGATTCTCCAAGGCCAAAGAGAAGTGCCCACCCAGAGCCAGCATGCACCCCAGAGCCCAGAGTTGGCCTCTTCCCCCATCCACCCACCTGAGGATGGAAAGGTCCACTGGTGTGCATCCCAGACCCAAGGGGGGACAAGCAGGGCTATTTGAGGGGTTGTGGAGTAGGTCTGAGCTGGGATGGAAGGCTGGGTTATTGTATATGTGTGTTTGCAAAGCTGCTCAAGGGCAAGGGCGTGGCAGGAGAGGAGTGAGGGGCAGGCCAGTAGCCAGGGCCAAGAGAGGGCCCGCTCTCCCCTGCCATCACTTGCAATATAGAACGCAAGGAGATGGACGGTTTGTCATTCAAACCTGGCCTTTAGCTCACCATGAAAATGCACTTGCCATGGTGGAAGAACAAGCTAGGTTTTATTTAGTTGCGTAGTAGCTTGATGTATAACTTTCCGATACTGAGACAGAAGCATGTGGGCCTCCATTTGTTGTTTTGGGGCAGGCCCAGCCAGTGTGAGGAATGGCGGGCCTGGTGTCATCACGTTCTCTTGACCTCTGACCCACAGAGGACAATACACTTATCAAATAAAGGAATGTGCTAGGCCCAAGCCTTTCAAAACACAAGTGGAGAATATCAGGCTTAAGACCTGCAAATAGTATCCAGGCACAAGTGCTGATAATACCCCTGGAGACCAGCATCGGGTTCCATGTGGCAAGCCACCTTCAGCGTTGGTGCCTCAGCTTCCCCACTGGCTTCTTTCCTCCCCCAGTGCCTATCTAGGATCACCCTTGTAAATCTGGACCTATCTTTTCCCTTTCCATCCTCTGAGACCCAGATCGATAACCTCCTATATCCCCCTTTCCCACTGTCCTCCAGTCTTCCCGCTTGCTCATCCTGTTTTTCCAAGATGACAAAAATAATCAGAATGACAGTAATAATTATGAGCACTCACCTTATGCAGGCCCTGGCCTTCACAATAACCCTGTAAGGGGCTCTAGTGCCAACCTCATTTTATAGATGGACAAACTGAGGGCCATTTTGGGATTGGTCCCTACCTAAGGTCACAACTGGTAAGGGTCAGAGCCTGGAACCGAACGCATGTCTCTCTGACCCACAGAGGCTACCCATTTGCCCTATGGCTGGAAACCACAGATGAGAAGGGTCTTCTCGGCACTACTATGTGTCCTGGGATAAATCACTCAACCTTTCTGAGCCTCCATTTCTCTGGGGAAGTGGCCTCAGAGGGCACCTGGGGTCACCTAGAGCTCAGGGATTCTGGGATTCCAGGAGTGGAGCTGGGGTGGCCTGCGTGAGAGCCAGGGCCCAGCCCGCCTGGCTCAGATGACCAGTCCCGAGGGCCCAATCAGGCCAGCCTTGGATCAGGCCATAAGTGGGAACAAAACAGTCAGGGAGTTTGCCTCCCTGGCTTTGTTTATTGTCTGGGAGCTGGGAATATTTTGAATTGTTGTGTTTGGGGAGGGAGGGAAAAATAACCAAATATAAGAAGGCAGCCAGTGAGAGGCCCAGGCAGGAATGCAGAGGAATTAGGCCTGCCTGGGTATGTCTGAGAGCTGGTGATGCTCCCAGAGGCCCCAGCACCCTCTAGGTCAAGGATGCTCAGCTCTGATGAGACATGCAAATTGCCTGGAGAACTTCCTCTTCTAAAAGGCCTCATGCGCAGGGGTGGCCGGTTACCTCAGTTGGTTAGAGCGAGGTGCTGATAACACCAACGTTGCCCATTCGATCCCCACATGGGCCACTGTGAGCAGTGCCTTCCTTTAAAAAAATTACTTTGAAAAAAATAGTAAAAGGCTTCATGCCCAATTAAATTAGGATTTCTGAAGGTGGGACCCAGACAACAAGAGTTTTTAAGCTTCCTGGGTGATTGCAATGGGCAGCTGGGGTTAAGAACTAGTGCTGGGACGGCCGGTGGCTAAGGTGGTTGGAAAGCCATGCTCCTAACGCCAAGGTCACCGGTTCAAATCCCACATAGGCCAGTGAGCTGCGCCCTCTACAGCTAAGATTGTGAACAACGGCTCTTCCTGGAGCTGAGCTGCCATGAACAGCCAGAGCTCAGTGTGAGCTGCTGTGTGCTGATGTGTGCTACCGTGAGTGGCCAGTGGCACCGGCAGCTGGTGTGAGTGGCTGGCAGCCATCGTGAGTGGCCGGCAGCCAACGAGAGCTGCCGTGAGTTGCTGTGAGCAGCCGACCAACAATTGGCGACCGACTGCCTCAACTGCCTCAGCCAGGTAGAGCACAAAGCTCGGCTCATAATACCAGCATGGGCCAAGGTACAAAAATGGCTTTAAAAAAAACACAAAAAACCTGGGGACTGGGGAACAAACCAGTGGGGTGGGAGAAAAGAAAAAAGAAAGAAAAAAGAACAGTGTCCCCTTCCCCCTTACTGCGCACATCAGAAGTCCCATTAGAGGGCTTGTGAAACATTATCACGGGGCCCCAGCCCAGAATTCCCGGTCAGGAGGTCTGGGCTGGGCCTGGGACTAGGTATTTCTCACAAACAAACTCCAAACTCCCAGGTGCTGCTCCTGCTGGCCTGGGAGCCACACTTTGAGAGGCCCTTAGGGCTACAGCTGTTATGAATCCCTGAGCCATGAGCCGTTACAAATCCCTCAGGATTTGGATCTTGGTCTCTTTAGGATGAGGGGGCGGAGAGGGGACTCCTGTGGATGGGGTTGAACGCAGTCTTCAAGACTGGCCCCTTTACCCCCAGCTACACCGATGGTTAGTTTTGCTGTGTGTGTGTGTGTGTGTGTGTAGGAGGGGTGCTCCCACGTGTGGGTGGCAACTGCAGGCAACTACAGCACCATTCATTCATTCAGCAGACATTTGTTGGGCACCTACCATAAGTCTGGAGCTTCACTAGGCCCTGGGGATACAGCTCAGGACCTGGCTGGCTCAGCCCTGCCCATGTGAAGCAGGCAGCCTAGATGTGGAAACAGATATAAACAGGTCAATATATAAGTGATCGAGGTACATTGACAAGATTTTCCAAGTTAGGATGAAAAAAAAACAGGCCGAGACACGTTGCTAGGGGAGGAGCAGGTAGCTTTCTGAGACTCAGGGGTCCGGGAAGGTCTTTGGGGAGGAGGCATTGGCTGAGGCCTAAACGGTGGGAAGGACTGAAGGTGAAGTGTTCCCGGCAGGGGAACAGCTAGAGCAAAGTCCCCACAGGCAGAAGGAGCTTGGGGTTGAGGGAAAGCCAGGAGACCAATGCAACTTGGGGGGTGGGGTGAGTGACAGAAATGGGGGGGGCAGGTCTCAGAGGCCTTGAGGAGTGTGAGCTTAGTGCCCTCGTGGTGGGAGGTTTTTTTTGGTGGTGGGACTCAAAGCAGGAAGGAGAATTAAATGGGTTTGAAGTTTTTGGTTTTTTACTGAGGTATTCATCGCATTGAGTGATATACCCAACTCTAAAGTGTACAGCTCCATGGGTGTTTGCATATGTATACACCTGTGTGGCCTTCATCTTTCCAACCCTCAGAAGGGTGTTTCAGGGTCCTTCAGGCCAACTTCTTTCCCGCCCCCAGAGGAAATCACTCCTCTGATTTCCAAGACCATAGATTCACTTCGCCTGACAGAAATCCCTATCCAAAGAACCACACAGCCTTGTGGTCTGTGGGGTTCTCTCACCTGCTGGGGTTTTGGAGCTCCCCACAGAGTTTTGTGCATTTGTTTGTCTGTTTTCCCATTCTCTTGTACACTACCAGGGATGTTTCTGTTTTTTGGCTACTAGGAAGAGTGCTGCCGTTCACATTTTTGTACAAGTTTTGTACAGAAACCAAAATTCAGCTGAGTTAAATTTGAAGATCTAATTGGCTTTATTAAGCAATTCATGAATCAGGAGTCACCCAATCTAGTAAATAAAAGGAGGCTCTGAGGGATTGTACAAAATGGAAGGTTTTTACAGAAAAGAAGAGTGTGGCAAAGAAGTTATTAGCAAGAGAAAAGAAAGGATAATTTTGGGGCTGGGACATCTTCTTTCTGTGGGAAGAGAACAAACAAGGAGGGTTTTATCATGCAGATTGCCTCCTTTTGGGAAAATGTAGGAGGGCCTTCGTGACAGATTACCTCATCAGTATTGACCAGAAAATTCCAGACTGGTTGATTACATTTCTGGAGAAGGTCCTAACTGCAATTGGGTTATGTATTAAATCTAGGTTTGGTATCATGGGCTTTTAGCATAAGTGATGCCAGTGGGGCCTTTGGCATTTCTTTTTAACACTAGGCATAGAATTGTGGATGAGAAAGGGGTTTCATGGAAAGAAACCGCACAGGGCGATCTGATCATAAATTCCTAACTGAGCAGATCATGGAGGTCACGCCCCAGGCATATAACTTCTTTAGTAAAAGGCTCATCTTTGCCTTAAGCAAGCCCTAGCTATTGTTTCCATGCATCTAGGTTAACGCACCTTTGCTAGCCTCCTTTCAGATCTCTCCTTCTAAAGCTTGAACACGCTCAAGGGAACAATCCTGTAATCCAATCCTCAACCTTGCTTTCTCCCATCTTCAGGTAATCTTCCTTATGTCTCCCTCCTTAACTCCAAATGCATAAAAGAAGCTGCAAACTCTCATTTTTCAGAAGCGGTTTTCTAAGTCTGTTGAGATCTTGCTTCTAAGCATAGCCTCTGTTTGGCTCAAATAAATTATTATAAAAATTCTCTACAGGTTTGTTCTTATGTCAACAGAATTGCTGGCTGATAGGTTAAGTGGATGTTTAAACCTTATAAGAAATGGATGAACTATTTCTGCAGTGGCTTTGCCATCCCATGCACCCACCAGCCAAGGAAGAGAGTCCCAGGATGCCTCTATCTACCCTCTGTCACCAGAAGGGAGACAATGGCCTGGCCTGGGGTGGCCAAGGAGCTGGAGAGCGTCTGCAGCATTGATGAATGTATATACCAGCGAGCGCAGGTGTCTCCCCTCCTCTGCAGGTCAGTCTCCTGCACTGTTACCTCCCCCTTCCTCAGGGCAGATTAGCTGTTCCCACCAAAGGAGAGGAGAAAGTGAGCCCTGGAGGCTTGCCACCTACAGGCCACATCCAGCAAGGGTTTCCTGGGATCCTCTGTGTTCCAGTGCTAGGCATTGTTAGGGGTCCCTGCCTTCTGGTTGCTCCCACTCTGAGATTCCAAGTTTGGCTGAGATCCAAGGCAATGGGCAAAGAGGAGGGCAGTGGACAAAGTGCTTTGGAGGAGGGAATAGTATAGGGGAGGGAACAGCCGGGGCGAGGGCTAGGGGGAGGAAAAGCACAGGACACACTTGCAGGAGGGTCACTCAGTATCCTGCCAGGCGCCAGACTCTGCTTTTTGTGAGTTGTCTCCACTTAATCCTCACAACAACCTGGAGCATAGAGGTTAGGATTCATAAGGCCTTACAAATTAGAAAACTGAGGTACAGAGAGGTCACATGATTCACTCTAGGTCATAGCCCATGAGAGATGAAGCTGGAATTTGCAAGAAGGCAAGAGATAGGTGGGTAGGAGGGAAGCAGATTCCTAAAGGCTCAGATGCTTTGATAAAGCCTCTGTGGTACAGCCATCCATCTGTAAACCTCCAGAGATGGGGTATGCCCCAGAGAAAGTGACAAGGAGAGGGACCACTCGGAAGCTCCATCACTGTCCCTTCTTTCCCTCAGGGAGTGATGTTCTGAGAGGTATATGAGGCTGGCCTGATGATCCTGACTCAGCAGGGCTAGTGACGGGGAGTTTCCCTGTGCCGGCCAGATGACCCAGCCTGGCTGGACCTCCAGTCAGCATTGCAACAACTCTTGTCAGTCACCTGAAAGATGAGACAGACTATTCTGTGGCAAGGGACAAAGGGTTTTGTTCAAAGTTCTGGATCAATTTTATTTTATTATTGCCAGCTGCTGAAAAAAGCATCATCAAATAGCCTTTTCACAATCTCCTTCACTGCCTTTAAATGCAGGGCTGGAGACTGTAGCCTGACACTTAGCCATCTCTCCTCAAACGCCCTCTGTGAGTTCTCCCCAGATATTGATTTTCATTCTTGAAATGGGAAGAGATAGTCCCAATGGAATTTCAGGCAAGCTTGTGGCTTCTGAAGGAAACAAATGCCTGGGTTTCCTTGAAGTTCCCTCCTCGTTGCCAATGGTTTCAGTTCCTTGGTACTCATACTTTCTTCCTAGAGCTTCCAGCTGCCATCCCCTGGCAAGGAGGCAGGGACGGTACACAAAGTATACCATGAGTTTCAAGCTCGGCCCCCTGCAGGGGCGGGGTAGGTGGCATAAATGAGGGAACATGCCAGGTGGGGATGGTGGCACCCTAGGAAGCCCATGCCCCCATGTGAGGGGGTGGCGGCTGATGCCACTGAGCTCCAAGTGATGATAGACAGGTAGATAACGGGCCTGAGGTGGCTCCATCTTGCCTTTTTTTTTTCCAGAGAAAGCAGACATTCAGTTATTCAAAATGTGAACTTTCCCAAGTTTTTATTCATGGCAGTTAATTCAAATATTTTAAAGCCCAGTGGATGCCAAACAAGCATATCAGGGAGCTGGATTCAATGTAGTTACGACACCCCCCTCCACCCTGGTTTGAGATCTCTCCTCACAATGGCTCAATGAGGTCCATTATTATGTCCCATATTATGGATGAGGAAACTGAGGCACAGGGAGCAGGCATGCAGGCCCAAGTCACACAGCTAGGAAGCAGCAGAGGGGAATGGAAACTGGAGGTCTCTGGCTCCATGCTGAGCTCTTTCCACCTCACCTTGTGCTTCCCCCTCATCCCCTCACCACCTCTTATCTGCCTCTCCTTGTAGAGGTTGGAACACTTTCTGGCTTTCCTCCCCTCTCTCCCCGCCCTCCCCTGTCCTCTCCTCCCTTCCTCTCTTCCTCTCTCTCCTATCCTCAGGGGCTAGGTTTTTGTCTGACAACCACAAAGGGTCCCAGAATCCCCCCATTTAAGACTGTGGCCTCAGGAACCAGATGGCCTGGGTTCTAATTCCAGCTCTACTATGTGCCCAGGGAGCAATCTTGGGCAAGTTACTGAATTTCTCTGTGACTGTTTTCCTTGCTGTAAAATGGGGGAGATTAATAATGCCAACCCCATAGGGTTGTTGTGAGATTTTAACAAGCAAACATGTTTAAATGCATTGAACTGTGCTTAGCATGTAGCTTGTTAAATTGAAAAAAAATGCAACAAACATTTGTTGAGTACCTAGTGTGTGCCAGGCCCAAGACTCAACGGGGGCATAAAGGACAATGCCCCATTATCCCTTGTGAAGTTGATGGTCTAAAGGAGGAAGACAGAGGGTTGAATGAGCCTTGTCCACGTGGCCTGTCTGAAATTCAGATGTTCTAATGGGCCTTTCCAAATTGCAGCCCTGGACATGCCACTACCCTCACTCCTCCCATGGCCTCGCTGCCCTTGGTCATTCTCTGCCACCCTCAGCTGGCCCACATCACCTTTGCTTTAGGTCTACTACTACTCTTGCTTGTGTGCCTTTGCACAGCAGTTTCCTCTGCCAGGAACACACTTCTCCTTCCCTTTCTCCTCAACCCCGTGTCTTAGTCAAAGCCTCCTCATGGTTCCAACCTCAACTCTAGAGTCACTTCCCTGCACTAGGACCTGCCACTTTGTATTGCGTGCAGTGACGCAGGCCCAAGGAGCCTGGAGAGTTTCTGGTTGCTGTCTGCTCCTTCAACTCACGAAGCAAGTTCACTCCCATCAGGAGAAGGGGAGAGATGTGGGGACTCAATTGCTTCTCTCCTACTTTGGTTTCCTCACACAGAAAAGAGGTGCAGGTACCCTGAAGTCAAAGGAGAGGGCTGAGGTGCCTCAAAGTGGATGCTGCTTTGTGGTGGCTGGAACACTGGAGACACTGCTGGTCCCTGGGTGCTTCCTGGAGGATGGGGCACCTGGAGCCAGTAGAGAAGCCAAGGAAGGCATCGGAAGAAGGCAAGGGAGGGTATGTGCCAGGAATGGCCCGTGTCTGCCTTGGCTGGAGCTGGGTGGGGATAGCCTGCTAGAAAGTCGGATAGAGCTAGACAGCAGGGGGCCCTAATGAGGAAGCCAGGGAGAGGCAGTGTCATCTCCGGAATCCTGCTGTTCAGCATCTCTGGATCTCTGTCTGGAACTGCTCATGAAGAGAGTGCTATGGAACTCTTCCAGCAGTGGGTCCTGGCTGGGGCCTGGTTCTGACGTGGGGCTGGCTCTCTGTGGGGCCCAGGGCCTTTTTGGTATTTCTTCCATTATTCTCAGTCTAAAAGGTGGAAGGATCCACAAGCTTTCCACACCGCCTCCCAGGTGCAGAGAGGGAATGAGAGAAAGAGAGGAGAAAATGGGCTCAGAGAGGGGAAAGACCTTGCTGGAAGTCACACAGCACTTCCCTGTCATGCTCAGCCAGGGCCTGGTTATGGAAAATGGTCTCTGAGGACCCACTCATGCAAAGGACAAGAATAATAGCACATTCCCCATTTTCATTTAAAAATAGTCGCAGTAGCTGACACTTGCTTGGCACTTCCTAAGTGCCTGGTGCTGTTCTGAGCGCTTTACACTGTTAACCTTGGATCTTCACAGCAGCCAGAGGAGATAAGTTCTACTATTTTTATTTCCATTTTACAGATCAGGAAGCCAAGGCACAGAGGGCCCGAGTAACTCCCCCAAAGTCACCTAGCTGGGGCAAAGCCAAGAGTCTGGGGAGCTCTTTACCGGCCTCACAACACAATCACAGATCCCTCTCAAGCCTGGAGTGGCAGAGAGGGAGGGTTGCGGGGCCCCTTCCTTGAAAGAGCATAGCAAGGCTTAGAGCACGCCCAGGAGCACGCCGCTTCTTGAATCTCGCCACTCAAGAAGCCACAAGCCCCTCCTGGGAGCCAGGTGGATGGGCGACAGGTGGGGGGTTTGGAGGCTGGGGTTGGGGGGGAGCGAGTTGGGGTTGGGGGCTCTCTTGCTCATCATCCGTAGGCGTGAGGGGGATGAGGACCGGCTGTACCACTTGGCACCAGGGGTTGAAGGGTAAGGGTTTCCAAGAAAAGTGCGCTGTAATGGGGGAAGCTTTGGGCCCAGTGTTCGCCCGCGGCCTGAGGGTGTGTGTGCGCGCGCTCGGCGAGCCCATGCTCTTTGTGTGTCCGTGCCCGTGCGCGCGTGCATGTGTAGGGTGTGCGTGTGTGAGCGCGCGCGTGTGTGTCCGTGTGGGGGCGGGGCGGGGCGCTCCGGCCCCGCCCTGGCCCCGCCCCGACCCCGCCCCTGGCCCGGCCAAGCTGGTATTTTTCCACCCAGCAGGATGGGTGATGCTGAGCGCTGCCTGCTCAGACAACAGACACGCGAGGTCAGGAAGAAGCCGCTTATAAATTACCGCTTCCTCCGATCCGCCACCAGCGCGGAGCTCCGGGCCCTAGTCGCAGCCCCGCTCGCTTGCCGTCGCCGAGCCCCGAGAACCGCGAGCCCGGAGACCCAGCCACACCGAGAAGGAGCGCAGAGCGCGGACCCCGCGGACCAGAGATCCAGCGGACGTGCAGCTCCCGGCGAGTGGAAGCGAGCGCGGCCGAGCGTAGCACCGCGGCCGCTCCAGGTACCCGAGGGAGAGGGAGCCCGGCGCGCGGAGCTCCCGCCGGGTCTCCGCGCTCCAGCCAGCCCCGACCTCCTCCCGCCCAGTGCCCCCCATTCCGGCTCCCCTTTCACCACTGAGGGAGGGACGGAGGGTCGCCGACTCAGACCTGCTGGAGAGGCGGTTATTGTTTCCCCAGCGAAAGGGCTCGGACTTCTCGTGCAGGCGGCAGGTGTGTGTGTGTGTGTGTGTGTGTGTGTGTGTGTGTGTGTGTGTGTGTGTCTCAGTCTCACTGGGCGTCTGTATGTATCTCCGCGTCCCTGTGTGTGTCTGTGTATTTCTGAGGGTGGCTGTTTCTCCGTGTCCCCAGCAGCAAGCACTGGGTGACCCAATGTATACCTGCTATTCTCTGTCCTGGGTTGTGCGTGTTCTAGGTTGGGTGTTCTAGTGTGTGCCTGTGATACCTGAGTATGGCTGTGTCGCTGTGTCTTAAGATATGTGCACTTGTGTGTCCCTGTGTGTGTGTGTGTGTGTGTACACGTACCTGTGTGTGTGTGACTGTGTCTCCAAGTACCTGGCTGTGCACGTGTGTGTCCCCAAGTGTGGCTGTGTCTCTGGGTCCCTGGTTGTGGGCACTTGTGTGTCCTGGGCTGTACCTGAGGGAGTGTCCCTGGTGCCTAGAGGGCCAAACAGCCTGAGCTGGTTCTTCAGGGCAGGCACTGAGTGGGGAGAGGTGATAGGGCGGCATGGCTCCAAGGGTACTGCCTGTGTGCAGTGTGCAGGTGGCAGTGCCAACATCCAGCCGTCTTGAGGGACAGCTGGGGGCCAAGTGGGCTGTGGGCAGGGACAAGAAGACACTCCTCCTGACTTTTCCCCTTCCTTCTGGGGGGTTCCTCTTTCATGCCGGCCGGTTCTCTTCCTGCTTCTACCGGGGAAGCCAGAGAGAGAACCTTAGGGACCTCTTCTATAGCCCCAAAGCTTCAGCCTGGATTGCAGGGGGGACACTCAGAGGGAGGTGTGTGCTCGGCAGGGCCACCAGCCTGGCTATTTTGGTCGCTGCCAGGCCTCTGCCAGATCCCTGCCTTCCCCAGGACCAGCCCCAAAGGCTTGGGAGGCAGCCCTGGCCCCCATTTCCTGCCTGGTGAAATAAATCAGCTCAGTAACCGTTGAGACACTTGAACTGAGGGTCTTCAGGCTGAGGTTTTGAGGTTTAGTGGCGCGTGGCTCCATTTGGACTTCGGTAAATTGGCCCACGCTTCGGCACTGCTGACGTTCAAATAAATGTCATGGAGGAGATCTTTTTTAAATTTCTTTTTAATTTTTTTCTTGGCTGGAAGGGAGGGGATCTCATCCAGAGTCTCCCAGCCAGAAGGAGTTTATTTTTATGAGAGAGCCGCTGAGTACTTAGCAACCGCCTGCCTCCCTCTCGACCAGGGAGTCATCCAGGGAGTGTGGGGTGGGCATGAAGAGGTGTGGGGGTGGAGTGGGGAAGGAATTTCATTAGGATGTTGGGAGGGGGAATTAGAGGGAATTTGAGGGTACTGGCTGATGAGTACCCACCATAGAATGGGATTGGCAAAGTATCTTGAGGTCTTAGGCCAGGCTCAGCTACCAGTTGACCTGGGGTGACCTTTTTTGGGGTCTCAGTTTCCTCATCTGTAAAATGGGTGGTGTAGACTGATTATGGAGTAAGCAGAATCTAAGAGACAGGAACTTGTCCCCAGGGAGCTGAGTTCAAGTACTGTGCCTCTGTCTCAGTCGGCAGGTGACCTTGGGTGATTCCCTGGGCCTCTGGCAGCAAGGACGTCAATGTCAGCCTCGCTGTGTCCTTGAGGGGATTGAGGGAGATGAGGCAGAATAAGCCTGTGGTAAGCTGTAAAGCCGGGCTTGGCTTCAGAGCTACCGATTAGAGGGTGTCACGATTAGAGGATGTCACGAGGTTCCAGGTCACTGTGGTATGTGGCAAGGGCTAAGGTGCACCCTCGAGCTTTTGTCCTTAAGGGATACTCTTATACTAACCTGTGGCACAGCCGCAGTCAACCTCTCCTGCCCTGTCCCTTTCAGCTCATCCTGCTGTGATTGGGTCACATCTGCTTTGCAGAGTTGGGAGGCCCTAGTGAATAGTGCATATTTTACAGATTGGCAAACTGAGAGTTGCCCAGAGAACAGCAGCTTAACTGGACAGTGGCAGGATTCAGCTTCAAAGGCCATCCTTACGCCAGCTGTGAGTTTTGGCTCCATGGAGTTTTAGTAACTAGTGCCTTAAGGAGTTGAAATCAGACCAGGACCTGGGGAAAACAAGGGACAAAGGTGCCTCGGTCGTCAGGGTTGGAGGGTGAGTGTGTGGGACTCATTGGCACCTTGATTCTGTCCCTAGTTATCCATTCTCTCTTCTCTGTGCCTTATCTGGGATCCCTACTATTCTTCCTACACAAGTTATACAAGTGTCAGCCTCCCAGGAGGCAGTTGGGCTCCAGGGGTGGCATTATCTAATTCTCATTTGTCCACTTGTCAATGTGTCAAAGGACTTTGGAGCTGTGCTTATCTGAAAGTCTTTCCAAAGTTCCCAAAATTGTAAGACACTGGAGTCATTGAACATATTCCTGTATTTAGGAAAGATCTGAAAAATAAATCACAAGGAGTGCCTGAAATGCAGCTTTGGCTGCAGCTGGAGGGTGTCTAGGTGAGAATTGGGCAGGCCTTGGACCTCCGGGGGTTACCCCAGCAGGTGCAGCCTGAGCCCTCATTTCTGCAAAAGGTCTTAAGCCAGAGTCACATTCTTTAGGGCTGCATTGCACTCCTCCATGCTGGCCAACTTATCTTGACCAAAGTGATTGTGTGAGTAAGTGGGTTCTAGAGAGGAGCTGTGGGTGTGGAAATGCTCAGTGGCCTTCAATGTGAATGTGAGCTCTTTTTTAATGTGCCTCATTTAGTTGGTTAATACACCTTGCTACAGTCAGTTCTGGCCAAGCCAGAACTGGATTCAGGGTAGAATACTGGCTTTTGAGGAGCTCATAGCCCAGAGGAAAAAGGCCCGTGTGGCAGCTGCTATGACCACACTGTGCATGGGGTGCAGTGAAGAGGACTCGGTGTGCATTAATGGCAGGGTCATAGGCAGGAGACACTTCAGCTTCATAGAGGAGGTGATGTCAGAGTTGGCATCTGACTGGAAGAACAGGATGGGCTGGCATTCTGGGCAGGGGGGCACAGCAGGTACAAAGGCACGAACACACCTCCCAAGGGCCCAGCTGGAGAGGAACAGGAGCTAGCTGGCCAAGGGCCTTGAGTGGTGGGTAAAGGAGCTTGGGCTTTATTCTGAGGGCAGCTGAAGGAGCTTGGGCTTTATTCTGAAGGCAGCTGGGATAGAAACAGCATCAGACTGGGTTTGGAGACAGCAGTGGATAAGGCAGTTAAACGCGGGAGCCCAGGAGACCCCTGATGGTAAGTGAGGAACGAGGCTGGGGTCTAGGGGACCAGTCACTGCTGGTCAGGGCACAAAGCATTTTCTGTGCCAATGAATTTTGCCTTGAGCTCTTTTTGTAAACACAGGGTGAAGGCCTGGACATGCTGTTTAACAGGTATACAGGCCATTAACTTACTGGCTTTGACCTCCCGGGAGCATGCACCCCTGGCCTCTTTACGGTGAGGTATTTCTGTCTTAGACAGGGCTTCAGGGTTTCCTTTCTTACCTCACCTGGTCAGAGACTTCATTTGGAAACCTGAGTGGAGGGGCAGGGGTTAGGGGTGGCGGGAAGAGGACAGAGAGAATGAAAATTGCTGTTGTGTCTCAAAAGCTTTGTGATCAATCAATTCTCTCTTGTGAAAACCAACATTACAAATCACTCAAAACAATAAAGCGGGTTGGGGGGTGGTGGTATAGGGGGCAGGGTCAGCAGCAGTAATTCTAGTCAGGCATCAGAATTACATGAATTACTTTTCACAAATCCAGATTCCCAAGCCTGGCCTGGACACACTGAATCAGAATCCCTGGGAATGGTGCCTGGGAATCTGTATTTTAAAGTTTTTTCATTAGAAAAATTTTTTTTAAAAATTGAGATGTAATTTACATGCAGTGAAATGCAAAGATTCTGTTACAGTTTGATGAGTTTTTACAAATTTATACACCTGGGTAACCACCACCCAGATCAAGATACAGAGCATTTCCAGCTCCCCCAGAAAGGTATCTGTGCCCTTTCCCTCTCAGAGGGAGCCAGTTTCTGATTTCTAGCACCATAAATGAGTTTGGCCAAGCCTAGAACTTCATATGAATGGACTTGAATGGCATATACTCTTTTGTGTCTGGCTTTTTTCTGCCTGATGTTTTGAGATCCAACCATGCTGTGTATCAATAGTTCATTTCTTTTATTGCTAAGTAGAATTCTGTTGTGTGGATGCATCCGTTTGTTTATCCATTCTCCTGTTGATGGACATCTGGGTTGTTTCTAGTTTGGGGTGATTATGGGTAATGCTTCTATGAGCATTTGTATACACGTCTTTTGTGGGCGTATATTTTTATTTTTCTAGGAGTGGAACTGCTGGGTCGTAGGGTAGATATGTTAATTTTATGGGAAACTGTCAAAGGATCCTCTTTTAATTGCAGAAAATAATACACCTCAAGCAATAGAAAACTATAAACTAAAGGTGATCCTTAAAGATCATTTTTAAAAAGTGCAATCTAATCTTCAGTCTGTCTGACTGACGACCTATCATCTATCTCTTTCTATAGAAGCCTTTAAGTTACACGTTTTCCTTGCCTATAGCTTTATCCCTAAGATGGCTACATGGACATATACTCCTTTTTATTACTTTCTAGATCAGTTTTCATTTTGGTTTTGATTTCCTCTTCCATCTAGGGCTTATTTAGGATCTGTAGTTATTTAGGATTTAAGCTAGCTATGGTTTTGTTTTGTCGTTAACGAAAATGGCATCGCACTGTTCTTGGTTCTGCCACTCTATTGAAACAACAGACCATTGTAGAACCGCTGCTTTTCAGAATATACAGGTCTTCCGGGCCATTCTGAACAGCTAGTGTGCATTTGGGAATCACTGGCCTAGGCTGGCCTGTCTTAATCACCCAGAGTGCTGCCAGCTTAGTGAATGAAACACTCCCACCTAATGACCTTAAACTTGCCCTGAAGGTGGGTAGAGAAGCAATTTGAGGCCATTCAGCATTCTGTGATGGGAAGGAACTGATATTTTTGAGCACCCACTCTACTTTATCACCCTTCCTGGATTTTAAGCCCTGTGCTTGACTTGGGGTTCTTACCTCCATCTTCTAGAGGAGTTCATCCAATCTCAGAAAAGTGACTTGCCCCAGATCACACAGCTGGGAAATGGGGAGGAGCTTTGGAACCAGAGCCCATTTTGTTCTCATGTTTACTGAGCACCTACTGGGTGCCAGGCTTAGTGCCATGGTCAGGGGGCAGGGTTAAATAAATCAGACAGCCCCTGTGCTCCAGCCGCTCTCGGCCTCACAGGAGGGGTGGAGATCTCTATCAGGGAGAGGTTAATGAACAACCCCAGGCAGTTTATGTCAAGGAACACCTGGGAAGGTCTGAGGGCGAGTGGGCCTTTGGCTGCGGAGGATGGGGACTTTGTGATCATTGAGTTAACCCTCCCTGCCCACCCGCTTTATGGATGAGGAGACTGAGGTCTGAGTGAGGCACAGATCACCGAAGGAAGATAGGCCATCAAAAGGACCATTGTTCACAAACCTGTGGTTTTTCCCCAGCCCCACCTGCCTTTCAGTGATTATGTAAAACAGGAGAATTTAAGGACCGTGTTTTCACCTCTCTCTCAAACTTTCGATGATGGCTGTAGTCAGGACTCTCAGATCCTGATTTTAGCACAGTGAATGGGAAAGGGGGTGAGGGCAAAGCCGTACTAATTTGAAAGATTCCTTAGAGCTTGGCTACTCAGGAGACACCTGCAGAATCTGGAATAGGGGTTCCTGGAAAGCAGGACCACCTGTGAGAGGAGGCTCATGGAGCCTGGCTCCTGGTGGGCAGCTCTGTCCACTGTGTAGAGTGGAATTGAGGCAGTTGTGAGAGGCCTGGTGGGTGTCCGGGCAGGCCTGGTGGGTGAAGGGCAGGAGATCTGAGTTGTGGTTCTGCTCCCTTGGATCCTTCCTAGCCCGTCTGAGCTTCAGCCTTCCCGTTAAGTGGAGGCTTGGACCACATCTCTGTGGTCCAAGAAATTCAATGAAATTCTCAGAGTCCCGCCTGTTCCATGGCTCTTCTTTGCACAAATAAAAGTGCTAAGTGACTTACTGCCAGGTTCCACCATCCCCTTGCTAAGCAGAAAGTCCTTAACTGGGGTGGGGAAAGCAGGTTGCCCGTTGCCTGGTTGGGGGTGCAGGGGTGAAGTGGCCCAGTGGATTTCAGCAGAGTCATGCTTAGTGGGTGAAGGGCACCGGAAGGGGGCGGTCCTGAAGGTTCTGCCCTCTTGCCGCACAGCCAGTTGGCACCTGGAGATGATGGCTGCTCAGCCCTCATGGAGGACTCAAGCCCTGATTTCAAGGACATTCATTCTATTACCAGATGGCACGTGGTATCTCCTCTCTGGGTGGATGTCAGCACAGCTTAAGACAGTAGCCTCCTCACTAGCCTCCATGCCTCCTGGGCATCTCCTGCTACTGTCCAGGGGCAGCTCTCAGCCTGTCACTCTCCTGCTCAGAAGCCTTCCGTGGCTTTCTAGTGCTTCCGTGAGACCAAGTCAGACTGATTATTCGAGACCCTTCATGATCTGGCTCCTGGCCAGTGTTTGCCCTCATCTCCAGCCAGATCTTTCCTGTCCTTGTGATCTGGCTGGATTCTGCTTCTAGACTGAGCCTTGGGCTCTCTCGGCCCTGCTCAGGCCTCAGCTGCAAGGCCCTTTCTCCCTCTCCTCCTTATTCCCACTCTTCAAGGGCCAGCTGGAAGCCCCCTACTTGTTGATGCTTTCCTTGAGCCCCGTAACAGTGCCTAGCACATAGTAACCACTCAGAAAGATTACGTGAATCAAAGTAGACGTAACCTCATGCTGCTCTGAGCCCCTGTAGGGTGGAGCTCAGGCTTCTGAGGTCTTGCCTCTAATCCAGCCGCCTGACTGTGGGCACATGAGGAAGGGGATGCTCCAGCATAGGGCCTGGTGCACAGTAGGTACTCAGCACACACACACACACACACACACACACACACACACACACACACACACTTTCTGATTCCCTTTACCCTGAAATGAGAGCCGATAGTTTGAACATCTGAGTGGGTCCAGGCTTGGAAATTAAATTCACCCATCACCATCCACCCATCCAACAGAGATTTATTCATTTTAGGCACTGGGGACTTGGCAAGTGACCAAGACAGATCAAATCATTAGCTTATGAAGCTGAGCACAAAATAATTTAATGAATTATCATAGGGCCACCGAGTCATCAGGGTATGGGTGCCCTTGGACACTGGCTTGCTGTGTGATCTGGGTGAGTCCTTTCCCTTCTCTGGTCCTCAGTGCTAACCTGTAAGGAAACGTTGTGTTTGGGGGAGATACCTGCTGAGTAAAAGGGGAAAAGACCCTTTGCTGTTAGGGAGCATACGTCGCAACCGCGTGGGGTGCTGCTCCCATGGGCCCCCTTTAAGGATGCGATTGTCTTCCTGTTGGTTTTCAAGATGTCTTAGCCGTCTTCTGAAAGGAGCCTCCTGATTTGGGGCCTGGAGTTCTGAGATGCTCTGAACAGAGCTGTGGCAATGGGCTTTTAGTAAAAAACATTTCCTGGGAGAAGAAGGAGGGTTTTTTGGTTTTTTTTTCCTACCATCGGTCGAAGAATGTAGATTAGAATAGACCTTAGAGAAAAAGAAAGAAAAAGAAACCTCCCCAAACCTGGCAGCCGCTCTTCACCGGTACTGAGCAGAATCCGTTTCTGTCTTCCACGTCGCACCAGTGGAAGGTGTGGGTTGTTTTAAAAGGGTCACATCCCAAGCATGAAAAATCACAGCACCAGTCACGCAAAATGGTCTTCCTGGGGCAGCCCTGGACCGCAGGTGTGCTCTGTGTTGTCCACACAGAGTTTTATAAGTTGGAGCCTTATGTATTAACATGGGATTTTTTTGCACCTGCATCTGGTCATCTGGTTTCTCTGCCCGCAGCGCTGTCCCACCCAGCAGCCCTGCCCCTCTAGTGTGCCCCCTCCTCCTGCTTTGCAGGTACAGCAGTGTGTTGCTGGTAGACCCCAGGCCGTGGAAGCATTCCTGCTCTGTATAGGGGAGGTGATTCCGGCCCTTCAGCTCAGTAGCCTTTTTGTGTTTTTACCGCCTGTGAGTGGAGACCATTAGCGCTTTCACAGGGTCAGTTCCAGGCCAGAGCTGTGGAAATCCAGGCAGCCTCCACACTGCTCCACGTGGGGCCTGCAGCCCCCACCCCCACCCCACAGCAGGCCAGGGCAGCCCCTCTGCCAACCTCTGCTGTGAGTTCTGGGTGGCGCACTCCAGGCACAGGGTAATTTAATCTTCCTCCTTGAATGCAAAAGGTTCAGCCTTCTGCGGAGAGGAACAGAGGGAGCCAGACTCTGCCGGAAGCCCCAAATCTGAGACCTGGAATGTTTTCAGTAGATTGTGTTCCCTTGGCTGAGAACTGTGATCAGTACCTACTCACGAAGTCTCACTGTGGGATACACCCCGCCTATGTCCCTTCCCCTCTCCTGAGCTGCCGAGGGGCTCAGGGAGGTGGAGAGACACCGGAGAACTTTTCTTCCCTCTCGACATTTCATTACCTCTGACCCCTCCCTGTCTGCTGTCCCCCAGGCCTGAGGGTTGGTGGTACATCTTGGCTTGGTCTTGGGGTGCTGTAACTACAATAATAATAATAACATATACCAGGACCCCTCAGACTTGGAAGCTGCAGACCTCCCCTGGGATCTTGTTCAAACGCCCCTTTCCACTCAGGAGGACTAAACGCAGGGCCTGAGAGTCTGCATTTCTGTCCAGCTGCCAGGTGATGTCAGTGCTGCTAGTCTGGGG
The DNA here is from genome assembly GCF_036562045.2 of Rhinolophus sinicus. Classification (NCBI taxonomy): domain Eukaryota; kingdom Metazoa; phylum Chordata; class Mammalia; order Chiroptera; family Rhinolophidae; genus Rhinolophus; species Rhinolophus sinicus. Next base: position 39,950,465 of record NC_133759.1, read on the forward strand.
ACCACTCTGAGTAAAAGAGATGAGTCCCAGCTATGGGGCACCTGCTGCACTTTGTAGGCCAAGGCCTTGGAAGCATCATCTCCCTAATCATCGCAAAAGATACCATTATTTCCAGTTTGCACATGAAAAGCTGAGGCCCAGAGATTGCAGGTAACTTGCCCAAGGTCACACAGCTGGGAGGTGACTGAGCCATGCCAGACCCTCTGGGCCAGTGCCACCTTGGAAAGGATGCTGGTGGGGAAGCCCTTTTCTACTAAACAAGCATCCCTGGTCCGAAAGCCACAGGAGGCTTTTCAAGGCAGCCAAGTCAGATGTAAATCAGGGAGAGCCCAGCGCCGCCAGGCTGTGCTGACAGCAGGGCTGCCGAGGCAGTGTGTCAGGCCCAGGCCCGCAGTGGGATTTGGTGCTGGCGTGCTGCCTGGTGTGGAGAGCTGTCGGGGGATGCTAACAGCTCCTGGAAGACCAGTGTGGGCCTGTTGGAACCCAAGGAGGCTCCATGTCCTTTACAGCCTCCCCAATATTTAGATAAGTCCCAGGGTGGAAGGCTGGCTGGAAGGGTGGGCAGTGGGACTGGTGTAAGCTGGGACCTGGTGCTTTAGTTGTTTAAAGGTTGCAGGTTGCCTCATCCTTGAGCCACACAGGCACTTTACTTAATAGGGGGTCTGCTTTGAGGATCGAGTGGCTGTGGCCTCCCTGGCTGGAGCTTTATTTTGCACGGAACACTTGCACCAAGCAACTGGGAAGATTAGAACAGATTTAGGGTCTGGGTCCTGGACATGCAGTCTGGGTATTACCTGGGTGGGAGCTTGTTAGAGTGCTGACTCAGACCCCGGGTCGGGCCCAGCTCTCTGTTTTAACAAGCCCTCCAGGCTTACCTTTGAGAAGGGCTGATTTCTCTGGCATGGGGGGGTGGGGCTGGGTCAGTCCTAATGTTTGCAATAGACTCCTGGTAGAATACCAGGGTTGCAGGGGGACCGCAGATGTCATTTCATCTGTGTCCCACTTTTCTGATGGCCTCAGTGTTAGAATAGGGGACATGCATAAAATTACATAGCGTAGGGCATAGTTCTGGATTTTTAGGGTTGCAAGCAGCAGAAATCAGTTCAAACTAACTTAAAAAAAAAAAAAAAAGAAAGAAAAAAAGAACCGACTAGCTGAAAGGCCCCAGGGTCATACTTCAGGCAGAACTGGATCCAGGTGCTGTGAGGTGTCACTGGACGGACTCCAGAAAACCAGGGCCCCATGGCATCTTTGTGATGCTGGCCTTTCCCAGGGGGTTCTAGGCTCCATGAGAGTAGTGACCTCGGCTGTCTTGTTCGCTGCTGTGTTCTCAGTGCCTAGAACAGTGCGTAGAACATAGTAGGTGCTCAAATCATTAACTGAATGTTCCTACGCCATAGTGCCTCAGACATTGGGGGCCACTAATGTGAATCTGTTGAACGTGGGGGTCCTAACATAGCAATGAGTTCGTCTAATTTGGGGGACAGGGAGCTCTCTAGACTGCCGGGCATTTCTGAGTCTGAGGAAGAGGCCCCCGAGGCAGGGCTGCAGACACAATGAGTAATGAGAAGAGCCCAGCCTGGATGCCTCTCTCTGCCCTTTCACTTCTCTGCTGATCCATTGAACTGTTATCGAAATGTAAGATCTTAGTTATTGAGGAACCATTTCCTGGTTTTCTGCATTTTTATATTCCAGGAAACCAGGGGAGCCTTCCAGCACAGCTCTGCTGGTGGAATAAGAGGCAGAAGTGATCTTCCCCGACTCGCATTCTTTCCCAAACTGAGTTCCAAAGACAGGAGGTGTTCTGTTTAAAACAAGAAAGAAAATGCTTCTGGGGTTAATCACATTTGGGGACTGCTTGGCTCAGCAAAGTTCGATGGATTTCCTTGGCACTTGATTCTCAGAGCTTCTGAACAGTTGATGAATTCTCCAAGAATCTGGGGTCCCAGGGCCTCCCACAGCCAATCTGTCTAGCCTTGGCATGTCCTCTGGCTTGCAGGGAACACTCAGTCACAGAGCTGGGCTCATGACTGAGCTGGTGGAGGGCTCGCAGGAGTGCAGATTTTTGGGTCAGGGCTGAGGGACGGCTTACTCGTTCTCAGCCAGCAAGAAGAGCCTCTGCTCCAACTGTGGGCTGGGCCACCTGCTCCTCCCAGCACAGGCTGCCCTCCGACAGTTTAGGGTTCTACATGAAGGAGAGAGGTGTGTGAGCGAGTGTGTCTGCATGTATATATGTGTCTTTACGTGAGCATGTGAGTGTGTGCACAAGTGCCTGAGCGGCCCGGTTCTCCCGTCCCCACTGGGTGTTGAAGGGGCCCCTCCCAGTGTGTGTGAGATGGGTGGTCACAAATGGAAGAAGACTCCGAGTCCTGTGTACAGTCACAACCTGACCAGATCTTCTTTGCTTCCTCTCGTTGCAATAGGTCCAGAACAACAGTCCTTTCTGAGGAGCCTCCAAACGTAAGTGGCATGGACCTCCCTATGGCTGGGTCTCACCGATGCAGCAGTGACCTGAGGTGGGGGTGGTCAGGAGTTTGGTGTCTCCTGCAGGCTCTAAGAGGAGACATAACCTAGGCCCAGGACCTTGTCCACACATCACCTCTGGGTATCAAGTACATGGCCCTGGTTGGCCACTTGTACCTGCCTATACCAGGAAGGCAGCCCTGCAAATGGGCCGAGCACTGATTTTGGCGTCCTGGCCCGGCCCTAATCCTGGCTTTGCCACCGAGCAATGATGGGGGCCTCACTGAGCTGATTTTGAGTATTGGGGTGAGATGCATGTGAAAGGGTGAGCTGCTTGGCTTCTAGCAGACAGGATGCTCCAGGAATTGGGGCTGCTATCCCTATTGTCTCTTCATTAAACTTTTTATTTTTAAACAATTGAAAACCTTCAAAATGTTGCAAGAATATTACAGTAAACTTCCACATACCCTTCACTTTGATTTTCCCGTTGTTAACATGCTACATTTGCTTCATCTCTTTCTCTCTCTGCTATAAAAATAGTCATGTTAATATTGTTCTTTTTTTTGCTGAATCACTGGGGGTTTTGCAGGCATGATGCCCCTTTACCCCTGACCCTTCAGCATGTATTTCATAAGTGAGAGGCCATTCCTTCTTTTATATAAACACGCACAATTATCAACCCCAGGACATTTAACATTGACACAATTCTGTTATCTAATCTCCAGACCTTAATGACATTTTGCGTTTGCTGATTGTCTCCTGATATTTACAGATGCGTTTTTCCTCCTAGTTCAGGATCACCAGCCTTTTTAAAAGGGGTTTAATGGGGCAGGAACCTGACCCAGTCACTTCTGCAAATGTCTTCTTCACCTTGATTTAAAACACCCTTAGTGGAGAGGCTTTCAGAGTCTTTTAGTTGTGATAGTAAGAAATGCATTTTTTGACAGGATGCCACACGTGCTCATACACCTACTTGTGCATGAACTTGAAACCACAATTTCAAAAACCATAACTCGAGTCTTCACCGTCTATGGGGCTCTGTTCTTTTCTGATCTCTTGTATAAAAGTGATAGCCCTGACCCTCTCAGTTGATTTCATGACCCACTAGTAGATTCTGCTGAGATTGGAAAACCCTGGCTTCCTAGGCAGTAATTTCTCCCTGGGGCGAAGGTCGTGGACCTGGCCAAGCTCCCACTAGTCCAGGGTTGGGGTTTGGTTGATTTGGATTTATCTGGGAAGCCAGGACTAGGAGAAAAGGCCCAAAGACCCTGGGCTTGCTGCTGCCAGTGGTGGACCCATTTCCATCCTTATCATCAAGTGCCCCCAGCTCAGGTTCTCTGTCACAGTCCACTTGACCCCACGGAGAACTGTTCCTCATGCTGTGACATCAGATGTGAAAAATCAGGCAGGTGTATCTATGGTGGCCCAGGACACCTCGCTGACTAGCTGCTCACTGGGCATGGAGATGCCCCACTTCATGCCTCCTCCAGAGTAATCGCCATAAATATCATAAATGTCAAGAAGAATACTTGATAGCATTTAACTCTTGTGACAGCATGCTCGTATGTCGCCGAGAGGTTTAACGTATACTAGCGCAGTTTATCCTACAACACTGCTCTGACTTAGGTGTTGTTCTTTTTGTGACAATGACCGATACGCTTACTCTGGATGAGGCCCTGCTAAGGCACTTTACAGACCCACGCAGTCCTCACAGTAGCCCTGTGAGATCGGCACAGATACTATCTCCCTTATACAGGTAGGAAAGCTGAGGCTAAGAGGGGTGAATTGACTCCCCCCAAGGTCACATGGCTAGGAAGGATTTGAATTCCAGTTGATCTGACCCTGGTGCTCACATCATCCAGTAGTGCCTTCCTTTCACCCTCCCCCAGGCTGGGAGGAGACTCCCTATTCAGCCCCTTCCTGAGGGCCAGTCCTGGTTAATGAGTAGCCCAGGGCAGCTGGAAGCCAGGTGTCTGCTGTTGAGAAGCTGGAATGTGAGTTCTGCTTCCAGATAAAGAGAGTATTGTGCTAGGGGCCTGGCCCCTTCCTCGCTGATGACTTTTTTAGGGAGTAAACAGAAGCCAGCCACTATTCCTCTCTTCCGAGATTTGTTGATCCATCCACTCTGGGTGGGAGCCCATTTTACAGGAGAGGCAGTTGATGCTGAGAGGCAGGTTTGCTCTCAGGCCTGTCTGACACCTCTTCCAAGAAGCCCTCCTGGATTACTTTATCTGAAAGGGCTTCCTGTCGCCCTGACGTGGCAACAATATTTGGAAGGGAGTATCTTTAGAGAACAGAAGCTGTCATCCCTGAAGTCTGAGCACTACCGGTTGCAGCCCTCCTCATTGAGACCTCCAGGTTCCCATCTGAGAAAGGAGATGATAATCACTCCCGAGCCCCTCCCAGGGTTGTGCACAGCCGGGAGGAGATGACTGAGGTGTGGTTGTTCAGCAGACTCTGTGTTATTAATGAACCAGCCAAGATAATTATTCCTGATGGGACAACCCATGTAGAAATAGCATGGAGCTGGAGAGCCAGACAGTTCCGGGTTCAAATCCTGGCTCCACCCTTTGCCATCTGTGTGACCTTGAGAGGAGAGTTGAGTCACTGAACCTCTGAACCTTACTTTCCCCACCTCTAACATGGAACAATAACAGCACCCAGGAGGATTAGAAAGATAGCAAGTTGCGGGATCAGGAGTAACGGTCACTTTGTCATCACAGTGGAGTTTTGAAGCACTTCAGAGGCCTAACAAAATCAGTTCCAAGTATCCCAATGCATGTTCTCATTTCATTTTCCTGGCAGGATCCCCTAGGGCAACCACTATTCCCCCACCCCAGCTGAAAATCAGATCCACCCGCCTGGGTGTCTGGGGTAATTTTAGCAAGAGAGGAACTTGTTTGGACTTGTCATGAGAATTCCCAGGGGACCTTCCCCCATCCCCGGTTGTAAATTGGCGGAGGAGGGGTGTTAATACCACAGACCTATAAAGAGCCTCAGAGTCAGCATTCACTCCCTCTAAGGGCCGAGACAATGAGAATGCTCTTTATTGTTTGTTTACCCCTATGATTAAAAATTGAGATAAATTTGACATAGAACATCGTGTAAGTTTAAGGTGTATAATGTACTGATTTGATACGTTTGTATTGCACTATGAGTGCCATTGTAGTATTAGCTAACACTTCCATTTATCATTTCTTCGCGTGGTGGGAAGTAGTATGTCTTTAGTATAGAAAATTTGGAGAGCACAGCAAAGTCAAAAGAAGAAAATAAAATTCATCCCAATTTCCACCAGCCAGAGATAATCATCTAATAGCACATTTATAAACATGGGGGTGAATATAAGTTATTTTAAAATTTCCTTTCAAAATTGAACTCTCAGTGTAGCAATGCTTGGGAGCCACCTTCTCCCGCTATAACCCCCGCATATTTCTGAACATTTTTCTGGGTCTTGGGTGGTCTAAGCTAGGGGTCCACACAATTCTTAAAGGATTGTGGGCTACCTCGGCTATTGTAGCCAGGATGTAAAGACAACATGCAAATGGTGGGTGTAGCCTGTGTGCCAGTAAAACTTTATTTGCAAAAAACGAAAGTGCTGGATCTGGCCCGAGGGCCACTGTTTGCCAACCAAATGTTTTCATTTGTTTGAGTAAATCATCATTTATTTAATCCCATAGAGATTGGTCTGTTTCAGTTTCTCTTTTTTGTAAATCATTCTGCTGTTCACATCTGTTTTTCCTTCCTATTAGGTTGGTGCAAAAGTAATTACAGTTTTTGCAATTATTTTTAACCTTTCAAACCGCAATGACTTTGTACCAACCTAATATTTTTAATCGTGCTGAAATACACAGAACATAAAATTTGCCACCCTGACCATGTTTAAGTCTACAGTTTAGCCGTGTTAAGTATATTCACAATGTTCAGCAGCCCGTCTCCAGAACATTTTCGTCTTGCAAAAACGAATACAATGATATCTTACAATGGGTCTGGTCAACACAATGGAATTGCTAGAGGGGCTGTGCATTTTGGAGATACTGGATACAGTGTTGCCAAATTTTTGACCCTCCAGAGATTGTCCTAAATGACAGTCCTCAGGCGTCAAGAGAGAGTATGGTGGCACCTCCCTGGGGAGCCCCTGCCTTCAGGGCTTTAGAGAGCAGAGTATTTTAAAAAACCCACCCCAGAGAAATATCTCCCAGTCTGCCAGCCTTCATCATGGGGAAGAAAATAAAAACTCAGTAACCAAGAAATGCTGTGACTAGTAGGCCAGACTCAGAGGTTGGTAAATACACCCTTTAGAGAGAGGAGAGATGTAGTGAAGGTCCCAGCTCAGGTGTGAAATGAGTCTGGGCATAAATGACATTTGGCCTCTGCCTTACTGTGTGGCCCCCATGGCCAGTCATTTTACCTTTCTGGGCTCTAGAGTCCTCTGTCTAAGTAAACATGATATAGAATGATGCAGAATCTCCTTTCTCTGGTTGTTATGAGGATCAGGGAAGAAAAACTGAAAGGTCTTAGTACAGTGACTGGCACATAGCAATTACTCAGTAAACGGTAGTTATTATAATTCTATTCCTATTGCTACCATTATTATTTTTGACATATCTCAGGGTAGTCTGAATATATGGACAATAATAGCATGTGCAGCCCTTTGTAGTTCTCAAAAAGGTTTTTCATCTTTAATACTTACGTTATCTTAATAGCATAGTTATTACTGTCCCCATGAAACAGGTGGGAAATTTGTGGCTCAAGAGGGCAGTGACCAACTCTCAGCCACGTGTCAGGACAGGGAGTCTGGGTTTTACTCCACATCTTTGGCTTGTAGTATTGCACACAGCAGCTGCTGGGAGATCGGGCCTCCAGATGACCCGGGAAAGCTGGAACCTCCCTTTCTGGTCTCATCTGTGGCAGGAAAGCTTGGTCTCAGGTGGGAAGAAGATTTCTTAGGTGAATCTTCCTGTCTGGGCTCTTAGCAAGGGATCAGGGATTTCTTCCCGGAAAGGGATTATAATTCTAATGTGTGTGGGTTTTCGCACACCATCAAGCAATTCTCCTGCACTAGCTGGGTGTCCTACCATTCAACTCAATTCCGACACCTTGTACCTAGCCCTGGTGTCAGATTCCACAGATTAAGGGCTCAGTCCTACCAGATTGCTTTCCCCTTCAGATGCAAACTGCAAAGCCAGGTTGTCACCTGTGCTTCGCACCAACTGGCTCTAAACTGGAGGTTTGCATGACCTCCTTGGGTTCGATTAATTTGCCAGAACAGCTCACAGAACCCAGAGAGAAACATTTTACTTATTAGATCACCGGTTTATTACAAAAGGCTATAACTGAGGAACAGCCAAATGGAAGAAATGCATAGGGCACGGTATGGGGCAGGAGCACAGAGCTTCCATGTCCTCCAAGTGTGTCACTCTCCCAGAGTCACCAACCCAGAAGCTCTCCCAACCCGTCCTTTTGGGAGGCTTCATTGCATAGGCATGTCTGATTAAATCATTGGCCATTGCTGATTGATTCGAACCCCAGTTCCTCTTCTCCCTGGAGGTCCCCAGTGGGATTCAGAGTTCTAACCCTCTAAACACACAGTGGGCTCTCCTGGCAACCAGCCCCCATCTTAGGTTGTGTTCTAAAAGTCACCTCATTAACATAACAAAATACACCTTTATGGATCTCATCACAGGAAATTCCAAGGGTTTTTGGAGCTCTGTGCTAGAAGTGGGGATGAAGACCAAATATGTATTTCTTATTATAAGTCACAAGATCACAGGAGTTTTTCTCAGAAATTGAAAGTGCCTTTCAGACTAGAGCCTCCTACCGAGGTAAAGCCTGAGAGATGTGTCTGGAAGGTATTTTCATTTGTTAGTCTGTTCTCAGCCAGAAAAAACCCAGGAGCTCCTGGATCCCTGGAGCTGCAAACAGCCTCTGAGCTTGGGGTGCTGGCTCCCTGGGGCAACTCTAAGGGAGGGTACCTGTGGTCATGTTGATGTAAGAATGTCCAAACCTGTAAAGAATTCTTACAAGATTTTATTTGAGCCAAACTGACGACAGTGCCAGGAAGCAAATCTCAAATTCTTCCGAGAATGGCAGTTTTGCAGTTTCTCTTATACATTTGGAATTAAATGGGGAACATAAGGTAGATTACATTGAAAGTGGGAGAAAACAAGGTACAGGATAGTTAACAAGGTTATGTGCTCCCTGGAGGGTGAATACACCTTTAAGGGGTCTGGGCAAGAGGATTACTCCTGGCCCTTCAAAGGTGCGTTAACCTAGATGCACAAGAACAAAGGACAGGCTGGCTTAAAAACCTTTTACTAAAGAAGTTACAGGCCTGGGGTGTGAATTTAGGATAAGATCGCTCTGTGAGATTACGTTCCACGGAACCCCTTTTTCATTCATAGTCAGTATTCAGACCCAGCCAGGGAAAAGCCCCCAGAGCCTCCCACAGCACCTGCTTTGTCTATCCTATTCCCCTCCGACTTGCTGGGGGACCTTGGGCAAGTCACTTCCCTTTTCTAGGCCCTCGGTGTCCTCAGCTAAAACAAGTGTCTAGAATCATTTCCCCAGGTAGTTGCTTGGGCAGCAGTGCTGAGCTTTGGACGTGAATCTCAGCTTTGCCATTCAGGAGCTGGGTGCCCTCGTGTGAGGCGCCTCCCCCTTTAGCTGGGTGTTCTCTGTAAAACAGACAACAGTGCACATGCCCCTCAGGGTCTGTGTGCTTAGGAAAAGGGCTGGCTCCCACCTCAGCCTGGCAGCTCAGTGGCCCACCCTCTGTGGGGCTATATGTGTGGACACCTCAGCTTCCACTGTCACTTCTCACCCTCCCGCCTTCGGCCTTAGGAAACCCACAGGTCGCTTTGAATCGTCTGCTCCTTTGCCCCTCATTCCCAGTCCTGCCTTGGCTCCCGTCTGCTCTGCACCTTTGGGCGTGCTCCCTCCCCCCAATTCCCCCAGCGTTTCCTTTCCTCATCCCTGCGCTCTTGTTCCCTGGGTTCCCACCAGGGCTGTCGCGTTGCCACAGTGAGGGGCATATGGCTCTTATTCATTTTTTCAGAGCTGAGTGGTGCTGTGAGCTTCTGCTTGTCTTGCTGTCCCTCTTGTCTTTTCAGGATGTCCTACCTGCCCCTGACAATCTCCCCCACACGAGAGCTTTCTCTTGTCCATTAAGTTACCGGGGCCCACAGAGAGAGACTGGTTCTGATGAGAAATCTTAAGGCTGGGTCCTGATCAGTGGGAAGGAGACCATGATCCATTAGCAATGTCTGAAAGAGGCAGAATAGGAGAAGGTGACATGAGGTTGTCTACGTGACATGACGTCCTTGGCACTGGACAACTGCTTTGGAAAAACTGTGTGGAAATGGAAGGGCCAAGAGGATGGCGAAAGGCCTGTGCAACCACCAGGCAAGAGGCTTCCTCTGGGTGGGAAGAAAGAAAAGAGCATGCCTACGGGAGAGTGTGTGACCCTTAAGTCCCGACTTATTTAATTTGTACTCAGGTGGAGGTTTCAGACCAGGCAGCCAGAGTATTTGATTCCTCTTGTTTCCTGGGTCTCATATTTTGTGCTGGCCGTGGATAACACATCAAAACATTCTTTCTGGATAAGGTTGCCAGATAAAATGCAGGGCTCCCAGTTAAATTCAAATTTCAGATAAACAATGAGTCATGTTTTTAGTCTAAGTATGTCCCCTGCAGTATTTGCTAAATCTGACAAGCTTACCTCTGCAGCCTCATTTATCCAACAGCCCAGGGAGGTCATTCCCACGGAAACTATGACGAACTGCTTCTTGAGGTTTCAGATTGTCCTCATGAATCTAGTCGCAGTGGCTGCCACCCTGGCCCTGGCCCTCTTTACTGTGAGACTGTAAGATGCTGCCACCTTGGGCCTCTATCTCCTCATCCCAGCACCAGAGGGGTCAGCCTAGTTGATTTACGAAGTTGGTTCTGATGTAGAGATGCTTACTGAGCACCTACCATGCCCTAGAATTTAATTCATCTGAGCTGAGACAGCCCTGTGAGAGTGTTACGATGCTCTCTGCTTTGTGGATGAAAAGCCGGGCTTAGGTGCCGGTGCTGCCTCTTTGGCCACACAGAAGAGGCCACAAGACTGGTGGGCTTTTCGGGTGCTCACTCGCCCTCTCTTTCCCTGGAGTGCTGCCCAAGGGACCCCTGCTGTCCTTCCTGGTTTATTCCTTCCAGACCTTCTCCTGTCCCGTGATGATCTCGCACCTGAATGAGCTGTCATTTATTCAGCATCATTCATTCATTCATTCATTCATTCATTCATTCATTCATTCATTCACTCAGTATTTATTGAGCTCCGACGGTGTACCAGGCCCAGTGCTGGGTGGTGGGGTTAGAATGAGGAACAGAGCAGGAGGGGAGAGACATGAATGATTACACAAACCATTATTTGGTTGAAAAGTGGGACAGGGGCCCGCCAAAACTCAGTGTGTGTAACTAGGAGGCTGGGCCTCATCTCAGGGTGGAGGAGGGAAGTCTTCTGGGAATGGGAGCCTGCCCTCCTTGTCTGCCTCCACCTTCCCATCCATCCTTATAACAAGCCTCCCGAGGCTCAGAGAGGTGCAGTGACCTGCCCAAGGTCACACAGCACCTTGAGATGTCAAGCCTCTGCTCTTCTCAGAATCACCTTTCCTGTCCTGGTGCTGTCTAGAGAAAAGTCCCTGCTCTGCTGCTTCCTGGCTGTGTGACCTCCCTCAGGTCCCATCTTCTGCTGGGCCTCAGTTTCCCCATTTGTAAAATGGAGCACTTATAGGAGAAAGCAGTTTGGTATATTGGAAGCTTGATGCAAATTTTTTTTTCAGCCCCACCCCAAACTCCGCAAATATTTTTTATTAATGTACCTTATTAATAATGGCCATAGTAAAGTGCTTTAAGGGATGATTTACTCACATTGAATAGTCCAGACATTCAGTGAAGTCTCTCACCTTAAAAGACAAAACTAGAAAAGACACAGCTCTGGGAGTTCCCCAGGCCCAGGAGAATAGGACGTGGGCTGCGTCGAGGTTCTGATTCCTACATCTGTGACCGTCTCTGGGCCAGCTGATCCCTGTGTGTCCAAGTCTGAAAGTGTCATGGCCGAGAACTGCATTTGCTGGGTGCTTCTGGGGAGAAAAGTTGTCCCCAGCTTCCTTTTTAAAAACGTAAATGAATTTTATTGCATGTTTATAAATGTTGTGTATGACAGGTGCTGGTGATACAAATATAAGTAAGGTATAGTGTTAATTTTTTAGACTCTTACAACCTATTGGGTGAAACTAATATGTGAACATATAAATTACATTAAAATTTGGTATCAGTTTTTTCCAGTTTTATTAAGAAATCATTGATATACATCACTGTGTAAGTTTGAAGTGTACAGCATGATGGTTTGATTTATATATATGTGAAATGATTACCACATAGGTTTAGTTAGTCATCTCCTATAGTTACAATAGCCCCCCACTTTTTAAGGTCACAGGTTGTAGACCTTTTGTTTTTCCTTTGGCTTTTCCAGTCCATTTGAGAAATTCATGTTTCACACCCCTTTCCAGCCCTGCTGAGTGGGGGAAAAGCCCAGGCGAGAATTACTTGATGTCAGGGGAAGTTTGGGGGAAACCTTTAAGCGTCCGAAAACTGAGAATTGAAAGTCTGTTCATTCTGTCATCAGAGAGTTATGGACTTTTCCTGTGGCTCAGGTCCCAGCGGGTTACTGGGCACAAAGGTGAGTCTCGCTCTGTCCAGCCTGGGAACTCCCAGTCCAGTGGGGACACAAAACAGGCGTCCATCAGTGGGGTCTTTGGAAGACGCTTTGGGCACACCAAGTTCAAAAACCTTTCGTAGAGGCCTTGAATAGGTGGATGCCAGGTGGGACAAGACTGGAAGGTTATTACTGGTCGAGGGAACCTCCCATGAAAAGGCTGGGCAGAGTGAAAGTGTGGAGTGGGTGTTCCCAGTGCCCTAAGGGGGGTGGCTTGGCTGGGTGTTCTGGGGAAGGGAAGAGACGGATGGGTGGTCTAGCCTGGTGACCCCAAATTCCCTGCTGAGTCGTGGGTCTTGGTTCACTTGGGGAACCAGCCCTGGAACCAAAAGTCCTTATTTAATGCTTCCAGGTGCCCCTTAAAGGTAGTGACTCTTTAGTTGTTTTGACAACTCGATTCTGCTCAGGAAGAAAAACAAGACAAGCCTAGCCCTCACCCAAACACTCTTGTAGGAGAATTGCAGGCGCAGCCAGAGGTCCCACGAGGAAACCCACTCTAATGAGATGTCTAACCTAGTTTTGCTGACTCACATGGTTTTGGGAGTGTATGAAGTGCCTTGGGAGGGGATGGCAGTGTCAGCGAACTGGCTGCTTGTTTGACACAAAACACCGGATGGAGAAGCTGTTTATTTAGCCCTGGGTGTAGTCAGGATTTATTAACTGCATGGAATGAAAGGTGGCTGATCTTTCTCATTGAGGGCCATACTGTTCTCCTGAAAGTAAATCCAACTGAGTATTGAGGCACTTCCTTGTACCTTGCCCTGTGTAATGCGAGATGCCCCATTTTACAGATGATGCAATCGAGGCCCCAAGGGGAAGTGACATTCCTGAGGTCACTATTTTCTATAGCTGACAAATGGTAGAGTTAGGTTCCAACTAAAATCTTTTATGGTGACACAGCACAGGCAAAAGTGGAACTAGGCAAAGTGTATTTGGGGAACAGAGTCTCAAGGGGTGGAGGGTGCCTGTTGGAGAATTCAGAGAACAAAGCTGGAGAGGCCAGTAAGGTCCCTCCTCTCCAGTGACAGTATTGCGTAGGAATTATGTAGAACTCGGTCATCTGGGGGGTCAGTAGGAACTGATTGACCAAATAAATACATGGGTCAAATAAAAAGGACAGATTTCTCTACTATTTATAGTTGTGGCCTAAATCTCAGGTATCCATGCCCACAAGAGACTTTTTCAGATCGTCCCAGCTATCTACAGGATGAGTAAGCTGATTAAGTCCGGGGTTGCAGTGGATGGGACACTTTGCAGGAGGGTCAGGGTGAGAGAACACTCAGAGGAGGTGGGGGCTGAGAGGGAGTAAGCGGAAGGGGGCAGTTACATTTCCAAAACTGGCGTGGCCTTGGAGCTGGAACCCCTAGATTCCACCCCTTCCCTTCACCAATTCATTGAGATTAGCCACACCCCTGGCTTCAGCTGCAATTGCTGTGAGCAAACTGGCTGTAAACGGTTAAAAGCTCTTCTGGCCTAAGGGTTCAGTATTTAGTCATCCTGCAGTATACATAATTAAATGGGGCGATCTTTGTAAAGTACTTATTAGCACAATGCCTCAGCTAGGTGGATGTTTTGGTGGCTGTTCTTCTGTGGTTAGGACTGGCTGCGGCCTAGTCCATGAAGATATGAAGAAGATACCTGAGATCTAGGCCTACTCAGGAGACCTGGATTCTAATCCAGCTGGTTAATTTGCAATATGACACCCTTACCAGCCTCAGTTTCCTTCTGTGTCAGGTGAAAAGGAGGGCTTCCTGGTGTTAAAGGTCACAGCCAGGAGATGCCCCAGAGCCCAGTTGCTGAGAACACAAGACTCTGGAGCTCTGCCTTTTCCTGGCTGTGCAAATTTAGTCAAGTTGCTCAACGTCTCTGAACCTCATATAGGGTAAGATCCCTCATCTCATAGGGTGGTTGGTAAAGACGGGGTAAACTACTGCACCCAAGTGCTAGACGCTGAGCCAGGCACACGTGGGCACTCAGCTCAGAGAGCTGGCATTCTTCTCTGGAACTGGCTATGCAGTTGGAGGATTTTCCATACATTTAAAGTATTTCAAGTGTGCTTTTTGTCCTATCAGGCTTTTGAAAATGTTATGAAGTCTCATTACCTTTGGGCTAATTATAAGAGAAAAGTAAGCAGCCATCGCCAGTAATTTATGGAAATAAAAATATTTACCATAATTTAAAAAAATTAGTATTAGCTAGAATTATACCAAGTTCTCAGCACAGTGCCAGGCACATAATGTTAGCTACAATTATTGTTTCCAGAATGTAGGAACAGTTGGAATTAGAACAAAGTGTTGGCTATGACAATGGTAGACCAGGATCCTCCTCATTTACTGCCTCCTGGGCAGAGGCCCACCCCGTGCCCTAGAGCACCCTGCAATCCATCCTTGACCACAGAGGAAGATTTGAGGATTTGAGCTGAGGAATGAGCAACTCATTTAGTTGGGAGATGGGCAGGGAAAAGGCAGGGAAGACTTCCTGGAGGAGGTGGCATTTGAAAGTGGAGAAGAGCAGTGATGCGCATTTCAGGTCCTGGAGTAGCCTGTAAAAATGCACCACACTGTGAAAGCCCAGGGTCTCCCAGGCAATGGTGTATAGTATAAGAGACAGTGAATTCTTTGATAAGGAATCCTCTCTGGCTTTAGTTCTGCCAAGGGACATTCCTAATCTTTGGCATTTTTCTGGAGAACGCAGTCTCCGGGTACCTGCGCTGTGTTGGAACGGGCATTGTGACCTCATGAGCAGATATTCTGAGGCCCAGAGCTGAGGTGCTGGGCATCTTCTGTACCCTCGCAGGCCTCTGGTGTGCCCCATTTGCCAGTGCCTGGGTTAAGTCACGTTTGCTTGTCTCCCTGTGTTTCCAGCTGCTCATGGAGCCTCTGTCCCCTTAGAGAACCACACTGGGCTGCCTTTTATGATTCAAACTTCTGAGGTCGCCAACTGTAGTTACCTAGGAAACGGTCTTCCGGGAGTCTGCCCTGGTTGAAGAGGGAGCAGGGGACAAATGTGGTAGCCCTTAGGTGCTTCAGAGTTCTGACCTGAGTGTCCCACTGGGGGCTTGGTGGGAACAAGATCTTCCTCAGAGGCATCCAGCTTGGAGCAGAGCAGGGCTCCCCATGCTGGAAACTGCTTGCTCAGGTTGCCCACCCCAGACCACCAGTGGGACCCTGTGTCTACCCAAATCCTTGTTAGAGGAGGGAGCCTCTCAGTCCCTGAGCTGACTGAAGGTAGGTCACCGGGTAAACAGGCAGGACATTCCTTTGGGGTCAAGGACCTCCATGGGATTTGGGGCTCTGGATTCCCTGGGCTTGGGAAAGAGCTCCCCAAATAAGTAAGGAGTTGAGCTGGTCATAAGCATCCAAAGCAGGTGGGAAAGGGAGCTAGATGTGCAGAGCTCAGAATTGAAACATTGGAGACTGAAGCTCTTTACCTAGGCCTCCGTTTCCCCACCTGTAAAACAGGAACATTAGACCAGATGACGGTGTTGAATTTCATGAACTAGTATACGTGTTCAAAAAATAAATTGGGGTTGAGGCTTGGAGTGGCCTACCCTCGGGCTGCTAAACTTTTCTTTTTACCACTTAACGGCAATTTTTAAAAAGATGCCATCTGCTCTTACTATGATGTTGTGGAAGAAATGGCATTTTCAGTACCCCCCCCCCCCCCCCCCCGCCAAAGTAGGACGGCTTCATTGCTAGCAGGTAGTGCTAATCGGGTTTAAGAAAGGTTCCCTGGCAGCCCCTCATCACAGGCCTGGACTCTGCACCCTTTGCTTTCTCATTGCACTGGGGGCTGGTGAAGGCTCACCCAGGTTGGCACAGGCCTGGCTCTGGACAGCCATGGAAGGCTCTGGAAGGCACTGAGAGCCAACCACCAAAATTGTTGCTGTCTTCCCTTCCTAGTAGGCACTTCTGAGATTTGCTCCAGTGTGAAGAGCTGTTCGTGCTCATCGCATCTTAATATGCACCTGTCTGTATGCCTGTCTCTGCTGTGCGGCTTACCGGCATCAGTTCGTGTGGTCACCTCTGCCCTGGGAGGGAGGTTGATGCTACTATTAGCTGCATTTTTCAGCCGAGGAAATTGTAGGCTGCCCAGAGTCACACAGCAGAGCCAGGATTTGATTCTTAGCAGCCTGATTCTAGAACTTCCTGGCAAACCCCTTTCCCCTTTCAGGCCTCAGTCTCCTTATCTGTGAACTCTGGTCATGGGGTCCTGGGCCGCTGTGTCATTCAGTAATGGCCCAGTGAGGGATCTCAGGTGCCCAGGGACCTGGGGTTTTGAGGATGCCAGGAGTGGTTGAGAGGTCACAGTATCTGATTTCTGCAGCTGCAGCCACTCTAGGGGACAACGGTGAGGTTACCTTCCTCTCCCTAAGGTTTTCTTCACAGCTTCCCAGAGGCTAACTGTGACCAGCAAGGAAGGAGGGAGGTCCCTTGGCCACTCTGCTCCAAGTAGCTGATCTGCAGTTGCCCTTGTAGGTTGTCAAGGCTGCGGTGCTGTCCGTTTTCCCAGCAGTGTTCACAGCAAAGCCTTTGTCTGCTTTCAAACCCAGGCCCCAAACCCTGAAACTTCCACCTCCCCAGCTTGGCAGGTACCACAGCCCCATGGGCCAGAATGGTACCAACACTTTGTATGGGAGCTGCAGGCCCTAGTCTGGCTGCTTGCCCCTCCTCCCACCTCCTGCCCTTCCACGGGCAGCTGCCTGAGATGCTCTTCTGACTGCACCCCAAGGCTATGTAGGGGAAATGACAGGAGGTTTCCACATTCATGCTCAGATCCCCAGGAAGCCATTAGCCCATGGCACCCACATCATCCCTCGGTCAGTAATATACTGGTGGGAACCCCAGGGTCCCCTAGTCCCACCCACTGTGGAAGAGGAGAGGAAGTTAGAATGGGGCAAGGAGAGGAAGAAGGGAAGGGTCAGCTGGGAGAAGGCAGGGGTGTGTGAAGGCTATGGCCCTCATCTCAGAGATGGCTGGCCTGTGCTTGAACCCTGGCCCTGGCTATGTGAGAGGATCTGTGAGGTGCCCAGCAGGGCCTTGGCTGTGAGTCCAGGCTGTCACTGGTCTCAGGGAGAGTGTGTGGATTTGGCCATTATCTGAGTAGCTGGCACTTTGTCCAGGTGCTATTCTAAGCGGTCTACACATATTAATTAGTTCATTTAAACTCAACAAACCTCAGAGGTAGGTACTATTACTATGCCCATTCTATATTTGAGGAAACTGAGACACAGAGGTTTATTGATGGTATGCATTTTTTTCTGGGAATGTTGTCTGCAGAAAGAGGGTGTGTGTGTGTGTGTGTGTGTGTGTGTGTGTGTGTGTGTGTGTGTGTGTACCTATGCAACTTTAGGTTGTTGGGGTCTCTTGGTCAGCTGGTCTGAAGCACAGCCCAGGAAGGGGCGGGCCTTGTCTTGGCCAATCCGTGATTGCCAGCAGAGCTGGGGCCTCACCAGGGTCTCCTGGGGCCTTTCATGCTGTTCCTTGTGCTTGGAGAGCTGGCATTTTAGGGACAGGTGTTTCTCCTTTTGGGGAAGGCCCTACATGCTGTCTCTACTTTAGGGAAAAAGTTACCCCCCCTTCTGGGTGACAGCCAGGGAGGTCCCCAAGTCCCAGGCGATAAGCCCTGTGCGTGCCCCTGTCTTTGGAGACTCAGCCTGAGGTCTGCTCGGTTGGACTCTGCCTCACCAGGCTTTAGAGCCAGGTCCAGGCTTCCTTTGTGTGCTCCCGTGGGTGGGGGAGTGTCTGATGCTTGCCGTCCCCTGCGATCCCACATACTCCATTCAGCTCCCTGCCACAGAGCCCCAGGTAGTCTACCTGCCAGCCCTCACCTGTATTTCTCAAACTCCTTTTTACCTGATCAAGCACATAAAAGGAGTGTTGACCTTCTGCTGGGTTCAAATTCTGGGTCCATCACTCACCGTGTAACCTCGGGCCAGGTCCTAGCTCCTCTGAACCTCAGTTTCCTTACCTGTAAATGGCGAACAAAAGTGCCCACCCGCAGGGGCACTGTAAGGAGCATCAGCATGAGGAAATGGGAGGACCAATGGCAAACTATGCAGTCTGCACAAATGGTTATTGGGGCAAGCCCTGGACTTACTGCGGCTGGCAGAAGTGAAACCCAGCCGAGCCTGGCGCCAGGTGCTCAGAGCCTGGCTGGGGAGACCATCCATGTGTACACAAGTGCGTGCATGCTCATGTCAGCCAATAAGTCTTTTTCATTGGTTGATTCTGTTGTACGTTATACCACTTGGCACCACTGTTCTCACCCTCACCTGATTCTAAGAGTCACTTGGGAGGCTAGTTTAACAGCCTTGAAGGTTTAGAGTCCATAGGTCTGGGGTGGGCCCAGGCGCCTGTGTTTTCAGCCAGAGTCCCAAGAGATGCTGAAGTTCACGCATGTGTGAGGACCTTGGTCATCCACCAGCTCTGTCCAAGAGCTCAGAAACTTCAGCAAGTGATGGTTTTACAGATTATGGGGCCTGTTTTACAGATGAAGAAACTGGGCTTTCCATGGAGAACTTTGAACTTTGTCCACAGTCACACAATTCTGAGCAAGAGCCCGGTGTCTGGTGAACTGTGGGTAATGCAGGAGGCGCCAGTTGGACTCCAGTGGATTGAGATCAGAGGGGTGGGGAGGAAGGGCTTCCCGGGGGAGGCAAAACTTGGGCCAGGTCTTCAAGGTGGATGGGATCCACCTAAACCTAAAAGAACCCACAAACAAAGCATAGGGTTGAATGGAGTAATACTGGAGGGAACGAGGAGGCCCTGGGATGCATGCATGAAAAGAAGAGAAATAAAGTGGCAGAGACTGAAGACAGAGGCAGACAAGCGTAATGAGCATTGGATTCCAGGTGGGACTATTTAGAGATTCTCCGAGCAGCTGGGAGCCTCCACTAGTTCTTGAGCTGAGGGTGACATGGCAGGGAGTGGGCATTACAAGAAACAAGCTTGGCAGCGGTTGGCATGGCCTTGTTTTGTGATGCTGCATGAGTGAAACGTCCTAATCAGGCAGTGCCGTATCCCCAACCCTGTGCTCTTGGCCGACACTATCGAAGTGTAAGCGGAATTGCAATGGGAGGTTGAGGGAGATGGAGGCTGAGGGAGGCCCTGGGGCACGGTCTGGGAAGCCCACAGTTGAGAACTGTCTCTCTCCTCCCTCGAGGCCACCCCGCGACGCCTGATGTGGATTTGAATGCTGAGTTTTTCTTCTAGCTGAGAACAGCTGATACTAGATGCCATCTTGTAGTCCTGGAAGTCAGCACTGCTGCTGCGCCAGCATCCGTCAGCCGCATGGAATTAGATACAAATTGGGTCCACCCAGGTTTGGAATAAGAGCTTTACTTTCAGCCTCTGGCACCCACTGTATTCCACTGGTTTAGGGGTGTCAGGGGAGGCCCCGCCCTTCACCACCTCCTTCCGGCCTCAGTTCCCTTCTGTGAAACGAGTTCCTGCAGCTCTGATGATCCATCTGTTGAAAGAGGCTGGTGTCTCTGATTGCTTTGCTGTGGGTCCTGGCCTTGGTTTCCTTATCTAGAAAGTGGGCTTGCATTTGCATGTGCCGGGACCTGTAAGGACCCATTGTGAGCTTTTGGTTTTTGTGCAGGATCCAGCAGCCTCCCCTAGCACTTTGCAGATCTTTAGGGGGCTGGGGAGAATTCACTTCAGTCATTTTTGGAAGATGCTCAGAGAGCATGTTTAATAAAAATTGATTTCCTAAAGCTTGGGGGCTCATCTGTCAAAAAAAGGCAGAGCTTTGTAGAGCTTTGGCCATTTGGGGGGAACTGTGCTCAGATCCTGGGAACACATCCCCTCTCTCTAACAGAAATTAGGTAGGGCCCATACTTCCTCTGCCGACAGCCCTGTCTGTGTCCTAAACGTCTGCCATTGCTCTATCACCCTCACAGCTACAAGGTAGAAAATATTTACTGCTACACTGAGTGTCATCAGAATCCTGAGCCCTGCATGTTCCATCTGACAAATAGACACAATGCCAGGCCCTGTCAGGAAGCAGGCCCTCAGCAGCAGAGGAGCAAGCAGACAATTATAATAGGGGCTGGTGAATGTGGTGTGGCTCACAGAGCCCAGGCATGGCACTGGGGTGGTCCTTGGGGCCTGTGTCCTGGGGTATTGCCTGTGAGTTACTTTGTCCTGGGGTATTGCCAGGCTAAGGGAAAAGCATGCGCTGAAGTATTGTTTAGGATTCCCTGGGAATCTTGGGTGGGCTCCAGATGGTGGAGGGCACCTGAAACTTGCTTCCAGATAAACGTCCACACAACAAGCCACTTTGCTCTGAAACATGGGCTTGGGTGGCAGATATTGCTAGTCGATCACCATCTCTGTCTTGCTAAATCTCAGCCTGTTTCATTCTGCAGGCACCACACTCTCCTTGAGCTAAATTTCTAAGTAAGGTGAGGTAAGGGTGGAGCTAGGAAGGAAAATGAAGGTTCTTCCTTATTGAAGAGAAACATGTTTAAAAGAGGAACAATGAGAACAGGAAGCCTGTTTACAAACATTTTTTGAGTTAGGAGTTTGCACACACTGTAGATGGGATTTTATGCCCACCTTACAGAGGGTAACACTGAGGCTGAGAAAGGTGACTTTCTCAAGATCCTATAGCAAAGAGTGCCCTGGCTGGTTTCCATGGAGCTGCGACTTGCCACAGAGCTCTGGTGACAGAATTGGGAGTGGCTGGGCTCTGAGCAGGCATTGGGCCACAAGCATGTCATTAATGGGCCTTGTCACCCAGGGCCTGTCTCTTTCCAGTTTCTATAGCGTGAAGGAGGGGCTGCTCTCCTTTTGCTTTTCACAGCCAGTGAGAGGAGAGTGGTTTAGGGTTCTTAACAGCTTAAAAGGGGGAAGTTTGAGGAAATGGAAACCGAGCTTTTATTTTTTCTCATGTCTCTTTTTTTTGTGGCCTCCAGAAATAATCCTGGGTTCTGCAGAGCCTGCCTCAGGATCATGGTTGACCCCACCCCACCCACCCCCACTTCCGGCAAAACCAGGCTGAGGGCTGGCGTGGTGGGGAAGCTGATGGGGAGAAGAGTGACAGGCTTGTGGCTGGTGAGTCAGTGCCTGGAGACCGTTGCCTGCTGACTCACCACCCTGTGCCTGAAAACAGGCCCCTGAGTGCCCAGTAGACATCATGGCGGCCCTCCCCCACCTCCCTAATCCACTCCTTTAGCTAAGCTTTGGTTATGGCAACGTATGTTGGAAATCTACTAAGTGGCATTTGGGGTCCAAGCCCCTTTAAACGGGATCCAGAAGGTTTGACTGTTCCTGGATCCCCGCCTTCCTCCAGAGTTCAAGGCCAGCCAGGCTGAGGGGCCCAGCCTGAGGGTATCATGAGACCTGCTCCTTGAAGCCTCTCTCATTCCCCCTTGACCCAGACGCATGCTCCTGTCTTCCTTCTGAACTTGTAGAATAATTTCTGTGTTACTTCGATAAAACAATCCCCTCTCCCCATCTCTGGACATTAGCACCTTGGGCACGAAGGTGACCCCATGCCCCCTGAAGTGGGCCTGGGCCAGCTGTGCAGTAGGTGCTCAGCCACCGTGGGACAGTTGGGACTTTTCTTCCTGACCAGCTCCAGGTGAGTAAGGGCCTGCTCAGTGTGGGGAAGTGACTCGAATAGCATCAAATGCTGACCCTGTTCTTTCAAAACCCACAGGCCTCACCCATGGAGGGGTGAGGGGTCTAGCCTTGACACACAAGAACATTGTCTTCTCTGTGTCACCAGTGTTGTGGCCCTTGGCCAAGGGAAAGGCGTTCTGGCCACCCATCTCTGGCTGGTCCCTCTTTGCAGCTGCCTTCAGTTCACCTCACCGGGACTCGGCTCATGAGTAGGAGCTTGGGCTGCGTGGGGGGGGGGTAAAGACTCAGGCTCCAGGCCCCCACTAGAAAAACCCCATTAGCAACTACTTACAGGGGAAAGCCCACCATGGGCCCTTGAATCCCCTCCCAGAGTGGAAGGGGTTAGCCAGGTGGTCGGGTACAAGCGGAGGCTTGCAGCTGAATGGGCTGAGCCTTCAGTGGGGCAGCACAAAGCTCTCGGGCTCCCACCACCCTCAGGATAAATCGAGGTTCTAACCCTGGCCTCCAGGCCCCGACTCCTCTTCAGGTCACTCTGTGCCCCATCCCATCTTGCACTGTGTCCCACACTGGCCTTCTCTGTTCCTTTACCATGCCCAATACGGCTCCCTTTGTACACGCTGTTCCCTGCTCTGAGAACACCATTCCCCCAGATGTTTGCCAGGCAGATCTCAGTTTCAGTGAGGTTAAAAGCCCAGACCTTGGAGCATACCCTGGAGCTGATTGATCTGGGTTCAAACAAATCCCAGCTGTGTGATTTTGGGGCCAGTGGGTTCACCTCTCTGGGCCTCGTTCCTTCATTCAGGCTGCTGAAAGGAATAAATGAGTTGGTGCCTGAAAGGCCTGCCCAGAGTAAGTCCTCCGTGAGTATCTGCCACTATGAAGCGTCACCTCCTCAGAGGGGCCTCTCTGACTCCCCACACCCCCGTCACCTCCACCTTATTCTGCTTGGTTGTCTTTTGCATGCTGGCCCCAGTCATGACTATTAATTCACGTATGTGTTTAGTGTCTGTCTCCCCTTCTGGAATGTCAGCTCCTCTGGGCTCACGTCTAGTGTCCCCAATTCCTGGAGCCGTGCCTGGTACCTAGTAGGGTAGGTTGTCAGTAAATGTTTATCCAGCAGTCACTGCTTGCCAAAGCTACCCTTGCTCTGTTTTGTCCCTGGACATCCAAGATGTAAAGGGGAACCACGTGGCCTGCGTGACCCAGCTGAATCGAACTAGACCCAGCTCTCTGACTCCTAGTCCACTGGCCTTTCCCCTGACTCCACGGCCTGCTCGGTTAGTGCCTGGGCCCCTCGGTTTTGGACATGGCATGTGCCGAGTTCGCCCCCACCTGGGAGGGGAACACCTGACCATCTGGACCCCACCCCTCCACCCTTCCCCAGGCCCAGCCCTGCCACAGGGGAGCCTCCCCGGGCCTTTCCCCCACTTCCCCACCATAGTTTTCATGTGCTGCTTTATATTCCATCTCTGCTGCCTGCCTGGGCTTTGGGTCAGAGCCTGCCACCTCCAAGGAGATAAGAAAAATATTTGGACCCAGTCCCCAGACCTTTTACCTGCAAGTGTTTTTGTGAGGGGAAGAGGACAAGGTGGCTGTACTTCGGGCCCACATCCTGTCTCCCCCACCCCGTTGGCATTGTTCCAAAGGCCAGTTATTTGCAAAACTGTCTACTTTCACCCACTTTTTTCTTTGCAAACCACAGACCAAGAAGTATAACCTGCTCTGGTGGCTCCCTGTGTAGAGATCACCTTCCCCTGGGGTGGTGTAGAGTCAGGATTTGGGTGCAAATGCTGGTACACCGCCTCGTAGCTGTGTGACCTGGGCCAGATCCTCCTCCTCTCTGAGCCTCAGTTTCCTGATCTGTGAAAGGGGAGGGTCCGTGAGACTTGAGGAGAAGTAAATACATCTGTAGGTTGATGGCTGAACCTGAGCCTGGCAGGTGCTCTCAGTGGAGGTGGGGTGTCTCTGAGGGTAGACCTGAGCTTCTGTGGGGTAGCGGGTTGCAGTTAGATTGGGGAGGGGAGGACCTTGCCCACAGGCATTGAACCCCAGGTTGATAACAAGCCCTGTCCCCAGAGATGTCATGCTGAAAACAATTCCCCAAACAGAATTCACTTTCACTAGGATCAGAATATTATTGCTCATTGTTTTGGCTTTGTTCTGGGCAAAACAATGCCAGGCTTCCTGGATGACCTCACCCGGGTGAGCCATCGGGCCTGTGAGACTGGGCTGGTCAGCATGTCCACGCGAGCCTGTCCTGCCCTTGGCCGTGACCACCTTCGGTGAACTGGGGGCAGTGATATGACCAAAGGGGACAAACTGTGTTTGTATTTGGCCCATATAGTCTTTTAGAAATTGAACACGTGCATCTGCATACATCTCAGATTGCAGCCTGTCTTGAGAAATTGGAGGATCTGGCCCGTGGGCCCCAATCCCAATAGCTGGAGCTGAGTGCTGTCCGTGGCTGGAACCTGTGCTCCCTTTTGCCGCAGTCCCTACTCGTCCCTGTGGCCTCCCCACTGTACTCCTGTCCTTTGCCTGCCAGGCCCCTGAAGGCCTTTGAGCTTTGAGGGCTTTGAGCTTGTCACGTGTGAGTTAGCCTGAGTTAGGGACAGATAAACAAGATTGAAGGATACAGACCACATGACTCAATAAGAAAAAGGAAAAGAACCTTTCTTTGATTAATTTCTACTTTCTTTTCAAAAACAGCTGCCCTACGGAGAGGGTGAAATAGTGCCCTTAACACAACTCACTTTTCGTAGTGCTTAATTGTTAACAGCTTCCTAGGCCAGGATGGTAGGAAAGAGCATGAGTGGCAGACATGAACCTGTCCCTTGCCTGGAATCTGTGGAGACAGTGCTCACAGGAGCCCTTTCAAATCTAGCAGGGACGTCTGGGAGACCCTCCCTGTTTGTGAGAGGAAGCCTCCGGTCCGTAGCTCCATCTGTCCTGCCCTAGTGCATGTGGTTTCGTCAGCCCACCCAGCTCATGCCTGTGGCCCTGGGCACTGACTGCTGAGGTCCCCAAGCCCTGCCCTGCCCCTTCTCTGTCATGTGGCCCCTCACTTCCTGTTTGCCCTTTCCTACTTCCCTAATTTGTCAGCCTAGTCCAGTGGCTTGAAGTTGGCTTAAAGGCGCCAGACCTGATTTCACTTTGTGACATTGCTTAAGTCAGTGATCCCAAGCAGCCAAGTGGTTGAGAACATGGAATTTAGAGGCCAAAACAGACCTGGGAGCCATTTGAAGCTCCAGTGGCTTTTTATTTGCTGTGTGACCCTGGGCAAGTGACTTCACCTCTCTGTGCCTTATCAGCAAAACAAGAGATGGTTACAACACCATGGAAGGGCTAAGAAAATGTTCATAAAGACTCAGCACATTGCTAAATAAATGTGCGTGCAGTCAGTGCCCAGTAAATGCAGCCTACTTTCTTTTTCTTTTTTTTAAACACTCCAGATACAATGCTTGCCACATAGTATAATAAAATCCCAATGTAGTCAATTATTTTCTTCTATAATAGTTAATATTTATTTGATCACTTAGTATGTACCAGGCCCTATTCTGAACATTTTACAGTCATCATCTTATTTAATCTCTGTGAGTTTTAGTTTTACCCCCATTTTTTTAACCAGGGAGGAAACTGAGGCATAGAGAGGGTTATTACTTGTTTTGGGTCACACAGCATAGTCATAGCCTCAGTAAGCCCAGAATACTGGCTTTGGAGTGGATGGGGAGACCAGAAAGGGCAGACAAGGCGTCCAGCTGTGTGCTTCATTTTACCACCAGCCCAACAGGCTGGGGGTCATTCAGGCCACTGCCTTCTCCACCTGTAAAAAGTGTCTGTCATCCAGGTCTGCCCCCATTCTGGGATGCTGGGAGCCTCTTGCCTTATCCCCCCAGAGGTTTGCTGGGAACAGTGACTATCCAATCGGTCTTATAGGCCAGCTGTGTGGTAGGCCCTTTTGGAGTGTGTGTGGGGGGAGGGGATGTATTCCAAAGAGAAAACAGGAAAAGTACCTGCCCCCTTATTAAAAAACATGGTAGAAGCTCCTGAGTGGTTAAGTCAGTGACAATGAAAGATTCAAGTCGTTGTTCTCTACCAGATTGCGGTGAGGGAAGTTGATTATTTACTTGAGAAGGTTCAGGTTGCAGGGGAAGCTGAGGCAGAGAACCCCCCAGCACCTGGGCAGCTTGTCCTGGAAAAAGAGGCCGGGGCCTGGTTTTCCCAAAGCCTTGGACTGAGGTGGCAGATGACGGGGAAGGCAGCTGCAGCGGCATCTATAACCCAATTCAAGGCCCAGATGGCTGGCCCATGGGCACCTGGGGACAGAAGAGGTGGGAGGGCACAGGAGGCAGGCAGGACGCCCGGTCCCCCGCCCTGCACTGCTGCTCCCTCTGTACCTCTGCAGTCCGTGCCCCTCTGGCTTCAGTGTCCCCATCTGCAAACAGTGCAGAGGCCTCATCCACTCTAAGCTTTGCTCCATTGCCCTAGGCCACGGGTGGACCAAGGCAGGAATTCTGGCTCCGGTCTTCCCTGCTTGAGCCTCAACTTCTCTGACTGTAAAACTGAAAGTCCATCTGCAGTAAGGGTCTTTGAGGAGTGAATAGAAACTGGTTACAGACAGCTCAGCACAGAGTAAGTACTGGAAGTTTTCAATTGGGGGAAGCAAAGGAACATCTTCTAAGTCCACAGCGTTGCTGGCTGCAGGTTGAATCTGTTTGCGTACGTGCCAAAGCTGACCAAGTGATCTGCACGTCAGCCTTCAGGCACAGCCGGTTCTGGCCTCGGCCCCTGGAACAGAGACAAGTGGAGTTTCAGCTGGGCAAGGAGGGAGCCTTCGTTCTGGAGCCTTTGTATCAGAGCCGATTCTAATCACCTGTAGCTGTAATAACCAAAGAGGAAGCTCTTAAAATGGGGAATTATGTATCACCATCGCTGCAAAATAGCCTTGGGCCCAGCGCCAAGGAAAACAACTCTCGGCAGAGGCCAGCAAGGCAGCGGGCTGCTGGGACGCCTGTGGAGGGAGCTCGTTCCTAAGTGCTGACTGAACCATGGGGCGGGCTGTTGAGGGTGACAGGTGACAATCAGTGGGCCTCATCGAGTGTTGTCTGAGATCAAGCTGGGCTGGCAGAGGGACAGCAGAAGCAGAGCCAAGAATTTGGGCACGTCATGTTCACTGTCACTACCAGCTTCTTGACCTTGGGAGTGTCACTTGGCTTCTCTGGGCCTTGCTGATTTCACCCTGAGTAGGACTAAGCCTTACATACCCCAAGGTCAGAATGGACCCGATAATAATTATAGCAGTAATAACAACAGTAATACTAGCAGCTACTATTTAAGGAGTACTTGCCACGTGCCAAATACTGTTCTAAGCACTTTCCATGCACCTCTCATTCAGGCCTCACAACATCCCTATGAGGTGGGCATGATTATTCCCATTTTACAGATGAGGACACTGAGGACCAGAGAGGTTGAGTAACTTGCTTGAGGCGCCCCAGCCAAGAAGTGGCTGTCAGCTTCCAGGCTAGGGCTCACGCTTTGATTCCTGCAGGGGCCAGGCTGCTACCAGAGGGCCTGGAGGAGCCATGCAGGAAGCCCGAGCCTGAGAAGGGGATGAACTAAAGCAGTTCTGTGGGGCCAGTGTCCCAAGGAGAAGGAGCCTGCATTGGGGGCCTCAGTAGGCTGTGGGGAGGAGCCGGTGTTTTCTTCTAGGAGTGATGGAAAGTTGGGTGGGAGGGCTTTATGAGCTGAGTATGCTTTATAAATTGCCTTTAGCTGCCATGTTGAGAATAGATTGGGGACGTGGGTGGGCAGAGTAGCAGCAGGCAGGCCTGTGAGGAGGCTGCTTCTGATGCCCGTGTGAGGGCTGCTGGGGCCTGGAGCACAGTGGTTGCCATGGTGATAGAGAGACGTGGGTGGATGCCAGGAATGTATGGGAGGCAGAATCCACCCTATTGCTGCTGTGGGCTTCTATAGGTGCGGGGCTGGTCAGACACCCCAGAGGGGCTTGGAATGAGCCCCTGAGAGGGAATTGGGGTCCTTGCACCTGGGTGTGATCTCAACCAGGTGTGAGTGAGCATTGGGTGACACCATGAAGACTGGCTTGGACTGAAGAAGCCAGAGGCAGGGCTGCTGGCTATGTGTTCTCGAAGGGCAGATAGGCTTGTGATCGCAGTAGCCACAGGTGGGACAGGTGATGGTGACGGAGGAACACAGCTCAGGATGCACCCTAGGAATGAGAACCGGGGAGACCCCCACCACACCAGGCACATGACACGCCCTGGCTCTGCCTCATTTAGGCCCTACCCCCAACCTAGCTTGGCTACCGAGGGTCGGGAAGATGGGGTCCTGAGTGTAGGGAGGGAGCCCGAGGCCTCACCTTGTAAGAAAGCAGAGCCTGGAACAGAGGGGGTTCTCGGATTTTGTTGCTCCCCCCTTTCTCCATGTTTCTAGAGTGTTCTCTGAGTGCCAGTGTGGCAAGTGGGTCTGGGGCAGAGCTAGGACTCTCAGGGTAGCTACAGGGAAGCAGACCCCAGCTCCTAGTGGGGAAGAGCTTTGGCCAGTCCCAGCTGCCTATGTGAGCAAAAGCTGGCCACCTCCCCTTGTCTGGCTGACCTTGTGAAGTGCTTTCCAGCTCTGAGATCCAAGGAGAGGTTGAGAGGGCGGAACCAATCCTTGTCCGTGAGGAGGCTCAGGGGTCATTCCCTGAAAAACATCTTCACTAGGAGGGAGTTAAGTCCCACATCCTCCAATTATGCTCCCATCCAGCCGGCCCACAATGGGCTGCTCAGATAACCATCGGGGGTTGCACAAATTAACGCTGGAACAATGCTGGCTGCTCGGGCTATTTTTACAGTAGCCATACGCCCGGCTGAACCCCCGCGTCGCCCCGAGGGAGCAGGGCAAAGAAAGGCCATGCGGATGCCGCCACCAGTCTGCACTCAGGGAGACAGAGGAAGGGCTCAGTGAGCCGTCCGGTGGCTCCAGGAAGCCTTTTCTTGGTCTGCTTACCACCAGATAGGGAAACAATCGGGGTCCCCCACCCCGAGCCAGGGAGAGGAAGGAGGCGTGGGGGAAACAGGGATTCTGTTGTGCTTTTTTGTGCCTCTGCTCTTCAGAGCATGGCCCCTGTGGGCCTGGCTGCTGGGGCCAGGCCAACACGTCCCCTCCACACCCCAGGTCCTCAGGCAGCTCTCACCTTGCTCTGCCTTGGGTCGTCTTCTGGGCCAGGCAGTGCAGGCTGAGTGACATGCTGAGTCCTGTGGTTGGGAAGTGGCCTGGCCGAGGTTTGCACGTAGCACCAGCTGTTTGCAGATCCCGCTCTGGGAACCATCTATTCAACAGTTCTTGTCTCACAATCTGTTGTGCACCAGGCTCTGGGCACACAGCAGTGGACAAGGCAGGTCCTTGTCCCCTGGAGGTGCTTCTCTGGTCAAGGAGGAGACCATTAACAAGGAAGCAAGGACATGAATGAGACATTCTCAGGTAGTGCCAAGCACTTTGACAAGACAGGCTCAGATGCCCACTAGAGATGGCCTGTGAGCCGTGTGGCAAGCTGGACTGGGTGTGCCATGTGACAGGGCCGCATCTGCTCCAGCTGCCGGTCACCGAAAACAGTGTGAGCCAAATGTGGCTCACCGACCTTCCAGTTTTTCAACAGAACCTGGAAATCTCGACTTTTCTCTGAAATCTGATATTCAATGTTGACCACCAATTTGGATCATGAAGACAGGTTGTGTCCCAGGCTGCTCGGCTCTGAGTCAGTCACCTTAGCCATCATCCTTCTCATTCTGCAAGTGAAGTAACAGGCTCAGAGGGGTGGGTAGGCCCACAAGCTGTGGTCCCCCAGCTCGTCTGTCTTTCGTGGCCCTCCGTCACATGGAGGTAAAGCCTTGAAGGCACCCTCTCCCTCTGGCTGGGACTCATGAGACTCTTATCCTCAAGGGAGAGTGAGGACTCAGGGACCCGAGGAAGTACAGAAAGAAGGGGCTCTGCACTGGCTGGTGGCAGATGTCCTCTAGAGTGGGGGCCAAGCAGGGGTGGGCTAAGAGTGACCATAAACAGCTCCTGGGGGGTAAGGAATTTGACCTCCTTGGGGTCTCCTATTGCCAAACCCAACAGGGAGTCAGAGAACAAGGGAGCCTGGATGACACGGGGTTCAGAGCAAGCCAGAGAATGGGCATATGGAGATTAACTGGCTTTCTCACATATTCTTCACTAGAGCAAATCCCTTATTTTTCATGCTGCAGAAATGGGACTGGTTAATGAATTGTGAAGATAGCATCCATTTTCCATACTTGGATGGAAACCCCATTTCAAATGTTGTTTTCATTCCAGCCTGAAACCCTGTTCCTCTTTTGTTTTATGTTTATCCATTCTTTAAACAGGAACAGGCACCTCCCATGCGCCAGGCACTGTGCTGGAAGCACAAGTAAAATGGGAGCTGTCGCTTTTCTATGCAAATTCGAAATTTGGAAAAGGTGATCTGTTCATTTCTAGAAAATTCAGGCAGGTGTTATTTGGAAGGTGCCTTAGAAGTGCCTGGGGTGAGTCGTATTTTGTAGAGATGTATGCCAGGGCTGGGCTGGCTTCATACGTACCTGCCTGCAGGTGCAGAGTGACATTTGACATTCGAGGATGACAAACATGGCGCCCTGGTGCTTCTGTTCAGCAGTTGCCTGAGGAATGGAACCTGTCAATTTCTGAATCATTGGGTTACCCGATTACCTAGAGGGGGTCTGAATCACTCAAGATGTTGTCAGATCAGTGGCCAGATGAGGGGATGGCAGGCCCCCTGCCACAGGCCTGGACAAGGCCCCCTGTCAACTGGCTTGTAGGTGAGAAGGGAGAGGTTGTGTTGAAGACACACAGGCTGCCCCTTACCAACCGTGCATTGGGTTGTGCTTTGTGCCCCATAGAAAACGAGGAGGAGATGGCCACCAAGGAGAAGCTGCAGTGTCTGAAGGACTTCCACAAGGACATCCTTAAGCCATCCCCAGGGAAGAGCCCAGGCACGCGGCCTGAGGATGAGGCTGAGGGGAAGCCCCCGCAGAGGGAGAAGTGGTCCAGCAAGATCGACTTTTTGCTCTCCGTGGCTGGTGGCTTCGTCGGCTTGGGCAACGTCTGGCGTTTTCCATACCTCTGCTACAAAAATGGTGGAGGTGAGTCTAAGCTGGGCAGAGTGAGTACTGGAGGAGGGTGGGGCCAGAGTGAGGGTGGCCTTTTGTGCCCTGCTTTCCCTAGTCCCCACCTTGTCCTCGGGTCAGCCTGCTGTACCCTGTCCCCCCTCCACCCCACCTCAGAATCAGGAGAGGAGCATGACTAGGAATCAGGTGGCCTTCTGTCAGGGACTTACTGTGTTACCTTGAGCAGATCCCTTACCCTCTCTGAGCCCCCAGTTTGCCATCTCTGAAGAGGGGTGATGAGGCCAGGCCCTTGTCTCTCAAACCTCAGACACTCATACACCCCCTTCATAAATTCCCCGGTATCTATGTGCCTCCCAACTCCTCCTTACTTTAAATCTTTCCTAACATTTGCTTTGGCTTTTCTAACTTAAACCAAATGCAGTTCAAAAGCAAGCTTTGTGGGGGCAGCCGGTTAGCTCAGTTGGTTAGAGGGCGGTGCTCTTAACAACAAAGTTACTGGTTCAATCCCCACATGGGCCACTGTGAGCTGCCCCCTCCACAACTAGATTGAAACAACTACTTGACTCAGACCTGATGGGTCCTGGAAAAACACACTTAAAGTAAATAAACCTTAAAAAAAAAAGAAAAAAAAAAAGCAAGCTTTGTTTCCCCTCATAAATGGAAAACCAGTATCATTTGCCATAATGGAAATGTATCCAGGAAAATAAATACAGTGAAGATATTTTTTTTCTTTTAAACATTTTTTTCTAGTTTTTATTGAGGTATAATTGACATACAACCTTGTATTAGTTTCAGGTCTATAGCATAATGCTTTGATATATGTATGTAGTGCAAATGATCACCACAGTAAGTTTAGTCAACATTATCACCTCACAGTTACACATTTCCTTCTGGTCATGAGAACTTTTAAAATTCCTCTCTTTCAAATATAGTATTATTAACTATAGTCCCCATGCTGTATATTCCATCCCCAGAACTTATTTATCTTACAACGGAAGTTTGTACTTTTGACCACCATTACCCAATGAAAATATTTTTTAAATGTAAGGTCTCTTTGGTTGGTTTGGGTTTTAGAGTTTTGTCTTTTTGTTTTTTTTAACCTGCTGACGGCTAAGATCTAGATTCCTCTCTTGTTGGAGGTGTTCAGATCCGGCAGCACACGCTAGGGACTTTCTTGCTATGAAGAGGGGCTTGAAGAGAACCGGGTAGGGAGACCTGCCCACAATCAAGGGCTTATCTGTCAGCAGAGATTGGCGTGCCGCGTACTGCCGCCATTAGGAGAAACACCTTTCGGGAAATTCTGCCTTAGAGCCTGGTTTCTTAACTTTTTGTAGGTCTCAGGCGCCTTTCGGACTTTGATGAGTGTCCTAGACGCTCCCCAAAAGAAAGCACATACACATAGACTCAAGTTGCCCACAGTTTCAAAGGGTTTATGGACCCGCTGAAGCCATTAGTGTATACCAGGTAGGAACCCTCGCCCGACTCTTTGCCCCTCACTTCTCCCCTGGCTCCCACCCCAGCTGGAGGTGCCCCCCCCCCCGCCTTTTGCTTCTTATCACCGCACCCTTCCTAGCTAGTTCTTCCCAGCCTCCTGCCTTGGGCAGGTCTGGAGACAGACAGGTGAAGCCTTCAACAAGGAGGTCAGGTTTGAGATGGGTCTGAAGGGCTGAGCAGTCCTCATTCAGATGGATGATGTGGGGAAGGCAGGCAGGCAGTTGGCACAGCTTAACCAAAGGCTCAGAGGCTGAAAGCACCTGGTAGATTTGAAGAAGGTGAGAGGGCACCTGGAAAGGAGATGCCAGCTGGACCAGGTGGGCAGGGCCTGGAGAATTTTCAACCAGGTCCAAGAGTTTGGCCTTTACCCTTCACGTCCCTTGCGTCCCTCACTCATTCTCTCTGATTCCATTGGTTGGGAGGGCTTGGGAGTGAGCAGCTGCAGCCTTGGCCCCCTGTGACAGCCCCAGTCTGACCCTCACCCCACTTTGTTCTCTCTGCAGGTGCATTTCTCATACCATATTTCATTTTCCTGTTTGGGGGCGGCCTGCCTGTGTTTTTCCTGGAGGTAATCATAGGCCAGTACACCTCTGAAGGGGGCATCACCTGCTGGGAAAAGATCTGCCCCTTGTTCTCCGGTGAGTATGGGACAAAGGTCACCTGGGGCCTGGTATTCATTAGTTCAGCAAATTTTTATTGAGTACCTGCTGTTTGCCAGGTACATGGAAGCATCATGCAATCACTTGACACAGTGCCTGACGAAAGGTAGCAGCCAGTACCTGATACGCTGCTCCCGGTAACTGCTCAGTACATGCCAGCTGTTCCCCCCTGTCTGGGTTGTTGAAGGATAGAGAAGCTAGCAGCTGCTTAGCAGTATCAGGCAGAAGATAAGCACTCAGATTCAGGAGCCTTTCGGTCTGGACCTGAGTCCCTCTTCCTCCTCTTGCTAACTCTTGTGACTTTGGGAAAGTCATTCAATCTCTTTGTGCCTCGATTGCCTCATCTATAAGATGGAAATATTAATAATATGCTTACTTCATAGGGTTACTATGAAGATAAAATGACATAGTCCCGTGAAAGTGCTTTGTACACATAGTAAGCCCCAAATTAATGGTAGCTTTATTATTATTATAACGTGAAATCCTATGCTTCATACCGAGTATGCATTCATAAGATAATACCGTTATGATTATAATTGGCAAGGATGGGAGGATGTGTGT
Organism: Rhinolophus sinicus; assembly: GCF_036562045.2. NCBI lineage: Eukaryota > Metazoa > Chordata > Mammalia > Chiroptera > Rhinolophidae > Rhinolophus > Rhinolophus sinicus. The sequence continues at coordinate 39,984,135 of NC_133759.1, forward strand.
CCATTGTCATCCATATAAATCCATCGATCCATTTATACATCAAACCTTTCTTCATTAAACTAGTCAGTATAGACTACCCATCTGTCTATCCATCCATCCATCATCTGTCCATTTATCCATCTACTTATTCATCCATCCATTCATCTACCAAACCTTCCAGCCAATCACAAGCCATCCATCCATCCATCCATCCATCCATCCATCCATCCAACAAATCAAATGTCCATTCATCAATTCAACATTTACCCATTCACCTATCTGTCGGTCCATCTAACCATCCATCTACCTATCTATTCATTGATCTATTCCCCTACACACATTCTTCAATTCATCCAAGCATCCCATTTATCCAACCATTCTTTCACCTATCCATGCATCCAGTTATCCATTCATTTTACAAATATTTGCTGGTCAATGTTGAAGGGCCCATTCTGGCCCCAGGCCTGGGGATGCCACAGCCTTCCATGTGAGTACGTGGAGGGTCTGGCCTCCCTCCTGATGCTTACCTTGCTTGTGCACCCCCACAGGCATCGGCTATGCCTCCATCGTGATCGTGTCCCTCCTGAATGTATACTACATCATCATCCTGGCCTGGGCCACATACTACCTATTCCAGTCCTTTCAGTCGGAGCTGCCCTGGGCACACTGCAACCACACCTGGAACACACCCTATTGTATGGAGGACACTATGCGCAGGAACAAGAGCCTGTGGATCACCCTCAACACCAGCAACTTCACCTCCCCTGTCACCGAGTTCTGGGAGTAAGACTGGCCTCACTAAGGAAGGAGGGAGGGTGTGGGTGGGGGCAGAGAGGAGAGCCCACCTCCTCATCTTCTCCCCAGGGATGTGGGAGTCACTGTCTTGGGATGGGTTTGGGGTTGGTGGGGGGAAGGTGGATACAGATTCGGAGATAAATCCATGTCTTTGGTCTCAGACAGGCCTGGAATCGAATCCCAGTTCTGCCATTTTACTGGCTGTTTGACCTTCAGCAAGTTTCTGCCCCTTTCTGAGCCTCAGTTTCTTTAACTGTCAAATGAGGGGAAGGAATCGTTCCTATACACCCATGGGATCTCTATGAGGATTATTTCACAAAGGCAGGTATATGTACTTACATTGTCTGAAAATGATATAGTTAGCATATCAAACCTCTTATTGCACAGAGAAAAATGCAATATGAAGCTGAAGTAGTTACTCAAGTGAAAAGGTAAATAGATAGAATGAAAATTATGTATCGGTCAGCTTTTGCTATATAACAACCATGCCCAAACTCAGTGGCTTTAAACAACAACTATTTATTTGGTTTAAGGTTCTGCTGATTGGCAGTTTGGGCTGAACTTGGCTGGGCAGTTTTTTTGGTCTTTGTTGGGCTCCCTGAGGGGTAGGTTAGCTATAGGGCTTCAGGGTAGTTTTCCTGGGAATTAGCTGGCTATTGGGTAGGGTGCTAGAGTCCATATTGTCTTATTACCCAGCAGGCTAGCCTGGGCCTATTCACAGGCAGCTTGGCATTCCAAAACAACAAACGGGAAACTTCCAGTGCGGGAACACTTTTCAAGCCTCTGCTTGCATCATTTCCATTAATGTCCCACTGGCCAAAGAAAGCCACAAGACTAACCCAGATTTAAGAGGTGGGGAAATAGATTCTGTCTCTCTATGAGAGGAGTGGAGAATTACGGACATTTTTACAGTTTACCATAATATAGTCAGGAGTATATACACACGACGAACACCAGAAAGGCAGAATGTGGAGGGGCTTGAAATCTGGGTATCTCTTAGCTACTATATGGGGAAATCCTTCTAACACAGTGCTTGGAGGCCAATCAAAAATATATTCATGCATTGCTTTCCTTGTTCTTCATGAGCTATTAAATGTGGGACCCCCTTGATCTGAGATAAGGCCTTGCATGGAGCTTGAGAGGCAGGGATAGGGACTACTGTTCCGGAAGTGGGTTAGCCCCTAATTATCAGGAGGTGATACTCCCTCTGTTCTGTGTGTAGCTTTGCTGTTTCCAAGGTGTCTCCCCGGACCTCTTAGACCTGGCCCAGGAACAGGCTGGTTGGTCCCAGCTATGCTTTTGGAAATCTAGAGCTGGGAAATCATAGGCAAGGTCGGTCAGCCCGTACTCTGGTGGTGCGTGTCCCTGTCATGACACGTGGACCTTTCTGTGTATGCTCCCAGGTCCCTGGGGCTACTTGGACTGGGGCCGGGGCTCTATATGTGCACATATTTTCCACTGGCAGACAAAGAGGGCATTACAAGCACATTCATCACCCCCTCAGCTCCCCACCCTGTGGAGAGCTGTGTTTACAGACAATGACATGCAGGCACTTCATTCTTCTCACTTGAATGGGGCCCGAGACCACAGCCCTGTCTGCTCTGCCGTTCCTGGCACAGCCTGATCGCCCAGGGCCTGCCCCACCCAGGACACTGGCACTCGACCAGCCCCTCGGGTGCCTGCTGAGGCCTCATTGTCTCGGGCATGGATTGACTGCCTGGCTTTGAACCCTCACTCGGCCACTTTTAGCCTGGGCAGGTGCCTTTACTTCTCTGGGCCTGTGTCCTCACCTGTACCTGGAGAGATCACAGTATCGCCCTCCCAGGTTGTAGGGTTGCCCTAACTTAAGGAGATCATGCATGGCCAGCCCTGAGAACCTGCATAATAAATATGGGCCATCATGATTTAGTGACCTCATAATGGGTAAAACTGCTCCCCAGCAGCCTTTGGCCTTCAGGTGGACTAAGAATGGCCCCCTGTCAAATGCCCATATGGTCCCCCCTTTTGCAAAAGGGCCGTCGTCTTTGCTTGTCTCCCTGCCATCTTAGGCCTGAGCATTCTTGAGAAGGAGCTCATGTAAGGATGAAGTCCTCCGGCTGTCCAGTCCTCACCCATGCCTTCTCCCCTGCCTATCCCCGAGACGGCCCTACTGGGGGATTCTAGGTGTCCTGCCTTCCAGACTCTCCTTTCTGAGTGCCTCAGCTCCCTTCCTGGCCCGGAAGGCATTAAGACAGTGTTTATCATTGCGAACTTCCTGGTCCTGCAGGCACCTTCCCAAGCCCCACATGATCCAGATGGACTTGCTCAGTCCGCAGAGTGCTGGCCGTCTGCCCAGTGCTCACTTCCCGCTTCAGCCTTCGCACCCCCTCCTCCTGGGTTCTAGCAAAGCTCTGTGAGTCCCACCTGAACATCCACAAATAACGTGCCCTCTTTCTAGAACCCTGTGGAGGACTGAGGTTCTCCTCTCCATAGAGGAGGAGGATGGAAAGCAGGCTTGGGCAAGAGGACCAGGCCTGCCGCCCGTGTGATCAGAGAGGCTAAAGCCAACGAGTGGGGCCGGGGCATTCCGCTCAGTGCAGCCCTGAGCCAGGCCCCATGGGTGAGAAGGGTCCAGCCGCCTGCCTTCAAGAGCCTTCCCTTCTCTTGGGCATGAAAGAGGGGAAATGAAGAAAGCTAACGTGGAGTGACTGACTCTCATAAGCATCGTGGTAGGGACTTACCTCTACCCTTTCAGGTCATCTTTGCAGAGCCCCTAGGGAAACTGTCTAGGAATCTTCCCAAACTCCTTTCTACCTCAAATCCCACATTCGATTCACAGGTCCTCTTGGCTCTCCCTTTAAAGTATATCCAGAGTCTGACCACCCTCCCCACTTACACTGCAACCCCCTTTCCCCCCCCTTGGGACCCCCGTCATCACGCTCCCAGACCCCAGCACTGGCCTCTCATTGCTCTCCCCGCTTTACCCTTGCATCTCTGCAATCAGCTGGGAATCCAAATATGTCATTTCTCAACTCAGAATCCTCATGGCTTTTCCCACGCGGTGATCTCACACAGCCCGCGAGGATTTGAAGTGTTTCAGCACAGTAAGGGTTCACTGAGTGCCGATCCTTCGCATTAATTCATGTCTGCGTCCCCTGGGCTGTGTAGCATGGAACAGCAAGTTTCTCCCACCCGAAAATGGAGGGGCCATGTGAGCTTGACTTTGAGGGATGAGTAGGAGCTCACTAGGCTGAAAGGAGAGAGAAAAGTCATTGTGGGCAGAAGGAACATCCCATGCATCCTGAAAGCACACAAGTGTTTGGGAACAGCACGTCATTGGTTTGGCCAGAGCATAGGGTACATGAGGCCGGTGAGAAGGACTGAGGGCTCGAATGTTAGCCTGTAAGCTTTGTGCTCCAGGAAGGGGAGCCATGCGAGGTACATGAGAAGGGGGTTGATGTGATTGAATGAATCTGTGATTTCTGGACATTGCTTAAGGAACACTCTGGTGGAAGAGAGGCTGGGACCTGTATTAGGCAACGACTGTATACAGGGCCTCAGTGGGCTCAGTCATCAGTAAATCTCCGTTCCCTTTGGGGTGAAACTTAGCTTATATAATTTCCCTTGAAAATAGCAACCAGCTCTGCAGTGACTAGCTCCAGGGTTTTCATCGAGAAATGCCCACTGGGACATTACTGAGGTATCACTGGCTGGTGCCCCATTGGGCTGCAGAGCAATGAGGATCTCTCAAAGGCCGATGTCCATTCCCCTCGAGCTGAAGCCCAATCCCTGTCATTATTTCCCTTCACTTCTCATACCTGCACCCGATAGATAGGTCCCTGAGCTGTCCTTCCCTTCTGCAAACGATGCTAATGGGTGCTCAGGAGCTCCCTGGGAATCAGGTTGAGGCACCATGGGAGCTGAGACTCCCACCTGGCCCTGGACAGGGAAGGAACTTGTGGACCATCCCTGCCCTGCTCCAGTTTTACAAGAGGATATAGTAGACAGCAGTGGGTGACGCTTCCATTCTTTAGTGCAGGGAGACTGACTCTGGCTCCCACATGTCCCAGCTGCATCACCTCAGTGCTGTCACTTCACCTCTCCAAAACTTGGAGATAGCATGGTCCCAAGACCTCACAGCCTGGCTTGAGTGTTCAAGAGCTAAGACAGGGCCTCTGGGCATAGCTAATTAGGTAGAACACTGATGACCAGAGCGGGTAAGTGACTTGCCCAAGGTTACACAGGCAGCTAGACATAGCAGAGTTCCCAGCCGTGGTCTCAGACAGTGGACATCACCTCCAGGATTGGTGTCCCCACAAGCTGTAAGTCCAGGGCAAACCCACGGTCACAGGTAACATCATGCCCTATGTGTGTGACCCCACTCTCAGCTTACGCATGGGGTCTTCTCTTGGCCTGGATTCCTCATGCCCACCCCGTCTGCAACACTAAAGTGCCGTTCTCAGCAGGAGCTGGTGAGATGCCCTTTACCAGATCCCCATGAAAGCCACCTGGGCTCTGGAGACAATCATTACATGCTGGCTTTATCTTTTAACTCTGAGTCGCTCTGTGATGGGGAAGCAGAGCTTCTTGCCCCTGGTCAACTTTGTCCTGCTCATCCTGCTCTGGGGTCACCTCTGTCCCGAGGGTCCTGCTTCACCCCCAGCCCTGGAAGACAGGCGGGGCCAGATCTGGCCGAATGCCCTCCATCAGGCTGGAGCCATGCCTTCCTCCCCGGTTTCTCCAGAGCCCCCAGGGAGCTCAGCATGTATCATTAGACTTTATTAGAATCAAAGAAATGAGTCATATTTGCAAACAAGCCCTGCTCAGCCAATCTTCCCTTGCAGCTGGAAGGGGGAGGCGGGGGAGAAAGCCTTGTGCGGCCCCATGCTCAGGGCGGACGGGCTCTTTTATAATTGTTGCTTCCACCAGTCTCTAGGGAAGAGCCATCGCCAATAAATGGCTGGCCGGCAGTCAAAAGGAAACGATTTGGCCCACTCGGAGGACGTATTTACATCTCTGAGTGCTGGCTGGACGGCAGCGGGGTGGCCGACTCAAAACAGACATCCAAGCAATTCTTTTTTGGATCCCACCCTGGAATGAATCATTACTATTCTTGGACAAGAATGCAGCTCACCTCTGCATCTCCTCTCTCTGTATGAGAGATACAGGGAAGTCTGGGATGCTGGGGCACCTCGTGAAGGGTAGCATAGGAACTGGCACATAGGTGGCTGGAACCAGGCCAAGGGTTGACTTTTATCTGGATAATTTCAGGTTAATTCCTGAACTTCTCTGAGCCTCAGTGTCCCCATCAACCAAATGGGTATAATTAATTTACTCAACTAATGTCTATTGAGCACCTACTATGTGCTGGGCACTATCCTGGATCCAGCAGTGATCAAGACATAGGCCCTGCCTCCATGGCGATGTCATTTTAGTAGGACAGACAGAGATGAAACAGATAACACAAATAAAATTATAATAGAAAAGTGATGATAAATGATGGAAAATAAAGCCAGGGCAGAGGAAAGAGAGTGACCAGGGATGCTTTTTATATAAGTGCCAGGAAAGTGGCATTTGAACAGAGATCCAAAGAAGGCGTGGCATGTCATGTAATGAGTGGCCCAGGGAACAGTTACTTCAAAGATCCTGAGGCAAGAGAATGCTCCAGCTATTCTGGGAACATTCCAGAAGCCCATGTGGCTAACGGAGGAAGTGAAGCGACCATGTGGGGGGATGAGGTTCAAGAGGGGACCACTCACTGTGCAAACAGCTTGTCCTACACATGTCCCATTTACACCTGTAGTTCCCAGCATTATAAGGTGTCTGGGTCTGAATGATATTTGGTCACTTAGTCAGGGAGGCCAAAAAGAGTGGGGCAAGTCGGGAGGGCCTTGTTGGCCTGGTAGGTGGGAGCCATGGGAGGATGTGGAGCAGAGGAGGGGTGACCTGACTTGGGTATTGAAAGATTAACGTGAACCGACTGGGGTGAGAAAGACCAGTGAGGAGGCTGCTGACGGAGCCCTGGTGTGTGGGGGCCTGGCGGGTGGTGACAATGTTGGGGAGTTGTGGCCGGATTTGGGGTAACTTGTGCAGTCTCCTGGCACCAATGAGGAACAGTGCACCATGGCCGTCCCTCTGGGGCATAGCACTCTATAGTTTACTGAGCACCCCCCTGCAGCATGGGGAAGGCCCAAAAGACCCCGGTCTGCTGCTTTGTGGCTGAGACCACTGGGATCTGACAAGAAAGGGACTGGTGGAGGGTCCTTTCAACAGGGTCCCCTCAAAAAGGGGTTCAGATGGACCCACAGACTCTGGTCTCCATGGCTATCATTGAGATGTTCTTGGAAAGGACGCCGGACCCTTTGGCCCCAAGCCCGCATCAGACTCTGTTATGACAACCCCTGATGGATGAGATATATTCATTCCATTCCTAGAATGTCTGCATAGTTCATTACAAACATTTTCTACAATTTAAAATAATTTGTATAAAGGTGATATGTGCACATTACATTCACCAACGGCTCCCTTTCCCCACCTGCAGTGACACAACCGCATCTTGTATGCCCTGCCAAAAATAGTCTGTGCATGTTCAAGCACAATGCATCCATCCCTTTTTACACAATAGGGAGCATGCCATGCGTGCTGTTCCTCGTCCTGCTTTGTCCACTTACTTATCTCCAGGATAGCGTTCCTTATCAGTACCCAGGGAGCTTTCCCGCTGTCCCACGGGCTGTGTAGCATTCACTGTGTCTTCTCTGTGCCTGCTCAGCCCCAGTTCATGGGCCATTTGGGTGGTTTCCAATCTTTTGCTCCTACAGACAACTGTGGGGTGGACCTTGCCTTTGGCCATATGTGACTGTAACTGTAGGGGAGAGTCTTGGGAGTGGAATTGCTGGGTCCAAGAAAACGTGCCTTAAAATGTCATCGGAGATCCTACAAGAAGATTGCCACCAGCAACGGAGAAGCACGTTATGACTCAGTTTCCTCGTTGTGGCTTCCATAACTGGTCAGTTGCCCAGAGCAAGCTGACGTGGCAGCCTGCCATCAATAGTGGGCACCACTGGTTTGCCCAGCATGGTGGTGGGAGAAGGCAGAAAGGTGTCAGTGAACTTACTGAGGGCTTGGTGCTGTCAGAATCCTGGCTCGGGGGTTTCTAGCTTCTCAGCCAACTTGCCCTGCAGGAGAAACGAAAAGGCCATCTTATGACTGGTCACCTCCTTAGCCTTAGCTGAGCCCCTACTGTGTGCCTGTCTGTGAGATTCTTGTCCTTGCGATGTGTAGAGTCTGGTAGGCAAGGCCAGACTTGTCACTCAAGGGTGACATCCAGTGTTAGAGGACAGGAAGGGACTCGACAGTTAGTCATCTGTGGAGCATCAGGGAAGGCTCGTCTGGAAGCATGAGGACGTGTGCTTGGCATTGGAGCAGGTGCAAAGGTGTAGAGGTGGAAAAGTGCTCTTGATGCTGCCCATTCACAGGGAAGCCTTGGGCCGCTGCCCAGCATGCCCTGGGCCTTCATTGAAGGTGCCGAGCTCTAGAGGCCGCACGGGGAAGGCCTTTTTGTTCTATAGCTGCTGCAGCCGCCAGAGCCACGTGCTTGGCAGGGCCCCAGCTGGGATGCAGTTGGCAGCCAGCCCTGCCTTATGGGGATGTCCATATCCCCCTGCCTGAGGCTCCAGATGACCCTGGCCCATACCATAGCAGGGACTGGAGAGATTCTTTTTAAAGTATTGGCTCTATTTTCTCTGAATCAGAGGGGCAGTTAGGTGGAGTCCAGAGGACACTGACTTTTGGAGCAAGACGGGTCTGGGTGTAGGGTGACAGCTCTGTCCCCTGCTGTCTGTGTGTCCGTGGGCAGTTGGATCCTCCAAGCCTCGTTTTCCCCATTTGTAAAATGGGACAGATGACTTCTAGTCATTTGAGATCAGATGAGATAAATTGAAAAGGTGTTGGTATTATCAAGATCACACACTGTCCTAGGTGCCAGTGGGGAGCCCATTGATGTTGGGGTGACCAGCAAGAAAAAAAACAAAGCTGCCCCTCCTTAAGGTTGTTAGTGGAAATATTTCATGAATTGGTCCAGAGTGACATGCCAACTTAACTATTCACTCCAGTTGAGTTCATTCATTCATTCATTCATTCTCTCAACTGGTATTTATTGAGGCTTTATTATGTGCCATGTGCTGTTCACACAGCAGTGAACCAAAGAAAGGCCTTGTTTGAATGCCAGTTGAGATGGGAATCTTGGATTTATTCAAGGTCCTCATGTTGAAGCTTCAATGGACAAAAAAAGAGACGCAATGAAACAGTGTCCTGGCCCAGTGGGCATTGCAAGTCCTGGAGCCCTGGCCACAGGGAACATTTGAGAGCCAGACGTAGTCTGGAAGGCTGTCCCAGTAGCATCTGGGCAGGAGCTGTTCATGTTTTACAGAAGAAGAAACTGAGGCACAAAGTCACACTCCCCTCTCTGCTCACAAGTGTGGCCTTCACATAGGAAGGCCGTACTCTTGAGCAGAGGGGAGTGTGACTTTGTGCCTCAGAAAGGAGCTGACTTTCATTAGAAGGAAACCCAGCTTCTCCCAGAGCAGCACCGTCACCCTGTGGTCTGCGGCCTGGAGATTCATTGGGCAAGTGCCTCCGGTGGACTGGTGTGCAGGGCTGACATCCCTTTGCTTGGTGTGGCTACCCTTGGTCACTGACGCAGCAGTCAGAGCCCTGGGACAATGGGGACAGCTTCTGGGCATTAGGTTGCACTGTCTTCTCAGCTGTCAGCTCCCTGTGCAGCCTTGTCCTGGCTTCAGATGGCTTCGGCCCCTCAGGAGTGTGTCTGTGAGTAGGTGCTTATGTGCGTCAGCAAGGTTCTTGGACTGCAAAGCCCCAGGCTGTGCCATGTGATGCTGGGCAGGCTTGGTGGCTGCCCCATGCTGAGTGTCCTTCAAATGGTCTACCTGCCTCCTTCTGAGACATTCATAACCCTGGAGGGGAAGGGGGAAACCAGCACTGCTTGGTTGCCAGGAGCTGCTCTGGGCCTCTCACATCCTGACAGGAATAGCTGCTAGGTTTCTCGAGGGTTGGCTGCAACCCCAAACCCTCTAGTTAGTACTTGCAGGTTTTCTCCTAACAACAGTCAGTGGAAGGAGGTAGATGGGTGTTTTACAGCTACGGATAGAACACTGCCCCCTTGAGGCTTATATTTTAGTGAGCTCCGGATAAGAAACGGGTGACTGAAATAAGAGGCATGGGACATGTTGGGGAACGGTAGCTATTCCCATTTTATAGATGAGGAGGCGGGAATCTGAGAGGTTGGGTAACTGGTCCAAAGCCAGTGATTACACAGTGGAGCCGAGTTTGAACCCAGGGAAGAGGGTCTGCTGACAAACAATCACATAGGAACCCATTTTACAGATGAGGAAACTGAGGCTTAAGGATTTACTTAACTTGCCTGAGGCCAGGCTGGGCTGAACCCAGGTTCGCCTGATTTAGGAGTCTGAATTTATCCCCTGGTTGACTTCCCTACAACTCTGTGACACTGGGGTTAACTGTTTCCTGAGATCAGTGAGGATTCCAGGGCCAGGAGAGGACATGTGATTCATGCAAATGCAACACCTGAGCCAGGATTTGAACCCCTGATGGAGTCCAAGCCTCGGCTCCCTCTGCCCTGGGGCTGGGCCCCACTTACTTGTGGCTCTGTTTGCTTCAAGGCGCAACGTGCTGAGCTTGTCTTCTGGAATTGACGACCCCGGCTCACTGAAGTGGGACCTTGCTCTCTGCCTCCTTTTCGTCTGGCTGGTCTGTTTCTTCTGCATCTGGAAGGGCGTCAAGTCCACAGGGAAAGTGAGTATTGCTTCTGTCCCTCCCCTGTCCGATGGAGATTGGCCCTCAGCAAAGAGCACCTCCTGCCCCACAGGCCTTCCTGCCCGAAACTGGCCCTGACCTAGGAGGAGATGTGGGCTGATAAGCCAATCCTCCGAAAGCAAGTAAAGCCCTGGTTTGTAGCATTTCCCCATTTTATGATGTAAAGATTCCCACCATGTCTGATTTCAAGTTTATTGATGGTTTAACAGCCAGTTTGCAGAATTCCCGATAATTGAACGGTCAGCTCTCTCAAGCCTGCACAAGCTCCCATATACCACTGGTTCCCATATCGACGTGTTGGCAGTAGTGCAGATGTTAGCAGATAAACAATGTTGGGGTCGTAACCAACAAGTGAGCTGGTAATGAGTGTCTCGGCAACTCTGTGCATTACCAGTTCTTACCCGACAACATGGTCCCTTGCCTCGCAAAGTGTGACTAGGTGCATCCACCCCCTGGGGGCTTGTTAGACACGCAGACCCGTGGGCCCGCCCGGAGACCTACAGTATCAGAAGCTGCATTTGAAGTAGCCCGAGATAATTCAAGTGCACACAGGTTTGAGAAGCACTGACGTGGACTTTTGCTCAGTCAAATTCACGGCATTATCTTACCACCAACATTTTAGCTGGTAACTGCGGCGTTGCTTCTTACGGAAAACTTTCACTGATGATTAAGTCATTTGCTCATAACCAAGACGTTAGTTGTTAACCAAAGTGTTAGCCGTAACTCAAATATTTACTGCTGATTCATATGTTTTAAGATGACTAGGATGTTAGCCATTAACCAAGGCGGAAGCTGATAATTAAAATGTTAGCTTATAATTAAGGTTTAAGATATATTGGCACTAATGAAAATGTTAGCCCACAACTCAAATGTTCTGTGTTAACAATTAAAGTTGAACAATTACCTGCGAGGCAAGACCCTGACTGATCTCAGGATCGCTCCAGTGACAAAGTCAGTGCAGATGAGTCTGCTGTCACAGGTGTGAGCCTGAGCCCAAGGCACTAAGCCAGAGTAAAGGTGTTGGCTTGATCTGCCTTGATGTGTCCCCTGATGTATCGTTTCCCCCTGTCATTTGCATCTTGATAGCGGGACAATCTCTAAGATTAAAAACTCCAAAGGTCAAAAGAGTACGTTAAAGTGACAGTTGAGGCACAGCAATGGGTGGTGGTGAAGCCATTTGGAGAAGGGGCCTTGTGTGCACCCGAATTTAGAATTAAGAATCATATTCTCCTCGGCTGAAAAGCCCCTTAGGTAAAATCGTGGCTCTGAACAGATCGCAGCAGTTACCTGCTGGGCGAGGTCTGGGACCCCACGGTTACAGAGGCAGAATGGGGCTGATGCTAGAGTGGGGGCCTGTGCGCCCATGCCCTCTGCCTGTTTCTCAGGGCAGAACCACGCGGTGATCCTAAACCCGATATGGAAAGGAAGCAGGCCTGGTTTTAGAAATCTCCACACGCACACCTCCAGGTTACACCATCCCCCCCAGGACCGGCAGGAAGAGGGCAGCTTGAGTTATTTCCACAGCTCCCTGGAGCTCATCCACCTGTGTTATTCCATTTCATTACCACCTCTCTTTTGACGATGAGGGGACTGAGCTGGGAGAGGTGAAGTGACTTGTCCAAGGTCACTCCCTCACCTCTGAGCCTCAGTTTGCTCATCTAGAAAATGGATGGCAGTGAAGGTTAAAACAAGGTGGGTTCAGCACCCAGCACAATGCTTGGCACAGACTGTGCAGTAAATGCCAATCCCTTCCTCACCGTGCCTGCGTTTCCCCACATAGACATGAGTCTCTCAAGAAGTTTCTATGGAGCACTGGTCCCGAGCAATGCTGGAGCTGTGATCACTTACTTAGACACTCATATGTATTTTGAGCCTCTTGATTTGCCAGGTACTGTTGAAAGATGGGGCTGAGGGATGTGTGGGGATCAGGAAAACAGACAAAAATCCCTGCGGTCCAAGAACTGACAGATTCATTGGTTAACGTGTAATAAGGTGAATGTGTATAATATATAGGAGTAAGATGGTGACAAAAGCTATGGGAAAGAATAATGCAGCAAAGGAGAACGGGGAATGGTAGGTGCAATGTTAAGTAGAGTGGCTGGCAAGGTTCTCTGAGAAGGTGACTTTGGGCAAAGATCTGAAGAAAGTGAGGGGATGAGCCATGTGGATATCTGGAGGAGAAAAAAATTCCAGGGCGAGAGAACAGCTAGTGCAAAGGCCCTGAGGTGTGTCTCACCCAGACCCTTGAGGAGCCTCCAGTCTGATGGAGGAGGCTGATATCTACCAGGAACAGTGAGCAATGTTTGAGACACAATGAAGGAGGCAGGAGAATAGAATCAGCACAAAAAGTAGAGGCTTCCAGGCTACAGCTGTGGCCAGTTGAAGATGTGACTTGCCAAAGGTCCCCCAAGCCTGCCCCTAGAGACAACCTTCTCCTCAGGCGGCTCCAGGCCCCTGAGGGGCAGGCGTGGTTCCCAGAACAATAGCAGGGCCTGGGCCAGCCCAAAGAAGCCAAGACAAACACAGGCTGGAGCTCGGTCTGCCTGCCTGCCTGCCTGCCCACCCACTTCTAGCCATGGCTTCCAGCCTTAGCCGCAGATTAGATTCACGGCCACTGTGGTTTAGGAAGGTGACAGAAGTCCAGACGCTCACACAGGAAGTACAGCCCTGAGGACCCAAAGGGGATGTAGCATAAACATGTGCTGAGGCTGCGCCTCTCTATTGCCAGTCTCTAGGGCAGCTCTTCTGTTCAGAGCTTAGCAATAAAGCGGGGGTGGCAGTCAGAGCCAGACAGCTCTGCCCCACTCCAAGCTGCATGACTTTGGACGAGTGAGCGCCTTTCCCTCTCTGAGCCTCATTTTCCCCTTGTGTGTAATGAGTTAGCAATGCTACTTCCCCCACCCTCCCACACACGGGGGTGCAGTGAGGACCCCCGTGGGCAGCGACCCAGGCCTGCCCCCTCAATGGAAGCTCATGGCAGCAGGAGACTAGCCTATGTCCCTCCTGTTTCATGGTCTACCTTCTCCCCACTGCCCCTAGAGAATGAGGAAGAGTTGTCCTTGCAAGTTTCCAGAGCAATTGGGCCACAGGGCACTTGGGTCGAGGGCTCAGAGGAGCCACAGAGCTTTGCCAGCAAGAATGGAAAACTACTATGTCCTGTGGCAAGGCCTGCTGGGCCACCGCCAGAGGCCCACTGGTGGCGGCTGGCATCAGCCTTTCCCACAAGGATCCCGGGGGAGTCATGGAAAAGTTGACAGAATGGCTCTCAGGGGCTTGTCCTCAGAGCAGCAAATTCTGCAAAACAAGGGTGGCTTTGCAAAGAGGCAGCCGAGGAGAGAGACTGTGACCAGGTGGGGGGCTGTCCTATTCTGGATTTGGGGTAGAACGCAGTAACACCCACAAGATACCAGACCCTGGAACGAGCTGGCCTAGATCAAGTCCCACCTCTGCCACCTATTAGATCTGTAACCCCAAGAAGCTGATGTCACCTCTCTGAGCCTCAGTGTCCTCATCAGTAAATGCAGGTCACAATAGCACCTACCTCTTTAAGTTGTGAGGATTCAATGAGTTAACACGTATAACGCGCTAGTGTACTGCCTGGCGCACAGTGAGTACCACATTAAGTGCTTGTTAAACAAATTAAATATAGAAAAACAAGGGAAGCCACCCCCATCCCCCGGTGGTGTCCTGTGTCCTTGACACAAAGCCTTCTGGCCACAGCCTAGTTGTCCAGCCCAGTGGGGCCCAGCCGGCTTTGAAGTAGCTGTTCTCTAGGGATGGCCTGCTGTCAGCAGCTATTGTTCAGCAGCCCCGGGTGTGGCCCACGCTGGGCCCAGAGGTGGGAACTGGTCAGGGGTCCTGTCCACAGGAAGGGAGGAGCAGCCTGTAGGGGCACTCTGGTTTTCTTCTTTCACCCTTTCTGGGGCTTCCTGCCTTGCCCCCACCCTCCACGTCTGCCTTGTCCTTGGGAAATGGTGAGGGTTCTCTGCCTTAAGAGAAGAAAAGAAGAGGGAAACTGAGGCCCTGAGGGAGAAAAGGCATCCAGGGAGGGTGTGGCAGAGGCCAGAGTAGGCCCACCGCCTTAATGCATCATTAGGAGAGTACTCTCCGCTGAGGTTTCTTGAGGGTCATTACGTTACTGAGCATATCCAGCATTGAGCGAGGGTAAGCACTCATTTCCTCCCAAGCCACCTAGCTGGGATCCGGCAAAGGCTGCAAAGGAACCCTAGTCTGGGCAACCCCCAGCTGACCCTCTTGGCCACCCCACCAGCTCCGCCTGGAGGGAACCTTAGAGCTCGTCTGGTCTGAGCCTCCCACTTCACAGGTGGGAAAATGAAGCACAGAGAGGGAGGGACAAGTAACTTGCTCAAGGTCGTGCAGTAAGCCAGTCCTGAGCTGTCAGGAACTGCAGCCTCCCTCTGATCTTTGGGAGGATTGAATAAACGGCCAGATGTGGAAGGGCTTCTTCCTGCCCTGTTCTGTCACCCGAGGGCAGGCTCTGGGCATGTCCCTGCTCTGCCACGTGAGTGCTGTGTGACCTATGTGGGCACGCCATGCATGCTTTCTGGGCCTTCGTTTCCTTGCCTTCAAGATGGGGATAATAATAAAACCTACCTCAAAGAGTTAGGGAAGGACCAACGATGTATAGAAGTTACTGCATTTGGAATAGCACCAGGCACACAGTAAGTGCTCAATAAATGCTGGTTGGTGGTATTGCCTGAGGGCAGCTGAGCCAGGCAGGCCTTGAGAGCTTCCTTCTTGCCCTTTTCCAAAGCCCCTTCCTAGTTATTTACACTCAGGGATGGTGGCCGCCTAAGAATTCTGCTCCATTGAGGGTTCTTATGCCAGCCAGGTGAGGTCCGGGGTTCTGTCACCCTCTGTCAGTGTCTGTTCCCTCCCCAGACCCCAGCAGTGCCCTGCAGTACTCTGGTGCTGCCTTCTCCCACACACCATGAACACATTCCTCTCACTCTCAGTGTTAGTCTCCTCGCCTGTAAAATGGGTGTGTTGGCTGTGCAGTGGCTCTTCTCCACTCCCTCGGTCCCCCAGGCCCTCAGAGGAAGCCAGGGGCTCTGTGAGCCAGTCTTACGGCTCTGGGTGCAGATCCTGGGCTCTGCAGATGACCTGGGCAGGTCTGAGCCCTGCTGAACCTCGGTTCCTCTATCAACAGGCGACCAGCGCACCAGTTTTACGGGCTCTGTAAACATGACAAGGGTTTGTGCTCAGCCAGTGCCCTGCTGGAAGTATCAGGATTTCACCATCTATCCAGCCATGCACCTTTGAGCTCCTTCTAGGCATAAATTCTGTCTGGAATCTTCTCATGGTGAAGAAAAAGATGGGAAAATCCATTCACGATAACTGAGGCCACAGGATGTTTGGAGACCTGTGCTTTCAGGACAGGAGAAGGGGAGAGAAAGTAGGGCAAGCCCTTGGGGATGGAAAGACCCAGCCCGGGTCGTCTGTGATGCCCACCTTGCATTGACCTTGGTCTGTCTGGGACATGCTATGTGACTCAGAGAAGACTATGGGTCTCCCAGAGCCCCAAGGAAGTCGAGGGCCTTCCCCATCCTGACTGTGAGAGACTTTAGAGGCCTCATTTCCTTCCCAGAAGTTCCTGTGTGCTTCCTGCAAAATCACAAAGTCAGTAACAGGTCCTATTTCTTGAGCGCCTAAGTGTCAGGAAGGCACTCTTTTGATGGTGTTAGACGCATCATCCTATTTAATCCTCACCTCCCCTCTTGATGAGGGCCGTCTATGACTCTTCATCTCCATTTTCCACATGAGGCCAACAGGCCCAGAGATCGCAGCATGATGACCAAGGTCACACTGCAAATGAGGGGATAGAGGTGAGATTTGAACCCACACTTACCTGATTGTTAACCATGAGTCATACTAATAGTTGTAATGTTAGCTAATATGAACTAAGTGCCATGTGCCAACCACTGGACTAAGTTAAGCCTTTTTGTATATACATTTGATAGTTTACTCTCTTATTTTGCATTTTCCACCTCTACCCGCTGGAATGTCAGTGCCATGAGAGCAGGGATTTTTTTTCTGTCTTTTGTCTACCACTGTATTTCCAGGGCCTCGATATTTAGTAAATATTTATAGGAGTTTTTAAATTGAATCTCAGTAAATCTCTGAGGTAGGTACTTACACCCAGGTTATAGGTGAGGCAGCTGTGGCCCAGAGAGGTTAAGCAACATGCCCAAGGTCACACAGCAAGTGAAATGGCAAGCTCGGCTCCAGAACCCCAACCTTAGAAAGGATGCTCAAATTTAACAGCTGAATCCCTCTTGTCCTTCGCAGGTCGTCTATTTCACAGCTACTTTCCCATTTGCTATGCTCCTGGTGCTGCTGGTTCGTGGACTGACGCTGCCTGGTGCAGGCGCAGGCATCAAGTTCTATCTGTACCCTGACATCAGCCGCCTCGAGGACCCACAGGTACTGTGGGGCAGTCTGTCCTCCCTCCTACCCAGGGCTGTGGTTCTTGGGTATACAAATCTAGCTGGGCATCAGCGCCTAGTACTTTTCCACTGGGCTGTGGTGGATCATTCACAATGCTCGTGGGCTCTTCCAGCTGTGTGTGTATCTTTTTGTGTCGAGGACTCCTGAGGCAGGCCAATTATAGAATCTTCTTTAGGCACTGCGCCAGGGAAGAGAGTCTTTTTCTGAGCTAGTCTCTCCTTGCACCTGGCCTCTGCCCGCAGCAGCTGAGAGGGCTGCATCACGGGGGTGGGAGAGCTGCTGGCTTCCTTGGCCCTGGATGGAATTCAGAGTTGGTGACCTCTGGGCAGGTCGAGGGACCAGTACTGAATGTCCACCTCTTGGCACTCAGCCGCTTGACCACAGAGGGTTGAAGAAAATCCTGGGAGATTTTATTGGGCGTTTAAGGAATTTTTTGTCCCCAGAATTCTCAGCCTTCAGGTTGTTTACTGCTTTGGGTCTCCTCCCCACTGTCTTCTTGTCCTCGACAGGAGGCAGGTGGGAGGGGGCTTGGCCAGCGTCAGAGGACAGCTGAGATGGCAGCTTCATGGCCATTAGGATCTGCCTGATAAAGGTTCTGGGGAGAAGCTTTGCCTGTATAAACCATTAGGGAATTCCTCCCCGTTCCAACTTAGTGTCCCCAGATGATAGCAATTATAGTAATGACACCAGCCTTGACTTACAGCCTTACCAGTGGCACTGGGTTAAATCTTTGTTCTTTGAACCCTTAAAATAGCTCTGTGGGGCAGGGTCGTGGATCCCATTTTACAGATGTGAAAACTGAGGCTCCGGGAGTCATATTTACTTGCCCACAATGATTCCATAGTTGGAATCCAGACCCATCAGCTTCAAAACCCATCCTCTAATCCTGATACTGAGTGACTGTGGGGTTTCTTCAACTTCTGGGGTTCCTTACAGCTCAGTGTTATCTTGAAAGGCACTTTGGTTTTCAGCACAGACACTCCAATTGCAATCAAGAATCTGCACACTTTGAGGTGCAGTCCTCGGTGGCCAGGTGGCCAGGAACCCATGCTACCTCCTCCAGGAAGCCAGCTCTAATGCCTCCTCCTCTCTCTCCTTGCCACCCACCCCCACACCCTGATAGGTATGGATCGATGCTGGGACCCAGATATTCTTCTCCTATGCCATCTGCCTCGGGGCCATGACCTCACTGGGGAGCTACAACAAGTACAAGTACAACTCGTACAGGCAAGTGTTGCGCCGGCGGGCCTGGTGAACCTTAGAAATGATGATGTTTAAAGAAAAAAGAGAAGAAGTAGGGAGCGTGGCTTCCTTGTGTTGTGAATTAACTTGCTCCCTGACATATGTGTAACTTAGGGACTGTATGCTGCTGGGATGCCTGAACAGTGGTACCAGTTTTGTGTCTGGCTTCGCAATTTTTTCCATCCTGGGCTTCATGGCACAAGAGCAAGGGGTGGACATTGCTGATGTGGCTGAGTCAGGTATGGTGGTATCGGTGGCAGTGGTGGTGGGCACTGCCACCTAGTGTGTAAGATGAGTACTGCAGGCATGAAGCCAGACCCCAGGGGCTTTGGAGGGGGGGGACAAGCCTGGTTTCCAAAATGGACCCCCCCCACCAAGATGTCCCCCAAGTATCAAAGAATACAAAGGCTAAATTTTAAACACTTGCATTACAATTTGGCCCAAGGGGCGGCAGAAACATGGGTTTGGTTAAGTTGGGAAATATTTAGCTACTTTGGTGTGGTTTTCCTCCCTCCCCCTCCTTCTCCAGCAAACACCTGGTTTCCTAAACAGAAACCACTTTCCTAACTCCGGAAGTCAGCCACCAATCGATATTCCATCACCACCTTCTCAGCTTTGGTTTCTGTATTTTGCACTTTGCTCCCAGCACGCTCCCTCTAAGTGAACCCATTCATTTATTCCACTGATGTTTATTGATTTATTGAGTCTCTACCCTGTGTCAGGCACCACCGTAGGCTCTGGGTGGGGGAGAGACAGTGGGCATGGCAGGCCGCCTCTGGAGATGGCGACAGATCTGATTTGGGGGTAGGGTGTGGGGACACCATCACCCTCCTAGGGTGTGGGCCCCGTTGGCAGGGTGCTCCTCCCGAGGACGCCTGGAAGTAGAGGAAAGAGTCTTAGAAACACCGACACTGTGAAAGCCTGGGATCTTAGGCTGAGATTCTGCGGCTCCAGCAGGATGGTTCCAGAACCTGAGAATGATGAGGTCTTTAGTTGCTAGAATCCTAGAGCCTCAGAACTGCAATATCTCAGGGACCTAAATTCTAGGACTTGCCATGATGCGCTAAGTCCTAGACCTTCAGCTTTAAAACTGCAGTGGCTCAGACATGGGAATGAGAACCTTAGGCTCCCAGGACCTGTAAACTCCACCTTTCTGGCTTCCCTGCCCTTCCCCAGTCCTGCCCAATTCACTTGGAGGGTGGTTGTCAGTTGCCTGGAAGATTTTGTTCTTTTACACACCTCCCTCCACTCTGCCTGACCTCCTAATTACCCACATTTCTGTGGGGCCATTTGGAGGCAGGTGGTCGTCCTGGGCTGAGAGGCCTCAAGCCCCAAGGAGCACGTAGCACGTAAGGTCCTGACTCCAACGACCAGCACAGGCCAGGGTCAGGCACAGCTGGCGTCCCTGCCAAGGTGTTACCCTTGCCCATAGGTCCCTAGAATGGGGTCAGGACTGTGCATTCAGATGTCTGCTCCACAGATGAGACCAACGGCCTGAGAGCAAGGAACTTGCTCAGGCTCATTAGGGTCAGAGTTGGGGTTTCTGGGTCAGGGCTCCTCTGACCTGAGGATGTTCCGCCTCCTGATGCCCCACCCCACCCTGAGCACATGTGATAAACTCTGGTACTTCCTGTGTGAGAACACGTCTGTGCTCCTCTAACCTCTCTGAGCCCCTGCGGTCCTGTTTTCCTCCTCACTTGACACAGATGCTGGCAGGCGCCATCCTCACAACCCCAATGTGCAGGACAAGGTGGCAAGTTCATGCCTCTGCCCCACGCATTTCTCCACTGAGCCTGGTCCCCACGCAGACCTTTAGACATAGTTTTCCTTCCCTGAGAGTCCTCGCAGGCATGCCTGAGCCTGAGGACAGAAAGTAATGCCAGAAGTATCCACACCCACCTGGGAGTTGGCAGTTAGAGTGGTGAAGGGAGACAGTTCACACCTCCTTTGAAGACGGCTATTTTCAAACCCATTCGGCCGGCAAACCGATTCTGATTGATTGGGAATCGCCAGGAGAATGGAGTGAACTTGGCGGTGGGCGCTATGTATGGACATATAAGATAGCTCTTTGTCTCTGGACAACTAGGTGTTTTTATGTGTATGTATATATTGTCAACCTAAGTTGTTTTCTTCCTCCCGTCCACTTCAAAGACCTTGGCGTTTATTCCCCACGGTGATGTCTGAACAGCTGACACATCAAGGGTGATTATTTCTCTAATAAGCTTTTAACAAGCACCATATTGAGCCAAGCGCATTTGAACAAGATCATTATTTAGCCAAATAGAGAGGCGCGTTCTCTGCTAACGAGAGGCTTGCAGAGGTGCTCGGAGCGGCCGCGTTATTTCTCATGGACTTCTCTCTAGAGTTCATCATGCGCTTTTAGAGAAAGGCACTCAGACCCTCTACCAAAGGCTGGCTTGAGAAAGGCAAAACTGAAATACAGAAACGAGCACGTTGAGAACCTTCACAGGCCCCGGCGGGTGGGGGGTGGGGGGGCCCCATTTTACATCTGTCTCACAGTTGGCTGGACTTGACTCCTCATGCAGAGCTGATGTGTGGGGGGGCCAGGGGACCCCAGCCTAGGTGGAACTGTGGCTTCCTAGTCCACTTGGACTTTGGGGTTTGTACAAGCACCCCATCCACCACTTCTGGAGTTTTCTAGCCACCTGAGGATGCTCCGTCATGGTCAGGTTTTCCTCAGGTCAAGTGGACTCTAAGCCATAAAAGGACTTGCCCTTGACCGCCACATTTGTGTTCAACTCCGTGCGATGTGGTTCCTGGATCCAATTTATTTCAAAGGATTTTTTTTGTGGGTTTTTTTTTCATTCTTAAACCATTCATTTGGTTCTGATATCTGCTTTAAATAGCCTGCCTCCAGCCCTTTTTGTTTTACATTTCTTGACCTTTTTCTTTTTTTTTTTTAAGTTGTGGGTTGTACTTTATTTTTTCAGCTCAGGCCCTGTAGGCCTCCTTTCTTTTGTTGCTCCCGACTGTCTCTTGGACCCACCTGTCTCTTGGACCCACCGGTCTCAGTTACAAATCAATTCTTCCTCCTGGCAGAAAGGGGGCAGGCTGGAGACGGGGGAGACATTTATTTCTCTGTCTTCAGGATGTTTCTAGTCAGAGTCCCCGAGCTGATGGGACTCCCATCTCTGTCTCCCCAAACCCTGCCTCCGGATTCTGTCCGAGTCCCCTCTGGAGAAACCAGAGCCCTTTTCTAGGGAAGTGGTGTCAGCATCTGAGAATCTGAACACAAGAAGGCTCCTGGGGAGTCATTTATGGTAACTTGCCCCTAACTTCTCAGATGGGGAAACTGAGGCCCTGTAAGGGCAGGTGGTGATGTAAAGAAGAGCTGGAGGAGATGGTAGGATGAGAACTTGAATGTAGGCTGTGGGTCTCCCAGGCCTGGGGTCTTCACCCCGCACATGCCTCTGTTCCGCTTGGGGCCTTGGCTCTGATGTTGTTCAGGTGGGTGCGCAGAGAGAGGCACCTGAAAGAGACATTTGCCCTGTACGGCATGGTTCTCTATTCAGTTTTCTTTCCACTCATGCAGTGTTTTAATAGGAACTTCTTTACAAACAGGGGATTTAGCAGTCAGATACCCAGAACCTTCCCTCTGCTTCCTTCCAGCAAATGTTGGGGTGGTTGCTCTGGTTTTGGCGGGGAGTGGCTCCTTTTCCAAGCCGGCAGACAGAGTCCAGGCTCAGTCCCATTTCCCACCCCAATAACCAACGTCCGTCCTGCTTCTGGTGTGTGAGGAGGCCACTTGCGCTGCTGCTTAGGAGACAGATGCTAAAACGGGGCCCCGCCTGAGCCCCGGTGCGTCCTACCCAAAAGTGAGACAGACCTGGTCTCTCCCACCAGGCAAGAATTCAGGCCTGGCTCTCCCTGCATTTTGGGTTTGGGAGACTCGCGTCAGGCCCAGGTGTCTTTGTATGAGCTCCGGTGCTCTGGGTGCTCAGCCACTGATGCATCTCCCCCTCTGTCCCTTCCCATTTCTCTTCCCTTTAGGTCCTGGCCTGGCCTTCATTGCCTATCCAAAAGCTGTGACAATGATGCCGCTGCCCACGTTTTGGTCCATTCTTTTTTTTATTATGCTTCTCTTGCTTGGACTGGATAGCCAGGTATGTATAGATCAAGGGACTGGGCCCAGGGTGGGACTGTTCATGGAGAAATCGGTTCTAGAAAAGCCTCCTTTTTTATGCTGTCTGTGAGGTCATTACACCCTCCTTACCTTCACAGCAGCCTTGCAATAGCTTTAGCTATCGAGGGTTCCTCCAGGACCCAGGAGTGGAAAAGGTGTCAGGGCAGGAGAAAGACATCTACCTCAAAGTGCAAGTCTGTGACCTCAGCAAGGTGAAATGGACAACCAAGGGGTATGGTTAAAATGAAGCCATAGATGGAAAATAAAAGGGCAAGATCGAAACAGAAATGATTCTCTCCTATGGAGTGTCTGGGCAGGGTTCAGGAGTGACACGACACACGGGCAATTTGGGGAAGGAACCAAGATCTCTGCTTAAGGCACGAGGTGGTCACTGTCCAGGCCAGCATTGAGAGTCCTAAGTGCGGCCAGAGAAGCCTAAACCACACTCTGTTCTGTGATTCCTGGAGCATGTGAGTAGGAGAGCTTGTTCCCATAGTAAAACTGAGATCTTCCAGTGCTTCCTAAACAGTTAAGCACTAGGGAGGCTGGCTCAAACCTGCCCTGTCCTCTGGCCATCCTGGCTTCTGCCCTCCTGAGGCAGGACTCCACTAAGGCTATTTTCTCCACTTCTTAAACTCCATGTCCCATCCCTCTAGGGCTCAGGCCTCTACTGGGTGTTCAGTGAGAGCCAGCCAGGGGCAGCATCTGGCTTTGGAGTAACACAGTTCCAAGCTCTCCATCCTTTGTGTGACACTGGGCACGTTTCCTCCCCCTCTGAGCCTCAGTTTCCTCATCTGATAAATGGGTATGATTATGCCTCCATTGCCTTGTGTGAAGCACTAGGCACATTGCCTGGTACAGAGAATTCAGTGGTGCTTGGAGGATGATAGTGTGAGCTCTCGGTCACCTGTCCCTGGAGATACGTGTAATATGTGTATTTTCACTGGGGCCTTTTCAGGACAACAGTTTCCAGTACAGGCATGACTCCAGAAGTGGGGAGTTATGGTGTGCAGGGCAGGCTGGTCATGTGCCCAGGCCTGTTAGGGCCCTGCCTGTGGTGCCACCCAGGGGCCAGCATCTGAGGTCAGTCACTGAAAGCAGGTATTTTGTAGCCTCATGTGTGGTCTAGGGGTCTGACTGCCCCAGGGATAGTCGTTAGTCACCTGAGACCCAGTGAGAGGTGGGGGCCTGTGACAGTTCAGGAAAGGACTTTGCCACCTGCCCTGAGGGCAGCAGCTTGGAAGCCAGTGCCCAGGGCCGGTGCCCAGGGACTCAGAACCAGAGAGGAGAATAGTCTTAGAAGGTCAGGCAGAGGAGAGGAGGTGGTCTCCCAGCAAGACAAGAACAGAGTGAAGGATTTGGCAGAAACGAGACCAGGATTAGCAGAGAAGACAGAATGAAAACATTTGGGAGACTGAAAACAAAATACTTACACAGTTGTTGATGGGCTTGAGCTGTGTGAACAGCAGGAGGACTCCATTAATCATTCCTAGTTAATGAGTTTGGCTTTCGGAGGTCCCAAGCAAATGGCTTTTATAACTTCTTCCAGACCTCTAAGTGAAAGCAAACAACAACAACAGAGAGAGATTAATAAATGATGAAACCTGACATCTCCATGGGTCCAAGATTGGCCTCTTGGGCTGTGGAAACTACTCCCTGAGCTCGTGGTATTATTCATGAGATTTTCCTCCCTGGGAGGCAGGCAGGGCCGGCTGAGGATGTGCCCCTTGGAGCCAGGCCCCATGGTGGCCAAGGCACGTAGGGAATCTCAGTGAGTTGTAAAGCCAGCCTCAGAGGGAGTGGTTCTCTTCCCACTTCAGAGCATGGAACACCGCTCAGAGCCCTCAAATGACCTGCCTATTGAAATGCCAACAAGTGGTGCGGTGGGATTATACCTGGTGAGCTGGGGCATGGTGTCTAGGGCTCAATGGCATAGGTTGGGATTGCCCCTTTGCACGATGTGCTATGTGAACTTGGGGGACATGGGGGAAAGTTGTCGATTCTGGTGACTGCCTCACGTACCACGAGCACTGCGACAGGATCAGAGCCGTTCAAGGTGTTCACATGGCTTCATGCCAGGCATTTAATGTGCATGTGTGTGGTAAAATACTAGGAACGCAGAATTGACCATTGGCATCTGTAAGTGTGCAGCTCGGTGGCATTAAGTACGTTCACATTGTAGTACAACCATCACCAGCCACCATCCGTCTCCAGAAGTTTTCATCTCCCCAAACTGAAACTCTGTTCCCAAGAAACACTAACTCCCCAGTCCCCCTCCCCAACCTGGCTTTTTTCTGCATTAGCTCCTTAATCTGCACAATGTCGAGATGCCCGAGAACTGAGGCTTAGAGAGATAAGGACTCCAAGGCTGAGGTCATGCACAACTGGTGAAGGGGTGGAGCTATGACATGACCCTGGGGCTGCTCTAACAGACTTGCTGGTTTGTCCCCTCTTGCCATACCTTTCTTTTTTTTCCCCCCTTCATCCGCCTCCCCACTCCAGTTCAAGCCGTTGTTGCTCAGACTAGTTGTGTAGGACACAGTTCCTTGGCCCATGCTTGTATTATGAGCCTTGCGCTCCCCCTGGCTGAGGCATTCGGTCACCGGTCGTCAGTGGGCCGCTCAAGGCAGCACACGGTAGCCCACAGCAGCCCACAGCAGCCCAGCTCCAGGTAGAGCCATTGTTCACAGTGTTAGCTGTAGAGGGCGCAGCTCACTGGCCCATGTGGGAATCAAACCGGTGACCCTGGCGTTAAGAGCCTAGCGCTCCAACCACCTGAGCCACTGGGCTGGCCTGCCTTACCTTTGAGTTACCTCAAAATAGCTTCCTCCTGTGGAAGTGCAGAGACCCACAGACAACCTTAGACAGGGCCTCTCGCTGATGGAGGAGTGTGACCCTTGCTCATTACAGGAAACACTCCCCAAATTTCTAGCATTTGACGGAGCGCTCTCTGGCTTAGGAGCCATCATGCTGCTGAGTGTTTCCTGGTGAGGTGGAGTAGGGACATTACCCACGTGGAGGCAGATGCTTATAGACGTCTGGCCTGCCCAAGGCGGGCACAGTTTGTGAACAAAGCATGAGGAGAGCTGAAGCCCCTCTTCCAGGAGTTCACCCATCCCACATCCCAGCCCCCTGACACGAGTTAAGATTAATTACCCAATTGCCAGTTCACTCTAATGATTTCAAATCTGCCTTAGCATCCCTGCTGAGTAGGCAATTCCCTCCCATTTTACAGGGGGAGGTTTGGAGAAGTCAGGGTTATATGACTAATAAGCGAGGGAGGTCTGAAGAGGCTGGTGGAGCAGGGGTGAAGGGTGGGCGTGGTGTTCTTTGGAAATGCAGGAAATTTGGAAACGAGGGGCTCGTGCTGGTCTTGGCCCTGACTCACAGTGACATTGGATCTTCCTGTCTGTAATTTCCCCATCTCAAAGAAAGAAAGAACCTTTGTTTTTAAACTCCTTTTGAAGCTTAACATTTGAGCTGCAGGTTCGCTATATAATTCAATGGCAATTTAGGTTCAAAACCCCTTTAGCTGACACATCAATCAGAGGTCAAAACATCAGCCTCTTGTATTTGTTCCCCTTTCAAGAACCTTTTGGTCACCTCTTCCTGAATTCCTGGCAACAAAGAGTCATTTCTCCTGCCCCTTTCAGCACATGAAAGGGACCTGCTCCTTGTTTGTATTCCTTGATCCCCCTGTGGCACATCCCAGAGGAGTAAGTGGTTGGACTTGTCCTATAGGAATGCTGGGGTGTGCTCGCTTGTGCAGAGTAGATACTAAAAAAAAAAAAAAAAAAGGAATGGTGGGGAAACATCCTTCCCCAAAAACCTCTCCCAGATGAAAGAACAGATGCGATGGGTGGAGAGTTTAGCTTTTCAACTTTTAAAGGAAACAGATCAGCCTCAGAGGGTGTGTTGATTGGCAGGGCAATTTGTCTATAGCCATCCAAATGTAAAATGCGTCTAGGAGCCGTTTAATGCTGAAGTTTCATTTGTAGAGTGTGCTGTGGGTGCATGTCACGTGCACCTAAAGACAGGTAGAGGAAAAGCATCCTTGCCCAGGTCAATAGCTACAGAGCCTGGAAGCCATCTGTGGGGCGCTGGTTAGGTGCACGATGATATGTGTCCTCAGGGGCGTGTTACACCTCCATTTTAAATACGAGGCAGCTCTCCATGTAATGATATGGAACAGTCGCCAAGATAAATTGTTAGGTGCAAAGATGGGAAGATTTAGAGATTGAGAGTCATTCTAGAATGTTACCTCACATTTGGAAGCCCCGGGATGGGTTCCTGGAGTCCATGAGCCCTGGAGTCACGGCTGCAGGGGGCTCACACATGTGGGCGTGTAGGTGTGTACACACACATGCAAAATTCTCTTGTTGGCCTACGATCCCCAAAGGGTTAACAAGCACCACATGGATGTGATGGAGGAATCGAGGCCCAGACTTGACCTTGGTTGCCTATTCATTTGTCATGTGTCTGTTGAGTAACCATGTGCCTGGCCCTGCTGGGCACTCAAGGCCTGGAAATGAGGGGGTATCGCCCTTGGCTTCAGAGAGGACCAAGACCAAAGTAGGGGGAGGTTGTTGTGTCAACATGCCAGGGCAGAGGGTCCGCACTGGCTTCAGAGAGGTGGTCATTCCTGAGCTGAGTCTTGAATGATGAGGGAAAGGCCTTCCGGCAGCAGGATGAGGCTCAGCACAGATGCGAGGTGTGGAATACAAGGGAGAACTGCACGGCCCACGGTGACCTGACCGGCGGGCAGAGCCCCCAGGTTCACATGTTTGGACTTAACCCCAAAGGCCAACTCCGTGCACCTGGCTCTCCTCTCTAAGCAGAGGGGAGGTGCTGGGCATCTGCCACTCAACGGCTGTCTTTTCCCCCACAGTTTGTTGAAGTCGAAGGACAGATCACGTCCTTGGTTGATCTTTACCCGTCCTTCCTAAGGAAGGGTTTCCGTCGGGAAATCTTCATCGCCTTGATATGTAGCATCAGCTACCTGCTAGGACTGACGATGGTGACGGAGGTAGGTGGCTCTCACCTGGCACGAGGGCCTCCCCTTCGCGGGCCCTTGGTGCCTCACATACATGTCTCAGAGCCATTCGAGGCCACACTGCCTCCCTGGTCCCCCTAACAGCTGGATGAGAGGACCAGGGTGGGTAATCTCCAAACCCCACTCAATTCAGGGGTCCTGCCCTGCCCAGGGGACTCAGCCTACACTGTGAGGGGGAACCCAGCAGTTGACCCAAACTCTCCTGCATCTTTTCCCACCTGTTATCATGGCAACAATGTTACTCTCTGTCTCTCCCTCATCCTGGGAGGCCCTGGGGGGGAAGGATGCTTCCCTAAAATACATTTTAACAGCAGCTCTGTTCACCCCTAACTGTGTGCAGTGGCCTTTCCCCGGCTTGGAGGGGAGGTGGTCCTCCAGGGTAAATACTGCAGGCGCTGTGGTTGCTGCGGCTGGTTGACAGGGAGTGTGCGCTGTTCAGAGGAGGTGGGCAGGGGCCAGAGGAGGATCCAGTTAAAGTGGGACAAAGAAGCAGAGAGAGGAAGCGAGCGAGAGTGTCTAAGGCAGTAGTGGTTCAGTATGTCTAGCAAGAGGTGGGTCAGAAAAGAAAAAGATTCTTGTACTAAGTAATGTAAGCATGTGAGCCTAGCATAGGCCCAGGACACACACTTTCTTGTACGTCTCCCACTCACCTCCCCATATTCTCCAGCAAAGGGTTGCATTAGCCCCCAAACTCAACTCAGGGTTTCCCATTACCATTTTTCCTTCCTGGAAGTGAAAGTAAATGTTTTTTTCTGGAAGTGCCTGTAAGAAACCTCCCCCACAAAACGCGGATCCCAAGTCCACACACCGAGCAGCTGCATATTGCTGAAATACTCTGTTTGCCACAGCTGGTTTTAAGTGCCTCCTTTGGAAGCTGGCTTCCGTGAACCCATCAGTTTTTGCTAAGGAAGACGTGTGTGTGTGTGTGTGTGTGTGTGTGTGTGTGTGTGTGTGTGTGTGTTGTCAAACATGAAGTAGAACATTATTTTACATAGGTATCTTGTTATCATAGCCTTGGCCCATTATCATAGCCTTTCTTATTAATATGCCAGAGCTCTTTATATATTAAGAGAATTAGATACCAAATAACAAATCAACCTTCTCCGGTTTTTTCTTCACAGGGTGGCATGTATGTGTTTCAACTCTTTGACTACTATGCAGCTAGTGGTGTATGCCTTTTGTGGGTTGCATTCTTTGAATGTTTTGTTATTGCCTGGATATATGGTGAGTACCACTTTTTGCATATCGTTTCTCAGGGCTCTCCTTTGGGTCTCTGTGTTTAAAAGCTTCAGAAACAGAATTCTAAGGGAGTCATTCTTAGTCGAATACAAAGTCCATACCAGGACTTTTCATCTGAAGGCTACCCCTTCCCTACACAAATAATATCGTAGTAGCCACACTACAGATTCTCCCCATGCTGAAGGTGCAGGACGTGACATGCTTTAACAAGCACGTAACTTGGCTATACAGGGGTCTATCTATGATTAACTACATTTTAGTCACACCAGGATTTGGGTTGGGTAAGCCTCAGGTGGCCCCCCAAAATACAAGATGCACAGTTAATTTTGAATTTTAGATGATTTCAGATAAATATCTGCCACACTTGTGTCTTTGTGGATCAGGCCCCAGAGACCCCTCATGGGGTCTGCTGTTCTGAGGGTGGATGCTGGCATTGGACCTGTGTCACCATCTGTCCACCTCGTTCCCTTGCAGGCAGCAATAACTTTTATGACGGTATTGAAGACATGATCGGCTATCGGCCGGGGCCCTGGATGAAGTACAGCTGGGCCGTGGTCACTCCAGTTCTCTGTGTTGTGAGTTTTCTCTTGCTTGGCCGTGGGTTATAGCCTTTTCTCATCTGCTAAACCATCCTGAGTTCGGCATTTGCAGAGTGCTGGCAAATGCATGTAACAAGTCTAGTGACCGCTCTGCCTGAGAAAAGGCGGGGCACCCTGCTCCAGAGGGTTAGCTTGAGATGAGTTTTAAAGATTGAGTAGGAACTTGCCAGGAAGAGAAAACAGGAAGAGCGTTGCTGGCAGAGGAACCAGCCTATGTAAAGGCACACCGTTCTCAAAGAGGAAAATGTATCTGGGCCTGCTGAGAAACTCAGGGGATCCTCACATAGCACGTAGCCTTTCCCCAGACCCTTCCAGAGCTCACAAGCCCAGTTTCAGTCACTGATTATTTTAAGGGGCCTTTGGATGTCCATCGAAAGGAGAGGTCACAGACATTGGAAATGTGGTGTTTCCATGGCAGGGTAGGGGTTGTGGCTAGAGAGAGAAGTCCCAGTAGAGAGATACTCTGGGCTCTCCCAAGATCAAAGAAGCTGCATACCTGTCCAGGACCCAAGAGCAATGAGGTGCCACATTCCTCTTCCCACCAGGGTTCCCTCACCTGCCACCTTGCAGCATACCCAGGCACCCCGCCTGCTTCAAGGTTCTGCTCAGAGGCCCCAGCCAAAGGGAAATCGTCTGAGGCAAAAGCTGCTTTCCTGTCGGTGTTTGAAACCAGTTGTGAGCTTTGGAGCTGATTGCAGGGGAACACATCTGCTCTGCCATTCTTGGCTCATACCTTGGGAAGCACAAATGGCAGATACATTCCTTGCATTTAGGGACCCGGGGCTGAGGAACAAACGGACCCTCCCCTTAGTGACCTTTGCTCCTAAGCCAGAATAAGTCAATATTGCCATTAACTCCCTGCGTGACCTCAAGTGAGTCCCTTCCCTCTCGGGCCCCAGTTTTCCCATTTTAAAACAAAGAGACTGACGTGGGGTATGAGTGGCAGCCGACAACCTTCGGTTGTTACTGTTATTATTTAATATGGTTGTGGCCTTTGCATTTGAGGTGCATATTTTCCCCATAAAAATAAGTAAACTATAGCAACCAGTAACCACACAATTGGTGAGTTTATTTTTAGAGATGAATTTTATTGGGTTCAAAGCCCACGTTGTCATTCTCACTTAATGCTTGTTTGTGAGCACCACCTCTCACCACTCTGACCATCAGTTTCTTCCTCTCTCCTTTCGCCTGAGGAGTTGCATAGATCAGAAATAGGTTGCATTCTAAGGTGGTAGAATGAAGCCATCCTAGTAGGAAGAGAAATGTGACAGGCAGGTATGGGTCTCAGGCAGGTAAAAGCTTCCTTATGTTGGGAAAATCCAGAGCAGCTACCTACTTTCCCTGTGTAAGCTACAGCTCCACAGATCAGGACAGAAACAACCAGGCCAGACATACAGTAGGTGCCCAATGGAAGGCATCTGCAGCCTAACGCTCTCTCCCTTCCCCTGTCATCAATTCTGATGGAGATAGATTTGTCTTCCCATCAAACCTGAGTTATTAGATCCTGAGGATTTAAATCATTTTCACATTGTGGGTCATCCAAGACAACCTGAATTATACTCTGAGATGCTGTCATTCGGACTAGAGCAGGAGCCCTGGGCCCTTCCAGCTCACCTTATGTGGAAATGGGGCCTTGGCATAGGCGTTAGGGCTCACCCCACCCCACTGTTCATGGATGCTGATGGCCACTGACCATTTGTGAGGGCTCAAGGCTGGGCTGTAGACTTCCAATAGGGCAAAGCCCAGATCCACACCTTGTCCTGCGGGGCTGGGCCTGGTTCTTAGAGATGGAGATGGGTGCAGAGGGGAGGAAAGGCTTTCACCCATGCTGCTAGTATTTATGGTGCACCTGCTGTGTGCACCTGGAATTGCACCAAGTGTTAGAGAAACTGGAGAACAAGGCACACGCTTCTCACCCTCTCCGACTCAGGTTGGGTGGGGCGCTGTGTGCTGAAGAAGTGATTGTAACTGTGTGCTTTTGGGGAAGGCAAAGTGTGAGTGCCTCACTGAGTCTGGACAGGGCCTGGGCAAGTAAGGCAGGACCATTAAACCTAAATTACAAGGAGGAGAAGATGAGGGAAAAAGAGGTCCCGTCAGAGGGAACAGCCTGGACTAAGGTCCTGGCCAAGTGGCTGAGGAGCTGGAAGGAATTCAGGGGAATGAGTATAGAATTGCAGGGAGAGGTGGAGAGGGGATGAGGTACAATTCTGGTGACATTCTGGCCAGGCTGAGGAGCTTGGACACATCCTGAAGGTGCTGGGGAGCCACAGAGGGTTTTGAGCAGAGAAGTGACTTGGTCACGTGTGCACTGGGGGAGGTCCTTAAGCTGCAGAGTGGAGAAGGGTGTGAGGCCTTTGGGGTGCAGCCTCCCCTGGTCCCAGAAGCCCCCCACCCATGATGCCCGAGACCGCCCTGACTGCCCCCATCTCTCCACAGGGATGTTTCATCTTTTCTCTCGTCAAGTACGTACCCCTGACCTACAACAAAATGTACGTGTACCCCACCTGGGCCATTGGGCTGGGCTGGAGCCTGGCCCTGTCCTCCATGGTGTGTGTCCCCTTGGTCATGGTCATCCGCTTCTGCCAGACGGAAGGGCCGTTCCTCGTGGTGAGTACACAGGGCCCCAGGCTGGCTCGAGGGGGAGGGCAGGAGCCCAAAGCTTTGCTTTGTGACCTTGGGCACGTCACTTACCCTCTCTGAGTCCTAGACCCCTACCTGCCCCGTGGAGTGGTTGAGATTGTGGGTGGGAGAGCGCATCATGGAAACACTGCAACAAAGTCCACTTCAGGTGGGAGAAAGCTCTGGCAGGGCTGTGGCAGGAGGAGGAATTTTCCAAGCAGAAAATGCGAGATGGAAGAATGTGGGTTATGGTGCAAAGAGGTGCGACAGCACTTAAGCAGTAGTGACGTGTTTTGGGGAGTGGGCAATGAGGCTAGAGAGGTGACAGCAGCTTTGGATGGCAAGCTAAGAACTAGGGCTTTATCTTGGGAGCAGTGGGGGCTGACTTTCTGAAGTGGTGAGATGAGACAAGAGCCAGGGAGGAAGCCGGAGCCCCACCCAGAGGCCTCCCCTTACCCTGGAGTCAAGTTGCAGATAAGCCCAGCACAAGTGGGGTCCCCCACCCCAGCCCCGTGTCCTAGTCTGCTGCCCGACCCTCTGTCCAAGGCAGAACCTCCTGCTTCCAGGCCTCTGTGCCTGCCAGTCTCCTCCCGGGGGGCCCCCTCCCCACAGCCCACCTCCTCTCAGAAATTCTTCTGACAATACTGTAGATTCCAGGCCTGGCAAAAGCCAGGGCTCTTTCCAAGAAATCCTTTTCTTAGAATCTCCCTTAACCTTTGGGCTTGGGCTGGCTCCAAGACTGCACTGTTTTGTTCTGGGTTGTTTTTATTGTTATTCTCTTAAAAATCTGGAGCCAGGATGTCCTGGGGCCCTGGCTCCCCCTTGGGCTGGGCCGGTTTCCTTGTGGGCAGAGGCATGGCCTGGGGGTGGTGTTGGTGGGGGGAGAGGAGAGGCCGGGCAGAAAGGGACCAGCCTTCCCGAGACAAAGGAAGGAGGCAGGGGTGTGCCAGCGAGGAAAACATGAAGCTGAGTCTGTCTGAACCAGCACAGCCCTGGGGTGTTCCTGCAGGATTGGGCCCATTGTATTTTCTCAGGGGACACAGGGAAGGACCCCAGCACTCAGCCAGAACCCTGAATGGCCTTATCATTTGTTAAAATATTGAAATGTTAGGCCTGGGACAGATGGATAATAGCTACTGCCCTGAGCCCTCCAGGCACTCTCCTGTGTATCCTATGCCAACCCAGCCCCTCCCTGGGAATTTCCAGAATATCCCTACCTTCCAGAAACTAAAGGGTTAATTCGAGGCATAGCAGAGGGTCTTGGATGTCTTTTCTGATTGGTCAGTGCCCCCAGCGATTATATAATTCACCCATGGGAGGTGAGGCACTGTTCAACCCAACAGGTCACTAACTTGTGTCCCTTCCAAGCCTAATTTTGAATATTGTTCCACCCCCAGTTTTGAGGTTTGGTCAGAGTGGGATTGGTGTGAGGGAAGGAGAGGGGGTGGGTGAGGAATCTACTCTACCGCATCTTGCATCCTTTCCTCATCTACAAATGTAACCCCCTCTCTGAAGGCAGTTGAGTCACCAGGTACCTCTCTTTGCTATATATGCCCCCTGGGGCTCCCACCTGCGTAGGTTTCCGAGGTGTCCTCCTAGCTATGACCATCTCTCTGAGCCAGGTTCTGCAAAACCAGGTCTCTGTCCTGAGAGGAGGCCAGTTGCATCTCACCTCCCGTATAAAGGGAGCCCAGGTGTTTGCCTCTTGTCCCACCTTTCCCGTACACAGATGTACCGAGAGGCAGAGCAATGAAAGGGGAGCAGAGCTTACCCTTCCTGCTGGCATCTCACCTCTCCGACTTTGCTTGGGGCTTCCAGTCCGTTCCTCCAGGGACCACGCAGGCAACCCAGATGAGGGAAGCCACGTACGTGGGCAGGGCCACGAGTGAGTTGGAGAAGGTGATGGAAATCAACAGCAGGCAGCCGTGTGCTCAGCTCTGGCCAGTTATTACCAAAAGAGGACGTGGGCCTGGAGTTGCCAGATCTTGCAATTTTCAAAGAGAAAATAGAAATCTAGATTTTCAAATGAAATATTAATAGCTTTCAATAAGCTCTATACCTATTATTATATTCCTAAATTGAATGTGAATGCCTAGACAACTTCTCGTTCACAACTGCTTTCCATTTAAGTTTCTGAATGTTCACTTGACAGAGGTGGGCTGGGAGGCAGGAGCCCTGAGTTCAAGTCCCAGTTCTGCCATTGGGGAGGGCTGTTCTCCGCACTAATTCCTGGAGTGGGTGACCAGCTGGGAGCACATAACTCACTCTGCCCCTAAGTGATGGGAGAATTCTCATGTAGTCCATCCTCTGGCCCCGCTGTTGGAAGGTGCAGCTCAGACACAAGCAGTGGTGTCCAAGTCCTGCAGGCAGGGCCTGCAGCGGGGTGGCAGGGGACTTGGACGCCTGCAAGGAAATGGGGAGACCCGTCTGGGAGAAGACAGGAAATGCAGCTTGTGGGAGGCAGAGGAGTGTGGAGTTTCCCTTCAGGGTAGACAGGAGGCTCAAGGCAGTTATCCAACTTGGGGCGGATAGATTGCAGAAACTTCACTGCTTTGCAAGTCAGAGACATGGGGGATAGGAATCACGAGGAAGCATACGAATGTGTCCACTCCGTGGGAGGAAGAAGTCACAGAGTGGACGTTCCAGTCCCCATCCCTGAGGTGTGTCAGCAGGGTTGGCAAGGAAACTACCGACTGGAATTCCGCCCTGATTTAGGGCCGGAAAGGGACCTGAGGGGCACCTTAGTTCAACTCCTTTATTTGCCAGTGGATGAAATGGGAGCGCCAGGGAGGGTCGTAGTTTGCCAAAGGCCAGGCAGGACACTGGCAGGACCCAGAGAGGATAGATGCCCCAGGGGAAAAGGGAACCAGACTGCCTAACCTCCCTCCCACTCTGTCCCCTTCCTTCTCCAGAGACTCAAGTACCTGCTGACCCCGAGGGAACCCAACCGCTGGGCTGTGGAGCGAGAGGGGGCCACACCCTACAGCTCCCACTTGGCCATGAATGGCGCTCTCATGAAACCGACCCATATCATAGTGGAGACTATGATGTGAGCTCTCTCGGGTCGATGGGGCTGCTTTCCTGCTGTTTACTAACATTAGATTCTCATAGGACCAGGTTTACAGAGCTTTATATTTGCACTAGGATTTTTTTTTTTAATTGTCACAGAAAATATTACTGTGTATGCGTGCGTGCGTGCGTGCGTGCGTGTGTGTGTGTGTGTTGTCGTGTGTATGTGTATTTTGTTTTGATTTGGGGATATTTTGTACAAAAAGAAAAAACCCATGGGCAGAAGTCCGGGGTGAGGCAGAGCTTTCATACTGAATTACATGTATTTTATGGGAACTTGGTAAATTTTTCTTTGTATTTTTTTTTTAACATATAACTATATATATACACTTAGAGATTGTCATACACTTTTACCACTTGAATCGATCTTCTTGCCAGCAATAGATCTCGTTTTCAAAAGCAATTCTTCGGTGCTTGTGTAGCTGGCAGAAAGTTCTGCCCCAAAACACACAGGGTGGAATTTTCCTGGGACAGCAGACCCATTTTACAGGTGGAGTACCTCCCAAATCTGGTTCAAGTAGAAGCAAACAGCAGGGAGAGGGCTCCACCCACTGGCCAGACCCAGAGGGCTGGAGAAAGGGCTGTGAGGACTTGCCTCATTACACTTGTTTTAGCCAAGAAGAGAGATGCCAAAATAATGAACCAGTCCTCAAATAAAGGCACTGACTTAAAGCTGACAGGTGAGCCCTACAGCAAAAGTCTGATTCTAAGAGCAGTAGAAGCCATTCCACCAGGAACAATCCCACTTTTTATTCTGAGATCAAGGGTGGATAGTCAGACACTGTCAGACGGACCGTCAGAACCATTCATCTGATAGGGCTGGTAAGGATGGGGCAAGGGCGTCCAGGAGTCCTTGTGAGGCTGAGCGCTCAGCCGCTGTCCTTCCTGGGATGTCCCAGTAGAGACCTGAGGCCAGCCCAGCAGGGGCAGCTGGCGCTCTCAGGGCTCTGAGCCTCACACAGATGTGTCTGTTGCGTTTCTGTGGGGTCCTATCAGGTTTTAGTCATTCCCAGCTGACATCCATCAAAGCTGCCTGTAAGAGGGAAGCATCACGTATTGGGTGAGGGACGAGGGGTGAGTGAGTGGACCAAAGGATGAGGGCCCCAGGGTTCAGGGGTCCGGTGTCGGGGAGGGGTGCTTTTTTTCCTTCATCTCTCCACCCTCATCTCCCAGAGGCTGGGAAACTCCTGCCGAGCTCCTGTTGAAGATCCCAGCCCAGGGCCAGCCTGGCGCCTCGCAGGGATGCCAACTTAGAGCTTCACTGAATCTTTGACTTGGGTGAAGTGCTCCCCAAATGCTCTTCCCAGTTCAGTCACAAGTGCAGAGTGGGCTACCCTCGGTAGTCCCTGGGAGATAATAAAAGGCTTCATTTCACAACCCCTGCAATAGCGGGTGTCAGGTATGCACTACGTGAGGATTGAGAAGAGGCAGTGAGGGAGCGTTTTCTAGAAAGTTGGGGTTGTTGAGGGGTCTGGCACCCCAGAACTGGCTCGACCAAGAGCTTTATGTAGAGCAGCGTCCTCTCTGAACCAGGAGAGGAGGTACTCCACCTTTAAAATCCGGAGTACGGACACTCCTCCACCCCAGCTCCCATTTGGACCTAAACTGTGCCATTTAAACAGTCACTTCCAAGTTCAGAGTCTAAACTAAACTGCAACATTGTCACAAACAGCGGTTACTGCCTCTAGTGATCTGGAGAGTGAAGTCCAGCTCAGGTTTTCAGAGCACGGACTCACTGAATCCTGGAACCCGCCTCCCCAAATTCGGGCGGGGGAGGGACCTTTGGTGTCCCCCTCCCAAGGGGCAGAGGCAGTTCTGAACCTCTTGTCTTTGGCAAGCATTCACCTTTTGCTGTTTCCAAAGCATATACTCTGCCAAACAACACCTATTCCAAACTGTTCACAGTTCTCATGTGTTCCTGTTTTTCTATGTATTTGTGGTTGTCACAGTGTCTGATTTGATTTTATCGTATTTTTCCCCCCTAATTTTACTGAGTAGCAATGTGACCTGTTTTCCTCTGTCTTATGGAACTTTAGTAAACTAACCACTGTCAGTGATTGGGGACAGGTGACGTGTGGGAGCAAGGGGGGCTTGGCAAGCTGTGGCTATCTGGGCATCTGTGCCATTTCAGGCCACATCTCCCCTCCAGGGCTCAGACCCCGAGGGAAAGGTCACAGGATGGCAGGCAAATTGCAACGTTCTGGAAAAGGCCCCAGGAAGGTCTCTTAGAAGATTCCCAGACCAAATTCTAGACCAAAGACACATGCAGACCAAGTCCCCAGGTCCCGCCTAGAAGGAAGGTCAGCCACTTTCCCAAGCCTGTTCCTCAGCAGTCTTCCTGGCACCTGTCTCCAATTTCGATCCTAACTCTCGTGTATTCTCAGAACTTGGCTCTATGAGTACAATGTGTAATGTGTGATTTTTATATATCTCCACATAAAGGAAACTTGTCATTGGCACTCATGAGTCTGGTCCACCTGTCTCTCTGCCTCGGATGGGTCGGAAATTTGGATGCCTGCCTATAGTCCAGTCAGTCAGATCTAGAAGGGATCTGAAGGAGCTGTTTAAAGAATTTTTTTAGGATGCAGAAGTGGGTGAGGGCCCCAGTATAAATCTTACCTAGGGAGATGCTTCACTGAGCTGGGCTGGGCCATGTGAAACCCTGCAGGGGAGCCACACGGTCGGTGATGGAGAGGGTTGTGGGGCTTCCCAGTCAATACCCTTGTAAAATGGGGAAACTGAGGACGAACAGGGAAGGGACTTGGGCACAGTGAGCTGGGACTGGAACCAGACTGTCTGCAGTCAATTCCAGCTTCAGGTCCTCTGAGGTGTGTGCGGTGAGTGTCGAGTGCAGCTCCTCACTTGTTTCCCTGAAGACCAAAGATGAGCCTTCAGGAAAAAGGAAACGCTCTGTCCCCAGTGTTCAGGGACCAGGTGAGCAGCACCCACCACCCCCTGGCCATCCTCAGGGGCCAACTGGACCCTAAGCTGTGGCTCAGGTCTCCGGTAGGAGAGGCAGCACCTATTCACCCTGTTGACCCTGGCCCTCCACCCAGCAGCCCTCTGTGAGCTAGGCATTGAGATCCCTATGGCACATGAGGAAACTGAGGCCCAAAGAAGCCAGATGGTGTGTAAGAGGCAGAACCCTTAGGCAGGATTCAGCCTGAAGCCACATGGGATATTCCCAGGCAGCCTTGCGTTCTGATTTCCAGACAGCACGCAGCTCCCTTTCTGTATCTCTGGCCCCTCATTCACACCGCCCCCACCCCCAGAGACAGTGGTGAAGCACAGAGGGAGAGTCAGCCCTCCTCGGCCTAGCACAGGGTGTTCTTGTGTCACCAAGTGCCACAACACAGTGGCCAGTAGCCCAGCCAGCATCTCTCAACACTGCCCCTCTGGATGGGGAATGTTCTGGGCAACCAGTGCTGAAAGCAGAGGTGCCTCCTTTCCCATAAACCTCAGACACAGGCCAGGAAAGGACCCCAGAGGTGGCTACAGGGGCCATCTAGCCTTCATATCCAAGGTCAGACATCCTCAAGCTAGGCTGTCCATGTGGATGCTGTAAATACCACTGTGCAAAAATGCAACAAGCACAAAGCCACAAAACAAACAAAAACCCAGATATCAAAATTGGAGAGGAATATGGGTCACTCCCTCTCAATGCCCAGCCCTCAGAATGCATCTTGTTTTAATAGGAAGCTGTTTCATTGTTCTCTTGTGGGTGTCACTATAGACATGTTCTGACGGGGTCCCTGATGGATGGAGCATCTTGTGATACATTTGGCTTCAAACTGAGATGTTTGCTCCATTTTTTTTTTTTTTTTACCCAATTAATTTTCAAATCCCTAGCAACTGTGACTGTATTTAGCACAAGAGAAAGCTGAGAACGTGGGTCTTGCCTCCTTCCAGAAATATGTCTGGCTCATCACGACTTTTTTTTTAAACTTCAAAATATTTTTAAAATATTTTAAACTTTTGTAAAAAAAAACAAAAACTCAACCAACGAGAGACTCTTCTGAGGAGGAACATTTGTATTTGAATAAGATCCTTGGTGTGTAATTCAGTCTTGCAATATACAAGCTTTTGTGTATAAATGTTTTATGATATGAATCCCTGTATTTTGCAGGGTGTTTCCTTTCCCCTTTTGCTTTTTAGATAAATATGTATATCAATATTTTAAATTCATCTTCGCTTTTTTTTAGAGGAGTTTGTAATCACCTTATAACATGAAAATAAACATTTCCTTTTTAAATCCAACACGTGTGGATTCTCTTTTGATGAGGCTGTTTTCCCTTATGTTTGGCAAGTGCTTTACAGTTTATAAAGGGCTTTCAGTCTCACCCTAGAAGCTCCTCAAAGGTGGGTATTGTTATCCCAGGTTGGAGACACTGAGGCAGAGGCCTCCACTTGCAACTCAAGGTTGGGATTTCCCATTGGTTTGCTCAAGGGAACTCAGCAATCCATGAAAGAGTTGATTTGCACCCAGGTCCACAGACTCCTGGGTCTGCTCTGTGGTTCTACCGATTCTGCTGTGTGAAGCCCACCTGCTACATATCCAGCCCTGTGCTGGGAGATCTCACACCATCACCTGAGCCTCAGTTTCTCTATCTGGAATTAAACCATCACCTCCTTCAAGAGTTCAAGGGTGATTAGAGGTGAGGCTCGTAAGGGATCAGGCCCTCATCTGCTCTGACTTCCTTTCCCTCTTTCCTGGCCCAGGCTTATCCTGCTGTAAGCCCAGAAAGGGGATTAGGGGAGGGGGCACTGACCTGAGGTTGGTACCGTCCCCGCCCCCTCAGCCCTCCCACCAGGTGATCCCATCCATCAGGGCTCTTATTGCCAAGTCCAAGAGTGGGGCTTGGAGGCTTCTGGAAGAGAGGTAAGTGGCGAGTCCTGGAGGGAAGCAAATGGGAAACACACTGGGACCTCAGCAGGGAGGATGCTCTGGACCCCAAAAGGTCAGTGGTTGGCACAGATGTCCTCAGCCTTGGGGATCGTGAGCCCAACCCACTGGTAGAGATGGGGAAACTGATGCCAGAAGAGGGTCCGTGTTTTGGGCAGCCTTCCAAAAGTGAGTGGGCAAGGTCAGAGGGGCCTGCTGGGTCCTTGCCTCAGCTTCTCAGACCAAGATTCTTTCTCAGGAATTCATTATTTATAGACAACATTAGAATAAAATCTCCCTCCTCTGTTTTCTGGCTGTCTGCCTGTGGGGACAGAGCCCCAGAAAGCAGTTTCCAGGCTCTCGGCCTCACATAGAAAGCTGCTGGCTCAGGTAGTAAATGGCCATCAGCTGTGGCTAGTTGGCCGTCAGCTGTAACCAGTGAGCCATTGGCCACTAATATAACTGCTGTGGCTACACTAGCAGAAAATGGGGGCTAGCAAGGAGATGGTGGCTGAGCTAGCAAGAGCGGATTGCAGAGAGGCGGATGCCGCCAGCGAGAGTATAGTGGTATGACTCCCCTATCTATGGCTCCGTGGGTGTTCCTGTTTGGCCTCACCATGTCCTGCGTTTTTATGTGGGGAGCGGGAGCGGAGAGCCCCCCCCCCATACCCTGCATGACAAATGGCGCAGCGAGCAGGGTCTCCTGCACGACAAATGGCACAGCGAGCAGGGTACTGTGCCGGCCAAAGCTCTCTGAAGGACGGTGGAGCAGTTTGTGCGTATGAACACTCAGTCGCTAGAAGACCAGGATGAGCAGCTGCTGGAGAGCTGGACCCCCGTGGAGGGCTGGAAAGACATAGACGGTTCCCCAACCAGCATAGGCCGGAGAAAGCGAAGGTCATTGCGGCCCTGTGGGCTGGAAAGTTCTTGCTGAGGCAGCCCGGATGCAGGACTTGTAGTCCCAGGAGGAAACGCTTGCTGAGCCCTCCGTGGGAGATGTGGGTGAGGTCAAGGTCGTCCCTCACCCCCAGGACAGCCCTGGCAAATGACTATGGACTATGGGGAATTGCCTTCCATCCCTAATTTAATGGACCGCTTGACTGTTTGCTTGGGAACGCACCACCATGTAGTGGAACTGTTGGATGTTTGCGTTTGTGTCTTGACCACCCGCCATCGATAATATTAAGCACCTTGACTGTGAGACGCTGTTGTTCCAGCACGGTACCCTGAGAGGCCCAGAGAGAGTGGCAGTGCCCTGAGAGCCCTGGCTGTGTCCAGGAAGTCTGGCTGTGCCCAGAGAGAGTGGCAGTGCCCTGAGAGCCCTGGCTGTGTCCAGGAAGTCTGGCTGTGCCCAGAGAGAGTGGCAGTGCCCTGAGAGCCCTGGCTGTGTCCAGGAAGTCTGGCTGTGCCCAGAGAGAGTGGCAGTGCCCTGAGAGCCCTGGCTGAGTCCAGGAAGTCTGGCTGTGCCCAGAAGTACTGGTGGTGCCCTGAGAAACCCTGGCTGTGTCCGGGAAAACTAGTGGTACCCTAAGAAGCCCAGGAAGTCTGGCTGTGCCCAGAAGTACTGGTGGTGCCCTGAGAAACCCTGGCTGTGCCCAGAGAGCCTAGCTGTGCCCAGCATATTGCATTCTCCTCCAGGCTCCTCGCACAGGGCCCCTCGCGGAAGACGCTTGTCGCGTAGATTGTGAGGCGAGAGCCTGTAGGGGTGGAGTGTGGGGACAGAACCCCAAAAAGCAGTTTCCAGGCTCTTGGCCTCACATAGAAAGCTGCTGGCCTAGGTAGTAAATGGCCATCAACTGTGATTGGGTGGCCATCAGCTGTGGCTAGTTGGCCGTCAGCTGTAACCAGTGAGCCATTGGCCACTAATATAACTGCTGTGGCTACGCTAGCAGAAAAATGGGGGCTAGCAAGAGCGGATTGCAGAGAGGCGGATGCCGCCAGCGAGAATATAGTGATATGACTCCCCCATCTATGGCTCTGTGGGTGTTCCTTTTTGGCCTCACCATATCCTGCGTTCTTATGTGGGGAGCGGGAGCAGAGACCCCGCATGACTCCCCACACGACAGATGGCGCAGCGAGCAGGGTCTCCCGCACGACACATGGCGCAGTGAGCAAGGTACAGTGCCGGCCAAAGCTCTCCGAAGGGCAGTGGAACAGTTTGTATGAACACTCGGTCTCAGGAAGACCAGGATGAGCAGCTGCTGGAGAGCTGGACCCCCGTGGAGGGGTGGGAAGATGTGGACGGTTCCCCAACCAGCATAGGCCGGAGAAAGCAAAGGACATTGCGGCCCTGTGGGCTGGGAAGTGCTTGCTGAGGCAGCCCGAATGCAGGACTTGTAGTCCCAGGAGGAAACGCTTGCTGAGTCCTCTGTGGGAGATGCGGGTGAGGTCAAGGTCGTCCCTCACCCCCAGGACAGCCCTGGCAAATGACTATGGACTATGGGGAATTGCCTTCTATCCCTAATTTAATGGACAGCTTGACTGTTTGCTTGGGAACATACCACCATGTAGTGGAACTGGTGGATGTTTGCTTTTGTGTCTTGACCGGCCGCCGTCAAGAATATGTAAGCACCTTGACTGTGAGCCGCTGTTGTTCCAGCACGGTACCCTGAGAGGCCCAGAGAGAGTGGCAGTGCCCTGAGAGGCCTGGCTGAGTCCAGGAAGTCTGGCTGTGCCCAGAAGCACTGGTGGTGCCCTGAGAAACTCTGGCTGTGCCCAGAGAGCCTGGCTGTGTCCAGGATATTGCATTCACCTCCAGGCTCCTCGCACAGGGCCCCTCGCGGAAGACGCTTGTCGCGTAGATTGTGAGGCGAGAGCCTGTAGGGGTGGAGTGTGGGGACAGAACCCCAAAAAGCAGTTTCCAGGCTCTCGGCCTCTCATAGAAAGCTGCTGGCCTAGGTAGTAAATGGCCATCAACTGTGATTGGGTGGCCATCAGCTGTGGCTAGTTGGCCGTCAGCTGTAACCAGTGAGCCATTGGCCACTAATATAACTGCTGTGGCTACGCTAGCAGAAAAATGGGGGCTAGCAAGAGCGGATTGCAGAGAGGCGGATGCCGCCAGCGAGAATATAGTGATATGACTCCCCCATCTATGGCTCTGTGGGTGTTCCTTTTTGGCCTCACCATATCCTGCGTTCTTATGTGGGGAGCGGGAGCAGAGACCCCGCATGACTCCCCACACGACAGATGGCGCAGCGAGCAGGGTCTCCCGCACGACACATGGCGCAGTGAGCAAGGTACAGTGCCGGCCAAAGCTCTCCGAAGGGCAGTGGAACAGTTTGTATGAACACTCGGTCTCAGGAAGACCAGGATGAGCAGCTGCTGGAGAGCTGGACCCCCGTGGAGGGGTGGGAAGATGTGGACGGTTCCCCAACCAGCATAAGCCGGAGAAAGCAAAGGACATTGCGGCCCTGTGGGCTGGGAAGTGCTTGCTGAGGCAGCCCGAATGCAGGACTTGTAGTCCCAGGAGGAAACGCTTGCTGAGTCCTCTGTGGGAGATGCGGGTGAGGTCAAGGTCGTCCCTCACCCCCAGGACAGCCCTGGCAAATGACTATGGACTATGGGGAATTGCCTTCTATCCCTAATTTAATGGACAGCTTGACTGTTTGCTTGGGAACATACCACCATGTAGTGGAACTGGCGGATGTTTGCTTTTGTGTCTTGACCGACCGCCATTGAGAATATGTGTGCACCTTGACTGTGAGCCGCTGTTGTTCCGGCACGGTATCCTGAGAGGCCCAGTGAGAGTGGCAGTGCCCTGAGAGACCTGGCTGAGTCCAGGAAGTCTGGCTGTGCCCAGAAGCACTGGTGGTGCCCTGAGAAACTCTGGCTGTGCCCAGAGAGCCTGGCTGTGTCCAGGATATTGCATTCACCTCCAGGCTCCTCGCACAGGGCCCCTCGCGGAAGACGCTTGTCGCATAGATTGTGAGGCGAGAGCCTGTAGGGGTGGAGTGTGGGGACAGAACCCCAAAAAGCAGTTTCCAGGCTCTCGGCCTCACGTAGAAAGGTGTTGGCTCAGGTAGTAAATGGCCATCAACTGTGATTGGATGGCCATCAGCTGTGGATAGTTGGCCGTCAGCTGTAACCAGTGAGCCATTGGCCACTAATATAACTGCTGTGGCTACGCTAGCAAAAAAATGGGGGCTAGCAAGGAGATGGTGGCTGAGCTGGCAGGGGGGACAGTGTGGATCCAGCCTCCAGTGAGACCCCGCAGGCCGCTCCACACAACACCTGTGTTCTTGTGCAGGGAGCGGGAGCAGAGACCCCGCGTGACTCCCCACACAACAAATGGCGCAGTGAGCAGGGTCTCCCGCACGACATAAGCCTTAGCATGGTTTTTCTGGATGACATCCCCTGAACATAAGCTCTACTGTGTCTTTTGGAGCAAAAATTAATATAAGACCCGGTCTTATTTTCAGGGAAACACAGTAGTGCAGCCACATAAATGCACCCAATGTGGTCCAGCCCCTACTTACACCCCTCCTGAAATGGGAAGCTGTGTGGACAGAGTCCCAGAGAGCAGTTTCCAGGCTCTCGGCCTCACGTGGAAAGGTGCTGGCTCGGGTAGTGGATGGTCATCAGCTGTGACTAGTTGGCCATCCTCTGTTACCAGTTAGCCATTAGCCACTGATATAACTGCCGTGGCTACGCTAGCAAGGGTGGAGTGTGGATTGTGGATTGCAGA
This sequence comes from Rhinolophus sinicus, assembly GCF_036562045.2. Lineage (NCBI taxonomy): Eukaryota > Metazoa > Chordata > Mammalia > Chiroptera > Rhinolophidae > Rhinolophus > Rhinolophus sinicus. The sequence goes on from NC_133759.1 coordinate 40,028,739, forward strand.
GAGGTGAATTGTAGTTAGCACAGCGGATTAGTTAGCAAGTGGGGTTGGTTGGCAGAGAAGGGACAGCGGGTTGCAAGTCATGTGGGTCCTGCTTCCTGTGTCTCCAACCCAGCTGCCAGTGAGACTATAGTGGTGTGGCTCCCCTATCTGTGGCTCCGTGGGTGTTCCTTTTTGGCCTAACCATATCCTGCGTACTTATGTGGGGAGCGGGAGCTGAGACCCCGCCTGGCACCCTGCATGACAGGAGCGCACTCCATCTGGCATAGCTGATGGGAAGAAGCTCTTCCTCTGTCTACACAGAACTGTACTTCCCTTGGTTAGACCCAGCCTTGCCCTCTGGGCTTATCCTACCCAGGGTACCATGTAGATTCAGGGCATCACCCAGCTCCTAGGCAGCCCTCCTGACCCCTTCCCCACCCAGGAAGCAGAGCCACCACTCAATTGCCTCAGTGGTTTCCCCCTGCACATACAATAAAATCCATAATCCCTACCCAAGCCTTCACTATTGGGCTTTGCAACCTTCATTCTGTTCTCTAACCCTACTCCCTTCCATGTTTCCTTTTCCTTCCTTGAACCCACCAAGTTCATTCCCACCTCAGGGCCTTTGCACTTGCTGTGCCCTCTGCCTGGGACATTTCCTCCATGTCGCCACAGAGCTGGCTCATGTCCTGTAGGTCTTGGCACAAAAATTGCCTCTTCAGTGAAGCCCTTCCTGACCCATTGAGTTAAAGGTCCCCCCACCCTGTCACTCTCTTATCCCCATTACTGTTCTGTTTTCTTCATTGAATTTGATTCCTCCTGAAAGAATTGTGGTTTTGTTCGCTTGTTGTCTTTCACTAGAATATAAGCTCCATGTAGACAGGACCTCATCTGTCTTGTTCCTATTTTTTTCCCAGGGGCTAGAATAATGCATAGTACAAAGCAGACTTTTTGAATGGTTGAATTAATGAATTAATCAAAAGCAGGTACTGTTGGGTGGCCAGATGGCTCAGTTGGTCAGAGCACGAGCTTAACAAGGTTGCCAGTTCAATTCCTGCATGGGATGGTGGGCTGTGCCCCCTGCAACTAGGATTGAAAACGGGAACTGGTCTTGGAGCTGAGCTGCGCCCTCCACAACTGAGATTGAAGGACAACGACTTGGAGCTGATGGGCCCTGGAGAAACACACTGTTCCCCAATATTCCCCAATAAAAAATTTTTTTAAAAAGCATGTAGTATTGTCCCAAGATCCAAACAGAAGCTGACTTTTTTTTTTTTTTAAGATTTTATTGGGGAAGGGGAGCAGGATTTATTGGGGAATAGTGTGTATTTCCAGGACTTTTTTTTTTTTTTTATTGGGGAACAGTGGTGTGTTTTTCCCAGGACTCATCAACTCCATCCAAGTCAAGTTGTTGTCCTTTCAGTCTTAGTTGTGGAGGGCGCAGCTCAGCTTCAGGTCTAGTGGCCATTGTTAGTTGCAGGGGGTGCAGCCCACCATCCCTTGTGGGAGTCGAACCGGCAACCTTGTGGTTGAGAGGACGCGCTCCAACCAACTGATCCATCTGGCCACCCGGGAGCTCAGCGGCAGCTCATTGACTTCACTCTAGTTGCGGAGGGCACAACTCGCTGGCCCGTGTGGGAATTGGACTGGCAGCCCTGTTGCCCAGAGCTCGCGCGCTATCCAACTGAGCCACCTGTCCGCCCCAGAAGCTGACTCTTGACAGCCTATGATTTAAAAAAGAAAAAGGAGGCGAGAGATGAACATGTGAGGAAACAGTGGGAAGGAGGCCATCTGCAAGTCAGAGGGGCCACAGAAGAAACCAAACTTGCTGATACCGTGATCTTGGACTTCCAGCCTCCAAAACTGTGAGAAAATAAATTTCTTTTTTTTTTTTTTTTAAAGGAGACCCCCTACTCCAGGTGCATTTAAATAATTTTATTTAAAAAATCCCAAATCATCCCAACAGCACCCCACCCCCATCTCCTAAGTTGTTGCAGCCCCCTGTGGGACAGACAGATTTACACAGGGCCCAAACAGACCCCAAATGGCCTTTGCAGTGCAGCCCCTTGGCGTGTGCTGCTTCCCCAGAACCCTAAGAAACCCCATGTAGAAAAATACTTTACAAGGACTATGCTTTCATCTCAGCCAGAGAAAAATACAGCTTTTAGGGGGTGGAAGGGGCGTGTTGCAAGGGCTGTACCCAAAATACATAGGCAGGCAGGATGCTCACAAGGGACGGGTATCAGGAAACAAGTGTGGGACAAACAATCCCCTTGAGAAGCCAGAAGAAATATTGCATATGAGAAGGCCGGCCATTGGGAGGAGGTCCACCTGCCTGGCCTAGTTGCATATGTCCGGGTAGGGTGAAGGGAATGGCAGAGGCCTCAGCCCAAGGGAGGGAGGGGAGTATTGGTCAGGGTCAGGATGCATCTTCCCTCGCCTGTAGTCAACATGGCTTTACCAAGCCAAGAGGCCCTGGGAGTATGGTCTGTCCAGCTCTGTCAAATGACACAGGCCCAGAGAGGCTGGGCCACTTCCCTAAGGTCACACAGTTGAGGCTGCGGGCGGCCATGTCTCTGCTGTGCTCCTCACTGCCCCCCACCCCAAGCTGAGGGTTCTTGGCTTTTTCTTGGTGCCCCTGTGAAGGGTGGGCAGTGCCCTTTCACTTTGGGTTAGATGTTTACATGGGAATCCAGGATAGCAGAGGCACTGAGCAGTCCATCTAGGGCATGGAGGGCTCTCCAGGGAGGGTGCAGAGGAGCAAGATGCAGGGGTATGGTATGTGTATGGGGGGGGGGAGGCAGGCCCTCAGGGAGAATACCAGTAGTGTGCCCAGGGAGCCTCAATGGACAGGAAGGCCCAAACCTGCTCAGAGACTGTCTACCCCCCGATTGTCCGCAGGGAGCATCAGACTCAGAGGGGAGGTCACACAGCAAAGCAGCGACCCAGTGGAAAAAGAACAGACTTCTTGACTCCCCATCTGGTCTCTTGAGTAGAAGTGTGTTTTTCAGAACCCCAGGGGATGCAGGGGTGGAGGAGGGTACAGGTGGCAGTGGGTGCCTCCTGTTTTCCTGAGACCCCCTTAGGAGATGGGCAGGGACAAAGCAAAGCTCAGACCTGGTCCATCCCAGAGGCCACACCCCAGACCACGAGGTGGATGCCCTGTGCCCTTCTCAAAATCAAAAGTGTTTCTGGTCTGTGGAAAATGAGAAAATGATTTTAAGAGATGCTAGTGCTTCCAGATTTCAAGTGGGAAGAAACTTCCTTGAATGACCACTTTGGACACTGTCACCAACAGGCGTGAGAGAGAGTGAACCCTCTTTCTGGCTTATTCTGCTGCCTGTCTGTTTCTCTCTTCATCTCTGTGCTTCTCCCTCTTTGTCCTGCACTGAGTTGGACAGGAGAGGAGCTGCAGCAGCTTACATATCACACTTCCATGGCTTCCCACCGTCACTGAAGGGAGGGTGGATGGAGTCCCCTGGGACTTTTGTCCCCAAATGCCTCCCTCCTTATGGAGGGACCTGGGCTGAGAGGGGTGTATGCAAATGGGTCAGCAGCCACGCATCTTTCAAAAGCAGCTGGAGGGGCTAAGAGCCCAAAGCCTGACACTGAGCTTCCCAGTGGGTCCAGAGCTGCAGTCTCGAATCACAGAAGCTTTGGACCAGAGACTCCAAAGTGAAACAAACACTGACTTTCATATCAAAGGGCTGGCGCTTCTTGGATTCCAGATGCCCCAGCTCAAACTACCCTAAGTGGGGACGCTGGGATGCAGAGAATCTAGGAACCAGCACATCCCAAACACCAGAACTCTGGAGAAGGGAACGAGGTAGTCTCCTGCCCCAAGCAGCATCCTTCCTGGAGGTCAGCTCTCCAGCTGAAGTGGCCCCCCAGCCTCACCCTAAATGCCCCCACTGTTGGGAAACTAACCTTCTGAGCCCATGTGGATGCCTCACACCTCAGTCAACAACTACACTGGGGTATCCAGCTCCCGCTTGCTCACCTTCTGTGACAAGGAGCTCACTCCTCCCTGGCAGTGCATTCCAGCTCCACAGCTCCGCTGGGAGAATGTGTTCTACACACTGAGCTGGACTTTCCCTGCACCAGACACCCTTCTGAGGAGGCCCTGGGCCCTGTAGGGACCTGGGCCTCCCCGCAGGCCCCCTCTTCTCCAGGCCAAGTAGCCTATCCCTATTGAGCCAGGCACCTCTGGGTGTCTTGGAGACCCAACGTGGAGAAAGACCTAGATGCTACTCCAACTGGGACAGGGACCTCACTGCCGGGCACCCCAGTCACCACAGAACTGGAGAACAGAGACAAAGTCCTGTCCGTGGCTCAGAGCCTGCCAGATGGACAGATAGATGAGTGGGTGGCCACTTCTTCAGCCCAGCTACAGGTCTGGAAGCCAGGATCTGCCCGGATGCCCCCTTGGGTGTCTGGACCATGCGCTGACTTCAGAGCATCCGGGGCTTGCTGGGGCCTGGTGCTCGCGGGGCCCGGCCGCTCTGTGCCAGCGGATTGCGACTGATGACCAGCTCAAGGACGTCCCCAGCCTCAGCCAGGAGCGGCACCGCCAGGCAGCAGTCAAAGTCCCGCGTGCGAACGTGGTTGACCTGCACGGTGCACAGCCAAGGGGACAGACTATCATCAGCTCAGCCTGGGCTGAAGGGGTGGAAACGGTGGGGTTTCCTAAACGTGGGCCCTGCCCCAGCCCAGACACAGGGCAAACCTAGACTCCTTGCACAGAGGAGGAAGTCATTCTTCTGGTTGGGTTTAATCAAAGAGAAAGTCCTAGGGAGATGCCAGTACATCCTCTGCACCCCGCGAACACCTGCTTCTCGCTCCCTTTTTAATACGAAAGAGCAGATATACACTAAGCCTCCTGCCTAGAATTTTGTGACATTGCCTTGTTTCTGTTTTATTTGTATTTTACATTGGCCTTCTATTTCAAACAAGGGGTACTGGGTTTTCATTTCTAATGGAATGGAAAAGTTTCTTTTTAAGACAAATTTAAATTGAAAAACTTTGTCAATTTAGAGAAAACGTGTATTCAGTAAATTTAGCACAAATATGGCAGACATCACACCAAGGAAACAAAAGTAGCTGGGGCATGGGAAACGTGGTTCACGGTGGCTGGGCCAGTGTGCCCATAGCTTTTCATCGTCTCACCCACACATCCCAGCATCCCTTGCAGCTGGTGAGGTCACATGACTAGTTCTGGCCAATAGGCTGTGAAGGGGAGTGACAGGTGAAGGCAGTAGAAAACCCATGTGCGATTTTCCAGTCTGGTTTTCAATGTTGTGGAGTCTGAGATACTGACAAGAGGGTGGAGCCTCCCTCAGCACAGGAGGAGTAAGGTTCATGCCGGCCCACACTGGACACATGGTATCAGTAATAAATCATTGTTCATGTGTGTTAAGCCACTGAGATTCCGGGGTTGGTAGTTACTGCAACATAACTGAGCTTACTCTGACTAACACAACTGGTGTCATTCCCCTTTCACAGATGAAGAAGCTGGGGCTCCGAGAGGGGAGGTGACCTGCCCAAGGCCACTCAGCCAGGGTTCTAGAAGTGGAGGCTCTTTCCCCACCCTAGGGCTAGGAAAGGCCCCTGCATCTGTGCCCCTGCTGCAGCATTACCTGGAGGACCCTGTCAAAGGGCTGGAGGCCTCCACGCTGGGCTGGCCCCTCAGGGCGCACAGTGTGGACATAGACACCCTTCTCCAGGAGGCCGTCTGAGATGCTAAAACCAAAGTCATTCCTCATGGGGTCCTTGTGGAGGGTCACCTGAGAGCAGAGGGGGAGGAGCTGAGCTTTGTCCCCAGCCTCCCACCGTAGCCAGAATCTCTTGGTCATGCATTCCATGCCTCTGGGACCCAGCCCTAGTCCCCTCGCCCGGTGGCGCTCCCCACGCATAAGGCCTGCGCCCACGTAGCACCCACCCCCCTTCTGCTCCTCAGCAGATCCCCCAGGTCACAGCACTCAGTCACAACGGGGGCCCTTAGGAAGGGGCTTCCTTTTCAGTTCTTTTCAATCCTCTTGCCTCTGTCCAGGAGACGGTCTCGGTGGGGCACCCATGTTTGGGGCACCTCTACCACTTGCTCATCTCCCAATTTAGCAAAGAGCTGGCTTCAAGCTCAGAGGTCTCTGAGGGCTACTGGGTGAGAGGTTTCTATCTCTTCTGTGTTTTTTTTTTCTATATAGATGGCAAAAAAGCTGGTTTCTTATTTAAGGTAGTGATATATATATACACATACATATACTCGTATATACACATATAACATATAGAAGCCTTTATATTTTATATATACACACACAATAACTTAAGTGGCGGAAAAAGTAAGTCTACTTAAATAAAAATAATAGCTTAGTGTGAATCACGGGTGTGTGTGTGTGTGTGTGTGTGTGTGTGTGTGTGTATGATGGGAGTTTTGGGAAACCAGTGCAAAATCTCCATTTCATGGTGGGGAATGAAACCCAGAGAGGGGCGAGCCCATCTGGAGCCTATGGTGAATCCTAATGGCAGCAGGACATATGCCAGGCCTCCTGCGCCCACCCTCAGCACCCACCTTATGCATCTCCAAGGGTGTTGGCAACAGCAGCTCCTGCATCTCTTCAGGGGAAGCTTGTACCTCCCGGCCCCTCCGCCAGGGTTGGTGGCTAGGCCTGCCCTCAAGGGCCATGCTCTGCACGGTGCCCGTCATGATGGATGCCTGCAGGGACACAGCCCTTCACTTAGGGACTCACTGCGTTCACAGTCAGTATCTGTGGACACCTACTATGCGCCAGCCTTCAAGGTCACAATGGTGAACAGAGTAGATATGGTGCCGCCTTTCTGGGGCTCTCAGGATTGATCAGTCACACTAGAGATCAGAATAATCACCATTGGCACTGAATCAGCACCTACTCTGTGCTGGGCTCAGTTCTAAGCACTTTATACATAGAACTCATTTTATGCTCTACAATATTACGAGACAGGCAAATACCATCATTTCTTTTCCATTTTACAGAGGAGGAAACTGAGGCTTAGAGAGACTAAGATTTGAACTCAGAGTCTGGCTCCCAAGTCGAGGGTCTTAACCACTCTGCTCCCTTGTGAATTGCCAAAATAAATAAGATAAAATTACACACAGCAGTAAATATCACAGAGGCCAGGTACATGGAAGGTGAGGGCCGAGGACAGAGAATCCGGTCTGGTATGAGAGGCTCCTGAGCTGGGATCTGAAAGATGAGCAAGAAGAGGAGTGGGAGGAAGAGAGGCCCCTGCAGGCAGAGAGAACGGCATGTGCCAGGCCCCCACAATGGGGAATCTGGAAGGTTGGAGGGGGTGCCCAGAATGAGGCTGGGATGTGAGAGTTCAAACCTGCACACCCCGTGGACCACAGTGAGAAACGTCCCAAGAGCAACGGGAACACTGAAGGATTTATGGTGGTGGGGACCGGGGACAGGGTCAGGTTTGTGGATTTAGAAATCTGATCTTCCACCTGCTGCATGGAGACTGGACTACAGAAGTGGGCATGGAAGCGGGGAAGGAGACCTGTCAGGGACCATGTACGTATTCAAGCAAAAGAAGACCATGGCCTGGACAGGAGTGGTGACAGTGGGGAAGAGCAGAAGGAGCAGAGTTAGGATCATGTGTCAGAGGTAAATCAAAGGTGTGTTCCGGGAAGGGCAGGCAGAATCATAAACGCGGTGCTCTAAGCTGAAAGCAGCAAGTTTGTGGCCCTGAGGGAAATGTATTCATGTTCACATTGGGAAATCCACAGATGGGGTAAATGGACTGCTGGGGTTGGTGGGATGGGATGATGTACTTCTTACATATGATATTATACAATTTCCTAGGCACAGAGCTAGGTCCCCAGCCTAGAAACTTCTCTCTTGCTGCCCATCACAGTATCTGAGTTTCTACTATGAATGTAAGGTTCTATCTGATATTGGGGCTGAGAGTTTTGGTCTTTTAGAGGTCCCCTAAGGGAAGGCAGATTATGATATCAATTGTCTTAGGGTCAAACTGTTGGATTGGGTGAGGAGGAGGAGAGGAAAATGGGAGGGGACATTGAACAAGGAGGCACAGAGGCACCTTTCTCAACTCTTACAACTGGTCCTCACCTGACTGGAGAGCCAGGGTCCAAAAGAGAAGACCAGAGACTCAGAATCTTCTGATAATAGAATCATTAAAAAATGAAATCAGAGTATCATAGACTCTTGGACCCCTAGAATTGTAGAATTCTAGGACTTCCTTTTACGATGCAAACTGAGCTGATATAGAAAGCTTGTGTCTCCCTCCAAATTTGATGATAAATTAATTTTTTTTAAATAAGTACTTTTAAAGCCAGAAAAAATTTTGGAGACAAGCATGAGCAGGAGTAGAACTATTTGGCCTATGGAGCCAAATGGAGCCAGATATGCATGTTAGTAGCTGGGGTACCCATTCAGGGAAAAGCAGAGAGCTAGGGGAGTACCATCCACTTTTGAATGGGGATGAGAGATGTCTGCTTGCCAGCACAGGGTTTCAGAAAGGAGCCACGAGGACTGGAATGGGCTGGGGAAACCATTTGTGAGAAACCAGGAACTTTCATGTGCCTCTGTAAGAGCACAGGGCCAGACTCTGCCTTCCACAAATAGTGTAATAAAAACACCCAGGTGAGGGAGTACGACCTACCTCTGGAAACATGGAAAGTGCAAGCTGAGCAGTTGGCCCTAAGATCCCAGTTTAAAAGGTTGAACCTCCTTCAGTACAATGACCCCAACAGCCAAGGGCTCATCAAAGATCCTGCCTTGACTTGTTGGACCTACCCAAGATCAGCAAATGTCTACCTCAATTTCAGACCCACTCCCAAGACCTCGCTCTTAGGAGCTATGATTAAAATTGGGCCTCTCTTCTTCTGGTATTACATTTTCAAAACTGACAGAAATTGGAAAGAAAAACTTATCCAGGAAGGAAAATTGGATCGAAAGGATTTAACAACTCATATTAAGTCTGAGTTGATGGCAATGATGACTATATATATTATTGTTTAAATAAATCTTTCATTATTGTGTTTCCCCAAAAATAAGATCTAGCTGGACCATCAGCTCTAATGTGTCTTTTGGAGCAAAAATTAATATAAGACCCAGTCTTATTTTACTGTAATATAAGACCAGGTCTATAATATGATATGATATGATATAATATAAAATATAATATAATTAATATGATATATATAATATAATACCAGGTCTTATATTAATTTTTGGTCCGGCTATGTCTTATTTTCGGGGAAGCACTGTAATCATTAAAAACAAAAAACACCAAGCTGAGAAATTCATGTGAAAGACTTGTCTGAAATTGATGAAGTTCAAAAGCCCCGGCAAAGACCTATGAGGCACTACCTCAGAGATGCTTCTACAACACAGAGCACATGTGCGGTGCCTCCAGGAGTAACCACTGCTGAAAGCAAGCTCAGTGGTGAAATAAAAAGTCCACCTGCCCACAGACACAACAGACAAATGAATTCGTACCCAGAGAACTAGAAAAAAAAAAAAAAGATGTCAAAAGAAACTTTAAAATAAGTCAGCTTAAAATATGTAGAAAAATAAGAAAACGAAAAGCAGGCATTTAGAAAAAAGACTGTGAAAAACGATAAGAAATGATAGAAATAAAAGATGTAGCAGTTGAAATACAATATTTAGGAAATCAGGGTTAACCAGTAGACTAACTTTAGCCAAGGAGAGAATGAATGATTGGGAAGACAAACTATGGAAAGCAACCAGAACACAGTGCAGAGAAAATGTGAAGAAAAAGTGGAAGGTTAAGCGATTGCTCTCAGGGTATGATGGAGCTTCAGAAGTGACCCAGCTGGATCCTCCCTACATCCTCCCGGGCAGCCTGTTCCATCGTGGGCAATGCTGACCTCACACAAAGCTGCATTCACCTCTTGGCTCCTCTAGTTCCTCATATAACATCATTATAACTGATGTCGACGCCCACACGTTTCCACAGGGCAGGCCCACAATCACATCTGCATATGGCACATGCACACACAGACACCAAAAGTACCCCTATGTGTCCAAATGTGCACACTCAGACACACGTGTCTTGAACTGACACTCAGCAGTTGTGCATGCATGAGCGTACTCGCACGCATGCACAGACATGGTCCCAATGCACACACAATGATGCCAGACATGTGCACACACTCCGACGTGCCAACCACAATGCTCTCAGTCATACTTGCACACATGTCCATGCACAGTCTGCACATGTGTGAAGACATCCTTACAGGGAGGGTGCCTGGTGAGTGCACGCGTATACATTACATGTGAGCACAATCCCATACCATGCTTGCCTCCAATGGGCACACACACTACTGTGTCCACTCGTGGGTGCCCCCCATGCAGGCCGTCAGGGCAGGGGCCCGTACCTCCAGTTCCCTCAACAGCTCTGACTGACCACACGACTCCAGGTCTTCGAGGGCTTCCCCGAACACACTCCAGAAGCCCTCCTCTCGGGTGGGGCCGGGGGCCGGGCTGTAACGTAGGAACCAGAGAGCGTCAACTCCTGGCAGACGGGTGGGCGGGCAGGCAGGCTGGGGCCTGAGGAGTCTTCTAAATGGCCATCAGCGTTGGACTTGAGGGGCCAGAGTGTGGGCGGGCGGGCAGGCGGGCGGGCAGGCGGGCATCCTCAGTGGCAGTGCTGGGGCCCCAGGGCAGTGGTAGGTGACACAGAATGGGGGGAGGACGCAGTTAGGGGCGACCAAGACTGCCGGTGGCCAGTTAAAACAGGGGCAGATGAGACGGGGTGGAGAGCGGTGACACAGGACGCCTGGGAAGAGAGACAGACGGACAGACAGACAGACAAAGAGGAGATCCATGGTGTAGCCCCAGAGGACAGTCCCTGGCCCCACCCACACACATGTCATCATAGGACAGTGACAGGGACAGAGCTGGAGCCAGTAAGGACACAGATGAATGGAAAGGATGGAGTATTTGTTCTGGGGGAAGGGTTGAAACCACCGTATAACTTCCATTACGGGTTGTCTGAGCCCTTTATCAGCTCTAAAATCCAGTCTCATTAGAAAGATAACAAATCACATTTTCACACATCAGAGTTCACAAAGCCATCTGCTAGCTACAATGTCCTGGTTATTTATAAAGTGTGTTATGGTTTGCAAAGCATTTTCTCTCTTACTTTTGCAGGCAGGCTTTCCTTTCTTAGGGAGCCTCAGAGACAATGATGCTAAATAGTTGCCTCCTCCCTTTCTCATTTTAAAGGTGAGAAGACTGAGGCTGAAGGACATTTCCTCCATTCAAGTCAATTCAACAAACATTCTGAGCCAGGCCCTCTACCGGGCACATGGGCTTGGAGGTAAGTAAGGCCTGGCCCCTATTCCCAAGGAGCTGAGGATTCATTTGCAAAGCGTGTATGAGCACGTGCTGGTGCCAAGGACTGAGCTAGGGGTGCCACACAGAAGAGACAACAGCCGGGTAATTAAGCAGGTGGACACGAGATGGCCCGTGTCACTAGGAGCCTCACCCAGGCAGCTGAGGGAGGGAAGCTATTCCAGAGGCAGTGGAATTTGAGCTGGTGTTTGAAGGATGAGTAGGTGTTGGCCAGGAGAGGAGAAGGAAAGGTGTTCTGGGCAGAGGGAACTGCCTGACCGAAAGCACAGACACAGGAAGGGGGTGGCTAGGGCTAGGGGAGGAACAGCATTCTTCCAGAGCCAGCTCTCCGCAGGAGCCTGCTCCTCCAGGATACAGGCTGAGTCTTGTAAAGCCAACACCACAAAACCCACTACATCCATGGCCCAGGGCTGTGCCTGTGACCCCAAGTTGCCCTTGCAGGAGGAGGTCATCAAGCAATCTGGGCTAAGTCAGGAGGGTTTGGGTTCAAATTCTGAGTCTGCTGCTGGACTTTTGAGAACAGTAGGCTACCAGACTTGGGAAGGGCAAACCAGGCTGCTTCCCTACCTCCACACCTTTGCCCCTGCTGTGCCCTCCTCCACCAAGCATGCTCTTTTCCATAGTCTGCTCAATGTGTCTTCTCTTCTCTCAGGAGGTGACCCTCCTCGGGAGTCAGTCTTCCATTGCCCTCACCACTTTGGCGCAGGAACTAACCACCCTCACCCGTCCTAGCCAAGAGACCATGACTATCTCCTTCCTCATGGCGTTCCCACCACAGACCTAGATGGTGGCTCCCAGGCCTCATCTTCCTCCTCCTCAGGGAAGCTCTCGTCAGCAGGGGCTGGGGTATAGCTCGTCCTCCGGGGCTCAGTGCGTGGGGGGCTGCTTCTCAGTCGGCTGGGCCGCCACTCCTGGGGGGTCACACCCCGGGTTGTTGCCTGTGGAGTATAGGAACCTGGCGGATGGAGAGAGGGGGCATCTGCATCCTCTCTGTGCCCTTAGCATGCCTTCCTTCCTGCTCCATTTCTAGCAGTGCTGGGTGACCCGGGGCAGAGGTCTTTGCCCTCTCTGGGCCTGCATGACTACCCAGAGGGCCCTGAGGGCCTCCGCCACCCAGGTCCCTGCCCCGGAAATGCTCAGATCTCCTGATCATCTGGTAGAAGAGTTAATGCTCAGGGCTCCAGGATCCTGCCCCAGACTGAGAGGGAAGTTCAATGTTTTGACCGTCTCTCTCTGTCTCTCCCTGCCTTTGAGACTTTTGAAGGTTCTGCCCCAGAGGGTGAGCTGAGACATGCTGGCTCAAAATGGGGAAGCTGAGACTCAGAGAATGAGGACCAGGGCTGGGAGCCACCTGAGGCCACCTAGAGGACTCACTCCACTAGTTCCCTGAGCTGGACCTTGGGGAGTCTCTGTGGTTCTGGGTCACAGAGGTCAGGTCAGCCACAGGATTCAAACGCACCCCCCATCCCCCGAGGTCACCCATGGGTCTCAACATGCATGGGCAGGGGAACTCGTGTCCTAGGAGAGCACCCTGGAGGTGTCCACCCCATGCTGGGTTTTGTAGGATTGGGTGGATGGGGGCTTTCTGCCTTTCTATCTTCAATTGGATGCAATGAACACTGATTGAGCACCTGCTATGTGCGGGGTATCGGGCTAGGAATGAGAGGCACCGCAGAATTAAGACCAGTGTGGTCTCTAACCTCAAGCTGGGGTGCTGCGGTGCTGTGAACACTAATCACAAGATGTATGAAGGCCTGTGGTCCACGCTCTGAGAAGTGAAGGGCCCTGAGAATGGCTAACAGGGCCTAATAGGGCCTGTCTTCAGGAAAAGTGACCCTAAAGGACAGAGCTAGGAGAGGAGGAGTAAGGAGGATTAGGCAGAGGAAACAGCCTCTGCAAAGGCCTGGTAGTTGGGGAGACCCAGAGAGAGCATGCAGTTTGTCCAAGGGCTCTGAGGTGTTACCTGGACCCCCAAAGCCACCCTCCGTGGCCGAGCTGTCCCAGGACTCCACAGCGCTGTCCACACTGGGCATAGCAGGCGAGAACCGGGCTGCCAGCCGGCCTCCTTTGAGCAGCTCTGGTGGGTCCTCATCTGCATCGCTGGTCTCGCTGAAGCTGCCTGATGTGTGGGGTGGGAGGGGGCCTAGGAGGAAAATGGGGATGTCACCGCCACTGGCCTAGGACCTTGGAGACACAGAGATGCTCAGCCAGCTTCAGTTTTCCCACTTGAATCTGGTTTGAGAATTCACAGGCACTAAGCTTCCCACACCTGCTGCTAGGCAGTCTGATATGGGGGGTGCCACACTAATAGGCAAACGTGTTTCACGGACAGGAGCACTGAGGCTCGGGGAGGCTGAGCATCATGGCCAAGGTCACAAGGTGAGCAACAGTGGAGCCCAGATTAGAAAAAAGGCTCCAAGGCTCAGGTTCCTTCCACTGCACTTGGAAGTCCCCCTATCAAGGTACGAGGACAAATACAGAGGAAACTAAGGAATGTACAAGTTATAGCCACAAGGTACGACAAGCAGCCTTGAGAGGCAGGAGGTGAGGAAGAGCAGGGTTCAGACCCAGACTCTGCCCCCCCCAGCTGTGTGACCTTGGGCCTATCACTCCCCCCTCTGAGTCTTATCTCCTTAGCTTTCCCAGGTATCCTCCCATAGGGCTTAGCAAGGATTCTATGAGGTTGGGTACACAAAGCCTGGCATAGAGGCACAGAGGGGCCTCCCTTCCTAAAAGGGCTACATGGTCCCAGGGCGCAAGGTGAGGCTCACGGTCTAGCTGCTTCTTGATCTTCAGTGTGACGGTCTCACCAGCCACCTGCAGGAGGTGGATGGCCTCACTCAGTGGCCGGCCCTTGAGGCTTACGCTGTTGATGGCCAGGATACGGTCTCCAACATGGATAGCGCCAGTCCTGAGGAGGAGGCAGAGGGCAGAGCATGGGAGCTGGACACTCAGGGCTTCAGAGTGGGGGTCTACCCTGGAGGAACCAGGAACCCCAAGGCACAAGCCTGACTGACTTCACTTAAACCCAGCTGCCAAAAAAAGCAAATGTGATCATGTGTTGCATTAATGGAGATATAAAGTCTAGAATCTGGGAGGGGATTATCCTGCCTAACTTTAAAGTTAGGCTCTGGAACCAGTGTCAAGCATGAATTTTGAACATGGTTTGAATCCCATATACTTGCTGCCAAATACTAGCTACGTGATCTTGGGATAGTTTCTTAACTTCCCTGAGTCTTAGTTCCTCCATCTGTAAAGTGGGGGTGATAATACTTATTTTATTGAATTATTATTGAATAATGGATGGGTGAGATGGATTCACCCAGCAGAAATACATGGACAGGCAGCTTTCTTCTCTCAGTTTCCCCACTTAGAGAATGAACATAATCCCTAGGGCCCAGTGGTTTTCTACCTAAATACTATTAGAATGACCTGAGGAGCTTTTTAAAAAGCACAGGTGCCTGACCCCCACCCTTGACCAATTAAATAGCATCTGTCGGGGTGGGGCTGGGGAAGGTGATTCTGAGAAGCAACCAGGACTGAGGGTGGGAGAGAACCTGCAGCAGCTGCTGAGAATGCACCTGACCCAGGTGGGGGAGAAAGAGGCAGAGGACTGGGGTAAGGAGGTCTTGAACCCCAAATATAGATGTTGCCCCAAGGTAGGAACTCACAGGGGGTCAAACCCTGTGTGCCGCTGAGTCCAGCATTGCTGGGCAAGCTCCCCCAGGGCCCGGAGGAGTGAGTGAGTCAGAGAATGGCGGGTTCAGGGAGGGAGATCAGAGCTGGGCTGTCCACAGGTGGCTACTGGGCCCCTGAAATGTGCTGGCCCGAATTGAGATGTGCTGGAAGTACAAAATACACACCAGATTCTGAACACATAGTATGAATAATAGAATAGAAAATATTTTGTGAATAATTTTTATATTGATTACATGTTGGAATACTCGTATATTTAAGATTCATTTTATTTGTTTCTTTTTACTTTTCTAATGTGGCTACTAACTAGAACGGTTATAAATAAATTTGTGGCTCAAAGTATATTGCAGTTGGACAGAGCCTAGCTAGATCAGCCTGGCAAAGGGAGGGGGAATTGTTTGTTGAGTCCCCGATACCCAGTACCCAGTAAATGCCGGAGTTGATAAAGACATTTGAGGTCAGAATGGTCCACACTGGCCTCTTCAGTCTTCCATATGTCCAACAGGGGGCGCTCCAGGAGCGGTGACACCAACAGGGAAGTGTCCTGGGGGAGCTTCAGAATCCCTTCCATCATCCCTCCTGCTGCATCCCACCACCTGTGGCTCCTCTTCCAGGGACCCATCTTGTCCCTTCAGCCTGGTCAGGCTCCCCCTTCACAGCCAGCTCCTCTCAGTGCAGGGAGCTCACTGCACAGCTGACAGAAGGCTCCGTCTCATCCACACTGGGATGGCTTCCCTTTGAATACTGTGGGGCCCCTTCCACCTCTGGGCCACAGATTTGCCTGCTTCCCCAAAGAACTGGAGAGCCTGGAACAGCCCCCTTCTCACAGCCTCCCAGCTGCCACAGTTTTGGCGACACTTTCCAGAGGGAGAGGATAGCAGGGGGCAGACCCCAGTGTGCCAGGAAAAGCCCAGGCTGTGCTGGGACCAGGTACTAGGACACAGGCCCTGTACTATGAAAGCACAGCAGGTGCTTCAAAAAGGCTCAGTGCTGACTTTCCAGAGAGGGGTCAGAGGGATGAGCACAATTGAGCCACACTGACCTGGAGCCAGGAGGTCTGCTGGGACTGGGCCACCTCTGCAGAACTAAGGCTCAGGGAGGAAGGGGCAGGTCCTATATTCCCCAGAGCATCGATGTTGGAACAAAGGTCAGAATCCAGCTTTGCTGATCCCAAAGACCAGCGCCTGCCCCAGGAGCGTCCCCAGCCCACGCCATCTGTCCCCATAGAGCCCCAGCTCACCTCTCTGCCAAACCACGCTTCGTGAGGCCCGAGATGACAATGGGGTCAAAAGGCTCCTCTGTGCCCGAGATGGTGATGCCCAGAGGGCCCCCATAGCGTTTCAACTCCACTGTGTAGCTGATGGCACCTGTCGTCTCCTGCTCATCTGCAAGGGTGATGCCCATCAGGGTTGGGGTCCTGTGGGCAGGGCCCAGGAGCTGGGCACCCCCAGCCACCTGAAGCCTTGGTGCACTTACTCACTCACTCATACATATCCATTCCCTCATCCACTAATTCACACATTCACTAGTTCTCTGCCTTCAGATGGTGCAACCTGGGGACCCCAAGGCCATCTTCTGCCTCCAGAAATGTTTACTTCCACACAAACACCACTTAGAAGAAGAAAGAAAAGAACCATGGAACCAACATTTTAAAATATAGATTTCACACACCACACCAAATAAAAACAATAATGATGGTGATAATGAAAATCATGATAAGAAGAAACCAGATTTCCAGCTTTTCTTAAAAAAAAAAATTTCCAGCTTTTTTTTTTTTAAAAAAAAGGAAAGAAAGAAAGAGAAAGAAAAGAAAGAGAGAGAGAGAGAGAGAGAGAGAGAGAGAGAGAGAAGGAAGGAAGGAAGGAAGGAAGGAAGGAAGGAAGGAAGGAAGGAAGGAAGAAAGAAAGAGGGAAAGAAAGAAGGAAAGAGAGAGAAAACTCAGCCCACAAGTGGCGCTCTTTCCCAGGGTAGGAGCTGGCGGCTGCCGCTGTGAATAAGGGATTTGCTCTCCAGGGGTCACAGGCCTCGCTCCTCCTTTTTGACTCCCGACCTGTATCATTTTTCTTACTGTCTGTCTAGTTCATTCACTTATGTCACCTGTCTGGCCTCAGATGTGTCCGAGTTTGCAGCATTTGCTCATTTTCTCACCCACTCACCCACGCAGTGGTGCTTCCCATCCTTCATTCACACCCCACCCACTCATCTGCTCACAACTGCTCCCCGTGGGTCTCCTCTGCCACGCTCTGGGCAGGGCGTGGGAGATCCAGACAGTGACTCAAACCCCCCACCAACCTCGTAAGGGCCCCAGACCCCAGGGACAGTGACAAGTCTGTAGTGCTACCCTTCCCTACATCTGTCCATTCAAGGAGTCTCCACCAGCCGGGACTTGGGTGGCACATACCACCAGTTCTCCTTGGCCAGAGGGAGCCCTGAATCACAAGCTGGGAACTCAGTGGCCGGGGGCTGGACCTCGCAGGTGGCAGGGAGGGGTGGGGGCCGTACCAGAGTTGTCCTCGTCCTTCCGGATCTTTAGCTTCACCAGGTCCTCACACTGTCGCAGGATCTGCACAGCATCCTCCATAGCGCAGTTGTCCAGGCGGATATTGTCGATAGCCAGCAGCTTGTCGCCTGGCTCAAGGGTGCCCGTCCTGCATGAGCAGGGGTGGTGGGCAGGAGGAATCCTGGCACAGGCTGGTGCTGTACCCACACCCATTGCCTACTCCCCCAGCCCCAGCCCCAGGCACACCCCTACCTGTGTGCCACACTGCCTTTCTTGATGTCAGAGATGGTCAGAGGCTCCCCTCGCTTCCTGCTGGCCGCTGGAAGAAGACAGGCCATGACTCTGACCTTTGATGGTCTCAGCCTTGGTGGGGGGAGGGGGAGCAGGATTGGGGCATGGACTTGGAGCCACACATCCTACTCTCACTGCTGCCTGGGTGGGTGGCTGTGAGCAAATCAGCTCACCTGTCTGTCCTCAGTTTTCCCTCTGCAAAATGGGAATAATGCCACAGACCTCATAGGGATATATATCATGAGATGAAACTAGACAAGGCAGGCAGAAAATCTATCATGGCTTCTGGCACATATTAAGTGCTCAATCCCATCAGCCCCTTTTCCCTCTTGCTCAGCCCATCCCCCAGCAAACTATAAACTGCTTGAGGGGCTGTGTCTGGCTGGTGTCCGTGCCGCCAGCACCTGGCACAGCGCCAGGACCTAGAACTGTGGTGACTCTTCTACAGTGGACTTCTTCCTTCCCCGGCTGCAGGGAGTGCTGGCTGCTGACGGCTCACAGATGGATCCCGCTTTGGAAACTGCCTTTAGCCAAGAGAGCAGCCTCACCCAAGTAATGCCCTTCCCGGGTGCAGCCTACATCCAATGACTGGTCCATGAGGTGGGGCAAAGGCCCAGCTCCCAGCCTCAGCTCAGGACAATTCTAGGGCCTCCCAGATGAGAGCTCTCCATGGGACTGGCTGAGACTCTACAGCGACCGCATCGCAGCCCAACTTCTCCCTGTGCCCAGTCCTGTGTCCCTCACTGCTCACAGGTGTTGATCCCGAGAAGCCCTCCTCAGTGATCCCCTGCTCGTAACTCTATGTTTGAGAAACTGTTTCCTGGGGAACATGACCTAAGACAACGAGTGTCACATGAGTGGCTACGTTTTCTTGCCTAAAGAATCCATCTGAGCTAATGGGTGTTCCCATTAGTGACCAGGCTGTAGGCGCCCCTTCTTGCATGTATGGCATCTTGACAGATGAGACAAAGGTGCCTGTCCCAATTAGTCTGTTAAGAAAATTGTAAGTCTACTTTGAATGGGCACCCTTGTGACATGTACAACCTGTGCAACTGCACCTGGTGGTCCTGCCCAGAGGTTTCTGGGCTGGAAGCAGCTTCTCTCCTAGATTGCTTAAACTCCTACTTCTATCGACTGCAGAGTCTATCGACTGCAGAGTCTGCAGCAGCAGCCACACTTCTGGACAGTTGCCCCTCCATCAAGCCCCAAGTGGGACTGGAGGACTGGTCGTCTATTCTCAGAGGCAGGCCTTGGAGAATGGTGTCCCAGCATCCCTTGCCTGACCCACCAATATGTGTGCTGCCTGGCCAGAATGGATACCTGCCAGGAGGTCACCTCAGCAAGGCAGTGGGGCGGTGATGCTGTGGCCAGGTGAGTGGGGTCTCTGCCCTCCTCATCCCAGCATCTTTCCTCTCAGGCTTCCCAGGACGGATCTGTGCTAAGCTAGATGCTAGTCAGCCTCATTCTCTCTCCTCATTGATTCATCCTATACTCGTTCATTCATTCATTCAATAAACATTTACTGAGTTCCTACTATGTGCCAGGGCTGGAAGGGAAGGAACATAGGTGTTCAAGGAGCAGCCAGCAGGCCAGCAGTGGCTGGAGGCGTGTGATCGAGAGAGATATCGGAGGTGAAGTCAGCGGTCAAGGAAACCAGATCACAGAGCACCCCCAGCCCTGAGGACTTCAGCTTTCACCGAGAGTGAGATGGGAGCCATGGGAGAGTTCTGGACGTTCGTATGCTTCTGTGGTCTGCCTTTCTCTTTTCATTCTTCAGTCCCTCCCTTTCATTCCTTTGACAAACATGAATTAGGGCCTCTTCTGGGCCCTGGGCACACAGAAGTAGACAGAAAACCAAACCCCGCCCATTTGTTTCTTGCCTCACAAGCCACTTCACCCCAGCGGGAGACCCAACGGGCTTGGAGACTCCCAATGTGCAGAACAGGAAATCAAGCCTTTGAGAAGTTCCAGTCCCGCCTGAGGACGCAGCTGGGCATTGCAGTGGGGAGAGAACACCTCCCTCCAGGAAGCGTCCCCCTGGGCCAGGCAGTGTGCTTTCTCCCCGCGGGTGGGTTTACTCTGCTCTCAGGGGCAGGTGGGGATGGCACCACAGGGACAGTATGGCGGAAGGGGACTCACAGCTGATGGTGATGCCCAGCTCCACACCACGCCTCTTAGGCAGCTTCACGTGGAACGTACCACTGCTCGGGATGACAGACTCTGGGTACAAAGAGACAGGGACCCATGTGAGACTCAGCTCCACATCCATTCTGGTCTTGCTGGGAGAGACCCCACAAAGTCACTTCCCTAACCCCATCCTGGTTCTCCACTTGACAGATGAGGAAACTGAAGCAGGTGAGCTCACAGATTGGTCCAAGACAACCAATCCACCCCGTCAGGGTAGACTCGGGCCTGGAACCCCAGCTTGGGGTTCCCATAGCCCAACCCAATGCAAATCAAATCCAGTGACGATTTCCTGAGCACCTACTACGGGCCAGGCCTTAGCTGGGTGTTTTCACATGATTTAGCTCATCTAATGCAAGAAACATCCCCTGTAGTGGAAGGATTCTATTCACTATTTTACAATTGGGGATACTGAGGGGGAAGGCAGTGTCCTGTCCAAGGTCACAGAACGTCCCAATCCCTGGACTAGAATTCTAACCCAGGTTATTGTTTGGGGGTCTTTGCCTAAACCCCGCAGAGGGGTATTTTCAGCCCCACTCTGCCCTCCGTAGGTCCGTGTTCCAGTGCAAAATCCTTCATCAAGCCTCACACCGGCCTGTGGACTCTCCCGCAGCCCCCGGGCCCCGCCAGTGCCTTCCTTCCCACTCTTAGTGCTCAGGCACCTTTGCACCAGGCAAGGGCAGGACAAAGACAGGAGGGAGCGCAGGGTCCCAAAACATGAGGAGGAGGCCAGGGGCACTCACTCACCTGCCACATCAAACTCGATCTCCAGCACGACCTTGTGGGCCAGTGCAGCATCCCTCAGCAGCTGGTTGGCCTCCTCCATTGTCCCATCCTCAGTGGCAATGCCATTGATGGACAGGACACGGTCCCCAACCTGCAGCAGTCCACACCTGAACCCCAGGTAGCCAGGTAGAGAGAAGAAGCTCCATCACCATCACAGCTCCATTGGGAGAGAGGAACACTGTACAGGGGCAAGCCTGGGGCGTGACTCTCAGCCCTGTCCTATGCCAGCTGCAGATCCTTGGGCAATTTATCATGCGACTCTGGCTATGGGCGTGACATTGATGTTTCTTTGTCCAATGGAGATGATGCCATGACTTATGAGTTGTATGTACAGAGGACGCTGACTCTAGACAGACAGGGGTTCATGTCCTGTCCTGGGTCACTTGTGAGCTGTGTGACCCTGGGCAAGTGAATCAGCTTCGCTATACCTCGGTTTCCTCACCTATAAATGGGGCATATGACGATTAAGTGAGATATGCTTGTGAAGCCAGGCTTTGTGTGTGACTTGGTTTCTTTGGCTGTCCGTGAGCCCCCTGAATTGAAGAGTGGCAGGCCCCGTGGGGAGGTGTCAGGTAGTAGGCTCACCTCTCTGCTGGGCTGTCGGGTTCGATGAAGCGCACAAGGGGTGGGGAGGACAGGGTCTCGGTCGCGAAGATGCCACCCTGGAGCTGGAGGCCAAAGCCGCTGAGGGGGTCGCCGCAGAGCACGACCTCCGTGGTCTCCGTGTGCACGATCTGCCCACCTGGTCCCACTGTACTGGAGGCCAGGGACACTGCAGGGTAGGTGGGCATGGCACTGAGGGGGGCCAGCCCAGCTAGGCCTTCCTGCAGAACCAACCCACCCCCGGGCGCACGGACCTGGAGTCAGAGGGGCAAATGAGTGGGAGTCCTGACTCGCCCAGAGGCCGGCCGAGTCACAGCCCATTTGGAGACTCAGTTTCCTCATCTATACAATGGAGTTGTGATTTTCACGTGGCAGGGCTGTGGCAAGGATTAAGGAAGACGGCTCCCGGGATTGTCATGTTGGAACAGAGGTTCTGAGGGTCGGTGATATTATGTTATGTCATATGCCATGTTAGCTTAGCTATGTTATAATACTATTACATACTGTAGTACATAGTATGTTATTTTTGGTAACAGCTTTATTGAGATACAATTTACCTACCTCACCATCACCACAATCAAGATTAGAATATTTTCATCATCTTAAAAGAAATCCTATTCCCTTTAGCTATAGTCCCAAATCCTTACATCTCTATCAGCCCTAAGCAACACTAATTTATTTTCTTCTCTATAGATCTGCCTATTCTGGACATTTCATATACATGGAATCACATAATATATGCTCTTTTGTGTCTGGCTTCTTTTGCTCAGCATAATGTTTTCCAGGTTGTAGCATAATGTAGCACATATCAAAATTTCATTCCTTTTTAAGGCTGAATAATATTCTGTCATATGAATATGCCACATTTGTTTATCCATTCATCTGTTAATGGACATCTGGGTTGTTTCCACCTTTTGGCTATTATGAACAATGCTGCTATGAATCTTCATGGATAAGTTTTTGGGTGTACATGGCATATGATTTCATTTCTCTTAGGCAAAGATCTAGATGCAGAATTCCTTGGTCATATGATAACTTTATATATAGCTTTTTGACATATTATGTTACTTAGTATATATTGTGTTATATTCTATATATAAAATACATTTGTATTATTAATATGGATATTGAAAAGGTGTTGAGAAGTACAAATTGGCAGTTACAAAATAGTCACAGGGATGTAAAGTATAGCATAGCAAATATAGTCAACAATATTATAAAAACTATGTAGGGTGCCAGGGGAGTACTAGACTTATCAAGGGGATCACTTTGTAAGTTACATAAATGTCCAACCACTATGTTGTACACCTAAAACTAATATAATATTGAATATCAACTGTAACTGAAAAATAAAATTAAAAAATATATGGATATTGGATATCATTTATTAAATAAAATGTATTTTTATATTTCATTCTATTACTAATCACACTATATTATGATGTCTTTATATGCCATTTTGTTTATTACACATTGCAGCATGTACAATATATTATGCTGTTGGGTATATTATGTTATTATATTTATAGTTATTATTTTTTTCACTATTACACCCCTAATGATAAGGATGATGCCTGGTATCCAGGTATTCAAAATGTCATTTAACTCATTAATTATGATCATCAATAATAACAATGATGCTTTGTCACCCATTCTAGGAAGGGGACATGTAAGGTGTCCCAAGCACCCCCAGCTCCCACATGCCCCTGCCGATGAACAGCTTTTCTGAATTTTTTCATCTACACATCCCCAGCTTTGATGGTTGACAAAGGTGGTTGGTAAAGGTGTATTTTATTTCTCAGCTAACTCTGGAATCTGTTTCCCTTTTCACCTTGGTTGCCAGGAAGTTCATAACCATGCTTAGCTCCTTTCAGGTGCTAGGTGTCTTGTACTATTCCTTTCCCTCACCTGATTCAATTCCAAATGCCCAGTTTGACCTTCCATCCTTCCTGGCGGCCTCTGCAATTCACATGGCAGGAGGCTGGCTACACTTTCTACACAAAGGAAAGACTCTTCCCAGGAAAGATTTCAAAATTCTGGGCGTTTTTGTAACTTTTGCTACTTCCACATGCCTCCTGCATTGTCTTCCACTACTGTTTGCTTTTACACTCACTCACTCTTTAAAATACTTAAATACCTTCATGTCAAAAGGGAACTACATATACAGTGATCATATCATAAATAAAGAGAAAAGTCTTTAGTCAAAGAGTAGACATATAAATAGCAAAAGTGAAAATTATATTCTGGATAGCTTATCTCAGGCCTATGTGTCTTTGTCTTAGAGGACATTCTAGAAATGTCAGTTACACCACACACCTGAATGGATCAGAAAGCCTGAATGAAAGAAAAATGAAATGCAGTTACTGTGAGACCTTCATGCAAATCTGAAAAGGCATCCTGGATGTCCTCAAGACACTTTGCCACCGCCTGCTGGGAATTTTCCATAATAAAAATACACGACTAAAATGTACAGAGTAACTGGCCCCCCTCAGACGTGTCCTCATGCAGCACACAACCTGCTCAACCACCCACAGCAGCCCGATGTACCACTCATGTTATTTAACGACCGACATACACACACGGAGCCCTGCCCTAAAATATCCCCCACCCTGGGCAAGTCTCTCTCAGGCAACCCAGAAGGGAGGGAAGAGACCAGAGCTTACATGAGCTCTTGTGTTCCCTTCTTCGCTGCCTCCTCCGCCCCATTGTGGTCCGGGGGCTCATGGGCTGGGATCCTCGGGGAAGGGTGCTGGGGTTGGTGCAGGAAAAGGTGTGGTTCATGGTCGGTGAGGAAAATGGAGTTGAGGATAAGGCTGGGGAGATGAGAGAACAGCAGGGTGAACCCCAGCAGGGCCCTCCCCCCTGCTGCACAGTGGGTACCAGGAAGCCACCCAACCACAGGAAGCGTGGGGATGCCTTCCCTGATTCCCCTCAACCACCCGCTGTGTGACCTCAGGAAAGTCTCTCCCCCTCTGGGCCTCAAAGACTGTAGGGTTTTCACAGTCCTGGTGACACCCAGTTGCCAAGGACAGGGGCCCATCCCATCACTAATGTGCTCAGTGACGCTGGGCAGGTCTCCTAATTTCTCTGGGTCTTGTTTTCCTCCCCTCTGAAACATGCACGAGCCATAGTGGGGTGGGCATGTTACATCGGCTCTGGTCCTGGCTGGCAGAGGTGGCCCAGGTGGATGTCCTACAGTGGCCCGGCCGGGGGCTGTGGCAGGAGGGCACACACGGGTCCCAGCGATGCTCGCTTCTCTGCACCTTCACTGTGGCCAGCCGAGGAAGAGGAGAGAGAAGTGCAAGCATCAGGGCCTGAGTGAGTGGGAACTCACCACGCCCCCTTGGAGGCTGCGCTCCCACCTGCAGGTGAAGTGAGGAAAGCAGGACCGGAAGATCCTGAGTTTCCCCTGAGCCAAGGGAGGCAGTCAGGATTGCATGTGTCTTGGGTACCCATGATGTGCCAGGCACTGTGCTCAGGGCTCGGCCACGCAGTAGCAGGACAGGGGAGGAAAAGTAGCCCTGGCCAAGGCCCGTGGCGGGAGGTGGTGGAACCAGCATTTGAACCAGGTCCACTGGCTCTGGAGCCCGAGCACTGGCCCATCAGCTTTAAGGAGTGCAGTCGGCAGATGGCATCTGGCCACAGCAGCTTTGGGATCTGCTACAAGGCTGTAGCCTGGGCAGCCTCAGCCAGGGGCTGAGCCCTCAGGGCCCCAGGACATGGCCGTTTCTGTCCATGCTGGGCTCTCATGGGCAACCTGTGTGCCAACCTTGGGTTGGCCAAGGCTTGCTCAGCCCTGCATCCTCCCCCTTCAACCTTTCGCAGGCCTTCCCCAGTGAATTCTTTGTACTTTTACTCCATCTAAGCATCTGTTTTGCACGGAAGCCCAGAGATCTGCCTCCCCCACCTGCCCCAGCTGATTGTCCAAACTGGCTGCCATGTAACACTTCCTCCCAGACAGTTCCGGCCAGGTCCTGGCTCTTCTGCTATGGGGCTTTGAGGGGTCCAGCCTAGTACAACACATCCTTGGGTGGAGGAGTGAGAACCCAACTATCTCAGGACATGGATTCTGCCTCCCTGTGCAGCACCCCCACCTTCACCCAGGGGCTTGGCCGACTCTGGAGCCAGCTGCCCGGTCACTTGGACAAGTCACTTAGCCCCTCTGTGTCTCATTGCCATTATCTGTATAATAGGACTAAGACAGTGACCACCTCCAGGATAACGGGGAGGATCAGAATGAGTTAATACCTATGATGTGCCCTGAGATCTCTCCAAGTGGACCCACCTGCCTCTGAGGGCTTCAGGGGCCGCCGACTCTGGGGCGCAGGCAGGATCTCCAGCCGCACTTTTTCCGACACGCTGGCCAGGAGCTTGGTGGCCTCAAGCAATGAGCAGTGTTCCGTGCTGGTGCCATCGATGGACAGGATGTGGTCTCCAGCATGCAGGGCCCCACTCCTGGCCAGGTGGGGGGTGGGGTGTTGAAGGGGGAAGCTGGTCTGGCCAGACAGAGCTCTGGGAAACCTCTCTCCCTGCCCACCCACCCTCGCTGTAGCAGCACCCAGCATATGTCTCACCTGTCCACCACGCTGGCTGGCTTGATGCGATCGATGGTGATGACCGGCTTGTTCCGGTGGGAGCCGGTGGTGAGTGAAATCCCCAGGGCAGACCCCGGCGTCTTCGTTATTTCTACTATCAAGGGTCCTGAAGCATTGGCCACGGTATCTGGCACATGGAAGGAAAGAAGAGTTTGAAATGCAAATGTTGAACACTTTCTTCCCTCTGCTATCTCGATTTAATCCTTGCTTCCAGGAAGGGCTCACTGCACTCATTTTATAGACTAGAAAACTGAGGTGTGTGGAGGTAAAGGCCTTGTCCAAGTTTACACAGCCACTGTGCATGAGGGGAGGGTCAGGTATTCAGGTCTGAGGGCCCTGACCACTAGATTTTGCTGGGCAATACTAGTTTGCTCACATTTACTGAGAGCCTACTGTCTGCTGGCACTGAACTGCAGTGTCCACAACAACGCTTTCCCATCTCAGAAAATGGCACTCCCATTGGCCCACCCAAGTGGCTCAAAACCAAAATCTAGCTCCTTCTGCTCTCGGCCCCGTCACATCCAAACATCAGCAAATCAGGCCAGCTCGACCTCCATTACGTTTCCTGAATCTGACCCCTTCTGTGCTCCTCCTCGGACACCAGCCTGGTCCAGCCACCATGGCCTTTCTCTCACTCGATGGCTGCAAATTAAAGGGCACCCTCTAGCCTTTCCCATAGTCTTTCCCATAGCACCACCTAGTCTTTGATTTTTTTTTACAGCACTTACTGACAACTGACACCCTCTATATTTGATTTATTTGGTTTACTGTTGTCCCTCCCCACCAGAATGTCAGAGCCATGAAAACAGAGACGTCATCTGTATTGTCCTCAACTGGATCCCTAGTGCATCAGACAGTGCCTAGTACATAGTGGTTGTTGCCCAAAAGCTCAGAGAGGCTAAGTGACTGGTCTAAGGTCACATAGCCTTTACAGTGGTGAGGATCTGTGCCCATTACCCCCTTCCTCCACCTTTGGGCCTCTTCCTGCCCAACCCTAGTCCTCAGGTCCCCAGCTCACCTGGAATGGCCACGTCGTATTCCACCTGGAAGAGTGCCTCGTGGCTGCACTGCCGCAAAGTGGCCAGGGCAGCAGTGTGGCTGGCCCCATGCAGCGGGATCCCATCAACACTGAGCAGCCTGTCACCCACCTTCAAGGAGCCCTCCCTGCAGGGAAGGGCCGGGTCAGCCAGTCTGGCCCAGCGCGACTAGGCACAGCCCTGCTGAGAGTACGCTAGCAAAGGTGGGACACAGAAGACAGAGGAGGTGCAGGGAGCGGGTGAAGGAGAAAGGGATGGACCAGATGAGTGAAGGAATGCAAGAACAAGTGAAAGACTGAATGACTATGAGGGCAGCTGAGTACATGAAGCAGGCGGTGCACACGGGGGTCAGGTCAGCTCTGACATCTCCTGCCCCCTTTGGTGCTTCAGAAATTCACAGTCCCAGCTCAACCCTAGAATATCTGCGCTGAGGATGGCCCTCTAGGTCACCACTTCCCTCCTGCCCCAGGGATAGAGGAAAACACCAGGGCCCAGAGAGGATGGCAGCTCTGCCAGGGCAGCATAGCGTCAGCAGTGGGGGAGTCTGGATGCTTCATGCTGCCCATCAGAGATTCCTACCCACTGTCCCCACCCTGGTTTCTTAGCAGCGATTCTGGCCTGGGGACAAATGTGCTTGGGAACCAATTCACCAGGGGCCCTGGGGTGGGGACCGAGCTGGGGTTCACCTCAGTTTGGGTCAAATCCTTGCCTTGGAATGCTTGCCCCAACAGGTGGCCAAAGCTATTCTGGGAGGTTCTATGAATAGCTTGTCACAGGGCCCTGTCCCAGGACAGATTTAGATTTCTGACAAGACTGTTTCAGGCTTCTCTTAAAATGGCCAGGAATCTCCCACTGGGGAGGTCAGAAGCTGGGAACTGGATACATTCCTCCCCCACGTTCTCTCTTCCTGGTACCTCTGGGCCGGCCCAGGCAGGCCGGGGTGGGCAGCACAGCCAGGACTGGGGAGGCTGAATTACAGAGGCCACAGCAAGCGACGCTGATCACCATGCCCCCAAATCTCTCACAGCAACTCTTAGAGGCTGCAATATTAGACTTATTCCATGGAGGGGGAAAACTAAGACTAGGGAAGGGAAGAGAGACGTGACACCAAGGCTTGCTTTCCCCCCAGTCCCCTGAGATAGTAGGATGTCGGAGAAGAAAGAGCTTGATGTCCTTCTCATTTGGGGTTTAGTCCTAGCTCCACCAAGAACTCCCTGAATGACTACGGGCAAAGGGTGTCCCCTCTCTGAACCTCAATTTGCTCATCTGAGGAATGGGTACGACAGCCCCCACTCTGCCTCCTTCACAAGGAGCTGGGGTTGGTCAACCCAGTGCAAAGCTGTAAGGTTTCCTCTGGCTCAGACTCACCTGTCAGCAGGGCCCCCGGGCCGCACATAGGTCAGGACAAGTGGGCGGCACTTGTGGCCATCTTCATGGGCACCTCCTGGACAGAGTTCAACAAGAGGCAGGAAATCATCTACCCACTTCTTTCCTGAGGCCCAGAGCCACTAAGCAGACTCCCTTAATTAAATCTGCTTGAGGACCTTGTCCTTGCTATTCACAGGCCCTCTTATGAGATACCAGCTATAAACCCCCTCTCCCTGCCCAGAGCTGGGGCAAAAAGGAGGGAAAATGACCGAAGACCTCTCCCGTTAAACGGCTTGCTTCCTTTCCGTGATCTCATCCTATTTCCCTTTTTGCCCTGGTTGCTAGACAGTTCCAGACTTTGTTCTCAATCTCAGTAGCAGCTTTCACCATCATTTTCTGGTACAACTTTTACCTCTCACTCCCCTCAACCACGCACACTTCATTGCTTAGCAATTTTTTGCATTTAACACTTGGCTTAATGGTCCTGAGTTCGTTAAAGTCAGAATCAATACATATATACATGTTATAACATATAATATATATAATATACAATATATATTATATGTATAATATATATAATATATTATAGTATAGTATACACACACATATATATGGGATATATGCATATGATATATCAGATATATATATATATATATATATATATATATATATATATATATATATTACATTCATTAAAGCAAAACAGAACACACAGAATTAGAATTAGCCACCTTCCCGCCCCCTGAACCAAGGACGACCATTACACTAACCTCTGAGGACAAAGCCAAAGCTATTGCCCTCCTTGTAGAGGGAGACGTCCACCGTTTTTGAAATGATCCCTGCGTTGTTCTCAGGAACTAGAGAGAAATGGAGGACTCCTTTGAGTCTCTCAGTCACATCACTGAGCTGGCAGATGTCCCCAAAGCTCTTTCCAGGAGAGTTGGGTAGCCAGTCACAGAGATTACAGTAAGGGTAAACTCCTCCCCCATTTAACAGGTAGGACAAGTGAGGCTTAGAGGGACCCTTTTCCCTAATTACCCACTTAGTCCACCACTTAGAGAGAGGAAAGGGCCTGCCCACGCTCACACAAAGACAGTGACAGAACTCAGGCTTGAATCCATGGCTAATGGGCTTAGGCCAGGGTTGAATTTAGACACTCAATTTCAAGACTTTAGACCAACTATGAAAGTTCAGAGCTAGGCTGAACCCTAGGCTACAATACTCGGTGCAGGATGGTAGGACAGGAAACAGTTTATTCAGCCAATGTTCCCCAAACTTTCCCCCTTAAAGGAAAAACATCTGGAAACTAAATATGCAAAATGACAATGGGTTATATATAAACAGGACCCTGCCACCTCCTGGTGACAGCCTACTGCAGTTGTAGGCAAAGCCCTCAGAGGAGGCATGGATGTTTGTGGCCAGTCTCCAGGTCCCACCTACCCCACCTGGCATGATCCCCAGCACCCAGGCCTTGGCGGGGAGGCAGCTGTGTCCACCCATAACCAAGGCAGTGGAGAAAGTTCCCTGTCCAAGGGCACCCACCGGGCGGGGGCAGCTCATACTCCACCTCCAGCACCACGCGTTCGCCCACATTCTTGAGCAGAGTGATGATCTCATCATGGCGAAGCCTGGTCAGATGGATCCCGTTCACTGACCGGATGTAGTCACCCACATTCAGCAGGTCACTCCTGGGAGCACGGAGGCCAGAGCACATGCATGGTGACCGGTGCCAGCATTCACAGCCACACTCCCCTTAAATCCTTATGGCCTCTGGATCCCCATTTTACAGGTGGGGAATTGAGGCTCAGAGAAGTCAATGTCCGGGGTCACACAGTGAGTCGGAGAGCGCAGATTCTAACCTAGACCCATCTGACACCCAGGCCTGGCATTTCCCCAATATTGGTCTGCCTGCTTTTCCTCCTGGAGGGGGTCACCCTCATAGCTCTAGCCAGCCCCAGACAAGCCCAGAGAATAGCCAGATCATCACCTCCTTTGCTAGTCCCAACACTTCCTGGCTTTTGACCACTAATCTGTACTGTTCAACTGGACACTTCTCGGGACTGCCCTTTGCAGGCCTAGAGGGTCAGCAATGGAGAGGCTAACTCCCAGGTTTCATGGAACGCATGGTCCAAGGGAGCCACCGAGGTAAAACAATGGGAAAATCCAGGGCAGTGTGTGGTGCAGAAGTGGCACACAGGTCTGTGTGAGCAGAGCAGCTGCCCCAGCTTGGGGAAGCGGACTTCCCAGAGGCAGTGTGGAGAGATGAATAGGAGTCTGCCAGGGGGATGTCATGGGGAATGGGACTTCCAGGCAGAGGGAACCGCATAGGCAAAGGCCTGGCGGGTCTGGAGAGATAGGGCGCTATGGCCAAGTCAGCCCCTGGTGTAGAGACAGACAAGAAGCTGGGGCCTGGAATTACAGCCCCCAGTGGAGGCCTTCCTTCCACAGACACCAAGCTCTCAGTTGCTCCTGGAAACAACTGCCTGATTGCTTTGCCTAAAGCCCTAGTACATTTTCCACTGGCCCCTGGTCCCCTTCCTGCTGCCCTCACCAAGCCCCCTTCTCACCTGGCCGCAAGCCCCCCAGGTCTCAGGTTGGAGACTCTGGGCTTCCCATCTTTGTCGGTGCCACCTGAGATGGTCAGGCCCAGTGTGCTGCCTTCTTTCTTGATCAGCTCCACCACAGTGACCCCTCGGAACTCCTCTGCCAACAGATGGGCGGGGCGGGTAAGGGGGAAGAATGGGGCAATTCTGGGCCCCCAGCCCTAAGACAGTTGAGGCTAACACTTGGTAAGCAGGACACTTGGCTGCATTACACTGGGTGAGATCATCTCCTTTTTACAGAGGAGGATCAGAGAGGTTCAGTGATTGGCCTAAGGTCACAGAGCAAGTTAGCAGCAGAGCCCACACCCAGAGCTCTCTGTGCCTCCAGGACAGAGGAAGAGGAAGGAGCGGGGGGTCATTACCTGGGATGCTCTGTCTGCGGCATATCAGGGCCACATCGGCTCCTCCTGCATCCTTGCTTCCTTTGGAGTAAGGCCCATCGTCTGTGGGCAAGAAAGAGAGAAAAGGTCCCGGTTCCATTTTCATTTCCATTCAGGCGAACCTCTTCTGCTTTGGGAATCTTCGACTTCATGGATGTGGCCTGTCAGAGGCGTTCCTTCCTGCCACCAGCTTCACCTGAGTGTCTGCTGCGGGATCCTCATGGCTCTCCTCTCCAGGGAGGCTCCATCTCTGCTCTGGGGGCTGAATAACATTCTTCTGAACACACACCATACACTGGGAACTTTGCAGCTGTCATCTGACCATCTCCAAAGTCCCAAGGGTGGTATTATTATTATGGGTAATATTATTCCGCTGTACTGATAAAAAAGCTAAGGCCCAGAGAGGGACAATGCATGCCCATAGTCACCCAGCTGGGAAATTAGGCAATTTGGATTAGAACCTGGGTCGACTGACTCTAACACTGGGGCTGTGCTTGCACTCCTGCTGGGACAGGGAGCTCTCTCACATGCAGACATCACAGCACAGGTGAGACAGTGGTGACCATGAACAAACTCAATCTTGAGTGGACCTGATTAATATTACTTCATGAGGATTGTACTTTATAATGTACTAGCCATATTCTCAGACATTCGAGGCAGCCCAAGGTAAGTCTGTCTCCTTTAGCTTTAATTCTACAAAACGCTCTCCCATTATTTCTTCAAGTATTTTTTCCTTCATCTCTCTGTTTTGAAATGCCTAATAGGTGTACGTCAGGACTTTCCACTTTATCCCCCATGACTCATCTGTCATATTTTCTATCTCTATTTCTCTGGGATGTGTCTAATCTGCAACGAAATCTATCATTTTTTTTAACTTGTTATGAAATTTTTCTTACATTTCGAATATAAGGAAAGTACTAGATTCATATAAAGCAGAGGTTCTCAAAATGTACTAGCATCATCTGGGAACTTATCAAAAATGTAAATTCTTTGGCCCCACCCAGAACCTAGTAAATTAGAAACTTTGAGGGTGAAGTCTAGTAATGTGTGTGTGTGTTTTAGTATATTAGTCTAACATTTTTCTCCACTTTTAAAATTATATATATATATATATTAAAATTATATATATATAAAAGTTATATATATATATATTAAAATTATATATATATTAAAATTATATATATATTAAAATTATATATATTAAAATTATATATATATATAAAAATTAATCCTTTCTGGTGTTTATTTCTACGGGTTTTGTCCTAATCACCACTACAAGCAAGTTTGTTATTTTGTTTTTTACAATCAACTTTTAGAGTCTTTCCATTGACCCCTAAAACTCTCCCTTGCTCCCTTTGTGGCCAGTCCCTCTCTCACTCTCAGCCCCCGACAGGCCCCGATCTGTTTTCTCTCCATATAATTCTGCCTTCCCTAGAATGTCATATAAATGCAATCATATGGTATGTAGCTTTTTTAGCCTAACTTCTTTCATTTAGCACAATCTTTTGAGATTCATCCGTGTTGTTGAGTGTATCAGTAGTTTGTTGCTTTTCCTTGCTGTGTGATGTCCCATTGCATGAATGCACCAGTTTTATACATTCACCTGTTGAAAGACATTTCCATTGTTTCTAGTTTGGGGTGATTTTAAACAGTCGTAATAAATGTTTGCACACAGGCTTTTTTTTTTTTGGATGTAAGTTTCCATTCCATTTGGGTCAATACCCAGGAATGGCATTCTGGGTCATATGGTAAGAAGGAGGTTAATTTTGTAAGAAATTGTCAGTGTTTTTCAAACTGCCCACCAACAATGTGAGACGGTTCTAGTTGCTTCACATTCTCACCAGCACTTAGCAATGTCAGGATTTTTTTTTTTTTTTAAGTTTAGTCATTCTAACAGGTATGTGTAGAGGTATCTTATTGTGGTTTTAATTCACATTTGCCTAATGACTAATGATGCTGAATACTTTTCCTTGTTTGCCATCCATATATATTTTCTTTGATGAAGTGTTTGTCCAAATCCTTTGCCCATTTTTAAATTGGGTTGTTTGTTTTCTTGTTATTGCATTTTTATATATTCTGGATATAAATATTTTGTCAGCTGTAATAACTTACATTTTGAAAAGCCCACTAGGTGATTCTGTGTCACACTGAAGTCTGGTATAATGAATCCTATTTACCCAACATCTAGTTTTAACAATTATTAACATTTCCTCATGTTTACTCCATTTATTTTTATCTATGCTAAAATATTTTAAAACCCTAGACACAATGAAATTACACCTCTAAATATTCTGGTATGCATTAAAAAAATAAGAACATATCTCTTACATAGCAAAAATACCATTATCGCACATTATAAAATACAATCATTCTTTAATTATTAATTTAATATCCACTCCATATTCAAATTTTCCCAATCCTAATGAGTTTTTTATTTTAGCAAGTATAGTTTTGGTTTTTCAAAGCTCTGTGTGGTTCTTTTGCTTCTCTCCTTGTTGTGTTCTTTCCTTTTCTATTATTCCTTATGTGTCTCTAATAATTTTAAATCTTTTCAACATTCATCTATTATTCTATTTACTATTATCTCAAACTCTTGAGAGAGATTTCTGCTGTCTGGGCTATCTGATGACGCTCCCTCATGGTGGATTGTTTCCTTGTGTGTTTGGTAATTGTTGTACTATAGCTCATCTTAGTGGGGCTTTATATGTGGGGATCTTAATAAGCCTGGTTGAGGGTAGGTCCCTCCAGTGTCCCAAGAGAATCTGTAATTCCTTCCCCTGGGTGCCTGCCAAGGCATCATTACATTACCCTGACACCAATGTTTATATTAACAAACACCAATGTTTATATTAATAACCTTGGCTCCAAGATTCTAGAACCATGGTGGTAGTGTAAATTATAACCTTCAACAGAAACAAGGGGCATACTTCGAATCACAAATTCTCAAAGAAGACCTAGCCAAGACAGAGAAGCTTTTGTTTTAGCTCTCTGGTGACTGGGTGGATATTTTCCAAGTTCCCCCTTTCACTGAGGGTATATCTTTTTTAAAGTCCTGGCTTTAGGCTTGGGTGTCAGTTCCAACTAGGGAAGGTAGAGGGCATCACCTCCTATACCCCTAAGCTATTAAAACCCAGCACTTTGGTTACTGACCATCAAACACCACCATTCCTACCGCCACCCCCATAGGGAAGCCTCACTCATCAGCGTACACTCATCCTGCTGGTTTTCAGTTTCCTTTTCATTTTTTGTCTGCAAATGCATTAAATTTGTAGATCAATTTGTGGGAAACGAACGTCTTTACAATATTGAGTCTTCTAATAGATAAACATAGTATATTCCTCCATTTAGTTTTGTCTTATTTAATTTATCCCAAGGATATTGTGTACTTTCACGGGTAAAGGTCTTGTACCTTTTTCATTAAATGTATTCCTAGATATTTGCAGTGTTTTTATGCTATCATAAATGAAATTATTTTTCAAATTTCATTTTCTAATTATTTGTTGCTAGTATATAACAATACAGTTGATTTTATATTCTGACCTTAAAAATTCACATATTAATTCTGATAGTTTATCTGTAGGTACCTTTGGATTTTCTGTCACCTGTGAATAATGACAGCTTTATTTCTTACTTTCTAAACTTTATACTTTTTATTTCTTTAATTTCTTTTTATTTCTTATTGCACTGGCCAAACCTCTAGTTTGAAGTTGATGGAAGTGGCTGTACAGACCATCCTTATCTCCTTTCCAGCTCAACCTCTACTTGTTCTGTGAGTTCATCTGTGCATCTCAAAGCAGTTTGAAGCTAGAGGTCTCAGGCCACCTGCTCTGTGATGATGCCAGAGCCCTGCCTCCCTGCAGCGTCCCCTTGTCTTATGCCCTGGGCATGCTCTGGATCCTCTATGTCCTGACAGGAGAGGGGAAGAGGACTCATATGTCACGCACCAACCATGCCCTGTGCACACCACCCACACGATCTCCTTCTATCTCCTTCACTTGTCACAGTGACCCTGGGAGGAGATAGGTGCTACCATCACACCCACTTGGCAGATGAGAAAACTGAGGCTCAGAGCAGCAAAGTCCTTGGCCAAGGTAGTCTCTACAAAGAGCCAGAACTAGACCCCAGGTCCCTTTGCCTACCCTACCCCATGCTCTAGTGTCCCTTAACCACATTTTTTTTTCATATTTCTTCTCCAAGTCCTTTCTCAGCACTGGACTGAGATGGGCAAGGACAACTAACAAACCATCAAACTGGGGGCTCTCCCACGCTGCCTTCAGGGCCACCCCTCTCAGGCACCAGGCATACACCATGGGCTTCGGCTGCTTCTTCAGGCCTCACCTAAGCCTGCACACCCCTGCCCCCTGCCTGCCCTTGAAGAATAGCCTTCCTGCCGCCCCCACCCCTGTGGCTGCAGCTTGGCCCAGTGTTAAGCGCATGGGCTCAGGGCTCAGCCAGGCCTGAGAGCAGATCCTGGCTCAGCCATTCACCAGCTGTGGGAAGGCCACTCCTCTCCCCAACTCCACCTCCCAGCCTCCTGATCATTGCACGACCTAACTCACAGGACCCGTCTCCCCTCCTCACTTCCTAGAGGAGGTGTGAGAAAGAAGGGTTGGAGAGGAATCTGCCTTGGCAGGGGGCAGAAGCCACTTATCCCACCCCAGCCAGTTCCTTTCAGGAGGGGGAGGATCAGATGAGGGTTCAGCCAGGGGTGGGGTCAGTCTGGTCGGGGCTCAGTCAGACCCTAGAGCAGCGTTCAGTCTACAGCAGGTTTCTCAGCCTCGGCAGTATTGACATTTTTGCTGGATAATTCCATGTGGTGGTGGGGTTCTCTTCTGCAGTATCGGTTT
The DNA here is from genome assembly GCF_036562045.2 of Rhinolophus sinicus. NCBI lineage: Eukaryota > Metazoa > Chordata > Mammalia > Chiroptera > Rhinolophidae > Rhinolophus > Rhinolophus sinicus. The sequence goes on from NC_133759.1 coordinate 40,064,986, forward strand.
AGCAGTATCCCTGCCCTCCAACCACTAGATGCCAGCAGCACCCCACCCCAGTCATGACAACCCAAATGACACCAAACATTGCCAAATGTCTTGTAGGAGAGCAATACTGCCCTCCACTGAGAATCTGCTGCTCTAGAGTCAAGGTTGGGGCTCAGGCTGGGCTAGGGGCAGGGCTCAGCGTGGGTCAGGGGTGGGATGCTGGCTGGGTCTAAGGAAGCCTAAGTACCTTCACCACCTGCAGCTCTAACCACTGAGAAACCATCCCTGCTTCCCCTATCACTCCACTCTGTCACACCAATGGCTAAGCTCCCTTTGTTTCCCAAAAGATGGTAAATAACAAATAAAACAGCAGTTCAATCTGGAATCATTTCTAGGACCTCTGGAGTTGGGCACACAGCAGCCCAGCTCACCCCCTCCCCTCAGGCTCCCTGTTCACATCAGCTGCCAACGATTTAGGCAACACCCCATTAAGTATAATGCTTCCCATTACAGTTCTCTAATTCGCACTTCATTTAGATTCAACAAGATGTTTCAGAGCTAATAAAATTAATAAGACTGCATTCTATCAAGTGTGTGACAGCGAAGTTCTCTGGTATTTCATGTGGGCAGTGCTGGAATTAAAATCTGTCTCATCCTGTGCAGATTAGATTCTGCTACTGGACAATCCCTCTCTCTTGGGAAGACCAGAGATAAGTTTGCTGGCTCCAGGTTTAGGAGTCTGGGGATGGGGGAGGGGCGATTATCTCCTCAGGAAAGGAAGAGGAAGCTGAGGATCAAGTTTGCCAAATTCAGAGCAGTAGGATCCCAAAGAATGGAGTGGAACAACAGTAGGTTCACGGTGGAGTTTTGAGCCTTGATATTAAAACTGAAAGATTCAGAGACTCGACGAACAGTGGGATCTCCAAACGCAGAATTCTGAAGCAAAAGATGCAAGACGCTGGCTGCTGAAGGCAAAGACCCATTTCCTGGGCTGATTCCGTGGAATCCTCCAAGTTTGTCCTCTCCCCCCTTTCCTCATCCCAATATTCAGATCTTGCTCCAGTGAACTACGCGGTGCTGAATTGGGCTGCAGTGATATCCTTGAGACAGCCGACATGCATGGGTCTGCTTGTCTCAGCACTGAGTGGCCCCAACTCCCTCCTTCTACAATTTTTTGCTGCCTTTGGGTCCGGCTGTGGGCCATCGATTGCCCCAGCTGTCAGGTGGGCCTGATTGTGTGCTGCAAACCAGGAGTCATACAACTGTGTGCAAACAAGGAGTCAGTGGGCAATAAGCGAGGACTTGGGACTCTTCTCTAGGGAATGTTACTGCATTTTAGCGCGTGGCCTTGATGACCTTTCTTACAGGTTGAGGCCACCCTGGATAGGTGAATTGCAGGATAAGAAACTTCTGGATATCTAAGACCCAGTGCCATATTCAGAAAGGCATCCAGAAGGATCACTGCTATAATGTTTGCTGAGGCCTGTTCAGAGGGGACATACCATCCCACTGTCACAAGCATCCTTGGGTGGAGGGGGAAACTAAGGCAGCATTTAAACCAAGAATCAAATCAGGACCAGAATTACCAATTGGCTGTGTGACTTCAGTCTCTATTTCTCCACCCATAAAATGGGGGTTTATCACATCATTGCTGGCTCTAGGCAGCCCTGGCTTGAGAATTTGAGGGACTTATTTTAGTATAGAAATCCTCATGGGGGTTCAGGCCCCAGTCCCCCTCTCTCAGAGAACATGCTCACTCTCTCCCGCACTCTCTTTTTTGTTCTGGGACCTGGTAATTATATGCTTAGAGATGAAGGCTTTTCAAAAACATCTTTCCCACCAATTTTCAGCTGGAAACGTGCATAAAAAACAGAGATATTTTTATCCGCATGTTTCTTTTTTCCTGTCTCCTCCTTCCAGCAATGGGCAATTATGAGCTTTTGCCTTCAGTCAATCCGTCCTGTTAAGAACTCGCTTCAGAGGGAAATTCATTTCCGCAGCGATGCCAGCCGTCCCAGTAAATGCGGGCTGGGTGAGTCGCGGGAGCAGGCGGGAGAGATGCTGAACCCAGCACAGCCAAATACACCTGGTCCCAGACCCATGCTGTGCCCAGAGTGGGTGGGTGGGTTTCTTTTTATTTCATTTCTCTTGAAAGCGTTGCTAATTTGCCTTCATTATCTACATCTCTCTGGGGCTCCGGGGAGCTACTGAGCTTTGACAAAGGGAATAGGAAGTCAGCCCCTGGCCAAGCTGTCTTTGCCAGGACCCCGCCTAAGCAGGAAAGGGATGCCCGAGGGGGTGTTGCTGGGCAGGGCTGTAGACTCAGCCTTGACTGATGCCTGGTTTTGTGGGCCTCCAGGAGGGAGCATTCAGCATCTGGTGTTGGGGCGGGGCAGGGGGGGCGGGGGTGAGTCGGGGGGGGGGGCCGGGAGGCAGTGCCCTGAGAAAATGAATACCCAGAGGTTCAACTGGGGATGAACAGGAAGTGACTGCCTGACAGGGAGCAGGACCAGGGTGCCCCCATGTGCCAACTGGGAGAAGGAGGCCCACACTCGCCCCTGGGTCTAACCATCACAACTGTACATGGTGACCTATTGCCAACTCTCTGGGTGAGCCTGCTGTAGCACTCCACCAAGTGAACCGCCAGTCCTGGCTTGGTTGGCCCCACCTCAGATGGCATTGCTGGTTCAGTGGAAAAGGAAGGATGGACTTTGGACTTAGGCAAACTTCAGATTCTGATTTAATATCTGCTGGTGTCTAGCTAAGGGATCTGGGACAAGTCACTTCTCCTCTCTGACCCTCAGGCTTCTCTGCAAAGTGGGGGTGCCAGTGCCACCTCATGGGTAAATGAGAGGAATCAGTGAGATTCTGTGGTACAGAGAAGCCATGACACATGGTAGTTCCCTCCCTGTCTCCTTTACTCACTTTGTTAGAAAGGTTTTCTAGATTAATAAATAGTAACAACTCCTGTTGATTAAGTGCTGGGTGTTGTGCTATGTGCTTCATAAGCGTTAACTCATTTAATCCTCACCACTTTCTGAGGTAGTATGATTGTTATTCCCATTTTACAGCTACGGAAACTGAGGCAGAGAGAGGTTAAGCGACTTCCCATGTTAAGGAGCAGGGCCAAGATATGTACAATAATACTAATGTTCTAAGAATTTTAATATTATTACCACATTATGGCCATAATAATCTTACGTGGTAGGTACCATTATCATCTCCATGTTATAAATGAGGAAACTGAGGCACAGAGATGTCACTCAGCTGGGGAGCGACAGAATGACTGGAATTGGGCCTTTCTGGCCCCCCACAGACCACATCCTTAACCCTTGGCTCTGTTCTCTCCCTCCCACAGAGGACAATGGACCCTAAATGAGGGGCACCAGGGAAGGCCGTGCTGCCCTCCAGGAGGGCTCAGGGCTCAGGCACCCACAGGCTGAGCATGTCAGGGCTATCAGAAACCATGGACATGACCCAGAGAGGTTGCCAGCCCTTCAATCCCCTTCTACAAGGTGTGTGGGGCCCCTGGCACTAGGTCTGGAGCCATGCTTGGGCTGACTTCCCACTCCATGGGGCCATGGTGGCCCCAACATCATGTGGGCTGGGGTGCAGGCTTGAGTCGGGCCTTGGCTTTCTGGGTCTGTGCTCTCCCACTTGACTCTGAAACTGGCAATATCGAGGAGCATGACCTCAAAACTGAGTCACCATGGAACCATTTTATTTCCTAACAATGGCTGCTTGGAACAGTGAAAAGACTCAATTCACTCCTTTGAGAGTAAAAGCAAAATTCACACCGCAAGTGAGCCCTCCGCCTCCCTGTCTTCACCTCCTAATACTCTCCCTTTGCCAGCTCCATTCCAATGTACTGGCCTCCTCGCTGTTCCACATACCAGACTCATGCCAACCCCAGGGCCTTTGCACTGGCTGTTCCTTCTGCCCAGAATGCTCTTCCCCAGACATCCACCAAACTCTCTCCCTCACCTTCTTCAGGAACTTGTGAAAATGTCACCTTCTCAGGGAGGTCTTCCCCAGTCAGTCTGTTTGAACTTATACCTGCACCCTCTACACCTCCAATACTTCCCATCACCTTCCTTCCATGCTTTATTTTTCTTCATAGCGTGAAACACCATCTAACATACCTCACTATCTCCCTGTGTCACACTAGGATATCAGCTCCAGGGGGCTCAGTTGTTATCAGCCTGTTCATTGCTGTGTCCAGCACAGAGAGCCTGGCATACAGTAAGGGCTCAGTAAATTCCCACTTACAGATTAGGAGAATGGGAATCAAAGAGGGGGAGTGAGTTGCTCAAAGTTGTAGACTCATGAAGAGGCAGAGCCACTAGGCAAACCCAGGCCTCCCTGACTCCAGGCCATAACCTCCTTGGTTTGGGGCCTGGAGTTTCCCCATGGCTACAGCCGGTGCTGTGGAACAGGAGGTCAGGTCTGCCCAGGATCCAGGTGGTTCTGGTGAGAGTCCCCTCAGAGCAGTGGGAAGTCCAGGGACCCCTACACACACACACACACACACACACACACACACACACACACACTCACACACTCACTCTGCCCAAGGCTTCCTGGCCGTGGCTGGGTGGCAAGTACACACTCAGGACTAGAAGGCTCTGGGAACAAAGACCACTTTGTGGCCAGAAGTCAGAAAAGAGTGAACACTGAAGGGCGGGTGGGGACACACACACACACACACACACACACACACACACACACTTCCTGCCAAAATCTGCGTTCAAGCCTACTGTGTGTCCCAGCCCTGGTCACATCCCTTCCTGCAAGGGCCCAGGGTTAGCAGAGTGGTGGGGTAAACAAGGCTCCCACAAGCAAGATTAGACTTGGCCAGGGCATGGGCCTGAGAAAGGGCTCGTGCAGGCAGGAGTCCTTCGGGGGCAGAAAAAGGGCACTGACAGTGAGTCCTACAGACTCCAACTCCGAGCCCAGAGCTCCCTGAGGGTCACGTCCAGTGGCCTCAGCCTTCTCTGCAAAATGTGGACGGTGTATGGAGTAGCCACCTGTTGGCTGCCCTTGTCCCCCTGCTCCAGGGGAGGCCACGCGACCAGGCCCGGCCAATCAGCGGCCCAGTGATTGGTCAGGGGTGGGCATGTGACCCAAGCTGGGCAGACAAGAGCTGGCCCTGGGATGTTTGCTGAAACTATTGAAAAGAGTCTTTCCTTAGGAGAACTGAGATGCTTGACCTTAAGGTCTGGGCACCTCAAGAAGAGGAGATGCTTCCTGGAAATTAAAGCCATCTAGAGAGAAGCAGAGTCCTGGAGTCCTAATGATGTTAACTGAGCACCTGGATCCTGCTGTGCCTAAAGTTCCATCTTTGGACTTTTCTGGAAAAGAGCCTCAGTACTGATACTAACTGAGGCAGGTTGATCATGATGGTCTGTGACTTGGGGAGGAAACTAGATGGGGGCTGCAGTGGTGAGGGTGAGGATCAAGTCATCGGACAGAGAAAAAGCCAGAGAGTTCATGAAGGGCCTCGAATGCCAGGAGGAGGAGCTGTGATTGCATTTGAGTTTTAGCAAGCTCCCCCCGAGGCAGCTCAGAGCGAGGAGGGGGCAGCCGGAGGCCAGGCCAGGGAGGAGACTGGGCAAAGGTCCAGGCAGGCGATGCTGAGGCCTGAGTCCCACGGGAGGCAGAAGGCCCATGAAGGGGAAGACACCTCCCTGGCAGTGTCTCAGGTGAAGGTCTCTGGGCTACCCCTGCCCTTGTAGCTCTGACCATTATAGGACAAGGTGACCCCATTCATCTGGGCCGTAGGTTGAGCGGACCCCTGTGCCCCCAGGAAGGCAGTGCCTCCATTTATAGTGCAGTCGCCAGGAGAGGACAGGGGGAGGCCACCTGGGGTCAAATCCCAGCTTTGCCAGTTCTGGATGTACAGTCTTCGATAAGTCACTTCACACCTCTATGCCTCGCTTTCCCCAACTGTAAATGGGGAGAATAAATAGTCCTGAACTCACAGTGTTGTTATAAGGATTAAATAAGAATATGCACAGAGAGTTTAGAATAGAGCCTGGCACACAGTAAGATCTCAATGGCTATCAGCTACTATTGCTCATGTGATTAAGTTGGTGCAAAAGTAAGTGCGGTTTTTGTAATTATTTTTAAGCTTTTAAACCGCAGTTACTTTTGCACCAACCTAATATTATTATCTGGGGGCCGGGTGGTAACCCCGCCTCTGCCCCTTGCCATAGGTGGGGCAGTGGGAGCCTAAGTTCACAGGGCCCTGGAAGCAGGGTGGGGAGAGCTCCGCTGTGAAAGTCCTGCGCAGCCAATCCCAGCTGGGCTACTGCATTGAAGCTTCAGGGCCTTGGGTGGACCACCCCCCGCCCTGTGTCCCAGTTTCCTCTTCTGTCCACAGGGGCCACAGTCCTTACCTTTGGAGTTGTTGTGAGAAGGTAAAGTCAAGAGTATGTGGAGAGTGGGAAGGGATTGACAGGGGCGGCCCCAGGGCACCTAGTGGAGGAAGACCTGGTCCTGGCTCCTGACAAGCTCCCTGTTGGGGATGTGGGGGAAGCAAGGCCAACCTGGCAGGCTGAGGCTAGAGAGACAGATGGACAGATGAATGGATGGAGCAGCTACATCTGCCCTAGAGCCCCTCCCCGGGGCCCAGCCCTGGGCCCACCCAGGAATGTGGCAGCTGTGTGACTGAATTCCCAGGGCCCCAAGACTCACCACCCAGAGCCCCAGCCAGGGCTTTCTGCCTCCTGCCTTAAGGTCCAGGAGCTCCCTCCAAACCACCCTGACCTCAGCCTTTGCTCTCACACCTCTGGCCAGGGCACTCACTCCCAGCAGCTGTGCTGAGTCTGATGCCCTCCCGGACACACCCCTAAGGGGCTGAGCACTGCCCGCAGGACTCCAGACCCGCCTGCTTCCCCTGCCATTCAGGACAGCCCAGGGGACTCAGCTCCCTGCTCCAGGACAGCAGCCAGGGTCAGACAGGCAGCCCTGTCATCTGCCCACCCTGGCCAGGTGCTCCACCCCCTGCACTCTTTCTAAGCCCTAGGTCTCTGGGAAGTGGCAGTCCCAGTTTTAGCCATTCCACTCCCCTCTGAGGGCAGCAGTTCCAGAGAGATCAGATGGTTCAGCCTCATCACTCTGCCTATAGGTCTTCCATTACTTACCAGCCTCTCCAGGGGTCTCCCTGCTGAGCCCACACAGCATGTCTGCTATTGTCTCCCTGCTGACCACCGACTCCCTCAGGAGCCACGCTGCTCGGCCCCTCCTTCACCCTCCCCAGGGAGTGGCCATGGGAGGGAAGCTCACAGCTCCCACTGGCTGGGCACCGAGTCCACCCACTGCTGCAGGCGGCTCTCTGCTTAAAGGGGACACGGCTGTTGTCATGGCTGGCCCCTGGGTGGGGTTCAACACCCCCCCCCCCACAGCCTGGGCAGGGGATCTTTGAAGATGGCATGTCTGGGCCTCCCCCAGAGCCCCCAGGCAGACAGACCCCAGGTTCAGTTCAGCAGGTAACTTGCCCTGGGACTTTGGCAAGTGATTACCCTCCCTGGGCCTCAGTTTTTCCATCCAGAGAAGGGGAACAGTGCTTTCCAAACTTTTTTTTTTTTTAGTAGTACATTGCAACACAATCTTGCACAGAATCCAGAGACATAAACCAGATACAGTTCAGCTAATGGATGATGCCAGGGTGTGTCTATAGGTCTTGGGTTAGAAACTCTTGCACTTGGAGCCCCCAGGACCCTTCCACCAATGTTCTAGGCAGATGTAACCACCTCTCCCAGGCCTCAGTTTCCTTTTCTATAAGGTAGAGTTTGGGGAAGATGAGCCCAGCAGCCTGCCACATGGAGCTCCCTACAGCTTTTTGGGCAGCACAAGCAAGCCGAGCTGAGGATCTGCCCGCCTCTGGGCTTGATGGGCAGGTGCAGCTGGTCACAAGTCCAGCCCCAGCTGGGTCTCAGCCCTGCACACTCCTAGATGCCTCCGTGCCAGCTCAGAACTGACCCTAACAACCCTGACGGACACCCAGGGCCCCTCCTCCAGCTCTACAGCTGCTTTTGCTCTCCATCCCACCCATGTAATGTTGGTACCAACTGAGGGCCAGATACCACGTAGATGCTGAGGAGAAGTGGGGGTGATAGAGACACAGGGTATCAAAGCCTGTACAACCACACAGTGCACCCAGCTGATTGCTGCAGAGAACAAGACCGACGAGGCCCTGGCTTCCATGGAATTCTTGGATGCATGGGAACAAGTGGGGCTCAAATTTATTCTGTGTCCTGCAGGGAGTGGGAGAGTGCAACCCAGTGGTTAGGGACCAGGGCTTCTTCTGGGTTCCCTCCTGAGCAGATGCCCACCATGAAACCCAGCCTGCAATTCCTGGGCCCCCCACATAGGCTCTTGCAAGTCCAACACTGATGGCACTTTCAGAACAACCCAGACTCTAAATCTTGTGTGGGACATTTGTACTCCTGCATCTAGAGGTTCCTATTCCTCCCATTACTCACTTCCCAGAGCTGCCTTCCTTTTTGGGTGACTCAAGGCATGTCCAAGGTGGCAGGGTCCAGGTTCCAGGTGAGGTTCCCTAGGCCAGCAGCGAGGCCAAAGGTCAAAGAGAGACACCAAGGTCTCAGCCACGGGAGGTGTGGTGAGCATGGGTCAGAGAGGGAGAACCGGAATTGGGCCGGGCAGGGAAAGGGGTACAGGCTCTTAATGTGGTCCACAGTGGCAGGCAATGGTCCAGACAAGGCTCTCGATGAAGATCCTGACCATCATCACCAGGATACCCAGGGCCACTTTGGGGCAGTCCCAGCTCCACGCCAGGCAGGAATGGACGCAGCCTTCTCGGCATGTGACTTGCTCTAACAGACCCTTGCCCTCTTCCCCCCCATTTTCAGCCCTTTCAGAGAGGAGGGCTGTGTGGTGCACAAGCCTTTAGAGTTATATCCACCCCCTCTCATAAGAAAATATTTGCTCACCACAAAGATGCATTTAAATGAGCGATTGAGATGGGCTGTCAGAAACCTCACCGCATTTCTTTCTCTCTCTGCTCCTCTGGAATTTACTTTTGTGGATGAGAGCTCCTGGAAAGGTTACGCCATGGGTTATGAGAGACCTTTCATGCAGCATTTCTCTGAGTGCCAGCTGTACCAGGCACTGGGGACCAACACACCAGGAGACAGGTGGGAAACAGCGTCTTTCCTTTGCCCTCTGTTCCTGCCAGCCCACCAAGCAGGTCTGCATTTGATTTTATCCAAGAGTATGTTTGGAAGCAACTGTTAGTCCATTTTGGAACAAGGCAGGTTTAAATAAGTAATTGGCACAGAGAGGTTAAGTAACCTGCCCAAGGTCACTCAGCTGTAAGGGTGGAGCCAGGTTCACACTTAAGAGGTCTATTCTTAAAGGCACTGATAATGGCCCTCTCAGGATCTCAGGGGCTTATAAAGGGGACCAAGAGTACAGATGAGGTGCAGTTAGCTCTGGCTGAGGGTCCATGGAGGAGGTGCTTTTGAGCCTGACTTTGAAAGATGGGAAGGAACATGTCAAAAAAGGAAAAAGCCATTGCAGGTGTGAGTCCATAAACGCAAGCCCACGTGACTAGTGAGGAGACCAAATGGGAAGTGGAGATGGAGCCAGATCGTCAAGAGTCTACTAAGGTGTCACTCCTCAAAGGGTGGTCGGAGGCCCAGCAATATGGCTGTCACCAGAGCTGGTCAGCAGTGCATGCTCTCAGGCCCCATCCAGGCCTGCTGAATCGGGACCTGAATTTTAACAAGGTCCCAGAGGATGTGGATGAAGGTGCAGAAGCACAGTATTAGGAGTCTGGCTTTCCTCCCCCCGGGAATGGGAGCCATGGATGGTTGTAGAGTAAGGGAGTGAGAAGGCTCTACAAGGACCTCAGAAACGGGATAAGGGGGAAAGATCCCCCTGGGGGTAGGCTAAGAGCAGGCAGAGGTGCTGGTCACCTGGCTCCAAAGGTGACCCCTCTCCCCCAAGGCTGCCAAATCTTGAGGAAGCAGAGGAAAAGGGGGAATGATTGCTGGGCATGTGAGGTGGCTGGAAGCCAGGCCTGCTGGGGGCCTGGGCAGCCAGCGGCTCTTGCAGCATTTGCTGCATGTTTCCAATGCTGGGGATGGCCCATGAGGGGAACTGGGTAGCCTGGAGGAGCTGGCAGCGCCACCGAGCTAGTGGGTAGCCCCTCCAGGGTCAGAAAAGGCCCTGACACCTTCACATCCTCAAGTTTTGTGAGACAATTGAAGGATGGATTGCTGTGTGACGTTGGGCACATGTCTAAACCTCTCTGGACCTCACCTTCCTCACCTCTAGAATGGAAATAATAAAAGCACCCAGCCCCTAGGTTGGGGAGACCACATATTAATGAGTCAGAAAGCAGTCACTTATCTACTTTCCTGCCATGAGTGTCACACCAACCGTGTGAAAGAGACCAGAGGGGCAGAACTTCAAGGTCAGATGCACCCAGGTGCAAATCCCAGTTCTGCCACCAGCAAGCTATGTGACTCTACGTAAGCCACTCTGTCTGGGCCTGCATCTCTCCACCCAGGAGGAGTGAGGTGCAGACCTCGGAAGGGCTTTGCAGCCTACGACTGTCCAGCACACACTCACGACCTCTTCCCTACCAGAGCCAGGCCTGCATAGCCGTTCTTGGTGTCGCTTAATGGGGCACCACTCGCTTCACTGTTGGGACATTCTCTGGGGTGCTGGGCTATCCCTCGTACTGAAGGACGCCTGGTGTCCCTGGCCCCACCCACCCAAGGTCAGTGACCAATGCAATTGAGAACCAACTGACCTCACGCTGCACAGATGGGGAAACGGAGACCCAGAGAGGGCTGTGTCTGAGGACCCCCACCAGTGTAGAGCAGGAGCCTGGACCCTGGCCTCTATTCTTCCTCTCAGGCCCCAGGGCTGAATCCATCATAACCACAAGTCGTGTCCTGAGTACACCAGGGACCCTGAGTGACAGCCGGAAATGAAGTCTGGGTATGAGATGGCGATTCAAGAACAAGAGAGATAAACTCTTTATTGCTGTTCAGTTGCTTCTGCCTCCTTTTCTCCTCACACACCCCAGAGGTCAGACTAGGACAATCGCTTGCCAGCCAGTGGTTAAACTTTTCTATAAGGTGGGCATTATTGTCCCCATTTTACAGATGGGGAAACTGAGACCCAGTCTGTGATTCCACCAGCCACAGGTAAGGGGCACTAGGTGACCCCTTCTTAGGGGGTACTGTTTGGCTGTGGACCCCACTTCAGTCAAGGTGCCCCACATCTCTCCCCACCCCCGTGCCCTTCACCTGACTTCAGGGCAGGCTGGGTTGTGATTCAGGAGTAACGCGACACCCATGAGCTTCTCCCAGACTGACACCTGCCCGTTCCCAATGTCCTCCATCACCCGCAGCTCTCCTCCAGCCCTGAAGGGCAAGAGAGCATGCAAGGCCAACAGGGTCTCACATGACTGCAAGAGCACAGCCCCACAGGCTCTGTGCACAGACCAGGGAAGAGAAAGGCTCCAGGATGTGAGAGGAACCCAAGCTCTTCAGGACCAGGCAGAGCAGAAGCTCTGTGTGCCAAACTTTGTTTTCAGCATTTTACACCTGCTTTCTCATTTCACCCCCACTTCAGAGATGACGAAATGGGCCCAGAGAGGTAGAACAACTTACTCTTAGTCACGTAGAGTAAGAGGTGTGAGCTGGGATTGGAACACAGGCAATCCTGATGCCACCTACAGAAACACCCCCACCCTGAGTCTTCTGCGAAATGCCCACATGGAAGCCCTCTTACCAGCCTACCCAAGTGCACATGGATACAGACAGGACAGACAGACTGCTCACATAGGACCTACTCTGTGCTGACAACGTTACACATGATGCCGGAACACCAGTGTCTCTTGCAGAAGAGACTATACCCAAGGAGAATCTGCTAGGAGCCCAAACAACAAAGGGGCCAAGAGTTGGGGCCTCTCAGAGAAGTCAGGGCATGCTGCCTGGTGGAGGTGGTGTCTGAGCTAAGCCTTAGGGATAAAGGAACCAAACACTCAAAGGTGAGGCGGGAAGGGCATTCCAGGCAGAGGGGACAGCCTGGGTAAAGGGTGGGAGGTGGGAAGGTACACAGTATATATAGAGAAAGGCACCTACCAGCATGGCTGGGGTCACAGGGCCTGAAAAGAGCAGGTGGGCTAGACAGGCAAAGACATAGAGACCTGCTTCAGAGGAGGGAATGCACTGAATGCGGCATTTCTGGCACTGTGACCACCATGTGGATGACATTTAAGGAGGAGTGGGTTCTCCCGAGCCCCTCGAATGAGATGATGGGAGGATGGGACACACAGAGGGTCTGTGCAGCTGCACAGGGACAGTTGTCAGGAGCAGCTCTGAAGCTCCTGCACACCAGAGTCTGACCACAGTGACTCCCCCTTGTGGCTGGTGATCAACAAGGCTTTGGGAGGGGCAGGCACAGCCCTCTGTCTCTGCCCTCTGGAGCCTGAGTGGAGCAGGAGACTGGCCTCCACCCCAGGGTCAGCCCACTGGCTAACACTGCACCTGGAATCTCACCTTTCCTCTCTAGGTCAAGCATTACCCTCTGTGCAAGTGCAAATGCCCCAGAGTAAAAGGGAAGGGGTTAACATTTATAGAGCACCTACTGGGTACCCAGCACTTTATGTGCAGGGTCTTGTGGAATATTTCAAAAGCCCTGCTGATCCCATTTTACAGAGGAGAAACTGAGGTTCAGAGAGAAGGGACTTGGCCAAGGCCTCCAGCTAGGATGGGCTGAGGGTCAGATTGTCAGAATCAGGTGCTCCCTTTTTGGGTCCTCTACGTGGGCTCTTCCCTCTGCCTGGAACCCTCTTCCCCCTCTTTCATCCTTAGAACCCAACCTAAATGCTGCCTCCACCAACAAGCCCACCCTGACTACATCAGGTGGCTCCCCTTTACTCTCTCACAGCCTTTCCTCCAATGCGTTTGCTCACTTGTTCTTTTCCACTAAATAGGGGACCCTCAGCTGCCTTGCTCATTGATTTTGACCCTATGTCCAGGGCTGGGCCTTGTACAGAGTAAACGCTAAGCAAGTATTTGCTGAATGAGTGAATAAGAAATCAATGATGAATACACGTAATCTCTAGATGACTGTAGTGGAAAGAAACCAATAATTTATTCCCTCTAACACTGCAATCTGATGTAGAAAATCCTTTTTGTTGTCTGGTACAGTTTACACATCTCCACAAATGGGGAGCTCACCAGCTCATGAGCAGCCCACTTTATTGCTAAACAGCTGTTAGGGATGAGAGTCACTCTGATATCCTGAGCTGGAGCCTGCCTCCCTGTGGTCCCCCAGACCCCAGACCCCCGGCCCCAGTACCGCCCTGCATAGTCGCAGGCTATGTCTGGTCCAAGGTCATGGCCTCCCAGCACTGGCAGGAGAGGCCACAGCTCAGAGCCTAGATGTAGCTTCAGTGGGGACCTGCCAGCTCCCCTCCCATCCTGAGGGCCTCTCCTCAGTGTGTGGCTAGAAAGAGTGGGTCAACCTATTGGTGTAGGCAGTGCTCACGTGTGTGTCTTTAATCCCTATAGATTTCAGTGTGCTTTTCACCTCTGGTGGCATTTGCTTCAGGCCTATGAGGCTGAGATAACCTCTTTTTCCAGATGAGGAAACGAGCTCATAAGAGACTGAGGAACTCAGGTGTCCGGCTCCAAAGCCTTAATCACAGTCCAACAGGTACATGCCCTCCAAAGGGCTCTGTACGATAGTCTCATCTGATTTTGTGCCCTCCTGGTGGACTTGAATATTGAAAGAGAACCCTGGAATTGTGGGCTAACGGTGGAAGCTCAGACAGGGTGATAATTTGGGAAGGTCCACCCAAGGACCCCACAGCCCATCTCAGAATATACCAGTGAGATCCAGGCAGTGGGTCCCCCTGGTGGAGGTGTGTTGGGGGAGGCTGCAGGTTAGGAGTGGGCCCTGGCAGTGCTACTTCTTTGAGAAGCAGGCTTGACCCCGAGATTTCTGGGCCAGTGCCTGCTGCCTGACAGCTGAGGCACCCACATTCCATGGCCTCCTCAGCGCTGTTCAGGAAGAATCACTGGGATGTTGCCCCCTGGTAAGCAAAGCCAGCCTGCCCGCCTCTCGCCCCGCCCCTCGCCTCCTCAGCATCAAACACCCTGAGCCTAAATGTGCCTTCCAGCCTTCACACTCACAGTCCCCCAGGACAGCATTCTCCCTAATCCCTTGCCTGCCTGGACAAATCCTGCAAGGCCCCCGAGATTGCTCCACTGTCCCTTCCCCCAGGCAGACTTCCCTGATCCTTCAGCTGGTCGATGCCTCATCTGAGTCCCCAAAGCTCTCAGGCAGCCCTCAGTTCCACCTTCGTCAACTCACTAGACATCCCCTCTTCCTGGCCCATCTTCCCCCAGGTGAGCCTGACCCCAATGTGGGGATGGACATTCTAGTTGGCCTCCTACCAGCCTGTTACCATAGCGCCCCCGCCCCTTCAGCACCAGCACCATGGGGGCCTTAGCGGGGCCCTGGGTTCAAGTTCTGACTCTAATGTTGCTGGCTGGATGACCTTGAGCAAAACTGGCCTCAACCTTCCCATGTGTAAAATGGGGGTACGTGTGTGGGCTGAGGTAGGAGTAGGACCTGTGGTCTTTGGGGGCTGCTTCAGCTCCTCCCTCAGCCAGCCTAGGGCCTCCTCGCCTCAGTCACCAGTTTGGGCTCCAAATGATCCCCAGCTGTTTCCAAACCTCAAATAAGCCTTCCTTGATAGACCCATTCTGCAAACGGGGCACCAAGACTCAGCGAGGGGCAGGAATCTTTCCCTACGTCGCCTGCAGGGACTCCAGCTGCCCAAGTTGTGTGGCTGAGAGGTTGTTGGGTATTTACCCCTCCTCTCACCCGCCCACCTGCCCACACATGTGCTTATGAGTCACTACCACCTTGGCCAAGACAGCAAAATGCAGGGGCTGGAAAGACAAGGTCAGCCCAAGGAGAGCAAGTGGGCAGATGGGGGGAGGCCAAGAGGAGGCTTCCAGCCACGGGAGAGCAGAGCGGGGGGCACAGAAAGGAAACTGAGGCCAGGAGGGGCGGAGCAGGGATTTGCTCAAGGACCACAGAGAGTGGGCTTGGCCTCTGTGTCCTGTCTGATGGACGTTCTTTCCACTCCATCAGGTCACCTCCCCAGAGAGGGAGACAGAGCCAGTGGCCTCCATAATTATCCGGGCAATTAAGACAGGCAGATGATCACACCGGACTGAACATTCAAGCTGACAAACGGAGACGATGCTGGGACACTAGCTGACAAGATCAGCGCTGGCTCTGGTGGGGGACACAGGCAGGGAGAAAGTGCTGTCAGGACATTAACGCAAAGTGTGTGCCCAGAATCAGGGAGGAGCCCGGCTTATCTGCCTGCTTTGTCCTATCGGACTTCCCCAGACCTGGGTCCAACTCTGGGCTCTGTCCTGGGAGAGGGACACAGACAGGCTGGGGCATGGATGGAGGTGGTGACCAGGTGGGGAGGGCTGAGCGACCCTGAGAAGTTGCTCAGCCTGGAGGCGGGACCTTGGGGGACCCTATCACTCTCTCTGCAGAGCTGTCCTGGGGCAGAGGGAGCAAAGCAAGGGCAGAGAACCTTGGAGGAGCCTGGAGAAGACAGACCAGTAGCCACACACTGGGAATGCAACAACAGGTATTGCCTGCTCCTGGAGAGGGAGACTGGATAATTGACCACTGAGAAACTCCCCCTCAGAAGATGTTTGGGCTTGAAGTCAGACTGCTTGGGGAGGCCCCGACACCTCCATTTCCTTCCCAGCTTTGTGACCTTGGCAAATCCCTTCCTCTTCGAGTTTCCTCATCTGCAAATGCGGCAATTTCTTTCACAGCTCATAGAGCTGTTGTGAGGAGAAGAAAATCCATATGAAGTACTTAGCACAGTGCCTAGCATACACCTAGTGCCCAATAAATGCTTGGGGAACAAAGAACAGGTCCAGAGGTTCACTCCAGGCTGCCAGGATTCCAGGAGCAATTCCCAGGATATGAGTTTATTCCTGGATCCTTGAGAAAGAAAGAAATCCCATGGCTTCCGAGGCACCATGGCTAATCTGAACTTCTGGGGCCCACACATCAAGGCGGGCAGAGGCCTGGGGGGTAGGGTGCTGTTCTGGCACTGGGGGAGGGGACTGGTTTCCACCTTGGGAGTCAGAGCTGAGACTCACTGCAGCTGCTGCAGTGTGAAAAATGCCAGGAGCCGGATGCGGAGGCAAGACAGAGACAGAAGAGAGTCTCATTATGGAGGGAAGGAAGGAGTGAATAATTCATCACAGATATGCACCATGAAGGGGGTGGATAGATAAAGCTGGGCACAACACAGCTCTTCCCTCTGCCCAGGAGGTCCCATGTAGCCAGAAGGAGAGATTACCATCCTTAATAAACTTATTATCCCTAAAACTACCCACAGCACCTCCAATACATCCACTCCCCCCACCCTGGCCTGGGGGGCCAGAGAGAGGCCCCTGCCCAGAAGCTCCCTAAGCTCTTATCCCCCACCCTCCCCTTCAGCCCCTCTGCTCTAGCCTTGCCAGCTTGGGAACACCAACATGTTCATACCCCAGGATCTTTGCACTAGCTGTGGCCTCTGCCAGACACATTCTTCCCCTGGATAGCCGCATGGCTCCCTCCCTCATTTCCGTCATGGTTTTGCTCTAATGTCACCTTCTCAGGGTGGCCTTCCCTGAACACCCCATTTAAAACCACCCCCAACTACACAGACACCCCATCCCCTGTCCCAGCTTTATCTTTCTCCATAGCATGCATCACCACCATATATTTTCCTTATTTGTCTTGCTCCCTCACTGTCACTCCTAGAATGTCAGCTCCAGAAGAGTAGGGATCTATGTTGGTCTTGTTCCCTATTATACCCCCCAGGGCCTAAAACAGTGCTTGGCACATAATAGGTACTCAATAGATACCTGTTGAATGAGCGAATGGCACAGGGTATTCTGCTACCTCAACATCTACCAAATCTGCCCACCTTACAGTCCTAGGTCCTCACCTCCCACCTAAAAACTCAGCTGTCCTTCCTCACATGGTGAGGAAGTTTCTATTATTTACAGATGGGAAAACTGAGGCCCAGAGAGGTAAAGCCACTTGCCCCGGTTGCACAGCTGTGATTTATACCTAGTAGTTGGCTCCATGCTCTGCGTATTCTGCCCCCCATGCATTAACACACATGAAATTTAATCCCTCATTCTTTGAATTGAATGTGACTATTTATGCTCCCAGAGGCCAAAGCACAGCCCCTTGAGAAACCTCACTGATCTCATCTCCCCAGATCTTCAATTTCGCCCTCTGGGGAGGTGCCATCATTACACCTAAGCTATGGAGGACGACAGACACAGTGACCCTGGAGTGTCCGTGTCCTTTGCGGGCACCAGGATCCAGCACATGGGTATTAGAGGCAGACTATCCCCTCCCCAGGCCTCTGAGCTTGAGGTACAAGATGCCCCCCAGCTCACACAGCATTTCTTCACTGTCCAGATGTGGACAATGACATTGTCAGGATGTCTGAGATCGGCCGGGGGTGTGCACTGGGCATCCAGCACTGTGGAGGTGCTCCCCCCGTGACTCGGACCCAGGACTAAAATTGGGGGAGCTGAGCCAGGACTGAACACCTTCTTCCCCCAGCCCCCACCCAGTCTCCCAGTCCCAGCTTGGATAGGGAGAACAGCTCCTGAATTTGAGCAAAACCTCAAATCTCAGTCTGGGGGACCTAGGAGGGGTCTTGGGTGGCCACGTGGCCCAGGGACCCCACCTGAAGCAATCATAGGGTGAAGAACTTCAGGGTCCTACCTAGATAAAATGGGAAACAGAAAGGACTATTTAAAAATATGGGCGGGAAGTGGGGAGATGTACCTTCAGGCATTAAAAATAATACTTCGGCAAAGAAGCGAGAGGAAACACCTCCCTTATCCCCAATTTCTTAAATCCTTCTCCCGTGAGCTTTCCCATTTTCACAAATGGATGCACGAGCTCACTGCCCGGTAGTCCAGTTCCCGTGGCTCCTTTAGCATTCCCATCAAGGAATGGAGAGATTCAGCGCACAGTGTGCCCTCCGTCAATCAGGGCACACTCCCTTCTGCTTTCTTTGCTTATTTCCTGTTAGGGGCTTGCTGGTCCCAGACACGGTCAGGGATGTGTGTATGGAGGTGGGGGAGCCTCTGAAGGGAAAGAGGAAGCAAATGGCCCGGCCTCTGATTCGAAGTTGGAATTCAAAATTACCAGGTGTCTACTCTGTGCCAGGCCCTGCCCCAATCATCCTGACTCATAGCTGCACTCTTGGGAGGGTGGCTTTTCTTGGGTCCATTTTACCGATGAAACTGAGGTTCTGAGTGGGCCTCACAGGGAGTAAGAACCAGAAGTAGGATTTGAATCCAGGTCTGTGGGGGACAATACAAACACTTCCTCAATCTCCATACAGGGCAGAACCTGCTCCATAGCATTCAGTTGGCTGTTCTCCAAATCTTGGGGAAGCTCAAATCTGGAGCAGCCCTGGATGTGTCTGTCCATCCCTCCAGCCTAGGAGGAGCCCACTGGGTCCTCAGGGTCTGTGGACCTGCACAAGAGGACGACAGCCTTGATGGGGGAGGGGGCTCCTCCCAACACAGAAGTCCCTGGAAAGCCCCAAAGTAAACCCTGTTCCTGATGCTCTCCAGGCTTCAGCTGCTCTGTCCCTGTGGAAGGGGTTTCCAGGGACCTCTAGGATGTCAGGCCACCAGCCGCCATGGCCAGTACAGAGCCTAGTGTCCTGTGTCACCCCAGAAACCCTGCTTATCCCTTCACCACTCCTGAGGTAGACCCTCCCTCTGTAGGTGGCTCAGAGTCTAGAAGATGCTCATAGAGGTTATTAGAGCTTGCTTGAGAGAGCCTCTGTATGTCAGTTGTGTGGCCTTGGGCGAGTTACTTAACCTCTCTGTGCCTCTGTTTCCCCCTTGGTACAGTGAGAATAAGGATGGGACCAACCTCTTAGAGCTGCTGTGAGGAGTTAATGAGTTAATGCATTGCCTGGCATACTGTGGCACCAAATTATTGTCAGTTATTATTGTTCTTATTAACAGTATAATTATTCTTAGTTCTGAGGCCTGAAGCGCAGAGACTGTGATCCCGCCACCTTCCCCACCCCTCCGTGTTGTAGATGGGGAGATTGCAGCTCTGGGAGGCCACAGATAAAACCTGGGGTCACACGGCCTGGGGGCCTGACTCCCAGCTCCAGACACTCCTCCCCAGCCCCACTCCCACCCCAGCTTCTCCCCCACCCAGAGCCCCCTCCTGGGGCCCTTTTAGGGGCTAGACACATGTCCAGGGATGGGACCCTGCACATGCAAGGACTCAGCATAGACTCAGTCTCGTCCAGAGCCAAGTCCTGCCTTCGCCCTTGGCCCCCCTGCCTCGACTCCCCACACAGAGCCCCTGCCTTCCACGTACACACACACAAACACTCTCACACACATGCACACTCAAAGCCCCCCTGCTGACCCAGCTGACCTGGGCAGCCCCATGTCCTGAATAGGGAGGAAAGAAAAAGCCATCAGGGACATCCCACGTAAGGCGGGGGACGGGGAGAGTGTTGATGAAGGAGACTGTGGCACAGCAAGATAGAGAGGGAGACACACACACACACACAGAAACCATGAGAGAGGTGGAGAGAGAGAGAGAACACCAGACAAAGAGAGACAGTAAGAGATGGAGAAAGAGATAGGCAGACAGAGAGAAAGATGGACCGAGAGTTAGACTCAGACAGACAAAGAGATGGAGATGGAGAGAGAGAAAGAGAAAGAGGACGACTGAATAAACCAGAGGGAGATGGAGAAGGCGGTAGGAGACAACAGCTGGGGTAGAGAGAAACAAGACACATGCACAGATTCAGAAAGAGACTCGAAACCGAAGAAAAACCCCCAAAGCACCAGAAGAGACAGGGTTGAGGCGAAGCAGGGAGAGACAGGGCAGGGAGGAGAGGCCCAAGCGGGAGGTACCCCCTGTGCTCCCCAGCCTCTCCCTCCATCCACACCCAAGTCCAGCCACCCAGCCCCTGGGCAGGCAGCGCAGTCTGCCCGGCGCCCCATTCCTGCTTGGTACCTTTGGGCCGCCGCCTCACCACGCCCAGCCGCCACTTGAGCGACACAGCCAGCATCGCCCCCTCCTGCCCTTGGGGCCGAGGGCCAGGGATGAGATCTGCCAACAGTCCAGGTGCTCCTGGAGCCCGCGCGCCTCTGCGCTCCTGTGCTTGGAGCTGCCTGCGCTAACTGGCAGAAGCTGGGCGCTCCCTGCCCCCACCCTCCCTGAGTTGCTAAAATAGATAATCCTCCCTGGAGCCAGCGGTGGTGGCAAACACTTTCTTTACTGCAGTCTGGGCTAGAAAGTGCAGTTCCGGGGAGTTCTGGACCCTGCCGCAAACCTCTATGCCCCCACACCTACCCACCCAAGTCCTCTTCTTCCCAAAGTGTTTGCCTTTTCCACCCCTTCTTTTGCCAAAATCTACCAATCCCACTTCCCTCCTTCGGTAGGCTGGGCTGTTTGAAGAACCGAGGCCTTTGCACTTGCAGGGTCCTCCACCTGGAATGGCCTTCCTCTCCAGCTCCATTATACTTCTCTGCCTCGGGAGGTTTGCTCAGCCTTCAGAGATCCCTGTTTGCTGGAAGTCCTTGCCTACTGGGTCTCAATAATGCTTTTTTGTACTAGGTTGAGCTTGTCTACCCACCCGCACAACTGGGAGCTTCCAAAGGCAAGGACAAGGTCCACTTGTCCTGTGTCCCCTGCAGTCAACACAGGCATTTGATGGGGTCATCAGTGTAGAATGAAGAGACCTAGGCCCTGCCTCTTCACTCCTCACCTCTACAGTTATCCTCATTTGTGGGATAACCAGAGAATCCACCCAACTGGCTGGCTGGGTGGAGTTGATGAGACTACGTGGGAGTGTTCCAGGCATTCAGTAGCAATCAATAAATGCCTCTGGCACCCCTTCCTCTAGCTTAAAAGAGAGCAAGAGGAGAAATCAGAGAACACAAGTCTCTGGAGATGGGCAGACCTGAGTGACTCCTGACCAGGCATGCCCCACTAAACCTCAGTTTTCTCATCTGACTAATGGGGCTAACAGTTCCTGCCTCTCATAAGATGAGGGCTGTATGAGATCATGTGCCTAGAGTGCTTAGTTAAGTCTAGTACACAGTAGTCACTCAATACATAAGTAACAGTTATGAACATTGTGATTATTCTGCATGAGCCCAACTCCTGTGTGTGAGTGAAGACAGGAGGTCCAGCAAGGTAATAGCCCGGCTGAGGTCAGACAGAAAAGTCAAGAATCCAGTGCTTTCCACGAATATCTCATTTAAGCCTCACAGTGCACCAGGATGGTCCTAGGGTCATCCTCATTTTCCAAATGAGGAAACTGATGCTCAGAGAGGTACAAGATGCCCCCAAGCTCACACAGCATTCCACTGGCAAAGCAGGGTCTCAGACGTCAGTCACTAGACTATGCCACTGCCATGTCAAGGTCATAGAGAAGCCCTGGTAAAACCTCTACTGTGTGCCAGGCTCTGGGCTGAGCACCCTGCTGGCTTAGCCCAGGGAGGTGAAGATGCTTGTCTGGGGTCGTACAGACTGTTTAGGGCAGAACTGAGGAGGGAGCCTGGAAAGTCCCAGTCCAGAGTAGGGGCTCTGGCCAAGAGGGAGGTGGCTCTCCACTTCAGCCACTGCCTTTGGTGAGAAGATAAAAGGCCCAGGTGACCTCTGTCACCAGTTGAAATGGACCTGTGGAAAGTACGGCAATAAATAAGGCTGCACAGGTAGGTGAGCGCTGAGGCACCTGGTAGGGGAGTCCAGTGGCCCGGCCTAGGAGGCTTTCCTGTCACCAGTTTACCCAGGAGGATGCCCTGCAAATATCCCAGGCCCCACAGGTGAGCACACCCCCAGGGCCGGATCCACACAGGATGGAGAGGTAGGTCAGCCCACAAAGGGATCCAGGCCAGCTTCCATCCCTCCATTCTGGTGTTTCCATTCCTGCCTCAGCCTCACAAAGCCCCAGAGACCCCAGTTGCTGCTACACCCATCAGCTTCCAGAAACAAATTAGCCTTTAATCTTCTCAGCCAGGCCCTTTCTCCCCCCTGGGCCAAGTGGTGACATTTCTGCCTCCCAGCTCTGCTGATGTAAATAAGACAGAAGCCTCCAGGCTTTAGAAGAAAGGGGGTGGGGCAGACCCCTCTTAAGCATTTCCCCAGAATGGGGGAGGGAGAGGATGCGGGCCATCCATCCACCCATTCACTCATTCAACAAATATTTATTAAGCACCTTCTGTGTGCCAGGCCTGGAGGTACAGCCATGAACAAAACCAAGCCCCCATGGTGCTGATATTCTAGTGGGGGAGACAGAAAAAAATGACAAATGTAAAAATTAAGTAGATTAGAGGTGAGTATGTTAGAGGTGAAACACTCTAGAAATAAATGGAGCGGGGAGAAGTGTATCAGAGTCCGCAGTAGGTGTTGCCCATTATAAAGGGGGTGATTTCCCCAGAACCCAGACCGTGGTCTCTAAATACCTCTTCCCACTAAAGGGGCCCCCAGGGCTCCTCAGAAAATGGCTGATTCCAGGATTGGGGTATGGAAAGTACAGATGAGCCTGGAACATCTTGTGGCACCAGAAAATAAGGAAATATTCAAAGTCTGATGGGGGGAGGCTGCAAGGACACAGAAGCCAGCTTGAGGGGGCTCTCACTGGTCATTTCTGGGACAACTAGAACGTCCAAAAGAATAATAACTGTAAAAATCCATGTGCTCATGATTCTCAAAAGGAAAAAAATATCTCACGGGTCCCTTTGGACTTAGTTAAGGCACCACCTTATTACTCTGTAATGGCAATAAATAAGGCTGAAAACGAAGGTAAAGAATGAAGCATTTATCCTGTTTTCCTGTATGAACGGTATTTAAGGGGAATCTAACAGGGGAAAGTCAGTCTTTACAGAGGAACCGCAGCAAATTAGTGTGGAGGAAATAGTAGAATTGAAAAACCATCTTTTTGCAGTTCTAATGAAATTAATGATATGGCACCGACCGTCAATGGGAGGTTGAAAAGGACTGAAGGGTGGAGGGACCAGGCAGATAGCACTTGAATCCATAGACTGATCCTTGCATCACCAAAAGCAGAATGTTCTGACATATGTGTGTCCTGATAGGATGTGGTAAGAAGCCCACAGCACCCCCACAATGTATTCTTGCCTACAGAATTGGACCTGAATCAAATCGAGCTTTAGACCCAAATGCCAGTGGAAAGTACAGGGAACAGAAGAATGTATTAAATGACACCACAAGGCCATTCCATAGGGCAAATGACCCGATTTCGCCAACAAATAATTAGAGTGGAAAAAAAAAATGAGGGAGAAGGGACTGTTATAGATTAAAAGAGACTTAAGAGACCCATCAACCAAATGCAATATGAGGACCTTAGCTGGATCCTGATTTGAATAACCAAGTGTGAAAAGACATTTGGGAGACAAGAGGGGGAAATTGCACACGGATTGGGTCTGAGATGATATGAAGGAATTAATAGTTAATTCAGTTGTGTTGATGCTATTATTATAATTATCTTTAAGAAAAAGTCTATCTGTTGGAGATGCAGATGAAACACAAAAAGTCTGAGATTTGCCCTTAAAATGTCTCAGGGGTATCCCTCTGCTACATGTGCCATTTAGTTGAAAATAAAAATTTGAAAAATAAAATTAAAATAAGCACAGGGATCATAAAAGGCCTCAATGAGGTGACATTTGAAGAAAGGCTGGAAAGAGGGAAGGAGCCATGGGGGGTGGGGAGGGGTGCTCCAGCAGGGAGCGGGTGGAGAAACCTGAGTATCCAAGGAGGAGGAAGTGTGATGGGAGGGAGAGAGGGGTGTAATGCAGGGCTTCCTAAGGACCTGGCTTTTCCTCTGATGGAGGTGGGAGCCATGCAGCGTGTAGACCAGAGGAGGGACATGGTCTGACTTGTGATTTAACACCATCCTCTGGCTGCTGGAGGGAGAAGGGTCTGCGTGGGGGTGGGGGCAGGAAGGAGGCCCCTGCAGGAGTCTGGGGAGCCCATGGTCACTGGATGGGGGTGGGGGCAGAGGAGGGGTCTGGTTTCTTTAAGGTCCAGCTACCTTCCTCTGACAGGGTTAAATATTTGCAAAATGGCTGATGTTCCTTTCTCTGGGGTAGCAGCATGAGCTCTGGGGTCAAAAAGGCTTGGGCTCAGGTGCCAGGCCCCACTCTCTGTGTGGTCACGTTCCCAATCTGGGTCTCAGTTTCCCTGTTGGTAAAATGAAGACCATGGTTAAGAACTTGGACCATCATTAGGCTGCTCTATGGAAACAACGGAGGTGAAAATGTCCTGCAAACTGGTCAGGGCTGGGCATGCGTCACCAAAAGGAAAACAGCCTTTATTGGGCACCTACTATGTGCCAGGCATGGAGCCCAGGGCTCTACAGGCATCAAGCCTCATCTTATCACAGGTTATATCACCTGGGGAGCTTAAAACAACTTCTGGTAAATCAGAAACTTTGCTGGATTCTATTCAACTAAGCTAGTTTCGTGGAATCACTGTCTCACTGCTACCCTGTAACAAATTCGAGACACTGATGTTCAGAGAGGGGAAGAGATGGCTCCAGCATCACATAGCTTCCAAGTGGCAGAGAATGGATTTCTAACATAACCCAGGCCCTTTATCTTCTCCAGACCCCCTCACCCTCACCAGACCCCTTCCAAGGCCAAGAGCCAGCAAGCAGCCCCACGGGATGTGCAAGCCCTACTGGGGGAAACAGCTCATCCATCTGATGGTTCCAAGACATTTCTCAGCCAAGAAAGAAAGTGCCACCAAGCATTTTTGGCATGGGCCAGGGTGGCTGTTGGACAGGTGCACTAACAGGGCCACCTGCCAGGAAACAGGTGGCAAGCCTGTTAATATTCCTGGCTCTGTATTCACAGAGCAAGAATTAGACGCAAATGCCTGGGCAGGCCCCATTAATGAGTACAGTGGACACGTGGGCAGAGGTGACAGAAATGATGCAATTCTGGCCCCCAGAGACAGTGGCTCGGCTAGGGCCTCTCCTCCTGCCAGGTCAGGCCAGCACTGGTCTAGGTACTTTCCGGTCCATAAAGTGGGTAAATGTCACCCAGGCACCTGGTGGTTGTCACAGCTTCCTGAAGTAATGCAAGTGTGGGGCCTGCAAGGGCTCTGTGACTAGGACCCATCTTCCAACTATGTGTCAGACATTCGCTTTCAGATTGCAGTCGCCTCCTCTGAAAAAATGGGGATCAAAATAAGTAACGTTTATTAAGTATGACTGTGGTAGACGCTGTTCCCAGGCTCTGTCATTAACCCTCTCTGTCACCCCATGAGGTGATGACAACGATAAGTCCCATGTTACAAACGTGGAGACCAGGCTCATGGAGCAGGGCAAAGGGCCAAGGTCACGGGGCTCAGCCTGAACCCCAGCAGCCTGGCTTCAGGCCCACGCTTGCACCGACTCTGCTGTTCTTTCTAAACACAGACGCCTCTGTTGTGGTCTCCGTGTGCGCGTGTGGGCGGGTGTGATTAAATACAGCAAAAGTGGCATAATGAGCAGCAGGAACACAGCACAGCTTCCGGCACCGCTGGCCTCTGCGTTCTTCCATCTGTTTCCTGCCACATGGCCGTCCCCACAGGCTGGACAGACAAGGTACCCTGCACTGAGAGGCAAACCAGGGTGGGACCCTCCTAGGTTCTGAAGCCGTGTGACCAGGGGGCTCCTCTGCCCCACTGGCGCTGTGGGGGCATCCACGTGGCATTCTGGGTGGTTGGAAAGGTGCACCTCCGTCAGACATGGGAGTTGGTATCATGCCCACCCTCTTCCCTTGGCATCAGCCAGAGTGACCCCCATCTGGGAACTGAATGACAGCCTAAGAGGGCACACAGGATTGAAACCCTACAGCCCCAGAATGTTAGTCTCACCAGCCGCAGGAGGGTGGATTCAGACCACAGAGCATTCATCATGGATCCACACCACACTGGGTTCCGACCACAGACCATGAGAACAGCAGCAGAGAGTGCCAGAATTACAGACATAGCAGCCCGGCAGTGAGTAAACCCAAGCCACAAGTCATCAGATTCAGGGTGGGGACAGGGCCGAGGGCTTGGCATCATGGGACTCCAGACCATGTCCAAAGCGACAGTATGAATGAATCATTGATTCCTGCCAAGCAGACTATGATCTCCCAAAAGCTGCTTTCCCAGCCCCTGACTCCTCCAACCTTATCCTCAACCCCACCGAACTCTTCTTCCCAAAGCTTTGGGTGAGAGGAGCAGTCACATGGCCACTGTATGACTGAGGACACGTCCCTGCCTACTCTGGGCCTCAGTTTCCTAACTGTACAATTAGGGATTTGATCCTTTCTGAGGGTCAATTCACCTCCAATAATCTGAGAAATGATCATATCACTCCTCTCCCTCTCTACAACCTCTGTGGCTGCCAAAGGACCTCACTTGAATGAAGGAAGGAAGGAAGGAAGGAAGGAAAGAAGGAACGAAGGAAGGAAGGAAGGAAGAACCCTCCTGAAGTCCAGCCAGTGCTTTATCTGACTCATCTCCCATGCCTCTGGAATCTCAGCCTCTGCTTAAGTCCCCTAGATAAACTGAAGAAGGGTTCTTCCACTTTTCTTCTTTTACCACACGGCCTCCTCCTTGGAAGGCCCTCCTCTTCACCTCCCTAAATTCCCTTGACCAAGGATAGGTCACCTACCCCAGGAAGTCCTCCCTGACTCCTCAGGCCCTGGCTAACTTCTCTCCCCACTCTGCTGGACCACCTGGACACTCCTCAGCACCACACTGCTCCCTCCCCCATCGCTGTCGGGCTGTCAGCACCATTCACCTGGCCCGCAGCCCCCACCCTCACCTTGTGTAATCTATCTTCTTATGGCGGTCAGAAATCAGACCTTATCTTTCCTCTGCTTATATCCTCCCTTGGCTCTCAGGACACTAGATGAACACCAAATATCTCATGTGATTGGTCCCTGGTGACCCTCCACTCTCTTCACATGGCCTCCTCCCCATTTCTCAACTACAGGGCACCTGCTGTGCCCTTGGCTTGGAGCCCCATCCCCTGGCTGTCTGCATGGTTCTTCCCCTCTCTCTCCTTTAGGTTTTCATTCAAATGTCATCTTCTCTGTGACTATGGAAAGGTGCAGACCTTTCCATAGTCACAGAGAAGGGGTCCCCAGCACCCCACCCTCTTCCCTGCTTTATATTTTCCTTAGCATTTATCATCTAACAAACCACTTTTTACTTATATTTCTTATTCACTGTCTGTCTCCCCCACTGGAATGTCAGCTCCATCAAGGCAGGGAGAACAACCATCGTGGGACCAGTCCCAGCATACAGTAGGTGCTCAACAAATACTTCTTCAGTGAGGGACTCAAGTCACCTAGATATTACTTCGAGATCACTCAACAATGAGAGGAGAGCTAGGATTTGATTCCGGGACCCTTAGTTCCAATCACTCCTTCTATCTGTTCCTGGGCACTGAAAAAAAATCTCTACAAAAAAGAAAAAAAATCTCTACAAAATCTTTTCTTGAAGAAGAGGGCAGGCCCAAGAGGAACCCTAGCTACAAGTCTTTCAAAGTCCCAGCTGAGTGAGGCCAACCATCCATCATGGCTAGACTTAATGAGGCTATTAAGTGCCAGGGCCTTCCCTGGGGACACTGCATGCCTCTGGGCTGCAGTGTCATGTGACATCCCAGGAATCAGAAGAGACAGCAAGAGGCTCAGGCTGATGCCATTGCAGAGATAAGGAAAACCTGGGGTCAGAGTGAGGTCACGACTCCTAGACGGCTCTTCTTGTCCTCAAACCAGGGTCTGCCTGAGGCTTGGGCAGCAGAAACATTGAGAGAAAAACTAATAATGATGACAGTAGTGACATTTATTCAGTACCATTAATTCCCAGATCCCGTGCATTCATTTATATCTCATCATTCATTCACTCACTCACTCACCAAATAGTTGCTGAGCAGCAATTACGCTCCAGCAGTGAATGCGACCTGTAGAACTTACATTCCAGTAGAGGAGACAGACAATAAACAGAATAAGTATTCAATATAATGTAGGTTGAAATAAGCACATTGAAGGAAGATAAAGTGGGGTGAGAGGATTGTGTGTGGGAGGAGGCCTCTCTGATCAAGACTTTGCACAAAAGGAGGAAGTGGGGGACCTAGCTATGCAGACCTCCAAGCCAGGAAAAGCATGCATGGTGCAAAGGCCTTGAGGCAGGACTGTACCTGGGGAGATGAGGATTAGCAAGGAAGCCAATGTGGCTGGAGCTGAGTGAGCGACAGAGTAGATGTCTCAGAGGCTGTCAGGAAGGTCACGGGCAGACCACAGAAGGTTGGGTTGGCTGTAGTGAGGGCTTTGGCTTTCCTGTCGAGGGAGGTGGGAGCCATGGAAGGATGTTGAGCAGAAGAGGGCTGCACTCCACAAATGTTCTCCATGAAGAGGCAGTTGAGAGCAGGGTGCAGTCAGACGACCTGGGTTCCCATCCCAACTCTGTCCTACACTAGCTGTGTGACCTTCACCATAGCACTTACTCTCTCTGTGCCTCAATTTTCTCACCTGCTAACTGGAGCTCTGTGGGGCAAACACATAGAAAGTACTGGTGCAGCAGATGGCAGGGGGATGACACATTCAGCTGACGGGCAGCGGCACGGCCCTGGAGGTCATGGGCAGGGGCTGCAGCAAAGCCTCCTCACTCCGCTCTGCCTGCCCCTGCTGTCCTGCCTTCGGGCCTTTCCCTCACACTCTACTTCCATCTTCTGCCTCCTTCTTGTCATTAATTCAGGAGTGACAGCCATGATGGAGTCGGGGAGCAGGCCTGCTGGCTTGGGATTCCGACTTCAGGGGAAGAAGATTAACACTCCTTCAGGAGACGAGGTAGCTGAGGGCTCAGTTCTTGGAATCATGCTGTGTCAGACATAGCTTTGATCCAAACTGCACCCCACTCATTTTACAGATGGGCAAACTGAGGAAGGAGAGGACATTTTCTGAGCCACCAGACCCCCAGGGTCTGGTTCCCACTCCCCTGACCTGGGGGAGTCCCGGGTGCCAGAGGGAGGAAGGAGAGGACATTTTCTGAGCCACCAGACCCCAAGGGTCTGGTTCCCACTCCCCTGACCTGGGGGAGTCCCGGGTGCCAGAGGGAGGAAGGAGAGGACATTTTCTGAGCCACCAGACCCCAAGGGTCTGGTTCCCACTCCCCTGACCTGGGGGAGTCCCGGGTGCCAGAGGGATAGGGGATCCAGGCAGGGTAATGGTGTCGACCAGCCAGGATGGACAGAGCCCGGCTAGGCCACACAAAACCCTCTGGTCGGTGAATCACGGGCGATCCAGGGATCCTGGGGAGAGGCCTGGAGACATTCGGGAGGAGGGGGATTTGAGAAGTATTTCAGCATTTTCACACCCAGAGGGCTTCCTCTGCCCCTCCTCCTCCTCCTCCTCTTCCTCCTTGCTGCACATTTGGCCTCCTTTCTAGGGTCAGGTTCTGTGCCATGCCCTTTCTACGTGTATTCACTTCAGATCCTCACAACCATCTGAGAAGGCGAGTGTTTTTCATTAAAATAACCATCACTCACAGAGGAGAAATGACTTGCCCAAGGTCCCACAGCTGGTAAGCGGCCGAGCCAGGAGCTGAGCCTTGAACAGCTGATGGTGAAGCCTGTGCTCAGCCTCTGCACCACCGGCTCTCTTTCTGGAGCGTTGCTCCCAGGGTCTCTGCCTCCTGATACCCTGTGAAGTTCCATCTTCTGGCCTCTGCTTCCAAATGTCATGGGAGCAAAATCAGCCCTGCCTGGCTGCTGGCTCCGAATCTCCCCTCAGGGAGGAGGCAAACTGGGGGAAATACCAGGCAGAGGACATGTGACAGTTGGTGGGTCAGGGAGCCAGTGCTGCAGGGGAGGTGGCCATCCTGAGAAAGTCAGAGTGAGGAGAGGCAGAGAAGAGATCACCCCTCAAGTTTCTGTTTAAGGGACTCTGGACCAGGCCCTGTTCTAAGCACTTTAAGTACACTAACCCTCACAAAAAATCTTTACCACACGTTCTATTATTATCCCCATTTCACAGGTGAGGAAACTGAGGCTCTGAGAGTTAAAATGTCTTGCTCAAGGTCACCCAGATAGCAAATGGCTGAGCCAGGACTTGAAACCAGGCTGTCTGGCTCCAGCATCCATGCAGAGAAAGAGGGGCTTGAGGCAATGGGGCAAAGCTGAGAAGGACTTCTAAGGACAAGGGTGTCTGACCTTCAATTAGAAGATGTGTGAGTTTGTGCAATGAAACTCCCTCCACCACTTCTTCCTAGCTAACATCTTAGTCAAGCCTGCTATTCTACGTTGCTCTTTAAGGCTTACATGTCCCAGCCTGACCTCAGATGGGCATCATGAGGGTAGGGACCACCCACGTGGGTGAGGGATGTGATTCTTACACTAGAGCAGCAGTAGCAGGAGATAAGACCCGGGGGGCTGGGGTGGGGAACTACCCTGGGTGCAAAGAAAGCTTGGATGGTGTTTGGGCTGTTTGGTGCCCAGATTGGGGGTATTGGGGCAATTATAGCCTCAGCCAGATTAAGAACAGAGCTATGCTAAATGTAATCTGTGGACCCGGCCTATCCTTGAATGATTTCTCACTGAACAACAACAGATAAGTTCAGAAATTGAGAATAAATGGTTAGAGACTGTCACAGCAATGTGACGTTGCACCACTTTCAAGCACCTGAGCCGTGGCTTGCTGATATCTTTGTGGTTTTATTTCACCAATTAATAATTCATTGCTAGTACATTTTTCACATGTAGCACTCTCCAATAGATTGAAACTAAAAAGAAAATACTGGCCCTTCACCCAATAGTCTGAGAAGCACTGCTTTAGAGGAACTAACCAGTGACAAGCTGGCACCCTGCCCAATATATAATTCAATATAAAATAAAGCTGTAAAATAAAAGTTTAGCTTTCAAAATGACACAAAACTTTTATGTGTGCTGAAACGGAAATAAGTTTTTTAAGATCAGGGTTTCTCAACTTCCAGTACTATTGACGTTTTAGACCACACAATTCTTTGTTGTGAAGGGTTGTCCTATGCATCATAGGACACTCAGCAGCGTCCACGGCCTCTACCACTAGATGCCAGCGCACCCACTCCCCAGCTGTGACAAAGAAAAATGTCTCCAGACATTGTCAAATGTCCCCTAGGGGGCAAAATCACCCCCAGTTGAGAAGTGCTGGCTTAGCAGTTCTGATTCTGCGTGTGTGAGTGTGTGTATGTATGTGTATCTAGATGAATGTGTCTGTATGGGTAGGTGTGTTTGCGTGGGTGAGTGTGTGTGTGAGTGTGTGTGTGTTACCCCTGGCCCACCTTCCTCACTCACATGGTCAGCCTGCCTGGCCCCTGGAGGCATCTGAGTTTGCAACCCCTGATGTCACCCATTACTCTTTTGGGGTGACTTTAGGCCCAAAGAAGAGGCACAGCTATCCCTAAGGACTGGTCTAAGAAGGTCGCCATGGGAACCAGGGGACCCTCAGAGCTGCAGTCCACACAGGGGTGAAGCTACCTTCAATTTGCCTCCCACCCCACCTCAACTCCAGAAAACAAAGGGCAGCGGATAAAATCAGCAGCTGGATAGAAACCATGGCCTCTAGCCAGAGGCAAGGGACTTGGTGCTTGAAGAGCAACAGGTTGAGACTAAGAGACGCTAGACGGCCGCTTGGCAGGGCGTCTGATGGAGCACAAGCTCCTAAAGGGGAACATCGGGAAGCTCTCGGCTTGTTCAAACCACAGATATCTGTGCTCCAACCCCGGGGGGACTTGTTCAGAATGACCTGGCAGCGTCCAGGCTCTATGTTTTGAAAGCTCACCAGGTGACTTTGGTGCACAGCAACAGCTGAGACCCTCTTCTGTGTGTACCAAAGTCCCCTGGGAAGCTTGATAAAAATATAGATGCATGGCCAAAAAAAAGAAAAAAAGAAAAAAGATAAAAAAGGTCTGATAATACAACGGATTGGTGCGGATGTGGAACAATTGGAACTCTCGTACACTGCCGGTAGCAATGTAAAATGGCACTACTTTGGAAAGGAGTTTGGCAGTGTCTACTGTAATTTTAAAATATGGCTGTCTTAAAGTATACCTCAATAAAGCTGTTTAAAATATGCCTACCCTATGGCCTGGCAATTGCACTTGGCAATTGCAACAGAAATATGTGCACCTGGCTACCAGAGGCATGTTCAACAATATTCACAGCAGCATTATCCATAAGAGTAAAAAACTGTAGCTAACCCAGAAGTCCATCAACAGTAGAACAGATGAAGGAACATTGAGGTGTATCCATGCAATGGACTACTACACAGCAGGGAAAAAGAATGCACTGCTGCCACACACAACCCAATGGATGGATCTCATGATATTGAGTGGGAAAAGCTGGACAGAGAAGAGTACACACTATAAGATTCCATTTATGTGACGTTCAAGAACAGGCGAAAACAAACTTTATCGTGTGTGATACATACAAGGTGGAAACACCATAAAGAGAACCAAAAAAGTGATCACTGAAAATATCAGGATGGTGGCTACCTCTGGGTGGAGGAGGGAGGGCATACAATTTGAGATGAACCCGTGGGGAATTTCTGAGGGGCTGGCCGTGTTCTATTCCTTAACCAGGGTAGTTATAAGGGTGTTCACTTATTATTCTTTACGCGACACCTCTCTGTTGTATCCATTTGTATATTTTATGATCTTAAATAAAAAATGAAGAAGTGTTTCTGTCCCAACAGTGCTGAGTCCCAATAATGCTAATCCCCAGGCTGGAGCCTGGGGATGAGCATTTTAAACATACGCCACCCCTCCCTCCACACCAAATCCCCGAAGGAGATTCTGATTGCCAAGGTCCTTGGGCCACACCTGCTGAGCACATGCCAAGGTGAGGAGCCCAGAAAGCCAGGCCCCCATTGGTCAGTTCCACCTCTGAAGCAAGCTGGGCCATCATTGGTTTTCAGTGGTGAGTAGCCCCAGAGGTAAAAACCGAGCAGTCTGCAGCACAGTGGCTGGTCCACAGGAGGTCCTGATGAGGCAGTGACCAAAAGAATGGCCCTGTGGGCTGCTTGGTTTATCAGGAGTGGTCTTGGGCTTAAGGAAGGAATTTCTAGAGGGCCACTCTGGATTCAAGGAATTCTGGAAGGGAGAATGGGACAGAGTTTGCCGGTCAGTGAAAGCCCATTGCAAAGAGACTGGCAGCCTTGATGTGGCTAGGCTGGGCCAACAGCCCTTTAAAGAAAACAAAAAGGGTGAGGAGGAAGCAGTTAAGGACTGTCATCAGGAGGCAGCTGGCATCTGCTTGGGCATCTGCGAAGGCTACTGTCTCCCCAGAGCCCAGCTCGGGCCCGGCATGGGACGGCGGAACCTTCGGGCCCGTCCTGTGTGGGAAGCCATGAGCCTCGTCTCCTTATCAGACAGGATGGGCTGACACAAGCAGGTCGTGAACCCCTCCTGGTGACCACAGGAGGCAGTAGGCTACCCTCCAGTAGCCCCTGACTTGCTGACCGCCTGCTAAGTGCCAGGCCCCAGGACAGTGCTGAGGATAGGAGGGCAGATGCAGACCCACTGCATGGGGCTCACGAGTAACTATGTTATAAGACGTGGTGAGTGTTGTGGAGCTCAGGGTGGTTCTGTGAGCACTAGGAGGATTTTCTGCAGAAAAGATGCTTGGGACGAGGTCTGCAAAATTAGAGGGAATTAAAGAGAAGGTCCTCCCATCCCCAGGCAGGGAGAACAGCATGGGCCAGGGCTCAGGGGTGGGAGTAAGTGTGAACACCCCCAAGAGCTCCTATGCAGCAGGCATGGCTCCAGGGCTTTCCTGCATTAACTCAGTCCATCCTCATGACACTACTCTGACATGGGTGCTATTATTTATACCCATTTTACAGATGGAGAAATCGGGTCACAGATAGGTTAGTAACCAGCACAAGGTCAAAGTTCATCAGTAGCAGAGACTAAATTTGAATGCTCTGGTGCTACGCTATCCCTCATTCGGCTTGTTTTCCCCAAAGAATGGAAAGGAGGCTGGTGTAGCTGGAACCAGAGAGCGCGGAGGCAAGTACTGAGAGAGAGGGTGGAGAGGACAGCAGCAAAAGGCCATATGGGAGGAGGATGTGTACTTGGTCCTGGAAGCAGTGAGGAGCCGTTGAACGTAGGAGGATGTGATGGTATCAAATACATGTTTTCAAGGTGCTGTCCGGCAGGGTATGGCCGAATAGTCAAGCAATACTGGACCATCAACAAACCATCCTCCTTTGTTCAGCATTGACTGAGCAACCCATGGCATCACGGTAGGGTCAATTTTGATGCCCCCCTCCCCACTAGAGGACAAGGACATCTCAAATACAAACACACATTTTCTCAACTTTGATGAACAGGAGGAAGCATTTTCTAGCACAAGCTCCAAAGGCCCCATTTAAAGCTTTGAATAATCCTTGACAAAGTGCAGTTAAGCCACTTCCACGTTTTTCCATTGCCATTTTTGCTTTATTGAGGTCAGTTTCATTGAAATGGAGTCTTTTCTAATTAAGATTTGTAATGAATATCTGGCTCACCCATCAGTTTCTTTGCCCACAGCACATACTACCAATCGGAGACAACTTCTGCCCCCATGGACTTCCCGCTCTGGCCATGATTTCTGTCAACTCCAATTCTCTCAGGTCAGAATTGTGCAAATCTTAATTTGGCATGGAGATCTGATTCTTCCATCATTTTTTAGATCAATAACTATTTTTACCATGCACAGTTTCAGCCAATGCCAGTTTTATTTTGTGTTATTTCTACTAGTGATGCTCATGACAGATCGGGTCAGAGACAAAGGTCTGTGTTTCTTTCTTAGGAAATCCATGAGAAATTGAAACATGTTTGGGAGTCAGAAAAAGAAACGGAGACTTAAGACAGAGAGCGATCAAGAGGCAGACAGACGACCATAGGCAAAGGCTGACAGGGAGAGACAGAAAGACACAGAGACAAAGACAGAGATATACAGAGGGGAGAGAGACCCATGAAATGACATTTTAACTCCTGCCAGCTCAGCAGAATCAAGTGGAAATGTCCAAACTAGTGGGCCACACTGCCCTGCTTCCTCTCCAGTCACAGTCTGGACCTTCTCAGCTCCAGGCCATTGCCCAGGCTGTTGCCCCTGCCTGGAAGGCTGTTCCCTTCTTGACACTCAGCTCAGGGTTTGCTCATCCCACTGCTCAGGAACGCTTTATCAGAATAAGAGAAAAGGTCACTCGGGCTGTGTCCCAGCAGCCAGGACCCCTGGGCAGATACTGGCATTCTAACAACACCCGAGGCCCAAGTAATAACCCTTCTTCCAGCACAGCGGCTGATGGCTACATCGCCTCATGTCAGGGTACCTGGAAAGCTTGCTGACCCCACCACGGGACTTCATGCTGCATGCAGGAGCTGCCTCCCCACCAGCCTGGGGACCCTGTGCAGCGGGGGCTGGGGCTGGCCACTTCTGCCTCCCAGCACCCAGCGCAGATGGTGATCCCACACTCATTTATGATTAGCGAGTGAAAACTGTGCTCAGGTCCTAGTGGCCCCAGAAGGTTCTCCTCCCCCTCCCTCTCCTGAGGTCACGTGGCTTCTCCTGACCCTCCCTAAGTACCAGCCTTAGGTGGGAAGGGGACAAACACACCTTTACCTTGCCACACAGAATTTATTTAAATAAGTACCTTTCGCTCTCTGTGATAGTTCATTTTACGTGTCAACTTGGTTAGGCTACGGTGCCCAGTTGTTTGGTCAAACACCAGGATAGATGTGGCTGTGAAAATATTTTGTAGATATGATTGAATTTATAACCAGTTGACTCTGAGTGAAGCAGATTTACTCCATAATGTGCGTGGGCCTCATCCAATCAGCTGCAGATATTAAGAATGAGGACTGAGGTTCCCTCAAGAAAGAGCAATTCTGCATCAAGACTGCAACATAGAAACCCTGCTTGAATTTCCGGCCTGTCTGGGCTGCCCTACAGAGTTCCGTACGCCAGCCCCACAATCACGAGTCAATTCTTTAAAATAATCTCTCTTTCTCTCTTTTGGCAGGTAGATAGGTGATAGATGATAGATAGATAGATAGATAGATAGATAGATAGATAGATAGATAGATAGATCTCCTATTGGTTCTGTTTCTCTGGAGAATCCTAACTGATATACTTCGAGCCCCTCTCCTCACCCAAATGAACTGAGACCCCCAAAGTGAATATTAATTATTTCTGCCTATCCAATATCCAGACCCCCTCCTTTTGGTAACAATACCCTAATTTTGCTCTGGGGAGAACCCCCTCCCTCAGTCTCTGTCCCTGTGGTTCATGGGGTTGACCTTGCTTCCAAGGCAGGTACAGCCAGGTTTAGCCAATCAGAGCAGTCCATTCTAAAGGCCACAGTGACTGGCCGAGGAACAGACATGTGACCCAACACTGTCCAATGGGAGGCAGCCACAGGACTTTTGCTGGAGCCATCTGTGCACTCATTCTCTTCCCACCAGAATGTAGAATGATATGAGTCTAGAGCAAGACAAAAGCACAGAGAAAGAGAGAAAAGGAATGGAGAGCTCTGATGTCATCCTTTGAGTCCCTGGATTCAGCCCTTTCTGAAGCTGATGTGAGCATTTAAGGTCTCTTCCTTGCTTGAGCCACTTGGTGTTGAGTTTCTGTCATTTATAACCAAAAGCTTCCTGTCTGGAACTGCCTCCCCTGGGAAGCTTGAGAAAGAGCTGGTGGCCATGGGTCAGTTGATAGGGCCTGGCTTCTGTTTTGGACACTCGTGTGTGCAAGCTTGGGAGCAGAGCTGATGAGTAGGATGGCAGGGGAAAAGGCTGTGAAGGGAAGGAAGAAGGAGTGAAAGAAGGGACACAGCACCAGGGCTGCCAGGGGGACAGGTTGGAAGAGAGAAGAGAGAGGTTGGTCGGGTGAACTTGACTCTGTGTTTCTCTGTGAGTGTGATATAAGCTGGTCATCTTATCGATATATAAGATTCCCTCATCTCTCCAGGGAATCTTCAGTAAAGCGACATCTACACTCCCACCCTCAGTGCATAAAAGTTAACACTGCTCCATCTCCACAAGAAAACTCAGTGTGGTCAGTCATTTTTATGTCAGCCTTTTTGGTGAGTATCTCACTGTAGTTTTAATTTCCAGGTCCCTTTGTGAGATGCTGTTGAACATCTTTTCATACGTTTACTAGCCATTTGGATGTCCTTTGTGAAGTGACCGCTCAAATCTCTTGTCCAATTTTCTATTGGATTGTCTTTTTCTTGTTGATTTATAAGAGCTCTTTATATATTCTGGATATGAGTCCTTTGCATTTTGACTATATATGCTAAATATGGCTGCTAGAGTAAGACCATAGGCCACTCCAAGGACTTAGGCTGATTCGGGATGGGTCTAAGGGAGGACTTCAGAAAAAAAAGAAATAAAAAGAGCACTTTGGAAAAGTCACAAAGACTTTTCAACTTGGATATGTTAGGAATCTCTGACCCTCACACCTAGATTACACAAAAGACTCAAGCACAAGCCGGAGAGAGCAAGAGAGAAGGGGGAAGGAGGAAGAGAGGGCCAGCAGGTATTTGCCCTGTGCCAAGAACGGTGCCGGATGTCACCTGCTTTATGTCACTGTGCTCCTGTAGCCCTGGCCTTCCCTGAATACGCCAGACTTGTTTGTACCTCAGGTCTACTGCATGTGCTCTTCCCTCTGCCTGTGCACTTCTTTGCAGAGCTGGCTCCTTCTCATTGTTCAGGTGTATGCTCGATGGACACCTCCTCAGAGAAGCCAGAGGACCGCAGCTGAGAGGAAGTCTGCACCCCTTCCTCTCTGTGCCCTGACTCTGCTTCATTCATTTTCATTTCAAGACCTGTCATTAGAGTACACGTCTATTTGCTGTCATGGTGCTTGGCTGGCTCACACACTATGGTGTAAGATCCATTAGAGCAAAGTCCTAGACTGTCTTCTTCACCACTGTGTTTCCAGGGCCTAAGGCAGTACCTGGTACATAGTAGCTGCTCAGTAAATATTTGTTGAGTGAATGAATGAGCCAGTCTCACAACAACCCTACTAGGTAAATACCAACACTGTGCCCATCTCACAGATGAAGACACTGAGACTCAGAGAAGTTGGGTAACTTGTCCAGGGTCTCAGAGGAATTGGTGGAGCATGAGTGAAATCCCGGTCCTGACTCCTTAGGCCACCCCCGCTTCCCTGTCCCACTAGGTTTCTTTCAGCTCTGAGGGCGGAAGTTCCATGAATTGTTACCCTGCCTTATAACTGAATTTCCTGGCATCCCGATGAGCAGGGTGAGAGGAGCAGAGAAGAACGGATTGCAGCAGGGAAACTGTGGAGGCTGGGAGCCCTGCTGAGAGGCCAGTGCATGAACTGGAAACAGGTCAAGTTTGCAAAAACTGGGCCCACCACTGTGATGAAACCATCTCAAGAGATGTCCTAAGAGTCCCCTAGTTGAAATCCCACCCAGAACGGGAACCCCTTTGGTAACAGCCTTGATGGGGTGCTCACCACCCCCCATGGCAGTCCAGTCCCATCTTGGAACCAAAGGTACTGGAGCCTTTCCCAACACGTGCTTGGAACCAAAGGTGCTTGGAACCAAGTGGAACCAAAGGTAGTGGGGCCTTTCCCAACTCGCGCTTGATTGGAAGGCCTAGAGAGGAAGCCTAGAGCCTCCTGAACTGGGAATTGTGTGCACTGCTGGATATGTGGCAAGAAATTAGGTTAAAGCAGGAATAGTCAGCTCATTAACCCCCCTGCCAGACTCCACATGCACACAAAGTCTGCTTCAGAGCTGGGCTGCCAACTGTCACTGCCTGCCTGCATCCGGCTAGTGGTACAAGTGAGATATTTTATTTATGTGTCTTGCATATTTATTAGGGAGAGGTAAATAAATTAGTGGCCTGCCATCTGCAACCACCAGCCTTTGACGAATTCTCTCCCTCCTCCTCTCTCTCGGGAGAGTCCACACCAGCAAAGCCCAGCCCAGGTCCTATAAAAGAAGGGGCTCTTTTTCTAGTAAAATTTTCTCCAGGGTTTGAGCAGCCCTAGAATTATAGTTTTTCTGAGAAGAAATGGATATCAGGAAAAATTCTAGGCCACTTGTCAATAGCTGCTCCTCCAAGCAAGCCTGGAAGGTGAGTATATTGCTACCCTCATTTTACAGATAAAGACAGAGGCTCAGAGAGGAGAGGTCCCTTGCCCAGGGTCACACAGCAAGGGAGTGGAGGAGCTGAGTTCAAGCCAGGGGAGGTCCAAAGACTTGGTAATGTGCTGGGGAGAAAGGCTGGACCAGAAGGTGACTACATTACCAGCTCTGGCGCTAGTTGCTGTGCGGTCCACGCTGGTCCCTTAAGTCTCCTGGCTCTTCTATGTTGAATGGGAAAATAAAACATGACAGAACAGACTTCACATGGGTTGTGTGAAGAATTTAATCACCACTTGTCTGAATCCTGAGTGGCCCTCACGGCATCACGGAGGCTCCGAATTTCCCCCAATCCTTCTTGAAGGCGCCAGACCGTTCCCCACCCCTGCCCCAGGCTTGCTGTGGTACTCAGGGTACATCAGTGAGTCTCTTGGAGTCTGTTTTCTCCTCTGTAAAATGGAAAGACGACTGGGCCAGGGAGAAAGCAGGCTGGGAGGAAGAGGACCTTACCGGTACGGAAAGGTTAGTGAAATGCAGGTCTGGTGGGAGGCAGGCAGCAGACTGGGGCCAAGGACCCTGGGGAGGAGGAGAATCCAGAAAGCCTGATGCTGCTAAGGAGCCCAGAGGGGGACTGTGACTTGCCCAGACTC
Organism: Rhinolophus sinicus; assembly: GCF_036562045.2. Lineage (NCBI taxonomy): Eukaryota > Metazoa > Chordata > Mammalia > Chiroptera > Rhinolophidae > Rhinolophus > Rhinolophus sinicus. Next base: position 40,104,860 of record NC_133759.1, read on the forward strand.
ACACAGCCATCGGAGCCATAAGGAGCCTCAGACTATCTGCCTCCCGGGCTGTGGAGACAAAGCCCAGGGAACTGAGCCCAGCACCATCCAAGCTCAGTGTGAATCTGAATCTTTTATGAAGTGCCATAAATCCCCAGAATCACTCTTTCCCGCAACCCACAAGCCTTGTCTCACTGCCTTACCTCCCTGCAGGGCCTTTTCATTAAATTAAGTGTGGAATCTCCAATGTAATTGCTTTTGATTTTCCCTGAGGGCCACCTGCCACTTCCCTTTAGGGCACCTACAGGACCAGGGGTACTGCCTGGTGCTCATGCACCTCCTCAAACAAACAGAGATTTCTAGAAAAATTATTATTTTTAAAGATGTTTGATTTAGTATCTTTGGAGATGACGTTTGTGAGTGCCCACTAGGTACACAGCCTTCCAGTAGCCGCAGGAGGTAGAATCAGCCCACTTCACACAGAGGGACAGCTCAGAGCAAACACAGGCCCCTTGGGCTCCCAATTCTGGGGCCGGGGGACAACTGCTGATGTACAGAGCCAGCTCGTCCTAGGGCCATTGTCAGAGGGAACAGGTGTGAGCTGCAGCAAGAATGAGACAGGTCAGACTTCAACGAGGCCAGATGGCAGCCCCGATGCACTCTGTACAGCAAGCAGGTCTCATCGCCTGACCTCCTTCACAAGGAGGGAACAGTAACAGCAGCTAGCTGGTTCAATTGGGCACCGACTATGGGCCACGCACTGCACAGTTTCCCATGACTCTCAGAAGATAGCCCAACTCCTCCCCTCGGCCTGTGGGGGCCCTGCTGGCTTCACACCATTCTACTCTCCCACTCCCTTCCAGCACTGCAGCCACACTGGCCTCCATTCTTCCAATACACCAGGCACATTCCTAACCCAGGACCTTTGCATCTATTCTTCCCCCTGTCTAGAACACTCTTCTTCTAGGTCTTCCCTTGGCTGAATCATTTCCTCCAGAAGGCCCTCCGTGACCACCCCACACCCTCTTACATCTCATCCCATTTCCTTGACTTCCGAGCAGCACTTCCCCTTGCAAATTCTTATGTATTTCTCCCCCAGTTTATGGCCCATCTCCCTCGCTGCAAAAGGACAAAGACTCTGTCTTGTTTACTACTGTATCGCAGCACGTAGAACAGTGGCTGCCATGAGGTAGGTTGTAGCTAAACAACTGTAGAATGAATGAAAGGAGAAAGGAAGGAACCAACCTGCACAGGGTCTGAATGCCTGGGCCTGGACACAGGCAGAAGGGAGGCAGCAAAGGCCTGTGGTGTGGGCAAGATGATGACAGCCCTTCCCTCCCTCCTGGAGGCTGGTTCCCTGAATCCAAGGTGCTGAGGGAGGGGGTGGCTTCCCAGAGGGAGTGAGGAGGCCTCGTGGGATATGGAGAAAGAAATGGTCTAGAACATGAGGAGTAATAGCAACACTACAGGAGATTATGCAGCTATTAAAAATGACAAGTGTAAGAAATAACATCTGCTGGGGGGAACCCTATGCAGAATTGCATTACAGGCTTATGACAACCACAGGAAAGCTGAGTCTTACTGTGGCCTTATTTATAACAGCTAAATGCTGGAAACAGCCTTGTTATACAACCGTGGGGGAGCAAGGAAATCAACTGTGCCCAGTTCAACCCCTCCATGGAGCAGTCCACAGTTAGAATAATGCAGGGAAATGCTCATCCTCTAAAACAAGGTGAAGAAAAGAAAAACATAAAACGTCATATGTAATATGATCTCAAAAAAAATAGACAGTAGAAAAAAGACTGGAAGGAAATGTACTAAAGTGTCCCTGGATGGTGGGTTGATGGAGGATAATTTTTCATTTTCTTCCTGGGCTTTATCTTTCTTTCCCAAATGGTCTACATTTAACAATAACTGAATGCTGGGAAGCCACAGTGATTGACACCCTCCTGGGGCCCAGCCTCACTATAAAATACAGCTGCCCCCACCCCACCTGCTTTCCAGGACTCCTGCCAACCCAGAGCCAGCTGCCCGTAAACCCCTAGACATACATCCTGAAACCCAATTCCATCAACACAGAAGGCAAGCAGTAAATCCAGGGGCTCTGGCAGTGGAATGTCCTGGGAGAACTCATTTTTCACCCTAGGATATATTATCCTCAATGGACAGGAGATGGGGAACATTGCTCATTGGGTTGAAAAACGCTTCTTTGAAGGGCATATCCCATGGGGTTCCCCAACTAGGCTGCCAGCTCCAGTGCACTCCCAGCTCCCACAACTATCCATCCAGGGGCCTCCAGGACAGGGACCTTTTGGTAGGCCCCTCACACTCAGCATCCTCAAACCGGCTCCTGCACGTGCCCCAGCTCCGTGAAAGGCATCTGCGTAACCCCCCAGGCCATGAGAAAACCCTGAGCGTCATCTGGCCCTATACATCTGTCCACTGCCACATCTCGCCTACTGCCCGACTCCACTCCTCTGCTCTGGCCTCAGTCTCCACCCTGCTGGGCAGACAGGCCAGGGGCCCAACCGAAGCCACCATCTAGCCTTGAACAAGTAAAACCACATCAAATCCTTATCCTTTCTGGAAAATTGCACAAATCCAGAGAGAGAGAGAGAGAGAGAGAGAGAGAGAGAGAGAGAGGGAGAGAGGGAGGGAGGGAGGGAGGGAGGGAGGGAGGGAGGGAGGGAGGGAGGGAATAAATCAGGACACCCATTTTGGAGAGCCAGGTGGCACTGGCGACTGAGTGTAATCTATTTCTCTACCCAGAGTCAGATGCATCCATGATCTCTTCATGTCGCTCTTTTAAAAGTACAAATGTTTTAATCACTCTTCTTTGTGTACAATATATCTCATAATAAAAGAGCAAAGTGCAGAAGTGCACAACAGCATGCCACTGTTTGTGTAAAAAGAGGGGAAAGAATATGAGTGTATAGTTCCTTATGTATGCATGAAGGAAAGTTCTAGCGGGATATCCTAGAAAGAGATGATGTGGTTACCTACCATGGGAGAAGTGAGGACTTGGCAAATGGAAGACAAGATTGGAGAAAGACTTCACTGATGTGTTTTCAGGTTTTGTTTTGTTTTATCTGAACCACATGACCCTGGAGCTCTAGTGCCAGTCCCCTATTGATGGATACTTTGTTTCCTTTGGTTTTTTTCATTCACATTACAATGAATGTCCTTGTCCACGTTGCCTTACGCATCTGTGCTACGTTTTTCTCTAGAATACATACTTAGGAAAGGAATGGCTGGGTCAAAGGGTGTGAGCACTTTCCATATTGACAGACAACTGTCAACTAGCCCTCCAAAATGGCACTATCCACTTATCGCATATGTCAGTCTCTGCTTACCCCATGGTCTCACCAATACTATATGCTATGAATTTTTTAATTTCCCCTCAACAGTGATACTGTGCTATTGCTTCTGTGACTATTTTCCTAATGCTAGCAGAGAAATCCCCTAAAATGGTAAGGTTGGCTATCTTTTCATTCACTTTCTGGCCATTTGTGTTTCTTCTTTTGACAACTTCCTGCTGGATCCATTATATTCTGCCGAGATTGCTTATCTTTTCTTATTGATTTGATATACTTTGGATATTATTCTTTATCTGCGATGTACGAGGTTTGACAATTAAGTTCGTGAATTTAATGTTGCTAATTTTTTTTTTATATAAGAGGGATTATTCATTATGAATTTGTACCAACTGAACAAACAGTTAACCACGTTTACTATTTGGAAGTGCTGAAAAGGCTGCGTGAAAAAGTTAGACGACCTCAACTTTTCACCAACAATTCATGGCTCTTGCAACACGACAATGCACCAGCTCACACGGCACTGTCTGTGAGGGAGTTTTTAGCCAGTAAACAAACAACTGTATTGGAACACCCTCTCTACTCACCTGATCTGGCCCCCAATGATGTCTTTCTTTACCCGAAGATAAAGGAAATATTGAAAGGAAGACATTTTGATGATACTCAGGACATCAAGGGTAATACGATGACAGCTCTGATGGCCATTCCAGAAAAAGAGTTCCAGAATTGCTTTAAAGGGTGGACTAGGCGCTGTGTCGGTGCATAGCTTCCCAAGGGGAGTATTTCCAAGGTGACCATAGTGATATTCAGTAGTGAGGTATATAGCACTTTTTCTAGGATGAGTTTGCGAACTTAATTGACAGACCTCGTATGTTGTAAATATTTCTGGTCTGTGGCTTGTCTTTGAAACTTATGAATGGCTTCTTTGGTCATAAAAACTTCTCAGCTTTTATATAGTCCAATTTTTCAATCCTTTCATGGCATCTGCTTTGGGAGCTTCTATTTATTCTCCTGATAAGGCTGATAACCTGGCCTTGCAGGGTTGTTAGGAGGAATAGAGACGGTGTGAATAAAACCTCCAGCAGTGCTGAGCCAATGCTCCTAAAATGACAGTCATTTTGGGGGTTTCCTTCCCTCACCTTGTCTCTCATCCCTTTAGCAGCCAGCAGGGTTTTCTGAAGATATCACTCTCCTGTTTGAAAACCTTTAAGCTGCCTAAAGAGATGAAGCTCAAATTCCTTTGGTGGGTGAGTTCAAGGTCTCAGGCACAAACACCTCTAAGGCCGAGCCCGGGCATGAACGCATCAGTAGCTGGATGGGGAGTGTGGCAATAACACTCCCAGGGTTGCTAGATCCTCCGAAGAAAGCTACAAATCTTTTCTTTTTATATATATGAAATCTTCTCCCAACACACACACACACACACACACACGTCAAATTTAATGGCAACTAATTTTTTTAAGCTGCTGCCAGGGTCAAACAAGATCCATTTATGAGCTGGTTATGGTATGGCCGTCTCTACCCTCACAATCTGGCCCCAACCCACCTTTCCAGAATTGTGCCCCACCCCCCCACCACGTACACACCTCATGCAGCTGATATGCCAGCCACACTGCACAACTGTAGACACACCATGTTTTTCTCAACCCTGTGCTTTTGTACACTGATGATCTCTTGGCCTTAAATGCCCTTCAATGCTCCTTTCCTTTCTGGCCAACTCACAGGTACTCTTTGAAACCGAGGTCAGATGTCAACTCCAATCCCCCAACTCCAGACAGAATTCCATGTTCCTTCCTTGAGTGTCCTATCACTCATGACTCCTGGGACCAGAATTCCAAAGGAAGCAGCCTGGGGTCACAGAAAGAGTCCTGGCTCAGGGGAAAGATATCCCTGGGATGAAATCTCTGCTCTGCCACTTCCCAGCAGTGCATTCATGGGCAAGTGACTTAACTTCTCTGTGCCTCAGGTTACCAACTGTGAGCTGGAGATGAAAGCTACACTTGGTCAGGTTTCCAGGAAGATAAAATGAAACGGTATAAGAGAAGTCCCTGGAACTTAATAGGGGCTTGATAATATTTTGCAGGATGAAAGAATAAACGGAAAAAAAAAAAGAATAAATATTTCCTCAGAATGCTCTGAACTCAGCACATGGAAAAGTTAGCCAACTTTCTGGAAGGGAGCCTGGGCGTTATTTAAACTCCTGTGCAGCCTGCCCTTTCCCCCAATCTTCTGATTTCAGTGAAAGCTGTGGAACATCTGCCTCCCAGCAGCATGAACCCTGAGAACTGCAAAGGAGTGAGTCTGTGATGGGTAAACTGAGGCAGACCAGCCATCAGGAAGAGCAGAGGGGAAATCCAAGCTCCTGGTGTTTGGGAGGTACAGCAAGAGGCAGCAGCCCACAGGGCCTCAGCTGTACATCCATGTGCTCTGTGAGATCGGGGAGTCTTCTTCAGGACTGTGTCCCCATGTCTGGCATACAGTAGGTGCTCAAAACATGTCTACTGATTGAATGGATGATTTAATTAAATAATGCGCATACGGATGCTTTGTAAAGTGTGAACTGCCATACAGATACATTCAGCAGCCTCCCGTAGCACAGGGTCTCTGGCCCCTCCACATTCCTGCTCCTGGGCGAGGGCCCAGAGGTCAGCTCAGAGCTGGGGTGGGGGAACTTTCAGAGAAACGGGGACACACAAGACCACGCAGAGGAAGGTCTCAGAGACTCCCGCGCTCCCACCCCTGGAGGCTCTGTCAAAGTCTAAAGAGCTCCAGGGCCAAGTCTCCTGCCAGCAGACCTGCCTAGATAGACTATCTCTTCAGCAGTGACAAAGAGAGAGGAGAGAGGTCAGGAGGCCATCAGAGCCCTGGGAAGCCCCTTTCAAACATAGTCTATCTCCCTCACTCTGTTGAAGAAACTGGGTTCAGAGAAGAGAGGACTTGCCCAAGGTCAGCCCACCAGGATGTGAACCCAGGTTTAGCTGCCATCAGAAGCTGGAATATTTCCACTAAATCCAGCTTGCTGGATATTAGGAGCCCCAGTTCCCACCACTGGTCAGGGTGTTGAGTGCCAGACTTGAAGCTCTGGACTTCCAGTGCCCCATAAACAATGCTTTCCCCACTCTCAGTGATGGCCTAGTACAAACGACGGGGCTGCTGCCTCCATTTCCCCATCTAGTTTCCTGCTTGACCCTGACCTTTGGAATTCTGGCCCCAGACCTGGTACTGGGTCCTGGCTGAGACCCTCCTCCCAGACTGAGGACATGGAGTCACAATACTGCCACCATCTGACTTAAGTATTACATGCTCCACTGGTCACACCCTTGCCTGGTACACCCCATAGGCTGGGAACCAGTCCAATGTCACCACATACACATGTGGAAACTGCTTGGAACAATGTCATCTCCAATCCAGCCCAGCATGGAATTGATTTCCTCCCTTCCTTCCCCCACTCACCAGCGTCTGAACCCAGACAACTCAACAGCCTGGTTTCTGACACCCTCTCTGCCCCCCAGTCCAGCTCTTATGGGGTACAACATTCATCTGCACTTTCGACTTATTTCCTGGAAAAAGAGTGATTTGCATCACATAGAAAAAACATTCCTGGGGAAACACTGGGTGGATCCAAAAGCCACTCTTGATCTGCCTCTGGCTTGGTATCTTGTCTGGTTCCTCAGACCTGGGTCCAGCAGCCTCCCCCTCGGGCCCTGTAGCCTCTGACACCACTGGTCACCATCACTCCTGCCTCCAGCAACTCCAGAAGTCAGATCAGAACAACTGAGACCACTTGCCATGCGCACTGATTGAGCCTAAGTGGTTCTGACCATTGGTGGACATGAAACAGGGGTACAAACACCGTGTGGCTCTAGCCCTCCTATGACCCTGGACATCAGTTCAGGGAGACAGGCCAGCATTGATGCCACACCTCATTCACTAGGCCGCAGGCCAGCCTCCCTTACAGCTTCGGCGTGCGTTGCAGGTGGCCACACAGCCTCTGTCACAAGTGCTCTGGAGGCCAGTGTCATCCGAGGTTTCTCATTCGACATTTGGGGTGGAGAGTTCTTTGGGCAGGACTGCCTGGACATGCCAGACACTTTGCACCTCTGATCCCCTCACACGAGATCCCAGCAGTTCTCCAGCTGTAGAGTTGTGACAACCCAAAGACACCCCAGCTTTGTCCAAAAGTCCCTAGTTGATAGCCACATTCTAGTCTGACCTTTGGAACACAACCCCAATGAAAGCTCCTCGGGGCTCTGTTTCCATGACACTAATGACAGGGAGCTCACTCCCTCAGAGCAGCCCAGCCCACGCTTGTCCATTTGTGACCAGCAGAAAGCCCTCTCTGCCAGTCGCTCTAGTCCTAGTTCTACCGGTTCCTTCTGCCTGGGATGGGCCTGAGAAACTTGGGACCCTCCTCCTCCAAGACCGCTCTGTATCCTCACAGGAGAGGCTCCCTGTCCCCTTGCCCTCTCAGTCTTCCTGTGCTTGTCCCTCCCACAGGGTAGCAGATACAGAATAGGAAGTGATCTTTCACAGCTTGCTAAATACTGACCCAGTCTGGGGGTAAGGAGAGCTGAGGGGCCCTGGTTCTCCCTTAGCCCTGCCCTGGACTCTGGGGACATGGGTCAGACACTCTGGGAGCTGAGGGCAGATTCAGGGCAGATCTACAGGGATACCTGTTACCTACAGTCATACCCAGGGCGGAGGCTGGGAACAGACACACCACCCAGTAACAACCTTCTTTCTCTAGGGACTCAAGTGCTCCGTCCCTCCCTTTGCCTGAGGCCTGTTTGGAGTGTTCAGGCAGAAGATAAGAACCAGTTTCCTGGGAACACTTCACGTGCATGGGAATCCTGAGGAAGGAGTTGAGTTCAGCTAGGGGCCAGAGAAGGGCTCTTTAGGGCCAAAACAGGCACCGCCAAAGGGCCTTGCAGGAGCCCCGTTGGAGCCCGAGCCCTCATCAGCTTCACAGCAGTTTATCGTCTGCAGCCAGACTACCTGGATTCAAATCCCAGCTCTGCTCCTTACCCGCTGTGTGCCCTTGGACAAGTCACTTAACCTTTCTGCCTCAGTTTTGTCATCTGAAAAGTGGGGTTAATAATAATATCTACCTCATAGAACTGTTATGAAAATTAAAATAGTAAATATATAAAGCACTTAGACTCTTAATAACTGTTAGCTGCTATTATTATTATTAATGTCACACACTTTCATCACCAAAATCCTTGCTCCAATGTCACTCTTCAGCATCATTCCCATCTCCATTTCTTCAGGGGCTTCTACCTCCACAGATACAAAGCACTCTGCACATTTCAAACCACTTTCGCTTCCACATTATTTCTTTAGATCCACACAGCATCCCTTTGGGGCAGGATTATTTTCTTATTTTTCTGAGGAAGAAACTGAGGTCCAGATGTGCCAAGCAAGTTGCATGGGAATCACTCACAGAATCAAGAGAGATCCCAGATTTCCACCTCCAGCCCTTATGACACCAATCTGGCTACTGGCACCCATGCTTGGTGGCTGCTCTGCGTGGCCCTGAGGGTGTCACAGCCACAGAGCAAGCTGAACAAACACAGGGTGAGGCAAGGTCTTGCTCACTGAGTAACTGGCACGGCCCTCATTGGGCCAGTCAACATCCCACGAGTGTACAGCTGGCAAAGCCCTCTCCCACTTGTCATCTCTGGGTCCTCATAATAACTCTGCTGGGGCTGTTCTTGCTCCCACTTTACAGAAAAGAAAAGTGAGGCCCATAAAGGCAAAGTCCTTCACACATGATCATAGAGTTTGGGAGCTGCTGTGGTGGGACCGGCAGCCAGCCCCCTGTAGCCTGGGATAGAGGTTTGTTTAGCGAATGGAATGAGGGGGCGACTGCACACCAACCAGGGAAAGGCTGCCCAGTTCAAGGCGGAGCCGCTGTTATACCAGGAGCTCAAACCAAATCAGGTCTCCTGATGAAGAGCCTCAGTGTCTTCATCACCAGGCCATTGAGGGAAGGATGTGAACGTGATCAGCCCAGGGCCAGGCTCATGGTAGGTGCTCAACAAAGGTTGGCTGCTCCCCCTTCCTTCCTCTAGTTCATTCATCACGCATTTAGTGAGCACCTACTGTACGCTGGCCTCTGTGCTGGGCACTGCAGACCCATAGATCGGACAGGGTGCCCGCCCCATGGAGCTCTGGATCTAGCAGAGGAGACAGATGGGCAAACACACAGTTACACTCCAAATGGAGGAGCTGGGACAGAAACATAGTGGGAGAGACCAATTCTGCCATGTTGGGGGGAGGAGAGGCAACAAAAAGCTGCACCTTGGCCTGGCCTTGGGGTGGGAACTGGAGGAAAGAAGAATGTGCGGGGTGAAGAAGAAGAAGGTGGGGGAGAGGCACTCCAGGCAGAGACAGCAGCCTGAGCAAAGGCTCAGAGGGGGCGCAGAACAAGGTTTATGCACGATTAAAGAGGGAAGGAAGGTTATCACAGCCAGATTGCAAAGGAACTGGGGGATATCAGAGGCCTCCAACTCCAAAAGGAATGTGGCTTGACCCTCAGGGTCTTTGCTTGAATTGGTGTTTAATATTTAAAGTTGGAGATAGTATGTAAAATTCTGGATTTTCAGCTTTAGAAAAACTCAGAAAATCTGGCAGCCTGATCCAGGGCTCCTACAAAGCCTGCTTTCTGGTTCAGCAGTTTCCCCCAGGCACATTTCACTCTGTTGGTCCAAAACTATTTGTTGAGCAACTGTTATGTGTCAGGTAATGTGCTAGTTACTGGGGATGCAATGGGGAATAAAACAGACATAGTCATGACTTTCATGGCACTTACATACTAGTGGTGGAAAAAGGCAATAAACATAACATAAAGTACGTACCATATAGTCAGGCAGTGTAAAGTGCTGGGAAGGAAAAGAAAGTTATGGGGCTCAAGCCCTGCTCTTTTAGATGGGATGGTCAGGGAAGGTCTCTCTGAGGAGGAGATAGTTGCACAGATATAAATGAAATGAGGGAATTATGTACATGTAAGGTGGACGAACAATCCAATAGAGGGAACAAGGGCAAAGGCCTTGGGGCCGCATTCATTCATCTTTTGGGTCACTTGCCTGGCCCCTTAGGCATTTAAGTGTGAGACCACGACTGCAAGTCATGGAGCACACTGAGTAATGTGTAAACTGGTGAAAACCACCTCCAGATGTGTGTTTCCGATACAAACTCTTACCAATAGGGAGGGAGACATGGGAAATGGAGAGATGGATGAAATTTCATAGTATGACTTTTTCCAATGGGGAAAACAATCCTTATTAGGATAACAAGGAAGAGGCAGAGAGAAGGCTAATGGAACATGGCACATGAAAACTTGAGCCCAGGAAAGACAAGCCAAAAGTGGGAGCAGGGAAATCCTCATTTTCTTCCTCACCAGCTGCATCATCTACAAAGTGGGAGTCAGGAGCAGAGGAAAGACAGAGTGAGAAGGCTAAATCTTCGGCAGCCTTGGGGCTGTAGGTTGTTGTTGTTATGTTTTTGTTGTTTTCCAAGCCTACCTGAGCTGCTGCTTTAGAAAGTCAACTACAAAGGAAACACTCTGATTTTTTTGTTGTTTCCCCATCCCTTTCTAAGCAAAATTAATGTGTAGATTCCTTGTCCTTTTACCCACAAAATAGAAGAAAAAGAGACACTATTGTTCTTAAAGGAGAGGGAGAGAAAAGCAGTCTACAGTCGTATACCGTCCTTTTCAGCTGGGATTTGTGGGGAGTGATTCTGCATACTGATATCATAGTCCGCGTCATGGGACATAACTTCTGCCACTCAAAGGCTTATTTGCACTTTTGGAGGTACAGGGAGATGTTTAAAATCAGCTCCAGTGTTGACTGTAGTTATTAATACCAAATAGAAGATCCTTTTCTAAGTCTGGCTGGTTCTTCTAAAATTTATGTGAGCCCCACTACCTGATTTAAGGCCATGAGCAGATGTTTCACAGCAGGAAGCACATTAGCTCCAGATGCCACCGCTTTGTTCAAGACGTGCACACACACGCACTAGCAACCACACACACATACATACACAGAGGACTTGGGGCAGTGAACATTCACTGCTCCCCTTCCGGCACTTGGCATGCCCACATGGACCATTTGTAACCTCTGCCTGCAGTTCTGACAGAGAGATGAGCAGCAGGAGTGAGTAGCCAATCAGATCCCATCCCGTCGTCTTCCATTGTCTCCTAGGTAACCAGCACAGGGACACATCAGCTAGCTGGGTACCACGGATGGACAGACACACACACACACACACACACACACACACACACACACACACACACACACTCCCCTAACAGTCCGTAATCGCAGAGACACTGAAAGTACCTGTCAGAACCCTGGACAGCTCCCTAGGGCGGCATTCAATGCCTTTGTTTCCAGCCTGTCTGGCAGCCTCATATATCGCTTTCCCCACTTCGTTCCTTTACTCTGCCATTCCTCTGCCTGGCATACCTCTCCCCACTGTCACCTCCATCGATTAAAACCTTGCTCATCTTCAGAGTCAGCCCAAGTCCTTGACCAAGACTTCCAACAGCTCCCATCACAGAATAAAATCCACACTTCACCACCTATGGTGATCTAGCTTCTCCATCCTAGTCGCTCATTATTCTCCCTGTCCCTCATTCCTTCTTCCTTTTCCTCCAACAGGTCAAACTGACCCTCCCCACACTACCCCTTACAGACCAGGGCTTTTTCTTGGCACTCGCTGTTGTTCTCTCTGAGTCCATGGCTCTTCTTTCTGCTCTTGACATGGCTGCACCTTCTTGTTCACTAGTCTCAGCTCAAAAGTCACTTCGGAGAGGCCTTCCCTGACCACATTAGACCACCCTACCTAAAGAAGTTGCTTCCCCTGGGACTCTCCACTACATCGCCCTATATTCCTGTGTTGTCTTCATCTCACTGTTGACTCTGAAACTATCCCATGCCTATTTACGTGTTTACTTTTTCTAAAAAGGAAACTCTGTCGCAGCAGGATCTTTGTCTTCTTCATGGCCATATTCCCAGCCCCCACAACAGGGCCCAATACATATTTCTTGAATGACTACAAAGTCATTTCCTCCTCACTGTTTTTGTATTTCCCCATCTCTCTAATAAGAGGGCTGGACGTGATGACTTCTATTAACCCTCCTGGCTAACATTCCAAGAGTCCATTAGAGAGCAGAAAAGACTGGCATAAGGAGGAAAATTAATCAGGCCATGCCACGGGAAGACTGCTGGTAGAAATACGACCTTCTCAACTGAGTCACAGTGCCCTCCGCTGAGCAGCCTCCCTGATAGTAATTTTGCTGCTGCTGCCAACTTCACATGCCCAAAGCACTAGGAACCTTGAACTTTTGTTATCTGAGGGACTGGGGGCAATTCAAAGCTGAGCACTGGCTTCCCGCACAGAGACTAGTAAGAGTCCGGGGTTGGGGGAGGGGTTCTCTGGGAGCATTCCTGTGGTGAATGGAAGAAAATGTGTTGCTGTCTATAGAACCATAAAGGTCAAGGTGGAGGTTCATTAGAACACAAGCCACACACACACACACACACACACACACACACACCCCACACACATATCTCAAAAACATCATGAAGCTAGAATCACAGAATTCCCCAAATCCCAGTGGCTGGCTGCATGTATCTCTCTTCAAGGGACATGACTACTACTTTAGGTTCTAAGAACTGTGCAGAGTGATCTGGACACATGTGTTGTGTAAGTGTGTGGTGAGTATAATCATGCTTTTGGCCAACCGCACTGGGCAAGGCCAGCTGGCGGATTTAAGTAGCCACATGGTAGGTAGACACAACGATGGATATCCCAAACCCTAGGAGTGGAGAAACTCAAGCTGGCCACTCATAACCCAGAAATCCCCTTGAAGTTCTGAGTTCTCTACTGACCAATGTACCAGATTATTTCCCTTAATTTGAAGTTATAGCAGAAGTCAAGACCAGGAAAGAAAGAGCAGTAATAGTATTTCTTAAACACCTATTATGTGCTAGGCCCTGTGCTAGGATATGTTAACATTGACTCTTCAAGAGTATCCTGAAAGGTTACCCTTCCCACTTTATGGGTGAAAAAACTGAAGCTCAGAAGCATTAATTAGTGTGCCCAAGGTCACTCAGCTGGCAAGCAGAGGGGCCTAAGTCGGGGACACGAGTCTGGTCCTCAAGCTCACTTTTTTTTCCCCAGGGCCTTAAATTATACCACAATGGAATATTACTTGGCTAGAAAAAAGAATAAAATCTTACCATTTTAACAACATGGATGGACCTAGAGGGTATTATGCTAAGTGAAATAAGTCAGACTGAGAAAGACAAATACCATATGATCTCACATATATGTGGAATCTAAAGAACAAAATAAATGAGCAAACAAAACAGAAACAGACTCACAGATACAGAGAACAAACTAATGGTTGCCAGAAGAGGGGGGGGCTGGGGGACTCGGAGAAAAAGGTGAAGGGGTTAAGAAAAAAATAAAAAATAAAATCTTAAGCCAAAAAAATAAATTAACCACAGAATAAGAGGATAAGCTGGTCTTGTTCAAAACATCCCTCCCACGGGCTGAAGCTCTTTTCCCAGGATGCCAGACTTATGGCCCTGTCTCTGCATTTCCGTCACTCTCAGGCGTGGCTGACCTCCCACCACAAGCCTCTTGTCAAGCTGGACCCGCATCTCAGAACCTCTCATGTGAGACCCAGCCCACAGGAACCAATTTTCCTGTGGCCCGAAAAAAGCCAGGGATTTGTCTTTTTAGAACAGTAATTTCCTGCTGGTGCGGGTATATGCACCAGCCACCCTCTGATTTAGTGCTGAGCTCAAAGATCAATCTCAAATAAGATTTTCCAAGGAAAACTCAAATGCTGGGTGCTTCGTGGTCTTGAAGGAGGGAGAAGTGGCCTCCTCTCAAGAGATGTGGCCAGCAGCAGGCAAAATAACCATTATCGCAAGATCCACATGCCTCATACCTGTCATACAAGAACCTTGTGCACGCCCACATGCATCTCAAATGCATTATCCATATGCCTCCATGCACACCTCACATGCACACCATCCACATGCCTCACCCATGCCACACAAAACAATACACACATACCACACACACACACACACACACACACACACACACACACACACATTGTGTGGGGGGTGAGGATCAGGAGCAAGAGAGGAAAACCCTCCCTCTCCTCTCTCAGGACATCACAGTCCCCACTTCTAAGCCTGCTTTGGATTGTGTGCTGTGCCAGGGCCAAGACCTCACTTTCCCTAGAGATACTGCAGGGCAGGTGTTAGGCCCTCCCCTTACAGATACAGAAAGTGAGCCTGGGAGAGAGGGAATGACTTGTCCAAGATCACAGAGCATGCATGTGGCTGAGCTGCCCCAATTTCTGAAGGGCCAAGCTCAGACTGAAGGTTGGTGGTGGGCACCGGGCTCTGCAAGATCTCCTTCTTAATTTACTCCACTCCTTGGGGGGCAGGTCCATTCAATAGGGGCACTCCGCCAAGATCCCCTCCGTGTTGGCAGCCCTATCCATCTGATTCCTCCCTCAACCCCAGGGAAGGAAGCCTGGGCACCCTCTGTGCCCTAAAGCTGTGCCATCAGCATCCACTCAGCTGGAGGAGGAATGGAGGCTCTGCCCCCTCTGCTGGGCTAAGCTGTAGGCCTGCCAGGGTCTTGAGGCACCAAAGGCCTGACAGGGGTCTAAGCAAGACCCTCCACAGGCTCTGATTCCAGGCCCTCAGAACCTAGGGACACAGTGGGGGCAGGGGTTACCGACCTGACTTAGCCTTGGGGACAGGATAGGAGCGTCAGGGACCAGCTCTTGCTGCCCCCCTCCCCTCTCCCGTGCCCCAAACAGAAACTTCTGGCCTGGGGTGGAAATGGATCCTTTCTCATGAACTGCACCAGATCCAACTTGGGGGACAGACAGGAAGCGGGGGCTGGACACCACCAAAATCTTGCCGTTCGCATCTCAGCTTTACCACCTATTGGCTGTGTGACCTTGGACAAGAGGCTTTCTTCCTCTGGGGCTCAGTGTCCTCACCTGTAAAGTGGAAAGAATAATAGCGCCCTCCAGAGCGGGTACCGGCGAAGGTTAAAGACACAGGCAGGTGTGAGGCGACAGGGCACACGGTACTCGAGGTCTGTAAGTCCGCCATTATCCCCCACTAAGTGAGCAGAGCGGGGTGCGGGGGGGGGGGGACAGCTGTCATTCCCTCCGACTCTGCTCCGACTCACAGTTCTGGCAATTCTCAATTAGCACGGAATCCGAACTTTCCTCAGCGGCTGCAGGACCTAGGCGCCGGTCCTTCCTTCCCCTCCACTACAAGCGCTTCTGACAACAGGTATGAGAGGTGAGGCAGCCCCGGACGCGGCCCGGGCGGAGGGGGCTGCGCCGCAGCGCTGCGGCAGGGCGGGTCCGGGCAGGGGGCAGCGGCCGAATCTCCCCTCAGGCCGCCCCCCTACCCTCTCCCACCTCCAGCCTCTTTGCAACTTGGAGGAACTACAGAGTCTGGGGTCGGCGCAGGGTGCTGCCCGGCGTGCGAAGGAAAGTTGGGTCTCAGCGACTGCAGTCTCAGGATCCAAAGGACCCCGCGGTAAGCGCCCGCACATTCCGACCCCCAGCAAACTCGCGGGGAGCGAGGAGGCACTTGGTCGCCGCGCCCGGCAGGGCCAGCTCCGGAAACCGGACTTGCGGGCCGCTCTGGGGGATGCACCCTCGAGGGTTCAGAATTCGGAGCGTGTGCTCCAGCCCCTGGCAGTGGCTCTACTCGGGTCCCACATTCACGCGCCCTGTGGAGCCCCCCTGCAGGCTTCCCCGCCCCGGCGAGGCTGCGCTCCGCACCGTGTGTCCTGCGGTGACCCCTTCAGGAGGCCCGCTTCGGGGACTCTTCCCTCCCGCGCCTTAGATGCGGCCGCCCGCCCTTCACCACCCGCTGGGATCCTCTCCAGGTACCCCCGCGTGTGCGCCCGGAGTCGGGTCAGCTCAGCTCTGGGTCCGCCCTCTGCGCCCCGCGCCGGTGCTCACCGGCTTGAGCAGCCGCTGCGTCCTACCTTCGTCCGGCAGCCGCTGCAGGCAGAACGCGAGGTTCCTTCGCCAGCCCCGCATCCCGGCGGCCGCCCTGCGGCCCGGCCGGGCCTCGCCAGCCCGGCCCGGGCCCCGGCCCCGGCCCCGGCCCCGCCCCCGCTGGGCCGGGAGGCGCAGCGCAGCGCTGGGGAGGGCCGCGGGCCCGGGGCGCGGCGGGCATGGGCGGCCGCCGAGGGTTGGGGGTGTACGGGCGGCCGCCAGGCGCTCGGCTCAGCTCTCGAGCCCGCGGCTGAGCAGCTAGACTCCCCGAGAGCGCGCGCTTTCTCGGGAGCGGGGGGCGGGGCGGCGGGCGGAGGCGAGAGCGGAGTGGGAGGCTGGAGCGGGACCCGAAGGGGCCTGAGCCCATCTCACTCCTGCTGCTAACCTCCAACGGCGCCACACACACACCATCGCCAATTTCCCACACCTCAGCTTTTCAATTCACATTCCTAATAACGTTAATATCCATCAATCGATGAATGAATGAATTAGTGAATGAGTGAATAAATGGGGGTATGAATGAATGAGATGATGAGTAATGGAATGAATGAATAACTGACTGAATGAATGAGTTAGTAAATTGATGAGTGAATGAATAAATGGTGACGGAATATGTAAATAAGTGACTGAGTGAATAAATGAATGAATGAATGACTCAATGAATGAGTGAATGCGTAAGTGCCCCCTGGCCTCAGGCCTGCAAGAGGCAAAGGATCCTCCATAGGAGGCCTCACCCCTGCCCCGGGGTGGGGGAGGCCTTCAGGTTGTATGTTGCAGAGGAAGCAAAGGAGGCTCAGAGAGGGTGGTCCTGTCCACAGACACACTGCAAAGGTGGAGGCCAGTGGGGAGGAAGTCTGTCTGTCTGCAGGCTTTGTCCACTGCACCTAATCACCGTTCCCATTCCTCTGCCTGGAAGCCCTTGAGCTCACCAGGTCTCAGAGGCTCTAAAAAAGAACAGCCTGGGGAAGGGATTTGGGGGTCCTATCCTCAGGAGTCAGATTTGCTTCCTCCATGGAAATGGGGGTTGGGGGTCGGGGAAAGTATAGTCTAGACAAAGGAGTACTACACAGCCGGAAAAAGGAAGGACCTTCTTTGGAAGGGAGCAAAATGAAGAACAGTGTTTATAATATGTGCAGAAAAAAAGGAAGAAAGGCTCTACATCATATTTGTTCAGGTATGTGGAAAATTATTTCCAGTGGAAATACTGGTTCCCTCCAGAAGGAAAATCATGTGGCCAGGGGCAGGTGGGAGAGACTTGCTTTTCATTGACTCACCTTTTGTGCCTCTTGATATTCTAAACCCTGGAAATGCATTATGTATCCAAAAAATAACTTGAAGTTTTTAAATAAATTTTAGAACAATATTAAAAAGCATTTATACCCAGTAAAGACGGCTTCTCCCCACATATCACCCCCACCAATTAAGTCAGCCTTTTTCCTGGATGCCCTCCCTTCATCTTCCAACTCTGAGAAGAGGGTCAACAGCAGAGTCAACAGCGTGTCAGCAGCAGGTCTTGCTGGCACAGAGCACCTTCTATCTGCATGAGTGTTGGGATGAAAGTAAGTGGCCTCTTCTTGGATCCTGGGTTTGTCAGTTTTCATCTATGTGTCCTTAGGCAAATCATTACATCTTTGAAAGCCTCAGAGTCCCCACATGCAAACTAGAGATCATCATCATATCCTAATAGGGACCAGTAAAGCTGGAGCCAGGCACTTGTATCCCAAAAAGGAGTTCAATAATAGAATCCCAGGCATCTTGATCTTACACTTTGACCTTCAGAAGTAGCCCTTTTGTAAGGTAAGGGTAGGATTTTCATGTGATCTTAGATCTCCATTATTTCTTAGAGCTTGGTATAATTAGCCCCATTTTACATGTGAGGACACTGGAGATCAAAGGGATTAAGTGTTTTTCCCAAGGTCACACAGCCAGGAGTTGCCAGAACTGGCTTTTGAACCCAGGTCTGCTTCGCTCCAGGCACCTCCAGACAGCCCTGCCACACAGTCCATCTAATCACCTACTCATGCTCCTAAGACCCTCAGGTGGGTCACATCCTAGCCCCCTATTGATTCTAAATGATTAATCACTTCAGTAAGTAAGGTGCAGGCCCAGGGAGTTGGGGTGAGGGAGGGGCTGATCAACATGCAGGCACTAGTCTGCAGAGCTCCAACTCCAGAACTGGTCTTAATGGCTATAAGCTTCTGACAAGGCAGTGAGTCTTCCCTGGCAGCAGAGTTGTGAATCACTGCTGTCTACATCCAGACTGATGAATCTCTGATAGGAGAGGCAAAGATGCTAGCACCGAGGTCAGGAGTCCCCAACAGAGGAGGCCAGTTAGCAGGGTAGGGCTCAGGCCCAGTACCGCTCCAGTGGCAGGAGAGACGGAGGAGTGATACCAGAAGGATGGAGGGTTCCAGTTACCCATTGTTGCATCACAGGCGACTCTAAACTTAAATGGTACAAAACAACCCTTTGATTGTGGTTGGGAATTCTGTGGGTCAGGAATTCATGCAAGGTAGAGGGGTGTCACAGCTCCATGATATCTGGGCCCCAGCTGGGAAGATGGGGAGACCAGGGGCTGGAATTATGTGGAGGCTTCTTCTCTCACTGGTAACTGAGTCAGAATGACTCAAAGGTTGGGATCATATGAGTATATATATATTTGGCGGGTATGTGCTCTGAAATTGTTTTACCAGTAGGAGTGTGAGACCACAGAAATTCAGAAAGCCCCATGTAAAGGTACTCACTGCAGAGCAAACCGGCCTTCTGGGGGAATTTTCTGTGTAGTCCTGCAGTAACAATCGCTCTGCAATTATACAGGATCCCAGCTGGCTCCACAAAAAGCTTTGTGCTCTGGCCAAGCTCCTGTACAAGGCCTCACACCTTGCTTCTCTTTTTAAGATCTGAGTCTGGGACCAGCTTCCCTACCAGCCTGAGCTTTTACTTCACGCCTCCCATGCTTATTGCTAAAAGACAATTGGTATTCTACATTTTTATATGTCCCCCCCCTTCCAAGAAAATAATCTAAATATTTCCAACTGGAAAGCCTGGAAATGGCATTGAGCCCTGGAAAGAGTAAAATCAGATCCTAGCTCCACCATTTCATTCCTTCACTCAATGGACATTTGTTGAGCACCTACTATGTGTGAGGCACTGCACTTTGTGCAGGGGTCTATCAGTCACTTGGACAAAATCCTTGCTCTTACACAGCTGACATCCTAAGAAAACAGAGTATTTGCTGCGTGACCTCAGGCAGGTCACTGTACCTTTCTGAGTCTCCATTTACTCATCTGTGAAATGGGGCTCATAACCCCCAACCTTGCAACGTGGCTGTGATAAAAGGAGGTAAGGGGACTGGCGAATTTGACGGAAGGCATCTCAGGTGCATAGAGTTGGAAGGAACCTCACTCAGCCCAACCCCCTTATTCTGCAGCTATTGACAAATGCAGATGAGAGAGGGGGAATGAGTCGTCCAAGGTCACTCGGTGAGAGGGAGCAGAGCAAGAGATGGGGCCCAGAGTCCTCTTTTGTCCCTCTTTCCTGAAGACTGAGGCTCACTGCCTGATCCAGCTAGGGTTGAGGAGGGCCTTCATATGCCAGGGTGGAAAGAAAGCTCTCTGACCCCAAAGAGCCAACCAGCCGAGGTGGAAGCCAACTGCTCCACTCTCATTCCACCACCAAGTGGTCACTGGGGGAAACGTACCCTAGCTTACTTGTAGAAACAGCAGCATCTGGGCCAGAACCACAGGTGGGAGCCTCAGGCAGCCCAGAATTTGAGTTGCATGGAAATGACTATTCCCTAAATATCAATCCAGCCACAGCTATTCAGGGAAAAGGCCCAGCACAGCATGGAGAAGGGTGAGGAGGAGCATGCGAGGGCCAGGATTAGTTTTACTTTCCTCATCCCTTGCAGTTCAGCTCTGGTCACAAACCTGCACATCTTACTCAGCAAAACAAAAAGGCTGATCCCTGCCCCACCCTTTGCTTGGAAGATCATTTAGTGGGTATGCTCTCGAAGGTTGTACCCTTCCTCCAGTGACAGGGGCTCACCAAACGATGATTTCGTTCATCCTACAGAAGACTCTCCTCCATGAATTCCTGGATATATAATTTTCTCCATCTTGGTACATTTGTAGGACTGTTTTATGCCCTAAGATTAAGTCCCTAGGAAACTGCCTCGCTTGCCTGACCCTTAATCCAGGTCAGTGTCCATGAGGTTGGGCTAAACATCTCCAGAGAAATGTCTTTAAATAAGCAGATCCCATCCTTGCGAAATGCCTAAAACCATCTCTCTTTGCCCCCTCACATTTTCAGTTAGTTTTGTCGTTGTTATTTTGTTTAAACAAATCAACTTCTTCAAAAACAATAAGAAAGGAACACATTAATAGCCCCATTTCATATGCAGCTGAGGTATCAGAGGGCTTGAGGGATCAAGATCCTAGACAGAAGAACCCCTTACTGAGAGGAGCCCCACATTCTCCCCTGGAGTCATTTGCTGATTCTTGGCACGAGGTGAGAGGTGGAGAAGCCAAATGAGCTCTAAGGAGTTTCATGGGGCTGATGAGACAAAATTTGAAGTTCAAGGCTAGTAAAGCCACCAGAACTTGAAGATCGTGGAGAGAAGGGAGGCACAGAGAAGAAAGCCTGACCGTCAGTACCAGCTTTTCCCTCAGGCATTTGCCAGTTGTTCTTAGACAAGCAGAAAGCAACTGAAGAGCAGAGTGGAGTGTTCTTCAATCTCACAGAACTGGGAAACAAAATTGGAGTTTGGTGCTTAGCAAGGAAGAAAAGCTCTAGGAATTATCCCAGACTTTTTATTGGGACCCCTGGAGGGTCATAACCCAGGAGTAAGGGGTGAACCACGGGTAGCCCAAGACTTACACAAATTGCAATCCAGACTTGACTCGACATGCAGCCCCTGATTAGATTACGGTGATATGCCCTAACTCCAGTTATGTCACAGGAGAGGGCAAGTTCCCTCTAGAAGAAGATAACATCCTGAAGACCCTTCTCAATTTTTCATGCATAATATCTGGCACTGAATTAAAAAAAAACAAAAACACTTTTTTTTTTACCAGACACACCAATAAACAGAACCAAAACAAAAAACCCCGTAGAAATAGACCCAAAGGTGACACAGATATTAGTGTTTTCAGACACAGATTTTAAAATAACTGTGATTAATATGTTCAAGAAAATGTGATAAATGTAAAATTTCAACCAAGCACTGGAATCTAAGAAATAACCAATTGGAAATTCAAGATCAGAACAATATAATCACTGAAATCAAGAACTTAGTAGATGAGTTTACAGATAATTGTGCACATCTGAAGAGAGGATTTGTGGATTGGAAGATAGGTCAGTAGAAAATATGTGGGAAAGTACCACTAATATAAAGAGCAGAAATAATGGTAAATAGAGGAAAGAGACATATGGGACACAGTGAAAAGGACAAACACGTGGAACTGGAGACCCAGAAGGGAAGGAGAAACAGAATGGAGCAGAAGCAATAGTTCTGATAATGACTAAGAACATTCCAAAATTGATAAAGAAGAAAAAAAAAGAAAAAAAAAAGGACATCAAACCACAGTTCCAATAAATGCTACAAACCCCAAAAGAACAAATATATGGAAAACCACACCTAACGCAATAGGAGTAAAATTCCTAAAATTTTTTCCAGAGGCAAAAAAATTACTTAAAAGCAGCCAGAGAAAAAAATATTACCTTCAAAGGAACAGCAGTAATACTGACAGCCAATTTCTTAATAGAAACATTGGAAGGTAGAAAACAATGGATGGCATCTTTAAAGTGCTGAAAGAAAACACATGCCAACCTAAAATGTTGTACTCAGAGAAAATATCCTTCAAAAACGAAGATTAAAAAAAAAAAAGACAGACAACGGCGAGAAATGTTGAAACAGACCACACTAAAAGAACTTCTAAAGGGAGTTCTCCAAGCAGAAGGTAAATAATCCCAGATGGAAATATGACCATGCAGAAAGGAGTGAAGGGTGAATTTGGAGAAAAGTGAAATGAAACGTAACTATACCCAAAAAGGTATAATAATGTCTTCTGGGATTTAAAATATATGTAGCATTAAAATACATGACAACAATGGGAGAAGTATGACTGAAGTTAAAATGAGATAAGGTCCCAGTATTTTCTATAATATGATAAAAGTACTAGTTTACATTGGACTCTCATAAGTCAAAGATGCTTGTTGTAATATTGAGGGTAATCACTAAATTAATGATCAAAGAAACATATAACTAATAATCCAACAGAGGGGAAAATGAAATAAAAAGTGCTTCTTGATTAGTCTAAGATAAGGAAAGAAAATAGGAAACCAAACATAAAACAGGTAGTACACGTAGGAAACACACAGTAAGATTGTAAATATAAAATGGAATCGATTTGACAAATATTTTCCAAGTACTTACTAAGTACAGAAACTGTGCTCAATGCAAGATACACAGGTAATTAAGTCACAGTCCCTTCCATCATACAATTTGGTGGTGATTTACAAGCGAGAAAGAAAGCTTGTCGTATCCTGATGAAATTCCAGTGAGGCTTTATGAAGGAGATGGTTATTTGATCTGGGCCTTAAGGATAGGCAAAGATTTTCACAGGAGGCGTAGCAGGCTGCTAGGAGGCAACATGGCAACATGGGCAAATGGCCAGGGGCAGTCAGGGCACTGTGTATCAGAGAACAGGAGCAGAATATCTGCACATGTGAATCATGAGAGAGACAGTGATGAAGACCTGGAGGGCTGGATGAGGAGTAGCCCCAAGAGTGAGGATCACATTTCCAAACCACAAAAACAAGTATCTAGAAGGAGTCATAGAGTTCATCTAGTCAACCCTCCCATTTTACGGATAAGGAAATTGACACTTGAATGCAAAAAGAAACTTTTTTAGTGTAAGCATAACATGGACTCCTCTGGGTTTTAGAAACCTCATTCTTATGGCCTTTGGGGAGGATGGGTTGGAAAGACAAGATTAGAGGCAGGGAGACCAATGAGGAGTTCGTGTGATGGTGCAAGTGAGGGTGAGGAGGCTTGTCCTGGGGCAGTGACCATGGAGACAACTAAAGGGGAAGAGGCATATATGGGTGACATTGTGTGATGTGGCTATTTGCTAGCAATGCAGTCTGGGTGGAAACCCCTTTGCGTATGAATCAAGGTTCTCCAGAGAAACAGAACCAATAAGAGGTGTGTGTGTGTGTGTGTGTGTGTGTGTGTGTGTGTGTGTGTTGGGGGGGATTTATTATGAGAAATTGGCTCACCTGATTATGGAGGCTGAGAAGTTCAGACCCAGGAGAGCTAATGATGTAAGTTCTAGGCTGAGTCTGAAGGCAGGAGAAGACTGATGTCCCAGCTCGAAGACAGTGAGGCAGAGAAAAAGAATTCTTTCTTCGCCTTTTATTCCATTTGGACCTTCAATGGATTAGATGAGGCCCCCCTACATTAGCGAGGGCCCGGGAAACAGCATGTGCAGAAAGTCTAAGAGAGGAACAAGCTGAGCCATTCTGAGGCACTAAGGGAGGACTCAGGCGGCCAGAAGATCCAGAAGAAAGGAGACAGTGAATAGAAATGAGGCTGAGAAAAATGGCAAAGCCCTATTGCCACAAAGTTCGGATTTCATTCTAAAGGCAACAGGAAGCCATGGAGGGGTTTTAAGTAGGGAAGAGAAATGGTCAGATTTACATTTCTAGAAGTTTTTTTGGGATTCTGGGTGGGCAGTGGCCTGTAGGTGTCCATTCTGCAAGAGAAGAGGGGACGGGATGAAAGCAGGGTGGAAGTTGGAAGCCAGGCAGGGGTCTAGGCTTGAGCTAGTGGTGGTCTGGGACGAAACAGTGGCAATGGAAAATGCTAAGAACGTGAGGGAGATGATACCATTCAGTCCTAATTCTTCACCCCTCCTGTAACCTCATCCTTTGCCATTTAATTGCAGCACCCTACTCCATCACCCTGGGCTTGGCCACATGACTTGCTCTTATCAATGGGATGTCAGCAGAGGTGACACCAGCAGAGGCTTAAAGGGGCCCCTGCACGTGGGGCATGCTCGCCCTGTACCTCTGCCATCACCATCCACTAGGTTGGCCTGGTAGAGGATGAGACATGTGGAGCTGCCCCACCGAGGCTGACCTAAATCCTGGGCCAGCCAGCAACCCCCAGACATAGGAGTGAGCCTAGTCAAGATCAGCAGAGCTGCCTAGCCTATCCTACCCGCAAATGATCCCAGATACATGAATAATTGCTTTGTGTTGTATGCATGGATGTCTGTAGACACGTGAATACTTAGTGTTGTGTGCACGGAGGCCCATAGTTGCTGTTTATGCAGCAGTATTGTCTTACTAGATAGCTGATACAGACAGAAACAGACTGGAGAGCTGCTTCGGAGGCAGAGCCAGCAGAAGGTACTGATGGTTTGCATAGGAGAGTGAGGGTGAGAGAGATGTTATGAAGGAGCCCCAGGTGTCTGGATGGATGAAGCACCTAAATCAAGATGAGGAAGAGAGGGGCTGAGAGGCTAGCAAGGGGACAGGTCTGGTGGAGAAGATCAGAAATCCAGTTCCATCTGCTCTGAATGACAACAGGGAGTCACTGAGGGCTCTTGAAGCAGGACAGTGACCTAGTGACGGTGATGAAAGGGGTATCCTGAACTGAATGCTCTCGTCACCAAATGCCGTCCCTGCCATAGGGCTTTCCCAGAAGGTTAAACTTAAACAAATGTTTTTTTTGTCCATTCTGCTCCCAGAGAGAAACATGCTGCTTTCCCCCTTTTCCAGTTGCTAGGACACTAATCTGTTGGAGAAAGGCGTGGGAACATCTGGATAGGGGAACAGTACTTCTGGGAATTTCCTTTGTATCTGTGATTCCAGTTGCATCTCCTGGTGCTCCTGACGGACACTGCGGAAGGGGCAGCTCATGAAGGTGACCCAGGCAGCAGGGAGGAGAGCAGACAAGTAGGGGAAGGGCACCCCTTTTAGTCAGCACTGACTAAATGCCAGGCCTGTGCCAGGCACTTCCAGCTGCCTGGGCGTCATCACTTATCCCTAAGGGGCCAACGCTCAGAGACCAAAGGAATTGCCTCAGCTTTATTCTGCTTTATCTTCCTTTCAAAGAAAGATACTAGTTTCGTGTCCTTTATTATCTGTATCTCACTAGAGCATAAGTTCCCTGAGGCCAATCCTTTGTTTGTTCACTCTTGTACCCCTGGTGTAAAAAAAAATGTCTGACATGTAGTAACAACAGTACTTAGCATTTGTGGAGTGTTTACTAGCTGTGTGGCACTTTTGTGAATCCTTCAGATGTACTAATTCTTTTAGATTTCAAAGTGACCCCAGAAGTGAGTATTGTTTTTGTCCCCATTTTATAGGTGAGAAAACTCAGGCACAAAGAGACTAATTTGCCCAAAGAAGTAGCAGGCCTGGGAATCCCAGGCAGTTTGGCCCCAGAACCTGAGCTCAGACAGGTAAGAAAATTTACTGAATGAATCAATGACCTTGCCCCACGTCACACAGGGCAACTGGGATCAGCAGGTCCCCCACGAGGAGGTCCAGTTCCCCTCCCTCACACACACACACACACATCAGGCTTCAGCCCTTCTCCTCTCTGTGGGACATGGACTTCTATGAGGGTGGGGCTGGGAGGGGAGGCCACAGGGGGGCTCTTCTCAGAACCACCCAAGTGTAAGGTCACAAACTTTCCTCCAGGCTACCAGCACCTTGCCAGGCTTCAGGCACCTTCGCCGCCTCAGAAGGAGTGGGCAAATCAGGGGCTGGGCACGTAAGGTAAGTCAGAGCTGAGAGATGCCTCAGGACACAGATGGTGTCCTTCCACTTGCTCTCTGGAGCAGTGGTGCTCGCTGGGTATAGACCACAACAGCCAGACCCCCTCTGCCCTGAGCCCCTTGTCCAGACCCACCAACCTCGTACCTTATCACGGGCTTCCCCTTCCCGCTTCCTCAATCTGGAAAACCCTTCAGTATTCTGAGGTCCAGGTCACCTGGCTCTTCATCTGTTCTTCCCAAATCTAATAATTAGAACACGAACCTACGCTCTGACTCAGGGCTTCAATTTTTGAAACCCAAAAGGCCAGACACAGGGAAATCAAAATGACATTTGAAATTTTTCATAACTTGGCCTTGGAATTCAAAGTCCTTGGCATTTGAAACTCAAACATTTTAACTTTTGAAAGTAATAAGTCTTAGCTTTTGAAATTCTTGGCATTTGAAACCAAAAAGTCTAGGCTTTTAAAACTCAAAGCTGTGTGTGTGTGTGTGTGTGTGTGTGTGTGTGTGTGTGTGTGTGTGTGTGTGTTCACATGTATGGGGAGGAACGTCAGTAAATATTCGTGATGAAGGGTTAACAAACCCTTTTTCCTTCTCTTAAGAATAAATTAGACCTCAGGTTTACTGTCTCTATTAACCCTAGAAATCAGATAAAGGTGGAATGTCTGTTGTGTTGCCAGGCAACATTACTTACGTTAAAAATGACTCTTGATTGGTGAATCAACCTGGACTGGAAGGCCCATGAATGAATTATACATGCCCGGTGGGGATGCCATACTGTTTCACTTTCCCGTATGCAAAGACTCTTGTGTGACCCTTGCAGACACCCTGGAAGCTTTGCATACGGAGCTGTTGTTACAGAGACATTGGCTCCTAAGGCATGAATCTTTGAGGCCCACACTTGCCCAATGTGTATCTTATCTCCTGGATTGTCACCTAAGTTGTCGCTTGGGACTAAACATGAATAGCTCCTGAACTGCTATGGGAACTCTCAGGGATGGAAAAGGCTGGTGCGACCCTCAAGGCTGTTTCTTGGACTGTGTCCTGACTGACAAGTGTGTCCTGTGGTCAGGTGTGGATTTCATTGTCTGGTTGAACCCAAAGAAGACTTCCCTGGTGGCGTTCCCCCACTAATTCACATCTCTGTTCCAATTCAAGCTAGGGAGGCACTTGGAATATAAAACTTAGCTGGAGCAACATCTAAAAGGAGGGGAAGGCAATGCCCACCACATACCCAGGACTCCATATACTGTACAAGAGTTCGCATCATCTCATAACACTTCCTCCAGGTGAGGATAACCAATGTCCATTTTATGGATGAAGAGACTGAGGCTCCCAGAGGAAAAGAGACTTGCTGAAAATTATGCAGAAAGAACTGATGTCTGGGAGACATCAACACTGGCAAGTACTGGTTCAAGTACTAGCTCTGTTGGGTATGAGCTGGCAGACCTTGAGGGATACTCTGAACCTCAGTCTCTTTCTAGAAATGAATGTAATTACTGTACAGGGAGGCTGTGAGGCTTGAGATAGCCCACTTTCAGATGTCAGGTGCTACAATGCTGTAGAATTCAAGCTCTATCTCCTCTCTCCCCTCCCTGTCTGTGGTCAAGCCACCCCAGGGGTATACTATCTGACCATGGTTTCTAGTTGCCATTGGCCACAGAGCAGATGTCCCCTGTTCTGCAGAGCAGCATTTCTGTGGCTCAGATTGTCCCAGAGCACAGCTAGGACAGAGGTTCTGGCTGTGTCATTAGTCAAATCTGATTCAAAACGGGGAGCCTGATTGCCAGCATCCCAGAATTGCCTCAAGCAAATGTGAGTAAACATACCTGTTGTTAAAGCAGTTGGGATGAGTCTATTCAATAAATATTTGATGAATACCTCGTATGTTTGGGGCATTGAGAATACCATTACCTGTGAGTATCCACAATCCTTGCCCTTGGCGTTTCAGTCAAGTTAGGGAGACAGACATTAATCAAGAAACTATTGTGCTCACTTCGGCAGCACGTGTACTAAAGATGAAACTATTAAAATTAATATGTAGTTTTTAAAATCCAGCAAATGTTACAAAGGCAAATCGCAGGGTACTGTGAAAACTTGTAACAGGTGGTCTGTTATAAATTGCTGTTGTGATTGCCCACCAAGCCTCATGCCCACATTTTCCAGTTTTCCTTTGGGGACCCAATTTTCCCTTCCATCAATCCAGGTAGGTATGAATTTAGGGTAGGCACATGACCCTGGCCAATCAGAGCATTCCACTCCTTGACTACTTCAACGATTGGTCAAAGATAAACAGTTTGGCCAATGAGATTTAACTCTGGGACTTTTACTGGGACAATTGGGAAAAGAAAGTTCTCTTTCTGATGGATTTTCTAAACTAGAGGGTCAAAATCGGGGTCTAGCATGGGGGCCCTGGAGGAGAACCTATCTAAGCCTGGCATGCCACAGAGTAAGGCTGAGAGATTTGTCATTAGGCAGTTTCCTGGCGATGTCATTTGAGACCCTAGAGCCAGCAATACCTGACGCCATTACCACCGGGCTTTTCTGTTATCTGAACCAACAGTCACCCTTTTTGGCTTATGTCAGTTTAAATTGTTTTTCCATCACTTGCAATCAAGAGCTCTGCCTAATATATGACTAACGGGTCTTGGAAGGCTTCCCTGAAAAGTGACATTCATGCTGAGTACTGAAGGACAAGAGTGAACTAGGCAAAGAGGCCAAGTCTGAAATCAGCAATTTTGGGGCTTGAAAACCTTGAGAATTCAGAAAAGGGGAGGGGCCTTCATCATGTGTAGGCAGAAAAAGGATTAATGAAGGGAGATCATCATGGCAAAAAAGCAAGTCACAAATCACATTGAATGCTTAAATCATTCCTTATCTTTCACTTTAATAAACACAGAAATGCTCATCTCTATTTACTTTTTTTAAATATACATAATTTCAAAAAAATTTTTATTGGGGAATATTGGGGAACAGTGTGTTTCTCCAGGGCCCATCAGCTCCAAGTCGTCCTTCGATCTAGTTGTGGAGGGTGCAGCTCAGCTCCACGTCCAGTCGCCGTTTTCAATCTTTAGTTGCAGGGGGTGCAGAACCGGCAACCTTGTTGTTAAGAGCTCGTGCTCTAACTTCTGGAAGCTCAGTGGCAGCTCATCTTCAATCTATTGTGGGGGCACAGCTCACTAGCCCATGTGGGAATCTAACCGGCAACCCTGTTGTTCAGAGCTTGTGCTCTAACCAACTGAGCCACCCGGCTGCCCCCATTTCTATTTACTTTTGATAAGACCTATATTATAATGAGCTCCCTCTGCAGACAGAAAGATGGCCTTCCCTGCACTGGCCATTACCAAGAGGGCAAAGCCCAAGGCTGCCTTGAGGCAGAAGTGGTTTTGTATTGTTTTGTTTTGGTTAGGTTTTGGTTTTCTTCTTTAAGGAAGGGAGCAATTAAAGCAAAAGTGATAACAGACTAAAAATGGGGCCTATTTTTAAAGGCAAATAACCATTTCTTAATTTTGCAGTTTTATAACATGGTGTAATTTTGTGTTTCAGATTTTCTTAAATTTTAAGCATTTTTTTTTCATTATGAAAGTAACATAACCACATTTTTGTATATGCAGAAAAGAAAAAGATAACTCTTTATAATTCCCTCATTTCAACCCAACCAAAGTTAAAAGTTAGTTTTTGGTGTTTTTCTTCTGTCTTTTTGTCTGATTGTTCAATGCAGTGCATAACCCAGTGCTTTTAAAACTTTGATGTGCCTAAATATTACGTGGGGTTTGTTAAAATGCAAATTCTGACTCAGCAGTCTGGGGTGGGGCCTGAGAGTCTGTATTTCTGATAAGCTCTTGGGCGATGCCAATGCTGGTCCAGACCATGCCCTGAGTCACTCGAGCTGAGGTCAACTCTGTGCTGTGTGGCCTCAGGCAACCAGTAAGCATTTTTGCCCTAGTCCATGAGTCCTAGTTCTCAGGGGTCTCCAGTTGACCCCCAGGCTGGATTAAAGGGCCAGCCAGTAAAAGGTGTCCAAGGCATAAATGTCTACGGGCAACTTTGGTGATGATGATGACGGTGATGATTACTGCTAGATGATTGGCTTAACCAGGTATCTCAGACCTCAGCCTTGACCCTTGTTCCCTGGGTGTGTTCCCAGCTGAAATCTTAGCATATTAAGCCCTTAAGATATCTGCTTGGGAGGGGAGCACTTTCTATAAGAGATATTCATCAAGTCTCCACAGATCTAGTGAGGGCCTTCTGCTTACCACACACAGCCATCTGCCCTTTGCTCCCCCTGGCCTTCCGCAGGAGAAAACCCCATTCTTGTAGCCTGGCACTCAGCCATCCATGATCTGACCTGTTCTATCACCACTGCCTCATCTTCTTATGTCCCATATTCCAGGTATGAAGGACTCCCAGGTCCCACCTCCATGCCTTTGCCACGTTACTTCCTCTGCCTCAAATGCCCTTCTGTGCCTTGAGCATCAAAGAGCAAACTTCTATTCATCCCCCAAAACCTCGATTAGCGATCTCCTTCTTCAGAAGCCTTCCAGACCCTTTCATGCAATGACTGACCTGTAGCCCCTTGCCTCCTTTGTGCCTTGTACAGACCTTGCACAAGCATGACTCATGGTAGCAGATGGCTTAGGAAAAGAAAACAAGAGAGAGGAGGACTCATTGTATTATTTAATGGAAAAGTCCAGGTGGTAGAGCTGGCTTTGGAGACAACTGAGACAAAGGGTTAAACTGTGTCACTGGCACTCTGTTTCTAGCTATAGATTGGCTCTGCCTTCCTTTGTGTAGGCTTCTCTCTCAGGCAGCCCCCAGAAGGCCCTGGAAGCTTTACTCTCCCATCTTTAAGTGCAGCCGAAGACTTCACTTTTCCAGCAACCTTGCAAAAGTCCCAGAATTGAGTCTCATTGGTCTGGCTTGGGTCACATGCTGATCCTTGAACCAATCATTGTGGCCAGTGGGTGGACAGCTCTGATTGGACCAGCCTGAATCACATAGCTATCCCTAAAGCCAAAGGGACTAGAGTGAGGAAAGGCAGCGTTTAGAGGAAAATCAGGGTCCTGGAACCTGAGGCTGAGTGGGGTCTAGACAGCCAAAAACCACTAGTACCTACCACAGATATCTCTTAGAGCAATTTTCACACTGTATTATTTGTTTTTATGACTCTCATCCAGCCAGTGGGGAATTTATAATTCTAGAACATCTTTCAAGCCCAGGAGAAGAGGAGTTTAATAAATGACCATTAAATTGTACTTTTTAAGCATGTCCTTGCTATGTCACCTACATAGCAAGTAAATCAGAACAGATCCTGACAAAGATTTTTGTGACATGTATATTAAGGTAATACTTCCTGACATTTTAAAAATCACAAATCAAGTTTTTGCTCAGTGTCTATGTCCAAACAGGGTGAGCCATGTGTCTCTCATGGAATCCTCACAAGCTGGGGAAGGAGGGCTCTCTCCTTGATGGGTAAGAAAACTGAAGCCCAGTCAGCTTAAGTAGCTTATCTGCGGAAACACAGCTGGCCAGTGGCATTGCTGAGTGTTAATCCCAAGCAGGCTGACTTTCCAGGACTTTCTGATGCTTTGTTGAAGGGGTTCTCAGTTCAGGGGGGCAATGAGGAAAAAATCTCGGAATCACCTTTGGGCTTTTGGAAAATTTTCCTCTGCCTTAGTTTGGGTGCCCTCAGAGACAGACCTTGAGACAATGATTCAAGTGCATGTGTTTTACATGGGTGGGGACCCAAGGTGCCCTGAGAGAGTGCCCGCATGGGACAGAGAGGGGGAAGGCAGACAGTGGAGAGAGCTTCACAAGTGGACAACCGCTGTGGCCAACTGGAGCGGAATGCTGTGGAGACTAGCTGAGGGTCAGGGAGGAACGTAGCTCAGAGTTGTCCTACCTGAGGGGTTAGGGAGCTGGCATGTTTATACCCTGACTCTCTCCAGTCATTGCTTCGGGCTGCCCCCAGGGGGAGGTAATTTGCCAGCATGTCTAGTAGCTAGAAAAAGGCCTCAGTCACCACCAGATGGCTGGGCCAGTGTTGGCTGAAGAGGGCCAGGGATCTCACACAGGGGCTCACAGAGGCTGCCGTGACCCTTATCCTCCCTAGCTGGGGGCTCTTTATAGAAAAACAGCCCAAAATATTTGAGATTGGGGCCGTCGCAGACCTTTATTGGTGGAACACTTCAGGCGTCTCATCCCTAGAGCCTGAGGAGGCCTAGTGCGTATGTTTGCCTGGCTTTCTTCTCTTTGCTTTCCTTTCACTCTCGCTGTTTCCTTGAATTTTTATAAATGTTGTATAACAATACTCAGGAAGAATATACTGGGGATTTGAAATGCAGTGCCTGGGGTTTGGTAAACAACACAGGTTAATTATTTTTCGTTTCTTCTAAGAAAATTATGATAAAAAATTTCAGACAATAGTAACGTAGTGAACACCCATGTGCCCACCCCAAGCTTAAGCACCAGACCATTTCAAACTGATTCCATCTTTTCAGGAGCTGCCATCTTCTAGAGGGTGTGAAATGTGGAGGCAGACGTCCCAGCTTCCAGGGTCCACTCTGCCCCTTTGCAGCTGTGTGCCCTTGAGCCTCAGTATCCTTATCCATGAAATGGAGAATCACGCTAGCACCTGCCTCAGGGAGATATCTGTGAAGAAACCTGTGAACTGGTGAGTACCTTTAGGTGGCCGGTGCCTTTCCTTTTGGCAAAACGTTTCACTGAGTTTCTTGATAAACTTGAAAAGTCTTCTCCATCTTTTCTCCTCTTTCAATGGCTGCAGTCTTTATTTAGGAAGTTTCTATAACAATAGATTTCTTAGTGAAAAAAGGGCAAAAGTGAGGCTGGCTATTTCTCAATGCTTGTTAGCAAGCAAGCGCAAGGATACACACTTCCTGCTCTTCTAGGACAGCTCAGGAGCGAGCTGTTACAGAAGGCATGTTAATTTATTTGCTGACATAGGTGTCCCTATTGCTGGGGAGGAAAGGGTAAGGTGTGCATTAACTTCATGTCAGTGCACACTGCCCGCTGACACATTTTTACTCTGTTACGTTATTTTCTCAGTCACAGTAATTTTTGGTTATTTTTATCATGTTACATTAACATCCAAATATCCTGACATTCCTTCAGAAATCCTCTGAAGTCTGTTTTCTCTTGACTGCCAAGAAAAAAAGGGCAAAGAGACCTTACATCCTGCCCACGCCCATCACAATGCCCATCAAGAACAGCTTTAGAACAGAGGAGTGTCAGCTAGTTACTGCTGGGTAACAAACACTACACATTTAATGGCTTAACACAATACACATTATTGTTCATGAGACTACATTTCATCTGGGTGATTCTGCTGGGTTCACTCATGTCTGAGCTTAGTTGCCTGTCAGGTAGGCAGCTGTCTGATCTTCTCTGGGCTCTCTCAAATGTTTAGGGGTCAGATTGGCTATAAGCTGGTCCAGGATGTAAGCTGGGACACCTGGGCTCTCCTCCATGTGGTTTTACATCCTCCAGAAGGCAAGGCCCAGTTTGTTTTCATGGCATGAAAGAGTATGGAATCACGCACATGCTCAGAAATGGCACACCATTACTTTTGCCACATTCTACTGGCCTAAGCAAGTCATGAGGTCAGCTCATATTCAAGTGGTGGAGAAACAGACTCGTCTCTCAGAGGGAGGAGCTTCAAAGTTACATTGCCTTTCCTTTTGGATGTGAGTACAGGGAGACCATTAATACAGTGAGTCCACTACAAAAGGGAGGGATTCCAGAATGGTCAGCCTATTTCATCTGCCACGACCCACAGCTGAAGCATGTGGTCTTCAAATGGGAGGGTTCAGCCTGGCTCCAGAGAGGGAGGGAGAATGAGGAAGGAAAAGAGGATTCGGATCTTGGCAACCCTGTGTTCCCTTCCCACCCTTCCTAACACTGGAAGTGCTGGGGGGGATTTGCTCTGCACTGCACGTTCCAGGCATCCTAATACTTAATAGATGTCAGAGACAGTTCTATAAGTTGGTTTACTAGGACATTACTGGTGCATAAACTAATTGTTAAACATATTTACCCAAGTCTCTGAGCTGTGAGATAAACATGCAGATCACGTTCTGGTGTCCTCACTGCCTTGACAAGCATGG
Source organism: Rhinolophus sinicus (assembly GCF_036562045.2). Lineage (NCBI taxonomy): Eukaryota > Metazoa > Chordata > Mammalia > Chiroptera > Rhinolophidae > Rhinolophus > Rhinolophus sinicus. Next base: position 40,139,136 of record NC_133759.1, read on the forward strand.
TCATTTGTAATCGGACCTCCTCCAAGAACTGTGCGTGCTCCTTATGTGAATTGGGGGGATCTGAGCACGAGGAAGCACCATCAGAGAGACTTAAAAAAGGCTTTGCTCCCTTCACACTGACTGCTGGCCTAGATTCTAGAGCCTCCTCCATGCCAACTGCCCTCGCAGCTGATGCCTGGTCCCCTGGCTGGGCGCTCGGCTGCCCCATCTCATCTCTCTCATGCCGATCATTTGTCTGCCTACTTGGGGAGAGCACAGTTTTGGGATTAAGCTTTGGCTCTGCATCTAGGCTCCATGAGTTGCTTTGGGACATTCTTAAAACCGCACTGAAACTCAGCTTGCTCATCTGCAAAATGGGCATCAGAAGACCAAAATTGCTGTTGAACTTCACTCAGAGTATAAATCAAAGTCCTTACAAAGGTCTTAAAGATCAAATCATCTGGCCCCAGTTCCCTCTCTGAACTCATCCTGTTCGTCTCCCCTTTGCTCTTTTTCCTCTAGCTACTTGGGCCTCCTTGCTCTTCCAGGCATGCTGCTTCCTCAGAGCTTTTGCATATGTTGTTCCCTCTGCCAGCATTGCTCTTCCCTGAAATACCCCCACGGTCCTCTCCCTCACGTCCTTCAGGTTTTTGCTGACATTCTCCCTATCTGCCAGCCTGTCTAAAGAATGCAGCCCCCACTCTGTAGCACTCCCCATCTTGCTGCCCTGCTAGATTTTTCTGCTTATTACTTATCACTGTCTAACTGACTACATAGTTCATCAAATTCAGACAACAACAGCAGGATGAGATGTTAGTTTATGTACCACAAAAAAAAAAAAGAAAAAACACTACCAGTTAAGCTGTAGAACAATGCTGAGTTATCGAAATGCATCCTGATTTCAGAAATGTTGAATGTGGGAGAAAAACTGACATCATAGAAACCATGAAAAATGGTGTATTTTACTTATCTATTTTGTTTCTTTTCTGTTCTCCACACAAGAATGGCAGCTCCATTGGGGCAGGGTCTCTGCCTGTTTTGTTCACTGCTGGGTTGTAGGACAGTGCCCGGCTCATAGTAGGTCTCTTGCAATATTGTTGAACATTGAATGATTCCTCTTTAACCCCAAGAATGTACATGATCTGGAATTGCCAAGCGCTGCCCAGATAAGCTATATGAATAATCAGCGTGAGATGGAGCATGACAAGAAAGGGCTCTGGTGGGAAAGCAGCACTCTGAAGAGTGCTCTGACAGCAGGGACACTCTCGGCGCCAGTGCAGCAGCCAGCACATGGTAAATGCTGAACAAATATGTATTCACTGGGCACGTGATTGGATAGTCTGAGATGTTGTCTTGAACCCAAAACTCAAGACTAATGTGGAGCCAAGGGCTTGCCTCTGAAGGAGGTCATTGCTACAGTGTGGGTGGTGCCCCCTGGGGCTGTGGGGCCACCCTGGCTTCATGTCTCCATGCCCTAGGGACTGGACCCAGTGAGAAAGGGGTGTGGACAAAGGAATATGGTGGCTTGTAGGACATGCTACAGGTCAGGGAGTAGCAATGTGACCCATTCTCACATTCACATGGGGCCTCACACATTCAGACTTGGGACATTTGGGGCGGGGGAGGGGATGTCGCATTCTATGTGAATTTGAGGCAATAATTTGTAAAAATATTAACCAAGTCTTATTTTGAATGCAAAACTGGAAATAATACAAATATGAAACCCCTTTACACACACACACACACACACACACACACACACACACCAGTTAAGTGGAAGGAAATTCAAGTGTCAAACATTTTCAAAGCCAGCAGGCTAAGAGAATTGTTAAGTCTTCCTGAACTGGTGCCACATGGTGGCGCCACACCAGCCATCAACAGCCGTGGGCCTCTGTCCTGTCCATGTTGACCTTGAACTATGAGTTTTGAATTATGCGGGATCTTCAGGAACACAATCCTCACACACTCCTCCCTGTGGTTTTGGATTGTGTTGTTAGTTTTTATTCATTCATTTGAACCATTTAAAATATACCACTTTGTGACACTGTTTCTTTATTATTTAGTCTATCAAGAGCCCCGAACATGGAAGTGGCCCAGCGTCTCTTGTCTTTGAGAGGATCTAGGTGCCCAACAGATACCATTTGGAAGCTTTCTGTCACTCTCAGTCTGAGCTCTACTTTCCTCTCAGGCAGCTTTATTCAGTGACAGACTCTCCCCTACTGGTGGCAAGATGACTTCTAGCCGCTCCAGTCTCACCTCTTTGCAGTTAGCAACACCAGTGAAAAGAGAACTTCTCTTTCTTCGAGCTGCAGCTAATGTCCCAGGCTTGTCTCTCACTGGACTAACTTGGGTCATGTGCCATCCTTAAACCAATGGCTGTGGCCATGGTAATGGAATTTGCTGATTGGCTAGGCCTGGGCCATGTCTCCATCCTTAGAACTAGATGTGGGGGCAGCTCCTCCTCAACCACGTTGTCTGAGAGTGAGGGAGTTGTGGGTCCCCACAATAAATTGGGGTGCTGTCACCAAAAGGGAGAATGGACACAGGACATACGGAAACCTCAGGTGTTCACTAGACCCCAAACCTGGCAATCAGGAGCCTGTCTGTATTCCAAATGCCTCAGCAAGACACCCACTGTTTCATCTCATTCCATGACAATGTGATAGATCAGTGACTGGGAATGTGCCTCGGGTGTGGACAGTCAGCGAAAGTGAAGAGTTGGCCCCTAAATGGTCCAGGGCAAGAATAAACAAAAGCCTCCATAAAACTCACTTTGGCTTGTTGTCCAAAATTGGTTGTGAGGTGCCTTCTGCATTGATTCACTTATGCAAAGAGAAACCCAATTCCTTTAGTATTACAGTACCTCTCATGCCAATGAGTCTCCCCAGAACTTGTACGAGTTAGGGTTTGATTTGATTTTTTGGTGCGTCCTCTAAATTACCAGGAAGACTTGTGTGTGTGTGTGTGTGTGTGTGTGTGTGTGTGTGTGTGTGTGTTTAAGTGGCATGAAGCAGCATTTCATCTGGAAAAAACTCATCCTCATCATGCTTTCCCTTTCCCCCGTGGCACTGGGCTGACTCACTCACTCACTCGGCTCCGGGAGGCTCAGCCACTCAGTTCCAGCTGCAGGAGTGTGTGTGCACGACACCCACAGATCACGCGTGCACATACAACTTTTTTCTCGATGCCAGCTGCACAAACACACCACACCTGGGGCTGCTGACAGACGCCATTCTGCAAAGGCTTGTTAATTCTTAGAGTCTGGTGTGAATATTGTGCTGATGTGTGTAGCACATCTTCTCCGCACTCCTTCTTGCCCACGCTGAACCACGCACCTGCAGGGAGGGAAGCAAGCATCAGTGGAGCAGAAGTTGTGTGCCCTGACAGTGTTTAAATATGTACTCTCTGTGGAAGATGTATGTTTCCCAAACACAGGACCTGAGCGAACAGGAGGGAGAGGAGCAGGAGGGAGGGTGGGCTCTGGCTTCCCCCAGCCGATCTCTGGGTGACTTGGATGGGGAGCCTGAAAAATCCCAGCCTTGGATGAAAACAAAAGGCTGTTCTGGCTTTATTTATTTATTTTTTTAAGCTCAAGAAGATGTTAGATTTTATTATATAAATAATGTGCCTGTATAACACATCGGCTGTGGAGTCATGAAACCTGGTTTTGAGTCCCAACTCTGTCATTTAATTAGCTGGGTGCCCTTGGGTCAGTTGCTTAGCCTCTCTGAGCTTCCTCACTGTAAAATGGGGACCTCAGAGGTATCTATTTTACAGAGTGGTGGTCAGGGCAAGTTAGGTTAGTGATTCATAAGCCACAAGCAATATTAGATATTATTTATTTGAACTTTTAAGTCAAGGGTAGCATGTCAGGGCAACTTTGTCCTGACATTAGAGACATTATAAACCTTTTCTAGTTGCCCTGGGTCTCAGCTTCCTGCCCTCAACTCTGGCCTTCCCATGTGTCCCAGCGGCAAGTCCACCGCTGTCTCCCCTGCAGATTCAGCCCCTTCCCAATCCCAGGCATCAATGAGTTTGAAGGGAAAACGGATTATGTTGTTCAGTAGTTCTCTGGTTGCAAGTGACAGAAAACAGGAACTTACTGGTTTGTGTAATTAAGAAGTTCAGGGCTATATCTGACTTTCAGAGTGGATCGACAGGGGCTCAAACAGGTCACCTGTGCCTGATCTTTTCTGTCTGTCTTTTTCCTCCACTTTCTCCAAGTTGGCTCCATTCTCAGACAGGCTTTCCCTCATAGCCACAAGATGGCTGCCTGTAGCATTGGTTCACAACCACCTGAGAAAAGGTAAGTCTCTGTCCCGGCATCCGAAACAAAATCTCAAGAATGACTCTGACCAGCCAGGCTGAGGAGACCACATGCACCAGGCATGGTGGCCCAAGGAATGCACCACACTCATTGGCTCAGACCTGGTCATCAGCTGACCCTGGGCAGGGAACCTCACCTAGACCAAGCATATGCAAACAAAAATCGGGGTTCTTGCTAGTAAAGGAGGGTGGGATTACTACAGGTGTCAGCCTCATGCTGTGATCCAGGGAACCCTGCACTGTTCACCTGGACCCCGTGTCCCTGCTTTGACCACTGGACCATGTTACAGGTGAGTGTTGGGGAAAAGGAATTAACACACCGGCTTGGGTGTCGTGAGCATTCAGGGAACCATGTAATAGAGTCAATGAGCTTAGCTCATTGTGCTGAGGCCATGCTTTATGCCACCAAAGCCATTTCTGTCTCCTGGATGCTCGAGGAGAGCCCATTTCTGGTCCCCCTAAAGTTAGGCTGAGGCCATGGGATTGAGTTCTGGCTAATGGACTGTGGGTGGGAATGGCGTATATATATCAAGACCAGGCCATAGGTGTCCTGTGGGATCTTCCACGCTCTCTCTCTTCCCTACTTACCAGGTGTTTCAGAAGCCAAGGGTTCTGAGATGGTGGCACTGCCTGATGGACTAAGCCCCAGGTCCTCTGTCATGTGTGGAAGTGAGGCACCCAGAGATCACCAGCTGGGCCCAGGTGCATTGGACTCTGTGACAGTAATCAATGAACCTTTGATATGTTCAGTCAGTGGTTCTCAAAGGGGAGCATCTGCTAATGTCTGGAGACATTTTGGTTGTCATGACTTGGGGGTAGGGTAGGGTGGGGAGATGCCATTGGCATCTAGTCGGTTGAGGCCGGGGAAGCCCCTAAACATCCTATAATGCCCAGCACAGCCCCCATCACAAAGAATTACTTGGCCTAAAATGTCAACAGCACCAAGGTTAGGAAACCCTGCTCTAAAACATGAGCATCTTGAGAGAAGAGACTTGTTGCTGCCTTGCTTACAACCCTCCAATGGCTTCCATCACACCGAGCAGACATTCCGGACCCTCACCTGGATCTACAAGGCCCAGCAGGACCTGGATCCCGCCTACCTCTTCTCCCTCAGATCCTTTCTTCTCCCCCTCACTCACTTTATTGCAATCACCCTTGCCTTCTTTGTGGTCATTCCGACCTCAGGACCTTTGTATTTGTTATTTCCTCTTCCTTAGATGCATCTCCCCCTGCTATGCCAATTATTCAGGTACAGTTTAAATGTCACCTGCTCAGAGACACCTTCCTTGATCATACAGTCTGTTAGATCCCCCTCCCACCACCTCATGATTCTGGTATTGCCACTATTGCCACTGTCCTTTCACAGCCACAATCACAATTTACAATGAGGTAACGTGCCAGTTACCTTGGAGGGGAGGGGTCTGTCTTCCCCCCGGCACATGAGGACGTGAGGACAGGCACCGTGTCCATCTTGTTTATTTGTGTATCTCCAGCACCAGCACAACAGCTGACACATGTGCGAGGGTCAAAAATCAATTTGCTAAACGAATGAGTAAGCAAATAATGTGTGGAAAGAGCAGAGTCTTTGAAGTCAGACACCCCCGGATGGAATTCTGGTTCCACCGTCAGCTGTGAGTCATCTTCACTCTCCAAGCCTCCATCTCTTCACCTGTGAAATGGATGTAAGAGTCTCATCTCCCAGCTGCTAGGAGGATGAAACAGAATAGCACAGGCAGAGTGCTTGGCACGGCTCCCAGTGCAGAACTGGCGCTTATAAGGTGTGCGTTGAACATCCAACGCATGAACAAGAACATGAGGACGGTCGATTGCCTGTGTGCTGTCGTTTTGAGGGTGAACACTTGGGAAGGAAGAAGACAGAGTTGGGGTGCCAGGGGGAGGCACCTTGGCATGGAAGGATGGAGAAGGTGTGCTCATGAACAAAGCCTTGTTTACACAGGCAGCTTCTGCTTTTCCCTCTCTTGACGATCCTATTCTGCCTCCTTTCTTTACGACCATGACCCTAGCTGCCAGCTGCCAAAATCAAGGTCCCCAGGCTGATGTCTTCCCTGTAGCCTCCCTTCCCCTCGGAGGATCCTGGAGTGACTCAGCTATCATTATGGTCCTTCTGGGATTTACAGGCCCTCCATGGTGAGCGCCTTTCCTGCACTTTGTCTCTATCTGTGTCCATCTCGACCATACAGGAAATGAAAGTGGCACCAGGGCATTTGTAATCGATAGCTCAGGCCCCAGGCCCTGGGACTCATGAGTGTCTGCAAAAAGGAATGATTTGGGGCCTCTTTCTTTTCAAGTACAACCTCCTATCAGATGGGGGCCACAAAGGAACTTGGATTATTTCCATCTCTGGATGTGTAAAAGGTGAGGATGGGCAGGTAGGATGCTCAGAAGGTGGTGAACTATGGGAGAGACAGGTGCAGGAGCCCCATCTCCTAGGAGAGGCAGGAATGTGGGGTCGGGAGTTCCCCTACGGCCTCAGCGGGGGCACCCAACCTCCCCGAGACTCAGTTTCCTCAACTGTCAAATGGAGATGGAACAATCCCTACCAGGTTAGGTTATTATGAACATCAGATGAATTAAAATGCATAATGCACCACTTCAGGGCAGGCTGATCCAGGTGACTGGCTTCCAAAAGTAGGTTATGCAGAAAGGCTCCTTTGCAAGATGGGTATTGGTGCCTGTTCTCGGTTGAAATGTGTCCCCCTATGCTAAGTCTTCATCCCAGTATCTCAAAATGGGACCTTATTTGGAAATAGGGTCATTGCAGATATAATTAGTTAGATGAAGTCACACTAGAGTAGGGTGGGCCCCTAATCCACTATGACTAGTGTCCTTATGAAAAGACAGCCATATGAAGACAGAGACACAGGGAGAACGCCAAGCGAAGGCAAAGATTGGAGTGACATCAAAGATTGTCGGCACACCACCAAAAACTATGAAGAGGAAAAGAAGGATTCTTGTGCAGACTGCAGAGGGAGCACAGTCCTGCTGACACCTTGACCTTGGACTTCTAGCCTCCAGAACGGCAAGACATCAATTTCTATTGTTTTAAGCTACCCATTTTGGCTCTAGGAAACTAACACAGGGACAAAAGGAAGGATCAGGGTTAAGGGAGAATGCCTTTGGCTTCTCCAGCTTCTGTTGTTTCTCTGCCTTTCCCCAGTTCATGGCCTTCAAGACCCTCTGAGGGGTATCCCCCACCGGCATTGCCAGGTCCCTGACTTGCTCTGTGCCCTTCCTTGGAGGCCCTCACTGAGCTTCAGGCTTCCTCTGCCCTCTCCCATCTATCTCTGGATGTGCAGTGGGGCTGGCGGGGGGGGGGGGGGGGGGCGATGAACATGGTAAGGCATTTTCTCCTGTTCTTAGTAAGCCACTGGGTTGAGGTTGGGGGCAGCACGCAGGACCCAGTTGTTGGCAGTCTTCTCGAGGCTGTAGAATTCTTAGCACTTCTCGTGGTCAACTGTGACCTCAAGTGCCAATTTTCCAGACTACAGGAAAAGCCCTACTCACCATCCTGGTAATCCAGATTTGCAAGCTCAGCTGTAAATAAGCTCCAAGCCACCAAATGAACCTTCACCATCAGGCCTCCCGGCATTTACCTAGTCAGTTCCTTTTGCCTTCAATGACCTAATGACAGGTCCCTCCTGCAGAAATATTCTGGGGCCAGCTCCTATAAAAAGTTTCTCCTCCTCCAGTTAAATTGAATGGATGAATGAATAAGTGAATGAATGCAAAGCTCATATAGTCTCAGATCCACCAAGGACGGACAATGTGAGGTCCTGGAGTTAGGCTGCCTGGGTTCAAATCCTGGGACCAAGACTAGCTGTGTGACCTTGGACAAGTCACTTCTCTCTTTCTGTTTCATCTACAAAATAAGGCTAATAATAGCACCTACCCCTGAAGTGGCTGTGGGGATTCATTGGGTTTATGCCAATAACAGATTTTGTGCCTGATGCTAATAAAGTTTAGCTTCTTTGTCATCCAGGGCAAGTCTCGGTATCTTTATGCCTCAGCCGGTGCCTGTGCTTAGAACCTAATTTCCTTACTTAGGTCCAACCTAATCTTCTTTCACACATTGGATTTGGGCTAATTCACCCACTGCTGAGTAATTTATTATCAGAGACAGTGTGCTGCAGACAGAACAAAGGTTGAGGTGCTGCAGGCTGGATGCATGGGGGAAGAGACACATTTTTAGTGTGAGGAAACAGGATATGTAGAAAAATTGTTCATGTGGCAAAAGGGGGCCTGGACTAAATTAAACCTCTTGACTTAACCACCGATTAAAGCATTACAATAGCAGCACAGGCTACAGCCTGCAATCATGTTGCTATGAGTCTTCATGCTGGAAAATGACTGCAGGGCCCCCTTTGAAAACCAGGTTAGGTTATTATGGTTTGGTAGCCATGCTCACAGGGAAATAATTGCTGTGTGTTTCAGGAGGTCTCCTCTCTCCCTTTTTATTTAAATCACCTAGGAGATTTGACAGACAATTAAAACTCAATAAGAGATAAGAAGGAAGAAGATAATGGATTTCCCACCAGTCCCACTACCTTGGGACTCAGCAGAGGTGGGGACACACTGGAGCTCAAAACACTGAAAATATGCAGCGTCATACCACAGACTGTCACCAAGTGCATGCCTTCTGCTGCGAGAAAACTGGCACTAAGCAAAACTTCTGTATCCCTCAAGGGATGCATGCACAGCACTTTTCAGCTTGGAAACCATTTCCACTCTCTTTATCTCAAACATCCTGTGTACCCAACTGAGTATGACAACTGAAGCTCAGTGGAGCGATGTCATGGTCTCAAGGGAACTCGAGGGACACAGCTGGGATGGGTCCCAGTCTTCTTAGAGGAAATCCTATGCTTTCACCAGACTAGGGTATCCCTGCCTTCCTCTTTCTTCCCTAACATATCCAGGTCCTTTTGTGATACACTGGCCTGAGATTTGATTTAGAAGATGACACCATAGGAAGACAGCGTGCTCTGGCCAAGAACATAAGAGCGGTGGCCTCAATTTGCATACTTGGTAGAGGCCAGCAATTCCACATAGACCCAGAGATTTGGAAAGCATCAAAGGAAGAGATTTTGAGGAAACAAGATCTATGAAATATCGTTGGTGCGCCAGAAGGGCATTCTGGTCAATCCAAGATGAAGCTTTTTGTACTTCTCCAGACCTTGATGTGTTCGAGTGCTGCGGAGGGGGGTGGGATAAAGGAGACTCATTGGCTTTTTCTTAGTAGTTTAAATGGCCCTGAAGGGGATTAAAATCAGCTGGATATCACTCCATTGAAACCTTCTGATAAGGGTGACGGTACAAACCTGCCTAACAAAAATGGAGATGACAACAAGCACGCTGACAGGCGTTCTACGGAGAAAGCTAAGCTCTGGAAGTCTTCTGGGGCATCCATGGACAACTAAAATGACTTTCTAGCTGTGTCTGGCCTTACTACCAGAGTCCTGATAGGCAAGTAAACCAAAGTTCATGGTTTCTCATCTGTTTAAGGCTCTTCTTTCTTTTATATAATTCCTCTTCTAGACTTTTTTAGATGAAGTCAAGCTATAAGCGTTCCTCTCTTTACAAGTAAATAGCGTGTAAATAATTAACTGAATGTCTGAGTTATTCTTTGACTCTAGGTTCCATCACTTGCTTGCTGCAAATGCCCTTTGGGGCCTCGTTTTTCTCCACTGTAAAACAGAGAACATAGCTCCCACCTCTGAGATCATAGCAAAGGTTAAAAGAATCATCCATGAAGAGTTACACCCATGCCTGACATGTAGTAATGCTACTGCTACAATCATTATCATTTGTATCCATCTCCTATTGCTGTAATACAGTACAACCAACTTTGCAGTTTAAAACAACACAAACTTATTCTCTTACAGTTCTGGAGGTAGAAAGTCTGAAACGAGACTTACGAGGCTAAAATTTAGGTTTTAGCAGTGCTGTGTTCCTCTGGAGGCTCAATAGGAGGATTGATTTCTTTGTCTTTTTCAGTTTCTAGAGGCTGTTTATATTCCTTGGCATGTGATGCTATCATCGTGCTTCAAAGCCCACAGTGTGGCATCTTCTGATCTCTCTCACTGATTCTGACCCTTCTGCCACTCCCTTATAAGGACGCTTGTGATTACATTGGGCCCACCCAGATAATCTCCTCGTCTCAAAATCTGTAATTTAATCATACCTGCAAATTCCATTTTGCCATAGAAGGTAAAATAGTCACAAATTCTGGGGCTTAGAAGATGGGCATCTTTGGAGGGGGTCGTCAGTCTACCACAATCATTAATATTTTTATCAAGACTAACTCATTTAACTCATTAAACCCCATGAAGTAAATACTGTTTGGGGTTTGTTTTTTTTAAAGAGTTTTTATTGGGGAAGGGGAACAGGACTTTATCAGGGAACAGTGTGTACTTCTAGGACTTTTCCAAGTCAGGTTGTTATACTTTCAGTCTTAGTTGTGGAGGGTGCCGTTCAGCTTCAAGTTGTTGTCCTTTCAGTCTTAGTTGTGGAGGGTGCAGCTCAGTTCCAGGTCCAGTTGCCATTGTTAGTTGCAGGGGGGGCAGCCCACCATCCCTTGTGGGAGTCCAGGAGTCCAACCGGCAACCTTGTGGTTGAGAGGACTCTCTCCAACCAACTGAGCCATCTGGCCACCCAGGAGCTGAGTGGCAGCTCATTGACTTCACTCTAGTTGTGGAGGGCTCCGCTCGCTGGCCCATGTGGGAATCGGACTGGCAGTCCTGTTGCCCAGAGCTCGCGCTGTAACCAACTGAGCCACCCGTCTGCCCTAAATACTGTTTTATTCCCATTTGGAAACTGAGGCAGAGAAGTTAAGTACCTTTTCCATGCTCACATAGCCAATAAGTGGTGAAGGAGCAATTCCAACAAAGGAAGTTGGCTTCTGGAGTTCATATTCTTATAAGGTGAAGTACGTAAAGTGGCACAGAGCATATTAACGTTAGTGTTATTATTTCTACTAAGATTAATATAATAATCCTTATCTCATGTGACTTTTGTGAGAATTAAATAAATCAACGGGCAAAAATTATCAGACAGTGCCGGACATATAGCAGGTCCTCAAATGATTTAGCTCTGTCCACTTTATCTTTTTTTTCACTACGGTATTTTCTTTCCGTCCTCCCCAAGATGGCGCCATAGTCCACACCCAATCCGTCCCTCTCAAGATGGCGCCTATCGCGCTGAAAGACATATTCGACCTTCTAAAGATGGCACCAACACTAGCCACTTCATCTGCCCTCTTCAAGATGGCCTTAGCAGTTAGCGTCAACCCCGGTCACCTACGACCTTCTCAAAATGGTGGCGGACGCATTGCACTGCATTATGACCATCTCAAGATGGCGCAAGCGTCTCAAATTTAGCGTCGCTCTTTTAACAGATACTTCCGGTTGCGCCGGAGGCAGGCGTTTGAGGCCTGCGGGGAACCTTGAAGTATTCACGTCCAGCCGGGACATTCGGGCGCGACCATGGACCGGAGGAAAAAGCCTTTGGAAGTCACGGCCTCTTCCGTGAGTGCGAGCATAGATGATGCTATGGGCTCCGAGTTCTTCCCACCCCTACCAGACAAGAATCTCGACCTAGTTTGTTTCTTAATTCGGGTCCCAGAACTGGCCTCCCTTCAAACAGGAATCCGGACCTGGCTCCCCTCCTCAGACACGCACCTGAACCGTGTCTTCCTCTGAGACAACCCGGCCAGCCCTCCTTGCCAGCCTGGTCTCCCTTACGGTCGGGGAGGGACGCCGGCCTGTGCTTGCTGTGCACACACATCCCCCTTCCTGGTTCTCCAATCCAGAGACCAGGAAGGTCCTTCCAGAACTTGAGAGAGTGTGACTTATTCCCCTGGATCCGAGATCGCCCAGCGTCCCCAACCAGGAACTAAACAGTTGTTAAGGCTCCCATAGGATGCGGTGCCTGGGAGCTGTAAGGTCTGACACGATGTAAGCGACTTTTTAAAAGTTAGCTACTTCTAGGAAGAAAACCTGTTCGGAGTAGTTATTTGTGCCAGCACTTTATATACACTATCTTATTGACTCCTCCCAACTGCTTTAGGAGGTAGATTGAGGCCCAGAAAAATGAAAGGCTTTCCCCAGCTTACATACAGAAATCTCGGTGATAGAACTGGCTCCCTCTGTCTGGTTGACTCCAAAGCTGTTGCCTTTTCTATCGCATCAGAGCAAATTGCCTAACCTTTGATTTAATCTTGACTCTACTGCAGTGTATTAAGATGCAAGGGGAGTACTAAGGAAAATATCTAAGTGTCCCAATATTTGAGCCCCTTTTCCTTGTCTAATACTGAAGAGTGGCATTAGTTATTATGTCTGAGGGTTAGGAACCAAAAAGCAACACATATTAAAGTTTACCTATCCTGACAGGTTAAAATTAGCAGTGATCATAAATGGAAATGCTATCTGGGAATTGACAATTTTCTGAGCATCTTTCCTTTTAAAATTCAAAAGTAGTTGCAGACTAGGAAAATATGTGGCTAGAAAATTGATGTGGTTAAGAGAGCTTATAAGAAAAGGTGAAAGTTTTTAATTTGTTTTTTAAATTTTAGAATATTAGGTCCTGGGATGAACGGCCCTTTGCATTATTAAAATTCCTGCTAAGGCTACTTTTAAATTGATTGCTTCCAAAACAAAAATCAGTGAACTCAGTCATTTTGAGTTCCCTTAAAAGTCAGTCCGTGATGCTGTGCTTTATAAGTTGCAATTTACAAATGCAGGTGTGTATAAGCAGCTGTGCCTGATCCTTAAAAAAGAAACTCTCATTATATCCTTTTTTTATAGAGTCGACACTGGTGACTGATACAGCTGAGGGCTAGCAATGAGTATTCACTCATTTGTCCTGTTCCCCTTGTCCTGGCCTTTCCCATTTTATAGCCCTGTGATTGAGTTAAACTTTCTAAAACATGCTAAGACGAACTTGGAATCATTCTTATTCACTCAGTCCACTTTATTTCTGGCTGTTGAAATCTGCCTATGTTTTTAATTCAGCTCAAAGCTGCTTATGATGGCTCTGGACAGAAGGAAATGCTCCCTTACCTGAACTTTTCTGCTACTTTCTTCAGCTCTTAATGCATTTATTGCTTCTTAATGGTATTATAAGTTATCTTTCTTATTAGATTGTAAGCTCCACTTGAGGCAAGAGTTATGTCGAATTCATATTTCTATCCTGTTCTTCATGGTCAAGGGCCAGGCACGTACTGTGTACTCAGATAGTTGCTAAACACAGACATTTCCCTGTAGAAGTGATACATTTTGATGATTAAGTGAGGTTATACTTTAAGAAAAAGCCAAGAACAGTGCCGATCAGAAAGAAGGTGTTTAATAATATTAGTTGAACTTGAATCTAAAAGATGCAGACTTTAGTGTGGCCAGTTAGCTCAGTTGGTTAGAGCGTAGGGCTAATAACACCAAGGTTGCTGGTTCGATCCCCGCATGGGCCACTGTGAGCTGCGCCCTCCTCCAAATAAATAAATAAATAAAATAAAAGATGCAGACTTCATTTACTTTGCTTTATCACTCTTTGCTCAGAGGAAAGCCTTTGAGTATTGAAAGTTAGAGTAGAAATACATTTCCAGCAGAGCTGGGATGAAATATGACTTGTTTTTATTTTGTACTGGGTTCTACATGTAAGCATTTAATTTTGTATCCATTTTTGTGCATTTATAGGAACTTGAAATCTTGCTTTGAGGATTACAATAACTTAGAAATCCAGTCACTCATAGAATTAAATGTTTTTGTTGGTTTATTGGTTTTATTCTAGTTGGTAGACCTTAAGGCTGAACTCTTCCGAAAACAAGAAGAATTCAAACAAGAAAAACTTCTAAAAGATTCTGGAGTTTTGGGAAAACCAAAAACAACTAACAAGGTAAAAATAAGATATAATTATCTCCACTGATTTCAAACATGGGGAATTATTCCATACTTAAGTTTTTGGAAAGTGTCTGTGGTGTCTGCTATATATAAATATTAAGGAAAAATCTCTGCCTTGTATTTGAACATCTACATGAAATGTCTGAAATATTAAAATTGAAATTAGTAAGATTACTTAAAAGCACACTTTAATGCTCTAATTCTTTTGTACTTCTTTTTGGAAAAGAACATGTTATTAACAAGTGGTCTGTTGCATTCTAATGTAAGATTATCTAGTTTTACATAGATGTTTTAAATCTAAATAGACATATATAGTATAGAAATAATAGAAAAAATATCAAGGTCTTTAAAAGTTGTGAATGGTTTTCCAAATTTTATAGGTAATGTATCTACTATTTGTATTACTGATTCTTTGTAATACATACATTTTCATTAGAGTCTTGAGTTAGGTAATCATTCAGGAGATAAAAGATAGAGAAGTAACACTATGCAGTTGTACAAAGAAATTCTTTATACAGTTTAGGGCGCTTTTTTTTTTTTTTTTTTCCAGTTTCAGGTTTGCCATGTACACTTTACTTGCAGGATGTAACTAGGCTGTCAAAAGATCTAATCACCATGGATTCATAACATCTAATAGTCTCTCTCTTCTTTTTTTCTGCTGTACAAGTAGAAATGTTTTACAATCATATTTGGCGGTTCTGTTTTGTCTTTTTAAATTATTCTCCAGAAATCAAGTATCTGGAGCAAACAGAATGCAGGAGTTTCAAATAGAGCTGAGAAGGATGCCGAACAGAAGATTGAGGAACAGAAGACTTTAGACAAAGCAAGGTAAACTTGAACTCTGATAAATGTAGTTACCACTGAGGCTGCCCAAGCAAGGAAATGAAAGTGCAACCTTTACTCTTTTTCATTTACAGTTCCAATTTTTATCATTCTTGTAGCCAAATACTCTATAAATATAAAAGTATTCTAAAAATAATAGAATTTCCAGATGGATTTGTAGTCTTGAAAGAAGAAAAGACATACCCTCAGTTTAAAAGATGAAAGTGTCCCGCTTTGAGCCTCTTTTAGACGTTAAGATTGACAACAAGTGTTTAAGTAGCATCCCCATGGGAGTGTAGTTCTGGGCTAGGTGGTATGACATTAGCATTTAGAAACTAAATTTCCCCCCCAACTTTTTAATATGAATAACTTCAAATCAACAGAATAATTGAAAGAAGAGTACAAAGAACATTTTAATACTTTTCACCTAAGTTCGCAAGTTAACATCTTTCCACATTTGCCCTCTCTCTGTCTCACTTTTCCACTCTCTCTCCCCCTCCCTCTCTCACATGTGTACACACCTATGTAGAGAAACTTTGTTAAATATCATGATACTTTACCTGTAAATATCTTGGCATATATCTTCTAAGAACAAGGACATTTTCCTACATAATCACAAAACCTAAGAAATTTAACACTTATAAAATAGTATTATCTATTATATGGTCCATTTTCAAATTTTACCAATTATCTTAGTACAATTATGTCCTTTAAAGTTTTGTGTTTTTTTTTTATTTAACCCAGGATTCAGTCAGAGATTACACGTTGCATTTAGTTGTCATATCTCTTTAGTTTCTTTTAATTTAGAACACTTTCCTTGTCTTTTTGTTGTCTCTTGTGCCATTGATTGTTTTATTTCTGTGAAAAATACCATTGGGATTCTAACAGGTGTTGCATTGAATCTTTAGATTACTTTGGGTCATATGACATTTTAACAATATTAATTCTTCTAATCCATGAGCATAGAGTATCTTTTCATTTATTTGTGTCTTCTTTAATTCTTTCATGTGTCTTATAGTTTTTAGTGTATAGGTCTTTCACCTCCTTTTTAAAGTTTGTTTCCCAGGTATTTTACTCTTTTTAATGCAATTATAAATGGGGCTGTTTTCTTAACTTCTCTTTCTGATAGTTTGTTATTAGTATATAGAAATGTAACAGATTTTTGTGTATTGACTTTATGTCTTGTAATTTTACTGAATTTGTTTATTCTAACAGTTTTTTGGTGGAGTCTTTAGAATTTTCTGTATATGAAGTGTGATTAAACAAAACGATGAATGTTTAAATAAAAAAATTTTTTTATTACAGTAAAAGATACAATGCCATTAATCCCCCTAAAAATACTCCCCCTCGCTTCAAGCACGCTTATCTGATCATTCTTGCCACTTTCTGAAGCAGTTCTGGAAGTTCTCTTTCATGAGTGTCTTCAATTGTGCTGTCATAGCTGCCTCGATGTCCTGTATCATTTTGACTTTGGGGAAGAGCCAGAAGTTACATGGTGACAGATCCGGTGAATAAGGTGGATGAGGACACACCGTGATGTTTTTGACAGAAACTGCCATATACCAGAAGCGATGTGTGACATGGAGGATTATCATGATGGAGGATTATTTATGGCACTCTTTAAAACACACTTTCTTTCAACCATAGCTCACACTCCACTGACTGCACCAAACAAGTTGACACTTGTCACACACTGTTATTAAGGTTTGATGGGCAGCTTCTCATATTGAAGATCCCTGCCTTTCTGTTGGATGGCACTCGGCAGCAGCATTCACTGTATTTGTTGATCACAACGGAAAGGCTCCCTGTAACACATCGCTTCTGGTATATGGCAGTTTCTGTCAAATCAGAACATTACGGTGTGTCCTCATCCACCTTATTCACTGGATCTGGCACTGTGCGACTTCTGGCTCCTCTCCAAAGTCAAAATGACCATGAAAGGTAAATGTTTTGAATCGATTCAGGACATCAAGGCAGTCACAACAGCACAACTAAAAACATGAAAGAGGACTTCCAGAACTGCTTCAGAAAGTGACAAGAACGATGGGATAAGTGTGTTTGAAGCAAGAGGGAGTATTTTGAGGGGGATTAATGTCAATGTGTCTTACTGTAATAATTTTTTTTTTAATTTAAGCATTCACCGTATTGTTTGATCACATCTGGTATATCACGTCATCTGCAAATAATGACAGTTTTACTTCTTTCTGACTTGGGTACTTTTTATTTCTTTTCTTGCCTAATTACTCTGGCTAGGACCTCCAATACTATGTTGAATAAAAGTGGCAAGAGTGGGTATCCTTGTGTTGTTCTTGATTTAGTGGACAGCTTTTAGCTTTTCACCACTGAGTATGATGTGATCTATGGGCATACTCTTTTATTACTTACTCTGTATAACAGAGTTTTGCTTGGTACTTTGCTGTGACTTTTCTATCTAGTAACTTTTTATGTATTACTTTGGTTTCACTGTGCTTGTGAGGAGTCAAGTCTGTCCATAATCTGCAGGACTTCTGCGTCTCTCCAAAGCTCATACAGACAGACAGTTCCATGAGGGTGTAAGGCCTTCAGCAAGTTGCTTGTCCCTTAAGATTCTCTTTATCTATGAAGTGAGGTGGTTAGTACATAGTTCAAGAAGTCTCCTGGGGGATTAAAGGAGAGACGTAGTATCTGGTACATAGTGGGTTCCAGATAAGTGTCCCATACGCTTGCCCTCTGAATTCCATCTTCCTTACTCAAGACTAAAAAAATTGTTCTTTAAGTCACCAGTAACTTCCTCATCTACTAAATCCAGTGGCCATTTCTCTTACATCTTCCTTGATCTCCGTTATTCATTTGTAGTTTCATCTGCCATCTTAAAACTGTCTTCTTCCTGTTAACACTGCATTTAGACTTCTTACCCTTTTCCATGTGCTCTTGTCCCTGCCTGTCCCTGCCTATTTTGTATCACTGTCTCCTTTCTCAACACCCTCTACCATACTGGTCTCTCTTTGATCACGTGAAGCTCACTCTCATTTCATCTTTCTTCTCCCTGACTTGCTTTCTGCCCCCTGATCCTCCCATGATTGGCTTCTACTTGCTGTACAAGTCTTTGCTCAAATGCCGCCTTCAGAAAAGTTTCCCCTAACTGCCCTATCTGATGTAGTGTTCTGCCCAGTTTCTCTGTCCTGGAAGCGTGTTTGGTTTTTTAAATTTTTTAGTTTTATTTTCACTAAAACAATAAGATCCTATGATGACAGCTTGTTACATTAAGCTCCCTCCAAAACAGAGTAACTTAACCTGTTACAAGTTGAGCACTCAATGCATGACAAAGGGCCTCCCTTGGTGAAACCTGCTTTGACTTCCTCCCCTCCACAGCACTTGTTTACTGTCTGAAATTCTCTTTTTCATTGATTGATTTATTTTTTCCCCCCTAGAATGTAAACGTCATGAGAGCTGGGTCTGTGTTGTTCTCTGCTGAGTCCTCAGCACCTAAAACAGTGCTTGGCATAAAGGAGGCATGTAGTCAGTACTTGCTGAATGAATGTGTAAAATGGAAGCAGAATTTTTCTGACACAGATGATGAAGATAAAGATGACACACTGATGCTTTACGTGTGTTACCTAATTAATCATTACAGCCCTGAGAGGCAGTGCTGTTTTGTCATCTATTAGGAGGTGGGAATTGAGGTACAAGAGAAGTTAAGTAACTTTTTCAGCGCACACGGCCATGTGATCAAGGGGCTTTATTGCTTTTGGATGCCATTAGAAATGAAATTTTCCATTGATATTAAGTATGATCCTTTACAAGCGAAAGCTCAGATGACCTCTTTGGGGCTCTTTCCCATTATTTCTAGGATAAAGTGTGGCTAGAATAAAGAATTGCCAGCCGTCTTACCTTAAGTGGGTCTGGGCCCACTAAAAAATAAATGTCACCGGAATTAACGTGAGCAGAGGGGCTGCTGTATTGAAATACAGCAGAAGGGCTGCTGTATTGATGTTTGTTTTTTATTAGCTGTGCGTCATGAATAAATTATTCATGTTCTGTATAAAACACATATTGCCACCTTTTTAACAGATTTATAAGAAGTTGATCTGTAGCTCCTTTAGAGAAAAACCTGCTAAGCTGTGGGTGACCAGGTCCCTTGTATGAAAACAATAATACAAAGGGTTTGCATCGAATTTGGTGATCTACTTGGAAGGTTGCAGATAGAACATGTTTTTGTTTAGACATCTCTCTTTCTTTGTGGTATTTAATTTAAGTTGCATTTGGCATTTAAACTAAGTTAGAATTGTAATTCGTTCATTTATTCATTCCTCAAATACTGATTGAGCACCTGTTATGTGCCAGGTATTGTTTTAGGCACTGGGATACATCATGAGTAAGAGAAACATGGGCTTACGTTTTGATGGCAAAGCAGATGTGGCTGGGTCTGAGGGTCCCCTCAGAGTGGGGAAGCCAGTTCTGGTTATGGCTGCCTGGTTGTAAAGCTGGGCCTCTTGGGCAGGCTGTAGCAATGAGGCCGAGGGTGGGGCAGCCTTACCAGGGGTGGCAGTTCTACAACATTTCTAATACTTGTCTTGTTTTCTCCTAGGGAGAAATTGGAAGAAAAAGCTAAATTGTATGAAAAAATGACTAAAGGAGACTTTATAGGTAAATAACAATAATTTATTTACACTTCTTTATTTTCTGTAATTTATACAGCCCTATGATATTTCATTATTCATTAATAACTGTAAGATTAGGGAGAAATTTTAAAAAATCAAGTTGATTATTTTCTGTGCCAGAGATAAGAAAATCATCAGTAGTTTTCCAGTTGCACAGTGGGACTCAGGCACATGTTCAGTGCCGTGCGGGGACAAACAAGTACAATATAAGCCAGATCCTCTGCCCCTGCCCTCAAGGCAAGGGGTGTCACCAGTGGAGGGACATGGCACAGAACAAAGCAAAGTTAGAAAACGAGGTCTAAATGGGCCACAATTGTGAACAATTACAGCTGTGTTAAAAAACTGGGAGGAATTATGGTTATATAAGGGTGCTAAAGTTAAGTTTCCTGTTCCCTATTTTTCTCTATTTTCTGTTATTTCTGTGATGTGCTTATGATTGTTTTTAAAATAATAAAAAAAGATCCCCGTTTTCTCATACTGCCCAGAAAAAGAAAACCCAACCTATTGTTAGACAATAGTAGGAGAGCTTTTACAAAGCAGTGCATATTTCATTTGCCCAAAGGCATACGTGGAAGTCTTCAGAGAGAAGACGGCTCTGATATGGGTCTTAAAGGCTTTGGAGAGCTGGAGAAAGGGATTCTGCAGGGGGAGAGTTGTGAGAGCAGATCAGCAGGGGGACCAGAGGGCCAGAGGTGGCAGTGCCCAAGGGGCTGGGAAGTGGGGCAGCAGGAGAGAGGCAGGCGGGACCCCAGTCACGGGCTGCCCACCAAAGCCAGCTCCCTCTTCTCAGACAGCAGGACTGCGTTCCCTGCGTGGCCGAGGCCCAGCTTGGGAAGGTCAGGTACTCTCAAAGCTGGGGGCCGTGGGAGAGGCGTTGCCTTCCTTCTGAGGAAGCCGCAAAGTGGCCAACGAGGAGGCCTCACTGTTAATTGGTCTGGTAACTCAGCTCTGGGAAAGGACATCTCTTTCCCACTGGAGATATTTTGTGACTTTTTAAAAAAATTATTGTTTGGGAAAGACTTTATTTAAAAAAAAAAAAATTCAGGCTTTACTTGCCTTGTTAATAATACAGAAATGAGGTCCAAAGGAGTTTGCCTGTAGATGTGCAGATTTGGGTTTGTCCAAACCACAGGCCCACCTCCCGATAGGCATATTGGACTTGCATGTTTGGCAAAATTAAGTTTTGGAGATTCAGTTTTTCTCCACTGTACAGTGGAGTAACACCAGCACCCGGTAATAGGGAACCTAATATCTATTCCATCTCAGAGGAAAAGACTCAAGACTATCTTAAATCCTGCATAGTGAAACTTCACGTAAACATTATTTGTAAATACATCAGTATACTGGGTTAAGTTAAATTGAAGTCATGGGTTGCTGTGTTTTAGCTTAAATAGAACATAAGCCCTGAGGGCAGATAGCATCTTACACATCTCTGTATGTCTTCCAGACCCTGGCACCCTGTCTTGCCTGAAAGTGGTGTTCATTGGATTGAAAAGAATTCAAATGACTTCTTTTACCTCTATTATGACCCTTAAAACACTTAACCATACCACAATAATATAATTAGGATTAAGTGATGCAGCCTCTCTGATTAGAGAGGTGTATTACCTATAATAATCCAGGTCTATTGTCCTGGTCCGATGACAAAGAGAAGTGTAGTTCTACTTCTGTTTACATAATTGGCTGTATGAGTCTCTTGAAATCAAATGATTTTATTTTCTAAAATTACATTCTGAGACAGTATTGCTTACGCAGTATATTTGACAAGGCAGCAGAAAACTAGGCTTTTTAAAGATTTTTTGCATGGTGTGTGTTTCCGATCGTCTATTTACAGCTTCCCTGTCAGGTCTCCAGGTGGCTCCACCCTTTGTTCAGAGGGTGGAAGCATCAACTAGTGAACTGTCAGGGGCATGGAGCCACCCAGTGACTAATGTGACTGCTTCATATCAATTCTTCTTTGATGTCAAGACTCTGACAATTGCTTTTTATGTCCTAGATGAAGAAGTGGAGGATGTGTACCTTGTGGATTTCACACAGAAGCTCATCGACAAACACAAAGAAATGGAGGCGTTTGGTGCCAGTAGAGATTCTATAAAGGCAGCAGAAAGAGACGATGATGAAGAAAATATTTCTGACAAAGATATACCTCCTCCCCAGGATCCCAGTGAAGAATGGTTGGTGATATTACATGATTTGATCGTACTAACATCGTCAGGCTTGTGTTTACTTTTTGAGAATGATATTGTTTGGTTATGATCAAACCATTTCTCTTTATTCTTCCTCTGTTTTCTTTCTTTTGAGACTCCACTTTAAGTAAGATGTGATTTACCGATGTAGAAACAGTAGCGCCAGTGAAGAAATAATTACAAATAAAGACTGAGAGCTCTTGCCATGTGCCACGCACTGTGCCAGGCTCAGGAGGTATTGATACGCCTGTTTCATTGACGTGAAAGAGTTGTTTAAGCAGAGCATGTTCCTTTGTTACCTGGGCTGCTGCCTC
Source organism: Rhinolophus sinicus (assembly GCF_036562045.2). Lineage (NCBI taxonomy): Eukaryota > Metazoa > Chordata > Mammalia > Chiroptera > Rhinolophidae > Rhinolophus > Rhinolophus sinicus. Next base: position 40,161,311 of record NC_133759.1, read on the forward strand.
ACCCATGTCTTTATTCAGATGTCATGGAGAGCTGTTGTCTAGGTAGTTGGCGATCTCTGGTTCCAGTAAGCCTTACTCTGGCTGTGACATTGTTTGGCAGTACGGATAGTCTAGTAGGCATCATAGACCTTGGACCTGGAAAACACAAGCTCCAACTGTCCTGGCAATGATGTGACCTTGATCAAGTTCTCACCTCTCTGAGGCTCAGTTTCTTCACCTATAAGGCAGGGATGGCAGTCCCTACTTCCTCTGATGGTTTACCTTAGACTCCCTACAGGAAGTAAGAGTAGCTAGGATACCCAAGAAACTGCCATCTGTGGAGTATAAGCAGACATTTTGTAAATATTTTATTACTGAAATTATTCTGGATTTTACCTACATGTAGGTGAATGATGGGGAAACCAAGCTAGTCTTTTCTTTACAAAGAGACCAGTGTGTCAATATGTAAAGAGACCAGAATACAAATTCCATTCTAATCATTTCCTCTACTTAAGACGTTGTTTAGAAACTTGTTCATACGTGCTTAAAATTGGGCAGAGATGCACTGATGCTATGAAAATGTCCTGGGAATAACTCTGCCTGCCCACCCTCCTGCCTGGGCAGAGCCCACCTGTCTTTTCAAGATTCAGATCTCCTCCTCCTCATGGGGTTTTGGTCAGGAACTGTTTAGGATTGTTTGCAGCATTTGTTGACTTTTGTCAGCCTTGGGCCCTTTGGGCAGGAATCCTTTATGAGCTGAAAAGAGCAGACCCGGCTGCTGTGGAGCGCAGAGTATATGCTTCTTACCCCTGAGGGTGTCCACATTGATCCAGATAAAACATTCGCCTTGGAATAGAACGGATGTCTTCTTACCTACCTTCTAAAAACTAACATCTGGAGGAGGTTATCTGGCTGCATGTTTGCTATAAGCAACTAAAAGAGTCTCATTCAGTCTCTTCTGTGAATGCTGCTTCATTGTAAGTGATTTATCCCTCGTCTGAACTCTGGTAGCACTTCCTGCTCCTTTGGGTCTTACCTTTTCTTTATTATTGACACATAACTAGCTTCGTTAACAGAAAGAAATTTGAGGCAAACTTTTGGTACTTTTAATATCCTGTCTGCTGTTAGTAAGCATTTCATGGGCGTATCCCTTAACTTCCCCCAGAGCCCTTTGAAGATGGCACGACTGAGCCCTCTGGTGTTTCTCTGGTACCTCAAGTAATTGCTTCTCTGAGTGGTTACTCAGTGATTGCTCATTACGTAGAGCACTTGCTGACGACTGTCTTGCCATTTCTATTTTGATGGGATCTGTATGTTTTGGAGGCCGCTAGAAATAGAAAAGCCTGTGATTGCTTTTTGTAGCAGAAATCTCGTCTCCTTTGAAAAATTTAATGTCTTTTTTTTTCTTTCTTATTAATGCTTTATGATTACAAGCAATTTGTCAGTGATTTGAAGAGTTTGGAGGGCAATTGAAGGTGTCTCAAAGCCACCGTATGGTGAAGGAAGACACAATGCAAGCAGTTCTGACACTTCTTTTGTTTTTAAATTAGGCTCTAGAATTGTAACTACTTGTAAAATCCTTTCTGTAGTTAAATTCCAGGTGGTGGAAAATCTTTCTGCAAAAATACTGTACATAATTACTCAGACCATCTGGCTAGATGGTTTTCTTTCTCCATTCATTAAAAAAAGATGAAGAAAAAGAAGGAGTAAACTGCTTTCTTCAGTTGGAGGTTTTATTTCTTGTGGTAATCAGCTTTAGGACTATAGCAATGGATTCCCATTCAGGTTTTAAATCATGGGCTGAAGTTGGAATCAGCATGTGTGAGAGGAAAGAAATTGCCACAAAAGCACAGCCATATATATGCATGGGACTCTGACTGAGTTGTGTTTTCAGCACCCTGTTAAAGGCTATGTGAAATTCCCTGCCCATAATTAAAAAAAAAAAAAAAGAAAGAAAGGAAAAAAAATCTATTGCATTATAATGCAAATGAAATGTTTTCCATGAAAATCTGCCCATATTTCCGGTTGTGAGACATCAAAGTATTTCATTTGCTTTGCTGTCTGCCTGACTCCTCTAACTAGTTTGGGCAAGATTAGGAAAGAGGAACTAAGGGTAAAAGCAGGCTGGCCTGCTGGTGAGGTGCTTTTGTTTTACAAAGTGTGTTACTTAGCTTCCTCCTAGTTAAAAAGAGTCCCCAAAATACCATGATGTATATTAAGAAATAAATTTCTAATTCGTTGGGAAGAATTTTACCAATTAGAAGAAATAAAGGAAAAAATAAAATGTCAGATTTGGGAAGCCTGAGGAAATAAGTTGAGAGTCTGGTCCAAAGCAAAGTTATTATGATGCTAATAAAATATTTGGAATTGTCTAAACCAGATTAAAATAAATTCTGAGATATTGCAGCAAAAGTCTGTACAGGTATTTCTCTTTGAAATCAGAAATGCACATGATCAATCATTTTCTACAGTTTCTAAAACTAAGATTTAATAAAAGGCACAATGTATTTATCATGTGTCAACTTTTAACTTAGAAAGCATGTTCTTATCAGTGGTCTCTCAGATTGAGGGGTGTTTTGGTAGTGAGGCCTACATTAAGTTTTTTACTGCGCGCCAACTCCCCAACTTAGGGAACCATATGTCGTGTATAACGCCTTCTTCAAATTTTTTATTTCAGGGTGGATTACGTGGATTCTTTAGGGCGATCCCGGCGCTGCATGAAGAAGGATTTGCCGCATCTGCTGGAGATGGATAAAAATCTTCAGGGGAGACTGTAAGTGTGTTATACGCAAAGCTTTGCCCAGGTCTGAAATGCAGACACTGGGATAGTTTTGTGGGTGAGGCTGTTTTCAGTTAATTATCTTTGGTGCTTCAGTAAGGAGATCTTTTTTTAATGTGTAAGAATATTTGCTGAAGCACTTTTTCTCGTAATCCACACTCAGGGAACAACCTGAACGGATGACCCATATTATGTAGCTACTGAAGGATGAGTTAGAGCTCTATTACAAGCACACCACAGAGTACTGTGGGTTCAGTTCCAGGCCACCGCCATAAAGCAAATATCACAAGAAAGCGAGTCACATGAATTTTATGGTTTGCCAATGCATATAGAAGTTATGTTTACACTATATTATAGTCTAGTAAGTGTAATAATAGCATTATGTCTACAAAAAGCAATGTATGTACCTTAACTAAAAAATACTTATTGCTAAAAAATGCCAACCATCACCTGAGCCTGTTGGAAAAATGACACCAATAGACTGGTTGCCACAAACCTTCAATTAAAAAAAACACAAAAACTCAATATCTGCAAAATACAGTAAAGTGCAGTGCAGTAAAGCAAGGTATGCCTATAATTGGAAGGATGTCTAATTACAGAGTAACAAATATGGAATAAGCCTAATCTAAACCAACCAACAAATCTGTGGAGAAAGGTGTTTAAGAATGTACACTTGGTTATCCCACAGCAAGTGGAGGCAGGGAGGTAGTTAGCTTATTTACTTTTTCTTTATACATCTGTGCATTTTGAAGTAAGGGCCTTATATTAGATTGTTTTTCCTGTGTGGCCTAAGACACACCTAAGAGATAACTTGCTAAGACATCCCAGGGAATAAAATTCCCCTCACCAAGAGCAGCTTTTGTGTGGAAAGTGTTGGGAGAAGGTCCATCTTGTCCAAGTCCTCCAGGTTCAGTTGGGCCTGTGCTTGGCACAAAGGAAGAAGTGCAGAAGCCCCGAGCCATCAGACAGGACACAAGGCACTGGCTGGGCCTCAGCGTTATGCATTTTCCTTGCCCTGCACAAGAGCCGATCCAGAGAAGGCCTGCACTTGCTCCCTCCCTGGGCTGCCTCCCTCTTTTCAATCCAGGACCAGGGTAGGAAGGGAAGTGGTTTGTCTTGAGTGCGGGCAAGATTCCGTTATGCTAATGTCACAAGTCAGCTGCTTGATTTAAGAAAGGTGAAAATACTTTTTGCGATTTCCCAGTGGTATGGTGGGTCAGAAACCTCTGTAAGAAACTGTCCTCTGTATCAACTGGAATTACTTATCCATGATCCAACTGACTGAACTGAAGCATTGCTGTCTCAGCTCTTATCTAAAGATAGTTTTTGCTCTATTCTCCTATCAGTTTTGTTAGTGCTGCTAATGAAAAAACCTTGCTATCTGAAGATATGAGAAAAGAACTTCAGCGCCAGCAATGGGAGGAAGAAGAAAGGGAGGCCCTGAAAAGGCCAATGGGGCCCATACATTATGAAGACATTCGTGAAAATGGTATAATCATCTTGCAGCTTTTAAATCTTTTTTTTATGTTGAACTAATGGCAAGCATAAAGGGAAGTATTCATAAAGTAGTAGTTCTTACATAGAAATAAAAGATTCTGCTTTGGAAATTGAAAATATTCCCTTTGTTCACTTCATAGCCTAAAAAGTACTCATATTGGGAATATCTTCCTAACAGAGGGTCTATTAATCCAAGAGTGTGTTCCCCAAGAGAAGTGGAGACAGCCTATGACTAAAAATTAATGAATTTTTGTTATGTTTATCACTTGGAAAACAGAATTAAAACTATTTCTAACTTGTTGTTTTGCTTAGATGCCTTAAAAAACAATTGTGACAAATATCACTGTGTTTCTTTTTGCCAAGTTTCTTGTAGGATATTTGGCCTGAGTGTAATTTACTGATCGGGGAAATCTATAATCTTTTGGATAATTTTGACTTTTTTCAGAGGCCCGGCAACTTGGTGTTGGATATTTTGCCTTTGCCCGAGATAAAGAGTTAAGAAACAAACAAATGAAGACTTTAGAGATGCTACGTGAGCAGGTACAAATTAAATTCAGAGTTTATGTTAAGAAGGATTTGAGAAGTTGGTTTCTTGTTGGAGCATACTGCATAGAAAATTAATTAGAAATTTAAATTGATATTCAGAAAGCAGTTATAGGTTCCGTAAAGGTAATTGCCATATGATTTTGGTGTTTCAGACTTTAAGATGATAGCTGCTCAGAAGTAACCTGTGTAACGTTGATGTCTTAAGTTTGGTTTCAGCTGGGGTACTTTTGGAGTGGCCTGGGGGACAAAATAGAAAGTTGTTTACGGGATTAAGGAGTAGAACAGAATTGGTTGGTTTTCTTGAACGTTAAGCCTTCAAGGATGCTCTGTGAACTCGTACTGAAAACATCAGAGGGCTGTGTAAGAGTATTTCATGGGTCTTCATTTTGAAGATCTCAAGGATAGCTTCTTAGAGGTGGCATGAAATCAATTAGTGTATTTTTAGAAATAAAATTAATTATTTCTTCCTTTTAAAGAGAAATATGAATTTGACTTAAAGCAGATTTCTAATTTTCTGTTCTCCTCAGACAACAGATCAGAGAACAAAACGAGAAAACATAAAGGAAAAGCGAAAGGCTATGTTAGAAGCTAGACTTGCCAAACTCCGACAAAAAAAGATGAAAACATCAAAAGAAGATGGAACGGAAGAAGAAAAGAGAGGTATGTCATGGCTCATGTTTCTAAACTTCAAAAGGAAAGATTTGAGTTCCATTGATGTCTCAATGATAGGACTGGCAGTATGGAAGTTAGCCACTTAGTTTTATTCTCTAAGCAAGCACCTTTGAAGTACTGCCAGGAGCAGTTTTTACAATCAAAGTGATGTGGAATGACACTCCAAGGAATATTTTTAGGTTATAGATCAGGTAATTAACAGTACATTGTGTCACTTCATAGAATTGAATGGTTTAGTAACTAAGACTTAGTTTAGTGGTGTACATACATGTTTTAAACCGAATTTTTTTGTGTGGCTTCGGTTTTTGTTGGTTATTATATATTAATTTATTTTAAAGAAGAAGTACATTCACAGAGTCAGATAATAAAATAAAGAATTTACATATACGATTATGGACAGCTTACCAATGTTAAAACACTTGGAAACACTGTTAAGTGTTATGGTCAAATAGCTCATTATATGAGTTAATGCTGGTCCAGGCTAAATTGCCATGACAAAGAGACCTCTACATAGATTGCCTCAAACAGGGGAGGTCTACATTTCCTTTTAACACTTCAGAGGTGGTAGGTGTCCAGGCAGGTGGTAGCTCTGCCCCAGATGGCCACCAGTCCCCAGCGTCCTCCTGTCTTGCTGTCACTGCCATCCCCTAGAGGGTTGCTCCCAACTGCACAGTCAGAGCTTGCTCCCCAGAGCTTGTTCATGATCCAGCACTGGGGACAGGGGCAAGAGGGGAGGGGAACCAGTTTCCTTTTTAGGAATGTGAGTCAGAAGTCACACACAGCCTATGTGTTTACATCCCACTGGCCAGAACAAAGCCATGGGCCACCCCCGATGCAGGGGAGGCTGGGGAATGGTATCTCTAGAGAAGTGCCATGTATACAACTGAAATGGGGGGGCTTTCTGGTCCCAAAAGGAAGAAGGGGCGTGTGGGTGTTAGGGGCATATAAAGCCTCTCCAGTCCTCACAGAAGCCATGGGCTAAGCCATGGGCTATTTTCTAATTCTGCACACAATTTCAGTTTAGCTTTGAACGGAAACCAGAAACATTTATGAATTGGAAAATCATCAGTTTAGTTTCATATAAATGCTGTCTCCCTGTAACATGTTAAACTTTGTATATTGTTTCTTTATTTTTGTTCTACTCCTGAACATCTGTCATTTGCCACCAATGTGTTTTAAAAAATCCATTTCCTTTTAAAGTATGGCCAAAATTGAATAGCCTACAGCTTGCTGCCACCCTGAGTTCCCTTGCTTTGTCTGAGACCCTTACTTTAGTTAATTGGAGGATTTCTGGTCCTTCGACTATTGGTCTGGGGAAACACAGAGACTTTGAAATCCATCCAACGTGGGTTTGCGCCCTGGGTCTTGTCACTCTACCTGTATAGCCTTTCTGAGCTTAATTTTCCTCATCGATAAAATGGGGATAAAATGGGGATACCAATACTGACTTTACTTGGGTTGTAACAGAATTAAATGAACTATTGTATATAAAGTACTTAGCCCGTTGCCTGGGACATAATAGGTGCTCAGTAGATACTGGTTATTCTACTCTTAGGATTAGCATATTCTATTTAAAAAAATTTTTTTAAGTATCTTTAAACTTTATTATAATGAAGTATTCTTTTGCAAAATACAGATGGAGATGTTATTGGGCCTTTGCCAGCAGAACCAGAGGCCGTGCTGACTCCGCACGTTGCCGTCCAGAACAGCAAAGTAGAAGTCATCATTCAGGAGAGGAAGGATACCAGGCCCGGGGTGCCGCACGTCCGGGAGTGGGACAGAGGAAAAGGTAAGGAGCGTGGGCTCCACGGCGTGAAAAGCGTCAGTGATGGGCCCTGCAGGAATTTTCTGGTTCTGCTGATCCGAGTGTGAGTCGTAGTGGTCCTTTGAGCCTTAAGGAATTCTTCACATCCTTGAACTTGTTTCTTCCCAATACCCAGCCAGTAGCCGTTTGTAAACAGGGGCACTGGAAAGGGCGATTACAAAAGATCAGGGTTCATAAGGCATCGTGTTGAAAAGACGAGGTTTTTTTCTTGTTTTTGTTTTTGTTTTTAAGAAGCTCTTGGGGAAAATTTTCTGAAATTCGTGCTGCCCTCATGTGGTTTTGCAGCTTTGGAATGCCATTTCTCAGGAACCACTTTTAAAATCTTATGAAGGTTTAGTATTTTAATGTATTCTGTGTTTTTAGCAGTCTCTTTTATGTTCAGTTGAAATGGTCTGCGTGTCAGTGTGTGTATCTGGATTCATATATGGTTCCATTGGGTTGTACCAAATATTTTGAAAATTTTTTTCTGTAAATACTCCATGGTGCCCATAGCAGCCTCTCTTTGGAAGAAGACTTACGTTTTATGCCTTTTTGAAAGAGGTTGTGTCAATACTACATTAGCTTGTGCTGTTTGGGCTGATGAGATCCAAAACTAAAGTAAAAGATACACAAATAGGTTAGCGCCTTTGGTAAGTGTGGCGTTAGAAATAGAGGTGAAATACCAACTTAGATTTGGACAGTCTCCTTCTGTCTTCTAAAACTCAAAGGACAACATTTGTGTTTGCTGTGAAGACCTATAGCATCATGTCAAACAAGGGTCTTGAGTGTTTAATTTTTCTGAAGTTCTCTCTCAAATGTAATTTTAGTGCCTTTTTGGCTATGTCTCCAGGGCCTTCCAGCCTCCTCCACAGAGCCTTCCTCGAACCTTTGCCTTTCTGGAAGTAGTCATACCTTTAGCCTGGTTCCTCATACTCTTGTAGGAGTTACCTGTGCCTCATATTGTGGCTTCGTTGTTGCTGTCCTTGTTCTCCAGAGAATGTGAGGTGGCTTTTAAAAAATACACACAATAACCGAAAAGTAATAACAATTAAGATTCAACTGATTCAATAGTCAGTTCTAATGATACTCTTTCTTATTTTTACTAGAATTTTCCTTTGGGTACTGGTCAAAGAGGCAGTCAGATCTCCGGGCTGAGAGAGATCCTGAGTTTGCCCCACCGTCGGATTACTTTGTGGGTCAAAAGAGAACTGGCTCTTTCTGTAGCCAGACATGGAGCAGACCTGCACCCGCACAGGAAGACCCAGAGCGGTACCCTGGCCAGAGCGGTGACCCCAGCTGTTCACATACGTCGTCCACTCCTGCTCCCAGCAGCTCACCACAAGCCCCCACGGTCACGTTCGAAACTCTGGATGATATGATATCATATTATAAACAAGTGACATGAACTTAAACATTGTGACCTGGGTCGTACTGTTGATGGTGCCTGCCTTTCCCAGGGTGCGGAAAGTATCTTTAGGGACTGAGTTGTAACTTTCTCTTCCTGTCCTTTCCCTAGAAGATACAGGTCGGATTTGTCAACAAGGAAGAAAGTGAATGGTACTATGGGAAATCTTTGGCCACTTGGCTGTTCATGTCTTTCTAATTGCTATGGAAACATATTCATCTGTACTTCCATGTAAGCTGTGATGGAGTAGAAATACTCTGTAGCATTTGACACCGCGGAGCTTGTAATCGTGTTTTTTTTTCATACCCACTCCCATGACTTACTTCGATTTAAGGACTCTGCTTTCTTTCCTTCTGCAAATAATAGCACGTAGATGTCTTTTTGCCGAAGATTCAGCTTCCAGATCAGTTGAGGGAGCATCTATCAGTTGGAACTTTTGCCTGTCAAACAGTGGCAAACGAGGGGACACTGTGTGTGGGGCAAAGTAATCTAGTCTCCAAGTGGACCCTGAAACTGGAGCACTCTTAAGCAATAACATGAAAACAATAAGGAAGATCAGAGAGGAGAACTTGATAGTCCAGAAAGGGGAGAAGTTGAAGTCACTAACTTTTATTGTCATCCTATCCTAAGTGACGATTATCATCACCCGTGCTTTCAGTAAGTGTGTATTGAATGACAGGCCCATGTGGGATCTCTTGGGCCTGGTCAGAAAGCGACATGCTCCTTAGCTGGAAGGGTTAGTTTTGCAGCTTGGCTATCTCCGTTACTCCCACTCTAGGCCCTCATTGCTCTCGGGAGCCAAGTCACTTCAGAAACCTGATTGGGATAGATTTGGGCTGGAGTGAGGGGCAGGTAGGGTCCCTTCGCTTTCCTAAGAACAGTTGAGTGATCAGGGCTCCAGAAAAACTACCTGTACCTGGATACCGCCCCTGTCCTCTGCCTGCTACACCTCAGTGCCCTGTTTACAGCTGCAGACAAGCAGTAGGAGTTGGCCACTAGGCCCACAGGGCTCGTGCCTGCGTCCCAGGCCAGTGAGTCCTATAAGAATGTGCTCGAGCAGGTCCTCCAGGTACCCAAAGGAGCCCACCCTCCCCTGGGCTCTGTGATGAGCATGTTTTCCGTGCCCACAGCACAGTGGTGATGGGGGTACCCCTGTTCTCATTATAGATCGTAAATTGGAGCACAGAGAGGGTCAACAACTTGTCTGAGGTCATGTGGTGTTTAAATGGCAGATCTGGGACTTAAACGCAGATTGTTTAGGCTCAGGTTTGCTCCAGACTTAATGCTTTCTCCAGCACCCTCTGCTCTCAGTCTTGTTGCCCCAATATCAAGCAGTATTAGACAAAAATCCCAAATTCCTACAAACTTAACCTCTAAACTCCATATTGAGGAAAAGTTGCCAGAACTATTAATGGTCATTCTGTCAGCCTAACCAGACAAATACCTCTTTTAACAAATATACATTGAAACCAACTGACTTGGCTGCCTTTTTTATAGAAATTGACAAGCTGATTCTAAAATTTATGTGGAATTGCAAGGAACCCATAATACCCAAAACAATCTTGAGAAAGTACAAAGTTGGAAGACCCATACTTCCTGATTTCAAGACTTAACTACAAAGCTACAAGAATCAAAATAATGTGGTACTGACATAAGGATAAACAAACAGATCAATGGAATAGAGTTGGGAGTCCAGAAATAGATCCAAACATCTGTGGTCAATTAATTTTTGACACTAGTGGTGCCAAGACCATCTAGCGGGGAAAGAATCATTTTTTCAACAGATGATTCTGGGACAACTATCTACAGGCAAAATAATGAATTTGGACCTATACCTCATGCCCTATACAAGACAACTCAAAATGGATCAAGGACCTGATAGAACTAACGCCACAAAACTAACCAAAACAGCTTATAGGACAAAAGGAGACAAAAAAATTTTGCAATATTAAAAAAGAAAAAAAAATTAGATATCCTGGAATCAGAAGGAAAACAATACACAAGTATGAGAAAGATGGAAAGAGGATGTATTTATAAGGTAGAGCAAAAGGACTCAAGGAAAATGGTGGAGGAGGGACAGGAAAACTAGTCAGACGGCAATAAGCCGATGAGTATGGGAGCCAGTGGTCATGGAAGAGGCCACCAGAGAACCTTTTGTTGCCCAGAACGCCAGGGGTGGATGGTGAAGCAGTCCGTGCACCACTGGCTCATGGCCACTGTCTGCTAATGACTCTAAGTTGGATTTTCTCTAGGGTTTCTGAGACTGTATAAACCTATTCTCAATACCCGTATAACAGCAGACATTTAATTTAGTGTTGTGTGAGCCCAGTTACATTCTCTTCCATTTCAGAGCCCGAGTTCAAGTGCATGGCCCTGTTTTGTACGAGTGTATCCAGCAGATGGCATTAGAGTTCTTAGACTTCGGATCCAAGCTATAAAACTGCACTGCCCGATAGGAATATGTGAGGCGTTTGTGTCATTTTCAGTGTTCTAGGAATCACATGTAAAAAGTGAAATGAATTTTATTATATACTTTATTTAATTCAGTATATCCAAAATAGCATTTCAACATTTAATCAGTATACAAAAAATATTAATATTTTACATTTCACACACACCAAGTCTGCAAAATCCACTGTGTATCTACTTACATAAATTTTTACCATGGATACTTGATCTGTATTTAGATTTCATAAAATATACACTTGAAAAAGTAGATTCACATACCCAAGTTGTTCCAAACATACTTAACCATGTTTAAAAGTTTGTCAATAACTGAATCAAGTACCAAGTTTTAAATTAATAAAATTTAGTTCCTTAGTCATATTAACCACATTTCAGATGCTCAAAAGACACAGCTAGTGCTACTGTACTGCACAGCACAGCCCTAAATGATGTTTTTATGTGCTCTCGAGTCTGACTACACATAATCCTCCCATTAGCAGTAACTGTAGGATTGACAGATAGCCTCTTCCAGGCACATGCAGCATTCAGGATATTCCTATGGCTGTGTTTAACTTGGGAGCAAGTAGTGGTGAAACCTCTTGTCAGAAAACATGACCACATCTGATTCATGACTAGAGCAAGTGAAATGTTTTGGATCAGAAATGGCTTTGAGTTATTTGTTTTCATTTTCTTCTTTTCTCCAAGCCTTTGTGTGTTGATACAGTTTGTTTGAATTGGCTAAATAAATCATTTTGTTTGCAAAATTCCCAAAGGAGAAACTTGAAATCCATATACATGAGATTCCTGCTATGTTTAGCCATACATATGCCAAAGACTGTGATATAATTTATTTCTTCTTAAAGCCATAATACAGCCCATGGGGTGGTTTTCAACTAACTTTGTTGTGACATACAGATGAGGCGGTAGAATTTAGAATTTGGAATGGGGGTGGGTACTGGTCTTTACAGTTAATACAACATAAAGTTGCCACGCCATATGTGTTTAGTTTCTTTTCAGCCAGTTAATCAAACTAAGTCAGTTTTATGTCAAGCAGTTCCTGTATAAAACTACATGGCTAAAGTAAGTGATGATAATTGAAAATAATTTGTTGACCTGTTGAAAACCATGAGCGAAAATGAAATTCCCCTGGTCTTCCCACCTGTCCATGCAAGCTGGCTGGGTGAAGCATTTTGCTGGTGTAGGTTGTGGCATCTAGCTTAATGTTTAGAGTATGTGTATGAAGGGTGAGATGGAGTTGCGGGGGAGGGGGAGGTCTAGGAAAACCGGAAAATCAAAATAAATTAGGCAGGTGTTCTACTGAAAACCTGTCACCCAGGCCTAGTATTGATCTTCTGTTACTGTGTTTCTTAATCCTGCGCTCTGTTTACATGTTCATGCCTAGTAAATGTGTGTTTATCCCATGATGGGAGTGGTTTAAAATATTACTTCTTTTTCACCCTCCATTTAAACAATTTCTTTCTGTACTGCATTTCTAACTGCCACGTGCTCCCTAACTCTGAAAGCTCAGCTGCTTGGTGGCAGTTTGGCCTGGTTTTACGCATTTTCCCTGGGGTACATTGTATTCTGTTTCCATTTGATCATTATCAGTGTTAAAGTTCCTTGAACTTGAATATGGGGGATAACTTGAGAGAATTGATCCCTCACTCTCTCTCACCCTGCCCCCTGGAGGGCGGTTCCTGCAGAGGTTCCTTTCCAGACATGCAGTCAAGGTCGTTCAGGATTTCTTGTGAAAACCAGAAAACAAGAATGGGCCCTGCTCCCAGGTCAAAAGTGTGTCTCAGAACAGTGCCGCTATCTTTGTAGGGGACCCATGTTTTATGTATTATCTTCTTTCCAAAAATAGTTACCTTTATATCTCTCCTTCCAATTATGATCTGCATAGGTTTTTATGGGATGTGTAATCAATGTGAACATACCATTTCGGGTTTTCTTTTCCTTTCACTTAACATTTTGAAAACAGCTTAGTTATTTTAAATTGCTGCCTAATAGTTTATCAAATTAATATACATCGATGTTAAACACTTCCTCAATTGTTGGCTGGCTGCACTATTTCACTATTAGGAATGAAGTGGTTATAAGCATCTTTTTGTTTCATTTAATCAACATTGATCTTTATCCAAACCTCTTCCCTGTTTCAACTGTCCCCTTGGGCATTACTTTCAGAACTCAGATCACTGGGTCAAAGGGATGATCAGTTTTATGTTTCTTGATGGGTCTTCCCAGGAGGCCTTTCTTAATAAGGGCCTTTGGTACCACAGTAAATCTCCCTGGTGGAGGATGCAGGTGGTTTTTAAGTGAATTCCACTCCAGGAGGAGGGGTGATTGAGGTGACAGTCTCATGTGTAAACCTTACTCTGTAGCAGGCCGTTCAGCTTGCTCGTCTGTGCTGGCCTCAACTCTTAGACCACACTGGATGCTTCCTCTTAGACCACACTGCTCTCTCTAGCTCTGCCCTTCCTTCTCATCGCTAGAATTCAAGCATCCATCCAGAACTGTTGATAAACGAAGCAGTAGAGAGGACAGGTCTATTAATTTTCCCAGTCCCAGCTCCACTTCTTCATGCATCACGTGAGGGCGCATTCTCATGCCTGTCCTAGCCTAAAGCCCTGCCTGCTCACAGGTCGCAGTCACACAGTTACAGCTGGACTGCTCGCTGTGCTTAGCAAAGCGTTTCTGGTTAAAACCAGAGACAGCCAAAACTAGAGAAAATAGCAAAGAAAGCTGGGACCAGATAACGTGAGGAAGCTGCATTTCATTTGTTTTCATAAAGCTTTGTGTACTTGTACCCCAAAACATATTCTGGACCAGTGCCAATAAATGGAAGGAAGTAGGCCCTTTTTTCATCTGTTAAATCTATACCTGAATTTCCCCTCTCAGCTTCGTTCTAGTTTGGTGCACTTGGTTTTCCCAAAAGCTGTTCAGAATTTTTCCCCTTTTCACCCCTGAGCTGCTTGTGCCCTACTGTGTGCGCCAGCAGTTTGTTGTGTCTGTGCCATTTAAGTGCCCTCAGGACCCCTAGGACTGAAAATCCCATTTTACCGTGGGTGGAAATCAGGCTGTGCGGGTGCTGCCCCCTCCTTGGCTAATCCCTCTGGCAGCTGTACATCTGACATACTCCTTCCCACCCCACCTTCGCACCACACTGCCAGCCCCTGGGAGGAGCAACCGAAAATTCAGATGCCTCCTTTGCTTGCAGTCCTTTGAGGGTTTCCCATCACCTGCAGGATGAAGTCCAGGCTCAGCATTTTACACAAGCTCCTCTTAGCTGGTCCCTGACCAGCCCTCCCATGCGGCCCTCCCCAATCCACACTAACCTGTAGCATCATCTAGTTACTCACCAGGCTATTTAAAGCCTCTAGCCTGAACAAAGTCTGTTCCCATCGCCTGGATTCTCTACCTTGTTCGCCAGTCAACTTCTATTTCGGGACCAGTTTCTGTCATTTCCATTGTGCAGCCTTCTTTGACCACTTCACGTAATTACCTCTTTCTACTTAACATTCACTGAGCACTTAACTCTGCTAGGCATTGTGCCAATGCTTTACATGCAGCCCTTCAATTAATACTCACGGTCCTGAGAGGTGGAGATGAGTGTCCACACGGGGCCCTGGAGAACGTCACACAGATCAAATGCCAGCTCTGGGTCACAGCCTGACCTCTGAGCCACCCAGTGGCACTGCCTTCCCCGGACTTGGCATTGTAGCCTGGGGTGGTGTCTCTCCCCTCCTCTCTGTCCTGCTCCTCGCCTGGAACAGAGGAAACAGGCAGCAAATTGTAGAACGTAGGCAGTGCTGGGCCCATGGTCATCATTTCTATGCTTTGTAAGCTTCTTACGAGATCTTTTCATTTCTTTGTGGGTGCTGTTTCTTGAAACTTGGCTTATACGAGTAGTTATTACAATATTATTGACTATATTCCCTATGCTGTACGTTACCTCCCTATGACTGTTTTTATAACTGGCAATTTGAACATTTTAATCCCTTTCCCCTTTTCACCAACTGGCAACTTCTTCCTCGTCTTTTACAGCCTTCAGTGTGACCCTTATGTATTCTATAAGTCAGTTTGTAAGTCTCTTACCTGTTAGTCATTGAGCTATGAGAGGGCAAGGCCCACGTCTCAGTGATGGAAAAAATGAATGAATGACAGAATAGTAATTGGATAACTAGAAAGGAAGGCGTGATGATGTTTCAGCATGGCTGGTTGTCAGTCAAGAATCACATGGGACTGCAAGAAAAGAGATTTGAATAAGGTGGCTTAAAGAGATTAGGGTCCATTCTCTCACGTGAAACAAGTTTGGAGGTAGGTGGTTAAAGGCTGCTATGGGGGTGCTATGATGGTATCAGGAGCCAGACTCTGTTGCTCTCTTAGCTACCTTGACTGCATGGTTTCTGTCCTCAAGGTAACCTCATGGCTCCAAATGGCTGCTGGAGCTGCAGCCATCTCATCCATTCCGGAAGAACAAGAAGGCAGTGGGTAAAGAAAAAGTGTTCTCTCCATGAGGGCAGCTTCCTTTGAAAAGATTTCTCAGGGTCCTACCCAATAGCTTTCACCTTTATCTCATGGGCCAGAATGCAGTCACATGGTCACCTCTAACTGAATTTTAAATAGATAAATATATGGTAACAAATATAGGTTATTTGTGGATTTAACTTAAAATGACATTTTTAAAAAACAGCTTTTAGATCTGAGTAGATTTTTCTCCAAGGAAAATATAAGTCGGCCAATAGCACATTAAAAGAGGCTCGCCATCACTAGTCATTAGGGAAACGCAAATCCAAAGCACATATCCAAACCACTTCACATCCTCTAGGATGGCACTACAATCAAAAAACAAGTGTTGACAAGGACATGAAGAACCTACATTGCAGATGGGACTGTAAAATGCACGGCCACTTTGGAAACCAGTCTGGTAGTTCCTCAAAATATTAAACATTTAGTTACCATGTGACCCAGAAACTTTACTCCTAGGTCTATATCAAGAGAATGAATACATCTGTTTATACAGAAACTTGTACGTGAATGTTCACAGAAGCATAGCCAAAAGGTGGAAACAACCAAAATGTCTATCAAATAACGAACAGATCAACAAATTGTGGTGTAGCCATATAATGGGACATTATTTTACAATAAAAATGAAGTACTAATACCTCCTAACCTCAAAAACAATATGCCAAGTGAAAGAAGCCAGTCACAGAAGGCCACGTATTGCATGATTCCATTTATATGAAATGTCCAGAACAAGCAAATTTATAGAGATAGAAACCAGATTAGTGGTTGCCTAGGGATAAGGGGGATTGGAGAGTGACCACTAATGGGGTGATGAAAATCTTCTAAAATTAGATAGTGGTGTTGGTTGCACAACTTTGAATATACTAAAAACCATTGTACACTTTAAAAAGATTGAATTGTATGATATGTGAATTTTATCTCAAGAAAGCTTTTAAAAATCAGCTTTTATCTGTAAGACATATCTTCAAAATTAACCTCAAAGGAAAGGAACTGGTGGGGGCTAGGGAGAAGTTCCTCAAACCAGTTAATATTTCAAGGATTTTATTTGTCTTCTCTTCATCTGAGTCCTGGCTATAAAAAAAAAAAAAATTGACCCTGCATGGTCAGGGTCAGGTCCTCTGGCTGGCTGCCCAGATGACTGAGATTCTGAGTGGTTTCTTTGTTCTGTAGACTTATCATTTAAAAAACGAACCTATTTTTCCAAGTCTCCAGAGCTGAGGAATAGAGATGCCAGAGGGTCAGCAAATAGTCATAGAAAGCCACTTTATCTGCAAGCCAGCCAGTTTTCAGAAGGGTTTGCTCTATGGAACTTTTGTTCTTTGGAGATTTTGTTGTTGATAGATGGGCAGAGACAGCTCTAGGCAGTGGGGAAGTAGTGTCGCATCTGGAAAGGCCTCTGTGCCAGGAGTCTGCAGACAGACGACTCCTGACCAAGAGCTGTCACTCTAAGCCTCTGATTCCTTATCAATAAAATCAGAGATAATAGCTTTCTCACCCCAGGTCTGTAAACCCTGAGCGTGTATACCAAGGGAGCAGTGCTGGAATGGTAAACTTGGGGTCACTTCAGGAGACATGGTTTGAAAAGTGAAAGAATGAAGATTTTCTGGCAGGAGAAGATGGCCATGGACATGGTAGGGAGTGGTTGCCAGGTTGAAGGTGATAGAATTGGTGGTTAGAAGGCTCTGGGAACAAGGATTGACAGAAGGCGCCAGCCCTTCCTCTGCTCTAAAGACCAACATTCCTAGCAAGTATGCTCATTGGGGCCATTTAAGTCAGACAACAGGGAAGTTCACTGAGAATGCATGGAAATACTAGCAAAGGTGATCAGAGGGGTACCCCGCCCTCCTGCGCTCTGTTTCCCTTAGATCAGCCTTTCCTATGTGTTCTGGAGTCTTGAGCAACTTTTATAGAGCTTTGTATTCTCACAAAGCCCCTCAGGAGTGAAAAGAAAGAAATCATCATTTTTGTGTAGTGTAAGATCAAGAAATGACTTCGTATCTTTGTAAATGTGTTTCAGATTGATATATGTATATATATAGACAAGAATGCTATGTCCTTATGGTGTTCATTTTGATCTGATGAATGAAACTTCCAGATCTGATTACAAAACCTTAGAAGTTTATTTGCAGATTTTTTTCTAGCCATTTTGTGTTCATCAAATTGTTCTTCACATTCCCTCTCTTCAACCTGTGGTCTATTTTTGGTATAAATTAAGAAGGTAAAAATAAAACACAATTTAGAAGCATGTCAGAGTACAAACCACCTAGTGGCATGTAATAGTGTTCCCCTGCCCCAGGCGTGAGTACACGTATCTGCTAACCTCACAGCCAAAAGTGGTCACTTGATGAGCACTCAGAACTCTCAAGAAGTTCTGTTAAAGTGGGGAAATATTTATTATAGCTCATTGGTTTTAAGGTACACATTCCCCCCATTTTAACATCTCTGAAATTGTGATATGTCTTACAGTCAGTAGCATCTTACATTGATTTTTTCTTGTAAGATGTTGTATTAGTTACGTTAAATCTTAGATTTGATGAAATGTGGCAAATGAGATTAGTCATATACATGTTGAGTTGAATAATCCTGTGCCCATCCTTGCGCTGCAGTCAGGAGCGTGCACACCCAGGCGGCTTACCCCTTCCTCCAGAGAGCCAGTGAAACGTCCTTTTGTTTTTTGCAGGTTTTTATTCATAGACCACAAGCAGATCTTCCATCTTCAGATCTCTAACTACAAAAGGTGCTGTGGAGCTTTCTCCCTTCCCCATGCTTTCCATTCCTCCAGCCCCTGGGCTCCCTCCATAGGTACTCAGTTTGTGTGTCTGTCCCTGGAACCATTTCTGGAACCTGCTCATCCCTAGGCCCTTTCCAAAGTGACTCACTAATGTGGGTCTAGCTGAGGTCTCTCAAGGAAGAAAAGGGTGGAGGGGCATCCCTTTGCCCTACTGTGGAGGGAGTGACCCGTTGTTTCCTTATCCTTCCTGGACAGGAGCTGCTGGCTCAATGACCTATCAGGGCCATTTCAGCACTTCCATTCTGTCTGTCTCCAACGCTTCACCTTAGGTAAGAACCTTTGCTCTCAGTCACCTCTCAGGGTTCTCTGACTCTTTACAGCTGAGATGGACAGTATCACCTAGCAGTACGCACTCTCTAGCGACATGAACAACTTCAGGAGTAACCGAGAACTGTACCTGCAGTACACAGCCAGGGCCCCCGCGCTCCTGGCCCACATCTCCAAATTGCTCACCGTTTGCCGGAGCGCAGGCATTGCTGTCCCTAAGGGCATCAGAAACATCTTGGAGTTCACTTGGGAGGAGCTCATCTCTGACCCCATGGTGCCTACCCCCTCTGACATCCTGGGCCTGGAGATCAACATTGGAACCCCACCCGTGCTGCCTGTGGAATCAACCCCTGTGCAGGCCCCCGTCCAGAAGAGGCCACCACCACCACCAGTACCACCACCATCCATGCTGCCCGCACCCACTGGGCCAGCCAAGTTTTCTACCCACTCTCGTTCCCTTGGCCATCGGGCGCACTCCGGCCAGAAGACCCTGCACAGGTTCCAGCGGCAGTCTATCCACCTGCTAACAGAGCTGCTCGCCCTGAAGATGAAGGCCATGGTGGAGTCCGTGTCTGGTAAGGCTGGCTCATCACATTCTATTCCGTTTTCTCCTGGGCACATATCGAGGTCCTTGTCTGGAAGCATCAGCCCCGCACTGGGAGGAAAATGAGTTGTTTTGATGATTAATAGGTGCCAGCCCCCTGGACATCACAAGGCGCTTCGTGGAAGCCAGCCAGCTCCTCCACCTCAATGCCAAGGAGATGGCTTTTGACTACCTGATTGGCACAGTCGGGAGAAGTGGCTATGGTGTTGGAGCAATGGGGAAAGGTGAGTACCTGAGCTTCAGCCCTGAGATGAATATTCAAACAATACCAACCAGAGTGCAATGGAAAGGTCAAACCCCCAGTTTAAACGTTTGACATTTCCAAGAGTTGAGGTGGATGTGGGGTGACAGAGATTCTCAAATGCCGCAGGTGAGTGTAAACGGGTGCATTTCCCGTGGAGAGCATTTGGTGGCATCTGGGAGGTGGGAGAGTCTTTAGGCTTTTACAACCCAGCAATGGTCTCTCCCAGGTCATTCCCTAGAGCTTGCTTCTCAAACTATCTGCAGTGAAGGAACAATCTGTAAATTTCTAATCTCTTGTGGACTGACCCTTTTAAAAATGTGCTAAAGATGTCATGGCAACATCCAATTGGTGCAAAGTTTCTAAATGTCTTTCTCTCAGTTAGTGTACTCGCTTGGTCATGGCTTAATGTGGGTTCGTACCTGTCCACAGGCCACACTTGAGAATCACACTGGGCATATGTGTGCAAGAAGTCATACCAGAATGTTTATTGCAGAATCGTTGGGAGTAGGAAAGAAGATTGGAAACACCCTAAGTGTCCACCAACAGGAGAAAAGTAAATTATAGTCTATTTAGACAATGGAACAAAGTGAGAAGTGAAAATGAATCAAGCACTAAAGCACATATATCAATAGAGATATATCTCAAAAGATAGTGTTAAACAACAAAAAAGCAAGTTATAGAGGATGTCTGGTGTGATACTATTTAAAGTTTAAAAGATTGCAAAGTAATGTTGCTTATGGGTACATCATACGAAGTGCAAGAACAAAAGCGTGAAGGGGAATGATAGATGCAAAACTGGAGGACGTGATCTAGAATGGCGTGGAGGGAATGGATCTGGGAGACCCAGTGATTCAGTCATATCTATAATGTATCTCCTAAGTAGATATACATATTCATTTTGAATGCCTATAAGTCCTCACTGTTAGGAGGTTTCACAGGGAAGCATAAAAAATGTATACAGTCGTCCCCCTTATCTGCATTTTCGCTTTCTGTGGTTTCAGTTTCCCGTGGTCACCACAATTTGAAAATTATTAAATGGAAAATTCGTAAGTTGTAAATTGTATGCTGTTCTGAGTAGTATGATGAAATCTCACGCCCTCTGGCTCCATCCCACCCAGGACGTGAATCATCCCTTTGTCCAGCGTATCCACTTTGCAGACATTCCCCGCTTAGTAGCATCTTGGTTATCAGACTGACTGTTGTGGAATCACAGTGCTTGTGTTCAAGTCACCCTTATTTTACTTAGTAAAGGCTCCAAAGCTCAAGAGTAGTGATGCTGGCAATTCGGATGTGCCAAAGAGAAACAGTAAAGTACTTCCTTTAACTGAAAAGGTAAAACTTCTAGATTTAATAGGGACAGAAAAAAAATTGTGTGCTAAGCTCTATGGTAAGAATGAATCTACCCATGAAATTGTGAAGAAGGAAAAAGAAATTCATGCTCATTTTGCTGTTGCACCTCAAACTGCAAAAGTTACGGCCACAGTGTGTGATGAGTGCTTAGTTAAGATGGGAAAGGCATTAAATTTGTGGATAGAAGACATGAACAGAACACGTGTTCCAATTGATGGCGACGTGTTGCTCCAGAAAGCATTGAGCTTATATGAAGACTTCAGCAAGGGATCCCCTGAAATGAGTGACACGGAGCCATTTGTTCCAGGTAAGGGATGGTTACCCAGATTCAGGAATAGGTTCGGACTGAGAAATATAAAAATTACTAGAGAGAAAGAGAGAGAGGAAAAAAAGAGAAAATAGTCACATGACTTTTATTGCAGTGTATTGTTATATTGTTCTATTTTATTATTGTTGTTAATCTCTTACTGTGCCTGATGTATAAATTGAACTTTATCAAAGGTATATATGCATAGGAAAAAGCATTTTGTGTGTGTATCCTCAGTTTTAGGGTCTTTGAACGTATCTCTTGGGGCTACTGTACCTCAACCATCTACCCTCACCTATAAAATCCGCACCCATTTATCATCTCTCCTATCCACTGAATGTTTGTCAGGCTTCTCTTGATGGTCAGAGGTTAAACATCTGATAATAATATACACATACAGTGCACATAAATTGCATAGTAAAATTGCAAACTTTGGGGCGGGGGGAAATGTGTATTCCATGAATCCGTGGCAGTGATGTGAGAGAGCTGCTGGATTCCCATCTGCGGCTCCACCACCGATGAGTGATGATGTGGAGCAAAACTCGTTAACCACTGAAGACAGGAAGACCATCCAGGGTAAAAACTCCATGGAGAAGGATGGTTCGGGTATCAAAGGATTAGAGCTAAAAATCGATAAAGCTCTTGGATCTTTTTGCGAAAGGCAAACATGAAGGGACTCATGTTTTATTGCTATCCTACACCATTCAGGGAAAAAAAGTACACTACCTCAAAAAAATGGGCACAGTCGTTTTTATTTCTTATAAAAATTAGCATTTCTTATAAAAATTAGCATATCAATGCATTTTTGTTAAATACAAGATAAAAGAAGGTTATTTTGATCAATTTTGTTTTCCTTTTCTAAGACAAAATCCCAAACATTTTCCCTATACTAATTACCATGAAATGAAGGTCTCTGTTTGAGGGGAATTTATTCTGCGCTGGTTCTGTTCAGGAGTAGCTATGCGCTGGTCACACAGGTCTTTTTAATGCTGTAACTATGGATGCAGATGGTTACCAGCATACATGGAATTCTGCACCTTCTGTTCCAAATAGGGCTTAGAAATCCATCTCATTTGGGAGGACTGCTGCCTGTTGGTCTGTTTATGGGTAGGAGAGTCCCATGGGGGATGTCTTGGTAGCCCTGGCCCAAGCACCCACCCTCAGGCCCGCCCATGGTGCTCTCCCACCTGGATATTATGTTCCCTCACCTTGAAAAGGAACGGTTGTTACCATTAGCACTTCCCCTCATGAAGTGTTTAAGCTTCTTGCAGGATCACAGACTTTCACCTGTGATGCAGTGGCTTCTGGGTGTCCCTCAGGGGTCGTGGTTAATCTAGTGGAAGAGAACTTGGGAGAGCTGAGCTGAACTCTGGAGAGCCTTTTGGTGATTTGGGTGTCCTGCTGCGTTAGTGGAGAGTAGGCAAAGCTCCCCTCCGTCATACTCCTCAGGAAATCTCTCTCACTCGTTGGCACATCTGTTCCAGACACTATTCTTTTTAAACAAGCTGAGAGTTTGAAAAGAAAATCTAAATGACAAAATATAAACGAAGGAGCTATCCATTTCTTTTGGTAAAGAATTCATTTTAGAAGGAGTTGAATTAGCTTTCCCAGGGCAATAAAAAGATGCAAATTCTGTCAATTTATTTTGTATGAGTTTTGCTTTTCTAGACCATCTTAGTATGTGAGGTAGACCAAAGCTATAATGGAGTCTGGAGTATTCTTCTCTTGAAGCTATAGTCAGAATATACCTCTTCCACGGTATCAAGATTATTTGTGTGTTTTTTTATGTATGTTTTAATAATATTTCCATCAACCAAAAGATTGGTTCCAGCCTTTTCTCCTGTCCTAATACCTATTAGTCCTGGCTTGGCATGAAAGAAAACTGCTCCTTGATTTTCAGTTGATGGCAATATTATTAAAACATACGAAAAAAAGAAAACAA
Organism: Rhinolophus sinicus; assembly: GCF_036562045.2. Lineage (NCBI taxonomy): Eukaryota > Metazoa > Chordata > Mammalia > Chiroptera > Rhinolophidae > Rhinolophus > Rhinolophus sinicus. The sequence goes on from NC_133759.1 coordinate 40,184,470, forward strand.
ATAATCTTGTCATCTTTACATATAGCTATTTTTCTTTCACTTCTGCAGTTTTCTTTGTGGTTCTCTATATGTATATATGTATGTGTAAACATGTATGTATATATAATTTTTAAAAAAAGAATAGTGCAATTTTCTATTTCTCAGTTTCCTTTACTTAACAATCACAAATGTTTTCCATCATGGCTATTACTTTGAATAATTTTCATTTTGAGTGAGCATAGATTCCTTCTGATGTTTATGTTCTAAAACTAACCAAATGATTAGGTGTCCAGATTTTTTGTTATTAATGGAATATGCACCATAACAGGCAACTTTATGTACATCACTTATTTCTGTTTTATGGATGATTAAGATTGATTACCCAGGAGAGGGCTTATTAAGGTAGAGGGTCTCAATATGTATTTAGCTCTTGTTAAATATTGCTTTCTTGATAGATTTTTCTCTACACCAGCAGGATTGACTAGTTTTATTCCATCTTTACTAGCATTGGCTATTGTTAGTTCTTTTCTGCTCAGTTGGAAGGTATTGAAAATTATTCTAATTTCAATTTTTAGATCACTGGTGGAGGTGAGTGATTACGTGTTTCCATCATCTAGTGTGCAGTCTCTGGTTATAATCTTTGTCTATTTGTGAAGTCAGGTTTACCATTTTCTTTATAAATTTGAATGAGCCGTGTCAGTGAATGAAGTGCTTAACATTTCCTAACAATTTCCTGCCTAACCAGTGAAATGACTATGTTTGGGGGAAGAATAAGGAAAGGATTTAATGAGATGTGTGTAAGAATGATCAAGATTTTCCACAAGTGATGTTGGTGCTAACTTTTAATTCTTTTTTTTTTTTTTTTTTGACTTTTAATTAAGTGGTCAGATAATCAAATGATTCTAACAAGACAGTGTGATTCTGTAAGAGATTGATCTAATTGTTGAAGAAGTATCTGATTTCTGTGGCTTGGTTAAGGGAAAATAGATGGCTCTAAATTTCCTTCTAGCTGGCTCTGTGTTTATTCTCTTGACCTCATGCACAGTTGTACCTACATTTGCCCTTCAGTGACATCACTTTTTATTTGTTTGCTGCTCCCTGCTCCCTGTTCTGGTGTCATTTCACTCTTGAGAGATATTGGAGGAGGAAGGGAGTGCTGTAGAGAGAAACCTTAATTCTCCTTAATTACTCTGAGCCTGCTTGTGTATTTAAAAGTTTTTTTTATTCCAAGATTCCAAGATGTGGTTATTTTGTACAACAGGGCATTTTAGAATATCTGGTCTACCATACTGCTAGAACAAAAAGTCTATATTCCATTTTTGGTTAAAAAAAGTTTAAAAATTGAAAGAAGAATCCCTCCCTTTTCTACTCCAGAGTCCTTCATGACTCCCTCAGCCATGGGAGTGAACTCACCTTACCAGCTTATCTATGAGGCCTCAACTGGCTGTCTGAGCTTTTCCCTCTCAACTGGAAAGGAAGCCAAGAAGAAAGCAGGTAACCGTGGTTCCCAGCAAGACCTCTTAGCCCATCTGTGGGAGTAGAGGTGGGGGTGGGGAGAGGGATAGAAGAGTCCGTGTTTAGGTCAATAGCATAGTTTCATTCGGTTTTCTGATAGGAAGGATGCACAGCTGCCCTGGCTGTCAACAGAAGCTACTGACACCGATTCTTTCCCATAAAGCTGATGCATCTCAACCTAGTCACTCCACAGTGCAGTCTCATCATTTGAATGTGTACATGCCCCCCATTTGTTGGGATGTGGTTCTTCTCACCTGGGACAACATCCCTCTCAAACCCACATTTCCATCCCCTCAGTATCTAAACTTCACCCTCTCTGCTCAGAGGGATCTGTGTTGCTCTTACTCACATAGCAAATGGGGGAACCAGTATCTGGAGAGAGGTATTTGTATACCAAACCTAACAGTGTGTCCTAAATGGGGCCAGTTCATGCGGGCAGAAAACAAAGACATAGAGAGCACTCCTACTCCACTGAAGAAGACACACAACAGAAGGAAAGGCTTAAGGGAAAAAAATAGGTGGCAGATGAGGCCAAACAGTATATCAGTGACCATGAAACCAGACCTCAGAGGGCAGATAAGTTGGGCTGGAGAGAACATGGTAAGGCTTCCTCTGAACTTCCAGGCCACTCCCCTCCTCCATGGGCTTTGATGGCAGTGGTGGAATAGGGTAGGTAGGGGAGGACTGCATTTGAACGAGGTGATGGGAGGATCGACATAAGGTGGGGATGCTCAAAGACTGTCAATTGATTCCCACAGACACTGGAGGTAAGGCTGGAAGTTGAGAAGTTTGGACTTTATTCCTGACCCTGTCCCTGGCTGGCTGTGTGATTTGCATTCCTCCAGGTCTCTCTCTCCATGTCAAGCTGATCCTATATCCTTTCAGTTAGTGAACAAATGTTTATTAAACAATTGCTAGTTGTTAGTCACTGTTCTAAATGGCAGGGGTACACATGTGGACTCTAAGACAAAGAATGCCTTCCTAACGGAGCTTACATTCTCATCTTCCCTGCACAGAGTAGATTTAGATGGCCCCTCTCGTTCCTCTGGTTCCTTTACTTCTGTTGATGCTTTTTCTCTCACCGTGGTTCAATAATTTATAAGTAACTGTGTATACTATCCTGCCCAAGAATGTCCCAGTTTGTGCTTATTGTGCTGGCATAACTATTAATTGTGCACACTTTCATCCTAAAAAATTTCCCAGTTTGGACAGTGTATTATAGAGTAATTCTGGTTTTAAGTCACTTTGGGTTTGGGACCTCCACTATCTGTTCCATGCACATGTTCTATCACATGTCACCAGCTGGCCCCCTTTGCAGTTGTAGGGCAGATAGAGCAGAGAGGCTCCAGGAGTTGGACCTATTTCCTGAGGGGACAACAGTTATTTCTGGAAAGTAGCCCAACTTTGCAAAAACAGAACTGAGAGAAGTCTGTCAATAGTAATTCCTGGTTGGAGCAAGAGGTTGTCACTCTCAAAGACCCAGGGCAACCAGGGTTAGACTAGACATGGATGCTCAGGCAGCATATATTCCAGGAGGTCATCAAGCTGGTAACTGGGCCTCAGGGTCAAGTTTCTGGTCTCTGATGGCAGGAAGAATTGGGGAAGGAACCAGGAACCACTCAGGGTGACAGATACTAGAGATGGTACCCAAACACTAGCCAGAAACCCCAAGGCTTGGCTGACAGTGAAGAAAACTATTTCTGAGACCCTCAGGGCTCAGTTGGAGCCTGAGCAATACCCTTGGCATGAAGCCAGATTTTATTCTTGAAACCAAGGTGAAGTCAAGCCTGCATATATCAAGGGAGAGCATGTGACTCCAGCTGATTGGGTGGTAGAGGCTCACAGGCAGGCAGGACCTGAATAGATGCTTCTGGAACTTCAATCATAGAAGATCCACCTGTACGATTTCATGTCATCACATCCTCATACCACCTAGCACTTTCCACAGAAGATAACTGTGAAAATAAGTGCAATAAGCACAAAACATTGTCATCCACAGTTTTGAGCAGGCAGAAGAAAGAATCAGAGAACTTTAAGATGGGACAATAGAAATTACTGAGTCTGAAGAACAGAAAGAAAAGATTGAAAAGAAATGAACAGAACCTAAGGGACCTGTGGGACACCATCAAGTGGAACAACATAAACAATGTGGGAGTCCCAGAAGGAGAAGAGAGACAGAAAGGGTCAAAGAAACTATTTGAAGAAATAATGTCTGAAAAATCCCCAAATTTGTTGAAAGACATAAATACAAACATTGAAGCTCAATAGACCCCAAGAAAGATGAACTCAGAGACCCACACCAATACACATTATAATGAAACTTTTAAAAGACAGAATCTTGAAAGCAGCAAGAGAGAAGCAAATCATTATATATCAGCAGCCCTCAATAATATTATCAACAGATTTCTTATCAGAAACTTTGGAGGCCATAAGTACTGGGCTGATATATTCAAAGCACTTAAAGAAAAAAACTTGTCAATCCAAAATTTTATACCCAGCAAAACTGTTCTTCAACAGTGAGCAAGATATTTAAACCTTCCCAGGAAAATAAAACTTGAGGGAGTTTGTGACCACTGGACCAACCCTGCAAGAAATACTCAAGAGAGTTCTTCAAGATGAAATGAAAGGACACTAGACAGTACCTGGAAGCAATATGGGGAAATAAAGCTTTTAATAAAAGTAAATACATAGGCAATTATAAAAATTAGTAGTATTGTAACAATGGTCTGTAACTGCACTTTTCTTTTACATGATTTAAAAAACTAATATATTTTAAAAGTGTAGAAGCTAGTATTATTGTAACTTTTGTTCATAACTCCAAATTTTGTTTTCTACATAATTTAAAAGACTAATGTATTTAAAAGATCTGCTAGTTTATGTTTTGGGGCACATAATATATAAAGAAATAATTTTGTTACATCAACAACTGAAAGACATAGAGACAAAACTGTTGAGTAGAGTTTTCATAATGTTGAAATTAAGCTAATAAAAATTTAGAGTGTTACAACTTTAGGATGTTAAATGTAATCCCCATGCTAACCACAAAGAAAATAACTATAGAATATACAAAAAAGGAAATGAGAAAGGAAGTTAAACATCTCACTCCAAAAATAAATAAATAAATAAACAAACACAAAGAAGACAGTAATGCAGGATTTGAGGGACAAAAAGCTATAAGGCAGATAGAAAACAAAGAGCACAATGATAGAAGTAAGTCTGTCCTTATCAATAATTACCTTAAATGTAAATGCATTAAACTCTTCAATCAAAAGACAGAGATTGGCAGAATGGATAAGAACACATGATTCAATGATATGCTATCTACAAGAGACTCACTTGAGATCCAAAGACACAAACAGGTTGAAAGTGAAAGGATGGAATATCTGTTCCATGCAAATAGTAACCATAAGAGAGCAGGGGTGGCTATACTAATATCAGACAAAGTAGACTTTAAGTCAAAAAAAGTTACAAGAGACAAAGGACACTGTAGATTAATAGAAGTTTCAATACAGCAAGAAGATATGACAATTATAAACATTTATGCACTTTTAATGACAGACCATCGAAATATATGAAGCAAAAATGGACATATTTTTATTTATAGTTATAAATGCTTACATTAAAATACACGAAAGATCTCAACAACCTAAATTAAGGAACTAGAAAAATAAGAAACAACCCAAAGTTAGAGAAGGAAGGAAATAATAAAGATTAGAGCAGAAATAAATGAAATAGAGAATGGAAAAATATATATAGAAAAAACAAATGAAACCAAAATATGATTCTTTGAAAACATCAACATAATTAACAAATTTTTAGCTAGATCAACCAAGAAAAGAGAAGACTAAAATAAATTGAAAATGGGACACTACTACTAATTCTACAGAAATAAAAAGGGTTACAAGAGAGTATACTGTGAACAATTGTACACCAACAAATAGGATAAAGTACCTAAAATGGACAGATTCCTAGAAACATAAAACCTACCAAGACTATCATGAAGGAATAGAAAATTTGAATAGACATAAATAGTAAGGAGATTAGATCAGTAATAAAAAAAAAAAAAACACTCCCAACAAAGAAAAGCCCTGGATCTGATGGCTTCAGTGGTGAATTCTACCAAACATTTAAAGAACCCATGCTAATCATTCTCAAACTTTTCAAAAAAATTGAAGAGGGAACACTTCCCCACTTATTCCATGAGGCCAGAATTACCCTGATACCAGAACCAGAACAAAGACACTACAAGAAAACAAAGCTGCAGACCAATATCCCGTATGAACATTGATGCAAAATTCCTCAACAAAAACTAGCAAGCAGAATTCAGCGGCATATTAAAAGGATTATATACCATAATACCAAGAGGGATTTATTCCTGGAATGCAAGGATGGTTCGACACACAAAAAACTCAATCAATTGTAATATATCACTTTAACAGAATGAAGGAAAAAACGTATATGATCATCTCAATTAATGCAGAAAAAGTACTGGAAAAAAGTCAACACCCTTTCATGATAAAAACACGCAACAAACTAGGAATAGAAGGAAACCACCTCCATGTAATAAAAGTCATATATGAAAAACCCATAGTAAACATCATATTCGATGGTGAAAGACTGAAAGCTTTTCCTCTAAGATTAGGAACAAGGCAAGGATGCCTGCTTTTACCACTTCTATTCATCATAATACTGGAAATTCTAGCCAGAGCAATTACACAAGAAAAGGAATAAAAGGCATCCAAATTGGAAAGGAACAAATAAAATTATCTCTGTTTGCAGATGATATGATCTTACATGTAGAAACCCTAGAGATTCCACCAAAAAAAAACACAAACAAACAAACAAAAAAAACCCACAAAAATAAAAAAACTGTTAGGACTAATAAATGAATTCAGCAAAGTAACAGGATAAAATCAACAGAGAGAAATCAGTTGCATTTCCATACATGAACAATATACAATCTGAAAAGAGAATTAGAAAAACAGTTCCATTTACAGTAGCAGCAAAAAAATAAAATACTTAAGAATTAACCATGGAGGTGAAAGAATCGTACAATGAAAACTACAAAATATTGCTGAAAGAAATTAAAGAAGACATAAATAAATGGAAACAACACATCCTCTGTTCATGGATTGGAATACTTAATATTGTTAAAATGTCAATTCTACTCAGAGCTATCTACAGATTCAATGTAATCCCTATCCAAATCCCAATTATGTTTCTTGTAGAAATAGAGAAACTCATCCTAAAATTCATGTGGAATCTCAAAGGACCCCTGAATAGCCAAAACAATCTTGAAAAAGAACAAAACTGGAAAACCCACAGTTCCTGATTTCAAAACTTACTGCAAATCTATTGTAATCAAAACAGTGTGGTAATGGCATAAATACAGACATATAGACCAATGGAATAGAATAGAGAGCCCAGAACTAAACTCTTACTTATGTGGTCAAATAATTTTTGACGAGGAGGCCAAGACCATTCAATGGGAGACAGGACAGTCTTCAACAAAAGGTCCTGGGAAAACTAGATATTCACATGCAAAAGAATGAAGTTGGACTCTTACCTAACACTATATATAAATATTAACTTCAAATGGACCAAGGCCCTAAATGTGAGAACTGAAACAATAAAACTCTTGGAAGAAAACATTAGAGAAAGTTTTATGACATTGGATTTGGCAGTGATTTCTTGGATATGATATCAAAGACACAGGTAACACAAGAATAAATAGACAAATTGGACTTCATGGAAATGTTTCAATTTTGTGCATCAAAAGACACTATCCACAGAGTTAAAAGGCAGCCTACAGATTAGGAGAAAATATTTGGAAATCATATTAATATATCTGATAAGGGATTGATATGTAGAATATGTAGAGACCTTCTAAAACTTAACAAGAGGGGACCGGCCTGGTGGCTCAGGCAGTTGGAGCTCCATGCTCCTAACTCCGAAGGCTGCTGGTTCGATTCCCACATGGGCCAGTGGGCTCTCAAACACGAGGTTGCCGGTTCAATTCCTCGACTCCCGCAAGGGATGGTGGGCTCTGCCCCCTGCAACTAAGATTGAACACGGCACCTTGAGGTGAGCTGCCTCCCGGATGGCTCAGTTGTTGGTTGGAGCGCGGGCTCTCAACCACAAGGTTGCCAGTTTGATTCCTCGAGTCCCGCAAGGGATGGTGGGCAGCTCCCCCTGCAACTAAAATTGAACACGGCACCTTGAGCTGAGCTGCCGCTGAGCTCCCAGATGGTTCAGTTGGTTGGAGCGCATCCTCTCAACCACAAAGTTGCCGGTTCGACTCCCGCAAGGGATGGTGGGCTGTCCCCCCTGCAACTAGCAACGGCAACTGGACCTGGAGCTGAGCTGCACCCTCGACAACTAAGACTAAAAGGACAACAACTTGAAGTTGAATGGTACTGTCCACAACTATGATTGAAAGGACAACAACTTGACTTGGAAAAAAAGTCCTGGAAGTACACACTGTTCCCCCAATAAAGTCCTGTTCCCCTTCCCCAATAAAATCTTTAAAAAAAAAATAGTTAAGATGCATTTTTATTATGTGTATTTTACCATAACATAAAAAAAATGGCAGTCTAAGTCTCAGTGAATCTACACTACCCTCTGCAGAAGGCCTCAGATTAGCGAACATCAGAGAAGTGTTGCAGCTGATTGAGACTTCTTGTCTTTAATCAGAAATATCAGGAGGGAATCACTTCAATATCCACAGCAGGCACATCTGTGACCACCTACAACCAGGCCGCCCTTGGGAAACACAACTGGATTCATCACTCTAAACAAGTCTGTTTCTGACACACACTTAATTGACTCACAGAGTGATGTCTCTGTTTTATAAGTGACCTTGTGAAACAGGGATTCCTGTCCCAAGGAAGTATAAATAATTCCCCCAATTATTTTGACTCTCAGGGGATGCTGCTCTCCTGCTCTCCCCCAGGAGAAACCATTTTCTAAAGCCCCTCCCTAACCTCTTCCTCTCCAACTACAGGCAAATCAAAAATTTTAGAAGAGATAACCACATCATCGCCTCAACAAGGGATGAGAACCTCTGCCTCTGGCAATGTGGAGTTCAGCGACCCCTGCCCTGAGGCCCGAGAGAAGCTGCAGGAGATGTGTCGCCATATGTGAGCACCTCAGTGGTTGGGGACTGATGGGAAAGGAGAGCATGGCTACCAGTAGCCTGTATGTGCATGAAGGGGAAATCAAAAGGGTCTGAGCTATGCTAGGAAGTGCCAGCTACTGAATACCCCCAACATCAGTGACAGGGTGATGTCCCGTCCCCAGTCCTTCCCACTCACAATCCTTTTCAGTCCTCATATGACCTTATGAGAAAGACAGGATTTATACCCATTTTGCAGCTAAGGAAGCTGAGACAGCCCAAGCAGGTGGATAAGGCATTGCCTGAGGTCCCACAGCTCAGTGGGCCTGACCCCAAGGCATTGATCTTTGCCTCCTCACCAGTGATACCCCTTTGCAGGACTTCTTACAGTTTATAGCCTTTGTGCCCTGAATGTTTCTTTCTTAACATAATTTGTCAGAGTTCTCCTAAGAAAGAGAGAGAGAGAGAGAGAGAGAGAGAGAGAGAGAGAGAAACACTTCTCAAAACAAACAAAAAACATTGACATGGATGATTAATGATACTAGGTTGGTGCAAAAGTAATTGTGGTTTTTGCAATTATTTTCAACCTTTTAAACTGCAATTACTATTGCACCAACCTAATATTTATGACTTAGTGGGTCCCACAAGTTCCAGAAAGTTAAGTCTACATTTCTCCGAATACCCAGACCATGGGCCTTACAGTATTTAAAACCTAGTCACATCTAAGCCATATACGTCTTGGGCCCCCTGTGCCGTGGAGAATTATTGCAGCTACAGAACATGGGTAGAGGGCAGCCACCAAGTTCTGCCCCTTCCTGTGACATTCTGGAAGGAAGCTCTCTTTCCCTGTCACCTCGGGACTGGGGGAGATGAGCAATTCCTCCTGCTCTCCTAGGTCCCCCTTTTGTACACAACCCCACTCCATGGGTCTTCCCCTAGCACTAACGGTGGAAAGGACTGGTCTCAGAGGGGTTCTGGGGCCTTCTCAGTTTTCCTAAAAATACTACCTTTAAGGATGAGGGGTATGGAGTGGGAACAGGTACTTTTGGGACAGGGAAATGGGATGGGAATCTTGGGAGCTGGGGAGGGGCTCTAGAGAGCCTTCCTGGTGAGTGAGGGCCACATGGCTAGAAGATATGTTGTTCTCCTTCCCTGCAGAGAAGCCGAAAGGGCCTTGTGGAAAGGGAGGAATGTCTTCTACCCCATGATCTTACGCTACTACAAGGCAAAGATACCCTCTCATCCCATGTCGGCTCCAAAAGGGGACTCTCAAACCCGAAGCTCTCATCACGCTCACCCTCTGGGTGTTCGGACTTCCACTCCCACCCCTAACCAGCCTCCCCCCGGCCGGCACTCTCAAGAGTGGAAGAAACCCAAGAAGTCCCTCAAGTTGCATTATACCTTCTATGATGGGACTTCCTTCGTTCAGTATCCTTTTATTTGGTGCTACCCTTTCTCCCCAGCAACTCAGCCGCAGAGAACTTCCGGGCTGGAAAAACCTGAGTATTTACTTTGGCTTTTCAGTTGATTGTAGAAGCCTGATGACAGGTCCTGCAGGGCATTAAGAGTGTGTCCAGGTCAGAGACGGCTCCCTTTGGAGAAAGGCTGGTGGGAAGCAGCGGATCAGGAAGTGACCTTGGACCCCTGTGTTCCTTACAGCGGTCCTGTCACCCACTAGAGCTGGACTAGACCCGAGATACCCAACCCATTTGGAAGCAAGGCTGAGGTCAGAGAGGGCGAAACACTTCTTCCAGGTTCTGTAGTCTGAGTTGGACGAGATGTCAAATTGGGGAGACACTAAGCCACTCATTCCTGTCCCTTCATTGGAGGAATGTGTAGGGTGACTCAATCGATGTCACAAAAGGAATTTGGTTCCAGAGCCAGGCCTGGGCTCAGGGCTGCCTCACCTCCATTTAGGGCCCTCTCTTCAGCACCATTTTTTGGCTTTTGAGGATTGTTTTCTCCAGCAGAGAGAGAAGGATAGGGAAGATGGAAGGGGGTTGATAAAAACACTGGGCACTCAGTATCCGCTCCCTTTCGAGGGTGGTTCTCTGAACTATCAAACAAGTGGCTCAGACAGGCCTTTCTGGCAACAGCTCCCTTCCCCTCATTTGGCCTGTTCTCCACTGACCAGGGAATTTAGAATTTCAGTGCCCTGTCAAAGGAGTCCTATTGTTTCTCTGACTGTAAATTAATCTAGTCGTCACACTCTGCTCGGCCCTGCTTCTAACTAACGTGCCCTGTGACACTGAACACAGCAAACTCCTTCCAAGGTAGCTGTTGCTCACTGTGGGTCATGGGGCTTCCCCCTTTCTCCTTTTCTGACCCTATCCTGCATTACAAGGGATCATCCCCCTGAGCTCCTCATGAAGCTGTTTCTGGGAGTTAGGGTGCCATCGGCAGGACCAGAGATGGTAGACAAGTGTACAGTAAGGCCCAGCACCAGCCTGCGGGGATCCGTGTTCTCTCACCTCTCTCACCTGGATGGGGCCACCTGAAACCTGCAGGCTGTCGCTACTGGCGTGCTTGACTTATACCCCGACAGTGATCACACCCTGGCAATTAATGTGTTTCCTCTATGGGAGTCCCAAGAGGTCTGGGTTCTAGGTCCAGTTCCTCTTGGCGACTGAAGAAGAGATTCTGTGCTCAGATGGTTAAAACACATGTGCAGCCAGTTGGATGCCTCTTGAGTAGAGAGAATGCTTGGAAAACACTTCCCTTGCCTCCTGGCTTCCACAGAACAGTGGGCTCAGCAGTCGCTTCTGTTTTCACAGAGGTTACTGCAGGAAGCGCTCAGGTAGAAATGATATACCTGCCCTTGGGATACTAAAAAGCTCCAAGCCCTGATGGGTGTGCCCTTGTCAGCACCAGACTCCAGAACCATCCCAATATTCATTTCATTTGGGTTATCAGCATCTTCCTGGATGTCTTCCCTCCATCACTGATTCTCCCATCAAACTTCCCTCAAAGACTTTTTTCATATGAAGATACAGACTCATCACATTAAAAAGCAAACCTAGATCACTATGTGCTGTACTGTGCTCAGCACTGTTCCTTTAGGGATTTGTTGAGCATTCAGAACCATTGTGTGAGGTAAGCATTTTTTTTAATATGGTAAATGCACATAACATAAAATTGACCATTTTAACCATTTTGAAGTACACAATTCAGTGGCATCACTATTTAGTTTGAGGACTTTCTCATCGCCCCAAAAGGAAAGCCTGTACCTGGTAAGCAGTCACTCCCCATCTCCCCTCTCCTCCCCTACCTGGCAACTGCTAATCTGCTTTTCACCTCTATGCATTTGCCTATTCCAGATATTTCATATAAATGGAATCATACAATATGTGGCCTTTCGTATCTGGCTTCCTTCACTTAACATAATGTTTTCTAGGTTCTTCCACATTGTACAGTTGACCCTTGAAAATCGCAGGTTTGAACTGTGCGGGTCCACTTATATGTGGGTTGTTTTTCTGTTTGTTTGTTTTCAATTGACTCATGCAGTTCCATTGGTCCTGCGCTGTTCGGTTGACTGAAGTTCAAACAATGTTGTTCAAGGATCAAGTAGCGGTTGGGAATCCTCGTTCGTATGTGGAAGGCCAACTTAATTTACGTGCAGATTTTCGACTGCACAGGCCGTGGGCACCTCTAACCCCCACATTGTTCAAGAGTCAGCTGTAGTAGACATCAGTACTTCATTCCTTTTCTTAAAAAAAAAATTGAGTGAGACTCACATAGCATAAAATTGCTCTTGTTGGTGTGTATATTCAGTGGCATTCAGTATATTTCCAATATTGTGCAAACACCACCTCTTTCAAGTTCTGAAATCTTTTTGTCACCCCAAAAGAAAACTCTACACTCACTGATCATTCACTCTCCATTTCCCTCTACCCCCAGGCCTGGCAACCACCAATATATTTTCTGTCTCTATGAATTTGCCTATTCTGGACATCTCATATAAATAGAATCCTATAATATGTGGCATTTTGTGTCTGGCTTCTTTCACTTAACATAATGTTTTCAAGGTTCATATATGTTGTAGCATGTGTCAGAATTTCCTTCCTTTTGTGGCTGAATAATATTCTATTGTGTGGATATACCACTTTTTATAATTCGTTCTTTTGTTTATGGACATTAGGTTTCCACCATTTGGCTACTGTGATAATGCTGCTATGAAATTCTTGTATAAGTTTTTATTTGCACATCTGTTTTCAATTCTTCTGGGTCTATACCTAAGAGTACAATTACTGGTCATATGTTAATTCTATGATTAACTTATTGAGGACCCTCCAAAATGTTTTCCACAGTGGCTGCACCATGTTACATTCCCCCCAGCAATGTGTGAGTGTTCCAGTTTCTTCACTTCCTTGACTATACTTGATATTTTCCAATTTTTTAAAAAAAATCCAGCCATTTTAAACGTGTGAAATAATATCTCATTGTGGTTTTGACTTGCATTTCCTTAATAATTAATGGTTTAGAGCATCTTCCTGTGATTTCTTTGTAGAAATATATATTCAAGTCCTTTGCCCATTTATTGTCTTTTTTCTTTTGAGTTGTAAGAGTTTTTTATATACTGTGGATACTAGACTCTTATCAAATATACGATTTGCAAATACTTTTTGTCTTTTCACAGTCTTGATAGCATCTTTTGGTGTACAAAGTTTTTAATTTTGATGAGGTCCTGTTTTTCTGTTTTTTGTTCCTTGTGCTTTGGTTTTCATATCTAAGAAACCATTGCTTATTCCTTTGTTTTCTTCTAAAAGTTTTTATTGTTATAACTCTTACATTTAGGTTTTTGATCCATTTTGAGTTGATTTTTCGCATATTGTGTGAGATCAAGTTTCAACTCCATTCTTTTGCATGTGATAACCAATCGTCCCAGAACTATTTGTTGAAGAGACTATTCTTTTCCCCATTTGAATGGTCTTGGTGCCCTTGTTGAAAGTCAATTGACTATCAATGTTTCAGTTTATTTTTGGACTCTCAGTTCTATTCCAGTGATTTCTATGTCTACCAGGTGTGACAATTAAGTTTGCGAACTTTTGCAACAATGTTGCTAAACTTTTTTGATATTAGAGGGATTATTCATTATGAATTTGCACCAACTGGACAAGTAGTTAACCAAATTTGCTATTTGGAAGTGCTGAAAAGACTGCGTGAAAAAGTTTGATGACCTGAACTTTTCGCCAACAATTCACAGCTCTTGCATCACCAGTTCACACAGCACTGTGTGTGAGGGAGTTTATAGCCAGTAAACAAATAACTGTATTGGAACACCTTCCCTACCCACCTAATCTGGACCCAATGATGTCTTTCTTTACCCGAAGATAAAGGAAATATTGAAAAGAAGATAGTTTGATGACATTCAGGACATCAAGGGTAATATAACAATAGCTCTGATGGCCATTCCAAAAGAGAGTTCCAAAATTGCTTTTAAGGGTGGACTAGGCACTGACTTCCTAAGGGGAGTACTACAAAGGTGACCATAGATAGTCACATTCAGCAATGAGGTCTGTAGCACTTTTTCTAATAGGATGAGTTCATGAACTTAATTGTCCAACTATATTATTATGTCATTACCACACTGTTTGAATTATTGTAGCTTTGTAGTAAGTGTTGAAATCAGGAAGTGTGAGTCCTTTAACTTTGTTCTGTTTTCAAGGTTATTTTGGTTATTTAGGGTCCCTTGCAATTCTATATGAATTTTAGGATCAAGTTTTCTATTTATGCACAAAAGATTGATGGGATTTTGATAGCGATTGCATTGAATCTGTAGATCATGATAGAGAATATTGACATTAACAATATTAATTCTTCTAATCCATGAATTCTAGCAACAAATTATCTGAAATGCTGTATGTGCAACAACAATAAAAAATAATGAACAAAAGAAAATGATACTATTTATAATAGCATCAAAAAGGATAGAATACTTGGGAATAAATTTAACCAGAAAGGTATAAGACTTGTTCACTGAAAACTATAAAATATTGTTGAAATAAATTAAAGAAGACTAAAATGAATGGAAAGACATCCTGTGTTCATGAGGGACAACTGATTGATCTTGTATCCTGCAACTTGTGTTGATTTTGTGTTGATCTTGTATCCTGCAACTTTGCATGTTTCTAGGAATTGGTCCTTTTCAACTAGGTTATCTAACTTATAGATGTACAATTGTTCATATAATTATGAACAATTTCTGTTAGGTCATTAGTAGTGTCTCCACTTGCATTTATAATTTCAGGAATTTGAGTGTTCCTTTTTTCTCAGTCATTCTAGTTAGAGTTTTGTCAATTCTGTTGATCTTTTCAAAGAACCAATTTTTGGTTTTGTTGGTTCTCACTTGTTTTTCTCTTCTATATTTTATTTTTCTCTGCTCTAATCTTTATTATTTCCTTCCTTCTGCTATCTTTAGCTTTAATTTCCTCTTCTTTTTTATAGTTCATTAGGTGGAAGTTTGGGTTATTGATTTGAGATCTTTCTTTGCCTTTAATATCATTATTTATAGCTATAAATTTCTTTTTGAGCATCGCTTTCACTTTATCCCATAAGTTTTGGTATGCTGTATTTTTGTTTTCATTTATCTCAAGTTTTTTTTTTTTTTCAGTTTTCCTTGTGATTTCTTTTTTATCCATTGGTTGAGTGTGTTGTTTAATTTCCATCTGTTTGTGAATTTTCCGGTTTTCCTCTGCCAGTGATTTCTAATTTTGTTCTGTTGAAATATACTCTCTGGTTATAATCTTTTAAAATTTATTAAGATATGTTTTGTGGCCTAACATATTGTTTAAACCAAAGAATGATCCCTGTGAACTTGAGAAGAATGTATATTCTGCTGTTGTTGGGTAGGGTATTCTGTGTCTGCCTGTTAGGTCTAGTTAATTTATAATATTGTTCAAGCCTTTTATCTCTTTATTGTTTTTCTGTCTAATTGTTCTATCCATTATTGAAAATGAAGTAGTGAAATCTTCAACTTTTATTGTGGAAGTATTTATTCTTTTAATTCTATCCATTTTTGCTTTATGTATCTTGAGGCTCTGTTGTTAAGTCTGTGTATATGTCTACACTTGTTATATCTTCTTGAGGCATGACCCTTTTCTCAATACACAATGCCCTTTGTCTCCTATAAAAAATTTTTTATTTAAACTCTGTTTTGTCTGATATCAATATAGCGAACTCTGCTCTCTTTGGTTTCTATTTGCATGGAACACCCTTTTCCATTATTTCAATATCAACCTAGTTGTTTCTTTGGGTCTAAAGTGAGTCTCTTGTAGACAGCATATAGGTGGATTATGTTATTTTTTTAAAAATCCATTCTGTCAATCTCTGTCTTTGTTTGCAGAGTTTAATCCATTTATATTTAAAGTAATTGCTGATATGGAAGGACTTAATCCTGCCATTTTGCTCTTTGTTTTCTATGTCTTATATCTTTTTGTTTCTCAGTGTCTCCATTACTGCCTTCTTTGTGTTTAATTGACTTTTTTTCTTTTTGGTAGCATGCCATTTTGATTCCCTTCTCATTTCCTTTTCTCCTTATTTTAAAGTTATTTTCTTAGTGGTTACCCTGGTATAGTGGGCTGTGTAGTGTCTGTCAAAATTTTTTGCTCACCTGAAACCTCACAAGTTTGTGACGATATTTAGAAATAGGTTATTTGCAGATATAATTATTAAGTTAACATACAGTCATATTAGGTTAGTGTGGGCCCTAATCCAATGACTGGTGTCCTTATAATAAGAGAAAACAGAGGCATTAAGGCCATGTGATGACTGAGATAGAGATCAGAGTGATGCATCTGTAAACCAAGGAATTCCAAAGATTCCTGACAATCACTAGAAACTAGGAAGAGTCAAGGAAGGATTTTTCCTCAGAGCCTCCAAAAGCATAGCCCTATCAACACCTTGATTCCAGACTTCTAGGCTCCAGAACTGTGAAAGATTAAATTTCTGCGGTTCAAGTGACCCAGTCTATGGGACTTAGTTACAGCAGCCCAAAGAAACTAATACACTTGAGGATTACAATTGACAACAAACTAGTTTGAATTAATACTAACTTAGCCTTAACAGTACACAAAACTCTGCTTCTATACAGCTCCATTCCTCCTCTTCTATGTTATCAGAAATTATATCTTTATATATACATTTATGTCATTAATGTAGATTTACAATTATTATTTTATGCATTTGTCTTTTTAAATCATGCAGGGAAAAGAAGGAATTATAAACCAAAAATACTATAATACTGGCTTTTATACTTACTTACATAGTTCCTTTACAGGTGTTCTTTTTCCTTTGCATGTCTTTGAGTTATTGTCAAGTGTCCTTACATTTCAGCCTGAAGGACTCCTTTTAGCATTTCTTTTTGGTTACTTTTTATAATTTATGTTAATGTACTTTTTATCAGTTGGTGGGAAAGGATTAACAGGGTGGACCCTAGTGCCAACCACTGAAATTCTTTTGTCTGGGACACTTCTGAAATTCCTGCAAACAGAATGATAGCTGCCCAAACCATATCACCCTTAATTGAGACCAGTGCTTCTTGGTGCCTCCTTAGTAGGAAACAAACAGGGTGACATTGACTACTTTCCTAGATTGGTCAGAAGGGGTGGCAACCTGACAGCATTAGAAATATCTCTGGCCTCAGAGTTGGGATACTGGCTCTGCCTCTTCCTTGTGGTGTGATGTGAAGCAAATAATTTTTCTGTACCTTGGACTCCTCATCTGTTGGGTGAGCAACTCATCCTTGTTTGCCCAGGACTTTCCTTGTTTTAGCAAGGAAAGTAATGCATCCCAGGAAACCCTTCAGATGCAGGGAAATCCCATTCATCTGTGAGATGGAGGTAATAATACCTACCATGGGGTTGTGAGGAATAGACAGAAGGTACAGGGAAGTGCTGGAGGCATTGTTGGTGTCACGTCATTTAGTTGTTACTTATGCAAAGTGTAGGGAGGGTCTTTGAAGACTGGGAATGGTGTACCATTTAGCCAACACTTTGACTTATAGACTTGCTGTTCATGGGGCACCTGAGAGCAGAACCTGGAGAGTTTTTGTTTTTTTTGTTAGTTCTACTTAACCATATCTGCCAGCTATCCTTCTGGAAACATTGCCGTGTGTCAGATTCCCACGTGCTGCAGAGGGAGAACCATCACCTGCCTCTTTAATGACACACCCAACTTCTCCTTCCTGGCCCTGTTCAATGCTGAAGGCCAGGGCTGTGTTCACTACAACCTAAAAGCCTGGTGAGTGGGTTGGGGAAATTCTGGCCCCATGGAAGTATCTCTGAGCTTCCTCCAGAGGCCTGGTGGCAAAGGGGGGTACAGAGGTGGCAAGTAGGAGTCCCTGGGAAAAGGAGAGGCGGGACAGTATCCCGAGGTCTAGGAAGGTAGTGAGACAGTAAGACAGGAGTCCTGCCCTCCAGGAGCTCGGAGGTGCTGGAATGTAGGTACTTTGAGGCCTGTCCTTGCTGGATCTATGTTATAGCTAATGAGAATGGCAACTCTAAGTCCTACTCCACTTGTGTCCCCACAGCACTAAGATCTTGATTGTTGACTATTTTCATAGAAGAATTCCTTAGTGGAGAGGTGTTTCATACCAGGAGAGAGTAAACGAGAGGCCATGGGCACCACTTCTGTGGGGATGTTTTAAGAGAAGCACATATTTTTGCCAGCCAAAAGTTGATTTTGTCTGGCCTTTTATAAGGAGCTATTCTTGGAAGAAATGACTTACTTTCATATTATAGATGTGATTCCCATTTTGGTTCCTGCGATCTTGTATACTCAGTCTCCTGAGCAACAGGGCACACATTCCACACTATCCTCCTTGGATTTGACCTAAGCCTCCATCATCTCCCTCAGTCCTTCCCTTCCCAACAGTTTCTCCAAATATTATTAACAGGTGTGAAAGGGCCTCAGACTGTACTAGGTGGGGGAAGTGAGGCTACCTGCAGGACCCCATGCTTCCTCCAGTTGGGGCAGAGTCTCAGAGCCCTGCCTGCCTACAGCCTATAGTGATGAGGGCTTCCTTCAGGGGCCTGGTGGCAGCTCCTCACCGCTGTATCTCTCCTAGTTGCCCGTTTGTCTTGATCTTGAATGAGGAAGGTGGGACCACCAATGACTACCAGGGCTACGTAGTCCACAAGTGGAGCTGGACTTCCAAGACGGAGACTTTGCTCTCCCTGGAATATAAGGTAGGGTGGGCAGCACTGGTGGGGCAGCCTTCCTGGGATGCTCAGCATTAAGAGCCAGAGAGCCACCTGTAAGACAGGAGTCCACCCTCCAGGAGCTTGTAATCTCATTCAGAGGTTCCCAAGTTGGTGGGCAGTGGTCTAGGGCTGGCTGAAGTGAACTTTTCACCAGCCTACAGCAACTGTTGGCTGCTACACTGACCTTTCTTGGTAATATCTTTCCTAGGTTATTTTATTATTAATATTATTACATTTTGATAGGTTAAATGTCTTTTATTTTAGGAAGTAACCATAATAGTAATTGATAGTTTTATTTTTAATGCCTACATATCGCAATAAGAAAAGTTAGCAATTCTATGTTGGTTGCTGCAGTATTTGTTTTTATAACTTTACTATCTGCAAAGTGAAAAACTCTGGGAGTCAAAGGTGGCTTATGTACACAAACCCTTTTTCCGTTCATTGGGTCATTCAGACAGCCATTCATCAAAGATTTATTAATTTATCATTTAATGTTAAATTAATGTTAAATAATAACTTAATAAATTTAATTTTTAATAAAGCAATTAAGTGTGCTTGTCACTTTAAGCCTGAGTTTCTCATCCTTAGCACTACTGACATTTGGGGATGGATAATTCTTCGTTATAATTATCACCATCCCATTAGAGGCCAATAATTTAGCAGCATCCCACTAGAGGCCAATAATACAGCCCCTCCCCCAGGTGTGGCAACCAAAATATATCTCCAGACATTGCCAAGTGTCCTCTTGGGGCAAAATTGCCCCTGATTGAGAATCACCCATCTAAGGGATAAAAAAATAAACAAAACCCCTTGAGGAACTCAAAAGTCTGGGTGGGGGCTAATAACACATGGTAGAGAAGGATAAGGGCTGTGAAAGAGGGACAAGCTCATCTGGTTGGGGTTCAGAGAAAGATCAAAGAACATAGACTCCACCCAAAGTGGCATGAGATTAAGAGCCCCACGTTCGGGATTATGGACAGAAGCACTCTTGGGGTGCATGTTGGGGCTCAAGCACCCTACCCCCACCTCCTGTTTTATGCCCTCCTTGTTGTTCCTGTATATTGGCCACTGCATTCTCATCCTGATATCCTGATTCCCTTAGATCAGTGACGTTCTGCCCAGAAATATTCAATCCTTGAACACTTCCCAACCTTCCTACTCCCCTCTCTTGGCCAATCCAAATTTTTCCTCCTTCAAACCTCTGCTCAGACTTCTCCTTCTTTGTGGCACTTCAGCCCACACCATTTCTCTCTCCTCACAGTGTCCACAGCCTGGATTAGTCATTTGATGATTTGTCGTGCAATGAAGATGTTCTCAGCTCTCGTTGCACATTAGAATCACCTATGGGGCTTTAAAAAACTGTAGATCCCTAGGCACAGCCCCAGAGAGATTCTCATTCAGTTGGTCTGTTATGAGTTCTGGATTTTTGAAGTTTTCCCAAGTATATCTGATGCTTGTCCAGATCCAAGGTCCTCAATCGAGGGGTGTATTGAGTTGTTGCCTTAATATTTAACTTTTTGTAGCTTTAAGAAAAGTTTATAATGCAAGAAGACTATAAATTGGTTTCAGGCAGGCACCATGTGTTATGTGTCAGTGTGGTCAAGTGGATAGACAACTGGAATGAGAGTCTGAGGAGCCAAGTACTAACTGTGCCAATTTTTCCAGACTCTGGCTGTGCAGCTTTGTGAAAATCTCTCAGTTTCTCTAAGCCTTGGTTGTCTCACCTATACAAAGTGGGTCACCAGACTTGTTCTCTTGTCTCACGCTGCTTTTGTGAGATCTAAGTGAAATAATGGAGGGGAAGGTGCTTTGACATCACTAAAGTGTTTTAGCGATGTATTTCAGTTCCTTGTTCTCTTTTTTGGAGCTGCATACAGAAATGCACAACAGGGCCTGGTGCAGTCGGGTGGCCTGGAAGACAGGGTGGCCCTTGTAACATGAGTATATATGCGTATAATTCACATAGAGAGAAGAAGGAAGGCGGAACATTTTGGGTAGAGGAAGTAGCATCTGTAAAGACTGGGGTCGAGACTCAGTGTGGAATTGTTCAAAGTTCACAAGTGTCTCTTGTGAAAGAAATGGAGCAACAGGGCACATGTTGTGGGATGGAGGTGAGAGGTGTTGGATGTCAGGCTGAGGTATGTGCATGCTGTCTTGGAGGCTGCAGTGGCCAGTTCATTTTTACCCAGATATTTAGCGTTTTCAGGTATTCATTCCTCCCTGAAAATCCGTTTTCCTTTGGTATCATTTCTCCTCAGCCCAAAGAACTTCTTTTAGTGTTTCTTAAAGTGAAAATCTTCAGGCAACAAATTATCTGTTTTCTTTCATGTGAAAAAAAGAATGTTTTTATTAAAGGATGTTTTTGCTGGAATTGGAATTCTGGGTTGACTGGTTTTTTTCTTTTCTTCCAGCATTTAACGATGTTGTTTCACTGTGACCTCCATAGTTTATGATTAAAAGTTTATGATCACTGTTCATTTTCTCTTGCTGCTTTCAAGATGTTTGTCTTTTCTTTGATTTTATAACTTTGAATATGATGTGTCTAGTTGTTGTTGTCTTCCTATTTATTCTGTTTGGGATTTACTGAGCTTGAATATGTAAATGCATGCCTTCCCCAAATTCAGAAAGTTTCCTGCCATTAGAAAAAATGTGTACTTCAATCCCTCTCCTTTTCTTCTGAGGTTACAAATTACATGTGTTTTAGACCTTTTAAGATTGTCCTAAAGATCCCTGAGGCTCTGTTATTTTTTGTTGTTTAAAATTTTTCTCTTTTCAGATTGGATCATTTCTATGGATGTATCTATAAGTTCATTGATTTTATCCTATCATTTCCATTCTGCTTTTACATGAATCCTGTGAAATTTTTAAATTTCAAATAACATTTTCAGTTCTAGAATTTCTATTTAGTTCTTTTCCATATTTTCTGTTTTTCTGGTATTTCCTATATTTTCATTCAGTATAAGTCTTTTCCTTTACCTCATTGAATAGAATTAAATTAGCTGCTTTAAAGTCTTTGTTTAATAATTTCAATACATTGGTCATATCAGATAGGATTGGCCTCCATTGATTGTTGCCTTGAGAATGGCTCGGATTTCACTGGTTCTTTACATATTGAGTAATTTTTGGATTGCTGACATTGTGAACGTCATGTTGTGGAATATCTGAATTCTGATGTATTTCTCTGAGGAGTGTTGATATTTTTGTTTTAACAGGCAAGGAACTTGGTTAGCCTCACACCACAAACTTTTCTCACCCGCAGTGGGCAACAAATCTCAAATCTCAGTTTAGCTTTTGTATTTCCCTAGCTATAAGCTATCTTGAGTCTGCTTTGCTTATACATAGTTCAGAGATCAGCTAGAGATGTGGACGGTTTATTCATAGAATTTAGGGCTCTATTTCTCCGGATCTATCCATTCTGGAAATCTTTCCTTGCTTTTCTATGACTGTAGTTTCCCTGGGTACTGTCCTTTGATTCTTTGAACCAGAAAGATGGTGGAGTTTAGGCTATGACTGTGGCCTGTCTGCAGGCTAAACCTGTAAAACAGAAACTCATCCCATGGTGGTCCTTTTCTTTGAGTTTTGAGTCTTCAAAACCCGCTTATTCTTTTTAAACTCTTCATAGCTTTAGGTGGGGTTGTGTTTTTTGTTGTTGTTCTTTTGTTTTAAACCTCTTAGGATCTGATTCAGCTATACTGGAAATAGAACCAGCTGGTTAGTTTTTAAGCTGAGGGCTGTCATGCTCAATCCAGTATTTGTGTGGAAGGTCTCACGGAGAGGGAAAGATCAATGGCTAGGCTAGTAGAAAGACTAGTTAGGGGTTACTAGCAAGACCCTAAATTATTAAGAGTAGAAGCAATATTTTTAAAAGGAGCCATTTCAATGAAGGAATTCAGTGGCATTTAGCCATGGGATGCATGGGATAAATGAAAGGAGGAGGGAATTATAGGTGACTTCACAATAGAGTATGTGTCTGGGTGGAAACAGAAAAGTTTCTGGAAAGGTCAGAGATCAGTGTTTTTAGTGTGCTGATTGGGTTCAATGGCCATATCTCTCCAGGCTGTTGGATCCCCACTTAGGGTGAGAGATTGGAAATGATGGATATATATATCTAGGTTGGCTCGTGAATTCCTAAGATGAACAGTAACTGAATTTGTAGAACATCTGTATTTGGGGCATTGGGGAGAGGAAGAAAAACCACCCAGGGAGCAGGGATAATAAAAACAGCTGCACCATGCTAAGCCCTTAGCATGTTTTATCCATGAAATCTGCTCAGTTCCCTAGGAGACAGATTCTATTATTGTCCCCAGGCTCAGAGAAGGAAACCAACTTGCCTGACATTGCCCAACTGGTAAGTGACAACACTAGGATTTGAACCTTGTCCAACTGCAGTGCTTGGGCTCTCAACCACGGCTCTATTCTGCAGCTCTCCAGAAGTAGAATTGGAGAGGGTAGGGTTTCTCTTAAGTGAGAGTGATCAACAGCTTTGAAGATGTCAAAAGACTTGGCAAGAAGACAGCCAGGGATCCAATGTTTTCGGGGTACTGGAGGGGACTGGCATCCAGACCGCAGAGTGTGAGGTAGGGACTCAGTGATGAGGGAGTTGAGTGTGGACCTGTGGCTAACAAGTGCAATAGGAGAAGGAAACGGAAGGAGCAAAATGGAGTGTGTTTTCTTGGTTGAGAGGAGTCCTGGGGTGTGTGTAGGTCAGGGACATTGAAGACGGAAGGAAGCATCAGCACGCAGCAGCCTAGGGCTTCAGTCTCCTGGGCCTTGGGTACGAACTGTGCAGACATAACTGCACATGTGAACCATCCAGGAGCCCTACATGTGAGTTGCTCTGCCACATCTGACAATACCTGTTCATGTTTGGTACGGGCCTTTACTTCCATAATCTTTATCTCATCTGAACCTAATATTAGCCTTTCAACTATTTCATATGGAAGAATTTGTTCTTCAGAGAGGCTCAGTGGCCTGCTAACAGAAGGCAGGACTGGGAATCACCCCTCGTCCACAGAGTTCTCAGTAAGGAGTGAGTTGCTGTAAGGGCAACTCCCTGTGTTCCTGTCTGGGACCACTACGTAGAAAATCCCACCCTTTTGGAAGTGGTGAGAATGTACTTCCTGTGGCTCCTCCTCAGGGGAAGAATGGTGACATGTTTGGTGACTGTAGGGGAGGGGACTGAGCACGTGTGGCTTGGCCCCTGCTGTGTTCCCTTTCGTTATCTGCACCCCCTCCCCCTGCCATGTCATTGGCTTCCCAAGGCCGCTCTGTGTGCTGTAGAGCAAAGCTCACAGTCAGATCTGGTGTCTGGGCGGACACACCGTCTGATTCAGGGATAGTGTTGGCCTCTGAGCCAACCTGCATCCCCACCCAGTTCTACCAGAACTAAAGCTGACTCACTTGCCAGACTCCTGTGTCTCTTTCACAGTTGGTTCCAAGCTTGGGTTGGAAAGGGAAGGGGCAGGGATAAGAAGGCATTAGTTACTTTTTCTGCTAATCCCCCAAAGAGAGACTCGAGTTCTTCTGTCTTCTCCCTGAAAGCTAAATTCCAACATAAGAATCAGAAAAATTTTACACCTCCCTCAGTCCCAAGCCAAGAGGGGTTTTGTGCTTTGTGGTGGGTCCGGAAGGGGGGTGTATGTGTGTATATTATGTGGGGGAGATGATAGAAGCAGGGGTCGGCTGAGTCCTGGTTTCTTCATCTGCAGGTGAATGAACAGATGAAGCTGACGGTGCTGGGACAGGACTCCATCACGGTCACCTTCACAGCCATGAATGAGACAGTAACACTCACTGTGTCGGCCAACAACTGTCCCCACAGGGTAGGACACGATAAACAGGTAACGCAGACCAGGCACCGAGGCCCGACGCCGGGGTGTCTCAATGCTTTTTCTCCTCCTACCCCCACCTCCCACCTGCACCCCATTGAAGACCCTCCCTCTTTCTCTGCCTAATGGATTCCTACTCATTCACAGCCTGACCTTAGTACCTTCTCTGTGAAGCTTCTATCAATTAGGAGTCTTTCAGTTGTGACAGAATCCAGCGCGGACTGGCTTAGGCATGGAAGGAGACTACACTGGCTCAGGAAACTGAAGTCTGTCAACAGGCAGCTTCGGCATGGCTGGAGCCAGACGCTCCACTGATTCCATCAGGTCTTCCCATCTCTGGACTGTGCTTTTTGATTTTGGCTTTATTGTCAGGGAGTTTCTCCCTGTGGTGACAGGATAGTCAGGAGTATCTCTGGGCTCATTCTACTGCCAGCTTTGGTCTCCCCAGGAGCAGGAGGGCTTCTGTTTCCTCAGTGCTCCAGTAGAAATGCCGACACCAGCATTATTGGCTCTTTTCATGGCCCATGCCTGAAATGTTCCTCCTGTAGCCAGGAGCATGTGTCACTTTCACGACCAGGCTCGAGTGTCACATCCATCCTGGGAGCCATGGGGCCCTCAGCGCCAGTTATAACACCTGGGCAAAGGACGAGACAGGAGTGTTTTCCTAAAGGAAAGTCACGGTGCTATTACCAGAAAAGGGAGAGAGAATGCTGGACAGAATGACTGCCAGTGTATGTCTCTGTCACTCCCTTACCCATCTCAGGTAGGGTATGCTTCTCCCTCTGCCCAGCCCTCCCAGCTGTGACTCACCATCATTCTAGCCCTCCTTTATGTACAAGTCAGGTTTCTCCACCAAACTGGGAATTCCCTGTGCTTCCTATGATGGCTGTTGTCCCAGGGCCCAGAACAAGGGCTGCTTCAAATTAAGTACTTCCTAAATATTTGTTGGTGGGTGAGAACAGGCAGACTGGAAGGCCAGTGCTCCATTCGCTGGGTCTTTATGGATCCTACTATGTGCCTGGTCCTGAGTCAACACTCCATCTTTCTCATTGGAGAAAGATGGAGAGGAGGAAGGGGACATAATCCCTGAGGAGCTTATAATCTAGAAGAGGGCGGTTGACATCCACCGTGAGACTGGGCTGCCCAAGGGCTCATTGATGATTGATGGAGCAGGTCACTTGCATCGCACACAGAGCACGTTGCTGGGATGGGCTCACTCTGGAAGGTTCCATGAAATAGGAGCAGGTAGACCATTCCTCTCGGTTTGCACAGGGCCAGTCCCTGTTGACACCTGTCAGCCTGGAGGAATTATTAACAGCACCCCCCTTTTATTCTCAAAAGGGTCCCGTTTGGATGATCAATTATATGATCACCCTGAGCAAGACTCTTGCACTGTGGGGGCATTGCCACCACATGCCACAGGCTCACAGACTCATAGAGCTGACAGAGCCCAGTGTCCTCACTTTACATGGGGACACGGGAGGCAGTCATTTGTTAGGGACCCATGTTACCTGAACAACAAGGTATACAGAGAACATCTGTGTTTCTCCTGGAGAAAAGCGTTGTACCTATTTTTCCCATTGCATTTTCATTTCAGCAGCATTTCCATTTCATCAATTCATTAACTAATTCAGTAAACATTTATTAGCATCTGCAGTGCGCCAAGCTGGCGTCTGAGGATGTAGAAATGAAAGAAGTCTCATTCTCTCCAGTCTCTGAAATACTTTCAGTCTAATGGAAGGGGCAAAATTATCAGTACCAGTTGTATTCCAGCTTGATGGGCGTGGTGCGCCAGAGAGAGGAGCTCTGAGGGAAATGCCAAGGTTCATTAAAGGGGGTCTCATAAGAGCGCCCAGGGGTCTCAGATGCCTGTGACTTCAGCCTGTACTCTTACTTCAGAGAGCAAAATAACCCCAGGATTTTGAGTCCGTCTGGGCCGAGGTGAATGATCCTGGTTGTTGATGAGTCCATCCGGTTAATTTCATTCCATGCTGTTCCTCTAAACGTCAGTATTAAGTGACTCAGTATATATGAGGTCACATGTATGTTTCTTGAAAACCTCTTTAGACTATGTAAAAAAAAAAAGTGTGTACTTATTAAAGGCAATAGATACTAGAAAATTATTCTTTCCCATAAAATTGCAGTAATGCTTCACTTTCCTGGAAACCTCTTGTCTGGTAATCTCTGAAGTTTGGAACACGGCTCACAACCAGGACATAAGCAGCTAAAAACCCCCATGAATAGCCAAGAGAAATCACTTTAGGTCCATGAGCTAAATATGCCCCCTGGGCCAAGGAAAGCAATTTAGTAATTCAAGACTGATTTTTTTCTATCCTAAGTGAAACCTTAGCCAGCTAGAACTAGAAGTCCAGAGCTGTGCTGTCCAGTATGGCAGCCACAGGTTGCAAATGGCTATTGAGCACTTGCAGTGTGACAGAGATGGGTCAAAGTGAAAATACATGCTGCATTACCAAGACTTAGCATGAAAAGACAATGTATAATTTCTCCTTAATCACTTATTTTGATTCCTTGTTGAAATCATATTTTTAAATATCGGGGTATATAAATATGTTATTGAATTAATTTTACCTCTTAAGAACAGTTTTAATGTGGCTACAGGAACATTTGAAACTACACCTGTAGCTCACATTGTATTTCTACGGGACCATGCGGGTCTAGGAGAAAGAGTCTTTGTAAGAGAAGCTCCCAGTGTTGTAGAGGCTGGAAAGTTATTGAAAAGGACATTGTAACTCAAAAAGCACCACTGTCTTGGGGACATTAAGTATAGGGATAAACAGACATTGAAACAGCTTCTAAACACAGCAGTGTATTCTAGACGACAGTTACTGATGTTGACCAAGAAGGTTGACTTGCCAAAAAGCATCCAGGTTGGAACCCCTTCTGTTTGAGAACGCAGGGAAGTGTACTATAATTTACAACTTTCTAACTAGGTAAGTAACAGCAAATGAAGAAAGATCAGATTTATTGTAGCTAACAGGATTTCCAAACATTGACCTTAGCTGCCAAATTAAGCATCTTGAGATATTTTACACGAAATCCTTGAGACTCAGAGAATTGCCTCCTGTTGGATTCTTGGACCATGATAGCTGTAAGAAGCCCCTGAGAAAATTTGCTGAGTGTGGGGGCTGGCAAAGAGCCTCCGCTAGGAAAAGGCCGTCGTGCCTTGGGCCAGTCCCTTTCCTTTCTGAGCCTCAGTTTCCCCATCTGTATCATGATGTGTAAGGGCCTACTCAGCTTTCACACACTCCCATCCTAAGACTTCTACAATGCATTCAACTACATCCTGTGCGTGCGTTTGGGGCTAGTTATCACTCATCAGCAAAGTCCATGACAGTCTAGAAAAGCTGAGGGTGGGAGATCGGGCAGCCTCTTCCCTCAAAGTCCCTGTCACTGGGAAGCTTGTTAAATGGCTTCCCCAGACACCCATCTCCCTGGAAGGAGAGCGGTAGACAGAATGGCAGTCCCAGCTTTTACGGCCCTGTGGCCAGGCTGCTCACTAAATATTTCTATCAAGGCAGCACTTTGAAAGCGAGGCAGTGCCTCAATTTAAATGCTTTATTAGCCCAGAGTGCCACCTCAAATCCTTTTCGGAAGCAGGCTAGGTATAAATTACAAATAAATAAATAAAATTAGCCCAAGAGCGGCAGCTGGGGCCAGCAGTTGGAAGGATGTTTGAGGTTTTGCCATTAATTGGGGCATCCGTTACAGAAGTCCTGCCTGCAGGGTAAAGAAGGACACGTGGACTGACTCATTGTTCTTCAGAAAAGTCTGCCCACCACCACCCCACTCTCTCCACCAGAGGCTTCAATTCCATTGAAGAAAAAGCTTTTTCACACCTCCTCTGTGTTAAGTGGGAGATGTCGAAAGCATGGTTCCTGCCTTTAAGGGGCTGACCAAGTTTAGGATAAAGAAGGTGAAAAATGACTAGGACCCAGGGCAGAAAGAACCGAAATGGGCAAAAGTGCAAGTGTAGCATGGTGAGTGATTGCTGCTAGCTGAGGAAATTGGCAAAGTCTTCCTGGACAAAAAGTCAAACCCTGACTGCCATTAACTCTGGAATCTGAGCCTAGTTGTGGGGTACCATTTGAGAGGTTGAATTGCAGGGCAGCTCCAGAAATTGCCTCACCACCCACAGGGGTCCCCAGAACCAGAATGACCTTTCAGGGTAACCCCGAATTGAGGCAGGAGGCCTGGGCTCCTTTGTGCTCACAGGTACGTCAATCTACGTAACCTTGGCCAAGGGCAGTTTCTCAGCTGAGATGCTCTGGCAGCTGGAGGGAGGAAGGGCGTTCTGGGGGATGCAAAGGCTGCAGAGAGGCCTTTATCTGGTTATTCATAATGCACCAAGCATTAATTGAGCACCTTCTGCATGGTAGGCACTCAGACACAAAGGAAACCCAGACAGTCCCTGCCCTCTAGGAGCTCACAGTCCAGTTGGGGAGACAGGCTCAAATGCATCCAATTACTTCATAAAGGGCTAACTTCTGTCTTCAGGCTGCATAGAGAGCATGATGAATGGGGGTCCAAGGAACAGTTCTGCCCAGTAGAGTCAGGGAAAACCCTCCAAGGAGAGGACGTTTGAGTCAGGTTGCACCAGTGTGCAGGAATTCACTGGGTCAAGGGGAAGAGCTGTTGTCCGAGGCAGACAGGACAGCACCTCCTTCAAGCCAGAGCAAGGTATTCTTGTTGCTGGTCTGGGCAGATGGCCCCTGGTGGGGCAGATGACAATGCCCTCCCCCGGCCTCTCCCCAGGTGGCCCACAAGGCCAGCAGCATGAACAGAAAGACATCTAAGATGAGCCGAGCCCTGGCAGAGATCAAGAGGCGGTTTCAGAAGACATTGTCTCAGTTCATGAATTCTGTCTTGCTGGCAGCGGGTAAGGGGACAGAAAGGTCAATGACAGCCTATCTGATGGCTTCACAAAGCCTGGGTCACCTGCAAGTCATCTCCAAGGACAGTTCTTTACCATCCCAGGGAGGAGGGCGTGGCAGGGAGATTTCCCCAATGGTAGATGGGATTGCTGGGCTCAGTGTGAAGGGACTTGCTCAAGGCCACTCAGCTAATAATGGTGGCCTTCGCCACCTTCAATTTTTGAGCACTTTCCCAGGTGTCTTTAATGTCTCCATGTGATTATCTGATTTTCCCGGGCCCTCATCGTCTTTCTGTATCTCTCTCTGTTCCCACCCCCACACCTGGTTTACCTTTCCCATATGGTCCATCATCCATTGGCAAGCCCCATTTCACTTTCCTTGTGGAAGATCTCAGCAGAAGAGAAAACAGCAGCCGCCTCACCAGGCTGTCTCTGTTAGCCCACCCATCTCCCCCAGGGCCAGTGTGGGTGGTCTCAGGACCCCTTCCACATTGGGACTCTTCTTCTCACTGCTGGTGGACCTGGGGACAAAGGAACATTGACCCCACCCCCCACTCCATCTCACCCCCTGATTGGTCACAGAGGGGCTGTGCTCCTCCCACAGCCTCCCTGGGCAGGTTCTCCTTGTCCCTAGAGATGCAGTTCAGCTGTGCCCCTCCTCTGGGAAGCCTTCCCTGATTCCCCAGCAGAATGGGTCATACTCTTCTCTGGGCTCCCACAGCACTTTATACATGCTCTAATTATAAATCTTTACTGTCTAGTGTTGTGAATATTTCTGTTTGCCCATCCCCCCATCCTGCCACTAGGAGTACCCAGAGGCAGGGAACCCTGTCTCTGTATGCCCAGCACCCAGCATTCAATAAATGTTTGGTAAGTAAACAAAGGAATGAGAGGTCCCTGGGCTCAGAAGTTTTCCAATCTAGTAGGGAAAATAAAATAAGAATACAAACAAATACAATATAACGAAGAAAGTAGATGAAAATGGCTTAAACCTGGAGACACAGGAAACAGTATTCTCAGGAGGGGAGCAGTGTGGATGCACTGTGCACCCACTCGACACTGAGTGCTGTGGAGAACACAAAGCTGAATGAAACACAGGTCTCGGGGAAGTGGGATCTAAGCTGGTCTGGATGAATGAATAGGAATGACCTTGATGCCTTCTTACATGCAGCCAGCATTTACCAATCCACTAACTATACTAGGGTTGGAGCACTGTGCCAGACAACAGAGGGGAGGCAGCCTGGCAGGAGGACCTACCAGCGTGAAGGAGTGGCGAGGGACATGAGCTGAAGGGTGCTCACCTGCAGAGCCTCACAGCAGGGAGGGAAGGCCAGGCCGCCATGGAGAGTGACAGCAGTGTCTTCTGTTAACAGGCTTGCTCACCATAGAATATCCAGTAACGGAAGGGGCAGAAATGACTAAAACCAGGATGAAAGCCTGGTATCCTGAGCGGGCCACCAAGCAAAGTCTCTACTCAGGAGAAGTCATTTCATTACGATCTCAGTCAGCTGGACCTGAATCAACTGGAGAGTCTGTGAGGGAAGAGCATGGGTTTGCTCCTGTGAGCCCCACTAGGAAGAAGACCATCAAGATCCAAGCCAAAGCCCCGGTGACACCCAGGTGCACTTGGGTGTTTGTTTTCTCCAGCTTCTGTGTGTCAGTCAGTGTCTCTGGTGGTTCAGGAGGTGGGTGGGCGGAGTCCCAGTGAGTCAGCAGGGCGGAGCAACAGAGCTCACCAGGCCAATCAGATGCAGATATGGCTGGAGGGGGCGGGCTCAACACAGGAAAGACAGTGCTTGCCTGCTATCTGCAAGGAAGGTGGGCCCCATCACCAGGAAAATGCCGACTGTCCTCCAGTCCTTCTCTGGAAGCTACACACCTCAGTCTTCCCCCTCCCCCACCCAGTATGTGTCTGAGGCCCCCCCTGAGTCACCGCCCTTCCACTGGAGCCCAAGGTGAGTGCCTGCGAGCGAGTGAGTCTATGTGCAGGCCGGTTAAGAGGACCTCTGGTTTTCCCGCAGCCTTCCAGCCCACCTGAGCGGTCGGAATCCCCCCTATTTTCACAGCCAGATGTGTGGGGGCTCCTCTTCTCGGCACCAGTACTCCAGGCTGGGAAGCCTGGTGTGGAGGCTGGGGTCCTTCACTCCTCCAGGGTAACCAAGGAGGCCGAGATATCCCTCCTGAGTCTCAACCGCCAACAGGTGTGGGGCCCGTTCAGCCTCTCCACCCCTCCTGCCAGTCTCGCTGTGGCTTCTTCTTTATATTTTTCATTACATATAACTTCTGTCAGCTAGACTTCAGATGGTTTTCCAGGTTGATTGTTCGATAATTTAGTTATAATTTTAATGTGTTCACAGAAGAACTCAGGCACAGTGTTTATCTGCTCTGCCATCTTGGACTCCCTGGTAGAACACGTTCTTAAAGCTCTGACATTGTATGAATTAGCCAAGTTTACATAGCTCTGTAGGAACAGACTTTGTCTAAGTAACTCAAACTCTCAGAACCGCAGCTTCCTTATTTATAAAATGGGCATACTAATTCCTGCTCTGTCTCTCTGCTCCCTGTATGCTCTTCCAGGTACTTACGAAGAGCTATTAGATATGCAAAAGTGCTATTAAAACTTTAAGTGCTGCAAAAATATGGAGTAGGGTGCTTATGTATTTCCAGGTTAGAAACACTGGTGGTAAGTGAAGAAGTAACTGACAAGTCCGTTTGTTACACCAGAGCTGCCTTATCATATTCTTGAATTAGGCTTTCTTTAGGCAGCGGGCAAACAAGGCAGCAAGCGGTTCATGTGGGAAGCTGAAAGGAAAGTGCTCCCTTCCCAGAGGTATCAGTGAGCTGAACTTGTAAAAAACCCCTTTCCTAACCTTTTTTCCTTTACCAGGAGCCCTAGAGAAGATGTTGAAAGCAAAGCACTGAACAGGAGAGGCAGTTTCCAGCTACAACAGCTGTCCTATCTGGAGAGATAGACAGCCCAAGTCTGGGAGCTTGGGGAGCTGTTGGAAGGGGCTGTAGGCATACAAACTTAGGAACCAGGTTTTCAGCACTGCAGAGGCGAGAGCTGGCAAGTGGAGGGTGGGGGCTGTTCCATATGTGTGGGCCTGTCTGAAGAGTAAAGAAAATTCAATTAGAGTGGAAAGAGGAACAGCTGACGAGCCCTGACTAAAGAGGTGGAGTTGACAGGTAGGACAAATGACTAAGAGCTGGACAAGAGAGAGCAAGGGAAATATACTTCATTTCTTCCTTTTTTTTTTTTCTTAAAAAAATCAGTCTGAAAATCACTGTTCCGAATTTTGCTTTTCTCACTTAACAATATATTTTAGAGATTGTTCTATGAATTTCTTTTGACCTTTTGGTGTTTGCTACCTAATATCCATGTATAGATGTTTCATGATTGATTTGCCCAATCCTTTTTTTCTTATTCTAAGCCATCCTGAGGGCAATAACCATATATATGCATCATTTTCATATTTGTACAAATATATCTGTAAATAAATTTCTAAAAATGGAATTGCTGGGCCATGGGTCATGAATTTATAATTTTAAGAGAGAGCACCAAATAAATCTTAAGGGCTATACCAACTTGCATTCTCATCAGCAGACTATGTTACCTTAATATAGTTTTAATATGTGTTGCTCTTATTATAAGTGAATTTGAGTATCTTTTCATAATTTTTAAAAAATTTTATTATGATAAAATACACATAACATATAATTTATCATCCTAATTATTTTTAAGTGTACATTTCAGCATTTCAGTGGTATTAAATACATTCATAATGTTGTACAACCATCACCACTATCCATCTCCATAACTCTTTTCATCTTGGAAAACTGAAACTCTGTACCCATTAAACAATAACTCCCATTCTCCCCTCCCTCCAGCCCCTGGAAACCACCGTTCTACTCTCTGTCTGTATGAATTTGAAATGGAATCACACAGTATTTGTCTTTTTGTGACTGGCTCATTTCACACAGCATAATGTCTTCAAGGTTTATCCATGTTGTAGAATGTCACAGGATTCCTTCCTTTTAAATGCTGCAGTGTATGTACATACCACATTTTGCTTATCCATTCATCTGTCCATAGACACTTGGATTGCTTCTACATTTTAGCTCTTGTGAATAGTGCTGCTATGAGTATGGCTGTACAAATATTTCTTTGAGCCTCTGCCTTCAATTTTCATTATATATCCATAATGGATTTGCTAGATTATATGGAAATTCTATTTTTTAATTTTTTGAGGAACGACCATACAGTTTTCCACAGTGGCTCTACCATTTTACATTCCCACCAGCAGTTCACAGGTTTCCAGTTTCTCCACATCCTCACCAACACTTGCTGTTTTCTAGGGGGGCGGGGGGGGTTGTTTGTTTGTTTTGTTTTTGATAGTCGCCATCCTAATAGGTATGAGGTATTATCTCACTGTGGTTTTAATTTGCATTTCCCTGCTGATTAGTGACGTTGAACATCTTTTCATGTGCTTATTGGCCACTTGAGTATCTTCTTTTGAGAAATGTTAAGTCCTTTTCCCACTTTTAATCAGGTTGTTTGTTATTTTGTTGAGTTTTAGGAATTACATTCTAGATACTAATCCCATATCAGATATATGATATGCAAATATTTTCTTCCATTTTGTGGGTTACCTTTTTATTCTGTGGATAATATCTTGCGATCCCAAATTTTTATTTTCATAAAGTCCAATTTATCTATTTTAAATTCTGTTCTCTGTGCCTTTGGTATCATAGCTGTGAAATCATTGCCAAGTCCAATATTGTGAAGATTTTCTTCAATGTTTTCTTCTAAGAGTTTTATCATTTCAGGTCTTACATTTACGTCTTTGATCCATTTTGAGTCAATTTTTGTATAAGGTGTTAGATAAGTATCTAACCTCATTCTTTTGCTTGTGGATATCCAGTTTTCTTAGCACCACTGTTGAAAAGACTGTCGTTTTCCCCCATTGCATGGTCTTGGTACCCCGGTCAAAAATCATTTGACCATATATGTGAGGATTTATATCCGGGGGTCTCTGTTCTGTCTGTTGGTCTATATGTCGGTCACTATGCCAGTACCACACGGCTCTGATTACTGTCACTTTGTAGTAGGTTTTGAAATCAAGAAGTTTGAGTCCTCCAACTTTGTTCTTCTTTTTCAAGGTAGGTAGTTTTGGCTATTCATGACCCTTTACAGTTCCATATGAATTTAGCTTTTCCGTTTCTGCAAAAAAAAAAAAAAAAAGGCTGTTGGAATTTTGATAGGAAGTGCGTCAGATCTGTATATTGCTTTGGGTAGTATTGCTTATCTTAACAATATTAAGTCTTTCAATACAAGAACATGGAATGTCTTCCATTTATTTGGGTCCTACAATTTCTTTCAACAATATTTTATAGCATTCACTGTGTGAGCCTTTCACCTTCCTGATTACATTTATTCCTAAGTATTTTATCCTTTTTGATGCTATTATCAATGAAATTATTTTTGTAATTTCCCTTTCAGATTGTTTGTTGCTAGTGTATAGAAATATAATTGATACTTGAGTGTTGATCTTTTATCCTGAAATTTTGCTGAATTTGTTTATTAACTCTAATTGTGTGTGTGTTTGTGTGTGTGTGTATGTGCATGCACATGTGCACACACGTTTTACGACTTTCTGTATATAAATCATATAATCTGTGAATGTAAATAGTTTTACTCTTTCCTTTCCAATTTAGATGGCTTTTATTTCTTTTTCTTGCCTAATTGCTCTAGCTAGAACTTCCAGTACAATATTGAATAAAAATGGTGAAAATGGGCATCTTTGTCTTGTTCTTGATCTCTAAGGAGTAAAGCTTTCAGTCTCTTTCACCATTTATGAAACACTTACAGCTAACAGTATGATGTTAGCTGTAAGTGTTTCATAAATGTCCTTTGTCATATTGAGGAAGCTCCCTCCTAATCCCAATTTGTTGAGTGATTTTTATCCTGAAAGGGTGTTGGACTTTATCACATGCTTTTTCTCCATCAATTGAGAGGATCATGTGGCTTTAGTCTCTTCATTTTATTAATGTGATATGTTGTATTATACTTATTAATTTGGGTATATTAAACTACCCCTTTTTTTTGACAAATCCCTCTTATATAATCCTTTTAGTATGCTGCTGGATTTGATTTGCTAGTATTTCACTGAGAATTTTTGCATCTCTAATCATAATGGATAGTCTTCTGTGTTTTTCTTTTCTTATAATGTCTTTCTCTGGCTTTGGTATCAGGGTAATGCTGGCCTCATAGAATGAGTTAGGAAGTTATGTTTTAAATGAGTTTGAGGACAATTGGTGTTCTTCAGATGTTTAGTAGAATTCACAAGTGAAACCAACTGGTCCTGCACTTTTCTTTTGGGGGAGGTTTTTAAATTACGGATTCAGTCTTTTTACTTGTTAGAGGCTTATTCAGATTTTATATTTCTTTTTGAGTCAGTTTTATTAGTTTGTATGTTTCTGGGAATATGTGCATTTCATTTAAGTTATATAATTTGTTAATGTACAGTTCACAATATCCTCTCATAATTCTTTTTAGTTCTGTAAGGTCAGTAGTAATGTCCCAACTTTATTTTTGATTTTAGTAATTTGAGTCTGTTTTCTTAGTCAATCTAGCTAAAGATTAGTCAATTTTGTTGATCTTTTCGGAGGACCAACATTTGTTTAGTTGTTTCTCTATATTGCTTTTTGCAACTTAATCATTATTATTTCCTTCCCTCTGCTACCTTTGGGTTTAATTTGTTCTTATTTTTCTAGTGTAAGGTTAGGTTAATTTATTGATTTGAGACCTTTCTTCTCTTTTAATACTATACCTCTCCCTCTGAGTGCTGCTCTCAATGTATCCCATAAGTTTTTGTTATGTTGTGTTTTGCTTTCATTAATGTCAAAGTGTTTTTCTAATTTTCCTTGTGATTCCTTCTTTGATCCATTGTCTACTTAAGAATGTGTTGCCTAATTTCCACATATTTGTGAATTTTCCAAATTTCTTTACTTTTAATTTCTTTTTCTAGAGAAGACATTTTGTATGATTTCATTCTTTTTTAATTTATTGAGACATTTTCATGGGTGATTATATGGTCTATCCTGGAGAATGTTCCCTGTGCATGTAAGAAGAATGTGTTTTCTGCTGTAGTTGGGTTAAATGGTCTATATCTCTTAGGTCTAGATAGTTTATAGTGTTCTATAAGTTGTCTATTTCCTTTTTTATCTTTCATCTAGTTCTGTCCATGATTGAAAGCAAGGCATTAAAATATCCAAATATTATTGTAGAATTGTCTGTTTCTCCCTTCAATTCTGTCAGGTTTTGCTTCATGTAGTTAGAGGCTCTATTGTTACATGCATATATGTTCATAATTGTTATATTTCTAGAGAGTGTGACCCTTTTCTCAGTATAATGCCTTATTTGTCTCCTGAAATAATTTTTATTTCTTAAAGTCTTTTTTTTTTGGTCTGATATTAGTTTAGCCACCACTTCTCATATTTGGTTATTGTTTGCTTGGAGTTTGTTTCTATCCTTTCACTTGCAACCTTATTGTATCTTTGATTCTAAAATGCATCTCCTGTAGAAAGCATATAGTTGGATCATGGGTTTTCTTTTAAATTCTGTCAATCTCTGGTTTCTGTTGAAGATTTTAATCCATTTGCATTAAAAAGTAATTACTATTAAGGCAGGACTCACTTCAGCCATTTTGCTATCGGTATTCTATGTCTTGTATCTCTTTTTGTTCTTCAGTTCTTCCATTGTTGATTTGTGTGTGTGTGTGTGTGTGTGTGTGTGTATGTGTGTGTGTGTGTGTATCATGTTATGATGGTTAACTTTATGTTTCAACTTTACTGGGCTAAGGGATAACTGGGCTAAGGATAAAACATTATTTCTGGATGCATCTGTGAAGATATTTCTGGAAGAGATTAGCATTACATTCAGTTAACTGAATAAAGAGATTCATCCTCACCAACGTGGGTGGGCATCATCCAGTCCACTAAAGGCCTGACTAAAACAAAAAAGCAAAGAAAGGGCAAATTCCTTCTTTCTCTTCTTGAGCTGACAACTCCATCTTTTCTTGCCCTTGTATATCAGAGCTCCTTTCTTGGGCCTTTGGACTCCAGGACCTATACAGCAGCCTCCCAGTTCTTAGGCCTTTTCCTGGGACTGGGAATTACACAACTGACTTCCCTGGGTCTCAGGTCTTTGGACTAAGATTGCATTATACTGCTGGCTTTCCTGGTTTTCCAGCTTGCAGATAGCAAATTGTGGGACTTCTTGGCCTCCATGACCATTTGAACAAAGCCCATAAATTTCCTCTGATCTAGACCTAGATTTAGATCTAGATTCTGTTGGTTCTGTTTCTCTGGAGAACCCTGACTAATACATGCAGTTTTGATTTCCTTCTCATTTCCTTTTCCATATATATTTTTAGTTATTTTCTTAGTCATTATTCTGGGGATTACAATAACAATTTAGTTTGAATTAATAACAACTTGCCTTCAATAGTATACAAAATCTCTTCTATACAGCTCTGTACCCTTGCCATGTTGTTGTTGTCACAAATTATATCTTTATGCAATGTTTGCCCAATTAACATAGATTTATGATTATTATTTTATTTGTCTTTTAAACCGTATAGAAGAAAACAGAGGAGTTACAAATTAAAAGTATAATAATACTGTTTTTATATTTACTTATGTAGTTACCTTAACCAGTGTTCTTTATTTTTTCACATAGTTTAAGTTACTGACTAGTATTCTTCCATTTTAATCTAAAGCATTCTCTTTAGCATTTCTTGTGAGGCAAGCCTACTAGTGACAAACTCTCTCAGCTTTTGTTTACTTCGGAATGTCTTGATTTCTCTTCCATTTTTGAAGGATTAATTTGCTCAAAATAGAAATCTTGGCTGAAACATTCTTTTTTCCTTTCAGCACTTTAAATATGTCATTCTAGTGCCTCTGGCCTCCATGGTTTTTGATGAGAAATTGGCTGTTAATTTTATTAAGGATCCCTTATATGTGATTTACTCTTGTTGCTTTCAAGATTCTCTTTGTCTTTCAACAATTTTATTATAATATGTCTCAATGTGGATCATTTTGAATTCATTCTACTTGGAGCTCGTTGAGCTTCTTGGAGAAATCTCAAATTTGGAGAGTTTTTGGCAACTGTTTTTTAAATATTCTTTCTGCTCCTTTCTTCTTGTCCTTCTGTAATTCCCTTTATGTATAGGTTGGTATTCCTGATGGAGTCCCACAGATATCTTAGGCTCTATTAATTTTTCTTCATTCTTTTTTCTTTCTACTCCTCAGACTGGGTAATCTTAATTGTCCTGTCTTCAAGTTTGCTGATTCTTTTTTCTGCCTGTTTAGGTCTGATGTTGAATTTTTCATTTCAGTTGTACTTTTCAACTCTAGAATTTCTGGTTGGTTATTTTTATAATTTCTATATTTGGTGGGACATTGTTTTCCTGGTTTCGTTGAGCACATTCAGCATAATTAAGACAGTTGACTTAATACCTTTGTCTGGAAAGTCCAATATCTGGATTTCCTCAGGGAGAGTTTTTCTTCATTTCTTTTTTATTTTTATTTTTCAAAAATAAATTATATTGGGCAATACTGGAGAACAGTGTGTTTCTCCAGGGCCCATCAGCTCCAAGTCATTGTCCTTCAATCTAGTTGTGGAGGGCGCAGCTCAATGGCCCATGTGGAAATTGAACCAGCAACCCTGTTGTTCAGAGCTCATGCTCTAACCAACTGAGCCATCTAGCTGCCCCTCTTCATTTCTTTTATGATAAATGAGCCATACTTTCCTGTTTCTTTGCATGACTCATAATTTTTTTGATTGAAAACTGAACATTTTGAATATTATAATATGGTAACTCTGAAAATCAAATTCTGTCCTCTCTCTAGGGTTTATTGATGCTGCTTATAGTTTGTAATTATATATTTGTTTGGTGACTTTTCTAAACTACTTTTGTAAAAACTATATTTTTTATTTTGTGGTCACTGAAGTCTCTGGTTAGCTTAGTGATCAGCTAATGAAATTTGACAGGACTTCCTGAAATACCTGGGGCCAAAATAAATAAATAAATAAATAAAAACACTTTTCCAGTCTTTGCAGATTGACTCT
Source organism: Rhinolophus sinicus (assembly GCF_036562045.2). Classification (NCBI taxonomy): domain Eukaryota; kingdom Metazoa; phylum Chordata; class Mammalia; order Chiroptera; family Rhinolophidae; genus Rhinolophus; species Rhinolophus sinicus. Next base: position 40,224,128 of record NC_133759.1, read on the forward strand.
TACATTTCACTGACTACTCCTTCAGTGCTTTTACCTAGGCTGTTTAAACTGCTTTAGCCTTCACTTCCCAGTTATGCAGAGCCTTGAGGTCAGTCAGAAGTGAAAGCTTAGGGTGTTCTCGGCCTTTTCTAAACATGGTTTCAACCCTGAACGTGCATGTGCCCCTTTAGATTCTCTGGTATATATGGGAACCTTTCAACGCTTTTATTCCCCCATGTATTTTTTTGCCAGACTCTGTCTTTCCAGGCTCTTCAGTCAACCTACTATGTGCCCTGTCTCTTATCCCTTGCACCACGAGGTTGTGTCTGGTGTATTTCCTTTTAAATGCCTTTAACAAAGACTGCTCAGAAGGCTGTTCCATCCCTGAGAAAGTTCCAGGGTGGGCAAAACAAAGGCAAGTTTCTTAGCCAATCCCTCAGGGAATTTCCAGACATGTCAAACCACACAATCACAATTCCTTGAGAACAAAGTCTGTATTACCCTCTCTGGTACCCACAAGCCACACCAGGAACATGGGCTGCCATCCCCATGGATGCCACCATCCTGGGGAATTGGGGGGTGGTAGGTGGATAATTACAAAATTACAAAATTTAGCAGTTTCTTTTCTTCACAGCATTTCCTTGATTGTTGTAAGTTTCTAAATTAGTTTCCAGAGCTCTGATAAAGTTGATACTCACAGTTTTTGCCAGCTTGATTGTTGGTTTAGTGAAGGGACATAGGTTTAAGGTTCTCTACTCTGCCACTTTCAGCAACATCACTCCTGTCTTTTTATAATTAAAAAAATGATTTCTATATAATTTTCTGTGAATTGTGTGTTTATTTCCTTTGCCCATATTTTATTGGGTTATTAACTTTTTCTAATTCATTTACAATTCTCTACATAGTAGAGAATCTAGCCACGTGTCTGTAATAGGAGTTTCACATATGTTTCCCAGTTTGTTATTTGTGTTTTGTCTTTGCTTGTGATGGTTTCACCAATCAGGGTTTCTTTTGTTTGTTTATTTTTCTTTTATATAGTTGAATTTATCAATCTTTTTCTATCATGACAACTGGACTTTTGAGTCATAATTATAAAAGGCCTTCCCCGCTCCAAAATTATAAAATGATTCTCCTATATTTCCCACCAGAACCTTTATTGCTTAATTTCCCCACATTTAAAAACTTGATCCATTTCAAATTTATCTTGGTATATAAGTTGTGATTAATAGATCCAACTTTTCCTCCCCAGATGTTCAGGGTCTTAAAAAAGAGATAGTCTTAAGTTTGTTTAGCAAGTATCAAATAGCCTTTGAAAAATTCTTAGTACTAAATTACTTGCATTACTCTTGTTTTAGGATGACCTGGTTTCTAATCCTGGCCTTTGCCACTTAACTGATGTATGAACTTGGACAATGTATTCACCCAGTGGGAGCCTTCTGTTTTCTGATTTGTGCACAGTGATAATGGTTTCTGCCTAGCCTATTACACAGATTATTCCAAAACAAGCCAAGACAATGTCTATGCCAAGAGCTATAGATGCTGTAAAATGCTAACCACAATGTAGGAGTGCAGAAATGATAAGAATAAAATCATAGCAGCACTTTATATCTGATAGTGCTTATTCCTATCTAAATACAACTCTCACAACCCTGCAACAACCCAGCACAGTGTCTGGTACATAGTAAGTTGCCTGTTAAGTACTTGTTTGGAGATTTATTATATCTCTATTGAATATTTACTAGTCTAAAGGGCTGCTATTTGTTCCATTGAGCAAAACACTACAAACTCACGAATTTATGGAAATAGTGCTCTATTCGGATGGAGAAGTACGATTTCCAAAATAAATAAGTAAAATGTATAGTATGTTAGATAGTGAGCAATGCTAAGGAGGAAAATGAGGCAGGAAAGTGAAAAGAGTGTTGAGGGTAGGTATGGCAGTCAGAAAGTCTCACCGAGAAGGTGACATGTGCATAAAGACGTAAAGGAGGTGAGAAAGTGAGGTGTGTGGCTAGCTGGGGCAAGAGCCAAGCTGGCAGAAGGAGTAGCAAGAGCAAAGGCCCTGAGGTTGGAGGATAAGCAGAGGCGAGCAGCCAGAGTTCAATGAGCAAAGGAGAAGAATGAGAGAGGCAAAGGGGACGAGGAAGGGGGCTAGATCCTGTACAGCCTTAAAGACCATTGTAAGGACTTGGGCTTTTATTGTCTGAAAAGCAAAAAGCCAGTGGAGGATTTCAGAGAGAGTAGTGACATGATGTGATTCAGGTTTTAACAGGATCCTTCAGTCTGCTGGGTGGAGAATAGACTGAAGAGAGGGCAGGTGAGAAAGCAGAAGACCCATTAGGAGGTACTTGCAGGTCCAGGCAAGAAATTATGGAGGCTTGGATCGTGTTAATAGGAGTGGGGGGAGAGGAAAAGTGGTCGGACTCTGCATCTTTCTTGAATGTAGAGCAGACAGGCTTGCAGGTAGGTTGGATCCGACGTGGGGTGTGAGAGAAAGAACGGAGTTCAGGATGACTGCAAAGTTTTTGTTGGATGGATGGACAAACAAGTCGGGTTAATCCCCTTTTGCACCTGAGGATACTGAGGCGCGGAGAAGTTAGGAGACCCCTCCCAATCGGTGTTGAACGTTGGTGGTGGAGGCCAGACTCCAACTGCCTGTAGCCTGGGCTCTGCACAGTGGGGACTTGGTTGAAGTGAAGGCAGGGCCTGGCGGGCGGGGCCAGCCCACCCACTGAGCGCCTGCCCACTTGTTCCTTCCTGCAGAGGAAAGGCTCCCGAGATGCGCAGCCCCAGCAGGTGGGCAGCCTCGCCCTCTGACTGCCCCCTGGTGCTGCGGAAGCTCCTTCGTAAGGAAGACATCCGCACTGGCTGCAGATGCGTGGTGAAGGTACCCCTGGTCTCTGACGTGGAACTGGAGCGCTTCCTGTCGGCACCCCGGGACCCCAGCCAGGTGCTGGTGTTCGGGATCCTGTCCGGCCTGAGCCCCACCAGCACGGAGCAGCTCCAGTGGCTGTTCAACACGCTCTACAGTCACCGGCAGCAGGGCCGTGCCTCCCCCTGCATCCAGGTGGGTCCCAGGCCCAGCAGAGGAGGCCCTGGGGTGTGAGGGTGGGGAGGCAGGTGGGGGGAGACCCCCATGCAGCGCTAGGGCTGGCAGAGAGGTTGCCTCTCCACCTCAGCACACGCTGAGGGCTCTTTGTACACACTCTTCCTATTGTTTGCGATGTTTCACCTCCGCTTCTCTCTCTCCCACTCATCCTCCTGTGCCAGGATGAATGTCACCACATCAAGGTGGGTGCCTTTTCTGACCTTGAGACGAGGTCAGGCCCTGTTGCTTTCTTCCAGAGCACTCACTGCAGTGCGTGGTTATGTACGGGTCTGAGTGTGTAGAGCAGAGCCGCACTCACCACTGGATCCTCAGGCCGCAGGAATGTTTGTAAACAGTGGCCAGGTACCTGCTGTGTGTGGGTCCTGTGCCAGGCCAGGGGCTCCCCCGTTGGTTCAGACACTGGCGGAGCAGTAACTGTAGCCGGCCTGGACGAGGGCCATGAGAGGACGGCTCTGGGCGTGTAGGAGCTGGGGAGCAGGGCCCGCACCTCTCAAAGGGCAGGGAGAGTCCCCCAGGATGAGAGGGTTTTAGCAGGTGGGTGAGTTTCTGGCAGTCAGTGGCCTCTGCCAAGGCAAACAGGGGAAAGGCTGCCCGAGGTCCCAGTTCATTGTGGTTGGAGTCCCAAGGGTCCATTCATAGGGTCCAAAACTAGGAAGCATCACATTAGCTGTGTTACTGCATCCATAGCATCCAGAAAGCAGGAGGATTGACCAGGCTCTGAGTCAAGATGTGGGTTCATTTCAGTGGAACTGAATGGATTTAATGACTGGGAGGTGTCCAGAGGGGCAGCTTGCAGTGGGGGAGGGGAAAGAAAAATGCTGGAAATGGGAACACCCAGGAACACGGTTCCCACCTTCAAATCTCCTCAGGGCTTCTCTCAGGCAGAGGGAACAGGCACGGGATCCCGCAGGCCCCAGAGGGCCAGTCTAGTAGCAGATGTCACATGGCGGGGGCGATTGTCCCTGTAACAGCCTTCACCAATAGAGGGCCCTAAATGGATCTGGGGACATTCTCTGGGATGACCATGGGAGGTGTGTGTGCAGGGGCTGAATGGCCCTTTTGAGCAGGAGTTGGGAGGGGGTATTGTATGGGGCTCCGGGCCTCAGTGGGAACCTGGCCCAGCTGAGAATGTGGCAATCTGAGTGCATCCTCCTGGCATTGGGGTGACCGGCACTCATTTTCTGGGCAGTGCCGGCATGACCCCTACCGCCTACTGCGCTATGACCTGGACAGCCCCCTGCAGAAGGACCCGCCCCTGCTGGTGAAGAAGTATGCTGTGGTGCAGGGGATGGTTCTGGTGAGCTGGGGGGGGGGGGGGGGGAAACGACGACGACTTGTCACCAACTACCTGCAGCACCCCGTCTCAACAGCCCCTCCCATTGCAGAGTCACATATGTGGGAGTGGGGAGGCGGGAGGGCCGCGGGATCCTCTCCCCGCCCATGCCGAGGTACAGAGAGCAGAGAACTGACCAGAGTCACCCCGCCCATAGAGCCAGGACTGGAGCCCGGCCTCCTGTCCCCAGCCTGACCCCATGTGTCCCCCATCCCAGGAGACTGAAGGGACGCTTACCAGAAAGCCAAACTCTTTATCTGTTTATTTTAAATAAATTTTTACTAAAAACATTGGTTGTACAAACATATACCGGGGGTGCCAAAAAATGTATACGTGTGACTTGTATTCATCTTCTGTTGTGGGTGTATATTGAGTATTACAATTTGAATACAGTTGTTTTTTTCTTAAAATGTGTATGCATTTTTTTGGCACCCTCTATATACTCATTATAGAAAATTTAGAAAATGCAATTTAGAAAGTACTTCATCGTATCACCCAGATTGCCTCAGTTTTCCCCAACAAGGATGCAGCGTGTCCTCATCGGGCACAGCGGTCGGCCCTGGGCACGGCCATGCTCACGTTTTGGTATCTGGCCTTTTCTATCTCTTTTGGACTTTGGGGTCCTGCTTTTTTAATTAAAATGATGTGAGCACTTCCCCCTGTCTTAAAATAGTTTGTAACACCTGATTTTTAACTGCTATGTAAAAGTCTGTTATTTTTCTACCTGTGCAGCTTTCGTGGGGCCTTTTTAAGTTCTTTCCTTTTTTTTTTTTTTATGTCATGACAACACAAATGACTATCTTTTTACAGAAATCTGTGGAGGGGTCTTTACTTGTTGGAGACTGATATGTAGAGGGTGGGGACACGGACAGCTGTAGGATAAGATCCCTGCCCTCAAGGGACACCCATCCCATGGGACCAGCTGATCATACATCAGAGTGGGTTAGAGGCAGAACGGACCACCTGCCTCTGAGCAGGAAAACAGCCTTCTGGTCCCAGGGCCTGGGAGGATGTGTGTGTGGTGTATGTGTGTGTGTCTGTGTGTGTGTGTGTAAAGTGACATTTGAGCTGGTTGGTCTGGCAGGGGGCAGAGGCTATGATGATGGGGCCGCCCTCTGACCTGCGGGGCCTAGACAGGGGCCAGGCTCAGCTATACCTCACCGGGTGACTTCGGGAGGGCAACACCCCTTCCCCAGCCACCAAAGAGAGGCCTGGATTCTGACACAAGTTCTGAGGGCCAGGGCTGTCCTGGCTGTCCTGAGATTCAGGGCTGATGTGCTAAGGGCCTGCCCTCTGCTTCTTTTTTCTGTCAGCAGATGTTCGCTGGGGGGAAGCTCCTTTTTGGGGGCAGCATTCTGAATGGATATGGCTTCAGCAAGCAGAATTTGCTGAAACAAATCTTCCAGGCACAACATGACTGCAAGATGGGCTACTTCCTGCCAGAGAACTACAAATTTAGGTAAAACAGAAAACTCCAACTGGAGGGGAGGATAGGGTGCAGGGGAGGGAGGAGAGGGCATTGTGGGAGAGGCACTGGTGAGCCAAACAGGAGTGAGGTGAGGAGGGGGCAGAGAGGGGGACTGTGGCCTCAACTTGAGGTCCACAGTAGAAGCTGGTGGGAGAGGACTTTGCAGGTGAGAGCAGTGAGGGGGTGGACAAAGCCATACTGTTGGTTTCTTTGGGCACAAGCTTGGGAAAAGGGCTCTCTTGGAGAAAGAGGGACGCAGGATTGTTTGCCCAGCGCGGGTTTCCTGTAGGAAACAGATGAAGACGGGTTTGAGCAGGGGCCCTGGTGATGCCCTCGTCTTTTGTCCCAGGCACCCCACCCCATCCCGCGCTGTGTGCAATCCCGTCTGCTACTACTTTGTTTACCAGCAGGGCTGCATAGACAAGGGTCGTTCATGGAGTGATCTCAGACTCTTGTAAAAGGAAGTGGGGCGGCCTGGCTTAAGTCAGCGTCTCAGCCTCTGAGCTCGGGCTTTTCAACCAGGTGATGCCCATCTTCTGAGCACGGCTGGGCCCAGCTTGGGTGAGATGAGCACAGATAGGTCCTTGGGCTCAAGAAGCATACCGCCCGATCCAGGAAAGGAGCCTGGCAGTCACAACATTGCTGAAGGCTGTATTAGGATTCTAGAATGCCTGGGACGCATAGTGCAGCAGAAAGCTGACTGAGTCACGCGTGGGTCCTGAGACGAGGCTGGAGCTCCTGCCCTGCTCTTTACTAGCTGGGTGACCATGGGCTAATCTGTTTGCCTTCCTGATCCTGACCTTCTCACCTTTAAAGTGCAGGCAATACTGCCCATCTTGCAGGGTTGTTGTGAGGATCTTATGAAAGTGTGTTTGCTGAAGTGCTTTATAAACCTGCCTGCAGACGTGGGCTTGCCACTAGTGGGGCAGGCAGCCCCACTCCTATCAGGCCTCTCAACTCAGCTTTCCAGGAGTCCTGAGGCCAGTCTCTCCCCCATGCGCTGAGTTTGGACCTTGTCAGAATGTCTGCCTGAATCAAAAGAGGTTTTGGGGAAATTCTCTCCAGAGGAACAATAGAGGTCATGCCAGGACCCCAGCATCCTGGAATGCTTAATGGAGAAGGTGGGGTCCAGAGGAGGCTGTGAGCGTTAGGAAGGGAAGATGCTGACAGGTGCAGAGAGAGAAGGCACTGAGATCCCAATGCCTGAGACTCAGAGGGGGGCTTGGCAGTCCGTTAGTAGCTGTATGCACCAGGCAAACTCCTTCTCTCTCTGGGCCTCAGCAGGAATAAACATAGTTTTCACCTGTATTGGGTTGTGAGGACTAGGTAAGTCAATACATGTGAAATGCTGGCACATCACTAACATTTACTGAGATTGCAAATTACAGTTGCTAATGCTATTGTTTTGTTGTTATTATTATTACCAAACAGAGTTCCAGGCTCTTAATTTGTTATATCCAAGGCTTCTGAAAGGACTTAATGGTATATTTATAACAGTTTTCAACAGTTTTTGAGGAATGGTGAAGAAAGGATCAGAAAAGCACGCACACACAAATGGTATAGGTTCTTGAAAGGAGAGCGGGGCAGATTTCTGAAATCATAAACCAGTAGGACTCTTCCTAATTCTAGAATGGCTCGTTAGGTTGACAGTTTGAAAATACTTAGGGAAAAAGGGAATGGAATCTCTACAAGAAAATGTTGCCATCACAACAGTTCTATTATCTGTATCTGTGAAACTAACCACCCCAAGCTCAGTGGCGCAAAACAACTCAATTGTTTGTTATTATTGTCTCTGATGGTCAGTGAGCCAACTGGGCTAAGCTTGGTGGTCTTGCTTGGGTCTCTTGGGTGGTTGCAGTCAGAAGTTGGCTGGGGCTGGAGTCCTCTCCAAGGCTTGTTCACTCACATAGCTGGTGGTCGATGCAGGCTGTCAGCTGGGACACTTACAGGTGGCCTCTCCACGTGGCCGGATTTTGTCACAGCATGGCAGCTGGGTTCTAAGAGCAAGGTCCCAAGAGAGCCAGGTGGGAGCTGTATTGCCTTTTACGTGTCTCTCTGCCTCATGATCCATATGGTGTCACCTTCCCCTGTATGTGAGTCCCTTGGGCCAGCCCATGTTCAAGGAACGGGAACAAGACCCCACCTCTTGATGGGAGAATTATTGAAGAATTTGTGGATATGTTTTAAAACCACGCACTGACCCCAATTCCTCTGCCAGCAGGGCAGCTAGATCAGTAGTGAGGGACGTGCAATCAGCCTAGATTATCTGGGTTGGGGAAGGCACTGGGAGAAAGCTCTTGATGTCCTTATGGACCAGATGGACAGGTGTGGCTCAGGTAGCCGCTTGTTCAGCTGCACCCAGTGAGCGATGATCAGTGGCAGCATGAGGGACAGACCCCTGTGCTTGGCCTGTCCACTTTTTTCCCGAAAATGCAGCTTGCAAGAGTGCAGGGGAGGCTTGCTGCTCAGCTGTGCCCTAGAGAGGGAGAAATGACGGAATCGAGGTTTGCAGTATGCTCAGCTGCCAAGAGGTGGTTTGAGAGAAAGAACAAATGTTCACCTTTAGGTTTGGAAGGTTTACGGTCAGTGGATGTGCAAGTCCCAGCATGACAGACTATGATGCTGAAAAAAAATCTTAAAAGGCAGAGAAGTATCGGTGTGTAATACAAGGGAGGTGTAGTTCCTGGCGTGCCGTCGTTTCATTTCTGGGTCTTCTGTTTCAAGAAGGACGTTGTCAGACAGTTTTGCATTCAGAGCTGGCTCACCGTCCCTCAGTGGGAATCATGTCTCCCTCACTTAGAGTTTTAGTCTGCTGCTTTTGTACAGCTGGAGTGGGGAGGGAGGTGGGGGTGGCGGAGACAGATAAGCAAAGTAAACGCAGGGTTGGGGCAGAGCTGGGAGGCAGCTCTGAAAAGGTTGGGATGGTCTCTGGGCTGGGGGCACTTCCACCTTCTCTTTTCTCAGAGGTGCCAGCTGCAGAGACAGTCCTCAGTCTGGGCCTGGCATTGGTGAAGCCGCTGTGGAGAAGCAAGGGCTGTGAGTAAGGAAGAAACGGGGTCTGTCTGTGACTGGTGATGAAGCTTGGCTGCTGGGAGGCAGGGCTCCCCGCTGAGGCCTTGAGCCCTAGCCAAGACTCGGGTGGCTCCTGCCTAGCAAGTAGACTGGCTGTGAGAAACAGAGCAGAAGGGTGGGGGCAGGCCAGGCAAAAGCAACTGGGGGAGGCTGTGGGGCCTTTGGGAGGGCCCCATACTCACTCGGGCCTGAGGGGCTGGAGTCACCTGGGGACACTTCTGCCCTGAGGAGCAGGCAGTAGTTTGCAAAGGGGCTGCAGGTCTCTCTGAATGTGTCAAGCTGTGCCAGCCCAAAGGGCTGGCTGTCCTGTGTCACGTGCCCTAGACACCCCACCTCCCTTCTCTTTCGTCCTCCCCTCTCCCCAGGGCCCAGCACTTAGGAGGCCGTTGGGAAATGTTCACTGAATGATAACCTAGGGCTGATTTTATCCCATTCCACGGAGTCAGAGGTCAGCTGGGCATGAGGAAGGGCTGGTTGACAGAGTGCTGCTAACTGCCTGCCACGGTCATCCAGCCTCCCCTCGATTACCTCCAGTGTGGGAGGCTCCTCTCTCCAGATGTGACCCCTGTTTTTAGCCTATAAGTCATGCTGCTCCTTCAGTTTCTGAGCAACTACTGCATGCCCGGCCTTCTGCTCCGCCTTGGGGATATGGAGGTGAACAAGACCTTGAACTGCATCACCTTCACTGATCCAAAGACCCAAAAATTGATGTGAAAAAAGGTGAAAGGCACTAATCACTAGAGAAAAGCAACTCAAAACCATAATGAGATACTGCCTCACATCCATTAGGATGGCTACTCTGAGAAAGAAAATAAAACCAGAAAATAACAAGTGTTGACGAGGATGAGAAGAAATTGGAACGCTCATGTACTGCTGGTGGGAATGTGAAATGGGGCAGCTGCTATGGAAAACAGTATGGCGGTTTTTCCAAAAAAATTGAACATAGAATTACCATATGTTCCAGCAATTCCACTTCTGAATATATACCCCAAAGAATTGAAAGCAGGGTCTTGAAGGGATATTTGTACACCCCTGTTCATAGCACCGTTATTCAGAATATCCAAGAAGTGGAAGCAATCCAAGTGCTCATCAGTGGATGAATGGATGAAGAAAATGTGGCCTGTACATCCATGAAATATTACTCAGCCTTAAAAAAGGAAGGAGCTTCTGCAATATGCTGTAACGTGCATGAAATGAGCCGGTCATAAAAGGACAAATGCTCCATGATTCCACTTATAGGAGGTCCCTAGAGTAGTCAGATTTATAAACACAGAAAGCAGAATGGGGGCTGCCAGGGGCTGGGGGAGGGGAGTGGGGAGTTCGTGTTTAATGGGGATGGAGTTTCAGTTTGTGAAGATGAAAAAGTTCTGGAGATGGATGGTGGTGATGGCCACATAGCATTGAGGATGTACTTAATGTACTTAATGTACAGAATTATACACTTAAAATAGTTAAGATCGTAAATTTTACGTTACGTTCTTTTAACCACAATTTTTATAAAGGGGAGGGGAAGGAGATGCTCTCTGGGTGCTTGCAGCTGACTAGGAAGGAAAGGGGTTGTTTTTCTCAGCGAGGGAGCTCCCAGCAAGGGCTGGCTGAGTCTCCAAAACCCACCTTCTCCTTAAAGCCCCCGCAGCTCCCCACAGCCCCCAGCTGTACCTGGAAAACGAGGGCCGCCCCGGTGAGAATCAGGTGGCAGCAGTTCTCATTCTCCCTCTGGCCACCAGAGCACGTCCCACCTGTTCCACCGACCTGTCCACATGTGTCCCTCACAGTCTGCCCCACAGCCTGGAATCCCAGTGTGAGCATGTGAAGGTTTCCTGGGGTGCTCCGTGGTGCAGCTCCTTCCTCGCCTGGGAAGGAGCCTGGCTGTACCGCCCCGTGGGCAAGGCGAGGGAGCCTGTGGGGCAGCATGGCCTTGCGGGGAGCTGCCGTGGCCTTCATCTTTGACTCCCCAGGACGGGGCTGAGTGGGGCTGCACCGAGGTAAGGCACAAAGAAGGCTCCTGGCTCCAGGACTGGCCTGGAAACCAGAGCTGCACGAGGTTTAGAGCCCCACTGTCCCGCACTCACCCTATGCCTTCTTTCCCTCCTGCATTTATTAAGTAGCTAGTGACTCCCCAACCCCAGGGGCAGCCCTGTGTGGGGCACTGGGTCCACTGGGCTCAACCTCTCCTCTCCCTCTTGGCTTCTCTCGGATGTTCTGCGTGTTGGGGGCAGACTTCTGAGGTGGGCACGTAGCTCTGGGGATGCACGGGACTCATCGACACGTGGCCAAGCTCTGGGCCCCAGGTGGAGGGCACAGAGGGAGCTCCAACAAAGGAATGCTCAGTAGGCTGGACATTCAGGAGAGCTCCCAGGGGAGTGGGCTGCAGCCCAGCTGGAAGGACAAGCAGGACACACGTGAGGCAGCATCTTGAAGAGAGGGCTACCTCGTGAGTCTGGGCTGTGTCCACCTGAACACTCTGCTCTGCCTTCCCCATTGGCCTGCGGAGTCCTTGTCTTGGCCAACGGAGGTCATGCTATTTGCAGGCCTGCGATCTGTGCCCGAGAGCAGAGGTACACTGCCATGGGGAGCAGGACAGGGCAGGCTGTGACACAGGAGCAGTGGACAGATGGCAGGAACGGCTGGCCAGGCAGGAGAGAGCAGTGAGACACGCCCCCTCCCCCCAGAAACACTAAGAAACTCGATGTGCCAGGAGCGCCTGAAGAGGAATGATGGAGATGGGTGCCATGTGAGCTAGAGGCAAGATAGGGCCACCCGATTCTCACCAGGGCGGCCCTCCTGGAAATCCAGGTACAGCCGGGAGCTGTGGGGCCTTTGAGCAGGAGGGCAGCCTGGGCTGCTGCATGGAGAAGAGGCCCTTGCTCTCCCTGGAAGATACCCCGGAGGGGCTGGGCCGCAGGGGGCTGGAGCCCTTGTCACACCCTCTGTGCTGGGACCTCTGAAAGACTGGCCTCCATCGCACAGGCCAGAGGTATTCACAGAGGGACGAGTTGTCCCCTACTAGCTGCTAAGCTACCCAGGTACGAATATGCTTCCTTCCCATCACAGCCTAGGCCTAGTAGAGGGCCTCCCGGGCCTCCCACTGATGCCCCGCCCTGTCCCGGTCACACTGGCTCTCATCATGTTACCTGCTATGGCAGTTGTCACCTGGGCGTCCTTTCCTTGCGCCCCACTGGGCTTGGCTACATTTCTCCATTGGGCTGTGCTTTGAGTTCCTAAGAGATGCCAAGCCATGGCCCATCCTGGGAACAGGGCAGGTTCGGTGCGGGCGAGGAGGGCCCTCGCGCTGCCCTGCCTTCCCTCCACCCTGCTCACTGCAGTTTGCCAAGCCCAGGAAGTCTGAAGAGACCCACTCGGGTCGGCTTTCCTGCCACCTCTGTGCACCCAGGACTGAAAGGGGACAGGGGAGGCAGCCTGGTCCACACCTTGGGGCCACAGAGCACAGATTCACTCTGCTGTCAGTGCAGTTCCCCGCCACCTGGACCTGTCTTTGCCAGGCTGTCCACGGAGCCCAGCTTGGGGCCCTGTGCAGGATGGTGGGGAGAGGAGAGGGAAGTGTAGACTCCAAGCCCAGCTGTGATGTGGGAGTCTGGGAGGTGAGCCTCCTACAGTGAAGCTGACCAGGCAGGAGGAGGAGGAGCCCCCAGTGTACCCCTCCCACTGGAGCAGGGAGCCAGCAAGGGCAGGGAGGAGCCCTGCAGAGGCAGGGCGCCAGGCCATGCCACAGACACGGCCTCGGATGTGTGTCACTTGCCCTCCCTGGGTCTCAGTTGTCTCCCTGTGGGTTGAAGACATCATTCGTTCAGGACCTTTCTTAGAGGAGTGAGTTGAGAGGATTAAAAGCTGTAAGAGATGACACACTCTGTAATGACAAAATGTCATGTGCCCTGTAAGCCGCAAAGCCCTGTGCAAACTGTAACATGCCCGGTCAACTGCATAGCACCTCCCAAACTTTCATGAACTTTATAAAAGTCCTTTGTAAAGTGCCACATGCCCGATAAATCACCAAGGGCTTTGGAAGCTGCGACATGCCCTGTAACCTGCAAAGCACCTTGTAAACTGCTGTGTGCCCTCTACCCAAACTGGAAGATGGACCTGCTCCAAAGCCCTTTGTGAGCTGGGAGCCCTGTAAAGTGCTTTATAAACTGCAGTGTACCTGATACCCTATAAAGCAGTTTGTAAACCACAAGACACTTTATAAATGACAAAACACCTTATAAACTGGAAAGGCAGTGCTATGTAAATGACATATAATCCTCAATAGGCTTTGTAAACTGTAAAGTGCCGTCCATATAAACTGTGATCAAACAATACGGTGAATGTTTAAATAAAAAAAATTATTACAGTAAAAGACACAATGCCATTAATCCCACTCAAGATACTCCCCCTCACTTCAAACATACTTATCCAATCAGTCTTGCCACTTTCTGAAGCAAGTCCTCTTTCATGAGTGTCTTTAGTCGTGCTGTTGTGGCTGCTTCGAAGTCCTGAATCATTTTGACTTTGGGGAAGAGCCAGAAGTTGCACTGCCCCAAATTCAGTGAATAAGGTGGATGAGGACACACCGTAATGTTTTTATTTGACAGTAATTGCCATATACCAGAAGCGATGTGTGACACAGAGCGTTGTCATGATGGAGAAAGATTTATCTCACACTTTAAAACACACCTGTTCTCAACTGTAGCTCACACCCGACCAACTGCACCAAACAAGTTGACACTTGTCACACACTGTTACTAAGGTTTGATGCGCAGCTTCTCGTATTGAAGATCCCTGCCTTTCCATTGGCTGGCACTCGGCAGCAGCAGTCACTGTATTTGTTGATTACAATGGAGAGGCTCCGTGTCACACATAGCTTCTGGTATATGGCGGTTTCTGTCAAAAACATTACGGTGTGTCCTCATCCACCTTATTCACCGGATCTGGCACCGTGTGACTTCTGGCTCTTCCCCAAAGTCAAAATGACCATGTTTTGAATTGATTCAGGACATCGAGGCAGCCACGACAGCAACTAAAGACACTCATGAAAGAGGACTTCCAGAACTGCTTCAGAAAGTGGCAAGAACGATGGGATAAGGGTGTTAGAAGCGAGGAGGGTGTTTTGAGGGAGATTAATGGCAATATGTCTTTTACTGTAATACGTTTTTTTTATTTAAACATTCACCATATTGCATGATCACACCTCGTATGTGTTGGGAAGCTCTTCACAGTTGCGCCACTTGGTAACACTCCTACCTCTCGACCACCTTAGAAGAGTCGGGGAGCCTGAGGGGAAGCCAGGCTGGGGGACAGGCAGGGGAGGGCCAGGTGCAGTCTCAGGAAGCCCAGGTCTCCCCTCGGGTCATTGTCCCCCTCAGCTGTCCCTGCCAGGTGTCATCTTAAGAGAGGATGGGAAGAGTGGGCCAGCGCCCCAGAGGAGCCAGTCACTGCCAGGCCCTCCCACGGTGCTGGGCTCTAAGGGAGGGCACTCCGCCCCTGCCAGCTGCTCATGCCAGCATCCTCCTTCAACCCAAGGAAGACTGCTTGTAGCCTGCCTCCCAAGGCCTTGCTCACTCTGTCCTCAGGTTCCTTGACAGCTATTGCAAAAGAGGGGTCATGTCAGGCCCTGGGAAGAGGGTGTGAGCTCTGCGTGTGCGCAGGGACAGGCAATGGCAGAGCTGGCCCTTGAACCTCCCTCCCTGTCCACCTCTACACACAGGCAGCTGCCCGTAACCAACCATGGCAGTTCTCAGCAAGGCTCTGGTTCAGCTCTGGGGTTTGGGGGTACTGTGAGCCTGTTGCTGCCCAGCTCTGGTCAAGCCACTCTGTTAGGGGACCCAGAGACATGTGAGGTGTAGGCCAGGCCTGGTTGGTGAGATGATTTGTCAGCTCACGGAGAGGAGAAGCCTGCCAGACTGAGGCAATGCCCGGGCTCTCCATGTGTTAGGAGGTCACTGTGAGGAGTCCCGGGAAGACCTGTTGGAGAAGGTACCCCTGCTAAGGGGTAAGCAGGCACTGGATACGCAGGGGAAAGGAGGCTTCTGTGACTAGATCTACAGGCAGTGGGGAGCCATTGAAGGTTCCTGAGCTGGGGAGAAGCTTGATCAGAGTTGGGCTGTAGACTCATGAACCCGGCATGGTCTGGGGTGGGGTTCACCGGGACATCAAGCCTGTCACAGGAGCAGTCAGTATGGATGAAGGTGGTTTTAAAGCCACCTCTCTCTTGTATTGGGGACCCGAATGGGCTGAGTGGAGAGGGTACCTTTCTGAATTGGAACAGGGGGCTGCCTTGATGCCGTGGAGCGGTGAGCTTCCTGTCAGATAAGGGCCAGCTCCTGCTGCACTTTCCTTTCATTGAAGCGAGTAAAGGTGTTTCAAACCCCTGCAGGAGCTGGTCTGCTGCAACCCCCCAGATGGCCTTTTCTACTGGTCTCTGACCAAGGATGGTCTTCACCTCCATCTCTAGATCATTCTTCCAGGGAAGCACCTGATAGGCTGTCAGTAGGAACAGGAGTGTTCCTGTCACCCCAGCAGGATGGCCATGTGGCCCCACTGTCCTAGTCAGTCACATGCCTCTGATGTCCCCACAAATGAGTCATTTGTTCATTCACTCGCTCATACCTACTGAGAGCCATGGCGAGTTGCTAAGATCAGCCCCTCCCCTCAGATGGTTGGAAGCAGAGCTGTGAACACTGCGCCCTGGTAAGCAGCAGAGGAAATCACTCCTTTTGTGAGAATTCAGGGAGGGCTTCCCAGGCAAAGTGACATAAGAACCTGGCCTTGAAGGATGAAGAGAAGGCCCAGTAGAAAAGGAGAGGAAACAGGCACTCCTGGCAGAGGCTAGGATGGGCAAAGGCACACAGTCTGGGGAGTGGGAGCAGCATAGCTGTGGATTTAGTGGGGGCTGCCAAGGGGGCTGTTAGAAAAACTATAGTTTGGGGTCAAATTCTGATGCGCCTTGAGCGGGGCACCGCTCCAGAGTTAGAGCTGCAGAAGTTGGGGAGCCACAGACTGGCTTTAAGCCAGAGATGCAAGGCCAGGTCAGGGAGGATGAGCCCCTGGGCAGCAGCGTGGACCTGGGAAGGAAAGGGTGTGGCTAGAAGAAGGGAGGCCAGTGCCCTGGAGGGGCCACTTGGCAGGACTAAGGAGCTGGCTATTAAATTCAGGGTCTGGTGCATGTATTTATTCCTAGAGCCTAGCTCAGGGAGTAGGTGCTCAGTAAATACTGATGGTATGAATGAATGAATGAATGAATGAATGAATGAATGAATGAATGAAAAAATTTAGGGGGCCTATGCTTCTTTCTGGGCTTCTCGCCTGACTTCCCAATTACCCTATGCCAGCCAGAGAGCCCAGGGACCTCTTCCCCATCCACCCCGGTCTGGTTCCCTGCTGGGGGGCCATGGAAGAGCCCATCAGCCTGGCCCTGCCCCTGCACCCCTAGCCCTGCTCTCTGGGAGCAGCAGAGGTGGATGTCAGTGCCCCTAGGCTCATTCCAGACACCTGTACAAGCCCCGAAGGATCTGACTTCTCAAGGGCCTCAGGTACGCCTTGGCCCTTGGCCCCACTGCGGTGTTGCAAAGGGTCACAGACTTTGTGTGCTGCCCATGGGACAGGGTGGCAGAGTGAGCCCCGCAGGGAGGCTAAATGCAAACATTATGAATATACCCAGATTCTGTGACTCTGTTTTGGTATTTCTCCATTTTAAATTTTCCTGGGGTCCTTGAAATGATAGAAGGGGCGCCCGTCTTGCCTCTCCCCTTGTCTCTTGTCTCTGAAGCACCCGGTCCTTAAGCTAATCACATAGCAGGGGCTCAATAAATATGAAGAGACAGTGAATGAAAGGGCCAGTCCTGTCTCTGCCACGAACCTACGTACTGTGTGTCCTCCAGAAAGCCCACTCTTCTCTCTGCTTTTGTCGGTAAAATGGGGGCCCTGAGCTGCCTGCCTTCCAGGGCGGCTGCGATGCTCAGAACCGTCTTGTAACCCCAAGGTGCTTGTAGGCAGTGAATGGCTACAAAGCCTTGAGCTGTGGTACAAGGTGAGGAGTGACTACACGTATTCGTCAGTTTCTAGGGCGGCCATAAGACCATTCCGCAAACTGAGTGGCCTAAATAGAAGTTTCTTGTCTTGTGGTTCTGGAAGCCAGAAGTCTGAGATGAAGGTGTGGGCAGGCCAGACTCCCTGGGGGGGCACTAGGGGAGGATCCAGCCTAGCCCTCTCCCCTCGCTTCTGGGCGTCCCTGGGCTGTGGCAGAACCACGCGTCTTCACGTGGCATTGCTCTGTGTGCACGTCTGTGTCTACATGTCCCCTTTTGATAAGGATATAAGGATACCAGGTATGTTAGATTGAGGCCCACCCTACTCTGCTATTACTTCGTCTCAACTCAGTTCCATCTGCAGTGACCCTGTTTCCTACTTTCTGGGGTACTAGGGGTTAGGACTCCAGTATGTGCATTTTGGGAGGACACAACCGTAACAGTGTGCATGATGACTTATTTTCTTGGCCTCCTTTCCTCTCTCCTTTGCTCACTTGATACAGCCCTTCTGAGCACAAGGCCAGGAAAGGATAGGAAGGCAGGGGTACGCAGGTGTGGCAGACACAGAGTTAGGACGGTTCCCACCTTAAAAAGAAACCAGGGAAGCTGACCTCCAGGGAGCCTCTGGGTCCTCAGGGGGTCAGGTTCGCCCTTCATCCGTCCTCGGGAGAAGATCAGCACCCTTTTTCACTCCAGCAACTGTGACATGGAAGGGGCAGCTCTGAGTGAGAGGTGCTTGCCCAGGCACCCCCAGCTGGGTCTCCTCTGGCTGTGCCTCCACTGAGCCCTGCCCTCCCCTCCTCCACCCCCTGCAGTGTTTCAGCCTCCATCCCGGGCCTGGAAGACCCTGACTCAGCCAAGAGAACAATGTCAGAAGACGTCCAAGGAAGCTTCTCCCCATTGCCCGTGGGGATGAAGATGGAGGAGCCTTCTTCTGAAGCTGAGAACAAGTAGGTGGCCACCGTGGCCCAAGGCTGAGGGGCCTTTGTATGGTCCGCAGAATGGGTACAGCTCACAGCAGGGCCCCTGGCTCTGCCACAGGCCACAGAGGGCACACAGGGCTAAGTGACCTTGGGCACTCACATCCCCCAGGGACTCAGGTCATCTCCAACAATCCCTGACATCTGGCCCATTTTTTCAACATGGTGACCAGTTAGGCATCAAGTCTGCTCCCTGGAGCTGCTGGCAGTGGTCTGGGTGAAGAAAATTGAGGCCTTCAAGATTGGAGTCTGTAACCTTAGTGGTGAAACCCCACGGCCTAGACCCATCTGTCTGAGAAGGATGGAGACTGCTGGCTGTCTCCCTGCAAGAAACTTGCTAGACCTGTCAAAAGTCCACTAACTTGGCTGTGTTCACTGGGAAGCGAATCATGTGTTCTGCAAGAGCATGAAAATATCACACATTTTTTCATGAAGATAAAAAAGCAAATCTGAGTACCTAGAAAAGTCACAGGTGCCACCGGGACCCCCAGGTTGGCGCGACACCCTGAAGGCCTCAGCTGTGCAAGGTGGAGGGCCATGCCCACCTCAGCCCAGGACAGGGCTCAGGCTGTTGTCCAGACCAGCCCTCTCCACCCCATTTCCCAGCATTTGCTTCTTTCTATTTTGATTTTTAGAATGAAACAGTCTGGCACGGATCTCCATCCTTTCATCAAAGCCAGGCGGGCCAGTAAGAAGATAACCGTCTGGAAGAAACTGGACTCCAAGAAGTGATGCAGCCTGCTGCCACCCCTGCCACCCCGAGTCCCAGGCCTGCATGCAGCTCCTCCCACACCCACCTGGCCACCCTGCCGCCTCCCCAGCCCCCACGCCCTTTCTCTGAGCCTTTGCATAATAAACAAGCGAGCCTCTAGCAATTAGGTGAGGCCTTGGGCCAGTCTGGCTCTACAAGGCCAGAGAACCCCCAGCAGCCCTGTTCCAGGCCAAGTGCTTGCAAACTTGGTTCCTCTGACCCAGAGCTTCCGCTGTGGCCAGTGAAGTCAGCCCAGGAATCTCCTCCTTCCAAGGAAACAAACCTCTTTAAGGGGGGCAAGCCAAATGAGACTCTGGGGAGGTCTGGGTGGGACAAAACTATGCCCTCCTCCCCTTCACTGGGTGGGGAAGGACTCAGGTTCTGGCCCAGGTAGGAAACAGGGTGTGAGAGGGACGAGGGAAGAGGACACAGAAAGAGAAAAGTGGAGCAGATGGGAGAAGAGACAAAGGGAAAGATGGGGAGATGAGATGATGAGAAAGGAGAGAGCAGGAGGGAGGGAGGAGAGGAAAAGTGGGGAGGGAGGAGGAAGAATAAAGGGCAAGTGGAAATAGAAGGAGAGAGCCATGGAGTAGGACAGAAGAGGCAGTGACAGGCCACACCCAGGGACCCTTTGGTGGCACCCAGAAAGCCAGAGCCCCCGTGACCCCCACATGCTAACGTCCTCATTTAGCCCAGCCTCAGCGCTCGAGCTAACGGACCTGCAGAATCCTTATCAGCATCAAGGGCCCAGAGATGGCAGTCCCTCTGTTGTACTGGCGCCTCCGTGGTGGCACCTGACAGGGGCAGATAGCACAGCAGCTCCAGGCCCCCTTGTCTGAGGCTCCCAGAGCCACTTCCCAGGAGCAGGGCGAGGACCGCACAGGGTCTGCCTTGTTCTCCAAGCCCAGAAGAAACTTCAGACCCTGATCTGTGGGTGGCATTCACGGCTGTGCTCTGCACTTAACGGCGACTACTTGTGCTCTCTTTGTAATAGCTGCTTTTGTAATCTGAATTTTTTGAGGTTTAATTTTTTATCATTTGTATCATTCAAAGGCTTTTTATGGATTATACATTTGTCCCCTAGAAATGGATTTGAAATGATGTGGTATGTTCTTAGGCCTGCATCCTTTCTTACCTAAGGGGCCTGATATTTGTTAGGGGTCCTGGGCATCCAGCCACTCTCCCTTCCTCCCCTTCTGAGCACAAGGCCACACAAGGATCAGAAGGCAAGGGGAAGCAAGTACCACCTCTGCCCTGGCTTGCAGGTACCCTCCAGCCCTTCAGACACAACTCTGTAAAGGTTGGAGTGGAGACGTTGCTCACCCTCTTACATTCCTCCCTGAATCCAGCCTTTGGGGCTGCATGTTCAGCCATGTACTTCCACAGCTGCCTGCACAGGGAGGGCAGACCTATCTCCAAAGGGCAGGCCATGGCCCAACTCAGGGGCTCGCCACCCTGAAATGGGGCCCAAACTGAGCTGATATGAGCAGGGACACCTCCCACTGGTAGGTGGGGCGGGGGCAGTGAATGTCCAGTGCTACATAATCAAATTGTCGCCTGAGGATGAGGGAGAAAAGGGGAAGCCCTCTTCCTCATGGAAACACCAGGAGGGAGAGAGAGAAGGGAAGGCTTCACCCCCCGCCCCCAACAATGCCCCCAGCAAACCAGGCATGGTGGGAAGGTATGAAATTACCTGAGAAAGTCATAAACTGTTGACTAGAGTAGCTGGATTTTACCTTCAAGTTCCTCTCTGTCATTCCTTAGATTTAGGAAGGTCCAGGCTTTCTAAAGCAAAAAGGTGTGGCATATCTCACGTTGAAGCTCCAGAGATGGCGAACACATTGACACACATGCTGTTACCATTCATCCTAGGCCCTTCCAGGCATCATTAGTCAATCACAGCACTCTGAACCTAGATGAGGCCTCAGAATCCATCTTTAGCAAAGGTCCAGGCAGCCTCTACCAATCAATCACTAATCTTTGCCAGACATGGAGTAGCACTCTCCTCTACATGGGCCTGTTTTTAGGAAGACTTCTTGGAGGATGCGAGGGTGGTGTAGAGCCAGAGCCTAGAAGGTAGCTTTTATTAGGCCCTCTTGCTGTGTGCTATCTGTGCCAGCAGGGAACTAAGGGGCAATCTGATTATTCACTTCCCAGGTACTTAGCCTGTCTGGAGGACATGTAATCGTCAGTTGCCTCAGGGCCTCTGGGAAATGGGAGCAGGATCTCCCCTTATCACTGAGCACCCTTTCCCCAATTCTTGTTCAGGTTGACCCAGTAGAAGGCCCAGGAGGGGAAGACTATCCATGAATAGACTTAGAGTCAAAGAAAATTAAAACTAGAAGGAAACTGGGATTTCCTAATCTCTCACTTTATAAAGAGGGAGACCGAGGCCCTGAGCAAGGAAGGGATTGCCAGAGGCCATAGTCTGCACATAGTCCATAACATTAGGCAAGGTCCCTGCTGCCAAATCCACCCACTTTTCCTCCATTCCATTCCTCTGTGTGGAGGTGGGCCCAGCCAGGGAAAGGGGAAACTAGGAGGGCAGTGAAGCAAAGATCAGACTTCCGTTTCCACCTGTAGCATGGATTACATGGCCTGAAAAAAACATCTCACTACAAAACACACTGATGTATTGAATAACATAAATCAAACACTGCCTCAATTGCATATCGGAGCTCACAGGTAGTAAGGAAAGTCTTCAGGGGCTGAAGAGAGGATGAGAGAAACCAAGTGGTAAGCAAGCGCCAAAACCACAGCTGTCTGGAGGCAATTTTGTTTATCCCAATGACCCAGAACTTGGGCTTTAATGGCTGTAGGAGACATGAGACAAAGCCGTGGGCCTGAATAAGACACCAAGCTTTAAATGACGCTCCCAAATGTAAACCTGGGGCCCTCGATACAAAATGACAAGGGAACTTGAATGTCTCCGTCTCAGTCAGAGAAAAATGTTTTAGTTAAGGATCCTTCTGAAAATGGACAACCCAGGTTGGCCCTCACAGAGATTCTGGGTGTGTGCACGCATGCGTGCGTGTGTATGATGTCTATGAGGTCTGGGAAACCCAGTGAGTAACACCCCAGGATGCCTGACAGAAGCAAACACAAGTCTTCTTTGAAGATGTTCACTCTCAACCTAGACCTTGTAAGATTTCCACAGGAAGAATCCAGTTGAACATGAGCTCACAACCCAAAATTTAAAAATATAAGCTAAAGTGAATGAAAACAAATATCAAACATTAAATTAGACATGCAAGACTTTGGATATTGGAATTGTCAGACACAATGTTTTCAATGTTTAAATAAAAAAGGATCTGAAAACATTTGGAGCAAGATTCTATCAAACAAAAAAGATATGGACTGAAGTTTCTTCCAGACATGCTGGAGTAACTAGTACTGGAGTGTCTTCCGGACACTGCCAGGACAAGAGAAAGTGTGTTCTACAATCCCCTCAGCTTTCTGCGAGAGATGCTTTCTGGATCACAGTCCAGGGAAGGAGAATTCAAACAGAGTGTGACAGGATTGCTGAAATGAGGTGAGAGACTCAGAGATTGGAGAGACAGCGGTGAATGAGATTTATGGGGCAGGGTGTAGACAAAAGGCAGCTGTGCAAAGAGAACTCTAGAAATATGCACAGGGGTTTCCCTGAGTCTTGCCTGAATGCTAAACTGCACGTATTTAGGGTGTGGCTTCATGAGGTGAGGTAAAGAAGTGGATTCCACATGTAAAAGAAGGAAGTTGGACCCTCACCTAACACCATATACAAAAATTAAAATGAATCAAGGAGCTAAATGTAAGACCTGACACAATAAAGCTCTTAGACGAAAACAGGACAAAAGCATTGTGATCCTGGATTTGGCAATGTTTTCATGGATATGACACCCAAAGAACAGGCAATAAAAGAAAAACTAGACAAACTCACCTTTATGGACATTTTTAAAATGTGTGCATCCAAAGGCACTAGACAGAATAAAAAGACAGCTCACAGGTGAACATATTTGAAAACCATATCTGATAAGGAATTAATATCAAGAATACATAGAGAACTTGTAAAACAATTCGAACTGGGACAAAGGACTTGAATAATCTTTTTCCAAAGAAGACATACAAATGACCAAGAAGCACATAAAAAAGATGCTCAACATCACTAATCATCAGGGTAATTGAAATAAAAACTGCAATGAGGTCCCACCCTACACCCATCAGGGTGACTGCTATCGAAAAAAACCAGAAAAACAGCAAGTGTTGGTGAGGATATGGAGATATTGAAACACTTGTGCATTATTGGTGGAAACGTGAAATGGTGGAGCCACTGTGGAAAACTGTATGGTGGTACTTCAAAAAATTAAAAATAGAATTACTGTATGACCCAGCAATTTCACTTCTAAGTATATACCCGAAAGAATTGAAAGCAGGGGCTCAAAGAGATGTTTGTGCACCCTTGTTCATAGCAGCGTTGTTCACAATAGCTAAAATGCGAAAGCAATCCAAGTGTCCATTAATAAATGAATGGATAGTCAAAATGTGGTCTATACGTACAATGGAATATTGTCCAGCCTTAAAAAGGAAATTCCTCAATATACTACAACATGGATTAGCCTTGAAGACATTAAGCTGAGTGAAATAAGCCAGTCACAAAAAAGACAAATACTGTATGATTCCACTTATATGAAGTCCCTAGAGAAGTCAAATCATAGAGAGAGAAAGTAGAATGGTGGTTTATAGGAACTGGGGGGAAGGAAGAATGTGAGTTATTGTTTAATAAGTATAGAATTTTAATTTTACAAAATGAAAATGCTTAAAATAACAAATTTTATGTTATGTGTATTTTACTTAAAAACAAAAACAAAACAAAATAAACCCTGCAGCAAACGTTTTTCTTAATGAAGATACTTTTTAAATGCACTCTCTATAAAGTTGGGAATAAGTCAAGGGTACTACTGGCAATACCACTTTCCAAAATATATTGGAAATCCTGAAGACAATGTGGAAAAAATAGAAATAAGAGTGTCAGTTCAGGCCGCTATTCCAAAATACAATAGACTGGGTGATTTAAACAACCTCTCTGTCTGGAGCCTGGAAGTTTAAGGTCAGAGCCAGGATAGCCAGGGTTTTGGCGAGGGCCCTTTTCCTGGGCATGGCCTTCCTCCTGGGTATTGCCAGTGCTCACAGAGATCTGTGTCTTCCTTTTCTTATAAAGGCACTAATCTCATCATGGGGGTTCCACCCTCATGTCCCCATCTAAACCTGATAACCTCCCAAAGGCTCCACCTCCAAATACCATCATATTGGGGGTAGGGCTTCAATATAGGAACTTGGAGGGACACACACACACAAATCTTCAGTCCATAGCAAAGAGATATAAGAATGTGAAAGGAAATGATAAAATTGTCACTATTTTTGCAGGTGATGAACCATCAATCTAGAAAAATCAACCAAGAATCAATAGACAACCCATAGGGATTCAATGAAATGCTGGACACACGAACAACGTGTAAAGTCAGTTTCTCACAGTGAGAAAGGGAGGCCAGGTTGCATACACAGTGACACAGGGTCTTAAAGACACAACACAAGTGGGTGAGAAACAGAAGGAGATCCTAACACAGGGGCATTGGTGCCAGGAGTGAACTGAGGCAGGAGAGAATAAGAGTAGAGGGCTTGCCCAACAGAGGGTGGGGCTTCTCTGATGAGAGCCCAGGAGGACTCAGAAAGATGCAGAATAAATGCAAGGCCTCCCGTTGCTATGGCCCCTGCCGTGCCTCCCCAGAACCTGCAAGTATCTCTCCCTTCAAAAATCACCTGCTTCTCCCTGCGTTCCTTCTCCCATACAAGCCTTGAGACTGTGGGCAAGTGATTGGTCTCTGGGCCTCTACTTCCTCATCTGTAGAGTGGGGATGATGACAGTTACAATCTCCCAGGGATATGGCTGGACTAAATATGATACTGCGGAGGAAGGACTTAGCTCTGCTTGGCAATCGTGGGTGAAAGTAGCTATTTATTAATAAAATGATCAGAGTCCCCACACCCAATGTCAGCCTCCACCACAGCAAGGCCCCCCCTCCTGGCTGCCTCCCGGTCTCCAGCTCCATCAAGGGTTAAGGAGCTTGGCTGCCTGCCACGGAGGAGCAGGAATGAAGTAGCAGCGCCCACAGCAGTCTCCCTATCTGTGAGCAATCTCCTCCCGTATCCCCCCCCAACCCCCCCCCCCACCCAGGCCTTCGGAAATGAAAGCCCCTCTGGGCTGAAGCTCTGCTGGCTGCATCATAATGACTTTCTCCTATAGGGAGGTTGAGATGGGCCCTCCCTCTCAGCTCTCTGCTCTGGCTCTTCCCCAGGTCTCTGGGAGATGTCAGCTTGTATGTGGGAGAAAGATTGGGTCATTCCAGCTCCTGGCCATGTGGGGCTGGAGGAACGGGAAATGGGGTGAGGTGGGGGGAGCTGGGATGGGGTCCTGGAGTTGGGGGCAATGCTGACAGATTGGGGAGTACCCAGGCGATGTGCCCCAGCCATCCTAGGTCTCAGAGAACCAACCCATCCCACCGTGGGTCTGTAGATTACAGCCCATTCGTGAGTGTGAAATCCATTTGGTGAGTTGTGATCCGCATTTTTAAAAAGAGAAAAGGCGTATAATAAAGCACCAAGCTTTATTCTAGTCGCCTTCAGGGTAGGGGCTAGAAAACAGATCCTGGAACCCACCTGCTGGGTCATGGAACCTTGAACATGTTATTTGACCTTCATGCTTCAGTTTCCTTATTTGTCCATGGGGAAGAATAGCAACCACATTATGGGTTGTTGTGAGGAATGAAGGGGTGATACAGAAGGGTTCAGGGAGCATGGAACCGTCGTGAGTGTTGGCTCTGTTTTGTCCTTACTGTGTAAAATGTATTTCTTCCCCGGCAAAGTATGTAGTCATAAAAGCCTGAAAACCACTGGATTCGAAGATTGGGCACAGGTCCTGCTTATGGTAAGAATTCAAGGTGCAGCCTTGGGTAGGGGGTGCTGCTGTTAGCAAATTAGGAGAGAGGGGCCTGAGAGGAAAAGGAAATCCCAGAGTCCCCAGAGGCAGGTCTGTGTGTGTACAACCCTCCACAGTTTATACCACTTGCTGGCCTCCCTCACCCCATAGGCGAACAAGCTGCTGTGGCTGCTGGGATCATTTTGTGTAAATACCAAGAAATGTGATTGCTGGATCATATGGTAACAGTATGTTTAGTTTTGTAAGAAACCACTAAACTATTTTTCAAAGTGGCGCTACCAGTTTGCATTCCCACCAGCAATGAATGAGACTTCCTGTGGTTCCACGTCCTCACCAGCATTTGGCGGTGTCAGTATTTTGGATTTTGGCCATTCTTATAGGCAGCCGGTGTTATCTCGTTGCTGTTTTAACTTACACTTTCATAATGACATATGATTTTGAGCATCTTTTCATACACTTCCTTGCAATCTGTAAATCTTTTTTGGTGATGTGCCTATTCAGGTCTGTTGCCTACTTTTTAATTGGGTTTTTCATTTTCTTGTTGAGTTTTAAGAGTTCTTTGTATGTTTTGGATTACAGTCCTTTATCAGATGTGACTTCTGCAGATATTTTCTTCCAGTCTGTGGCTTGTCTTCTCATTCTCTTGACATTGTCTGTTGCATAGCCGAAGTTTCTAATTTTAATGAAGTCTAGCTGATCAATTATTTCTTTCGTGGATTATACCTTTAGTGTTGTATTTAAAAGGCAGAACCATACCCAATATCATCGAGATTTTCTCCTATGGTATCTTCTAGGAGAAAATATAGTTTTGCAGTTTACATTTAGGTGAATGATCTATTTTGAGGTAATTCTCATGAAGGGTATAAGGTCTGTATCTAGGTTCTTTTTCTTTTTTGTCCCTGCACTATTTGTTGAAAAGATTGTCTTTTCTCCATTGTGTTGACTTTGCTCTGTTGTCAAAGATCAGATCAGTTGATTCTATTTCTGTGGGTCATTTCTGGGCTCTCTATCCTACCAGCCTATTTGTCTATTCTTTCACCAATACCGCACTGTCTTGTTACTGTAGCTTTAGAGTAAGTCTTGAAGTCAGTCCTCTGACTTTTGTCTTCTACTCTCCATTTTTTAGAAGTGGAAATTGAGACACCAAGAAGTTAAGTAACTTGCTCAAAGTTACATATTAAGTGGCAGAGCCACAATTTGAACTCAAGTCTTTTGACTGAAAAGCTTGTGCTTAGGACAGAGATTAAAACACAGGAAATGGGAAAAGAGAGAAGGACGGGGAAGGGAAGGAGAGAAGGATGTCAGAAAAATTAAAAGCAACAATTTTCCCCAGAATTGCCAATGGAGGCCTCTCCTTCTCCAATGCTGGGAGGAAGTGGGGTCAAGGGCGGGAGTCAGGAAGATGTGGCCAGGCAGAGGGGGGCAAAGGGAGGGCCCTGCAGGGAGTGTGCGTGGCCTTGGCCAAGGCTGGAGCAGGCAGCACTGTGGTATGTTTGGCTAGAAGGTCAAAGCCCTAGAAGGGAGCGGTGGGAGACATGATGAGACAGTGGTTGGAGCCAAAGACTTCAAGTGCCAGAGTCAGGCTCCTGACTTCCTAAGACCCAGTTCCCAGCTTTCCACTACCCCCGGGCTGCAAGGTGCCTGGGCAGACGGAGGAGGAGCAGGAGGTGTGGCAACCAGGAATCGCCTCCCCTCCCCGGAGTCAGAGTTGCCTGTGCCCAGGGCTTCCAGCTGTCACTGCAGTGTCCTTGGTAAACGGAGCTGATGCTCCCCACCTGTGTGCCCCAACCCTGAGTTCTCAAGCCAGGAAGATTCCTGGGCCATGGACACTTGGCCACAGAGGGGATTTGGGAGCCCAGCATGGCCCTGACCAGGGGAAGTAAGTAGGCCTTTTCCACAGCCCTCCACGCCAGCCCTGTATGTCTTCCCTGGGGCCCCTGCCCCAGCCCCCCTCAGAGCTCCTCGGGACAACCAGTCTCCTGGTCCCTACAGGTGAGGTTGTTATAACACCATCTGGCCCCAGCACTCCCTGCTCAAAACCCTTCCCGGGCTCCCCATTGCCTGTGCAAATGTTCTTTCCTGTATCTTATTTCTCCCCATGCTTTTACCTCGTTTTCTACTCACAGTTCAGGTTTCAGATATGGCCTTTCGCAGGAAGCCCTTCCCCAAGCCTGTGGGGTCCGTGTCTCTGCTGGGCTTCTGCAGCACCCCTCCCGTCTCCCATAGTTATTAATGCCTGTCTGCACTGGCCTCCCCCATGGACTCTGGGCTCCTCAAGGAGGATCTGAATCTCATCTCTTGCTGATGCCCGTGCTCCTGTCAGGGGCTGATCTAGAGAAAGTCTCCAGGGAATGTTTGTTGAATGACTATGTGACCAATTGAGTGTTGGAAGGAAGGGAGGCAGGCTGGTAGTGAGGGTGGGAAAGCCCTGACCTAGGAGCAGATGTGCACGCTCCGGAGAAGACTCTACCTTACCGAGCAAAGCTCTCTTCTTCTCCCCTTACCCCACACGAGCTCCAGTGCATTCAATGCTTGGCTCATCTCTCACCCTTAGCCTTACTTTAGAGGCCGCCACAGGCCCCCACTCTAAAAGGTAGTTCTCGCTCCTAGAGTCACTGTGCCTGAAATCCCTCCTTGGAGTCTCTCCCAACAAGAGGCTCCCAGAGGCTGGTGCGGTTTCTCTCCCCCTGACCCAGGGTCAGGTGGCATGCTGATCACCCCATGTGGCCTACCTCATTTAAAACTCCCGAAGGCCTCAGGGGTAGGCACTCGTATGGGACCATTTTACAGAGGGGAGTGTATGCACAGTCCAGGGTTAAGAACTCTGTTATCTAGTGCAAGAAGCCTGGGAGTCAGGAGCCATGGGTTCAGTCCTTTGTCAATGACAAGTTTGCTTACAAACACATGTGGTGTCAGTGGCCCCCTCCGACCACTGGAGCCACCATGGCCCGCTTCTGATGCCCACTGGACTGGTGGGCAAGAACTCGAGGCCAGACTATTCTGCGGGGTGTTAGGTCCAGCCCAGAGGCCACCCAGTTTCCTACAGCTCTGTGAGCCCCTGATGACCACTAGCCCCAAGCTGGACATGACAGGCTTTGCTCCGTCCCAATTAGCCTATCACTAGAGCTGAGTGGGGGGCGGTGCTGGGCTGGCCACAATAGTGGCAGCTAATGCCCCCCGGGCAGCAGAAGTCCCTCTCTCCATCTGTGAGTCATCTGCTCTACACATCAACAAATGTGTGTTGACACAAAGGGCTACAGCAGTGAATAAACTAGGCAAAACCCCTCTCTCTCCAGGGAAGGAAGAGACAGACACCAAACCCAACAGGTACAATGCTCACTGTGTCTCCTGGTAATGAGTGCTGTGGGGAAGTAAAGCAGGAAGGGCCTCACAGAGGAGGCAACCTATGGCCGAAGCCCTGAAGGAGGTGAGAGATGAGCCATGTGAAGTCTGAAGGAAGAGCTTTCCAAGCAAAGGCCCTGGGGCAGAGCATGCTTGGAGTGTTGAAAGAATAGCGAGGGGCAGGTGGGCCAGAGTGGGGGAGCTGGGGGACAGTGGGGGAGGAGGTTAGGACAGAGAGGTAACAGTTGGAGGAGACTCTGGACTGCTGGAAGAGCTTTGGCTTTTACCCTGAGAGGTAGGAGCCGTGCAGGGTATGCAGCAGAGGAGGGATGGGACCAGACTTTGTTTTAACAGGATCCTTCTGGCTGCTGAGAAGAAGTCTGTCTGGGGGCAAAGTGGAAGCAGGCAGAATGTGGACTATTCTGAAGCTCAAGCCAGTAAGATTTCCTAAGAGATCGGATTTGGGGTGGGAGAAGAAAGAAATGGCAGGAAGGACTCCAGGGTTCTGGAAGGAGACATGCTGTTTCTGAGCTGGGAGGCTGCATGAGGAGCCTACCTGGGGAGGCGCATTGGGAACTGGGTTTTGTTTGCGTTAATGAGGGATGCCCACTGGGCACCCAGGTGGAGAGGGCTGGTGCCACCTTCCCCAGGTGCCATCCAGCACGTCTCCTCTGCAGGGGAAAGAGGAAGGGAGGGGACCTCTCAGCTCAGGGAGGAGCTTTCTGGGGGGTGTGAAACACTGGAGGGGCTGCAAGCAGTAAAGGAGGTACCAACAAGGGCCACACACCTTGAAGGGAGTGGAGTATGGCCCAGATCCTGGGGTTCCCCAGCCTGAGATCCAGGACTGTTCTCCAAGCTGACCTGGGGGTCATGTGAGGAGAGAGTTCAGGAGAGGACTCCCCTGAGGATGGCTGGAATTCTCACCTCCTTAGTTCTTTCAAGGGCATGTCACTCCTGGAAGCAGTTTATTTTAGGTGGAAACAAACAGGGCTCAGAGTGAGAAAGGTATTCCTTCCCTTTCTCTGCCTATCCTCCCTTTACATCAAGGAGAGTCTAGGTGGGTGTGTTTTTTTATCACCTCCTTGACACTTGCTAATTTCCCTTCTTAAACAAGGGGGAGCCGGTGTCAAGCTCAGAGCCTCTGCAGGCAGCAGTGTTTGGCTAGAATTTAACCTTTTAGCTTTATATCCAGTCTATTTCATAGTGACCTTGTATTTAATTAATGGCAAATCATGGCAGTGATTGGGAGTTTCTTTTAAATACCTCTAAGTTGAAAATGTGAATGGATTTAATGAAAGATATTCAATAAATAAATGTGGCAAACATCGTGGAGGTGACGCATAAGCACGTGGCATTTGGGAAACAACCCCTTAATATTTGTGTCTGTATTGTTGCTGTGAGGTTTGGTTTGTGTCAGTCCTTTGGTTTAGGGTACTTTCTGTATCTGCCCCCTCGCTGTGATATTTTGCTCCCTTCTTATTTCTTGTCCTCTGGTCGTGTCCTCTAGGAAGTAGGGGGACCCTTTGTCCCACCAGCCTCAGCCAGGCTCTAGAGTAGCTGAGGACCTCTTTCTACAGAGCCAGGTCTGTGCCCTTGCTGGGTCCCAGTCCACTGGGGGGCGTCTCCACACTGGCCAGATCCGTCCACTATCTGGATGCACGGACTTCACGCTTCCCACACTCCGTCCTCTGGGCGTCAGAGCAGCACCAAGTTTCGCTTTCTGTCTGCCAGGCTGTCAGGTCATGGCCCCCTGCTCTCTGTGCTCCATCTCGGTGACCCCTCTCCCTCTCAGCAGCCCTGTGACATGGAGACCAACACTGAGAGGTGAGAAGGCTGTGAACTCACCTGGCTGATCCAGGATGACACAATGATAGTGGGTGCTGGGCTGGGCCCCCACACTCCATAAAAGAGCCACCTGGGAGGGGGGCAGGAGCAGGGAATGAATGGAGGGAGGGGCCTCAGTACTCTGCCTCAACCTTGTGGTCAGCCTTTAAGAAGAAAGCGAGGTTCCCCCAGACATTGGGGATTTACTTCTCCCTCAGATGCGCTTAAATCTGACCCCACAGAGGACAATGCTTAACACAGAAGGCTGTCATTTCTGACAAACGAGTAGGGAAGATGAAGGCTTCTTCTTGCAATCCCTCGATATGAATCGCCATCATTTTTATCATATTTACTCTGTCAGGCACTGTTCTGAACACTTGACAGGTATTAACTTGCTTAGTTCTCCTAAAAGCCCTATGAGGTAGGTGCTTTCATATTCCCATTTTGAAGATGGGGACATTGAGGCACAGAGAGGTGAAAAGACTTGCATAAGGTCACACAGCAGGTCAGTGGCAGAGCTGGAAGTCAAGCCCAGAGAATGTGGCTCCCTTCTTATCAAAGGCCACAGGCCAGGACTGTGAGGGCAGAGAGGGCAAGGCTAAGGTCTCTGTTCCTGCTGGAACCACCAAGGCTGCTGGTGCAGAAGGGCCAGCCCCTCCTCACTGGCCTGGGTGGGGGCCCAAGCCACAGAAGCCCAGTAGGGTCCTCAGCCACCAGCATTCCACCTGGCACTGTCAACCCTTGATAGCTTTCGTGGTAGGTGGGCATGCCGCCTCTGCTTGCATGCTCCCAGTAATGAGGGGCTCACTCCCTCCTGGCAGCCTGTGCCCTCCCTGCTCTGCTCTGCCTGAAATCTCCTCCTCCTCACCATGTGAATTCAATGCCCACTGGAGTATGGCACTGCAGACCCCCAGACCTGCTTGTTCCGCCTGCTCTGGACGGCACCTGGGGGCTTTCTGACCTCTACAGACTCGGTAGGGTTTTCTGAACTCCAAAGTCTGTAGCCCAAGGGGCTGTAAGGGTATTCGGGGGAGTTAAAATGAAGACAGAGCTGCGGCCACCTGTGTAAGTGTGTATGTCTGGGCTGTGGTGGGGAAGTAGTGACTTCAGGGCTCTGCTTCCACCCAGCCTCCCCACCTTTGCCCCACAGTGAGGCAGCCCAGTGGACCGTTTCCAGGGTCTGGCCCTTTTAAATTTAGCTGGAGGAAAAAGCAGTTTGTGCAGGCCTGGAACTCAGAGACAATCAGCAACAGGAAAAAGTCATCCGAGGGGAGTTTTCAATGAATTATGGAGGCATTGTTCCTGCCCGAGGAGCCAGGGCTGCTGGTCCAGGCCTCACTGACCCAGCCCAGGCCTTTGGGGCCAAACATCGCCTAGAGCTGCGTCAGGACAACACAATGTGGGTGTCTGAAAGCCAAAAAAAAAAAGCAGAGGAAGAAAAATACTGGAAATTCCCTGTGTCCCAGCTATGGAAGAGCCTTTCTTGAAAATCAACAGCAAGGGAAAGGTTGCTGCCCGCCCAGGCGGGGGCCTCAGGGAGCGGGAGGAAGTCACAAGCAATATTTTGAGATATTTTCAGCCTGGTGTGATGCTGGTTGATTTTCCAAAACATGAGGGCCTCATGCTGGGGGGAGAGTTGAGGTTGGACTGGAGCTGACCGGGGGTGGGGCCGGGGCTCAGGATGGGCCAGGATGAGGACATAAACAGAAGCTGACCCAGTTGGAGTGTTCTGGTGTCCCAGCTGGCTGACTCGCAGGCCCCTTACAGCCAGGGGAGGCCCTGTTGATCAACAGGGGGTCTTCTGTTGATCCAAAGGCCTTTCCAGACTTTGATAAAGGACCACAGATGAATCCTGGGATCCCCTGCACAGAAAGCCTGTGAGGTAGCTAGTCAGATTCTGCTTGTTCACCTCTCCCAATGGGGAGCTCACTCTCTATTGGTCAGTCTATCCCATATCTACACAGCTCGGACTGGGAGGCATAATAACAATGCTCCTGGAGGGAACACAGTAGTGAACAAAACAAAAAAACACTCTGCGCTCACGGAGCTGACATTCTAGTGAGGAGACACAGACAGTACACACGATAACATTTACAGTATGTTAGAAATTGCAACACTTTGAAAAGATAAAGCAGGGAAAGGAGTAGGAGGTGATTGGGATACAATTCTAAAAATAGGGGGTTAAGGAGAAAATTTCTCCTCCCTCTCAGCTAAGACCTAGCTCCCTGGGATGTCCCCTGGCCCCTGGCCCTTCCACTCTCCCTGTCCGGGGCAGTCCTGCTCTGTTCCAGGCTGAGCAGGGCCAGCCCCTCACGGGGAATGGGGCTCCAGCCCCTCCTCATCTTTCTCTAGCAGCTCAGAGCTGAACGCCTTTCCCAGAAGTGGGCAGAGCATTTTAAACCCTCTATTTCAACAAATGCACCTAAGGTCCCAATTTAGCTGTTTTTTAGCAGCTGATCCCACTGTTACCTCCTACTGAGCTCACCGACCTTTGATGCCCTGCGTGGACAACAAGCCCCGCCTCCTCCATCCAGGGGTAGTAGTGCAGGCTTGCAGACCTAAGAGCACGAATTTGCATTTTTTCCTATTGTTTCATCCTGTCCATGCAGCTTACACAGATCTTTTTGGCACAAAGGTAGACCACGTGAGACAAAGTGTTAATATTAACATTCAAAAAGTGCTTTAGAATAGATAGAAAAAATACAAGACAGAAAGATAGAAACCTGGGCAAAGAATATGATCAGTCAATTCACTACAGAAATGCAAATGGCCCACAAACAAATGAGAAGAGGCTCATGCTCCCAGTTGTGGAAATGCAAATTAAAAGAACAATGAGATGCCATTTTTCTCCCATCAGATTGGAAAAAAATATTAAATATTGATGATATCCAGTGGCAGCAACGAGGGGGGCCAGTCAAGCAGTTTTTACACTGCTGGTGGGAGTGTGAGCTGCCATAATCTTTGGGGACAGTGCTCTGCAGTTTCTATTAAAGTTTAAAATGTGGCTGCCCTTTGATCCAGCAATTGCACTTTGGAGAATTTATCTTCTAAAACCACATAGACGGGTAAGGTGTTTGCTGCAAGAGAGAGAGATAGAGAGAGAGAGAATGTACCAAATGTCGATCAAAAAGGCAGTGATTGAATGAATCCTCGTACCTTCATGCTATAAAATATTAGGCAGCTGATAAAAATAATTAAACATGTATATATGCACATACATATGTATGAACCTGGAATCATGTTTAGGATATTTTATTAGACAAAAGACAAGATGCAACGTGAGGTACATGGTGTGATCTTATTTTTGTGAATACGTTTGAAAGAGTAAACTGGAAAGAAATATTCACCCAACTGCTAACATGGGTTATGTCAGAGCAAGAAGATTGGAAGGAGCAAGATTATTATATTTTTTTATGTCACTTCTCTACTGCTTGACTCTTGCAATAAGTTTTTACACCTCTAATAATTTAAGTAAGAAATACTTTCTCTTAAAAGTCACTTTTAAGCTGTTCTTATGGAGCTCTGCCTGTCACATCATCATAATGAACAAAGGACACTAAAGTGGAAGGCTGTCCTCTCCCTGGCTAACTGGGGGGTCCAGCCCACTGTGGACCCCTTTCCTGGGCCTTCTAAGGGATATTCAAGTGTCCACTCCTCTTCTTCCCCTCATACTAGCAGGAACCCCATTTCCCACTGAGCCTCAGGGGTTCTCCCTGCCTCAGTGCCCCACATTTGCCTCTCCTGTGCCTCATCCTACCTTCCCTGACCTGGGAGGGATACAGGTTCCAGAAACAGTGCAGAAGGGAATGGGCTAGGTTTCCTAATCTTGGTCAAAGATTTGGGGGTGCAGGGCCTAGGCTCAGGACAACCACCAGTTTCCATCTTGCATGCCAGCTCTGAACAGAGGCAGAGGCTGCTATGCAGAAAGGGATTCTGAGGTCGTTACTAGGTTCACTGGCAAGAGCGTTGTGACTGGTTAGCGATGCCTGCTCTCTACAGTGGCCTGGTGAATGGAAGCACGGAAGTTACTGATGGGCCACGCTTGGTCTAGGCCACTGCTTCTCAGCCTGAAATATGCACAAAAATCCCTGGGGATCTTACTGACACAGATTCAGGTTCAGCCGTCCTGGGGTACGGCCCACATCTGCACTTCTAGCAAGCCCCTGGGAGATCTGATGTTGCCGTCTGAGGACCACCCTTTGAGCAGCATGGGACAAGCATCTTTGAGACCTTCAGTCCCAGCCACCTTCTCTTCTCCCTCAACTTTTCACACATTTGCAAACAGAACTGATCAGCACTTTTTATACCCATCATCCCGCATGGTTCTCGGAACAACCCAGGTTATTGTTATCTTCCTTGACAGATGAGAAACTGCAGGTGCGAGAGGGGACAGGACTCTCTCACGGTCCCCTAGCTGCTGGTGGCAGAAATGGGCCCGGATGGCAGATCAATCATCAACCTCTTCACCCCCAACCATTTCCTCTCTGGAGCCACAAACCAGCCAGAAAGACCCTGCTGCTCCCCGAAAGTGCTGCGTTCACCGCCATAAATAAAGTCTCCGACCAGCCAGATCCCTCCTCCCTGAGCAACCTCTCACAGCAGGCTGGGTCTAGGGCAGCAATGGAGGGAAGGGAGGTTCACAGACAGCGTGAGTTATGGGCTCCAGGAAGCCCATTAGTCACCGAAGCGAGAGAAGTTAACTGGAGCTTATTAACTCTAAACGTTTATTATTCACATTGATCACCATGGCAGACAGCCCCCGCCACCCCACCCCCAGGAGCCAGCCAGTGCATTCTGATTGCAGGATGGCCATGCCTGCATCCTGAGTCCCCAGGAAATGCAGGCAGAGTTCAGACAGTCTCAGCTGCCCCTTCCAAGAGGCCAAGAAGGGTTTCTCATCAGTGGCCCTGTCACTCATCTGCTCCCCTCATATCTGCCAGCCCATTCTGGGCCAGGTCCTGAACCAGGAGCTAGGGAGCCTCGTGCCCCATCAGACCCCATCTCTGCATCATGGGCTGGCCCTGAGGCAAAGGAGGTGGGGCTGCCTGCTGGTTAGGAGCCCAATCTGAGGGTCTGCTTGGTTTGATTTCTAGCTCTGCCACTCAGCAGCAGGTAAACGCCGTGGCTTTTCAGAGACTCAATTTTGTCGTCTATAAAATGGGGGCACATTCATTCATTCAAGAAATACTTATTGAGCACCTACTATGTGCCAGGCACTTTCTAGGCCCTAAGAGGCAGTAGAGAACAGAAAATCTTGCTGCCTTCATGGAATTTATATTCTGGAGATGGAGACAGGCATAAAGCTATTAAACAAAATAAACAGAGTCATTTCAAATAGCAGAGTACGATGAAAATAATCTCGTCACATGGTAGAGACTGACTAGGGATCTGGGAGTGCCAGGGACAGCCACAGGAGGTGGCCTTTGAGCTGAGACCTGAATGACAAGAAGGAACCAGCCAGGGAGAGACCTGGGCCCAGGGGCGTCCAGGCAGAAGGAATGAACACCGAGGACGATGGCCTTGGATCAGAGCTTGGTGTGGATGGTGACTGGAGAGGAGTTACATGAGATGCAGAAGAGGGAAATGGGGCCCAGAAGCCACTGCGAGGACTTCAGATCTTATTTTCAGTGCAGTGGGGAGCCACTGGGTGGTTTTAGGTTAAAGATTATTAAGGGTATAATCATACTTGACCTCCCTTCATGGGAATTATGAAGCCTAGTGGACACTGGGGGTCATGCCTTGATCCCCAGGGCCTCCTGCCCTGCAGCTGCAGTTATCTTGGCTACTAACGGCGGACAGCTGTCCCCTTCTCCTTAACATGGCCCTTGGCTGCCACCCTTCTCCAGGGTGGGCCCCCTCACCTCAGGATGGAGCCATTCTGTGGTGCTGTTTGTATTCCAGAGCTCCTCTAGGGGGCCAGGCCGAGGCCACTCTCCAGTTGGGACCACAGCCTTGTTTGGTGCTTTGCTCCTACCCTCCTTCCATCCCTCTCTCCTGCTGAGAGCACTTCACGTGCACCCGGATTCCTGACTCAAGCTCCACTTCTAGGGACACGATCTAAGACATGAGGATTAGATCAAATGGTGACTATAATGGCTGAACCCAGCGCCTGCCACCCAGTGGTACTTCAGGGGACCAACTCATCCTGGTTTGCACAAGACATTGATGGTTTTAGCGCTGAAAGTCCTGCATCCCTCAGTCCTGGGCAAACCAGGATAGTTGGTCACCACAGATAAGTGCTTGATAAGATTCATTCATTCCATCAGCAGATACCTCCTGGTCTACCTGTGCCAGGCTCTAGCAACAGAGCCATGTCTGGGTCCCATCCTCAGGAGCCAGTTGCAGGAAGCAGAGAATATCATCAGATGCTTACTCAGGCATGTGAGAA
Organism: Rhinolophus sinicus; assembly: GCF_036562045.2. Classification (NCBI taxonomy): domain Eukaryota; kingdom Metazoa; phylum Chordata; class Mammalia; order Chiroptera; family Rhinolophidae; genus Rhinolophus; species Rhinolophus sinicus. The sequence goes on from NC_133759.1 coordinate 40,261,368, forward strand.
GGTCAGGAGAGCCATCCAGGTGTGGTGAGGCAGGGGCTGCCCTGGATGGAGAGTGTGCTGCCCAGAGAATGCTGGCAGAGCACCCACCTGGTGAGCTGATGGTCAGGAAAGCCCTGAGCTTCAGATTGACAAATGGAGAGGTTGTGAGAAGCAGGTTTTGGGGTCCCCCCGGCCATGTCTCCACTGCCCCTTGCCTCAGTTTCCCCATTTGGGAAGGGCCCTCCAGATCCAGCAGGAAGCCCAGAATGTCTGCAAAGCAAAGACCTCTTTGGGAAGAGCCCTCCGAAGGCACCAAGTCCCCTGGGCCATCAGTTGAGGCAATTGAGACAGGACAGTGAACCTCCTCTGACCCAGCAGGCACTGCACAACCCATGACAACCCAGAGAAGGAGACCTACTATTTCCATTTTATAGACAGGGAAACTGAGGCTTAAAGAGGAGTAGTGACCTGCCTCAAGTCACATAACCAGTGAGTAGAGGTCAGGCAGGGTCCCAGGGCTCTCAGGCTCCAGAGCCACTGAGCCAGTTCATTCAATGAAGGTATGTCTGCACCCCCTTTTATATACTCACCAGTTACAGAGGGGAGTGGATAAAAGCATAGGCTGCTTGCTATACTTACACCCAGAGCCATCCTGCTGGGTTCAGACGCCAGCTCCACTGTGCAGAAGCTATGGGACCAAAGGCAAATGACTTACCCTCTCTGTGCCCTGAGGAGATCACAATAGCACCTCCCTCCAAGGGTTTTTGTGAAGATTAGGTGAGTTAATATATGAAAAGTACTAAGAACAGAGCTTGGCTCATCACCTCAGTTATCATTGACTTTTTATTACTATGACCTAGTATGATGCAAGCCATAGTAACAAAACATTGGAAACAACCTAAATGTTCAGCAATAGGGGAGCTATTAGCAAGCCATGATTTATTGACTTCAGTGGACACCATTAAGACAGGTGGTCTTGGTGCAAAGCTAGACAAATAGACTAAGAGAACAGACCAGAAAGTCCAGAACTGGACCAAAATGTGTAGAATTACTGGATTTATGACAATCGAGATGCTGCAGTACAGTGGGAAAAGGATGATGGTTTAAATAAATGGTGCTGGATCCGTTGGAAATGCACGTGGGGGAGAAAAGATTCTTGACCCCTACCTCACACCATACACCTGTATCTGTTTCAGTGAACTCTATGTAGCCAATCACGTTGACCAGAGTATTGGCTGTCTGTACGTTTACCCAGTCCTGCAATCTTAAAGAGGTGAACTTGGGATAATAAAGCCACTTCAAACGTGTATATAGACGCTGATGAGAAAGCCAAGGTGAATTTCAGTGGTGTCGATGCCTTCATATAAACGAAAATTTTGGTTGTGATGATTGTCCTTTCAGTAAAATGAAAGACAGCGCTTTGTTTTGAAGTTCACTCAACACAACTCACCCAATCCAAGACAATTGCAGAAGGAAGATGAATTTTAGGCAACAAGTAGTCAATAAGAAAGTTCCAATTTCCTTTGGAGAAAAAGGAAAACATGTTTTGTTGTCCCCCGACAGGGAGATGGAAAAAAAATAAAATAACCAAGGGAAAAGTCACCCCACGCTTTCCTCGCGGCTGTGGGCCCCCACCACTGTGGCGCCATGAGGAAGTCGAAGGTTGAGTGAGCAAAACATGTTTTCCTTCGGCGGACGTCTGTAGGAACTGTTGGAATCAATTATTGGAAAACACAAAAATAAACTTCAGCCCGTGGTAAACACTACCTCTTCTCTCTGGGGTCAGGAAAACAAAGGCCAGCACGGGGGTCAACATGGAACAGTGGGCAAGCATGCCAAGCAGGAGGCAGGGACCTCGGTTTCAGATGAAGCTAGCGGAGGCGGGAGCCTTCCTGAGCCTCAGTTTACCCATCTGCAAACTCCCGATCCTGTGTTCATCTCATAGAATTGGGGGTGAACTCATTCACTTGATAGATGTGTGTTGAGCTCCTACCCTGTGCCTGGCTGTGAGCTGGGGAATGGACACCCTGAGATGCTGCTTTTCTAGCACTGATGTGTGTAGGGCCAGCTTCATGGAGGGTGACCAGTGCAGTGCCACATGGACACACACTCCAGAGGGCCCCATGCTTGGTTTAAACCCCCATGTTCTGCTGTCATCATGGGCAATTCTTAATTTTTGAACCAGACGCACCGCATTTTCACTTTGCACTGAACCCTGCCCATTATATAGCTGGTCCTGGCTGTGAGGCAATGATGCTTTTTGATTGTTCACTGAGTGTGTCTGATCCCTCTGGGTTCCAAGGCTTGGCACAAAGAGGTTCTGATAAATGGTGGAATGAACATGGAGGGAGAAGCCAGGGGTTATGAATACTGCTCTACCACCGCCCCAGGGAGTACCTCTGCCACAGGAACCCCTCACGCCCTTATAGGTGCTGCGGCTGCCACTGTTTCAGGGACAATTATCTCCATTTTGGTTGGAAAGGTCCTGAGTTAAGTGCAGTGAGAAAAGCACCAACTGTGTGATTACCACGGCCTTCTTCTGCCCACAGCCTCAGTGTCCTCATCTGTTAAATGGCAGTAATCATACCTGACATAGGGAGTGCTTGTGGAGATTAAACAGACAATGTTTAAAGTGCTACAGGGCTACCAGTTTGGGGCGGCTCCAAGCCCACATCTCCATAGGCGGGTGGGGGTATCTGGATCCTAAGGGAGCTGTTTACAGCTAGAGGCAAATCCTCCTCAGGCTTTAAAAGTGGGAGTATCTCTAGACCCTGGGACATTGTCCCCGGAGAGCAAGGGCTGGAGGCTGCTGCTTGTTGATAAGTGACATGCAAATAATTTGTATTATAAATAGTTAAAAATTAGTTACCAAACTGTCAAGTCAGTGAAAAATGGTGTGTGGATTAGACCTTCACAAAACCCAGCAAATATCTACTTGCTAAAGACATCAAGACCTAATTGATTGCCTACTATGTGCCAGGTACTTCATTAAGAATGCTTAGTAATAATATCTAACGTTTACCAAGCAGTTACTATGTGCCAGGCACTGCCAGGCTAAGTACTTGAAGGTCATTATCTTATTTGGTCTTTCTAATGGACACAGGCAGTGGGTGCTAGAAATGCCCCCATTTTACAGATGAGGAGAGGGACGCCCAGAGGAAAGGGATTTGCCCTGGACTCAGAGCTGGGAAGAGGTAGACTGAGGCTCAAACCTTAGTGTGTCTTCCACACCAGAGTCCAAACTCCTAGCTGTCAAAGTCTGTCCCCAGCTCACCCTGTGAGATCATTAGAATGATTCACGCATGGGTCCTGCCAGGTCACACGTGGAAGGTCCTTACCCCTGCCATCCCTCCCTTCACCAGGGACCCCCCTGAGCTGGAGACAATCTGGCCCCTGTCTGCAGGCCCTCTGTCAGAAGGCAGCTAGGAGGCAGCTCCCGCAGGAAACTGTGCAATTGACTGCAGCATCTACTAGAAGGACGGAAGAAGTGGTCCTGGGGCAATGGACTGGCACTGAGTGCTGAGTGTTTTAATGGTGTTCCCAGGCTGGGCCTGATTCATTTCTCTAAGTGTCTGGGTTTCAGGTGGGTGGAGGCTCACTCAGCAATTGATGGTGTCTGTGACGGGGTCACATTGCCTCCCTCTCCGTACACAACCACACGGGTACACACATGCTTATTAAACTGATTAATACGCTCTTTCTGGAGCCTCTATCTCCCTCAGCCTCTGCCAGGGGCCAGCAGAGAGATGCAGTCTCCATTCTGGAGCTCGACGGGGAAAATAAATCAGGAGTCAGGCTTTGTGGCTCATCAAAATGCCTCTTTTAAAACCACTACCCTTCCTTGTGCATCAGGGAAGGTGACATTGCCACCCCCGTTCTACAAAGCTAGCCCACAAGGGAAGGATGGCCCTGTGAGGATGTGAGCTATCTGTCCCTGGGGGAACTCAAGTGCAGGTGGCATCAGAGGTAGGACATCAGAACTGATTGCTTGGCAGGGCCTTCCCAGGGCTGCTTCGCCCCCCAGTGGGCAGAGCAGGGCGTGGACAAGCCCCCACCCTTTGGACGTTGCTACACATTTCTTGGGTTAGTAATGGTCAGGTTCTTGTCTGATGACCCAGCTGGAGCTTCAGGCTCTTTGTCTACAAAGGGGTCCCTGTGCTCCTCCCACCCCAGGCTCCACTGGCCTTGTAAGGGCCTCCGAAGTCTTAACTCCATGTTTCCCAAAATGAGAATCTCAGTCCCAATCCCAGGCAATCATAACTCACTGGGCCTGGGATGGGGCTTTGGAATTTGTGTTGTAACCAGACCAGAAGATTCTTCAGATGAGGACATTCGGGTTCCCTGTGTTAACCCAGAGATGTAGCTAGTGGCAGTGGCCTTGACAAATCCAGGGAGGAGATTTTTCAGAAAGTCAATCACCTTTTTCCATTCTCTCTGCTCAAGGCCCCTTCCGACTGGTACGAGGCTAAGGAGAAAGGCATAGGCTCCAAGTAGTCAGTCCTGTTTCCCCTCAACTCTGCCACTTCCCAGCCAAGTGGTCTTGGGCACAAGACTTTGCTTCTCTAAGCCTCAGTTTTCTCATCTGAAAAATGGGGATAATGATACATCCCTCACAGACACTAGCCCCCATTGCAGTTTTTGGTGATCATAACATAATGACCCAACATTAGTTTGTTCATTGGTGAATAAATGTTAGTTCCTCTATAGGACAAACATTTAATCCTTGCTCCCTTCATCTCCAACCAACTACTTTTGAGAGATGTATTCTGGCAGAGAGACACCCCCCCACCCCGCCCACCAGTCTCTTCATAGTTAGGCCTGAATGGGAGTTTGGTGCTAAGCCCAGGTGGGGGTAGGTCTCTATCACTGTCCGTTCACTGGGTACGTAACAGATATTAACAGCGGGCTCTGTTCAGGTGCCTGTAGGGCAGCCAACAAAAGAGACCCAACCCTGTCCTCCCAGAGCTGGCATTCCAGGCAGAGAGACAGATGCCACACAGATAAATAGATAATTAGATGGGACAGTGATCTCAGCTATGGGTGAGTACAAGCAAAGAAGAGAAACAGGGTGATGGAATGGCGAGAGACTGAGGGTTGATGGTGGTCAGGCACACCTCTGCAAAGAGGTGACATTTGAGACCTGACTGATGAGGGAAGCTGGCCCAGGCATGAGAAAATTTGGAAAGGCGTTTTCTAGAGAGCAGAAATGGCAGGTGCAAAGTCCCTGGGGCAGGGGCAGGGATAGAGAGGAAGGCCAGTGTGGCTGGAGTACAGGGAAAAAAGGTGGTGGTGGGAGATGAGGTGGGAGGGGGCATGATAAGGTAGGGCAGTGACAGATCTTGGAGGCCATAGTAAGGAGAACAGATGTTATTCCCGCAGCAACTGCTGAGCAGCGACTCCGTGCACCACAATGCTGGGAGCTGTGTCCAACGCCTCTTCACAGCAACCCTGGGCATTGAGAGAGGGAGGGAGGCAGGAGGGGTGTGTCCTGGTGGGCTGTCGAGGAAAAGGCTGGGCTCCTGAATTGTGCAGGCCACAGGGTCCCCTGCCTGCCCCGCCCCTCAAAACAACAACAAATGACTGCCTTTCCCTATGACTCAGGTCTCTCCAGGGTCATAGCAAAAGGTCCCTCAGAAAAGACGCCTTTTGGAGTCCCTGTCACTCTGAGCTGCCTCCCACCAGCACGCACTGCCAGATTGAAATCTTTAAAAATGCAAGTGAGAATTTGTCCCTCCATGGCTCCCACTTGCTCTGAGAATATAACCCCGAGGCTCTGATGAGCAGCCTCTTCCACCTTCTTCCTCCCCACTTGTCTGCGCCCAGCACCTTGCTGTTCCTCAGAAGGCACAGCCCTCCCTCCCCCTGGGTCTTCCCTGCTGGCCCTTCTGCCTGAATGCTGTCCTCCAGGGCTTCGCTGACAGGCTCCTTCTCACTCTCCCAGTGTCCTCACCTCTCCTGGGCCACCAAACTGATAAGACCACTCCACACTCTGCTCCCCATCCATTGCTCATAGCTCTGATCATTTACACGGATTTGTGGACTAGTTTACTGCCTGCCTCCCCCAACTACAGCACTTACCCCACGAGGCAGGAGGTTTTTGTTAGTGTTGTTGTCAGTGCCATATCCTTGGAGCCTAGAACACCTCAGACAAGTGAATATGTGTTGGATGAGTGAATGACCTCAGTAGATGCTCACAACGGCTCCATGAATAATCATCCCATTTCACAGGTAGAGAAACTGAGACTGGAAAGTTAAGCCACTTGCCCAAGGTACACAGCTAGCAGGGAGCCAAGACTGCAGAGAAGACAACCTGACTTCCCACCTCACACTGGTGCCCTGCTGAAGTTGACATACTGTGTGGCTGGCCAGGCCTTCGTCCTCTGAGTTCACCTCAATTGTCATCCATGCAATGAACATAAAATCCCAGCCCTGCCTTTCCCTCGGAAGGTGGTGAGACTTGGAGGATGTCATTGAAGCAGACCCCCCCCTTGTCACCTGTACTGTACCACACCCATGAGGGGTGGGTAAGAAGAGGTTCTAAGGCAGGCCTGCCATCAGAAGGGTTAACCTGGCCTCTTTGTCCCATGGTTGCCATGGGGACAGTTCCTGTCCTTCAGGAAGCAGGGAGAGCAGTTTCCTGTTTTGAAGAAGGCTTGAGGGCTGTTTTCCTCCAATCAGCCTGCCCAAAGAGGGGCAGGAAGCCCAGGGCTGGGCCACCCCTGCTGCTGGGTGTGTGGTGGAGCCATGCCCACACCCAGCCAGCCAGGAGGGGCCTTTGTGGAAATGCGGCCTCGGGAAAAAGCCAAACAGGCCAGTAGAAGGAAAAAAAAATGGCTGGCCGGAAGAGGGTGGTCACTTCCTCCACAGACCTTGGATCCCACCCAGTGGTGATAAAACCTCCAAGCTGGTCCTGCCCAGCCTCAGACTCCCCTCCCCCAGAGCTCAGCCCTTCCTTGGGGAGCTGAAGGCCTGCTGGACAAAGGCCTTTGAGGCCCCTGCCTGCATACTGGACACCAGATTAACTGGGCTACGGGCCCCCAGTTCCCACCCCTGCCTGGCATGCACTTTCCTGCTCCCCTCTGCTTGTGTAATTCCTACAGGGTGCAAAGCAAAGACTTCCTCTTCCTGGAAACTTCCCAGCATGCATTTGAGCCCCAAAACGGGGGGTGAGGAACATTTATGAATTCAAGCCTAATCTCTCTTGGGGCCGTTGCCCCAGTTTTCTTTGGTCACCCCACTTCCAGGTTTGTCCCTCCGATTCCCCTACCACTCCAGCTCTCACACAGGTCTGACCATGTCTCACCTTCCCCCAGAAAAACTCTATGGCTCCCCATTACCTGCAGGGTAAAGTCCAAACTCTTCGGCTAGCCACTGGAGAGCTTTTCCCTACACCTGTCCCAGGATGTGACCACAGCACACTTCTCACCTTGGCCCTGTCCTGCCTACCTCTTCCATCCCCACAGGCACTTGCTCGGGCTATTCCCCTCCCTGGAATGGCAACCTACTTCTCCACCTGGAAAATGCCACTTGACCTTTAAAGCCCATTGTCACCTCCTCTTTTCTAGTCCCTCAGCTCAACTTAGTCCCCTGCTTTCACCCCCAGCTCCACTGTTAGCTGACCCTAGGCCCTCCTCTCGAACCAAACTGTGAGATCTTCAAAGTCAGGAAGGTAAAGAAAAAGGGGAACTAACATTCTTTTAATCCTCACCACAACCCAAGAGAAAGGTCTCATTATTCCCATTTTACAGAGGAGAAAATTGAGTTGCAGAGAGGCGAAGTGTCTTGCCCAAGGCCACAGAACCAGTGACTGGTGGAGGCAGGGGTCTCCAAGCCCCCAGCTCCTTTCTGTCTTTGTGCCTGGCCTGAGTGTGTGCAAGGGGGGTGGGGGTGTAAGATGCCTGAGCTGAACTTACCTGAGGTCCCCCCACCAATCTTTGGTTCACGGAAAGGGAAGGGTGGCCTTGTGAAGACTCCTCCACCCGGCAAGTGTCTGGCTCAGATTTGCTGTGCCCTGGAGCCAGGAAGGCAATTCAGTGACTTTCCAGGGAAAGATAAGCCCTGGGAGCTGATGCTGTCACAGCCATAGCATTGTGATGTAAAAAACCCAAGGCTGCAGAGACCTGAGGGTCAGCAGCTGAAGAGGCTGCAGGGCCAGGGTCATTTCCTTTTTAATAACATGCATGTTATCCCTAGAGACAAAAGGTATACGTGTGCCCTGTGAAAAATGGGAGACCTAGGTGGATTCAGCTGTAAAGTCAGATGTGAGATGCGAGGTGGCAGCCAATTGGGCCCCAGCTTTTTAGAAGAGCCCCCATTTTAGTGGGGAAACAAAACCCTGATTGTCCCTTCCTCTGGACTGGGACAGGAAGCAGAGCCCAGGCTGCCGCCCCACGATCCCAGGCTCCTGCGAGGCTCCCAGGTTACCCCCTCTCACCCATCCCAGTATACACCAGGTGCTCAATATGTGCTCTCTCCTGTCCTTCACCAGCTCTGATTGTGGGGTGCGTGTTGCAAACAGTTATTGTGCACCAGCTGTGTTTTTGACATTTAAATAATAATGATCATTTATTGAGTGCCTCCTGTGTCTCTCCCTCCCCTACTGAATGTTTTAATGAGTTATCTCATTTAATGAGTAGACACTATTTCATGTCCAATTGATGGGGGCCAGTGTGCTGAAATGGGTAAGAAAGCTGTTCCCAGAGCTGGGATCCCTACCACTTACTAGCTGTGTATCCCTGGGCAGATGCCTCAGCCTCTCTGTGCCATGGTAGTCTCATCTGTAACATGGGAGTAATAACATTGCCCACTTCATAGGTTTGTTGAGAGGATTAAATAAGCTAATGACATATGCAATACACTGAGTACACAAAATAAGCACTCGGCAAATACTATTTACCAGTGGGCAAACTGAGGCTGGGACTTGCCCCCAGGACAGTGTAGTTCCTGACCATTGCATTCTACAGCCTGTCCCAGAGGCTTGGCCATGCCGCCTTCACCTTCACATGAGCGTACAGAGCCTAGATACTTTTTGTTTCTGGAGCACATGGCCACATCCAGCTGCGGTTCTGGCTCTGTACTTTGCCGAGGTTTCAGGCAGGCGGGACCAGGGAACTGGATTCCAGCAGTTTTGATTTGAGGTTCCCTAAGCTGTGTGCAGGGAGGTAATTAGCCCCAATGGTCTAAGGATAATAAGATGGGAGATGTTTGCTTGTTTAGAGGATCCTGATCTTTAACTCATATGATGAGCTATGCATGTGTGAGTGAGAGGTGTGAGGGCAGGGTTTTCAGTGGGGTGGAGACTGGGGGTCTTAAAAGGGTCCAGTGAGGGGTGGTTTTGATTTCAGAGGTCCCAGGGAACTGGTTTGCCTCACACCAGGGGTCTAAAGGCATCTGAGAGGAGCCTGTGTTTCCCCCATTAATACTCTCATCGAACTGATGGATAATTACCATTGGGTGTCCTGCCTCCTCAGCTGGCCTGGAAGCTCAAGAAGGCCAGAGTGAGAGTGGCCTGTTTGCTTGGGACTTGACCCAGCACCTGGCACAGAGCACTCAGTGCACTTTTGTGGAAGGAAGGAAAGAAGGAAGGGAAGGAGGGAAGGCGGGAGGAAGGCTGGCTGCCTAAGCCTCTGGTCCTGACTCGGCCACTGTGATCTTGGACAAATGTGGTATACTGTGAACAGCACAGGCCTTGGGGACAGACAGACCTAGGTTTAGTCCCAAGTCCACCACTAGCTCTGAGTCTTGAGTAAGTCTCTCACCTCTCTGGCCCTCAGTTTTCTCATCTGTAAAATGGAGATAATAAAATCACTTCCCATTATCACAAGAAGCATGTGAAGAGTACACAGTAGATGTAACAATCAGCATTTATTATGATTATCAATCTTAGTATTGCCTGCTGTTATTGCCACAGCCTCCTCACCTGCCAGTGTGCTGGTTGGCCAAGTGCCTTTGACCCCCCAAGTTCCTCAGGCATTGAGGCTCCCACCTGGCTGTTCCTCAGATGTAGCAGAACCTTGGTGTCCCCTTCCAATGCTCCTACAGACACGGGCTGGGTCATCATGATGAAACTGCTGGCCATTCTGACCATCCAAGGCAGGTAGAAACAAGGGAGGGGAAAAGAGGGAGAGAGAAGGAGGCCTGGAGAGTGCAGGGAGGCCTGACTCCTGCTGTGGATCTGCTTTAAAGGTGTTATACCCCAACCCTGCGAGGCAGAAAAGCAAGGAGAGGCTCCTGCCCTCAAAAGGCAAAGCAAGAGACTACAGCCATTGGAGGAGAGGTGCATGGTTTCAGGCTCCATGTGATTCCAACTTGGGCCTGGATGTCAGGAGGTGTGGATTCCACCACTGGCTGTTGCCCTAACTCACTGAATGATCCTAGTCTAGTTGTTTTCCCCTCTGGGCCTCAGTTTCTCAGTCTGTCAAGTGGGCATAACACCGAAACTGTGTGCAGGGACCTATATGGATGGCCCATGGTCTGCTGAGAGGAACAGATAAGATGGTAAGAGTGATTTGGGAAACATGAAGACCTAGATGGACTTTTTGGTAGTTCAGAACTCAGACCATGTTCTCAGAGTGAATGGGCTATGCTTCCTGGCTGGGCTGTGGGGGCAAGTCACCTCCCCTATCTGGGCCTCAGTTTTCCTAATGTGTGAAATGGGGATATAATAATCCCTTTCTAGCATTCTTGGGAAGAATACATGCATTAAAGGCTCAAAACAGGAGCGAAGATGGCCATTACTCCTCCCCAGCCCCCACAGCCATAGCTTTTGTGATTATTTACAGCCATCCCCGAGCTCAGTGAGAGGTTACGGCTCAGTTCCTTAAGAATTGAGCAAGTCCAAGCACCAGCATTAGCACCGGATGTTTGAAGAGCCTTATGGTCTTTTACATCCATTTTCTCTTGTTAGGAAAAGCAAACAAAGGAATGAGCAGTTGAGCTTCACCGCCCATCATTCCACCCTGGCATGTGGTTTCAGCTCAACAAGTTCAGACCTGTGTTTTTTCCCAACTGTCACTGGTGCTATGATCTTTTTAAGTAGACTTTGCCTAGCCTCAAATCCCAAATTCAACAGTAGTGGAAAGGGCTTAGCAAGGCACTGTGGTCTGTCCTGCCCTCCTTTCTCCTGTGCACAGGCCCGACAGTGAAGGGAAACTTTGGCGGTTGATGGAATGATTCTGACCATCCAAGGCAGGTAGAAAAGAAAAATGGGGAGAGAAGGAAGGCCTGGAAAGTGCAGGGAGGCCTAACTCCTGCTGAGGATTTGCCTTAAAGGTGTCATACCCCAACGCTGCCAGGCAGAAAAGCAAGGAGGGGCTCCTGCCCTCGGTTTTCAAACACGACTCAGAAGTCGAACATGTCACATGGCTTCCCTTGAGTGCAAGATCCTGAGGCCTAGCTGTCGGCTGTTTTCGAACATTTTAGAACTTGTGGATTACATTCAAAAATCAAGGTACCACTGTATTAATAAAAGACTGCAGCCATTGGAGAAGAAGTGCATGGTTTCAGGCTCCATGTGATTCCAACTTGGGCCTGGATGTCAGGTGGTGTGGATTCCAGCACTGGCTGTTTCCCTAACTCGCTATATGACCCCACTGTGTAAGCCTACTTCTCCTGGTCTTACCCTGGGATCCTAGGTTATTTGGGTTTTATTGCTAATCCCTGAACAAGCTCAATTTTTAAAACATATTTTCTTTTTGCATCAGATATGCCCCCCACCTTCTCAACCATCAGCTCCATCACTTCCCACCTCCATTACCTCCCTCAACCCCATCATCTCCACCATCTTGACCAACTTCATCCCCCCCGTTACCACCAGCCCACCATCACTTCACTCAGCTCTACCACTTCCATCCCCCATCACCTTGACCAGCTCCATCACCTCCATCATCTCCTCAAGTCCATTTCCACATCTATCAATTCTACCACGTCCACCTCCTTCACCACCACCAACCATATCACGTTTTCTATCTTCACCGTGACTTCACAGCTACTACCTCACGTCCTCTGCTTCCTTCGCCTGCAACACGATATCTCCCACATCCACTATTCCTTCCATCATCACCTCTCCATCACCATCTCTAACATCTCCGGGCAGGGATCCATAAGGTTTATTAAGAGCCCAAGTAACAAATTCTGTCATCGATTTTCTATTCCAGAGGGACAAGTATTTCTCCACAAAAGGTTGGAGGCTTAAAGACTCTGGTGGCTCAGAGATGAAAAGGTCATTTAAAAGAATAAAATTCAATTCCTGATTTGGGGAAACTGAGGTACACCCTAGGCCCTTGCCTGTAAGTGTGCATAATCTAATTCCATACTGTGGGCATTAGGAGATGAAAATAAAACAAAACAAATCCTGCAAACCTGGTTAGGTGTATGAAGGTGCTTAGAGAGTGTGAAACACTATGTAAGATTTTTCATTAAGATGGGGAAAAAAAGAGTTTAACATCTTTGGAGGCTTTCCACATTACCTAACTGAAATTCATTAATTCCTATCTTCAGTATGTGTGCATTAAACACCTTCTGTGTGCCAGGCACCACCTGGCTCATGTAACAATTCAAATCAGACCTTCATGTATGTCATGTATTTTTAGTGAGCACCTAATATGCACCAGGATTTCTGCTGGGTGCAAGCCCCCAGATATCCAGAATCCTACCAATCTTCTAATAACGTATTAATGAGACAGAAGCCAGGGATTAAGTTCTCACCACAGCGAGAACCTAGGGAAACCAGGATGTGTTTTCTCTACTTCTGTGTCCTTTGGCAGCATATCTGGCCAAAAAGAAATGGGGTGGGTTATCTAGGGCAGTGTTCCTCCAGTGGTGATGTGTATACAGATTATCTGGAGACCTTGTTAAAATGCAGATTCTGGTTCAGTGGGTCTGGGGTGGGGCCTGAGGTTCTTCATTTCTAACAAGCCCGAGTCATGCTGATGCTTAGAGCCGCAGGGTGTTTCGTCTGTGCAATGAAAATATCTGGTTACCTAGGACTTGCTCGGTATGGCCATTAGAACACCTCTACCCTGTCCCTTCTGTATCACCTATTGGGACATTCCCAGTCTCTATTACCCAAGCCAACCTCCTCAGGGTCCTCTAACAGGCCATGTCTTTCCCCAAGCTATTCCCTCTGCCTGAAAGGCCTTTCCTTTATTTGAACCCTCTGCACTCTGTGGCCACCTCAGAATTCCTACAAACCGCTGTGCACTCTTGTCCCCATCGCAACATTTGTCCCGGGAAGCAGAAACTATCTGCCTATGTTGCATGGACAATCAGATGGGAGCTCAAAGTGGAAGCTTGGTGGGGGTCATCCACGTTGCCTAGCACCAGGCCTGGTCCCAGGGAGGTGCTGACCAGAGTGTGCTGAGCAAACAAAAACAGGCTCCTCATCAACCAGGTCTCCCTTTCAATATCACCTCCTCAGGGAGGACTTCCTTGATCACCCATTCTCTACTCGAGTGTTTCTCAAACTTCAGCTTGCATCAGGAGGACCTTAGGGATTTGTTAAACACAGGATTTCTGATTCAGTAAGTCTAGGGAGGGTCCCGAGAATTTGCATGTTTAACAATTCCCATACTGGTCCACACACTTTTGAGAGCCACTGCTCTGCCCCATTACCCCGGTTTATCTCCCTCAAGGCACTTATCACTCTCTGAAATTATATTTATTGCTTATTTGTCTTGTGACCTTCTCTCATCTAAGTTACACGAGGGCAACCATTTAGGGCTGTCTTGTTGGGCGCTCAGCATAGCGCCTGGTGCAGGACTGAATGATGCCTGTGGTTGAAAATAAAGATGGATGGTCCGTTTGGCAAAGGGACGAGGAAGTCCCCAGAAGCCCAACTAGCCCGCTTTCCCCGATCCCCGATGCTGGTTCCTTGAACCTCGCACGGCTCCCCGAGTCCCCACGGCCACGGCCCCTTTAAATGTGCACGGGAATGCCTCGCCCCTCAGCTCCCTCAATCCCTGACAGAGCAGAAAGGGGGAAAAAAAAGCCTTCCTCTTCGCGAGCGGGAGGAAACGTCTAGGAGGGGGCGGCGGCGCGGCAGCGGCCGAGGCAGCGCAGGCAGAGGTGCGGCAGCCAGCGCGCAGCGCGCCCGGCGCGGAGCCGGGAGCCGGGAGCCGACGCGACGCCGCGCGCTGCCCCGGCCACCGCCCCCACGCGCGGCGCGCTCGCGCCCCTCCCCGCCCCGCCTGCACGGCCCCGCCCAGCCCGGGAGGCTCGCGCCCGGCGCCCCCACTTGCCCTGCGCTGTGCGAAGAGTCCGAGTGAACGCGACGCCGCGCTCTGCCCCGGCCACCGCCCCGCGCGCCCTGTGCTCGCGCCCCCTCCCCGCCCCTCTCCTCCCCCGCCCCGCCCAGCCCCGGAGGCTCGCGTCCTGCGCCCCCACTGGCCCCGCGCCCCGCGGGGAGTCCGGCGCGCGCCGGGGGGCGGGGCGGGCACCAGGGGGTGCGGGCCCCGCGGGTCGGCCACGGAGTGAGACGGCGCGCGGACTCGCGCTCGGACGGAAGGACTGACGGACCGACGGGCGGCCCCGGACTCCGCGCTCTGGAAGATGAACAGAGCAGGTAGGAGGCTCCGCACGACCTCGGGCGCCGAGAGCTAGCGCGAGGGGGCCCCGGCCAGGCGCTCTAAGTTGGAGCCCGCGGGGCACCTGGAGCGACGGCAGAGAATCCCTCGACCTTCCCACTCTGCTGGCTTCGGTCGAGATATGGGCGGGTCCGGAGTCCCCTCACCAAGGAGACTGAGAAGCATCTGGGGCCCCTGTCTGAGTCTCCCCATCTCAGGGACGGCCCCCTTAATCTCGGAGAGGCCGCACCCTGACCATGTACGCTCTCGTCCCACTCTCACCGCGGCGCCCAGAATGAGGGTACCCTCGGCAACAGAGAAGGACGTCCCCTTCTCAGAGGCAACTTGGTAGCGCCCCGACACCCGCACCCCGACCCCTCACGGACCCCTCCTGGCACACGGGATCCGTCCAGGCTCTCCACACCAGGGGCTAGTCCTCGTCCTTCAGCTCCCGCGGGCGCACCCTTAAGAGGGTTACTGCTTCCCTTATATCTCCTAAGACCCCGAGACTTGCAGCTTACTCTCCGAATAGGACTAACAAGCTCTAAGTCATTTCCCCCTTAGCGAACCCCTCCCTCGCAGCGCCCAGGCCCTCTTTGTGCCTTCCCCAGGGGACCGAATGCCAAGGGGACACTCGCCGAAGCTAAGCTGCACTTCAGGCGTTCCCTCCCTTCCCTCCTGTGTCTGCCTGGTGAATCGGACTCGCCAGTTCAGGGATTCCATGCAATCCAGAACGTGTGTGACAATAAAGATTAGCGGTTTCTCCACTGGGGTGCCATTGAACAGATTTAGTGACTGAGACTCAGAGATAGGCGGTTCCTGGAACCCAGTTCCCTGGATTCCTGACTCCATCCACACCGGGGGCAGAAAGTTCCCTCAAAGAGGAGAGTTTGCAAGGGAACAGTCCCAGCTAGCTTGATCTGCCTGCCAAGGGGCGATCATCACTTTTTTTTCTTAGAATTTAGCAATAGGCAGCCCTCTCCCCAACCAACACCCTTGTCTGAAGCCATACTCCAAAACACACATCCCTAAAGAAACAGGAAGCCACCATTTTGGTTGTCTTAGAACCATATCCTGCTGCACTGTGTGTGTGAGAGAGAGAGAAAGAGTGTGTGTGGTGGGTTTTTTTCTTTTTAAAATCTTTTTAATGAAAAAAGTCATTGTTTTAGGAGTGAGGTGCAGACAGGAGATACTGGTTGGACTGATAGGAAAAAGGAGCCACTTGGGGACTTGAGAGTGTAGCAGTTGCTTCCTTGTGCCCAGGCCCTGTTGCTGCTGGGCATGTGGACACCTAGACAGTTAGCGTGTGGGTCACAGGATAGCGGGGAGGTAGGAGCAGGGGAACCACTTTGGGGTACCTGGAAAGGCTGGAGCAGGTCACAGCACCCAGCCAGCCATTCCGTGCGAGGAGGAAAAAGGTCGCCTCCTGCCTGTTCTGGCACAGCCTGGATAGAGCCAGGCTAGCTTTTTCCTATACTCCTAATAAAACTCGCTTTAAAACAATGGTGAGAGCGGTTCCAGTTTTCCCACGTTTCGCTGCATGAGGCTAGGGCAAGCCCTTCCTTCTCTGAGAATCGGGGGGATGGAGTGAGCCAGAATAAACTGAGAGGACAGTTTGGTCCCAGGAAATCTCAGCAGTTGCTGCTGCTGGGTTCAGCCCTCCTATAATCTGTCTCCAGCATAAACCTGGTTCCTTTTTCTGTGTGATGGCAATGATAAAAACCTCACATAATGATTTCTGTGTGCCATGCTCTGGATTTCCTAATCATGTAGCATAACGGCTCACAGGCTCCATAGGACGGACTCTCAGAACCACCATGTACTTATTTATGTGACCTTTATCAGGTTACTGAATCTCTCTGTGCCTCAGTTTCTTCATCTGAAAAATGGGGATAACGAGGTCTTGGTCATTGAGTTCTCATGATTCCATGAAATAAAGCATGTAATGTACCGGGAATAATGTCTCTCACATTCTAAGTGACCAGTAAATGCTAGCTAGTATTTATTGAGTGCTTACTTGCTAAGAATCAGATGTTACTTTTAAGTGTTTTACTTATATCAGTTTAGTTTTCACAGTGACCTGATGAGGTGAGTACTCTTGCTATCTCCATTTTATAAATGGAAAAACTGAGCTGCAGGGATTTAACGGTCACTGACTTAATGGGGATCTGAGACAGGACTGAAACCCAGCCTGTCCAGCTTGAGAGCCTCCTTTTTTAGCCAATGCCTAACACATAGTAGGTACACAGGAAATGTTTGCCAGTTGATTTTGTTAGTCATCCTATGTCTGTTATTTCCCTTGACCTTCTCAATAGCCTTAAGATAAAAGAGGGTATTTCTTCCATATTACCAAGAAAGAAACAGGCTCAGGGAGGCAAAGTCATGTGCCCAAGGTCACACAGCTGATGTGTGGCAGAGCTGGGATTGGAGTCCAGGTCTGTCCAAGCCGGGGCCCCATGCTCTTCCCACTCTGTGCCATGTTGTCTTCCAAATAAGTGCCCTGTCGTGGATCATTGGACTAGCTTAACAGCAGCCTAATTAGAAATCATCAGGCTTGGCATGGACATTCCAGCAAGCACCCAGAAATGAAAGTTAAATTAAGATGCAATTGGAAGGTGAAATTGGAAGATAATTACTCTTGGAACATATGGTTATGAGAGTTCCAGGGGGAGTATAGTGAACTGCAGTTGAAACAGGCTGGGGAACTGAAGACAGAATGTCAGGGGACATCGTAAGAAGAGCTGAGTTTTAATAGGCTGTAGGTGGCCAGTGGAGAAGGCACTTATGGACTGGGGCAGTCCCCTCACTCTACCTATGGGGAAACTGATGCTCAGGGAGGAGAAGGGACTTGCCCAAGGTCACACCTCCATTTAAGGGCAGAGCCGGGCCGGGAGTGGAAATCACAGCCCTCGACTCCCAGTTCAGTGCTCCTTCCAATACCCCTTCTGATTGAACTTCTACCTAGCTGACAAGGGAACAGCAAGCATGAATGTATGAGTGACAGATATTTAATTAAAATAGAGAAAGAAAATATAAACTGGTACCAGGGGCTGGCTGGGGATGATTTCTATCACCAGAAGCTGTTAAAAATCTCTTCTCTTGTCACTGGGGTTACCCCACCCCCCAGTTAACTCTTAGCATCTTGGCTTGAAGGGTATTTGCATTCAAGTCATCCTGACACTTAGCAAATTGCCAGGAGGTCCTGGTGTTGATAACTCGGGCTGGGGAGGGTGTGACCCCCAGACTCTGTGATACAGAGAGAAGGTTTATGCAGCAGCCAGAGGGAGTCAGGAGACAGCTCCATCCATGCTGCGTTCTGGACAGTCAGAAAGTTAAGTTTAACCCAGAAGAGGAACCGCAGCTCTGGTTTATCCTGTAATCCGCTACCCCCACCATACTCGATCTCAGCACTAGTGGGCTCTGCCATATTCCCAAAGGGCTTTGCATCTCACTGCCTCTGTGCCTCTGCACACTGTTCCCTCTGCCTGGAATACTCAACCTTTTTTCCGACTGTGAAATCCTCTCTTTCAACGGGCAGCCCTATGCTACCTCTTCCCTGAGCCTTCTCTAGGCAGAGTGGCTCTGAGACCCAGATAACGGTGCTGAGGGCAGGGGCTCTATCTAGCTCCTGCTGGTGAAGGAGGCAGGGAGAGAGCAGAACTGGAAGCCCTCGCACTCCTTTTATTTTCTTTGCTCCCGCCTCAGTCTCCTTTGCTGGCTCCTTCTTGCGCCCTCCTTGGCCCTGCACTTTTCTCTGTCCACACTCCCTCGCTTGGTGATCTCACCAGGTTCATGCCTTAAATTCCATCTCCCTGATGGATACCTCCAGCCAGACCTATCCCCGGAACCCAGGCTGGAATACTCAGGGGCCCACTTGACATCTCCACCAAGGTGTGTGATGGGTAATTGGAATCTGACAAGTGCAAACTGGAATTCTGGTTTCCCGCCCCAGCACCTACAAGCTTCCCCAATTCAGCTGGTGGCAACTTTTCCACTTGCTCCAACTCAAAACCTTGGTGTTGTCCTTGACTTCTCTCTTTCTCTTACACCCCATATCCAGGCTGCCTGCACATGCTGCCAGCTCTCCCTTCATACTGGAATTCTACTCTTTTTCACCACTTCTGCTGCTACCAACCAGGTCCAAGCCTCCATCATATTTTTGCATTATGTTTTGCCTGGGTTATTGCAAGAGCCTCCTCACAGGTCTCCCTGTGTCCATCTTCACCACTTCTACCTATTTCCACACAGTAGCCAGCATGTCCATGTCTTTCTGCTCCAGCCCCTTCATAGTCTATACTCTCCCATGACCCCTCGGACCTCATCTCCTGCTTCTCCTTCTCACTTGCTCGTTCCCCTCCATCCACTCTGGCCTCCATGACATGCCAGGTGAGTCATGGATTCCCTCACCGCTTTCAGATCTTCGCTGTAATGTCTTCTCAGTGAGACCTATCCTGTTCACTCTATTAAAAAATGCAACCCCAACTCCTAATCTTTTTCCATAGACTTTATGATAATTAACATACAATATGTAAAATACCCTTTTTATTGCTTATCTCCCACCACTAGAATATAAGGTCCATGAGGGACAGGGTCTTTGTTTTGTTTATTGGTGTATCCAAAGATTATAGATGAGTGCCTGGCACATAGTAGGTGCTCAATAAATACCTATTTAATGAAATAGAGTTAAAGGAAACTGGATGGGAGCAAATGAAAGCCAGTCATCCACCTCATGGTCAGTTAGCACGTCTGAGCTCTGGACTCACACTTATATAAATTTCTCTCTTGGCTAGCTGTCCCTGGTCTCCATTTCCCTGCGTTTTTTCCTGCAGTTTTCTCTTCTCTACCTCACTAGAAGGGAGCCCTGAGTCTCCACTGTAGAGGAAATTTCAGTGGCAAAGGATCAAGGCTGAAGTTCAAGTGACTGCAGCGGGAAACCCACATTCTACCTGGTCCCTGCTCCAGGTTTTCTGAGTAACTGCATTCTAGTCACCTACCCTCTTTGTGCCTCAGTTTCCTCATCTTTCAGCGAGGGGTCAGACAAGGCTTTTCTGCTTCTGGCATCCTTTGATCTCAGAGTGGATGCAGGTGGAACTCCCTGAGCTTCAGAGCTGGCAGCAGGGCATGGGCGCTGTGTACTTGTCATTCCTAGAGGCGCTGTGGGGAAGGCATTTTCTTGCAGGATCATGCCTCAGATGCCCACTGTAACCTTTCCCGAAGAGACGGCATCCACAGATCAATAGCTTGATTGGATGAGGGATGGGGTGGGAGTGGGGGCGATATAGCCAAGGTGACGGTCGTTTTTCATGGCCCTTCTGTCCTTCTGTCAGGTCTCATGGCGCCCATGTGAAATACCACCTGTTAAGGATGAGCAATGAGACTCCCCACCCCCAAAGAATAATTTCATGGAAAGCCTGACTCCTGATGTTGAGAGCTTGATGCTAATATTACATAATACGTAAATATAGAGCAAGATGTGGGGTAAGCAAAGACTGACTTAATTAGAACAATAATAGCTATCGTTTATTGAGTACTCCTATGTGCAGGCCTGCTACAAAGCACTTTTAATGTATATCTTTTAATCTTCACAACAACCCTTTGAGAGTAGGTACTACTATTGTACCCATTTTACAGATGAGGGAACTGAGGCTCAGTTTCATAGTTTATACGTGGCAAAGCCAGATTTTGAACCCAGATTAGCCAGGCTCCAAAGACTCACTCTGTTATTCCACATTGAGCTTTGCTGTTTAAGCTCCAATTTTTTTTTCTTCTTCTTTTTGTTTTGCTAATCTGGACAGGTATTTTTCTAACCAAATACTTACTTAATTGCTTGTGGAAATGAGGAGTTGGGAAGTCATATATTACATTTTGAAGACTCTGGGTTATTATCTGGATGTCAGTGGCAGGCCTGGGCATTGATGCAGATAAATATACGTGTGGTTTAGGGGGTTGATACAGTGGGTACGTTAGCAGTGGGTACTTTGACAGTTGTGCCTCTTCTCTCCCGTTCCTGCTGTTAGCTACCACATCTTACAGCTGGCAGTGTTCCTGCTCTATCCTGTCCTCCAACACCTTCTAATTAGCTGTGCATTGGGAAATCAGACAACCAGGTTCATTAGATGTATGTGCAAAGTACAAGTAAAGAGGTTCTGAAATGAGGCCCTTTTAGAAGCAGTGTATGGGCTTTGTAACCCTGTATTATTGGTACTCCAGGCCTTTTTTCTTTCCTTTGGGGCCTCAGCTGAATTTGACACAGTCCTGCCAGTTTGGGACATCATATTGACTTTGGCTTCAGACATCTTGGAATTGAGGTGCCAATGGGACAGTCTTATGGAGATGTCTCAAACAGCTGGAGCTATGCTGACCAGTACCATAGCCACTGGCCACGTGTGCCTAATGAGCACTTGAAACGTGGCTAGTCTGATTTGTGATGTTCTGTATGTGTAAAATACATACACATTAATTCAAAAAAGAATGTCAAATATCTCATCAATAAATTTTATATATCGGTTACATGTTGATCCAAATATGAGTCATTGATTACATGATAATGCTCAAAATAATAATATTTTTGATATATTGAGCTGAAAAAAACTGTACTGTTAAAATTAATTTCACCTGTTTCTTTTTCACTTTTTAATGTGGCTATGGGAGCATTAAAAAGTACACATGCAATTATAAATGTGGCTTACATTATATTTCTGTCAGACAGCCCAGGTGTTAGATGCTGCAAGGATTTAGCTAGGAGTCAACTGCATGCAGAAGAGGAGAGTTTGCTGACAGACATCCAGGTCCTCTGCTGCACCTTCCTTCTGTCACAGCCAGGCTGGCATTCTGAGGCTGCTGTCCGTCAAGCCAAAGCCTTAGTGGGGATGGAACTGGGAGATGAGGTTGGGCTGAAGGGACACTTGTACATTCTGATCCCTGGACAGGGGGCAGCCAGGCAGCACTGCTGAAGCGGAGATGTCAGGATGGGGTTGGATTTCTGGCAATCTGCCTTCCTTACTTTGTTCACAGTGCAGCCAAGGGCTCGGAGGTGCAGGCAGGAGGCATGGACGTGTGGTCTGGCTTGTGGCAGGAGAGATGCTGAACTTGGAAGTAGGCAACTACTCCTTTGACCCTTCTTGTCAAGGTCCCTCCCGTCCTGCAAAATTTAGCTGAAATCTCACCTTCTCCAAGAGGTCTTCCCTTGCCATGGCAACTCTTGCTTCTCAAACTCCTGTTACATGTACAGTTTGTACCACATCTTTTTTTCTGCCGTGGTCAGTATGTCCTCACCATCCACAAGGGAAGAGGCCTTTTGCAAATGTCCATATAATTTCTCCCTTGAAATTGGAATGCAGGGCACTTAGCTGGACATCAGTCTTGAAGCATGTAACATTCAGAGGTGACCTCAGAAGAATCATACATCACTGTCACAAAGCTTTAATGTATCATTCTTGAAGGAGTGAGATCATGGCTATTCATTCATAATATTCCAAACGCCTGCGGCTCTGTCCTTCAATTGTTCTGTCAGTCTTGTCTCCCTAACTCAACTGTGAGTAGTCAGCAGGGGGGTTCTTCTCTTCTTGACCCTAGAAGACCCTACTGTCTATAGTGTGTATAGATGCAGACATCCAATGAGTTAACTGTAGAAGGAATATCAGCTCCATGAGGGCAGCAAGGGTGGTGACTGTCAAGTTCAGCATTGTCTCCTGGGTACCTGACAGAGAAAAGCATTTACGGAGTGAGTGCAGTGATCTGCACACCTTTATTTGAGGAGTACAGGATGTCATTCGGTTGGGTTTTCTTAGCGGGACTGTGTATGGAAGAAAGTTATAGTCACTTTGTCTACAGAATGAATCCTTAGTGGACGGTTAAGGGAGTTTAAGATGGTGGAGACATAAACCTAAGACAGAACATAGTCGATTGGGTTGACATGGGTTGGGAAACCATCTTCAGTGTTCTCTCGAAAATGGTAAGGAGGCATGGAAATAAAGGTAACTGTACTTTTTATCTCCTTCTTTTCACTGTTTTCATCTTTTAGATTCACCAAAACCACCAGTTGCTCCCAAGCCAAAGACTGCCAGCCCCCTCACGCCAGTGACGGCACCCAAATTCCCTTCGTCACCCCGGCCTGACGGTCTTCATAGTCCCAACTCCATGTCGAGGGGGCCCAAACCCCCCATTGCCCCTAAGCCCAGGCTGGATACCCCCAACGAGTGGAGGGCCAGCGTGTATATGATCAACAGCTTGAACAAGTGCAGCAACGGGAAGCTGCTTTGCGTAGACAGGGGGCTTTATGAAGAGCAGCCCTCCAACCTGGAGCGCCCCGAGGCCGAGGCCGACGAGGATTACATCGTGGTCCCCGGGGCTCCGCCGGCAGAGTGCGAACCCAGGGAGGAGGATTCTGTGGAGAATGATGTCACGGAGGCTCCGGACGCCACCGGGCAGGAGGAACTCCAGGAGGGAGGTGAGGAGGCAGGAGCTGCTGAGGGTGTGGCAGCCCCCGCTGAAGTGGCATTGAGTGGAGAGGGTGACACGGGTGTAGCCCCCACGCCGGAGAATGGGGGGGCGGATGACGGTGCCCAAGACCCAGGGGCGGAGGAACAGAAGCTCCCGAGTGAGGAGGAAGAGAAGCTGGTGGAAGAACACAGCATGTACAGCGTGAAGGACACGGGCCCTGGGGATGGAGAGGCGGTCTTCCCGAGCGATATCATTCTAACTCAAGTCAACTCAGAGGGCCCAGCAGCTCCTGGCGAGGAGCCCGGCCCCCCTGGGACACCCCGGGAGGCCGAGGAGGATGGTGAGGAGGGCTCTGCCACTGCAGAACCAGCGACACCGGACGAGTGTTCGGATTCCAATGGGCCCACCAAGCGGGGTGCTGAAGGTGCCAGTGAGGAACCCCTGGAGAAGGAGGGGTTGGCCACAGGCATCCAGGAGGTGCAGATAGCTACACACAGCCCTGAAATCTCTGAAGAAGGGTGTGAAGATGCCCCAGGTGACGGCACCCAGGATGAACCCCATGACCAAGATGAGAAAACTGACCAAGAAGAAATGGCAGCAGTCACCCACGAGGTGGGAGACAACACTCAAGAAGGTGAACACACTGTGCAGGACGAACCTGCCGAGGAGAGCTGCCAGATCATTCCTTTCGAGAATGACGGGCTGGACGACTTCATGACTTCCCTCTCAGGAAGTCCCTATGAGTTCTTCCCAACTGAGAGCACCTCTTTCTGTAGCGAAAGCTACTCTTCTTTTTCTGAGCCAGCCAAAGACTTGGAGTCAGAGCAGGAACCCAAGTCGGCGGTGTGTGCAAAGCAGGACGCCATGGCTGGAACTTTATGTGGTCAGTGTGGCTCCCCGCAGGGTGGCACTAGGGAGGATCCCTCTGCCCCTGATGTGGTGGTCCTGCCGGAGGATGAGGACGCCACAGATGACGCACTCACCAACCCCTATGAGATGGGAGTCGAACTGCCATGTGGGGATGAGCCTGGAGGAGAGAATCCTGAGCCACAGGCTGCGTCCGACACCCTGAATGGTTACGGCCTGAAAGACGTGAATTCGGATGCTGAGGGCAGCCTGGCTCCCATGGACAGGAAGAGCATCATCTCAAGGGCCAGGCCCCACTCTGGGAAAGTGGCTGGCTACGTCCCAGAAACCGTCCCGGAAGAAAGTGGACCAGACCCTGGCTCATCAGCCATTGGCATTGGAGGTGCCACTGAGGAGCCAAGAAAGATGGTTTTGTCGTTGGAGGGGAAGCCGCTGGAAGCCAGCTGGGCCTTGCCGGCAAAGCCCAGAGCCTTCACTCTATACCCTCGGTCATTCTCTGTGGAAGGCCGAGAGATACCGGTCTCCGTGTACCGGGATCCAGAGGCATCTGGCTTAGATGACCATTGGATCAAAAGGAAAGACGACAATCTCTCTCTACCCTGTGTGATTGGCTCCTCAGGGAGTTTCTCCCAGAGGAACCACCTTCCATCCAGTGGCACCTCAACTCCATCTTCCGTGGTCGACATCCCACCACCTTTCGACCTGGCCTGCATCACCAAAAAGCCCATCACGAAGAGCTCTCCCTCACTCCTGATCGAGAGCGAGCCCCCGGACAAGCACAGCAAGAAGAAGAAGTCGTCCTTTAAGCGGTTCCTGGCTCTGACGTTTAAGAAAAAGACCGAGAACAAAGTGCACGTGGATGTCAACGTGTCTTCTTCCAGGTCCTCTTCAGAATCCAGCTACCACGGGCCTTCCCGGCTTCTGGAAATTGACCGCAGGAGCCTCAGTAACTCCCCTCAGCTTAAGGCCAGGACAGGCAAGCTGCGGGCTTCCGAATCGCCCTCTTCCCTCATCTTCTACAGGGACAGCAAGAGGAAAGGCGTCCCCTTCAGCAGGACAGTGTCCCGAGTGGAGTCCTTCGAAGACCGCTCCCGGCCCCCCTTTCTGCCCTTGCCCCTGACCAAGCCCCGGTCCATCTCATTCCCCAACGCCGACACTTCGGACTATGAGAACATTCCAGCCATGAACTCCGACTATGAGAATATCCAGATTCCGCCCCGAAGGCCTGCGAGGGCTGGGACATTTACGAAGCTGTTTGAGGATCAGAGCAGAGCCCTGTCCACAGCAAACGAAAATGATGGCTATGTGGACATGAGCAGCTTCAACGCCTTCGAAAGCAAGCAGCAGAGTGCAGAACAGGAGGCGGAAAGGTACTGTGAACTTCGTTTCCTTTGTTGTTCAGCTAGTGTCACTGTCCCAGAGGCAGGCTTAGGTGTAGGGGACAGACGGGACTTGCTTGTTAGCCTCAGGCTCTCTTTCTAGCTGTGTGACTGGTGTGAGTGGCTTTACCTCACTGAGCTTCAGTTACTTTGTCTGTGAAATGGGATTCACGCTACCTCGCTGACAGAGGGTTGGAGACGATCAGAGTAGATAATCCCTGTGAAAGTATTGTCTAAAATGCCAACTTCAGTACAAATGTGAGCATGTGTATTTGCATTATTTGGGTGCTGTTTCTCATCTAGGTAGATGGCTTTGCTTACTCCCCTCTGGGAAAGTCACCAAGAGAGAAGGTTCTGGAATCTTGCCAAACTAAATATCTTTCACCATCAGGAAAATACCCTCAATTGAGATTGATACCTTTTTATTGTGTAAATATACATTCTATTGAAGGGAACTAGAAAAGACAACTTAAACTGTTTAAAACGCCGCAGGTGCCCTGAGCTAAATTTCTGAATAGAAGGCTTTAAGAGGAACATCCAAGGTGATGGGGATGGGGGACCTCACTCATCTTTGAAGGGAGAGTGAAACACTGGAATTATTGACAACAGTGGGGGTTTTCTGACCCCATCTTCCCAAGGCTGACTGAATGCCCTCATTAATCATCCCAAGTGGGTAATTGCCAAATCTTGCTGTTCCTTATACATTGTGGATGCAACTGAAGGGTGATGCATTTCAATCTCAACCAGTTACACTCTTTGGAGGCACCTGATTGAATTAATGAAAAGCCAAAGTGGTTGTGATTTTTAAAGGAAATCCTGTTTCTTTCCCCTCGTGTGCACTAACTTAGCTCCGTCCCACACAGCTGTTGCTGCCAGGGCCTCCTAGGAGACCTGCAGTAATGAATTTGCAATTAGCATTAGCTGTCACTGGAGTATAGACACTTAAAAGTGTTTGTATGGTTTATTCTCTTGAGGTTTTTTACATGGTTCCCCACCCTGGTTCTATCTTCTTCCTACCCCACGCCTGCGCAAGGCTATTAATGAATCCTTTCTAGGAAGAAAGGGTTTGTTGGCTGGAGCAGAGGTAAAGAACAGCACTGCTGGAGGGACTGAGTTTCGTTTGGATGATGTGGATGTGTGCGAACTCTTAGAGGACGAGTGGGGCAGAGCCCACAAGGTCATTGCATTAATAGTCATCAGCAGGGTTTGATGAGACCCAACCCTAGCTTGAGTGCCTCTTAGCACTAAGGAAAATAGAACCAAGCTTTGAAACCATAAAATCTCCATGCCAAAAAGAATCTCAAAGGGCATATGGTCAAACCTCCCACCTCTCACAGGTCTCTCTCTTAACCCACTCTGTACGTGAACTCCTCAAGCCGCAGGGAACTCACCACCTCCCAGAGCTGCCTCCTATGTCGCTAGGTACTCTGATTAAGTTTTTTTTGTGAGGCAAAAGCTACCTCCCACTAATATCCCTATCCAACTCATGCTGGCGAATCTTCTTGAGCCAGGTGAGCGAGCCCTTTTCCTCTTTTGTGTGACAGCCCTTCAGAAGTTGAAATCTGCTTCTGTAGAATCACAGAATTTTATAACTGGAGGGGAACTTCAGACAATATTTGGTCTTGTTACAGAGGAGGAAACTGAGGCACAAAGAGGGAAAGGGATTTGCCTAAGGTCTCTCAGCAATTTAGTGGAGAAATCAGTTCTAGAACTCAGATTTCCTGAGTCCTGGTTCAGGAATTTGCAGTGAATTATGCTAAGAGATGCCAGGTCTGGCTGTACCTACTGCACAGACAACCCAGGGCCAGTCACCTTTTAGTCTGCATTCGCCTTTAGTGCCCCCTGGGGTTGTGCAGTGCACAGGCTACTTGCTCTATGCAAAGGCACTGTTGGCTTGATCTGTACTTTTCCAAAAAACAAAGAAGAATTCTTCATCCAAACTAATGTGACAATAGGGAATAAAATACCCCCCAAAAAGCTAAGGCTACCATATCTTGACTGCTTTCTGTGTGCTAGGTGCTTCCCCTACATTAGCTCACATTTGATACTACAGCCTGGGGCCTTGGTTGCATATCCTGAACTGTCAGGCTCCGAATTTCAAAAGCATTGTTGCCCTGCTCTGATGCTATTTTACTGAAGGCCAGACTGACTGGGAGGAATCTGTGCAGGAACCACATCCTCTTGGACAGCAGTCAGTGAGTGAGCAAAGCTCTCTTCCGTTTTCCTGCATGAAACAGATGGAAGCAGAGGGGGAGAAAAATCCCCGCTTTGGGCTGGAACAGGTCTGGGCAAGGGAGGCTTCAGACACATCAAATTGAGAGGCATGAGGGACTGCCATGGCGGGGTGGGGGGGCCCACTGCTGCTTCCCCTGAATGCAAGCGTTGAGAGTCCAGTGGAGAGGTGCTGCTCATCTAAGACACGTGCCCAGGGCTGCTTCCGCTTGGACAGGACGAGAAAGTGGGGAGGCAGTTCCTTCCTCCTTCTGCTGCTTGCCGTGCCCCACACCTTGCTTGAGTGTGAGGATCAGAGGCAGAAACCCAAACAAATATCAACAGTCCTGAAAGAGCCCAGGACAGTGCATCGCATCGGGAGGTGCGGGTTCAAAGCCCACGTAGTCACTGACTTGCTGTGGCATCTTGGAGAGGGCTGGGCCACAGGTTGCTCATTTGTACAATGGTAAGGTGGGAGCAGATCTGTATTTCTCAGCCGTTCACCTTTCCTGTACCACCTTTATATTTCTGTGACACCAGCTATACTCGCGTTTACTTAATATTTGTCTTTAAAGCAGTCCATCTTTTTTACTTAACCAAAAATACTTTGAAAGGAAATTTTATGTCACTATTGGGAAGTAGAAAAACAGTATCAGTTGCCATGCACAGAAGGCAATTGTACAAATA
Organism: Rhinolophus sinicus; assembly: GCF_036562045.2. NCBI lineage: Eukaryota > Metazoa > Chordata > Mammalia > Chiroptera > Rhinolophidae > Rhinolophus > Rhinolophus sinicus. The sequence continues at coordinate 40,289,494 of NC_133759.1, forward strand.
AGATACAAAGAAAAATAAAATAACGGGTAGGGTAAGGTCTGTCTTGAGGTTATTACTTGCCAAGGCTGTGAGCGGGAGGCCCAATCCCTTTGTTAAACCCTGAGAGGTGGTAAAGACACGCTGGCACCACACAGAGACTTTCTACTTGACGTAATCAGAGGGATTCAGAAGGACTGAAAAGAGAATAACTCTCCCATGGTGTGATTCAGTGTTATGTAAATCCAAATCCTTTTTTCCACTAAAAGTACATCCCTTCAAGAAACAGTGAGTATATAATAGAATTCAGAGAGCCCTTAGGGACCCCTGAATCAGCACAGCAGCTCAGGGGCTCATGGGTGATGATAAGAGTTTCTTCTATGCAGTTATTGCTTCTGAGATTTGTATACACAGATAGTAACATTTTAGGGCCTATAATGATATTAACAATCTTCTATCTTACAATATAAAATTCTATGCATTGTTACCTATGTACATTTTCTCCATGGTGTCGAAAAAGCTTTCGTCATTCTTTAGTTTCAAGTGTATCCCCAAACATTTTTTTTCCCCTGAATTGACCCTCATGCAAAAAACAAAAACAAAAAAAACACTAGAAATCTAGTCTAACGCCCTTACCTTTCAAATAGGATGTTTTGGTTGGGGGAATCTAGTCTTTACTTCTGAATATCCCATGGCACCTCAGTATGTTGGTTATGCACCTGGAGCTTAATAAATGTGTGTTGATGACCGGGGATTTTATGATTCCATGGGAGTTGGTGATTTTGAGCTTTACAGGGGTTCCAGAAAGAACTATCATTTATTAAGTGCCTGCCTTCAGCAACATAGTGCTAGGTGCTTTTAATACATTTATTAAATACCCATTTAGTGCAAAACACTACAAAAACTGGTTTGTCCTAAGTGTCTCATTTAAAGCTCCATAATTGTCTGTTTTTTGCATGATGTTGAGTCTACCTTAATCACAGCATTATACATCAGCACAGACCCCTGATGCCACTTTCCTCCAACATTTCATTATGAAAACATTCAAACTTACAGAGAAAAGTCAAGTTTTTACAGTGAATGTCTATATGCCCACCTCCTAGATTATACCATTAACATATTGCCACGCTAGCTTTCTGCCATCTCTTTCCGTCCATTGCCCTCCCTCTGTTAATGCATATTGTTTTTGCTGTATGTATGGCCACTTTTTATGTTGACTGATGAGGACACTGCAGCCTGAGGTGGACCTGTGCGAGCACAGTGGGGAAGCATGTAGACGTTTGAGCCAAGCTGCCTGGGTGTCAGTCTACCTGCCACCACTTACTGTGTATGTAACCTGAGAAAAGTTACTTACCTCTCTCTGCCTCAGTTTCTTTATCTGTAAAAGGGGATGATAATACCCTGTTTCCCCAAAAACAAGACCTAGCTGGACAATCAGCTCTAATGCATCTTTTGGAGCAAAAATTAATATAAGACCCGGTATCCTATCCGATCCGATCCGATCCAATCCGATCCGCTAAGATTGGTTCTCATATTAAGTTTTGCTCCAAAAGACCCATTAGAGCTGATTGTCCAGCTGGTCTTATTTTCGGGGAAACACGGTAATACCCGCCCCACCACGTCATTGAGACTACACGAGTTAATACAGCACAGAGTGAAATGATCAGTAAGCATTAGCTGTTATTAAGTGACATTATCAAGGTCACATAGTGATGGATGCAGGATCCGAATTTGATTCGAGAGCCGTGGGTGGAGCATCTGGTCCCTGTCACTGTGGGGGTGTCTCTCTATCTTTGTCTGTCTCTCTCAGGGCTATTCTTCTGTACATGTGTGACTCAGTGTTCAGGACATCACGTCAATAAAACTGGGACCATGAACTTGCGAGCTTTGGCTGTGGGGTGTGGTGTCAGCATTACCTCTGACTCCCGCATGAGCTAGGGTCAGCGCTGCAGACAACAGCCTGAGAAGTATTGATGTGTCGTCATTACACATCAAGGACCCCAAGGACAACAGGACCAGGGGTTTTGTGATTCCATCATCATGACAGGAATGCTGTCTCTGTGACTTGGATGATAGCTACTGTTGCACTTGTAATTCACATTAGGAATTTCCAGTCCCCATTTTCCAGGTGAGAAAACTGAAGCCCAGTGAAGTGATATGAACTGTCCTCTGTCACACAGGTAGGAAGTAGCCAAACCAAGATTCGAACCTGTCTTTCTGACCCTGAGTCCAGTATTCTTTCCATTACCCGTGTTCTGTTGTTGCAAGATGGCAAAATGTTAGCTGGTGGTCTTCATCCAGCAGCTTCAGAAGATACCTTGATACCTTTATTCTGGAAAACAGTTCACATTGTCTGCAGACGTGGAGAATACACGGAGGAGATTGTGTTGAAAGGCGTAAGGACTAAACTCAAACACCATCTTTTTCTAATTTCCAGTTCTTAGTAGGATGTCACCCTGGCCCAGCTAATTCACTCACCCACTCTCCTAACGTTTGTTCAGCACCTACTAACCATCAGCTACTATTCTAGGGACTAGAGGGATGAAGATCCTTGCCCTCTGGCCAGGGAGAGAGACTGATGGAGGTCATTAGAACCTGGTGTGATAAGGGCTTCATTAGAGGTCCCCCCAAACAGCTCTGGAGGAGTCTCTCTGGGAGACACGTGAGGTGGGTGTTGCCAGAGGAACAGGAGTTCATGATGGAGACAAAAAATCCAGGAGGAACACGAGTCTGGGGATAGCAAGAGCTGTGAAGTGTTCCGATGGAGCCAGTGTGCCCACCTGTGAGATGAAGTTGGGAAGGCAGGTTGGGGCCCAGCCAAGGAGAGCCTCGTGTATCAGCTTGGAGAGTTAGTACATGCCCCTGGGCACTGGGAAGTCCACGCAGGTCTTCACCTGGGGGTGCGGGGTGGGGCGGGGGTGCCCTGATGGGGATGGTGCATTGGACACCTTGTTGGTGGGGTGGAGAGGGGAGGGCGTGGAGCAATGGGAAGCGGGGTGGCCCCTCCAGAGAAAATGCAGACCTAGCAGGGCTGCGGCAGGGGAGGGCTTCAGGAGGGGGCTTCTGTCTCCAGTTCTCCAGGCTCAACTCCAGGGCTAGCTTATGTCTGCCTTTGCTTTTCTCTTCTCATTCTCTTATTTATCTGTTACAATCTGTCCGGTCCCCAAAATAAAAGATTTGAGTTGGTTTCCAACAGAACATATAGCAAAAAAATAACAATTCAGTCCTCAAAAAAAGGAAGTTAAAGCATACAAGCCACATCATCAAGTCGGGGCAGGTAATTTATATGGGCAGTCCAGACCAAGGGTGGTGACCACCATCAAAATTCTGAAATCCAACACAAAATCTAGCTTAATGGTGTCTCTTTCCCGCGTCCCCAGCCCCCAGCATGCTGCCAGCATCTTCAGAATGCAGTAAATATTTTGCTGAAGTGATTCCCAAAGAGAGCGAAACCTGGCTTTTATTTTTCACAAAATATAAGTATTTTGTGCTGCAGCAACAAATATATGCATCCTTGTAAAACAAAGGTGATTTACAGCCTCCGCTCTAAATCCTTGGGTGGGGATATGGCAGAGTGGCAACTAAGGCTCCTGCTGACTAATTCCATCGGTGCTGAGAGCTGCGTGGCTGGATTTTCTGCACATTCCAGCTACAGTTTTCATTGGTATCTTTGTATCTGCCTGTAAACTGGGAGCCTTCCTATTATTACTGTGTTTTTGACAAATGAACTCATGCAGAGAGCTTTCATTAAGTTTCATTGAAAGGACCTGGGAATGCCATAAAAATTATTATAATCTCAAAACCATCACATTCCTAATGCATGTGGCTGGGCTTCTTGTTGAAATTGACTGATGAGAATATTCAGTTTTTAATTTTCTGACTTAAAATAAGACCATCTGCAGCTGTTTCTTTTAGCAATAATTTTTAATTAAATGCAATAAAATTTACAGGGAAGGACCCTAATAAGAAAATCGTGTCAGGAACACACTTATTGTAACATTTACGAGCATGATATTAAGGCCCCCAACTATTTTTTCCTTTGCAGAGCTATACCATAGAAGAAATCCTGATTAAGTGTTAATCACAGTGTGGTTTTACCTTCATAAAATCAGGGTTTCCCCCCGTGGGAGGTGGGAAAATAATTCTCACTAATAGAAGACAGTCTTGGCGCAGGAGTTCTTTGGTGAAATGTCAGCAGTAGGTCTCCTGGACCAGCTGAGCCCCAGAGGAGGGATGAGGTCTTTGTTCCAGCCCAGTTTGAATGGTGCTAGATGTATTGAGGCCTCCCTGTTCCCTGCCTGTTGATTGGGGATGAGCAAATCACGCACAGGATGCAGCCAAGGAGAAAAGGCATCTCTGTTTCATGCATTCTTTCAGTAAATCTGTATCAAGTGCCTGCTAGGTGGTCGGTGCTGGGACACTGTAGCAAGTCTCTGCTCTGGCAGAGCTAGTATCCTGGGGAGAGGCAGACAGTAAACATACTAATAAGTAAACGAAATCATTGTAGATAACAGGATCATTCTTTGGAGATGAGATGATTCTTTTATGAAAAAAAAACCACAGTGTGGTAAAAAGTGACTGGTGGAAGGGACACTTTAGACAGGATAGTCAGGGAAGGGACATTTGAGTGAAGTGACATTTGAGTGAAACCTGGATGATGATCAGACATAATCAGAGGGAAAGTCATTTCAGGCAGAGGGAACAGGCCCTGAGACTGGAGGCCCTTGTGGGGTTTGTGGAGAGGCCAGGAGGCCAGAACACAATGGGGGAATGATGGTGGATGGGTTAGGCAAGGGCCTTGGTAAAAGGTTTGGCTTTTACCTTCATGCGATGTCATTCGAGGGAAGTGTTACGATCCCCAAATGTTTGAATTATCTGAACTCTTCAGACCAGCGTCTAGGGTCAGATCAGCAAGTAATTTGAAAATGCAGCAAAGTGTATTTGCAGTTCACATTTCTGGGAGTGGAAACAGTTCTGCAAGTGGAAAGAGGTTTGAATTTAGGTCCTGGCTCTGCCCCTGGCTATGTGAGTTTTGAGTATCTGGTCTCAGGTCTCTCTCCCACCTGCGACTGCTCTGAAATGGCTTGGAATCCATGATTCTGAGTTCCCCATCTGAATGCTTTTACGGAAGATGGTGGTGGTCCAGGGAGCTGAGAAGAGGCTGGTCCAGCCACACCAGAGGAAGAGTGGAGGGTGATAAGGTTGGGGGGGTTCTTGAAACGGAATGTGGTACATTTGGACTTGTGCTCCCTGTGGGGACTGGTTTGATCTGTGAGCCATAGGGAGCTATTGAAGGTTTTGGAGCAAGGGAGTGATGTGATCAGCTAGTGCTTTAGCACAATTATTGTCAGATGTGTGGGGTGGAATGGAGGAAAAGCAGCCATCCCGGGAAAGTGTCTAAACAGCAGTGGGGGGAAGCATGATAGCAGGACCCAGCTTCTTCAGCCCCTGTGGCCTGATGGCCTCGCTGCAGGGCTACTGCGCAGTCGCTCAGAGCAGAGTTACCCAATCTCTGGCTCATCTGGAACTGCCCAGTATAGGGTTCTCAGGATGGTAGCACAGATGACAGAACAGAGAGGCAGTGTGGCACGGCAGGAAGAGAGACTGAACTCGAGTCCAACTCTGCCTTAACCTCGGCTTCTGGTCTGAACCTCAAGTGGTATGTTGGTGCCTTCATCCCTGAGCTATCGTGAGCTAGTGCATGTACAAGGACTTTGTCAGGTATTAAGAGATAATACTGTCAGTCTTGAACTTTGCTGCTGGGAGAACGTACGTTGCTGTGTACCACAGCACACGAGGCTTTCTGGAGTGTGCAGCGTGCGCCAGGCACTGTCTCAGATCCTTTGTACATATTCACTCGGTTAATCCGAAAAACAACCTTGCCACATAGATAATTAAAACAAACACACAAACAAAAACCCTACACTCAGCAGATGAGGAAACTAAGGTAAAAAGAAGTTAGGCAAAGGGCCCAAGGTCACACAGCTGCTTGGCAAATCCAGAATTTTAACCCAGGCAGCTTCCAGCAGCCGTGCTCTCAACTCTGCTGTGAGGGCCTTTCTTACTTTATGTGCATCATTTCATTTCATTTACTGGATGTCCCTTTGGAAGTAGCTCTTCAGTTGTACTATTTTAGTAGAAGAGGAAACTGACGTTCAGAGCCGTTGACATGAGTAAGTAATGGAGCTAGGACCAGAAGGAAGGTATTTCTAGGTATGGGTTCTTCCCTTTTTGTGGTTCACCCCCTTTGAGAACTTTCCACCTGGGCTTGACCCTCCAGGTGTCAAAGATGAGGACATACAATGGGGTAAGAATCTTCAGAATGGAAATGTCCTTGTTCTAGGCATTCAGAATACCGTGTTTCCCCGAAAATAAAACCTAGCCGGACAATCAGCTCTAATGCATCTTTTGGAGCAAAAATTAATATAAGACTTAGTATTATACTATATTAAAGAGTGGGTCTTATAGTAAAATAAGACCTGGTCTTATAGTAAAATAAGACCCGGTCTTATATTAATTTTTGCTCCAAAAGACGCATTAGAGCTGATTGTCCGGCTAAGCCTTATTTTCAGGAAAACACGGTCAGACAGGTTATAATGACTGTCCCTTGCGTAGGTCCACCTGGCCAGGAGATGATGTAAAAACTATGTGTAAAGAGAACAGCACACACTATTACAGTAACAATCAAAGGGATGGTATTGTACAGGAAGTTAACGCCTTCTGGCTAGGCTCCGGAAGGGCCCGTGGGGAGTTTATCATCTGTGCCCATGATACTGCAGGTCAACAGGACAAACAGCTCATGATAATTTCTGAATGATGAGTTAGTGTGTTTCATCTGGCTCCTTGAGAATGCCCCAAGACTGTCCAACCTCCAAGAGATGAAGGCAGCTGCTGAGCCATGTGTCGGGGAATTCTGAGCTAGTGGCTGAGAATAGTGGTGGTTCCCTGTCTTGGAGAGGCATGTATCTTTGGCTGTTCTCCTGCAAGATGAATGTGTCAGGGTTGAGATTGTTTTTCGGGATGATGTGGCTGGTCTCTATGTAAACAGATCCATTCTCTGTGTGCATGGAGTTGGTCTGGAGCCCTGGATAGGGCCCAAGGGAAGTTCATCCAGGTCAAGGCATGACCCAAGAACTTAAAATTGTAGACTTGCTTGCATGATTGTAATTAAGAAAACAAGACACACAGAAGAAAAACAGTCCTGCCTTACAGAATCTGCTTGGAGATCTTAAGTTCTGCTTTACTCTGTTGTAATGAGACTTTCTTAAACTGAGTGATGTCCTGTTCAGTAGTGAGCTCTCCATCATGGTCAGTAATTAAGCACAAGTGCAAAGGATACTAGAATCTGTCATGAGGCTGTTGTGACTTGCACACGCCAGGAAATCTGAGCTTTTGAGGTCATTTTTGGCTGGGTAAATAGAGTCCCATAGAAGCAGTTGGGCTGCTGTAGGTACTGCCCCTGTAGCCCCTGAAAGTTGTCCCAGCTCCAGGGCTGGAGAGGCCCCTGAAGGTGCTAGGAAGCCTCAATATCAGCTCTGAGACCAGTTCTAGAAAGTGCTTCTTGTATAGTGAAGCATGTTTTGCATGCCCAGTGCCCACTGCGGCCAGATCTTCTGAAGTGCTGAAAGGCTCACTGCTGAAAAGGCAGCATGTGAAGGGGTGGTAGCCCTGGCTCAGGCCTAGTTCGGGATAGGGCAGAAGTCCTCCTCTCGGAGTTAAGGGCTCGCCACATAGAAGCGATGGGAAGATGGGTTATTGGGTGCCCCTGGAGGGCTCCCTCGCACCCAGCCTCCGTGGTTTTCCAATTTTCTGTTGCAGCAGGATCCTTTTCCTGATGAAATCTTACTCAGAACCCTAACACACAAGGCAAGGGTTTGTTACTATAGTTCTCTTTCATAAGTTTAAATTTTTAAATACTTTATAGGAAGTCAATTAATGAGATTGACATGAATAGAAATCTTGGAAATTGAGTTATGGATTGCAGTGCTGCTCTTACAGACTCATGAGGGATGATGATTAGTCAAAGTGGTATATTATGGGGACTCAGAGAGTATTTTCCAGAGAAGATGGCTGGGTTCAAATCCCAGCTCTGCCAGTTACTAGCTGTGTCCTTGGGCAAATGATTTAACTTCTCTGTGCTTTAGCCGCCTCGTGTATAAAAACAGGGAAGCTGGCACTACCTATCTCAAGAGCTTGTTGTGAGGTTTGAATGAGTTAACATTTGCAGGGTGCATTTTAAATGCCCAATACACTTTAGCTGTTAGAGTTAACACTGTAGCCGTGTCTGTATCCATGAAATTCCAGACATTTGTGAATCCTTGCCCACTGGAGCCTAGGGTTTTTGAGGAATGCTGTTTGAAAAGTCTACCTCATCTCATGTAATCTGGACATGCTTCTTTTAGTAAGTGCTGTCTGTCAGGTATACGTATTTATAAGTCTTTTTTCACCAATAATTTAAGCAGTGATTTACAGAACCCTTTGCCAGACACAGTAGGGGAGGTGGAGAAATGGTAGTTTCTGGCTATCTTTCAGAAATAGGCCTTTGGTTCTGTTGAGAGGGGGAAGGTGTGGCAGGTTAAGAAGTTTAGATGTAAATAACTATAGGCTCATGAACTCCTGGATTATAATAACTCCTCACCATCTGTTTTATAAGAATGGAAATGAAATTAACAATGTGACTAGGGAAAGGAAGCAACACTCAGCAGGTTCCACTATCTGGCAAGTTTATATATGTGTATTCACTTCCTAGTTCTGTACGTTATCTCACTGATTATCAGCCCCATTTACAGGTGAGAAAACTGAGGCTCTAGGGCATTATGTGGCAGAGGAGGCCAACAGAACCCAGAGCGGGCACAAGAAGGCAGGTCTCTGCCACACTGAGCAGTGCTTGCTTCGGCAGGAGTTGCCCCCCTGGGAGGCAGTGAGTCACCCTCACTGTGGGTGTGTGTAAAGGGGCTGGGTGAACCCCTGCCAGAGAGGCTATCCTGGAGATTCCTTTTGTAGACCAGAAAGCTGGACTAGAAAACCCAGAAAGTTATGAACCCTTGCTGTGGCAGCCATATACTTGTGTACTGCACTTTCCAGTTTGTAAAGCTTTTCCATGCCTGTTAGCTCCATTGGCTCTGCCAGCAATCACTGGATGGAGTAGGTAAGACACAGGTTAAAAACACAATTTAAGCAGAGACCTGAAAAAGCACAGGAGGTAGCCAAGTGGAGTTATTTCCTGGGTGGAGCCTTGGGTAAGCCATTGTCCTGGAGGGGTTCTGTTTCCTCAGCTGTAAAATGGGGATATCAGTAGTGACAGGTATCTAATGGTTAAGAGTAACCCATGCCAAGTGCTGGATACAGGGCCTGGTGTGTAGTAGGTTCTCCGTGAAGGTAAGTATGGTTATTATAATGATTGTATCTACTGTGAAGAAAGGATCCGAGGCAGTGCAGGAGGAGAAGGCCCCTGCAAGACTGAGGGTTTGGGAAATACCAGGGGAGGGGTAATGAAGAGCAGAGAAAGAACTGGAGGCTCAAAGAGTATTGTCCAAGATCACAGAGCCAGCAGCAAGTGGCAGAATGGGACTTAAAACTCAGAGGTGTCAGCTGCGAAGCCACCATTCTGCGTGTTCCATGGGAATTAAGTGAGCAAAGCTGGGTCCCTGGGACTGACCTGGGACAGGGTGTGGCAGGCCCTGGGCCACACCTGGAGCTGCTCTGGGTGATAACAGAAGAAAGGAGAGTGATGTCATGCAGCGAGGGATTGTTCTGGGCCCACGCTCTTTTCCCGGGAAGCTCCTTGTAGATGCTCCATCTGGTTTCCAGGGAGGTCCCTGGTCCAAACCCAAGTTTCCTTGCCGGCCTGAGGCCGAAGGTCAAGGCTGGGTTCAGAGCTGCAGAGTGAGTCAGTGGTTTAGCAGGGATTAGCATTCAGGCAGCTGCTCAGCCTCTGGGATGAGGCACCTCCTCCCAGCCCGGCCCCAGGTCTCCTTCCCAGGCTGGCCAGCAGCACTTACAGGGAAGACATGTTTGCCCAACTTCGGCCTTTCTTCGACCCTCCTCTGTACCCCATTGTTGGGGAGGAATATTCAAGACACCACTGAGCCCATGTTAACTCCCTCACTTGACAGAAGAGCAGCTGAGGCTCAGGGAGGGGAGCTGGTGCCTCATCCCTCCTTGCAGTAGATAAGCGGCCTCACTCTATGTAAATGCACGAGGCAGTGGTGGCCAGGAGGACAGTGAGGACAGAGGCAGGGCACAACGCTGCTGGGGGGCCGGGGTGGGGGGGGGACTTTCAGGCCTTGTGAAACGCTTGGGGAAGAATTCTGGCCCAGAAAGCCCTGTGTGTTCCTCAGACCCCAGCAGGTGACGCCGCCATCGCTGACCTCCTCTTTCTCCTTTGCACCTTTGTGTAGACTGTCCGCTGAGGTGTTTATGGAACCGTCTCCCTTACCACACTACGAGCCCCTCCAGGGCGTCACCACCTACGACTCATCCCTGTGTGCCCAGCACTTGGCACGGGGTCTGGAACACAGATGGTGCTCAGTAAACGTTTGTAAATAACTGGATGTGTTCTGGGGGTAACCATGTTATCTCAGAGGGGCGCACCCCACCGGATGGGACTATCCACGGATGCTTCCCAAGCCCCAGCGGTGCTCGAGCTGCTAGGACCAGAGAAACGAGGAGGCTGACAGTCAGCCTAGGGAGACGGACATGAAATGCCTGATTTCTCGGTCAGTTATTTAAATTAAACTGTGCTGAGTGTTCCGAAGAAGTGCAGGCAGTTCTAAGAGCTTCCAACAGGTGCCTTGACCCATTTGTGGCCAGAGAAGACCTCTGAGAAAGTGAGACTTGGGCTTGGGCCTGAAATATGATGAGGACTTGACTTGATAGAGGGAGAAGGAAGAGCATTCCAGACCTGGGGAACAGAGTGTGCGCAAGGACCCTGTGAGAAAGGTAGTTACCTTCCCCATTTTACAGATGAGGAAACCAAGGCTCAGAGCAGGGGCATGACTTGCCTAACGCCACACAGGTATCAAGAAGAGAAGCTATGGTTTGCATGCAGGTCTGTCTGACTCCAGAACCCTGGCCCTTTCTCCTGCGGCTCTGCCCTGGCCGGGCAGGAAGCCAGAGTTGGCCTATGTGACGTCTCGGTGTGCTGGGCCAAAGCTCTCCATTCCCTCTGGGGGGGTGGACTCCACACTCTCACTGCTCCACTCCCTCCCCACACCAGGGGCACCCCCACACCCAGCTCCTTCCTTTTCTTATTTGCTCTGCAGCTCAGACTTTCTCAGGCTCCTGACAGTCTGGAATTGTACCACAAATACGTAAGTCAGACCTTGGAAATCGCCTGTGAGCCTCCTGTCAAGAAATACTCAAACCAATTTAAGGTGCATTCACTGGGCATCTACTGCATGTCAGCCCCTGCAGGACTGGGAGCACACTTAAGGTCTGGCGGGGAGGCAGGGCTATAAACAGCTGACGGGATGCGAGAATAAGTCTGATAGGAAAATGAACAACATTCTGGCAGCACAGAAGGAGCAGCCACGTGTGTTGAAGAAAAGTTTTCCCTGAGGAGTTTGCAGGGTTCAAATCATTTGAGCTGGCCTCGGAAGGCAAGTAAGCGTTTGCAAAGTAAAGTGTGGGAAGGACGTTCCAAAAGGAAAGGACATATGCACACAGTAGGAAGTGGCCTTGGTGTACATAGACCGAGGACAAGTACACAGTACCAGATTGCATACGATAGGGAGTGATGGAAGGTGAGCGTGTAACACCACTGGTGTGAGGTTCTGAAGTGCAGCCGGTAGACTCAGGTCAGCAGTGCCCCCCCCCCCCAGATTCCCAGGGGTGCTCCCTCCCCTTGGCAGCTTCAAAGCACCGTCCCCTGCCCTTTTCAGCCTCTGTTCAAATTATCTGAGATTATGTGCGACTCCCGTTCCTCACAGTTGGCGAAGGAGAAGGTAGAGCTGTAACAATGTCTTTTGAGGCTGGGGTCTGGTCTGCCTCCCAATTATCCCTGGGGAGGTAACTGCTCAACTCCTCAGCTCTCTGGGCTTCATTCTCAAATTGCTGCTAATCTGAAATGCTTGGTGACAGGCATAAATTAGTTTCCTTTGAATAGGCCAATTAGAGCTGATAGCTGGGGTGGCGGGTACGTAGTGGCTTTGGTCCAAGGACTGGCCTTCTCTAGATGATGGCTTTTCAGAGTCCTGGGCTGTGAGTGGGCATTTGCCCTGCCCCATCCCCATCTCTTTAGCCTGAGGAGCAGCAAACTTTTGTATAAAGTACAGCCCTGCACGGATTCTCCTCCTCACATAGGCTGGGAACTACTAGTGGGCTCTCTGTGACCCACCCTATCTAACGTGATTGATTATGGCCATTCACAAAGGTGTGAATGGTGTCCCACAGTGTGGTTTTGGGCTCACAGCCCTGAGTCTCCTTCTGAGAGCAAGAATAGGCCAGAACATCGGGGTTCTTTGGCTCCTTGCCTCTCGCCATAACTTTTTTGTTGTGTTCTGCTTTCTGGGCCTTAGTTTCCCCAGCTGCAAAATGAAGAATTCAGGGAAGTGATTTTTAAGGGCTGTTTGGAGTCTGAGATGACCTATTAGTTTGCTATTGCTGCCATAGCAGTTGGCCCCACATCCATTTTTTAATCTCAACAATTCTTTAGTTTAGAAGTCTGCTGTGCTGTGTACTCTGCTTAGGGTCTCCCAAGGTGAAAACCAAGGTGTTGGCTGGCCTGAGCTTTTGTCTGGAGGCTGTTGGGGAGAATCCACTTCTAAGTGCATTCAGGTTGCTGGCTGACTTCTGTTCCTTATAGAACTGAGGTCCCTAGTTCCTTGCTGGCTGTCAGCTGGAGGCTAGCTGCCTGCATTCTTTCTCATGCTTTCCATGCGGCCTTCTCCAGCAAGGGGGGGCCAGGGAAAGGGGCCCCGGGTGAGTCTTTCTCACACTTTGAATCTCCAATCATCCAGACAAAGCATTCTGTTTTAAGGATTTGTGTAATTAGATTGGCCTACCCAGTTAATCCAGGATAAGTTCCCTATGTAAATACATCTGCGATGTCTCTTTTGCCTTGTAATGCAAAATATCCGTAAGTCCCAGAATTAGGATGTGGACATTTTGAGAGCCATGATTCTGTCTATGACAGTTTGCCTTCTGACCCCTCAAAGTTCACTCCATCTAGAGGTCCCCAAAGATCTCATTCCATGTACAGCATCAGCTCAACAAATCTCATCAGCTCAGAAGTCCCAGATTTCACCATTGAAATAATTGAATTGGGTGTGGGTGAGGCACTGGGTATCATCCATCCTGGGATTTAATTCCTCTCCATCAGTGAACATGGTAAACTAAAGAAACTAGTTACCTGCTCCCAGAGTACAGTGTTGGGGTCAGTTCTAGACGTTCTAGTTTAAACAGGGAGAAAATGGAAAATGGAGTCAGATGACATTCCAGAGGGCCTCATACCCCTGTCCCAAAACTATGGGGGGAAACCAGCAGAACCAGCTCCTCAGCTCCCTGCTCACCTCTGCAGATAGTGGCTGCCTGACTGTATTCTGGCCTTGTCTTTGGGTGGTTGGGAGAACACATTTGCACAGCTTTGTATCAGTTGGTTAGAACCCATAGGGAATGTAGCACAACGGATTTAGCTAGGACTTAAGAGCCATGTTTGCTATGAAAAGGGTTTGCTAGCATTTTCCCTTCCCGTTCCTCAGTACCAGCAAGTGGGAAATGCACAGATTTTTACATTAGATCTGCCACTTTTCAGATGGGTGGAATTAGGGAAGGTAATACCTCATACACTTGTCACGAAGATCCCGTGGGACTAAGCAGTACGTGAAAAGTGTTTTGTAGACTTGGAACGGTTTGCACAGGGGGTAGCTGTTTTTCTGGCCTGGGCTCTGTTGTGCCCGCCTGGGGGGAAGCTTGGCTGCTGTGGCACCTTCTCCTTCTTCTTTGGGATGACCTACATCCCCGTGCTAATCTGATTAACTGGCTGGCGAGTATTTAGAGGACAAGAGGCACAGGATCATGTCTTGGGCGGGGTGGGCTGGGGAGATGGGGTGTGGGGTGGCGTAGCACAGGGTCACGGCGGTCACTACACCAGCCAGAATTCTGGCCATGAAGGAGGAAATCATGCTGTTGGGATAGTCCAGTCCATTTGGATTCAAACACCATTTTAAAAATGTTTCATAAAAGTCAACATGCGCTCCCAAAATTCAGACCTGCCAGGGAAAAATCAAACCTTGCACCACTGAGCTCACATCTTCCAGCCGCCTCCCAGGTGTTTTCTGGGCGCAGACATGCAGGGATACTTATGAGTACACACCCCTCCCCTGACCCTTGGCTTGTTCTAAACCTAAATGGAAGTGTATTGAATACACTCTCCCAGACCTTGCTTTAGACATTGTTCCCTATCAGGGCATATACCGTGTTTCCCTGAAAATAAGACCTCGCCGGACCGTCAACTCTAATGCGTCTTGTGGAGCAAAAATTAATATAAGACCCGGTCTTATTTTACTGTAATATAAGACCGGGTCTTATTTTAATATAAGATTGCGTATAAAATAAAATATAACATAACATAATATAATATAATATATAATGTAATATAATACAATATAATACTGGGTCTTATATAATATAAAATAACGTAATATGATGTAAGACCGAGTCTTATATTAATTTTTTCTCTAAAAGACGCATTAGAGCTGATGGTCCTGCTAGGTCTCACTTTCGGGGAAACACGGGAGATCTGCCCCCATTCTTTTTAATGACTGCAAGCAATTGCAATATCTAGTCACCTATTGATGGATATCTAGGTTGTTTCCAGTCTTATGCTCCTCTGCAAATGCCACAATTAGTAAATTTCCATGCACATTTGCACATATTTGAGAATATATGTGAAGATTTAACAGAAAGGCAAACCCCATGCTAAAATAATCACTGTTAGCATTGGGTTGTGTTTTGTTCTTGTGTGAATGTAGCCAGGGTGTGTTTCATGTGGACATCGTCATGTTGTACATAAAATCTCCGATCTTGCGTATTTAACTGCGTATTGTAGGTACTTGCCTATGGTATTAAATAATTTACTAAATTAATGAAAATGCCTGAGACCACCTAAGCCAGGCTTTGCAGATACAGCAGTACCAAGTAACTGCGCTGACTCCATTTGCGTGGTTGTGTCCAGCTTAATGTACCCCTTCCCTTTCATTGTAAATTCAGGGTGTTTGTAATATCCTGCTGCGTTATAAAGAATGCTCAGGTGAACATACTTGTAATTACAGCTTTTTCAGCATTTGGGTTTATGTCCATAGAAGAGATGGTAGGGGCAAAGGGGGTTCCGTGTTGCAAAGTGCTCTCTAGGCATCACTGGGGCCAGCTCGGTCGGTCTTACCTGAGTCCAGAACAGGAGGTAGTGCCACCAAAGGGCCACCGGTGAGGGATAATGGCGAAGACCATTAATGCAGGCAGAGGTCTGGGGTTGTAAGGGCGCAGTGCAGGATGAATGGCGGCCGCTGTGGCGGCCAGGCTGGCCTGAGGAGCTCCGGGGCCCGCTGGGGTATACTCGGCTCTGCAGCTGGTTGGTATCAAGTTGTGGAGGGCTGAGGAGCAGAGATGGGTCATCCTAGGTGTGAATAATTCAAGATTCTGAGACACAGACAGGATTACTGGAGGGAGGAAGGAGATGAAGAGGCTTAGTTAAGGAGAAGACCGATTTTTTTTTTTTTTTTTAGGATAAGATTTCAGAACACATACAGGAAAAGTCAGATGCCAAAGAGCATAGGTGTGACCGGCAGTTGTCCTCTCTTTCTCTCTTGTCTAGAGAGGTCACAGATGGGGAGTGGGGTTCCAGCCTGTCTTCCGTGGATCAGGGCATGAAAAGAAGTGCCATCAACAGGCAGAACTGACCTTACTGATATGCTTGAGGGGTACCTGCCCCCCAAACAACCGTCTCTTGCCAGCTTCCCACAGTGCCCAGTCACTTGAGAGTGCTTATTCCTGGGGCTTTAGAAGCCCCCCATTGCCACCCTCTGTAATATGCCAGGGCCCCAGACCCTGGCTTCTTGCCATTCTTCCCCCCACCCTCCCAAGAGGACTCAGGCAGTTGCTAAAATCGGGGAGCTGGGCTTCCACCTCTGCTTGGTGCAGCCTTTGGCCTGACAGTTCAGTTGGTGTGCTTTTTTTCCTAGAAAGGCATACCAGCTGGGCCGCTGCAGCTTTCCAGAACCCAGGGAAATATAACTACACATCCCCATGTTGGAAATGCCAAGTTATCTTCAAACCAGCTAGTGGTGTTCCCAGCCAGGTCCCTCCACCATCTCCCCACAAAGAGTGCTGGGGGGCTGGGAACAGCTTTTCTGGGGGAGCCAGGTACTTCTAAGAGCAGCCTTCCCCCCTCACCAGAGCCACGTAGAGCAGGTCACACAGGCCAGCCCATCCCAATCCACCGGGCTGTGAGGCCTACTCCCCCTCCTCAGCCCCACTCTTCCCAGCGGGGCCCAGAGCCCCCCTGAAAGCCTTGTGCTCTCATTGGCACCCGTGTCTGCTGCCATCTCTCTGCTCCCCTTTCCATCCCTCAGCTGGAATTCCGTCTGACCCCCTTCCACCTCCCGAGCCTCTGCCCAGGCTGTGCTTTGTGCTCAGCTAGTCTGTCACTCCTTCTGCAGGCTCACGTCCCTCCCAAGAGTGCAGTTTGGCCCGTTTTAAGCAGCACCTTCTCCATCAAGGCTTTGCTGCATCTCTGGCAGTTAGTGTCATCTCTAATGTCCTCTGCATTTTCCCAACAGCTTCTCTCTCCTTGTCTGTGGCTCTGGGGCCTTTTCTCTGCCTTCTCCATTTTGTAGCTGTGCTCCTGTTATGTCGCTAGCTTCCCCTAGACCCCAGACTGCTAGGGAGCAGGCTCCTCTGTCCCCCTTCTCCTGCTGTGTCTGGCAAGAGTCTTGCATGTCCAGTGCTATGTGTGGCTATGAAGATGGGTGGGCGGTGGGTGGACAGACAGATGGGCACGTGGTTGGACAGGAGGGTGGGTGTCAAACACTGGTCCATTGTCCGTGGTGTCACCTTGTCCAAGATGGATTGGCCCAGGGAAACCCCTGTGCCGTGCTTCCCACCATCGTCCTCTCCATTATTAAAATAGAAAATGATTATATTTTTAAGAGTTTGTTATATTTATCAAATGAAGTCTTATGTTTCTTGTTCTTAATTTTACAATCTTAGGGCTTGAATGCTTGATATTTCTTCAAGGAAAAGAGAGTCTAAACTGAGTTGCCTTTTTCTCATGTTTGACATTTTTGCTTGATTTATTTTTTTTCCCTTTTTAGATTCTGGCTGTCCATGAAAGGAAGGGTCCCCGTCCTGAGCTTAGCACAGTGCCTGGCACACGGCAGGGTGCCCTGGAAATGCTCCACAGCTGGGGAGCCCATGGGGGCTGTCAGCTTGGAGGCCGTCCTCTACACATGTGCTAGACAGGAGGGTTTAGCTTGGGAAGAGAGAGAGGCGGACGTGCTGTGCCAGGTGTCCTCTCTGCTGTCTTTTTCCTCTTAGCCTGAAACCTGGGGCTGGGCTCCCACTTCCCTCTGCAGACGCTCTCTGGGGGGCTGACCCTGAGTCGCACCAGGCTGCACACAGCCCTCCACCCCAGGCCTCTGTAGCAGGCCTTGCATGCAGAGTGCCATCTGGATGCTGTGCGACTGGCCAGCGCTGATGGGGTGATGTGCCAGTTCACCCTGTCCCCCTGCCCCCCACTCCTGCTGTTGACAAGGTCCCAGCCAGCCCCTCCCCATCAGGGACCAGTTTCCATGGACGAAGCCCCAGTTTGGTGCCTGGAGGGAAAGCAGGACTTTTGGGGTCTTTCTAGACTCATATATGCTCAGGAAGCTTTTCCAACTTCCTTTGAGCCTCACAGCAACTTTGTGGGTTGGAGAGAAGGAATTCCATCCTGACAGATGGAGAAACTGAGGCTCAGAAAAAGGAAGTGGCTTACCCAAGGTTGCACAGCTAGGGGAGCTGGGATTTTAACCTGAGTCTCCTGACCGTTTCAGCTACAGCATTTCTCAGATCTTAATGTGCCTAAAAACAACAAAACCCCAACACCTATTAAAACACAGGTTTCCAAGCTCTGCATGCAGAGGTTCTGATCCACAGGGTTTGGGGCGTGGCCTAGGAGTCTGCATTTAAACAGAATCCCCCAGGCACCCCCAAGTCACCCTTAGAGAAACACTGCCCTAACTGTGGCTTCTCCTTAACTAGCTTTGGGGAGAACGCTGCCTCGGTCAGTTCCGTTCCAGAGTGGAGGCAGCCTTGGTACCGGCTGACACTCCTGTGTTTATGTAAAGAAAGGATGGGGAAAGGGTCCCTTTAGGGACAGCTAGCCTGGACAGGTAGGTGTAGGTGGCAGTGCCTGCGCAGCTTGCATTTCAGTCAGATTTGGTTTAAAACCCTGACTATGTGATTTAACAGCTGTGTGATTTTGGCTTAGTCGTTTTATGTCTCTGTGCCTCAGTTTTTTAGATCTGTGATATGGAGCCAATAATTCCTACCTCATAGACTTGTGGGAAGAACTAAATTAGCCAGTGTTTGCATGAATAAAAAGGAAACCCCAATTTCTCCTAAATAGACCACACAAAACTTGTTGGCATGCCTTTGTTTATGCTGTTTTTCCTTCCTGGAAAGTCTTTCCCTCATCTCCCCTTTAAACTAAATGCTGCCAGTTGGATCAGTTGCAATAACCCTGATGGGTGTTTCATTACCCTATAAGGTGTGCAAGGAAGCCCCCAGGCCCGAGTTTTAGGGTAGCTGGGAAGAACCCTAAAGGTGTCACTTCAGCTCACGTTCTAACTTCTGTGCCTCCTGAAATGTAAGCGTGAACAGAAAGTCTGCCTCAGCTCACTGAGAAAATGCCTGGCGCTTCTAGGTTTTGTTTGTTTTGTTTCTCCTTTTCTGTCACTATTACATGTCAACAAAATATTCCTGATGCCGCCACCCCAAGTCATTTCTGTTGTCGGGTTCTGAAGGCAGATGGGGACTCCTGCAGGAAAGGTTTCATCTGGCTGCGTTCTGAAGTCTTCCTCACCTTGCTGGCCTTGTCACCCCTCACCTTATTTTGCTCTGGGAAGTTTAAATTAAAACTAATAATGCTACTCACTTTGGGGTTGGAAGGGGCTTTTGAGAAGGGGATGCTTCAGTTGTCACCAACTGAATGCTTCCGTTGTCACCAAGCCAGTGCTTGAGTACCTCCAGAGACAGGGTTCTGGTCTCCCCATGCAAGGCTGTGGCCTCATTGCAGTTTCATCTGTTAATTCTTCCCTCTCCGCGAGATGTGGGGAGTTTCTCTAAACAAGGGCATCTGGGAACAGGTGAGGCAGGTGGGATGAAAGCAGCAGGACTCCATTTACCGAGGCTAGGATGTGGCGAGTTTATCCAGACAGGGACCCAGCCCCGGGAGCAGGTTACCAGGTGGGCTTTGTATCACATGGCATAGGTGAGGTGAGCACAGGAGCTGTGGTCACCGAGCTTGCCCTGTTTTACGGACTTTCCCATCTGAACGCCACCTAATACATTCTATGCTCAGATCCTGTGGATGAAGGTCCCCACTTCCTCCTGGATTAGTGGCAGAATGAATCCCAGAATCTGGAAGGGGCTAAGACCAAAGTTGGGGGCCAGGTGGCCACGCGGGTAGAGAGGCAGGGTAAAGGCATCAGCAGTCGGGCTCAGACTGCTCAGAGCTGGGTGTAGGTACAGAGGTGAGAACCCACCGCGCCCCGTGGGCTAGTTAGGTAAAGGCGACTTGCTCTTATGAAAACTCTCCCCTAGTTGACAAGACTTCCAGCTTGCTTCACTTTTCTCCTGAATCACTAAATAGGAGCAAACGGGTCATTGTCATGGGGTGTAGGAACACAGTCTGATCTGCATGTGGAAGAACATGTTTCAGCTGGTTTGGGAGCTCAAGGGCTCCCCCACAGGGGGCTGAAAGACGGGGTTTGTGAAGGTGGGGCTAAGGGAGGAGGGTGCCGTGCAGACCTTATGGTTCTGTTGTCCAGCTCATTGCCTCATTTCCAGCACTTTCTTTTGTCCTAAGCCAGAATGGCCTGTGTGATGGGTGGTTTTCCCAGACTCCCATTGTTGCAGTCTCTGTCCTGGGCGTGTGGGGGGCAGCCTGTGCCAGCTGGCGTTGCAGCTACACTCTCAGAACCCACATTTCAAAGCAATTACCAAAAACAGGCTTAGCTGCATAGCTTATAAGTACTTCCAGATACCGGGCCACAAGCCCCAAAACTTGCTCCCAGGACACCCCAGGCCCATGGGGGAGCCACCAGACATGCAGTCGGGAACCAGTGTTCAGGGTCGGGTCACTCAGCCCCCTGGGCCTCCATTTCTGTTCTCTTAGTTGGAAGTGATGATGCCTCCCTTCAGGTCTGTGGGGAGAATCAACTGAGACGAAATATCTGGAGGTGTTTGTGGGCTGTCACGTGTTACGCAGATTCGCTCTGGGCCGTCAGAAAACCCTGCGCAGTGCAGTCTTAGAGCCTACGGTGTGAAGTGGGGACAGATCAAAGGAGGCTAAACATAGGGAATCACTCCCATAGAGTCAGCATGTACAATGCCTTTGGAGTCAGGTCAGTTGCAGTCTTGCCTCCACCGCTCCACGAGCCTTAGTTTCATCATCTGTGACATGGGATGATAATACCCTGCTTGTAAAACTGTCGTGAGGAGTAAATGAGACCACGCAGGTCGGCGCTTGGCCTGGGCTTGGTACACAGCATGCCTTCCGTGTAGCCATTGTACTAACGCTATACCAAGAAAGACTTTCAGAGTTTATCGTCGAAGGTGAGATTTTGTGATTTGTTTGGGAATGCCGGCCCCTACTTTAAACACCTAACGTGTCAGTTTGCTTTCCTGCCCACTGTCTCATTTGATCGCCCCAGAACCCAGGAGATAGGCAGAGCAGGGATTTTCATTGCCATTTCATAGATGATGAACCTGAAGCACAGAGGAGGGAAGTGGTTTTACCCAAGGTCACAGGAAGAGTAACTGGAAGACTGAGAATCTGCTGACTCCCAGAACAGCCCTTCTAACTTTGAACTATTTTGAGGTTGTAAATCCAAGCCCAAAACTTATCCCTGGTGGGTTATAGACTGGAGATCTGGGTCTGTCCTGGAGGGAGCTTTCAGTAAACATTTAAAACAGCAACAACATAGCTACTATGTTAGAGTTGCATGCCCGGTGCTTTATATATATGTCAACCCACTAAATCTTCATAAAAACCCAATGAGAATTGGTACTATTATTCTCCCCACTTTACAGATGAGAAAACTGAGTCAGAGAAAAGTTGCCCCAGTTTGTATAGCAGGAAAGTGGCAGAAATCAGATCCTCACTTCAAGGGCTCAACATGTAGTAATCCATGTAAAAGGGGCTGGGGTACAGAGATGAGTGGCGCATGACCCTGCATTTTGCTAGACTTGCGAGAAGCCTGGGCCAAACTTCTCCCCCGACTCCCACCCCACCCCCTGCATTCTCCAGCCTTACTTGGCATATCTTTGTTATGGGAGCATTGGACTGTCCAGCTCTAGCAAAGGGTGGCATTTCTCTGGGTTCCAGGGAAGGTCTGGGGTGTGGGGTGGCCAGCTCGAGCCCAGCTAGCCATTGTGTGCTGGGCTTGCAGGATGGCCGGGTGTGGCCCCCGGCACTGCCAGGCCCTCCCCGGGGAGGAAGTGTCCATGTTTACAGGAAATGCAGGACAAGGGCTGGGAGGTGATGGAGGAGGGGCAGCCTGCCTCCAGGAACCCTGAAGATGTGACTGGGCACTGGTGGGGCTGAGTGCAGGTGCCCAAGAATGAAGCTTTTTGTTGGCGTTGGGCAATGTCCCACTTCCCAGGCCCCCTTAGTCCTCCCCTGTCCTCTTCCCCCCAAGATTGCCACACCCTGCAGGCCTCCCAAACCCCAGGCCCACTGGCCCCCTCCTCCCGTGGAAGGCTCCTGGGAGCAGTGGAAAGAGCTCTGAGCTGGTTGACAGGTCTACCTCTATTCCTTCCCACTCTGGGCCTCAAATTCTCCACCTGTTAAATGGGTGACTTGCTGCAGTCCTAACAAATGAACAGCAAAGCTCACTCCCCTCCTGGAGCCCATAGCCCAGCTGTAAGGAGCACGATGGGAAAAGAACAGGCCAGCCCTATAACCCGAGAGTTCAGGTTGGCCTCCCAGAAATATTCCATAAGAAGTGTATAGAAATGGAAATTTGTAAAAATGGGCCCTGTGTTCATTATCCTGGGAGTATGGATTGTTTTTTTAAAGCCTGAATATGAATTGGAAACTGACATTCATTGAGTCTGTGCTCGGTGTCAGGCACTGTCGTCATTTTTTACATGGCCCAATGTCACCCTTTAAGAGACAAGGATTGTACTTGGGGACAGAAGACTGAATTTATGTCTTTAGACTGCCGCTTGCTAGCTGGGCCACCCTGAGGGAATCCCCCAGGCTCCTCAGTGCCTCAGTTTCCTCATAGTGAAATGAGGACTCTAGTTGGTTGTTTGCCGCGCCCTCTTCATCCCACAGGCTTGCCATGTTCCCCCCCCGCCATCCGAGACCATGGCCAGACTTCCTCCCTTTGCTCTTCACAAGTGGCCAGAGTCAACTCCAGGGAGCAGGACTGGCTAAGACCTTCTGTTGCTCCCTGTTCCCCTGGGACACGTGGTCCAGGAGCCCTAGCCCCGCATTTGAGACACTGGCTGCCTCGCCAGCCTCTTCTCCCGCCCTCCTTCCCACATAGTGCATGACTGGCTCCCTGCACTCAGGCCTGGCACCACTCCTCTCTGTGCCTTCGTGTAAACGTCCCCGGATGTTCTCCCGTACCCCTTTTCTTTGTCCCATGCTCAAGTTTCAGACTCAACTCAGGTCTTACCCTGAGCCAGAACCCATCTGTGATTCCTTCGCCCTACCACAAAGGTTAGGGTTCGTTTTCTGTGCTCCTTCCTCGAAGCACTCACCATCCCATTTCCTGTCTGTCTGTCTGCATCTCCACTAGGCCATGAGTGCCTTGGGGGCAGATAAGGGGTGTCTCCTTCACCTCTGTGTCCCCAGTGTCACACCTGAGGTAGGCAGTCAGCACCATGGAACGTATCGGTGAGACAGCACAGCGGGTGCTCCATCTGCTGGGTGGGCAGCTCTGATTTGGGTACATCCCACTTCATGTCTGTTCACGGATGCACACGGGCCGGGCTAGAGGTGCTTCCCCCACAAGGCAGTTGAAACCAGCAGGCCTTCATTGAGCACCTGCTACTGTACATGCAGCGTTTCACACGGGGCCGGCAGGAAGGAGCTCACAGTTTGGTGAGGGAGAGAAAAATGGAAAAGCTAAGATCACCAGATGGAGGGTGTTTGTGAGTCCAGGGGGATGTAGAGGGGAACGGGGCCTCTGCAAGTATAGGTGTCTGGACGGGCAGATTCTGAAGCTTACATAATTTAAGAAAAAGAATATACAACTAAGAATATAAAATAATTAGAAGATCCTTGAAAGAGACCCATGCATGTGTGGGGCCTGAAACTTAAGCCACACTACTTTCCTGATAGACGTGCCTCAGTGGTCAGGGAAGGCTTTCTGGAGTAGGAGGTGAGGTTGGCACTGAGTCTGGACAGGAGAATGCATCAGCCAAGCGACCCAGGGCCCTGGCTGGGGTGAGGGAGTCAGGTCAGTAAACATGTCCCAGGTATCTGTTCTCAGCTCACAGCCCCTGCCCTCAAGAAGCAGGATGGATTAATAGGATCTTAATGGCCATTGGCAAAGGGATGTAGTTTTCTGAAAATGCTTCTTCCCCATTTGGGGCAAAGGAGGTGGATGGAATTGGACAGGACCATGGGCTGAGCTATGTGATGAGAGTGCGTGTGTGTGGTGTGTGTGGGTCCAGGTGTGTTGCCCTGGCCTCGTGTCCTTCCTTCTGGTCTGAGCTTTGGTGTGTTCGTCACTGTCTGGCTCAGTGTAATTGATTTCCTCTGCGTCCCCATCCAGCCGTCCCGCTCTTACCACATGTGATTCGTGGATTCATGCGTGTCAGAAAGGCCCCCGCCCTCCTACCCTCCTTGTGCCGGTTGTGCCATGGACACGCCTGTGTGTCCTGGCACCGCTCACACATTTTCATGTCTGTCTCCCGGCACAGAGAAGGCAGCAGTGAACCAGATGAATTAACGTGTCTAATGAGTGGGTCCAGCTGTAAGACATCTGTTTACAGTTCTGTCCAGGAGAAGTTGATGGAAGGGGAATAGCAGAGTAGACCTTGGGCAAGTTGTTTAACTTCACAGAGCCTCAGTTTACCCAGATAAAAAATGGGGATGATACTGGTGTTTGCTTTACTAAGGGGTTGAGAGGATCAAATAGGATAATCCATAAGGCACTCCCAGCTCAGTGCTCAATACACGTTAGCCGCTGTGCTGGTAGAAGCAGTGTAGACTATTCGTTAAAAGGACAGACTTGGAAGCCAGATCCCCTGTGTTCAGATCCCCTGTGTTCAGATCCCAGCTCTGCACTTACCCTGCCAGCGCCATCTATAAAATGGGCATGTTTTTACCTACAGGATACAGTGGTTTGGAAGAATTCGTAAGGCACCTGGTACATAGTAAGCACCCAAATGTGATGGCTTCTGCTTCCACGATTATTGCTGTTGCTGCTGCTGCTACTACTATTATTGTCTGGCTGTGTCTATGTAGAAGGGAGGAGTGGGAAAAGGAGATTTTGTTTCAGACCACCCCACACAGAAACCCCGAACAACCCCCCTCTCAGCTCCTGGCAGCGTCAGATGTGGTGTGTGGTTATGAAATTACAGGGCCCTTCATGAGTCTCAGCCACGCATTCTCTCCAGCTGGCTCCCCCACCCTTCCTGCCTCCCCTGTGGTCCCCCTCACTCAGAATCCCAGAGCAGAGATGACAGGGGAAAGATGTTTCCCCTTGCTGTAGGCTGAGTGCTGTGGAGTCCATCTGAGGAAACTGAGGCAACCCAGCCCCAATCTTTCAGCGTCCACTGAACCTATGGATGAATGAGATCCAGTCCACAGATGCCTCTCCCACCCTCCACCTCAGCCACGCTTGAAGTAATTGAAGGTTACATCCTAATTACCATAAAACTCATTTATCTATTAAGTCTTAGTGGCCACAGTGTTCTCAGTGGTGGCAGCGCCTGCCAGTGCCAGAAGGTGTTGGGCACCTGCTGTGTGCCAAGCACTGTGCCATACGTGTAGAAATAGAGAGAGGCCCTCACTGACAGGCAGAACAACCATTCACACGTGACACGTTCTCTGTGTGTCACGGAGAAAACAGAAATGCACAGCAAGCCCGTGATCCCTACCCTCATGTTAATGGCTAATAAGGGAGCTCAAACAGGAGCGTAAGTAACTGCAGTCACAAAACGTAAACTGGACCAGGAGCCCCTTTCAGCGGGAGAGATGGAGAAGGCTTCCTGGAAGAGGTGGTATGTGGGTGGACCTGGGTGCCAGTGGAGGAGGGGCGGCGGGAGTTCAGGAGCAGCCTCAGAAGAGGCGGAGATGGGAAGGTACAAAGGTGTGTGTGGCCCAGGGAGTTGGCGGTTTGGCCGCCCGATCATGGTTGGTGATGCCGGGAAGTAGCAGGAATCACTGAGACGAAATTGCTCAGTTTTGCAGGGGCCCCTTTGGACGTAAAACCACAGAACATCATGGTGGGAAGGGCCTTCAAAGGTCCTCCGACTCCTTCACTTTACAAATGAGGAAACAGAGGCCCAGAGAGGGGAAGGGGCCACCACATGTGACACAGCAAGCTGGTGGCAAAGGCGGGACCACACCCCAGGGCTGTAAGACCCTGAGGCGCTCTGCCTGATTAGTTCAGCCCTGGCTTTTAGCTCAAACTGATGATAGCAAATAAAACTGCCTGGCCCTGTGCTGGGCAGCCCCCTACCTCGTTCACACACATCCTCTAATAACCCCGGGAAGGGAGATGCTGTTATCATCTCCCTCATACAGATGAGGAAAGCAAGGCAGGGAGGCTAAGCAACTGACCGAGCATCGCTGGGCTCACAGTGGCCAAAGTGGGTCCTGACCTCAGGAGGTGGAATTCCAGTACTTGTGCTCTTTGTTGTTAGCCTCTTCTGACGTCCCAGAGAAGGCCAGAATGCTAGGGTCAGTGGTCAGAGTGGGGCCAGGCCCATGGGCCAAAGTGCGGCTGCTGCTAAGGGCCAGAAGTGCAGGCCCCTCCCTTCCTCTGCTGCCTGCATCACACCCCGAGTTGTACCAGTTACTGGTTTTCAAAGCCGGAACCTGACAGACCACTGCACTGGTGGGTGTGGGGCTCTGGCTTGTGATTTTTCTTGTATGTTATCTCCTTGTATTAGTCCATCATTTTATGAGGCTTCTGCAGATCTTCTAATCAGAATAATTTCCCCCTCTGGACCTCTGAACCGCAAGTGATTATCTGCAAAGAAAGACTTGCCTTTATAACAACATTTACGTTTCACTTTGGCTAGGAAAAACGGTAGTGTTTGCTTGGGGTGGGAGCAGGCTGAAGAGGAATCAATGAAACAAAATTCTTTGAAAAGTCCTATAACCGCTTCAAGCCCACTAGGATGGCTGAAGTAAAAAGGACGACGTAAGTGTTGGTGAGGATGTGGAGAAATTGGAACCCTCGACACTGCAGGTGGAAACGTAAAATGGTGCAGCCACTGTGGGTAACAGTCTGGGAGCTCCTCAAAATGTTAAACGGCGAGTTACCATATAACCCAGCAGTTCCACTCCTAGGTGTATCTCAAGAAAAATGAAAACATATGTCCCCACAAAAACTTGTACACACATGCTCATAGCATTATTCATGAGCCAAAATGTAGAAACAATTCAAATGTCCATCAAAAGGTGAATGGATAAACAAGATGTGGGACAGCCATCCAGAATATTATTCAGCCATAAAAACGGCTGAAGTACTG
This sequence comes from Rhinolophus sinicus, assembly GCF_036562045.2. Classification (NCBI taxonomy): domain Eukaryota; kingdom Metazoa; phylum Chordata; class Mammalia; order Chiroptera; family Rhinolophidae; genus Rhinolophus; species Rhinolophus sinicus. Next base: position 40,316,392 of record NC_133759.1, read on the forward strand.
ACACACGCTAGAACGTGGATGAACCTTGAAAACATTACGCTAAGTGAAAAAAGTCAGAAACAGAAAGTCACATGTTATGTAATTCTATCGGTATGAAATGTACAGAGATGTACAGAATAGGCAAATCCATGGAGTCAGAAAGCAGGTTAGTGTTTGCCAGGGACTGAGGGGAGGGAGGAATATGACTGGCTGCTGACGGGTATGGGGTTTCTTTCTAGGTTGATGAAAATGTTTTAAAATTAGGTGGCGATGATGGTTGCACAACTCTGTGAATATACTAAAAAGCACTGATCTATACATTTTAAATGGGTAAATTTCATGGTATGTGAATTATATCTCAATGAAACTTATAACAAGAAAACAAATCCCTATAAAACCATTGATGGTGTGTTTTCAGCGGAAGGGTGGGGAAGTCACAGGTCAGAGTGCAAGGATGTACTTCTGTTTTTACTTAGTGAAAAATGGAAATTGAATTTTTTAAAAAGGCTCTCCTTCAGTCATGTTTCTGGGAACCATGACGAGGGCTGTCCCTTGGCTGACCCTGGTTCAGGTTGCATTCCCTCCAAGAGGGAATGGAGCAGAGCCTCATCTAGAAGTAAGGAGGCTCCGGGCAGGCAGCTGCTGTCGGAGCCTGGCCTCCAGGCTGTGGGATGCATGCAGTCTGGTCTCAGCACGCATTTTCATATCTCTGCGTGTTTTGTTTCTCCATCTCCATTTCACAGATTTGCAAACTGAGGCCCACTAGGATGGCCACGTAGCCCAGATCATGCAGTGGATTGGAAGTGAATCCAGGACTGCCATCCACTTGGGATCTCCCACTGTATCAGATTGAACGTTCCCAATTACAGCACAGATATCTGTATCTGAGAAAATCTCAGTGTCACTTTGAGAAAGGAGAGCATGGGAGGGGTCAGTTTTATGTGACAAGTATTTGAGCAGAAGGTGCCCCCTGGGGAAGGCCTAGAGGAATCATTTGAGTAAACTCTGAAAGTGCTGGAGTAGTTGGAAGGTACGGGGACTAGGCAAGGGAGAAGACTGAACGTCTGAGGGTTTGGAAATCTCTGATTGTGCACCCAGCCCTCCCCTCCATCCACTTCCAAGCTCTTCCAGCTGTTCTGCTAATTAGGATAGTCATGTTTGCCAAGTCCATCGTCCTGTCTCCTCCATCTCAAACTTTCCAGTTCCCAGAGAGCTCAACCCTGAAGCCCCTGCCCCTCCCCATGGAGCTGGCAAGCTTTTGAAGGAAAGGTCCCATCCTATCTCAGAGGAGCCAAAGGACGTTGCATTTGCAGTCTGGCCTCCTTCACACATATCATTGTACCAGCAAGGACAGAGTTTGGGGCCAGAGCACACGCTCAGAGATTCCTAGTTGGGGAAGTGTTCCTTTTTTATGAGTTATTAGACCCTTTTGGCTGTGCTGGGGGTTATGGCTCCCAGCAAGAGTCACAAAGGACAGGATTTAACGGGCAGAGTTGGACAGCCCTGGGCTGGGTTACAAAGTGCTCGTCCCCCCATGTGGATGCACATGTCCTTTTACAGCTCTAGGCTGCTGGACAGGACTGTGCTCATTTGAAGGGTCATTTAAGGTAATGAGCTCTGGGCAGCTTTAATTTATGTTCTCTTTAAAGCACGAGTCGACCCAGAGGGAGGACACAGCTCGCTGGAGAGTAGTCTGGGGGTTTAGAACTTGGCCCTTGTGCCGGCTCATCTGGGTTGGCCAGAAAGAACCTACTGTACGCCAGGAAGTGGCTGTTTTCACCGTTGTGTCCTCATGTAATCCTACAATGAACCTGCATAGTCATCCCCACTTTACAGATATGGAATAGAGAGGTTGGGTGACTTGCCTAAGGTCACACAGTGACTCTCTTCTATCTGACACCAAAGTTCTAACCCACTTGGTCTCTCAACTTACCACCTGGCTCTTTTGCTTGTTTTCCCTGGCATGTTTCATCACTATCAATTTACAGATTAAAAAAAATGAAAAACCAAAACCTGAGGCATGGAAAGGTTAAGCAACTTGCTTGAAGTAGAGCTGGGATTTAAACCAAGCAGGCTGACTTCTGAGTCCACCTTCTTAACCAGCACTTTGCATGAGACTTTCTTTGAGGCCGGAGAGAGTGCATTAGTCTTCTTGATTCCTCCATATATTGTTAGCTTCTTGAAGCAGGTGCTAATCCATATTTGTTGAATAAGTGAGTGAGGGAATAAGTGGCTAGAAGGATGGATGATTGGATGGCTGGATAGCTAAGTGGGTAGATGGAAGGATGGGTGAGTAGGTGAATGAATGCATGGATAGATGGCTAAGTGGATGGATAGTTGGATAGATGAGTGGATGGATGACTGGATGGATGGATGATGGATGGATGATGGGTGGGTGGATGATGGATGAATGATGAATGATGGATGGATGGATGGATGGATGGATGGATGAGTGAATGGGTGGATGATGGATGATGGATGGATGGATGGATGGATGGATGGATGATGGATGGAGGATGGATGGATGGATGGATGGATGAGTGAATGGGTGGATGATGGATGATGGATGGATGGATGATGGATGGATGATGAATGATGGATGGATGGATGAGTGAATGGGTGGATGATGGATGATGGATGGATGGATGGATGGATGGATGGATGATGGATGGATGATGGATGGATGATGGATGGATGGATGGATGGATGGATGAGTGAATGGGTGGATGATGGATGATGGATGGATGGATGATGGATGGATGATGAATGATGGATGGATGGATGAGTGAATGGGTGGATGATGGATGATGGATGGATGGATGGATGGATGATGGATGGATGGATGATGGATGGATGATGGATGGATGGATGGATGGATGGATGGATGGATGATAGATGGATGATGGATGGATGATGGATGGATGGATGGATGGATGGATGGATGGATGGATGGATGGATGAGTGAATGGGTGGATGATGGATGGATGGATGGATGGATGGATGGATGGATGGATGATAGATGGATGATGGATGGATGATGGATGGATGGATGGATGGATGGATGATAGATGGATGATGGATGGAGGATGGATGGATGGATGGATGGATGAGTGAATGGGTGGATGATGGATGATGGATGGATGGATGGATGATGGATGGATGGATGGATGGATGGATGGATGGATGGATGGATGGATGGATGATGGATGGATGATGGATGGATGATGGATGGATGGATGGAAAAGGATACAGATGGGTCAGAGGACATTCTCATGTGTAATATATTGGTAAGCTCACAATACTGTCTAGAGACAACACCTCACTTAGTGATGATTATAATGGGTGTTTTGACTAGGGTAGCCGTAGAACAAAGGTAGTATCTGTTTGCTCTCTACCAGTACCTACAGAGTCGAGAACATGGAGAGCTCTTCATAGGTTTTTGTTTGTTTGTTTGTTTGTTTGTTTTTAATGACTAAAAAACCCGACAGGCACCAGATCGCCAAAAATACAGAGCCTTGCAGCCTTCCTTAGGCCATACTGTGCAAAGGACCCATCTCAGAGGTTTATGTTGCCAGGCTAAGGAGATGGATGTGATATGTACGGGTTCCCAGTCTGTTTCCTCAAGGGGAGAAGTGCTTACTCACCCAGCACACAAGTGCTACCAGGGCCTGGCGGCACATTTGGGCAGCAGGTGTTAAGGAAACATTTCTCAGAGGTGTTTTCTTCCCCTGTGTTTGAAGATCAGCCTGGTAGCAACTATCAAGATCTGTAGGAGCAGCTCTGTTGCCACCTGTGGTCTTAGAATCAAAATGTTTCGATTTGCTTCTGTAACTAATGACTTCTGTCCAAAATAAGGTCTGTGGCTACAGCGCTCATTGAATCTGCAAAGGCCTTGGGTTATACCTGCCCTTTCCTGTTGTGAAAGCACATGTCTAATGGCAACTTCTCCCCATGTGTGCTGCTCACAGTCCTTAAATAACAGCAAAACCAGTGAGCCGGAAATACCGTCAGAGCACGCGAACCCGTCTCCTGACTTTTGCTTAGTGCTCTTTGGAGAAAGCAAGTCACTGGAGGAAGGAGAAGTGAAGGAGCACGTGCCACACTTCTGGGCAAAGCTGACAGATGGTTGGCGGGTCACAGATCCCCGGGTTTATGTGTGAGGTCTGGGCATCTCCCACGGTGAGCAAGGTCATTTGAGTTGCACGTTATAGGTTAATAATTATATGGTTTATTTTAAAGTGTTAGAGGAACACACCCTGTCACTTCATGGGTTTTACCACGTAAGACGAAACTAGCTAGAGTAATAGCACATCTTAAAAATCACTTGACGTGAGGACAACAGTAGATAAATAATAGAACAGCTGTCTGCATCTAGGGCTGAGCGGATAATGAAGAGACCTCGTTTTACATTATTTAATTCCTTGAATCCCCCCAATGAATTAGGCGCCCCTGAGGCGTAGAAAGGTTAAACATAGCCAATACGTAGCCAAGCCAGAATTTGAACCCAGTCTGACTCAGGAGGCTGAGCTCTCCTCTCTGCACTCCACTGCTTCTCAAAAATAAAATAACAGCACAAATATCAAAAGCCAAGCCCCCTTTGCCCTTGCAACCTGAGACCCAACTCCACACATCAGTGCACTAAGGGAACCAACTGGGCCCCACTCTGTGTTCAGGTCTGTAAAGTGTGGTCAGGCATCTGGAGAGGCATCTTCAGAGGCAGCGGTGTTGGCCCGGATTTGCCACGTGACCTAGAGCCAGCCCCTCCTCCCCTCTGAGAGGTTGGCTTCCATGAGCTCCTTGCCCAGGGTCACACACGGTGCTGCTTCATGGAATCCAACCCTCTGCTTGGCTTCAGGCAGAGCTCCCAAGTTCTGTGATGCCGGCAGCATCTGATGCGGGGTGGACTTCACAGCAGCGTCAGGGCCCAAAGACACCCGCCTTCCTAGGCCGCAGGTCGAGCAGAGCCTGGCCAAATTCCAACAGCAGTAGAATATCCCTGAACAATTTAAGTAAGAGGGTGACATGATCAGATTGGGTTTTGACAATGTCCCTCTGGCCGTTGGGTGGAGAACAGATTGGAGGGCAGCCAGGGTGGAATGGGAGAGAACAGGAAAGCAGCTCTTAAAGATGTCCGGGCAAGAGATGGTTTGGACCACAGAGGCTGTGCTAGAGATATGAGCAGAGTCAAGAGATATTACAAGGTAAATCTGGGAGGGACTTAATTGCTTAAATAGTGACTGGCTATGCTAGGAGATGTTCACGTTTCTGGCTTGCTGCCTGGGAGGGTGGTGCCACCGTCACCCTGTGGGAGGCTTGGCTGAGAACCTTTCCTCCTTGACAGAACATTCTAGGAAAGGCCTGGCAGATGCCTTCTTTTCCTTGATAAGGAGAAGGCGTGGTCCGGGGGCATAGCTAACTGCTTCATCCCTCACCATTACAGGGTGTAATGGGCTCCTTGTGGAGGGAGAGCAGGGCTCCACTCCCTGTCTACCAGTCGCATGCTTACAAACCGATGCAGACGGCTCAGGAGGGAGGGGCGCTAGGGCTCAGCGAGACGGGTCCTGCAGTCACATTTCCTGAATGTGGTTCTGAGCTTGCTGAGCAAGTGTGGTGCGCCTCACCTGTAGGCTGGGGGCTGGTGGCCCCCTGATGGGGGGTGAGGGGCAGTGAAGGAGGTACAAGGTGGTCCTGGGAGGGGAGCTCTCGCCTGCCTTTGTGCACACTGGTGGAATATGGCTTGTTGCAAAATACGTTGTTTGCTCTGTAGCTTGAAAGAAAAGGCCAACAAAATAATTTTTGAAAAAAGAGGTCTGACCAGAAGGGTAGCCAGTTGGATAGTAGAGAGGACCTTGGTTCAGCCTGGGGTTCAGGGTCAAGGCTCAGCCTGGGTCAGTTTTGACCTCTGCACACAAGTGCACAGCTGTCGCACCCCCACACATACACTCTGTCAGCAGAAGCCCAGGCAGGAAAAGGCCCCACCACCGCAGGCCGCCCTGACCTTCATCTGTCTGCCCTCATGGCTCCTGTGGGAACCAGGGGATGCTCCTCCTCCTCTTGCTTCTTGGGCTCCAGGTGTTGTGGAAATAGGTTGCCACGGTTCTGTCTCCTGTAATAGTAGAGAAGGGTCTCCAGGAGGGGCCCTGGTTCAGATGTAACCCGAGGCTCAGTTTCTCCTCTACTGATGTCCCCCACCCAAGCCATGCTTCCCCCTGCCTGCACCAGGACCTCAGGCAAAGGCAGTGCCCCTGCCTGCATAAGGCCTGAGCCAGCCAGTCCCGCAAGGGGATGCTCCCTTCTCTCCTTCCATCCACCCATCCATCCATCCATCCATCCATCCTACCGCATCTTACGCTGGCATTCCCAGAGGGCATGATAAGAATTTAATAAGACAAGATACCTGGATTTTGAGTATAAAGGAAGTTTTGTGAGGTTGTGGGGGACCACATTGCCAAAGGCAGTGGGGAGCCATTGACGGTTTTTGAGCAGGAGAGGGTCACGTCCCAATTTCTGTTGTAGAACAGTCACTTTCCTGTGTGGAGAGGGAGGCCAGGATCAGGTGTTAGGGCCAGGAGGCTGTTGTGATGGGACCAGAACCGCCTCCGTGGGGATGGTTTGGGCAAAGGGGGATTCTTCTGCTCCAGATTGGCCTGTGTCACATGCCAGGTTCTTTGCTGCCTCAGTACCTTTATACATGCTGCTTTCTCTGCCTGGAATACTTCCCCGTGCGATCACAAAGCTAGCTCCCTCTCCTTCTTCTGGTCTCAGACTCAGAGAAGCCCTCCCTGGCCTATCTAGATAGTTACCCCTTGTTACTCTCTCTGAAAGCACCTCTTTCCTCTCCTTTGCTTATCAAATTTCCGAGCATATATTAGTTGTTCCTTTTTGAGGACAGGGACCAAATCTGCTTTATTCACCAGTGTTTTACTGGCTGTCTAGCTCTGTGCTTGACATAAGTAGGCAATCAGTAAATGTTTATTGAATGAATGTATGAATGATTTAATTAATAGAATGCCTACATAATAAGTCATCATAATATAGATATGAGATTGCTGTCACACCTGTACACTTGAACCCTCAACAATGTGGGTCTGAACTCGGCTTAAACGTGTTTGTTCAAGGGTCAGCTGTATTTTCAATCCACGGTTGATAACCCATGTATGCAGAAGGCCAACTTAAGTTATACATGGATTTTCCACTGCACAGGTGGTCGGCGCCCCTAACTCCTGCGTTGTTCAAGGGTCAACAGTATGTGCTTTCTAAGCACTGATCTCACAGCATCTGCCAAGACAGTGAGCCAGGAACTGGCCCCAAGTAGCCTAGATAGAAACGATGTTCTGAGTCGTGTCGTATCCATGACCTCACTGATGGCAAGGCTGGGACTATGGGCACATGTGCATCCCAGACTGTCCCCATATCATTACATTTCTTCTTCAGGCCCAGAAGATGTGGCCACCTTGAGGACTGACGCTGCAGCCTGACCAGGCCAGTTCAGACCTCCAGCCAAATTAGATTACACATCTCTCTGCCCTCCTTGTCATTATTTGTACCTTCCTTAGCATCACGGCCTGCCTCGTGTCTAACAGGGAGATGAGTCTGTCATAGACGGCTCGTGTAAAGACACTGAGGCAGCAAAGAGCTTGGCATATTCGTGGCTGGAGTGGGATGGGTGGGGAGATTTGTGGCTGGGTCTTACTCATTTCTGAGTCCCCATGGAGGGCACAGAGCTCTGCGCACAGAGCACTTGTCAATGGCTTTTGGCATTAATCAGGCCCCTGGCCTATTCACTTGGCCTTTGCGGGACATGGAACTCTAACCCTCTCTCTCCTCTGCTCTGACCCCAGTGCCTACACAGAGCCCTACAAGGTCTGTCCCATCTCGGCAGCGGCCCCCAAGGAGGACCTGACATCGGATGAAGAGCAGGGAAGCTCAGAGGAGGAGGACAGTGCTGCGAGAGACCCCAGCCTCCCCCACAAGGTAGGGGCCCCACCCTAGGCCAGTGGGATGTGGCCATGTCAGAGATGTGAAGAAGGCGAGAGGATGGTGAGGACCTGCGCCGTCCTCTCTCCATGTGGAGGGGACTGTTGGCAAACAACAGAGCCTGAACTGGATACAGAGGCTGAGTCACAGAGTAGCCTGGACGGCAGTTTTAGGACACATGGCGGCCATGGGGTCCTGTGTTGGTGATGCAAGGGTGACTGCTCCTGCTCATGTCCTCTTGGGTCGGAGAAAGTTTGGGGCTTCCCAGAGTCTTCGCGAGTGAAATGGAATAGAGCTGCCAGATTTGAATCAGGACAGACCTGTGTTCTAATGACCTCAGGCCCCTGGGCCTCAGTTTCCTCATCTGCAAAGTGGAACTCATGAGGGTGAGATGAGTTAAGGGATGTGAATGAGTTTCCTTAACATTCTTTATTCTAGAACAGAGCTCTAGAATAAAAGTTGGTTCCCCCCTACCCTGCAGTGAGCGGTGAGGGGACGCGGCTGAGAGAAGGGCTGCTGTTTATCTGGAGGCAGAGGGTGAATTGAGACCCAAGTCACAGTGGACACCCAGGCCTTCATACGGGGCATCGGTGCGTGGTGGTAATTACAGCTGCCCCTCGGTATCCAAGGCCGACTGGTTCCCGGAGACCCCGCCACACAGATACCAAAACCCTTGGCTGCTGAAGTCCGTTGTATGAAATGGCACAGTGTTGGTATTAGGATACATAGGTTATGCGCACACAACACTTCATTTGCGTGGGTTCCGCGTAGTGCGCGGCATGTGGCAAATGCAAGTTTTGCTTTTTGGAACTTGCTGTGTTGTTTTGTTGTTGTTTTTTCTAAATATTTTTGATCCGCAGTTGGTTGAGTCCAAGGTACAGAGGGCCGATGGCATATGTGTCGCTATTGGGTGCTCATGGTGGGTGGGCCCCGCTTCACTTCCATTCACTGATACGATCTCATCCCTTCCACGTGCCGCTTCTAGGAGCCGACAGTTGCTTCCCACATTTAACATTTGTAGAAACAGAGAGGCAAAGAACTTGTCCAGGGTCACATGGCTGCTATTCACTGTTACCCAGGAAGCATCATAGGCTGACGGGGGCCAGGAATTGAGAGCACGGGATACCCCCCTGCTAGAGGAGGGGACAGGCTGGGAAGGTAGAGACCCGCTTGAAGGTCTCCGCGCCCGTCTCCTGGGCCCCGCTCTTGTCTGCCTGCGGAGGAGGAGTAGCTGGGCAGGCAGAGGAGCAGGCACCTGCCTGACAGCCCTCCTTCAGGCACTTGTCCTCTCTCTGTCGCCCACATTTTGTCATCTTCTCCTTCCCAGCCTGGGTAGCTGTGGCACGTCGATTAAAGACCATTCATGGAGAAGCACTCACAGGAGTGCCTGGCACTTACCCAGCGTTTTATAAATGGTTGTAGCTTTCATTTTGCTCTTATACTCTTGCTTTCTTTTAAAACTTCCTTTCTTGCTCCGTGCAGTCTTCTCATAGTTAGGCAGTCAGGGCTGTGGGGGGGATGCAGGGGGCTCTCCCACGTGGCTCCTCGCCCCTTCCCCTCCGCTCTTGTCCCTGCTTCTCTGTCTCGGAACAGTGAGCTCGCTGCTGGCACTAAATGCTTTTGCATTTGTTATCTGTTTAACTCCTTACACCAACTGCCAACGTCAATACCATCGTCCCTGTTTTACAGCTGAGGACACATAGGTTCAGTGAAGTCAAGTAACTTGCCCAAGGCCACCCTGCAAGTCATTGAAGGGGTCTGGACTCCAAAACGTGTCTGGCTGGCTCCAAGCCCAATGCTTGCTTCTCACTGCAGTCCTGGGGGCCTCTCCTACCTCTGCACTCCTCCCTCGTCTCCCAGGAAGGAACCAGTGACGCCTTGGGGAGAAAGAAGGAGGTACCTGTTTAGAGATGGTTTGGGCCTTTCTGGGCATCCCTGAGTGCGTGGAACCTGGGAGCAGAAAGAGATAGTTGTCATTGAGGATGTGGTCCCCACTCTGAATCTGGAATCTGAATCGGCTCTGGGTACCAGGCCTAGAAGAAGTAAAAGGCTGATGGAACTGTGGGGCCTCCCATGTGGGACTTTCTGTGCTTTGGTCTCCCCCCTTGTGATGGCTTCTTATCACAGTCACCGAGTTCTCTGTTAATCCTTCCTTTGGAAAAACCCCGCATCTTGTCCTCCAGCTGTGTTGCCCCTGGCCAGTCACTTCCCATCACTGGGCCTCAGCTTCCCCATCTCTAAAATGGGAGCATTGATAGTAACTGCTGGGCTGTGGGAGGGTTGAATGAGAACACATAGTAGGGGCATATTAACTATCTGTTGTTTCTGAGTCTGGGAATCAGGGGAGGGGGAGCAAGTAAAGAGAAGGTCTGGTCTGCCCAGAACCATTGTAAAGACATGAAGTCCTAGGCTGCTGGACATTTGTGGTTATCTGGGTCAGCTCCCCAGCCTTCTGGTCTCCAGCTTAGACACCCCAGGGAATAAGGAGCTTGCGAGAGGCAGGATAGCATAGAAAATGAGTTTCACACCCAGTTTCGCCACTTGCTAGCTGAGTAATTTGAGCAACTTCTTAACCATTCTATTTCTCAGTTTCCCCATCTGTGAAATTAAGAAAACAATCCTAGTACCTGCTTCGGGACAGTTATGAGAGTAAGTAAGTCTGTGTAGACTTAGAACAAAGCCTGACACACAGGAAAAGAACACACAGAGGTCAGAGCTTTGGGGCGGACTGTGGGCAGGACAGGGGAGCAGCCTGCCCCAGGTCGGGCGGGACTCAGTAATGACGCCAAGGTCATGGGAATGAGGCAGCTCCTACCTTGGATGAGGCCTCGTGTAGTCCTGCTGGGGCCAGAGCCAGATACCAGCCAGGTGCGAGGCCTGCAGCGGGGCCAGGGTCGGGGATGGGAGCACCTGTCCTTCTGAGCAGAGGGACAGTGCGGGTCTAGACTCCTCATGGCAGGTCAGTCTCAGGAGCCCAGCCTTCTTCTCTACCCAACGGGGCTAAGCGTCCCTGCTTTGCCACCCCTCTCAGCCTTTCTAGGAGGCTTTCATCATGTACCAATGTCAAAACCACCTTTAAAAATGGAGTTTTCATTACACAAGACGTGCTGTACTAGGTTCTCCCTGTGAAATATGCAGTCATTGCCGGTGTAGGCTACGGTCCCTGGGAGCACTCCTTCCCGATCCCTGTGCCTCGCGGACGTAGCTGTGGTGTGCCGGTTAGCGTGAATTCGTCCAGAACTTCCCCCTGTATTCACCTACATATATCGTTATGGTGGAGCAGGGTGGTATTGTTTGTGGAGTTGGTATTTTTCCATAAATCATAGCAAACTGTAAGAAACCTGGGCTCCTTCACTAGATTTGTAGAAATTTCCCAACATTGGTACAGACAAGTAGAGCGCTAACTTAGTTTTTCAGTGCTGCATAGAATTCCATGTCCTGGATAAGCTGTGCTTTGTTTCGCCATCTCCCGGCTAAGGGACCTTTACAGTGTTTCTCACGTGTGTGCGTCACCAGCAGCCCTGCAGCGCCCCTGTGTACTCACCTCCTTAGACACGCGTGTGAGGTTTTCCTCTAGGGTAGATCCAAGAAGGAGACTAGTGGATCAGAGAGCAGGCACCTTTTCGATCTTTGTACCTGCTGCTAAGTCGACCCCCAGAGGCCCCTCCAGAGCACCGCCTGGCAGCCCTCAGTGTAGGAGAGTTCCCATTAGCTGGGCCTCAGAGCGTGGCCAGAGTGAGCGGTCTTTCCTGAATCGTTTTTGCTCTAGAAGTTTGGGAGGATAGGAGGTGGGGAGAAGAAGCATTTACTCCTGATTATTTGTCTTCCACTGTGTCTAAAAATCCTATTTCTCCAAAAGGTAAAGACCTCTCCTCTCTGCCTCCTCTGTCCATCATGGGGAAAATGGGAACCAGATTTCCCATGTAACCACGGGAATAGGCCTAGAGGCAGATGTGAGTGATCAGAATTAACCCCCGCGCCTTGCGAGGCAGGTTTGGAGGTGGTGAGCCCCGCCCTTCTTACAGTTTGATACGGTTTATGTAAAAATAAACAGAGGGTGGTGAGTCCCACCCTTCCCAGATGTTTTGGGGTGACCAAGTCAGGAAGGGAGAGAGTTTGGAGCAGGAGAGGAAGCTGAGCCAGCTGGTCCTCCCACGTGTGACCTCTCCCTCTCTTCCACTCATAGACATACAAAGGGTGTGGGCTGAAGGAAGGAGGGGGCAAAAAAGGAAAAGTGAGAAGGACTTAAAAATAGATCTAGCTGTGAAAGGAGACATTCAAAGACTGGCTGGCCTGTCACTCCTCCCTGACAATAAACCTGGTTCTCAAACTAACGGGGACTTTTGAAGCTAAATACCAGCTCCCCCGAGACCAGCCCAGGAGTGGCGGCCCCTCCTGTCTACGTCCTCCCTTGCCAGCGTCCAATCATCACCATGTTTTCCTGACAGGCCCACCCCTGAGCCCGGACAGAATTAGTGCCCTGACTTCTGGAACAGACTCTCCTGCCATCACTCCCTCCCTGGTTCCCTATTTATGAAGGTCATCTCTTCCCCGACTGTACCTGGGGCTCAGTCGGCCTGGCCTGGGCCTCTTTGCTGACCTTGTGCTCCCAGGCATTGCTCTGACCATCTGCCCAAGCTAAAGTGTCCATTTGAACCATGGTTGTTTCCATTGGGCCAGTCTCCAGCCTGGGTTAAGTGTCACCCTGTGCTTTTTCCCTGTCACTGACCTTGGAACCCACCTGTTTAGTTCTGCACGTTGGCTCTCCTGCAAATGCTACTTCCCCTAGTCCTCGGGGAGGCCATTCTAGACTTGCTTCAGCTTCCTCAGGCTGCAGCCTGTGCTCCTTCCCAGAAAGCTACCGATTCCCTTGTCAAACATGAATTCCCTCCCCTCTGCGTCTTCTTTCTATCCTCAGTCAGTTTCTCCCCGTCCCTCCTCTTCTTCAACAGGAATTTATTTCTTTACTAAGTACTCACTGAGCACCTACTATGTGCCAGGCATCCTTGTAGGGTCTCAACATACATCAGCCACAAGTCAGACCAGGTGCCTCCCTGCCCTGGTGGTGTTTACATCCTAGAGAAAAAGAGGAACAGTCATCCAGAGAACTCCTGAGGTAGCATAGGTGGCGAAAGTTCTGCAAAACAGCCGTAAAACAAAACAGACTATGGTGGTGGAGGACAGGGCACCAGGGGTGGGGGTTGGATACTTAGGCAGGCAGGCTAAAGAAGGCCTTTTATCCCATTTTTAAAAATTACGTTAAAATACACATAATGTAAAAGCTACAGTTTTAACCATTTTTAAGTGTCCAGTTCGGTGGCATTAAATACATTCACATTATTCTGCAACCGTCACCACTGTCCCCATTAAACACAACTCCCCATTCCCCCTCCCCCACCCCTGGCAACCACCATCTACTTTCTGTCTGACTGCTCTAGGGACCTCATCAAACTGTAATCATACAGTAGTTATCCTTTGTGACTAGCTTATTTCACTTACCATAATCTCCTCAAGATTCGTTCATTTTATAGCATGTCAGAATTTTTTTCCTTTTTTTAAAATAACTTTTTTTAATTGGGGAATATTGGGGAACAGTGTGTTTCTCCAGGGCCCATCAGCTCCAAGTCGTTGTCCTTCAATCTAGTTGTGGAGGGCGCAGCTCAGCTCCAAGTCCAGTCTCCGTTTTCAATCTTTAGTTACAGGAGGGTACAGCCCACCATCCCATGTGGGAATCGAACCGGCAACCCAGTTGTTCAGAGCTCACGCTGTAACCAACTGAGCCATCCGGCAGCCCCACTCTTTTTCTTTTTTAAGGCTGAATTATAGTCCACTGTTATGTATAGACCACATTTCATGTATCCATTCATCCATCAATGGATACTTGGGTTACTTCCACCTTTTGGCTATGTGAATAATGTTGCTATGAACGTGTGTGTACAGATATCTCTTCGAGACCCTGCCTTCAGTTCTCTTGGTATACACCCAGAATGGAATTTCTGGACCATGTGGTAATTCTATGTTTAAGTTTTTGAGGAACCGCCATATCTATTTCCACAGTGGCTGCCCCATTTTACACTCCTATCAGCGATGCATAAGGACCCAGTTTCTAAGGGAATACTTTCTTGATGAGAAGGAAACCTTTGAGCAGGAAGCTGAATAGTGTGAGGAGGAAGCAATGGGAAGATCTAGGGGCAGAGTGTTCCAGACAGAACAGAGTGCAAAGGTGGGCCGCTGGGAATGACCTTCGGAGCTGGAAGCAAAGGAGGAGGTGGGCAGGAGAAATTCTGTAGGACTTCCCTCAGCCCACACACGTGCTCGTCTTCCCCACACTTCCACCTCCCTCTGCTGTCATTCGCTCTGCACGAGCCTCCACAACCTCCATGAGCCAGGCCCTCCCCACCCTGTCCACCTCAGACCTTGGGCCTCAGCTTGGTAGTCTCCCCTCTTCCTTTGGTTTCTGAGGCTCTGTCCTCTCCTGCTTTTCTCCCTGCTTCTCCAACATCCTACTCTGCTTACACTCCACACCAGGCATTTATTGCCCAAGGCCTGAGTTCCTGAGCCCTGCCTCTCATTTTGTGTCCATTGCTCAGGCAGCCTGTCCCAGACCCGCGGCAAGCCCTACTCCGATGGCACTCCCAGAGCTTCCCTTCTGGCCTGACCCTCTCTGCAGCCCCACACTCAGCTTCCAGCTGCCCTTTTGGGCCCTTCTTGGAAACCCAGATTCAACATATCCCAAGGTGAACTCATCATCTTCCCACCCCACCCCCGGGCTGCTTCTCCTCTTGTGTTTGCTCTTCTGCTTGTTGGCACCAGACTTGAAAGACTATTGCCATATTTTCTTAATCATGGATCAAATGAAATTCAACAAATGCCTAAGCCTTTGGCCAGACATCATGAAGGATCCAAAAATGAGTTCTGTTTGTTCTTTAAACCCATCCCAGGGCCTTTGCACGTGTAGTTTCTTCCACTTGAAACACCCTTCCTGCCTTTTGCACAGCTGACTACGGGTCTCGAGTTAAATGTCACCTCCTCAAAAGGCCTCCCCTGCTGTACTTGGCTGTGGCATTCCTGTTCATTTCCTCCTTCATACTTATCTCAAGATGTGATTATATTTTTCATTTTTCTGCTTACTTGCATACTGTCTGCCTTTCCCTGTCAGAATAGCTCCCGGGAGGGCAGGGACCATGCTTGTCCTATTCACAGGTGTTTCCTTACTGCCTGGCACAAAATGCAGTATTCAGTAAATGTCTTCGAATAAATGTCTTTGCATACATTAGACTCAGCTCCCGCCTTTCAGGAAAACAAACTTACTAGGTGCATGACAGTTTAAGAAAATGAAAACACTTGTTGGGTCCTGTATAATTTACTTGGCATGGTGAGGGGCTGAGCTGGGCGCCAACCCTGCTCACTGGCTGCCCAGGAACCATGCAGAGGGTGCAGTGTTCAGTACAGTGACACAGAGAGACGCTCCAAGGCAGTGTGAGCAGAGGAAGAGGAGAGACACAGATTCTTAGAACATACGGGATGGGAGAGAATAGGGGTTCCGAGGCCCGGGAGGTGTCCTGGCCACCCTCCTGTCTCACACCCCTTGTTCAGGACCCGGGAAGGCTTGGGGGCTGTCGGGAGCCGATGGGCTGGGCTGGGGACAGTGAGATTGCCCTGGCCCTGAGTGAGCTTGTTTGATGGCCGATTTCCGCTCTGCGAAGTCTCAGACATGCCCCTTGCCCCGTGCTTTGGATTTGGGCCTGAGTCATCCTCACCTTCGCTGTGTCCTGGACGTCGTGGCGGCCACTGTCTGTACGTAGTCCATAGCCCTCCTGGGGGACCAGCAGCACCCGGCCCCACCCCAGACCTGCCTGTTGGGAAGATCCCCAGTGATTCCCACGCTTATTGAAGTGGGAACCCTGGTCTACGTGTATCAGCCTTCCAGGCCGTAATCAAGTGCTCCCAGGGCCCTTCGCTCTCAGGAAATAAACTAATGGGGTCCCTGACCACGGGGAACTTACAGTTGAATTGTAGAATGAAAAAGCTCACATAATGTCGAACTTTACATTTATGTTTTATGCACTTTTCTGAATGTTACGTCTCACCATGCAAAACAAAGGCAGCCCATGCAATGGAAATGTTGTGGGGCAACCTTAGTGTGCTCAGCTGTGTGAGCCAAACCCTGAGCAGTGTAAGGGTCCAAAGCTTAGGAGTCGGCAATCAGGGAGGCTTCCAGGAGGAGGTGAGGCCTGAGTTCTCCTTGAAGAAGAGTAGGACATAGTTAAGTGGAAAGGGGAAGGAGGGCATACAGGAGGCTAAATGGACAGCACAAAGGCATAGAATCCAGCCTTGACTGGCTTCTTGAGCTCGTGGCAGGTCCTTTTACTCAAATTGAAGTGAGATGGTCAGGGCAGGAAGACTGTCTCCTAGGAGCCACGTACTGGCCTTTTCCTGCTGTCAAACAGTG
This sequence comes from Rhinolophus sinicus, assembly GCF_036562045.2. NCBI lineage: Eukaryota > Metazoa > Chordata > Mammalia > Chiroptera > Rhinolophidae > Rhinolophus > Rhinolophus sinicus. The sequence goes on from NC_133759.1 coordinate 40,332,800, forward strand.
CGAGCTTGGCAGTCACAATCAGAGTCACTCTAGGTTCAACGTGTGACCTAGAGAAACTTACTGATACTATAGGGGATTCTGGGCACAGAGACCTACAAGACTGAAAAAGCTGGGAAGTGGGGAAAAATAGGGTGAACTTCAGAATAAAATTGAGTTCCCCGGGGCATGGAGGAACGCAGGAGAGGTGCCTGGAGGGGTCTTTAGCCTAAGTCACATAGAGTGGGACTTACTTGTACCTCAGGGTCCTCGTCTGTAAAATGGAGGTGATAATAACAGTACCTACTGCGCATGGTGTTGGGGGGATTCAGTGAGCTGATACGTGTAAAAAGCTCAGAGCCATACTCAGCACATACTAAGTGTTCACTAATGCTAGCTGTTACGTTAGTAAGTAGATGTCATTATTATTCCTGTTTTACAGATGGGGGCGCAGAGAAGAGAAATAACTTGTCCAAGGGCATAGGGAGAGGAAGGGCTAGAGCCCAGGATTTGAGACCAGGTCATCTGACCCCAAAGCACAGGCTCTCAGCATCAGGCTAGATGACAAGTTTTTCCTGTAGGTGCTGGAGAGCCACGGGAGCCACTCAGGGCTGCAAGTGACGGCAGAAGGCAGCCACCATGACAGGATGGATTGGAGTGACTGACAGACTGGAGCGCTCAATGAGCTAGGAGACAAGTTCAGCTGAGGATGGGGGTACGCTAGGGAGCTCAGGTCTAAGATGGGGACCAGAAAGCCCATCACTTCAAAGACAGGGCAGTTCTGAGTGGGGACAGGGACCTGGGTGGATAGAGTGACGTAGATATAGGCGGAAGTTGTCTGTGAAGGAGGGCTCCAGGAGGCTAGAGGCTGAGGGCTATAGCCTGAAGATTGGCGTTCCCAGCTGGCCACAGGTAGAGGGGACAGCTGTGAACTGGGGTGGGGGAAACTGAGCCAGGATGTGGGGCCTGGCAACGAGCTGGCAGAGATGAGGGTGAAAAGAAAGAGGCGGCTGCCACCTGGGAGAGAAGTGATAAGCTAGGAGCTTTGGAAGTGGTTTCTTCCTCTGTTGCAGGATAGGACAATGAGGAGAAAGATTGTGTGGCCCCTGGGCATGCTTGGGGCCACCCTGAGGGCCCCACCATAAAGCCTGGGGTTCATCAGCCTGCTTCTCACAATAATTATTGTTACTATAATACAGTGACAGTGCTGTTTCACTTCTCCATCACTCTTCACTGAGAATAAAGAGCTTTTCCCTCCATCATTCTATATGATCTTTTGTGACAGCCTCTAAACAAGCAGCTCTCAGAACCTTTTGTTCTCAGACCCCTCTGCCGTCTTAAAAATGATTGAGGACCCCAGAGTTTTTGTTTCTATGAATTTTTGTTTCTAAACATCTATCAATGTTTATCACATGAGAAAGTCAAATGGAGAACATTTTAAAACAGCTATCTTTTAATTCATTTTAGAATAACAATAATGAACCCATTACATGTTAACATAAATAGCATTTTTAATGAAAAATAATTATGTTTTCAAAAAAATGAGTGAGAAGAATGACATTGGTTTCGTATTTCTTGCAAATATTGTTAACGTCTGGCTTTATAGTGGACAGCTGGATTCTCCTAGCTGCTTCTGCGTTCACACTGTTGAAACTGTAATGTAGGTCGACTTCCATGAAAATCCAGGCTCACACAGATCTATAGTTGGAAAAGGGAGGCGGAACCTCGGAGGTTCTGGGGTCACACTTGGAGAGTTGCTGTTCTAGAAGGAGGCTAAATACCCCATTTTATAGCTCGACAAACTGAGGCCTGGAGACAGAGGACCGGGACTCCCAACTCGTTCTGTGACCCACTGTTTAACCTCAAAGGTCCCTGAAGGACAACTGTCCCTCCCAACCTGACCTGGTCCCAGAATAGCCCACGATGACCTGGCTGGTTTGCCTGGAGCCTAGGGAGGAAGTGCAGGGCTGGGCGGCCCTGGGGAAAGTGGTGATAAGCTGCTTGGCCTGCCTCGGGCAGAGGGGCCAGCAGCCGCCTCCTGTAACACCCACAGCCGTCAGACTGAGGACGGCAATAGCGATAGCACAGCCCTGGCACCCCAGCCCCCACGCTCCTGGGAGGAACCCTGTTCCCAGAAGTCTGTCCCTGGACACTGCCGTCAACCTAGGAGTTCATTTCCTGGTTAAACAAACATCTATATTAAATAGTGCAGTTGGGCAACACCCATGAGCAGCGTCTGAGGAGAGCCTTGGGCACATGGCCTGCCAGCCTCCCTCTTGTCCGGCTGGTGAAGACGCATCCATCATCTGCAGTCACTAACGCGGAACGGCCCGTGTGTCCCACCCAAAGTCTGCCCATCTGACAGGAGGGGCTGGAAGGGACGTGCAGAGTGGCCCGTACCCCGGGCCTACCAGAAGTCTGTCCCACAGCACAGCTCGAGATACTAACAATGGTAATGACGACAACTCCAAAAGTTTAGGCAGGGTGTAACCACTCCCATCCATCGTCTCATCATCTTGCCCTTGCAGGGTGGGAATTTTGACCCCATCTTCCAGATGAGAAAACTGAGGCATCTGAGAAGAGTTTGCCCTTGGTCACATAGCCTCTCATGGCCTGGCTGGGACGTGGAGCCAGGTGTCCTGACTTCCAGCATAGTTCTTTCCTATGTACCACAGTAAGCACTACTTTGAGCGTAAGAACCAGGAGACCTGAGCCCAGAGGACTAGGCCCACGCTCCTCCTGGAGTGCTGTACTCTTGCTGCCGGCTTTGCAGTGCAGGTCAAGAATAGGTGCTTCCCAGGTTGAAAAAGCTGCCATCTATAAGGAGTAGAGAGGCCTTTTACTGAGAACTTATTATGTGCCAGGCACGCTGCTAAGAGCCAGACTGCCTGGATTTGAATTTTGGCTCTGCCACTTATTAGCAGTGACTTTGAGCAAAGGGTAGGACTTATTCATACTTCAGTTTCCTCATCTGTAAAATGGAGATAATAAGTACCTGCCTCATAGATTTGGGGGCAGATTCAGTGAGCTAATATGTATCAAAACCTTAGAGCCGTACTTAGGACATACTAAGTGTTCAGTAAATGCTAGCTGTTATATTATTAAGCAGGTATTATTTTATCATCATCATTATCATCATCATCATCATCATCATCATCATCATCATCATCCAAGTTTTGCAGGTGGGGCTCAGAGAAGAGAGATAACTTGTCCAAGGGCGTAGGTATAGGAAGAGGTAGAGTTCAGGATTTGAATGAGGCCTCCTCAGCGTCATGCTGGATGACGAATGAGAATTGAATCACAGGCCCCTGGAAGATCGGAGGTCGTCTTGACTCTTGCCCTCATTTTATAGGGGAGGAGCTTGAGCTTCAGATCGCCTGAGCTTTCTCTCCAGAGTAACTCTCTTTACGGAAGCTTGACCACTGGGTTTCCTTGACTGTTCAGGCCTGTCCTGGCAGAATACGTTTTCCACTGCGAGGGTTTTGTTTACAAAGCCTTTTCACATGTGGGACTCGGAAGGAGCCCCTACGTTTTGGGAGAGTGAGCTGCTCTTGTGTGCAGAGCCCCATACTAGCCCTGAAGATGCAGAAGGCAGACGGTGAGTCACAGTCCGGCGCCAGTGGGAGGGCGGGAGGCCAGGTGAGGCTGGAGGCCTCTGCAGGCCTCACAGTTTTCCCTCCGGCCCCATGGGTGCCATGACAGCCACTACAGAGGCTGCAGTGAGATCAGGAGGGAGGCTAACCATGGGCCAGGGGGCACTGGTTGGGGGGGGAGTCCCTCAGAGTGACTGAAGTCTCCAGAAAACACTGTGCTTCTTATCCAGAAATCTTAGACACAGACCAGCTAGGCTGCAAACTCATTTCTTGAGCACCTACTATGTGCCAGGCGCTGTATCTCATTTCATCAGTGTGTTCAAACATTTATTGAACATCTCCCATGTGCAAGGACAATATACAGTAAGATAAAGGGTTAGAGCAGTGGTTCTCAACTGCGGGTGAGAATTTGCCCCACAGGACATTTGGCAATGTCTAGAGACATTTTTAGTTGTCACAATTGAAAACTATGGGCTGGTGCAGGGGGCTGCTAGTGTCATCCAATGGATGGAAGCCAGGGACGCTGCTAATAGTATTGTAATACATAGGATGGCCCCTGCAGCAAAAGCTGTCGGGCCCAAAATGTCAGTAATGCCAAAGTTGAGAAACCCTGTGGTTCTAGAATGACTTTGGGTGTTCTTTAGGTCAGGTGGTCGTGGCTGGCCACACTGAGGATGGGATGTATCTTTTGAGCAAAGACCTGCAGAAGTCAGAAAGTGAGAGTGAGAAGATCTGGGGAAGAACATCGCAAGCCTAGGGAACAGAGTGAAAGGCCCTGAGTCAGGCACACATCATCCAAAAGACCAGCTTATGAGGTCGGGTTGGTTATTCTCCACCGTATTTCAGGTGGAAAAAACTGAGCCTCAGAGATAATGCTTTGCCAAATGTCGTACAATTAACACATCCAGGATTTGAACTTGGATGTGCTTGATTCCAGACCCATTTGCTTTCCACTCTCTCAGCTGCTCCTCTCAGCAGAGTGGCTCAGCCTTCATTTTGCAATTGAAGCCTTTCCCCTACTTGACCATGTAAATTATTTTTCTTGTTCCATCCCTGGGTACTTGGTTCTGTTCCTGGCACCACCTCAGTTAACAAAAATAACAAGGATAATGACAGCCATTATTTCCATAGTGCTTACTGTGTGCCAGGCACTGTCCCAAGTGCAAGATAGATATGTAGAGAGAGATGATAGAGTTCTAGATAGATATTTATATAGATTTATTCTATATATCAATTCATAAAACTATAGATTTCTCTGTATATACACACATACTTGTATATGTATCAATACTCATTTAATCCTTAGAATATGCATGCTTATATTATTGTACCCATTTTACAGATAAGAAAATTGAGGCAGAGAGGTTAAGTGACTTGTTCAACTAGTAAAAGAGGCAGAGGCAAGATTTGAGCCCAAACTGCCTAATTCAGGAGTCCATGCTTACGACTGCCACACTGCAATTGCTCCCTCAGCCTGTAATGAATTTCTAGTCATTAGAGCAGATCATTCACTTGACCAGTGACTCCTCAAGTTTAGTAATACACAGGAAGCAAATTTCAAGGTCACTTTGTCCACACATGGGGAAACTGAGGCCTGACCTCAGAAAGTGACTTGTGCAGGGTTGCACCAGGAGGCTGTGGTTGAACTGGAACCAGAAGCCAGGCATTGCCCGTGAGTGCCCTCTGCTCCACCGTGGGGCACCCTGCCCCAGCCATGCCTGCACATTCCCCGCATCTGCCACCTGTTCTCTCAGGCTACCCCACAGTGTCTGTGCTCGTCTGGATCCCAGCCACCAGCCGTGTCTGACAGCCGGCAGGTTTGAGGCCACAGAGGAGGGGCCTGCCTGTGGCAGACAGCCCAGGCATCTGCCTCAGCTCCGCCCATCCTGTTTATAGACATAATCTCAGTTATTCCCAAATGTTAAGAAGTTAGTGCTCAGATAGGTTACAGGCTCACCTTCTGAGGTCAGCCAAGAGCGTTAGTGCTTCCAAAGGGGAATGATTCTCTCACTCATTCATTATTTCTTTTAGTCAACAAAAGGGAGGCTGGTCATGCAGAGGTGTCAGGCATTGGTCACGCAGAGGTGACATTCATGGTCCCTGCCCTCCAGGGGAGTCCTGAGAGGAAGACGCCCAGAAACGATATCTAACCCAGCCAGTTCAAGGAGGGGATCAGGAAAGGCTCCTTGGAGAAGGTGATAGATGCTATGGCTGAGTCTTAAAGGATAACTGGGAGTTAACCAGGCGGAGAAGGGAAAAGGGACACTGAGGGGACGACATCTTCAAAAGAAGCGGTAGGAGAGAGCCCCCAGAGATTACAGGTTGTTCCCAACTGCTGGGGCCATGGGTGGAGGCAAAGGTCACAGTCCTAACAGCGGCCACGCACTGAGCGCTTCTGTGTGAGGCACTGAGCTGAGCATTAGCTTAGCAACCTTCTGAGTCAGATGCTGTTAATATCTGCGTTTACACATGAGGAAACCAAGGTGCAATGAGGTTGAAGATCACACAGGTGGTGAGTGGCAGGGAATGGCCTGCGCAGTTCGTGGGATTTGCCTCCTGCAGCGTGGAGGTCCTTCTGTGACACTGATGCTTGTGGGGCCGGGCTCTCCCTCTGCTGCCCCCATTGGCGCTGCCCCTCCTGATGGTTCTGTTTCCATCCACAGGTGGAAGGTCAGTCCAGAGCCCATGTCATCGCACAGGAACTGCTGTCTTCAGAGAAAGCGTGAGTCCCTGAGCAGCTGCTTGTGGCCTTGAGCTTGTTAACAGAGCATCCCCCCTCCTTGGCTTGTACAGGATTGGAATAAATTCAAACTCAACCCCCTTTCTCTCTACAGATATGTGGAGATGCTCCAGCACTTACATCTGGTGAGTTAATCATTCTAATTGCCTAAAACTAATTGCCCCTTTTCAAGGCTGTGGTATAAGAGGCAGAAAAGCAATGCGGAGACAGAGGTGGTTTCCATGAACAACAGGCAGATGTTCCCTGAGGCTTTTCAGGGAAGTCTGTCTCCTGATTCCTGTGCTGCAGGGGCAGATGGCCATGCTTTCTATGTCTCTCTGCCCTGGGGCGGGGCGGGTGCTGAGGTTTCTGGAGGGGTGTCTGCAGTTTCCTCAGCCCTATTGTGGAGGAAGGCAGAAGGAGGGCAGATGCAGTTCTGGGTCATTGCTATGTGTGCGCGTTTGTGTGCACGCGCGTGTGTGTGTGTGTGTGTGTGTGTTATATGTTTAGGGCTATATGGAGAGGGTGATATGTTTAAACAGTGACAGAGCAGTTGGGGTGTCATGAGGCTTTCTCATTGGGGCAATAATGCCTGACCTAGTGGGGAGGGAATCCTCTGGACTGTCAGAACAAAGGAGGCCCGACTGGGGAAGGCCCAGATCTCAGACACTGTCACCCCTTACAACCCACAAAACTACCTGGAAAGTCTCCCTTTGCAGTCAGTTCGACTCAGTTCAACAGACATTTTTTGAATACTTGCTGTGTGACAAGAGCTGGAGAATTGAAAGACAGATCAGACTGGGCCCTTCCCCAGGAGGAATCTGGCCAGTAAAGGGGACACATGAGCAAATGAATAATTATTCAGAGCACAGAGGGAGTGACTGACAACCTGGGGAAATCTAGGCAGGCTTCCTTGAGGAGGTGATGTGAGGGGTGAGGGAATAGAATACAGCAAAGACATGGGAAGTGAGGGGATGTGGTGGGCTCAGCTACCCAAGGCCCTTGTGACAGCTGCCTGCTCCTCTGAGCTTTGTAAGCCTTTTACAGTCTCCTCGTAGTTTAGCATCTGATTCTATACTGCTTTGTGTTGTTTGCCATATCTTTCCAAGAATGTCTGAGCTGGGGATGTCCACCATGGACATCTTGTCGGGGGTGATGAGGCCCAGAGGGAGTGACTTGGCCACTGTCACACAGTGACTGAGCCAGGATGACACCCATTCTCCTGACTCCCAGTGCACTGTCGTCATATGTTAATCCTGCGTTTCCCGATTGCCTTTGAAGTTCCTCTGGGCAGGAACCTCTCTGGAGGCAGCAAAGCACCCGGCACCAGGTCTCTTGCCGACTCCAGCTGAGGTCCTTGTCAGGGATGTCACCCGGGTGTCACATTGCCAGTGTGAGCAGGAGCACCCTGGTTGTGGGGAGGACAGGGTACTACTCTGGTCTGTGCTCCTAGCTCCTCATTTTTGCCCTCAGGAGGAGAGCTTTGTGTGCATTATTAAACCCCAAAGCCCTCGTCTGAAATGTACCAATGCCTGCCCTCCCTCCCCCCTTTACACCTAAAAGATTATTTAGTAAGGGCAGAAAGACTCACTCTCCGTTTTTTCCTTCTCTCACTCGTTTCTGAGCTGGCAGCATGACAGAGAGGGGCTGGGCTTTTTTGTTTTATGACTTTGTTAAGAGGGTTTTAACTGGGAAACTTCCATCTGTGTTTGAACTGCTTCCTGCCAATTGGAAAGATGCTGAAACCGTTGGTAATCCATAATAATATCCTGAGGAGAAAAAAAAGGAGCCCATAAAAATCACAACTCATAAGCTAGTTGCGGGAAATTGTGCTATGAGCTACATTTATGACGTTAGTGCTCGTGGGAATAGAAGTGGCAGAAATGCCACAACGTGACTCCAAGCCCTAGCCAAGGACACTAGTCAAAAGGAGACCCATAGACTTTAGAGTGTTCTCCACCACTCCTCAACCTGGATCTTCCTCTGATTGCTAAGTTTCTCCTTAGAGATTTAATGCTGTTGAAATCCCATGATTGTCCAGTGATGGGGGGCGGCGGTGACTGTGCATTCTAAACCTCCCCAACTAGAAAAGACCTTGACTCCGTTATGCTGTTGTTGAGAGGGGGTCAGGATGGTCTCTGGTTTCCTGTGTTTGGGATTCTACTCTGTGCTTATCAAATGGTAAAGAGAGCTCACTCAGGGATTACTAAAAATTCTGGCCATCCAAAATTAAATTCTAATGGTCAATTTCTTGTTTTGTATAGCCTATTAACTAAGAGTGGATTTTACTAAGTTAGTAAATAGTAATAGATTTTACTAAGTTACTTAGTTAATGGATTAACTAAGAATGTTTTAAGCGTTTGTGAAAAAAAGGCAAAGAAGAAAGAATATATGACTGAGACCATATGTGGTCCACAAAGCCTAAAATATTTATCTGGCCCGTTACAGAAAAAAAATTGCTGATTCTGGTTTAAAGACTCGCCCCATCCTTCCAGGAACCCAGTCAAAAGCACATTCATCCACCTGCCTGCCTGTCTGTAGTCAATCTCTCGTCTGTTCATCTAGCCGGCCTTTCATTGACTCATCTGTCCTTTCAGCTAGCCATATGCCTGACGACACATCGACATACCCATTCACTACCCCCAGTTCATCCATTAATACGTCTACCCATCCATCTGCCCATCCTTTCATCCAGTCATTCAGCTCTATCCATGCGTCCGTTCATCATCCACCCATCCATCCATCCATCCGTCCATCCATCCATCCATCCACCTTACTCATTCCTTCTGGATGGAACATCACAGGATGTTTACAATGCCATGGGCACTGAGATAGACCTCAGAGCCCCAAAGATGAAAAGGGCCCAGAACCTGCCCTTGAGTAGGTCTGTCTTTTATTGTGGGAATAAAGGGTGAAGTTGGGAAAGAGAACGAGATAAGTGAACAGACAATTGTACTACTCCATGGTAAGTATAATTTGTGCGACTCTAGTTTTGTGCAGAGTCTGCAGGAAAATGGGGGAGGGAAAGATTTATTTCCCTTTGGGATATTTAGGAAGGTTGGCAGAACAGGTACCACTGAGATGGACTTGGAAAGAGCCAACCAGGCCGGGGTGATAACGGAGGAGAGCACGTGAGGCAGGTGGTCAGCATGGAAACGCTCACAGGCCTGAAGGTACATTTGGAGAGCGGTGCATCGTCGGGCATCGCTAGAACATGGTTACGTTTGGAAAGGCAGGTTACAGGTGGAATCGGGGGTCCAGTGGTGTGTCCAAAAACAAGGTGACAAGTACGTAAAATGCCAGGCTAAGGAGCTTATGCTTTTCCTTGTGCATAGTGAGTTGTTGGAGCTTTTGAACAGCGATGGTCCCTGGACACCTTTAATCCCCTGTTTTCTCATCTAAAAAAAAAAAAATCCCCCTCCTATCAGAAGCTAAAAATTCCTACCAAGGGTCCTTTCTTTGGGCCAAAGCTTGTTCAGAAGCCATCAGCCGACTGGGAGAGGTGACTGGCATTTATTAGTATCTGGCGCCCCAAGAGAAGTTCCCGCACCCAAGAGGCCCGACGTGACCTGATCCTGGTCACCTGACTCTCCACCCTTACCGCCTGCTGCTTCATTCGCTCCGGCCACACTGGCCTTCTCACTATTTTCCAAATACTATAAATGCCGTCACGTCATGTGGTTTTTGCACTTGGTTTTCCCTCTACTGGCATGTCCTACCCCTGATCTTCTCATAGCCAGTTCCTCCTCCTCATTCTGGTCTCAGTTCCAGTGTCACCTCAAAGAAGTGGTGCCCCAAAACTTCATGGCGGAAAACAACCATTTTATTATGCTCACAGATTTTCTGGGACAGGGCAAGGTGCAGAAAGCGTGTCTCTGCTCCATGACGTCTGGAGAAGACTTAAAGATTTGAGGTGACTTAACGCCAGGGGCTATAATCACCCAGAGGTACCTTAACTCACGTGGCTGCTGCTGGGTGCTGGCTATTGTCTGGGACCGAGGCTGGGCCGTTGGCCAGAATATTTACTTGTGGCCTCTCTGTGTAGTCTCTGCATGGGCAAGGTTTCCTCACAGCATGGTGGCTCAGTTCCAAGAGTGAGTGTCCCAAGAGAGAGCCAAGAGGAAGTGCGTGGCATTTTTATGATCTAGCCTTGGAAGTCACGTACCACCACTTCCACCATACTCTCGTTAGTCAAAACAGTCACAAAGGTCCACCCAAGTTCAAGAGGCGAGGATATCATCTCCACCATTCGGTGGGAGGAGTATCAAGCACACATTTGTGAGATAGGAGATACTGTTATAGCCATTTCTGGAAAATACAGGCTGCTACAGAATCTTTCCTAATAATTATATGTCAGTTAAAAATTGTGTTGGACTGCTTGGAATAAAAACTCATCTATGATGGCATAAATAATTTAGAGGCAATTCTCTCATGTGAAATAAGTCCTGAAGGAGGAGATCCGCATCAAGCTTGGCAGCTCCACAAAGTCTCAGGGACCAAGGTTTTATTTATCTGCTGCATCCATTTCCAAGGTTCCTCATGAACACAGGCTGGCTGCTGCAGCTCTAGCCATCACATCCATGTCCCAGGCAGGAAGAAAGAGAGGACGAAAATTAAAAGTTTGTGCTCCCCGCTGAGTTAGTTCACTTGAAAAAGAATTCCACTTGACAACTTCTACTTCTATCTCATTGAGCATTCCTAGCTGCAAGGGAAGCTGGGTCAACTGGAAGTCAGTTGGCCAAAGCTGGGTTCAGCTCAGTGGCTGTGCTTCTCGTGTGTTCCTTATGGGGCCCAGGCTGAAGGGACAGCAGTTACCCAGGGGAGGCTCTTCCCATGGTGATGGCAAAAGAGCAAGTAGAAACACCAGAGGGCTTCTAAGATTCAAGCTCACAACTTCCTCTTGTCATATCCCATTGGCCAGAGCAAGTGCCATGGCCAGGCCCAAAGGCAAGGGACAGGGATATGCTCTTCGCCATGATGAGGCCGTGGCAAGGGTGCAGATACAGGGAGGGTGAAACCTGCAACTTGACTATCCTACACTCGCTCAGGCTTCATATTCTTCACTGCGTCTTTTACTGTCTAAAGTTATCTCATTTATATATTCGTTTACTTGCTATGTTGTTTTCATTTTCCTTCAGTTCCAAATATTCTCTCATTTCCCTTGTGATTTCTTCTTTGACCCATGGGTTATTTAAAATGATGCTGTTTAATTTCCAAATACCTGTGCATTTTTCAAATTTTCTTCTTCTGCTGATTTCTAATTCCACTGTGGTTAGAGACTGTACTTCGTGTGGTTTCAACCCCATTAAATGTATTGAGATTTGTTTATGGCCTGCCATATAGTATAACTTAGAGAACGTTCCATGTGTACTAGAAGAATGTGTTTTCTGCTCTAGTTGATTGGCTGTTCTATAGACACCACTTTCGTCAGGTTGATGGACAATGCTGTTGGAGTCTTCTGCACCCTCGCCGATGTTCTGTCTCATCCATCCGTTACTGAGAGTGGGCTATTGAAGTCTTCAGCTGTGACTGTTGAATTGTCCATTGCTCCCTTTAACTGCATCTGCTCTGCTTCATGCATTTTGGGGCTGTGTTTAGGTGCTTGTTTACGGTCTGTCTGCCTCACTGAACTCAGAGCTCATTGAGGGCAAAAAGTTTGACAGGTCTTATTCCCAGTGGATTGTGATATCCAGTACACTGTTGGTGCTCAATAAATATCTGATGAGTGAGTGATGGCAGGGTCAGTCCTTCTAGCAATCTTAGCATTTCTTCAGTCAAAAATATTTCCTGAGCACCGCCTGTATGCTGGGTGCAGGGCACTTACGGAGGAATAACACGGTGAGGCCCCTGCCCACCAGGAACTGACAGTCTGGGAGAGAGATGGGCATGGAAAGAAACAATATTAATACAATGGAGAGGAGCATACTGAGGCTGGGGGGTTCAGGAGAGGCACCCGTCCCAGGCTTCTGGGGGTCAGAGAAGGATTCCTGGAGGAAACGTAACTAAGCTGAGATTTGAAGGATGGGGAGGAGTTAGCTAGGTGGAAAGCAGTGAGGAAGGCTTGTGTCTGGTGAAGGAATCGGGCTGTGCAAAGGCTTGGAGACCACTTAGAGAACGGTGTGATGGGAACCGCACGAAATTCCGTCTGGCTGGAGCCTTGCGAGTGAGCGAGAGAGTGATAGGAGCTGAGGCCAGCAAGGTGCAGGGCTGAGCAGGGAGAGCCCCTCGAGGCATGTTTGGGGTTGGGGTTTGACCCCCTGAAGGTCCTGGGAGAGGCTGCTGGGTGATTCCAACAAAAGGCGACAGTGAACTGGAGGGCTCCAGGCAGATTTGGGGCTGTGTGCTTGTGACTGATAGACTGTGGGGTGCGGGAGAGGGAGGGAGGGCTCCAGGCTGACCCCAGCTTTCCGGCTTGCTGACTCACTAAGACGGCAGGTACTGGAGGGGCTCGGGCTAGGCTTGGGGGGTGATGATGAGTTTAGTGTGGGTCTTACTAAGTGTGAGGGGCTCAGGGAAGGACATCCCAATGGTCAGCTGGGCACCAGATGTGCCCTGGAAGTGATCAAGTGTTGAGATGTTAACTGAAACTTCTGGAGAGGTTCAGATTTCCTCAAGGGAGTACGCGCAATCAGGAGAGGGCTCTCAGGTACCCTGGGGAGGAAGGAGGTGCCCTGGAGGGTGTGAGCCAGGGACACGGAGGTTTCCATCAAGGGGCTGCAGGGCCTTCGGGAGAGGTTTGGGGAGGACGCAGTGCAGACAGGCAATGGGCGATTTCCAATCCACCCTGCATGCATCCCACTCACATCCCACCCACTTTGTCAGTGGTAGTAACCACTTCAAAGGGTGTCAGGAGAGCCCCAGCACAGAGCCAGGCTTCTCAAAGTGCTCGGAGCAAGAGGAGATTTGTTCAGAAGCCCTCCCTTATCACTGTGTAGGAGTTTCGTTTGGCCGTGGCCTTGGTGCTGACATGACAGGTCAAGGTAGGGTCTAGCGGGACTCTGCTGTAACTGACGAGTTTACTTACCTAAACTAGTGTACCATCAGTTTGTCCCTGCCCCGGTCCCGTCTTTCCTCACTCAGCCAGCTCTCCATCCTCATTGTAGTCAGTGTCCAATGTGGCAGATGCTGTAGAGGAAGGTGGGGGGTGGCAATGAGCATTTGTTGCCCTCCTATGTGAGCCTGGAAATTTATATACATTGTCTCATTTAATTAAACATAGTTTGTGCTCAATAAATATTTCTCAGATGGTTGGATGGGTTCAAAACTGAATCTCAGAGATTCGGTAAGTGAGTAAGTTACTTACCCAAGGTCACACAACCAGTGAGAAGTGGGGCTAGGGCTGCTTGACTCCAGAGCCCTGAGAAGAGGAGGAGACAAATAGATGTGCAACAGTACAAGTAGGTGGTAAGGAGCCCAAGGAGGCAGGATCAGTGTGAGCAGCAGGAATGAAATGAAGGAAGGCTTCCTGGAAGAGGGGGTTTGGGGATGGGCATTGATGGGCAGAAAGTAGAAACAAGCCTTCCAGAGAGTAGGAGCAGCAGGAGCAAGTGCACAGAGGGGAAGGCTTGGGAGTGTGGGGTGTATAGGACGTGGCTGGAGAGCTACTCTTCTGGGAGAGCCTGAAAGCCATGTCCCAAGGTGTTTCAAAAGGGAGACATAGGAATTTGGAAGCCCTGAGGACTTGACCAAGGAAGATTGGTTCAGTACGTTGGGTGGGAGAGGGTGATGCTGAAGGACCCAAAGTTTAGCCCAGACCAAGCCCCAAAATGGCCTCATGCTAGGGAAGTTGATGTGGAGCTGGGAAGATTTGGTGTTTCTCCGGGGCAGGGAGTGTGACTGTTGCTCATTGACCTTTGTAGCCCCTGTCTGGAGACAACATTAAGAAATAATTTTTAATTGAGTAAGGAGGATGGCCCAGGGCCGATGTCTGGGAGAGGCAGATTGAGTTCAGTGTGAGGAAATGTGCTCACTTTCTACCTGAACTCTTGGGGAGCAGGTGAGCTCCGCATTTTTGGAGGTACGAATGCAGTAGCTGTTGGGCATATCTCAGTAGAAGAGGTTACTACCCCACGCATGTGGTTATTCTCTCTATATTTTCATTCAGTCCAGGAAAAATATTGCTGTGTGACCCTGGAAAGTCTCTCCGCCTTCCTTAGCCTGAAATGGCTGATGTTTTGTAAGTTACATACAATTAAGGACACAAATCTTAAGGTTAGGGCTCAATTTTTAATACACTGAGGTTGCCAGAAAATGTTTACAAGTGGACACTTTGGTCAACGTTGCTCAAGCAGTAGTTCACCATCATCAGAAGTGTCTGGACGCTGATGGTAACCACTTTGAGCACCTCTTCTAATTGCAGAAGTCAAACATGACTTGTATTCATCTTTTATTATTGGTATATATGGAGTATTACAATTTTAATAGTTTTCTTCCTTTCTTAAAATGTGTATACATTTTTTCACATCCTCTGTATGTGTGCACTTGGAACCACAACGCTAGTAGAACATTTCCATCATCTAAAAGATGCCTCTGTGCCCCTCCCCAGTCAGTGACCCCCCGCCAGAGGCTACCACTATTTTGCTTTCCATCACATTCAATTGGATTAACCTGTTCTTGAACCTCATATGAATAGAATCATGAATTATGTATTCTTTTGTGTCTGACTTCTTTAGATCAACATAATGTGTGAGAATCGTCTATGTTTTCACATATATCAGTATTCTTTTGTATGGAGATGTCACAGTTGATGTGTCTGTCTTCCTGTTAATGACTATTTGGGTTTCCAGTTTGGGCTGTTACAGGCAGACCTCAGAGATACTGCGCATTCAGCTCTGCGGTAAAGCGAGTATAGCAATAAAGCAAGTTGTAATCTTTTTGCTGGTGGAGGGTTTTGCCTTCCATTTTTAAAATCTGCAACATCTGTGGAGCGCAATAAAACATGGTATGCTGTATAAAGCTGCTGTGACTGTTTAATACATACCTTTTAAGGAACATATGCACTCATTTCTCTTCAGTATTTATTTACCTTGAAGTGGAATTGTTGGGTCATAGATTTGGCTTTATTAGAAGCTGCCACCTAGGTTTACAAAGAGGTCGAAGCAATATGTAGCCCCACTCGGATGTATGGGAATCCCGCTCAGTCTTCAGGCTTGCCAGCGTATTGGCGCCGGAGTCTTCTTGCTCACGGCCACTCTGGTGATTGTGTAGTGGTTTCTCACTTTGCTTTCAATTGGCATTTCCCTGATGATTAATGAGACTGAGTATCTTTCCTTCTGTTTGTTAGCCATTTGGAAATTCTCATTTGAAAATCTTTTGCTTCTTTTTTTTAATTGGGTTGTCTCTTTTTCTTATTAAGTTGTAGGAGTTCTTTAAATATGCTGGACACAAGCCCATTTTCAGATATGTCTATTGTGAACATTCTCCCAGTCTGTGGCTTCCTTGTTCATTTTTTTAAACAGCTTTATTGAAATATAAGTGTCATACCAAAGGAGTCCAAATTCATTATTTTGCTTGTGAATATCTAAATATCTCAGCACCATTTGTTAAAAAGGCTATTTTTTTCCCCATTGAATTTTCTTGGCACCCTTGTCAAAAACCAGTTGACCATAAATGTGAAGGTTTATATCTGAATTCTCAATTCTATTCCATTCATGTATATGTCTGTCCTCAGGCCAATACCACACAGTCTTGATTTCCATCGCCTTATAGTAAGTTTTGAAATCAGAAACTTTGTTCTTTTTCAAGGTTGTTTTGGCTACTGTGGGTCTCTTGTATCTCCATATGAATTTTAGGATCAGCTTGTCAGTTTCTGTGAAACAGGCACCTGGGAGTTTGACAGGGGTTGAGATGAATCTGTATATCAATTTGGGGAGTGTTGACCTCTTAATGTTAAGTCGTGAACGTGGGACACCTTTCCATTTACTAAGGTCTTCTTTAATGTCTTTCAGTCATGTTTCATTGTTTGCAGAGTATAGGTTCTATGCTTCTTTTGTTAAATTTATTCCTAAGTATTTTATTCTTTTTTATCTTACTCACTTTTTAAATAACTTTAACCTTTTATTTAAAAATAATTTTAATTTTATAGAAAAGTAGCAAGAGTGGGAGTAGTACCTAGAACAACTAAATTTCCTTCTTCCATATTCATCCTTTGACGTGAAGTACAATTTGTAATTTTTTCTGTATAGCTAGTACTATTTATATATAGTTTAAGGAGTCTTTGTGTTCCCCACAGAGAATTCAGGGTTCCAAAGTACCTTCCAGTGATTGACTGGGCCAAGTGAAGTCATGTCCCCTGGACTGATCATGGCTTGCCAAGATCTGTTTGGGACGTAGGTGGGTCGTGGTTGAGCACATGGTGTGTGTCTGACCAGATGGGATTCCAGCGAGTCTACTTGACTTTCGGCAGCGACGTCAGTGGTTTGACCACTTGCGAAGAGGACATTCTGGCCACCCATTAACTGTTCAGCCCAGAAGATGGAGATGCTGTATCACCCAAAAAACTCAGCAGTGGGTTTGGAGAAGGGGAGAAGAGTCCAGGGGACCAGGCCCCTGAATGTGAGGTCCCCTTTCCTACTGCAGTCAAACCCAAGGGTCCTGAGAGCCCTGTGAGTTCTGGGGGACTTATCAGGCTCCGGAGACAGAGGGACAGTCCTCACTGTCAGGCCTCTCCGCCGTCTCCACCAGGTTGCCGCAGGGTGTCTGAGCTTGGGCAGAGAGCCCTGCCAGGACTCTGGACACCTGGCTTCCAGCCTCCCTCCTTGCCGGCAGCAAGCCACTCCCCGGTCTCGCAATGTGTAGAATGAGGACTGGAGGGTGGGGCCATGGGAAGAGCGAGGACTTTGGAGTCAGGCCGACCTGAGCTCCAGTCTCGCCATCTTGGTGGCTTTGCGTAAGTTACTGAATCTGTCTGGGTCTAATTCCCATTTGGGTAAAATGGAAATAATAATAATGGCAAAATGATAGACTTGGTGTGAGGATTAAATGAGAAAAAGAATGTAAAGTGTTGAGTAGACAATGGCTCATGGGGCCTGAGGGTTCAGGAAATACTGGCTGTTGTTATTGGTTGAGCACTTCCCCTGGGCTGGGTGCTGGAGATGCAGAGATAAGTCATACTCTGTCCAGGGGAGAAGGAAGGCCCAGAAACAATCCTGAAGCATGACAGAGGCATGACAGAGGCAAACCCTGTGGAGAAGGTATTTGTAGCCCCATGTTGCACAGGGGGAAATTGAGGTCTGTGGAGATGAAGTGACTTGCCCAAGGTCACACCTAGGTCACTGTCTAGGTAGACAGGATGTGTTTGTGTTCTCTAGAGCCCTATAGGGTCGGAGCAGGGACTCCACAAGAGCTGGGGAAGCGAGTATGATAAGAGGGTGGACTGGAGCTGGAAGGCCTCGGACCCAGAAGGCACTGGGGCCCATCAGTTCTTCCTCTGGGTTTGTCTCTAGTCCATCCACTTTCCCTGTGCCCATGGCTACCATCCAGTCCTGGTCTCTCTCCTGCTCTCCTGGACGACGGGAATGGCCTCCTCACTGGTCTTGCTCCCATTCCACCACCTCCAGTTTGTTCTCCCAACAAAGTGAACTTTCTGACTCATGTCTGGTCACCTTGCTTAGCACTAGTCAGTGGTTCCTCATCACCCCAGGATGAAACCTGAGTCCTTTGAAAAGCCTGTAGGGTCCTGTAGGATGGGTCCCCTGCCAGACCCTCCAGCGTCATCGTGTTCCAATCATGTGAACTTCTTTCAAGAGTATACACACACACACACACACACTCACACTCACACACACTACATCCAAGCCACACTCAACGTCTCACTTCCTCTTTCAGCTCAGGGCCTTTGCACATGCTGTCCCCTCTACCTGAAACACTCCCGCTCTGGTCTCAGCGTAGCCACTGCCTCCCTGGCAGGCCTTCCCAGAGCTACACTTGGTCTGCCTTCTATGGTCTGCCATGGCGCCTGTGTTTTCCCCACCACAACTCTTATACCCCTGTGCTGAAGTCATCCTTTTACAAATTTCTTTACTCCAGATGGCAGACTCTTTGAGGGCAGAACTGCCTCTCTCCTGCTCCTGCCGTGTTCTCAAATCTTGGTGCAGAGCAGGCATTTAGAATATTTGTTGAATGCATAGGGGGATGAGGGCCAGGTATCTTCTACCTCCTTCCTCCCTCTTTGATGGATGCCAGGACCCCCAGGTGCCACGGTGGACCAGATGACTGAGAGAGCAGGAACCCTTCAGGGAATGATGGATGGTGCGCCTGGCACTCAGCACACGCAGCTGTGCACGAGTTTTAAGAATGGATGTTTGTGGCGATTCCAGTTATGCTCCAGTTTTTAAATGAGTTGTGTTGATGGCCACCCTACCCGTTGGGACTGAGTCAATTCAGTGAGAATTAATTACAGACAAGAAACTAGCCTGCGGAGCAGTTAATGTTGAAGCTCCCTGGAGTGTGATGCAGATGTAGCCTTGTCTGTCTTTGCTGTCCTTCCTTCCCTCTCTCTTTCCACCTCCCCCCACCCTGTCTGTGGTGCTCTGGGCCTGTACATCAGGGTGACCCGATTCTGGTCTTTGCTCCTCCATGACTCACTCTCCTTTTCTGTTAAATGAGGGTCCTGCAACCCATCAATCAGCAAACATTATAAAACTCCTTCTCTGTCCCATACTCTGCTGGACCTGAGAAACACAGCAGGAAACAGACGTGGCCCCGCTCTGAAGACATCCTGTCTACAATATAATCATAGCTGCCTGAGGGACAGCACTTTATAGTTTTAAACATCAGGCTGAGCTCCCAGCAGCCTCATGCTGTCCCCATTTTACAGGTGAGGAAACAGGCTCAGATAGGTGACAGCTTGCCCAGTCACTCAGCCACTCTGATGCTGTAGCTGGACTTGGACATGGCCAAGAAGAGTGTGTGTTGAAAGTCCTCTGTCCACCAGCTGCCCAAGCAAAGCGTGTTATTGCCTTCATCAGGACAGTTTCTTTCTTTCTCTGCGCTGCCAAGGCTGAGAGGACCCTGCAGGGCTGGAGGCTGGGTCCTACACGTGGAGATTCACAAAGAAAGAGTGGGGTCCTCCTGCCCCAGGTCAGCAGAGAAACCTCCCATCCAGGCTCAGAGTGATCTCGTGTCCCAGAGCCAGCTGCAGGCAGAAATAAGACTTAAACACCACCTCCCTCTAGCCACCCTCCCCACCTAGCTGCTTGTAATTCACATTTGCAATTCACACTTTGTCCGCCCTCTGGAACATGCTTTCAGGAAAGGCTCCAGTAGCTCAGGTACAATGACATGCATTTCTAATTATAGCTCAGGGATCAAGCATGTGGCCTCCACTTAAGGACATACATGCCTCCAGCCCAGAGAATCTATTCATTAGTTCAAGACTCAGCCCCAAGGCTCTTTGACCTTAGTGATGGGGCTGGAGGTTTCCCTAGACTTGCACATTACACCCAGCTGGGGCCTGTGAGGGCCGCCTCAGCAGGAAGCAGCTCGTCCTCACTCCTGTGGACCCCGCTCCCTGGTCCTGCCCTCCCCGCACTTCCCCCAGAGCAGATTGCAGCAGCAGGTCAGCACAGGACAGGATGAGGTGTTCAGGAAGTGGAGGCCTTTGTAACCTCACATCCGCTGTCCTCTGTCTGACAGCACACATGGCTTCTTGACACAGGGAGGGGCAGGCACAGGAGAGTCGCCTGCCTTCCATGCTCACTGTCTTGCTCTCTCTGTCAGTCCTCACCTTCGCTCTCCCTCAGTCTCCTATTCTCTCTCTCGCTCTCCGCCCTCTCTCCTCATTTTTCTTTCTTTCTCTCCCCGTTTCCCTCTCTCTGCTCCTGTCCCCCACCTCCCTGCCCCTGTCCCACCTTCCTGCCCGTTTTCCTAGCCCTGTCTCGTCACCACTAGCCCACTTCCTCTCCTGTACTCCATTACTGGGTGGGAGAAGACCAGAAAGACTTCTGGAGGAAGGGCTGCCCATCCTCTCAGGTATTTTCCCCTTTTAAATCTCGATATGAAGAGACCTTTCTAGCAATGAAAACTGTTCAGCAACGGAATTAACTGTCTTGCTCAGTAATGAGTTCCCCATCAGGGAGGTAATCAAACAAGATGGAGTGATCATCCTTTCTGAATGTTGTAAAGATGGTTTGACCTTCCGGATTTGGGCTGGATCACATGACCCCTGATGCTGAGGTTTTCCTGGTGTGCATTGCTCCACAATTCAAGGTCGTTTCAGGATATCCCATGTATTTAAAACTGCAGACCTGGGCCTCATGCAAAAGCAGGTGTATTTAAAGATAAGATATTTTTGTTGTGAGAAAGAAGTCATGCAGTCTTATAATTTTAATGCTTATTAAATTTAATTTTCAAAGGAACTTAATCATGGTACAGAAATTTTAGAAGACAGAGACAAAAAGAAAAAAAAATTCATTCTTAATTCCATACCCCTGACACTGCCACTATTTCCATTTCACTCTGTTTCCTTTTCGCTTTTTCCGTTGTTCATTTTTTACACAACTTTGTTCCAGTGGGAAGACAACTTCTTGATTTCTTAGCGTCAGGACATGAATATTTTACATAGTTACCATCTGCATCATTTTTAGTGACTGGTTAACACACCATAAAATGGATGCCTATGATTTCCTTAGACTTTGCTTTGAAACAACACAGCTCATGAATCTCTCCAAAGATGGATCAGTGTCAAGCAGAGCTTTATCTTTCTTCAGAGAAGGAATTACCCAGCTTCTCACTCACCTTGTAAAAGAAGAGCATACACCCAAATTCCCACAGGGAGGGGGCGGAATAAATGCTTTAAGCCCTACTCCATGCCAGGAGTTGTGATGCGTGCTCTTTGGGCATCAGTTACCCATGATCACAAGTGTGTGTTATCAGCCCCGTTTCACAGGTGAAAACGCTGGGATCTGAGATACTGGTTTAAGATCCCGGGTGGTCTGTTTGTAGGCCAGGCCCCCAAAGCCACAGGGGAACTTCCAGGGAGGAGTTGTGCTGTGTCTATCAACCCATGGGTGACAGGCCTTTTGGGTTTCAGGATTTCCACGGAGCTGTCATGAGGGCCTTGGATGAAATGGACCAAGAGGGCAAAGACACGTTGGCCAGGGAGGAGCTGAGGCGTGGTCTGAGCGAACTCCCAGCTGTCCTTGACCTTCACGTGGGAATGCTGGAAGAGCTGGGGGAGAGGCTGCTGCACTGGTGAGCAGTCCCAGACTCCCACCCCTGCTTCTGGTGCCCTAGGAGATTGGGGGGCAGTTAAAAACCCCATCACATGAAATGATCTCCATCTGACAAATGGAGGGAGAAGCCGAGACACAGAGGTGGGAGGTCATTTGCCCAAACTAAAACAAGTGTGTGGGGGCTGAGCGGGGATCCCACCCAGGGAATGGTTCCAGTGTTGACTAACGCTGCACTGGTCACAAGGCCGAGTTCTCACTGTCGTCCGCCCCCTCCGCGCCCCCTCACGGCTGCAGGGAGGACCAGCAGAAGGTGGCCGATGTCTTCCTGGCCCGGGAGCAGGAGTTTGAGCACCACGCTGCTCACATCCTGCAGTACGACAGGTATCTCAGTCTGCTCGCTGAGAACTGCCTCCACTCTCCCCGGCTGGCAGCTGTCGTCCGTGAATTTGAGGTGGGTCCCTTGGTCCTCTGAGAACCTGCTCTAAGGATGCAGGGGTGGGGGGCATGGAAGGGCTTAAAGCAAATGAGTGGGGTTTCTTGGTATGTCTGAAGCTGCGGGGAGGGGAGCAGAGGGGAATACCCAGCCAGGAGAGGAGGGGGTGACCCAGCAGGAGGGAAAACCCAGAACCCAGAACATCCCCGGCTGGGCAATCGATGACAACTTGGTAAGCCCCAGCCACAGGGAGAATTTCAGCGACCATTCTTCTGTCCCACTAGAAAAGCACAAAGCACCATGGGGCCCCAGCCGGATTGCATGGTCAACAAATGGCTACCAACTGAGGATTCAGTTATTGGGCAGAAAATAAGGGGCTTTTTTCTGTTACGAATACTGGATGCACAGCAGGGACTGGGAGAGGCATATTAGTTACTGAGTGGTATATAGACTGTGAGCCTGAAGGAATGAACTGTCACAGCGGAGTGGTAGTCATCTGGGAGGCCTTCCTGGAGGAGGGGAACCTGGTTTGGAGATGGGTTTGGCCGGGAACAGGTGTGGATGGGACAGTGCAGGTGGCACTCTGTGAGCCTGGTGACTTCAGACATGAGTCCCTGATGGAGTTTTGTCCTCCGCATCTTTTGGGAGCAGCAGAGTCAGCAAGGAGGCGGCCAGAACATGAAGCACCGGCTGCTGCGGGTTGTTCAGCGTCTCTTCCAATACCAAGTGCTCCTCACAGGTGGGCACCCTGGGAGGTCATGGTGCACTGAGGTGGTACCTGAGTAGGGGTGGGAGTGACAGTTGCAAGATGTGTGGTGACAACTACCCTGGCAGGAAGATGTGGGAGGCAGTGCTCTCAGTTCCTGCCTCCTGTCCCTCTGGAGGGGCCAGACCCTGCCACCACCTCACCTCTAGCTGAGCTTTGGACTCCCTGCTGTCCTCTTGGAAACCATGATTCAGTGGCCACCTCCTTTATCTTCCTCCAGCCTCTCCATCCTAAACACAGCAATTCACACCTTCCCCCATTCTGTATTTCTTCCCTGCATTGGTGGGTGTCTGATTTCCCTAAAGCTCTTCTTATCAACAAAGCCTCCTTGTGGCCAAATCAGTGGATATTTTCACCTGGAACCTTCTGACCCTCTCTGTGGCTTTGCCACTGACCATTTCTTGCTTCTTTCACCCTGAGAGCTCTGTGACATACTTGCTCCCAGCCTCTCTCTGACCACTCCTTTGCCTCTCTGTGGATGCGCTCTCTTCCTCCACTGTCCTGTAAGGGTCCGTGTTTTTTGGGACTCAGTCCTGGCTCCTCTTTTCCTTTCCTGTCTACAAATTCTCCCTATGGACTGTTGTCCCTTCCCCTATGTCCACGTGACAAAAATACACCTCTGTCCTGAGCTGCAGACCCACTTACCCAACTGCCTCCCAAATGGACAAAAGACCCCTGGCCTGGGGACCAGATCTTCTACTCAGGGTGACAGACGTGCACATGGAGAGATACGCATGTAATCCCAGGGGCCAGGAGACAGAATTTATACATTTAATTCAATAAATATTTATTGAGCATCTGTTATGTACCAGGCCTTGTGCTAAATGCTAGAGATATAGCAGTGAATTAAACGGCCAAACCCTATGACACTATGGAGCTTATACTCAAACAAATAAGGAAATAAAAGTATTACAGTCAGTGATAAGAGCTCTGAAGAAAAATAAAGCAGGTGAACAGGGCTCTGAATTAGATACAGCACATGGGAGAGACCTCTCTGAGGAGGTAACATTCCAGAAATCTCAGCAAATTGAAGACATGCGCCCTAAGAAGATCTGGAAGAAGAAAGTACCAGGTAGAGGGAATAGTGAGTGCAGAGGCCCTGGGGTAGGAACAAGTGTGGCATGTTCAGGAAATAGCAAGAATGCCAGCATTGCCAGAATGAATGAGTGACGTGAAGAAGTAGCTAGAGCGAGGCCAGCCTGTGTAGAGCCTTGTGGTTACAAATGTGTTAAAGTTTTAGCACATCACACTCTACTGTGTTGGTGGTCACATTTGCCTCTCCCAGTAGATTGTGCACTTCTTGAACGCAGGGTCTCACTTCGTTTGTGTTTGAAGGCATAGCACAGTGCCCGGCACACAGCAGGTGATCAATAGATACTTGTTGAATGAGTGAATGACTAGAAGTGGTGACAGTGGTGCTGGTGGTGGTCCTGGGGGCCTGGTTTTGTGCAGGTGCGGTATTGTTTTGGGGCTAACGGGTGAGGGTGGAAACCCCATTCTTCTGAAACTTTTCCTCCATCTCTGGAGAGAGAGGGGCTCCTGTTGTGGACGGGGCGGGGCTGGCCTCACTGGAGCAGACTGACTCCTAGCTCTTGTTCTGCCTGCAGACTATTTAAATAACCTTTGCCCGGACTCCGCTGAGTACGATAACACACAAGGTAAGTCCAGCATGAACCCAGAGGAGGGAACACACTTCTGTTTTGCCCCAACGCTGGACTCCATGTCAGTTCCAAGCCCAGGACATAGTCCCCTCCCTGCCATTGGGGGTGCAGTGGCATGAAGCCTCCAGGCTTCTGAGGTGATTCCCCATTCACCTTAACACAGGACTCCCCAGGATGGGCTGTTGTCCAGTCAGAGGAGGAGAAGGGAGTGACCAGAATTTGGTGCTAAGAGGTGGTGTCAGGTCTAAAAACCTTACCTCAGGATCCCCGTTTTCTCCCAGTTCTATGTGACTGTTTCTACTGTGACCTGCCAGTGCAGTCCCTATTTTAACATGCTCAGTTTAGAACCAGGGAAACTGCGGCACAAAGTGGTCAGATGACTGTCAAGGTCATTTAGGCAGTAGTGGCAAAGCTAGGGTTGGGCCTGATCTACCCCCGGCCATGGGAAAAATTGGTGCCACCCACTTAAAAGGCCCTGCAAGTGCAGTGATGGGGGGGGGAGAGGACAAGGAAGAGGCGAGGAGGGGGCAGCCAGATGGCCCTCCCCAGAAGGCCCAGCTCTCTGCTCCGCTTCCCTCTGCAGGTGCGCTGACCCTCATCTCCAAAGTCACAGACCACGCCAACGACAGCATGGAGCAAGGGGTAAGTCCAGCCTCTGGGCCGTTCTCTGGGGTACAGGTCAAGGACCCCCTGTCCCCTGCCCAGGTCTGCCTTGAAGTATAACTTACGGACTATAAATTGCACATGTTTAAAGTGTACAGTTAGATACAATTTGATGTTATATACAATTTGATGTTTGTATGTACCTGAAATCATTTCCACAATCACAATGCAGTACTTGTCCATCACCCCAAAAAGTTTCCTTGTACACCTTTGTAAGCCCCATCCCCCCATTTCCAGGCAACCACTGGTCTGCCTGCTATCACTGTAGATTAGTTTGCATTTTCTAGCATTTTATAAAATGGAATTATTCAGTATGTGCTCTTTTTTTGTCTGCCTTCTTTCACTCCTTTGTCAGATGTGTGATTTACAAATCTTTTCTCCCAGTCGGTGGCATATCTTGTCATTCTCTTAACAGTGTCTGTGGAATTCTTAATTTTGATAAAGCCCACTTTATCAATTTTTTCTTTTATGGATCATGATTTTAATGTTATATCTAAGAAATCTTTGCCTCACTCAAGGTTACAAAGTTTCTCCCCTGTTTTTCCTAGTTTTACGTTTTACATTTAGGTTTCTGAGTCCATCTTAAGTTGATATTTATGTATGGTGTGAGGGTGTATACACGTGGCTTCTAGCTGCCGGTACTAGGCCAATCCTCGTGAAAATCTTTAGGAGAAAAATTCAACGTCTGGTTGCAAGGTCAGACTTTTGAGACTTGAAATCAAATTGGCCGTTGATGGCTCTCTTCTCAGCATAGAAGTAAAATGTCTTCCTCCAGAAGAGAGTGAGGACACATGTGCAAGGCAGGACTGACCATTTTCACCTTTATTTTTTTAAATAAACTTCATTTTTTAAAATAACCTTTTAATGAGGTAAACTATACATAATAAAAAATGTACTATGTTAACCATTTTTAAGCACACAGTTCAGCGGCATTAAGTACGTTCACGTTATTGTGCAACCATCATTATTACCATCCATCTCCAGAACCTTTTAACTGTCTCCAACTGAAACTCTGTACCCATTAAACACTAATTCTCCATTCTCCCCTCCCTTAGCCCCTGGCAACCACCATTCTACTTTCTGAATAGACTTTATTTTTTAGAGCAATTTTAGATTTACAGGAAAAATTGAGACGGTAATACAGAGAGCTCTTATGTGTCCCACACACAGTTTCTCTTATTATTAACATATTAGTATGGTACATTTGTTGCATTAAAGAACCAATATTGATACCATATTATTAACTAAAGACCATAGTTCATTCACAATGTCCTTACTTTTTGCCTAATGTCGTGTTCCAGGTTGCCATCCAGGATATCATATTTCATTTAGTCATCATATCTCCTTAGACTCCGCTTGACTGTGACAGTTTCTCAGACTTATCCTTGTTTTTGATGATCTTGACACTTTTGAGGAATACTAGTCGAGTATATTATAGGATGTCCCTCTATTGGAATTTGTCTGATATTTTTCTCATAATTAGACTAGGTTTGTGATTTGGGGGACGGAGATCATAGAAATAAAGTACCACTTTCATAACATCATATGACGCAACATGATTTATGCTGTTGATGTTGAGTGATCCTCTGGCTGAGTTAGTGTTTACCAGGTTTCTCTACAGTAAAGTTACACACACACACACACACACACACACACACACACACACACACCTTGTCCATACTCTTCAGAAGAAAATCACTCTGCACAGCCCACATTTAAGGAATGGGGAGTTACGCTAACTCTTCTTGAAGGCAGAGTATCTACCTAAATTATTTAGAATTCTTCTGCATGGGAGATTTTTCTCTTCTCCCTCATTTCTTATTGTAGTCATTATAAATAAATAAATCATTTATGTCAGTAGGGACTCATAGATATTTACTTTATGCTTTGGGTTATAATCTCCAACTGCTTTATTTATTTTATTTCTCTAATTGTTCCAGTGTTGGCTATTGGGAGCCCTTTCAAATGGTTCTCATATGCCTTTCAGATGACCCCATGCATATAAATCTGAGTGTTTTCATTTGTTTATTTTTTTTCAGTACTTCCTTACTTACGGGCACTACACAATGCTTCAGGCTCATCTAGTATATTTCCTGCCCCAGGCTTAGAATCAGACATTTCTCCAAGGAGCCCTGGTGCCTTGAATTGTTTGCTGGTACTTAGAAAACAAGACCTGGGCACTAGGTGTGCTCATTGCTACTGGGTTACCATTTTGTTTAGTTCATCTTAGCTAACAGAGCAAAGGAGTATATGTGTATATACAGTTGACCCTTTAACAACACGGGAGTTAGGGACTCTCACCTCCGCTGCAATTGAAAATCCATGTATAACTATAGTCATGCCTTCCACATATGCAGATTCCCAGGCTTGGAGTTGACCCTTGAACAACTCGACTTTAAACTGTGTGGATCAATTGAACTGCAGTCAGTTGGAAAAAAAAAACCTGTGTAAGGCTGTGGCGTACAGCATAAGGAATAGAGTCAGTGGAACTGGAACAGCTGTACACGATGTCAGAGAGGTAGTAGATTGGGGGCGGGGGGTTATCACTTTGTGAGGGGTATAAATGTCTATTACATTGTTTTGTACACCTGAAACTAATGAAAAAAATAAAAAATAAAAAATGAAGGGAAAAAAAACCTGTACATAAGGACCCATGCAATTCAGACTTGTGTTGTTCAAAGGTCAACCCATGTATGTATGTATGTATGTATGTATGTATGTATATATATATATGTACACACACACACATACACACACTATTTTCTATACATAACCATCTGTATATATATTAAGCTAAATGAGAGTTCTTACTGATGCCTCCAACTCTAATTTTTACCACGTGGATCATTCTAGCCTCCTCCCCTTGCTTTTCATAAATTTCCACTCCAACAGTGAGAAACCTGGCTCCCACCATCCATTATCCACTTACTTAATAGGCCAATTTACCTTAATTCTTGAAAGATATTTTTCCTGGGTATAGAAATCTGGGTTGACCAATTTTTTCTTTCAGTACCTTAAAGATGCCACTCTATTGTCTTAAAGCCTACATAGTTTCTGATAATAAATATGCCGTAAAGATTACATTTATCTTTCTTATGTAATGTCTCTTTTTTTCTGGCTGTCTTCAAGGTCTTCTGTTTACAATTGACTTTTAGATTATGAGGTGTGGTTTTAGGAGCTTGGGTTGTGATTGTCAAGCTTTCTGGATCTGTGGTTTGTTGTCAATTCATTAATTTGAGACAGTTCTCTTGGATGATCTGTTCTTTCCCCCCACCCCTGCATTCTTTTTTTCTCTTTGTGTTTCAGTTTGGTTAATCTCTACTTATCTGTCTCCAAGTTCACTGATTCTTTCCTCAGCTATGTTCAGTTTGCTGCTAAGCCTGTCAAAGGAATTCTTCGTTTATTATATCATGGTTTTTGTTTTTAACATTTCCATTTGCTCTTGTACCATTTCCATCTCCGCTGAAGTTCTCCATCTGTTCACATACACTGCCCACCTTTTCCACTAGCTCCTTCAACAAATTAATCATAGTTACTCTGAAGTCCCTGTCTGATGGTTCCAACCTCTGTGTCACCTCCCATTCTGGTTTTGTTAAATGTTTTATTTCTTGAAAATGAGCTGGGGTTCTTCTTAGGTTTTTTTTTTGTGTTTCTCATAATTTTTGATTGAATACCAGACATTTATGTGAAGAAAAACTATGGAGACTGAGGAGACTAGTCTCTATCCCCAGAAGTGGGTGTGCCTCTTTTTCTTGTCATGCTGTTCACGTGGGGATAGGCGTTGGGTCAATCCAGTTAGTAGTTGAACTGGGTTTGCGTTTTGTTGTTGCCATTGTCACCTTCAGAGCCCCACAGACTTCATTCTCCTCAAGAAGAGGGCTGTTGTTACTTGGTGCGGTTTGTGGGGCCTGATGTGCCCCAGAGTTATTATAGTCCTGCTCCATCCTCAGCTTTTAGCAGTCCTTGCACCACAGAAGGGGTCTCTCTCGTGCTTTTGCCCCTCTCAGAGGTAGACTGCTATGTCCTATCACCCAGTGCGAGGCTCATAAGTCTTGGCTTGGCAGGCGAGCCTCAGACTTAAGCAGGGCCTACGAGCCCAGTTCTCTCAGCATCGCTGCTCTTCTTCCTGCATGGCAGCCAAACTCTGCCTTGTATCTCTGGTGGGTCTTGGACAGGTTCCTACTTTGTATCGGTGCACAGTCCTGGGCCCAAGGGGTTACGCCCCCCTTTCCTTGGGGCAGACAGCATTTGCTCCACCACCAAGGACAGGGGTTCTTTCTGGCTCTTGCCCTGCCCTAGTCTTCCTTGTGAGCGCCTGGTGGGAGCATCTGGTGGAAGCTTCTAGAAAAGAGCTTGCAAGTGACTGTAGATATTCCTTGTGCCTGGGACTCCCTGATATTCTAAACTGACCCACCATCTCACATCTGCCCTTTAAGAATCCATTAACCTTTTAGCTGCTTTCTTCTTACCCTCCTTTATGCTGACCACCACTTCCTCTTGTGTGTCACCAAAGGCATAACCATTCCTATGTCTCCTGGTTCTGCTGAGGGGCTTGTCAGTCTTGGGATTTCATTCAGTTGGTTGCCTTGTGACCTCTACTCTCCAGTAGGCTTAAGAAGGGTTATGATTTTGTAGATTATCTGGCTTTGTCTGCCTGGTATGGTGGGGGCATTGTTCTCTGGCAGCTTTCTGTACCATAAATGGAAATGAAACAACTGTTATACATTTCTAATGTGTAGGATTTTATGCCCAAAACTATGGACAGTGTAAAGATCTTTTCAAGGTGATTTCTCTACACACAATTTTCATCTCATTAGTTGACTTGAGAACCTGACCCAGTGTAAGATTCAAGGGGCACCTGCCCCATGGGTTAGGTGCTTGTTATTGCTAGTATTACGGGGTGCTGTGCAGAGGGGAGGGAGGCGTGTCACTTTACATGTTGTGGGTAACCCAGAGGGGAACCCACAAGGAGTTCTCGGGCACACTTACTTTTCTTCAAGGAGCACAGACCCATTTTTCGCCCCAAGTGGTGCATTTTCTTGGTTACTGTCCCTCAGAGGCCATACCCTAGGCAGTAAGCCCAGAGAGACATCCAGCCTTGGGCATCTGTCATCTCTGGGTTACTAAAGTCTGGGTTCTCCAGGCCTTATGGGGAACATGAGCTTAGAGTAGGAGCAGTGGCCCAGAGACAAACGGGTATCAGACAGCACAGCAAGGCCGAGACTAGCTTTGTGGCACGCAGAAAGATGGCAGCATCAGACCCCATGCCCAGAAGGACTAGCCTGATTACGGGCAGTCCTCATCCTTGGCACCCAGTAGACCTGGGCGCAGGTCCCAACCCTGCCCCTGACGGGAGGTTGCACTTTGGGCAACGTCCTTCTGGGATCCATTTCTTTCTCTGAAGCAGAAGCAATGCCACCCCTTCGAGAGGAGATAAGACCCCTTGAAGGGGCCCTGACCATCTCCTCATCGCTCTGCTCCCACCCACAGGAAAACCTGCAGAAGCTGGTCCACATCGAGCACAGTGTCCGGGGCCAAGGGGATCTCCTCCAGCCAGGAAGGGTGAGTGCCACCGCCACGGTGGGCAGGGGCAGAGGGCGTCCTGGCAACAGGCTGGCGAGGCTCTGATAAGCCCCATTGTTTAGCTGGGCTGGCCCCAGACAGGCCTGGCTGCAGGTGCTGTTTACCCGAGGAGGAGAGAGGGCAGGGCCAGGCTCATGGGGCCCGTGGGCTGCCTCCTCTGGGGTTTTCCACTCTCAGCGCCTTTAAAGAAACAGTGCCATTTGGGTTCAGTGTTCCCTGTGGTTCTCTTCACCTCTGAGAAGAAGAGACACCAAGTATTTTCAGTTTTGTCCAGCATTGCTGGGAAATCAGGAAAACCATCTCTCAAGAGCCCCAACAAAGCATCTTAAAAATAACATTTTCCAAGAGACAAATTTGCCCACTTTTAAGGCTCCCAATGGAAAACATAAAACTCAGCTCAAAAATAGTAAAAAACGTGTCCATTACCTGATACCGTCCATGAAGGACAAAGAAATGAGAGATTGTGCTCAGGAGATTTTACTCAGAATTAGCAGGGATCTCACTGGTCTGAGAGTCTGTAAACTCACACTTAGTGTTTTGGCCTGAGTCATCAGTTCAGTAAATATTTATTAAGCATCTATTTGTATTCTCCAGAATATAAGGGGGATGTAGCGACAGTTCGCACGTCTTCAGGTGTTGTAGCAAACCTTCAGAGGCTCTGTTCTGAATGGACTCTCGTGGCAGCAAATCGGGGAGAGAGTCATTGTTTGGACACTCTGTGGCCAGAACAGTGTCTGGGGCTTCGTATAATTCAAAGTGGAACACTCCTGAACAGCTGAGCTGCCTAGCTCCAGAACTGCTGTCACATACAGAGCATTGCTCTTAAGCTGGGAATTCCCCCAGGAGCTGCTTTCTGGTCCACTGGGAAGCATCATAATTGAAGTTTCTCAAGGGCCTCCCCCCACCCACCCTCCTCTAGGGGAGTAGGAAGCATCAGCCTGACCACCAAGGTCTGCTTCTCTCCCCACAGGAGTTTCTGAAGGAAGGGACACTGATGAAAGTAACAGGGAAAAACAGACGCCCACGGCACCTCTTCCTGGTAAGTATCAGGCCCCCAAACTAAGCCCCGGGACTGTTAAATTCTGTGAAATTTTCTAGCACCAGCATTCAAGGACAACCGGAAGGGAAGGGGTGAGACTAGAACAGAGCCGAATCTGTAGGTTGATCATTCTGTATAGCTGAGCTTTCTGGGAAGCTGAGAGCTTAACCCTTGGAAACCACAGCCCAGCCCTCATTTATTATTTCAATGATTTTGAATGGAATGATGCCAAAATTTAATTACCTGTGTCCACATCTTAAACATCCTAAAACCAGGAATAACTTGTTCAACTGCCTTATCTAACACATGAGAAAACAGATCCAGAAGGAAGAGCTGACTGGGCCAGATCTCCCAGAAGGTTGGTGGCAGAGGCCTGGAGGGAACCAGAGCTGTGTCTCCCCCATGCCCCCGAGTCCAGCACTTCCTGTGTACAAGACAGAATGTAATGCAGCATGTTTGATGGTTCACAGTCATAGCTGGAATACCAGGGGATGTCCAGCCTGTGTGGTAGTAACATCCGCCTCAGTCGCCACTGAACGACAAGCAGCTCTTTGCCCCAGTCCTACAATCCTCAAGGTGTTTTGCCTTTAAGTTCTTAAGTCTGTTGGATGTAACTTTTTTCTCTGTTCCTTCACTTTTAGCTGTTATTTCTTGTTACTCTCAGTCATGGCTGGCTCTAACAGCCTCCTTCACTTTGTTAGAATTGCGTGCAAAGTAATAGTAAATGGGCTCTGAGTAAGTGTCTAAGAAAACTCTCTATTTCAGACATTTACTGAGCACCTCCTATGTGGTGGGTACTGGAAACCAAGAGATAAAAGTCACATGGTCTACCTTCAGCACATGTTGTAAATATCGAGTTATGAGAATGACATGGATAGAGTCTCATGGGCCATGGAAGCAAAGAGGAGGATCCAAGAGTCAGCCAGGGAATAAAAAGAAGATGGACAACAGCAGCGGCAGCAGCTGGCATTTATTGAATGTTGCTGCACGCTGTGCTAAGTGTTTTATGTCTTTCCTGGAGAAAACAATACCCAAGTTAAGCCTGGAAGGAGGGTTAGGAGTTTGTTAGGTAGGGGAAGGAAAGGTGTTTCAGAATTGGGAATAGCATAAGCAGAGGAGAGAGGTGTGAGAAGTGTGGTGTGTTTGGAGGACCTCTGAGTCCCGAGCAATATTTGCCTGGAGAGGAGCCCTTCCACTCATGAGTGGGGTCTATGCCAGGTCTCAAACAGACCCTGCCCATAGAGGGAGAAATTTGGCTACAGACAAGAGATGAGATCCCTGGGGGATCTTTGAAAGGGATTTGAGAGCTAAGCAGTGGAGCGTTCATATTTAAGTTCTCAAAAGGATCTGATAATCGCCACAGATGCTTGAGTCCCTTTCTCTAGGTAGTTTTTTTTTTAACCTCTGCTTACATACCTGTAGTGACGGGGTGCTCACTGCTTGCTGTGACATTCATTCGTTCTGCAGCTTCTTACCAGTCTCTTTCTGGGTCCCCCCAAGACCTTTTCTTTTCCAGGACAAAAAAGGGAGGCGTCCAGGATGGTGATGAGAAGCACAGGCTTTGGAGTCAGACAGACTGGTTTCACCTCCCAGATCTGACACTTACTGGCTGTGAGAGCCTGTGTCCTTCTCTTGACAACAGGGGAAATAGTCCCTCCTGTACATGAGAGGAGTGTGTGAAGCACACAGGAGTGTGTGCAGCTAAAGCAGAGGGAGCTCCATCTTGGTTCCCCATCTGGCCTCCTCCTCTGGCCGTGTCCCTCTCATAGGGACCTTGAATGCCAAGCACAGTTGCAGAGTCATGATTTTCCCCAGTCCGTCCTCCTCCCTCGCTCCTTCCCCCACGCTCCCTCCAGCATCGAATTGGCCCTTCATCTGGCCCTTCTCACTCACAATGAACAGCCTGGGTCTCTGCTTTGCTGTCCTTATTAGTCCACTAGCCGCCCAGGGTCTGAAGCGAGGTTCCCTTCTCTCAGTCAGCACAGCACCCTCCCCTGAGCAGGTGTGATCATCTCCACCGGAGGGGTAGAGGGCAGGAGGACGCACAGACAGGTTCTTGAGCGCCACAGGAAACACACTGAAGGAAGAAATTTTATTCCTCCTAAGGTGCCAGTTTCATAAAATAAGCTCAACTGCAGAATAAACTCAGGGCATCTGCCCACCAGCACAAGGGTTTCGGTGATGCTGTGGAGAGGTTCCCACCTGGGCCTCCACATGCCCGCTGCCCCGCGCAGTGCATGGGGCTGCCCTCTGGAGCCTCACCCTTGTAAGCAGTTCCCCCTTACTTCATCAAGAATTTCTCTTCTTTCCTCCAAATCGGGGCTGTAAAACACACAGCTTTGGAGAGGAAAGGAGAACCATGGGCAATTAGGAGGCAGCACGGTCCTGAACCCATCATAAAACCTCAGGGTGCTAATGGCAGTTGCCATGGCAGCAGGTGCTCAAGCAGCAGCCACAAAAAGGCTGGGACTGCTCTGGTGAGTGACACCGGTGGATTCCTCCTGAGCGAGGCTCTGTGCTGGGGTTTGGTCACTGTCCCCAGATGGGGCCAGGGCTGTGTGGCCATGCCCCAACACACCACACCCGAACACACTAGAGGCATACTCATGTACGTACCACCCTGTCTCTGCGACTGTGAGCTCTGTGATCTCGGGCAGCTTATGGAGCCAACCTGTGCCTCAGTTTTCCCCTCTGTGAAATGGGGCTGATAATGATAGTGCCTGCCTGGTGGGATTGTTGGAGGCATAATTGAGATCATTCCTGTCAGGTGCTTAGCCCATACCTGGCACAGAATGACTGTCCAAAGCAGGGTAGCTCTTGTCATTCATTATAAGAAGAGCAGAGCTGGGGGGCCTTTGAAGGCTCCCCTCATCCAGGGGTCAGCCTGCCCCCTGTTTTTGTTAATGAAGGTCAGTTGGAACACAGCCTCACGCATTAATTTATGGATCATCTGTGGCTGCTTTGGGGCAGCAGCGGCTGAGTTGAATGGTTGTGACAGAGACCGTCTGGCCTATAAGGACTTAAATACGTACTGCCTAGCCCTTTACAAAAACATTGGCTGGCCCTGGTCTACACCACCTCCAGTTAGACACAGTGAGGCCCAGAGGCAGAAAGGGTTTCCCTAAGGTCACACAGCAGCTCATTGTCCCAGCCAGATCCCCCACACGGCACTAGCTGGGATGTCAGGAACCCAAGAAGAGCTGGTAGTGGGAAAATGCATGCGTTCTGTTCCCTCAGCAGACTGTCTACGGGAGAGGAAAGGTTAACACTGAGCTCTCACCCTGTTTTGGACCCTTACATACCATGTCCAGTTGAGTCCTCCCAGCACCCTTAGTTTTTGTTGGCTCCCATGCAGAGGGCTCACTCGGGGTCATTCTCTCTCAGCTTCCGTAATGAGGTAGGGGCAGAGATGGCCCTAATTTCACAGGTGAAGAAGCTGAGGTTCAGAGAGGGAAACAGCTTGTCCATAGTCACCCAGCATCTACAGAACAGGGTCAGGACTGACAGCCTACGGGCCACCCAGAGTGTGAGGTCATCTTTTCAAACTGTAAATCTTTTAGCCAAACAGAAACCCTCTCTTCTAAGTGACTTTCATCACATTTCTTCCTGTCTACCCTCATGGGGGTGGGGGGGCCTTAGTTGTTCATTCAACAGATACTGAGCACCTACTCATATGTCACTGGAGGTACAGCAGTAGGCAGGACCCACCAGCTCCTTATCCTCAAGGACCTTCCTCCTTCCTGCACTTCTTTCCTTATAGAGGCTTCATTTATATAGAGTAAGATGCCTCAATCTGCAGTGTGCATGTCAGTGTGTATTGGCAAATCCACATCATCATGTAAACACCACCTGGATCAAGATATAGAATGTTTCCAGCCACCCCCCACCCCCCGCCGAAAGTTCTCTCCTGTGCCCCTTAGCAGTCACTTTCCCCCACCCTCACCCTAGGGCACCATTGGCCTGATCTTTGTCACTACAGATTAGTTTTGCCTGTTCTGGAACTTCATATAAATATTACCAAGCAGCGTGTACGCCTCTGTGTCTGGCTTCTTTCACTCAGCATGTGTTGCGATTCATCCATGGTGTCACGTGTACCGTTGGTTCATTCCTTTTGATTGCTGTGTGGTGTCCCACAGTATCGAGGCTCCACAGTTTGTTGATCCATTCACCTGTTGATAGATGTTTGGGTTGTTGCCACTCTTTGGCTATTACAAGTAATGCCTCTGTGCACACCTCTGTACTTGACTTTATGTGGGCACCTGCATGTATTTCTTTTGAGTATTTACCTGGGAGTGGAATTGTGGGGAAGGGCCTCACGTTTTAGCCCAGGGCGGTTGTGCTCTCTTGCGGGCATCACTGGGGAATGCAGGATGTGCTCAGTGATTCTCCAGGACAGAAGGCCGCACAGCCTTCTGGGGCCAAGACACGTCTGATGGGGTTTCCTTCTCCCTAGATGAGCGATGTGCTCCTGTACACGTATCCCCAGAAGGATGGAAAGTACCGGCTGAAGAACACATTGGCAGTGGCCAGCATGAAGGTAAATGCCTAGTGCTAGGCAACCTGGGGTGGGCAGGGGGAGACCCAAGGTGAGGAGGGCTCCCAGACCAGCTGGGAAGAGGGAGCCCTGAGGAAAGTGTTACGTTACACTGTGGGTTACACCAGGATTATGCTATAGGTAGTGAAGGAGGGCTTCCTGAAGGAGGGGCGTTGAGTCCCTTGGGTGGATAATATGTGGACAGATGGGGGAGGGAGAAGAAGGGTGTCCTAGGAGGAGGAAAATTCATAAGCAAAGGCTTGGGGGTAGGAAATAAGTGGGTGTTTGGTACATTTTTTAATTGTGGTAAAATACACACAAAACTTACCATTTTCACCATTTTTAAGTATACAATTCAGTAGCATGAAAGTACATTCACATTGTAGTGTAACCATCACCACCAACCATTTCCAGAACTTTTTCATCTTCCCAAACTGAAACTCCATACCCATCAAACACTAATTCCCTATTGCCTCTCCCCCAGCCCTTAACAACCATTATTCTGTTTTCTGTCTCTGTGATTTTTCATATATTAAAATTTGTTATTATGTAAGTTTCAGGTATACAACTTTATAGTTTGATATCCGTGTATCACCATGCAGTTGACCCCCTTCACTCCTTTCGTTTTCTCCTCAAGCCCCTTCCCCTCTGGTACCACCAATCTGTCCTCTGTATCTATGAATTTCTTTTTGTTTTATTTGTTTGTTTTTAGATTCCACATATAGTGAAGTGACAGGTTATTTGTCTTTCTCCTTCTGACTTCACTTAGCATTATGCTGTCAAGGTCCATCCATGTTGTCACAAATGGCAAGATTTCATGCTTTCTGTGGTTGAGTAGTATTCCATTGTGCATATGTACCACACTGTCCATTCATCCCCTGATGGACACTTAGGTTGTTTCCATATCTTGACTATTGTAAATAATGCTGCAGTGAACATAGGAGTGCAGGTATCTTTTTGAGTTACTATTTTCATATTGTTGGATAAATATCCAGAAGTGAAATTGCTGGGTCCTATCGTAGTTCCATTCTTAATTTTTTGAGGAATCTCCATACTGTTTTCCATAGTGGCTGCATCAATTTATAATCCCACCAGCAGTGTATGAGGATTCTTTCTCTGGGCACCTCATAATAAATAAAGTCATGTAGTATTTGTCTTTTTGCCACTGGCTACTTCGCTTAGCATAATGTCCTCAAGATTCATCCCTGCTGAAGCATGTGTCAGAGTTCCCTTCCTTTTTATGGCTGAATAATATTCCATTGTATGTATAGACCACATTTTGTTTGTCCATTCATCCAGGGATGGACACTTGGGTTGCTTCCACCTCTTGGCTGTGGAGAATAATGCTGATAGGAACTTGGGGGTATAAGTATCTGTTCAAGTGGCAAATATTTCTTAAACAAATGTAAGAGAGATGCCAGAGCAGCTGGACGGTCTCGTGGGTGAGGGCACAGAGACAAGAAGGAAGGGGGGCTGGTCATGTGCGGCCCACTCAGTGTAACTTCATCCCGAATAACAGGGATGGCTGGGAGCTGACGGGCATTTTTGGGCTTAACTCTTAAGAGCAGGCATTTGTAGGAAGTTAGTTCTGGCACAGTGTGGTGAGGGGGCCAGAGTGGGGAACACTGAGGTAGGAAGAGAACCATAAGAGGCACTGGGGGTCTCTCTGCTTCTGGAGGCGCTTTTACATGAGTAAAGGGATGAAGGAAGCACCTTTCTCAGTGGGGAGGTTGGTTCTCTTTTCCTCCAAAGGTTCTACTGAGGAGCCAGTTGGGCAAGGGAGTGGGAGAGACTGGTCACTGAGCAGGCACTCATGCAGCAGGACTCTACTCCTGGAGGCTGGCTCCTGAGGTGGAAGCTCCACAACCGCCCTGGGCTTGGGTGGTGGTCAAGGACCATGGAGTCAGAGTTGGAGTGGGCAGCCAGGCCCCCAACACACGTGCGCGCGCCTGCCATGTCTCTAAGCATCTGAGGGGGCTCAGAGAGGGGCAGGACCAGAAGAAGAATCTAGCCTATGGTTGCCCTTCCCCGCCCCCACCCTGAGGGCTGCTGTTGGTTTCCAGGTCAGTCGCCCAGTGATGGAGAAAGTGCCCTACGCTCTGAAGATCGAGACTCCTGAGTCCTGCCTGACTCTGTCTGCAAGGTATGGGGAGGTGGGAAGAGGGCGGGCCTAGGGGACAAAGGGACAGAGTTTACAGGTGGGAAAGTTTAGAATAACAAGTGCTGGGTGTGTCTTTGTTTTTATTTTGGTATTCTTCAGATCAAAGAATTTTTTTTTTTCTTTTCAGTTTTTCTTAACCATTTTTGGATCACACACCACTTTGGGAATCTGATAAAACTAAGGCTTCTCTCCCCTGAAAAAAAATGTGCATGCACATAAAATTTGACAAAGAACTTCAGGGGCTTTCTAGAGCCTGTTTTTTAAATGTAACAATAACAATATCTCATGATTGTAAAACTCGATGGATTATTGGGTCTTTACAGCAACACAAAAAGTTAAGACAAGTAAAAAATGCATTGTACACCTTCGTTCTTAGTGTCGGCTTTTAGGCTTTTGTATCTGGAGAGTAAAATGACGAGTGAGCATTCATCATCCAGCTTTTCCCTGGTTTGGAGTGTGGCCTTTCCATCCGTGTTTTCTGCAGGCCCTCAGGCTGCCCAGGGGTCCGTCCTCACTGGCTTTAGTCAGTGAAAGCTCTCCTCCCCACACCCCACACCCCACACCCCGCCTTCTTTCAGGGCACGGCCAGCTTGAGCCCAGAAACCAGGGAGGTGTGGCTGCTGCCAGGGCTGCACTGGGCGTGGTGGGGTTGGGACAAGGTTCCCAAGGTTTGGGCATCTTCCCTTGGGGAGCACGTAACCCTGGGGTGGCAGCGGTGCCCTGTGTGTGGGGTGGAGGTCCTGGGTGTGCCATGGGATGTGCACGCAGACTCATGTGCTATCTTGTAGATGCTGTGGGTCCTTAAGCATTTTCAGCCCCTCAGTGCCAGGTCCTGTGCTGCAGACACTAACGACTTGAGCCTGGGTGTGCTGGACGGGAGCTCCCGTTCTGGGTAGGAGAGTGGTGAGCTGGTGACAAGCAGAACATAACTGCTGCTGCAAGAATTAGTCGTGGTGATGAGAAGAGTAATGAGCGCTGGGCTCCTGCAGGGTCTCAGGCCCCTCCTCTCTCCCTCATCACCACCCTTGGAGCTGGGCCTTGCAGCTCCTCCCATGCTTGGGGAGCTGAGGCCTAGAGAGGGGTCCCACAGCCATGTGAGGCAGAACTGGGGTTCAAACACAGGACTGTGTGACCCAGAGTGCCCATCCACTCCTATATACTGATTGAGGGGTAGAAGAAGCCTTGAAAATTCCAAGGAGTGACCACCTCATCTGGGGGAGTGAGGTGATGCCTGACTGGGGTTCCGTGGCCTCTCCTCCCCATATCTCTAGGTAAAATCAGGGACCTGAGGAGACCCAGGGTATGGTTTCTGCTTGCCATGAGGTCAGGATGGTGACAGGCCAGGCTCAGCCCTTCAGGTGGGGCTGCCCATCTCTTTTAGGCAGAGGCACTGCCCTTTGGCCAGTGGCCTAAAGGAGCTACTGTCACTGACAAGCTGGTCATCTTCCTGCTAACCCAGATGCTTCACACTGAAGCTTCCAGGGGACAGCAGGACCCATATATCTTTTAGGGACAAGGCATGTGGCTGGCCGCCACTTTTTCTCCCTCCCAGGCCAAACTGGTCCCTTATCTGGCTGAGGCTGCACACTTAGTGCAGGGTGAGAGCGACACCTAGTGGGGCCTGTGAGAATTTCCACCCTGCTGTCACTCCGGAGCAGCTCACAGTCCAGTGTGGCTGTCACCACACAGGAAACCTGCCAGGCACAGAGCTGGAATGTGGGAAGGCAGCTTGTTGGATGAGTTTGTGTCTGGACAGTTCTGTGGGAAAGTGTGGAGGAAGTTGGAGAGCCTGGGACCTTGGCCTTTGCCAAGTTCTGTCTACCCCTCTTCCTTTGCCCCCGCTCACCTGTCCCTCCTAAAGCACGGGCCCC
Organism: Rhinolophus sinicus; assembly: GCF_036562045.2. Taxonomy (NCBI): domain Eukaryota; kingdom Metazoa; phylum Chordata; class Mammalia; order Chiroptera; family Rhinolophidae; genus Rhinolophus; species Rhinolophus sinicus. The sequence continues at coordinate 40,372,972 of NC_133759.1, forward strand.
TCAGAGCCTCCCGAGCACCCCTTGCTTTGCCATTGACAAAGTCTGTCTAACTCCCACCTGTTACTTCATCCCCATAAAAGCCCTGGGATCTAAAGGAAGAGTGTCGGCATTCCCATGTTGCAGGTGAAGAAGCGGCCTGGGGAGGTCAGCGTTCCCTGGCTGCCCTGCTAGCAGGTGGAGGAGCTGAGGTGCAGGCCTGTGCCTGTCTGGCAGGAAGCCAGTGGTGCTGGTTGGGTTTCAGACATCAGGAGGCTCAGGCGTGGGGGAAGGAGCGGGGCCGCAGGGCCTCGATCCCCTGGGTCCCCTCGTGCACCCTCGCTCACTGCAGCTCACACCCACAGCTCCTGTGCAGAGCGGGATGAGTGGCACGGCTGCCTGAGCAGAGCCCTCCCCGAGGACTACAAGGCGCAGGCCCTGGCTGCCTTCCACCACAGCGTGGAGGTGAGTGGGGGCCCGGGACCCCCTGACCCCCGCTGCACAGCCCTGGGTTGCCCTGGGCAGGCACACGCCGAGGAGGACTTGCAGCTCCTTCCCTCAGGGCACTGGTTCCTCCTCGTCCTCCTCCCACAAGGTCTCACCAGCTCGGGAGCGGGCACTGCGCAGCCCCAGCCTGGAGCACAGCGGCTCCAGGTGGCTCTGCTTCTAACCCAAGACGCGCTTCCTGGAGGATGCAGGGAGGAGAGGGCAGCGGGCGGGTCGTAGAATTAGGACCCCCCTACCCCGCCCCACATACATATACACCCCATACAGGAACGGGTGCTCCCATCCTGCAGGTGTCCTGACCGCACTGCTCACCCCATTCCTTTGCTCTAGATGCGGGAGAGGCTGGGGGTCAGCCTGGGGGAGAGGCCCCCCACGCTGGTGCCTGTCACACACGTTATGATGTGCATGAACTGTGGCTGCGACTTCTCCCTCACCCTGAGGCGTCACCACTGCCACGCCTGCGGCAAGGTGAGTCTCCCTGTCTGGGGGGTGGCTGCATGGGGGCAGTACGGGTGGGGATTCGGGGGCGTCCAGCAGCTACTGCGTGCCAGCCGAGGGAGGTGTGTTCACACCAACCCTGCGAGGTAGGAATTGTTTGTTCCCACTTTACTGATGTCCTCACACCAGTGCCACATCCCACGCCCCTTCCATGGCACTACCGCACTCTCAGAAGGAAATCGTTAGATACATGCTTATTGTCCTTGGAGAGAGTATCGTGTCATGGTTAAGGGCTCATCAGAAAAATGGGTCACACTTGCACACAAGCTACGCAGCTGTGCTGGAAAAGCAGGGGGACCTAGCACAGTCCCTGGAGGAGGTGCGGGGCAGGTGGCAGAGGAGAGAGGATACTGACCTTCTGCACGCACTGAGCTGGTGAGAACCACTCTGACGTGTGTCCCCAACCGGGCCTGCAGATTGTGTGCCGGAACTGTTCGAGAAACAAGTACCCTCTGAAGTACCTCAAGGACCGGATGGCCAAGGTCTGCGATGGCTGCTACGGGGAGCTAAAGAAGAGGGGCGGCGACGTCCCGGGCCTAATGAGAGGTAACCTGGGGACCACCCTCACCTTTCTTCCTGGTGGCCCACAGGGCTTCTCACTGCCCCACGGTTGGGGCCTGAAACCATTTTCCCAGAAAGGCTCAGAACAAAAGCAGCCTTCAAGGAAGAGCCAGGGGTTCAATTCACACATGGGGCACCATTTCCCAAAATGTTGGTTCCTTGGAAAATCGATAGGTACTCCCAGATGAAGGGTTCTGTGGGCAGCCCAGTTTGGGAAACACTGGGCCTGTGCCATTGGTGACGGGGACGGTAAACAGGGTGAACACATTTACTTCGCCGTGGAAGCTCTCTTTTCTTTTCGAGAATGTTCCGTAGGCCTGTGTTCTGTGGGCCCTTTTTGAGATAAGAATTGTGAGATGGGTAGCAGAGGAGTTGGGGTCAGGGGAGGGCTAAGAACTCTCTGATAAAGCTGCCTGAGGAAGTGGAGCTGGCTTTAGAGAGACTGTGCTCAGGGGACAACCTTTGCCCAAGCAGAGCTGGGCCAGAGGGAGAGCAAGTGTATCCTGGGCCTTAAACCAAAGAGTTCTCCTCCATGAGGCCACCGAGGCCATCAGAGAGGACAGCCCAGCCCCAGCCTTCTGGGGCACTGGAGAGAAGCGATGGCCGGCACCGAGGAAAAGCCTTCCTTCCTGGCCTTCAGGCCTTTCTGTCCACAGAAGGGACTATGCCCATTTTTCTGGGCACACTTAACCCCCATGGTGAGTGAGGCCAGTTGCCATCTCAGGAAGGCCTGGGAGCTCTTATTTACAGGAATCGGTGTTCCAAGCAAGATGTGTGACTGTCCATGCGGACACTCAGCCCCTTCCCCTGTGACTTGTCTTGGTTACAGAGCGGCCCGTGAGCATGAGCTTTCCCCTGTCCTCCCCCCGCTTCTCGAGCAGTGCCTTCTCATCCGTCTTCCACAGCATCAACCCCTCGACCTTCAAGAAGCAGAAGAAAGTCCCTTCAGCCCTGACCGAGGTAAGGCAGGTAGGACTGCCTGCATGGGGGGCAGGGGATTTGGAAGGTTCATGGTCCTGCTCCAGACTGACCAGGCTCTTTGGGACAAAGAGGACCCCTCATGGGAGATATTTTTGCTATGACGACAGACTCACCACTAACAAGGGCAGTGCCTGTGTCCAGGTCCTGTCCTGTGTCCAAGAAGATGCCAGTTTGGTGGCAGAAGGCAGGACCTGACAATTGTAGATGGTGTTAGGCAACGTCCCTCCCATCCTTCTCTCTGCCTCTCCCGTCTCTTTCTTTTTTCTGCTTTCTTTCTCTCCTGCCCCATAGCCTAGACTTAGTGCCCAAGGGGACTGCATAGGTCACTGGGGCTCTTCTGACTGAAGTAGCTACAGTCTTGGCTTGGCTCTCCCAGGGCAGGCCCACTGAGCCGTACATCCTGTCACCCTGGGGGTCCCAAATGGGCTCAGGTGGGAGCCTGCTGGAGGCCTGGCACTCTTTGTGGGAAACCTCAGAATTGGCTAAACTCAATTCCATCCTGCAAATAGATTTATACATCTAAATTCTAATCACAGCCATAAACAAATGTGTGCCATGAATATACAAGCTGTCAAAGGAAGTGTGATCAGCTGTTTCTGAGTTTTTTCATTAATATTCATTATCAAGTAGCAGGAGGGAAGGATTTTAAAAAGTGTTAGGAGATGAAAATTTTTAATGGGTATAGTTCTATGCATTAACTTAATTCCTTTTGCATATTAAAGATCTTGGGAATAACACATACATGATAAAAAAGTGTTTTTCAAAAAAGCACAAAAGAATATATGATGAAAAATGAGTTTCTCTCCCTCCCCAGACTTCAGTCCCACCCACCCCAAAGGTATCACCATCAAGTTTCTTATGGATCCTTCCAGAAATTTTAATGCATGTACATAATAAAGATGTACATTCATAGATTCTTTTTTTTTTACCCAAAAGATAACATATTATACTGAATCTCCTATATATTTTCCCACTTAATTTCTCTTAGATATTCACATTTGTTCATACACATAAATGTCATGTTTTGCACAAATCTAGAAAAACTCACCCTCTCACTCTCGCTGTGCTGGTTGTCTATATGCGTTGGGCTCATAGAACCTGAGTGTTCCATGGAGGCAGAGTTTGAGGACCACTCTTCTTACCCTTCTAGGCTGCTCTGATTCTGGGGCCTGTGGATCTCCCCCAGCCATCCCTTTGGTAACTTTTGCCCCAAGTGACAACCTTTCTTTATCTAAAAAGACTGCACCCAGTGGGATCTGCAGTAGCCCCCAGAGAAATGTGTCCCCAAGTCTCCTGCCGTCCTCTCTCCTTCTCTCTGCTCCTCCTCAGCAGTAAGACCTGCTCCCCATGAGAAAGTCTGCAGAAATGCTCTCCCCCAAGTATCTGTCAGAAAGGCAGTTTGCAGAATTGGTTTCCCCTGCCATGTTCTTTTATCGGTGCTGCCTTCCTCACTCTGTGAGATGTTCCAGCAGGGCGAGTCCCGGACCTCTGGGGGAGGTTCCTCTCCTGGTGCTTCTCAAAATAGCCCGAGCTGGTCCTGGTTTCCTTTCCCTACATGGAAGTTTGTCGATGTCTGGAGTATTTGCTGAAAGATGCGAGTTCTTACCTCTCTTCAACTAAGCAGGGATTTGACCTTGGGTAGATCCCTCCATTCCTCTGGACCTCAATTTCCCCATCTGTAAAATGAGAAAGTCAGATGAAATAATTTCTGAACTTGGCCTTCTTGCTCTAGTAGTAATATTAATATTTATGGAGCACTTACTATGGGGTCAGGCGCTATACTTGTCTTATGTCATGTAATTCCAATTTAACTAGTAAGGAAACAGACTTAGTGGAGATAAGGAAATTGCACATTACCTGTCTATAAACCGGTAGTGCCTGTATTGGAATCCTAGATTGGTACTGCTCCAAGCCTGTGTGCTTAAGCCCCACATAAAGCCTGTCTGACGGACGATTACTACCAATAAGAGGGTTTCACACATCTCAGTAGGCAGGAGATCATAAAACCTTTAGGTAAACAGTACAAAGAGGATCCCTCCTTAAATGCAAGAAATCAATAAGCTGAAACGTGTAAGAATCAATTTTAGAAGGAAAAACCGTTCCCCCAGGTGTCAGCAGTTTCATAATTTGGGGGTGTGGGGTTTAGGAAGAGGGACTGGGAATCTGAAACGCCACTAGGGGGCAGCACTCCTATAGGCAGTTTTTGTCTCTTGTGCCTCCTGGGTCCATTCAGAAAATCCCGAGTCTCAAACCAGTACACTTTAGCTGCCTTTCAGGTGCCAGATAGGTCCTGAGATTTCATCCAGGTCTCAGATTTCAAAGCAATGTAGACACTCTGCCAACTGTTTTGCCTGGCATTTTGTCTGTTTGAACTGTGCCCACCACCTGGTGCCCTGACCACTCTGCCCTCCTTTTGCCAGGTGGCCGCCTCCGGAGAGGGCTCCGCCATCAGTGGCTATCTCAGCCGGTGTAAGAAAGGCAAGAGGCACTGGAAGAAGCTCTGGTTTGTCATCAAAGGCAAAGTGCTCTACACCTACATGGCCAGTGAGGTAGTGGTGGTTCACGCTTTCTCTCCTCCCTCCCTGCAGGCCTGCAGGTTAAGCTCAAGCCTTGGTGTCCGTGTGGGCTATGCACCAGCCCTTGTCACCTCAGGACAGTGAAAGCCTGGCTGCTGGGTCCAGTTCTCACGTCAGGCAAGAGCGTTGCTGTGGATACACAGCCATGTATCAGTCCCAAATCTAAGGAATTTACCGTTTCTGTGTGGAGATAAGGTGGTACAGCATGCTGACCTGTGCACTAAAGTGTGTGAATGTCACAGGTCCAGCATGCAGTACAAGCCAGGCTCTCTCTCCATAAGAGAAAGCTGCTTCCTGCTCTCTACTTCAGTTCTGGGACAAAATTCAGCAGCTTGAAGGCAGCTACCAGCGTTTTTTATCTGTGCATTTCTTTATCAGGGAACTACTGTGGTAACTCTTCTGTTAAATAAAACTTAATTTATATTTTTATAGAACATCTTACATTTACATCTTCTAAAATATAGGAGAGAGGGCTTTGGAGAGGAAGCCTGCTTCCGGAGTCGACAGGTGTGGGCTGTGCTTGTACAGCAGGTGGCTCCTGACACAGGATAAACCTGTGGGACAATGTGAAAGATTTCCATGGCCAGGTCCCACCATCTGGTGGCTTCCGCGCGCTAAGCCTGCTTTGAAAATGGAACTTCAGTGCATTCTGCACAGCTGCAGAGGGTGGGTGCTTCACCCCATGAGGATGTACACAGAGCGCAGGGCCCCAGCCTTCTCCCCTGACCACAGATGCTGGCGAGTGTGCAGAAGCCACTTCTTTCTCCAGGACATACAGCTGCCCTAACAAAGGACCTGCAGTTGTGACAGCTGCAGTCAGCCCTGTCTTCACAGGTCCTAGAGGCCAGCAGGGACACAGACAGAGGGGACCCACTGTGGGTCTGAGTGACTCAGGCGCTGTGTGAGCTGTGCGCTCCCCGAGGGGGCTCTTCACTCACATGTCCACAGATGGGACTTTCTACACTGAGGAGAATTTTGGTCTTTACAGAACAAATTGAAATGTGACATACGGTCCTTCTACAGCCCAGAGCTGCATCTTCCTGAGCAGGTAGTCCACAGGTCACTTGCCGGTGTCCTCTGAAAATGGGGTTCTGAGGGAACCCTGAATAGGCACTGAGTGGGACTTCCTGTCATACTTCTCAGGATCTGTCATATATGAGGCATGTCGTGGATCTCTAAGACGTGGAGATTTCCCAAACCAGCCTGACCACAGGCCCTTCTTCATGGAGCATCACATAGAACTCTTTTTGCACAGGACACACTTTTGGAAGAAATGCTGGCTTAGATGAACAAAAGCTAGTGATAAATAACCACCAAAGAGAAGTGAATGTGCTCGCTTCGGCAGCACGTATACAAAGAGAAGTGAATTCTGTCTGAGAACAGAAAGCCCAAAGTCTCTAGGCTCTGAGCAACAGTTGTCAGGAAAGTGACGACATAGGTTGATTTTTAGAAGATGAATTTAAGTATGCTTCCAAAATAGTTTTTACCAGAGAGGAACTTGTACAATTTCTCAATAAGCATATTTCAGGGATGGGACCAAGCTTTAAATTCCATCAAAGAAAAAACGTTTGATAAAGTGGATAGTCAGTTGGCACTGTCTATACTACTGCCGTGAACATGTCACATTCCCTGAGGTGACCCAAAGTTGATGCAACTTGCTATTCAGTAACAGTCCCGGGAGAAAGTGACTGTCAGAAATACGAAGGAATCTCTTTAATTTTTTCCAATGTTTTATTATTATAAAAAAATTTTGAACATTAAATGTTGAATTTTCAGCCATCAACTAGATTATACAATTAACATTTTACTATACTTCCTTGATCAAGTATATATTTATTCATCCCTCTATCCATCTTACTTTTTGATGCTTTTCAAAGTATACTGCCCTCTAAGGATTCAATATTTGTGTAACTTTTTTCCTTTTGAAGAGCAATTTACGTATAATGAAGTGCACAAATAGTGTCTTAAATGTACTACTTGATGAGTTTCATCGTGCATACACCTGTAAATTCCCACCTCACCCCTGTCCCAGAGGCAATACACTGTTCTGATTTTTTCCTACCGTAGATTAGTTTTGCTTCTTTTAGATCTCTATATAAATGGAATCATGTGTGACTTCCTCCATTCAGTATGATGTTTTTGAGAATCAGTCACATTGCATATAGCAATAGGTCATTCTTTTTTATAGCTGAGTAGTAGTCCATTTTGTGAATATACCAGTTTGTTTATCCATTCACTAGTTGAAGGATATTTGGGTTGTTTCCAGTTTGGGGTAATTATCAATAAACCCACTTTAAACTTTTGCATACAGGTTTTTGTATGAAAATAGATTTTTATTTCATCTTGGCTAAATACCTAGGGTTGGACTTTCTGGATCATAGAAAGTTGTATGTTGGGTTTATAAGAAATTACCAGACCTTTTTCAAAACGAATGGATCAGTTTACACGCCCCACAACAATGGGTGTAAATTTGGGAGTTCTGGTTGCTCTCCTTGTTTGTCAGCACTTGGTATTGTCAGTCTTTAATTTTAGCCATTCTGGTGAGGGTATGGTAATATCTCTATGTGGTTTTAATTTATATTTTCCTAGTGACTAATGATATTTTTCATGCGCTTATTAGCCATTATTATATTTCCCTCTGAAAAGTGTCTGTTTAAATCTCTTGTGGGTTAAATCTAAAGTAGGTTAAATCTAAAGTAGGTTGTCTTCCTGTTATGGAGTTCTTTATATATCTTGGATACCAGTCTTTTGTCAGCTAAATATTTTGTGAATATTCTCTCTCAGACTGTGGCTTGCCTGTTCATTTTATCAATGAGTGAATCTTTTGTTGAAGAAAAGTTTATAACTTCAATGAAATCTAGTTTATCCACGTTTTCCTTTATGACTGTTGCTTTCCATGTCCTAAGAAACTTTTGTCTACTACAAGTCACAAAGTAATTCCCCTGTATTTTCTTCTGAAAACTACTGTTTTAGCTTTTACATTTATTTAGGTCTATTTCAAATTTCATGTTTTTCCCATATGGATATTCAATTGTTCCAACCCCATTTGTTGAAAAGACTTTCCCTATTTTATTATTTTGTGTCTTTTTTACATATCAAATGACTGAATACGTGTGAGTCTATTTCTGGGCACTCTGTTCTATTTCACTGATATATTTATCAGTCTTTATGCCACCAAACTGTCATAATTACCATAACTTTATCTTAAGCCTGAAGTCAGGTTGTGTAAGTCCCCAACTTTGTTCTTTTTAAAGATTGTCTTAGGTATTCTAGGTCTTTTGTGTTTCCATATAAACTTGTCAATTTCTACCAAAAAAAAAGAGTGCTGAGATTATGGCCGGGGATTGTTAAATCTATAGATCAGTTTGGGGCGAATGGGCATCTTAACAATATTGAATCTTTCAATTCATGAATATGGTATTAATCTTTATTTAGTTCTTTCTCTTTTAATATTTTGTAGTTTTTAGTATAGCAGTCTTAACACTTCTGTTCTTGCATTTCTGTTAATTTTATTGCTAAGTATTTTGGTTTTTGGATACAATTTTGAATAGAGTTCATTTTCTAGTTGTTTGCTGCTAGTATTAAAAATTGATTAACCCAAAAACAAAAAACAAAAAAAAAATTTTTTTGAAAAAGAAAAATATTTTTTATTAATCTGTGACCTTGCTGAATTCATTGTTAGTTCTAGTAGTTTTATATTATAATCAATCCTGTCCTTTGTAAGCACAGATAGTTGTACTTCTTCCTTTCTGATCTTTGTCTTTTTTTTCTTTTTCTTGCCTTAATGCAATGCCTAGGACCTTCAGAACAGTGTTGAATTTAATTGGAAAAAGTGAACACGCTCTTGCCTTGTTCCCAGTCTTAGGGGAAAAGCATTCCATATGTCACTATTAAGTATGATGTTAGCTGTATGTATTTTATAGATGCCCTTATCAGATGAAGGAAGTTCCCTTCTACTCTTAGTTTGCTGAGAGTTTCTATCATGAGTGGATGTTGAATTTTGTCAAATGTGGTTTTTGATCTAGCAATCTTTAAAAATTGATTCCCTTTTATACACAAACTCTTCTCCCCTCCCTCCTCCTCCCACAAGCATTCTGCTATCCTTAATTAATTATATCTCTCTGTGTGGTTTTGTAAAGTTGTATTGTTTATGAATATGTATTTTTACATAAATATGTGTGTATATAAAAGTATCTTTATATATAAAAGCTCTTTTTATTAGCACTATGATTTTAAGGTCCCTCTGTGTTCTCTGGGTACACCTCATCGCACTGTTAGTGTCTTCATAGCACAGACACCCTGAGCGCTCCACACTGAGGCCCTGCGAACCAGGGTGTGGGGCAGTGAGTACAGAGTATGTTATCAGAAGTAACTGTAGAAAACTAGGTGAGTCACTGACTGATCAAATCAGTGGAAAGCGTGTGGGGTTAGAAGGTGGTCATGAGTCTAAATTCTCACTCTCCCCCTTACTCGCTGGGTGACCTTGCGGAGTTATTTACCTTCTCTGTGCTTCAGTTTCTTCTCAGAATGGGGGTGACACTTTCTGTGATTGCTGTGAAGATTATACAAGATAATGTGAAGGTGAAAATGCCTGGACTCTAATAGGCTGTCACAAAACAATTAAGTTTCCTTTTCTCCTCATGCCTGGTCCTGACAGGAAGGGTGGGTGAAGAATATGTGTGTGGTTATTTTACTGTGGCCCAAGCGTGCTCCACCCAGAAGGTCTCATTGTGCACCTGAAATTGGAGTTGTCAGTGCTAAGCTGTTGACTGTATATAGTGCCATGTTTAATACCAGTTTTCCTTTTTGCCCTCTGCAGGACACAGTGGCCATGGAGAGTATGCCTCTGCTCGGGTTCACCATTGCCCCGGAAAAGGAAGAGGGCAGCAATGAAGTAGGACCTGTTTTCCACCTTTACCACAAGAAAACCCTGTTTTATAGCTTCAGAGCAGAGGACACCAATTCAGCTCAGAGGTACCAAAATACCTCGTCCTGTATTTCTTGCCTCTCTTTCAGAAGGAAACAGGGTGTTCCCAGGACTTTGGCTTCTGTTCTTCTCCAGCCATTCTATCCCATTGAGTCCCTTTGGGCCACAACAGAACAGCGAACTCCCGATTCCCAGTTGTCTGATTCTTTTAAGTTTATGATGATCCATTCAGACAGGCATGCACTGATCCAGAAACTTTGCACTGTGTTACAGGCCTTTGCTAAATGCTGGGAAACAAATATGAATATGACATGGTTCCTGACCTTAGGCTAATGGTAATTTAGTTTAGTCACTTACAGGTTCTGTGACCAAAGTCACAGGCAGTCAAGACAACAGGTATCCCTCCTCTTCTGTTTTACAGGTGGATCGAGGCCATGGAAAATGCAAGTGTATTATAGCAGTTATCAAGCCTGTGGACTCAGAATAAACTCTTAGGTTGTTATGTGGACCTTTCCAGAAGCCAATCCATGTCTCCACTCAACTGGACACACATTGGATTCAGCATGGGGGCCTGATCTTTTCTGATGGAAGCCCCTCGCTCACACCTTCACATGTGGAATCCTTAAGGGATGTTTATGGACCGCCCCTTTTCTGTCTTCGTGTTTGCCACCCCACCCCGGCATAAACTATTTCCTTACGCAGCAGTGAGTTAAAACTTAGTAACATGAAGACGTGGGACCAATAGAAAAGTACATTTTAGAAATGCAGGCTTTTTAGTAGAAACAAGCTTTTTCAATTCTTACTCCTAGTAAATAAACATTGTCACCTTTCATATTGTTGATTTCGGTGCCTCAGGTGAAACAAGAAACAACCAGTAAATAACAGCTACTCTCATTGAAAGCACTTTATTGTTTTACTGAGCTACAACCTTCAATTTTATTTTTTCCAAGCGATCTCCAAGTGAGTCCTGTGGACTAATTTGCCACCAGTACTCGACAAGGGTGTACGGAAAATTGACTTGTGCAAAACTGGCTGTGGCGACACTCGGAATGGGGGTCCTCCTTACTGCAGATGGTTCTGCTCTGGATAGGAAGGAGACGACTTCCTCCTCCATTTGATCCTGTGAACCTGTATACTGACAGGACTTAGTAAAGGAGGACTCCCACCTTCCCATGGTGGTCCTCAACACTACACCAGTGCTGGAAGCTCGGCTGCTGACAGATCGGCCCCCACCCCGGAGGTCACTGCAAACCCTCCGAAGAGACAGGGTCTGCTTTATTTATTGTGTGCCTTCCTGAGTTTTACCCCACACGAGCTGACAGCGTTATGTTTATAAAAATCTGTTCTTATTTTTGACACGGTAATCTTGGCTGTATTACCGAAGCCTTGAGAGAGAGAAAAAGAGAGAAAAGAAGATGTGATCAGCAGGTGAATTTGTGGTCTTGGCCAATGGTTCTGAACACGTGCGAGAGCACAGAAGTAGTTGGATTGAAGATAACTCTCTGGGCTCCTGGGGCTCAGTCACCTCCCGCTGATGACTGCTGCTCATTATGCTGGAAGTATTTTTACATAAAACAAATTGGGGGTGGGGGGCGGGTGGGATTCCTTGTTATTCTCATCGAAATAAAAACAATCATATCATTTTCTGATATCCTGTCCCCATCCTCCTGCTGCCCTGCCCCCTAGAAAAAGGCATTTCCCGACAAACCTTTTGTAAAAAGTACTATCTCAAGGAGTAATTTACATTAAATATTTTCAGGGGAGTTTTGTTTTCTAGTTGGCTGTTCTTTAAAAACGTTTGAATTAAACAATTAATGATTCAAACTAAGTGATTGATTAGACAGGTCTTTTTATTAATTTTTGAAGGCTTAATTCCAATGGAAACATTTTTATCATCAGACATAATTAAATGTCTTTTTAGACCCTCTGAGCATTTTTTAAAATTTTTTAAATAAGTTTCAGGTATACAGAACAACATAATGGTTAGATATTTACAACCCTCACAAAGTGATAACCCCACCAAGTCTACTACCCATCTGACACCGTACATAGCTATTGCAGTACCACTGACTATATTCCCTATGCTGTACTTTATATCCCGGAACCGCACGCACGCGCGCACACACGCACGCACGTGCTCACGAGGTCCGACAATTAAGTTGGTGAACTCATGCTAGAAAAAGTGCTACATACCTCATTGCAGAATATCACTACAGTCCCCTTCGAAGTACTCCCCTTGGGAAGCTATGCACTGATGCCAGCACCTAGTACACCCTTCAAAGCAATTTTGGAACTCTTTCTGGAATGGACATCAGAGCTGTTGTCGTATTACCTACCCTTGATGTCCTGAATGTCATCCAAATATCTTCTTTTCAATATTTCCTTTATATTCGGGTAAAGACAGAAGTCATTGGGGGCCACATCAGGTGAGTGGGAAGGGTGTTCCAATAGTTACTTGTTTACTGGCTAAAAACTTCCTCACACACAGTCCCATGTGAGCTGGTGCATTATCGTGATGCAAGAGCCATGAATTGTTAGCAAAAACTTCAAGTCGTTTTCATCTTTTACACAGCCTTTTCAGCACTTCCAAATAGTAAACTTGGTTAACTGTCCAGTTGGTACAAATTCATAGTGAATAATCCCTCTGATATCAAAAAAGGTTAGCAACATCGTTTTGACTCTTGATGTGGATTGATGGAACTTTTTCGGTCGTAGAGAATTGGCTGACTTCCATTGTGCACTTTGACATTTTGTTTCAGGATTGTACTGGTACACCCATGTTTCATCGCCAGTGATAACACAGCCCAAAACTTCATCTTGCCTCTCCAAAAGGTCTTGGCAAACTTCGACTCTGCTTTTGTTTGTTGGTGAGCTCCTTTTTTGCACACACCTTGGGACCATTTTTGCACACACCTTTCTTATGCCAAGATTTTCAGTTAAGATTTTCCTAACTGTTTTTCTAATGATGTTTACTTGGTCTATTATGCTTCTCACAGCCGATGATTTTGACGCACAATAACGAATTTTTGCAATGTTTTCATCAATTCTGCTCATTAATAGCTGCCCTGACCTCGCCTCATCAGTGGCACATTCTTTCCCTTCAGAAAAACATTTAATCCATTTGTACACTGCCATTTTCTTCATGGCATTATCCCCATAAACTTGGACTAACATGTCCCTGATTTCACTTCCACTCTTACCGAGTTTAACAAGAACTTTAATGTTTGTTCATTGCTCTAATTCAAGCTCAGACACTCTTGCGACGGCACACAAAAACACGCAACAATAATGAATGCCACTCAGGAAGACACCGCCACACATCAACACAAACACAGCTGTGAGACACTGATATACTGAGGTTATGAAACCTTACCGAACTGTTTGTATGGTGCTGCCAATGTAAGTGCATGATGGCAAGTTCGTGAACTTAATTGGCAGACCTCATATATATAATACACATATATTATAATTGACATTCAATATTATTTTATGTTAGTTTCAGGTGTACAGCACAGTGGTTAAGCATTTATATAATTTATGAAGCAATGCCCCCTGATAAGTCCAGTACCTATCTGACACCCTACATAGTATTTAAACTTTATTGATTATATTCCCCATACTGTATTTCACATTCCTGTAACTATTTTGTGACTACCAATCTGTACTTCGTAATCCCTTCACCTTTCTTGCCCATCTCCCAATCCCCCTCCCATCTAGCAACCATCAGTTTGTTCTCTGTATCTATGAGTCTATTTGTTTTGTTTGCTCATTTATTCTGTTCTTTAAATTCCACATATACATAAGTGAGATCATATGGTATTTGTTTTTCTCGGTCTTACTGCACATAGCATAATGTCCTCTAGGTCCATTCATGTTGTTGCAAGTGGTAAGATTTCATTCTTTTTTATGGCAGAGTAATACTCCATTGTATAAATGTACCACAATTTCTTTATCAGTCTATTGATGGGCATTTCAGTTGTTTCCATACCTTGACTATTGTGAATAGTGCTGCAGTAAACGGGTGCATTTTTTTTTTTTTTTTTTTTGAATTAGTGTTTTGGATTTCTTTGGATAAATACCCAGGGTTGGCATTGCTGTGTCATAAATTCTGTTTTTAATTTTTTAAGGAACCTGCATACTGTTTTCTATAGTGGCTGCACCAATTTGCAATCCTACCAAGAGTGCACAAGTGTTCCCTTTTCTCCACATCCTTGCCAGCATTTGTTGTTTGTTGATTTTTCTTATGATAGCCATTCTGATAGGAGTGAGATGTTATCTCACTGTGGTTTTAATTTCCATTTCTCTGATGATCAGTGACATTGAGCATCTTTTCATATGTCTGTTGGCCATTTGTATGTCCTCTTTGGAGAGATGTCTATTCAGATCCTCCGCCCATTTTTTAATTGGATTGTTTTTTTGGTGTTGAGTTGTATGAGTTTTTAAATAAATTTTGGCTATTAACCCCTTATCAGATATATCATTGGCACATATCATCTCCCATTCAGTAGGATGTCCTTTTGTTTTGTTGATGGTTTCCTTTGCTGTGAAAAAGCTTTTTAGTTTGATGTAGTCACATTTGTTTATTTTTCCTTTTGTTTCCCTTGCCCAAGGAGATATATATCAGTAAAAATATTAGTAAGGGTAATATCTCAGAGTTTACTTCCTATATTTTCTTCTAGGAGTTTTATGGTTTTAGGTCTTACATTTAAGTATTTAATACATTTTTAGGTTATTCTTGTATATTCTGTAAGATGGTGGTTCCAGCTTCATTTTTTTTGCCTATATCTGTCCAGTTTTCCCAGGACCATTTATTAAATAGACTATCTTTACCCCAATGTAAGTCCTTGCTTCATTTGTTGTAAATGACCATATAGGTGTGGATTTATTTCTGGGCTCTCTATTCTGTTCCATTGATCTATGTGTCTGTTTCTATGCCAACACCATGCTGTTTTGATTAGCCTTGTAGTATAATCTGATATCAGGTAGCATGATACTTCCAGCTTGGTTCTTCTTTCTCAGGATTGCCATGGCTATTCGGGGTCTTTTATGGTTCCATATAAATTTTAGGATTATTTGTTCTAGTTCTGTGAAAAATGCCATTGGTATTTTGATAGGGATTGCTTTGAATCTATATATTGCTTTGGGTAGTATGGACACTTTAACTATGTTAATTTTTCCTATCCATGAGCATATTATATATTTCCATTTATTTGTATCTTCTTTAATTTCTCTCTTCAATGTCTTATAATTTTCTGAGTACAATTCTTTGACTTCCTTGGTTAAATTTATTTCTAAGTATTTTTTTTTATGCAATTGTAGATGGGATTGTTTTCTTAATTGCTCTTTCTGATAGTTTGTTATTGGTGTATAAAAATGCAACTGATTTCTGATTAATTTTGTATCCTAGTACCTTACTAAATTCATTTATCAGTTCTAATAGTTTTTTGGTAGAATCTTTGGGTTTCTCTCTGTATGTCATACCATCTACAAATAATGACAATTTTACTTCTTTCCTATTTGGATGTCTTTTATTTCTTTTTTTGTCTGATTGCTCTGGCTAGAACTTCCAGTACTATGTTGAATAAAAGTGGTGAAAGCAGGCATCCTTGTCTTGTTCCTGATCTTAAGAAAAATGCTTTTAGCTTTTCCCCATATTATCTGTGGGTTTGTCATATGTGGCCTTTATTATGTTGAGATGTTTTTATTTCCACTTTCCTGAGAGTTTTTATTATAAATGGATGCTGGATTTTGTCAAATGCTTTTTGTGCATCAATTGATAGGACCATATGATTTTTATTTTTCATTTTGTTTATGTGGTGTATCAAGATAATTGATTTGTGGATATTGAACCAACCTTGCATACAGGAGTGAATCCCACTTGATAGTGGTGTATGATCTTTTTAATGTATTGCTGAATTCAGTTTGCTGATATTTTGTTGAGGATCTTTGCATCTATATTCATTAGGGATGTAGACCTATAGTTTTTTTTGTTATGTCTTTGGTTGGGATCAGGGTAATGGTGGCCTCATAAAATGAGCTTGGGAGCCTTCCTTCCTCCGGGATTTTTTGGGAATAGTTTGAGGAGAATAGCTGTTAATTCTTTTTTGAATGTTTGGTAAAATTCACCTGTGAAGCCATCTGGTCCAGGACTTTTGTTTTTAGCTTGTTGATTACTGATTCAATTTCGTTGGTAGTAATTGGTCTGTTCAGATTTTCTGTTTCTTCTTGATTCAGCCTTGGAAGATTGTATGCTTCTAGGAATTTATCCATTTCTTTCAGATTGTCCAATTTGTTGGCGTGTAGTTACTCATGACCCTCTGAGCATTTGAATAGTCCCACAGACTTTAGCACCAGGCAGTCAGGATTTCCCCAACCTGCCACCTGCCACCACCCGTTGTCAGTGTTTGAACTCCAGGTAGGATTATGTGTAAGTCATTTGAAGGCCTCTTACCGTACAACATCCTATTTCTGATATTGTGTAAAGAAGAGGTAATAAGGCTTTTATTTCTCAGTGAATAGTTACCAAAACACAAACAAACAAACAAACAAAAAAAAGCCCTGGGTTGTAGATCAAACACACTGGATAGGTGTTGTAGAAGGAAGTGGCAGGGGCCAGCAAGATCTTCCATGGCTTGTGTGTGACTGGGCAAGGACCTACCTGGTTTTCCCTGACCTTATCTTTACCTGTCCTTCACATGGTTCTTTGTGTACTTGTGTCAGCTGATTTCTACTGACCAACGTTGCTAGTTTCTTCTCCGCCCTTCTCTGTCAGGCCCATTTTACATGTCTGTCACCCAGCTGTCCATGGGGCCTGGATGAAGTAACTTAGATGAAGCTGCCCAATTGGCTTAACCGTGCTCTTTCCCAGTGGACCCAGAGGCTGGAGAAATGACCAGCTTTGTTACCCCAGGTAGCAACACTGCCCAGGACCCCCATAGTATCTGCTTTGCCCCGTTCCCCAGGCAGAGCAGCGCCTTCACTGTGCACCTCCAGCAAAAGCTGTTTCTCAGGAGGAAGCAGTACTCTGCCTCGCTGTAGCTCACATTAGACCTTGGGCCCTGGGCAAGTCACTCACCTCAGAAGCTCTGTGCCTCAGTGCCTTCATCTGTCACCTGGAGACCATTCCCACTTCCCAAAGAGTTCAGGGAATCAAGTGCAAACCAACCATTTGTGTAAATGGACTAAGACCATAAACCTGTGGGGAAGGGCACAGCATTGTTATAGAAAGAGAAAATAAAGACATGGGCCCTGCTCTGTGGCAACAGAAAATGAAGACATGTAAAAAAAAAACAACCTTCCTTATCCATTAAAATGTCAAGAAAGACAAAGCAGGCCTGAAGAGGGCCTGGCTTGGGCAGGCTGAGTCCTTTCATCATTGGTCTTTTCTCCCCTCCATTTGTTTTCAGTGGCCTCTCCGTGAGCTCTTCATACGTGGATCAGGAAAACACAGACCTCTGCAGGTTTGCCCTCTGCCTGCTTCTCAGAATCAATAAAATGATAAAACTCAGGGTTTTACTAAAAGCCGGCAGCACTTAACATTATGCTGGTGCCACACCTTCGCTGCAGACTGAGTATGTTTTTCCAGCCTACATCGGTCTTATTAATTAGGAAGAATTATTACTAATACAAAGCACATTAGAAACACAGTGGTGTCCAAGGAAATTGGTTGAGCCCCTGGGTCCTAATAATTCTTTTACATATCAGAAACATGCTCTGAGTTGCTCTGGTCAGGCTGACAGACTGACCGCTCATCTCCCTTGGATCCAGCCTAGTCCCGTGTGCAGGTGTGGAGTGAGGGCCTGAGGCACAGGCTGACCTGCGCGCATGCACCGTGCAAGCCAGTGCCGAGGACCCCGGCTGCCCGGCTACAGCCACTGAAGGGTAATATTATTGTCCTTTCTTCGTCTACTCCAGTTTTTCATTTGATGACAATGTAAATGTCATCGCTGAACACTGAAGCCCTAAATGGAGACTGAAGCCACCTGGGCTAGGAATGGCCAGAATAGAGCCCAAGGTTTTTTCTGCTACAGGTCAAAGTAACAACATGCTGGAATATTCTGTGAATTGATTCAGCCTGTGATGTGCACCTTCTGGGATCAGGTAAGCTTCTGTGCTTCCATGCATTAATGGTCAGTTGAGAGATGTGTCCACACTAAGATGTATGTTTTCAAGAGCAAATAAAAGGAAACCAACTTCACACTGGCTTAAACAATTAGGAAATTAGCTCGATAAGAGGAGGTGCAAAAGCAGGGCAGGTTCAGGGTTAGAGTATCCTGAAGAACCAAGCTCTTTGGGTATCTCTGACCTGCTGTCCATTGTCAGCTTGATGCCTGGGCTGGTTCCCGAGGCTGGTCAGTGGCTGCCACCATGGAGGGAGAGCTTGACTTCCTGTGGCTAGCTGTTTCTTCTTCCACACCACACTTATTCCTGTCCTCTCCTGAGCTGGTCAGTGGAAAGGGGCCCACTGTGACTGGCACAGACCAGTCAGTTGGGTGGCGGGAGTGGGATGGCTACTGGGGATTCACTCAGTGTCCGCCCTCTGGACCACATCTGGAAAGAGCATGGTTTGGATTAGTGTAGTGAAAGGGCTGTGCCTTGCCATGGATTTGGGGGATGATCTGTGACAAAATAACTTACAGGCCAACTATTTGGGCATCTATCATATACTTTTGCTAAATGTTACTATAAGTGGTATTGGGAGGCTGGTTTGATATTATTGATCTTTTAAGCCCCTAATCTAACAGAGTTGTTGAATCAGCAGACAAACAATAGTGACCTCTCACGGGATCCTAGACCTTTCTGTGATTAGCAAGAAATAATGGCAAGCATCTCAGCATGAAGTGCTCTAAGCACCTTATCACTGTTACTTCATTTAATTTCCCCAGGACCTGCTGAGTCCTATTATTATCCCCATTTTGCAGATGAGGAAACGGGGGGTTAGAAACATTAGGTCACTTGCCCAGGATCCCCTTCTCAGTAGGTATGGAGTAGGGCCCAGTGTCTACAAGTGCCCCAGCAGACTGTGCAGGTTGGTTATCTGGGGTTGGGTCTGGGGAATTTCATAGAAGAGGTGGTAGTTCAGCTGCACCTTGAGTAAAAGCTTAGCTCAGTCATGGGCAATGATCTCAGCTTGTCACCAGACTGGGAATCTGGTAGAAGTGCCAATTACAGGGTGTATCTGCAGTGTATATTCAGATCTTGGCTCAAGAAAAGTGAGATCCAAGAATGTCTGAAATGACATAGGCATGAGAGCTGGTGCTCGTATCACCACACAGGATTGCAAGACACTTCTTAGAATTCGACACAATGCCAAGCATTGTAAGGAGAAATACATGGCCAAAGCAGTGAACATTTGAGGAGGAAACCAGCCTGAGTCAGACACAGGAATATCACAAAGGTGGTGCCCAACCAGTAAAACACCCCTTTCCACAGAACTCTTCATTGGAGAAGCTTAATGAGCTCTTGGCCACCGTTATAATGTCCTGGTGATCACGGGAGAGACTCTGCAGAACAAGTTCTCTACATAGTCTTGATCTGTTCCTTGTACAGATAATTTGATGATGTCTTACAGGAAAGGACATTCATTCTGTGTTGACAAAGCAGCACAATAGGCCTCTAATCATCTTTCAAGGATGCTGTTGTAAGGGAGCCAGTGTGCAATGGCCACACCTCCCAGGTGAGAGCAGCTTATACAAAATCAAATCTGTATTAAGAAAGCACTATAAACAACTTTTTTAGCCTTGTTTTCTCAAATTCTGAGAGTGGGTCACAACCAGCGCCCCCCCCCCACAAACCCCCCACTGAAGAGAACAGAGCAGCAGAATATATATCCATCATTCTTAAGGACTATTTTGTGACATTTTTGTTTCAATCGTGTGTATATACACACACATATGATATACTGATTGATGTAAAATGTATTTGTACTTAGATTGTGGTCAAAAAACTTATTTAAACAACTAGCTTGAGTATCAGGTAAGAAAATAAAGCACAAAGTTGCAGTAACACACATAATAAGCCAGAACAAAAGACTTTATTAAGGTCACATTCAAATGTAATGATGTATTTCCAGTTTTATTTTTTGAATGCTTCAAAAATATTGCAAAGGGGAAAAAAGCGTAAGATTCAAGGTAAAGCTACACAAATTCTTTTGATCAAGAAATGGATACTATAGCAATTAAAAATAGGAAAACCCTACCATCAATATAAATTATAAAATTCTCCAGGGGCTAAGAATTGCAAATATTAAACAGAGCTTTAAAATAACACATTTTATGCCAGGATCTCCAATAGCGTATTTTCAACAATGACTACTACTATGGTTTATATAAAGATTTCCAACTAAAGTGCAAACTGCCCTAAATAACCTCAACGTCTCTTCAAAATTGGGATCTCACCTTCAAAGTACAATTCACATTCTCTCCAAAAGTGGACTCAGAGGGAAGTTCATCTAATACCCTCAACAGTTGTGTCCCAAAATCTGTCTTCTGGTAAATTGTAGGCAATAAGCCATGAGTTCCTTAAAATTCTTAAGTAGCAGATATGAGCAGTATATCAGGATTTAAAAGAACTGCCATCTCCAGTTCTTCAAATGTGTGGCCCTTCAAATCCAATGACATACTTAACCCCTAACAATACCAAACTAAAATTCATGAATGTGTAATGGAGCTGCCATGCTGTGAGAAAGCATACATGAAAAAATAAATTATCTCTTGATTGCTATAGTAATTGACTATGCCCCAAAGCATGACAGTTGATTATTCTAACATGTATAATTATGCAAGTTATTATAGGCATAGATTAGGCAGCTCTTTTAAAGATACAGCTACAACATGTCAGTGTGACCCTGAATCTTACTTTATGGGGCAAGATGAAAAATGACCATTAGTTTACACTACAGCAATTTGACTAAATCTCAAACTTTCACCCTACTCAACAAAGATCTTCTATTTTTACAATTATCAAGATACCACTGTCTCATCCTATGGGTCCATTCCTTGCTACATCCGATCAGAAATATATCCCCTCCTGACAAAAGAAGTGAGGAAAACAGCCTTTTAAATATCATTTTTAAAAAGTTCCCCCCCCCAAATGTCCCTTGATGATGTAAAGCTTTGTGAAAAATTTTAAAAGTCATTTTCCTCTTGGGAAAACTAAAAGGATAAAACTTGTAATAAATGATATAACATACTGTTTTTTGACAAGTTCTCTTTGGGAGAAAAATCACGGTAAAACATTTGCTAAATAGCATATTTCAGATTTATAAACTTAACATTGTGCATTAAACATTTAAAGTTTATTATATAATTTAATAATTATAAGTTGTGTAATGATTTATATAATTATAAACTATTACATAATTTAAGGTGTTCAATTCAGGGTTTCAAAGTCAAGTTTTGAGCTCTGTGGTTCAGCAGCCTTTGTGAATGCCTCATTTTCCCACTTACAGAAATGCTCACCCATGCTTCCTTCCACACTCACCCACCCTGGTAAGTGGTGCAGCTTCAAGTGACCTTGGAGCAAACCGGGGAGTTAGAGCTCTTGTCCAGAGTCTCACAAACGGTTAATGGAAAATCTGGAATGTGGCGAGACATTAAGGGTGCTCTCCGCTCTGCCACCACCACCCTCCTCAGCTGAAAGGTTAATTTTCATTGATTCTGGAAAGACTGCTGATTGAAACCTGATACACTGTTGACTGATACTGACTTTCCTAATACAGAGAAATGCTGATTACCTAAGTCATAACCAAAACATTTATGAAGAAATCAAATTTCAGGTTGAAACTTCAGAAAACACATTTATTTCCAAGATTAATTAGCTGGAAAGAAAGGTTAGTATGATCACTTTGTTTCCTGGTGTTAGAAATTTTCAGTCGACTCCATTGGAATAAGGGAGAGTAAGTGGCTGAATGTTGTACATGTAAGCCTATGAAAATGCTAAAGGACTTGGGAACACCCAGGGACCATTTTAGCCATGTGTGGGGACAGAGCCAGGACTGCAGTTTCCAGGCTCTCGCCCTCATGTGGAAAGGTGCTCACTCGGGTAGTAAATGGCCATCAACTGTGATTGAATGGCTATCAGCTGTGGCTAGTTGGCCATCAGCTATAACCAGTGAGCCATTGGCCACTAATTAACTGCTGAGGCTACGCTAGCAGGAAATGGGGGCTAGCAAGATGGTGGCTGAGCTAGCAAGCGCGGATTGCAGTTAGCAGGGCGGATTGCAGCTAACAAGTGAGGTTGGTTGGCAGAGAAGCGGATGGCGGGTTGCGGATCGTGTGGCTCCTGCCTCCTGTCTCCAACCAGCCACCAGCGAGACTATAGTGGTATGACTCCCCTACCTATGGCTCCGTGGGTGTTCCTTTTTGGCCTCACCATGTCCTGCGTTATGTGGGGAGCGGGACCAGAGACCCCGCATGGCACCCTGCATGACACCGTGACTGCAGGCTTGGCATAGTACTAAGCACTAGACTCATGGTTATTTACTTGTAGGAGCTCACACCCTGAGAAGTCAAATACAAACGCTCTCTGCGAGGGTGACTTCTGAGTTGGGGTTTGACATACACGGAGGGAGTTGCCTTACAGAAAAAGGGGGTTGGAGAAGCCCCTGGAGGCAGAGAGCAGAATGAGTGAGCTGTGTGAGAATGAGTAGGACACCATGCAATGAGTTCAGGGAATGGGGTAGTTCCGAACTGCCAAAGTGCAGGGAGAAGTCATAAAAGCAGATGACACAAGAAAGGCTATTTGGGGCCAGGTCATTCAGGGCTATTGCACTTAATCCCGTAGTTACCAGGAAAAAGTGGGAGCCTTCAGATGCTTTAAAAAATAGGTGACAAGAACAGATCTTTTTTTTTTTTTTAAAGATTTTATTGGGGAAGGGGAACAGGACTTTATTGGGGAACAGTGTGTACTTCCAGGACTTTTTTCCAAGTCAAGTTGTTATCCTTCAGTCTTAGTTGTGGAGGGCGCAGCTCAGCTCCAAGTCCAGTTGCCGTTGTTAGTTGCAGGGGGCGCAGCCCCCCATCCCTTGCGGGAGTCGAACCAGCAACCTTGAGGTAGAGAGGACGCACTCCAACCAACTGAGCCATCTGGGAGCTTAGCGGCAGCTCAGCTTAAGGTGCCATGTTCAATCCTAGTTGCAGGGGGCACTGCCCACCATCCCTTGCAGAACTCGAGGAATTGAACTGGAACCTTGTGGTTGAGAGCCCACTGGCCCATGTGGGAATCGAACCGGCAGCCTTCGGAGTTAGGAGCACGGAGCCCTAACCACCTGAGCCACCGGGATGGCCCAGATCTAAGTTTTAGAAAGAAGATTCAGGTCCTCATTTTAGACTCATTGAACACGTGACCTAGAATCTGTTGTCAAAGATGGCCACCACAATAGATTCCCCCCCCCTCCCCCCGGCATGTTCTTCTTACAATATGACTTTGACACTTCCCGTGAGTAGTGGAGTATACATCCCTTCCCCTTGAACCCGGACAGACCTTTGTGACAGCTCAGTAGGTAGCAAACAGAGGAAGTGACTCTGTAAAATGCCACTCTGTTCTCTTGTGACTCTCGTTTTTGGAATGCATCCACCATGCTACAAGGAAGCCCAAGTCACGTGGAGAGGCCACGTGTCAGCGTTCATGCTACCAGCCAGCATCAACCACGAGACATACACGGGGGCCTTTCAGATGACTCCAGCTCCAGCCACTGACTGCAGTGAGAGGCAGAGAGAAGCGCCTATCCGAGCCCCCTAGGACTGCAAGCTAATGATCGTTGGGTTTTAAGTCACTGGGTTTGGATGGTTAGTTATGCAGTGATAAACAGGAAACATGCATTTCTTGGCTCCCTCCCAAATCCCACTAAAAGGACAGTAAATAAAGATATAAAGGACAAAGAATGCAAGCGGAGGCAGAGCATATGGAAACTGTCAACTCATTTTTGGACCACATAACTGGCAGCTGGCTTGGCAGAGCAGAAAGCTAACAGCAAAGTCACGGCAGGGAAGGATGCCGGTGAGACACGAGTGCCCCTGTCCCTGGAGGCACGCGTGTCTGGGAAGCCCGAGGTGGGACTGAAGACAGGAGGACCAGCTGCGAGTCTCAGTAAGTAGTCACGAGTCCCTCATGTCTCCTAACCCCACCCTATGCAGACAAGTGACTGTCCTTCCCCACACTGGCAGGAGACAGGAGTTTTATTCTCTGGTAACAAGAACTAGAAAAGGAACAGGTCCACACCCCCAACACACATATACTTACTCTCTCTGGATTCAGCCTCTAGACATGGACTATTTCCTACCTGCGAAGTTCCCTTTCTATGACAGATGAAAATGTATGCTCAATAGAAGGAATCAGAATTCTTCCAGAGTTTGTTTTTATTGGAAGACTACCACTGAATGATGCTCTAATCTCAAGGTGGCTGGAAAGACCCACTATGAAGGACTTTGAATGGCCCTGGCTCAGGGGTTTGGATTTTATCTGGTCAGAGGTTCCAAACTGGTTGAGGTCCAGAACCATGCTTAAGAGATGCTGCTTGGCCTGCATAGTTTAAAAACTATTTATCAATTGCCAACATTTTAAAGTTAAGAGATTTCACATGTACAAATCTGATTTCTGGCTTCTCTTGAGAAATCCAAAGATACGTCATCTCTGGGCTACATTCCAGGTGCTGATGAGGGGCTGTCCCTGTAAGTAGATAGTGAGCTCCCCGGGTGTCACTACCACCATGTAACATACTAATGGTGTTTGTGTCAGTTTCCCAAGCTCCCTTTAGATACCTGCCCAACTTCACCTCCCACCGCCCCCACACCTTACTCTTGAGTTTTCACTTCAGCCCTAAGCAATGTATGCAGAACCATTCAAGAACTTGATAAATAGAAGAGGAACGGCTCCGTTTCAGAACTCAAGCAGCAGGAGGGAGGGAAGAGGAGGCAGCTAGTATGAGACTGGTTAGGGAGGTCAGGAAACCATTGCAGTGGGAAAGAGATAAGACCTACACTAGGGAAGGATGTGGGAGAGGCCAAATGTTGAGGGAGAACCAAGAGGCTTTGGAATTGTTTAGACCTCAGTCCTGACAATGTACCTAGAACCTCTTCATGGCCAGAAGCCGTCTCTCCCCAAGGCTGTGGGGTTGAAATAATGTCTTCTTTAAGAAACTCAACAAAACTCAAGAAATGCCACTATTTAACTTTTAGACTTCTCAAGTGAAAGGCTGGCAGTACCCAAGTGGCTGCTGGGCTAGGAAAGAATTACCAAGCCTTAAGACAGAGTACCTAATTAGGTGACATTTAAAAGACATCCCTCTGAGCAACCCATATTCTACAACAGGGGACTGAGCACAGGTGCATTTTTTTTGAGAAGATAATCTAATTTTCCATCATGCTCCAAGACAAATGGGCCAAGTATAACTTAGAAATAACACCTTTTCAAGGCCCAGGAAAGCCCAGGTCAGAAACTAAAGGGCATGACTCTGAGTAAAAGCCATTCTGGAAGCGGCTGTGTTCCTGTATGACCAACCCACCACAGGGTCAATCTTTATCTTTCCTTTCTGGAAAGAACAAGGGTCATTTATAAAGAAGTCAAGACTTCCTTAAGTAGCCTTCTACTGTGATAGCACTTGACTTTGACAGAATCACGGAAGTGAGCAGAAGAGAAGAAATAAACAGAAATAACTATTAATAAATGTTCCACAACTCGCTAGCCATGTGACCTTGGAAAAGTCATCCTCCCTGTTTATCAGCCTCTTCAACTGTAAAAACAAGTTAATATAAATAATTGTGAAGATTAAACAGCATAGTGAGTAGTATAAGGAATGTGCAATCTGGTATTCTGCAATTACATCTGTTCAGATTCCACATTCCTAAAAAATAAGGCTAATAATTATATGAATTTTAAATATTTTATAAACATGCCATAATTACATAAAAGACAGAAGTTTCATAAAATATTAGTATACACAGTAATAAAGCAAAGCTATAAAAGAAAAATGGATACAAAGATGTACATAAATACTTATGAATGTAATTATTAAGCCTTTCTATTCTATGAAAATAAAAGGAAAACCATTTTTTATACTATCACAAAAGCAGTACCCTTACTACTAAAAAATCCTCTGCTTGGTAACAGTCATTTGAAAATTTTAGCACATCTATAACTATTGTTTAATCAAAATTTGATTTTGACTCAACATTTATCATTTAAATGTATATTTAAAATAACCTTGGATGGCAAAAAACTGTTTACTCTGTGATAGGTACAAAAGGAAACTGCATGATCCAGTTCCTGCTCTCAGAAAACTCAAAGACAAGTCAATTAATGATTGACTGCAAAATAGATTGGTTAAGTGTGTGTGGGGGGGAAACCTGCCCAGAGGACCACAGAGGGCAGAGGGAACATCTGGGTCTCATCCACAGAGCACTGTGCCCAGAGCTACAAGCCCCAGGCTTGCATCCCAGCTCAAGGAAGTCACCAAACCTTGTTTTCATTGAGTCCATCTGAAAAAATGGGACGATGATATGAATTTTGTTCACCATGTACTGCTGCTGGGAAAAACATTCATTCAATAAATGCCTACTCCATATCCACTCTGTACTAGGTACTGTGCATGTTTCAAGGGCTGAGACAGAGAGGATCAAGGCACGTCTCCATATAGGACTCACAGTCTGGGTAAGTTCCAAGATGACCAATGCACACACAGGACTGGGAACTGCTAGATACAGCATCACTACCTGTGGCTTTGTCTTCAGGCAAAGTCAGAGTTAAAAAGAAAAATTCTTCTAACCTGCATTTCAAAAGGTGAAACAAAAAATTTTGTCTGATTTTTTTGCCAGTTAATTATTTTTGGAATTAAATCAGTGGTTCAGGCGTATAGGGTGCAGCAGAATTCTCTGTGATGCTCAGTAGAAGTGCTGGTGCCAGGCCCCACCCAAAGCTTACTGCTTCAGAACCACTGGGGGCCTGGGAGCTCTGAAGTACATCCCCCAGTCAAGGACCCTTTATTTTAAAGGCTGATAAAACAATGTTAAAAGAACCATTAATTCAAATGTGGATACTTCTTATTAATAGACAAAGAAAGAAAAGTATAGCCAGTATAATACAACTTGGGTATTTTTTGTGATTATAAAATCCAAGTGTCACAAAGCCACTTAAAGAGTTCTTACTAAAAAGACTTCTAGCAAAAACACAATGCAGCAAAAAAATGGCACTATGGCAGTGCTGACCTCAGCTGCAGAGGCTTCTTACCTGCTGATATTATTTGCAATCTGTGTGTACATGTGCATCTGTTTTAAGAGAAAGAAAAGCCACTCAAGCAGGTTAAGATTATGAACCCTTGCTACTACTTTTAATATTAAACTAATCTTTAACTGAGAATTTACTGAATACTATTATAAACAGGGTAGACTGATACAACATAGTTTAGAGCATAAACCTTAACATCAAAAGGCCTAGATCAGAGCCCTGGCTTCATTTACACCTATAGCATTGGGCAGGTTGCCTAACTTATCTGAACCTCAGTTCTGCACCTCAGTAAAATGGAAATAACAGTGTCTTGTTCAGAGATGCTGAGTATTAAATGAAGAAAATTAAGAAAACTATAAGCAATCATAGAAACACTGTTTAGTATTTATTTCAAAATCTAGTACAACCGTAGTGTTTGCAAATAACCCCAAAACTCATTGATGTGTGAATTTTTATACTATGTCTAGAAGCAATATTTAACATTAAAAACTTAATTTTTGAAAAAATTCCACAATTGCAAAGCAGTCCATGTACCATCAAAATACTGTTACCTTAGGCACATCACTCAATCTTTCTGGTTCTCACAACGTCTCCTGTAAAATCTTCCTGACATAAGAGGATTTGATTTTCATCTCCTGGGGTCCCTTCCAGCTTCAGGATGTGTAGTTAGTTCACCATGACATTACAAAATTTAACTCTTGTCCCTACTTACATCCTTGTAAGGTGAGAACCAGGAAGAAGGGGAAATAGGTGGTTAAAGCATTTCTTGTCAAATAGAAATAATGTAAGATAATGGACAAAATACTCAAAGTTTGGGTCACCCTGATAAAACCCCAAATGGCTACTGTTTAAGGAAAACGATTAACCTATCCATTTTGGAGTCAGTACTCATTCATAATAAAAAGACAGTGCAGGGGAAAAAAACAATTAGCAGAGGATCTTTGGCCTACAAAGCATGGTGATTAAGGAGAGTCTAGCCTAAACACTTCAGGGCATCTAGAATAGCAGTCTGCACCTTCCAAAGCAAGTCAAAACCATAACTTAAAAGATAAGTATCTAAGGAAAACCTATAATCTAAGATTCAACAGAAGCAATTTTCTTTATATATTAAGCAATTTTGCAGAGAGTCTCTTTATATGTATTTCTGTATCACTATTTAGTAGTTCTAAATCTCGAGGGGGAGGCATGGACTTACGATTTGGATACATTCACTAAAAGACCATAAAAAGGTTTGGAGAGTTTCAACACTTAACCTGATACTAGAAACTGGCGCAGCCTCGGACCTTTAAAACATAAGTAAAATACCATCTGTACTGAGTAGAGCCCAAACAATTTAATACCTACCTAATAAACCACCCCTTTCCGACCTACAGGCGCTCCGGTGTGTGACAGCAATCAACAAACTGCAATTCTTCAACCAACAAACACAAAGGCTTCAGCTCGGCAGGAGGCCGGGGTGGAGGGTCACTGAGAGAACACAATCCCAGCCTAGCCTCGAGGAGTTCGCAGTCCCCTGGGAGGAGCGGGCTTGCTTCCGAATAACGGTGCTCGGAGTCCCCAGGTTTTTCCATCGATCGACCCACCCTTTATCCCGAGAACAGTGGCGGCAGCACCATTTAAATTCCATGTCTTCTGACAGCTGTGCCGGCCGCGTCCCAGCCTGAGGCCCTCCAAGCAGACAGCGCGGACATCACTGCCACCGCCCGCCGCCGCCGCCGCCGCCGGGCCCGAGGGCCGCGAGGGGCCGGATGGAGCAGCGCCGGCCGCGGCGTTCAGGGCACGCGCGCGCGCGCGCGTGCGGTGCGGCTCAGCCAATCGCGAGCTCGCCCGCCCCCCGCGGCCGCGGCGAGGCTGGCGCAGGGAAGAGGAAGAAGAACATTCGCCCTCCTCCTACCAGCGCGCGGGCGGCGGCGGCGGCGGCACCGGGGTCACGAACTCTGACCTTTCACTGACAAAAACAATAACAAACCCCCCCTTCCCCGCGACCCCAGCGGTGCCCCCGGGCCCGCCCCCGCTCCCACCTCGGCGTCTCGTCTCTCGCCCGCTGCCCTGCGAGCCTGCGGCCCCGGGGCTCCCGCCATCCGCTAACGCCGGGAGCCCGGCCTCCCCGCGCCCTGCCCTCCGCGCCGGGGGCCGCCCGCCGCAGACACGGGACCTGCTTTGAGGCCGCTTTGGCGCCAAATCCCGAGGTAAAATTGAAAAAGGGCCCGGGCGGGCTCGGGCCGGCGTTGGAGGGGGCGGGCCTGGCGCGCGGACATGGAGGCGCCGTGGCGGCGGCTGAACCCGACCCTTTTACCTTTGCCACGGGGCGGTGGCGGCGGCGCCGGACGCTTTGCATAGTGGGCCGGGCCGCTCCCCTCCCCTCCCTGCCCGCGCCGGGCGAAGTGAGCCGGCTCCCTCTGACCGGCCGGGCCGGCGTGAGGGTGGGGGCGGAGGGGGAATGGCCGCGGCCCCGCCTCACAGTTGGCCCTTCGCCAGCGCCGCCATTTTGTTCTCGACGGAGATGGTTCTGGCTGGGTTGGGCTCTCCTCCTCCTCCTTCTCAGTTTCCTCCTCCCTGCAGTCCCTCCTTCCCTCACTTCTCGTCCCTCCGCTTTCTGTGTGTCGTTGGCGGCGGCCGCGGCCCAACCACCGTTTTTTCTGAAAAGGAGGGTGGAGGAAAAAGAGGAAGGCGGGTACGAGGCGCGACCTTGTGAGCGACGGCTGGGCCAACCAATTGGTACTCTGCTGTGGCCTGCGGCTCCGCCCCCCACCCCAAGTTCTGTTGATTGGCTCGGGCAGCAGAGGGCGGTCCCCACGGGGCGCAGATCGGAGACTCGGGTGCGGCGTGCGGCCCAGGACGCTGGGGGCGGGGCGCGCGGGGGCGCGGCAGAAGTGAATCTGGGGCGCGCAGGGCGCTGTGAAGGTCCGAGCGGCTTCTTTTGACCTGGAATGCGTCCCAAATGAGTATTGTAGAACAATAGTAATAAAGGTGACGAAGCAGCTTGAATCCACGGCCCTGGCCCGTGGGAAGGGCTTTTCGGAATCGACAGCTTTCAGGGCTCCTGTCCGTATTTACGGCGCGACCGCGGGCGAATCCTATTTCTGAAGCTCGGTTTCATAGATTGTAAAATGGGGAGAATGAGCCTTCTTGCTAGGCCGGACCTCCCTTCCCAGGATTGTCTGAGGGTCTTTACTCAGAAAATGGAGTCCAGGCTACTTTATGAACCTCAAAAGTAATGTAAAAATGGTGTTATTGTTGAAAATCGGATGTAGAAGCAGGAGTAGAAAGTTTGAGGGTTTGAGAGAACAGAGGTGAATCTGAGGTAATTCTCTTCTCATTCGTTGATTAAATGATTATTTGCTTTGGGGCACTGGCGATACTTCCAGAGAACCAGCTAGAGAAGGCCCTTGTCCTGAGACTAGAGGTGGAGGTGAGTAGACAGAGATGATTTCAGAGAGTGGTGAATTCCAGGAAAGAAATGAAATGAACCTGGATGATGTGTAAAGCCTGAGGAGACTCATTTAGATTGGAAGGTCAGGAATGGCCTCTTGGAGAAGGTCATGTTTGAACGGAGGAACCCAAGGAAGGAATAGTCTTCCTTAGAACCACAGTGTAAAGGCCCAGGAGGGAAAGCGTTTCCTACGATTGAGAACAGGACAGTTGTGACTGGAGAGTGGTTGGAACTAGTGCATCGTCCTTTCCATTGTCCCACTCTAATTCCAGGCTAAAGCCTGAAATATGACAAAGGTAATAGAGAATAAATCTTCATCTTAATAATAGAAATGAAAGATGAGTCAAGCAAAATATACCCATCAAATGAATTACTGATGAATATGTGACTTGAGGGAAAAGCCTCAGAAAATCACTTTACTTCCCGATTCAAATCCCTTGTCAGCCCCTCATAGCCATCTTCAATTCGTCAAATATTTGCTGAACCCCACTAAGGTATTATCCTGGGCATTAGGTGCTAGGCTGGAAATACAGAGATGACTAAGACACTGATGGCTGTCCCCAGTATATGTAAATGTGGGTCTTTATACATGAGTTCTGTTCCGTACAGACATACAGTGTTTTAGTCTGAAGCTAATTAGTGTTGTGGTTAACAGTGCCAACATTTACTAGTTGTGTGGCTTTGGGTAAGTTCCTTAACCTTTCTGAGCCTCAGTGTCCTCATCTGGACAATAATAGAACCTTCCTTCTAGAATTGATTATTGAATGAGTTAGTTAAATAAAGAGTTTAGCAAAGTGCCTGGCACTTAGTAATATTCATAACTGGAGTTATTGTTATCATTATGAAGCACCAGTTGTCTGGTAAAGACATTGGACTAGTGAAATGGTTAAATGAAATTTCTAGGCAGTGTGGCGTAGGGGCAAAACGCTGGATTAGATTACTGGGGTTCTAATTTTGGCTCTTCTTCTTTCTGATAGTCACTCAGCATTCAGACCAAAAGTTTATTTAGTAAAGAAAGTAGTGGAACTAATAGCACTAACAAAAGTATGGGGTGCTTTACAAAAAACTCTTAAGCATTACATTATTCAAGCCCCACTAGAACCAATGAATGGTAGAGGCCCTTTTCCTGCTCCTTATTTTAAAACCTTTCTAAGAGTTTTAATGATTTACTTGTTCCTGTACCTCTAGCTCCCTGTGCTCTAAACATACTGGCCTGCCTTCAATTTCCTTTTGTGGCTTACCGTGACCCCAGGTCCTTTCACTTGCTGATCCCTTAGGCTAAAATCTTCACATGCTTGCCCCCACACCCACACCCCAGTCCTGCCGCTCTCAGCTCAAGCATCACTTCCTCTAGGAAGACATCTCAGATGCCCACTGCCAGTGTAGATCAGATTCTTTTATTCTAGCATAACCTTTATCTCACTTTGTAATCATACTCCATTATATGATTGTTTGATATTTGTTCCCCTACCATGCTATAAGCTTGTGAGAGGAGGACTCATTTCACTCACCATTATATTTCCACCACTTAGCAGAATGCCTGACACTATTTGTTGAGTGAATGAATTGATAATTTATGATTTCACTGATAACTAAGTTGCTGCTCATTAATGGTGCCTTTTTATGTGGGCGTGTTTGGAAATTCAGATAGCAGTGCCAACAATAAAATGCCTGTTAACAGTATTTAGATAAATTTAGGAAGTGGTCCTTCACAGATATGGTACTGGGTAGAGATGTGTATATGGATAAGATAACCCAAATGAATCTCTTTTCATCAATTATCAATTTGTCATCAATTATATGTTGATTTACATTTATTTTTTTAAGACAAGAAATAGATCATTTAATAATTAATTGAATTACAAGTTAACGTGGAACTCATTAATAAATAACCCAAATATAATTGTGTCATTTAATTTAATTGAGAAGGCACCAATGTGATTTTCTTGAAATTAAAAATGCTGGTCTTTGTTTATCACAGGGGATCTGAAAACAGAGAAGCCTTTCTGGGTTTGCAGGGAGTTGGAGTTGAAAGTCTCTGTAGCCATTAATTTTAAATATTTATTTTTTCAAAGATAAATTGATTCAAGCAACAGAATTAATGAAAATCATCTTTTAATTGTTTTAACAAGGTTAAAAGCAGATTTTGCAAAGTATATGCCAAGCTTCCACTGGAAAGTCTGGTAAATAGAACATTTTTACTTATTTTATAAAATACAGATTTTAAAAATAAAATGTTAATCATCTTTTAAAAGCAGTAACAGTCGCATTTTTATTTAATTCTTAGTTTATTTTGGTGTGTTCCTTTTTTATCCTGTTCTAGGATTTTTTGGTGTCACTTATTTATTCAACACCTTTGATTCCTTGAACTAATTATAATTACTGGTATTCGGGGTAACCAAAGAACTGATAGTTTAATGAAAAGGCTATATATTGTCTTACACCATTAAACTACTTATTTATTGCTTTTAACAGGTCTATTTAAGGTGAACTTGAAGTTGTGTTTTCATGAACATGCCTTTACAGAAGGAAGAAAAACCCTATGTGTAGTGACCTCACTTTATGAGGATTTCTGGGAAGTTTTAACATTTGTCCAGAGTCAAGTGACAGTTGCAGTGCCTGCCACTGGAACCTTGAGTGTGTAGCCTCTCTGAGGCTTACACATTTCCCACTTATAAAATGGGGAGGGAGGCAACCAAGACTGAGATTGGGGCCAGGAGTAGGGGCCACTTGTTGTCCAAATGACATAGAGAATATGGCAAGTGAACCTGTGTGGAGCAGCCCCCCTTCAACTTTGGCATGAACCACTGGCCTGTGAGTCTAGCTGCCTAGCTGTCTCATTTGGAATTTTTATCTTTGAGTTCTCTTACCTATGTGCCATATGCTCCTTCAGTCCCAAAGCACCTCGTAGACCAGGTACTAATCCCCCTTAATACCACATAGGGAGAATCTGTGGAAGAATCCATCCTAGAGCTCACACCTGCTGCAAAACTCCCCTGCTAGAGTTTAGTTTAACTGTTTTTACTTAATTGTTGATTGTGGGTAATTTAATGTTGACCTTTTTTCCTCGATGTATGATTATCATCTTTCACCTGGTGGACACATTTATGCTCTTGTCACACATTGTAAAAGAAGCCCTACCTTGTTTTGGGGGTTGTACTTGCCTTCAACCTAAAATTACTGTAAGCTGAGATCTCTGTGTAATTCCCTCCCATCCTGCCATTCCTTCCGCACATCCCTTGTCACCTACTTCTGTTGCCTGCTCCCCATTTTCTCTTCAGGAGCTCTGTACCAAAAGTCAGGACTGCCTAGGAACAGCAGTGCGACTAGCATAGTTCACAATGGTGATGAAGGGGAGTGGACAGGCAGGATAAAAGCCCATAGCAGGGCGTTGGCATGGGGCATTGTCAGGGGGAGAGGAAGCACAGATGCATACCCCTGGCACCTGGGGTCTTGGAGTAGAGGGATGGGAGGAGAATTGTTAGGATGGGAAAGGAATAGGCTAGCTCAGATGCTCAGCTCTCCTTTCCGATTTACCCCTGGACTCCAGGTAGCCTGTAATGATGAAAGCCATCCTCAGAGGCAAAGTGATTTTTAGGGACAATAAAATGACTTCTTTCACTGTAGTAGGAGGCCTGAAATCCCTTAATAGGAGGCAAAGCCTTTCATTCCGTAATTATTGACAGTAACCCCAAAAAGTCTAATCCCTGGAAATGTTAAAATGTTGATAGGGAGGAATTTCATTCCAGGTGTAAGAGAGGATATCATTCTCTCCAGTTTGGATTAGCGCGAGGTGTAAACAAAGGTATTGGGGCCTAAAAAACTGAGTGAATGCTACTGGAGAATGAGGAGAAATGAGAGGTGGGTAGGGTTAGACTCAAACTAGAAGGCTTCGTGGTTTTACTGGGAACCACCTTATTTGCTTTTATTGTTCATGTATTGATAGAAGCCATGCAAAAAATAAAAATTCCTTATCTGGCTGCCCACACATATACCTTAAACACTTCAATAACTGCCTACCTCTGTGTACCACTCTCATTTGCTCTCTCCCGCACTTCCGCATTGCTTCTGCATCTTTTTATTTGATTAGGTGAGTGAACCTGGAATTACTGAAAAATCACTTTTTACCAAGATGAAAAACAGGTACCACAGAGTATAGGTCAGCCCTTGTCTAAAAAGACTAGTAGTTAGAACATGTTTGTTGACTTAATACAATGCTGATTTTTTCAAATTAAATTTAAATTTATGTTTCTTTTCTGAATAAGTAAGACAGTCAATTTTTTTCAAAAGAAAATTTTTCAAGTGAAAAGATAGTGTTGTATCAGAAGGCATGTACAAGAATGTTCAGGGCGGCCAGATGGCTCAGTTGGCTAGTGGGTGCTCTTAACAACAAGGTTGCCTGTTCGATTCCCACATGGGATGGTGGGCTGTGACCCCTGCAACTATGTTGGAAACTGCAACTGAACTTGGATCTGATCTGTGCTCTCCACAACTAGATTGAAGGACGATGACTTGGAGCTGATGGGCCCTGGGAAAAGACACACTGTTACCCAATAAAAAAATTTAAGAAATGTTCATAGGAGCAGGAGTCCTAAGCGCTCCAAACTAGGAGCAATCTAAATGTTCATCAGCTATGGAATGGATAAATAAATTATTGGATAGTCATACATTGTAATACTGTACAAACTATACAATAATGAAAATGAAGTAACTATTCATGGTTATCACAAAAATAATGAGCAAAAGAAGCCAGACACACAAAAAATATATTACATACAGCTCAAAAACAAGAAAAACTAATCCATGATAATGTAAGTCAGGAGAAGAGAACGGAAGTAAATGACTATGAGGGGGTACAAGGGAGACTTTTGGGGTGCTGGTAATGTTTTACTGATCTGAGTGGCATTCACATGTGGGTTCACTTAGTGAAAATTCATGGAGCTGTTTCATTTATGATTTGTGCACTTTTGTATTTGCATGTTGTACTCAGTAAAAGTTTTTACTTTAAAAAACAGTAAAATTATCTTTATGATTTTAATCAATATGATTATTATGTAGGTAAAAATTTAAGGGAAAGTATGTTCAAGTTCCAAAAGAATTGTCATGTTACTGTCTGGGTAGAGGTAGGTCATAAATATATGTGAGCAATACTGAAACATAAGTCACATACAGTAAGTCTTAACATTGTCGATAGGTTCTGCAACTTGAAGCGAAACATGATGAAACCAATTTTACCATAGGCTTATTGATATAAACAAGAGTTAACTTCCTAGGGCAGCTCATCAACATAACAGAACAACATAGAACAAAACAATGATGTTATTTGAGTACCTGCTGTATTTTGGAACTGGTGGTTTTTTAAATGAGTTATTAAATGATAAGACTGGGTCTTATATTAATTTTTGCTCAAAAAGACACATTAGAGGTGATGGTCCGGCTAGGTCTTACTTTTGGGGAAACATGGTAACTCATTGATACAAGCAATTTGCTCCCTTAGATAATTACCTGGTCTCTCACTTTTTAAAATTCCTTTCTCTTGACTTTCTTTTCTGTCATACAGAGGGAATCTTGTTTTAGAGTCAAGCCGGAGTTGGAAGCCTAGGTCCACTTCTTACTAGCTGGATGACTTGAAACAAGTTGGTTAAACTCCGAGTCTCGATTTTTTTTCTGTGTTGGTGGAGCTAGTAATACCTACTCAGAAAGTATGTTAAGGGTTAAATGATGCCTAGTTTAATATAAGACACGTTGTTGATTCTCAGGAAATCCACTCTGCTTTCCTTCCATCCATCTATCCCTGGCTCACACTATTGGAAATGAAGAAAGTTCTTAACACTTGGACCCTTTAAGGTGAGGAAAATCACCCACAGTGTACAGTGATGTTTTTTTTTTGGGGGGGGGGGCGGGGAGAGTCTCCACCCAGAAAATTGTAGCACTGTTCTGGTAGCATAGAACTCTTCCCCACTGTTCACCACTTACACCAGTGCCAGCACCAGCACACACATACCATTGCTGCCTCTTTCTTATAGTCCAGACTTGTAATAAGGTTCCTGTGGAGGACAGGAAATCACCTGACCTAAAAGTAATCTTTGAGTTTGAGTAGTGGCAGGGTTTCTGATGACAGGATGTATGAACTTGACCCTAGAGGCATCTCTGTGAGCCTCTTCTGTTGAAGAACAATTATATGAAATCTACCACCTGCTGTCCACTTCTGATTTCAAGTCTTGAGCTGTATATTTCTCTTTTTATTTTTTTAAATTCTCTTTCAGGCTATCTAGATTCTTCAATTTTTATTTTCCTATGAGTATGAAAAGACTTCTAACAATCATAGTGTAACAAAATTGGTACTGAACACCTTGTACCTATCAAGACGATCTATTCCCAGTATTATTTTACAAACAGTTATTAGGAATTGCTTTATTTTTAATATTTGTGAGGTTTGTTCTAATTCAGACCTTTCATTTTGCCCAGTTGTGCAATTTAACAGAATGGATTACAAATGCTGTGTGAGCATATAATATAAATACAGTTAATTTCATGTGGCTCTTTCGTCAAAATAAGAGACCTATTCCTAAGTATGACACACATTTTACAGTTTGAGTTACTGCTTTCAAATTTCTTTAAGAAAGTAAAAGTGGCTCCATTTCCTTGTACCAATAATAGCTGCCAGGTGTTGCGAGTCAGCTGTGTGCCAGGCACAGTGTTAGTTATTAGGCCCTTTACGTACTTTTTAAGATCTAATATTCACAATAACCACATGCATTTCACTATCAGAGAGATCAATTTAGTGTCAAAGCCTCAGAACTCGGTATATTTGTTTAGATGACAAAATATCAACACAGTAAATATTTTGAATGTTATATAATCATGGGCCACATAATACATAAATATGAATGATATGAATCACTTGATCGTGATGGGGAAGGCAGACTCACCTTTTCCTGTCAATGAAGACAGCTTTTTCTTGTCCCAGCATTTGTTTTTTGTTATTTGAGACCCAGGCTCTTAAGCCTGCCATGCCCTGTGAAGAGCATAGCTGAGGTGTGTGGAAACTGACTGAGGAGTCAGGTGTGCCCATTGGAGCCCAACTTTCACTGCAGTGGAGTCTGTCTGTAGCTCTGCTTGACTAAAGAAACACTGGTTGCAAAGTTTGGTCAGCTGTATACACTTTTTGTCAGCCTAGAAGAGTTATTCAAAATCACCATTGTGTTCTCTGCTTCTTTGTTCTTAAGAGTGATATTGATCTACTTGTATTTGCAAGAATTTGTTATAAAACCTACCACCACATAAGGCCAAGCAATAATAGTTTTACTTCCATCATTCTGTGGTCTGTATTAATAGTTTTTATATACTATGCCTTGTTATCATTTCTGTGCGACGTAGGAAAAACTCACTAGTTCAATTTAAGTTTAAGACTCTGCCTTCATTCCCTAGTCTTCCTTGCCACCAGTTTCTAACTGGCCTCCCATGTACAGTCTCTTCTTTTCTATCATCTCCACACTGTTGCCCAAAGGATTTTTTTGAAGATCCAGATGTGATCGCTTCATTTGTCTGCCAAAGCTCCCTGTTGTCTCCAGCGTCAGCCTCTCTCTTCCCCGACCTCTCCAATAATTAGCTTGCCGGCTGTGTCTCAGATATGCCATTCTCCTTCCTACCTGTCAATTTGTGTGAGCTGTCCTCTCTGCTTAGAACTCTCTCCCCATCTTCCCTCTTTGCTTGCCGAATTTCTACTCTTCCATCAAGACCCAGTTTAAATAGCTCCTCTCCTAGAAAACTGTTATTGGCTCCCACAGGCAGAGGGTGACGCTTCTTCCTTTGGACAATCATTGTGACATTTACGTTGTGCAGCTATTACTGGTTTCCTTCTAAAGTTCTTCAAGGACAATGACTTTCTCCTCTTCCTCCTTTTTTTCCTTATTGGTCTTATTAATTCTCAGCAGTTTATTGACTTTCACATAAGTTCCCTAAAAAGGATTGGTGGTGATTGAACTTGATTAGTTTAAAGCTACCATAGGAGAATATTTTGTAGCAGACTGTACCGTGTTTCCCCGAAGATAAGACCTAGCCTGAGAATCAGCTCTAATGCATCTTTTGGAGCAAAAATTAATATAAGACCCAGTCTTATTTTACTATAATATAAGACCGGGTCTTAATATAATATAATATCGGGTCTTATATTGTTTTTTGCTCCAAAAGACGTATTAGAGCTAATTGTCCAGGTAGGTCTTATTTTCGGGGCAACATGGTATGTATGTGTGTGTGTGTGTGTGTGTGTGTGTGTGTGTGTATATATATATATATATATATATATATATATTTAAGATACTTGGTCCTATAGCTCTTGGCAACTAATCAGGTTCTTTTCTGGGAACATTACTGTGTGGGGGGTAATATTCCAGGGTTAGGGAACTTAGTGGGTCCAGCATCAGCCTTTGAAGCCCTCAAGTTTCTCTACCAAGAACAATGTTAGTGCTCTGTTCATGGTGCTTACTAATACAGTGCCTGGTGTATAGTAACCATTCAGTGTTAGTTACTATCAGTATTACTGTGTTTCCCTGAAAATAAGACCTAGCTAGACAATCAGCTCTAATGCGTCTTTTGGAGCAAAAATTAATATAAGACCGGGTCTTATAATTTATATAATCAACAAAGAATTGATAATCCAGAATATTTTCTAAGCTAAACAGGTTAACTACTACTTCTCTGTGATCTGATATCTATAATCACTGGTCATTCGCAGTATTTTGGAGCCCCCAAGTCCTATCTGAAGTTGATTGATCCTGCCAGTTTAGTGTTTAAGTGAGTCATTACAATTTTCTGTTACTAAGTTACCTCTGTCAGGCAGCCAGTCATCTATAAAATCCACTTCAACTCAGAACTTCTTAAGGATCAAACTCTCTCTTTTAGGGAAACCCAATAAAAAGATAATGCCTTTCTAGTACTCTATTTCTATACTGCTCAATAATAGTATTTCCCTGATGATATTTCTGAGGTATTCAAATTCATATATTTCTTGCACCAAACTGCAGTTAATAACAGCAAAAGAAATGCTGATAACACCTAAAAGTGATAAAATTAATAGCTGCAGCTGCATATTTGGATTTTATTTCTTAATATGTACTATCTATTGGCTATATCCATTTTATTTCTCAGAGAGCTTATTTACTGTTTTGAGGGAGGGGAAAATGAAACTAGACTTTTCATATGCAATAATTGTGTTTTTTAAACAATAGTCAGTTGACTTTTTGGTATATGTGAAGTGATGCTTTTTTCCTGTTAGTTGAAACCAAACTGTAACAGAGAGAAGACCAAAGTGTTTCTCTGTGCTTTTTTCTTAGAAACAAAGAAAAACAAATCAAAAAGCTTTAACTACTTATCAAAAGAATGAATAATCAGAAACACTACCTCCGCAGTTTCAGACTTTGTCCTGTTATGTGAAGATGAATCACTGACACCGGTGACCTGGTATCATTGTAGTACTTGGGGCAGTACTTGCTGTTCTAGGATTTTGACCCTGTGAAGGCAGGGGCCAGTTATTTTACATTTGGCAATCATGGTTTCGTGCTCCCATTTCTCTCTCATTGCCATTTTAACACCAAAATAATCTGAAGGGGAATTATGATCATAGAAGGGCTACTAATAGTGAATAGAATAATATAGAAAGTTACCAGAGAGTGAAAGAGCTTCATAGAGATCAGAGCTTATAATACTTGAGGTAAGAACTATAGGAAAACATTTTATAAAATTGCGTTGCAAAACAGTCCAGTTTGTGATTGAGGAAGGGCCAAGCAAATGAACTGTGTGCATTTGTGTATATTACACACTTGGTAGTAACGTAGTTTTCATATGTAAATGCTGGAACTAGACCAGAGCTTTGTTCTATTAACTATGGGACCTGTGCAGTCAATAATGAAGTCTTTCTGATTTGTCCAGGAATTAGATATAAAGTGGAATCCCTTTATCCTGAATTCTCTGTGGTGGAGTTAATGGAAAGGGTTTAGGGACTACTCAGGGGAGCTATGTTTTATGACCTGGAGAGACCGGGGGTCTGTTTCATCAGTAGTGCCAGCACCCACATGATCCTGATCCAGGAGGTTAGCATAGTTTTTGCTCTTTAGGTAATCTTCCTCAATTTTTACAAATGATAGCACTATTTTTTCTATGAATAGAATGCTGAATTATCTGGTTTTCTAATTTAATGAGGACTTAAAAATATAAATTGATAATTTTATGGGTGCCATGTTCTTAGCCCACTTTAGTAATACAGTCTCCTTTTCTTTCTTTGTTAGTGATAGTATTTGCCTTTTAATCTATGAATGAGGTATGTTAGCACCTGGGCAGGGTTTTCTCACATTGCCACTGGTAACAGAAGGATAGTTGATAGCAATCTAGTGCTGTGTATCTGAAGTTGATCTCGCACCTTTCTCAGGTAGCCACCTTCTTACTCAGCATACTGTGACAGGGAGCTATCCAAAAAAGTGTGATTCCCACCTCCCTGAGAGGTGAACCACGCTGTTACAACCCAAGAGACCTGATAATTAAAGTTCCAAATTTGTCTTTTTCTATATTTACCAGGGGAAGGCTTGTTTCCAAATTGAAATGGTTCTACTAATTAATTTTTGTACCTGTAATTGAGGAAGCTGATGCAGCATATCCAGATATGCTTAGCCTACTTGCTCTGTCTTCCGTAGAGGGCGTCATATCTGCACAAGACAGTAACAAAGACGCATTTTGATTGCTGATATTTTTCAAGTAGCCTGGTTTCTCCCTACCTGATAGAAGTTGCTGCATCTTTCCAAACAGGTTCTCTAATGATCTTGCTTCACCATGGCTACAAATATGGAGGGGCTGGTTCAGCACAGAGTGGGGACCCAGCAGGTGGCTGAGGTGAGTGATGGGCTGGCACAATAGCTGGCACCCTTGCTTTTGAAAGGGAAAGTACATCAATGTGCTCTGTTGTTTGAAAACAGTCCCAGTGAAGTCAACATGTGATCTACATCCAAAGCAGGATGCTGCCATAGAAGACAAAAGAAAAATGACAGGCACATTCACTCCTACCATTTCTTTGCATGAGTAGTGTGACCTAGCTGCATACAATAAAGTGACTTTAAAAACTTTCACCTTGAATCAAAAACTAAAAGAATCTGATGCTTATCAAGCTGGTCAGGATAGTTCTAACTCCAAGGTTCTGTCTTAGTTTATTCTACATTTGATACTTTGTTAATACTGTGGTATGGTAGAAAACCCAGTTCTGTGCAGCCTGCAGTAATT
The DNA here is from genome assembly GCF_036562045.2 of Rhinolophus sinicus. NCBI lineage: Eukaryota > Metazoa > Chordata > Mammalia > Chiroptera > Rhinolophidae > Rhinolophus > Rhinolophus sinicus. The sequence goes on from NC_133759.1 coordinate 40,414,919, forward strand.
ACTGACCATCTAACATGTACTAGGGATTTTGCTGTGCTGAGAAATATGGAAATAAATGAGCCATTTGCCCTTCCTTTAGCATTCTAAGAGCCTTGCTAAGGAGTAATTATAAAAGAGGTGAGAAGTATAATTTCATGTGAGGAAGATGATCCTAGAGATGGGTCTTGAATGACAAGTAAGCATCTGTCAGATAGACCCAAGGAAATGGGGGGAGGTGGGGGCGCAGGGGAACTTTGTGGCAAATGCTGGGGAGGGCGTCCTAAATCAGAAACCTATGTAAAGACAGGACAGAGGCATGAAATAGTTTGGTGTGTTCAGGCAACTTGAGGTGTAAAGGGGGGAAAGTAGGGCCAGAGCTTTTCACTCTGTACTAGGTCCTATGCAAGGTCTTAAATCCTTACAACAACCTTTTGAAGTTAGTATGATCGTTATTTCCATCTCGTAAGTGAGGAAACCAAGGCTCAAAAGCAAGTAACTGGCCAAAGGCACACTGACCCAGTTTCACTCCTTCCATCGTTCCTCTGATAAACCATGCATCATACTGCAACCAGGAGCCATTAGGATTCAGACTTGCATTTTTGAACCAGTACTGATATTTCTAGGGTGAAGATGCAAATTTACCAAAGAATAGACATTAAAGAAAAGGATTTTTAAAAATAAAACTTAAGTACATAAACAGTTTAAACCAACAAAAGTAGTGAGGATTTTTCAGATTTTAGATTAACCATTAACTTTAAGGCAACAGTATAACTAATCATCCCGTTCCCCCAGCAAATGATTAATATTAACTAAAGATGAAAGCAGATGGATATCACACATTTTTTAATATTATATTTTTGAAAGGCCTATCAGAGCTGCTAAAAATAAATGCTTGTGGTTATTTGTTGCTTTAGTTTCTGATGGGAATAATTACCTTGAAATATATTTTCCCCCAAAATATTTAGAGTTGTTTTACACTTAATACAGTTGCCAGTTGAGGCTGTTTTGGAGACTATTTAGTACATGGATCACTGCCCTAAAGAGGTCATTAATTCTTTAGGGGAAGAGTTTAGTTTAATAATGTATAGTGCTAAAATATAGTAGCTTATAGGTTAATATATTTTGTGTATGCATTCAGAAAATATTCTAGCTAAAATTTTATCAGGTACCTTATTTCCTCCGGGAAATGGAATTTCATATAGTATTAGTGCAGCTATTATTTCCCATGGCAAATGTTGCAGTTTTAGGAGATTTCCAAAATAATAGAAGGCATTCTTAATTTGGAGTGTAAAAGCAATCTTCCTATTTAAAATATTCTCTAGATTTCTGTCTATTATTCTAAGGAATAAATATGTGTGTGTGTTCTTTGAAATTTTGAGTTTAATAACTTTGCACTGCATATTATAACAACTACAGTCATAAAGCACTTAATGATGGGGATGTGTTCTGAGAAATAGGTTGTTCGGTGCTTTTGTCATGCAAACATCACAGAGTATACTTACACATACCTAGGTGGTGTAGCCCACTATATACACACTTAGGCTACATCGTGTAGTCTGTACTCCTAGAAACAAGCCCATACAGCATGTTACTGTACAAACAACGTGAAATTAAATCACGCACAAGTGGAAGTGATGCAATCAAGAGACATAGTAAGCATGAAATATGTGAAGCTGCTGCAGGCATAATGTAGCATACTGTTTCACAGCAAGCTTTTTTTATAAGTAGAAAGAGTACACTCTAAAATAACAATAAAAAGTATAGTATAATAAATACATAAACCAATAACAGTCACTTATGATCATTATCAAATATTAATGTACTATACATATTGTATGTGCCAGACATTTATACATCTGGCAGTGCAGTAGTTTTGTTTACACCAGGATCACCACGCTGTCACTAGGCAATAGGAACTTTTCAGCTCCATTGTAATTATTTGGGACTACTGTCGTATATATGGTCTGTCATTGACTGAAATGTCGTAATGTGATGTGTGACTATATATATAAGGTCTGCTAGACAAGTAAGAGAGCCTATCATTCATCATTTCATTGCTAAACGGAAAATGAGTGGGAATAAAGTATCTAAATTGAGGGGTTATTAACAGTCAGTTTTGGATAGCTGTTTCTTCAGTCAGCAGTGAAGGAGCACAGCCCTCTCCTTCTGGTCAGTCAGAGAAGGCACACAGGTGAATAACAGGACTGGGTGTCTGCTTGCCAAGAGCTCTCTGTCACAGGGGTGAAACATGAGATTGGTCACACTAGAAGGGCGTTGTGTCTGTCTAGTGGAAAGGAGTTCTTTAGGGATCAGATTGGGGGATAAATCCAGACACTGCCATTTGCTACCTGGGTGACTGCCTTGGGCCTCAGTTTCCTCATCTAGAAAATGGAAGTAATAATAGTACCTATCTCATGGGATTGTTGTGAGAAAATACTGAAATAAAAACCTGCAAAGAGCTTTAGTAGGTGCCAAGATTTTGCTCCATGAATGAAATACAGCACCATTGTCAATTTTATAAATGATTTTCTCTCCAGTCCCCAGATCAACCCTTTTCTGTATAGACCAGATAAATCACAAATACTAAGGTGAACTATAACAGTTGGATAATACAAAGTAACAACTTGATGTCTTATAACGTATTCAAATTTAGTCAGTTATTTGGACAGACAGTGTAATACAGTGGTCAAGAGTGGAGACTCTAGAGCCAAATTCACTGGATTTAAATTCTGGCCTTGCCACTTGCAAACTGTGTGACCTGTCTGTGTTTTGGAATTGTTTGTGAAGAATTACTATTAATTCTTTTTTAAATGTATGGTAGAATTCATCGATGAAGCTATCTGGGCTTGGGCTTTTCTTTGCAGTAGCTTTTTGGTTATTTCAGTTTCTTCATTTATTATAGGTCTATTCATATTGTCTATTTCTTCTTGGGTCAGTTTCAGTAGTTTGTGTCTTTCTGAGAATTTGTTCATTTCATCTAAGTTATCTAATTTGTTGGTATACAATTGTTCAGAGTATTGCTTTATAATCCTTTTTACTTCTGTAAGGTCAGTTGCAATTTCTCCTCATTCGTTTCTGATTCTAGTATTTTGAATCTTTCTTTTTCTTGGTCAGTCTAGCTAAAGGTTTGCAATTCGATCTTTTCAAAGAACCACTTTTCAATTTCATTGATTTTTTTTTCCCTCATTATTTTTGTATTCTCTATTTCACTAATTTCCATTCTAATCAAAGCCACAATGAGGTACTATTTCATATCCCCTAGAATGGCTAGAAATAAAAAGTGAGATAACAAGTGTTGGTGAGGAAGTAGAGAAATTAGAAACCACCTACCTTGCTGGGTGGGGATGTAAAATGGTGCAGCTACTTAGGAAAACAGTCTGGCAGTTCCTCAAAATGTTACACATAGAATTACCATAGGACCTAACAATTCCATTCCTAGGTGTATAGCCAAAAGAAACTAAAACATATGTCCACACAAAAACTTGTGCACAAATGTTTATAGCAACATTGTTCAAAATAGCCAGAAGTTGGATACAGCCAAATGTCCATCAACTGACAAATGGATAACAAAAGGTGGTATATCCATATAATGGAATATTATTCAGCCATAAAAAGGATTAAAGTACTGACACATGCGACAGCAGGGATGAACCTTGACAACATTATATTAAGTGAAAGAAACCGGTCACAAAAGACCACTTATTGTATTACTCCATTCATATAAAATGTCCAGAACAGGGAAATCTATATATATAGATAGAAGTAGATTAGAGGTTGCTTAGTGCTGGATATTGGGGGTGATATTTAAGAGTATAGTGTTTCTTTTTTTTTTAAGATTTTATTGGGGAGGGGGAACAGGACCTTATTGGGGAACAGTGTGTACTTCCAGGACTTTTTTCCAAGTCAAGTTGTTGTCCTTACAGTCTTAGTTGTGGAGGGTGCCGTTCAGCTTCAAGTTGTTGTCCTTTCAGTCTTAGTTGTCGAGGGCGCAGCTCAGCTCCAGGTCCAGTTGCCGTTACTAGGTGCAGGGGGCACAGCCCACCATCCCTTGTGGGAGTCGAATTGGCAACCTTGTGGTTGAGAGCCCACTGGCCCATGTGGGAATCGAACTGGCAGCCTTCGAAGTTAGGAGCACGGAGCTCCAAACCGCCTGAGCCACCGGGCCGGCCCCTAGTGTTTCTTTTTGAGGTGATGAAATGTTGTAAAATTGACTGTGGTAATGGTTGTACATATCTGTAAATATACCAGAAACCATTGAATTATGCACTTTAAATAGGGAGATTATATGGTAGATGATATCTCACCTACCATATTGAGTTTATATCTCAATAAAACTTTTTTAAAAACAGAAATAACAGCAACTAGATGCCACTTCCAAAATTAGGAAGTGTATTCCAAAATCAAAGAGCAAAAAGAAATAAAAAAGCCAAAGGAACTTATGACAACTTCCCCTTTTTAATTAGAATTACATAATTCCAAAAACAGTAAAGCATGAATACATGTACAATAAAACTATGCATTAACAAATAACAGTATATACAGCTTGATTCCAATTTTGTAAGGTATTTATATCTAATATTTATAGTTATATGCCATGTATATAACACAGTGTGCCAGGTATTATGCTAAGCTCATCATCTCATTTAATACTTCCATTAACACTATAAGGAAAGTATTTTTTTTCCCCACTTTGAATAAGAGGAAACTGAAAGGTAGAAACTTGACTTTGTTTCTACCTTCATTGTCCAAATTTTAATTGTAACACTTTTTAAGAGTCAATAACACTTGTATTTAAACAAATTCGACAAAATTATTGATTTTTTCCATGGTCAGAGTATCAGAAGCATGGCTAAATCCAGGGTTCTGTAAATCTATGTGCCATGCAATTGACTGTGAAACTTGATAAAGAACAATATGGTTAATTTTTTAAAAAGGGGTAGTTAACAGTTGAGAATTTGTAACCGAAGCAGTGGCAGATTGATCATATCTAACAGTATTAGTTTTACTTTTCATATATGAAATAAATGAATTTTTCTAAAGGGCTTCAGTATTTTTTAAACACTTAAGATTTCTCTAACTGGAAATTTAGGAGAGACACACACACAAGTACATATATTGTGTGTGTCTTCATCATTACTTAGATGAAGTAAAGAAACTTTTCAACTATATAAGATGTTTTGAGTCAGGAGAAATTTACAAGTTAACTTGTTGGAGCACTTTGAGTCACTTACTGATTAGCAGAAAGAGACTACTCATAGACCCAAACTGTAAGTTGCTTTTATGAGGTTGGACAATTAAGTTCACAAACTCATCCTAGAAAAAGTGCTACATGCCTCATTGCTGAATATCACTACGGTCACCTTCGAAATACTCCCCTTAAGAAGGTATGCACCAACGCCAGCGCCTAGTCCACCCTCCAAAGCAATTTTGGAATTCTTTTTCTGGAATGGTCATCAGAGCAGCCATCGTATGTCCTGATGTCCTGAATGTCATCAAAATGTCTTCCTTTCAATATTTCCTTTATCTGTGGGTAAAGAAAGAAGTCATTGGGGGCCAGATCAGGTGAGTAGGGAGGGTGTTCTAGTACAGTTATTTGTTTACTGGCTAAAAACTCCCTCACAGACAGTGCTGTGGGAGCTGGTGCATTGTCGTGATGCAAGAGCCCTGAATTGTTGGCAAAAAGTTCAGGTCGTCTAACTTTTTCATGCAGCCTTTTCAGCACTTCCAAATTGTAAACTTAGTTAACTGTCCAGTTAGTACAAATTCATAATGAATAATCCCTCTGAAATCAAAAAAGGTTAGCAACATCATTGCAGCAAATTCTCAAACTTAATTGTCCAACCTGGTATGTTTACACAATGGAAGTTGAGGTGACTTGGCAGATCTTGGCAAGGTTTCCATTGGCCTGGGGCGGTGTAAGGGGCTCTCATCCATCAGATGCTCTTTGAACAGAAAGATCCTGTCACCGCTGAGAAAATAGCCAAATTCTTACCATGCCATCACTTTTTTTTATCATCAAGGCTTGCATCACCATTGCAGAAAACTTAACACTTCCATGTGAAGGAATGTTTAAAAATGGGACTTTCCCAGTTCCTGAACAAAACTCAGTATTGGCAAGGCTACATCTTTTTTTTTTTTTTTAAAGATTTTATTGGGGAAGGGGAACAGGACTTTATTGGGGAACAGTGTGTACTTCCAGGACTTTTTTTCCAAGTCAAGTTTTTGTCCTTTCAGTCTTACTTGTGGAGGGCGCAGCTCAGTTCCAGGTCCAGTTGCCATTGTTAGTTACAGGGGGTGCAGCCCACCATTCCTTGCGGGAGTTGAGGAATCAAACTGGCAAACTTGTGGTTGAGAGCCCACTGGGTGGCCCATGTGGGAATCGGACCGACCGCCTTCGGCTTTAGGAGCAAGGAGCCACCTGAGCCACCCGGCCAGCCCAAGGCTACATCTTTAAGTGGGAGAAAGCAAAGTCATTGCTCAGGTTTCAGGTTTCCAAAAAGTCCTGGAAAGATGAACTCATTACATTAAATTTTATTATTCTGCACTCTTGAAAACTGGTCATTTTAAGTTTTCTTTTTCTTATCAAATTAGTACATATACATAGATTTTAAAGTTGCCCAGTATTATGTTTGGCTTGAAACGGAAAACAGCTCCTGAACCACCCCCACCCTTTCCTTCTAAATTTGATTTCTTCTGGTATTTAATTTTTTATTTCTAAAAATATCCTTACCCTATTTTGTTTTTTAAATCAGTGCAAGATACCCTTTTTTGGGAGGGAGTTGTTGGGTTTTTTTAATTGTAAAATATAAAATGTATCATTATAACCATTTTTAAGTGTAACATTCTGTGGCATTAGAATGTACATTCACATTATTCTGCAACCATCACCACCAACCATCTCCAGAACTTTTTCATCTTCCCAAACTGAAACTACCTTTTAATACTAACTCCCATTTTCTCTTCCCACAGCCTTTAGCAACCACCATTCTTTTTCTGTGAATTTGACTACTCTAGCTATCTCATATGAGTGGAATCATGCAATATATCTGTCCTTTTGTGACATGCTTATTTCTGTTAGCTAATGTCTTCAATGTTTATGCACGTTGTAACATATATCAGAATTTTATTCCCTTTTAAGGCTGAAAAATATTCCATTGTATGTATATATCACATTTTGTTTTATCAGTTTATCCATCCATGGACACTTGTGCTGCTTCCACCTCTTGACGGCTGTGAATAATGCTGCTATGAACATGAGTGTACAAATGTTTTCTCAAGTCCATTCTTTCAGTTCTTTTGGGTATATACCCAGAAGTAGAATTGCTAGATCTTATGGTAATTTTATGTTTAATTTTTTTGAGGAACCACCATACTGTTTTCCACAACAGTTGAACCCATTTTACATTCCTACCAGCAATGCACAGAGGTTCTAATTTCTCCACATTCTCTCACCAACATTTGTTATTTTCTGGTTTTTGGGTGTTTTTTTTAATAATAGCTATCCTAAAGCATATGATATATCTCATTGTGGTTTTGATTTATTTTTCCCTAATGACTAGTGATGTTGAGCAGCTTTTCATGCGCTTATTGGCTATTTGTATGTCTTTAGAGATTTTTATTCAAGTCTTTTGCCCATTTTTAATTGTGTTATTTTGTTTGTTAAGTTATAAGAGTTCTTTATATATTCTGGATAGCCAACCCTCATCAAATACATGATTTGCAAATATTTTCTCCCATTCTGTGGGTTGTTTTTTCACTTTCTTGATAGTTCTCTTTCATGCAAAATGTTTTTAGTTTTAATGAAGTCCAGTTTATCTTATTTTGTTGTTGCCCTGTGCTTTTGGTGTCATATCCATGAAACCGTTGCAAAATCCAATGCCATGCTTTTCCCCTGTGTTTTCTTCTAAGAGTTTTATAGTATTAGCTCTTGTTTAGGTTTATGATCCATTTGTATATGGTGTAAGGTAGGTATAAGTCCAATTTCATTCTTTTGCATGTGGATAACCAGTTTTTCTAGCACTGTTTGTTGAAAAGATTGTCGTTTCCTGCACTGAATAGTCTTGGAACCTTTTTCGAAAATCATTTATATATGCAAGGATTTATTTCTGGGCTCTCCTTTTTTTTTTTTTTTTTTAATTACGGCAAAAACCATATAACATAAAATTTACCATCTTAACCATTTTTAAATATACAGTTCAATAATATTAAGTATATTCACATTGTTGTAAAATGGGTCTCCACAACTTTTTTATTTTATAAAACTAAACCTATATTTATTAAACAATTCCCTATTACCCTCCGCCCCCAGCCTCTGGAAGCCACCATTCTACTTTCTATGAATTTGACTACTTTTTATACCTCATATAAGTGGAATCATAAAGAACTTGTGATTGGGTGGTTTTTGTTTATTTGTTTTTGTGACTGGCTTATTTTGCTTAGCATAATATCCTCAAGGTTCTGAGCTCTATTTTTTTCCATTGGTCTATATGTCTGTCTTTATCCCACTACCACACTGGTTTGATTGCTGTAGCTTTGCAAGTCTTAAGCTTTAAAGGAGGAAGTTTGAGACATCCAACTTTGTTCTTACTTTTCAGGATTGTTTTAGCAATTTGGGTCCCTAATGGATTGGTCCATCCAATCCATTAGGATGGATTTTTCTATTTCTAGAAAAACCGTTGGGATTTTAAGAGGGATTACATTGAATATTACATTGAATCTGTGATATTGACATCTTTAAAATATTAAATCTTCCAGTCTATGAACACAGGATGTTCTTCCATTTATTTATTTCTTTAATTTTTTTCAGCAGTGTTCTGTAGTTTTCAGTGTACAAGCCTTACATGGTTAAGTTTATTCCTAAGTATTTTATTCTCTTTGATGCTATTGTAAATACTAGAATTATTTTCTTAATTTCCTTTTAGCATTGTTCATTGTTAGTGTATAGAAAAGCAACTGATTTTTATGTGTTGATTTTGTATCCTGCAACTTTGCTGAATTTTTGTATTGGTTCCAACCATTGTTTTTGTGTGTACATGTGTGGAATCGTTAATGTTTTCTATATGGAAGATCATGTCATCCATGAATAGAGATAATTTTACTTCTTTTCCAGTTTGGATGCCTTGTGTTTATTTTTCTTGCCTAATTGTTCTGGCTAGACTTCTAATGCAATGTTGAATAGAAATGATGAAAGCAGGCATGCTTGTCTTTCTGATGTAAAAGGAAAGTTTTTCAGTCTTCACAAAATGTGATGTTAGCGGGCCGGCCCGGTGGCTCAGGCGGTTGGAGCTCCATGCTCCTAACTCCCAAGGCTGCCGGTTCGATTCCCACATGGGCCAGTGGGCTCTCAACCACAAGGTTGCTGGTTCAACTCCTCGAGTCCTGCAACGGATGGTGGGCTCCGCCCCCTGCAACTAAGATTGAGCACAGCACCTTGAGCTGAGCTGCCTCTGAGCTCCCGGATGGCTCAGGTGGTTGGAGCACATCCTCTCAACCACAAGGTTGCCGGTTCGACTCCCGCAAGGGATGGTGGGCAGTGCCTCCTGCAACTAGCAACCGTAACTGGACCTGGAGCTGAGCTACACCCTCCACAACTAAGACTGAAAGGACAACAACTTGAAGCTGAACAGCACCCTTCACAACTAAGATTGAAAGGACAACAACTTGACTTGGGGGGAAAAAAAATGTGATGTTAGAGCTTTTCATATATGACCTTTATTATGTTGAGATAGTTTCCTTCTATTCCTAGGTTGTTGACTGCTTTAATTGTGAAAAGATGTTGAATTTTGTCAAATGTTTTTTCTCCATCAGTTGAGATGATCTTGTGGAGTTTTTTCTTCCATTCTGTTAATGGGGTCTATTGCATTGATTGATTTTTGTATGTTGAACCATGTTTGCATTCCAGGAATAAATCCCACTTGGTCATGGTGTGTAATCTTTAAAATATGCTGCTGAAATCAGTTTGCTAGTATTTTGTTGGGGAATGTTGTGTTGGTATTCTTAAGGAATATTGATTCTGTAGTTTTCTTTTTTTGTAGTGTCTTTGCCTGATTCTGATATCCTCAGGGCAATGCTAGCCTCATACAGTGAGTTTGGGAGTGTTCTCTCTTCATTTTTTGGTAAGAGTTTGAGAAGGATGAGAAGTGTGGTGTTAATTCTTCTTTAAATGTTTGGTAGAATTCACCCGGTCTGGACCAGGGCTTTTGGAGGGTGGGTGGGGGGTGTGGTGGTAACTGATTTAATCTTCTTACTAGTTATGGATCTATTCAGATTTTCTATTCATGATTCAGTCTTAGTAGGTTCTATGTTTCTAGGTATTTGTCTATTTTATCTAGGTATTCAGTTTGTTGGCGTACAGTTGTTCATCACACTCTCGTAATCCTTTTTTATTTCTGCAAAATTAGTAGTAATGTTTCTGCTTTCATTTCTGGGGTTAGACATTTTTTGTCTTACCATGATGGATGAAGAAACTTTAGTTTTCATTCAGTGTGTCACACTCCCACATCTTTTCCCTTTGTTTTTCCTGTAAAATTATATCCTCTTTGCATAAATTAAAGTTCTGCTGCCTGATTATACACTATAACAAATACTTCCTAGTGTCTCCAATATAATTGTAAAATCCTCTAAATACTATTTTCCGTACAAATACATCAGAGGAATTTTTCGTTTCCTTTTATTCCTCATGAAAACATTCCTTCTAAAAGCCTTCTGACCTCCTGCTCCAGTCCTTACTAATTGCTTTTTCAGCCCACTGCACAAGTGTCATCCTTTACTTCTCTCTTGTTTTGGACTGTTTCCTTGAGACCATGTTTTCTCCTTTTTTTTTTTAAATGGAAATAACATGCTCCAGTAGCTTCCTAGGAAAGTATGCATCAGAGATGAATTGTTTTTAAATCTTATTTTATCTAAACATGCTTTTATTTACACCCACATGCCTGATTGATAGTTTGGAAATAGAAATCTAAGTTGAAAATAATTTTACCTCAAAATTCAAGGCATCGTTTTATTGTCTTTCCAGCTTTGAGTGTTGCTTTAGAGAAAGCCATTCTTATTCTTGATCTTTGTAGGTGTTGCGTGCGCGCGCTCTCTCTTTTATTCTCTCTTGGCCTTTACTTCCTTACCCCATTGTTAAGATCTTTTCTTCATCCTTCTTGTTCTGTAATTTCATAGTAATCTCTCTCAGTGTACTTATTTTTTCATACATTGTATTGGGCATTCAGCAGGTCCTTTCCATCTAGAAACTCATGTCCTCCTGTTCTAGGAAATTGTTCTGTACCAATTCTCTGATTATTCCTTACCTCAATATTTTTCTAGTCTCTTTTCAGAACTCCTAATTGATTACCTATTGGATTTCTTGAACTGTTCCTTTCATTTCCTCATATTTTCTCTCCCAATTTCCAATTCTTGTCCGCTTCTATTTTCAGGGAAATTTCCTGACTTAGGTCTGTCTTCCGCACTTACCAGTTGCTTGAGCATATTATTTTAACCTTGCTGTGCCAGTTTCTCCAACTGTCAAATGAGGCTAATAATAGTACTTATTTTAGAGAATCATTGTGAGAATTAAATGAGTTAATGCATATAAAACATGGCATATAGCAAGTACCATATTTTGCTGTGTATAATGCACACTTTTTTGCCCAAATTTGTGAGGGAAAAATAAGGATGTGCATTACATATATATGGGTAGTACTAATTCTATATCTATATAAGTTTTTAATTCTTTTATTTATGCTTATGAGATAAAAGTGTAAGTCTAGAACTCAATAACGATACCGTATGCAAAATAATACCCTGGAATACGATAATTGGTTTTGTTGAATTTAGGTCTAACTTGCAAGGACAAAGAATTCTTGGCCTTCTGTGATGCATAAATATCATAAATTTGTTACCGGTACATAAAATTTCTTGTACTTTTTATCTATTCTTGTGTTTTGTAATTATTTGTTACAGAAAATTTCTTGCACCATAATACGTTACAAAATAAATGCTAAAATTCCTTTATAATACAAAAAACAAGTACCTAAATGTAAACAAATAAAAATTTAAAAAATTAAGACGAAATATTTTTCCCCCTGAAAGTTTGGGCCAAAATGGGTGTGCATTATACACAGGAGAGCATTATACACAGCAAAATACGGTAATGCATTGTGGCAAATAGTAAGCACCCAGCTCCTTCCTAATGCTGCTATCCTCTCCTTGTTTATTCAACTTTGTTTTTGTTTTCTACCTTAATTTTAGGGACCTCTATTTCTCTTTATAGCAACTTTTTCTTTCATAATTGAAACTTTATTGGCTTTGAGAATCAATACACAGACATTTTTCAATTTGCACCCAATTCTTAATGTATGTACTAAATGTTATGTACTGAATATCTAAAAAGCCATGTAGTTCTGATTGTTTTCTAAACAGTTGTTCCAGCTCAAAATTTGGAAGCAAATTTTCCTTCAGAGGATATCAAGTACCAGTATCTTCCAATGTTGATAAGCTGTTAAGTCCTACTATGAGTAATTCACATTTAGTATCACGCGTACTCAAATTTTCAATCTTTCACAGCACATTAACAGTTACTAGGAAAACTGGTAGCATCACCCAAAGATGTAAGAGAGTGCACTTGATTCTGACACAGAGCCCAGATCAAGGAGTGGTTTTCTTTAGGAAACAATTCTAAAACAACATGGGACTAGAAGTCATTTAAAATGTTCAAGGCATGTTAAATGCATGACTGTGACTTCAAATTGCCATTCAATATGCTTTGTGTAACAAGATAAAAAACTACCCCCATCTATGAAATGTTATCGACACCCAAGACAATCAAAGCTCCTACATTCACTATCCCACTATTTTTTAGTTGTATCAAAAAATAGTCAACCAGCAAATGATTTCACCTCTCAAAATTTTACATTTTAAAAATGGGATAAGGTGGGATTCCCTCCTTAAAAATGTATCTGAACATTTTTAAGCTACTAAAAAAAACTTGCAACAAAATAGTTGATAAAATAATCCTCTGGATTTTACAAGAAGGGAGACAAAGACCACTGATGAGAGCAGGTATTTGATTTTAATCAGATTAGGCTTCTTTCTCTCCTGCTTTATCAGAAGCTGGACTCGCCTTGTTTTTCTGCGAGTAAACCTTTACTTTCTTAGTAAGCCACTTCCGCCTGTTTTCCCTTTGCTCCTCTTTTCCCTTTTGTTTGTACTTTTGTGGGGGGTCTGAAGTGATCCTTTCCTGCCGCCTTTTGTGGCTTCATTTCCACTTTCGCAGGAGCAGGTTTAGCTGACAACCTCACCGATCTCTTGAGCCCCTCCTCCCCTGCTCCTTCTGCGAAGCTGACCTTCCTTTGAGCACGGTGGTGGCGCGGGGCAGGCGCCTGCCGGGGCTGGGGGCTGGGAGCCGGGGTCCCAGAGCTAGAGGCCGGGAGACTGCGCCAGAGCCTGAGAAAGCTGGGCCCAGCCGCGTTCCTTCGGCGGTGGGAGCTGCTGCGATCGGCTGCGGGGGCGGTGGGAGAACCGGATGCAACCATATGATAACTTTTTCTCGTCCTATGGATGAATAGCTTGGTCTATTTCTATGAGGATGGCAACTGCAGCGTTGTTGTTTTTGTTGTTTTCTTTTTTCTTCAGTTTTCCTTTCCTTCTTACATAGTTGCTGTTTTATCCAAGTTCCTTTTTGGTTTTTTTGGTTGCTTTCCTCAAATAGCTAGTCATGCTTCTTAAATTGGTTCACATTAAAGAATGAAGCACTTAAAATGAAAACAAAGATAAAAGGTTTTTTTTGTACATGAGTAAGGCTTGTCAACTAGTTTGGTTTTGCTTTGGGGTGATTAGATAGGCACCCACACATTTTGTTTGAAGCGTGCCCCAGATGTCACTATCTATACGTTTCTTTTCCAGGGCCATTCAGTTTTTCCAGGCAAGAATTCTTCACGTTCCTGTCTGAGGGGTGGTAGATGCCTTGTTGCCAATATTTTTATTGTTGTTTATTTTAAAGCTATGTCTTTCCTTGTCTTGAAAGGAATGCTTTCAACAATTTATTAATAGGTATGGTTTTGCAATGAGCCTTTATTCTTTATTAGATTAAGGACATTCTCTTCTGTTCCTAGTTGGAAGAAAAGTTGTTCCGTTCAGTAGAAGTGGGATTTTATCACTTTTTTTCCTTTTTTGGGCATCTACTGAGATGATCATATAATCTCTCTTTTGATCAGTTAATATGGTGAATTAGATTGATTTTGTAATGTTAAACCCATCTTGTTCTGGATTTAATCTCAATCATCACACACATGCATGCTTTATTCAGTTTGCTAACCTTTTGTTTAGGAATTTTCCATTTGTGTTCATGAGTAAAATTGACTTTTAATTTATTTTATGTTTTAGTTTTAAGGTTATGCTAGCCTTAGAAAATGAATTGGGAGAATGTTCCTTCCTTTTCTACTTTCCATAATAATTTATGTAAAATTGGGATTATTTGGTCCTTGAATGCTTGTAGAACTCAACAGAACTACTAAGACTTGGAAAGATTTTTAACTACTGCTTTGATTTCTTTAATGCTTAAAGGACTATTCAGATTTTTAATTTGTAATTGACTTTTAATGTTATACCTTTTTCTAAGAATTTGTTTTGTCTAAGTTTTCAAATTTATTAGCATTGCTTGAAGCATCTCTAGTTATAACCCTTTTCATTCTTAATGTTATTTGTGTCATCTCTTTTTATTCCTTGATTGGTTTCACAAAAGAGTTGGTTTATCTCCAAATAATTTGTCTTTTTTTTTCCTTCTCCTTTCTTGACACTTATCTACATATTCTTTTTCTAAATTCTTAGGATGGATCTTAGCTTGCTGATTTCTCAGCCTTCTTTTCTAATATAAACAATGGGCTGCATATATTGTCTTCTGAGTACAGCTGTAGCCACCAATCATTAATCTTCCAATCATTTTAGATTATTTTGCATTTCTTGAATTTTCTATGAAAGGAATCATGCAATGTGTTCCCCTTTTTGGTCTGCCTTCTTTCATTCAGCATTATTATTTTGAGACTAATCTATGTGCTTAGGTATTGTATGTATCAGTAGTTCATTCCTTTTTATGGTATATCCAGTGTATGGATATACAGTTTCTTTTTTATCCATTTACCTATTGATGGGACACTGGGTTGTTTTCATTTTTTTACTATTAGTTTGGTGCAAAAGTAATTGCAGTTTAAAAGGTTAAAAATAATTGCAAAAACAGCAATTACTTTTGCACCAACCTAATATAACTAAAGATGTTATGAATATTGTGTAAAAGTGTTTATGATAACATGCTTTTATTTCTCTTGGGTAGATAGCCAGGAGTGGACTTGCTGTGTCACATGATAATTTTTAAGAAACTTCCAGATTGTTTTTCAAAATAGTCGTACTCATATATTTCTACCAACAGTATACAGGAGCTCCAGTTGCTCTATGTCCTTGCTAACGCTTGCTGAGGTCAGACTTTTAATGTTAGGCATTCTGGTCCGTGTATACTGTGGTCTTCATTTGCGTTTCTCTAATGACTAATGATGTTGAGCACCTTTATGTTTGTTATTTGCCATCCATATGTCATCTTTGATGAAGTAGCTGAGAAATCCTTTGTCTATTTTAAAAATTGAGTTGTTTGCTTTTAGTGAGTTTTGAGAGTTCTTTATATATTCTGTATACGTGAATTTACCTTTATCAGATAAATGGTTTCCAAATATTTTCTCCCAGTCTGTGGCTTACCTTTTCATTCTTTTAACAGTATCTCTTGAAGAGTAGGTATTTTTTTTAATTTTGATAAAGTCTAATTTATCAATTTTTTATTTTATGAGTCATGCTTCTGATGTCATATCTAAAAATTTTCACCTAACCCAACGGCGCAAAGATTTTCTCCTGTGTTTTCTCTAGAAATTTTATAGCTCTGGGTTTATAATTATCTTTTTATTTTAAACTTAATTACAGTATAAACAGAAAATCCAGTTGGTATGATACCAATTCTTTGAAATTTGTTTACTTTTAGTTTGGTGTGTTTACCTTCCAGGTTTTTTTCCTAAGTGTTTATGTTCATGTGTATGTAACTATAGAAATATAGAGGGTTTTAAATTTAACGTAAATGAAATAACACTAGATATGATGGTCTGCAAGTTGCTTTTTTTTTTTTACTTTGTCTCAGGTATAACAATATACATAATTCTTTTTACTACAATATAGTATTACATAGGTTAGAGCTATATTTATTTAGTCACTCCATTACAGAAGCACATTTAAGTTGTTTCCAAATTTTCTTGAACACAAATAATGCTGCAATGAACATCTTTCTATATGATGCCTCCTTGGACTCACGTGTGTGGGTATATTTCTGTAGACTAGAAGTGGAATTGCTGAATAAAAAGCTATCTGGGTTGAATTTTATCTTCCACGTTTTTACTTTTCTTTTTTTTTTGTTTCTTTTTAAACAGTGTTTTAGCAATCACATAGCCTTATATGCAAAGAAGTAGCTGGGCCATTGATTAGCTCAGTTGTTTATTCAGCAAGCATTTATTGAGTATATACTGTGTGACTCTTCCTTCCGGGGTTTTCAGTTCCTTTAGAACCAGTGCCCCCTTTTTATTGCAGTATTTTTTTAATGACTCTTTAACTATGCCAAAATGATATTCATAGGAAACATTTATACACAAATAACTTCAAAAAATCAATATAGTGCAGTAACTATATGCAGGATAAATAAAAGGAAAGTAACTTATAAAGTAAGTAATATGTATTTCATTTAAAAACTCAGACACAGCTTCTGTGTTTCCCCGAAAATAAGACCTAGCCGGAGCATCAGCTCTAATGCGTCTTTTGGAGCAAAAATTAATACAAGACCCAGTTTTATTTTACTATAAGACCGGGTATAATATAATATAATAATTTTAATGTAATATAATACTGGGTCTTATATTAATTTTTGCTCCAAAAGACGCATTAGAACTGATGGTCCAGCTAGGTCTTATGTTCAGGGAAAGACAGTATCACAGAAGATACAATGGAGAAGTGAGACAGTTGCACATACTTAAATAAACGATGACTTTAAGAGTAATAAAATGAAGCTGTTTTGTAGTTGAAATGTAAACAATGGAACTGGAATTAGATTAGTGTTAGAATCAGTAAGACTAGACTTATTTGTAACGTGGTAAGAGAAAAAAATTGACAAGAGGAATTGTCAAAAAGGAGAAAATGAGGAAGTATGATGTCCTTGTAAAAGAGCTGTACCTCACGTTGAAGGATCGCACCAAAATGATTTCCTATGGTATGTCATGGGACAAAATAGTGATAATTTATCACAGAAAACATCTCTGACCAAAGCATCGGCCCTAGTGAAGTTGTGGCAGCACACCACAGCGCTGAGGCCAGACATGGGGCTCCTGCTGCCAGTGCCAAGTCTCAGATTGGTGCATCTGACTGAGCCTCTGCCCCCAAAGGGAGGCCAGGTCTACAAGTGTCTGGCGTTTTCTTCTACAGTTGGAGGTGGGCTCTGCCTCATTTGGAGCCCTGAGAGAGGGAATTCCTGTATTCCTTAGAAAAGTAATTTTAGGGGGCGGACGGGTGGTTCAGTTGGTTAGAGTGTGAGCTCTGGGCAACAGGGTTGCCGGTTCAATTCCCACATGGGACAGCGGGCTGCACCCTCCACAACTAGAATGAAGACAACGAGCTGCCGCTGAGCTGCCACCAAACTCCCAGGCGGCCGGATGGATCAGTTGGTTGGAACACGTGCTCTCAACCACAGGGTTGCCGGTTTGACTCCGCAAGGGATGGTGGGCTGCGCCCCCTGCAACTAAGATTGAACACAGTACCTTGAGCTGAGCTGCCACTGAACTCCCAGCCACTGTTCCCCAATAGAGTCCTGGAAATACACACTGTTCCCCAATAAAGTCCTGTTCCCCTTCCCCAATAAAATCTTTAAAAAAACAAGAAAAATAATTTAGGATCATACACTGATAAAGCCATTTCTCTCTTTAGAATAATTTGTGTAAGGTGGATTCCCAGAAGTAGAATTACTAGGTCAGAGGGCATGAACAAAAGTTTATGGTGAGAAAAGCAAACCTGCTGACCTCAACAGTTGGACCTTGGAGCTTTTTGCATACTTCGATTAATCTTTCCTTTTATACATCATTTGTTGACTGTACTTAGTGAATAGAATATTATGTTTCTTAGAACTTTAAATAGTTGAGGTGGAGGGACTTTAATCTCCCTTTTAAAAATGGAGATTCATCTCTTTTTTTCCCCTTTGATTAATTTTTTGCCTTTTGGTTTGGGGTGTCTGGGTTTGTGCTAGAATTTAAAAAGGGGCGACATATCTCTTAGATTGTTTTAAGTTAGTACATACACATATTTTGAAGTGGAAATTCATCATTTATAGCCGTATGAACTATTTTTTTAATTTCCTTTCTCAAACGTTCCCCCCCACCCTATATAAAAGTAAATATCCATAATACCTCTTTCTTCCTACCATTCCCCCAAGTTTTTTGTTTGTTTTTTGATCAACCGGTATTCCCTTCATGTTAGTTGTTTATGGAGGTGTTAAAACAGGTAGTGAGTCTCCATGTCAAACAGGAGGCTATAGGTTGGCTTAGTGGCAGGTGCTATTGGCTTGCAGCCAGAGAATGTAGGTATTATTAGTTCCAGCCCCACCTCTAACTCACTGTGACCTCAGGAGCTCCTTTTCCTCTATGGCCTTGTGGGAAAGGTGAGGCTTAGACTTGAAGCCATTCCATGGTCTCTTATAGCCCTACCTGTGTTCATCTCGCCAGAATGGGAGGCTGCAGAGGCTAGAACTCTAACCTGTGTTTATGGGCTGGGTGGATGTAGTCAAATGTTTGTTAAATGAGCCCAGTGCTGTTATTTCTGTGGGTATTTTGTACTTAATGCACACTGTTATGTTGTTGCCTTCCCTTTGAATGAATGAGGAACTTACAAATACCCCCATATCTTTAAAACTATTGGCTTTAATGTACTGTGAAGTTGAAAATGCTGCATGCAGAATGTGGTATTTGTGAGTTCTCCAAATCTTCCCTCCACTCGTTATAGTTTTAAAACTATTCTGAGTTGATTGGACTCCATGGTAACTTTCTTGTGAGCTCTCAGTTCAGGAAAGGTGGTCTTTAAGGGGCAGGGGATGCATTTAGCAAAGGCAACAATCCAGTTGAAGGGAGAACTTCATAAAGTAAAGTACATCTTGCCTAGAAGCAATTAAATCATATTATTAGACAAACTGCTTCAGCAGCTGGTGAAACAGCAGGAACATGTCAGTTTTGCTTCCTTAGTTACATGGAGTGATAGTGTACTTGACCTTCAGCAGAGCAGGGTCATAGAAAGGGCATCTTTAAACAGCTCTGTCTGGTTTTGGTGAATGGAATCTGCATTGGCAGTTTGAAAGCAAATGCCTGTGAGTTCCCCCAACCAACCCTTGCCTGTTTGGGTTGGACTCACTGGTCTGGAAGGTTCTTGAAGAAAAATGTAAACAAATCTGCGGGGAACCTTTGGCATGGTAAGTACAAGTGTCCTGAAGAAAACAGACTGCTATACTGAAGTCTGTTCTCATTCTCTGTTTCTGGAGGGAAGTCTTTGTAATTCACTGTATTTCATAGGCACTTATTTTTAGAGCAGTTGGTGAAATAGCAGTGGATGTAGGCACCTAGTATGTATTTGAAGGAACTCAATTTAGTGTCTTTTTACTGCTTAGCACCTGGCCGATTATTTCTTCATAGGAACTATGTTTGAGTGTGCTGGGTACATTCAGGTGGGGCAAAAGCTGTTTGTTGTTTTCAGCAGCTTCATCTGCCTATGAACAGAGAGTTTGTGACCCTCCTTGCTCTTAAAACACCTCATCGTTTTACATAATTGTGGATAGTGGTGGTTGACTTTGGATCTGTTTTTGTGCCAGGAAATTCCGGGCTATCGTTTTATCTTTTTAAACATATTATCAACTGGAAAATTAAGAAAGTGGTTAATCAATTTTGATATATAGGAGGCTGATTTATAATGTTCAGCTTTGATTCCTTCATTGACTTTATTTGTACTAGTAAGAGAAGAGCTGAGCTTACCAGTCATCAAGAGAAATAATTCTTGAGGAACATGGCATACGGTCCGTCGTTGTAAGGTTTTAATCCTCTGTGTGAGGTGAGGGAGGGGTAAGCACCTCAAAGGCCAGCAGCCTCCTGTGGATTCTTCTTTCTGTGATTCAAGTTGCAGCATAAAGAGCGTTTAATTCTTTGCCCACTGACCTTTCACTACACTTACTATTTAATGGTCCTTTGAAATAAAAAATAAAAGGAGGATGTGGTACATTTCAGTTCAGGCTGGAGGTGTCCCCTGCCTGAAACCCTTTACCCACTTAGGCATTTACGTTGTTCATTATTTCACTGGGAATGTTAAAGAGAGATCGGAAGTTCCTGATAGAGATTTGTAACATATTAGGTCTGCATGATCTGTTTTTTTTCACAGGGTGTGAACTTTGTTGCCCTATTAATAATCCAAGGGAATCTTACAGCCAAAACCCAGAATAAATTACAGTTTAGAAACTCTTAATATTTGCTCATCAGCCCAGTGCTATCTGCGGTAAACCACAGAAATTTTTCCTCAGAATTATTTCAAAAGAAAATGCTGCCACGGCAATGTTATGTTATGATGGAATAGAGAAGCTTCTCACTCTACAGTGAAAATGTATGAACTTCCCTATTAGTCTCATAAACCCACGTGTGTCAGTGGAAGCCAGGACTTTTTGGTTTATATGATAAACTTCCAAGGCGGGTGTTGTGTAGTATATGAAGGATTCCTAATTAGCAGACAGGCACAAGAGTAGAGTAAGACAAAGAAAGGTCTAGGCAGTCCCACGATCAAGAACTATTTATTCATTCCCGAAGTGTTCACTCACTAAGTAATCATTGTGAGCCTAACATGTACCTCGCCTTTGGAGTAAAAGGAGAAACAGGAAATGGTCCCTCTGAGGTCGGCTTCACCAGGCAGTTACAGTAAGTGCCCTGGAGAGTCCTACATGTAGCAGCTCTGGGAGCCCAGAGCAGAATGCCTATCCCAACCTGAGGGACCAGGAAAGCCCTTGCCAGAGGATCAGGGCTTTTATTAAAACTCTATTTAGACAGGAAACATTTGTGTGTTGTCTTTCGACAGGAAACATTTGTGTGTTGGGAAAGCACGGTTAACTTTAGAAAAGATGTAAAATGGCACAGCTGATATTTGCCCTGTAAGTGTGAGAGACTATGCCCTAGAAGACCTATGTCCAAACATACTTTTACACCCAGCTTGCTCACGGTTTAATTAAGTCCTTTGGACTAGCAGTTTTCCTGTCGAAAGTGCAAGTGTTCTGGCTAGCGTGTGACACACACCTGGGTGTTGTCAGGCATTCATACATGTGTGAACGAGGTGATCCTGTCCTTTCCATGTAAGCTGATTGAAGGAGTATAAAGCAGACTAAGGCAGGAGGGGGCCAAGACAGACATCAGGTACTGAAAAGGCAGGCAAGAAGAATGGAAAGCAGCCACTTCAAGTCGTCAAAAATGCATCTAATATTTTTATGTCCTGTTACCACATTGACTTTATCACTATGCTAAATTATATTCAACGAAATGCTTCTGAAAAAAAAATTTCTCACCATCACCTAATCCAGGTTCACTAAGATTTATACTTATATTTTGTTCTGCATGTTTTAGCTCTTATATTTAAATCTTTGATCCATTTTGAGTTAATTTTTCCCTTTTATATTGTGATAAAATAACACAAAATTTAATATCTTAACTATATTTAAGTGTACAG
This sequence comes from Rhinolophus sinicus, assembly GCF_036562045.2. Classification (NCBI taxonomy): domain Eukaryota; kingdom Metazoa; phylum Chordata; class Mammalia; order Chiroptera; family Rhinolophidae; genus Rhinolophus; species Rhinolophus sinicus. The sequence goes on from NC_133759.1 coordinate 40,436,690, forward strand.
CTCCAATTTCTCCACATCCTTGCCAACACTTGTTATTTGTTATTTTCTGTTTTTTGTTTTTTTTATAGTAGCCATCCTAATGGGTGTCACATGTTACCTCATGGTAGTTGGTTTTTATTTCCCTATGACTAGTGATGTTGAGCCGCTTTTCATATGCTTATTGGCCATTTGTATGTCTGTTTTGGAGAAATGTTTATTCATGTCTTCTGCTCATTTGGTAATTGGGTTGGGGTTTTTTTTATGTTGTTGAGTTTTAGGTGTTCTCTTTATATTCTGGATATTAATGACTTATCAGATACATGATTATAAATATTTTCTGCCATTCTGTTGGCTGCCTGCTCTATTGTTACTGTCTTTCAATGCACAAATTTTTAAATTTTTTCATGAAGTTTAATTTGTCTGTTTTTTTCATTTGTTGCCTGTGCCTTTGGTGTCATATCCATGAAATCATTGCCAAATCCAATGTTGTGATGCTTTTCTCCTATGTTTTCTTCTAAGACTTTTATAGTTTCAGGTCTTAAATTTAGGTCTTTCATCCATTTTGAGTTAAATTTGGTATATGGTGTTAAATAAGAGTCCAGATTCATTCCTTTGCATCTAGATGTACCGTTTTCCCAGCGCCATTTGTTGAAAAGACTATCCTTTCCCCCATTGAATGGTCTTGGCACCCTTGTCAAAAATAATTTAACCATATGTTGAGGGTTTATTTTCAGGATTTCTGTTCTATTCTATTGGTCTATGTGTCTTTCTTTATGCCAGTACCGTACTGTTTTATTGACTGTAGCTTTGTAGCAAGTTTTGAAATCAGGAAGTGTGAGTCTTCCAGCTTTGTTTTTTGTGGGTTTTTTTTGTCAAAGTATTTTTGGCTCTCTAATATATGGTGATGGAAGGAGAACTGACTCCGGGTGGTGAACACACAATGGGATTTATAGATGATGTAATACAGAATTGTACACCTGAAATCTATGTAATTTTACTAACAATTGTCACCCCAATAAATTTTTTTTTAAAAAAAGTATTTTTGGCTCTTTGGGGTTCCACTGACATTCCATATGAATCTTAGGACAGGTTTTTCTAGTTCTGCAAATTTGGGGATTTTGATAGGGATTGCGTTGAATCTGTAGATCACTTTGGGTAGTATTGACATCTTAGCAATAATTAAGTCATTTGATCCATGAACATGGAATGTATTTCCATTTATTTATGCCTTTAATTTCTTTCAGCAATGTTTTGTAGATTTCATTGTACAAGTCTTTCACCTCCTTTGTTATGTTAATTCCTAACTATTTTATTCTTTTTGATGCTGTTACATGGAATTATTTTTGTAATTTTCTTTTCAGATGGTTCAATGTGTTGACTTTCTATTCTGTTACTTTGCTGAATTCATTTATTCTAGTGTGTGTGTGTATAATTTTAGGGTCCTTTTTGCCCACCCTAGCTCCCACAAGCTGTGTGCAGGCTGCTTCAGGGACACAGTGCACACACAGCTGCTTGCTTTGGGTGGAGGTGGGGGATGAGTAGCTGCTACTGTTCTAAGAGCTGAAATTGACCAAAATTACCTGCAATTTATTGCCCAAGCCTACTCTTAACAGGTTGAGAACTTCCCTTCTGTTCCTTGTTTGCTGAGTGTTTTTACCATGAAAAGGTATTGGATTTTGTGAAATGCTTTTTCTCTGTCAGTTGGGATGATCATGTAATTTTTGTTCTCTATTCTTTTAATGTGCTGTATTACAGTGTTTGATTCATATGTTGAACCAACTTTGCATTCCTGAGATAAATCCCACTTAGTCATGACAGATAATTGTATAATCTATATGCTTATATGTTTGGTTTGCCATTGTTTTGGTGAGGATTGTTGTACCTGTTTTCATAAGGAATATTGATCTGTAGTTTTCTTGTGATGTCTTTGTCTGGTTTTGGTATCAGGTGATACTGATCTCATAGAATGAATTAGGAAGTGTTCCCTCCTCTTCTGTTTTTTGGAAGAGTTTATAAAACATTGGTTCATAACATACTTTTTTTCAAGGAAAAATACCTGCCCGCTTCAGGTGCCCACTCAGAATTTTGAGCCTTGCTTTGGTGGGTATTGACTAAATTCCAGACCCTCTTATTTCTGATGGCTTTTCCCAGCCTCATCTCTGTGGGGCTGGAGGGTTACCAGGACTCTTTGACAAGTATTAATGCCCGCAGTTCTACAGTGCTGTTAGAGCATTCTTTCTGGAAACTCTGCTCTTAAAGGAGTGTTTTACAGCTTGGAGACAGTGAAAAAATTCATCACATTCTTTGGTCGCTTTTATTTTATTGAAGTTGTGCAGAACAGACCTGACAATTTCTTTGTTTTTTGTTTTTTCCTTGCATTTTCAACATTAGAAAGAGCTATTTTATGATTATATATGCTTTGTGCCATCCTGGATCAATATCTCTTTGATTCCTTTATCATCCTGGGTCCACACTTTAGAACTACACTAGTTTAGCACTGGGCATCTTTCTGAGCCCCTTGTGATCCAGCCCACTTTTCACCCACAGGTACCACGTACACAGACCTCTCGGCCGGAATCTCCAGGGATGACCAGCCCCTCCCCACGCATCCAGATAATCTCCACCGACTCTGCGGTAGCCTCACCTCAGCGCATTCAGGTACCTGCACCAGCCCCACCTGCCTAAGAGTTTCACTAAAGGGTTGTGCTTCTTGGGCATTAAGTACAGCACAACTTTATTCTTTAAAAAGGAAAAGAAGAAAAAGTTTACATTTATTGAACTAACTTTTAATATAAAAGTCTACACTGCTGTTTCCAACTATTGGGATGAAGTACCATTTTGTTACTTATGTGCTTCCAAATTGAGAGGCCGTATGTCCTAGTAGTTAAGAGTACGGGCCCCCACTTGAAGTCAAATCCAGTGCCCCATTTTATAACTTTTTTAACCCTGGAAAAGAGAAACTGAACTGACTGTATTTCAAGGTTTCTTTTGTTTTTAAGGAAAATTAAGATTGTAGGATAATTTATTGGTTCCTGATGCTGGTGCTCATAGCTTTGATGAAGTTTTCATTTCTAAGCCTGACTCTAGATGCCTCTCCCATGCTCTGAGGCCGGCCGGGGAAGAGGATAAATGCTATGGTGTTTGAATGAATAACAATGCTTAGAATCCAAATAGTGCCTTCTATGATAAGGTTGGGAGGGAAAGATTGTGTAATCAGGATGACGGGCCAGGCAACATTTAAACTTTGGCTCTGAATGGAACAGACTTAGGGGTCAGATCTTGTCTCCACTCAGCTATGTGACCCTGGGGAAAGATTTCATAACCTGTATGTATAGCTGTAAAAGAGCAATAAAAATTGTACCTATTTTATAGGGTTTTAAAAGGATTAAATGAGATAATTCCTGTAATCTCATAGGAAGCAAACATCAATAAATGTTAGGAACTGAGTTATGATTTTTTAATGTGTTTTTTTAATATAATTTCAAACTTACAGAAAATAGTACATGGAAATCCTGTATACCCATTACCCAGATTCACTAATCGTTTGCTGTAACATTCTGAGTCTATGTATGTATATATTTCTAAATCACTTAAGAATAAATTAGAGACATCCCATCTCTTTGCCCTGAATGCTTCAGTATGTGTTTCCTAAGAACAATGACATTCTCTTACATAATCACAATACAGTTATCAAAATCAGGAAATTTATTATTCATGATTGTATCTCTGTTCCCCCCATAATGTTTAGGATACAGTAGGGGTCAATAAATGCTTAGTGAATTAATAAAGTGATAAGTGATCTTAATACTAAAAAAAAAAAAAATCAGGAAATTTAATATTGAAGCATGCCATTATCTCCGAGGTCTCTGCCGTGAGCGTGGTTTCAGCCGTGTTGTATGCTGCCCCCTCAGCCCTGTGGGCCATAAGCGGAGCCCTAGCAGTCCTAGTTCTCTCTCCCGCAGCTGCAGTAATTTCGGGAAGTAGCGAGCTCGGAGCACCGAGCTAGGTCTGCGTCCTGTGCCCGCGCGGCTCCGTTTCTTCACATCTCCCTTCCCTCCTACCCCACTCGTGCAATTCGCCCAACTTTAGGTGAATTCAGTAGTGGGCCTCTTTGTCTTGCCTGTCTGCTGTGCAGGGAGTCCTTTGTGGAGTTATTGTTGTTCGATTAGTTGTCAATTCTAGGGGAGCTTTACAGAGGCTCACCTCACGCTGCCATTTTGATGACATCTAGCATGTCATTATCTAACCCACAGCCCATATTCTAAAATGTCATCAGTTGTCCCAGTTAAGTCCTTTATAGCTATATTTTCCCATTCCGGGGTTTATATTACTGTTTTTAATAATGATAATAATAATTAAGGTGTGGCAATCAGCAAAACCAACATATCTAGTTATGCAGGTCAACAGAGGCTAAACTGAAGCATAGACTTATGTTCATTAGTGTCCCGTTATCCTAATAGCTGCAAAAGGGCTTCGGGGCCAAGTGGCAAGGGTAGCAGTCCTCAGAGTGGGGGGGTAGCCTTATGGCTGGGGTTGAGAGCTGTTGTTTTTGGGGATACAGCAGTCTAGAGTGGGAGCTGTGGGAAGGAGATGGGGGATTAAGAAGAGCCATAGGAGAGCCCCACTTGTCTGAGAAAGAGGCTTAATCTAAGCCACCCAAGCACAAAGCAGCTTCTCAGGAAATCTCACAAGTTTTCTTCATAATGCACATCTTTCCAGGCCAATGGTTTCCAAATTGTGTTCTTTATTGCTTCCCAGATTACATAAAATTAGGTTCAAACTTTATTTTTTAATCCAGCTTTCAAAGAGATTAAGATACCCATTTTTTCCCGAAAATATGACCTAGCCGGACCATCAGCTCTAATACGTCTTTTGGAGCAACAATTAATATAAGACCCGGGATTATATTATATTATATTATATTATATTATATTATATTACATTACAGTATACTATACTATACTATATTATATTACATTATGTAATGTTATGTAAGACCGGGTCTTATATTAAAATAAGACTGAGTCTCATATTAATTTTTGCTCCAAAAGATGCATTAGAGCTGATGGTCCAGCTAGGTCTTATTTTCGGGGAAACATGGTAGTTTAAAAGAAAAACACACTTGAACATGTCCTGTGCCAAATCTGACACACTGGAGATCACCGGGGCTCCTATAGCAGCCCCTTCTCCATTCTTGCCTGCTTCTCCCTTCTGCCAGCTCTGCATTCCTACACATCCCTTCTTCGAGCTGCCAGTATCTGTTCTCCATCCTTTCCACATCCACAACCATCTGATGTTTCCTTTCTCACTCTGATGTTCTAGTGACCTTGCTCAGGTACTTGTACCATGTTTCCCCAAAAATAAGACCTAGCCGGACCATCAGCTCTACTGCATCTTTTGGAGCAAAAATTAATATAAGACCCAGTCTTATTTTACTGTAACACCAGGTATAATATATAATTATAATATATTACAATATTAATATAATAATACCAGGTGTAATATAATAAATAATATAATACAGGGAAACAGGGTAGGAGCTGTTTGTTTGTATGTATTGAATGGGTAATAGGTGCACATAGGAACAAAATCACACCAAACAGGGTACAGAGTAAAAGATGAGTCTCCCTTGCTCCTTCCTAAGTGTCTCCCAAGAGGTAGCCACCATTACTGTATTACTTATTCTTTCAGATATGTGATCTGCGTATACACCTACAAGCATATGTATAAATACATACAGCATATTTTTAAATGCGTGTCAGCATTCTGCCCACTCTTTCTGCACCTTACTCTTTTTTTCTTAGCACTGTCTTTCGGAGGTGGTTCTATGTGTATACACAGAGCTTCCTTTCTCTTGAGTTGCGATTTGATGTCCCATGTCATGGATGCTGCAATGAATAACATCTACCTGCTTGATTTAGCATACGTGAGAGTATTTCTGTAGGACCAGTTCCTCTAAGTAGGCTTGCTGGGGGACAGGGTGTGTCCATGTGTAATTTTTTGTTTGTTTGAGGTATATGGTACGTCCTGACTTAATGTCCTCAGTAGGTTCTGCAACTGTTAAGTGAAATGACTTATAATGAAACCATTTTTACCAGAACGCTAATTGATATTAACAAGAGTTAAGTTCCTACAGCGTCTCATCAACATTGTGAGGAAACAACATTGAACAAAAAATGATGTTATTTGAGGAGCTGCTGTAATTGAAATATAATATATGTTAGTTTCAGGTGTATAACATAATGATTCGCAATTTGTATGTATGTGAAATAATCACAATAAGTCTAGTTACCATTCATCACCGTACGTTATTACCATTTTAATTCTTGCAATGAGAACTTTTAAGATCTCTCTTAGCAACGTACAAATGTGCAATACAGTATTAACTAGTCACCATGCTGTACATTACATCCCCAGGACTTATTTATTTTATAACTGGAAGTTTGTACCTTTTGACCTCCTTCACCCATTTCGCTCACCCCCTCACCCCTGCTTCTGGCAGTCACCAATCTGTGCTGTTTATTTATGAGCTCTTGTTTTTTTGTTTTGTTTTGTTTCTAAGATTCCATATATAAGTGAGATCATACGGTATTCGACATTTTAACAATATTAATTCTTCCAGTCCATGAGCATTTATCTGTGTCTTCTTTGATTTTTTTTTTATTAATGTCTTATAATTTTCAGTGTACAGGTCTTTCACCTCCCTGGTTAAATTTATTCCTAGGTATTTTATCCAAAAGATGCAATTGTAAATGGGAATTTTTTTAAATTTCTCTTTCTGATAATTCATTATTAGTGTATAAAAACACAACAGACCTTTGTATATTGATTTTGTATCCTGCAACTTTACTGAATTCATTTATTCTAACAGTTTTTGATGAGGTTTTTAAGGTTTTCTATATAAAATGTCATCTGCAAATTGTGACGGTTTTACTTTTTCCTTTTAAAATTGGATGCCTTTTCTTTCTTTCTCTCTCTTGCCTAATTGCACTGACTAGGACTTCCAATACTATGTTGAATAAAAGTGGGGAGAGTGGGCATCCTGGTCTTGTTCCTGATCTTGGAGGAAAAGCTTTCAGCTTCTCACTTAGTATGACATTAGCTGTGTGTCCATGTGTAATTTTGACAGTAGTTTCCAGAGTGCCTTCCAAAGAGGTTGTGCCAACTACCAGCCTGATATGAGAGTGCTTGTTTCCCCACACACTCACCTATATATTGTGCAGTATGTACATTTTAATCTTTCAGTTTTCGAGGTGAAATGATATATCATTGCTGTGTAAATTTTGCATTTCTGTTACTGTTTTTGAATATCCAAACTAATAACTCAAATTTTATGTAATTATAAATAAGAAAGGACTCTCTCCCCATCCTTTCCTGTACCCCTATCCCATTTACTTTACAACCAACAGGCTTTTAAAAAATTATGTCTAATTTTATTTTGATTATCTTATTACATTAAATGTACTTTATGATCCAAAGGTAAATACATATATTAAAATAGTAGGCTTTTCCAGAACCACTGCTCTGAAATATCCCAGATCAATCGCTAAGTATTGGTTTTATAGAAGGATTCATAGTCATAAAACTTTCAGGAAATAATTCTGGGCTAACTTGTATGATATTGGCTGTAGTTCTTTCCTGCACCTTCTCTGCCAGACTGCTAAACGTAGGGATTCCTCAGGATTGCACTTTGGGGCCAGTTTGTCTTCTCTGTATTTTCTCTAGCAGAACCCTAGGCTTTAAATGCTATTCTATGCTAGTGACTCCCAAATGGTATCTATGGCCCAGACCTCTGTTGTGAGCTCTATTTAGTTCAAAACATTTTTAATTTTTTCTTGAGACTTTATCTTTGATCCATGTGTCATTGTGTGTTGTTTAATTTCTAAATATTTGGGGATTTTTGTAGCTGTCTTTCTATTATTGATTACTAGTGTAATTCTCTTACGACGTGAGAACATACTTTATGATTCCTTTGTTTTTCTTTTTAGGTGTATTTTATGGCCCAGAATGTGATCTGTCTTAATGAATGTTACATGCAAGCTTGAGAAGAATGTGTATTCTGCTATTGTTCGATGGATTATTTTATAAATGTCAGTTATATTGAGTTGATTGATGATGCTGTTCAGGTCAACTATATCCTTACTGCTTCCTGCCTGCTTGATCCATCAGTTGCTGACGGGAGAAATGACATCTCCAACTGTCACAGTTGATTTTTCTATTTCTCCTTGGGAGTTCTGTCAGTTTTTGCCTCACGTATTTTGATACTGTGTTGTTAGGTGCATACACACTTAGGATTATTGTCTTTGGTGGAAATTGATCCATTTATCATCATGTAATGTCTCTCTTTATTTTTCCTGTTATTTTCCTTGTTCTAAAGTCTACTTTGTCTTTAAATTAATATAGTTACTCCAGCTGTCTTTTGATTAGTGTTAGCATGGTATCTTTCTCTTTTAATCTATGTCTAGAGTTTCCTGTAGACAATTTATAGTTGGTTTTTCTTTTTTTTCTTTTTGTTTATCTAAATGACTGTCTCTGTCTTTTAATTAGTGTATGTAGACCTTCACGTTTAAAGTGATTATGGATATATTTGGATTAATATCAAACATGTGTGTAACTTTTCTATCTGTTGCCAGAGGCTTCTTTTTCTTTTGGTTTTGACTGAGTAACTTATATGATCCCTTTTATATCTTTTCTTAGTGTATCAAATATATTTCTTTACAAATGTTTTTAGTTGTTGCCCTAGAGTTTACAATATCCATTTTAAACTAATCTAAGTCCACCATCAGACAACACTATTCTATTTCACATACAATGCAGGAACCTTATAGCAGGGTATTCCCTGTTCCTCCCTCCCCTTCCTGTGACATTGCTGTCCTTCATTTCACATTCAGTGCATTAGTACTAATATTAACTTAAACAATTATTTTTTAGACAAATTAGGAATAAAAGCAAGATTTTATTTTACCTTCTGTTAATTCAGGGGCGTGAGGACAAACTTCTTACTTCTTTATCACAGGAAGTAAGTTGCAAATGGGAGCAAGGTGCCCATCTAGTTAGGCTCTTTTTCTCACAGAACTGGGAAATAAGGGAGCTGTATCTCCTGAAGCTTGCATTTCAAAAAGATGGGTCCCAAGTCCTTGAGAAAACATTTCTGTGTTTTGAGACTGGCAAGAGGCTTACCTAACCATTACAGAGATTTGTGTATGTATGAAAAGGACAGAGCAAGTTCTAAAAGGAAAGGGAGAGGGGGTAGAAATCTCTTCCCTTATTTTCAAAAGGAAGAATTAAGCCTCTTGTCTTTCATTTGTATTTGCTCTGGCAAACAGTATATGTCTAAATGTAGTTTTTCAGTATTCTGCTTGATGTTATCTAAGCTTCATAGATCTATGGTTTGGTATTTGTCATTAATTTTGGAAAGTTCTCAGTCATTATTACTTCAAATAGTTTTTCATTCTTCTTCTGGGCTTCCATAACGCATATGTCATACCTTGAAATTGTCCCATACTTCTTGGATATTCTGTTTGGGGTGTTTTTTTTGTTGTTGTTTGGGGGGGGAGGGTGTTCCCATTCTTTTTTTCCCTTTTGCATTTCAGTTTAGGGAAGTTTCTATTGACCTATCTTCAAACTCACTGATTCTTTCCTTGGTTGTGTCCAGTGTACTGGTGAGCCCATCAGGGCATTCTTCATTTCTGTCACAGTTTTTTATTTCTAGCATTCCTACTTTCTGAGAATTTCCATCTCTGCTTACATTCTCTTCTGTTCTTGCATGTTGTCCTTTTTCTTTTAGAGACCTTAACATATTAATCATGGTTGTTTTAAATTCTTTGATAATTCCAACATTTATGTCATGTCTGATTCTGGTTCTGATACTTGTTTTGTCTCTTCAGATTGTGTTTTTCTTGCCTTTCGGCATGCCTTGTAAATTTTCTGTTGAATGCCAGACAGTATTAGCTGTAGTAGGTAATAGGAACTGAGGTAAAGAAACCTCTAGTATGAGGATTTATATTAATCTGGCTAGGGGTTGAGCTGTATTTAATGTTTTCCTATAGCTGTAGATGCCAGACATTTCAAATTCCTCTAGTGTCTTTGGTTTTGTCTAGTGACTGGGGCTTCCTTAGATATTCCTCCTCAGAGAGTCTGTGTCTTGAAGCTCTTCTAGCTCTAACCACATGTTATACTTTTCAAATTCGTGTTCTAGGTTTTAAGTGGAATTACTGGGTCCTTCTTTGTTTCTTGTTATAGCCTTTGTTTTAAAGTCTATTCTGTCTGGTATAAGTATTGCTGCCCCAGTTTTGTTTGGGGTTTTTTTTGTTGTTTTTTCCATTTCCATTTTCATGAAATATCTTTTTCCATCTCTACTTTCAGTCTGTGTGTGACTTTTAATATGAAGTGAGTCTCTTGTAAGCAACATATGTGAGACTCTTGTTTTCTTTTACATTCAGCCACCTTATGTCTTTTGATTGAAGCATTTAATCCATTTACATTTAAAGTAATTGTTGATAAATGTAGTTATTACCATTTTGTTCATATTTTTTATCTCTTTTTCTTTTTAGAGAAATCCCTTTAACTTTCTTGTAATACTGGTTTAATAATACTGGTTTAGTGGTGGTGAATTCCTTTATCTTTTTCTTGTCTGGGAAGCTCTTTATCTGTCTTTCAATTCTAAATGATAGCTTTGCTGGGTAGAGTAATCTTGATTGTAGGTCCTTGCTTTCCATCACTTTGACTATTTTGTGCCAGTTCCTTCTGGTTTGCAAAGTTTCTGTTGAGAAATCAGCTGACGATTTTATGGGAGCTCCCTTGTAGGAAATTGCTTTTCTCCTGCTGCTTTTAAGATTCCATCTTTGTCTTTAACCTCTGGCATTTTAATTATGATGCGTCTTGGTGTGGGCCTCTTTGGGTTCATCTTATTTGGAACTCTCTGTTCTTCATGGACGTATATGTCAATTTCCTTCACCAGGTTAAGGAAGTTTTCTGTCATTATTTCTTCCAATAGGTTTTCAATTCCTTGCTCTCTTTTCCTCCTGGTACCCCTATGATGTGAACATTGGTACACTTGATGTTGTTTGTCCCAGACGCCCCTTAAACTATCCTCATTTTTTTTTTTTTTTTTTTGTATTTTTTCTTTTTGCTGTTCGGATTGGATGTTTTCTGCTGCCTTCCAAATTATTGATTTGATCCTGTTTCATCTAATCTACTATTGATTCCTTCTAATGTGTTCTTCATTTCTTACTGGTTCTTTATTTTTTTAATCTCCATTTTTATGTTTCCTATCTCTTTGTTGAAGTTCTCACTGAGATCATTGAGCATCCTTATAAGCAGTGTTTTAAACTCTGCATCTGGTAGATTGCTTGTCTCCATGTTGGTTAGTTCTTCTGGTCTGTTCTTTCATTGGACATGTTTATTTGTCTCCTCATTTTGGATGCCTCCCTGTGTTTGTTTCTGTGTATTAGGTAATGCTGCGGTGTCTCCTGGTCTTGGTAGAGTGGCCTTATGTAGTAGGTGTCCTGTGGTGCAGTCGCCCTGGTCACCTGAGCTGGGTGCTGCAGGTATGTCCCTTGTGTGGGTTGTGTGTGCCCTCCTGTTGTAGTTGAACCTGGTTGCTGTTTGCACGCCAGTGGGAGGGTTTGCATGTCAGTATGAGGACTGACTGTGACTACAGGGAAGGCACTGTTGTGCAGGGGCCAACTCTGTGGAGCAGGACTCACGTTAGAAGGGCCCTAGTGCCTGCTGAGTCTGCCCTTTGGAGGTGTCATTTGTGGAGGTGATGGGGTGGTGCTCTGGTGGGGTCTGAAGTTGACCATCAGGTATTTGGTTCTGCGGCCTCAAGGGAGGGGCTCTGGTGCAGACTAATTTCAGCTGCCGCCTGTGCCCTACCCAGGGCCACTGGGTATGAGCTACAAAGTGATCTGCAGGTGGTTGCCACTTGTGCTGGGCTTAGAGGTGCCTGGGAGAAGCTAAGCTGAAAATTAAGGCTGGCTGCTGCTAGTGCCAGGCTTGGGGCTGCTTAGCAAGAGGTGCAGAACACACAGAGGCCAGAAATGTTTGAGAGATTTTAGGGACGTCCGCAGCATTCGCCAAGATAGGCCATTTGTATGGAAAACCCACTGGAAGCAGCTTGGGTGGACCCAAAAGTTGGGTGGGGCCGGGTTTCAGGGAATCACCAGGGTGGGGTGAATGAACAGTGTTGGCCACATTGATGGAGACTCAGATATGGTGCCGGGGTGCACCTACAGGCTGGGTAAGGGAAGGACTCAACAAAGGAACAATGGCTTCTGCCAGCACTTCTATCTGGGAAAAAGCTGTCCCTTCAGCCCTCACTCTGAAGTCAGACAACTCAGTTCCTCCCTGTATGTCTCTGGTGCCTTTCGAGCTGCTGCACCCACACTGGAGCTCAGAGCGAGTGAGTCCATCAGCAAGTAAGTCTGTGCACACGCCCTTCAAAAGGATCACCTGGGACTCCAGCAGACCTCTTCCTCACTCAGCCATAGTCCACTGGTTTTCACAGCCAGAAGTTATAGGAACTTCTCTTTCCAGCCCTGGAATCTTGGGCTGGGAAGCTACAACCCCTCGCTCCTCAGGGGGGAGCTCTGCAGCTGAGATATCTCTCCCAATTTTTAAATATCTCGTGGGTGTGGGACCAGGCCATGCCACGTCTCTGCCCCTCCTACCAATCTTGACATGGCTTCTTCTCTATATCCTTAGTTATAGGACTTCTTCTCAGCTAGATTTCATGTGATTCTCGAAGATGGTTGTTCTGTAGTTGTAATTTTGATGTGGTCGTGGGAGACGGAGAGCACAGAGTTTACCTACTTCACCATCTTGACTGGAATCATTTATATTTTTGCATAGGTTCAAAAGTGTTTTTAAATAGATTTCCTTTGGTTTTTTATTTTTAATTTAATCATCTTTGCTATTTTCCCCTTATGCTGTAATATACCCTGACCTTTAATTATCTGACAAATTTGATATATTTATTTATACACACACACGTATGTGGTGTGTGTGTGCACTCGTGCATATCTATTAATAATAGTATAAGATAGATATAAAATAGTGTAAGAAACTTGAAGACCTGATTTTAGGAGGGGAAATCCCCTGAATGGCTCTGATGGTACTACTTTAAATGAAATCCCTACTCCCAGCAAGGCCAATCCACCTCTCTGTCTGGGCTCCTTGGGCTACTCTTCATTGTCATGGTCCTGAGATCGGTTCTAAGAGTTGCTTTCTCTTAGGGTTTTCCATATGCCAGAACATTTCCTATTGCTTAGAACACAGTTTTCCCTAAACCCTTATCTGTCTCTCTTCTCAGCCTTGAATCTTGTTTTAAATGCCCCCTCCTCACAGAGCCTTCCCTTACCCTCTTTCTAAAGTTAGTGTTTTGTGTTATTCTCTGTTAACCCCAACCTGATCTTTTCCCTCACAATACATATCATATAAACTGAAATTGTTAACTGGCTGGTCTGTTTACTTGTTTTTTGCCAGTCACTTCCAGTAAACTAAAAGCCTCATGAAAGCAGGAACCATCTCCATAATGCCTGTAATGTAGCAAAGCACCTGGCACAGAGTAGACCTCTGTAAGTATTTGAGGAATGATTGAAAGACTAATTGAGCTATAGTAAAAAGTCTTGATTTTCCCACTTAGAAAGATTTGATAAGCTGAAAGAGCTAAGACATGACTTCCCAAGTGAGGAGCGAAGTATGTGAGAGCTTAGAGAAAGGAAATACTTTTATTAGGGTCCTGTTATGCTCTGGGCGGTATACCAAGTACTTTCACACACATCGTATCATTTCACTTTCTTAATAATCTTTTTTTTATGAATGTGTAAAGAGAGGCTCAGAAGGGTCGTATAACTGCTCCATGCTGACACAGTTGGGAAGCAGTAGAGCAGGCATTCCATCTGCAGCTCCAGCTGCAAAACCCTATCTCAGGATCACAAACTCAGGTATTTACAGGATCACGTGGACATGGTGGGGATTGGGACAAACCAGAGAGCTTGTGTCCCATCTAAAGAGGCAGTCACACCCAGTCAGCTGTTGACATGGGGGAACTTGGGCCCTGGATGGCCAGAGCTTCCAGTTTTTCAAGAGAACTGTAGGTCCGATATTTATGGGAAATAATTCTATTTTCAGATGTTGGCATCCAGTTTTTTAAATTTTTAAACTTTTGGAAGTGAAACAAGTTATCCAGTGGCCGGTTTTTACCTTCAGGGGGTCCATTTGCAGGTTATTCTGTACAACAGAAACGGTGAGCCCAACCTAGCTGGAACAGAGAGTGGGTAACATGGAGGAGAACGGCAGTGTGTCAGGTCACATTGAGGTCCTTGGAGATAGAACTAGAGAGAGCCTTGGGCAAGTAGAATACAGTCAGCTCTGCTATAATGTGACATGTGCATTCCTAAAAATTCCCACACTGTGCAAAATTGTGCAGTGGAAATCACAGGGCCTATGGGAATCTGTCTCTGACATCACATGGCCTTATGAGGACACCAGTCGTTGGATTTAGGGCCTACTACCCTAATCCAATATGGCCTCATCCTAACTTGATTACATCTGCAAATGCCCTGTTTCCAAATAAGGTCACATTCACAGGTACCATGGGTTAGGACTTAACCATCTCTTTTGGGAGACACAGTTCAACCCATAACACCTCACTTCCACTTCTCCACAAGAGACTTAAATGTTAATGACTCTAGATACATTTTCTCAGTTTGGTGTTTCCTTGGTCTCATTCAACGGGAGACTACCTGTTTTCCATATTGAACAGTTGGCAAAGCTCTTGTGTTAGACTCTGTGTGAGTTTCCTGTTCAGCTGTGGAAGGTCTTGGTTTGCGTCATAGTCACCCCGGGGATTCCAGTGGGTATTTGGGGAATTTTCTTTTTTTTTCTGCTTACATGTTTAGTTTTTTCATGGAGGCAGTATCTAACTGGAAAATGCAAATATCTTGGGAGAGAAGGATAAAAATTTTTTTAATGTTTTATAAATAATTCATTGAACTCATGTTCAATGGCGGGGTCTTTGGCGGGGGAGAAAATAATCTGGGCTTTGGGGTATGTTTTACAGTCACCAAGAGCAACTGTCCCTGTCCAGACCCAGTCCTCCAGCTCCTCCCCGGCTCCATACATGCCTTGCCTCAACCAAGAGGACCTGGGAATAACATAAAAGGAAGTGACACGCCAGTTACTGTGTGTCCCCAGGCTCAGTGTGTGTTATTTCTGAACACACCAAGGCTGAAGGACTTACTAGCCTTGCTTTGGTTGTAGTTGGTCATTGAAGAGCCCTCTAATTCACACAACTATTTTGTTTCTTAGCAGGGAAAACAGTTTAGGAAGGAAATAAGAATCGGAGACGGGAAAAGGAAGTCAGACATTTGACTCAGATCTCAGTGTGATAAGGGCTTTTTGAAAGTCGTTGTGCTGACCTCTTGCCTAAGGCAGGAGTCCCATCTATGGCATCTGAGAGAAGTGTTTGTCAACCAGTCTTTCAGTTGATCATTGGGTAGGAGAGTTTTTTAAAAGAGAATTCTTTTTACAAGGTTTTTTGTGTCATGTTTTCGTGTTTCAGGGGACTCTGGGTATGCCACAGATTACAACAATGAAACGTGCTTCCTTTCCTTCTCTCTCAATCTGTTCTTCTTCAGCCTTAAAGATCTTTTGATCCTTCAATTGGAAATGATGATTTACTGGGGTTTGTGCCCAGCCATCAGCTAAGGATTTGTTTTTGTGTCTTCTGTCCCCAGTCTGCTGTTCTTTCTGGTCGTGCACTTATTGTGCCCTCAGCTGGTAACACACTTTGTCACATCTTTGCATGGCTTCCTCTCTTGCATCATTCAGGTATTTGCTCATCGTCACTCCCTCAGAGAGGTCTTTCTTCCTAAAGTGTTTCCCTTGGCTTCTTCCCCATGTCATGTTGTGTCCATTTACCCTGCTTTTAGTTTTCTCTATGGCACTTACTTCACTGATGTACTATAATATGAGTACTCACGGTCTGTTTCCCCGCTAGAAGGTTAGCTCTACAAGGTGGGTCTTTGGGTGTTCATGTCCCTATCCCTAGTACTGAGAACAGTGCTCGACACATAGTGGGTGCTCAGTAAACATGTGTTAAGTGATTGCATCTTTCTTGCCTATGTCACTTTCTTTTGAACCAACCAGCATTGTCTGGTTTTCCATATTGAACAGTTGGCAAAGCTCTTGTGTTAGACTCTGTGTGAGTTTCCTGTTCAGCTGTGGAAATATTCCATGTCACAAAGCATCGTCTATCAAGACGTGCAGATGCCAGACCTGCCCATAAATATGCTGTAGGAACTGAGTTCCAACCAGAGGTAAAGCACATCTCCCCTTGCCCAGAGCCCCAAGATTCCTGTCTTCAGTGAAGGCCTGTTGGTGTCCTCAGGGAGAAGGTGGGCAGTGCTCTAAGTGGGGCATTTAACCTGGGAGAGAGGCAGGGCAGGGACTCAAACAGCTTCAAAGAACTTTCTGAATAAGTAAGACAAGTCACCCTTGCCATGACATCTGTTTTAATCCTGACTGATGCACTTAAGGACTCTGGGAAGAAGTGAGCTCTGGTGGTAGGAGACCCTAGTGGGATCAGGGGCAGGACTTCTGCAAAGTCAGCAGCCACTGCCTTCATTGCTTCTACAATCTGTTCTTCAAGTCTTCTCTGCAGGTGCCAGGCCCTGTGCTGGCCCTGGGGATCTACCCCTGAATCAGGTGTCGTTTCTATTCTGAAAGGCCTCTGAGTCAGGAAGTGGGAGAAATTGGGGATATGTTAGCAGAGGACTCCCTGTGTGCTATCACCCAAGGCAAGATTATTTACAGGCCCTTCCCTTCAGAAACAACCCTTCTTTAAAGCAGTCAGTCCTAGGTTTCTGTATTTTGTTGATCAGTAGCATTTCAAAATTAGAGTTGTTCATATTTTTATTATGCCTAGGACAAGGATATCTTTTTAAGTTAAATTTATCATCTACTATTTATTACTGTCTTCATTTTATAAAAGAAAGAGCTTTTCTTTCTGTAGTTTTATTGAGATATGATTGACATGCAGCGTAAGTTCCAGGTATACAGCATAATGACTTGACTCTCATATATTGTGAGATGATTACCACATAAGTTTAGTTAATATCCTTCATCTCATACAAACACAGAAAGTAAGTTATTTTTTTCCTTGTGATGAGAACTCTTGGAATCTGCTCTCTATTTAATGACTGTCAACTACACAGTACAGCAGAGTTAACTATAGTCACTGTGCTGTATATTCCATCCCCAGGACTTACTTATCATAAAACTGGAAGTTTGTACCTTTTTGACCATCTTCATCCAATTCCCCCTTCTCCTACCCCAAAGGGCATTTTAATTCTAAAAATAGCGGGAATGATAACATCCTAGAATAAATTAGCCTTATGAAAATTGGCTTCTGAAAAGCTCACTGTTGTGTTTTATTTTTCTCACTTCACCGTGCACTGGTGAAACTGCATCGTGGACCAGCATGGAACCCAGGATGGCATTGGGCAGTGACCGCTTTGAGTACCACCTGCGATTGCACGAGTCACACGATGCCCCGTGAGAGCAGCCTCCATGTTGTGTCTTGTAGATTGTGACAGACCAGCAGACAGGACAGAAGATCCAGATAGTCACCGCAGTGGACGCCTCCGGCTCCCCCAAGCAGCAGTTCATCCTGACCAGCCCAGATGGAGCTGGAACTGGGAAGGTGATCCTGGCTTCCCCGGAGACATCCAGCGCCAAGCAGCTCATATTCACCACCTCGGATAACCTCGTCCCCGGAAGGATCCAGGTAAGGCCTACTGACAGGTGTTATGTCAGAACTTGTGCTACTGGACTTGTTCCTGACTCTAACCTCTGTTTTGGAGGTCAAATCCATCTCTAGAAGGTCCTTTAGGGACTGGCTGGCATGGCTGGTTGCTGCTTTGGCTACAGTAAAAAATCAGCAAATGAATGGCAAGACCCACAGGGCAGCCAACGACAGTGCTTAGGTGGGATGGTAGTTGAACTGGGAAAAATCAGTGGCCCGTAGGAGACTGGCATGAGCAAGGTGGCACTGAGACCACTGAACTAAGGCCACACATGGTGGCAGCCCTTGGCCCAGGATATTTTAGGGATTCCACCTAGGGCTGACCACAGTCAGACAAGGTCTGACTTGTTCCTAACTCTTAGCTCAGCCTTATCCAGGTGGTCAGGCCGGGTCCAGCTCGTCACTGTGTCCTTCCGTGCTCCTGTGAACTGCTGCTTCGGCCCCTCAGTTCTCATCTCTGTCTGTGCCCTGCTTCTCCCGACCCTGGCAGGGCAGGATGGACGCGGGAAGGAGAAGAGCAAGGGCTTAAGGAAAGCAGGGCTATTGGGAAGCACTGAATTTCCAAGCCCAACACTTGAAGAAACAGAGACTGGAGGGCAGTGTCTCATGGTGGCCAAGCATGGAACGTTTAGTCAGGATCAAGTTGGAATCCATGTTTTTATTTTTTATTTTATTTTTTTTAAGTTTGTGATGAAATATATCAAAATTGAACCATCTTAATCATTTTTAGGTGTACAGTTCAGTGGCATTAAGTACATTCACGTTGTGCAACCATCACCACTGTCCATCTCCAGAACCCTTTTCATCTTCCCAAACTGAAACTCTGTGCCCATTAAACACCAACTCCCCATTCCCTCCTCAACCAGACCCTGGTAACCACCATCCTACTTTCTGTCTCTCTGACTAGGGACCTCATTTAAGTGAAATCCTACAATATTTGATTTTCCTTTTGTGAGTGGCTTATTTCACTTAGCATAATGTTTTCAAGGTTCATCTATGTTGTAGCAGGTGTCAGAATTTCTTTCTTTTTTTAAGACTAAATATTCCATTGTGTTTATCCATTAATTAAATAAGTAGGTCTCTCAAACCACACTTTGTTTATCCATTCATCTGTTGATGGACACTTGAGTTGCTTCTACCTTTTGGCTACTGCAAATAACGCTGCTAAGAATCCATGTGCTTTTGGGGCAGATCTTTTGCTATGGAGAAAATTAAGGACATGATTTTTTTCTTCTTCTTCTGATAGAGTTGGATTCAGAACACCAGAACTGTACTTTTGAGATATCTCATGGTGCAGTTAATAAATATTGCCTCATCCTTCCTTTCCCAGAGTACATTCCAGTCATCTGAAATCCGAATTCCTCCCTGCTTATTTAGACTACTCCTTGTTTGTGAAAGGATGGCTATTGATTTGGTTGCATGTTTTACAAGAAGTCATTCTACATGATATCTGTATATATTCCCGCCATATGTAAATCCTTTTGAGGCTTATATTCAGTACATTAGTATCAGTTATGGTATTCTTCTGGATGGGTAACACTGTTTGTCATCTAGAAAGTCACCTATAAATGAAGGAGAAATAATAGGTTTTGGAGGTCATCTATTCTAGTCCTTCCACTCTAAGCTACCTCAGTGAGAGACCTACTTATTTAATTAATAAAGTTTGATTATTTCTCTGCCAAATGTACCTCTCTGCGTACTTTCAAGCTGTTTCATGGGTACAGAGAGGCAGCCAGGGCAGCCAGAAAGACTTCAGTTATCTTTATGTTGGGGCCTCTGTGTGACTCCCGCATGGCCCCCAATCCTGGGTGGTTGTGGTAGCCAGATAGAGCAGATCAGTAAAAACCAGGGCCTGATCCTGGACAATCCCCAACCCCTACTCCCATTGAAGGGGTGCAGTCTAGAGAAGCAAGGCCATTCCGGTTGTGAGATTAAGTTGTCAGGTGGAATTTTCCCAGTTCTGCTCAGAGTTCTCCTGCTTAGAAACCCAAGATTAAGAATTTACAGTTAAACATTACTTTGCTTAGCAATCTGATTTTTAATCTGTACCCTGCTTGTTTCCCGATTCTTCTTAGATCGTCACGGACTCTGCTTCTGTGGAGCGTTTGCTGGGGAAGGCCGACGTCCAACGGCCCCAGGTGGTAGAGTACTGTGTGGTCTGTGGCGACAAAGCCTCCGGTAAGGAACCCCAGGTTATGCTGGGTGTGCATCGTGTACCAACATCATGAACCAAATCGGGGAGAAGGGTAATGGAGAGAGAACATTTTCTGTAGGTTTGTAGGTTTCAAAACATGAACTCCACTTTTCTTATTGGGGTAATGATACATATAAGCAGAACAGTTTGTCAGATTATTAGAATCAAAAGAAAAAGTCAAGAAACTATTTCTGTGATTTGTAAATCTTGGTTGAGTGTTGAATATGTATTGCTACTAAGAAAGCAATCACTTCTTTAATCTAGTCAGTGTTTCCACACTGCTTTGCCATTTCACAAAATGTGTTATTTATTCCCCCTTCATCTTGTTAACTGTCTCTGTCATTCCCTCCCTGTAACCCAATGTGATAAATGGCTGAAGTGGAGGAAGAGGGAGCTTGTGATTCTGGCTGGAGTCCCAGGGTCAGGAAAGGTCCCCAGAGGCAGTTACTCTGTGAGATTTGGAGGTTGAATGTGTGCATGTTGGGGAAAGCGAAAGGGCATTCCAGCTGGTGAGGCCAGGACCCAGAGAGTTTAATGTCCACTCCCCGGTGTCTTGGGGGCAGAGACCCGGGCTTCTGTGGTTAGCGTGTGGGCACCAGGAGGCTGGAGGAGATGCCTGGCCCGACAGTTTAGCCTTGGCCTGCTCACGCTGGGAGCTGTAGGAGACAGTGAGGCAGGCCCGGAGGAGTGGAGAAGTAGTTACTGCGATTGTAGTTCCAGCGATGCGCAGGGCACGGGCCTGAGTTCTGTGGTGGCTGCTTGGTGCCACTTTATTCTGGGGTCACAAAATTCACACGAACTTTGTGGATACTTTGTGGTCCTGTTTGGTTTTTGTTTTTGTTTTTTTAAAGGAGGCTGGACCAAGCCTCTTAGGAAGACAGCCCCAGGCAGGCATCTACAGAAGCTCCGGTCCCCCTCCCAGCTTGTGACGTCAGTGCCCTATCGGGTTCCCTGCCTCTGCTCCTACCCCTTATACTGATAAATCCAACCTGTCCCACCCCTTATCGCAAGCTGTCACCTGTGCTGCCTCTGTCTTCGCCCCCCTTTTGTACAGACCCCCCCCCATCATTTGTTGCATTCTCTTGTAATTGATTCATACAGGTCTGTCTTCTCCACTAGAATGTGCTCTTTCTGCTGAAGTAAGAACTGTGTCTGACCCGTTCATCTCTACATCCCCACCTTCTTGCTCAGCAAGGAGAAGCACCCTGCAAACTTTTCACCAAATGAATGAAGTATTAACATAACGAAGAGGCTACAGAATCTGCTTGGCTTTCCCACTTGTCACTCCCTTTCTGGGCTTAAAGGAACAGCCTAGTCACAGGCTTACATTGCCATTGTCTCCACATAGTAGAGTCACTCTAAGGACTAGAGAGTCCAAGGAAATACCATGCAAGGAAGGAAAAGTGATGTCTGCATGGTGGGTAATTTTAGCAGGATTGTTCTTAAAGGCCCAAAATTGAGACCCTCCAGGTGCGCCCTTGGCGAATGGCTCTGCATGCTAGAGCTTAGGACAGTGGGATGCTCTATAGCTGCTGTAAATGATGATCCTGTGAAATGTGTCCTCCCAGCAATGTAGCTCAGACATTGGGTTCCATAAGACTGAACCAGGAGAGCCTATCCATGGTCGGTCCCAGCTGGGAACCAGTGAGATATAATGTGTGTGGAAGTACTTTGTGAACTAAGAAGGGTGAACTGAGGTGGAGGGCTCTTTTTAATGTCATTGGTAATTAGAAGTTAAGAGACACCAAAGTAACCAAGATTAGGAAAGAAAGAACTGTGTTTAATAATGTATTTCTAGGACTGTGTTTCCGAAAGGGCCTGTCTATCTAACCCAGCTGAGCCGCATGGCAACCTTCCTTCACTGTGGCAATGCAGCCACAATGCCCATGCTGCTTCCCATCATCATTCCACTCCCCCCAGGGGATGGGGAGGGCCCAGCACATGAGTCACACAGGGAATAAATGCGGGGAGACCCTGTGTGCCCAAACCTCACATGCATGCGTTTGCTACCTGCTGCTCTTGGCAGGGCAGGGGAGCTGAGTAGCCTCAAAAGCCTAGGTCTCGAAAGCCAGGACCAGATGCGCGCTGAGAACAGCACAGTTCAGCCATCCCTGTGAGCTCGTACTGTATGGCACGTCCTCCGTGTCCTAAGAGCATTGAGGTCACACCATTTACCAGCTGTCACGTAACCTATCTGAGCTTAAGTTTTTCAATCATGACCTCACTAAAGAGTGTAGAGAAATTACGTGAAAGACCTGGGCACCATACCTATGGTTGTCCACATGGAGCCGGCATCTGACACTGCACACCAGTCGCTTTGATAGTCTTGCCTTAAAAACAGGCCTGTGACAGGTCACCTCCTCTCTTGGTAAACCACTTCTTGTACTCTTTATCCTTGCAGGCCGTCACTATGGGGCTGTCAGTTGTGAAGGTTGCAAAGGTTTCTTCAAAAGGAGCGTAAGGAAAAATTTGACCTACAGCTGCCGGAGCAACCAAGACTGCATCATCAATAAGCACCACCGGAACCGCTGTCAGTTTTGCCGACTGAAAAAATGCTTAGAGATGGGCATGAAAATGGAATGTGAGTAACAGTATTAAAGAAACCACGTGAGTTAACAGGGAGGGAGGAAGTGAGCAAGTACAAGTCTATTAAGGAAGGGTCCTGTACCTGACTTTAAAATACTAAGGAAAAGTGTCCATTCTGGCTTCATTTTGGTTTACCTTCTCAATCAGCTGGGTTCTTCAGTGCCGACATTGCCAGGGTTGGTCATTCCCCATGCTGTGTATGTTGCTACGCCTCCAGATAAATCAGGAGGCAGCACTGTGGAGTGGGGTGAACATGGGCTTTGGAGTAAAGGTGATGCCAGATCCAGCTCCAGGTCTGCCACTTAGGAGCCGTGAGGCCCTGGGAAGATATGCAGGCTGTCCCAGCCACGGGGTCTTCCTCTGAAATAGAACCGCTTACCTTACTTATGTATTGGATTTGGGGCTCAGTCTTCATTTTCTTCAGTTGTTTCTGGCATGTATACCTGTTCTGTATACCAGATTGCTGAAGGGAGTGGTTGCTAGGGTGATAGAAAATTGACACCATTAAACAGTTTATAGAAGTCATGCAGACTTGAGTTGGGCATCAGAATTGTTCCTCTGCAATGTGGCATTGGACAAGCTCTCTGTTAGGGACCCACTTGAAGACGGGTGTTTCTTACCCTGGAGAGAATCCCTTTTGTCAGCAGGTAAGAAGTGAAAACCCAGAGGGCCCTGTGTGGGCCCCACAAGGCCGTGCCGAGGCCGAGCTGCCATTCTTCACAGGCAGCGCCCACCATCTTGAGCTCCTTTTCCTGCCTTTGGATTTGACGTAGCATTGTTTGGCTTTGAACCTTTCTCTCCTTTGGCGGAAAAGTCCACTGTGAAAATTGAGCTAGACTTTCTAAGGAAGACCCCTTACTTTAAACCATGAAGGATATGGTTTTTATTGATTCAAATCTTTCCTCTAAATATGACTATTTATGTTGTGATTTAAGCTGTGCAGAGTGAACGAAAGCCCTTTGATGTGCAACGGGAGAAACCAAGCAATTGTGCTGCGTCAACTGAGAAAATCTATATCCGGAAGGACCTGAGAAGTCCTCTGATAGCCACTCCCACGTTTGTGGCAGATAAAGATGGAACAAGGTCAGTCCCTGTTTTGACAGAGCAGCACTGCCATCAGCCTTCGTTGATGATCAGAGGAGGCGCTGATGTTTCTGGGAAAGGGGCTTGTATCGCCTGCCTGCCACAGCCAGAGCCTTGTCCTGCCTCATCCCGCTTTTTGGAACCGTTCCAGTCAAACCTCTGGACAGGCCTGAGGATGGCTAGTTTAAGATGGGGTCAGAATTTTTCCTGTCTCGGGCTCGGATTATGTCCTATAGTTTGGGCATTATTCTTACAGGAAAACAGTTCTGTAATTCAAGATTGGAGCTTTTTTGCAGTATAGACAAAAGGCCTGAGTCCCGGGTGTGGTCTCAGATAGTGCCATGTTCTATCAGATAACTTACATGTTCTTTTAAATGTAATGTATTCAACTTAATTTAAAAGGAACAGAGAGAGGGAAAACAAATCCAGATGTGTAACAGAGAGAACTAAGGTTGACAATGCCTTGGTGATACTCTGAAGATCAAGTTAAGCCCCAGTCTGCAGTCAGCATGGAAGCCCTGAGGATGTGTGTCTGTGTGTCATCCTGTCTCAGGCTGTAGACATGGCTGTGTGCACATCTCATTGCAGAGAGATGGGGGGGTGTTCAGTCATTTGGTGGCTGCATCTAGTTAGTTTTTCTTTTACTCAAAGATAGTTCTGCAGATGCGACAGGGACAGAGAAATATAGCATGACTATACTGTACATTAAATGTTGGAACCTACTCTGGTTTCTTTATGTCTTAAATAGACAAACAGGTCTTCTTGATCCGGGGATGCTTGTGAACATCCAGCAGCCTTTGATACGTGAAGATGGTACAGTTCTGCTGGCCACAGATTCCAAGGTGATGTTATGTCTTCTCCTCGACCTTTCTGTTGCAGTGCAGACTGCTTCTCTAAATGTGTGCACCCACCTTCTTGTTGGCCTTCAGAGACCACGTTGAAAGCATGGCCTTCTTCTGATTCAGACCCCTATGATTTGTTTTAGGGATGCTGATGGCTTTTCAGAAACTCAGTCAGGGCTGGCTGGCCAGTCATTATCACAGGGTATAGAGTTCAATTTGGTAAAAGTCCTATGGTTCTCTTATCTATAAAGATTTTCCTCCTGCCCCTCGCCCCCCCCCCCCCACCCCTGTACACACATTGGCAAACTACTGGCATGCTGAGGAAATAGCTGCTTATCCTAGGAGGGCATTTTGCAGAAGCCACTAGTTCCTTTGCATTAGATGATCTGCAGGAGGAAGTTGAGCCAGGATTCTAACAATTCTAAAACTGCTGAAGCACATCAGCCAGAGGGAATTGAACTTCTTGTGAACAGAGAGATGTGTCAGTCCAAGAGAGACAACTGGCTAACTTCTTGAAGGTAACTACGGAGGAGGGTTTTATCCAGGGCCATTGCCTTTCTCATTGTTCCTGATATAACCCAAATAATGATGAAGTAGCAGCCAGCCACGGCTGAGGTCTGATTTTTCTTCTCTAAAAGGGTAACTTGGTAATAGCGCTGGCATTGCTGCTGCCGTTAGAATCAGAGCTGGGCCTTCAGGCTTCCTTCCTGAAGGAATGTCATGTGCACGTTGGTATGCACGCTCAGTGCATTAGGGAGCACCCTCTTTTGGAAAAGAACAGGCAAAAATGAGAGCCATTGGCTGCAGTGGAGAGCTGCCCTTCCCCTGGTGATTCTCAGGCTGGGCTTGGAGTTTCCCGTCTTTGGACAGCGGTGATGTGCGGGACTTGAATCCCACACCCGGCTTGCACCTGTCACCCGAGACATTCGGGACAGTGACTGACCGGGGAGTGGGGTGGAGAGAAACTAAGACTGAAAGGAAGACCTGAACAACCTTAAAACTCTTGATTACCGAGGGATTTCACAGGAGTGTTCTGTGCCTTTTTATTGACAACATGCCTTTGATTGGCTGTACCCCATTTTATTTATCCATTCATCAGCTGGTGAACATTTGGATTGTTTCTACTTTTTGTCTGTTATGAATAGTGCTATTGTGAACACTTGTGCACAAGCTTTTTTTATGGACATGTTTTCATTTCTCTATGTATATACACCTAGGAGTGGAATTGCTGGTAACTCATATGGTAACTCTGTTTAAACTTTTGAAGAATTGCCAGACTGTTTTCCATATGGGTTGCACCATTTTACATTCCCACCAGCTGTTTATGAGGATTCCAGTTTCTCCACATCCTCTCCGACACTTGTTGTTCTCTGTCTTTTTAATCCTAGTCATCTCGGTGGGTGTGAGGTGGTTTGGATTTCCATTTCCAGTGATATTGAGCATCTTTTCATGTGCTTTTGGGCTATTTTTAATCTTCGTTGAAGAAACGTCTGCTTAAATCTTTTGCCAATTTTTAACTGGCTTATTTGTATTTTATTATTGAGTTGTAAGAGTTTTTTAAACATTCTGGCAACTAAACCATTATCAGATGTATAATTTGCAAATATTTCCTTCATTCTGTGGGGTGTCTTGTGTGAGGGGGTGTCTCTTTACTTTCTTCCTAATGTCTTTTGAAGCACAAAAGTTTAAATTTTGGTGATGTCTAATTTATATCTTTTTGTTTGGTCATTTTATCACATGTGTAGATTTGTGTAACTACTACCACCATCAAGGTGCAGAACTAGTGCATCACCAAAAAGATTTTCCTTGTAGTCAGACCCTCCATAGAAGCTGTTTTTAAACCAACATTATACCTCCATTGGCCTGAGGGTCATGTGTGTGTGTTCTTTTAATGTTATTTTTTGTTTAATAGGCTGAAACAAGCCAGGGAGCTCTGGGCACACTGGCAAATGTAGTAACCTCGCTTGCCAATCTCAGTGAATCTCTTAACAATGGTGACACTTCGGAAATGCAACCGGAGGACCAGTCTGCAAGTGAGATTACTCGGTACGAACACAGGAGGGAGGGTGGAGGCTCCTCTCCTGACATGCGCACTCAGTCACTTCACTGTGAGGGGGGGTGGCAGCATTTTGACACCCACCCCGTATTTAATCAAGGATTGTAAAACTGTAACAGTGCCCATGTTTGTCTATCTGCTTTCAAATTTTAACTGTGGGAATGTAGGTTCATACCATGTTTCCCTTATATTATTTTACTATAATATAAGACCGGATCTTATATTAATTTTTGCTCCGAAAGACGCATTAGAGCTGATGGTCCGGCTAGGTCTTGTTTTTGGGGAAACATGGTATATATAGAGGGTGCCAAAAAAAATGTATACACATTTTAAGAAAGGAAAAAAACTATTAAAATTGTAATACTCAATACATACTGATAAAAGATAAATACAAGTCATGTGTATGCATTTTTTTGGCACCCCGGTATATATGAATGATATAAAGCAATCAAAACTGCTTTTCATTCCAAATAATGACAAAGGACATTGAGTAACTCAGTGGTAGCAGAAGAAAACCCTTCAGAGGACAGATGTTACTTGTATCAGTCACTGTTTATTGTTCCTGAATATTAATATTAATAGTTCATCCCCTTTCCCAATTCTGCTTTAGCCTATTTTTCTCATATATGTTTTTCCCAAGTGAGTCTAGAGCTTAAATTCATCAGATAGATAGATATTAGGTGATAGATGGCGTTAGCTGGTCCCAGAAGTCTGCAAGTGGCCTCTGAGGGTTTTTCTTCCCTGTAACCTGGCTCTTGTGTTTGCTCCTTTCATGTGGGGGTGGGCAGGTGCAGGGTTGGTCCTCACGTTCCCTTGCAGTCTGAGAGCAAAGTCAAGTCTAGATCCAGTGGAAAGAGGAGGGACTTGAGTTAGGTAGAGTTCTCGTTCAACCGTTTATTATGTGGGTGGTTTGGAAAACTTATTTAACTTCTCTAAGCCTCAGCTTTCACATCTCTAAAACAGAGAACTCTACTTTGGAGAGTAGTTGTAAAAAAAATAAAAGAAATTACATTTGAAAATGAATAATATATGGCTTGGTGCCCAAGATGAAGTATAGATAATATATAGAAGCTTTCCTTTTTATCCCTTCTCTTAGCAGGTAGAATATAATTATCTTTCCCCAATGCATTGGTTTTCTAAATTATGTCTCAGCTAGAGTTCCTTTCTCCCTAAAAGCTGTGGACTCACAATACTTGCTTCATTTTTACTCATAGGGCATTTGATACCTTAGCTAAAGCACTTAATACCACAGACAGCTCCTCGCCTCCAAGCCTGGCAGACGGGATCGACACCAGTGGAGGAGGGAGCATCCATGTCATCAGCAGAGACCAGTCCACACCCATCATTGAGGTTGAAGGTCCCCTCCTTTCAGACACTCACGTCACATTTAAGGTGAGTTGTTCAACTTAACCACATGCCCCCAGCCTCCCAGCCTGCTGGGAGAGAGGCTCTCTACCAAAGCTCGTCTGTGGAGTGAGCTCATTTTCATATTGTGGCATTTGATCAGGATCTTATATTCTAGAACAGTTGTTTCCATTATGAAGCATTTTCACTCATCCTCTGCTCACAGTGCCATTTGGTTCTGAAAGTAACCTTGAAGCAGGCATAGCCTGTCATTGCCCAAAAAGGTTCCATGGTGCTGACCAGCGAGGGCTGACTGTTCTGCCTTCTGCTTTCTGATGACGACCTGGTTCCAACACAGGCTCGGGCAGGCCCCTTTTTCAGCTCCAGCATAGGCAGCTAGCCCTCATGCCCAGCCATTGGTCCTGCTTGCCCTCTAGAGCCATAGAAAGTACATCTCATACATTCTTTTTTTTTTTTTTTTTTTTAAAGATTTTATTGGGGAAGGGGAACAGGACCTTATTGGGGAACAATGGTCAAATTGTTGTCCTTTCAATCTTAGTTGTGGGGGGTTCTGTTCAGCTTCAAGTTGTTGTTCTTTCAGTCTTAGTTGTGGAGGGCGCAGCTCAGCTCCAGGTCCAGTTGCCGTTGCTAGTTGCAGGGGGCGCAGCCCACCATCCCTTGCGGGAGTCGAACCGGCAACCTTGTGGTTGAGAGGACAGGCTCCAACCAACTGAGCCATCCGGGAGCTCAGCGGCAGCTCAGCTCAAGGTGCCGTGTTCAATCTTAGTTGCAGGGGGCGCTGCCCACCGAGGAATTGAACTGGCAACCTTGTGGTTGAGAGCCCACTGGCCCATGTGGGAATCGAACCGGCAGCCTTCGGAGTTAGGAGCACGGAGCTCTAACCGCCTGAGCCACCGGGCCGGCCCCTTTTTTTTTTTTTTTTTAAAGATTTTATTGGGGAAGGGGAACAGGACCTTATTGGGGAACAGTGTGTACTTCCAGGACTTTTTTTCCAAGTGAAGTTGCTGTCCTTTCAATCTTAGTTGTGGAGGGTGCCGTTCAGATTCTTCAAGTTGTCCTTTCAGTCTTAGTTGTGGAGGGCGCAGCTCAGCTCCAGATCCAGTTGCCATTGCTAGTTGCAGGGGGTGCTGCCCACCATCCCCTGCGGGAGTCGAACCGGCAACCTTTTGGTTGAGAGGACACGCTCCAACCAACTGAGCCATCCGGGAGCTCAGCAGCAGCTCAGCTCAAGGTGCCGTGTTCCATCTTAGTTGCAGGGGGCGCTGCCCACCATCCGTTGTGGGACTCGAGGAATTGAACTGGCAACCTTGTGGTTGAGAGCCCACTGGGCCATGTGGGAATCGAACCTGCAGTCTTCGTAGTTAGGAGCATGGAGCTCTAACCTCCTGAGCCACCGGGCTGGCCCCATCTCATACATTCTTGAAGGGTACTGTGAGGTCTCATACGTCTTCCCACCTCTCCTTCACTGGCCTCGCTGCAGGAACTTCCAGCTTCCCTGACACCCTCTTAGTCTCTACGCCTCCAAACTGAGTCTTCCTGTTCCCCCAGCATTATTTACTAGAGAAATCTAGCCAATCACTTAAGGAAAATTTGGTCACTGCTCATAGTTGCCCAAGGGTGCCAAGGACACAGGTCACCAGTAGGATTCAAGCTTCAAAGGCATAGAGCAGGGGTGTCCAAACTGCGGCCTGCGATCCATTTTTTATTGGCCCGCAGCAATTCCAAAAATATATTTAGTTTACTTAAATAAATCAGGTAAGGCAACACATACTTCACCTCGAGTGAGTGGCCCGGCTGTTTGTGTATTTTATCGCATGTGGCCCTTGGTGACAAACGTTGAAAAAAGTTTGGACACCCCTGGCATAGAGCTTCTTCTAGACAATGGAGCTCCTGGAGCCCAGCCCCACCATTCTGGTGGTAGGATGTCATCCTCCTACCATCTGGGCTTCTGCTCAGCTCTTGCTCACTCATACTTTGAAGCCACCACCTACCAAATGTCTATAGTCCATGAAGTTTGACCCCTAGTCCCCAATTGGATTTAGACTTTAACCTACAACTCAAAATAGAATTGCCTTATAACAAATAACATTTTAATTGTGGCAAGAGTTGAAAAGTATGTGTTTATATGGGTAAGCTGGTGGAGATCCCCATCATTCCACATTCCAAGGGCCATCAGCCTGTAGTTCACTGGGCAAGAAGCCACAGGGAGCCGGTACCAGCACCACGTGCAGAGGACACACACTTCATAGGATGGGTCCACACAGGAGTCTCAGCATCAGAGACAGTGACGCTGGCTGCCATGATGTTGAAACGCAACAGGGATTCACATTAACAAACCAAGCCATCCCCTGACCCTCCGTCACCTCCTGTGCTGTGTTCCTTCTCTTCTCTAGCTGACGATGCCCAGCCCCATGCCAGAGTACCTCAACGTGCACTACATTTGTGAGTCTGCATCCCGCCTGCTTTTCCTCTCCATGCACTGGGCCAGGTCAATCCCAGCTTTTCAGGCACTTGGGTAAGTGGCTTTGCCTCTGCATAGCATCAGGCAAGGGCCTTCTCCTCTCTCGGAATGGCCTAGAAGATCTCTGAGGGCCCTTCCAGTTTGTACCTATGACCTGATTTTCCTCTGACCATGGTTGCCAGTGCTGCAGTGTCCCTCAAACCGTTACCAAGCTTTCTCCATGTGCAGAAGGTTTAGAGCTAGAAACGGGACGGAGTGAAATAGAGGCAAGAGTTGGCCTGAAATCTGGAGACAAGTAGGGGCATGCTCCATCAGGAGGCGTCTGAGATAAAGACATTCTGTTTTGCAACACACCAGCCATGCCATCCTGAGTATAAATTACCCAAGGCAGGGCTGAAAGCTGACTTGTCAGGCTGGCCCCTTCCTCCCTGCTGCAGTCCAGCTCCTCCCTCACAGGATTTGTAGGCCCTCAGTTTTCTTCTCAAGGGCAGATGTAGGGTGTGTCTCCTCCCTTCACACTCAGCTCTTAGTCTTATGATCCCTGCAGCCTCTTAAGACGGAGCCACGCCAGGACAGCTACAGATTTAGAAGGCTATAGGAAACGATAGTTGAGTCAGACCTATTAAAATTTCTTGTTACTTAAGTTTAAAGAATTTTTATAAAAGCGATTAGACAGTTTATTCTCAGAGGGACTTAGTTAAGAGATTCTTAGGCAGTGGTGTTCCTGAGAATGATCCCAGGGCATCGTAGACCTTCAGTACACACTTGCTGAATCCACTTGTTTGGGGCATGCTGGGGCTTGGAGAAATGCCAACATCCACCACACCCACCCTCACCTCTGTGTCCCCAGGCAGGACTGTAACACCAGCCTGGTGCGGGCCTGCTGGAACGAGCTCTTCACCCTCGGCCTGGCCCAGTGTGCTCAGGTCATGAGTCTCTCCACTATCCTGGCAGCCATCGTCAACCACCTGCAGAACAGCATCCAGGAAGGTAGGGCTGGGAGTGTGGGGGAGTGTGTCTTCATCTAGGCTGGCCCATCACAGATTGGCCAGCTTCAGTGTCTCATAGCATCCATAGGCCGAGGGAAATTTACTTCTAAGTAATAGGACTTTACCAGTCAGAACATGTAAATTTCTACCTGGTTGCCTTCTTTTCATATAATAAATATGAAAGGGGGGGAAAACATAACTGAAAAAAGTTGCCAACTTCCTGATACACAGGCATTTAGTATGTTTTCAGAATAATCACAACTTAACGTTTTCATCTTCCTTCACAGATTACCCTTTCATGTGTAGTAATACCTCACAGAGTCTCACAACCCTATAGAGACTATTATCTCAGTGTTACATACGGGGAAACTGAGGTCCCGGTGAGGTCCCTGGCTTGCCCCAAATGAAACAGCAAGTAGAAGAGCTGGGGCACCAGCCTGGGTCATGCAGACCCCTGGTCCAGGACAGTTACCTCACGCAGCTCCTTGTGAATGAACAGGGGACGCTCCTCTAAGATCTGTGGCAAGCATCTAACATGTGGTGGTCAGATCCCAGCATGGGAGGACTAGGCGAGAGCCAGTGCACTCTCACATGCTCGGTGTCCACAGCACACTAAAGACACTGTCTAGACGGAGCATGCCCAGGGTTCCAGATTAACACGGTCTACACTTGCAGTTGAATTGGAATTCGACTGCACCTGTAATAGGGTTTTCCAGGTATTTCAGATCTAGCATTGTGAATTACTTAGTTACACCTTTGTTTTTGTAGTTATTCCTCTGGAATAGTTATAAGAAGGTGATTTTTTTTAAAACCCTCTAACATTTTATTGAATTAAGTTAATTTGTTCACAAATAAGCTTTGGTTTTATTTTTAATTGAATATAGTAATACTGATACCCCTTAGCAAAGTATTGTCATGAGGATTAAATCAGATAACATAAAATTATTTTGACAACTAAAAACCAACATTTCAGGTTGACAAATAGATACTAAATGTCTGAAGAGACTTAGAAAACCTATTCATTGATGAGACAAGACTTATGGGTCTTACGCGCAGAATAAAAGAAATTATCAGTTTGCACCTACAGGCCAAAGGTGCTGCCCGGGGTGGGGCCAGGGAGAATCGTTGGTCCAGGGGTTCCTTATTGAGGCAGAATATTTAACAGTGGAATTGGGGTACCTATTGTCACTTCACCTTTAACTGGAAAATTAAGCTCTTGACCACTGGTTTTTTTTTCATTAAAATGTGAAATGACTTTTTTCAGCCTACTCCCAAACTCATGTTATTGTTCTTATCAGCCTTTCTCAGAGGATCTGTGATGTTGATTTCTAGATAAACTTTCTGGTGACCGGATAAAGCAAGTCATGGAGCACATCTGGAAGCTTCAGGAGTTCTGTAACAGTATGGCGAAGCTGGATATAGACGGCTATGAGTATGCATACCTTAAAGCTATAGTTCTCTTTAGCCCCGGTAAGATATGCGGTGGTGACGCATGAGTTTCCCACTTGTGTCTGCTGATATTTATGGACATGGACAGATTGTGGTCAGTGGTGTACAGAGAGCCCTGCCAGACTGTATGTGACTGAATGTCCTCATACGAGGTGTGCTTTGCTAGCTAGCAGAAATACATACATTCTTATACATTCTTGCCTTGCCAGGCCCAAAGAAATGATTTCATATATTAATAGATTTCATCTGTATCTTAATTAAACCATTGGCCAAACAGGGCTACAGCATACAAAAATAGTGTTCTACCATCCTGTGTCCTTTTTGTTTTTGATTTGTTTTGCTTTTTGCCAGTTTTCAGGTTACATTAGCATATATAACCCAGTACAGATGGAAATTGCACAAGTTTACCCATAGTCTTTGTGGAGGGCAGTAGTAGCAGTTGCTGCAGGGCACGTGAAAGGTGTGGTCACAGCATATGACGAAGAAGCAGCAGGACAGTTGGTGGAAAGTAGGTGGAAAGTAAGAGACGGCTGGGCTGGCCTCACTCACTTCCCCCTGGAGCCTCCTGGCAGGTCACTTGGGTGACTTGTTCTGACCGTTGTCCTCGGCAGCTGAGGTTAGACACAGCTTAACATTTCCCTTCCTCCCCAGCCAAAAACAGGAGAAACTATGTGATTAAATAGAAAGTAAATTTCTAACTTCATGTTTTAAAATCGATGTTTTCTGGAGTAGTAGGAAGCCCAATGTTCAGAACCAGCAGGTGGGGCTGCTGAGGCTGGCATGACTGCGTAGTAGCCCCGCCCCCTCCTGGGTAGGCGGAGCAGAGGAAAATCCAGTGTTCTAACAGTAATCTCCAAACCTGATCAGCCTTCAGAGTTAAATCTATTGTACTTGAGAAATTTTTCAGAAGTTTGATTAAGAATGAGTACTAAGAAGTCTATAAGGGGAGCTTTCCGAATACAGAGGGCAATTTGGGGGCACTTTTCTTTTTTTTAGATCATCCCGGTTTGACCAGCACAAGCCAGATTGAAAAATTCCAAGAAAAGGCACAGATGGAGTTGCAGGACTATGTTCAGAAAACCTACTCAGAAGACACCTACCGGTGAGGCGCACAAGCACACGCTCTTGCTCGGGGCAGGGAGGAGTGCAGCTGGATCTGTGGTTGCAAATGTAAATTATGTTAGCCTTCCCCTTTCTACCATGTTTCCCCGAAAATAAGACCTAGCCGGACCATCAGCTCTAATGCGTCTTTTGGAGCAAAAATTAACGAAGACCCGGCCGGTCTTATGGGTCTTCATTAATTTTTGCTCCAAAAGACGCATTACAGCTGATGGTCCGGCTAGGTCTTATTTTCGGGGAAACACGGTAGCAGCCTGGTAGAGCCTCCATTTAGTCACACTTTAATTTTTGCAAATAGTAGGTGGTAATGGAGTGTGGAAAGTGCTAGGCAGTGAGGGTCAGGAATACCAGGCCATCCGTTTCTGGGTAACTGTGAGCAAGACCTTGGGTTGCTCCTCTGTGATTTGGCGGTTGGAAGCAATGCTGTGAGACCTCCTATGGGACTAAATTGTGCTTGAGACATGAGTCGTCATAGAGACTCTCCTTGTCCAGAACAGTTGGAAGTTCTGCTCTTCTGGTCCACATCCACTCAGGAGGCAATGCTAGAGTACTTAATAAAGTTTTCATTGACAGAAACCAAATCTGACCCCTATAAAGGAATGAATGGGTCATATAAAATAGTAACTTTACCCTCGGATAAACTGATTTTTTTAAAGTTCCTTTATTTGGGTGAAAATTAATTTATTTGTAATGGTTGGAGCCAAAAAAATATATCTATAAATGAGCCTTTCTCATGCAGATTTAAACAGGAAAGTTGTTCTGAAATAGGGCAGAATGCCTGGCAGGCTTTTCAGCTGAGGAGTTTCCAAAAGAGCTCTTTCCCTGTGACCACTTCCAGCGCACTGGAGGCTACACGAATTTCTGGGGCCCTTTCAAGCAAATTATTTAATATTGCCCTCTCCACCCTGTCCCCTCAAAATGCTGCAGCAAAATTGACCAGGAAGATGCATGACCCCACCTTTCCCAACTGCATCTCCTGTGCAGACTTCAGTCCCCAGGTGCCCGGTGGAACAGAGCTGCCCCAGGCCTGAGGAGGACCATTTGTCTGGTGTGATTGAGGGGCCTGTGGCTGGCCCTGCAGCCGGCCTTGCTGGCAGAGAGCCTCCCTCTGCTTTAGGCATACCTCCATAGCTCACAGGCAGCTTTTGCCAAAGCAGGATCCATTTTCTACTGGAATCACTGAAGACCTCACCATGAATCTAGAATATCTTCAGCCTCAGGACATATAAGATGGGACTATCAAGTAACCCACACCCAAAACTCATATCCAGTGAGGCATGCAGGCAAGCTGTCCCCTGGGGAGGCCACAGGCCTACTCCACAGTGCCTGCAGCCAGAAGAGGCTGAAAATGTCCCACTGGGGGCTGCCACCCGAGCCACAGCACATTAGAATCACCTTGACAATAGCAGCTATCTGGTTTGCAAGTAGATGCTCTGTCACTCCTTGTCCAGTCAAGAACCCTGGGGAGAGAGGGGTACAAGCCAGGTGCTTTGGGACCAAAAATGAGGTAAGGGGCGCTTTTCTCATAGGATTCAGAAAATCAAAGACAGTTCCCAAAGAAATGGCCCTAGAATGGTTTACATCCTGTTCTTACATTCATTTTTTTAGTCTTTCCCATCCATATGCTTTTTCTCATACTGTTTGTTCCTCCTGAAATACCCTCCCATTCCTCCCCGTTCTTTGCATCTCTGCTGATTTTAGCCAGCCTCTAAGGCCCAGCTGAGGTGTGCCACGCTCCAGGAAGTCCTCCTTGATTTGCCCTTGCTGACTTCCTGCCACCCTGCAGTGGTACGCCCCTCCAGGTCCGTGGTGGTTGGTGTCCTTACTCCTTTGTGTGCCCCTGCAAGACGCACATGGCTGCATGAATGGATGGTGATGCCTGAATGCTCCTTGCATAATAGGAATATATTTTCCCTTTTAAAAAATAACAATGTTCACTGTAGGAAAAAAATTAGAATATTCTGGAAAGCAAAAAAAAATTTTTAACTGTGTAAATACCACTGTCTAGATAACCTGTTAACGTTTTGTGTATTTCCAAAAATAGTTTATGTATGTGTAATTGGAATCATAAAATACAAAGTAAGATTTTGGTGTTTTTTTTTCATTTAATATTCAATGAGCATACATATTTTCCATGGCTGAGGAGATGCTGTAATTGAACATTTCCTACTGAGGAGAACCTAGGTTGTTTCCAGATGGAGCTGGCACTGCAGTGCATGTGCTTGCACACACTGCTGTGTGCACTGGCTGTGCAGTGGCCCGTCTCTCAGTGCTGCAGACAGTGAGTGTACCTCAGCCCTCCAGGACAGGGTCATGGTGTGCCCTCCCACCCAGGGTTTCTTCAGAACAAAAGCAATTACTGTTTTATTTTAAATTATAATGCTAAATGAACACTGGAAATTAGGGCATTACAGAAGAAGTGTTAATATGTACAATCACTCCAAATCCTGATCCCCAGAGGCCAACCATTAGCTTTCCGGGGCACATCCCCTGGATATGTGTGTGCACACAAGTAAATACACACCGTGCACCGGTGCGGGACTTGCTACTATACAACCTCCATTTTGGTTTTTATTCAACTGTCACAGACTTCTCCCCTTATCAATGAATATATGGATCCTTTTTCTTAATGATATGTAGTGATCTGTTATATGGGAACACCGTGTTTCTTTTAACTTATCCTCTATTATGGATTTCCTAATTTCTCTTTTTGGTGGAGATAGGAGTTACAAACAATGAAGGGAACATATTTGTGTGTACATCTTTTCACTTACCTGTTTGACTTTTTTCCTCATGATAAATTCCTATAAGAGGAACTGCTAAAATCAGAAAAACAAGAGGTGGGTAGTGGACGGATCTGTTTGGTTAAATTCTGAGCAGTGCAGACAGGATCCCTGGGAGCCTGTTGCCGGCGAAATCTCAAGGGCCGTGAACCCTCCTTTCTCTAATGACTCTCCCTTTTGCAGATTGGCCCGGATTCTCGTCCGCCTGCCTGCACTCAGGCTGATGAGCTCCAACATAACAGAAGAACTTTTTTTTACTGGTCTCATTGGCAATGTTTCAATAGACAGCATAATCCCCTACATCCTCAAGATGGAGACAGCAGAATACAATGGCCAGATCACCGGGGCCAGTCTATAGTGCATACCACACACCTGCTGAGGAGCAAAAGGATCCTCCCAGGAGCACTCAGAGACAAAGGAAGTAGTGGTGTTTTGGTATGTGCAAATATTTCCAGTGTGTTAGCTATTTCCTACCTGGTTTCTCCTTATCTGTTAATCGCAGACAATAGCAACTAAAAGACTAGTAGGATCCTTTCCTGCCATAAGAAATGTTTTAATGCCTTTTGATGAAGCAGATTTTGGAACAATCTTTTAACTCAATTTATATTTAGAAATTCTCAAAGGGCAAAAAACAAAGTTTTATAATGTCAGAGACTAGTATTAAAGAAAACTAAAAGAACCTAAGAGAAGAGTTATGTGTGTATATATATTAAAAATGTCCTTGGAATTAATAGCTACTAATTACCAGGGTAATAATATTAGCACTTTTTAAGCACTTCTTATCGATGCGTAATGTTAGCAACAT
This sequence comes from Rhinolophus sinicus, assembly GCF_036562045.2. Lineage (NCBI taxonomy): Eukaryota > Metazoa > Chordata > Mammalia > Chiroptera > Rhinolophidae > Rhinolophus > Rhinolophus sinicus. The sequence goes on from NC_133759.1 coordinate 40,474,210, forward strand.
CTTGCCTCTGGGCAGGGCAAATGGAAAACTGCTTATGTCTTTTGCCGAAATGCTAATGATTTCTGTGAAAATGCAATAGGGTACAGGAGACAATCATTTACATTTAAGAAAAGAAGGCATCATTCCTAATTGTGTGCACACTTTGGTGGTGTTGAACTAAATTCCTGTGAGCAAATGAAAACGTGGCTTATCTGTACCATGCAGTGAGCGGGAATCTACTGGCACAGTCAGTGGTGATCCAAACCAGAAGCTCCCTCAGTCACAGAGCTGATGCTCGTCAGGTCCCTCATCTCTGGTCCTGATCTGTAACGGGCATCTGCAGGCTCCTCCAAACCTGGGGCATCTTCTGATGACTGGTTCCCAGAGTTGGATTGCAGCCAGTCAGAAATTAACTGCCAATTCCTGCAGCAATTGACAACACCCCCAAATCACCTCCGCCACTATGGCAGATGGAGCCTTCTGACCAAATGGTGCAAGGTGGGCATTTTTAATCCTTGACAGTACTTCCTGAACACACGTGGGGTAGCTGCGCGGTGTTCAGATGGAGGGGCGTGGCCGCCTCGGAATGTGAGTGTTCCCTCCCCGGGTTTCCATTCCAACTGCCCCTTGACAAGGGCCTGTTCCTGCAGTTCAGTACAACTGTGGGGGTGTATGCAGGATCTTGTTGCCTGGCCAGGGCGGTACCGGGTGGTGAAGCTGAATGGAAGGGGTCTCTGTTGACCTTAAATATCAGGGTTTTTCAGAATGTCGTCAGACCCAGCATCTCCATTGGCAAGTCTTTTAATGGTGCTGGCACACCACGCACTTTGATCCCCCAGGTGTGCCAGTGAACAACCCTGAGGATCTTAGATGATGGAAGCAGGAGCAGGCTGCCTGCTCCTTTACAAACAACCCTTAATTCCCAAAGTTGCCGTCTTATAAGCTGTAGCGGCCGTTGTTTACAAGAACAGAATGTGGTTATAAGGAAGTTGTATGCTAGAAAAGAGCGCCCATGAATTTCCATGGATGTGAATAGCAGCAAGCATTTCCTGTTTGGGAAAAGTGGCATGTCTAAGACAGGTCAGGTACTTTGTATTTGCTTTTTGTACACCCAAAAATAAGAAAATGTAAGATTAAATTTGTATCTCTTAAACCTTTTGGTCAAATGATACCCAAAAAGATCCCAGTGTATTCCCTGATCTGGCTCAAGCCCTCGATCAAGAGCTGTGTGTGGGTGCTGGGCGAGCCGGCTTACAGCAAAACGGGATGGGATGCTTTATTCTGAAGTGTTAAAGCACTTTATGAAAGTTATTAGTGGGAATTAAGTAGGGACAGGCTCTCTAACTTCTAAATTCCAGTTTGGATTTAATTATATCATTTATAGTTCATGTTTTGGAAGCAAATTTTGGAGAATAGTGAGGGTACCTATTATAAAATGATGGAAACAATTTAATTTTGCCAGCTGAAATTTTTGGTTTTCCAACTCTGAAGTGATTTAAATCTCAAAATTAAGACAAAAAACTGACCAAGACAATGGAGTTAGGGCGGGTCTGTATCATTTCTGCTTGTGAAGGATTTTAGCAGAGGGCATTTTGAGGCATGTTCATGCATATGACACAGCAAATTGCCTGTTTTTCTCTTCTTTGATTTCTGAATGTAAATATGTCTGTTGATCATGGAGTGGCTCCCTGGAATTACATGTGTGTCACATCTTTCAGATCTGAGTTCTGGGTGCTGGTAAAAAGGTCTGCGCCAGCCAGCTCCCAAGGTCAGGTCCTGGAAGTCCTGTCTCTCTTAGGCTTTTAGATTCCAGTTGCCTTAAGATATTGGGGCAGCTTAGCCAAGAACTAGACTGCAGTCCTGACGAAGCCACTGCTTCCATATGTTGGGAAGAGAAGGCAGGAGGACAGTGAACGACTGGATAGGGAAGTGCCATACTCCAGTAAGATAGCCCTGGAGAAAAGTTGATTTAGTTAAGAAGTTGCTGGTTCTAACCTGGTCCTGCTCCTTAAGGCCCTTTGCCAGTGGTGGCTGATTCCAGTGGACTGTGTTGGGCTTTGAACATTCATTAGTTTCCCAGATCCTCTTGGCCTTACTCTGAAGTGGCCTGTTCCTAAGGATCATGTCCACGCTACCTGAATTACTGCTGCCCCAAATCATTTCAAGCATTTGACAGCAGTTCTATTCCATCTCTTGTCAAATTGGTTAAAAGTAAGCTCAAAGTCAATTACTTAAAGGGATCCCAAGCAGATATTAGGGCTCAACTTGCACGAGGCTTTTAGCCCTTGTCAGTAGTTTGAGAACCTCTAGCTTTAGTGAAGTGAGACTAGCCCGCTGCCCGTGAAATCTGAGTGATATAAACCAGGAGCAGGATTCTTCACGTGTGGCCTATTCAGATGTCCCATTCTGCTGGCCTAGCCACTCCTTCCTCAGTGAGCCGTACACTGGCTACGGGAGGTGGGGACAGACATACACCATCGCTTCCTGATGTCCCGGGCTCTTTCACAGTGGTATCTTAGGTAACATTGGACAGTTATGTGGTTTTGAATTGGTGGAGTTCATTACATATAATCATAAAACAAGACAGGAAGAGACTTAGAGAAAGACCAAATTACTCAAGCAAATACTACTTTTCAAGTTATTCGTGGAAAGTATTTTTAAGGCAAGTACATTAACCACCCTTCTAAGATTTGTAAGTGTGTTTATTGGGGGGGTTACATTATTTATTGTCTAACCTCTGCCACATGTTATGGTTGGGGTTCTTTTGTGTGGGATTTTATATTTAATTTCAGGTGTAGTCACTTGTTGTAAGATGTGTATGTAATTGCCCTTAAGAGGGATTGTTTTCTAGCTTGTCTGTGTCAGTATTAAATGTGGACTCTGTTCTGAGGCAATTGCCACCAGTCATGGTGATAGCAATAGACATGTCTACTCCGGGCTCCCTAATGCGGAGGCAACATACTCACCACAGCTTCCTCAGCTGTTTGGCTTGTTGCGGGACAGCCACCTTAGGGAGCCAAGAGTCAGAGAGCTCTGGCTGTATCTAGTGCTTTTATTCTGAGAAAACCACACCCTAATCCTTTGGGGGAGTTTCCAGCAGAGCAGTCTCCCTGCCTGCCTGCCTGCCTGCCAAGCAGCCCTTGGCTGTGGATCCAAGTTCTAGGACCTGGTTAGAGTCCAGAAGCTTGTGGCCTCCTTTCCAGTGGAAATGGCCTTATGTGCAGTAGGGGCTACAGATGACATTTCAATTCTTCCCTGAGCCCAGGTCATGAAAAGTGTCATCTTCTGACATTCTCCTTTATCTTGGGAGGTAACTGCCCTTTCAGATCCTGGGAAGATCTGAGCAAGCAGCTCAGAAGCCCTCATACTTCTGTCCCACTTCCATTCCCTAGATTGTGTGGCTCTGAAAATGTCTTAACTTTGATGTGAATTTGTAATCAAGGCGAGTGGGTTTGGGTCTCTGTACACAGGGCTCTGGATCGCCCCGTGTGCCTCCCAGCAGCGTGCACGCCTACGTGTCCAGCCCTGAGCTCCCTGCAGCACATTGTGTGTACAGATTTATAGGCTTGGATGACTGAATGAATGTACATGTGTTTATATCTTCTCTGTATGTACAGTGTATATAGTGTGTATGTGTACATAGATGTAAATTATGTATACAGACATGTAGCGACGTATCCAAACTCCTTATGTTTTAAAGAGAATCTATGATAGAGTTGCTAAAGTAAACTGATGTGGGTGTTCCAAGGTCCCTCAGCAGGATAGATTTGCTGAGATTTTCTTAACTCCATTTTCCTTTGGGTGAGCCTGGCTGCGAAAGGGCATGAAGTCAGACTCTCCACTCTGTACCAAGGAATGTTCCAGACAGGAAAGGTCCTGATAGGATGATGTTGCTATGTGTTCTCTAGGTTCAGACAAGGGCTAAGAAGCTGGAAGACAATATTCCCTAATGTCCAAAAACTTGGCGGGGACCTGGTTGTCACACACCTATTTATGGCCTAACTAGAAGGAACTTGGGAGCTCAGGCCATAGGCCTTCCCAGATACTCGCTGTCGCGTGGTCAGTTTCAGAATGGTCTGTGTCATGGGGCCTGGCTCCCAGTGTGGTAGCAATGTCCCTACTTGCTCTGGACTCAGCAGAGGGTGGGCACGCCCCTGTGACTAAACAAATTCCCATCTCTCTAACGCCAAATGAGAAAAAAACAAACAAAACCTACCCAGTATTTTTTAAAAATAAGCATGAATGTTGATGGCTAATTTATGGCATATAAATTACAAATCTTAAATTACTTCTCTATAGCATGTGAATGAAATCCACTGACTTTTTTCTGTAATTTATGATTTTTAAATTTCAGATAAAAACTGCATTTTAATATGGATATATATGCCCTTAAAGCTACAGATGCCAAATTTTCCTTGTCCAGGTCTATTCTGATGCATTTCCCCCTTAATGGGGCTTAAAACTGAGACTTGAGCCCAGGCCCCAGCCCAGCAGTAGTCGCTTGAGGACCTGGTAAGCACAAGGGGCCTGACTGGCAGAGGAAGGTTGAAAGCTGCCTGCTGAAAGGAATCACTGGATAACTGCAAAACTCATATAATCCACAAGTTGCTTTTTTTTTTAATAAGCTATTGAAATGTTTGAAAACACTTCATTGAGACCATAGTACTCAGTGCCTTTTGTGAGACTGGGCCATTCAGCCTTCACCTTCCCCATCTGTGATGTAAAGGAGCTCCTGCTGCTTCACTGGCCTCCTATCAGTGATTGTCACCTTTCCCATGTCCTTGCCTATTGTGACAATCACACTATTGAAGGTGGCTTTCCAGTTAAAATTATGTGGAAGCTTGACAGTCTAAATGAATCTTTAAAATAAAAATTTTCCTTTGGGACTATTTATCTTAACAACAATCTTAAACTAATTAAAATTGTGAGCTTAAAAAATGTATCTTGGGGTAGGGAATGTCAGTTATTTTTAATGCCCAACTACACTTTCAATTAAGCCAATAACTTTGGTGTCTCAGTATTTATACATACAACAGAAAAAAGGCTGTGAAAATGCTGAAAGAAAATGCTCAGCAATATTTATCAATTGACAGACTGACAAAGCTTAGTATTTGGATAACATTTGGAAGTAGTAGGCTGCACATGAAAAATGGCTTTTCTTTAGGAAAGTATAATCAATTGTCATTTTAACAACCAGAGCATTCATGAACTCAGATGCTGCTGCCACATACAACTCAAGTGCTGGAATATTTTTCTACAGTCCCCGTTCTCCCAATTATCTTGTAAACCAGTGTTCAACTAGTTTTATAACTGAAAAGCTGCACATTTTTCATAGTACAAACCATAGTTTTTACCTGTAGTTTGGAGCTCTCTGTTAAAATGTAGCTGCATTACCAGCCCTTTTAAAAGATGTCTGTTAAAGGAAAATTGGGGTGTTAGATTTTCTTGGGACCGTTTCTGTAACCTCTGCCCTTCCCAATATAGAAAATATTGCTTATGCCATTACATTTTAATTCCAGGTTTAAAACCTGTTGAAAGCTGTAGCTTGAAATCAGCTTTGTCTATGTGATGGCATTTAAAAATAGCATGTTCTTTTTAAACTGAATTTTATATCTAATCAATGTCTTCAGTCTTGAAGAAGAATTTGCATTGTTGTGTTTGTATATAGAGTATTGCAGTGCATGGATTAGCTTTATGCATTTTATTAAATGCTGTTTCAATGTGGCATTATTGTTGTGGCTTAATATTACTACCTAAATGAGGTTTATACTATTAAAAATGAATTAAAGACTAAATGTGCATCCTGCTCATCATTTCTCCTCATAATAGTAATAACAATAATGCCTGACCCCCAAGTAGGTAGTGAGGAAGCACGCTGGTAATCAGAACCCTGTAGCTCTCACCTCACTTAACCTCGGCCAGAAGTGACAGCCCTGTCCCGTTGACGGCTCCCTGGACTTAGGTTTCTCCTGGACCTCACAGGCTGCCATCACAGCTACACACAGTGCCAGGCCTCAAACCAGCAGGCTCGTCCTGTAAAGATATGTTATCCAGGGTACAAAAATGTATTCTTAAAGATTCAGATGTCATCTGACCTCATTTTACAGGTGAGGATTCTCAGGTCTTAAGTCAGATTCTTGACAGAACCACTGGCAGCCAAATAGCTTTAAATAGCTCTGCCCTGTAGTACTCATAGTGGTAATTGGTCACTTCAGCAGAACATGGTCGAAAACCATCTGGCAAACATTGCTTATGCAATTGAGAAATGGTGTATCAATCATAAAATCCTCATAGCGGTCTTCTCTAATTTTCTCCTATTTCTGTAAATTTTAAACCCATCTTTTATCATGATTAACGTAGGAAATGAAAGACAAAGGTTTAAAGAGATAATAATGCCCCAGTGGTGTTTATTTCCATGAATCATTATCTACTATCTATGAACTAGCACATGCAAACCTAACAGCAGCACTGTTCCATCAGGCACTGGACATTCATTACCTCTACCGGGGCTACTAGCTTGGTCCAGAGCAGTCCTGGCTAGCAAGCTTTCTGGGTCCTGTGGGCCATGAGGAGGTAATAGTTCTATAAAGCTTTCTGTCTTGCCAGCTGTGGAAACAGACCAAGAAGAACAAACTCTTTCTGAAAAGGCCTGGCGGCCCCGTAGGAAGCCAAGTCAGCTGATGTGAAGGCCACCGCTGCAGTCAGCAGGGCGGGGTTGTTAGAAACACTGCAGGAACGGAAACCAGCACACACACGAGGGATTAGCATGGAGGACAGATTTTTTTTTCAGCCACCTCCAGAACAGTGATGGGAGAGGGCACCAGGGTATTGAATTTTAACTAAACACAACTGAAGTAAGCCTGCCTGTTACACATTAGAGCCACACACCCTCCTTCCTCTCCCAGAGCCCCCAAAGCCATCGCCCTGAACACACATCTCATACAAAATCACAGTAAGCCATAACTTGAGCATCAAATGTAAAAGCCAAATTTCTTCCAATTTAATGGGATCATCTCCAACATTCATATAAAACACATTCTAGTTCACATCATTTCCCACAGCTAATCACCTCATGGGGCAGGGAATGCTTTCATTCCCATTTTACAGAGCGTTAAGCCTTAGCCAAGGCTCCCATCAGGAGAGGAACCCAGCCCTCACACCTGCTTGTAAGCCCACTGTCTTGCTGCATCCCGTAGGGCATAGCCTCCTGGTCTGCATCCCATGGGTCTGTGGTCCAGCTGGTCCTTCACTTTTGACCATGTAAACCTATTCTTTAACCCTAAAGGGTCTTGGTGTCTCCTAAGGGCTAAAATCAGCACAACTGAAATGGCAACAGTATCAGTGTCCTAGGAGGAAAGAACTACTTGGCAAACCCTCAGGAACACCTCACACCCTCTTCCAAACCTTAGTAAGCAAGAGGGCAAGTGAGAGGCAGCCTCCAATATCGGCCCCTCAAGGCAGGGCGCTCTGCTTTCATCCTTCATGGTCTGTAAACCTACCTGCTAAGGGGCAGAGCTAGGGCCAGAGGGGCTGGCAGTGGCTGACTCCCAATGGGTGCATTCCTAAGGGAGGTGGTCTACAGCCACTGGGGCCCCCTGCATCTCTGGCACACCCCCAGCTAGGCCCCACTGGAGGAAAGAGTCGGTTAGCTTGTTTAAAAAGTGAGCAGTGCACAAAGGCTTGCCCTGGGATTTCTGAAAAATACCCAAAGAGCCTGAATGGAGAGAACGTTCACACTGCCAGCCACAGATGGCTCCAACCAGACGCGACCACCGCAACTTTTAATTCTCCAGAGGGTCTGGAAGAGGAGTAGAAGCCAGTGGAGACCAGGAAAAGGCCACAGGACAGAGATGGGATGTCAACAGACCTTCCACCTTCCTGATGCCAAAGCCTATCCTCCTGCAGGCCTTCCTCCAATCGGACACACACCAGGCTGCTGGAGGGATTCAGGAGCGTTTTATTTGCAGGGTCTCTGGGGACAGAAGCAGGACTTCCCTGTGGCCAAGGTAACCCCAGCTCGCGGGCCAGGGGCCTCCATCCTAGGCGCTGGCTTTCAGAGTGGCTTTGTGCTTTCCTGTCATTTCCTTGGGTAACGGCACCAGGGCTGGGCAGGGCACCTGCCCTTCCACTTCACAGATACACTCCCGCAGGCAGTACTTTCGGGGTCCAAAGTGGGCTGGATGAGAAAGCTGCTTTTTCTCCTGCTCCTCTTTCTTGAGGGTTTCCCTGCCAGAGATCACAGACAGCAGCAAAGTGTTGGCAGCACTGCTCTGAGCATCTGGGAAACGCAGGACTTCTCGGCGTGAATCCCCCCATCTGCTCAGCCAGGGAGACCTGGATCTCCTGTGCCTCCTAAGCTGCTCCTTGCACCCAAAGCCTGTCCCTCCGCTCCCCAGAGGCCTCCCAGAAGAGGGAGAATGTACGTCGGCGTGGGAGCAGTGTCAGGCCCCAGGGGCGGCCACCAGCTGGGAAGCACACGCCCCAGACCCACACTGCAGGTCAGCCTTCACCGGGGCAGCCCCAGTTCTGACTCATCGAACAATCAGGATCAAGGGGCCTAGAAATGCCTATGCTTTCTCAAAGACCGACATTCTTGGCTTCCCTCCTTTCTTGCCTTCATGGAAAGAAAAGGGACCTGTCACTGCAGGCCCCAGGGTTGGACACCCACTAACTCCAAGCTGAGAATCCCAAAGAGGAACATGTTTCCGGCCACACAGAGCAAGTATTTCAGCTGCATCTCAGCCTCCCACTGACCAAAGAAGGGAAGGACGATCTTTATCCCCACTTCACAGCAGGAGTAACAGCTCACCGAGGCTCCAGGACTTATGGCCACACTGGTGAGAAGCAAAGCCAGATGGAGCAGACACTCCAGCGCACACTCTGCTGGTGAGTGGCTCGCTGTCGGAGAGCCTGCCCGCTGGACACCCTCCCAACACACCCGTCCTCTCTCTCAAGCTCGGGGCTAAGATGTTTGCTCCCCTCCAGGTCAACACCAGCAACTCACTCATTCTTCCCCAGGATTTTTTTGATGTGCTCCACGATCTCCTTATTGCTTTTGGTCTCCACATCCACGAGGACCTGCTCACCAGAATCTGGAAACAGGAAGTAAAGGGGGGAAGAAACCCTAAGAACTCGGCAGCATGCTCTTCAGCCTCAAATGGTGGTAATTGGGATGTGCTTTAGTGGAGAAATATTTTAACAATAAAATAAATATATTTGTTTATGTAATGCATAATGCTACCTCTTTTCCCCATATTTCTTTGCATAATGCTACCCTTTTTTTCCCACGTTTCTTTAGATGTGAGCAAATTTTAGACATGTACAAAAGCAACCTATTTTAATAGAAATAAATTCCATGTTCCCAGAGAAAGATTCAGTATCAGTAACATGGCAATCCTCGCCAAACTGGTCCACAGATTCAATGCGGTTCCTATCAAAATCCCAGCAGGTGTTTGTGTAGAACTGATAAGCTGAGCCTAAAATTCATGCAAAGGACGCAAAACAATTTGGAAAAACAAGAAAATGGAAATGTTCATTTTCCAATTTCAAATTTACAATAAGCTACAGTAATCAAGTTCTGTGGTTATAGTGTACGAACAGACCAGACTATAAGTGACAACAGAACTGAGTCCAGAAATAAATCCTTATATTTATGGTCAATTGGTTTTCAGCAAAGATACCAAGACATTTCAATGGGGAAAGAAAATCCTTTAAAGAAATGGTGTTGGGACAACTGGGTACCAACATGCAAATAAACGAATTTAGACCGTTACACCTCACATTAAAAAAAGAAAGAAAAAACTTAAAATGGACCAGAGACCTAAATGTAAGAGCTAAAAGTTATATAAAACGTTTTGAATAGAACATCTTTATAACCTTACCTAGACAAAGATTTTTAGATATGACATCAAAAACATGATCCATAGAGAAAAATCTGATAAATTGAACTTAACCAAAATTCAAAATTTATGCTTCAAAAGGCACGATAAGCCAGACTGGGAGATAATACTCATAATGCATACATCTGATAAAAGGCTGGTATCTCAACTATATAAAGAATTCTCACAACTCACTAAAAATCCAAGTAAAAAAATGGGCAAAATATTTGAATAAACACCTTTTTTAAATTTTTATAAGTTTATTTGAGCCTAACGACATATGCCAGGGAGCTAGATCTCAAATGCCCCTTGAATAAACATTTTTTAAAAAGCTAATAAGTACTTGAGAAGATACTCAATATCTTAGTCATTAGGAAAATGAGAAAATTGAAGACACAGTGAGATATTATTAGAGTGACTAAAATTATTTAAATGGACACTACCAAGTGCTGGTGAGGATGCACAGTAACTGGAACTTTCCTATATTATTGGTAAAAAAAATATTACAGCAAATTTAAACAGTGAATTAAGACCAAAAAAAAAGACTGGAAAGGAAAAAGTAAAACTATTTGCGGATGACATAATTGTATATGTAGAAAATACTAAGGAATTTAGAAAATAAAACTACAAGAAATAAGGGACCAGCATGAGCAAAGGCATCAGAGCAAGATGTGGCAAAGGAATTTGGAAAAACCAGCCTGTGTGGTGTGAGGCATGTAGGAGATGTGAGGGCAACAGAAGACGAGGGAGGGAGGCAGGGAGGCAGGGAGGGAGGAGAGTCCAGATCTCAGTGCCATTAGCACCTCGGTATGGGAAGCCAAGGTGCAGGGAATAGCATGCCTTTACAGGAGCTTGTACCTCAGATCACCTGACTGCTGCGGGAGGAGGAATGGATGGGAGGGAAAACAGTCCTGGACCACAGCACAGTGGCCCCGCACTCACCTAAATAGAATCGAAGGAAGGGTGACGGTGTCATGTTCTTAAACATCACAATCTGTACCCAAGGGTTTTTGTATTGGATCTGAGGTATGTTGAAAAACACAAATTTCCTGCAAAAGGGAAGAAATTAAACCCATGAAACAGGAATTTTTAACCTAAAATTTTGCATACCTGTGTATTTTTCTAGGAAGAAGGTCCAGCACGTTCATCAGCTTCTCAGAGGATCCTAGCCCCGACCCCCCACAAAAGGCTGAGAAGGGCAGCTCTGAGGAATGTGTTAGTATGTTCTCTGAGCGAGGGTGTCCAGACTCCTGGTTTGTCATCTGAGAGAAAAAATATCTGCATCTTTACCTCACGTTGCACTCTAACCTAAAACTCATCAAAGCAGGAGTGTAAATGTAAAAATGAAGCTATGCAACATCAATCTCGATTTATGTGGTGGTTACATGGGTGTCTGCATATATAGAATTCAGCAAGCTGTGTACTCCCAGGTGTGCCCTTCATATAGATTCTACCACAATTTAAAAATAAATGAAACCATGAAAACATGGGGAATATTTGTACAATCTAGAAGTGGAAAAATCTTTCAACTTAGAAGGTTTAAAATATAAATATAATTACATTAAAACCTTTGCATGGCAAAATTTACCAAAAGCAAAATCAACATTTGCCAAACCGAAGGAAAAATGTTTGCAAAACATAAAACAAAAGGCTAATTAATTCCCTTCTGACAGAGTTTTACACATCATTAATAAGATGGACAATTCAACAAGAACAAAGGGCAATGGCCACAAATAGGCAGAAACCAAATGGCCTATTTGCCAGGTGAAGAGCTTCTCAGTATCTTCCCAATAAAGTCATGTAGGTTAAAATAGGATTCTTTTTCACCTCTAAGATTGCTAAAGACTTTTTTTTTTTAAGTTACAGAAATGAGTAAACATTTCCTTAACAATATAAATTGGTTTAACCTCTTTGGAGGTCGGTTTGGAACTAGCAGAATTTTAAAAGCATAGCGTCTGACTCTATTTCACTTCTGCTTTGAGATATTTTCACATTTGAATGCAAAGATGTGTGAGGTTCACTACAGCATTATTTGTTACAGCAGAGGAACAGAAACAAATGCCCCTCCATAGAGGGCTGATTAAATGAATTAAGACACAGCCGTGTCGGGATCCCTCTCCACCTGCTCTCCATCCTAAATGGCTGACCTACATGGACAATGGAAATGGGCTTTCTTGCCCTCTGTATTCTGTTTGGCCAACAGGGAGCACTGGCGAACGCATGGAAGGAGGGAGTAGAATCAAGGTATTTCCCTGGCTCGTGCCCTGAGTCCCAGGTGCCTATCAGACAAGCCTCGCCATCTCCAGAGTGATTCCGACAATCACTCTCCCCCTCACTTCTGCAAGCCTAGACCTGGGGCCTTGCATAAGACGTTGTGGCTTCTTTTCTCCATCCTTTCCCACAGCTTTGTAAACGGTCCATTAATTAAAGGCTCCCAAATGGTCCAAATTTAAATGCGCCCTAGGCTCCCTTCTGCCACCTTGCCCCATACACCAGACAACGGAAAGGTGGTACATGGGACAGAAGTACAGTCGCTGTACTTGACCACGTCCCAGCAATATGACCCAGGGCAAGTTAGTGCTCTGTGCTTCAATGTTTGTGCAAGATGATGGCGATGCAGGACGAGCAGTCCAGACTGGAGCTGGTCGTCGATTTTCAAGATGATGACACTGACAGAATCAACAGAAAGCCTGACTGTGGGACCATTTACTTGGGAAGACTTCCATACTAGGGCAGAGTCTGCAGTTGAAACAAAACAAAAGCAATGACAATTATTAACCCCAGTGTGGGGACAGAGTCCCAGAGAGCAGTTTCCAGGCTCTCGGCCTCACGTGGGAACGTGCTAGCTCAGGAAGTGGATGGCCATCAGCTGTGACTAGTTGGCCGTCAGCTGTTACCGGTTAGCCATTGGCCACTGATATAACTGTTACGGCTGAGCCAGCAAGGGCGAATTACAGTTAGCACGGCGGATTGCAGCTAGCAAGTGAGGTTGGCAGGCAGAGAAGCAGATGGCGGATCGTGTGGATCCTACTTCGTGTGTCTCGCCCGGCCGCCAGCGAAAATATAGTGGTATGACTCCCCTATCTATGGCTCCGTGGGTGTTCCTTTTTGGCCTCACCATGTCCTGCATTCTTATGTGGGGAGTGGGAGCTGAGACCCCGCATGACACCCAGGGAGAACAAAAACCTTTGCAAAAACAAACAAGAAAAATAATCAGTACTCTGTTTAGCTCAGCTGTGTGTAGTATTCACAACATGATTATTAAACAGTGAATAGTGATCTAGCCAGCATTCTGAAATGACTATCGATGGGGCGGGGGGAGGGCGGGTAGAATGCATGTGTTGAGGGTGGGGAATGGCTATGGTGGTGAAGGAGCTAAATCCTCGTCTTCCATGGTGACAAGACCCTAGATAATGCCTAAAGCTAAAAAAGAAGTAGCTCTCTATGTACAGTATTTTAACTAGATGGAGGCAAAACTCTAATAATTAAATGGTTAGAGTTGAAAGTTGTTGCCTCTAGGGGAGGAAGCGGGAAAAGGGTGCTACTATAAGCCCTGCCAACCAGGACAGGCAGCTCGAAGGCTCAATTTACCTTCCTGGGCTTAGGACCCCTCTGCTCAATTCCCACCCACAGCAGAGTATCCCAATATCACAGAACTTTGTACAAACAAACCAGGGCACTTCCATGTAGGAATCTCTCCCACTTAAAACTACTAGGACCAAGATTCTACAGGATTTGAAGTGGTTCTTGCCGAAGCATGGGAGGTAACTTAATAAAGGTAAACTTTAGTTGAGCACCTGCTGTATATGCCAGACATCTTACTAAGTACTTTATACTGGAATCCTCACAGTGACCCTGGAAGGCAGGGTTTTACAGCTAAGGATGTCAGAAAAATGAAATAAACTGCCTTGGTCAACCCTCATAAGTGAAAGAACTGAGGCTGTCATTAGCATCTGGCCTTCTCCCACACATTTCTGTTATAAAATTATCAAATTCACCTAGGCTTAGGGTGGGCCACAGGAGAATTCAATAAATGCCTGCAGCCGTTACTTCTCTCACTGCATCCCCACATCGGCCCTGGGACACTAGTATCCCATCTGGGACACAGGAGCAACTCCCCCAAAGCCAACGAGTGGAACAGGGACCCGAACCAGGTCCGTCGCCCCTGGGCTGGGCTCCACCCAGACGCCGTGCCACCCTCCCCTCCGCTCTCCCTCCTCAGCCGTTAGGGCGTGGCCCTGCTGTCCTGGCGGTGGAACCTGGAGCAAGCTGCTCCTCGGGCTCCTTGTCTGTAAAATGGGGGCAATAGCACCAACCTCCGGGAGCCAGACCCAGGATTAAGTGCAGCCCCAGGTCTCCACGTTACTGGCACGTGGTTATAATCACCGGGAGAGGCCTCCCAGGGCTCGGACTGACCTGGCGCCCTCGCCCAGCTCCCCGTGCGTGTTGTAGTTCACTGTCATGACCTTCACCGAGTCCTTGAACACCACGTCCCCCTGGCCCAGGTACTGCAGGGTGCGGCGGATCGGGAAGCGGCCCTTCATGGGCATGGCGGCGGTGGCCGAGCCGCGAGGTGAGCGGCGAAGAGAGCCCAGAGCAGCAGCACACGCCGCAGCCGGCGGACCTTGAGCCGCTTCTCCTCCACGCTGTTTCCGCTTCCCGCGCAGACTCGCAGAAGATGCCTCCCGGCGGGCAGCGCTCCTGCTGCGGGGCAACCTGGACCTTGTAGTCCAGGCTGGCGGTGCTTTGAGGCCGGGATTGGAATGGGGGCATATACAATTTCGCTTTAGAGCGCCCGCCTCCTGAAACGTTTTCACGCTCTGTGTATTCCTCTTTCTCCCCGACAAGGAAAAATATTTTTAAATGGGATCAAACTCAATCAATCAGACAACAAAATTACAGTAGGAAATGAATCAGGAAAGCTGAGTTCTGATACCAAGTGGGCTAATAACTTTTTTTCCTCAAAAAAGTTTATTTTAGATTGAGAACATGTCACTACTATTTTTAAATCCTGGTGTATTCAAGGTAAGTGGTCTTGGTACAGGATACAATCAAATCATGATATATACTTCAGTGATTTTTATACTGAGTCACAGCCTTAATATAAAGGTACATTTTACTGAATAAAAAAATAAGTGTTAAGTTCTTGAGCTTTTAAATTAGAATTTCATAAAGTGCTCTTCATAAAGTCTTATATATTACAATAATTAAGTGGATATAATTTCCTTAACAAAGTCACCTTGAAAAGTATTGGCACACGGCATTTTGTCTTGCCTTTTTTTTTTTAATTTTGTAATTTCGAAGTTTCTTCACATGTCTTCTTTTCCACTTTGTTTAAATTTTCCTTAACAATTCATCATCTAAATAGCTATCCCTGTTACAGAATAAGGTGAGCTTTAATCTGTCATTTTAAAGGTCAAGTTTTAGGCAGTTTTAGGAGCTGAGCAATTTCTCTCGTGTGTAAACTGATTCTTATAGTCAAGTGGCAAATTTAGAGCCAATACACTAATGCAGAGTCCATGAATTGAGCTGTTGTTTTAAATACATGTTTTTATCTCCAAGGTTTTCTGCTGTTTTTTCAGGACCATCTGGATATAAGTTGATAGCTGTCACAGCTATAACATTAACTTTATCCAATTGAAGAATTTCTTTGTATTCACACACTGGAAAAAGCACCTTTAAGATGGTTATTACCACAGCTGTTCCTATAATTCCAACCACCATGACGTTCAGAAACGTAAAGAATACTGGGAAAACACTGCTCCAGAACCTACGCAGATCTTTTCTGAACGTTTCCATCCACTGACAGATCACCTTATATGAAGATGGAGGCTCTGCTCTGAGAAAAGTTTCAGGTGATTTGCCAGGTAAAGCATCGTCATCTACAGTAGTTTCCACATTCCAGATAAGTAATAGCTGGTAGTCTGCAATGAACTAACACTTTCTACATTTTTGGAGCAGTTGGGAGGGGTAAATAAAATGTCATCATCATCTCGGGATATGGAGTACAGCATGCTTTCTTCCAAAAGTAGCGTATAGTTTGCATGCCTGAGTATTCCCTGGTTCTTAACTAAAATATCAATTTCAGTAACATTCTCTTGTTGAGCTCATTTTCTATCCATCTCTACTACCTCTTCTTGAATGACAGTTGCAAACTGGAACTAGATGTCATAGACCACTCATGAACTGAAATCCTCACACTGACAATTACAAAATATTCTTTTTCCTCCAAATTTTTGAGATTTTCATTATTCACTATCAAAGTCTGACAGCTTATTCTGGTTACACTACTATTAACAGGGAAGTCATTTACATATAGCTGTCCACTCTCACAGGTTATGTTAAGAATAGCCTGTTCTCGGGGCAGCCAGGTGGCTCAGTTGGTTAGAGCGCAAGCTCTGAACATGTTTGCCGGTTCGATTCCCACATGGGCCAGTGAGCCGCACCCTCCACAGCTAGATTGAAGACAATGAGCTGCCGCTGAGCTGCCGGAGGGGTGGCCCGATGGCTCCGTTGGTTAGAGAGTGAGCTCTCAACAATAAGATTGCCAATTCCTGCATGGGATGGTGGGCTGCGCCCTCTGCAACTAAAGATTGAAAATGGCAACTGGACTTGGAGCTGGGCTGCGCCCTCCACAACTAGATTGAAGGAGAACAACTTGGAACTGATGGGCCCTGGAGAAACACCCCAATAAAAATTTTTAAAAAAGGAATACCCTGTTCTTTAGATACCTGTTTGTGGGGGCATAGTCCCAGAGAGCATTTTCCAGGCTCTCGGCCTCACATGGCAAGGTGCTGGCTTGGGTAGTAGATGGTCATCAGCTGTGACTAGTTCGCCATCAGCTGTTACCGGTTAGCCATTGGGCACTGATATAACTGCTGTGGCTGAGCCAGCAAACGCGGAGTGTGGATTGCAGATTGCAGAGAGGCAGATTGCAGTTAGCACAGCGGACTGCAGTTAGCAAGTGAGGTTGGTTGGCACCGAAGCAGACGGCGGGCTGCAGATCATGTGGCTCCTGCTTCCTGTGTCTCCAACCCAGCCGCCAGCGAGACTATAGTGGTCTGACTCCCCTATCTATGGCTCCGTGGGTGTTCCTTTTTGGCCTAGCCATAGCCTGCGTTCTTATGTGAGGAGAGGGACCAGAGACCCCACATGAGACCCTGCATGACACATGGCGCAGCGAGCAGGGTACGGTGTTGGCCGAAACTCTCCGAAAGGTAATGGAGCAGTTTATACGTATGAAAGCTCTGTTTTGGGAGACCCGTGAGGAGCGGTGCTGGGAACAGGAGGCTCGATCTGTTTGGGAGAAATGTTACCCCTCAGTGAATTGGTGGGTCTCTCAAGCCGCCGGATGGCACGCCACCCTGTTGGCCATGGCGGGCATCGCCTACTTTTTGGTGGTCTGCTGCTGCCAAAGCCTCCAAGGATTGCGGACATCTTACACCGAGGCCTCCACCCAATCGGACACCTGGCGTGGCGAGCAGGATTCCGGCCAGGTAGGAAAGGAGTCTGACTCTGGGCAGGAGGACGTGTGGCCCCCACACAGTATGTGGTGCCCGGTGGCCACTGTTCTCAGGAGTTGGACCCCCAAGGAGGGGTGGAAGGACATGGATGGCTCTCCAGCCAGCGTGGAGAGGGCCCTGCAGGTTCTAGCTGAGCGGTTGCCAGAGCAGGCGAAGGCTACAGCCGGCCGCGTGGGCTGGATGTTCCTCACGGCCTTGCGTTGTAACATGGAGGACACGCTTAATGAAATAGCTCAGGTGCCAGACCAGCAGCCCCAGGGGGAGGCGCTGGAAGCTCGGGACTGTCGGTGGGAGGAGGTTCTCACCGTGGTGCATCATAACTCGGAGGAAGCACTTGCTGGAATAGCCCAGGTGCGGGACCAGGTGTCCCGGTAGGAGGCGCTGGAAGCTCAGGTCGCCTGTTAGAGGAGGAGCCCCACAGTGGAGACGCTGAGGCAGAGGGGGATGACACGAGTGGAGACAATGTAGCTCCCAACCCCCAAGCCCGGCCAATCTTGAAGCAAAGGGTAAAACGTGAGCAACCTTTGGGCCCCAGGGGCGTTGCTGCCGGCAACCCAGCTGTGACTGAGTTCACGACCTACACCCCATACACTCCCACTGAGTTGCAGGAGCTGGGGAGGTGGTGCTGACAGAGCCCTGGAGAGCCAGTCTCGGCTTGGCTGTTACGTTTATGGGATGAGGGAGCAGACAACATTCTCTGCTCCCCAGGCGAGATGGAAAAGCTAGCTTTCGTGACAGTGCATCTGTCCCTGTGACAAAGGTTACAGAACTGCCATAGGTTGGCCCACGACCAGGGCAACCATTCTCTAATGGAGTGGCTCACGGCTACAGTACACACAGTATGGGGACAGGCTGGCGAGCTGCCAGACACTGTGAGTCAATGGCAGTCATATACAGAACTTACTCAAATTATCCATGAAATGGGTATGAGACATGCTATCTTCAACCCTAATATGTGGGGGCCGGATGACGAGCGTTTCGAGCGTTTTACAACCAGCATGAGAAATCTGGTTTTGGATACTGCACGTGCAAATGCTTTTGGATCCTTGGTTGCCATTCTTACGCCCTATGTGGGGCGGCGGATCCATGAAGTTACACTTGCCATGGCCACCCTAGTGTATGTTGAAAGCTGGCGGCAAAGGAAGTTAAGACAGGAGGTCGGAGAAGTTAAGACCTGGAAGCCCAAGTCAAAAGTAAGGGGGCGAGGTCGCGGGCTTCAGAGAGTAACATGCATGCAGATGTGGCATGATCTCGTGGCAGCAGGGGTCGATCAGGAAAAAATAGACCGACACCCCAATGCACTCTTGCTAGAACTCTAGAAACAGTTGCATCTGGAACAGCAATTCCGATAAAGCCTAAAGGAGAAATCCGGGAAAGCACCACACGTATCCCTCCAGGATTTCATGCCGCTGCTTGAGGCCGACTCCTTTCATCTTGATTAGGGGTGGGGCCAAGGTACCTGGTCAGAGGGGACAAGTGGCGATCGGAGGCCCCACGTGGAACTGTCCATACATTGGTCACCTTCTAATGTGCAGAAGGTTTTGGCCCTATTTGACACCAGCGCAGACCACAGTCTTATTTATGAGAAACCCTGGCTGTGCCCAGAAGGACTGATGGTGCCCTGAGAGACCCTGGCTGTGTCCAGAGAGCCTGGCTGTGTCCAGGATATTGAATTCACCTCCAGGCTCCTCGCACAGGGCCCCTCACGGAAGATGCTTGTCACGTAGATTGTGAGGTAAGACCCTGTAGGGGTGGAGTGTGGGGACAGAGTCCCAGAGAGCAGTTTCCAGGCTCTCGGCCTCACGTGGAAAGGTGCTGGCTCGGGTAGTAGATGGTCATCATCTGTGACTAGTTGGCCATTAGCTGTTAACGGTTAGCCATTAGCCACTGATGTAACTGCCATGGCTAAACTAGCAAGTGTGGAGTGTGGATTGTGGATTGCAGAGAGGCAGATTGCAGTTAGCAAGTGACGTTGGTTGGCAGAGAAGCTGATGGCAGGCTGCAGATCATGTGCCTCCCGCTTCCTGTGTCTCCAACCCAGCCACCAGGGAGACTATAGTGGTGTGACTCCCCTATCTATGGCTCCGTGGGTGTTCCTTTTTGGCCTCACCATGTCCTGCGTTCTTATGTGGGGAGCGGGACCAGAGACCCTGCATGACACCCTGCATGACACTCCCCATCATCTTTCAGGGTATTTATATTAACTCTAATGCTGTCCTTTGGGGCTGGCGGTCTTCAGCAGCGGGCAGCAGCCAGAGCAAGAGCCTCAGGAGGGCAAGTGGTGCCACTGAAGTGCCCTCCATCTTGGACTGGGCTAATAACTTTTTATTCAGCCTCATTTAAGTCAGTTTTTCTCTCTCAACTTCTTGTTTCCAAATGAAGGGTTCAAACTGTGCAATTTCTAACATTGACTTAAAAAACTGATTTGCAAAAGAAAAAGCTTTGGATATATCCCTTCCAGGTTTAGCCACTTAACAGTTCTTGACCTCGATTTTTTTCATAAGCAAAACATGGATGAGATGTATTTCTGAAGTCCTACTCTTACAGATCAGAGAACGTTTTTATTTCTCTTTCTCTTTTTTCGCCAATTTTAATATTTATTTCAGTTACAGTTGACATACAATATTATATTAGCTGCAGATGTCCAACATAGTGATTAAACATTTATATAACTTAGGAAGTGATCACCCAATACAACTAGTACCCATCTGGCACCATAAACAGTTATTACAATATTATTGACTATATTCCCTATGCTGTACTTTACATCCCCATGACTATTTCGTAACTTCCAATTTGTGCTTCTTTTTTTTTAAAGATTTTATTAGGGAAGGGGAACAGGATTTTTTTTTATTGGGGAACAGTGTGTACTTCTAGGACTATTTTTTCCAAATAAAGTTGTTGTCCTTTCAGTCTTAGTTGTGGAGGGCGCAGCTCAGCTCCAGGTCCAGTTGCCATTGCTAGCTGCAGGGGGCGCAGCCCACCATCCCTTGCAGGAGTCGAACTGGACACGCTCCAACCAACTGAGCCATCTGGGAGCTCAGCGGCAGCTCAGCTCAAGGTGCCATGTTTAATCTTAGTTGCAGGGTGCGGAGCCCACCAACCCTTGCGGGACTCGAGGAATTGAACTGGCAACCTTGTGGTTGAGAGCCCACGGGGCCATGTGGGAATCGAACCTGCAGCCTTCGGAGTTAGAAGCATGGAGCTCTAACCGCCTGAGCCACAGGGCCAGCCCAATTTGTACTTCTTAATCCTTTCCCCTTTTTCACCCATCCTCTCAACCCCCCTCCCATCTGGCAACCATCAAAATGTTCTCTGTATCTATGAGTTTGTTTCTATTTTGTTTTTTCATTTATTTTGTTCTTTTGATTCCACATATAAGTAATATCATATGGTACTTGTCATTCTCTGTCTGACTTACTCCACTTAGCACAATACCTCCTAGGTCCATCCATGTTGTTGTAGATGGTAAGATTTCATTCTTTTGATGGCTGAGTACTATTTCACTGTATATATGTACCACCTTTTCTTTATCCATTCATCCATTGATGAACACCCAGGTTGCCTCTATCTCTTGGCTACTGTAAATAATACTGCAATAAACATATGGATGCATATGTCCCTTTGAAGTAGTGTTCTGGTTTTCTTTGGATAAATACACAGAAGTGGAATTACTGGGTCCTTCTTTATCTTTTGTCATAACCTTTGTTGTTTTTCTTTTGTGTGTTTTTTAAAAGATTTTATTGGGGAAAGGGAACAGGACTTTATTGGGGAATAGTGTGTATTTCCAAGACTTTTTTATTGGGGAACAGTAGTGTGTTTTTCCCAGGCCTCATCAGCTCCATCCATGTCAAGTTGTTGTCTTTTCAATCTTAGTTGTGGAGGGTGCAGCTCAGCTCCAGGTCCAGTCGCTATTGTTAGTTGGCAGGGGGCGCAGCCCAACATCCCTTGCGGGAGTCGAACCAGCAACCTTGTGGTTGAGAGCACGCACTCCATCTAACTGAGCCATCTAGCCACCCTGGAGCTCAGCGGTAGCTCATTGACTTCATTCTAGTTGTGGAGGGTGCAGCTTGCTGGCCCATGTGGGAGTCTAACCGGCAGCTCTGTTGCTCTGAGCTCGTGCTCTAAACCACCTGAGCCACACGTCTGCCCCATAACCTTTGTTTTAAAGTCTATTTTGTCTGATAATAAGTATTACTACCTCAGATTTTTTGTTGGTTTTCATTTTCATAAAATATCTTTTTCCATCCCTTTACTTTCAGTCTCTGTGTGTGTCTTTTGATCTGAAGTTAAGTCTCTTATAGGCAGCATATGTAAACGTCTTGTTTTCTTATCCATTTAGCCATGTGTGTCTTTTGATTGGAGAATTTAATCCGTTTACATTTCAAGTAATTGTTGGTAGATATGTAGTTATTACCATTTTATTATTCATATTTTTAATTC
Organism: Rhinolophus sinicus; assembly: GCF_036562045.2. NCBI lineage: Eukaryota > Metazoa > Chordata > Mammalia > Chiroptera > Rhinolophidae > Rhinolophus > Rhinolophus sinicus. The sequence goes on from NC_133759.1 coordinate 40,496,033, forward strand.
TTCTTCTCCTTCTTCTTGTCCCTTTAATATTTCTTGTAGTACTGGTTTGCTAATGATGAACTCCTTTAGCTTTTTCTTATGTGGGAAGCTCTTTATTTATCCTTCAATTCTAAATGATAGCTTTGTTGGGCAGAGTAATTTTGGTTTTAGGTCTCTGCTTTTTGTTACTTTGAATATTTCTTGCCAATTCCTTCTGGCCTACAAAGTTTCTGTTGAGAAATCAGCTGACAGTCTTATGGGAGCTCCCTTGTAGGAAACTAACTGCTTTTCTCTTGATGCTTTTAAGATTCCATCTTTGTCTTTAACTTTTGGCATTTTAATTATGATGTGTCTTGGTGGGGGCCTGTTTGGATTCATCTTGTTTGGAACGCTCTGTGCTTCCTGGGCTTGTGTGCCTGTTTCCTTTGCCAGGTTATGGAAGTTTTCCATAATTATTTCTTCAAATAGGATTTCAATTCCTTGCTCTCTCTCTTCTCCTTCTGGTACCCCAATGATGTGAATGTCGATACACTTGATGTTGTCCGAGAGGCCCCTTAAACTATCCTCATTTTTTGAATTCTTTTTTCTTTTTGCTGTTCTGATTGGGTGTTTTCTGCTATCTTATCTTGTAAATCGCTGGTTTGAATCTCTGCTTCATCTAATTTGCTGTTGATTCCCTCTAATGTATTCTTCATTTCTGACTGGTTCTTTTTTATGTTTCCTATCTCTTTGTTGAAGTTCTCACTGAGATCATTGAGCATCCTTATAACCAGCATGTTAAACTCTGCTGCTGGGAGATTGCTTGTCTCCATTTTGTTCTTTTTCTGGAGCTTTGTTCTTTTATTTGATATATGTTTGTCTCCCCATTTTGGCTGCATCCCTGCATTTGTCTTTATTAGAGATGCTGTCTGTCTCCTAGTCTTGGTAGAGTGGCCTTAAATAGTAGGTGTCCTGTGGGGCCCAGTGGCCCAATCTCCCTGGTCACTTGAGCCAGCTGCTGCAGGTGTGTCCCTTGTGTGGGTTGTGTTTGCCCTCCTGTTGTAGTTGAGCCTTGGTTGCTCTTTGTACATCAGTAGGAGGGATTGACCCTCAGCATAATTGGTTGTGAGGACTAGGCATGACTACAGTGGAGGAGCTGTTATGGAGGGGCTGACCCTGCAGAGCAGGGTTCGATTTAGCGAGGCTCTGGTGCCCACCCAGTCTGCCGTTTGGGTGTGTCATCTGTGGAAGCCGCCAGGTGTTGCTCCCATGCTATCTGAAGGCCACTGGGTATGCCAGCCCTGAGGCCTCTTGGGAGGGGCCCCACTGCTGGCCAAGTTCAGCCTCCACTTGTGCCCTGCCCAGGGCCACCTAGCATGAGCCACAAAGCAATCCACAGATGGCCACTGCCTGCACTGGGTTTGGAGGTGCCTAGGAGAAGCTAAGCTGTGAACTGAGTGCCAGGCTTGGGACTGCTTAGCAAGAGGTCCGGAGCATGCCCAGGCCAGATGCTGCTTGTTTGGGGCTTGTGAACCTTTGAGAGATTTTAGGAAAGTCTGCAGCATGAACCGAAACAGGCCATCTTTTGTCATAATCTCTGGGTTTTGTCCTCTTTCCTGAAAGCTCTGAAGAGATAAAAGTGAAAGGAGCATCTTTTGTTATTCGTAACAAATTAGTCAACCACACCCGTTTTTGCAAATGAGATGACTTTTGGAAAGCCCCTAAGGATGGGGGCTAGTTGCAGAGAACCATGTGATTAGAGGGCTGGAATTTTCAACCCCAGGCCCCCAACTTCTGATCTCTGGGAAGGGAAGAAGGGCTGGAGGTTGAGTTAATTCTAATGGCCAGGGATTTAGTCAATCATGCCTATGTAAGGAAGCCTCCATTTAAAACAAAGAACCCCAACTGAAGGGCTTGGGAGAGCTTCCAGGTTGGTGAACACATCAAGGTGTTGGGAATGGTGTTCCCAGAGAAGGCATGGAAGTTTGCACCCCTGTCCGCATACCTTGCCCTATGCATCTCTCCCATCTGGCTGTTCCTAAGTTGAAATCTTTTATAATAAACTGATAATCTAGTAAGTAGACTGTTTTCCTGAGTTCTGTGAGCTGTTATAGCAAATTACCAAACCCAAGGAAGGGGTTGTGGGAACCCAATTTACAAGTATAGCCGGTGAATCAGAAATACCGGAGGCCCACACTTGTAAATGGGATCTGAAATGCAGGCAGTCTTGTGGGACTGAGCCTTAATATGTGGGATCTGACAATAATTCCAGGTAGATAGGGTCTGAGTTGAATTAAATTGTAGGACATCCAGCTGGTGTCAAAGAATTGGTTGGTGTAGGAAATAGCCCACACATTTAGTGTGAGAAGTGTATAGGTAGTGGTGTTTATAGAAAAACAAGAGTTTTCTTTCACCCTTCCCTCACTTAGGTAAGACAGGAGGGGTGGAGTGGGGTAAATGCCCTTCTCCCAGGTGGGATTAGACTCTGGTAAGTTCTTTTCCCCTGTGGAAGGCTCTGAGTTTGTTTTTACAAAAATTATTCGTCCCCTTAGCTTGCCACATCCATCAGGGGATCTTTCTCAGCTCTTATCTGTGAAAACCTGGAGGGGTTCCTGGAGGTAAAACCCATGCAAGTGTGGGATCTCGCTTAGGCTGTGGCCGCCAGGAGTTTCTCGCTCTTGTACATCCACACTCAGGCTCCAGAAAATCATCTAGTGTTCCTACCAACTCTGGTTCCAGCGGCTTCAGCTTCAGGTAAGCGGATCTCAGCTGTGACTGCATTCACTTCTCTCTCCAGATTTTGAGGTGGCAGGATGCCCTGTAAACTCAATTCTCTGATGGGCCCAAGAAAAGTCACTGATTTTCAGTTTGTACAGCTCTTTCTTGTTGTAAGGACAGGAGCGACAACTTCCAAACTGTTCGCCTGAGCTGAAACCAGAAGTCCTTTCTGAAGTAGTTTTAAAACTGCGCTAGGCTACTGACGCTTTAGGCAGAAGAGCTTTTGATCATAAGATCCACAGGATGAAACACCCCACCCCGTTAGAAACAGGGCAGCCTGGGTTTTGGAGTCAGGCAGGCCCGGGCTGGGACCCCAGTAGTTACCCCTGAGTCGGCTCAATCTCCCCACACTCACTTTTTCATCTGTAAGCTGGGGGGGTTGGGAAGATTACATGAGGTGATCCATGCAGAGTACTTAACCTTCTGTGTGGCCCTCAGTGAGAGCTACAGATGATCTCCTCCTAGTTTTGGAAGCTCCATAACTTGCCAAACAGGTCCTGGCAAGGTCTGTTTCAAAGGCTCATGTGGTCAATACCAGAAACCCTCTCAGCAGCTGCCAATCTCTTTCCCCACTGCCCATTTCTGCCACCTCTGGGCCAGACACAAAGCTTGAACACTCCCACTGGGCTTGACCCAGATCAAACCCTCCTTGCTACTTAGGGCAAAGGAGGTCAGGCTGACCAGGCTTTAAATTTTAAATCGTCATTCCACCACTGACCGGCTATGATTCCAGCCAGGCTAACTTCTTTCAACCTGTTTCTTCGTCTGTCAGATGCATACGCAATAACTACCTCACAGGCCAGCTGGTCGCCAAATGAGGAATGCGTGAAAATGTAGCAGTACTTGGCACAAATGGCAGCCAATGGGTTCCTCAACCTCACTGGGCCTGTTTCTTCTAGTGTGAAATGGGGCTAATAGGATTAGAAATGGTTTTACACTATGGTTGTGTAAATGGTTCATTTAATCAACACTGCAGGAGTAAATGGCGATAAAGGCAGAGTGACCTTGACTCTGTCTGGAGGCCTTAACCAGACAGATAACACAGGAGCTGGGGCTATCTCCTGATACTCAAAAGGTCATTAAGAGAAGGGAGAAGGGATGTCATCTGGTGACTCTCACAACACGTATGCACACATACGCAGACACACTCAACCTCTAACATTTGTTATTTTATTTTTTTAAAAAGGTTCCAATACAAGGCCCCAGAGTAGTGCATGCAAATCAATGACCCTTAAACTGTCCATCACTGTCAGATGACCAGCACAATCTACTACCACAGTCTGTGACCTGGTAAAGAGACCAGCTTCTCACTTTGAGTCCCATCACCTAACTATGCCAATGTCCAACCTATCACGTGGCTCATGAAGACTCAGGTACATTTTAGTATATGAACAGCAAAGACACATTGAGCTGCAAGTACAATGAGTAAAAGTCTTTAGTGTGTTAGGGAAAAATAAAAACAAAGCATAAAAAGGAAAAGCCAACTTCATTTGATGCCTGAATCCTTAAAGTCTCTTCCATATATGATCTGTATGTAGGGAGATTTGCCAACGCCCTATCAAGAACTTGCTCATTTTCCAACGAAGGGTACCATCTGCCTGGAGGAGTGCAAGAAAGGTGAAATATTCCCATGAGGTAAGAACGTGAATTTGCGGTTGCAATTCACAGGCCACCTTTTCCCTGACGTTAACCCATTTCTGAAATCCATCTTTGTGCCTGTGTGAATTCTGGGAAATGGTACTGTTGAGGAGACTATAGCCACGGAAGAATTCATGGAAGAGTACAGCCATGGAAGAATTCAGTGACATCAGAGGGTTTTAGTTTGGTTTAGGATATTTGAATTTTTTTTTTTTTTTTCAGTTTTAAAAATGTTTCTTACCTGTCTTTCTCAATGCTCTTAGTTGCTTACACATTGCTACCTGTGATTGATTTCAGGGGAAGGGTATGTTTAGTAAACCAGTCTTAACTGAAACCATCAGCTAATTAAAAGAGAGATATTCTCATAAGAAAATGATGATGAAAAGCAGCATTTAGCTTCTGGAACTACCTGCGTTTTGGTGCAGACAGCTTCCTCCTCTTCAGTCAGAGAGAAATGACAGACTGAGCGAGAGAAGCATGTAGCCATCGATAAAACCCTCCAGAATTCCAGCAGGAAGGGCATGGACACCTATAGCAGGCAACATTTTAGATGCCTGATTGCCAACTTCCCAAAACTACTACAATCAGCGAGGTTGGTACCTGGCTGACGTGAGTATCCCACTCACATTCCTTTGTGAACAGAACCCAAATGCAAAGGGACCATCACAAACCTTCCACCAACTCCCCATTCCCACACCCCTATCCAGGACCTTTTCATTCAGCCCAAAGATCCAACGGGTGCTAACGAACTGTGAATAGTGTCAACACAAATACAGATTATTTTAATACCACAATGTTTTTCAAACATTCCCAAGATCAACCGGGGTCTTCCCAACACGTAACAAAATGAATTGTAGCCCTCACACCAGTAACCAGTGAGAGTCTGACCCAGTCAGTTAAGGGGAATAAAGTGACTAGTGGTCAATTATTGTTCATTAATTAACAAGTGTAACTGCAGGAACTCTACCCCCAGCTGAGCACACTTGGGTATCATGATGTCAGATGTCAGTTAAGGGTTATGTTCCTGTAACCAAAGCACCAAAGCTAAATTAATAATTTCCCTTTTTGTCCTTAATTGATGAGGAGTTCAAGTACTACAGTGGTAGCAGAATGGTTCTGGGTTGTGCCTCTTCCAACACTTTAGTTTCTTAGTGCTAAGCATTGGGAAGAAAGTACCTCACCAGTGCCCCAAGTCAGGACAGGATGAACCAGAAGGGAAGAAGGTTGATCGGCTAGCCTTGGAAATTACGTTTATCTTCTGACTTAGAGCAGCTTCCTGACAACATTCCTGACAATGTTCCACAAAAGCTTCGTGATCACCAATTCCTAAGTGATAGACTGGGCCCTCTGAAAAATTCCAGGTCCATGTAATTTTGCCAAAGCTCTAGAGGTTTCTCCAAGGACGGACAATTGTTCCAGCAGTCATTCAGTTTCAACAGAGCAACATTTGGGTGGAGACTCTTCTCCCAAATATTACTACCTCTATCAACCACAAAGTGAACCACCTCTGTTTTCTAAAAAGCTCATGGTCAGACTCACAGAGCTACCCAGCACTGGGAGTCACTTCCTAAAAGAGACAAACAACTTCAACAGAGGGAAACAGACCCTGGTGAAACCTCATTCCCCGTTACCCCCTCTTACAGAGGTGCTGGGCTCTCCTGGGTGTAAACCAGTGCCTTCCCAGTGATACCTCACCCTTCCATTGCACAGGCAGGATGTACCCAGCAGGGCAGAGGAAGCCCCAAACGAAAGGAACCCACAGCCTAATGGGGACAGACTTCTGCCAGAGCAGAGTAAGGTTTAAAGAAATCCACCTCGTCCGTCCGTCTTGGCTAAAGGAGGGCCCTAGAGAAGGCTGCCCTGTAATACTGCATAATGACCAAAGACTAGGTAGGAGCAAATGGACCAGTAGCCAGCTCTGGACTGGGCCCAACAGAATTGCATTTAGTTTTATCTCAGTAGTGAAAATTTTAAGTCCCCTAAAGGGAAAACACAATTAAAAAAAACAAAAACAAAACAAAAAACAGGAAAAAAACCCAGCAAATGAATGCTGATTCCTCCTGTTCTAGCTCCCATTTTATTACTCAGCTATAGTGAGAAAACCTCCAGATGCACAGCATGAAATAGATTTCCTCCCCTAACCTGTGTGCATCTTAATCTTTACCCTTCCTCCTTCCCATCAACCCCACCAACCCTCTCTCCTGCTCCACTGGCTCCTGCCAGGCCCTGGACACACAGGTGCCCTGCCCACCCGCTGGTCAGTCCGCACCCCCCTTCTGTTTGGCCAGGGTGCGCTTCAGCTCCCGCAGGTTCTCCGTCAGCACCTCCACCTCGTCCAGGCGGCCGCACTGCTTGGCGTCAAAGATGTACGCCTTGATGTTATCGATCTGCTGCAGGAGGAGCTCCTCTTCTATGGGCTCCTCGCCCTCAGGCGCGCCGTCACTGTCCGCCTCGAAGGGGTTGGGACCGGCGGCTTCCTCGAAGGGGTTGCCAGGAACAGGAGGCCTTGCGTGCCTCTGGTGAGGATGCTCGTCTTCCTCCTCGAAAGGGGTGGGTGCTGGGCTGTCTGAGTTAGTGAAGGGATTCCCTTCCACTGCCTCCTCTTCCTCCTCTTCCTCAAAAGGATTGTAATCTTTGAGGACGCGGGATGAAGAGCTGAAAGAAGGCTCTGCAGCAGGAGGGCTGCTAGAGCCCTCTGCAGCCGGGCTGGAGAGGCCCTCCTCCTCAAAGGGGTTTAGGGAGGGGACCCCATGTGACTGCAATAAGGTGCTCTGGGGGAGCAATTCCGGGCTAAGCGCTGGGGGCCCAGACCACACTCGGAGGGGCTCGAGAGCTGAGCTGGGTGAAGGGGTCTTGGGAGCCGCACTGCTCTGAACTGGGGAGGAGCCCAGATCCAAGGCATGAGCAAGGTGGGTGCGAGGCTGTCTGCTGGGCTCCAGCTGAAAAGGCCTGACTTCTTGGAAGTCCAGGGACCGGGTGCGTGTGTGCAGGGATGCTGCCTGGAACTGCTCCCTTTCTCGTTCCCACTCACGTTCACATAGCATCTGCAGCTGCTCCCGCTGCAGGTCCTCCTCCTCAGCCTGCTTCCGGGACAGCTCGATGGCCTTCTCTGTCTGCTGCTGGTCGTACTCGTCCTGCAGCTGCCGCAGGTTCTCCTGCAGTGTGCGCACTTCGTCTGTCCGGCCTGCGGCCTTGGCCTGCCTGATAAACGACGTGATGTTGTGGATCTGCTGCAGGAGGGGGTCCGAGTGCTCGCTCTCCCCTTGGCCTCCTGACAGGGGGAGCCAGCCCTCAGCCTTCCTCAAGGGCACATGGCCCCTGCGAAGGGATGCCACCTCCCCATTGGCACGAGATGGCATGTCCCTCCGCCTTTCCTCAAGCCTTCGCTGGGATTCCAGGGCAGCCTGGGGAGACACCAAAGCCAGAGAAGAAACACAGTTACAAGCCAACAGCAACCACACCGTCAGCTGCCCACTGCCCTCCCTCTAGTCCTGTGCCCGCGAGGCTCCAACTGCCCACCTCAACACTAAAATAACCAACTGCTAAAATCAAGCTATGCTTTTGTTTCAGAGGGAGAGAAGGGGACAAACCCTGATTTTCAACAATGAAATAACGAATAACAGTAAGTTTTTATTTTAAAGTTCTTTTTTTGGGGGGAGGGGAACAGGACTTTATTGGGGAACAGTGTGTATTTCCAGGACTTTTTCCAAGTCGAGTTGTTGTCCTTTCAATCTTAGTTATGGAGGGCGCCGTTCAGCTCCAGGTCCAGTTGCCATTGTTAGTTGCAGGGGGCACAGCCCTCCATCCCTTGGTGGAGAGCCCACGCTCCAACCAACTGAGCCATCCGGGAGCTCAGCGGCAGCTCAGCTCAAGGTGCCATGTTCAATCTTAGTTGCAGGGGGCAGAGTCAAGAAATTGAACCGGCAACCTTGTGGTTGAGAGCCCACTGGCCCATGTGGGAATCGAACTGGCAGCCTTTGGCACTAGGAGCACGGAGCTCCAACCACCTGAGCCACCGGGCCGGCTCAACAGTAAGTTAAAGATAAAATTTTCTCAATCTTAGTTTCACTGACTGTATACTAGTCTTAAACCTCTGAGGCATTTATATTAGAATCTCACACAGTATTAAATACACATATTATTTTCTGTTTAATAATGCATATTCCAAAGCATTCTACAAAGAACTCCCTGGCGTCTGGGTCATCTGCAACCTGTACTAGAGAGAGAGAACTGCCAGTCTCTGTGGAATCCTGGACAGGAGAAAACCAGTAGACCCTCTGAAAGAAAACTAGGACTTGCAGAGAAAACCAAACAATTTTGAGTTCTATAGATGAGGGCGAGGCCAGAACAGAACAGAAGAAAAAGGGAAACTAGAATGAGAGGTTCTGATTTACAACCTTGTAGGAACCCTTGGCATTTGTGGCGGCCTCCGTGCTCAGGAGCGCCGCAGGAGGAAGCCAGATACCAGCGTCCCTACGCTCCACTCACCTGTTTCTCCAGGATCCTCTTCTTCTCCACCTCCTGCTTCAGTGCCTCAAACTGTTCTTTCGTTGGCAGTGACATCAAACCAAGCAACTTTTCCTATAGGGAGTCACAGACAATTTTACACTTAAATCCCTTTAGGAAAAAGTGAACCTTAAGCCATGTGTTGAGAGTCCACTTAAGCTAAGTCACTCCACCCTCGGACAGTCACATTAATGAGCAGTAGCAGGAAAGGCCCTAACCCTTAAATCAGGCCAGAAAGTCACCTTCCAAATGAGCCTGGCTTTTCCTTCTGACATGACCAACACCGGGCAGTCCAGTTCTGCACATTCACAATGAGGCCTTTTCCCTGCCTGCCCCATCCGAGCCCCCTACCACCTTTCCCTGCTTTACGTCTGTCCACAGCACTTTTCAACATACGCTATATGGTTTAGGTGTTTCTTGTTTGTACCCCTCTCTAGCATAGAAGCTTTGTGAGAACAGGGATGTTTGCCTTTTTGCTCATGGCAGGCTACCCACCACCTAGCACACACTGCCTGCTACACATAAGCACTCAGCACATGACTGTGGAATATAGTTGCTCATCAAAAGGAGAAAGGGCTTGATTCTCTGCAATATGGCATTGGAAAACTAACCCAATAGGACTCTATTAGAGCTGTCATGGAGCCCCCGAGGTGGCTAACTGTGACGCTCACAAGGGGCTTTCTAAGGTAGAGACAATTCAGAGCTAACCACCTAACTCTAGTCTGCCCTTGAACAAGGAGCTGTTTCCTCCCAATCAATGGTCTAGGCAGAGTTCCTTAGGAGTAATCCTAAGGAAGAAATGGTACATACACGTATGTCCATCAGGCAATACTCCTAACAGCAAAAAAAGATGGGAATCTATCAAGTGCCCAACGAAAGGGGAATGGTTAAATAAAGGACGGTGTATACGTCAAAGCAGTACTCTGTAGCCATTCAAATGAGAGCTATTTGAGGACTATGCAAAAAAGTACTTATGATATAAAATTCAGTGATAAAAAGAGAAGACATAAATTTGCAAATATACACTAATTATAACTACTTTATATAACAAATGCAAATGGAAAAAAAAGAAGAAAATATACCAGAATGATGCACGACGGTACTGAGGACATAGGATTAAAAGGAGTTTTTACTGTTCTTTGAAATTCATATTTTTCTCTAAATGTGGCACAATGCATTTATAATCTTAAAAAATAGTAAATGTACAAATAAAAACTAAACAAGCCATTCGCTTGGTCTGCCTGCTGAGTGGTAGAAGAGCAGGGGTGGCAATGCGATGTTTCTGCCACACCAGGATGGCGTTACCTGCACAAAAAGTGTCGCTGAGTATCTGATCATCCTCTGCAGCCGCAAAGTGTTTGTATGTGGTGGAGGGTCCTGGTTCAAGCCTAAGGTTAAGATCTTCTTACTGAATTGAAACAAACACATCAATGTAACAAGCACCGAGCACCGACCGCCTCAGAAACAAGGCTGAAAAGTCTCTGAGTTGCCAGGCTTGCATGCTGGGAAGATTTGTGGAGGAGACGGGTTAGAGACTCCACTAAAGTGTCCTTGAAGGCAAAGCCTCTTTCTTACACTTTGGCTGTCCCCAAGGCCTCTAACACAGCACAGGGTGCATGACAAACACTTGGCCATAGAGGGATTGACCACACGTGTAGGGCCAGCTTCATGCATGAGTGACCTGCGCAGCCACACAGAGTCTGGTGCTTAGAAGAGCCCTGGGCTGGGTTTAATATTCTGCTGTCACTGTCTTAAAATCCTTAATAATTTTGAATAAGGGACTTGCATTTTCATCTTGCACCCACAAATTACAAAGCCAGTCCTGCATGTACAGACAGACAAGGATTTCTCATCTCGTCAGTTCTTTCTCTGAGTCGCTGTTCTTCCTACACTGCAAAGGGCTGATTTAACCCCAACAGCCAGTCCACAGTTAAAAAGCAGTTGTCCACTTGAAGAAAGAGTCTGAGTTTCATCCTGGCTTGAGTCTGAGTTTCCACCCTGGCTCCACCACTTTCCCTCGCTATGGTGCATTATTTTCTCACCTATACAATGGGAATGTTAATCCCTACCTCACAGGGTAATTTTGGTAGAATAAATGAGCTATACACTATATGGAAGCATCCAGTGATATCTCCTGGCACACAGCTGGTGTCAGTAAGCTCCTATTCCTTTAATAATAATGAACATTCGAAATCTTTAACCAAAAGTTACTGAGATGAGTGCCGGAGCTGACAGTTTCCTCAACCTCCTCCTCACATGTACCGCTAACAGCAGGACTCTGGGTAAGCCCTGGTTTGCTAGCCCCCCACCAACGCACTCAAACAGCACCTTCTCCAGTCAAGGCAGCAAAGGAGACATCATGGAACAGACCTTACCTTAAAGCATCTATTAGCTCGTACATTTTTTGCACTTCTACTCGAAGGTCATTGGCATGTTCCAGACTGTAGGTTGTTTCTCCAGCACTAAGGAGGAATCACGGAAATGTTTGATTTAAGTTTCATCACACTGACTGGGGAGTATAGTGTAACAGGACTCTAACTAAGGTTTAAGGCCTCACAAAGGGAGACACAACTGGGATTTCCGACTCTTGTATATAATGTAGCGCTCACTCCTTTTCAAAACATAAGTGTTAATCAACTAGAAGCCACTTTTCAGTTTGCAAACACCATAGGGACAGACTCATGCCTGGGTCTCTGAGGCGCAGCTCTTAAGCTCAAGGCCAAAATAAATGCAACTTAATCTGCTTTGGCCTACTTTCCCTAAACAATTTCATTGTATCTAGTAAGATGTATGAAGTAATTTACTAAATGAGTTTTTGTACTACATCAGAGCAGAAAGTCCTTGGCTTTTCTCAAATACTCCCCAGGGACCACAGGAACAACTGGAAAGCTGACCCGGGGTCCGCAGTGGGGCAGCACGGCACCACATCTATTGCCCCATGCTTATGGAGCTCACGAACAACCGCTCCCGACATGAGAAAAGCATGTTGACTCCGGATCAAGAAGGGAGGAGAGGGAGGCACTGCGCCGAGGGTGGAGCAGGGGACATCGGGAAGGCCAGAGGCGGCTTAACGCCAGTCTCAGAGAAACAACAGCAGTTATTGTGTGGTCTTAGAACTGTTCCTTTACAAGTCTGTCATTCCCACCAGACTGCTGAAGTCCAAGTGCAGTGATTGTGGCTTCTCATTTTCATATTCTCAGCAACTAGCACATGGGCCAAGGTTCCTCAGTGTTTACTGAGAAGAGAAACATTTCAGAAGATCTTGCAGCAATTAATCTAGCCTCGGCAATGGCCACTCAACTCCTTTTCTGAGACAGCAGCAATTTAAGTGAAATAAGTACACAGGACTGTTGCATTTACCTATTTTACCATCTATGTAACAGTCCTAGCTGGAAAAATATTGGTGTGTGCTGTAATTTGAGGATTCAGTAAAGTTGTTTCATCTTTCACTGAACAGTTTGCAAAAAGAACATCGGACCAGAATTGAGAAGACTTGTGCTTTGTCTCAAGCTCTCCAAGTCACATGGAAAATAACAAGGTTGGCCCAAATCTGAAATCACTTCCCCTGGTCTCAATCATGTCAACAAATTGCATTTCCCTCAGAGCAACTGTCACATCTGAAGTTACCTTGTTCATTATTTGTTCACTTGCATATGGCCTGTGCCAGACTTGGCCCGTGGGCTCAGGTGTGCCCACCCCTGCTATAAAAGAAATGCCTGCTCTAAGCCCTGACAGCTGTGTCCCCTGAGGTGGCACTGCCCTTGCTCACCTCCAGATGCTGCACTCGGCAGTGATGCCTATTGCCCAAGGCCCTTTCCAAACCTGCTCAATCTGGGGTCACCTGAACATGGCTACAGAGGATAGTAATGTGTGCCACGAAAATACAGACATGACAAAGCTTCTCTGCAGTCAGTCACAGAAGAAAAGCACGGCCAGAGTTAAGATTTTCATTTTCAGCTACTGAAGATTTGAACTAAAATACCTGAAAAGTGTCATTGAATTAGAAAAACAGAAAACAGCTTACTTTAATGATGCTGCCATCTTGATGTATTCAGGAGCTTTTTGGTCAACTTTCTCCATGCAAAGGCGTAATTTCTAAGAAGGAAAAAGAAGGTGAGTGATGCTCTCAAGGTACAGAAGAGCCTGCCCAGAAGTTATGCTGCATCAACAGAAATATATTTTAAATGTGCAGTTTTCTGAAATGTAAAAATGCAGAGAGTAGTTTTTTGTTTTGTTTTTGCTGTTATCAATTTCCTGAGTTACAGACCTACTTTACAAGCAGAAAATTTTGCAGGAAGGAAAGAGAGAACAAAATTTTTGACTGGATGTTTTTGACAGGAGCAAGGCCTTCCAGGACACACGCCAGAGTTTATCAAGGCAAAGAAAAGGAACTAGTTGCTACACTCTTTCTCGGCCAGGTGATGCAAGACACCAGCGTAAGGCATCTGCAGGGCTCACTTCAAAAAAGAAGGAAGCAAAAAGCACAGTTGCTATTTATAAAAATGAGTTATCAGGTCATAGACTCCACATAAAGGACGGACAATGCCTACATCTGCAGCTCAGCACAGGGTTGAATTAACACCATTTCTATAGCCTGAGTTGTTTCACCGTGATTCCAGAAACACAGCCATTATGACCTGCAGAGTGGTTAACAGTCACCATTCAGTGATCAAATATACACTCTTCTACTCAGTTTTGCCTGAGTTGCTTCCTCTGCCAGGGCTCATCTCCTCCTCCCCGTCTCCTACAGCCTCCCTGCCCCACCTCCACCTGGCGAATCCTTCTCAGCTTGCAGGTCTCACCTGGCCATTAGGAGGCCCGGCCAGTCTGACCCTAAATCCCATGTTTTTGTACTACACTATGTTCCTCTCAAAGTAGCGTCTATTAAAGGTGTTCTGGGGTCACTGGTGGTAGAGAGCTGAGGCATGGGAGTGGACTTAAAAGGGAGAAGCCCTGAGCCTATGGGCAGTTATGCAAACTTGTAAAGACCAAAGCTGAAGCTCCCAGGTGAGTGTCACAGGACTCTTCTGGCCCACTGTTCACCACCAGCTCCAGCTGCTGCCCTCACCCCCAGGACCTGTCCACACCATCTGGCAGCCATCCTTTCTCCTCTTATCTCTGGGCCACCAAAGCCTCCAAACTCTGCTTTTAAGAGGGCAAGGAGAAGCGAAGGAACAAGTTTGTGGCAACACACCCAGGATGGCTCTGAGACTCACCCAGGGCACTAGCTAGGAAATCATACCACGGCCCTTTAGCAGAAACTAACAATGATTCAAAGGAACAACTTCCCAAAGCATTCTCCAAAATCTGCAGGCATGTATGTAATGAAGAGCCAAATCTGCCTCTTGAATCAGACCCAGGACCACACACAGTGAGTCACCTCATAGAGTTTCACAATGTCCGGGGTGTGCTCCTTCTCATCCATCTGTTGCTCTCTCTTGAGCAGCGTGTCCTTGCAATGTGTGCAGCAGCGGATCCTGTCGTCATCCTTCTCGTCCAAGACGGAGCTCACGCTGCTCATGCTGCTAATGCTGCCCCGGCGGGAGCCATGCACACTGTTGGGTGACTGGCTGGGGCTGGTGTGGGTGCTCAGGGAATCCTTGCTGGCACTGGTGAGCTTGTCTGGAAAGCACAACACAGGACAGGCAGCAGTGAGCCCACAGCCTCCAATCACCCCACTGGCCTCAACAGGAGGGGAGTCCACGGGTGCTGATGGGGTAAGAGCAGGATCTGCCTATGGGTAAGGAGCACCCACACTTCTGCTTTCCTGGAGTCAGGGTCTGCAGTGGGAAGGACTCCCACTGTCAGCCAGGAAAGAGCCAGAAGCCTAGGACAGTCTGTCTTTGAGGGCGTGAGGCCCACCCCCAATCTGGCCTTACCACCTACTGCCCCCCTCCATTTGCCATGCCTCAGACCCAACCCATGTCCTCCCTAGACTGTGCTGACAGCATTCCCCACTCCCAAACACCTGCCTCCTACCCTTTCCAAAGCTCAGCTTAAATGGCACGTCCTCCAGGAAGCCCTCCCTTATTCCTTAAGGCAAAAATGATCTGCCCTTTCTATCAGCGCTCCCTACCACGTCACCCCTCTTAGAGAACTTTCCACTCTATGTACACCCCAGAGCTGCCAAGGAATCTGTGACTCTTTGAGGGCAGAAACTGTTCATACTTATTCATACTTGTACCCCTACATATGTCACAGGGCCACCCCATAGCAGCTTCCCAGTAAATGTTGGTTAATTAGCCCAAGAGAAGAAAGATCAATAGTGTCCCAAAAACATAGCTTATGAAGTCTCGGACGAGACGGAAAGCTGGTCTCGGGGAGAAAGGGAAAGTATCTGGGTAATGTGTGCCCAGGGGAGTCCGAGCTGGACAGAGGAAGCATCTGCTTCTGCCCCACATTGTCCAGACGCCCCGCGGCCAACAGCACATGCACAGTCAGCGGATCTCTCCAGAGTCGTAAAACCACCCCAAAGGTCCCAGCAGTGACCAAAAGCCCATTAGTTCACCTTTAGCAACTTTTAAGCAGCTGAGATTCAAAGTTCCGGACATCTGGTTCCACCCAACCTTTGCAGCCTCATCCCCTAATTCTCACACACGTCCCCCACATTCCCCCAACTATTCTGTTGGCTCATCCACTAACCTTCCCCAGGACCTTTCCAAATTCCACGCCTTTGGTCCTGCTCTTTACCCAGGATGCCCTCCTGCCCTACCTCTGCATCATCTTGCAAGGCTCTTCTCGAGCATCACCTCCTGATCCTGAGCACCCATGCTTTTCTCTCCCCCGCCGCCACAGCACTCGCTGTCTCTCCTATTATGACATGAGTCTGGTCTATATGATGATGACTGACTTTCATCTCAAAGGAAAGGGTTAGCCTGCAGCTCATTTTTCAAGACCCTCTCCTATAGTCTCCTCTCAAAGCCTCCCGGCCACTTCCAAGCAGAGCTGATGAAGATTTGGTCAGCTCTCCTAGATGCCTGCTGCGCCTTCTCTCATACTTATTTCTTTATAAAGCAATTATTTGTGTGTGAGTCTGTCCCCTGCTAGATGCTAGACCCCTTGGGAGAATGGACGATGCCTTATAGACCAGAGGCGGGCAAACATGACCTGTAATCCAAGTTCAGCCTGTTTTTGTATGGCCCTTGCGCTAAGTATGGTTATTATATTTTTAAAAGGTTGTTTTAAAAAAGAAGAAATGTCACAGAGACCATATGTAGCTCACTAAGCTAAAACACTTACCATCTGATCTTTTACGAAAAAAAAGTTTGCCAACCCGTTACAGACCATTTTATCCCTGGCCCTCTGGCACAGTGCCTAGGCTGTAGAGGGCTTCAGGGACTCAACAGGTAAATGAATGAAGAGCCCATGGCCATTAATTTAAACAAAAAAGTTCAAAAAATCACCCAGTGGTGATTAGTAAACAGACAGTCTCAGGAGGAGATCAGCGTCCAGGGCCCCGCCTCCATGTTACCTACTTGCCAAGGGAAGGCTGATGAGCTCCATACACTTCTTGCACATAATAGACCCGCAGAGGCGGCAGTGGTGACGGCGGTTACGGATGCTAAACTTATTCCCACAGTCTGGGCAAAAAGGGACATCCTGGTCATTGACCCAAGGCACCACGGACTTTTCTATTGCTTTGAGAAGAACAAAACAAAAACCAAACAAACAAAAAAGCAAGCCATTTAAAAAGAGATTTGGTCAGGGAGAAGGATAAATAGAATGAATGTGAGCAAAGTTCTAGAGTTACCTCGGATCTTAGCCGACTCAGTATTCGTTCTGTCAAATGCAGTGAGCTGACAGGGAGATAACAGTGCCAAATGCAATTAGTCAGGTGATGGATACACTTTCCACAAGTAAGAGGCAAGCGGAAATGACCACATTTGCATTTCTCAAGTCTCATCTGTCACCCCAACCCACAAAGTCCCAAAAGCAATTTCACATGGGATAATCTAGAAGGTCCCTCCCTTTGCATGACCTACTTCCAATCTCTTTATTGTCAGTTAGCGCTTCAAGCAATAACCAGGGGTGGGTCAAGATGGGGGCGGGGGAAGGACTGAAAGCGGTGAGGAACTCTTGATTCCCCACAGTGCTCCTGGACGATGCAAGTGGCCACCCATTTCTGCCCTGCAAAGTCCGCATATAGAACTGTACCAGTCGCTGCTATCATGCCCACCACATAATCTAGCTTATACACGACGAGCATTTCTAGGGTCAAAGTCAAACAGAGTGACCATATTATGAAAGACACACTCTCATACTACAGAACGAGAAGGCCCAACTAAGATGTCCCCACACTGCATGCTGGACCCAGCTGAGTTCTCCTCACAGACACCAGCTTCTCTGCCGACACGTGGTGTCACACACCAGGCTCCATTGTGTGATCGTGCCTGGGACACCAGGAGAGGAATCTGAAGGCGGAAAGGCCTTCCAGCAACCAAGTGGGCTTCATAGGGAGGAAAAGGGAAGCTGCAAATGTGACAAGTCTGTCGACCTGGGCCATTCCCTCCAGTAAGGGCGTTTCTCTGCCAGCATCAGATATATACAATATACAGCATACAGCATGCTGCAGAAATGTCATTTCCCCCCCTAGAAACTTTATACTTGTTGAAAAAATGTTTTAAAACAACAAAATTTACCTTCTCTAACCTGATTATTAATTTATTGACTTCAACAACATAGTGGTCAATCCTGGCAGCCCGGTGTTTTTTGAAGTCAGAAAGATGGCTTCTCACAGCACCTAGGAAAGTAGGTGGGGAAATAAATGACTTGTCATTTCTCTATGGAAGCCTCTCCGTCTCGCTGCTTATCCTCAATACATTTCAAAAGCAAGTAAAAATTCTAGGATTTTAGAGTCTTACTAAAAATTTAACAAACTAGGAAAGCATCCAAGTATCTTTTCTTCTCTAACCATACTCTTCACATCTAAATTTTAGTTTCAAGTTCTTAGGGATGACCATAAATATTAACTTCTAAACTCTGCCGTTCTCTTGACCTTTTCATAATTTGTGACTTCTGTCAGTTGTTTAAACAGGCTAGTTAGTCTAAAAATCACCCAGCTAATTTAACGTTGGCAATCATGAAATAAGCTATCCAAGCACTAATAAGAATTCACATGCTTGAAATTTCTCCTTCGTTTCTGGTTGGCTTTCAGGTGTAACTCATAATTACATGTGTATAGTATTATTTTTAAAGTAATTTTCTCCTGACTTTATGAAAATGTTTTTACTCTCCAATATGGTAGCCACTAGCCACATACGGAGACTGAGCACTTGAAATGTGGCTAGTGTGAGGGTGAAGAACTCACTTTTAATTTTAAGTTTAAATGGCCACATATAGTTAGTGGCTATCATATTGAACAGTGCAGTTCTAGGACTTTCCTCATCCAAAAAAAAACATATTCTGTAGTGGCACTCTAAGAATACGGTAAGATGACCCTGGGTAAATAACATTTCACCTTCTTAGAGCCTGTTTCCTCATCTACAAATGGGAATGAACGCCACTACCCATTCTACCTCACAAGGCTATGGTGAAAGGCGAACAGGATAACAAGTATGAAAGTATAATAAAGCACTATGCAGGGATCATTCTTTATCCATTGCAGGGACAGAAAATATTATATTCATCATTGTTATCATTCAACAGTTAAAGGACATGTAAGATTAGTGAGTTCAGCTCTGTGCGGCATGATCTTTTTGGTAATAGGTTTATTGGGATATTATTCACATACATACAATTCACTATTTAAAGCATATAAATTCAATAGTTTTCAGTATACTCAGAGTTGTGCAACCGTCACCAAAATATATTTTAGAATATTTTCATCACCCCCCAAAAGGTGATTATTTTGAAAATAAGTATATGATACTATAATTATGTGTTTCAGAAAATAAAGTTGTACAAACCAGTGCCTCTCACTAGGCAGGTAATATCCTGCGTGAGAGGAGACAGCCCAGTCAATGGAAACGCGTGCCTGGGCTGATGGCACAGACCTGGATTTCTACCTCAGTTCTGCAGTTTCCTGGATGTCTGACCCTGGGCAGGTCCGCAAGGGGTGCAGTGAGGATCAAATGAGAGCACACCTGGAAAGCATTTAATGTGCTACCTAACACAAGGCAGATGCTCGGCTCATTCTCGTCCATTTTCTCCCCCACCACTAGGACATAAGGTCCGCAAGAAACGTAGACCATTCTGGTTTACTGATGCCGCCTCAGCCAACTCTTAAAACATCATCTAGAGGTCTCAACAAACATTTGGTGAGTAAAGAAATTGAATTTCTTACCAAGCTCCTGGGGTTCCCACATGTAAGGATCAACCCCTCCATAACTGAAAGACTCATATCCTTGGGTCCCTGATTCGGCTCGGTCCTCTCCTTCTCGTTTCAGCAGCCTATTCTTTGCTTTCTTAGCCTTCTGGACAAGACCTCAAAAAATGGAACAAACATCACAAATGACTCTATGAAGAACACCCTGTAAAGAGTCAAGGGAAATCGCCAAACCCAAGAGTTGAAGAAATAATTACGCTTTATATAAAAAGGCTCAAGAAATTTTTGGATCCCAAATAAAATGCAATAATAATCATATAACCACTGTATTACAAATACCACAGAGCAATCCATTCGCTTGTCCGTATTACCAGTAAGTTGGTTTATGTGGTCAGTATATAGCTAACTGACTGCTCACTGCCAAATGTAAGAACCCAATTAAATAGAAGTATTAAAATCAAATTCAGTGAGAGGACCACAGTGATAGAAGTGTGTTTTTCTGTATCTTAATTGGGGAGGTAGTTAAATAGGTATATATGTTTTTCAAAACTCACTGAATTGTACACTTAAAAACTTGTATGTAACCTATACCTGAATTAAAATACAGTTTTTTAAAAATAAAATTCTACAGTACTAATTTATTTACTCTAGGGACTCATGAGGAAACACTTCTTATTTACCTCCAGGATGAGATTCAGCCAAACCAACCTCCCTGGGCTGCTGTTCCCATAATGCTTAACTGTACGTAAAGTTCTTCCTTCCCTACACACTTACTGAATGCATGTATGAGAATATTGGCAAAGAGCTTCAAGAAACAGATGTAACACCTACAACATAACACAAAGGGAACTAGACTTGGTAAGAAGAGCAAATGAAGGTTCCCTGAATTGGTTCATTGTATGTACCAGGCACAAAGCAAAGTGCTTTCAAATACATTATACCAGTTCATGCACACTTTACGAAGCAGGTGGTATTCCTACTCACAAATAAGGACGTGACATCAAAGAGAGGGAAAAACTTGCTTCACCCAAGATCACAGAGCTAATAAGCAGCAGGGCTGGAACTGGAAACCTTGTAAGTCTAAAACAAGCGCCCCAGCTCTCCCCACCCAGCACTGATTTGAATACTATGCCTCTGCAAAACAGGGCTTCCACCACCTTTGCTGAGGTGAGAGGACTGTTAATGGAACAACAGTCAACTGGTGGGAGAAAAAGAATTCTCAATCCTGTTGCTCTCATCAGTGTCCTTAAATCTTAGCTGACTGCTATCCCTTCTGCCAGTAGAAAATACCAGATTTAATAAAAAATGATATATGCATAGTTTTTTTTACATTTAATAGATCAATACTTCACGGAGTTCCCATGATTCTGAAGTGCTCTGTCACTTGAATAACACTAAAAACACTCCCACTGCTTTTCAAAAATCTAGGTAAATGCAGATACGGAGGGGCTGGTAGGTAGGAGGTGAAATTGATAAGGTTATATAGACATGTCTTTGTTAGACAGTCAGGCTAATAAGCAAATTCCTTGATTAGCAGTCACTGTGGGATAGCTTTCTCCAACTGGAAAAATAAGGTCCACCAGAACTAAAGGACATCCTCTAAAATACGAGGTCTGACAATTCAGTTTGCGAACTCATCCTAGAAAAAGTGCTACATACCTCATGGGTGAGTATCACTATGGTCACCTTCGAAGTACTCCCCTTGGGAAGCTATGCACCAACGCGAGTGCCTAGTTCACCCTTCAAGGCAATTTTGGAACTCTTTTTCTGGAATGGCCATCAGAGCTATTGTTGTATTACCCTTGATGTCCTGAATGTCATCAAAATGTCTTCCTTCCAATAGTTTATCTTCACGTAAAGAAAGAAGTCTGGGGGCCAGATCAGGTGAGTAGGGAGGGTGTCCCAATACAGTTATTTGTTTACTGGCTAAAAACTCCCTCACAGACAGTGTCGTGTGAGCTGGTGCATTGTCCTGATGCAAGAGCCATGAATTGTTGGTGAAAAGTTCAGGCTGTCTAAATTTTTCACGCAGCCTTTTCAGCACTTCTAAATACTAGGTTAACTGTTTGTCCAGTTGGTACAAATTCATAATGAATAATCCTTCTGATATCAAAAAAGGTTAGCAACATCGTTGCAATAAGTTCGCGAACTTAATTGTGAGACCTTATACATTAGTCTTTCTTAACAACAGTGAAGAGGACAGTATCTGATGTAAATAAAGAGTCTAACAGACAGGAAATTGGAATTAGCAAACACCAATTCATTTCTGCAAACAAGACTAAACTATGTCAAGTTAAACAGGCAATCCATGCCATTTTACCACTGTAAGAAGCATAGAAAAACTGCCTGGCAACCTTCCCAGGGTGGGTGTAGCCCTTTAAGAGGTGCAATTAAGAACAATCCCATATGTTTTTTAAAACACAAAGCAGAAGCAAAAGCAAATTCTCAACCACTTTTTCTTCTACTGACTGTAGATGTGCTAAACTGAAGCTGAACCATGGCTAGGACCCAAACCCACTAACTGCTTTTTAGTAATGTCAAGTTTAAATTTTCTTTTTTAAACTGCCTCCAAAACCTGAAACCATTTCACTTTCACTTTAGGCAAGTGAAATGTTAAAACCAAGGTTCGCTCTTTTGGGTTTAACATTTCACTTGCCTAAACTAGCAATGTCATAAAATTTCTAAGAATCAAAAGACCAAATGGAGAGGTGATCTGCTTTTCAAACGACTTTCTCAAAAATCTTTGATGTCAAACTTTAAAACTTTACTTTCCTGATTCTGAAACACATAATCCACAATTCCTTCCCTACTAAAGAATGCTTAACTCAATTTAGTTCTTCTGAGGTAGAGATGGGGGAAACATGGAGGGAGAAAAATAAGTGAATACTTGCAAGTTTCTTTTACAAGGAACAAAATTTCTACTCTATTTAGTATTCTCTAAATAGATTCCCATGTCTATTATTCCCTAAATAACCTTAAACATTTTTCTCCTAATAAGAGGGTTATCATAGGAATCTGAGGACATTCTACCACCTCTCCACCCACTGGCATCAAAGTCTTAGTGGTATCAGAGTACATGACGCAGTTCAGCTAAGACTGGACACTCATTGAAAATCATGGAGGCCCTTCAATTGTCCAAAGGAACTTAGATAATCAGTTTGTTTGTTTGTTTTCCAGCTGCAGTACATGCTACAATTGGAATACAGGGCCTTACATCATCTGTGATCTCATGTGGAAAGAGCAGCAGTAGTCTCAGAGGTGATAGAAGACATGGGTTCAAGGCTTAGCTCTTGAACTCAATTCCTCTGTGACCTTGGGTAAGTTATGCAACTTCTCTGAGTCTCACTTTTTCTCTGTAAGATGAGCCCAACCACACTACTGCAGGGTGAATCAAATGAAATTGTATGTGAAACAACTCTGAAAACTATAAAGCGCAAAACGCATTTTTGGGGGGAGAGGGCGGAGAGCTCCTAACAGTTATGGTTCTGCTCCAGCCAGAACCCACCTGGTCATCACCGTCTTCAGGATTTTGAAACTGTTTTACTTTGTCATGCTTTTGAAAGAAGTTATAAATGTTAATGCTTTCAGCAACTCTTTTTTTCTGAACTGAAAAATATGACATAGAGTGTGACTATTTGATTACCGGGTGCATATGACTCACGTGTGCAGAGGCCAAAGTACACGTACCGCGTTTCCCAGAAAATAGGACCGGGTCTTACATTAATTTTTGCTCCAAAAGACGCATTAGGGCTTATGTTCAGGGGATGTCATCCTGAAAAATCAGGCTAGGGCTTAGGTCTTATTTTCGGGGAAACACGGTAGGAATAAATGATCAATCATTCCTTTCTCTCCCACCCAACAAAGATTTGTGAATACAGCATCCAGATCTTTTCAGTCTCACTGCCTTCAGAAATGCGACCAGATGTAAGGTTAGCCGAAAGCGAAAAAGTGAGTTCCAGAGCAGTGGCATCATAGTTAGGGGTTAGAATCTGAAGTCCAGGAAATGAACACTGTTTAGTCAAAATTTCTGCAACTCTCCAACACCTGAGCCCTTGAAAGCTCAAATACTAAGTTCTAATTTTTTGGGTTGTTTTTCTTTGCTTTTCAACTATGACCTTCCTTTTCCTGAGCTGCAGAGGACAAGGTCTAGTGGAGAAAAGAAGGATGGCAGGAAGGCATGAATTTGTGACAAGTAAATGAGTCAACAATGTGCCTCTACTTGCATAGCAAAGGAAAAAAATTCCACTCCAAAACGCTCGGAGGCTGGCAATGAGACAATTCAGTCAGCAGAGCACAGTAACTACATTTATTAGGTTCAAAGCCTGTCTCTGCCTCATTGTGTGACTTTAGGCAGGTTATCTAATCTCTCTGTGTCTGATACCCTCATCAGTAAAATGGGGCTCATCGCCGCATAGCTATTGTGAGGATTAAATGAAGTGAATACATGGGAAGACTGTGAACGAAGCCTGGCACGTGGTAAGTACTAGATAAATGTTTGTGGCTATTGTTACCCATTTATGATTGTTAATATCATGTTCCAGAGGCAACATGGAAGCTGATGAAAACCACCCCAGGAGTTCAAGCTCCCACTGACAGAATGGGATAAGCAAACTCCTCGCCTCTTACTTTTAATTTGCCCTTTGACATCATGGTCTTCCCCGGAGTGCTCTTCCTCATAATGGGACTGAAGCTGATAGAAAGACTGTAGGTCCTTCAGGCACAAAGGGCAGAGGAAGCCCTCCCTCACTTCTCCTGGGTCATCCAGAGAGGCCATGGCAGTGTCCCTCTCAACCCGCACGAGGCAGGGGCCTCATGCCAACCTTCAGCTGGATTCCTCCACAAAGGACCAGGGCTCCCGCAGCATTAAGTTAACCAGGCAGCACACAGATGATGTGGAAGTGGTACCATGGCCCTGGGTGAGCTTTCCTCACTGGAGTACGAGAAGCCTTGAGAAAAGAAAGAAGAAGGGGGGGAAAGCCAGTCAGGCAAATTAGCAGCAATTCAGAATTCTCTTTGTTCTTTCCATCATTCACCAAGGATACTTACTGTTTGTTCTGTACATGTTTGAGAACACAAACTGCTTTCTCAAATCCTTAGACCAAAACATAAAACTATCTAAGATAGGGGAACATCACAGGACAATGGCAGCTCAATAAAGTGGGAAGCACAGATGCTTGAAGATACGAAAGGAAAATTCAACTTCAACAGCAAACACAATGCCCAGGCAATTCTCTAACATTCATTCCAAATGATCCGACTTCATAATTTGTAGATCATAGGAGTAATGTCTGAAGTACTTATCAACAAATAGGAGTTTTTCTCGAACTCTCTGTACTTTGATCATTGATTCAACCATATCTATTGAGCTCTTGCACCTGTGTCAAAAATACAACAATAAAAAAGAGATAGTGCCTGCCCTAATAAACAAAACAAAAATCCCTACCTCAGTCTAAGGAGGAGCATTAGAAACCTAGTGGTCAAAAAGAAAAATCTATTTTGTGTTTTATACTTGTAAAGCACTTTCTCTCCAGTGAACTTACTAGATTTTATACACCAGTAAGTGACAGTTGAGCAGGAAGCCAAATGTTCTCACTGCTTTAAAAATCAAAGGATTTCATGCTTAAATAATTCAGGGCTTAGTAAGTTACATTTTCAGTTTTCTTGGGCCATGGCAAAGTCACTTCCAATGTCACCTCAGAAAGACTCCCGGTCATAAGGAGAACCCAGACCACAAAACCACTCCACAGAAGCAGAGAAATTTCTCCC
Source organism: Rhinolophus sinicus (assembly GCF_036562045.2). NCBI lineage: Eukaryota > Metazoa > Chordata > Mammalia > Chiroptera > Rhinolophidae > Rhinolophus > Rhinolophus sinicus. Next base: position 40,520,943 of record NC_133759.1, read on the forward strand.
CAAGAGCTTGAGGTCACCAACCACAGTAGAGAGTAAGGGGGACTGTATGACCCTCAACTTTAGACGGAAGTGCCTAGAGGGCCACTGAGGCAGGACCGCCTGCTCCTCAAAGCTGAAGGGGGGCAGTGACCCAGGAAATAAACGAAGTCTGTTTCTTTCCTCTAGCTAAGAAACCCGATGACTATATATAAGCAAATCTCACCGCGTTTCCAGATAGTCACTGAAATAGCAGCTCCAGTTCTCTTCCCACCCAGCGGTTCATCTGACACCCTGACTCTGACAGCCCCCTTCCGTTCTGTGCATTCACCCCTAATACCGCAAATCAAACACGCACACACCCTTCACATCTCCATCCAACCTCACTTCCTCAAGGAAATGCCTCTGACTTGAGGCCTCCTCCCATCTGACGGCCCCTGCACTTCTCCTACACAGCACTGATCTCAATCTATAGTCACACGTGTATAAAGTAACTGAATACATGAGACTGGAAGCGCGGTGAGGGCAGACTCCATGTCTGGTTTTCCACCACCATATCCCCAAGGTCTGGCACAATGTTTGGCACAAACTACAAGAAACACAATGAATGAACTGTAAGATCAGACAACCACATACACACCACAAACCAAAGAAATCTACCACAAACCACCAGGCCAGACCCCACAACCATAACGTATGCAAGCCCACACTGTACACCATGCAAAACATAAAAACAAAACCTACGTATTCTGCACCTATACGTTCAGCCGATGCCGCAGGGACAGCCGCACTCATCACAGCCTCACGACCGCACACAACCCGCCTCCACCTCACGCAACGCGATTAGACACACGTCGCAATACTACACACAACATGAAAGACTCACCCCCGCAGGGCAGACATGACAACTTCACACATCGCACAGACGCCACTCCAAACGTTACAAACAACACAGAAACTCAGACCCCAAACGCCTCAACCTCACACAATCAGAGAACCAAATACAACCACCCGGGAGACGACCACCCACCCACCCCTCAGCCACACAACCACGCACAACTGTACACGCCCCGCGAAACCACACACCCAAACAGAGCCCACTCAACGCAAGCACACACGAGCGAACCGCAAGACCCGCAAGCCACCTCATCCACTACGCATGTCACACCCACCCCAACCTCACCGTCCCACACCCGCTCGGCCGCCCGTCTCGGTGCCTGAAGAGAGCAGCGCCCCGGCCCCTTAGGCCCGGTCCAACCCTCGGTAACCGGCCGGTCTCCCGCGGGCTCGCAGGCCTTTCCAGACCTTGGCACGGGCTCTGGGCCTCCACGGTTCATCACACCGTCGCGGCCGCCATCTCCATCGGTTACTTGGCGCTCGGCAGGCGCTCCTGTGGCAGCACCGAAACCGGAAGACAGGCTGACAGACGCCCGTGGAGCGCCGAATCTTCCAGCGCGCGAAAGGGGCCGCGACGGATTCCAAAAGCGCTGGGCGACCGGCGGCTTCTGCGCAGGCGCTGTAAGAACCAGCAGGGTGAGCTCTGTAATTTTGCAACGTTTTGACGTCCCAGGGACTTACGTATAATGCATTAAAGCCAGCCCCTTGCTCTCCACCACGTGGTACAGGTGGGAAAACTGAAGCTTGTATATGATGTAATTCTTTAGCTTTCGACCAAGGTGTGCAATGAATGAGGCAGCAGGGTTGGGGGTGGGGTCTTTAACACCTCCTACCCTACCCCCAGCTACAGTTCTAAATTAATTTGAGTCAAAGTTCTTGAGAGCTAGAGATAAAAGGAATATTTTGGAGACTTGAAGGATGTGGAAAGATCCGGAATAGAACCACATGAGAGTGGAGACTTGTAATGAGAGGAAGTATCCATTCAGAGGATGGACAGCGTGGTCAAATCTGTGGGAAATCTGACATTTTCAAATGTAAATCAAAACTGCAATGAAGGGGTGGAGGAAGGGGCATTGGAGGAGGGTGGTCAAAAGTTACAAGATAAATAAGTACTAGGGATGTAATAATGTTCAATATGATGACTATAGCTAACACTGCTGTATAATATACAGGAAAGTTGTTAACAGAGTAAATCCTAAGAGTTCTCCTCCTCAGGAGAAAAAAAAAATTTTTTTTTGCTTTATTCTTTTTTCTTTTCTTTTTATTGTCATCTATATGAAAAGATGGATGTTAGCTGAATCTATTGTGATAATCATTTCACAACATGTAAATCAAACCATGCTGTATGTCTTATACAGTGATGTATGTCAACTGTTTTTCAGTAAAACTGGAAGAAAACACAGCGTACAGTATAATTCCCACGTGGACAAAAACCAAACCAAACAACAACCAAAAAACCCACAATGAGGTACCACCTCACACCTGTTAGAATGGCTATTATCAAAAAGACAAAAAGTAACAAGTATTGGCAAGGATGTGGAGAGAAGGGAACTCTTGTACACTGTTGGTGGAAATGTAAATTGATGCAGCCACTATCAAAAACCAGTATGGAGGTTCCTCAAAAAAATAAAATGAGAACTAGCAAATGATCCAGCAATTACACTTCTGGACATTTAGCCGATGAAAATGAAAACACCAAACTCAAAAAGATGTATGCCCCCCCTCCCCCCGCCCCATGTTCATTGCAGTATTATTTATAATGGCCAAGATGGAAACAACCTGAGTGTCCATTGATTGATAAATGGATAAAGATGTTATCTATCTATCTATATCTATATCTATAATTCTGCCATAAAAAAGAATGAAAGTTTGCCATTTGCAACAACATGGATGGACCTAAGGACATTGAAGGCATTCATGCTAAGTGAAATAAGTAGATAGAGAGACAAACACTGTATGATCTCACTTACATGAGTATGTGGAATCTTAAAAAAACAAAACAAAACAAAAACAGCTCATAGATACAAAGAACATATTGGTGGTTGCCAGGGGCAGAGGAAGGTTGGGGGTGGGGGCTGGGGAGTGGCTCCACCTCTAAATTGGAGCACTGATTCTGCAACTAGTGCTGGGCCTCCATCACCTTCTATTTAAGGACGTGGGCTTCCAGCGTGGGGAGCATGGAGATTTTGGAAAGCAAAGCGCTAGTGGAAGGGCAGTGAGGTAGGGAGTCCAGAGACCTTACTGTGTGACTTTCAACTGTTCCCTTTCCCTCTCCTGGCCTCAGTTGTCCCATCTAAACAGATAAAATGGGTTCTAAAGACTTTCAAGCTCTTTTATTTTTTTCAATCTAATAGCCTAAAAAATATGTATTTTTTTTAACTTTACAGGGTTGGTAGGAGTAGACAGTGACTCCCCTTTGTGTATTGGCACAGACAAGAGACTTGCCAACCTGTCAGAAGCAAAGCATCAGTCCCAGCTTTACCTACCCACCGCCAGCTCCTGCCTTGTCTCCGAGTAACCAAAAGAGTGAAAACACCTTCTTGAATGTATGGAGCCAAATAAGTCCCAGAACTGGCCACACTTGTCAGCAGGACTATGTGGAGTCAGGTGATGAACCTTTTATTAAACCATCATGATTTTGCCTGTTATTCTATCATTTACAAAAGCCAATGTCACATTCACCATTTCATTTGCTCAAAAAAGTAGCAATGTGGCCAGCAGCTTGTGAATTTACTCCAGAAATCACGCTGGATCAGCCACTGCTATTCTGTTGATATTTTTAAGAATGATGGTGGCAAAGATCTTCCTGTATGCTTTACAGTTTGTAAAAGTGCTTTCATTATTTAAATCCTTTGGGCAACTCTATTATTAATTCTATTTTAATATTAGTAATAATGACTAATATTCACTGAGTGATTTACACGTGCCAGTCACTGTTCTATGTGCTTTACATGTTTTAACTCATTTAATCCTCATATAACCCTATATGGTGCAAACTAATATTATTCTCATTTTGTAAGTGAGGAATCTGAGGCACAGAGAGATTAAGTAATTTACCCAAGATCACACAGCTGTTAAGTACTGATCCCAGAGTCATCTTGTCTTGAGACTTTCACAACCCCCACTTTTCCTTCCTTTGTGAAGGCCTGATCTCTGAGCTTTTCTGCATCTCTCAGCATTTTCCGGGGACCAACCATGTACCAGGCATAGAGATAGAGGAAGTGAAGAGAATCATGCATGACAGTCTCAGTCTTCAAGGAGGCCTCAGGGAGCTGGCAGGGAACATAATCCAATTAGTTAAAAAAGAAGAAGAAGAAGGAGAATGAGAAGGAGAAAGGAAGAAAAGAGAGAGAAAGAGAAGTGTGCGCATGTGTGCAGAGGTTCTGCCTGATGAAACCCCCTGTGGGAATTCAGGGAAAGTTTCCCAGAGGCAGCAACACATGAACAGAGCCCTCAAGTAGAGACAATCAAGAAGCACTTGCCAGGCCTGGGGAACAGCATATGCAAAAGCATGGTCATGGGAAAGAACATGTGTCCTTTGAGAAACAGAAAAATTCATTCACACCTAGAGTGATGCTATTAAGGCACCACGTCTTCCCAGCACTACAGTGATCCCCATCTAATGGAAGAGTCTCAGACAATGGCTTCTTCACCTTTGCCTTCTGTCCTAGAGTTCTGTCTCCATTTCTGTCTCTCTCTGTCTCTCTCTCTCTTTCTGACCCCTTATTGTTTAAGTTCATCTCAACCAGCACAAGATGTCTTGGCATGACATTAAAATCCCCGTGCAGGAGAGGGAAATCATAATGTCGGTAAGCATATGTCAGGGGAAGGTGTGCAGGACGGCATGTAACTCCCCCAAGATCCAGCTTCCCTCCAGGCTGGCCCAGGCCTCTGCCAACTGCTGCTGTGGTCATGAGCGGGTAGGTTGAGGGGACAGAGGTTGGCACACCCCATCTGCTGGCGCAGGGAAAACAGAGTAATGACCAAAGGACTGACAGGGTCACAGGAGGGCAGGGCCTGGTTTGGAGAATTGGCAAAGGGTGTGCCAGGCTGGGTGGTGACCAGGGGAAGCAGGTGGCAGCTGCTCAGGGTCAGGAAGGAAGCAGAGAACGGACGAAAGAAAAGAGAGAAAGAGAGAAGGAAAGGGAAGAGAGGGAAAGAAGCAAGTAGGGAAAGAGGGAGAAAAGGAGGACAAGAAAACGTTAAGCGGTAGCCAGTCTTAACTGTTATAAGCACCGATTCCAGAGCCAGTCAACTTGGGTCTGTATCCCAGCCCCATAGCTGTGAGGTCCCAGTTGAGTCACTGAAATTCTCTGAGCTTTAGTTTCCTCATCTGTAAAATGGGAGAATAATAGCATCTACCTCCTAGGCTGGAGGATTCAATCAGTTAATACAGTGCTGGAACAGGGCCTGGCACATAGGAGGGACTATGTGAATGTTTGTTAAAGAAAAAGGAAGGGAGGTGTCATTTAAATGCTTTGGCAGTGGTGTCATGCTGAGTCAGACACTGCCATTGGAGATGCGAGGATCCTATCTGGTATCATGGAAATATCTTTGAGAGTCATGGCCCTGCCAGATGGGAAGTCAGAATAGAATCAAATAATAACTACTCGCACATTCATTGAATTTCGTGGGGGAGGTTGGTGGGAAGTAGCAGTCTCAACAGACTTGTCAAGTAGAAAATATGGTATTAACATGTGAACTGCAAGGACACCCAATTTTCAGGTTATGGGATGGCATCTCCTTTGACAAAACAGGGCCACTGCCGGCCTATTGGGGCCTTTGTGAATGGGAAAGAGGCCCCTCTTGCTTCCACGGATGTAGCCCTGTGCCAGAACTCAAGGCCTGTGCCTAGTGAGTGGGTCACAAACTGGATTTCTGCTCCCACTCACCCCCTCGACTGACTGTGCTGTACATACCTCCAAGAGGGTCCCAGGGCCAGGGACGAGAGTAAAGGGCTCAGCATGGTCCTCAGGTTGTGAGAAGAAAATCACACTGGTTGTCTGCAGCTTCAGAACTCATTCCTCTGAGCTAAATCTCTGGAGATATGTACGCCCAGTCAGTTGAGAAGTTAACCCCAATTCAAACACAGATTTGAAATAATCTGTATACATGTGGTATTTTAAGTATTTAAGATATTGAAGAGTTTGATGTGTATAGCATCTAACACCTTAGTCTTGTGACTCCAGTTTAACTCAGAAATTGACTTAGGCCTGTGATTTTTTTTCATTCAACAACCTATGTATTGAGCACCTTGCTACATGCGTGCCTGAGCTAAACCAGACAGCAGCTCTTGACCTCATGAAGCTGATAGTCTAGTGGAGAGACACAGCCACTAAACAATAACTATACCCAAGAAGTATATTTTATAGTACATTAGAAAGTGATAAGTGGATAGAAAAAAGAAAAAAATTGAGTAAAGGGGATGGGAAGTGCCAGGTCGCAGTATTTAATAGGGGGGTCACTGAGAAGGCATCATTTGAACAAAGACCTGAAGGCAGTGAGGAATGAGCCATGTGGATCTCTTGGGGGAAGAACTTCCATGCAGAGGGAACAGCCAGTGCAAAGTCCCTAAGGCAGGGCGTGCCTGGCAGGTTAAAGTAAAAGTCATGAGGTCAACACGCATGCTCATAGCGACATTATTCACAATAGCCAAAATGTAGGAACAACCCAAGTGCCTATTAATGGATGAATGGATAAACAAAATGTGATCTATCCGTATAATAAAATATTATTCGGCCGTAAAAGGGAATGACGTGATATATGCTACAGTATGGTTTGACCTTTTTCATTCTGCTTAGCAAAATAAGCCAGACACAGAAGGACAACTACTGTATGAATCCACTTACATGAAGTATCTAGAAGAGGCAAGTTCATAGGGACAGAAAGTTGAGTAAAGATTACCAGGGTCTGGGGGGAGGGGAGGAGTGGGAGTTGGTGTTGAATAGACGCAGATTTGTGGGGGGCCGAGGGAAGAGTTTTGGGTATAGATAGTGGTGCCGGTTACATTACATTGTGAATGTATTTAATGCCACTGAACTGTACACTTGTGAATGGTTAAAATGGTAAATATTATATTGTGTCCATTTTACTACAATAAAAAAAGGTAATGTGGCTGGAACAGAGGGAGCAAGGGAGGGAGTTATAGGAAGGTCTGAGAGCTCAAGGGGAGAGGGCAGGTCATGGCTATTGTAGGGACTTTGGCCTTTACTCTGAGTTGGCGGGATCCTCAAGGGAGAGTTGGGAGTAGAGAAGGAACCGGATCTGACCTCTGGCTTCTGTGTTGAGAAGAGGTACAGAAGGCAAAAATACTGTGTGCTTGGCATACATAGTAAACCCTTAGTAAGAATCAGTTGAAAGGATGTTTGTTGAATGTCTGGAAGGAAACACAGACTCAGTCGTTGCCTCTGGGGAGTGGAGCTGGCCTTGGAAGGAGATCTCATTGTCACAATGGACTGTTTTCTCTGTGGAGTAGGTACACAGGGTGAGCAGAGGGCTGCGAAAAGCCTACCCAGCCACCAGGGGGCGCCATTTGGTCATGTAAGATCCCAGGTTTTCAAAGCCAACTTGGTTTTCCTGGTTCTTGTTTGATGCCTTCTGAGACTCCCTCCTGCTGTCCAGCAGAGGAAGGTGAGCACCCCAGCTGCCTGGAGTGAGAGTCAGTTCCCCCTACGAAGCCCCTGCACTGATGAGTTGAGCGCCCCCTTCTCTTGCAGGGGCTCAACTGAGAGGCCAATGAGGTCCGGAGCTCAGATGGCATGGCACATGGCCGTGTTCCCACCTGGCCTTGTGCCTTCAACAGAGCTCATGGGTTCTTTTCTCTGGGGGACTCGACTCCCAAACCTGCTTTTCTCACAGCCCTTCCATTGGAGTAAAGGGCTCCTCCATTCAGCCAGGTGCACCAATCAAACACTTTGAGGTCGTCTTTGACCCCTCTCTTTCTCTCACACCTTACTTCTAATCCATCAGCAAGTCTTGTCGGCTTTTGCTTTGAAATGGATCTAAAATATGCCCACTTCTCCTCACCTCGCTGTTACCCCACCATCTCTCACGTGGATGACTGCAGTCGCCCCCTCCCTGCTCTCGCTGCCGCTTCTCTTGCCCCCACCCCACTCTCACAGCCTCTGCCTCCCATGCAGATAGAGGAGTCCTACTGGATCAAAGTCAGGCCACGTCCCTCCTCTGCTCAGCACCCTCCTGTGGCTCCCACCAAAGTCCTCATATTAGCCCACAGGGACCTTCCTGACCTGGCCCGGGTACCCCTCAGACTTATCTCTCACAACCTTCCCAAGGGGCCCTGGTACGCAGGCACAATGGCTTCCTGCTCCTGCTGTCGCAGGCAGAGCATGGTCCACCTCCATCATCTGCTGGTCCCGTGCCCAGAACACTCTTCTCCCAGATTCCTAAATGCCTCTCTCCCTCACCTCCTCAGGCCTCTGCGCAAACATCACCTCATCCTGACCACGCTATCAAAATAGCACATCCCCGGCCAGAGCTGGAACCAGGAGAGGTAAGCGAGGCACCTGGGGTGCAAAATTTAAAGAGGTGCTCACCCTTAGGACTGTGCAAGCACCGGCTCCGTTTTGTACTCTCAGAGCCCCATTTGCCTCACCTTGTTCCTAGCTGTTCACCGGCACCCCACCCCTTTACCTCTGTGCCTGGGCCCTGCATTCATGTTCCTCATTCCTTCTGCACATGTGCACATGTTTGTTGATTGCCTCCCTTCCACTGGGATGCCAGCTGCACGAAGGTGGAAACTTTTCACGTTTGCTGCTGTATCCTCAGCCTCAAATGGTGCTGATACATAATAGGCCCTCAATAAATGTTTTTGAAGGACTCCCTGAAGGAATGTGTGATTTTGGGCAAGCTTCTCAGCCTCCATATAGAATGGGGACGATAATAGTCCATACCTCGCAGAGTTGTAGTGAAGTTTGAGATTGTGCATCTAACACAAGTCACATGGTTTCTGATGTACAGTAGGCAATCAGTCAAGGTCAGCTGTTGTTGTTATCCTTATTAAGCCACGGATATGATATTAAATAAGATAATGCTACTTGCTGTAACAAACCAACCCCAAGATTTTGGTGCCATAACATAACACGTAATGGCTAGGCAGGTGTCCCTGGTCGATGGGTGGAGGGGGAGCTGGAGCCCTCTCTGTGCAGTCATTCATTCCCTTGGCGATTGCAGAACAATAAAGCCACTGTCATCTTCAGCGCACCGCCTCCAAGGTCGTTCAGGAGTTGATGTCCAGCCAGGAAATGGAAGGAAAGAGAATAGAGAGAGTCCGTTTCCTTTCAACCGCCTGAGCCTGGACCTCACTTTCTCACACCTTCATTGGCAAGAAGCCGTCACACAGCCTCTCCCAGAAGCAGGGAGGGCTGGGAACTGTTGTCCCTGGCTGGGCAGCTATATCCCACAACATCTCCACACCACACAGGAGAAGCACATGTCTCCGGTGCACAGCTGGCCGTCTCTGCCTCAGATCGTTTCTCAGACAATGTCGACACTCTGTGCAAAAACACCTCAGGCTGAGCCTCTGCCAGGCTGTCAAGTCCCCAACTTTAGCAGGCTGGTGTAAGAAGGGGCGGATACTTCCACCCCAGGTAGTCACCGTGTGTACCTCAGCCCACGGAGGTGCTCCCCTGCATTGGAAAAGATAGTGGTGGAAATCTCATGGCCTCAGCTTCTCTGCTTTCTCTCTCTCTCTCTCTCTCTCTCTCTCTCTCTCTCTCATCTCTCTGTCTCACTCTCTCACATGTTTGGTAGTTGACTGGTCTAGAATGGCTTTGACTAGGATAAATGAGCTCCTCCATGTGGTCTCTCATCTTCCAGCAGGCCAACCCAGGTTTGTTCACAAAAAGAAAGCAAGCAGAAGCATTCATGATCTTTTGACTCCTAAGGACAACAGTTCCCAGCCCTCCCTGCATCTGGGAGAGGCTGTGTGACGGCTTCTTGCCAATGAAGGTGTAGCCTCCTATCAGCCAAAGCAAGTCACAAGACCAGCGTAAATCCAAGGGTGGAGAACTAGAACCACCACCTCTTTCTAGGAGAAACCACAAAGGGGGAGGTATCAGCTTGCAGGCTTCCGTAACAAAGTACCACAGACTGACTGACTTAAACAATAGAAATTTATTTCCTCACAGTTCTGGAGGCTGAAAATCCAAGATCAAGGTGTCTGCAGGGTTGGTTTCTTCTGAGGCCTCTCTTCTTGGCTTGCAGATGGCCGTCTTCTCCCTGTGTCTTCACATGGTCTTCCCTCTGTGCATATCTATGTCCAAATTTTCTCTTCTCAGAAAGATATAATATTGGGTTAGGGCCCACCCTAATGATCTCATTTTAATTTACTTACCTCTTTAAAGACTCTCTCTCCAAATACAGTCACATTCTGAGGTCCCAGGGCTTAGAATTTCAACATGAATTTTGGGAGAACAAAATTCAGCCTATAGCAGATAGAGACTATGGCCATTTTTGTGCTCAATCTACCACTAAATATCCTGCTACATCCTGAATAAGATGATGACCCTGCAAGATGGGTGTCAGTCACCGATTTGCACATCAGGGAGCTGAGGCTCTGAGAAGGTTAAGTGACTTGTGGAGCCAGCACAGGAAGCCTCAGTCCTTCGAATGAAAGGCTTTCTCACATTCTCACTAAGGGAGTGGCTGGGACAGGGCCCAGGCTGGGCACAGGTCACCTGGAAAACCAGCTGTTCCTCTTGAACAAGCTGATGTGAGGACCAGGGCAGGGGCCAAACACAGGTGCCTTCAGTCCTCTGCCGGCCTCCCTCCACCCTCCTCGTGGTGGGGCAAACACAGAGAACACGCAGGACTCCTTCCCTTGCCCGGAAAACACACTGATTATTTCTTGGAACTGTGAACCCTAAATTCAGGACCCCAAGTGCGCTATCTGTCCTCCCTTGCCCCTCCCGGACAGAAGGGGCACTTCCTCCCTTGTGAGTCCCCAATTATATGTATATGTATATGTATACATATGTTTCCCAGCTCTGTCGTCCCACTAGACTATGAGCTTCTCGAAGGAAGGAGTACTGTCTTAGTCATGTACCAGCCATGTCCTAACTATGAGAACTTGAGCAAGTTATTTAACCTCTCTGTGCATCAGTTTCCTCACCTGTCAAGTGGGAGTAATAAATAAGGACACTTCTCAAAGGACAGTGTGATGATTAAATAAGTTAATATATGCAAAGCGCATAGAACAGTACCTGACACAGGGTCAGCGCTCATTAAATGTGAGCTGTTATTATTTTTGGTATTATCCCCCAGTGCCCTACATAGGTCCTGGCCCAGGATTATTTGCTGAATGAAAACACTGACGAATTACGAATGACCATCAACTTCATGAGCAGAAGACCAACGCACGGGGGTGAGTAAAACATTAGCTGGGAGAAAAATAGGAATATCACCAAGTGCATTAAGCATTTTAATTAGAGTCTCCTCCACGCCCCCCTGTTGTTTGGCCGCTGCCTTCCGCTCCTAATTTGGTTTGGCCTGGATGGCACTTTAAGGATCAGGCATGGTCTTCTGCCTGCGTCCTGAGCCCTTGCGCCACAACTAGTGGCCTCCCACGTGCCCCTCAGCCGCCTGCTTTAAATAGCTTCCTCTTGCTAACAGTTAATATGAAGCCTGAGTGGACCAGAGCTTATATAAACGGCCAACCTCTTCCCCCGTTTAGCTGAGACCCTGAGTCCCACAGCAAATCCCACCAGAGTGGGAGCATGCGGCTCCTCCTGCCAGCAGGGGGCGCCCAACGTTTGTCTAGGGAGAGGCTCAGGGGAGCTCTGGGAGCACTTACCTGTCCCTGGTGGGACTTACGCGGGTCGCATACCCTTAGATTGATGTGGAACGCAGCCTAGACAGGATTTTTAACGCTGCCCATGTGATCCTGATGTTCAGCCAAGATTGAGAATCACAGCCCCAGAGCCTCTGCCTTCCTCTACCAGCCGCTGGTGGGCTCATTCCAGGCGCCAAGCACCAGTCTCCCATTCTCGATTCACCTCTTACAGGCGGCAGCAGCATTTCCAAGCTTCTGAGTTGTCCCTGTACCTCCTGTACAATTTCGCCTTAGCTACAAACTGCCTATTATTTACCTTGAACACAACTCACTTTTAAATATTAACCCTATTCTAGGCACATATGAAATTATAGTTTGGATGTATTTGTTTTCTTTAATATGCATTTAAATAAATGCTAAATTGTTAAAACTGAGATGCAGGTACCATCAGAATCATTCTGTGCAGAGCCAGGGGTACATTCATCACTCGTGGGAGGGAGCAGAGAGGGGCCACCCAAGGGTGGGATCAGGGAATAGAGATTGCCTTCTGGGTTTGCACACAAAGAGGGGCAAAGGATGGTCTCCCAAGCCAAGGACAGCATGTGTATGCTGAACATGCTTTGACTATCTCCAGGGGAATACACAAGGAACTAGTAAACGCAGCTACCTCTAGATCTCACAGATCTTTTTCTCACTTTAAAAAATAAATCATTTTTTAAAAGAAAGAATAGGTTAACAGAAGGAAGTGTCCCAGCTAAAGACGCCAGTGCCAGCACTCTAACTTTGGCTGAGAGTATCCAACCCTGTTCAAGCAGGAGAGGTACAGACCTGGGGTGGGGGCACCCAGTGCTTGGGTCACTGAAGACCCACTGGCCTCAGTGTGAGATGCTCAGGCTTCCTCAGGCCTCAGCCAGGGCAGGCCCAGAAAACAACTTTTCCTCTGAGGTCTGGCCCATCAGGTGCTTTCTGAAGACATGTTGGCTGTCCACCCCATCCCTAGGTGCTGGGGCCTGCAAGAGAGCCAGGCTAAGCACGCCCAGGGCAGGTAGGAGGCCAGGAAGTCGCCAACACTGAGGAGTCAGAGGAGGCACCCTGGGGGCAACTCTGCAGCAAGCTCACATGGTCTGGGGGCCCAGAGGACAGAGCAAGGACCCCCAAGGACATCACAGAGCCGTCCCAGGGCAGCAGGTCTTAGCTCAGAGAGCAAACTCTTTCTTCCTGGCAGAGCTGTGCTGGTTGGTAAGGCTGTTCCTGAAGGAGTGAGGTCTCCATCCCTGGAGGTATGCAAGCATAGACTGAGGAAACATGTCAGGGAGGTTGGGGAGAATTTTACCCAACCCTGACCTTTAAGGATGTTTGAATGCTGAGGTTCTGTGATTCCAACTCCCTGACACAAGCCCTGCCTCCTCCTCCTCCTGTGCTAGTGGGGGAAATGTGAGGGAAGGTGGGAGGTACTCCCTGTCTCCACACCAATCTCCTGGCCTCCCAAAGAAGAACCTAGGTGGGTCAAGAGCACTTCAGTGGAATGATTGGGGAGATCCTCAGTCATTCAGCATCAAAAGTTATGGTTTAGCATTGATGTAGGAACTTGGCCTTGCAAAAGTGCCTTCAGGAACATAGGAGATAGTGGGGACCCTTGCTGCCTCCAAGCCAGTTACTCTCAGGTGACGTGGGGCCTCAGTCAGCACAGTGGGCTCCAACTCAGGCCTCCTGCACAGTTTGGGCCTCCAAAATATAAAAACTGCAATGAATTTTATTCAATTTAAAAAGCGTTTTAAAATGTTACAGTTTTATTACAGGTAATAACATTTATCTGGTACAAATTCAAAAGGTATGCAAGGTCATTTAGCAAAAAGTTCATCCCCGTTTCATTCTTCTCCACAGCAACCATCCATCCTTGGTGTCCTCCAGAAAGTCAGTAAGCATGCAAACAATACACATATCTCTCATGAAATGTGTTTTGAGCACCTACTAAGTGTAGGGGTGGGGGTAGGAGGTTATGATGCACAGGCTGGGGAGTTAGACAGACCTTGGCTCACACTTCAGTTGGTAATTTTTGGCCATGCCTACCTGCTAAGAGCAAATGTTTGCTTCCTGGGGACCAGGCACTGTTCTGTGATCTTTCTGTGTGTTTTCTCATTTCATTCTCACCATGTGAAAGTTGGGGTCCTCTGAGAAGTCGACACCAGTATGGGATTAGACATGACAGAGATTTATTGGGGAAAATACCTGTGAAGGAAAATGGAGAAGGAGCCACAGTAAAGTCAGCAGATTTAGCGAACAAAAACACAGGACACCTAGTTAAATTTGAATGTTAGATAAACAATGAATACTTTTTTAGTATAAGTATGTCCTGTGTAATATGTCCCATGCATACTTATGTTAAAAAATTATTTGCTGTTTACCCGACATTCACATTTAACTGGTATCCTGTACTTTATCTGGAGGCAACTGAGAGAGTCACGAGAGCGTCATGCCGGTCTGAGCCCTGGGCGAAGCAAAGAGAGAAGGCGGGTAGTGTGGCAGGCTGATAATGGCTCCCAAAATGCCGATGACTCAATCCCCAGGACCTGTTCCTGTTACCTTATATGGCAAAAGGGACTTTGCAGTTGTGATTAAGTTGAGGATCTGGAGATGTGAGATTATCCAGGTGGACCCTAAATGTCATTGTAAGGATCCTTATAAAAGGGAGGCAAGAAAGTCAAAGAAGGAAATGAAAGCTGTAAGATGAGGCCCAAGGAGAGTTCTGTCTTACAGGAAAGGGCCTGTTGCTCTCAATCCCTCAGTGGCTGGCTGGGAACAGCCTGTGGGTACCTAGTCTTCATGCTAATGTTTCTTCCTTCAGATCACAGCAGCTGAGCGAGTCAATGACACTACCCATCCTTGGAAACCTCAGAGGCACACTTTGATCACTCCCATACACCACCACCTTATTAGTCTCGTTCTACTACAAAGATACCAATGCACAGAGAGGTTAAGAAACTTGCCATGGTCACACAGCCTTTACGTATTGCTGCTGGGATTTGAACCTAAGTAGTCTGACTCTAGAGTCCCCACAATTTAACCACGATTTTAGGATGCTTCCTTCATGGGCTTTGGAGTAAAAACTGCTTCAAATAGCTTTTGGAATCAAATAGAGTATATTTTAGGAATAGGCTAATTTAAAAAATATTATAGACTAATAATATCCAGTGTTAGAAATTATGTAGGGAAATAAGTACTCTCAAATCTCATGTACTGTAGGGGGGAGTATAAATTGGGTACAGCCTTTAGTAGAGTAATTGGCAGTATTTACAAAAATTTTAACTGCCCATGCCCTTTGTCCTAGTAATTTCACTTCTAGGTGTTCTGTCCCACAAAAACTCTCATGTCTGCACAAAGACAGGAGCAAGACTCCTCATTACAGTATTGTTCGTAATTGGGAAGCACTGAAAATAACAAATGAATTATGATGCATCCATGTAACACTCCTTTAAAAGGAACAGGGGAGAGCTCTCATGGCCAATATGAGGACAGTGCCATGTCATGTTGTAGTATTAGAAAAGTCTTAGGACAATGAGCAGAGTAGAGTGACAATGCATTTATGTAAAACAATACGAAAAAATGTGAGAGATTGTGTGTGCGTGTGAATATATGCAAATGTGCAAATGCAGAGGCAACTACTGTTGGAATTTGTATTTATTTGTGAATACTCAACATGTGTCCTTTCAGTTGACACTCATTAAGGGTTCACTATGTGCCAAGCACCTTGGCATCTTTGCCCTCTGCGTTCCTTCTCAGCACAGAAGCCAGAGGTCAGATCCAGTTCCCTGGTGCTTCCCCTTGTGGCCCTGCATGGAACTGTGAGTAACAAACTATCTTTTCAATGGCAATTATCTCTGCCTCCATCTGTTGGCCTCACCATACCTGAATAATACTAAAAATCTACATTTTAAAAACACTGCCCCACTTCCATATTTGAAACATCACCCCTCAGTGTGTGGGACGTGGAGATCTGAGAGTCCAGATTCCTCCCAGGACGCACCCATCTGGAGATGTACTGTATGAAGGGACACGCCATGTGAGCAGCCCACAAGGACGATCATGAGGCGATGGCCACGTGGTAACACACTCGTCTCATCACCTCGGCTACTCCCTTCCTCATCCTCACTGGCAATGCTCAGGGAGGCAATGCCAACCACCTCCAAACTGTGAACTGTGTCTCCCTCTTCAGAAGGATGCTGAGAGGTTGGAGTCATAAAAGGAGGCTCTAATATTTGCTCTACATATCTGTATGTTACATAAAATTTTAATGATGCTCGATATTACTTGAATACATTTAAGATATTAAAAATGATTATAGGCTTAGGGGGAAAAAAGAGGCTTATTAAGTCAACAACCATGTGTTTTGGCAGCAGGGGGAGGCGAGCGCTGTCTTTCACTGATTTGTCGTTGGTTTTGAAGTTTTGTTTTAATAGAAGCCTCAGACTGGTGCTGGAAAAAGGGCCTCTTACTCAGACCTATTGGCACTTAACTGCCTTTGACGCCGACATCTCGTCCAGTGTGCTCAGCTCCTGACGGCTTTCTCCTCCTCCTCCCCAGCAGTCTTCAGGAGCCTTTCATCAAAGGACAATTACCGGCTCATTTGTCTCTGCCTCAAGCCTTGCCCCCACTGATCATGAATCTCCAGGAGTTAGATAGATGCTTCCTGCAACAGCTGCCCCCTCAGAAAGCAACACTCAAAGGGCTATCCAGGGGGTGAGCCCTCAGTTACACAAGTAATTCACATAGGTTCAAATGCTGCTTCTGTCATATTTGCTGTGTGACCTTAGGCAAATTGCTTAATCTCTCTGAGCCCCAGTTTCCCCATATGAAAAATGGGAATAAATTAGGATCTATCTCATTAGGTTGTTGAGAATTTGAATATATCTGAGACGCTTAACATAATCCTCAGAGTAAATGTTCATTTTCAATTGTCAGATTTTGTTATTATCAATCTTCCTGTTTACTCATTTTCTAAACTAACACTTATTGTGTGCCTATGGTGTGCTTGCCCCTTTGTTAGTTCCCAGAGCTATAAAACAGAGTTTAAATTACTTGTTCTTTTTATGTCATAGGCTGGTTTGAAGCAAAAAAGGGTTGGGGTTAGATACCGAGAAGAACTTCTAGAATGAAAGGTTAGCAGATTCTAGAAGTGGGGGGAGGGAGTTGAGGGACATGACTTTTCTGATGAGAGGAGACCTGGTTCAGAAAACATTTGGACTATTTGGACTACTGAGACCTTCACTGCTTTCTGAACCACACTGGTGGGGTGCTGGGCAAGAGAAGAGGAGAAAAGAAGTATTTTTCCAGACAATATTTGGCATGTTTGAGAGGAGCCACATGAAATTTACAGCATCTTCCTGAAGCGGTAGATGACCGGTAGTTTGATTCTCAAGCCCAGCAGGGCCCAGCCTAGCTGGATTGGGATGGGTAAGAGGTTGATGAGAAATAAATGAAACAGGTGCTGAAATTTCTTCTTTGCCAATAAAAGAAAGTTACAATTTGAAATTGGTTGAGTGTTTCCAGGAAGGGGATGTGATGAGGAAAATTTTCATCTATAACAACTCCTTTAGCTTTAGGCACCCAGGGGAGCCAACCGCTTAGCCCGGGGCCTCTCCCTTCTGCATAGGTGCTGGAGTTGGGACCCTGTGGAAGTTGAGATTGAGGCACTTCAATCGCAGGAATCTCGCGTGGTTCCAGAGGACTGCATTAGACCAACAGTTCTCAAACTTGAGGATCAAAATTCCCCGGAGGGCTTTTTACAGCACAAATCACTGGGTCCCGATCCCAGAGTTTCTGATTCAGCAGGACTGAAGGTGGGTTCCAAGAATTTATATTTCTCCTAGTTTCCAGATGATGCTAGACCACATCTTGAGATGTGCTGCTATGAATGAACCCTAGGATTCTGGGGCCAGGTCCATCCAGCTCTGACAGGTGGGAGCCCAGAGGACTTGCCTGATACAATGAGCGAAGAGGTCATAGAAGACTTCCTGGAGGAACAGGTACCTGAGTTAAGTCTGAAGCTGGGATTTTCCTGGTCAAAAAGAGAGGCAGGAAGAATTCCAGGCAAAGAGGCAGTATTGTGTCGGCCTAGAAGAGAAATAGTTTGGTCTGTACAGTGTGACTGGATAGGGTGGGTAGTGGAACTTTAGCCAGGCAATGGGCAGTATCCATTTCACCAAAGGCCTTGAATGACAGGACAAGGAACGTGGCCTTTGTCCTGAGGGCCTGGGAGTGTTGCTGAAGGATGTCAGCAGGACAGTGACATGATCAGAGCTGACTGTTGAAATGATTTCTCTTCAAGGTACGGGAGTGGGGGTTCAGGTTTGATTATTTATCCCCTCCTACTAATGAGGAAACTGGGGTGCAGAGAGTAGAACAATTTGCCTAACACCGTAGCTTGAAAATGGCAGAACCAGGACCCATCCTGGTTTGCCTGACATCAAGTGTGCACTTCTGCCCACCACCCCACAAGGGTTTGGGGCACAGAGGCGTGCGCGTGCATTACTCCTGGCTCTGCCCTCAGCTCACTGGGGCCTCATGTTCTGATCCACCCTCTCTTGGCTACTAGGAGGACCAACTAGTAAAGTACTACAGAGAGGGCTGAAGAAGCCGAAACTTTACATTACCAACGCTGTCTTTAGATGTGTGATTTCTCTGAACCATTGAGTCTAGACATAAAAGGGCTGCAGGCCCTGCCCACCCTCTGTCACAGCTGCCTCTTCCTTCTGCTGTAATGAGGGGCATTCTCAAAAGAGGCTACCGCAGGCCCACTTGCTGGCTCTGCTCTCAGCAGGTTTGGAGGCGTTTGGAGAGCCCTGGGGTTAAGGGTACCCAGGGCTTTGAGGGAGAGATGATAAAACGAGGACTCACTATGGCAAGATCAGGCAGCAGGCACCCTGGCCTCCCAGAGAATCCAAGTACCTCTGTACTCTCACTGCAGATTTTGCAAAAGCGAGGTGTATGTATTTATGATATCCCCACCCCAGTGGGCTAACCCACACTGCCCCTTTTCCTCCCAAACCAATGGTTCCTGACTCTCCTACATCATAGACCCACCCCTTTGAGAATTTGATGAAAGTTCAAATCCCTTCCCCCAACAATAATTGAATGCAAACTAATAAATAATCCTAAGAGCTGGTATTTATAAACAATGTGTGCCAAGCATTGAGTTAAATGGTTCACATGGCTCATCTCATTTCATTGCTATTGACACCCTAGGTTTTGCTGTCTCCACTTTGCAAGTGGGAGACTGAGACACAGAGAGGTTGTTAGCTGTTGGAGGCCACACTGCTGGTTAGTGCTTGAGCTCAGCCTCTGACCTAGGTCTGTTGAACTCCAAAGCCTGCTTTTAAACCAGCTCACTCTATCACACAAACACATATACACGAGCATAACTTTGGAGGCAATATGAGGACCCGACAAACCCACAAAGGACCTAGAAGCATCCTTCCTGAGTGCTAGGGACATAACTCACCCTTTCCCAAAGATCTCACAATTCAGTAGGGGGCAACATGCTTCCTGATGGTTGATTTTGTGAAGGGAGAGCTGAAAGCATAGAGGAGGGTCATCCAACCCAACCAGAGGTGTTAGGAAGGACATCCCGGAAGACTAATGTTATTGAGTTGCAGGGTTTTAAAGGAGAGACGGGTAAGGGCTTTCCTGTTCCTGGCAGACAGAATAGTGGGGGCCAAAACAGTAGAGTCCAGAAAGAGTGTGACAATATTTGGGGTCAATGCACAGCTAAGAGAAGTGACAGCAAAGGGTGGGAAGCATGAGATCTGGGAGGTAGCAGATGACAAGTCTGAAATATCAGGTTCTATAGCAGTTAGGAGGCTTTGGCCACAAGTAACATAAACCCCAACTAGAAGTGGTTTAAATAGTGAGTCAGTTTTATTATCCCACATAACAAGATGTCCAGAGGTGGGGTGGCTTCAGGATTGGTTAATTCTTTGTGGCTCAATGACATTGTCAAGGAATCAGATGTATCTATCTTTCTGCTCTACCATCCCCAGGCTCATCCCCTTCTATCTCAGGCTTGTGCCCTCATGGTCACAAAATGGCTGCCAGAGTTCCAGATATCAGTTGAGAACATTATGATATTGAAAGAAGAGGGATTATTTTTTCCCATGGTGCTTTTGTTTTATCAATAAGTAAACCTTTCCCCAAAGTCCCCATCTTTCCCCCATTGACATCCCATATTTCACTGAGTGATACAAACACCCCCAAACAGATCACTGGCAAGAGAATGGAATTTTCATGATTGGTTTAGACCCATCAAGATTCACCTCTTCAGAGATGCATGGCTGTTTAATACCTTATCAAAGCCAAGAAGAAATGGGAGAAATGTCTGTTGAGAAAGCAGCTAATGGTGTCTGCCACAGGTCCCGAACATGAAAAGCTTTTATTCTGAAGGAAATGAAAAGTCATCAGGGGCTTTAAAAAAGGGAAACATAGGGAAGGCCATGTTTTTAAAACATCACCCAGCTGGCCAAAAAGAAGGATGTTCAAAAGTCAGGAGAAGAAATGGGGAAACTGCAATAGACCAGGTGAGAGAGGAGAAGAGCTGCCCTAAATTTTAGGCTGGGGCAGTGGGATAAAAAGGAAAGATGCTTGGCATTTCTATTTTTAATTTCTAAGTGTTTGTTTGTTCCCTGACTGATTCATTTCTATATCATCTTGTACTCATTTTATGGGTGCTATATTGTGTCTTATTTCTCTGGGGATACCAATTACAAGGTTTTTTTTTCTTCTTCTTCTTTTTAACATTTTTTTTTGTTTTCAGAATTATCCGTGTTTCCTCTAGGGCTATTTTTTCCCCTCTGTTTCTTTATCTTAGTCTCTTGTTTAGGTTTCAAGATTTCCTGAAATGTTAAGATCATCCTTGATTTTTTATTCAGGAAGAAGAGGAGCTAACCATGTATGATCAATTAGCCATCTTCAACCAAAAAAATCTCCTGAGTTATTTAAAATATAGAATCAACAGAAGTTGCTGGGTTAGAGGGAAGCACAGACATTCAAGCTCTGCAGAGAGAAACATCTAGGCTGTCTTTAAAAATGAGCTCGAGTTATTAACACTGATATTTGACCAGTACCTGACCCTCTCCACAGAGCCCTTTAGGTAGAAGACCTCAAATACACCAAGACCTTGTGAGCCACACAAGGAGAGACAGCCTGTTCTTGTTGACTGTACCTTTTCCTCTGGTGTGACTCATTAGGAAACTGTGTCTACGTAGTGGTAGAATCTCTTAGAAGTCAAGCACTAGGTGTCAGGAAGACAGGAGTCATGAGTTGTCCATGGGTTGCTTGCCTGACATTGGACAAGTAATAGCTTTGAGCCTCAGTTTCCCCATCTTTAAAATGAGATAACTGTAGTATCTCTATTGCCAAGCTGTTTGTGAGAATGAAATGAGACAGTGCATGTGATGTGCCTTGCACAGGCATTGGAGGTGATCAACAAATGTAAGCTATGACTGTTATTATGGTTAATATGAAGGCACTACTCTCCCCATTGAGAATGCAAGTCAGGCTCTCTTGTCTGCCTCTCAGTTCATAGATGGGGTCATGAGAGGAGCAGAAGGGACATGGACAGGCGCCCTCTCCTTCCAGATGTTGCCCTGGGCTTGGGTTTAAGAGGCTCCCATAGGAGCAGGAACTGGTGCTGTGGAGAAAGAGGAAGGCTCTGCTGAGAAGCAATGCCAAGTGAGAGTGAAGAAGGCTGCTGGGAAGGCAAGATCGAAGCAGAATTTAAATCTCAAATCAAAATTGGATTCTGGATTCTGTCACACAATCTATAATGTAGAGGTTAAGAGCCTGGGTTTTGAGATCATACATAACTGGGTTTTAATCTTGGTTTGGCGACTCACTAGCTGTGTGATCCTAACCAAGTGTATTCCCTTCTCTGAACCTCAGTATCCTCATCCGTAAAATGGGAATAACCTCAATACTTACCTGATAAAATCATTGTGGGGATTACATGTGATAGCATATCTAAAGTTCTGAGTTCAGTGGGCAGCACATAGTGAGTGCTCAGTAAATGTAGCTTCAATAATAATAATAACTATAATATTTCCTTTGGTATTAATGGGGATAAGGAGGTTATTAAAGTCTCCCATGATTCTACAAGCCAGACTGGCCTCTGACTTCACTATGGTATTATTATGTCTACTAGTAAGGCTGTGTCCATCACAGCCCTGGCAGGAAACAGCTGCCCACTGCAAAGGATACCTAAAGAGAGCTTAATGAGGAGACTTTTAATCATGGGGAGGACAGAGTTTTAAAAAAGCACATGAAATAGTGCAGCACCCTGAGGGGAGCAACAGTGGGGAGCCGTTACTGCCCTGCAGGCTGAAGAGACAAAGAAGAGGGCCGCATTGCCAGAACCCAGAGAGAGCTGGGGCTATGGGGATGGGCGGCCTCACAGGAGCTGTAGCATAGGAAGAGTGGACCCCAGTATTCCTCTCCTCCTTGTCTCTGATCTCCTAACCACACCAGAGTCTGGGGGAAGAGGAGCAGTCTGTAGAGATTGGCCTACTGGATGCAGACAGGACAGAGAAGAGGTCTGGAGGGCAAACGGGAGAGCCCAAAAGCCAAGAAAGTCAGTATCTGGAGTCCACCAAGCAACAGCCAGAGGTAGAAAAGGGCCCTGCTGGGCCATAAGAAATATCAGTTATTGACAAGAGCAGTTATGATTTTGGAGGAAGAGGTGACAGGAAAACAGGTGACAGCCTTATAGGAACTCTCTTATATATTACTAAAGTTACTACTTGTCTTTATCTTGCTGCTTTTAGGATTCTGTCTTTGTCTTTAACCTTTGCCATTTTAATGATAATGTGTCTAGGTGTGGACCTGTTTGGGTTCATCCTGTTTGGGACTCTGTGCTTCCTGGACTTGTATGTCTATTTCCTTCACCAGGTTAGGAAAGTTTTCTGTCATTATTTCTTCAGATAGGTTCTCAATCTCTTGCTTTCTCTTTTCCCCTTCTGGTACCCCCATGACGCAAATGTTGTTATGCTTGATGTTGTCCCAGAGGTCTCTTCAACTCTCCTCATTGTTTTTCTTTTTTTGATTCTTTTTTCTTTTTGCTGTTCCAATTGGATATTTTCTACTACCTTGTATTCCAAATCACTGATTCGATCCTCTGCTTCATCTTGTCTGCTGGTGATTCCTTCTACTGCATTCTTCATTTCTGTTACTGTATTCTTCACTTCTGTTTTTTAAAAATGGTTCTATGTCCTTTTTTATGCTTGCCATCTCTTTGTTGAAGTTCTCACCAAGTTCCTTGAGCATTCTTATAACCATTTTTTACTCCTGTCTCTGGTAGGTTTCAATTTCATTTACTTCTTTTTCTCAGTTTGTCTCCTGTTCTTTCATTTGGGATGCATTTCTTTTTTTCCTGATTTTGGCTGTCTTTCTGTGTTTGTTTCTATGTATTAGGTAGATCTGCTGTGCCTCCCAGTCTTGGCCTGGTGGCCTTATGTAGCAGGTGTTCTGTGGAGCCCAGTGGCACAGTCTTCTTCCTGCTCTGGGAGCTCCAGGAGTGTCCCTTGTGGGCCATCCTGTTATAGTTGAACCTTGATTGCTACTGGCATGTCATTGGGTGGGATTGACCCTTAGGCTGACTGACTGTGGGGTTTGGCCACGTCCATAGCTTATGGGCTGCTGTGCGGGGGATTTACCTGACTGAGTAGGATTGGCCCCAGTGGGCTCTGGTGACTATTGAGACCATCCTTTGTGTATGTTGCTTGTGGGGCTAATTAGGCGGTGTTCTGATGTGGTCTGATGCCAACCTCCAAGTATGTTGGTGCTGGGGACTCTTGGGAGGGGCTCTGGTGCAGGACCAGGTCACCAACCACATGTGACTGTTCAGGTACTACCTGGTGGGAGCTACAAAGCGATCCACAGTTATTCACTGCCTGTGCTATACTTGGAGGTGTGTGGGAGTGGCCACACTATAAACCAGGGACGTCTGCCACTACTACCAGGCCTGGGGTAGCACTTCAAAAAGCCAGGACACCCCAAGGCTTGCTGCCACCTGCCAGCTCCCTTAAGGTTCAGCCACTGATAGAGCTTGGTGTGGTAGGCAAGTTAGGTGAGGCAGTCTCAGGGAATCATTAGAGTGGGAAGATTTGTGGTCACCAGGTTAATGTAAATTCTGGTTTGGTGCCAGTGCTGAGCCTGGAGTGATTCAGCAAAAGTCTCAGAGCACACCAAAGCCAGTCGCTGCCATAGTCGCTGCCATAGTTTTCCAAGAAACTGTGCAATACAGGTAGGGCTGGCTGCTGGCAGAGAAAGTGCCTTGGGCATTGGGAAAGTTGGGTGGGGCAGGGCCGCAGTGAGTCAGCAGGGTGGAGCAGCAGAGCTCATCAGGCCAATCAGATTCAGATTTGGCCATAATCGTAGAGGAGGGCTCAACACAGGAAAGACTGTGCCTGTCTGCTGGCTGCAAGGGAGAAGGACCCCCAAAGAGGCAATGCCAACTGTCGTCCTGTCTTTCCTCTAAAGCCACACACTTCAGTCTGCCCCTCACCCCCACCCCATATGTCTCTGATGACTCCCAAGTCGCCATCTCTCTGCTGGAACTCAAGGTGAGTGCTGTAAGCGAGCGAGTCTGTGTGAGGGCTGTTTAAGAGGACCTCTGGGTTTCCCACAGCCTTCCGTCCCACCCAGACAGTCGGAATCCCCACTGTTTTTCACAGCCAGATGTATGGGCTCCTTTTCCCGGCACCAGTACTCTGGGCTGGGGAGCCTGGTGTGGGGGGCTGGGGTGGCTCGCTCCTCTGGGAGGAACCTCCACAGCCGAGATATCCCTCCTGATTCTCAACAGCCACACAAAGGTTTGGGGCCCTTTCCATGTCTCTGCCCCCGCCCCCTCCCGACGTGGCTTCTTTTTTATATGTTTAGTCATAAGTCTTATGTTCAGCTAGACTTCAGATGGTTTTCCAGGTTGATTGGCCCTATAATTTAATTGTAATTTTAATGTGTTCACAGAAAGACACAGGCATAGGGTTTATCCACTCCACCATCTTTGATGTCTTATACCACTCTTCTTTATCCAAACGTCTGTTGATGGTCACTTAGGTTGCTTCTATATCTTGGCTATTGTAAATAATGATGCAATGAATATAGGGGTGCATATATATTTTCTAATTAGTGTTTTGGATTTCTTCAAATACCTAGAAGTTGAATTTCTGCATCATAAGATAGTTTTAATTTTAATTTTTTGAGGAAACTCCATATTGTTTTCCATAATGACTGCACCAATTTGCAATCTCACCAACAATGCACGAGGGTTCCCTTTTCTCCACATCCTTCCCAACACTTGTTGTTTGTTGATTTATTAGTGATGGCCATTCTGAAGAAATGTGAGGTGATATCTCATTGTGGTTCTAATTTGCATTTCTCTGATGATGAGTGATGTTGAGCATCTTTTCATATGTCTATTGGCCATGTGTCTGTCCTCTTTGGAGAAATGTCTGTTCAGGTCCTCTGCCTATTTTTTAATTGGGTTGTTGGTTTTTTTGGTGTTGAGTTGCGTGAGTTCTTTATAAATTTTGATATTAATCCCTTATCAGATATATCATCAACAAATATCATCTCCCATTCAGTAGGTTGTCTTTTCATTGTTTTGATGGTTTCCTTTAAAATGAGAATTTTTAAAATGTTTATTTGTTCATTTCAAAATAACGAATTAATCCACAATGTGCTAACAAAAATACAATATTTTATGGACAATATTGTTTCCAAAAAAATTGAGAGAAGAATGGCACTGGTTTATATGTTCACAAATGTTTTAAGTATCTGACTTAATAGGAGACACCTGGATTCTCTTATCTGCTTCTACATTTAATCAACAAATTCGATTTTGGTTAAAGTAGGTAAAGATAATCTGGCCTCACACAGGTATATAGTTAGTAAAGTGAAGACCTTATAGATCCCCTGAAAGGTCTTAGGACCCTAGGGGTCTTCAGAGCAACACTGAGAAGTGCTGTTGTGTACAAAGCATGCGACTCGGAAGCAGACTGTCTGGATGTAAATCTCAGATGTGCGGGCAAATCACCTCACCTCTCTAAGCCTCAGTTTCCTCTTAGAGAAGGTTGACTGACTTGCTTCCTAGAGCAATATTCAGTGCATAGTAAGTGCTCAGGAAACACTGTTGTGATTATTAGCTCTGATTCTGGCACTAGTAGGGGCTCCTTTTACTTCCGAGGCCAGGTATCCCTTCGGAGATAATGTTCAACCTCTCAAGAAGGGCTTGGTGTTCCGTGCTCTCCAGGGCTGCCCTGAGACCCTCTGCTCTTCCCAGGGGAGTTTAGGCTCAGCCCAGTGTTTGCCCTATGCCATTTCTCTGGCTATAGGCCCACAGCAGCTATGCCCATGTGTGCCTGCCAGGATCTGGCACCTCCGCCAGGTGTACCTGCGTCGGTGCCAGGAAGCTCTCCTCCCCAGCAGCTGGCGATTAGGAAGTCATTCTCCATAATGGAAGAGGCCAAATCATCCTGCCAATAATTACCAGGCCGAGATGTGGCCGCGATTCAGGAAAGCTGATCCCCGAAGACTAGAGCCACTTAAATTCTGGCATTGACCACAAGTCCCCTTGGTAACCTGTAACTCTCAGCACAATTTCACCGCTCAGCTAATTGATGTTCTCCAAGGCAGTCAGCTCATACCGGCCAGTTGAAATGGGCGCTAATTGCCAACATCCTTCAGGTAAGAAGCCCCACATGTTCTCACGCCACCCAAGAGGCTCAAGCAGGAACTGAGTCTCTCCGCTAACCAGTCCTCTGATTGCATTTAATTAATCAAAATAAGGTTTGCAGAAAGGATTAATTAAAGAACCTATTAGAAGTCATGATACTGGGATATTTCACAGCAAAGCAGATCAGGCGGCTTCGCTGAATTCGTGAGAGGCAGCTCCTTGAGGAAATGTTCCCCAGCTTTTCAAAGACGCCTGAGCGAGGAACAGCAGGGGTAGAAGAAAGACCACCGGACTTGGAGTCTTACAGAACCAGGGGGAACCTGCTGCTACCATCCATGCAAAAGGTGCAGCCTTGGGCAAGTCGCTTCACCTCCCTGAGCCAGGCATTTTTCACCCATAAAGTGGGGTGCAAGTGGTGGGTGGAAAGTGCCTTCCTTGCACAGGGCCCTGCACATTGTAGGTTCTTGCTGGCACAGTGCAGCGGTGAAAACTGGCACCTGCAGAGGGCTATTTGGTATCCTCTGAAGTGTTTTAAAAGGTAGAATAATTAAGTAGATGCTACACTGGGTTGCAACATAAGCTCTTATCTCTGTGGCCCTCTTTGGGGCCAGCATCTCAAGTTCTAGTCACTGACAGTGCCCTACAACATTCGGGCTTGCCCCACCACCTCCCTCTCGGGCCCAGAAATCAGGCAGACCTGGTTGCAAATCCCAGCTCCACCTTCACTTGTGTGGCCTTCGTATGTTCAAAACTGTTCACTGAGCACTTGCCCTGCACCAGGCACTGTCCTCAGTGGTCCTTGCTTCGGGAATCACCGAGTTTGGTGAGATAGGAGCCATTTATGAAACAGTAAGCCAGGAAGACTGTGGTAGGTGCTGCTGGGCCCTCAGTGCCCCTCGGCTCTCACCTGTGCAGGACACGCAATGATATCCTGAGATTCTTCACCGAAGAGTCTTCTGTGGTCAGGGCACAGGGCAAATCGGAAGCGCCAGGGAGTTAACAATCCCTGATTATTGGGAATCAGAAGAAAATTTCCAGCTTCCTCACCCCATGAAGTAGGACAACTCTGAGGTCTGTTGTACAGTTTCCCAAGTGAAACCTGCTCCCCAGTGCCGGCCCCATTCCCTTCCTTCCCTTCCCCAAATCACTCCCCCACGCCCACACCAGTGCTTCCAGGGATCACCCTACAAGGAAACTACTGGCACTCAAATCCTGCCTCGGGGCATGGTGCTGGGGGAGCCCAGCTTAAGACAGATACAATTACAAAAAGCGACAGCTGCAAGGAAGGAGAGGGCTGTGGTGCCACATCCCACGAGGGGTTGTCTGAAGTGACAACTAAGGAGGAGGAGGAATTACCTAGTGGGGATCATCAGGATTCAGCAGAGCAAATAGAAACCATCTCGGAAATATTAAACAAAAAGGGTTAACACCGCCAACATTCAGCTCTTCACACTGCCGGGGCCTTACAGGTGTGTCAGAATCCATCTACTCTGACGAACATGTCACCTGATAGCTGAGGTCTGTCTTGTGCCAGTTGTTAAATATTTTGAATATCGCCCTTGGAATTAGACACTTACGAAATTGTGGAAGGGCTTGGGGAGCACACCTGCAGAATGACACCACAAAAATGACCTGCCGGGGAAGCTGTTTCTTCTGTTTCTAATTAGGAAGGTGGGAAATGACAGCCAGTCTCATGGGGTGGTCATGGGAGCCAGTGAGAAAGTGTCTGTTAGTGTTGAGCACCCAGAAAGTGCTGCATAAGTGGTCCATAATACCTCTATGAAGGCACCTACCTTTGGGGGGCAGTCTGTGAGCTGAGGGAATCTTGCTAGGGCCCCACTTGCCCTGATGGCAACAATGGGATGTTTAAGAGTTTCCAGGGTGGCCGGTCAGCTCAGTTGGTTAGAGCGTGGTGCTGGTAGCACCAAGGTTGCCAGTTTGATCCCTGCTTGGGCCACTGTGAGCTGCGCCCTCCTTAAAAAAAAAAAAAAAAAGTTTCCAGAAGAGGGCAGCCCAGTGGGGTGGAATGTCAAGGCTAGAGGGAAGGGCAGCTGTAAATGATTCATGTACCTCAGGGCAAGACTCTGTGTTTCTTCCTTATCTAAAAATAAAAATGAGAGAAATCTGAAAATCCATCAAATGCTCAATATTTCAGAGCACTTTGGGAAGTATTAACGGAGATAGTGTGTGTGAATGCATCTTATAAACCCAAGTCTTCCTCCAACCCTGCCCCATCTGAACTGTTAGCTCACTGAGGAGATGACCTGGGGCTCAGACCCACTCCTGCTCCCTCCTTCCTTTACCCAAGAAAGTGACTAAAAACTGTTTGCAGGAAAGCTGAGTAGCCCATCGTTCCACCATATAGATGGTGGTCTGTCTAATTCAGAGTCAAGGCCTGAGGATATGTTGGAGTTTAGTTTAAGTCAGAGGTTGCAAACTGGCAATGAGTGGGCCAAATTCAGTCTCAGACAAGTTATTTAATCATTCTGTACCTTGGTTTCCTCATTAGGAAAATGGGCATAATAATGGTAATAGCTAGAAAGATTATTGTGACAATTAAAAGAATTAATATATGTAAAATGCTTGGGACAATGCCTGACACAGAAGTGCTGAGTACATGTTATTGATGTTGTTATTATTGTTATTATTATTTGATTCACACAATGTTAAAGTTTTTGGATTTAAGTGTCTTCAGATGGCCTCTTCGGTTTGCCCCAGTCCCCACCCATCCCTCTTGTCCTGCACCCAGGCTGCCTCCCTGCCCCGCCCCAGAAGGCCCCTGGTTTGGGTTCCAACCATAGCCTGTTTTTTAGTCTTCATTGTGCCTGCCAGATGACACAAACTGTTGATTCCTGCCACAGACCATTGTTGAATACAAACTTGAGCCAAATCAGCAATCTCATCAAACCAGGCAAACTCAAGGCAGGGTCTTGAGCTGGCCCCTCAGAACCATGGCTACACCTCAGCTAGCTGTGTCTTCCAGCAAGCCTTTCTTCTTCCCCAGGCCTCAGTTGTCCCAGGTGTGAAATGGGCTCCAGAGTCCCTGCCCACCTCCCAAGCTTGTTCTGAGATGGGATTGGTGGAGAAGAATTTTAACCCCCCAGGGTTCCCTGATTCCCTTCTCAGCAGAGCTGAAGAGCTCTAGTCCTGTCCCCAGTTGATGCTGAAAAGAGAAACCCCAGACCAGCTAAGACAGAACTGCCACCACAGAGCTCCAGGAGTATCTAGATGCATGTTTTATTATCATTAGGATGATATCATTGACAAGGGGAAGGGACCTAGCGTGTTATATACAAAGCCACAACTTCCAGAGCAATGTTTACGTATCCCCACACACATTTATCCCACAGACACCACACAGCACAGCACCACAGGGGATCTTCCCCCAAGCAGAACACAGCTGTGGGTCAGGTGCTGCCCACCTACAAAAAAAAAAAAAAAAAAAAAGGACCAAGAGGAGGAGAGGATCCTGGGGTAAAGTTTGCGTGTAGCCAATCCTGATACCTGGGGCAGGGAATGGAAGCTAGATGTAGACATCACGGCTCAGTCCCACCCCACCTTCACTGGTTTCTTGCCCCAGAGGCACTCTGCCCGTCTCTGGGGAATCCTTAGAAGAGACAGAAGGTCATCTTTGCCAGGGCTAAGGAAGGTGGGGGAGCAGGACAGTGAGGTTAGGGAGGGACTCTGGGATTTGCCCCCTTGCCAGCAATGCAAAGTGGAGTAATATGGGGTTTTGAGTCATAGGCTGGCTTTCTCATGTCCCTGAAGGAGGAGGGCAAGGCCAGGGGTTTCAGTGTGTGTATATACGGGGTCTCAGGTTTATGATCAGAGATCTAAGGAAGAGAGAAAGGGGGGGTCAGACAGAGATAGAACATACAGGACTCAAGACATTTTCAGACCCCAAACTCAAATTTATAGGAAACTGGGCTCACTCCTCCAGGGGCTGGGCCTTGGTTTCCCAGGCCGCCCGACGCCCAGGATGCTGCCGCTTCTCCTCAGTCCCCTGGCTCCTGCTCAGGTCATCCAGGAGCCCCAGCAAGAGGCTGGCTTGACCACAGTTACCCTGGAGCCCACATGGGCCTCCCAGGGCCCTCTTGCCTGGGTGCTGGCGTTTTTCAGGCATCATCTCTCCTTCCTCCTCCTCTTCCCAGCTCCTTTGGGTCTTGGGATCCACCAGCCGTCTGCCTGGGTGCTGCCTCTTGGTGAAAGTGTACCCGAGCCAGGAGGCGCGCCGGCCAGGATGCTGCCGCTTCTGCTGGGTCACATCGACTGACCACACAGCTGCATCCTCCCGCCGGCCTGGGTGCTGCCGTTTGTGGGGTCCCACAGCCCCTCCTTCTTCCTCTTCTTCAACTCCCTCTTCTGCCTCCTCCTCCCTTTTGCCTGGATGCTGACGCTTGGAGAGCCAGTCAGGTTGAAAGTTCTGGGACTCTGAGGAAGGAAAGAGGCCAGTGAGGGACCCCATGACCCCTGAGTGCGCATTCCAGCCTTCCTCCCAGTCAAGGCAGAGAGTCCTTGCTGCAGTCACCCAGAGTCATGGCCTTACATCTGCCTTTCAGGACTCAGACACACACACTCACACAGGTAATCAAAGGCATGACTTCTGGTTCCCATCCCAGCTCTGCCACTCCCTAGCTGTGTGACCATAAGCAACTCACTTAACCTCTCTGAGCCTCAGTTTTCTTTCGTGTGAGATGTGAGATACTAACTACCTATCTAAGGGGTTGTTAGGAATAGCAAATAGTTTGATAAGGTGTTGAAGTGCTTAGAACAGTGAGTGTCTGGCTTCTATGCGCCTAGTTAGTAGTAATTAAAATTGTCATACTCAAAGAGACTCTCCCGCACAGAATCTTCCCGACTGAAGGTTTGTTGTATGTGAAATAGTCCCAGGACTGAGAGGGAAGAGTAATCTGATCCTAGGGTTACCTCACGACACTACCAAGGGTGTGGCCAGTGAGAGTTTCTGAACTTGTGAAAGGCAAACGACCGATTGACCAAGTCGCTCCCTCCGCTCTGGGTCTGCGTTTCCCCCAGCCCTCTCCACGGCCTCCTTGCCGGGGCAGCCCGGGACAGCCCGGCCCCTCACCAGATTCGCGATCTCCCTGCTCCCCTCGCAGCTGCTGGAGGTCTTCCCGGAGGAGTGAGAGGCGCTCCGCCTGACGCAGGAGGTCACCCAGGCCCGGGTGCTCGGCTGCCATCACCGCCTCCTGCTGGGCAACGTCGGGCTGTGCGCAACCGCCAGGAACGTCGGTCAGTGTCAGGGTCAAAGCCATGGTGAGCAGCAACCAAGGGGCAGTCATCTCGGAGGTGTCTGGGGTCAGGAGAGAGGGGGGAGGAATAAGCGCGTCACGCCCCCTCCCAGCGCGCTCCGTCTCCCCCTGTCCTGTCCCAGCGGGTCCCGGATGCCAGAGTAATAAACCGTCTAAACACTCTCCGGGGAGCAGGACCACCTGCCACCTTGGGGCGGTGCAGGGGCAGCGGGGGGATCTGCCTCCAGTTCTAGGCGTCCACACCCGTAGAGACGCTTGGAGCGCCTGCCGGCTCCCGGTTCTGCCAGCCGAGCCCGGAGGCGGTGGGAACCCCGTCGCCACACCGCTGCTCCGTGTCGGGCCGAGCCAGGGCAGCGGGCGCTGGAGCCCACGGCCGGACTGCAGCGCCAGCCCGACGGCCAGGACGCTCGTTGCATCGTCGCAGGCTGAGATTCTCCCCAAGGCTCCCAACGCAACGTTCTTATCCCACCAGCCCTTCGCCAACCTTCTAACTACAACGCCAAGATCCTATTTCTAATGCTAAGAGTCTATGGCTAAGCTAGGAATTGAATTCTAACGCTAAGATCCTGATTTCATCGTTAATTCCAACGCGAAAATTCTATTTCTAGTGCTGAGACTGAGATTCTAGGGCTAAATTCGATTCCAATGCGAAAATTCTGTTTCTAACGTCGGGATCGGGATTCTAACTCCCAGCCTCTCCCGCGGACGCCGACCGCCTGTTTGTGCCACAGCCTCCCGGCGCGGACCTGCCGCCGGCAGCCAGGCAGCGGCGGGGGTGCGAATCTTCCATCCGACGTTCAGATGTCAGGTGCAGTGACCCCCGCCAGTGTGCCCGCGCCATAGAAGACCCGGGGTACGAGCGCGATGTCCCACCTTTGCACAGATGCCGTGGCTTCTCCCCGGGGACACCCGAGGTTGGGCGGAGAGGGCCCCCTTTCCCGGACGCCGCCTGCGGGGGTGAGAGGAACAAAGGTGGTTACCTGCCCCGCGCGAGCTCCACGGGACGGTTCCGGGATCCTGGGGCTGTGAGTCCGGAGTTTCAGGGTCTGGAGGCGGTGGGTCAGGAGTCCCGCAGCGCACGCAGGAACCCGGACGCCAGCTGCCCACTGCTCTGCCCCACCGCTGCTTATATGGGAGCCAGGCGGCTGCGCGGGTGAGGTCAGCGGGGAGGGGTCGAGGCCTCCGGGAAGGGACGCTGACGGCAGCGGGCCCCGTGGGTACTCAACTCTGCCTGCCGCCTGCCAGCTCTGCCGGAAATCTGGGGCGGGGGCGGCTGGGCGGGAGGGGAACCGAGCAGACAGAAGCCGCAGGATGGGGTGCTGTTGGGGGCCATTTCTGCACCCAGCTCCGAAGGTCTGTTGTCCAAGAGAACACTCGTGTCGGGGACAAAGAGAGACAGAGAAACACGCAGAATCACACAATTAAAAAAGAGATACCTAGGAGAGAATAGGAGATAAAGACTGAGAGATGCATACAGAGAGAAACAGATACAGAGCAGAGGGATACCCAATAGAGAAGAAGAGGAAGGAGAGAGAGGAAGGAAGGGAAGGGGAGAGGGAGAGAAGGAGAAATTAGGGGCCACGTGGGGTCCAGGCTCTGATCTTGACTGTCACCTCTGGCAAATGCCTCCCACTCTCTGGGCCTCAATTTTCTTCTCTGTACAGTGGGGGAAGAGGACAGTTTTCAGAATGCCAAAACTGATAGCCTGTGAGCCACCACCACTTTACAGACTGTTTTGTGTGACTCCACAGTTTCTTGAAAAAACCCGAATAGCCAACATTTAAAACTCAGGAAAAATGTGGATTTATGGCTTCTTGAAAGTCTCTTGGAAAAGAATGAACCTACATTTTCTCCTGACAACAGCCAGCTGGAGCCAACCCTGGCTGCCCCTCGTCACCGCACTCTCTACCACTCCCTACTGTCTTCCAATGTGTTGCCCCAGTCACCAAGAAGGAACATTGAAGTTTGTGACCCCTGGACCTGTTGGGGTCCACCCCACCCAAGCAAAGGAGGGGAGTGGATGAAGGGAGAAGACACCAAGGAGCTTGTCCCCCAATCACTCCCCAAAGTCACATGACACCTTGGAAGAGAACACTGCCACATCACATCCTGGGTATAGCCTCCATCCTGAAGCATTTAATGGGCCAGGCTCCATTGTCAGTCCTGGGGACACAGAAGTTATAACCATGCCCACTTAGAGGGAACCACATTTTACGGAGAGGGAACAGTATTGATGAAGGCGTCTCCTACCTCTGGACAGTCCCAACATTATTCTGCCTCCACATTCAATATTTCTTCGGCCTAAAACTTTAACTGAGTATCTGTTGTGTGCCCCAGACCATGCTAGTGGTCTGGCAAGGGATTCCAAAAGTGTTTAATTATTACTTCTTCCTATGGCAAGCACCCAACCTTCCTGGCATGTCGACCATCTCATTACATCCTCACATCACCCATCACAATAAACAAAATAGAGACTACTAGTCCCACTTTACACTTCGGGGTGCAGAGGCCTGGGGAGGCAGAAAGACTTGGAAGGTTAGAGGTAGAAGGGAACTTTTAGAACATCAGCTAAAGAGTCCTCTCCTCATTTTCAGATGAAGAAACTGAGGCCTGGAGGATGGCCTGATTGGCTTTCCAACTCTCGGGCATACTTTGTGCCCCCCGGTCAGATGGTTGGCTGGAGTAGATTGCAAATCTGATTCCCCAGCCAGAGTCCAGGATTTGAAGTCTTGCTAAGCATTTCAAATCCTAGCTAAGCATTTCATCAGACAGACACCCCTGTTATCTTTCTCATATTATAGAATGGTGGAGTTGTAAATTCATACAGCCTCTTTGGATGGCAACCTGAAAATTGAACACATATGTACCTTCCACAAGACAATTCGTTTCCCGTAATTCCTCATACAAATACCCATACCTGTGCATGAGGATGTGTACACAGGGTAGTCAGTGCGGTGTGATTTGTAGAAGCCAGAATTGCAAACAGCCTGGATATCTGTCCACCAGGAAGTGTCTGCTTGCTTAATCAACTAGGGCTCATGCAAAACTATGGGGTACTATTCCTGCTTTAGAAGAATGAGGCCATTCCATATGTATAGATGTGGAACAGCTCCAGGATATATTTTTAAGTGAAAAAAGTAGAGCAAAGAACAATGTGTACATCAGTTACATCTGCGGTGGCGTGGGAATGGACTGGTATGCTCTTATGCAGACTTTCTGCTGGGATGCATGAGTACAGAGCAAAAGGGGAACTGAAGGAGCCCAGGCAGGGGAGGACATGCGGGGGTGCTTGCTTGACGCTGTTTGAATTTTTTCTCGGGGCAGCAATACCTATCCACAAACCAAAAACAGCATCAAAAAACAAAACAACAAAGTCTTATGTGAGGCTCAGAAGGTATGATAAGTGTGGATGGATAGGAAAGCTGCCTGGTGGACAGTGAGATGGCTGAAACATTGCCCCCTGGTGGGCCCATTTGGTGCATTTCTATAATCAGTGATTTAATCAGAGTTGTCTATGAGGAAGAGAGTTCCTGGACGGCTGAGGAAAGGCATAGGGAGTTCCCACAAAGCTCAAGGGACCAGAGAGGATGGTATAGGCATCCAAAGAGTCCTCAGCATGCCAACTCTCTTCCTCCCTCCCTCCTTTCTCTCTTCTTCCCTCTCTTCTTTCCTTTCTTCCTTCTGCAAATATTCACTGATTTCCTAGTAGGCACCAGAACCTGTTTTAGGCCTCAGGCACTGTATTTAACCATTGTTTCTGATGCTTTTACTTCTGGGGTCTTGCTGATTCTGGAGAGACTGCCTCTCCCGGGTTTAGCCAATTCCTAGAGACAGTAAAGGACTCACCTAGGAGCACCTTTCATATACAAACAAAATGATCCAGAGTCCACACCCCTGCCATACTCTGGGCTAATATCTCTTTGCCCTAATCACCCAGGGCCAGGTTCCAGACAACTAGGGACAGCCCCTATGTCCCAGAGCCCACTGAGATGATTCAAACCAGCCAACCCTAAACTTTCTGACCCTGCCTGGCTTGGTCCTCCCTGCAGAAACCACATTAAAGACTCTTGTACACCTCCCCTTCCCCCCTCCCATCCCCCACTTCCTGCTCCCTCTAGCCTCCTGACAGACCCTGTTGCTTCCCTATGTGGCCCTACATAGTGTGGCTTTCTCCCTCCTCTTAGGAACTGTAAGTAACAATGGCAGTCATCTCCTGATCCATTGGCCTCACCAAACCTAAATAATAATGAAACCTGCATTTAAAACGGAGCTGAGAGTCCAGTCATTATGTTGCATATATTTTTCTAACTTCTTTTTTCCCCTCTGATAATACAAATGTGCTTGATTCTCAAGACTGTAGTTGCTTATCAGATTAATATAGCTATGCTTTTGAAAATGAATAATGGGATAATTTAATGGCGAGTTTATGCACTGTTTCTAATTCCCAGTGTCTACCTGTGTGTACCCAACAGACACACACACACACACACACCTTCCTACAGGAGATCTATTGACTTCCTGGGGGTTCTGATTCCCCAGACCCAGCCTCCCCTGAGTTCTTTCTCAAAGCCTTTTTACTCTCTGTTCAGAGATCTCCCTAAGATATTTTTGGGTCTTTATCATCAACCCTGAGCTACAGAAGGGCCTGAAGCAGCCCCTCCCAGCTTACCTGTTAATTATTATTTTTTTTTTTTTGACAGATCCAGCCTCAGATTTATCTGTACAAATAGCACAGAAGGCCACCAGCCTCACGCAGACAGATGCTCAGGAGTCACATCAGGGGTGACGTTGGCAGACAGTGGCCTCCACTCTGGAGCCTTCGTGGGTGCCTGGGCACCTTTGGGAGCCAGAGCTTGAGCTGGAGGCGAAGCGGCAGCTTCAGCCATGGCCAGAGCCCTGGTTTGAGCCTTGGCCTTGGCCTTTGGCTGGCAGAGCCTGAGATCTTGGTGGTGCAGGCACAGCACATTTCCCAAGCTTAGGGTGAGCGATGAGGGCAAGTGGACCAAGCTTGAGATCTTGGGCTTGACTTCCTTGGGCTTTCCGGGGCCTGGATGGCCTCAGCTCGTGCTCTCACAGCCATGACGTGGTTGGCCTGCATCGTCTGCAGGCCCTTCTTGTCGTGCCTCTTTGTCCTTCAATCTGGTTGTGGAGGGCGAAACTCAGCTCCAAGTCCAGTTGCCATTTTCAATCTTAGTTGCAGGGGCACAGCCCACCTGCAACCTTGTTGTTAAGAGCTCGTGCTCTAACCAACTGAGCCATCCGGCCGCCCCTGGTCTTGTCTTTTGAGGTGAGAGGGCACAAGAGTAGCCTCCCTCCAACAATGGACACACGTGACAGACTCCAGATATTTACCATAAGGAGGAATAGACAAACTGGGGAGCAGTCTTAAAGGTGCGCAAGGAGAGACCTGGAGGCCAGAGCAATCAGAGAAATCTTCCTGGAGGAAGAGGGGCAGAAACTGGGCCCTAAAGGTGGGGAGAGTCAAGACAAGCAGAATTGGAAGCAGAGGAGCTGAAGCTGATGGAGGACTTGCTTCCTCTCCCTTTCCTAAGCAGAGCTGCCTGGCCCCCTTCCTCTCCTCCCCAGAACGGCATGGTCCGGCCATGGGTAATATCCAGGGACTGTTGGGGCTGCTCACTCCCTGTGAGAGGCCAGGCAGAGTCGGCCCCTGTCTGGGCTCAGGGCCAGGCCAGGCTTCCACACTCACAGTCTAGACTGATAAGCTGAAGCCGTGAGCCCCCTCCAATCCAGACGCTGTGCTCCCTATAAGGTCTTATATTCGTGCTGAGAGGTCAATTGCAAGTCTGTGTGGTCCAGATTGCTTCCAAAGAGCAATTTTCTGC
The DNA here is from genome assembly GCF_036562045.2 of Rhinolophus sinicus. NCBI lineage: Eukaryota > Metazoa > Chordata > Mammalia > Chiroptera > Rhinolophidae > Rhinolophus > Rhinolophus sinicus. The sequence continues at coordinate 40,558,437 of NC_133759.1, forward strand.
CCAGCTGGAGCTTTCAGAGTGGAACTCGTGCTCAGGGAGGGCAGCGGGGGCTGCGGGGTTGCCGCCACCCCACAGGGCTGGCATGGAGCTGGATGCGCGGGGGTGATTTCTGGATTGCGTTGTGTGATGTATTCAGCTGGCCTGGAGCATGTGCACATACGTGTTTGTGCACGTGTCTGCCTCTGCACATGCAGCTGTGCATGCACATATGCACTGTCCATGTCTGTATGGTGTGCACATATGCACACGTGTACGCCTTGTCTGTACATGTGCACAGGTGTATATGCACATGTGGGTCCGTGTGTGGATGGCGTGCACGGCTGCATGTGTGTTTGTGCCCAGGTATACAGGGCAATGTGTATATGTGTGGCACATGTATCTGTGGCTTATTTGGGGCAGACTCTAGTGGTCATCTTCAGTATGGTGGGTCACTGGTGACCCCATCTAGAGAGGGGACATGGCTCTAGAGCTAATGTACAACCCACGAATAAGATATCCTCACTGCCTCCTTCAAAACTTACCTGTTTACTCTTCCACTCTCTGTTGTCTGCTAGCTAGTCTGGTGAATTAACATGTGTTAATGTAACAAAAGGAATCTCCTGAGGACAGAGTATGTATTCGTCTCCCACAGAACTTAGCCTACAGTGGGTGCTGAGGAAAAGAGCAATGCTGGAAAGGGACAACAGAGAAGGACTGGTATATAGGAACCAACTCCTGGGTACCCTGAATACATTTCCTCACTTAATTCACACAGCCCTATGAAGTCAAAGTTACTCTGCCTATTTTAAAAAGCCAAGCCTCAGAGAGGTGAAGTGATTTGTTCAAAGTCACACAGCCAGGAAACAGAGGAACTTTCTTCAATTTGAACTCAAATATGTGTTATTCCCAAGCTTTGCCCACTCTACCCCCTGGAAGGGAATATACCCAGATGAATATAGCTGATTGTTAGGATGACAACGACTATGGAGAATTTGTTTTTCATTTTGCAATATTCTCTTTGATGTTTTGATGACTCCTCCTCACTAAATTACAGGAACTTTTTTAATAGAAAGTATTTTGAAAGACTAAATACCTGAAGCCACCCTTCAACCCAGTATCTGATGTCTCAAATCCCATAATAGAGAAAGTAAGAATCTAACTTTTGAAATATCATGAAGCTTATCTTTGGACCATCTCCAGAAGATATATGCTCATTCTGCTGAGGACGGAAGTCCTTTGGGTGAGCTGGGGTAGGGGCGGGTGATAGGTGGCTTGCCTGTGAGCCATAGTCCCTGGCGGATCAGACACCTTGTCATCCATCAGGCCCGCCAGAGATAAGAGCCCCACCCCCTGCCATCACCTTTCTTATTACAGAAGAAAAATGAAAACCAACTCCAAATCGCCTGATCCTTTAGATATATTTATCTTGCTGTCAGCCACAAGTAATATCTATCCCAATGTTTCGAGCTAATTAGAGCTTGTCTTCAGATTTCATGGAGTCCGCACCCTGAATATTGCAAGTGGGGGAGTAGGTATTAATCTGCTACTAATGCTGGGCCATGAGTCAGGATGACAACAGGTGGGGGAGGAGGGGCCCAGTGGGTGCTGACAGAGGCCTTCCGTTTGGCCCAACGAGATGCCCACTGTGCTTTCTGAGAGTCCACGAGTTCCTTCTCATTGGCCCATGAGATCCCACTTGTGAGTCTGGAGTGGACACTGTTGTCCTTGGCTGCCTGCATCCACCCTTTGACTTCCAGCCAGCAGAAGGGTCCCTCTTTCCTTCTGGGGAATTGCCTTATCCCCACCCCATGCAGCCTGGATGGGATGCCAGCCATTCTGCCCCAACTCCTAGTGCTAGGGGTCAGCATGTGGCCCAAGCTTGGTCTCACTCTCTCCTGGGACGTAGACTCTTGGGTGGAGAGATTTCAGAGTTGTTGGGGGGACATTTGTGTCAGTAGTGGTGACAGTACTGGGACAAGATGGTTGTAAAGTCCCTGCTGCCTGGACCCTTGCAAGGAAGGCCCTCCTATTGGCCGCGAGTATGTAGTCTCTCTACGAAGCAATAAATCCCCCTTCTCTGCTATGTCAGCTACAGTTGGGTTCTGTTGTTTGCAGTCCTGTGCTGAGATCTCATGATATCCTGGCTGTGATTTCAGAAAAGAGAGACGGAGAGGAAAGGAGTTGGACGACAGAGGACTTGGAAGGATAAGGGGATACAATTGGGTTACGTGGATGTCAAGGACAACAGAAGAACCCCACATAGGAGTCCAGAGGTACCACAAATATTCTCTACAGGATCACAAATCATTTATACAAGAACTTAGAAGAAAGTTTTCTTATTCCCATTTGTATAGGAGGCTATTACTTTTGTCTGGTCAGCCTCCAGTCCCCTTTCTTCTTATAACAGGAACTTGGATTTATAAAGGGGAAACACCCTCCCTTGCCTTTGAACCTGTTGGTTTGTGTGGGGCTGGCACCATCTTGGGACCCACGTGACCAAGGCCTGGCCAGTCAGGGTATGAATCTCCTCAGTTACCAAAATTGGTTCAAGGATAAATGTCTGGCCAAGCCGGGCCAATGAGACTCAACTATAAAACTTTTACTGAAACTATATGGGGAGAGGTTCTTATTATGCTGCGGTTGTGGGATGTAAGCCCAGAACCTCCGGGGGCTATTTTTGGCACCTCATGGGAAGATTCTGCTTGTGAATGTTGTCACCACAAAGTTAGTTGAACCAGGAAGTGGAAAGTAACTGGTGTTTCACGACATTGTTTGAACATATCACTGGATGGAGCTGATAAGTTCCTTTTTTGTTTAAGTCCGTTTGATCTGTCCTTTCTGTCACTTGCAAGCTAATGACTGACGGATGAAACTCAAAGAAGTGAAGGGGTCCCAGGCGTGGATATGGCTCGTCCCATGCCAGGGTGGGGAAGAAGGGCTGCATGACAACAAAGCTCATTTCATTTTAGCCTTTGCCTCCAACTCGAAGGCCTGTGTTCGAGTACCAGCTTGGCCACTAAATCACCGGGGCGGGGGGACTTAGGTACATTAGTTAGCTTCTCTAGGCCTCAGTTTTCCTTCTGTAAAATGAGGGTGATAACAATGCTTAAACACTAACAATAATAAACAATTTCAGCCAACTAATTGTTTACTGCATGTGAATCCTTTATTACATGCTAATACAAAGTGTTTTCCATACATTATTACATTAAATCCTCAAAAAGTTGAGTGATGTAAGTATTATGGTTATTCTCACTTTACAGAAGAGAAAGCTGAGACCCAGAAGGTTGGATAACTTGCCCAAGGTCACCAGGTGGAAGATCAAGTCTTTGACTTTTAACCATAATGCTACACAACCTCTAAGATACTGAAAATGTAGCTGACCAGGAGAGGGCAGGGTATAGGGAGCTTTGTCCTGTCTCCTGGCTCACCAAGCCCCAGCTGCTTTTTGAGCTATTCTGCACCTTAAAAGGGGAGCTCCAATTTTACTTGAGAAGTGTCCCTGTGGGGAAATGACCCAAAGTCTCATGAGTCTCTGAAAGGACAACGTAAGGTCAAGGTCATTCATAAGGTCAGGGTCATAGGAATCAGCCTGGCCCTGTGGACATCTGACCTGGACTTTCAAAAGATGGGTCATTTCCTCTGGTCCATATATGGCCAAAGGCAGGCCAGAAATATTTTAAGAATAATAATACTTTAGGTGATGGAGTGAATGAATGAATGAGTCAAGGAGTAGATAAGTGATTAAATCTATGAATGAATGAGTGAGATAGAAGTGAACATATGTTGTCCTGTGGAGCTCCCAGGGCAGCTGGAATACAAGACAAAAACAATATAAACAACTAGACAACAATTATGTGCCGAGAAACGTAGTACCAATGATGTGTCATGTAGGAGTGTCTCTATGGACTGGAGACGTCTAGCCAAACGTGAAGCAGGGCTGATCAGGACCCTGAAGAATGGGCAACACTAGAGACGCTGGAGAAGAGGGGGTAGGCACGCAGGGGGGACACCATGTGCCGGTGGAAGAGCAGAGTGGCCCAAGTGTAGGAGACTCGCTCCCTCTTGCAGACCCACCTAGCACTCACCATTTCTGATGCCTCCATCAACTCTTAGCCAGGATTCACTTGTGGGCGCAGATCTAGGGCATGGATTCTTGGGGGAGAAATCACAAGGAAAGGCTGCGCTTAACTCTAGCTCACAGCTGGGGCAGAGAGGGGGCCAGAGCCATCTATCACAAGCACTCTGGGTCTGACCATCGCAAATGCCAAAACTGGGCACGTCTCCAGGGCTACTCTGAGGGCCTAAATGGCTGCAGCAAACGGGTTTTCCTTTATTGGTTTTGGAGCCAGAGAACTATTCAGGGCAGTCATGACTTATGCTCAGATAAACAAGGCTTCTGCGAATGGGGGCAGAGTCACAGAAAGGACTCTGGAATCTCACAGACCTGGTTTTTACTCCTAGGCCCACCACTACCTTGATATGTGACTGTGGGCAACGAATGTCACCTCTCTAAATGACAGAGGCAGTAAAACATACCTCACAGGGTACTGCAAAGAAATGTGGAATATGCCTGGCATCATGCTTGTCTAGAACAGAGTAGGTACTTGGTAAATGACAGTTTTTATTTTCTGACTTTCCCCCAGTGGACACTTTTGTCATCAGGAACAAATATAGTTGATTTGTTTAAAAATTTAAAACAGCAAAATTGTGTCTGCTTATGGCCTAGGGGAGAAGGAGTATATTGGTAAGAATTTTGCCAGGAAATAAATGGCATCCTCAAATTGGATAGTTTAAGGATAATTTAATAAAATAACTATTTATCAAAGTATGCACAGAGTGCACAAAGAATAGTGCAGTGCCCAGGGAAGGTAGGAGGAGACCTGTTAAGCCTAAAGGGGTGAAAGGAGATAGCAGTTCCCAGAACCCAGAATAAGAGCAGATTGGATAGAGAGAGTCTTGACAGCAGCTGTAACTTTCAGTGGAGGGACCACACAAGGAAGGAGCCAGGGGATTAAATACTACAACCTCTTTCTTCTCCCACCCTCTGATATCCTCTAAGACTCACCATTGGCTGAACCCAATGGAAAACCAGGGACCAAGCGAGCCATTGATAAAGGTTAGCTTTCCAAACCTAGAGCAGAATGGGGAAAGTGGGAGAGTAGATCTGGAGAGTCAAATAGATAGATCTAGCACTAGCAGTTTCCAAATGCCCTGTTGCTAATAAGCTTGAAGACCCCCGTCCCGTAAACATGCTCTTAAGCCCTACTCTGCCACAATCTAGGCTCAGCCGATTGCAATTATAGCCAATGTCCCACACTGCAGAGAGAGGGATGCAGGGATGACAACATTCTGATGAAGGATAAGCTTGGTCTTTTCAGGGACGCAGCCTGGCGTGGGTATGGGACATTGGGGTGCTGCCTGCTCTGAGGGGACGGGTGTGGCCAGATGACGTGTGACAATACTGGTGATGCACTTCACACTGAAGGTGCCCCATGATTGATGAGCCACTTGAGTCCAATAGGGAAATTAAAAGAAATTAAAAAAAGAAAGTTTAATAAATTCTGGCTAGAGTCATGCCGAGAGAGAAGTCCCTCCCACACCATTACTGGCAGTCATTTTTCAGTTTGTATCCAGAGAAGTCACAAATGGATCCACTGCAGCTGTCAGGATGATGGGGCTTTACAAAGTCCTGACACACTCACTCTGGGCGTGGGACAGCCACCAGGTCACAGCCACCAGGCTGGCCCATGCTGGACAGAAGGCAGGGTCGCCATCCCCCAAGATAGAGAAAATGGGCAAGGAGGCGGGGTGCTGGGAAGGTGGTGGAGAAAATGTCACACATTCAGCACACACAGATGTATACATGTGGAGACTAATATGGGGACTCCGACACACACGGGACACACATAAAGACACCAAAGATATACAAACACACATGGAGACATACAGAGACACAAGAGAGACACAGAGGAACACACAACAAGAATACACATGGTCATACAGAGTCCTAGATACAGAGATAAACACTCAAACACATACACGTGGCTCTGAGGACCAAATGGGACAATGACATCAAATGCCAAGTAAGGGGTTTAACAGGGAGGGGACCCACTCTCTATTGGTTCCCTAAAACCAGAAAGGCAGAGAAGCCCATGAACAACATAATGAACTATATTTTAAACAAAAGAATGTCTAGTGGTTCTAAGCGACTATTCCAGGACAGGCACTTGTTGAGTCACAGCCCATTAAGCGAGGGTCCAGCCCAGAGTGGGACCACACAACTCCCTGACCCCATCCCCCAATTCTGTTTCCAGGCACAGCATTCAGTCTTTTGTGATCAAGCCTCTTAACCCCACCATATCTCATCTCCGCTGTTCCTCTTCCCAATATTTCAGCTCCAGTCCTAGTTTGCCTGCTTCACTAGACGTGCATGCTGTTCCTGCCACCCAGGCTTCAGCCTTGCCACCCCTTCCACTGAGGGCACCTACCTTCTCCCTCTGCCTCCCCAAATCACAGCCCTCCTTTCACCACTTGAGTCCTGCTTATCTAGGAAGCCCTTCCTGACACTGGTCCTGCTCTATAAAGTTATGAGTTTTCCCATCCTTCCTTCATACCTGAGGCTCAGAAAGGTGAAGTGAACTTGCCCCGGATCATACGTCTCAAAAGTGGCGGAGCTGGAATTTGGACCCAGGTCTCTCTGAATCCAAAGCCCAGTCTCTTTCTACTACACTCTCAAAGGCTTGAGAGAGCAGGGGTTACATTTCATGCACATTTAAATGGTTTCCAGTGTTTAATTATTAGAAGCGATGCTGCAATAAACGTCTTCAAGTTTTAGATCCTGTCTTTAGCATGAATTCTCAGGAGTGAAATAAATGGTCAAGGTGTGTCTTAGTCTGTTTGGGCTGCTGTAATAAGATACCACAGACTGGGTAGCTTATAAGCAACAGAAATTTATTTCACACAATTCTGGTGTCTGGAAGTCTGAAATGAGAGTGCCCGTATGGTCAGGGGAGGGCTCTCTCCCAAATTGCAGACTTCTCATCGTGTCTTCACATGGTGGAAAGGAAAGGAGCAAGGGAGCTCTGTGGGGTCTCTTTTATAAGAGCACTAATCCCATTCATGAGACCTCCACCCTCACGACCTAATCGCCTCCCCAAGGCCCCACCTTCTAATATCATCACATTGGCCTTTAGGATTTCAACATAAGAATTTAGGGGGGACACAAACATTCAGACCGTAGCAAGGTGTATGAGTGTTCATTCATCCAACAGATATTTCTCATCACTGCCCCGGCTACGACTCTGGTCCATGCCATCATTACTGTGTACCTGGATATCTGCAGAGACCTCTTAACTGGACACACTACCTCCCCACTTTCTCCTGTGATAACTGAGATTTGGTCCCAATTCCCCACCCCTTCCTGCAGCCACGCCCTTGCTAAGGCTGCATCATGGATGGAATGGATGTCCCTGCCCCTTAAGTTTGGCCTTGGCCGTTGACTTGCTTTAGCCAGTGGAATAGAACAGACGTGGGCCAGTTCCAAGCCTAAGACTCACCATCTTGTGCCTGTGGCATTGCCATGAGAACAAGATTCAACTCACCCATGCTCCTGGGAGAAGGATGAGAGACATGTGGATCAGAGCCACTCCAACTGCACACTTGTGAGAATAAATGGTCATTGTGTTAAGCCACTGAATTTTGGGGTGGTTTGTTATGCAGCATTGTTGTGGCAATAGCTGACAAATATATCCCCTTCTAATCTACCTTCCACACACTGCCAGAGTTATCTTTTTAATCCTTTCTTTTACAATTTGTGCTATAACCTTTACCATTAATCTGCCTACCCACACCAAAGCCTTGCTACTTCATGCCACAGGACCCCAGGAATGAACTGAGAGTGCAGAAGAGGAGGTGGCTGATCTGACCACAGTATGCCCAGATCTCTTCCAAGTTCATTAGGGTTGACCAAGGCCAACGTAGCCCACAAAGAGGAAGTGGAAGAAGTCTGAAACCCTTACTGGAAGGGAAAGAGGATGCGCCAGTCCCTAGCACTTGCCAGATCTCATTTAACCCTCCCAAATATCTCACCGTGGGCTTCACCATCCCCATTGACGCAGGAGAAAACAGAGGCTCAGAGAGGTGAAGTGACTTGCCCAGATTTGTAAGGTGAGAACATGGCAGTATTGGGATTGGAACCCTGGCCAGTCTGTTGCCAAAGTAGTTCCTGTCCTCCGTGCCTTGGCTGGACTGACCCTGGGTTGTCAGATGGGCCCTTTCCCAGTGACCACCCCCTCTGCTTCTGGTTGGCCCACAGATATGGCTAATTACTGGCTGCATGACCTCAGGCAGGTGACATCACCTCTCTGGGCCACTATCTTGTAACCTCTGTGAGGTCAGGGACTTCCTTTTGTTAACTTCTCTGTCCCTTCACTTGAAACAGCCTGGTACTTAATAGGTGCTCACTGAATGAAAGAGTAGGTCTGTTTGCCTGTCTGTTCGTCAGAACCATAGGGTGTCTTCCGCTAAGCACTGGACAAGATGGTGCTTGAATTTGGAGGAGACTTTGATAGCCCTTAAGTGCAGGGAGCCCTGGGAGTCAGAATGGCCTGATTCCAGCCCAACTGCATCCCAGGAAAGGTGACTTATTTGCTCTCAGTTTCTCCTCTATCAAACGGACCTGATTGTAGTGCCTACCACAGGGATTTGGCGGGGGATCAACTGGGGTACATGTGTGAAGCCTCTGGTCATTGCACAATCAGTGCTCACTAAATGGGTCATTGCTATCTGGACTAATGGTAAATATTTAGGCTAACGCACCAGCAGAAGAGGTGACTGGCCAGAAGCTTCAAATGCCCCTGGAGGGGAAGGCCTGTGTCTCCATCCAGGCCTTGCCTGTCACAGGGGGCAGTATGAGCAGCCAAGTGTCCTACTCTGAGTAGATGGGATGGGGGATAGGATGAGAAGGAGATTTCTGGTGGTTTTATTCCGCCCTGATGAAGTACCTGCTGAGCTCGAGCTGTCCTTGGGAAGGAGGGAGGCAGAGGTGGCAGGCACTTACAATGAGCAGAGAGCACATCCAGGCAGGGCCCCCACTGATCATCTGGCTCCCGGCTCCCTCCAGCACCAAGGGAGGAGGGAGGGGGTGTCTGTGTGTCCCCTGGAACTGCACACACGTGTTCAGGTGTCAGCATGACCTGGAGTGGAGGTGGCAAGGAAGACGGCCAGGGTGCTCCCCGACCTGTGCGCAGCCGTGAGGAAAGGCAGGGTTAGCACACAAGGAATGCCGGGTGAGGTCCAGGCACTTCCCAGCCATGATCCCCTTTAATCTTTACAACCATCCTGTAAGGTGGGCATCTTAGCCCTATAGAGATTGAAGGTCCGACTGGGACAGTGACTCGCCCAAGGTCACACAGCTGGCATAAAGCGTATGATTTCCAGTCTAAAAGTCAAAGATGCAAAAATTGTGACTTTCTAGACTGGAACTTCGTTTCTATCCCAAGCTCCCTTTTGGCCAAGAAATGGAAACTTAACTTGGTCATTTCAGGGTCTCCCTGCTCCTACTACTCAGTCTCCATCTGAGCTGTTTTCTATTGTTATATAAGGAATCACCCCAAAACTTATTCGCTTAAAGCACTAGCAATCTGTTGTTCTCTTGGGTGTGCTGGGGCTGACTAACGGTGGTTCTTGCTCAGGGTCTCCTGGGCTGTTGCGGTCACACAGGGGCTGAGGTGGGGGCATCTTGCAGTCTTCCTCGGTCAGTAGCTGGTGCTGGCTGTTGGTTGGGGCCTTAGCTGGGGCTGTGGCCTGGCACACCTGCACACGGGCTCCCTCACAGCATGGTGGCTGGGTTCCAAGAGCAAGTGACCCAAAAGAACCAGGCCAAAGTTGCATCACCTTTTACAATGGCCTTGGAAGTCACATGGCATCCTTGTGCTGTAGTCACATGACACAGTCAAGGGGAGGGAACATAAGCCCCACTTCTCCATGAAAGAAGCGTCAGTATTTCTTTGCAGTATGAACCTGTGGCATGGGACAGCTTGGGGCCATCTTGCAAATCCAATCTGCCATACTATCTCTCCCCTGCGTGGGACTTATTCCCGCATGCTCTACAGTCACTGGTCCACACGGTCTGTGAGCCCTGGGCTCTCACTGCAACATCTTCTTGCTTGTGCCCCTTGGGCTACACCCATGTCTCTTGGATCATTTTGCTGCTTCTCACAGCAAACTGGAGCACCCAGCAACCTCATAAGGCCACGTCAGAACCCACCCCACCCTACCCCACCCCTTTTTCTTCCACTCCCCCACCAGGCTGGAAAGAATGGGACATACATGGGGCCTATAGCAGTGAGAGTCCAGACAGGAAACAGAGGGCTCGGCATATAGCAAGTGCTCAGTACATTTTAGCTTCTGTTCATGGGATCATGATAAATTACTGTGGGAGCACAGGGTAGAGAGAAACTCCTGTTGGAAGTGTGGGAGTAGTTAGGAAAAGCCTAACAGAGGAGGAAACGTAGGTTGGATTTTATCAGCTGGGGAAATGAGAGGAGGGATAGTCAAGGGACAGAGGACTGAAAGTGCAAAAGCTGTGGGGTGTGAGGATGCACAGAGCACACCAGCATGAGCTGGGCTGGGGAGGAGCCCAAGCCTGCAGACAGGCTGGTTTGGAAGGCCCTACATGCCAAGCCATTGCAGGTATGTGAGCACAAAGCAGGGAAGGAAGGCAAGCTGAAAAAGCGGCTCTTTGGGCAGGTCCACTTTGATCCCGTGCCCTGCCACCCCTCCCACCCTCCCAGGGTAGGTGTTCACAGCTCTACGACCTTGGTGAAATGAAGCAGATAGGCACTCTTCCTTCAGGCAGGGCGGGTGGACAACACAGGCTGTTCTCAGTGCCTTCCCAGGTTGGCTGAGTCAACGAGAGGCTTTGCCAAGAGGTAGCGGAGCATGTAATAATTCTCATTGTTTCTGCTAGGAGCACTGTGTTTAATTTAGATCACTTTATTGTTTGGCAAAGGAGGAAACCGCAGCCCTGGGGATTGATATAAAAGGCACGTCTATTCAGTTTCCAACAGAGCCCCACCATCTACGCTCTACAACCCCCCTGCCTGTCACTACCTCCTCCCACTCTCTGTACTGTCTGCAGACTGGGGCTCTTCAGACTCCCTCAGATTCTGACTCAGTAGGTCCAGTGTGGGCCCCAGGTGGTTCTGATGTAGGTGACTCAGGAACATACTTGAGAAACCCTGATAAAGAGGTGGGTTAGGATGAGATTACGAAGGACCTGAATGTCACTTAAAGAAGTTCAAACAACTCTAGACTACTAGCTTTGTACTGGCTGGATGGGGGGCAAGAGTTCGCTTGAAAGAGGAGTTTGAAATCACAGATGACCAGCCCCAGGGTTTATCTTGACAAAACACATTTGCTCTTCCAACAAGTGTTCATCAACAGATGCTCAGGGCCCGGCCTTGTTCTGAGGAACTTGAGGGGAACAGACATGGAAATAGGAACCTGAATTGTGACAGAGAGCTGCTTATAATGCTGCCACAGCCCGGGGAAATGCCAGGATTAACTCCACTTCCCAGAGATGGGGTCTTTTGGGCTGGGCCTTGAGCTATAAATGGGAAGATCACCAGGAAGCCATCAGAGAGTGAGGATGGGGTAGAGGGAGGCAGTTTGGATTTTATTCTTTTCCCACAGGGTCTGGTTTATCCCAGTATGGTGACCCTGGTTTCTCTTGGTTTCCTTCACCGTACCCCTCTCCCTCCACGCACATCCCAAGGCGTGTTGCCTTGAGTCACCTGGCAAAAAGGAATGTCAGGGAGACAGCCTTCCTCATTGTCCCACAATTCAGCGTTCCAGTACTGCAGAGGCCTGTGAAGGGACTTCTTTTCTTCCTTGGGCGTTACAAATTTTCCCCCATCTCTGGCTCTATTATTCTCACATTTAATTAATGTTCCACTTGACTAATAAGACATAACAGAAGCAGCTGGGGTGGCCTGAAGGCTGGGATAATTGTACATCTTGAGAAGGAGGGGAGAGTTTTCAGGGGCTAGAGCCTTGGAGTGGGGAAGTTTAGATGTGGGGTTGGGGAGCCTCAGCCACACGGCTGGGGAGAAACCCAGCAGGGTGAGCCCAGCCCACTCTGCACCTATGCCCTGGCTGTCCCTTTGTTAGGGGCTGTTTTCCCTCCTCTTTAGGTCCCACCATCTCAGTGGTCTCCTCATCCTCCCACCTCATAACTGAGGTGGGAGTAGTGGTTCTCATAAGTGAGCAGGGGTCAGAGACACCCAGAGTGTGTGCATAAAAATGCAGGCTCCTGGCCCTGCTCTAGGAAGCTGGTGGGTGGAAACCCAGGAATCTGCATTTGGCTGCTGGGCCAAGTGCTTCTGATACAGGCTTGAACAAAGTTTGGAAAATCATGATTCGGACAATAAACTCCATTCTCCTCCTTCGTAAAAGGGGAATGATCATAATACCACTCCATGGCCCATTGTAAGGATGGGGGTCAGGCCTGGCTACTGTTAGTGTTCAGCGAACGTTAACTGCCACCGTCATTGTCATTGGTTCTGCAAGACCATGTCTGTCTGGCCCCTGCTGGCCCCAACGCAGGGCACTGTGTTTGTCTCCAAGTGAGTGATCAAGAGTGTTTGGAGTGTGGTTTTCTTCGGGCAGCTCCAGGAGGCAGAGTGGGAGGGAAGAAGCTGAAAGTCATTACCATACCCTCCTATACTGTTTGAATGCTTTAATGTGAACCTGATCAATAATATCTGTTATCATTTTAAGAACATGTTTAATTTTGTATTAATTTGTTAAATGACTGAAATAGCCTTCCTGAGGCTTGGATAGAGAATGTGTTCTCTTCATAAGGCTTTTTAATTAAGGACGGAGAGTACAGAATCTAATTCAACGCAGCCTATGGCCGCTGGGCACCAGCATCCCCTGGGAGTTTCTTTCAATGCAGGTTCCCGAGCTCCACCCTAGACCTCCTGGGTCAGAATTTCTGGGGCTGGCACTAACAAGCTCCGCAGCCATTGTGTTGCAGGTGGTCTATGCCCACAAACACTGGGAGAAAGGCTGCCTCAGGATTGGAAGCAGGTATCGGGTACCTTAAGGACAGAGACTTGGCATCCTCTTCCTCTTTTGTTCCTGCCCCAGCCCCCAACCCCAGTCCAAGCACTTGGGAGCTCAGAAAAGACTGATTGACAGATTAAAATTGCACTGAGGCCCAGAGAGGGGCAGTGGCCTCCCTGAAGCCACACAGCAAGTGAATGGAAGATAGCAGAGGGGGCTGGTTAAGAGCCTAGGCTTGGAGCCAGACATTATATATATGTATGTATGTATGTATGTATATGTATATATATATATATATCCCTTTCCTTGATCAGCTGTGTGGCCCTGGGCAAGTGCCTTCACGTCCCACAGTCCAATTGGCCCATTTAAAAAATAGGGCCATTCATCCCTATCAGAGAGTTGGAGTGAAATATAGTAGGTATGAAAAGGAGGTTTGTACCACACCTGGCTCCTGCTAACTTGCAATACATGGAAGCTGCTATTATTATCAATACCATAAATATCAACATCCTTATCACGGAGAAGCCACACAGCAGGGGCTAAATAAACACGCAGGCCCTGGAACCACTGACCCTACTTATTATCTGAGTGAACCTGAACAAGTCACCACTTCTCTGGGCCTCGGTTGCCCCATCTGTAAAATGGGGACACGGATAGTAACCATGCCTACCTCATAGAACTGTTGTGAGTTGTTGTTTGTTAAGCCCTTAGGATAACACCTGGCACAGACTGAACCATATGTGAATTCTGGCTGTTATTATCAGCAGCTTGGACAAGAAGCCTGCTGCATGCCGGCGGGGAGGCGTGCCTGGTTGCTTCGCTCCTCATCCGCAATCCCTCTGGAAGTCCCTATAAAAGCTGTCTCTATAATGAATGTACCTCTCAGCCAAGCACGGCTGTGACCACCACACGGCTCTGACGAGCGAGGCCTTGGCGGCAGCACCAGCATCTATACAATTAAGCGGCTCCACGGTGCTGGGGAGGAGGATGACAGCTGACAGACTGGTATTGATTTCCTGGTGGGACCACAGCCCAGGCCAGACAAGGGCCTCTCTTGAGATGGGAGACAGTCTACAGGGCTGAAGCCAGGGGTAGGGGGCTGGGGCTGAAACCTCCTAGGCTACAGTATCCTGGAGCCCTGGACAAAGAAGTCCCCTTCCCTCCAGAATGGCCACATGCGTGCCCATGTTTCATGATCATGTTAGTGTGACACAGGAGCTCACACTTAATAAGCAGTTAGAGAACATCATTTAATGTTCAACCATAGGTGCAATGATGATCCATTTTAAAGACAAGGAACCGAGGCCCAGAGAAGCAGAGGAACTGATACAAGGTCACTCAGTACTGATACAAGCCCAGGTTTGTCTGATTCCAAAATCTTTCTCTTAACCACCACCATATTACCTCCCTTCTATTACTTGGTCTTTGCTTGGCCTCAGTTTCCCCATCTGCAAAATGGTCATGGAGGATTAGATGGCCTTAAAGGACTCATTCTGCATTTTTGTTTGTGATGAATTAACTCTTCTGGGGTTTTTTGGAGTCAGCCAGGAAGGATGAGTAGGGACCAATTCGTGAGCTGAGAATGAACCCTGCTACTTCTCAGAATCTGTCACACCCACCATGGCCTAAATAATAATTAATAATAAGCTAACATTTCTGAAGCTCTTACCTGTGTCAGGTGATGTCCTAAGAATACAAATTATTTTAATCCTTACCTCTCCCTAAATTAGGCACTCTATAATTTTTATTTTCCAAGTGAGAAAATTGAGGCATAGGGAGGTTGAACAACTTGCCTGTCTAGAGGCTGTGGGGACCCCACCCAGCTCCCCTTTACTGGTTAATGCACCCATCTACCAGCTACTATAAGTGTTGGCTGCTAAAGAACACTGTTGCCCCCTTCTCCTGACAATTGTCCTTGACCAATGGGAACCAAATCACCCCAAAAGCCCTCTCCACTGGGGACCACACTTGAGCAATGATTGTCTGAAGTATATGTACAAAAGCCTGGCCCACCACCACAAGGAGCCTGTTATGGGTTGAACTGTGTTCCCCCATAAAGATATGTTGAAGTACTAAGCCCCAGTATTTCAGAATGTGACCTTATTTGGAAATAGGGTCATTGCAGATGTAATTAGTTAAGGTGAAGTCATACTGGAACAAGGCGCACCCTTAATGCAATATAACTGGTGTCCTTCCTTATAAGAGGGGAGAAGAGACACACAGACTGAGATGTACAGGGAGAGGGATGGCCATGTGACATTGGAGGCAGACATTGGAGTGACGTATCTACAAACCAAAGAATGCCAAGGATTGCTGGCTACCACCAGAATCCAGAAGAGGCAAGAAAGGATCCCTGCCCCCACGCTGCCACACACACACACACACACACACACACACACACACACACACACTTACAGAGAGTATGACTCTACTCACAATCCTAGAGAGGTCTTCGTGGGCCACCCAAATTAAAATGGCAGCCCCACCACTCACTATCCCCTTACCCAACTTTATTTTTCTTCACAGGGCCTATCACTACTTACGCTGTTTATTGCCACTGGCAAGACTTCTTGGTCCTAGCTCAATTGTTATCTTCATCCTGAATAATAAACATGCATTAAGCACCTGCTGGATACAAGGCCTTCCTGATGGCTAGAGATATGATCAGATAACAATACTTGTGTCCTTGAATTACTTTCACAACTCTGTGTATGTATCTAGCTCCCTACTGGAATACACAGCAAGGACTCAATACATGCTCTCTGTGGGACATGAGGCTTCATGTTGCTGTAGTTAGCTGAGTTTCTTCCCCTTCAGAAGTTCTTATTCCTTGGCCACTTCTCTTCATTGTCTGCCTTCTTAAAAGACAGAAGACACAGAAATTGCCAGAGAAGTAGGTCATGTGAGTTCTGGGAAGTTCTGGTAATTGATAGTCCTGGATCTGATTTCTAACTCTGTCCTTTGCTGGCTGTAGTAAAGACATCTGTTTTAGTTATCAATTCCTGAGTAATAAATCCCCTAAACTTCTTGGCTTAAAACAAAAATGGTTATTTTATTATTATCTCCCTAGGCTCAGCGGGGGGGAGGGGGGGTCTTGCTTGCGGTTTCTCATGTAGTTGCTGAGAGCTTGAGTTATTCCAAAAGCTTCCTTACTCGTACATATACTCATATGTGTGCTGGTTGTTGTTGGCTGTTGCCTGAGACGTCAGCTGGAGCTGTCAGCTGGAAAACCCACACGTGTCTTTTCCATGTGGCTTGAGCTTCCTTACAACATGGAGACTGAGTTCTAAGGACGAGAGAACCAGGTGACAACTGTGTCACCTTCTATGACCTAGCCTCAGAAATCACACAGAAGACCTTATGCTGTAGTCACATGTCAACCCTGATTCAAGGGGAGAAAAGAGACCCCACCTCTCAATGGGAGGGCTGTGTATGTATGTCACACCGCAAGAAGAACACATAGAATGGGAGATGTAGTTGTAGCCACTTTGGAAAAATATAATCTGCCACAATGGCTTTAGGGGCTATGCTGTAGAGAGAAATGTGTGTGTGTTTTTTTAAATGTGAGGGGTGATGGGGTCTCTGGCCCCCTTGGAGATGAGTGTCCCCTTCTAAAAACATTCAAATTCAGATTAGAGAAGCCACAATATCCACTAAATAAAACGAGTCTATGTCTGGCCTTAGCTGAAGGGCCATGGGTTTGCAACTCCTGCCCAGGTAACTCTCCATAGGAAAGGGAATTCTCACCTCCTGAGCAACTTCCGCATGCCAGGAACTGTGCTCGACCCCTTACGTGTGCCGCAGTAATGGCGGTGTACATTTCACAGCTGAGGAAACTGAGGTGCTCAACGGAAGGCCTTGCCCAGAGTCAGAGACTTAGGAAGGGGTAACGCCAGGCTTCAGCCCCAGTGGGTCTTACCCTGAGGGGTCCACGTTTCTGGGCTGAGAACTGAGAGGATGGAGGGTGCCGACTGTGAAGTGTGGTGCACACATTGGGTGTGATTTGACGCTAAGATTGCGGGAGAAGGTCCAGGAGATGGCCAGGAGATTTTTTGCGGATGGAGAGACAAAAAGCAGATATGGGGCTGCAGGGTGGGATGAGGGTGGGAGACCTTCCCTGGGACCCCAGGAGAAGCTTTGGAAAGTCATAACTAGAGGGACAGGCTGCATAGGTAGGCGAGGGGTCTGGACCAACAGGATATGAGCAAGACAGGGCGGCTCCTGAGGAAATAAAAAACCTAGAGATGGAACTGATTGTAGGGAAATGAAGGATGATGTGGCAATTAATGGCAAAGAGACAGTCACTATTGAAGTGGCAGGGGCTGGGGGTTGAGAATCCCTGGGTGCGGTGCTTGTCCCAGTCCCTGGAGAGGGACGGTGATGCCACCATGCTCCTGAAGCTGCTGTCACAGAGAATAAAGGTTTGTTTGCGGCCTCTGTTCCTCTGTCCAAGTTCTTCCACATGGACACCACTGTCTCCCACCTTGAGGCCTTCAGCAGCCTCCTTGCTGGCCTCCCTGTCGCTGTCCCCAACAGCCAGAGTGTCCTTGTAAAGCAGATCCTGTCACTCTCTGCTGAAAACCCTCCAGTGTGGTTTCTGGTTGCTCTTCGAACAACATGCAGACTCCCACGACCCTGTTCTAATCTTCTGTGTGGATTTTCTACCAGCTGGAATCTTCTCACTTGCTTACTTGTTTAGTGGTTATTGTCTGTCTGTCTTGCCAACCTCCAGGACAAGGTTGGCTTGGTCACAGGTGTAACCCCTGGCACATAGCAGGTTCTCAATATTTGCTGACTGCTCCTCTTGCAGTCTTTCTGTCTCTGAAAAGACAACTCTATCCTAACAGTGACTTAGGCAAAAAAAACCTTTGCGGTCACTCTTGACTCCTCCCTTTCACATCCCACGACCAGTCTATCAGCAAATCCTATTGACTCATGCTTCAAAATGTACTTAGAATCTCACCTTTTCCCCACCATCACCCTGGTCCAGCCACCGCCACCTCTAGCCTGGTCAACTGCAACAGCCTCCCTCTGGTCTCCCTGCTTCCATCCTTGCCCGCTACGATCTATATTTCCTGTCTGGCTGCTAGGAAAGTCTTCTCAGAACACTCCAGTGGCTTTTTGTGTTAGGGAGACTAAAAGCCAGAGTCCTTACGGTGGCCCACAAGGCCCTCTACCACCTGCCTCTGTCTCCTCTACTCCTCCGACCGCCTTCCTACTGCTGTCTCCTTCCCTGAGAGCCATGAAGACTTGTGTTGTTCCTTGAAAACACCAACCTTGTTCCATGTCTCAGGGTCTTTGCACTCGCTTTCCCTCTGCCTGGAATGCTCATTCCTAGATCTCTGTTTGGCTCACTCCTCACCTCCTTCCTGACCATGCTGTATGGAATATCACACATGCACGCACCGCGGCACCAATCACCCTTCTCTTCTCTTGCTTTATTTTTCTTCACAGCATTTAATCATCACTGGAAACATTATGTATTTAGTTGTCTCCTTGTTTTTATCCATCTGTCTTATCAGATTATAAACACAGGAAGGCAAAGACATTATCTCTTGTTCATTGCTATGCCCTCAGCTTCTGGCACAGCAACTGGCCCGTGGTAGATGTCATTAACGAGTTATTGAATGAATGAGATCAGGCTGCAGGGATCTAACTAAGGTGCATTGGAGGTCTGGCCAGTATCAAAGTTGTAGACATGGCTTTAAAACAATCATTTATACATTTACATTTTTTTTAATTAAAATTTATTGGGGTAACAATGCTTAGTAAAATTACGAAAGTTTCAAGTGCACAATTCTGTAATACATTATCTATATATCACATTGTGTGTTCACCACCCAGAGTTAGTTCTCCTTCCATCACCATATATTTGACCCCCTTTACCCTCTTCTACTATCCCTCCTCACCCTTACCCTCTGGTATCTACTAAACTATTATCTGTGTCTGTGAGTTTTTGTTTCTTTATTTGTTTGTCTTGCTCTTTTGTTGCTTTCACTTTTATATCCCACGTATCAGTGAAGTTATATGGTTCTCGACTTTTTCTGTCTGACTTATTTTGCTTAGGATAATAATCTCAAGATCTATCCATGTTGTCACACATGTCCCTATATCATCTTTTCTTACCGCCGAATAGTATTCCATTGTGTATATATATCACATCTTCTTTATCCAATCATCTATCGAAGGACACTTTGGTTGTTTCCAACGTGTTTTAGCCACCGTAAATAAAGCTGCAATGAACATTGGTGCACATATATCTTTATGGATAAATGTTTTCATATTTTGGGGGTATATACCCAGGAGAGGGATTGCTGAGTCATATGGTAATTCTATTCTTAATTTTTTAAGGGACCTCCACACTGCCTTCCATAGCGGCTGTACCACTCTGTATTCCCACCAACAATGTATGAGGGTTCCTTTTTCTCCACAGACTCTCCAACACTTGTCATTATTTGTCTTGTTGATAGCCATTCTAACAGGTATGAGGTGATATCTCATTGTGGTTTTTATTTGCATTGCTCTGATTAGCGATGTTGAGCATCTTTTCATATGTCTATTGGCCACCTGTATGTTCTTTTTGGAGAAATGTCTATTCAAGTCCTCTGCTCATTTTTTAATTGGATTGTTTTTCTTTTTGTTGTTGACTTGTATGAATTCCTTATATTTTTTGGGTATATCGGAGGCATATCTTCTCCCTTTTGGTTGGTTGCCTCTTTGTTTTGTCATACAACCATATTTAATAGGCAAAACAAACAGATAACAAAAATAAACCTCATGCCTCGCCCTTCCCTAATCCACAATTTCTGATTTACCATCCTTCAGGTGAGAACCTGGTATACAGACCCCTCTTCTTTTTGTCTGCCCAGCAACCATTGTCCCATCTTCTGAAAAGACCACCTTGCTTTTCCTTTGGAGTCCACCCTCTCCCTCAGTATCAGTCCAGGGGAGTTGGGTGGACAGATCCACCCCTCATGCCAGAGGCAGCCTATAGCTCAGACCATGTCAACCAGAATTGCACCAATTAGTTTCTGGGTGGGCATATGACACGGCTAATCAGAGTAATGCCCAGGATGTCTGGGGGAATTATTATGAATGAAGTTCTCTCCTTGCGTGGTGGTTGCTATGATGTTTTAGGGGGTCTGCCTGGAGCTCCTGCAGCCATCTTGCCACCAGGAGTAGGAAGCTTGCCTGAGACTGGAGTCACCACAGAGAGAGGCAGAGCCAAGAGATGGAGAGAGGCAAGGGCACGATGATGTCATCTGAGTCCCTTGATATGGCCATGCCTAGAGGCATCTTTCTCCTCTACTTTTTAGTTATGTGAGAAAATGTTTTCCTCTTTTGCTTAAGTCAATTTGAGGTAGGTTTCTGTCACTTGTATCCATGAATCATGATGAAAACAATGGCTTGAAGACTTTCAGAATTTCTAACATTGTCGTACTGCTTTAAGCCAGGCTACACCGCCTGTGCAAACTCATTCCTCCCTCCATACCTCCCTCCTGGAAAGCGCTTCTCCTTTACTGTCCAAATCCTGCCTGTCTTTAAGGCCTAGCTTGAAAGGCTCCTTTTCCAGAAGCCTTCTCTAATCACACACACTATGACCTCTCCCCCTCTGGCCTCCCCTCAGTTGTTGGACATAGGGTCGGGCACAGCTCCTCCTTCCTCCACCTTCTTTTAGCTTCCTGCCCTTCCTTACCTCCAGGACCCCCTAAGCCACCCCTCATCCCCTAGGTTTCAAGCAGAGATCCTGGGACTGGAAGACTCAGGTCAACTTTGCTGCTCTGCTTCCCCCTGGTGGTAAAAGTCAGAAGTGCACTTAAAGTCGTGGCCCTCATGAAGTCAGACGCTTGGGAGGGGCAAATGCTAAGTCTAGCCTAGGGATAACCACATCCAGCGTCCTATATTTTTATTTGCTAAATGTGGCAACCCTACTCCCACCTCCTGAAATCCTTTTCATAGACGTTTAGATTTTTCAGACAGGCCTTTGGAGTTACGTAGGCTGAGTCCCCGATGGAGACAGGAAACCTCTAAAGAAGTTGTTGGCCTCACCTTTGCCCATCCAATCACAGCCATGAGGGAAGACGTACTCATTTCTCAAAAGACACTAGAAAGCTGGGTTTTAGATGAAATTTCCTGATTTTTACAGGTTGGCAACTAATTCAAAGTTCATATATCACTATGCAGGTCAAACAAAACATGTCTGGGGGCCAGATTTGTCAGAAAAGCAACAGTCAGTTTTTTTATCTCTGGAGCTAACTCTCCTGTTTTATAGACAAAGAAACTGAGGCCCAGAGAGGAATGGGGCTGCTCCATCACAACGTTGGTAAGTGGCGTTTTAGGGCCAAACACCAGGTCTCTGGGATCCCAACCCAGTGCTTTGCACAGCCCTTTTGAGCTTCTTCAGCTTCCATTTTCTCCAGCGCAAATTCCCACTGCAGCTTCACCCTCCCGCTCCTCTGCCCCCAACCCAGAAATCAGCCCCTCCCACTGTATCCTCAGTTAGCCCCTCACCATCCTCTTCCTCAATCTACTCCCCTTCACAGGCTCCTTCTCTCAGACCCTCTACAGACTCAGGCCTCCCCAATCCTAAAATCAGCATCCCCTGAAGTCTCTTACCCTGTTCACAATTTTCAACAATGATCCCAACAAACTAGTTCATGCTCATAGCAGCTGATAGC
Source organism: Rhinolophus sinicus (assembly GCF_036562045.2). NCBI lineage: Eukaryota > Metazoa > Chordata > Mammalia > Chiroptera > Rhinolophidae > Rhinolophus > Rhinolophus sinicus. The sequence goes on from NC_133759.1 coordinate 40,580,165, forward strand.
CTAGTGGCAAAGAGAAATCACTATAATTGGGGAAGCCAAAGGAGCTGTGGGGGCACCAAAAAGGGAGGCAGAAATCATGGAAGCCTTCCTGGAGGAGGGGATATCTGTACCTAGTGTTGGAGAAGGAACTGGAGTATTCCAGATGAACAGTGGGATGGGGAGTGGTGTGAAGATAGAGGAGAAACAGGGACAGAGTCTGTGTGAGCAGAGGGGTATCTACGTTGGGGAGGGTTACAGGTTAAATTGCGTCCCCTCCCCCCAAATTAATATGTTGCTGTCTTAAGCCCCCGTACCACAGAATGTGACCTGATTTGGATACAGGATCATTGCAGATGTATCTTTTGACCACTTCCTCCAATTCCCCACCCCCACATCTGCATCTGGTAACCACAAATCTGATCTCTTTTTCTATGAATTTTTTTTTTAGATTCCCATATAAGTGAGTTCATATTTGTCATACTGTCTGACTTATTTCACTTAGCATAATGCCCTCAAGTTCCATCCATGTTGTCGCAAATGGCAGGATTTCCTTCTTTTATGGCTGTATAGTATTCCATCATATATATATGATATATAGTTTTGCATTATATATAAATATATCTCACAGTCTCTTTATCCATTTATCCATCCATGGACACTTTCCATGTTTTGGTTATTGGAATTAATACTGCAATGAACATAGGGGTGAAGATATTTCTTCAACAGTGATTTCATTTCCTTCATATATATACTCAGAATTGGGATTGCTGGATCATATGGTAATTCAATTTTTAATTTTTTGAGAACCTTCCATACTGTTTTCCATAGTGGCTGCACCAATTTACATTCCCACTAAAAGAGCACAAGGGTTGCCTTTCTCCACATTCTCGCCAGGCATTTGTTATCTCTTGTCTTTTTGATGATCCATATTTTAAAATGTACAGTCAGTGGCATTAGGTATATTCACAAGGTTGGGTAGTCATCACCACTGTCTATTTCCAGAAATTTTCATCATTCCAAACAAAAACTCCATATTCATTAAGCAATGACCCTTCATTCTCTCTCCTTACCTGTCCCTGGTAACCTTCAATGTACTTTTAGTTGTTTTTAAGGCTGAATAATATTCCCTTGTCTGTAGATATCACATTTTGTTTATCCAGTCATCTGTTGATGGACATGTAGGTTGTTTCTTCTTTTCATTATGGTGAATAAAGCTACTATGAACACTGATATAGGTATCTGCTTGATTCCCTGTTTTCAGTTCTTTCAGGTATATGCCCAGAAGCGGAACTGCCGGATCATGTGGTAACTATATTTACCAATTTGAGGATCACCAAACTGTTTTCAACAGCAGCTACACCATCTTACATTCCCACCAGCTATGGGTTCCAATTTTCCACATTCTCACCAACACTTGTTCTTTTTTCTCTCTTTTGGATAATAGCCATCCTGTGGGTGTGAAGCGGTATCTCATTGTGGTTTTGATTTGCATTTCTCTAATGACTAATGGTGTTGTTCATCTTTTCATGTGCTTGCTGGCCATTTATAGATCCTCTTTGGATAAATGTTCTGAGAGGAATCTTTTCTAGTTGAGAGATGATGTCAACAGTCAGAGTAGGGAAAGTAGTGTGAAATGGTCAGATTCTGGATAGCTTTCAAAGATGGAGCAGACAGGGTTTTCCTGTGGACTAGACGTGGGGCATGGGAGAAAGAGAAGGCGCTGTCTGTGCTCGTGTTGGAGAAGGAATACACGCCCCCTCCTCCAGGACTTCTTCAGGAGGACTCGGTGTTTTGGGCGGGAGCAACTGCTGAGATGGGGAAGGCTGCCGGGGAAGCAGGCTTAAAGAGAGGGGGAGGAGTTTGGTTGGGTTCTGAGAGCCCAGGACCGGGGAATGGAAGCTTTGGGAGGGATTTAATGCTTCATAAAAGCGGGTAGAGGGAGAAGAGAGATTTCCTATCGTTTACTACCAAGTTGCTTGTCAGAATCCTCTATTGTCACTGCTTCATTTTATTAATTCCTGACCAGCTGGGATGCCCCCCAGCCCATTCCTTACTCGTTCCGGAGGCTGCAGATCCACCTATCGCCAGTAGATGGGAGTGTAGGGCCAGAAATAGCTAGAACCCTGTAACTGGGTGGGCTAGGAACACAGTCGAGTAATTGAAGTTTTCAAATAGTCGAATTGGTAGAAGTACAGTTCTAGAATATGAGCGCCAACACATTTGAAAATTCAAGATAGTAAACACCACACCTGAGCTTTGCAAAGTGTAGGTCCCAGTGGGTAGCTGGTTCCAAGAGGTATTTATTTATCTCTGGGGCATATATGTGAGTTCATTCATTGTCAGTCAGTTAAGAGTTATTCATTGAGTACCTACTATGTGTCACATGCCACAAGCTGTGACCAGAACAGACTTAGTATCTGCCTCAGAGGAGTTTGGAGGTGGAAACAACAACAAACAAAAGAATAAGATAATTACAAATTGTGTTATCAAGGAAATACACAGGATGATGTGATGGAGCTAACGGAAGGCGGGAATGAGGTGAGGAGGTGACGTTTTCATGGTGGCCTGAAGAATGAGAACAGGGCTGCCACCCTCCAGCCAGGATTGAGAGTGGACTGTGTTTTGTGGTCGCCCAGCTAACCACTCCCAGGGGCACTATTTGAAGTCAGGTCTGTCTGAATATGAACGGGGCTTGCTAGTGGCTTTTGGGAGGATTGGGTGAGGTAATATATATGCAAAGCTCTCAACATAGTGTCTCGTTCTAAAACTTGGGAGCGACCCCATTATTCCTCAAATAGGAGCAGGGTTTTAAAACAACCTCCTGAACACATGACTTTCCTGCCTTGTAGCCTTTGCAATGAGGCCAATGGGAAAAGTTTAATGGTGCCAATAAGACGTAGCTCTATCTACATTACCAAGACAGCAAACTTGGGGGCAAAGGCGAACTATAACCTTCAGGCTTCTTCAACTTTCAGGGGAAGACAAGGACACAGCCAGCAGACCAGTGCCTGGGAGCCCTGCCCTGCCTCCCAGGAGTGTGAGTGATGGGGGAGCAGAAAACCAGGGGCCCTTAGGGCCCAATACAGGACGGCACTGGGCAGGTGAACTTCTGATGTGTGACCTAATAGTCCCTGGATGAGGACAACTGCTCTCCGCCTCCCAGGGAGAACAAGGGCTTTCTCTCCAAGCTGCGATTGAGTATTTGCTTACCTCTCCAGACCTGCACCTACACTCACACTCGCATACACACTCACACTCACACTCATACATATATACATGTGCTCATATCTTACACTCAAACATTTATATCCACATACTCATACACTCACCCTCATTCACCCACCCACATGCAGCTACACACATGCAAACATACACACCCATACAGTTAGACTTACACACTCCTATATTTAAATGCACATTCAATAATGCAGAAGTCACACACTCATACACCTCATACACTCAAACATGTATATTATATCTGCTCATACACATATACACGCAAGCATCTATACATATTCTCACTCTCATATACCCGTATTCATTCATACCCACATATTTACACATACAAACTCATTCTCACATACTGATATAGTTATACACACTGACTCAAATATACAGCGGGTGCCAAAAAAATGTGTACACATTTTAAAAAAGGAAAAAACTGTATTAAAATTGTAATACTCAATATATACCGATAACAAAAGATGACTACAAGTCATGTGTATACATTTTTTTGGCACCCCCAGTATTTAATTAACACACACATTCATACACTTACACTCAAATATTCACACACCCATTCATACTCACAACACATACTTTGATATGTATTCACACACCCACATTGTGTCTACATAAGAACATCCAAACCTATGGAAAATTTTATAATTTTATTAGAGTTTATTTGAGCCAAACTGAGGACATGCCTGGAAGCAAGATCTCAAGGGACTGAGAAAATTCTCTGGAGAATGGCAGTTTTGCAGTTCTTTTTATGCATTTAGAATCAAAGGAGGGCAAGTAAGCAGTATTACGTGAAATCCATTGGTGGTAGATTAAAGACACAGGAGAAAGCAAGGAGGGGAAATCCATATGATTGGATAAAAGGTAAAATGGAGATTTATATACTTCTCTTACATTGATGGGTACAGGATAATTAACATGTAACATTTACAGTTAATAAGTAGGGATGGTATATGGGCAATAAGATCACACACTCTCTTGAGGGTGATTACTCCCTTGAAAGGGTCTGAAAAGAGAATTACGCTGGCATTTCCAAGGTGTGTTAACCTAAATGCACAAGGATAATGGACGGGGCTAGCTTAAGGTCAAGATAAACCTTGTATTAAGGGAACTGTAGTCTGAGGCATGACCTGCCCAGTTAGGAATTTATGATCAGATCACCCTATAAAGTTACTTTCTGTCACTGAGTTTGTCAGGTTAATTATGTAGCCCCTTTTTTATTCACCATAGCATTCCCTTCCATACAGACTTGTATATTTCACACAGTCCTACACAGGCACAAACATTCATACACATTCACACACACACTCACCCACACGTTTTATTACACACATAACCATACACTTATATACACTCAAACATTCGCTTTATGTTCTTACTCAAACTCACATGTTTACACACACTCACAAACCTAGGCTCATTTACTTATACTCTCAAACACTCAGAAAAACATTCATGCTCACACACTCAAACATTTATACAGTAACATATTCACTCATAAATCAGGGAGATGCACCCAATTATCTAAGCAATCAGTAGCATCCAAAAGACATTTCCTTTGTGTTCATTTCTGTGCCGCCCATGTCATGGGATTAGTGTGCTGATCAGATGATGAGAAACTTCCCAAGAGAGAGTCCTGTACTCTGTCAGGTTCTATACCTACCCCATCTCCCTGGAACACTGTTCTCCTCAAGGAGCAGCCCCCTCACTGCCCACCTTGGGGGACCTGAGAAAAACGTTGGCTGAGAGGTAATGGAGTAGGGCCAGACCCATTGGGAATGGCCACAATGGTCATAAATCACAGAAAATCACAACCAGAATATCATTAGAAATCTGGGAACCACACTCTATGAAATCATCGTTTATATCAACTCCCCAATTGTTACAATTTTGCACAAAGAAATGAATATTTTTAGAGGGCTTATTTTTGGGGTCAGAAACCATAAATCTGGTGGCCCACAGACCATCTCAATCTACAGACTCTTCTGTTTGGGCAGCACATTTTAAAATTTTGAATTTTGAAGTCTCTAGGAGAGGGGAGAGCACTTCCAGAATGGAGGAGTGAGGGCCTCTGAAAATATACTCCTCTGTAAGAACAATGAGAACACCGGCAAAATCATCAAATTAACTTTTCAGTACTCTGAAAATTAACCAAAAGCTTATAACAATCCAAGGAACATTTATTCAAGAAGAAGGAGGAGGAGGAAGGAGAGGAGGAGGAAGAGGAGAAAGAGAAGGAAAAAAAGAAAGAGAGGAAAGAAAGAACTGAATCTCAGAACTGTGAGATTTGGTGCACTTTAAGTTATCCTGTCCCATTCCTCTCGTCTTAGCTCTGCAGTAGCCTTGAAAACCAACAGTTTTATAATCACAATAGCCATGAAAATCAGCAACTTAGCAACCACTGGAGAGGGAAAAAGGGTTTGGAGCTCCCTAAAAAGTGCTATTCCCAGAGAGTTGTCATTATTTGACCTGTCCAGAAGGTCCTTGGAAATCTCCACTCCCTGAGTTTGTTTTTATTTGACCTGACTCAGCTCAGTCAATGTGAACAGCCTTCTCCCTAGGGGCATGTGTCAAAAACAACCAGCAACAATAGTTTAACATAGAAGCTGCCTAAAGCAGTGATAACAGATGGGACAGACAAGAAGCTGACCACAGATTTTAAAAGAAAAGCTAGAAAATGTGATGTCCACAGAGGGCTTTGAAAAGCTCCAACATATTCTTGGGGACCTAGCAGGACCTGCACATGGCAAGAACTGTGCACTTGTCCAGGAAATGCCTGTGGAGGCCCTAATCTTTCACCTCTGGCTGACCTTGAGGCTCTGCTTAAAGCAGAAAGTGAAGGCTAAGGTAGTATTGGAAACTGCCTGATGGGACATGAAAAGCATGTCCTAACACACACAGAGCCTCTCCTCAAAAGCTAGGAGACTTATGGTTCAAGGCATTGAAAGAAATCTCTCTCTAACCATTAGCTGACCATTAAGCTAACTAAGTAGAGGCTTTAGTGGCCACATAAGATAAGGAATACAGACTTTACAGAATTAGTTCAGAAAAGTCAGTAAACAAACAAACAGCAGCAGCAAAACAATAAATAGCAACAACGTTCCCTGGGGATGGGGGAAATCTGGTTTCTAGAATTGCCACATTATATTATTTAAAATGTTGAATTTTCAACAAAACTACAAGACACACAAGCAAACGGGAAAGTATGACTCATTCATACACAGGCCAAAAAAAAAAGCAACCAATAGATATGGCCTTGAGGAAGAACAAACCTTGGACTTACTAGACAAAGACTTTAAATCAGCTACTTTAAATATATTCAAAGAACTAAAGGAAACCTGTGTTGATGGGCTTATAATGTATAAAGATATAATTTGTATGTCGATGCTAGGACCAACAAGGGGAGGGAACTGAGCTATATAGGATCCCTGCCATATAGGCTGGCAATCCCAGCCCTCCCAGAGCCTGACTGAGGCCCCCTATTCAATCATTTGACCTTTATTAGTTACCTGTTGCCGGGGATCCAATAGTGACTAAGGCAGACCCAGCTGTCCCTGCCTTTGCAGAGCTCCCAGCCCCACAGAAGAGATAAGATTGTGCTCACAGGGGAGTGGCTGGACCCTGCTTGTGAGTTTTAGAAGAATTTTGTCAGGCTTTGGTAGTAGGGAGACGGTTTTAAGGTTACAGGCCATCTTTCACCATCTTCTGCACTGCACTTTCCCCCTTGTTTCTGTACTTCCTGCCCTACCATTGCCCGTCAAATTCTTCATTATGCAAAGCAGCTTCTCTTTCCCTTTCTGGTAGTGAACTAAGAGCAAGGGGGTTGGGATCAGGGCTGGGGAAGTTATATTATAAAAGAGTAGAGTGGGAAAGGGAAAGGCACCAGAATGAGAGCGACCAGACCCTCCACATCGACTTCCAAGCCAACTCCCCAGTCTGTTCCCTGTTCAGACACACTCAGAGCTCTCCGCACCAAAATTCGGAGGTATAGAGTTCTCCATCTTTTTGTACATGTAATTGTGTATGTGTAACAAGATGTTAAATTGCAACTTCCTAAGGATTCAACAAAATAAAATAAGACATTCCAGACCCAGATATAAATGTTCAAAGAAAATAAACAGAAACTTATTATAAGACCTGAAAACATCTCACCTGCATTGAAGGCGATCACCTGCACTAGCTCATTGAAGCTCTAATGATCTAGTCATTGAAGATTGAAGACATTTGTGACAAGGATGTCTCTGTAGATAGGACTTTGACTCTCCCCACCCTCAGCCTTCCCCCACCCATGGGGAGACCCGAGGCCAGGTGAGGAGTCTCAACAGGACCGTTTGGAAGCCAACTACGGCTTCCTGCAGGATGGGGGATGCTGGACCTGGTCTCTGATTCCTAATTCAACAATCTAAAGTTTGGGAGAAAGGAGCCTTGGAGAAGTGGCTGAGCAGGAAAGAGGCCTCCCTCCCCAAGGCTGTCAGATGAACAAGCAATGAATTTCCCAATTTCAGATTTCAGAATTTCAGATGTGGACCCCTCGAGGGAGCTGCCTTGCTCATGCCCCAGAAGACACCTAGAGGAGTGGTGTGCCGCCAACACAGAGTCAGTGTAGTGTGTGCCCAGTTGTGGGAGGGAGGAATAAAAACAGGAGCTGAGGAGAAAGTCACCAGCAGGAGGTAAATATGTTCCCCACATCAGAAAGGTAAAATGGAATGCTCTTGGGGGTTCTCAGAATCTATAAAGCACCCCCTGAGAAGGATCAGCTTTACACATACCTCCGCACCATCCTGTAGCAGTATCAATTAAGGACTTTCCTGCTCCCCACCATCTCCTCCCTCCTTCCACCCTACCACAGCCAGGGGTGAGAAACTACCTGAGCAAGATGGAGGAAGAGGCTTTAAGATGAGGAAAGAGAAAATAGGACCCATCCACACTCTAGTAGGGTGAGGGGCCATCTATAACTTTTTTAAAAGCTAATAGCTTTGGCTGCTCCCCAGACAGGACATTTTGACTTTTGAACTGAGGCTGTGTTTAAGAACCTAAAGTCAATTTAGAGGTTGTGTTTGGTTGTTGTTTTTTAACCTGGTATATTTCTCAGGGCTCTCCAGAGAAAGAGAATTAATACTGTATTTTCCCAAAAATAAGACCTAACCGGAAAATAAACCCTAGCATGAGTTTTCAGGATGACATCCCCTGAACATAAGCCCTAATATGTCTTTTGGAGCAAACCTTAATATAAGACCTGATCTTATTTTCAGGGAAACACGGTAGGATATGTATACATGTACAGTCATGTGTCCCTAATGACAGGGCTACTTTCTGAGAAGTGCATCATGTGGTGATTCTGTCATTTTGCAAACATCTAGCATGCACTGCCACAAACCTGGATGGGAGAGTCTACTGCATGCCTAGGCTAGATGGTATAGTCGGTTGCTCCCAGGCTACAAACCTGTACAGCATGTTACTGAACTGGATACTATAGTCAATTATAGCGCAATGGTAAGTTTTTGTATATCTAAACATAGACATAGAAAAGGTATAGTAAAAATACAGTGTAAAAGACGGTTGTGTATCAGTGTGCATTGTGGAGGCAAGGGGAGGGCTGTGGGGGAAATACCGGTTGGAGAGAGAGTAGAGGTCAGGAGGAAGAAGGGAGAAAGGGAAGGAAGATAAAGGGAGAGACAGAGCTAGAAAGAAAGAGAGAAAGAAACAGGACCCGGAAGAAAGAGAGATAAAGAGACACATAAGGAAGAAAAGTGAGTTTGTGCATGTGAGTGTGTGTGCATGTTCAAGTGTGGGAGTGGGTTCACGGGAGATGGACAACATGCTTTATTTGGAAACCACCCAGAGCTAGCAGCAAATTCAACACTGTAGTGGGGTCAAGCCTTTTCTTTCAACATTGCAAACAAACTTTGTTTATAATTAATTATAATCTTATGAGATCACTGTCATATGTGTGATTGGTCATTGACTGAAACATTATGTGGTGTATGACTATATATATATAAAATACATAATAAAGCAGGGGTGCCAAAAAATGTATACAACTGAACACTTTGGTCAATGTTGCTCAAGAGTAGTTCACCATAATCAGAAGTGTCTGGACACATGGTAACCACTTTGAGCACCTCTTGTAATTGCAGAAGTCAAACATGACTTGTATTCATCTTTTGTTATGGGTATATATTGAGTAGTGCAATTTTAATACAGTATTCGTTTCTTAAAATGTGTATACATGTTTGTGTATATATGTGTGTATATATACGTATATATGGAGAAAGAGAGGTATTTATCATTTATCACAAGCAATTGGCTCATGCAATCATGGAAACTGGCAAGAGTAAAATCGGTAAACTGTGCTGGCAGGTTGGAGACCCAGGAGAACTGAAGTTCCAGTTCCCGTCCGAAGGCCATCTGCTGGAGAACCAGGAAGAGCTGATGTTGCAGATGACGTCTGAAGGCCATCTGCTGGAGAATTTTCTCTTGCTCAGGGGAAGATGGTCTTTTTGTTCTATTCTGGCCTTCAGCTGATTGGGTGAGGCCTAACCACACCACAAGGGCATTCTGCTTTAATCAAAGTCCGCTGATTTAAATGTTAATCTCACTGAAAAACACTCTCCCAGAAACATCCAGAACGGTGTTTGACCAAATATTCGGACACCCGGTGTCCCAACCCAGTTGACAAATAAAATGAACCATTACACTTGGGGATAATCAGATCCAAGTTTTCATCCAGGGACAGAGGTAGAGCTTCCTCCACTGAATGCATTTTAAAGACCTAATGAGAGACAAAATAAACTTTTGTGATTATACTTGCCAAATGAACTCAAAAAAAGCCTGGAGGCTTTGGCTAGAAATAAATAATAAAGATGTATTCAAGGGTCTTAGAATTTGCAAACCAGAAACACTACTAGGCAATACCCAGAATGTTGTGAAAGAGAAAGGCAAGCAGAGGGGTCTTATAGTAAAAGGTACTTTCTTGAGAAGAATTAGTCCAACACTCTTAGCCTCTGGAATGGTCTGAGATGGTAACACTCTAGATGACCAGTGGTGTCGATAACGAATGTCAGGTGGTCTGGATATGTGACCATTCTTTCTGTAGTCCTTCATGAGGTAATCAGAGGGTTATCTGGAGGTTTGATAGGTATTCAGGCATTGATGCAGGACTGGAAATTTCCAAAGTTTAAGTTCCCAGGCTCGTTAAAGCAAGAACAGAATTATTTCCTTGTGCCTCAACCTACTTGATGTTAGTAATTTGACTATAGTGACTCCATTTTATTCATACCCCTGGAGTATATTGCTCAGTCATTACAGCTGTTGCTTGTGTTTTGTCAGGAAATGGAGTGGGAAAGCTGTTCTCAATAGGAGCCTGATTTTTTGGTAGCACTGGAAATAGCTTTTGGGCAAAGATTGCTCTTTTATTTGGATAAGCACTTTCACAGGGCCCTCTGTTACCCAAGATAGAGTGAAAGCCCTTCTCTGGAAGGAACAAACCTTGGCTCTTGAAGAGTCAAATGTTAATTGCTGTGCTCTGTGGAAACAGGGAGGAGGCATCTTTGAAGAGACTGCAGAGCTGTCCCTTGGGTTTGCTTGCCCTGACTGGGAAATGGCCTGGGAAGTGAGGATTCCTGGACTCTGGGAAGAGAACAGGTGATTCCGTGTCAGGGCCTCTGACTAAAATGAGAGGCAAGGGGCTGAGGAGAGAAGCAGCCAGAAGGGGCCCCCAGGGCAGGGTTCTCCAGGGCAGGGGGCATGGCCTTTGCAGACATAACTGCTGACGGGGTTTCCTTTTCCTTTCACTCGCTCAGATTTGTAGTAAAATTGTATAAAGACTTCAGCCTGGACTCGGGTGACTCGGAGGAGTTTGGGAAGGAGGTGTGAGAAGGTCCGGGAGCCTTCTGGCAGGGCAGCCCAGAGGAGCAGGTCAGAGGTCACTGATGAGTGGGGTGGACAAGCAATTCCTCTATTAATTTCTCTGGGACGGCAGGTTTCCACTGTATGTGGGTAACCTTGGTGGTTATGGGGGCTGGGAGGGCTCTCTGGGGCTACTTCAGAGGGGAGGTGCCTGGTGTCCTGTGGCACTGAAGGGTGGCAGACTTTGGAGAAGTGGCATAGCATGGAGGTTAAGTCTGGAGCCAAACTACCTGGGTTTGAGTCCCGACTCTGCTTCTTACGTCCACAGGCAGGTTAATAAGTCTCTGTGACCTCAATTTGTTCATCTGTGAAAGTGAGGCTGTTTGAGGAGTAAATGAATCAATATTAGAAAATGCTGAGAGTAGAGCCTGGACTATAAACGTTTGTTAAGGTAATCAGTGGTGCTGAGTTAGACTCGATTTGGACAGTGTGGCCAGGTTACAGAGGCGAGTCTGAGAGGGCAGATGGAAGGAAATTCCTGGTCCCAAACGAGGTATTTACAGGAGTGCCAATCCCCTCAGGGGTTCTGGCTTTTCTCTACCCACTGAGAGAAGAAGGAGCAAAATAAACCAAAAGCTGTTTCCTTCACTTTTGGTGGAGTTGTCAGGCCAAGCAGAGGTCATTCCACTTTTGTTTTTCTCTAATCGGCTGCCAGCCCAGGGACAAGAGCTCAGAGGCCTAAATACACCGTGAGCTGACAGGTTAGATCACTTCAGCCTCTGGACAGCGGGCTGCCTGTTCTCTGCTCAGCACTCTGCCCTTGGCTTTCACTCAATATCAGCTCTTGGGCACCCCCATTTCCTTTCTGAGACTAGGGGTGGGACTTGGAGGGACACAGCCTAAGGTCTGGGGCTCAGGGCTGGGAGTCCCATAAGAAAGGCTGAGGCACAGCCAATGGCCTCAAGATGCAGGGACGGACAGTCTCTCCAAGATCACCTTGCTCAGCACTCGCCTTTGTGCAGATGGGAACCCTGAGTCCCAGAAAGCAGAGGCTTTGTGATTTTCTGAGCTAAAATGCCTGCACCTCCCCCTTTCCCTCAACCCTATTCAAAGCTCTTACTTTAAAGAAAAGTTTCCAATGATCCTGAAGAGAAAAGACCCCGGGCTAGGAGTCCCAAGTCCCGGCTCTCACAACCTAGGAGGAGTGGTGCCAGTCACTCCCCTCTGGGCTTCAGTTCCTTCATCTGCAAAATTGAGGGATGCCGTCCTGGGGGGGGGGGGGGTTCTACAAAGATGTGAGGGAGGGTAGCAGGAAAGCTGGTGGAAGACCCAGTGGCCTGGACAACCATCCCCACTCGACCTAAACCTCCTCTGTTTTCATCTATTTTCTGTTCTAGGTTTGGTCTGAAAAAGTTCCGCTACAAAAATAGAAAGTTTTCAAGGGTATGAAGTTTCCTTATGGCCCCAACGGTTTATGATAAGCTTCAGCTGTTATCACACCCCAAGTTACACTCCCTGATTGTCTGCCCTGAACAACTAGTAGTTCCCCACAGTCTGTCCCACCCCAAACCAACCCCCCGTCACCATCCCCCACCAGAGTGATACTTTGTTACAATCGATAAGCCTACCTTGACACAGCACCATCACCCAAAGTCCATGGGTCACATGAGGGTTCACTCTTGGGGTTGTACAATCTATGAGTTTTACCAAATGTTTAATGACATGGGTTCACCATTTATCGTATAACGTACTTTCACTGCCCTAAAAATCCTCTGTGTTGTGCAGATTCATCCCTCCCTACTCTTAACCCCTAGCAACCACTGATCTTTTACTGTCTTAATAGTTTTACCTTTTTCAGAATGTCATATAGTTGGAATCAAACAATTACATAGCCTTTTCAGATTGGCTTCTTTCACTTAATAATATGCATTTAAGGTTCCTCTGTGTATTTTCATGGTTTGATAGCTCATTTCTTTTTTAGCCCTGAGAAATATTCCACTGTCTAGATGTGCTACAGTTTATTTATCCATTCAACTACTGTGACAACCTTAAAAGGGTACAACACATACAATATCCTGGTTGGGGATGCATTACCTGGATTTAATCACAAGGAAACATAAGACAAACTCACATTGAGAGGCTTTCTATAAAACAATTGGCCTGTATTCTTTAGTAATAACAATGTCATGAGAGATAAGGAAAGGCTTAGGAACTGTTCCAGACTAAAGAAGGCTAAAGAGACCTGACAATTACTAAACCAGAAATAAAAAGGACTTTCAAAGTGAGAGACAAACAAGCATTTATTTGAGATCAATAAGAAGAGCTATTTGGGACCACTGATTCAGGCAGAGCCCAAATATTGTTCCGATTAGGAGAAAAAGGCAGTGGATAGTTACGGGAAAGGAAAGAAGAATGATTACATCAATAGAAGGAAAGCATTTCTATGGGTGCAGATAACGTAATATGGTGATGTTAATACTAAATAATGTTTTAAATTTTCAGTCCAGTAGTCATAATAAATGCTTTCTTATTATCTTTGCGAACTTTTTTTGGGAAATGTTTTTTGGAAATAAGGTTGCTTAGGCCCAGTCCAAAGGTTATTTTGTCATTTTCACATTCCAAGGTTTGATACATAAGATGTGCAAGGTAGTTCCTTCGGCATGGCAGCTCTGGTTCCATTTGAAAGTGGCTTTCTTTATATTATTGTTTACAAAACGGAAGGTAATTTCTGCTCCTGGACTGGGCTCCATACTGGAGGGGGAAAAAACACTGTAGGGACACTGAGACAATTGACAACGTTGGAATATGTTGATTAGGAAGTATTGTACCAACGTTAAACTTATTGAATTTGATAACTCTATTGTGGTAATATAAGCGACAATCCCTGTTCTTAGGAAACACAACTGTGAAGAGTAAAGGGGCAGAGTAAAGAGTAAAGATGTATGCAAGGTATTCTCCAATAGTTAAAAAAGAAAAAAAGAAAAGAAAAAAGAGAAAGAACGACTAAATAAATGTGCCAATATATTAGAAACTGTTGAATCCGGGTTAAGAGTATATAGGAGTTAACAACAACAAAAAAAGAGTATATAGGAGTTCTTTGACTTATTATTGCAAATATTCTGTAATTTTGAGATTATGTTCAACATAAAAAGTAATCATCGTCATCGTCGTCATTATCATCATCATCATCTCAAAAAGCATACAGCTTCTGGGGTAGAGCTGAGATTTAAATCCAGGCTGTTTGGCCAATCAGGAACTCTGCTGTCACTCTAGTCAGTTGGCTCCATCACTTCCGTTTTACAGTGGAGGTCACTGAGGCCCAGAGACGGAAGGGGATTTATACTTGGTCATAGTTTGAGTTGGTTACAGCTTAAGGCCCAGTCTCTGGGATCTCAGCCTGGTGAGCTTCCACTGCTCTCTTGCACCTGTCCTGTTGATAAAGCTGAGTATCCTACCTTGAGAGAGATACAGTCTTTCTTTGGAATATTCTCATTAGTGGAGTAACCAGACCAGGCTTTCTGGATTAAGTTGTGCCCCTCTGTATTCCACCATTGTCTACCCTGCTCTGTACCCCTTCTTCTTTTGGGAACAATACCTTCTTTTGGGGCACTATTCCTTTCTACTTTCTAACTACCATGTGGTTCTGGTGGGTGTTGCCAGTGACAATGTCCCACACTTATGGCCACAGTTGATTGATCTAGGGGTGGGCACTGGACACAAAATGGGCCAATCAGAGCCCTCGCCTGTGATTTTCTGGACTGGATTTAAGGGAAGCAGGAAGTAGGCTTTCTGGTGTGAGGCTACCATGTGTGGAGCTCAGCAACTGATGGTAGCCACATTCTCCATCATGAGGAGAAAGCTGGTCTGATATAATAAAACTAAGAGAAACAGAGAAGAGAGAAAATGCTCCCGGGCACAAGTGTCTCTGAGGCCTTGCCATTTGCATGGATATGTTCTATAAATACCAGTATCCTTCAATAAATTGCTCTGATTTTGCAGAAGCCTATTTGCTTTGGATTTCTATCACTTGAAACCAAAATAGACCAATACATCTGACATCCTGACCACTAGCAATTCTGACCATGAGGCCCCAGCCTAGAAGTTGTCAGAGTTCTGTTCTCTTGGAGCTGACTATACTCTTGGCTCTGCTTGGATGAGGTGGGGGCCATGGGAGGGAGTTGGCACTAAGGTCTTATCCCACTGGCAACATCTGGTTCCCAGGGAAGACCATTGATTGTCCTGATATTATGGCGAGGGCCATTTGTACTCACACTCCCACCTTACCTGCTGGGCCTCCTGGATTGTGCCCTTGTTCTATCCCGTTCAAGGTTAAGACCAGGTCAGTGAAAGAAATTTGGTTTTATGGGTGTCAATGGAACGAATCAAGGAAAGGAAGATTAAAATTCACCAAGGCTCCCCTCTGAGGTTCTTGGTGGGAGGCAGAGAAGGAGTTGGGGGAAGTCTTCTATGCCAAGATAACAGAAATTGGTCACAATTCCTTACTTCTGCCTAAATTTTTAAGTGTGGTATAAATTACATGCAGTAAAGCACACGAATCTTAAGAATATCTGTCTACATACATGCTCACTGTGTAACTACCACCCAGATCAAGATACCAAACATTTCTAGCACCCAGGAAGGCTGCTGTGTACCCCTTCCCAGTCAATATGGTGGCCCCCAACCCCTCTTCTTGTGATCTATCTCTGTTATCATAGGTTAGTTTTGCCTGTCTTTGAACTTCCTGTAACGGAATCACATAGTATGTGGTCTTCTGTAACTGGTTTCTTTTTCACGCAAGATCATATTGCGGGTGCCTAATCTTTCATGTTGGCCCCAACACTCTTGATCTTCACGGTACTCCTGTAATAGCTAACATTTGTTAAGTGGCAAGCACTGGTCCTAGAGCTTATGTGTACATACAATTGACCCTTGAACAACACAGGTTTGAACTGCACAGATCCACTTATACGTGGATTTTTAAACATAAATATACAGTCGGCCCTCTGTATCTCAGGTTTCGCATCTATGGGTTCCCAACTGTGGATTGAAAATACTATTTTTGATCTGTGGTTTGTTGATTCCACGGATGTGGAGTGCCAGCTCTATGTATTGTTCTAGGCCATTTCATATAAGGAACTTGAGCATCCACGGATTTGGGTATCTGCTGGGGGTCCTGGGACCAATCCCCCTTGGATACCAAGGGGTGACTGTAAAGTGTTTGGGGAGTCAAAAGTTATACATGGATTTTCTTTTTTCTTTTTTTAATACATGGATTTTCTATTTCACAGGGGTCAGCACTTCAAACGCCCACGTTGTTCAAGGGTCAACTGTGTTTGTTTACTCTCACAGTGTACCTATGAGGTAAGTACAAATAAGGGAACTGGGGCACAGAGAGGTGAGGTAAGTTGCCCAAGACACAGGTCTGAAGTGGCAGAATTAGGACGAGAAGGCAGGCAATCCATCTGTAGCCCATGCTTTTATCTAAGAGGTAGAAGTGACAGAAGCTAACTAGGTAGATCTAGGTCTTTGGAAGCTCAAATGGGATAACGGAAGTTAAAGTGTGCTGAAAAGAATAAAGCGTTGTACAGATATAAGGCAGGGTCATGGTTCATTTAATATGAATATGAATTTATTCATTTATTAATCCAATAAACATTTACAGACACACCTCATTTTATTGCACTCCACAGATGTTGCACCATGGATCCTCCACCAGCAAAAACATTATGATTCGTTCTATTGTGGTGGTCTGGAACCAAACCGCGGTATCTCTGAGGTATATGCCAGTACCGATCACCCGAAGACACGTGGAGGCTCAGTGAGTTCAGAACGACAGAGACAAAGTCCTTGTACCATGACGCTCACAGTCTAGAGAGGAAAGCAGATGTTTAAGGGGGAAGTTACATGTATGTCGGGCTAAGAAAGGGAAACCTCAGGATGCTTTGAGTGTTTGATGGGAGAAGCTGACCTTATTTGTGGGGTCAGGGAAGGCCTCTCTGAGGAAATTGCATTTCAGCTGAGACAGAAAGGTCAGCTGTTGGTGAGGCAAGTGTACCAGGCACCAGAAATAGCAGAAGCAAAGGCCCTGAGGTGAGAGAGAGAAATTAGCACGATAACTGGAAATTCAAAGTCACTAGCATGTGACAGTTTGCTATACAACAATGACTTATCTTGCTTTCACGGAAATAAAATTCCCTATGACAGTTTCCATGCTTACTTGCTCCAGTATGTCCTGGTCGTTACATGACAGTCTTTATTTCTCACTCTATACCTTAACCAGTTTTTACTAAATTTTAATCCTGTGAAGCTACATTCTTTAATGTAGAATTCTACATTCTACATTCTTAACTACATTCTTATAATCTTTGTTAGCAAAGTTAAACATATACTGAGAGACATGAGGAAATACATTATTGCTGCAAAGATATTGCAATAATTCAACAGAAATTATGCTAGATTTTACCAAATAACTTAAGGTTTTTTAGTTCCTCTGCATTCATTTCCCATCAATATTACCACTAATATTCATTAGTCAATTTCAACTCTAAATTTTTAATAGTTGTTGCAGTTCGTGTTCATTGTAATTCTTCAAATGACGTATGTTATCTAGTCCATTGCTTTTCGAATTGTAATATGCATATGACTCAACTGTGAGTTGCGTTAAAATGAAGTCTTTGAATATGGTGCTCTGGAGCAGGGCTGAGATTTCCCATTTTTACGGTAATAAGCTCCCAGGTGATGCTGACGCTGCTGGTCCAGAGACCATGTTTTGAATAGTAAGGATGTAGATTAGACCGACAAAAATAATTATTTTCTTTCAGCATTATAAACTTCAATTCTAAAAATGAAATTGCAGTTTCCAATGTAGGATAGAAAATAACTTGATTTAAAATTTAGTTTTGGATCATAGATGGGTTGTGGGATTTGCAACTGAAATCTCATTTTTCTAGTATTTCCTATGTTGGAGAAATTGAAACCTATGTCAAGAAGCTCTCCAACTTATTTCATACATTAATTTCTTTTTATGAATTACAGTTGACGTGCAATATTATATTAGTTTCAGGGGTACAACATAGTGATTCAATATTTTTATACATTATAAAATGATCACCATGATAAATCTAGTTATATCTTGTCACACACAAATTTATTACACTATTATTGACTATATTCCCTATGCTGTACATTACATCCCTGTGACTTATTTATTTTACAACTGGAAGTTTGTACTTCTTAATCCTCTTCCCCTATTTTGCCTATTTCCCCAACCCCCTCTCCTCTGGTAACCATTAGATTGTTCTCTGTATCTAGGAGTGTTTCTGTTTTATTTTGTTTGTTCATTTGTTGTTTTTTAGATTCCACATATAAGTGAGATTATGCAGTATTTGTTTTTCTCTGTCTGACTTATTTCACTTAGCATGATACCCTCTATGTCCATCCATGTTGTTGCAAACGGCAAGATTTTATTCTTTTTTTATGGCTGAGTAATATTTCATTGTATATATATATATACACATATATATGTATATATGTGTATATATATATATTCCGCAACTTATTTCAAAAATCAATAATTTATTTTTCATAAGCATCATATAATTTTACTTCAAAGAATTTTTTAATCCCTTTGAGGTTTTTGAGCATTATGTATATCAAAATTTCTTTTGTACATTGAATTTTCTGTATCATTTTGTTTTGCTTAAGCCATTAATTTTATTCAAAGCATCATGCCAAGTCAGTACTAAGCTAATAAATTTAGACATGGATATGTTTGAAAGTATAACTTTGTCTGGTATTTTAGAGCCTATGTTCTTTATTAATATCATCATTAAAAAGATCATTGCAGGGGGCAGCTGGATGGCTCAGTTGGTTAGAACAGGAGCTCTGAGCAACAGGGTTGCTTGTTCAATTACTGCTTGGGGTGGTGGGCTGCGTCCCCTGCAACTAAGATTGAAAAACGGTGACTGGACTTGGAGCTGAGCTGCACCCTCCACAACTAGACTGAAGGACAATGACTTGGAGCTGATGGGCCTTGGAAAAACACACTGTTCCCCAATATTCCCTCCAAAAAAAATTAATTAATTAGAAAAAAAATCATTGCATACTCTTTGTAATTTAGTTTTTACTGGCATGATAGTACCAACTCAATTTTCCCATCACATATTTAACAGTGGTTTCAAATTTATATTCAGTTTTTCAATACACCCAGATGTTTAACTGAAGCCAAAAAGAACCCATATAGTTCTAGGAAGATATATCTTAAGTTAGATAATGCCAAAGGAGACTTTGACTGCCTTGTTCACTATGAAGTTTAAGGAATGCTTAAAGAAGAAATATAGAATGGTGGATAATTTTTTTAAAAAGATCTTCTATTGCCGTGTTAAAATTTCCACGTGTATTTACACCATTGTCATATTTCTGGCTTTTCAAATTATTTTTGTCAAATTCAATGTTTGTAAATATTTTATTAAAATTTTAAAAGTCTTTCTCCAGTGTACAAAAAAATTCCCCAAAATGTTCACATACAGAAGTATTTAAGTTTAGAAATCTACAAATCTAATTATAATTATTATCTGTACTACATATATATATATATATATATATTAGGTATTGAACCTAAATTAATGAATAATATTTAGTAGTTCTTCCTTTATACCAAAACATTTCTTTTATAGCACCTCCTAATATTTTAATAAGTGGGTTTTGTATTTAATCCCGAGTAATATGTAATAGTGGTTTTTTGGTGTTGATATTTGATTTCTGCATAAATATTCTGCCATGATGTTACCAAATTTTGCCAAATGAATAGTGTCCCAATTTTTATACTTTTTTTTTTTTTTTTTTTTTAGAAAACACTTTAAAAAAAATTTTATTGGGGAATATTGGGAAACAGTGTGTTTCTCCAGGGCCCATCAGCTCCAAGTTGTTGTCTTTCAATCTAGTTGTGGAGGGCGCAGCTCAGCTCCAAGTCCAGTCACCGTTTTCAATCTTTAGTTGCAGGGGGCACAGCCCATCATCCCATGTGGGAATTGAACCAGCAACCTTGTTATTGAGAGCTCGCGCGCTAACCAACTGAGCCATCCGGCTGCCCCCAATTTTTATACTCTTAAAATTAATTGGGTAAGTGTCTAAATGCTAGATACTGCCTCACCAAGAGTAAAATCATTTATATGATATTTTTAATAACTCACCAATATTGTTTCCCATTGTATATAGCCTCTGTTCTGCAGCACTATCTTTCACTGTGTCCCATGTATCTCTGATGCTCTTTTCTATGTTTTGAGTCTTTTTCTCTTTCTATGCTTTAATATGAATACTTTCTGCTGTCTGTCTTTCAGTTCACTAATCCTCTGTTTTGCTGTTTCTAATCTGCTATGAATCCTATCAAGTGAATTATTTTTTAACAACTTTACTAAGCTAGATAGACTGTATATTCAATAATAAATTGCGCCTATTTAAAGTATACAATTTGATAAGTTTTGAAGTACCTGTTTCCCCAAAAATAAGACCTAGCCAGACCATCAGTTCTAATGCGTCTTTTGGAGCAAAAATTAATATAAGACCCTGTATTATATTATTATATTGCACCTAGTATTATATTATGTTATATTATATTATACCCGGTCTTATAGTAAAATAAGACCGGATCTTATATTAATTTTTGCTCCAAAAGACGCATTAGAGCTGATGGTCTGGCTAGATCTTATTTTCGGAGAAACATGGTATGTATACACCCATGAAACCACCACCATAATCAAGATTCAGGTCATTCTCATCACCCTTAAAAGTTTCTTTGTACCTTTTTACCTCTCACCTCTTCTCCACATCTGGTCCCAGGCAACCACTGATCTGCTGTCACTAGAGATTGGTTCGGATTTTCTAGAATTTTGTGTAGACTTATAACAACATGTATTCTTCTCTTTCTAGCTTCTGTTGCTCAGTATAATTATTTTGAGATTCATCCAATGTTAAGTATATAGATAATTTGTTTCTTTTAATTGATGTGTAGTATTTCATTGTATGGATTTAACACATTTTGCTCAACTAGTCATCTGTTGATGACTGTTTGAGTTGTTTCCAATATTTTGATACTGTGAATAAAGCTGCTATAAATATTTTTTACAATGCTTGGTGTGGATGGATATATTTTACCATTTCTCTTGGGTAAACACTCATGTGATAGTCTTTTTTGAGGTGTCAACTTGGTTAGACTACAGTCCCCCGTTATTCTACAATATTCAACACTAATCTAAGTGTGGCTATGAAGGCACTTTTTATTTTATTTTATTTTTTTTTAGATATGATTAAAGTCCATAATCAGTTGACTTTAAGTAAGGGAGATTATCCTAGATAATCTGGTTGGGCCTAATTCAATCAGTGGAAAGTACTTAAAAGCAGAGTTGAGGCCCTCTTGAAGAAACTCTGCCTTGGGATGACAGCATCAGCCCTTGCCTGAGAGTTCCATTCTGCCCTTCCTACAGCCTGCCCTCTGGATTTCACTTTGCTTAACCAGTCTTCCTCCCCACCCCCAACTGCATAAATCAATTCCTGAAATAAATCTTTTACTATAGGAGGTGTGATCACAAAATACAATGAATGTTTAAATTTAAAAAATGTATTACAGTAAAGACATTTTAGGGGGATTGCCATTAATCCCCCTTAAAATACTTCCTCTAGCTTCAAACACACTTATCCCATGATTCTTGCCACTTTCTGAAGCAGTTCTGGAAGTCCTCTTTCATGAGTGTCTTTCTTTCATCCTCCATCATGACAACACTCCATGTCACATATTGCTTCTGGTATATGGCAATTTCTGTCAAATAAACACATTACGGTGTGTCCTCATCCACCTTATTCACTGGAATTGGTACCGTGTGACTCTGACTCTTCCCCTAAGTCAAAATGACCATGAAAGGTAAACATTTTGAATCGATTTAGGACATCAAGGCAGCCACGACAGTGCAATTAAAGACACTCAGGAAAGAGGACTTCTAGAACTTCTTCAGAAAGTGGCAAGAATGATGGAGTATGTGTTTTCAAAGCGAGGGGTAGTATATTATGGGGGATTAATGGTAATGTCTTTTACTGTGATAATTTTTTAAATTTAAATATTCACAGTATTTTGTCATCATATAGCTCCTACTGGTGCTGCTTCTCTGTTTGAACCCTGACTAATAACAGATTTTGGTACTGAAAGTGGTTCTAAAGGAACAGAATCTTAAGGATGTTTTTAAATTAGTTCTGGGTTTTCTTGAATTGGTTCTCTAACCTGGTTAGATTTAATGGCACTAATGACTCTATTTCCAGTGATAAAGAGGGCACTGGTCGTCCATGGCATGATGAGTCATTGGATACCCCTAATCAAATGCCTAATAGGAAGCGAGATGCTGAGTGACCACGTATTTGTTACTTTAGAACATTTTAGTCCAACTAAGGGCTATAGTGGGATTGGTTGGTTGCTCCTAAGTTCACTGAAGAAAGTGGGGAACGAAAAGGATGAGCTCAGGGCTTCAAATTCCCAGCTCAAGCTACGCATAAATGACCTGAAAGCTCCTATTTCTGTCTTGAAAGAAACTCTTAGGGCCAAGGTTTCTGAAAACCAAACCCAGAGCCTCATTCTGCCAGTGGCTGATAGAGATTCTGTTTCAAGTCTTTGGCAGGCTCCTATAGGTGAATCACAGTGTAGACACTTAAGATTTTGGAGCAAAGCCCTGCCAGCCTCTGCAGATAAGTACTGTCCTTTTGAGAAACAGCTTTTGGCTTGCTACTGAGCCTTAGTAGACACGTAGACACTGAACTCTTAACCATGGACCATCAAGTTACCATGTGAGCTACCCATCATGCACAGTGTGTTGTCTGATCCACTGAGCTATAAAGTTGTACACACGCAGCAACACTCCGTTATCAATGAAATGGTATATGTGAGATTGGGCTTGAATGGTGGGCTCTGAAGGCATAAGTAAATTGTATAAGGAAGTGGCCCAAATGCCCATGGCCTCTACTCCCGCTACATTATCTTCTCTCTCTCAGTCCACACTTACCATCTCGTGGGTCATTCCCTATGACCAGTTGACTGGGGAAAAGAAAATCCAGGTTTGGTTAACAGCCTGGTTTATGATGATTCTACACAATATGCGGGCATTTAATGAAAACGGACTGTGGCAGCACAATAGTCCCTTTCTGGGATATCCTTGAAGAAAAACAGTGAAGGAAGTCTTCCTGTTGGCAGAACTTCAAGCAGTACACCTGGTTGCTCATTTTGCCTGGAAGGAGAAGTGCTCAGAAGCTCTGCTGCTCTAGAGGTCTTAGTTCCAAGGGAAGAATGCTTCCACCAGGATACATAACAGTGTTTCTGCTGAACTGGAGATTGAAACTGTCAGCTGGTCACTCTGGGCATTTCATGCCTTTGAATGAACAGGCAAAGAAGGAAGTTCCTGTGCTGGCTGGGTTGACTGATCCTGATTACCAATGGTAAAATTTGATTGCCACTACACAACAGGGATGTATTAGTGATAGTTAACTTTATAGCACAGTGTTAAGTTACAGAATATCAAAAGCGGAAAGGAAACATCCAAGGACTTTGCATCTTATTTTGGGGAAAGTATTAAGCATTTTTGGTTGTGTGAAGGTTAGTTGTATCACGTTAGGTGGAAGTATGACTTTGTTATTGTCTATTTGGAGCTTAAGTATAGTTAAGGAGATGTCTAGGAATGGGATTACTGGGTCATCAGTCTTTTTAACTTCAGCTGTCCCAATGAGGGTGTAGTGGTATATCATTGTGGTTTTCATTTGCAAATCTTTGGATTACTACAATGTTGAACATCTTTTTGCAGCTTATTGACCATTTTTACATTTTATTTTTGGTGAGACATTTACTAAAACTTTTTGCCCGTTGTTTTATTGGGTTGTTTTCTTATTATTCTGTTACAATAGTTCTTTACATATTCTGGCTACAAGTCTTTTGTCAGATATATTATGTTGCAAATTCCCCCCTCCCATTTGCGCCTTGCCTTTTTATTTTCTTAATGGTGTCTTTCAAAGAACAAAAATTTTAAATTTTGATGAAGTTAAACTTAGAATCATTTATGCTTTTTTTAATTTTATTTTAAAATCAAAACATTTATTGTGCAACTAATCGTTGAAATCACTAAGAGGAACTGGATGCTGCAACAGCTGCCCTCTTGGGTTTAGGTGTTGTTCCTTCACGGAATCCATGCCTGAATCTGCGGTATACAATTTTTAGGTGCCTCATTCGACCAGTCCCAGTGGTATCTCGTCTTTTCGCCTTAGCACTCCAGTTATACTTTCTCTTCCGCTTGGCAGGGTAGCCACACTTGCCACAGGTGGACTTCTGAAGGTGGTAGGCCTTAGAGCCACAGCCGCGGCATAACGTGTGCGTCTTATTGCGACGCTTTCCGAACGATGACGTGCCCTTCGTCATCGCGCTTCTGCCACTGAGACCAAAAAGCCATTTATGCTTTTTGAGTCCTAAGAAATCTTTGTCTATCTCAAGGTCACAAAATTTTTTTTGTTTTCTTTTAGAAATTTACTTACAGTTTTAACTTTTAAGTTTATTATCCAGTTTTAGTTACTTTCCTCAGGGGCCTCCTTCAGTGTTCCTGAGATCTATAACTGCATCCCCCACCAACCTCAAATCTAAGAGTCAAATTTGCCACCTCCCTGGCCTTCACTCTTCATCGAATAGATTATCAAGTCTGGCCCATTTTACTCCCTAAAAAGTGCTCTTCTCTACCACCACCACCAGTTGACCTTGCCTTGACTGTGTAGTCTCAAAATCCTTACCTCAATTATTGCCGTTCTCTCCTCACTCCCACACTTTACTCCACATTCAGTGGTCTTCCAGTGTTCCATTCTGGTCCTGCTACTCTCTCACCCTTTGGACCTAGTTAATTCCTTCCAACTTAGCCTTTAGCTTCCAGCCTGAAAATACTTGACTAAATCAATCTCTGCGTCCCACCCCGCCTCCCATATAGGTTCTCTTAGCACCATGTACCTCTAAGAAGAGATTTTACTAATTGCAAATTTTAATTTTGTGTAACTCTCCCTTTAACGTTTTCCTTCTCCACCAGATCTACGTTCATGAGTCCAGGGACTCTGTATTACGTATCCCCACATTGTATTCCCATCAACTTGAACAGGGCCTAACACACGGGAGAAGCCTCAATAGATAAGTGATGAACAGATAAATGAATTAGGAAAAAAGGAATAATAAAGGGATTGGCACTTGGTTGCTTGTGATCCTTTCAGTGGTAATATCAGACGCGAAATAGTAATAGCCTCTGCCCTTTTCCCAACAGCCGACGAAAACCTGCTAGATCAGAGAAGGAAGGCCTTTCCATTCAAGGCAGGGAGAACAGGTGTGTGATCCAGAGCAGCGGCCAGAAATCCGCTTAAACCTGCATTGCTTCAGGTCCTCGCTCCCCAGAAAGAGGGGCCAGACTAAAGGAGCTCGGTTCCTACAGATTTCCCGGGAGGCGTCCACTTGCAGCAGCCCACCGCCACTTGCGTGGGGCAGCTCAGTTGCCCCGCGACCGCGTGGGTGGGCGGGCGGACCGGGGGCGGGGCTGGGCCTGCGCGTCCTGTTCCCGCCCCTTGCGGCGCGCGCGCGCCCGCCACCGCCTCGCGCGTACGCTGCCGGCCGGGGGCGGAGGTTGTGGGCGGTGGCGGCGGCGGGCGCACGCGCTTTTCAGTCCTCGAGCCGGTTCGCGCTCCCGCGCAGGGGCTTAGGTGGCCGTGGCGGCTGCAGCGGCGGCTGCAGCGGCTGAGGAGGCGCGGGGGCAGGGCCGGGAGGGGTGTGTGTGTGTGGGGGATGGACCGGGCGCGGCGGCCGCAGCGGCAGGAGCCGGCGCTTGAGCTCGAGCTACGGCGCTGGCGGAGACGCCGGCTGCTCCTTCCCTCCCCGCCGGTGAGTGAGTACCCCTGCCCCGGTCTCTGGCTGCGGCCCTTCACGGCTCCTCCACCCCGGGTGGGGAGAGTATTGAGGGGAGCGTAGCCCCGCGGCACCGCTGACTCGGGCCCGACCTTCCGCCCGCGGCCTGGCGCGGTTGGACCCCCGGTCGCACCCGGTCGGGGCTAAAGCCCCGGGCCTAGGACTCGACCCCCAGCATCCCACCGGGCCTTTTTCCTTCCTGGCTGGATCCGCTGTCATTTTGACCCTGGGGTTTCTCTCCCAAACTCCGTCCCCTCACCCCCTTCCCACGACCCATCTTTAGGACCGAGGGAAGGGAGTGCCGTGTGAGGAGTTGGGCCGAAGCCCGGAGGACTGTTTGGGAGCTGGCTCTGGTGGGGGTCTGAGGTCCTGTGATCCCTTGCTTGCCCTGGCGTCCCCAGAAGTTGGCCACTAGGGTTCACCCATTGCCACCTGAAACCAGTTTTGCACCTTTTGTTTTGATTTTCAACTTGTTTAAAGAGTGGAGGGAACCGGCTGTGCCGGAATCGGGGCGCTTAGGTGGTGTAAGGTGGGAGTCGAAGCTGTCTGGGTTAGGTCTCAGAGGTCCTTTTATTAGGCCTTCTAGGAAGGGAGAAAGGACGCACCTTCCCTAAAGGGCCAGAGATCCGTTTATATCTTGCAAATTTCCCTTTTTTTAGTACAAGCAGAGGTGTGTGTAGTATTAGTCCAGCGGTTGGTTGGGTTCATTTCCTCAACAACATTGATAGTGAGGATCCCCCAGGTGAATCTGCAGCAGAGTTTCTTAAAGCACTCACTTTAGCTGTTGGCCAATTTTCCCCCTTTGCTTTGGTGACACCTTACACGTTAGTCTTGGTAGATCTTAGCCCAATGCTTTTGCAGGCTGCCTTTTCAACCTTACTTGTCATAGAGGAAAGGAGGATGAACATATACACACTAATTCAAAATGGATGCTGTAAGTCTGACATACTCATCAGAAGCACCTGTACATAAGCATTTCTGTTAAAGGTCCGAATTCATAAATTAGCTAATTCTCGAAACAAAACAAGAAACAAAAAAAACTCGGGCATAAAAAGCTTTAAAGTAAAACAAAACTTTGTATGCCTTATGACCAGTGGCTTGACTTTTGGAAGTGATTGGTTAACTAAACCCTTGTCTTTGAAGTCACCTGTGTATAGAAATTATTGAAAAGCCTGGAGAAAAGAACCTTACGGAAATATTAATGTGTTAAGGACAAGATTCTTCCAGAAGGTAGATACATTTTTTTCCTCCACTTGTATATTAGAAGAGTGAGACTCCAATTGTGAGTAGGTGGTAGTTTTACTAACGTCATGTAACAAATGATGGTTATAGGTAGGATCTTAACTCAACAATATCTTGTCCTTTACCAACAGAGTTGGCTTGTATTTTTTTGAAATCACACACCCACTCTCTGGCTAGTATAGAAAGATTAAAAAGCTGCTTCTGGCCTGTGGGTGGTAACCTTTTAATTTCTAAAGAGTTTTCAGCTGCTTACAGAATAGATCGCTGATCAGCAGCATAGGAAAATTTTAGATACTAGAAAATTGATTAGCACATGATCTAGATCTGTTATGAGTATTAAGATTTGGCATGGTGCAGGTGCTGGGTACTATGTATAGGAAGAGAGATTTCTCAAGAGTACTTGCATCTTAAGATAAACAGAAGTACAGTCACCTGACAATGTTGTGACACCTTGCAGTAGTTGAGAATCTTTTATGAGTACAAAAATACCTGTACAGTTTGATGAAGAAAATCAATGATCTGGACTAGTCGGTGACAACCATTACTTTAAGCTGTTTACTCCGTTTCTCTAGTTGAATATTTCCCCTTTTCTGCAAGAGTTTTTATGCCTGTCTTATATGTACAAATCCTGTCACGGCTGAGGGTCTAAGTTTAAACTCCTCAGTGTGGCATTTATGAATCCCTCATTAATTATTCATCAAATATTTATTGAGCCTTTATTTTGTTCCAGGATTTTTTCTAAGTACTGGGCTACAGTGGGGGAACAAAACAGACAATGTCCCTGCCCTCATTGAGTTTTATTCTGTGTGTGAAAGAATGAGGATAACAAGCAAGCAAACAGACAAGGTAATTACAGGTAATGCTAAAAAATGAGCGATTAGCAAACTTTCTCAGTAAAGGACCAGAAAGTAAATATTTAAACTTTGAACACTGAAATTTGAATTTCATGTAATTTACCCATCACAAAATATTCTTTTTTTAATTAAATTTATTGGGACGACACTGATTAGTAAAATTATACAGGTTTCAAGTGTACATTTCTATAATACATCACCATATATTTGACCCCCCCCTTTCCCTCTTCTACCACCCCAAAAATATTCTTTTTGATAGTTTTTTCAACCATTTAAAAATGTAAAAACCGTTCTTAGCTCATAGTCTATACAGAAACATGGAGCAAGCCAGATTTGGACTGCAGGGTGTAGTCTGATCCTTTGTAGAAAAAGTTTGCTAAACTATGATATGAACTATGAAAAAAATAAAACTAGCTGATGTGACAAGTGAGTGACTGGTGGGGGTGGTGGGAAGTCCTCACTAAAGAGAAAATATTTGAGTCGTGGCCTAAAAGATGGAAGAGCTTTCCTGGCACATGAAACAGCATATGTGAGGATCAGTAGGTGGAAATGAGCTTCTATGTTCCCCAACATTGAACTTCCCCACATACCATGTCATTCTTGCCTTTGTGTCATTTTTCATTGTGTTGTTCTTAACTAGGTTGTCCTCCATCTGTTGGGTTTTAAAAGTGTACCCATTCTAGAATCTAAGACTTAGAAGAGAACTTCTTATCCAGTTGCTCTCCTAAAATGTTCTCAGAGATTGTTCGTCCTCTGTTTGAACACCTTTGATGACAGAAAATTCATTACTTTGAGGTAGCCTATGCCATTTTTAGATAGCTCTAATTGTTAGAATATTCTTCTTCATGTTGTAATAGGATTCAGCCTCTCCACCTTCTTTCTGTGATGCGGCCTCACAGTGCCCACAGAATACGCCTGCAGTGGGGTTGCACCTCATCCCCAGGAGTCGTTCTAAAGTTGGTACATGAGACAAAAATCACATTAAGATGATAACTGTACTTGAAAATCCCTTGAATTGCTTAAAAAGTATAGTGTACATGTTTTTGTATATATAATCATGCATAATTCTTATGCACTTAACTGAGAGCCACTGAGCTTAACTGAAGGAAGGAGCAAGAGGAAATAAATTATTATGTAGATATGTAGGTCTTCAAACAATTTTGTTTTTTAAAACAGCTGTCAAATTCCTATCAGACAGTGGGTGATGGGAGAGAGTTTTAATGTGTTCCTGCTTCCTGGCATTTATTTTTTTGTATTTTTACATTAAGCCTCTATTACATTAATAAATATTTATAGATGTGTTGTGAATATTAAATAAGATAATGTATATGGAAGCACCTGGCACACGATTAAGTGGTCAGTCAATGCAGGATTCAAATCTGAACTTTTACTTCATTGGGTTCACATGCACACTGTCCTTCGAAAAGTTGTAGAGAAGAACTAGGCCACCTGCTTCCTGTCTTTCCAAATTGCCATTTCCTGTTGGGGCTCGACTGAACAGCTGTCATTCTCTTTGTCCTTGAGTATTGGTCACATTTTACTAGAGGTCAGCTAGTGAGTTCAATGGGTATATGAGGTAACTCTTTTAGTTCTACCACGTAATCCTTCAAGTATTTGAACACTGCTGTTAGGTCTCCCATTTATGTCTTCACTTTTCAGGGCTAAATATTTTCATTTCTTTTAGTTTTTTCTTGTTTATTTACCCTTCTAGTTCTTGTAAGTGTACCAGTTTATCATTGTAGTTTTTTACTTTGGTACCCTGAAGTACATTTAAGGTTACACTAAAGTTTTATCTCCTTGATGAAGTCTTCCTTCAAAATTCTAGACCGTCTCTATATTTCTAATGTACTTTTATCTGTACTTCTCAATGTTTTCTTATTTTTGTGTTTTATATTTGTTTCATGAGCATTTGTCTTACCTCACAATGAGACAACAAACTTCTTGAGGGCCAAGACCATGTTTTAGGCAACTTTTGTGTCCCAGATACACTGAGTAAAATTTAGGTATGCACTAAATCATAAATATTTACAATTAAAAAAAAAACTTTTAGAATAAACTTTTCATTTTAGCACCGTTTAGATTTGCTGAATTATTGTGAAGACAGTACAGAGAGTTTCTGTCTGTCTCACAGCGCTTGCCCTTATTATTAACGTCTTCCGTTAGTGTGGTACGTTTGTCATAATTAGTGTTCCAATGTTGATATGTTATTACTAAGTCTATACTTGATAGACTTATCAGAGTTCCACAGGTTTTTCCTTAAAGTTCTTTTCTGTGTTCCAGGATCTCATTCAGGATGCCACATTGCATTTAATAGTCATTTCTCCTTAGCTCCTTTTGGTTATGACAATTTCTCAGACTTTTCCCTGTTTCTAATGATGGCGATTTTGAAAATAACTGATCGGGTGTTTTTGTAGTATGTCCTTCCTTCAATTGGGATTTGTCTGATGTTTTTCTAAGGATTAGACTGATGTAATGTGATTTTGGAAGGAAGACCACAGAGGTAAAGTGTCCTTCTCATCACATATCGAGAGTATGTATTATTGTTAGGACTTAGTGTTAATATTAACCCCGATCCCCTAGCTTGGGGTAGTATTTGTTTTTTTCACTGTAAAGTTACCCTTTTGTTCTTCCCTTTCTGTACTCTGGAAGAAAGTCACTATGTGTCACCCCCGTTTAACTATGCTCCACTTCCTTAAGGGTGGAGTGTCACATAAATTTCTTTGCTCAACTTGTTCCAGCTTTGGTCACTGGGAGCTCTTTCAGTTGGCTTCTGTATCCTTTCCCTTTGACATACTCCCATGATTATGTGTGTGTGCGCACTTTCTTTCTGACAACACAAAGTGCTTCAGACTCATCTTTAATATATCATGCTCCAGTCCTATAATTGGTCATTTTCCCTAGGAAAATGGGATTAGAAACTAAGATCTTAATGCTAAATGTGCTAGTTGCTACTAGAGTATTGCTGCTTACAGGCCCTCTAACTGAACAAGGAGTTATGTGTGTGTATATTGAGCTATTTGTATACACATCTATAAATATTTCTGTATGTAATCATTTGTCTCTATATTAAGCTAAACATGAATTTGTATTGATGTCTCCAACTGTAATTTCTTACCACATTGTTCATTCTAACCTCCTCCACTTCACCAGTCAGAAATCTGGCTTCTGTCCTCTGCCATCCATTTACTTAATTCTTTAATTCTAGTAAACATGGGCAGTGGTTTTAGAATGCTTAGTCTGTGACCTGTGGGAAAACGGTATCAACTAGAGCACAGTGCTCGTGGATGATTCCTTTGCCTTTAGTCTTACAGATTCCTCATTTCCACCATTACTTAAGTCAGCACCTTATTCCGTCTCGTTTGTGAGGTGGTTTCATATTTGTCATAGATATAAATTGTTTTGTCACATTCTGCATTCCATGCTGAGATCCCTTTATCTCCTAAATAATTATTTTAAAATTTGCATACATTGTTTATTCTTTGTGCTTTAAAGTTATGTGGGTTTTGACAAACTTTTAATATCTTATGTTCACCATGACGGTATTATATAGAATAGTTTCACTGCCCTAAAAAATTTGTGCCTCACCTATTTAACTCCCCCCACACCAGCCCCTGGCAACCACTGATCTGTTTACTGTCTCTACAGTTTTGCTTTTTCCAGAATATTAAATTTTAAAAAGTATTTTTGAATGATTTTTATGAACACAGCATTTTGTTAAGTAGTGAGAGATATGGGTGCTTGATAACTAAACTTTCTTTTTTTTTCTGTTGAGATAAAATTCATATAACACAAAATTCATTTTAACCATTTAAAATGTACAGATCAGAAGCTTTTAGAATATTCATAATGTTGTGCAACCACCCCCACTATCTAATTCCAGAATATTTTTATTACTCAAAAAAGAAGCCCCATATCCATTAAGCAGTTGTGCTCATCCTCTAGTCTGATTTTTGTCTGTATGGATTTGCCTGTTCTGGACATTTCATTCAAATGGAGCCATATAATATATGGCCTTTTGTTTCTGATTTTTTTTACTTCATGTTTTTAAGGTTCATCCATGTTGTAGCATGTTTCAATACTTAATGACTTTCTTATGACTGAATAAAAATGCACTATATGGCTGTACCACGTTTTGTTTATCCATCAATTGATGGTCATTTGAGTTGTTTTCACTTTTTGGCCATTATGAATAATGAACATTCATGTATAAGTTTTTGTTGAACCTATGTTTTAAATTCTCTTGAGTATATAAAGTATTTCTTTGATAAATTTTGTTTTCATATTAAAGGAAAGTTACCCAATGACTTACTTGAGGTAAAGTGCTGAAAGAATGCTACTTTCTCATGGCATGGTATTCATCAGTGAGTACTGAAATCCCATAATTTTCATTACAGAGTAAAGAATTTTGGTGCAGATGGGGTAACAGTAGGTACCCCAGAATTCTGTTAGAGGAACATGCTGAATTATACCATTTAGCTACCTTTCTGAGAACAGCAAGTAGTCTCTCACTGTGAGGTTGGATTGTAAGACCTGATTGTGGTCTTGAGGAGTCTCTGAGTGTGTGAATTGTGTTTAACATTATGTATTCAGAGGGATAGTAGGCAGGATTCCCATTCTGTAATCTATTTGGCATCAATGACATTACAGAGATTTTATTCTTACTAACCACATTCCCTCTGAGGTTTGGGCTATGATAGAGTGGCATTAAGTATTAGTGTTTTCTTTTTCCTGTTTGAGCACCCAACCCTGAAGCTTTGTTTTGCAGTTATTGCTTTGACACTTTTGCTTTGATAAATTCACTTTCCTCAGGAAGACTTGGTAAAAGTTTTCTTTTGCCAGATTGGGGTAACCTGACCCAATTCGTTGAAATCAGATGTTGTTTTTCAGACTTCTTGAAAGCAAGGAACGTTCTTTGCTGTCTTTGTAGCTTACTTCTAAGTAACTTCAGGGTTCCCTGAAGGCAATGGTAAATAGATAAATTATATATTAACCATCATACATTATCCCAAGTAACTTCACTGTAGGCAAACCCTTTAAAAGGGTTTGTGTAACAGAACACTGGTCTGGAACCAAGATTTTAATTTTACTTTTAAAGGATTCACTTTCTATTATTGGACAAATAGGTTATGCCTTGGGACTTCTTTTTGTAAGAAGATAATGTTGATTCTCTATAGGAATGTTGTGATGGGGATGAATTCTATTAAGATACTTTATTATTATTTTTCATAATACAGGTATTATGAAAATTCTTGTTAGTGCTCTTTTCCCTTATTTTAATAATGTAGATGAATCTGCTATCATAATAAAAGCCTTTGTCAAGTACCGTATGTGTATTCTATTTACCATTTCCAGCGCTCTTCATTTTTCTCTGTAGTTCCAGAATTCTACCTGGTACATTTTCCTTCTGAATGAAGGACTTTTAACGTTTCTTTTGGTGCAGATTTGCTGGTAATGAATACTTTGAGCTTTTGTATGTCTGAAGAACTCTTTAATTTACCTTGATTTATAGATGCCATTTTCACTGGTTGTTCAATTCTAAGTTGACGTCTTTTTTTCCCCAGTACTTGAAAGATGTTGCGTCACTGTCTTCTGGCCTGCATTGTTTCCAGTGAGAAGTTGGCACTCATCTTTATCCCCTGCATATAATGTGTGGTTGTTTCCTTCTGGCTGCCTTTTATTTTTCTTTCAATTTTTAAAAATTCAGATATACACACAACATAAAATTTACCATGTTAACCATTTTAAGTGTACTGTTCAGTGCTATTAAGTACATTCATATACTTAGAACTCTTCGTATTCATAGAACTGTTTTCATCTTGCAGAACTGAAACTCTATACCTGTTAAACAATAACTCAACATCCCACTTTTCACCAGCCTCTGGCTACCACTATTCTTTCTGTCTCTGAATTTGACTACTTTAAGTACCTCATATAACTGGAATCACACAATATTTGTCTTTTAGTGACTGGCTTATTTCACTTAGCATAATGTTGTCAAGGTTCATCCATGTTGTATCATATGTCAGAATTTCCTTCCTTTTCAAGGCCAAATAATATTCCATTGTAGGTATATATGACATTTTGTGTATCCGTTCATCTATTGATGGACACGTTGGGTATTTTTCATGTTTTAACTGTTGTGAATAATGCTGCTATGAACATAGCTGCACAAATATCTTTTCAATATTCTGCTTATACTGCTTTTGGCTGTATAACCAGAATTGCTGTATCATATGGTGATACTGTGTTTAAATTTTGAGGAACTACCATACTGTTTTCCACAGCAGCTGTACCGTTTTACATTCCTACCAGCAGTGCATAAGGGTTTCAGTTTTTCCACAGCCTTGCCAACATTGTTATTTTCTGTTATTCTTTATTTATTTATTTTTTAGTAGCCATCTTAATGAGTATGAGGTTGATATCTCTGGGTTTTGACGTGCATTTCCCTAATAGCTATATTGAGCATCTTCCACATGCTTTTTGGCCTTTCATAGGTCTTCTTTGGACAAATGTCTCCTCAAGTCTTTTGCACATTTTTGAATTGAGCTGTTCGTTTTTTTGTGGTTGAATTATAGGCACTCTTTCTATATTCTGGATATTAATTACTTATCAAATATATGATTTGCAAATATTTTCTCTCGCTCTGTATTCCGCTGGCTGCTTTTAAGATTTTTTTTAATCTCTGGTTTTAAGCAATTTGGTTTTGATTATTCCTTGGTGGAGTTTTAATTTTCTTCATGTTTCTTGTGCTTGGTGTTTGTTGAGCTTCTTGGATCCGTGGATTTATAGTTTTCATCAAATTTGGAAAAATTTTGGATATTATTTCTTCAGATCCTGCCCTCCCTTCCACCCTCCCCCCGACCCACTCCCCAAGATGCCAATTACACATATATTAGGTTCCTTGAGTTTGTCCCATAGCTTGCTGATGCTCTGCTCTTTTTTCTTGGTCTTGTAGCCCAGGTTTCATTTTGTATAGTTTCTATTGTGATGTCTTTACTTTCACTTTTTTCCTTGCATTATCTTACCTGCTGTTAATCCCATTCCTTGTATTTCATTTCAGCCTACTATATATTCTGTAATTTGTAATTTGACAGGTATTAAGAAATACTGCCTTAATTTGCTGTCAAAATAACAGATTCCTAATTCTGTAAGATATCTAACAAGGGTACACAAAACCACCGTATGTGTCAAATTAACTTTGATGTCACTCAGTGTCCACATTAACTATGTTTATCTGCCAGACCTACTTACATTTTTTTGCGTGATTATTCTATGTTTTCTGCTGACATAGACATCTTCATTAGTAGTTCTACAAAATTTGTTTTATAAGGTACCAGAGAGCTTGGTCTGTTTGCCACATTACCTAATATTATTTGTGTTTGGTTGTATGATATGACCATCATCTTGCTATAAAAAACATGAAATAGGTTTTTATATTTTGTTTATTATACTGCTTATTTATTATTAATCAGAGAGCTGGATCACCTGCTGAAGTCTATCTTTGATTGCTGCCGTCATTGATAACCCCAGTGTAAGTTGGGCTTGCCCACTTGTGTTACCTCCACTTGATCTTTTAATGTTCACTAATATCAACTTGAAAAATTTTGTGGACTGGTGACTGGTTTGCCAGCCAGTCATTTGCATTCAGTAGTATTTCTTTCTCCTTCTCTTGCTCCTCTGTCCCAGCAGGTATTACTCTCTCGAGAAGACACACCCACAATTAGCATTTTCTTCAGATGCTGACACTTGGTCAACAGCTGCTCTTGATCACAAGATTTAGAAGACAGTCTCCATCCTCCCAGATTGGATCTCTTTACACATGGATCTTCTATTTCTATGTCTTTTAAAAAAATAACTTTTTGGGAGACATTTTGGATTACAACTTTTCATTCTCATCTATGCAAAGAAAAGAAAGCTGTTGTGCTGGGATTTTGAGGAGGTATGTTCTTTTTCTTCTATTGCAAAATTCCATCACTTAGGCACTCAGAGCAGTATAAAATGATATAATCATGACTTTCCTCAGTAGAACTCAGTTCTCATTCATTCACTTCTTCCATCTTCTTTTATCCTATTCTCTTTTTTTCTAGAAGTTGTCATAACTCAATAAGAACTTTCTTGATGTGCAATGTAACAGCTAATTTCTTACATTCTTCCTAAATGTCATTGGACTCTGGGTTAGACTTATAAGTGATAGGAAGCAGTTTGAATTCTTATTCCTCATGTTGAGATTGTGACTTTATTGAACTGAGTTTGTTCCCATTCTGCACAGACATTGGATGGTTTGGGAACGCTTAGTATCTTTAGTATAACATATGGCTATATGCTTTTGTAATCTGTTGCAAGAAGAGGTGTGAAACAGAGTTTTGAACTCAAAATCAAGAGACTTCAGTCCCAGTTTTACATTATTACTGCCATGCTTTGAGAGATAAAGTATGTGTTTTCTCATCTCTAAAATGGGTGTATTATTATTATTACTTTTATTTATTTTTTAAGGAGGGCGCAGCTCACAGTGGCCCATACGGGGATCAAACCTGCAACCTTGGTGTTATTAGC
This sequence comes from Rhinolophus sinicus, assembly GCF_036562045.2. Taxonomy (NCBI): domain Eukaryota; kingdom Metazoa; phylum Chordata; class Mammalia; order Chiroptera; family Rhinolophidae; genus Rhinolophus; species Rhinolophus sinicus. The sequence goes on from NC_133759.1 coordinate 40,616,831, forward strand.
ACCACGCTTTCTCCAACTGAGCTAACCGGCCACCCCCATATCATTATTTGTTTTACACAAACCTCATGGGATTGTTGATGATCAGATGAGAAAAGCTGTGTGGAAGGCTATTTTGTTGATACAAAGGATTGTTACTGCATTGTGGAGGACTGTAGGCATCTGTCTTCTTTTCACTCAAAGACTCAGTTTTTTTATTTCTGCAAACTTTTTGATGATACAGTCCTATCATGAATCATGAATAAGATTTTTAAATCTCTATGCTTAATTATGGATAAACAGTAGTGTTTACAGTGCCTAATTACATTGTAGGGCTCAGTATATTTTAGAAGTGGATTTGTTGAATGTGATGCTGAGAAAACATTAGTTTGTGTGGTAAGGGACCATTTTATATGATTTATTGGATAGTGCTTTGTAACAAACCTTATTTGTTTATTCTGTGCATTTCAAATATTTATTGAATGCTTACTGTGTTCTGGGGAAGAAAATGTGACAAATATCTCTGCCTTCTTAGATCTTATTTTATACATTGTATGTAATAACAAAATAAATAAGATAAATAAAAATGCAGTTTTTTAACCTGTGGTGACAAGTTCTAATGAGTAAAGTAAAAGTGGGAAAGAGGAATAGGACATATTGAGGGGAAGGATTGAGTGTTCACAGCCTCACAAATAAGTTGACATTTGAGTAAAGGATTGAAAGAGGTGAGAGCATTTAAGAGCATTCCAGGTATAGCAAATGGCAAGTGCAAATATCCTGAGACAGAAGCTTGCCTGAGGAGTGGCAAGGATTGGGTAGGGTGGTGCTTATATCGTCGTACCTTATATAAGTGCTTTTCAGACTTCCATGTGCACATGAATTGTTAAAATTCAGGTTCCAGCTTTGCAGTTCTGAGGTGGGGCCCTTTCCTAATAAGCTCTCAGTTGCTGCTAGTCCCATTGTTCTTTGTAGGACTTTAGCTTTTACACTGAGTGAAATGAGCAGTGGTATGACATGATCTGATTTCCATTTTGACATTGTCATTCCTCTGGCTGGTTTGTTGGTAATATACTGATGGTGAGTTGGGCAAGGGCAAAAGCAGGAATACCATTTCAGAGGCTGTTGCTATAACCCAAGTGAGAGAAGATGCCAGTTTGCACTGGGGGTAGCGGTGAATATGGTGACACATAGTCTGATTCTGGATATTCTTTTCAAGTAAAGTCAACTAGCTTTGCCGATAGATTGGATGTGTCCTGAGAAAGAAAGGAAGAAGTTAAGGCTGACTCCAGGGTTTTTGCTCTGAGTTCTGGGAAGGATGGCATTGCCATTTATTGACATGAGGCCTGAAAGAGAAACAAGTTTGGAGGGGAAGAACGGAGCTCAGTTTTGGACATACGACACTACAGACGCCTGTTAGACTTAGTAGAGATGTTGACTAGGTAGTTGGGTTTGTGAATCTGAAATTCAGGAGCGAGATCTGCTGGAGGTGTACCGCTGGGTGTTGACAAATAGGTTGTATTGAGTCAGGAGCCTGTATGAGGTCACCAAGGGAGTGAGCAGCGACAGAAGAAAGACGAGGTTGAAGAACTTAGTTAACTCTGGAGTAGAACCGTTTAGAGGTCCTGGAGGAGGTGAGGAAAAACGATCAAAGGAGACTTGGTAACACCAGCCAGAAGAAAACCCGGTGGAGGGTGTCGTGAAGCCAAATGAAGAAAATGATTCAAGGAATAGGGAGTGATCAACTGTGTCAAATACTACAGTTAAGATGAAGGCTGAAAACCATTTGATTTAGCTGTGGTAGTTACTGGTAAACTCGGTAAGAATAGTTCGAAATGGAGGCCAACTGAGGCCTACGCTGCTCAGCCAATAAAGGAGTACACAGGAGTTGGGCTGTTAGAACAAGCGTTTATTATCAGAACACCGGTGGTCTGAGAAGGCAGGGGGTTAACACCTCCAAAAACTGCCTTAACATTCTCAGACCAGCTTGGGGTATTTAAGAGAAAATCTGGCCACTCCTCCAGAGGTGCCGGGGGTCTGCTGGAGCCTTTCCTCTGGCCATGTGATTCTCTGGTGGAGTCAGCAACCCAGGATGGGAGTAGCCTGGAAAGAATGCTAGATCATAGAGATTGTGATCAGTAAGCCTAAGGGTATTATAAGTTTCAAGGTAATTTTCTAAAACGGGGGAATTGGGTGGGACAAGGGACATTCCGAGCTCTAGCCACAGGGGGATGATCTATCCTTGAGCTATAGGTCAAGGAAAGGGGAGCCCAGCGGACTTTGTGAGGAGCCCTGCTTTAGTTTCAGTGGGTCAGCGGAGGTAAAAGTCTGTTTGGAGATGCTGCCTTTCCAATAGCAAAACATTTCTAAACGCTGATGAGATTGGGCACTTAGGTAACAATCTATAAGTCTAAGTAATGGCCCTGACAGGAGAAGATTTAAAATATTTAACTAATATTATTAGCAACTGGCTTGATTAATTGTTCATTTACAATAATATTGGAAAATATACTTTGAGATCTTTAGGGTATTCTAAACCACTGGTTCTTAGTTCCTAATTTTTTGTTTAATGCCTTCAGAGTTTTCAAATCATCCTTAGTAGTTATTATGAAAAAGAAGAAATATGGGGATTGTCTAGGAACCAATTGGCTGTCCGCTAGCTACTTTTCTTTCCTAGGTTATAGGGCTGTAAGACACATTAAATACTAATATTTGGGTTTTCAGAGGGGCTTGTGAGAATCTCCTCACACTCCTGTCCTTTTTTTAAAAAAAGAAAGAGAATAGATTCACTTTATTTACTTTTCAAATAAGTTTAAATCTTTGAGGAGTACAACATTACATGGATTCTGTGGCTTTAGCAGGAAGGTTGCTTCGGAATTTGGCACAAACCATGCCACTGTTTCCATGAGCATGAGTTCCCTTTCCCCAGATTACTCTGGTTTTGTTCGGTTTGCCACCAGGAGTCAACAGTATTGTTCTTTGCCTTGTACACGTAAGCACATCTCTTGCCTAGATAGAATTCAGTTTCTTCTCAAGCATAAACACCTTCAATTTTAAGAAGAGCTGTGTGCTCTCTTCGGTTCTGGAGACCCTGCATATAGCTAGCAAAAATGGCCTTGGACCACAGCCTTCCAGACATATTTGACGTTTTAGAAGTCCTGTTCCCACAGTCCTCCACAGGCCCCGAGATGGCCGAAAAAGGCAGGAGAGCCACTCCTATGTATTCTTTAGAAGAAGTATCCAGTCTACGGAGCATCCTCAGCCAGATGAACTTGTACAAATAACCAAAGTAGATAGGTTATGGTTAGATGTAACTTAGTCTTGGCATTTATGGAAGATCTCTTTTTCTTCATTGGTTTATTTAAAATATATTCATTGAGTACTTTCATATATGTTGTATGTTCTGGAGATACAATGGATGAAAGTTTCTGTCTGAATGGAGCATACGTTCTAGTGGAAGTGAAGTAGCAGATTGGGGCCAAAATTTGTTAGTGGTCTCAGACTACTTACTGATTGTCCTAACGTTGTGTGTGCACATGGAAAACCCAGAGAGGGCTATTGTGAGCTGCTTTCCTTTTGATGGTTAGGTCAGTGCTCAAATATTATAGAGAAGACAGAAAACAGAGTTAAGCAATTATCTGACCAACCTTGACTGTGAAGAGAGAGGTTCAAATATGTGAAGTTTAGTATTTTCTTTTTAGATTCTTAGACTCCGTAAGTGGCAGTGTCAGGGATAGATTCTATAGCAATTCATGTCGCAAATATTTGAGTACTGATTATAGGCCGGAGGGCACTGTGCCAGAAACGATTTTTAGGGATTTTGTAGAAATATCAGCTTTGACCAGTTTTCACATTATCTTTTGCATAATGTAAGTCTAAAAGCAATTTTTATTTTTATTTCAAACATTTTTTGAATAGAAATACACAAATTTGAAACAATTAAGAAGTGAAAAAATATCTCCCTTTTAATCTCTGATGTCCAGACCCACTTAGAATCAACAATTTTACCAGTTTTTTGTGTATCCTTCCAGAGATATTTTACATGCATATATGTGTACAGGTATTTATTTATATCCCACCTTTGAAAAACTCACTTGGAAGCCTACTATTCAAACAGTTCCTTTGAATACACCTTGCTTTTTTTCCTTATAAAATATATCACTACTTACAAACTTGTGTCATTTTTTTTAATAGCTGCATAGTATTACATTTTATGTATTTAACATAATTGTATTTCTTTGGGTTTCCCATATGCCCACACAGCATTAAGACAACCCAGTACATTTTATATAACATTTCTTACATTTTAGTGAGGGTCACCTTGCTGCCCCTGAGCCCAAGCTTGTCTGGGAGAGTGATCATTATCTGGCAAAGAGAATGTGATAACCATATTTGGCCTCAACCAATCATGAGAAATCTCTAGGGGTTAGGTACATTACTACCCTGAACAAAACATGAGTTCTGATTAATGAGGAAGAAGGGAGAAATGGCTGTTGGGTTTAAAACTGTCTAGCACTTTTGCTATTACAAATAATGCTTCATTGAATATCCATGCTCCAGAGAAAAGGTGGGTATAATTAAATTTTTTACAGTATTTCCAAATTGTGCTCTCAAGAGTTGGAATCAATTTACATTCCCATCAGCAATCTACGAGAGCGCTTATTTCCCCCACACTCCTTACAAATTAGATGTGTTATCAAACATTTTGATCTTTGCCACTTCGATATCTAAAATATGGTATCACATTTAGATTTAATTTACATTGCTCTTTATGAGTGTGGTTGAAGATCTTTTTATCTATATGAAAAGTCATTTATCTTTCCTTTTCAGTGAATTGGCTGTTCATGTTAGACTTTGGTTCTTTTTCACTGATTTTTCTTTTTTCCCCCTTATGAATGTGTAGGAGCCATTTATGTAATGAAATCAGCTTATTACTAGATGTGTTGCAAATACCTTTTCCCAATTTATTAGTGTTTTAAATTTGGTTTGCTTACTTGTTTTGTTATAAAGAACAGTGTGATTATAGGATTTGTGAGTTCTGCTTTTGCTAAGCTATATGGATCTAGATCTTGAATAATGGTATAATAATAGGCATGCTTACCCAAAATTTTGTAAATGATGCTAAAACTGGGAGGGTTGTCTAATATGTTACATCAAAGAAAATCAAGGTGATCTAAGACAGGATGAAGTATGAAAGTGGCAGGATAGGTGTGATAAAAATGTAAGGTCCTACTCTTTGGGCCAGAAATGATCTGGCCCAAAATAGTTTGTTTTTCATTTAAAAGCCACCATAACGTAAGGTAATTGTATGATGTGGCTTTGAGAAGAGACTAAAATTGATGAACATTTACAGTAGACAGTGCTAGATTAAGAGAATAGTCCCTTTGTTCTTGTACTGTCAGATTATATCTGCATTATTGTGTCCACTTAGGGATTTTACATTTCAGTGAGACAATGATCATCTAAATTGTCCGATGAATGTGACCAGAATACTGAGAGCTGTAACCACTATATCTAATGAAGAACAGTTGAAGAATTAGGAGCTGTTTTGGTATAGAAGATAATATTTAAAACTTAGCTATCTAACTGTATTTGAAGAGTTGTTTTAAGCAAGAGGGAGCAGACTCCACATCTGTATTGCTCCAGAGGACAGCAATAGGTAGAAGTTACCTCAGAAGTGAATTTCATCCCGGTAGGGGAGACCTTTTGCCCAGTAAGATTTGTCCAACCGTGGAATCAACTAATTTGTGAGGTCGCTGTCATTAGAGATAGCCTGGATGATTGTCTTCTGGAGATATTATAAAAGTGTCCCTGCAAGAGTTTGGACGACATGAGCTTTCTTGTCCTTTCCAACTCTTAAGATTTTCTGATTTCGAGTACCCTCTCTCCTTAGTGCTAATGTTGGGAACGATGAGAAAGTGATGAAGTCTTGTTGACTTTAGTTCCTTAATAACTGGGGAAGACAAAAATTAAATGTTTGCCAACCAGCAAGAGAATACAATCCTGAAAAGACAGTTTTTAAAAATGTATAAAGTAGAAAAATAGAATACTAGATCTATACATGGAATTTCATTTTTATTTTATTTATATTATTTTTTTCAGCAGAAGGCTTTCCATCTCTTAAGTCTTTCAAGGGCATAATTGGGGACATGTTATCCTCGAGGATTGTTAGATAGAGTTTATAATTTATACTACATAACAAGAAGTAAAGCTTGCTATAGTGTAGAAGAAGGCATTGATTTGTATGTTGAAAGTAGGTTTAGTCTTCAGCTCTGCCACTTGCCTTGTGCAGTGGGAAATTTAACGATGAGATTTAATTTTCTCATCTGCTACTGGGGGCAGTATCTACCTTTCAGAGTTGTGTACAATGGAAATAATTTATCCTAAGCTTAATGCCTGGCACAGTCATGGTACATAGATGGCATACAATTAATGCTAATTATTAGTAATAACTATTCTGACAACACTGCTTACATTTTTGGGTCTTCATATGTGGCAAGGTAAACTAGGAGAGATAATATTAACAAATCCATTTGTATTTCCAAGCTTTACAAATACAGACTAAGAATTAACTACTGGTATGTTTTTTCCCCCCACCACAACTAATTGCCTAGTTCTGTAACACCAACAGTGTCCAACAATTCATTTCAATTCTGACACTATCTACCTGTAGTTAGTGTCAGATCCTACAAATTAAAGGGCTCAGTTCCACAAGACTTGCCACCATCGTAGATGCCAGTTGCAAGTCCTGGGCCACCTATATTTTGCAACAAATTTGGGGGTTCTTAAGACCCCCCCCCATTTGAAAATTGGCTGGCATAACTCACAGAACTTGGGAAAAATACTTTAATTACACTTATAGGTGTGTGTTTTTTTTTAAATAAAAGATACAACTCAGAAACAGCCAAATAGAAGAGATGCATAGGGCAAGGTATGGGAAGTTTTCTTGTCCTCTCTGGGCCCAGCACCTTCCCAGTACCTCCATGTGTTCGTCATCCAGAAGCTCGCCAAACCTCTTTGTTTAGGGGTCTCTGTGGAGGTTCCATTACCTAGGAATGAATTGGTTAAATCATTGGCATTGGTTGGAGGCAGAGCATGAAATGTGTTTCAACCTTCTCATCACATGCTTGGCTCCTCTGGCAACCTGTTCCCATTCTGAAGCTGTCTGGAGCCCACCTCATTAGCATAAGCTCAGGTATGGTTGAAAGGAATTTGTTATGAATAGCAAAAGACACTCTTATCACTCAGGAAATTCTAAGGCTTTAGGAGCTCTGTGCCAGGGACAAATACCAAATATATATTTCCTATCATACCACACTGTTATTACATAAAACCGGATCTTGTTTTTAGAGCAGAGAGTTGAATTCAGAACATCAGTATTGAATTCCTTCTAGGTCATTGATATGTTTCTTTATTGGGTCACAGTGCCACTGCTTTGATTCTTGCTAATGTAAATAACATTTGTTTTGAGATCGTTAGATGAAACACGCCATTGAAACAGCTAAATGCCATATTCCTGAGGGGTGTTTATCAAATTTCAGTACTGTTTCTTTCTCTGCCTAGACTTCTGTGCTCAGATGGCTGTAGTTTAATCCTGTGACAGAGCTAATTCTTCAGTGTGATGTGACAAAAACAGATCATTTTTCCAACAGGATGGGCTCATTTTTCTTAAAGTATTGGGTCATGGGTAGAGATGCCTTTTGAAGGTCATAATCTTTTTAATGGTAAACAACAGCATGTGAATTTTCATAGCCAGGACAGGACGGGTAAATTGTTTGGAATTCCAAATTCTTTCCAACTTTAAAGCTTTTTTCTTTGCCTGCTTATTTTAACATGCTTGTTCAAGATGTGGACACTGTCTTGCCCTAATAACAGAAATTTCCTTGGAGAGAATGTAAGTTTTAAATTAATGTTTTAAATGTTTTTAAACATCTGTGGGAAGTATCTTGGTATACAAGAGGGGGCACTGGCCTAGCCGAGTTCTCCACACACATTAGGCTCTCAGTAAATGCCTGTTGCAGGAATTAGAAGCCTAGTTCTAGCCTTTGCTACCAACTACCTGTGTGACCTAATTAGAATCTAATTTCTCATCTTTAAAATCATTAGAGTCCCTTCTAGTTCTGATTCAGTGATTCAGTTCATTCTTAGCCTTATTTTTTAAAATTTTGTTTCAGTATGGCCTTGAAGTCAGCTTTTTGAAAACAGTCACCAAATAGGCTGAATTAGCAACTGTTGTGAAATAACCCACTCTCTGTGGCTTCAGTTATTTACTTGGCCCTGTGTTCTTTCTTTACTCTGATAGAGTAGATTTTCTGTTCACACTAGGTTGGGACTAGATACTTATCAACAAGTACATTTCTTAGCACTTATCCAAAGAGGATGGAGTGATATATAGATGATAGGAAATATATATTTGGTCTTCATGGAATGACTGGTCATTTTTCCGGCCATATATATATTCCTAAATGGTACCAGGTGCAGTATAGTTCAGGTTCTGAAAAATACTATTGAAGCTGTTTTATTTAAGAAAATAGTTTTGTTGAGATAGGTTTAGAAAATTCTGGTCAGTTGACCCAATTTTTCAACATTTTCATATATTTTCCTCATGTTTTAAGTATGTCATGCTTCGACAATGAATGTCAAGTGTACTGAAGAAGTGTGATATGACCGTCAAATTTCTAATCTGATTTTATTTAGGGTTTGCTTAGTTTCTTTGTGTAGCTAGAGAATTTGCATTACTTATTCAAGTATTCTGCAAGAACAATTGCCGTTTTCTCTTCTACTTTGCAAAAATAACTTTCTTTTCCAGTGTTTTAATAATTAGGCTTTTTTTTCTTATGGTCCTGACATGAGATGATAGATTTGGCCATGAATTTCAGTTTAAGACTGATGTCAGTGTTTACTGGCCCCCACATTAGCATTCTTCTAGATGGTCTAATATTTGCTAGTAAAATTAAAAACAAAATAATATTTTTTTCCCTGGTACATGACAATGTGGAGGCTAAGGAGGATCAGGAAGCCACAGGTCTAAGCTGCAGAGTTAGTGAGTGTTTGTTGGATGCCAGCTGTGTGCTCACTATTGTTAGGGACTTGGAATTTGATGTGACACCTTTCTTCTGGAAGCCTACTTTCCAACATGAGGAAACACAGTTTACTTTTGAAGGACACTCAATTTATATTATTGAAATTCAAATAAGGGAAAGACTAGGTGACTGAAGTGGTTAGAGGAGGATTTGATTTGAGGCCTCTATTTGGATAAATGTTGGAAAAAAGCGATAACATTGCAGGGATGAAAATAACATGAATGAAAGCATGAAGACAAATTAGTCTTACATTGTATGTTTCTGTATTTATGAGACTAGCCTACCCATTTGTTGACGTTTCAAGCTTAGTTTTAAGTAAGGTTCTTTTAAGATGCGAAGGATGAATATTGAGAGGTAGAGTTGAAACAAAGGAAATGGGGAGGTGTACCCCTTCCCCAATTCATAGGCAGAATGAATTGGAGGGGGAAGAGACTTGCATGGGTGAAGATAGTTGGAAGTGTGTTGTAATCCTGGAATAAGATGAAAAAAGAATCCAAAAAACCTTTTTTCTGTCTTCTTATGAGATAAACATCTGTAAAAAATATTGTCTACTGATAAAGAGTGCTCTCTCAAAGCATTTGTTTTATCAAGAGTATTTCAAGCTACAAACTGAAACTTTATGAAGTCAGTAGAATGGGACAAACCATTATTTTATGACAGTTTGCCAGTGAATAATATTAAATTAAACCAGTATATGAATTTTGTATGTTTATGATAAATAATACCAAGTGTATTGAATTTCTGATCTTCCCTGGATCTGTGAGCCCAGAATTGTCTGTAGCAAATAGTGAAAATATAAAATGCAGCTGTGGGGCCTTCGTATCCTATTAAAGCACATGAGAATGAATGACTCTAAATCATAAAGTGTATTTATTTCATAATCTCAGTTTAAACATTAGTGGGGTGAAGATCAGGTTAAGGTATCAGGGCACCAGAATAGTGGTTATATTCTATTTTGATCTGCATATCCTATTCTGCTATTGATGAAGAGCGGTAGAGTCCAGAAACTGTGGTGTGCGGTAGCTCTGATCTCTGGTATAAGCTTCATATGGGTGATTCTCAAATCTGTACCTTCAGCCTAAACTCCCTACTGGTTCCTGAAATTCAACATCTTCCACCAAATTCATTGGCATTTTGCTATGATCTATTTGCATTCCCATACAACTATACTTCCTCTAATTTTACTTATATTGATTAATGGCTTATGATTCACTTAGCCAACTAATCCATGAAACTTGTGGTTATCTTTGATTTCTTCATGTTCCTGGCCTTGATGTTGATCAAAGAGTGTATATTTTACTTTTGAAATGTTTTTTCTTCATTGAGCCTTTAGGATATTCATTTGTTCACTCATTCACTTACTTATTCTGACATGTTTATTGAGCACTTAATATGTGCTAGGCACTGTACAAAGTACTAGGGATATAGTGGTAAATAAGACAAACTGGTTTCCTGCCCTTACAGAGTTTATAATCCAAGCTTTCATCATTTCCCCTGCCTCCCCTTTGAGTTATTGTGATAGCCTTCTTATTTTTCCTGGTTATAATTATAATACTTACCGTGTTTCCCTGAAAATAAGACCTATCCGGACAATCAGCTCTAATGAGTCTTTTGGAGCAAAAAGTATTGGTATTGTATTATATTATACCTTGTCTTATGTTATATCAGACCCGGTCTTATTTTACTATAATAATTTTTGCTCCAAAAGATGCATTACAGCTGATTGGCTAGGCCTTATTTTCTGGGAAACATGGTATTTTAAGAAGTACAAGGATTATTGATATGTATAACACTGAAAGTGGGAGACACCCTATATTCTCATCCACCAGACATACCACTGATGAAAATTCGATATCATTTCTCTAGATTAAAAAAAAAAACAGCCAAAACTTTCTAACACATCACTTTGCCTCTAAGCCTTTTTCTATCTTTTACAAATGTTACCAGACGTATCCTGACTATTGAAATCTGTAGTCTTAGCGTTGTGAAACTTGTCCGCATTTAGAGAGGCAGCGGTGGTAGAGCAATAGGGAGATTTAAGTTCCAGCCCTTTCACTTGCTGTCTGTGTGACCTTCAGAATGTCACTTAAGAGCCTCATTTCCCTCATCTATAAAATGTGAGATAACAGCAAGGATCTCATAGGATTGTTCTGAGGATCAAATGAGATGATGTATTAAGAAGTACTTTGAAACTACAATATGCTGTACAAATGTGAGCTCTCTAAATCTATAACGAACAGTAGTTTCATATTAGTATTAGTTTTTGTCTTCAATTTACTGGCTCTTCCTGCTTCCTATAACTTTGTTTCTATTTAGGCTTGATTGGTAATTTTCTTACCAGACTGAGCAAAAAACTGAGTGGCAAGAACCTCCCACAAAGAAGTTAAGGTTGTACCTGGGTAATGAGAACCGCCTGCTGCAGCATACTGAGTGAGAACCCGAATGCTGCCACCAGTGTCTACATAGATGCCTGTCATTTCCTAAGGCTTTTCTTTCTTTCTTTTTTAAAGCTAATACTTATGTTGTGCTTATTGCATACCAGGTTCTAAGTGTTTTCTATTTAATCTTTACAATGACACTAAGCATAGATTCTATTATAACTCAAGGGAAATGAAGGTTAGCAAATTACTTTCATGGTGGTTGGTGCTGCAATGCTTTGAAGCCTTCTTCTGGGTAGAGCTCAGGCTTGTTATAGCTGCACTTCACACATTTGCTTTCTAACCACATATTTGCAAAAGATTACTTCTGTTTGCTTTCATCAATAGGTTATTGTAAATTTTATCTTGAAGGCACAATAGATTTTGGGATAAATAAAGGTCCAGGAGTAGTGTTTTGGTCCAACTTTGAGTTAGAAAAATTTGGAACAAATGATAGGTGTTGGTTAGGCACACTGGTAGTATTTCATAAATCCCTGATTTTGTCAATTCTAAGAGGAATGTTTTTTGTATTTTTATGTTTTGAAATTATGTTCATTTAATATGGTAGTATTTCCCCTCAAAAAGCTGTTATGCAAGTAAAGGTGTGTCTTTTAATCAATTGATGAGCTCTAGAATCAAGAAAATACAGTAATGTTTAGTCCATTTGACTGTAATATTTTTGAGCTAACACTCACTTGCAGTGTGCCATTCTTGGCCCCTGTACGTAGTCTGCATTTTCTGTACTGATAGTTAGATTCTCTTTTAGGCAGCTAAGATTGGAGTTGCTATGGGTTCTGAGACTCAACTTTGTACACTTACTCTACTTTTTAGAGCTCTTGTTAGAATATCTTTATGACTCAGAGACGGAAGTACCTCATCTGAATATTTTCCCTTACTAGCTAGCGACTATCAATTTAGTGAATTGCTAGCTGAGGGGGGAAGTTAGATAATTTCACTGGAGACAGGGCCAGAGTTAAAACTCAGAAGGGCAGTTAATGTTTATTGGATAAATTAAAAACATTGTTTTATTTTGGGAAACCACCTCCACCCCTGTCCTTGTCCCTGTTCCCTGGCAACCAGTAATCAGTTCTGCATCTCTAGTTTTGTCATTTTTGAGGATGCTACGTAAATAGAATCTTACATAACCTTGTGAGATTGGTTTATTTTCATTCACTAATAAATACAATGCTCTTGAGATCTATCCATATTGTTACATGTATCAGTATCAATAGTTCCTTCCCTTTTATTGCTGAGTAGTAGTCCGTGGTATGGATGTACCAGAATTTGTTCCAACATTCACCTATTGAGGGACATTTGTATTGTTTCCCATTTGGGGTATTACCAGTAATGCTGCCATAGACATCTGTGTACAAGTTTTTATGTGAATATATGTTTTCATTTCTTTGGGATAAATGCCAAGGAATGCGATCGCTGGGATGTATCGTAACTGTATGTTTAATTTTGTAAGAAACTGCCAAACTTTTCCATTTTGCTGTACCGTTTTGTATTCCTACCAGTGGTGTAATGAGACCACTAATATTATTTTCTTATTGCTTGTTTATTCTTTTTTTCTGTCATATAAGTGGTGGCAGATGCCAGAATTTTAAGAAAAATGTATGTGAGAAAAATTGTAAAATGAGAGGTTTATGTATTGATACAGTTATTTTAGGAGAATATAGATTTTCAAGAGAATAGAATTATAATTGTTATACATTGTTTGCTTTGGTAGGCTATTGTTGACCTTGTTTGAAGAGATTAATAACTTTGAAGAATGAGTTAGGTTTATTACTAAATTTTCATTCTAAGTCATTTGGCCATTTTGGAATCTGAAGAACCGCTGTTTCTCTTTAATTCTCATAATTTCTCAAGGAATGTTTATTTTTTTATAAATTGTTAATTTCTGATAATCTAGCCTCTATATAATAGGATGTTACATTTTTTTCAGTCATTTGTCTTTTTATTTTGTCATGAATTATAATACCCACTGTTTTTATGACTTAGAATTGTTGAAACACCATTCAGAACTGTTTGCTTACCGTCAAAATGGGCAATTCCTCTAAGTAACCATATCCATATCCAGGCTTTACTCAGTCACTGTGAAATAGTGTGGGTTTTTTTTTTTTAGGCCAAGGAAGCTATCCAAGAATTTTGTGAATAAGGCTGAGACTTGACCTTGCCAGAATTCATGAGGAAGATGTCTTTCTTCTTGTTTTGTATGGTGGAAGAGGGTTTTTCATCCAAACATTGCCCTGATTTCTTCTTTTCCCACTGAGCTCTTTTTTTTTTTTTTAATGTTTAGAGATTTTAACTTCTTTAAATGTTATTATTTGATAGACTTTTTTTTCAATAATTTACCTTGAGATAAGTTGAGTAACAGGTTCAGATTTCAAGATAAACCAGAGATTTGTCATTGTTTTAGCTTTGGGACTTGAAAATGAAAAGCAAAAAAAAAAAAAAAAAATACTAGTAATTTCATTATGAAAACTATAATCAAATAGATTTAGATTGCTTTATTTTCAAGTATTCGTTGGAGTTTGACTTTTTGATGGCTACCTTATATAATAGGAAGCCATCAGAACACAGCCTATGGGTGAATAAACTTCATTATCCCTGTTAAAGTAACCTTGCTAAAGGAAATTAAATATAGTAAGGATCATGATGATGGGAGCTTGACTTGGTATTGAACATTTTGTGTTTGCTGGCAACTGGACTTGTAGGCAGTCGGTGGCGGTATAAGAGATATTAGTGAAATTTGACCAGGTTAGAAAATGCATCCTAAAAAAAATGGTACTTATGATTTGAAGGAAGAGTAGGTGTTAACTTGGCAAAGAGGTGGGATGTCCAGGCAGAAGAAACAGCAGGTACAAAGGCCCCGTGTTAGAAGGGGAAAGGGTGAAATGAGAGACCTAATTATGGCTAATATGGCCTGGGAAGTGAGAGCTAGAGGGAGAAGGAACGAGGTTTGCGGTGGAGAGATAGGCCTGCCCTTTGCAGCTTTTTATAGGTCATGTTAAGAAGTTTTTGCCTTTATTCTAGGTGGAATGAGGAACCACCAGAGGATTGTAAGCAAGAAAGGGGAGGGTCAGATTTGCTTTCTTACTGTAAGGAGGAGAATGGATTGAAGGGGTATGGATTGAAGGGTTACCAGAGTGAATGCAGGGGTACTGGTTAGGAAGCTAGTTTAGTTCAGATGCTGGTGGCTTGCTTAGACTAAAGTGGTCTTGGTAGAGAGGAATGGAAAGGAATCAATTCAAGAATATTTAGGAGGCATAGTCAGCAGAATTTGGTGATGGGTGAAATAAGAAGAGGGAGAGAGGGAGGACTCCTAGGTTTCTGGCTTAAGCAACTTAGTGCGCCTCACTGAGAAAAGGAATATTGAAAGAAAAGTTTTTTGTTTTTTTGTGTGTGTTTTTTTTCAGGTGAAGATCATGAATTAGGTGTTAGATATATAAGACTTGAAGTACCTTCTGGTGATAGCCGAAAGGAGATGTCGGTGAAGGAGAAAACTTATTGCATAGATTTAGATATACCCTCTTGTATTTAGTTTAATATTATTTTATTCTTAATATTTAAATAAAAATACATGTGGGAATTGCTTTTCCATATGCTTATAGGTACTTTTCCTATTTTTTAGGTTTTTACATGTGTTGGTGTATACTGCAGTTTTAACCAAAGAGTAGGTATGGGGTAATACTTGCTAAATGAATGATTGAATCATTAATTTTAATGTTTTCCAGAAATACTGTTCTCCTGCTTATATTTCCTGTGTGTTGGAAATAATTAAGGCTGCATTGTTAATTGATATTTGCAATTAATTAATAGTATACTACCCCATCCAACAATCTATAAACCTTCCCCGTCCATAAACCTTCTATTCTTATTCTAGAATTTTTTAAAATGTTAAGACAAAAATGACTTCATTGTTCAGAAGCATGTTACCTAATAGAATCAGCATAGACAGAAAATTAAAAGTAGCCCTCTGCATGGTGCTGTTTGGCTTTGAGCCATATTGTTCTCTATTTATGCTAGCTGGTTTATAATGTGATGAAAGTTGCATATCTGAATAATTTCTTATTCTTTTGATCTTTAAAAACATTAAAATTTGTTGAATTTTGTTGTATTGTCTTTTATAACTAAGTTGCATTCATTTCTATTGAACAGATGTTTCTTTGAAGGGATTTATATGACAGTCTTTTTAAATTTACCCTGCTGGAAGTTTGATCCACTCAATCGAGAGCTTTATTTTTCTTTCCTCAAAAGCCAGAACTAGAACTACAGGAAGGAAAGGGACATATGCTGGAGCCAAAGGCTGGTGCTGTATAGGCGGTGGGGGTGCATATTCAGAAGCTTTGCAATTGGTTGGCCTGGATCTGTCAAAACATGTTTGGTTGGTTCTGGCTGTGCAATGGTTTATTTATGTGCTTCTGAGTAGTGATTCTGGGGATGAATATATTATGAATATAGTTTGGAAAATTGTTGTATAGATTACTTGGGGAGAGGAAAAAAACACCCCAAGAAGCCCCACTGTTGAACATTTCTTACTTAGGTCCACTGGTTTAATTTTCTGTGATTAAACCTTTGCTTCACCTCAGCAGCAAATGCCAGTACTTTGGATGCAGATTATTTCACGGGAGGTACTTTGTGTGATAGTATGACCAAATGTGAAATTATATGTCTACATCTTAACTCTGGCCTAAGTAGATATATATTTCCCCTAAGTAGATACTGTTAACAACAGTTTGTTAAGTATATGAGTAAAATAAGCTCGCCTGGTTTCAGGAAAGCATAGGGGGAAAAAAGCAGAATTCTTTTCTAATTTTTGTTGATCCAGCTAGGATATTACAATGTCTTGCATTTTGAAGGCATTTATTTAGTTGAATTGTGGGAAAGGATAGACAAAAGAATAGGACATTCCATATTTGAACAGTGGAAGTAGAAGAACATGAATTGATGAGGTAGTAGTATCCTTCCACAGTTTATTCTATCAGGATTTAGACTTCTCACTGATTTTACATCTATCTTTAAGAAAGGTATGAGGACATTTCCGTAAAGTACTAACAGTTTTCAAATAATGTCTAATCTGACATTAGATTAACTAGTGTTAATTAGAATAGAATTTACAATTTTGCATTAAATGTAATCCTTTCTAATGGATGCACATGAATGTTGTGTGGGTGTATATATATTAAATATAATCCTTCTAAATCTTAGTGTTAAATTTACTTCATGATCATTATGTGATGCATGTTTAACAGTAGTAAAAAAAGAATAGCAGCTAACACTTATTGAGTGTTTGCTTACTTTGTGCCAAGCACTATATAAAGTGGTTTCTATGCATTCATTGTCTCATTTATTCTTTACAGTAACCCTATGGGATGAGAAATATTTTTATCCACACTTGAGAGATCAAGTTAAGTGCAGTAAACTCTCAATGTCATGGATAGATTCTTGGAAACTGTAACTTTGACTTTAAGTGAAATTATGTATAGTGAAACCAATTTTATCATACACTAATTGATATAAATAAGAGTTAACTTCCTGTGGTATATTTCTGGTCACAAAAACGTGACCAAACTTAAATAAAGACTCAAAACACTTCTAATATTAAACATTGAAATAAATGTGAGCTATACATACATCTAAGAAAGCTGAATAAAAACAAGATGATTATTTTCCAAACCGCTCATTACAGTTCAGGTTCTTGAGTAGCCGGAGCCTATCCTGGGTGCAAGGCTGAAACCCACCCTGGACAGAATGCCCTTTTATCGCAGGATGCATTCACACACACCCACTCACTCTCAAATTGGGACAATTTAGACGTGCACATCTTTGGGATGTGGGAGGAAACCAGAGTACATGGGGAGAATGTGCAAATTCCACACACAATGCCCTTGGCTGGGAATTGATTTTTTTCCCCCCTCATCAATGGTATAGTGAATCAACGTTGGACAAAACCACGTTATTTGAGGACCTGCTGTAATTTGCTTAAAGGCCAACAATTAGTAGGCAAGTGAGCCGTAATAGCAAAATGTACTGCTATTTCATACACCATTTTGTTTCAGTTTTGAAGGAATTTATATCTTCAGGATTATTGAGAATCATCCAAAGTAAATTATTTAGAGTTACAGGAAATTTACTTTGTCTTATATAGTAATGTTTCATTTGTTCAATGTTGAAAGGGATTAGAGAGTTACAAGTGTTTCCAGATTAGTAAAGTTTACCTCTTGAAGAAGTAAAACTTTCAAAGAAATTAAGTACTTTAGAATAATATTTTTTCTGAAATGTGTGTTCGTTTTCAGCCTTGTAAGAAAAAAAAAATTTCACCCTTTTAAAGATAGTAAAGATAGTATTCCAAGTATAATGAAGTTTGTTCTTGATAATGTAAGAGTTTCAGTAGGACCATCAGTCAATTTATTCTACTATAATGTACTTTTTCCTTCTCCCTTGCTTTCCAAGTTCTTTTATTTGTATACACTGCTTCTTATAGTCTTCCCTTTGTTTAAATAATTAAACTTGTCACAGTTGTATGTAAATCAAGAATTAAGTAGGCCTCACCTATAAAGAAACATGCAGTCCACCAGATTTAGAAAAAGAGAGATATTATTATAGCTGTCATTAATTGTGTACTTCCTAAATGGCAGACGTATTTGTCATATATTATTTCTTTTAATCCTTACATCAGCCATATGAGGTATATATTATTATCCCATTGTTATAGAAAATGAGACTGAAGCTTAGAGAGCCAAAACTGCCTTTGCTAATAATTATTGAAACATATTCAAATTTAGGACTGTTTGATTCTTATCAGCAATTCTATACTGCTTTCCTTTTTTCCCCGTTTGTCTCACAGATTGTGGCTCAGTGTTGACTAGGTTTTAAAACTAATGTTCATTTCTTTATCACTTTATTAAATTTTTAAAAACAATTTTAATGAAGTATAATTAACATGCAATAAATATCACATATTTAAAGTGTTTAACTTAATGAGTTTTGACATAAATAAAGTCATCCGTCAGTATCCAAGGGAGGTTGGTTCCAGATCCCCCTGCGGGCACCAAAATCTGAGGATGCTCAAGTCCCTTATAGAAAATGATGTGGTATTTGCATATAACATATGTACATCCTCCTGTATATTTTAAATCAATTCTAGATTTACTTATGATGCCTAAAACAATGTAAATGCTCTGTAAATCGTTATACTGTATCATTTAGGGAATAACAACAAGAAAAAAGTCTGCATGTTCAGTACAAAAGCATCCATAGTAGGCCTAACTACATAGTACACATCAGCCACAGTGTAACATTTTCCAACCCCAATAATTTTGATCTGGTATTGGTTATATCTTTCCTTTCATGCTTTCAAATATAATGCTTATCACATAAATCATTTGTTGAGGACTAACATTTATTTTGTTCTTATTTATTACCATTGTTCTTTTCATGTTAGATTTTTCAGTTTCTTTAAGGGCAGATGCTATGTTTTATTGGATTTTATGAATCCTAGCAAAGTTGGTAAGAACTTGGTACTTTTTGGTGATGTTGAAACCTAATAGAATAAAAAGGCTGTACTTTAGTGATACCTATAGTCTTGGGCTAGAATTCTGACTTTTCTTTTTATATACTTACTTAATCTAAAGCAATAACGTTTTGAACATTTAGAATGTACTACACTCACCACTGAAAATGTTCCGGATTTGCCTGAATGTTCTTGAGTACTTGTTCTACATTTCACTGAATATGTAAATACTAGGTTTAGATTAAAAAGAGAATTGAATCACCTGAATTGAATTTTATCTGGTTAAGGTCTTAGTGAGAAGTAAAATGATACAAAAATTATGGGAATATAATTGGTGTGTCGTGGGTCAAAAACTTAAAATATTTAATTGGCTTGTAACTTTGGTTATCATATCTAGGTATTTCTAATGCACTTGGATAGTTTCCTATGGTTGGGTTGAGGGCAGAAAGAGGTGCTGGGGAGGGGGTGAGGGCAATCGAATTATTACTAAAAAGGGAGAGAGCTTAAATTGGTTCTGAGACCTAGTTTCAGTGTATGTGTGTGTGGGGTCCCACATCACACCAAGCAATTCTCAGACACCAGCAGGATGTCCAAGAATTCAGCTCAATTCTGACACTATACCCAGAGATAGCATCAGATTCCACAGGTTAAAGGCTCGGTCCTCCAAGACTGTCCCCTACTGCCCTTCAGACACCAGTTGCAAGCCCAGGTGATTTACCTGTGTGTCTGACAGACTGGATACAGATTGGAGGTTCCCCCCTCCTTGGGTTCCATTAATTTGCTAAAGCAGTTCGCAAAACTCACGAAACATTTTATGTACTAGATCACCAGTTTATTATAAAAGGATCTAACTTAACTCAGGGGCAGCCAGATGGAAGGGAGGCACAGGATAGGGTATGGGGAAAGGACATGGCGCTTCCATGCCCTCTCTAGGTTGCCAGCACCTCCGTGTGTTCACCAATCTGGGAGCTGTCTGAATGCTAATCTGTTTGGTTTTTATGGAGGCTTTATTACATAGGCATGATGCCTTAAATCTTTGGCTATTGGTGATTGACTCAACCTCTAGCTCCTCTCCCCTCCTGGGAGGTCTGGGAGTGGCACTGAAAGTTCCAAACTTCTAATCATGTTGTTGGCTCCGTTGGCAACCGGGCCCCCATCCTTAGGTGTTTTCCAAAAGTCACTCTATTAACCATAACAAAAGACACTGTTATCACTCTCAACACTTAGGAAATTCCAAGGGTTTTGGGAGCTGTGAACCAAGAACTGGACATCTGAGTGACCAAATATTGTGCAGCAACATGCTTTCATTTTCTCTTCTCTTTTTCCCTTCCAGTTACTATTACTAGATACCATTTAGGGAGACATTATTGGTTTCAGAAATAGAAAAATATGGTCTGTGCATTATCTTATTTAATTCTCACATCTTAGGAAGTAGGTCTCATTGCCATTCTATCAGTGAGGAAATTGTGACTTGATATATAAGACTTTACCCAAAGATACATAGATAAAAAGTGGCTTTAAAACACTGGCTCACTCCAAAGCCCAGGCTCTTAAATCACTGTGCTAAATTAAATTGTTTCTTTGTGAATTAGGTAGCCATCTCCAGGATTAAAAAAAAAAAAAAAAAGTCCTTCTGAATGTCCATTAGCCTTGGAGAATCAATTTTATAACATACAGACATACAAACACACCTGACCCCTTATTGGACAATTACTATATAACATTTTATTCTTTGTGAAGTATTCTTCGTTAGGAGAAACAATTGCTTAGAATTGGAAGTACTAGAGAACACAATAGATTTCTAAGCAGTTTTGTGAGCATATAACTTAGTTTTTTAGTCAGGCAGTAAATAGAACACTTAAATATAATACAACCTATGAAAGGATCCTGGAATTATTATCAACTACTTACCAGACAGTCTCACTTTGACTTAGTATTACACTGTGTCTTAGTATTTCAATATTCTCATACTTGAGAATATTAAATATTCAGAATATTCATCCATTCACAAAATTCATCCATTCACAATATTCACAAATATTGAGAATACTCATCCATTCACAAAACAGTTTTAGCCAAGGAGCCTTAGCTGCCTGTTCTTTGTGGTCACTGTGTTTTAGTAACATCTTCTTTCTTTGGCCATATTTAATGAGTAAACACAAGGAAGTTTGATAAAACTATTTGTGACTGAGGAGAGGACATGCTTCAAAGTAGTAAATGTCTACTGAACTTAATCATGTCTTTTGCATTTTGCTCTCAACTCTTGGGTTTGTGCATTTGGTCAGTGGTGTATAAAACGAGGTCGAGAAAGATTTGACTGTGAATGGGCTGGGAAAAGATGTTGCTAAATCATGAATTCCCTTAGGAGGTAGCTGGAAAAATGTTACCCTTTATAATATAGAAGCACGAGAAGAAATAATGACTTCGAGAATAGAACTGTTGAATAAAATTTCAGTGTAACAAAGCATAAAGTATGTGTGTTACCATTGAAACCATCTCAAATGACCTACAGTGAAGGAAAAAGCATAAATTGGTGACTTCTTTTAAAATCTGAAAAACATGGCCAAATTTTATTGGTAAACTTTGCATTCATCCATTTACTCCAGGGAGACCTAAGATTGGCTTTGGGACAGCTAAACAGGTTGTACAGCACAGGAAATACTGAGGTATGTATCAGTATTTGACGTGCTTGGAGAAGACTGCAAGTTTCCTTCTCTAGTCCTTTAGGGTAGAATTTGTGTTAATCTGGTAGAGGTTGGGCTGTGTTTGAAATTTATTATTGCTATGGTTATCAGAGTTGACATTTGTAGTTGCCATGGGAACCAGAGACTTCAAATTGCCCTAATGTTTCTTATCTCCCTGCCTGGCTTTGGGTTTTCCCTTTGCTGTTTCTCAGAGTGAATCTGTCTCTTGCAGCTGTATTCCACTGTGATTTTTGCTCAAAGCTTGTTAGCATGGTAATGGAGAATGAGGGAGTTCTATGATGATCTATTAAGCCTCAGATTTAGGCAGGTGCTAGAACCTGTGTCTTGGAAGTGAAGCCTTTACAAGACTTTCCACTCCACTTCCAGGGATGGAGCTTCTACCCTTTTTTCTTTTTCCCCATTTGTTGTGTCTAGCATACGTTTGTTTCAACCATCCCTTCCGTTTTTTAGCTAAGGTTTTTAAAGCCCTTGCCCCCTCTGCATAAAGGTTATTGTTACTTTAGAGAGTCAAGAGTGGGTATGTCAGTCTCCTTTACTTTCCTCCACAGGTACAGTGGAATTCAACCAGTGTTTTCAGGGTACAGGCCTTGATTAATTGTTCCTTGCATACAAAGTCTTTTGTTCCATAGGGAGCTAGGGGAAGTAAGTCTGGGTTGATTGGTATTGGCTGCTGGTTCCACTCTCCAAGCTCCACAGGGGTGAGTAAGGGCAAGGATGAGGAGCTTTCTTTGCATTCTCTCAGTTCCCCCCCCTGCTTTAGAAAGCCTTTTGAAGTTCCTGGAGGAAAAGTCTGTAATACAGGGTGGAAACTCTCCTGTGATTGCAGCCCCCAGGGTCTTAGAGACTTTACACTCTCATATTTAGTCTTCAGCAATTGGTCAAAATTTGTGGTTTAATCTTCATAACTGCTGTGGGGATTCATCCATGTTCTTGTGACTGTATTTCCTTTAGTCAGAGAGAAGGCTTTTCCTCCCTCAGGGTATTAGGTGCTTGAGGGTGGGAAGAGTGATTCCCTCCACCCTCTCTAAACTTTAGGAACCCACATTGTGGTCAGAGAATAACTTGTGAGACTTGATTTAGGACTCAGCGTATGATCAATTTTTGTAAATGATCTCTTTGTGCTTGATAAATTATTTATTCTGCGGTTATTGGGTGCTGTGTTATATAAATGTCTATTTAGCAGTTTGTTAATCATGCTATTCAGATCTGTCTTTTATCTTTTTACTCCTTTTTGTTCTATCAGCTACCAAGAGAGATGTTAAACATTTCCCCATTATGATTATGGGTATTTTTCACTTCTTATAGTTCTGCTAAGTTTTGCTTCATATATTTGGAGGCTGTGTTATTACATGCATACAAATTTTAATTTGTTACATCTTCCTGATGAATTATACATTTCATCCTATGAATTATATCTCTATTAATGTTTTTTGCACTAAAGTCTACTTTGAGTTCTATTAATATAGTTAGAACAACTTTCTTTTAGTTTATGTTTGTATCACCTTTTTCTCCCCCTTCATCCACCTCCCCCCCCCCCACTCTGGTTCAAGCCGTTGTTTCTCAGGCTAGTTGTGTAGGACACAGCTCCCTGGCCCGTGCTGGTATTATGAGCCTTGCGCTCCGCCCCGGCTGGGGCAGTTGGTCGTTTGTTGGCTGCTCACAGCAGCTCTCGTGGGCTGCTGGCCACTCATGGCAGCACACGGTAGCCCACTGCAGCTCACGTTGACCTCTGGCTGCTCACGGCTGCTCACGGCTGCTCACGGCTGCTCACGGCTGCTCACGGCAGCCCAGCTCCAGGGAGAGCTGTTGTTCACAATCTTAGCTGTAGAGGGCTCAGCTCACTGGCCCATATGGGAATTGAACCGGTGACCTCGGCGTTAGGAGCTCGGCACTCCAAACACCTGAGCCACTGGGCCGGCCCAGTATCACCTTTTCTATACTTTTTATTTTTAACTGTCCTTTTTATATTTTAGGTGTGATTCTTGTAAGCACCATAATAGTTGAATTTTGTTTTTTATTTAATAACAATTTTTGTCTTTTGATCCAGTTGCATTTAATGTAATTACTGGAATATTTAGATTTACATTTGGCATCTTACATTTTGCTTTTTGTATGTTCTCTTGTTTGTGATCTTGCTTTCCCTCTTTTTTTGCATTTATTTGGGTCTTTCAATTCTGTTTTTTCTTTCTATTAGCATAGTAGTTATAAACTCTGTTACTGTTTTTTAAATGTTTACCCTAGAGATTAAAACATGTATTTTCTGTTTTGAAATATGTTTATTTTTTTAATACATAATATAGTCATAAGGTACAAAATTCAAAAGATACAAAAGGTTATATGATAGAAAGTCCTCTCGTTGGGAGAGGGGAGTTATCACTTTGTGAGGGGTGTAAGTGTCTAACTTACATTGTTTTGTACACCTGAAACTAAAAAAAAAAAAAAAAAAAAGTCCTCTCTTACATCTGCCCACCAGCCACCCAGTTCTCCAGATGACTCAGAGATGTGTATCCACCAATACAGTCATCTGGCCTCTTTACTAGCCCCCAAATATGCTGTATTTACTGTTCTTTAAGCTGGAAGTCTTGGCTTATATCTTCCTGCTTATCCATCTACTCATACCTTAAAGCTCAGTTAAAGCCTCTTTCTCCTTCATGAAAATGTCCCAAACACATCTAACTGATCTTCCTGACTTCTGATGGTAATTGCAGTTTTCCTCACACATTTTAGCCTTTAATTATGTTGTTTTGTGCTATTTTCTTTAAGTTTTAAGTATATAAATCTTACTTTCTGTCTTAGATGGTGAGTTCCTTGAGGGCAGGATAATATGCTTTACTTGGTCTATATAATGCTGAGCATATAGCAGGTGCCCCCAAAATACTAGTCTAATTAAATTGCTTCTCTGATAATGGCTATCAGAAGCTAGTTTTCCAAGAAAATTTCAGTTTTGGTGCATCTTGATTCTCAATTGTACATGGTAGGTGTAGTTTTTAGAGTTGCTTTTGAATGCAAAATTACAGATACAGAATTGTAAGCTACTTGAAAAAACATTTTCTTATAAGATTGTGTGATTTTCATGTACTTGTTTTGCGTTTCATGTTACTTTAAGAGAAGAATTAATGAAATATACATTTCTAATTCCATATCATAGTGTAAAAATATTTATTGCTACTCATGATATGTACCACTTTCTTTTTTAAGTGCTGACAAGTTAACATTCTTTTTTCTAAAATACCTTCTTCCTTGATTACAATTTTTTAAATCACATTTTTGAAAATGCAGAAAATACTGAAAAATACTATTTCTACCAGTGAGAGAT
Organism: Rhinolophus sinicus; assembly: GCF_036562045.2. NCBI lineage: Eukaryota > Metazoa > Chordata > Mammalia > Chiroptera > Rhinolophidae > Rhinolophus > Rhinolophus sinicus. The sequence goes on from NC_133759.1 coordinate 40,641,841, forward strand.
AACATTTTATATATATATATATATATATATATATATATATATATATATACTCAGTTTTTTCTTTGTATATAATAGATAAGTTATACCATATATATATGTGTGTATATATATATATATACACACATATATATATACACACACACACACACACACCCTCTTAAGTTTCTTACTTTGTATTTTTTATGTTTGCTTTTCAGCATTTCCTAAAAGGATTCCTGTGTACCTTAAAAGTGCTTGAGGAAGAGTGATACAGGCAAGTATCCAGCTCTTTGTAGTCACTGAAATAACTTGGTTCATAGCCAAACCAAAAATCTTTGATGACCATATCTATCAAAAAAAGCCAAAAAATTGGAAAGAAAAACTTAAAGGAAAAAAATAATAATTGTATATAATTTGGAATTTTTTTTAGCATATCCTTCTAAACATTTGACAGATTTTTAAAAACATAATTTTAAAACTTATTCTTGATATTAATTCAGAACTACTTATTTCTTGAATGTGAACTACCGTGTTTCCCTGAAAGTAAGACCTGGCCGGACAATCAGCTCTAATACGTCTTTTGGAGCAAAAATTAATATAAGACCCTGTTTTATATAAGATCCGGTATTGTATTGTATTGTATTGTATTGTATTGTATTGTATTGTATTGTATTATATTAAATTATATTAAAGACATGGTCTTATAGTATAATAAGACCGGGTCTTGTATTAATTTTTGCTCCAAAAGACACATTAGAGCTGATTGTCTGGCTAGGTCTTATTTTCGGGGAAACACGGTAACGGCATATTTTGTCTTTGGCAAAACTGTTGTATAAAAATTGTTAAAAATTCTGAGAATTTAACAAAATTAACTGAAATGCCTGGTCTGTAGGCGGCTATCTTTTCCTCATCTCTTTCCCACTTTTCACACCTTCTCTCTGCCCCCTTTCTGCCATGTCCTTCTGTTCCCTTTTTTCTTTCCCCACTTCCTCTGATTTACTTATAAGAACTTCACTTTTCAGAGAAGCTGAGTGAACAGAAGAGAAGCTAACATTTCCTTCTTACAAAAGCACACTTAGCTTTGCAGTTGAACTTGTTTGTGTTAAACCAGGGATCTTGATATATTTATTTGGGGAATTTTATAAACCGAGGAACAGTTATTATTTATTTGAATTTTACTGTCTTACAGAAGAAAATAGAGGAGTCCTAAAAAAACTTTGCCATTATTGAATTCCTTTAGTGCTTGCATTCTTACTGTCAGCAATTTTATAGAGTTAATTGTTATAGCATTACTGTCTTTGGTATTTTTGGCACAGGATTTTACCTGCCTTAATATTTGGCTTATATTGAATGGTGGTCTTAAAGATTTTCTAGCTAGCTTCAAAATTTTGACCATATTTCTTGTTTTTGTTGAAATCACAGCAGTAATGCAGATGATAGCTACAAGTGTAAGTACCAGATTAACGTATTTTGCAATGTTTAATGCGCTCCAGTATATAATGCATGTTTTTGGCCCAAACTTTCAGGGGGAAAAAATCTTTCATTTTAATTCAAATTTTTATTTGTTTACATATAGGTATTTGTTTTTTGTATTATAAAGAAATTTTAGCATTTATTTTTTCACATATTATGGTACAAGAAATTTTATGTAACAAATAATTATATAGCACAAGAACAGCTACAAGGTAGAAGAAATTTTATGTACCGGTAACAAATTTACGATATTTACGCATCATAGAAGGCCAGGAACTCTTCCTCGTTGCAAGTTTGTCGTAAGTTCAACAAAACTGATGATCGTATCCCAGAGCATTTTGCATACCGACATTGTTATTGATTTCTAGAGTTACACTTTTAACCCGTAAGCATAAATAAAAGAATTAAAAACATTTATATAGATAAGGAATTAATACTACCCATGTATAATGTGCATCTTTATTTTTCCCTCACAAATTTGGGCAAAAAAGCCACATTACACACGGCAAAATACAGTACATTTTATTGTTAATGCAATAGGTTGTTTTTAAAAATTCTTATCTTACCATTTGATGTTTAAAGCACGACTTAGGGTACTGTGTTAGATAAGCCTCTGCTAGTTAGTATGGTTATGTCTTGCCTTTAGAAATCGCAGAATTCATTACTGTTCTATTACGTAATCTTCGCAGCTGTGTGGATAGATAGCCTCTGCAAGCTTTGGCTTGGAAATTGACACCATTTCTAGGTTTTCTTAGGAATGCCAGCATTTCCTTGTAATCAATCGTCATTTCAAATTATATGAACATAAATGATGTCCAAATGTTAGTGAAATCTCAAATGAAGTTGCTGACATAAAATGTACCATATTTTTCATTTTAAAAATGAGAAGCAGATGGCCATTTGATTGATTTATGACACTGCCCAAAGAAACAGATTTGCTGAGTAATAAATTCTTAATATCTTTACATAAGAGACAAGTAGATCATTTGGTTTTCCAACTTACCTTAACACTGTTCCTTTATTCATGGTAGCTTTTACTCTCGTGGGAGAAACTTACTTTATATATTTTACTTCAAAAAACAAGAAAATCAGTTGTATTATTTAGGTAATGAAATATAAGTAAGGAAATAAGTAAATTACTTCCACATTATCAGACTGCTGCTTTCATATCCTCCCATCTTCTCAGGGTCTAAATAGCCCAGTGCAAGAGATTAGTTGATGTATTAGTTGGATTATTTTGGAAATTTTTCTCTGAGGAGCTCAGTGCTTTGCAGAGTGGGAATAATTCAATTAACTAATAGTCTGCCCTACAAGCTCATGAGGGAAGGTGAGGATAATTAAATACATATACTATGGCAACATTTTTGCCCACAAGGAGCTCCAGAAAACTCCAGTAGAGGCCAAGACAATCATTAACTAGTAAGAATTAAGAGTTTCTTTCTTGGCTTTCCCAAAGGGAAAAGGAAAAACAAAAGCAGTGCAGTCTGGAAAAGGGTAAGACGCCCCAATGGTGTGGCAAGATTTCATTGTGACCACAAAGAATTTGAGTGAAAGGCAGTGAAATTTCCTATTCTTAGGGCTGCTACTTTTTTGCCTAGTTTGGGAGCAAAGAATTTTGTGGTGTTTAGAAAGAGGAACGATAAATGTCTTTCACCCTGTCACACTGTGTATGCTTCTGACTCATGAAGAGGTCAGGAGATGGGGAAATATGCGTACACTTGAAAGAACATGGACAGCAGAGCCCTAATGACAGCGCCCATATACATGGTAAGAAGGTCTTCTGAAAGTAGTTACCAGGAAGAGAACTAGTGGGTTTGCATTCCTGTCCCTCTGAATTCTAGTGGCCTTGAGTTATCAAGAACTCTTACATCAGGCTAATTTATGCCTTCTAGATTGCTACTTGGCGGCAAGGAGTCCTCATTTCCGCAGAACAGGCCACCATAGTGTTTCATTGATAGTAACTTAGACTGTTCAGTGTACGTGCTAGGGTAGGGGGTTTTAAAGCCCTTTGAACAAAAAATAGAGGGAAAATAGGAAATAAAGAACTTCTTCCTACACCATATTTTGTCCTCTTTAGTAAGTTCTGTGCATTAATGCAATTTTGTTTTATATATTTGCAGAAACTCAATATAAAAATAAACACTTTCTATTATGAAAAAATCTCACGCCTACCATTTCCCCTCCTCTTTTTTTGCATGTGATTTCCATAACCATGGCGATTGTGCTGACCTTACATTTCTTAGTTTCAGCTGCCTTTTAATTTCCTGCATTTAATATTGGTGTGTGGTTGTTATTTGACCTTTCTTTTTCTTTCCTCTTTTATTATACACCAGTTACTGTGTTACTTTGCTTTTGAATTTGTGTGAATATATATGGGAAACTTCTGTCAGGGATGATACTATTCAGAGAAAGGGATTTCTTAGAATCTCTTTTCTTGATAACTGGTACTAAGCAACGCTCTAGTCTCTCTGAAGACAGACTCTGTCTGGATCATTCACTCATATGGTACCAGAAGGTCATTTGTGCTTCAGCAGAGAATTCAATTTACAAGATTTTTATTTCAATTTTCTTCTTAAAAAGCAAACTTGTTACCCCAGTTACCAGTGACCTTGATGAATATGAATGGTAACAAGAAATTCCTCTTTTCCATTAAAATCCACATATAGTTAGGTTAGGATGTCCACTTCTCATTACTGTTTGAGTTTACTGAGTTTCAGCATATGGATAACTAACTATGGTTATGAATGACAGGAATTAAATTGCCTCAGCAAGACTATACATATTGAATGGTCTATTCTTTTGATTTCCCAAGCAATGGCTATTTGTCAAGTATTATGGTTTCCATTCCAAGACGACCCCTTTAGTATTCAATTCTTCATATATTGAAACTTGTATGGGTTTTTTTTTAATTGCTGTTTTCATTTTCTGTGTACTTGGGTCTGAGCTTTTTCTCCTATTCTAGCAAATAATCATTACCCACTATCTAGAAAACTGTCTTTTAATCTTCTGATTAAAGATTGCTTAATGATAGTGCTTATTTGTTTGGCTAGTTGCATGTTTTTCTTTGTTTTTAACACTAGAGTTTCTGCATGGATTTATAATATGAGGTTCTTTTTTTTTTTCTTTCTTTTTTTTTAAACATTAGATAGGCATGGAGCCTCCGTCTCACTGCTGCATGTGTAGTTGCTATTGAAGCAAATGCCTACCTAACTTGACAGTGCTGGTGTGTTTAAAATTTTTTGAGTTTGCAAATAAGCATATTAAGTCTACTGATGGAGCCTTCGGGCAGTGAACAGTTATGTGAGGACCCTGATCCTGGAGGCAAATCCCAAGATGCAGAGGCCAGAAAGCAAACAGAATCAGAACAAAAGTTGTCTAAAATGACTCACAATGCTTTGGAGAACATTAATGTGATTGGCCAAGGCTTGAAGCATCTCTTCCAGCACCAGCGCAGGAGGTCATCAGTGTCTCCACACGATGTGCAACAAATTCAGGCAGATCCAGAACCTGACATGGATCTGGAAAGCCAGAATGCATGTGCTGAGATTGATGGTGTCCCCACCCACCCCACAGCTCTGAATCGTGTCCTGCAACAGATCCGAGTGCCACCCAAGATGAAGAGAGGGACGAGCTTGCATAGTAGGCGGGGCAAGCCAGAGGCCCCAAAGGGAAGTCCCCAAATCAACAGGAAATCTGGCCAGGAGATGGCAGCTGTTACGCAGTCTGGACGACCCAGGTCTTCATCCACTACTGATGCTCCTTCCAGCTCTGCTGTGATGGAAATAGCTTGTGCTGCTGCTGCTGCCGCCGCTGCATGTCTGCCAGGGGATGAGGCGCCTGCAGAGCGGGTAAGTCTGCTCGAGTTGTTGTTTCTGTTACTTCTTGTTCTTTGTATCTAGGATTTTCCAAACTTTTCTTTGGTAACTAAAAAGAGGTATCTCAGCAAGAGTTATCTCAAAGTTGTGGTAAAGATAGTTTCCGTTTACATTAAACAAAGGAGATGAATAATTACTGCAGCTAACGAATGCATGCTTATAATTCCTTTTTGCTGAAACCTTCAGTATTCTTGACGTATGTGCTCTTAATGTATTAAAAGTCTCAGTTTTATGGTAGAAGAACAAGGAGACTTTGTTTTAGCTTTGGTTTTGCACATGAATTGACTTTCTTACATTAAGGAAGATAATGAATAAAGTTCTAGAATCTGGATTTGTGCTTAGCGTGGAAATATACTAAATTGCTTAAAATTTTCGAATATACTGTGCCACATCAGCATTCAATATACGTTTTGCTTTCAGCAGTAGAGCATATGTTTTCTTATAATTTACTCTTAATAAACAGTTTTTTGGGGGTCTGCTGGATGGCAGAACTTTATTGACATATATTTACAATAAAACTCACCAATTTTAAATGTGCAATTTGATTCGTTTTAGAAAATGTATAGTCATGTAATAACAGTCATGATATAGAACATTTCCATCACCCCAGAATGATTTCTCATGACCCTTTGCTGCAGTCAGTCCTCTTTTCTCCAACCCTTGACCCCTGGCAACCACTTATCTGCTTTCTTAGCACTATTGTTTTACCTTTTCTAGAATTTAATATATTTATGGGATCATACGGTGTAGTCTTTTGTGTTTGGATTCTTACTTAGCATGATGCTTTGGAGATTCACTTGTGTTGTTGCACTGGTCCTTTTCATTGCTGAGTAGTGTTCTACTATGTAACTATTTGTTTATCCATTTGGTGGATGTTTGAATCATTTTTGTTTTCTGGCTATTATGAATTGAATTGCTATGAAGTTTTGTTTACAGGTATTACAGATATGTTTTCATTTCTGTGAATTATATGGTAAATGTATCTGCACTGTTTTTTACTCAGAATACTTTGGCATCAAATGTGTGTTTTTTCCCCACACTGACAGCCAGTTGTGACACCAGCTCAGTGTCCTATAATTCAATTCAGTTCTGACAATAACTCCTTGGGCATAACATAAACCTCATAGGTGAAGGACTCAGTCCTATAAGAGTGCCCCCACTTCAGACATCAGTTACAAGTTCCAGGTTGCCACATGTACTTCTGACTAACCAGCTATAAATCAGGTGTTCCCATGACTCCCTCCTCAGGTTCAGTAATTTGCTAGAATGGCTCACGCTCACAGAACCCAGGAACGCACTTTGCTTACATTTACTGGTTTATTATAAAGGATACAACTCAGGACAAATGGAAGAGATGCACAGGGCAAGGAATGGGCGGGGGGAGGTTTGGTGGTACAGAGCTTCCATGTGTTCTCTAGGTACCCCCCCCAGCCGTGTGTGCACTAACCTGGAAGCTCTCCCACCCCTGCCATTTAGTTTTTTTGTGGCAGCTTCATTATATAGGTATGGTTGATTAAATCATTGACCATTGGTGATGAACTCAAATCTCCAAAACTTCTCCCTTCCCAGAAGTTTGGGAGGTGGGGATGAAAGTTTCACCCCTTAATCATGCCTTGGTCTTTCTGGGGACTAGCACCTATCCTGAAGCTATCTAGAGGGTCACCAGTCATCTCATTAGCATATAAAAGATACTCTTATACTCCTGTGATTCCAAGGGTTTTAGGAGCTCTTTGTCAGGGGTCTGAACAAAGACCAAATATATATTATCACAGTATTATGTTTACCTTTCAAAGTGACTGTACCATTTTGCATTTCTACCAGGAGTGTATGAAAATTTCAGTTTCTTCGTATCCTCACCAGTATTTGGTGGTATCATTATTTTTAAACATAGCCATTCTAATGTGTGTGTAGTGGTATTATTGCATTGGGGTTTTTAATTTATGTTTCTCTAATGACATGAAAAAATTATTGGCAGCATTTTTTATAAAGTTTATAAAGATTGGCTAATGATTTTAAAAAGGTTATTTCTAAGTATTGAAGTGAATTCTTCTTAGACATTTAAGTGATATGACAGAGCGCTTCACAAGTAGAATAGTCATTCACCCAAAGTTTGTTTTTTGTTTAATTATATGAAATCTGAGTATGTGACTTCTTATATTTTAATAAATAATTTTTATTTATAATCACCTGTCTGGGAGATAAAGTTAGTTATTCATGTGTAAAATCAGAATGCAATAACATCAATTCTGATGTTATTGTCTAGAGATAGAAGGCACTAGGTTTTCGTTTGCTTTTTAGAAACATGTAGGTTATGTTCTCTTTGTTAGGTTAGGTTCATTTCTAGAACCTAAGAACTGTACTTCCCTTCTTAGCCAACATAATTGGGATCAGATAGTTTATCAATTAGTCAAAAAGTCAAAGTTTTTACTATCAAAATATTATCAAAAACTGAAACATACATACTTTGAATATTTTATTTAACTTAAAACCAAGGTCTTACATTTTAAGATATAAATATAAATCTACTGATTGGACTTCTGCTTCTTTCTTGTAATCATTGCATGAACTACAGTTTTCTAGTTTTACTTTTTATAAAGTGGAGTGATAATCTGATGATATTTGTGAAGCAGTTTAAAACAGAATCTTAGGTTTTAATAATCTCTTGATATGCCTTGACCACCTTAAATTTATTTTTTAAAAAGCAACCTGCCTTTATTGAGTCTTTCCAAAGCATGTCACAGTTTTCATAGAAATTCATATCTGATATTATTATATTTATTTAAACTAATTGTAATGAGTATAACTAACAAACTGATGTGGGAGCAATATGGATGTGGAAGTACTAGCCATGAACACTGAGTATCCTGTGGGCATGGAATCTGCGTGTCTTCAGAGAAAACTGAGCTTAAGAATAATATGGCAAGTTAAGTGGAGATGAGTCTGGAAAGCTTCTACTCTGCTGTTTCTTAACGTGTGAGATAGTTTCGGATTCTAAATATTGACTCCTTTGTTTTTATAGCTTTATTTTCTTTATTAACTCAAAGGTCTGAGGAATGAAAATATTTGAATACTGGTGATAAACATTTAAGTATGCTGATATTTCTGTCCTGTGTAAGTGAAATAGCATTCTTACAGACTTGAGTGAAACCATGCACACACACAACAGTAAGGCAAATGTGGAGTTGATGTTTTTTCAGTGTATCCATTGTGTTTGAAAGCCACCTGGTTCTGCGTTAGCCATCTGCCACATAACCAGTCTGGTTTTCAAAGTATGTTCTTGATCCTCAATTTAGATTCCATTTTTAAAGAAAATTCAAATTTGGCAAGTATTTATTTGTGCCTACTATATGCAAAGCATAGCTTTGACCTAATGATGGAAATGGAACCTGGTTGGAACAGTCATGACATGTTGAACTCAAAGGTTCTGTATTTCCTTCCTTTTCAGGTTTACTAATGTCAGTCTTTTTCCTGGGAAAATCTTATTGACACATCAGTCTGCTCCAGTACTTGTATTGAAATATTTTCATTTCTTATAGTAAATATATTTGTACTTATAAACAGATGCCATATGTATGTGGTTAAAATAACGTCATTTTAAGGATCATCTTTAAATGCACAAAGGCAGATTGATACAGTTATAAACAATTTTTTATATGGAAGTTAAAAGGTTAAATTTTTAAATTTGAAAGAATAAACATGCTCAGTGTAGAACACTTTAAAAATTCAGAAAAGCGAAAGAAGAAAAAATAGAAACTACTATTGCCAGTATTTTTCATTTTCTATTAAATATGCTACTTACGTATGAAAAAATATATGAAATAAAATTTAAATTTATTTTTATTAAGATTAATATTTTTAAATAAAACCAGAATCTTATTAAATGCACCATTTTGTATTCTTTTTTATTAAAATTCTATTATAAGCATTTTTAGATATCCATAAATATTCTTTACAGAATTTTACTGATTGCATAATATTACAACATATTTTATTGTAATACCATAATTTGTATTAACCATTTTTATATAATTGAGTTGGAGATGGAGAAATGAAAATATTTAAATTTCTAATGTAATTTCTTTTACATAAAATAATATATGAAATAATAACCAAGAAATATTTAGGAGTCCCTAGTTGGTAGTGATAATAATGATAGTTGCTATTCATTGTGTGCTTATTATATGTCAAGCAATGTGTTTAAACACATTATACATATATTTTTAATTCTAAAACTGCTCTATTTTTTCTATTTTCTTTTTTTTTTAACTGATGAAATAGCAGAGCCATAAAGAAGTTAAGTCTGCCCATGGTTTCCCAGCTGGCATGTTTCACAACTAGAGTGTTTCAGAACTGAAATAATAAATCTAGGCCACTTATATTTTGATTAGCTAGGTTTTAGTAACAATGGTGTGCTAGGCACTATCTGATTTAAAAACTGCTTTTACCTCCCATAGCAAAGTGTTTCTCCATTTTTATGTATTGGACATTGGTCTAAGTACTTGGGAGATACAAAGAATGTACAGGAAGTAGTATATGTTTTTCTTTCTGTACTTTAAAATGTTAGCAGTTTTATTTGTACGTATAATTTGATAGAAACAATCAGCTATTCACATTAATTCATGAAGATTCAGGTTAGCATTTCATATATAAGGTGGTCTTATTTCAGGGCCTTCTGTCAGATTTTTAAAAATGGCCACAGCGGCCGGCTGGTGGCTCAGGCGGTTAGAGCTCCGTGCTCCTAACTCTGAAGGTTGCCGGTTCGATTCCACATGGGCCAGTGGGTTCTCAACCATAAGGTTGCTGGTTCCATTCCTCGAGTCCCCCAAGGGATGGTGGGCAGCGCCCCCTGCAACTGAGATTGAACACGGCACCTTGAGCTAAGCTGCCGCTGAGCTCCCAGATGGCTCAGTTGGTTGGAGCGCGTCCTCTCAACCACAAGGTTGCCGGTTCAACTCCCGCAAGGGATGGTGGGCTGTCCCCCTGCAACTAGAAACGGCAACCAGAAACGGCAACTGGAGCTGAGCTGCACCCTCCACAAACTAAGACTGAAAGGACAACAACTTGAAGCTGAACAGCACTGTCCACAACTAAGATCGAAAGGACAACAACTTGACTTGGAAAAAAGGCCTGGAAGTGCACACTGTCCCCCAATAAAGTCCTGTTCCCCTTCCCCAATAAAATCTTAAAAAAAAAAAAAATGGCCACCGCGTAAGATTGTTTCTTTTATACCTACTATTTATTTTTAAAGTTCTCTAGAGTAGCTCTGAAAACTTTCTGATCCTACAGTTTAGTTAGTGATATAGCAAACAATACAAAACAGTATCTATATGATAAATGGTATGGACGAGTTGAGAAGAGAAAGATCGTTCTGGGTTGAAGTGAATAAAAAGCTAAGAGGAGGAGGTGGATGTTTTGATTTGGGTCTTGTAGGAGAAATAGGATTTAGATATGTGAGTACATGAGGATAGGAGAAAGGGTTATTTCAGAAAGGGAAATGATATGAGCAAGGAAAACAAAATTTATTGGTGGGATACTTAGTTAATTACAGTGGTCAAAGAAGCATGCATGTCAGTTGCTTCGGATCATTTTTGGAATGAGATAGGGTATAAATTTGTCTCTCTTTTTCATCTTATAGCTGTTCAACATATTTGATCAAACTTATCACTGCCTGCTATATGTAAGATATTCTGAAAAATGCTGTGCTGGACATATAGATGCATAACACTTGATCCTAGCTCTTAAGGATTTTTAAAACTAGCAAGAAAGATAAGATGTACATTGAGAAAGTAACTTGTGCATTTTAATAAAGCACTTTAACATGAATCATCTCACTTGATATTCTTAAAATTCTGTGAGATGGTAATGAAAGTTCCTATTGTCGTTATTTCACAAGCTAGAAAACAGAAGTGATTTTAAGGTCACAGTAAGGGGTGAAAATTCTGATTTCTGTAGGTTAGTTGTTTTTCTGCAGCTCCATGCTGCCTCCACAATATCATACAAGGTAGAATGTGATACGTGCCACAAGCAGTATAAAAAAACGTGTTTATGAAAGGAGTAATTAGTTCTGAGGAATCCTTGAAAGTTTTGAAGGAGGAGGGGCTTCAGGATGTTGATGGGTAATAGGGAGTAAGGATATCCTCTAAGTTAAAGACTTTTGAGAATAAAACTAGTTAGTGTTTTCTTAGTAAACTTAAAACTTTCAAAGTATACAATGGACTTGAATTTAAGGCCTTTGACATTTTCGCTGATACATTGAGAGGCCCTGAACTGTCTGCAGGGCTTGCAAGACAGGTGTCATGTATTAGCTTTGTATCCCTCCTAACACCTAGCAGGACTTTTTTCACATAAATACCTCATGCAAAATAGCATTTTAGAGTATTTATTGAATAATAAGCAATCTTAAGTGTTGTGTCCTTTAGAGTTTTAACCATAGCCTATACCACTCTGTTCACTCCCTTGTGAGCTTAAATGTTGTCATACTTTCAGTTTCCACCAAAGTTTGGTCTCCAGCCTGACCAGTCCTATAAGCTTCAGAATTGGTTATCTAACTGTCCGTTGTCTGCATAGGCAATTCAAACTCATCATTTCCAAATTTGAACTCATCATCATATCTCATAAAGCTTTTTATCTTCTAATACGTTTTCAAACAGATGTTTGCAGATGTTTTCAAACTTGAGTGAATACAGTAGAAATCATTTAGGACACTAGTTGAAAATAAGATTTCCATGCCCCACTCATAGAATTTCTGATTTAGAAGGTCTGGTATGGAGCCTAGAAATATGTATTTTTAATCAAGGCCTCAAATGACTCTAATGCAGTCAGCCCATGAGTTTGATAATCATTTGAATCTGACTTTCTGGAGCCATAAGTCACCCACGTTGGCAACCTTGGAGTTCTCTTCACTTTACAGTCACATGATCCTCAAGATTACCCCTATTCTCCATTTTTAAATCAGCGCCCTAGTTTGGGCCTTCATCCATCTCATTGCCATTTCAAATCCTTTTTCCATGCTACATGCACCTTGTGAGAACTATCTAAAATGCAAAACGAATTGTGTCATTTTCATGGCTTAAAAACCCTTCACTGGCTCCACCATTACCTGAGGGGTAAAGAAAGTTTTTTAAATGACATGCAAGGCCTTCCATGATTTAGCCTATGTGGACTTCTTTACCTTGTGCCACTCCCTGCCTCATAGCAACTAGCACTTCTTTCGCCCACTTTTTATTCTTCCTCTGAAGTTTTTAATATTTTCATATTTTGGTTTATGCTTTCATTCAGTCATTCATTCAGCAAGTATACCTTGAGTATCTGATAATGCTAGACCTGCTGATACCTGATGGACAAAACCAGATGTGATCCTTACTCTCATGGAGTTTATAATCAGATGGGGACACGTATTAAAGAAATAACCATTTGAACAAATCTAAAATTTCCAAATGTGACAAGTGCTACTAGAGCCTTTATAGGGACATTTGATCTCATTAAGGAAGTGACAGAAATCTAAAGGACAAGCTGCGGGAATTAGGTGATGGAAAGGGAACTGAGGTTCGAAGGCCCTGAGATGGGAGGAAGTTTCTTGCTTATGAGGGATAGAATGGCAGGTGTGCATGTTTGTGTGTGTGCACGGGAAAGTGCATGCTGGTAAAGCCTGGAGAGAGAGACAGGAAGCGTATCAGGTTTGCAGGCGATGGCAAGGAGTTTTGTCTACCTGTGAGGCATGAGTACCATCAAAGCATTTTAAGCAAGGTGGGCAATACCATCTTGTGATTAGAAAATATCACTTTACAGCATGGAGAAGGGATTGGAGTAGGTTCAGACTGAATGCAGGTAGTTGAGTAAGAAGGCTATCATAGCAGTCCAGGTGAGATGAAGTCCTAGTTTGGATCAAGGAAGTGATGGTGGAAATGCTGAAAAGAGTTGCCTGAGGGCAGGGGTTGTCTTATTGAATTCCTCATGCCCAATCTTCTGCCCTTGGTTTATTTGTTCAATGTATTAGTGAGTAGTAAATAGGCATAGGGAGCAAGAAAGGATGTGTAATCAGTGAGTTTGAGAATGTACATGGATACATTTTTGAAATGGAGTAGCATTCATTCAGTCATTCATCAATATTTATTAGATACTATGTACTAGGCAATGTTCTAGATAGTTAAGAGACATCAGAAAAAACAAAACAGACAAAAATTTCTGCTCTTAAGAAGCTTACTCTATTAAAGGAGATAGCGTACAATAGATAATAAATATGTTGGAAGATAAGCATTATGGAAAAAAAGGAAAAAATAGTGAGGTAAGAGAGATGAGGAATGTAAGTCTCATTGAGGTGACATTTGAGTGAAGACTTAAGATGAAAGAGTTAGTCATATGGCTGGCTCTCTGGGGGATACGTGTTTTTATGACAATAGGTTTGAGATAGGCCATGTTTTAAAGCAATGGTGAGATTCATAGTGGTCCAGAATTCAAGTATTTCATGGTGTTAATTGAGAGTATTTAAGTAAATGCTTTGAAATTTCAATGCAGTGTGTAAATACACAACAGTATTTGGATAGTGTTAATGTTTAAAAATAAAGTGATAACATCAAGGGGAGAAATGGACAGTGGAATTAGAAGAGAAAGGAGGCCTGTGAATTCAGAGTAGTTTTGGTTCCCTAAAGTTTTTGTGTTATTACAATTGTTGTTTTATGGTAAATCAAGTTTTTAATACTCAGATTACTTGTAACATTATGAAGTCAAATTTTATGCCTCATCTTCAAAGAGTGAAAAAGAATTGTTTTATTAAAATTTGCTTGATTATAATAGAAAAGAGTTTTTTGTTTTTTTTTTAAAGGCTTCTGTCCTGGATTTGCCATTTACTAGCTGAAAGATTTTAGGCAAGTCACTTAAGTACCTGATCTTTAGTGCTTCTGCCAACTTTGTTCTTTGAGTCTGTGATGTGGAATATGAAAAAAATTGTACAGACGAAAATGCGAACCTGGTGAAGTGTTCTGAAAGCTTTCATGGTGGTGTTTCCGTTTACATGATCTTGTTTTATCTTTTATAAAGCATCATAGGATCAGAAATGTTTTACCCCAGTGTTTGTTCACAGATTTGTTCAGTAATGTTTATTGAGTGTTTGACCTAGCATTGTTTTAGGTCAGGGATCTGCAAACCTTTTCTGTAAATACCGTGTTTCCCCGAAAATAAGACCTAACTGAACAATCAGCTCTAAATTAATATAAAATCCAGTCTTATTTTATTATAAGACCGGGTATAACAGGGTAGTAATAGTAAATATTTTCGGCCACGTGATCTCTCTTGCAACTTCTCAACTCTGCGTGGAAGCATGAAAGCAGCTACCCACAATGTGTAAATGATTTGGCATTCCTGAGTTTGGCTGTGGCGGACAGTATCTGGGCTGTGGCCTATACTTTGCCCACCTCCATTTTAGGTGAGAGCTACATATAAATCATGTTACAGTCTTATTCTTAAAGACTTTACAGTCTTGTAGGGGTGGCAAGATTTACATAAGTGGCAGTTAAAGAAGCAATGTGGTATAATCAAGCCCAGAAGCCAGGAGCCTGTGGCTTTAGATGCTAAGAATGTCTTATTTCTGTTATTAATTATCTGTGTGACCTTAAACAAATTAAATTCTCTAGGTTTCATCTCCTTCCATTTTAAGATGAGGTCATGGTACTAAATAATATTTAATGTTACTTCTAACATTAAATTTAATGTTACTTCTAATTTGAAAATGCCTCAAATTAAACTTGCTGTACTTCTACTCTTTTTCGTGGCTCACATAGAAAATTAAAATACCTGTACAGCACAGCAGGGTAAAGTGCTGAGATGTCCACAGTGAGGTATTTGATCCCATCACCCCAGGCCCTGCTGGACCACCTGGAGGGTTGAGGTGGTCAATACCTACAGCATATTTACAACCCATTCTTAGTAGTTTAAAGCTTTGATAGAGAACAACATATAATCAGATGTTACTGAAATTAAGGGCAGTAGAAGTTCAGGAAAAGGAGAGCTAAGTATAGGGTCAAGTTATTGACGGGCTTTTTAAAGACTGTGCTCCTTGGAGGATGTCTTAGGAGTGTGAGGCACAGTCAGTGTAGATCTCCACCCTAGGACAACACAATACATGCAAATTTCAAGGTTCAGAATAGCTGAGATTTGCATAGAAAAAGCCGGAGAAAAAAGAAAATCCCAATTGTGAGCTCCTGGAGAGCTAGGACCATGGTTAGTTTTCTTTATTAGGTTGGTACAAAAGTAATTGCAGTTTTTGCAATTGTTTTTAACCTTTTAAACCGCAATTACTTTTGCACCAATGTAGTATATCCCACATAGAACCCTGCAGCCTAACCCGTATGAGGACTAGTAAGACATTTGGAGGAACTAATGAGAGATAAGATTGGAGTAATGTATGATGATATATAGCTGATTTTTAAAATTTAAATTTAGGGGCGATGTCCTTGATTTAGCATTATGAATGTGAAACTGAATAATTTTGATAATGTGATTGGATGTAGGGAGCCCTCATTACAGATTTTTAGAAAGGATTTGCGTGTTGAGAATACCATATTTGATTTTTTTGGAATAGATTTATGTTCAAGATTGAATAAAATAGGAAGAATACAGCTAAGGTATTAGGGAGCTGAGCTAAGAAGTTACTGTCATGTAGTATAAGAATCCACGAACTTACAAAACAACATTCAATTGTTCGTTTCTATGGGACAAGCCGATTTGAATTTCAGTGTTAGAAATGGTTTGTAGATTCCCAGGCTAGCCCCCAGATTCCATTCCTCCAGAATCTAGATGAAATATTATACGCTATTTCACAATTACAGTGGTAACTAGTGAAATAATACCAATTAATACTATTTAAATATCCTTACATTATAAACATTAATAATGAATGAAATTTTTTTGCCGTAAATTCTTAATTAGAGAGAAATGAGAAGGTAGATGTAAACTTTGGAAGCTTAAGGGAAAGTTTGAGGTTAGTGATCCTGGTTCTCTGTTAAGGAAGGTTATTATCAACTCAAAGCTCACTACATCATTTTCCTGTTTATAGGTGAATTTAGAAAAAGCAATATACCTTTATTAGGCTGTAATTGGGGAAGTTGTGTGGGGTCACTTGCAGTATAGACAGAGGGAGTTTTTTGTAGTGCCCGGCGAAATCTGGAAATTAGAGGAAGGGTTGAGGTTGAGGCAGGCAGGTAGGGTGGAACGGGAGTAGGATTATTCTTCCTGGTAATTCCCATTCTTTGGTGGCTGAACCACACTTGACAGAATCATGGTTTCCAGGTCTACATATGGTTTTCCATGCAACAGAATTGGATAGCTGTGGGCAGGGAACGGAAAGGCACCAGCTGTCACCTTTCTCCTGCGCTGGAGGTCCCATGCGCCACTGCCTCAGCTGCTTTCTCTGCCTGCAGACTGGCTCCTCAGAAGTAGAAGGATCAGCAGGAACTTGAGACTGCTTTCCCGATGGCGCATATCTCCACAGAGTGGAATTGGGGCTGGGCTTACCTGGAAGGACTTCCCTACCAAGGCCAACATCAGAAAAGGCACACAGCTCAGTGCTGCTGCTGCTTGGAGTTCATGTTTGAAGTAGCTCTCAAAATCCATTTTTTCTATTCTTAAGCAGTAACAAAGAATTTGTTGTCTTTAGTTTGTGGATTACCAAGGGTTTATAGGTGAGGGACTCTGCCCTCCATGGTAAATCACAGCAAGATGATGTCCTGCTTTTTTCAAATGAAAGGGAGAGTTCTAAGATTGAATTGGTTGAACTGTGAGCAAAACCAGAAATCGCAGGTGTACTGTTCTCTCAAGGGGGGAGAAACAAGGTGTTGGAAAGGGTAGTTCCTGTTGCTGACCACAAGGTGGTGCCCCTAGGCCAGGATCAGTAGGGGGGAGTGAATTTGAGTGTCCTACTGACAGGATAAATAGGGGATTATAACTTGAGAAGTAACTAGTTCAGGAGATCATTAGGAGATAGAGTTGACTGCAGTGACTGATATAGTAGTAGATCCGCTTTGTAAATATTGAACTGAAATGATAACGATGGAAATGGAACAGACAATAAAAGAGTAGGTAGGATTTAACAACATTGGAATAAAAAATAAAGGTAACATTTAAAACCTAAACATTTGCTTAGGAGAGCTAGTAAGATAATGTCCATTTTCCCACAAAACGTTTGAAAAATTGTATTTTTCTGGTGAAAACTAATAGAGATCTTTAATTTCTGTATGTTTAGTGTCAGGTAGCTGACACTGTCAAAAGGAACATTTTATTCCGTCAAGGGACTAATACGGGACTGGAAAGGTGGGAATAAGTTAAATATGAGATGTATTTTGGCTTTTTAGTTACTCTCTATTAAAGAGTATTTGGCAACTTGGTTGCCAAAGCATGTAACTTACAGGTTTATTGACCCCACCTGAGGTTCAGAATGTGTTTCCTTTAATAGAGTATATTTATGTCATGGCCCAAAAGATATTATGATTATCCTTAATGATCTTATGTTGACATTTAATATGGTTGTCCTAACAGTGAAATTGGAGGTATAAATAGGGTGTTCTTGACCTTGGTAAAAGTGTCATGCAAAGTGTATCATCATAGGGATGGTTCTTAAAGTTTTGGGGTTGTTTTTTTTTAATCTGAGTTACATTCCTTCTGTTCCAAGCAGCAGCTTTTATGATGAAGGCTCAACGCAATACAAAGTCAAGTTCTCTCTTTAAGTGAAGTTTAACCTTCTTTTCCTTTATGTTGTAAAATAGATACAGATGTTAGAATAATTAGACTTCTAAAGAAATGTAGTGGGGCCAACCCAGTGACTCAGGTGGTTGGAGCGCTGAGCTCCTAAAGCTGAGGTCGCTGGTCCGATTCCCACATGGGCCAGTGAGCAGCGCCCTCTACAGCTATGATTGTGAACAGCAGCTCTCCCTGGAGCTGGGCTGCTGTGTGCTGTTGTGGGCTACCGTGTGCTGCCATGAGCCACCAGTGGCCAGTGTGAGTGGTCTGCAGCCATCGTGAGTGACTGGAGGCCGGCGAGAGCTGCCGTCATGACTGGCTACCGACTGCCTGAGCCCGGGGGAGCGCAAGGCTCGTAATACGAGCATGGGCCAGGGAGCTGTGTCCTACCCAACTAGACTGAGAAACAATGGCTTGAACTGGACGGATGGTGGGGGAGGTGGAAGAAGGGGGGGGGAAGAAATATAGTATGTGATCTAACTTCTGCTTTCCTCTTCTATTTACGAGAGATTTGGGTACTTTATCAGTAGCCTTGAATGTTAGGAGCGAGGAGGAAAATTTCGGCATCCAACGTCTACTATTTTGTTTATCCACAACACTGTCACAAGGTCTTGTCTTATGAGTGTTAGCTTCCAAAGACTCATAGGTAGGTAGATACACAGACAGACAGAAGGACAGACCAGGATCATAT
Source organism: Rhinolophus sinicus (assembly GCF_036562045.2). Classification (NCBI taxonomy): domain Eukaryota; kingdom Metazoa; phylum Chordata; class Mammalia; order Chiroptera; family Rhinolophidae; genus Rhinolophus; species Rhinolophus sinicus. The sequence goes on from NC_133759.1 coordinate 40,660,588, forward strand.
ATTATATGAGGTAATCATTAGAACAGGCTGATTTTTCTTCAGAGATCATAGTACAGCATTTATCTCAGGAAAAGTGACTTTCGCCAAGTTAGCACAGTGTTGGACTTAGTATTTGTGAACAATTGACTTTTTTCGATGTTACATCATCATGACCTATGATCTGGTCAATCAATGGGAGCAGACTAGATTTCACTTTCAAGCTTTTATACTTCAAATGACTGTGTGTGTGTACATAGATGCATATATATTGTGCATTAATTTGTATCTCATTTTCTATATAGAGATTTTAAAATATATTTTATTAATAGAATCATTTTACATATATAAGAGATATTTGATGTTTAACTATTGTTATTATGACAAATCTCTTTGTGAAAAGAATTAAGAATTTGTTGGTTTATAGATTATAAAAATATAGTTCAGCAAAGAGCAAGTCAAATATGTATTAAGAACTGATAAGTACATTTTATCATAGTAACATCTTACTGGGATAAGGAGCCCTGACACAGATTTCAAAATTGTAATAATGAGGAAGCTTAGCATTAAGAAACCTTGGGTTACAAAATGAGTCCCTTGCAACACAAATGATTTTTAGCCAGTAGATCACCGGTTGTTGCCAAGTGATTAGCAAAGACTCATAGGGATAATCCTGATCAAAGTCCTCAGTTTACAGTTCCAAAGACGTTAAAACCTGCCTGAGGTTATACATCTAATTATGAGTGATACCACAGGTTTCTGGGTTACCTCTGATTTTGTGTTCAGTATTCTTGCCTCTTTACACCCTTGACTGTGTTAGAGAATCAAAGAACACCAGTTCTGTCAAGCAGGGGACAAGAACGGGATAAGATACTTTTTCCTTTTTTCAGATATTGGTAACTAGATCAGTTTTTTTGAATGAGGGCAGAAATCTAAGAGCAGTGACAAAGGCTCATTTCATCACTACTTGTTTGGTTTTTTTGTTTGTTTGTTTTTTGTTTATTACTTTTAAATAGTTTGTCATCTTTTTCAGATGAGTAGCAGTGGAAATAAAATACTATAATGATTCCCTAGATTTATTTTAATACTGTTCATTAAAACATAAGCAATGACATTCTGGATTCTCAGATATTGAAACAAAATAATAAGAAAAAAGAGTAATTGTTTACACAGTATGTAAGATAAGACCTCTTCTATTTAGTGAGATAGCCAGTTAAATAAACAGTTTCCATGGAGCTATTTCTGCATTGTGAGGTTGAGGGTAAGGTGGAAAAGAGAGCTCACATTAAAGCCTCACAATAACCACAACATAATGTTGCAGAATTACAGTTAAGAAAGGGGGATGAAGGTGAGACCCTCTGTCATCTTTCTTATTGCAATAAAACACCAAGAAACCTGCCCTGAGAATACTGAATTTTAATGACTCATTTGATAATTGAGAATCTTTTCCATGTAGTTGGTAGTAATCTTTGCAACAATGTTTTATGGAAATGAATTTCTTTTAATATCATTATATGGTATCATACTCAGTTTGTAGAATATATAATATATGCAAGACCTTTTCGTGTGTGTGTGTGTGTGTGTGTGTGTGTGTAGTGTAGTGTAGTGTAGTGTAATTTAAGTTACATGTCAGCTTTTTGAAGTAGGTCTGATCTCCATTTTTACAGATGAGGTAATTAGGGCTTAGGGAAATTTTTTAATTTGCCTAAAAGCAGAGAGCTAGTACACGGCTGTGTCTACGTTCTTTGCTCATTCTGCTACAGCTCAGATGCCTCAGTATTGTAAATTTTTATTATGTACTTAGTGTGAAAAGTGCAATATAAAAGTAGAGAGTGTAGAAGATCTTAGAAGGATCTGGACTGCCAAAAATTTGGTAGCCTGCCAACTAGTTGGAAGATACATCTAAATAGATTAATTTTCCTAAAACACCTAAGGAAAAAAATTAAACAATTTATCTTAACAATTAAAGCAAGATTTGAAGCCCAGTAACTAACTCTTGTAATAGAAATGAAGCTATTTTCAAGGGTAACAATATCATTTTATAATTAAAGAGAAATTTTTTTTTTATTGGGAATATTGGGGAACAATGTGTTTCTCTAGGGCCCATCAGCTCCAAGTCGTCCTTCAATGTAGTTGTGGAGGGCGCAGCTCAGCTCCAAGTTGAGTCACCATTTTAAATCTTTAGTTGCAGGGGGCACAGCCCACCATCCCATGCGGGAATTGAACCAGCAACCTTGTTGTTGAGAACTCGCGCTCTAACCAACTGAGCCATCCGGCTGCCTCTCCAGCAGCTCAGCAGCAGCTCATTGTCTTCAGTCTAGTTGTGGAGGGAGCAGCTCACTGGCCCATTTGGGAATCGAACCGGCAGCCCTGTTGTTCAGAGCTCGCGCTCCAATCAACTGAGCCATCCCACCGCCCCAACAATATCACATTAAATATTAATTGAAATACATTTGATATCTTCTTGGGATCACTTCCAGTGTTACTATTCTGAGGAATCCAGCTTATGCCTTTAAATGTAAATTCAATCAAATTAGAATTAAGTTTTAGAGTTAGGTTGGAGGGATAGTGAAAGATAGATATCCTCATTGGTCTTTGCCTCTGGGTGTGTGTGTGTGTGTGTGTGTGTGTGTGTGTGTGTGTGTACGCACAGTTGCATGCATATTGTAAGCTTGATGGAGAGTAGGATGATCCATTTCTCTGCCACTAGTTCTGTACTTTATTGGTGAGAAAATCACTTTATTATTTTGATGTTTTAAAAGATTATTTGGTCCCTTTAAGTTCTGATGCTAAATAATTATACATGGTTGATGGTACACTGATTATGAGTATTTAATATCTGTTGAAGATCCATAATTATATAGGTAGGCCCCCTATGACCTAATATTTCTTTAAAAAATAAAGGGCATTAACTATCTAGTATAGTGGCCTCCAAATAATTTTGCTTACCCACACCTTTTAGCATCTCTAACATTTTTATATTTAGTTATAAATTATACACATTTAATTGCTCGTATATATTATGTACATCATATAACAAAAAAAAATTTAAAAGGATGCAATACAAACTATAAGTGGAAGTGGTAATGTTTTCTTTCCACAACCTATTGGATTGTCTTGTATACACACTGGGGTGCATATATCCTGTATTTAGACCAAGATTAAACATTAGAGTAATTCCCCTCTAAAGAATTTTTGGACAGTATGAAAATCACTTATACTTGCCTTTGGAATGTGACAATAGAACAATATAAGATGATTTTACAATATAACTGTTCAGCTTTGAGGTAGTTTGTCTTGGGGTGATCAGGCAAAGGCTAGAAAACCGCGCATCATGCATTTGGTTGAAAATATCCATGGCTTCAGTCAAGAGTTGGACTAAATTTCCTCTGATATTCCTCCTAAGATTCTGTGACTTTTGCTAGGAATTCACAGTTTGAGCACTTAAATTTAAAACACTGCAGAAAAGTTAGGTTGTGGATGAAAAACTGGCTCAGTAATACACTGGGAGATTGTTCAACTTATTCATTCGAATCTTCTGCTCAGAACTTTTCCCGCGGTCTTCTTTAGAAATTTGATGGTTTCTGATTCTCAAGCCATCTCCACATAGGAAAAAATTTCAAGTCCTCTTTCCAAGTGTATAGCCTGATTATATGGGAGAGTAAATATTAAGCAGTAAAGAGTATCAACCGATGGACTGTATCTTACTCTGCTTCATTATACCAAAAAAAAGAGAGAACATGAAAATAAGTTTAGAAGGATGAACAATTATTTTAAAGTGTATAATATCACAGATGACTTAGTAAATATATTTTCAATTTGTTAAATTTCCTGTAACATATAAAATTATTTTAGTAAGAATAATTATTCTGCAGTAGAAATTGAACAGCTTCACCTTTTTAAGCTCAAAATTGTATCACCTTAAAAACAAAAAAACCTTAGCCTCCCCACCCCCTTCCTTTTTCTTTTTTCTTTTCGGTGAGGGAATAGTTGTTCAGTGAAATCCAGCTAGCAGAGATAAGTCGGCAATAAACTCAGAGCTTCTTCACATCCTTATCTTGGTTTGAGCATTGTGACTGGCTGCAGTGCTATAGAGTACGTGCTTAAGTTTCTGTTGTGGTGGTGGCTTTCTTCCCTGGTTTATGTAATACCCTGTTCTCTCTCATTGTTAACACAGAGGCAAAAGCCCTTCTGCACCAATGAATTTAAGAGTCTCAAATACTAGAATCACCAAAACTTGTGATTTGTTTTTTAAGGCTAATCCTGCATCTATTGAGAAGATTTCCATCTCAGCAGCACTTTTTAAAAAAAAAATATATACACAAAATGAATGGCCATAGAAGTGAAAGACGTTCAGCATTCTGATCTGTTTACTTCTGAGCATTTCTTTACAAGAAGCTTAACGCAGTAGTACATCAGAGGAAGTGGAGATCGGTGTAACCTCTCCCATATGGGTGCTCTGTGGAAAATGTTTTCTAGAATGTGAGTGAAATGGAAGCTTATTAGAACATAATCGTAGGGAGCATTCTCGTGGTTTATTAATAAAAGTCATGTTAAATATGTATGCAAATAGCCATTTAAATAACCACCTTAAAGTGTAGGACTAGAATATCTTAAATATTGTTTTCTGGCTTAAACTCACGAGAGGCTTTCCAACAATATTAGACTGTTTCTGATGATTATAGATTGTTCAGGGCACAACTATACGTTTTTCTGTGCAAAAGAACAGTGTCCAGGTTTTTTATTCTTTGGAACTGTTGTCTGCTACAAGGATGCAAAATAGCTGAAGAAAACAATCTACCCAATTTTGTCATTGTTAAGAGTGATTGTTTATGACTTGAAACATTTGTTTGATAAGCTGTCTTCCATTTTCCATATTCCTTGGGTGTCATATATTGTCTTTACATAATTTGTGATGAATTATACCAAAGAATCAAATGAAGTTTAAGGCAGATAAATATTTGTTAGTGTTCGGAATGTTTGTCTAGACAGCCTTAGGGTATAAGGTGAACTTTCTTAAGTTTCTCTGCATAAAGATGGAATTCAGGCTATTTCTGTTGTCAGACATTTAACTTTGAACAGGAATAAAGGCTTTATGATGCGATTGTAGCTCAGGAGAATTTAAATTGCAGTATAAATTACCTGCCGTGGGTCTATCTACATACTAGTTTGTGATATGTATCCTTTGTTTTTTGCTCATCGTTCTATGTCATCATCTTTTATGGATTACTGCAGAAATCAAGACTAGCTTGACTTTTACATCTTGTTTTCATCCTGGTGAGGATTTGTAGCTCTAGTGTTTTACTAAATAAAATCAATTGAATAAATAAATTGTCTCATTTAGATGAGTCATACTTTGGCGCACCTAGACTAACTTTACTGAGTAGTTATTTTTTACTCTTTTAGTGGGATTTATCTAAAAATGAGGTAAAATAAGAACTAGTTGCCATTGAAACTGGCAAAAAAAAAAATCTTCCTTAAAATGTATTGCAATTCTGATGCTATCTGAAGATAGTGTCAGGTCCCACCGTTTAAGGGCTCAGTCCCATAAGAGTGCCCCTCCCCCCCTTCGGCCAGCGGGACTTCAGCAAGTCCAGGTTGTCACCTGTGCTTCTGACCAACGAACTGGCCGGAGATCAGAGGTCCCCCCACAACCCACTCCTCGGGTTTGATTAATTTGCTAGTGTGGCTCACAGAGCTCCAGAAAATATTTTACTTACTAGATTACAGGTTTATTACAGAAGGATATAACTCAGGAACAGCCAGATGGAAGAGCTACACGGGCAGGTCTGTGGGAAGAGGTGCAAGCTTAACATGCTCTCTCCCAGGACATCCGTGTGTTCACTGACTTGGAAGCTCGCAGAACCCAGTAGTTCAGGGCTTTTTATGGAAGCTTCATTACATGGGCATGATTGAATCATTGGCCTAGGGTGATTTGAACGCAATCTCTAGTCTTTCTGTCCTTTCCTGGGAGTGGGACTAAAAGTTCCAACCCTCAAATCATCTGGTTGGTTCCTCTGGCAACCATCTCCCATTCTTAGGTGACTTAGGGTTTTCAAAAAGTCACCTCATTATTATAAATTCAGGTGTGGTTGAAAGGGGCTTGTTATGAATGAGACACCCATTTCACCTTTATGCTCTGAAGCTGTTTCAGGAACTGAGGGCAAAGACCAAATATTATAACAAAAGATGATCCCATTCCTCTTCCCGTTAGGAAATTCCCAGTCTTAGGACTATTTCATAGGAACCTGGACAGAAGACCAAAATATGTATATATTATAAATCATAATATCACATGTTCAGTGTGAAAAATATCAAAAGCCCTTCTTTTTTGGGTATAATTTGAGTGTTTTAAGTGTATGTTTTTCTGTAGATACTGTCTTTATCTTTCTCCTTAAAGATTTGTACCTTTGTGATTTTTTTTCCCTTCCTATTTGTATTGCTTGTCATTCACTGTCTGTGGCTTCACAATTCAATACAGAATTGTGTATTGTCCTAGTACCATTTTTGAAATCCCAGCTGGAAGCTCTGAAAAACATTCTGACAAAGGAAGACTGAATTGTGACTTAAGGCCAACAATAAGCTACAGGAAGAAAGAAGTTAAGAAATTAATATTATTTCAGATATATGTCTGTATCCTTAGTCCTTCAGAGAATTGTTGAAACCAAGAATTAAAAGTCATCTCTTTTCTTTTCAACACAATTAGAAGTGTAAAACATTCTACTTGCTTGTGATTCTATTATTTTAAATTTTTGTGTGAAATTTTCATAGACTTATTTACCACCTACCATCTTTCAGGTTCTCAGCTCTCACAAACAAGTATTTTCTTCAGCATATCTAACCCAAGGAAAATTTATTTTAATTTTTATGTTTATCACATAGTTTAAAACTTTTTTAAAAAAGCTTAAAGGGTTCTAATAACCTGAACTCTCTGTCTTATTTCCTACTTCCCTCAAGCAACCGTATTTAAACTTTTAACTTTTTATTCTGGAGTTTATCGAAATGTTTTCTAAATAAATCCCTTATGCTATTTTTAATGTTTTAAATATCTATTTATTTCTTACAATGAAGATGATGATTTAGGTGTCTTATCTCTCATGCTCACATCTTACTAAAATTTTAGTTAAATTTCAATAGACTGTTTACAGTATGCTGATGTAGATTCTTTACAAGTTATGATTTATAGTGTATTGTGATTACATTTCCCTTTTTTATACATTTTTTTCCTTTGTGTCTCTGGAGTTAATTGTTTCAATTTTTACTGTTCTTTATAACTACAGTTGAGTCATCTCCAAATTCTGAAAGAACTGTAAATCTTCTCTCAGTACTTTCAAAAACATCATGTACTCGTCTCGGTTTCATTTTTTTCTTAGTGGTGTGTCTTCTGGAACCCTCACTTTTCCTCTGGTCTGAATTGATTGCTCTGCAAGACTATTGCGCACCGTTTGTCTTGGGACTCCTTCATCTGTTAATAAATAACAGATCCCGTTTCCTTGATTTCATGTCATCTTTATTGGTTTATTCCTTTCTTTTCATGAAGCACATTCATTCTCCAGGAGCCTTAACAGTATAGTCTACAGACCCTCCTGCACAACGTAAGAGTTCGTTCTATAGCATTCTTGGAAACAATCCAGTAGGAGGAAAGGATGACACAAAGTGCCAGTGTCCTGCTAAGTAAGGAGGAGAGTTGACGCCCCTATTTAGTATAACCACTAGGTCCTAGAGCTGCATGAGGGTTCCTGGGATGTTTTAGAAGCTACACACTACTGAGGCTGTAGGCTGTCAATTCCGTGGACATACATGATGCCTGTGAATTTGGACACTAGTACACTGAGCACCGGGCTGCCAGGGTATGTACATCTGTGGAGGATTCCAGCAAATACCAGTTTAGCTGGAATAGTATTAGTTTTGTTTACTCTGTCTACAGAGTTACATTTTCATATGTATTTCCTTAGGTTAGTTAATAGTTGAGCTTTAAAATGATAATATGACTTCCCTGTGGTTTAAAACATTGTAGAAATGAAATATATAACAATAGAAAGAGGAAGTGGGGAGGGTTAATGGAGTTCACTTGTTAAGGTCTTGGTTTGTTTGGAATGTGGCTGAGGTAGACTGTAATAAGTTAACGATGTATATTATAATTTGCAGGGTAAGCACCAAAAGAATAACAGAAAAATGTATAACAAACTAATACAAGAGATAAAATGGAATATTAAAAATAGAAAAGAAACAAGAAAAGAATAAAGGAATAAAGAAAACATGGGACAAAAGAAACACATCTTCCAGCACAGCACTCAAGATGAAAGTAAAAACATTGGAAAAGATAATACCATGAAAATACTAACCAAAAGAAAGATGTAAAGCTATGTTAATATCACGATAAGGCAAGAAGTATTACTAAAGATAAAGAATGATATTTCATAATGCTAAATGGTTCTCTAAATAGGAAGGCATGACAATCCTAAATAACCCTCGCTTGTTGCTTGGTTTGCTAACCATTCATATGTGTGGTCTTTGCGTCTTTTCTTTTGACCAGTGTTATCATTTGATGTCATTTTTCACTGCCAGGGATATTTCTGTAGTCTGTGAGGAAAGAGTTGTTCCTTTGTCTCTCTGACTGGGCTAATGTTCATGTTCAACATACTCTGGGCATTGTAAACAATTGCATGGGGTACCACTCGAGAGAACAAAACCCCAGACTTACAATTATTTCATTTAGTGTTGTAGTTATTTTTAATGTAATTATTGTCCTTTTAAAAATGCCAAGTATGAGAAATAAAATTTAGATGAGGACTAAAGTTGATTATATTGTAAAGGATTATTTTTTGACATTGTGTTATTATGAGTAACAAGTTAGTGTGAAGAACAAATCAAAAAGGAGCAGCTAGTTGTTAATTTATAAGGATTCTTGGCACCAAGCCAAATTTTTTTGGTACTAGGTCTTGAAAGCTCTGCAGTGATGTGTCATTGTCAAAACTCTTCATTTCTATCTGGAGAGAATGTTCTATTATTTAGAGAATATTTCATCTTTCTGGAAAAAGGCATCTGTTGGTTGATCTCCATGCCTAAATGCAAGAAAAGGAAAGAGTGAGTTAAGGAAACAAAAGTGCCAAAGCAGGGGGCATACTTGGAAATAGAAATATGGTTAGTTTAATTTTTGTAAAAATTGTGGTAAAATACACATAACATAAAATTTACCGTTTAACCATATTTAAATGTACAAATTTATTGTTAAGTATATTCACTGTTGTGAAACAGATCTCCAGACTTTTTCATCTTGCAGATCTGAAATTCTGTACCCATTAAAAATCTTTCCTTTTCCCCGCTCCCTCCAGCCACTGGTAACCATCATTCTACTTGCTGTTTCCATGAGTTTGACTACCCTAGTTACCTCATATAAGTGGAATCTTACAGTATTTGTCTTTTTTCTGACTGGCATAATGTCCTCAAGATTCGTCCGTTTTGTAGCAAGGATTTCCTTCCTTTTTATGACTGAATAATATTCCCTTGTATGTTTGTATACCACATGTTGTTTATCCATTCATCTATTGATGGATACTGGGTTTGCTTCCACCTATTGTGAATAGTGCTGCTACGAATATGGGTGTGCAAATACCTCTTTGAGACCCTGCTTTCAATTCTTTTGGAAATAAACCTAAAGTGGGATTGCTGGATCATATGGTACTTCTATTTTTAATTTTAAGAAAAACTACCACACCATTTTCCCACAGCATTTGTACCATTTTGCAATCCCATCAACAGTATGCAAGGATTGCAACTTCTCCATATCCCTGCCAACACTTGTTTTCTGCGTTTTTAAAGTAGCCATCCTATTGGGTATGAGGTGATACCGCGTTGTGATTTTCATTTGCATTCCTCTCATGATTAGTGATGTCGAGCATCCTTCCCTATTGTTTGTTGATCATTTATACATCATCTTTGGAGAAATGTCTCTTTGAGTCCTTTGCCCGTTTTAAAAATGGTTGGTTTTTGTTGTTGAATTGTAGTTGCTCCATATATATTTTGGACATTAACCCCTTATCAGATACATGATTTGCAAATATTTTCTTCCATTAGGTTGCCTTGTTGGTCCTTTACCATACTGATCTGTGTAGTAAACTGTGTCCTTTGCCACACTGTTTTGATGACTGTAGCTATGTACTCATAATATATTTTGAAATCAGGAAGTGTGATTCCTCCAACTAGTTCTTTTTCAAAATTGTCTTGGCTACTTGGAGTCCCTTGAGATTCCATATGAATTTCAGGATGAATTTCTATTTTTGCAAAAAGTGCTGTTGGAATTTTAATAGGGAGTTTGTTGAATCTCTGGAATACTTTGAATGGTATGGACATGTTAATATTAAGTCCTCCAACCCATGAACACAGGATATCTTTCCTTTTACTTGTCTGTTCTTTAATTTCTTTCAGCAATGTTTTGTAGTTTTCAGTGTACAAGTATTTCTGCTTGGTTAGGTTTATCCTTAATATTTTATTGTTTTTGATGCTATTTTAAGTGGAATTATTTTCTTAATTTCCTTTTTGGGTAATTCATTGTTTTTAATCCACGCAAGTCTTTTGATTGAGGAATTAAATACATTTATATTTTTTAAAACATTTCTTTTTTAGAGCTATTTCAGGTTTACAGCAAATTTGAGAGGAAGGTACAGAGAATTCCCATATACTACCTGCCCCAACACATGTGTAGCCTCCCCCGTTATCATCATCCCCCACCAGAGTGCTGAATTTGTTTCAGTTGATGAACCTACGATGACACATCATAATCACCCAAAGTCCATTATTTACATTAGTGTTGTACATTCTGTGGGTTTAGACAAATGTATAATGACGTGTCCGCCATTGTAGTATCCTTCAGCGTGTTTCACTGCCCTAAGAATCCTGGATGCTCTGCTTATTCATCCCTCCCCCCTATACCCAGTCCGTGGCAACCACTGATCTTTTTACTGTCTTCATTGTTTTGCCTTTTCCAGAATGTCGTATGGTTAGAATTGTACAGTATTCAGCCTTTTCACATTGGCTTATTTTACTTAATAATGCGCATGTATGGTTCCTCCGTGTGTCTTCATAGCGTGATAGCTCATTTCATTTTAACGCTGAATAATATTTTATTGTTTGGATATCCACATTTTATCCATTATCCAAATGCTGTTCACTTACTGAACAACATTTTGGTTGCTTCCAAATTTTGGCAATTATGAATAAAGCTGTTGGATGCATCTGTATTCAGGTTTTTTTGTTAATTATTTCTGTATATCTTATAGCTTTTTTTGTTCCTCCTTTTTTTTCTCTCACTGCTTTCCTTTGTGTTTTCTTGATATTTTGGTAGTGCTATGTTTTGAAATACTTTTTACTTCCTTTACTGTATGAGGTTGGACAATTCAGTTTGCGAACTTGTTGCAATGCTGTTGCTAACCCTTTTTTTGATATCAGAGGGATTATTCATTATGAATTTGTACCAACTGGACAAACAGTTAGCCAAGTTTTATTATTTGGAAGTGCTGAAAAGGCTGTGTGAAAAAGTTAGACCTGAATTTTTTGGCAACAATTCATGGCTCTTGCATCATGACTATACACCAGCTCACACGGCACTGCCTGTGAGGGAGCTTTTAGCCAGTAAACAAATAACTGTGTTGGAACACCTTTCCTGCCCTCCTTATCTGGACCCAATGACTTCTTTCTTTACCCAAAAATAAAGGAAATATTGAAAAGAAGACATTTTGATGACATTCAGGACATCAAGGGTAATATGATGACAGCTCTGATGGCCATTCCAGAAAAAGAGTTCCAAAATTGCTTTGAAGGGTGGTCTCGGCACTGGCGTCGGTGCATAGCTTCCCAAGGGGAGTACTTGGACGGTGACCGTAGTGACATTCAGCAATGAGGTATGAGCACTTTTTGTAGGTCGAGTTCGCGAACTTAATTGTGTGACCTCATATAGTCTGTACTCTCTTTGTGGTTACTTCCCTGTCCACACTGGCCTCCCCCACTGCTGCAGCATGAGTGGGTGCACCAAAGTCACACAGTTTCCTGCTCCTTTCCCTGGAATGCGGTCTTGAGTTTACAGTGTCCCAGGTGCTGTAGCTTCTCAACTGTTCTGAGTTTTCACAGTGGTATTCTGGTCTAGATATTGTTGTTCACTCTGTCAACGTGGGAGAAGAATGGCCTGTATTTTCCTAATCTGCCATTTTACTGATGTCACTCTCCCTAGTATCCTTTCATAAGATGTAGGTAAAAGGGAATCATAGATGTAATACTGTTTTTAAATTTTTTTTAAAAAAGATTTTATTGGGGAAGGGGAACAGGACTTTATTGGGGAACAGTGTGTACCTCCAGGCCTTTTTTCCAAGTCAAGTTGTTGTCCTTTCAATCTTAGTTGTGGATGGTGCTGTTCAGCTTCAAGTTGTTGCCCTTTCAGTCTTGGTTGTGGAAGGTACAGCTCAGCTCCAGGTCCAGTTGCCGTTTTTAGTTGCAGGGGCGCTGCCCACCATCCCTTGTGGGACTCGAGGAATTGAACTGGCAACCTTGTGGTTGAGAGCCCACTGGCTCATGTGGGAATTGAACCGGCAGCCTTCGGAATTAGGAGCATGGAGCTCTAACCGCCTGAGCCACCGGGCCAGCCCTAGGTGTAATATTTTGAACTTCAGTGAGACATTTAGTTTTGTTCTTTGGTGAGGTTCATGTCTACAGAGAAAATGAAATCTAAAGTTGTGATAGCCCAATGTTAGAGTTTACGTAATATTTTATATTGGAATAAATAAATAAGGTAATAGAATAGTTACATATCAATCCTATCAGGTGAGACCATGTTTTCTTTTAAGGTTTTCGGGCATTTCTCAAATATTTATTAAATGTCTACTATGTGTAAGGTACTAGGCAATTGGGATACACAAAGTATAAGATGTAATCCTCCAAGGTACTCATTTATAATTTGATCAAAGACAACCTTAATGCATAAAAAACTGAAAAACAGTACAGGACCTAATAGCAAATGCAGAAGTATAAGACCTATCAGTATGAGTTAAACAGAAATAGAAATGACAGTGAACTGAAGTGGACGAGGCGGGCTTCTAAAATAAGTGAATTTGGGCTAGACCTTGAGTGGGCAGTAGGATCATATCTTAGTATCCTGAAAAAAAAAAATCACACATCCCAAAGTAGACATGTACAGATAGTATTGTTTGTACTAGCAAATATGTAGAAATAATCTTAATAGTCAGTAAGAAAATGGCAAAATCTGTTCTACCTATACCGTGGAATACTGTGCAACAATTAAATAGTGGAGATCCATATGTACTGACAAAATTTTCTAAACAAATTGTTGAAATTTTTAAAAAAGGGTATCTTAGTTTATTTGGGCTTCTACAACAAAATACCATAGCCTGGGTAGTTTATAAAGAGCAGAATTTATTTCTCACAGCTCTGGAGGCTGGAAGTCTGAGATCAGGGTGCCAGCGTGGTTGGGTGAGGGCTCTCCTTGGGGCTGGCTGTAGAGTTCTCCTTGTATCCTCACATGGAAAGAGATAGGGGGTTCTGTGGGTTCTCTTTAACCAAGAGCACTAATCCCATCACAGTGGGCTTTAGGATTTCAACATACAAATTTTGGGAGGACACAAACATTCAAACCATAACAAAAGTTTTAAATAATTTGTATATGAGTTGGGTTAGAAAGCAAAGCAAGCTAGCCTACAGATAATACTGCATACTTTTATAAGTAAATAATACATAAATCCTTGGTAAAGGAAGGATAAACTGGTAACAGGTGGTTACAGTAATTAAGCAGTCATAAATTACTTATATAATTAAAAATAAAAATCTCAAATGAAAATTTATCAAAACACTTGTAGTGGTTACTTCTGTATGGTGATGTTATTAACAAATTTTCTTATTTATATTTTACTGTATTTTCTAAGTTTTTATAGGAAATATTTTATTGGAAAATGTTAAGTTATAAGGAGTCATTTATAAATGGGAGATAAATAACTGACAAATAGTAAAATTAATTCCTTCAAAATGACATAGAAGAACAGGTAGAATTTAATTAGGTGGAAAGATCAAGGCGTTTTGGGGGATGGGAGATGGTTGAGGGAGAGAGAAGGAAATCCAAAATGTCTTAGGAACTTAAAGTTGTATAGAGCCATCAAGCCACTGCCTTATATTTTAAGTGATTCATTCAATAACGATTTAAGGGCCTCGTAAGTAGGTGCCAGAATACCACTATGGGCATATTAGGTCCCCGTCCTTAAGGAACGTATGTTTTGATGAGGGGGACGCAGACAAGGAAAAGCAATCCAGTACGGTAAGGAAGAGTCAGTTGGTACAGTGGAGAAAGGAATTGGTGAGGGTTGATAGAGAAGGTTTTCCTGAAGGAACAGAAGTCTAAGCTGAGATTTGGAGTTAAGTTGAAAGTAGTGTAAGAGGGAAAGCAGGGACCAGCACATGAAACACCTTGTCAATTATTTTAAGGACTTGATTTTCTAGTGTTTAAATATTTTGTATATTACATTAGTTGTTAGGCACTTAGTAGGCATGAAATAAACTCTGTCCCCATCTCTCTTCTCCCTTTTCTTCTCTCCCATGTATGTATTCACTGCAGGTGATGGATGGCATGCGTTTTTTTGGAGGAAATTAATTCAAACCCTAAAACATTGCTGGTATAAAAGGAGGCAACCTTAATTTAGCATATTTCAAAGAGTCATGTCCAGTTTACCAAAATAAAAATGTTATTTGACATAATTGGCTGCTGTTTAAATCAGCCATCACGATGAGTTAGTTATGGAATTGAATACGATCAAGTATTCAAATTATTTGATCATCAACAACTGTGAACTTCTTACTACTTAATAAATTATACTACTTTCAGGGTTATTTGTATTGACAGTGGCTTGGAGTTTTGTAAATAACTACACAAGTTACTTCATCTTAGGTAGATAAAATGTGGTATCTGTTGTGGGATTCCCAAAAGAAATTTGTTTCTGCAAGACAGAAATCTCATATCATTTAAGGGGCCTGAATTGCCACAGGGAATCCTGAAACTGGCAGCACTATTTACGAAACTTTTTGAAAATAGATTTCCTCCCTCTTTGTTTTGAAGGTAGACAAGAATGAAAAAAGAATCATAACTTCTGTAAAGAGAGAATTTATCACATTATTATTTATAAATGATGGGCTATTCCAATTTGGGCAGTTTAAAGAAAAATAGTTAACAAACAGGTGAAATTTAGAAAGGAGGAATGAATGAATTTTGTTACAATCTACATTCCCATTCCACAAGCAAAATAATATTCTGAACACTCCAGGCTTGTAAGATGTTGCCTTATAACATGCGTTAGCGTGGGAAAACAATTTTACTTACCACTTGATTCACACCTCTGTGTCTTTAATTTGTGTTTTTTTCCACTGCATGGAATGCCTTTCCCCTTTTTTTGTTCATTTGCAGTATTCCTATTCGACTTTAAAGACTCCAATTGTAAGACTTTTCTTCTACCCCAGAAAGTTCATCACTCCCTCCTTTGTGCCGCTGCTGTCCCCGCTATGATAGCACTTGCCACATTATATTATCACTGCTATTATAGCATTTGCCACATTTATGACAATTGTTTTAAGTTTTCTATTTCCTTACTAGATTGTGATGTCCTTACATAAGGGAAATGTATCATTCCATGTCAAGTGTCTGGTGTCATAAATGCTTGTTTAGCATGAATGAAAAGGGGCTTTCTGAAATGACATGGTATTGCATAATGAAAGCCTATTAAAGGTTAAAGGCTTGTAGTTTTGTGGATTGGTAGCTGGCACTGCGCAGTTATTTCTGGGTTATCACAGAAAGCTGGTTAAAACACACAGTGGTGTTTGAATAATAAGATTTATTTAATATAACTCTTAGAAGACTGGATATCACAGAGATAAAGGAGGAACTGTAAACATATTACTACTTCAGATGTGCCAGGCTGTAGGAAACTCACTCATAACTTAAAGTATAAAAGTTCATGTTTTTAAAATGGGATAATTACTCAGCTTACAGAAAAAATTGCTACCTGAGTATCTTAAGTAGTGTTCTTTTTTAGAGCATTTTAGATTATGAAAAATAGGAAGAAGCATGATGTAATAGAAAGAAAAAGCAATGTAGTGAAATCTGGGTATTTGGGGTTCTAGTCCTGACTCTAATACCAACTCTGTGATTTGGAGCAAGTTTGAAAACCTCTTTGAACTTTATTTTCTTCTCTGTAAAAATGTAGTTTGTGGTACATGATATTCAATAATATAAAACTTTAATATCAACTTATTTTAAAAATGTGTTTATAGAGAATTTTAAGAATGAAGCTGGTGCAAAGGGAGTTTTGAATATAGAAACCATCTAAATTGGGATGATTGTTTAAATTTTATAAGTATTCATCTAAGGTATTTGTGGTATATTTTTTTAGTGACAAAACAAACCAGAAAACAGATCAGAGTTTTGTAAAACAAACAAACATGTATATGTTTATACATGTTCAGGAAAACATACAGTAAGATAAAATATTACTGTTATCTCTAGTGTGGGGTTATATATGATGGGTAAAACAAAGAGAATAAAATAACATTTTCTTTTTTTTCCCCTACATGATGAAGAAAAACTTAAAAGACCATTTCATAAAGGCCCTTTGTGGCTTTGGAAATAGATTATTATTTTACATACAAGTAAAGAAAATGTGTTGGGGAATGGGGCCAACATGTCAAAGACAGGATTTTTTTTCTGATTCCCAGTTTTACTAAGAACTGTTAACCTATGGTGGAAACAAGACAAGACCGCTTAGTGATTGATGTTCAGCTCTTAGTTATAATAGGGGCACAGTTCTTAATGTGGGGTCTACGGATGAGCTTTAGGGGAATCCATGAATGGTCTGAAATTGTATAAAAAATACTGTGTATGTCTGTTCATTTCATGTATGTCACTCCAGTGACTGAGTCCATAGCTTTTAACAGATTCACGAAGAGTGCAAGAAAGGATTGAGAATTCCCTGGACAGTTTTTGTTTGTCTCCACATAGAGTATAAGATGTGGATTTTCAGTCACAGACTACTGAAAATGACATTGTTTATTTGGGTCCTAGAGTAATAAGGGAATGATTATAGAGCTGTTAATTTTTCTCTAGTTATGCGTTTCTATCTTTTCTGCTATTCTTTTGTAACCTTTGATTTTGATCTCCTATTTTCATCCAAAAATCTGTCAGACTCCTCAAAACAGAGTAAAGTGGATCATTTCAGTTTTTTAGTTTTTTATCAAGGAATGAATTTCAATCATGCACTCAGATGATTTTTAACAAGTTTTGTATCATTTAAACAATTAGAGTTTTATTTTTATTTTAATAGACAAAAATGAGTTCCATCCTTTTAAGTTCCATCCTTTTGATGACACTGTCCTTTTAATCCATGTCTTTTTTTATGAATATCTGGAACTTTGAAGATTTATGATTGATATTTAATGTGTACCCTGGTCTGTAGACGTGACATTTTTTTCTAATTCCTTTTATCATCCTCTCCTTTTTTGGGGGGTGATGTGGGATTAGAAGTAATTTTACAACAATGATCTGGGATTCTTGTTGCTTATATCAGAAATACCTCATGTTTATATTTAAAGACAGTATGTCTTTCTATAAGGAATTTCATTATTTCCACTGACATGTTGTCATTAATTCTTCCTGTATTCTCAGGAAAAGTTTTCTGAGTACTTGGTTTCATTCTGTGTAGGAGAAAACTGGAGGTATTGGTACTCTTACCATTTAAAAAACAAAGAAAGCACAGAATTCAGGTTCTCAGTCAACCTACTTTTCACCTGGAATTAAGTTTCGATCAGTTAATTTAAATATTAGGTTACATTGCATAGTCTGAACCTAGATTGAAGGAGTCTTCACTTTCAGTCATAGTTGTTGATCTAAAAGTTTTTTTAGCTTAAGAATTTCACAAAGAGTTCGATTAAATATGTTCAATCATTTTTCATTTAAGGTTTTTGGAATAAAAATTTTATATGTACATTTTGGTTAGAGTAATTTTTTACCTTGGCATTTTGTTGTTTATTTGAATTTGGTATATCTTTTCTACTCTTCCCTAAGGTAGTGTGAAGTGTGTGTGTGTGTGTGTGTGTGTGTCATTTTAAGTGAATTGTTAAAAATTGTACATCATATTTGGTGATAATTGAAAACCAGTAATATGTGATATTAGCATAGTTGAGAATAACCGTTGCATAAAGACCTATTTTTTTCTTTTTAAATTCCCTTTTCACTTTTCTTGCCTGGTAAAAAGAATTAGTAACACTATATGGTTCACTCATATTATGAGAGAAGATTCCTGCTTTACTTATCTGAACAGTTGGGCTATTAATACAGATTTCAGAGGGTTACTTGAGAAATCACTGGGATAATAGATGTGAAATGCTTAACACAGAGACTGCACATAGTAGGATCATCCCACCAAAGGCTGTATGCAGCGTAAAACGTGTAACCGTGCTTACATGGAATTGAGAATCACTGGAGCAGGGAAAGATTAATAAATGCCAACAAGTTCTGCCCTGGTCAGTTATTAAACTCATTCAGAAGTAGTGGACAATTCAGAGAGGAGCATGTAGAGTAGCAAGTTTCATTAAATGAAGCTTTGTCCTTATATTGGTTGTCTGGAAACAGAATCAAATAGATAGGAAGAAACTGGCAAATGATAGCAAAGTATTTTTTATCTTTGGAATTGCCCTCGTATTGCCATTTTTCATAACCTCTTTACCTGCATTAATTTACTCTAAGTTGTTCCTTTTGTTTTGTGTGTAGATTTTTAAAAATTACATTGTTCTAATGAGTGAGGGCGATCACCCCAGGAGGCAGCTTTAATTTGTCGAACTTCCTAACGAAGTTGAAGTCACCCTCAGAGCTCGCCTCTGCACCTGACATTCCTTCCCAGGGCGGGACCCCACCCTGTGAATAAGAGGAAAGGCTTGGCCAATGACGGGAGACAAAGCCGGACAGCTGCCGAGCTCGGTTGGGAGGAGTTTTTCCTTCTCTGAGCGGAGCTGGTACAGTCGGGGGCTTTTTGCCACGTCTCTTTATTCCCACCATCTCCCCCAGTGTGTTACCTGAGGTGGAGGTTGAGAAGGGGTGTTACAATTTGCAGGGGACCCTCTTCCCTGGGAGGAATTGTTGCGAGTGTCAGTTTTCTACCGGAGGCAGCAGCTTTCTGACCCCGGCGCGCCACCTCTCCTCCCACACAGACCAGAACATCAGGTTTGTCGTCCCAGAGTCTCAGGTGGCACCACCGCGGCATCCTGGGCTCATGGTGTGGTGGGAAGGGAAGGGGTGGTCCTTCTGTCTGGACCCCTCACGGCTGACTCACAGGAAGTGCTAGCAGCGCTTGGCACTGGGCGAAGCCGCTCCAGGATTCAGCCCCTCCCAGCCGCGGTCCACCCGCCCGCTCCAGCTTAGGCTTTGCAGTAGCTCCCGATAGAACAATGAAGTGGTTCCAAGTTGGCTAAGACTCCCCGGGAAATTCTTTGGACTTCTGTGACAGTCTTCAAAATGTTTTGCCACCGACTTTTCCAAGAGGCTGTTTTTTAAAAACCCTGCCCCTTCGTGGATTGCTTTGTCTGAAGATTACTCAGGGTGACCATGGTCCAGCGCTTTAGCCTGAGGAGGCAGCTATCCAAGGTGGGTAGCGTTGAGTAGCCCTGTGTGTGTGTTTAGGGAAAACTCTCCCTCGCCTTGGCATGGCTTCCTTTTTCTCTAGCACTGTTCTGTCAAGCCTGCCTTCCTCTAGCGCTAAGGAGGGGTTGGGGGAGGAAGCGCTGCCTTTTGTTCTTTTCTCTGACAGACACAAAGGTTTAAGGCTGACTGCCCTGGCAACCCCAGATTTTGTTCCCTTAAAACTAGAGCTGTCATCTGTGAATATGGAGAAAGTTGTAGTTTGCTTCTCAGATACAATTTCCAGAGGGTGTGCATGAAAGAGAGAATAGTGGGTAAAAAGTGCATATTTAATTAGCAGTTAATCTAGCAGCTTGTTGACCAAGATGAGAAAACCTTGTTGGTCTGTGGAATCAGTGCTTTCATACAAAATTTAGTATTAAACTGGAGAAAACTACCATAAAATAGTTCAATCAGCAAGACCCGCATGAAAATGTTAAAATGAGCGATCGTGTTAAGAAACTCGCATACTTAATGAAGGAGTGTGTAGAAAGCAGTAACCAGAGGCTCAAATAAATTTTTACAGAGTTCTGTTTGATAAACAGGTTTCCTGTGTATAGCTTTGGTGGGAAAGTTCTTTTAATCTAAGAAAATCATACATAAATTTCTTAAAAAAGAGCAAAGCCCCTTTTGAACAGGGGCTGCTGATTTTATGAATCAGTCCTGGCAGTGGCCAGCTTTCTCTTGACCACCCGGTCTTTGAGCTCTCTTTTTAGCAAGTGCAGAAACTAGTTTGGAAAGAGGTGTGCTGAGAATTGAGCTTGATTTCAAAAACCAGTTTGTTCTTTGAAAGCTCTTTTAAAAATATAGCAGTTGGTGGTTAAATTGTGTCACAGTTCATTCCCTGCAGACAGTAGCTTAAACAAATAGTAAATCAGTAGGCATTCTTCATTTCCTTGATTGTTAGAATTGTTAAATCTTAAAATGTGTTATTATCAGAAGGCCTTTATTTAGTTCCTCATAGGTGACCTCAGTGTAGAAAGTGTGTATTCAAGCAAAAATGAACAAAGCTCTTGCCTCCATCTCCATGTCAAATTTCATCTTTTATCTTGGGTCTCCAAGCTTAACAGGAACTTCTTAGGTGTATTCAAATAAAGCTCCCTTGCTTTCCTTCCTTTTCCAGGTGGGGAGGGAAGGTGATAGGAAGCCCCCAAATTTCTCCTAAACAATAAAAAATCATTTTTGTTTCTACTTCAACAACCTCTAGTTCATGTATTTTTAAATATGTAGTACATTTCAAAAGCAGAAGATGTGTGGCTTGTTAGGGCAGTGACATTTCTACACAAGATTATCTAAAACAGTTGAGAGCCAGGTGATAATTTTCTAAATAGAAAAGAACTGCATTCTAGGTATTTTGCTACCAATATTTCTCTCCCAATTATTTTTTTAACTTAAACTACTCTTCGCTACATGTATGACTTAAACTACATACATGCTTAGAAAGGCACATACATAGAAAAGGCACTTTGGGGGGACTTAGAAGCACATCTTCTCTATAACATAAAGAAATAAAAGGAACATTATAAAAACACTCAAAGACGTAACCTCTTTTAATTTCTAATGTCCTTCCTTCATTTTAACGTGGTTTCTGGGTACTATACGAGATGGTCAGGATCTAATCTAAGGAAATTTGTTTTCTATCAAATGCCCTTAATTTAGTATCTGTTTCAGTAATGAATTGAAAAAATAATATTCTTAATTGTTTCAGTCGGTATGGCCCTAAATATGGAGAAGCTGAATAGTTATGTCCGTAAGTTTTTTTTTTTTAATTGCATTGAATGCACGGTCTCTATTCTGTTCTTTTCAGCTAAATCCATGTTAACCTGAGAACAGAGGACCTGTGTCGTACCCTAATGTATGGTATTTCTGACACACGTTGAACACTTCAAGTGAAATGGGTATTTTGTAGGTCAAGAACAGTTGAGCAATGGCAGTTTTAAGTATTTAGTAACAAGTATTTTTGCAAATAAATAATCTTCCACAAGAGTGAGCTTGAGATCTCGTATTTCAAACAATTGCCTATTTTGACAAAAAGAAGTACTCGTGATCATCTTTAAATTCTGTTGGAAATTTTCTGAAACTATTTATAAGCGTTTCCAGTGATTTTAGACCTAGTATCTAATTTAGATGCTTTTTATCCTGAGTTTGATACAGTCATGTTTCCTTGCACTGGATATTTTCCTTAGAATATTCAAATGATTCTTCTAGGCTAATGGATGTTCACATTTGAACTAAGTGAAAAGGAGGAAGAAAATTAAGAAATAGATGAAGTAAAAATTTTCATTTTTTTAGAGAGAAACGCTTATTCTCTTTGACAAGATCCTAGTTACCTGACTCCCAGAGAAGTTCTCTGTTTTCCTTGCCATTTTAGATTATTTACTTCCTATATTTTCTCACGTGACTTCAGAAATATTAACTAAGGAAAGCTTTTTTTCCCTGCCCTAACTAAGTGCTCTGCATGAGCCAGCCAAAATAGTCTGAAACCTGACAATGTGGACATTTCATTTAATTTTCTTAATGATCCTTTAAGTTAGGTGGTATTGGCTTCATTTTGTCATTAAAGAAACTGGTTCAGAGGAGTTAAGTCTTTTGCCCAAGATCAGCAGGAGACTGATCTTTGGACCAAGAGTCAGGTCCAAACTTAGGTCTAACTCTAAATCCATTTTGTGTCCCCACACCAACTGCCTCTATAAACTTTTGATGTGTCAGTCATTCTACTATCATGGTCTCTGATATTGCTCCATATGTTTATCCATGCTTATAGAAAACAGTATAGTAAATAACTTTGGTAACTTCCTTTGAACAGCCCTTTACCAGAGAGCTGAAATTAGTATCTAATAGAGTTTAAATTTATCAGTAAAATTTAATGTTTCCCACAGTTAAAGTTGTTTTCTTTGGCCAGAGAATCATCAGTTGGAATAAGATGACTGATTTAATAAAGCCATATTACATTTAGTTGAAGATTAACTGCATGCATTTATATGAAACTTGAAACTGTACTGCCTTTTAAAATTTTTCTGTTAGGAGAAAAATTTATTCTTGAGTTTCTATAATAATTTTTAAGGGATGGAATACAATGAGTTAGACATTCAGAAAGTCTTGTCTTGACTCACTCCAGCTCTACCCGCACCACACACATTTTTTAAATGGGTAATAGGAAGTCCGTTTTTTCCTTCTTTTCCAGGAACTTTAGTTTTTTAGAAGGTATGATTAAAAACTGAGGAGTCTTTGAAAAATGGTTTTAAGATTGATTATTTCATTAAAATATTATACCCTTTTATTTTACTTTTGAATGGTAATCATTTCCATTGTTCAAAAATTAAAAATTACCGAACTGAAATCTTGCTTCCAACCATGTGTTTTCAGTTAGTTCATATCCTTCCCTCCGTAGGTAACCAGTTTCTTGTTTATCCTTCCATTGTTGGTTTACATATGTGTAAGAAAATGTGAACATATATTTTGACCTTTTTGAAACGAAAGATAAGTGCTATACAGGTTGCTCTCAGGAAATAGCTTGAACTTTAATTTTCCAGGTAGGAATCTGAATAGTATCTCAGTTTGGGGTTCACATTTTCATGGGAGGCTTACTTTCTTTAGGATAGCCACACAGAATCCAGTTTCTATAAAAGATAATTAACAGCAAATCAATGATGACTTGATTCTTTTTCAGTCATCCACATTTTCTTTCCTACTCAGTTTTGCTATATTAAAATGTTTCATATGGTGGAAAAAAATAATAGAAGATAAAAATCATGCCCATATGTCCTGGGTTGGCCTGTGAAGAGATTAATGTCTAAAAAATAGGAGTTGTGGTTTTTTTCCCCCAGTTCTGTTTATTTATTTAAATCATTTAATCCAGACTTGTAGAGCAGTTGAAAATATTTTTATCTAAAACTATTATTCTTGCATAACCTTTATACAATGTAAGGCAAGGCTGCTTCCGTCGCTTGGGTCAGCCCACCTCATGTCTTGGAGAGTACTCTCTTTTACTGGTAAACTTCTTCATGTCCTATGCTGCACACACACACGCACACACACACACACACACTATTCTTGCCCTTTCTATGTTTGATAGTGTCCTGTTATTTGGTAGCAGGTTGGTATCAGCTTAAGAAACTTGAGATTTAGAGAAGTGTTCATCATAATTTGAATTCTTAATATAAACTGTTATTTTTTCAAAAGTAGTTTCCTTTGAATTTCTACCTGATTTCTTTTGGATTTGTGACCTGTGATAATATACATGACCGATTTGATCTTTTTGTGAATATATTCATATTTGTAAGAGGAATAGGGATCTCTCATTTCCATCTTAAGTAAATTAAATAGGGTCTTTTTAAAGTGTTTTGATGGCTACAATGGTAAATTTTATGTATATTTTACCACAATTTTTAAAAAGCATTTTGAACCCTCTTAATGATAAGTATTATATGGGTACAGGGAAGTGCTACTCTACGTAATTAATTCAAATACATAGGCAAGGGAGTCAGTACTGGATGGATTCTTCTAAGTAATAAAAATGTATACATCTCTTTTTTCATGCTGTTTTTATTTCATTAATTTTCTCTAAGTTACCTCAGACATTGACTTGCTTCATATTTGGAAATGCAATGTTTTATATTTCTATTTTGCTAGCAGTTAAATGTTATATCTTCCAGTCAATCATTAACCCACTTTTAGGAGGCTTAAATCATGTAGTGGTGTCATCAGCATTATAGGATCATTGTGACGTGTCACATAACCAAAATAGGGAGACTGCCGATGCTCTGATGTTACATGAAATGAGACCCTGAGTAAGATCAAATTCCATACATTGTAGGTGTGGTGAGAATAGGTAAGGAAGGACTAGAGAATGGCATTCCTACTCAAATTTATTGGCAATAATAGGTTAAAATAGAGAAACTAATTTAGAAATATGTGTCTTACCACTGAAATATTTTTGTGATATGGATGCCAGCTTACATTTTAAAAATAGCAATATTGACTAGATCTGAGCGAGTGGAATGTGCTACTGAGAAGATATTTAAATCTCCTTGGAAGTGTGGTTGCCTTTTGGTTTTTGAAGTACACAACTATCATTTGTTTTGATTTGAGCATCATTTTCTTGAGAGAGATGATTTTATTAAATGATTCAATTAGATGATTCTTTGAAGTTGAAATATGTTTACCAAGGGCTGTTAGTTTTGAAGATTAATGAACTTACATATTTGAAAGTGCCTTGAACACTATAAAGCACTATATTAATTTAAGAATTTGAGGTGATGGTATTTTCATTATTCTGTCATTCTGTAAGTATTTTTGGAAAAAAAGTGATTGTGTTTTGAAACTGTACTTTGAAACACACACGTTCCCCCACCCCCCACCCCTTTTTTATATACATAGGCTACCTTTGCATAGGTAAAAGTGACTGCCTCTGGGAAGAGGACGTGGGAGACTTGGTGTGGGGGTGGGAGGGAGACTTGCGTTTGAAAACTATTTACCATGTATGTACACTTTCTTAAATAATAGCCCTCGTCAGATATGTTAAAGTTCACAGTGTAGAAGTAAATTTCAGGCTCATTATTCTTCGGTGGAAACTACTGCCAATAGTTGACTTAAAGGTTGATGATTGAAAGATGATATTCTTCTGAGCTTGGTATTTTAATCGCAGTCACCCTTGTTATTTACAGATTGAGGATAACCTTTTTGTGTAACACGTGAGTTTGTAGTGTAGAATTACCAACACTTTAAAAATTCTTTAAAATGAACCTCTTTGGAGCAAGCTAATAATACTACTTTGAAAGCACATTTTGGGAATGGTGTATAAAGGCAGGAACACATTTCACTTGTTATAGTTATACATGTAAGCTGCATGTAATACTTCATATGAAACATTCTGATTTACTTTTAATCATTTTGGCCTACATGAGGAAATGAAACTAATTTGCTCCTTTGGACACCCTAGGTTTAATTAGGACTTAACCTCTGCTGTATACTTGGACCTGTGACAGAATTCTGCAAAACATGTTGAGTAAGAAGAAAACAATGCAAATGGAACTTGCCTGTGGTAGCACAGGACATCTCCATTAAATCTCAATCTGTTCCATCAAATATTTTGTGAGAAGCAGATAATTTTGTCTATCTTTATTGGAAATTTAATGTTTGAGAAGAATCCATCTTAAAGCCAGCGATATCTAAAATCCAGAGGTAGTACATACAATAAACATTTATTTCATAGATTTCCTTTTCATTTAATAAAATTTATCTCAAAGGTGTATTGTCACTGAAGAAAGTAAGTAAACCATGCTGGCTGTGTGACTTTGGATAAGTAATTTGACCTCTCTGAAGCTTTCTCTGCATCTGAAAGGTGTTATCTAGGATCCCTTTGAAATGTAAAATTATGCAATGGTCTGTTTGGGTCCAGGTTATAGTACTAAGAAAAATTACTTTAGATAACAAAACACCAGAGAAAACTTCCCATTTTATACCCGGAGGGATCTCATTTTAAGCAGTGTTCTGAGCATAAGTAAATAAATATGTTCTAATGGATAGGCGTAGAGTTTGGTTCCTAGCCAGCTCTGGATATTTCAAATTTGAGAATAGCAAGTAAACTTAGTGAGTTAAGTCATACACTTACGCGTTAGAGTCCAGGCACTGAGAAGATAAACCTTTCTCTTACCTCCTCCTTTTCAGTAGAAAATTTGAAATTTCTTTATGAAAACACATTCCTCTCAATGGAAATTTATACACAACAAATTTTTCTTCATGTGATGGTGTATTGGAACTCAAGTCCATTTTCTTAGACAAAAAAAAAAAAACTAGAGGAAAAGTTCATCATAACTGGGGAGACAAGACATGTGAAAAACTAAAACTTTTCAGTTTTATGAAATTAATAATAAGTTA
Source organism: Rhinolophus sinicus (assembly GCF_036562045.2). NCBI lineage: Eukaryota > Metazoa > Chordata > Mammalia > Chiroptera > Rhinolophidae > Rhinolophus > Rhinolophus sinicus. The sequence continues at coordinate 40,687,154 of NC_133759.1, forward strand.
TATGCATTTCGTAGAGGGAATTGACTCTTTTGAACCTGAGATAGACTTGAAAAGCCATGTAGAGAAGTGGGATTTTAGTGGGACCTAGAGGATTTGGATCAGTGGTTCTCAACTTTCCCTTCCCCTGATATCCCCAACATACTTCAAGAATGTGACTTAAGCTCAAGGTAGAAGTAATTTGGGGAGGTGATTTGAAAAATCCCTCACTAGTCTGCTACATACTCCTGGAGGAAACCCTTCCTTTGCAAATCATTGAGGTAGATGGAGGACAGGAGGAAAGTATTCAGGAAGGGGGCAGGATCACCAGATAGGATTTTGTTGAGAGGGAGAGAGAGGCATGGCACATTCAATATCTGTTATTTTCAGGGAATTCTAACATGAACATCCTTTCAAAAATCTAATGTAAGAGTTAGCTTATATTTTCTATGGGGAAATTTAACTGGGTAATTGGGTTCCCAAATTAAATTTCTTAGCTTCTGTGGAGTGAATAGAGGGGTAAATCCAGGAAATGTTCTTCTAGATAATATATGTGGATTGTTTTAATATTACTGTTTAGTATATGAAATTTTGACTGCAAGTCTTAACATACTCGTCTAACATTTTTTCTCTGTCTTCTAATTATTTGAAGGTAGACAATGAAATGATTCAAACAACACTTGAGTGTAACTGTCCATTCTCTTTTTGGAGTCGTATATGCTGAGACTTAGGTTGGTCTCAGTTACAAATTCTCTTTGGATACAATCGGAAATTTGACCCAGTGTAGTCTATTCAGTATCTAGTGGTGAATGATTATTTGAGTTTTGTATCTTATGAAATGATGTTGTCGATCACTTATTCAGATAACACCCAGCTATTGGGACTTCAGGATTTTTAGAGCATACGATATAAATTGTATGTATACTCTCACTTGGAGAGAAGTTGGAACATAGTGAATGTAGATAGTATTAGGTTGGTGTAAAAGTAATTGCAGTTTAAAAAATTCTTTTAAACTTTAAAACCGCAGTTACTTTTGCACCAACCTAATAGATTGTGTATAAAGATAGATACCTACTTCATTTCTTACTATTACCAATTGAGCTGTACCCCTTTCTTGCTGTTTTTCAAATGCACCACAGTTTTGCTCAGGTCTTTTGTACTTGTTCTTCCTTTTGCCCATAAGGCTTTTATTCCAAATATCTGCATGGAATGCTCTCATATATCCTTGAGGTCTCAGCTCAGAGGTCACCTTTTCATCAAGGCTTTGACTGACTGTTTTCTTTAAAATAGCGAAACCACTCACTGCACACACACACACACTTTCCCCCAGCATTCCTTATTTCCCTTCTCATTTCTTTTCTTTGTACCCTCCAGTATGTTTATCACCATCTAATACACTATATATTTTTCTTACTTTTTTGTCCCTCCCACCCACCCTGTGTAAACCTTATGATAAGAGTGTTTATCTGTTTTGTTAACTTCTATATCCAGGAACAGTGTCTGGTACCTGATAAGTGCTAAATAAATATTTGTTTCATGAATGAATTTGAGTATAAAGAATGATAAAAAATGGCTAGTCTCCTTTTCTACTTTCTTCCATCTGTTCCCATACTACTGCTACCATCCCCACCTCAGTCTGCTTCTATTCTAATCCAGCCTCCCTTCTGCTGCAGAGTAATTTCTTGTCCGATAAAACTTGCCACTCAATAGACAACAAATAAATATTTGTTTAATCTCTGCTAACATTATCTTCTGTGCCAGTTATCAGACAAGTCTGAAAATCAGAAATGACAATAAATCGGCAGCCTCATTCTGGTTCTTGAATTATAGGTATCCACATTTCTAAAATCATCTTTTTGATGTAATAAGAAAAGCCCAGAAGGAGAAACCCAGAGTTTTTCTAGTTCGTGTGATTTTAGACAAATATTCTCTCTGTGCTTCAGTTCCTGAATCTTAAAATGGCATAATGATATTTACCTTACTTATCTCATAGAAACAAGTAAACAATGAATGTGAATACATTTGGAATGGTATTTAAAACTCTTAAATATAAGGTAATGTCCCAGACCACATTTTACAACTATCAAGTACTTTTAAATAGTCAAGGCCACTAAAGTGATTTTCAGTCCTTTTTTTCCTGTTTGGATGCATATTGGAAAGTAGAGCTCCCACCCCAATAAATAAAGCTCTGTGTCAAGGGATGATAGCCTACCACCTTTAATGGTACTGTATTATGTGAAAACAATAATCACACAAAAAATGCGAGAGCTGTAGTAACTATTGGAGAGTTTTCTGTGTTCTGACTGTATTTTTTGTAGACTTTTTGAGATGTAGGAAATTGTTCCTCTATTGATTTTGTCATTTAGACTCCTACATAAATAAACATTATTACTTAGAAACATCTTAATGAAATTTCCTTTTTCTGTTATTCAGTGAGAAAATACATTTAGATATTTAGGGAATATGGAGACTCTTAGGGATCTAACATCTTTCAGAATCTTGCTAAACTGAGAAAAAGGACTCATACTTCATTCACCTGAAGAGAGTAGTGACACAGTACTGTCACCAGGTTTGACAAACATAACCTAGCTGTTAGGATAACAAAAACGCATTTGTGTTTGACTTGGTAAAGTTTTGAATATATATAGTGGCTTTAAGAGCCGCCTTGCCTATTTTTCAAGTTGAGGGAAAGCGCAAAAGGCTGCTATAAAAATAGCTTATCTTAAGGGACAGTCTCAATGGAATTCCCCATTCTGGTTTCTAAATTAGCTGCGTGTTTAAACAACTTTTTGTCTGCTACTATTTAAGTTGTTAGGATTTAAGTTGTTAGGAATAGTGCTTTAGCTGATAAATGGAAGCTGTTTCTACCACTAGCTTCCAAATATTTCCTGTGTCTACCCTCAAATAAAACAACAAAAAGGAAATAACATACCACAACTCATACGACAAACAAATGGTATTCAGCAACCACCTGAAAAGTCATGGAAGAGATAATGGCACACGTGCCCAAGAGATGCCCCTCTCCCTTTTTTCCAATTTCTTCTACTCCAGTAAAAGTAGTTCCCCTTAAAAGAAGTAAGCAGTGAGAGAGACTGTTACTCTTTGAGTACCACCACTCTAACTCTACAGCTTCGACGGCTTGAAAATATAGACCTTTGGTATTGTTGTTGCTAATTTCACCTGTGCTGCTCCCCTGCCTGTGCTTTGCCAAAGTCTCCAGTGTCCTCTATCGCTAAATCCAATGCTGAGTTGTTAGTTCTTGATTTTCAGCAACATTTGGCATGTTAGTCACTGTATCCTCAGTGAACACTTTCTGTACTTGCCTCTCAGGATACCACACTCAGGGGTTTCCCACCACTTCACTAGTCACTTAATCTTTCCTGATCTTTAATTAATATTGCAGTAGCCTAAGCTCAGTCCAATTTACTACTTTCTTGGTGATTTCATCCAGTCTTACGGTGTTAAATACCATCTATATGTTGACAGTTCTCAAATACATGTTCCCAGTCCTAATCTTTCTTTGAACTCTAGACCTGTATATTCTGCTGCCTATTTGATATCTCCGTTAGGCTGTCTAATAGACACTTCAAATCTCATAAGTCCAAAACTAAGTTTCTGATATCCTTTCTCCTCCCTGGTTCTCTAGGTGTTCCCCGCTCGGTTAAAGGGACTTCCATTCTTTGAGTCATCCTTGATGCCTCTTTCTACTCCCAATATACCAGCAGATCCTCTTGTCCACTTTTAAATATATCTGAAATTTGCCTGTTTCTGATCTCTGCTACCATCCTTGTTCACCTGGAATACTACATCACCCTCCTACCTAGTCTCCCAGCACCCACTCTTGCCCCACCAGAGTTTATGCTTATCACAAAACACAGAGTGATACTGTTGAAACTGAAACCAATGATGCCATTCCTATGATCAAACCTGGAGTCTTCCTTTTCTGCTCACTTTTACATGGGCTTTAGGGCTCTACACAATCTGTGTCTCCGTGAACTTTTCTGACCTCATATTCTGTTCTCCCCTTTGCTGATTGTCCTCCAGCCGTACTGGCTGCCTTGCTATTCCTGTAACATACCAAGCATATTCCTCCCTCAGAACCTTTGCCCTCTGCCTGGGCTGCTCTTCTTCCAAATGCTTCTTTCATTTGCTCATTGCTTTCAAGCCTTTGCTTAAATGTCATCTTCTCAGTGAGACCTTCGCTGTGCACTCTAAAATATAAAATTACAGTATGGTTTTATGATTTTTTATCCCCAGCATTTATTACCTTCTAATATCCTATAACTCTAATATACTATATAGTTTACTAATTTATTTTGTCTGTTGCTCCTTTCCCCCACCCCAAGAAAGTAAACCCTTGGAGAGTTTTTGTTTGTTTATTAATGTATCCCCAGAACCTAGAATACAGTGGATGCTTAGTTCCTGTTTATTGAATATGTGAATGAATCATTTATCTGAAAAAAAATGCAAGGAAGGAGTTATCCCGAATTAAGAACACAGTATTCCATGGAACATTGTATTTTGTTATCAAACAGGAAATTTAGTATTTAAGTATTTTGAAGTGCTTTCCTCGTTTCCCTTGTATGTAGTAATAACAACAACAAAACCGTAATCTTTTGCCCAGTTGTTATTGTTAGCTTTTTTATAAATAATAAATCCCTGGAGATTTCTTATTGCTATCAAGAAAAATCAAAGTTATTCACATCTCTCATTCAGTTGATCCTATAAAGTAGGACAAAGGTTATTGTCCCAGTTTGTAGAGATATAAAATAACATTCCAGTGTTTCTTATAACTCTTTGATTTTAGTTAAATTCAGTGGACATTAACACTGTTTTGATAGTAAATGCCCAATTCCTTAAGTAGCTTAAATTTCAGTTGGGAAGACAAAGCACAAAAGAAGCCAAAACTAAGTTCTATTTAATTGTGTCCAAATGTAGGCCATATGCTGGTGCTCAGAGAACTTGTAAGATAGATGGACAGAGAGCTAGTGAAGGGAGAGGAAACAAAGAATCAGTCCAAAACTGTTTGTGTCCTTTGCTGCAGTGTACCTGAAACCTGGAAGTGTCTCACACATTGTTTATCGAATGAATGAATGTAATAATGGGAGCATAGTGCGCTACGAGATCAGTGAAAGCAGCTTGGCCAACACGGTATGTGTTGTTGGCAAAGAAAATAGACGAAGTAGTTTGACGAAGCTAAGTCTGGAGGGTTTAGGTGCCAGGATAAAGATTCCGGACTGGCTTGGTTAAGTGTTTGCAATCCAGCCCATGTTCTTAAATAGAAGAAAACCCATGATGTAACATAGTGTGCTAAGAAGTTTTGTTGAAGATTACAAATGCTCCTTCCAGTAGAACTTTACGTGAGGATGGGAATGTATCTCTATCTGTGCTTTCCTGTATAATAATCACTAGCCACATGTGGCTGTTGAGCACTTCAACTGCAGCTAGTGTGACTGAGGAACTGAATTTTAGATTTTAATTTTAATTTGAATAGCCAGCCATCTGTGGTTAGTGGCTACTATATTGAACAGTACAAGAGAATATTGGATGGTTTGGAGAGTGAACAGACTAGGATTGAGAGAATAAGCAGTAAGTGGGCTGTGAGAGTAATCTAGCCATGAATGATGAAATTAAAAAAGTAAAAACATTTGTTATTTAGAAGGAGGGATCAACAGAATTTAATAAAAATAAGATGAAAGATTTGCATTTTAAACCAAGACTCTGGGTGATAAGGAATAAAATTGTTAAGGAAATAGAATTTGGGGGCAAGCAGAAGAGTGGTTAGTTGGTTTGGGTATAAGTTCAAGTTCATGTCTTTGGCGAAGATAGAATGGCAAAGTAGAGAGATTTTATATTTGGAAATAGAGAATTTGGGGTTAGGAAATAGTGGTGATAGTAGCTTAGAGAGAATACTTGAAGTCATGAGTAGAAGTTTTGAGCAAGTAGTAGAAGTGGTGATTAGTGTTAAATACAGAGAAATTAAAGATGAAGACTGAATTTAGTTTTACAGCTATAAATTTACCGTGTTTCCTCGAAAATAAGACCTAACCAGACAGTCAGTTCTAATGTGTCTTTTGGAGCAAAAATTAATGTAAGACCAGTCTTACTTTACTATAAGACCGGGTATAATATAATATAAAGCGGTCTTATATTAATTCTATGACCATTCTTACTTGATTTACTGCTGCTAGGTAGGCTGGATATTATGATGTAAAATGTTGTGCTTCTGTTGTAAGTCATTAAATTCCAAATGATTTGCCAAATCAAGATACAATTATTTAATGCTAGATTCTCAGAAGAAAACACCCACAAGTTACAAAACGAAACCCTGTTAGGATGGAGTTAGGCTGTTTAATAATTTTTTAAAAGGGAATATATTACCTTCAGAAAGTAGTATACTTCTTGCAATTACGCTGTTCTACAGAAAGATCAGATATTATGAAATTCAACCTATACCGAAGGCAGAAAGGGGAAAAGTATCTGTAGCCTTATTTCATCAACGAGTAAACAAAGGCACAACAAGCACGATTTCATAGTGATAAAATCATGATTAGGATATCTGTCTGTTAGTTTTCTATTTCATGTTCTTTTGGCCTTAAAATGAAATAAAAACGTCACTCCATGTTTAAATTTTGAATTAGTTTGTTTTCATTCCAGACCTCAGTCTATCCATATACTCTGCTAATAGACTATTTACCTGAGAATATTCAGAAACTTAATGCTGTAGTTTGCTTTTAGAATATTTCAGCTTAGAAGAATGTGTCTTGTTTACTTTTTGCTTGCTAAGCATGTACAACTGGCAGAGGCCTTTAGCCCTGCTGCCCACATGGTCTGGACAAAAGAACTAGCAGTCTGTTAGAGAAGAACAAAAGAAGCAAGAAAAATAATTTTCCTTTGGCCAGAAGATACCACTGGAGCCTTGATCACTGGAATTTAGGCAACGAGGAAAGTAAAGGGAAATCAATGCAAAGTAGTGTGTGCTGGTAGGAAGGAGACATTTTGGTTGGGGGTTGGATTGCATGGCATGCAAAATTCAGGTTCCTATTGGTTAATGGTATTTCAGCCTCCTGCTCCCAATTGGAATTTAAGTGAGAAAGATTCTGGCATTTTTCTCATTGAGTGTTTCTGAGAAATCGGTGTTCAGCTCATTTTATTTTTGTTCTTTATTTAAAAACAGACAAACCTCTTGACTCTCATGGAGATAACCAAAAATATCTGACAAAATAAAAGCACAAAAAATGAGATATAATTGGCCTGTGATAGTTCTTTTTCTTCTAATCTGTCTAGTTTTAGAAAAGTTGGGAAGTCTTGTTCTGGAATAAGATAAACCAAGGTGCTTGTGTTTTGAGGGGGAAGGCAGGTATGTGGTCTTCCCTGAGTTATCTCTGGGGGGTGGGTCACTAAATAAATAGCTGTGCACTGAAGTGAGTCTGTTGAGCTGCTTTTAAGTCAGTTAAATGCTGCTTCTGTGTCTGTGCTGAAACCAAACTGGAATCTTAGGAAAAAACCTTGAGATGACACCTCTCAGTAGTTTCTCCATAATGAATCTTGTCCCTTTGCTTGTGTTAGTAGTCTCAGAATAGATAGGGATTTAAAAAATCAGATTATTCCCATAGGAAGATTGCTATAAATTGCTATAGTGTGCTATTATTTTGGTACATTTTTTTCATCCGTGAGGGGAAGATCATTTTATACCGTGTTTCCCCGAAAATAAGACCTAGCCAGATAGTCAGCTCTAATGCATCTTTTGGAGCAAAATAGTGAAAAATAAGACTGGATCTTATATTAATTTAGAGCTGATTGTCCAGCTAGGTCTTATTTTCGGGGAAACACAGTAGTAGCTGTGATTTATTGGGTGCCTATTGTGTTAAAGATATTATACTCAGCACTTTATGAACAAGATCTCATTTAATCCTCTCAGCAGTTGTGACATTAAGATTCAGATTGAGGGCGGACAGGTGACTCAGTTGGTTAGTGCGCGAGTTCTGGGCAACAGGGCTGCCGGTTCGATTCCCAGATGGGCTAGTGAGTTGCGCCCTCCACCACTAGAATGAAGTCAAGGAGCTGCCGCTCAGTTCATGGGTAGCCAGCTGGCTCAGTTGGTTGGAGCGCAGGCTCTCAACCATAAGGCTGCCGGTTCCACTCCCGCAATCCAAGGGATGGTGGGCTCCGCCCCCAGCAACTAACAACGGCAACTGGACCTGGGGCTGAGCTGCACCTTCCCACAACTAAGACCGAAAGGACAACAACTTGACTTGGAAAAGTCCCGGAAGTACACACTGTTCCCCAATAAAGTCCTGTTCCAAGAAAAAAAGAAAAGAAAGATCCAGATTGAGACTTGCTCATAGCACACTTAGAGAAGATTGTACCCATCTTTGAACAGGCATTAAATAGTGATTAATCTGTTTTCTTATTTAATTTTTTTGTTCTAGTATAGTTCCTGGCACATGGTGGGTACTTTAAAAATGTTTGTTGACTATATATGTGACTTCTTTGACTATATACTTTTCCTTAATGCCAAGCTGCCTTTCTAGTAAAGAATGCTCTTCTACAGCATCCAGTACTTTGGGAATATTTTCTGGTTTTCCTCCTTTTTCTCTGGCCCTTCCTTTTTACTCCTTTTTGGGTGCCCCTCTTCTTCTGCTCGTTCTTTAAATGTTGAAGTTCCTCTGGGCTCTGTGTTAAGCTCTCTTTTATTTTCTCTCTATACCTCCCATGGGTAATATCTGTTTCCTTGGCATCATTTGTTATTCACGTGTGGAAGACGCCCAAATCAATATCTCCAGCTGAGATTTTCATTCTGAGCTGAGCTTCAGTTCCATTTATTTTATTCATTTACTTATTTGTTAATTCAGTAAACATTTATTGAAGATCAACTCTGTACCATCTACACAAAATATAGCAGTGAGAAAGATAAAGTTTCAATTCTCGTGGCGCTTATATTGTAGGGGATAAACAAGATTACGGATTCTAGTAAGTGCTATGAAGACGGTAAATCCAGGCAATACAATAAAAGTGGTTAGAAAGGATTCTCTGAGGTGATATTTGAGATGAGATATAAAGGCAAAGAACAGACTTGTATGTTGAGGGAGGATAAGGGAATAAAGGGAAGTGGGCAGTTCCCTAGTCCAAAAGTCCTAAAAGCAGGGGAGAACTTGGCCAAGGTAGGTAAGGATTAATGAATGAGAATGATTGATAAAGATGAAGAAGGGTGCATATCATGGAGGAATTTTTTGGCTATGATAAGGAGTTGGATTTAATTCTAAAATTCAATAGGTAGCCCCCTTTGAGGGTTAAAATAGGGAGCAACATGATCTGATACATATTTTTAAAAGATCAGTCAAGGGTTACAGTATGGAGACTAGGCAATTGAAGATACACGTACATGGAGACCATGGAGGAACACAATAATGGTAGTTTGCAATAGGGTGGTTAACAATGGAGATGAAGAGAGGGGCTGATTTGTGCTACCGTGTTTCCCCAAAAATAAGACCTAGCCAGACCATCGGCTCAAATGTGTCTTTCGCAGCAAAAATTAATATAAGACCAGGTATTATATTATATTATATTATATTATATTATATTATATTATATTATATTATATTAATTATATCTCATACCATATACCCGGTCTTATAGTAAAATAAGACCAGGTCTTATATTAATTTTTGCTCCAAAAGATGCATTAGAGCTGATTGTGCAGCTAGGTTTTATTTTTGGTGAAACACAGTATTTCCTACCATCTCCAACTTTGCCTTCCCCAAATCTGTTTTGCCTGTACACCACATAAATCTTTCTAAACTGTGTCTCTTACTCGTATGTCTTTCTCTTGCGGTACAGCCTTCAGTTGCTCCTTCTGTACTCAGAGTGAAATTCATATTCCTCAGCTTATTATTGGAGCCCGTTCATGACTTAGCACCAGTTGGCCTAACTTCATCATCCAGTGAGCCTAAGTTCAGCCAAATCAAAGTGTTCATTGTTTCCTATATAGGCTCCATTTTCGTTCACTCTGTTTTTCACTCAGGTTTTTCCTACAGCCTAGATCACTTTATCTTCCCCTTCCCAGCTCACTTCCAATTATCTTATCCAATCTTTAAGCCAAAATCAGATGCTTCCTTCCCATAATACCTCTCTTTTACTATTCCCATGATTCTCACTATGGTCAAGTTGATTTCTGAGAGTATTCTAGTTGGGGACCATTAGAATTAAGAAAGTATTAAGAGAGATGGCCATCGTAGATCCAGAGATTTTGATAAATTGTATTCTGACAGAAAAATAGCACACACATTTCTTAATTGATTCATCTGATCTCCCAAGGACAGTGCTATTTCTGCTGTCCACATCTCTTCATTTTTATTAAAGTGGTAATTATGACTGCTTAGGGGACAAGAAATTTAATTTTGGTTTTGACCTAATTATACTCTGTCTTTTTCTTCAAGTGTACGAATTGCATTTGCAAATTCAATTTTACTATAGTATCCCTGAACCCAAATTCAGAGTGTGTTTCCTATGGATGTGGGAAAATTTTCAGTTTAGATTCTCTATAAATTGGTGAGATTTTTAAATTAAAATCTGTAGCTTAGGAGTATTTTGGTTGTATTTTCAAATACAGATGACCCTTGAACACCATGGGTTTGAACTGCTTGGATCCACTTATAACCATATTTTTTTCAATAAATACTATAAAATGTATTTTCTCTTCCTTATGATTTTCTTAACAACATCTCCTTTTCTCTAGCTTACTTTATTGTAAGAATACAGTATATAATACATATAACATTTAAAAAAATGTGTGTTATCTCGACTCTTTATGTTATTAGTAAAGCTTCCAGTCAGCAATAAGCTGTTAGTAATTAAGTTTTTGGGGAGTCAAAAAGTTACATGTGGATTTTTATTTTTAAAGATTTATTTTATTGGGGAAGGGGAACAGGACTTTATTGGGGAACAGTGTGTACTTCCAGGACTTTTTTCCAAGTCAAGTTGTTGTCCTTTCAATCTTAGTTGTGGAGGGCGCAGCTCAGCTCCAGGTCCAGTTGCCATTGCTAGTTGCAGGGAGCGCAGCCCACCATCTCTTGCAGGACTTGAGGAGTTGAACCGGCAGCCTCGTGGTTGAGAGCCCACTGGCCCATGTGGGAATCGAACCGGCAGCCTTCGGAGTTAGGAGAACTGGCTGAGCCACTGGGCCGGCCCTACATGTGGATTTTTAACTTTATGGGGGTCCGTGTCCCTACTGTGTTGTTCAAGGGTCAACTGTATTGTATCAAACCTATGTTCTTAATGCCTCAAAAAATACATCTACAGTTTTATTTATTTATTTTTTTGCTCCTTCATTTAATTGGACCTGAGATAATTACAGAATTCTTTAGAGCCCCAAATAGTTATAACCTCAGACAAAAATGTGTGCTTGTCAATGACAGAATGTTCCTTTTTAATAATATAAGGGAAATAAAAGTTCCATTTGTACTAAAAATGCAATGCAGGGTAGACCCATTTGAATTTATGACAAACATAATAAAATGAGAAAGTAAAGAGTATGTTGGCTAAAATAACCCTTTGGTAATTATCACTTTAGAAAGACCTTTAATTGTTAAAGGAAAAGGTAGAAAAAAATATTCTTCATTGCTTCTGATCCAGGGAGAGTTTGTAATTAATAATGAAGAGCATTTTAAAAATAAATTTTACAGTTTTTACCTCCTTTTAAATCATTGTAGCTTATGTGCCATAAGAAGTGTGATTTAATTATTCTTGGTTCATTTTTACTCCTGGTCAAGAATAAAAATGTAGAACTATATATAATTTTCAGATGTTAATGTAAGAGCATAGCTGTATGAAGGCTAACCCAGATTGCTTTGTAAAATAATCTGGTTTGGCAGAGAGATGTGGACTTGGAAGAAGAAAGGACAAAATTCCCGGCTCTTACTCTCTTACCGTCCCTTGGCTCTGTATCTAAAACTCTGTCACGTCCATTACCATTCACGTGTCCTTCCTCCCCTACTAGATTGTGAACTCTGTGAGGTCAGAGCTGAGTCTGACATATTTCTATATCCCCAGTGAACGCAGGGATAAATCAGGAGTCTAACCCTAGCCACGCTGACAAGCTTCTCTGTTAGCCTCAGGCAAGTCATAGTACAGCTTTTTATGCCGGTTTTCAAAAGGATTAAAGAGTAAGTCATAGTCTCTTAAAGAGGGAGGAGACCTTAAAAATTACATAATACAACCCCTTATTTTACGGATGAAGAAACACTGCTTTCCTGGCTCTCCTAAATGTGAGACTAGAAATACTTTGAACTAAATAAATAGTAGTGTTATATTTTATCTTGATTTTCTCCTGTGGGATAGATTAATTTCACTTGGGACTGTGGTGTAAAGTATTAAACCAGATCTATGTTATTCTTTGCAATTTAGTTCTCAAATCTTATTCATGAGTTAGAAAAAGAATGGGTGGTGTAAGTTTCTCAGGGCAGATGACAATAGGAGGGGGGAAAGAAACATCTAATCAGTGGGATTTATCATAAATGGAAACAAAATACCTAGATCAAGTTGCTTAAATCATTTCTCGCTAAGCACTTCTCACTAAACTTGTTTTTGTTTTATAATAAACTGATGGACACATTAAAGTCCTTATGTCTAAATATGAAGGCATTTTTTAAAATGATTTTCAGAAGTTTTTTTTATTTGAGGACTTTTAAATTTTATTTTATAATAAAATATATTCAAACTGGTTTAGGAGGGAGAGCTGTGTCATGGCATCTATTATAACATACCTCAAGCAAATGGAAATACTTATTTTTAAAATTAGGGATACATCATTTGCTTTTTAAAAGACAGCCTCACTTTAAAAGAGCATTCAAATGAAGTAGTTATACATGCTACAACAAGAATGAACCTTAAAAGTATGTTAAATGAAAAAGCCAGTCACAAAAGACTTCATATTATATGATTCCATTTGTATAAAATATCTAGAATAGGCAAGTCTATAGAGGCAGAAAGTAGATTAGTGGTTACTTAGGTCCAGGAAGGACGAGGGAATAGGAGGGTGATGGCTGAGGAGTGCAGGGTTCCTGTTTGAGATGTTGAAAATGTTCTAAAATTGATTGTAGTGATGGTTACAACCATTTCTGTGAATATACTAAAAACCATTGAATTGCACACTTTAAAACTCTGTGATATGTGAACTATATCTCAATAAAGCTGTTTTTAAAAAGCATTTATCACAAGAATTGTTTAGTGAACATTGTTATATCATCTAAATTACTATTTAATTTTTTGGTAACAATGGCTAACATTTGTTGATTGCTTATTATGTGCCAAGTCTTTTCAAGCCTATATTTTCTCCCATTAGGCATTAGTTTCCATACAGCTTTTCAGCAACACAGTCAGCTTTGTATTCTACATGCATGCCAGCACAGAGTCTTACAAATGCCATAAACTCAAAATATGTAATGAATGACTGTGGATATGAATGTGTGAATGAATGAATAAATGAATGAATGAATGAATGAATGGCATTCTGGCATGGCATCCCACACATCAGGGCATTACTTTTTCCTTATCTTTGTGCCAGTCTACTCTCAGATCTACTGAACAGTTCTAGCTCACATAGGGATTAATGGTTGTATCAAGCAGCAGAATTTTTTTGACTTGGTTTTGGCACTTCCACAGAAGTAAGGAAAGAGTTCGAGGAAGTGGAAGGTGTTTATTGTATTGTCCACTTTCTCTTTGCTCCTTACTTATTTCAAATAGTCAGTAGCTCATCTTTAGCTTTCAGTCTTTATATTTACTCCTGGTAGAAGTGGTTTAATATTCCTGCAGGTCCTCTAAAGAGAACACTAACCCAACAAAATTGGCTTAGAGTAATAGTCACAATAGCCAAGTGGTAGAAGCAAACCAAGTGTCCATGATGGATGAATGGTAAACAAAACGTGATCTACAGATACAAGGGAATAATAATATTCAGCCTTTAAAAAGAAGGAAATTCTGACACACGTGACGACATAGATGAACCTTGAGGACATTATGTTAAGTGAAAAAGCCAGTCACAATAAGAAAAATACTGTATGATTCCACTTATATGAGGATCCTAGAGCAGTCAAATTCATAGAAACAGAAAGTAGAATGGTGGTTGCCAGGACCTGGTGGGGAGGGGAAAATGGGGAGTTTAATGGGTACAGAGTTTCAGTTTTGCAAGATGAAAAAGGTCTAGAGATCTATTGCACAACAATGTGAATATACTTAACCCTACTGAACTGTACACTTAGAAATGATTAAGAGGGCAATTTTTAAAAAATTTTTATGAGTTTATTTGAGCCAAACAAAGGACACGCCTGGAAGCACATCTCAACAGATTGAGAAAAATGTTCCCTAAGATGGTAAATTTTATGTTATGAGTTTTTACAATTTTCAAAAACTGGAAAAAACCTCACACAAACTTGTTCATTTGAAAGCACACGACATGAAATCATTTGGAAACTAATAGATGAACTCAGCTGAGTTAAAAACAATAGAATAAACTGTAAAAAGACTAATTACATTTCAAAGAGGCTAAGATAAAATAAGCCATTGTTTTTTTAGTGAGTCTAGTTTATAGCCATGATTTTATTCTAAAGGTACTGAGAAATCATTGTAGGTTTTTAAGAGAGGAAGAATTATGAAAATTACTGTTTGAAGATGTTTATTAGGGGTCAGTAAGAAGGAAGGATTAGAGAGAGTTCATAGGAATGAGAAGCACCCTGAGCTGGAGTCTGGGGAAGGCAGCTTTGGTAAGGAGGCATTTGTAGTGGTTCTGAAAAGACAGGTAGGACTTAGATGGAGATGAGGGGATTATATAGGTGGTTGGTGAGGAGCGACAGAGAGATAAGTGAGATACAGCTAGTTAAGGAAAAGTTTCAATGCCAAGATAAAAGGTTTAACTTTGATTTGGTAAGCCTGAGAGATTCAAAATAATCATAATGAACATTTACAGAATACTGTCATGTTCATTATCCCATGTGAGCCTCACAACCATGTGAGGAAAGCACCCCCCTTTAGAGATAAGGAACCTGAAGCTCTCAGGCCTAGACACCAGATCACATTATGCTCATAGAGCTGCTTGAGCAGTGGAATGAGGAACGTTCATTTTTAGTGGCTGTACGTAGGGTGGGTTGCAGGGAGAGAGGGGCTGGAAGCAGGGAGACCAGCTGGGCATCTGTTGCAGTTGTCTAGGTAGATCTAGAGCGGGGACTTCAAAAACAGAAACAAAATATTAGATTTGAACATTTACCAGAACCACAGGTATTGCACACTACAAGGCGTCTTCAAGGTCTTTTGATACAAGTTGCTAACCTCAGTCTGGGTACATTCTTGCTGATTTTATTTTATATAGGACACAACAGAAGGGCAGAGGTTAAGTGAATTGGTTAAAGTACTACCGTCGTCATCCTTGTGTTGCTCATAACTTTTAATATCTGTACTTCCTCTTGTAATTAGTTACAGCCTTGCTAACCTGAGAGGATCCTTCCCATTATAAGACACAAACAAAAAGTGCCCTATTACTCGACCACTTCTATACCTTACAAGTATTAGGCTAGGGCAAAAGTAATTGCGGTTTTCACAATTTTTTTAACCTTTTAAACCAAAATTACTTTTGCACCAGCCTAATACTATCCATTTTTCTTTCTATCACAAGTACCTAACACAGTTTTAAATTTTGATGAAATCTAATTTATCAAGTTTTTTCTTTAATGGATCGTGCTTTTGGTGCTGCATGTAAAACCTTACTGCCAAACCCATGGTCATGTACATTTTTTTCCTATATGTTTTTTAGAAATTTTATAGTATTACATTTAATATTTAGGCCTACACAGATAAGCCATTTGGAGTTAATTTTTATGTAAGATATAAAGTATGTGTTAAGGTTCTTTAAAAAAAATTTCCAGCACCATTTGTTTAAAAGACCATCCTTTCTCCATTGACTTCCTTTGCACCTTTGTAAAAATAGAGTTGACTATATTTGTGAGATCCTATTTTTAGCTCCTTCTTCTATCCCATTGATCTATGTGTCTATCCTTTTACCTGTACCATACTACCTTGATTATGGTAGTAAGTCTTAAAGTCAAGTAATCCTCAATTCTAGCTTCTTGTTTTTTCATATAAATTTTAGAATAAGCTTGATGATGTCTACAAAAAGCTGGCAGGGACTTTGATTGGGATTGTGTTCATCAAACTGGGGAGAATTGATATCTTAACAATATTGTCTTCCAATATGTGACATGGCATATCTCTCCATTTTCTTAACTCTTCTTTGCTTTATCAGTGTTTTGTAGTTTTTCACATAGAGATCCTGCACATACTTTGTTAGATTTATATCTAAGTACTTCTGGGGGTTTTTTGGTGTTATTGTAAGTGGTATTGTTTTTTTAACTTTGAGATTCCAGTTGCTCTTTGCTGGTACATAGGAATACAGCTAGCTTCTGTATGTTGACCTTGTATCCTGTGACCTTGCTAAACTTACTTACTTTTTAGTTCAAGGAGGTTGTATTATTTTTATTGTGTGCACTGGCTTTGTTGTTTGGGTTTTTGTTTTTTGTTTTGGTAGATATTTTGGGGTTTTCTAAATAGGCAGTCATGTCACTTATGAATAGAGACGGGTTTTTTTCCCAATCTGTATGCCTTTTATTTCTTTTTCTTGCCTTATTGCTAGCTGAGACTTTTAGTACAATGTTGAATAAGAGTTGTGAGAAAAGACGTCCTTATCCTGTTTCAGATCTTGGGGAGGGAAAGCATTTATTCTCTCACATTAAGTATGATGTCATCTATAGGTTTTTCATAGATACCCTTCTCTAGGGAAGTTCCCTTCTATTCTTAGTTTGCTGAGAGGTTTATCATTAATAGATGTTGAATTTTAATGAAGGCTTTTTCTGCATCTATTCATATAACATCTAGTTTTTTTATTTAGTCTATTGGTATGCTGAATTACATTGATTGATTTTCATACGTGGAACTAGCCTCGCATTCCTGGATGGAATCCCACTTGGTTGTAGTGTATTTATTATTTACTTTATACTGAGGTTGCCAAAAAAATGTATACAAGTGGACACTTTGGTCAATGTTGTTCAAATAATAGGTTGTTCAAGAAGTGTCTGGACACTGACGGTAACCACTTTGAGCACCTCTTGTAATTGCAGGAGTCAAATGTGACTTGTATTCATCTTTTGTTATCGGTATATATTGAGTATTACAATTTTAATAGTTTTCCTTTCTTAAAATGTGTATACATTTTTTTAGCACCTTCTGTATATATGTCACTAGATTTAATTTGCTAAGGACTTTTTCCATCTATATTGCTTTTTAAAAGTAAAAATTGACTTCCAGAATATCTCATTTTGATGTCAATTATGGAACATAAAATGTACCTTAGAGATAGTGATTTCTTTGTTTACTGCCTTTTTAAACTCTACTCTTTTAGTACATCTTATAATTTGGAAGTTTGGCTGTATATAGTTAGCACTTTAGATAAAAACCTGAGTCATTTGGAAGATCGTACATTTTTAGGTAATTATTTAACAAAATACGTTAGACTATGTCCCCTCTTTTAAGAGATGGTATTTGGCTACTTATTTTATAGTGTGTTTTAGGTACTTTTTTCTTTTAAATTGGTTTTTTTCTCATTTAGATGTTTGGGGCTTACTGTTTCAATGGACTAAATTAGCCTTATTAATATACCTTTTGAGCATTCATTGATGATTTTCAAATGGCTGTAGAATTGGGATACATCAATCCAGATTGGAAGCTTTAAAGACTGACCTCCCAAGAATATAACGTGTAGTTCTGGGATTGATTCTGGTGATGAATGACTGTATTGTTTTTTGTTTTTTCAAACCTCTACAGGGATCTATGTAATGAGCCACCAACAATTCTGTACTAGTGAATATGGGAATATTAATGTCATGAATGATGGGTTTCACAACCCAAATCCAAGTATGAGGGGAAGAGAGAAGGTTACACGGCTCAGAGAATGATGGAAAGCATTCCTGCTGATAGGATCATTTCTCCTTCCAGAATGGTACCTAGAGAACTGGCATAGTTTTACTGCTGACAGCTGGGTAATAGAGGATTGTTATATTGTGGGTCAGGATTCAGATGGTCCTTTTGTAATGTAAACATTCACTTCTGTCTAAATTTGTCCAAACTTTTATATTATGCATAAGTTAAATAAATATCTTATACTAACCCCTCCCATACGTGCAAAGGCAGTTAGGTTCCAGGAACAGGGGTTTTAAAGCCTCATTCTCCTAAGGGTAAGTGGAAGAAGGTGGGCAGGCAGCTTAGAGTCTTACAGAGAATTCAACTTGAAAATTGAAGATGGGAAAGACATCACAGTGGTTTGGATTTTTTTTTCTGTTTTTTATGTAAAATTTTAAAACATTTAGATCTGTTTCCATAGAAAGCTTCTAAAAAAGTAGACTCTCTGGTTCAAAGGGTATGAATATTTTGAAAGATTTTGAGACATGTGAAATGTTCTCCTTCTACCCAAAAGAAAACAATCTGACCTAGAGTAGGTATAGTTTCTTGGATGCGGCTACCTGATGAAGTTAAATAACAGTTTGGGTCCTGGGCTTCGTGGTATCCAAAGTAAAAAATTACATATGGGTATGTATTTTAATCTTGGGTCCATGGATTTCTTAGGATTATATGTCAGCCTGTGTGTGTGTACATTTTTTCCTAGAGAAAGAATGCATAGTTTGCATCAAATTTTCAAAGGGGTATGTGATTCAAAAAAGGTCGAGCCATTGTATTTATTTTTTAAAAGAAGGTGGGTAATTTATAGAGGGTGGGGGGCCTCTATGAATTCATTTTTAGGAATCGTTTTGCATCCTACATTAATGGAGGACGTGTTACAGAGTTAAATTTAGGTTTTAGATTCAAATATGTGGGGAAGTAACATTTATTGAATGCCTTTTATGTGCTTAGAAAAAAAGCTCTCATACATTAATTCATCTCATTCTCACATTTATACAAAGTAAATATTATTTCTGTTTTACTGGTTGAGGAACCTGAGACACAGATTGAAAAGCTTGCCCAAGGTTGCAAAGCTAATAAGAGGCCACGTAGGTGTTCTTCCTGCTGTTCCACGCTGTTATCTTCAACTGAATGCCTACTATGTACTGGGCATGCACAGCTGCTGGTGCTGTCACACTGAGCATAGCAGACCTGGCCCCATTCCCCTTTCGCTCTCAAAAGGAAGGTAAGGGGGGCAAGTGTACAGAATAATAAAACTGGTCTGATTTCCTTGAATTTTAAAACTAAAATTATTTCAGATATTCCCTATATTGGTCCGTTTTTCTCTTTTAAGAATGCTAGAAATGCTGTATTGAATTTCCTTAGCCTCCCAATATTCTTATGGAAAAACACCTATTATACAAATGCATAAAAGAAGCTGATTGGTTCATTATCATTGAGTCTGTTGGTGGAATGAATTTATTTAGGACCAGGTTTTCTAATACTTGATATTACACAATAGTTATCAGTCTGCATGTTATAAAAAATTAAATTAGTTTTAAAGCTATTTATTAAATCTTTTCTAAAAGTACTTAATTTCTTTTCCTTCCTTTCAGGGACTTAAAAAAAATAGACAAAAAGAAAAGAGATCCAGTCGTGTCTCTCTCCTTTCGTAGCAAGGACATGCTTTGTGCTGCTGAAATGGAGAGAGAGAGAGAGCAAAACCCTTAGGATGCAGAATGTCTGGCAGCGCTCCCCTAGAGGCTGTACACCCCAACTCTAAAGATACAGGGTTTCCCATCAGGGCATTTGCTCTGAAGGGGAGGATTCTTGTAGAAACAACTAGGCTTAGAGAAATGTGAAGCTGCTCTTGGCAGAGGTTGAGCTGTGCAGGAAAGCACTCTGCTTTTAGGACTGTGGCTGAGAAGCTGTTGGGAATAGGTTCTGACTATGGGAATCACAAAAGAAGGTAAGGAGTTGGTGCAGGACATGACAACAAAATGTTTTACAATTTCGTTATACAAGTCAAAGAGAAGAGTGAGTTTCAAATAATGTGGATGCATGTTTAAAATGTTCGGGGAAATATTTTCATTTTTTTGTTTTTGTACTCCTGAATAAAAAAACTTTCCTACTAGGTTGCAGTGCCTCCAGATTTCAGTGGTAGCTGGTACCTTAATTTGATTTATCACATGACAGTGATGTGCATGTTTTCTAAGAAATTTTATTCTCTTCATTATTGTGTGATAATGGGGGAAGTCTCTTGAAGAGTTTTGTTGCACTCTAAATGATTAACAAAAATAATCATAAAAGTAGTTAAAACCACAGATAAGCTTATAGGCTAAAAAACCTGGTTTCAAAACCCTTCTTTTATTAGCTTTCAGTTCTGTTCTCTTGAGCAAGTTTCATACTAATACACTAATAGTAATAACTTCCTCCTAAGGCTGTTATGAGGATTATATTGAGTATACGTAAAACTATATATAGTAATATACTAAGGTTACATATGTATGCTATTTTCACTTTCTTTAGAAAGTGGTGAAGATAAATGGGTTCTCTCAACTTAAGAATACTTGGTTTTCTAAAAACTCCCACAACAAACCAACCTCTATGCCACCCTCCTACATCTTCCTCTGAAATTGCTACAAGAGCTCTCTGACCTCTAGGCACCTAATTAGTACCAGTGTTAAAGTTATAAGGAGAAATTTAAGACTTAAATATCTTATCAATGTGAGCATCCATTTGTCATCTAACTTCATGCATAGAGCACAATGTTAGTCAAATTAACTAATCTAGAAATTTGGATAATTCCAAAGAAATTCTTTTAAAATCATACCCTTTGGTGTCACTAGAATTAAAGAGGCTTTTCACTATGTACAGTTTCATTAGATGCTGTTATGACTGTAATTGTTTTTTAAAACAAATGAAACCTACCAAGTCAAGATTTTTTTTTCTTTAGCAGCGCTGGGCATTTTACAGACAGATTAGCCTATTTGCCAGTTCTTATACACTGACTGAAATATACATACAATTAATTTACTTGGTCTGCAACATATAATAAAAGAGTAAATTTTTATAACTAACTCAAATGCCCATCAGGATATCTAGACCAGTGTAGGTATTTTATTATTTACTCATGAGATGCTATGAGAGTTGGGAATAGGAAGACATTTTACACAAAGGGAACTTCGAGAAAGCTTCAGTTGGGCAATGGCATTTGGGCCTCTAGATCACAGTGATCTTGGATCTGTAGAGAAGTAGAAGGGCATTCTAGGGTGAGAGAGCTGCAGGAGCCAAGGCCCAGAGGTGGTATGTGGATGTTATACATGTAGTGCACAAGCCACCCAATTCTGTTGAGCTGTCACAATGTGATTTTAAAGACATTGGAAGAAAATGAAGCTAGCAAGTTTCCTTTAAGATAAGTTGAATAAAATGAAGCATCTCCCTGGGGATTTGGTTTGCCACTTGAGGTAGGTCAAGCTATAAGAATATCAAAGATAGGTTGTATAGCGAAGGTAAGCAAAGTGCTGACCTTTTTTGAACCTTCATTTCCTCATCTTTAAAAACAAGTCAGTAGGAGCAGCCCGATGTCAGTAGGGGCGGCCTGATGACTCACTTGGTTAGAACACGAGCTCTTAACAACAGGGTTGCGGGTTTGATTCCCACATGGGCCAGTGAGCTGCACCCTCCACAACTAGATTGAAGACAACAAGCTGCCGGTGAGCGGCCGGATGGTTCAGTTGGTTAGAGCACCCGAGCTCTTAACAACAAGGTTGCTGGTTCAATTCCCGCATGGGATGGTGGGCTGTGCCCCCTGCAACTAGATTGAAAACGGCAACTAGATTGAAAACGGCGACTGGATTTGGAGCTGAGCTGTGTGCTCCAAAACTACCCTGTTTCCCCAAAAATAAGACCTAGCTGGACAATCAGCTCTAATGCGTCTTTTGGAGCAAAAATTAATGTAAGACCCGGTCTTATTTTACATTAGAGCTGATAGTCCGGCTAGGTCTTACTTTCGGGGAAACGGTAGATTGAAGGACAATGACTTAACTTGTAGCTGATGGGTCCTGGAAAAACACACCGTTCCCAAATATTCACCAATAAAAATTTTTTTAAAAAATGAAGTCAATAAATAACAAGATTGCAGGGTATTTTGGGGATTGAATGAAGTAATGTATATGACTTCATAAAAGATCACTATTCTTTTGGTGATTACTGATAGTAGTATTTGTAATGAAAATAATAATAATATTGTTTAAGATGAGGAGATGTTTTGTTATCCAAAAGAATCCATGGCGCATTGCAGCCTAACAGCTGTATAAGTATTTTTAATTCTGGTATCAATCTCTCATATTCTACAGTGCCATTTGTGTAATGTGACTACAACTTTTCTCATTTCATGATTGATTTTTTGGCTCTGAATATTTCACATAAACATATAGAGGAGTAGCTGCTTATTCCACAGATTCACCATGGCAGATACCATGAAGTACAGATGACACTTTTCTACAGAAGTCTTTTGATAGGAATGTTTAATTCCTTCCATATCCCTTATCCCAGCCCCCCTATATAAGTTCAAATTTGTACAAATTACAAGAAGATCTTTCTAAGAGAGTTGATTTAGACAAGAATTTTATCATAAGAGGCTTTAAAGATGAGGAAACTGGGGCTTGGTGAGACTTGTATCCACAGGTAGTTGGTGCCAAAACTAGAATTCAGTCTATGTTTTCTTCTCTCCTTGGCTAGGACCTTTCTTTAATATATACCATTCCGTCCCTTACCAAATACATCTGTGTAGTAAACCTATATTGGTCCTAAGAGTTGGGGTGGCTGAGGAGAGAACAATTTGTTAGAAATATTACATAGAGGAGTGATTTTTAAGTTTTAATAACTTCTTAACAAATTTAACAAGTTTTAACAGCTTCTTACAATATAATTCATACAGCATACAATTTACCCATTGAAATTATACAATTCTATGACTTCTACTGTATTCAGTTTTGCAACCATCACCACAATTGATTTTAGAACACTTTTATTACCCCCAAAAGAAACTCCACACATCTTAGCCATCACTGCCCAATCTCCCTGTTACTTCAGCCTTAGACAACAACTAATCTAGTTTCGGTCTTTCTTGATTTTGTACGTTCTGGATATTTTATGTAAATGGAATCATACAAGATTTGGTACTTGTGACTAGCTTCTTTTATTTAGCACACTGTTTTCAAGATTCATCTGTGTTGTCATATGTATCCGTATTTCCTTCTTATTGCCAAATAATATTCCATTGTGTGGATATGTCACATTTATCCATTCATCAGTTGATGGATATTTGAATTGTTTCCACTTTTTGATATTATGAATAAAGCTGTTGTGAATATCTATTTATCAGTTTTTGTGTGAACATATGTCTTCATTTCTCTTGGGTATGTACCTAGGTCATATGGTAACTCTATGTTTAATCATTTGAGGAACTGCCAGACTGTTTACCAAAGGGACTGTATCATTTTACATTCCACCAGCAGTCCAAGAAGTTTGCGTTTTTCTTCACATTCTCACCAACTCTTGTTATTATCTGTCTTTTTTATTGTGGGTATCCTAGTGGTTGTGAAATGGTATCTCATTCTGGTTTTGGTTTGCATTTCTGTAATGGCGAATGACATTGAGCATCCTCTCATGTGCTTACTGGCCATTTATACATCTTCTTTTGAGAAATGTCTATTCAGGTCCTTTACCCAATTTTAAATTGGGTTTTCTTTTTAATATTGAGTTGTAACACTTCTTTATACGTTCTTGATACAATCCCTTATAAGATAAATGATTTGCAATTTTTTTTTCTCATTCTGTGGGTTGTCTTTTCACTTTCTTAATGGTGTTCTTTGAAGTTTGCCTATTTTTTTGTTGTTGTTTATGCTGTTGGTGTCATATGTAGGAAACCATTGACTAAATCCAAGGTCACAAAGATTTAGCTTTTACATTTAGATCTTTGATTGATTTTGAGTTAATTTTTGTGTATGGTATGAGGTAGGGTCAGCTTTATTCTTTTGCATGTTAATAGCCACTTGTCTCAGTACCACTGTTGAAAAGACTGTCTTTTCTCCTCTGAGTTGTCTTGGCAAAGGAAATGATTCTTAACCCTTTTTTCAAAGGAGAGGTAAATGGCAGAAATGAAAGCATTGTAGGTAAATTATGTAAGGAGTGTGAGGTTGATATTTAGGTCAGAGAGTTCTTTGCCTAAAGCTGACATTTGGAAACCAGAAGTAATAGATGAGACATCTGCCAAGGAGAAGTTACAATATGGAATTAGAGAGTGAAGTTGTGCTGGTACAAGTCTATGGAATCTACAGTTAATCAGATGAGTGCATAGAGAAATTTTGAGAGAAGTTTAAGTATGCAAAAATTACTTCAAATTTATAAGATAAAGAAAGCCAATATAGAAAAAAAAAGTGGTTGAGATAGAGCATGAGAAATGTATGATTTTCATCCAGGTGTGTGAAGTGGGTGGGGATAGGGATAGCACCAATGAGATTTAACTTATTAGACGTGTAAGTTTAAGATATAATTGCAAAGGGTTGATGAGTCCTAAGATTGGTGATCTCAGAGGTGAGGTGGAACAGTGTCGGATGTTAAGGTCAAAGTGTATCCCATTTGATTAACTTGCAAGTCCCAGAAGAGCTAGATGTTATGAAGCACAGATCTATAAAGGTTTATCCATGTATCCAGTGGAATCTTGGAAATTTTTGTTCAGGGAACGGGGAAGACAGAATACGAGTGAAGTAATGAAGTCGCGATGGAAAGCAGAGGTAAGTGCAAAAGGCCAAAATAATGCTACAGCTTGTGGAGAAGAGTAGACTTTGCCTTGAATCATGAGGTGGTCACTTCTTAGAATTACTTCTCATGTTCATACCCTTTGAGGACCCTTCTCATCCCACCAGTAAGGGGCCTGCAGTTAATTCCTAAATGTCACGGAACTGAGCATCTCTTGAGTACTTCATAGTCCTGACCTCTCCGCTGCTTGCACACTTCTTATCCTTCCCGTGGTGGAGTTGATAAACATTATTTGGAATTATAAAACTAATAGACCAGGAAAAGAGTACATGAAAAGAATACAAGAAAAGAGCAGAACAGTTTTTATTCCTTGATTTATCCTGTGCCATTATCTTCTTGAGGACAAGTACAAAGTTCGAGCTTTAGTTGTTACCCTGCTGTCGCTATTCCATTATCAAGCAGTAGACATGCTTCTCTTTGATAGAGTTCAGCTGTTGGGGTTGTCGTCAGCTGGCACAGGGGAAGCAGAGAACTTTGAACTCTAACTCTGATTTGCAAACTTTCAATTTCTGCATAGAAATCTGTGATGATTGGTGTCTATGAGAACAGATCTGTGATGGAAATCGGTCTAGGAAAGGTAACTATTAGGTTGGTACAAAAGTAACTGCAAAAGTAACCGCAGTTACTTGTGCACCAAGCTAATAATGCACATTGAGCCCGTGCTGTATGTGAGGCAGTCTGAAGCGCTTGAAGATGAGGTAAGAGTCTCAGAGATCACAAAGGCCTGAGCCATTCTTGTTTATTGTTCTGCTTCTCAGAAATGACAGAACTGGGATTCAGAAGAAAGGGCAGTTGATTGAGAAACATTATTTGAGAGAAAGGTAATGCTGTGAGCTAATTTGGTGTGCACATGTGTGTACATACGTATTTAATAAATGATGGGTAGTAGGAAAAGGGAACCAAACGTATGATTTTTAAAACCTAGTTCACCCCTCTCCTATGTAGTGTTTAAAAGCAGGAAATCTGAAATTCAACTACCTAGGTTTCCAGCATCTTTCTTCCTTTCATATATGACCCCTTCCCACCAGGTCGTATTAGAGCTAGCAGAATAGGGTATAGAATGAGTTAAACTCCCGTTTCTGCTCTGGCCATGATACACCACTTGAGATCTACAGACTCTAGAGCAAGACTGCTGAGTTGAGTCTTATCCTTCTCAGATTTCTCACCCCTTGTGAACACAGGGCATTGAACCTGTTTGGTGTAAAGGGAAACTGGGATTGGGGGGAAAATTCTTAGGCTGTTACTACATGGAGATTATAAATTACCAGACCAATGACCTCAGCCTTGTACTGTATGCTGACCAACTTTTGTCAAAAACCCAGATTAGATCCGATATTTTGCAACAATATACTCAAGAAAATGCTACCCATCTGTTCCTTAGACTATCCCAGCTCTCTTCCAATTATCAAGTCAGATTTCCACTTGTCTCTTATAGAAACTCACTCACTGAACTGATTTTATAATAAGCCCTTGATTTTTGTTATAGATGGATATAAGCATTCCCCATAAAGAATGTTTTTACATCTTTTGTAGAAATCATTGTTAAAGATTTGAACTTGTAGTCAATTTTTGCTATATAAAAGTCCACATGCAAGATTTTTCTCCAGTTAAGTGTGCTGATAAATTCTTAAGCACTTTTTAAACAGCTAATGAAAAAATGCAGAGTATTTTCAGTTGTGCTTTGGTTCCAGAAAATTCAAAAGTATTCAATTGTAGTAACTAGCCTTAGTTTATGGTTCTGACTCAATTATCTGTCTTTCTGTCCCCCGATATATCTTTTGTTCTTTAATTATAATTTTCATTGAGTTTATAAATAATATGTAAATTTTGTAAGTTCTTTTTTGGAAGTTAGGTAGATTATTAATTGGTAAGTGGTATTACAACAGAATTGAGTAGTAATAGATCCATTCCAAGCCTCAGTATTTCTAATGAATTTAGCACCTGAGCAGAGATGCGCCTTTTGAAACGTATAATATTAGAACTGAGGAACCAGATGTGAAAATAAAAACTTTCTTTTGAGAAAAAAGTACAGTTCTGGAGTTTATATGTTATAGATAATATTTTTTTCTTGGTGTAAGATACATGAATCATAGACCTATGGTTTCAAGCCTATGGGCTTAGACGTTTGGTGACAGTGGACCTGTTGTCAGTAGTCCATATGTCCCATATGTATTTTTCAAAAAGGGTTTATTAAAACTATATTCTCTATAATTGGAAGTTTGTACATTTTTTAACCTTTTAATATCACTGGTTATTACATGGTATTAGGAAATTAAGGTAAATTTAGTAGGTGTGGTGATGGTATTGTAGTTATTTAGGAGAATGGTCTCAAATTTAGGAGATATGTGCTGAATATTTGGGTGTGGAGTATCATGTAATATACTTTAGTGGTGTAAGCGTTGTGTGTGTGAGTGTGTGTGCGTGTGTGTGTGTAGATGAAGCAAATACGTTAGAGGGCTAACAGTTTTTGGATCTATGGATCTAGGTGGTGGCTGTGTGATGTTTATTATAACATTCTGTTTTTTTCTGTATATTTGAAGTTTTTTATATTTGAAAGAAAAAAAGGTGCTCATACTTGAAAATAATTGTTATCAGTACTTAGTCCAACCTTCGTTTTTTTAAATGAGAAGTTTCGTCACAATGATTCAACTCCATAGACTTGTTTTTGCCTAACGCTATACTACTAGCGTAAGGGGATAACTAAAGTATCAGGCAACTGCGTGCTGCAATGACTGCGGCATCCTTTCTGCCCTGAGTGACTCTGTAGGCTACCTAGGCGATGCAGACTGTCCTGCCAGTTACAGATGTGGAGGAGTCAGTAGAATTGATGGTTTGGCATCCATGTTTGTAAGTACCACGTGAACTTGGTGATCCTGGAGCCCGTTACCTGCTCACTCTTCCTTGTAAGAGATCCACAGCCTCAATCGAGGTGACCTGCAGACTTCTGGGTCATTTATAAGGTTAGAAAGACAGATTCCCCACCCCCTTCCCACCAGGTCATATTAGAGCTAGCAGAATAGGGCATAGAATGAATTAAACCCCGGCTTCTGCTCTGGCCATAGTATACCACTTGAGGTCTACAGACTCTAGAGCAAGACTGCTGAGTTGAGTCTTATCCTTCTCAGAGGTTCCAAGAGCACTTCCACATGGTACACAGTTCGCACTGTTGAGTAGAATCACTGCCAGACTACATGTGCCAAATAACCTGCTGTACTGTCTTGTAGCAGATGATTTTGGGCAGAGCAGGGCTCACTGACAGCTACAGCCCTCCTTACTTAGGAGATCCTTACTTAGGATTTGACAGGAGCTAGCCTGCTCATCAGCTTTCTCACATGTGCTCACATTCACTCTCTCATGTGCATACTTTCGAAATGTACTTGAACCTTCACAACCCCTAGTTCTCCTTAAACAGTTTTTTTTTTTGTGTGTGTGTATATGTTTAGATAATACATCATCAGATTAGTGTTCTTTCATCTTTAACATTTGAGTGTTCACAGTGTAACTGATATTTATGTTCTCATAATTTTTCCTTTTTTTGTGTGTGTTATAAAATATTTTAAACAAACAGAAAAACACCCAAGACCATTACCAGGCTTTTTCAAACTTATTATTTTGAAGTATTTGCTTCAGATAGAGTTTATTTTTGTGTACCACTCCTCAATCCATTCCCCCTTCTTCAGAGATAACTGCTATTCTGAATTTAGTGCATTTCATCAACATATATGCTTATGTACTTGTATTGCATATGCATGTATCCATAAATAATATATAGTGTTGTTTTACATGGTTTTAAATGTTATGTAAATGGTTCTCTGTGTGTAATTTTTATAACTTCCTTTTTTCACTCAATATCTAGATTTTGAAATGTATTCACATTGATGCATATAATTCTGATTTATTTTAATTGTAATATTCTATTGTATGAATATATCACAATTTAGATAGATTCTCTTGTTAATGGATATAGAGGATGTTTTCAGTATTTTATTGCTTCATAAACAGTGCTTCAGTGAATATTCTTGAACATATCTTCTGCAGACATGAGTTTCTCCAGTATATACACCTGGGAATGGAATTACTGGGTTGTGCGGTATATTTACCTTCAATTTAAGAAGACATTGCCAGATTGCTTCCAGAGTGATTCCAAAAATTTAAACTCCCATCAACAGTGCCTGAAAGTTTCCATTGCTCCACAACCTCTAATCAGTGGCGCTTTGGTCCCAAAAAGGTGGAATGAACCCCAATTGCTTTTTTTTCTTTCTCCTTCATCTTTTTGGCAATGAAGTAAAAAGCCCCAGCTTCTGGCTAGATGACAGGAAAGGGGGACTCTAGAGAACTAGAAAATTCTAGGGAGATTATCAGAGGGAGGAGCGTGGGAAATAAACTCTTTAAATTTTACTGTGAACTTCTGGACTTACCCATGTGATGTGCATGCAGAAAGTGGACCGCACACACCATACCTACTCTTTGAAAAATGAAGTTTAGGTTAGATCACTGCCCACATACCAGACTGGCGCACATGTGGGACAGATCTAAATAACACTGCAAAGACTTTGAAAACTTAACTGAATTTCAGGAACCACAGTGCACCAAAGGCTGGTCAGAAATTATGGCCTGAAGAAAACTGGATTGATTGCCTGCTAAAAGAAAAATTCTCCATAGAATTTTAAAATTACCTACAACCTCATAACAGTGTTTAAAATGTCCAGGATACAATAAAAAATTACTTGGCATTTGGTAAAAAAAGAAAATCAAGCACATGGAAAAAAATCAGTCAAAAGATGCCAGTGCCAAGGAAACACAGACATAAGTATTCTATGACAAAGAATGTAAAGGAGCTATTATAAAAATGTTCCAACAATTAAAGGCAAACACTCTTGAAATGAAGAGAAAGATAGAAATTCTCTACAAAGGAATAAAAGAGATAACCAATGGGAATTTTAGATCTGAAAAATACAGTAACTGAAAAAGAATCCACTGAAAAGAATGATTGCAGAGATTTCCCCTCAGAAATCTTGGAGGACAGAAGGAAGTGGAATTACATTTTTAAAGTTCTGGGGGATGACAGGTGGGGGGAAGGCAGGATATCAACTTAGGTTTTATATCCAGCAAAAATATTCTTCATAGACAAGGATAAAATAAAGACATTCTCAGATGAAGGAGAACTAAAATAATTTGTGGCCAGTAGACCCTGCTGTAAATTTCTAAAGGAAGTTCTTAGGACAGAAGGAAACTACTTGGAGCATCAGCAGTGAAGGGAGAGCAACAGAAATGGTTAATATCTGAGTAAATGTTTATACTTCTCTTGAATTATTCAACTGACAGTTGAAAGCAAAACATTATAACATTGTGTGATAGGACATGTATGTATATAGATATAATACATAAGGAAGGAAGGTTAAAGAACCCTGATGATAAGGTTTGTACCTTCTCCTTGAAGTGGTAAAATATTGATTCTAAGTAGTCCATGAATATTGTGATCCGTAGAGCAACCACTTACAAAAAAAACTTTACCAAAAAATATAGTCAAAAGAACAATATTTTTTGTGTTATAAAATATTTTAAACAAACAGAAAAACACCCAAGACCATTACCAGGCTTTTTCAAACTTATTAGTTTGAAGTATTTGCTTCAGATAGAGTTTATTTTTGTGTACCACTCCTCAATCCATTCCCCCTTCTTCAGAGATAACTACTATTCTGAATTTAGTGCATTTCATCAACATATATGCTTATGTACATATATGCTTATGTATATTTTAAACAGAAAAACACCCAACACCCATTACTGTTAGTATTTTTAAGTGAAATACTTAAAAAATGTTCAAATAACCCAAAAGAAAGCAGCAAAGGAGAAAAGAATGGAATGAAAAACAGAACAAATAAAAAACAAATGAAACAGGAGATCTGAATCCAAACATATCAGTAATTTACGTTAAATGTAAATAGTGTAAACATGCCAATTAAATGACAGATTATCAGACTGGATTTTTATAGCACAATCTGATTATCTCCTGTTTATTAAAAAGACTCATTTCAAATATAAATGATATAAGTAAATTACAAGAAAAAGGATGGAAAAAGAATACCATGAAAAACATAAACCAAAAGAAGTCTAGAGTGGCTATGTATTAATATCAGACAAAACAGACTTTAAAGAAAATTACCAGGAATAAAGATAATGCATAAGGATTAAAAAAAAAATCAGTTTACTAAGAAAACAGTCCTAACATTGCTAAAATATGACAAATACTTTCTTAACAACAGAGCTTCAGGATACTGGAAGAAAAATGGACAGAACTATAATCCATGATTATAATTGGAGACTTCAGCACTCCTCTTTGTGATCTATAGAACCTAGTAGGCAGAAAATTAGGGAGGATGTAGAACTAAATAGTACTTTCCACCAATGGGATCTTTTGTCATGTATGGCACACTTCAGACAATAACAGAATTCATATTTTTTTCAGATCCAATGAAACATTCATCAAGATAAGCCATATCGTGGGTCATAAAATTAACCTGAAATAAATTTAGCTGCAGTTCACTTCATACTTAATGGTATAAGCTTGAATCTCTTCATTTTAAGATTGGGAAGAAGGAAATAATGTCATCCCAGTTCACTCCTTTTTAACATTGTACTTAAGTCCCAACCAGTACAATTAGGCAAGAAAAAGAAATAAAAGGTGTATAGATGAGAAAGGAAGAAATAAAATGGACCCTACTCACAACTACGTGACTATCTACATAGGAAATCCTGAGGAATCCACAAAAAATTCCTAGAAGTAATAAGTGAGTTTAGCAAGGTTGAAAGACCCAGTGTCAACCCACACAAACCAATTGAGCTTTTATGTACTTGCACTGAACAGTTGCAGGGGGTGGGGGAGGGTACTGTTTATAAAAGCAGCAAGAGAGAGAGACTTAAGTGTAATTTGAAAACCATATACAGGATCTCTGTGTTGAAATGCTGAAACATTGATGAAAGAAATTAAAGAAGACGCAAATACAGAGATATGTCATTCAGGGACTAGAAGACTCAGTAGAGTAAGATGTCATTTTTCTCCAGTTGACCCATAGATTTAATAAAATTCCAATAAAAAAATCTCAGCAAGATATTTTGTAATTATAGACAAGTTTATATGGAAAAGCAAAGGAACTAGAATACCAAACCAATCTTAGAAAAGAAGAATAAAGTTGAGTGAAGTATTCTACCCAGTTTTAAGACTTACTGTAAAGCTACAGTAATCAAGATGGTATCATATTGGCAAAAGGATAGATACATAGATTAATGGAACAGAATACAAAGTTCAGAAGTAGAACCATGTAAATATTTCCAATTCATTTTTGATAAAAATGCAGACAATTCAAGGGAGAAAGGATAGTGTTTTCCCAAAAAAGATGTTGGAAAAATTCAACATGCACATGCAAAAACATGAACCTCTACCTAGACCTCAAAAATTAACGCAAAGTAGACAATAAATCTATATGTAAAACATACAACTTTTAGAAGAGCACATAGAAAATCTTTGACCTTGGATTAGGTCAAAAGTTCTTAGGTATGACACCACAAGTGCGATTTATTAGAGAAAAATATGACAAACAGGAATTCAAAATTTAAAAAATTTTAATCAATGATAGACACTCTTAAGAGAATGAAAAGGCATGCTACAGCCTGGGAGAAACATTTGCAAATCACATACCTGACAAAGCTTGTATATTTAGAATATATACATATTTTTAAAAACTGTCAAAACTGACCAGTAAAGAAACAACCCAATTAAAAAATGGTCAAATTTTCTAAAAGAGGATGTACAGTGGCAAATAAATACATGAAAAGTTGTTAAGCATTATAAGCCATTAGGGAAATGCAAATTAAAACTATGATGAGATACCATTAGTCAAATGACTAAAATAAAAACTGACAATTCCAAATGCTGTCAAGAATACAGAGAATAACTGGAGCTCTCAAGCTTACTTATAGGAAAGGGAGAATGGTACAACTACTCTGGAAAACAGTTTGGTGATTTTGTTTTTAAGGTAAACATACATTGACCATGTGACCCAACATTGTGATCCCAAGTTTTTAACTTATAGAAATGAAAGCTTACATTTCCAGAAACCCTTTACACTAATGTTTAGAGCAGCTCTATTTACTCATAATTGCCCCCAAGTGGAAGCCATTCAGATGTCTTTCGGCCAGTGAATGAATAAACAAACCGGTACATCCATACAGTGAATTACTACTCAGCAATTAAAAGAAGTGAACCATTAATACATACAACATCCTGGCTACATCTCAGAGGAGGCATTGTGCTGAGTAAAAAAGAAAAAAATCATCTCAAAAAGTTATATACTGTATGATTCTGTTTATATCACATTCTCAAAATGACAAAACTGGTGAAAAGAATGGATTATGGATTAGCAGTGGCATTAGGTACAACTACACAAGGGATTCTTTTAGAGCAATAGAACTGCTCTGATTGCGCTGGTGGTTGTATGAATCTCTGCTTGTTTTCAAATTCATAGACCTGTGCACATTGCTAAGAAGTCATTTTTGTGGTGTTAATTTAAAACATTTTTTTTAACATAGTGGCATAAAATGACTATTATTTGTCATGGACTGACCAGATTGTTCTTCTGCTTTACATTGTGTTGGCTGGCCCGTTGGGATGTTGGGAAGGCCCAAATGGCCTCACTCACATGGCTAGCAGTTTATGTTAGCCCTTAACGCAGAGTTCAGCTGTGGCTCTTGGCCGAGGACCTTGATTCTCTTACTCTTAGTACTTGGTTGATTGGAGACTGTGCCACTGGGCCCCACAGGACAACTACTACATAAGGCCACTCTGCTAAGACTGGGAGGCATAGCAGCTTTACCTAATATATAAAAACAAAACACAGGGAGGCAGCCAAAATGTGCAAAGAAACATGTTCTAAATGAACAGAACAAAGCTCCAGAAAAAGAACTAAACAAAATGGAGACAAGCAATCTACCAGCCGCAGAGTTCCAAACACTGGTTATAAGGATGCTCAGTGATCTCAGGGAGAACTTAAAAAAAGAGATAGGAAACATAAAAATAGCAATAGAAACCATAAAAAAGAACGAGTCAGAAATAAAGAATAACTGAAATGAAGAATACATTAAAGGGAATCAGCATTAGATTAGCTGAAGCAGAGGATCCAGTCAGTGTTTAGTAGATAACTAAGCAGAAAACACCTAATCGGAACAGCAAAAAGAAAAAAGAATCCATCAAATATATGGTGATGGAAAGAGAACTGACTCTGGGTGATGAACACACAATATGATAATGTATAGATGATATATTACAGAATTGTGCACCTGAAATCTATGTAACTTTACTAACAATTGTCACCCCAATAAACTTTAATTAAAAAAAAAAAAGAATCCAAAATAATGAGGATAGTTTAATGGACCTCTGGGACAACATCAAGCAAGCCAACATTTGCATCATTGGGGTACCAGAAGGAAAAGAGAGAGCAAGGAATTGAAAATCTATTTGCAAAAATAATGACAGAAAGCTTCCCTAACCTGGTGAAGGAAATATACAAGTCCAGGAAGCACAAAGAGTACCAAACAAGATGAACCCAAACAGGCCTACACCAAGACACATCATACTAGGTTGGTGCAAAAGTAATTGTGGTTTAAAAGGTTTAAAAAAAAAAATTTGCAAAAACCGCAATTACTTTTGCACCAACCTAATAAAATGCCTAAGGTTCAAGACAAAGAATCTTAAAAGCAGGAAGAGAGAAGTAGTTAGTTACCTACAAGAGAGCTCCTATAAAACTGTCCACTGATTTCTCAACAGAAACTTTGCAGGCCAGAAGGGATTGGCAAGAAATATTCAAAGTGACAAACAGCAAAAACCTACAACCAAGATTAGTCTACCCAGCAAAACTATCATTTAGAATCGAAGGACAGATAAAGAGCTTCCCAAACAAGAAAAAACTAAAGAGTTCATCACCACCAAACCAGAATTACAAGGAATCTTAGAGGTACTTCTTTAAAATGAATGAATGAATGAATGAATAAAATGAATAATAAAATGGCAATTACTGTACATCAACAATTACTTTAAATGTAAATGCATTAAATGCTCCAATCAAAAGATAGCATGGCTGAATGGATAAGAAAACAAGATCCTTATATATGCTACCTACAAGAGAATCACTTCAGATTGAAAGATACACACAGGCTGGAAAGTAAAAGGATAGGAAAAAGATATTTCATGAAAATGGAAACAAAAAAATGAAAAAAGCTAGGGTAGCAATGCTTATACTAGACAAATTAGACTTTAAAACAAAGGCTATAACAAGACAAAGAAGGACCCAGTAATTCCACTTCTGGGTATTTATCCAAAGAAACCCAAACGCTACTTGGAGGGGATGTGTGCATCCATATGTTCATTGCAGCATTATTTGCAATACCAGAGATACAGAGGCAACCTGAGTGTCCATGAATAAATGAATGGATAAAGAGTAGGTGATACATACACACAGTGGAATATTTTCAGCCATGGAGGGGAATGGGTTCTTGCCATCTGTGGCAGCATTGAGGGACCTGGAGGGTATTGTGCTGAGTGAAGTATGCCAGAGAAAGACAGATGCAATGTGATTTCGCTTATATCAGAATCCAAAGAACAAAATATGTGAACAAAACAAAACAGAAACATACTCATAGATACAGAGAACATTTTGATGGTTGCCAGATGGGGTGTGGGTGAAAAAGAGGAAGGGATTAAAAAGTACAGTTGGTTATTACAAAGTAGTCATGGGGATGTAGGGTATATAGCATAAGGAATATAGTCAATAATATTATAATAACTATGTATGGTGTCAGATGGGTACTAGATTTATCAGCGTGATAGATGGAAGGGGTGTTGGGGGGCAGAGTGGAAAAGGTGAAGGCATTAAGAAGTACAAATTGGTAGTTACAAAATAGTCTTGGAGATGTAAAGTAAAGCATAGGGAATATAGTCAATAATGTGGTAATAACTGAACTATGTGTAGCACCGGGTGGGTAGTAGACTAGTCATGGGGATCACTTCTTAAATTATATGAATGTCCACCACTATACTGTACACCTGAAATTAATATAAAAGAATATTGAACGTCAACTGTAATTGAAAAATTCTAAAAGGAGGGGAGAAGGTGAAGGGGGAATAAGAGATTCAAATTTCCAGGTATAAAACAAATAATGTAATGTACAGCATAGGGAATATAGTCAGTAATACTATGATAGTGTGGTACAGTGTCAGATGGCTGCTGGACTTACTATCGCGGTGATCACTTCTTTAGGTATATAAATGTTGAGCAACTATGGTATACCCCTGAGACTGATATATTGTATGTTAGCTGTATTTTAATAAAAATCTTTAAAAGAAAGAAAACTTTTTTTAACTATGTGTGGTGATGTATGTTTACTAAACTTATTGTGGTAATAATTTCAAAATACATGTTGTATTCCTAAAACTACAGTGTTACACGTCAGTTATATCTCAATTAAAAAAAAAATACACAAAAGAGCTCATATAGCACTGCCGGCCCCCTCAGAATTAATTCTGGATCTGGAAAGGAATCTTGTTGATCATCTTGTCACACAGCATCCAAAGAAGTAATTTGTCCCCAAAAAGCCCCTCGCAGAGGATTTGTATAGTGGAGGTAGAAGGCAGAAATACCAAACCAGCAATATCCTACAAAATGAGTACATTGCAAAAATTGAGGATGTTTGTGGT
Organism: Rhinolophus sinicus; assembly: GCF_036562045.2. Lineage (NCBI taxonomy): Eukaryota > Metazoa > Chordata > Mammalia > Chiroptera > Rhinolophidae > Rhinolophus > Rhinolophus sinicus. The sequence goes on from NC_133759.1 coordinate 40,723,680, forward strand.
TTTGTTTTTGTTTTTTGCTCATTTCTTTGTTCCTTTGTTTTTAACCAGTAGTAAGCAAGAGAAACCAAATTGCTGTAACATGAATAAATGAATGCATGAAGTGGGAAAAAAGATGTTTGATGGGCAACAGCATGGTGTAGTATAAAGAACACAAATGGAGAATCAGAAAACATGGATTCTAGACCGGATGTGGCCACAACTGCGTCATTCACTTCTCCTTTGAATGCCTTGAGTTTCACACTACAAAATGATGTGTTTGATCTGAATAGTACTTCTTAATATCCCTAGGAGGCTCTAGATATCAGAATCTCTGATGAGATGTATAATTGTAAAAAAAAAAAGTATAATTCTTATTTTCAAAATACAAACTACAGAAAGCAAAGCATAATAAAAGATTCCTGGCTGGTGAGAGTACATAGAATATAGAATAAGAATATACTGAAGAGGATGTGAGGTTTTTTTACATGTTGAGAAATAGTAGTCTAGAAAATACAGATAGTCTCTAAAATCAGTAGAGTGCAGGATCTATTTATGTTTTTTGTCCCTAAATGCCAAAAACAGTGCCTGGCACATATAACACTTATTTAATAAATTAATATAGGCTCCCTCCACTAGAAAATTTTATCTTGGACTTTGAAGAGAATAATTCAGAGGTGTAAAAATTTTATCCCTTTCCCTTATTGATGAGGTATGACTAACTCTTTTTGTCCCCTACTAATGCCTGTTCACTTTTGGCCTAAAGTCTGTAGCTATAGAGTGTTATATCTACCTGTGTAGGTTTATATAATTTACCAGATGCCCACTTTTGTTCCTATTGTGATTCATAGAAGAAAACATTACTTTGTCTCCTAGCTTTGGCACTGGACTAAAACTCATACACCAAAGGAATGTCTTACTTCTTCCCTCACAAATTTATCTTCTGTGATATTGTGTTAAGATTATAAGAAAGACTCTCAGAACTCAAAAATGTAATACAGTTAATTATTCCTTTTCGATGGATGATAATGACCTCTCTGGGCACTGTTCCCTGTGTATTTTAATACAGGAATCAAAATTTCTTTTGATAGTCTAGATACCAACATAAAATTTTGTGTTTAAAGTAAATTGTTTTTTCAGAGATCCTTATGAAATGACCCAAAGCAAAACTTACTAAACATAAGGGAGACTGCATATCCAATATTTAAAAACTACCTGTTTTGAAACTACTCTTTTTTTTTCTATTTGGTGATATTTTTATTTCCTAGAGTTAATAAATAAGATGCTGGATTGTATCTTTATTTAAGTAAGTTTCTTAAAGAATGGGAAAATAGTATTAGAAATTGTAAGATATTTGTCAGGTGTTTGGGTACAAATATAGATCCCAAAAAACTTGGAAATCTGTAAATAGTAAGAATATATATATCTCCTTTTTAAATGTGAGATTAGTGAACTAATATTTATAAAATTAAAGCTAGTGTATCTTGCAGTAAAATAAAAGCCTTTCTTTTTTTTCCTTTATTTGTTTCTTCCTTATCCCCCTCCCCACCCCACTTATGTATTAACAGACCTTTTTTTGCTCCCTCAATATGTCAGATATGTAACATGTACTATCTCAGGACCCGCGAACTTCACATCTCTCCCTGGAATAGCCTTCCCCAGATATCCACATGGTTTTATTCAGATCTCTGGTCAGATATCATTTTATCAGAGAGGTCCCATTATCGTTTATCCCCTTTATTTTGGTTTATTTTTCTTCATAGCATTTTATCACCAGTGAATATATTATGTATTTATTACATTTGTTTATTGGCTGTCTTCCCCAGCTAGAATATAGGCATAATCTGTTTGTTCTCTGACGTTTCTCCAGAGCCCAAACAGTGCCTCAAATATTTGAATGACTAGCTCAGCTCAAGTTCCGCCTGTAACTTTGAATCTTTTCTCCAGCACATAGTGATACACTTTCCTCGCTTCCTCTGAACATCCCTGTAGGTGCTCATGTTCTGCCTCCACTGATTCCTTAAAGATAGAGCTCTTATCGTAAACATAAACTGCATAGTAGGTGAGAACGTGGAGTCACAACTGTGTGATGTGGCTTTAAGTCCCAGCCCTGCCACTTAGCCCTGTAACCATGGGCAAGTAACTAACCTCTATTATTCCATTCTCTGCATGTAAAATGGCAATAATGACTGTTCAATAACGGGAGAGATGGAATGAGAACAGTGGGTGGGGACCTGATCGTCATGTTCTTTGTGTAACATACCTAAGTGTTTGGACTTTTTCCTATAAGTAACAGTGAGCTTTGACAGACTTTTTTTTTTTAAGTGATAGTATGACATAGGATAAAATTTCAATTTATTTAAAATTTCAACTTCATTCAATCTGTGCTAACACTAAACTATTGAAGAACTTCTAACAAATTGACCTTCCTGTTGGTGCTATCACGCAGTTTTTATTTCATCACCATACCCTGTGTTTACTACTGTTTCCTGGCTCCATTTTATTTGTGAAAAAGATTGGATCACTTTGGTCTATAGTAGAACTTCCATAATGTAAGGGAGACCACAGATGTCAAGGACTATGTCTGTTGCCCTATGTTTTCTCTTGACAGAAATTCTGTGTTCTGGCTCCTTTTCATATCTAAGACCTTTTTTAGTGTTTCCCTTATTTCTAACAGTGCACTTGTATACATTCTTGGTGTCCTGAAAAGAAACAAGAATGTGCGTTAGGTTTGTAGCAAAGTTTGCCTTTTGGGTAAATGTGAGAAATGAGGTTATTTACCATATCTTTGGTTGTGGCATACATCTGTTACCAGAAATATTTTTTCAGAATATCCTCCATGCTCCATTGTAAAGTCACGGAGAAAGTTTGGGGTTCTGCAGCTGGATCACACTGCTCAGCGCACGGTCTTGTCTCACATTAGAGTCCATATATTATTTGTGATAGAAATCAAATAACCAGTAGTTCTTCAATGTTTTATTTCCTGTGTGTTTCCTCCAGGCACAAAATAGGTTCAAGGAGAAAAGTTCTTTCCTACCTTTTAATATTTTGAGCTGCTTATGTTTGGGATTCAAAGTATTTTTGGTGCGTATTGCTTAACTGGGCTGAAAATTCTCTCATGTGACAGCAGAGATCTCTTGTTTTGGAATTGCCATTACTTTCTAGAACAGCCACTCTGTACAGCAGCCAACATGCCCTGGATCCTCCTGTTTCATATTACAGTGATACTGCTTTGTCAGGGTAGAATTCAGCCTCACAGGGCTGGAGTCAGTCTCTGCTGACCTCATGGCACAGTACAGCATGTTCAAATCTGGGAGAAACCCGAGGGTTATTCGGCATATTCCTCCACCTTCTCCCTCACAAGCATGGAACCCTCACTCTCCTCAGAAACCGTATGTTGTGTATGTGTGTGTATCTGTCTTTTTTTATTGAATTTTCTTCCTTAATTCTATAATTCTACAGCTTTAAGTGGGGGCTGGTTGAATAGACAGGCACAGGAAATGCTTTGAGCTGTTGAAACTTAGCATTTTTCAGCAATAGATTTCAGCCACGGGCATTTGCTATTTTTAAACTGACTCATGTGAGGTTGCAATAATCGAGAAACATGTTACGTGTTTCCTTAGTTGTACATTTTACCCTCAGCTATTTGGGCAGAATGCAGGGAGCTCTTTGGCCGTGTGGGCATGCTCAGAGCACACTGGAATGTTCTGACTCTCCTGTATGGTGGGCTGCTTCAGTGTAGAATCAGTGTCATCCTCACTCTCTTAGGCAAAATAGTTAGCAAAAGTAAGTGCGTCCTTCAGTGAACAAAAGAGTTTGGGTTGCCGTGGCAGCTTGGGAAAAGCTTGGGTTAAATTTGAAGATGCCAGGCGTTCATAACAAATAAGAATTTGGATTAGAGCCATTTGAAACATTTCTCACATTAAAAAAAAAGGTTCTTACCACTCAGCTACTTGTTTTCAGTGTGTTTTTCCCAAAGACTTGTTTTCTGAATTGTAAAGCAGTGAGCACATATCTCAGTGCTAAGTTCATATCTCCAGATAAGCAGAACAGGTCCCTGAGATGCAACTGGATCGGAAGATGATCTGCTTTATGCAACACAACCACCATTTTCACATTTCATCCATATTCTTACGTAGAAAATGGCCTAAAGTTTGATTTTTACCATACTTTTTGAGTTGGTTTTATAAATGATACAGACATTTTCTAAGAAATGCTAAAGCAAAGCAGATTCTTTATAGTTTTACCTGATTCTAAAGTTAATGTACATTATTAATAGTTTGCAGTTGAGCCATTGGATTTAAGATCTGAACAGATTTTTCACTCTGAAGTTTGATATTGAATTACTCTCTTATGCCTGTGGTTGATAATTTAAATGCCAACTTTGTCAACAGATTTGTGCATCTGGTCTGTACCCCTTTTTTCTGTTGTTTGTTCTGTATCTTGGATTTTAAAACCCTGGCACATCTCTGCTTATTCTAAGGTTACAAAAGGTCAGTTTACATATCTATGTTTTATGAAAAATGCTAGCCCAGGTTGAATGGGGTGGTCAGAAGGAAAGAATTTTAAGAGAGCCCTAAAAGGACAGAGGGTAGAGACCAATAGTAAAACAGAAGTTAACTACTTTTTCTCCATTATTGACAGTCTAGAGGAAGGAGAGAAATGTAGAACATTCTTTAAATATTCTTGATTTGATTTGATTTTCTCCATTGACTGCATTAATTCATGAGAAGAGAAAGTTTGCATACATATATAAAATACACACACACACACACACACACACTTAGTACCTGAGTAAATGATTGTAGATTAAACCGTTTCCTTCCTTATCTACCCACCTCTCTCTCTCACTTACTCATACTGTTCACCAACTCTGATGTACTAAAATACTCTTAATGAAACAAAGATTAAAATGTTCAGAAATGAGGTACTTGCTCCAGTATCTGGAATTTTTAATATGACTCTCTGGGTATACCAACCCAGATAGCAAGAACACAAACTACTGTGCTTTGTGAAGAGGTCATTCTAAACTGTAGAATGAACATTTTGAAGGAAGACTCAAGAGGGACAAATGTATCTGATTCTAAGAAATAAATGGAGAGTTTTAGAAAAGTGGGACATTATAAAACCCATTCTATAAATGTTGAACATATCTATATTTTAAATACATAAAATTATAATACTGTGGATGTTGACCAGTTCTAAAGATTAATAATTCTCTTTTCCTTTCTTAATAACCCTGCAACACTACACATCTGTATGTTTATGTTAAAAGCATATATGTAATGCAAACATTACAGACAATTCTTTGGCCTAAGGAATAGGCCAAGTTTATTGTACAAATGATATTGCCTAAGTTTATTGTTCAAATGCCCAGAATTTACAGTGGCAATTTAGAACATAATGTGTAATCACTTGGTCACATATAGATGCTGTACCTTTTAAACAAGTGTTATTTACATTGGGCTGTCGTTATATTAAACAGTGAACTTTTGAAAGAAAAAATAAAACTCCCCTCATATCTAAACCTTCATACTGCTTCTTGACCTCAATCTCATTATCCCATAGGGCTCAGTGCCACATAAAGGTCACATTCCAAGAGAATAATACAAAAGTCTGCCCACATTATTTGGCAATTGTAGGCTTTCTTTTTAATTGAATTCCATTAAAAAGAAATAGCTAGAGCAGTGATTTGATGAGAAGTATACAACACTGCACCAAAAGGAGATTGTTTCAAGTTGTGTTTCCCTATTCCCAGTGCTCAAAATACCTTCGTCTCTTTAAAATTAGTGAACTCATGTGAATGTATTATATCCCTTAAGACTACTGGAGGGAAAGAGGTCAAGAACTCTGACTTAAAGCTTAAAAACATTTGTCATAGATTATTTTAATTCATACCAGAAATGATTAAATGACACCTCCAGTATATCCCGTCTGGAACAGAGGGTGGTGTAAACAAATCATTTCTTCATTGAACAGTTATTGAGTCTATACATCAGGGTTTAGACTTTGAGATAGACTTGGGGTAACAGTGAAAAGTGCAGACAAATCCTTTGCCCTTATGCAGCTAACATTCTAGTTGGGGAAGACGACAATAAATATAAGCCTAATTAAACTGTAGAATATGTTAGAGAGGGATGGGCTATAAAAATAACAAAGTTGGGTAAGGAAGTTGGAAGTGCTAGGGATAGACTGCCATTTTTAATGGGATAGTAAGTAGAAGCCTCATTTAAAAAGAGACATTTGAGGAAGGGCTTGAAAGAGGTGAGTAGATTAGCCATACAACTGTCTGAGGAATGAGCATTCCCGGTAGAGGGTACAGGGAGAAAAAAGCCGGAGTGTTCTTGATGGGTACAAGGAATAGGAAAAAGGCTGGTATAACTAGAGAATGAGGGAGAGGATAGTAATAGCAATAGGGATATCAAAGATATAGTAGAATGTCTAAGTTATCTTTTGTTGTGTAACAAACTACCCCAAAGAGCTGGCAGGTCATTCACCTGCACTGTTGATAGTACTGTAAATTGTTGTCATTTCTGGAGGACAATTTGCTAATTGTTAGGCACGGCGGGAGGAATGGGTTGCGGGAGACCAAGATTGGTCTACGTATCAGAATTGATTTGGCGCATTTGAGCAGCAGGAGGTCAGGCGAGAGCAGAGGGAAAAGATCATAACCTCCCCGAGCAAAGAGGGGTGTGGAGTTTTATAGGAGGGGGTGAACGAGGCTGTTCCCCCTTCAACAACAAAGGGTTTCAGGCCATGACCAAGCCCACCAGCTCCATATCCTGGTCCCAGGTCGCCGTCCAGACCATTCAGGCGTGCTGATCACAGGCCCCTAGGAGATAACGGCAAGACAGGATCAAGACAAGATGGCTTTTGAGGCAGCCGGATGGTTCAGTGGGTTAGAGCGCAAGGTCTTAACAACAAGGTTACTGGTTCAATTCCCACATGGGATGGTGGGCTGCACCCCCTGCAACTAAGATTGAGATTGGCGACTGGACTTGGAGCTGAGCTGCGCCCTCCACAACTAGATTGAAGGACAATTACTTGACTTGGAGTTGATGGGCCCTGGAAAAATACACTGTTCCCCAATATTCCCCAATTAAAAAAAAAAAAAGTAGATAAATAGTTATAAAAACAAAAAAGGGCCAGATGGCTTTTAAGATAAGGTTTCTGCTCCTGGCTTAAATATGGCTTAACAGTAATCTCTGTCAAAGTGTAAAACATATGCTGTAATTTCTGGAGGACAATTTGGTAATCTCTGTCAAAGTGTAAAACCGTGTATACTTTCTGATACACTGCTAGGAATTTACATCATCAGTATATTCACAGACGTTCACAGAGATATATATAAATGTATTATAACATTGTTTGTAATTTAAAAACGAGAAGAATTTGTTTTGTTGCCCAGTTGAAGTTCAACGTTAAATATCTTTGGCATCCCCCTGTCCCCAAAGATAGTGCAACCTTCCTCCTTGTTGAGGAACTGGAGCCCATATTATCCTCTCTTATTGGTTATCAGGTGGGTTCACAGGAATTTTTTTAGGTTTCCTAGAGATAAAGGCTTTTCATTTATTCTGTTTATGGCTGTCCCTGGAGATGAGGTGTTCAGAATGAAAGCTCTAATACTCTAAGATGATACTCACGAAAGAGCAATTAGGAACAGAGTGGGCAACAGTAGGAAGTTGTTAATTTGAAAACAAATCTTTAAGAAGTAAAGACTACATGGGTTGGTATGTGAAAATGAAATAGGGGGGTGGGTAGTCTAGAGGAAGTTTACCAAAACTCTGCATTTTCAGGTAATTCTTTTCATTTCTAAAAGCTCCATTTTTATTTTGAAGCACAAAACTGCCAACCAGGTCACAAAATTTAAGAGAACAGCAGAGGAAGATGGAACTTTTATTACATACTTCTTCCTAAACTATGCTGCTTTTACATTCTACATCATTGCATTTAAATTTATCATACATTTTAATGCACATATTTTATCAAATAGAGGTTATTTTATGAAACGATCCAATTTTTGCCTCTTTATTTTATGTTGTATTAAATTGTGTGCATCATTTGACTCAGTCTTATTCTCTGCTGAATTAATTATATGCCAGATTATCTCTAAATTTTGGAGCTTGATAAGGAGAAATAGCAAGTAAAGCCAAGTGCAGGACATCCAGAGTCGCTGTTTATACCTCAAACAATGAGCAAAACCTAAAGAACTACATTCAATTAATTACTTCATTTGGGGCCTGAAAGCAGGATTAGAATAAGCACAAAGGTTATTGGTTCTCAGATGGCTGTGGTTCTCAGATGACTGATCAAAGTGAACATTTTCACCTTGGAGGGAGGCAAGGGCTCTAGACTGCTTTGCCACTAGGGCCTTAGTGGTCTCTAAAAGGGAGAGTAATACTCATGAGAGACTGAGGCTCAAGAGACCTGGTTTATCGCCCCAGCCCTATCACAACTAGGTAGGAACTTGGGGAATTCAGTTAACATGCCGGACCTTTGGTTTCTCATCTACTAAATAAGGCTGTTTCACAATATAACCTCTCAAGATCTTTAGATTTTAGGAGGCTCAGGTGAATATCATGTATATGAATATACATGAACAGACATGTATAGATTGGTTTTAAAAATAAAATACATTTTTCCAGGGGGGAATCACTTCATAAGTTATATAAATGTCTAACCACTATGCTGTACACCTGAAACTAATATAATATTGAATGTCAACTGTAATTGAAATTTTTTTTTAAGACTTTGGAAAAAAAAAAACAGATCGCAGAGTCACCTTAGAAAGTCTGATTTAGAAGGTTTGGGACGGCGCCTGTGCATTTCTCTCTTGGAAAGTCTCCTGCTCAGACAGCTTGAGGAATCACTGGTGTGCATGTCTCCGTCTTTCTTCACTTCTGAGCATTGCCTCCCTCTGTTCTCATGACTAACTGTACATCTGCTGCTCTCCTGGATTAGATAATGTGTAAGACACTTACTCACTTCTGAGCACCTCCCACTTCTAGCACTCAAGAAATGTGTGTTGACTTGGGTCCATCTTCAGAGACTTGATTTCCCCTGGAGATAGGATTTTGCAATCAATTCTCGAGGCTGATACCAATCAGTAGGGAACTCCTTCACTGCTCAACTTAAATGTTTTACTCTAGGTTAAGTCTGGCTCATTCATCCAGCATATGTTTATGAGCACCTATTAATGTGCTTAGGAATTTAAAAGTGAACTAAACAAAAAAAAATTCCCGCCCTTCGAATCTACATTTGATCATCCCATCCTGTCACCCACCATTCGGAAAGGCTCACTAAAGGTGTTGACCATTGTGCCTCAGATTTCTCCTCTCAAGGATAAGGCAATCTTATCCACCCTTTTCTTCTGGTCATCTTCTCGTCCACCCTGACCCCAGTCCACTTACCAGCCTATGGCTCTTCTCTGCATCCCCTTCTTCCTACCTGAGTGGATGGAGCTCAGAGGATGTTTAGGGAAGTGAACCTGCTCTGTATGATACATCCTATAATAGGGGATACATGTCATCATGCATTTGTCAAAACTGTAAACGCTGATGTAGCCTATGGACTTTGATGATAAGGAGTCAGGGTTGATTCATCAGTTATAACAAATGCACCCCCCTGGTGGGGAGGTTGACAGTGGCGGAGACTGCATGTGGCAGGTCAGGGAGTAATGGGAACTCTGTACTTTGTGCTCAGTTTTGTTGTGAACCTAAAACTGCTCTGAAAAAATAAAATACATTTTTCTAAGGCTCTCAGAAATGGGCAGAGACTCAGGTCTCAAACTTTGCATATATTCTGTTTCTTGTCAGTTTATTAGATTTAAAAAGCAATTTCTTAACTGATTACAATTCTTCAATTACAAACTATGTACAGAAAATAAACGAGGGATTTTACTTAAACTGGAATTACTAGTAGTGTGTAAGAAAATCTGGATTTAGACAGTCACAACTTTGGGTAGAGTGTGTTAAACAAAAGATTTTTAACTTCCATGCTAAGTCTTTTTAAAAGAAAGGAGGAAAAAGACCGGTCTTGGACATGAAGTCTAAACCACCAGCCCCATGGCTAGTTAGGAAAGATAACATGTTTGTGTAACTGGAGTTTTGCAAGCATTTTTATAAATCAAGTAGCGGGGAGAAAGATGTAAGCCTTTCTGAAAGGATTTACATTAGCTATAGACAAAGGGGATGGGAGAGGTGAAGCAGGGCTAGTTCTGGGATAGGCCCATCAGGCATCAGACTCCCCAAGGCAGAAGAGTCCACTCCTGTGGATTAGCTGTGGGTAGCAGACTGGAAAGTTTATGTGTAAATAAGAAGTGGAGGTCTGTGGAATTCTGTGGTGCCTGGCTATTCTCTCTTTGGGTAATCATGGAAATAGACACCTGGAAATTAATCCTAAATTCCAACAGATATACAAGAATGTGAGCAGTCTTTTGTCAGAGCTGGTTCACAGCTATTAACAGGCCAACTGTTCTGTCTCTGACTCTCACTCTCCAGCTGGTATAATTTTAATTGGAAACATCTCAGAATTGTTTTCTTGTCAGGTGATTATTTGCTTTCAAAAGAATTCATTCTAGAATTCCTTTAAGTAGCCGTTTTAAGTCCAGTGTCGTATCATTAAATATAATCAATATTATTCCACATGTAAAGCTTTAATTTACATATTATTTTGCAGGAACAAAACCTGCCTTAGGTGAGAGTAGCATATCTTAATTTACATGAGCTTAATCTCTATGGCCTACCAATTAATAAGTTGGAATTTGAAATCAGTAAAAAATGTACAGTGAAATGGGTATTGCTGTATGGTGTATAGGTGTACTTTTAACATTTACTCGATAGTCTAAAGTTTTAAAAACACTGAGTCTTAAGGTAAAACTGTAATGCTTGAGTTTTTTTATTGATGTTAAAATTAGGTATAAAAAGGTATTTTCTAGGTACTGTTAATTCTTTGGAAAATAGACACATTTTCAGTCTCACTAAATTGTTACCATTAAAGACCAGTTGTGTTGTGTTAGGAGTACATAAATAAGTGCTTTATAAAAGAAGCCCTAATTACTAAAGTATTAAACAGATTTTCTAAGTTATCCCAGACTAAACTCATTTCCTTTTTTAATAGGATTATACGAGTGGATGAGAGGTACTCTGAAGACATACGGTATCTAGATTTCAGCGACGCACTTAACAGTTTTTCATTATATCTTTGGGGGAAATTATAACTGATTATTCATAACTGAGTGAGTGAATGAATGAGTGAAAAGAGTACTAACTCAGATAAATATCAGCCTAGGAAAGGTCTCTCTCTGATGGTTTGCTGCAAGATACTTCCTGTCCTGTTCAACCTCTTCAATCAGAATTGAAGGTGTCAAACAGTAGAAAAGAGTAATTAAAATTTTGAGCCATAGAATTAGAATCCAGTGGTATTCTCAAATAAGAAGCAGAAGTCATCACATTATATGATTCAGCTATACTACATTTATGTGATTTATGGAAAGGGCAACTTCTTTTTTATTTTATTTTATTTTTCAATACAGTTGACATTCAACATTATATTAGTTTCAGGTATACAGCATAGTGATTAGACATTTATATAACTTACAAAATGATCCCTCCAATAAGTGTGGTACCCACCTGGCACCATACATAGTTATTACAGTATTATTGGCTATATTCCCTATGCTGTACTTTACATCCCTGTATCTATTTTGTAACTACCATTTGTACTTCTTAATCCCTTCACCTTTATCTCTGAATGCACCAACTCCCCTCCATTCTGCCAACCATCAGTTTGTTCTCTATGAGTCTATTTCTGTTTTGTTTGTTCAGTTGTTTTTTAGATTCCACATATAAGTAAAATAATGTGGTATTTGTGTTTCTCTGTTTGACTTCTTTTCACTTAGCATAATACCTTCTAGGTCCATCCATGTTGTAGCAAATGGTAGGATTTCATCCTTTTTAATGGCTGAGTAATATTCCATTGTATATATGTGCCACATTTTGTTTATCCAATCATCTATTGATGGACACTTAAGTTGCTTCCATATCTTGGCTATTGTAAATAATACTGCAGTGAATACAGGGGTGCATATATCTTTTCAAATTAGTGTTTTGGATTTCTTCAGATAAATACCCAGAGGAAGAATTACTGGGTCATATGGCAGCTCTGTTTTTAATTTTTTGAGGAACCTCCAAAACTGTTTTCCATAGTGGTTGTACCAATTTGATTTGCAATCACACCAACAGTGTATGAGGGTTCCCTTTTCTCCACATCCTCGCCAAAACTTGTTGTTTGTTGATTTATTGATGGTAGCCATTCTGGTAGGTGTGAGGTGATACCCTGTTTCCGTGAAAATATGATCTAGCCGGACAATCAGCTCTAATGCGTCTTTTGGAGCAAAAATTAGTAGAAGAACCGGTATTATATATTATATTATATTATATTATATTATATTATATTATATTATATTATATTATATTATATTATACCGGGTTTTCTATGAATTTTTGCTCCAAAAGACACATTAGAGTTGATTGTCTGGCTATGTCTTATTTTCGGGGAAACACAGTGTCTCATTGTGGTTTTAATTTGCATTTCTCTGATGGTGAGTGACATTGAACTTTTGTTCATGTGTCTATTGGCCATCTCTGTGTCCTCTTTGGAGAAATGTCTCTTCAGGTCCTCTGCCCATTTTTTAATTGGATTGTTTGGGGTGTTTTGGTGTTAAGTTGTATGAGTTCTTTATATATTTTGGATGTTATCCCTTTATCAAATATATCATTGGCGAATATATTCTCCCATTCGGTAGGTTTCCTTTTCGTTTTTTTGATGGTTTCTTTTGCTGTGCAAAACCTTTTAGTTTGACATAGTCCCATTTGTTCATTTTTTCTTTTATTTCCCTTGAATGGCAACTATCTTAACGCCATTTTTTTTTTTTTTGAAAGAGAAAGCAAACACAGGAGCTATAAATTAAATGCTGCTTAATTTGCGAGGTTCTCTAGCAAATTTCTAACTGTTAATAAAGTGATTTAGATAACTGCATTAAAAAGAGTTTGCCTAGTGGGGTCTTTTTAAACCTTTATCAGATATAGCTCTTGTTACATTGCAATACATTTTAAAAATTAGGGTGTCTTAGTCATTTTTTTATTTTAAAATTCTAGAAAGGAAGCATTACTAATATTACCTTAATATTAGTATATTATACCAGAAACAATGTAATTACAAGTTAAAACACCCTGAGAGAAAACGATTGTATAGTAATTGAAAAGAGTAAATGAAATGCCTAACAATATCCCTATCTCAATTTTGTTTACAAAGAGACACTGAAATAATATTTGTTATCATGAAAGAATATTTGTTATCAATTAATCATGGACAAATTTGTCTTATTAAACTTTTACCCTCAATGTGAAAGAGAAAGCATTAAGTTATTAGAAATTTTAATTGGGACTTCTGTTTTCCAACCCTCTAGCTTAGTGGTCTACAAATTGTCAATTTTAACTTTAAAATGTTTTGCAAATTAATTTTTATCAAGTCATAAGGACATAAAAATAATTTTGTCAGAACATGTTTGTGGGAAAATAGAAAATGTTTATTTCTTGAACAGCTGCTGAAGTCAGGAACAAATGAGAGTTTCGTAGGGATTTTGTAAATAATGGCTTGTAAACTGAGGTCTTTCGTATTTATTGCTTCTTAGTCCTAGTTTTAATTGTGATGATTTTTTTCCCTCAGACATTTCTAGTTTTACTGAATCATAGGGTACACTACACTTTAAGGTCTTTTGCAACTGTAATTTGGAATTCCGTGAAATTTTTTTTTCTAACTCTACTTTTTACGTGGCCGTAGAATCTCAGAAACTAACTCAATCCTTAGAGAATTAATATTAATTCATAAACAAACACTGTCTAGCAATCAGAGGTAGCCCTGTAAAACATGGAATCCAAAAAAATGGAAGGTTCCAATTCAGAACAACAACAACTAGCTATAGACTTAAACAAAATAAGCATATATTTGAGGAGATCCAATTTTGTTTTTATTTCTTAATAATTCATTCAACAGACATTCATTGAGCCTTCACTGTATACGTGGTTCTGGGAGCAGCAGTGAATGTAGGGCCCTCCATGTGTGTCTCTCCTCCCTCCCCTTTTTAAAATAATTATAATGAATTGGTCTTATATTACTTTTAGGGAGCTTTATTTTATGAGTGGTTTCACTAGGTCGACAGATTGTTGACCTGTGGCCATAGGTCCTTGTTTCACAGTTAAGAGTTTAAGCAATCGCCTGTGCTAATTTACCCATTTAAATACTGTGACAAGTCTGTATACTCTAGGGCAGGGGTGTCCCAACTTTTTTCAACGTTTTTCACCAAGGGCCATATGAGGTAAAATACACAAACAGCTGGGCCACTCACTCGAGGTGAAGTACATATTGCCTCACCTGGTTTATTTAAGTAAACTATATATATATTTGGAATTTGCTGCGGGCCAATTAAAAATGGATTGCAGGCCGCAGTTGTCCCGTGGGCCGCAGTTTGGACACCCCTGCTCTAGTGGAATACTGAAACCTCAGAACAATATTTCCCTCTCTCTTCTATTTTGGAACAAGTCATTTTATGTTAGACTTTTTAAAAAGTATTTTAAGTAGATTGAGCCTAAGAAAATCAGACCAGTGAACATGATGGCATCTATTACTGGATTCTGACAAGTGAAATCAAGATCGAAGGCCTAGAGATATTTAAAGAATACATCATGCTTTGTGAAAACTCTTAAATTGTAAAAATCGGATGTCCAGGAATTTATCAGCCTACCCACCTCCCACCTTCTAGTTTTTAATCTCTAACCTCAACCCTGCAATTTCCAGCCCTATTTCTTAGGTACTAAACATTGATTCATTTTAAGCTCCATAAATTACACAAGTCCCACGACCAAAGGGTGGCAAATCCATGTCCTCTGCTAGCAGCAGCCTTCCAGCCCCATCTTACTAACAGAATATGGCACATTGTCCAAGCATAATGATGTGAAACAATAGAAGACTGTAATATGATGGTATCTCAAAAGAAAGGGTAAAGGAATGAAAAACGGGCCGTTTGCTTGTTTTTTGATGGTAAATTTAAAGAAGTTTGGAAAGAGTTACATTTCTTTAAGTAGCCAGTTAATACCTATAGTATCAGTCTTCACTTTGCTTTTCTACTCTTTTTTGGTTGTATCTCTATATTGAGTCATATGGCTGTTCCTAAAGAATATTTGGAGCCATTAGGGCTCTATGCAGTTTAGTGGAAAATTAAATAGTAAAGAATAATAAAGCCAGGTTATTTTCAATTGTAATAGCTTCATATCTGTCCAGCCTGTCCCTCTTCCCCCACCCCACCTCCAAGACATTTATGGCTGGTAATGCTTTGGATAGAATAAATTGAGGTAAATCCTTTTTCTTCTCACATGGGCTTAAAATAGCCCACCGAATGTCATTTTTCTTCATTTTAGCAATTTTCATATTTTCTGGGATGTGGAAAATTGTGTTTATTTTTTATTCCTGAGAGCCTCAAGTATAGTAACAGAGCACTACCTATTAACCTCCAGGTGGTAGTTTTCCAGACATAGAATATGTTTGGGCATATTCTAATGATTTACTTTATACTTTCGAAATTTGAGTGTTTTAACATTGAAGGTGTGACATCACTTAGAAAATAAAACTTAAATCAACCTTGTCCACCAAAAACTCTTTATATTTTTTTTTCCTCATGAGCCTGCTATTTTGAAAATATTTGTTTACAAATACCATATATTATTTTCCTTAAAAAAAAAAAGTCGGGGGGCCGGCCCAGTGGCTCAAGCGGTTAGAGCTCCATGCTCCTAACTCCAAAGACTGCCGGTTCGATTCCCACATGGGCCAGTGGGCTCTCAACCACAAGGTGGCCAGTTCAATTCCTCGAGTCCCGCAAGGGATGGTGGGCAGCGCCTCCTGCCACTAAAATTGAACACGGGCACCTTGAGCTGAGCTGCCACTGAGCTCCCAGATGGTTCAGTTGGTTGGAGCGCATTCTCTCAACCACAAGGTTGCCAGTTCAACTCCCGCAAGGGATGGTGGGCTGTGCCCCCTGCAACTAGAAAATGGCAACTGGACCTGGAGCTGAGCTGCGCCCTCCACAACTAAGATGAAAGGACAACTTGAAGCTGAACAGCACCCTCCACAACTAAGATTGAAAGGACAACAACTTGACTTGGAATAAAGTCCTGGAAGTACACACTGTTCCCTGATAAAGTCCTGTTCCCCTTCCCCAGTACAATCTTAAAAAAAAAAAAAAAAAAAAAAACCACTCAGAACGAAGAGCCAGTCAGCATTTCTGAATAGCACTAATACAGCGGTACCATCTGGAGTAGTTTTAATTCCAGACAAAGTTAAATATTTGTCATTTTGATCTGCCCATACAACTTTATTGTGAGGAAATGTACAGTTTCCACTGGGCCTTTGGAAATCCTGAAAACAACTTGACCCTTTTGTGGACCTGATGTTGGAGACCACTATTCTATACTCTGCTTCATGACATCAAAAAGACTATTTTATTATATACCATTTCAATTTATGAAATAAATCATGGCTTTGTGGTACTTTGCAATTGTGAAACAGCCCCTGCAGCCCCTTTGAGCCCCTTAGGTGGTGGATGACATTGTGGGCATGATTCCTTTGAGGTAGGCAGAGCCTAAATAAGCGACCTTCGCTGCTTATTGCACTTCTTCAGGTAAGTGTCTCGGATAGCAGGACAGGCTGTTTAGCTCGTTTCTAAAGAAGGTCAGTGCCTACACTCTTCCTTCCTAAAACCTCCTAACTCTGATCTGGCACTAAGCAAAAGCCTGTGTTGCTCTCCTTCCTGAAAGAATTGGTTCTAAGCAGTAAAAAGAAAGTACTTGCCTTACTTAGAGGTTCATATGACCATACTAATCTCAAAAGATTTTAAACTCTTTCCAGTTCCTTGCTTTGTCATTTTTCTGCTCCCCCACCCACTGGCTGGTTATGGGGATTTGCTTATGCATAAAGAGAGCTGCTGAAGTCAAAACAAAACCTACCTCTTATTGAATCCCAGTGGGAGATTAATGTAGTTAGGGACTTTTTAGCTGAAGTGGTTTCAAGGTGGAGGAGAGCAGGAGAAGAGTTACTCCTTGAGGATGCCCAACCAACTGATACAACACTTTTTTTTTTTTTTTTTTTTTTGATACGACGTATTTTAATGTTAGTGCCTTCCTTGCAAATCTATTCTCTGTCATCTAGGACTGCAGATAGTAATTGATTTATTAGATTTATTATTGTTCGTCCTTGACTCTACTTTTCCCATCTTTTGCCATTTTGGGAAAAACTTATCCAGTCAGTCAGGAAGGTCACTCTATAGGAACAGAACAAGCTCCATTGTCTTCGGACATTTTCCCCCAGTGGATCCTTTATTAATGTAATATAATAAAGGATGGAAGAGAAGGAGAACATTAGGCATTTTATCCGAAAAATAAAGTGGTATTCATGAAGTCTGACAGCTGAAATAGGCTTTAATAATATGGGAAAGCCTCTGGAATTAGCCTTGGTTTTATAAAGAACATCTTTTGTCTGGGATTTGCTTCCAAATAATTGCAGGGAAGGGGGGGACGCGGGCCATGAGTTAATAATTAAAGCTGAATGAAGACTGCACAGAATTCATTATCTTCTCTGCTTTTATATATGTTAATAAGTTTTTAAAAGACATCTTTCCCCAGGAATTTTGGAAGGATAAAATCTATTTCCTTATGAAATTTTCAACATCCCCCATACTTGACAGTGTTGAACACAATGAAGAAACTATTGGTTCCCTCCGGTTTGTATTACTGAGGGAAAAAATACCTTCTTGTCAGAGATAATTCTGAACTTAGTAGGTCATTTTTTTGTGTTGCTGCCCAGATTATGTTGTATTTATTCAGCAATATATAAATTTATTTCATAAATTAGATTCTCACGAAACTTGTATTCAGTTTTGTTTCTGCCCAAGGGTATATTCAGTAAACTTTAATCAGTGTTGAGATGTCTAAAACATACTCAATGAAAGAATAGTATTAAACAGTTTCTTTATAAAGTAACAAACACTTAAATGGTTTTAGATTTTTTTTAAGGAAACCTTTTGTGTCATCAAATAAAGTATCTCTGATACATCTCTGGGTAGCTCCTTAATTCTGGGGTGCCTGTTTTCCCAGTCTGGGTCCTAACTGGACTTTCCTGATAAAATGCTGATTTAATCCTCAGTCTCTTCTATATTGTCAGGGTAATCACTCATATTAAGATTATCAATGCCAACTGAGATGCTAGAACTTTAAAGCAAGTATTGGCAAACTTTTTTTTTGTAAATGGCCTGATGATATTTTAGGCATTGAGGTCCACGTAGGATCTCTCATCCATAGTCTTCTTTGGTTTTTTGTTCTTTACAACTCTTTTAAAAATAGTTCTTAGCTCTTTTGTAAGAGCCTTTTAAAATAGGCAGAAGGCTACAGCTGGCTAACTCCACCTACAGAATTGCTTTTTAATTAGATGCTTTGAGAAATAAAAGGTAAGGATATAAATGTTAAAGGTTATTTTTAAAGGTAAAATTATGACTCATACAAAATGAACATGTGTCAAAGATTTTATTTAACTCACTAATTAACTAGTTATTGGGAACCAGTATGATGTTAAAATCAGTCCAAATGAGAATTGGACATAAGGAAATCTATATTCTCTACTAGACATAATTTATTTGCATTGCATCACCAACACTGTCCACAAGGTAATTTCCATCTCTACAGAGCTGCAAAATAACCTAGCCAAAGACAGATGCACACCTTTACACAATCAGATAACCCCCAGAGAATCCAGGAAAACACTGGGCATTCCCCTGAAAGGACACTTAAAACCTTCCATCATTTTAGTTTTTCACAATTTCTGCCGACAATCTCCCATCCTTCTAGTGATCATGAATACTTTCCGAAGATTATTCTCAGTCTCATTAGGTTTGACCTGATTATTTATGTAAGTGCAGTAAGAGTGCTATTCAGTCATATAGACATCCTTAAAATTTCTTTGCAAGTCCAGAGCCATACAGTTTTGGGCAACTACTAAGGCTATAATATTTGTTTCTATATGGAATTTTTCATAAAAAATCTTAGATTGGATTTTTAAAAACCTGTTATTATTCCAAGGTTAGAAAACCACACCTAAGAAACTCTCTCACTAGATTTCACCCTCAGTGCTGATAAATTTGGGTGAGTTAATCTCATCTTCAAGTCCACAATATTTGCTAAGGCTTACAAGGAAGCAAGTAAACGTCCTTACCACCTATAAACCAGGGACCTTGTAAATCAGGCATCAGTCAGTTTTCCTGGGAGGGCTTCTTTATAGGCATTGGCTCCATATATAAAGCCAATGTTGTTCTTTAAAGTGGTTCTCTTTTTGTTTCACACCCTTCAACAGAGACTACCAAATGGTCAACCATAAAAATCAAATTCTCAACCAGTGCTGCCATCAGTGAGCAGTAACTTATCAACTGTGCATAAATAGGGAACAAAAACAAAATCAGCAAGAGAAAAACAAATTTTTTTGAGAGAACCAGAAAGTCAGCAAAATTAAAGTTCTATTGCCATGTGAGATTTACTTTGGGAGCCAAGAAGAGCTGTACCTGGGCGAACGCAGCCAGTGAGGGGCACTTACCTGGCAACTCACGTAGATTCGCTGGCATCTCAGTGGAACCTCAAAAACTGTGTAAGGATCATTTTTTAAAAGTAAAATCATGACTCTCATACAAATATACAATGAACATTTCTCATACACAAGGTTTGCTTTAGACCCTGGCAACTCTTCAGGGCCTCTGTCTTCCATATGGTAGCTCATCCCATCAAGACAGTTTTGATTTTATGGCACCTTGTCTCAAGGTGCTTCATTGATCTCCATGGTAGGGACGAGGATAAAAGAGCCTCATAACAGTATCTAGTTTGCTTTTGTCTGAGCGGTGAGATTACATATAATTTTTGCTTTCTTTTATGCCCATTCATGTTTTCAAAGTTTTCTACAATGAGTATGATTATCTTAAAAGAAGATATATTAAAAATCCTAGTAAACAGAATTAAGCAAACGTCAGTATTTGATGCTAGTGGTGGAAGATTGGGTATTTTGCCATTGTTTTTGTAGAAACATATTTACCCTTTTGAAACCTTATAAGCTAATTTTTAAGCAAGGACAAAACTTGTATTACGTCATAAAATTCTTCATTAATTTGTTCTGGAGAGTTAATTTCAGAGTTCTGTCCCTCTAGAGATAGAAGAGAAATTTCTGGAGCCATGGTTTCAACTCAGAATTTTCTTCAAATTCATTCAAGGTGCTTTGGATTCAATTTAGAGGGCTTTATCTGATTTAAATGAAAAAATGCTATATGAAACTAGTGAATGCTGTTTGGAAAAACCTTTGCCCTCTTACTGCTGTGCTGGCCTGAGCTTCCAGCTCCATACTGTAAAAGAACAGAAATTATCACAGTTGTAGTTTCATAGAATGACTGCACTGCATTATATCAATCTGTCTTCATATCTGATTTCTTTCCATATTAACCGAAGAGGAATGTTACTAGGTATTATACATTGTACATGCTACACTGTATTTTATAATCATTAAAATTCTTCCTGAGTGCATTCCCCGACACTACTCTTACAAATGAAGAAATAAAGCTCAGATCTCATAGCTTGCCTAAATCCCCAAGTGACATTTTCAGAGCAGGAATAGTATCTTTAAGATGTTTTGTTCTTTAATGCAGTATCATGAGTATTCAGTAAGTAGTATATAATGGTCAAGGACTGAGCCTGGGCTTACAATTGTGGTGTTTTAATCTGTTGCTTAAACTTTGGAGAACTCCAGTGCCTTTCATTCAGACACGGTTTTTCTCTTTGTCCATAGTAAATAAGACTTTAACGTCTCATGCTCAATTTTCTTTTTCTTGCTCAATTTTCGTTTAAATGACTTTGTGAACCTCAAGTGAAAAATAAGAGAAGAAACATTAGGAAAGCATGGAAATCTGTTCTGGCAATCTTTTAGTCTTTTATCAAAACATGGGGAGATTGTTTTTTCTTCATATTTATTAATTAAACCAAGCTACCGAAACAGTGTTACTTTATTTAGAATGTTTTTAACCTTCTTTAAGCTATTCTCTAAACCTTACCTGGTTTTTAAATGAGAAGACAAATGTGAATATTGAATTAAGGCCCTGTAGCTTTAAATTCAACCAGTTGGATGCTTTTGTCTTCTGTAAAAAATGCTCACAGCTTGAGAAGAGAGGCAGAGACTGTCTGTGATCTCCATCCTCAGAGTCAAACTTCATTTGCATTAGCAGCTCTAGCAAACTACACACACACACACACACACACACACACACACACACACACACACACACACAGATGTTTGTTTGGCAGCAGCTTTCTGTTTATTCAGCGCAGAGTCCTCCCAGGCTCCCAGATGTAGAAAGGTCTACGAGTTGCTGCAGGAGACAGTGCCGGCACTGGATGCAGGCCGAGGTCGGCACTGCCACTGCGGAGGGCGGGCTGTGCAGGGATGTTGATGTGGTGCGGCTGTGCCTGCCTGCTCTGTGAAAGGCCCTTCTCTGAGGCTGTGAAGGTGAGAAGCCCAGGAATCCACTAGAAGCTTCATTTCAGCTGGCTCTTCGGGAGGGCCATGCATTCCCAGTGGTAGCTGTCCTCATTTACAGCGTTATTCTCGGAAACCAAGTATGTGCAGCCGTGACAGACTGTGCCACAGCTCCTCTGCAGCTTGGAAGCTGGGACAAATGGAAAGAGCTTACGGCCAAAAGAGGTTGTGATTTGTTTTCACAATCCAAGCTTGCTCTGGCCAATTTACAAATGAAGGATGAGCTTTGTGGCAAGCAAAATCAGCAGACTGCCTGACAGGGGGTTTTGGTAAGATAAATGTGTTGCTTGTGTTTGTTGGATTTGTTTTTTCTTGTGTGTTTTTTTGTTGTTTGTTTGTTTGTTTCTGTATCAGCTACATAGAACTGCCTCTTGGCAGTAACTAAAACATTTTGCAGATTCACATTTGATTGAAAGGGATGGCCAAGGGAGCCAGAAAGTAAAACATTATTTCTGGTCATTCAGTTGTGACCTTCAGAGATAATTATCAAGTTTTCTCAGATATCCATGAACAGGCAGAAGCCAAGAATTTACAGAGCCAAGGATGCTGTCTGACGGATATTCTTTCCCTTCTTTGAACAGTCATACTTACCTCCCTTTCCCCCCCCCAGCTTTTCCTATGGCCTCTGGTGGAGAAGAAAAAAAATAAAGGCTTTCTGCTCTGAATTGTTGCCACTGGAACAGTAATAGTAATAGGCTGAGAACATAACTATGGAGGTGGAGGAAGACGGGATGGAGGAATCTGCTCTTTTCATAGTTGTGCGTTGGTGGGTGTTTGTCTTGGATTCGTTATCACTGCTCTTCAATATCAAGTGGTTATTAGTGCTGTATTCTGCCTATTCTGTGATTTAATCTCTTTTATGTTCTATTTGTATATTTTCATTTGCCAGACCCCAGTTCTATCATTGTGAAGCCCTTTTCTGTTATTATTAATACATAGTAGCGTTTATTAGAGTAAAGATAGTTGTAGAAAATAGCCCTGAAATATTTATGGACCCCCAAGAAAGACAGACATTTTCCCTTTGAAATCTAGGTTTTGCTTTGAGCACATTTTAGAGTCTTGATTTTGGAATCTTTAATAAGCGTTTTATTATAAGTTAAAGAAATAGGTCACATTAGATCCATAGAATCTTACTGGAATCACCTTGCTCTAATTTGCTTTAAGTTAGACCCTCTTTTTTATGTTTTTCTAAGCATTAAGGTTTCCTTTTCCTTAGCTTAACTTAGGCAAGGATTGTTGGAAGATATGGTAACTGTTTTGTTTAGTCTCCCTCAGATCTTGTTCTTGGACCCCACTTCTCACCAGTAGAGAGAGCCAAGTTTCCTAGCTGCCTGTAGTGGGCACAGAAGAGACCCATTGACACCTGACATTTTGCTGACTCATTTGGTTATGTAAGCCGTATAAATACAGCTATCCATATACTCCGTTAGGTTACTGGGCAGGTAGGTACTGGTTACTGACCTTTTCCTCTCTCGCCATCCTTCTGGCCTTCCTTAAGCTTTTTTGGTAACACAACCAAAGGTCTCAACCTTTACCAAGTGAATTCTCAGAAGCAGTGAACAGATAAATCCTTTTTCTTTCATCTTTTTTTTTTGACTTGCCGTGTTAACTGTGTATTTTCATCTTGATGATGATAAAATTCCAAATTCTGTATTCTCTTGACTCATGTAACCTACAGTAATAATACTTTTCTTCATTCATGACCTGGCTAAAGTAACAACTTCCTTTTCTGTCTTCGAGAGCTCAGTTCAATTCCCCCTGTTCAAAAAATTCTTCTGTGACCTCCCAATCTAAAGTAGGTTTCCCTCCCTTACTTCATTCCTTTTATCACAGCACTTCGTTCTTTTTCTTCATACATCAGGAAAACAAATTGCAAGGATAATTGCAAAATAAATTGTAGTAAAAGTTTCGGTCTTTTCCACAACCTGCTTCTTAATATCATAGCACTAGAATGTCCTTCCCCCTCTGCTTCTAGTTTTCTGTAGGCTGCCCTACATTTTTACCCTGCAGATAACCTAGATACATAGTAGAAATGTTCTTCCTTTCATATGCAAAATCCCTGAAGTAGTCATTTTCATCATCTACCATTATTTTATTTGTAATTTATCCGAAAAATTGAAATCTTGCTGTTGCTCATCACATGTGAAAGAATTGGCCAAGATATTATGGACCTGCATCCATAGCCGGTCTTGTTCTCTGTGTCTCCTCTTTTGCCATTCTCTGGAATAATTCCAGAATCCATGAGGAGGTTGCTACTGGCATTTAAGACTGGATAATTGTTAAGACTGGATAAGACTGTGGATTGCAAGAGGAATGCCGCAAGTATTTTTTAGTGTTCCCTGATAGAATAGTACTGCCACTGCTGGAGCCTCTATTTTACCCCCACCACCCCCCCCCACAGCCGAGTACAGAAATGCAGAAACAAGTTGGGAAGGTTAGTTCCTTCTCATTTAAGTAATTTTTTCACAAAGGCTTAAGTATTCAGTTTGCCTTTTCAGAAGTCTGAATAGTTGAATTTCCTTCTTATTATCTCATGCAGTGGAGCCTGAATTTCAGTGATTTCTTAACCCCTTTTAAGGGTTATACTTCCACTTAAAAACCTGAGAAACAATTGGACTATCATCTCAAGTCCATACCAGTCACATATTTATGTCAATTATTCATAGATGTGTTTAGTTCTTTTTTAAGTCACAAGTTCTTCTGTTGTAACTTGGAAGTATAAACTAGATTATATTCTTCATGTTCTATTTAAGAAAGTTGGTTTATATATCATGGTTTGTCATCATAGATCCTGAATGGGAAAAATCTGAGCAATTCTAAATATTATGTTGCAAAAGAATGACTAGTTCTAACATTACTTGGCTACCTGCAACTGAATAAAAATTATTTTAAGAGAAATTTATGTAAACAGGAGACAGATCATTATTGTACTCTTCATAAACTCTTCTCAATAGATCAAGTTTCAGTTCATTAAAAAAAATACAAAACCTTTGACAAGTGCTACTCTGGGCTATTTTTTTCCTTAGAATCTGTAATTTTGAGAACATAGGTGCTTTTTTGTACAATAGAATAAAATAGATATACCTATAAAGTTAATGTAAATGCCTATGTATACGCTCTCTCTAATACCTGAAGAGTCTAAGTTTTTAAAGACCCTGGAAATGTTGAATGACTTTTTATCTATACTTCCCATTATATAAGCTGCTTTTGGACAGTGCCATACTGCTACCACCTTCACATCACCCGTAGTACCCCACTTCATGCTCCATATATACATATATGGACGGAGGGTGTAATCCTAAATACGAAATTCCCATCCAGAGTGTAACTCTGTAGAAATCATCAGTGCCTCCTTTTTCTGTTGGTCTCGGTGGTAGCGATCACGGCTGTTTTGAAAAGTATTGTAGTGAAGTAGTTAAGAGCAAGGGCTCTGAAGCCAAATCTTCTGAGTTTAAATCTTGGCCCTGCCACTTCCTGATTGTATGACTTGGGGCAATTCCCTTTATGTCTCCTGAATCAATTTCCTCAGCTGTACAATGGGGATTATAATAGTGTATTTCCGAAGGTTGTTTTGAGGATTAACTAAAAAATACAAGCAAAGCACTTACAGTAGTAGTACCAGGTATATGGTAAACACTCAATTACTGCTACTTTTGCTACTCCCAGCCTAATCAGCACCATCAGATTTACATATAAACCAGATTGAACTTTGAGCTTTCATAGCCTCAAAAGATGTCTGAGGAGTAAGCCTAGTGAGACAATCCTACAAGTATCCAAACAGTTCACATAGGAAAGTAATGATGTTGGGCATTTAACTCATGTTTTGAATAAAACAAGAGAGAGGATACTAACGTGTATTAGTGCGATGCATATAAAAGTGTAAACCAACTCTCTGCTTTTTTAAATTAAGAAATACCTGATTTTTGAGCCAAATGTTTTTAATGTGTGAAGGTACAATATTTAAAGGATCATTAGAAGTCAAGCTCTGATTTATTAAGATTCTGTGCTATGAAAGTATTTCCTATTCACTTACCTGTGAATATGTGCTATGCACGGTTTCAGGTATTAGAGAAATAGAAGTGGACAAAACAAAAATCAGTACCTTCATGGACCTCACATTCTAGTTTTTGGTGATAGATACGAGTACAAGAATATATGTCAGAAGATAATAAAAAGTTCTATGTGGAAAATAAAACCAGGAGAGAGAATAAGGAATTCATAATGGAAGTGGAGGTCGCAGTTTTAAATAGGGTATCAGAGAAATCCTCATTCTAAGGTGACTTTGGAACAAAGATTTAATGGAGATGATGGTGTAAACCATGACGTCAGGGAAAGAGCATTCCCGGCAGAAAGAACCCTAAGTGGAAAAGCCTTGAAATGGGGCATAGCTGGCACATGCCAGGAACAGCACGGAGGCCGTTGTAGCTGGTGGCAGTGGAATAAAGGGATGAGTAGTAGGAGATACAGTCAGGGAGGTAATGCATGTCATGCCGGTGCCAGATCATGGTCATTCAGGCCATTGAAAGGGCTTTGGCTTTTACTCTGCCTGAGATAGGGAGCCACTGGGAAGTTTTGGAGGTAAAAGACTTGTGGGGGCAGTTGGGTAGCCTAGTTGGTTAGAGCGCGAGCTCTAACAGCAAGGTTGCTGGTTCGATCCCCACATGGGCCACTGTGAGCTGCGCTCTCCACAACTAGATTGAAAGAACTACTTGACTTGGAGCTGATGGGTCCTGGAAAAATACACTTAAGTAAATTTTTTAAAGTTAAAAAAAAAAAAGGACTATTGTGATCTGACATATTTTAAAAGGACCACTCTGGCTGTTCTGCAGATAATTGACTATTAAAATATTATTGCAGTAATAGGAGACTATTGCAGTAGTCTAGGTGAGAGCTGGTAGTGGCTTAGACCAGGGTGGCAGCAGTGGAGATTCACTGAGAAGTGGTCAGATTCTGCTTTCTGTTTAGCAAGTAGAGCCCACAACATCTGCCACGGCAACATAGTGTGTGTACATAAGGGATAACAACGCAGACTTTGTAGCCAGACTGTCTGGGTTAAACCATTGTCTTTTTGCCACTTCTTTACTTTATGATTTTAACAATTTAATTCTTTATGCTTCAGTTTTCTTAGCTATAAAATAAATATGATAATAATACCCACTTTGTAGTGTCGTTGTAAGAATTAAACAAGTTAGTATACATACAAAGGATTTAGAACAGTGCCTGGCACACAGTAAGTACTACACTATATGTTTTAACAGCTACGGGTTAATATTGTTCTTAATTGGGTAGGTATGGGAGAGACAGAGGAGTCAAAGCTGACCGCAAGGCTTTGTATCTGAGCACGGGGGTTAGTGAAATAGCCATTAGCTGAAATGGGAAAGACCGCAGGAGCAGCAGGTTTGGGGATATCAGGAACTCGGTTCTGTACATAGTAAGTTTGAAATGGCTGTTAGACGTTCATGTAGCAATAGTGAGTAGATAATTGGACATACAAGTTTAGAGTTAAGGGAAGTGTGGGCTGGAGGTTTACATTTGGAAGTTGTTAGCAAATAAGTGGTATTTAAGACCATTTTGAGAGAAAGGATTAATTAGGCCCTAAAATGGGATGGGGCCGTATAGTTTGGACAGCCCCTCCTTAGAGCCTCTGCTCTTCCTAAACTACCTAACGAGCCCGACAATATCCAGGTCAGGGAGAGCCAGGTTATCACAGACTCCATGGAGCTTTCCAAATTCTTCCATTGCTTTAGAATTTTGTTTTATCAAAATTGCTTGAAATAAATAGGATTAAGTTGAGTCTTAGCAATCTTTTGTTTTAATGAGACTTGTCATAAAAGTATTTGTAAGGAATTAACTTGTAAAGGGGTACCCATTGGTGGCAGTTTCACAAATTGGCTTATCTGCATATGGATTTTGTATGTATTTTTAAATTCTCAGCAATGAAAACATTTTTCTGTGTCACCTCCTTTTACTGGTTAGCTCATGCTCAGAAAATAGAAACTAATTTTAGCATTAGCAGATTTGTGTGCTTCAAACTATCATTCTTCATTCTGAAGTCGGGTAAGAATGATTTTTAAATAATCCATAGCCGGAGTTGCTTTTTTTTTTTTTAACAGTTAAAATTTTAGAATTAGAAGGAAACTTGGATCATATGTTCTAACTGTCAATCAGTATATCTTCATATAACATTCTTAACATGCAGGTGTGAAGTCTCTGCTTGGATACTTTCAGTGGCATACAGAACCTCATCTCCTTATTTTCAGTATATGTCACTTATTTTTTTCTTTTAGGTATTGGGGAGAAATCTTTCTCTTAAAATCTGTTATTCATCTGTAAAATAAATTTTCTTAACTGGATGACCCTTTAGGTTCCTTCCTAGCTCAAAGACTCTGCTTATAAAAATAACACTTAACCATGACAAAGCAGCACGTTCTTGTCTGCTTAACACCATCACTACCAGGGTTAGAGGCTCCTGAAGAGCTTGCTTTTTTATTTTATTTTTTTTGTAGTACCTCCCATGCCTAACATAGGTTGTGTACATAAGAGGCATTTTGCAAAGTTCTGTTAAAAGAAGCATAAATCCTCTGGCCAGGCTCACATGAAATCCACACGTCAGGCCTGAAGTACATCTGGCAATGGTAATCCCCAAGGATGTCTTTCAGATAAACCAGGAAGTCAGTCTTCCCGTGTGACAGAGCAATTCTGAGCAGCAGATTGCGATCCCTTAATGGATATTTTGCAGTTGGGCTGGTGCAGGGTGGGCCAGATAGGATGTTAATAATCTAAACTGATATTCAACCCAGTCAGTAGTTTTTACTCAACAGCCTCGGAGGGATAAGGATCACCTATTGGAAGCTAGTTTCCTTACAAAAACTCTGGTGTTTGTTCCATTTATAGTAACATAGGCTCAGTCACTGCCTGGCATCTAAGATCCAGAAGGATCATGTTAGGGAGATGCTGGTGAGCGCGTATAATAAAGACATTCACTGGGTATTTTCTTTGTACAAGGCATGTGCTAGCATCTTGCGGTACAAAGATGAATGTGACATGATCCCTGCCCTCAGGAACTGTCAGGGGAGGCAAGACACCTCAACAGTCATTTCAACATAATGTGATGAGGTCAGTGATAGAAATGTGTGTATATAGCTATATGGGAATATGAAGGAAGAGCCACCAATCCACCTGGGAGAGGAGGTTGTCAGGAAAGATTTCCTGGAGGAGGTTGTACCTGAACTGGGTCTGGATGCATAGTAGTTAGCCAGACAAGGGAAGGAGAACATGCCCTGGACTGGTGGTCAAGATTATGAATCTCTACAGATTACCATTGTGTGGGATTTGGGGAGTGGTCTCCCCCACTAAGTGCACTTGAATTGCCTCCACTAAGTGCGCTTAAATTGAACTACGCACTCCAATTTTGGTTCAAAAACATGGTCACTATAGCTCTGAGATAAAATTTTAGCAGAACAATGGAACTGAGTATACAGGTGCCCCAGCATTAAGTTTACACAGGCCACTGCACAACCTGTTCTATGAAATTGGCCCTGGAAAAGACCCACTTTCAGAAAAACCAAAATAGTCAAACTTCTGTTTGTTTTCAGATTCATTATTGTACAAAGATTTCCCCACTCACCACCCACTTCTTCTTTTGCCCTAAAATGCCTTCTTCATTTTCTCAGAAATTATGTGGATTATTTAGTGTGCAGAATATGAAATTTCCCGAAAGAGATCCAGTACTCTATAAAGCATAGATAAGATGACTTCATGTTGTCTTGTACTGAAGATACCAGTGTCAGGTCTGGGATTTCTGAATCTTTTCTGGTTACAAATTTGGGTGTTGAGTAATGAACCATATTATAAGGAATAGGAAAAGGTAACTTCTTGAATGTACCATGTTTGGAGGAATAATCTGATTTAACATACATTTAACATGTTTTCATGTTTCATGAGAAAATGTTAATAACTTTATTGTGTAGATAAGAAAACTTGGGCTCAAAGAGAACAAGTATATGGCCCAAAACACGAAGCCAGTAAGGTAGCAAAGGCAGGTTTGAAGCCAGGTGCTTTTGCTCTTGTCCATGCCCTTTCCACCGTATTGCCTTTATACATCATCATTCTCAAAGCTGGGTACTGCCATGTCATGTTCTGACACTTTCATTCCCAAATGAAAATTGTAAACCATTATAAAGCTTATCAAATACTCTGCTCTAAATGGCTCTTATTTGCTCCTGATTAATTGGTGTTTTGAGGAATCTCTGCTTAAATGTTCTCTTGGGCTGTTTTCTGATCAATTAATTTAGATCAGTTAATAGATAATTTACGCCTGGCAAATGAATTCTTAACAGTACGAGACAAAATGCAAGCAAAGCAGTATAGTCTGCTGATTGTAGCCACAGTTAGATATGAGTCGCGGCTTTGAACACATCTCTAGCTTTGTAGCACATTGCCTAACCTATACGGAGTCAAAATACATTTGACCAATTTGTGGTCCTAGCATTTTTCTACACAAATAATTGTAACCTCAGCCATAAGTGGCTAGGATTTGCTATCCTGGTGGGTGTGATCAGACTGGTAGGTCCCTTCAGGATCTAGCACTGGGTGGCCCTGTTGAGTAGGCAATACGGCTGCTGTCAGCCTGCCTTATGAGGAGGTGGGAGGAGGCACCTCAGCTGGCAGGTCATTTGTAAATTAGTCATAACAATTTCTGCTGTAGATGGTTATTGTGAGGATGGGAGATGAGCTAGCCAGCTGCCCAGCCACAAGACCAACTCTCCAGAAAGGTGACTGTTACTATTTTACTGTAGTGTTGAATTACATTATTTCTTTGGTTCAAACTCTCTACGTGTCCCCTGTTTGTACCTGAAAAGTGAAAGATCTTGGAAGGAAGTATATTCTCTTAATAGTTGAATCTTCTAATATTGAATTTTTAAAAAGAACCAGTTACATGGTACAAAAATAATAGCCAGTAATAACCGCTTACTCTGTGCCTGGTATGTTTTGAGCACTTTTATGTTTATTGACTCATTTCTTCCTTACAGCCATCTTCTAAAGTGGACATTAGTATTACCTCCATTTTACAGTTGATAAAATGGATACAGAGTTTAAGTAACTTGCCCAAGGTCACATGGCTGGTAAGTGGCAAAGCCAGATTTGAACCCAAGCAGTTTATGCCAGAATCCACGCTTCACTACTACCCTAAATGTAGCCAGATTCAGTAATCTTGTTGTTCTGATCTGTGCCCTTTTGTGTATGTTTAAGAAAATCGTTCTCTATTTTCCAATACTGCCTTCTAAAAGGTTTAAAATTTGCTTTTCACATTTGCAATTTAGTTGTTTGGAGTGAGATAGGAATCTAATTTTTAATTGTTATATGTTGAAGGGCTTTGGTTCATAGCTAACCTGTAATTCTGTAGGTCAATGTATCTTCCTTTCTTCTATCTTTCCCTCCACTCCCCTGTTGGAATTTCTCCTCTTTCTTCTCTCCTTCCTTTTTGAGGACAGTGCCTGCCAAAATTGGGAGTAGTGACTGAGTAATCCAGTGACTCATGGTTTCAGATGTTAAACTACTCTCCCACTGAAGCTGTAGGTTAGTTTTCTTTGGAAGCTCAAGACAGTGGTTCTGTCAGCTGGATTCTTGCAGGGGAACCATGCATTGGAAGGACATAGCCCAGGTAGGAGAGAAGTCAGATTAAAGACAATATGGTTTATTTCTTTAGTTACTGTGTAGAGAAATAAGATCACATCAAACTGTGGTCATTTGTAAATAATTGTTATTGGTGGTTTTTTTTTTTCAATTTTAGAGATATAATCAAACCTTGATTCTAGTCTCAAAACCATCTTTTCACCAGTATGATCCATTTTTATCCTCCAAGAGTAATAATTAAATTTGATTTCCAGATCTATACTTCTTTAGACAACAGATTGCATGTAAGTTGATATTCAAATTAATAACAAAGAATCTAAGTAAACTAGACAATCCAGGCATATTTAAGCTTAAGCTGGCAATATTGGAGCTAATAGTATTTCACATCTCTTTCCTTTTATACTGTGGTAGATTTTGAGCTATTAAACATAAATAAACAGTCAGAGTCATGTTACATACTGTAGTTATGGCATCTGAAATCCCATTCAGAAAGAAAATCACATAGTGGGAACCCTGTACAACAAGAGAGTGAACGTAACGCACTGAAGAGAGTGGGTTTCCAGGAGCTCTTGTTACAACTCTTGGCAACTTGACTATCTGGAACTCTGACTCATCCTCCCTTTCTGCCTTCCTCGGGCCCTTGCACTGCTTGTTAACATGTACTTAAAGATGAATGGGGCAGATGGAGGATGTGATGCAAAAGAGTTGCTGTGCTAGTCCCTAACTATTCTGGATATTCTTTTGTATTAGTGGAGCATAATATCATCCTCTTACTCATTTTGGTTTTAAATTACCTTTTGATTTTACTTAAATGCACAATATTTCTTATGTGTTCATCTAGAAAGAAATATTGTTTTTATTCACATCAATAGTAATATATTGAATCCAATAATGAACTAAATGTGTTTTAGAGTTAGAGATCAGCATGATTTCTGCTCAGATGGAAAACTGAGGAGATACAACCAAGATGAAAATAAGAGAATGCATCTCTAGACTGACAAGTTAATTATTAGCATTTCATAAATATTTCAGAATTGGTGTATTACTGTCATCACAAAAATGTAATTCAACTTTTTTTAATATGAGGGTAACCTATATCTAGCAAATTGTTGCTGGTGACAGATTAGGGACTGTAAGCAAGGAAAAGAGTGTGCTCTTAACCGCCAGGATGGTAAGTGTGTGATTAGACATCCTTACTGGGAACTTTTATTACCCTGAGATGGTTATTTTATTATTTATTTCTGTTACTGCTCGACAGAGAGTTTCTAAAGCCTTTTGGCATAAGCCCTACTCTAATTTACCACCACGAGCCACCAGGGGCGCCTTCTTGAATGTTTTTTTTTCCCTCCTGAGTTAGGAAA
This sequence comes from Rhinolophus sinicus, assembly GCF_036562045.2. Lineage (NCBI taxonomy): Eukaryota > Metazoa > Chordata > Mammalia > Chiroptera > Rhinolophidae > Rhinolophus > Rhinolophus sinicus. The sequence continues at coordinate 40,756,319 of NC_133759.1, forward strand.
ACTAACCTCTTTCCAGCTTTGGCTAACGGCTTTGAAATGTAATACCCTGTTTGACTTAGCCGGACAGTCAGTTCTAATGCGTCTTTTGGAGCAAAAATTAATATAATAAAATTAATATATTATATAAGACCCGATCTTATGTAAGACCTGGTCTTATTTTAATATATTATATCATTATATTAATATATTATATTTATTATACTATACTATATTATATTATATATTATATAAGACCCAGTCTTATATCATAGTAAAATAAGACCCGGTCTTATATTAATTTTTGCTCCAAAAGACGCATTAGAGCTGATTGTCTGGCTAGGTCTTATTTTGGGGGAAACATGGTCGTTTAAGTTTTAAAATTTGAGCAGCTTGTCTTTTTCTTCAAGTCTTTTAAATCGTTGCTCACTCATATGAAAGGAAAAGTCATTGTCTATGTTTTAGAGTCCATTGCCTAATAAAAATTGTTTATTAGATAGAACTCACAAAATTTGAGCTCTAAAAGGCCTGAACTTTGTCACTGACTTGTTCTTACTGCCCCTTTCAAGTCTTCATGTTATCTTTCCCAAGTTTATCAGTTACTTGTGATGTGGGATTTTAACTCTCAAGAGTGTACCATGTTCATCCCTGTCCCTTTTAGCAGTGCCTTCCCATCTTACCTCCACCTGTCTCCAGCTACCAATGAGTGTCCCGGTTAGAATAGAAAGAATGATCCCATCACCCCTGACATGCTTTGGGAAAAAAACACTGATAAAAATTGAATTTTTTAACCTAGACAGTAAAATATCTATTCGTCCCTGCTTTTTCGGGTGACCATAATCTGGATTGGAATTACAGCGACGTCTTAATACTAAAATGATAATAATAATTAAATTGAAATGCAGATATACCTTGTTTTTCACAGATATGCTTCTAAACAAAAGTATGTGCGCAAAATGTGAATTCATGCTTTAAACCCACTAGAGGAGCTTTGTTATTTAAAGAAATACTATACTAAATCCTCTAGCAAAGGAAAACTACCCCACTTTACATTTTTGTGCAAATCTTTTCATATGTGTTTTGCTTAAAGCCAAGTATACTTCCTTAAATGAGGACAATATACAAGAGGGAGACAGGGCGTGGACAGGACAGAAGGAATTAGGTCAGCTCTCTGTACTAAGGTCTGAGTCGAGGTCAATTTTCAGTACGTTGTGGCCCATTGATTCTGGAGCAGTAGTCTCCTTGGGCTCCTTCTAACATCCACCTCTTGCTTTTGCGCTAGATCGAGCGGTTGGAAGTAAGCAGCCTCGCCCAGACATCCAGTGCAGTGGCCTCCAGCACCGATGGCAGCATCCACACAGACTCTGTGGATGGGACCCCAGACCCTCAGCGCACCAAGGCTGCTATTGCTCACCTGCAGCAGAAGATCCTGAAGCTCACAGAACAGATCAAGATTGCACAGACAGCCCGGGACGACAATGTTGCCGAGTACTTGAAGCTTGCCAACAGTGCAGACAAGCAGCAGGCCGCCCGCATCAAGCAGGTCTTTGAGAAGAAGAACCAGAAATCTGCCCAAACTATCCTCCAGCTACAGAAGAAACTTGAGCACTATCACAGGAAGCTTCGAGAGGTGGAGCAGAATGGGATCCCCCGGCAGCCAAAGGATGTCTTCAGGGACATGCACCAAGGTCTGAAGGACGTGGGAGCCAAGGTGACTGGCTTCAGTGAGGGCGTGGTGGACAGTGTCAAAGGGGGACTCTCCAGCTTCTCCCAGGCCACCCATTCAGCCGCAGGCGCCGTGGTCTCAAAGCCCAGAGAGATCGCCTCACTAATTCGGAATAAATTTGGCAGTGCAGACAACATACCTAACCTGAAGGACTCTTTAGAGGAAGGGCCCGTGGATGATGCAGGGAAGGCTTTGGGGGTGATTTCAAACTTTCAGTCAAGCCCAAAATATGGTAGCGAGGAAGATTGTTCCAGTGCCACTTCAGGCTCCGTGGGAGCCAACAGCACCACTGGAGGCATTGCTGTAGGAGCGTCCAGCTCCAAAACCAACACCCTGGACATGCAGAGCTCAGGATTTGATGCACTATTACACGAGATCCAAGAGATCCGGGAAACCCAGGCCCGACTAGAGGAATCTTTTGAGACCCTCAAGGAACATTATCAGAGGGACTATTCACTAATAATGCAGGCCTTACAGGAAGAGCGGTATAGGTAAGTCATGTGGAATTAAAATGCTAAATTATTTATGTTTGGGGTTCGCCTCCCTTTGGATATGGGGGAGTGGCTTTTAAAGATTTTGTAGAATGTCTTTCTCTGGAATGTCCAGAGCACTTGAGATATGTCATATGACATCTGCATGAGTTCCTATCATAGAGTGCAAAAGACAGGCCCAGCGAAGTTAAATGACTCCCAAGGTCACATACTAATGAAGTGTTGTAGTCACATAGCTCTCCAGTCTTCCATTCCAGTTTAGTACTTTAAAATGAAGCCCAAGCATTCTAAGCATTCCACCTATTTATTTGTAATCACAGATTCACAAGTCATTGCTACCTATAGCTATACTACATTGAATTCAAAAGATCTATTATAACCCTCTAAACTCTGTAGAAATCAAAGATACAGCCCAGCCAAAACGTAAGGAACCCTGTAGATATTTGGCCTTAAACACGCTATCTGGGCAGTTGATGTAGAAAGATTAGACTGGAAATAAATCCAGATAAACATGTCTATTACCTTTATTATGAATTGGCAACATTTGAATGGGAGTGGATTTAAATGTGACATGGTTATACAGTAGTTAGAGGATTCTCAAAAGGCTAAAGGCTTTGAGTGGTCATCTGTACTAAGGTAGAAGCTAATATCTTTTTTGTGTTTCATATACTCCATGTTCATATTAGACCACTCTCAGTTGATCTCCTTCTGTGTGTGTCTTTTCCCCTTGTTTCAGTCGCACACAGGGAGAGCTAGTATCTCCCGTGGAGTACTCATTGAGATCCAAACTGTGTTAGCCAGAGACAGGCTCCTCACTGGCACGGATTAAGGGCTAGTCTTATGGGAGCCAGAGGTCGGGTTAGGTCTTAAAAGGTGTGGGTTCTGGTCTGGTTCCAATTGCAATACTTCTATGATATCAATGGTTGAACAGACAGTCTTTTAAGGTCCCTTCCATCTCTTTTTTTAAAAAGTGATTCTTTTTTAGAGTTTGCTTTTGTGAGATAATCTCAGGGCCCAAAATAAATTATTCACGTATATCAATAAGCTCTGAGAGGAGTTACAGCAGCAAGCTCTTTTCATGTGGTGAAAATGCTAATCAGTAATTCCGCCCTGCCTCTGCATGCTTCTGTCCTTCAATTCTAACTTAAGACTTTCCAGGAGGAAAAAAGAAAAGTGAGTGTGGGAGAGAGAAGTGAAGTTCCAAAAGCAATTACATTACTATTCTTCTTTCAGTGTTTTATATATTCTTTAATATACTTCGAAGACAATATCTAATGCAGTGAACAATCTAACAAAGATTCAAATGGACTCCAAAAATAAAACACCTGGTCCTTTGTACCATCTTACACCTAACTCCCAAGTTCAAATTCTAGTTCTGCCACTTACTCATCTTGAAGTTCCTGAACTTCTCTAAATCTTGGTTCCCACATCTCTAACAGGAATAATAATAGTCCTTCCTAAGGTTACTGTGACATTTAAATGAAGTAATTTATGTAGAGCACAGAGCACATATGTGCCTGGCCCTCTAAGTGCTTGATTGATGTTAGATAGCAGCTGCTACTGTTGCTATTAAAATACACCCCTCTAAACACGGAGACCTGGGCGTTCCACAGTCAGTTGCTCAAAAAAACACAACTGCCTGCTTTGACCCCTAAATGGATAGCAAAACATCATATGAATTCTTCCAGAGTTTACAATTCATGTAGAGTTTATTATGTCTTCAAGTCAGATATAGATCAGTGTGAGACCATCAGAGGGAAAACAGGTCTCCCAAGGCCAACCTTTGTATCCACTTAAAATCATTCAGAGACTGGCCAGAACTGGCTCCTCCTTATCACCTCATTAGAAGAATCAAGTCCAAGCCACTTACAAGCTAATGAGAAGTGCATTTCTTTCGTTGTACTTTGGGTTCTCTGTAGTAGGTATGGAATGAAGAGAGAATAAAGAAAACCTTTGAATTTTCAAAAACAGAGATAAAACCTGGGGGGCAAGGGAAAACATAATATATAACATGTAATCTGTTTTTTGTTAAAACAGAATTTTGAAGAAAGAAAGCCTTTTTCCCCCTCAAGAAAGGCAGTGGGAAAGTCACAACTATTTTACTAAACTATTTTGTTGCACCAATATTTCCAAGTATAGAGCAGCTAGATTTCTCCTTTGTTACATATGTCTTTACATAGTAAATCTATTTAATTTTTGTTGGTCTTTGAACTGTTTCACATAAGTGAAAATTTCCCCACAGATTGAATCTTACTCTTTTAGGCACTAAAACTTTTTACGTTTTAAGAATTTTCGGAGGGTTTATCTTGTTTTAACAGAGTAGTACACTGAACCTAACTTGATTAGAAATAGTTTAAAACGGTAGTGTTCTAACTGAGAGTGATACTTTCAGGTCAGTGGGTATGTAAGGATACCCACGTACTTTACAGTAAATGATCCTAGACAGCTTGCTTTTTAAAGTTCTTTTGTCTGCTTTTTATGGCTCCTTTTTTTTCTCCTTTCCATATCTCCTTCACACTGTTAATAAGCTGCCTGCAGAAAGCCTCTCTTTACTAATTTCTGTATCTACTCTCTTTTAGGCTTGGCGTTTCGCGTAGGGAGGAAGTGGGCTAGGGTTGGACTTGAGGGACCCTTCTCTGACCAAGAACCAATTAGTGCGTACATGATGGCTGCTTTAGCTACAGTCCTGGTTATTTCCTCTGCGTTGGTTTAATTTAGTATTATCTCCGTTGACAGAGGGAGGCCCTCACTGTGTTTCGCTTGTTACTGAAATGATACGGAGGACACCACCACTCACAGCATTTACCAAACTCCTGTGATGTGCATAAAGCCGGGTGCCTTACATATATTTGCAAATCCTCACAGTAGCCTGGCAGGTAGATTATATTATCCTTACTTTACAGTTTAAGGAAATTAAGACCTAGTGGGTTCTAAAATTTGCCAAAGGTACCTCAGTAAGTGGTAAAGCCAGGAATCAAACCCAGTTTTATCTGACTCCAAAGCCAGTGTTCTTTTCATACCAGGACAGGTTTTTCTTCCCCAAGCTCAACCCTGAAATCTATGTGGTTGAAAGACTATATGACATCTCTAAGACGCCTTAACTGCATTGGCGGTGGGTGTCGGGCCTTTTCCAGGTCAAAGCATGTGTTTCACTAAAAGTTGAGTCACTATTTTTATAAACATATTTTATAAAATTCCGTGAATGCACAAGCTCTGGAAAGCTTTCTCAAGCAAGTACAACAGTGTATGTAAGCAATAGGGGAAAACTACTTAAGGAAACCCCCATTCCCATTTTTATTTCCCACTTTTCAGATTCCCTTCTCAATCATGAGAAGGGAATCCTTATCACCTCATTAGAAGGTCATGTCACCCCAGTTGAGTAACACGAGGTCAAGATTTTTGCCCAAGACCATCTCCTTACGCTGGAATAAGCAGAAGCATTCAGGAGCCTGTGGAGCGCACGCTCTCTTCACCACGTAATTGTGCCGGGACTGAATAGTACTTCTTCAGCTCCCATATGCACTTAGCTCCAAAGCCATGGTCGCAGAGCTGGGATCTGAGCTCCGCCCCAACGTTTGACTAGGAGTTTAGACTTTGCGCTTTACATTGAGCCTTCGGATATGAGTGAGATCGTATATTTTGGGAAAGTAGGAGGCAAGGTTCAGAATTTTTTTTAGTGATGAGATCTGTACTGACTTCAAATTCTTCTTGTCCTGCTCGTTTCTTCATCCCATTAAAGGATTATTGCAGCTTTGTTAGTGGCAATGGGGTTCGCTTAGTACTTCAGAGATAGAGGGGCCCCTTAGATACCTAGTTTAATCTTGTTCTACAAACAAGTACACTGAGGCCCAGAAAGACAAAGTAACTTTTGCCAGGTCACACAGTAAAATGATTTAACCTGTATTTAATTTGCTGCTTAAAAACTAGAAAATGACTCCTGTTCCCATAGTGAGTATAATGTATTCATGAGTTTCTGTAGGATAAAGTTCAGCCGTGCAAAATGCATTGAAATTAGGAGACAACTAGGAAAACAATTCATTGCCAGTATTGTAAGTTCCCTTTGTCATTTCCCCCTGGGTGGTCTGGCCCAGGGTCTGACTCAGCTACTGCCGTGGACAGCAGTGTCGTGTAGGGCCGGCTGGAAACCCGCCTGGTGCTGATGAGCAGTAGTGCCACTCGGAAAGCTTCTATTTTAAGGGCATTACTGTCCTTTGGAAATTGGCTTCTGAGATTGTATTAAGCCCTGACATATTTTAAATTGAACTGAGTCATAAGAGCAAAAATACAGAAGGAGGCAGTCGTCATGAGCAGTCATCACATGAAGTAGAACAGTCAGTAACAAGGTAACCCCTTAGCACAGGCCATTGGCATTCTAACTAAACAAACTGTTGTTTAAATATTTGACTGTCACTGGACGTAAGATAGATATATGGTCAGATATAGCTGTTTTAGCCCCTTTACCAGGTGTTAGCTCTGATTGTCATCTGTAAATTGATCAGAGAATCTCCAGTGGATATGTAGACTAAGTTTGGCAAACAAGATAGAAAAACAAATTGAAAATATTGGATCAGATTAGCTCTTTGTTTATGAGAGAAAAAAGCCCAATTAGAGAATCTCTTAGGAAGGGTAAGACCTTCCATAAAAGAGATTTTTCAGATGAGCTCCTCCCAGTTTAGCCACTGAAGAGGTAAGTAATGGAGGGAATATGAGAAGGAAGGAGAGAGGAAGCTTGGAGGGGGGAACAGAAGGAGAGAAAATAAATGACTTCATTCATGAATTGAGGTCAGACAAGCCTAATTTTGCTCGTCAGTTCTGACACTAGCTGTGTGACCTTACGTAACTCATCTGAGCCTCAGTTTCCTCTATAAAGACAAGGTAATGATTTCTGTTGTACAGGTTTGTTGTGATTATTAAATGAGGTAATGTTTGTGGAAGCACCTCCTGTGGTCTGGGGTGTGTCAGGACGTTAGAAAGCTGTCATTACCGAGTTCCCCAAAGCCCCTCCAGCTTTGATTTCATCCCTATCTGCTCTAGGCATCTGCTGCTCCTTGTCTTTAAGATAATGCACTGCCCTGAAGGTTTGGGGGACTGTACTTGTTCCTTTTCAACGGAAGGCTAGTTCAGTGTCCTGAGCGTCTTTTCGGGCTTCAACACAAATAAGGTAACAGAAGGTGAGGCAAACTCCACTTTCCCCAATTCAGCCAAGAATGTAGTCAAGCTGCCTCGCATGTCAGAGATCCCCCCACCCCACCTATGTCTCTCTATTCTGGCCAAATACTGGCAGAAGCTGCCTCAGGTCCCTGGCAAGCATTTGGGAAACAGTACAGTCGTCGGCTCCCATAGCTGCCTGTCTGTGTCAGCCCAGGGACCTCGTTCTTCCTGTTTCTCTCAGTACCTGCTCTACAAGATTCTTCAGCCATCCTGTCCTAGTGACCTATTGCCCAACTAGGGAGGCACAACTGGCTCTCAGAGATGACTCCAAGCTTTTGACCACACCCAAAGAGGGGTGCATGAGGTGAAGCATTCCCAGCCCGTACACTCACCCAGTTTCTCATTGGTCAGGAATTTGACCCAAAAGAGCCCTGACTTATCTTTGATCTAGGAAGGTGACTACTGTTTTGACTAATTCAGTGGATGAAACACTTTTCCAAAATCACTATTCGTTTATGAATTGTTCACCTACAACAAAATCTGGATGTGCTGTAGTACTTTGTAGGTAGAGCAGATTTTGCTCCCGGGGTTGGGGGAGGAAGTTCACCTGCCCAAATATGATGTCACCTCCTTTTTAAAAAAAAGGATCTTACAACGTTAAGGCTTTCTGTTTGCTAATAGTTATGCTCAAACCAAATTTAGGTGTCTATGTTCCCTTTGAGTTGTAATGATTTACAAAGGACCTTTGAGTCGAAAAGTCTCGGAATGAGATGATTAATCTCATGCTACTTTGTGTTCCAGATGGAGTCACATGAAAAGCATGTGCCAGTCAAAGTCATATATAGTATTATCCAGGACCCCCGTCCCCCCAGAGAGCTTTAATTAGTGTTAGATGAAGGGATTAAAAGTCCCTACAGGGCGTTCTTGGTTTTAAGGAATCCTATAAAAAAGACTGTATGAAATGACCTTCCCTTCCCCCCCAGTCTTTGGTTTGGTGTTAATATTTAATGACAAAACAGAGGTGTTCTGTCTGTGGATTCCCTAGGCATCTGGCTTCTCGCTTCAGGATTCAGACTGGAAGTAAACGCTAGCCAGTAAATTAAGCGAAAGAGATTACAATATTAATAATGGGAGTAGTGGGAAGTCAGTGGGAACTGGAGTATAGGTGTTTTCTTCCCTTTGTTCTCCAGTTTTTGCATTTGAATAGTACAGGAGAAAGGTTTTTTAAAAGACAACAACAAAAAATCTAAAAACAAGGTACAAACCAAGTGGTTCAGATCCTAACTACACTTCGCTAACTAACAGGAAAGTTACTGCATCTTCCTCAGCTTCCCATTTCTTAATTATAAATTGAAGGTACCTCCCAGGAAGGAAGGAGGTGAGAATTAATGTAGATATGTCCTCATGAATCTGAGTTCCTTCCTCGGAGGCAGACGCGACTCATAAAAATATGGGGGAGGGCACTTATAATTGTTCTTGTTATTAGTGGTGCTAGTGTTTTGATGCTTATGGTGATTAAGTAGATTAGCTTGAACCCTAAATTCCTCCCCTACATGCACTCCTCCACCCAAAATAACACCACATCATTTTTTACGGGGTTCTTTGTGGTAGCCTGTTTTTAGACCATAATTTCACATGTGTGTTAAGCCACTTAGAGGCTGATGGCACTGAAAAAATGTTTGGTGGAATTGCTAAGCGTGATCAGTTTGTGAGGTTGTGGAAAGAGCTGAGGAACAAACCTCCATAACCGGGGTAAACAGATTAAGAAAAGTGTTTTAATAATGACAGAGCAGTAACGTTCTTTCAAGGTACTGAGGCGACCCAGAAGATCTGCATTCCAAGACACCAGGGCATCTTGCCAACTTCTTTGTTCATCACATTTTGCAAAAGCCTCAAAGTTTATGGCTTTATCAGTTTCCTCCCTGATGTTTCCTGCAGATTGGTGGTGCTTACCAAACATAACTATTTGTGTAAGTGTAAGAGGATTTCAGTTACACAATAACAGCTGCAACTTTTGTTCTTTCAGAAAGTCATCATTCTCCAGGTAATTCTTATTACTTGAAGAGGTAAACAAATGCTCGTAGTTATTAATGAATTACTGGGGCTGTTGCAGCTGGACCCATTGTGGGTCTTGCTTCACCCCTGAGTTCTGCAGCTTATGAGCAGGAACTGGGACTCAAACCCAATGTTCCTGGCTATAACACCGATAGTCATTTTTTCCCTTTTTTTTTTTACTTTCAAACACACTGCAAACTTGAAAAAAATTGTACAGTGTATGCCCATATACTTACCTCTTAGATTCTACATTTTACTATGTTGTTTTATCACATATCTTTCCATCTACCCATCCCTATTCTGTTTCATTTTTTAATGCATTTCGAAGTAAATTGCAGACATCCCTAATCTTTTTGAACAGCTTTATTGAGACATAATTCATATGCAATACATTTCACCCATTTAAATCATACAAATCAGTGGTTTTTAGTATATTCACAGATATATGCAACCATCACCATATTCACTGTTAGGACATTTTCATCAACCTCCAATCTTCCCAGCCCTGTCCCAGCCCCTAGGCAACCATTTATCTTTCTGTCTCTGTAGATTTCCCTATTCTGAACATTTCATATATGTGGACTCATACAATTTGGGGTCCTTTCTGACTGGTATCTTTTACTAGCCGAGTATTTTCAAAGCTCAGCCATGTTATAGCATGTGTCATTCATGTCTTTTTCTTTCCAAATAATATTCCATTGTATGAACACACCGCATTTTGTTGATCCATTCATCAGTTGATGGGCATTGAGTTGTTTCCGCTCTTTTGCTGTTGTGAACATTCATGTACAAGTTTTTGTGTGGAAATAAGTTTTCATTTCTCTTTGGTGTATGGTAGGTAATTCTATGGTTAGCTTTTTGAGGAACTGCCAAACTGTTTTTCAAAGCAGTTGCACCATATTACGTGTCCACCAACAATACACCAAGGTTTGAATTTCCTCACATCTTTACCAACACTTGTTATTATCTCCTTTTTTATTGTAGGTCCATAATCTTTTTTTTTAATTAAATATTACTTAATAGTGGCTGGAACAATACCAGTATACCAGTGTGGCTAAGAATCTTTTTTTTTTTTTTTTAAGATTTTATTGGGGAAGGGAAACTGTGTTTCTCCAGGGCCCATCAACTCCAAGTCAAGTCGTGGTCCTTCAATCTAGCTGTGGAGGGCGCAGCTCAGCTCCAAGTCCAGTCACCATTTTCAATCTTTTGTTGCAGGGGGCGCACCCCTCCATCCCATGCGGGAGTCAAACCGGCAACCTTGTTGGTAAGAGCACGCCCTCTAACCAACTGAGCTATTCTGCCCCTCGGCAGCTCAGCTCAAGGTGCCATATTCAATCTTAGTTGCAGAGGGCGCAGCTCACTGGCCCATGTAGGAATTGAACCGGCAACCCTGTTGCCCAGAGCTTGCACTTTAACCAACTGAGCCATCGGCCGCCCCAGGTCCATAATCTTTTTATTACACGCCTCCTCCCACTGACTCTACCTTGACATCAAAATCTAAACCATCGTATCAGTGCAGTATTGTCCAACTCCCTTTGTAGTTAAGTGATTTGGATCAACTATAGATCTGACTCTTACGCATACAAGGAGTTAGCTTCTCTGGGCTTCTTGCGTAGTTTCAAAATGGTGTCACAGTGTAGAGATTAACAATTTGGGTTTTAAAGTCAAACAACCTAGATTCAGATTTTTGCTGTGTGCCTTGGGCAAGTCACTTTACCTCTCTGAGCTTCAGTTTCCTCATCTGTAAAGTGCAGACAATACCGACTACCTCCTTGCGGTTGTGGAAATGAATTTGCATGGTAGGCATTGAATAAATGGTAGCTCTGCTGCTGCTGCTGTTACTTTTTAATCTGTTCTAATTTGAGCCATGTTTAACATCAAATAAGATTCCCCAACAGTCCTGAAAGACTATACACTTTGTAGGCCAAGAGGTTGGGGCAGTAGCCTGTGGAAGCCAAAGATGTCACCTGGGTCTGCTGTCATTAGCATGCAGTCCGGTTGCGACCACCCTGCCACCAACATCAATCTTTAGCTTAGGAGAGTTCTTTGCTGCCAGACCCAGCCTTTCCCTTAACCCAAGGGACTGACATATTGGGACACATTCTTGAAAATGCCTCTCTAGTGAGGAGAGCGAATGATAAAAATCACCAAACACTAAAAGCACCACAAAACAGTGGACTTAAATTCATAAAAACACAATATATTACCATAATATTGAGGCATTTGGTAGAAAATCAATTCCAGAGGTGGCAGCTGTTTCCGAGCACATGCCCTGGGCAGCAGATGATTGAAAAGGTAGAATCACAGATAATATCTGCCTTAGTTACAGACAAAAGGAGGAAACACTTTCTGATCACTCTGTTCAGTCATTTTAGTAACAGTTTCATCACGAAAGAAAGCAGTACAGATTCCTATCAAAGATAAAGGAGAACGAAATTGGATTCAGTAACATAGTTAAAAGGATCAGACTGTGCCTTTTAAAAAGAAAATCCTTGTTTCTTAGAGAAGGAATGAAGTTTAAGGATCTAGTTATTTATCACATAATTATTGGAAGGGAGAATGTTGGTAATGCTGCAACATAAAAATTACCTTAAACTTCCATGTATTTCTTAAAAGTTTTGTGTACTATAGATGTTAAAAACAAGGGGAAGGGGAGGACAGTTTTAAATGTTTGAGTTCTAGCGTTTCTATTTTTTTTAATACAAAGCCCTCGGAGGCTCGTGTGCTAGCGTTAGGTGTGTGCTCGCCGAGTGGGGCTCTGGTTGCATCTTCTGTTGGGATGAGCCCTCTGTCTGACAGAGAGGCTTCCATTCTAGTCACCGTAAGGTGGGGACGTGTTTATTCTTTCCTTTCTAGTCTTTCTCCTACCTGTGTAGCTAGCTCTGCTTGACTCCTGGGTCTCCACACACAGCCTCTCCCGCTCTGCCCTCCTCACCTCTACCTGATAACCCATTTTCCTAACACTGTTCCTCATGTCACCCTCTCCCCTCAGCAGTCTGCTTTGAGCCCGTGTATTGTCTATTCCAGAACCTCCACTCCCCTGTCTACCTTTTAAGACCAGATTTCCTTTTTTCGCCCTCCAACCTAGAGCCACCATTTCACTTATCCTGTACATTCCTACCTCCTGCCCTTTACCCATGTTCTTTTCCACCTGGAATCTCTGATCTCATCCTTTAAACTTGTTCCAATCCTGATGGTCCTTAGATGCCCTGCCCAGGTTCCATCTTTATGTAAACTTTCTTATATGTAGTCCTAGGTGCGAGAGATACAAGGTAATTAAAATGAATTAAAATCCCTGCTCCCAGAGAATCTCATCTCCCTTCTTTTTCCCTCTTTTTTACTTAGTTACAGCCACACTGGCCTACTTTCTGTCCTTGAAACCTGCCAAGCTAGTTCCCATCTTGAGAACTTCGTGCTCGCTATTCCTTGTGCTCTGAGATGCCCCTCCATCTTCCCCAGGCTGGTTCATGTCATCCTTCAAGTTCCAGCTCTCTTTGTTGAAGAGCGTTGAACAGGGACGAGGCCTTACCTGACAATTCCAGCTTAACCAGCCTCCGGGCACTCTGCTGTACACCCCTAGGGGTCTTATTTGCTTTACTTACCCACATCTGCAGTCATCTTGTTTTTTCTGCCTCCTTCCTCCTCTCCCCCACCTCCCACTTTAGAACGTAAACTCCTGAGGACAAGGTTTTCCTGTTTATTTATCATAGTTTCCTAGTATTTTGAACATATCAGGCACACAGCAGGCTTTCAGTAAATATTTGTGGACTGAGATGTCCCAGACCCTGTGCTTCGCCATGGGAATGATGGGCTGTGATCATGAACACCCAGGTGAGTGACCTGTCCAGTGTCAGAATAAGCTACTGGTGACTGCTGGGTCACTTTCCATTTACATGCTGTTTATCTTTTGATGAGACCTGCTAAAGTATACTCCAGTTTTTGCCTCTCCCATATGCTACTCAGAACAGAGTAAGAACTGCCTCATTTATTATTCAGGTTTGCTCAAAGCTAACTGTGGCTGCTTGCATCACTGCAAATACTATGTGTTGAAAAGAGTGTGGAAGAGCCACGTTGCTGCTACGATATGGCCCTGTGATCAGCTCTCCATTCCAGAGACACGCTGTAGCCACCAGCATGCCCTCTTAGCCCCGGCCACTCCGTTTCTTTGTGCTTTTGTTTTCTTCCTTTGCAGAAGGAGTTTTGGGGATTGGATGTGAGTAATACCAGGAAAAATACAGAATGCCTACAATTTTAACTTTTCCCCCTTCTTAGATGTGAACGATTAGAAGAACAACTAAATGACCTAACAGAGCTCCATCAGAATGAAATCTTGAACTTGAAACAGGAATTGGCCAGCATGGAAGAGAAAATTGCATATCAGTCCTATGAACGGGCCCGGGACATCCAGGTTAGTATGAAGGATCGGGTGTAAAAACAAAATATTAACAGAAAATAGAATGGTGGTTGCCTGGGGCTGGGGAGTTGGGGGGATTATTGCTTAATGGATACAGTTTCAGTTTTACAAGAGGAAAAGAGCTATGAGACGGATGGTAGTGATGATTGCACAACAGTATGAATGTATTTCATACCACTGAACTGTACACTTAAAAATGGTTAAAATGATAAATTTTATGTTATGTATTTTACCACAATAAAGAAAAAGGAGGGCGGATGGGTAGCTCAGTTGGTTGGAATGCATCCTCTCAACCACAAGTTGCCGGTTCGACTCCGGCAAGGGATGGTGGGCAGCACCCCCTGCAACTAGCAATGGCAACTGGACCTGGAGCGGAGCTGCGCCCTCCACAACTAAGTCTGAAAGGACAAACAATTTGACTTGGAAAAAGTCCTGAAAGTCACACTGTTCCCCCAATAAAGTCCTGTTCCCCTTCCCCAATTAAAAAAAAAATCTTTAAAAGAGAAAAAGGAATGAAGTACTGATACATTCTATATAACATGTATGAATCTGGAAAACATGCTCAGTGAAAGAAACCACTCACAAAATGTCATATATTGTATGATTCCATTTATATGAAGTGTCTAGAATAAGCGAATCTATGGAGACAGAAAGTAGGTTGCCAGTGGGTGTGAGAAGAGGTAGTAGGGAGTAATAGCTAAGGGGTAGGGGGCTTCTTTTTCGGGTGACAAGAATGTTCTGGAATTTTGATAGTAGTGATGGTTGCACAACATTGTGAATTTACTAAATGTCACTGAATTGTACACTTTAAAATGGTAAGTTTTATGTTACGTGTATTTTACCACAATGAAAAGAAGTTTAGAAAAAGAAGATGGGAAGGATAGCGTATCAAAAGAAGTGAATACCAATTGTAATTCACCTGCTCTTCAAGTGAGGTGCATTTCTCAAATATCTATCCCATTTGGAGGCGGTATGTTTGCTTGCAATCTTGGGAAATGTTTGTCAGAATCACAGTGGTCTCAGTCTACGGAAAACCACATGCATCACCTCTGTTAGTTCCTGCTTCAAATCTGCTCTGACAAGTCTCATGGCTGTCTCGTCTATATCTTCTCCTTCTATAGCAAAGGGGGCTTTTGTCCTAGCTTCCAAATCCAAACCTTTTACAGGCATATTGCCAGGTAGCTTGTGAGAAATACAAGAGACAGTAATATTTAGAGGGCTGGTGGCCCTCTAGTTTGTTCTGTGGGAAAATAGAATATTTAACTTTTTCTCATTCCAATTGGGAGGTGTTTCTAAGGGAACAGTTGATGGTTTCATATGAAGGCATCTTGAAATTAGTCTTAGAGAAGGGAAGCAGTCCAGGAAAGCTGTATTACAGTAGCCTAAAAGAATCGAGAATGTCTACATCAGTTGCCCAGCTGCCATCTTCTCCAGGCCCCTGAATTCTGTTTTAGTTTTTTTTCCCCAAGATCATAGTGAGCTGAGAAGTATCCGTTGTCTGTCCATTCTCTAGCTAGCTTCAGTCTAAAGTTGCCTGTCCTTCACTTCAAATCCTAGGAAACCAGGACCCACTGAAACCAAGACAAGAAAAACCCAGGGCTTGAATTTTGGAGGGTATCTGGCCATAGCTAAGGAAATAGGTTATGGCCTCTGAGTGTTACAGTGAATTTCACACAAACTCACGGGTGAAGGTCATGGTCTTGAAGGGAGCCAATCACTTGTAATGTTTGGTTATATTTGGGCATAATGTCCTCTTTACAGAGATCAACCTTAAAAAGAGGAGCATGCTTAAAAAGAGAGCAGGGAGCCCTTTACACTGACGTGTCAGGGATTCACTCGCCTTGAAAAGCACCAGGCAGTGTGTGTGAGGATGTCCAAAGGATACTCACCTCTCCATTGTTACAGTGGAATAGTGGGAGCTGAATCTCTCCAGTGGGGAACTGGCTGACTAAACTGTGACATTCATACTATGATGATAGTGTGTAGCAGTTAAAAAGAATGAGGTGAATCTCTATGTATTGACATACATATACAGTTCCTATAGTGTGATACTATTTATATTAAAATAGACAGTCAAAAACAATTCCGTGCATTTCCCTAGGCACACATATGTGTACACTTACACACAGGTGAAAGGATGAGCACACACCACACTGACAGTATTACTTCAAGGGCAGGGACTAGAATTGAGGAAGATATCAAGAGAGATTATGTGTCCTATTTGAAATTTTTTTAATGTTGTGCAAGTATGTGTGTCCTGTGCAACTTAATAATTTTTAAATGAAAACGAGAAACAAAATAATATATTTGAGGTTTTGTCGTCAAAATGTTCAAGACCAAACCTAACTGAGACCGCTGCTTCCTCTGTGAACTGCCCCACAGGAATGCAATGGAGGGCAGTTGAGGTGAATAATAATTACTGGAATAGTGAGTTATGCATTTGGCCTCTCACAGTCAAGACTCTAGCTTACTTGCTTGCTTGTTTGTTTGTTTGTAACAAAAATTAGATTCTATTTGAAATCATGTATCACAGAGTAGATTACTGGCCTAAAGGTTACCACACCTTCAGAAAATATTTGCAGAAAAGACAGTGGTGTGACAATGCTGATCCATCTAAGCATTCATTTTATAAAAATTAAAATGTATTGGGGTAAAATGTATTGGTTAATAGCATTATATAAATTTCAGGTTATAAATTGCCTACAACATTATAATACATCATCTGTATAATCTTATTTTGTGTGCTCACCACCAGAAGTCTAGTCTCCTTCCCTCACCTTGTATTTTACCCCCGTTACCCTATTCTTCCTCCCCCACGCCCCCTACTTTGGACAACCACCCGTTGTCTGGATCTGTGAGTGTTTGCTTGTTTGTTATATTCATTTGTTGTTTTTTGTTTTGTGTCCCACATATGAATGAAATTATATGGTTCCTATCCTTTTGCATCTGACTTTCACTTAGCATAATACTCTCAAGATCCATCCATGTTGTCATAAATGGAAATAGTTCATATTTCTTATGGCTGAGTAATATTCCATTGTATGTAGGTATCACATCTTTATCCAATCATCCGTCAAAGGATACTTGGGTTGTTTGCATGTCTTTGGTATAATAATAATACTGCAACTAACATAGGGGTACATACAGCTTTACAAATAAGTGTTTTCAAAATTTTCAGGTACATATTCCAGAAGAGGGATTGTTGGGTCAGTCCCTTAATTTTTTGAGGCACCTTGATTTTTTTGAGTAACCTCCACACTATTTTCCATAGTGGCCGACCAGTTTACTCTCCCACCAGCTGTGTACGAGGGTTTCCTTTTCTCCACATCCTTCCCAGCACTTGTTATTTCTTGTCTTACTGATAATAGCCAATTCTAATGGGTGTGAGGTTGTTACCGCTTTGTAGTTTTGATTTGCATTTCTGTTATAGCTAGTGACACTGGGCATTTTTTCGTGTATCTGTTGGCCATCTGTATTCTTTCTTGGAAAAGTGCCTATTCAGGTCTTCTGCCCATTTTTTAATCAGGTAGTTTATTTTTTTCTTGTTGAGTTTTATGAGTTCTTTGGAGTCAAGTTCACAAGCACCCCTCTGATACCCAGGTCCCTAAGATTAGTGCCTATGTTTTCTTCTATATGTCTTATTGTTTCAGGTCTTATATTCAAGCTTTTTATCTATTTTGAGTTAATTTTATGTATGGTGTCAGATAGCTGTCTAGTTTCATTCATTTGCATGCGGCTTTTAGTTGTCCTAACACCATTTATTGATGACTTTCCTTTCTCCATTGTATGTATTTGTCTCCTTTGTTGAAAATTAGTTGCATACATATGTGTGGGTTTATCTCTGGGCTCTCAATTCTGTTCCATTGGTCTGTATGTCTGTTTCTCTGCCACTACCATAGTGTTTTGATAACTGTAGCTTTGTAGTATATTTGGAAGAGTGTTATATCTCCAGCTTTGTTCTTTTTTCTCAGGATTGCTTTGGCTATTTGGTGTCTTTTTGTGGTTCCATACAAATTTGAGGATTTTTTTGGTTCTATTTTTGTGAGACATAACTCGTGGGATTTTGGTAGGGATTGCATTAAGTCTATATATTTCTTTAGGTAATGTGTTTTTTTAACAATGTTAATTGTTCCAATCCATGAACACTGAATATCTTTCCATTTCTTTGTCTCCTTCAGTTTCTTTCAACAATGTCTTGTGGTTTTCAGTGTACAGGTCCTTCACCTCTTTTAAGTTTATTCCCAGGGATTTTATCCTTCTTGTTGCGAAAGTAAATGGAATTGTTTTCTTTATTTCTGTTTCTGATACTTCGTTGCTAGTATAAAGGAGTACAACAGATTTTTGTATGTTGATTTTGTATCCTGCACCTTTACTATATCTATTGTTTCCCGTAGTTTTTTCATGGAGTCTTTAGGGTTTTCTATACAGAGAATCTTGCCAGCTCTAAATAATGACAGTTTTACTTCTTCATTCTCAATTTGGATGCCTTTTATTCCTTCCTCTTACCTGACCGCTCTAGCCAGGACTTTGAATACTGTGTTGAACAGCAGTGGTGAGAGTGGGCGTCCTGGTCTTATTCCTTCCTGATCTTAGAGGAAAAGCTTTCAGTTTTTCACAATTGAGTATATTAGCTGAGGGTTTGTCATATATGGCCTTACGTGTTGAGGCACTTTCCTTCTGTACCCATTTTATTGAGTGTCTTTATCATAAGTGGGTGTTGTATCTTGTCAGATGCTTTTCTGTATCTATGATCATAGGATCTTTATTTTTTTGTTGTTAATGTGGTGTATTGATTGATTTGCATATGTTGAACCATCCTTGCATCCCTGCAATGAACCTCACTTGATCATGATGTGTATTTTTAATGTAGCGTATTCTATTTGGTAGTATTTTGTTTAGGATTTTTGCATTTATGTTTATCAGAGACATTGGTCTGTAATTTCCTTTTGTAGTGTGTTCTTGCCTGGTTTTGATAGCAGAGTAATGTTTCCTTTTAAAACGAGTTAAGTATTCCCTCCTTTGAATTTTTTGGAAGAGTTTGAGAATTACAGGTATTGAATCTTCTTTAAATATTTGGTAGAATTCACCAGTGAAGTCATCTGGTCTTAAGCTTTTGTGTTTGGAGGAGGCTTTTGATTGCTATTTCAATTTCCTTACTAGTTATCAGTCTATTTAGGTTTTCCAGTTTTTCATGTTTCAGTGTAGGAAGGTTATATATTTCTAAGAATTTGTCCATTTCTTCTAGGTTATTGAATTTGATGGCATATAGCCTTTCATAGTATTCTTGTATAATCCTTTGTATTTCTGTAGTGTCCATTGTAACTTCTCTTTCATTTCTGATTTTATTTATTTGAGTCTTGTCTCTTATTTCCTTAGTGAATCTTGCCAGAGGTTTGTCAATTTTATTTCCTTTCAAAGAACCAGCTCTTTATTTTATTAATTTTTTCTCCTATTTCCTTTATTTATAATAAAAGGGAAATTTTATTTCCTTCCTTCTACTGACTTTGGGCTTTGTTTGTTCTTCTTTTTCTAGTTCTTTAAGGTGTAATGTTAGATTATTTGAGGTTTTTCTTGTTTCTTGAGGTAGGCCTGTGATGCTGTAAACTTCCCTCTTAGTTCCACTTTTTGCTGCATACCAAAAATTTTGTTATATTTTCATTTGTTTCTGTGTATCTCTTGATCTCTTCTTTTATTTTTCTCCTTTGACCCAGTATTTTCAGTAGCATGTTGTTTAATCTCCACATATTCATGTTGTTTCCAGCTTTCTTCTTAATTTCCAGTTTAATACCGTTGTGATATACTTGGTATGATTTCATTCTACTTAAATTTACTGATACTAGTTTTATGCCCCAACACCTGGTCTGTCCTTGAGAATGTTCCATGTGTACTTGAGAAAAATGTCGTTTTGGAATGGAAAGTTCTATAAATATTAAATATATCCTTTGCTCTAATATGTCATTAAAGACTGATATTTCCTTGTTGACTTTCTGTTTGGATGATCTGTCCATTGCTGTCAATGGGATATTCAGGTCCCCTACTGTAATTGTGTTTTGTCAGTTTCTCCCTTTAAGTCTGCTAGTAATTGCTAAGTGTTGTGTTTTCTTGATGAATTGTCCCCTTTATCATTATAAAATGTCCATCTTTATCTTTTGTTACCTTTTTCATCTTGAAATCTATTTTATCTAAGAATGGCTACACCCACTTTTCTCTAGCTGCCATATGCTTGGACTGTCACCTTCCACTCCGTCACTTTGAGCCTATGTTTGTCATTGTAGCTGAGACGGGTCTCCTGAAGGCAACATATAGTTGGGTCTCGTTTTTCTAATCCATCCCGCTACTCTGTGCCTTTTGATTGGTAAGTTCCGTCCATTTACATTTAGGGTGATTATTGATATATGAGGACTTAACTACAGCCATTTTATCTTTTGTTTTCTGGTTGTCCTGTCTCTCCATTGTTTCTTTTCCCTTGTGTTTCTGTCTGCTATTTTAGTTTGGTAGTTTTCTATGATTTTTCTTCTGTTTCCTTTTTTCCCCCAAATATGTTATGTGTGTCACAGCTCTAGCTTTTTTTTGTGTGTAGTTACCATTAGGTTTATGTAAAAGAATAAATAAAGTTTCATACATACAGTAGTCGTTTTTCTTCTGATTGTATCTTATCTTCATTCACCTGTGCAAATTCAGTCCTTTTCCTCTTCCCCTTATATGTTTTTGTTGTCAGAAATTATCCCTTTTTATCCTGTGCATTCATTTTCAAATTGCAGAACTTATAGTCTTTTTTAAGTTAAGCTTTTTTTCTCCTTTAACCTTTATTCTATAATTGTTTAATACTCTATTCTTAAACAGAGTTGCAAATTCCTGCTTTTGTCTGTTTGTCATCTTACCCAAAGTTTTATGTACTTTGTCTTTTTGTTTCAGATAGAAGAGTTCCTTTCAACATTTCTCGTAATGCAAGTCTTATGGTAAAGTCCTTCAGCTTTTGTTTGTCTGGGAAAGCCTTTGTTTGTCTTTCATATCTAAAGGATACCTTTGCTGGATATTTTATTCTTGACTGGTGGCTTCTCTCTTTCAGTATTTTGAGTATTTCATTCCACTCTCTCCTAGCTTGAGGGTTTCTGAAAAAAGAAAAAAAAGAAAAAAAGTCTGATGGTAATCTAATGGAGTTTCCTTTGTAAGTTACAGTCTTTTTCCCCTGGCTGCCTTGCAAATCCTTTGTCTTTAAATTTTATTTTATTGGGGTGACAATTGTTAGTGAAATTACATAGATTTCAGGTGTACAATTCTGTATTACATCATTTATAAATCCCATTGTGTGTTCACCATCCAGAGTCAGTTCTCCTTCCATCACCATATATTTGTCATTAACTTTTGACAGCTTTAATATATTGTGTCTTGGAAACAATCTTTTTGAATTAAGATAATTAGGTGTTCTGTTAGCTTCTTGAATTTGAAAGTCCAACTATCTCCACAGGTTTGGGAAGTTCCCGATTATTTGTTTGAATAGACTTTCTGTTCCCTTCACCCTCTCTTCTCCTTCTGGCATGCCTATTATCCACGTGTTGCTCTTTCTAATGGAGTCAGATAATTCTCAAAGAATTCTTTCATTTTTAAAAAATTCTTAGTTCTCTCTCTTCTTCCTCCTGGGTCATTTCTAGGTTTAGGTTTCTGTCTGTGAGCTCGCTAATTCTTTCTTCCATCTGGTCTGCTCTGTTTCCAGTGCTCTCTAACACATTCTGCATCATTTATTGAGTTCTTCAGCTCCAGGAGTACTTTACTTAGGAGTACTTTTAAAGTATTCCTAAGTAAAGTACTCCTTTTGTTCATTAATTTTCTTCCTGAGTTTATTGAGCTACCTTTCTCAGTTCTCTTGTTGTCTTGTTGAGCTTCTTCATACCTGCAAACTTAAATTCTCTATCATTAAATCACAGTCTTCTGTGACTTTGAGTTTGGTTCCCAGTA
Organism: Rhinolophus sinicus; assembly: GCF_036562045.2. Taxonomy (NCBI): domain Eukaryota; kingdom Metazoa; phylum Chordata; class Mammalia; order Chiroptera; family Rhinolophidae; genus Rhinolophus; species Rhinolophus sinicus. The sequence continues at coordinate 40,778,088 of NC_133759.1, forward strand.
GACTTTTCATTTCCTTTCTGTGCTCCCATGTTACGTTGGTTGTTCATGGAATTTGATGGATTATTTCTCTGTGCATTTGAGGTAATAGGCTCTTTTCTTGTTTAAATACTGTTTTGCTTTCAACAATTCAGGTTGGTAGGTAGGATACTTTCTTTTGTTTTCCAGTAGATGGTGTTACAGCACAAGTTTTTGTTTTCTCTTACTATTTGTGCCTCTGGGATCGCAGGTGAAGTGGCATCACTTCAGTTAATGAAAATGTTACATACCCACTGGGGTGGTGGGTGTCCCCTCTGTGACCGGCTTGCTTCGGTTACAGGGCACCACTGGTGGGGGGACATGTGGCAGGTGGTGGAAAACTGGTTTTGTGAGCTCCCAGAGCCACCTCCCTTTTACTAGTGATCGCTGGTCCCACTATTTTTGGAGGCATCTCCACTGCCTCTACCAGGCTCAGCGAGGATGGTTGGGGCGGGGGATGATTTCATAATTTTGTGGCCCCACTGTACTGTTTAAGATGTCTCAGTCTCCTCTTCCTGGCTTTGTCGGGTTGGTTGGGGACAAGGGAGGCAAGTTCATGATCTTGTAGCTCCTCTTCCCTGGCTGGTAGGTACCTCTCCTTTGCCCTGGGCTCAGCTTTCTTTGCTGGGCTCTTCAGATGTTCAAATGCATGCATCTTTCAGGTGTGTTTGTGTGTTGAGCAGGGGATCCTTTGTTGAGTTATAGTTGTCCAATTTATTGTAAATTTAAGGGGAGAAACAAAGGAGTCTTCTCACTCTGCTGTGATGCTGTCATCACACTCTAGCATATTTAAAATCGTTGTCATAGCTCAAGATGCCTCTGGCTTGCCCACAGGGCATGTCAGCCACTCAGAGCACTTGTGAGCAGAAGGCTTACCTGTTCCCTGTTCTGGCCCACAGGAGGCCCTCGAGGCGTGCCAGACCCGCATCTCCAAGATGGAGCTACAGCAGCAGCAGCAGCAGGTGGTGCAGCTGGAAGGGTTGGAGAATGCCACTGCCCGGAACCTTCTGGGGAAACTCATCAACATTCTTCTGGCCGTCATGGCAGTCCTTTTGGTCTTTGTCTCCACAGTAGCCAACTGCGTAGTTCCTCTCATGAAGACTCGCAACAGGACGTTCAGCACTTTATTCCTTGTGGTTTTCATTGCCTTTCTCTGGAAGCACTGGGATGCCCTCTTCAGCTATGTGGAGCGGTTCTTTTCCTCCCCCAGATGATGCTGGTAACAGAAGGCAGTGCTCCCCTACCCTCTGGCGAGTGCATGCAGTGAAGAATTAGACAGCAACTTACCTACTCTGACATTTTCTACAACAAAAGAGTTGAGTGAATCTGTTTACATTTAGAATAATGTTTTTTTCTTCAAGAGACGCAATTGCAATAGTATTTTTTAGATTTTTATCCAAGAAGTTTTTTGGGCAAAAATCTTGGATCATTTTTATGTAGCATGATTTTCCTTGGGATGCAAATCTGAAACAGTCCTTTAACATGAACCAATAATCTGGAGCATACTGAAGGGCATCTAAATTGTGGCTGGAAGGACTTCACTAAAACCCACTAAAAAGATGCGAAAACCTGATGAGGGAAACCAGTTAAACCTAACACCCTGCCTCGTCTGGGCTCACCACCTCTCCCCCTCCCAGACTAACTTTACTGTGAAATCCTACCACATTCCATGTCTGAATTTTTGGATTCAGGGTGGATTTTTCTTGTCCGTGGAAGAACACATGGATCTCCCTGGCTTTCTCATTCAAGTTGGCCACTCATGCTAACCCTGGAAGTGTGATCACTTTTGAACCTGGTCCCTTAACCTTTGCTAGAATACAGAAGTGAGAGTGGCGTAACGGGATCACTGCACAGTCCTACTGCAGTATTTTGAAGTAGCCCTCCAAATACTTAGTTTTAAGCAAAATCCCGCACTTTTAAGGTTTTTTAAAAAATACGTGTATAGTCACCAATTTAAAAAACAAAAAATCTGAACAGCATACTTGAAGAATGTAATACTCAATCTCTCAGTGCTTCCTTATGGTTTCTAATAGGATTTTTTATTGTTATTATTATTATTGGGTTTTTTTTGAAAAGGGTTGGGAGGGTCTTTTATTTTCTCCTTTGAAATAAAGAAGTGATGTTTTTAAATGAAGAAATGTGTGGATATTTAAGTGTGCTGTTCCCTCTTGTCTTGAAACAGTTTGAGTAAGGAAGACTTGCTGTAATTGCTGCCCTCTGACGCCCTTGTTTTGTGATTCAGCTTAAACTCCCTCCTCTGGCTGCTGCTGCTGCTGCTGCTTTTTGGTGTTTGCCGCCCCCACACCACCACTTTATGGGCTTGGCTTGGTTGGAGAGGAAAGGGGTGTGCAGGGAAGAGGGGGAGGCTGTTTCCACAAACCAGCAAGATAGGATAGGTTTTTTGCCCCAAGAAAACGTTCACCCAGTGACCTTGGGCTGGGGTTGTGTTCAGGAAAAATTGAGACTATATTATGAAAGTCATAAATAATTCTTTGTGTTTCCTTAATTTATTTTTAACACCCCCTAATTACTGAAACCAAAGTGATGTGGAATCTTCTGTCTGCATTTTGGCCCCAGCATCCTTAATTTCAAAGCTTTATTTTGTCTGCCTGTGAGAATCGACTATAGGTGATTCTCACTAAAGAGCAGAGAAGGAAATGTCAGGTTAGAAGGACCCAGATTTGGGGTATAAAATGTTGTCAGCTTCCTAGTCAGATAGACTGAACTATTAACATAACTATGCTCAGTGGACTTTTATAGACAATTTAGAAAAACGGACTGAGACTTCTTCCCCATCCTATAACCAACCAGTTCCACCATCCTGGTGAAACTTGGGTTTTTAGAGCTTATCTAGAAAGTTTGGCTAATCTTCATAGTCGTAGTATTGAATCACAAATGCTGTTTCCCTCTTGGCCTCAGCTCTGGGCAACCAAGTAATGAGCAAGGGGCACATAATGTGCCCCAAAAAGAGTAGCGGAGCATGCGTTGCCTGTTTCCCCCTTCCCGGGAAATTCCTTTGAAAGCAGAGTAGCGTTGCCTTGTCTGAGACCGTGGTTTACATGACAGCTCCAGCCTCCTTTGGCTTTGGCAGGCTGGCCTTCTCAGAGTTAGCATGCTGTTTCCATAATCATTTTGATATTTTAACTCAGGTACCCCACTCTCCACTCTGTCCCCCGATGATTGTAGTGCACCTATTAGCTCTGTTGATCTCTCAGAATTAGTGCCCAGAGCAGGGACCACAGGGGTGATTTTTCTTTTAAAAAGTAATTGGAACCAATTCACGTTCAGGCCAAAAACAAATTGTTCCCAAGCCTGTGTATTTAAAATGTTAACTTTGCCTAAAAATATTGCAGTGACTTGAGGCAGGAGTGCCAAAGGACATCGTGACCTTACCACACTAGCCTAGTGTCCCCTTCCTGCTTTAGCTTGATGGCTCAGAGAAGATAGCCACACGAAGTCACTGAAAAGGTACTCTAGCCACAGTCCTCCAGTTTTTCTAAGATGGAACCTTTGAGTCCCCTAAATTCAGTAGAGGCTACTAAGTTTTGTCAGCACTAGAAGTCACTATGATAGATGGATTGAAGTTATTCCATTTGCCTTGTGACAGTTTCTATCAAAGGAAAGTTTTCACCTCTGGAAAGCCCCCTGAGCTCCCAGCCAAACACGCCCTTGCTAACTTTCCATCCTCCTCTCTCAAACTGTCTTAGGAAGGACCTTCAGGCTAGCTCAGGCACAGTAATGGCCTCCCAGCTCTCTTCTCCCTTGATTGTTCACCAGGCCCAACAGTCGTCTACATTTAATGCTATCTGTAACCATGAGTCTGTTTTGATGCCTTTCCCCATTTTCTGCTGCCCATACCTGTTGCCTTTGAGTTTCTTTCGTGGCTGTTCTTGGACTCTCGTCTATTCAAAGCAAAGCTCCTCTATAACCTCGCTCTATGGTTTAACAATTGTTTGTGAGTGGAAACTTCCCTTACTTTAATGCTTCTTCTCTTTTAAAGACTACATGCATTCCCTTTCAAATGAAACATTCCTGGATAACTTGTTAGTGGATGCGTGAGGCTGGCTGTGGTAACCTGGGTGATTCTGTTCAGATTGTAGAATGACTAACATTTTACCATTTTTATAATTGAAGGGTACTTCTCTGTCTGCTCCAATTTCGATTCCTTGGCATATACTCAGTGCACCCTAGCAAGGAAGGCTTTCTTTTCCACTGGCTCCTTAAAAAGCAAAAGTAGGTTAAATTTTACATTTCAATGACTGGGGTCTTTTCTCCCCCTTGTAACCCCTCTACCCAGTTGAAAATCTGATACCAAGAAAAGCACTGGGATCAAGCCTTCCTTGCTAGCCACGTCCTGATGACGAGCATATTCTCATGTGGTTTTCACTGCATTTGGGTTTGTTTCTGATTTTATGAGGTACAGTCAGTTGGAACGCTGAATTCCGAGCGAGTTCCAATGAGGAGCTGCCTTTGAGCTTTGGAAAATATGCATCCAAAAGAAAACCAAATATTATCAACAAATTGACAAAGGCAAAATTAATGGTTCCCTCCCCCAAATGGAACTGGGGATTTTGAATGTGGCTCTAAGAGTTAACGTTTCTGTCTGTGTGTTGTGTATGCTAGGCGATAACCTCAAGTAGGATTGACTACTAGATTGTAAGTGTGTTTTATCAAAGTGTGTAAGAATAAAAACTCACTTGCACGAATTGAAAAGTACAGAAATGACACTTGTGAACGTGTGAACGTTAACACTGTAGTTGATAGATCTTAAGCTGCTAATTGTTGAGAGAGAATTACATTTATGTTTTGTCTGGTTGCTGCAGATTCTCAGCAGCACTTTTACTGTACATACAAATTGAAATAAAGACCTCAGCTATTAACGAGGTGGTTGGACTCGGGTTTGTTTTGCTCTCTATTTTTGCACATTCAGTTTCCAATGAAAAGTCTGTCAGTCTGAAAACTTTCCACTAGTTTGTGCATTAGAAACTGTGTGTTGCATGTGCGTGCGTGTGTGTGTGTCTAGCCTGTGTGTATGTGTGTGTGTGTGTGTCTTTAGCCAGTATCTTGAAACCGTAACTCATAACTGTGTGGCTGTCACTGTCTCCCTGGATTCTCTACACGTCATTTTAGACTGGCACTTCACCACAATTCCATTCGACTGGTAGGTAAGACTACATTTTAGTCCTTTGGAGGGAGTATTTTAGATGCAGGACCCCAAATTCAGTATCAGAAGACCCCCAACATGGGTATAATAATCCCTGTCCATTCTTACAAGGCTTTGTTAATAAATATTATAATAGGTGTATAAATATACTTTGTAAAATACTTAACATTTGACATTCTGTATATATGCAAGGGGTTATTATCTATGGTTTTGTTATCAAGGTAGAAATGTATTACAACTTTTCCTTGATGATCTCTGGGAGGCCTCTGGAAATCTAGAGGTTAATCTTGCCTTTGACAGGGTACCAAGCAGTGACCTGCTGACTTAGTCCTTCACAGCCCTGATCTATATGTTGAACTATTTGGGCCACACTTCTGGCTTACTAGTTCTGTGCCTCCTACCACATCTGTAAATTAGAGAGATCACACCCATCTTGATCCGACCTAGCAGATGTTGTGAACATAAGAGAGGCCTCTTGGGAAAGCTTTGAAATTGCTGTGAGAATGTCCTTAAGCTTCTAGAAACAGTAGTGCAGGTTGTACATTGCCCAGTCCCAAGGGGCCCTGTAAAAGCAACACTGTGAAGGATTCATTGTAGTGTTGGGTAGTGCATACTGAGCACGCACAGCTGCCCTGATTACAGGTGATACGTAATTTCAAAGCTTTATTTTCATCCATTAAAAACGGGAGAGTGGAAGGCTGGTAACAATCCTGAGAGGCCGTGGTGTAGAAAACGGATTGGGGAGGCAGAGGAGGGTATGGCCAGCTAGAAAATGTATGCCTCACCTAAATGATTCCAATGTGTTTTTGTTAAACTCTATGAGCTAAACTAAACACCTAGCCAACTTGTGACCCAAGTCTTAGGTAAAGAAGAGTAGTTAACATTTATTGAGTACTTACCGAATGCCAGGCATAATGTTTGGTACTTGACATTCAGTTCTCACGTAATTCTCCCACCGTCGTACACTGTGTCATTCTCATTGGCAGGTAAAGACACTGAAGCTTAAGTTAAATGGCTTGCTCAAAGTTACACTGGTAGGAAATGGTAAATTAATGTGATGGAAAATAGGTCTGTGCAACATATGTAACAAAAGATAGGTGTCCATAATGTGTCAGTATAAGAGTTAATAAAAACCAAGAAGAAAACTCAGTAGAAACTAGGCAAAAGTTATGAAGGAATAGTTCACATAAAAAGAAATAAATCACCAATAAAGCTTTCAAAAGGAAATGTTCGGTCTCGTGTAAATCAGTGCATGAAATGGGGAAAATCAGTTGTGGAATAGTATATTATCTCCTATTTATGTTGAAAATATTTTTGTATAAATACATGTATGTAAATGTATAGAAACTAAGCTGCACATTGGACTGTCCCCAGTAATTACTTCTGGGAAGGGGAGTTGGAGGAACGGTGGTAGAATAGGACTTCCATGCCTGACTCCTGTAAAATGTGAACTTCTTAATACGAATGTATTTGGGTATTTTTTAATTAAAAATATCAAAACTTTTTTAAAAAAAGTAATAGGTCCATTGACGAGAGATGAAAAAAGGGTTGATAGTGTCCCTAAAGCCAGATTGTAATAGGCCATCTTTTGCTTCAGGATTGTCTAACAGGGGGCTCTGGATCAAGTCTGGACCAACCCATTGGCCTCTCTTCCAGGCCTGGATTTCTAGGCTTGGTGGTCAAATGGACGTGCCACTGCCAGAGGGCACATGTGAGGAGGTTCTTGCAGCGCTGGTACAGCCTATGCGGTTCAGCCTTCATTCATCCAACAGCATTTGAGAGCCATTCTGTGGACAAGACTGTGCTAAACCAAGTAAAAAGGAACTTGGTAAGAGATACATGTAATGGAGTCAAGCCACATGTGGGAGTGAAGAGGAGGAAGCAGTTCTGACAGGGCAATTGGGAAAGGCTCCATGGAGGACAGAGGGGTATCTGGGCTGAAGATGATGGGTTTCACATGAGTGGAGATGAGAGAGGAGGGCGTTCCAAGTTAAAGGAACAGTATTAGCAAAATCACGGAAGTGAAAAAGGTCAAGGTGAGTGGTTGGAGCAATGGATGGGAGCCTGGATGTGAATCAGTAACACAGTTAAAAATGGTAGGTTGAAGGGGCCAGGATGCAAGAAATTTGAATGTGCTGCAAAGGTTTACCCTGTGGCTACAAGACAAGCCATTAAAGCTACTGGGAGGTGTAGTGACCCAGCCTTGTGTTTAAAGATAATTATAGTCCTTTCAAAAGGAAACTAGCTTCTTTTTCATGTCATTTGAGTCAGTTGGCTGGTTGAGAAATACTGTGCAAAGTATTTGGTCTTTTGCCTTTTGATCTATAATGGGAGCTTAAATTTTTTATTTGAGATCAGGGAAGTGAGGATATAGGAAGCTCAGAGTTCAATTCTTATTACAAAAAACAAAAAAATCCCTGTCACCTTTGGCATTAGAATCCTTAAATGCTACAGCAAGAGGACTTGACAAAATTCAAAATCATTTCAGGCTTCTGCCCTAAAGCTCAAGCTGTCCAAAGAAATATTCTTTCAGAAGACTTCATTTCAATCGTTATTGAGACTCCTAGTAAATGTACAGCAAACCATGATGAAAATGAATTCCAACCACTATACCTTAAAGAGAAAGTATTGAGGGTTAAATGAAATAATTGTACAGTGTCTTACTGACCTAGAGTAAGTGCTTCATAAATATTCTCAATTATTAGTAGTATTAGTAGACAGAGAATTCCTTGAAGACAGAGACCTGTCATATTCATCTGGATCTCTAGAATACATGATGTCTCCCATTCTTACCTGACAAAGGGCCAGTAGCCAGAATTTAGCCTGTCCCTGGTCACCCCTGGCTCCTGAGTTGGTTTGGGAAACCAGAAAATCAGTATGTGTCAAGAATACCCTGACCATAGAAACAACAAAAGAGAGCATTACAGCCATAGAGAACAAAAATTTGTGAATGGATGCACACACAATTTGCTAATGATAGATTTTACTGGTGATTTCTTATCACAGGCAAGGAGATCGTTCTGTTCCTGGCTGTGTCCTCAGTACCTGGAGTGGTGCCCGCCACCTAACAGGTGCTGTTTAAAAGGGGGAATTTAAAAATTGCTGTTTATTGAATCTCTATCCTGTGCCAGGCACAGTGCCACTTGTTTTACTTCTAATTCTTACAGCTGCTCTGAAGAGAGGCTTTTCACATTGCAGATGAAAATGGAAGCTCAGATAGGTGCTTAGATTTTGTCTTAAGAAGTCATTACACTAGTAAATGGCAAAGTCAGCTTTTGAACTCAGCTGACTTTGCCTTAAGGCCCATGCTACTTCTACTCTTCCGTTTTGCTGGACAAAGAATCAGGTTTGTGGATTTCGGACTTTGTGTGACCTTGAGAAGACAGATCACTTTTTCTGGGCCTCCCTGACCTTACTATAAAGTCACCTTAGTTCTCTTCCAGCACTAAAATGATATTCTTAGCACTTGGTTCCCATCTCATGATCTCCTTAGAAGCATAAGCCATAACCACTGAGAGGGTTAAATGTCAGAACAGGACAAAATGGGAATTTGTAGCTGAGGTCTAGGTATGACCAAAATGGGATTGGGGGTGGGGGGAGGGGGACGAGCTGGAAGCCAAGGGAGAGAGTTTGAAGTAAATATAACAAAATGTCTGCATGATGGTGGGTACATGGGTGTTCTGTTACTAAAAAAAAACAAGGTATCAAGGCAATGACAGCACATTAATGGGAGCATTGAAATGATGATAATTGGGCAAATCCCCCTCAATATGTTCTTCATGAAATCTGTGAGTTATGTTCATCTTGTCAGAATTCTTACAGAGCACGTCAGCACGCCTGTGGTATTTCAAAAACCAGTGTTCCAAAAAACACATAGTATCAGTTTTATCCCATTTAATTCCTCATTTGCTGTAATTATTAAAGGTTCATGGGTTATATGAAAAGTAGTTGCAAGCAGCTTAAAATTTTCTCATGTCCTTTAAAAAAATAAGTGTTATTTTTAATAGTTGATTTTTCAAGCACTAAAAAGAATTTCAAATACCAAGCCACAAAGTTTTTGTCCATTTTAAATGCCCTATCACATATTTTTCTTCATTTCAAGAACTCTTTGTTTGGTTCCCCAAATATACTGTGTTTCCCCGAAAATAAGACCTAGCTGGACCATCAGCTCTCATGCATCTTTTGGAGCAAAAATTAATATAAGACCCGGTCTTATTTTAATATAAGAGTGAGTCTCTAATATAATATGATATAATACCGGGTCTTATATTAATTTTTGCTTCAAAAGACTAATTAGAGCTGATGGTCCGGCTAGGTCTTATTTTCGGGGAAACATGTATATAAATTTTGAATTTCTTAATGTTTTCCTTAATAAAACTAAGGAGTAGGTGTAATTCCTGAACGTGAAAACTACCTCACAAGCGTTATAAGGGGACAGCTGGCTGAATCCCTGAAGTATCATTCTGCCTGCCCAGGTGGTCCTTCAGGACTTCCTTTTAATAGAGACCCTGAATCACTTTGCCTTAAGCACTGATGTAAGCATTTTTTTCCTCTTACTCATTTTCAGTAGGTTTCTTCCAAAACATATGATTCACTTCCTGCTGAAATTCATTTAATCATCATGACCAGGTTGTCAGCCCCAAGACGCTAACCTGGACGACTGGAAGGTAATGCTCTTCGCCCCTGCACTAAAACAACCCCGCCAACTGTGCTTTTATTCTTTTTTAAACATAGCTTAACTGGTATAATTCACATACCATACAATTCACCCATTTAAAGTGTTCTTATTCAGTGGCTTTTCATATACTTACAAGAGTTGTGCATCCAGCATCACTAATTCCAGAATATTTTCCCACCCCAAAAAGGAACCCTGCAGCCCTTATCTTTCACCCTGCTCTTTTCCCATCCCTCCCAGCCCCAAGAAACCACTCATCTTTCTGTCTATAGCTTTGCCTGTTCTGGACATTCGATATAAATGGAATCATATAACACGTGGTCCTTTGTGACTGGCTGCTTTTACTTAGAATGTTTTCAAGGTTCATTCATGTGGTAGCACGTTGCAGTATTTCACTCCTCTTTATTGCTGAGTAATACAGCATTGCATGGACAGACCACACCTTTATGCATTCATCCCATGGTGGATATTTGGGTTTTCACTTTTTTGGCTATTATGAATAGTGTTGCTGTGAACATTCATGTACAAATTTTTGAATGAATATGTTTCATTTCTCTTGGGTATATACCTAGGAGTGGAATTGCCAGGTCACATAGTAACTATGTTGAACATTTTGAGAAACTATCAGACTGTTTCCAACGTGGCTCACCCATGTTATATTCCCACCAGTATTCATCATTATCAAATTTCTTAATTATACCCATCCTCTGGATATGAAGTGCTATCTCCTTGTAATTTTGATTTGCATTTCCTTGATGATTATGTATTTTTACTCTAATCTCGCTTTTAATCAGCTTTCCTGTCTATGTCCTCCCAACCCCGTCTGTGGCTGTCACATTTCGTTATTGCCAATGTGATTACCTTACCTAAAAGTTTTTCATTTCCACTCTAAAAACTGCTTTACATTTTCTATGGGCTGGGATTCCATATAACCCAACTTGTCAGATTTATGTCCAAAGTCAGGTTAAATAGGCTCTGAATGAGGCGCCACCAATAAGTAAGATATGTGCTTGGACTTTGTGACTGCTGACCTAGCAGCTCTGAGACTTATTTCTGCTTAAAACCAAGATTTTATTAAAAAAGAAAAGAAAAGAAAAAGAATGAAAAAGGAAGGAAAGCAGAAAGGAAAGAAGGAAGAGAGACAGTGAGAAAGAGAAAGTGAGAAAGAGAGAAGGAAAGAAGGATGGAAGGAAGCAAGCAAGCAAGCAAGCTTGGCTTTTCACTAGTAGTGTGACCTTGGACTTGGTTGGCCCCAGTCTTCATTGCAGGTAGATGTCCCGTCTCTCCTTACTTCATTCATGCCTGGTACCACTTTACTCTCTTCACCTTTACATGTGCTGTTCCCTCTTCTTGCAATGGCCCCCCCACACACACACCCTATTTGTCTGCCTGGCAAGCTTTTAATTCATTCTTTTGTTTAACTCTTTTTAAAGGAATTTTTCAAACATAGGCAAAAAATAAATATAATGAACTCCAATCAACAGTTACCAGCTGGTGGTCAGTCTTGCTTCATCTATACCTGCCCTCTCTCCCCACTGCTCTCCATGCTGGATCCTTTTGAAGCAAATACTAGACAGCATACATTATTTGTCGTCTTTGAGTCTTTTATTTTTCTGGTCAAATATTATTTTTTATGAAATTCATATAACAAAATCAGTCACATTCACAATGTTGTGTAACCACTACTTCTATCTAGTTTGAAAAACAGTTTCATCACCCAAAAGGAAACCCATTATCTGTTAAGCAGTAGCTCCCCCTTCCCTCCTTCCACCACCCCGACCACCATTCTGGACTCTGACTTGATGGATTTACCTATTCGTGGTGTTTTATATAAATGGAAACATCTAATATGTGACCTTTTGTACCCGGCCACCCCTGGGAACCCAGTCCGCGTGGAGAACAGAACTTGCTAGGGGCCCGGTTTGCCCTGCAAAGCCCTGGCGGTCAGGGTAGAGAAGGATAATGGGGTCTCAGAGGAAATGTGTCTGTGAATCCCTCAGAGCGGTCAGAGCAGGAGTCCGGCCTTCTGCCCAAGTTTGATGCTTTGTGATCTCAGGCAAATCACTTCACCTCTTCACTGCCTCTTTCATTCGGCTGAAAAATGAAAATAACAATAGCACCAGCCTCATGGGATTCTTATGAGGGTTTCATGAGTGAATCCATGGAAAGTATCTAGGACAGTACCTGACACACAGTAAATGCTCAATTAGCATAAACTAGTGTCGCTATTATTTGGAAGCCCTGCTCCCATGTATGTCTTTTGCTACAGCTGGGACAAATGTCACCGTTTCCATGCTTACTGTCACCTCTGTACCTTTGCACATGCTGTTCCCACGGCCCCTCTGTTCCTCTGTCTACTTCGTAAATTTCTGTTCTTCCTTCAGAGACCCTGTCTTCTCAGAAGTCTTCCTGAACCAACCCTTCTCCCCTCAGACCAGCAAAGCAGCTCCACTCCCTTCTCTGAGTACGCATTCTAGCACCAGCTATGCTGGGCCTTTGTAACAACTGCACAGTGAGTTGTGGTGTAGCCCTGCTGGACCGTGATGGGAGCTCAGGGAGGGCCGGGTTCCTCTCAGGGACCCCACAGTCTCAATGGATAGGCAGTGGCTGGGGCCCTGGCACCCTCGGACAGTTGTCCCACAAGGGCACTTCAGGATGCTTTCAGCTTTGGAAAGGTAGATACCAAGTATGAAATAATCAGTGATTGAGGTAGAAATCTCCTGGTTTATGGGCCAAGTACCCAGAAGAAGCTGAGTCTGGAGGGTAGCCGCCAGCATGCGATGGGTTCTCACACTTCAGACCCAGCTCTCTGGTGCCACCCAGTGGAGAACTGCACACTTTTACTGGTAGTCCCCCCAAAAGAATTTGGGAGCACTGTGCACCCTCTCACACATTTTAAAATTGACACCCACAATGTGAAAGTTTAAATATATGTAAAGGATGTACTTTGCAGGATATTTTAAATATTGACATCATAAAGTTAAACTGTCTCACCACTCTGTAGTACATGTAGCAATTGGATACCTACCATCACCCATACGAAAAGTACACGAACACGGTCTTTCATGAGGTTTTACCTCATTGTTTTCTCTTTGAAACTTATGTTCAATTCTGTCCGCACAAAGTTTTAGCCTAATGTAATATGTTCTTATGCCTAAAAGACTCTTATTCAGCATACTGCCCTACTTGTCTGTAGCAAAAACTCGGGATATAAACTGAAATTTAAACTGTTTTCAGTTTTCTGTGACTAAGTCACTAAGTGTTTTAAAAAGGTTGTTCTGGAGATTTTTAACTACAAATATTAGTATGCAATTGATCAAAACAACATAAATATATTACAAATGTTGACAGATACTTAACCAAATATGATTAGAATACATTTTTCTTGATTTGATCTGCCCATTTTTGTGTGCCAGTGGATAAATATTTATTTCTATGATGAGTGTGTGACTTAATCTCTTCCTAGTTCTCATGTTTTACAGTCATATGTCACATAAATAAGCTATGGAAAAGAAAGGGGGGAGTATGGGGCCATGTCCCCCAAGTATTTTAACTTCCTTTTGAGTTTTATGCCAAAAATCAGTAGTAATCCATCATCAAGAATTTTGTTGTTGTTGCAACTGGGTGATAGGTAAATGAGGGTTATTAAACCAGTTCCTCTGCTTTTGTGTTTGTTTCCATTTTGCATAGTAAAGGTTAAAGAAATTAAGATTAATTTCTATTAGTTGGCAAGAGGATTGGGCCCTCCTACAATTTTGTTGCAAGCAAAAAATGGAAACTGCTTGGCTGGCAAATGGATTTATCTCCCAGGCTTTGGAGCCCTGAGAGCCTTTCTTCCTCTCCAGACCCAGAGCAGGACTTCCAACTGGCCTTTCTTTCATCCTCCTTTGGTCGGGGGTTTGCCTTTCTTTCCCAAAGCAAGAAGCTGCTTCCTCAAGGAGTTGTGCCCTATTTGAAGACTATGGTGGGTGACTGTGATGGACCTCTTGGCCAAGGGCCTGGGGCAATGGGACAGGCCAAGAAGGAACAAAAGACTCCATCTCAGAATGCGAGGGCACTCTCTGCCCCCTCTAGCCTCTCTCACGAGCCACCCAGAACCTGGTACCTCTTGGTGGAGAGGACCTGGAAACTGCCCAGAGTCATGCGGTTAAGAAGAGTGAAGCTGGAACTCTTTACATCCATCTTTTCCAAGTTACTTCAGCCCAGGAAAGCTTAGTGGGTAGATTTCAATTAAAATTAAAATGAACAACTAAATATGATCTGGAGTGGATCCTGGGATTTAGGGTGGGTGGGGTGGGGGTGGGAGAACACTATAAAAGACCTCCTTGGGACAATTGGCAATATTTGCATAAGGTTTTGCAGATTATGTAACATTATTGCATCATGATTAAATCACATGATCTTGAAAATTCTGCTGTGGTTGCCAGTAGAATGCCCTTGTTCTTGGGAAATATATACACTGAAGGGTTTAGGGTTCGAGGGACATCACGTCAGCAACTTACTCACCGATACTTGGAGGGGGACTTAAATATGCAAAGAGGGGGTCAAAATGCTAAAACTTGGTGAATCGCAGGTAAGAAGAGGGCACAAGAGTTCTCTACTATTCTCACAACTTTTCTGCAACTGAAATTATTTTATAACAAACTGACGCAGCAAACCTGGTCTTTGTCGCCGCCTAGTGGCTACTGCGCGGAGCGCATCCTCACTGTCCGAGACCTTTAAACTCCCTGCCTCGGGGAGTGGCTCCCGACTTTCCCTCTGTCCTGCCGAGGCTAGAGGACAGACTCCGCCCAGGGAGTCCCAAATTAATCTTGCTTTGAGAGATGTAAGAATTTCAGGGCTTCCAACCCAGATGCTTTCTACAACGAGGGGAAGTGAGGCCCAGAGAGGGCCAGTGCTCTAGCGACTAGAACCAATCTTCCTGCCTCCCTTTGTTTCTCACCAAGCTGCTAGTTGGAGACTCTCAAATCCGCGTCCTCCCAACGCCCCCAAGTCTGGGCCCCCACCCCAGGCCGCTCTCTGACCTCACCTTCCACTCTCCATACACCTGCACCCACCAGGCACATATCAGTCTCTGACGTCTTGCTCTGCTCCCTCTTCCTCTGTGGGAATGGGGCTCCTGTAGACAGGACCTGTCTGTCTGTCTGTCTGGTTTCCCGGGTGTCCACAGTGCCTGGGGGGGGGGGGAGGGGGGGGACTTTGGCAAGGGCGGGAATGTTTGTCCCTGCTTCCTTCATTCCCCAGGTTTGCACCCAGGCGATCACCCACGAGGGAGTGTCCCCCTCCCCGGGCATCAGTGGTTTCTGAGGGGCTCAAGGCCCCAAGGGGGGAAATGGGTATGTGTTGGGGTGCTCACGGTGGCCCTGCTCTCTGGGGACAGCGTGCTGAATGAGTCATACACCGCCAGAGAGAGAAGTGCGATCCTGCGGAGGCGCGCAGCGGGGCTGGCGGGGCGGGGGGGGGGGGGGGCGTCCTTACAACCCGGACGCCGAGGCGCGCAACGACCCCAGGCAGGAGGGCCCTGTCCACTGCGCTGGTCTCGCCCTTCCAAGCGAGAAGGGATGGCAGGGTCTGGACGCTCTCCGCTGCGCAACCTAGGGACCCTTTCCCCCACCTCCCTTCCTGCCCTAACAGGTGGACCCCGGCTCGGGCAGCGGGTCCCACCCTGGGGACAATAGAAGGGGAGGAGCTGGAGCGGACGTTGGAACAATGGCCTCCCACCTACCCTGCCCAACCCGCTTCCGGCCTTTCTCTGCTGGGGTAGTGGGGCGCTGGAGCGGCGCTAGAACGTGGAGGGGACCAGAGCCAGAGCCACCTAGAGGAGCCCAAGCCTCCCCTCTCCTGCGGCTCTCCTAGAGTCTAGGGGTCCACTCCTAGCCCACTCTGGCCACTGCGCTGCCCACCTTGAGGTCAGGCACAGGTGGCGTGGCAAGGGTAGTGGTTGCTTTTAAAAACTTTTTTTTAAATTGAGGTATACTTTACATGGAGGGAAATGGACAGATCGCAAATGTGAAGTTTGATGAGGTTTTACACGTTTACACCCTGCAACCAACTCCCCGAATAAGGCAAAACATCCCCAGCTCCCCAGAATTCCCTGGGGCCCCTTCCCACTCAATCCACGCCCCCAACCCCAGCTCCGACAACCACTGAACTCTTTTTTTTTTTTTTTTGTCCCTACAGTTTTGCCTTCTCCAGAACGTCAGTTAACTGGAATCATAAAGTATGGAGACTTCTGATTCTGGCTTTCAGAGCCATCCAAGTTGTATGTATCAATAGTTCATTCTTTTTTTATTCCATTGTATGGTTGTACCTCCATTTGTTTATCTATTCACCAGCTGTGCGGGTTGGGTTGTTTCCAGTTTAGGGCAACTATTAATAGAGCTACTGTAAACATATGTGTGTAGATATTTGTGTGGACATGTTTTCATTTCATTTCAATATTTAGGAGTGGGATTGCTGGGTTGCAAAAGTCTACATTTGACTTTTTAAGAAACTACTAAATGGTTTCCCAGAATGGCTGCACTATTTCATACACACAAACACCCCCCAACAGTGTATGAGAGTTCCCATGGCTTCACAACCTTGCTATTAAGTTGATGCAAAAGTAATTGTAGTTTTTGCATTGTTGAAATTTGCCTTTGATATTGGAATACATTCTTAAATAAATGTGGTTATGTTATACATCATCTTAATGTGCATTTCTCACTTTATGTTTTTTTGCTAATTACTTATTATTTGTGGTTCATTTTATATTTATTTTAGACAATGGAAATGATGTTAGCCAAAAAGCAAATTCAAGTGATTTTCTTATTCGAGTTCAAAAGGGGTCGTGAAGCAGCGGAGACAACTCGCAACATCAACAACACATTTGGCCCAGGAACTGCTAACAAACGTACAGGGCAGTGGTGGTTCAAGAAGTTTTGCAAAGGAGAGAAGAGCCTTGAAGACGAGGAGCGTAGTGGCCGGCCATCGGAAGTTGACAACGACCAAATGAGAGCAGTCATCGAGCTGATCCTCTTACAGCTACGCGAGAAGTTGCCGAAGAGCTCAACGTCGGCCATTCTACGGGCATGCAACATTTGAAGCAAACTGCAAAGGTGAAAAAACTCCTGGGTGCCTGATGAGCTGACTGAAAATAAAAAAAGTCGTTGTTGTGAAGTGTCATCTTCTCTTATTCTGCGCAACAATGAACCATTGCTCGATAGGATTGTGACTTGTGACGAAAAGTGGATTTTATATGACAACTGGCGGCAACCACCTGAGCAGTTGGACCCAGAAGAAGCTCCAAAGCACTTCCCAAAGCCAAACTTGCACCAAACAATAAGGTCATGGCCACTGTTTGGTGGCCTGCTGCCGGTCTGACCCACTACAGCTTTCTGAATCCTGGCGAAACCATGACATCTGAGAAGTGTGCTCAGCAAATGGATGAGATGCACCAAAAACTGCAATGCCTGCAGCCAGCATTGGAAAAGCGCACAGCAGAAAGGGCCCAATTCTCCCTGACAATGCCCAACCACTCACCGCACAACCAATGCTTCAAAAGTTGAACGAATTGGGCTACGAAGCTTTGCCTCATCCGCCATATTCACCTGAAGTCTTGCCAACCAATCACTACTTCCTCAAGCATCTTGACAACTTTTTGCAGGGAAAACGCTTCCACAATCAGCAGGATGCAGAAAATGCTTTCCAAGAGTTCGTCGAATCCTGAAGCACAGAGTTTTTACGCTACAGGAATAAATGAACTTATTTCTCGTTGGCAAAAATGTGTTGATTGTAATGGTTCCTATTTTGATTAATAAAGATGTGTTTGAACCTAGTTATAATGATTTAAAATTCACGGTCTGAAACCACAATTACGTTTGCATCAACCTAATAACACTTGGTGTTGTCAGTCTTTTAAATTTCAGCCAATCGAGTGGGTGTGAAGTTGTCTCAAGAGAATGTTTATTGACTAAACAAGTAAGTAAATGCTTACTGGGTCCCCACATCAAAAGTGATGGAGCTGGGGTTCAATTTGGGTCCTATCTGCTCTGTTGTGAAGGGCCTCTTTGAAGGGGTACATTTGAGCAAGAACTCAGGTGATGAGAAGGGGCAGCCCTGGAAAGAGGTGGGGAAAGGGCATAACAGGCAGAGGGCACAGCAAAGGCCTGGAGGTGGGAGCATGCCTAGTGCACACAGGCAGCAGTGAGGAAGCTCGAGTTGCTGCAGCAGAGAGCAAAGGAGCCAACGTTGGTGAGGTCATGGGGTCAGATGGTGTCTTAGTCAGCTTCGGCTCCCATAACAAAGTGCCACAGCTTAACCACAGACATTTCTTTCCTCACAGCTCTGGATGCCAGAAATCCAAAATCAAGGTGTCAGCAGGTTTGGTTTCTTCCGAGGTCTCTCTCCTTGGCCTGCAGATGGCTATCTTCTCGCTCTGTCCTCACATGTTCTTTCCCTCTGTGTGTATACATGTCTGTCGTAATCTTTTCTTATACGAACACTAGTCCTATTGGACTAGGGCCCGTCCATATGACTTCATTTAACTTAAATCACCTCTTTAGGGACCCTATCTCCAAATACAGTCAATTCTGACGGACTGGGGGGTTAGGAGTTCAATATATGAATTTGGGGGGAACACAGTTTGACCCAGAACAGATGGCTTTTGCTCTCAGGGAGGTAGGGCCTGGGGGAGTATTGAGCAAGAAGAGACAAGATCTGATTTGCATGGTAATAGGATCCCTCTGGTACCAAGGCTGGGAGAAGGCTAGACGCAGGGGGCAAGAGGGAGCCCAGTGAGGAACCTACTGCAATATCCAGGCTGGAAGCTGGTGGCTGGACCTGGGTAGTGAGTAGGTAGAGAGCAGGGAGCAGACTCTTACCATGTTTGGGACGTGGAGTCATCAGGTTTCCCCAAAGGAAGAATTGATGGAGGAGTGGGAAAAGGAAGAGGAAATGAGGGGAATTGGGGTTGGGGCTGAGGGAGGTGCCAGCTTCTCCTTCCTTTTGGCCTGATTCCTTATCCACTAAGTGCCTACTGTGTGCAGCTACCCTGTGGGTGAGGAAGGCGAGGCCTGGAGCAAGAATCCAGGCCACAAGGCATGCTGACTCGGGCCTTCTGCTCCTCCGGGCCTTCCTCCTTCCTCCTGGCGTTGGAGCCTGACCCCCTCTTGGACAAACATCTTGCGGCCGTTTCCGCCTCGCCTGCCCGGAGCCCCAGCCTGACCTGAACAAACACTCGGGACCTGTGCTTCCGGCCTCAGCTCTGGGAAAAGCCCAACCAGGGGCTGTTCAGGTCAACCCTGGAGGGGAGTGGGAAGGAGGGGGCACCCAGGCCTCTGCACAGGGGTCTGCCCAGCCTGCCCTGGGGGCCTCCTGCTGCTTCTGGAGCCATCAGTCCAGTGCTCAGGCTTCAGCTTCTCCATCCATAAAATGGACCTACTTATACCCACCTCAGAGGACTAGGGAAACGGGAAGCACTGCCCTGGCCTGGCACCATGAGGGGGTAATGCTGCCCTACAGGGCTGAGAGGCTTGGGGAAGTGAGGTCCTAAGGGACCCCCTTAAGGGACCCTAGTGCTAGAAGGGGCCAGATTTTACTTTCTCTCCGGTGGCCTCCCCATTCTTGTTCCCATTTTCTGATATGTCCTATGAGGTTGCACCTTCTGTCCTGTTCCTGTCAGTTCAGAGCCTCCAGTGTCCCTGTCAGAGGTTAGGAACCAGGCTGGGAGTGGCAGCAGAAGTGGACATTCCTGACGATGTGAAATATGTGAAAATCGTTGACTGTGAGCAGTGAGTTCCCTGTCCCTGGAAGTGTGAACAGAGGCAGCTGGATGTGTGGGAGGTGACCTCGCCAACATTTCCTCATTGACTGCTCGGACAGCCCTGTGAAGTGGGCAAGCTAGTGGGCTCTGGGGTCAGAAAGACCCAGGTTCAAATCCCAGTTCCTCTGTGTGACTAGGTGCTCAGTTCTATGACTGTGGAGGGGAAGTGGCTCCTTCCTCTGCTGGTTGGAGACTAAGTGAAGTGACGGTGGAAAAGCACCAGCACCCACAGCTCTCGGTCACTGTGAAACTATGTGGGGGTGCACAGAGGTATTTGCCCCCTCCATGGCCGAGAGAGACGGGGTTTCCTTTCTCCACCTTGCTGGGGGTTCTGGCTAATCCACCATGCAAGCCCCCTAACTGAAAATGTTGCCAGATAAAGCCTCCCCAGCTGGGGTTGGATTTTGTTTTTGTTTTTCAGGCAGGATCTGGGAGCGGAAAAAATGGAATATTTTTTCCTTCAGAGCAGTTTCTCCTCATCTGAGAGCTGTAGGGCTGGATTCCCACCTCGCCTTCCGGTCTTGGTGTTCCAAGGAGTGGCCAGGAGAGGATGGGCGTGGGTGGGAGAGGTCAGGGTGGGGCAATCTGGGAGCGGAGGGTGAAGGAAGGGCTAGCAGCAGGGAAAGACCTGCTGTGCTCCTTCCTACCTCTGGATTGTTGCTTGTACTGTTCCCCCCACCCCCACCCCACATCTGCCCCAGTTGTTAGTTCCTGTGTCTCTCTGAGATCAGGCATCACCTCCTCCAAGAAGCCCTCCTTGACCACCTCCACCAAGGTATCAGCACCTTCACGCTCTTATTAAGCTACAATCCATCTTCCACTGTGGGCTGGTTGTGTTGGTATAGGGTTCTCTCCTCTGCATGAGACTCTGAGCTCAGCACAGGGCCTAAAGATGGCCCTCAGTGGACACCAGCAGAGTAGAGCATGGAAACAGGGACCCAGTCTCTGCCCGGTTGTCCTGTCAGTTCAAAGATCTTGATCTGGGAAAGGAAAGCCAGGAGGGGAGAGTCAGATTCACAGAGGAGGGCCAGGGCATCGTGACTGGGGGTATAGGCACAGAGAGGGTGTGGATGGGACACCACACAAGGGTTGCACTCAACCACCCTGGGTGTGTGACTTTGGGCAGTGAGTTCTCCCTGGGTTTTCAGTTTCCTTCTCAGTAAAATGGGGATAACAGCACCCCCTGGCGAAACTAACTTGAAAGGCACCCGCACAAGGCCTAGGGGGTACCTTGCAGGCCCTTTAACCAGTTTAGCAAGGGCAGGACCTGGGGTTGGTGCCAAGGTGGTGGGGTCTCTTAGCTGGATAAGCCCAGGGCATGGAGGCAAAAATAGAGCCCTAGACCCATAAATTACCCGAGCCACTCAGCTACTAATGCTAAAATTAGTGCGACCACCCCCCTCCTGCCTTCTTCCAGCATCCTCTGCAAGGAGGCCAAGGGTCCTGCAAATGGAAGTGAATTATAGGCAGGGGGGACTCAAACCTGCTGTAAATCATGCTGTGGCTGCAGCATTTAAGAGCCTTTTCTGAGGCTCCTCACTTAACCTCTTGGCCCCTCACCAATCAGGCGGGGACCAGCATTGGGTGGGCACACGAGTCAAGGCTCCAGCTTAGGCTCCCCATGCCCAAGTCCCATTGGTGGCCTTGAGGGCTGTGAGGAGAGAGGGACTGGAACCAGGGAAGAGGAGGCAGAGGGAGGCACCTCCTGGACAAACACCTGCACCCTTCCGGCTGGGTAATACGTAGGAGGGCTTGCCTGCAGATACTAACACTAACCGGGTATCCCACCGTAGGCACATGGCAGGCAGCCCGTGTCCTTCAAATAGCAGCCCACGTTTACACAGTGCTCCTCGTGTGCCCGGCTCTGCCCCGAGTTAATGCTCCACGACAACCAGGAGAAACTGAGGCACCGAGCAGGGCAGTGACTTGTTGGGAAATTGCAGAGCTGGAGTTCCACCAATGCTGCCTTTCAAAGGAGGAGGGCCTGCAGTTCACCCAGGTGAGTCCAGCCATGGAAGTTGCGATGGGTGGGAGGGTCTGGGGTGGGTAACTCTTCTTGAGTGGGCGACCCTGGACAGGTAACCAGCTGCTCTGCGCCTCTGTCTCCCGTTAGCAGAATGGAGCTGTAGGGAGGCAAAAGGTTCTGGGCCGGGCAGCCAGCAGTCTGAGTGTCCTCATGAAAGCCCTTGGGCCCCACCACTTCCCCTGGCAGGTGCAGCTGTGAGCTAATTCCCTTTGGCCTCTTGATTCCCTATAAAAATCCACCAGAACTCACATCCCCTAACCCATGGCTTCTGTCCCATGTTTATTTTTAACACAAATAATATACATTATTTGAGG
This sequence comes from Rhinolophus sinicus, assembly GCF_036562045.2. Classification (NCBI taxonomy): domain Eukaryota; kingdom Metazoa; phylum Chordata; class Mammalia; order Chiroptera; family Rhinolophidae; genus Rhinolophus; species Rhinolophus sinicus. The sequence goes on from NC_133759.1 coordinate 40,800,084, forward strand.
AAACTTAGAAAATTCAGACACAAAGAAAAACTTCAAACACCCCTCCCCACCCAGAAGTCATAACCTGGCAAGTCAAGGGATCGGGGGTGCATTTCTGCCTCATTCTGCCTCTCCTTGACCTCATGACCCAGGATGCACACCCTCGGTGGCCGGGTCTCACCCATCTGTAGCTGCATGGCCCATCCAAGCCCAGGACCTGGGGCTGGGGCTCAGGCCACCGAAGCCCTTGGTTCCTTTTGGAGCAGGGGGTGCCCAACGCTGCCCATGGACACCAAAGGGGAAGTAGGAATGGAGGGGCAGGGATGGGGTGACTCAGGTCCAGTAGAAGAAGTGAAAGTACCCCAAGTCCTCCCAGCTCTGACAGGCCTGCCTGCAGTGGGCCAACATGGCCCCTTGCTTGGGATAGAGGGTCCCAGGGTGCTACACTTACTACCCAGCCAATACCATCCTTGGGGTCCCCGGAGCCCCAGGCCGTGATACAGTAAGGAACGGGGTTCCCCAGCTCCCTGTCCGGGCCCCAACTTAGGAGCACCTTCTGAGTCTCAGACCCCTGGCTTTGCCCCCAGCCTGGCCAGCCGCACCTTTTGAGTGAGTTCAGGGATATTGAGGCCGGCGGGAGGGCACTAGATTGGCTCTGGTTTCACGTAGAGACTGACCTAGGATGAGGTCAGACAGGCCTGCTCCATCCAGGGCCTCAGACACCTCCCCCCAACTTTCTCGGTGGCTGCCTCTGGGCCAGCTGTGGAGTCTCCTGTATCCCCCGAGCGGTCTCCACGGTCACACAGAGCTGGGTTCAAGTACTGTGCTATCCTCTACGGACATGGCAAACTCCTGCTTCTTTTGGGCCTTCTGTAAAATGGGGCCAGTGAGACCCTGGGTTCGTGTGGGGAGTAAATGAAATAAGTGTAGGCCCAGCCTGGAGGGGCTCAGGATGGGTTGGGAGGTTTGGGCATGTGGCCAGCGACTCTTGCCCACTGGCCAGGCCCAGGTGTGGCCAATAATGGGCTGGGTGACCGAATCTGCTGACCTCATCGTCTTCCGCTGGGGCCCCACAGGCTGTCTGTCTTGCTGGGGAGAGGGTCTCCCCTCCTATCCTTTTCCTCCAGGCCTCCTTCCTGCTTCCCGGGGCTGAGGCTGGGCCCTTCCGTCCAGGCGCTCATCAATCGCACCCGAGGTGCCAAGCGTCCGGCCTGCCTTCTCAGGCCATGATTCACTTCCTGTTTCCTGGAGCTGGAAATAGCTTCCCCTGGATGCTGGGGGCTCCCCCCCACAGACAGCTGCTGCAAGCCCCCACCCAGGCCTGCACATGTACCATGGATTACCCAAGTCTGTGTTCTGCTGGACACTGAACCATCCCCAGAATCCACCTGTTGCTCATGTAAGGATGTAGGAGCACCTATTGGGGGTCTGGCCTTGGGGCCACAGCAGTGAACGAGAGGACCTGTCCTCAAGGCATCTGCAAATAATCACATTAACCAAATAATCACATCACTGGTGTGCCTGGTGCAAGGATGTCTGACCACAGAGCCGGGCCGGGAAGCAAGAGGGACAGCCAACAGGGGGGTGGGTCCAGCAGGAGTGCCTGTGTACCTGGAGTGGGGCCCCCCGCCACCCAGAGACTGTGGGAAAGGAAAAAGGAACGCGGCTTTATCCCAAGAGCTTGTGCAGGGTTTCAAGTTGGAGAAAAACAGCATAAACAGATTTGCGATTTGAAAATATTCCTGTCGGCTTCATGAATAAATGATTCAGGAGAGGCAGGAGGAAGGCAGCAGGAGAGGGAGCAGGAGGAGGTGTCCAGGCAGGAGGGGGTGGGGCTCAGACCTAAGCAGTAGTCTCAGGCTGATGGGGGGTGATTAGGGGGTGACTTCTGGATGGGTGGGAGGAAGGCACAGGGCACTCGGTGCCTCCCAGGTTCTGCCTTGAGCACACTGCAGTGGGGGCCTGGGGTTGAGTCCAGGCTGTGTCACTCATTCATTTGTGGCAGGTCACTTGACTTTACCATGCCTCACCTTGCCTTTCTGTGAAAAGGGTATAATAAAAGCACCCCCCTTCTCAGGTGGTTGCTGTGAGGGATAAATATAAAAATCCATGTGAAGCTCTCAGAAGGGTGCCCGCTCCTGGGACGCCTCAATAAACATTAGCTGCTTTTATTCCCAAAGTATTTTTCTACCTCAGGCCTTGACCTTCTATGTCTTGACCTTCTGCCACGTGCCACGGGCTGTGTAAAGACTGACGAGGTGCCAATGAGTTGGGGAGATGCAGCCTCACCCCCGTTTTGCACATGGGGAAACAGAGGCTGGGAGAGGCTCTATCCAAGGTTCCACAGTTGGGAAGTGGTGAAGCAGGATGTGAACCTGGGTCCCACTGGCCCCATAGTCTCTCATGCTGCAGGGCACCCAAAAGTACTCTTCCTGTGCCCTGGTCCTGACCTGGGGAAATAGAGGGGAGGCTGATATGGTGGCCCTGTAAATTTCAACCCAGCTAAACCATGTCCTCATAAGAAAACCTACATTTTAGGTGCATACACCTCCCCAGGCTAGGGCAGGGGGTGTTGACCTTCTCTGGCAGGTGGGGACATCTGTAGGAGGCAGGGGTGAGATGGAGGGGAAGAGGGTCAAGGCTTCCCTGAACTGTATAGAGAGGACAGCAGCCAAGAAAATGATGGAGAACATTCGCTCATCTCCTCTTTCATTCATTCATTCATTCATTCATTCACCCATCCTTGTAAGCCTGGTTTGAGTCTAACCTTCTACCTGGTGGTGCAGAGGATAGAGGTATGCCCTCAACAAAAGCCAGCTTCTGAGATGCCTCCTGGCTGGTGAGGGAGCCAGAGCAACAGACACATTGCCACCTGGTGTGGGTGCTCCGATGGCATTATGGGTGCCCTGGGAGTCCAGGGGAAGAGGTCTAACCCAGCATGGGAAGTCTGGGAAGGCTGCCTGGAAGAAGAGAAGCCAGAGCTGAGTCCTGGAGCCATCGCTAGGGGGACAGGGCAGGGAGGGAAGTTTGGGGTTGTAGTGGGACTTAGTCTGCACACCAGCGACTCAGGGGCTGCTGGGCCTTTGGGACTCAGATTCTAAGTAGGCCTGGGGAAGTCCCGGGAGAAGTACAGGCAAAGGAAGGCGCCTCGTCCTGTGGTCAGTGAAGACTGCTCTTGAGTAAGATGAGTGATGGCGTCACCCAAAAGTCCCTAAAGAACAAGTTCCTAGTTCCTCAATGGAGGGGACTTTGGCCAGGCTAAGTCATCACTGGGCTGGGCTGTCCAAGGCTAAAGCTGGACCATCCAAGGCCAGAGGTGGGACCATCCAAGGCCAGAGGTTAGCCACACGAGACCAGGCTGAACCCTACAAAGCAGAGAGAGGGATATTGAAGGTTGATCATAAAAATCATGGAATTTCATGAGGAAACCCACGACCAATGCTGGGGGCAGCAGGGTCAGGTCCGATGGCCTTGACAGAGAAGGTCTTGCTGGCCTTTAAGTGGCCGAATCCCCAGTGTGAACCACAGACTGTGGGCCCACAGCAGCCCTTGCGTATATCCCCTCACATCAGCCTGACACACGTGGAGACCTTTGCTTGTACACTCATCCTCCACATGTAACCGGATCCCCATCCATGTACACAAGTACCCTGACGTCACTCCACACACAGGAACAGTCACGCCTCTGCCCACACACACATCTCCTCACATCTGTGCCCATCTCTCCCTACCCCACCTGGCCCACATGCACACACCAGCAACAGCTCCCAGACGGGGTTCCTACAGGTTGGTGCTTTGGGGGAAGCTCATTACCAGGGCAGCCCCATGGGGCCCCCGATGACTCCTTCCTGGCAGCTGGCAGCTGGGCCAGCAGGCTTAGCCCCACCCTCGCTGGCAGCTGTCTGTGAGAAGGCCCTCCTTTAGGGCCCTCGGCCTGGGGTGTGCAAGCAGGATAGAGTCTATGGGGCAGAGTCTGCACACAGTGACCGTGGGGGCCCCTCAAACAACACCCACAAAATGAGTTCTGGTTCCCCTACCAACCTGCTTGTCCTCCAGGCCTCTGTGACTCAGAAAGAGGACCCCCCATGTTGGTGAAGCCCAAGACCTGGGAATTTCCCACCTGGAGACTCCCTCTCCTCACCCTCACCCCAACATCCCAACACCCCAGTTCTGGTGAGCCCACCTCCTAACTAGCCCTCGGCCCGTCTTCTTTCTCCTCTGCCTCTGCCACCACCTGACCAGGCCCCTGTCATTGCCTGGACGTCTACAGAAGCCTCCTCCCTGGCCTCCCTCAGTCTATTCTGATCCTGCCCCTTCCCTCTGAAAGCCATTTACAATATCCTGAGCTCACAGCGTGGTCAGAGGGCTCTCCCTGGCCCTGCCCTGCCCTCTAATTTCTCGCTACCCTGCAGATCTCAGCTCAAGGGTCACTGCCTCAGGGAAGCCCGTGCCGACCCCAAGATGGGTTCAAGTTCCCCTACAAGAAACTCATTGAACCACCTGGCATCGCCCCTTCATAGGACTGCTGGCCCTTTGCAGTTATGGAATTATTTATTTGGTTAAAGACTGTCTCCCCCATGAGGCTGGGCTAAGAACAGGGACCATGCTTGTGGGGACCCCATAATATCCCCAGTGTCTGGCACATAGTTGGTGCTTAGTCAATGGTTGTTGAGTGAATAAATGAATGACCCTGTTCTAGTGTTTTATTCCTCCCAGGGTTTTGTCTGGAGGGGGCAGGACCCTCAAAACAGCTCTAAGAATCAGGTGTGAGGGGTCACCTTGAGGGCCAGTGGGTCTCTCAAGCTGAAACAGAGCAGGATGGCCTGATGTGGCCTGGTCTTGTGAATGTGGACGGTCCGTGTGGCTTCATAGACAAAATGGGGATCAAGGCGGCAGCTTTGGCAGAGGCTGTCTGGCAATGCCATGGTAGGGGGTCTCTGGCAGCCAACATGACAATCCTGTCTGCTTGGCAGATATCCTGGGGTGGTGATACATCCATTCATCCCAACATTTATTGGTAGGGAATACTTGTCCCACCCTGGAAGATCTCCCAGTCCATTGGGGAAGACATGTCCTCATACTGTGTAATAAACAATTTGATGGGAGGAGCTTCTAATATTGTTTCAGGGCTCAAGGAAAACTTCTTAGAAGAAGGGCCATTTAGACTGGGCTTTGAAGTTTGCCTAGGAGTTTATTAGGCAGGAGGTGACATTTGGGCTGGATCCTGACGGCTGCATACAAGTTTACCAAGAAAACAAGGGAGGAAACATCTTCTCTGGACACTGTGTTTTCTTTAGGGACTTGTGTAGGCCATGGGCAAGTAAGGCCTGGGCCCTGCTCATCCATGCCAGCCTCTCCCATACGCCCTGGGTGCAACTGAATGGCAGGAACGTCTCAGTTGCCCTGAGGATTGACCCAATTCATGAGTGTGCTCAATACCTAGCAAGTACTCAGCCAGAGTCGGGGCAGTCTCAGCATCGCTTCAGTTTCAGGCTGTGCCTGGAGAAGGACTTCCCTCTTTTGGGCCTCCTGTTTGCATACCTCCGGTGATGGGCACTCACTCCCTTGCAGGGCAAGCCTTTCCCTTTTCTGACCCAGCAATGTTTTCAGAAGACAAGCATTCAGGTCAACCAAGTGGTGAGGTTTGGGGTCAGCTGGAAGGGAGAGGGGTCTGATGGGGTAACAGGCTCACCTGGATTTCAGCCCTTAGCTGCCTGTCCCTCAGCAGCTCTGATGCTTCCAGGAATGGTTTCATCCCCACCATGGTCTCCCAGGGCTCATCACAGGTGGGAACCAAGTTCTTAGAAGTTTATTGGGGCATAAAGGGGGTCAGGATTTTGCAAGGATTGGCTGGGGAGGGTCTAGGGCACAGTGGGTACTCAGCCTATATGACTCCCCATATTCCTCAGCTCTGGGTTTTCCGGCCTCCCTGTGGCTCACCTCATTGGGGACGCATTCATGGAGCACCTACGGTCTGCTTAGGGGTTGCCTGCCCCCAGCCCGCCCCAGGCGCTGTCCCCTGGAGATGGTGGCAGCCTGGGAATGTGGGTGGGGGCCCCTGGGGCGGTGGCTGCTGGACAGAAGCCTTAGTGTGGAGCTGCTGGGGTCCTTTCCCGGGCCCAGACCCATGACTGGATGTCTGAGAATGCTGCCCATTATCCGACTCACAGAGCACAAAGGGGCCACGCTGGGGCTCAGCAGGCCAGACGCCTGGGATGGGTGCACGGGGGCTCTGGGTCCCCACCACAGAGGGCAAGGACACACTGGAGTCGAAAGGGCTGCTCTCACACGCAGGAATGAGAACCATTTCCTCCAGCCCCACAGGAGACAAAGACAGAGAAAAACGACCAGGGGCTCATCCCCTCAGGCAAGGGCAGGCCACCCCTCCTGAGCCCAGAAACCAGACCTAGAAGGCCACGACGCCCTCCCCGCTGCCAGCAGTGGAGGGGATCCAACAGAGGTGGGGGGAACATTCTAGAACTCTGGAGGGGGGCAAAACCCCTAGCCTCCCGCAGCATCTTCAGTGGGGAAACGCCAACAGCCATGCCAGCAGCACCAACTGTCTGCAATTGAAACACATTAGCATGGTGGGTGCTGTCTCCTCAGTGCTGCCATTTGAGGGTCACCCTGGTTCCTCCTGGGCCACTCAGTGGGACACGGTGGCCATGACAGGAGATCTGGTGTGGAGGGAGTAGGGGTCATTTCAGGCTACTTATTTGCTGTGTAACCTCAGGCAGGCCTCTAGGCCTCTCTGAGCCTTGGTTTATGAGAAGAGGGGAGGGAGACCCAGTGGAGGGTTAATTAAATGAGGTGATCTTGTGCATCTGAGCCCTTAATGGGGCCGGCACCAACAATGCACCTCAGTGGCAGTTGCCATGAGGATTATACCATTATTGGGGTCTGGTGAGCTCTCCTGAGTGGGGTACAGTTGATTGGTTTGAGGATTCTGGGGGAAGGAGCCCCATGTTTCAGAGCTGGAAAGTCAGTGGATACCACACTTCCTGACATGCTGGGCGCTGTGACACTTGTATGTTTTTTCATCCTCATAGCAGCCTTGTGAGGTGGATTATATTCCCCTTTTACAGATAAGGAAACTGAGGTTCAAAGAGAGGTGGTGCCACCAACGCCACATAAGTGGCTAGGGGCAGAGCTGGGCCTGGAAATCAGGTCTCAACTTCAAGGCAAGAGTTAGAGGAACGCAGTAGTCAAGAGCAGGGTTTGGAGGCTGGCAAGCTGTGCCATGTAGGCAAGTGGTGACACCTCCCTGACCCTCAGTGTCCCATCTGTGAAATGGGGCTGATAAAACCCACCTCTCAGGCTGCTCCGGGAGGAAATGAGATGGATAAAGCCCGAGAGAAGCCTCAGTGATGGTTTCTGGCACTATCAAGACTCAGGCTGGGGGTGCTGAGCTGTACCAGAGGATTTTGTTTCCAGCACCTTTCTATCACCAAGGCAGTGCTCTGAGCAGTCAGTGTGTCAGGAGCATTTCCTGCAGGGAAAGTGTTCTCTGAGCCCAGGCCCAAGGGACAGGAGGGCAGGAGCCCCCCTCCTCCCAGTGCAGCCCTGGCCCCACTGTTATTTTTTCCAATTGTAGAAGACAAACATTTCCTCCTCACAGTTCTGCTCTGCGTAGCCAGAGAGCTGAGGATGGACAGGGCGGGCTGGGGAGTCCCCACCCAGGCCCGGCCTGCTGTCTCTGGGCCAGCCTGGCCACTGACCCCGAGGGTAAGGACCAGGCCAGGACCTGCCCCACCAGAGCCACCCTGTCCTCGTCTACAAAGGCGCTGGGTTACATCCACGTTTCCCAACTGTCAGGTGTTTTGTACCACCTGGATTATGACCTACTTCATATTTGTCTTTAAGTTAATTTACATTTTAAAAACTTCAATAAATGCATATACCAAGCAAGCTTTACATCATTATAGTACTTGGAAAACCAGTATCATTTGCCAAAACCTGAAAATATTACAAAGAAAACAAGGAGCTGTAAGTAAATTCTAGAATGCTGATGTCAACAGTGCTGAGCTTGAGACCTTCTCTGTATTAAAAATGGACAATGACAAATGTTAGAGAGGCATTAAAGACATTAGCTCCAAACAGAGAACTCTCCTTGATATAATCAGAAGGCTTGAACAAAAACTGTAAAGGGCCTGAATCACAATGATATGGGGTTAGCTAGTAGTTAATCCAGGGTTGGTTAATCTGAGTTCGTTAATTCAGAGTTAGCTCATGTTGGGTGCCACCTAACCCCATTTCCCAGGTAGTGTCCATCTCCCCTTGGTTCCCTCTTAAATCTCTTCTGAGAGGACACCCCACTGCATCTCAGCAAGGCCGGGGAAATGTGGGTTCATTCGGTCCTTCCTTCCTTCCTTCCTTCATTCATTCATCCAAGAGTTATCAGCACCTCCTCTGCCCAGCCAGGAGTATAGGGTGGCTGCCACCATGACCCATTTTGGCCTGAAGAAGTTCCCAGCTAATGGGCAGAAAGGAGAAAGCACAGGATCTGGAGACAGGTCTGAGTTTAAATCCTAACCTTCCTAATGCCCCTCAGTTTCTCCATCTGTGAAATGAGTTCAATGATCCCAGCTTTTGTCAGCTGGCTGTGAGGATGGCATGAGATCGTGCAGGGCAGTGCTGGACTCCACCAGCTGCTGTGGGACTCATGACAGGAAGTGAGGCGCTGATGGGCCATTGCTCAATGCAAGGAGAGAGAACTGGTGTTTGCCCAGTACCTGTGATTTGCCAGCACTGTGTTTTCTGGTATGTTATGTTCTTCACATCTCACAACCTCCCGGGAGCCAGTGTGCTATTATGATTGTCCTTGTTTTACAATGAGGAAACTGAGGCTCAGAGAAGGCAAGTGCCTTGCCCTGGGCCACACAGCATTTTGATTTCCAGCTTGTCAGGACACAGACCCTGGCCAAGCCCTCTGCAGTCTAAACTGGCCCTGCATTCCCCCAGCCCAGGGCAGCTCCTGCCCAGCACCCAGCTTGGCAGGTAGTTTTGTGTCCAAAGCGCCCAGAACCATCTTGCACTGTGCACCAGGTTGAGCAGCAAGAACAGAGCATTATCCTCAGGGCTCGGTGGGGGGAGCTGCAGGATGCAGCAAGATGAGCTGGAGACAGGAAGGAAGCTAGGAGGGGTAAGAGAGAGGGAGAGGGGTGGGGATAGGGAGGGAGACAGAGAGAGACAGACACAGAGAGAGACAGAGAGATACCACACAAAGAGACAGACAGTGTGGAAGGAGAGGGAGATGGGAAGAGACTGGGAGAGAGAGAGACAAAGAGAGAGAAAAACTGGGAGGAGCAAGAAGACAGAAACAGAGATGGCGTGGGGAAGGCTAGAGAAAAATAAGACTGAAGGGAGACAGACAGATGGACTGATGGGGGAGGGCTCCGCGGAGGGGTGGGGTGAGGTGCACTAGGGCAGGCAGCCTCCTGCACAACTGCTAGGCGCCCAGTCTGCTCTCCTGGGTGGCACAACACAAGCACTCCTTACCGGAGATGGAGGTGGGGTTATCATTCCTACAGGGCTGTCCCGAGTGGCCTCGAGCCCAGGAGGACGGAGTGCCAGAAGCAGAGCCTCCGATTTCCTGCAGCTGAACACTGCTGGTTATCAAAAGTGACCAGACCTGGGGATGGTGGGTGTGGGTTGGGGGGTGGGAGAGGCAGGCGTGCTGGGCAAATGCTGATGGCAGGAAGGCAGGGTGTTGGGCTAGGGAAGCGGGGGAAGGCTGTAGGCCTGGCTTTTCCTGCCTACCCTGTGGGGCACAGAGAAGCCCCCTGTCCTTCCTTCCTGGCCAGGTGGGAACAAGTGAGGGGAGGCCAGGCTACCCTCAGAGAAAGGGTCCGGGGGAACCATGTGACAGCCAGGAGTCTGATGGGAGTTCCCCCTCCAGTTCTGAGAGGCCAGAGTTGGCTTGGGGGGGGTGTGTTGGGGTGGTTTCACAGCCAACAGAGTCTGTCTTTCACACATTATAGTTCTGCTCCTTGTGAGCTGTGCCTCTCTGGCCAGACCCTTTTCTGCAGCCTCAGGTGCTACATCTATAAGGTGGGATCATAACAGTACCAGCCTCGAAGGGTGTCTGTGAGGAGGACGGGAGTCAACTCAGGTAGAGTGCTTGGCACAGAGCCTGGCACGCAAGCCCTGTTTGAGCACCCGCCATGGCCAGATGCGGTGGGGGCTCCTTACATGGGCTCTGTGACCTTGAGGTCATCACTGCTTGCCTCCCATCCCATTGCCTACCCACTCCTTCCAGGTGAAAGACTCAGCCCAGTGCCAGCTCATGTGGCTGATTTTCCACTAAATCTGAGAGGATGTTAGGTCCTTCCAGAGTCCCCACAAAGGGGAAGTGCCTCCTGGTGAACAGCGGTGACAGGAGAGCAGCAGCCTACAGGGCCCAGGCCTCACTCTGGGTGTGGCCAGCCCAGGCTGCCCCGCAGCCGCACATGCTCCAACATGGTTCTCTCTCCATTTTCCTGATTTATATGCCTGACCCTTGAGCTCTGTCCTTCTGTCCCACCACTTATAAAACTCCTTTTATGGGGCTGGGGTTTGGGGGGACAGATCATGCGGACTGAGGGGGTGGTGCCACCAGCCTTGCTGGCCCTGGGGGTGCCCAGGCCTGGGGCCTAAGGCCTGGACAGTGCCCCGCAAAAGGGAGTTAAAGGGGAGACAGTGTGAGATGGAGAGGGCAGTGGACCAGGAAAGCAGACAGGCAGCGAAGGGGGGACAGGCAGGGATGGAGGAGAGAGGGGTCCGAGGGAGGGGAGACAGGCAGGGGGTTCTAAGGGGAGGGGGCCGAGGAAGCCACGGAGAGTAAGCCAGAGACAGAAAAACAGAGAAGGGAGAGCGAATGCAAGGGGAGAAATAAGAAGGAGAACCAGAGACTGAGAAAAAGAGACAACACGTACGGGGAAGGGAGGAGGGGTGAGACAGAGACAGAGACCCGGAGACACGCAGAGACAGAATCAGGGGCGGGTGGGATAGAAAGAGAGGAAGAAAAACAGAAAACCAGCCCGAGAGAGACGGGCCGAGCGGCCAGGAGGGAGGAAGAGAGGAACAAGCGACGGAGGCGGAGGCTGCGCCGGGGAAGAGAGCCACACCGCGCGGTTGGGTCCTGGAGGGCGCGGGGCGGCCAGACCCACTGTCAGCGGAGCAGAGGCCCGTCGGCCGGAGGGCCGGGCGCGGCCAGCGGGCCCCCGGGGGAGCGGGACCGGGCTCTAGGGGAGGTGGGCGGGAGGCGGGAGGGGGTCCGGGGGCGGGGCGCGGCCGGGCGGGGCGCGGCGCGAGGGCGTGTCCGCAACGGAGCCGCCCCCGCCCCGCCCCCGGCTTGCGCGGCGCGGCTCAGCCGGGCCGGGGCGCCGGGGCCGGGGCGGCTGGCGCGGGCAGGAAGCGCCTCGCGGCCCGGGCCCGCCCCCCGCCTCCTGCCGCCTCCGGGCTCCGGGCTCCCGGCCTCGCCGCGCCCCATGCACTCGCCGTGCAGCGCAGCCCGCGCACGCCCGGATGGCTCGTCGCGCCGCGGGCGGCGCACCCCTTAGCGCCCCGGCCGCCGCGGCCAGCCCCCTGCCGCCGCGCCCGCCATTCCGGGCCCCACCGCCTTGCCCGCTGCTGCTGCTGCTGCTGCTCCTGGGGGCGGCGCGGGCGAGCGCCCTGGAGATCCAGCGCCGCTTCCCTTCGCCCACGCCCACCAACAACTTCGCCCTGGACGGCGCGGCAGGAACCGTGTACCTGGCGGCCGTCAACCGCCTCTACCAGCTGTCGGGCGCCAACTTGAGCCTGGAGGCCGAGGCGGCGGTGGGGCCGGTGGCCGACAGCCCGCTGTGTCACGCCCCGCAGCTACCGCAGACCTCGTGCGAACACCCGCGGCGCCTCACCGACAACTACAACAAGATCCTGCAACTGGACCCCGGCCAGGGCCTGGTGGTCGTGTGCGGTTCCATCTACCAGGGCTTCTGCCAGCTACGGCGCCGGGGCAACATCTCGGCGGTGGCCGTGCTCTTCCCGCCCGCCGCGCCGCCCGCCGAGCCCGTCACAGTGTTCCCCAGCATGCTGAACGTGGCGGCCAACCACCCGAACGCGTCCACCGTGGGGCTGGTGCTGCCTCCGGCCGCTGACGCGGGTGGCAGCCGCCTGCTGGTGGGCGCCACGTACACCGGCTACGGCAGCGCCTTCTTCCCGCGCAACCGCAGCCTGGAGGACCACCGCTTCGAGAACACGCCCGAGATCGCCATCCGCTCCCTGGATGCGCGCGGCGACTTGGCCAAGCTCTTCACCTTCGACCTCAACCCTTCCGACGACAACATTCTCAAAATCAAGCAGGGCGCCAAGGAGCAACACAAGCTGGGCTTCGTGCGCGCCTTCCTGCACCCGCCGGACCCGCCGCCGGGCGCCCGGTCCTACGCATACCTGGCACTCAACAGCGAGGCGCGCGCGGGTGACAAGGAGAGTCAGGCGCGGAGCCTGCTGGCACGCATCTGCCTGCCCCGCGGCGCCGGCGGCGACGCCAAGAAGCTCACTGAGTCCTACATCCAGCTGGGCTTGCAGTGCTCGGGCGGCGCGGGCCGCGGCGACCTCTATAGCCGCCTGGTGTCGGTCTTCCCCGCGCGTGAGCTGCTCTTTGCTGTCTTCGAGCGGCCCCAGGGGTCCCCCGCGACTCGCGCGGCTCCAGCCGCGCTCTGCGCCTTCCGCTTTGCGGACGTGCAAGCTGCCATCCGCGCCGCGCGCACCGCCTGCTTCGTGGAGCCCGCACCCGACGTGGTGGCTGTGCTCGACAGCGTGGTTCAGGGCACCGGGCCGGCCTGCGAGCGCAAGCGCAACATCCAGGTACGCCCAAGCAATGCGGGTGCGGGGGACCAACCGAGGGCTCCCGAGGGAGAGCGTGCGGGTAACTCGGCGGGTTGTGCGCTGAGCGGGTCACTGGTGCGAGCGTGCTGGGACCCACATGTGCGTGTGTGGGGACACAGGTGTGTACTCTGGGCCACAGGTGCATTTGCGGGGACCTAGGTGTACTTCCGAGGGTACATGTGTCAGCTGATGTGGGCGCTGGGGCGAATATGGTCCAAGTGTGCGCGTACTCAAGTGAGTGCTAGGTTACAGGTGGGCATACCTAGGTGTGTGGGAGGGGCCCAGGTTGCCGATGGGTACTCAGGTGAGAGCGCTGAAGACAGCCAAAGGTACATATACAGCTCAGGTGTGCATCTGGGGCCTCAAAGGCAGCAGCACAGAACGCACAGCAAGTGAGTGTGTGTCTGACCAAGGGCTAGGGTGGGCGGGTGCCCGGGCCAGGAGGGTGGAGGGAAGTGAACAGCTCTATGTGCAACATGGGTATGCACGGGGCAGGAGGGCAGTGGTCTCAGGAGGGAATGAGGAGGGGGGCCAGGTGTGAGGGCACACCAGCTGGGTGGCAAGGGGGCCCAGGTGCCCGCCTGGGTTGGGGAGTGTCAAGGAGTCAAGTTGGAGTAACTGTTTTGGCATTGTGGGTACATGACAAGGGTGCAGGAGGAAACTGTGGTTCCCTTTAAGGAAGCCCACCTGCAAACGGTCACTTCTCCAGGGGTCCTGGGAGGTGGAGCCCTGCGCCTTTTCCATACTCTACTTTCCTGGTCTGAGTATTCCATTTGAACCCCAGGCTTCGCCCTAGGAAGCCCCAGCCTCTCCTTCTGCAAATGCCAAACTCAGACCTCTCCTGGTGACTAGGGAAGCCCTGCCTTATCCCTTTTCGGTGGTCCTCAGGCTGTGGCAAGAATCTCATGAGCTTAATTATTCTCCTGTGGGTGTGCCCAACACTGGGGCTTTGAGAAAACCCAGATTCCTTCTCCTATAGTCGGGCTCCCACAGCTACCCACCACCCGGCTGGCTGGCTGCCCCGAAAATAAAGGTCACGGTGGGTGAGCAGAGCAGACTGTCCCAGGGAGCAGCTCTGCCACCCGCAGGGGCCAGCCAGGTCAGGGCAGGCTGCCCAGTGCTGTGGTTGGGACATCTACTATTCCCCTCACCAGAGCCATATCCCCCAATGGGCTGTGTTTGAGAGGGTGAGTTTTGTTTCAGGACTAAAGGAGGTGAGTGGGGAGTCAGCCCTCCTCTACGGAACTGTTGGAACTAGAGACTTCCTTGGCCTTTCCAGGCCCCGTGTGTCCATCCATACTGTCAGCGTGAGTCTGTCCTCTTGGGCGGCTGTAGTCTCCTCCTCCCCCTCTGGCAGGAGCCGTCCTGGTTCCCACGGTCCCTTATTCTCAGCCTGGCCTGGTGCAGTGACTCACTCTGCTGAAGGGGGCTGGGGCTTCCTTCTCCTTACTGGGACAGGGCCTCTCCAGGGACACAGCCCCAGGGACAGAGTGGCCAAGGGCCTCCTCCTGAACCCACGGCTGGGCAAATTCTCAGCCCTCCTCAGCCACTTTCCTGTGTTCCCCCCCTTTTCCTATACCCAGCTGTGGGCCCAGGTCGGTACCACTGGGCAGGATCTCCCAGATGTGTCCAAGCCCCCGGGATCTGAGCCTCCAGCACAGCTGAGGGTGGGGTGGGGAGGGTGGTCGTTATGCTTGCTCCAGGCTATTGCCAGCTCCCAGTTACAGGCTTGGACTTTGCACCCCAGGATCAAACCCTACTCTGTCACTTCCCAGCTGTGTGACCTTGGCAAGGGACTTAACCTCTTTGAGCCTCAGTTTCCTCATCTATAAAGTGGGAATAGTAAAAATAAATCTCTAAGGATTGTTTTAAGGACTAAATGGACTAATTGATATAAAGCCCTTTGTATCTGGCACATAGTAAGCACCTGATAGAGGTCTGCTGTTCTTGTTATTATTACAGGAGACATTATTAGCACAGGTATCTGGGTTTGGTCCTGAATAGCAAACAGTGACCTGTTTTGGCTTGTTCTGCAGCAGTGAAGACTCCACCATCTCCCACTTCTAGCCCCAGATAGAAGCCTCAATAAACATTTCCTAAGCCCCTACTGTGTGCCTACCCCTGTGCTGTGTACTGCAGACCAATGGTGATTCAGTCTCTGCTCTTGTGGACCCTGCAGGCAAGCAGAGGACAGACAGTCCTGACCAGTGGTCAGGCTGTTACAGCCCAGGGCAATGAGTACTGTAATGAGAGAACCTGGGCAGAGGGAGCCGGGAGAGGGCCAACAAGGCTTCCTGGGGAGTGCTATCAAAGTGGAGGTGGATCGATGGGCAGGAGTTGGCCACCTTAGGTCAGCAGGAGAAGATGAAAGGGTCCAGGCAGAGGAAACAGTCTGTGCAAAGGCCTGGAGGTAGGGTACAGCAAGACAGGCTAGAGCAACTGAACAATGGTCAGATTCAGCATGGCTGGGGGAGTGGGGAATGCATGAAAGAAAGGCTAGGGGAGGTGGATGGGGCCTGTGGGGTGTAGGCTGGCTGTATTGGGAATTGGGAATGTATCCTGGGGACATGGGGAGCCATGAAGGGTTTTAGCCAAAGGAGTGATATGATCTGAACAAGCACCTTCGTGCCCTCCTCTGTGGAATGGGGATGGTAATAAAATGCCTACCTCCCAGGACTGTTGTGGGGGTTCAGTGAGATAATACATTTGAAGCTCTTGGTAGTGTGCCCGGCGCACTTGTTTGCAATTACTATGATTATTTTTAATATAATTATTTTAGAAAGTCCCTAGGTGGCTAGTAAGAAGGAAAGATGAGAGGCAGGGAGAGTAGTTGGGAGGCTGGTGCCATCTCCAAGGCAGGAGATTCACTCATTCATTCAAAAATATTTCTTGAGCATTTAGTGTGTGCCAGGCCCACAGGGTGCTGGGTGCAGCGGTGGAGGCAGCAGGCCAGGTCTTGTTCTTGGGACACGATGGCCCATGGGGGGGGGCATGAAGGGAAGCAGGGGGCTTGGGACAGATGTGGCTGCCTGAACGTAGCTCCAGATTCAGACAGGACGGAGGGGAGGGACGCTGCCCAGTCTGGCCTGGCATGTTAGTGCCATTGGGCTAAGGGACAGCACCCCATTCTTCCCTGTGTTCTCCAGGGACATCTGACCTCCAAGATGAGGTGGCTTGGCCAGACCTCTGGAAACTCCGAGGATGGCTTTCAGGGTCTCTCCAGCCCATAGCTCCAGCGCCTTGGTTGGGTGATTTAGTCATCCCAGCTTCTCACTTGGCAGGCGTTGTCCTCTGCTCTCCACCCTTAAGGCAATGCAGCCTCTGCTGCCACCTTCCATTTGGGAATCTGTAGAGAAGGGATGAGCTGCTAAAGTGTGAGGTCAAAGGTAGGGAACCTTGGTTTTCCCCAGCCTTTGAGGGCTCCAATTGTGTCCCTGATGACTTTTGGCATATTTGGGGCTGTTGGACTATTTTGAGAGAAAAAGTAAGTGAGGAAATTAGTCTCCATTGTGTGTAGCATGGATCCCTTTCCTCACCTCATGTTTGAGGTGAAAGCAAGTTGGGAAGTTGCCACAGCTATTGAGGAGGAAAACTGCGATACAGGGTCACCCAGCAAGACAAGGGCAGGCTGTCTTACTCTCTTCACCCCAGCCTTTGAATGACCATAATATTTGTGTTTTTAAATAAAAAAGAAAACCAACAGGGATATGTCAGTGCCACATTTTCAAGGTGTCTTTTTATAGTAAAGGTGGAAAAAAACCCTCAGGCGGTTTTAAACTGGCATGTGGTGGGTGGGTGCTCGTCGTCAAGAAGGCGTTTTCTGAACCAATTTAGGGGCTGAAATACTGGGTGGAGGTGGAGGGAGACAGAGCTTCCAAGATGGGCTTTATATTTGGAATGGGGCTGGGGGCTGGGAGTGAGCTCCCCATGGCCAAGGGTACAAGTAGAGATACTTGGCAGGACTTAGGAGAAGGGGTTCCCATAAGGTTGGCCAGGATGACCTTCTAACCTAGAGAAAGACAGGGCTTGGACCAGAAGACTGTTAATATCCCTCCCCACTTAGGCAACGTCATCTGTGTGGACTGCGAGGTACCTAAGGGTAAAGCTGATGTTGAGTCCCGCTCTCCTGCCTGTATGTTGTGTGACCCAGGGTAAGTTATTTACCCTCTCTGGGCCTCATACTTGCTCATTATAAAATAGGTCAGTGTCTTCTTCTGAGGATGTGGGCAGGTTCAAATCTCACATGCAGTGCCCAGGAAATGGCAGATAGAGGTATTAGTACCAGGAGGGAAAAAATACATCTGAGAAAAGTGTGTTCAGTGTGTGGAACAGCCATGGGGCACGGAGCGCTCAGAGGAGGGGAGGATTCTATAGAGGATCAAACCAGGCCCTGAAGGTGAGCAGGGGTGGGCGAGACACAGATGAGGCGAGTGTGTGTCTGGTGCTTTTGGGGCCCCAGCGAACTCAGAGGCAGGAGCATAGGCTGCGAAGGGGAGAGTGGGCCTGTTGTCACTGCTGTTGATGGGGCAGAGGCGGAGTTTCTGGTGGTCGTGAGGGGTGTGCAGAGAGGGTAGGTGCTGGCTCAGCTCTGTGGGGCCGAATAATAACCAACGCTGAGCCCCCAGTTCTGAGCAGGGACACTGTGCCAACCCTTCACAAACACCAGTGCCTTTTATCTCATACCCGTCCTCCCCTTGAGGCAGGAAGTGCTGTTATCCCCAGTTTACACATAGGGAAACTGAGACCCAGGGTCACACAACTGGTTAGCAGGGATCTGCAGACTGGTTGTCTCGTTCCAGAGTCCACTCTGGGTGATGGCTGGTGTTAACTGTGAGCTCTCTGCTGGGGGTTCTCCAGTTACTTCCTCCCCCTCCCCACCTCCCTAAGATTTGGGTGGAGCCCTTTGTACAAGATCCCCTTCTGTGATAGTAGCTTCAAGCGGGCCCAAGATGGAGCTGATGCTACAGTGAGTCAGAGCCAGAGTGGGGTGAGGCTGGCTGGGGCATCTGCAGAGGCCGGGCCCCAAGTTGGGGGCTGGGGCTGATGGGGCCTCCTGTGGAAGTTGGAGAGGCAGGGCAGCACCTGGTTGCATTCATCTCAGAAAACGGGATCGTTTGGACTCTGGAAGGAGTGAATCCCCTGGCCCTTTGGGGGTGTGAATAAGTGATATGGTCAGTTTGAATGAGGACTTGACATATCCCTTTAACACTGACCTCAGCCCTCTGGGGTACAGACCGTACTGGGGTGGGGGGCTCGGCAGGCTTCCCCCTCCCGTCCTCGGCAGCACCGCACTGTCTGGCATTTGCTAGGAGGGTGAATGGAGGATCTGTCACAGCCCTGGCCAGGCCTACAGGTGAAACTTGCCCAGAGTGGTGGGTGAGTGTCGGACCCTGACTCCAACATCCTGGTTTCCAACCCTGGCTCTGCACTTTCCTTGCTGTGGTCTTGGGCAAGTCACTAACTTTCTCTGGGCCTCCATTTCTCCATCTGTAAAGAGGGAGTGGCGTAGGGAAGAACACAGAGGCCATGTGTGAGTTGGCTTCAGGCCCTGCAGAAATACCCTCTCTAAGAGTTCATTTTGCCCGCCCACAGCTGCTGGTTTTCATGGAGGTTAAGGAAACAGGATGGTTCTGTGTTGTTGCTGCAGGGAGAACAGACGCCGTGGTGATGGAAGGAGCATGAGGGCCTGAGTCCCCCGGGATGAGGGAGTCCCTTCCCCTTTCTGGGCTTCAGCTTCCTGATCTGAGTTGGGCCATGATAGCAAGGAAATCCTCACTTTGTCACCAGAATTGCTCCTATCAGCTCAGCGTCATTATTGTTGCTATTGTTGTTTCTTGGCAACTTATTCTGTGTTGGGCACTTTGTAAGGTGGTTACACATGATATATCTTTTAATACCCCCAGAAGCAGAATAGATGAGTGTTATCCCCAATCTACAGAGTCCCAGAGAGGCTAAGTGACTTGCCTGAGGTCACACAGCAGGTAAAAGGGGGGGCAGGTGTCTGGCTGCAGAACCTGTATGTGTTCATCACCTTTATTTCCTCCTCTGAAAACACCAAAGAGGTACAAGCCAAAGGGGCCCTGAGGTCACAGTGGGAAGGGGTGAATGGGTCCATTTTTAAAGATGAAAACATGGAGGCCCAGGGAAGTTCTGCCCCTGCTGGGGCTGCTGTGGGAAGTAGTGAGAGCTCCTCAGTGAGGACTGAGAGCTGCTGAGCCCAGAGCCCAGCACGGCCCCAGGACTGCAGCTGTCTCCTCCTTTGCTCACCAGAGCCCAGCACCTCCTGGGCAACATCTCCTGCCTGTCTGGGCTCCTGGTGGAGAGTGCTCTGAAGTGTGGCAGTACAGGAGGGGGCTCAGCTTTGTTACATGGCCGCCCCCCATAGGGATGAATCAGACCCTATCCCTACCCCCCAGTCAGGATGGAGATCATGACAGAAGACGTGCTGTAGTGAGCCGCACACTGACCCAGCCTCATCTGAGAGAATCAAGGAAGGGTTCCTGGAAGAGGGGGACATTAGAGCAGGACTTTGACAGATGTGGCAGGGGAAGGCATTCCAGGCAGAGGACACAGCAGGACAGAGGCCTAGAGATGTGGTAGAACATGGCTTGGGCAGAAGACAGAGACGAAGCTGAGAGTGTGTGGGGTCTGGGGTACAGGCCAAGGATTTGAATGCTGTTCTGCGGGCGGTGGGGAGCCAGCAGGGCTTTGGGGGAAGAGTGAGACCTAGTTAATCTGGTTCTAGAAGGGACCCGTGGCTGCTGGCCCCACATTAGTCCTGCCAGGTGCTGGTGGAAGCAGGAGGCGCTCTCCCAGAGCCCCCACAGTGGCTGGACCAGGTGACTCCCCAAGGTCTCTCTAGCTCTGACAACAGTGTGGGTATTGCCATGGAAACCGGCAGGTCCCTACTTGGGGACAGGCCTGGAAAGTCTCTTGGCACCAGCCACATGGATTTGGATCCTGGCTACCCCCAGAGTACAGCCGTTTTCTTCCTTCCAAAGCCTGTGTTTGGGCCAGGACCGAACTCTACAGGCCGCCAGGACGGGCCCTGCGCTGCCCGCTCTGCCGCTGATACCCGATGCCACCAGGATCTGCCCGTCTCCCGGCCAGCTTGGCTCACCCCGCCCAGTCCACTGTCCTTTACCCTGAAACACGATAAATCACGTGCTGGAGGAGGGAGGAAGCTCTAAGCTCCATTACGAGTTCCAGCGAGGCCCCAGTGGGGCATTAATCATGGAGCGCTTTCTGCTCTGATCGGTAAATAATGGGGGGGAGGCAGTGGCAGAGGCCTTAAAGTGGAGGCCAGGCCCAGGAAAGGAGCTAAATGGAGATCCATGTCCACCCCTGCCCCCGTGCCCCTCTCAGGGCATGTCCACCATCTGAGTTTGAGGTGATTGAGCTCTCTAACAGTGGCCATTACCTTGATGGGCCTCAGTTTCCCCAGCTTGCAACCCAGGGCCTTTCTAGCTCCAGGGGTCCACTCTCCCAGCAGCTGTTGGCAATGCCTGACAGAGCAGCAGGTGGGCTGTGGTGAAAGGTGAGGACTCTGGAGCCAGCCTGCCTAGGTTTGAGGCTACCATCTGAATGTAGTGGCTGTGTGACCCTGGGCAAGTCACTTCACCTCTCTGTGCCCCACATATTTGCTATAAAGGACCATCAACTTGTTAGGGTGTGGTGAGGGTAAATGAGGTTATACAGGCAGAGATCGCTGCACAAAGTAAACAGCTGCTTATTATTGTTGTGTTGTTGATTATACTGTATTGTTATTATTATGAAGTTGTCACTTCCCAACTTGGGGTGGTCTCTGAACTGGGATGTGGACAGCTAGAGTGAGGGGCCCACATGTCATCTTCATGTCCTCAGCACATGGGACCTGGCCCAGAAATGTTTGCTGGGGGCCCCAAGCCAGCCCTGTTCCCTCCATTGCACCCACAAGCAGTTGTATGACAACTCTGGGACGGAGGCCAGCACCCCCAGAGGATGGGGAGGAGGGTGTGAGTTCCAGTCTTCAGGGCCCCTCAGCCCCAGGAGGAGAAAGGCCGCCTGTGCCCGGGAGAGGCAGCTGCGGCTCTCAGCTTCTCCTGGCCTGCATCTCCTTCAGGGAAGAAGCTGGGACAGAAACTTCTCTGGGGGAGGAGGGGCTGGAGCTGCAGCACTCTGTCCCCCCCGCCCCCCAGTGGAGCTGGTAGGAGGGAGTGACTTTTCACTCGGGCCAGGGAAGAGTCGCTGGCTGCCCATCCCACACTGTGCTCCTCTGGGACCCAGGGGGAGGGCTGGAAATGGGGCCAGGCTGAGCCGGAATGAGAAACAGCTTCAAGAAGGGGGAGCTGTGTATCTGGGGGGCCGCGTCCAGCTAACAAAACAATGGCTGCTTGAGTCAGCGACTGTGGCCGTAGTTCCCAGGCAGGCCCTGAGTGGAGCAGGCCTCGGCCTAGCTCCCAACATCCTGTTCTGGGGGAGGGCAGCGCTGTGGATCCAACCTCAGAGGCTCGACTCTGGGAAGCAATAGAGTGGCTTGTTCATCCAGGGGGCTCCCCTGGCCTCAGGCACCCCTGAGCTTCTGCTCAGTGGCCTGCAGAGTTAATTGGGAGCATTTGTTATAGGGGTTGCTGTTACCGTCCCCATTTTACGGATGAGAAGACTGAGGCTCAGAGAGGATGGGGCAACCTACCTTGAGTGCAGAGCCAGGAGACTTGGCACATCAGAAGCCTCAGCTTCTGTCTGTAAAATGGGGACACAACAAGAGTGTATGTGCCCCTGGATGGCTGTGAGGTAACTGCTTGGTGCCTACACAGCAGGTCTTCCGTCGAGCCAGGCCTCTGACCTCAGCCTGGGGGCTGTCCCTTTAATCTGTGTCCAGCTTGGCGGCACGGCCAGGAGTGTTCATTGTGGGTGAGCAGACATCTTGTGCTCAGGGCTGTTTCACACGGCCCTTCCAGATGGTGCCCAGCTGGCCTGGATGGCATCAGTGTCCTAGGGCTGAGTGACCCACCTCCTCCATGAGAGGGTCAGGGAAACCAAGGCAGGCGTCTCTGAAGCTCTGGAAGTGTCCACCTGAAGCGCTGCACCCATTGCCATTTGCCGGTTCATCCTGCCAGACTCAGGCAGCCTGGGGCCAGGTGGGGAATTACTGCTCTGTGTGTCCTGGGAAAGCATCTGCCCTTCTCTGTGCATTGGTGCATCTGCTTTTCTCCTCCAGCTCAGGGCGAGACCTCCTGACTGTTGTTTTCTGTCCCGTTGGCCATCCTCTCTCGCCCGGCCCCTCCAGGAAGTAAGCTTGATTATCCACAAGGAGGTACTGATATTTCCTCTCTCAGTAGCAGGCGGCTTCCTCCTTGTTGTTGGGCCATTGGCCAGAGGCCACCCACCCAGAATCAAGCCCAACCTGACCCCTCCCGGGGCCGGCACACAGCAGGCCCATGGTTCTTTGCATGCCTCAGTTTACCCTCAGTGGAGGTGCCAGCTCAGTGGACCCAGAGCCCACTAGCTGTGGTGTTCCAAGAGGCCACACAGGCTGAACTGGGAAGGTGGAATTTGGGTTTAGGAGTCACAGGTTTGCCCTTGGGTGACCTTGAGAACATTCCCCCTTTAACCCAGAGCTTCTGAAGAAGTGTGTGTGAGGGGCAGAGTTCTCAATTGGGGTTTTCAGGAAGCAGCAATTCAGAAGAGTTTGGTGGCCTTTTTGTCTAGGCCTCCTGCCTGTCAGACGCCAATTACATTGTACCCTGCCTAGTCCCAGCTTGCTCCCTCTTCTTTAGTCCTGTCTTTGGGGCATCTCCTTGCCCCTCTTCAGCTATACAAGCTAAGGGAGCAACAGTTGGGCCAGACAGGGATTGAAGGAAGCCACAGCGGGGCAGGCTAGATCGGGCAGGGCCTTGAGGGCCCAAGAGCAAAGTCTGGGTTTATATTGAGGGCACTGGGGACCCATTGAAGGCCGTTGAGCTGATACCATCTGCTTTGTATGTTTTTTTTAAATAAACTTTTATTTTGGAATAATTTTAGATTTACAGGAAAGTTACAAAGATAGTTGCTGCATACCCATGGGACATTTGTCTAAACTAAGAAACCAACATTGATACTTTACTTTCAACTCCAGACTTTACTCCATGAACGTCCTTTTACTTCAATAGAGTCTCCCTTTGCATTTAGTGTTTCGAAGTTTTAAAAGCTCGCTTTGGCTACTGTGGAGGGTGAGTGGGAAGGGGCCCTTCCAGCCCCCGGTCTGGGAGTAGTAAGCGTCGGGCTGCTTGTAGTCGGCCACTTAATTAACCAAAAGTGTGCTTACCACTCCTGGCAGTGAAACCTCACTTGCCTGGGATCATGGTTCAATAACAATAAAAAACTTGAGGCAGGAAAATGCACAAGGCCCCAATAGCCGGTGTAGTCTCTACCTGGGACCGAACCACAGAGTTCTGCAACCTGCCACGGGCCCACCATCGACGCCTCATCCTCCTCGCAGAGCCACCTGTGGTGGGACTAAGGTTTGGTGGGCTCTGTGGGCAGGATGTGGAAGGCCTGAGAAGGTCTTTTGATGCTCTTGCCCCATCTGACTTCCTGGGGAGAGAAAGTCAACACAATTACGGCTGGTAGTGAAATCAATATGTCAGAGTTTTAATGGGAGAGTGGGCAGAGCTGAGCTTTGGCCCTAGGAGGCAGCCAGCTGGAGTGGGCAAGGGGTGTCCTCTCAGAAAGAGTTGAGGCCAGAGGCTATTGCTCATCCCTTTATAAGAGGGATAAACTGAACTTCTTAGAGGAACCAAAACTAGCAGCCAGGTGTTGTCCAGACCTGAACCCCTGCCTCCCCTGTGTTGCCACACGTAGAGTAGGCATCCAGCTGACCCATACTTTTCCCTTAGTTCTCTAGCACCCAGCATGGCAGTGTTGCTCTCAGTCCCTTGGCTTGAAAAGGAAGCCACCGAATACAGTCATTCACACTGTAGTCAAAATTAGTTTTCTTTCTTTAGTAAACACTCACCCCGAGCACAGGGTCTGCCCTGGAGAAGCTCATGCGTGTGCTGTCAGGATACATGGAGGTGGTGACTGCACGGTGCCCTCACAGAAAAGGGGAGATTTTTTTTTTTTGAGCCACGCCTTGAAGGCTGGCTAAAAACATGCCACCCTGGCAAAGGGAACACCATGGGGTAAGGCAAGGGGACGGAAGGCTTAGAAGTGTGGGACGGGCACCAGCTGCTGAGGAAGCAACATTATGAAGATCCAGGAGCCCTGGCGGGAAAGTGGCCACACTTGAGGAACTGCAGAGATTGGTGGGGTCGGAGCAGAGAGGGGGACAGAGGAAAGAAGTGAGGTTGAGGCCTGCCCAGTTGGCAGGAGTCAGATCGCAAAGGCCTTGAATGCCAGGCTTGATCCTGAGGAGAGCTGGCACAGGGAGCCAGAGAAAAACTTTAGTGGGGGGGCTCACTGGTTTTGTGCTTGGAAAGGCGGCTCTCGTGGACTAGAGGGGACTGTGTGGAAGTCCAGCCCTCCTCGTGCTCTCCGGGGAATTTGTGTTTTTGAAAGACCTACGCTGACTGAGACTTGAAGACAGGCCAGTGCTAATGGAGGAATTTCAAGCGGTGTCATTCGGTCAGGGTAGTATTTTGGGCCTGTGGAGCTGTGACTGCCCCAGGAGACTAAGTTCGGCTGAGGCCACTCTCCAGGACCTGACAGCTGCCTGGTCCCCAAGCCCACGGTCCCCCTTCCTGGGGCCTCCAAGCCCCTCCCCCAACAGGGGAGGCATTTCCCGAGCCTGCCAGCTTCCATTTTTTGAGCCAGTCCGAAGCCTTGTGATTTCCCTTGGTGGTTGGGGAGTCAGCTTCCCCCTCAGAGCACAGATCATTCGGAGCAGACGACGGGTTACTTCTCCTTTAGAAAAATTTTTTTTAATTTTATTTTTAGGATAAGAAAAAAAGTTGGAGGAAAGTCTTTTTAGAAAATTCCTTTGGTGTAGAATTAATGACTTGTGAACGTCAGGGCGTGCAGGCGAGAGATGGATTCTCCGCGTGCTTCCCCTTCATCCTCTCTGCTGCCCTGGCCAACAGATCACCCAGAGCTGGGTGCCTGTCTGGCTTTTCCCAGGACCCGCCACCCTGGCTGGCTGGCACCCCGCATCGCAGGGCCCATGGCAGAAAACCCCCAAAGGTGTCATGGGGCTTCCCAGGTCTCCCTTCCTTCCCACGCTTCCTAGAGCTCAGGGAGGAAAGTCATGTCCCCTGGGCAAGGTTTACAATTTTAATTTTAAAACAACTTATTGTTTACTGACACAAGTAATCCATATTCAGTGAAGAAGAATTATATAACCCCTAGGAAAAGCGTCTCCCCCACCCCAGGAAAGGCGGGACTTGGGCCTGACACATGAGGTTGTGTCCCCGTCTACTCTTCTAAACTATGCTTGTCTCTGCATCCTTGTGGATTTGCCCAATTGTCTTCTCAAAGGCACTCCCTGGAGGTCTGTTTTTAATTTTTGTGCAAATTGCAGAAGGAAATTTTGATCAGTAAGGCCCCGAGAAATGTGGGAAAGGTGGGAGCAAGTCCAGGAAGTGCCTGGGGACTAGGGTCACCAGGCACAGTTGCCCTGCTTCTCTGAGGTGGGGCTGATTTGCCACCAGAGATGGCACTGGGCTAATGTGGATGGTGGGACTATGCATTTGGACACACCTAGCCTTGCTTTGTCCACCTGTAACATGGGTAGATGAGGAGATGTGTGTTGGGGGAAGGCCTCAGTTTAGGAAGTCCTTAACCTGAAGTCGGGGGAGCTGCTGGAAATTTGGGGGTGGTAGTGCTGGGGTCAAAGCAGGGGGTCTGGGAGGAGAAAGCCCTATGCTTGCTGTGGAGACATAGCTGTGGCAGGAAGGACACCCCTTGGGTGTCAGCAGGTAAGTTGAAGCAGAGGATGGCCTCTGGTGGTCTGGCGTGGGCTCCTCTGCTTTGCCTGACTGTGACCAGCCAGGAGGGGCAGCTCTAAGGGTGTGAGGGTGTGTAGGCCTCACCCTGTCCTGAGCTCCCTGACCCCCTGCACACTTAACTGTATTCCTTCGCCAACCCTTCTGACCCCACCCCCCTGCCCCAGCTCCTCCTCTATGGTTCCCAGGTACCTGAAATGTCGTCTTGGGGCAGCTCTGAGGCTAAAGCCAAGGTCAAAGGTCAGTGTGGGGTTGGGGATGGGACCCTGCTTGTGTTTGGGTCTCAGCCCAGAGCTGGGCGTATAAAGCAGGAGCAAGATTTTAAAGCTCTGATGCTGAGGACTGAGATCCGTACAGTGTGGCCAGGGAGCGGAAGAAGGTTCTGGAGCTGAGGTCTGATGTCCTGTTTCTCTTCCAGCTGCAGCCGGAGCAGTTGGACTGCGGGGCTGCCCACCTACAGCACCCACTGTCCATCCTGCAGCCCCTGAAGGCCACGCCCGTGTTCCGAGCCCCGGGCCTCTCCTCTGTGGCCGTGGCCAGTGTCAGCAACTACACGGTGGTCTTCCTGGGCACAGTCAGCGGGCGGCTGCTCAAGGTAGGGCTTGGGCAGGAGGCTGAAGGGGTTGGGGGATGAAGCAGCAGGCCCACCCCAGGCCAGAGCCTCTGCAGGTCCAGTATTACCCTTTATTTTATCCTATTTGCCTAGCACTTTACAGTTTACAAAGCTTTCTCACATCTGTTTCTTCCCCTCTTGCTCATAACAATAAGTGCCTCATCATGCTGAGAAAGGAACCAGCAGCTGAGGGCTGGCTCTTCTCTCAGGGTCTCTGGGGTTAGGGCTTTGAGGCAGATGGGTCTGAGTTCAAGTGTCTGGGCTCTGCCACTTGCAGGCTATTTGACCTTGGGCAACGCACTTTCTCTTTCTGGGCCTCAGTTTTCCCATCTGTGAAGGGCTGTATGCCCTGCCTTTCGAGACTATTGTGGGGCTTTGATGGGGGAAGGCCACAGCCTGAAAATGGGGGCTGTCATCCCATCTCCTCCTCCACCCCACCTGCCACCCTCTGAAAAAGCCCACCTCCCCTAATCAAGGTGACTGGTTTCTGGAGATAATAATACCTGGCCCAGGATTCTTGGAGCTGGGAAGGATGAGAGGAATCCAGTTGCCACTATGGAGCAGAGTGGACTTGGCAGGTCCTGTATTGGGCCCCCAGGTGAGGGCCTGGGCCTGCCCCCCAGCCACCTCCCACTCCTTGCCTGCTGGGAAAGTCAGCTGCTTGGCACGGCTCCAGTGTGCACCAGACCCTGGCCTAATTGACTCAGATCTGATAATCCGATTCTCTCAGCTGCCCAGGCAGACGCCATGGGCCAGGGCTGTGGTGAGGGTCCGAGCCTGGCCCCAGGGCCCTTGCTGAACCATGAGTGGCTGTGGCAGAAATACCAGGCCGGGGGTCGGGGAGAAGGGCGGGGGCGCATCCTCCTCAACCTTCCACGTCCCCATTGAAGGTCCTTAGACAGTGGGATTTGAATCCTGGCTCCACTGCTCACAGCTGTGTGACCTGTGGGTGGTTGTGTCTCACCCTGAATGAGCCTCAGTTTCCTTGTCTGTCATGGGGAAAATGAGCTGGACTGTCCAGGACTGTGGTCAGAGTTTACTGTGACGATGCCTGTGCATGTGGAAAGCAAGGAGTTTCCCCGCCCCTCACACATGAAGCTGTCGTAATGGGACACCCAGTGTCTACCCAGCCTCAAAGGCACATCATGAGCGTCATCTCATTTAATTCTTACACCCCTGCAAGGGAGGCAGAACTGTGATTCCTATTTCACAGATCGGGACACTGAGACTCTGGGAGGGAAAACAACACAGTCACACAGCGAGAGCTATGGTTGACTTCAGCTGCAGCTGACCCCAGCTGGCCCAAAGTTCACACTATCCCTAAACCCAACCTTTTCACTTGCCATCCTGCTCTGTGCAGACTTTTATCTCCTGCCAACTCTTCACCTGCTCAGGGATGAGAGCACAACACCCAGCCCTGGCCCTGGAGCACAGTAGATGCTCAACACACATTTGAAGGAGGGTAGAAATGAATTGAGTGTCTTCTGGATGCATGGGGCTGGGGCTGAGGGCAGCAGACGGAACCTGGACCGCTTGGGACAGAATCTGCCGAGACGTCTCCTGGGATCAGGAGTGTCTCATGGGCTGGGACAGCCTGTGGGAGCCTGGAGAGAAATTTCAATTTAGTGTGTGGAGGACACGTGGGAAGCTTTTTTGAAGGAGACGTTGGGAGGACAGAGCTTGGCCTTGTTTGCATATGGGGCGAAAGGGGAGGAGGAGAGATATTCCACAAGGAAGAACCAGGGCAAAGGCCTGGAGGTGGAATCGGTGAGTTGAGTTGAGTGGGTGGAGATGAGGCTGGCAGAGTAAGTTGGGGTCAGATCATCAGGGCCTTGAATGCCAGCACAGGTTTATTACATGAGCAGGAGGAAGCCACTAAAGGTTTGGGAGCCCATAGAGGAGGGCTGGGAAGTAGGTGGCTCCAGGGAAGCATTGACCACTGGTCCCAGCTCAGAGCCTGGTGGGGCCTTGACAAAGCAGCATGTTGAGAATGTGTGAGGCCAGTCGAAAAAGCAGTTTGATGGGACTCTGAAGGGCACTGTTGGTTCTCAGGAGAACATGCAGAGGGGCCATCAGAGCCAGAGAAACTTCCAGACACCAGCTAGCCCTGGCTCTCCTCCTTCCTGGACGTTGGACCCCAAATCTCAGCTGTGCCTTGGACTCTGGGATTACACAGGCCAAGGCTTATATTGTGACCCTGAGTGTCTTCATTTTATGACTCTTGCCAAGTCTCTCAGCCTCAGTTTCCGCATCTGTGAAATGGATGTGAGAGGGGAGGCATGAGAAATGTGGCTCCATCAGCACTTTGCGTTCACCTTCTCATTAGTCCTCGTTCCCCACAGTCCTGCAGGGCAGGTACCATCAGGAGTCCTCTTAAACTCAGGAAACTGAGGTTCAGTGAGGGGAAGTGCCTTGGACAACTTACTTGTCCTTTTGTACAGCTTGCAAAGGTCAAAGCCAGAATTCAGAATTCAAACCCAAGCCCCTGCTCTTAGGCATGATGCCAAACAGCCTCCCAGAGAATGTTTGTAAACTGTAAAGCCTGTATGTATTCACAGGGTAGGGTGTGCTGGTGGGAGCACAGCAGAGGCTAAGCATAGAGGCTGGATCCACTGCCCCTATATGTCTGTGATTTCCCACCAGCCCTGGAAGGGCCCAAGAGAGGATGGGGAGGCTGAGCTCTCAAGCCTGAGTCAGCCTCCCACTCCTTCCGGGGGCAGCTCCCCAGTGTTTGGCCCTCCCCTGCCATGGGCACCCTCCCAGTGCACCATCACCCTGACAGCCACCCCCCCACCCCCACAGATCAACCTGAATGAGAGCATGCAGGTGGTCAGCAGGCGGGTGGTGACAGTGGCCTACGGGGAGCCTGTGCACCACGTCATGCAGTTTGACCCAGCAGACCCTGGTTACCTTTATCTGATGACGTCCCACCAGGTAAGGCCAGAGCCCGGGCCTGACAAGGTCCCAGGATGACCCGAGCTCTCTTGCTTGCCTGGCCTTTGCACATGGTGTTCCTTCCGCCCGGAGCATGCTGTTTCCCTACCTGCTTGGCCTGCTCCCCCTTCACCTCTCAGTACAGATGTCACCTGTGCAGAAAAGCCTTGTTTCCATGTTTCCCCCTTTATAGTACCAAGCCTGTTTCCCCAGCCTCTCATGGCTCTTGCCAGCCAGGCTGGGTCCCTGGGGGAGGGGCCGGCAGCTTCACTGAGCTGCGCCCCTGCCTCTGCCTTCAGATGGCCAGGGTGAAAGTCGCTGCGTGCTCCGCGCACACTACCTGTGAGGAGTGCGTGGGGGCGGCCGACGCCTACTGTGGCTGGTGCGCCCTGGAGACACGGTGAGGCCCCCAGCAGGGGCAGGGCTGGGAGGCTGCGGCGGGGAGAGCCCCCCTGGGTCCTGACCTGTGTCTCGCCACTCCAGGTGCACCCTGCAGCAGGACTGCACCAACTCTAGCCAGCAGCACTTCTGGACCAGCGCCAGTGAGGGCCCCGGCCGCTGTCCCACCATGACTGTCCTGCCTGCTGAGATTGATGTGCGCCAGGAGTACCCAGTGAGTTGCGGGGCCAGGATCCAGCTTGGGGGATACCGGGTGGGGCTCTTCACCTAGCCCACAGAGGTGGGGGCTCCTGTCCATAGTGTCCCAGGGACCTGCAGACAAAAACAGTAATACAGTGGGAATGACTGGGCTTTCCTGAGCATTTACCAAGTGCCAGAACATGCTGTGTGCATGATGTTCACCTCCATCAGGCCTCAGATAACTTTAAAGTGGATGCTCTTAGCATCCCCATTTTATAGATGAGGAAACTGAGGCACAGAGAGGTAAACTGACTTGTTCCAGGTCATTGAGCTAGGGTGTAGCAGAGATGGGATTTGAACTCAAGGGGGCAGGCTCCAGAGTCCCAGGAAGGAAGAACCCCCCACCCACATCTGACCTTCCTGCCTTTTCCCAACCCCAGAACAAGGGAGGGAGGGGATGGAGGGGCCACCAAGTACCAGGCTGCTGTTTCTCTTTCTCAGAAACAGATGAATCTGCAGCGTGGGGGCAAGTGGCTCCCCCCCTTGCTTGTGACCAGGAGGGCCTAGAGCTGCCACTGCCCCCTCCCCACCCATAGCAGGCGGCATCAGGGCAGGGATGTTTCTGCCAAGTGGCTAGACTGAGGGACAGGCGGCCTGGGGCTCACCCAGCCCTGCCCTCAGTGACTGCTCTGAGGCTGGGTGTCCTCATCTATCACCTGTGGGGCAATGATGGTTCTGATAGGCCAGGTGGGGCCTGCGCCTCCTCTGTGCCCCCTCCCCATTATTACATATCACAGAGTCCTTCACACACCTGATGTCAGCAAGCAGGGCGTAGGTTTATCCATCCATCCATCCATTCATCTAGTATGTTGTTGAGTACTTTGTGCCAAGAGCAGTTCTAGACTTGGGGTACATCAGTGAACAAGACAGACAAACCCTTGGCCCTTGAGGGGCTGACGTGCTCCGGAGGGAGAGAGAATAAGCAAGATAAAATGTCAAGATGGTGATAAGTACAATGGAGAAAAAGAAAGCAGAACCGAGAGGGGTGGGAATCGAGTGGGGGTGTTTTGACATTTTAGACCGGGTCAGCATGGGAGGCTCACTGCAAAGGTGGCATTTGAGCAAAGATATGAAGTGCGTGAGCCAAATTGAGTATCTGGGCAGAGGGTACTGCCAGTGCAAAGGCCCTGAGGTGAGAACAAAATTGGTAGATTTGAGAGCGTCTTAGGGGTTGGGGTCAGAGAGGTCACGGGCCAGATCACGCAGCACCTCCTTGGCTCCTATAAGATCAGTTTCATTTTGCAGATGGGGAAACTGAGGCCCGGGGGGGGTCACATGTAGGCTGCAGTCCGGAATCCTAGCCACCTGTTCTCCCGGGGTTGCTAGGCTGGGGGCAGGGCTGTGAGGGAAGGGCCGGCCCCCAGCTAAGGGTCCCTTGCCTCTAGGGCATGATCCTCCAGATTTCCGGCAGCCTGCCCAGCCTCAGTGGCATGGAGATGGCCTGTGACTATGGCAACAACATCCGCACTGTGGCCCGGGTGCCAGGCCCTGCCTTTGGCCACCAGATCGCCTACTGCAACCTCCTGCCGAAGGACCAGTTCCCACCCTTCCCACCCCACCAAGGTAGGCTCTCCACGCAATGGGCTGTGGGGACAGCCATGTGGGGGCCCTCAGATGCCCGGCCCTGACGGGGTATAATGGTGGATCTCAGGCCTCCTATGTCAGTGGAGATCCCCTGCCCCCTCATCTTTCTTTCCCTGGCTCCCCTCATCCATTGCAGACCATGTAACCGTGGAGATGTCCGTGAGGGTCAACAGGCAGAACATTGTCAAGGCCAATTTCACCATCTACGACTGCAGCCGCGTCGGCCAAGTGTACCCCCACACAGCGTGAGTGGGTCGGGGGCCTTGCTTCCGGGTGGTGGGAGGAGGTCTTCGCTCCTGGGGAGGCCTTTGGGAGAAAGATGATAGTGTCCTAGGAGCAGACAAGACCCGCAGTTGTTCACTCGCCAACTCATGTATTTAGGCAGCAAACTCTTCATCACTTAAGTGCCTGTCCTCTGTGAGCACCTAGGCTGGTAGGGGCAGAGAGAAGTGCTTTCATTGTACTTAATTTAGTATCCTAAAGGCCCCACTTGCCTGTTTCCTCCTTGCATACCTCTTGCAGTGTGGAGCTCACTACCCTACAAAGTGCCCAACCCCTCCTGTCAGCTCTGATAATGAGAAAGACTTTCTTCCCCAGTGCTAGGGTCTGCCCCCTGGGTTGCAGTTACTGGGGGCAGGGATGAAGTGGGAGGTAGGGAGCTGAGTATCTGAGGGGCCTCCTGTCTTCCAGGTGCACCAGCTGCCTGTCGGCACAGTGGTCCTGTTTTTGGTGCATCCAGCAGCACACCTGTGTCTCCAATCAGTCTCGCTGTGCGGCCTCACCAAATCCCACGGTAAGCCGGGCCTGGGGAATGCCCTCTGCTTCCACTGTTTCATTACCTTTTTTTTTTCCCATTTAATATGTTGAGAACATTTCCATGTCATTTAATTTTCTTTTTTGGCACCAGATTTCAAAGCTGTGCTGGGCTCATCACATAATAGTGCATTTCACTAATTCCCTGTTATTGGACGTAGTGATCACTTCCTATTTCTTTTTTGTGTTCTAGTGCAGCCAGGGCACTATGCACAGCCTTGGTTATTCGCCGGAGACCAATTCTTAGAAATGGCATTTTGGGGTGATAGTGTGGCCAATTTATTTTTTGCGCCTTTAGCTCAGCTGTGCTCCAGGCAGCCCGAGTCAGTTTGTACTTCCACCTTTGCACTCACCAGGACAATGCTGGCTAGGTTTCAATTTTACCTTCAACATCTTCAGCAGCCCTGGGGGGTCAGGAAGTATCAGGCTTGGGCCTTGAATCCAAGCCTCTCTATTTGGACCACATGTTCTCCCCTTTTCCCAAAATCAGGAGCTGGGCTGAAAAGGCCCCTCTTGGCACTGGGGACCCTGGGGCAGGGAACGCCGGGCTCTCCTTGTGTGAAGAGGGCAAGCTAGTCTCAGGAACCACACGTTCCCAGATCCTTTTGCTCATTCTAGGCCTTAGGCTCCACAGGGTGATTCTGCACTGGCTGGGGGCGGCCCTCCCTAGTGCTCCGGGATGACTGGATTTAAGCAATTACACCAGGTGCAGTGAGGTGAGAGAGGAGGGAATAGGAAGAAAAACACAAATGGAAATACCACATACCTTACTGCTGGTTGTTTCTAGGATGTGTGTTCTTGCAGGGTGGCCCCTCGCCTTTGCCCAAAGAGCCTCTAAACCCAGCCTAGCCTTGTGTCAGGGATGACCAAACAGGATTCGTAAGACTTTGCCTGGGGTGGTAATGTCCAACCAGGTGGGATGGCTAGACCGGGGCGGGTGCTAGGATCCTGCTGAGCTCCTCCCCTGTCAGCTGGCTGCTGGGCTGTCTAGCTCGTAGCAGGGCTGCGAGGCGTCAGGTCAGGTACTGAGTTCCTGCCTTCAGCTCATCTCTCTAGGAAAGGGATGTTCCCACCCATTTTCCAGATAGCACAACTGAGGGAGTCAATATGACCCAGGTGCCCTGGCTCCCAGCAGAAGGAGGTCACTGGGGCCCCACTCTGCACATGCATCCCAGGAAGCAGCCCCAGCCTCTTGGCACTGGGCTTAAGAGAACCTAGTCAGGAATGTTTGAAGCCTTGTCTCCCCACGGCAGGTACCATGTCATGGCCTGCACCTGGAGTCCTCCGGTCTCAGGCTCTCCTGTTTGAGCCTCAGAAGTGCTTTGAGAATGGGGAATTTAGCAGGATCAATGTTTAACTCAAAGCAGTGAGGCAATAAATGTGGGTTTCTTCACTGGGAAAGAGGCCCAGTGGAGGCTCTGTGGCCAAACCACAGAGGAGGCTCCAAGCCTTTGTGCTGAACGCTGGGATTTCCAGTCTGGGCCAACCAGGTCTCATGCTCTTGTCCTGAGTCCTGTCCTGGGTCCACATCTTCTAGCCCCCAGCCCAACGTTGTGAGCTGGTAGGGACTCAATGAATGTCAGCGGGAAGCATTTGCGCTGGCAGTCTGCCTCCTGCACTCTAAGCTAGAAGGGTGGCAGGGCAAGGGGGACCCAGCCTCAACACAGTGTGTTCACCATTTATTGAGTACCTGTTGTATGCCTGAATCTGTACTGGGCACTGGGAAAAAACCCAGTTAGACATAGTTCTGTCCTTCCCATCATGAGCCAAGACCTGAGGTGTGACTTGTGGCTGTATGATCCTGGGTAAGCTACTAAACTTCCCTGCCTGTTTCCCCATCTGTAAAATGGGGCCTATTTCAAAGGCTGTGGTGGGGATCTGGAATTAGACCTGTAAGGCACTGACTTCATACTTGGCACATAGTAGGTGCTCATTAAAGTTTATGTAGGACAGAGAGAATTTCTCTGGGGGAGGGGACCTTTGTGCCTGGTTCTGACAGGCATAGCTTACCAGCCTGGAGGTATTGCTTTGGCTGTGCTCCCATAACCTGCTCCCCTCTAGGTCTGTGGTTCTGTGGGTCAAGAGTTGGGGTGGGGGCACAGAAAGGGCCTGTCTTAGAGGATTATGGTGCTCTAGAAGGAGAAGAGGCAACCCCCTCCCTAGGCCTTTGCAAGACTCAGAACTGATGCTTAATTTGCCATTTAATTTGCCTCTGGTCAGACAGCAGGCAGCGGGTCTGTACCTCCTCCTGGACCCCTCAAAAGCTGGGAGGAGGTGATGGGCTTGGGCTCGGCCCAAGGACTGTCCCTGGGAAGGCAGGACCTAGGGCCTGAGTCTTGCGTCACTTCCCTATTTCCTTGTGGGCCCCAGAGGAAGGAAGTGAGGGCATAGAGGATATTGGGAGCAGGGTTCCAGCTTTCCTGAGGAGGCAAGGGGAGTGAGGAAGCTGGCCACATCCTCCACTTTCAGTTGTGCAAGTGTGGTGTGGCCTCCCCAGTGGTGGCTTCCCTAAGGAGTATGACTTTAGGCCTTAGAAGTGGGAGGGTTTGGCAGGTGGGAAGGCGGGCTCCCTTGTTGGGGAGCCTGGCATGGACACCTCCATGAAGCTCAGCTTCATTAGGAGCCAGTGTGGAGAGTGGTTTTGTAGGAACGTGGGGGCAGTTTAGGGGGGCTGGGGGGTGTGGGAAGTAGGAAGGGAACAGGTCAGGTGGGATCACGTTCCCATTGGATGGGAACACCAGTTCTTGAGCGTTGAACTTAGTAGAAAATGTGGGAGAGTCTGTGAGTTCCAGTGTGGGACAGGTGAGGCCCTCGGAACTGGCACGTGCTGGGCTCACATTCGGGTTTGTTGTGGCTCCCGGCATTGCTGCCCTCACGTCTGTCGCCACTCCTGGTTCCCTGAGCCTGAAGGCTGTGCTCCAGCAAAGGGAGAAGCTACTCAGCCTCTTTTTGAGGCATTGATGGCTTGGCTTGGAATAGGACAGGGAGGCCTTCATCCTTTGGTAGCAAGTAGGGAAGCCCTAGTTCAGACTGGCTCGGTCCTAACAGAATTCATTGGCTCAGATGAGTGAAAAAATCTTGGGGGTTGGCATCATCTTCAGGCACAGCTGGATCCAGGGGTTCCAACAATGTGGTTAGGGACCTCCCTACCCCTTTGGGGGGGTTCGATGCTCAGTCAGGCCCTCCCTCCTGGTAGCAAGATGGGCCCAGCCAATCCAGGCCATTCCTGATCCCCCGGCAGCCCTGGGAAACAGCAAGAGCTTCTTCTCATTGGTTCTGCAGAAGTCCCATAGTTAAGTCTCACTGGCTGAACTGCGGTCACATACACTCCCAGAACCAATTGCTGAGGCCAGAGTGTCTGGGGCACCCACCCATCCCTGGGTCTAAGGAATAAGGTCTTCCCAAACCACAGTCCTAGGGGTGGGAGAGGTTCCCCAAAGGACAAACCAGGCTTGGAGGCAGATACACCAGCTGTCCCTATGGAGAGGCATCAGAGGGCAAAGCTGTGCCAGCACTCTAGCCTTGGTTCCACTCTGTAAAATGGGTACAAGTATCCAAGTGGCCATGGGGTATAAGGATCAGAGGGGAGTCACGGGGCCTTCAGAGATGGTCTCCCATCATTCCTTCTGGGGGCCTCTTGTGGGAGCTCCCCCTCCCTTGACCTTCACCCCCAGCCCCTCCTGTTGGCTACATACCCACAGGTGGAGAGGAGTTGGGGGGACAGAGCCACTGGCTCTCCAGCCAGCTGCAAAGCAGAACTGGCAGCAACCGTGAAACCTGATTGAAAACCTGTGGGTTCCATTTTCTGAAATTCCATGGGGTGTACAGATGAGGCAGCACAGGACAGCAGCTCAGAGAGGAACAGCAACACCGGGGGGCTGGAACCAGCTCCTACCTCCCAGCCCCACCATGTAGTCAGCTCCCCAGGCCTGGCATGTCGCTTCTTCTGCCAAAGCCCCCATGCTCTGCAGGCACTGCTCCCAGGGAAACACCTGTCTGGGCAGTATTTCTGGACTGGTGGTCAGCAAGTGGTCTGGACAACTAGAGCCCTCTTGTGTTGTCTATCCCATCTTAGGCAAACTACTTGGCTTCTCTTTGCCTCAATTTCCTACTCTGTAAACTGGGTGTAATGATAGTACCTATCTCATAGGGTTGCTTGGAGGAAGATTTGGTGAATTGATACAGGGCCAAGTGCTAAGAACCGTCCAGGTATAGTGAGGGCCGTGTGTCAAGCAGCTGCCACTGTCATCAGCATGACCATTAGTTATTGGCATTGATGTCCCTTTAAGGTCTGGTTTGATGCTGGGCCCTTGAGCTTCTCCTTAAGGAGCTCCCTGCCTGACTGACAGTAAGGAGAAGAGACCCCCGGAAGGAAGGCCTCTAAATTCCATGCCTACAGGCCTTTGGCCCTGGCTGGTGACCTCAAAGTGACAGACACATGGATCATCCCCGACCCAATTTGGGCAGCAGGAGAGCAGAGCAGGAAGCTCCTAGGCTGGAGGGTGCTGGCCCCTTGGTAAGGCTGTGGCTGCTCCAGGGTCCCCAATATGCCCCTCTCTCGGTCCCAGTACGTCTGGCTCTTGGGGTGTGAGGAAGCAGGACAGAGCCCACTGGGAACTCAGGGCAAGATGGGGGCTCCAAACTTCCTAGCTCAGGCCACCTGGTCCCTGCCCCTGGTCTCTGCCCCTCACCCTGGCCGGGGAGTCAGACAGATGGGAGCTCAAAAACCAGCTCTGCCCTCTGACCTCAGGCAGCCTCCACCTCTCTGAACCTCAGGTTACCGCCCTCCCTCTCTCCCTTCCTTTTTTGAAGTAGTCCATGCGCCACAGCCTCAGTGGCTCCACCTTTGCCGTGGGACTCTGGGAGCTGGCCCCTCTGCCCAGGGGCTGTGACTTGTGTCCAGGCGGTGGGAAGGGCTGTCCACTGGAGCCTGGTGGCACCAAGGCCCTCACAGCCCATTTTTCATGGGCCATTCAGAAGTCGGGGTTTCTTTTTTCTAAATCATTTTACATGCGTCATCTGAAAACCGGCATTCCAGAGCTGGATGGCGTCTCGGAGAGTGCAGCCCCCCATTTTACAGTTGAGAAAGGTGGGGCCCAGAGATGGGGTGTGGGGCCAGCCCTCTACCTCAGCTTCCTGGCTTCCTCTGAGAGGCATGCAGTTGAACAGCCACAGAGGGATCTGGTTCCATCACTGGGCAGGTTATTTAATCTCTCTGTGCCTCAGTTTCCTCATCTGTAAAATGGAGCCAGTAGACCCTCCTGCCCATGGGTCACCACGAGGATCAAATAAGATGGTGTGTGGGAGGCGCTGACATGTTGCTTGGTGCTG
Source organism: Rhinolophus sinicus (assembly GCF_036562045.2). NCBI lineage: Eukaryota > Metazoa > Chordata > Mammalia > Chiroptera > Rhinolophidae > Rhinolophus > Rhinolophus sinicus. The sequence goes on from NC_133759.1 coordinate 40,837,722, forward strand.
GTGGCTCTTATGATTTTGTTACTAGTGTTTTCTCATAACACCGTCTAACTGGCGCCTCCCCAGGGAGGCAAAATTGCATGGGCAGGCTGGGGTGGCCATGAAGCTTATCTTTTCTGAAATGCCCTGGTCACCCCCATCCCTGTGTGTTTTGACTGCAGAGCCCTCAGGACTGCCCCCAGATCCTGCCTTCACCCCTGGCACCTATGCCCACGGGTGGCTCCCAGACCATCCCAGTGCGTCTGGCCAACGCTGCGTTCTTCCAGGTAAGTGGAGGCCAGGCCCTGGTGGGGGAGGGGCTGGGAGAGTGCAGTCCCACGTGGGGCCCCCTGCTCTGGACCCACCACCCATGCTTGGTTTCCTTACTCTGAATTTCCATGTTCTGTTGGAGAAAGCCCCGCTCTAGTTGCATGGGGCTAAGGGAAAGGGAAGTGGGTGGTGAGGGCCAGGCCAAGGGGACAGACAGCAGGGCACCAGCAGCCTGAGGGAAACCCTGGCCAGGACCCACTGGGTTTCAAAACGCTTTGTCCAGGATCCCCAGACTCCCCTACCCGCTGAAATTCCCTTGGCAGAGCCGGGCCCCAGCCCATGGTAGTCACTGCCCATGCTATCCCCCACCCCACCCCCAGGCTGAACTGTGACCCCTGGACACATGTCTCCATTTTCCCTGGAGAATGGCCAGAGAACCCCTTTGCCAACCCATGCCCCACTGTCCAGATGGGGAAAATGAAGCCCAGAAAGGGGAAGTTGATGCCCCTGGGCCACATGACATTGGACTAGACTTGCAGCCTAGCCCTGGACTCCCAATTGAGTGCTCTTCCCTGCAGCCAGCCTTCCCTTCCCCCACTGCCCATCTGGGCTGGGGGAGGGGATGCCGCCCCTTTCTGGGTCCCTCCTGGAGGAGTATCCTGGGTGGGAAGCGTTGATGAGTCCTGGAAGCATGCCAGCCACCCCCCTCCCCAGCTCCTGGGGACTCGCCATCTGTCACTTCCACAGGGAAGCGGGGGCCTGCTGTCACACGTGGAGGCCACGTGCCGGGCATCTGGGACGTGTCGGGCAGCCTTGTGGTTGGGCTGGAGCTCTGTGAGGGGCAGGCAGGGACTGCCCTTGGCCCTCAAGCTCTGCCCTGCAGTGGTTAGGGCCGAGCCTCCAGGGGTCTTGGGATGTTTTGGGGGGTAGTGCTGCTCCCCTGGACTATAGGAACCTGGCATGGGGAGGCCCAACCCCTGGGTTTGGCTCCTGGCTACTTCTTTTGGGGGGCACATGTCTATCCTCACTGGGCCTCAGTGATCCCTGCCCTCCTGTCCCTGGGTCTGCTTCTAGAACACTGAGGACAGCCGGCAGGGGAAGAGCCCCCTGTATGCACTCTGCAGCAGCCCTGTTTGCTGAGCCTACACCCTGGGGGTCCCCAGGACAGGCTGGCCCTACAGTCCCTACGGTGGCCGTGTCCTGAGCTCAGGGACTCAGAGGACAGACCAACCTGCCAGGACAAATGAGCTTTGAGCCCTGTCAACAGCCACTTTCCTGTGTTAGCTTCAGAGCAAAGGGGGAGAGGGGGCAGGGTAGGGGGGAGGTTACTGAATCTGCTTTCTCCTCGGAGTGTCACATCGCCAATGACAGGGACATAAACAGGAAGTCCTGCCACGTGGCTGGCCTAACACTCATGAAACCTGAGTTTGTTCACTCAGCAAAAATTTACTGATATTACTCCCTGGAAGCTCTGTGCTGGGCCAAGGACAAGATGAGACTGGAGAATTGGACCCTGTTTATTCGCTCAAGAAACATTTATTGAGCACCTCCTGCATGCTAATAACAACATATATTAGGCACCCACAGTATGCCACCCACTAAAGATACGCGAGCTCCAGTTTTCTCAGCAACCCTGCGGAGTAGGGAAGCCTATTTCATTGCAGTTTAGAAAACCAAGGCTCAGAGAGGAGGACCACATGCACAGGGTTGCACAGCTAGGAAGCAGCAGAGATGGGATTCGAACGCGGGCCTGTATGAAGTAGAACCTGAGCTTTTTTTTTTTTTTTTAATTAAATTTAAATTTATTGAGGTGACAATTGTTAGTAAAATTACATAGATTTCAGGTGTACAATTCTGGGGGTGGGGGGTGGGAGATGAGGGTAAGGGGGATCGAATATATGGTGATGGAAGGAGAACTGACTCTGGGTGATGAACACACAATGAGAACCTGAGCTTTTTAAACTGCCATCTGCTGTCCTTGGAGGTGTCAGAGGGGCTAAGACCCAGCCCCAAACCTCACCAGTGGGTGAGGGGACAGGTGGAAACAGAGCCTGGGCAGCGGGATAAGGGTAGTTCTTGACATACGGGGGGTGGGGGACAGGCTTTAGGAGCTTAATAGCGCCCCCAGCACACACCCAAATATTTATTGCTAAATGAGTGATTGGGTGAACGATCAAATGAGGAGTGCTGGATCTGAGGGGCACCTGGGAAAACTTTGAATGTGGGATATTTGAGCAGGATTTTGAAGGTTGTGTGGAGTTTCGCTCGGTGACAAAAGGGGAGGCAAGCCTTTCAGGTGAAGAACAGACTTGGTGCAAGGCCTGAGGGCAGAATAGTCTGCCATGTCCAGGAGTGTCCTGGTGTGGCCGGAGTATGGACCTTGAGGACCACAGGTGGGGGGGGGCTGTTAGGTTCAAGGAGTGGGTGGGATCACTGGGATGAACCTTGAATGTTGGTCTTGCTAAGGAGTTAGCACTTTATGAGCTGAGTAAGACCCTTGGGTTGGCCATTAAGGGATGTTGGAGAGGCTTTTAGTGGCGTGGAGAGCACAAAGCCAAAGTTCTCCTTGCATCCCTCAAACATTGGACATGGAGGCCAGGAAGGACATTCTGGAGGAGGGTACAGCCCTGGAATAGGCCTGATAGTAGGATGGAGCCCACTCTTCAGGGCAGCAGTTCACGATGTCATGATGGAGGTGGAGGGCAGTGGGCACTGACCCAACTCCCCCCACGCCACCCCCTTGTTTCCCACAGAGTGCAGCTCTTGAATGTAGTTTTGGGCAGGAGGAGATCTTTGAAGCTGTGTGGGTGAATGAATCAGCTGTACGCTGCAACCAAGTGGTGGTGAGTGGTGTGGCCTCAGAGGGGGCAGGAGAAGACCTGCACAAGTCCAGATACTGCACTGCCTTCTTCCCATCTTCCCTCTTTCCTCCTTTTGGTTCCCGCATTCCCAGTAGCCCTGTCCTCATCTGTCTCCATGACATCCCCTCCCCAGCAGAGACTTGGACACCATCCACACCCCTCATACTTTTTCCCGTCCTTTTTGCAGCTACACACGACCCAGAAGAGCCAGGTGTTTCCACTCAGCCTACAACTAAAGGGACAGTCAGCCAGATTCCTGGACAGCCCTGACCCCATGACAGGTTGGAGCCCCCATCCACCCCGTATGGCCACCAGGAACTCAGCCGCAATGGGTGGGGCTAAGCCTGGGAGTGCTCACTGCATAGATGCCCCACATCGCCACCCCCCAACACGCATGGACACTCAGATCCCAGCCCTGCCATTCAGTGTCTGGTCACTCAGTACTTACTGATGGAGCAGCTGCTCTGGGCCAGGCATCATGCCCTCGGTGCATCTCTATGCCAGTGGCTATGCAACCTTGGGCATATACTTACCCTTCCCTTTCTGAGCCTCATTGTCCCCATGTGAAAGGAGGGCACAGGCCCTTTGGCAGAGGGCTTGGTGAGGATTTGCTAATATGATGCTCTCAAAGCCTTATAAGTGTGTCTGGGGCGGCCAGCACCCCGAAGTGGTGGTGGTTGTCCTTACTGTAATCATATGTTTGAGTCAACTCTCCAAGGGCTGTCTGTTCATGAGGAGACTCAGACATCTCCCTCCGTGCCCACATGAAGGCCTTAGAACCGGCCTGCACACTGGGTTTCTGGAGAGTGTGCCCCACGTGCCTCCTTGGATCACTCAAGTGTCTGCGGCCTGTAGAGCCCACATTGCTCAGTGTTCCTCAGCGTCCTGGAGCGTTGCTGTGGGGTAAAGACACCCACTGACACATACTCAGGCCTGGGTATGAATCCCAGCTCTGCCACGCACAGGCTGTGTGACCTTGGGCACGTCACTTTACCTCTCTGAGCCTCATCTCTTATCTGTCAAATAGGGCTAATAAACAGCTCCCATCTAATAGAATCACAGCGAGCATGAATGATATTAATGAGGCTGTAGCTGCACTGTGCTTAGCACAGGCCCTGAGGGTGTGGGGGGCGTGTTGGAGAAAGTACTAAGAACCTCACTGGGTCCTGACCCTCAGAACCAGGACCTGCCTCTGGGTGGACCCACAGTGCGAGGTGGAGGGGAGAGCAGTAATGGGGGTGCTGGCCCATGTTGCCTCTGTGTCTTTCCCAGTGGAGGTCTATAACTGCGCCATGGGCAGCCCCGACTGTTCCCAGTGCCTGGGCCGGGAGGACCTAGGCCACCTGTGTGTGTGGAGTGATGGCTGCCGCCTTCGGGGGCCCCTGCAGCCCCTGCCTGGCACCTGTCCTGCCCCTGAGATCCGAACGGTAAGCACACTCCCCCAACCATGGAAGCCTGTGGTACATACATCCCTGTACGTGTACCTGCACCACCGCCCCACCTGGGCTCATGGACCCCTAACACATGTGCTTATTCATGCCTAGGCACACGCATGCAGTGTTACCTATTGAACACCTGCTGGGTGCCAGGCCCCTGCTCAGTGCTGGAGACATAGCAGTGAACAAAAGAAAATACTTTCCCTCATGGAGCTAATGTTTTTGTTGTGGGTAGGCAGGGGGCACAGGCAATAATGCATAAGGAAATCATTTATGTATACAAGTTGGTAACTGCTAGGAAGAAAAATAGCAGGACAGGGCATTGGGAGTTGGGTGGAGGAGATACTGGGCTGAGTGTGTGTAGTTTTATAGCCAGGGCAGGAAAACCTTGCTAATATGGTGATAATTGAGATTGCCAATTACTCCCAAGCCTCTGTTTTAAATATGAAAAGTCTCAGGGAAGGATTCTGATTGGCTTAGCCTGGATCAGGTGCCCTCCCAGGCTCAGTCAGCTCTGGCTGGAATGCAGGATTGTGTGGTCAGATGTGACCACTGGGAGTGGACCTCGGTGTCCTCAGGAGACCCCACTCCCCCAGGTAGCATTGACTCTGTCCGCACGTTCTGTGTCCCCAGACCCTAGTGGGCTCAGTAACACACACACATACTCATTGGCAGCCTCAGTGACCTCCCAAGTGATGGTAGCCCCAGTGCTCTCCCCTAAGTGGTGGGTCTGTAGGGCCCGGCCTTCCCCTGGGTGCCTGCGACAGTGGCGAAGAAGCCTCCAGCATCCCTACCTCAGGTCCCCATTTGCCCCTCTCTCTGGTCACCTGGCAGATTGAACCCCTGAGTGGCCCCTTGGACGGCGGGACCTTGCTGACCATCCGTGGCAGGAACCTGGGCCGGCGGCTCAGCGACGTGGCCCATGGAGTGTGGATTGGCAGTGTGGCCTGTGAGCCACTGGCCGACAGATACACGGTGTCAGAGGAGTAAGGAGTGGGCAACCCCTGGGGCCGTTCACGTGACCTCCAGGCCCTACCCAACCTGGCAGTGCCAACCATCTCTCTGTCCCCAGAAGTAGCTCCTCCTAGGTCTCTTGGATTTTGCTCAAGCCATTCCCACCTTTCTGCTCAGGACACTACTCCTTATCCTTCAAGTGCCTGCTCCTTTGGGAAGCCCTCCCGTGTTCGCTTTGACCAGCCCAACTTCCACAGAAGCCTTGCTCTGGTGGAAAAAACGCAGTTGAGAAAGTATGGGGGCTGCTGGTGGCGTGCAAAGATCTGGGCCTGCAGCTGTGGGGCCTGGCCCAGGGGGCTCTAGGAAACAGGAGTGGAGAGTGAATAAATTGGATTTCCTTTCGGGAGCCCATAAGTCAGGCGTCCATCCAGAAAATGTCCTCATGGTCAGAGAATTTTCAAGTGTCCTAAGAGACCATCTTGTCTAACCCCTTGTCTTATAGTTGCAGAATTGTGGGAAAGTTGTAAGGTAGGGGGTGGTCCCCAGAAAGAGCCAGGGTGAAACTTAGGAGACTCAGTGGCTGTTTTCCAACTGATAGGGAACCAAGGGGGTAATGCCCTTGGGTGTGTACCAGCTGAATGCCAACCTTAGCTGTGCGTGGGAGGAGTGGGTGGCTGAGTGCAAGCATGGGGAACTCACACACCCTGGGGTACAGTAGGGGGCATTGTTCAAAGGAAAAATAGGGCAGTGCCTGCCTGGCCCCCGGGATCTGCTGGCTGCTCCCCTGACCAAAGATGCCTCCCCCAGGATTGTGTGCGCCACAGGGCCAGCCCCAGGGGCATTCTCCGACGTGGTGACGGTGAACGCCTCCAAGGAGGGCAAGTCACGGGAGCGCTTCTCCTATGTGGTAAGGGAGGCGTCTGCCCACCGTCCCGCCCACCCCACCAGGTGCACGCCTAAGGGGTTGGCCCGAGGCCTGACCACCTACCTTCCCCTCCACAGCTGCCCCTGGTCCACTCCCTGGAGCCTGCCATGGGCCCCAAGGCCGGGGGCACCAGGGTCACCATCCACGGGAGCGACCTCCACGTGGGCTCCGAGCTCCAGGTTCTGCTGAATGACACAGAGCCCTGCACAGAGCTTGTGTAAGCCCCTTGAGCCCAGCCATCCTCCTCCAGCCCATAGAAACCAGGGGGCTGGAGGGGTGGGGGTGATATCCCAGCACTACCCCTTGGCCAAGGCGTTTCTGCTCTCCGAGCCTCAAGTTTTCTCACTTGGTAAGACCAGTACCAGTGAGTCGTGGGAAGTCCTCTGTGCCCAGCAAATAGTAGTCGGTGCCCCTTCAGTGACCACTGCAGTGAAAATGGTGATGATTGTGCATACTCTGAGAGCCTCGGCTCTTGGTGAAGTAGCTCTGTCTATATTATGCACTTACTGTGTACCAGGCCCCACCGATGGACATTTCTGGGGACACCAAGATGAACCCAACACATCTCAGCCCTCAGCATAGCAGATACTCCCACCGGAAATAAGAATTCCACTGGGCTTGGGATTGGGAGAAAAGTCTGGGCTTTCAAGGCCTCGGACAGGGTCCTTACCAGGGGCACCAGTTGGGACAGGCGCTCTGGGAAGGCTTCTTGGAGGAGGTGGGACTGGGCAATTGGGAAGAACAGGCAGGGTCAGAGAGAAGGGGTGTTCGCAGTGGGGAGGACAGCCCCTGCAAAGTGTGGCAGTGGGAATACAGAAACAACAGACTTACGTACAAGGGGGCAGAAGACCAGGTGGAGGCCGATTGAAAAGGCCTTAAACCCAGGCCGAGTGCACAGGCCTGTGCCCCTGGGTGATAGGGGGGCAAGTAGTGAGAGGTGGGGACCCTGATGATCATGTCTGCTGCCCTCCCACAGGCGCACGGACACCAGCATTGCCTGCACGGTGCCTGGGGGTGTGCTGCCAGCCCCAGTGCCCGTGTGTGTGCGTTTTGAGCACCGGGGCTGCGTGCGTGGCAACCTCACCTTCTGGTACATGCAGAACCCAGTCATCACAGCCATCAGTCCCCGCCGCAGCCCTGTCAGGTGAGACCCAGCCCCCAGCCCCCAGGTGGGTCTCGCTCTCTGGGGCTGCAGCTGGGCTGATGGGACTTGCTGTCCCCACAGCGGTGGCAGGACCATCACGGTGGCTGGTGAGCGTTTCCACATGGTGCAGAATGTATCCATGGCTGTGCACCACATTGGCCGGCAGCCCACGGTGAGGGGGGCAAGGCACTGAGGCAGGCGGGGGAGTGGGGGTGGCCCGCAGCCCGGACTGACCAGGCCTCACGCTGCTGTGTCTCCCCGTCTCTGTCTCTCCTTATTTCTTTGCCTCTCTGTCTGTCTCTGTCTCCTGTCTGTCTCCCCATCCCTTCTTATCTTTCCGTCTCTCCCTGTCTCCATCTCTCCCTCTCTGTCTCTCTGTGTCTCCTTAAACATCAATCTCTCCCCATTTCTCCATGTCTGTCTGTCCATCACCTGGCCTATGACCCTCTCCCACCAGCTCTGCAAGGTTCTCAACTCCACCCTCATCACCTGCCCATCCCCTGGGGCCCTGAGCAATGCCTCGGCACCAGTGGACTTTTTCATCAATGGGCGGGCCTACGCCGATGAGGTGGCAGTGGCTGAGGAGCTGCTAGACCCCGAGGAGACCCAGCGTGGCAGCCGGTTCCGCCTGGACTACCTCCCCGACCCACAGTTCTCCACGGCCAAGAGGGAGAAGTGGATCAAGCACCACCCTGGGGAGCCCCTCACCCTGGTCATCCATGTGAGTGCCAGCAGGTGCCAGGTAGGAGGAGTAAGAGGGACAGGCTCAGCCACGGGCCTCAGTGAGCACCCACCTCCTTTCCCGCAGAAGGAGCAGGACAGCCTAGGGCTCGAGAGCCACGAGTACCGTGTCAAGATAGGCCAAGTGGCCTGCGACATCCAGATCATCTCAGAGAGAGTCATCCATTGCTCGGTCAACGAGTCCCTAGGCACAGCCGAGGGGCAGCTGCCCATCACGGTGAGTGGACGGGGCACTGGAGGCAGAAGTGGACCTGAACCCCAGCCCCATCTACCCGAGCAGCTGCCCCTCGCCCCCGCACATGGGAGCGGAACATTTTCATACTCAGTAGCTCAGGCAAATAGAACAAAGCAGCTTTACAACCTCACTTGACAGATGAGGAAACTGAGGGGCAAGAATTTAGTGACCTGCTCAAGGTCAGTGATCAGCCCCAGCGAGGCATGATGGGGCTGGACCCTGAGAGGCCATAAGTGGACCCCTGTTCCACTAGGTGCTCCACCCTGAGTCTGGGCTGCTGGCCACCACACAGAGTCACAGAGGGGAGGGAAGCAGGAGTGGAGAGAGAACCCAGAAAGTGGGATCTTTTCTGCACTGTACCTGCTTGCATGCCAGCTGAGATGGGGAGGTCATTTCCTCATGGGGAGTACTTGCCACCCCAGGACAGCTTGATTGGGAAAGCTCCCTTTCACCCACACCCCAGCTCCAATTCTGCCCTTTGAGTCCTCAGACACCACCTGCTCTCCTGGTCCCAGAACAAACCAACAGATACTTGGGGACAGCAGCCAGGCCCTGTGAACTGCCCTGCCTCTGGCTCCTCTGCTGCTCCTCCCAGGCTATAATAATAGTCACAGCCCCCTGTACTCAGTTTCCCTTCTGTGCCAGGCCCAGGACTAAGGGATGACAAGCATCATCTCATTTAGCCCTCACAGTATCCCCAGGCGCTGGGTGTGGTTATCTCTGTATTATAGATGTGGCATCTGAGGCCCAGAGAAGTTAGGTGACTTGCCCCAGGCCACACAGCTAATGAGGAGAAGAGCCAAGGCATAAGCCCAGGGAAGCTATAACGCCTTCCCCCAACCTTTGTGCAGATCCAGGTAGGGAACTTCAACCAGACCATTGCTACACTACAGCTGGGTGGCAGTGAGACCGCCATCATCGTGTCCATCGTCATCTGCAGCGTCCTGCTGCTGCTTTCTGTAGTCGGTAAGGAGCCCACCCTTGTGACACCTTGGATGGAGGACCTGCCTCTGAAGATGGGCAGAGAAAGGCATAATGGGCGGGCGTCCAGCTTGAGCAAGGCCTGGGGGTGGAAGTAAGTCCCACACCCAGAGGTGGGGGGAGAGGTGTGCTTGGCTGTAGCCCACATGGGTGGAAGATGATGGATGTTGGGAGGATGTGCTGGGCCGAGGGCTCGAGTGCCAGGCAGAAGAGCTTCGAACCTTGCTTTCCAGTCAGTAGGGAGCTACTGAAGGTATTCAAGAGAAGGTTGTTCAGGGCAGTTAACCTAGGCTATACCACTATTAAAACAATGGTTATAAATGTAATACATTCAACGTAGCAGAGAAATTGAAACGCTCGTACACTGGTGGTGGGTTGGAAAACGGTGCAGCCGCTTTGGAAAATACTTGGGCAGTTCCTTAAAATGTTAAAGAGCTGTCATGTGACCCAGCAGTTCCACTCTCTACCTAAGAGACGTGAAAACACGTTCACACAAAAACTTGTACATGAAAATGCTTAGCAGCACTGGTCATAACAGTCAAAAAGCAGAATAATCCAGTGTCCATCAACTGATGAATGAACAGAATGCAGTATATCCATACAACGGAATATTATTCAGGCACAAAAAGGAATGAAGTACTGGCTCATGCTACAGCGTGGATGAACCGTAACAACATGTGAAATGAAAGAAGCCAGTCACAAAAGACCACATATTCTAGGATTCCATTTATATGAAATATCCAGAATAGGTAAATCCGTAGAGATAGGAAGCGGATTATTGGTTGCCAGAGTCTGGGAAAGGAGGGGTAGGGAGCGACTGCTAGTGGTTATGAGTCTTGAGGCAGTAACAAATGTTCTAAAAGTAGGTGCTGGTGGATGCATAACCCTGCGAATATACTAAAAGCCATTGACTTGTATACTTTAAATGGATGGTTATATGGCATGTGCGTTGTTATCTTTACGAAGCTGTTTTTAAAAAGTAAATATTCAATATAGAAATTTTTAGAGAAAACTGGATAAAGCTAAAAGGAAAAAAAATACCCGTCATTAACACCCTATATATGTTGGTATGTTTCCTACTAGTCTCTTTTCTTAAAAATTTATATATGTGTGTAGTATATATGAATGTATATTATGTATAAAAATATGAAATATTTCAATATTATATATAGTCCCTTCCCCACCCCAGAAAGTGATTATAATATACTGCTTTGTAATCTGCTTTTAAATATTTCTTAATTCACAAATAGCATCTGGTTATTGTAGAAAGAATTGAAAATGCTAAAAAAAACAGAGAACAGCAATCACCCATAATTCTCTCACCTAGGGAAAGCCACTAAAAATAGTTTATCACTACCTCTCTCTCTCTCTCTCTCTCTCTCTCTCTCTCTCTCTCTCTCTCTCTCTGTCTCTCTCTCGCTCTGCTTTTTATAAGAATGGGACATTGAGCTTTATTTTACTGGCTGTTCCCCAAGCCCTTTGCCCCAGAAGAGTTTGTCAGCCCCCTCAGGAGTGGAGGACTGAGCGCCACCTTCCCACACCCTCCCCAGAGGAGGTGGAGCTGAGACCCCAGGCAGGACCTCTCCCTCCAGGCCCAGGCTCTGTACATAGCAGGTGCCAAAAAATGCTGTCCAAAGGGCTTTCAAGGCCTGACTCCCCTCTGCTGCCCACAGCCCTGTTCGTCTTCTGCACCAAGAGCCGCCGTGCCGAGCGCTACTGGCAGAAGACGCTGCTGCAGATGGAGGAGATGGAATCTCAGATCCGAGAGGAAATCCGTAAAGGTAGCCGGTGGGGACCATGCAGGAGTGTGGGCCTCGGCTTTCCCAACTGGGGAATGAATTTGAGATCCACTCACTGCCCCCTGCCTGTCGCCAGGCTTTGCTGAGCTGCAGACGGACATGACGGATCTGACCAAGGAGCTGAACCGCAGCCAGGGCATTCCTTTCCTGGAATATAAGCACTTTGTGACCCGCACCTTCTTCCCTAAGGTCAGCCTGTGCCCTCACCAGCCACCGCAGCGGCTCCTGGGCCTGTCGAGGCTGTGCAGCTCTGGAGGGCACTTATGCATCTGGGAAAACTTGGCTAGTGCAGTGTGGGCTCCTTAAGCGATGCAAACCCTCCACGCCCACTCACAGGGCCTGTCAGGGGAGGCCCTTTCTCCCCCACTTTCCTTCTCTACTCACTTGATGTTTAACTGTCCGTATGGAAGCCAGCTGCCAGCCTCACTGCTCCTAGGCTGCCAAGCCTACCTCTCCCCTCACTGAGGGGGCAGTAGAGGCAGCCCAGGTGCTCCCAGGCCCCATGTGCCCTGCCAGCATCTCATCTCTGGGTCCTTTCCTAGCCGGGCTTCCTTGGTCTACATGTCCCCTCTTCCCGCTGGACTCTGCTCCATCCTTTCCATGCCTCTTTCTGTTCCAGGGGCTGCGGCCCTGTCCCCACCTTCCCTGACCTGTCCAGAGCATTTGTGTCAGTGGCCAGTGCCCTCTTGCACTGTCCACACTGTTCTCCATACAGCAGCCAAACAAGCCCATGTCGTGGTTCCTTTCTGCCAGCCTCTCTGCCTCAGTTTCCCTTAATCTACACTGCGCTACTTTTGCTTCCTTTTAAGCCTTGTGCCCTCTTGTATTAGCACACCTTGGCTCCGCTGGTTCTACGCCTCCTTTTCCTCCAGGAAGCCCCCTGGGACACCCCTCCCCACTCCTCTGGAATCCTGTGGCTCCCTGGGCACGGCCCACTGTCTCTTCTTCCTTTATAAGATGTCCCTTTGCCTTTGTTGAGTGGCCCTTGCATGCCAGTCAAGAGAGTCTGCAGCCCCACTGAGATGCTGGGGGGTCTGCCTCCACAGTGTTCCTCCCTCTACGAAGAGCGTTACATACTGCCCTCCCAGACCCTCAACTCCCAGGGCAGCTCCCCAGTGCAGGAGACCCACCCGCTGCTGGGAGAGTGGAAGGTAAGTACCCACAACTCCCCGTGCACGTGCACACTGGGCTGCCTCAGGGCCACCCTGCCCCTTTCTGGCCCCACTGCTCCATTGATCCCAATCACTGGGGGCTGGGAGACACCTGCCATGGGATAGTAGTGAGCCCTCCATCCCAGGAGGCATTGAAGCAGCCCTTCAGGGTGTTATTATAAATGCTGACCCCCAGGCCAGGTAGAGAGGGGAGAGGATTGGGCCTCCCTGGACATCCCACTCTACCTGCGGCTTAGAGCCTAGAAGGTGAGACAGTCCCACACATGGGGACACTAGGTTAACTCCAGGCATCCTTGCTCTTCTCTGTGCCCCACTTTTCAATTCAACTGAGCCATTGTTCCAATCACAGGGAATTAGGAAGCATCCACTATTAAAAGGTAGTGAGCTCCCCATCCCTGGAATCATTCAAGGAGCCATTCATGGCATTATAAGTGCTAACTCCTAGACCAGGTAGAGGCACTGGGCCCCTGAGCCCCTGTGAAAACTGCATCACCAGTCGCGTCCACAGATCCCTGAGAGCTGCCGGCCCAACATGGAAGAGGGGATCGGCCTGTTTTCCTCGCTTCTGAACAACAAGCACTTCCTCATTGTCTTCGTCCACGCACTGGAGCAGCAGAAAGACTTCGCTGTACGCGACAGGTCAGGCTGCCAGGCTCTGGGAGCGGGACAGGGGCCCATCTGAGGCCACAACGCCGGTCCTGGCTGGGGCAGTTTACAAATCATCACATTCTCTGGGCAGTTGTCTGGCCCCCAACCTCAGGTCCTGGGGGTCCACCACTTCCTGGGCTGGGGTTCCTCCTGCACAGGCACACCAGTGACGTAGTGGCCCCAGGGCCCCACTTTGTGGTCCCCACATCCCAAAGCCATGAGAAACGGCAGGAGCTGACGCCCCGTGACCACCCACAGGTGCAGCCTGGCCTCCCTGCTGACCATCGCGCTCCATAGCAAGCTCGAGTATTACACGAGCATCATGAAGGAGCTGCTGGTGGACCTCATCGACGCCTCGGCCGCCAAGAACCCTAAGCTCATGCTGCGGCGCACGGAGTCCGTGGTCGAGAAGATGCTCACCAACTGGATGTCCATCTGCATGTACAGCTGTCTGCGGGTGAGGCGGGTGCAGCGGTGCACCCATACTGCAGGGGCCACCCCCTCTGAGCCTTCCTGTAATAGGTCGGACTTTGTTTTATCCTCCCACTAGCATTTCCAGGAGGTTTATCATGTCCTTTGTGCAGATGTGGACAGAGGGACTCTGAGGAGGGTGGGTACAGGCCCAGAGGATCCATTATACAGATGAGGAACTGAGGCTCAGAGGAGGCTGGCTTCCTGCAAGGGCCCAGAGCCAGCTCAGGGAGGAACAGAGGCCATGCCAGGGCCTTGTTATGGAAGATTGTTTTCTCAGTCATCAAACCTTCCCTGGTGTGGCTTTGGGCCGCCGCTCCTGGTGTGGGAGTATTAGACCTGGGCCTGGCCCTTCAGGCTCTTCCAGCATTAGGGGAGATAGACGTGGAAACAAATTAAAATACTGCGAAGCTCAGCCATTGAGGCCTCAGACCCGACTGGAGGGTTCAAGGTGGCTTCCTGGAGTGGGTGACTCCAAACGGAGGCCTGAGGGCTTAGTGGAATGAGCCAGGTAAGAAGTTGGGTGGGGAGGGTGTTCTAATGACAGCATGGACAAAGGCCAGGAGAAAGGGTTGTTTATAAAAGGAACTGAAGGAAGTCTGGCGACTTTCTGATGAGACATGAGGCTAGAAAGGCCAGTGGGGCTATATAGTCAAGGCCTTCTGCACTCTGCCAAAGGGACCCGATTAGGGCTTTTCTGCAGAACAAGTTGCTCAGCCCCTGGTCCTGTCCCAGTGTCCAGCTGCCCTGCAGTGGTAGAGGCCAGGGAGTCATCTGGGATCGTGCAAGAAAGGCACAGGCCTGGGTGGAGCCCAGAACCAGGGCCTCAGATGTCCTGGGTTTGAGTCCTGTCTTTGGCATAAACCAGCTGTGTGACCCTGAACAAGGCATTGCTTTTCTGGACCTTGGTTTCTGTCTGTCAGGTGGGGCCTCTGTCCCTGGCCTTGGGGCTTATTAGGGCCAGGTAGTCTAGAGGAGCCCTGTGGGTCCTCTCGGGGTGAGTGGGGGAGTGGGATGGAATAGGGGAGGCTGGTCCTAGGGAGGGATCACCAGGACGCCCCAGTATTGGTCTCCACTGTCTGCCTTCTGAGTCATCAGCAAAGACCCAGCTGCAACAGGAACCAGAGGGGTGACAGTGGACTCTGGACCCAGCTCCCTTGGCCTCTTTGTGTGGCCTCAGCCAGGTCTTCCCTCTGAGCCTCTGTTTCCTCCAGAAAATGGGGCATCACGGCTCCCCCCTGCCCCCAGAACTGGAGAACTAGATCAGGAATAAGATCTGGCATGTTGCCTTAATAATCTTTGCCAAATTTGCCTAATACTATTATATGCTTATTTTTTCCCTTAAATCAGCCTTCTGTGTTTACCTAAATATCCACTATCAATGGAACACGTGGGTCACTTGCTATAAAGTGACCATGAAAGTCAGCTCATGGCTATGGATGGCAGCAGAGTCCCTTTCTGGCTGTGTGCACTTTATGAAAGGGAAATTGTCGAGGGCTGGGGTATCTGAGGCCCCAGTCAAGTCCAAGACTCTCCATGCTCACCAGGCTGTGATTTGGACTATTGGAGGCCGTGTCTGTGTTCTGGTTCCACTTGAACTCACCTTGTGAGGCTTAGCCGAAAGAGTCATAGGCTTGGGAGTGAGCTGATCCAGGATTTGAGTCCAGCGCTGCCACTTCCCAGCTGGGCGACCCTAGGCTGGTGGCTTGCCTCTCTGAGCCTCGGCAGTATGTGGAAGGGTTGTTGGGAAGATGAAATGAATGTGCCCAGCCACAGTTGGCAGTGTTAGACCTTAGAGTCCATG
This sequence comes from Rhinolophus sinicus, assembly GCF_036562045.2. Taxonomy (NCBI): domain Eukaryota; kingdom Metazoa; phylum Chordata; class Mammalia; order Chiroptera; family Rhinolophidae; genus Rhinolophus; species Rhinolophus sinicus. The sequence continues at coordinate 40,853,139 of NC_133759.1, forward strand.
GAGACACCCAGGGAATTGGGACGACGATGGCACCAGATCCAAAAGGAGGATATTAGACAGCAATGGAGGCATTGGTGGAAAGGGGTAGTGAAAGTGTTCCAGGTGGGGGCTGCAGCATGGCCACAGGCTTGGGCGTTAAAATATGGAGGGTGAGCAGGGAGGTGGTAAGGGCTGGGATGGGCAGGTGGGGCCTCAGCCCCTGACAGCCTGTGTCCACCCCAGGAGACCGTGGGGGAGCCATTCTTCCTGCTCCTGTGCGCCATCAAGCAGCAGATCAACAAGGGCTCTATAGACGCCATCACGGGCAAGGCCCGCTACACACTCAACGAGGAGTGGCTGCTGCGGGAGAACATTGAGGCCAAGCCCCGGGTGAGCTGGGTGGGGCGAGGGCAGCTGGGCAGCAAGGTGGCACCATCTCCTGGGCTGGCTGGGAGGGGGTCCTCGCATGCCTGGAGGCTCCCACCTTGCCCCGGCCTCCCCAAGCAGGTTGTCACCCCACCTGGGCCCCAGGTAGTGATGTGGGGACTTGCTGACCCTTCGCCCCCTCTCGTGCAGAACCTGAACGTGTCCTTCCAGGGCTGTGGCATGGACTCGCTGAGCGTGCGGGCCATGGACACTGACACGCTGACGCAGGTGAAGGAGAAGATCCTGGAGGCCTTCTGCAAGAATGTGCCCTACTCCCAGTGGCCTCGCGCCGAGGACGTCGACCTCGGTGGGCAGGGGTGGGGTGGCACAACTTGGCATGGGGCTGCTTTGATGGAACCAGCCCCCATCTTGGTCATACACTCTTTTTGTTCAGCAAATGTGCATTCATTTTGGCACCGGGGACACGGCTGGTCAGACAAGGTGCCCATCGGCAAGGAGCTCCTCTCTAGTAGAGAGTCAGGCCCTGCAGCGTAAGCAGGCACGGGCAACAGCAAGCAGTGCTCAGGAAAGGCTTTTCCAAGAAGGGGATGTTGGAGTGAGGTTTGAAGGGTGCACAGGATTCTGGTTTGGTCAAGAAGCGAGGGCCGTTCACCTTATGATCACCGGCCTTTCCTGAGTGCTTGGTCTGTGCCAGGCCTCATTGTAAGCACGAGGCTACGATGGTGAACAGGCTGGCACAGCGACTGTCCATTCAGAGCAGGGAACTTCAGGTGGCTCTCCAGGGCTGGCATGCAGGAGAGAGTGGGCTGTGAGAGGAGGCTGGGCAGGCACTCAGTCACCCCGATCCTGGAAGGGCAGAGTTGGCCCTTGTGCTTTACGTGGAGGACAGCGGGGAGCCCCTTAAGAGGTGTGAGCCTTTCACAGGTGGCACCTTTTCTTTAATCAGCAATAGTAACAGAGCCCCGAGGACGAGGACATTTCCAGAACTCCTGCTCTGTGCTTACGACTGGGACACCCTGTTCCCCAGTTATCTCTCCATCTCCTTTTATAGAGGCTCAGGGAGAGGCGTGGCATTCCCCAGGTTCCACAGAGGTAGCAAGTGGCCTCTCCCTGTGTGGCCAGGCTGGTGCTGCCCCCCGGGCTGGCTCCCTTCCCCTGGCCCTGACACCCTGCTCCCTGTCTCCAGAATGGTTCGCTTCGAGCACACAGAGCTACATCCTCCGGGACCTGGATGACACCTCCGTGATGGAGGATGGCCGCAAGAAACTCAACACTCTGGCCCACTACAAGGTGGGGTCCCCAGCCCCACCAAACCCCATTCCCAGCCTCCCTAACCTGACCTCTGACCTCAGCTTCTCCCCTCCTATCAGATCCCTGAAGGTGCCTCCCTGGCCATGAGCCTCACAGACAAGAAGGACAACACATTGGGCCGAGGTAGTGCCGGTGGACGTGGGGAGGGTGTCTAGGGCCCCTTTTGAGCAATCCTAGTGGGGAAACTGAGGCTTCAAGAGGCAAGGCTGGGCTGGGCTATGGCCTCCTTGGTGGGGGCAGGGGCCAGGCCAGGCCCCTCTGCCCCAATACTGCTTGGGCAGAGCCTTTGGGCTGGCCCTGTGGCCAGGCTTCAGGCTGATTTCCTTCGGGCAGCAGCCCCAGGAGGGCGGGATGTGGTTCCAGTAGGTTTGGGCAGCTGCCAGGGCAGAGGGGAAGGCTGGCATGCCCATCTAGGATTTGGGGCTGTGCCCCTGCCTCAAGTCCCACGATCCACACCCTCAGATGCCCCAGGCCTGGCTGGCTAACTGCCAGGCCTGGGGTCCTTGGCTCCTGTGGGTTTCAGGGTCCCCTCCTGAGGTCAGGAGCAGGATCTTGGGTCTCTCCCAGCAGCTTGTGAGGTCGGGGTTGGCAGAGGCTCTGGCTGGAGGGTAGGGTGAGTGAGGACAGCCACCCCGGGGGCCTTTCCCATCTCCATGTGTGACCATCTCTGTTTCTCCATCACTCTCCCCATTTCTCTTAAAACCTTGTGTATCTTTCTGTCTCTCAATGCCTCTACCTTTATCTTTGTCTCATTTTCTGTGTCTCTCTGGGTCTCTCTCTCTTATCTCTGTATTTTTCTCTTTGCTTCTCTCTCTATCTCCTTTTCTCCATGTGTCTCTTTGGAACTCTATTTCTATTGGTTTCTCTTTCTCTTCCCACCTCCTCTCTGTTTATTTATTGTGTGTGTTTTTCCTCTCTCAGTAAAAGACTTGGACACCGAGAAGTATTTCCATTTGGTGAGTGCCCAGCCTCCAGCCCTGGGGGTTCCCGCCCATCACGGGGTGTGGACTTGGCTTCCTATCACACTGGGCCTCTGGGGACACTCCCAGTCCCTGGGAAAGACTAGGGGTGGGGGAGCGGGGATGGGACCCAGAATCAGAGGGAGCCTGGGCATCTGTACACACAAAGTGTATGCAGACCCAGTGCCTGTAGGAAAAGGACAGGACTGCCCCCAGGACGGCCAGGGATGGTGCCCGGTGCTGGCACTGACCACCACCCCCGTCTCCCAGGTACTGCCCACGGACGAGCTGGCAGAGCCCAAGAAGTCCCATCGGCAGAGCCACCGCAAGAAGGTGCTACCAGAGATCTACTTGACTCGCCTGCTGTCCACCAAGGTAGGCCGGGCCTCATCTCCACATCTTGGGAGGGTCAGCTGTGTACACTCACCTGGGTAGGGGTGAGAGCTCTTCCTCTGTGGGGCCAGATGGGCTCCCAGGGCAAGCGGTGAGGGCTTAGGGTCCTGCCCAAGGGGGGTTTTGCTCACAACCATGAAAGGTGCTGGACAGACGACTTCTATGTTACCCAGTGTAACCGAGAGGGCAGCAGAAGCCCCAGAGGAGTCAGTGATGTCCCCAAGGTCACACGGTTCAGGTGGCAATTGGCACCTTAAAGACCACACCCTGGCCCCACCAATTTCCCCCTCTCTGCCCTAGTCCTTTCAACACCCCTGTAAGATAGGTTTCACTAACCCGTTGCACAGATGGAAAAACAGGCTCAGAGAGGTTAGGAGACCAGTCTCATGCCACATGGCTTCCACATTCACCAGCCCCAGCACTGTGGGCTCCTTGGAGCCACCAGAGGTGCCCACTTACCCTCTATACACGGTCTGGACTGACAGCAGCCACCCTGCTCCCCTGTAGGGCACGCTGCAGAAATTTCTGGATGACCTGTTCAAGGCCATTCTGAGTATCCGTGAAGACAAGCCCCCGCTGGCCGTCAAGTACTTCTTTGACTTCCTGGAGGAGCAGGCTGAGAAGAGGGGGATCTCGGATCCCGACACCCTTCACATCTGGAAGACCAACAGGTGGGTGGTGCATAGGTGGGGAGGGCTGTGCAGCTTCCATGTATCATTAGGGGCAGCAGTAGTGTGGGGGTTCAGAGCTCAGTCTCTCAGTCCACCTGCCTGGATTCAGTCCCTACTCTGCTGTGTGATCATAGGTAAGTAACTTAACCTCTCTGTGCTTTAAGTGTCCCACAGCTGTACAATCAGAGCAATAAAAGTAATCCAAAGTATAAGAATTAACTAGAATACATCCATGCCATCTGGGGTGGCAGAGCGGCTAGAAGCCAGGTTTTCTGCGTGGAGTGGGGCAGGAATGTTGCTCTACCATCATTCTCCCTCCACCCTCCTCAGGAAGCCACTGTCAGCTTCATGTTACAAATGAGAAAACTGAGGCTCACAGAGAAGCGCCTGCTCGAGGTCACGCAGCCCTCGCAATGGCAGAGCCAGGCTCAAAGCCGTGTGGTCTGATTTTCATACCCAGTTTGTAGCCTTCCTTTGAGGCATGTCTTAGTTTTTTGGGGTCATAGATTCCAACAAGACGTTGTTGAAAACCTCAGCCTGACCCTCAGAAACAATACCACGGGTCCAGAAGTTTCTGTGCAGTTACAAGGGCTTCTCCGGACTCTGAGGGTTCCATAAGCTCTGGGCTGCTGAGTCACTGGAAGGCCGCAGAGTGGGGTTGTTACCAACCCTCTGGCCTCCTGAAGCCAACGCTTAGGATCCAGACCCCACCCTCCTTGCCGACTCAGTAGTCCAGCTAATGGCAGACTTCCTGCTGCCGTGCAAAGCTGAGGGAGGATCTGTGGACTGCCAGGCGGGGTGGGGGTGCTTCTAATGAGAACCAGGACCTGGCTTGAGGCTCCTGCAAGAGGCTCTGTCTGTGAGGGGTGAGGGTAGGGATGGGCAGTGAGGATGGACTCAGGTCCCCATGCCCCCGCTAGGCCTGCAACTCTGCCTCCACCTTCTGCCCTTCTCTACACAGGAAACCTTGCTCCTAGCCGCTCTGCCACCCTGGTCAGCAGGGGTGGTTATCAGCCCCATTTATGGAGGAGCAAACAGGTTTCCAGAGGTTCCATCTCATGACAAGATTCAACTGGCCTCGAAGGGTAAAGCCAGCCTGTCTTCTGGTCCTGGCCACCCCACCTTTGAGCTGGGCTCAGTTTCTCTGTTGCCTCCATCCCACAGCCTTCCTCTTCGGTTTTGGGTGAACATCCTGAAAAACCCCCAGTTTGTCTTTGACATCGACAAGACGGACCATATCGACGCCTGCCTGTCGGTCATCGCACAGGCCTTCATTGACGCCTGCTCCATCTCTGACCTTCAGCTAGGCAAGGTCAGCTGCTCTCGGGGCCAGGCTGCCAGTGGTGGCACTGAGATCTTTCTGGGAGGGGAACTGCAAGAGCTCAGGGCTGGGGGACGTGGGATGAGTGGGGACATTCTGACAAGGAGAGAGACTCACACGCTGGCCCCTATAGTCAGAAACTCTGCATCACTGCAGATAAGCTGCACCTGTCTCAGGAGTGCCCAGCACCAGCTCAGGACATTTAGGTCATAGCGCCAGGCCCGAGAAGCCAGTGTGAGTGTGGATAACCTGCTGGTGAGGCATCGTGTCATCCGAGAGTCAGCCAGGCTCCAAGCAGCATTCCTGATGGTCAAGAGCCATCTGAGTGGGCTCTGAGTGAAGAAGGGGTGGGCAGAGGGCCGACCAAGACCTCTGAGATAGACCCAGGAGGGAGCTCTCCGAAGCATCTTTCTGCAGGGAGAGGAGCCAGCAGGCTTCAGAGGGTCGAGAGGAGAGAGAGCGCTGGTTGCTGTGAGCATTGAGATGGCAGGGCAGGATGGTGGGTACAGGGCCCTGCATTTAGCCCATGACTTTCAGCGACAGGCCACGAGAGGTAGAGAATGCCCACCCTTTTCCTCACTATCTCAGAAGGCAGGATGCCTGTGACAAAGAATTGGGAGTGTACTTGGCATGTTTCACTTTTGGGCGTTGGAAACATGGGGTGGGAAATATTCCACTGAGCCAGCAATCAGGCTTCCAGAAATCTTCGCCACCAAGACCCATAACCCTAAGCAAGGATGTAAACAAAACAGCCTGCGTGTGACAAAGAGCTGGCACAAAGCCCATGCACTTTTCCCCCTAAGAGAAGTAGGTCCCCTTTCAGGTCATCACCGTGACAGTGCCATAGAAAACAGGACAGGGGTGAGGGGGTGAGGAGCCCCTGGTCACTGATGGGACCATTAGTGTGGCAGTAGGGACCAGGGCTTATCCAGGAAAAGACTTATTCCCTCACTCCTCTCTCCCCAGGATTCGCCAACCAACAAGCTCCTCTACGCCAAGGAGATCCCTGAGTACCGGAAAATCGTGCAGCGTTACTACAAGCAGATCCATGACATGACTCCACTCAGCGAGCAGGAGATGAACGCGCACCTGGCTGAGGAGTCGCGGGTGCGGCCGGGTGCAGGGAGGCCGGGACCACCTGTGACGGGCGGGGCCCAAGTCTGATCGTGGGATTAACCACTGCTCCCCACTCCTTCCTTCTCTGTCCTTGTAGAAATACCAGAACGAGTTCAATACCAATGTGGCCATGGCAGAGATTTATAAATATGCCAAGAGGTATCGCCCGCAGGTGGGTACCCCTGGTGTGAGGCACCCCCATTTCAGCCCTGCTCACCTCCACTCTGCTCAGGAAAACCCAGGAAGAGGTTTCTGCTTCAGTATTCACATCCCAGGACGTTTTTACTTTAGCGGCAGGTTGCCAGTGGTGGAAACCCAGGCAGGGTGTTCTCCCCAAGATCTGTGGGGGGAACCCACTGGGGCCCAGGGCTGTGATGAAACTGCTCGTCTGCTTCACCCTCAGATTATGACTGCCCTGGAGGCAAACCCCACAGCCCGGAGGACCCAGCTGCAGCACAAGTTCGAGCAGGTGGTGGCTCTGATGGAGGACAATATCTACGAGTGCTACAGCGAGGCCTGAGCCTGCGGACGCGGTGCTGGGGCGCAACAGGGCGCCCGGCCCCTCAGCTTCATTTGGTCCCCAGTGCCTGTCACCCCGGCTGGGTAATGACTAAGCAAAGTCAGCTTTGGAAGGGGGAACGAGGGGCCTCTCTGAGCCAGGCAGAGGAACCCTGGCCCCTTGGCATTCTGTCCCCTCCCGCCGGCCCCTAGACCCAGCCTCTGGGACAGAGACTTGAATGGCACAGCCAGTCTCTGGTAAGGCTCCCAGCGTCCACCAGCGCGGCCTGGATGGTGCCCCCACTCGCTCTGTCACAGCCCGCTGCTGAGAGCCCGGCCCAATGCGGCCCACCAAACGAAGAAAGAGGCCGCCTGGCTGCAGCCGGAAACACTACCTCATCCATTCTGACAGAGGGGACGCCTCCTTGAACCAGCCCTTGATTGGGTTCTGCTTCAACCACCAAAACATTGTCTCCATTTCCCCTCACCCAGAGAGGACCCTGGGCACACAACAGTCAAGCAGTGTCAGAGTTTTGTTGCTTAAGCAGCTAGTGGTGGAGTGGGCAGCGCCCACGGCCCGTGGGAGTCTCCGTGGGCTTTGGCCAGAGCCAGGGAGGAGGGTGGAGACAGGGACACGGGGACAGGTATGGGCCGTCCTGGTCTTGAGGCGGGGAGAGGGGTAAATTGCACCAAGGCTGTAGCTGGGCTACTTGATCTTGCTGGAAGTGTTCCTAACGATAGCACCACTTTTTGTTTTTTTAAGAAAGCTTTTATATATTAAACTTATCACACGCCAACTGTGAATAGCTGCCGCTTGTGCAGAGGACCTGGGGAGGGGAACCGAGGGGCTCCCAACACAACACTGGAAATGACTGTTCCAGAGGACAGCCAGACCTGGCAGAGACCCCCCCTCCAACCCCCTGAGAAAATCACCCATTCTGTTCCCGTCACAAGCGCCCCTCTGGCTGACCTGGCCCCCTGCAGCAGACCTAGCCAGCGCAGGGCCTGGCTCGGAGCCTCAGGGGCTGGAAGGGGGTGGCCGGGATGCTCTGGAATCTTCTTTATAATAAAAGCCTGATGGGAAAACCTGCTGTGGGCTCCAGCCTTTATTCTGAGATGGACAAGGAGGAAAAGAAGTGCTGTAGCAGGAGGCAGGGGAGCCTAGCTCAGAACCTGCCTCAGCCTTCAGAGGCTATCGGCGATGGGAGGGTTTAAAGGGACAACGCAGCTGCCTGCTGGCCGTGAGCCTGGCTTACACCTGCCATTCTCAGGGCTCTGAGGGCACCCATGTGACCTCCAGGAAGAAATCATATCTCCCAACCCACTTACCTTTATTTAACAAGCCTGTGCGGAACATAATACTGTCCCCATTTTACAGATGTAGAAATAGCAGCAGGAGGAATTTCCCCGGGTCACAGCCAGGAAACGGCAGAGTGGGGGCATAAACCAGGTTGTGTGGGCCTTCATTGCTGTTTCCTGCTTCCTCCAGGCCAGAGCCTCCACAGCAGCCCCCAAAGTGTGTGGAGAAGTCAAAGATAACCACCCTGGAAAGAGAGATTACATTTACACACCCTGAATTTTTTACCTCAAAAAATATGTATCATTAACCCCATTTTTCAGATGAGGAAACGGGCAGTTTCCCCAAGGTCAGTGTAACCCTGAACTATTTCTAGTAAGGCAGGCTGTTCCCCACTACAGCCCATGAAGGTGGTTAACCTAACCTGACGTCAGCAAATGCCCAGAGACCCCCAGCCCTCCCAGTAGACTCTGGGCCTGAGCTGGAGGTAAAGTGCATCCCCGACGCTCCAGAAAAGGTCATTAGTAAGCAAAGCCACATCCAAATTAGTAGCAACTCAGGTTAGTTTTGTCCCTTTATGAAGGAAAAACAAGCACACACATTTATCAAGGGTAAGAACTAGGACAGAAAAATTCATACAATTTAAACAAAATCCCACAAATGCCAGTTTTAGAATTGATGAGAACAGAAAAGTGAGAAAAGTAAACAATATTTAACTTTAAAAATAGCCTTTTGCTGTAGTGGCTTCTGGGTGGAAAAATTCATCTTCAAATTTTCTATTCTGAGCACTGGTTCCTGCTTATTAAGCAGCAGATTTTCTAATTTAAGTTATTGACACGTTTGATAGGGATATTTTTTTTTTTTTTTTGGTGTGATTCTAGATTGAATACGTTTCCTGCAGAAATGTCAGGAAGTACAAGAAGCATAAAGAAAATAAAAGCTACCCTAACGTACCTATGGCTAGTATCTCAGAGAATGCTATTCCAAATCCTGTGCTTGCCTGGTCTGGGGGCTAAGGAGTCAAATCAGGACCAGGGTCTACACACCATTTTGTAACCTGCCTTTTCCCTCATATAACAATCTGTGAGGAACATCTTTCTATGTCGTTAAATATTCCACAGCCTGTTTTAATGCCTGATTAACATGCAGTTCCTTCTTGAAGTTTAGAAATGCTTTGCCAATGGAGGAAATCTCTAGTTTCTGGGGTCATTTCTCAGCACAGACGTGGCCAACCTCTGTGAACCACCCCCAGTCTTTGTCTGAGGCCCTGAAGACTTGCCTTGCAGTTATGGGTGTTTCTTCATTCTGTGAGGGTCACGGGAAGTGGGGGCCTTTGGCAAAGTGTCCTCACACAGCAGAGGAGACTTGCCCGAGTCTTATGGGTGCCAGATGCGGTCCAGTCTCTGCCAGACCAGGGATCCTGGACTGCCCCCATCTCCTGGAGGTGAGATGCTCAGTGATGCCATCCCAGACCCAGCCTGGGTGCCTCCCACAGTCCCTGGCCAAGTCCTGAAAGGAGCAGACACTGAACCAGACACCGCCCCCGACCCGGGGAAGAACCAGCCCATCTCCTGGTGTCTGCTCACAGTGCCCCTTGGAACCCTGCTGGCAGCCACGTTACAGACACGCCAAGGAAGCTGTTGGCACAGCTCGACAAAGCCTCAGGTGGGATTCGGGGAGAAGAGGGTGGGGTAGAGGGAGCAGGGGAAGGAATGGAACAGTCTGATGCCCCGTGCTGGGCTGCCTCAGTTGCCCTTTGTGCCCTGTCAGCTTCCTTCTTAAGTCCCGTACAGTTTATCTCTGACTTCCTTCAAATTCACCCTGTCCTCTGCCCCATCTGGCTTAGTCATCACCCTCATCTGGACCATCTCTTGGCAGCTTCCTGACCAAGCTGAGTCTTCACCCTGGGAAATGGTTGCCGTGCAGTCACCTATCTGTGAAGACCTCAAACATGTGGATTCATCATTCTACATCCAGCCCTTCAGCAATTTCATCTACCCTGCTTCAACAGCTACCCAGATTCCACTACTTCTAACCCCTTGCCCCACAGTCACCCTCCTGCATTGAGGACAACCGTTGCAGGGGCCTCCTCGCTGGCCTGCTGCGGCCCTGCACTCACTCTGCCAAGCACTGTCATCTGGTGGCTTCTTATCACAATTCAAACAAAACCCAAAGTTCTTACCCTGGCTCCTCGGGCCCTTCAGGATGTAGCCCTTGTCTGCCCTGCAGCCCTTGTTATGGTTGTCTACTGCTGCGTACCAAACCACCCCAATACTCAGTGGCTTAAAACAACAGCAATTATTTATGTGGCTCATGCACCTGTGAGTGAGATAGGGCTTGGCAGGGAAGGCTTGTCCCTGTTCCACAGGGTTGTCAACTGGGGCAGCTCATCTAGAGCTAGAAGATCCAAGTCTAAGATGGTGTGCTCCCATGGTTGGTAATTTGGTGCTGGCTGGTCAGGGAGCAGAGCAGGGGCTGAAAACTGGGGTGCCTTGGTTTCTCTCCACCAGCTGTTTAGGCCTCACCACAGCATGGTAGCTGAATTCTAAGAGCAAGTATAAAAACATCTCACTCATTCAAGGAGGTCCAAGATGTCAGCGCCATAAGAGGATGCTGAACTCATCCCTTCCCCTGAGCAAACTCTAATATACATGTATTAACATAGAACAGTTACACCTGTGAGACAACTGAATGAACAGCATCTAAACAACAAGAGAAGGCTGGGAAGCGGGGGAGCCGTCCAGGAGCTGCGGGAACGCTCCAGGTGGGATGAGCTGGGGAGCACCATTGTTTACATTCTTCTCCACTTCCACAGATAGGGCGTGGGAGCTCTGTTTGGGCGCTTTGCCCTCCTGCTGGATCACCACAGTGAGTTCCTGGCTACATTGCCTGGAGCCTTTTGCTTCTGAACAAAGACAGCAAGCAGGAACAACAAGGCAGTACCATGCACCCCTAGCCTCCCTGCCAGGAGCCACTGAGCCCGCATCATAGGAACTATAAGCATACCTTGCTTCCCCAAACTTCCTGACCCATTAAGCCCACACAGAGGTTGCTTCTCCACAAGACCATTTTCTGTACAACAAACAAAGAGAGAGACTGTATAGAGGTGTCTGGGGAGCCACAGGAGCTTTCTGGGGACTGCAGGATTTCTGGGGTTTGAGATGCTGGTGAGTGCCCCTGTGTACATCCCATTCTACCTCCATAGGGCCTGTGGGAGCTCTAGGTGCTCTGGCCTACCTGCAACATTGCTGCAGCACATTCCTGGACACATCATCCAAGTCCATTTCAGCCTCGAACAAAAGGAGCGAGCAGTAGTGTGTTTCCCCGAAAATAAGACCTAGCCGGACAATCAGCTCTAATGCATCTTTTGGAGCAAAAATTAATATAAGACACGGTATTATATTATTCTATTCTATATATTATATTATATTATATTATATTATATTATATTATATTATATTATAATTATACTGGGTCTTATTTTAATATAAGACCAGATCTTACATTAATTTTTGCTCCAAAAGACACATTAGAGCTGATTGTCCGGCTAGGTCTTATTTTTGGGGAAACACGGTATCAACAGTGCTTCACTACACACACCTAGCGTCCCTACTACAGCTGCTCCAGCTGGGTAGACCAGTGCCCTGGATGCCTTTGGCACCTGCGTGACTCATACCGGCCTGCCCAACCACCCGGCACACTGAGCACACACAGCTTATGCAGAGGCTACTTCTACATAGGGCCACTTTTTCAAGACTAGGAGAGATGGCTATTTTGTCTAATGCATATAAACAAACACAGAAAGTCAAACAAAATGAAAAGACAGAAGAATATCTCTTAAATGAAGGAACAAGAAAAATCTCCGTTTTTTTTTTTTTTTTTTGGGGGGGACCCTAAGGAAATGGAGGTAAGTAATTAGCCTGATAAAGAGCTCAAAGAAACAGTCATAAAGATGTTCACCTAACTTGAAAGTAGAATAGAGGAACTTAGGGAAAACTTCAACAAAGAATTAGAAAGTATAATAAAAAACCAAGCAGGGGCTGGCCCGGGTGGCTCAGGCAGTTAGAGCTCCAGAGCTCCATGCTCCTAACTGCAAAGGCTGCCAGTTCGATTCCCACATGGGCCAGTGGGCTCTCAACCACAAGGTTGTCAGTTCAATTCCTCAAGTCCTGCAAGGGATGGTGGGCAGCGCCCCCTGCAACTAAGATTGAACATGGCACCTTGAGCTGAGCTGCCACTGAGGTCCCGGATGGCTCAGTTGGTTGGAGCGCGTCCTCTCAACCACAAGGTTTCCGGTTCAACTCCCACAAGGGATGGTGGGCTGCGCCCCCTGCAACTAGTAATGGCAACTGGAACTGGAGCTGAGCTGCGCCCTTCACAACTCAGATTGAAAGGACAACAACTTGACTTTGAAAAAAGTCCTGGAAGTATGTATACGCTGTTCCCCAATAAAGTCCTGTTCCCCTTCCCCAATAAAATCTTTTAAAAACAAACAAACAAAAAAAAACCAAGCGGACTGAAGACTACAATCATTAAAATGAAAAATACATTAGAAGGAATCAATATTAGATTGGCTGATACAGAAGAAGAGATCAGTGACCTGGAAAACAGGCTAATGGAAATCAACCAATCAAAACCGCAGAAAGACAAGAATTTTTTTAAATGAGAATTGTTTAAGGTACCTCTGTGATAACTTCAAATGCTCAAACATTCACATTATAAGGATCCCAGAAGGAGAAGAGAGAAAGGAACAGAAACTTTATTTAAGAAAATAATGGCTGAAAACTTCCCTAACCCAGGAATAGAAACACAGTCAAGGACTGTGCTTCCAGTCAAGGAAGCACAGAGAGTTCCAAACAAGATGAACCCAAAGAGACCACCAAGATATACTGTACTTAAAATGGCAAAAGGGACAATCTTGAAGGAAACAAAGAGAAAATAACAAATTACTTACAAAGAAAACCCCATATGGCTATCAGCTGATTTTTCAGCAGCAACTTTACAGTCTAGAAGGGAATAGCAGGACATCTTTGAAGTATGAAAAGAAAGGAACCTACAACCTAGAATAATTTACCTATCAAGGTTATCATTCAGAATTGAAGATAGTTTCCCAGCCACCAAAAACTAAAGTAATTATCACCATTAAACCAACTTTACAAGAAATGTGAAAAGGTCTTCTTTAAGCAGAAAAGGAAAGCCATAACCAGAAATAAAATAATATGAGAAAGGAAAAATATCCCATAGGAAAAGCCAAATATTTAATAAATACAGCAAATCAGATGTTTAAAAAGCTACTGCAAAGGCCAAAGGAAAAAAAAATTCAAGCTCAAAATTCAATAAGCAGGAGACACAACACCAAAAAGCTAAAACATGACATCAATAACATAAAGCGTGGAAAGGGGGAGTAAAAATGTAGTCCTTATAGAATATATTTGAATTTAAACGCCTATCAGCTTAAAATAGACGGCTATAGATACAGAATGATATACATAAGCCTCACGGTAACCAGAAACCAAAAATCTACAAAAGATGTACAAAGAATAAAGAGAAAGGAACCCAAAGAAAACAAGCAAAGCACAAGGGAAGAGAGAAGAAAGGAACAAAAGAGAACTATAAAAACAACCAAAAACCAATTAAAATGGCAATAAGTACATACTTATAAATAATTACTTTAAGTATAAATGGATTAAAATCTCTAATAAAAAGACACAGGGTGGCTGAATGGATAAAAACCATAACCCATCTATATGCTGCTTACAAGAGACTCACTTTAAATTGAGAAACACAGAGAAATTGAAAGTAAAGGGATGGAAAACGATATTGCATGCTATAGAAATGAAAAGAAAGCTGGGGTAACAATACTCATATCAGACAAAATAGACTTTAAAACAAAAAATGTAAAAAAAAAAAGACAAAGGACATTGCATAATCATAAAGGGATCAATCCAAGAGGATATAACAATCATAAATATCTACACCCAGTATAGGAACTCCCAAATATATAAAACAATATTTTAATGAACATAAAGGGAGAAATCCACAGTAACATAATAATAGCAGAGGATTTTAATACCCACTCACATCAATGGATAGATCATGCAGACAGAAAATTAACAAGGAAATAATGGTCTTAAATGTCACATTAGACCAGACCCACTTAATAGACATTTATAGACCATTTCATCCAAAAACTGCAGGATACATATTTTTTCAAGTGCACATGGAACATTCTCCAGGATAGATAACACATTAGGTCACAAAACAAGCTTCAATAAATTCAAGAAGATTGAAATCATATCAAGCATCTTTTCTGACCACAATGGCATGAAATTAGAAATCAACTACAGGAAAAAAAAAAAAAAAAACTGGGAAAAACATGTGGAGACTAAATAACATGCTACTAAATAACCAATAGATCAAAGAAGGAACCAAACAAGAAATCAAAAGCTGTCTTGAAACAAATGAAAATGAAAACACAACTTTTCAAAATGTATGGGATGCAGCAAAAGCAATTCTAAGAGGGAAGTTCTTAGAAGAAGCTATACAGGCCTACCTCAAGAACCAAGAAAAATCCTAAATTAACAATCTAACTTTATACCTAAAAGAACTAGAAAAAGAAGAAAAAGAACAACAAAACACCCCAAAGTACACAGTAGGAAAGAAATAGTTAAGCTCAGAGTAGAAATAAACAAAATAGAAATTAAGAAAATAGAAAAGATCAATAAAATTAAGAGCTGGTTCTTTGAGAAGATAAATAAAAGTGACATACCTTTAGTCAAACTCATCAAGAAAAAAAGATAGAGAACCCAAATAAATAAAGTCCTAAATGAAGAGGAGAAGTTACAACCAACACCACAGAAATACAAAGAATCGTTAAAGAACACTACAAACAATTCTATGCCAACAAATTCAACAATCTAGAAGAAATGGATAAATTTCTAGAAGTATACAACCTTCCAAGACTGAACTCAGAAGAAATAAAAATCTAAACAGACTGATTACTAGCAATAAAATTGAAGCAGTAAAACAAAACAAAACAAAACTCCCAACAAATAAAAGTCTAGGACTAGGTGGTTTCACAGGAGAATTCTAACAAACATTCAAAGAAGATGAAACCTATCCTTCTTAAACTATTGAAAAAATTGAAGAGGAAGGAATACTTCCAAATTCATTTTAATAAAGCCAGCATTACCCTGATACCAAAACCAGACAAAGACATTACAAAAAAAGAAAATAATGGGCCAATATCCTTGAAAAACATAGATGCTAAAATTCTCAACAAAATGTTAGCAAACCAGGGGTGGCCGGTTGACTCAGTTGATTAGAGTGCAGTGCTCATAACACCAAGGTCACAGGTTTGATTCCCACATGGCCAGTGAGCTGCGCCCTCCACAACTAGAGTGAAAACATCGGCTTGACTTGTAGCTGAGCTGCCGGTGGGTGGCCAGTTGGTTCAGTTGGTTAGAGAACTGTGCTCATAACACCAAGGTCGCCAGTTCAAGCTGCGCCCTCCACAACTGGATTGAAAACAACAACTTGACTTGGAGCTGATGGGTCCTGGAAAAACACACTGTTCCCCAATTAAAAAATATATATATTACCAAACCAGATTCAACAACATATTAAAAGGATTATATACCATGACCAAGTAGGATTCATCTCAAGCGTGCAAGGATAGCTCAACATCAGTAAATCAATCAATGTGATACACATTAAGAAAATAAAGGATCAAAAACCATATAATCATCTCAGATGCAGAAAAAGTATTGGACAAAATTCAACATCCTTTTATGATAAAAACTCTCAGCAAAGTTGCAATAGAATGAACATATCTCAACATAATAAAAGCTATATATGACAAACCCATAGCTAATATCATACTCAACGGTGAAAAACCTGAAAGCTTTTCCTCTAAGAAAAGGAAAAAGACAGGGGGCCCACTATTACCTTTTCCTATTAACACAGTGTTGGAAGGCCTACTCATAGCAATCAGACAAGAAAAAGAAATAAAAGGCATTCAAATCAGAAAGGAAGAAGTAAAACTGTCATTATTTGCAGATGACATGATACTATATATAGAAAACCCTAAAGACTCCACCAAAAAACTGTTAGAACTAATAAATGAATTCAGTAAAGTTGCAGGATCAGAATCAATATACAGAATCTGTTGTGTATATTCCTATACACCAATAATGAACGATCAGAAAGAGAAGTTAATAAAACAATCTGATTTACAGTTGCATCAAAAAGCATAAAATACCTAGGAATAAACTTAAGCAAAGAAGTGAAAGACCTGTACTGTGAAAGCTATAAGACATTGAGAAAGAAATTGAAGAAGATACAAATAAATGGAAGGATATACCTTGCTCATAGATTGGAAGGATTAATATTGTTAAAATATCCATACTACCTAAAACAAAATATATAGGTTCAATGCAATCTCTATTAAACTACCACTGGCATTCTTCTCAGAATTAGAACAACTAATCCTAAAATTTATATGGAATCACAAAAGACCCCAAATAGATAAAGAAATCTTGAGAAAGAACAAAGTGGGAGGTATCACATTCCCTGATATCAAACTATACTACAAAGCTACAATAATCAAAACAGCAAGGTACTGGTATAAAAAGAGACATATAGATCAATGGAACAGAGAGCCCAGAAATAAATCCTCGCTTATATGGTCAGTTAATCTATGACAAAGGAGGCAAGGACATACAATGGAGTAGAGTCTCTTTGATATTTGGTATTGGGAAAACTGGACAGATACATGCAAAAAACTGAAATTTCACCATTTTCTTATGCTATATACAGACATAAACTCAAAATAAATTAAAGGTTTAAATATAAGCCCAGGAGCTATAAAACTCCTAGAAGAAAACACAGGAAGCAAACTCTTTGACATCACTCTTAGGAATATCTCTTTGGAACTGTCTCCTTGGGCAAGGGTAACAATAGAAAAAATAAACAAATAGGATTACATCAAACGAAAAAGATTTTATGCAGAAAAGGAAACCATCGACAAAGTGAAAAGACAACATTTTGGGAGAAGATATTTGTAAATGATACATCCAATAAGGCATTATATCCAAAATATATAAAGAGCTCATACAACTTAACCTCAAAAAACAACCCAATTAAAAAATGGGCAGAGGACCTGAATATCTCCAAAGAGGCCAACAGACATATGAAAAGAAGTTCACCATCACTAGTCATCAGGAAAATGCAAATTAAAACCATGAGATATCACCTCACACGTGTCAAAGTGGTTATCATCAATAAAGCAACAAATAACAAGTGTTGGTGAGGATGTGGAGAAAAGCAAAACCTCACGCACTGTTGGTGGGGTTGAAAATTGGTATAGCCACTATGGAAAACAGTATAGAGGTCCCTCAAAAAATTAAAACTAGACCTGCCATATAATCCAGTAATTCCTCTTCTGGGTGTTTATCTGAAGAAAACAAAACCATTAACTCAAAAAGATATATGCACCCCTATGTTCATAGCAGCATTATTTACAATAGCCAAGATATGGAAGCAACCTAGTTGTTCATCCATAGACGAATGGATAAAAAAAGACGTCGTACACATATACAAGGGAATATTACTCAGCAATAATAAAGGATGAAATTTTGCCATTGTGACAACATGGATGGACCTAGAGGATATGACAAGTGAAATAAGTCAGAGAAAGACAAATACTATATGATTCCACTTATATGTGAATCTAAAACAAAACAAAATAAATGAAAAAGCAAAACAGAAACAGACCTATAGATATAGAGAATAAGTTGATAGTTGCTAAAAGGGGAAAGGGTTGGGAGATAGGAATTAAAAACATATACATACACACACGAAGTCAAGGCTGCCAGTCTCATAAGGTCTGGGCCTATTTACTGTCATGTATTTTCACTGTATTTTATTGCTCAAGCAATCATAGAGCCCAGATTCAAAGTGCAGGGACGCAGATGCTACTCCTCCACGGGAAGAGTGTCACAGACGTTTTAAAGCACCCCAGGTTTCACATCCCATTAGTCCTCCCTCACTGGGCTGTAACCACACGGGCCTCCCTGCAGCTCCTTGAGCCTGCCAAGCATGTTCTCACCTCAGGGCCTTCGAACTGTCTCTTCCTTCTGTTGATGAGAGCAGGGCCCACAATCATGCTCAGGAACTAATTGTTGAAAGGTCTCTGACTCCTCTCAGCTCCTCTGATCTCTCTTCTCCACAGTCAAAGGGCTCTTCCTAAACACACATCAGTCTCCCCTGCCTATAACCCTCCCTGGCTCCCCACTGCCCCTAAGAGAAAGTCTACCTTCCCCAGTCTGCCTCTCCACACCTTCCTGCACCTTCCCCCATTGCCCCGTGGCTCATGCCACCCCTCCCCCCATGCTTCTGTCAAAACCACAAATCCCCCTTTCGCCACCATACCTCATGCTGGGCCCTCTGCCAGCAATGCCCTTCCCCTCATCTGTCTGGCAATTCTTGTTCATCCTTTATGACCAAAAGCTGCCTCCTCCAGGAGTCAGTCCCTGAGCTCAGGCTGTGTTAAACTCCTCTCCGGTGCCCTTTGCACTGTACAGTCTACCTCCCCCCAGGGTGGGAGTTCCTATCTGGGCCCTGGCAACGTTGGCCAAATCCTTGGACTTCAGCCTCCACCCACACCAATTTGTGAGAAGAAAAAATCTTTATTGATAAATAGTTTACAGTGAAATAAATAGTGTGATGATTTTTTGGGGAATAAAAACTCCAGTGGGATCTTAGTCTCTCTCCACCCCCCACCCCACCCCCTAGCTCTTGGGTTCTGCCTTCTTACTGGCCCCTTTGGATGACGAGGCCTTGGTGGGCACGCCAGGCCTTTTTGGGCCCTTGGGGACCTCTGTCTTCCTGGTCAGTGGTACAGGCACCGTCTTGGACCCACTGCCCTTAGGAGCAGCAGCAGCCTTGGCTTTCGGCCCTTTCCCGGCCCCCTGGGCGGCAGTCTCTTTAGGGACCTTGTTCTTCTTCTTTTTGGCTTGGGAAGCAGCACCACTCTTGCTCTATAACAAAGCAAACCAAGGAGCAAGGCAATGGAGCTGGGCAGACTAGAGCACACAGCTTGGAGCCCATTGAGCAAATGGTTGAAATCCTAGCTGTGGGTGTCTTTGGAGAAGTGACCTCACCTCTTTAAGCCTCAGTCTGTTATCTGTAAGATAGGGACGGTGACCCTCAGGGTGCTGGCGGGCCGGAGAGGAGGAGAAACTGAATTGTACTTTCTAGGAAAATAAACGACCCCCTTCCCCGGCTGACCCTTCCAGTGGCTGGGTGGGGGACCCCTAAACTGTGGCCCGTGCAGGGTAGAGACCCAGACCAGGGAAGGCAAGCAGGTACCTACCTTGGTGTCTGGGGGTTTTGAAATCTGACTCCCAGCTTTGGTTTTCCTGTGGGTCTTGGCATCTGTTGGAAGGTGGGAGAGGGCATGTGGGAAGGACCCCTTTCAGGAGGAGCTGCTGGTGAGCAGGAAGGTCAGGGGCTCCAGGATCCCCATCCTGCTCGGGCCCCAGGCCTCACTCTGACACATACAGGCTATGTGATCTGGGGCAAATTGTTTAGCTTATGAATCCGGGTGCCCTAGTCTGCAAACTGGGGTTAACAGTATCTCCATCACAGGATGGCTGGAGAACCAACCGGATCCTGAATGACCATCCCTCACTCCAAGCCAAGCACCGGGGTAGACCCCCTGCTCTGCGCCCACCCACAACAAAGGCTCCTAACAGGTTTATCAGCCTCTCGTCTTTACCACATCTTCTACACGGTGGCTGGATACATTTAAAAAAATATCTCAGACCCTAGCTGCTCCCTGTTCAGAGTCCTTCCAAGATTCCTCATTGTCGTCCAGATAAAGTCCAGACTCCAGGCTGCCCTTCACGGCTGCCACTTCCCCTTCCCACACTGCACACACAGAACTATTTGTACTTCCTCTGAAGTTCCACCTTCTTCATGCCTCCAGACCTTTGCACAGGCTGCTCGCCTTCATTGGACACCTCCTCCAGGAAGCCTTCCCTGACCCCTCTAAGAAATGAACTAGTCTCCTCCTCCCCACCCCCCAAGCTACCATGAGTTCTGTCTCTCCAGAATAAGTCTAATGCTCAGGGCACATTTACCAGATGAGGAAATCTCCCTCCCCCAGAGCCAGCCCCTCCACCCCACCTCACATCCAGTGACTGCCATGCCCTCCTCTCACCTCCCACACACCTACCTGGGCTGCTGCTTCTGCCTTTGACCTTTGACTTCCCACGGGGCCCACTGGCACCAGGAGGGGCGTTTGTGGCCTTGTCTTGCTGTTGGAGGGCTTTCCTGGCTTTGCTCACTCCTGCCTCTCTGTCCTTGGTCTGACCACCTTTCTTGGGGGCCTCCTCCTTGGCCTCGCCAGGTTTCCTGGGGGCGGTCACAGTGGATGTCTTCCTGGGCTGGATCTGTTTTTTGTGCTTGGGAACTAACTGGCAGAGGAGAAAATAGGGTGGGATTGAGAGCCAAAGTTCTGGGTATTTCAAGCTCCTACACCCTACGTAAGGCTCAGAGAAGAAGGCCCCATTCAGAAAGGAGGAGGACGAAGGAGGTGGTCAAGGGCGGGCAGAGGTGGGGAGAAGACACACGACCATCTCCCAAATGCCTGCCCCCAGTGACGCAGTCAATCCTTTCATTGCACTCCAAGGGAGAGCTGTTGCCATTTAGGAGCTAGGGAACCTGAGTCCCACAGACCCCCCAAGATGCTCTTCCTGCTTCATGAGGGCACAGGCACATCCCCCCACCCCTGTATTTGGAAGCCTCAGAGCCAGGCTTCTGGGAGCAAAGGTACACACTGTGAGCCCTGACCTCGTCTTCTGAGAGGCTAAGCTATGAACCTCCTTTGGCATCCTCCCCACCCACACTTTCTCATGGACTATGGCTCTGACTCGTCCTCCCTCTCTCCAGTAAAGCCCACCTCACCTCACATCTGCAGCTCTCCAGCCTCCCAGCCTCACCTTTTATACCCACTGGTGGAACATGGACTTCAAGGCCAGATAGCTCAGAGTTCACAGCTTAACAACCCTCCCCATCTGTGCAACTCGGCCAAGTCTTCTCTGTCCCCACTGGCCTTAGTCTTCCCATCTTTACAATGGGGCCATCAGGGAAGATGTGAGTATCAGGGGGATGTGAGGGCCCCTGGGAAACAGGTGGTCCCTGCCCTTCTGGAGCCCACTCCTGATGATGTTGCTCCCCTGCTCCCGAGTTCTCAGGACTCCCCAATTTCCACCCAGACCAGAAATCACCCTCACTCCCAGCACACATGCATGCCTAACTCCATGGTACTTTGGGGCCCTTTCCATGCCTCCCATCCCCTCAGTCCACTTTCCTGACTGGCTCCCAGACCCTGCAGCCTAATCCAGCCACACACCCTCCAGCACCTCTCTTGGTCTCCTGCACTCCACTCAGGGCCTTGCCATGGCTTGTGTCCAAGATTTGACCCATGCCCAGGAGTTCTATGAGGGTGGGACTTCCCGTGCTCAGCCACTGGTTACCAGTGTTCCATTACGACTGTCAAAGCAACTGCTACTTGCTGGGGTACAGCAGTGACAAGAAAACCCCATGTCTGGATCCCTGAGATTTCCCTGGTGGCAGCTGACAGTCACAATGCTGGACTGGGACCCTCCCCCTTTGAAAGAGGAGGATGGAGGATGTGGTGGCTCAGGGAAATGCTAGCTCTGGTTTAGAGCCAGAGAGCATGGGGAGAAAACCCCAACTGTGAGCTGTCAGAGCCCAAGTGGGGGCTGCCTCGTCTGTGGTTAGGAAGGGGTGTCTGCAGAAGGGAGCACAGCTGAGATGGTCCCTGGTCACTGAACACACCCAACAAGGATGAAGGTGGACACAGCAGGGTGACCAGAGCCATGTGGGGACTCGGGCAGGGCACACACA
Organism: Rhinolophus sinicus; assembly: GCF_036562045.2. Lineage (NCBI taxonomy): Eukaryota > Metazoa > Chordata > Mammalia > Chiroptera > Rhinolophidae > Rhinolophus > Rhinolophus sinicus. Next base: position 40,875,006 of record NC_133759.1, read on the forward strand.
CCCCGGCCTTCCAGGAGGAGACGGTCTCTGAGAAGACTCAGGAAGAACCAGAAGAGAAGAAGGGGGGAAAGGCCTTCCAGCAGAATAGCACACAGAGGCCAGGAAGAGAGAGCTGGAACTGAAGTTCAAACCCTGGGGCAGAGTCGCTCTCTCCCTTCCCCTCGCTCCCCCCACTTCCCAGCAGGCTCACTTTGAAGCTGCCCGTGGCCCCCTTGGCCTTGGAGTTGGTCGGCCTGACAAGGAGGCCGCGTTGCATGCCAGTGTCCAGGGCCCGCTTCAGCAGATACTTGAGCCGGATGGCATCCACCGTAGGGTACTTTCGTAGGATGTAAACCTTGATGGCCACCACCGAGGTGCTCTGGCGCTGCTCTCCCGCCTGCAGTGCCTCCAATACCATGCGGAGCACAGGTGGGTGGCGGCGTGGCACTCGGACGCCGCTATGGCCCGGGCCTGTGGATGGACAGCAGGACATCACCCAGAGCCCAGTTACCCTCAGGCCCAGCTGACAACAAACATGGTAGGTGAAGAATGCACCAGGCACCAGCCAGGCCCCACGGCAAGGGGCCTGGGGGAATCAAATAAACCCCATTGGTGCCTCTGACCACTGGCCTGCAAGCAGCCCAAGGGCAGGGCATGCTGCTTGGCTGGCCACTGTCTCCCCGAGCCTGGTGTGGGGCTGGGCACACGCCAGGCACTCCACGAAGGCTCACTGAAAGACTTAAATATTTTTTAAAAACCACCCTAAATCAGGTCAGTTGTCTGATCTAACTACCAGTTTACAGGGAATCCAGAACCTCTGTGAAAGGGCCATGGGGATGTAATCAGCAAAACCCAGACTGGAAGGACCTCTCCAGGACACACAATCCTTGTTCTTCTATAAATAAATAAGGAGGAAAAGAAAAAGTGGGAGGGGTCCCCAGAGATAAAAGTTTCTGGAGACACCTTTCAACCAAATACAAAGTGGGGTCCTTGCTCAGACTTGGAACATGATTTGAATGAGCCAACTGGAAAAAAAGGCAACTAGATAATTGTGAACACAGGAAATATTTGATCATAATATTGATTATATTGTTTCAGATATGCTAATAGTATTGCAATTATTTTGTAAGATGTTCTTATTTTTTAAAGATAAATCCTGGACTATTTATAGATGAAATGATAGCACTGGCACTTGCTTTGGAATAGCCCAGTACATGAAATAAGAGGAGCCATAAGCTGATAACTGTTGAAGTTAGATGAGGGGTGGAGTGGCATCATTGAACCGCTCTGTGTACTTTTGTATCCGTTTGAAAGTTTTCATAATACAATTACAAAAGAAATCCACTGCTAAGTATATGCCCAAAAGAAAATATATGTCCACATAAACATCTGTACACAAATGTTCAGCCCCATTACAGTCAAAAAGTAGAAAGAACCCAAATGTCCATAAACTAATGAATGGATAAAAAAATATATCTAGTATAGCCATAAAAGGGAATATCATCCAGTCAAAAGAAGGAATAAAGTGCTTCCTTGAAAACACTACACTAAGTGAAAGAAGTCGGTCACAAAAAGTCATATATTGTATGATTTCATTTATATGAACGGTCCCAACTGGGCAAATCATAGAGACAGAAAGTAGGTTAGTGTTTGCCAGGAACTGGGTGTGGGGGGGCTGGGGCTGGGGAGTGACTGCTAGTGGGTACACATTCTCTTTTTGAGGTGATGAAAATATTCTAAAATCAACTGTGGAAACAGATACACAACTGTGAATATACTAAAAGCCATTGTACACTTTAAATGGGTGAATTGTATCATATGTGATTTATTGAGGTAGCTCAATAAACTGTTGTAAAAAAAAGTTACGAAAGAGAATAGAATCAAGGGGTGAGCGGGAGATGTCAGTCACCACAAGGTGCATAAAAATGGTTTAAATATGAAACCTGATTTAAAGGTGGTGATTAGAAATGTTGATTTCTGATCAACTTGCAAAAATTAAAGACTAATAAACAGAAATCAATTGGCTAAAATATGTTTTAAAAAACGCATTTTAAAGAAGACAAACACACCCCAAAACTCTAGATCTTGAGCAAAATTGTAAAGAGACTTAATCCAATTCGACCTCTGCTGCCTCCAGGCCAGGAGGAGCCCAGTGTTTGGGAATATTCATTTTGGGGCCAAAGCCAGTGAATCGGTGCAGCCCTGGGTTAGTCACCCCATGGACCTCAGGAATTTGCCCTCCTCTCTGGGCTCGGTCTTCTCATCTGTACAGTGGGGATGGGGGATTCCAAAGAGGTCTGAGCCCTCCCAGCTGCAGTGTTAAAGTGTTTCCAGAGGGGTCTTTGGGCCTGGCCTGGGGTGACAGCTCTAACCACTGTCGTGCCTCCCCCAAACCATGCTCTGTCCCAGGGAGCCCCTCCCCCCCCAAGTCTCCTCCCTCCTGAGGCACTCCAGCTGGATTCAGCACCTTATTTGGCAGTTATTCAATGCCTGCAGCATTTCCAGATGTCAGGACCAAAACTCACACCTCCCCCACACCTGTCCTCCATCTTCTCCCTCCCAGGAATGGCACCTCCCCCCATCTCTGTCCAGACACCCAAGCCAGCACCCACGGGACACCTCCCCTCCTCTTCACCACCACACCCACTCTGTCCTTTCCTCTAGGCATCTCTCCCTTCATTCTGGCCTCTCCTCTCCATCCCCAGGGTCCCAGATTCCTAGCTGCTACCTCTGTTCCCTTCCAATCCATTCTCATCACTGCATCTCACATCCCTCACCTCCTGGCTGCCTTCAGTATAAGAATGGACACACCTGACCAAGGCCTGGGAGGCCCAGTCTGATTGGCCCTTGCCCCCCTCTCACCACTGTTCTCTCCAACTCTGCCCCTCGCTAGAAAGACTTGCAACTCCCCACATGCTCCCTCAGCATTCCCACCTCTGGCTCTTTGCCCACGCTCTTCCCTCGGAGCGCTTTCTCCTCCATGCTCACCCAGGCAGCTTTCACTCAATGTTCAAGGCTCAAACAGCACCGTGATTTAAACACCTGCCCTGACTTCCCAAGCCAGAGCTAGCAGCTCTTCCCGGTGCTTCTGAGACCCCTGGAACCCACGCCCTCCTCCTCTGAAGGAGCCTTTACAAATACTCAGACCCTTCCCCTGCTCGACCGCCCTCTTTCCCCAGGGTGAGGCTAATCCCTCCTTCAGGGGTCACCTGCTCTAGGAAGTCTTCCTTGACCTCCCAGAGTGGGTCAGGGGAATTCTCTGGGCTCCTACAGCCCTCTGGGTTCCCACCATTAAAGCACAGGCCACATCATCAAATGGCATCCATTAATGAGTCAGGCTTGTCCACCAGACTGGGAGTTCCTGTAGGTAAACAGGGTCTGTTTACCTCAGTGGATCCCATATCCAGAGAAACCACAAGACATTGTTTGTTGATTGAAAATTGGGATGCAGCCCTAAATCCAAAGTCCAGTCCTGTAGGAAACACTTCTCACTCTGGAACCTCCAAGTAGCTGCCCTGCAGCAGCAGCTGGGCTACCAGCCCTCCCCCCAACAGGAAATGGGTTCCAGCTGGGGAGGCCAGTGCTGCCTCTTACCCTGAGCTGGGCCAGCCTCAGCCTCAGGCTTACCTGGCCCCGGCCTCTGGCATCAGCTCTTAGGTCAAATAGGTAATTGAGCCCAACAGCCTCTAGGATGAGTGCTGGGAGAGGAGAAGTAGGGTGGGAGAAGGAAGGGTCCCAGACACCCAGGGAATGGACTTACAGGGATGAGAGAAGAACTGTGTCCCCCTGCTCACCTGGCTTTTCAGTCCCAGACAACCCTGATGTGGAGACTGTGGAGACTGAGGAAGCCAAGGAGGTCGAGGAGGTTGAGCTGTCATTGGAGGCCACACTCCCAGGAGCCATTGCACAGGCAGAGGCAGACGCAGACGCAGACGTGAGGCTGCCAGGCCTGCCTGCTGGTCTTATATACCAGTAGCCTGGCCCCACAACTCCAATTAGCCGCTGATTGGGCTGGGAGACTGAGCTACTGATTGGGGCAGGACGCCTGGGATGGGGCCTGAAGCCCTACCTTGTGTGCTGGTGCCTCAGCTCAGCCACCCACTCCTGTGTGACCTTGGATGAGTTGCTTGACTTCTCTGGGTCTCAGCCCCTGTGGTGAAATGATGGGGGCTGGGACGCGTGGTCCCTCCTGCACCCTCTGCTCACCAGGGACTAGAGACGCTGATGGGGAATTGGGCACAGCTGGGTTGTGCGCAGCCACTGAGGCCCTCCAGCTCCACAGCCCCAGCGCCTTCTCCTTTTCCCTCGCCACTGCTGGCCTCAGTTTCTCAAAAAGTGGCACCTGGAGGCTGGCCAGTGGGGTTTGATTGGAGGAGAGATCTCTAGGTCAAACTGTAGCTGTCCTTTCATTTTTAAAGAAAGAAATCTTTAAGGGGAAAAAAGCGGAATTTTGAAATAAAATTGATTAGCAAAAATCTCCACAATGTTCATTGGGGAAATAGACAAAAAGTACAAATGGGCAATTCAACCAAAATATTATAAACACAGAAAAATATTCTCTACCTTCTTGGCATTCAGGAAAAGTCAAATTGAAACAATGATGAGATACTATATTCCCATCAAAATGACAAAAATTGAAGACAAAGGGTTGGCAAGGATGCAGGGAGATGGATGCAGGGGCCCTAGCTGCCTCTGCCAGGGTGTAAATCGGGGTGCAGTCTGCTTTGGAAAGGTTTTTCCTTGAGCCCAGCAACTTCTCTGTCCTAGAAGTGCAATAGTTGGAAAAGAAAAGAAAATAGAACTAACTTCAAAGTGAATTACTTGGGTCTGGCTAAATTCCTGCTTTATTGTAGAACACTCTGCAGCCATTTCAAATGACGCAGTGGATTGCAGCAAGGATGAGGTTGTATTTCACACCCAGTAGAATGACAAATATTTAAATGTCTATCAGTGCTGAGTGCCCAGGACGTGTAGAAATGCATAACTGCTAGGAGGGTCAGTTGGTAGCCACTTTAGTAACAATTCAGTAACATCTAACACAACTAAAGATACTCATGCCACATCCCACCCATGTTACTCTAGGAAGATTCTCACAGAAATTCTAATGCTGACATACAAGGATGCCCACTGTAATCTTAGCAAAATTTCAAAACAACCTAAATGCCCATCAGGAGGGGAGTAGACAAATGAATTGTGGTCTATTCACATGGTGGAACAGTATATAGCAGTGAAAATGAAGGAGCCAGAATATACTTGAGGAATATGCCCCCCACTTCTGAGAAGACAGAAATCGTGTGTGTGTGTGTGTGTGTGTGTGTGTGCGTAGTGAAGGCACAGATCTGAAAAGGATTCATACCAAGGTAGTAGCAGGGGTTACCTCTGAGCAAGACATAGGATTTCGAGGAGATGGGTTTAAAACAGATTTGCATTTTTCTCTCTGTAGTCTCTTTGTTTTCAGAATTTTCCCAGGGGACTCTCCATCTCCAGAGGTCTGGATTGAGGGAGGCAGTGGCCATCAAAGTGTTTTAAAGTGCAATCAGATATCATTTCCTTGCCTAGTACCCTGTATAGTTCACCACTGGCCAGGGGTGAAAGTTTGACCTCTTTAGTCTGGCTTTTGGAGGCTCCTTGACCCTGAACACCCCCAGACCCACATAGTTGTTCTTGGAATGGGCTAGGTGCTGAGGCTTTACCCATTGTGTTTCCTCTGGGTGTGTGTTTGATATAAAAAATGGTCCCAATTTTTTTTACCCATGCCCATTTGCAATGTAACTTTGTAGCTCCTCCCACACTCCTTAAAGCTGTGTTGGCCTTATGACTTGCTTTGACCAATGGAACATGGTAGAAATGATGTTATGCTAATCCCATGACCACAAGCCCTGGCTAGCCTGCTGGATGCCGAGAGGCCCATGGCCCAGTTACCTATTACTCAGCCAACAGCTGACTAACCAGCCAACCCTCCAGTGAACCACACATACTTGAATCAGACCAGTGGAGATCAACCAAGCTTGGTCTGGATCAGCAGAACTGCCTGGCTGACCCACAAAGTTGTGAGCAATAATACATGCTGTGGTTTTTTGTGTGTTTTTTTCCAACTTTTATTTATTTTAAGTGTGTTTTTCCAGAACCCATCAGCTCCAAGTCAAGTAGTTGTTTCAATCTAGTTGTGGAGGGCGCAGCTCACAGTGGCTCATGCGGGGATTGAACTGGTAACCTTATTGTTAAGAGCACCACTGCTCTATCCAACTGAGCTAACCGGCCACCCCCATGCTGTGTTGTTTTAAGCCATAAGATTATTGGAGCTGTTTGTCATGCAGCATACACTAACCGATACACTTTGCCCAGAAGACCCTTCTTTACCCCCACTTACCTTCTCTGGATTGTTTCTCACTCATCCTTTTGGTCACAGTGTAGACATCACTTCCTCAGAAAAGCCCTCCCTGACTCCCTAGGAGGTTATGGGCCCCTCCTCTGATTGCCAGCAGCCGCCAGAATTGCTATCTGGGAGCCTCCAGCACCCCAAGGTACAACTGTCTTACTGTCTCTTGCACTAGCCCTTGAGCTCTGGTGTGGGGAGGGTGTGGGGGGAAGGGTGAGGGTGAGCAGGGCTGTATCTGTCTTGTTCCTGGTGGAATCCTTGGTGTCCAGCACAGCACCTGGCACCCAGTAGCACTCATTTCTGTGGAAGCCCCAGTGTTAGAGCCCAGCTTGGCTGAGTGCGGGGAGGCCTGAAAACCATCTGTGGGAACCATGTGAGAGCAGGAGACGAGATGAAGCAAAAAGGCACATGGAAGCTGGAGCAAACGGGGGCAGCAGTTTTGATCACATGGTGGGGCATTTCCAAGAATTGAGAAATAGAAAAAGACTCAGCAATACAAACATTCCCACGAGCTTCATCTGAAATCCTGCTCCTGGGCTGTGCCAGGATAGAGGTTTGCATTTGGAGGGAAGACGTTCTAAAATGTGCTGTGTGATCTAAAAATTCTTCCAGAGAATTGGCTTTTTACAGGGAAATGAGAATTGTGAGGATCAGCCTGCTGGAGAGAGGACAGGAGGCTTGGTGTACTTATGTGACTGTTTTACTGAGGCCTGAGTGGAATTTACGTCCTGCCGAAGACTTTTTTTACCACCTTGGAACATTGAACGGGGGCCTCCTGCATGAGAACTTTCTGAGAGTTCTGAAGGTTGCACTTCTCAACTTTCTGAAGCAGTGATTGGGTGTCCGTTTTGTGTAACTCTAGCCCCTGTCGCATCAGGATATTTGTGACTTTAGATCAACAACACAGGCACAGAGGGCAGGGTAGAAATAGTAATAGCTGCCATGTTCAACATCCATGTACGTATTTTACATTCACTGTTTTTATTTACACATGAAGAAGCTCAAGTTCAGAGAGGACCTGTGCTAGATCTTCCTGAGTCCAGACACCAGGCCACAACCTGTGAGTTAAGAAACCAGCTATAACTCCGAAATAGCAGTGGCTTAAACAAGAAACCCAGAGACCATTCACTCATGAAACTCTTTAAGGATAAATTGTGCAGGGCTGGTAAGGAAGCATGGGAGATTCAAGCTCCTCATTTCTTGATGCCCACAGATTCTACCTCATGATCCAAAATAGCTGCTGCAGCTCTGATCATCATGACCACATTCCAGCCATTAGGAAGGAAAGAATTCATTGGCTAGAACCTAATATCCTGTCACTGCAGGTGTAAGGGATGTGGTAGATGCAGTACTGGTACTCGGTGGTGAGGTGCCAGTGATGGCTTGGGGTGATATTACTAAAAGAAAGAAAAGGAATCCATATTGGGGCAGTTGACACTTGCCTCCCCCTTTCCTGAGACCCCTCTATCATTTTAATCTCTTTAATGTCTATCTCCCACCTCAGCAGGGGCTGCTCCTTTGAACTTGGTTTACCTCTCTGAGAAGGGAACTCATATTTATTGAATGCACTGCATCTTTTATATCAATAAACTCTTTAGTCCCTTCAGACAATTCTACCAACTCGGATGATTCTCCCCTTTAAAGCTAAGGGGCCTGAGGACTAGTGAGGTTCAGAAACTAGGTCCAAGGTTGCACAGCTGGGAAAGGCACCCATTGTATCCCTGGGGGTATCTTGGGGTGTCAGGAGTGCATGTCTCTACTGAGGGGCAGGGTTGCAGGGGTGGCAGGCTGCCATCAGACCCTGTGCCTCAGGGGTGGGGTGGAGTTCACAGTCTCTCCTCCAAGAGGCAGGATCAGGGGTGAGAGAGCTCTGTGGCCCTGAGTCTGGCCAGGTCACAGCCTAGAGACTTGTTCCCTCCAATTCATCTCTGGAGCCCCCAGCACGCCCTGGCCTGGGATCTGCTTCCTTAGATTGGGTTGAGTGGAGATACGATTGTATACAACAGGGGTTCCACAAATCTGTTGGCTGCCTGGAGATGAGGTGAGTAATACCCTGTCCCCAGCTTAAGTCAGCAGCTTTTTGCCTCTATATATGGCAAGTGCCCCATATGTGGATGGCAAATCAATTGTCATCCACATATGGGGCACTTGCCATATGGTGAAGAGGTGAAGAGGCTTTTCTCTCTACCAGAAAAAACAGAATGTTCTGATTTTAGAGTCAACTTTTTCCTCTGTTTATGAGGCTGAGACAAACACACCACTCCTCAGAATTAATGGACTGGGGACAGGGCTGCCTGCAAGGCAGGGCAGCTGAAATGCCGCTGTCTCCTCCACTGCCATGCCTGACCCAAAACAGCATCTGAAATGAAGAGTGAGACCTGCGACACCAACCATGGGAACCTTCTTCCTTGCGTCCCCGATGGGGGAGAAAGGCCTGATCTAGCGGACATCACTGACTTAGAGTCTGTCCTCTTTGGACTGCTGATGCTTCTGCCCACCTTGCCTTCCACCCCCCTCCTTCTGGTAACAACACCCTTGGGTTTCCTTTGGGCTCCTTTCTATCTCCACTCTCAGACCGTTTGGTTTACGTGTGGTAAATCTTGGGCTGCAGGAGTGATCAGGTGACCCATACCTGGCCAATCAGAGGATGAATCCCCATCCAAGCCTGGTGATAGGCTTAGGGGCAATCAGGTGACCCAAGTCTAGCCAATGAGAGCCCTACTTGAGACCTTCACTGGAAATGGAAAGAGAAGCCCACTTTCTGCAGGGCTTGCTGAGCCTGGAGCAGCTGCTGGACATTTCTGCCACTTCACAGAAACAGTTAGCCTGTGCATGAAGCCAACACAGAGGAAAATATAGCTAGAAGGGGAGACACAGAAGCCTGAAATAACATCATTTGAGCACCTGCATCCAGCTGTGCCTGAAGCTCTGGGCTTTTTGTTTCTGGGAGCCAATAATTTTTCCCTTTTGTTTCATCCCTAATGAGTTGGATTTCCTGTCACTTGCAGCCAAGGAATCCTGACTGATATCACTAAGGGAGACAGAGTAAAGAGGGACAACTTTAGAGATCTCAGCTATTACCTGCCCAGCCCCACCATGGCACTAAGAACCTTTCATCTCAGGCTCCTGCCAGGCTTTCCCAAATTGGAGGGTGAGGGTAGCTCTTGGGAGGTATATCTCCACCCTGTTCTCCTTGCAGATGGGGTGTCCAGCAAGGCCAGCTCTGAGCTGAGGCCCCAGTAATGCCAAAAGTCTCCCACTGTCTGCTATGTGCCAGGAAGTGGGCTGGCCACATAGTCTGCAATCTCATCTAATCCCCTCAAGGTCCCTTTTAAGATTCCCTTTTGCAGATACAGTAAAGAGGCTCAGAGAGGTGACAAAATTTGCTTGCAATTTCATAGGTCACCTGGGTCTCTGTGATTCCAGAGTTGGGGCTTCTCCCATTCCCAGGATGGCTCCCTCTACCCTGCACCCTGAGAAGGCTCTGCTGATTGTCCAATCCAGGCATCCCAGGGTCAGGGACCAGTTTCAATCCATTCTGCAGATAAAGAGCTTGAGAATGACAAAAATCACCACCATTGAGACCAAATATAGGAGCTGAGCTTTTAATGCCCCAATTTGCCTTAGTCTCCAAGCAGAGCTGGGGAGAGCTAGAGCTTCCGGCTTTGCTTATGTGAAGAAGGAGGGGGCAGTTACTGAGGCAGCTCACCTCCCCAGGTTCCAGCCAGCTTCACAGCAAGGACTCTCCAGAATGGAGAATGGACTGGAGCTGCTGAAGACGGGCTCACCCAGCAAAGGAGCTAGAATCTGGGACCTGTGAACATCCCCTGGGAAGGTGGGCCCGGCTGAATTTTCCACTCTTTGTTTCTAAGCTCTTTGAGACCAGGGTGACATTGGAGACTCAGCTCTTTATTAAATGTGGGCAGATGAGCATGGCTTTAAGAAGCTCCATACTGGCCCAAAAATGCTGTGGCCTGAGTGCTAGGCAGGAGATCATGTGGTTTCTGGAAGCTGAGAGAAAGGCCTGTCTCTTCACAGGCCTTTGAGAAGGGGAGCCACTGGGCCCAGGGCATGGCCAGAGGTAAAATCTCGGGCTGTGTCCCCAGACCCCACTCCCCCAATGTTTTTTCACGTCTGATGACTATTTTCTGCATTTCCTCAACTGTCCCTCCATGTGGCCCAACACCTAGGCCTGGTCTGGCTTCAATGCCGGACTAATTTTAAAAAACTTGCTGAGGCTGGATACCTGGGGCCTTGTCCAACATACAAATGGTCATTATCAAGAAGAGATGATCATAAGAATTAATCAATTACATTAATTGATATTATTCATAACATTAACTACAATCTGTACAGCTCCTTACTCTCTCTCTTACACACACATACACACATGCACACACACACATCTCATTTGATCTTCACAGCAGCCCTGTATGGCAGGGACAGGGATTTGGGATTCCCAGTTTATGGGGAAAGAAAATGAGGCTCATGGCAGAATACAACTGCTCAAGGTCATCAGCCAAGGGGCTGCTGCTGCTGCTAAGGTGGTATATATAAGCTTTCCCTGCCCATTCATCCTGTCATTCATTTCTCCTTTCATTCCTTCCTCCCTCCATCTAGCATTTATTAAGCACCTACTGTGTGCCCCACTCTGTGCTAGACACTTATCCCTAAGCTGGGACACTTTTCCAGACAGCAAGAGTGCTTGCGTTCCTGAGAGATGAGTTGGGGGAGGGAGGGGTACAGATTCCACCAGCCCCTGGGAACTCAGGACTACAGCTCAGGCCGTTCTCATTGAGTGGGAAGCCTCATTTTTCTCTCATTAATTTCTTTCTTTAACTCACGGAGCCTGTGAGACCTGATTCCAACAGGCATGGCTCCTGGTAGGGCAGCTGTCCCTGGGGGTGGGTGTGGGGGACGGGACACTCCTACAGTCGGACACAGAGTCCTTGGCAGGGCTTAGGCCGGCGCCACCTGGCTGGTCTCCGTCTTGGAGGCAGTGGTGGAGGCCTCATCGTCACCCAGTGGGTTCTTGCCACAGCAGAGGGTGGTGAGCATGCAGTTCCGGAACTGGAAGAAAAGGGGCACGAGTCAGGATCAGGGTCCACCCAAAGTGTGGATAGCAAACTGGCATGGTTGAGGAGATTTGCTTCCAACCCCCTTCCACTCTAGCCCTCAGCCTCTACTCCCGTCTCAAATCTGGCTCTCTGGAAGGAAGTTACTAAACATACCAGAGATACCAGGGACCAAATCTAAGGGGGTTTTGTCACTAATGACATCCCATAATTCCCTCTGTGTGACAAAGGCTATCTGTAAATCAAGAGTTTAAGATTTCACCCTTTCTGAAGAAACTGAATCCCTGACAGGGAAGTGACTTGCCCAAGGTCACACAGCTAGAAAATAACAGAGCTGAGATTTGAATCCAATAGGCCTGACTCCAGAGACCACATTTTCTGCACTGGATCATGGATTCTACAGAGAAATCACTGGTCTATGTGAAAGGATGGCTTTATCCCTTTATCCCTCAGAACAAAACTTTTTAGCTCCTTGATGGAAACTGACACCATCCCATTCCCAGGCTTGGGACTCTGACCCCTTCACCTTTAAAGCAGGCTTCCAGAACCACGTGGACTAGCACTTCTCATGCTTGAGTTAGCCTCAGTCATCTGGAAGGCTTGTTAGAAATGCAGGTTGCTGGGGCCCACCCTGAACTGCTGAATCAGCAGCTCAACAACCCTGAATCAGCAGGTCAGGGTGGGCCCCAGAAATCTTCATTTCTCCCAGACGATTCTGATGCCCTGAGGGAGATCGATTCTGCTGCCCAATTTTGCAGATGGGAAGACTGAGGCCTAGTCAAGGATGGAGCTTGTCCTCTGTGGGCAGTGCCTGAGGTTTGGGGGACCTGGACCCTCCCACCCCGCCACCTGGCACCTGCTTGTTCATCATGATATAGATGACGGGGTTGTAGATGGAGGCGGACTTGGCGAAGAATGCCGGCAGGGTCATGAAGATGGGGCCAAAGTTGGAGCCCTGGTGGGTGAAGATGTAGAATGCCACACTAGCGTAGGGCAGCCAACATATGAGGAAAGCAATGACCATGATGATGACCATGCGAGTGACTTCCTTCTCAGCTTTCTGGGTGGTGGCTGACTCCTGCTGCTGGGCGGCCGCCTGCAGGGACACAAGGCCTGGTGTCTGGACTGTGGCAACTCTGGGCCAGGGGCTGGGCTCGACCCCTTCAATGTGCATGTCCCCCAGCGTGGGACCTTACCTCCTTGACTGTGAAGACCAGCTGCCCATAGCAGAAGAATATGACAATCATGGGGATGGTGAAGTGGACCACAAACATGTAGATGACAAAGGACTCATTATTGACCTCTGGCTTGAGCGTGTAGTAGTCGATCCCGCATGAGCACTGCAAGCCCTCCGGGATGTACCTGAGGACCAGTGAAGGATGGGACAGGAGGGGACATAAGAGACCCACATGTGAGGGACTTGGGAACAGGCCCCAGCTGACAAAAGTGACCTGCTATGTGGCTGGCCTTGTTCTGGGCTTCAGTTTCCCTCTCTGTAAAATGGGGATAAAAAAATGTCCACTTGGCTGTGTGACTGTGAGGATCAAATCAACTGAGAGAAGGGATTCAAACGCACATTGTGAAAACAGCATTCTTTCATTGCTTGTTGGGCAGCCGTGTTATACTGATACCATCCAGTGCCTTGCCCAGCCTCTCACCTGGCAGCCCCTGCACACCACTGACCTGCCCAGGATTTCACCAGATCCACTGCCCAACAGTGGCTGGAGGCCAGGCCTCGAGCTATGCAGGACAGAGGCTTGGTGGGAAGAAGGGAAAAGCTCCCAAATTCTGTATTTGAGGCAGTTTGTACAAACCGAGGTCTTACTAACAACAAGGTAAGAATATCTTCTAGCCCAAAGATGGGCACACAGGGTAACTAAGAAATCTTTGCACAGTTTCTGGAAATAAGAGGCCTCTGGGCATGTGGTTAGGAAGTTTCAATGAGTTTAGAGGATGGTGATATTGGACCGACCTCAGAAAACACGGCGTATCCATGGGTTGGCTGTGCCTACAAGGATGTAACTGGACCAGACTAGAGAAGACAGGGAAAGAGGCTGGAGGGGGTGGGCTTCAATTCAGCAAGGGGCAAAAAAATAACCCCAGGAATACCGAGGAGGCAAGGGAAAAGAGAACGAGAATGTTCTGGAAGGAGAGGGACATGAGGTCTCTGGGAACCCGTAGAGTCACCAGTCCAGTTTCCCAAACCAGTCCTCTCTTTCCCCATCACTCATCTCAACCCCACTTGAAGACAACGGCCTGCACACTGGACAGGACCCAGGTCCCAGGGTCTACAACGTCACCACCTACACTGGGAAGCTCAGCAGCCCCAGGTGCTAAGGCCCAAGGTCAAAGGGAGCTGCCCATGGGGCACTGGACCAAAGAGGATTGGAATCTGGCCCTGGCTTAGGAGAGGATTAGGGGCACAGCCAAGGTGAAGGGTTGGGTGTCTTAGATTCTCCTTGACATGGGGACTCAGGAGGTGGGACCAACCCTTATAGCAACATTAGGGCCTGATCCTTTCTTCCCCTGCCCTAAACCCCGACCCCAGAAGAATTGCCAACTCGGTGCCTGGAACCAGACAGCCCCGGGTTTGAGTCCTGGCTGGGGGCCCCTAACAAGACCCCCCGAGACTCCTCCTTTCTGCTCAGGGCCATTACCTGGACCAGCCGGCTAGCGGGGGCACGGCACAGGCCAGTGCCATGACCCAGGTGGAGGCGAGGCCCATGATGGCGTGGTTCTCCCCGAAGCGGAAGTTGCTCATGGGTTTGCATACCACCACGTACCGCTCGATGGCCAGGACCACCAAGGACCACAGGGCAACTTCACCTGCAAGGCAGTGAGCTGTTGGTCAGCACGCCACCTGCCCGGACCCCGTTGTCCTTCTAAGGAGGCAGCACTCATCCTGTATGGGAGAGGCCAACTGGGAAGGCATCCTGGGACAGCCCAGGTGAGGCCTCAGGGTAGATGGGGCTTAGACACTGAGAACAGGAAGGAAGGGGCTGCAGGGCAGAGGGACCAGTATGTCGGCGGTGGGGGTGAGTAACTTCCAGGACGTTTAGTTCACTTAGAACTTTGGGTTCATAAGGGACACGGAAATCAGATCAGAGGTCATGATTGGACTGGGAGCCCTGGGGAGTTTTTACAGGAGAATCTGCCTTTCAGGGGCAACAGGCAGTGTCCCTGTTGAAAGGCATTGCAGAAACAGGGAGTTGGAAGTCTTTCCTTCCCTCTGGAGCAGTGGCCTCTCCCCTCTAGGGAAATAAAATAACCTGGGTATATGAGAGGGACCCTCTCCTAGGAGCCAGGAAAATGGATGATCTTTGGCTCAGAGGAAGAAGGAGGAAATAATGATGGAATTCAGACATCTGTGCTACACATCACCCCTGAAACTCAGGAGGGAGGGTGGTTATAGAATTTATCAACCAAACTGTGACATTTCTGAACACGAAAGAGAACACTAGTAATTATGCCAGGACAGTAGTGGTAAACTGGGACTGACCCTGCAGAGAAGTGTCTGCCTATATATGGCACCCCTATCTCGCCCCTACCTTCTGGCCTGAGGCTGAACAGTCTGTGGTCACTGAAGGTGACAGCCAGAGATTCCCTGGGAATGGGGCAGAGGTAACAACCTGGACCCATGAGGTAGAGAGAAGAAAGGCAGCAGAGCAGTCCTTGGAGCTGGTGCTAGGCTCTTCCCATCATCCTGGCTTTATGTCTCCTACATACCTGAAAGGCTGTGTGTTCTGGGAGAAAGTTCCCAGATCTGAGCCAGGAGACCTAGGCCCTGCCATATTCTTAATGAGTCTTCCCCACTCCATGCCTCAGTTATCTCATCTGCTAAATGGGATCTATTATTTCGGTAGCTCTCCCATCAGATTTCCAGTCAAAGAAATATTTGAAAGCATCTTTCAAAGCAACAGATCACCACACAGGTCTAATGCCTCTCTATGGAAGGGGTTTCTTTGAAGGGATGAGCTCCTCAACACAAACAGCATTCATGCACGGCAGAGAGGATGGAGGTGGGCTGGAAGGGAGTCAGATAGAATCTGGGTGGGGAGGGACTGAGCCCATGGCCCAGCACAGGCAAAGTCCAGTGGCTGGGCGACTGAGAATCTGCGTCCTGCTCTGAGCTGGGAGCCCTGAGAACAGGGAACTCTGTGGTTCAGCTCTCTGCTCAGTGCCCAGCCTGGGTCTGCCCCAGCACAGCTGCTCTGAGGGAAACTGAAAATGGCCTGAGGGGCCACATAGATGGGGGCTCAGAGCTCAGCTCTGACCCTGCCACACGTGACCCCAGCAAAGCCCTTGACTTCTCTCATCCTCAGGTTCCTTGCTGTAAAGCAAGGCAATGGCCCCACTCCAAGTGACATAAACAGTGCTCAGTGCCTGCCCTCCCCAACAGCAGCCTAGCTCATCATTACCAAAGTGTTTGCTGATTGAGGGCTTTGGATGATGCCCGCGACTGCAGAGAACGCCTGTCAGCCCCCACCCACAAGCCTGGGGCTGTCCCCAGATGCCTCCATGCCCCCTGGCTCCTGTGCCCCTGCCCACCCACACCCCAGCTCGTACCGCCCAGGGTGGCAAAGAAGCCCTCCAGATTGCATCCTGTGGGCCCAAAGATGAAGAATCCATGCAGAGAGGTGTAGAGGGTGGTGGTGAAGCCGCCAAAGACCATGAAGAGGTCAGCCACAGCCAGGTTGAGAAGGATGTAGTTGAGAGGCGTGCGTAGCTTCTTGTGCTGGACCGTGACGTAGAGCGTGAGGAAGTTGATGGGGAAGCCGAGCACGATCAGCAGAAACATGTAGGCGGCCAGCATGGAGAATTGCCACGGCTCGGCCAGGTAGTACTGCGGGTACTCGAAGGGGCTACGCACCACACCAGTCTTGTTGGAGAAGGGGACGTAGAAGTTGGGGCCCTCCGTGCCATTCATGGTTGAGGACCTTGCGGCTGCACCACAGGTGGCTCTGACCCAAGAATGCTGCTGGGGCCTGAGCTCAGCCACGCAGGGCTCCGGCGGGACGGCTCTGGGCTCCGATCGCCCCCCCAAGCCCTTATAAAGTGACCTCCCCTCCCTAAGCTCTTGGCTGAATCAGCACCTGGGCGATTGGGGTGTTATTAATCATATTAATTCCCAGTGCTGCAACTGGGGGCCTAATTGGCTTCCCAAGAGGGCCCAAGGTGACTCCAGGTAGAAGCCTGGGGTTGGGGAGGGAAGGTGCTAGGGACCCTGGGAAAGGCAAGGTTGCCCACCCCCACGCTTCTGTCCTCCAGGAATCTCTGCCCATCTCAGCCTGGTGGCCTTGGCTGGCACTGGGACCTCCAACTCCAGGCCTGTTTCCCTCTGGCTTTATATGAGCTGACTTCATCTTCCTCCTGACCGGACCATGAACTCCCTGAGGGCGGAGGGTCTGGTTATTCTCAGCCTCTCGTCCCTTCACTCAACCCTTTACCTGTTTCTTCTCCATCTAAGTCACCTCCTGGCTCATCCACTTGCTGGACACACACTAGCCCATCTCGCCAGATTATGAGCTTCATGAGGCAGGGGCCACATCCTGCGAGCTTTGGCATTCCCCAAACACAGAGCCCAGGATAGCTCAGGAGCTCAGTAAGTATTCTTGCATCCAATGGGCATTCACTAACTCCCTCGTTCATCAAACATTCATGTGCAAACCACTGGGGTTACAAAGAGTGAAAAAGGAGGAGCCTACAGGCTCAGAGGGATTCTGAGGTGGGAAGAAGAGATCCTGGCCCAGGGAGGGGAGGCTGCCTGCCTGCGGAAGTGCCAGGGAGGTGACGTTTGGGTCTCTGAGGGAGGGGAGCACTTTGGCAGGTGGCCTAGTGGGGGCCAACTGAAGACAAAGGCTGGGCAGAGGCTTGAGGCCGTCTGGGGTGTGGCTGCACATGGGCTGGGGACGGCTCTGATGGGTCTTGATGCCAAGCTGAGGAACTTGGCTTTATCTGAAGGGCAGTGGGTAGTGGTTTGAAATCTCAGGGACAGAAAGGTGGCTCAAATGCCCCCAAAGATAGATTGGAGAAAATGAGGATGGAGGAAGGGGACTAGAGAAGGGGGTGACCGAAGCAGGGAGAGGACAGAGGTTCTCAGGGATCCTGAAGTAAGGTCTTGTATCCAGGGGGCGGACTGTATGCCAAGCCCTGCGCTGGGCACCAGATCGCTGCGCTGAGCAAGGCAGTTAAGGTCCCAGCCTCCTGGGGACTCCAGTGAGAAGGGGAGGCAGACCCTGGGAAGAGGCCTGGCTGGACGCTGTGGCACACAGGGCACGCCTGGCGATGTCTGGTCAGGCTGGACTGGGACGGTGGGGCTTGGATGCTGTGTGACATGTAACCCCAGGAAGGTGGGTCCCAGGCAGCGGGAAGAGCTTTGGGGGCAAATAAGAGGCCCGACGCTGACAGGCTTCCCTCATCTGTAACAGGAGAGCGAAGACACCTCCCAGGAATGAAGTAGGGTAGCTGGAGTGGCTGGTGTGTGGGGTGCTTGATGACCACCATTCAGCCACAAGTCGCTCTTGGGGACACAGTGGACAAGAAGGACCAAGTCCCTGCCCTTAGGAAGTATCATTGTGTGAGGGTGGGGAGGGCCCCACAAATAAGTAATGAAACAATAGGAAAAGTTCAGATCATGACCCACTCCCAATATAGTTATCTAGAGCAGCCCAAGAAGGCCTCTCTGAGAAGGTGAAATTTGAACTGAGAACTCAGTGATGGAAGGAGCCAGCCCTGCTAAGATCTGGTGGGGGTCGGGGTGGAGATATCCAGGCAGAGGGAACAGCAAGTGCAAAGGCCCTGAGGCTGGGAATTCAAGGCCAGCAGGGAAGTATCCCTGTCTCCCAGACTTCCATCCCTTAAGCTCTTTGTCGACAAGTCTCCTTCCAACCTGGGGCTGTCTGCTCAGAAAAGTGCCCCCCTTCCCTCCAGGCCACCTGGGACTCCAGACCACTGCCTGTCCCAGGTGCTGTCTGGGTGTGCACACGGAGGGCTGCTGAAATGTGTATTGGTGGAATGAGCGCAGAGGGTGGCGTGGCCGGGTGGGTGGCATGTGACCTATTGCAGTTTAAGGCACTTGGCCCAGAAATTAGGCCCAATGTTAATGAGGTCAAGGTGGAGGGTTTGATTTTGACACAGCCCAGCCCCTGGCAGCCAGATGGAGGGAGGAGCACTGCAACCCCGAGTCAAAAGTGGTCCCCACACACCCCATCCTGGTTTGGCTGAGTCCTCGACCCTTGACCTCAGTGCCATGCTGTTAACCTCCTTTTGCTTATTACAGCCTGGAAGCTTTTAATTCATGTTCCGTTCATGGGTTTTTGGTCCATAGCCCGGGCTGTCATGTGAGCCCGTGAGGCCCCGTAGAGCCCAGCTCGGTGCCTGTAGCAGGAGCAGTGTGAATCACTTCCCCTGTACTAGAAAGAGATGGGGTTTCTGTCTGTTTTGTTCCCTGATGTATCCCCAGGGCCTGGCACAGAGTCAGTGTTCAATAAATATTTGTGCAATGAGTGAATGGATCTAGGTTACCTCAGGAAGTACAGTGGTACCTCGGTTATCGAAAGTAATCTGTTCTGGAAGACCCTTCTAGTTCTGAAACGTTCGGAAACCGAGGCACCGTTTCCCTACAGAAAGTAATGCAAAATGGATTAATCCGTTCCAGACCTTTAAAATCAACCCCTAAAGCTGCAAATGTAGCATGAATTTTACTATCAAATGACACCATAGATCCATAAAACTTACGGCGTTGGTAAACCGAAATGTTCGTCAACGGAGACGTTCGAAAACCGAGGTACCATTGTAGTAGGTTACCTCTCAAAGTCTCCTCCTCTGTAAGAGAGCTTAATAATGCCACCCTCACAGGGTGGGGTGATGGGGAGCTAAAGGCCATTACTGGGGAGACGGTGCTCTGGATTCCGTAAGGCATGACAAAGAATTAAAAAAAAAAAAATGCTCTTTGTTCAGAGCAACAGGCTCAGGGAGTGAGCTGGAAGGTCATTGGAAGTCACCTACTCTCACCCTTCCTGCTGCATTTTGCATGTGGGGAGACTGAGGCCCACCGTCAGCAGTGAGTTGCCCAGGTCACGTGACAAATCAGTGACAGCCCCAGCTATAACCTGCCTGGTCTCACCCCCCTCCAGCACCAAAGACAGCTCTCAGGGAAGATCTGCCAGTCCTTCAGACTGAGGTATAACTGACAAAAAAGAAGGGGGTACTGGGTAGTGAAAAAGGACCTGGACTGAGTCACACAGGCCTGGCGCAGCAGTGCTGGCCCCGAGGACAGGGGATGGCACTGGGCCTGAGCCTGCGGCTCTATGTCACCATGAGAGCCCAAGAAGCCCCACTTTTCCCCTCTCTGGGCCTCAGTTTGCTGGGCCTAGGAAACCTCAGGGGATAGACCTTCAGACCTCACAATTTAGGTTTCGTGGTTCTCCCGTGGTGGGCATGGGCATGTATACCTACCCTTCTGTGCAGACTGAGGCTCTGCAGCCACAGCCGGGGTGCAGCCCAGCCTCCTGTCTTTCCTGTGCCTCAGTTTCCTGCTGTGGTGCCTGTTAGTGATCAGTGAGTCTTGCTAAATGTGTGGTCCGCTTCTGATTCTCGTTCAGGTATCGGCTCACAGCTCATGTCCTTGGAGGGCCCCCACACCCAGACCTCTACAAACGAGAGCTCCTACCCCCAGTTCATTTTCTACTATTTAATCACTATCAGCAACAGTCTTATTTGTCTCCTCAGTGGGGCTGCCCATCTCTTTCTAACAAGTAGGGCTGGCCCAGCCTGTTCTTTGCTGCATTTGAGCTCACAGTCCAGAGTAAGTGCCTGATAAATATATGTCAGATAAATGAACAAGTGCTCTTGGCCCCTGTGGAGAGGTCTCCCTTTCCTCTGAACAATAAGGAAACAGGCTCAGAAGGTTGAGGTTCCTGAGGAGAGCTGGAATTGATGGCCCCCAGGCCATCTGACTTCTCAGCCAGAGGAGCCAGTGGCCAGGCCAGTGGCCAAGCCTGAGCGTGGGTGACTTTCTGAGCCCTTGCCACCTCAGCCTCTCTCTTGGCCAGGCTGAGAACAAGCTGTGATGAGCTGTGAATGCTGGGGACCCAGGTGGGGTGGGGGTTATGTTGTCTGTCTCTGAAGATCGACGTGGCCACCTCAGCGCTTCCCCAGCCCAGCCCCTCTGGGAGCCCAGCTGTAGGGCTCTGACTCGCCAGGAAGGATTAGGCCTTAGCAGCAGTGCACAAATCGCTGTAAGCCTCTGCACGGAGGTGCTGCTTGGTCAGCAGCTGCCTCCTCCCCCTCCTTCCTCTTCCCACCTCCTCACTGGCTTCGCCCCACCTGGCTGTGTCACCAGGCTGTGAGGCCTTAGCCTGAGCCAAGAATGTCAATGGGGAAGATGGAAACGGGGACAGACTGACTTTCCTCCCCTTCCTTCTTCTCCTCCTGCCTCCCTTTCCTTCTTCCTCCTTTCTTTCCTCCCTCCCTCCCTCTTTCTGTCCTACCCAGTGTTTGCCAAACACCTCTATGCACCAGGCCCTGGGCTGGGTGCTGGGGACACTGAGATGAATCCTACCCAGTCCCTGCCCTCAAGGAGCTCCTGGTCTCAGGGGGCAGCAGGGGAAAACGAATAACCATGAGAGGTGGGAATTTGCTCCCAGCACCAGCGCTGTGGGGACCCAGCGGAGCAAGATGTGGACCAGGAGGGAACGTGGGAGACCCCCAGCTTCAGCAGGCGCTAACAGAGCCACGGCCCAGGGAGGGAGGGGCCAGCTGGTATGGAGGCACTGGAGGCGCTGGGGACCTGGGATGGCGTGGCTGGGAGGGACAGAGGGAGGACTAGGAGTCGGTCTCTGCCTGGCTGGCAGTCGGGGGCACTGATGGTTACAAGCAAGGCTGGAGCATCACCAGGTTCGCAGTTTAGGAAGCTATTCTGGAGTCTGGGTGGGGGAATGTCATGGAGTAAGCGCCTGCCCAGGTGAGAGCCCTGTGCAGTGGCGGCCTCTTTGCTGGGGCTCCTGCCTGCCCTGAGGGCAGGGCTGGGACAATTGGAAGGTCACGTGGTATCTTCAGTGGGCAGCAACCTTGGAGAGGGGTCACCTGCCCACTGAGAGTCCCAAGAGGCTGCTGGCTTTGGTAGCCTTGCTGGGGATAGGTGGGGACATTCAGCTGGCTGAGAGCCAGGCCCACCTAAGGTCTGGCTTGGGGTTCTTTCTGGGCTACCCAGTCCCCATCCCCCGCTTCCTTGCTTTCTCCGTAAGAATGTGGGAACAATGTTGAGGAACTGGAGACAAGAGGTCAGGATCAAGTGCAGCCTGAATCACTTCCAAGTTGTGTGGCGTCTGGTAGCCACTCCTCTCTCTGGGCCTCAGTCTTCTCTTAGTGAAATGGGTACCTCAACATCCCTGTGGGGCCTTCCTCATAGTGTGCAGGGGTTGTCAGATCATCGGACAAAGACTGAACCTCAGTGTCAGAGACCTGAACCAGTGTCAGAGCTGGAGGGGACTCTTTTGTATGCACCAGGAAACTGAGCCTTGGAGAGAGGACTGGACATGGTCAAGACCCCCTCCAGGTCGGGACAGGAGAGCAGAACATAGGCTTATGTGCACCTGGGTGCTGTACCCAGGCTGTACCTGGCTGTGAGTTCTGTCTTGGCTCAATAAATATTTGTTGAATAAAAGAAAAGAGTGCATAGCTAAGCCTCAGTTTCATCATCTGTATAATGGGCATCCTTGGAGGCCGCTGAGGATGAAATAAGATGATACATGGAAAGTGCTTAGCACAGGGTCTGGCACTCAGCAAGCACTTGACTTAATGGGAACTACGGTCATTGTTTTTCTCAAGACTCAGGCCTCCAGAGCTCAGCTTCCCTACGGCAGCAGAACCTGGCACGGAATACCCTCATTTTTGTGTTATTCGGCTGAAAGGATGCCTGCTGGAGTCTCATCTGGGCCCCCTCTCGCCTCCCCCCGCCTCTAGCCGTAGACCATCTGATCTGTCACTGTGATTGACGCCTGCCTGTTGGGTGGCTGGGACTGTTTTCTCTCTCTCCCCCCCTTTTCCTCAGCCATATGCAAATGATTTCGGTTCAAGTAATGCGCTAATGGAAATCCTAACACATTAATAAATGTTTAGCAAGAGAGAGCATGCATGATCGTAAGTAATTAGACACTCAACGGAGGAGTTCTGTTGGCACAACTGTCTGGCTCCCTTTCTCCATCATCTCCAAAGAGAGATGCAGATGGAGGCAGGGAGATGGGGTGGGGCATGGGTTCAGCTCTGACACTCACCACTGGCTGGCCTCTGCACCCGCTCCCCTCTTCACCCCTCCAATGAGGACCTTGGTTGCGATCTGCCCACTTCACAGGTGCCCTGTAAGGTACCACTAATCACGAAGGTGGTTTTCTACACCGTCTCTGACAGCCCATTTCTCTTGCTTCAAGACTTTGAATACAGCAGTTGCTTGCTCCCTCCTGGGCAGGTCGAGTGCAGGGTAAAGGAAGGGGCCTCAGGGATGGACAGATGAGGGGCTTCCCACCCAGAGCCAGGTGAGCTCCCTGGGCCCCAGCACCTCCACCTACCCCCGTGGCTGTAGAACAGAAATCAACCCTTCCTCACAGGGCTGGTGGGAGAACTGGGACAACATGAGATGCCCTCTCCCTCCCCAGCTCCTATTTGCTACCCATCCATGGCCTTGAGCTCCAAATCACTGTTCATGCTCAGGGGAAGGGACCGTAGTGGAACCTCAATTGGAACCCACTCGCTTTAGGAGCTGGAGGGAAGGAGAAAGCCTCAGGTTGGGTTTAGGCCTCTTTGCAGCTGGGAAAGGTGGTGGAGGCGGGGCCCTGGCCCAGGTGGGAAGTGGAGGACAGGCATGGACTCCAGACCCTCTGGGGAGGGGCCATCCTTGCCATCTTCTTTGGAGCCAGGTATCTTATTTCTTGTCAAGAAGGAGCCCCGTTAAACCAAAATATGTAAGTAAATAGACCCCATACCCCTACTCGCTCCCATATTGCCATTTCGATTAGATTAAATTTTAAGAGAATGCAAACGTAATGTTCCGCTCAGATCAAATTAGAAACAGGTGCACTTTTGCATAAGGAAATTAAGTTGCAGACAATATGAAGATTTGCTAAAATGTGGACACTGATGAAAATAAGTAGCCCTTTTATTTGTAATTATTGAGGCAATCTGTTCCCAAAGTGTACATGTTAATGGTCTGACAGATCTGTGGACTCCAGCAGGCTGCCATGAACAACTCAGAGCCGTTCTGAAAGTACCAGATTTTTTTTCTTAGAAAATATATGTACATTCTCTTCTCCATCTCCTGGTGCTATTTACAAGGTACGAAATGCCATAAATAGGAATTCTGTGGATACACACGTCCCCTCCCTAAAATACAAGCTCCATTTGGGCAGAAGACACATTCTGACAGTTGAACTCTCTTCCTTCTACGCTGCCTACAAGGTGGCCCCGAGGGAGAAGGTGGTCCCTGCGGTGTCAGTCAGGGGCTGGGGTCGTCCACGCGCCTGCGGCAGTAGGGACAGCAGGTGTGCTGAAGCACCAGCAGCTCGTAGTCCTCCGAGTGGAACATCTGAGGAAAGAGCCGTGAGCGGGGGCTGCAGGCCTGTGGGCATCGGCCCCGAGCCTCCTGGACTGCTGCCCTTCCAAGCAGAGGTGGCTGGCTTCACAGTGAGTCAGGGCTAGCACACCAGATCCAGGACTCCTTTGTCCAAGGACTGGGAGTGGTGGGGGAGAAAGGTCTGAAGCCCTGTTTTCTAAATGAAGTTCAAAGGTGAATCACACTTGTCCAGCCCTCCAGGATTAAGGTCAGGTACAGAGAGCCCAGGGTCAGGGGCAAGTCTGCTCCAGACAGCACATGGGATGCAAGCGAGAGGAGGGAGGGCCTAAAGAAAGCTAAGCCTCTTCTCCCTGAACAGCCAAGGCCAAGGCTGCCCAGGGATCACTTGTGCTCCTCCCAGATGCCCAGCCTCCCCAAGGGGACATTCGGGAAATGGAAAAGCAGAAAGAAGAAACCAGGAGCCTTGCATGAGCTGCAGGCAGTGGGTAGGGTACCTGGAAGCAGGAGGGGCACATGGTGATGGAGGCGTCGGGCAGGAGTGAACGGAAGTACTGCCACTGCAGGGGCGGGGGCCAGCGCTTGATGAGGACGTCCCGACGGCTCATGGAGCGCAGCACCGACCGGCTCACCACCACAGGCACGAACTCCGAGCCGCCCTGCTGCAGGGCAGGCGGGCGGGTGGGAAGCACAGGGCACCAGAGCCCTCCCTCAGCCACAGCGACAGGTTCATTTGGCTCACGATCCCAGAATTTGGGCGAGTGGCCAGGGTAGATCCCAGAGCTTCCCCTGGCAGAGCATGTAGCCCGTTGGCCATCTCTGGTCACAACAAGCCCCCCACCGGGAAGCAAGTTCCTCCTCACACCAAGGAGCGTGTACAGAAGGGACCTGACACCGCCCTCCCAACAGACTCTGCTGGCCTCAGCAGCCCCTCACTCACGGGGGCACCCTTACCTCAAAACTCAGCTTTGCTGTGAATGGGTCATCTCCCATGGAGTCCATGGTCTCGTCCAGTCTCAGAGTCTGAGAATCTGGAGGGGTCTGGTCAAGGATAGAACCTGAGGCCACGCAGGAAAGAAGACTCGCCCTCCACCCAATGTGCTGACTCACAGGCACTCCATCCGGGCCTTGTGTGTCTCCCTATGGCTCTGGGGAAGGGTGGCAGGGTCCACAGGACAGGTCTCCAGATGGAGCAATTGAGGGAACACAGGCCAGGGAGCAGACAGCCCTGATCACAGAGGGTGGGGCCAAGCCCCAGTGCACAGGTGGGGAAGGAGGGAAAATAGCTCTGATGGGCTCTCCGCTGCCCCACACGGACCACTCTATGGTTCTCGTGGGCCTCCCATGTGTGGGAATAGAAATGATGGGCCAGTAAATTGGCAATTCCTGGGGAAACACCTGGGAGTTGCCAGGTGGTTTGCAGGCACTTGAGATGGCCTCACAGGTCATAGCTCATGGAGACGGGGGTGAGAGTTCCTGCAGATCCTGAGGCCAGCCAGGTTAGGCTGACAGTCCCTAAGGAGCTGCCACCTCTGCCAGACAGTGGTGGAAGAGCTGATGTGAGGGCAAGGCCGTGGGACTCCCATGAGGAAGGCCCCCCGACCCCCGGGGACTGGAGGCTGCTGGGATGGGGTCAGGTACAGGACGTGGCTCCAGATGGCAGCAACAATCCAGCCTAAGCATCTGTGTGTGTGTGTCTGTGTGCGTGCGTGCAGAGGACTGGCGTGTGGACATGTTTTCTGTCTCCCTTCTTCAGCTCCCTGGGTTTTCCTCTCCCTCTGCTCCTCAAAATGTGGTCTATGGGCCAATGGCATCGGCATTACCTGGAAGCTGGTAGAAACGCAGGTTCCCAGCCCACCCAGACCTGCTGACCCAGCTGCATGTGCTAACAGGAGGGAGCGTGCAGAAGCCCTCCTCCCGTGTCCAGCAGGACAATCAATGAACACGGTCCTGGCCACAGCAAGAAGCTGAGGTGTGGCCTTTGGCCCAAGTTGTTCCAGCAAGGATGTGCCTGGGGGTTTTGGCTGACATGCTGTGAGGAGTGTCAACCCTTTCCGAGGGGTCACAAGGCTGATGGCATGCAGTGTCTGCACAGCTGATGGGGAGGGGTGGGTGCTGCCCAAGAATGACACCACCCAGAAGACAGCAGAGCCAAAAGGACAAGGCAGCCTCCTGCCAGTGCCAAGTGAGCACGTGGATCTGGCTAAGGGTCCACCTACGGCTCGGCTGCTTCACACTCTTTTGCTTGCTCAGCCTCTTTAGTCGTGCTCTCTGTGCCTTGTACATTAAAGGGACCTGACTAGAAGAGTTGGGGCCATGAATACAGAGGTCACATGCTATGTTAGTTGCCCCTCAGCTCTGTGTGGCCAGAAGCATGGACAGCGCCTTTTATGAGCCAGGGATGGGTGGGGGGCCCTCTGGGGAATGAAGCACAGGTAAAGGCCAAGGTCCCGTCTCCTCATCCATGTGCCACTTCTGGACCTGTAGGCACGCGCTGTCCCATCCTGCACCTTTCACTCTGGCCAGCTTTGCCTATGTCTGGCCTGTGCCCCTGCCACCATGTGGGCCTCTCCAATTGCTCAGCGACTGCCTGCCGTGCCCTTGCCCCAGCTGGCCCAACCATCCTATCAGGCGTCCCGCCTCCTCCTCGCACCCAAGCCCTGTGCTCGGCTGGCACACACGCAGCCCCAGCCCGGTGCCAGGGTACTGTTGCTGGTGATCTCTTGCCATTTGTTCTCGTGCTTGTGTCTTGGCGCCTCCAGGTCAATGAGGGAGACGGCTTCTTCGTCAGTGATCCCCTCCTCCAGGTAGAACTCCACCAGGTGCAGCACCTCTGGAGGGCACAGGGTACGGGGATGGCAACCCGGTGGCAGCTAGGGGCTGCTTGCTCTTGCCGGGCAGCATGAGAGAAGGTGGGGGGATCACAGAGTCCTCCCCCCTCAGAAACAGGCTTTACTGAAAGCAACCACACGCAGCAGGGCCCCCTCCTGCCTGCACCATGTCTGGGGGCAGCGGGGAGTGGGGTGGGGGTGTGCATGTGTGTGGGGGGGTGAGAACTGGGAGCCTTAGCCCCTCCTTCTTCCCCCTAATAGCTGGATGGGCTCTCTCCAAGGGAAGAGGCAAGGCCTCTGCCCAACTACAGGAAGGGGCTTCTGACCCTATATCAACGTAGAAGGAGCTGGGACTTGAGAACACATCTCAGTCTCCCAGACCAAATGCCCACCCAGCGGCCTCTATTCCTGGAGCATTTACGTCATGCAGGAGCATTTACGTCATGCAAAGCCCCACACCAGCTTCTGAGGAGTGGATGCTTCCGGTTTGGGCAGCACTGTGGGTCCTGTCTCTGGGAACGCTGAATGACTGTGTGTCAGGCATGGTGGGTGTCACACTGCCCCCATTTTACAAATCAGGACACATGTGTCCAATAAGCAGTGGAGTGAGCCCAGCCATCCAATGGTGCCCATCCATACGTGCCGGACTCACCGTAGGAAGAGGCGGAGAAGACGAAGGGCTGGCGGCAGTTGATGCAAACGTTGCCCAGGTTGTTTAGCAACGGGTTGTTGGTGGAACAGCGGTAGCACAAAGGCACCAGCTCCTGCAGAAAACACAAGCACCAGACTGGGCCTGGGTGCCCAGAGGAAAGGCCACCTGGGTGCGTGGGGAGGGGGCACTGGGCCTGGGGCTCTGTGCTCTGTGAAGCAGAGTAAGGTCCTACAGAGACGCTGGAGGCGTGTTACTTGGGGCTCGCTGTCACAGGCAGGGCTCAGCAGCACTGTTCTGGCAGGAATGACAATAACCATGGCCACATTTACTGGCCACTCACCATGCTCCAGGTGCTGTGCTGAGCACGTTACCTGCGCTGGCTCACACATCCTCACAGCCACCTGTGGGGAAGCTTTTATTTTGCACATCCCCATTTGACAGAGGAGAAAACCGAGGCTCAGAAGGACTGAGACACAGCCAGGAAAGGTGGAGCTGGGACCTGAAGTCATGTGTGTCTGATGCCAAATCTCTGCTCAGAGCTTGAAGAAGGGGACTGTGAAAGATAGTAGCTGGTTGTGTTAGAGGAAAGAAGGCTGGGGCACAGGCTGGGCTGCAGATACATGGGTTGGATTTACTGGACAGCAATAACCTGGTTCCAGAAAGAAGGTGGGCTAGGGCAGGGGCTCCTAGGATGAGGTGAAGGCAGAGCTACCTGGACATGGAGCTGTGGAGAGAGGCTAGGGCCAGAGCAGTGTGGGCTGGCCACAGCATGCACGGAGCCGTGGGAGGGCTAGGAAGCAAGGGAGGGCAGGGCTGTGGCACTCAGGGGGGCTGGGGGCTGCAGCCGGACCCCTAAGGGAGTTTCTGAGGGGTGCTGAGTAAAGACCAAAGGAGGCGGAGAGGGGAGAGTGGAAGGAGTTGGCAAATCACGGCTTAGGGAGGGGAGGGGGCACAGAGCCCTGAAAGCACAGCAGTCATCTTTCAAATGGAACTCAGGCCGGGCAAGAAAGCATCAGATGTCCAAAGAGGAGGTCGGAGAGAAGGAGAAGCCTCTAGCCCAAGGGGGCCATGCCCTCACCTCGCTGTCATGGAAGGGCTTGGAGCGGATGGTCAGGCTGCCCAGCTCGATGGACTTCTGGAACCTGGCGGGGATCTGCAGGCCCTGTAGCTTGTCATAGGCGTGCCGGGCCAGCTTGTAGGCACCCAGGGCCTTGCTTTGCTTGGCTAGAGTGAAGAGTGTGTTCCTGCCGATGACAGGGTTAAGGACAGCAAAGGCCACACGGGGCCCGAGAGCTGGCAATGCCCACCCTTGGCGTGAGCCTGTGCTGGAACACAGCCCAGGCGGGGGCCAGGAGGGCACGGGCAGGAGCCTGAGGACTGCTTTGTTCATTTGTGGGATGTGACTGTGTTTCTCGGATATCAATGCTCGGGGATTTTTTTCAGAGATAAAGACAATGCAGTTTCCATTAATATTTTAACCTTGTCTAGGTTGTCTAGGCCTGCTGATGGCTCATCTTGTACCCTGACCAGGACAAAATGACTCTCCCCACCTAGCCCAGCCTGCCAGCTAGGCCCTAGAATGCCCGGCACAAGTGCCCTCCTGCTCCAGCTCTGTCAGATAGAGCCTGGTCCCAGACTGCCTGGGGAGCCGCCCTGAGGTCTGGCTCCCAGAGCACATCTCTCTGCCTGCACTTCCCCAAGAGTCACAGCAAATTCTAAGTGTCAGCCTCGTCTGCTGAGGCCTTCCTCGGAGCTCCTCCGTCTGAGGCTCACAAGCCTTTGTGTTCAATCTCAGGTCACCTCAAATGCTGGCTGTGCCCAGGCCCGGCCTGCCCTTCCTCCCCACCCCACCTGTGAATGCCCTTCTCCACTTCCCCCTGGCAAGCCTCAGCTAACCACTGAGGCCCAAGTCCCATGCCTCCACCCCATTTTCCTGCCCGAGGTTCCTGCTCCCCACACCCCCAGTGGGGAGGTGAGTTTCCTTGTCTGTATCTCCACTCTGACTCCTCAAAGTCAAGGACTGTGTCAGGAGCCATTTCCAGGTCCCCAGCAGACAGCATAGGGTGAAGTTCAGTACAGGGGTTCAATCAAATTCTGCTGACTTGAATGGAACTTGCTGGAAAGGTTAGGTGCAGGTGCTAAGACCCCAGCAGGTGTGGTCAATGAAGGCATGGCTTGATTTGGGGGTTTCCCCTGAAATGTAAATGATGGGCCTGGAAAAAGAAAATGGCCTGGGACCTTTTTCCTTACTGAAAGAAGGTCGGGATGGGGCTGGGAAGGGGCTGAGTGAATATTGAGATTTAGAAGAGAACGGGATAATTATGACCTGTATGATTTGGGGGACCTTAAAGATTTGTCATTTCCTGGTAGTTTCTGGCAGCACACGCCCGCAGCCCCTTCTCAGCTGACAGTCCCTCTGTGGCCTTCACCAACAAGAGAAGGAGAGGCCACTGTCCATCCAGGCTAGCTGCCTAGGGCAGGCTTCATCTCCTCCCGCATACCATATTCACTTCACCTCCGTGCCCTCCCATGAGCTGGGTACGTTGCTGGAATATCTACTCTACCATCTTCCTGGTTACCTCAGCCTGCAGGATGGCTGCCAGCACGTCAAGGCACCCTTCTCGGCCATGGCCCCAGCCTTAGCTGCATCCCGCCCTTGAACACAGCACACATCCCACTGAACCCAGCCCTGATACTTGTCACCTCCCCCCTCAAACGGCAGCTTTGTCACCTACTGCCTGGCCAGGTGCTTGGGCAGAAAAAATGCCCCCAACCCGCCTCTCCAGGGACGATTCCAAGCCCAAAGGCCTGGTGCTTCCTCCATTTCAGTCACGCCCCCATTTGTGGGTTCCGGGAGAGCTTGGGCAGTGTGTTGGCCGGGGACCCAGTGCTGGGTCTAGCCCAGAGAGCCCTGAAAACCAATCTTCTCTTGGCACTAGCCCCTTGGCCTTCCTGGCTGGGCCTCTTCTACAGCAAACAGCAGCAGCGGGTAAGCTCTCTCTCTTCCCTGAGGGCTGCTGGAGAAAGGGAAGGTTCTGCCAGCAAAGTGCTCTGGAAAGAACTTCTCGGGGCCATTAGACAGAGGGGTGGGACAGAGAGCGGGGGTAAGAGAGAGGATACACTTTAGAGATGCCCAAGGGGGTGTCCTTGGTCAGGCTGTGCAGCAGGAACCTGGAGATGTTGAAGAGGGTTTCGGGAAGATGGAAACTGAACGGCTCCTCCTGCAGCGAGAAAAGCAAACAGGAACTGAATTCTTCAACTGAGCCGCAGCCGGGCCAGCCCGGAAGGCAGACACCAATAATTCCAAGATACTTCAGTAAAGGAGCAGATCTGCTTAATGAGCACCTACTGTACACAGGGTGCTTGATAGCCACTGTCTCACGTGGTCTTTAACACAGTCCTATGAGGGATACATTTTCATCCTCACTGTCCTGATGGGCAAACACATCATCTGCCCAAATCATGCGGCTGGAAAGAGGCAGAGCTGGGACTCAAACCCAGGTCCGGTTCCAAAGCCCAAGCATGTCTGTCTTCTGAGTGGCACTGCTTTTGGGGTTCGTAATGATTCCATTTCCATGAGCTCAAGTCGTCCCCAATTAGCTCTAAAAGAGAAGTCCTCTGTGCAATTTAGGACATGACCACATTATAAATGTGTGTTTAATGGGAGGCAGTTAACCCTTCAGAGCATGAAATCGCACACCTCTTCTCTGCTCTCCAACTGCAGCTTGCCCATTCGATGCCCACCAAACAAGCACATGCAGTGGAGCCCCTCAGCGCTCATCCCTGTGCCCAGCCCCTGGCACAGGCCCTAATTGCACAGGCGCTCAACATGTGTTAGCAGAATGAATAGGTCTTCTGTACCTCGAGGCTGCCAGAAGATCCGCACAGCAGACCACAGGGAATTTTCTATCTGAAAGGGTCCATTAAAGGTTAAGAATACTGTTTTGAAGTAATCCGGCACAATGTGTGCAAACTGAGACTGCTTTAGATGACAATGCTTAAATCAGGCCAGCTACACCCCCCCCCCCCCCCCAAGCACTTACATGGTAATAAACTGACATTTCCTGAAAGGTCTTACTAGACCAATCCTCCTCACCGAGCCACCAGGACCTAGGCCTTAACTGGTCTAAATTCACTAGGACTCGCTTTACATTACACTTCAGTTCAGAGCCCAGCATTCTCTCTTTAGTTCTCACTTATATGTCTATAGCCTCTGTTAGTTCCAAGAACCCAAGAAAACCTGAGACTGTATCCTTTTCTGGGTGACAGCCAGAGAGAAGCCTACCTCTGGTTACACTGTACTAGCTGTGGAAGCTAAGAAATGTCCCAGAAAGAACAGGGCGGGGGGAGGAGGTTGAACACCTCAGGATGAACACCTGTCCTCTGGGAAAGAAGCCATGCTCTCAGGAAAACTCGGCTGCTTTCCATTCTAGTCTAATCTGAATCCTAGCTGCTCTGCTGGGCCCTGAGGCCAAACCCTAAAATACCACCCACCTGCAGGCCTTTGCACATGATGTGACCTCTGTCAGGAATGTCCTTCCTTCTCCTCTTCACTTGCCCCATTCTTACTTACCTCCATGCTCTTGGCTTACGGGTCACCTCCTCCAGGAAGTCTTCTTAGGCCTCTAAGCTTTTCTTTGAGGGAACTGTACTGCAACTGCTTGTTATTAGACTAGGAACTCCTCAGGGGCAGGGACAATGTCTTGTTCACCACTGTGTCCTGTCACACAGCAGGAATTTGTTGAATAAAGGAATGGCCCAAAGAATCCTTTCTAGAATGAACAGCCATGGCTACCACGTAGTGTGAAGCTGTCACAAGCTCAACAGTTGCACGTAGGTCCTGGAGCAGAGCTCAGGTGTTACAGAGAGGAGACCCACCCACAAAGCCCACATCCCCAGGTGTAAAGGAGAAAGAATGAGGAGAGAAAGAGCTGGGCTCCAGTGTGACTCAGGCAAGTCGAGAGTGAGCTGGGGCCGACTTTCAAGACTAAGTTGAGTTTGGGGTCTTTTTTGGGGGGTGGCTTCTTTCCAGGTGAGCTAAGGGGCCCTGAAAGGACTGTAAGGGAAGATGAGGTCCCTTGAGACCACTGACCCTAGTGTGGGTGAGAGATGAGACGCAGGCTTGATGGGTGGCTCAGGCAGAGCCTATCAGAGGAGTCTTTCTTGCCAGACTTTCCCCAGAGATGAACAATGTGCTGAGAGTTCAGCACAAATGAGGGGCAAAGAGGTGCCCAGGTGGAAGGCCGGGCCTTCGAGATGGTCCAAGAACTGTAAATTGCTCAACCTGGGAGAGCAGACCAATGGAAACCTCTTTTGGAGCCTCTGTACCGGGCAGTAGGAGAAGCTGACGTTCACCTAGGGTCACTCTGTGCCAGGCACTCTTTCAAGTGCTTTTCTAATATTAACTCATTTAGTCCTCACAACGACCCCATAAAGTAGGCACTGTTATTACCCCCAATTTTATAGAGAAGGAAGCAGCAGCACAGAGGAAAGTAAACGACTTGCCGAAGGTCACACAGTGGGGCTGGGTGTTAGGCCAGGTAGGAACCTTCTCAAAGTTAGAGGGGAGCGGCAGAGCGAGACTAAAAGCACAGGCTATGGAGCCAGGCTGTCTGGGTTCAAGTCCTGGCTCTCCTACTTACTAGCTGTGGGCTGTCTCTGTCCAGCACCTCAGTTTCCTCATCTCTAAAATGGGGATGATACTATGTACTTCACAGTGTGGCTGAAAAGCTTTGATTTAGTTAATACAATGAAGCCCTCAGCACGTTGCCTCGTATGTAGTAAGTGTTCACTAAAGGTTGGTTATTGATATTATCCTCCAGGCTGATCAGCACAGGATAAGCTCACATTGTAGAAGCTTAATCAACACTTAGAAGCTTAATCAATATTTGTTAAGTGACTGAGGATACACAAAATGAGGAAGCTGATGACGATCTGTCACCTATCCCCCACAGGAAGGAGGTAGATTTAAAATGGCTTAATCAAAAGAATCAAGGAGTAACTAAAAAGAACTATTTGGGCCTCCGGAGATCAAGCCAACACTCCTGTTTTATAGAGAAGGAAACTAAGGGCCAGAGAGAGGAAGTAAATTGCTCAACGTCACACAGCAAGCCAGTGGCAGGGCCAGGGAGGGACCTCAGGTCTTTGCTTACAGCTGGGACTTTACCCATCTAGGAGAGAGAGCCCCACAGAATGTCCTGATCATTTCAGAGGCAGCCCTTTGTCTGACTAACCCAGAGTCGGCCTGAGTCCCCCAAACCGGAAACAAGCAACTAGAAAGACCCACCCATTCTAGCTCTGACTTGCTAATTCAGAAGCTCACAGCTTGCTACATGTCAAACAAGTAGCTAATCAAAGAAAATCAAATTTTGTCTCCCAGGAGGAGAGCAGGATTTCTCGGCAGGTCACCCTGCCCAGTGGGTTTACTTTCCATCCAGAGGTCTGCTTGCTGCTCTTTAACATGTCAGTGCGCCTAGTTTGGTAAGCGGCTCCCCCGCCAGGCAGCCGTCTCCTGGCCACCTTACCGTGCACCGCTGGATGGCATGGTAGCCGTGGTACAGCTCCGCCAAGTGCTGGAAGTGGTGGAACTTGCTAAGCATCACATCCTTCTGGGCAGGATCTGTGGTGTGCAGTGGGAAGGCAGGAGGGCAGGAGGGAGAAGACAAGTCAAACTGTGTCTAGAAGGAAGGGCTAGGGAACGGCACTCTTGCTGGTGCCAGTTCTCCCTCTACACCAGACCTACGCTGGGGAGAGTGGCAAAGGGGTGCAGTGAATGGCAAAGGTGCTGTGTTTAGGAGCTGGGGCCGTCCCAAGACAAGCAAAGTCTCAGCTTGGCAGAAAACATGGTCCGGGAAAGTCTGAGGATATTTCCTGCAGGTTCTCCCAGACCCCACACTACACCCTACAAGGTCATTCCACTGGGAGAACACCAGCTGGGGCAAGAAGGTGACCACTGGGACCCAGGGCTACCAGAGAAGCCTGGCGGGGAGTGTGGGCAGGCGTTGACTTTATTCATGCTCACCTCAAGCCTCTTTCTGCTGTGCTATTCCTTATCAAAAGCAGACCATTGGCCAAAACAAAAATGCCATCCTACACCTGGACTTGACATTTATCAAACTATAACCATGGCTTCTGTGAGGCTCACAGCATACTTAGGAAGGAAGCAGGGTAAGATTAACCCCCCCCCCCCCCATGCTACAGACAGGGACGTAGAGTTTGGGAAGGAACTGTGACTTGTTCCAAGTCACCTAGCTGCCTCCAATTCCAGTGTTTTCCCATTCCTGCACGTTGGCCTTGGTTAAATAAGGACATCCCCTGTCCCCGCCACCTCTTCCAGAACTCCCTCAGAGCATCATGGGAAGTCTTGTGAAAGAAAGCAACTTTGAAACTATTTTCCTCCTGGAATGAGTGAGAATCTGGAGTGTGTTATTTGTAAAGTGATCTCTTTTTCATCTCTTCATTACATATATTTTTTTAAAACCAGAGCTCACTCAGGTCCAGTTATGGGCTCCCAGGTAGCAGGGGATCGGTATGTTCTGAATTAGCAACACAGGGCAGGACTTCCCATCTGCAATCCCAGGAGGGCCCTCATCCCATCCTGTAGCTTACGGGCAAACGGGCAAACGGGAAAAAGATGACACACCAGATTACGCCTCTTCAAGGCAGGGTTTCGGACAATACACCCCATAAACAAGCCCAGGGCTTTAATTAAAACGTCCCAGCTTTCTCGATGTTTATCTTGGTGCCAGAGAGGGCCTGGCTGGTGTTTACTTACCTTGAGCGATATCGAGGCACTGCATGGACAGCATCCAGTAATAACAGGCAGCATCATTAAATCTGCTCTCGACCACGGCGTTGTGTGTGAGCTGCTCCAGCACCCTGACCGCTTCCCCCTGCCGCCCAGCCTTGTGGAACGCTGGGGGGGCACAAAAGCACACGCAGTTGGGGGAGTTGGAGGGACTCCTGCGGGGCTCGCAAGGGGCTGCTTGCTGGAGACGTAGGACACTCGTCAGACCATCTGTGGCAGTTCGTTGCTGGGATGCGCCTCTCAGGCCGAAGGCTATAAATAACTGAGGCTATGTCCTGAAAAAACTACAGTGAGATATGCTCCTTTTTGGCTGGGAAAAGGCAACCGACTTTGGAAAGGCACGGCAGCCAGGAAAACCTGAGGGACCAAACTGCAGGGCAAAGTCTGAGGACGAAACTGTTGCTCTTTATCAGTGAGGTTTTGCCCCTGCCCCACTCCAGGGCAAAGCCTTGTGACTTCTGAGGTGACATGACACGATCTGACTTTTTAAGTTGTGCTCTGCGAGGTGGAGGTAAAGTGGCATGCCCGAGGTCACAGAACTGAGCCCAACTCAAGTCCTCAATCGGTCAACTGAGTTATTTTGATGACAATCTTGAAAAAATTTTGGCTTCGCTCTAGCAACCAAACATTTGTGAAAACAAGCAAAGAAATAATCTCTCAATCATTCCTACACCCATTTAAGAGAAATTTCCTATACCTACTATGTGCCAGACCCTTGGGTCATTGGGAGCTGCCAGGGAAGCACTTCCAGCTGTGACATTTGCCCACATGTGATCATCCAGCTTAGATCCAAATCTTCAGCTTTAGAGAAGGAAAAGGTCTGGCCTTTGTTCCACTCTCATCTCCAATCTCTTGTCTGAGTACCAAGTTACTATGGCGATAGATTCTTGGAAGGGCAGACACAGACAGATGGATAGGTTGATATGTTTTGCCCAAACATGCAGCTACTTCAACAACTGGGTGCTCTGGAAATGCTGAAGCAGTAGAGAACACGCTGTCCTTCAAAGGGGGCTTTTAGCTGAGGAACTCCGACAGGGAGACGTTTGTTCCAAAATGTGTCTGGAGTGGCAACCGCTACCATACCACATGTAAATGAGATGCTATGGAATATGACGCACCCAACTTCAATTAGAAGAATTCCTAAAGAGGTAGCAAAACCTAGCAGAAGAGTCAGGTTCCCTAGCCAGACACATCCTGGTCCAATTCGGGCTGTGTCACTCTCTGGCTTTGTGTCTCTGCAGGGCTGCTGCAGAGATTTAAGATTAACTACACACAGATAAGGGCCCAGCCAGTGCCTGACACAGAGAAGGCAGTCACATTTTGAAATTATTATTACCAGTTAAAGCTCTATACTCCCTTTCACTCCTCTTTCAGAAACTGCCAAACCTGGTGAGCGGCCCACTTTACCAGGGGAAATGCCAAGGAGCAGAGGACACCCCATTTATCTGAGCCAGAAAGAGAATCCAAGTTTCTATTCGTGGTAGAGGAAAGTGGCAGGTGAGACAGCGCTAGACTCTGTAGGAGTCCTCTCATTTTGTCCTCACCCCGCCTTGGCTCAAATTCCCTCTCTGCCACTTCCTTGCTGTGGGACTTCAGGCAAATCCCTTTTCCTCTTCCAACGTCAGTGTTCTCATCTACAAAATGGTACCTCCATCACAGGGCTGTTGTGAGGATTAAATGGAAAGACAGATTCGTGTGCATGGTACTTTGCTCAGAGAGGAGATAGGACCTGCCTGAGGTCCTGAGGCAGGTGAGTCATGGACCCAGGTGTGTCCGACTCCAAAGCCTACGTTCTTTCCACTACGTTCCTTCCCAGGTTTCACTGCTAAACACATCGCGTCCCCAGATAAAGTCATGCTTCTTAGGGCCTACAATGGGAGGGGCTCGGCAGCCTTCCTGGAATGTGTATCTGGGCAGGCCCTTCAGCGTGGTGCCAGTCTGCGTGGCCTACCTTTCTGGGCTTCCTCAAAACGATCGTTCTCGGCTAGCCACTGAGCGTAGGGCACGTAGATGTCATCCTTAAACTCGGGATGCTTCTCGCCCAGAGCAAAGGCCTGGAGGAAGGAGCAAATGCATTCGTAATAAAGCAGCCCCCGTAGCCCCCATGAAAACACGGCACTTGGCTGAATCCATTAGGGATGTCATATTTTGCCAGCCTGACAACTCAGAGGGGGAGAGTGCCTCCCCTCCACCACCCCCAGAAACGCAAAAACAAATCAGCTCTTTGAAAACAAAAGGCAATTAACAGCAATATGCAAGCAACTGGATTCACTACACAACACAGTCTGTTTCTGGACCATAGAAGCGGCACAGAATCGGAAACATTTTATTTTGAGGGTTTGCGTGGGCTCCTGTGGCGCTGCAAACAGATTTCTTTTAATTGCAGGCGACACCTAAGGAAACAGAACTGACATTATCATCATCCTGTGTATTAGCTGTCAAAGATGACGGTGGATTGGTGCTGTATGGGACCCAGCGACTGCTTATCTAAGCCCCAGAACCACCTGTCAGGCCAGGAGAATCGGAAATGAGTCACGGGGGACAGTATGTGGCAACGGGAGAAAGTTTGCCTGACATATAGCCAGGACTGAGTGGTTCCAAGATGTTCCAATTTATGCTGCTTCAGAAATCTCCTGATAAATTCATCTTGAGAAGTGATTATTGCCTCTGTCCCTAGCCCCACCTTTTCTCATCCGTGACCTTGTCACCTAACCAAATGGAGCAGCTCAGAGGGCAGACAGGAGTCAGACACATCACACCTAGAAAAGGTCTCGCTCTGGCTCTATAAACTAGACCATGCTGGGCAGGTGAGGCGGGGTAAGGACTTAGGGCGCAACCTCTAATGCTCTCGGGGATGAATTTCAATCCAGGGCACAGGTAGCCAGTGAGTTGGAAGGTGCGTTCCAGCCACAGAAAGGGCAGCACATAGCTGCTTCTACAGCCTCACCTCAGCCATCTTTCCTGCTGACCTGGCTAATTATTCTCATCTGTCCCTCAGGCCAGAGGAGCCTAGATCAGGAGTGGGAGTGGCAGGTAGGCAAGAAGGAGGAGGAGGAGCCTGACCCCTGAAATTGCTCTGGCAGCCTGCACCTGGAATGTGTGGGTGACATTTTCTGCCAAAATGCCGCCCAGAATGTTTTAAATGTCACATAGGTGTGTCTCCACGTCAGAGAGGCATTAGCCTGTGATGCTGGCCAGAGGCAGCTCAGACCAACAGCAGGTACTGGGTGCTGTCACATTAATTCTCACATCCCTGGTCTCTATCACAGGCCTGGAACAGAGCCATCAGTCCATAAAGCTTTTCTGAATGAATGAATGAATGAATGAATGAATGAACAAATGGAAAGCTAGTACCAAAGGCCCTCTAAGATAATCTAGCTCAGAGAATTCACAGTTAAGTCTCCTGACTGTAATGAGGTTAAGTCTCCTGACTGCAATTCATTCCCACAATGAGGGCATCTGCTCTCCATCCAAACCCCCAAAAGCCCCCTGTGGCCAAGGGCTTAGGCGGGGCCCCCTAACCCATGAGGCATGCTCTATCCTCACCTCATCCCAGCGCTGGGTCTCCACGTGCAGCTGAATCAAGGACTTCAGGTCACCAATCTTCAGGTAGGTCTCCGCAGCATAGCCAGGGTTATCCAGCTTCTTAAAGTAGTGAGCGCACATTAGCAGGGGCTCCCGCTCGGCCTTGTCCAGCTTACGGGCAATGTCGATTAACCTGCAGAGGCAAGCACAGAGGGAGGAGATGGCCTCCTGTGGAAGGAAGCGGCATGGGCTCCTGGGGTCTTCTCCAGGGCGGGCTCTGTATTGATTCACGCTGATGTTCCCAGGGCTCAGTATGGTGTCACAGTCCCTGGTGCTCGAGGGGGGTTATTAAATGAGTGAATACACATTCCAAAAACAGTCCTAGTGACTGGGAGAGGTTGCCTGCTAAAGGACACCATCCCCCGCCTCCCCCTCACGTGCCTTCCATAGGAGTTACTAATCGATGCAGCAGGATCTGGGGAGTGACATGAACATCTACTGATCACCTACTGCACCAAGCAGAGCACCATGAGTTTTCACATGGGAGATCTCATTGAATCTCCACCACCCTACGAGGTGGTGCTGTTATTCCCATCTTACAAATGAAAAGACTAAAGACTAGGGTGGAAGGTGAAGCAACCTGCCCAAGACTGCAGCCAGGAAGTGGCAAAGTGCTCTTTCCACCATGGTTTGGGGAATTCTCATGAGAAAGTAGAGGCAGAGGCATGACAATTCTTCAGTGAGGTGACCTCTACAGGAAGCGGCATGTGTGGGGCCTGCTCTGGGCTCTGGAAGGAAGGCCTACAGGAAATCCTGGCTGTGCCAACTCTCCTGGCCAAGGTGCTAACCACGGGGGAGGGGCCACAGGGACTGCTGGCTCACCACTTCTCCCCAATGGTGACCGGCTCTCCCACTGCTTGTGGGGACATGGGGGCTGAATGGAACATGTTTGTTCCCCCTGGTCAGGCCAGGGTTTGGAGTAAAACCAGCTCTCCCAGGAGAAAGGGGTCCTACCCAGCTTGCTTTTTGTGAGAAAGGAAAGGGAAGCAGCTGTAACAGATCCCTGTCTCAGAGACAGGCAAGCTCAGGGAGGCCTGTCAATCTGTACTTAGAATAATAATGGCATCTAAAAATAACACTTCTCAGCAGAGAAGCGACACATTTTTAGGGAAAGATGGCACAGGCAACCCCTTAGAACCCCCTCAGCCCCACCCATCAAATCAAATATCCCTGAAGAAGAGACACTTTTACAGCCTGGAAAGGGCAAAACATGCTGAATGTCTCTTTCCTGAACTAGTTAAGTCTCTCCTCAAGGTAACCTGATACGTATCAGTTGCAAAAGAAAGAGAAGTGAAGAACTAGAGGAGAGAGCGGACTTAAATCTGCCTGGCTCTCTCCTGTACCATCCCTTTTGTGGAAAGAATAAATTGGGGGGCAAAATCTGTGTCTCTTTCTTGAAGAAACTTTATTCTTGGACACACACGCCGACCACATGGTGGGGTTCACAGGGGTGACTTAGTTATTAACCAGCCCTTTTCCCTCCCCAGGTCCTGTCTGGGCCACCACTCCCTGTGGACCACAGGACAGGCAACAGCCCTTCGGGCTCAGACTGAGCCCACCTCAGGAGCCGCTCCCTCACTTGCTCTCTAACAGCTATGGCAGCGTGCACACATATACTACGCACACGTTCCCCCCCTCACACACACATACGTGCACACACACATACACATACATGTACGAGCATGAAGCCCACTTTCCCTGACTTCCCCCTGGAGATCTGATACTCTAAGGGTCCCAACACTGAATCCATCCTCTGTCCGGCAGCCCCACCCAAGCCTGCTCTCTCCTCTGTTCTCTACCTTGGCGAGTGGCATTCCCACTACCAGGCCCAGAGCTCAGAACCAGCCTGCAACCCCCTCGCCTGGCCCCACCCCGACGACCCCATTCTGTCAGTTCTGCCTCCTCCCTGCCTCGCTCATTCCCTCAGCCACCATATTTCTCCCTGGTCTGCTGCACTGCCACTCATCTGGTCTCCCTTCCTGTAGTTTTCACCTCCATTCTACACCCACTGCCTAAGTGGGCTTCCGACAGCACAGCCCTGACAAGGGATCCTTGCTACTTACTGACAAATCTAAATGCCTGTTTGGCACCCGAGACCCTCCCAGACACCCTGCCCACAGTCAGCTGTCCTTCACACCTACACCTTTTATTCCAACCACAGCCAACCTGTTCGTTTTCTGCTGCTCTTCTGGCCTACATGTCCTGCCCCTTCCTACCAGCTCTGCCTCTTAAAATGCATCAAGGCCTTTCACGTGACTACCTTCTAGAATACATCTATGGTTCCTCCCGTGAGAATTCACATCTCCTTTCCTGATGTGCCAGCAATTTTTCTTGTTCTTTTCCAGTTCCTACCATTACCGGTGTTATGGGCCTTGACGTTGGCCAGGTCAGTTTGAAGCTCAGCTTCACGACATGCCAGCTATTTTGCTTTGTGTGATCACTGGTCCTTCAGCCTTGGTTTCCTCATGTGGAA
This sequence comes from Rhinolophus sinicus, assembly GCF_036562045.2. NCBI lineage: Eukaryota > Metazoa > Chordata > Mammalia > Chiroptera > Rhinolophidae > Rhinolophus > Rhinolophus sinicus. Next base: position 40,916,352 of record NC_133759.1, read on the forward strand.
GATGGGCATGGAAACACCCACACTTAGGGTGCAGAGGGGGGAGGAGGGGAGAACCAGATGCCTGCAAGGTACCGCAGTGCCTGGCTGGTAGGGAGGGCTCAGGGAATGGCAATGCCAACACCTGGGTGTCTCCCCCTCTCACTCCCTCCCACCCTTTCCCTGAGGAATTCGCTAAGCTCCTCAAAGGCAGCAAATGCCTCATTCAATCTCTGTCTCTCCCAACACCCTAGTTACTACCACATTCGGATTAGATATTTAGAGAAACACTATTTTTTTTCCTTGTCAGTCAAAATGAAGAGCTGACATGACATGATATGCCGCCAAATGCTTCTTGGGGCAGGGACTGAAAACCTACGTGTCAACCCAGCCATGGTCACCGCTGATCTCGATGGCCTTGACGTGCTCTCCCGCCGACATGTACATCTCCACAGCGGCTTTGGGCTCGTTGATATTTCTAGCCCAGTCAGCCTGTTTGGTGATTAGCATCTTTGTTTCTTTGGGGTCTCCAGATCCAAGGAAATCCTGAGGAAGCACAACAAACAAAAACACTCCGAATTAGAACTTCCTGCTGCCAGCATTACGTCAGGCTGCCGAAAGCTGGAGCAAGCAAAGGCTCCACTTGGCTGAAGCAGGCGATCAGGATGCAAGTGTGGGCTCATCCCTGCATGGCTGACTGGGGGCGTCCCAGGTGTCAGGGAGGGGTGCTCACAGGCCGCCCCATAGGGGTCCCTGGGGGTACCGGGACAGCGTCAAGGACGAGGGGCCTCAGCACTTCCTGCCCTTCCAACTAAGGGACATTTGTTCTTCAGCTAGACAGCACTTTCCAGACTCTTTGCAGTACTGTACACAAACTGCAGTGTGGAGGGTTACTTTCTCTTCTCTCTCTCTCTCTCTCTCTCTCTCTCTCTTTCTCTCTCATATAGTTTGATGTATATGTGACTATTGCTATATAGTGACTCTACAATCTGGTTGTACAATTTTGAATACTCAGACCTACAATATTTATTCAGGTAAACAGGGATCATACCACATGCCTCAGAGTGAAGCTGAGCACGTGGTCCCTTCAACTTAGACAAAACGATTCACCGAGTCTAGGAAGGCCTCTTTGCCCCCTCCCCTCCATCACCACCACACTGGAAGTACTATTTCTATCAGTTTTCTGAATCAGGTCTGTTGCCTGAACTTAGAGCATCATCCCATTGGTTTTTCCCCCAGCTATTTGCCTAGGGCAGATAAAGAGCACAAATGTTTTTGGTTAATTACTTCTCCACTGGATAGTATCACACTGTCTGGACATCAGGTCTGCAGGAGTGGGGACAGCAGGAGGACACTGGGGATCTGAGGTGCGGAAAGGGGCCTGGAGAGAAGCTCTGAAGGAAGAGAGGCCTATGGATCTGGAGGCAAAGAGGTCAAAGCATGAGGGCCCATGTTCCTTCCACCACAACAAGGGGTCTCTGAAGGGCCAGGCCCAGCTTCCCAGGATTGGCCCTAGAATGCGTGAGAAACAGCCTCAGAAAATCACCTCTTTTCAGGATAGTTTCCCAAAATATATACGTGGGAGTTCATCATAGTTGAGGCAGCTTTGGTGCTGACATTTTTAAAGGTGGGGCTTTTCAAAAAGGGAAATTAAGAGCACTGAGAGCCCAGATCTGCATTACTGGTAAGAAGCGGTTTGTCTTAGGAATAATGTACCCTGCAGAGAGTGCGCTGTGTCAACCTCACAAAGTACAAAAAAAGCACTGCTTTCCCCATGATTAGCACTCATCTGTCAGGAAAGTGCAGTCAAGGTATGCTAAAAACCTACTTGAACAATTAGCGCTCTCTCTCTCTCTTTTTTTTTTTTTTCCATTTGCTTTCAGGGTAATTGTGTAGCCCCTAAAATAATATATTAGATTGGCCTAAGGCAACCAACTATTTTAAGGGGTGGAAAGAACATCATCTACCCAGATGCTGGCGAGCCAATAAAAGACAGGCCCACCTCGCTGGCCTTCGGTCCCTCTGGAGTTCACCCAGGGGAAAGGAAAGGAGCTTGGAAAACAGCCACTAACTCTCTGAAGATGGCTAGTTTGGGCCATTACAGATACAGTCTTTCTTCTCAGCAGCTACTACAATGTGTATTCTATGCCAACGCAAAGCTGGAAGCTCTGCTAACCTGGTTGGTTAGATGAGGTTAACAGCTGGGGAAAACAGGCATCGTATGAGATCAGAAATGCCCTTCCAAGTGGACTTGCTGCGACCATAGGGAGAAGGGTCAGAGACCAAAAGTGAGCCATAAATTTGGGTCGTCAATGAGGAGACCAGCCAGGCACACAGTTCACAGGCTTGAGGGAGCCTCCTTCAGCCCAACAGTCCCGTTCCAGGAGCTCTGACCTAATTGAAGCTGAGTCTAAATGGTTCCTTCAAGGCTCAACAAACTGGGTTTTCAAAGGTTCTTTGGTTCCATGAAGCTAATTTACACATTATCTGGGGGCATGGCAAAGACTTTGCCCTAAAGTAGACAGAAAGAGGTTGTGCTGAGTGATGAATGAGACTAAACAGTGTTCTCATGCTTGGTGATTTTGATAAGGACATACTACATAAGAGTTAAGAGCATTATAATTCCCTTTATCACCATATAAACATGTCACTTATCCAGAAAGCATACAATTTATTTGTACGTGGGAATGTAATTTAAAAATTTTCTGAAAACCAGATTGAACCTTGGGAAGCAAGTTTCAAATAAACAAAAACATGCCATGTTAATAAGTACTATATCCCTCCACCCCCGACATAATGTGCATGTACACATTTTCTCAAACTATTGGGGGGAGGGAATTGAAAGGGAACCAACCTACTTGGAATTGTGATTTTAAAAAAAAAGAAAGAAAAAAGCAAAAAACTACAACTGAAAACAACCCCCAGGTATTTGCCTTCATAGAGAGGCAGACCAGATGGAGTGTGTAAATGGGCTGCATCTCTGGGCGGGAGAGTGTGGGAGCACAAAGCCCACCCAAAGCGTGAGGAGGGGCCTCCGTGTGGGGGCAGGAGTGAGGCTGACCAGGGAGAGGTCTGAAGAACAGCCACTCTGTGGTCATGCTTGGCTGCTCTCATTTTCCTAACCTTTCTACAGCTTGGCCTTTGTAAAGCTTGGGCTTTTTCATACATTATTTTGTGCAATTCTCAGAACTAAGCTGAGCTGCAGTTATGTCACTCTGCAAGAAGGAAATGGAGGCTTAGCAAAGTCAAGAGGCTTTCCCCAGTCACCCATCGGAAGGACCAGGACTCACATAGGCTCTCTGGGTGCCAAGGTGAGATGCGGTCTACTGCACCACAGATGCCTACTGGAGGTTTCCGAGGCTCCAAAGAACAACCACAGCCAGCTCTCCTAATGCCTAAATTCTACCCCTAGGATTCAGTTCTTTAGCTTAAGTTTTGGCCTCGGTTTAAAGGAAATCCCCAGAAAGAGATGCACTCATTTAGGTGTTCTCAGAATGACTGCAGTGTTAAACTGTATATGTGTGTGTTGGGAGTGTAAGGGGGTGTAAAAAATTTGAAGAGGGCAAAGTGGGGGAACCTGAAGTACCCAGATCTGAGGGACGGAGTGAAGGAACCACCAAGGTGAAGAGACAGGCTGCGGACCAGGCTCGTCCAGGTACTGATGACCACAAAGCCCTGGAACACATCACAGTGACCCAGACACAACCTTCCGCCCCCTTCTCATAGATGGTGGAAGATAAAAGAGCACAGCCACCTTCAGGAATAGAAGAGCAGGAAAAAAATGGGGAGGATTTTCCACCTTGAACTTGTGAGCTAGATAACTGACATTAATAGCCACTAATTGGTTGTGGTTGATGACTCATTTAGTAACATTCTGAAGCCTCTTCTGACACTACCGGGAAAGGCAGGCTAACAAAAGCACCTCAGCGGAAGGAAGAGCCTGGTTCCTCGATGGGGCCAAGGCTCTTTTCACCTCGCGTTAGGCTAAACTGCAAGTGTCCCGGGATCGGGGTTCCTCAGTGGGACTCATGCTCACACAAGCCCTCAGCCTGCTCCAGGAAGCTCTCCTTCATGCACCCATACCTGCTGGGGCCCTCCAAATGCAAGGGGAGATCTCCACCATCACCCCCGCTGATGGGTGGGAGCCATGCTGCACCCGTCCGGGTGCCAGGACGCACACTGTGCGAGCGCCAGAGGGCAGGGGGATCATAGCGTCTCCAAGGCCCAGTGTGAAGGCCAGTGCCACTCAGAGCAGATGCTTAGGAAACCTTGGCCAGAGTGAAGCACACTGTCCTGTATGAGGCTGGCAGAACTGCTCGGGCCTGAGGACACTGATGTTCGGTGGCTTCTAACAAGGATTTGAGAGAATTTGTGAGAGACAATCCTAACGCCCTAACTCTGAACACTTAACGAAGGGACTCTGCTGGTTCACACTCAGAGTCCAGCCAGTTCTGTCATGACAAAGGTCTGAACTGTCATATTCTGTCCCTTTGATGTCACCCTGGAGGGTCAGTTTTAGGTCAGCTTCAACCAGTGGTCATTGATGGTTCCTTTGCCGACCAGTTTGCCCTCCATTGCTGTTTTCTGCCTGTACCACCTCTTGGGGTAAACAACTCGGACACCACACTGTCAGAAGGCTGGTGGCTTCCGGGCAGCTCCAGCCGGGATGCGGGGCATTACCTTGGCATACTCAAACATGCGGAGGTCAGTGTACATGTCCAGTGCGAGGTTCTCGTGCCCGCTCCTCTTGTACAGTTTGGCGGCCTCGTGGAACTTCCCCTGGTAGGAAAACACATCTGCCAGAAACAGGTCATTGTTGGGCTCTCCCCGCTTCTTCCTCTCCTGGAAAAATTAGAAGCACAGGAAATGGCCTCTGCAGCCATGGCAGGAAGCAGCCTTTACAAAGGTTAGATGTTGCTATTTCAAGTTAAGCCCCTGGGCCTTCCTACTGGAACCTACACTTGGCTCCTGGGCTGTTGTGTCTCTCACCTAGGTTTCTGGTGGGAATGCTTAACAACAAAAGCAGGTTTTTTTTCCAGAGGAGGGACGATCAAAAGAGATACAAACTTTTGTTTGTTTAATGGAAATTCCTCAGGGCTGCTTTCTTGCATATTCTTCTAAGGAAACAACTGCATACTTAGGATGGTGTGTACTGCCCACTCCTTGGAGCTCCCAAGATCTCTCAAGGCCCCAGGCCTGGTTTGGCTGGGTCGTGACTCACAATGATGGCAGACAAGGAGAAAGTGCAGGGTTCTTCCAGAGAAGAAGAACAACAAAATAAGATAACGAGCCTGACTGTGTCCTGTCTCTAAAGTGGAGGTGAGTGATGCCACATGCCGAGCACCCACTAGGCACTGGTACACACTTCCCACATGGACCCAAGGGGGGTTGTACCACCGAGGCACCCTGCTGAGGGCAGCTGAGACTCAGAAGAGGAGCAGGCGGCGGTCACACAGAGCTGGCATTTGGGTTCAGTCCGAGTCCAGATGCCCTTTGCACCACATCCCACCACCTTGGGTTTAAGTGATGTTCCCCCAACACAGCTGAGCTGTGTGTGCACACACACGCACATGTGCACACACACAGACACATCCAAGCAGAGCTGAGGAGGAAGGGAAATGACTGGCATACTCCTTCCTCCTGTGTTAGGGAACACTCATTAGTCTACAGCTCAAGTATTTGTAAACACTCAATAGCACCCAATCTCTCATTCCCAGCAGTTTCCTTTTGCTTGTTTTCTAGAAAGTGTATCACAGTGGAGGAAGATGAGATGTTGAATCAAACTCCCAGACAAGCTGGTGAAAGTTTTAACAGCTGGAGGCAACATGCTTCCCCACTGACAGAAATAATTTAAAAAACCAAAAAGAAACTACACATAGTTTAGGCTAATCAGCCAAATGAACAATTCCTAATTGGAGGAAATGAATTAAAATTTTGCAGTGAAATAAAGAAATAGGTTTCACTAGGCATGGAATTTAGGCCATAATCCGCTCTAGGCCACAGAATAGCACCATGATCAAGAAAAATGATTTACGCATATTCAGAATGCGTGAAGCCATCTGGGCGGACAGTCTTTCTCGTTACTAGTACAGTTACTGCTCACCTGTCAAAGGAGCCTAGGAAGGAAACTCAGTTCTTCGGAATAATACCGAGTGCCTAGAAACAAGCAACTAAGGCCTCAGAGCAGCCCAAATGTGTCCTCACTCGAAGGCCCTTTACTCTTTTTCAAGAGACAATTCTTACAAGTTTACTTTAACCGACCGCCAGCTCATAGCACAGAAGAGGCAGCAATAAGACAGGAACTCGGTAAGAGCTGGTAAATCATGAAAGGCGGCCCTCACAGAGGTCAGTTACCTGTGCATAGAGAAAATTTATGTTCTATGGCTTCAGATTAAGACCTCTAGATAGAGACCAGACAATTCACAAATGCCACCCCTGATCATAAGTAAAACTGGGCATTACGGGTAGATGGCTCTGAGCAAAGCATCATGCAGGTAAGTAAGCAACAGAAGACACAGACACTCCTTATGATGTTGCCGGGGGAGGGGAAGAGAGAGTGTGGGTTGCACCAGAAGCAACTTCTTAGCGGCAGCACGGCCTAGAGTAGACAGCATGAGCCTGAGAGAGAGAATTGGCTTTGAACTGGAACCAAGCTTTAGCCTGTGGAGCCTTGGGGACATGACCTAGCCTTTCTGAGCCTCCGTGTCCTTGTTTATCCAAGAGGGAAAGGAACAATATCTGCCTCATTAAGTCGTCGTGAGGATTTCAAGTCGTGTACACATCGATCACGCATGGGGGCAGCGCAGGCACTCAGCAAATGGCAACCATTAGGCTGCGCAGGCTGTGAGCTCCTGCAGGCCTCTCCCACTCAGCTCTCCACCCACTGGGCTCAGCACCAGGCCTGGCCCACAACACGTGTTTATTATGCTGAACTGAATCGAAGGGACAAGACATTCGCTGATTTCCTCACTGCTTCCATATGGGAATTCAAATGTATCTCACATTCCCAAAGCCTCACAATAAATCTGTTCAGGAGAAAAAATATGTATGCCTTTTTACAGACAGTCAGACAGCACTGAGATACACAGGAATTAAGAACATGTCTACCACCATCCAGCAAACGGTGCTCGTAGAAGCGCTTCTTTAGCTGCCCCCCACCCCTCACCATCAGGGTTTGGCTGATGAGGCTGCTATTCTCAGCCGGGAATGGTGGGCTCGGGGGAGGGCTCCAGAGCTCCCAGGTGCCCAGTGCTGACTTCTGTCCCTAAGCCCCATTGCTATGGGTGGGGCATAGATCATGTGCACTTGGGAAATGTCTCCTACACTGGCACGTGATTGAAGCCCTAACGGATGGTAACCAGATAATAACCAGTTGCTAAGGACCTATTTAATCCTCCCAGCAACATGCGAGGTAGGTCTCATCCCATTTCACGGAAAAAAACCTAAAGCTCAGAGAGATTAGGAACCCACCTGCCTCCCCCAGCTACCAAGTGACAGACTGCACTCCTCGCTCCCATGTGCTATCTCCCCCACATGGCATTCTGCCGCCCGCCCCAGGCAAGGCTGTGGCCCTGATACCCAGACACCAGTGGGTTCTCTTCATGTGTCCTCAAAGCTCTTGCCTGCTTGAAGAGCTGCCTGTACACCACTGACAGCAAATCTGTGCTTTCCTGAGAAGGAAGAATACTTCATCTTTACCTCAATGCTGTTGATGAGCTCTAAATATCGGAGGTCTTGTACTCTGGTGAAGGCCTACAGGGAAAGAAATAAAAGAAGAAAATCAGCTGCTTTCTGGGCTTCAAAAGTGGGTGATTGGCTGGGGGTGGGAAGTCAAGCTTTAGAAAGTGAGCCAGTGAAGAGGGAAAAGAAGCAAGCATTGATTAATCATCCTGTGTGTTCAGGAAGGTTATACCACCCAGTGAGGCACGGCTTTATCCCTGGGATTAGCCCATACAAAGAAGAGCAAAGAAACCCTGGGTGCATCAATCACTTTGGGATTAGGTAAAACAAGACTAGGATAGTGCAGTCTGTAGTGGTGCCTGCTTAGAGGAATCTCTATGCAAAAGGGAAGAACAAGGCAGTGTGACACTGAGGTGGTGGCATCGGAGCGGGAGTGGGGAAGATGTACAGACTGAGGAGAGACTACGTACATCTTGGTGACTTGGATGGAAAGCAGGAGACAGCTCTGCTTACCAACAGTGCACAAACATAGGGCACCCAGAGCCCAAAGAACAGCCACGGAGGGAGAGGAGGAGGGGGAAAGCTGAGAAAGAATAAAGATGGTTTCTGGAAGGAAGGGGGAGGCAGGGAATGAATCACACAAGTCCCTGGAAGGCAAACTGTTGCGTAAATCCTAAAAGGGCAGCTCTTGCCTTGGACTCACAGTAAAGCCAGAAACTTTAACCCACGGGCTACTAGAAGTTTTTAGGCACCCCTCTTCAGGAAGATGGATGTTAGCTAAGCCTCTTCTGTTGTTTTCAGATTCTGCAAGGGGTTTAGAGGAGCATAACCCACCACGTCAGGCTGATCTTCATGTGGCTTTGCTGCCAACATTTCTACCCAGCTGTGCTTCTGTACGCTGCCCCATTTGAAATGAGCTGACACACACCTAGAGGAGACAGCAGGTCCTGAAGTCCCTAGAATATGAAATGCAGAACAACCCTGGCCACTTGCCTCTACTTAGCTGCACGACATTGCCTGTCCTAAAAAGACTTGGGGAAATGAGCAAGCCACCAGCCTCTGGCTGCCTCACAGATGACCACAATGTGACTTCACCTTTTCAGCCCATAGGACCAGACATCCTGTCAGGCTGGGGATCCAGAGAGGAGTATGACTTGGCTCCTGTCCCCCTCCCCAATTCAGGGGCCCATATTCTAAAAGGGGAGGCAGGCAGATTAAACAGATCATTAAATCTCCCTGAGCTAAGAGCTATGCAAGTATGAACTAGATGCCCTGGAGAACAGATTCCCTGGGCACGGCGAGTGAAGGGAGGCAGGATTAAGTAAAGCATCAGAGTGGGGACCTGGAAAATGGGTATTCCTAGAGAGGAATTCCTTGAAAGGGTAAGGCAGGTATCACATGAGCAAAGGGATGGAGGGACAAGAACACCTGTGTTCTTCGGTGGAGGTCTTATAAGCTATCTTCTAGGTCTGGGCTTCCTTAAGGCAACTTGAGAGGGAAACCTGGAATGTCTGGCAAATGTCTGGCAGAGAGGAAAGGAGCATTCTAGGTCTTAGTCCTAGGTCTCCTTCTAGTTGGGGGGCCCTGGACCAACTTCTTCCCTGCCACAGTGAGAAATCTGTTTTTGAGTTCCTTCAGCCCTGACACATTCTGCAGAGTCAGGGGTGCCCTGGTCGAGTGGTCAGTCACAAGGCCCATGAATAACCTCAGGGAAGGAAATATGGGAACAGAGAAACATAGCTCCCAGGCGCTAATCAGCTCTCCACTGCCATCTAGTGGGGACAGCAGTCTATCGCCAGGAACCACTCTACCTCCATGTGTGCCTGAGTGACTTGGCAAAGCAGAAAAAGAAAGGCTGGGGACTAGGGATTTGGATAAAATGACCGAATTCTAGTCAATGGTCAAAATCTTGTGGATTTAATACAATAACTTCTATTCTCAGGGAATGTTTGGGGGTGGGGGATAGAGAATTGGGGGCAGGTGTTAAGCAAATGGAAGGTCAGTTTTCATCCATTCAAACATTTGCTAAGCATCTAACACTGGGCTAGGCACTGCTGGCGGATTTCATCCCAGGCTTAAAAAAAAACAAAACATAGTCTAGGAATCCTCTGCTATTCTTCACACCTCCTGGCATTTCAGAGTGGGGCAGGAGAGGGAAGCTCCCTCCATGGAAATGTCTCTTCCCTCTTCTGAATTCTTAAAGCCCTTTCCTGACACAGTAGATATAAAAATACAGTGTAATCATTATATAATTATAATTGTACTTGTTTGAATAACAGCTAGCACTGTACAACCATTGCTACTTTTAGAATCCCTTTTACAATGTGACGGCTAAGCCTGAGGGCACTGTGTCTTCACCACTATAGAAATGGGAGGACTGAGGGGTCATCCAGCCTATAATGGCAGAGCTGAGTCTCACCCACGCTTCTGGATCCTAGTCTGCTCTCGGGCCACTCTCTTTTCACGCCCAGCACGGGGCTGGCACCACAGGCCTCTGCAACGCCTCCCCTCCCCTCCCAGAGCAGTAGTTATGGGCAGGACGAGTAGCTCATTGATTGGCAGTGGGAAGATGCAGATGGAAGGCAGGAGTAGGGGAGAGGGGGTTGGAGGTCATTCCTTTTCCTTACACTTCAGGTTCCAGAGAGAAACCCAACTCAGAGACAGAGCTGGGCTTTTTCTAATGTGTGGAAAGGGGTCAACTGTTTTCAGCCACTTCTGTCGTTTTGATAGACCGAGCCCGGAAATGACACCACGGCATTACTGCCAGCGTCAGAGAGCTAGGCCATCTCTTCCACCATACTTAGCAGCTGCCAAGAGAAGCAGCATTGTGTAATAAATGGCCTGATACCAATAAGTGCTTATACCAATAACAAAAGCTACCATTTATGGAGTGCCTATTATGTGCCAGGCTTTTAGCTAGGTGCTTTACATAAATGATAGCTAATAAGAGTGACAGCTAGAATCTATGAGATGCTTCTCCTGTGACAAGCTTTACAGGCATTATCGCATTAGATGCTTATAACTTTGTGACGATGGGGCCTATTGTCACCCTCATTTTCCAAATGAGCAAGCTCAGAAAGGCTTATATTTAGGAGGTGGCTGAGCTGAGATCCAAACCCGGGTCAGTCTAACTCCAGAGCCCACTGTAGTATGCATCTGCCTCTCCATATGCCACCTGGACCCCTTTCTGCTTCTTCAAGGGACCCTCCAAGGACCAGGTTCCAGCTCCTGCTGACTAGATGCTTACCTTCTTTGCTGTTTCAAACTCTAATCCTTCTAAAGCTTCCATGGCCAGCTCACGCCAATCAGTGTCTGTCACCCCCAAACAAGCAATCTGGTAGGCTTCTTTGAACAGTTTCCTATCCAGGTACTGGTACATCGGAGCAGACTGCAAGATTTCATGAAAAGGAAAGAAGATTGTTTTCAGAGCGATGGCCAGAGTCAGATTCATACAAAGCCTGACCCCAGAGGTGTGTACCTACTCAATAACAAATGCCTGCAGAGCAACGCTACAGTGGTTAAGCAGTACCCTCAGCCATACCGCGGTCCACTTCGTGTGCCTTCCACTCGGCTGCCCCCCAAACCTCTTGCCCAGCCTCCCCTCCACCACCAGCTTTCCCCACCTCCAGGCCGGCCTCACAACAGATGTCACCCTCATCTGGAATGCTTTCGCCCCTCCTCTCCCTCTGGAAAGTACCTATTTGGCTTTCCAGGCCCTGTTAAAATGTCACCTCTTCTGGAAAGTCTTCATGGACTCCTCAAAGAAAGGAGTCTGAGCTTCCTCTGTCCTTTATCCCGATGTCTGGTTGTGTTGTAATTATAAGCCTGTGTCCCCCACAAGGCCAGGCACAACCTGAGGGCAACTGCAAGGCTGTGCTTACCTGGCAGGCCCGCAGTCTACATGTGCTGGAGGAACGAACAATGTTACTGTGAGGAGTGATCCGGATGGCCTCTCCCAAAGAAGGCCAAGGAACCTTCTTACCCTGAGAAAGGGATCTGCTTCTGGTTACCCAGTAAGGCTCTAGATCAGGGGTGTCCAAACTTTTTTCAACGGTTTTCACCAAGTGCAATATGCGGTAAAATACACAAACAGCTGGCCACTCACTTGAGGTGAAGTATGTATTGCCTCACCTTGTTTATTTAAGTAAACTAAATATATTTTTGGAATTTGCTGTGGGCCAATTAACAACGGATTGCAGGCCGCAGTTGGCCCGCGGGCCGCAGTTTGGACACCCCCGCTCTAGACACACGTCTCCTAGTTCCGTGTTGCTGGGAACCTCCCTCCTTCCAGGTGGGGGCTGTCTTGCTGTGATACCTGTGAATAGTTCCTACCACCTTCTCTTCTAGGTTTACACAGTGCTCTTCGATCGGTCCCAACAGCCTGTGTCACAGATATTATCACTCCCTGATTACGGCCCAGGAGACTTGTCTGAGGACACAGAAGAGGAAGATCTGAGGCTGGATCCTGGGGGGGCCTGACTCCAGGTTCTTGGCTCCTTCCTGCCCCTTGGGTGGGGTGTGTGTGTGTGTGTGTGTGTGTGTGTGTGTGTGTACAAGGGAACAAATCCGAGCCGGGCCTGGGTGTCTTTCATAACGAAAGGCCCTGCCCTTGTTTTCGGCCTGTCAGTGTGCTAAAGGGAACTACATCGCTCCTTCTGGATTCCCAGGCTGTGGAGATCAATCAGCCAGTACCTCTGTGCTAATGGTTCCCAAATGTAGAGCTGGAAGTGCTGTTTTCTCCATTTGGGGGCCTTTATCTTTGAAATTTCCTCTCATTTTTCCGCTTCAGAATGAAGAAAAATTGTTTTCTTTTTAAGCCGTTCTGCCCTCTAACAGCAAGATGTGCCTGCCTCGGAGTGCTCGTCCTTCCTCCCGTGCCATCTCACCCACCTCCCCTCCCTTCAAGGGCAGCAGGGGGTGGATGGGGGAGCAGCGGAGCTAGGCCTGCTCGGCCACATCCTAGCTGTGTGAATTTTTTTGAGTAAAATTAACTTCTGCTGAGATGCCCTGTCCAGCTCACAGGCTGCCTCGGGCAAACAAGAGAAGTGCTTTCAAAACGATGAAGTGCTGGGCAAAAAGTGAGCGAGTGCATTACGTCCATGGTATCTTCTCAGCACCAGCTCCTCACCGTCGCCCCAGCTCTCCAGACTTGTTCCCACCCCCGCCTTTCCCTCTGTTTGAAATGCCCTTGCTGCACCCCTCTGCCTTTGCAGACCTTTTAGGGTTCCAATCAAGTGTCACCACCTCCTAGAAGCTTTCTCAAACTCCCCATGCACAATGAGCTTTCCTTTCTAAACTCATTTAGTGAGCACCCTCTGTTCCAATTTAGTTGTTTTATAGTGTTCACTATTTTAAGATTGTTAATAATAATAATTAATAATACTAGGAATTGGCCCAGACAAAAATCTGAAAGATGTGTATATTTAACCCCACTGCACAGAAGTGAGGCCCCAAAGAGTGCAAGGAGTTGCTCAAGGTCATAGACGGTTTAGATGGCAGAGTCAGAACTCAAAGCCAGTGCTTCTTCCTCCAAACTGCAACTTCCCGCCATGCTGAATGCCCCATGAGAGTGGGACAAGACTCGAGCAGGCCCATCAGAATTGAGCATATGACAAATGGTTAACATTTGGGCTTGCCTGGGAGGCACAATATGAGAGTGGGAGGTTTAAAAATACCCTAACTGAACAAATGCCCTCTGAGCTCTATTTTATCTCGCTGGTGCATTCCAAGCATGAAGTCACCACCCGCCCTGAGAAGCCTGACCAGGGTTTGCCGCCCTACTTGGCAGCCTTGACAAACAGTTCTTGCACAAGATGATGTAAATTTCGAAAGGAAACCAGAAATCCCCAGAGTGGGTCTGATGCTTTCTCCCCCTTCTGTAGGCCAAAACCACAGGATGGCTGGAGGCAGAGGCGACAGATAAATAGCCTTTGTCTTGAGGCTGCCTTTCCTAACCCTTGGCAGTTCTGACCTGCTGCATCAGCAGGATGGCCTTGGTGCAGCCATGGGGGTGTGGGGGGGACTCTGGCTTCTGAATCTTAAGAGCTTGGCGGAGGAAGCCCTGGACCGCCCCTTCGGCTCCTCTTGGACGGCCAAAGTCAGGGAGCAGCACACTGCATTTATCTTTGAGGTTAGGATGGCAGTCTTGGGAGAAAAACTTTCAATCAGCATGGCCTGTTTGGCATGATTGGGGAAGATTGGGTTTCTGGTGGATGTGGTGCCTGGATTTGGAATGGGCAGCAGATGTGGACTGCAAGGAAATACGCGTAGACCACAGGGGCTCTTCTTGCCCCTCCTCCTGCGGCCACTTCCACCCACCTCTCTCCCTTCTTTCTCTGGCTTTCTATTTTGCTGTTTCCTTTTACTCAGGTCTGAATTCCACTGACATTTATTGAATAACTGCTCTGTGTCAGGCACTAATAGTTCCTGAAGCAATGAGTAACGAGGGCATCATCAGCTTAGAGGAAGAAATGGACTCCAGTCCCACCCTTTACAAGAAGCCAAGCCAGGGAGAATGAGAGGTGAGATGTGTGCAGGGAACGTAGATCTGACGTAGCCTAGCTGAAAGGTAATCAGGAAACGTCTAAAAACCTTTCATATGCAGCCTAAACAGCCTTTGGCCCAGCGATTTCACTTCTAGGAATTTATACCAAGGAGCTACGATGAGATAAGAACAAAGACTTAGCTCGAAAGATGTTCACCAACTACGATAGCAAAAAAGCTGCAAAGAGCATAAATGTCTAACAATAGGTACTGGTTGAGTAAGTTGTGGAAGATCCATAAGACAGGACAAAAAGCAGTCATTAAAAACCATTCAGCGTGTGGGGGAGGCAGCAGGGAGGGCGGTGTGGTTATAATAAGAGTGACCCAACACCGAGGATCTCATGGGGTGGCGGTGGTGACGATACAAACCTATACAGGTGATAAATCTGAACTGCAGCTTTGCAAACTGGTACCAGTGGGGACACTGGGCAGGTTGTACAGGGATCTCTGTATGAGATCTTACAATTGTATGTGAGTCTAGAATCATCTTAGGATTTGAAACTGCTAGAAAAGTACATTTATTGATATGGAGCCATGTTTCCAGTAGACGGCTGAGTGAAAAAGCTAGATTGCTAGTTCATAGCCAATAATCCATACAAAGTGATAAGTCTGCAATATGTAAATGTTAGGTTAAATTAGAAGATGGAAATAAAGGAAGGTGATTAAAAGTGTCTCTTATTTATGGTCCACATTCAGTAAATTAAGTACAGTAAGTCTGAGGTTTCATCTATATGACCAATACTTACAGACAAAAGTCACAAAATAATATTTATAGTACTATTCTGCTTTTGTTTAAAAATGTTTATATGATATACTCATAACTGTATATCATGTATATGTTACATAAACATATAGAAAAGGACTGGGTTTAAAAATACCCTAACTGAACAAATGCCCTCTGAGCTCTATTTTATCTCGCTGTTGCATTCCAAGCATGAAGTCACCATGGGGATATATTCCAAATGTTTAAAAGTGATTCTCTCTTGAGGATTGGATTCTGAGGGCTAATGTCCCCCTCCTTGGTGCTTCTCTCTATTTTACAGCAGTTCTACAGTGGGCACGGTTTATTTGGGAGGCAGACAGGCAGCTGGGATGGCTGTGATTGGCCAGCCCTGCCTCAGGTTGTTGGTCTCTGCCCTCTTAGCTGTGTTTCTGCCCTCTTTCGTTCTATGGCTCCAGATTGCAGCCTCCCATTTCTGTTCTGGTCTCCTTCTAGTTTGAGGGACTTGTGCAGATAGTCCCATGCCCCCCTTCTGACTCACAGAGCTCAGCCCCCACACCCGATCCCACCCATATTCTCTTCACACATACCACCCCACTTCATGCGCCTGTGTATATACCCTGCGGGACTCTCAGCTTTGCTGGTTTGCTCTACTCTGCCCCATGCACAGCTCTCAGTGAAACACACTCTGTCTGCTGACAGACAACCCTCCATAGCCCTCCCCGTCCCTACCAGAAAGAGGGAATCAAAAAGAACGAGGCTCAGTGAGGTTGAGCTGTTTGCCCAAAGACATGGGTTGCATAGGGTGGTAACGGGATTTCAGGTTCAAGTCCAGAATGCCTTCCATGACATCACAGCTGTCATTCTTCTCTCTCTTCCCTCTCTCCTCACCATCCCCTCCCCAAATCACCAGTGAGGGGCCTGGCTTTCCTGGTCTTGTCTCTCCTGCCACTGCTGAGAGGTGACAGGCGCGCCCCGGGTTACCTGTGGCACCTCCACAGCTGACATGGAGAAGACATGGAGGCAGAAGATCTTGGAGCCATTGTAGCCGACCACAAAGCCCTGCAGCTTCTGCTGGTGCACGGGGAAGGTGCTGGCTTTGATGTTGAGGTAGCCTCCTCCCGAGAAGCACAGCATGTCCTCACACTGGGTGTTCCAGGCCACGCTGTTGGCATTTGGTTCCTGACGGGCAGAAATGGTGGGGATCCTGTGACTACCACCCTGGGCTTTGGCACCATTCCTACATTCAGTCAGGTTCTCTTTTTATAGCCTGAATCACACTGAATTGCTAACAGTGGGATAGAAGGAAAGGGAGGAAAAGTGATCCAACGAAATAGATAGAAGAGAGGGGCAAGATCCTGTATGCACTTTTGTATGTTGGAATTTTTAAATAAGCAAGCATTACTTTTGAAAAAAATTATCCCCAAATATTAATCATTACATAATAAGTGAAAAATATCGGCAACAGAAGGATTTTACTTCTGTTAAAGAATGAGTATACAGGGGCGGCCAGGTGGCTCAGTTGGTTAGAGCGCGAGCTCTGAACAACAGGGTTGCCAGTTCGATTCCCACATGGGCCAGTGAGCTGTGCCCTCCACAACTAGATTGAAGACAACGAGCTGCCGCTGAGCTTCTGGAGGGGTGGCTGGATGGCTCAGTTGGTTGGAGTATGGGCTCTCAACAACAAGGTTGCCAATTCAATTCCCGCATGCAACGGTGGGCTGTGCCCCCTGCAACTAAAGATTGAAAACGGCGACTGGACTTGGAGCTGAGCTGCGCCCTCCACAACTAGATTGAAGGACAATGACTTGGAGCTGATGGGCCCTGGAGAAACACACTGTTCCCTAATATTCCCCAATAAAATGTATTAAAAAAAGAAAAAAGAATGAGTATACATAGCTATGCGTAGAAGGTTTAAAGGGGTGTATCCCAAAGAATTAACAGGAATTGTTCTTCAGTGGGTAGAATTGTGGGTGCTTTTCATTTTGTTTTTCCTTTGCCTGAAATTTTCTTTTAGTCATGAACATCTATTTTTTTAAGTAATAAACAAAAGAACAGTGAGCTATTTTTAAGATTAAAAAGCAATATACTTGTCTCTACATTTATAATTTGCACACTGTAAAAATATGGTCACCCTGGGAGGCACTCCCTCTCCTTAACTCCTCTCAGCTTCTTGCTCAGCTCTAGAGCCCTAGGGACCAGCACATGTTCATACCTTTCTGCCTAGAATCTCTCACAATGTCTAAATCTTTTATAATGAGCATGGATTACTTTTATAATGAGGGGAAAAAAAACAACATAGCTGTTTTCTGCAGGGGCAGGGACAGTGAAGAGGGAAAAAAAGATAGCTGGGAATGTTTGTCTCCTGGCAAGGGCTGAGAATTACCTTCCCCAACCTACTACAGAACCCTCAGTGGGGACGGGGAGAGACACACACCCTCCTCCTCCTACATGGTTCTTGCTCAGATTCACAATGGGAGCCTGCTAACCAACCTACAGGGGGTAGTGTGGAGACTGAGGAGAAGTGGCACTGAGGGCCCTACTTTGTGCCAGGCCCTGAGCTCGGCACTATGGTATCTTGTTTAGTCCTGTAGCAATTCTGTGAGGGGGTAATTATTAGTTCCATTTTAGAGGTGAGGAGAAATCGAGACTTAAAGAGGTTCACTAACTTACTTGAGATCACACAGTAAGTGATGCAGGCAGGACTGGAGCCCAGGTCTATCTGAAGGCAAAGCCTTCTTTCCCCTCAACCACGCGGCCTCCCCAGGGATGTGAGCGAGTTGTTATCCCTTAGGGGTTACGGGGGACTGGTGGTAGCCAGGTGGCCCCTTCCAGCCGACTGAGGCAGCTTCCTACTCCAGCACCCCCCCCCGCCCTGCTGGTTCTACTGCTGAAGACAAGGAAGAGCCCTGACAAAAAGACCTCAATCTGCCCATAACACTGGCAAACCGATCGTGGCTGATGAAGCCAATCAGGGAAGGTTTTAGCTTTGGGGGAACTTGCTTCAGGCAAATGGGCCCTGACCACTTACAAATCCCTGACGAGGCAAAGAGCAGTGCTACGCCCAGCAGAAGGCCAGCCAGGCACTGGGCATGGGGCTTTTAGGCTGTCTTCTCCAGTGACACACTTCCTCCAGCCACAAAACTGAGTGACGTGTAAACAACGCCTATCCCCCAAACAGTTCAGTTTGCTGGCTCTTATAGCATCCTTGTAAAATAAGTAGAAGGGAGGGTTTCCTCCATCGCTCCCCTTCTTTCAGATGACAAAACTAGTCCTGTTTCCTCACTGTGTCTTAGGTCACTCATAGATGCAGGCAGCCTCCAGTAGGTGAGCAGACTTTTTTAATAGAATCATCATCACATTAACTGTGCACTGACAGCCTACAACATGCCCTGATTAGATTTATTATTATTCATTTACTGCTCACAGTAACCTTGTAAGAAAGATGTTTTGCTCATCTTACTTGCAAGGAAACCAAAATTCAAAGAGGCGTGCCCAGCTCCTAGAGCCCGTGTGTGGGAGGGGTGGGCTGTGTCGTGGGGCCTCTCAGGCTCTGCTCCCCTGCACGGCCCCTACACCCCGACACCTCGCTGCTCCTCCCAGAGACCCACCTGGGAGCCAGAGTGTGAGCACCTCCTGTAAGGACTGGGAAGCTAGAGGAGGGTCTCTAATCAAAGGACCACATCCGGGGCACTCCCTGGGATGTCACCTGAAAAAGCAGCTCCTTGGTGTAGATGTCATACACCAGGCACGTGTCGTTTTCATCGACCACGGCCAGCTTGTTGCGGGAGGCACTCATGTCCAGGCAGCGCACGGCTGTGGCCTGTTTCAGCAGGACAATGGCAAAGAGATTGTCCACGAAGATCTTTAGGATCTGGCAAAATTTCAGAGAAAAAGTGTCAGTCACTATGGCAACAAGCCCCTGGAACACCGCCAGGCTGCTGGCATCCCATGTGTTCTACAAGAGCAACTCCCACTAACTTCACCAGAGGCTCTGTGCAGAGAAAAGGATTCATCCAAAGAAAGGGAGCAGGGCTCATCCTTAGAAGACCAGAGCACGGTTCACGAGGGGTCACCAAAGTGATGACAGGCCCCAGGACACGACACACTTACTTGAATATCTTCTTGACTGGGAATTTGTTAATGATATTACCCAAACTGCAGGATTAGCAGATATCATGTAGTGAGATCTGAGTCACTCACACAGGAAGAGGCCACGATAAATACTGATAAGACCTCTGGTTTAATCACAGCAAAATAATTATGATCATGAGCGGTGACAGCAACCAGTTATCGACTGCTTTTGACAGCTTACAAAACGCGATCCTCATTTGTAAAACCTGAGTCTCAGAGAGGTGAAGTGACCTGCACAGGGTCACACAGCTGGTGAGGAGCTAAGCACAAGCATGACCCCAGGTCGACCTGCCCCCAAAGTCTATGTTCTCAGGCCTCACACTGCAAGTGACTGCTGACTGTGACAGAGAAGCAGGCTTTCCTCTCCTTTGGTATTGCTATTCTATGGTCCTTGCTAACTCATACTCCATGACTGCTGTCCCCAGGAAAGGCCTGACAAGCCTCCGCCACAAGCCATCTGCTAGACAGCTTGGCTCTCAAGCTAATGCAGTTATATTTTCACTTTCAAATTTCCATTTAGCCCACTTAGAACTTTTCTTATTTTGAGCAAAGAACACACAGAAAACTGTTTAACTTGGTGTAACCTAGATTTTCCACATTTATTTGAGCAAAGGGTCCGTTTTTCTAATAACATGTAGTAATAGCCTGTGGACCAGCACCCTCTAGGACACGAGCTAGAAGACACTGCCTTCATGCATTCACTGCCCTAATAGGGATCTGACCTAAGGAACGATCTCTGCCTCCCTCTCTAATAAGCCACTGAAACCACGTCTCTAACAAATCTCCCACCTTCTGGGTGACTCTAGCCCATTCATCCACTCAATGTGCAGCCCAGAGGCGGCAGTGCCAACTCTGCCAGAATGGGGCATGCTATGAGTCTGAAGGCCATTGAGTCTTTGGCCTGAAGCTATTCTCATAAAAGGAAACTAACGTGCCCATGGCGGGGAGAAGCCTTTTCCTGCCCTGGAAACCCATCTCAGGGTCATAGCTTGACTGGTTGCCTGTGTCTGCATGCAGATAATGTGTCTGATGGGAGACATGGAGGAGTACTCACCTGTCCATTCTTCAGGCCCACTAACAGACCTTCCCTGCCTGGAGGACCACCAATCACCTTGATGTAGCGAATGAGGGACTCCATCTGCCACTCCCGCTCCTTCACTCCGCTGAAGGACAGGCATTGCAGCCGTTTCTCCTAGAAAGCAAACCCAGCTCTGCATGGATATTCAACACAATAAGTATTACCCAGCCCTCTCAAGGAGGTCTTCCTGCCCCTAAGAGATGAAAAATACCTACACGTTCAGAATCTATCTAACCCCACCTGGTCCCCATGACTGAGATCATTAATCCTTCACACAGGTCCTCCCATGGGGCCCAGCTTAGCCTCAGCACACCTATTTGCCACTTCTATCCAATAACCTGTGGCACCCCTAAACTGCTTGAAGTTCCAGACTTTTAGAGAGATTTTAATAGTATTTTACATCCAGTGATTCCTAAAGGATTTCTTCCATTTCATCATTTCCAATAGGCCTAGTTTCATGAAATCAAATTCACCTCTACTTCCAAGAAAGATGCTGGGTTGGCATTCTCTCAGAGTCTTTCCAAACTTCTCTTGGCATTGACCTAGACATTTTCTAGAAAGCTCTAAGTTGAGAAAAATTTTTTCTGTGAAAAAAATCTATCAGAAAGTAAAACTCCCTTTACTATTTTTGACTTGATACAAATTTTTGTTGTTTAACTGAAGAATATCATAAATTTGTATGTGTATATGTTTACCAAAAAAAAGAAAAAGGAAAAAAAAGAAAATCAATCTTCATTTTGTAGGCTATCAATTTAGGCTTTAAGTCATTCAAGTATATTTAACCCCAGTAGAACAAAGTGCTTATGGCCCATGACTTTCTAGACGTCAATAAAATGAAAGCAATGACCAATTCCCAGTGTCCAAAAACCCTGACCCCAAAACCCAAAGATTGGGTACCCTATCCTTGGAGGAAGCATGAAGCAGATTCAGGCCCACCTGCGGCTGCTCACCTGGCAGAGGATGATGTGATCGGCGCACACCACCAAGAGGTTGCATTCAAACTTCCTGACAATCTTCTCCTTCACCCGGTAATGCATGTCTGACGAGTCATCTGAATACAACTCATAGATGAGGATTTTCTCTGGCAGTTGGATAGCTAATCGATGTTTGTAGATGGCAATTTTCTTGACAAGCTCTTTGCATTTAATACGAACTGTCAAAGAAAAAAAAATTCAGCTCTAGCAAGAGGTTGTTAAGTAAGATAGAAGTCAGAGAAATTAAAAGCTATCATTTACTTAATGCTACTGGCAATTAAAGGTGACACTCTCATCAAAAAATCTTTATAGTATCTAATAAGGACAATCAACTCTGCTCAACACTGGTATCCAAAGTCATATATAATCTTTGTGGTCCAAAGCTTACAAATGAGTATGGAAAATGAAATTCTTCGTGCTACCATCACTTGCTGAACATAAATATAAACTGCTCTGCACAGCACTAATGGCCCCTGATGATGGGGAGCCCACCTAAGTGACTGCCCACACCTCTGGCCATTCCCCAAACACCACGCTTAACAACAGGGAACCATGTGTAGTTTCTGGTACACACTCGGCTCTCACACTCTCACTACAGACCAGGTGGAGAAACTGTCTCCAGAAGGGATGTTGCGGAGCTGCCCAAGTGGCTACACCCTCACCATCACAGGTGGAATCTTTAAACAGAGGTCCTCCCAGATGGGGACCAAAGGATGCCATCTGAGTCTGCAGGAAACCCTCAACCAGGATCGCTACACGCATGCACACCAGCACGTCTGCATAGACATACACTTGAAATGAATGGATGCTTAGCCCATTTAACCAGCCCAGCATTTGGGTGGACAGAGGAGAAGACTGAGTTTGCACTGACTGCACTAGGCCTGGAACCCTGATCTTCTGACCGAGCCTGTGGGAACCCCACTGTTCCGGCTTATCTCTGGGAGAAGGACATGCCAGGAAGCAAGAAGAGATGAAGCCAAGGGGGAGAAGTAACCCAGGAGTGCCTGTGACCAGAGGGGATTCAGGTTCACAGAGACCCAAGCAGGTCAGCCACCTTGGCTCTGGCTTGTTATACATTACCTTCCCTTAATTAGGGAGTCCATATACCCCCTGGAATTATCTACAAAATTTTTCTGAGTCTGTGCATTATTTTTGGGAGAGGGATTTTTGCTTTTACTAGATTCAGAAAGACATGTACATCCTTCCCTCGCCCCCTGCTCTACAAAAAGAAGCAAGAACCAGTAGTCCAACGTGTTTCCAAAAGACCAAGGATAAACACTTCCTATCATTTCACTTGCCCTGCCAGCAGCGCTCTCAACCTACCCCTCTTCCCCAAGTCTGAAGGGCCGAGGGGCCATACCTGCCATTTACCTTTCTGGTCAGTGATCAGGTGCTGCACGATGACGTCAGTCATGCTATCCCTGTACGCATACCGGTCCTTATAGAGCCCATGGACAGTGCTGAAAATCAGCTGGTAGAAGGAAATGGTGCCATCCTGGCAGCCCACCACCTGCAGGGAAAGGAAGTTGTCAATTCCCAGCTCTCTGTGGAGAACACGTCTATCCTCCCATTTGTGAGGAGCAAACATCAATGATCTGACTGGCTAAATATGCCTGGTGTTCAGTGCCTACTCAGGCAATGGCCCGACACAATAAATTCCCGCTTCTTACCACGTAGTTGGAATCGGGTTTCACTTTACACGTCCACACCCAGGAGTTCTGCTCCCCAACAGTCCCAAGGCGCACTCCATCCTTGGTGAAAAGGGATACTTGCTTGTCTGATCCCCCCAGCAAAATGTACTCCCCTTTAGTAAAGTAGCTGACGCAGCAGGGGTCAAAGTTCAGTGACCGATCCTTCCCAATCTGAGGAAAGAGCACACACACCAAGGGGAGAACCCCGTCTGAATCCTTAATGATTGCAACACAATTAAGGGCTTTTCTCATTGACTTTAATGGGGACAAGTGGGAAGAGAGGAGAACTGGCCAGCCTCACTCTCTGTGTGATTCCATCAGGACACAGGCCAGCCTCCTTGGGAGCACTCACTCCTTCCCTCCATACGCCCAGTCCTTGACCGGCACCAGCAGTGGTGTCTCCCCCAGTCCCAGTGTGTCTCAGCTCCTCAGCCAACCTGGACCTGGGATGGTCTTTCTCCAACAAGTTTTCCTCTGTACATAGTACTTGCCAGGGTTCATGGCTCCCCTCAGCTTCTTTGTTCTTTCTTTTTTTCAGTATTTCACAAACCTAATTTACTCAATTTAAAAAACTGTCCTTTGTTTTGAAACAATACCCATCCTACTTCTCTTTATAACGACCATATTGAGATATAATTTGCATACCATACAATTCACCCATTTAAAGTGTACAGTTCATTGGCTTTTAATATATTCAGAGTTGTTCAACCATCATCACTAATTCCAGAACATTTCCATTGCCCCGAAAAGAACCCCCATACCTGTTAGCAGTTGATCCCAATTTCCTCCCCCAGCTTTCCATCCCCTGACAACCACTAAGATACTTCCTGTGTCTATAGATATGCCTATGTTGGACATTTCATATACATGAAATCATACAATATATGACTTTTTACGATTGGCTCATCTGTGTTGTAGCATATATCAGTCCTTCATTCCTTTTCACTGCTGAATAGTATTCTATCCCATGGATATACTACATGTGATTTATCGTTGCATCAGTTAAGGGCCATTTCCACTTTTTGGTTATTAAGAATAATGCTACTAGGAATGTTGTGCACAAGTTTTTGTGTGGACATGTTTTCGTCTCTCTTGGATGTATATACCAAGGAGTAGAATTGCTGTATGTTTAACCTTTTGAGGAACTGCCAGACTTTTTCAAAGTGACGTACCATTTTATATTCTTACCAGTAGTGTTTAAGGGTCCTAATTTCTCCATCCTAGTGGGTGTGAAGTGGTATCTCATTGTGATTTTGATTTGCATTTCCCTGGTAGCTAATGATGTTGAGCATCTTTTCATTTGCATATTAGCCACATGTATATCTTGTTTGGAGATATGTCTATACAGAGTCTTTTTCCATTTTTTTAATTGGGTTCTCTTTTTATTATTGAGTCGTAGGGGTTCTTTATATATTTGAGACACAAGTCCCGTATCAGATACATGATTTGTAAAATTTTTCTCCCATTCTGTGAGTTGCCTTTTCATTTTGGATGACGTCCCCTCAGCTTTTAGGATGAAAGTCAAGCTCCTGAGCTTAGATCCCAAGATTCTTCCCTCAACCAAACTGAACTTCTTAGTTTCCCAAGAGAATCAGGCTCTTTCAGGCCTCCACGTCCTCACAGGGGCTATTTTCCATACCATCCCAGTCCTGGCCAGCAGTGCCCTTTCTCTCTCCTCCTCTGCCAGTTGTCATCTCCCCCAGGAAACACCCCCCAATCTCCCTGTCTCAACAACGCTTGATTTAGACCCACCTTCCCTGTGTCCCCATGGCCCCTGTACTTTCTTCTCTAAAGCCTAAGCTCCTTATTGTCACTTAAGTTTTTTGCTGCCCCTAAGGGTACGTTTTATAAATAAAAAGACTGTTTATGATTACCATTATTAAATTATTAGTCAGTTTGTTAAAGAAATAATTCTAAAAACCTGGTTTTTCCTTAAGTTTTTACATTCAATTTGCAAATGTTTTCCTATTTATGTCTAGTAAAATTAAATACCCAATTGAAATTAATGCTTACTGAATTCAATTTTCAACAGACTATAAAATCCCTTACTCAGCCTCATTTACAACTTAATAAATTCCCTTAAACTAATTTAAACTGCAATTATTACTTTAATATATTAAATTTTCCCTGAAAGAATTTCAAATACCTAACAACCAAAACTTTCCCCAATGCTTATTTATATAATGACAATAAATCTAATAAGAAAACTAAAAAATGAGTCATGACATAGAAGTCTTGAAGTTTCTTGTAATGGCTCACTAGTTCCTATTGGACCAACTCTCCTGCAGGTAACAAGTATAAACTCTGGACCAACTATAAATTACAACCACCCGAAGGTATGGAGAACAACCAAAAGCAGAGAGAAACTGAAGTATGTGCATTTGGAAGAAGGTAGAGGTCTTAGGTGAGTTTCTCTCTCTTTTTTTTTTTTTTAAATGGCTTTTTAGCTCAGGGCAGGCCCCATCAGCGCCCTGCTGGGTAAGCACAAAACTTGGAGTGACACAGCAGCTTGAAAGTGAGGTAGGAAATACAAAGAAAGAGATACAGAGGGGTAGCCTAAATTCTGCACACACCCTGCTGAATATCTAGAGCCACCTGAAATATGTACATGTGGGACAGATGCCAAGAAGCCTCTCAAAGGCTAAAGAACTAAACAGAAACTTCAGCTATTGCCATCATTGGAAAGACGGAGTGTGAATGTTGAGTGGCCAAGTTAACTACCTGCTTAAAAAAGAAAAAGAAAAAGAAAAAAAACACACGCAATAATCTTCAGAAAAACATGATACAAATGAGTCTCTGTAACAGATCATTCATAATGTCCAGGATACAATCCAAAATTCCAAAAAGCAGGAAAATGTGAACCATAGTCAAGAGAAAAGATAATCAATAGAAACTGGCCCCAAGATGATCCAGATATTGGAATTAGCAGATGCTATGGTCAATAACACAAAGGAAAATATAATTGTAGTGAATGAATAGGAAAAAAGAACCAAATGGAAATTCTAGAACTGAAAAATGCAACAACTGAAACAAAAATTCACTGGATGGGCTTAACAGAAATATTACAGATGACAGGAGATTCAGTGAAGTTGAAGATTGAGCCAATAGAAATCCTCCAACTGAAGACAAGAGGTGAAAAGAAAAAGATGAAAACAATGAACAGGGCCTCATGATATGCAAAAGGTCTTACATATAATTGGAATTTCAGAAGGAAAGAATGGGGAAGAAAAATTATATAAAGAAATTAATAACCAAAATTTTTCCCAATTTAGTAAAAGACATAAAGACATAAATGTAGATTCAAGAAGCTCAGTGACACCCCACTTCCTGCCGCCCCAAGCCAGAAAATATTATGAGTCTCTTTACCATTCCAATATTGCCTATGTACTTAATAAAAATTTCTTATATCTTTCAATTTGAAATCAGAAGTATAAAGTTGATTACTCAATTACAACTTTTAAATGGTTATCACAAGACAAATCTGATTAATATTCTAATATGGATTCTACAACCAGTCTCTGGGTTCCAACCCAGGCTTGGCCACGAACCAAACTGTGTGGCTTCGGGCCGTTCTTGATCCTCTCTGTGCCTCAATTTTCTTACATGTAAAGTGGTGATAATAACACCCACCTCGCAGAATGCTTATAAGGAATAAAAGAATTAGCCTTGTAAAGAATTTATATAATGCCTGAAACTCAATAACTGTTAGCTATTATTATTAAGCCAGATCCCTTTAAACATCACAAACACTTAAAATGCCAAAAATAACAAATTATGCCTACGTCTAACACAAAAGCGTAGGTTTGATTTACTTCATCATACTGTATTTAATTTTAAAATTTCCCAGAGTTAAAAGACATTTACACACTAAAACAACAATTTCACTGTCCCAAATAAGCTGGGGTTACCTTCTCAGCCAAATGAGGTTGTTTATTAGTCATAAACTCTGGGCCAGAACATGAGCTCTGGGGCTGGATACATGCAAGATATTTCCCATGTCCTGGACTACCATGTTGAGCCCCCTTTTTTTATTGTCACTATAGCAACAAGACCCAATTCCCTCCCAGTGTAGTGTGGTTATTTGTTCCAGGAAGCTTCCAATACCCACACTCAGTCAGTGTCTATTACGTAGTGAATGAATAGATCGGGCTGGGGAAAATAGATGCCAGATAATTAAAGTAAGGGTTTTGGGAAATCAGCCATAGCAAACTGAGAAAATGCTTTATTATCCACAACCTTTACCTTTTATTTACTTAATTACAAAAGAAATGACCAACGGTCTGATGAGGTAGGCTACACAGACCTGAAACCCCCACTTCTAGCATAATACGTTATGACAAATAAGGAAGCTGTGAAACAAAAGGCTCCACGGAACATGCTGCAGTTCTCATCTGATTGGTTGTGGTACGTACGCCATCCCTACCACCTTCACTCTAATTCTTGCTGTCTGCTGTCTATTAACAGGTTTCCTACTACTGGGCTTTCTCTATTTAAATCCACCCTCCACAGAATCAAGGAATTCTTCTGAAATAGGAATCTGACCAAGTCACTTCCTACCTGAATCTATAGTTCCTGAATACTTATAACATATGAAGTTCAAACTCCTTATTCACACTACAGTCATGTCCCCATCTTCCTTTCTAGCTCCATCTTCTCTACACAAATTCTGGGTTCCAGTCACCCTGAACAACTCACTCACTGTTCCCTGAGTTGTCATGTCTTTGCATTTCTCCCTGCCTTTGCAGATGCTATTTCCTCCGCCTGACACACCATTCCCAGTGTCTCCTGCCTACCAAACCCCTGCTTATCTTACTCAAAGTCGCCTCTACAAAATCTCATCTCCACAAGCAGTTGATGTCACCCTCTTTTGTGTCCCTACACTAGCCATCTGTACAGCTCTCTATCATGCCACGAATCACACAGCACTGGGACTGCTGGCTATTGAGTCTGTCCCCACCAGCCTGTGAGCTCTGGCGGAGCAGAAACACAGCTTGATGTCAGCAGCAACTAACACAGCTGGCCTACGTGGGTGCTTATAAATGTGTGTAGGATGCATAAAGCAAATACAGGAAAGGAGGGTCATAACTAAGACCAACGCTTCATAGTTAGACCAGTTTGGGTTTCAATCCCAGCTGTCACTGTTTACTAGCAGTGCGGGAACTTGGACATAATATTTATTTCACTGCTCTGAGTCTTGTCTACTCATTTCTAAAAAGTTGATAATCCAAGTACCTACTTCACAGGGTTTTGTTAGAATTAAATGAGATAAAGTATGCATAGCCCAGAGTACAGTACCTGGTATCACAGCAAATGCTCAATAAACAGGACTTATTAACAATAATTTATAATTACTCATAATACAATCTCAGAAAGTGAAAATAGACTGTGACAGGCATGACTGTAACTGTATCTCCCACTGGATCTGTGTAGAGCTACATACCTGTTTTCCACTCAGTTGGTAGAAGGAAAGTTTCTGCCCCCAATCAGCTACAGCCAGGATGTCATTATGTTCCTCTCTAATCAACAGAAGACAAAAGAGGTTATGTGGGGCCATGGTCTGCTGATGAGTTATCCCGAAGGCTTTAACAAACAACAGGAAAAAGAAAGCCCTGGCCAGGCTGTCAGATTGCCAAATGTACAACAGTACTGAGACCAAAAGTTGTAACGTGGGCCAACCCATCAATCAGCCCAATAGAATGAGGCAAGATGAGGTTCGGCCCTCCTGGGATTTCTGATTTCATGGAATGCCCTACCATGTGTTTGTGCGGTGGGACACTGCCACAGTGAGGAGGCTAAACCCCTCATTTCAAAACTTCCTGGGGAGCAATGCTAAG
This sequence comes from Rhinolophus sinicus, assembly GCF_036562045.2. NCBI lineage: Eukaryota > Metazoa > Chordata > Mammalia > Chiroptera > Rhinolophidae > Rhinolophus > Rhinolophus sinicus. The sequence goes on from NC_133759.1 coordinate 40,944,983, forward strand.
AAAGAGCAAGGTTGCAGATCCAAGAGTGCTTTACTTTTATGTACTATAAAACATAGGGAGATGGCAGAGAAACATGTCTTTTGCAGTGGAAAGGCATGGATTGTCTGACTTTTTTAATGGACAGAGGAAACCTTGCTCTTCTTGAAGAGGGAAAACTAACACCTACGCTAGGTTCTCTCACAGTTGGGGTGAAATGGTTTCTGACTGGATCTAATAAAAAGGAGTGACAGGCTCTCTGCAGATCAACGACTATCTCTGAAACAGTCCCTGTCAGGATCAGTGCTCGGGACCAGGGCTGTCGGACGAGCACGCAGCAGACACCGCCTCAGCCCCAGCTGGGGATCAGGGCACTTTGCAATCTAGTAAGAGAGGAGAGATGTTCTTTGTCCTTGAAGCCTGGTCTTAACCCACCTCACTTTGCCTCCACTTTGTTTATTAAGTCCAGCTTTTCTGAACCCAGGGCCTTGTGGTCATCTGGCAGCACCATTAGCTATGCAGGCAAGACATGGTGCAGCCTTATCTGCAAAACCCAGCCAAGAGTGGCAAAGTGGCAAATACCACAGGCACTAATTCACAACTAAGGGGAAAAAAGACACAGATCAAGAACAATGTTACCAGGAAGGGGCCTGCAGGTGAACTGTGTGTGACCGGCACTGACGTCCAAACACAAGCTGGGAGCCCAGGCTGCAGTGAGCCCTCTTGGGGACGCCATAGATGGCTGTGGACTAGTTTCAGTCCCCATGAGCTGGACTGGTGGTTTGCAACCTCCTTTTTCCCCCCTGGCAGTGGGACTCTTTACCAAAGCAAAACTCATGTCAAGCAGTAAAAGGGGCTACTCTATTTGAAACATAGATAGGGCCCTGAAGCCTACCCCTTCCTCCTTTCCTTGCCCCCTACCGCCCACCGCCTTCTTTCAAGGTACCACAGAACACAATTTGGCAAGTCCCAAGCTAGACCACTTTCGCCCAATCGGAATATCCTGGCTCCCTGAGCTTTCCTATTCCAGAAAGAATGAATGCCTGGATGGCCAGGATTTAGGGGGTGAGGATTGTGGGTAAAGTGAGGGCTTCTCTGATATGTGTCCTAGCAAATGCAAGGTAAGGTACAGAGTAGGAACAGGCTAAGAGAGGTGTCCAGTAATACAGGATGTGTTAAATGAATTATAGAGCGTCCACACAGGGCATACGATATAGTCATTCGAAATCATGTTTTTCAAAGGACTTCTAATGTTACTGGAAAGAGTTCACTCTCTAACGTTAAGTGGAAAAAAGAAAGCAGGATATGATTTAGTTAATTATATGAACACACTAAAAGACGGAGGGGGAAATATGATGAAACGCTAATAGTGGTTTCCTCAGAGGATGGGGGTTTTATAGAAGAGCTGAACTTTTTTTCTCCTTTAGACTTTTCAGTATTTCCTGAAGTTTCTCAGGAAATCACCCCCTGACCAGTTTTAAAGGGCGCGTTTCCCCCTTGTTGGAGGAGCTTTCACCAACAACTCACCAGCCCCTCTTAGAAAGGAGCTCAGAGCAGCATCTGCCCCAGCAGGTCTGCACTGGGGTTTGGACCCTTGCAAGGAGGGTTCTCGCTCCTCAGGACACACTCACGAATTGTCGTCCCTGAGACTGTCGTCTTCTTCCGGCTCTTCCTCCTCTGCCTCACTACCCTGACTACTGTACACTGCTGACTTCAGAGTGGAGGGGATTTCCTGAAAATATCTGTTGACAATGACTTCCTCAGCATCCTCGTTCTCTCTGTTCATCCAGAATCTCTCCCACCGGCTGTAGATAGTAAATGGTTGTTCACAATCACGACGCCTAGAACTACACTAAGGCTATAATTTCAAAACCTGTCAAGGAGCCCCGGAGCCCTGCCCGGAAGAGGACAGCAACCAGGTACACCGGGCATCCTGCTTCTCATGAATTAAAAATGGTACCCTGAAGCCACAAAGTCATCTGTGGCCACAAAAATCAGACAGCAGGAACTCTGGGGTAGGCTAATGGCCTTTGAAGGCATTAGACATGCGTGGTACAGCCCTGCGCTAGATAAAATTATACAGGAAGAAGCACAATAATCTGGTGTAGGAAAGGCAGTGGAATTAAACAACCTTCTAAATCAAGCAGGCACCACCTGTAAAGTGACATTGGGCTGGTAAACAATTAAGTCCTTTAATTTACCTTCACAGGACTCTGTGGGAGATACTGATGGTTTAATATTACAGGATTATACTAATAGCAGATAAAGCTATTAGTCCACCCTCCAAGTCACATCGGCATAGAAAGGAAAGTGTGTGTAAGGTTGGAGAAGGTGGATGCCAATTGTTTGTGGAACTACAGGATTTGGGGACATTTGAGACTTAATTTAGACTTTTGGCAAGGGCAGCAAAAAAGGCTCATGAAAAAGCTATTTATTATTGGTTGGACACATGTGCTGCCCAACTTGGAGGGAAGAACTGAAAAAGGGAAAGACCAAAATAAAGCCACCGCAAAGAGGTGAGCTATTAATTCATAAGGAAATTGTCCTTCTATGTCGCACGTGCACACACACACACACACACACACACACACACATTTTGAGCTGGCCTAGATAACTCATCTGCTTAGCTAAATCTCTGGGATTCATTCCAAAATACAAGATGGGCTCTTAAAAAATTCCATTCCAATGGAATAGGTTCCAAAACAAATCAGTCAAGTGGGGTGAGAAGCCTCTGAATGCGTGAGGACCTCAGGGGGAGAGAAAGAACTCAGCTTGCTGAGCAAGGAAGGCCTTTTCTGTAGTAGTGTTTGCCCTAGAAGGAGGACAGCTGTAAGAGCACCTTGAAGGGTTCCAGCAGATGGACCATATGGGGGAGAGGGAGCCCCCTGGCCGCTCAATCTTCACTTTCTCCTCGCCGTTTTTGTTCCGTATGCTGATGACACCATTGAACATCCCCAGAGCCAGGTACTGACCATCATTTGTCCAGCTGTTCACACACCCAGCAAAGGGCACGGGGAGAGAGAAAGGAACACACAGAAGGTCAAACCGTGAACATGATGCCTTGGTTGATTATAGAGTCTGATGCGGCAGCAATGGCTTGGCCCATGTTGGTCCTGATGTGAAAAATCAGAGGACCAAACTTAAAATCCCATGTATTTCTGGGATCAACAGGTAGATGTGAAGGCAGTAGCACCTTTTTCTGAGCTCCCGCAGCTCTCTGCACAGACCTCCCCAACAACCCTTAGCTTGTACCTGCATTGCTGCTGGGCCAGCCTCTATTCCCCACTTGCCATTTCCACCTCCTCCCACTTCAGCAGCACCTTAAGAACAAAATCTGTGTCATGGTGTATTCCCAGCACCTAGAACAGGTGCTCAGCATATGATGAATGAAAGAAAGGTTACGCTCAGAAGCTGAACAGCAAGAATAGCTGTGCTGCATGCTTTACACTCATTAGTTTGTGTGCATTTCTCAACAGCCCTATCAAGTCAGTATTTTTATCCAGTATTGTCAGATGAGGAGGCTCCAGCTCAGAGAGATTTTATAAATTTCCTAAGGTCACAGAGCCTGTCAGGATTTGAATCCAGGATTTGAATCCAGGTCTAGCATCAAAGCCCGGGCTTTCTCCAGGACACATGCTGCCTGGAAGGGACAACCTCGCATCTCCAGAGAGGACAGCTGCAGGCTGAGGAGGTTTGTAGCTAGATAACTGCATGAAAGCGCTTTATAGTTCTCTTTTGCTTGATGATCGAATGCAGGCACAAATCCCTCTCACTGAGGAGACCAGAGAAGAAGAAGAGAGGAAACATGGGGGCCCAAACCAACGAGTTCACACAAGACCTTCTCTACTGTGTGAATGAACTGCATTTTGAGAGAATGTGTAGAAGAGGAGGAACACAGAGCCCACCTTCAGAGCTGCCCCTCACTCACCTGCAGCAGGTGATCTTGCTGCTGGATTTGTGCTTGGAGACAGACTTCTGTTCTGGAGACCACAAGCCTTCAACGCAAAATAATATTAAAAAAAGACAGATTGGTTGGAATACTACTCAGCAATAAAAGGGAACAAACTATTGACACGCAGAGGGTCTCCAGGGCTTTACGGCTGAGTGAAAAAGGCCAGTCTCGAAAGGTCACATACTGTAGGATTCCATTTTATAAATTCTTAAAATGACAAAATTAGATAGAAATGGAGAACAGATTAATGGTTACCAGGTACCAGGCATTAGGGATAACAGGAGGGGGACGTGAAGATAAGGAGTATCTCTGTAGTGATGGTAATCAACATAGGTGAGGAAAGGACAGAACTATACACACAGAATGTGCCAGACCAGCTTCCGGATTTTGTTTGGGTTTTCTGTTTTGTTTTTTTTTTTGAGGATTTTTGTAAGAGTTTATTTGAGCCAAACTGCCACAGATGCTAGGGAGCAGATCTCAAATGCTCCCCCCAGTATTGATATTATTCAATAGTTATACATGATGTATCCATGGGGAAAACTGGAGGAGGGGTGCACGAAACCCCTCTAGTATCTTTGCAACTTTCTGTGCATCGATAATTTTTTCAAAAGAAAAAGAAAAAAAAAAAAAGGAAGCCAGATTGGTGAATTTCAAGCCAATTTTTCAGGGGTTTTACTCAAAAAAATGGCAGTTTCACTGTAAACAGCTATTACATGGCAACCAGAGCACAACTTAGCATTCAAAGTACTGTATGATACTTTCTGGAAGTCCAGTTTCCTCTCCCAGGCCTCACCAACAGCACGTGACCTCATCTAGGCTGGGCCTTGTCCATGGCACACTGGTCACCTTTGGCTGGCTCCCTCCTGCCCCCAGAGGTGCTGGCTCAGAGCCCCACAACAGGTGTACGTCCAGGCAATATAAGCAAATTCTACTCTTTGCCTGAGCCATGAAGCATGATAAAGAAGGTAAACACAGTGCAAAAATATATTTATACAGCAAGGTACAACATCAAATTATTTCCCCCCTTCTCCCTGGTCCAGAATGCCTCCCCCAAACCTCTCCACCTGTGCACATATTATCTATGCTCCACGGAGCCTGCCCGAGCCTCTAGCTGGAAGAAAACCCTCCCTCCTGGGCCTCCCTCAGCAGTGCTTACCAGCAGGTTCAACATGCAGTCGTGTGGCCCCGGTTCCACTACTTATTCGCTAGCTGACCTCCAGCAAGTCACTGAACCGCTCACTCTAAGCCCCAGTTCTTTTTCATCAGTGGAGTGAGACTGAGAATAATATCCTGACCTCAGGGGTTGTCATAGAGCTCACACAGGAATTAATTTTTAACGCTTAGCCCAGAGCCTAGCACACTGCGAACATTTAACAACTATTACTATTACTTAATATTGTATTTTTACAAATTCTACCTCCCCTGCCCTCGACCACAAGCTCTTTGAGGGCAGGGATTCTATTTAGTCATGTAAGCCCAAAAGCATCATATAGACTCACATGGAAAAAATGCAATGACTGACCGTCCCTTCCCCTTTCATTTGAACAATGTACTCTCAAATACATTCTCCCTTTTGAACCTGAGAACTCTATCAATGAGACAGATGGGTGGGAACGTGTTCATCTACACAAGGAAACTGACATTAACAGGGATTAGGTCTCTGACGCCTTGATAATGGCTGTTGTACCCACCATCTCTTAGCAAGGAAAACAGAACTGATGAGCTGAAAACCAGAATTGACCTTGAACGGAGATAACCTACAAACCTCTGCCCACTCTCCCTCCCTGCCTTGACGGACATTACACTGACCCCTCCTCTGTGCCAGGACCATGCCAGTGCCATGTGTGGGGCCAGGGTGAATGCCTCAGGGCATTCAACCCCTCAGGGAGGAAGCCACAGCCCCACACCAGGAGTAATGGGGACACACTGCACAAAAAGCACAGGGGAAATGGTGAAGAATTTCACACATATACAGATGCTGAGGGGTATGAAGTGTCCCAACTGAACTGTCCCTGCCAGGGTGAGGCGGGAAAGGCTTCCCAGAGGTGGCAACACTTATGCCTGTGCTCTCCCATCCTTCTTGCCACTTCCCTTCCTGGGGGCCTTTCTTGCTGTCTCCCAGATTCCTTACCAGACTCAACGTCATCATTCACTCTCTTTGTTTCTACACAGTTTAAAGAATAACTGTCAGCTTCCCGCCTCCCTCAGCCATTGAAGAGAGAGAAGTAGCATTAACTCTCTCAGGATGAAACCACCACATTCTGGATGGATTTCAGCATACATTGCCCAGATTTGCAGTTCTTCCAGGACAAGACATCAGGAATCGGAACCTACCAAAGTCATTGGAGGAACAAGATGCAAGCTGGTGGGTAACAGGGTTGTAGGAGACACACTGGATCGAATCATTGTGCCTGGGAAGTAAACAATTGTAGATTATTGTGCAGCAAACCACAAACGTTTCGGTGGCTACGACTGGAGATTTTAATGATAAGCCCACAGCCTCTCTGACTACACACCACAGGCTCTTATGTAAGTGACCAGCAAAAAGCACAGGGATTAATTATCTTTCCCCTGGATTGTCCCTCACCCATCACTTTCATCTCTTAAACTTGACCCACCCATCCGCCTGGCCTAGCTTAAGAGCCACGCCTCCAAGACGAGTGTGCCGAATGCCTCTGGTTTGGGAGATAATAATGATGTAAAGCGCTTAGTCTAGTGCCAGCTGCATAGGAAATGCTTTATTTAATGGCTGTTACTCTTATTGTTTTGTGGAGGCCTGGCAATACAGGATGGAGGTGCAATGAAGATACTACAGTCAAGATCTGAAAACAGGGCAAATCCCTAGACAACAACGAACGCTGAGTGAGTCATATACCACACATGGCATCTCAGCCTCAGTTTTACTCCTTCACTTCTGGGTAACACCTTACTAACAACTTCATCCATCTATTCATTCATTCATTCATTCATTCATTCATTCAAAAGTTGTTTGTTCATTTGTATACTCATGTTCATAACAGCATTATTCTAAATAGCCAAAAGGCAACCCAAGTGTCCACTGAAGACAGACAAATGGATAAAGAAAACGTGGTCTACACATACACTAGAATATTATTCAGCTTAAAAAAAAAAGAAAATTCTGACACATGCTATAACATGAAGGAACTGGGAGGACATTATGGTAAGTAAAATAAACCAGTCACAAAAGGACAAAACCTGTATGATTCCACTTATATGAGTATGAGATCTCTAGAGAAGTCAAATCCATAGGGACAGAAAGTAGGATGGTGGTTGTCAGGGGCTGGGGGAGGGGGAATGGGAGTTGTTGTTCAACGGGTATGGAGTGTTAGTTTTGCAGGATGAAAAGAGTCCTGGAGATTGGTCGTGCAACAATATGAATACACTTAACACTACTGAACTGTACACTTAAAAATGGTGAAGATGGTATATTTTATGTGATGTGTATTTTACCACAATTAAAAAGAAAAGAAAATCATTCGCTGAGTACCAACTACGGGCCAGGCATTGTACCAGGGACACAGGGTGAGCAAAAACAGGGGCAGTGTCCGCCCTCCTGGAGCTTACAGGATCATGGGAGACATCAATCACCAGAATAAAGGTAAAACTGTAACTATGAGAAATGCCATTGAGGAGACCTGCTTAGGTCCAGAGGGGCAGGAAAGGCGGCACAGAAACATGTGAGCCCGCGAGCTGCAGGGTGAAGAGGATTAACTAAGGAGGAGGACCAGGGAGGACCAGGGAAGAACATGAGCAGAACCTGTGCAGTGAGAGAAGCCTGGGGCACACCACGCCTAAGTTTCCAGCCGTTGCCAATGGAGAGACGTGAGGCCGTTCCCTGAGATGGGGACAGTGGGTAGAATCTGCGGTGTCAGAGTCACTACACTGGGTGACAGGAAAACGCCTCGCCCAGTGCTGGCCAAGCTAGTCGTGCTCAAGGAATGCTCCTTCCCTTATTCATTGCCCACCCGTCCTATACCCGCCACAGCCCCTCAGAACTTAATGGCAAGTTCAATCGCAGAGAAAAAAGTTCTTCCTTGTATCTTTACTAAGGGGGCTTTTGCTACAGTCGTTCAATAAGATATGCACCAAACCAATAATATTGTACACCTAAATGGTTACTTACGTGTACTTCAGAATGCCTTCCAATTTTGACGTCCAAATAATAACGCTTTTGTCAGCTGATCCAGAAGCAAAGCGCTTGCCTAAAAGTATTTTTAAAAAGAAAATTTTCACATTTGTTTTAAACCAGCATTTTCCAGAGTTCTTATCAGTACTGGGAAGCAGTACTTTAGAGTCAGGAAGTTCGGGTTCAAATCCTGGTCTGTCTGGCATTGAGTGAACAAAGATGTATTGAGTGCTTACTATCTGCTAGGAATCATGTTCTGTGCTAAGGATCAAATAGTGATTAAAGCACACATAATCCCTACCTTCATAGAGTTTAGTGTAATGGGAAAAGTTGAGTGTTAAATTAATCCAATACAAATACAATATGGTAATAAAAGAAGTGGGGCCTATGAAAGAGAATAACTGATGGTCCTAATTTAAATGAGGCAAGGCTTCTCTGAGGATGAGATCCTTCAGTCGAGACCTAAAGGTTGAGCAAAGCTTATCAAACCTGAGGTGCGAAGAGAGGAGAGTCATCCACATGGATAGAACACATGTGCAAAGGCCCTGAGGCAGGAAAAGCCTGGAATGTCTAAGGGGCGGATAGGCAGTCATGGGACACCAAGAACAAGAGGTGAGGTGGGTGGGGGAGGGATCTCTAGGGGTCTCAGGGCCATAGTTGAGATCTTGTTCTTTATCCCCAAAAAAGGCTTTAAGCAAAAGAGTGACAGATGAGATTTCATTTTCACAGCTACTTGAGCTTAGGAAAGAATGGAGAGAGGCAACGTATAAGGAGAAATTACTTACTAATTACATGATTACAAGTTTGCAAGTGCTTAGAAGTGGAGCAAGGTATCATGGCAGCAAACAGGGAGCCTTCACCTACTCCAGTAAGAGATGATGATTAATTAGTAAGCACAGGATAGATTCTGTACACTTTATGTTAAAGATTTTTAGACTTTATTCTTAAGGCAAGTGGAAGTTGACCTTGGGCAAGTCACTGTTCTCTGAGCCTCAATGTCTTCACCTGAAACATAAACGGATAATAATACCTTCCTTAAAGACTCTTTGTGGGGGTCAACTCAGATAATATCTGTAACACACCTTGAACAGTGGCTGAAACAGTAGACACTAGGGTGATAGCCGTATGACATTGCTGCAAATACTAAATCAATAGAAGCTGCTTTCATAGGTTATTATGTGTCACTCCTCTCCCATCCTGGCAGGCAGCAGGTGATGAAGAGTGTGGGCCATGGGCTCAGCCTGAGCTGGAATTCCCAATGATGTCACTTACCAGCTGCAGGACCCTGAACAAGCTACTGAATGTCTCTGTTTCATTTCCTCATTTGACAAAATGGATATAACAATAGTATTTACCTCATAGTTGTTGTGAAGATGAAATGAGATTAAAGGGTTTAGGGAAGTGCCTGGATGAGAATCAATTCTAAAAATAATTAGCTATTATTATTACTATTATTTCTTCATATTATCCTGTATTGTTTTTCTTGAACAACAACAAAAAAAAAAAAACAGTTCTTACATACCTTTGTACCATGGCTACTCATTAAATACTTATTAAAACTTAAGAGAAAAATCAGAAACAAGCAGAATTAAAGAGCGAAACTGGGATTCAGTGTATCTCCATTTCCAGAGCCAAGGGGAAAAGGCCAGCTGAGAGGAATTATAAGACTTCTTAACCACTATATAAGTGTCATGAAGAAGCAGCATGATACACTAGAAAGAACAAGGGCTCTGTGGTCGGAAGACCTAGGTTGGGCCCAGCTCTGACCTCAGTCACCTGTAATTGCTCCAAGCCTGTTTTCTCATCTGTGAGAGGAGCTGAGAATCCTTTTCCTGTCTGCTTCACAGTGCTATTGGGAAGATCAGATGAGATGATGTGTGCGACAGGATCCTGCAAATTGCAGACAAATGCCACTAGTGGCAGGTCACACCCTGATATCCTCAAGGGCCTTAATGGTGTTCCAGGCCAAAGAGCCCCAATGCTTATAAATTCCAGAGGTCTACCGGTCTCCCCACAGCATTACTCTGAACTTGAACTCAAACACACATATGAAAAAACCAACAAACAACCCCAAGACTGTGGCATAGCACACCTGACTATGAGGCAAGAAATTAGTGCTGTCTTTGCCACTAACTTGCTCCATGGCCTTAGCCAGTCATTTGACTTTTCTATGTCTTTATGTAGGTCTAAAATGAAGACACTGGGCTAGATCAGACTAAAACTTGTGCGTATACATGAAGTATGTGTATTTTTCTAGAAAGTGGTCCATAGCTTTCATCAGATCCACAGAGAGGTCCATCATCCAAAAGAAGTTAAAAACCTGGAGGCTGAATAATTTCCAAGGTTCGTTTAAGCACTATAACACTCTGATTCTGTGACATCTCAGCAGTGCTCACAGAATGTTATCTTTAATATTAACCACCTCAAACTCACAGAGCTTTTGGGGTTGGAACTTGGATCCATCTCATTCCAAAGCCTGTGTTCTTCCCACCAATCCCACGCTGTGGGTAACATGGGTTTATATTTAACTCTCAATATCAACTTCATCACCTATTGTCTGACCACTACCTCCCCTCTTTCTCACCCGACCTGATGCCCCAACTCCAATAATCCTTCAACCCCACCAGAACCTACCACCTGTCCACTCCCCCCTCAGTCCTCAGCTGACAGTTCAAGATCAGTGTATACAATCACTCCTGTGCATACATCCTCTGTGCCCTTGCCCTCTTACTTCATCTTCAGAGGTGCCTGCAAATGCACCACTCCGGTTAAATCCAACTCTCCATCTCCTCCACTCTTGCATCTATGCAGCTCAAAGTGGTGGAGAAAAAGACACAACCACATGAGCTGATCTCACTTTTAATTCATGATCACCAGCTTCAAGTGGGCCCTTCGTGTCACTGGCGATCTCACCATCCCTCCCGGGTCCATTCACTCAGCCACACTCTCCTAAGCGGTGATTTTACAGTTTTTCCTTTCTCAACTCTCTTACGTCTCCTTCCCATCCTCACTCTCAGTTGATGTTGCTTCCTATTTCATTGAAAGAATGGAAGAGAATTTCCATTAAATTCCTACCACCACATGCCCCTACCTGCCAGCACCTGCAGTGACATCCTCTACCTTCCCACTATGCCCCACCCATGCCCTAGATCCCATCTCTTCTTGCCCACTTGACAACTCTGTTCTGGCAGTTCTCTCCCCTCTTACAGCGTCAACTTATCTCAAATTCAACATGTCCAGACTTGAATTCCTGATCTCCTGCTTTAAGTTTGTCAACCGTCAGCCTTCCCCATCTCAGTGGAGGGCAACTCCGTCCTCGCAGTCTCTCACATCCAAAACCTTGGAGTCACCTGACTCCTTTCTTCATAGCCCCACATCCAACATGTCAAGCAATCCTACTGGCTCCACCTTCAAACTGTACCTAGAATCTGAGCAATTCTCACCACTTCCTCTGCTCCCAGAGGTCTGAGCCCCCATCACCAGTGTTATAAAACTTGCCTGGATAGGACTTCCTCACTCATCTCCCTGCCCCAATCCTCTCTCCTTGCAAGCTGTTTCCAACACAGCTAGAGGGAGCATTTAAAAATACAACTCAAATCAGATCTCTCCTCTGCTCAGAACTCTTCAGTGGTTCCCCATTTCACTGAAAATCAAAGCCAAAGTCCATCTGACGGCCAACATGATCTGGCCACCCCATGCCTGTTACCTCTCCACCCTCATCCCCTACTGCTCCCCGATTCTCTGCCCCAGCCCCGGGAAGGCACACTCCCTCCTGAGAGCCTTTGCCATGGCCCCTCCCTCTGCAAGGAGCGCTCTTCCTCCAGAAGCCCACCATCGGAATCTCGCTGCCTCCCCAACTTCAAGTCTTTGCTCACCGTCTCTAGCTCAATAAGCCACCCTCACTACCCTATTCAATACTGTAACACAATGCCCTGCCCCACCCAACACACTCAATCCCCCTTATTCTACCCTAGTTTTTCTTCCTCCTTAACGTTTATAATCCTCCAGTATATTGTTTTATTTATTTATTTACTGTGTTTATTGTATATCATTCCTCATATTCTCTCCTCCCCTCTCCCACCCATAAGGGCAGGGACCTTTGTCTGTTTTGTTCTCTAAAGCATCTGAAGCAGCTAGAACAGTGCTTGACACATAGATGGCCCTCAGTAAAAACTTGTTGAATTGAATGATTGAAGTCCAAGAGACTTAATTATCTTCTGAACCCGTAAATTGTACTTTAGCTTACTAAAAACAATTAAAGAGTGCCTAAGGAGAAAAACGAAAATCTCTGAGGCCAGCCATGACAGAGACTGTAAACCCAGAGCAGCCTCTTACCGTCCTTCGCATATGCCACACAATACACGGTGTCTTTGTGTCCCTTTAGGGGCTGAAGTAAGGTGCCATCAGAGGTGTCATAAACCTGGCAAAAAAAAGGGGCAAAAGTACAGATTATCCACATGGCATTCATTAGTTAGAATTCCTACAGGTTATTGATGCTATTTTTGTTTTAATAACAAAACATTTGTCAGTATTCTAAATGTGTATCAAATGAAAACTACACTAAGAAACCAGAAAGAATGTGACTTAAAAGTTGGGAAACCCAAGAAATAGAGGTCCCAATGCTATGCATTTTATAACCAGGAACATACCATTAATCCTTGAGAAACGAAAGTTCACTCTGTGGAACTTCTCTACAAATGTCCCTTATTCTTATGTGAACTTGGATCTATTACCAAATCAGCCAGGCCCTCCCAAGTAAAGCCAGCACATAGAAAGAGCCATCTACAACATGGTTACATTTTAGAACTAGCTCTGCCCCTAATACCAGCATCACAGAGGCTGTTTCATATTTGCTACCAAGAGTTAGAAAGTCACAAACCTGAACTCTGGGTTTGCAAATCGAAAGGAGTGTCATAAAACCCAGCTGTAATGTGGATTTAGGATATTTTACAGCTGTGTAATACCTGTAAATATGCGGAGATTTAAAAAAAAACACCATCTGAGAAATCAAGGCAAACCCCTCCAAAAACGGTTAGTGTTGGAGAGAATAACCTATGGGAGAAAAAAATACTAAAAGGATTTGGACTGTTTACCCTGGAGAGAAGAGTCTGCAGAACAATTTAACCATGGCTTTAAGACTATGTAGTTACCATACAGAGAATGGAGATCAGTCAATCTGCATATCTAGAGGCAACAGAGCAAGAGGAAGTTGACTTAAGCAGGAGGAAGGAGAGATCATACAAAGGTTTTTAGGTCACACATAAAGAGTTCTCTGAAAAATTACTTTTATACACTGGGATAGGTTCCAAACGGAGCTTACAGTCTTTGAAAATATGAAAAATAGGACAGCATCCATATGGAATTGTTTAGGTAGGCCAGTGCCTAAAAGTTGGGGTCAGGCTATCTGGCTTCTCATGGAGGGAGCCCCATTCAATCCTATTGCTTGAATTTTCCAGGAGGAAAAATATGTGAACTGACACCAGCCCAGTTTCAAAGGCATTTTGATGAATTGTTTTCAACCTTTTATGGGTGTCTCAAAGTAAAAAGGGAAAGATTAATGACTCCAAAGGAGGTATTGTTCACAGGTTCCTATCTGATAGACAGTTTACTTACCTGTTTTAAATAGCCCATTTCCTTCCCTATTAAAAAGTAATGACTGGTTTTTCCGCCCTTGCCTTTTTTATCTCAAAAAAAGGGTCAAATTTCAGAGTACTTACATGAGGGAGAGGGGAAAAAAAGCACTTAAAAAGGAAACTCAGACAAAATCCTACCAGTAATCTGTTTCCTGCAGCCAAAATCAGTTGGGTTCCATCAGGCTTAAAAGCGAGGTCATATATACTAAACAGGAGACAAGACAAGACAAAAGGACAATTAGGAACCAAAATGATGAAGTCTGCTAATGGCCAGAAAAACAAACTTTACTTCCATTATAAAACGCTGCTTGTGTATGAGAGGGAAAAATAATGGCTAAGAATTGCATTTGATTGCAAACTCCATTCAACCACCACACCTTGGCAGCCCATTCAATTACGATCCACTGGGCAGTTAGCTCCATGTCCCAGTTTCCACTTGTCTAGAAGCCAGATGCCAGATATGATTCAAAGGGTCAAGAGTGGAGGGCACTTATTCTTCTAATAATACCGCAAAGGTTAGACAACCTGAGAGAATTTGCATAAACTTGTATTATCTCATTTGATCTTACGATAACATAAAGCAGTAAGCAAGCCAGGCACTACGGGCCCATTTTTATCAATGAAGAAACTAAAGTACAGAGGAAGGTCATGTGTCTGCTGTCACACAGCTGGTTGATGGAGAAGCTGGAACAAGGGTGACGGTTAACACCCTTTCCAGTTGGGCATCCCACTTGATAGAAGTAAACACAGACCTTGAGTTCCTCAGTTTCCTCACTGTTATGTGGGACCAGACCTGGCCTTCCTGCTTCTCAGGCTTTCTTTCTCTGAGTCTGGGGGAAATGTGTGTGGTCTATTTCATACTTTGAGGAGAAGTGGGGAGATGGGGCCAGAATAGCTGACCTCCCTGACTGAGCTTTCGTCCTCACCTACAAAACAAGGATAGAGAACTGTGACACCCGTGGGTTGTACGACATTATATTTTGGAGGGGATCTGCGCCTGTCTTCTATAGTCATCCTTAGACTATGTGGCTCCGTTCCTGCCTTGTATATACCTGAGCTCATCAAAGTGGGTCCTGTGTGGCCTCTTCTTCATAATGATCATTTTGGGTTGAATTATCAGAAAATCATTTCTGAGTGTTTCATTTGGGCCAAGCCGTAAACTGTCTTTCTCTCAGATGTGAAAATTCATTTTCTCTGAAGTTCTTGAAATTTGCCTTTCTGAAGTATAACATAATGTCTGATTTACCCCAAGCTAAATTCTTATTGTACTTAAAACCTGTACAATTCAATTTAGCTCTGAATTGTATAATCTTCTATATTTTACACTGTTTCAGATACTATCTTGTGCCTTTAATAATAGTCATACGTAATTTAAGGGCAATGACTCGGTTTTAGACAGCTGTGGGCCCACATGCATGGCCCTGCCCTAGAAACATAATGAATAGTCAACAAATGGGCAAATTGTATCTTGAACCCCTCAGACTTT
Organism: Rhinolophus sinicus; assembly: GCF_036562045.2. NCBI lineage: Eukaryota > Metazoa > Chordata > Mammalia > Chiroptera > Rhinolophidae > Rhinolophus > Rhinolophus sinicus. The sequence goes on from NC_133759.1 coordinate 40,960,177, forward strand.
AATTACATCATGAGATCACAGAAACTCAGAAATGGAAAAACCCTAAACCTTGTCATATAGTCTTAATTCCCCCACCAGGGCGGGAATTCCTTATAGATAGCCACCCAGCCTCTGCCTGAACACTGGCTGGAGAGCTCACCCACCTACAGGAGTCTATTGTGCTGTAGGATGGCTCTCTCTCCCACCCTGCTCCCTTTTATGAAAAAGATACATCATCAAATGCCACTGCGGAGAGGCAGAGGATGAGCCCTGCAAACTGTCCTCTGCCAACCCTATGCCCACCCCATTGTAAACTGAAGTCCCAAGGTGCCTCTCTAAACCCTGCACAATCTGACCCAGCCCCATTTACTTGCTTTGGTATCTTAGGCAAATTATGCCATTTTGGTAAATCTCAGTTTCTTCATCTGTTAAAGAGGTAATAATTCCAACCTCATAGATTACTGTGGAGGTTAAACAAGGTAACACATGTAAACACAGTCTGGCCTGCAGCAAGCACTCAGTCAATGCTAGCGGGTGTGAATAGAGGGTTATAGCAGATCATGGTCTGAGTGGAGTAAGGTGGGCTAGCCAAAGAAGGCATCATGGTAAAGAACCTGGAGCAGTGCTTTTAAGGGGGAAAATGAGGGAGTTCAGAGAATTAAGAGCATTTGGGGAGGGCCTCTGGCTATGAAAATGGAGTTTTCAGCTGAACTGAAAAGCATAAATCTAAACATTAGCAATAGGGGGTGGAGGTAAGTAGGACTAACTAGTTAAGTTCACAATTTGATGGGGAAGATAACTGGGAGTCACTCTAGGTTTATGAGAAGTAGAGTAACGGATCACAGCAGCAGGACTCAAAAAGAGAATCCTGCTGGCTGGGAAGGTCAGACTAGAAGCAGAAGACCAGACTGGCTGGTTTGGTTGTAGAGCAGAAATCTTTGATATTTGGAATTTTTTTTAGTTCTACTATCTATTTCTTAGATTTTTTTGTTTTGTTTTGTTTTGTCTCATTCTGAGCTATCAGCTGGCATGTATGGTTGCCATCAGGATTGCTGGTCTACAGAACCCCTACTGCCCCTATTCGAATAGGTTGTTTCAAACCTACAATGGGCCCCAAACTAAATAACCAATCTTCATTCATCATTCATTCACCAATCAATTCATTATATCTATCCATCTATCTATTCATCAAATCACAACAACCATTGATTTGACTAGGCACTGGTATAATCTGGAAATCAATAAAACACAGCCATTGCCTTTAAGGGGTTTATAGACTTCTGGGATAAACAGATTCAAAAATAACTCTTACACTAGACAGATTCTAAATACCACAAGGGAGGGATGAACAAAATTCTATGCTAGGGGTTGAAAACTGGGAGCAAATCAGTCTGTATTTGGCCAGCAAATGCTTTGTTTGACCCACATGGTGTTTTATTTTATTTTAAGATTAGGTTTCAACATTTAAAAATTAGGACATTTCACATAAAAACCCAGTTTCCTAGTGACTGGTGAAAATAGGAAGTTCTGAACACACTCAACCAAATTCCTGCAGGGTGGTAATTGGCAGGATCTGAGCCGCCGCTGCCCTTTTAGGCAAAGCATGAGCTCTCTAGTTTGCCACACTCTTTGCCACTCCTTTTACTCCCTGATATCAAAGCCAAATGTTTGGATGCCAGTTATCATCAGCTTGTGCTGTGGGGGTACTTTAATACTAGCGTTAAAAGAAAAGTAAAAAGGAATTTTTAAAAACTTCAACCTCTATTTAAAGTATAAGTGATACGCTATGTGTTTCAAGAAAAGTGGGGTGCAGAATAAAAGAATACTCCTACGGAAAACAGACAATTCCTTGTGTTCAAGATGCAAATAAACATTTCCCATTTATGTTGCCTGCCTGACTCCTGCAGGCATTTGAGTTTGCAGCCTCTGTAATACACAGAAAAATTAATGTAGTGGCTAAAAGCATGAGCTTTGGAGTGAGAAAGACCTGAGCTTGAAAGTTGGCTTTGAGCCAGCACTGACTCACTGTGTGACCTTGGCAAATTACTTACCCTCTCTGTGCCTTAGTTTCCTCATATATAAAATAGAGGTAATTATCGTACCTACCTCAGAGGGCTGTTGCAAGATGACAATAAAAGATATAAAGTTCTTAGCCAATGCCTGGCACATAGTGCTAGTTATTACTAGTGCAGAGCACAAAGGAGTGAGTAGCCATCTCCAACGGGAGCCTTACAGGATGTTTAGGATTTCAATGTGAGGAGATGAGGAAAGAAGGCATACTTTCTTTACACAGAAAGGTCTAAGAAAAACAGAGAGGGAATGGCAAATATCCTGTTCCAAAACAGAGGCTTCACAATGAAGCTGAAAAGATCACCTAGGAAGATTTTGAAAGTCAGGCTGAGGAGAACTATCCATTAAGTCAGTGTTTTCCCAAATGTATCGTCGTGTGATGGATTTAGGTGATAAAAATGGAATAGGACATTAAATAACATTGAATCATAAGGGGAGAAACCTTCTAGTTAAGTATGGGAGAACATCTCAGTTTGATCTATTCGTCCCAAGCACCTCTCTGACCTACTTGCTAAATCTCCAGTTCCAGAGACAGCAGACCTCAAGCTAGCAACAGTATCTAGCTACAACTTACTAACACTGTTTTGTTTCTCCTTGCTTTAAATTTTACAGTTATCTTATTATAGCAAGTGATATTGATTTTTAAATATGGAGCGATACTTTCCTTGTAAAATCATATGTAAGCAAAAATAAGGAAGACGGTTTAGAGAAAAACGTCAAGTAAATAAGAGTATGGGTAATATGTGGATGTGGTGAAAATTGTGAAGTTGGAGAAACATTGCTGCGAGTGTAAAATGAGCCCAGGATGGATTATAAGGAAGTGACAAGACCAGATTGTGATTATGTGTAAAACCGCCTCGCCAGGCCACTACCTCACGAATGGTACATCCCTTTGCTCCCTCTCCAAGCATCAGTTTCTCCAGCCGCAAAGGGGTGGGAGGGCGACCTTGCAGTAGCCCAGACCCAGGGTTCAGTGCCCTCAGCCTAGGCCGCAGGCCCGTTGCCCTTGGCAACCACAGGAGTTCAAGCAATGGCTCCCGCCATCCCCGCCGGAGCTCTGCCTCCCGCTCCTCCCGAACCGCCCGCTCCTCACCACTGCTCGGCTTTATCTCTCCACGTCAACACGACCCTCATCGCGGCTTCCCTCACGCTTCGGGCCCCTCCTTCCCGTCTCAGCGGCAGAGCCCTCTCGGTGAGCCACTTTGGCTACCTCCGCTACCCCTGGCAACGCACATGCGCAGTGAGCTAGCGCCAGGCAGAGTTTCGAGTGCGCATGTCTAAAAGCGAGAGCTAGTAAAGGAGCAAAAAGCGAAGATGGAACGGGAGCCTAGAAGGCGTCTACGAAACTGGGGCTTGCGCGATTGGTCGGAACGGGCGGGGGACGGTGCGTATTCCTCAACAAATGACTTGATTGGCTGAGCTGTGGCTGAATGGGCGGCCGGAAGCAGCTGTGGAGTCTGGCCGACTTTCACTGCCCTCGGTTTTGGGTATCGGCCTGGCCCTCTGAAAAAAAGTTTTCCCATTTTACTCTGTTCCCCACCCAGGGCGTTGCACCCTGTCGGCCCTTTGGTGCAGGCGGAGCCCGCTTGAGGAGCACGCCTGGGATGGAGAGTCCGAGCCGGGGGAACTGTGGAGCCTCCCCCTTGGTCACCTTCAGTGAACGCCTAATCCCAGACCAGCCATGTGACCGCCGGCAAGTTATCCCTTTTCGGGCCTCACTTGCACCACTTGTAAAATGGGAGCGGGGGAATAGAAGGAGGGTGGGCCTTTCTAACCTAGGGTCGACAGAGATCTCGAGGCTCAAGGGTTAGTTACTACCGTAGGAGTTAAGGCTTGAGCTCAGGTACTATTCCGGTGAGGTCAGACCTGGGTGCTCCCGACTTCCTTACCCTAAATGACGAAGGAGCTGGGAGGTGGTGCAAGGAGAGGTCTGCTTGGATTGGAGAATTTTAGGAAGACCTTGGAGGAGCTGTCATGTTTCGCAGCCAGGGGCGTCCCCAAAATGGGTCCCATAAGTATAACAGGAAGCTACAGTCATGTACTGAGTACTTCTATATGTGCGATCTGGGGCTAAAATGAGTTACTTTTCTTCCAAGATGTAATCCACAGATCTACGTTAAAAAAGGTATTACCTCCTTTCTACAGATGAAGAAAGGAGACTTGGAGAGGTTAAGTAACTTGCTCTTGGACACATAGCGAGTAAATAACAGAGCTGGGATTGAACCAAATCTGTAGACTGTAAAGCTGGTGATGTTTTCAGCAGGTTTCAGTTTCCTTATCTCTAAAATTGTGAACTATATAATTTCTCAAGATCCACTGAGCTCCACAAAATTCTTTAACCCCAAATTACATCAGAAGACCTTGATTCTAATTCTAGTTAGTCACTAATTCTTAATTCGTTTCCTATTTGTAGAAAAGAAGTTGGGTTGGACATCTTTATAGGCCCATCCAAGTTTTCAAATGTGTGATTTAGTGATTAGCACACACTCTACTGAAGTTTTTAAATGATAGCACAGGGGGAGAAGTATTAGACCAAGATGTAGTAGACGTGGGTTCTGCTATCAGCTCTGCAAGTAACTTAATCTTCCGGTCACTCAATTTTATCAATAAAATTGGAGTAATCTTTCTCTTAACCATGAGGATCACAAAGGAAAGAGATTTGAAAATTCTGTGTCAGAAATTATTTACCTTTTGGAGGGTAACAACATTTGATGAAAGTGATGGACATTCTCCCCCAGAAAAATGCACACGTATATAAAATTTTGACCTCACTTATTTGGGGAAGAGGAGGATACCTCACTGACTCCTTTAAGCCGTTCTGTTGATTCCCAGGTTAAGAGTTCATATTTTTAAACTTATGCCAAGTGTCTCGAGAAATCTTTATGCTAGCCCTATCCAGTAATTAATTTTAAAAAAGTTTTCTAGCAAATAGCTTGAGCTTTTCATTGTGCAAAGATTTCCAACTCTTTTCAACCCATGTTGGAGGACAGGAAGATATTGGAGGGCAGGAAGATACTCCCATAACATAAGACTGGTCCATAGTGATTTTAATCTCTCCCATAATCGAAATAGTCCATGTGGTTCCTGCTCTGTCATGGGTTAAAATTGAATTAGCAGAAGAAAACCAAATTTAAATGAGCTAATCACCTGAACTTTGTTTTTTCAGTGAGGAAGTTGCTACTCTGGGATCAGAAAGAGCAGAAGATGAGAAACAAATGGTGATAAAAAGCAGCAGCGAGTGTAATCCCCTGCTACAAGAACCCATTGCTTCTGCTCAGTTTGGCGAAATGACAGAATGCCATAAGTCTGTCCCATGTGGATGGGAAAGAGTTGTGAAGCAAAGATTATCTGGAAAAACAGCAGGAAAATATGAAGTATATTTTATCAGGTGAGCACGCGAGGTGGTAAAGATAGTGCAGCCAAATAATTTTGTCTAGACAGATAATGGAAAAGCATAGCAGGTATCTGACGTTTTTATATTTTTACCATAAAACAATTATTGATTTATTCCTTCTGTGTCCCTGGTTAGTTTTATTAAGTGATTTAGGGACAACGACGTACATTTTCTCCTGTGAATGGTTAATGTAAGGTTGCTCTTAAGTTATATTTGTAAAATTATTTTATACTAGAATATTCTTCCTCATAAAGGAAACTATTTAAAAGTACCATTTTATTGCTGTTTTTATTTTGAATGACAAATGCCATTGGCGACATTTCGAAATTATTAATTTAAAATCTGAAATGTGGTCCAGTTCTTTTTAAAAATCACTTTTATTTACTAGCAATAATTTTCCTTTAATATTATTTTCTAGCCCACAAGGACTGAAATTCAGATCCAAAAGTTCACTTGCTAATTATCTTCACAAAAATGAAGAGACTTCTCTTAAGCCAGAAGATTTTGATTTTACTGTACTTTCTAAAAGGGGCATCAAGTCAAGATATAAAGACTGTAGCATGGCAGCTGTGACATCCCAACTGCAAAACGAAAGTAGCATTTCAAACCGGACAAGAAGCAAATGTAAAAAAGATGTGTTTCCTCTGGCAAGTGGAAGTTTGGAATTGCAAGGTAGTAGAGGACTATCTAACTTTACTTCCATTCATTTGCTTTTGAAAGAAGGTGAGAGTGTTAATAATGCTGACTCCAGAAATACAAGAAAGTCCAAAGGAAAGAAGACTATTTTGAAAGGAATTCAAATTAAGAAAAATAAAACTGAGTGCCAGAAAAGTCTTCCAGATTCTGCTCGAAGTACTAGGAAAAGAGCATCTGTGTATAATAAGGCAGATACTGAAAGTGAACCTGTTGCACAAGAAAGTCAGCTTGATAAAACTGTCTGTGTTTCTGATGCCAAAGCAAGCAACAAGACCAGTGAAGAAAAGAGACTTACAAAAGAAAAATCATTGAGTTCAGGATCAAATTTTAACTTTGCACAAATAACTTCTGGCTTCACAAACAAATTACATTCGACCAAAGAAGCAGAACACAACAAGTCTGAGGATAACTTTTTAGAATCTGAGGAAATAACAAAAGTAGAAGTTGGGGAAAGGAAGGAACATTTGCATACTGACAGTTTAAAATGTGGCTCTGAAGTGGAAAACAACTGCTCACAAACTGAAAAAGACTCTACTTCTGTGAACATATGTCAAGGTATTCAGTGCAATTAAAATGCTATTAAACATGTGATTAGGAGTTTATACTCCCAGATACTATATTACATATCTGTACTTGGTTAGGATGTGGGAGTAGAACGAAGAAATACGGCCAAATGTCGGATACATTCTGCCACAGCTGGGGTAGTATCTTGTCTAACCGATCTTCAAGTCCCTTCCTGTGGCAGAGAAGACATCAGCTGGCTACTGCCTTAATGCCCCCAGCAAAGGAGAATTGTGCCATTAACAGCTGCTACCATCTTTCCCTGGTGTAGCAGCCAGGACTCTTCCTCAGCAGTGCTTTCCCTTCTTCCCATCTTCTTTTCAACCAATAATCTTATAACTAGGAAAAATGAAAAGGCTTCCCTTGTGAAAAGGTTTGGGGAAGACTCCTTTTATACATAAACTGGTTGAGAATTGTCAGTGTCTTTTCTCTGCACCCCTCTTGTTACTTATTACTGATGTGCAACTTCCCATTTGATTTTGTATATATCACAGTCAATTTTATATTCTGTTATAATAATGTGATGCTTCTCTAAACTGCTTTAGAGCTCTAAATAATTCAAAACTGTACTCACATAGTTCATCTATTATTTGTAATATGCTCTTAATACAGAATTCAGAGCTGAGCAGTTTTGCCTTTATAATACCGCAGTGAATAAGAGATAAAAAGGAGACCTGAGCAGCTTGGTATTAGTTATTCATCATGCCATTATGATATAATGAATATAACTCCTTGAAAGAACAATATTAATTTTATTTAAAGTCCTGTGGGGAGATAGCCTGGACAAATTGGTGGAGCAGGAGTTAGACTTGATTCCTGCCCTCAATCCCACTCATGATTTTTTCTTTTCTGTACCTGGAATTTCTCCACCTTTAACAGAAGGTGGCCATATATACCTAGGAACTGTGTAAGGATTCAAGTCTGTCTTCTAAAGACTTTGAGTTTCTTAAAGCTTTCAGGCTTATGTAGATTTATTGCTAGTATAATAGGCAAATTAAATATTAAAAACATCCTTTTGCAACTACAATGGACATATCTATTCATCCTATACCTAAAAGAAGTCAAGTTCTCAACATAAAATGAAGTATCCTTAGGTTAATAGATATCCAATGGAATAGGAAAGACTCCCATTGGCTTAAGTAGAAATCACCAAGTAAATTGAGCTTCAGCCTCCCAGTAATAAAGGTGGCTAGTGAGTAATTATTTATAGGAACCCACAGAAAAAATTATCAGCGCAGTTTCTGTTGTTCTAACTTTTTTTACTTTCTACTAGGCTGTACCTATTCAATCTAGAATAGCAAAAAATGCTACACTAATTATCTGGAGACCGGGATACTTGTCCCAGACTGCACTCACCCACTATTGAGTTGGGATGGTTGCTTAATTTCTAAACCTTAGTTTGTTCATTGATAAAATAGAGGTAATAACCCTCACTAGTGCTGTTTTTCATATCAAGTATATTGTAAAATAAAATGAGAAGTGAAAAAGATGGCTTCACGCTATGCAAATGTAAGGTATTAACTGACGTTCAAGTTTAAAGGGTGTGGCTAGAGTGTCTAATATGATGATTTGGGGAAGCCTGATAATTCTGGTCAGTCTGTGAAATTAACTGAGCTTCCCAGGCGATAGTGGTCTCAGGCGTTCCAAGTTCCAAATCTTACAGTTTTCTGCAGGTTCTGTTTTGTCTATATCCCTTTTTTTTTTTTTTTTTGGTAAGTATAAAAATGTTCATTGCATAAATTTTGGAAAATATAGAAAATTAAGAAAAGAAAAAATTACCATTCAGCAACAACCATTATGCCATTTCAGTTTATTTTATTCTAATCTCTGTATTTTATATATATATATTTTTTCCTTTTTTTATTAAATTAGGATCATATGTAGAATATTGCTTTTTTCTTTTCCTTTTTTATTTTTTTTTTTGTTTATTTTATTTTTTTTAAAGAATTTTATTGGTGAAAGGGAACAGGACTTTCTTGGGGAACAGTGTGTACTTCCAGGACTTTTTTCCAAGTCAAGTTGTTGTCCTTTCAATCTTAGTTGTGGAGGGTGCCGTTCAGCTTCAAGTTGTTGTCCTTTCAGTCTTAGTTGTGGAGGGCGCAGCTCAGCTCCAGGTCCAGTTGCCATTCTAGTTGCAGGGGGCACAGCCCACCATCCCTTGCGGGACTTGAGGAGTTGAACCGGCAACCTTGTGGCTGAGAGCCCACTGGCCCATGTGGGAATCGAACCGGCAGCCTTCGGAGTTAGCAGCACAGAGCTCCAACCTCCTGAGCCACCGGGCCGCCTGAATATTGCTTTTTTCACCTGGACGTTAGTGATATGGGAAAATCTTCATGATATAGTCTCAAAAATATTTTAATGACAACACTGTACAAATGTGTCATAATTTAAAATATTCCATTTTTCCAATTTTTCAATACTATGAACTCTGAACATAAATCATAAAGAACTAGAGTAACAGAGTGGTTAAATGCCTGGACTCAGTCAGGAGCCAGACTACCTGGATTTGAATTTCAGCTCTGATACTTACCTAGCCTTGGGTAGGTACCATAGCCTTTCCATTCCTCAATTTCCTTATCTGTAAAGTGGGGTAAAATAGTACTTAGGTCATTTGTGGGATTAAATTGGTTAATTTTGATAAAGTGCTTAGCATAGTGCCTGGTACATACTAAATGCTTTGTAATAGTAATATTATTATTATTATTAGCATCCTTGAATATTTCTTTAGGCTAAACCATAGATTCTATAAACAATGTTCACTCTTCCTTTTCAGAAGACACCATTCCACGAACACAAATAGAAAAAAGGAAAACAAGCCTATATTTTTCCAGCAAATACAACAAAGAAGGTATCCCTGTCCCAATCAGAAAATCAGATTTTAAATCTATTTCAGAAGTCCAACTCTGATGCAGTATGTTTGTTTAGCTCTTAGCCCCCCACGACGCAAAGCCTTTAAGAAGTGGACACCTCCTCGGTCACCTTTTAATCTTGTCCAAGAAACACTTTTTCATGATCCTTGGAAGCTCCTCATCGCGACTATATTTCTCAATCGGACCGCAGGTTTGTGGATTATTTTAATTGTTGCCTTAGTAGAGACAGTGTGATTAGGAGAAAGAGCATTGAGTTAATTAGGAAGCCTGGTTCGAGTTTTCTTTTCAGTGTGTGGCTCAGGTAAAGGCTTCCCCTTGGCCCCTTTCAGCCTTCACACTCTTCACCCATGAGAAAGTTAAACTAGATGACATTTAATAGCCTTTGTAGCACTAAGGAGCAGATTTTCATTTATTTTCTACTTCCAAATTAGTTTTGGTCATCAATAAAAATCAGTTACATAACATCCCTCCATCCTCAGTCATATATAAAATCGTTTTTTCATTAAATGCTTTTTTTAATGTCATTCCACCTTGTCTTCTGTATGCTTTTACATTAGTTGTTCGATGACCTGATTATTTAAAAACTAATATGCAGGGCCAGGTTTCAGCATTATCTGGACTGTTAACCAAATAGGTTAATGGTGTTGGATTTTTGCTCAGAAAGTGGTTGTTGGTTCAGGTAATGGCTTCTTATCAGTGGTTTTAAAAGGGAAAAAAAAAAAAGCTCTGTAAGACATTTCTAGATGAGGATGTACCTGAACCTAAATCAGCCCATGTAGAGGCTTATCATCACATAGTTATCTTTACTTCCCAGGCAAAATGGCAATCCCTGTGCTTTGGGAGTTTCTGGAGAAGTATCCTTCAGCTGAGGTAGCAAGAACTGCAGACTGGAGAGATGTGTCAGAACTTCTTAAACCTCTTGGTCTCTACGAACTTCGAGCGAAAACCATTATCAGGTTCTCAGGTACTTTCCCATATACCCAAAGGACAAACTATAAATATAAATGGTACCTATTGAAGATAGCCACACCTTAAACTTTAATGTCCTTGGATGCTATATTAATAGAGGTCATTCAGCTCAAGCACCGAAGGCAGTTATAAACAGTCCACTTGCCCCAAACCATAGTCTCCCATCGACCCAGGCAGTAAATCTGCCCAGCACTGGATCAGGCCATGTGGGCATAATTAGAGGAAGAAGTCAGTGAAGCAGAAAGCCCAGTCAACCTCAGCATATTACCTCCGTCTAGTTAGCACAAAACAATGTCAGTAAGTGGCAGATGAGAAGTTCAGACAGAGGTGCCTCAGGAATTCAGAAGAAAGAGCAATCACAAGTGGGGTTGTTAGGAAAGATTCTTTCCTGTCCCTTCTGGCTGTTCTCTCCATCCAGCTTCCCATCACCACACATTTGGGGAAAGTGTCTTCCTAGAGGCTGGCCTAACGTGGGCTGTTGTATTTTCAGATGAATATCTGACGAAGCAGTGGAAATATCCAATTGAGCTTCACGGGATTGGCAAATATGGCAATGACTCCTACCGAATTTTTTGCATCAATGAGTGGAAGCAGGTGAGGACCACTTGCAGCCACAACATCTCCAGCACATTTTGGCTCTGAGAAAGAATAAGTCCACTGTTATGACTAGAACTATTTCTTGGACACATGTGCTACTATAGTCACAGACAATTTTGTTCCAAGCTGTCAGGACAGCGGGTGGCATGGGGTTATTGGCAGCAGGGAAAGGATCCATGAACACTCCCAAGTCCATAAAGATTCTTTGATGGGACCTCTGACCTTCAGCAGTTGTCAATTGGCCCTGTCATTCCCATTCATGTGCTGCCTCTAAGTCTGATGTGGTTTCTTCCTGTCACAATCTTACTAGTTTTCAAAAGTGTACCACTGAAGGAAAGCAGGCAAGTTTGAGCTTGGAATGCATACTTGTTGGGTATCTCCTCGTGGTCTCAGACTATTTTTGTGGTAACTAGGTCCTACTTCAGCTTTCAGCCCCCTATTCTACTGAATTTGCCCAGCACACAGGCATCTGGGTGGTAGCCTGGCAGCTGGTGGGCACTGCCAGGTAGCCTGGTCCACTGCCTTCTTAGTCTGTGACTGCCCTAAAACATTTAGCTAGTAGATCTGGCCAAGCCCGTCCCTGTTCCACCATTTATTGTGACCTGAACAATACATTGAACTCTCAGGGTCTATAATCTCCTACTGGAAAATGGCATATATATTAATACTTAATCATGTTATCACCAGTTAATGCCCGGGTTCTAGTGAAGATCAGTAATAAATTGGAAAGTACTTTATAAACTATAAAGGATTACCTTAATGTATGGTATAATTTTAAACATTTCTGAATCCCATTAGGTTAAAGGTTATAATTTCCAGGTATATTATAATAATATACTATTCTCTTACCATCTTTTTTAAAAGCCAATTTAAAAAATGTATTTCTGACTAACTTACATAAGGCCTCTGTCTCCTTATTTCTTCCAGGTACACCCTGAAGACCATAAGTTAAATAAATATCATGACTGGCTTTGGGAAAATCACGAAAAATTAAGTCTGTCTTAAAACTCTGAAGTTTCCAAACTTGTTTTTTATATATAGCTTTGCACTTTGATTCTTCAGATCTCCATTTAAGCCAACCAACTACTTTTCCAATTGTACAGATTTTAATCAGCCCTACTAGAAACCTAATTACGTTTTCTTAATGCGTGTGCTACTAGTAGATCTTTGCTGCTGAACATTCTATAACATGTTCTGAGATTTTTAAAACAAAATAGTATTTGACAACAATCCTAAAACTGCATATGAATTTTCTAGTAGTGAAATGTGATTTGAAGGTGAAAAAAACTTTTCTAAACTATCAGCAATACAAAGCAAATTTCTGTCAACCTTGTTTGAGGAAAGATTAGACTTTCTGTTCTCTTTCTATAAAAATGGTATACAATTGTTATATAGAGAAGCAATCAAAGAGTTTGCAGCCAAACATGTAAAAATATATTACAGTGGTATTAGGCTGTTAATTAAAAAAATATGTTTACTAAAAAGAGCTAACCCTCGAAGAAAGATATCTTTTGTCATCATGTATTGGCTTTTAGTAATTGGAGATTCGTATCCATTTGATAACTTAATGTGAATACCTGCCTGCAGCTCTGTTTCAGAGTATCGGCATCTGGCTCGTGCATGTTACTTTGATTCCTTTATGAAAATTCAAGCATTTACCCATCTCTCATCTTCCAGCTGGAGGACAGGGCCTTTTAAGTGTTATAGCATTTTTAATACAGACTTATAATGTTACAGCTCAAATACTGAAACATTTGCTGTAGAAAAAACTCACCAAACCAAAAAAATCCTAATTAAGTCTCGAAGACCGAGCCCCATTTTAAGGTATATAAGTTGAAAATTAAATGGATTGAATAAATGAAAAATAAAGAATTTGTTAGGGAAACTACCTTTGTGGTCGGGTGGTGTGTGAACAGAATCAGAATGCAGTGTGCTGCACGTTAGTTGGTTGTTTCCATTTTAGTGAGCAAGTTTGTTTTTAGAGAGGGATGGATATTGACCAGAGAACGGGAAACTAGCCACACATACCACCAAGGCAAACATCTACTTTATAACTTCCCATCACATTTTTATTTAGCAAACATCAAAGTAGCATTCACTAAGTGCAAAGCTCGGTGCTGGGGGAGTGGCACAAAGATAAAAGGCTCTGTAGAGACCCTCACGGGGTCTAAAAGAATAAAGGCCTCTGAAGCACTGGGCCACAGCTGGGGTTAGAGGGTAGTGCAAACTCACCAAGCTTAGGGCATGGAGTGTCACTGGGTGGCGGGCCTGCTATCAAATCGCCTCCCCCAGCATCTCCATCAGGGGTGCCACAGCCAGGCCTGGCTTTTCCCCTTTGCTGCAGGTGAGGTTGCCTGACTTCTGTACCTGCTTCCTCATCTCATTAGAGTGGGATAGTGGTGCCTACCTTGCAGGGTATTATGATTATTAAGTTAATACAGGTAAGTGCTTAAATGTAGCCTTACTTACAGAAGTGCTACATTAGTGTGGCCCTTTTGGATGGTCTGAGTGTCTACCTCAGGTTGTGGAGAGGGTCACAAAGATAATGTATTTCAGTAAAGGTGGTACCTTACACAGAGTAAGCACTCAAGTGTTTGGGGTTTTTTAAAACATTGAGATAAAATTCATAACCATTTTTAAAGTATACAATTCATTGGTTTTTAGCACATTCATTATATTATGCAACCATCCTCATTCCAAAACATTTCCATGTCCCCCCAAAACAAACCCTGTACCTGTTAGTTGTCAAACCCAATGGTCCCACCACTACCCCCAAACCCCCTCCAGCTTTGGCAACCACTAATCTGCTTTCTGTGTCTGTAGATTTGCCTATTCTGGGCATTTCTTATAAATGGAATCATATAACATGTGGCCCTTTGTGTGTGATTTCTTTCACCTAGCACAATTTTTTCAAGGTTCATCCATGTTGCAGCATAAATCTATACTACATTCCTTTTTATGACCAAACAATATTCCATTGTATGGATAGGCCACATTTTGTTTATCCATGCATTAGTTGATGGACATTTCAAATGTTTATTAACACTCCACTTATAACATTCTGTAGTTCCAAACTGTGGCATGCTGTTTTACATGGGCAAAGCACAAGGGAAACACTTCCTCTGTATGGCCGGGACTCACTTGGGTACCTATAACCCCTCTAGAGGACGCAGGGCCTGTTCTTTGGATGAGAACACTGAGATGGCAAACTAGAGACGTGCTGAAGATCCCAGTTTACTGGAAAACCAGGTATTTCTTACTCCAGATTCAGAGGCCACTGGGTTAAGAAATGCTGCCATTACGCCAAGCCAGGAACTCGGCGTCGCTACGGTTTCCTTAAGCCCCTCCCAGGACGGGTGAAAGGAATCTAATCCGCAGGCGCTCAGTCCGGGGCAAACCCGGTCCCCGCTGGCCTCCCACACGTGGCGGCGCTCAGCCAATCAGCACGGGGTGTCCGTAGTCCTGGTAACAGGCTATTTCTACACTCTGCGAATGTCAACTCTCTCGCAAAGCTTAGAATACTGTTTTTCAGATATCTCCACACACCCCTGCCAGCAAGCAAGAAGACACGGGCGCGCACACGGCACACACGCACACACACACACCAGTGCCACGACCATGGATTATTCCTATGAAACGTGCGAGGCTCTGTACCTGTCACTGCTTGGTAAGCTCCCAGGAAACAGCACCACCTCCAGGAAGCCCTCTGCCCCATGTAGACGCTTGCAAGTGGGATGAGAGCAGGGATTCGGGCAGATAGCTCATTGTGAGGTCTCCCCTCTGGGTGAGGGGTTGCCGGGGAGTCGGGGGCGGGTCGTGCACAGTTTTCAGATTTCCACGTGCGGACTGGAGGAGCAGCCCAAGTTGCCTTGGCTTGGAACCAGATGCCCCACCCGTGTGCCTGAGAAAGGGATCCAGGCCCTCTGGCTCGCCAAATTTCTCCACCGGACATTAATGTCAGTACTGAAGAAGAGGCATGGAGAAGACCACCAGTCTTCAAACTTTTGGTAATAGCCTGCTGTGGGACAAGTCCTTGGCAAAGCACTGCAACACCAGAGGTGAAGGACAGACAGATAAATGGATAATTACAGAGTAAGGCGTGAATACTGGGTTCAGGGGTGACATCCAGGAGTAAGAGGTCTGCTACATACAGAAGATGGGGAGGAACAGTTCCGAGGTCCTGGAAGAGAGCTTTACATTGGGGCTTAAATTAAGAATACAAGTAGTTCTCCAAGCCAATGCTTTTCTCGGAGGAAAGGCATTCCAGGCCGAGAGAACAGCATGCACAGAGACATGGTGTCTTCAGGAAACCGCTACCCGTAGTAGTTTGCATGTTGCTGGAGATGACAGGCGACGGGGGCCAGAAGGGATAAGATCATGAAAGATCTTTTGAGCCAGGAGATGGAGAAGTCCCCGGGAATGACAGGATTGGATTGGGAGCATCAGCAAATGCAGACTGAATTGACAGACTGTTGGGAGTGGGAGATACTGGGGGTGAGGTAGAGGTGTCAGGCTAGAGGGGACTGACTGCAGGGACTTGGGGGCTGATCAGATGGGGAACATGCACGGAGCAATAAAAGATAATGTTCAGGTTGTTAGGGTGACCAGGTAGGTGGAGGTGCCTTTCACAGACATAGAGAACTGACCGGGAGGACCAGAGTAGGTGGGGACAGGGTCATAGAGACAAGTTTAGTCTTAGTTAGGTGAGTTGGGGATCCTTGTAGGCCATCCAAGTGGAGATGTGTTAGGAGCAACTGTGCAGAAAATTGCAACTAATTCCAAGTTACAAATATTGGTATGGGTGTCCTCAGCACATGGAGGGCCTAGAAACATGAGAGTGGAGGAGACTGAAAGAAAGAAGAGAGCCCAGGTGTAAGCCTGGGGGGCACCAACCTTTAAGGTACACCAGGGGGGCCCAAGAACAAGAGGCCAGAGAGGTGAGATGGAATTTAGGGAGAGATTTAAAACAGAGCCAAAGGAAAAGGGGATCAGATGGAGCACATGGGAGGAGTTGGGAAGGCTACAGGGCACGGGGATGCCTGAGCTGAGTCTGGAAGGATCAGTACGGAATAATCAGGTGACGCAGGGGCGAGAGAAAAGCATTCCAGAGGGAAGAAACAGCATGGTTTGTGGGGCGCAGGGAGGGAGGACAGAGGAACCACAGTCAGATACAGTTTGGGGACAAATACAAGGTGAGGCGGAGCGAACAAGAGAAGGAGAAACCAGAGGGGCTGACAGGGCTGGATGGGACAGGTGGGGTCAGGTTCAGGACTTTATTCTGCAGGCAGTTGGCAGCAAAATGAAAGGGTTTTTAAACAGGGGAGTTTTGTTTTTAGAAGGAAAATGATGGTGACAATATTTTTAATAATGATGGTGTATCCCTTCTGAATTTTAGAAACACCCCCATATATGTTATTCATTTGATCTTCGTAACAGCATCAGCTAGAGCAGAGTTTGTATCATTTTAGATATGAAAGAATTGAGATTCAGCAGGATTTGGTGACGGCCTGGATAATGGCTACGAGCAGAGCGCCGGGGCCAGGCAAACCAGAGTTCAGGTCCCAGCACAGCTACCAATCAACCATGAGACCTTGGGCCTCCCTGGGCCTTAGTGTCCTTATCTATAAAATGGATATAATTCCAGAGCCACCTGTTAGGTCTGTTCATCTGTCATTCATTCATTTACCAGATACTTACTGAGCTCCCACCATATGTCAGCACTGTGGAGGTGCGGCGGCTCCAGCAGAGAACGAGAGAGATGAGGTCTCGGTTCACAGTCTATTGAAAACAATAAACGTCAACCAAGTAATTACTCCAGGGGTTTCAAATACAAATGTCTGCCTGAACCAGGCACTTAATGAATGAACTGAGCTGCATGTGAGACAACAGGGAATGGTGGGGAAGGTGGCAAGCTGGAGAGGGCATGCCCCAGCCTAAAGTAACTCAAACTGGAAATTTTTAAGCAACATGTCAAACAAAACAGGACCCCAAGCCTCATTCAGCCTGTGGGCTGCCAGTTTGCAACCCTTCATTGACATACTTGGGATAAGTGGTCTGAAGGAAAAGTATATTCATAGGTTGTGTTATGCAAAGAGAACATGAGGATATAACAGAACCTGGGAGCTGGAGAGGTAACAGTTAGTCTGAGCTCTAGAGGATGAGGAGCGAGGAAGGGATGGGTGCGGAGGGGAGCCTTTCTGGCAGAGCAAGCAGCATGTGCGATAAGGACGGGGCTTGGATCATTCGGGGACCATTCAGAGAGATCAAGGCCTCTGGGACATAGTAAAGGAAGTCAGGCAAGTGATGAGGTGGGAAAGGTTGGCAGAGGGGGGTCACGGGGCTTTATTTTGAGGGCTATCAAGAGTGATGGAAGGGTTTAAAGATAGGTGGAAGGTGAGTATACATAAAAAAAAAATAACGG
Organism: Rhinolophus sinicus; assembly: GCF_036562045.2. NCBI lineage: Eukaryota > Metazoa > Chordata > Mammalia > Chiroptera > Rhinolophidae > Rhinolophus > Rhinolophus sinicus. The sequence continues at coordinate 40,977,734 of NC_133759.1, forward strand.
CACACTTACTATGAACAAAGCAACTCTAAAATGGACTGCTTCTAGACATCTCCACCACTCAGTAAGGTGGGTGCCACCATTATCCCTGTTTTACACATGAATAAACGGAGACACAGAGAACGTAAGTGACTTGCCCAGGATCGTGCAGCCAGCAAGCGGGAGGGCCAGGACCCAGACTGGAGCACCTGACTCCAAAGCCTGCGCTCTGAACAGCGCTTTGCTGCCTCAGGTGATCGGAGCAGATCAAAATGGCATTTTTAAAAGATCACTCATCACCAGTAAGGAGTACTGGGGGCGTGGGGGGCGGGGGTGGGGGGTGATAGGTACAGTGCGAGGAGAATCTGAGATGAAATGAGAGAAAACACATAAAGCCTGCAGCGTAGAGTGGGAGGGCCCAGTCACGTTACATGCCATTATCTGCATCATCACAGGGAGGTAGTGACCACGTCTGGCCTAGAACCCAGGTGCCCAGATACCCAGCCTGCTGCCTAAGCCTTTTTCCTTCCTGACGCCTTTCGTCTCTTGCTGAAAGAAACTCACCATTTAGCCCCCTCCCCCCAAGGGCTCTGCCAGGCGAAGACTTCAGATGACAGTGAAAATGGCAGCAGGGACCCCGTCTTCAATCCCGAACTGGTCATCGCCCACTGCTTCAAGCAGTTCAAGCAGGACTTCCACCTGCCTCGAAGCCGTCGGAGGATCATCACCTTGCCTCAAAAGGCGGATCCGGAGCGCGTCAGGCCCACGCCCCAACCCCAGGCTCCCCCACAGCCCAGCCCCAGCTGCAAAGGCCTGGCAGCCGGGGACATCCACGAGCAGCCAGAGGACACGAGGACCTGGCTGAGCCGGAGGTTGAAGTTTCGGCAGGACCTGGAGTCATTTGGCAACACAGAGAGGTGGCTGCAGAACAAGTCCAGCCTCACGCCTTCAGAGGCCAAGATCTTACACAGGATCCACGCGGAGCGTGCGGCCCAGGTGGTGGCCCACCTGCCTGCGACCAGACCAACCAAAGTGAGCAGCTCCATTTGCCAGATGAAGACACTGAGGGGGGTAGCGGCAGGGTGGGGCCTGTTCACCCCATTTCACAGAGGAGCAAACAGAAGTTCCGAAAGGGAGGTATATTAGTTACCTATTGCTGGGTAACCAGTACCCCAAAATAACTTAAGGCAGCAAGCCTTACTATCTCACTGTTTCTGAGAGTCAGGAATCTGGGAGGAGCTTAGCTGGGTGGCTCTGGCTCAGGGTCTTACATCTTTAAGATGTGGCCCAGGCCACAGACATCTAAAGGTTTGACTGAAGCTATATCAAGGTAAGGGAGTGTTAATTCTAAATATTCCCATTCACCTGGAATTGGAGGAGTAGGAATTGGACAGGTAGAGAAAGAAGGAAAGGTGTTCAGGCAGAAGGCCCAGCAGGAGCAAAGGCTGGGAGGTGGGAGGAGTGGGGAGCCGTGTCTGGCTCCAGGCAGGGCGTGTAATTTGGTGCACTGAGAGCCCAGTGGGATTATAATACTGACTCGTTTGACAGGAGAGGTGTGGATAAGGAGGAAATTGTAGGTCTCCTATTGTCCAACCCTCTTGTTTCTGATGGGAAACGGAGGCTCAGAGAAGCAGTCTCCCAGGCGTTCTGTGGCAGAATACAGTTGCCCCGCGGTTGCCTGAATCCAATGTTCTTTGCACTCCATCTTGTTGTCTGTTTAGAGCTGCTTAGCCGCTCACTCCCATTTCTCTCTAACTCTGGGGGTCACATGCCATTGGCTTGTCTCCCCTGAACTCGCCACTCTGCCCCGCTCTGTTGCCTCTTTTAGAAGAAAAACCTTCGACCCTCCCGCCGACTGGTGCCCCAGCTCCGACTGCCCAAGCCCTCTGCCCTGTCAGCCTTGTACTCCTACTTGTGCAGCCACAAGATCAAGGTCCTGGAGATATTTAACAAGGCCAACCTGGGTGAGAACCATAGGATGTCCAGGGAGGAGTTCATTATGGCTCTGAGGGGGGTAAGTGCCTCCCTACTCCCCAAGGCTGGCCTGAGGGGGGAGGGTGTCTAGGCACCCTCTGCTGTGGCCCCCACCTGAGGTCCTGGACCAACTGAAAAGGAGGCTCGGGGATCTCAAAGTATCAGCTTTATCACTTGTAAAGCCAGATTGGAAAATGTGCCTTAACCTGTGGCCACATCAGACCCCTAAAACCTCCCCTGCACCAGTCTGATCTTGAAAGTCCCTTCCTGAGTGGAACATCTGCAGAGCTACCCCTATAACTAGCCAGCTGCCTAGGGAATCACTAACTGTCTTGCCCATCAGACCCCAGAACTGAGCACAGAGATGGCTGGGCCTTCAGTCCTGCCTCTGGTACCTTCTAGAGCTGCAGCTGTCACTGGCATATGAATCACATAGAGGTCTTGTGAAAATGCAGCTCAGTCCTTCTGGGCAGGGCCCAAAATGCTGTGTTCTAACCAGCTCCATGGTACTGGTCCACGGACCACCCTTTCACTGGCTATTCTAAATGTAAATTAATTATAAATAAAAAAAATAAAAAATCCAGTTCCTTTGTCACACCAGCCACATTTCGAGTCCTCCCTCAGTAGTCACACGTGATGAGTAGTTCCTTTATTGGACCACACAGATGGAGAACATTTCCATCATTGCAAAAGTTCTATTGGTCTTGCAAGAGTCTGCTAACTAAGGCCCAGGAGCCAAATCCAGCCTGCTTTTGTAAAGTCTTATTGGACCACAGCCACACTCATTCATTTGTGGGTTGTCATGGCTGCTTTCATGCTACAACGGCAGAGTTGAATAGTTATGACAGAGACCATATGGCTCATGGAGCCAAAAACATTTACTATGTGGCCCTTTATAGAAAAAGTTTGCTGACCTGTGGTCTGAACGAATTAAGCTTTTATATACTTTGAATATAAGATACCTTATAAAATAACTCTAGGAAGCTGACTGTCACACCTCTTATGGTTTTAAATCATCACCAGTTTTCACACCATCGTTTTATGATATGTACTTCTCTGAACAACGTATCAAAGCATTAAAAACAACAAAAAGATAAATGGTCTTCAATCATCATAACCAAGAAGATAAAACATTAAATCCTCTCACACCTGGAGAGGTCTGATCTTCTTTAAGAAAAGCTCAGTAACAATGACTGCAGTCTAAAGAAGCTGAAGAACAAAATTATATTTCCTTTAAAACTTTTCTTCTTGAATATTCGATATTACTGGCAAGCATTTCGAGATCTCCTTCAAAGTTGCTCAGTCCTTAAAAGAGTAACAAGTATCATATTTCTAATCCTATTTTCCTTCAGTTAAGGAAAGCTTATGTGTCCCTCGTGGGTAAGGATGACAGAAATGTGAAATCCCTCTTCATAGCCAATATGGGAAAGCTGGCATTAGGATTGGTATGAAGTGGGGTGGGAGCCCAGAGAAAGAGGTAACAGACTCGGCAAAGATGGTGGCATATCTAGACAGAGTTTTGAAGGAGGGATAGGAGTTTCTCAGGCGTAGAATGGGAAACATCTGAGCAAAGGCAGAGGGTGAGAAAGTGCAGGATGTACTTAGGGCCCAAGAAAGGGTTCTGAGCTCCTGTGGCAGGGACCTTGGGTGTGAGCTGGGAGTGGCTGTGGATAAAACCAGACTGGGAGGTGGGGCTAGGCTGGCAGGCCTTGGTTGTCCTGGCAGGATGTTTGGATTGGAGCCTGCCTGCCTTGGGGGCTGTTCTTCTCTCCTCAGGTAGGAGTCCCTCTGGGGAACCAGGAAGTAGAGGACATTGTGATTTATCTCAGCTCTCTGGGGAAGTACAATAGCATCACCATGGATAACCTGGCCAGCACCTACAAGCAATGGTCTTTGGCCCAGCAGAAAAGGCTACTACCAACTACAAGAGAGTGTACGTATCTGTGCCCACCCCCATGCCTCCACTTCCCCTTCCTCAGAGCAAGTGTGGTACAGGCAGCCTTGGCTCGCTTCCTGAGTGTGTTCTCCAACTTTGGCTTACTGTAGGTGGGCCAAGCCTCTGGAATTTCCAGGCCCAGAGATTAATAAGGAGTAGATATCCTCTTGAGTACCCAGCTATCGTGTCCATTCAAAGATGGATGAGGCCTAGCTCTTATCCTTAAAGGAGGATTCTCAAAGGGTGGTTTCAGCCCACCAGAGCCCACCTGATAAGCTGAGCACTGGCCCAAATGCCAAGCCTTTCCATTTGTATGTGAGTTCAAGGCCTTCTTACGATTAATCTATACCTTACTGATGAAAAAATTAACTAAAATTCAGAAACCAGCATTAGCACATGTTTAGAGTTTCCTGGAAAGTCTACTTTGGTATGCTACTATCGGGTATTAGCAGGGCTGCTGTGAACAGTTGTACAGGTTGCACAGAGGTCAAGTTCCATTTGCTAAGCGGTGGTGCTTCGGTAGCCACATATGTCCTGATGAAGCACAGAGACAAATTAGAAATGTGCTCGCCATAGCTCTGGATCTGAATTTACTCTTCAATACAAGGGTGCATCATGATTCTTTATAGTTTAGTTGTTGTGAAAAAAAAAAAAAAAGTATTGAACAACTGCAGATAACATTAAAGCCCTCCTTTAACTACCACCCACCATTCCAAAGCCCTCCCCAAATGCAACCACATCTTCCTTTTTCTAAATGAAGCAAATCTTGCTTTGCTTGGCAGGAATTTAAGTTCCAGCATCCTTGGGGGTGAGGCGCTCCTCGTCCTCCCTGGGGTCCTGTAAGAACCCTGGAGGGTAGAGGAAGGGTTTCCTTACACAGGCAAACATCTGGGGCGTGGCCTCTGGAGTTCCCAGCGCACAGAGTTGGGTACTCAGCGGCCTCACTCGTGGGCTCTTTTAAAAGGAGGCAGCGGGCAGCTCCCTTAGGGCATCCACTCCTCAGTTCCCCCAGCTTCACTCACAGCCGCAGGCAGATTTCCGACCTCTGGTCTCCACAGCCGCCGGGCAGAGGCAGCCTCACTCCCAGGCAGGGCCTCCAGGGGGCCCGAGCGCCCCCTCAGTCTCCGCCGGCATGTCACCACCCCCACAGTAGTAATCTCCCGCACGACCAGCACATCCTCGGGGGAGCCTTTTTGGGGGCCCTTTCATTGTAAGTTACCGAAGCTCATGGTGATCCATGTAGTTGGCTGTAAGTCATTTCCAGAATGACCACAGTGCACTGCGATGCTTATTTGCAGCAAAGGTATTTGGGGCCTATTGTTTCCCAATAAACAGACTTGAAGCCAAGCAGCAGATATTTGTTTGAGCACAGCGGGTAGGGTAGGTGGACTCAGGAGTCTCTTATTTTGCCTAAAGGGGCAGCAGCATCAATAGTCTGGGCAACCAGCTCACAAGAGAGAAAGCAGTAGCATTTGGGGGCGCCAAATGTGGGAGCTGGGTAGCTTTACCCACAGCATTAGCTCAGTTTATCCTTCAAGTCCCCGGACGTCAGGGCTGCTAGTCGTGCTTTTCCATGAGGAAGCTGAAGCTCAGAGAGGATGACCACTTATTCACTCTCTCAAAACTATGGCTGGGCACCCTCTCAGACCCTCCTTCCTTTGTCTCTTCCCTCCAAAACCAGAAGGTGGTAGGGCCTGGATTTCATTTCAGCCAGGGACAATGAAAGCCTGCACCAAGGCAGGAGCAATAGGATGATCTCATTCATTCGGATCTTTGTTGAACACCTACTATGTGCCAGGCACTTCTAGAAACTGGGAACTGGAAACACAGCAGTAAAAAAGCCAACACCCTTGCCTCCAATGAGTTTCCATGGAAAACATTAACCAAGATGATCTCCAGTAGTGATTAATGCTTTGAAAACAGTAGGACAGAGTGAGGAGGAGGGGTGGTCAGGGAAGGCCTCTCCGGAAAGCATCCATTGGAGATGCCACTTGAGTGACTGATGAGGAGCCAGTCTGGGGAAGGGCATCCGAGGCAGATGGAACTGCAAAGGCCAAGGCCCTGAGGCAGGAAAGTCTTCAGGGGACAGAAAGAAATTAGGGTGGCTGGGTGGAGTGAGTGAGGAGTGAGCACTAGGAGGTGGGTCAGGTGGACGGTTGGGTTGGGTGGAAACAGGATGCTAGAGGATGAGAACGGCAACAGGAGGGCTGGGGCCACGTTGCTGGTGAGTAGGAGTGGCCCGCACTAGGGGGGCCAGAGTGGAGACGGAGCAAAGGGGCACCTTCCAGGTGCGTCTCAGATGTCACTGACCAGACACATGCTAAGCGAGCAGAGGGGTGGCTCAGTGCCTGCTTGGTGACATTGGTTAAACACTTGACAGATTCTGTGGCTGGGCACCCTCTCAGTCCCTCCTTTGTCTCTTTCCTCCCGCCCTAGATTATAGATCTCCCAAGCACAGAGTTTCCCCACAGCATCCGTCCAAGAAGCAGTCGGTGAATTTAACCCCACAGCCTCCCAAGATGGACCTGCTCACCGTGCCTGTGGTTGACACCCAGGAGGCAAGACCCATGACCCTGGAGGAGATGGAGGACATCGGCAAGCGGTACCGAGAAAGGAAGCGGCAGTGCAAGGTACCCTCACCACCGGGGAGGGCCTGGGGCACGTCCGCTGCGCCTGCACCACCTTCTAGCTGCGTGAACTCTTGGGAGTGGGCTGTCTACCTCTCTGTTCCCTCATCTATGTAATAAGAACAATACCTACCTCACAGATTTCTGTGAAGATAAATGAGATCATGTTTCTGGAAGTATCCGGTTCCCCTCCTCCCATTCTTTAATTATGACTTTGCATCCTGAGACCAGGGCTGTGTCTCCATCACAGTGGGGACCCAAGAGCCTGGCACAGGGCATGGCACCAGTAAAGGAGGGAAGAATTGATTGTCTGAATGAATTCATCTACTAAATATTTACTGAGAGCCTGTGATATACCAGGCAGTTTTGTAGGTGCTGCCAACAACAAAACAGCCCCTATCCTCAAGAAGCTGCCAGTCCAGAGAGTCCAGTCAGGGAGGCACACTATTTTAATATAATACTATATATACATACATATTGTTGTTATAAATATAATAAAATGTTAGGTGTTGGTAAGTGCTATACCAACTAAGATCTGATTCAGTTGCATGAAATGTTAGAGCAGCAAGCAGCAAATTTCCCTGTAAAGGGCCAAATAATGTTTTAGGCTTTTGGGGCCCTGTCCTTTCTGTTGCAACTAGTCGGCTCTGTCATTGGAGCACAAGAGCAGCCACAGAAAATACATAAACACATGAGTGCAGCCATGTTTCAATAAAACTTTATTTATAAAAACAGGTGGTGGGCCAGATTTGGCCTATGAGCTGTACTTTGCCGATTCTGGCATTAGAAACTTTAAAAAGATAGATTCTTCTTCCCTCGTACATAAATAAATAAGAAGGCCAAAAGTGGCTACACACTCCCCAAGCCTCTTCTATTCCTCACTCTGCCATCTGTATCATGTGGCTCCCACCTCAAAGTCACGGATAGCTGTACCAAATTTAAATTCCCGAGCCGCCAAACCCTCGAATGTCACGTTTCAGTAGGACGCCCTGGGGCATCTGCACTGTACGCTACTGTATATATCACACAATCACGTGTGCACATCCCTGTACAGGGCTGTGTACACAGAACTGCATGTGCTGACCATTCAATGGCTCTTCAGCACTTGACAATATGATTTTTCTCCTGCATCACTGACTTCAGAACCTGAACTTGGGTTCCAACATGCATTCTTTGCATTGCCCCTCCTGGGGGGCCTCGTGGGGAGAGGGAGCTTGTCAGCCTTCAGGCCAGGAGGGAAGAGGCAAGGCGAAGGGCAGTGTGTGCTGACGGCAGTTCTCTTTGCAGCTCACCATCCCTTCCATCCAGTACACGGAGCAGTGCCGCCTGGTGCGCAGCGGGAACCAGCACTTTGACGAGCACTGCCTCCCGTCCACCGTCAGCGGGGAGATGAATGAGCTCATCAACACGTTCCGCAGGGACACCTTTCTGGTCTACCTGCAGTGCCAGAAGCTCTGTGATGACTACGGCCTCCCGCTGACGGAGGACATCCTCGTGAAAGGTAAGGGCCTTGGTGGCTGGTCCCGGGAAGATGCCTCGTGTGTCCCCCTGAGGTTTGTCCTTCCACAGCCGACAGGCACCCTGCCAAGTCGCTGTGGCCTGGGGTGGGGACATTGGGAAGAAGGAGGGAGAAGAAAGGACGAACAGCTCAGCCTGTACTGCTGCTCAGTGGGATTTCTAGAATCCTGGAGGTCCACAATTTCCACAGGCCTGGAGGTCTGGGTTCCCCGACTGAGCTTGATGAACTAGCTTTCTAGTACAGGAAGCTCCTTTGGGGAAGCCCTGAAGTGGAGCATAAAGGAACAATCCCAGTTTCAAAGAGGGAGATTTGATAGAAGTGACAAACTCAACGCTGTGCTGGGCATTTCCAAAACCAGTTCCCAGGCCCATATTTTGGTTCTTCTGTAACACTGAGGTAGGAGTACACAGGAGTCAGGCTCTGCTGAGGCGCTTTGCTCTTTGATCCGACCGCAGGACTCAACGTTGAGATTTCCCTACTGTTTGTACCCTCTGCTTGAGGAAAAATTTTTATATATCCAAGCAGACCGGAGCCTGGGTCTCTGGGTAGAGTGTGTGAGATGGGGACAGGGAGTGCCCCCATATCCCTGCAATGATGGCAGAGCAATACTGGCACCCCAAATTTATTAATTTATCAATTTAATGGGCAGGTCCCTCTCTATGCTTTAAAAACATGAACAGCGAGCTGCATGAGGGCAGAGGTTTTCCCATAGGAACTTTGTAGGAACTGTGGCCACATTGGGAAATGAGGCTTTCTGAGAAAGAACACACAGAGTGTGGTGTGACTTACCTGAGAACAAGACTTAACAGTCACAATTGATTGTTTCCATCTTTTTCCCAAGAGGGAGGGAAACAAGTGCTAAGTGTGTAGGGCCTTCGGTCTTGTATTAGAGCTGCCGTAACAAATACCACCGACTGGGTGGCGTAACCAACAGAAATGTATTTCCTCACAGTTCTGGAGGCTGGAAGTCCAAGGTCAAGGTGCCAGGGAGTCGGTTTCCTCTGAGGACTCAGTCATGTGTTTACAGATGGCTGCCCTCTTGTTGCCTCTTCACAGGGTCTTCTCTCTGTGCACACGTACCCCCGTGTTTCTCTGTGTGCCCACATTTCCTCTTATAGGGACGCCCGTCAGATGGGATTCGGGTTTACCGTAACTTCATTTCAGCTTCATCACCTCTGGAAAGGCCCTATCTCCAAATACAAATTCTGAGGTCCTGGGAGTTAGGGCTTCAACATGCGAATTTTGAGGGGATACAATTTAGGCCGTAACAGGCCTATACAGGGGGACATGGCCAAGGGCCTTCAGGAACACGGGAAACCGACCCAAAGGGTCACTGTCTCCTGCGTGTGCTGCACTCCATCGCGTGAGCAGCCCGCCTGGGGTGAGAGCGCTGAGCCAGGAGATCCTGCAGCTCTGGGCACTGACGTTTCAACAGATCATCCTTCCTTCCTGCTTCCTCAGGGAGCTCGTCTTCCCTGATCGTTTACATCAGCTCCTCTTACTTAGTGTTGGGGCTACAGCTGTCTGTCTTCTGAAATGTGGGCAGGCTTGCCACACACTCTGGACTGCTCTTGAGGGTCAGGTCTTTCCTCTGGATGTGCTTCCTTTGTCCCCTCCAGAACATGGATCCACAACTGATTCTCTCCACTGTTGGCTTTTGCCAGTTCCTGGGCCTGTGAGCTTCCCATGTCTGCAGGATCTCAAGTTGATGGGCATACAGGAGTGTGCATGGGTGGGCTTCCTTTTGCTTCTAACTGATCTAGATGGAAAAAACTAGTCCATTTCTGACCTCTGTCCTGGCCTCTGTCTACTGGTTGTCTTTATGACAGAGGCCTGCTCTCTGCTGTGGACAAAGAAGCACAAACATGGGGACATGGGGACTTCCAGGTCTGTTCTAGACTAGAGCTTGGTGGGCTCAGACTCAGGCCTTAAGCTCATGGCCAAGATTTCCAGAACAGAGGCATTTACCCTCTCCCCAGTGAATATAGCTTTATTGTTTTTCTCCCCCCAGTTTTATAGATAATACTTGCTCACTTAAATTTTTTGAAAACAAAAATAACCTCCCCCCAGCCTGAGCTGACCACCATTAATATTTTGGTGACTGTCCTTTCATGAGCCTTTTTCTTTTTCACTTACACAATTACGCATGTAAGTCATTTTTAAAAAGTCATGTATATATACATATATTTTTAAATGTAGTTTTAAAAAATCCTATATATCTTTTAAAATGTTGATGCTGCATATCCCCTTCTCTCTACTCCCCTCTCACCTGCACAATCCCAGCCCTATCTCTAAATAACCAACATTAATAATGTAACTTTCCACCACTTTTTCTAGAAAATGAGCTCTTCGTGTGTTAACAAGCACTGCTCCACAGTTGCAAGAAGATGGAGACCCGGGGCCGGTGTTTTTTATTTTCTGTACTTCTTAGAAAAGTATCTTAAGGTTACCTAGGAGACTAATTCTAGGCAAGGAGAAAACTGCCATCACTACCAGGTCTAAGTTAACCTAATGAAATCTTGGGTGAATCTTCCCCTCCTCCTCCTGGGACTCCTGACCAGGAGGAGTGGGGTGTGGGCCCTCATGCTCTGTAGTAACTGCACCCAGCCCCCCAAGCCATTGCTGATCTGATTATAAATAAGCTCCTTTGTCTGTAGTTAACAGTATTGTACCAACTCCATTTCCTGATTGTGCACTACAGTTACAGGCATACCTTGGAGATATTGTGGGTTCAGTTCCAGACCAGCATGAGTTGTAATCTTTTCACTGGTGGAGCGTTTTGCCTTCCATTTGTAAAAAAATGCACCACCTGCCACCTGTGAAGCGTAAGAAAGCAAAGTGCAATAAAACGATGTATGCCTATATATGCATTGTGACCCTTAGGGGAAGCTGGGGGAAGGGTCTAAGGGATCCTCTGCACTATTTTTGCAACTTGCTGTGAATCTACATTTAAAAATTGTAATAGTTTTAAAATGTATACAAGAAAAAAATACATATATACAAGAAAAAATATTTTTAAACAAAAATGTGAATATATTTTTTAAAAAGCCCTCCTCTGCCCTCTGCCCCAAAGGCTCAAGGCAGGGAGGGGTCTTGGGCTGACAGGCCACATTTCTCTTGCTGCTCGCAGCCCTGCTATACCCGGGGGACAAGATCATTTTCCAGAAGGACCAGGTGCGCCCGATCCGGCAGCCAGGAGGTTACTACTCGGACTGTAAGGTCTTCAGTCCAACTCTAGTCCTGCCCAGTTCCCTTGCCTTCGAAGAGCTGGTGGCTAAGAAGACTGACAAGCTGAGTGTCAGGTCCCCTTCCCCCTTCCATTTGCCTCCTGCCCTACTGCTGTCACACTGGGGGTATCCCATTGTACCAGTGTCTCTGACTGAACCCGGCATGTCCAACTGGGTCACCATGGCCTGGCACATGTCTCAGGGCCACAGCCTCCTTGCCTCATTCCCACACAGCTGCCCTCCTGACCACATTCTACATGATCTCAGGCTCCCTGGGAAAGATTATAAAGAGGGCCTTCTTAAAGAATCGGGAGGCCCCTTCACCAATCATGGGCTGGGTGTCAGGGGCCCTGCAGAGGCCAGCGGTGGCAGCCTCTTCCCCTGCCCTGCCTTCTCTGGCAAGAAGGGGGCTTGCAGCCCCTGGGAGGAGAAAAGAACTCTACACTGGGTACTGTCCGTGACCCTCAGGTCAACCTGAGTGCTCTCTAAGAAAGAGTTAAAACAGGGACAGGAATGAGCCAGCATCCATGGTGACTGCGGATTGGAAAACAAGAGGCATCCTGCAGAGGATGGGGCCAGCGTGGGAGGAGAAGGGGACAGCTGAGTGGATACTATGAAAGAGGAGCAGTCCAGGACCTGCCCCTACTCTGGATCCCTGCTAGCTGCCCACTGGGTTGGTATAGCCAGAATGGCTGGGGTGGGATGCAGCAGAGCCAAGTAGAAATCAGACAGGTCTACAGATTAAATGGATAAATTACTCCATTCTCTGAGCCTCAGTATCTTCATCTATAAAATGGACATAACAACTCCTACCATACACGGTGAAGACAAGAGAAGAAATGCATGTAAACTCCTTAGCACAATGTTTGGCAGATAGTTGGCACTCAAGCAATGATTGTTGTTGTTTGACCCTACCCCATCAGGATGTTCCCAAGTGCACAAGTGGCCTAGGCCTGCAGGTGGGAAGAGCTAAGCATGAGCCAAGCAGGTGGTGGCCTAGAGGGCCCTTTCTGATCACTTAATGACCGCCTTTCAGCCCCTGAGTAGCTGGCACCATTCCTGAACCATCAACCTAGGAAGTGGGCATGAACCTGAGAAAGGGACTTTTGTCCATGCTTAGGTAGGCCACAGGTATAAAGGATAAAGAGAGGTCACCTAGGACAGGGATGGACATTGGTTTCATCTTACTACTTAGACTGTGTTGTGAAAGATTCCGAGGTCAGGTGCAGGCTTACTGGGAAAGAGTGCTGTGGTTGATTAGTGATGTCTGCCAGGCCCAAAGTTTGGGGAGTTAGTTTTCACCATCCTTATCTCCAGGCTATATTCAACCTGCCAGGGAAAGTGGGAGCCAAGGGCCCCAAAATGATTCAGATTATTGAGCACCTCTCCTAACTACTCTGAGAGCTCTCTGTTCTAGGAAATGAGAAACCTGAGGCTCTGAAAGGGGAAGTGACTTGCCCATAGTCACCCAGCCAGCCAAGTTACGAGCCCAGGTCTGGCTGACCCAAGCCCGCCGCATGTTCCACTGGAACACCGGGTGGCGGGGTTGGGGAGACAGAGACAGGGCCCCACCCCAAATGGAAGAAATTCTCCTTTCAAAGCTCTGGTTTGGACTCAGAGATGCGCCCACCCCCGTGGCCCCCAATCTACTCCCTGAGGCTGCATTAACCTGGATTTCCCCTCTCCTGACAACACAACTCTCTCTTATCCACTAGGAAACTGCCAAAGAAAATCAAGAAAATACACTTTAAGGAGTTTGAGGAATTCACCAGGTCTGTAGCAATCATCTAACTCTGGAAGGGGGTTGGGTGGGAGAAGAGCTAGCCTCACTTTGGAGGAGGTGCCTGGGACTCTGCACGTTCCATGCTGCTCCTAGCACAGCATCTGGGGCTCAGTGCCCAGGAGCTGAGAGGCAGTAAAACTTAGAGTGCCAGGCAGACAGTTTTCTATGTGTTAACTCATTTAAATCCTTTTAACGACCCTATGGCATTTCTCTTCACATACCCAATTTACAGAAGAAAAAACTGAGCACAGAAAAGTCAATGATCTTGCTTCAAGTCACACATCTATGAAAGTGGCAGAGCAGGGATTTGAATCAAGTTATGTTGGCTCCACAGACTGTACTCTGAACACCACATTAAAATACCTCTGGAGAATAGATGGTGTACACTTAAGAGTTTGGGTTTTAGAGGCGGCCGATTGGGAGTCAAGCCTGCGCTCTGCCACTTGGTCACTGTGTAACCTTGGGGACATGGTACCAGAACCTACCACGTGGAACTGTAGTGAAGACTGAGATACTGAAGCCCTTAGCACAATGCTACCTCTACGATGGTCACAGTTGCTTTGCTCTGCTGAGGAGTGCCAGCCCTGGCCTGTCCACCATGATAACTTCCTCTGTGTCTTCTCATTTTCCAGGAAGCTGAAGGTGATGAGGCCCAGTCGTCGGCAGCAAACCCACCCCAGTTTCTTCTGGCCGGGTCACCTCCTGGACAAGCTGCGACTCTACCTGCCCACTGTGGCTGTGGATCGGAGCCTGGCGCTCTTCAGTTGTGTCCAACACCAGCCCCTTGCCTACTCGGCTACCTACCACCCCACCCGCAGGTGGCCCGTTAGGAACACGAACAACGTGACCTGCGCCCATTACAGTGCTCCTAAAGTCTACTACATCTACTAGAGTGGCCTAGATATTGTCAGACCCAGCCATGCTGGAGCTGGGGGCCAGTGCAGCCAGCCGCCCAGAGCCATAGACACGGGGAGTGTCAAAGAGCCAGACGAAAGAAATCGTTTCAGGGGGAGGGCCTAGGCCCAGCTCTCTGAAGAGCAAAACTGTCTAGGGTCTCAGAGGCAGATGTGTCCAGAGAAAGAGGTGCAGTTTTTGAGTGTTTCCCTGCCCTTTTGAAATAAACCAGGTTGGAGTTTTTCTCACGTCACCTATGATCCAGCTGATGCGATTTCTTGCTCGGAAGCGGTGGCCAGAAGGTTGTTTGGAAAGCTGGGGTCCTGAGCCTAGGGGATTACACCAGGCACATTCCCTGGGATCTCAGTGCTCATGGGGAAGCAGCAGGCATTGTGGGGAGCCCTGTGCCCTCCTCTGTGAAACATATCCCTCATCCCCCCGCACACTGGGCCATTGGGATCACGATTTCCAAAGCTCTTGGGTCTTTTTGCAATTGGAAGCACGCTCTTGGTTCATAAGCCCTTTGCCTGATTAACCCCTCTGACCCTGTCAAGACTTTTTCTTTCCTGATCCGTCTCAGGTGGGCAGCTATTAACACAGCGCTCCCACGCTCGCATCTGACTTCCCACAGCCCGCAGAATAAGCAGGATTCACGAGGTGTGGTGCAGACGCCATGGCGTTTTGGTCTCACCTCCACTTCTTGCCAGCTGTGTGACCTGGGACAAGGCATTTCACATTTCAGGTCTCTGGTCTCCTCAAACTCCCCTTGCGTCACACAGTCAAAATCTCCAGAAGGAGTTGTCAACACTCTTCTCGCTTCTCATTCAGTTAACACCACAGATCCAGTTTAGCTTCTGTCTTCCGCTGACCCCTGGAATTACTCCTATCAAGATCACTGATGACATCAGTACGGCGGAATCCAGGGGAATTGTTTTCCCTCTTGAAATTGGATTTTCGCCCTAATCTTAAAAGCAAAAGCTAAACAAAACAAACCAAGAACAACAATGAAAAACCAGGCAGTGTTGCCTAATGGTTAGAAGTGTGGATTATAGAGTCAAATCTCCAAACTTCACTTTCTACATATGTAAAATGAGGAAAAATAAGAGACCTACCTCAGAATTGTGGGAGGAAAGTAAATCCCATTGAATGAGAGCTGTTATACGTAGTCTCATTGCCATTTATAAATTCACGGGCGGGAGCAGGAAGCCTCTGTTTTGTTTCCTTCTGGCCACTAAGAGGCGCGCTTTGGAGCAGAAGAAACGCCGGCGGAAAAAATCTAAAAGCTGACGGAGAAGCGGCTTCAACTTCTGGCGGAAGTGGCTGCGCCCCCACCAGGTCTTAGAAGCTCAGAAATAATTGCAAATATTCTACGTTATCCCAAAACAGGTATGAACAGTTTTCAGTTCTACCCCTAGATATTAATGTCTAGGAAAACACAGGTATCCCTCGACTTTTTTTTAGTGTTATTTCTCTGAAGTTTATTTTCTTTGAACGACCAAGAGCCGGAAGTTCTCGCCTTTTCACTGAGGTTATGTCCCATCAGCCCTCGCGCGCCCCCTTCCCCTCTCTTCCTCTGCGCTGCCTACGGAGGTGGCGTTCATCTTTTACCCGGTGAGTCTTAATCGTTGGTCATCCGCGTCTCTGCGGTCTCCACCAAGTCCCATCGCCCCCCTGGGGAGGAGGCCTGTCCTCCGAGCGGTCATCTCGGTGGATATTGTCCTTGTCGCCTGCCTGGAGCGCGTACAGGAACAGAACTAAATGACCCAGCCGGTGATGGAAGTTCGCTTAGGAGGGCCGCTTGCACTCATACGGAGGCCGCCTGGAATCAGTCTGAACTGCGGACAGCTTGTTTGAGCCCCGGGGGCACAGGGCCCCGGTTGGGGCCAGACTAAGGGGGCTCCTGGGGGGGAGGGAACCATCCGGGGGTATAGCTGCCTGAACGGCCTGGGCTCGAGTCATCGGATCACTTAGCTCAGCGATATCTGCCCACGTGTATTCTTAATACATCTGTTGCCCGACGGTCCCTTCCCTGCAGTTTCTGGTCCTGGGGTTACCACTGCAGCGGGACGGTCAAAACAACCAAAACCCCACGAGCTGCGAGTCGATTCGTTCAATTACCAGGAATTCTGATAGTGGATCAGGATCTCTGGAAATAAGAAACGGCGTCCGTGTCTAGGAGGAAATCATGGTGCTAGTGGGGGGGGAAAGTCGTTCGTTTATTGAACAAAATGTTCATTGCGAACTCGCTACAGTAGAAAAAACGAGGGTAGCAGAGGACACCTCAAAGGTAATTTTTGAGTTGATCTCCAGGTAGAATGGTAGTTCAAAGATTCAGAGGCGTTTTAGGCCCAAGTCCCGTGTGCTTTTGTATATCTTGAGCGTATTGCAGTCTAGCCGCATCCTAGGGGAATTACAGGTTTCTCTTTACCGGACATCTGTTTTGGCCTGGGCATTGCAAGCATTCAGTGTGCAATGTAATCTCCATTTTACAGATGAGAAAACAGTGCGGTTCATGTAGTTTGCCCAAGGCCTGTGTAACCAAAAGGAAATTGTACCATCTATGGGTTACGATACTATGGAGTGGGAATTGCTGCTCCTTGCAAGCTGAGACCGTTTGGGGGTCAGTTTGTTTTAGGTTAGTTGTTGGCATTCTTTGGCCTTGCGTGGGTGAGGTGACTACCTCCCAGGATCGCATCTGGAGAGTGGCTAATATTCTGCCAGCTTCGGAGTCGGGAGGGAAAACAAGCCTGGCAGAGGTACCCATTCCATTCCCTGCTTGTTCAGTAGCTGGTGATTGGAAGACACTCTGCAACAAAGCTTGAGTCCTGGGTAGGAAAGCCTCCTTCCAGGACTCTGTCTCACCGTCTCTCCCTCTTTCTTGAAGGTATCATGGCTGCCCTCAGACCACTTGTGAAGCCCAAGATTGTCAAAAAGAGGACCAAGAAGTTTATCCGGCACCAGTCAGACCGATATGTCAAAATTAAGGTATATAATCCTGGGATGGAAGTATGTGGTCGCGTGAGGGGTTTCTAAATAGGCTGTTGGATTTCTGACATCACCCAGTCGGAAGATAATCTTTGGCAGATGGACCAGTCTGTGGTTGGTAGAAGAGCTCAATATAGAAACCCAAGGCTCTGTGCCTTACTGGTACTGTCGCTTGGTGTGTAAATTGAAATTTAAATGACATGGATGGGACACTTTGCTGTTTTGAGGTGTCTAGAGGCTTATATTTGTATCATATTTCAGGTGGCCTTATGGTAGAAGAGGTAGATTATCCTAATTTTATAGATGAGAAAATCCAGGTCTTGAGTGCCATGTTGAAACCCATGCTGTTCGTCTTACTCTGTACACAATCCCCTCACATTTCCTTGGTGTCTAGCCTGCTTTTCATTTGCTTAGGAGTGAGGATGTGGGTCTTTCCTGGTGGTCAAATGCAGGAGCCCCTATTTTTTTTCACACAAAAATATTACAAAGGAGTTGTGAAATCCTGTTACCCAGAGACAACTGTTTGGCATATTTCCTTTTCATTTGAGCCCCCTTTTTCCTCCAAAAGGAAGAGTTGGCAGTCTGCACAGACACTAACCCCCCATCTATGCGTGTTCTTTCAGCGTAACTGGCGGAAACCCAGAGGCATTGACAACAGAGTGCGCAGAAGATTCAAGGGCCAGATCTTGATGCCCAACATTGGTTATGGGAGTAACAAGAAAACAAAGCACATGCTGCCCAGTGGCTTTCGGAAGTTCCTGGTCCACAACGTCAAGGAGCTGGAAGTGCTGCTGATGTGCAACAAGTGAGTGGAATCCCTCCTCTGGGTTCAGGTGTCAGGAGTCTGTCTGTGAACAGTTTTGGTAGGGACTCGACCTTTTAGAATGCAATTGGAGGAGTTACCTGTTCTCTCAGGAGCTTACCAGATGCTTGTTGGGGACTGCAACATGTTTCCTCTCTAAGGGTGTGGGACGGGGATGACGACTTCTGAAAAGTGTAGAAACTCAAGACCTGGAAAGGGGAGGACTTTGCTTGACACTACCAACACTGCAGCGTCGTTTTCAGAACATTGCTTTATGTGGGAGCTCAAATGCAGCCTCAGACCTAAGGGGCCCTCAAACCATGGGTATCTTCAGACTGCTTCAGGAACAGAGGAGTTGCCTGATTTAGAACTCGGTGTGATATGAAGTAGAGAAAAGGAGGAAGATCGCAGGCAAAGCGGGGGCTTAAAGTGGTACAGATGCAGGAGCTACGTGGAGGGGTCACAGCATTACTTTCTCATTGTTTTGCGAAAGACACTTGGTGAGCTCTGTGGAAGACTTTGGTCTGCTAGGCCAGAAGGAGGGCAGTGGGTTGAGAAAAGATTCCTTGTGAGAAATGATTTAGACACTTGAATCTGGATGGGAGGGAATGGTATATTTTGGTTAAGCAGAGGATAGTTTATTTTCTTTCCTGTTAAGCTAAAACCTTGCATTTTTCCTAAATTAGATAGAATGTGGAGAGAGGGTGACTAACTTGTCACATCTGTATGTGTGCATATTTACAAAGATTTTTTTAGCTATAGTGATTGTAGACACAGTAATAAAAGTGAAAGAAACCATTTTTGGTTGAGTTTCTAGGTTGGATTTCTAATAGGCATTGAAATGGTAGAAATTTTCTTTAGAAAAGGATAAGCCTAGGAATTATGTGGATGCCCAAAGTGCACTAAGCAGGTGGATAGAGAATAGAAACATGTAATTTAATACCTGCTGTGTAGGGAGAAAAATGATTGTGGTGTAAATGTTGCTGGTTGTCTCGAAGATACTTTTTAAAAGCAGTTTGGGTTTGTATCAAAAGCCATAGGAACACTCTGAATCTGAATTGCTGACTTGTGGATACAAGTTCCATTTCTGGGCATTTATCCTCTCATAATTAAAAAGCAGGGAAACTATAAGGTGATCATTGCAGCAGTAACTGAACAATTGTAAATATAATTGGTGAATGGTGGGAGTACAGCACTGAGTGGAATGTTACGCGTACACAAAAAATCGTCATCTATGGAAAATGCCCAAGCAGAGGGGAAAGTATAATGTGTACGGTGTGATTATGGTTATTACATACATATGGATAAGAACCTGAGGAGTTTTAGAAGAATGGAGAAAAAAAAGACGAAAAGTGCAATACAACTTAAGTCTTCTTGAAAGCAAAGACTATGGAAACATTTTAAAATAAAGCTTTGAGCTTGAGTGGATTCCTTTATATAAAACAAAATTCTTTGTGTGGATTTGCTTGTTTTGGTGTTAAGCTATTTTCCTATAAAGTTCTTGAAAAGAACTACATATACACCCACTGCCTTAGTTAACCACTCCTTGACAGTCTTCTCTGTTTGCTGTAATTCCTCTAGGAGTAGATTGTCTTAATCCACCATTGATAGCTTCATAAATGCCCTCCTTACTGAAATGTGTACATTAGCCCCATTTGTTATCAGATTAGGGCACAGTGAGACTGTGAGGAATGGATGGGAACAGTTCCTGGAAATGTCAGGTGTTGCTACTCACGGGGTGACTTGAAGCGGTGATGCTTTCAACCTGAATTGTACCCATAGCAGTCGAACAAGTAACGTTTGTGGTCTGGGCTAGGAGCCCTGGGCTTAATCAGACTGTCGGAGTATGCTCTGCTACTTTGCGGAGTTCCAAAACTTTGCAGGAACAAGTCCAAGCTCCCTGAGATTGCCCTGAGTTGGGCAGATTGGCCAGAAAGACTGAGGGAGAACCTCTGAACTTGGAGTGGAGTGCTGAGCCATACTGGCCCTGTCCATTACTGAATGTATGATTTGGGAATTCACTTCCACGTCTGTGGGCCTTCACTTCCTTGTCTGTAAAATGGAAGTGATGCCTGGATTACAAGGCTGCTGTGAGGATTAAATGAGGGAACAGTGACAGCGTTTTGTGTCACTGCCAGGAAACACTTATAAGAGCCTTGCTAGTACCATGAAATTTGGGGGATTGGTATTTGGGGGCGTGCAGGTGTCATTCAGCAGCCTCTTTTCTCAGTGCTTTGGCTCTGGAGGCGAAGTGACCAAAGCCATTGTCTTCCAGTGGAACGGACAAGTGTATGTTCCAGGCTGGCTTGCTCCTTACCCACTTACGGATTCTCTTCCAGATCTTACTGTGCTGAAATTGCTCACAACGTCTCCTCAAAGAACCGCAAAGCCATTGTGGAAAGAGCAGCCCAGCTGGCCATCAGAGTCACCAATCCCAATGCCCGGCTGCGCAGTGAAGAAAATGAATAGACAGCTTGTGTGCAAACTGTGTTTTAATAAAACCATAAAATTCTTCCATCTGGCTTTTCTGCCCTGGATTTTACTCTTCAGTTTATTTTGACAGCTTGTCACAGATATTGTTCTTTTGCCTGTTATGCTCTGGAATCTTCCATTTGGAAGGGGTTTGTAAAGGACACGATGTTTCTCAGGGCACGGGCTTCTCAGGTGCCCAGACCAGCCTTGGGCAACTCCCAGTTAGGGCTGGGGAAGACGTGGTCCTCAGACTAAGGTAGGTTCCGAGACCCTCAACTGAAGGACCATGCAGCTCAGAGCAAGGAGTAGTTCTTAGCCTCACTTTTGTAAGGTTGGGGAAGATAGTTACCCTTTGTAGTTCTTGTGAAGATTAAGAAAATGCGTGAAAGGATCCAGATGAGTTTTTTATTCCCTTAAATTGTTGCTCTTATTGAAATAGCACCCCATAGCTTCTGTCCAAAAATACACAATAGGATGACACATTCCTCTACTATATGTGATCAGCCTTGAACGTTTGAAGATCATTTTCAATCTCTCTTATATAACCTCCCCCAGCTTTGCTTCAGGCATAATTTAGTAGCAGTTTCCAAGAGTGTAGGATCCTTAACTGGTGATAGTGGGGCCTCTTGGGACTCAGAATTTAACACTCAAACTCCTTTTCAACTACAACCTTAAACCTTAGGCAACAAGGGCTAGAATTTAGCTGTTTTTAATTCTAACGTTATGATACGCCAAGAAATGGTATGAAGTGGCAGTATAGGTCACATGGGATATGGCATGTACTCTAGTGCAAACCATGTTTATAGGGTTGGGCCCCCCACCCCCACCCCAGTCCTGGTCAACCAAGCAGAAATACTACACTGATTATAATTTTCTTGGTGTGCTAGCCATGATCAGAATTAAGGCCCTTAGTGCCAGTAGATAAATGTCTTAGGGTGACTGCCACCTGTGCAAAACCTAGTCTGAAACATTTGTTGAATAAATGTATGGTCATTTTCCTGCTTTTAAATTGACTTGGTACGTAGCACTGATAGTGTGTGACTACTGAGAGGAAGTGTGCAGAGAATATAGTTATAATGTAGGATCTCTCCTTTATTAACCTGGGATAGCAAAAAGTTCTTTGGCCTGTTGCTTAATTCTGTGTCCTCGATACTAAAAACCACATGTTCAAAGCCCTCAGGTCACAAGCCAACTGGTATGCTTGGGGGGGGCGGGGGATGACATGAAAGATGGTTGGTACTTGACTGCTTTCCTGTTTCCCAGGTTGCCAAGTTATTTTTGAAATTAGAAAAACTCATTAGCTCTAGTTCCCTACCCACCCTGCTCCCCCTGCAAGAAAACACTGATTCATCACTGCCAATTAGAAATAAAGCAGTTTTGAATTCTAAAATGTGAATAACTCAAAATATCTTGAAGTTTTAAGATGCCCAGCCATATCTAAGGTTAAGTGAACTGAAAAAATGGGAGTGGTGTGAGTGACAAATCTGGGACACGGGAAGGAAGGCCAGTCTGCTGCCTACTAACCTCTCAGCTGTGAGCACAAGAATATATCTAAATACTAAGTACTTTGTGAGGCAGGGACACCCCAGCTTGAAGGAACCAGACCAGTGCGAAGTCACATCAATCTGCGTGGAAGACTTGGAAAATTAGACAATGTTGTTTTGAATGACTGTACTGAGTTAAAGGGCTCAACTGTTGGCAGCCTTGCAGCTTCAGCTTGGGGCGTTTTGAGTTGGGGTCCCTAGAGAAGGCACTGGACGCCCTGAACAGGAGCAAGAAGGCCCCCAGCGATAAGAAGAAAGGTTAGAAGTAAAGGTTGTGGCCTCTGGCTTGGGTGGGCCCCGTTCTCTTGAATAAGGGCCCATCTGGGGGCTGCAGGACTAGCTCAGCTCCATTGAGTCTGTGCTGGGGGCTGAAGCAGAATCCTGGATGCTTTCAAAGAGGGCGGCAAGTTCAGGGTTGGATCTGATTTGGGAAGAGAAGTCGGCCATGATGGGGCTTTTCCCCACTTCTGGGATGGTCAGCAAGGCGGCCACTGCCCTCATGGCAGAGCGCTTCAGTTCATCTTGCTTCTCAAACTCCTGCTTCACGGAACCAGCTTTGACCTAAAGGGAAAGAATGAGCCATCCTTGATGGAGCCCAACCTGGCATCACAGCTTCCCCACTGGCCGGCCTCTCCACTACCTGTATCTTCTAAGCCTAAATAGGGCTGCACACTCTCCTGCTTCACAGTCTGGTTCTGGCCTCCTGATGGCTTCTTCCACCTCGAGGCTTTTACACTGGCTGGTTTTCTAAGAGGGTGGTTCTTTGTCATTCAAATTAGTTTCAAAGTTACCTAAAAGGCCTCTGACCAGACAATATAAATTATTTTTGGTAATAATTTGGTGACAATTACTGTGAAGTGTTCACTTAAATTCCTTCCCCTGACAAAACGTATTGATCTATCTATCTCTTTACTGTGCTTAAATCGGGCTCTTGTTACCATAGAACTTAACTGAATGAATAGATTACTGTGACAGTCTTCTAGTTGGTCATCTGCAGTCCATTCTGCAGATGCAACCGGAGAGTAAACATCGCAAACTGCCTTGTCTGCTTTCTGTTTCCTCACCCCAACCGTCTCCCACTTACTCAGAGAATCTCTGGAATTCCCCCCACTGCTTATAGAATAAAGACCCTCCGTGACAACCCAGACAACACAGACTCTTCCCCCTAAAGAATCTGTGGTGGTTAAGAAGTCGGTATTGGGGTTGGACAGTCCTGGGTTTAAATGGCTCTGCCCCGTGAGCGCTGACTTCAGGTAGTCACCTTTTTGCCTCTCACTTCCCCACCTACCAGTAAGAGCTTCCTTCAGAGGGCTGCTGTGAGGATTAAATGACAACAGAAGTCCACACCCCCTTCTCTGAAACCCTTAGGGCCAGATACGCTTTTGGAATTCAGGATTTTGGGGGTTTTAGAAAGATGGTCATGTGCAGATAACATGGTTCTGGTACAATACCCTGTAATCAAATATACTAATATTTCCCCCACTAAATTTATAGAAAAATGTAAGAATATGAATGAATATCAGACTCATGCCAGTTCAAGTTAAGTTTTGCTGCCAAAGAAGTTACTAAAAAGCTTTTAGTTTCCAGAGCTTTATAGGTTTCAGAATTGCAGGTCAGGGACTGTGGCCGTGCATGTGACAAGCTCTCATCACAGTGCCCAACAAACAGTATCTTCTGAGCAGCCAGACTGAGTGGCTTTGGTGCAGGTCTCGGATCAAAGTGAGTTGAAGGGTGTCCTGATGCTGCAACACCATTTGCAGCTCTTCCCTGTGAATTAGGAATTTTCTCCATGCCATATGGTCCAAAGAAAACTAGAAATGATTTAGCCACTGAGACTGTCAAAAGAGTTCAATGGCCCACCAGAACCACTGTTTGACTTCATGCTAAGCATATGTTAAAAATAGAAACTTACAAGACAGGTTTCTATTAGTTACCAATTTTATCTTTTATCCACATAAGATTTCATTTTGGGGGGAAAAGGTTTTGCTACTTAAAAATTACTCTTCTACAGGTCTCTCTCCTCTTGAAGCTCCAATCTGAAATACTCTGCTCTCTTTTTGACCTTTCCAAAACCTAAATTAGTTCTTTCATTCAACAGGTATTTACTGGGTACCCCCTGGATGTGCCAGGCTCTGTTCCCAACACTACAATTTTCCCTGAGGCCTTCTGCCCCAGATCCCTCTTCCGGACCCTTGAGGCACCCCAGTCTAGCAGCAACTGCACCCCATATCAATCAGTCAATGATTTCTATCTAAGAGTCTGACTCAGTTTCCCAATTAGAATGTGAGAGGAGGGAGCCCATCATGTTCAATGTTGTATCCCTAGTACCTTGTGTAAGGCCTAGCACCCAAGAAATATTAATGAATGACAGAGGTGAGTTTGAATCCCAGCCCTGCAATTTACTAGCTGTGTAGCCTTGATCAACAACTTCACTTCCGTCTCTGTTCCCCTGTGTACACGATAGTAAGAATAAGAAGCAATAAGACATACGTTACAGGATGATGATGATGATGATTAAAGGAAGCACGTCCCACACCACCTGTACCACAGGAAATTCTTAGTAAATGGTAACTACGAACCATCTGCAGAGGCCCTGGCAGGTATGCAGAGGGCTGGGCAAGGGGCTTACCTTGGCAGTGCAGGTGGCCCTGAGGGGCTCAATGAGCCGGTCTACCCTCTGCAGGACCGGTGCAGGACACAGGGTAGCCAATCGTGCGAGCATGATGAAGGTCAGCATCTGCCCAGGAGGAAGGAGACAGTTCTTGGTGAAATGGCCCAGGACCGAAAGGAGCAGGCTCTGAGGAAGAGCAGAGGCTCTGGATCCAACACCTGGAGCTCAAGTCCAAACTCGAGCACTAATTCCCGCCTGGGTTCCTGCCAGAGTCTCTCCCTCTCTGGGCCTCAGTTTCCTCATCTGTAGAATGAATGGTAACGTCGACTATGCCAACTACACTTGGAGAATCAGAAGAGACACCAGGGAGGCAGTAGTTCTCCAGCTTAGATGCCATTTGGTATGAGGGGGGCATGGGTCTGGTAGGGGGCTCCTCGTACCCGGATATCGTAGTGGTCCTTCAGGCCATCCTCCACATGGTTCAGGAACTCACAGATGTCCAGCTGGCCCAGGCAGCTCTCAAGCAGTGAGTACATGCACTCAAAGGCCGCCTTCCGCACGTCCAGCCCATCATCCACTGTGTGCTTAAAGGGCCCCATCTCCACCTGCAGGACAGGACGACAAAAGTTTAGGGGATGGGACCTCAGAGTGTAAGAACACCTCCCCTAGTTCCTGCTGCACACCCCATACCTCTGTTGTTCAGTATGTGTCTTGTCCCCAAATCATGCTCTCAAGTCTCCATGACTTTGCTCAGCCTGCAATGCCCTTTGATAATGGTAACAATAATTATCATTATTATAATCTACTGAGCAGTTATGATGTGCCAGGCTCTGTGCTGAATGCTTGAGAGATGACAATTTACTCAAGCATCACATAGCCCTAGGAAGCCAGTGTTACTATTAACACCATTTAACATATGAAGAAACTAAGGCTCAGTGAGGTTAATTAACTTGCCCAAGGACACACACAGCTAATAAGTGGCTGAACCAGAATTAAAAACCCAGGTCTCTCTGAAGCTTTTAACCATGAGGCTCTGCTCTTAATGGTAAACTTTTCACTCCTCCACGCTCAGCTCAAATGAACCCTATTGTGGGAAACTTTCCTAACCCCTCTAAACAGTCACTTCCTCCTCAGTGATGCCAAGTGGTTCAGACCTTTTTATCACATTATGTGATAACTTAGCTGTTAAGTCACCTTTAATCTTTGCCCTAAGCTTAAAGCCTAACTTCTCCAATCGGGCTATAAATAAGTCAAATACTCAGCAGAGTGGGTATCTCTCTCTTTCAGGAGGCCATGAGCTCCCTGGAACAGAAACCATGTCTGGTCCATCTCTGAGTCCTCGCACTCAGGCGTAGGGCTGGCACTCCACAAACACGTTCTCAATGTTGAGTGATAACAAGAGTCATCAATATTCACTGAGTGCTAACCAGGTGCCAGGAGCAGTTCTGAGCAGCTGCAGGACTTACCTCATGGTATCCTCTCAACAGCCCTATGATGCAGACATGATTATTTTGCTCATTTTGCCTGTGAGGACAAACTGAGGCTCAGCATGGGTTAGGTTGCCCTGACAAGGTCACATAGCTGGGAAATCAAGGGGCAGGACTTGACCCAGACCATAGGGCCTGGTCATCTGATGAGCTCGATCCTAAGTCTCAGCACAGCTCCCCCAGACAGGCCCAAGGGCTCCCGCTTAGTCCTCCCCAGGCCTTACCTCTCGGATGAGGTCCCGGCGGACCTTTGTCTCCTGGTAGAGGAGAGGCAGGATGTCATCCAGCAGGTCCCGGACCAACGAGGGCTTGTTGTGCACGGCTGAGTTGAAAAAAGCCAGAGTGGCCCGGCGCACGTTAAGGTCTGGATCCTGCAAACTATCCATGAACTCTCCTGGCAGAAAGATGAGAGGGGGTGTGAGGGACAACACAGCTAAGACACAAACCACCTCCACCCCCTCCTTGGTTATTTGGTTCATGAGGGTTGCGCAGACCTGGCTGAATGGGGACGAGCATGTTCTGAGCATCTACTTTGTACCATGCACAAGAAGCCTTCAAAGTCCAGATAAGAATGTGCACTTGAGCCTGGCCTGGCTTCAAATCCAGAGTCTACCACTTCCTAAGGGGACTTTGGAGAGCCTCAATGTCTTCATCTGTAAAATGGGGGTAATAGCAGTACCTATACTGTAGAGCTGTGTTTATGATTAAAAATGTGGTCATGTATATAAAGCACATAGCAGAGGGCCTGGCACAGAGCAAAGATCCTCTGTGCCAGGCCCTCTGCTATGTGCTTTAGCAAAAATGTTAACTTGATATTATTACAGATGAGGCTCCTGAAGATCAGAGAGGTGAAGAAAATTACAGTCACACAGCACTTCTCTGAGTATACCTTTTTTTGTAGTTTAGACTTATTAATAACTATGCTGATGTTTTATATATTCAAAAAATAAATAAAATCAAGAATGGGGGGAATCCCTAAAAAAGAAAACCTAACTGTATTTCAAATAATTAACATAACCACCCCGGGTTATGATAGAGAAAACAACTCACCTAACTAACTTCCAAACAAAGAATTTTGATTACATGCCCTCAGGCTAAAGACAAAAGAACTATAAACAAATATTGACTTGTCACAGAGACAAAAGTTAGCAATTCTCAGACTATTTTCTGTGTATTCCAAAATTAAGAGAACAAATATCTTGTAGATATAACAATAGGAGCTGGGTTTCTCCCTGTAAGAGAAGGGTATATGGAAAGAGAGAACGCTAGAATGAACCCTGTGGTGCTGGACTAGAACAGGAAGTAACACATGGATACACGTGTACCCATCTGTGTATATACATTCATACATACATACATTTCCTAGTATGTACTGTCTGCTGAAAGGGCCTAGAAGCAATGGAACTCCAGTAGCAATGAGCACACTTAGTGTCCAGATTTTGGATTCTAAATACCATTCTCCATCAAAAGGAATCAGAGCTCCTGGGAGAAATGGCTGATTCCAGGGCTGGGGCAGGAAAGATGAGACTGGAGCATCTCATTGAGCCAAAAACTAAAGATATGCTCAAAGAATGATGAAAACATATCAATGAACATAGGAACCAGTTTGAAGGGCTCCCACGTGCTAAATCTGAGACAATCTTGAGAATCAAAATAAATAAAGACACTAACAGATTATAGCCCACTGAATGAAATAGGAGTCCATGAGTCTATAATGATATGAATAAATGGGGGAGAAGGCAAAGTCCTTCCTTAGAATGCAAACTAATAAATATGGAAGGGATGCTGGAATTAGAAAGTTGCCATTTGGCAACTGTCAGTAATCACTGATTCAGGCAAGAAATCACAATGGATGCAAAACATAGTGGGTAAAAATTTGATGAGGAAGAGTCTATCTATATTTAGGCTATCTATATTTTGATAGACTAAAAAATACTTATTCATTCCAAAGGAAAAGGAGTAACTTTAGAGTGAAGAAACCTGGAAGGCTCTACCTTAATCAGGTGATCAGAGTTACCATCACCAGACACGGGACAAACTGCCATTACGTGCCTCCTGATGTGATACACTGGGAAGAACAATCTCTCAGCAGAGTGGGATTCCAACCCAGGGCTGGCAGTCTCTGGGCCCTTCCACTGTACCATGCTGGCTCCTAGGTTCCCCACTCTCTGTGAGAACACAACTGTGGGGAACCAACAAGACCTGAGTTCAAATCTACTCTCTGAGCCTTAGTTTCCTCATCTGTAAAATAGGGCCAGCCCTACATTCCACGCAGGGGACTGTGAGAATTAATTGTGATGAGGTATATTAAAATGCCTAGCATGGGACCTGATACACAGTGAGAGCTCAAAACTGGTTCAAACATACAACAAAAACCAAACATCCAAGTGGAGGCCCTGGGGGGGCCAGCCATGGGCAGCTAAGGCAAGATGGAGGAAATCAGAAATCAGGGCTAGGGCAGCGTGCGTCTGCTGGGTCAGGACACAGGATAAAGTTGCTGCTGATGATATTGCTGTAGCTTCTGGGCATGTTCTCCAATTCAGAGTGCAGTCACATCTGCTGACTCCTTAGTTTCACACAATGGTGCCCCAGCAGGTGGAGATCAGCACCCCCATTTTATGGAGGATGAGATGATCCATCCATGCTCACACAGCCAGGGAATGGCAGAGCCAGGATTTGAACTCAAGGTTGGGAGACTCCAAAACCTCTCCACAGTCCACTAGGCTGCCCTGCCTGGATGAGGAGGGCCAGACTCCTGTGTGGTCCAGTTAAAGGCCCACAGGCTTGGAGTTCTGAAGAAGTAAGCCTGGTCCTGTAGAGCCCCAAAGGGAGGAGGGCTCAGCCTCCTCCCAATGAAGGCTGCTTGGGCTCCTCAGGCCAGAAAGCCCCAGGGACAGAGGACAAGTTAGGGAGCCACTCTCCCTGTCCCAGTGCAGCCCTGTCCAACCAATGTATGTGAGAGGTTGGTGACTTCACACTTCTAAGAACCTGTGTGTTCATGGAGCACTTTCCCCCTCAATAACCCATGGGGGTTTCCAAAACAACCTTAGAACTGCAGATAAGGATTTCTTGTCCCCATTTTACAGATGAGGAAACTGAGACTCAGAGGTGAAAAGGGGCTTGCTGGGCTCACCCAGCAACTCAGTGCCAATACAAGGATTTGAACCCAGGGCCTGCTGCTATTGGGGGAGTGAGATGGCCTCCTGGGTCTTCAACTCCCCTCAGCTAATGTGCAAGTAAAATCAGCCCAAGCTCAAGGGCTATGGAGGAGACTGAACGGGGCTGTGGGCAGAGGGGATGCTCTGCTCACCAATGAAGCTCTTCAGCAGGGGGTCGATGGGATGGGGCTGGTCCGAGATAAGGAACTTGACAGCTGTGATGACAGTGCTCCGGGTGTGCGGCTGACCTGCGGGACAAGAGGCAGTGGCTTGGTGAGGGGCAGGGCCAATCCTAGATACCCACAGGTCGGAAGGTGCCAAGACGCCTCTGCCTCCATGGGAGACAGAACTGTACCCCCTCCTCACGTGAAAACCCCTCCCCCAATCTTTGAGGAAGTGGATGCTGCCATTTCCCTTGGTAGCCTAGAATCTCCCCTGAATTCTTCCTGCTGCAGCCGAGAGCGTAAAACTGGTCAGTTCTCAGGTAACCACATAGCAGGATACAAACTGAGAACCAAGAACCCAAGACAGTGGTCAACCCAAAGAAAGATCTTTGCTCAGGCCTTGGGACGGCATTCTATTTTTCAACACATTATATCAATTAATCTTCAGGATGGTCCTATTAATTGGTTGATAATAATAAAGACTATAGAATTAAAATAATTAATAAAATTATCAATCTCTATTCTATGGATGAGGGAAGAGAGACCCAGGAAAGTTAAGTTCAGGTCTAAGGTCACACAGCAAACAGACCCAGAATTCAAAAGCTGATTCTGAGCCTTACTGAGCCCTACTCCTCAGCCCTGCATTCTCTAAGCAGGGGGCACTTGTACTTCAAGTAGGCTGAAGGCCAAGGGGATTCCAATAGAATTCAGAGAATCTCCAAAGCCTGAGAATAAAGAACTCACTTAATTTTGCTTTCTGCTTGCTTTCTGAGTAGAGAAGCTAAAGAAAGGGAAGGAAATACATGTCTCACTGGGTGAAAGAATCAGCAGCTGTCCCACATGCTTCTCAATTCCTTTCTAAACTACTCACATTAAAATGACATTTTTTACAGAAACAGAAAAATGCAATCCTAAAGTTTGTATGAAACCATAGAAGATCCCAAACATTGCAAAACCATCCTGAGAAAGAACAAAGCAGGAGGCATCTGATTTCAAACTATATTATAAAGCTATAGTCATCAAAACACTATGGTACTGGCATAAAAACAGGCACATAGGACATTGGAACAGAATCAAAAGCCCAGATATAAACCCAAGCATATATGGGCAACTAATATTTGACAAAAAACCCAAGAATGCTTAGTGGGGAAAAGACAGTCTCTTCAACATATGGTACTGGGAAAATTGGATATTCACATACAAAACTGAAACTGGACCCCTATCTTACACCACTAACAAAACTGAACTCAAAATGGAATAAAGACTTACGAGCTCTGACAATTAAGTTTGTGAATTTGTTTCAATGATCTTGCTAACCTTTTTTTTTTTTTTTTTTTTTTTTCTTTTTTTTTCTTTTTTTGAGATGAGAGGGATTATTCATTGTGAATTTGTACCAACTGGACAGTTAACCAAGGTTACTATTTGGAAGTGCTGAAAAGGCTGCGTGAAAAAGTTAGACGACCTGAACTTTTCGCCAACGATTCATGGCTCTTGCATCATGACAACACAGCACTGTCTGTGAGGGAGTTTCCAGTCAGTAAACAAATAACTGTATTGGAACACCCTCCCTACTCACCTGATCTGGCCCCCAATGACTTCTTTCTTTACCTGAAGATAAAGGAAATATTGAAAGGAAGACATTTTGATGACATTCGGGACATCAAGGATAATACGATGACAGCTCTGATGGTCATACCAGAAAGAGAGTTCTAAATTGCTTTGAAGGGTGGACTAAGTGCTGGAGTCAGTGCATAGCTTTCCAAGGGGGGGTACTTCAAAGGTGACTTTAGTGATATTCAGCAATGAGGTATGTAGCACTTTTTCTAGGATGAGTTCGCGAACTTAATTGTCTGACCTCACAAATGTAAGACCTGAAACCATGCAACTCCTAGATAAAAAACGGGAATAAAGCTCCTTGACATAGGTCTTGGTAATAATTTTTTGGATATGGCACCTAAAACACAAGCAACAAAAGCAAAAATAAACAAGTAGGACTACATCAAATTAAAAAGCTCTGCACAGCAAAAGAAACTATCAACTAAGTGAAAAAACAAGCAATGGAATTGGAAAAAGATGTTTGCAAACTATGATAAGGGGTTCATATCCAAAATATACAAAAGAAACCATATAACTCAATAGGAAAACAAATAATCCAATTAAAAATGGGCAAAGGACCTGGATAGACATTTTTTTCAAAGAAGATACTCAAAAGGTCAACAGATACATGCTCAATATCACTAATCATCAGGGAAATGCAAATCAAACCTACAGTGTGATATCATCTCACGTGTGTTAGAATGGCTGTCCTCAGAAAGGCAAAAAATAAATGTTGGTGAGGGCGTGGACAAAAGGGTACCCTTGTGTACTCTTGATGGGAATGTAAATTGGTGCAGACGCTATGCAAAACAATATGGAGGTTCCTCAAAAAATTAAAAATTGAACTACCATATGACCCAGCAATCCCACTTCTGGACATATATCTGAAGGAAATGAAATTACTATCTCAAAGAGACAGATATACTCTCATGTTCACTGCAGCATTATTTACAATAACCAAGACATGTAAACAACCTAAGTGTTCATCAATGGGTGAATGGATAAAGAAAATGTGACACTGACACACACACACAATGGAATATTATTCAGCCACAAAAAGGAAGAAAATCCTGCCATTTGCTACAACATGGATGGATCTTGCAGACATTATACTATGTGAAATAAGTCAGACAAAGAAAAAAAATACTCTATGATCTCACTTATATGTGGAATCTGAAAAACCCAAACTCAGGAACAGAGCTCAAACCTTATCAGGGCATCATCTGACCAGCTCGAGGCCTGGAGGCCTTTCGTTCTCAGGTGCCCAAATATCTCCACAGGTACACCTGCCTGCTTTCTTCTTCCCTGAGCTGTAGAACACCCTGACATGCCCTGATCTAACCACATAAAACCTGTCCCCTGGTTCCTGCCCAGGCCTCCAACCCTAGTCTACATTTCCACTTGCTCCTGGCTCCAACTACCTCCAGAGAGCTGCACTCTGCAGACTGCAGTTTCTGGTCCCTTAGAGAACTGCTTTTATTAACCTTTGCCTGGAGCATAAGACTGCTGTCCGCCCAAGGATTACAAAAGTGGCATCGTGAAAAGTTTATTTGTTGAAGGGACATATCAAGGATTCTGTCTGCTCCATCCCAGAGGGTCCCACAGGAGGAGGCCTGTAAGCCTCAGGAAATAGTTTTTAATGGCTCCTCTGCCTTTATCTTATACAGACCATGACTCTCAGACCCCATCACTTAAACTAGATCACTTTGTGTGGACCACTCTGACACTTAGGGACACATTGCCCACCTCTGATCTGGGCCACCTCTGCCCATACCAGTGCCCCTACCTGCAGCAAGTTGCTTCTGGAATCGGGGCAGAAGGAATGGAGGGTTCACGAGGACCAGCTTCCCGAGGCATTCAGCCACCACCCCCCGGGTGCCCTCCTCGGCACCCTCACAGCACTGGAACAGCAGGGTCCAGATGTCCTCAGCATAGGGCTTCAGGCTGTCGGGCGGGGCGGCCCCCAGGGCTTCCCTGAGCGAGTGTAGCAGCAGGTACTGCCGCCGGGGCTCGGCCTTGATTTGCCCCAGCAGGAAGGGCAGGAAGTCGGGTAGGTTCCCAGCGCCCACGCGGCCCAGCGCGTAGGAGGCAGCCGTTCTGACGTCCTCACTGGGTGACCCCAAGGCTTCCAGGAGCACTGCCTTCAGCTCCCGCTGGGGGCCCGGCCCAGCCACCTGGCCCACCTCGGCCAGTGACAAGAATGCCAGGACCTTAACCCCTGTGCTGGAGTGGGGTGACCTGGCATCGCAGACCAGGCGGTCTGCCGTGCCTGCTGCCTCCTGGGGACAGGCAGCTGCGAGGGCTGCCACACACCGAGCCAGAGAGTGGTACACCTGCTTGTGGAGGACTGGCCCGCCATCCGCAGCCTGGTTGTAAACAGGTGAAGTGAGCAGGCTGATGAGCTTGGCATAGTCCACACAGGGGGGCCGGGTCCCCACCAGAGCCTGCAGAAAGCCTTCGGTGGCCACCAGCACACCTGCTGGCAGCAGGGGCGAACGTAGCAACCTCAGCAGCTCTGAGAGCACGGGGCCACTGACCTTGGCCAAGGAGGCTGGCTGGACCTGGGTCACAGTGGCGAGAAAGTCCACAGCCAGCTGGGCCACGTGCATGTCGCTCTCGCTGACCAGAGCAGGCAGTTCGGCCAGCACAGCCTGCACAGCAGATGGAGGGAGGCTGAGCCCCTGGCTATGAGCCAGGGCATCCAGGGCAGCCAGTGTGGCCAGCCGCAGCGCCCGTTGGTTCTTGCGCAGGAACGAGGCCAGAATGGGCAGTGCCTCGGCCAGGATGGGCTGTAGGTCAAGCCGCAGCGGGGACGCAGCTATCAGTGTCAGTGCCTTGACAGCAGGCAGCCGGGTGATCTCATTCCGTAGGCGATCCAAGAGCAGCAGTAATGACGGCTCCAGGTCATCCCCCAGCCTGTCACCCAGGTGGCCCACGAGGTGGCCCATGCAAGAAATGGCCCGCTCTTTCACTTCCTGGTCCAGGTCGGTGGCACGGAGGCGAGCCAGGGTGGCCACAGACATCTCTCCAACGTACGGCTCTGGGTCCAACATCCGAGGCCTGTCCAGGGGCCACAGGGCCCGTACCAGCTCTTGTAGCACCAGCAGGGCCTCAGCCGCAACCTTGTAGAAAGAGTCTGACACACAGGTCAGCACAGGTGGCAGGAGGG
This sequence comes from Rhinolophus sinicus, assembly GCF_036562045.2. Classification (NCBI taxonomy): domain Eukaryota; kingdom Metazoa; phylum Chordata; class Mammalia; order Chiroptera; family Rhinolophidae; genus Rhinolophus; species Rhinolophus sinicus. The sequence continues at coordinate 41,011,658 of NC_133759.1, forward strand.
TGGGCAAGTGTGGATGGAAGGCCTTGGCCGGCTCCGTGCCCAGCAGCCCCTGCAGGAAGGCTAGGGCATCCATGCGAATGGTGGAGGAGCTGGAACGGTCTGCCAGTGAGAAGACGATGCCTGCGGGGTGGGTGCAAAGATTACAGGCCATAGACCCTGACTTAACACAGCCCTCCCTGGGTGTGGGGGTGGAACATGCACAGGCACCTGAGCTGGATCCAGGCACCTGGGCTCTTAGGCAGCAGATTCTAAGAGCTCAGGGATTGGCCAGGACCAGAGTTGAGAGACACAAGGCCAGGGAACCCATCTGAAACCAGGATGTAGGGCCTGTACCCTAGCCTTGTTCTCATAGCTGGTAAAGGACAGCCACCATATGTCGCTGAACAGGGACACCCTTGAAGGTTGGGAAAGGCCCAGGACAGCAGATACCAGGTTGCAATCCTTCCTACCTGCTACCAGCACGGGCATGTGCTCTGCCAGGCTGCCAGGGAGGACGCCCGCCAGCTCGGTGAGGAGACTGAAGCAGCCCTGGCGAGTCCTGATGCTCCGATCTTTAAGCTGCCGCTGCAGGGCCTTAATCACAAGGGGCACCTGTGGGCAGGTGGAGGAGGTTAGTGACCACCCAGGGAACCTCTACACCGCACCTACTCCTGGGGCGCTTTACCCAGGCATGTGCCCATGGAGGACCTCAGCATGGAGAGGATGGCTCTATGCCAAGCTTTCCATCATTCGCTCTTTATCAGGCACCTAATTCTATACTCAGACCCTCTGAGGTAGGGACTACTCCTGGGCCCATTTTACAGATGGGGAAACAGGTACAGAGATATGAAGTAACTTGCTCAAAATTACACAAGACCAGGGAAGCCAGAGGCAGCTTGGTTCTCACCTAACACCCCGAGGTGGGAAGCACTAGGCCCCTTCCCTTTCCCAGCTGGGTTCTCTCCAGATGAGCCCATCCACTCCCCCAAGCTTCAGGTGCCAGCACCGGAATGACTCCTGACCTGCATCGCCAATACCAGACTCGAGTGACGACTGCCCACCTGATGTCTCCACTCAGACATCCAAGGACCTCGAACAGAAATGTCCAGAACAGAACTCCAAACGTCACCCTCGCCACACTCTGCCACCTCGGGGAACTGCACTCTATGCTGCAGCCAGGGCCTGGAACTCACTTGACACCTCCCTGTTCCTCCCTCCACATCCAATCCATAGCAAGACCCCAAAACTGTGTGGTTCAGGAGCAAGGCCTTCATCGGTCTTGTTCCCCACTGTGCCCTAGCACCTGATACACAGGGCTGTGCATATAGTACCGTGTTTCCCCGAAAATAAGACCTAGCCAGACAATCAGCTCTAATGTGTCTTTTGGAGCAAAAGTTAATACAAGACCTGGTATGATATGATATATATGATATGATATGATATGATATGATATGATATGATATGATATGATATGATATGATATGATATGATATATAAGATCCGATCTTATATTATAGTAAAATAAGACCGGGTCTTGTATTCATTTTTGCTCCAAAAGACCCATGAGAGCTGATTGTCCAGCTAGGTCTTATTTTCGGGGAAACACGGTAGGTGCTCAATACTCACACTTCAGTGGATGGATAGATGGTGGGACGGGTGGACGGGTGGGAAGATGGACAGATGGAAGGGCTGAGAGTAGGAGGGAAGGTGAGTTGTGAGTGGGGGCTGGAGAGAGCGAAAGGTGAAGGCGTGCCCACCTGTCCTCGCAGCATATGGAGGCTGCTACCGGTCTGAGTGGGCTCCTCGACGGCCTCCAGCCATCCCTTTGGGGGCCGTGTTTGCCGCAGCAGCACGATGTAAGCCCCGAAGACATCAGTTTTGACATTCTCCTCACGTTCCTTGAAGCGGCGGATGAGCGCGGGTGCCAAGGTGCAGTGGAATTCGGGCAGTAGGTCAGGCCGGGAGCTGATCAAAGCCGCCATGCATTTAGCCGCTGCCCGGCGCACCTTCCAACTCATGTCATCGTCATCACTGTATTCGTCCTCACTCTCTGGGGCAGGAACGAGACACCCATGGAGCCCTGCACTCTGTACCAGATGAACAGAGAGCCACCTGCCCCATCCAGGTGGTCTCTCTCTCTCAGAACAGAGATGTGAGGGGTCAGGGAGGAAGGAGCTGAGCCTGTGCTTTACCTTTCTGGTAATCATTATTTACACCCTATCAGGAATGTTACCTACCATTTAATGAACACCTACTGTGTGCTGGGGATGGCACCAGGCACTTCAAATCCACACCTCATTTTAGCCTCATAACGACCTTGTGAGACGGGGATTACTTCCCCACTGTAGAGATGAAGAAACTGAGGCTCAGAGGGCATGACTGACCCCAAGTTACATGAACAGGGAAATAGTTGGAATTAAACCAGCGTCCTCCCTCTGCCTCCAAACCCTTTGTTGTTTTGACTACACCAGGGAAAAAATTGATTTCTAAGTCTTTAGTGCGGACCTTGAGAATCCATGTGGGGCATAAAACCCATCCTTTGGTTTCAGGACTGGCTGTGTGATGTTTCATTTACTGGGATTCCAGAAAGGCGAGGCAATAGGGCCTCCCTTTGGCATTGCCCCCTGCTCCTCCACCCCAAATCCCAGCCTCTCAAGGGTCCAATTCCAGTTTCCAAGCCGGAAATGTTGTGTTTGTGGGGCTTCCTACTCTCCAAACCACCCCCAGAGGCACAAGCTCACAAAGTGCCTTGATCCCCATTTTACTGGTGACTAGAATAAGGCTCAGAGATGGTAAGAAACTCTCCAGAGGTCACACAATTAGGGAACAGTTAGGACCTATGGGGCCTACCCATATCACCTGGGGAGACACATGAGGCTCAGAGGGGGATGGTCCTAACGAGTGACATGACAAGCACAGGCTCAGAGGCCAGTGTGTTCCTACCCACACCATTCTGCTGATGACTCAGACTCACAGAGCTGGGCAAGCCACAGCGAGCCATACAGATTGTCCCATGGATGGTCAGCTTAGTAAATGTTCCATCTGATGGACTATTATTTGTTACCTCTACTCTATGCCACCCACAAAGAAACCTCCATAGCTCCGTTACTGACAAGAAAATGCCCAATCTCCCTGGTGTGGCATTTGAGGCTCCAATATGCCTGTCCAATCTCGTCTCCTACCATCCCATCTCATTCCAGCTTCCCCATCAGACCCTAAGTCCCTTGCCTCCATCAATGTCCTGCTTTCATTATCCAGGGGCATCTATCTGAGTGACGGACAGGACCACAGGCACAGAAGGAAGCCACTGAATCCATTCCCCATCAGAAATCTCCCGTCAGTGCCTATCATTCCACCATTAGAGTTTCACTCTGCTGGGTTAAAGCATTGTGTCTTGGAAGCCATGACTAAAAGGGTACAGAGATGGCAGCATAGAGGTAGGGGAGTCTGACAGACATGGCTCTACGTCCCAGCTATGCTACTTCCTAGCTGTGTAATCTCAGGCACATCACTTCTCTAAGTCTCAGTTTCCTTGTCTGAAATATGGGGATAATAATAAATACCTGGTTTTCTAGGGTTACTGTAAGGAACATGAAATAAGAGAGTGCTTAGGACACCAGTAGATGCTCAATAAATGTCCGTGATTACTTCTATTGTTACTGTGCAGTCAGAAAGGATGGGAACATTGGGGAACTCAGGTTATGGAAGGCAGGGCTGGAGACTGAGGAACAGTTGGGATGAGGATAAAGGAACAAAATGTGGCCCCTATCTTTGGCTGGGGGGTTAGGGGATCCCAGTAAGGCTGCAGCCATTTCTGTGCTCCAGCCCCAATGACAAGCTGGCCACCCACCTTGCTCACTGAATTCACTATCCTCTGTCTCCATCTGCTCCTCATCCCCGTCACTGTCGTAGTTATAGTTGGGGTCATGCTTCATGTACTGGAGGCACAGGCTGGTCACCTTGGACACGTGAGGGCCCATCTCCTTGGGGCACCTGTGGGGTGGGATGAGGCAGCTCTGGTGGACCCGGGCAGGACAGTGTAGGGAACAGGGCCCAGTGGGGAGTCCTGAGATCTTACTGCTCTGAGGCCAGCATACTGCCCCCAACCCCATCCCCACCAGCTTCCCAAAGAAATTCTGGGCCCCGCCCCATCTTCCAGCAAGCCGCAGCACCTACTTCTTCAGGAAGGCCTCAAAGGCCTGGAGGCAGGACTCCCGGAGCTCATCGTCATCCAGTTTGCAGAACTCCTCCACCAGGGGCACCAAGCGGTCCAGGTGGGCCCCTGCAGGGCCGGGTGGATCACTAAGGACAACCCTCTCCCAGGCTCCCCTCACCCACAATGCTTAGTCTTTCCCTGCACCCACAGCCCTGACCACTGCAAATTCAACACAGAGGCTTCAAAGTCAAGCAGATGTGGGTTCTACAGCAGCTCTGACTCTGCTACCTATGAGCGCTGGGGTCTTGGGCAGGTCACAACACTTCTCTGACTTCAGTCCACTCATCTTCACAGTGGGGATAACAATGCCTACCCGTCAGAGATTCTGTGATGAATGATATGATGCAGAGAAAGAGCTACGCCCAGGCCCTGACGCAGAGTAGGCACTCAATAAGCAGCATTGTGGCTGAAACTATTACTCATGTCTTTGCCGTATTTCCTGGACTAGGTTGTAGCCCTGGATGGAAAAAGGGGAGAAGCAGGTACTACCCGTATAGACCAGGCAAAAATGGCGCCTGCCTCATCCCTGGGCTTCAGAGGGTTCTGCCTTGGCCTCCCTCCAGCCACACCCTTCCCCACTTTCTTGCCCAATTGACCCTAAACCTTCGTCTGGTTCCTGTACAGGCCTCTTTCCTGGGTCCATGCTCCCAAGAATGGCCAAAGGGTGGCTGCTGTGTGGCGTTTGTGTGTTGGGGGGAGTAGACAGAGTGTGGACTGCAGGCTGGGGTCCCCATGTGTACTTGTAAGGTTCCTCGCAGTGAGAGAGACAGAGGGAAGGGAGGGGCAGCCCATGGCCAACTCTACCCACTCTGTCCTGTTCGAGCCTGGAACTCCAAGGTGTTTGAGAATAAGTTCAAACCAGACTGCAGGATTCCATTTCTGTAAAATTAATCTATGGTCAAAGAAAGCAGATCATTGGTTCCCTGGGGTGGGGCAGAGGGAGGGATGGACTACAAACGGGCACAAGGAAACTTTTGGGAGTGATGGAAATGTTCTACATCTTGATTGTGGTAGTTTCATGGGTGTACGCAAAGGCCAATACACACTGAATTGTACACTTGAAACAGTGCGGTTTACTGAACCTACATTATCTCCCAATAAAAACTTTAAAAAACGCAAACCCGGCTTACAGGTTGTTGTTATTAAGGTATACTTGTCAAAGTAGGAGAACAGAACACATTTTATCTAAGTTTGATGGAATGATTTGTAATTATCCGAGAGCCTGGAGTAAGGCTCAGCAGATGGCGCTGCGGACCCGCCCTGCTGCCTCTCAAGCCCCGCCCTGCCCTTTCATGTACTTACACCCCGCCCCCTTACCTAGCGGTGGCCGGCACCCCAGGAGCCCCGGGCCCCGGAACCTTCCCCCAGCACATCTTCGCTTCGGCCCTGCAGCCTTGCCCAGGGGGCCCTGCTCCCTTACCCAGGCGGTGGCCCGCCTGACGGCCGACGCTGCCCAAACACTGAATCAGGGTGCGGATGGTGGCGGGGCTGGCGGGTGCACGCGGGCCGGGCAGCCGGTCCAGCAGGTGGTCGGCGAGCTCCACGAAGAGGTCAGTGCTGCAGGCGGCCGCCAGGTGGCCGAGCGCCCCAACTGCTCGCTTGCGCACGGCCAGGCGCGGGCTGCTCAGCTGCGGCAGGAGACAGTGCAGGAGGCTCGCATGGAAGGCAGCCAGTGGGGCGCCCAGCCTGGGGAGTCGGAGGGGGCGTCAGGTGGGCCTACCGGGCAGGCACTGGGCCAGGCACCTCCCCTCCCCCATCTTCTCCTGGCCTCCTCGCTGGAATTATGACACCCCCATGGCCCTTGGTACACAAAAAGGAGCCCCACAACTGCACAGCGTGCTTATTATTACACGAAAGAAAGTGGAGAGGGGAAGGGGCCTTCTTAAGGCCACCTGGCCTAGAAATGCAAGGCCAGAACTTGAACCCAGGTGTCCAGGCTTCCAGCCTGGGGAGAAGTCCCAACAGCAATGTGTCCAGGGGGCTACACTGAGGCGGTCCTGATTTCCTGGGAGTCTGGGCCTTGCTTCAGTGTCCACCTCCCCTACCTCCCACTGAGTCCTGAGTGGTCTAAACTCTACTTCCGATCTGGTCATTCCTCTGCTTAACTCCTTCAATCTCCAGTGCTCTTTAGATAAACTGAGCTCTGGCCTTAAGGCAAGAGGCAACACAAGAGAATGGTTTTTGCACAGGTAGAAGGCAGCCCCTGACTGACTACCTCAGCAGCTTCTGTCCTCACCTTCAGACCAGACTGGTGCATTTCCTGTCCAACACATGTCCTAAGACTTTTTCTTCTTTCTCCTGCACACAAACACATTGACCTGACCCTCCCCTATCTCGCTGTCTAGCTCAGACATCTCTTCTGGGTTCCTTTTATATGTGTTTACCTACTGCGTGACAGGGAGTAAGCTGGGAGCTTGAGTGAGCAAGGTAGACTCTGGCCTTAGAACCTACCCTCACGGAATTTTCAGTTGCGATCCCAGGCATCTCAAATTCAACATGCCCCAAGCTGAATCCATTGCCTTTCTCCCCAGACTTGCTCCCACTCTCAGAGGGCACCCCACCACAGTAATGGCCCTATGTCTGTGCCCCTGGGTATCGCCCTTGAATCTCTGCCTCTGTCACCCACTCCAAGCCCTGCGGAGTCTAAATCCAAAATACAACCGGAATTCACCTGCCTGCAGAAGCCTCCAAACTAATCTCCCTGCCTGTTCCACCCCCTCCCATCTACCATGCACACTGCAGGTAGGAAAATCGGCCTAAAACGCACAAATATCTACACAGCACTCTTCAGCCCCTGCCAAATACCCCTCCACAGGCTCTTCACACCCTCAGTATAATTGTTAGTCACCCACCCTGGGCTCCTGTCCAGCCCTTGGACCTCATCTCGCCACACGGGCCCCTCTACAGTAGACCCCAGTCCACAACTGACTTGCAGACTCCCTGGGACCCCATGTCTTTTCCTGCCTCTACTAGCTGGGCCGAAGGCGTCTCCTCTTTCAGTGTCCCCCTTATGCCTGCCCACGCCTGGCCAAGTCCTGTCCATCGTTGAAGGTTTAGCTAGCAGGTACCTCTCTAGGAAAGCTCCCCACCTACCAGCTGGGTTAGGGGCTCCTCCTCTGAGCTGCAGGCCCTGCTCTTATCCTCACTGTTGTCCTTCTCCAGTCACAGTTGGTGTGTCTGTGAGCTCCTCCCTAGCTGCGATCAAGACTGAGCCAGTTCACATTCCCAGCACTAGTCCAGCATCTGACATTACTCTGGCCCCAAAGTAGGGGCTCAAATCTTGGGAGATTGAATGAATGAATGAATACTTACAAAATGTGCAGGGCAATGTAAAACAATGGCCCAGCTGTATTAGCTCAAAAGAAGAAAGAAAAAGAAGGGGGTGAAGGGAGAGGATGAACACACCTGGGCTTCTGTTGTAGAGAGACCTGAGTTCAAATCCTAGGTTATGCCATTTATTGACAGTGTGGCTTCAGGCAAGCCACATCACCTCTCACAGCCTATAAAATTGTGACAAAAAGTTCTCCTTTGCAGGGCTGCTGGGACAATTAAGGAGCCCTGAGCATAGGGCCTGGTGTGCAATAGGTGCTGACTCTGTGGATTTAAGTCCTTCCCTGTCCCCTTTGCTCCCCCTCCCGCCGGGGTCCTCCTTGCGCGAGGTGACCTCCCGCACCTGCTCAGCATGTCAGAGAGGATGTCCAGGGCTTCCAGCTGCACGGCCACATCCTCCTGCTGGGCGATGGCATTGGTGAGCTGGCCAGTGATCTTCCGGCACACGTTGGTGGCCAGTCCGGAGCCTGCACAAAGCACAAGATGGGCAAGGTAAGGCACAGGGCTGGCCTCCACCTCTGGTCAGCCCTTGCTCTGGTTGTATTTCTGAACCCAGGTCCCTGAGAAACCTGTTAAACCAGGGAAGCCAGGGCTCAACTGGTCCCAGCTCTGACCCAGAGGCCCGACCAAACTAAAGGAAACAGCTCGGGGAGCTGAAAAACTGATAGCTGATCTGCTGGCCAGCTCACCCCACACCTGACCCCTCCCTTCCTTCTGCCATCCATTAGGGAGGTGGGAAAAGCACTTCCTTTCCTGGACTCCCTTGCTCCTAGGAGGGACCAGGTCATGCTGTTCTGCCCTGTGAGTTATAGGTCAAAGTCTTCTGGAGAAACACATGCTTTTCTTATAAAAGGTAAGAGTCCAGGGCAGAGACTCAACCGTGTCCTAACTGAGCTGCTAAGTGAATTGCTGCAAAAATGGAGAGGCTGATCCCTCCAGAATTATGTGAGAAAAGCAATACCCTACTTCTTCAAGCTGCCATGAGTTAGGCTTTGTTACTTGCAGCTAAAAGCATTCCTGACATTGAGCCATGAACTTAAGTAGATCTGGGTCTGAGTTCTCTGCCACTGACCAGCTGGTAGACCTTAGGTAAACCCTTTCACCTCTCTAAGCTTCAGTTTCTTTAACCATAAAGTAGGACAAATAATAGCACTTAGTCCCTGGGACCTGGGTACCTGTGGATGCAGGGGGGAGCTCCGACAGGACGGTCTTGAGGCCGATGCCAGCAATGTCTCTGAGCTGCTCCTTCTCTGACCGCATGTTGGCACAGAGAGCATCCACGATGGTCTCCACCTGGTACTCCTTCACTTTGCCCACCAGAGGACCCAGGCTGAGCAGGGAAGAAGGGAGGGGGTTCCAAAAGCCCCAGACTCAGTCTGAATTAGGCTGCCCCTTGTCCCCTCATGCCCGTGGGGCCGCATGTGCTGAGGAAAAGGCCCAGATAAACAAGGGACTCCCTGTTTTACCAGGAGAGGCACCCTCTGCATATACCAATGTCGCTCCTGGAACCTCCCAAACCTGCATCATCTCTTGAGTTTTGCGTCTCAGTATATGACCAAACCACCGAACCCTATTACCTGGACACCAAGGAGTACCCAAGAGCAGTGGTTCTCAAACTGGACCGTGTATCAGAATCCCTTGGGGGACTTGTTAGAACACAGATCGCTCGGCCCTCCCCCAGATTTTCAGGTTCAGGAAGTCTGGGTGGTGCCTGAGATTTTGTATTTCTAGCAAGTTCTCAACAGATGCTGACTCCAGTGGTCCAGGGACCACACTTGGAGAACCTCTGCCTCAGCGCCTTGCTTCTCCAAGTGTGGTCATGGACCAGCAACATCAGCATCATCTCCAACTTGTCAGAAACGCAGACTCTCAGGTCCTACCCTTCAGCTACTGAACCAAAATGTGCATTTCAGCAAAGTCCCCTCTGCTTCCAATGTACATTAATGTGCCCTTTGTCTCAGCCTTCACTGTGCATTGCCATCGCCTGGGGCCTTTAAAAAACTGCTACCGGGGTGCCAGCCCCAGTCTGAGTTAACTGGTTTCTGGTGTGGCCTGGACGATTGGTGTTTAAATTCCGCAGGTGATTGTAACATACAGTCAAACACTGACTTACATGAGTGGTTCTCTGACTCAGGGTACATTAGAATGCAAGTTCTCACCGCCAGCCGCAGCCCCCTCCCTCTACCTGGCCCCCTCCTGAATCTGAATCCCGGGGTGGGGCCTACATAGTTTTAACAAGAGTCCCAGGTGACCCCAGTGCATGCCAGTTTGCAAACTTTGGCTCTCCTGACTGCTTTCTCCAGCACCTCCTCCAGCTAAGTAATCATAGGGCCCTCCCACTCTACCTCCTACAGCACTAGTTCACAATTGGGGTGATAACGGCCCCGGAGGTGTTTTGGAAATTTATGGAGGGCCTTTTTTTGTCATCATAATTAATGAGATGGCACTTCTGACTTTTATTGAGGGGGGAAGGGAGGTAGCCAGAAACGGTAGAAAGACAAGATTGCAAAACAAAGCACATTCCAGGTTCTGCTGGAGTTTCTAACATCCCTCTGGGCATTCCTATAGAAAAGTCTTTCTAGAATCGTGAGTCCAGAACCTAATTTCATTTTACATATAAACCCCAAGTACATTTGACACTATTTCAATATACCCTAAATTTTCCGATAATGTAATTATCAGGTAAATTGAAGGAAGGCTATACTTTGTTTTCTGAGAAACTGTACAAGGAGATGGTCACCATTTCAGAAAATCTCATTGCTAAGAGCAATGCCACTCGTGGCATCTGAGTGCCCAACATCCACACCTGTCCCCAGGTGAGTGCACTGCCGTGGCACTCACACTGAGTCTACACTGAGGTGCAGGCTTCTCGTGACTTCACTGTCACTCTGCTGTCAACAAGCCCAAGCTCTGACACACTGAAACACATGACCCATGAACCGTGTTCCTTCTGTTTCTTCTGTATGTTTCAGTTTGTAATTGTGTAGAGGCAGGTTATATTATGCATAAATTTCATTTCATGAGAGGAAAAGGGTATTTCAGACTACACGTTGTAAAAAGTGGATATTGGTTGTGCTAGTGGGAAACCACAGTCCACCATATCTCTACTCCACGGCCACAGGCTTGCTCCCAGACCACACACCTGACCACGTCACCTTCCTGCATAAAACTCTTTACTCAATTCCCTTTGCTCTTAGGATCAAGTTGAAATTCATTAACAGGGCCCAGAATGCCTGAGCGTGGCTCACAGAATACTGTTAGAAAGGCAGGGCCCCAGTTCTCTGTTAACTACTGACCCCTGCCATTCACCCGACCACACACACACAGGCCCTAGCGTACCCCATCTTGCTTTTTCAGCTCCAGAGGTAAGTAGCCAAGGTGTCAGGACCACAACCTTATGATGCCTATGGCACAGGCTTTTATTCCCGCCTCCTGCCCATTGCTTCAGCCCTCACCACTCTGGTACCTGCCAGCCTGACCTTCCAGATGCCAGCACCTGCATCTGTGCCTGAGGGCTCACCCTCCACCCCACTGCAGAAGCAGCCTTCAGCCAAGGACTGACAGAGCAGGCAGGTGGGAACACTCGGGGGCATCTCACGCTGTCCCAGAGTAGGGTTAAGCTTTGCTCTCCCACAGCAGTAACTTGCTTGATAATGCAGCCTTTATTGGCTTTTCTTCCTTCCCTGCCTCACTTCCCTATTCCTGTACTGGAGTTTCCTGGGAACACTTCCCAAATAAACTTACAACTGAATCGTTATTGCCAGGTCTACTTGTGGGGAAACCCAGACCAACGTACTATTCAACTCCACTGGGGCTCCGAGAGCTGCTCAGCAATTCTCTCAGAGGCTGTATCCAAAGGGGCAGGGACCCCCGGGGAGCTCCCACCTGTCCCCACCATGGCTGACACTTACCACTTGACCGCCAGGTTTTGTACTTCACCGTTCTTGTCCTCCAGGAGTCTAAGCAGCATCTTGACCACCTTGCGCTCACTGTCCTCATCCAGCTGGATGGAGTCCTTCTGCAGCTCTGACATCAGGTCACTGGTGGCCATGAACCTGGGTGGGGAGGGCAGAGGAAGGTTGCTGAGGAGCTCCTGCGTTCTGGTGATTTGGCAGTATCTTGTGGCTCCCCCAGAAGCAGACCTTGGTACACAGATTCAAGGGCAAGTAGATTATCTGGGCTGTGGGCACAGTCTGGCTACCACCTGTGTGTGAAAGACACCAACTGCCACATCGTGGCCAACTAGGAGTGGCACAGCAAACTAGCTAAATACTTAAGTCTTCAGAGTTGGTGGCTCTTGCTTCTGCCATTTACGCAAATGTGAACTTGGGAAAGTCAATTTACATCGCTGAAACTTAGTTTACCTGTCTGAAAAGGGGGATGAGATTAGTACCTGCCTCATGGGGTTGTATGGAAGATAAAATGCATGTGATGTACTTAGCACACCGTGAACAGACAGTAAATAAACAATCAGTGAGTGGCACTGCCGTTATTGTAATTGCACGGTACATCATTCACATCTCATTCACGTTAGAAGGTTGAACAGACACCTTACAACCAAGTCAGGTGTCAGCAAGTAGAGGGGCCCTGCTCTGCCCACTTCCACTTCAGAGAATAGACTCAGCCCCTGCCCTTTGACCAGTGGTTCTCAAACTGTAGCCAGCATGACAGTGAACTGCAGGGCTTGTTAAACACTGCTGGACCCCACCCCAGAGTTTCTGAATCAATAGGTCTGAGCTGGGGCATTTCTAACTAGTTCCTGTTTGATGCTGACGGGCAGAGACCACACTCTGAGAACCATTGCCCTAGGCCATGCTGATGGGCCGAGGGCATATCTTAGACGCATCAACGGCTGACCAGTCTCCAGCTATGGCTCCCTGACCAAGGGTGGGAATCAGAGTCAAGGACTACCCACCCCAGGTGGGCAGATCTGTGTGGCCTGATGCCCTGTCCTGGGCATTTGAAAGTGCAGTGGCTAGAAGGCCAGGGAGAGCTGGTGCTGCAGGGTCATTGTGGAGCACCATTCCTGCCAAGACTCAGAGGGGAGAGCAGAGTCTTAAACTGACAGCCCTCAGCTTGGTCCACCTTGCAAACGTGTTTTGATAATTTGGATTAGTTATCAATATTTGAAAATTAGGAGAGTTGACATAAATGTATTGATTTCCAGATTCTCTTGGAAATATAATATTTGGATACAACTGGGCCTATAGGCCCTGGTGACAATAACTGGCTCTAGTCAAGTTGTGGCTGCCCTCTTCAGGTGGGACACACACTCCCCAGGTCACCAGGTTCCCACCAGATCCACTCCACCTGTTCACTGGCCCTTGAGAGTGGAGACTCCAGGAGAAGGCCAGACAGAGTAACAAGGAGAGATGCCGTGGAGTTGGGACCAAAGAGTGGCAGCCCTAGGAAGCCTCCAGCGTTTGCTGATCCAGCAGGCCACCCGCCTTCTCACAATAGCCTTGCTTTCTGGCTCGAGCCAGTCAACCAAGAGCCATACTTCCAAGCCTGTGCCAAAATCGGTCACAGCTGGCCTCATCTTTGCAGGCTCAGACCTGCTGGAATTCATGGCAGCCCACAGCACCCTGTTACTAGGAGGACATTTGTCGATGTCATAGCTGTTTATTTTTAACAGCTGGGATAAGCCTCAAGCTGCCGAGAGAGGATGGAGGCTGGGCTGGAGGTGAGGAGGGAGTGGCAGGGCTGACGGTGCCCACCTCTGGGCCTGGCCATCACATGGAAAGCAGCGGAGGGAAGGTGAAGGAAAGTTTGGATCTGAGCCAGGCCAAGGTCTGAGGTAGGCACAGCACTCCTAGGTCTGTCCAGCCGATGGGACATTCTGAGAAGGCAGGCAGGGTCTCTAAGCTGCACTTCTGCTGCAGTTCATGGAGACCCTGCTTAGCCTGGCAACCCAAGGGATGTGCTCCTTTGCCCAAAATGTCCCACTCTTTCAACAGGTAGAAAACCTGGTGAACACCTCTTCATCTGTCAAGGGCCCAGCTCAAATGTCCCAGCCTCAGGGATGACTCCTCTGACCACCCTGCCTTATCCCCCACCCACACCCCTCTCAGCACACTTGGTTCCTCTGGACAGAACCCTCTCAGAGCACTCTGCACCCTTCATCATAGCACTTCTCACACAAGCTTGGTCACCACTGTGTCTCCCCCATTAAACTGTGAACTCACGGTGTTAGTTTCATCTCTGGGACTCCAGGCCTCAAGAAGGAACAGGTCAAAATAGGGTCTGGGGGACAGGGTAAGGGCAGGAAGGGATAGCCTCTAACAGGGCTCAGAGCCCAGAGCCAAACAGTTATGTGAAAACCTGAACTCAGAAACAAACCCTTCTGAAATATGCCCAGCATTTTAGACACCCCCAAATTCCTGCAAACACTCAGCTCTCCGAGAAAGAAAGCCTTATTGTATATATGCATATGGTGGTGGTGGCGGGGTGGGGAGAGGGAGAGCGAGGCAGGGTGTACAGGAAAATGTATAATTTGGTAGCTAAGAGCTTGAGCACCAAAGTTTGGCCTTAAGTAAATATATTGGTCTTGCCACTTATTAACTGAGTGACCTTAAGCAATTGACTCCTTTCTGAGTCTCACTTTTTCCATCTATAAAATGGGAATTTTCTTTGCCCCATCCTTGGGCGATTTTAATAGAACAATGAGTTCTTAGCACTAGGCAGATGGGGAAACTAGGCTCAGAGAGGTTGCAGGAACTGCCCAGGGTCAGACAGCAAGTTGGGAGGAGAATCAGCCCACTAGTCAGGTCTCCTGGCTACTCAACCAATACTACTGTGTTTTCAAAAAATGATGTGGGAATTCCTCAGACCCCCCAGTTTACCCATTTCACTGTTGAAGTCTGAGTAGGAATAGAGCAGCCTCCTGCCCATGGAGTGGGGGCCCAGGAATAACAGGGATCAAAGGACCCCTGCCTCGGACCTCCATTTGCAGTCACTGCTTACCTTCAGGTGCCAGAGGACACAGTCTCAGTTTCATTCCAGAGAAACCTTAGAGGCGACTCAATTGAAACACTCGGCCACATGGGTGCCTGAACAGCTGGTCAGCAGGACCCAGCAGCCCTGGTATTTGGACTTTAAAAATAGACACCATCCTCACAGGCTTGGGTGGTTTTAAGTGTTCCCAGGGCCACTGGCTGAGCAGGCTGCAAGGGGCAGTGGCAAGGCCAACTCCCTCAAGTTCTAGGTGGCAGGGCAAACTCCCTCTTCTTGAGAATAGACCTAAGACCCTAGAGACAGTGGTGCAAATCCCCTTTGCCACTGGCCAGCTATGTGACCTTGGGCAAGTCACTTCACCTCTCCAAGCCTTTGGAGAACAGGAAGAACAATCACTATCACGCAGGCAGACAGGTGGACTGAATGAGATTACACTGGACAGCACATCAGGGACCTTGGCACATAGAAAACATTCATTGAGCACCTACTGTGTGTAACTAGAACAGGCTCTGGGACACAAAAAGGAAGCACACAGTCTGGTGGTACAGGAGCCCTAGGTCTCCCACGGCTAAGAAGTGACACAGCAGAGATGGGCAGGAGAGGTGTGGCAGCTCAGGGGAGGTGTCTAAACCTGCCTGGGTATCAGGAGGCATCCCACACAGGTGACAACTAAGTAGGAGCTAGCCAAGTAAAGGGGGAAATGAGGGGGGCGGGGAGCACAGAGCTTCTGGGGAGGGGGCATGGAAGATTTCTGATTACATAGAATCATAATAGTGCCCATTTATTAAGTGCTTCCCTGGTGGCAGCCACTAATCTAAACATTCCACAGGTATTAACTCATTTCATCCTTACATCAATCCTCTGAGGTGGGTTCTGTTATCATCCCCACCTTATAGAAACAGAGCTGAAGCTCATGAGAGGTTAAGCAGTCTGTCCATGGTCACACAGCCTGTAAGTGGTTGGGGTCAGGATCTGAACCCAGGACTGTGGCTCAAAGGCTCTACTCATGCTGTTCTGGAGGCTTTTGAGGGGTGTTGAGGAATGGGTTTCAGGAGGACACAGAGAGGTCAGTCTCCTCACCTGTGAGGGCTGGAATCAGATGGCCTTGCTAAGATTTCAGCCTTTGTGTTACACTGACCTGGATTTGGACACAAAGTCCTCCACTTCCTAGCTCTTCTGCATCTAGGCCCTTCATGCCTCTGGGCATCGGTTTTCTTTTCTGTAAAATGGGGATAAACTGATAGAATGCTCAATGAATGTGTGCAGCTATGTTGGCCTCTACCGTCTCTTTTCAGCTCAGAGGGTCCAGAACTTGCTATGTGACCATGGGCCAATCCCTTCACCTCCCTGGTCCTCCGTTTCCCCCTGAGAATAAGGGGGTTGGCCCAGAGGGTTCCTCCATTCTTTTCAGCGTTGTTTCTGTGTGATTCAGTAATGCTGGGGGTAGGGGGAAGAAGGGGAGTGGCACACAAAACCTAGAACTCCCCACCCCAACCATCACCTACCTGTGACTGCAAACCCTCCTTCAGGCTGTGTCAAAACAAACCGGGGAGGGGAGGGCATGGGAGAGGGTGCCCTGATGTGCAGGGAGGAGGCCTGGGGTGATTTTGAGAAGATTGCAGAGGGGAGGGTGCTGAGGACATCAGTGAAAAAGTCAACTCGGGGTTGTGGCCCCCCAGATGGGGCCGGGTTTCAATGTGGGGAAGAACAGGCAGCTCTGGAGTCCCTCATCAAATGCGGGGCAAGACAAGGGCTGGTCATAAATGAAGAGAGAAGAGACAGAGGAAGGGTGCAGAGGGATGGAGCTGGGGCTTTGAAGGGGGGACAAGAGGCAAGGGCTGAAGTTTGCACGGCAGGAGACGAAGCAGGGATTAGAGTCACTGAGAGAGAAGGACTGCAATCTGGGGAGAAGCGGGGCCAAAGCTCCCTTGGGGGCGTTGAGGCGGGGAGGAGTGGGGGGGGGGGGAGGTGCGGAGAGAAGGCGGTGCTTAACGCGGGGAGAAGAGGCTGCGGCTGCAGGGTCCTGGGGTTGGGCCGGCTCCACAGGAGGGGAAGAAGGTTGGGGGTTTCGATGGAGGCGGAAAGGTGGGCCGGGCAGCGGGTCGCACCTGAAGTCCTTGTCGCTGGAGGTCATCTTCTCCAGGAGACTGGAGATGTGGAAGGCGGCGGTGCTCATGGTGGCTGCGCGCCGCGGACCGGACAGCGGGAGGGAATATGGCGGCGCGGGCGCCCCCTGCCCCGCCTCGCCAAGCGGGCTGCGCTCACCCGACAGAAATAGCAGCCCCCGCCCCGCCCAGCCGGCGCCGGGCTCCAGCCTAGGCCGCCGCCAACGCGGGAGGCCGAAGGGGGCCCGCGAGGGGCTCCGCGGTCTTGGCCCAGTGTCTGCACCTGCCCGTGGACGGCCCGGCACCCACTTGCACACCCACAGAGACGGGGAGCTCACCACTTCTCACCTGACAACTCTTCCTTATGATGCCCGTGGGTCCACAGCTCTGCCCTCTGTCCCGTTGGACCCTGCTTGCATGGCATGGGCATGGTATCAGTCTTAGGTTGAATCCTAACTCCAGCAGTTCCCCTGCTGTGTAGCCTTGGCCAAGTTACTTTATCTCTCTGAGCCTGTTTTCTCTTCTTGTAGGCATTCAAGACACACGAGCTGCTATTGTAGGTCAAGCCAACCAAAGCACTTCCACCTTTACCCCACTCCTCTTGCTGGCCTGCCCCAGATCGAGACAGGATCTGAAGTGTGTACCTAGTAACACTAGGCCCTTACCTGCCATCCCCAATCCTCAGGCCATCAGGGTCAGTTTATTCATTTTTAAAATTATTATTTTATATTAGTTTCAGGTGTACAGCATAGTGGTTAGACATTTATATCATTTAAGAAGTGATCCCCCTGTCTAGTACCCACCTGGAACTATACATAGTTATTACCATATTATTGACTATATTCCCTATGCTTTACATCCCCATGACTATTTTGTAACTATCAATTTGTACTTCTTAATCCCTTCACCTTTTTCACCCTGACCCCCAATCCTCCTCCCATATATAATCCCGATAAATCTACCATGTTTCCCCGAAAAAAAGACAGAGCCAGACCATTAGCTCTAATGCGTCTTTTGGAGCAAAAATTAATATAAGACCCGGTATTATTTTACTATATAAGACCCGGTATAATATAATATAATACCATCTTATATTAGTTTTTGCTCCAAAAGACGCGTTAGAGCTGATGGTCCGGCTAAGTCTTATTTTCGGGCAAACATAGTAGTACCCATCTGACACCATACATAGTTATTACAATATTATCGACTATATTCCTTATGCTGTACCCTACATCCCCATGACTATGGTGTAACAACCAATTTATACTTCTTAATCCTTTTCCCTTTTCACCCACCCCCAAACCCCCTTCCATCAGGTAACCATAAAAATATCCCCTGTATCTATGAGTTTGTGTGTTTTGTTTGTTTATTTTGTTCTTTAGAGTCCACATATAAGTCAAATCTGCGTTTCTCTGTTTGACATACTCCATTCAGCACAGTACCTTCCAGATCCACCCATGCTGCTGCAGATGGCAAGAACCCATTCCCTTCTATGGCTGAGCAATATTCCATTGTGTATACCACCTTCTCTTTATCCATTCTTCCACTGACAGACACCCAGACTGCCTCCACATCTCGGCCATTGTAAACAATGCTGCAATGAACATACGGATGGATGCACATGTCCCCTCAAAGCAATGTTTTGGGTTTCTTTGGATAAATACCCAGAAGTGAGATTACTGGGTCCTTCTTTGTCTCTTGTTATAGCCTTTATTTTAAAGTCTATTTTATCTGGTATAAGTATTGCTACCCCAGCTTTTTTTGTTTCCATTTTCATGAAATATCTTTTCCCCATCCCTTTACTGTCAGTCTGTGTGTGTCTTTCGATCTGAAGTGAGTCTCTTGTAGGCAGGGTCTTGTTTCCTTATCCATTCAGCCCTCTGTCTTTTGATTGGAGCACTTAATCCATTTACATTTAAAGTAATTGTTGATGATAGATATTAGTTATTGCCATTTTATTATTCATATTTATTATTATTATTTTGTTTCATCTTAAGAAAGTCCCTCTAAGATTCCTTGCAACACTGATTTGGTGGTGATGAACTCCTTTAGTTTTTTCTCATCTAGGAAGCTCTTTATCTGTCTTTCGATTTTAAATGATAACTTTGCTGGGTAGAATAGTCTTGGTTTTAGGTCCTTGCTTTTCATCACTTTGAATATTTCATGCCAATCCCTTCTGGCCTGCAAAGTTTCTGTTGCGAAATCAGCTGACAGTCGTATAGGAGTTCCCTTATAGGTAACTAACTGCTTTTCTCTTGCTGCTTTTAAGATTCTTTCTTTGTCTTTACACTTTAGTGTTTTAATTATGATGTGTCTTGGGGTGGGTCTCTTTGGGTTCATCTTGTTTGGGACTCTTTGCACTTCCTGGGCTTGAATATCTATTTCCTTCACTAGGTTAGGGAAGTTTTCCCTCATTATATCTTCAATTCCTTGCTTTCTCTGTTCTCCTTCTGGTACCCCATGTGATGAGAATGTTGGTAGACTTGATGTCCTAGAGGTCCCTTAATCAGTTTCTTCATTTTATAGTGATGTAGCTGAGGCCCAGAGAGGCAAAGAGACTTGCTAAGGGTCACAAAGCCAATGAATCTGGCATGGAATCAGGACTGACCCCAGAACTCTTAATGCCTTGGGCAATAATCCTTCCAGGAAGCATTTCACAGTTTCTCCACAGTTAGGTACAAGCTCAGGGTGGGAGGATCTATAGTAGGACAAAGAGAACTGTGTGCCTCTCTAAACAGCCAGAAGGCTGCTGGCTCTTGGGAAAAGGAGTAGCATATGCTTCGAAGCAAGACAATCCTGGGTTCAAATCCATGCTAGGCTGCTTCCTGGCTGAGTGGCTTTGGGATAATGACACAACCTCTCTGGCCTATGTTTTTCTTACCCATTAGATGGGGATAAAATAAATCTTTATTTTATAACACACTTGTTAGGTACCTGTTTATTATGGGTACCTGGGTCCTAGAGCAATACTGTCCAACAGAACTTTCTGCAGTGTTGGAAAATTTCTACATCTACACTGTCCCACATGGTAGCCACTAGCCACATGTGGTTATTGAGCACTTGAATTCTAAATACTACCTACTTTTAATTAATTTAAATTTAAATAGCCACCTCTGGCTATTGGCTACCATAGTGGACAGTGCAGTTCTGGATAGTAGGGACATAGCAGGGGACTAGATATACACACCCCCTGCCCCTTGAGGACCTGACATTCTAGTGGAGGACATCAGCATTAAGGAAGTAAGTGATTAAATAAGGAAAATGAGATCTATACAGAAGTTAAAAGAAGGTGAGGGGAATAGAGAGTACCTGGGTGTGAAGGGGCAACTTTAGCCAAGGTGGTCAGGGAAGGCTTTTTTCGAGGAAGAGACATTTGGGCTAAGGCCCAAACAGATGAAAAGGAGGCAGCTGGGCAAAGACTTGAGGGAAGAGCTTCCCAGACAGAGGAAACAGCAAGTGCAAAGGTACTGAGGTGGGAACAAGCCTGATGTATTTAAGAAAAGGCAATGGCTGGAATGTGGTCAGTCCCTTAAGGGAGGAGATGAGGTCAGAGAGATGGGTAGGAACCAGATCATTCACCACCTTTCAGGCCAAGATGAGAAGTTAGGATTTTACGTCAGAGCACTAGAGGGCCACTGGAGGGCATTAAGCAAGGAGGTAATTGATTGTTTTATTTTTTAGACATATCCTCCTGGCTGCTGAGCAGTCAAGAATGATGGTGGTTTGCTTTAGGGGAATGGTGGTGAAGATGGGAAGAAATGGACAGATTCTGGATATAATGTAGAAATAGAATACAACAGCTTTGCTGAAGGATTGGATATAAAGGTGAGGGAAAATGAGGAATTATAGGTTTTTAGCTGGAGTGGCTAAGTAGCTAGTGGTGCTCTTGTTATGGGCAGGAGGAAGTCAGGGAAAGGAACCCTTTGAGAGGAAACAGAACTTGAGAGCTCTGCATTGAGTTGTTATCTTGGAGATAAAGGCAAGACATCAAAGAGAAATGTCATATTGACAATTGGATACACTAATTGCATCAGGGGAGAGCCCTGCATTGGAGATAAAGATGGAGGGAAGGTCTTCACACAGAGGTGGAGTATACAAGGATGGACGATGTTAAATGTTACTGAGGATATGGAACAAATATAACTCTTCTGTGGTGCTGGTGGGAGCTTTAAATCGACACAACTGCACTGGAAAACTGCTTGGCAATATTTACAAAAGTTAAGCATATACCTACCTACCTTGACCTGTTCAGATAAGCAGTTCCACTTTCAGGCATGTATTGAAGATATATGAATGCTTACTCGTATGTGTTCAACAAAAGACTGTTCAGAGCAGCTTTATTTAGAATAGCCAAAAATAAGAGACAACCCAAGTGTTCATTGACAAGTGAGTGGATAAACAAATGATGGTATATTCATGAAATCAATACTACATAGCAATGAAAACAAATGAACTACTGCTACACAAAATAACATGAATGAACCTTAGAGATATTATGCTGAATAAAAGAAGCCTGACTCAGGAATGCATACTGTATGGTTACTTTCGTGTGAAGTTCAAAACCAAGCAAAACTAGGCTAAAGGTGATAAAAGTCAGAACAGTAGTTACCATTGAGGAGTACTAATTGGGAAGGGGCACAAGGAAGCCATCTTTGTGTGCTGTAAATATTGTCTATCTTGACTGGGGTGGTGATTATGGGTATATACATAGGTAAAAATGTATCGAGCTGTTCTTTGCTACATGGAAATGTTCCTCAATGAAAAGGAGGGAAATGAAATAAATACACAGTTTAACAATTTTTTATGTTGAACAATATTTTGTAATAATAATACAAGGCAGTGAATATATTTTTAAAAGTAAAAAACAATTAAATAAATAATGATTCGGTCACTTTGGAAAATAGTTTGGCAGTTTCTCATAACGTATATTTATCATATGACCCAGCAATTACTCTTTTAGTTATTTACCCAAGAAATGCAAACCTATATTCACACTAACACTTGTGCATGAAATGTTCATAGCATAACTCAAATGTCCATCAACTGGTGAATGGAGAAACAAATTGTGACACATCCATATAATGGAATTTTTACCTAGCAATAGAAAGGAGCGAATTACTGACACGCACAACAAAATGGACAAATCTCAAGAACATTATGCTTGGGTGGCTGGTTAGTTCAGTTGGTTAGAGCGCGGTGCTCTTAACAACACAGTTGCTGGTTTGATCCCCACATAGGCCACTGTGAGCTGCGCCCTCCACAACTAGACTGAAACAACTACTTGACTCGGAGCTGATGGGTCCTGGAAAAACACACTTAAAATAAATAAAAAGTTAAAAAAAAAAAAAAAAGAACATTATGATAAGTGAAAGGAGCCAGACACAAAAGTTTATGTATTATTTGATTCCATTTATGTGGAATGTCCAGAAAAGGCAATACTATAAGAGAAATCAGATCAGTGGTTGCCAGGGGAGATAGAGTGCAAAGGGGCCTGAGGGAACTGTTTGGGGTGATGGAAATGTTTTGCATCTTTATTACAATGGTGATTACATGAATATATACTGGCTACTGGCTAAACTTGTCAAAACTTATCAAGCTGTACTCTTAAGAAAGCTGGACTTACTATATGTAAATTACTCTTCAATAAAGAAGAGGAGTCATGGGCACTCAAGCAAAAAAAAAAAAAAAGGAGTCAATGAGATTGGGTACATAAAGGACTCACATTAAAAAATAACTGTTACTGGGGGCGGCCGGATGGCTCAGTTGGTTAGAGCATGAGCTCTCAACAACAAGCTTGCCGGTTCAATTCCCGCATGGGATGGTGGGTGCACCCCCTGCAACTAAAGAATGAAAATGGCGACTGGACTTGGAGCTGAGCTGCACCCTCCACAGCTAGATTGAAGGACAATGACTTGGAGCTGATGGGCCCTGGAAAAACACACTGTTCCCCAATATTCCCCAATAAAAAAAAACAAAAACTGTTACTAAAAATATATAATAACTGTTACTCACAGTTATTAAAAATAATAGCTGGCTATTAAAAAAAACAGAAAATAAGTGTTGGAAGGTTGTAGAGAAATTGGCACCCTTGTGCACTGTTGGTGGGAATGTAAAATGGTACAACCACTGTAGAAACAGTTGGCAGTTCCTCAAATAATTAAAAATAGAATTACTATGTGATTTAGCTGAAAGCAGGGTCTCGAAGAGATATTTGTATCACCATGTTCATAGCAACATTATTCTACAATAGCTAAAACGTGGAAGCAACCCAAGTGTCCATTGACAGATGAATGGATAAGCAAAATGTAGTATATACATATAAGGGAATATTATTTAGCCTTAAAAAGAAAGGAAATTCTGACACATGCTACAACATAGATGAAACTTGAGGACTTCATGCCAAGTGAAAGAACCCAGTCACAAAAAGACAAATACTGTATGATTCCACTTATATAAGGTACTTAGAGTAGTCAAACTCATAAAGACAGGAAGTAGAATCGTGGTTGCCTTGGCTGGAGTGTGTGGGTAGAGAGAATGGGGAGTTAGTGTTCAATGGGTTGATTTTAGTTTTGCAAGATGAAGAGTTATGGAGATGGATGGTGGTGATGGTTGCACATCATTATGAATGGATTTAATACCAGTGAACTGTACACTTAAAAATGGTTAAGATGGTAAAATTTATGTTATGTATATTTTATCACAATAAAAAAATTGGGGGGAAAATAACTTATTATCGAAGGTGGGGGTGGGAGATTCTTGTCCAGAGTGAAGCTGATGTTTTAGGATAAAGGTGAAGCTGCTGTGACAAACAGCCCACAACCATCATGTGCTTTCAAAAGCTAAATGAATTTCTCTCTCATAACAGTTCTGAGGCCAGGAGTGCAGCTTTGCTTCCTTTATGTATTCAGGAGCTCAGGCTCCCTCCAGTTTATTGTTCTGTCATCCCCTAGGACATTGTCCTCAACTGCTTGATTGAAGCTGGATCAGTGGCACATCTGGGTTCCAGCCAGCAGAAGGGGCAATAGTGTGTAAGAGCCCATTCCCAGTGTCTCCAGTCCCAGACATTGCTTCCAGTCTCCCACCATTGGTTAGACTCAGTCACATGGTCATGTCTAATTGCAAAGGAGTCTGGGAAATTAGGTCTACCTGGACACTATGTTCCAGAGAAGGAACACAGCAAACACTTAATGCAGAGCCTAAAACCTTGGAATAGGTACTTAATAAATGACAGGGAAACCAAAAATTGAATTGTTTTTGCAACACTTGGCTGAGAGATATTTCACTTCTTGTGGCAAAAACCCAAGGATGCTGCTGTTCCAATCTATAGAATACCAGTTCTTCAGAATTTGTTGGGCCTGCCTTATGACCTATTAGATGGTCAATTTTTATAAATATCCACATGTGCTTAAAAGAACATGTATTTTCTAAGTGCTAGGTGGGGTTTTATGTTTGTGTATTATACCAATCTTCTAAATTGGTATCAGTATCCCTAATGATTTTTGTTTGTTTAATCTATCCCTTACTGAGAAAGCTGTGTTAAAAATTCTCACTTTGGTAGTTGATTTGTCAATTTATTCTAAATAATTCATTTTTGCTTACATATTTTCATATTGCTAGATGATACATTATTACTAGATAAACACATATCCTGGTGAAGTATTCCCTTTATTATTATGTAGTGATCATCTTTTTCCAAAATAACATTTCTTGCTTTGAAGCAATTTCTGTCACAAATATAGTGACACCTGTTTTCTCATTGTTAGAAGTTACCTGCCCCCCCCTTTTTATATACTTTTAGTTTAAATCTTTCAGGATAATGTTTTTGGTGGATCTCCTGTAAACTTTTTATTTTGAAATAATTTTAGACTTACCAAAAAATTGCAAAATAGAATGGAGAGTTTCCTTATACCCTTCACCCAGCTTCCCCTAATGTTAGCATTTTACAAGTATATTATCATGTAACAATGATCAAAACCAGGAAATTAATATTGGTACAACACATTACTTACCCAACCATAAACCTTATTTGGATTTCACCAATTTTTCCTACAATATCCTTTTTCTGTCCCAGGATCCAATTCAGGGCCCCACATTACATTTAGTTGTCACTTCCTCTTTGGTCTCTGATTTTTCCTCCTTCTTTCCTTTTTTTTTTTTTTTAAATTACCTTGACAGCTTCAAAGAGAACTAGGTAGTCAGTTTTTTTATGGACTGTCCCTCAGTTTGGGTTTGTCTAAAGCTTTTTCATGATTAGATTGAGGTTCTGCATTTTTTCGCGACAATACGACCAAAGTCGTGTTAGGATCTTTTTCAGTGCATCATATCAGGGCCTTCATGATGTCAATAAATCTTGTGACTGGTGATGTTAACTTTGGTCATTTAGCTAAACTATGTCTTGGTTAAGCTGGTTTTTCTCCACTATAAAGTTCCTATGTTTCTCTTTGTAATTAATATATTTATAATTTTGTAAATTTGCATTTAAATTTTATTCTATTTGTTTAAATATCTACAAGTCTTAATATTTGTTGAAACCCTAATCCCAAAGATGATAATATCAGGAGATGGGGGCCTTTAGGAGGTCACGAAGTCATGAGAGTGGAGCCCTCATGAATGAGATTAATGCCCTTATAAAAGACACTCCAGAGAGATCCCTCACCCCTTCTGCCATGTGAGGACACAGTGAAAAGGTGGCTGCCCTTGAACCAAGAATCAGGCCTTCACCAGACATTGAAGCTGCTGGTGCCTTGATCTTGGACTTCCCAGCTTCCAGAACTGTGAGAAATAAATTTCCATTGTTTATAACCCACTCAGCGGATGGTATTTTGTTATAGCAACCCTAACAGACTAAGATGCTGCATCTATAATAAAAACCACAAGTTCATACTAATACCTCTGATTTTAATCCAACACCACAGGGTTCATTTTAGCCTTCCCCCTTTCCTTATTTGTAATTTCTTTCTTTAACAAGGGTAAATGTTGCTCTCATTATCTACAAAATATTTACTTATCCGTTCAATCCTAGTATTCTGTGTTGAGAGTTTCTCTATTCACTAGCTTCTGATACCAAATGTGTGGTGTGTTTTTTTTCACACCAAGCAATTCTGACGCTAATTACCCATAGTTAGCACAGACCCCAAGGTTAAGGGCTTATCTCCATCACACTGCCTCCACTTCAGACCCTAATTGCAAGTCTAGGCCTCACATATTTCTGACTGACCGGCTGTAAATTGAGGGTTCCCACGACCTATTCCTCAGGTTCAATCATCAGCTAGAATGGCTCACGAAATTAGGAAAATGTTTACTTATGTTTACCGGTTTATTATAGAGATATAAAGGGTGTAGGTGAACAGCCAGAGGAAGAAGTACAAGGGGTGAGGTCTGGAAGGGCCCCAAGCGTAGGAGCTTCTGTCCCCATGGAGGTGGGGTACGCCACCTTCCTGGCATATGGATGTGTTCACCAACCTGGAAGTTCTCTAAACCCCACAGCTTAGGAATTTTTATGGAAGCTTCATCACGTAGGCATGATCAAATAGTAACTCCATCTCCATGCTCTCTCCCCTCCTCGGAGGCTGAAAGTTTCAAGCTTCTAATCATGACTTGGTCTTTCTGGTGACCAGCCTCCGTCCTGGAGCTATGTATCTAAGAGCTCTCCAAGAGTTGCCTTATTAAACCAAAAGATGTTTCTATCACTCAGAAAATGTCAGGGGATTTAGGAGCTCTGTGTGAGGTGATCCTATAACCTCCAGCAACTAAGGAAATTACAAGGGTTTTAGGAACTCTTTTTCAGGAACTGGGTGCTCATAGTGGGTGCACATTGTTTTCCCACTATACCTATTGGGCATGATTCTCAGACCTAAGAAGTCCTTGGGGAGTTCCCATCAGCATGAGGTGTCCCCTGGCCACAGCACAGAAATGTTAAGGCATAGTGTGGGCTGCCTGTCCAGGCAATGCTCTGAGAACTTTATACAAATAATCTCACCATGGACAGGGGCTGCCTTCATCCCATTCTTATGGTTGTGGAGACTGAGGCTGAGCTGTCTGTTGTCCCCAGAGTGCACGTGCCTGCTGAGTCAGGTGGGCCCCCGGCTGGTAGTTCTGGAATGCAGGAAAGCCAGATGCCACGCTCAGCTGCTGAGCTGGCTCCCCAGGGCTGTCAGCTGTGTCCACAGGACAGAGGAAGGTTGTCTCATGAATCACCATTACACATAGGTAGTGAGGTCATCTCAGGATGGAGCTGAGCTGGGGCCTCCCTTACGCCTCTGGCAGCTCTGTCATGGCCCTGGAGATGTGCCCATGGCAGAGAGATAGGAAATACCCTGAGGTTGTGCCTCCATCCTGTGCCAAGTTCACATACAACCAGGTGGTACAGGAGGTAAACTCTTCATTTGCTCAGAGAGGGGAAGTACCTTAACCTGAGACTAGAAGGCAAACAGAAGGTCGTGGCTGGTTATTTTTTGAGCACCTACTATGTGCCAGTCATTGAAACCTTAAATAGTAGGAAGTATTATTTAGTCCAGTGGTTCTTAAACTTGAGGAGGTATCACCTCAGGTGCCGAACTACAGGTCCCACTGCCAGAGTTTCTGATTCAATAGGACTGGGATGGGACCTGAGAGTTTGCATTTCTAAAAGGTGATGGTGACACTGCTGGTCCAGAGACCACATTTTGAGAATAACTAATTTGTTCAACTTCCTTTCCCCTGATTAATGGTGGTCTTCAAGTTCCTTCTTACATGCTTCCAGGACAGAGGTTGCCTATCCTGTCAACCTATTTCTAGATAGTTTTTTTTTTTTTTTTTTTATTTTATTTTATTAAATTTATGGGGTGACAATTGTTAGTAAAATTACATAGATTTCAGGTGTACAATTCTGTATTACATCATCTATAAATCCCATTGTGTGTTCATCACCCAGAGTCAGTTCTCCTTCTATCACCATATATTCGATCCTAGATAGTTCTTATGGTGAAGATTTTAATTTTTTATGTGCGCTTGTGTGGAGATGAAAACTAACTCTTCCGGCTTTCCCACATGGCCCCTTCTTTCTGCCTCTGGACCACATGCTTTCATCACAAAGGAGCAACTGAAGGGTACTTGCTATTAGAACGAGGATCTCCCTCAGCCCCACAGTCCATTGACCACCAAGCCCTGTCCATTCTACCCTCTAAATCAGTGCTGTCCAATAGAAATATACTGTGAGCTCTATGTACCTACGAAAAAATTTAATTTCCCAGTAGCTATGTTAGAAATAGCAGAAAGAAGCAGGTGAAACTAATTTAAATAAATTGTATTTAACCCAATATATCCAAAATATCTTTTACACAGGTAATCAATGTAAAAATTTTTAATGAACTATGGTATATTCTTTTCTTTTTCTATACTAAATCTTGAAAATTCATTGTGTAGTTTACATTTGCAGCACATCTCAATTCTGACCAGCTACATGTCAAGGGCTCCATAACCACATGTGGCTGGTGGCTATTGTTTTGGACAGTGCAGTGATCCTACCCTAGTCTTTCTCTCCCCTGCCGTAGCTGTGCTCCCTGGATGCCCCACCAATCCACAAGATGGCAGCCAAATTATTGTCAAATGTAAATTTGATTGTGTCCCATCAATCTCAGGATAATGTCGGCCTCCTTGATCTGGCTTCTGAGGCTCTGCCTCTCTAGGTTTTTCTTCTCCCTTCCTCCAGTCCCCAAGGCCCCCACTCTCACACTGTATGAATTATTCACAGATCCTCAACACAGTAGTGCCTCTTACCTCTAAGTCTTTGCACACACAATTCCCTCTGCTTAGAATGCCGTTGGTATGCTTCTTGGGCTACCCTTTCAGTCCACTTATTCGTTCCACAAAATTTATTGAGCACCCACTATGTGACAGGCACTGTTCTGGATCCTGGAGCAGAGAACTACATAACAAGGAAATATGCATAACAAGAAAAGATCCAGTATGCTAGATGGTGAACAATAAGGCAGGATAAAAGGGAAAGGTGGTGCTGGAGGTTACTACTTTATACAGGGTGGTCAGGAAAGGCCTCTTGGAGAAGGTGACATTTGAGTAGAGACCTGAAGAAGTGAGGAAAGGAGCCAGGTGGCTGTCTGGGGAAAAGCATTCTAGGTAGAGGGAGCAGCCAGTCCTAAGGCCCTGAGAGGGGACCCTGACTGTATATTTGGGGCACATTCCAGTGTGACTGGGGCACAGTGAGAGAGAAAGTCGTAGGAATTAAGATCAGAGAGAGCAAGAGGTGGGTGGCAGATTGTGCAGGGCTGTGTTAAGAACTTGAGTTTTATCTTGAGTGAGGTGGGAGCCCTGGGAGGGTGCTGAGTGGAGGAGGGACATGAGCTGAACTGGGATTAACTGGATCCTTCTGGTTGCTGTGATGACAGTAGATGGTGGTCTGAGGAAAGGAGCAGAGAGACTAGTGATTGTGTTGTCTGGACCAGGGTGGTTGCCATGGACGTGGAAAGAAGGGGCCAAATTCAGGATATGTTGAAGGTGGGTCACGTACAGAGTATGAAAGAGCAGAGTCAAGGATTGCTCTAAGACTTTGGCCTGAACTTAGGATATAAATGACGCCTCTTTCAGGAAACCCTTCTGGGAACCCACAGCTCCCAGGGCCTTGCCCTTATGAAGCGTGTCATGGCCTGTCTCCCTCTGGCCTGGTACTCCCCAGGGTGCGGTAGGATTTGCTTACTGTCAGGCTTCAAGAGTATTCGATAAGTGAATGAGAGGCAGAGACAGACTGAGCTGGTGTTACTCCTGGCCTCAGCTGTGAGAGGTCAGTCTCTACCCCTCTCACTTGTGTTTTACCATCTGCACAAGGCAGTGGATGTTCTAGCTTTTACCCAATGTCTTCACCAGGAGAGGGCACCGCCAGTTTGCTCACAAGAGTCCTCCAGCCCCTTGTGTCCCCCACTCCATCCCAACCGGGTCCTCTCCCGCTCTCTGCCCAATTCATCCTTCCCAGTAGCATCAAATTGGCCCACATGGCTTGGCTGAGTCAGCCTTACCCATTCACGTGGAGGGGGGGCCTTGGGACACAAGCCACCTCCACTCTGCCCAGAGCTCTGCACAGCCGAAGGTGGTGCAACTGATCCCCGCATCACTTCCCCCTGGAGACAGAGGGCGTGGCTGTGGCCCAGGGGGTGGGTTTGGGGGTGCAGCTTCCCCATATGCCACTCCTGAGGTGTTATAGGGAAGAGTCAAGTCAGACAGGAAGGCCTGGGGCTGATAGCACTGGCAGGAAGGAATGCAACTCGGATGAGTATGAGCAAGTGGGGCCCAGGGACTAGTCACGCCCCGCCCCTTCCCGTCATGAAGGTGTGGCCAGGCCTTCCCCACAGCCCTCTCTTCCCCTGCCCAGCAGTGGCCTCGGCACAGTCCACACACAGCTCGCCTTGCAACTGACAGGCCTCGGGACCACAGGTAATGGGACATGGGACAGGCTGAGTGAGGGGTTAAACTTTTTAAGAGAATCGGCTCTTCAACAGGTCTGACGCTTTGTGGTTCCTAGGTGGACCTGGATTTGAATCCCAACTTTTTGTCTTCCCAGCTGAGTAAGCACCTCAGTCTCCATCTCTGGAAAAATCAGGGGAAGATGACAAATATTCACCCCCTGGGGTTGTTTTGCGGCTTCAGCCAGGCACAGCTGGTGGCCAACTCCCGATTCTGTCACTAACTTGCTGTGGGACCTTCAGAAAACCTCTTGACCTCTCTGAACCTCAGTTTCCCCATTTGTGAAACGAAGGGTCCGAAGAGATCTCGCTGAAGGCTTCTCCCACTCTGCACTTGTGGGGAGGGGAGTTTTGAAGGGTGAGGATGTGTCCCCTCAAAACCTCCTAGCCTCTGTACTTTGACCAGCAAGTGAAGGCAGGCACCCTCCTGTCCTCACTTGGAAGCCGCCCTGGACCCTGAACCAGGCCTGTTACATATGGGAAGACAGGCCAGTTGTCTCCTCTGTTTCAGGCTCAAAGGTACCTTTGGGCCAAAAATGTTGAACCGAGAGAGCTGGGCCTTGGGGGAAGTTACCCTGCTGCCTATAAGAGGCTCATCCAGGTGGCTGGCCTGTAGGGGAGATCGCCCTTTCCCCACCTCCCAGTCTAAGCCCCGCCCTGTCTGCCAACCCCTGGCTGTCATCCTAAATCAGGGGAGCCACCTCTGCTCGGAGCTTCCCAGCCCCTCTCCTCAGAGGTGGCCTTTGGGTCTCGAGCCCATTCATTTTCCTTTTAAGGGGGATAAGAAAGATTATACATGGTCATGTACCTATTATTTTATTCTGTTTTGTTTACAAACTGCCAGAAAATTTGAGTCAGGAGTGTGTGTTAGAGGAGTTGTATTGAGTGAGGTGTAGGGTGTCTTGTTTGGGGTCCAAAATAAGCAGATCTATAAATAATAAAGGAGACTCCTTTCTGGCTCTGAAATTCCTAGAATTCGGACCAGTGTAGCCCTCTAAAACACTGTACCCCGCAACCCTTGAAAAGACACTATACTGACTATGTTCCAGGGCCCATGATGGGCATTGCTCTGCCAGAGGCCCTATTTTACTATCATAACAATCCTGTGTGAGAAGTCCTCTTTTTTAAAAAAATTTTTACTAAATTTATTGGGGTGATATTAGTTAGTAAAATTATATAAGTTTTAAGTGTACATTTCTATAATATGTCATCTATATATTGCATTGTGTGTTCACCACCTAGACTCTGTTCTCCTTCCATCTGAGATAGCATTCACATGCCATAAAATTTACCCCTTTAAAGTGTACAATTCCGTGGTTTTTCGTATATTCAAAGAGTAGTTCAACCATCATTACTATCTAATTTAGAAAATTTTTATCTTCTCAAAATAAACCTTGTACCCCTTAGCAGACATTCCCCATTTTCCCTTCCCCTGGCAAACACTAATCTGCTTTCTGTCTCTATGGATTGCTTATTCTAGATATTTCATATAAATGGAATCATATAATAGATGATCTTTTCTGACTGGCTTCTTTCACTGAACATAATGTTTTCAACGCTTATACATGTTGTAGCATGCGTCAGCACTTTTTCCTCTTTATGGCTGAATAATATCGTATTGTAGAATTATATCACATTTTGTTTATCCATTCCTCAGTTGATATACACTTGGGTTGTTCCCACCTTTTGGTTATTATGAATAATGCTTCTGTGAATATTCATGTATAAGTCCTTGTGTGGACATAAGTTTTCAATTCTCTTGGGTGTTCTAGGAGTGGGGTTGCTGGGTCATATGATAAGTCTACATTTAACATTTCAAGGAACTGTCAAACTGTTTTCCAAAGTGGCTGTACCATTTTACAATCCCACCAACTATGTGTGAAGGCTCCAATTTTCCACATCATCACCAACATTTGTTGTTGTCTGTATTTCTTATTTTAGTCACCTTATTTTTCTCTGCACAAAAACCATTCTGGTTTTTGTCGTTGCCAATTGCAAATGTGCATATGAGAGAGAGAAAGAGAGATAGAGAGAGAGAGAGAGGGAGAACAGGAGGACAGAGACACTCAGATGAGAGGATAAGAAAGAGGAGACTGGACTGGCTGTTTAAATAGTCACACACCTGGGAGAGTCAGAACCAGGGAAAACCTTTTAAGAGTTTTTTGTTTCTTCCCATTAATTTTCAAACATTTTGGGGGCCTCAAAAAAGTTTATTGGGGGACACACTCCTGCCTAGTTTTTCTTGGTCCCTAAGTCTGGAGCAGTGGTTGTCACACTTTTTGACTGTGCACCCTTCTCCAGAAAAATGCTTTAGGCACCCCCCAACATAAACATATTTATAGATTTATTATATACACGTTATATACAAGTACTATGACCATTAGCTCATGTCTCAAGGCCCAATACACATCTGAGTGAATTTCCTTATCAATGATCGTGGATGGAAGTCCACTCTTCAAGTAGTTTTCTTATTATTTCAGTAGGCAAGTGTGTGTGTGTGAGATCCCATTCACTGTTGTTTTCAACATGGTAACGAGGATAATGAAGAACTTGAACTAGCAGCAGGGGCAGATATATGTCTCCCATATTTCCTGCTGCTTGCTTGTATTTTCTAGATTAGAGTTATTGCGATCTGTGGTTCCTTTGCAGGAACTCTTTGAAGCCACTTGTCTGTCCACGCTATGGGCCTGATTCAATGAAAGCGGTATTGTTTGATTCTCAAATCCACCTAAGCCAGCACCAGTTCACCACAATATGTTGCAATAGGCTGAAGGTAGAAATTGGAAAATGTGGCTGCAGCAGACCTGTCTGTATTGTTGGGCTCCCCACTGGCCTCTGGGGACCCCACTTAGTGGACATGACATTTGTTGTCTGACATCTGGCCAAAGGTGCACTTCAGAATTGAACTATATGCTATTAACCAAAAAGGTTAAATAGAAATAGGTGAACTAACATTTTCCTCCTGCACTTTAGAGATTATTGTTTGAGAGACTAATAGGTTCTGAGCTAAGGACATCTAAGCCAACCCCTGCCATACCTCAGCTGGCCACCTCTCATGGTAGGGTGCTCATGACCACCCCCATATAGCTGTCACTTTAAGAAAATTCTTTCATATACTGAGCTGGCCTCTGTCCTGGTGGCTCCCCAAGGTCCTGACCCCTCCCTGTGTGTTTACAGCCCCACGTGTCCCCTGCCCTGGAGGGGTCCTGTAGAGACTCGAGGAGAGTGACCAGCTCTGTCCCGGCACTGCTCATCCCTAGGCTGAGCACGCTTCTCCACCAAGCCCTTCTCTTGGATGTGGTCTCTGTACTCCACATCCTCTGGATTCTCTTGGTTTGTCTAAAGCCTATTCTGTGCAGGACCCAGGACTGAACCCAGGATGAGGGATGGTGGGATGTGGGTCACCTTCCTTACTGTAGACTCTGTGCTTCTATTAATATGACCTAAGGCTGTGTTAGCTTTGCTTTATAGCTCTATCACCTTGTTGGCTTCTATTGCACTTTAACAAACATTGATTGGGTACCTGCTATGTACTAGACACTAAGTTAGATATTTGTGTTGACGTTTACTTACTTTTCAGAGTGTCTTTCAATAATCCTAGGTCTTTCTGTATGAACAGCCTCCAGGCTGGGCCCACCCATCCTCTTTCTGCACAAACTTGATTTTGTCCCTTTGCACCGTCTCGTTTCAGCCTAGGTGTCATCCTGTACTCCTCAGGGGCGACCCCAGGCCCTGGCTACATCCTGGGGTATGCTGTGGTCACAAGGTTCACCCAGATTCAACTCATACTGCTCAGCCAGCTGACCACACCCAGATTCCCTTTAGTCTGTAGTCAGCTGGCTGGGCAGTATGGGTTGTTATCCCACCGTCCAACTGTCTGGACAGACTTGGGACAAAAAGGCAGAGGAGGTGGAAACTGTGGTGTCTTCCTTCTGTCCCTCATGCTTGGACTCAGCCTCAGATCTGAGTTTATATTCAGACTCCTTGCTGTGTGGCCTTGGGCAAGTCTCTTTCTCTTTCTTGGGCTCAGGTTTGATCTCCTGGCTGCAACTCTGTGGAATTCTAGCTTGGGGAAAGGGAGAGACCGCCAAACCCAGGAAGCCGGTGTGGTGAGAGGGGGTAAGGTGAGCCTGGAGCAGGAAGGAGGAGGGTGCTGAAGAAGGAGAAGGGGTGTGAACACGCACAAGATCTTCTAAAGGGAAGAGGGAGATGCTGAAAATACTTTGCTGGCCTCACATTATTTCTCCAAGATCTTAAATTCAACACTATGACTTCTTTTTATGAAGCACCTTTGTATAAGCCAGGGGCTAGAATATCACAGAAAGTAAGAAAACATGATTCCTATTTCCAGGGAGCTCAGAATTTAAGTGCTTTTGACCTGAATCCTCACAGCAACCTGGCAAGATAGTGACACTATTTTACAGACAAAGAAACTGAGACTCAGAGAGGTGAAGCGGTATGCCAAAAGTCACAGAGCTGGGAGGTAAAGTGAGAAGCATGGCTTGCAGTGGGCTCTGTCAGACCCCATGGCTGGAGCAACTTAGTCAAGAAACTTCTCAGTACAGCATCCTGGCTCAGAGCATAATTTTACTACATACTTTCCTATCCACGACCCCATATGAGCACCAATGTGGCCAGGAGCTGAAACAAGAGGACAGCCTCTTCAGGGCTCTGCCTCAGGGCCAACCAGTGCCAGGGTTGATTTAGGCTTTTGTATCCCACATGTCACAAGTCTGATTCCTGGGAGGGAGAGACTGATGGTCTAAACAGAATTTTCACATCAGAGGAACATGGGGAGGGGGTGCAATCAGTTTGGGGATGCCTGCCCTGGAGCTGCATCTGCCTGACCAGGATATGTTTGAGATTAGGGCGCATGATTGTCTGGGGGCCGTAGGAAGCTGGGGGAGATTATTGAGGGCTCTAACTTGATCCCGTGGTGTAATTGCCAGAAACAGCAAGTGCCCACCCTGTTGCCTCTGTTGCCCTCCCAGCTGCTGTTTCTGCTTCCAATATCCCACCCCCCTACTTCCTGACCTGGGTTTGTTGAACTGAGCTGGCCTTGCGTTCATGGCCCCTAGGAACGTTCCTCACAGTCCACCTGCAGGAAAAGTTCACCATTATTAGCCTGGCATTCAAGGCCCAGGATAATGTCCCCAACTTCACGGGGCTCCTACCCTTTCAACGGCCCACTGCCACCCACCCTCTCCACTAAAATTTTATTCCACTCTGCTTTTTGCCACCTGTTGAAATCCAACTCAATCTTAGTTGCCTCAGCCTCCTCCTCCAGCGTGGGATTCCCGGGAAAGATAAGCAGCCCTGAGTCAAGAGACAGGGTTCTGGAGCCAGCCTTTCCCCTGAGTTGCTACGTGATCTTAGGCAAATTCCTCTGTTTCCAGGCCTCAGTTTCCCCATCTGTAAAACAGGACAATAATCCACCCTGCCTCCTTCCTAGATAATGTGAGGATCAAGAGAGCTGTGTGGGGAAAACGCTATGAGGCTGTGATGGCTCAGTGTCTCTTCATATCCCTCCCACCCTGGGCCCAGGCCCATGTGACAGCAGGAGCTTAGGAAATCTGGGCTGAACTGAAGAGGGAATCAAGTTTAGCAAGACCTGTGGGTACAGAGGCCCTGGCCTCACCAGTGACTCAGCAAGGCTGGGCTTTTTGGAGAAAAGTGCTAGAAAGTCAGGCATTCCATTTCTTGGTAGGATCAGCTTCAGATGTGGGGCCATCTGACAGAGGAGGCCCGAGAGCCCTCTAACCAGGGCTGGGGAATGGGGGCTCTCTATTGAGGCAGGGGTCAGATTTGAATCTAATCTGTAACCTGGGAGACGTTGGACAAGTCACTTCATCTATAAAACTGAACCACAGTTTTATTCCATGTAAATTAAGACTTGTTATGAATGAAATAAGATCGCAGGGAACATGCCATGTTCCTTTTCCTCTTCCCACTTTCTTCTTTCTGTCAACTCCCCATGGTCCATCGTGGCTCAAAGTCACAGGCGCTGAACTTGAGCCTTTAGAGGCCCCTCTCAGCAGGGCTCTGCTGGAGTCTGATGTTCCACCACTGGAGTGTTATCCTTTGTGTTAAGCCTTACCTTTCTCAGTGATCCTTGAGTTTAAAATTTTTAAAGTTCTATTTATCCTTTCTCATAGCAGAAATATGGGTGGAGGAAGGATGGGGCAAGGACACTGAAAGGTAAAACAGGGCTACTGCAGGTGCTACCGTTTCCCCTCTCCCGATGATCAGTGTGCTGAAGAACTGCCTGAGGAAGTGCCCTTGATTCTGAGGACACTTGCTCAGGGCTCCACCAGCCGCTAAACATAAGCCAAGCCAGCATCATTTGCATAACATTCCCATGACTGTTAGTGGCTTCGTGCCTGGTACAAATGACGAGACTGGGAAAAGGTGTCAGCATCAGTCCATCCCTCAGTGTGGACTGAGCAAGTACCCTTGCTCAACCACTTACTAGCTCTGTGGCCCTGACAAGTTTCTTAGCCTCTCTGTGCCTTAGTGTTCTTACCTATAAAATGGGCACAACCACAGTGTGGCCTCATAGCGTTGTGGTAAGGAATACATGAGTTAATAGGTGTAATGTGCTTAGATCATTGCCTGGCAGAGAGTAAGCACTTATTTGTTATTGTCTGCTTTCTGCCAGGTCCTGTGCAGGGTTCGGGTAGCACATAAATGAACCAGCCTCAGTAGATGAACCCTGGCTAGATTCATAATCTCGTGGAGGAGACATGCCCTGTGTGTGTCAGACACTCTGCTGAGTCCTGGGCACAGGTCTGAAGATGAATAGGAACAGTGGCCCCTGGAGTTAGGCAACAAGGTGCCCTACCTTGAAGAAAGAGTCTGGAACAAGGCCCAGGAGAGCAATGTGCCAGGGGACAGGGTGGGGGTGTTCTCTGGGCCAGCCTCTCCTCAATCTCATTCTTCTTTAAAGCTGCTTCTTGTCAACTGTTTCCCATGTGGGCCACAGCCCCTTGCCTGGGTGCCTTTGCGCATTGTTCCCTCTGGCCCTTCCAGACTCACCCCCAGCATCCCCTCCGTCAGGAACTTTCCCTGACTGACCCTGGTCTGATTAGGCCCCTGGCATCCCAGAGCCCCCTGGTCTACTTTGAAATTCCTTGAGGATAGGGTTGTTCACCATGGTAGCCCCATGCTAGCACACAGTGGGTGCTCAATAAATGCAGGGATGTAAGAGAGGGAATGTGCACCAGTGAGAATTGTGTTCAGCTACAAATGCCAAAAATCCTAACTATAGAGGCTTAACCAAAATAAGGTTTATTTTTCTCAAATAACAAGAAAGCGAGCAGTTGCTGGCAAGGGCTCAGCAGCTCAACATCATCTCTGCCTTTGTTTTGGCTTTTCCTCAAGGTGGCCACTCTAGCTCCTGCTATCACATTCATGTTGGAGGAAGGAAGGAGAGGCAAGACACAGCGCTAGCTCTGTTGGCCTCTTTTGTCAGGAGAAGCAAAACGATTCCTGAACCCCGGCTGACTTCTGCTCACTTTTTATTAGCCAAAACTGGGTCACACGGCCACACCCAGCCACAACAAAGCCTGGGAAAACAAGTATCTAACTAGAGCTGGAAAAACAAAATTGCAGTTCTGTTAGCAAGGAAGAAGTCCAGGGTGGTGGGGGGAGGAGGGGTCAGGAGGAAGGGTTTGGTGAGGCAACTGGCATAGGGCTTCATGAAGGAGGTGATATTTGAGCTGTGCCTAGAAGGTCAGATACAATTTTGGCAATAGGAAAAAACGGTCTAGGTGGAATTCTGGAGGCCTGAAAATGCTGTGTAACCAGGGACTGCCAAGTGGCCGAGACAGCTAGAGCGGGAAAAAGATAAGACCAGCTTGGTGAGCTTTTGGTGTTTGGCATCAGCCAGAGGCTCTTTCCCCCAGACGACTCTAAATCTCTTCCTCCACTCCATCTGAAATTCCACCATTAGAGATCATCTTAGCCAATGAACGCATACTGGACACCTGCTATGTAAAAAGAGTCCTTTTCAAAATATAGATATGCCCTAGAGGCTTATGGTTGTCAGTCATTCATAGCTGAATATTAGTTTTATTAGCTAGTTACTTCCTAATGCTTAGCTGAACTCTACCCTGAGAAATGGGAATTTTTATTCTAGAAAGGAGCTAATAGAACCTAGGGGCCTTGGAGATAGGGGATGAGCGGCAGGGCGGGACACCAAATAGGAGGCCAGTAGAAGAGAGAACTCACATTTTCTGAGCCCTCTAAGGGCAGGCACTGGTCATCTTTCCTCCCTAAAGCTCTGCCATCGCCAGTTCACAACTGAGGTAACTAGAGCTTAGAGAAAGGGACAACCCTGCCCAAGGTCATCCCTTGCACAGGTGACAGAAGTGGGGTTGGACTCTGGTCAGTCTGACCCCAAAGCACATGTTCTTGCCACTACACAAATACTGTCTCCCGCTCCCACCCCCGTGTCATAATAATGGTCATCATTTCAGCTGGCATTTATTTATTCAATACTTGCTCTGTACCAAGCATTGTTCTAAGTGCTTCGGGTGTTTTAACCCATGCCATTCTCACAACAATACTATGAGGTAAGCACTATTATTGTCCCTGTTTTACAGATGAGGAATCTGAGGCATGGCAAGAGGTTCAGTAACACGCCCAGCTCCCACAGCTGGAAGTGTCACATAGGATTCAAACCCAGCTGGTCCGGCTCCGCGACACAGGGAAAGATATTGCCTTGCCAAGGTTTTGTGGTGGATGAAGAGTAGATTCTCTACTAAAAAAACAAACAACTGGAACTCAGAGATACAGAGAGCAGACAGGTGGTGGTAGTCAGAGGTGGGCATCGGGGGTGGGCAAAATGGATGAAGGGGTCAAAAGGTACTAACTTCCAGTTACAAAATAAATAAGTCCTGGGGATGTAATGTCCAGTATGGTGAATATCGTTAATAATACTGTATTGTGTATTTGAAGGTTGCTAACAGAGTAGCTCTTAAAAGTTCTCATCACAAGAAAAAACGATGTTTTGAAGCCATGTATGGTGATGGATGTTAACTAGACTTATTGTGGTGATCCTTTTGCAATGTATATAAAGATCGAATCACTATGCTGCATATCTGAAAATAATATAATGTTATATGCCAATTATATCTCAATTAAAAAAATTTTTTAACACACACACACACACACACACACACGCATGCGCGCATTTATTATCTTAGAACAGTTCTGGGGATCGAAGTCCAAAATCAGGACTGAGCTCCCTCCAATGCCTCTAGAAGAGAATCTGTTTCCTTCTTCATCTTCTAGAGCAACATTCCTTGCATTCTTTGGCTCCTGGCCTTTTCCTCCACCTTCAAAGCCAGCAGGGTGGCATCTTAGTTCAATCATATTGCCTACTCTTCTGTCTGTCAAAAAAAAATTTTTTTTTAAATAAATTAAACATTTTTTTAAAGAGTCAATTGTCTAGATCACTCAAGTGGGAGTGATTTTTGTCCCCAGGGGACACTCAGCATTTCATTCCAGGGGAGCTTGACTCCGTGGTGGCCTTTGAGCAGTTTTGTGCTACAGACCAACATTTTGGAGTGCATTAAATAGAATATGGGTTCTGGAGTCACAACTTATACAAGTCACTTCATCTCTTTGAGCGTCAGTTTCCTCCTCTGTAAAATGGGAATAATAAAACTTTCAGGGTTATTGTAAGTCTCAAATGAGACAATCTTTTGGGAAGTTTAATTGTCTAGAAATTACAATTCAAATGTGAGGAGTAATTAATCCCATTTCCCACCTGACTGTTTGTGATCAGGCTTACATGAATTATACAAATAACCCTTTGTAATACCATTAAGTACTATACTTATATCAGGAAGCATGTTACATTTTTCAGTGATGAAAAATAATTGATTACTTTATCATAACAAAAGCAATACTGTTAAAAATTTAGAAAATGCAAAATAAAAATAAGAAACTAAAACTACCCATAATACCACCACCCAGAGAGACCCACTATTTATATTTTGATATAGCTCCAACAACTATTAATTGATGTCACGTTTGTTTATTTGGACCCCCACCTATGCCTTCCAACTCCCCAACAAGATTATTTTGAAGCAAGTCCCAGACATCATATAATTTTATCATAAATATTTTAGTATTTAGCTCTACCTTTAAGGATACTTAAAGTAAACATAACCTCAATTTAAGTATGACACCTAAAAAAAAAAACATTCTGCTGGAAGGTGTCCATAGTGTGGGAAGCTATGCATGTTTGGGTGTAGGAGGTATACGGGAAATCTCTGTACCGTCCACTCAGTTTTGCTGGGTACCTGCTCTAAAAATTAAAGTCTATTTTTTTAAAATAAATAAGTTCTTAATATTGTTAAAGGATGATCATTATTCAAATTTCCCTAGTTGTGTATTTCTTTTTATGTAAATTTTTCTTCTTATATTTTTAAGAATTGGGTGTTTTTCCTTTTTTATTTATGTGCCAAGGTCTTTATATAGTAAAGCTATTAAGTAAGGTGATACCAATTACTTACTATTGTTGTCCCTCCAGGCAAGGCCATGGAGACTTCAGGATTCTCCTCCCAGACTCAAGACCACAGTCGAGTCCACAGAGAAACAGAAGATCTAGACAGTATGTTTGCCTTCTCTGACCCTCTGGGCAAAGCCACATGGGAAGTGGAGTCCAGCAGTGGGGAGATCCTGCTTAGCTCGTGCGGTACAATGGCTCAAGTGACACTTGGAACCTCTAGAAAAGTAGTGATTTTACATGCTCGCACACATATGTATGTATGGGCTTGGTCCAGGCTGTTCCCCCAGCACTTTCTTGCTATGGGGACCCTCAGTTGCTCCCCAAATCTCCAGGATGCTCTGGGGGCTTGGGCTGGCACTAAGGAGGGTCCCCAGAAGGGAAAGGTTCTGCATGGCTCTAGAACGCGGAATAGGAAGGGCTAGGGCTTGATCAGATCCCACCTGCCCTGCACTTTACAGAGAATCCAAGATTGGCAACTACTCACAGTCTAGTGGTCTCTGAGCAGGACAAGGTCCTTAGAAGCCCCTCTCTGGGCTCCATATTCAGGGAAATTTTTGTCTTGGGACTTCCTAGAGCCCCTGGGGCCTCTGAGAGCCCTGAACGTCTGCCCCTTCCATTGGCCCTAGGGGTTTGGGAAGAGCATCCCAGAGAAACCAGCCCCTTCTGACTCCCCAAGTACAGGTAGACCCCTGGGGAGGCCTTGGTGGTCTCTGGGGTGGGAAGGGTGGGAAATGCTCATCCTTGCCTATGTGTGCCTCCCAGATGGAGAGACGGATTTCCACAAGCAAGACAGGGAGGCTGGACTTTCTTCTCAAGACCAACATGAGAAAGACAAGTCTTCTTCTTCCTCCTCCTCTTCTTCTTCCTCCTCCTCTTCTTCCTCCTCTTCTTCCTCCTCTTCCTCAGGTACAGCAAAGATTTAAAATGTATACATATATATATATTCTTATACAATCATTTAAGAAAAGCGTGTATATGGGAAAACCATCCCCCATACTCTCCCACCTTGACACTTCAGTTCTGTTTTCCCACAGTCCCTTCCAGAGCCTGTCAGTCTGTACAACATGGCTAGTACACAGCTATAACTGATCGTATAGATAATTTTGTCCTCAGTTTAAATTTTGTTTTTGCTGTCTTCTTCCATACATTTTGCCATGTTATTCTGTAAGATCTTTGCAGCTGTTCTTCATGCCTCTCGAATAACCCCCCTCAAGTGGCTGCATCTCATGTAAAGTAACAGTGGTTTCCTAAGACACTCATGCGGGAATCGGTGCCTCTGTCCATTCAAACAGGCTGCCTGGGTTCAAATGCTTTCTTTGCCACCAACTAGCTGTGTGTCCTTGGGTAAATTGTTTAACCCTGTATGCCTTGGGATCCTCTCTAAGATGGGGATGATAACAAAAGTTATTACCTCATAGGATCCTTGGGAGGATAACATTCTTTACACATGTAAAGTCTTAGCACCCAGCACATAGTAAAAAGCTCAAAAAAGACCTGTTATTGTTAAGCTCGGTCCCTGTCCCCCCCACCCCACCAGTTTATTACACTCAGGAAGCATCCTTGCTCAAAAGCTTTTGCTTTTTGAATTGTTCATATAGATCATGTCCTAAGTATCCTTTTCCCAAAAGTACTTTAGTGGGTTTAGAGGGATGAGTGTCTCTAACTGGGTCTGGATTATAGATTGCCACATTAGTCTCACTTTTATTCATTTGATTCAAAATATAAGGCTGAATTTATAGCAGCAGCAGCAGTAACGCCATAGAATTGGGTATTTTTCCCAATGCCATAGCTAGCATTTATTGAGCGCTTACCAGCTACTGTCCTGAGCACTATAATAACCCAGTTAATTCTCGTAGCAACTCATTGAGGAAGGTACTATTATTACTCCATTTTACAGGTGAGGAAACTGAGGCACTGAGAGGCTAACTGACCTGCTGTAAGAGGGCTCAGTAACTAACCTAGGATTCCCTGGAGTTCTTTCTGGGACTGGGGAACCTAAGAGTCGGCTCTGGTTTACTCCTTCACATCAAGACCTCCTGAACTATGAGCATTTTACATAGTGGGCCAAGGCCTGAGATTTTATTTGATGAAAGCAATCTCAGGCTAAAATTTTTTTAAATGCTTGTAAAGCCCTGGCACTGGTGGCCTCATGTCCTCATGTTGCAAATAATGAGACTGAGGCTCAAAGCCACAAAATCCATGCTAGGGAGAGTAGTTAGTGGCTCCAATGGCTTTGTATGTAGCTAGTGTCCAAATGGGACTAGAAAGGAAGCCACCATCCTTATTAAAAAGTATACAAACCCACCCGCTATGAGGTTTAGCTCCGGAAGAAGGGCTTCCAGGTGTAGTGGAACTCTTGCCGGGGTCCCTTTGTTTCTCCCTCCTGGTGGGAGGGAACATTGTCTTTTGATTCTAGTTGACCCTTAGGGGGCGCTGCTCCCCAACAAATGTTCTCCCTAAAGTGGGGCCATAAGCCACTTCCCTCCTGTCTCCGCAGTACACATGGGACTGGCTGTAGTGAGTGGGCCTAAACTCTAAGAGAAAGCAACAGGAAAATAAACGCAGAAGCAGAGACAGACTGATATTCAGGATCCTGGCCTCAGATCCACAATGGCTGGCCTGATGCTAGAACTCAGACCGTGCCCTTTCTTCAGGCTCAGATAGTGACCACAGGATCCCAAGCCTGGGTGCCTCACTGCAGCCTCCAACCTTCCCCTACATGCAGGACCCTAACTTACAGTCTGTCATCCAGCACTGCTTTCCCTGCATCTTTTTGTTCTTAATATATCCTGTTATTTTTTTGATTAAAACTTTTTTTGTTGTGAAAGATTACACATAGGCGCATTGTAGAAAATGTGGAACCTATAAAGTAGAAAGGAGAACAAATAAATCATCCTTTGCCCTGTCAGCCAGAGATAACCACTAAACACATAGTAGTGTATTTCCTTACATTTATTCAATAAATGTTTGCTGAGTATTAGGCTCTGGAATGGATACTGGGGATACTAGCAACCAATTGTGGTTCCTGCCAGGGTGAATTTTTTAAATAATTGCATTGGAGAGCACTTACAAAAATTGTCCTCATTTTACAGAGCACATAAGTCTATATAATACCTTTTATAAAAAATTATATATTATGAAAAATTATATATTATGAACATATCATAGAGAAAGCTAAAATAAT
This sequence comes from Rhinolophus sinicus, assembly GCF_036562045.2. Classification (NCBI taxonomy): domain Eukaryota; kingdom Metazoa; phylum Chordata; class Mammalia; order Chiroptera; family Rhinolophidae; genus Rhinolophus; species Rhinolophus sinicus. The sequence goes on from NC_133759.1 coordinate 41,055,396, forward strand.
GTTCATTGCATATTGATACAGGTTGTCTCTGGCTAAGAGTATTTGGAGTAAATTTTGCTTTCATTACTTTCTGTATTATTTGATTTTTTTGTGAAATTCAATGAAAAAGCCTTTTTTTTTTTTGGCATGGATTAATATTTGTAAAATATGGAAAAGAAGAAAATAGAAGCCACCCCAAATCCTATCTCCTGAGATAAATTCCACTGTTATTATCTTGATGTACTTCCTGATACGTCTTTCTCTGTATCTAGCTGAGATCACATATACACTGATTTTTAAGCACAATTAACCTGGTTTCCTGGAATTTTAAAATTTATTCATGGGGCAGGAGGTCTCCAAACATGTGGAGGGATATCAGCTTTGCTGGCGCCATCTTGGTCGTCTTGAGGAAATGGAGTCCTCCAGACCCAGGGCCAGAAACTCCTAGGCCGGAATTCCTGGAATGCTGACTGGTCCAAGGGTACAAACGATGCAATCATTCTTTAAGTCTTGATCAGGATCCTGCTCCAGGTTGGACACCCTTGGGAGAGTGAGGGCCCAGGCCTTGTCCTTTGGGAGCTCGGGATGGAGAGACAAGCACCACACCACTGACCCTCATACCCGCTATGTCAAGCAGATAGTAGGTGCTATAGAAACCCCAGAGGAGGGAAGGCAAGATGAGTGAGGTGAAGCAGTTGGAAAAGCCTTTCTACAGGAAATAGGACATCAGCTTACCATTCAGGATAAGGGATACAGATGGGAAGAGCATTCCAGGTGGGAGACAGCATGAGCAAACACAGAGTCAGCATGGCTTTGTGGAGATACCGAGATGACAGCCCAGCATGAGGTGGGAGGGAAACCACCTCAATAATATACCTCCTACAATTTGTCTTATCATGAAGAAAGCCTTAGGAAAGCAGCAACAGGAATATTAAGTGATTTGTCCAAGGTCACATAGAAAGTTTGTGGCAGATCTCCGATTCCCCAACCCCCTAAATAGATCTCTTCCCACCCCTCCCCACCACATAAATGAAATTCTGAGAATGAACACCAGAATGAACATTTTCCAGGCTTGTTCCAGGCTGAGGTTCTCCTATAGCTTGTGTTCATTCCCTGCAGAAAGCAGTGATGAGGACCAGAACCCCAGAGAAACCAGAAAACGTCGGCAGAGCCAGGGGGCTGGACACCACCACAGGGGCAGCTCACCCGGTAGGCAATAGGCCTTACCATTTCTCCTTTGCCCATTAGGCTCACTGTTGATTTTCTCGGTGGGACTAAGCATGTCTGTGTGAAGATGTTCCTTGCAGTGTTGTTTATAGTAGGGCAACAGTGGGAAACAACCCTAATGTCCGACAACAGTAAAATAGATCAATGATGCTACACCCTGTTCTGGTTAGAGCGCTGTTCTTTGTATCTCTCTGAAGTGAAAAAGAAAGATGTCAAATCATGTAACTGTCTGAGCTCATATACATTATGTAAATATTCACACATATATGGCTATAAACAAGACTGGAAGGAAAAACATCCAAATGTTACTAGTGGTTATCTCTGAATAGTTAAATTATGGGTGGATTTTCTCTGTTTTGAACTATCCTGTAGTATAAATATGTTACAATGAGCATGTTTTATTTTTATAATCAGAAGAATATTTTTGCAAAAACAAGACAAACAAACAAAAGAAAAATTTCAGCCCAAATGGATCATAGGAAAAATAGCATAGGGGAAAGAGCCTGGATTAATGCCTAGTACAGATAGTGACACATGTGAGGGGCTTAATAAATGGTACCCTTAAAGTTGGAGTTGAGCTTCTGGGTTCTATTTCTGGAGATAAAAATGATTAGGATTGAAGGCTTTGGCGGCAGACCTGGGTTTGAACCCTGGAGTTGACCTTCAGGGAATAATTGAACTTTGTGAGCTTCAGTTTCCTTATCTGTAAAATGGGGAAGGGAGATGTACTAATACTTTCTTCATAGGATTTCCATGAGGATCAAATGAAATATTAAATATATATATTACTTCATAGTGTTAGCATGTATTAAGTACTCAATAAATGGCGACTATTGTTATTGACTTTGAATCAAGTCCTCAGGCCCCTGATTCTTTCTTAGTAAACTGAACATGGTCTTTTGTGGGTGTGCTGGGGATGGGGGGAATCCGACAGAGTAAAGGGAAGCACTTGTAAGGCTGTCTTGCCTCTTTAAGACCGCCCAGCTCACCCCCAGCACAAGAACTGTGTGACTTTTTAAGGCTTAGGGAGGTGAGAGATGGAAGCTGCCTTGGGGTACTGTGCCTGTGGAGAGCTGACTAATGGGGTTTGTTTCCACCCAGGTGCTGAGCATGGGCAGCCTGACATTTTGAAAAATGAGCTTCAACTCTATGGAGGTAATTGTTTGTCCAGTGCTTTGGAAAAAAACAGAATTAGACAAAGGGCATGAGGGCCTAAGGGTTTGTTGGGCAGAAATGAGATCATAAGTGTATTCCATGAGCTAAAAAGTCATGGGAAAATATAGGCGATGTGGCAAGGAGAGTGCTTACAACATTGGCAGATAGGAATGAGGGCAAGCATTTTGCACCATGGTGAGACTGTCCTGGGTTCTCCTCTGAACCGTAACCTTGATTTGCAGGGTGACCTTGACCAGTCACCCAACGTTTCTGGGCCTCATCTTCCCAACCAGCAAAATGGGACTTGATCAATAACCATTCTCTTGGAATACTGTGCTGTTTAAGCCTGTAACAGAAAATTAAGGATCTGACTCTGTAAAACGCATATTATGGAATAATTGTCTCCAAGCATCGTGATTTTTATACCATGGAGATCTAAACATTATGGTCCTTTGCTTTGTAGCACTCTGATGAAATGGGGGAATTTGCAGGAATAAACCCAGTTTCCCAAAAAGCCTGACCAATGCACATGGCCAGATAAGAAAACCTATTTAACTTTGCTTAATCCAATATTTCCATAATCGACTTTGTCTCCTAACTTCTGATCATAAACCAAGAAAAACAACAGGAACACACAAGTGTGTATACTTCTGAAGAAAAGTAAATGAAATATTTTGATGTTGTGCATCAGGAAATTACCAGTAGCTGCCTCTGGGTGATAGCATCATGAGTAATCTTTATTTTGTTTTATTTGCTTATCTGAATTTTCTGATTGTCTCTCTTTCTTTCTGTCTCTTTTTATTTTTACAAAAACAAGTATTACTTTGTTTAGAAAATGCTTTTAATTACTTAAGTATGAAAGAAAGCTTTCACTGGGTGTAAAATGTTTACATATATTTAAAAATATTTTTCTCATCATAAACGTAATTTATATTTACTGTAGAAAATGTAGATATTTCTAATATATGGTGATGGAAAGAGAACTGACTCTGGATGGTGAACACATAATGTGAGGTATAGATAATGTATTATAGAATTGTACACCTGAAATCTATGTAACTTTACTAACAATTGTCACCGCAATAATCTTTAATTTAAAAAAAAAAAAGAAAGAAAAAGAGAAAATGTAGGTATTGTCACACATTTGTGAATTACTTTCTCCCCTACCCCACACCCAAGGCACTGGAGATGCTTGGTGAATTACACAGCTGGAGTTTCATTTCAGGCCATTCTTGGAATATGCTCCTACCTCAGTACTGGTCACTCTTTGGTCACTAGTCACTTCCTATTTGCATATTAGCTCTAAAGGCAGTTGAATGTGCTAAATGTTTACTGTCATGTGCTGAGTGTCCCGGGGCTGACCTAAAGAAAAGGAAGTGTACAGGAGTGGGGGCTCCTGGTGGTGGGGGCTGGTTACAAGGTGTCCTGCTTGCCCTTGAGGGGAAGGAGTTGACAGGCTAGAAAAGAGGTCACCAGGACCTAGAATAGACACCAAGAACCAGAAGGTAAATGGGACAAGGGGCCACCCCAGACCAGATTACTGGGAATACTGCCGCTCAGAGCAGGTTTATAGGGCTCAACTCACCCAGACCAGGGCCTTGACACTCAGTGTGGGGGGCTGGAGGGTTCCCATGTATAACACATCTTGGCTCCCAGGAGCTCAGGGCCTGGTGGGGTTGGGGCTAGGTGTCATCCCCTGGATCTGGATGTGCATGAACAGGCACAGGTTGCAAACTGCTGGCCTACGTATGTGCACATGTGTTTTATCTGGCTCACAGTGTGTTTTTAAAAACTATGATTCATATATTTCATCATTTCTACAACCCACACTTTTTCACATTTGGACATATCTGAAATCAGGATGCATCTTAAAATCACTGGTAACTTGCAATGATAATTGGCAGTGATTTTCCTTACATAGTAAAATAAAATCATGTCATGTCTCACAAACTCTTTGATTCACTGGAATACAAGAGTTGCCACCTTTTTTTATAATCAAGAATTTTATGTAAAGACCTGGATTTCTGGCTTCCTGTGGGAAATTGGAAGACCTGTGACCCTGGGCAGACATTCCTACAGCAGCTTTAGCGGCTGGTGGGTGGTGCCTGGCGCTGTAGATGGAATAGGAACCCTCCAGCTTGCTCCAGGCACCGTTCAGCCTAACTCAGATCAAATGGAAACTCTCTGAGTGACATCCACCATCCTCGCAGTGTAATTTCTCCCCACCCCAGAGGATAATGGATCTGTGATCACCGATTTTCCTTCTGTGCAGGTGCCTCTGGGGAAGTGATGCTCTCTGGAGAATCAGGTGACTGTCCAGTTGGGGAGAGGGGTTATCGGTGCTGGTGTTCAGGGACGTCTGGGCATTGTCTTTCCTCCAAGACTGCCAGCTGCTATCAGGGTTCGTGGCTGTGAGACATGGACTCCAAGTCCACTTGGGGGCCTGGGGCTCTTGACCTGGGCTCAGCAAGCAGGCACGACTGGCTGCGGCACAAGGCAGGGAGCCGGTGGATATTAGAAAGGAGGTTTGGGCAAGAGGCAAAGGGATCACAACAAACAATGCAATGGATGGATAGAAAGAGCCCTTGGGGCCTGGAGTTGATGGAGGGCATTTTCATAGGCCACCTATGGCCTCCCCCAGAGTGGAAGCAGCTGTTAAGGACCCAAGCTGGCCTGGGCACTAATGTTTAGTTTCTAATTTCAAGGACTCCGAAGGAGAGACTCAGACCTAGCAAGTGGTAAGTACGCAAACTCCAAGAGGAGAGTGGGAGGAGGCCTGGATTCCAGGGGTGTAAGATGGGACCGCAGCCAGCCTGGAAGGGTGGGTCTGAACAGTAGGGATGCCATCGCCAGCCAGTGTCACCATGATTCAGGAAAGGAATCTCCAAGCTCAGGGGAAATGGAACAGAATGCAGACTCAGGCGTGTGAAGGGAGGAGGGAGTCAGTGGGGGGTCCTAAGGACAGCCACCCCCTCCTTCACAGCTATGCCCTGACCAGTCCTGCTGGGAGTGCCCTCTGACCCAGGAAAAAGAACTCAGGAGAGCCATTCTCAGAGGCAGGGAAGAGTAAAACTCCACCTGCTGTCCCACATCAAAGTTAAACACTCGTCTGTCTCTTGTTCCTAAGGAGAAGTGGAGGCCTCTCAGTTAAGAAGACTGAATATAAAGAAAGATGGTAAGGAAATTGGTGTCTCAAAGCTGCTTTCACCTGTCAGGTCCAGATTTCTATGAGTAGAAAGTCAGCCGGTGGCTGAGAACAACAGTAATCATAACCCATCTCTGTCCTGTGCCCTGCAGTTTACAAACTTCTCAGCTTAGAATCACCTCGAGAAGGTTGTACAATGACTCCCATTTTGCAGATATGGAAACTGAGACTCAAGGATGGGGAATGGTCTTACAGATAGCAAGTGGCACTACCTGGGCTTGAATCCTGGTTTTATCCTCTTTCTGCTATATGTGGAGTCACTAGGATGATAAATGCCCTCCAGGCCTATGGCCAGGATGGAGAGCTGGAAATGGCCAGGTTGAGAAAGCGGTGAGGTTAGCTTAGACGAGACTCTAGAGGAGGAGCGATGAGGCTCAGAGGGACCCCCTCCACTCCAGCCTGGAATCCATGGGGTCTTCGTGGAGGTGGGAAGGGAGACCATGATTTTTGATTAAACAAATGGCAGTTCTAGAAACATTTTGAGTGCCCAACTTCAAAGAGCAGAGACCTGAGTCTGAGCCCCTGGCTCTGCCTCTGTCCAGCTAGATGACCAGGACACACTATTCAACTTTCCTGGGCTAGAAAGTGAGCCTTATCAAACTAAAACTGAGGCTCCCAGAGTGCAGATCATGTCCAACTTGCTTCAGGACAAAGCGTTATCCCCCAAAGTGAGAAGGTGAGTCCCCTTTCCACTCTCTTAGAGCGTGGTCTCGGTTCAGAGCCCTCATGCTTTTAATGCCACCCTGACCCTTGTTCATTGCCCTTCAGACAGAGCAAGAATTTCCCTGTGAGCAGGCAGTGGGGCTGTCTAGAACTTCACCATCTTGCTTTGTATGCCTTGTGTTTATTTTTATTTTTTCTACATTCTTAGCAAAATCTGGCAATTGGGGCAAAGGACTACTGTTTTACAAAATAAAGTATTACCATTTACCTTATGCTTATTTTTGATGAAATAATAACTGTAGTTCTTATGAATGAAAAATACTGCTGTTTTGCTCTTTTCTTTAGAGGAGCAGAGCTTTATATTTGTTTAATTTTATAATAAGATGCCTCTGACTCTCTGAATGAAATTTAGGTGTTCAATTTTTTTTTAGGTTGAGATATAATTGACATACATTATATTAGTTTCAAGTGTACAACATAATGATCTGATTTTTGTCTACATTGTGAACAATAAGCCTAGTGAACATCCGTCACTATACATCGTTACAGAATTTCTTTTTCTTGTCATGAGAACTTTTCATGAAGACAGGTTTTCCATTAAGATCCTGGTTTTCCATTTACTTTTGTGACATAGTTTCCTTTTAATGTAAATCTATTTAAGGAAAAAAGGAACCTGTTTAAAGAAAACTCTTAAGTAAATATTAGTACAGATGGTCCTTGGATTAGCATGAGATTGTGAAGACAGTAAGCAGTGGTACATTGAAATGGCAAAAACCACAAAGGTGGTGTGTGGAAATCAGAAAAATCAGACAAGAATGATCCTCTAGGTCCCTTCGGGCTCAAACGTAACCTTGGAGCCCTTATCCTGCCTTGATCTCTTTAGCCTCCAAATCTTCTAGTTCCCAACAGGACCTCTACTCACCTGGTTGAACCAACCCTTCACTTTACTCGGTCTGTGCCTTGGTCCCACCTCCTTCCCTTGTCTCATGCTGTGCCTCCCAAGTAGCGCGCGTACACACACACACATTCTCTTCTCTCTCCTTCAAGTCCTACTGCCTTGACTGTCGTTAAGGCCCAGCTCAAACTCTTATTCTTCCGCGAAGCCAGCCATGAAGACTCCTAAATGTTTATATCTTAACAACTGCATGAAATTCCACAGTATGGGTACATTATGAGGTGGTCACGATTCATCACTGGATAGGCATTTAGGTTGTTTCTGATATCTTTTCATTTTTCAAACTAAGCCCTCTTACCCTTCCAGTCCTCTGTTTGATCTTGCATTTTGTTAATGTCCCCCAAATCGCTCAAACACTTGTATTTTCTAAATATTTACTTGTAAGAAAACTGAAAATAAGATGCACGGAGAACTTCTCTGTTAGGAACTCATTTTATATTTCTGAAAGATTGGGTGAGGAAGAGGGAAGGAAAGAGTTCTCTAGTCTACCTCACCCCTAGGTTTTCACGTCTCTGGAGACACCTAAGCCTGACGCTTTCTTAAACATTAAGTCCATTTCTGCATAATGTCCACTTTTTCCTAAAGGGTAAACTGACTTCAGAGCCAATGTTTTAGAAATACTCATTTTAGTTTTTTCACAGAGATACCCTCCTTACCTTTCACTCCTTTGCCTTTGAAAGTCCCTCGACAGAAGTGATATGCAGTATCACGCTGCCTTTTACCATTTACAGAGTACTTTCCCGTCCAAGACCCCCATCCATCCTCTCAGTGGTATAAATGTTGTTCTCCATTTATTGGTGAGAACACTGAGACTCAGAGGGGTCAGGACACTTGTCCAAAGCTTCACAGCACATCAGTGCCTGAACTGGACTAAACTACGACATTCCAGGCAGCTTCAACACCCACTCAGGAAACCTGCCTCATTCCAGGGAACCACCCCGGAATTGTCTTCTCTTTGTTCTTTTTCTTTCTTTCTTCTTAAAACCTTTCTTGGCATCTCTTCTAATCACAGTCCCTTGCCTGGGTCGAGGCCCTGTGTTCTCCCCGTACAGTGCCTGACAAAGTACGGGGGGCCTCTTTCACAGAACTCCCCCTGCCAAATTCCTGCCCAAGACACAGGTCCTGTCTCTCAGCTCTTCTATCTCTGTTAACTATAATACATTCTGTTAATATAATAACATTCCAAGCCTGCAATTCCATTTCTGGGCATTTGGCCCACAGAAATACCTGCACATATGCACAGAGGTTCATGTGTAGTGATGTTTGGTGCAGCATTGGTGGTAACAACAAATATCTGACACCAACAGGTTCATTGGCAGGAGACTGGTTAAATAAACTAGGGTAACTTTATACCATAGAATACTATACAGCCATGAAAAAGAACATGAGATGGAAAGATTGCCCCAATCTATCAACGAGAGGGAAAAATCAAATTATAGAGCAGCAGGTGTACAAATGGATCCTGCTTTTGTTTTTGTTATTATTATTATTTTTTATTGGGGAATATTGGGGAACAGTGTATTTTTCCAGGGGCCATCAGCTCCAAGTCATTGTTCTTTCAATTGAGTTGTGGAGGGCACCGCTCAGCTCCAAGTCTAATCGTCGTTTTCCATCTTAGTCACCGGGGACGCAAGCCACCATCCCATGCGGGACTTGAACCATCAAGTTTCTTGTTGAGAGCTCCCACTCTAACCAACTGAGCCATCCAGCCACTCCCCTGCTTTTGTTTTTAAAAATATGGAAAGGTTTTGCCAATTATCACTTGATTTTAAAGAGTGAGATTAGGAAGAGAGAATGGGGCAATGTGAAACTTTTAAACTTGACACGTTTGTATTTTTTGCAATTGTGTGTAACATTCATTCCACAAAAAAAGTATACGGCACTTCTTTAGTTGCCGGGCAAAATCCCCACCCACACCATCCTCCTGAGGGGGACAGAGAATAAACACAGAAATGAAAATATAACCAGTTGAATGGTGATAAGTGTTGGAAAAATACTAAAGTGAGATAAAGACTGGAAAGGGATGGGGCTTGGGGTGCTATTGTAGTTGGGCTGGTCAGAAGCAGCATCTCTGACATTTCAGCAGAGATGGGAATCCTTTTAGTAATTAAAAAAGAGGGAGAAAGAAGCAAACAGCAAATCCCCCACTTCCTCTGCCCTTACAGATGAGTTTTTCCACTTCGTCCTCCTCTGCTTTGCCATTGGGGCCTTGCTGGTGTGTTATCACTATTATGCAGGTGAGTGGGGGGCTGTGGGAACAGGGGGTGGGGGGAGGGGTCCAGACCTGCAGGCTAACCAGTTTCTCTCCCTGGCTGCCCTTGCAGACTGGTTCATGTCCCTTGGGGTCGGCCTGCTCACCTTTGCCTCCCTAGAGACCGTCGGCATCTACTTTGGTTTGGGTAAGTCACCCGCCCCAACTCTTGGAGGGCAGTGGCTGGATGGACTACAGATGCTTGCCAAGGGCCAGAAAGCCACAACCTAAATACTTTTTAAAGATTTCTTTATGCTCCTGTTTTCTTCCTAACCGCTCTGAAGGTCACTGTGAGGTTTCTGGCAAAACCCTGTGGAAAAAAATGGGCAGCTCCATAAAAATGCAACAAAAACAGCTGAAAGTGGCAAACAAACAGAATTAGGCAGATATCGAAAACAAGTTAGTTAATGGGGTTGGGTACTGCATTTGCCTTTTCCTGGCACTGTTATTGCTATTCGTGGCTGTTGTTTTTAATAATAACTCTAGCTCTATTATTTAAGCTTAGGCCGCTGCTTGAAATTCCACCATTAGAGCCTTGTTTGTGTGAGTTAGGCCTTGGTCCAAGGGTGGGCGGGAGGATGTCTGAACCCGGGTCCCTGAGGAGGCACACAGTTCAGTCACCTTTCCTTTTGTCTCTGAGCAGTGTACCGGATTCACAGCGTCCTGCATGGCTTCATCCCCCTTTTCCAGAAGTTCAGGCTGATGGGTAACTTTTACATCCTTCCTATGTTCACTTTTTCTCTCCCCATAAGGGTCTTCTGTTGCCAACAGGCTTAGCCTATAGGAAAGAGCACAGGGCCTGGAGTTGGGGCCTGGGTTCAAGTCTTACCTCTTCCGATTTACCATCCCTGGGGCCCTGGAGCCTCTTTTAGTCTCAGTTTCCTCAACTGAAAAATTAGTGTAATAATATCTACTACACAACGGTGTTGTGAAAATCATGTGAGGAATGAATGCAGAAGTCCTTACGTGTGAAATCCTGTGAAGGGAGTCGGGTATTCTGTCATAGAATTTTACATTTCCCCAAACGCTATCTTCTCCGTGATTTTATTTGCCTAATAGCAACTGGGGGTGAAGATGGGCTTTACTTATCTTGCACTGATCTGATGAAACTGAGATTCAGAGAGGTGGAGTGACTTGCCCAGGGTCACACAGCTAAAGTGTCTGAGCTGAACTAAAGGAGATCCTCTTTCATAACAGCAGCTCTGTGCCTACTCAACTGAGAGGCCAGAGGGTTGTGTGTCTCTGTGCTGGGGATTTCTGTCTCCTTTAACTCATTTAATTCATAAAGGGGAAATTAGTTGCAATGGCTGTGGGTCATGGAAATTGTGGCTTCCGGGGTAACTCCATTATCTCAGCTATGAGGAGTATTTAGGCATATGGGGTGATGGTGGGGATGAGGCCTGACTGCTTTCAGAACCCCATGCCATCCTGTGGTCTTTCCCTTCCAGGTTTCAGGAAGACTGACTGAGGCCAGTGCCAGGCAGACAGCCAAGCCAGGCCCCAGTGTGATTACCACTACATCTTCCGAGCACAGAGCAATGTTCTGGAAGATCCACAGGCAGGCCAGGCTCGGGCAAAAAAGAGAGCACTTTTCCTTCTACGTGATCTGAACATTGGCGCCCGTGCAGGCTGAGGTATCATTCAGGCAGCACTGGCATGCAATCCAGCTGCCAGGGTGGAAGGCAGAGGGAGGGTGCAGGGTCTGAGCCCTTCGTGATACCTGGATTGGCAGGAAGATTCTGGGACATCACCACTCTCAGGAGATAGTAGGAGACCCCTGGGCCCTGCAAGCTGTAATATATCTGGGCTCCTGGTTTGTCTCAAATCCCCACTCTGTCCTGGTGGGCTCTCAGTTCCTACAGAGCCATCCCAGGACAGACAGACAGTCCATTGCCGAGAGGCAGGGAGCCATCATGTCGAGCCCCTGGGGTGAACTTGATGCTGGTGAGATGTTGGGGACAAAAGCCCAGCATTTGGGCACCATCCCCTAGTGCCAGCATGCAGCCCTGTACTCTATTAAGATCCAAATAAACATTTTCTTCCCTGGACTAAAAAGAGTCAGTACAATATTCCTTTAGGTTTCTTGAGTGTGAGAATACCTTTGGAGGCTTTCTTTGACTTCATCTAGTCAGGGAGGGCTCCTTGTCCTATATAATAAAGTATAAAAGGGAATCAATATAAAGCCTCTCATTTTAGGTCCAAGACTTCAATTGCACAGGTTTGGAATGGGAGACAGGGCTTTGCAAACATTTTTGTGAAAAAGATCTGGGGCTATTAGGTACTCTCAGCTCAGCCAATACCATAGGGGTGAGAAAAGGGCACAAAGCAAAATCCATTATAAATTTGGGTAGAAGTAATGGAGGTACAGAGTCTGGATTGAAGGAGATGGTAGTAGGTTTGCTATACATGGCCAGGCCACACCAATAACATGGTCAGTTTTAGACTCACGTATTAAGAACAATAGTGACAAACTGAGAACACACAGAAGAGATCTGAGTGGGAATATAGAGAACAATTGAAGAAACAAGAACTCTTCAACTTGCAGAAGAGAAAAGTGGGGGCCTTTCCTGAGCTCACAGACTCTGGAAGACACTTTCTCAAGCAGTTGTGATGGTCCAGGTAGTCACATATGTGGTCTGGCTTAATTCTCGCAGCAGCCTTGAGATGTGTGAATCGTCCTCATTTCAGATGGAGAAACAGATTCAAAGAGGTTTACTAATGTGCTCAAGTTTCCACAGCAAACAAGTGGCAGAGCTGTGAGTTTTCCCCAGTGTCTCCCAGAGTTTGCGATTCTCAGAGTTATAGAATATTTTTTAAAAGTGAGAAAGGAAGGGCTACCAACTCTACCTTGCCAACTGAGGACAATAAAAACAACAACAAAAATCAAGTATCAGCATCATTTCATAAAAGAAAGGACAGTTTTACATCAAAAAATCAGGGAAATGATCATCAGAAACAAAATGAGGTTCAAAATGAATAAACTAAGCCTAATGAAAATATTACTGTCTGTCCTTTTTCCTCAACTCACTGTTGTCTGGTGAAAAAATTGTCTTTTGGAAACCCTAAGACTAGAGCATTTACATTCTCTTGTTTTGGGGGTTTTCCAACTCAGCTCCCACACCTCACGTGCTGAAAGCCTCACTACCTCCCAAAGCAACTCCTACTGTAGGAGATTTTTACTCATACTCTAAGATATTTGTGTCAATGAAGCTTAGGGCATTCTTTCAGAAGAATAGTCACCTACAAGTAGGGAATATTCTTAACAGCCTCAACACTCAGCTCTTAGTTCAGCCCTGACATTCGTGCCTGTGGCCCAGTCCTCCAATTGTGTGCGCTTTTTTCAGGATTGTTTTGGTTGTTCTGGGTCCCTTGCATTTCCATACACATTGTAGGATCAGCTTGTCAATTTCTGTAAAGAAGCCAATGGGAATGTTGATAGGATTGCATTTTTTACATTTTCATTAGAAAAGAAATTATGCCAAATCCCAGCACCCCAAATCAACTGCAGTTAATATTTTGGTGTGTTTCCTGTGAACCTTTTTTTTTTTTTTTTTTTTTTATAATTTTCAGATTTTTTTTTCCAATTGGGTAATATTAGGGAACAGTGTGTTTCTCCAGGGCCCGTCAACTCCAAGTCGTTGTCCTTTAATCTAGTCGTGGGGGCACAGCTCATTGGCCCATGTGGGAATCCAACTGGCAACCCTGTTGTTCAGAGCTCGCACTCTAACCAACTGAGCCATCTGGCCGCCCCTCCTGTGAGTCTTTTTAGTGTGTGAGTTCATTAATTTTTATTTTGGGCCCTGTTTTTTTCACATATAATAAGCATTTTCCCATTACTACATACGCTCCATAAGCATCATTTCCAGCTACTGTGTATTTCATGCTTTGCATAATAATCCTTCTATATTTAGGTAATAAGGGAATCGCTAACATTTGATTAGTGTTTCTTATGAGCTGGATGTGGAGCTAAGCACTTTGCGCACATTCTGTCATTTAATCCTCATCGAAACCCTGTGAGGTAGTATCTGCGATTTTACAGAGGAGAAAACTGAGACAGGGAATGCTAATTTCTGAGGTTTTGATTTCAAGCACTTGTCTATAACTTATTAACACTTTCTTCTAAAGGGAGCCTGGAGTGCATGGATCAGATATTTATCAAACGTATAAATAGAACGCAAGTGTTCATGATAGAAATATGAAACTTGCTGACTTAAGGACAGTGTGGTTAGCCTTCCCTGTCTTGGCCTCAGTTTCTTCATCTATACAATGGGGATAACAGCAGTGCCTCCTCACAGTGGAGAAGAGTACATGAGATAATTATATCAAGTCTTATACACAGTCTCTGGCACATAGTAGGTGCTCAGTAAGCAGGAGTTACATGATCAGAGCAGGGGCATACATCAGATACCTTACACTCAGGTAGGCAAAGTCAGCCAGATGTAAAATAATGGGGAGTGGGAGAGAGGGGACCAAGAGAGCCAATACCTGACCAAAGGAGGCAGCTTCTGTCCAATGTCGCCAGGCAGAGCCAACCAGGAAAACAGAGCTACACCAGAGCCAGCCAGGAAAACAGAGCCAGACCAGGTATTTTAGCAGAGAGAAGCAATTACCACCAAGGGCTGGGAGAACAAAGGAAAGAAGTTTAGGACCAGGAAGCTTGGGAGAGTGTCCTACAGAGCTGGGACCCTGACCTCTGAGGCAGAGGCATTGTCTGTTGGCGCTGGTGTCTCTGAGGGGGGCCTGATGAGGCTGGTGCTAGGAGAGCAGGACCAGTGGTCTCAGTCCTCCAATTTCTCAACAGAGGCACGAAACCCAGATTTTTTTTAATGTTGGCAACTAATTTTTTTTAATTTCAAATTCTGCTGTAGAAACAGTATAGTGGTTCCTCAAAAACTTAAAAATAGAATTACCGTATAATCAAGCAAGTCTGCCTCTGGATATAGACCCAAAAGAATTGAAAGCACGGACTCAAAGAAATGTTTGCACACCTCTATTCATAGCAGCTTGATTCACAACAGCCAAAAGGTGGCAGCAACCCAGGTGTCCTTCGACAGATAACTGGATTAACAAAACGTGGTGTATACATACAATTGAATATTATTCTGCCTTAGAAAGGAAGAAAATTCTGCCACGTGCTACCATATGGATGAACCTTAAGGACATTATGCTAAGTGAAATGAACCAGTCATAAAAGGACACATATTATATAATTATACTTATATGAGGTCCCTAGAGTAGTCAGATTTATAGAGACAGAGTGTAGAATGGTGGTTGCCAGCAGTTGGGGGGAGAGGGAAATGGGGAGTAAGTGTTTAACAGGTACAGAATTTTAGCTGGGAAGATGAAAAAGTTCTGGAGACAAATGGTGGTGATGGTTGCACAACAGTTCGAAAGTACTTCATACCACTGAACTGGACACTTAAAAATGATTAAGATGGTAAATTTTATATTATGTGTGTTTTACCAAAATTAAAAAATATTTCAAATTATTTGTGTTAAAACCAAACTGGATCTGGCCTGCAGGCCTTCGGCTTACAGTGTTTGCACTGGGGGCTCTCCGTAGTGTAAAGCCGGAGACGGGAGCTGACGAAGATACACATAGAATGGGAGAGAAAGCCAGACCAAGAACAAGGACACAACCTTTTCTGTTCCACTTTCCAATTTTTGGCAGCCTGACTGCATTGTGAAAACATGAGTTCAATCCCAGTTCTGCTGTTGCTAACCTTGGCCTCTCTGGGCCCCAGTTGTCAAGAATGGGTTTAGGAAGGCCAGGTTGTCGGAGCCCCTCATTCCCTGGAAGAAATCCCCATACTCTCCAGATTTCAGCAGAAGTTCTGTGTGCCCTAGTGTGCTGCCTCCGTGGGGCCCTTAGCACTGACCATGGACCCTCTCGCCGCTCCTCTGCCCAACTAGAGCTCAACGCCAGTGCCAGCCTGGGGTCTGGTTACACCTCAGATGTCAGGCGGATTACTAGAGCCCCAGTCAGTCCAACAAGTGGTCTAAAAATAAAGTGTTGAGTCCAGAGTCCAGGAAGGCATGGTTGCAAAATGGAGGGGGTAGGTGGAAAGTGCTGAGAGTGGGTGCGGGGTGGGGCTCTATCTCTGACTTCCCCAGACTCTGTGAACTGGATTTCTGCTGTAATCACAGCGGAGGGAGGACGGGGTATGAGAGTATTTTGAGGCCATAAAAGCCAGCTTGCACTGGAAGGAAAGGTGAGAAGCCCAAGAGGACTGACTCTAGCAGTTGTTTGTCCTGTTCTCCTGACACGGCCCCAGGAATCCTCTGTCTACTCCAGACGACCTGGGTCTGGACCAGAGATAGAGCCAGGGGATGCTGCTGACTGAACCTGGGAAGCTGGTGAAAGCACTTGACTTTGATCTAGGCTTTGACGGGGGAGATGTAGGGAAGGGCTTTCCAGGCAAAGGGCACCGTGTGGGCAAAGGCATGGAGGAAAGAAAAAGGATACGTGTATAGGGAACACCGGGTAGTCAGCCCAGTGTGACTGAGGCACATAAACTGTGAGTAGGAGTGAGGGTTAATGGGCAATGGAGCACACAAGGTGAATTGTCCTTTTTCGCCCAGCAGGTCCTTGAGAGCTGGGATAAGAAGTTGGGACTTTGTTTAGCCTGGGACACTGGGGAGCCATGGAAGGCGTTTGAGCAGAGGAACAGCATAGTGAGATTGCATTTTAGAAAGGTCACTCTGGTAGCCTGGTGGGGGCTGTTGGGATCATGAAAATGAGACTCGTAGACCTTCAACTACAAGGGATTGTAATTGACCGAGAGCTGCTGTGCTCAGTGTTTGCACCGAGGCCATACTTCCCGGGGGATGCTCCCAGTTGGTGACTTAGCTACAAGAAGAACACTAAGGCAGGCCCATTCCTGGGAGACACAGGATCCCCAACACCTGCCACACCTTCCTTAGACAACCTGGCCGACTAGATCCTTCCACCCACCTTCTCTGTCTTCTTCAGCTGGGGCTAAATTTACACCACAGCCTGATGACTCTTCCAGCCTTCTGCTCCCTTCCGATGTTCTCTCCCACAGGTGTTTTTCCTAATGAAGTCCTTCTACACTTCATCCCATCCTGGCATCAGCTTCTCAGAGGGCTCAGACTCATGGGGGTGAGACTAGAGACGGGGGTACCAGTGGGCATAACAGCAGAGAGGAAAGGTGAATTTGAAGACGTTTTAGATATGTAATCCACAGTATGACTTGAAGTGTATGCCTACCCACAGACTCCTGGGCTTTCCCCATGGTTGGAGCTCTTAACACCCAGCATGGGAATCCATATTGGTCTCCTCTTCTAGATTCTGAGTTTGTTCAATAAATAAATGAATGAGTTAATGAGTGAGTGAACAAATGAAGTTAAAGGGTAAGGGGAGCCTGGGATGATCTGAGAGCTCCAGTTTTGGCCGCTTGGCAAATGGTTGTAGTCAATATTTGTTATTTGCCCTCTGGGTGTTTTTTTGCCACTCCAATCTTCCTACACTCGTTTGTGCATAAACCTGCACTCTTGTGCACCAAAGGACACTATCAAGAGAGTGAAAAGACAACACACAGAATAGGAGAAAATATTTGCAAATCATGTATCTGATAAGGATTGAATATCCAGAATATATAAAGAACTACCACAACTCCACAATAATAAAGCAAACAACCCAATTCAAAAATGGGAGGAAAACAAGTCAAAGGAATTAAATAGACATTTCTCCAAAGAAGATATATTAAAATGGTCAATAAGCACAAAAGATGCTCAGTTCTCATTAGTCGTTAGGGAAATGAAAATGAATATTATGTCATACCCATTAGAAAGGCTATTATTTAAAAAAATGGAAAATAGCAAGTATTAGTGAGGATGTGGAGAAACTGGAACCCTCATGCATTCCCAGTGGGAAGGTAAAAATGGGGCAGCTACTGTGAAAAATAATTTGGCAGTTTCTCAAAAGTTAAACATGAAGCCCATCAATTCCACTCCTAGATATATACAAAAAAGAATTGAAAACAGGGACTGAAACCAGTACTTGTATGCCTATGTTCATAGCAGCGTTATTCACAATAGCTGAAATGTGGAAGCAACCCAAGTGTCCATTGATGGATGAATGAATGGGTAAACAAAATATGCTCTAAACTCACAATGGAATAGTATTCAGCCACAAAAAGGAACAAGATTCTGACACCTGCTACAACATGGATGAACCTTAAGAACATTATGCTAAGTGAAATAAACCAGTCGTAAAGGAACACATATTGTATAATTTCATTTATGTGAGATACTAGAATATCAAATTCACAGACAGAAGGTATAATAGAAGTTACCAGGGGCTGAGGGGAGGGTGAGATGGAGTGTTATTGCTTACTTAATGGGTACAGAGTTTATGTTTGGAGTGATGAGAAAGTTCTGGAAATGAATAATGGTGATAGAAGACATTGTGAATTTACATAATGAACTATACACTTAAAATGGTTAAATGGTAAATTTTATGTTATGTATATTTTACCACAATAAAAAGAAGTTAAATTAAAGGAAAAATTCTACACCCAATAGATTTTGGGAGGGTTGACCCCATCTCTAGC
Organism: Rhinolophus sinicus; assembly: GCF_036562045.2. Taxonomy (NCBI): domain Eukaryota; kingdom Metazoa; phylum Chordata; class Mammalia; order Chiroptera; family Rhinolophidae; genus Rhinolophus; species Rhinolophus sinicus. The sequence continues at coordinate 41,073,407 of NC_133759.1, forward strand.
TCTAGGGATGGGTTCCGGCGGGCATTCAGCATATTCCAGTCACTGATTCAGGGAGGGGCCTGTGACAGAGACATAAGTTACCCCCAGCATCTATTCTTTCTTTTCCCCTTTTTGGTCTCTCAGCAGAAGTCTGTAAACCAACTAATCCAGGGTCAGAACTCAACAGAACCCATGGTCACCAGGTGACTAGTGTCCACAGATTGACCCCAACCATCTCTCCCCTCCTTGTATGCATGTGCTATTTCTGCCATCAAGGGGTGGAATCTATTTCCTTGCCCCCTGAATCTTAGATGGAACTGTGACTTGCCTTGACCAATGGAAATAGAATTTAGCAGAAGTGACATGTGACTGTCCCAGGCCTAGCTTTTAAGATGCCTGGCAGCTTTCGCTTTTCCTCCAGGAATTCAGCCTCCATGTAAGAAATCTGACTATCCTAAGCCATCCATGCTGTGAAAAAGCCCAAGCTAGGGAAAGCTAGGTAGAGAGAGGTCTGGTCAGCCCCAAGTGTTTCAGCCATCCCAGCTGAGGCTTCACACGTGTGAATGAACAAGCATCTTGGACTTGCGAGCTCCTGCAGACACCATATGAAGCAGAAGATCCACCCCGCTGAACTCAGACCATATTGAAGGATGATGAAAACCAATAAATTTAAGCCATCAAGATTTGCAATGGTGTGCGTCTGGTTAGCTCAGTTGGTTAGAGTGTAGTGCTATTGACACCAAGGTTGCTGGTTCGATCCCCGCATGGGCCACTTTGAGCTGCGCCCTCCTTAAAGAAAAAAAAAAATTGCGATGGTTTTTTACACTGCAACAGATCATTAAACAGAGATCTTTGCTGGGTGTATTAGTCAGGGTTCTTCAGAGAAACAGAACCAATAAGAGATATAGAAAGCTATTTATTATAAGAAATTGGCTCATGTAATTGTGGAGGTCTGCGGTTGGCAAGCTGAAGACCCAAGAGAGCTGGTGGTGTAGTTCCAGCCTGAATCTGAAGGCCTGAGAACCAGGAGAATGGATGATGTGAAGTTTCAGTCCAAGAACAAGAGAAGACTGATATCCAGCTCAAGGAGTCAGGCAGAGAGAGTAAATTCTCCCTTTCTCCACCTTTTTGTTCTGTTCAGGCCTTCAGTGCATTGGATAAGGCTCACTCACATTGGGGAGGGCAACCTGCATTATTCAGTCCTGATTCAAATGTTAATGTTATTCAGAAACACTTTCATGGACACACTCAGAATAATGTTTAACCAAATATCTGGCACCCATGGCCCGGCCAAGTTGAAATATAAAATGAACCACTGTGCTGGGGCTTCTGAGAGAAGTACCTTCTCTTCTGTTGTATTTCATAATGTGAGGGTGTGAACTTAGCCCCCTTGCTACCACCAGCGTCAGTCTGAGAATGAAGTCCACACAGGGAATAGAGTGGAACCAAAAGAGTCTACGAAACCAAGCCCGGACGATAGTGTTCTACAACATGGATCAATCTGCCCTTCAAGCTAGTCCTGTTTTATGAGGCAATAAACTCCCCTCTTTTTTTTCACCCAGTTTGAGTTGGAGTTTCTGTCCCTTGCATCCAAAAGGCCTAAGTGATGTAATAAAATGACAGTAGATTCTTCTGGACATTAGTCTTAGCAATGTTTTTGTGAGCTTGACACCAACAGCAAGGAAACAAAAACAGAAATAAACAAGCCGGACTACATCAAACTAGAAAGCTCCTATACAACACCAGCCTGCTGCTGTCCAGTCTTTTGCCTCCTCCCATTCCTGCAGCAGTTCAGGGCTCCTCATGTCCTCCTGACCAATACCCTCCATCTCCCTGCCTTGGTTTTCTCTCCTCCAGGCTTCCTCCAGCCTGTCCCCACTTTGCAGTCAGAAGGACCTCCCCCAAACTCAGAGCTGATTATTGCATGCCCCTCCCACAATTCCCTTCCATAGCTCCCCACTGCCATCAGGAATAAGCCCCAGCTCCTGGGCTCCTTTACCATCTGGCCCCGCCCACCTGGACTAGTGTGCTTCCTGCCACTCTCTGCCTGCCCCTGACCTCTGACCTCTTCAGAAGTACCCACTGTACCCTCACAGGCTTCTCATACAAAGGTTAACCAAGAGCTCAACAAAGGTTAAAAATGAACCTTGCTTTCCTCACCCATCCCTTTTTACTTAACCTAGAGCTCAGAGGTGAGAACAAAGGCCCTCGAGGAGCGGATGGTGGACCCCGTGCACCTGGGACTGCAGTGTCTGTGCAGTTTAAGAGGGAAACTAGCCTTGAGGTCCGGAGAGTCTTCTAATAAGGAGGGTGGCCTCTGGAGTGGAAGGGGAGCAAGGAGAGAACAGAGTGGTTAAGAGTCATGTGGGGAGCAGTCCCACCTGCCCCCCACTCCCACCCCTTTTTACAAAGGGCAGAAGCCAATTCTAGCATAGGAGGGGCTAAGGAGGGAGGAGGGGGAGACCCGCCTTGCCCCAGCCACCTGGCTGGTCACCATTCTCAGCATTAGTAAATCAAATGGGAGTAAAACAGGGAGGCCCAGGTTCCAGGAGGTGAATTTTTAAGGTTTCAAAAAGCAAAGTAAATGCTGGTTTGGAATAATTGTGTGTATCTGTAACTTGCTCGTTCTGACTGCCGCACAGCAGTGGTTCTCTAAGTGTGGTTGGGGAACCATCACCATCATCTTCTTCTGGGATCTTGTTTGAAAGGAAAAGCCTTGGGCCCCACCCTGAGACCCACTAAATCAGAAACTCCGTGGGGTGCAGCTCAAAATCTGCATGTGTGATTTTTAACAGCTTTATTGAGATATCATTCACACCATACATTCATCCATTTGAAGTATATAATTCAACGGTTTTTAGTGTTTCAGAGTTGAGCAACAATGATTACAATCTAATAAGGAACATTTCCATCACCCCAAAAAGAAAGCCCTAGTAGCAGTTAGTCCCCATTTCTCTTTCCCTCAGCCCCTGGCAACTGCTAATCTACTTTCTATCTCTATGAATTTGCCTTTTCTGAACATTTCACATAAATGAAAGCATATATGTGACCTTTCGTGTCTGGTTTCTCTCACTTAACATAATGTTTTTAAGGTTCATCCATGTGTTAGCCTGAGTCAGTACTTCATTCCTGTTTATGGCAGAATAACACCCACTGTATAGACAGACCATATTTTGCCCATTTGTCTGCTGATGGACACTGGTTTGTTCCCACTTTTTGGCTATAGTGAATAATGCTGTCATAAAGATTCATGTAAAAGTTTTGTGTGGACACAAAGCCCCCAAGGTGATTTTGAAGCATGCTTAAATTTAAGAAGCACTGTTGTAGAGTATAATTGGGCAAATATATCACAATTTATTTATCCCTTTTCTCACTGATAAACACTTTGGTTGTTTCCCGTGTTCGGTTATTATGACAATGATGCTATGAACATTGTATGTGTGGTGTAGGAGTTTCACTGAAGTCGCGGAATCGCTGGATCAGAGAGTGTGCATATCTTGAGCTTTTTTAGTTTAAAGCAAAACTCTTTTTCAAAGTAGTTGATTAACTAAATTCTAGCGCATCCAATAGCACTTGGTATTGAAGGACTTTCATTTGGGCCAATATGTTAAGCATATAATGTTATCTTGTTGTGTTTTAATTTGTATTTCCCTGTTTATTAATCAGGTTGAGCACATTTTTACATCTTTAATATCCATTTGAATTTCCTCTCTTAGGAAGAGCTGGATGAAGTCTTTAGCCTATTTTTTCCCTATTGGGTTATCTGCCTTTTTTCTATTGATTTGTAAGAATTCTTGATGTATTTTTGAGACTATCCTCAATTTAATATTTAATGTTTAATATGTATGTTTTATCAACTGGCAAAAACAATTCTCCAGATAAATACACAAGAAAAAATGGTTTATTCAGGGAAAAAAAAAAGGAAAAAGAAACAAAAACCACCACCTCAGTGTGGGGAGCGCACACCTCCCACCCAGGGTTCCAACCAGCTCCCACTTGAAAAAGGAAAATAAGGGCCTTGGTCCAAGATGGCTCTTCTGTTTATTAGCATCCCTCCCCCCAGAAGTTACCACAAAGTTTAACAGGAAGTCAGGTCCAGAGAGTCAACGGGGCCCAGCTCCACCCACAGTCCTCCCAGCTCCATGGTTAAGCATCCCAAGATATCAGTTTACTTTTATCATTCCCCGCTCTTGATCAAGATCTTTTCTCTAAAAGATCAATTTCAATGATCTTCTCTCACTCTGTGACTCGTCCTTTCACTTTTTATGATGCTATAATCCCTAATATTATGCTCAACAATCTCTTGCCTCTGGAAAAATAAAAGAACTATGCATTAGATTGATTTTAGGATTATAATAATGCTTTGGAACACAACATCATTCTGAGATATTCTTGTCTAAATTCATAAGCTGAATCTGATCATGAAGAAATAGCTGACAAACCCAGATAGAGGGACACTTTACAATACAACTAATCCATACTCTTCAAAAGTGTCAATGCCATGCAAAACAAAGAGGAGTTCTCACAGATTAATGGAGGCAAAAGAGATATCATAAGTGAATGCAGACATGATCTTGAATTTTCTTCAGTTATGGATGACATGATTGGGACACCTGGCAAAATCTGAATAAGGTCTACAGATAAAATATTTATATGTCATTATGAAGACACCATTAATGTATCAATGTTAGTTTCTTGGTTTTGATAATTGTACTATGGCTACTGAGTAAGGGAATGACCTTGTTTTCAGTAAACATATACCGAAAGATTTATGGTAAAAGGCACCATGTCTGCAACTTGCGTTCAAACTCAGAAAGTAAAAGTACTTACAGAGAAAAGGAGAAAAGAAACATGGTAATATGTTAACATTTGGGATTCTGGTGAGAGGGATATAGATTTATTTTGGTTGGTTCTATTCTAGCAACTTTTCTATAAGTCTGAAATTATGTTAAAATAAAAGGTAAAAAAAAAAAACTGCTCACAGTAATAGCTACTGAAATCAGACAGTAGCCAAGAGCAGGAACTAGGGGATTCTGCTACAAACACAAACAACCCAAAAGAAAATGGATAAACATTTTAAAATATACACTCGACTACGAGGAAATCCAACTGGCCAGGAAACATATAAAAATCTGCTTGATCTCATTAATTATGAAGAAACAAAAATTAAAATAACAACGAGATACCACTACACACCCACCAAATTGGCAAAAATTAGTGTCTCACAATACCAACTGTAGCCCCAAGGAGCAGTGAGAATAAACATCCAAAGCTGGATGGGAAAGTATACTTATTTGTTCAACCACTTCAGACAGTTGTTTGGCATTATCTAGTAGTCAGAGATGCACATTCTGTGGCCCAGTACTTTTATCCTTAGATATATAACCCGGAGAAATGCATGCAAAGACACAGCAAAACACATGTACGAGAAGGTTCCTAGCAGCGCTGTTCAAAATAGTCCCAAGTTGGAAACAGCCCAAATGTCCATCAACAGGAAAATGGATAAACTGTACTAAAATCATATAGTGGAATGTTATACACAATGAAAATGGATACACTACATCTTTGTGCAGCAACATAAATGAACCTTACAAACGTGATATTTAGTAAAACCATATAGTTTTATTTATGGGAAGTTCCCAAACAGACAAAACCAAAGATATATTATTTAAGGATACATATACAAGTAATAAAACTGTGAAGGAAAGCGATAAAGGGATACTCTAAGCGTTGGAAGAATATTTATCTGTAGAATAGAGGAAGGAGTGTGATGTTGGGTGGTGGATATCTGAGGTGCTGGCGGGGCTATGTTTCTTTACCTGGGTGGTGGTTACACGAGGGGTTATTTTATAACTAATTTTCAAGATATAGGTATATCTTGGATGCTTTTTCTGTATATTATATTCCAGAATAAAAATGATTAAAACCAAGTATTAAAACAAAAAGTAATTTTTGCTTTTCGCTCTACTGAAGGTGCTATTACAGGGCATGGACACAAGAGGGGGCTCTAACCAGTGAGCCTCGGAGAAGCGAGGTCTCCTAGCAACGAAAAAAACAGCGAGGAGGAAACTTCCTGAGAGTGATTAACTGATGCATTCTGGCTCCTGCACCTGCCAGGTCAGTCTGAGGTCAGTTTCTGGCACCTGGAGCATTTCTGTTGGGTCTTAGAGCGTCCTTGACCTTTCCTGATGAGAGGGGCTATTCTTTCAAACGCAAGGTCCAGTCAACAGAGGCAGAGAGGCTGCACTTGGCTGAGCTTGCCTTTCCTGCTAGTGTCGGGTAATGACACCCTCAGGCTTTGATGGAGGCCCTTCTCCTTAAAACTCCAAACACGTCAGTAATGTTTCCCCTCAAACAACAGAGGAAATTAAGAAGGGACTTTGCTTTTCTAAGGCTCCAGGTTACAAAAAAAATAAGGCTTTCACGAGTTGGGATGTGATGGAAGTTTTCTGGATTGTTGACAAAACAGAATGTGTATAATTTCTAAATAGGTATATTTGAGGCTAAGTGGGGTGGGTAATAATAATGAATATATAGAGAATCCAGCTTTCACAGGTTTGTATCACTTGTTTCACAATCATTCTAGTATCACTCCATTTTGTAGATGAAGAAACTGAGACATTAAATGGTGAGAAGTTGAGAGCTTTCCTCCCAATCTAATCTACCAAAGAATAAATATTAGGGTGTCCGGATGGCTCAGTTGGATAGAGCGGGAGCTCTTAACAGCAAGGTTGCTGGTTCAATTCCCACATGGGATGGTGGGCTGTGCCCCCTGCAACTAAAGTTTGAAGACAGTGACTGGACGTGGAGCTGAGCTGCGCCCTCCACAACTAGATTGAAGTCCAAAGACTTGGAGCTGATGGGCCGTGGAGAAACACACTGTTCCCCAATATTCCCCAATAAAATAAAATAAAAAAAGAATAAATACTAACTAGTAGCTTATTTTTTAAAGGGGAGAAGCTGTTAATTGTCTCTAATAAAGAAGTGAAAATTAAAACAATAGGGAGATAACTTATTTTCTCCATTAAATTAGCAAAATTGTTTAAAATCATAATACCTCACACTAGGGAAGCTGTTTGGAAACTGGCAGTCTTATACAATTCTAATAGCAGTGGAAACTGGTAGCAGCTCTTTGGGAAAACAGTCGGCAACAACTAGTAGGAGCCATAAAAATGTTTCTATCCTTTGATCAGCGACCTGATTTCTGAGAACCTATCTGAAGGACATAATTTGAAATTTGAGAAAAGGTGTATGTACAAATATTGGTGTATGTGCAAATAAGAAAAAACATTATTTATGATGGCAAAAAAATTGAAAACGTGAACAGTGAGGTGACTAAGGGAACAACTATATTTAGTAACATTAATGTCTCCATTTTAAAAATTATGATGCTGAAGCCTGTGGCATCATGGGATATGCTGCTGTGTAATGTTAAATGAAAAACAAAAGCAGCTACAAAATGGCCTGGACATTAATCAAGCTTGTAAATACATAACATCCCATTGGTGTGGGGGGTAGAAGTAAAGTGGGGAAAAGAAGAAAACATTAGGGAAGTAGAAATGGTTTTTTTTTATGTTTTGTTTTTTTTATAATGTTTTTCTCCCCTTTCACTTACACTGAGTTTACTTTTCCTTCTTTTCCATTTTTTTCTATTATTGGGTATTTTTCTTATATCAGTTGGCAATGTAATGCTCACTCCAGGTAAGTCAGAAAATATAAGAACATTAAAATACTTCCACTCACAAAGAAAACACTCTAGTAATACCTCAGAGCAGTGGTTCTTAAACTTTAACATTCATCTGTGCCACCTGGAGGGCTTGTTAAAACCAAGTTTGCTGGATCCCACCCCAGAATTTCTGATTCAGTAATGGTGTGGTGGGGCTCAAGAATTTGCATTTTTAATAAGTTCCCGGGTGATGCCGATCCACAGATCACATTATTTATCGTGGCAAAATTTGAAAACACAGGGCAACAGTTAGGTGACCAAGGGAACAAGGACCACGGCCTTAGCGTAGCCTTATAAAGTCTTTCTAAATTGAAAAATAAGTTTAAAAAATAAAGTGAGGATAAGAGTGAAAAAATAATAAAAGAGAGCAAAATCTCAGCTCTGCTACTAGTTATCTGTGTGATCGTGGGCAAATTACCTTTCCTCTCTACGCCTATTACCTCATCTGAAAAATGGGAATATTAGTGCTTGCCACAAAAGATGTTTGAAGACCAAAAGACACAGTAAATTCTCAGTGCTTATTAGCTCTCAGAAAAAAGGGAATTGCATGACTTTTGGCACCCTTTTAGAATCCTTATGATGTCTGAATAGTGATTTTATTTTCTCTTGATATCGAATCTATATCAAAATTAAAATATGGTGTTTCCTTAATAAAAAGTCTATGTGTCACACACACAGATTCCTCACCAAAAAATGGTGGACATTTAGGCTGTTTTTCCAGGAGCATTCTTGTAGGTAAATTTTTGGTGCATTTTAAATTATTAATTATCTGAATAATTAAGATTGTCAATTATTAATTCATTAACTTAATTATTAAAGTTATTAGGATTAAGTTTCCAAGTCCAGAAATGGAATTGTTGTGTCAAAAGAACTGTGTGTTTTTTAAGCTTTTAATATATATTGTCAAATTGCCACTACAGAATCTAATATTTGCCACATGCAGTACAAATATGTCATCTCATTTAATCTTCAAAATTCATTCATTTATTTAGTATATGTTCACTGAATGCTCCTTTGTGCCAGCTATTTTAGGGACTCAGAGATAAACAAGTGTCATGCAGGGTGTCATGCGGGGTCTCTGGGCCCGCTCCCCACATAAGAACGCAGGACATGGTGAGGCCACGGAGCCTTAGATAGGGGAGTCACACCACTATAGTCTCACTTGCAGCTGGGTTGGAGACACAGGAAGCAGGAGCCTCACTATCTGCAACCTGCCGTCCACTTCTCTCTCTGCCAACCAACCTCACTTGCTAGCTGCAATCCGACGTGCTAACTGCAATCCGCTCTTGCTAGCTCAGCAACCATTTTCTTGCTAGCTCCCATTTTCTGCTAGTGTAGCCGCAGCAGTTATATTAGTGGCCAATGGCTCACTGGTTACAGCTGATGGCCAATTAGCCACAGCTGATGGCCATCCAATCACAGTTGATGGCCATTTACTACCTGAGCCAGCACCTTTCCATGTGACAGCGAGAGCCTGGAAACTGCACTCCTGGCTCTGTCCCCACAACAAGGCACAACAATCCTGTAAGGTAGATACTATTTTTAATTCCATTGCATGGATGAGGAAACAGAGACCCATGAGATGGCTTGCCTATGACGACACAGAGACTGCAGCCGTACCTTAGGGACTGCTGCTGCATTTGCACAAGAAATTCACTATCAGCTCTAGGGGGGCCTCATGCTGCATTGTTCCATATGGAAGGGAATATTTTAATTTTGGGTGGCGACTCTTTTTCCTTTTTTTTTCCATCACGATCCTGGAAAACTCAAATGAGGAAACATCCTGGCATATAGCTTAGGAAATAAAGCTCATCCAAATGCTGCCAGGAATAAAAGCTGACAAAACTTTCTCAACTGAGTTGGATGTCCCACTCTTATGAAATTAGTCAGGATTGGATCCTTTGATCCCAAAATTAGACTAGTTAGGAAAACTTCTAGCAAAAATCATGATACATGTGCGTGGACATGTAGCAATTCATTCAGATTATTTTTCATTTTCCTAAATTAGCTCTAATTACAATTATTGGCTGGATAGCTTAATGGTTAAATGTAGAAGTTTATGAATCAAACAGATACGACAAAATGGCAAGTTTTACGATAAATACACTGTTTGTATAACTCTCTAAGCTTCAGTTTCCTCGTCTGCAAAAATGGGTCTAGGAATACTTTCTTCAGAGAGCTCTATGGAAGAAGATCTAAAGGATTCAGGGGTAGTGATCACCATCTATTTCCCTTTTAATTCACTAATCAGACCCATTCAGAAACCAGATGGCTCCTGGGGGCTAATAGTGGACTACTCCAAACTCAACCAAATAGTAGCTGCAACTGCAGTTGCTGTGTGGGATGTGGTAGCTTTGCTAGACAGAATGAGATCGCTTCAAGTTCATGGTATCAAACCATTGATCTGATTTATACGTTCTTTTCCATCCCTAACAGGAAAAAAGACCAGAAACAGTTCACTGTTATGTGGGGCAGACAACAATACACATTTATGATTAACTCTCCTGCTTTCTGTCATAATATAGTCGGAAGGGGCTGGAACATCCAGACATTCTGTGAAACATCACATTGGTCTGTCTACTCTATTAGTGAAAAGTGGTAATAGGACTGGCTGAACACACATGGTTCTGGAGAGCAGCAGATAAAACCTACAAGAATTCAAGGACTCCAGAGGATGGTCAATTAATCTACTTTCAGGGGCTCAACACATCAGTGTAGTTTTGGGGAGGAGGAGTTCACTGATCTGGGGCATGCTGGGACAACCCCTGCAAAGGAAACGACATATAATTACATCTTGTACCTCCCCTCGTTGAGAAGGAAGCACAACCCCTGGTAGGCTGCTGCAGGCTGGAGTCAGCATACTGTGTTTCCCCGAAAATAAGGCCGGATCTTATATTAATTTTTGCTCCAAAAGACACATTAGGGCTTATGTTCAGTGAATGTCATCCTGAAAAATCATGCTAGGGCTTATTTTCCGGTTAGATCTTATTTTCAGGAAAACACAGTATTTATAGTTGGGAATACTGATCCAACATATTTTCTGAGCAACATGGAAGGCTGCCAACTTTGTCCTGGGCAGAAAAGAGTTGTGCGGTAGAACCAGGCTGTACTGCAAGCAGCTCTGCCTCTTGGGCCATGTGACTTGGAAGACCCTGTGGTATCAGAGGTGCTGGGGCGGGGTGTGGGGGGATAAGATGCTATGTTTTTATGGTAAGACCTAAGGAGATAATCACAATCTAGACCCCTAGAGTTTTGGAGCAAGGCCATTCAATCTGCAGCAGAGAATTATAGCCAGTTGAGAAACTCCCCTGGTGGTAGGCCCTAGTAGAAATGGAGCACCTGACGATGGAACATTAAGTGACTCTGCAGCCAAAACAACCCATCACAAGCTGGAATCTCTCAGACCTACCAAGTCGTAAGGTCAGGTGGGCTTGTCAGCAATCCAAAGTAAGATGGTACATCTGGGACCAGGCACAATCTGTGCCGGGCAGAGGGCACATCTGTGCAGGGCAGAGGGCACAAGTAAACTGTATAAACAGGTGGCCTAGACCCCTATGTCTTCCACGAATTTGTACTAACACCTCTCCTTCATCTCACACCTGTGGCTACCTGGGGCTTCTTTGTGACCAGCTGACAAGGAGGGAAAATGCCAAACTTGATTCACAGATGGGAGTGTTTGGTAGGTGAGTATAAGCTGAAATGGAGGATGGCTACACTACAGCCTCACTCAGAAGTGACCTTTAAAGACAATTGTACTGGTAAGATGGAATCTTCCCAATGGGCAAAGCTTTGGGCGGTGCACCCAGGCATCTGCTTTGTGGACAAGAGAAGTGGCATGGTGTAAAAATAAATACAGAGTGATGGGCAGTGGCAAAAACAGGAAGGATAAATATTGCAAGATTACGGACAAGGAGGTATGGGAAAGAGGGTTGTGTGTGGACCCATGGGAATGGGCACAAAATGTCAAGATCTTTTGACATCTCCTGTTGCTGTCCACCAGGGAGCATCTATTGTGGAAGTGGTACTAAACAACTGAGCAGACAGAGTGACTCATCCAGGTCAGCAGTCAGCTTCTGTCATTGGCTGCCCCAGTCTGGACACAATAGGCTCATAATGGAGAAACTGTGTGGCAGGGATAGAGGTTCTGTACTCACTAAGAATGATTTAGCTACTGCCACTGCTGGCTGGCCAATTTTCCAGCAACAAGGATCAACGTGGAGTTGTCAATGGGGTACCATCCTTTGAGGAGCCCCACCAGCCACATAGTGGCAAGTGAATTACCCTGACCCTCTTCCACCTGGGAGGAGAAGCAGTTCATCTTGCCTGGGACACATACCTTGGGTATGAGTTTGCCTTTCCTGGTTACTGGGTCTTAGCCAATCAAAAGACTTGCAGAGTGTTTGATGTGCTGACATTTGATCTCAGGTAACGTCACATAGGACCAAGGGATGCACTTTATAGCAAAGGAGGTGCAGCAGTGGGGGCATGACCGTGGGATCTACGGGACTTGTGGCACACTGCATTGCCCAGAAGTTGCTGGCCTTTGGAGGACTTTGGACTTTGGAGAACTTTGGAGCTGAAACCAACATCTAAGCCAGTCAAACTGGGCTCCAAGGAGAGAACAAGTTTGAGGGCTCGCCCAGCCCTTCAAAAGCCTGAAAGAATCATCTCATTTCTACCCCACAGACCTGTAAGAAGCAAGTATTTTAGTTCTTAATTCTTTCTGACTTGTGTCCTTTCTCTCTTCCACACGTGCAATAAATTCTGCCTGAAAGCTATCGTACCACCATGCTCTCTTGGGTACTATAAGTCAAAAGCTGCCTGGCCTGCCTGGAGACTTTCTTGGTTAATATTTGGCAAGGCTCCAGCCCTGCTGGGCCAAAGGCTCTGTCATCCCATCCCTTCCCCAAACATCTGAGCAGATTCAAGACTCTCGCTTTCTAGGGTCACAGGCAAGGAATCTTGGTAGGAGGTAGGCTCTGATTCAATTTCTGTTCTTCTCCCAGGTAGATTTTACCTCTTGCCAATCTAACAATCTGTAGGAAACTCTATTCTATGTCCAAAACGTGTGATCAGCAGAATACTGATAAATGATAAAGTTCCTCTCAGTAACATTTTCCTAGTCTCCTAACCAGGCCTGGCGGTCCCTAGAGGTGGCAGTGGTGTCATGTGGGAGGGGCCTATGGCACTCAGGCCACCTTGGAGAAGGCTCTAAGACCCCCTATGCCTCTGGCTGCCCTGACTTGTCCTCTGCTAAGATGATGTTCTTACAGGTGAGAACAAGGGTAATTGCAGGCGAGGAAAGGTCAGAAACCTGAAAACCTGCCCTTCTCCTTCATAACCCAGCCCCGCTCCCATGTTCTGCAGATGCTGCTGTGATTGAAGTTTCTATAATAAATAATTCTTATCTTAAAAACATTTGGTGGGTCTAAAAATAAAAAGCACTTTAGCTAGAAAAAAGAGATGTAACGGAGCCACCAGCTGGGAAATGATATCTGTGTGAATGAAGCATGATTTTCCAGGATGAAGTATTCACCCTAAATCAATGACCATGAGTGGGTGCTGTCTACAAAAGTAGAATTCAGGCATGCCTCAGAGATATTGTGGTTCAGTTCCAGACCGCTGCAATAAAGCTAATATCTCAATAAAGCAAGCCACATGAATTTTTGGTTTTCCAGCACACATAAAAGTTATATTTACACTGTCCTGTAGTCTATCATGTGTGCAACAGCATTATGTCTAAAAAGGCAAAAATACTTTATTGCTAAAATTACCAACCATCATCTGAGCCTTCAGCGAGTCATAATCTCGTGTCTCCTGGTGGAAGTTGCGTTAAACTTAAAGCTATAGCTGTTCATTAGGGATAGAGACAGTGGAAATGTAATGGCTGTGTGTGATGTCAGAGGGGTAGTGAATGGGGGGAGGGGGTTGACACAGTGTGAGGGATAGAAATGATAAATGTCTAACTATTACATTGTTTTGTGCACCTGAAACTAATTAAAAAAATTAAAAGGGGGAAAAGATGAAGGTGAATAAGAGGTTCAAATTTCCAGATATAAAACAAATAAGTCATGGGGATGTAATGTACAGCATAGGGAATATAGTCAATAATACTGTGACAGCGTGGTACAGTGTCAGATGGTTGCTGGACTTATCATGGTGATCACTTTTTTAGGTATATAAATGTTGAATAAGTATGATGTACCCCTGAAACTAATATAATATTGTATGTTGGCTATATTTTTAATAAAAATCTTAAAAAAAAAAAAAGAGCTATAGCTGTTACCTGATCCCGTCAGGCTCTTTGTGGGAAGAAACCAATAGGCAAAAATTGGAACCACCCTCCTGGCAGGTGAATTGACTGTGACATCTGAGGAGGCAGGGCAGCTGCTGCACAATAGGACAGGGAAGAATACATTTGACACTGCAGGTGACCCACTCAGTGTTTCTTTGTTCTTCTCTGACTAATTTTGACGGTAAGTAGACAGATGCAGCAGCCATAACTAAGACAAGCATGATGAGAGGGTCTCAGACCCCTTAAAGATGGAGGTCTGAGCCATCTTGCTAGGTAAGCCACCTAGACCAGAAGAGGTGCTAGCTGAGCATTAGGGGTCTGGAATGGGTCGTAGGGGAGGGAGATAACGCGTAGACCAGCTGTAGCATGAGAGCTATAGCGTCTTCTACTAACTTTCTAAAGTTTCCCCAGAAAAAGAAATGAATCAGAATCCTGGAGGAGCTGTCATCAGATGGTGTTAACTTATTTCACAAAGCAGGGGATCCAAATGGTACAGAACTGTAATGAATACTATGATGTGTGCTCAGATCTTCTCCTTCAGGAGCAAGGCACACACTCCTCAACTGCCAGGAGTCTTACCCTGTCATGGATGGTGCCGCTGCCTTGTCCAAGGTTATGACCCCTCCTTTGGGGCAGCCCAGTCAATAACTGGCCAATGTAGGGGTACAGAGGCCTAGTCCCTTGCTGTCATTTCAGGACAACTCTGAAGGCCATCCTATTTTTAGAACTCCATTGAAGTCCATCTTCTCCCTTTGTGAGATTTTCCTGTCCTCACTCCCTCACAATTGTTTCTGAGAGCACTCCCCAATAAGTCTCCTGCAAGCACACCTCCTCCTCAGAATTTATTTCCTAGGGAACCTAGCCCAATACACTGTGTACATCCTCAACCACACTTGTTAACGTCAAACCGTACCCAAGATGGCTGTACCAACTTACACTCCTACCAACAATGCATGAGAGTTCCATTTGTTCAACATCCTTGCCAAATCCTGGCATTGTTAGGCTTTTTATTTTTAGCCAATCTGGTGGGTGTGAAATGGAATCCCATTGTGGTTTGGATTTACATTTCCCTGATGACTAATGAGGCTGAGCTGAGCACCTTTTCCTAGGGTTTTCTGGCCATTTGCTATCACTCTTTGGAAACAGCCCCAGCTCCTTTGCCAGTTCCAGTGTCACAGGCCCACTCATTTAGTGCTGTCTAATAAGGGAGTGAGTGCAGGGTTAAACCCAAGCAGAATTTATGGCTTTCCTGAAGGCTACCAATCTTGATGAATCCTTCGGTCCTCTTCGGACTTGACCTCTGAGCAGCATGAAATTTAATGGACCACTCTCTCCTCCTCCATCACCTTCTTTTCTTGGCTTCCTCAACAATGCCTCATTTCCCCTACCTCTCTGGCTGCCCTTCTCTGTCTCCTTGGAAGGCTTGACCTCCTGCAAAGGCATGGCTGTTAAATGTTGGGGTTCCTCAAGGCGCTCTTCTCATCTTACTCTGACCTTCTCTCTGGGCAAGCTCATGTGCACCCTCCACTGCAGTTACCCTCATTATACACTGAGGATTCCCACATTCCTCTCCTTTGGCACTACCCCATGACATCGCAAAGCTCCATCTCAGTTTATCCAAAGTGGAAATCATGACTTTCCCTCTGTTGGAAAAATTTCCCCAGGGCTGAGAGACCAGAGAAAGAGGCTGACAACTCCAGCATTACGTAAAGTGTTTATTAAGGGAACTTACAGATGAGGCACGTCTCCAGCGGCAGGGAGAAGACATGGATACCCTCTGTGCCCTGTGGCAGGCGCGGAAGGGTTATATAGGGAAGGGCAGGATGGATAAGGGTACTGGGGCATGACCCATGCCAGATAAGGGGAAAATGCCTTACATACTTGCCCAGGGCAGGGCAAGGGCCTGTTCCGGGAACCAGTATGTCTGGGGCATAAGGGAGGGTGGGTCAGACACTCTCTGAGGGGATTTATGGGAAGCAATCTGTTCTGGCCAGGATCTAGCTGGATGTAGCTCCAGGGTCTGGCAGTGGTCATGTCACTGAACACAGAGATGCTATTATTAGCCTCTATTCCATGGGTGAGGAAACAGAGGCACAGAGATGCTAAATGAATTACCTAAGGTCACACAGCTAGGTGGTGGCGGTGCTAGGATTTAAACTCAGGCAGCCTGGCTCCTGAGTGTATGTGACTGTAACCATTACTCCGCACTACCCCTGCCAGAGACAACTGAGTACTTTGCCCTACTTATTTTTCTCAAACTAGTGTTTGTTTTCTGATAATAAAAAGATACATGCTCATAAAAATATATACAGGAGGGGCTGGCCTGGTGGCTCAGGCGGTTGGAGCTCCGTGCTCCTAACTCCGAAGGCTGCCAGTTCGATTCCCACATGGGCCAGTGGGCTCTCAACCACAAGGTTGCCAGTTCGATTCCTTGAAGGAGCTCCTGCAAGGGATGGTGGGCAGCGACCCCTGCAACTAGAAAACGGCAACTGGACCTGGAGAGCTGAGCTGCGCCCTCCACAACTAAGATTGAAAGGACAACAACTTGACTTGGAAAAAAGGCCTGGAAGTACACACTGTTCCCCAATAAAGTCCTGTTCCCCTTCCCCAATAAAAATCCTTAAAAAGAAGAAAAAATAAAAAGATAGCCGGGGGTGGGGGGAATATATATATATATATATATATATATATATATATACACACACACACACACAGGAAAAAAAATATATATATATATATATTTATATATATATATACACAGGAAAGTTTAAAGCAGCAAGAAAAAAAATGTTTCAGACTTTTACTCCCCAGCCCTCCCCAGAAGTAGCATATTAGGGTCATCTCCACAGATGTACACAAATGTATGTTGTACAAAATGAGATAATATTTGTAAGTAATAAAACCTGACAGCAATGATAGAATGATCACGAACTCACACTGGGGTGCCATTCAGCCTGGGTTCAGATCTCCCAGCTTATCCTCTGCCCGTGTGATCCTGGGTAGTTCATCGAAGTTTCAGTTTTCCCTTCTGTAAAATGGGATTGAGGGTAGTCCAACCTCATAGAAGAACAGGCCTTATTATCCTGAGATAATACATCAGGAGAAATGCATAGTATGGTTCCTGGCATCCAGTGAGTGCTCAGTACAAGTTTAGCTACAGTGATGATTATTCGTGGCTCATGTATGCTTCTTAGGTCAGTGAGCCTCCAGCCCAAGGAAGATCTGAATTCTGGTCACAGAGAGAAGCAAAGGGTGAAAGTTACAGACTGTCTGAGGGCTGAGGTGAGAGGCCTGTTATGTAACCCTGACTGTGGTCAGGATCTGGCAGTGCAGAAGCAGTTCAGAAAGTGAGGTGCATGGGGGTCAGGATATGGATTATGTACTGGGGGTTGGGGTGAAAGCTAGAGTACTGCTGGAGCAAAGAACAGCAGAACCTGCCCTCTGATAGGGAGGATTCTCTCATGTGCACTGAGTGTAATTGTTCTCCAGGCGCTGAAACTTGCCCAACAGTCTCCTCCCTCCAAGTAAATAGGTGTTGCTATTCTGAGCAAGGCCTGTGATAAAAATACTTGCTTTGCTTTGGAGAGATTTTTTTTTTTAAGCCATGAAAATAACAGGGCAGTAGGCTGTCTATTTTAGGTTGGGGCCTTTGGCTCACTTTCAAAGTCACGGCCCAAATGAGATCTATTTAGAAACAGGTCACTGCACACTTTGCAGGCGTTGATCGTCCGGTAGAACAAGCCTGGATGGATGCATTCTGGGACCTGTACCCGAGGGGCAGCGTTGGAGGGAATGTCGGGCCTTTGTTTATGCCTGAATGTAAATATGAGCCCGGGTGTCTCTCCCTGGGCCTCGGAACTCGCCCTCCCCTCCCCCCTTCACCCCTCTTCCCCTCCCTCCCCTCCTCCTCCACCCCCACTCTGCCAGTTCTCAGGAGGCGGAGCTGCCAGTCCATCTATCTCTCCACTGTACGAATCCTGGGTCATGGTAAGGCTGGTGCAGGGGAAATGCTCCCACCTTCTCTGTAAATCAGCAGGGCACGCTGCAGGGCACGTCGAAACAGGGCACGTTGGAGACTATCATCTGGAACTGGCCTGAAGTTTTCCATTCTCAGTGGACCAAAGGGTGCCTTTGGGGACTGAGAAAGACAATGTGGAGGGGACGGTCTGAAATACAGTGGAAAGAACCAGAGCAGACTTAAGATCGAATCTTGACCCTGGCTCCCCCACTGGCTGTGTGATCTCAGAGAGGTAACTTCATCTCTCCATCCCTTGTTTTCTTATTAGTGTAAATGGAGATAATAAAGCAAACCTTAAGAACTATTGGGAGGATTAAAGAAAATAATGTATTTCAAAAGCATCTAGCACATACACAGTGGCCACGAAGTCTGCAAACAGATAAATTTCCAGAATAAATGGTTTATTGATAATACGTAATAAAATTCTCTATTTTCCAGAGTTTAGGGTCACCTTGTGGTAATAATAATTGCAAGTACTTATATGGTACTTACCATGTGCCAGGCACTGTTCTAAAGGCTTTACATCCATGTATCGACTCATTAATTCTTCATAACAACCCTATGACGTAGGCCATATATCATTCCCATTTTACAGATGAGAAAACTGAGCCTCAAAAGTTAAATGACTTACCCAAGACCACAGGACTAGCAAGTGGCAGAACCAAGAATCAAACCTAGGTAGTTAACCATTATACTATAGTTAACTATTTTGCTATAGCTGCTTTTTCTAATACAACTGATGTCTTGACACTCAGATAATGCTAAAAGAGGAAAATAATGACAATTATGATGGTCACAGAGTCCTAGTATTGCAAAAGTCTCTTAAAAGGTCACCCAGTGACTGTAGTCTTAACCTTCTGCTTTTCTCACTCAAGAATACACCAAAAATATTTGGGAGGTAGTTAGCAAATATTTTTTGACTTTTCCCAATCTGATAGGTGAAAAGTGTCCTCTCAATGTGGTTTCTCTTATTATGAGGGTGGTTATCTTTTTTACATGTTTGAGTTATATGCGTCTTCCTTTCTTTTAATTTTCTTTTCATATCCTTTGATTAATTTTCTTTGGGGTACTTGGTCTTTTCTTAGTGATTTTTAGAGCTCTTTTTATATTGGAGAAACCAATCCTTTCCTTGTAAATTGAACTGTAAATATTTTTTCCCAGTGTGCCATTTGACCTTTTATTTCACTTAAGGTATTTATTACCATGCAGGAAGTTGACTTTTATGTGGTTGAATTTATCAACCATTTTTTTTATAGCTGCTGGCATTTGTATCATGCTTGAAACTGCCTCCCCTGCATTGAAAAAAAATGTTTTTTAACTTTTCCATGGTTTCCTCTAGTAGGCCTATGGTTTCACTTTTTAAGTTTAAATTTTTCAGTCATTTGAGTTTCACTTTGGTGTCATTTTCAAACTAGATATCAAAGCTTTTCCTCTTTTTTCTAGGTGCTAGGGAAACAGCACTTAGAGCCCCATTCTTCTACATGCTTGGTACTTCCAAGTTCAGCATGGAATTTCTGTCCAGTTCTCCTTGGTTCCAATCTTAATAGGAAAATTTGGCTTTAATTTGGTGTATTTGTTTCCAGGGCTGCCAGAACAAAGTAATGCAAACTGGGTGGCTTAAAAAAACAGAAGTGTATTCTCTCACAGTTCCACAGGCTGGAAGTCTGAGATCAAGGTGTCACTAGCGCTATGCTCCGTCTGAGACTCTGGGTAGAATCCTTCTTTTGCCTTTTTCCTACCTTCTGATGGCGGCCAGCAATCCTTAGCATTCCTTAGCTTGCAGCTCCATCACTCCAGTCTCTGCCTCTGTTGTCACATGGTATTCTCCCTATGGATCTCTGTCTTCTGTTCTTATACGGACATCAGTCATACTGGGCTAGCACACACTCTACTCCAGTACGACCTCATCTCTCCTTGATTACCTCTGCAAAGACTCTATTTCCAAATAAAGCCACATTAGCAGTTCTGGGGTTAGGATTTCAATATATTTTGGGGCGGGGGACACAATTCAACCCATAACATTTGTTCATCAAAATTATCTAACCTCCAGTAGACAGTTTAAAAGTTACAGGATAAATCATAAACAAAAAAAAGCATCAAAATACAGATGAAAGACTTCTGTGGCTTGAAAACCTCCAAAACTACCACAACAATAACTATAACTACAAAGTCACTAAAAATAAATGAAAGCTTCAAACTAAAAAGGCAAACAAAAGACAAGGAACGAACACTTGCAGTCAGTAGATAAGATGTTAATTGCATTATCATAAAAATAATTCACACATATTGATAAGAAAATGTGCCAATACCCCAGTAGTCAAAGGTCATGAACAGATAAGTCAGAAAACAGGGAACATATATGTGGGAAAATATTCACCTGCACGATTAAAGAGATGCAACTTAAAGCAGTGATAAAATACTCTTCTTTTTCTAATAACCAACAGAAAAAAATTATAATATGTTGTGCTGACAAAAGGATAGTGAAACTGGCTATCTCACCTGCCACCCCTGGTACCGTAGCACCCTTTTGGAAAACAGGCTGGCAATATAGATCAAGGGCAATAAAAATGTTTATTCCAGTTGATCCAGTAATTCCACTTCTGGGACTCTATTCTAGAAAAATAATCTGAAGTATGGAAGCTATTTGAAAAGGTAGAGGAAAGGGACATTTATTAGATACCTACTAGAGGCCAAGCTCTTTGCATATCTTATTTGATTTAATTCTCTCAATAACCTGATGAGGTCCGTATTCTTTGCTCTATTTACAGATAAGCAAACCAAGGCTCTGTGAGGTTAGGCCCTAGTCCAAGGTCTGACAACCCTGACCTTTGACCTGAGGTGATCCAGTTCTAAAGCCACTGGGCTCTTAGCTCCCCATGGCTACTTGGGAGGCAGAGCCACCCTGGCCCCTTCTTGAGGCCAGCTCACCCATCTGCCAAATTCAGGAGGTGGGGGTGAGGGTGGGATGTTTCACTGAAGGGTCTCTAAAGTTTTTTTAAGCTCTAAGCTTTTGTGAATCTATTTATTATGGTAAGTAAACCTCAGGAAGGATAAATACAGAAATGAGTAAGAACTGTGTTGAAAATATTAGATACACTTCATTTCCCCCTTCAGCTTTGGGACTTTCAACCAAGATTAATCTTTGTTTTGGATTTTCATTTTGGGTATATTGATATTTTCTTAATTCAAATTAGCTACTTACTATTTTGAGTGCCTATTTATTTATTGAACAAATATATTGTAATGGTTAAAAGGACAGGTTCCATATATGTGAGTTCATTAGAGTACTTTTGCAAATCTTCATTTTGAAATTATATAAAAAATAAGTAATTATTTAAAAAAAAATAAGGGAGGGGAGTTGAACTGCTTGAATTGGATCCAGAACTCACCCTTGTTAGCTTAGATGTATGTCCTTGCCTCAGTTCCCTCATCTGTAAAATGGTTAATTATGGTTAATTATGGTTGATAAGGGTTGTTATGAGATTGAATCATATGATTTACAACCTACCATATGCCTTATGGCATTGTGCTTGATATATAGTTAGCTCTCAATCACTGTTAACTATTGTTAATTTCTTTTCTACGTTAACCAATTTACTTTGCAGTCATTTGGCTTCTGTAAGTATTTTCTAACAGAAAACATTGCCTTTCCTGATAGAGCAAATGTGGACAGGACTACAGCATTAGTAGAAGGAATCTGAGGAGGAAGATAAAACCAAAGTTGCCTAGAATTGTAATGAGGGAATGAAATAAGACAAAACAATCTCTGGAATTTTTCTGCACAAACCATATTTGAGGTTTGGGAAAGGGCTGCACAGGTAGGCTCGATTTCTATTAATTTGGTATCAGAAGCTTCTAACTAAGGTTGACCTCTTGTATCTTCTCGAAGTCTGTCCCTTCTAGAGCGGTAGGTGAAGGGGTACAAATTTAAGCTGAATCCCAGAGGATCCCATCCCTACCTACTGAACAAAGCTCCTCAATTCTCATCTCCTCAAAGTTGTGGGGCCAATGTGTCCTTGTAAAGGATGTAAATATTGTTCATCAAAATAATAAGAATACCCAAATTCTTACCACGTAGTAAACCTAAGC
The DNA here is from genome assembly GCF_036562045.2 of Rhinolophus sinicus. NCBI lineage: Eukaryota > Metazoa > Chordata > Mammalia > Chiroptera > Rhinolophidae > Rhinolophus > Rhinolophus sinicus. The sequence goes on from NC_133759.1 coordinate 41,095,514, forward strand.
CTGGTGAAGGTGGACAATTGGCTTCTCCAATATCAAACTCTGTGAATCCACAAGAGCCTCAGAGGCTGGTGGGGTGAAGCAGACCATCTGAGGGCACAGAACTGGAGAAGCAAGGCTGAAAGGCACTGGATAGACCTCTCCCATGGTGCCTGGAACACTCCTTCAGGTCAAAGATACTCTACCTCTGCAAGTGTGTGTATAGCCCCTGAGTGATTCTCATGTTCTAGGATCTCTTCAGAAGATGAAAAAGAATGACCTTAATTGAGTGTCAAGACTGCCAGAGAGGAAATCAATAGGTAATCGCCAGAGCATCTATTTAGGACTCTGTTACAAGTGATAGAAATACTAACTGGATGGATTTAGGTTCCAACAAAGGGAATGCAATGCTGCATGGAACTGAAAAGTCCAGGTCTGGTTGGTTGCAGGTCAGGCTAGTTTCAGTGCTCAACAAATACCAGCAGGACCCTGCATGACTCCAGCCAGGCTCAGATCTCATTGTGTGAAGGAAGCCGAGGCAGCCTTCCTTCCCCACAAGGTTCAAGTCCATGGGAAAACTCAGAAGACATTTGGGAGCTTCCTCAAAAATCCTGAGATTCACTTTAATTGGATTCAGTTGTGTCTTGTGTTCATCCCTGAACCAATTACAGCGACCAGGGGCACGTGCCATTCTGGCCAGGCCTGAGTCACATGTTGTGTACCACTGAGCCCTGTATAGATTATTGTTTGAGTTCCTTGCATGTGGCTGTACTTCGTTTGTCCACAACTCCACCTCCCACCCCCACAGCATAGTGAGACCCCTGAGGACAGATACCCTGTACATCTCTGCATTTCCAGTGGCTAGCTCAGTGCCTGGCTCCCAGCATGCAGTACACGCTCAGTATATGTGCAATGAAATAAACTGAATTGTAGACAACGGAAGGAACTGGAGAGCTGAGATGATTGTCTGTATAATTTATGCAAAACAAAGCCACATAAACACATCTTTGGCCCTGATTACCTGGCTTTCATTCTCCCTTAGGAATCATCCAACTCAAACCAATAAAGGAAACTGTACCTATTTTAGACTCCTGATAGCAGTGACAATGAAATAACCTGAAATTAAAGTTTTAGTTGTCTATTAAGTATTGTTGCTTTAGAATTTGCCCCTAAGTTGGAGCCACAGTTTCTCTTTCATCTTAGCGAGTGGTGAAATAAGTGTATGTTAAGCATCAACTGTATGCTCAGTTCTACATGCTGGGGGATCATGGTGGTAAAATATTACAAAAATAAATAAGGTCCTCTTCCAGAGACTGAGAGAGGCTAGAGCCACTTCCATTCTTTTAAAGCTCCCGGTATGTTTTTTAAAATGTAAAATGTAAAATGCCAAAGCCGACATTAAAAATATTTTAAATGCTTATATTCAGCAAATTAATTCTTTTAAATCATAATCCCCTGTAACAAACACGACACAAATTAATGATGCTTTTTGCGAGATAGTTACAAGATTTATTTTAAAATTTAATTCATAGTTGTGGCTGATGTTATTTTTCAAAGATGGCTGCAAAAATATGTCCCATCCCACGTGAGTCTCTGTAAACTTGCCAGGCCTCCATCAAGAGATGGAGTCTGTATTCCCTGCCCTTGAATCTGGGTGGGCTTGTGATTGCTTCAACCAGGAGAATACACTGTAAGTGATGCTGGATGACTAGATCATAAAAGACCTGCAGCTTCTGCATTGGTTGCTGGTGCTCTGAGCCACGATAGAGGAATTCTGACTACCCTGAGGCTGCCAAACTGGAAAGGCCAGGTGGAAGTGTTGTCAGACAGTTCCGGCTAATCTCTCTCTCTCTCTCTCTCTCTCTCTCTCTCTCTCTCTCTCACACACACACACACACACACACACACACACACACACACACACACACACCTTTCCAGCCATCCCCACAGAGGTGCCAGGCATAGGAATAAAGAAACCATTTTTGGAAGTGAATCCTCCAGCCCCAGCTGGTCTGGCCCCCAGCCATTGGAGTCCTTCCTACAGAGGCCCCAGAAATCGTGGGGAAAGCCATCCCTGATAGGCCCTGTCTTCTGCATGCTTAATCCATAGAATCTGTAACCATTATACAATAGTTGATGTTTTATACGCCTGAGTTCACTGTGACTTGTTACGCAACAATGGGCAACGGGAGTAATAACTAGAGTAATAGTCTACCACAGACAGTGGGGTCTGGGGGCAAGGCTCCAGGTTAAAATTGTATGACGGGTGTTTTCTCCTTTTATTCTTGTCTGTGTACCTCTATAGCCTTGTTTGGGGAGAACTGCAAATTTTAAGACCCTTCCAGGGCCATATAACCCTCCTGGCTTCTATCCTGGGTCATCTACATAATTGCTGGAGCCAGTACAAAGTGAAAATGCGGAGCCCCTTGTTCATAAAGCAGAAAAAAAGTGCCATTAAAGGTACTAAAATGTACAACTTTTTACTTTCTCTTGACCTGTAATGGTGTTTTGTATTTGCTATTAAATGTTGGGCTCCCTGCAGATCTTCACAGGGTGAATATAGACCCCAATAGGGACCCATGCTGCTGGAGTCCCTCCTGGGTCAGAGGATGGCAAAGGTTGCTGGGTGGGGGTGGAGACAAGGAGGTTGGGCAGGACTTGGCATAGGTTGTGGGTGGAGGAAAGTGCCAGAAAGGAAGAGGAACAGGCAGCTGAGAACCCTTGGGAGGTTCTAGGAGGCAGCACCACATGTGAAGAGCGATTCCAAGCCCTTGAGTGCATGTTCCATTGTCTCATCGACTGCACTTACCAAAACACTAATTCAGAGATAAAATTATCAAGAATTTCAACACAGAGACCACAGAGCAAACTCCAAGTGCTGGACCTTCTGAGTGCTGGGGTCCTGTGTGACTGCCCTGATCTTATGCCCATGAAGCCTACCCTTCCTCTCACCAACACAAGGTAAGATGCTTTAATAAGGATCCCTCGGGTGGCTGGTTGGCTCAGTTGGTTAGAGCATGGTGCTAATAACACCAAGGTTACCGGTTCGAACCCTGCATGGGCCACTGTGAGCTGTGCCCTCCTTAAAAAAAAAAAGGATCCCTGCCTCACCAAAGCCCTGTGAGATGGGCATTATTATCCTCATTTCACAGATAAGAAAACCTTGTAGGCAGGTGTATTAGCTTGTTGGCCTAGCCACGAGTCACACAGCTAACAGTAAAAAGAGAGGGAAATTCAGTGTCTGATTCTAAAACGTGTGCCTTTTCTGAAGCAATGAGAGGCTGAGAAAAAGCACGCCATGAGGTATGGGCTGAAGCAGGAAACACTGGAGGTCGCAGCTGCCAAAGGAGGTTCTATGGAGATGTGGCCCTTGAGCTGGGATTGAAAGTTGGGAAGAGCATTTCCGGCAGAGAGAATGGCATGAGCTGCTTTGCCAGGTGGGCTGGGTTTTGTGGGCCTGAGAGGAAAACAGGAGCTTTTCCTGGGATAGGAGGAGTCAGGCCAGCGGAATAGGAGAGAATCTTAGAGGCAAAATTTCAATAGGAAAGGGTTGCCCTTAGCAAATGTCATAAAGGGCAATGAGGTCTGGGCTCTGGAAATCTTCCTCGAGAGACATTTCAGTGAAGAGATGCATGCTGGGGGTGGCTGTGGAAGGCAGACTGTTGGGGCTTAATGGAGGGATGGGTGAGAAAATTGAGACTGAGTCTACACCATTTGGGGGGTACATTTGGCCCTAAAGGGAAGAGAGAATTGGGGTGGTAATTGGAAGGTGGAAAGGGACATTTGAAAGTGCTGGTGTTTGTCTTCTTCAAGACCTGGCAGACTTGTCCATTTAGGGCAGAAGGCAGTAAGTCAGGGGGAGGTGTTAGAGAGGGAGGGGACGAGAAATAGCAGCTACTGTGTGCAAGGGCCTGTACTTCTACTTTCCTGTTTCATTTCCTCCCAACAACCCCTAAAGGCAAGTGTTCCTACTCCTACATCAGCGAAGGGAGAGGACAAAAATCCCAGATGTGAGGGCCTGGCTGGCATTTGATCTATTTGTCTGACTTCAGAGCCCATGCCCACCCTATGCAGAGGAAAGAGGAGATGTTGGGTTTATCAAGAAAATGTGTTTTCTTCGCTGCTATAGTAGGGCTATGGGAAGGGGACAGTGAACAGCTCAGGCTTCAGGCTGGAGGTGTGGTCTGGGGCTGGGAGGAAGCCAGTGGAGGTGAGCCATGGAGACAGTGGCAGAGGCTGTGCATTGGCCACACCCAAGAGGCAGGCACACAGCATCCGTTGCTGTAAGTGGGTGCTCTTTACCCCTGAGCTTTGCAGCTGAGGAGCTAGAGTGGAAAGATACAGGTACTGGAAAGCGTGGAGAGGCTGCACAGGCATCCAGGGGCCCAGGCGGCCAGATGGCATTGCCTGAGGCCTAGCCCTTGGAGTCCTGGTGGGTAGTGTCCTGGTGAGGGTCACACTGAGTTTGTGGGTGGGTGGGTTGGGGAGTGTGAACAATGGAGAAGGCAATGGGGCTAAGGGACAGACCATGAACACCTGTTTCGTCTCATCCCTTATTCCCTCATTCCCAATCTTCGTTTCCAGTGTGGACCATTTCATTTGACCTTCAGACTTGTGGGGTTTAGTTTAGTTTTGTTTTTTTAGCTAAACTTTTGAGTGGGTAACACACTCACATGGTTCAACAATTAAAAATTATAAAAAGTTAAAGAAAAAAGTATAAGAAAAAATAAACTAAGATATAAAAAACAACAGCAAAACTAAACAGAAAACAACAACAACAAAAAATTAAAGAAATACAAAGTTAGGCAGGGAACACTATTTTCCCACTCCTGTGTTCCATCTAGCCAGTACCCACCCTCCTCATGATCACTGCTAGCATTTTGTGTGTCCTTCAGACTTAAGCCTTTACAAGCCAATGTTAAAGTAGCATGCTGTTCACACTATCTTGTCTCTGGTTCTTTTTTGTTCTGTCATGAGATAGTATTTTTTGGAGATCTTTTCATGTCTGTACTTACAGAATTCATCATTCTTTCTTAGAGCTGCATATCTCTTTGTTGAGAATACATGCAATGCAGTAAGGAATAACCTTGTACATACAGCATGTCACATGTTTACAAGTGTTCCTGTAGGAAATTCCCAGGAGAATTTCTGGGGCAAAACGTACACATATCTATAATTTTGATATTGCCAAATTGACTTCAGTAGAGATTGTTCCAGTTTATATGCCCCAAGCAATGTATGATTGGGGCCAGGTGTTGATCTTTAGAGTGTTTTCTAAGATGACTGCACTAGGCTTCCTTGTATATGACACCACAGCAGGTATTGTGGTTGACATACCAGTAGCTGGCTCCTCAGGTCCCTGCCCCCCCCATTATGGACCCCCCATTATGACTTGAGGGAGATTGACCCTGGGTCAGACCTCTTTTGCTCCTGCAGACTTCTTCACTGCTCCTGGGGTGCTTTCTGCCCCAGGGAGGCAATCTCCAAGCCTGAGAACTGCTGGCTCTTTCCGAAACATATACTCAGTCACACCTCCTAAGCCTTTGCCCATATTGTTCCCATCTCCTGCCCTGACCTCCCACCCTTTAGTCTGGAAAATTCTGACTCCTCCTTTAAGACTCAGCTTAAATGTTGCCTCTTTGGAGACCTCCCTGACCCTCCCGGGGCAGAACTGGTCATTCCCTCCCTCCTCTGAGTGCCCGCCCACAGAACTCCACAGCTTGCTGTTAGAGCACATTTGGATTACCTGGTGGGGTAACTGTTTGTTTACATGGCTCTGTCTCTCCAGCGCCCAGGGCAGGCCCACACTTCAAACTCATCTGTGACTAAAATTAAACTCTCCAGAGAGGCAGGATGGTATGGAAAGGCCACGGGTGTGGGAGTCAGACTGGATATGACTCCATCTCTGTCTTCTTCCCACCTCCCAGCCTCATCGTCTCCCGCTCCTTCTCTAACCACACTGGCCGGCACTCCTTTCCCACTTCACGGCCCTTCACGTGCGGTTCCAGCTGCTTCGAGTGCTCTTCCCCTGGCTCTTTCTCATCCTTCAGTACCCAGTTTAACTATCACCTGCTAAGACAGGCTCTCCTTGGCTCCTGAGGCTAACGGCACACCCTTCCCATTCTGTCATTCTCTAGTCATTCCCTTTATTGATTTAGCACAATCCTAACTCTCGTGTTGCAGTATTGGTTCACGTTTGCTGCTTGTCTTCTCCGCTAGACATTGAGGGCAGGGCCTGGCATATGTCAGGCACAACAAAAATCTTCAGGAGGAATGAACAAACAAACAGGTTCAGATCCCTGCTCCACCACTTCCCACCTTTGTCCTTGGATTAATTACCCTCTTAGAAGGCTTCCTCATTTGAAGATCAGGCCTTTCAAGTTGAGATGAGTATTGGAGATTGTGTAAAATGCCTGATTACATGAAGAGGCTCCATAAATGGTAGCTATTATTAGTGAAGGTTTTCTTTCCTTCATCTGAAAAATGCATCCTTTTGCCAGGCTTAGAGACTGGGTATTTTTCAAAAGAATTTTTTATTGAGGTGTAACAAATGTACAGAAAAGTACACACACCAGTTACTACATATGTATAAATATATTTACTACTTATAAAAATAATACACACACGTGATCACCTCCCAAACTAAGAAGTAGAACGTTCCAACACCCAGGAAAGTTTCCATGTTAGCCTCCCTCACCCAACTCCCCCACCAGTGACACCGCCCATTCCTTCCCTCCTCTGTTTGATCTGAGATCAAGGCACGTCTATTTTTCCTTCAAGCCATTTCTGACTCGTTCCTTTTTCCTGGTTGCTCTTCTGAGACATTTCCTAATAACTCTAGCTCTCCTGACCTCACCTACCACCTGTGGACGAAAATGGGGGTTCTATGGAAAGTAACCTCATAGGGTGATCTGATCATAAATTCCTAACTGGGCAGGTCATGGTGAGTAGACGCCCCAGGCATATAACATCTTTATTAAAAGGCTTATCTTTGCCTTAAGTAAGTCCTGTCCATTGTTTCTGTGCATCTAGGTTAACACATTTTTGAAGTGCCCCCTTTCAGACTCCTCCTTCTAATACATGCCCACCCTCAAGAGTTTAACAATCTTATAATTCAATCCCTGCCTTGCTTTCTCCCACCTTCATGTAGTCTTATTTTCAAATGCATAAAAGAAATTGCAAAACAGTTATTCTCCAGAGCATTTGAGATCTTGTTCCCCAGCATATGTCATCAGTTTTGCTCAAATAAACTCTTATGAAAATTCTCTGCAGGTCTGGATGTTTCTTACGTTGACACGCCAAATCAGAGGTTTCCAAAGCGAGGACATGCAACCCAGTGAAGTGCAAGATGATCCCTGCAATTCCACTCCTAGGTATATGCCTGGAAAAATTGAAAACAGATCCTCAAACAAGTACATGTACATTCATGCTCATAGCAGCACTATTCATAATAGCCAAGAGATGGAAACAGCCCAAATGTCCATCAACGAATGAATGGATAAACAAATTGTGCTATATATTTACATATTCAGCTATAAATAGGAATGAAGTACTAATACATGCAACCACATGGATGAATCTTGAAAACATTATACTAAGTGTAAGAAGCCACACAAAAGGTCACATATTGTATGATTCCGTTTATACGAAATGTCCAGAACAGATAAAGCCATAGTGACAGAACACATATTGGTGGTTGCCAGGGGCTGGGTGGGAATGAGATGGGGAGAAACTGCTTTGTAGGTAAGCGGTTTTCTTTTGGAGTGATGGAAATGTTTTGGAATTAGATAGAGGTGTGAACATTAGATACAATTTTGATACAATTAGATACAATTGTGAACATACTAAATGCCACTGAATTGTTCACTTTAAAATGGTTAATTTCATGTTATGTAAATTTCACTTCAAAAAGTTATTTTTGAAAAAAATGAAGTAGCCACTCTTACTGGATTGAATAAGGCATGGGCTCCCTAAGGATTCTAAGATGTGAAATACTGGGCAAGTAACAGCTGGGTACAACTGAAAGAAGGAATGGCCTGGGGGTCAGCAGGTGTGGCTTTGCTGTTCTGCCCCTAAGCAGTAATGATATAAGATAGCTATAATAATTACAGCTGACACTTCTATAATGTTTAATACGAGCCAGGTACTGTTGCAAATGCTTTACATCTTAAACTCACTAAATCCTTACAATGCTAACAGGTGGGTACTATCATGTTTCCACTACAGATGAGAAAACTGAGGAACTGAGGTTTGAATGACTTGTCCAAGTCACAGATGAGGAAGTGGCAGAGTCCAAATTTGAATAGAGGCACTTAGCCTCCATAAACTGGTTTCAAACCCCAGGCTCTGTAGTAAGGGTTTTCCATGTTTTATCTCATTTAATCTTGAGAGGCAGGTATTACTGTTGTTAAAGCAAAAACAACAAAAAACCACAGGCCCCAAATGGTATCACTCGTGCTAAAAGCCCATGATACAAAACCTAGATTTAATACCTGATCTAATTGCAGTTTCAACCTCTCCCAGAACATAATTAACCAGGCTGGAATTTTCTGGTCAAGCACCTGTAAGGTAATGTCACATAGGCCCTCTCCATCCCTCATAGAAAGAAGAGGTAATCTGCATGATAAAAACCCTTGCCCTTCTTGTTCCAAAAGATGTCCAGCCAGAAAATAATCCTTTTTCTTTCACTAATAGCTCCTCTTCCTCACCGTTTCCTATAAAAACCTTCCATTTTGTACAACCCGTAGGAGCTCCCTTCTAGTTGCTAGATGAGATGCTGCCTGATTCATGAATCGCTCAGTAAAGCTAATTAGATCTTCGAATTTACTCATTTGAATTTTTAGTTATAATGCCTATTAAAAAAAAAATCCCCTCATGGCTCATTCATATTTAATGCCTTCGTGTTTCCCCTGCATTTATTTTCATGTTGGTCCACATACTCCTCATTATCTCATCTTGCTTCACTTCATTATTCTTTATGCTGCGCATATTACTACCTATTATTTATACTTTATTTTGGTCTCTCATCACTAGAAGGCAGGGCTTTTAATTATTGTTGATTTCCCAATACTCAGAACAATGTGTGGTACACAATAGGCTCTCAATAAAAATTTAAATGAATGTTGCACACTATAGTGGGTAGTTTTGTGTGCCTGTGTTTGAATAAGTAAAATCATACTGCACATGTTCTTTAAAAAAAAAAAATTCAATGTCCTTTATTAAAAAAAACAGTACATAAACCTACCCATTCTTTTTAACAGATGGATGATAGATCTTCCATACTGTGGAAGTATTACCTTTATTTAACCAGCTTCCTATTTAATTAACCCACATTTTCCCCAATGTATGTCTAAGGCATACAATATATGTAATAAACATCTTAGTACATACCTTTTTGTGTACACGTGTACATATTTCTCTAGAATTAGTGCCTAGAAGTGGAATTGCTGGGAGGGTTATAAACATTAAAATACCAATAGATAACGCCAAATTGCCCTCCTGATGTCCATTTCTGCCAGTGCTCAACGAGGGTACACAAGTTTTCATATACCTTGGACCAGACTGGATATTATGAGTCTTTTCAACTTTTTGCCAATCTCATGGGGGGGAAAAGGAACCCCCAATTTACAGATGAGAAAACTGAGGTTCAGAGACGTTTAGGGACTTTCCCACATAATCAGTAAGTGGCGGAGTCGCGATTCGACGTCTCCTGTGTCCCAGCCTGGAAAGGATGAGCCAAAGCTGGACAGTGTTCTACGCTGTGCATCCTCGGGAATTTCTGGTTATTTCTGGGTCTTGTGACGCTGGCAGGCTTGCCTTCCTCCCCTCTCTAGACCTCAGACCCCCTTCGAGGCGACTAAACTCGGCCCTTCTCGACTGCCCACCGCCTCTCCCCAGCCTCGGTCATTACCACCTAGAACCTCCCCGCTCCGAAATGGCGACCAGCGACCAGCTCCTCGCGAGGCCACGCCCCTTCCCTGGGAGGCGGGGCTGAATTCAGGCCGGAGCGATAGATGCCGGAGCCAAGTTTGAAGTCGGCTGCCAGGCTCGCGCAGAAGCAGACAGCCGGTGGCTCTTCAGGTCGGGAGGAGGAGCACCGAGTGGAGAGCTCGCTCGCCGGGGCCGCCCGAGAGTTTCTTCATCGCGGGTGCTGGGGCCGCCATCTTAGATGGCGGGAGTAAGACGAGAGCGAGCTTGAGACGCGCTCCTTTCCTGCCGCTTTCTTTGGGCCCCAAAGAGGGCCAGCTGGCCGGGCTTTGGGGCGTGTGCCCTGAGGCTCGGAGCGCGAGTGCGACGATGCGGGGGCTGCCCGGGGCCCCGTCCCCTGGGCTGGGGACGCGCCGAATGTGACCGCCTCCCGCTCCCTCACCCGCCGCGGGGAGGAGGAGCGGGCCAGACGCCGCTGCCGGACGACGGGACACGGAGGCGGCCCGGCTCTTCAAGTAGGCGGCAGGGCCGGGCCCTAGATGCTGAGGAAGCCGGGCGGTGGGGCTGAAGGGGCCGGGTTCCCTGGTGGCCCGGCCTGGACGGTGCTGACGGAGTGGTCCCAACGGCTGCTGGGTGGAGGGCCCGAGCCAGGCCGCTGTCACCCCGGTTGGCGCTGAAGGGCGGGGGGACCCCAGGACTCGGTGTCATGGCCGGCGAGCCGAGTTCCCACATCTCCGCTCTAATTTCCTTGTGTTTCGGGGAAGCGGGCCAGCGCCACCCCTGTACCTGGTGCACATTTCTCATATTTTGGCAGTGGGGAAATCCGCCCATTGGTGCCCTGTATCTGTCTGTTGTCACTACCTTTTCTTATGGCCGCGGAGTGGGAGACCTGGGCTTGCATCTTCTCTCAAGGTCCGTCACTCAAGTGACACCCTTTTTTAGGGAAGACGAGAGAAATCCGGGACGAGAGGAGGAAATGGGTCACCGCTCCACAAAGGCATAGGGGCCTCGCCTTGGGTTTCGGGACTCTGTGGGTTACTAATGAAAGGTTTGGGATGCTTATACTGACAATTGGCCTCGGGATGGATGCCTTGGAGTGAAGATCCAGGGCTTTCTTTTGTGTAGAGTGAGAGCCGCCAGGACGCTCGCTGCAGCTGCAGAGGCTTTGCAGCGCTAGGCGATGCCCAGAGAGAGGAGTTTGGACATCGGGAGAGGGGAGGCGGCTGTGTTCATTCATTGTTCTCTTTCCAGCGCTCTGGGTGTGCCCTCTGGTATTCAGTCTCTGGTGGGAAGACTGATAGGATCTCCTATGTCTCCTTGAGATGTGGCCGGGTTCTAGAGGATCACATAATCTAAGTAGGGGATGAATTCAGGGCACGTTCTTTTAGTATTTCTGTGTGCCTTTTCCTTTGTGGGCTTAGTGCAGGGAGTCTCTTTCCTTCGTTGGCTCCCAAGGCGTGAAAACAATGCGCTGTGATAAGGCTGGACTTACCGAGTGTTGTGGGAATTGGGAACCACTAGTTTTTCCTGGGGGAGTTGAGGAAGCCTGTCCACTGGCGGGGACTTCTGCGCCGAGTTTTGGAGTGATGAGTAAGTAGTCACCAGGTGAGGAGGAGGGGAGAGCATTTTAAAGGGAGGGAACAGCTGGTACAAGGCTTAGGAACATGCAGGGGTTGGAATGAGTTTGGGGAGCAGCAAATAGTTTGGGGTGCAGGAAGGAAGTCGTGCGGGTTCAGGGTCTAAAAGGAAAGTTGGCTAGCTTGTGAAGGATATTTGTTGAAGATAGTGAACTAATTGATTTAATTTGGATTATTTTAAATGAGTGTTGCTAGTTTTCTTTTTGCTGATAGCTTATTTTCTCCTTTTGATGATATTGAAGCTGATATAATTGAAAATATGTACTTTGTTAAACCCAGTTAACATTTTGGATAAGTGCTTTACACAGCGGTGAATGAACTGAACATAGTCCTAGGGATTCTTGCAGAAGATTTTTCGAAAGTTACAATTGCTCCCAAAAAGGTTGACTTTATAAATGTAGTGTACTAATACTGCATTTTGAATGGCTGTTGACAACAGAACTCATGCTCCCCAGTCATATATAAATTGCCAGATTATATAAAACATCTGAAAAAATGTAGAATGCAAGTGGGTATTTTTAGTTTAGTATATGTGTTCTATATAGTAAACTGTTTCTTTGGATTGATTCCATGGATTCCAATTCTGTTATCAAGTCTTTAGCTCTATGAACATAATTTCCTCAAAATAGCCATATTGTTGTGATTAGTGCTGTGCTAAAGTGATTATTGTGATATTAACAGGCTTTGTTTAGCAGTTCCTAAATCTTTCTTGGGTTGTGATGCTTCTATACCACGGGAGGACATTAAGGTTCTTTTCAGACTCATCAATCACAGGTGTCAATCAGGTGGTCCCCTGTCTGGAGGGGAACAGCTCATCCCAGAGAAAAGAAATAAAAACTCCAGGCCCCCCCCCCCCCCCCCCCCCCACAAAGGGCCTTGAGCCGCTCTTCTTGGTGCTCAGTCTGCTCCTAATTCTTTGGAGTGTACTATCTCTTCTAGTAAACTTTTTTCACTTTAAAAAAAAAAAGATTCTTTTTATGGTGACAGAACGGGAGTAGACTTTGAGTGGTGAGCACACAATGTAATATTCAGATGATGTATTATACAACTGTACAACTGAAACTTATATAATCTTATTAACCACTGTTACCCCCTCCCCCCCGTAAATTTAATTTAAAAAAGATTATTTTGGCTTGTTTTCACCTTTATCACTTCAAGGGCTAAACTGTTTAAATTGCAACAGAAACATTTGACCCAATTGATTGAACACTGGATACTTTGGAAAATAAATCTGTTACTGTTTCTGTTGTAAAAGTTTATCTTTTCGGTATGTGGTATTTGTGATATAAATTGTAGTGGAATTGCTTAGTCTTGATAAACTTTTGTCAATAGTAGAAAAAATGGTTACACCTTCAGAGTAGAAGGCTTGAGTGAAATACATTAGAACATATTTTATGGGATTTGGTTTAGCAGAAGAAAACAGTGAAAAGCAGATTAAGCTGGTCATTTATGATGAAAAGTATCTAAAAGATGAAATGGAGAATGGTTAAACATCAAGTGTTGTATTACAACTGCTCTGACACTAGTTGCTTTTAGTTTAAAACATACCATTTGTGAAATCCAAAGTAGGTGGTTTGCTCTGAAGATTAAACAACTTGGAAGTTAAGTTTGACTTTTCCAGAAGCACTAGATTACTCATTAAATGGAAAATATAATTAATAACTTCAAATTACTGTTTCAAGTAGTCTATTAGTAGTAGATGTATTATTCTACTACATTTTAATTTCAGATAAAACTTTGTTGGTAATCTGCCTAAAAACAGAAAAATGCTACATGAGGGAGTGCTTTTTGTTTGCGTGTTAGGAACATAATAGGCCATATATAATAATCCTGGTCTTGGGAGGAGCTTGTTAGCCAAACAGCATGCCTCAATGTTGACTTGCAGAGGAGAATTTTAAATATTGCCTTTGAAAGGCAGTGGACTAGTGTGACAGTAGGGGGTTTATGAAGCCACAAAATCATGCTTTGACTTGAAAAGGTTTTTTGTTTTTTAAATTGTGTAGAACATTGAAGTTTGATTTCAAAACAAATGGCTGTAGTTGGAAAATTGCTCACCTTGACTAAATTAATTGGAAATCAAGGAACACGGGGCTCATTTAGAATGAGGTTGTTCAGGATTCAGGTTGTCTTATTTTGTGTGTATTATTTGTGTTCATGGATGTGTATGGATGGATAAGAACTATTGAATAAACTGAGTAGGTACAAAATGTAATACTAGATATTTGTGTTACAATTCAGTTAGTATTTTGTGTATAGGGCTAAACTACCTTGTCTATAATCTTCATGATAGTAATGGCTGGGTATTTTATTCTTGTTTTAAAAGTTGTAAGTAAAAATTCCTTAATTATGTGTAAAGTTTTCATCTTGATTTTACAGTAATTCAGTCTTCTGTTCCCTCATCTCTCCCAAAATACTTGTGTGACTTTCAATGATTTTAGTATTTAACTTCAGATTTGTTAGCCTTTCTTCTAAAATTACTCCTAGAACCTCAGTTTAACCAAGGAAAACGTCAAGTGAAGTTTGTTTTTTTGTTACTGGTTTTTTGTTACTGGCCCAGGCTATCTGAAGTCTCTTTGGCAAATCACAAAGTGTGTTAATTGCTTCACATTCCAGTGTACATAGTTTTTCTTGAGGAACACTTGACACATAGTTTTATTTTTAGACCAGATTCTAAGGGATTTTACTGGGTGGGGATTAACAATCCTACTACTAGTTTAGAATTTTGAAACCATTGTGATTTAGAGATTGTTTGCATTTTTGGTTAATAAATGGGAAGCAGCAGGCAATGAATGGCAGTCAGTGTTTTAGGGGAACCCAATATGTCTGATTGCTTCTGAGGACCTTGTGGACTCCACCAGTGTCATCTCCTCTTTCTACTTGTTGCATTTCATTTGCTGTCGTTTAATAGCGAGAGTAAGTACATCTTTCCTGTTTTAGTCAAGATGTTCTTTCCTATTTTCTTCCAGTCAGCTATGGAAAGCAAAAGTGGTCTGACGTCTTTGAAGCTAGTTAATACTAGGTATCACATTTGGTCAAAGTAGTTACCTTTCCATCCATGTACATTTCTGATGGATGAGTCAGGCTACTTAATGTTTAACTGTGTTAATATATCTTTAAAATGATGAGTTTTCATTCTTAAAATGGGTACTTTGGAGGCATCCTTTTCAGCCTCGAATAGCTTTTAATATCTGTCTTTACCTAGGTTTGGAATAGATGAAATCTTGAGTTTTCCTATGACTGGTTTTCTGTGGCAAATCTCATTAGGAAGCTCAGAGTTTCTGTGAGAGGCATTTCCCTGGATCCGGACAGATGGTTCAGACTGAAAGGAGCGTTCTCTCTTTTGCATTTAACGAAGTTTATTTACAATATGAAAAACCGGAAAGAGTTCAAATGTTCAACAATAATAAAATGATTGCATAAACTGGTACAGCCACTTGATGGGGCACTATGCTTTTCATTAAATATGGCATATATGAAGCATTTATGACATGGAAAACGCTTAACACAGAATTACGTATCTGGAAGACTCACAGTAGTATATAAAAACATATATAAAAATATAAATACAGTGGAATATTATTTAGTAATAAAAAGAAATGATATACTGATACATTTTTCAACAAGTGTAAACCATGCAAACATGTGAAATGAAAGAATCCAGTCAGAAAAGACCATATATTTTATGATTCCATTCATGTGAAATGTCCAGAATAGGCAATTCTACAGAGACAGATTACTGGTTGCCCAGGGAGGGCTGGAGGGAGTGGGGAATAGGCAGTGACTGATAGAGGTTTCTTTCTGGGGTGATGAAAATGTTCTACAATTGATTGTGAAGATGGATGCACCACTCTGAATAGAATGAAAGCTATTGAATTGTACACTTTAAATGAGTGAGTTGTATGGTATGTGAATTATATATCTTAAGCTGTTAAAATTCCAAACCTACAAATAGGAAGAAAATACATGTAGATGTGAGCAATGGTTGTTAAACAGTAGAAATAAGGAAAATGTTCCTTTTTATACTTTCCATATTCTCTGAATATGTATATATTGCTTTTATAATAGAAAAGTACATTTAATAAAGATAAGTCAATCCAGTTCATGGCATGGGCCCTTATGTCATTTAAAGCATTCAGTCACTATCAGATTACATTGACAACTTTATTTTTGAACTACTTTCAACTATTTTCTACTTCCTTCAGATTAGTTCAGGCTTTTATTACTATTTGTCTTGACTCTTAGAACCTCTGAACTGAGCTCCTTTTTCTTATTTCTTTCCATGCCAGTGCATTCTCCACATTACTGCCATATTTACTTTCTTTATGTGCAGATTGTTAAAAATTAAATTTTATTAGTTTTTTGAATAGCTAATACAGTCACGTGCTACAAAGTTAAAAGGATACAGAAAGTAATGGTGTGCAGAGTAATTCTACCTTCCTCTTTGTTCCCCAGCTACCCAGCTTTCTTTCATGGAGGGGAATATGTTTTGGGGTTCTTATGTATCCTTTCTGTGGTGATACAGGAATATTCAAGTGTAGATGTGATGGCTTTACTTCCTTTGCAAATCTTCCAATGATCTCCTCCATTGCCTGTGAGACTAAGCATACAGTTCTTTTATGTCTTATTAACATGAATTCCTCTTTACTGGAATTCAAAAACCATTTTTTTAGCATTTAATAAGTGCAGGCTAGTGTGCTTGGTGCACAGTGAAACAGGCAAGTTCCTGCCTTCAGTGACCTTATCTAATGAAGAGAGATTGGCCTGATTTCCTCACTTTTATCTGTTCCTCTTTTAAGAGCCATTTTGAACACCATCTTCTAAATATCATTTCCTGATCTTTTTCTCTCTTATTATTGTTTCCTTCCTTGAGCCTTGTCTTCTACCCTTTGCATTTATTTTTCTTATGGCCTTTATCATATGGTCATTTGTGAGCTTACCATTCCATTAGATTATAAGCTCAAATTAATGCTTCAAACTCAGTGTGCATTCTTTATTTATTGATATTTGTGAAGAAAATTTTCCTTTTGAGAGCCTGAAGGACCCCCCCTGTGCTTTGGTGAAAGTGTTGCTTCTAGATTCCAACACTTAATGCTAGTTTTTATGCAACCCTTTATTTAAATTTTAGTGATTTGTGTAAGTACTTTTTTGGTACTATGCACTGTAGACTTTATATGTATTTATTGTGATATGTATTTTATTAAATATTTGTTTACCCCTCTCTCCTTTCCTTAGAAGACTATATCTTAATCACCTTTGAATACCCAGTTTAGCACAGTGGCATAGCTTCTGATTGCAGCTCAATTTGTTGAATGTAAGGTGCTAAATAATGTTTATTGAATTGTTTTTGTATAGATGTTTTACATCTCTAGGTAGACTTAAGCTCCTTAAAAGTGGGGCAATGTCTTACTCTTGTTTATAAATCTCCAGTTCCTAAAACTTTGTTTTGATTATGTAACAAATATTAATTGAATGATTGGAGATTCAGAGGTTAATCACCTGTGGATTTAGTAGTTCCTTACTACCGCCCATCATTTACACACAAATGCTTACAATTAAGTGGATATACTTACTAAACTCATACTCCGAATTTAGTAATTTAGGACATCTCTTGAAAGAGTTACTTTGCTTAGTTTCCCCCTCTATTGGGCATTATCTGTAGAGTGCTCTGGGTTCTTACTGCCAGCTCCTTGAAGACTTTTGCCTGGTTTAGCAGCTCCTGATTCATTGGCCCAAGCTGCTGTCTATTTCCTTCTGCATTCATGGGCTTTATACATGGAAGAAAGTTTTAACCAGAGAGAATGAGTGGGTAAGTGATACTCTTCTACATTCCTTGACTTTAGTCTGGACTGGAATTAGAGTGGGATTGTGAATTGTGAGAGAAGAGATCATAACCTTCATGATAAGTATTTATCTAGCTGTTTGACACTGCAGAGTGGGCCCCTAAGGGTTTTTTCAATTTATGGGGTGGTGATGGTGGTAAACTATACATAATGTAAAATTTACCATTTTAACCATATTTATGTGGACTATTCAGTGGCATTTAGTACATTCACAAGATTGTACAACTATCACCACTATTTCCAGAACTTTTTCACAATCCCAAACAGCACTCCATACCCATTAAACAATAACTCCCCATTCCTCCCTACCCCCAGCCTCTGGTAAACTGTTCCATAGTCTTTCTATGAATTTACCTATTCCAAGTACTTCATATAAGGGAAATCACACACTATTTGTAATTTTGTGTCTGGCTTATTTCACTTAGTGTGTTTTGAAGGGTCATCCATGTTGTATCATGTATCAGAATTTCATTCCGTTTTATGGTTGAATAATATTTGTGTGTGTGTTTATCCATTCATCTGTTGATGGCCTTTTGGGTTGTTTCCACCTTTTGGCTGTTGTGAACAATGCTGCTGTGAACATCGGTTTACAAGTGTCTTTAGTTTTTGCTTTCCTTTGAGTATATGTCTGGGAGTGGAATTGCTGGATTGTATGTTGTTCTGTTTAAACTCTTGAGGAACCGCCAAATGGTTTTCATTGCTGGTGGTTTACATTCCCACCAGCAATGCATGAAGGTTCCAATTGCACCACATCCTTGCCAACACTTGTTATTTTCTGGTTTTTTTTAATGATAACTGTCCTAATGGATATGACGTGGCCCTGGGCCTTTTCTTTCTGCTAATTATTAATAGATCTAATAGGTAAATCAGAAGCTTAGAAGTTGGCTATATTTGCATCTTAGGGACTTTTTTCTCCCTTATAAATGTATTTGTATATAAAGTTCTTCAAAGAGATAAATTAATCAGAATTAATGATTCATCTTTTTTGAAAAGAATGTTTTTTTTAATAGTATAAGCTGGTACATGTAGTTGTAGTTACCATTCTTTATACCCCCATACCGTCTTAATCTAAAAATGTGTTCAGTCACTGGTGAAAGATGATTTCAGTTAATACTGGTTGATAAGATATAGTAACTGAAAAAAGTAGGACACTAAAATATGTACAGGAAGATCCCATTTTTATAAAGAAAAATATAAGTATATATGCAAAAAAAGACTATATGTCCACAAATGTTGGCAAAAGCCATTTATAGGTTATTTATTTTTTGTATTTTTCCATGTTTTTCAGCACCCCCCAACATGTATTCTGCAATCAGTCAATGTATCTTTTTAAAGATTAGTTGATTGGTAAATATAAATGATTGCTAAAACCTATATATGTGTATGTGACATCTGTATGGGATTATGAGCCTGGAGAGAAACACTGAAGCATATTAGGCTGTTAACATAGGTTGCTTGCTGGGGTCAGACGGGAGAAGGAAAGGAAGGGTAAAGCAAAGAAGGCCTTCAAAAAAAAAGATCACTCATTTATATATCATTTTAGATACTATAGGAAAAAATAAAGCAGAGCAAACATTTTAGATGTTACTGAGGATGGGGACAGGTTGATTGCTGTTTAAAATAGCTGGGTTTGTAAAGTCATTAAATAGGAAGATTTAAAGTAAGAGGAAAACAAAGTTGTGTAAAAAGTAAAAACAGCTGTACTATTCATGGTCAGGTTTATTTCTTTGTAGACTTTTCCTCTCCTCTCAGTCCCTGGATAGATACACTTTAGCTTTTGTTTTACCTATGTGTCTATCTGTTGAAATGCTACCCCTTCTATTAGGTTGGTACACAATTGCGGTTTAAAAGGTTAAAAATAATTGCAAAAACCACAATTACTTTTGCACTAACCCAATAGTTCAAATACTACAGTGAAATCATCCTTGATTGCCCACCTCTTCCTCCACTCAAGCTATAAGGGACCTTTCCACACTGAATTCTCGTAGCAGTTTTCTTAAGAAATTGCACCCCGCCCCAGCAAAAAAAAAAAAAAAAAAAAAAAGAAAAAGAAAATGCCACCGCATTTTGTTGTAGGGCTGCTTGTCATCCTGAAAGCCCTTAGCACAGTGCTTAGCATGGTCTTTGGTAAATGATGATGGTTTTTCCCTTCTACTTTAAAACCTCCTGGCAGGCAAGGGCCATGTCTTTCTGAACTTGATATTTTTCAAAGCAGCTAGCAGTTGAAACTAGTTTTCTTAGGAACTATTGAATGAATATTGCTCCTTTTTCTTCTTTTCCTCTCAGTTCTATGCCAGGTTGCAATACATAGAGAAGCATTCTGGTTCGTTATAGATCAGTATTTTCATGTGGTAGATAGTGGATTCACTTACTTTATATTTCAGGTCTTTTTGAGGAAGGCTAATGCTATTTTTTAAATCACTTGTTGATTATGCAAGGTTTGCCACTAAAATTCATGCCTTTTATGTGGAACAGAAATCAATGGTACAAGGTTAAGTCAGAGTTTCCAGGTATTAACTTAGCAGGATGAGATATCTGGGTGAATTTTTTTGTTTGTTTCCCTTCCTTCCCCTTTCACTATGTAACCTTTTTTTTTTTTTTTCTTTATCATTACCTGGCCATCAGTATGATCATCTCTAAAGCACAGCACATTTTATTTGTGCACTGTATATTTTGTGTCAGTGATATGCTTTGTAAATAAATGTTCATTTTAAATTAGCAGTTACTGCCTAAATGAGAAAAAATGACTGATTTGGAGATGAAAAGTAAAACTTGGATTTTGAGTTCAGACAAAGTGACTTAAAATGAAAATATAAAAATAATGAAAAACTAATTTGTGACGAAAGTTAAAAATGAAATTGGCTCCAGACGTCTTTCACTATGGAACTGATAGGTTTAACATAATTGTTTTGAACTAGCATTTTAAACTTGTATTTTAAAATTAATTACCTTTTTAAAAAGTTAGAATCCTTTCTAAACTTGGGCAGCCCCTGCTTGCTAATTTTTTAGAAGGGTAGAGTGTCACATTTCTTCATGTGCGTTTATGCTGGCCAGTCATCTGATGCAGTTACCAGTTTGTGGTCAGAAATTGAGAAAGAGGAGTGAGGAAACTCAAAATATTGACACACATACCACCTTGCAGTGTCAGAGTGCCCTTTTGGACTGGTTGGGAAACTGTAGCCTAAGCCTTTTCCAAACTAGACATATTGTTTTTTAGCTTGAATGAGACGTGTTTGATTTTTAAGTGTTTGAGCATGTCTGTTTAGCAGAACTTTTCATGTATGAGGGTGATTTTTTTTCTAGAGTTGTGTGACCAATTGAATTAAAAAAAAAAAAAAATGAACAAAGCACCTATTTCCTAAAGAAAATTGTGGTAATCTTGAAAAATTGATTATCTGGTCTCTCAGATGGTGATACAGTAATATGCATGATAACCACATTAAAATATGAGTATTCAACCATGTTTTTGCTCTGCCACAAAAAACTTTTTTTAATAGTTCAGGAATTTTAGCCACCTTTCCTGATCTGAGTAGAAATACTTTCATTACTCTTTCTTTCTGTAAGGTGATAATGAATCATTTTCTATTGCTTTACATGTGAAAACTCTTCTTTAAATCTTAACTATTTCATTTAGGGATATAGTTTAAAATAATACTTTTAGAAATATTCTTTTTAAATGTTTCCCTTTATCACTAATCAATATTTCATAAACTTCTAGGAAACTTCTTATCACTTAAATATGTGTAAAACGTACCGAGTTTATACAAGCACTTTAGGCGAGATTGCGGGTTCATACTGAAGCCTTTAATCTAAAGCTTGGGGTGATTAGGGGGTACCCGCCTAATGTTTTCTCTTAAACATTTGTCATTTAATGGAGGGACTTCCCTCTTTGGAAAGTTTTCTGTGTTAGTTTTGCCAGTTCTTAAGAGAGTGTTTAAGATGCTTGTAATTTTATATGATAGGTAATACTCTGAAAAGTGAGCTTTTGTGGAAAGATTTCTAAAATAATTACATTGGCTTTTGTGGTTTTAAAGGTTCATTATACAATTACCTAATCAAAATTGAGTAGACAAAAGTCTTTGGAATGGTGTTCTGATCAGAAATGCTATTGGAGTCATTAAAAATTATGTACTTAGTATATTTTATTGCTACCATTTCTCCTACTCTATACTTCCAATCTATTACCTAATTTTCTGATTTATCAGAGATTCTTACAGTGTTAGAATATTTTAATTAGTTAACTGATTAAAATATAAACTGGCATGTACTTCAAAAAATAAAATTGCATACCATATATAGTTAACAGAGTTACTTTTACCTATATTTTAAAGAACAGTGAAATAGGATATTTTACATTTCTCTTAAGCATTAAGTTACTATAAATTGTATAAACATGTGGCATATGTTTATTTTTTTATCTTTGATAAATAATCTTGTCTTATTTCTCCTATCTAGAGAAATAAAAATAAGAAGCTTTTTGAGGAAATAATTGGAGAGAGGTATTTTCCAACAAGGTGCTTTGGTTAATTTTAGGTAATTTAGGAGTGTGTTGATATCATTCACAGGTTCCAAGATACAGACTAATGGATAAAGCATCTAGAATTGGTCCATGCAGTCCCTACAGAAGATCTCAGAGAATATGGAGACAGTTTGCAACGAGCAAATGAATAAGATATTGTATAGCAAATGTTATCCCCTCAAGTAATGTGAGAGCTAAACAAGGTCTTTCACAGTTGATCTGTACTTTGGAACCAGGGGCTTAATTTTTGGAACACAGCAGCATAGTGGTTAAGTGTTTTAGGCTTTGAACTCAGAAGAATTCCTGATTATTGTAAAAATAGAACCATCATTGTTTGTAAAACAAATGGTAATCGGTAACATTTACTATATCAGGCTAACACTATGTGCTTCCCATATATTATTTAATCCTCACATGTTAATAAAACATGCCAAGTACAGGAGAAAGACATACAAGTAAGTCTTAAATTTAGATGTCAGTAAGGAAAAGGCTATTTAAAAATACAGGCATCTTACTTAGTGTGTCATTTATGAGTGTGCCAGACATAGGCTTTTAAAGCTCTTGCTACCAGTTCCTCCTCTGCTTGCAAACCAAGGAGAAACTCAGGGCAGCTAGGTAATATTACAACAGAATTTTAACTGAAGGGCAGTGCCTCGGTTATTTTGATGTATAGAAATTCTTTTATATTGACTAATATTCAGAATTAGTGAGGCATGGTTTGTAGTTCAGTCTTCTAATTACATGCAGATTTTATTTTATTTAACCTGTATTACCAACTCTGGGGAGAAAATTTGTTTTTTTTTAATTTTTTTGTTTAAGATTTTGCCCTTTCCTTCTTTTTTGTTTGCATTCTTTTATGATGCCTTTACCCATCACTTTATTTGTTGAATAAGTGAATGAACCTTTCTGAATCACTTCATTTTAGTCTTTTGTATATTGGAAACTGCGGAGTTTTTCTTTTTTTAAAGATTTTATTGGGGAAGAGGAACAGGACTTTATTGGGGAACAGTGTACTTCCAGGACTTTTTCCCAAGTCAAGTTGTTGTCCTTTCAATCTTAGTTGTGGAGGGCGCAGCTCAGCTCCAGGTCCAGTTGCCGTTTTCTAGTTGTAGGGGGCGCTGCCCACCATCCCTTGTGGGAGTCCAGCTGGCAACCTTGTGGTTGAGAGGACATGCTCCAACCAACTGAGCCATCCGGGAGCTCAGCGGCAGCTCAGCTCAAGGTGCTGTGTTCAATCTTAGTTGCAGGGGGCGCAGCCCACCATCCCTTGTGGGACTCCGAGGAATTGAACTGGCAACCTTGTGGTTGAGAGCCCACTGGCCCATGTGGGATTCGAACCGGCAGCCTTCGGAGTTAGGAGCATGGAGTTCTAACTGCCTGAGCCACTGGGCCGGCCCCGGAGTTTTTCTTTTAATCTAATCTAGAAATATTTTTATTTCATGGATGAGTGAAGCCCACTTACAATTATTAATATAGCAAATAAGCTGTGTAAATTGGAGATTATTTTGTTAAATATGCTTTTTACATGAGTATGTCTTTTTTTTTTTTTTTAAAGACTTTATTGGGGAAAGGGAACAGGACTTTATTGGGGAACAGTGTGTATTTTTCCAGGATTTTTTCCAAGTTGTTGTCCTTTCAATCTTAGTTGTGGAGGGTGCTGTTCAGCTTCAAGTTGTTGTCCTTTCAGTCTTAGTTGTGGAGGGCGCAGCTCAGCTCCAGGTCCAGTAGCGGTTGCTAGTTGCAGGGGGCACAGCCCACCATCCCTTGCGGGACTCGAGGAATTGAACTGGCAGCCTTGTGGTTGAGAGCCCACTGGCCCATGTGGGAATCAAACCGGCAGCCTTCGGAGTTAGGAGCACAGAGCTCCAACCGCCTGAGCCACTGGGCCGGCCCTGGGGAGAAAATTTTTGGAATGAGGATAAAAAAGAATGGCTTTAAAGAAATTTATAGAATCTTCATTGTATTTGTCTTAAATCCTTATCCATTTACTCCAGATTATAAGAATTAGCTTTCTGAATAAAAGATTATATTTTTGATACACCCTTTATTCTTTATCATTCAATGGATAAGAAAGGAAGGCCAAGTTAGAAAAAGCATTAGGAATACCAGGATAGTGAATTTAAATTGTTTAGAAGTGAAGTAAACATTACTTAAATACGAAGAAAAATTAAAGTTATAATGTATAGGACATGGTATATATTTTCCTTTCCTCCACATACAGGTCTGATGCATTACTTATAAATAACATTTATTTCAAAGTACCATAATAGTAACAACACATAATTAAATCAGTATGTTATAATACAGCTGTAATTTAATGAGAACTTAATTTTTATTTGTTTTGCTTCTCTTAAATTGTTACTAAATCCTTTGAACTTCATATTTTCTTCATCTAAAAAAGTAGTAGGAATAGTACCTGCTTTAGCCTGTTTACTTTTAACAGTCCTGTGAGGAGAGCTGTAAAGGTCTGTAAAATTATAAGTTCTCTTGACTGAAGTAAACTTTCTGAAATCAATCTCAATTACACAGAATGCATTGCTAACATTCTCAGAAACGAGGTTTTAGGTAGATTGAGTCTCTTAAAACCTCTTGACTCTCTTAGGCAGAAGTTTTAGGACTTTTTGGTTCTTGTACATTGAACTCCTGAAAAGCTTCCTGGGTTAATCAGGATTGCTGTAATTGATTTTTCTTACCATGGTCCAAAGGAATCTAACCCCACTTTCAGGAGAGAAGCTGTGTGACTGAAGAATCAATGATAAATATTGAGTGAGTGCCCTAGTGTGGGCTTTATCTCCAGAAATTGGTATAGTAGCATTTCCAGTCATCAAACATTTATGCCTCAGATTAAGCTTTAAAGTTTAAAGCATAGGACTCCAATCACTTAAAATTATACACTAAGTATTGCTAGTTACATTTTCATAATTGTAGACTTATCAGATTTGACTTGTCCTGAGGCTACTTAATAGTATTTTGTATGTGTGCTGCTCCCTAATAGTTGTGCACCTTAAACATAGTCTTGCTTTCAGAACATTTTAATAGCATTTGGTAAACTCAAAAAGCAAAACAAGACCCTTGTAGGGTCTTTGAAAAGTTTGTCTTCTAATCTATACTTTATTAATCTGGCATTATTTATTCATTTTTAGAAATGCCTCTGAGTATAGCAATTCACTGAAATTATTGCTAGAGCTCACGCACAGTGTGAGAAGGCTGAAATGAATGTGTTGAATTAAAAATGCCTTTATCACAACTCGATGTTCTGGATTTTGAGCATCAGAATAAATTACAGAAGCATCCTTGGTAAAGATCACTTTGAACAGCTTATTAGGAATTGTGCTAGGAGATAACTTGATTTCTTTTAAATTTTTTAACAAGTAAGTTTTCACAAACATAGTGTGGCTTCTATATTTACTACCTTTTTACTTTGTTCCATCCTTAACATGTTTACATACCTGAGTGTTCCTACGTGCTATAACCGGTTTCTCAGCCACATGGTGCTTTTGTGTAGATTGGGGCCTGAGGATTGTGGGAACAGTTCTCAGAACTCTGCAGGCTCTCTGGAAATACATACAGTATAGCCTTTTGCCTTAGCCAACAGTATGCCTGCCACTTTGCTGATGCCTTGGGGTTGAGTGGTAGGTACTCTGCTCTTAAGGGCATTTGCTTTGTTGCCTGAGGACAGAAGTGCAGTATTATAAATGGCACTTGTACCATGCCGTACCAATGTTTAGACTTAAAAAAGATAATTCTTGAAAGTGTAAGGAGATGAAAATCACTGGCCTCCTGCTTCTACTCTCTTCAGAGCTTTCTGCTTAGCATATAGCAAAAAACTCATTGGCTGTAATGGTGCGTGTTGTTCATGGAAACCCTCAGGAATGTATTCCTGGTTTTTAAAAAATAGGAGTTTGCTGTAAAAGTTGAATTTTTCTTAACTGTGTATTTTTTAATTATTCAAGAAGAGGTTTGAGAAATTTATGTTGCACCATAGAAATCAGCTCATTAATGGTGGCCTATAAAACTTGTGGACATGCAGCAGTCCCTTGTTGATCTTCATTGAGAAATTCGCTTCATGTTTTACTAAAATGGAGAATTATTCTTAGGGCAGCGACATTATGGCCAATGGAGTTTGGCGCATAGCAAATACAGAGAAAGAAGTGACTACTATTCAGTCACAGAATCATTTGCAAACATAATGTGAAAATATAGCAGATCTTCCACTATTTAGCTTTTGCACATCCTGGAAATTGCTGGAAACAGTA
Organism: Rhinolophus sinicus; assembly: GCF_036562045.2. Taxonomy (NCBI): domain Eukaryota; kingdom Metazoa; phylum Chordata; class Mammalia; order Chiroptera; family Rhinolophidae; genus Rhinolophus; species Rhinolophus sinicus. The sequence goes on from NC_133759.1 coordinate 41,121,669, forward strand.
ACAACATTTTAAACTTGTTTTACTGAATCACTCCTGTTTATCACTTAATTTTACTGTTACTCCTAATGATTTATTTATTTTACCCCTTAACTATTAACTATTTACTCCTTAATCTTAGGGAATGTCTGGTTGGTTTCATGGTTGACAAATTATGTACACAAGAATATTTTAAATTAACACCCAAGAATCTAAACTATAACTAGCTTTGTTTGGTAGTGCTTAGGAAAGCATTCTTGTTCTGGGACGTGTACCCAAAATATTTGGGAATTATTGTATTTCCTGTAAACTGAATGATTTACGCCTTCCCCCAATATGAAATTCTTCTTTCTACATATTCTTTTGCATTCTACATCCTTTTGCATTCTTGCATGTTTAAAAAAACATTACATTTCTTAGTAGGGGCACTGTGGTTTAAAACCACTTTATTTTCAGCAGTGTATATTTAGGACAAATTGGGTATATGTGTAGGTGGAAAATGTTTACAGTTTAGTGTGACAGATCAGGTGAACAAGAATGGTGCTTGGTTTTATTAAAAAAAAAACAAAAAACAAAAACCAAAAAAACCAACCTATGAAGGGAAATGCCAAACAATACTAGTAAATCAAACTTTGGAAATAACTCCAGCACAGAATTCCATAATGGCTTCAATTGGGTGTTACCAGGTGGTTTTGTCTAGAATCTGTCTGATGAGCTGTTATCTAGGACTTCACTGTCTGCCACTCAACAATTGTGTTGTGATTCTGCAGTTGTACAATCCCCCAGTTAGTGTTCTCATTCTAGAGTGTAGTCCCGCAGCAGAGTGTGGTTGCGAAACGACTGCGCTGATGAGTTCTGTCAGAACTCAGCACTCACTGGGCCCGATGGCAGCATTTGTTATTCAGGAAGTGTCTCGAGGACCCATTGTATGCTAGACACCATTAAAGGTGGTGGGGCTGTGAGGGTGAAATGAGTTCAGCTTCTTGGAGCATCTATCTAGTGGGGAGGTAGGCCCTGACCACTGAGTAGGCAGGTAACTAATACAATTTCTAAGTATTGTATTAGATGGTGTCAAGTATTAATGAAAACCGTAAAGCTGAATAAAGAGAAAAGAGTGATGGGTTGGGGCAGAGATACTTGAGCAGGATGGTGCAGGAGGTCCCCTTGGAGGAGTGACATTTGAGTGGAAACATAAGAAGTGAGCAAGCAGTAAGAAAGCCAGTATGACAGAAATAAAGTGAGCAAGGGAGGAGGGTAGAAAGTAAGGTGGAAAAGGGAGATAGATAGAGGCCAGGTCATCATGTGGCCTTGTAGGTCATAAAGAATTTGGGTTTTATTTTGACAGTAATGGGGAACCGATGGAGGATTTTAGGAGGTGAACAATGTGACTAGATTTGTCTTTTAAGATGACTCTAGAGAATAGATTTAGAGGGATTGAGAGTGGACACAGTGACACTTGGAGTGTAATGTAGGTCTGAAGATGATGGTGGCTTAAGTTAGATTGGCGGGGGTTAGGTTAAAGTGGTGGATTTTGAAGGAGGAACAGGACATGGTGCATGAGTACATGTGGTGAGTGAGGGAAAGAAAGGGATTGAGGATGAGGTCTTGGTGACCTTGTTGTGCTGACAAGCCCTGTCACGATAGCATCAGTAGTGGGAATAGAGCAATTATGTATTAATAGCCATTGTGGATTAAGTGCCCACGATGGGTCAGGCATTGAGTTTTGCATTCTTTGTAGTTTTTCATTTACTTCTCACAACAGCCTCTTAAATATAGTGCTCGTTTTACAGATGAAGAAATTAAGGCTTCAGTATGATTTTCCCAGGTCCACACAGCCAAGAAGGTTATTCAACTACAGGTCTCTCTGACTTCAAAGCACATGCTCACTTTATTTAGTCATTTAACAACTACTTGCCAAATATTCTTCTAGGAGTTCAGTTTACAGAGGTTAAAGCCAAGTCACTGCGCTCATGGAGTTTAAAAAAATCTTTATTTTGTATTTTACAAAAGAAATCTTAACCATAACCAAAAAGAAATCTTAACCATATTTTTACAAAAGAAATCTTAACCATAACACAAGTACCTAAATGTAAATAAATAAAATTTTGAGTTAAAAAATTAAAACGAAAGATTTTTTCCCCTGAAAGTTTGGGCCAAAAATGTGGGTGCGCATTATACACGGCAAAATACATTATGTACAATGACAGTCAGAAGTGGCTCTGGCAACCCAAGTGTAAAGTGTCTGAAGAATACAAAGGAGACACAGAACTCGGTTGTCTGTTACATTCATTATCATTACTGTTTTTGAAACTTTTCCAGTAAATACTAGAGAAGATTAAATGCCTGAAAGTTCTTTGAAGTCATGTTTTATCTTAAATCTTTGGTTCTTGAATTTTACTTCATAATAGGTATATTATAAAAATATTTAAGAACGTTAGTTACCTTAGTAACCCCCCTCACTAAGTCTGAGTAAAACTGTTGGATGTAACGAATTATTCCAGAATTTATATTGTCAGTAAACAGAACTTACTCATTATAGTACTGTGTTTCCCCGAAAAGAAGACCTCGCGGGACCATCAGCTCTAATGTATCTTTTGGAGCAAAAATTAATATAAGACCCAGTATTATATTATATTAATTATATTATACTATATTATAATAGTATGTAAGACCCGGTCTTATTTTGCTATAAGACCGGGTCTTACACGATATTATAATATAGTATAATTATAATAGTCTTATATTAACATTTGCTCCAAAAGACACATTAGAGCTGAGTGTCCGACTAGGTCTTATTTTCAGGGAAACACAGTATCTAAGAGTCTCTATTCAGTTTCTGGGAGTTCTTGAATTTACTGAAGTTCTCAGAAGTGGAAGGTCTCAAGTTAACCTTCATACCCACCACTAAATGATGCTCTGGTTCTGTAAACTTACTAGTGAGTGTAATACACTTCAAAACAAAACAAAACAAAAATGGGTAATTTCAGCTTCACACCTGAAGAATTTGTAATAGATACAATTTTTACTAATTTTCAAAATTCTTTTCATGTGCCAGACTCTTAGGTACATTGCGTACATTATCTTATTCATTCTTCACTGGGATTCAGTAATGTTTGTACTGTCATTATTATTATCTTAATTTTATAGCTGAGGAACCTGAGCCTGAGGGAGTTTAAACGTAAGTTGTCCAAGTTTAGACAGCCTATAAGCAGTGAGGTTGGATTTCAAACCCAGTACTACCTCTCTTCTTACTCATTAAACCATTTTGCTTAAGTAACTGATAGAACGTGTTCTGTATAGCCCCCAGGATGTAGTAATAAGTAGTCTTACGGTTGCGGCTGCTGTTCATTTACTTAGCAGATATTTTTTTTGAGCAACTACCCTTCATACCTTTAGTTCTTAAGGATAGAAATGTTTTTTCTTAGGACCCTTAGATGCAAAGAACAGAATCCATTTCAAACTACATTACATATAATAGTGAATCTTCGATACTGGGGTATGGAGTAGGAAAAGTTCCAGGATTTATGAGAGAGAGAAACCAGGAATTAGAAAGTTCAGAAACCCAGATAGCTCCCGCCAAATTACTGCATACCTTTCCCTCCCAACAGCTTAATTGAGATATAAATCACGTACCATGCAATTCATCCATTTAAAGTATATACGTCAGTGTTGTTTTCTTCTAGTATATTAAGAGTTGTGCAACCATCACTACAATCAATTTGAGAACATTTTCATCACTCCCAAAAAGAAACCCCTTAGCTATAACCCTCCAAACCTTCTTACCCACCTAGCCCTAGACAACCACTAATCTACTTCCTATCTCTATAGACTTGCCTATTTTGGACTTTTATATGAATGGAATCATGTAATATATAAACTTTTGTGAGTGGCTCCTCTCACTTAGCATGTTTTCAAGGTTTAGCCATGTTGTAGCATGTATCAGTACATCACTCATTTTTATGAACAAGTAATATTGCATTTCCATTGTTTGGATCTACCACATTTTGTTTATTCATTAGTTGATGGGCATTTGGGGTGTTTCCCCTTTTGGCTGTTAGGAATAATGCTGCTATGAACTTTCTAAGGTCCTAAGGTTCTAATAACCTGCGAGTCAACCCTGAAGTCCTGTAATTCCAGTCTGCAGGTACGAGAGAACCCCGATGTTTTTCATGGCTCTGAGCAGGCTTTTGGAGGGTAAAAGAATAATTTTATTAGGTTTTATTTGGAAATATTGAAAGTAACCAGGGGAACCAGAGGATCTTTTTTGTTTTGAGTCCACAAGGGTCCGGAGACTCCAAAGTTGGGAGTAGGACTGATCTAGTCCTACCCACCTCGTTTTTAAGCTGAAGCCCCGTAGTCCAGGGAGGTACAGGGGCCTCTCAGCGCCTCCAAATTTAGCATCAGTGACTTTGATAGTATTTTGACTTATAAGGATCAACGTGCTATTTTGTTTTAATGACATGGTAGAATTAGGCAACTGTAAACATTCTTTTGAAAAATTTATTGTGGTAAAATATACATAACAAATTTACCATCTTAACAACCATTTTTAAGTGTACAGTTGAGTAGCATTAAGTACATTCACACTATTGTAACCATCACCACCATCCATCTCCAGAACCTTTTCATCTTCCCAGACTGAAACTCTACCCGTTTAACTCCCCTCTCCTACTCTCCCTCCTGCCCTTGGCAGCTACCATTCTACTTTGTCTATGAATTTGAACATTTTAGTTGTGTCAATGTAAGTCATACAATATTTGCCCTTTTGTAACTGGCTTATTTCACTTAGGATAATATCCTTAGGTTTGTCTATGGTGTAGCATTATCAGAATCTCCTTTTTTAAAAAAAAAAAAAAAGATTTATTGGGGAATATTGGGGCACAGTGTGTTTCTCCAGGGCCCATCAGCTCCAAGTCGTCCCTCAATCTAGTTGTGGAGGGCGCAGCTCAGCTCCAAGTCCAGTCACCGTTTTCCATCTTAGTTGCAGGGGCGCAGCCCACCATCCCATGCAGGAATTGAACTGGCAACCTTGTTGCTGAGAGCTCGTGCTCTAACCAACTGAGCCATCCGGCCGCCCCTCCGGAATCCCAGTGGCATGTCGCCGTCTCCAGTCCAGCTGTGGAGGGCACAGCTCACTGGCCCATGTGGGAATCGAACCGGCAACCCTATTGTTAAGAGCTCGCACTCTTAACCAACTGAGCCATGCAGCCACCCCAGAACCTCCTTTTTAAGGATGAATAATATTCCCTTATACATGTATAGCACATTTTATTGTCAATTCATTGTTTGTTAGACACTTGAGTTGTTTCCTTTTAGCTAATAATGGTGCTATGAACACGGGTGTGCAAATATTTTTTGTGTAACTACTTTCAGTTCTTTGGGGTCTATATCCAGAAGTGGACTTGCTGGATCGCATGGTAATTCTGTTTTTAATTTTTTGAGGAACTGCCATATTGTTTGCTATAGCCATTACACCATTTTACATTCCCACCAGCAATCCACAAGAGTTCCAATTTCTCCACATTGTTTTTTGTTTTGTTTTTTAATTTTTATTGAGGAATATTGGGGAACAGTGTGTTTTTCCAGGATGTCAAGGCGTTTTTCAATCTAGTTGTGGAGGGCGCAGCTCACTGGCCCATGTGGGACTGGAACCTGCAACCTTGATGTTAATGAGCACCTCGCTCTAACCACTGAGCCAACCGGCCGCCCACCAGTGGCTCAGCTCCAAGCTCAAGCCATTGCTTCTCACTGGTCCCTGTGGGAATTGAACTGGCGACCTTGGTGTTATGAGCAACGCACTCTAACCACTGAGCAAACCGGCCGCCTCATTTCTCCACATTCTTGCCAACACTTCTTTTCTTTTTTTGATAACAGTCACCTAATGGGAGTGAAGTGATATCATTGTGGTTTTCATTTTCATTTCCCTGATGATTAGTGTGATGTTGAGCACCTTTTCATGTTCTTACTGTTTCTGTGTCTTTGGAAAAATGGAGATCAAATACTTTTCCTATTTTTAAATTGGGTTGTCTTTTTTATTAAGAGTTCTTTTTTCTATATTCTATAGAATACATTCTAGATGGAAGTCCCTTATCAGATATATAATTTGCAAATATTTCCTCCCATTCTTTAGTTGTGTTTTTACTTTCTTGATGGTGTCATTTGAAGCATGCTTTAATTTTGATGAAGTCCAATTTATGTTTTTTTTCTTTTGTTGCTTGTTGTGCTTTTGGTGTTATTAAGAAGCCACTGCCAAATTCAAGATCATGAAGATTTAATCCAGTGTTTTCTTTTAAATGTTTTATAGTTTTTTTTAGTTTTAGCTCTTACATTTGGGTCTTGACCCATTGGGTTAATTTTTGTATATGCTGTGAAGTAGGGGTCCAGCTTCATTCTTTTGCATGTGTGTATCCAGTTGTCTTAGCAGATGTTCCTTTGATACCACCAGACGTTATGTGTATCTCAGGTTTCATGATTGCTTTGTCCTTCAGTCATTGAGGCAGTTTCAGTTAGTGCCCAAGCAGGCTAATAGTCTCTCAAATGGTGTGTGTTGGTTGACAGCATCTTGGAATTTTCATGTCTAAAATCGCAGTGGTCACCGCTGGGAAGCGCTCGTGGGCTTTTCCCATAAGCTTCAGTCTGTGTGAGGACCGGGTGGCAGACACTTCCAAAATCATGTGTGAGCGGGGGTCATAAGGGCCCAAAGGCACTAAGGGAGATACTACTACCTTTTGTAGTTCAGACATGGCCTGCTTTTGTTCAGGTCCCCACTCAAATGTAGCGTCCTTTCTGGTAATCTTAGAGATGAGAGCTAGCAGGATTCCCAGATGTGGAATATTCATTCTCCAAAATCCAAATCAACCAGCCAAATACTGTTCTTGTTTAGTACTAGGGGTGGGCAGCCACAGCAGTTTATTTTTAGTTGATTGTGGAGTATCCCGAGTGGTTCCAGCTCAGGTCATTCCTAAGAATTTGACTGCATGGCTCTTTGCTGGATTTATTAACCAGCCCTGCTTTGTGATGTGCATCACCATTGCATTCAGATCAGTCCTAGCTTGCACTTTGGTTTCTAATATCATAATGTCGTCAATATAGTGTATTATTACACTTGAGATGTGCATCAAGTTCAAATCCCTTCTGACCAAATTATGACAATAAGCGGGTGAGTTCAGATAACCCTATGGCAGCATAGTAAAAATAAATCGGGGTCCTTCCCAAAGTGAAGGCAAATTGTGGTTGGCTCTTTTCCAAGATTGAGATGGAGAAGCACTTGCAAGGTTCGACACTGAGTACCAGCTTCTGTTAGCCTTCTGTATTTTCTGTGTGGTCGGGACCATGTCCGGAACTGCTGAGGCTATGGGCAGGACAACTTATTTAAGCCTCAAGAGTCTACTGTTAGTCTCCATGAGCCATCTGCCTTTTTCACAGGCTACACAGGGCTATTTACCAAGCAGAGTCATTGGTTGCAGCACTCCAGCTTCTAGCATGTCATTAATTAAAGTGGGACTCTCTTTTTATTCACCAGGTATTCTATAGTGCTTTAAGTTAACCACGTGTGTGGGCTCCGGCAGTTCTAGTGGTTCCCATTTAGCATACCCAATTAAAACGGGCCTGAGGGCAGACTTGCATACCTTGTTTTACAATATTATTAGGTGGGGGAAGCAATCCCCAGTCAGACATAATATCTATCCCAATAATGCATTTAGGTATAGGAGATGGGACCACCTCACACAAAATCTGTTCAAATCCCCCAATTTTCCAATAAACTTTTAATTCCATAAACTCTTACATTACTAATGTAATTTCATCAAGAGGTTTTGGTTTTACAGTGCATTGTGCCTCTGTATCATGGAGTCTCAGAAAAGTTTCTTTTCCCTCTGGCCATTTTACCCACTATGTTTCCCCGAAAATAAGACCGAGCCGGACTGTCATCTCTAACACGTCTTTTGGAGCAAAAATGAATGTAAGACCCGGTCCTAATATAAGACGGGGTCTATAATATATAATATAATATAATATAATATAATATAATATAATATAATAAATATAATATAATACAGTATAATACTGGTCTTATTTTAATATAAGACCTGGTCTTATATTAATTTTTGCGCCAAAAGACGCATTAGAGCTGATGGTCTGGCTAGGTCTTATTTTCGGGGAAACAGGGTGCATATGTGCATATGGCCTTGGGTCCCTGGCTGGGGAGGGGACAGAAGACCCTGGCCTTGATTAATCTTCCTGACCATCTCCCCAGGGGATTCCTAATCAGATTCCTCATCTTACTGCGGTAAATAGAGTGGACTGGTTTGGGTCCCTTTAATGTGGGGGATCCCACTGGTCCTCGCAGTCTCTGGTCAGGCTGCATCTACACCTTTGTTTCAGCTCCGTCAGTGTCTGCTTTATTCATTTCAGTTTTCAGTAACCATCGGAAGACTTCCACTCTGCCGGAAGACTTCCACTCTGCCGGCTCTGTCAGTGGTTTTGAGTTTGAAATCTGTTCTTTTTTATTAAAAAGGGAGATTAGGAAGTGTTAATTAAAGATGCCAGACTGAGACCTTTTCCTTATCATAATCTTTAACTGATTGATTCAGTGTTATTTGATGTCTTGTTCTCAAATCTCCTAATCATTTTGTAAACCATGAATAATATATGGGCCCATGCTTTGGGAAATTCTGTGCTGCTAGACTGGTCGAGTTGTTCGACCACCTAGAATATTTCAGGAGCCAGCACAGGTCTTACATCCCCCTCCACAAGGAAGAGTGTCATTAAAGGTTATATAGGATCATGAAAAACTTTTAAAATGTGAGCTGTTTCCTTTTCTTTCTGTTCTCCCTCTCCTCCCTTCCTTTCTGAAGAAAAGCAAAAGCCATTACGTAGGTGAGTATAATTGGTAGTAGTTTCAGATTGCTAGAAAGGGCCACAATATTATGGATTCCGGTCCCTGATGCCCACTTCTCATCTAAGTATTTCCCTTCCCTGGCATCCTGGGGATTTTGTTTTCTTCTTTCCTGTGTTAATGCCCTATTCTCTATATTCCAAGTCTTTCTCTTTCTTGATTTACTCTTATTCATGTAACACATTCCCTGAGAAAGAGATCATGAAGGGTAAAATTTTTGTAGCTATGAATGTCAGAAAATATCTCCCTACTACCTTCATTGACAGTTTTACTGATTAATCTAAGTTGGAGATAATTTTCCTTCAGAATTTAGAAGGCTTTGCTCCATTCTAGTTTCCAGTATTGAGAAATTTGAAGTCATTCTGATTCGTGGTCCTCAGTATTTTTTTCTTTAGACTCTTCTGGGTCCTCCATTATTAGAAAATTGAATGTTATAAGCATTCGATGGGTTGTGTTAACTCTAGTTAATCTGACAGCTCAAATCAACCAGTTGGGTTCTTTACATGTTAGATAGAGGCTTTCCTAAAATGTCGGCTAATCCATGGCAGTCTGCTTGTTTTTGAGAGGATAAGATTAAAGAGCTGATTAGAATCTCTCAGTGCTTGGGTTAAGCTCAACTTTGAGCTTCATTGTACAGTAGGAAAACTCATGTCAGTTTCTTTGAGCCTGGTTGCCCAGCGATGGAAGAAAGAGGCTGTTGGTCTCTGCATTCAAACATTCAGTTAGCATAGTTTTTAGAATGGCATCCACGCTCTAAACTGTACCCTAGAGACCTTTTTTAGAATGTTTTTATTTGGGAGTATTGGGGAACAGTATGTTTTTCAAGGACCCATCAGATCCAGGTCAAGTTGTTGTTTTCAATCTAGTTGTGGAGGGTGCAGCTCACTGGCCCATGTGGGAATCAAACCTGTGACTTTGGTGTTATAAGCACTGCGCTCTAACCACTGAGCAAACCGGCCACCCCTAGAGACCTTCTGTTTTACCTTTTCAGGAATAAAAGGTATTGGGCCTTCTTATTAGAAGCATTTCAGAGAGCTCTTGGGAACTAGGCTGCTGAGTTATACTTTTCTTTGAAGGAGTATAAAAAACACAAAATTATCTTACTCAACACATAATCTGATGGAGAGCTGTCTGAATATGAAATTCTTATGCAAGTTACACCCACTGGTGTTGCCTTTATCAGTGTGTATCTCTACACTTTCTAAACGTTTAGAACGCTTCGTTACTTCTAAGAAGATGAAGTAGCAGTACGACCTGCCTTTTCTGGGTTAAATTTACCAACCCGCCCCCCATCCACCCGAAAAAATAATCAGAAAAAAAAGTGACTAATTGCTTCAGACAAGAAGCTTATCTTAAGGACAAAACTTCACCCAAGTCCAATTTAAACGTTAAAAACATGACAGTAGCAGCATTCACACATAATTCTTACCTTTTCACCCAGTAATCCCACGCCTAGGGTGTTAAGCAAAATACCTATATTCCTGAAGGTGTTTAGTTCAGGGTCTCTGTTAGGATAAATAAGGTATACCACTGTTTGTAAGAGGTGTTCTGATTCCAGAGGTTTTAAAATTTGAAGGAAAAAAGTGTGTCTTAAAATAGGTAAGAATAAATTAAATCCCACACAACATTGATTACACAAATAATGATCAAATATTTAAAATTAAATTGGAAGAATAATGTAGCATGGGATTTGGACTGAGAATGCGATTGTGCGTACATATGGACAAAGATTAAGGCCACAACTAGCCCCGAAGAAATCATTGCCAAATAGCAAAAGGTCTGCAGCTCAGCCGGCAGGACTGATTGGCCCCCTTCATGTGAATTAGAATCCCCTTCCTCCAGGCCGATGGTGGTGAGTACTAGGGACGTAACTTCTTAGCAAGTGAAGCATTGGCTGAATGTCTGACCTGTCTCATTTCCTATGCTGGGTGTCCTTATGTAAGGCAGAAGTTATAACGATATCATTCACAGTGTCAGCCACAGTGCTTAAGTGCCTTGCAAACACTGAACAATTTTCATTAACAACTCAATGAGGTATTCCTTTTTTTACAGTTAGTTAATTCTTCAGCCCAGACATCCTCTGAACTCCATAATTATATATCTATTGTCTGTGTAGTTTATTTGCAATATAGTGGCTATATCCTTTTAGGACCTAAGGCAGATTGTGTCTCCTCTGCTCTAAAAACTTTCCATGGCTTCCCGTTTCACTCAGTAAAAGGAGAAGTCCTTATATTGACCAACAAGATAGTATGTTATCTGCATTGTCCCCTCTCCCCCCAACTGTACTCTCACTGCACTGACCTCGGTGGTCTCTTTGCTGTTCCTTGTATATGGGACACTCCTGCTCAAGGATTTTTTCACTGGCTGTTTTCCGAGCTCTCTGCGAGTCAGACTCCCTGACTTCCAAGTCTTGGCTTAGCTGTTACCTCCTCACTGAGGCTCCCCTGATCTCACTATATAAATTGCAACCTGCCTCCCTTCTTCCAGCACTTCTCTATGACTCACTATTGTATTATATAATTTACTCTATTGTGTGTCTCCACTAGAAAATAAGCTTCTTCTGAAATCAGGGCTCTTTATCTCTATTTCACTGAGGTAATCCAAGTATCGAGAACAGTGCCTGATACACAGTAGGTACTCAATAATGTTTATTGCATGAATAATTGAGATAATTGGTGTGGGGGAAGTTAAGCAATTAAGCAAAAGGCCACACAGCTAATAAAAGGTGGAGGTAGATTTTGAACTGATATCCACGTAATTTTGCTTTTAATACTAGAAGATGATATCCAAAAAAATGTGTTAGGATGAGTAAGATTATGGGTAACTTTTTCCCTTTATCCTTCTCCACAATTTAATTCTTAGGTCATATTTTTATTTTTTTCAAGAAGAAAAAGACAAATAGTTTAATAGAAAATCGAGCCAAGGACAAGAACAGACAATTTACAAATAGCCAAAAAACATGGAGACATATCCAACATTACTAGAGTTAAGTAAAAATCAAATTAATGAGTTAGTATTTATTACCATTAGATTGACAAAAGTTTAAATGACTGATATCGTCTTGGTAAAGTGTGAGCACCAAATTGTTATTACCAGTAATCTCCTGTAGGTAGTAGAAACAATAAGTTCATATACATATTTAAATTTTTAAGTGATGGGATTATCAATGTTTTCAGATGTAGCTAAATAAAAAGCAAAACTCTCAGAAGGAAGAAGCAACTGTACCAAGCCTAAATACTATGCTAAAACTAAAATTCCAAAACTATTTTGAGCTTATATCCTATTTTAAATAAAAGTATAATTTTTAAAAAGGTACCAGACGAAGGAAAGAACCAAATTGTCAGGAAGCTAGTGCAGGCAGCCACAAGGTTGAAATCTGGTACCTCATCTGAGCAATAGCTTGTCCCACAAATGCACTGATCTTATCTGTCTTAAGAATAAAGAATGATGGTGTGATAAAACTTTGGTAAAACTTGTGAGTGCTTTTGACCTCAGATGTTCTGTCAGTAATCTTGGTTCTCTATCTTTCTGTGTAACCTTGGACAATTTTATTTAACTTTTTTGGTCCTCAGTTTCCTCCAAAATCAAAACAATAGTCTTTCTCATAGAGTTGTTGGGAAGATTAAATGAGACACTGTATGTAAAGAACTGAAACTTACTATGTACATACTGAAATGTAAAGAACTCAGTATTATCATTGTTGCTGCTTAGTTGGTACAGAATTTTAAGAAATTTATTTTTTGATGAATGGGTCTTGTTGCCTAATGAGTTTTGGCAGGGGTCAAAATAGAGAGCAACCAATATTGTTATTGTTTAGGTAGCCAAACAGTCTTTGTTAAATGTTTGTGTTTTTTTATGGGTGCTTTCTTGTGGTTATATATTATATCGCAAAATAGCCATTTTCCTTAATTTATATACATTTTAATATTTAATGTATAGTGGATCCTACAACTACCACCCCATTGGTTTTTTGAGTAATGCCTGTGGGTCACTTGTCGTGCTAAGTTCTGAGAGAACAGAGAACAAAGAAGGCTTGTACTCCATCCTTAAGGAGCTTAGAGCAGGCAGGGAGGCAGACATGTAAATAAATAATTATGATACAAGGTGGGAAGTGCTCTTAATATATATGTGAATAGTATAAATATGAAAAAGAGGAGGGAGTAGTAAATTATGAATAGGGAGCAAAGAGGGGAGGCTTTATGAGGGGGAATTTCAGGTGCTTTACTTGAAGAACATCCCAGAGGACCCAAAGCCTCAAGAGACGCACACAGTATTCTATCGAGGGACTGCCCTCAGAGAATGACTTTAGAAACCCACTTTGTACATTTTAAGATGTTTGTACTACATGCAAAGACTGGATCTCTCAAACCATCTAGAAGAGAAAGTAAAAAAGGTTGCAAGACTAGATGAGTCTTGGTTGTGTATAATTTGGAGAAGGCTTTAAACTGGGGAGGGAATCTATGTTAAGTTCAGTGAAAGAGAGTTAACACCACACTCTTCATTTGGTATTTTATTTGAAAGCAGAAAAGAACATCATCTCAGCAGGCAGGAAACAGAGGGCCTCACAGCACCAAAGATCTTTATAAGAAGTGGTAAATGAGAAAGTAGAGGAAAGGCTATTGAGAGAGAGAGAGAGAGAGAGAGAAAGGGAGAAATGTTAGAACTCAACATAGGGCAAAAATAATTTAGTAAATGAGACTATATAGTGTGAGAACCATAGTATGTAAATTCCAGCCTTAAAAATGTCACATTAAGTTAGTGAATCATGTAGCCCACTCAGTGCTGGAGAATGGTCTCAGGTTACTGTCAGCATATCCAGTAAAGTAGATAGCTTCATAGTAAATTTGAATGATGAATAAGGTCACAAAATAATGGTACCTGAGAAAAGAATGAAAACTTAATATACTAAGTTTTTGAGTCCACATAGCAATGAAATACATGAAACTGGAAGAATTAACAGAAAGTAGGGGAAATGACTTATTTTTTAAATGTAACATAAGGTGGAATTAGCACACATGGAGAGGGTTCATTGGTAGAACTAATAAAGACACTTGAAGACTAGATGGATCCTTAATAAAAGCCATTATTCAAGTGCAGGAAGATGTATTTTGTGTGGATAAATGCCTTTGGAAATCCGTACAAGTTCTGGAGATTCTGGGCTTTAGAATTACATCTGTAGTTTTCAAACTTAGTAGTGATCAACACGAAGACATACGTGTGTGTGCACCTCAATCAAAGATTTCTCGAAATACTAACCTGTACTATGTGAGATACATTCTGCTCTATCTAATTTAAGAGAGCTGGTCATATAACTCACCAGAATGATTTCCTGACCACTAGTGGGTCATACCCCATAATTTGAAAAATGCTGAGTTATATACTCTAGGAAAGAAAGAGACTTGAGTTTTTTTAAGTCTCTTCTCTGAAGATGCTGTCTATTAAAAAGAGAGTACCGCCTCTGTCCTTGTCTGAAACCATTTTAGTTACAGCACAGAGCGGGCCCAAAGAAGGCAGCTGAAATGGATCTCCAAGTAGAGCCTGTCGGATTGCTCAGGGGCTTGGCCTTTGACTCTTTGTTGAGTCCCCTTGCTGCATAATTCAGGGCTATGTGTCTTTCTAGTATGGTTATTTTTTTCTCCTAAACTTAGTACTATTTAGAATTTATAAACCATCTTTTAAGTTAGATCTAGAAACTTGGATATATCTCTAACTTTCTGAAAAGGAATATTCACATAGAGAATAAATGAGGTTGAGAATGTGACAAGACCTATTATAATAAAAATGGACGTTTTGTATAGAAAGATAAAGCTTTGAAAAGAGTTTATACTTTAAAAATCTTGAATTACGTGCCTTAAGTGAACATATCTTCAAACTCCAGTATGGCAGAATGAAGCATGAAGCCAGTAAAAGGTAATTTTTTTTGTTGTTGAACCAGTGGAATCTACCATCCTAAGAAATAATGTAGGCTAAAAATAATAGATTCAGAGAAATTTAGGTAAACTCATGATTGACAGAGTAGGATGACTGCAAAAAGCTAAGCTATGTAGCAGTTAATGAGTTGTCCCCCTTTTCTGTCATAAAATACCCACACCCTGGTGCCTTTCAGAGACTGACTTTGTGACTAGGCGCATCGTGGCAGTTCTTTGATGGAACAGTAGCCAAAATGGAGGAAGCAGAGTAGGGGAGGTCTAGGCTTTTTGATTTCTGAGGTGTTCTGTGATGCTGGGGTGGGTTGGGGGAGGGGAACTGGAATGCAGAAGGAAGCCGCTTGGAACTGGCTGAACCTGAATTCTAGAATAGGCTAGAAGAATTCATAGTAAATTGTAGACACCCTAAGTAATTTATGGACTTTCGTTATCACAATAAATGAAATTATGAATATGCTGTGTCTGTTCCAGTAAAAGGTAAATGTTTAGTCTGTAGAATACAAATTCTCAGGCTGTTTCACCAAATAAATGTTTAAAGTCAGGGAGCTTTTGTAATAATAAAGCTACGCATTTGTATATATGAAGAGAGTTACCTACAAAAAAATTATTTTTTATGATGGGACTTTTGCAGTTGGATTCCATGTCAACTTTTTGTTACCAAGTTATCTTCTAGTGGAATATTTAACAATCTTTTTTTTAAGCAACACTTTTTAATGTAAGGGTTGAATACCAAGAATTACTTTATGAACATTTTAAATTGATCTTTTTTGATGTTTGATTTACTTTTGATACTACACAACTTGTATAGTCCTTTAAAGTATTTTAAAATGTATTAGTCACAGGTGACGTTGGCCCCCTTCTTACATCCTGGAAAATAATTTACAGTTTTAGCAGTGCTGTTCAATAGTTTTTGTATTTAAATATAAATATTATTTAAACCTTAAAACTTTTTAAAAAGTTTGCTCAGGCAAAACAAAGTAGGATTCTTCATAGCTTTAGATAGTAGTTTTTCTAGACAAAAATGTCTAGATAAATATTGTTTAAATTAGACCTTTAGCCAATGTGTTGGAGCAGCACCCTTTCCTCGGAGGTCTTGTTTTTGTAAACCAGCCGTGCTTTAAGTTTTTCTGGTTTAGTTCCACGACTTTGACTCGGAAGTAATTCACAGTTTATTGGTATTACAAACAATGCTGCAGTAAATACTCCTGTGTGTTTTTGTAGGGTTAGTTTTTTTTTTTTTTTTCCTGTAGGATAGATTGTCAAATAGTACCGGTGAATTTAAATGTGAATTTAAATCTTTAAATAATTAATAGACATTATTAAGTTGTGAGATTGTTACAGTTTATACTCTTACCACAAGTAACAGCTTTCTTGTCAAATGCTTGTGATGGATGTTTTCAGTCTTTTAAATTTTATAAATCTAATATTAAAAAATTGTATTTCATTTTTAAAATTCTTATGTCTCCAGTATATGCACACATGTGTTTATGGCCTTTGTGTTTCTATTCTGTGAATTTAATTCCCTGTGGCATTTTTCATCTTTTCCTTATTAATTCTCAGGAGTTCTTTGTATACCAGGAATAGCAGTCCTTTGTAGGGAGATACATATGTCTTTTTAAAAATGATTGATTTCTTCTAACCCAGTTAATTTCTCTATTTTTTGATTCAGAGCACTTAATCAACAGATCAGAGGGGAGAGACCACAATACTAGAGCTAGATTTACATTTATGTTACATTTAAGACTACTAGTATCAATGGGGCCTCTGAATGTTTCCATTTAAGATTGAAGTATGTTACTGCTGTATGCTTTTTAGGAGATGCTTCTTTCTTGTTTTCAGGTGAGTTACTCTATGGTAAATTGCTTAAGGAATACCCTTGCACAGCTTCCTATGATGAACAGGTTAAGGTGCACGCATCAGCCCTGGGGCAGCTGGCAGGGCCCCTGGCCTTACTGGGCTTGCTGCTTACCTCAGCGTGCTTTGCCTTAAGCTATCATTTTGTATGAGTGATGTGAGAAAGGTTGGAAGCACTGACTTAGCAGCTTCTTAGCTTGTACGTGGTCTTGATATAGCATAGAAAAATAAAAATTATGAATGATAACTAATCTAAAACTTGTTAAAGTGGATTTGCTTTTATTTTGTCACTTTTAAAGTTATTGTGGTATGTTCTCTACTAAGCACCAACACATTTTTAAAGGGCCTACAAGATTTAGAATTCATCATAAAATAACTACATCCTTAGATTTAAGCTACATTTAAGTTTTGTAAGGGGCTCTTTAGCCAGTAGATTATATAATACAGTCTTCCTCCACAATTAAATCCAGAATGCAGTTTGTCTTTTGCTGAATGGTAGATACTTTTTTTAAAGGTGTACTATCAATTGGAGATGTAATTCACATTTGCTAGTCCTTGACAGGTCTTTTCTATTAAAAAAAGGTACAGTTTTGCAGCATTCTTGTTCCTAATTTAATGCATTTAATAAATAGTTGCATGCCTTCATGTTCCAGGTACTGTATTTAGGACTAAGAACATAGCAGTGAACAAGACTGGCAGTCTTGACCTCAGGATGCTGAAGGAAGGGTGGGGACTGACCAAAATCTGTAAACAGCCTGACATAGTAGTAAGTGCCGTGAAGAAAAGAAGACAGGATTGTTTGATGGGCTGAGCTTGGGGTCTTCTGGCTAAGGTGGCTAGGGGAAAACGTCTCTAAAGATATCTTTTAGGTGAAGACCTTGATGGGTAAAAGGCAACTTGCTTGTTTCTGGAGGTTTCAACCTTCCAGATGAAGAGAACGAGAAGTTCGAAAGTCCTGAGGTGTGAAGCTTGGCATGTTCAGAAAGAAGTTTAGCTTTTATTCTGAGTCTTAACTAGAAGGGGACACGTTGAGTTGCGTTTTTAAAATTGTGGTGGCTGCTTTATATCTATAGATCATAGGAGCCACCTCATTTCAGGCTAGTGAGATGCTCGGATGAGTTCTCTCTCCCCTTCCCCCCTCTCTCCTTCCCTCCCTCCCCTCATTTTTGGTCTCATCTGGTTGTGGTCTCATCTGGTTGCGGTCTCATCTGGTTGCGGTCTCATCTGGTTACAGACGTCTTCATTTCTTCCTTTGTAGTTGGTAAAAAAAGATCTAGGGAAAATGGAAACTGTGGATGCCCCTAAAAAGTGACCTCCTGGTAACTGAGGGATGGAGTTAGGAGTGTGTCGGGGCTCAGGTGTAAGTACCAGAGGCGGATGCAGTGTGTCATGACCTGCCACTTTGACAGTCGTGGGGTCTTGTCCCACCTCCCCTTACAGAAATAAAACGGGCTCATACAAGTTTACAGTGTAATAGTAAATTATCAGAAGCAAGAGGTAAATAGTTAATATGTAAAAAGTAAAAATTGCTTACAATTCTGCTGAAATAATCACTAATACTTGTTCTAGATTTTCTCACCTTTTTATAATTCTAGATATTCCTCTTTCTAGATTAATATAAAAAGGTTCAAACTATGTCTTTCAGTTTTGTTTATGTTGCACAGCCTTTTCCATCTTGTTCACCCAAATCTGCTTCATTTATCACGGATATTAACATTTAGGACTCTGGGGTGAGGTATCTGGTCTTTTTTTCAAGTTTTCAAGGATATAAACAATGCTGTAAACTTGTATCTTTATACACTGCCTTATATTTCTGTAGGGTACATTCCTAGAGAGAATCGAAGTGATGGACCATCAATCTTTAAGAACATTTCAAAATTTTAATAGTTATTACCATATTCTCCTTCAAAAAAGTTGTGCCAAGACCGAGAGTAATGCCATGTTGTGATCTTGAGTAAGTTTTTAAACCTTTGGTTTCCTCAGTTGTCTGCTAAGAATAGTTAATATCTGTCATCCCCTCTTGATTCAGGCATGTGATGTGAGAAAGAGCTTTGCATATAATGGGTATTCAGACAGAAGCTTCTGGTTGAAAACAAGAGGTTTGAATTAAATGGTCTTTAATTCTAGGCCATTTCAGTTGTGACTGAATGATTTCAAGTGTTAGTATTGTATATGAAAAGGTAAGGGCTCTGGAGTCAAAGTTGAAGGTTTTGAATCTCAGCTATGACACTTAAAGCTGTGTGAGAATTTTCTTAACTGTAAAGTGGGGATGTAATTCCTGCCTAGAGTATCATCATTCTGAGGATTAGCTTGGATAATGAGTGGGATGTATATAGTCTATACGGCCTCATAATAGTAGCACCCAGAAAATGGTAGCTGTTGTTAATAAGACAAGTTTCTAAAAGGTGGGATTTCCTGTCAACTTCACCCTTTTCTAAAGGAGGAAACAAATCTCTCACGTCTGCATGGTTGCTAAGTTCCAGGCACTGCCAGGGCACTGTGTGTCCTCACTGCAGACGGTCTGACTTACTGTCATTGTGTGACTATCTATGGACTTCTACTGCAGTTTTCTTGTTGCCCAATTAAAAACATTGGGTTATTTTTGGTTATGTGACTGTCTCTGCTCACTTCTGTTTATAAGCTTTGTTTTTGCACTCTGAACTCTGGTGGAAAGTTCATGGACTTTAAATTTAAACAGATATAGAATCTGGTTATTTTGCCTATCACTTTGGTGTTCGTAGGCAAATAGTATGGTTTTTCTGTGCCTTATTTGTTTAAAAAATGAAGGGTGGATGAAGGGATTTAAAATCTTTGGAGTCTTAAATTAAATGAGATAATTTATATATAAAGTGCCTAATACAGGTCCTAGAAGTACTAATTTCTTTTCCTTGAAGGCAGAAGACTGGCTTATGCTTTTAAAAAAAATTCTCATAGTACAAACATGTGAACTCATACTCAAGGGTAGTTGCTCATACTTGATATACAATAATCAAAGAAGAGAAATTCAGTTGAAAAAGTATTAGACTAAAAGTCAGGAGACCTGGGCTCATGTGACAGGTTGGTTTTTAACTGATGATATAACCCTTGATCTCCAGTCCCCACTTTGCTAATTTTTCAGTTGTCTATGAAATATTTTATGAAAATATACTAATATAGAAGTTTTCTGATTATTTAAGCAGAAGGTATCACATGTAAGAATGCCCACATACCACTATTTTCACAATTTATATCTTGTGTTGTTAATTGCATTTGTTTTAGAATTATAATTATTTGTCTTTTTTTTTTTTTAACCCAGATTTAAGTATTGCATCAGCTGCATCAATGGAGCACATACAGGGGGCTTGGAAGACGATCAGCAATGGTTTTGGACTCAAAGACGCAGTGTTTGATGGCCCCAGCTGCATTTCCCCCACGATAGTTCAGCAGTTTGGCTATCAGCGTCGGGCGTCAGATGATGGCAAACTTACGGACTCTTCTAAGACAAGCAATACTATCCGGGTTTTCTTGCCAAACAAGCAAAGAACCGTGGTATGTGAACATTCCTCTCAGAAAATTGAGCTTTCCACCTGCCTATAGGAAAACATTATGGGTCATGTCGTCCACCTTATAAACGGAAAATATTCACTGTCACTTAGAGTCTTTATTAATTGGCTTTCCAATTGCAGATTTTATTGCTTTATATTGCTGTGTTCCTTCCACACTCTCTATTCCCCCCACACCCTTTGGCCTTCTATTATTACTCTTGCCTGGAATGTCTTCTGCCACTTGATCCAAACAAATAGTACATTCTTATGGGGATATATTTCAAAGACTTTTTTTTTAAAACTCTCTTAGACCTTTCTAGTGAATTTAAAGAAATTACTAATAAAATTTTTTTTTCTTCTAAATATTAAAGTAAATGTTCACTTAAATTTTGGGGGGTAATGATAATCAAGTACTTAGAAGGAAATAAAATTACCCACAAAAAATTGTTTTGTTAAATTTCATAGGCCCCGAGCAAGACTGGAGGTAGCTTAGAAATCACAGCGTCTTCCTCTTTTCCAGGACACTGGCACTGGCCAGTTATTCCTGCAGAGGTTAGTTTTGTGGTACCAGTGACAGATTCGTAGTGGCATCATAGTAGGACACTGCCACTGTTTTCTGACACAAAACCCCAACTTTTCTAAGAAAGTACTGCTCAAAAATGTTTCCTGCTATCCTGGGAGAAAAAACCCCATCTGGTTAGAACAGAAAAGTGAAGTTGTGCTAATTTTGCTTGGTGGGACATTTCAGAAAACCTTAGTTCAAAACTTCCACACCTTCTCCTTTCCCACCCTCTATTCTTTGTGTAAAATCAGTGCTTTGTGTTTATTCTTTGTACCTAGGTGAGGGAATGTTCTGAGATTGGGAAGTCCAGGCCACAGTTTTCTCAGTTTGTTTTTAACAGTTCCACTCTCCTCAGTTTACTAATAAATTCCTTTATACTTTTTTTTTGTGAACTGAAAAGCCTCCCAGTTATAGTATTTGTACATTTAGGTACATTTATATTGAAGGCAAAACTCAAAAGGCATTTCGAGTTTGAGTAAATTTATTTTTATTTCCTTTCCTAAAAATGAAAGTTTAATGGCTGGCAAAACAAATAGTAATAATCTCCTTATAGTTCAATGTGATCTTTCATTTGCAAAGTGATCTTTGCCTCCTATTTCGCATTCATTGTCTAACCTTGATGGAAAGCCCAGGTGGGCAGTGTGAATGTGACGGGACGCTGAGGACCGTCTGGTGTTGCTCTGCGTGCTCTGCGGCTCTTGACCTCCATGCACCACCAGTCTGTCTGGGAGATGGGGAGACTTAGTTTGGCATAGTATGGACCTGTAAGACAACCAGGCCCAAATCTAAATCCCTATATGGCCTTTTATTAGCTATGTCATCTAGACACAATACATACTATTTTGAGCCTGTTTCCTGATCTTTATGAAATGAGGCTTACGCTGAATACAGTGGCTAGTTCAGAAGTAAAATGGTAGAGCTGGACCATCTATCTCTGGAAGAACCAGCTTCTTTCACTAGGCACCCAGCTTCAGGGGAGCCCGGAAGGGGAAAGGAGTCACTTGCTGGCCAGCACCATCAGTCAGCTGTTTCTAATCATCCCTAGGTTGCTTTACTGCTGGAACACAAAATAACTCTCATCATTACTTGGGGCTCCAGAAATTAGTCGGATTTAGCTGATTTCAACATGTATCCATGGGGAGTTGTAGAGAGGAGAATGACAGAGAGGATGTATATCTGATTTAAATAAGTTTAGAAGCAGTAATTAGTAGTTGCTTAGTTTTTGAATTTTTCTTGTCATTGGTTTTGTAAACATACGTGTCTCTTTAACTGCTGCTGTTGCAGCCGCTGCTTCCTCTCTTCTCCTCCTCCTTCCTACCACCACTGCTGCTGCTACTACTGTTGGATGAGTGATTAGACTGTCACTAAACACCATTGTTTATCATTAGAATCATCTCAAAGGCAGGTTAAAATACAGATTTCTGGATTTCATTCAAGGTTAACTGAATCAGAATCCTTGAATGTGTTGGAGGGGAGCGGTTGGGACTCTGCATTTCACGAGCCCCTTGGGTGATTCCAATGGCAGCCACATTTGAGAACCCCACTAGAGTAGAGGATATTTAAAGAACTGTCTAGCTCTTGGAGTCTGTTACTTTTAATGAAGGTTAATGATATAACACAGATATCACTTTACAGTTTTCAAAGCACTACTGCGCAGTGTGTGATACAGGTCATGATACTGTTAGTATGTGTTTGTTTCTCTTTGTTCTCATTCTTGCTGTCTTCATAGTTCAGATCATTATACGTATATTTCACTTAGTTTTGTTTCTCGAAGGCTGGAAGTTAATGGGATCTTCTAAGAGTATCACTGCATAAGGAACCTTTAAAATAAACTTGTTGTGGAACATTTTAAATGAGTGTTTTAAGATATTTCAAACTTTTAGAATAGATACAAACATTCATTCCCCTCCCTGTGGGAGCTGGGCGGCCACGGTCCGTCAGCTGTCACACTTTCACCCAGTGGGTAGCTCCATTGTAGGCAGTTTGCAAGTACTGCAAATTTACATTCTACTCTCCTTGGCCATCCTGACTCGAGTTGCCTTACTTTTGATGAACTGTATAGGCTTTAAAAACAAAATGTATAGGGCTTTTTATCAAAACTCTTAAGAGTACAGTTGAAATGTGTATACAGCTGGCAGCGTTAGCACCCTGGGCACCCACACTTTCTACTGCCTAGCTTTTGAGGATTAAGTCCAGGGGGGTGTGGGGGGCCATATACTGCTAAGGCTATGTGGACTGCTGTGCACATTTGTTAAACTAACAGTGTTGTTGCTCTTACAGCAGGGCACTTCCTATACTTCCTGCTTGCCCTCACGATCGTGAAGTGCATGTGAGATGGAATTTTTGTTAGGAAGATCAACTATTTTGTCAAAAATAAGTAGAAATAGAAAGTTTTGATCAGAAAAACTCATGTTTGTTTATAGACCAGACTGGCTTATTTTTCCTTTGGTGGATGTTCATGCTTGCATGTACCTTTCAGTGAGTCAAAAACCAGCGATGTGTAAAGGGAAAGTTAATTTCTTCCAACCACTCTCTCGATGTTAACAGCTGGGTCTCTCTCTCTCTCTCTCTCTCTCTCTCTCTCTCTCTCTCTCTCTCTCTCTCTGACACACACACACACACATACACACACACACTCACCCTCTCCGCCCTTTAAATAACCTTACTCTTTGTATTATTCTGAAAACTGTTTTCCCCAATTAACCTATCATAGACCCCGCTCCCCGCAGGTCATTAAGAGTACTATAGTAGGGGCATAATCTGACATACAGATGTTCCATACAAGCACTCACTGCTGGAAATTCTGGTTGTGTGTGTGTATGTGCGTGCCACTACAAGCCATTCTGTCATAAATCTATTTCTACACACACTCTTATAGACTGGCACATTTCTATGCTCAACTTTTCCAAGGGGTGTGCAGCCTGTGTTGTTCCTCAAGCTGGTCCTTTGTTTCCAGGTCAATGTACGAAATGGAATGAGCTTGCATGACTGCCTTATGAAAGCGCTCAAAGTGAGGGGCCTACAACCAGAGTGCTGTGCGGTGTTCAGACTTCTCCATGAGCACAAAGGGTAAGGACTCAAAAGTTAGCTCCTCCTTCATACTAGTAAACATCCAGTTTCTAAAACATTTACTAGCTTCCCATAAAATATTGTGTATTTGTACATTCTTGTTTATAAAGAGACAATGCAGAAAAATAAAATAAGAGCTTGAAATTATTGCTTGAAAACATTGCATTGGAAAATAAAATACACGTTAGGTGTTGATAGTGTTTCCATAGATGGAAACAGTAATGGTATGATGGTTTGTTTCTTGAGCAAAAATTTTTGTGTTTGCTGTCATGCGGTGCGCAGAGTAAGTGCTGAGAAAGTATTTGCTTGTGGTTAAAGAATGCTGCTCTCAAGAGACTGATTCTTGTAATTCACTCATCTTTATTCGCTTAATGTTTACTGAATCCCTACAGTTTGACAGACACAGGGCTAAGAGACGCAGGAGAATTTCTGCTTCAAGGAAGATCCATAGTTCCATCAATTTCTAATGGCGGTGGCAAAGTAGAGTCTTCTCAAAGGCTAGGCACTGCCCCAGCGTATCAGAGCCATCCATAATTATCCATTGTCTATTACTATCCCCCCCTAAAATGTGGGGAAATTACCTTGCCTCTACCTTCATCTTGGAAGGTACTAGTTCTGTACTGAGCTTCAGCTTACATCTGTTATGTTTTAAGGAGTCCCCAGTTTGAGAGTACAGCCCAGGGAACGTGTCTCCTCAAAAGGGTGAGTAGGCTAAACCTCTCAGCTTAGCAGGCAGTTTGTTCAAGGGCAAATCTTTGAAGCAGATGTCAGCTTTATTTGGATATAGCCCCAGGTTGGTCCCCAAACCAGTCTGTATTGCTCCTTAAAGATGAGAGATCTCAGCTATATGAGGACACAGTGAGAAGGCAAAGATCTTCAAGCCCGGAAGCGGGCTCTTGCCAGAACCTAACAATGTTGGTGGCACCCTGATCTTAGACTTCCAGCCTCCAGAACTGTGAGACATTAATCTGTTGTTCGAGAAAAAAAACTAGAGAGATTCTGAGACAGTGAGGGGCTTGGTCAACTCTCATCCAAGGCTGCATTGTTTTGGAGCTACCCTAGGTTCTTTCTTTGACAGCACCTGAGACTGTTCAGAAAACTGGCTGCCCCCTCTTTCTTCATTAGGGTAAAACAGAACTTTGGAGTGATGGGGTGTCCCGGACCTTGTATATAGGGAATTATATTAAGGGGTGGCTTATTTACTGTTGGATGATCGGAGAAATGGCTGAAGTAGTCTTCTGGTAAACAAAGGGAGAAGGTTGAATGGTGCTATGAATGTGTTCTCTCCCTACCTGAGAATAGTCATCATTTAGGAGTCGGGACGATTAACTAGATAAGACATGAAAAAGGAGCTGGGCATTAAGTTTTGCTTCAGTGTATCAATTTTTCCGTCCAGTTTAGGCACAGAAAGAGTGGTCTCAGAGTAAATATTAAGACAGTCAAGTCTTCTGTCAATTTATATTTATAGACCCTGCAAACAACTTTACAGATTTGAGCCTATTATTAATAGAAAAGTGCATTTCATTTGTGATTTCTTCCTATTTATGTATTTTGTATTTTCTAGGTTGACTTTCTGCTGTAACAATATTAGTAACCTATTTTAGAGGGTTTTAGGATTTTTATAGGATATTAATGTCACAAAGTCCAATTTATTGCATATTTGCTTCATCATGAGATTGTTATATTTCATTGTTTGAAGAAAACTTTAAGAGCATAAGCTTTGTAGTCCAGCCGACCTGGATTCCAACATAGGCCTTTACACTCACTCTGTGGCCTTGAGTAAATTACCTTCTTAGGGCCCAATTCTCTCCAAGATGGGGGTAATTATGTCTACCTCATAGATTTGTTGTATGAATTAAATAAGTTAATGTTGTCTAGGATTAGGTTTTATGTTTATATAGCATGAGATAAATGGTAGCTGCTATTATTGGTATTGAACTCTTACCTTGTTTAAATATTTCCCTTTGTATTATATATTTTTTAAAACCTCCTTTAGTAAAAAAGCACGTTTAGATTGGAATACTGATGCTGCCTCATTGATTGGAGAAGAACTTCAAGTAGATTTCCTGGATCATGTTCCCCTCACAACACACAATTTTGTAAGTTGCAGATCTCTTCTCTCTTTGTGGCATGTTGGGTCCTTTGGCCAACAGGAATTTCTCAGATGATAAGCATATATGTTGTTTAAAGTTCTAGTTGTACCATTGTTTTACAGTAAGGCAATTTAAGCTTCATTAGTCACAGATATACTTGAATTTCTAGGTATGAATTTTACAAATGTTGGAAGATGACTCTTCTATGAAACCTCTTGGGGATCATCAAGAAGGAAATTATTTTGTCTTTTGTCGTCTTCCATTTATTCAGCATAATTTACACCTGTGTTTTTGTTGTTCCAGGCTCGGAAGACCTTCCTGAAGCTTGCGTTCTGTGACATGTGTCAGAAGTTCCTGCTAAATGGATTTCGATGTCAGACTTGTGGCTACAAATTCCACGAGCACTGTAGCACCAAAGTACCTACTATGTGTGTGGACTGGAGTAATGTCAGGCAACTCTTGTAAGGAGTCATTCTTTTTTCAAAGAACATAAGGGGGTGGGGAAGTAAACGCTTTTGAGAATGCTTATTATATGTTTGAATGACAAGTCGGGGTTTGGGACTTAATAAATGAATTGTCATGATCCGGAAACCATCTACTTTAGAAACGTGACATTTCTGAAACCAGTTTTAGTGTGGCATGAGTCTCAAATGAGCAGGTAAAACTATTATCTGTCATGTAGAGATCACCATACTGGGATTCATAAGACAACGGGATATGAAAACCAAAAAGACTTTTGTCTTTTCTCTCTTGACTGCTATCTATCAATACTAGTTTGCTAGTACACACAGTCTTCACCTCAAACTAGAAACAGTCTTAAATGATTTGAGTATAAAATGTTACAAAAGACATTTGTATCCTTCAGGAGAGATACCAAAATATATTTCATACAGACAAATACCTTTCAGTAAGGTTTAAATTAAAAACTGTTTAAGGATATAAAAAGTCAAAGTTGAAGTTTTATCCTTTGTTGAGGGATAAACTAAGGAAGTTTATCAAACCATGATGTGAACGTCCTCTTTTGTTGTAGAGACATGTTGCTTTTGTGAAGAGACCTCGTGTAGCATAAACGGCACAAGCTTTGGAGTCCAGCAGACATGGGTCAAAATCTCAGTGTTGTCATTAACTAACTGTAACCACCTCTGAGACTTAGTTCCCTCATCTGAAAGAGGGGGATTATTACCTTCCTTGCAGTGTTCTTGTGAGGATTACCTGAGACAACGTGAAATTGCCGAGTATGAGTGCTCGCTCATCTCATGGAAAGAGGATGCCCAGTTAATATCAGTATCATTTTTCCTCTTATTTATGATGTATGGTGCAGAGTGTGACTTATTCTTCATATTTCAGTCTTTTCATGTATGTATTTCCAAAACAATATTTCAAATAAAGCTCTACATGATTTATGTTATAAAGTGCCCCCCTGTGTAGCTTTAAAAAACACTATTTTTACACAACCAGGCATTGGACCAGTGTTTCCTAGAAACACATGGAGCGTGTATGTGCATGGGCACGTCCATATTGTTCACATTTTGTAGTCATTCAAACCCAGTCGTTTGGGCTGGTGGTCCCTTTATCCTTGGTATTCTAGAATGGTTGAGGGAAATGTGACTAGGAAAAGTTTAGTTTGAAGAGCTGTTGATTTACAAGACAAGGCAGGCTGACTCAAAAATTACTGCAAGTCTGTAAACTAGTCTTTCTCTGATTTCATTTAGATTGTTTCCAAATTCCACTATTGGTGATAGTGGGGTCCCAGCACTGCCTTCTTTGACAATGCGCCGGATGCGAGAGTCTGTTTCCCGGATGCCTGTTAGGTAAAAATTTTCTTTTAACCTACAGCTTTTCTTTTGGAGAGTTACACTGGGGTGAGTAGGATGGAATCCTGAATACAAAAGACAAGAGTTCCTTTGCATTCTCTCCTCTCCGTGTAAACCCCTTGCTACTTCTGTGGAACTTAATATTAGTGTTAGAGCAAAATGTAGAACTTTCTCTTTGTGGTCCTGTAGTTCTTACATTCTGGAAAGTGACTAACTACAGGTTTCTTTTATTATCATGATATGCCCTTTAATATCATCACATTTTAAAGACCTTGAGATTTTGCCTTCCTCAATATGTAGTGAGATGAGCCTCAGGGAAAGGGTTCCAAAACTATGTGCAGTGATGCAATAAAAATGAAACCCTCAACTTTGAAATGTTATTATGGCCTTGCATTGCTAAAACCATGAGTATTTAATAGACTGCTATGTTAAAAAAAAGGCATCTAATTAGATTTTTAATATAAATATCCTTTTAAATGTACCTGTGAGTTTGAGCATACCTTGTCCTTACTGTTTTCCAGCTTTGAAATCAGTTTTGTTGAGTTCACATCTTGTTCAGTGTTACACTTGAATTAGGAACCTAAAATAAAATCTACATGTTTGTCCAAAGTCTGACTTTAAATGTATTAGGTTGGTGCAAAATTAATTGCGGGTTTTGCAATTATTAACCTTTTTAACCGCAGTTACTTTTGTACCAACATACTATTACAGGGGACGCCAAAAAAATGTATACACATGACTTGTATTCATCTTTTGTTATTGGTATATAGTATTACAGTTTTCTTCTTTCTTAAAATGTTTATACATGTTTTGGCACGCTCTATATATAATTATATAATATTTAATGGCCTTTGTAGAACTACCATGGAATTGTTAAAGGCAGCATATCTCAGAACAACGAATTTGTATTGAAATGATACATGGATATATATTTGTGTATGACTTTTATTTTTCTTGATAATTTGAAAAGCAAGTCTGACCAACAAATTGTACTTGCTTCTGTGATTTCACAGAAGAAACCACGGCCTCTGAGGGCATAAACATTGCATTACCTGGGAAGGCAATTTTTCAAGGCAATAGAACAATTTCTCTTGGAAAACTAGCCTTTAGAAATGTTACCATTTGAACTCACTTTTATCCCTTAGTTCATGCATTGTGTTACTTAAATCTGAACAAAACATCTTTAGAGCAAATAAGAAAAATGTTATGCTTAGTATGTTGTTCCCAGTTTGGTGGGGGAGTGGCATTGACTCAAAGAGGCCAGTGATTAATTTCACAGTTAGCTATTGCAACCTAAAAACTGAATTCGCATTAATAAACTGTGAGCTGGTTATTGGGGGAGAGGATGCACATGGATAAAATGCTGGCCTTTTTGCAGACATACTCAGCAGGTCTAGCCATCTGTTAAATAATCTTCCTTAAAGTTCTCTGATTTAGTCTCTCAATTGAACTGGGCAACTTCCAGCTTAGTAGGTTGGCAAATACTAATCTGTTCTTCTCAGAGATGGTCTAAACATTTGGAGTATTCGCTAAAGGTGATTTATTAAAAAGAAGATGTGTTCTTTTCATGTGAATTCCAAGCACATACATTATTTCCTTTTCAAAAATTTGCATGCAATAGCACCGAGACAGAAGAAATTTTTTTAAATGGTGCATATTGAAAGAAAGGCACATTTTGTCAGAGGTTGTAATACAAGTAGGATTTGCCCCAGAGTATGTTAATGCTAGGTAGTTGAACAGCTTGACCAGTGGGGAGGCCTGAGTGTCAATCATTAAATTGTCTTTCTCCTCTGTGCCTAGTTCCCAGCACAGATACTCCACACCCCACGCCTTCACATTCAACACCTCCAGCCCCTCCTCTGAAGGTTCCCTCTCCCAGAGGCAGAGGTCGACGTCCACACCTAATGTCCACATGGTCAGCACCACCCTGCCTGTGGACAGCAGGATGATTGAGGTAATAGGGCCCCTTGGGGTGGTGATGGGTATCAGTCAGTTACTCAGGTGGGGGATACCGTTGTGTCAGAGAGTTTTGGGTTTCAAACCTGATGAGGAATATTGCAGCACTTTTTCAGGTCTCTGGACTTTTGGAATTTCTTTTTCTTTTTTTTTTAAATTTATTGGGGCGACAGGAATTTCTTTTTCATCCACTCCATCTTTAGACTGGCTGAATAATCCAGTTGGTATGTATCATTCAAGTGGAGAACTAAAATTTCCTGAAGAAATGTGAACATTTGAACTCATTTTTTCCATGTGAGATTTGAATAGGATTTCAGTGAACTAGTGATTACAATACATAAAGAGTAGTTTCATTTTGGTGTGGGAAATAAAATAATAATGATGGAGAACTACAAACTCTGAAAGACTTTAAGTGTTTTTATTTAGAAATCAAAGGGTGGAGTCATAGGATTTTAATAAGCAGGTATTTAGGGAGATGTAGAAGTGCCCAAAGCTAGTGTTTTCAAATTGCTTTTTCTTTTCTTGGCCTTTTGGTATGTTCTATTTGTTTGGTTTGCTTTCTAGCTCATCTTTAATAACAACTGAATACACTTAAAATACTTCCTTTGTTCTTTATTCTTCTTTATTTCTCATTGCTTTGGACTAGAATAACAGCCTGAATGCTTCTCCCAGGGCGTGGTCCAGACGATTTTGTTTGAGGGGAAGAGTAGGTATTCTTCTTCATGCCTTTGCTTTCTTGTAAATTAACAGGATTGCTAAGACTGTCAGATAGTAGACTATCAAAAATTAAATAAACACTAAATTAAATTTTGTATTTCTTGTTAGACTTGTTTTCATGGGGGGATAATAGATTATATAGGAGTAAAAAAATATTCTGTATGTGGTATTGCAGATAGGTGAAAAAAGTTTTTCAAGTGTGATTTTTGAGGCCAAGGGCATTAAAAAAAAAAAAATCGTTCCAGCCTAAGACTAACACTAGATTTATTTGGTTGGTACTCACAGCATCGCTATGCTGTTTATACCTTGTTTAGAAACCAAATGTGTCAGTTTGGTTGATGTGCCCTGAAAATCCTTTGTTGAAAGTTTATCAGAGTCAACTGTATTGTCTCTACATTAGGAATTGTTCCTTGAAAAACCTCAGGGACACCTGCCACCTCAGGCACAGCTTACCTCACTCAACCCTCAAATCACCTTAGGCATACTTGTTCTACCAACCAGAGGTGGCAGGGATTCAACAGAAATGTTGGCTTCTGAATGTGGGGTCTAAAGTAGTCATTTGCGGGGTGGGAGCACTTGGAATATCACAAGACTATTGTGAGGAGGTCGTGTATGTAAGCTATGAATTTTCATTCTTTTTTTATCATGATTAGCCCTGATAATAATACAGTAACATACCAGTTACTTATCTTATGTGATTTGTTCCTCTCATATTTAGAGGAACTATTAAAAGTGAAAATTCTCGAATTTTTATTATAAAATAATTAGCATTACTGTTATGCTTAATCCTTTCTGTGCTTTAGAGGCAGAGCAAATTTTTGATTATTTTATCACACGATTCAGCATTTTTACAGTACACATTCTTGCTTTGTTTAAGCCATTTGTGTTTCTTTTTAACTGATATTTAGATTCCAAGATGATTGAAATGTTCTAGGATAAATCAATCCAACTGTAGAAATTAGCACAGAATAAAATGTGAGGTATATAACACATACAGGGAAGAAAGTTAATGTTGTGACATTAAGAAAAAAAATCTTAGTGTATGGGAATATAATTCTGGTCCATAAAAATACATTGTGCCATGGTTTGACTAAAAACAAAGAATAGGTTATTTGGATAATAAAGCTATAACTGCTGCATATTCTGTTGAAATTCAGGTTTATTTTTTGGCCAATGTTTTGCCTACTTGGCAGTCATCCTGTCACACTAAAAAGCATACTGATTGCTGTGCTTCCCACCTGCTCTCCCAGACATGGCTAATCAATCCTGGTGGGGCTGGGAGGCTGGATTTTTTAAACACCTCTCGAGGTGATTCCTGAAGACTCGCCAAGTGTGGGAACCCCAGAACCAGACTTTATTGGTAAACTCTGAAGGTGCTTTGGTGGGGCTGCCAAAGGCAGGGAGGGGCAGCTTGGTTTATGGTTTTTATTTTTTTTATCTTGTAAAGATGTCATGGAGTGGGAGCATTCCAGTAATAGTGGTGTGAGAAAAGTCTCTTGTCTTTACTGTGGTTACACAAAGAAAACAGAGAATAGAACTTCCCAGAAAATTATCCTTTTTGAGAATGTGGGGGCCAAGTGGTTTTATATTTTTACTGTTTATAACTCCAAATGAGGATCTGTAAAATGAGGATTTAGGTCTTGTGGCGGGCCTTGTGATTTAAACTGACCCCCTGGTATGTAATAAATTCTAAAGGTAGCCTTTGACTTCTCACCTGAGTAAAATGAAATGAATTTCAGAGCTTACCCATAAGGTCTCAGGGATATTTTGTAGTAAACTAGCTCAGAGCTGATGTCCATGGTGATGGTTTGTTGTTCTATTTCTGCCACCTACTGGCTGTGTGACCCTGGCCAAGTCCCTTGCCCTGTTCTAATACGTATTCTCAATCTCAGATGTAGATTTTGGGCTAGGGGATTATGATCCTTCCAGCTTTCCATGATTTTAGGCTCAGATAAAGTAATACAGTCATCGTGCTCACCTGTATCAAATCTAACTTCTGGTCAATGTGCCCTGATAAACTCCTAGAGGAGGAAGAATAGGGTTGTCACTGAATCCCCCGTATACGTTTTTATTCTTTTTGGAGCCTCAGTGGAGCAAGATCCTCAGTCATTGGAAAGGTCTTGGCTGACAGTAACTTTGCTAGCCTTAAAGAGTATCAGTTTGCTGTGTGCGTTGCTTTTTCTGAGATAAAGAATGTGGTTTTCGTTGTATATGAAAAATTAATATCATTCCTCCTAATATTTGATAACAATCTTAGAGATATTGGCCACTGACATTTGGTGAGTTTAATCAAAGGATAGAGTGTGTAATTAGACTGTATTTTGGAGGTTTTATAATCTACTTTGTTTCTGCAAATCCTCCTCCCCTTGCCCTTCCCCAGAGAACATCTTTTCTAGTTCAGAAATTGAGCAGCTTTCCTTTTCTGTTTCAGGATGCAATTCGAAGTCACAGTGAATCAGGTACTTGTTCAAAGTCATTTAGCAAATAGTAGTGGGCTTGTTCTCTTTATGCTGTGTATCTTCTGTTTGCTTACCATGTATGGATTCTGTTTGTCTCGTCTGTTAAGCTTCACCTTCAGCCTTGTCCAGCAGCCCCAACAATCTGAGCCCAACGGGCTGGTCACAGCCCAAAACGCCCGTGCCGGCACAGAGAGAGCGGGCACCGGGATCCGGGACCCAGGAAAAGAACAAAATTGTGAGTGTGGCCAACAGTACCTCCTGCAGTTAGGGTTTAATACGAAAAACTTAGCTGGGACATGAGAATACTTCTAATTTTCAGGGGCAGGGGACTCTAATAACATTTAATGAATCACAAATATCAGTGTTGTTTTTGGCATGCTTGCATTAGCAAATGTGCTGGTTCATTGTGACACACCTAAAATGGTATTGTCTCAAAAGACAAAAAATTGGAATTATAGTTAATATGTCTATCGTTAAAAGATACAGGAATGGATGGAATCGATCTTTTTGTTGACACGCTTGTTAAACAGACCTTTCTCATCCTATGGAGTTTATTTAATGATCTCTGCTTGTTTCAGAGGCCTCGTGGACAGAGAGATTCAAGCTATTACTGGGAAATAGAAGCCAGTGAAGTGATGCTCTCCACTCGGATTGGGTCAGGCTCTTTTGGAACTGTTTATAAGGGCAAGTGGCATGGTAAGTTTGGGCCTTGACTTCAGGCGGGATGAGGTCACGTTTCAGTCTAGAGGGGGTCAGGAGCGGGATAAGATTCCTGGAGTCCTGCAGCTCACAGCGGTACTGTCCAGGGATACTTGATTACATCTGAACATTGAACTTAGTATCTCGGTGAAATTTCATAGCATTCTTTTTAGATTCCAGGATACTATAATTGGCATGGTGAGGTTTCTAGGATAATTAGAAATTGGTGAACAGGTTGGGTCCTGTATGTCAGGGTCTCTTCTTATTATAAGATGATCAAATATAGGCTGCACATTGAACATGCTTTGAAGCTTCTTAAATGAGCAAGAGTCTGCTGCTGGGAGGGGAGCATGGATTCTAGAAACTTAAAGCTGGAAAGGACATTAGAAATTTTATGTACAAGAAAACTGAGGTCCTGAAAGGGGAAGAAATAAGCCCATGGTTAAATAGTTGGGCACAGGGAAGGCAAGAGCTTCCTGCAACAACTTCTTTTTGCTCTGCTATGGGATTGGCTGTGGGAATCCCCATCAAACTGGGAGGACACAGGCTTAATTCTTGAATCTGTGGAGTGTTAGTGTTCTTATTCTAATGGAAACATGTTGTCACTTGGAAGAAAAGTATTATTGTAATGTATGTAGCCACAGCTTGTATATTTTGGCAACATACTTAGCATTTCTCTGTCAGGTTTGTAATGCTTTAGTTTTAGGATGTTAACAAATATAGGGAGTATTGTCTTGAAAATGCTACACGTTCCTAAAAAAACACCTCTTATAAATCAAGTTTTAATAAAGAAGGAAAAAAAAAAAGCCAAAACAAAACAAGCAAAAAGAAATACCTAAAGTGCCTAGGTGCCTATATTTCTACTTTGGATGCCACTAGATTTATCTTTATTTGTAAATGGGCAAAGATTGAGAGAAGTTAAGAGGAACAAATGGATAGTTCAGCATTAAAATTCAAGGTGTTGAAAACTGAGAAGCACCTCCAATTTTACAAATACCTTATGTTCATTAATATATGGGTTTGCCGCTTGTAACTAATCATCTGACAAATTTCATGTTCTTTAAGGGACTGGTTGGTATAGGAATGAATATTTATAAATTGCTTGTAGGATGATTCCTTTTCCTTTGAAAATTCCATCTTATATACTAGTGGCCTTTCTTTGGGTACCTCAGAAATTACACTATTGCAGAATTATTTTCCAAATAAATGTCATAAATGTCTAGGTGATCCTTTAGAAAAAGAACACAGTTTTGTGGGAGAGAATGCTTGTATCTGAGACAAGGCTGCTACTATTAATAATTGTAGGAGGTGGAGCAGTGAATATTGCTTTTAATGCTTCCATTAGGAGCATTTAATCATTTTTATACCACATTTTAAAGCCTCAGCTAAAAGCCAATAGATGCAGTGTGAGTTGTACCCAAATTTAAGTTTCTTCTGATTGAGCACATAATTTTTAAAGCTTTAGTTAGATTTGTTGCAGTTCTGCTTATGAACTTGTATATTGTCTCAATCTTGTGAGCTTTTAGACTGTGGTAAGGAGATTGATTTGTTAGTGTTACTGCCATGGAGACTCCTGTTAGAATGTAGATAACATGTCTAATGCCTTTAAGATTCTAGTATTTTTAAGTTAAGTCTCAAAAGTCCAAGGGTCAAGGAGCAGTGGCCTTTTATGTCAGCCCCTCAGAAAGCATTTGGTCTCTGAATAAACAAGAAAAGTGAGACGGTCAAGGAAACCATAATTTCTAGATTGAGTGTTTTGTCCTGTTACCCGGCCCCATTTTTCTTGTTAATGCTTTTCTGGTTCTTGTATACAATATGTTTTATTCAATTTCTTAAAAATTAAACTGTTTTGGTGATTTAAAAATTTTTAAATTCTGCCTAGCAGCGGTGAAAATAAACAGAAGGATCTCAGAGCAGCCGGCCAAGATGGAGGCCTCAGCTCCATGAACTAAAAGCTCACCTACTTTATGTAAAGAGGAGGGCCCAAGCATAGAGCCTCCTTTTGAGCATAAGTTTGGGGTCCGATTCACTAGCCTTTGCTAATTACAAACAACACATTAAAAAGGGTGAAGGCAGCAGGAGTGGAGGCTGTCAGGCTGATAGCAGGAGAGGGCAGCAAACCCCTCGAGAGCAGATCCCCAACTGGAGAACAGTCGGGCCACTTAGTGTGGGGCAAGCAGTCTGGTGGAACCCACGTCTGGGGATCCCCATCTTGGCCTAACGCTGAGGTTTATAACTTTGCGTCAGTAAGAAGCGGAGGAATAGTGTTCATTCTCTTCGGTTCTAGAAAGCGGGTGTGTATAATAAATTTTAGACAATCCCAAATGGTTAATGCAGGGAAATGAACTGGGGTTTAAAGAGGTAAAATTCACCAAATGATATAGCTCTTCCTTCTTCAGTGAGGGATGAATGAAATATCAACTTAATATCTTATTAAAAAACAATAGGAACTTGTCTTAACTTGTTTGTACTGTATTTACCTCTGACTTTACTAGTAAGGGAAAGTAAGAAGCTCTGGTTAACTGTGTCATGTAGTTATAAGCTACCCTCCATAAAAAGTTCGCTGGCGTTTATCTTTATCATTTATATCACTTGCTAAAGTAAATAGGTACCATCCTTTACATGTAAGATTGCCAGTGATAAAGGTACTTGGATAGTTTGGAGAGCAGCCTGGACCTAATTCTACAGACCTGGGGCAGGCAGGGCCTGGGGCCTCCGGCTGGGCACTGAGTCCCTGCCGGAACCTGGTTCTTGACCTGTGCTGCATGCAGCTCAGTCCCCAGTGTTCCCCGCCAGAGGCTGTCCCCAGTTCCCACTCCAGAACTTCAGACAGACAGCTTGTCAATTCCTAACTTGCTGACAGTTCCATCTTAGAATCCACTCATTTCTTCATTCAGTGCTTCCTGAGCAGTCTTCTAATACCAAGTATTCTTCTAGGGGCTGGGAATGAAGCAGTGAATAAAACAGATAAAACTTCTTTGTCTTACTGGAGTTTATATTCTGGTGGGGACAGTAACCAAGAAAAGTAAATGAAGCGTATAGTGTGTTACAAGTGCTAAGGAGAAAATGGAGGAAAGCAGGGATGGCGCGGCAAGCCCGGTTCATAGCTGTTGTAGGCTGGCAGGGGAGGAGTCTGCTAAGAAGGAAGTGGCATCACACGAGCCCTGAGGGTGGTGCACCCTACCTGGGGAAGCAGCAACAGCAGGTGCAAAGTGGGCCATTCACCTGGCCTGTCTGAGACACTCAAGGAGGTCTTGACGGCTTCAGTAGAGTGAGCGAGGGGGGCTGATAGAAGATTTGGGGTGTGGGTTATAGGGTCCTGTGAGAAATTCTAGCTCTGGGCAATTCCTACCATAGGAAGCTGCACTTTATATGAGTTAAAATCCGTTTCCCTATGATGTTTGCCCATTGTTCCTAGCAGATTGAATCCCTGTCATGGCCCTCCTTGGAATATGTCTATGTACACGGGGGTGGGGTCGTGTATAGTCTCTGGGTTTCAGTGAGAAATTGCATTTACTCTGGTATTGTCACTGCTCACAGTAGCTGGCTGGCACGTGGGTCTCTGCGGGGCCCGTGTCTGGTTCAGCCCTTTTCAGTTCCCCCCCAGTGACTTGCATAAGACTCCGGTATTGTGGTTGATTTGCAATGACGTGTGATGCATATTTGGATAATGGGACTTAGAAAGATGAGAGGATTTGAACTGGTTGTGATGATGGAACAAAGAAAAGATGAACTTTTAACAGGCGTGAGTTCTGTTCACTTGTTCCAGAAAGTGGAGGCTAGAGGTGCAGGATGTTCAGCTGTCTAAGGTTAGGGTGAGTGTCACTGAGACCAGGCTTTGGCTGCCGGTGTCTCCTCTGCTTTGAGGTTGCATCACTGATTAGGTCCAGAACTGGTGCCACCGCAGGGTGAGTTCAGTGACAAATGGAGCATGTCCAGAGGAGAGCTGTGGGAAAAGGAAAGGCTCACAAACTAGGAAGGTCCTGAGAAGCAACCTCTCCTGAGGGACCATCCATCGTCTCCCCAAACTTTCCTCCTGCACCCCCACCCTGGCCTGTCCCTTTAAGACTCTGCCCAGTGCCTGGGCCACCAGCGTTGCCATCTCCTGGACCCGCCACTCCATTGACTGCCACGTTGGGTCATTTCACCT
This sequence comes from Rhinolophus sinicus, assembly GCF_036562045.2. Lineage (NCBI taxonomy): Eukaryota > Metazoa > Chordata > Mammalia > Chiroptera > Rhinolophidae > Rhinolophus > Rhinolophus sinicus. The sequence continues at coordinate 41,159,365 of NC_133759.1, forward strand.
TCACAGGGTTTCTTGCCTCCACCTCCTTTCTGTTCCCATGTCACCACTGTGCTTTTACCTTAACTGGGTTCCTGCAACAGACTCCTTCCTGGCTTCCCTCCTGTTACAGGTGCCCAGATCCCATACTGGAGTTTTCTAAACACAACTCATGTTTCTCTCATCCCTCTTGCCTCACCTTTGTTCCGAGTTTGGAACAGCCTCTTTCCCACTTAGTAAAATCCTTCCCTTGGGTACATCCCATTTCCTTCAGACATTTCTCCATACTCTCTGCCAAGAGACTGACGTCCCTGTCCCCCACCCTCCCAGTCTTGGCTCAGAGCGCTCCAGAATGAGCAGTGACACAAGTTCCTTGTCGTCGTTCTCAGTCAGAAGGGACGAGGTGGGGGCTGCATGGGTTACTAGCTCCCTCTTCCTCGATAAAAGGCCGCTGTGAAGAGCATGCATCTCCCCCCGCCTCGTCAGCAGCCCCTTCACAGGCAGCCCCCGGCCGTGGTAAAGACAGTGCTGGGGAGCTGGATGAGAGCCATCATGGGGCTTTTGTTAAGTGGGGCCTTAGCTCTGGGTGATAAAACCAGTGGTCACAAGGCACCTGTGTGGGAGCTAGCATGAGAACCATCTCTGTACCAGTGGGTGCTCCCCAAAAGTGAGACGAGGACTGCTCCAACAGGCTGCAAGGGGACACGCGTGATACAACAGAGGCTGCAAGGTGGCAACGTGCTTGATATGTGGACGAACTAAGTCACCTCCAGTGCCATCCACTGGCTCTGCCTTGTTTCATCATTGGAAGGCTGTGTTTTAGTAAATTGATTTGCCATGAAAATTTGAGGTCCTAATGGGGCTTCAAGTAATTTATTACAAGTACTATGATAAATATGACATGAAAAGCACTTCTGAAGTGGCTTCTAAATTGGTAGCACATATAAAGTAGAATTGATCTATGGATATTTCTTAAGGTTTATAAAGAGGCTCAGTGATTGACAGTGATTAACAGGCACTTGTCAGTATTGTAGTTAGAAGTGCAGCCATGGGAGTCAGATCCCGGCTGGAGCACATGGGTCGTGGCTGTGTGACCTTGGGCAAGTGGTTCAACTTCTTTGTTTTCGGTAAAATGAGGACAGTAGTATTCACGTAGTAGGGCAACTGAGGACTAAAGGAGATGGTAACGCCTGTGAAGGAACATAGTGCCAAGGGAATGATGCGCATAAGTGCTAACTGTTGGGATTCCTTTGTAATGGGACTGAAGGCAAAGAAGCTGAACTTCAATGTATACCTTTGATTTTGTACAAGGGACCATCGCAGGTCTCATTGAAATGTAACTGCTGAGTTTAACATCAACTACATGCTAAATGACCTGCTTCCCGGCACCAGCCTTCTGGCCCCAAAGATTCAGTGTCTGCGGGGCCATTCTTACCCACCCTCTGCTGCCATCCTCAGGCCCAGTTGTGACGACTGTACTTCCGGGGATGCCAGGCCTGACAGGAATAGATTAAACCAAGCCTGTTCAAGGCCTGTGCGGTGGTATTTTAAGGATAGTAGTGTAACCTATTTAACCTTTTTCAGCCACTTGAATCATTTAGAAAATGCATATTTGTTCCATCTGTGCAGGTATGTGATTTTTGAATGAACGATTCACTGTATCTCAAAACTAGTGTATATGAAAAATAAAGTAAGATCATTTAACTGATTGTACCGACTTCACACTAATTTGCAGGAGACGTTGCAGTCAAGATCCTAAAGGTTGTCGACCCCACACCAGAGCAGTTCCAGGCCTTTAGAAATGAGGTGGCTGTCCTGCGGTGAGTAGGTGGCCTGCAGTGGCAGGGGCGGGGACTGGGCGGGGCTGCACAGTGCAGACCTGTCTGAGGGCCTGTGGCTGGGACTGGTGGTTATGGAGTTCGCTGTGGAGTCCTGTGGCTGACACTCCTCCCTTATAAGTGAAAGGGAGTGGATGGCTTCCTTCCAGCTTATGTGGTTGTCAAGCCTTTAGAAGAGCCCCTTTTGATGAGCACACCCCTTTCCACTGCTGTAGGTGTCTGGGCACAAGATACTCAACAGCATAGGTTCTGTCTCTGGGCTTTGGGTTGAAGCAGGGAGAAAGAGGTGGTTTTCACATTTATTTCCAAGAGCTCTTTTTATAGTCAAGTTGCCTTATTCTGGACTTCAAACCTTCAGCTTTCAAATCTTTGAGTCACTGTTTAGACTTGTAAGGATAAGTTGAATCATGATGAATCCCACAGAGGAGGGGTCCTTGTGACTCCTGTGGGGAGAATCATGAGTGTATGCTGGGAAAGAGAATGCCCTTTCTAAACAAGGCCAGCAGTGCGGTGAAGCATGGTGGGCTCGTGAGCTCAGAACACCAGCTGGATTATCCGTGGTCTTGGGGGTTTGCTTTGCTAGCCACCCAGGTTGTAAGTGCGGGTGGAGTTAAGAACACACAGGATTCGTTGTCTGTGGGAAAGCGGAGTAGATCTCTCTATTCTGAAGCAAGGGAAGGTTCAGAGCCTTTTCTTGCCTTCTCCCTCCAGCAAAACACGGCACGTGAACATCCTGCTCTTCATGGGGTACATGACAAAGGACAACCTGGCGATTGTGACCCAGTGGTGTGAGGGCAGCAGCCTCTATAAACACCTGCATGTCCAAGAGACCAAGTTCCAGATGTTCCAGTTGATTGACATCGCCCGGCAGACAGCTCAGGGAATGGAGTGAGTAGATGGCCTGAGGACTACAAAGTCTGGGGTCCAGGCATCAACTTGTCCCTAAATCGGAACAAGGACTAGGAAAAGCCAAGTCTGTTAAGTGATTTCTTTGATATTTCTGCATAGCTGAAAATAAGCCTCTGTGGTGGGCTGAGAGATTGACAAACTCATGTTTCTCGCCCAAACTGAGACTGCCGCGTTGGGGCTCAGATTCAGTTTCCAGCCACTGTCTCCCAAATTCAGCCAGATACCCAGCCTTACAGCCATGGCAGTGCCCTCTGCAGGCATCAGATGTCAGAGGCATGGCCCATCCACAGGTGTGCTGGTTCCACATGAGGATTTGATCAGATGTCACTTTTTGGATAATTTGTTTTTCTTTTGGAGAATGTTTTAAAGGTCATCCTTAGCGCCTGCATTAAATCCTACTCTTTTGGGTCTCTGTGCTTGACACATTTCTTTGGGAAAGGGCTGTGTGCGTGTGTTCATTCATCCCATCCTTGGCTAGCCCAGCCAGAGCAGTGCTTCTGAAACTTTTCCTCTGAAGCGCCCAGTGTGGAGGGGCGGGAACTCCTCATACCCCCAGATGTCTGGGAGCTGGAGCTGAAGCTGAGCTTGGAAGTGCTATTTAAAATCTCACGTTCTAGCTTACATTTTAATAACTAGTCACAATTACTTTTTAGAAAAAATTTAGAGATATAATTCACATAAAATTCACTCCTTTAAAGTGTACAATTCAGTGGTTTTCAAAAGTATATTCAGAGTTATGTAACCATCACTATCTTATTTTATTTTGATACAGAAGATGAGGTCTTTTGTGTCTGGCCTCTTTCACTTAGCGTGTTTTGGAGGTTCATCCATGTCGTGGTGTGTCAGTACTTCATTCCTTTCTATGGCTGAATAGAATTCCATTGTATGGATATAGCCTGCATTTTGTTTGTTCATCAGTTGATGGACATTGGGTTGTGAGAATTAGTTTTTGAGTAAAATTGATGCTTAAAGAAGAGTTGCCCTGTTTGTGCTGTGGCCTCATCTTTACGTAAGTGACGGTGTTGGCCCCACCTGAACCAGCACAGGGCCAACCCCTGTAACTCCAGGCCTTCAGGTGGTTTATTATTTTATAGCGGTAGTTTGAAGCTGCTTTCTTTCTACCCACGCCCCTTCTCACTGTTTTTAATAGTTGTTTTCCCTTCACAGCTATTTGCATGCAAAGAACATCATCCACAGAGACATGAAATCCAACAGTATCCTTTGGTGGTGGTTTCATTTGACTGCTCAGTTCTAAATATAGGAAAACAGAAGGGAGACTTTTAAAGTTTATCTCAGCAAAAAGTGACCTTGGGAAGATTTCCACAAGAGTTGAGATACGTGTTTGGCTCATGCTTGAAATAGGCTTAGTTTTATTATGCTTTTATTACTAAATTTAACTTAAGGGGGGATGGGACTTTTTGTCCTTTGTTTTTTTCCTAGTTTGTGAAGAATGTATATTTGGTCAGAAAGTAGCTAGCTGTAAACCAAATGTTGCAAGATTTTCAAAATTACTACTTAAAATCGTCTTTCTTAAATGCATAGTAGTTTCCTTAGAGGTCACTGTTGGAATCAACCATTTCCCTTTCTAAGAGGTCTTTAATGTGTGTTTATAGAAGGGGAAGGAATTAAGGAATTTTTCACACTAAAGGGCATGAAGTGTAACAATTTTATATCTGCCTCCTTCCCTCCCCCAGCCTTTCTCTTTGAAAGGACTGTGGCATTGCAGCTGAACTTGGCTTCTTGGCCAATGAGAGGCGTGGCATTTGTGTTGAGTTGGATTATGTGCCCTATTTGGGGCACATGTCTGAGGCATGGAATACCTTTTAGTGGTGGGTTTTTGGGGATCAACACATTATGCCATGAAAGCAGACACCACAGATTTTAACGTGGTGTGAATTCCTGGGCATCAGCAGATCACAAGTCAGCCTTAAACTGCCTGACTTCTTTACCCAGAATTGAGGTGAGTTTGGTTCTGATTTTGAAGTCACTGAGCGGTCCCTGTTCTAGGGAGAAGTGTCTTACGACAGCATTTGGTGCTCAGTGAAGGTTTGCTGTTATTCACGTTTTCAGTTAGTCATGAAGGCAGAATGCAGGCACAGAGCGTCAGCAGTCAGTAGGCTGTGCTGGGCTGAGGAGACTGGAAGGCAGCCTGTGCGCTTAGAAGTCTCGAGGTTTAAGGCACTTACCCTCTGTGGGAAGGTCACACGGCGAGGGACCTGGCATCTAGATGTGTAATGGGGAGAAGCAGCAGGGGCAGAACTGCCATGTTTGTGGCTGGAGTCAAACCATCTGGCTCCCCGAGCAATCCTTGCGTGCCTCCCGGAAGAAGGGGCATTTCAAAGGCACTTTTTAAAAACTTGAGAAATCCTAGCAAATCCAGTGCAGAGAAGGCTGGGCAGGTGGGAGGTGGAGAGGTGCTGTGCCGGTAAGAACATCGGGAAGGTTTTCAAAATTAACTTGACCATTGTTTTGAAACCAGAGTCCTTAACAAGCATTGAGATATATTTCTCCATGAAGGCCTGACGGTGAAAATTGGAGATTTTGGTTTGGCGACAGTCAAGTCACGCTGGAGTGGTTCTCAGCAGGTGGAACAACCTACCGGCTCTATCCTGTGGATGGTGAGGCGAGGCTCCCACTAGCAGGGTGCAGGACACGTGGGGTGCCCTGGAGGTCTATGTGCAAACTTAAAGCCTTTCTCCACATTCCCCCAAAGTCCAGCCACCTCAGTGATGCTTTCAATGGCATCAGAGAACCTGGGGTGAATTTGGGTCTCCTGGAGGACGTTGGCGATTAAGAACCATGTTGAAGCAGAGCTTAGAGGAGTGGGGTGGTAGGAAGTGCCTGATCCCAGTGCTCGAATAAGCCAGAGCCTGAGGGTGTCGGCCCTTTAGGGAAGAGCTGCAGAGGGCAGAGGAAAGGCCAGTGGAGGGGAGCCTGGCCCCCATGTGTGTGTGGCCCCCATGGTGATGAATGCGCTTTGTCTCCAGGCCCCCGAGGTGATCCGAATGCAGGATCATAACCCGTTCAGCTTCCAGTCTGATGTCTACTCCTATGGCATTGTGTTGTATGAGCTCATGACGGGGGAGCTACCCTATTCCCACATCAACAACCGGGATCAGGTATGTGCCCTGCCGCTCAGAGTCCCCGCGCCCCGTCACTGCTTCCACTGTTTATCCGCCCCTGCCCTCAACTCGCTTCTTTCCCTCAGATCATCTTCATGGTGGGCCGAGGGTATGCGTCCCCAGACCTTAGTAAGCTGTACAAGAACTGCCCCAAAGCAATGAAGAGGCTGGTTGCCGACTGTGTGAAGAAAGTGAAGGAAGAGAGGCCTCTTTTCCCCCAGGTAAGACTTAGCTCAGGGTGTTGGCACTGATGAAATTAAAGCAGTTCTTAATGACAGAAATGAGGGAAGTGTGTTTTTTCTTTTAATAGGGAGGGGCTCGTGTTCCCCACAAGATGGTATGGGTGGGATGGGGGGGGAACAGCCTGTATCTGAACTGCTGGTAGAAAGCTGCTGCTGTGGAAACACCGAGACCCACCTGAGACCATTTTGTGGCTTTGTTTCAGATCCTGTCTTCCATTGAGCTGCTCCAACACTCTCTACCGAAAATCAACCGGAGCGCTTCTGAGCCATCCCTGCATCGGGCGGCCCACACTGAGGATATCAATGCCTGCACGCTGACCACGTCCCCAAGACTGCCTGTCTTCTAGCTGACTTTGCACCTGCACTCAGGCCATCAGGGGAGGAAGGGAAGTGAGCAGGCACCACCTTCCTGCTCCCTTTCTATGGGAACAGAGCTTGTTTTCCGAGAAGCTGCTGCTAAGGACCTCCTCGACTACTCACAGGGCCTTAACTTCAAGTTGCCTTCTTTTCTACCCTTTCTGGCCCTGGAGAAGGAAGCCATTCGCAATGCTGGTTTGTCCTGCTCCCTCCCTGCATCCCCCATGCTCATGAGCTGAGCCTTCTCAAGATGCACGACTGGCGGCTGGTGGCAATACGCAATCTGGGGCCCCATCTGTTGGCTAAAGGAGTATTTTTAGGGCAAAAAAAAAAAAGCACTCAGAGGGGAAATGAAGGTAGCAGGCAAACCAGCCCAGATGGCGTGACACATGGATTTTGAATATCAGCTCCTATAAGGATTGCTTATCACAGGAAAGACTTTTCTTCAGAGATAGTGGTGTGGCGCCAAACAGGTAGTTTTGCACATAATGCACCAAACAGCCCAGGACTGTCGAGACCCGGCCGCCTGAAGGAGTCTGCTTTGGTACTATGGAACTTGAGTTTGGGGACACGTCCTTTTCTGGGAGGTCTCCAGGCATTTGGGATGGTTTCCAGAAGAGGCGCTTGGCCTGCCCCCCCCAGTCTCCCCCCTCTCAGGGAGCAGTCTTCCATCATGCTGAATTTTGTCTTCCAGGAGCTGCCCCCATGGGGCGGGGCCACGGGCCAGCCTCGTCTCAACAGTCACATCATGTGGATGCAAGGAAGCCAGTAATACAGGTTTTCTTGATGATTTGGGTTTTAATTTTGTTTTTATTGCGCCTGACAAAATACAGTTACCCGATGGTTCAATTATGTTATTTTAATAAAATAAATTAAATGTAGGCTTAATGCTGTTTCTTCCTTTTAGAGTAATATTGAGCTCACAGCTTGAACTCTCTTTGTTCACCCTCTCTGGAGCAGGACTCAAGAAGCAGGAAATGGGCCTAGAACCTGGGAGTGAATTTAATTCTGCCCTGTCCTACGCTCTTTGTCACCTTCCACTAAAGACAATAAAAATTATGCAAAAAGCACTCTAAACTCAGAACTCAGGTAAGAATAGACCTTTTTCTACCCACACTTTAATGCATTTTACAAAATATTTGGTATCTATAGCTGTTTATAAAAATAGATAATTCAGGCTTAGTGAGTTCTGATTCACAAGATTATGCTCCTTCAATTAAAATCACAACTGATGACAGAGGACTCATACTCTGTTCTCTTCAGGACCACTGCAGGGTCCATTAAATGTTTACAAAATTTCAAATCAAAGCCAGGCTTTACAGGTAATACTAGATGGCTCGGGCAGGAGCCAAACACAAGAGCACATGTGCACCAATGTCTCAGTAACACTGCCCTGGCGCCCGTGCCCACAGGGGAGAACAGGGGACATGTTCCTGCAGGCATGTGTGCAAGGTTCCCTCGTATCGTGGCCCCAACACCAACCAGAAACGAGGGGCCATACCTCTGCTTTGCCACCTGTACTTCCTGCTACTTCATGAGCCCCCCTTACAGGGAAGGTGCTTTACAGGTTCCTTTGCTTACTGAATATATAGCAAGACTCTTGCTTTGATCTGGGACACTGAAGAGTCCTAAATCGACTCTTATGCTAAGTGTGCAGTGCCCACTTTATCCTGGAAAAGCCCTATACAGATCAAGTTTTGACCACACACTAGTTAAGGACACTAGAGAAATTCACTATAGAGGAATCTTTTTAGGGGTGAAGAATCCTTTGGTAAGAAAAAAATCTGCTTTAGGTACAACAGCAAGCTATTTCTAAGGAGTTAAAAGCTCACAAAGGACAAGAGCCAGGTAGGTTTTAAAAGCAAGCAATCAAAACAGTCTAGTCTGGCTGGTTAGTTGGTCCCCCTGAGGAGCTTGAGGTGCAACTAAGATATCAGCTATAAAAGTAGTGACTCCATATACTTGTTATTTTATATCTTTCACTCTTCTCATGGCTGTAATAATGGAGAATGCATGAGACCACGGTTACATACAACCCCACTCAAATCCAAGCACACGTCACTTGTGCTGCAGTAAAGGAAGCTCTGCACACCTGGCTGGGGCAGGCTCAGCCGGCAGAGCCCACAATGCGGGGCCGACCACCTGTTCTTCAGGGTTCTGAGGACTCCACGCCCGACAGGTGCATGAAGAGGTCCCCAAGCTCCGTCATGTCGACATCTTCAGTGCTGGGGATGTGCTGGCTTTCTCGGTTCTCGATGAAATCCCAGAGCCGCACTGAATTAAAGAACTGCAAAAACAGCAGGCAAGCATGCCTGGTTATTATAAAGGGCAACATTAAGGCGCGGGAGCTTTTTTCCTTTTGCCTATCCCAGCCCTGGCTGCCAGTGGTTAGAGGAAGGGCCAGGAGCAGTGTCTGGAAACGCCCATGGAGAGTGTGCCTGACTAGAGACGGCCGAGTCCTTACCCTCACGGTGCCTTCAGAACTGAGCTGCTTCCGAGGTTTTTCAGGCTCTGCGAGCCGCCCATCAGGGTAAGCGTGGCGGTAAAGACATTTGCTTCCAAACGGGCAGGTCCCCTTGCCTTGCTCAAAGTATTTACAAGCTTTTTTCCTGAAAAGCAGAAAGAAAAATATCAAGGTGGTGGGAGAATCTAGGGTCCAGATGAACCACTAGCTTCCTCCATCCTGCCTCCGAGGCCAGAGCCAGGGATGGACACTGATTTCCAAGCGGGATAATAATCCCACTGTGACATGTGGCTTCACACAGAATCTAACCTGCGTGGGGACTTTTGAGCCCACAATGCTCCAAAAGGGAACCTTAGGCTTGATTTCTCCTCTGCGCCAGCTGTCATGGGCTCCCCGGTTCTGAAGTTGGACTACTGGCCTCAGTTCCGAGTCCCCAACAGGAGCTCCGCCCAGGGAGGTTTCCCTCCCTCCTGGGCAGCAGTGATGTCAAGGTGACCCCAGGAAGCCCGACTGAGGAGTCACAGGGAAAGTAGTGAATTGAGCAGCTGCCTAAAGTTACAGGTCTCACTCCAATTTTCCTTGGTCTCCTCCCTCGAGCAGGGGTACTTAACTACAGACCAGTGTGTTTAAATCAGAAAGTAAAACATAGGTCTACAAAATACAAGTATCAAAAAGTTTAAAAATTCCCCTTATCTTTGAATTATATCCACAGACCTCTACTTTAAGAACCCCTGCTCCTGAGGAAAATCACAACCTAATAGAGAATGCCCATTTCTTCTTGCTCCAATGAAATTTTCATAAATGATCCCAAGCTGAAGAGATGCCCCCAAACCCAGAGGGCCACCTGGGAGTGTTCAGGAAGGGAAGGTGCAGAAAGCAAGCAAATCACAGCAGAAAGGAGGGCTGCTGCCAGGGGCAGCTGGGGTATGTGACGGGGGCAGGTGACAAGGACGCGGAACTCCCTGATTCCAGTGTTTCTCAGACCAGTGCTGAAGGTCTCTGAGACCTCACCTCAGAGCAGCGCAAAGAAAAGGTCCGACTGTCCAGAGTGAAGGAGCACCTGGCCGGCCCGGGTGCTACTCCCACCAGGTTTGGTGCCAGCACAGGCGGCTGGGGAGGAGTCAAGCAGAGGTGTGTGGACCAGACACCACCCAGGACCCTCTTTCCCCCGAGGTTCTGAGCAGATCTTCAAATGACTGCTCAAGTGGTGAGCTCTCACCACGGTCTGCTGGACATCGGCTTTAATAAACTCATCAGGTTGAAAACATTATTCTCTAGTCTACACCCCCAAAATGATTGTTCTTTTTCTTCCTCTAGCCTTATCTGGTCACCAAAGACAAAAGCCTCCAGTTCACACCCCCTTTGTTCTCAGCTCTCACATCCAACTGTCTTCTGCTGACAGCACCTCCCCAATCAAGCTGTCCTTTCAGCTCCCACACTGTTGAAGCCACTGGGGGTGCCATCCTGTGCTGCCTGCCTGTCAGACATTTAACTGGACCCCACCCACCAGAGGAGCTTCTCAAAACTGCAGTCACCTGTTTTGCACCCTTAGACTTCAGTCCAGTCCATCTGCCCGTGGTGGTAGGTGCTACCACATCCTACCTGTTTCAGCCCCCCTGACCACTCCCACTGCTCCCCAAACATGAAATTTGTACTGTTCTGCACCCTTGCCTTTCTATTCATCCACTTCCAACCTTTAACACCCAGGGAGAGGCTTTCCCTGACGCTCTCACCCAGGTGGATCCAAATGCTTTCTCTGTTGTAACATCGGGCTTGGGCCTCTGATGAAGAATTTGTCACCAGAAAACGTTATTGCCCTTTTGTAATTTCCCATGAAATTGTCTTACTAATGTCTACTCTATAGCCCCCACTGGTGCTTAGAAGGTGCCTGGTCCATAGACGGTGCTCAGTAAGTATTTGTGGAATGCATAAAAACAGTCACCAATGGAAACTAAGGCCAGGAAAGACCCAAACAACAACGCGAATTTTCAGGCGGCTCCAGCAGAGCTCCTTCCTACAGGCTGGACCCCTCTGCCTTGCCACGCCTGCCCTCTGGTGGACACAGGTTAACACCACACAAGGAAAAAATGGTAAAACAGGAAAATACCAAGCCTTTAATACGTGATAAGCAACTTAAAGGAACCACTAAAAAAGGTAACATACAGTTCTGTTTTTAGTAAGCTTCTACCAGACCTGTCTCTCCTGCAGATAATTAGAAACATAAATATTTTTAAAAGACACTGGAGAATGAACAGCAACAGGAAGATTCTTCAAAAGATTAGACACCTGGAAGAATGGAAAGGCAAGAGGTGAGCTATCTTAGGAAAAAAAGCTTTTAGTCTAAAGCAGGTCAAAGTCGGGTGTCTGCGCAGGGTGGCTAAAACTGCAGTGGAAATATCCAGTCTTCCTAGCCTGAAGAACCAAAAGACAGAGTTGGAGGAAATCAGTCACTGGAAAAAGCAGTACGACAGAGAAAAGGGCCTGAGAGAGTACTCCAAACACTGTGCATTAACTCTGCCCAAATCTCTCACCCCCACTTCAATGCCCCAGGATAAAAGAACCGAACTGATATTTGAACTGCGGCCCAAGAGTTTGAGTCTAAATGATTTACTATTAAGTTCAAGATGACAAAGATTTCAAAACAGCTACTATAAATGTATTCAAGGTGATGAAAAGAGAGGGGGAAAAATGAACAGAATACAAGACCTGTGGGACAATATTAAAACATCTATCACATGTACTTCACTACAATCAAAATTACCAGTGAATTCTATCTAATCAGAACCTGTAAGGGGTAGTAATAAGCTCCTAGACATTGGTTTTGGCAATAATCTTTGGATTTAACACCAAAAGCAAACGCAACAAAAGCAAAAATAAAGCAGTAGGATTATCTTAAACTAAAAGTTTCTGTACAGCAAAGGAAACCATCAACAAAATGAAAAGGCAACCTACTGAAAGGGAGAAAATATGTGCAAACTATCTGATAAGGGCTTAATATCCAAAATATATGAAGAACTCATACTTTAATAGCAACAATAACAACAATTCATTTTAAAACGGGCAGAGGAGCTGAATAGACATTTTCCCAAAGAAATACAAATGGCCAACAGGTGCCTGGAAAGGTGATCAACATCACCGATCAGGGAGCAAATCAAAATCACAATGAGATGCCACCTCACACCTGTTAGACAAGGTATTGTCACTCCCTTGTTCACTGCAGCATTAGTCACAATAGCCAACTATGGCAATAACCTAAGTGTCAGTCAGCAGATAAATGGATAAAGCAGGTGTGGTGTGTATGTATACAACGTGACATTATTCAGCCTGGAGAAGGAGGAAATCTTGTCACTTTGTGGTACCGTACAGTCTTTGTTTTACTCTGTCTGGCTTGGGCACTATGCTAAGTGGAATAAGCCAGACAGAGACAGACACATACTGTATGGTATCACTTATATGTGGAATCTTAAAAAAAAGGTCAAACTCATAGGAACATAGCAGAAAAGCAGATGCCAGAGGCTGGGGGCGTGGGGGAAACAGGGAGCAGTTGGTCAAAGGCCTGATCATAGTGGAACAACATTTGCAAAGGGCCAGAAAAGAAACTATTAAACTAGAATTCTATTAATTGAAAGAGGAGGCAAAGACGGAATAGGTCTGATCAGATCAATATATTCAATGAAAATATCCTTTAAGAATGAAAAGAAAAGCTATTTCTGATAAATAGAATTAATCACTAGCAGATCAACAAAATGTTAAAGGCAGTTCTTGAGACTGAAGGGAAATTACACCATTTGGAAGGAATTATGTATCAAAGAAAGGGCACTGGAAATAGTAAATATCTAAGTAAATATAAACAACTTTTTTTCCTCTTTAAAAAATATACAAGCTTTTAAAAGCAAAAAGTCCTATTACCTTGCACGGTTCTAATGTATGTAAAATATTACATAACAGTAAAGTTGCAGGGTATAAAATCAATATACAAATATCAGTTGTCTTTCTATACACTAAAAATGAACTATCAGAAAGAGAAATTAAAATAATCTCATTTACAATTATATCAAAAATAAAATACCTAGGAATCAATTTAGTCAAGGAGGTAAAAGACCTATACTTGAAAAATTATAGGACGCTGATGAAATAAATCAAAGACACAACTAAATGGAAAGATACCATGTGCTCACGGATTAGAACAATATTGTTAAAATGTCCATGTTACCCAAAGCAATCTACAGAGTCAATGCAATCCCTATCAAAATAGAAAAAAACAACCCTAAAACTTGTGTGGAACCACAAAAGACCCCAAATAGTCAAAGCAATCTTGAGACAGAAGAACAAAGTTGGAGGCATCACACTTCCTGATTTTAAACTGTACTACAAAGCTCATCAAACAGTCCAGTACCAGCATAAAAATAGACAACACAGATCAATGGAACAGAACCAAGAAATAAACCCACATTGATCTATATGGTAAATCTGTGACAAAGGAGCCAAGAATACACAATGGAGAAAGAACAGTCTCCTGAATAAATGGTGTAGATACATGCAAAACTGGACAGATACATGCAGAAGAATGAAACTGACCACTTTCTTACACCATATACAAAAATCAACTCAAAATGGATTAAAGACTTGAACGTGAGACCCGAAACCATAAAACACAGCGAGGTAATAAGCTTTTAACTATGAGATGAACCAGGTCTGAGGATATAATGCAAAACATGGTGATTATAGTTGATAACAGTATCACATAATTGATATTTGCTATCAGAGAACTGAAATGTTCTCACCAAAAAAAAAGCGACATGAGGCAACGCTGTTAGTGCACTAGACGAAAGGCATCCGTGCACAGCGCACATCCCGTCATCCTCATGTGCACTCTCAGCATCTTACGGTTTGTCAGTTATAGCTCAATAAAGCTGAAATTTTAAAAAATTACATTATGCTGTATACGTATGTAAATATAATGTATATGTATAAAAGATGGTAATGAGGTAATTGCCTATTATATAAGACAGTAGGAATATGAATTCTGACTGTGGAAAAATTAAGAGTGTATTGTAGCTCTAAGAAAAAAACATGAAAAAGAAGAAGCTAAAAAAGAAAACTAAGTTAAAATGGAATTCTAAAAAATATTAGAATAACCAACAGACAGAAACAGCACAGGTATCCAAAATGGTAAACAGGCAGCGTTTGCTTTGCACAGTTCTGATCTGCATACTTTCAGTTACCATGTGCTATGGTTTGAATGTCTAGCCCCCTAAAATTCATGTTGAAATCCTAATGCCTGACATGGGAAGGTTAGGAAGTGGGGCCTTTAGAAGGTGATTAAGTCAAGTGTGGAGTCCTCAAGAATGGGAGGTTCTTATAGAAGAGACCCCTTCCACACATGGGGACAGCGAGAAGGCACCAGCTCTGAAGCAGGAAGTGGGTCCTCACCGTTCTGTGTTGCCCCTTGTTTCCCAGTGATAAACGCACAAGATATTTTACAAAAATGGATAATTAAAAGGAAAACTGGTCCACAAAGATGGAAGTGCAGCAAATACATGGGAAGTGGTGATGCTGGAAGTGAAATCTGAATCCTCACCTCTCCACTCTCACACCCACACCGGATTCCATGAGCAATTCTTCTCAACAGATCCCGCATCCAGCCACTTCTCAGCACCTCCACACCTCCTACCCTGCTCCAAGCCACTGTCGTATCTTGCCTCGATTATTGCAATAGCCTAACTGGTCTCCCTATTTCCAGCTTTGCCTCCTCTTTCAATATATTCTCAGTGCATCAGCCAGAGTGATCCTGTCACAGTATCAATGGGTTTCCGTCACTCCTCCAATCACCTGCCCATCTCATCCAGAATAAAAAGGCTCGTCCGTCCAATGACCTACAAAGTCCTACAATTGGCCCCCACCCCACCCGTCGCCCGGCCGTGTCTCGTGTTCTCCCCGTTTGCTCCTCTCGTCCAGCCATTCCCTGCTGTTCTTTGAACAAGGCAGACTGGCTTCAGCCTGTCTTTGCAATGACCATTCCCTCCATCTACAATGTTCTCACAGCAGCATGGCTCACTGCCTCACCTGCTCTAGGTCTTTGCTCAAATGTCACCCCACTGAAGCATTCTGTGATCTTCCACACTAAAATTATAATCCTTGTACTTCCTGTCCCCATTGCTGGGTATATTTCACTCCTTACCTCTGACCACCATCTAATGTATAATATTTTCCTCATTCATCTTTTTTGTTTCTTCTTATTTTCTTTCCTTCACTAGAATGTAACCTGTGTGAGGACTGGAATTTTTGTCAGATTTCTTTTCATGCTGTATCCCCAGCAACTAGAAAATGCCTATCATACGGATCTGCAATTGACGTCTGTTGAATGAATGATTGCAGAGGACAAGTCGACCTCAGCACTAGACACAGGATTTCTACGGGATACTGCTTAGCTTAAACACTAAGTAAGTCCACTGCATCACGGCTTTGCTCATCTCTGCATCTCCACAGCCCAGCGTGATGTCTGAGAGGAGACGCTGAGTGGCCTCAGGCCCCCAAGACCACATTCTTGGGAGAGAAGGGGAGGCTCTACAGGTGACGGCAAAAACAGAAACAAGAGCCCCGGCAGGCGCCAGGATGACGCCTGGACTCCCAGCACTTACCCCATTCCCTGTTTGAAAGCTTCAATCAGCTCGTTCTTTTTATTCTGATCTTCTACCCAATATACACTTGGAATTACAAACTCTGAAATCACACGGCATTCTGGACAAGACCTGAAATAAGAATCAGGTTAGTATGAAAGAGAATAAGTTACAAATCCTGTGCGTACTCCACCACTAAACCTCTTGCTCAAATGCGTGGACCACTCCAAGTGTTTCCTGACCAAACCTTATTTACTGTTAAAAACATGTTTTTCTCAACAATAAAAAGACCACCCAGTGTTAAAATGGGCAAAGAATTTGAGTAGGCATTTCTCCGAAATGGCCAAAAAGCAGAGAAAAAGTTGCATAATATCATTAGTTATCAGGGAAATGCAAGTCAAAACCACAAATAAGATACCACTTCACATCTACTAGAATGTCTTTATTAATCAGAAATAAAGACAATAAAAAGTGTTGACGAGGATATGGAGAAATTGGAATCCTCATACACTGCTGGTGGGGATGTACAATGGGTCAGCCACTCTGGAAAACAGTCTGGCAGTTTCTGAAAATGTAAACATATGTAACCATATGACCCAAAAACTCCCTAGCTATCTACCCAAGAGAAATGAAAACATGTCCACACAACAACTTGTACGTGCATATTCATAGCAGTATTATTCATAATAACCAAAAGGTGGAAACCCAAATGTCCGTCAAATGATAACAGAGAAACACAATGTGGATATCCATACAATGCACTATCACATGGCCATAAAAAGAAAGCAGTGGTACATGCCACAACATGGGTGAACTTTGAAAACATCATGCTAAGTGAAAGAGTTAGCCAGATACAAAACAGCCAAATATCGGAGGATTCTATTTATATGAAATGGCTAAGAATAGGCAAATCCATAGGCCAGAAAGTAAATTAGTGGTTGTCAGGAGCTGGAAGGAGGGAGGAACGGGCAGTGACTGAAAATGGAGGTTTCTTTCTGAGTGATGAAAATGTTCTAAAAGTAGGTTGTAGTGATGATTGACAACTCCATGAATATACTAAAAACCACTGAACTGTATGCTTTTATCTCAATAAAGCTGTTATTTTACCACACAAATGTGTGACTTTGGGCAAGTTACTTGGGCTCGCCATGCCTCAGTTTTCTCATCTGTAAAATGAGGATGACGGTCGTAGGTCTCTGAGAGAATTATAAGTTAATGTGTGTAAGGAGTTTCTAAAACAGTGACATGCAGTAACTTCTCAGTATGACTTAGCTCTCCTCCCCCGACCCTGTGCCACTGTATAATGTAAGAATAATTGACATATATGTCAACTGTATTGCAAAAAAGCTGGGAAAAAACCAACAACCCTGTGTTGGCTCCATAGAGTAGACCCTGCGTATGAGACATTATGTGAAATGTTTTATATGCTTTATTTCATTTAATCCTCAAGTAACTCTATTTTACAGATGGAAAACAAAGAAGCTTAAAAAGGTCACCTGCCAATTGGCCTAAGGGCAGAGCGCGGAGTCAAACAGGCCAGTGCCATTAATACCTCATCACACAGACACCCCTGCTGAGTGTCCCCCCCCCCCCCAACACCTTGAAAGCTCGGCAGAACTGTTACCCTTACTTCAAAGGAAAAGGCACTTGGGCTCAGGAAGGGGGATGATGGGCCCAAGCTCACTGGCCCAAGGGCCAGGACTCAGCAGTTAGCCTCTGCACTGAAACCTCTAGAAGACAGGAGGGCGTAAGAGTGCGTGGAAGAAGGTCCCCAGCCAAACCTTCTCCCTGCTGCCACAGCTGAGACTCAGGCTGTACTTACTTAATGATTGGGTTCTCAAACTGCTTGGCACACCTCCATTGCCGGATACAGGACAAGCAGTATGTGTGATTGCAGTTGGAGAGAATGCCGAACCTCCTCTCAGACGCAGATGCCTTCTCGAGGATCACTTCCATGCAGATACTGCACACTTTGTCCTGACTGGCCTGGAAGGCAAAGGCCTTCTCCATCTCGTGTTCGAATGTCGACATGCACATCTGCAGGAGGGATAGGAGGGAACCCTTAGGTCCTGGGCTGCCGGGAGCAGCTGCCAGCCACACTGCCACCACCAGGGTCAGGAAGGAACACGGACCGTGGCTCCTTAGGCGAGGCCCAGCAATCCATGGAGTCAGGACACAAAACGCTCTCGGACCACAGACAGGACTTCAAACCATCACTGGCCCAGCCCCCTGCTTCACCTCCAGCTGAGAGCTGAGACCACAGAGGTCCCACAGGTTAGAGGACTGCTGTGGGATCACAGAGTTCCCAAGGACTGGGTGGGAAGGACCCTGGTCTCCTGCTTCCTCTGGCACCAGCTTTCCCGGCTCTGAACCACAGTGATAACAGAAATGCCAAACAGTCCTTAACTTGAAACGTCAGTCTGGTAGTCGAGTCAGAGGTAAGCAGCGTACTTCTCAAGAGAACAAATTATTGAATGAATTCATTTATTCAGGAAGCAGGTGCTGAATACCTTCCATGTACAGTGCTGTGTATCAGTCACTGGAGTCAGTGAAAAGAGTCCGAAGCCCTAGGTCCTGCCCTTGGGAGCTCACGCTGGACACAGATAGGAGACAGAACAAGCCCGCACAACACCTCTACACACCTGGGTGGAGAGGAAAGCTCCCGACTCTGTGATCTGGTCTCCTGGAATTCTCCAGAACTTAGCCTGGCTGGATCACAGCCACAGTGATATGTAAACCTAGAGAGGGAGGGTGGATGTATCTCTGTCTCTCTGTCTCTCTGTCTCTCTCTCTCACACACACACACACACACACACACACACACACACACACAGTGCTCCTGAGGTAGGTTTATTCTCTGAACTTTGCATAGCTTTCTGTTTCTGATACCTGTTCCTTTTTTATTTACTCTACATAATCAAGAATTGGCAAAATGACAACAGGAAAAAGGCTTGAAAATACCGTATAAAAATGCCAGGTACATAAAGCGGGTATTATTGGCAGAAAGATGCTTGCAGAAATACCAACAATTTTGTCACTTAGTGCACTTCAACTTTCTTAAACGAGTTTATACAAAGGCTTACAACTTTACCTTCTCATGAGCTTTCCTCTGCTCTGGGTCGAAGGGGTGCAGGACTCGTAACCGACAGATTTCACACACTTCTCCATGCAGGTAGAGACAAGTGTCCCCAAATCGGCACTCCCCAGCGGCTGCATAGGGGCAGAGTGGCTCCTCGCTGCTGTAGGAGCTGCTAGCTTCTGAGTCATCAAGGCCACTCCTGATTGCATCTAGGTAGGAATGTGGCTTCATCTCTGGATTGCTCTGGGGTTCACTGCCACCTCCTGGATTACTCAGCACACTTGGGTAAGACTTTTCTTCAGCCATACCAGAGAGATCTTAATACAAACCACATAACACAAATAAAAATTGGCCCAACCATCCTGGTAAGCAGTTAGTCAAAACCTAACAAATTAAGCAACTCTGACCTCGTGAATTCCACTCTTGGGAACATATAGGAAAAAACAGGCCAAGAGGGAAAAATAAAAGGGATAGTATAAAACGTTCCTAGTGACATTACTTACGATAATTTAAAAAACCCATAATTGGCAACATAGGGAAATAGCAAAACAGACTATGATATATTTATACAAAAGAGCACTAAAGTCGCTATTTAAAAATGGCAAAATCAACACGTGGACCAGTTAACACTAATATATATAAACACAGACACACACATACGTGTGTGTGTGTGTGAAAAGCAATTTAGAATGAGGTCAATAGAATATAGTGGTTGACTTTACACAAGTAAAGTTACTTATCATTTTAAAGTGAACTAGAATGAAAATCTGGAGCAAGTCTCTGGGTCCTGAGGTCAAGGTTAAATTGCCCGATGGGCCCTCTTCTCACACCTGGAGCCTTCCCCTTCCCATCACACATACTTCCGGCTTTTTTAGAGGGGACACGTTTGACTGGATTGATTACTTGTTTGCTTAGGATGGAATCTGCCTATCTTATGCTGCACAATTCTGAGAACTAGAAATCCCTTCACAGGCTGAGGACTAGCCAATAAAAACATTGACGATTTGTAGCCTTCTTCCTCCCCAAACACTTCTCCAGGGTACAGACCACTCCTTAAACCCCAACATGGTATTCTGTTACCAAAGGTGCAACCTAAAATGCCTAGCATAGGAACTAAGACTATGAAACGACCTAGAAGTCAAACAGTGATATATGCTCTTTATCCACAAATACGTAACTTTGTAGTAACAGCTTGGTGCTTCTCAGAACTGGGCAACCACACTGTGCAGAGGGCAGTTACATGCTGACAAAAAGGTCCCTGTTTATATGTTGCCAAGGCTGGGGTTCAGCCCAGCCTTGGGTACAAAGCTGAATGTATCATCCGAACATTGTAGCCAAATGAAGTCTACTCTCAGGGCAGATCCAGTGTCTCTACATTCGAACACCTTGGAGGGACATTAGGTTGGCAGTATTCGTGACAAGAGAAGGCCAGAAAGGAACATCAAGAACAAGCAAGACTGCTTTTCAAACAGAGGTAACAAAAGGATTCTGCTTACTCACTTCGGTCTCTAAGTACCAATGTTCTCTTTTCACGTTTCCCAGGCTCATGTAAGTTAGTTTTCACAATAGATGCAGTGAGGTCGGAAGGGGGCTGAGGACTGTGGAAACCTGGGGAGGGCACCCCGTGGGGCACGGTGCCCACAGCACCACCAGCTGCAGCAGAGGGCCTTGTGTGGTCATATCTAAACAAAACACACAGCAGACGCTTTATGGGCACATACAGTCACATGCCTCCCACCCTGCCCAGAGTGAATGTCCTTCCTTCTGCTCCACTTGGGGAGCTGGAGAATGAAACAATCTTTTCCTGTATTTTAATTGATAAAAGGCTTATCAACTCCCTGGCAATTCAGGATGAGTGGTACCTTGCTGTCTATCACCTACCCTTACGTGTCCTTGTAGAACTCGAGTGGGACAGACATACTGCCCCAGACCACAAAAAAAGACCCTGAAAATTCTAGACAGATGTTGATCTGAAATCTTCTGACACCCAATCCAGTGTTCTTTTGGGCAGGCGTCTCCACAGTGTTCACGATGGACAATGTAACAGCTGGAGACCAGCCTTCCCTGGGCTGTCTCTCTGGGCATCCACTGGCAGGGGGAGGGCAGGCTGGCCAACTTCCGTCATCCCCCAACTAGCCAGAGGAGGCACTGGAAGGAGCTTTGCAGTCCAGGAAGGAACAAAGCAGCGCTTTACTACAAAAGGACAACAACAGGTTTCTGGAATATTTTTAGAAGCTACAAAAGTTGCATACAGATGTGAATGGAAAAAAGACTCCCTATGCACATAAATTACTACAGGGTTACAGCAAAAAATTGGAAGCCACTTAAATATCCAATATAGGAATACTTAATGATGGTCTATTAACATCATGAAACGTTATAAAATTACAATTAGGAGATAAAGTAGCAGCACAGGAAAAAGCTTATGACATGTTACGTGGGGAAAAAAGCAAGATACAAAAATCTTACGTATACTATAAGTGCAATTTTACAACCAGAGACTCATAAGAATAAAGCCTGAAAAGTGATTTCGAAAAATCAAAATTTGCGGGTACTGAAAGTGAGGTTTCAAAATTATTTGCCATACTTTTTGTAACGTTATATTACTTAAATTAAAATTTTCCCCTCATCAAGACCCATGCTCCAAAGGAAGGATCTCAATCTCCAATAGTATTTAACTCAATGTAACAGTTGGGGGCAGTTGTGGGGTTCTTACCTGCAACGAGTTCCATAGGCACAATAGCCCTTCTGATAGTATTTGCAGATGGTGGATGGCTTGCTGTTTGCCAAGTCATGTGAGAAGAGGCACTGGTTTCCTTCCCGACACACACCATGCATGAAATACCTGAAGAGACAAACAGAGGCATAAAACTTTTAGAAGTACACTTTGCTTAATAAAATCACCATAATTTTGAACCTAGCATACAAATGTCTATTATGCACATATTACGTATCAAGGCTCTATTAGGCACGGGGATTTACATTATTTCCTTGATTCTAAGTGACTTTAGAAGTACAACTAATTCAATGACAGATTTTCCAGAAAAAATATGATCCTATAAATTTCTATTTTAAGATATATCTTCTTGATTTGAGATATGTTACATATGTAAAATGTGAGCCTCATAACTAAGAATACATTCTCTGAAAAATTGCTCTCTCATGGAGCTTACAGAGTATGCTCGTAATGGAGTCGAAAAGACCTGAGCCCAAGATCCAGCCCTGCCACGTATGAGCAAGTCAAAACCAACTTCCCTGGTCCTTGCTACCTTTATCTATAAAGTGAAAATTACACTACCTACTTTCCTGCGTTGTGGTGAGGATCAAATTAGATAGTGTAGCACCAAAAGACATATATAATAATGTTCCACTGAGCTGTTCAATTCTGGCCCTGACGGAATAACTGGGAGGCCTTCTCCTTCTGTCCAGCGCAAGCAGGGAGACCTGGTGGAATACTCAGAACAAACAGTAAAGAGGCACAGGCATGCCTTAGTATTAAGGGTAAACAAGTCCTAAAGTAACAAGTATTTTAGGTATACCCTAATAAAGCTTAAAAACAAGAAAAGAATCAATCTGATAGGAAATAACTTACTGTCAGCAAAAGCACACTTTAATGCTCTTTGAAAGAAGACAACAAAATCCAAAAGCTCAAAAGCACAATTTTTGGCATCCAATCAAAAATTACTAGACATGGTAAGAAGCAGGCAAATATGCTTTCTCCACAACCAGGAGAAAAATTGGTCAAGAACAGAAATAACAGATATGGAAGCAGCAGACAAGTACTTTAAAAACAGCTATTATAAACATGTTCAATATGCTGAAGGATTTAAAGGAAAACATGAATATAGAGAGAAATGGAGGATATAAAAAGAGCCAAATGGAACTTCTAGAAATGAAAACTACAGTATCTAAAATGAAAATTATACTGTATGAACTTAACAGTATATTAGACACTACAAAAAGAAATCTCAGAAAACTTGAAGATGGCAACAGAAACGATCCAAACTGGAGCACAGAGAAGATGAAAGAAAGAAAGAGAAGAGATTTTTGCTTCTAGCTATGAAGGAGTATATAACTTGCCCTACAATGTAAAAAGCTAGAAAACAGACCAAAATTTATGAAACAGCTGTTTTTCAGACACGGACAAAGGCAACATAGGACTGGTCCTTGAGAGAAGGGAAACAAAGGAGGCGAGTCCCACGTTCAGCTTGGCCTCCTGCCTGCAGGCATATTATGGACCTTGGTGCAGAGAAGGGAACCCCAAGTAGAGCACAGTAGTTGAGTTGAAGACACAGAGATTGGAGTTCAAGGAGGCTAATGGAAGCTTTTTGAAGAGCTTGTAAATAGAATTATACATACACGATTAATTGACTTCTGATACAGGTGTCAAGGTAATTCAATGGGGGAAAGAACAGTCTTTTTCAACAAATCTACTGGCAGGATCGCGTGTTGCCTGCCCTTCATGGCCCTGGTGGCTGTGTCACGTCTTCTCTCCTGCTGTGATCTGCAGGAAACCTAGAAATGGACTCATTTGGCCGTGAACTTCGCCCTTGGAGGAGTGGGCTTCACTGGATCCTTAAGAGAAGGAACTCTTATAGGCCTGTGATCCAGGAAACCTTGGGAACCTGGCCTCAACTGGGGGGGGGGGGGGGGGAGGGAAGATCATGACAATGGAAATCAGTACAAAAACCAGAAAGAGAAAACTAAGAAGTCATATGGGAGACAGATTATGTGAGAGGAAAGTGGGTAGTCGATGTGAAGAAAACTTCAGCCTTAATTCCAAATCTCAATCTGAACAAGAAAACTTTTTGGAGTAAAACCATGGGAATACAGTATGCATGGAAATGTCTTTCTGCATAATTCGTCCCATAATATGTACATCAGATGTCAAACTGGACACAAGCCATACGAGTATGTGAATTATGGACAGAAGCCATAGAAATGTAACGTACGTGGGAGAGCCTTCAGTCATCCTGTGTTTTGAAAAACATTAAAGGAAACACGATAAGAAAACCTATAAATATAAGGAATGTGGGAAAACTTTTAATTCTTCAAATGGGCACAAGAGGTCTTTTAGGGGGATGTCCTAATATTTAATTGTGATGGTTGTACAACTCTAAATTTACAAAAAATCTTTTGAGTTGTGAATGGGTGAATTTTATGGTATGTATATTATACTTCAATAAAGCTGTTAAAAAAAGAAAATTACAACAGAAGGGAGCTGTACTAGGTTAGTAGATATTATGTAAGGTACACAGTAACCAACTGTAATATTTAGTCCTGGATTAGATTCTGGTTTGGACAAACCAGATGCAAAAGACATTTTTGGAACAAATTGGAAAATCTGAATATAGACTATGTATTAGATAAAATGAAAATTTACTGACATGGAAAGTTGAAGATTAACTTAAAAAAAACAGGTTATAAAACAGTATATACAGTAAAATGGAGCAGCTGCTATGGAAAACAATACAGCAGTTCCTTAAAAAATTAAAAATAGAATTACCATACAATCCAGCAATTTCACTTTTGGGCACATGCACAAAAGAACTGAAAACAAGAATGCAAGTATTTGTACATCCATGTTCATAGCAGCATTATTCACAGTAGCCAAAAGGTGGAAAACAACCCAAGTGTCCATGAACGGATGAATGAATAGACAAAATGTGGTCTATCCATACAATGAAATATTATTTCTCCTTGAAAAGGAAGGACATTCTGACACCTGTTACAACATGGATGAACCTTCAGGATATTATACTATGTGAAATAAGCCAGTCACAAAAAGACAAATACTGTATTATATGAGGTCCCTAAAGTAGTGAAATCATAGAGACAGAAAGTAGGATGGTGGTTGTCCGGGGACAGTGGGAGGGGGAGCGGGGAGTTAATGTTCCCATTTTTTAATGGGAACAGTTTCAGTTTGGGAAGATGAAAGGGTTCTGTAGATGGGATGGTGGTGATGGCTGCACAGTGGATGTGCTTAATGCCACTGAGCTGTACACTTAAAAATGGTTAAGATGGTAAATGTGTGTTATGTATATTTACTACAATTACATTTTTTTAAAAAGCACATACAATATGCTCTCATTTTGTTAAAAAATAATTTAAAAATATATATACACATACATATAAGCATTAAACAATCTGGAAATATATATAATAGCATGTTAAAGGTGGCAATCGATGGTACGGTTTATAATATGTTCATTTCATTTTTGCTGATCTGTATGTACTAACATTTCTACCATGAACTATACTAATTTTGTATAATAAGTGGTTGTTCTAGTTTTAAGACATTATAGGGTGCATTTTCTCAATCTGTTGAGATTTTGCTTCCTGGCAATTGTCCGTTTGGCTCAAATAAACTCATAAGCTTTCTCTTAGGCCGGATGTTTTTTCATCATTACTTGGCATAGTCGACAGGATTCCAAAGAAGCCCACCGAGGACCACCCTGCGGACCCAGGTTCGGTGCTAGGTACCAGCAGGGGCCCACGGTGTTGCACCGGCTCCTTGCTTCGCATCGTGTGACCTTGGGAATGACTCACAGGATGCCCTTATTGATAAGGCTGCCTCTTATCTGAAAGATGAACAGGGACACTGTGAAGCTGGATATGCAGTAACTTCCATGTTCCAGAAGTGAGCTGCAGAAGGAGAAAATGTGGCAACAAAAGGGGGGACCTCTGACCCCAAAAGATATAGCTTAGACCTAGTCAGAAACCAAGCTTACCTACAGGGGCTCAATTACCTACACTTCAACATGTACATGAGTGAACGCAGTGGGTTTTTGGAAAGATGATACCGTAAAGAATATTATTGGAAACTTTCTCCTACTGTAGCTCACAAAGCCCATAACAGATGTTCTATGTGTCCAAAATGTAACCCTGGAAAATCACTTCAGAGGTCCCAAGGACATTTTCCACTTCCTTTAGGTCCATTTGAGGTATAGTAATTGGATTTTATCCAAGTGCCACCATCTCAAGGACACAAATATGTGTTAATCATGATTTATATGTTGTGTCACTGGGTTGAGGCATCCCCTTGCAGGAGAGTAACAGCCTTAAAGGTAGGTTATTAAGTAAATAAATAAATCCCCAATTGGAGAATTCCCTGTGAGTTACATAGTGACTGAGGGACTCATTTCATTGGGCCAATAATGCAATCTATTTGTAATATTTGGCCTACCGTGTTTCCCCAAAAATAAGACCTAGCCAGACAATCAGCTCTAATGTGTCTTTTAGAGGAAAAAATTAATATAAAACCTGGTATTATAATATAATACAATAAAATATAATATTAGACCCGGTCTTATAGTAAAATAAGACCGGGTCTTATATTAATTTTTGCTCCAAAAGACGCATTAGAGCTGATTGTCTGGCTAGGTCTTATTTTTGGGGAAACAGGGTATTTTACAGCATCTGTATTGTGCTTATCACCCCCGTCCTCTGGATTGGTGGAATGTACAAATGATACAATTAAAACTCAACTAGGGAAATTTTCAGAAGCTTTTAATCTCCCTTGGCAAAAAGCTCTCCATAGAGTGCTTCTTCTCAACCTGAGATACACTCCTTTTGGTAAACACAGCCTTTCTCCTCATTAGTCATTATTCACCCTATGCGAAGGGACATATGACATAACCTTAATAAAAGGAGAAATTCTACATTATTATCAAAGACTTACCAATTAATAATAGCTTAAAGAAATTAATAAATTAGTAACTGATTCACTTCAGTGTACTCCCAGAAGGCGAAGCCTTTAAAGACCACAACTCACAACCAGGAGATTTTGTCCATTGGACAAGACATCAATTAAAGACTCTCTAACCTCGTTGAAAGGGACTTATCAGTGGACATCAAAGACTCCTCAAGGATGAGAAGCCACCATCATCAGGAATAGACAGTTATCCCACGACCTTGAGAAGGCCCTTATACCTACATAATTGATATTGAACTTAAAGAAAAAAGACCATTTGTTTGATTGTCTTTACCTGCCTGCTAATAGCATTAGTCATAATGATAGTTATACTTGTTCCTTAGGCTTTTCTCAAACATGTACTTACATAGTCCAACTATTAATAATTGCTGAAGGTACATAAGATAACTTTTATATTATCAATAATACTATTTTTATGGTTTTGAAATTTAGAAGGAATGTTATTGTAGAAGGAAGAAGAGATGTGTGTGTATTTTTGAGAGAAGTTAAAAGGAAGTAATTTGTCCTAGTAAGTTGATTATTTCTGAGTGAGAAAAAGGAGACAAACTGAGAAGGGCAAGCGAAGTTGTAGAAAGTTAGTGGGAAAAAATATCAAGAAAGGAATTTTACATATAAATATTAGAACCCAATTATGCTCATCCGCTAACTCAACAAAGACTACTAACTTTATTAATTCAAATAGAAGCTGAAGTGGATGTATTATTATTTTTTTTTAAAGGTCCACTATAATGGCTGCTGAGGCACAGAAAATTTATTTATGAAATTCTTACTGTCCTCTAGAAATTTTTAGATGGCAATTATAATTTATATCATTGTGTTCTTACAGCCTTGGCCCCTGTTAAACCTTAAAATTACAGTTCCATTATACAACTAGCAGAAATCAGATTAAATGAATGACACTTGAGTGCTTCCAATGGAAAGTAGATAGGCCGTATTAAAATAACACCACCACCACCATCAGTAAATGGGAACCCATCTCATGGTTAGATTGTGAAGACGTATATGGTGTGTCCTCGAACTATAAGTAAATGTTATACTAGTGTAAAATACAGAAAAGACAGACAGCAAAACTTGGATCATGACAGCTTACAGGTTAGAAATGATTCGGTGATTTTTTTTTTTTTTTACTTAGTGAAGGCCCATAAGACCTGACTGCCTCCCATTTACCCACCTTTCCTTGAGGAAAAAAAAAAAAAAATTCGGCCTTGACTGCCATCCAGAGTTATGGTCTTGTCCCATCCTCAATGGTCCACCATTTCAGCAAGACCAATGATGACACCAAGGCTTCCTAGGAATGAGCCTTCCTACCATCATGGGGCCACATTATCTAACCAAAAAATTGGTCTTCAGTGCGTCCTTTGGATTGATATGACCCAAAGGGGGAAATGTGGATGAAAAAGGAGCCACACACTAAACCTGACAAGCTCGGGGGGTCTGCATGTCAGTCCCTACAAACTCAGAGACCAAAATTAACCACATAGGATGGTCTGAACATAAAAATTCCTAACTAAAAGCAGGTCATGGCTGGTAGTCACGTGCTTGGCCTGTAGCTTCCTTGATAAATGTTAATCTTTACCTTAAGCGAGCCTGTCCATCGTCTTTTTTCATCTAAGATAGCATGCCCTTGGAATGTCGAGTAATTCCTTTTTCCAGAGCCCTCAGGGCACAAGGTGCCACACCCTAGCAGGAAACTACAGAACCCCTCATTGTTGTTCTTGGCCCTTGATTACCAGCTCTATGTGCTATAAAATGTGAACTATTAATATTAACGATCCTGTGCCCACCAACCTACTTTTTATCCAATCCCAGAGATTTCCCCACTTTGTTTTCTCCCACCCCCTTAATACATCACCAATGGATATCACGTAAGCCTCCTTTTTGGATTCTAATGTATAAAATAAGTTGCAAAACCACCACTTTCCAGAGCATTTTCTCAATCCATTGAGGTTTTGCTTCCTGGCAATTGTCGACAGTTTGGCTCAAATAAACTCTTATAAGCTTTAAAAAATAAATAAATAAATACTATCCAATACTAGCGAGGGTGTGGTTAAAAAAATACATAAAAAGCTCGGTACAGTACCTGTCACATAGTAGGTGCCCTTAGAAGTTCAGCTCTTATTAAAGTCTAGTAAAGAACACTGACAATTAAACTGACAGTAAAGAGTGACCTGTGTCTTATGACAACGTATGCAGAGTGCTGAGGGGCTCAGGGAGAACAGGAGGTAACGTCTCCGTGGAGGTCATGCCCAAGCAGAGTCTGCAAAATGAAGGGGGTGCCAGTGGGTAAGAGGAGTGTGTGTCACAAGAGCGGACAGCAAGAAAAAAGGCAGAGAAGGGAGACACGGTGAGGGGGTGAGGGAAGCCTCCTAAGTGACCAGACTGAAGTACCAATATTCCAATTGTGAGCCAAGATACCCTGGTTATCAGCGGAAATATTGATGAGTGCATCTCAAAATAAGGAATAAAGGGCTCACAGTCAAGTCAGCTTAGGAAACCACGAGTCTGGTCTTTCTCGGAGATTTACAACAGACAGCAGCAGAGGTAAGGTCCTGGGTGTCCCGTCATAAAGAAAACTATTTACTCTTATTATATACATCCTTCCCATGCTCTTTTCAGAAAAAGCCACTTGAGCTGCAGGGTGGACGACGGAGTGGAGAGGGCTGAAAGTGAGGTGAGGAGCTTCTTCAGAGGTTGTTTTGTTAAGGAGATTCATCTGTGAACCATGTTGTAACTTATTTAGAAAGATATTATAGAAAATGTCAAACATACACAAACAGAAAGGTAGAATGAACTCTCAAGATATACCAGGACCAGTTTTCACATTATCAACTTACAACCAATCTGCTTTGACCCTTTTTCCCATTTCCTGTATGATTTACACAATTTATCCTTTTTAAAGAGGGATGACTCACATACACCTTGAATGAAGAATTTTGTATAAGAACTCCGCCCACCTGACAAGTACATTATAAGAAATATATGAAATGAAAAAAAATTACAAAGGTCTAATAAACAGTACTATCAATATTGTCTAGCACTTTCACTTCCTTATTTCATTTAATCCTAAAAATATTATGAGGAGTATTATTACTATGCCCATGAAACAAATAGAAAAGCTGAGGTTCGGAGAGGAATGATGACTTACAGATCTAACTGCCAGGTAGGGGACCCCAGCTCTGCTCTTCTCAGATAGCCCTGACCTTTCCCACCCAAAATGACTTCCCTGTCACTCTGCCTTTGTCCATACTGTGGCCCCGTGTAAAACATTGTACCCCATCTTCTAGTGCACTGGATTGTTATAACCCACCTTCCTGAATGAGTCTTGACCGGCCCAAGAAGCCCCCTCACCCCTCCAGCTCACAGCGCGATGTCCCTCCTCCAGCCGCGCAGACTCACTGGCGGCAGCTGCACACATGGTGCTTCCCAATCTGGGGCCCCTGCCCCAAGAGAGCTAGTGCTCATATCCATAGCGTCGGGAACATCTAGTCTCTATTGAAGAAGGACTGGGAATAACTTAAGGAAGGCACATCTGGAACACTAAATGCCACTGAATGTAGAAAGCCTAAACTGCCTGGAACTGGAAAGAGGCTTGACAGTAGAAGGCAGGGAATGGCCTCTAAGGCAGGTCAGGAAGGCCCAAGAGGCCCAGACTGCCCTTTCTAGAGAAAACGTACCAGACAACACAAGTGACAATTCATGCTGCACTTCGCCCCCACAAGACGGGCCTGGGAGGCCGCCTCAGCTGGAAGTCATACAATGTGAAGACCTTCCAACCCTCCTTGCTCACCAAGCATTCCTCTAACTTTGTTCACCTGTTCATCTTCCCCAAAGCAGAGAAGTGTTGACCAGGCCCACCTGACAGTTTCTTTTCTCCCAGGGAAATGATAAAAGGGTCTTCTAATTTTGCTGTCAGTCTCTCCTGAGTTTGGCTACCATGAGCCCCCTTTAAGTACACCGCCACAACTAAATCTGTGAGTCCACAAAGACCAGAACTGGATCCTGTGACTCAGGTGAGCGCATCGAGGTGCTGTCCTGTAGTCTTTTCTAGGAAACCAGTTAGGCTTTTCCCAGGTAACACCTCCTCGTGGGTCTTCCTCTAGATCAGAGAGGTACAGTAACTTGCTGTAAGTCTGCTGTAGGTGAAAAGAAGAAAGGAAGGAAGACGGAAGGAAGGAAATGGCACAGAACCTAACAGACTAAGGGGTATTCTTCGATAGAAACTTAAGAGTCTGGTCAAGATGGCAGAGTAGGTAAACGCTGTGCTTACCTCCTCCCATAACCACATCAAAATTACAACTAAACTATGGAACAACTATTATTGAGAACCACTTGAAAACTAGCTGAACAGAAGTCCTATAACTGAGGATATACAGAAGATACAATGAGACTGGTAGAAGGGGTGGAGATGCGGGACAAGCAGGCCCCACCCCCATGATGCAATGGTTAAGAAATGGGAGGGATACCTTGGCTGCAGAGGTCCCCCTTGAAGAGCGAGGGGTCCCAGCCCTACACACTTGCTTCCTCACAAAACTCACTCACTCAAAGCCCCAGAACAAGGTCAGCAGCTCATAAAGCACCAGGAACATATACAGAAGGACCTAAACTGACTAGCTTCACGGCGAGGGCTGGAGGAGCAGGGGCCAGGGCAGCTCTCTATGGGGATGGATGCACTGGCAGGTGCTGTTGTTCCTTTGTTGAGCTTTCCCTCCACCCAGATGGCTCAGCACAGGTGGGCCAAATCTGTGCTTTCCACTAACCTGGCTAACATTGTTCATCCTGCCCTGGTGGTTACCTGAGACCCCACCTCACCCAATTCACATACCCAGCCTCAGCCACTTCCAGCATCTTTTCCACATAAGCAGCCTGCCTCATCTTGTATTGTGGACTTTCTTAGCTTCCCTCAAAGATCCACAACCCGCAAACAAGCAATGGCTGGCCTTGGCATGCCCTGTACCTCTTTCTAAGCAGTGCCAAGCCCGACACAAGTGGCAACTGGTCTTAATTTGCATCGTAACTCCCATCAGGTGGCCCTAAGCCTGGCATAAGCAGTAGCCAGTACTGGCTTGGAAAGTAGCTGCAACTAAGTGGCCACAGGCCTAGCTCAAGTGGAAATAAACTACAGATCACTTTGTAGCTCCTACTTGGTGGCCCCAAGCCCGACACAAGCAGTGGCTGACCTTGGCCTGCACTGGAATCCCTGCACTGGAGTGCAGGCTTCAGAACCAACATACCTGCTGGCCTCCTTCAGACCACACCAGAGCACCACTCAACCAGTTCCACAAATGACACACCTCAAGGGAGCCCACTAACGTGACTCCTGCTCTGTGAGATCAGACCCTGCACAACAGCTTGTCCACTGTAGTCATGGCCAACCCTCATAACCAGTCAGTTTGAGGGTCAACCCCACTCACAGATGTGCCAACACTAATCAAGGCTTAGCTACAAGAGGAGGGCATATACAATCCACACAAGGGACACCCCTGGAGCACTAGGCTCAGGTGACCAGGGAAACTGTGCCACTGGGCCCCACAGGACACCTACTACATAAAGCTACTCTGCCAAAACTGGGAGATGTAACAGAGTTAGTAACTAGAAACAAACACAAGGAGTCAGTCCAGATGAGCAGATAAAGAAACATTTCCCAAATTAAAGAATAGGACAAAACTCCAGAAAAAGAACTAAACAAAATGGAGACAAGCAATCTACCAGATACAGAATTAAAAATACTGGTTATAAAGATGCTCAATGAATTAAGCTAAGAAAGATGAACTCAGTGAGACCTTCAACAATGAGATAGAAAACATAAAAAAGGAGATGAAAAACATAAAAAAGAACCACTCAGAAAAGAAGAATAACTAAACAAAGACTACATTAGAGGGAATCAACAGCAGATTAGATGAAGCAGAGGATCGAATCAGCGATCTAGAAGACATGGTAGTGGAAAACATCCAACTGGAACAGCAAAAAGAAAAAAGAACTTAAAAAAAATGAGGTCATTTAGAGATAAAGACACGTGTGCGCCAATGTTCATTGCAGCTTTGTTTACGGTGGCCAAGACATGGAAACAACCAAAATGTCCTTCGATAGATGAATGGATAAAGAAGTTGTGGTATATATACACAATGGAATACTATTCGGCAGTGAGAAAAGATGATATAGGAACATTTGTGACAACATGGATGGATCTTGAGAGAGTAATGCTGAGCAAAACAAGTCAGACAGAAAAAGCAGAGAACCATGTGATTTCACTGATATGTGGTATATAAACCAAAAACAACAAAAGAACAAGACAAACAAATGAGAAACAGAAACTCATAGACACGGACAATAGTTTAGTGGTTGCCAGAGGGTAAGGGGGGTGGGGGTGGAGGTGAGGGTAAGGGGGATCGAATATATGGTGATGGAAGAAGTGACTCTGGGTGATGAACACACAATGGGATTTATAGATGATGTAATACAGAATTGTACACCTGAAATCTATGTAATTTTACTAACAATTGTCACCCCAATAAATTTAATTAAAAAAAAAAAAAAAAAATGAGGACAGTTTAAGGAACTTCTGGGACAACATCAAGCATAACAACATTGACATTATAGAGGTACCAGAAGAAAAAGACAGACAGCAAGGGATTAAAAACCCATTTGAAGAAATAATGAATGAAAACTTCCCTAACCTGGTGAAGGAAACAGATATACAAATCCAGGAAGTCCATCACCCAATCAAGATGAACCCAAAGAGGTCCATAGCAAGACACATCACAATTAAAATACCCAAGATTAAAGACAAAGAGAAACTCTTTAAAGTAGCAAAAGAAAGTCAGTTAGTTACATACAAGGGAGCTCCCATAAGACTGTCAGTTGATTTCTCAACAGAAACTTTGCAGGCCCAAAGCGACTGGCAAGAAATATTTAAACTGACTAAAGAGCAAACACCTATACCAAGATTACTCAACTCAGTAGGGCTATCATTTAAAATTGAAGGATAAAGAGTTTCTCAAAGAAGAAAAAGCTACAAGAGTTCACCACCACTAAACCAGTATTACAAGAAATGTTAAACGTAATTCAAGAAGATAAAAAAATATGAATTAAAAAAATAGGGAAAAAAATTCTCACCGACAAAGGCAAACAGTTAAAAACAATGGATCGACCAAGTATAAAGCTAGTATAAATGTTAAACAGCAAAAGTAGGAAAATCATAAATGTTAAACAGCAAAAGTAGGAAAATCATGAGTAATTACTACAATAAGTTAAGGGATACATAGGAATACACATGCACAAAAGTAAAAAAACAAAAAACACAAATGTGGAGGAGGTGAATAAAAATTGTAGTGTTTTTAGAATGTGTTCGAACTTAAGCGACCATCAACTTAAAATAGACTGCTATAAGCATAGGTTGGTATGAAGCACATGGTAACCACAAAGAAAAATCTACAAGATATATACAAGAAATAAACAGAAAGGAATCCAAACATATTATAGAAAGATATCAATATACAAGAGAAGAGAGCAAGAGAATAAGAAACAGAGACGAACTACAAAAACAATCAGAAAACAATAAAATGGCAATAACTACATACCTATCAATAATTACTTTAAATGCAAACGGACTAGATACTCCAACCAAAAGAGGGAGGACGGCTGAATGGATAAGAAAACAAGACTCATACATCTGCTGCCTACAACAGACCCACTTCAGATCAAAAGACACACAAAACTGAAAGAGATGGAAAAGATATTTCATGCAAACGGAAGGAAAAAAGAGCTGGGGTAGCAATACTTACATTAGACAAACTTTAAAACAAAGTGTTACAAGAGACGCAGAAGGGCATTTCATAATGATAAAGGGATCAATCCAACAAGAGGATATAACCCTTGTAAACATTTTGCACTAAAGCAAATAATACTAAAACTTATACAGAACCATAAAAGACCCGGAATAGCCAAAGCAATCTTGAGAAAGAAAAGTCGGAGGTATCATGCTACCTGATATCAAACCATACTACAAAGCCATAGTAATCAAAACAGCATGATATTAGCATAAAAGCAGACACGGAACAGAATAGAGCCCAGAAATAAACTTGCACCTATATGGTCAATTAATTTTTGACAAAGAAAACAAGAACATACAACAGGAAAACAGCCTCTTCAATAAATGGTGTTGAGAAAACTGGACAGACACATGCAAAAAATGAAAGTAGACCATTTTCTTACACCACATACAAGGATAAACTCAAAATGAACTAAAGACTTAAATGTAAGACCTGAACCATAAAACTCCTAGAAGAAAACATAGGCAGTAAAGTTTTTGACATTGGCCTTAGCATTACTATTATTTTTTGGATATGTCTCCTTGGGCAAGAAAAATAAATAGGACTACATCAAACTAAAAAGTTTTTGCACAGTGAAGGAAACCATCAACAAAATGAAAAGACCACCTACAGAATGGGAGAAGATATTTGTCAATGATACATCTGATAAGGGGTTAATATCCAAAATATATAAGGAACTCATACAACTCAACATCAAAACAAAAAAACAATCTGATTAAAAAATGGGTGGACATGAATAGCCATTTCTCCAAAGAGGACATATAGATGACCAAAAGACATATGAAAAGATGCTCAACATCACTAATAAGGGAAATGCACATTAAAACCACAATGAGATTTCACCTCTCACCTGTCAGACTGGCTATCATCAACAAATCAACAAATGTGTTAGTGAGGATGTAGAGAAAAGGGAACTCTCGTTCACTGTTAGCGGGATTGTAAATTGGTGCAGCCACTGTGGAAAACAGTATGGAGGTTTCTTAAAAAATTTATAAGTAGAACTACCATATGACCCAGTAATTCCACCTCTGGGTATTTATCTGAAAAAATCCAAAACACTAATTTGAAAAGATATATGCACCCCTACGTTCACTGCAGCATTAATTACATTTAGCCAAAATATGGAAGCAACCTAAGTGTCCATAGACATAGGAATGGATAAAGATGATGTGGTGTATACATATATACAATGGAATATTACTCAGCCATAAAGAAGAACGAAATCTTGCCATTTGCGACAACACAACATGGATAGACCTAGAGCATATTATGCTAAGTGAAATAAGTCAGAGAAAATTACCGTATGAGTTCATATATGGAATCTAAAAAATAAATGAACAAACAAAACAAAAACAAACTCATAGCTAGAGACCAGATTGATGGTTGCCAGATATGAGGGGGTGGGGGAATGGGTGAAAAAGGTGAAGGAATTAAGAAGTACAAAAAAAGTTATAAAAACAGTTATGGGATGTAAAGTACAGCATGGGGAATTATAGTCAATAATATTTTAATAGCTATGTATGGTGTCAGATGGATACTAGACTTATCAGAGTGATCACTTTGTAAGGTATATAAATGTGTAATCATTATGTTGTATACCTGAAACTAATATAATACTGTACATCAACTGTAATTAAAAAATAATTTTAAAAAAAAGGAAACAAGAGAAACTTGAAAAAAAGGCCTATTCCAAAGGGATCGTTATTCACAATACAGATATTAAGTATGCAGAAGAGCTATTTAACACAGCAAGTCTGAGCTTGCTATCTTTAGAAAGTCCTGCTTATAGGGCTGGTGGGCCCCTGTCTAGTGTTTGGAAGTTGGCTTGTAAACTGTTCTCTACACTAATATAAAATTTCCCCAAGTGCTTATCCTAACACATCGTAAATTCTCCAAAATAATTTGTTTTATTATCTAATCTCTGAACTAACCCTGTTGGTTAGGCATTATCACCCCAATTTTATAGATGAGAAAATTGTGGCACAGGCGTTATTGGGATTAGAATCCAGAACTTCCCAACCCTGGAGCTCCAGTTCTTCCTACCACTTACTGGCTGTCAAGGTGCCCCATGTTTTGTGACTTCCAAAAAATCAAAAGCTCTAGGCTTGACTTTCTCAGGAAACTGGAATTCTGGGTCTTACGCTAGTAATAGTAGTAATAAGACAAAATGATTTTTATCACATGAGGTCAAAGAAACTAGTTATCAAGCTATAACAAAGGCTTGCACCAGGGCTTTAAAACAGATTGGAAGACACAGGAGACGGTTAGGAAGAAGAATCAGCAAAAATGATCCCCAGATTGAGATAATGGATAGCGCGGCATATGAAGGAATCAGGAGAGCTGACTAACAGCACAACTCTGTGAGCCGCCATTCTTGTCATTCCAGGCAATAAACATAGAGTGTCTTTGTCATTAAGTCTGGAAATCGTAGCATTTCACATCCATTTCTTGGAGAGACATAACGTGAATCAGAACGGAAACAAAACTAACAGTATGTCCTGCTGTCATTCAGAACAAGCATATACATCACACTCCACAGTCAGGAAAACAAACCAAAAAACCCAAATACCTGTTTAGGTCTGGTTCCCCCAAATAAATCATACCTTGAACACTTCCTATAAGTTACTAATGTCTGCAGATAAGATTTTAGTGAATAAGATAATAAAGTGAGAAAAGCTTTTCCACCATGAACACACTAATGTTAACTTGTACTCTTGGTAATATTGCAGCTTTTTTCATTTAAATATGTGTTGTTTTTATTTGGCCAGGCAGCCCTCATGAGGGCTGACTCCTTCATACCCTTTGCAAGTGAACTTCTTTTACTTTTATATGTTTTTGTATGTGTTTTCCTTTCATATGAGCATATTAAAAGCTTAGAAAATTCCTGCAGTAAAGAAACCTTCATTCAGCTTTCCCAAACTTAGTTGGAGGCCATACAGTCTACAAGAAAACGGACTTGGATGCCACAGCTCTGCCACTTGGAAGCTGAATGACATTGGGCAATCGCTTCAATGCTGAGGCTCAGTTTCACGATCTATGGACTAGTCCTGGTTGTTGGATTACAAGCAATATGGCTCGTAGAGCAACTCAAAGAGCACCTAGCAAATTGTAAGCCCCCCCTACCCCTCCATACACAAAATCAGTTAGTACTTAAACAGCTCTCTTCCCAACATTCCAACCCACTCTTAGTCTATATGCAACAACACCCTGCAGGGTGCTCCTGCAGTTAGATGTGAAGTTTGGGGCAAGTCTCAAGTCTTTCTGAGCATGAGATTTCTTTATCTGTAAAATTAGATACTATATAGAGTTGAGATTCAATTATAAAGCATTATATAAATGGGCACTGTTTTGTGGACCCATCTTAGGAGCAGTAGCCAGAATCTGCTACAATCCACAATGACTAAGAAACTACTTCAACAGTAGTGTTAAAAAAAGAAAAGAAAAAAAAGAAAAAATATACATATATATATATATATATATATATATATATATATATGCACACATACATACACATACACACACATACACACACACACACTTTAAATAGAGCCAGAGCTGCCACCCCAGATGTACTGCCTTGCTCATCTTAAGCCTCAGACCTTTGGAATGTTAAAACAGGACAAGATAACCTTTATTGGGCCTAAAGCAACATTGTGCCCCAAAAAACTGTTTGCAAGGATAACAAGAAAGGAGACATTATGACTAAGGGACTTAAAATGAAAAACACTGTTTAGAATTAGCATCACTGTGTTAGCTTATCTGCATCAATAGAAATGCCTTCTTTCTATAGATGTAATTGTTCCTTTTCCCTTTCTCCTAAATATCGCTGTCTGTTTCCTAATTAGAACACTATTTGGGTTTCTGCCTGAATCAGTGCTTCCCAAATAGCCATTCTTTTTAAAAAAATCTCAAATAAATGCTTAATGCCTCTCACTCTGAAAGGCCTTTTAATTTTAGGGTAACGGGAAACTTTATACAAATAAAACACACACACAGACGTCGTCACAAAATATCTTCCAGCGCAAGTCTTTCCTATAGACACTAAGTGCAAATCTCTGACAAATGCTTAACATAAGCCACCCGGGCCTTACATAAATCAAATGAACCGTTAACATACACTAATGCTAACAGAAAATTTTTACATAGTCACTTCTCAATTATTCATACTAATGAAGAGCATAACATAAATGATACTTAAACTGTTCATTACATAATCAAGCTAACAACTGGGTTTTTTTCAAGCAATGTTTCCCACATAAGTTTTACTGAAACCAATTATTAAAATAAAACGTGTACTTTGCCAGTATTAGTTTAATTAGACTAGGATCCCAATACTGGTAAGCCACTAGCTTACCAAGGAACGACGGTGTTATACAACCAAGCTATTTCTATTTCACATAAGTCACAGTGCAATCATTCAGTTCTGAATTTTCTACAACCATCCATCCATTACCATAGTATTTCTCCACGTAAATGGGTGGATAAGAGTATCACTTAACCTCTTTCAGTCTGTTACCTGCACTGTAAAAATGGGAATTATATCTGCCTCGTAGTGTTATTGTGAAGTCTAGAAACAATGAATACAAAGGACTTGGAAATACATAGGGCACTTAAACTTGCCGTAAATCCTATCTGCCGTTATTTTCTGCACAACTGCTTACTTGCTAGCTCTCTGTAAGTTTAAGCTGCTTCGGGAGTTCTTCAAACTCGCAAGAAAGGAAGGCCGCGTTGGGGGCCTCAGCTTCTTTGAGGCCCTTATCGATTAACAACCTACTCCTGTGCTGCATCTCCACGGGTCAATGACCTCTTAGTATCCCCTTACTCAACTCCGAATCTCCTTTTCCAGCTAAACTTGAAGCTCCAAGAGCCCTTGTCCTAGGGCGCCAGCGCCGTGCACGGCCCTTGCTACCACGTCCTTCCAACCCACGAGGGTCACGCTTCAAACTCGCGGGACAGCTCCCGCGCTGGCCTCATTCACGACACACCGCCACGCACCGGCCGGGTCCCGGGCTCGGGCTGCAGCGCTACCAGGGCCTTGAAAAGCCCAACCGCGAACAGCTGAGCAACTTTACACGAATCCGCACCAGCCTCAGTTTCCCTGGCTGCAAGACTGGGGCAAACCGACCGCCCTGGGCCCCGGGGAGGGACCCCAAATGTCCCGGCGCTCCTGGACTCCGCGGAAGCGCGCACTAACCTGCAAGTGACCTGCTTGGTGCTCATGGTGGTCAGGCTGGAGGGCCGTGATCGCGCCGCCGCCTTTAGCTATCACCGTGGCCGCCTCGGTCTGGCCTTGCCCCCTCAGCGCGGCCGCGTCACGCCGGCGCACACCGCCCCTCTTGTGTGTCACATTTGTAGCGCCGGCCAGAAACCTCGCCGCCGTCACAATTGGTTCCGCCCTGGGGGTGAGGCATAGCCGACCCCCCAACCCCTCAACTCCTTGTCACTCATTTCCAAGCCTTTTCTGGGCCAGGCCTACCTAGCGTCTTAGTTCTTATCCCGACTGCCAGCTGTTTATTCCTACGGGTCTGTCGCCATCTCCAACAGCATTACTTAGCGACCTCTCGCGTCCCTAGAATCACCTCAACTCTCCCCAGGCCCAGCTCCTGCTTCTCCTCTGCGCATCTGTCACATGGGGTGTCATGAGGGGGGGGGGGTCTCAGCTCCCACTCCCCGCATAAGGACGCAGGATATGGTGGGATATGGTGAGGCCAAAAAGGCACATCCACGGAGCCACAGATAGGGGAGTCATACCACTATATTCTCACTGGTGGCTGGGTTGGAGACACAGGAAGCAGGAGCCATACAATCTGCAGCCTGCCCTCTGCTTCTCTGCCAACCAACTCCACTTATTAGCTGCAATCCTGGCTTGCTAGCTTAGCCACGGCAGTTATATCAGTGGCTAATGGCTAACTGGTTACAGCTGACAGCCCACTAGCCACAGCTGATGGTCATCCGATCACAGTTGATGGCCATTTACTACCTGAGCCAGCACCTTTCCACCTGAGGCCTAGAGCCCGGAAACTGCTCTCCTGGCTCTGTCCCCATCGCACCTTAATCCTAAGTACTCGTACCTATATCCATATTTATATTCCTCGGTCCCCTTTCTCAGGCCCTGTCTCTACTCTTCCTGCCAGACTTCACCTCCCAAGTAAGGAATTCCTCAGTCCTCTCCCAATTGCTCGTTTACAAAATCTCTACTCCCATCCCAAGTTTTAGTCATTTTCTTCCCTGGCATTCCTCTGCTGTTCGTCCTCCATTACCTATGGTGGAAACCCAAAGATATTCATTCCTCTGGTTCTCTATATCCTGCAAATCCTGCTCCTACAACTCTCTCCAATTGCACCCTCTTCTCTCCGTTTCCACCTTCATGATTCTAGTCTAAGCAACCATCAGTCCTTGCCTGGGCCCATGGAATGTAATGGCCTTTTAAGTTTTCTGGCTTCTGCTCCTGTCGTCTTCTAGTCAATTATTACACGAAACCAATTTTTAAAACATAAATCAGATCATGTCATTAACTTCCTTTAACCCTTTCAAAAGTTTCCCATTGCTTTAATTTTTTTAAATTTGTAAACATTGAAATATAACAGATTATAGTAAAGTGCACAAAACACATGTCTCTGTGTTTTACCTACCTGTTCACTCATGAAACCACCACCCAGATCAAAGACCATTATCAACACCCCAGAGGGCTTCTTTATGCCCTTTCCCAATCAGTATCTCCCAAAGATAACTGCTTATTCTCACCTCTATCATCACAAATTAGTTTTGCTTGTTCTTGACCTTGATAAAAATGAAGTCATTCAGTATATACTCTTTTGTCTGTCTTCTGACCAACATTAAATCTGTGAGATGTATACGTGTTGTTGTATATAGGTCTATGTTGTACTTTGCTGTAAAAATACTGAATCTTCCAATGAATGAGCACAGTATGTAAATCCAATTACTTTGGAACTTTTGAAATTTCTCAGAAATTTAGGAAATATATTGGAAAATGTGTAGTCTTCAGCATACAGATCTTCAACAACTTTTGTCAGATTTATTCCTGGGTATCTAGATGGGGTTTTTAAATGCTATTTAAATATTTTTTACAATGTCCTAATTGTGTGTTGCTTGTTCCATGCTAAATTCATGTATTAATTCTAATGGTTTATTGTTTTGGATTTTCTATGCACACAATCATGCCATCAGCAAATAATGACAATTTTACTTCATTTTCAATCTTTATAGCCTTCATTTTTTTGCCTTATTGCACTGCTGAGAACCTTAAATGTAACCTTAAATAGAAGTGGTAATAGTGTCTTCTTCCTGAATTCAGGGAAATTATTTAATATTTCACCATTAATTAAAATCTTAGCTCTAGGGTTTTTGAAGTTATCCATGATCAAATTAAGGAAGTCTTCTTCCTTTATCCTGTTAGTGTGTTGAATTGATTTTCTAATGTTAAATCAACTTGAATGACTCAGATATACCCCACTTGGCATGACATATTATTATTCTTTCTGTAAATCATCAGATTCTATTTGTTAATATTGTGTTTAGGACTTTTGCATCCTTGTTCATGAGATATAGTATTCCTTTCTTGTAATGTCCATGTCAGGTTTCGGTATATGAGTTTAGAAGTCTGTCCTCTTTTCTATTCTCTGGGAAAAATCTGTGTAATATATTTTTTCCTTAAATGTTTGGAAGAATTTACCACTGAAGCCATCTCAGCATGGAGATTACTTTGGCTTTGTTCATTTTGTCTGTTGTACATGTGATTTTGTATTTCACTGATTTCTGCTCTTTACTATTTCTTTTTTCTGTTTGAGTTCAGACAGAGCTTCTTGAGATGGAAGTTTAGATCACTAATGTTCAACTGTTCTTTTTAAGTATTTAAAGCTATAATTTTCCCTTTAAGCACTTTTTAGTTGTATTCCACAAGTTTTTATGTCATATTTTCCTTACCATTGGGTTCAAAATATTTTCTAATTTCCATTGTTATTCTTTGACCCACAAGTTATTTAGAAATGTGCTATTTAATTTCCAAACTACTGAGGATTTTCTAGTGATATTATTATTATTTTGATTGCTAGTATAATCCCACTGTGGAATTGTCTATTCTCCTTTTAGTTTGGGCAACATTTTATTCATATATATTTGAAGCCATGTTTTTAGGTTCAAACAAAGATCGCACTCTTCTGTTTTGTCAACACATTATTACTAAGAAAGGTCCTTCTTTGTGCTATTATAGTTGCACATGTGAATTAGCAGTGTTGTATCAATGAATCAATTCACCTCACTGTTGTGCACATAATACACTATGTAAAGACGTGTGTGAGAGATGTTTCTAAGAATGCTAGTTGTTCATTGCATCAGGGTACTGTTTTCAGAGAAAGAATTGTTGACCACACTTTGATGCTTGTAATATACTACGTAAAGATACCTGTATAACAGATGTTTCTAAAGAGTGCTAGTTTAAAAAGGAAATGTCTAGAAATTTTTTCTTTTAAAGTGTACTTTGATATTATTATAATCACATCAGATTTCTTTCAGATAGCTTTTGCATGGTGTATCTTTTTCCATCCTTTTAGTTTCAATTTACCTGGTACTTTTATATCTAAATTGTATCTCTTGGAAATGGTATACAGTTGAGTAATTTTAAAACCCAGTCTAATAAGCCCTCTTTCAGGCAGTAACCCCCACCTAGGGTAACCACTATCCTTATTTCTAACTGTGCTGTTAATTTTTTCTGGGCAAGATTATTTCTATAATATAAAACATCAAAAGAAAATGGCTTCAAAGTGGATTTGCTTATTCAAAACCATAACGATATAACCTTTTCTAGCAACACAAAAACAAATGTGGGTCCCTAACTTCCAGAGGCTCACAGACTAATGACTAATTAAAGAACAGAGCTCTGGTAGAAACATGAATCCAGTGCTGCCCTCGCAAGGGAACGCTGAGGGAAGAGGAGAAAGGTTTCACAGAAATGTAGGGCTTTAAGGGATGAGTAGGAGCTGGCTGCCGACAGTTGCAAAATGTACGAAGGATA
The DNA here is from genome assembly GCF_036562045.2 of Rhinolophus sinicus. NCBI lineage: Eukaryota > Metazoa > Chordata > Mammalia > Chiroptera > Rhinolophidae > Rhinolophus > Rhinolophus sinicus. The sequence goes on from NC_133759.1 coordinate 41,202,546, forward strand.
GAAATTTTGTAAGCAGCACAAATGGAAATGAAAATGAAAGCTCTTCAAGACACCAGTTCAATCCGACAGGGTTTGTCTTCTAAAGCCGCCAATCAGAATGACGTCATTGTTGATCAAGTTACTCGGGCTGCGTGCATTTGCTATCTGTTCAATGAGGAAAAGGAAGTCTGGGGAAACCGCTCCCGGTTGCCCAGGAAGGGAAAGCCATGCAGTGCGCAGAGGTCGGAAAGCCTTTAATTAAATTCAACCACTGCAGGAAATACATCTACAGCTTCAGTGTGCCGCGATGCTGCCCCCTCTGCCGGCAGGACGTGGGCTCGAGGAAGCTGGAGGAAGCACCTGTTAGCATCTCCAATCCGTTTACCAATGGACATCAAGAAAAATGTTCATTCCTCCTCAGGCCAACTCAAGGGACATTTCTTAGGTACAGTGTTTTTAAGTATTACATTGAATCGTGTAAACTTTCCCTTCTGTGTTGTACTCACTAAAATCTTCTTTTACAGGGTGAGGTTTGGGAGATAATCTTTCCAGTATTTTAGCATTAAATTCTAAAATGTAGGCCTATTTGTTTCATAGAAATAGATGGTGTGCATACTTTCCTGGAGCAATAGTGCAAGAATATATCAACGTCAAACCTGCTTATATGATTTCAAGAAAAATCGATAGCCTGGAGTTTTTTCACTCAGAGATTTTGAGATAAGAGGCTATTCGGGAAAATGACCCAGTAGCTAATGTCAAAATAGCACCTTTACTGTGAGTTGGTTTATAATTTCTGTGACAAAACAGGGACAAAGTACTGAGTCTGAAGACGGCCACTTTTAGACTATTTTGCATGGAGGTGAATTAAATTGAAGACTAGAGTTGGTCTATTTCAATTGTAGACACCACCTAAATTGAATTAAGAAAGACTTCAAAAATCAAAAGATTGTGCTTCCCTAGAGTCCTTGTGTAGTTTACACATGGAATTGGGACTGGCCCTGCACAAGCCAAGTTGTAAGAGAGCATGGATGCTATTGAATGATGGCAGATGCTTTAAGAAGGGTGTCCATGTGCATCCTCACCATCTAATGCTGAGAACTACTTGCTTCCTTGAAATCTGCCCTTCCAACTCTTTCGTGCCCTTCAGAGTGTGTGGGATGAGAAAATTAGAGTTGACTATTCACTTCACTACTAACATCCTTAACTGATTTCCTTCCTGTCACTATGAGGCTGAAATGAACCAAAGTATATAAAATGTGTTGCACCAAACTGTTTTTTAAGAGCCCCTCATTCACTGATGGTAAGTCTGGCACCAGCCAAGAGAGAAGGCCTATCACTCTCCTCCTACTTTAGGTACTAATTCTTCATGCCAGACACATGCAAACAAGGAAAAAAAAATTTGTTTCTTTCAGGGAGTATGATGGAAGGTCTGATCTTCACGTTGGAATAACCAACACAAATGGTGAGTGCATTTTCATTTTTCTTTTTTTTTTTTAGCTTAGTCCCCAAAATACCCAGTCAGAGGAGAGCAGTAGTTCTAGAAAAAAAGAGATTGTGGCAACATTTAATTAGTGATTTCTCTGTTCCCTGGGTTCATCTGCTGTGCCATGAAGTGGGCAATGCTACCCCACAAAATGAGAAATACTAGACTTTACAGCAAGGTATTATTACTAACAATACTAAATATTTGAAAAATGTTTGATATTTTTTCAGCCAAGAGCAACACAAACCTGTTAAATTTTTGTTGGTTTTTAAAAGAGGAAGAAATAGAATTCTGGACAGGTTAAGTTGCCCAAGACCTCATCTTGTGTGGGAACCAGAATCTGGACCCAGGCCCTTTACCCCCAAATCTATACTCAGCTCCCTGCCACTGGTCCTCATACTCCAGAGTCTCCAGGGTTTAGGCAGGGAACTCAGGGATAAATCAGGGGATACAACACCTGAGCATGTGGTGGGGCCTGCTGTGGTTTGTTTTATAAAAAATTAAAAGAAGCATGTTTAAATAAAACAGTTCCTTTGGCCAGATCTAGCTCTCAAGGCACGGAGTCTGCAACCCCTAAAACCAGAATATCCATGTCTGCAGGACAAGGGCCTGGGTGAGCCCCTTGCAGAAAGTTGTAGGCCTGGGAATGGTGAGTGAGGCCAGCCAGACGAGGCTGTAATCACAGCCTTTCCGCGATTCCTTGAAGCAGTAGAAATGGACGCTATGAATAGAAACCTGGGACTGGGTTTTTGAACTGTTACCCACTTGAGTAGTCAAATTTGCCACCAATCTTATCACTGGAAATTTATTGCTGATTTAAAGAAACAAGATAGACCCATTTGTAAATAGAGAACGTCAACAAAAATATTTGGAGCTGATTATCCTGGCACCTGTTATAGTCTCTTTTTCCTGGGGGCGATTTCATGGTGCTGAACTCGGTTTCCCTGAAGAAACTGCTCTGCTGACAGCAGAGGAGGCAGGGGCTCCATAACCTCTCCTTGACTGCAGGCAAGGCCCTCTCTAAATCTCCCAGGTGGGTGGCTGCCCCCTGAACTTGATGCTCTAGAGGAAGGAGGTTCTAGAGCCCCTCGTGGCCCATGGCTCTCTGACCCTAATCGGAAAGTACAACCTGAGTTTCCGATATGTAGTTACCATGGTGATTGCTGTCTTTTTTTTTTTTTTTTTAGTTTCAGGTGTACAAAAGACATTTCACCCCTCACAAAGTGATAACCCCTGCCCCCAATCTATTGCCCCTCTGACATCATTTATATCTATTACAATTCCATTGAATCTATTCCTTATGCTATACTCCATATCCCGTGACTATGTATATTAAATTATAGTTAACATACAATATTATTCAACTTCAGCTTCAGGTGTACAGTGCAGTCAAGCATCTACACCGTCCATGAAGTGGGCTGTCTTTTTCTGACATCCCCTTTTCACAGAGGTGCATTTTCCCTTAAGCTTCTGCAGAACTCTGGTTTTGGTTGCAGGAGTTGTGTATAATTACACCATGCACGGCATCCAGCGAGATGAAGCAGGCTGGGAGCAGAGTATAAGTATCCCGTTATTGCAGCCTGGCATGTTTGGACTGATGGACCAGTGGGACAAGTACCTGGAAGACTTCTCCACCACAGGGGCCTGGCTGCCACACAGGTACAGGGCTGCAGAGACCACCCGTTCCCTGGCCCTCATTCGCCATGCAAGTGTGATCTCAGGTCACAGAGGACTTTGAGCTGTGTTTATATGAGCCCATACCAAGATAGTAGTGTCTGGAACAGAAACTTAAGCAGGGGTTGATTTACTTTGGGGTTTCTGCAGAGGTGAGCCCACGAACATTTAAATAGTATTAATAGAAGTATAGCATTTTAAGAACTGAAAGGACCAGAACTTAGTACTCTAGTTATTTGGCTAGGTATTTTTAATACTTAACATTTAATAATATGTACAGCAAAAGCTGTGATATATTCTCTTAATACAAACATTTTTTTAAATGATGTTCAAAATTTATAAATATTTAAAGCTTTTTATTGGTGTTAACAATTTTGAAATTAATTTCTCAATTCCTCAGTATTTTAGATATATAGCATGCTTAAAATTTTCAATTGTTTTCAGGCTTCCCTGGAAATAAATTTAGATACTGTGGGATATCTTAAAACTTAAGATATGGAATTCCACTTCTAGAATCTAGAATTTAAGTGAAATTAGGTGCTCCAAATTGGGGTTTATGTGCAACTTAAGTAGCTACTCTGAACAGTTAGTTGAGTCCCATCTGTACTTAAGTTGCAAACAGAAATAGCCCAAGATGCCGAGTGTCCCTCGGAGCTTTGTCGTCAAGTGGGCTGGCACAGGTAGGGGCCCAGCTCGCTGAGTGAGCCCAGTTTCAATTATGAATGGCCCAGCAGCTTCTCAACCTGTTCCTGAGCAGCTTTTAAAGCTAAGCCTTCTCTTCTCCATGTCCTTGTTTGTAAGGTATGAAGAAGACCACCACAACTGCTACAGTTACACCCTCACATTCATTAACTGCATTCTGACCACAGAAGGCAAGGAGCAACTGGACAAGAATGAGTTCACCGAGAAATTCGTGGTCCCGAGGACCAGGAAGGCTTCTAAGTACATCACACTCTACCGGGCGATAGAAGAGCGTGGCTTCTACGTGACTGACCACCCTGATCAAGAGCCAAGCCCTGCTCTGGGAAGCGGTTTGTGCTGAGTGCGAAGTGTGAGAGAAGGGACAGGACATTGGGGGTTACTACCTTTAGTAGGTATCGGAGATTTCTAAATGTATTAAACTCTGGTTAATAAAAAAAGTGTTACGGCTTTCCTTTAAGCATATTTCAGCTTATTGCAGTATGGGAATTTATAAAACTAGTAATAAAAATTGCCTTGAGTTTCCAAAATTGTATGTGTTACAATTAAACTCTTTTCCTATCACTTCGTTTTTCAATCTGAGAATCCATGTTACAGCATAAAGCGGCAGCATCTTTTATTCACAGAGCAATGAAAGCTCTTCCTATAAATTAATTAGAGCTAAACAAACGCACCTTTCAATGTGAGTCCAGAAGGTGGGGATTTGTGAGAAGGTGAGCGAGACTTAAAATTTATGAAGTAATGAGCACCTTCACCTCATTGTTTTTATTTAAAAAGGATATGGTAACCTTTTGATGGTCTACAGCAGTAAAAAAAGAAGGAAAAACAAAACAGAAAAGGTCTCAGAATTTAAGTTAGGAAACAGGCACCCCTGAATTAGCCTTTCTAATCCATATGCACAGACTGGACTGGCGATTCCTTGTAGTGTGACACCAGTCTGTTTCCTTCTCACTTTGCCTGACCTGACATAAAAAGATTGAGGTGTTGGGTTTACCATGTAAAACAGCAACTTCTCTGCCCACTTTAAATGCAGAATGCAGAAAGGACTCAATGAAAGGTTGTCTTCCTTCTCTAATACTCAGAAGAAGAAATGGGAAAACGGGGGTGAGCAACTATAACAAAACGAAGTGATTTTAACAAGCATATTAGAATTTGTATACCCAAGTAATCATCAAACTTTTAGCAGACAATCAGCAAAACATGTCAGAATTCTTCCTTGAAATCTGCTTCCAGAAATCACTTTGTTTTTGGCCAAATGTGATATATTACTCCACTTAATCTTATTCCCCGGCCTGGGCACCAAATAATGTCTATTTTCCCAAAACCAAACCCATCTTCAAAATATTCAACTTCAAAGCACCAAACACATCTTCAATGTACCTATAATCAAGGTACCAATAATTACTTCGTAATAAAGATATTAAGAAAACTTGCTACAGATCCTGAAAGCTTGTTTCCAAAGAGGAGTTTGGTCAACATTTCAGCCCCAGCAACTGCAGTGGGAAAAAATGCACAGCATGCCAATGTTTGCACTTTTAAGTTCTGGTACTTCTCTTTAAGAGAAACAAAACTTCCCACCCAGAATGTGATACCACTTTAAACAGAACTGTGACTACTATTCCGTGGTGTTCAAGAATTCGTAAACACCTCAGTAGGTAAAGATGAAAAAGTGTTGGGTTTGGGAAATATTCCAATGTGCCCCTCTGCTCTTAACATGCAATCTACGGGCCCCACTTCTCTGGCCCCATTCTTTACCTGATGACGGGTAATCACAGCAGCCGCAGTTACTGAGTATCCATGAAGGACTCCACACCAGAATAAACACTTGTATTCTTCCTTTTCAATCCTCAAGACCACCCTGTGAAGTTGGTACTAACATTATGCCCATTTTACAGATGAAAAGGGAAACTGAGGAAATTACTTGCCCAAACTCACACAGTGACAAAACCAGGCTTCAAAGCCAAATTTGACTGCAAAGCCCATGCACTTAACTCCTGGGCCACTTGGTAACGTGAAAGAGACCAGTGATACCTAGAATATACAGTAACTCGGCCAGCAATTTTTGCATTAGAAAAGATAAAGGTGAAAATAAGAATTTTGCTTTCAGCAACATTCAAATATGGAAAGTAAAAAATGTCAGAAAACAATGCAGACAAAACAAGAATTGTTAATATTAGAAATGCCAATTTCATGCTGCTTTCTTTTAGTGCAGCATTACTTGCTTCTCAAAGCTTTAACAGTCCCCATTCCCTATTTTAGGGGCCACTCTTCTACCTGGAGGTGACACTGACAGCAGCCGACCTCATAGTCTTCACTTCAGCAGGCTGTACATTCCCTACTCATAAAATCACAGCACCACCCTACAGGTTTTACCCCTAATAAAGGGAATTAAGCATTTCATGACACCAACAGATGGCAATGTTGTTCCAGTTTTTAGAATTATAAACAGACTCCTTGGGTTGTTTCCTTTATCAGACCAGCTCAACACTAACTGAAGGATGAGGCGGTTCAGCGCTGGCACCAGCTCTCCTTCCTGATGAAGTCTCAGAGTGTCCCCGGCACCTCCCAAAATACACCTCTTCACCTCAGCAGTTAGCACTGGGCACACATCTGGTCCTCCATCAGTGCTCACTGAATGACCAATGACTGGGCTCCTTTTCACAGCAAGGTCAGAGAGTTTGCCTCAGTGTTACCGATGTGAAAGACTAAAATGGCCCACGCAAAGGTATTTTTCCAAAGCCTACTGTGCATGGATTAGTCTCATTGCCAGGAAAACCCAATAAACATTTTTTAAATGCCCCCCACCCAATGGCCGTAGCTAGCTCCCTTTGTACAGGAGGTGTTTATAGCATTACCTCCCCCAATCTCCAGAGGTGTCTTCACCACTTTACCTCACACTATGTTTCTATCACCTCTTTCTCCACTGTGTTAACTACCAGGGCATAAACTAGGCTTATGACCCCTAGAGAAAAGAATTATGCCAATGCTTACACTCTTGGTTTATCTGAAAAGGAAAAAAGGAGACCTACCATGTGCCAGACCTTTTCATATGACATCTCATTTATTCTGCAAAACAAACTCAGGAGGTAGTAATTATCCCCATTTCACAGCTCAGGAAACTGAGGCTCAGTGATTAGGCAATGTTCCCCAGATTGTCCCTGTTTCCCTAGGGACTGTGGACCCAGGTTTTCCTGATTCCACCGTTTCTATTCTATCAGAATGTTCCATTTAAAAGTTAAGAAGAAAGCTTCCTGGTTGGTGACATTCAGGGAGAGTGGTGCGCTCAGAGAGGTTATGGAAGTTCCATGCCTTTTTCTCATACCTTGGCCTATGCATCTCTTCTATCTGTTGGAAATTGTTCTGAGTTATATCTTTTTATAATAAACTGGTGAAGTAAAATGTAAAAAAATGAAAACATAAAAAAAGTTAAGTATTTACCTTTGCCATATTGTTTCTGAAAATGTAAAGATTCTAAAAAATTTTAAATGCTTGAAAACTTGCACTTATAAGAAATTAGAATGAAATGAACTACTTTGAAATAAAAAATGTTACCTCCTAGTTTAACAATTTCACAAATGTATTTTTTCATATCATGTATTTTTAAGTGAGGCATCCCTATATTTCACAAAATGGTAAAAAGACTACATTTTTTCAGCATATATATATATAAAAAAGCAAAGATTGAAGATAAATTGATGGTTTAAATCTCCCAATCAGTTTTAGAAATGGGCCTCAGTTACAGTTTTGAGGAAGTTAACATTTATGGGATAATTATTTGAGTCTGTAATCAGATTTTTAAAAATTCAATTCAGTTGGTAAAATCATAAATGGAGGGAGGGTGGTGGAGAGGCATTTCATTTCTTTTTAACCCAAGTACTCCCCCACAAGGGTAAAACTAAGTTAAGAACCACATTCAAGTAAATAGTAACTTTTTAAAAAGAGAAAATGAAAATGCTTCAACAATAAAGGCAAAATAATAAAATGAAAACAAAATAAAAAGTATTCAATAAGTAATGAGGAATTTTCAGACTAGTATATACTATGCTCAAAATCATAGGGAAGCCTCATCAACATCAGCCTAACCTTCCTAAGACCAAGTCCCATTCACGTTGCTTTAATCCCTGCCAAGTGTTACCTATGAATCAGTTACTTTATAGAAGTAAATCTCTTTATGAGAGAACTCAGGACAGTAAAGGCACAGATGTCACCATTTCCCCTTACAGTTTGGGGATGAGGTCAGAAAACATTAGCTCAGGTTTAAAACAGAAGCGAAGAGAATCAACATACAATAATCAACTGCACAAGTAACAGCCTTAATAGATGACAGGTAACTGTGATTCTTAGGACACGAGTGCTTCCACCTTCCTCCGAAAATGAATCATCATAGCTGCAAATTACTGAAAGTACATTATGAGCCGGGCACTGTACTAAGAAGTACCTTGGGAGGACTAACCCACGTAATCCTCCAGCAACCCTCTGGGGTTGATAACATTATCATTTTTACTTTTTAAAATTGAGGTGAGATTCGTATTACATAAGCCTATTTTAAAGCGAAAAATTCAATGGCATTTAGTACAACGTTGTGCCACCGCCACGTCTATCTAGTTCTACAACATGTCATCCCCCTGGAAGGTGACTCTGTACCCACTAAGCATTTGCTCCCGAGTCTTCCCTCCCGTCCCTGGTAACCACTGATCTGTTCTCTCGCATAGATTTACCTATTTGGGGTATATAATTGGAATCAAACAATATGCAACCTTTGCGTCTGAATTCTTTCCCCTGGCATGTTTTCAAGGTTCATCCATGTTGTAGCACGTCAGTACTTCATTTCCTTTTGTGGCTAAATAGCATTCCACTGTATGTTTATGTTAATAACATTAACTTCATTTTATAGACGAGGAAACTGAGGTTAAGATTGCATGTAGATGAGTTGGGATGCAAACGTGGGTCTGACTCCAAACCAAGGAGCTCTTAGCCATCCTGCCATCCACCTGAGGCCAATCACAGAGACCAAGGAATTACTGAAACTTAATACCAAAGCCAGAGTCTCATAAATAGTTTAAAAATCTTGGAAACTGTAAGCTACGGACTCTAGCCCGAGGAGGTGGTAATCTAAAGGCAGGGCAGCTCTGAGGTTACAGAACCACTTACTAGTGTCCCGCTGCTCTCTGGGCAGGTCCAGCACCTTTCAAGGGTGACTTCCTGATTCCGGTCGCAGGTTCTTCAGAAAGCAGGATAAAGGTAATTCGGCTCACCCCAACAACAAAACAGCCCCTCAGCACATAGGTGGCCCTCTGCAAACGTCCTCTCATGTCTCTCCACTTTCTGTGAACAAACAGTGCTTGTGTCTGTTTTCAGATGGGCCTAACTTCCACAAACACATTTCAGTTCTTGACCCAGACTTAGCTCTGAATGTAAACTGACACTATGTCTCTTGCCTGTTTGGTGGGTTTGAGTCATTCCTTCTGGGAAGAGAGGGGAAACTCCTTGTGTCAGGTACTTTTTGAGTTTTCCTTTATCCACATAACCACACACGAGGCAAATATCATCAGCCCCATTTTAGAGGTATGAAAATTGAGGCTCATAAAGGGTAAGTTGCGTAAGGTCACATAACCACTGAGAGGCAGAGCTGAGATCTGAATGGTTCCTTTCTAGAAGGCTCACTAGGTTCTTAATGTTGGATCCACCAGTGGTCCTCACTGCATCTGTGAACCTCCTTCAGATGTATGCAAAATCATACACATGAGCATATTCCTGGCGAGAGGGGTCTCAGGCTGCACCCCAGCCTTGACGTGGGGGACCACCGCCCAGCCGTGCCAGCAGATACCTGGCTTGGCCTGGCGCGGAGGGCTGGCTTCCTCTTTAACCTCCACCTGCACAAGCCCTAGCGGGGCAATACTTCTGACTTCATGTGATTTTCTAGGCTGGTGTCACGTCAGCTGTGGAGATCTCATTAGGGCACTGAATGTAGGCCCAGGACCTCTCAGGTCAAGTCCTCCACTTGTACTTCCTGGTGGTGACATACAACAGTCACATCTCTAAGCCTCAAACCTTCCTCCCATGGAGGTCCCACCACCTAAACTCCAAAGGTTATTGTGGGATAAACAAGAACACAGGTGTCTGTCCATCTCAACTCCCACGATGTGAATATGTACTGCAACGATTTGTAAAAAATGGTAGCCCACCTTGGTTATCCAAATAAAAAGACTATGTAAGAGTTTGCAGCTGTGCGTGTCTGGACCAGAAAGAGGACACCGCAGGCACCGCTGTCTTAGTTGATTACACGGCGCTTGTGCTGTTTGGATGTGTAGTGTGTTATCACATCCTTTTCCCAACTTCATTAAGCAAAAATGTCTCCTGTGGAAATGGAAAAGCCCATGAAGGAAGTAGGTGAGTTTTAGAGGCCTAAGAAATCCCCCTACATTAGAAGAAAAAAGTGGAAGTGATATGTATTGAGAAAGGTGATCGTATAAAAGATATATTCTTGGCCAAACAGGTATCTGCCTTTTTTTTGATATATATACCTATATATATATAGATATATATATATATTTTTTTTGCATTGGGTTGTGAAAATACAACTTGTGAAAAATATTGGGTCCACAGAGTTTCATAGTGTTCTTGAGTGTGGCAAGTTATTTTTATAAAGCTAGTGAAATTCCTGAGTGGCCAGTCAGCCTGATGCCACTAAACACATGTGGTACAGTGGGTGGCTTTGAACACCTCAGGACAGCTGGAAAGTGATGGAAGAGAGAGAGGACTTGGTGAAGGATTTCAGTTTTAAAGCAAGTCTGGACAGTTTGAGAGATTTAAGAATCATGTAAGTGTGATGCTTTGAAGAGTGTGGGAGAAGCAATTTCTGCTCTCAGTGAGGCTGTAACATCTCTCCCAGTGAACTGCAGAATCTCTTGATGGTGGTTTTACCGCAGAGAAAATTTCCAATCTTGAACCTGAGCTTTTTTTGAAAACAAATGCCATCTGGTACATTTATTTCAGAAGGTAAAAAAAAAACTGCTAGGATTTAATGCTCCGAAGATAAACTAATACTGCTTTCAGCTGGAAACTGTGAGGGTGACGTAAACCAAAGCCTTTGCTGGTGTATCATTTCAGAACCCCAAGGGCCCTCAGGTAACACTGAAGAGTGCATGGCCTGCTGCATGGTGTTCAAATCTTCTACATAAAGAAGGCATATCCTTCATACAAGGCTCTTTGACTAAAGATGATGACATCCTTTAGAGCTTTCAGTTACAAATCTCTGTGTGGTCTTTGGCTTCTCTACGTAGCCTTTATACTAAGGAGTCTCCACAACCTTCAAGGCATATTCGCTAATGATAAAGCATCTGAGGTGGAGAGCTGATAGGATGACTGTACCTTGATGAACAATTCCTGGAAGAATTTTTACCATAAGGGTATTTGATGCACTGATTAGGCCGGGAAAGAAGTGCTACCACAAATGAAGAATGAAATAGGAAAGAAATGCCTCCTGAAATTTTTGGCCAACATTCAAGGTTTTGAGAAAGTGATGATTCATAGTGAAATCTTTCACTTTGTTAAGGAGCCTGTCAGATGCTCTAAGATCATGTGTCACGGGAATGCAAACAAGAACCCATTTTTGTTTTTTTCATCTCAGCTTCCAAAGATGGTTCTTAACCATCTACTGCTGGAATATTTAGTGCCAAGGAGAAGACTGTCAGCCAGTGTCTTGAATTTGGACGGTGGATGAACCTCAGACCCACACTAACTTCCTCCTGCTCCGCCCCCTCAAAAGGAGAAAAGTAGGACTAACTATTGAGGTGCCTCCTGCACTCAATAGCAGCATCCCACTGGCGATGGATGTAATCAGGCCTGACACAGCAATGAAGGTGGCCAAAGCTGAGGAAGGAAGGTCAGTGGTTTTAAGGGTTCATGACCATTCAAAAGAAATTAAAAGTTTTGTCCAATGCGTGGTACCTTTACCCACCCTCTCAAAGAAGTTGAGGAGTTAAATGAGGACAAAGACAAACACAGACAAAGGAAGAGTTAGAGAAACTGATACATCAGTTATAGAGATAAGTAAGAAAAATAAGGGTCAGCAAGTTGGAACCTTCATAGAATTGCCAGCAGCAAAACGCTAGAATAATTTAATTTCTAAGATCCCTCAATGGAATCACATACTGAGCATGACTGTACACATTTTATACACACACACATTGCTGTACAGCATTCACAACAAAACCACGTATACTGCAATTAAGGTATTTTTCTTCCAAGAACATTTTAACTAGATTTTCACTTGCTGCCTTATTCCTCAATCCAAGCCAACTATTGTATTTAGTATTCAACTGAAGAAACCGCAATTTATTCTAAAACTCAAACAATGCTATTTTGGCTATTTTGAGGCAGGATGTTAATCTCTAATGAGGATCTTTCTAGAGATTTACAGGAATGATTCAGACTTTTATGAGATTTTCACTTTTATAACTTAACCTCTGGTTGGTATTTGACTTGTATATATTACCTTTGGAATTTTTAAAGAGAAAATGTTTAAAAGGGCTAACTTCTAGAACTTCCAATTAAATTCTCTCAAACAAGCAAAAATGAAAAGGTATATTTTAATCCTGGTTTGTTTAGTGTTTTTGCTTTCAGACTGCTGTTACTCTAAAACAAGAAAGAATGAGCTATAATACTTGATGGCAAGAACTCTGTATTCCAACAGAGTGTTTGATAGAGGGGTTCCTGCCACAAAACACTGTTTTTCACAAAAACCTCAAAATCCGGGATCTAGTGTCACTTCTGCCCAAGTGACAGAAAGCACATAAAAAACGTGGCTCATAGGAGGCCTTCCACATATGGAAGTTGCCATTATTATCATTTGACCTTCACAACCCACTTAAGCTCTCTGAGCCCAGTTTCTTCATCTTCAATTTGAACAGGATTGGAAAACAGTCTGGAAGTTATTCAGATGTTAACACAGAGTAACCATATGATCCAGCAAATCCACTCCTAGGTATATATACTCAAAAGAAATGAAAACATAGTATGTCCACACAAAAATCTGTATGTGAGTGTTCACAGCAGCATTATTCATACCAGTTAAAAGGGGGAAACAACCCAATATCCATCTTTGGATGAATGTATACACAAAACATGGCATCTCCATATAATGAAATATTAGTCAGGATGAAATTCTGATATGGATGAAACTTGAAAGAATTATCCTAAGTGAAAGACACAAAAATCTTTATAATGTATGATTTCATTTATATGAAAAATCTAGCATGGGCAAATTCATAGACGAAGAAAGCATAGACTAAGCTTACCAGTGATTAGAAGGAGAGGAGGATGGCGGGGGTAAAGGTATATATAATTTTGCTAGACATTGCTAAACTTCCCCCGTAATGGTTGTTATCACTTGTACTCCCACCAGCAATGCAAGAGGGTATTTCTCAGGTCCTTATCAATGGTCAAACTTTGGGATTTTTGCCAATCTGATTGCTGGAATGATATCTCATTACAGTTTTAATTTGTATTTTTTCTTACAATAAAATGTTTTAGAAAATCCTTTTTAATTATGTTTTGACCTGCTGGTATTGGTTATGTAATTACCGCGAGAAGGCCTTAGAGAAATACACTAAGATAAAAGATTTATAAACTAAAGAGGAGAGGGCCAGCAAGTGAGAACTATACACACTAGTATGTTTTAACAAATACATCGATGTCATGGCTATTGTTGTAAATTCTAATTCTAGAAATAAAACTCATTTTGCATACAGGTGAGCAGGTACTTAGTTACCAGTACTTTCCACATGCACAGTACTCCGCTAGGCAATGCTTAACAACAGAAAAGCCTGAATAACACTTTTGATAATTCCAGAAATTAGCCAAAACACATTTTTACCAATTACAAGAACTCTTTCCCCTTGATTAGAATTATTCTAGTTAATATTTTGACTCCTCCTCTATATAACAGAATTTTACTATGTACTCTGAGGTGTAAGATCAAAAAGAAAAGAAAAGAAAAGAATAACTTTCCCAAAGAACTGAAAGATGCCCAAGTTTACCTTTCCATTTAGCAACCAGCTTAGGATCTGAGATTGTGAAGTTTGGACGGCTTCTAGACAGGATACCTTTGCCAAAATAACCCTTCCGGGAAGACAGAAAAATAAGGTTAGTTCACCTTTAGTTATCAATTTCTTGGCTGAGGGCAATTAACTATTTGAGTTAATAAGAGATTCATTTCACTTTTTACAGCTTTACATTTTCCTCTGATTGCCTAACGATCACTAATGAGGATCTTAGCATTTTATCTCTTTGATTATTTCAAGAGTACTAGTAAGTGTTTAGTACACCTCGTTTGTCTCATAACTAATGATTTCAGTCTAGGTCTGATAAGTGAAGGCAACAGGGCAGGCAGAGGCAGGTTTTTTCTTCACATGTGGGTCAGGAACAGTGTGCCTAAAAGCAAGAGCCAAGTCTCCCAGGTACAAAAAGCTCTTGGATTCTTTTGTACCTAGAATGGAAGTATTTCTCTTCTTCCAGCTGATTCCAAAAACAACACAGACTTTTCCCCCCATTTCTTAAAATTATAAAATATTTAAGCCCACAGAAATTTGAGAGAGTAATAAAATGAACACCCTTTACCCTTCGCCTATTCTTAACAATCAGAATAAATGGCCTCTTGCTTAATGTTACATACTGCAAAAGTGAGAGAAAATGCCCTTGGCCTAGACCCCAATCTCACCAGGGTCAATGCCACCCAGTGTATCCCACTTTGGGAAGGTGGCTACAACCTGTATGTTTTATATAAAATATCTAGAAAAGGCACCTTATGGAGACAGGAAGTAGGCTGGTGGGTGCCTTGGGCTGGGATTAAGTGCAATGGGCATGAGGGAACTTTTTGTGCTGATGGAAATGCTTTAAAACAGGATTGTGGCAGTGGTTGCACAACTCTAGGAATTTACTACAATCACTGAATTGTTCACTTACAATAGGTGAACTTTATGGTTGTAAATTATACCTCAATAAAGCTGTTTAAAAAATGCCCTCAGTGGTGAATTGGCTATGGGTGGGGGGAAGGAAAGCAAGCTACCAATCTCAAACCAAACCCATTACAGATGGAAAGCAGCAAAAACTAGAACTTGTTCTTATCTAAGGAGAGGTCCCCAACTAGGAGAGAGAGCAGATAAGGAGCCAGAGTACATGCTGAAGCCCCATTTGATTTGTCCATGAGCCAGAACAATATGTCACTCTGTGGTCCTCTGGGATGGAACAAGAGTAAGTGGGGAAGTTTTACTTTTTACCCATTAATTTAATTTCTGTAAATTGCTTGCTTTTTAAAAAATGAACACACATTGTTTTTATCATTGAAAGACAAGAAAAGTCAATGTACTGACCCTACTTCATCAATGAAATGTGGGTTCAGGATGGGTGTTATCCTCATGACATATGGCTTTGGAGCACCTGAGTCAAATTGTAGTGTTCCTACATGTGTCCAGGCAGCAAGGAAAGAGTATGTGTCACTTATGGCTTGTTTCTGGGGTTAGAAGAAGAAACGATAGCTGGCTCAGGGCTGCCAGGAGGTAGCATGCCATGGCCACTTGTACTTACTTTCCCGTACAGCTGCTCAATATCTTCTGCGTTCCTTACAATTACATTGTTGTTTATCATTTCAGCGTGGAATATTTTGAAGTCTTTCTTAGGACCACAGTTTGGACCAAAAGGGATCGGAAATGGGGACTCATAATTCTCATACACTCTTCTTTTCCTCTTTGGGGCATGGAAAACTGCTTCTGCCATTTCTCAAGCATAACTGTTCTTTGAAGAGTATAATGAAGAGAAAGAAACATAGTCAATCAATAACTACACTGATCAAAACTCCAAATACATTTATCCCTAGGCTCAGAAAACTTTGTAGTCTGTAGGAAAATATTTACAAAGCAATGAACTAAATGACAGAGTAATGAGAATATTTTTGAGAGCAGTGTAAATCTCATTCACCTAGAATATCTCAATTAATTCTCATAACGACACCCAAGAAGTCAGTGGCATTACTTCTAATTACGCTGATAAGACTGAGGTCTAGTGACGTGCCCCAAGTCACATTGCTATGCAGTCTCCTGATGGCTATAGGATTTCTGTCTGTTAGGATTACTCCCACTCTTTTACTCAGTCAATAGGCATTTACTGAGCATCTATCAGCAGCAACTAATAATCAGAGGTGCTGGGGATATAAAGATAAAACCAAAAAAGACCTTGTCCTCAAAGAACGAAATCTAGTGAGCACTTCATTTCCCAAAAAACAGGACCTTAAAATACATTCCAAACATTATGTCAATCATTTTTCAATATTTAAGGCAAATTGATAAATAATAACAACGATAGCAGCGGTTCTCATTTAAGGCTCTATTGTATACCTCCATGGGTGATGGCTAAGAGTAGGCCCTCTAAAGCCAGCGTGCCAAGATAGAAATCTGCTTCATCACTTCCTAGCTGTGTGACTGTGGGCAAAAGTTAATCTCTCCATGCTTTGGTCTCCTCATGTGCAAAATAAGGGTAAAAACAGACTCTGTCTTATAATTAAGACCCATAAATTGCTTAGAAGAGGACCTAGTACACACCGAGTGCTATGCATGTGTTTGCTGTAGCTATTATGAAGGGGTTAGTACTACCAACACCGTTATACAGATGAGGAAACAGACTCAGG
This sequence comes from Rhinolophus sinicus, assembly GCF_036562045.2. NCBI lineage: Eukaryota > Metazoa > Chordata > Mammalia > Chiroptera > Rhinolophidae > Rhinolophus > Rhinolophus sinicus. The sequence continues at coordinate 41,219,063 of NC_133759.1, forward strand.
TTTGGGAGATTTTATAAAAGTCTCCAGGGAGTAGGGGCACTGGACACTCCCAGGTCTGCTGCACGTCAGAGTTACAGAGAACTGTGGGACTACTTACTGTGCACCCAGCACTACAAGAGAGTCAAGGAAGCTGAAGTCAGTACCTCTCCCTTCCAGGCTTTACACTCAGCCTGAGGAGACAAAACAAGCATCTAACACACAACAGGCTGCCATTCAATAATGGCTAGAGGAAGGAAGTAAAGTTGAGTGTATTGTGCGATAAAGACATAGAGCCACAGTTGATGCATTTAACTTAGGAAAAACTCAACCATACGCAAGGGGAAAAAATGCAAACAGTGCAAGCGGACGGATGCCCTGGAATGAGACAGGAGATTTGAATCTCCTCCTGCTTCACTCCCGGGTCTGGACTCGATTTAAACGGAGAGCAGAATCTGGTGCTTGGAGACCCAGTGGAGCCATAGCACACACACCTTTAGCCTATGTGGCTCCACGCCCTCAAAAGGAGAAAAGTAGGACTAACTATTGAGGTGCCTCCTGCACTCAATAGCAGCATCCCACTGGCGATGGATGTAATCAGGCCTGACACAGCAATGAAGGTGGCCAAAGCTGAGGAAGGAAGGTCAGTGGTTTTAAGGGTTCATGACCATTCAAAAGAAATTAAAAGTTTTGTCCAATGTGTGGTACCTTTACCCACCCTCTCAAAGAAGTTGAGGAGTTAAATGAGGACAAAGACAAACACAGACCAAGGAAGAGTTAGAGAAACTGATACATCAGTTATAGAGATAAGTAAGAAAAATAAGGGTCAGCAAGTTGGAACCTTCATAGAATTGCCAGCAGCAAAACGCTAGAATAATTTAATTTCTAAGATCCCTCAATGGAATCACATACTGAGCATGACTGTACACATTTTATACACACACACACTGCTGTACAGCATTCACAACAAAACCATGTATACTGCAATTAAGGTATTTTTCTTCCAAGAACATTTTAACTAGATTTTCACTTGCTGCCTTATTCCTCAATCCAAGCCAACTATTGCATTTAGTATTCAACTGAAGAAACCGCAATTTATTCTAAAACTCAAACAATGCTATTTTGGCTATTTTGAGGCAGGATGTTAATCTCTAATGAGGATCTTTCTAGAGATTTACAGGAATGATTCAGACTTTTATGAGATTTTCACTTTTATAACTTAACCTCTGGTTGGTATTTGACTTGTATATATTACCTTTGGAATTTTTAAAGAGAAAATGTTTAAAAGGGCTAACTTCTAGAACTTCCAATTAAATTCTCTCAAACAAGCAAAAATGAAAAGGTATATTTTAATCCTGGTTTGTTTAGTGTTTTTGCTTTCAGACTGCTGTTACTCTAAAACAAGAAAGAATGAGCTATAATACTTGATGGCAAGAACTCTGTATTCCAACAGAGTGTTTGATAGAGGGGTTCCTGCCACAAAACACTGTTTTTCACAAAAACCTCAAAATCCGGGATCTAGTGTCACTTCTGCCCAAGTGACAGAAAGCACATAAAAAACGTGGCTCATAGGAGGCCTTCCACATATGGAAGTTGCCATTATTATCATTTGACCTTCACAACCCACTTAAGCTCTCTGAGCCCAGTTTCTTCATCTTCAATTTGAACAGGATTGGAAAACAGTCTGGAAGTTATTCAGATGTTAACACAGAGTAACCATATGATCCAGCAATTCCATTCCTAGGTATAAATACAAGAAAACTGAAAACATGTTCGTGCAAAAATATGTACATGAATGTTTACAGCAGTATTATTCATAATAGCTGAAAAGAGATCATACTGGAAACATACCTCTTCTAGGCTGAGTTGCAAATACTCAAAGATCCTATATGGATTTCTTCTGCATATTAGTTTCTTTTTTTGTGCCAACTGAAGAGAAATAAAATACATATAGAACAAATGGAAGCGCTACATGTTATATAGAGGAGATTGCATTTTAAAACGAACAATTTTCTTATAAATTTCCCAGATTCACATTTGTTGGATTCATGCTGTTAAAAAATAATTTTGTATTACTTATATGGACAAAGCAGTTTTAGTTTTTCTATTATTAACATTTTGATTTATTTCCTTTCTTTTTGCCCCCATGAATTTTTTCCCCATAGTTGTGATCATTTTGTTGGTTGATTTTATGGGCTTTTTTTTACCCAACTGTACCTCACAAGTGTGTGTCTGCGTTTTTAATGAGACTTCATACACCTCATTTGCAAAGCTAGATAATATTTCATCAAGTGGGTGCTTCCCATACTGACCATTAGGTTGATTCTCATTTTTAGCGATCACAGATAATTCTAGGGCAACTCTGACAGAGCGTCCCTTAATGAAGTGGCTGTTCATCTACTTCCCATTACTTCTCTTGTGATGGCCGACTTCCACACCTGAGGCCTGCCCCCACGGCTATACTCAAAACTCTTGCAGTCACCACTGCATTTCTTTTTCTCCCAAACAAGGCAGGGGTTATTGGACCTGCTTTAATTTGTACATTTTTTTAAAAAGTTAGTTATTCACAAACTTTAAGGTTCTAGTTGAAATAGCCCTCACAACCATGGAGCCACCAGGGCAGGGCCTAGTGCCTGCTGGTTCCCTCAGTGTCTGCAGGTTGGTGTCCTGACCACCTCTCACATACCCTGGGTGCGTAATATGGGCCTGCTACCAGTTCCAAGTAGGGGACATCCGGTTAGCCATACCTCCTATAGGCTAGAAAGAGAGGGCTTTGGAGGAAGGGACGTCTTTTCCTGTACTTACTTCCTCATTTGGGGCATCTTCCCTCTCGCTCACATCACACATAGCTTCTTCCACCAGAACGTACTCAGCATCAGGCCCTCTCTCCCTGGCACAGATGAGACCCACTTGTCGACTGCTGTCCTCAGGCTGAGCACCACACTGGGGGAGGAGAACATCCTGTTTGCTGCAATGCCCTTGGGGGAGAGGTGCCGCGACCTCTACCCCATGTTCATCCAGGTCATTTGCAGTTCGTGGGTCCTGCCCAGAGTCCTGCAGGAGGTCTGACTGCTTGCTGGGATCCTCCAAACCTTCTGACTTCCCCGAGTCCCCGTTCATCACAGAAAGATTCTCTCTATCCCCTGTGCCTTCCATCTTGGAAACCATTTCAGAGTTCAGTTCATCATGCACCTGAATCTCTATGTTCTTTTTTACACAAGGGTGCTCAAGTGGTTTTGTGTAATCCTCGAGGATTCTATGCACTGTATTCTCATCCTGCCCCTGTCTTCGCATGAGCTTTGTGGCCCACTCTACACTACGCTGATACCTGCAAAACAGAAATACTGTTAGTAACAACACTTGAATTTTGATATTTAAAAGACAACAGAGCATGTAAAGAAGATGGGAAGGTAATATGCCAAAATACTGGTTTATAGTGGTTGTCTCAATGGTGGGCTATAGTAAATAGTATAAATGTCTTTATACGCTTCTACAGATTCTAACTATTCTGAAATATGCATGTATTACTTTGTGTTTGTTTTTATTACAGAGCTTCATTTAACTTGCTTAATTTGAAAAAAAGTTGATCCTAGTTTAACAAAGTATGAACATTTTTATAATTTAAAACTGGTGGACCAAATGATTTAGGTAAATATAAAGAGAAAATGGCCATCCTTTTCAGGATTTATTCTGTATTATTTTCAATTTTAGATGTCATGTTTTCAGATATATATTCCATTCACAATATAAAGGGCCTTTGTTTAGTATTGGAAAACAAAAACGAGAATTTCAATAAATATTGTTCACACTAGTTCCTAATGTCTCCACTGCACATGGAAAGAAATTATTATGGTTATATACATACAGCCAAGCATCCTAATAGAAATGGCCCCATTTTCCGTAATAATTTTTAAAGTATATTTTAATGAGACAATACATGCTTAGTTTCTTAAACTTGAAGGCAAACCTTTGACAGAAATTGCCGTATATCAGAAGCGATGTGTGACATGGAGCCTTTCCACTATGATCAACAAATACAGTGTGCCGAGTGCCATCCAACAGAAAGGCAGGGATCTTCAATACAGGAAGCGGTACATCGAACCTTAGTAACAGTGTGTGACAAGTTTCAAATTGTTTGGTGTAGTCAGCCAGGTGTGAGCTATGGTTGAAAGGTGTGTTTTAAAGTGTGTTATAAATCATCCTCCATCATGACAATGCTCTGTGTCACACATCGCTGCTGGTACGGCAACTGCTGTCAAATAAAAACATTACGGTGTGTCCTCATCCACCTTATTCACTGGATCTGATACCGTGTGACTTCTGGCTCTTCCCTAAAGTCAAAATGAGGCAGCCAAGACAGTGCCACTAAAGATACTCATGAAAGAGGACTTCCAGAACTGCTTCAGAAAGTGGCAAGAATGACGGCAGAAGTGTGTTTGAAGCAAGGGGGAGTATTTTGAGAGGGATTAATGGCAATGTATTTTTTACTATAAAACATTTTTAAAAATTTAAACATTCATCGCATTGTTTGATTACAACTCGTATGCAAAAGAATTACTGAATTAAAGGTTCAACAGTTCTTTCTTTGAGCAGAAGAAGGTCTAGAACTGAGAGAGACAGAACACACACAGGTCACTGCTCTGGTCTTTGCAAAAGAGTGGTCCAGGTAGATGTAAGTACAAGCCCTCACTCCATCATGTTCTCATACTAGCTACAGACCCTGCTCTAAGGCTCAGTTCTTCCTCTGTGAACCAGGGATCAACTGTACCTCCCTCATGGATTTGTGGCAAGGATTAAAGGAGACAGGATGTGTAATGTGCTCGGGACATAGTAAGTGCTCAATAAACATTTGTTACTATATGATTGTGGGGTTTTTAAGGAGACTTGAAAAATAAAAACATTTTGATTCAATCTGCATCACATTAAAAAATGCAAATAACATTTTAATGAATGGAAATGTACACCTTATATAACTGTTCTTTGAGAGTATAATGAAGAGAAAGAAACATAGTCAATCAATAACTACACTGATCAAAACTCCAAATACATTTATCCCTAGGCTCAGAAAACTTTGTAGTCTGTAGGAAAATATTTATAAAGCAATGAACTAAATGACAGAGTAATGAGAATATTTTTGAGAGCAGTGTAAATCTCATTCACCTAGAATATCTCAATTAATTCTCATAACGACACCCATGAAGTCAGTGGCATTACTTCTAATTACGCTGATAAGACTGAGGTCTAGTGACATGCCCCAAGTCACATTGCTATGCAGTCTCCTGATGGCTATAGGATTTCTGTCTGTTAGGATTACTCCCACTCTTTTACTCAGTCAATAGGCATTTACTGAGCACCTATCAGCAGCAACTAATAATCAGAGGTGCTGGGGATATAAAGATAAAACCAAAAAAGACCTTGTCCTCAAAGAACGAAATCTAGTGAGCACTTCATTTCCCAAAAAACAGGACCTTAAAATACATTCCAAACATTATGTCAATCATTTTTCAATATTTAAGGCAAATTGATAAATAATAACAACGATAGCAGCGGTTCTCATTTAAGGCTCTATTGTATACCTCCATGGGTGATGGCTAAGAGTAGGCCCTCTAAAGCCAGCGTGCCAAGATAGAAATCTGCTTCATCACTTCCTAGCTGTGTGACTGTGGGCAAAAGTTAATCTCTCCATGCTTTGGTCTCCTCATGTGCAAAATAAGGGTAAAAACAGACTCTGTCTTATAATTAAGACCCATAAATTGCTTAGAAGAGGACCTAGTACACACCGAGTGCTATGCATGTGTTTGCTGTAGCTATTATGAAGGGGTTAGTACTACCAACACCGTTATACAGATGAGGAAACAGACTCAGGTTTGGGAGATTTTATAAAAGTCTCCAGGGAGTAGGGGCACTGGACACTCCCAGGTCTGCTGCACGTCAGAGTTACAGAGAACTGTGGGACTACTTACTGTGCACCCAGCACTACAAGAGAGTCAAGGAAGCTGAAGTCAGTACCTCTCCCTTCCAGGCTTTACACTCAGCCTGAGGAGACAAAACAAGCATCTAACACACAACAGGCTGCCATTCAATAATGGCTAGAGGAAGGAAGTAAAGTTGAGTGTATTGTGCGATAAAGACATAGAGCCACAGTTGATGCATTTAACTTAGGAAAAACTCAACCATACCAGTGCAAGCGGACGGATGCCCTGGAATGAGACAGGAGATTTGAATCTCCTCCTGCTTCACTCCCGGGTCTGGACTCGATTTAAACGGAGAGCAGAATCTGGTGCTTGGAGACCCAGTGGAGCCATAGCACACACACCTTTAGCCTATGTGGCTCCACGCCCTCAAAAGGAGAAAAGTAGGACTAACTATTGAGGTGCCTCCTGCACTCAATAGCAGCATCCCACTGGCGATGGATGTAATCAGGCCTGACACAGCAATGAAGGTGGCCAAAGCTGAGGAAGGAAGGTCAGTGGTTTTAAGGGTTCATGACCATTCAAAAGAAATTAAAAGTTTTGTCCAATGTGTGGTACCTTTACCCACCCTCTCAAAGAAGTTGAGGAGTTAAATGAGGACAAAGACAAACACAGACCAAGGAAGAGTTAGAGAAACTGATACATCAGTTATAGAGATAAGTAAGAAAAATAAGGGTCAGCAAGTTGGAACCTTCATAGAATTGCCAGCAGCAAAACGCTAGAATAATTTAATTTCTAAGATACCTCAATGGAATCACATACTGAGCATGACTGTACACATCTTATACACACACACATTGCTGTACAGCATTCACAACAAAACCACGTATACTGCAATTAAGGTATTTTTCTTCCAAGAACATTTTAACTAGATTTTCACTTGCTGCCTTATTCCTCAATCCAAGCCAACTATTGCATTTAGTATTCAACTGAAGAAACCGCAATTTATTCTAAAACTCAAACAATGCTATTTTGGCTATTTTGAGGCAGGATGTTAATCTCTAATGAGGATCTTTCTAGAGATTTACAGGAATGATTCAGACTTTTATGAGATTTTCACTTTTATAACTTAACCTCTGGTTGGTATTTGACTTGCTAACTTCTAGAACTTCCAATTAAATTCTCTCAAACAAGCAAAAATGAAAAGGTATATTTTAATCCTGGTTTGTTTAGTGTTTTTGCTTTCAGACTGCTGTTACTCTAAAACAAGAAAGAATGAGCTATAATACTTGATGGCAAGAACTCTGTATTCCAACAGAGTGTTTGATAGAGGGGTTCCTGCCACAAAACACTGTTTTTCACAAAAACCTCAAAATCCGGGATCTAGTGTCACTTCTGCCCAAGTGACAGAAAGCACATAAAAAACGTGGCTCATAGGAGGCCTTCCACATATGGAAGTTGCCATTATTATCATTTGACCTTCACAACCCACTTAAGCTCTCTGAACCCAGTTTCTTCATCTTCAATTTGAACAGGATTGGAAAACAGTCTGGAAGTTATTCAGATGTTAACACAGAGTGACCATATGATCCAGCAAATCCACTCCTAGGTATATATACTCAAGAGAAATGAAAACATAGTATGTCCACACAAAAACCTGTATATGAGTGTTCACAGCAGCATTATTCATACCAGTTAAAAGGGGGAAACAACCCAATATCCATCTTTGGATGAATGTATACACAAAACATGGCATCTCCATATAATGAAATATTAGTCAGGATGAAATTCTGATATGGATGAAACTTGAAAGAATTATCCTAAGTGAAAGACACAAAAATCTTTATAATGTATGATTTCATTTATATGAAAAATCTAGCACGGGCAAATTCATAGACGAAGAAAGCATATTAAGTTTACCAGTGATTAGAAGGAGAGGAGGATGGCAGGGGTAAAGGTATATATAATTTTGCTAGACATTGCTAAACTTCCCCCGTAATGGTTGTTATCACTTGTACTCCCACCAGCAATGCAAGAGGGTATTTCTCAGGTCCTTATCAATGGTCAAACTTTGGGATTTTTGCCAATCTGATTGCTGGAATGATATCTCATTACAGTTTTAATTTGTATTTTTTCTTACAATAAAATGTTTTAGAAAATCCTTTTTAATTATGTTTTGACCTGCTGGCCTTAGAGAAATACACTAAGATAAAAGATTTATAAACTAAAGAGGAGAGGGCCAGCAAGTGAGAACTATACACACTAGTATGTTTTAACAAATACATCGATGTCATGGCTATTGTTGTAAATTCTAGAAATAAAACTCATTTTGCATACAGGTGAGCAGGTACTTAGTTACCAGTACTTTCCACATGCACAGTACTCCGCTAGGCAATGCTTAACAACAGAAAAGCCTGAATAACACTTTTGATAATTCCAGAAATTAGCCAAAACACATTTTTACCAATTACAAGAACTCTTTCCCCTTGATTAGAATTATTCTAGTTAATATTTTGACTCCTCCTCTATATAACAGAATTTTACTATGTACTCTGAGGTGTAAGATCAAAAAGAAAAGAATAACTTTCCCAAAGAACTGAAAGATGCCCAAGTTTACCTTTCCATTTAGCAACCAGCTTAGGATCTGAGATTGTGAAGTTTGGACGGCTTCTAGACAGGATACCTTTGCCAAAATAACCCTTCCGGGAAGAGAGAAAAATAAGGTTAGTTCACCTTTAGTTATCAATTTCTTAGCTGAGGGCAATTAACTATTTGAGTTAATAAGAGATTCATTTCACTTTTTACAGCTTTACATTTTCCTCTGATTGCCTAACGATCACTAATGAGGATCTTAGCATTTTATCTCTTTGATTATTTCAAGAGTACTAGTAAGTGTTTAGTACACCTCGTTTGTCTCATAACTAATGATTTCAGTCTAGGTCTGATAAGCTGAAGGCAACAGGGCAGGCAGAGGCAGGGTTTTTTCTTCACATGTGGGTCAGGAACAGTGTGCCTAAAAGCAAGAGCCAAGTCTCCCAGGTACAAAAAGCTCTTGGATTCTTTTGTACCTAGAATGGAAGTATTTCTCTTCTTCCAGCTGATTCCAAAAACAACACAGACTTTTCCCCCCATTTCTTAAAATTATAAAATATTTAAGCCCACAGAAATTTGAGAGAGTAATAAAATGAACACCCTTTACCCTTCGCCTATTCTTAACAATCAGAATAAATGGCCTCTTGCTTAATGTTACATACTGCAAAAGTTGAGAGAAAATGCCCTTGGCCTAGACCCCAATCTCACCAGGGTCAATGCCACCCAGTGTATCCCACTTTGGGAAGGTGGCTACAACCTGTATGTTTTATATAAAATATCTAGAAAAGGCACCTTATGGAGACAGGAAGTAGGCTGGTGGGTGCCTTGGGCTGGGATTAAGTGCAATGGGCATGAGGGAACTTTTTGTGCTGATGGAAATGCTTTAAAACAGGATTGTGGCAGTGGTTGCACAACTCTAGGAATTTACTACAATCACTGAATTGTTCACTTACAATAGGTGAACTTTATGGTTGTAAATTATACCTCAATAAAGCTGTTTAAAAAATGCCCTCAGTGGTGAATTGGCTATGGGTGGGGGGAAGGAAAGCAAGCTACCAATCTCAAACCAAACCCATTACAGATGGAAAGCAGCAAAAACTAGAACTTGTTCTTATCTAAGGAGAGGTCCCCAACTAGGAGAGAGAGCAGATAAGGAGCCAGAGTACATGCTGAAGCCCCATTTGATTTGTCCATGAGCCAGAACAATATGTCACTCTGTGGTCCTCTGGGATGGAACAAGAGTAAGTGGGGAAGTTTTACTTTTTACCCATTAATTTAATTTCTGTAAATTGCTTGCTTTTTAAAAAATGAACACACATTGTTTTTATCATTGAAAGACAAGAGAAGTCAATGTACTGACCCTACTTCATCAATGAAATGTGGGTTCAGGATGGGTGTTATCCTCATGATATATGGCTTTGGAGCACCTGAGTCAAATTGTAGTGTTCCTACATGTGTCCAGGCAGCAAGGAAAGAGTATGTGTCACTTATGGCTTGTTTCTGGGGTTAGAAGAAGAAACGATAGCTGGCTCAGGGCTGCCAGGAGGTAGCATGCCATGGCCACTTGTACTTACTTTCCCGTACAGCTGCTCAATATCTTCTGCGTTCCTTACAATTACATTGTTGTTTATCATTTCAGCATGGAATATTTTGAAGTCTTTCTTAGGACCACAGTTTGGACCAAAAGGGATCGGAAATGGGGACTCATAATTCTCATACACTCTTCTTTTCCTCTTTGGGGCATGGAAAACTGCTTCTGCCATTTCTCAAGCATAACTGTTCTTTGAGAGCAGGGGCACCCATGTGGGGACAAGCGCTGTACCACATGTGGGTTCTGGAGGTGGCTCTCTGTGATTCTCAGCTAAGTCACTGAGCATCTCTATGTCTTTTGCTCCACAGCCAAATGCCAGAATCATGCCTTCATTCCTGTGTTATATAATGACCTCAGGTGTTCGTTTATGAAATCTCAAATGAGACTGTGGCTGCAAAAGTATGTAGAAGAAAGCCTCTGAGCAGGCCCGGTGATGAAAACAGCCAGATACACAAATGACATATGGCACATGAGTCACAGAGCAGGTCTCCTCTCATTGGCTGGTAATGCCTTCAAAAGCCAAGTCCTGCTGTGATTAACCCCAAATACTGCTGGAGAAACAGCAGGAAGAGAAAGGTAAAAAGTAAAAGTCAGAAAACATAAGGGGGAACGTGGCGGAAGAGAAAGGTGGCAGCTCTGATTAGAAACAGTAATGAGAGTGATGAAAAGCAGACCCATTCTAGGGCAGCGACAATACTGAGTGGTACCGTGTGAATATGCCTCAGCTTCTCATGTTTCTAAATCCTGAACACACACCCTCTTCCATTTCCATAGAACACCCTTCTCTACCATCTTATTGATTAATGCCCATTTATTACCGGAAGTTCACAGCAACTTGGTTTTGAGTCAATCTGGTTAGGTCCAAGTACTGGCCTTGAGCAAGCTACTTAACCTTCTCTGGTTCTGTTTCCCCACCTGTCAAAGACTGGTGAGGAAACAGAACCTGAGAAGGTTATAAAAGGACCTATCTCATAGGGATGATGCAAGGAATCATGAAGACAATCCATAAACATGTTATTAGCATAGTATCTAGCACATGGAACATACTCAAGAAATGCAGCATGTAAAACTTTATTATCGTTCTTATTATGTGTCAGTTCCTCTCAGACTTTGGAGCTGGACTGCCTAGTTTGAGCTCATGTTATCTTGGGCAAGATCTCTGCAGGTTCCCATATGTGGGATGGAAATGGCTACACCTACCTCAAAGCTTTCTTGAGAAGATGAACTTAGATACAGCTATACAGACAAGTAACTGGCACTGTTGGAGCAATCAGTACCCACTGGCGATAATGGTGGTGATGACGACGCTGGCTACCGTCAGAAGCTAAGATGAGGCATCCTCCCCTAGCACCTTTGGAGGGAGCAGAGCCCCACTGCACCTTGACTTTGGATTTCTAGCCTCCAGAACTGGGAGAATAAATTTCGGTTCTTTTAAGCCACCAAGTTTGCAGTATTTTGTTATGGCAGCACTAAGAAACTAATACAAAGATGAATAAAATTCTTGGAATGTTACATTGTGTAGCTTACAAAGGGATAACCTTCAGGTAGGTGCCAATCTCTCCCCTCCAGAACCTCACATATTAAAACTGGCTTGACGTTATGTCATCTTTATTGCCAGCCTGATCCGGATGCAGTTCTGAGGGGTGGGCTTCTGATCTATTTGTGTCTTAATTTTGGTTGCAGCAACCTGCCTATACTGCAGCCCCTCCTGGGATAGGGGATCTGCCAGGTTCTTAGCAGGCCCCTCTCACAGACTAGAACCCGACCCCTATCCTCAGCCTGTGGTTTTAGCCAAAGCAGCCATTGGCGTCTCCCTGGTGCCACTACCTCCGGGCCCGCCTCTGGCCATGAGGTTATTGGGCATGTAACCAAAATGGAGCTATCAGATCCTGCCAGTAGTGCTAGAAGCGAGATGAAAAATCATTGTGGGATTGAGTAGTTTTAGAAGGAAGAGTTGCAACTCAAGCAGCACCCCAGGGATGATGAGGATTTCGATGGATGAATATTTAGTCGACAAAATCCTACCAAGGGAGCACTAAGTGTGAGGGCTGCAGAGAGGAACAAGGCATAGTCCCTGTTCTCCAAGAACTGACAATCTACATCTAGGGGTCTGACAAACGGCACAGTGAGGGCACCAAAGCAGACCCCGAGGGGGCCGGAAGAATGACCCCAGCACAGCTGAGAGAAGGTGGTGAAGAGAAACTCCAAGAGTGGTAAGTAAGCTCTACGTGGGATGTGCAGGAATAGCCAGGCAGTGTGAGCGCTTGGGGGTCAGGGAGAAATGTTCTGGGAAATGGGAACAGTGCAGACAAGAACCCAGAGGGAGGAGTCACGACTCTATGAGTGGACGAGGAAGAGCTTCTGTGTAAGCCTCTTTCTCCGACCCTACAGGTGTAGAGTAAGGAAAGAGGTTAGAGCCATTTATGCCCACACAGCACAGGAGGCCGGTTCTAAATCTCAGCACCTTAGCACTTAAAGACTTATACATTACGTGTTAGTAGTTCATGTTTTGGAAGGAGTTCAACTGGCAAAGGATTTGGCTTAGGATTATTGTTAAAAATAAACTTAATTAGTGCATTTCAAATATGATTTGATCCACGTTAAATTCAGACAATTTTCAAGGACACACCTACTACAAAAAAAGGGGGTGAGTAGACTACCACATCAGAAAAGATTACCTAAAAATAGATCTGACTTAAACCACAAGTTTTGACCAGGGCCAAAGGTCACCATGACTTACCTCTTTGACGTGATGATAGGCATGTCTGTCTTCATATCTGTAACAACAAAGAAGTTCTATGAGTTCAGACATTTTCCTTAAGGGGAAAAAACACTGAAAAATCTAGAAAAGACAAAGAGAATTTCAAGGTTCACAAAATTACACACCTAGAAGGCTGACTAATCCTGTCCAACCAGCAACAGCACTCCCTGCACCCCCACACACCCTTGGGGGGCACAGCTGCCCAGTCAGTGCTTTTGCTGGGCTCCAGTGTGAGCGTGGACTCCTTATCTCAACACTCTGCGCAAGTGAAAACAAGAGGAAGCCTCTCTGCCACCTCGGAATGCGCATGCCCTCAGCTTTCAGATGAGAATACGGAGACCCTACAGTTATGTGCTTTATTCCCATTCCCCGTGCTCCCTAAGGCACCTTCAGCGAAAGCTGTGCCTATAGAAAGGGTTGTTAAAGTACATTTCATAGCGGTGTTAGTTTTAGGTGTGGATTTGGGAGTTCCCATCTCTACTTCTAGGTCTGGGCATTTGGCTGGAAGACTCTTTCCACTGAAAATGTTTATTGGGTCACCTAATGGTGTGGGTTTTAGTCCTGGTCCTCCCTGACTCTGCCTTTGGGCAAGTCATTTCTCCTTTCCTAAACTCAGCCTCTTCTCCAGTGCATTAAAGGCTTGAAATAGATGAGGTTCTGCTTTAAGACCCTATGAAAGTGAGTTCACAGACTTCTACCTCATTAGGAATTTGTCTTCTCAGTGTCATGGCCTCCCTCCCCTGGTAATTTAACAACAAACAGCAATTTAGCAAGTTTTACTGACAGCCTTCCATGTGCCAAGCACTAGAGATACAGAACAAGGCAAATCCCCTTTCCTGAGATGCTTACAGTCTAGTTGGGGAGAGAGAGCAGTATGACTGATTCTAACCCCACCTGATATATGTTCAAGAACAGTACTATAAAGGGACAGGTTAACTTTACCTGGAAGGGTTAGGCAAAAACACAAAGGAGGAGGAATAACTGAGCTGGGCTGTGAAGAATGAGTAAGAGTTCACTGGGTGGACGGGTGTGGGGGTGGGGGGAGGGATAGGAAGAGGAGAGCAGTGCACAAAGCCTGAGACACAACAAATGCTCGCTGCAGGCTCATGGAATGGCAAGCAGCCCCAGGTGGCCAGTGCCACAAGAGAGTGGGTAGAGGGGAGGGTGAAAGATGCGGCTGAAGCCAGTTTTTACAGAACCTCCTAAAGTGGACATTTGAGATTTACTTCTAGAGGACAGTCTACAAGCTTAATTTCGATTTCCTTGGCATTAATTCATTTCCTTCAAATTTCTATCATCATTTAAAACTTAGTTACTACATAGATCAGGAAAAAATTCTCAATTGTTAAGATTATTACACTATTTGAAAGATAACCACACAATTTGAAAACTTCCTCTTTATTTTGGCCAAACATTAGTACCTGCCAAAGCTGGGTGATGGGCATAGACAGGGTCATTATGCTATTTGCTCTGCCTTTTTTCTCTCTTTTTAAAATAGTTACTAGCAAAAAAATTTTAAATATTCAAAAGTAGAGAGAATAGTATAATAAATCCCCATGCTCCCATCGACCAGCTTTAACAATTAACCCATGGCCAATCTTGCTCCATCTGTTTTTCTGCCCACTCCCGACCCCCAGATTATTTTGAAACACATCCTTTATGTCATATCATTTCATCTCAAAATAGTTCAGTATGTGTTTCTATAAGCACTCTTTTTGAAAAACATAACCACAATACCATTATCACACTTAAAAATTAATACTAATTCCTTAGCATTATCCAAAATCTATGCATCGTCTCAAAGCTTTTTTCTTTTAAGGAAAGTCTGACTCAAAATCCGGCCCATACATTGCAATTGATTGATGTATCTTAAGTTGATTCTAATATATAGGTTTCCCTGCCATGACTTTTTTCTCTGGAATTCATTTGTTGACGAAATGGGTCTTCTGTTCTTGTACCACTTCCCCCAGTGTGGCTTCAGATTGCATCCCTTCAGATGCTATTAAGACAGCGCTACTCAAAGGCGGTCACAGGCCTGCTGATTCAAGAAGAGATGAAGGGCTTGTGCCAACCTTTAAATAACTATCTTACTCAGCCCACTGCTTAGTTCTGCTCACCTTGTTTTCACAGCCAGATTTTCATGGAGAAGGAGGCTGTAGGTAAATAGCTAAATAGCTGAAGCTAAATGGAATGGGATCCATTTCCATTCTGGTGCAAAGGTCTTATCTTGCTTCACTCCAGTACTTTGAGCAGCACTGGCTTAACAAGTTCCCCTGTCCTGTGTCTTCTGTGAGTTGGTGGAATTAGAGGTTTGATCAGATTCAGGCTCAATTTTTTGGCAAGCCTACTTCAAAGGTGATGTCGCATGTTTCTATTAGAAGACACAAAATGTTCTGTTGGCTCTTTCTATGTCATCAGCACCATTGTTGATCAATGCCCAGATCTAATAATTCATTAGAGGTTGTAAAATGGTGATATTCTAATCCTGTTATTCCTTCTTTATTAGCAGGACTCTGCTATAAAGAGAAATCCCTCACCATTTGGTTACCCTGAGAACCAGTGCAGATTTACTGGCTTTCAAAACGATGCATTCTCCATAGGTGAATAATGAATTTCTCCTGGCACGTATCAGTAAGAACTAAAGGATTTAAACATTTTTGGAGTATTATTATGAATGGATTTTAAAATAAATTATAGCATTATTCTTAACAATGCCCAAATGTTTCCATGGCCAGTGGAAGCCTCTTTTGAAACCAGCCTAGTAGTTTTTGACCGCTTCCTTGCTTCCCGGTACAAGACGTTTCGTGTGGAAAATCCTGGCTGCTCTCAACCACTCCAACATATCACTCATTTCCTTTACTGTCCCAGCATAACGGTAACAACACTATCACCCAGGAAATAATTGCTGAAAACAATGTCAAGATTATTTTGTAGCTCTTTCTAGATGGCAAGTTGATTGCCCCAATTCTTCAGGTCTCCCATTTGCCAAATCCTTTGACTCCGGGCCAATGGAATATTAGCAAACATGGTGCAATCAGAGGCCTGAAAAGCATTGGCACATTGGGGCTTGCTCTTGACCTTTCACCATAACCATGAGAACATGCCTAGGCTCGCCTGCTGGAGGATGATACACATGGTGCCTCCTGCCCCCACTTGCAGCTGAGGCCATCCTAGACCAGCTGACCAACAGATAACCAGCTACTAGTGAGTCCAGCTAGACCCATTACTGGACTTGATCCATTAGAGCAGCCAGCTGATCCATAATTAAGCAGAGGGATGAGCACATCCAGTCAAGATCAGCAGACCTACCCAGCAAACCTATGGACTTGTGAGGAATTTGGTGGCTGTTGAAAGCCACTGAAATTTGGGCTGGTTTGTTAAACAACATTGTGGAAAGAGATAACTGGCACAGAGTCTATTTATCCCATTAGGACTGAATAGTCAAATTACCATGTTTTCAAGTCACTCAAAATTGATTCCCTTTTGTGGCTATGAGTAGCCTTGTGGTATTTCTTTTCATATTTTTGCCATTATATGTTTAAGATAAATCCCTAGATGTGGAATTGCAGGGTTAAAAGTAAATGCATATACTGGGGCCCTGCATATTCATAGGCAAAACAATGAAGCTGGACCCTTACTTTATACCATATAAAAAAATTAACTCAAATTGGATCAAAGACCTAAATTTAATGGCTGAAACTATTATTAACAAAACTCTTAGAACAGTTTTACCACCAAATTGGTATACAAGTTCCATTTTTTATTTTTAAGAACTGCTTTTTAAAATTTAACTGTTTTGTAATCACGTAATACATTTACAAGGATCCAAAGTCAAATCTATAAAATCTCACCTCTCTCAGCATCGTGTTCCAACCCTTTCCCATAATTAAAATTATCCTTAGTTCAAAAATATGTTTATATTCCCCCCCCCCCTTGAGATAAGCCGTAGCACACTATGCAGGCTTTCCTTTACCTTGCTTTCTTCACATAATAATACACCCCAGGGATCCCTCGTTCCTATCTCAGCTCCATAGTGTACCATTATATAAATGCACTATAGTTTATTCAACTGGTCCCCTCCTTATGGACATTTGAGTTGGTTCCAGCCTTTTAATATTAGAAATAATGTTGCAGTAAATAGCCTTGTGGTATTTCTTTTCATATTTTTGCCACTGTATCTTTAAGATAAATCCCTAGAAATGGAATTGCGGGGTTAAAAGTAAATGCGTATACTGGGGCCCTGCATATCCATAGGCAAAACAATGAAGCTGGACCCTTACTTTATATCATATACAAAAATTAACTCAAGTTGAACCAAAGACCTAAATTTAAGAGCTAAAACTATTAAAACTCTTAGAAGAAAACACAGGGAAAATCTGCTAGAACTTAGATTTGGCAATGGTTTCCTAAATATGATACCAAAACAACATGCAACAAAAGAAAAAATAGATAAAGTGGACTTATAAAATTAAAAACTTACCATTTCACATTCATTAGGATGGCTATCACCAAAAACAAAAACAGAAAATAACCGATGTGGGTAAGGATGTAGAGAAATTAGAACCCCTGTGCAATGCTGGTGGGAATGTAAAATAGTGCAGGCGTTTTGAAAAACATTTTGGCAGCTCCTCAAAAATTAAAATAGAACTATCATATGATCCAGCAAATCCACTCCTAGGTATATATACTCAAGAGAAATGAAAACATAGTATGTCCACACAAAAACCTGTATATGAGTGTTCACAGCAGCATTATTCATACCAGTTAAAAGGGGGAAACAACCCAATATCCATCTTTGGATGAATGTATACACAAAACATGGCATCTCCATATAATGAAATATTAGTCAGGATGAAATTCTGATATGGATGAAACTTGAAAGAATTATCCTAAGTGAAAGACACAAAAATCTTTATAATGTATGATTTCATTTATATGAAAAATCTAGCACGGGCAAATTCATAGACGAAGAAAGCATATTAAGTTTACCAGTGATTAGAAGGAGAGGAGGATGGCAGGGGTAAAGGTATATATAATTTTGCTAGACATTGCTAAACTTCCCCCGTAATGGTTGTTATCACTTGTACTCCCACCAGCAATGCAAGAGGGTATTTCTCAGGTCCTTACCAATGGTCAAATTTTGGGATTTTTGCCAATCTGATTGCTGGAATGATATCTCATTACAGTTTTAATTTGTATTTTTTCTTACAATAAAATGTTTTAGAAAATCCTTTTTAATTATGTTTTAACCTGCTGGTATTGGTTATGTAATTACCGCGAGAAGGCCTTAGAGAAATACACTAAGATAAAAGATTTATAAACTAAAGAGGAGAGGGCCAGCAAGTGAGAACTATACACACTAGTATGTTTTAACAAATACATCGATGTCATGGCTATTGTTGTAAATTCTAGAAATAAAACTCATTTTGCATACAGGTGAGCAGGTACTTAGTTACCAGTACTTTCCACATGCACAGTACTCCGCTAGGCAATGCTTAACAACAGAAAAGCCTGAATAACACTTTTGATAATTCCAGAAATTAGCCAAAACACATTTTTACCAATTACAAGAACTCTTTCCCCTTGATTAGAATTATTCTAGTTAATATTTTGACTCCTCCTCTATATAACAGAATTTTACTATGTACTCTGAGGTGTAAGATCAAAAAGAAAAGAATAACTTTCCCAAAGAACTGAAAGATGCCCAAGTTTACCTTTCCATTTAGCAACCAGCTTAGGATCTGAGATTGTGAAGTTTGGACGGCTTCTAGACAGGATACCTTTGCCAAAATAACCCTTCCGGGAAGACAGAAAAATAAGGTTAGTTCACCTTTAGTTATCAATTTCTTGGCTGAGGGCAATTAACTATTTGAGTTAATAAGAGATTCATTTCACTTTTTACAGCTTTACATTTTCCTCTGATTGCCTAACGATCACTAATGAGGATCTTAGCATTTTATCTCTTTGATTATTTCAAGAGTACTAGTAAGTGTTTAGTACACCTCGTTTGTCTCATAACTAATGATTTCAGTCTAGGTCTGATAAGTCGAAGGCAACAGGGCAGGCAGAGGCAGGTTTTTTCTTCACATGTGGGTCAGGAACAGTGTGCCTAAAAGCAAGAGCCAAGTCTCCCAGGTACAAAAAGCTCTTGGATTCTTTTGTACCTAGAATGGAAGTATTTCTTTTCTTCCAGCTGATTCCAAAAACAACACAGACTTTTCCCCCCATTTCTTAAAATTATAAAATATTTAAGCCCACAGAAATTTGAGAGAGTAATAAAATGAACACCCTTTACCCTTCGCCTAGACTTAACAATCAGAATAAATGGCCTCTTGCTTAATGTTACATACTGCAAAAGTGGAGAGAAAATGCCCTTGGCCTAGACCCCAATCTCACCAGGGTCAATGCCACCCAGTGTATCCCACTTTGGGAAGGTGGCTACAACCTGTATGTTTTATATAAAATATCTAGAAAAGGCACCTTATGGAGACAGGAAGTAGGCTGGTGGGTGCCTTGGGCTGGGATTAAGTGCAATGGGCATGAGGGAACTTTTTGTGCTGATGGAAATGCTTTAAAACAGGATTGTGGCAGTGGTTGCACAACTCTAGGAATTTACTACAATCACTGAATTGTTCACTTACAATAGGTGAACTTTATGGTTGTAAATTATACCTCAATAAAGCTATTTAAAAAATGCCCTCAGTGGTGAATTGGCCATGGGTGGGGGGAAGGAAAGCAAGCTACCAATCTCAAACCAAACCTATTACAGATGGAAAGCAGCAAAAACTAGAACTTGTTCTTATCTAAGGAGAGGTCCCCAACTAGGAGAGAGAGCAGACAAGGAGCCAGAGTACATGCTGAAGCCCCATTTGATTTGTCCATGAGCCAGAACAATATGCCACTCTGTGGTCCTCTGGGATGGAACAGGAGTAAGTGGGGAAGTTTTACTTTTTACCCATTAATTTAATTTCTGTAAACTGCGTGCTTTTTAAAAAATGAACACACATTGTTTTTATCATTGAAAGACAAGAAAAGTCAATGTACTGACCCTACTTCATCAATGAAATGTGGGTTCAGGATGGGTGTTATCCTCATGACATATGGCTTTGGAGCACCTGAGTCAAATTGTAGTGTTCCTACATGTGTCCAGGCAGCAAGGAAAGAGTATGTGTCACTTATGGCTTGTTTCTGGGGTTAGAAGAAGAAACGATAGCTGGCTCAGGGCTGCCAGGAGGTAGCATGCCATGGCCACTTGTACTTACTTTCCTCTACAGCTGCTCAATATCTTCTGCGTTCCTTACAATTACATTGTTGTTTATCATTTCAGCATGGAATATTTTGAAGTCTTTCTTAGGACCACAGTTTGGACCAAAAGGGATCGGAAATGGGGACTCATAATTCTCATACACTCTTCTTTTCCTCTTTGGGGCATGGAAAACTGCTTCTGCCATTTCTCAAGCATAACTGTTCTTTGAAGAGTATAATGAAGAGAAAGAAACATAGTCAATCAATAACTACACTGATCAAAACTCCAAATACATTTATCCCTAGGCTCAGAAAACTTTGTAGTCTGTAGGAAAATATTTACAAAGCAATGAACTAAATGACAGAGTAATGAGAATATTTTTGAGAGCAGTGTAAATCTCATTCACCTAGAATATCTCAATTAATTCTCATAACGACACCCATGAAGTCAGTGGCATTACTTCTAATTACGCTGATAAGACTGAGGTCTAGTGACGTGCCCCAAGTCACATTGCTATGCAGTCTCCTGATGGCTATAGGATTTCTGTCTGTTAGGATTACTCCCACTCTTTTACTCAGTCAATAGGCATTTACTGAGCACCTATCAGCAGCAACTAATAATCAGAGGTGCTGGGGATATAAAGATAAAACCAAAAAAGACCTTGTCCTCAAAGAACGAAATCTAGTGAGCACTTCATTTCCCAAAAAACAGGACCTTAAAATACATTCCAAACATTATGTCAATCATTTTTCAATATTTAAGGCAAATTGATAAATAATAACAACGATAGCAGCGGTTCTCATTTAAGGCTCTATTGTATACCTCCATGGGTGATGGCTAAGAGTAGGCCCTCTAAAGCCAGCGTGCCAAGATAGAAATCTGCTTCATCACTTCCTAGCTGTGTGACTGTGGGCAAAAGTTAATCTCTCCATGCTTTGGTCTCCTCATGTGCAAAATAAGGGTAAAAACAGACTCTGTCTTATAATTAAGACCCATAAATTGCTTAGAAGAGGACCTAGTACACACCGAGTGCTATGCATGTGTTTGCTGTAGCTATTATGAAGGGGTTAGTACTACCAACACCGTTATACAGATGAGGAAACAGATTCAGGTTTGGGAGATTTTATAAAAGTCTCCAGGGAGTAGGGGCACTGGACACTCCCAGGTCTGCTGCACGTCAGAGTTACAGAGAACTGTGGGACTACTTACTGTGCACCCAGCACTACAAGAGAGTCAAGGAAGCTGAAGTCAGTACCTCTCCCTTCCAGGCTTTACACTCAGCCTGAGGAGACAAAACAAGCATCTAACACACAACAGGCTGCCATTCAATAATGGCTAGAGGAAGGAAGTAAAGTTGAGTGTATTGTGCGATAAAGACATAGAGCCACAGTTGATGCATTTAACTTAGGAAAAACTCAACCATACGCAAGGGGAAAAAATGCAAACAGTGCAAGCGGACGGATGCCCTGGAATGAGACAGGAGATTTGAATCTCCTCCTGCTTCACTCCCGGGTCTGGACTCGATTTAAACGGAGAGCAGAACCTGGTGCTTGGAGACCCAGTGGAGCCATAGCACACACACCTTTAGCCTATGTGGCTCCACGCCCTCAAAAGGAGAAAAGTAGGACTAACTATTGAGGTGCCTCCTGCACTCAATAGCAGCATCCCACTGGCGATGGATGTAATCAGGCCTGACACAGCAATGAAGGTGGCCAAAGCTGAGGAAGGAAGGTCAGTGGTTTTAAGGGTTCATGACCATTCAAAAGAAATTAAAAGTTTTGTCCAATGCGTGGTACCTTTACCCACCCTCTCAAAGAAGTTGAGGAGTTAAATGAGGACAAAGACAAACACAGACAAAGGAAGAGTTAGAGAAACTGATACATCAGTTATAGAGATAAGTAAGAAAAATAAGGGTCAGCAAGTTGGAACCTTCATAGAATTGCCAGCAGCAAAACGCTAGAATAATTTAATTTCTAAGATCCCTCAATGGAATCACATACTGAGCATGACTGTACACATTTTATACACACACACACTGCTGTACAGCATTCACAACAAAACCATGTATACTGCAATTAAGGTATTTTTCTTCCAAGAACATTTTAACTAGATTTTCACTTGCTGCCTTATTCCTCAATCCAAGCCAACTATTGTATTTAGTATTCAACTGAAGAAACCGCAATTTATTCTAAAACTCAAACAATGCTATTTTGGCTATTTTGAGGCAGGATGTTAATCTCTAATGAGGATCTTTCTAGAGATTTACAGGAATGATTCAGACTTTTATGAGATTTTCACTTTTATAACTTAACCTCTGGTTGGTATTTGACTTGTATATATTACCTTTGGAATTTTTAAAGAGAAAATGTTTAAAAGGGCTAACTTCTAGAACTTCCAATTAAATTCTCTCAAACAAGCAAAAATGAAAAGGTATATTTTAATCCTGGTTTGTTTAGTGTTTTTGCTTTCAGACTGCTGTTACTCTAAAACAAGAAAGAATGAGCTATAATACTTGATGGCAAGAACTCTGTATTCCAACAGAGTGTTTGATAGAGGTTCCTGCCACAAAACACTGTTTTTCACAAAAACCTCAAAATCCGGGATCTAGTGTCACTTCTGCCCAAGTGACAGAAAGCACATAAAAAACGTGGCTCATAGGAGGCCTTCCACATATGGAAGTTGCCATTATTATCATTTGACCTTCACAACCCACTTAAGCTCTCTGAACCCAGTTTCTTCATCTTCAATTTGAACAGGATTGGAAAACAGTCTGGAAGTTATTCAGATGTTAACACAGAGTAACCATATGATCCAGCAATTCCATTCCTAGGTATAAATACAAGAAAACTGAAAACATGTTCGTGCAAAAATATGTACATGAATGTTTACAGCAGTATTATTCATAATAGCTGAAAAGAGGAAACAACCCAAATTTCCATCAACAGATGAATGGATCAACAAAATGTGGTATATCCATTTAATAGATTATCAGCAATAATAATAAAAATGAAGTACTGATACATGCGACAATGTGCATGCATCTTAAAAGCATTATGTTAATTGAAAGATGCCAGTCACAAAAGACCACATATTGTAGACCATTAATATGAAATGTCCAAAATAGGCAAATCCATAGAGACACAAAATAGGTTAGTGACTTCTAGGTGCTGGGGGAAGGGAGAAATGGGGAGTGACTGAATAGGTATGGCGTTTATTTTCAGGGTGATAAAAATGTTTAAAATTAGACTGCAGTGATGGTGATGGTTGCATAACTCTGTGACTATACTAAAATCACTCACTTGTACATTTTACAAGGGTGAATTTTATGGTATGTGAATGATCTCTCAATAAAGCTGTATCTAAAAGATTTAATACAACAAACCAGATGATCTCTAGTTTCATAGTTTTGTGGAAGAGTTGTCTTGTGCTGAACTTAGAAGGCAAAGCAGGGGAGAAAGGACTGAATTCACTACTGTCCAAAACTGCCACAGGCATTTAAGAAATATTTCTTTAGTGCCATGATAGGAGAACAGCATGATGCCAGATGTGGAATGCAAGATTAGAAGAGGGTAACCATCATGGGTAGGTACAGCATTCGAAGTAGGTACTGACTGTGGTGTATGCTACACAGGTGGTACTATCCTCATTTCACAGACAAGGAAACGGAGGCTTAGAGAGGGCAGGTCATTTGCCCAAAGTCCCATGGTGAGGGAAGGTAAGAGGTTAGTAAGGTAGGGAGAGAAGGCATGGTAAGAAAACAGGCCTAAAAGACCTGTATGTCTGAAGCACAGAGATATATAACGAGGAAGGACTACATCCATTGTCAGGGGGTTTGGGATGTGAAGGCTGGTTTAGACTTAAGAGCCAGTGCAGGTTATGACAACTGAAAAGAGATCAAGAAAATTAACCAGGGGTGGCTCATAAGAATGGCTCTCAAGCTTGGCTGTCCTTAGAATCACCTGGGTAAATTTTAAAACTCCTACTGTCCAGGCCTTACCTGCATTTACATCAGAAATTCTGGGGTGGGACCCAGATGATTTCAACATGTAACCAAAGTTGCCAACCACTGGTGAGAGGATGGCCTATTCATACACACTTAATCCCAATAAGCCTGAGGTAAGGACGTTGCTATTCCCATTGTACAGATGAGGAAAAGGACTCGGGGGGGCTGAGGGTTATGCACCTGTAAGAGGTGGTTCCTTTTCCTTTCCCAAACTTGGGCACACCTGACTCCAGACAACAGCAGTGATCATTAAGTAATTTACTTTTCTATGGAAACCAGGGCTTGCTCTTTATTCTTCCCTTGAGCAGATAACACCTTTTAGGCGCTCAGTTGTTTATTCCAAACAAAACAAAGCAAAACAAAGAGCGGGGAAGGTAAGCTACATTTAGTTTTCCAGGTCCCTGGGTCAGCCTTGCCAAACAAGCCTGGTTAATACCTACCATCTTGCAAGTTCACCTTCTCCCAATTAAAAAATGTTTGAAACTCCAACTGCTTACGTCCTGGGTTAGGGGAGGCGGGGATAAAAGGGACAAGGCAAACAGTCCTCCCTCGGGGGATCTTTCAAGTTAGAACCCGAGACTAAGACAAACAAACGATAAATCTTTGAAGGGTGTTGTGAGGATTAAAAGGGTAATTGTGTGAAGGTGCCCAGTACTGGGCCTACTACCACGGGGAAGTGTTAGCCAGACGGTGGCTGCAACTGCAATAAATGATGGCACACAAGCCAAAAAGCGTTAAGGGCTCAACAAATCCGTAACTGTCTGAACTTATCCCCTTGCTGGTTTCCTTGAGGGCCCTCCACCCCCCAGCAACCCCACTAGCGGCTGAGGTCTTCCCGCGTCAAGGCGGTGTTGGATGGACCTCGACGTCCCCAGCCCTGGACATGGCGACAATGTTTCCAGAAAGAAGGAAGAAAGAGAAGTACGAAGGACTACAGATGCACGGAGAAGGGGAAGAGGGGTTAATTCCGGCAGAACTAGGAAGCCGAGCTCCTCGTCCGGCTGTGCAACCCGGAGAAAGTCTCTAGGCCCTTTTCACTGTCGCCAAGGAGGGCTTCCAGAGAAGGCTACGTCTCCTCCTGGGACTGACAGAACCTCGCCCCTGCCCCGCGTGCTGGGGCCACAGCGCCCAACACCGGGATACGCCGCCCGCTCCTAAGTCCAAGACTCTTACCTCCTTCGGCTCCACGCACTCGCCGTTACCCTGACAACGCCGGCCAGGGGGGCGGACCCCGCTGCCGTCAAGCAGTGCGGCCGCAAAGCCGGACGTAATGCGCAGCCGCAGAGCCCGAGGGACCGTCCGCCGCCGAGTCTTTACTGAGCGCGCCTGCGTACAGCTCTCCTCTCCGTGTGTCTCGACTTTCGAGTATAAAGCAGAGGTAGCATGTCCTCTTTCCTGTGCTCCCGGGTATTATACGGAGTCCCCCTGCACAGTTGCTGTTTTCATTTAATCCTCACAACAATCCCTCACCACCCATTTTACAGATGAGGTTCGAAGTTATTCGTCCAATATCACGTAGCTAGGAGTCGAGATTTAACCCAGAGTCCTCGCCCCTGGGGAGATGGGTCTCTTGAGCGACCAGTCTATTACACGACCCCGACCCTGAGGAAATGAGGCTGCTGAAGTCAGCCCTGACGCTGGTTTCAGCTTACTCAATGCATACGTATAAGCTGAGCATGCAGGGCACAAGGAAGCACCCCTTCGCACACACCTGATCAAAAACCACTGTGCACTGGCTGCCCTGTGCAGTAAAAAGAATAGACCAGGAGTCAGCTCTGCATTTGTGATCTCACTGGAAGTGTGATCTTGAGTGAGTGACAATCTTTCTGAGCCTCAGTTCCCTCTACTCAGAAATGGGTCGCCAGGATTAGGAAGGATGAGCAAAAGTGTGTTGGGAAGTGTAAAAGTTTCTCCCTACTTGGTTATTTTAAAGGCGGCCTGGTAGGAAGTCCAATACTATATACCTGCCCAAATATGAATTCCAGGGTCCTCAGGGCGCATACCACACATGCTAGGCAGTTGGGGAAGGTGGGTAACGGAAGGGTGGGGCTAGGTGTGATGGGCTTTGAAATCTGGACCTTTCCCAATTTTCTCTTGTCTCCAAGCTTTGGAGCTCGCTGTTGCCCCTGCCCGGAACATTCTTCCCTACTCTCTTTGCAGCAGTAATTCCTGGTCACCATTTAGGTCTCAGTCAGATATCTCTTCCTCCAGGAGGTTTCCTTTTGCTTCCCTAGACCACCTTGGATGAATTTCCTCTGTGTCCCCTGTTTCCTGGTCCTCCTTAACTGGTCTATGAACTCTTGGTAGAAAGAGCTCAAGACACGATGGGCCTTAAATGGCTTAGCTGAAGAGTTCAGACTTTAGATAAACCAAAATCAGAATAGTTTTCTGTTAGTGTTGCGAAAAAGGGAGAACTTCAGCAGGATTCATAGGAGAGTGGTATCAGAATGAACTGGGCAGGAAACAGAGTTGGGCGAGATATAATATTGTACCAGAACGTGCCAGTTTAGGAAATACTGGTTTTAGAATTAGAGTTTTAACAAAGAAAGGGAACTCAGAGGTTATCCATTACAACTTCATATTTTAACTGATAAGAAAAAAGGTTCAGAGGCACTGTGAGTTGTCATAGGTAGCTGAGCAGTCTGAGGGGGATGCTGAGACTAGAGCCAGTCTCCTGAACCTCCTCCTGCTCCACAGCCAGGGGCTTGGGATTCCCCCATAATGGAATCTTAGGTAGCTGTCATCTGGAGCCTTGTCCCCACAGAGGGTCCCCACAGAGTGGAAGTTACTGAATAAAATATTCTTCCCTCAAGACTTTCTCCTGAATGTGTATTTTAAACCTTTTGTTATGGTCACTTTCAAACATACATAAAATAGAATTATCTAATAAATCATCACTTCCACATCTTCAGCCTTTAGTATCTTATTTCTTTTACACACTCCATATACACACTTTTATCCCACTCCTGGAGTATTTTAAAGTGACCCCAGACATCATATAATTTCACTCAGAATATTTCAGTATGTACCTCTAATTTTTAAATTTTATTATATATATATATATATATATATATTTGATTCTCATTATTCCAGTAATTCTATAGTGTCACTGGGAACAGTGAATTAGTGAATACTGAACCATTGCTCCCAGGGGAAATACAGGGTTAGGTTACTGCCAGTCTCTGGACACAACATTTTCATCCACCAATCAATATATAAGCTTGTTTTATGTGTGTTTCTGTTTAAAGACACTTTATTTAACGTCTACTATTGATTCACTAACATTGAACTCATGGCCAATAGCACTATAACTCACATCTGAACGAAGCTCATCTAACACATGTATTTATTTTCTCCGTAAGACGCATCACAGCCTTTTTGGCGAAGGAACCCTACACAGCACTTCAGCACTCTGCTTGGGGTCCATTTTAAACAGCAAAATCACCAACAGAAAGTGCAAACATGAGAAAAATATAGCACTAAAGAGACTGAAAAAAAGCACACTTGTTTAGGGTATGAGAGCTGAAAACAAGAAAGTATATGCCTGTTGACTCCAGCTGAGAGCGTGCATATTGGAAGATACAAATTTTTCTCCGCTGTATGCATGTGTATGTCTACAAATGACCACGCTCTGTGAGTATTGATTTTGGCATTACAAGTAAAATTTAGCTAGTAGGTGAATTTGCAAGTGCAGAATCCACCAATAGTGAGGATGAACTGATATATATATATATATATATATACATCTCCCTAATATCATTAGCACATCTAACAAAATGAACAACAATAGCGTTTATCTGTGATATGTTACACGGAAACTTCATGTACTATTTGGGACATACTTATACTAAAAACAAAATTGTTTATCTGGAATTCAAGTTCAACTGGGTATCCTGTATTTTATCTGACCACCCTAAGGACAATTTATTTGGCGTTAATATGCGCCGACCACCTTGCATCCTATCTTATGTCATTCTCACCACAGCCCTGTGAGACGGTGTCCGCATCTCTATTGCACAGTTGGGGTTCCTTCCCTCACCCAAGTTCTCAGAGCTAGGAAGTAGTGGAGGCCAGATGAGGATCGAGATCCGGGAGACAACGGGGCTTGCATTTATTTTAACCCATCAGGCTAGATATGGGAGGGTAGTGCATTGACAAAACACAGCTTTAAATATGGCAATACAAAAATGACCGACAGCAAGTGTTGGTGGGAAGTCACAGAAGACAGAGATGGGTTGAAGGACCCGGAGGCTTCCCGGAAGAGGTGGCCTTTAAGCTGAGCCTCGAAGGAGGTTTAGCCTGGGGAGAGTGGAGAGGAGAAGGGAGATGGGGTCTGCCGCACAGGACTGGTCCACGTGCCAGGCAGGTGTGGGCTTGAAGGTTCCAGAGCGGGGAGGAGCTGGGCCTGGCGGGGACAGGAGGTCGAAGCTGCCGATAAGGTCCGATAGGCAGGGCGGGGCCCGATTGTACCGGCGCTCAAATTCCAGGCTTGGCCTTTGGACTTCACCCCGTAGACAATGGGGAGCCACTGGCGTTTCTGAGCAGGGCAGGGCGGCCCCAGCTGTCACCCCATTGTTTTTCCCAGACAGGGCCGAA
Source organism: Rhinolophus sinicus (assembly GCF_036562045.2). Lineage (NCBI taxonomy): Eukaryota > Metazoa > Chordata > Mammalia > Chiroptera > Rhinolophidae > Rhinolophus > Rhinolophus sinicus. The sequence continues at coordinate 41,247,740 of NC_133759.1, forward strand.
CCCTGCAGTGTTGCAGCTAGTCCACTAGATGGAGATATTTTAGCAAATTTAAACCACCCAGCTTCTCGCGGACGCTGCTTTCCGGCGAGGAAAACAAACACAGGGTCCTCGCAAACCCTCCGCGTGTTTATTCGCAGCATCCGCAACAGAAAATGCAAGGGCCGTGAAACCAAAATCAAATCAAGAACACAGATGGAACCTTAGATAATTTCACAACTGAAAGAAAGTGTCAGGGTGAGCAGGAAAGGGCAGACAGTTTTAACAAGTGCTCTGCTTATATTATCTAGCTTTTAAGTCTCACGACAGCCGTTCAAGGCAGGTGCTATTACCCCATTTTACAGGTGAGGAAACTGAGATACGGAGGGGTACATTTGCTCTATTATTTACCAAGCTGACACCAGGCTAGGCAGGGGAAATAGTTGATACGATGTGGTAAGAGGTTGTCTGGGCAAGCCGCCAAGGCATTGCTTTGCTGGGCCCTTGTGCAAAGCGTTGGGCATTGCCTTTAAATCCTACTTTGGTTGCTAGAAAAACCTGTAGCATGGATGATGAGAGCTGAACTCCTACTATATGCACAATTCCAGGTGCTTTTTAGAAATAGTCTCAATTCTCTCACAACCCAGTGAGTTAGGGATTATCATGCTCCCATTTTACAGGTAAGAAAACAGATTCAGAGAGGTGAAATGACTTTCCCAAGGTCACACAGGGAGTAAGCACCAGAGGGGGTATTGGATCACAGGTATGTCTACTTCTGCCCTGTGACTAACAATCAAACACATCTGACTTTGGGTAAATTTGCTGGAGAAACTTGGGCATAGATGTTGGAAGAGACATACACACAACATTTTTTTTTTCTTTATTAAAGCCTGGTGATTTGTAATTTCAAAAAAAGGAAACAACCTAAATGAGCGTCCCTAGAGAAATGGACATATAAAGTGCGGTTTAAAAGGTTCATAGAATGCAATACTGTGCATCTTAAATTAAAAGGAATGAACTAGCTCTTACATACTCATACATAACAACATGGATAGATTTAAAAAACAATGTTTGGTGATAAAAGCAAGATGCAGAACAATATGAGTCCTATGATGCCATTTGTGTAAATTAAAATACACACAAAACAATATAAAATACTAAATGTATCTATAGGTAAGCTAAACTAAAAATAGCAGGAAGGGTGAACACCAAATTCATTAGCTATCTGTGGGAGTCGGGTAGGAAATAATAGGACTTTAGCTCTATGTTTAATTTCTTAAAAAAAAACAAAACAAAACTAGAAGCAAATATAGGAGTGGGAATATAGATGATAAGTTACTTGTATTTCTTTATCTCTTTTAATGTTTGCACAGAAAGATGCTTTGGCCAAACAAATAAATACAAAACTAGAAAACTACAAGTTGCCAGTACTCTGGGATGGCCTGAGAGGAAACTGGGAGAAGGTCATCAGAGGAAGCGAGACAGGTTCTGGCACTGAGAAGCACAGTCCTAGACTCTGTTAGGGGAATGTGGCTGATGGGGTCCAACTCCTGGCATCCCACAAAAGTTCCCGCCACCTGTGAATGCCCTTCCCACCTGGGAGAAGCGAGCGCCAGGTGAGGCTATGGGAACCCCACAAGAAGGACAGAGAGGACCAGTAGGAGGTGCAGGGGCCCTGGGGAAAATATGCCTCCACTATGGGAGAGAGATGGCCGGAAGTGGCCACACCCTCTGGCTTCTCTCCCTCCCTCGTTTCCTCCCTTTCCTTTCGTCATTTTCTCTGAATTCAGGGTCATATAAGAACATTTAATGGGTGTCTTTGAGAGGCCACACCCACTTTCCAGCACCAGGTACTCCAACAGGAAATTAAGGAGCTGAGGTGACCAGCATGTAAAGTCACGAACACCAAGGTTCTTTGCAAACTATCAATCACTAAAAAGAAATAGAGCAAAATAAAATCTTAGTGCTTTTTCTCTTTTCCCCTCTTCCTTTACATTTGTCATATTACACAAAATAATATGGGATAGCTATAGAGCCTAGCACTTTCCTTGCATTGGCTCATTTTACCACTCATTTATTGCTCATACCAGCTCTATTAGTAACGACTTTTCTTATCCCTATTTTGAAGGTGAGGAAAGTGAGTCAGAGAAGTTAGTTATTTACCCAAGGTAATCCAGCTAAAAAGTGACAGAGGTAGCTTTAAACCCAGCTGCCTGAAGGGCCGCTGTGCTGCATTCATACGTATGTTTTATGGTCTCATATCTTACTTATCCTTTTGTGTTTTGTTTCTCTCTCTCTCTCATAGAATTCTTCTTTGTCCGAAGTTGCTTTTATCTTGTATATGACCCCCTGCAGGTCCCCACCTCTGAGCTCAGAATCATCATTTCCTGGGTAGCTGAAGAACTCTGGTTTGCTCACAGGAGACAGGGGAGAATAGGCCCAACATGGCCCAAACCTGGCTTTCCTGCTTGCCTGGCTACGTTCACCTCAGATGTCAAAAGGCCTGAATTCCAGGCAAACCAGGAATAATGCCCCAGTCATCAAATTTGAAACCAAAATTCAGCAAAGACATGTATTTGCTGCCAGAAAGCAAATAGCTTTTTCTTTTCTTTCTCGTTTTTTTTCGCCCAAACAAAACATCCTCTTATGAAATATGTCCAATTTGCAATATTTACTTTCCCTTTATTTAATAACAGGAAAGGGTTTGCTGGACTTTTGTTGATTTTTGCATTTCTTATTAAAATTCTTAAGGGGGTTTTGGGGGAACTTAATCAGCAAAAAAGGAGGAGGAAAAAAATCTCATCTGCATTCCACAGGCCTTATTAATGGAGGAAACTTGCTGTTTGTTTAAGAGCATTTTCTGATGGGAGAGGCAATCATCACGTGTTCCAGAGCCTTCCTCTGACTCTTTTTCTTGACTATGCTTCCTCCTCAGCTGTCTCCAGAGCGCTGAATCTCTTGTTCCTAGCTTTCTGACCAAGAAGATGGAGCTAGGGTTTATACCACACTGCCAGGCTGGGAGAGAAGATGACATTCATGGGACATCCCAGAGCAGTTCTCTGCACCCACAAATCACCCACAAATCACCTCACCTCAAATCAGCTCTCCGTCCTGGCAGCCCTCATTTGGCAGATAAGGACAATAAGGCTTAGAAAGATGAAGTCCCTTGTCCAAACTCCCTTTCCTGTAGCTTACGTTCCTTGGGATTAAAAAGAAAGGATTCCTAGAATTCACAGAGTCTTACATTCAACTGAGTCCTCACAACAACTCTTTGAGACAAACTCCAATTTTCAAGGCTCAGAGAAGTAAAGTGACTTGCTAAAGGTCACACAGCTGGAGGGTTGCAGAGCTGGGATTTGAGCTGTGCTCTTCCTCTCACATCCATGTTTATTTCGCTTCATCATATTGCCACTTTGGGGCCAAGAGTGGCATAATGTTTCTTGTAATGAAATACACCTCTCCCTCCCATTTAAAACCCCTCTCTCTAAGAGGTCTTGGTCCTGCCTTCTTTGGTTCCAGAACTAGACTGCAAATAATTTCAGGGACTTTGTTTCTATATTTTCATGCTACCGGATATATTTATATACATTATATAATCATGTTTATTTCTAGAATAGTGCTTTGTACAGAGTAAATAGCATTGCAGATAGTCATGTCCCAATGCTCTCCTTCTACAGAGAAGGAACCCGAGGGCTAGAGCGAATAAGGGATTTGCCTGAGGCCCCAGAGGGCCAGAACCAGAATCCAGCTCTCCGATTCTCTCTGCACGGTGCTTCCCCATGAGCAAGTCTACAATAGTGAACTTGTTACTCATCCAGTCCCTATGACATGTGGTACCATGCTGGAGGTTAGGATGCCAGGTAAACCAAACACAATACTTGTCAAAGTTCCGTGGGGAGGATGCTTGGAAAAGTTACACTCTCATAAATGTGGTAAATGCTAAAACTAAGGGTGTCAAGGAGGGAGTGGCTCAGGAAAGACTTCAAGCAGGAGTAGACATTTGATCTGGGTCTTAAAGAATGAGGAGGAATTGGCCAAGTCAGGAGGGGCATCCCAGGCAGCAGACCCTGCCTGAGCAAAGGCCTGGAGCTGTGACCACGCATGGTATATCCAGCAACCATCCAGTAGTCATCTGGGGAAGAGGAGCAAGCCTGGAAAAGAAAGTTGTTTACTGTGAAGGGCCTTGAATGCGGTCCTGAGGAATTTGGATTTTATCCCATGGGTGGTGGGGACACAGGAGGGTTACAGGAGGGGAGTGACTTGGTCAGATTTGGTGTAGGTAGGTCACTCTGGAGGTCTGGAGTAAAGAAGGATAAAGAGGGCGAGGGCCACCAGGAAGGAGGCTGCTGCGTGTTCTAGGCCAGAGATACCCAGCCCTTATCCACCTAGAATCCTGTTTCTCCTTCTGTCCTTGAATGAAATCTTTCCTGCCCTTCTTGCCCCAGGCACCCTTCCAGATCACATACCTCCCTGGAGCCCCTCTTCCTGGCTCCTCTAGTTCTTATTCTTTGGGCTATGCCATTGCACCTTCCTCTCCACTCTCAAAGTCCTCTACGGCAATGGGTCTTAACCTTGTGGAGGTCAGACAACCCTGGGAGAGGCTAAGGAAAGTCTTGAAAACTGCACAAGCACATGAATATTCTAAGCGTGGAATGTGTTGTGGAGTCTCGCAGACCTCCTGGAGCTGCTTTTCCTTATAGAAGGTGGCCATTCCAAGACAGCAAGGAAGGCAGACTCCACACAAGGTATCAGCTACACTTTGTAAATCCCCGAGGAATGAGAAGGCAGTCTAAGGAGGCAAAGGAACTAGGAATGAAGATTACCTTGAGAGTTGAAGCATACAAACCAGGAGGGAACCCTAAGTGAATGTAGTAATGTTTCTAAAGAAAGAACGAGTCCATCTCAGGAAGTGTTGGGCAGCCAGAGAGGCAGAAGAAAGAGAAAGAGGGAGGATGTGCTGGCCAAGGATTTTGTGATCCCAGTGGTAGGTCTAGCTTGCCCTGATGCCGGTAAACCCTGGAATCCCGTAACCGACCCCTCCCTTCATTCTGTGCTCACCAAGCATCGTTCTGATTAGAATTTGGCTTCCCGTGGGGTGTGCCTATAGGGAGCTGGTGCGTTGGCTGGAGGACACGTGTATCCGGTCCCTTTGGCAGTTATATTTTTCATTGTAAATTAGTAAATTGGGAACAGACAATTCGCAGAAAAAGCAATACAAATGACTAATAAGCACATGAAAAAAAAAAAGTTCATCCTCACCAGTAGTCAAAGAAATGTAAATTCAAACCAAAACCGAGATTGTTTTCTACCTATTGAATTAGAAAGGATTTCTTTTTTTAAGTTAATACATCTTGCTGGGAAAGGGGTGGTGCAAAGGGCACCCGTTCATGTGCTGCTGATGGGAGCATAACGCTACCTGCCGGGGTGGGCAAGTCTTGGTCCTATTGTGTATGTTCTTTAAACTCCGGCAGAACAGATCCATGTAATCTCATCTGCTTGGAAGGAATGGCTGGAGGGGTCTCTTCATGAATTTGTTCACCAAATGTTTACTGAGCACCTATTATGCACCAGTCTCACCAGACACCCTGTGGGGTAGGGGCCACATAGAGATCTTAACCCAAATGCACAATGGTCTCAGACGCAGAGGGAATCTGGAGGCCAGTTCTTGGGTGGGCTGGAAAAGGAGGAGATGGGAGGGAAGGTGAGAGGGAGAAGAATCTGCTAACCTTCACCTCTCCCTCACTACAATCCAACTCTCCCTTCAGTTCCAGGTCAAGCTGAGGCTCTTGGTGGAACCCCAAGAATTCCCTAGGGCTGAGATCTTCAAGCTGTGTCCACTCCTGGAGAGTCCAATTGAATTGGTCTGGGATGGGTTTAGCCATAGTATTGAAAAAACGATCCCCGGCATTTCAAATGTGCAGCCTGGGCTGAGAACCACTGAGAAAATGGAAAATAAGAAACTTACACAGGTTGTGGTTGAGAGCACAGGCTTTAGGGGAGCCAGACTTGGTTCAAGGGCTGGTCACTTAGTGTCTGGGTCACCTCTGGCAGGACACTTCCCTTCTTTGAGCCGTGGTTCTCATCTCTCTACAACAGAGATCAGATATCTGCCACATGCGGTGGTAAGGATTAAGTGACGCAATGCGTGTACAATGCTTGCCAGTACTCGAGGACATTCATGGTTATAATTATTGTTGATCAGCCAGATACCATCAGATGTGAGGTCCAGCAGGAACAAGGGACACAGGGCTCCCAAGTTTTCTGAAAACTGCACAGGAGAAGAACTCCTGACTGAAATAGCTCTGACTGTCCACTTGATTTTTTCCATGAGTTGGGAGACAATCCCCATGGCTTTACTTGAGCTCCAGGAATTCTTGTCCCAGCTGACTGTTTAGATGGGGGAACAATGTATGAGTCTAGCCCAAGAAGCTTAATGTAGGAAGGGATGGAGCTGAGAAGCATCAGGGCTGAGCTGATATGTCACTGTCCAGATTTACGGGTCCCATGTCTGTGAAGACAGCAATTAAGATCACACATCCTTCAGACCTAACTCTGCCCGATTCCTCCACTTACGAGCTGTATAATCTTGGGAGAGTGACTTCACCTCTCTGTGCCCCAGTTTCCTTGTCTCTCCCATGAGAATAATACTGGTCCCTGCCCAACTGGCTATGAGGGAGGACTGAATGGGTTAATGCTGGTAAAGCTCGGAGCCTGGGATCGGGCCTATTTAAGAGTTAAGATCTCCGCGAATGTCCACCATATGGGTCTCTCCCCAGCCAGGAATGCCCCTTCCCCACAACAATTTGATTGTCTCGTGGCACTTTCTACACACACACACACACACACACACACACACACACACACACTCGGGGCGTGGGGATGTAATTGCTTATGTGTCTTATCCAGGGCCTGGCCTGATTCCTTCAGTTCCAGCAACTGTTCAGGGTACATATGAGGAACTGAACTGACACCTCTCCTTTCCAGATAAGGAAACCGAGGCTCACAGAGGGGTGATGATGGGGTACCCCTCTGTGAGCACTGAGTGTCCGGAGGTCGCTAGCTGGGAAAGGAATCTCAAAGGGGGCCCATACCTGGCAGAGGGGGTGGGGCCTTCTTGGGCAGTGAACTTTAATAGGGGGAGATGGAGGAAAAGGCGACTATAGATACCCCCCGGGGACTCCTGCCAGGGGTGGGTGAGACTTTGCAGGTGGCCGGAGGACCAGGGTGAGCAAGGGGAGCGGGAGGGGCCAGGCAAGTGAAATTCATGCTATTACTGGTAGAGTGACTCATCTGTGCCAACAGGCTGGTGAGACATAGAGAAACTTCGGGTACAGGAAGATCAGATGGGATAACATATTTGAAAGTACTCTGAAAATGATAAATCAGCCTAAGAGCAGGGGCTCTGGCTTCCAATAGAGCTGGATTCAAAGGCTGCTTGTGGAACTTTCCTGTGACCTTGGAGCTTCAGTTTGCTCATCTGAAAGGCGTGGGTAATAGCAGTAACTTCCGATGTGGATTATGTGTGTGGCCCAAGGCCTGACACGTGGCCATCCGTGGGAGCTGCAGTGACGGGGAGGAAGGAGTTCAGAGCAAGAAGTCCTTCCTCACTGTGTCTTCCTATCCAATCCCTATGCATCCTGCTGCCTGGCCTGATTCCCCTCGACAGAAAGGCCTTTCCCTTCACACACCCATGGCATCTTATCTAAGCCTTTCCCACAGCACTTATCAGACGAGGCCTGGCACCCATTGCTATTTAATGAGCATGCTCTATCACTCCAATGGCCTGGGTCTTACTCATCTGTGCCCATCGAACCCTTGACCCTCTCCAGAGAGGTGTCGGTGAACGCTTCTGGACTGGCCACAAGGCAAAAACAGCAGCTGGGTGGTAGCGGTCTTGGTCTTGATACCAGAAATGTTTCACTTAAACTAGTTTAGTTTAGTTTCACTTAAACTAATGAAGTATAGAGGAGAAAGGAATTTGTAAATATGCTGAAAAAAAATCTATAGACTTCTTTTGATTAGTAAAATTTAATGCATATTTGTATGAGTGCAGTTCCCTGTTTGTTTTGTTTTTAGGCTGTGATACAAATGAAATGAATGAGAATTTCCCATATAACCCACAGGACGATAAGTCCACTTGGAATGTTTGTCAAAGAGCTGGGCAGAGAAAGTTGGCCCAGTTGTAGAAATCCCTATCGCCAGCCATCAGCAAAAGGTAAAACAGATAAAAACAAAAAGTATCTGCTCTCAAAGATTGGAGAATTTGAGAGCTCGCACTTATGTGGCCTTGTGTGACATGACCCCCCCGAAGCCATAGGTTGGTCACCTGTAAAATGGAGGAAGCAGAGCTAACCTTGCAAGGACACTGAGAGGTCTGATGATACCATGTGCCGAGTCTCACCGTGATGCCAGTTACTCTTACCATTACGATGTGGCAATGACGCCAACTTAGTTTTTGGACTCATTACATGAAGTTTAAAATGAGTTGTACCTAAGAACATGACCTGTAGCTATGTTTAAGGGTGAACCCAACCCAGTATTCCTAAATGGATACAGTTTTCAAAATCAAGATTTTGAGTCTATTAAGTGGGAGGTAAAGACACAGAGGGGTGGTTGTCAAAGAAGAATCAGGCAGGGTGGGATGGTGGGGAGCTAAATGCCTGGCTACCGGGGTCTTCTTCAATGAGAAAGTTCAGGAACTACTTTGAACAGGCAACTGAACCTATGCTTTGTCCATTATTAATGACCTGGAAAAACATCCAACCAAGAAATAAAACCACTCACCTTCTAAACATTCACTGGGCTGAGAAGACACCTTCCTTCCTTCCCTCCTCTCCTTCTCCACCCCCACTCCTTCCCTCCCATCCTCTTTCAATGCAAAGCCCCCTTTCTGCCTGGTCATTTTCCAAATTGAACTCTTCAGGACAAACGCCCATGGTGTTCCTCTCCCTTTCTTCTCACCTGTCACAGGGTAAATGCCCGGCTCCTGGGCTCCTGACCTGCAGCCAATGTGACTGGCTGGAGAGTCACAGGCTGAAGAGCCCAGTTCTGGCTGTCTCACCCTCGGGCAAGCCCTGTGTCCTCCCCACCCTCCGCTTTCTCCTGGTGCAGGTGCTGTAGGAACAGGTGACACTTCAGCCCCTTTGGCTCTGCCACTGTCTGGAGCCTGATGGACTGGAGTTCCAATCCCTGCTCCGTCACTCACAGCTGGGTGGCCTTAAGCAAGGTACACACCCACCAGTGGGTACATTGGAGGGTAATACTGGAAGGTCCGCTTTCAGGTCGTGGTGGGGATTGAATGAGGTGCTGCACACTAAGGTTTGTGCTCAAGCCGGCACACAGTCAGCACTCCATAAATGTCCTCCACTATTGCTCTTATGCAAAAGAGTGTGCAATGGTACCTCAGACCCGGCTCACACTGACTGACGTGGGGCCTCGTCCCAGGCGCCAGTCTCTGCCAATTCAGAAACGTGGTAGGCCTGTTCGCCGGCGTTGTGGCATCCCATGATAGTAACATAACACTTGTGAATGCAAGAGGCACAGCGACTTCTAGAGGAGCTCATTCCAGGTCAGGTGGTGTCCCCCCACCCCTGGGCTTTCAGGGGTCCCCAGCCTTGCTGTAGGGGCGGACACGTCAAGCCAGGCAGGTTGTATAAATGAGTAAATCCTGTGTGCCTACCAGGACTGGAGAGCACATGCCTCGCCTATGGGCACAGAGATCAAATAGCATTTTCAAACGCTGCCAGGCAAACAAGATTCCACAGCCCAGTTCAATCCGCAGGGCGAGTGATGAGACTCCTCATGTGCGTGCTGCTTGTCCGACTCGAGGCATGGGCCTCGTCACCATGATGTATGTATGTGCGAGTGGGACAGCTCCACGGAGACGTAACTCACAGACGTACAGTCAACCTTTTAAAGTGTACAACTGAGAGTTTTAAATATTCACCACCACAGTCAATTTTAGAACACTTTCAGCACCCCAGAGAGAAATTCCTTACCCTTCAGTAGTCACTCTTCATTCTCCCCTCACACCAGCCCCTGGCAGCCACTAATTTACTTTTTGTCTTTATAGATTTGCCTATTCTGGACATTTCACATATATGACATCTTACAATATATGGTCTTCTGTCAATCCCTTCTTTCATTTCGCATATTGTTTTCAAGGTTCATCCACGTTATAACATTTATCAGTACTTCATTCCTTTTTTATGGCCAAATAATATTCCATGGTATGGATAGACCACATTTTGTAGATTCCTTTGTCTATTGATGGACATTTCAGTTCTTTCTACTTTTTGGCTCACATGACTAATGCTGCTCTGAACATTCATGTACAAGTCTTTGTGTAGACACATGTTTTCACTTCACTTTTGAAAGTGCCTAGGAGGGAATGACTGGGTCCTATGGTAAAGCATATATTTAGCTTTATAATAAACTGCCACTGTGTTTTCTCTGGTGTGTATTGTACCATTCTGCATTCCCATCAGAAGTGTATGAGTGATCTTGTTGCTCCCCATCCTCACCAAAACTTGCTATGGTCAGTCTTTTTAGTTTTCGTTGTTCTGATAGAGGCATAGAGGTGTCCAGTAGTTTTAATCTGCATTTACCTGCCCTCACTCTGAACCACCATGGTCAGCTGCCTGGTCCTGTAAGGGACACAGGATGAGGAGGGGACAACACTAGCTCTTGAGGGGTCCACAGTTGACATCAGGGGCCTCAGTTACCGCATAGCCTCCACTTCAAAGGTTGTCTCTGCTGATCTCTCTGGCTAAACAGAAAAAAAGGTGTCAGTAGTGGAAACATCTGTTGAATAGGACGAAGAAAAGAAAGAACATTTGGGTGGGCAGGTGGGGGAGCCAGGCAGGGGCAAAGCAGAGAGCTGACTTTGCAGTTTGTAGGTGGACTGCCTTTGTTTGTTCAGCACATTGGAATCTCCTGGCTACTAGTCTTTTATTTCCTTTAATTAGCCTTCCCCCTGACGGCGACAGGTCAAGATTTCTAGGAAGTGCTCCAGACAACTCTGCCTGACAGACATATATCCCAAGGAGTTCATTCCCTAGGGCTGAAATGCATCCTATTTCTCATCCTTGGAGCTGACTTAGGGGCTGGCAAGACAGTTGTACATCTGGTGCTTTGACTTTACCTCCAACATGAAAGAAGTGTATTATTTACAAAATATCTCTATCGCCCAGAAAATATCTCCCTGGGAAGAATTAAATAGTTACACATTAAAACCTTTTACAAATGCAGGCATGCATCAGTTGCCATTAGTGCACCAGCCACTGCTGACCCATTTGGAGTCTATTTGGTAGAAAAATAAGCTATTAAAGCTTCAAGGTGAAGTTGGCTCCCTTGAAACACACTTGGTTTTCAATCTGGCCACCATCAGAGATTCCTTAAACAGCAACAACCCACACAATCACCAGTTTGCAGAGGGAAATTTCCTAACTGTGATGTGGACATTTTAAGAGTTCAGAGCAAAATGCTCAGAAATCAATTCCTAACTTATTAATAAGGTCGTGGTCCCAAGTAGGAGACAGATCTATAAAGAAGTAGATGGTAAGATGGCATGAAAGCTGTGATGACAGAGAATGGAAAGGGCACTGTGGAAGCACAGAGGAGAAAGCAACTGTTTGGAGGATGGTTTAGGGCTGTCTTGACAGAAAAGGGAACATTGAAGTTGGGCTTTGAAGGATGAATAGAAGTTTGTTGGAAGATAACAGAAAGAACAGCCTACTAGTTGGAAGAGCATGCATAAGGCACTAAGACATGAAACTATGGTAGGTTTCTTGAAACTGTGGGTCCTTGAGTGAGTCTGGAGTATAGGGTGGGTGAGAGAAAAGGTGAAAGGGAAGCTGGTGAGCTCAGCAGAGGCCAGATCTCAAAGAACCTTGTGGACCAAGGATAAGGAGTGTGACCTGGTCTGACTATATTCTTGAGAAAGCACCCTAGTCACCACTAGGAGAATGGATGAACAGAGCAAGGCTGGGAACAACTTCATGAGGGCCTCAGTCACTACTAGGCATGGGCCGTGGATGTGTGATGTGCCAACTCCACGCCAGGTACCTGGGATTGGAAGTCAGCTGAGAGCACTCTCAGGGGAAGCTAGAGCTTGCTGGGGGCTGAAGGAGGGATGCCTTCTGCTCCACCGATGACCCCTTCACAGTGGTCACCCAGCTCCATCTCCACAACCAGAAAGGGGATGTTGACCCTCTTCCTCTCTTAGGGCAGATCCTGGGACTCCACTTGTCACTCTGATCCAAGACGGGAGAATGGCTAGGACTCAGCTGGGATTGCAACATCTCCTTGATACTCAAACCCCTCCCAACCCAGTGTCCTAAGCCTGGCTGACAACCCAGCTCCCCTAACAGTCACGCCATACCTGGGTGGGCAGGCAGCCAGGGATGATTATATCCCTTGTTTTTCCAGAGGAGGAAATCAGAGTCCAGAAAGGGGCTGGGGCTTGCCCCAGCTCCCAGGATTAAGAAAGGGTAGAGTTACTTTTCCAGGCTGCTTCTCATATAGTCTCAGGAAGATGAACACTGTGCCACATGCTGTACATACATTTTCTTACTTTAATTATCTGACGACTCCCATTTTGCAGATGGGGAAACTGAGGCTCCAGACAAGAAGTAAGAGGCCTGTCCATCTGATGCCTGGCAGATGCTCTAAGCTGTCTTCCCAAATCTGAAAACAGACTTGGATCAAAATCTCTTTCTATAAGCCTGCTTTGCTAAGCAAGGATTGATGAAGACACAGGCCTCTGGAGAGAGTAATACTTTCCGCACTGCACATGGCAGATGACTTGCATAATACCACGGTATTAAGAGAGGTTTTTGCAACAGAGCTCTTGTGACAAGGTAAAGAGGTCATAGTGCTCTGGGATTTGTGCCTCTTTTTAAAAATTCATTTTTTTCCTCTTTTTGACAAATAATTCAGATCGTGGGCCAGCGTTAGAGCGGCCAGGGCATGTTACCCTTCCCCCCGGTGGCACCCACTTCCTCTGGGGCCCAGGAGAGAGCAGCCTGGCTGCTATCTCCCAGGCCACTGCTCTCTGAGCCGCCCCAGGTACCCGGAGTTTGTTTTATGGATGGGTCTGTCGTGAGTCAATATGATAATGTTTCCTGTGAGAACTTTATTTCCCTGCATTGTTTGCAAAGTCTGTGTGTGTGTCTGAGCACGTACTCCTAATCACTGTGCCCCGGTGACAGGACACCCCTGGGGGTGGGGTAGGCGCCCAGGGGGACCAGATATGGGGTTGTCACCATCCCCTCGGGTGGCAGGGAGGGGTGGGGTGACTCAAACACTCAGGTCTCGCCTCCAGCCTGTAGTGGGCTGGCTCTCCTCTTGCGGAAAGCCACTTAAATCAGTCATCTCCAGCTGGACAGACTCATTGTGGGCCCAGACCACATCAGGTGCATCCACCCCAAAGGGCTGCACCCACCGATGGCCCTCTGGGGCCATCTGGGACGCTTCTGAATAGTCTCTTTAGGGCAGGAGATGACCTTGTCTTTTAGGCTATGGATTTGCAGAGGGGGAAACCCAGAGAAGTTACATGACTTGTCTAAGCTGAACTCACCAGTAGGGAAGCACCTGGTATGGCAAGAAAACAGGGTTTTGGAGCTAGCTGGTCCTGGGTTCAAATTCTGACTTTGCCCCTTGTCACCGGGCAAGTCACGTTGTCAGTCTCCATTGCCTCATCTGCCAAATGGGGTTAATAATACTCAGCTCTCCTACAACCTGGGAGTATTAAATCAGAAAATAGACTCACACTATGTGCCACAGGAGTTTGGCAAGTATTCTTTCTTTCCCCCATTTTCCCTGAAGTACAAGCAGGAACTGAGACCTGGAGGCAAGTGCTACACAGCAAATGCCTCGGGAGAAGGCCCAGTAGGTCTGCAGAACCCTCAATGCACCTTGCTCAGAATGGTCCTCGTTGGCTGATTTAATCAACGCATCCTGAGGTTTCCAGAACAGAGGAAATGGCCCTGGTGCTAAGAGATGGCTATCGGTTATTAGTCAGTAGCTTAGCCAAGACTTTGAAAGGAGGATGAAAGAAAAAAGAAGAAAGTATATGTTGCCACCTGCTCACTTCTTTCTCTGACTCCTGCCTCCCATGGCACTCGAGGGTAACCCCACATACCTGGTTCTGCACTTACCTGCTTGGGTGACATCTCCCTTCATTCTTTCAACTCTCATTACCATCTTTTGCTGTAATGGAACTTTTCAGTGGACATTGGTTGTTTTCATCTGCCCAGCATTTATCTCCCTTCTAGAATCCTAATTCACTTTGGTTGTAAGCCACTCTCCCTTCACTAAATGCAGTCTTTACATACCGTCACTAGAAGTGCCCAACTATTTTTGGCCAAGGGAGGGTCTCTGATTCCAGGCAAGCCAATCAGATGCCCTTCTCCTGGGATCTGAATCTTGACGGGAACAACACAAGGACTAGAAATAGTTGGAGCTGCTTTATCCCATAGCGGGGCCCTAAAGAGAAGCGCCAGGTCTGCTGCCTACACTCTGGGAGCTGCTTCTGACCCATGCGTTCCATAGCATGATCTGCGAGCCCTCTTCCCCGTACCTTCCTGGGACATTCTGTTTGTCCTACAGTTACAGTTCTCTGTTGCTTGCAACCGAGGCATTCTCAGTAACACACAGTGTGCATAAATATACTCTATTGCCTCCTCCACTTGTTTCATGAGCAGGATGTAAGCCATTTATTCATTCACTCATGTATTTATTCAACAAATCCTTCCTGAATATGTACTCTGTACCAAGTCTGTGCTGGGAGCTGGGGTTTCAGAGAGATGAAACACAGTTCCCGTCTCCAAGCAGCCCAAAGCCTGGTATACCCTTGTAAAAAATGTACACGTCATTCCTTCTTCAGTCATTCAACAAATGCTCAGGCAGCTACCAGGGGCCAGACGCTGTGCTGGGGCTGGGCTGACAGTGTAGAAGATGGAATCCTTGTCCACATATCACACATAGCAATTGCACAAATAAGGTGCAAGACATGAACTCAGAATTCTAGAAGGTCGGCATCTGAAGGCCGTCCAGAATCCACATAGCCCTCTGACTTTCAAACAATCTGGTAGGGTCCTGGTGGTGGAGAATCGATGTTTCATAAAATGTTCTATAAGTTACCTCTTAATTGAGGTACTACTTACATACCATAAAATCCACCCATTCCAGGAGTTTTAGGAAACATATGTTGTTGTGCAACCATCACCACACTCCAGTTTTAGAATGTTTCTGTCACCCTATGAAGTTCTCTTGTATCCTTTTGCAGTCAATCCCTGCTTGAAGCATCTTATTATTATTATTTTTTATTTTTAAGAAGCTAAAGCAAAATTTAAGAACCAGTGACCTATTTTCACTCACTTACTCTACAGATGGGGAAACGGAGGCCCAGAGAGGAGAGAGGAGAAAGGGCCTGCTGACGTGTAGTAAGCCAGGAGCATTCCTAAGATACAACTCCAGAGCAGCCTGATTTCACGGCCCACGTTTTTTTTATTTTTACTCATGGGAGGCAGTATGAGTGGTGAAGAGTCCAGGAATTATACAGTGTGAGCCTAAAGCCTGGCTCCACCTTTGACAAGCTGTGCCACCATGGGCAAGTTGCTTGACCTCTCTGGGCCTCAGTTTCTTCACCAGCAAGTGTGGAGAGGAATAATGCTTATCTCAGAGGGTTGGTGTGTGGATTCTACAAGATCATGTCTGCAAGATCATGTCATGCCTACTTCGCACTTAGGGTAGGGCACTGAGTAAGTACTTAGGGAAAGTTGGCTAATAAAGATCATTTCACCACATTGCTGTCTCCCAATTTGCCCTCAGAAATTTGGAAGTGAAGAAGGCAGTGATTAAATAAAGCCAGTCCAGGCCCCCAATGGAAATGCATGCACAGAGGCAGCTTTCTAAGAATGTGGTGCAATACCCCACCCTGGGGCTTCATCATCCGGGTTGGCAGATGGAGCAATTGTTGGGGGCTTGCTCAAGCTGCCTCCGACGGCAGCCGGGACACACAACCCTGCTGCTCCTTCCTCCCCAGTTTCAGCATTTCCCAATAGGTCCACAACAGACACATTGCATCAGCATCCAGGGAGCCTGGCTTCCTCCCCCCTCCCACCTAGAGGAGCCAGATGTCTGATTCTGGAGGACAATTAGGAGGGACCTGGCCCTGCCCTCCTGCCTTGGCCCAGCCAGCACTTCTCAGCCATCTATGAGGCACCTAAGCTGCATGGAGATGGGGCAGGGCACCCAGGAAGGAAGATGACTTATCACAAGGTCACATGCTTTGTGCTGTTATCTCCATCAGCCTAAGAAGGAAGCTATTAATATCACGCCTCTTGACAGTTGAGGATATTGAAACTGAGAGAAGGGGTTGTGTGCCTGGTAGGGAGCTCAAAAAACACACAGGCCCAAGAAAGGAGAGGTGGGATTAGGTCCAGGTAATGTTGCTTCTATGAAGCAGAGTGACTTGTGTGTGTTTGTGTGTATATGTGTGTTTGAGCATACACACATTAGACACAATTAGACACACATTGGAAAGAGCTGTGGCTTTGAAGCTAAGCAAATATGACTTTGGGCAAGTTACTTAACCTGAGACTTCTTCAACTGGGGGAAAGCAGTGCCTAATTTGCTAGGTTGCCGTAGAGATTAGAGGTCCTATATGTGAAACACAGCTAGCATAGTGACTAGCTATTTACTGAGCTCATTCTCAGTGCATGTGTTTGAGGATACATTGCTTGATTGAAGCTGTAGATCTGCTTTCAAGACGGTCCACTCACAGGGCTATTGGCAGGAGGCCTCAGCTCCTTGCCATGTACACCTCCCTGCCCGAGTGTCATCACAACACGGCAGCTGACTTTCCCCAGAGTGAGTGATCCAAAACAGCAAGGCAGAATCCACAAAGCTTATTATGACCGAGTTTTGGAAGTCACATTTCATCGTTTCCACAAGATCCTATTGGTCACACAAGTCAGCCCTATTCACCGTGGGAGGAGACTACACCAGGGCATGAAGACATAGCAGGAGGCTGGTATCATTGGGGCCAAGTGTTAGCCCAGCGCCTGGCACGTACAGGTAACTCAATAGGTGTTTAGTAAGTGTTGACTAGGCCCTAGCACTGTGCAAGGCCTGACCCGTAGCACCTTCCCCCAGGCACTTAGATTATTTTTGGAAAATTAGGAGAGAGATTGAATGAGAGGCCAGTACAAGCTGGTGCTCAAGAGAACCAGGACTTGAAGAGGCATAAGTAGCTCAAAGTGGCCCAGGAGAGTATGCGGACGCCCTCATGGCAGGCAGAGGGCCAGCTGAGCCTCTGTTCTGACAGTGCCCGGGAAAGTTCCTCACTGCTTGGAAGCGGGGGGTGGGAAGACCTAGGCCTCTCTATGGCTTGCTCGGAGCCTCTAGCGCTCAGAGACCAGCCAAGCCCAGCTCATGCAGCAGTGGCTCAAGTCACCCGTCCAGGGACCCTGTGGTCCATGATCTCACAGCCTCAGAAGGTCAAAAGAGGACGAGGCCACTGAAGGCAGGGATGACCAGGAAAGTGAACTGAGAAGGAGAAGAGCTTGAGGAGGAGAGGAAATATTATGAAGAGGGGATGGAAAAGGTTATAAAACAGTGTACTTGCACTTCTGTTTAGTGTAGGAGTATGCCTTTGGCAAGATAATGTGTTGGCATATTCATTTCTGACTTGTTGCTAGTGTAAGAAAGAGAGGCATCATCTCCATTCCTCCACATTAAATTTCTCCCAGAGAAGAATTTACCAGCTTCCCCCCTCAGCCCTCAAAGCATGTGCTCGATAGGTGAGGGCGCTGGACATGAAGAGGAGTTCAAGGGTCAGAGGGAACAGAAGTAGGAAGGAAAGGGCTGTGTCCACTGAGCCTGGGGCCTGGGGGGGGGGGGGCTGGGAAGTGGTCTGGAGATAGCTGAACCACTGAGCGGTGGGCAGGCAGAAAGGTCCCTGGGTAGACACTGGGGCCATGACCTGGGGACTGTGGCTTGGCCTGCAGGGGTGGAGCCCCCTGCCTCTGAGTGGCCAGTGAGAAGTGCAGAGGTGGTCGTGGGATTAGAGGCCCTTCCTCCACTTTCCAAATTGCCCCCACCCTAAAGACATACTTGTCTGATTTAGAAAGAAAATATACTTACTTTTAATTTCTACTCAAGTGCTGTGGAACAATGTCGTACCTCATTCTATAGGCACAGAAAAATCGGTTGGCAGGAAATCACCACCACATATCGGTAGTGGTGGTGATGTCGGCTTTTGGCCTGTGTCACCACAGTTTGTACTTTGTCAATAGTGAACAGGAATTATGTTTGTCACATAACATTTTTTAAAGATGATGAAGCAAGTCTGAAAACAGCATTTTGGTTAAAAAAAAAAAAAGTATGTAAATGTTTGTACGTATCCACTTAGACTAAAAGCTTGGGAGATGTTAAGGGCACTTGTGTCATAGTGGTCAAGTTGCAGGTGATTCTTAATTTCTCATTTTAAAATGAATAGAGAATTTCATTGACTATACACACACACACACACACACACACACACACACACACACACACACACACATATATATTTTTTTTTACAGGAAAATGAATTGTATAGTCAAGAAAAACCGAATAAAATATTTTCAAAAGGGGTGGTAGAGAGCCACGCTCGTCACTCTCATCTCAGCCCCTCCTGGACAAATGGGAGGAAGGAAGGACATCAGGTGCGGGGTGGCCTAAGCAAAGGCCTGGGGCAGAGTTGAGGACCGTCCCTACAGGAGCCTGTGTTGAGCAAGGAGGTTGGGCAGGGCAGGGGAAGAGGGCCTGGATTCCAAAGGCTGTCCATCAAACCTTCATCCATCTCCACATTAGCATTGCATCAAACTTTTGTGAAGACGACTTTATCTACCCCTGTAAAGTATATAGCCCTGAGGCCCCGATAAGTGGAGGGTAGGCCTCTCATGTTTCACTCAATGTGAGCCTGGATTGTGATTATTCATTCAACAGGCATTTGTAGGCCCTGGGATGCAGAGATGAATGTGATAGATTTGGTGGAAAGAGCATACCCTTCTTCAGACAGACCTGGATTAAAGTACACCTCTCTTTTTTTTTTTTTTTCTTTTTTTTATTGGGGAAGGGGAACAGGACTTTATTGGGGAACAGTGTGTACTTCCAGGACTTTTTTTCCAAGTCAAGTTGTTGTCCTTTCAAGCTTAGTTGTGGAGGGTGCTGTTCAGCTTCAAGTTGTTGTCCTTTTAGTCTTAGTTGTGGAGGGCGCAGCTCAGCTCCAGGTCCAGTTGCCATTGCTAGTTGCAGGGAGTGCAGCCCACCATCCCTTGTGGGAGTCGAACCGGCAACGTTGTGGTTGAGAGGACGTGCTCCAAC
Organism: Rhinolophus sinicus; assembly: GCF_036562045.2. Classification (NCBI taxonomy): domain Eukaryota; kingdom Metazoa; phylum Chordata; class Mammalia; order Chiroptera; family Rhinolophidae; genus Rhinolophus; species Rhinolophus sinicus. The sequence goes on from NC_133759.1 coordinate 41,267,090, forward strand.
CAACTGAGCCATTCAGGAGCTCAGCGGCAGCTCAGCCCAAGGTACCGTGTTCAATCTTAGTTGCAGGGGGCGCTGCCCACCATCCCTTGTGGGACTTGAATAATTGAACTGGCAACCTCGTGGTTGAGAGCCCACTGGCCCATGTGGGAATCGAACCGACAGCCTTTGGAATTAGGAGCATGGAGCTCTAACTGCCTGAGCCCCTGGGCCCAAAGTACACCTCTTTATGGCTGTGCAGCCTTTGCCAAGTTACTTAACCTCTCTGGGCTTCAGCTCATTTCTCTGTAAGAATGAGGAGACTGCCACCTGCCCTGCAGGAGGCTGTCACCTGGGTTAAATGGTATAACATCATATGCAAAGCCCCCAGCATGGAGATTGGCACATAATAGATGCTTAGTAGAGGTCCTGCTCCTCTGTTCTTCTCTTGGGTCTCCTGCAACTTACCTACTCAGAGTCGAGGGGAGAGGCTAGAAGAATATTTACTCACTATGGCAATAATAATGATGATGATGCTACCATTTATTAAGCGTTTATTTTGTGTCGATCTCTGTGCTAAGAACACAAACAGAGTTTCATTCTCATAATCACCCCAAGAGGGTTACCATCATTGTTTTACAGAAAAGAATCTTGAAGCTCAAAGAGGCTGAGTAATTTGTCCAAGGCCACACAAGTAGAAAATGGCAGAGGTGGGCCTGACTCTAGATCTGTCTTGCTCTTGGCCATTTATCACATTCTTGTCCAATCTGATAAATGCCAACACCGAGGTCTGTCCAGGGTGGGAAAGGAACACAGAAGTGAGAACGCGATGATGGAGCCAGAGGAATCAAGGGCGGCTTCTCAGAGGTGATGACATTTCTGTGGGGCCTTGAGTCATCTGTTGGAGTTCGTTAGGCTCTGGGTACAGGAGACGCACAGCATAAGACAGTGCCTGTCCCACCTTAAGGGATTCCAGGCTCATGGGGAACTCAAGGTCCCTGCTACAGAGGCCCTGATCCCCAATCTGCCTTGCAGGACAACAGTCTAAATTGATTGAAAAACACCCACTGGGGTGATGAGTGTTAACTAAGTGCACCGGACACTAGGCACTCCAGAGGCATCCGCTTCTTCAGTTCTCACAGTGACCGCCGACGTGGAGATTCTCACCATATGTAGGTATGAGGAAACCGAAACTCACACAGGCCGTGGCGCTTGCCTGAAGCCACAGACTCGTAAGTGGCAGATCAGGACTTGAATGCACGTTTGCCAGGCCCTTGCCGCCCTATGTTTAACCCCTGGGCTATACTGCAAATCTGGACACTTCCTGCAAGAGGCCTCCTGCTGTGAACACAAGGAAAAGGCCTCCTCCCCAACCATGCAGCCTCGGTGCAGAGAGCCCCGTCTTAAGAATGGAGATGGCAGTCTGGGGTGAGGGTGGGGAATCTGAGTCATGTAGCTTTGAGTTTGAATTCTGCCTCTGGCCCTTAATAACTCAATACCTGAAATTTAATAACTCAAACAAATAACCTAATAACTCAAACTTGGGGGTCACTTCCCTTCTCTGGGCCTCAGTTTCTTTGTCTACAAGAAAGTGATGATACTTCCTCATCCCAGAAATGCTGTGAAAATATGAAATAATGTGTATTTAGTGCCCTGTCCTGTAGCTGTCACTCAATGTTGTGTTTGTATCCAAGGAGCCCAGCACTGTTTATCGGGGCCTCTGACTGGCAAACCCTTCACCCAAACCATTGCATAACATTGGTCCTGATCATATGAGCCTTTGCACCAGAGCTCAGGTCCCCTGAGTCCCTATGGCCTTATCCTAAGATGCTGAGCTCCACGCGTGTGGCAATAATTGTCTCACATGGCGGCCGCCCTTCTTGCAATGGGGAGTGTGGAGGCAGCCAAGAGCTCAGCAGTGTCATCGCTGTGTGCTCTGTCCCAGAGCAGGCCCACTCTGCTTAGAGATTGCTAAACATGGCCATGTGCCCTTGGCACCATTGAGAGGGCTCATGCCAGGGTTGGAGATAGACACAGTCCCCAGAGCCCACCGTTGGTAGGGGCACAGACGTCCAACCCCACCATCTCTTCCATTTGTCTACCTTCTACCCTGTAAGACCATGGCCTTAAGGGTCAAAGAGACCAGGGTTCAAATCTAGACTCCACCGAGTCTCAGCTTTGTGACCATTAAGCAGCTCACTTCCCTTCTCTGACTCTTAGTTTCCTCATCTATAAAATGGGGTTTATCATTCCTGTAGTTCAGTTTTGATTAAGTAGCATGGTGGGTATGAAGGTTCCAGCACAAGGTCTGGCATGAAGTGGCTGCTGAGTATGTGTTAGTTCCCCAGTAACCTTAGATAACCTATTTTTCTCTCTAGACATGAGATCTGATGACATGAGACCTGTATTTCACATCAGACATGAGACCCGATGGCCTTTCAGGGCCTTTCCAGCTCTCACACCCTCTAGGCTTGAACCAAACTGGAACAACAGTGCTGGGTGGTGTGAGCCATCAGGCAGGAAATAGGGCAGAATCAGCTCAGTGTCACCCAGCCACTCAGCTAGAGGCTCCGAGCAAGCCATAGAGAGGCCTAGGTCTTCCCGCCCCCCGCTTCCAAGCAGTGAGGAACTTTCCCGGGCACTGTCAGAACAGAGGCTCAGCTGGCCCTCTGCCTGCCATGAGGGCGTCCGCATACTCTCCTGGGCCACTTTGAGCTACTTATGCCTCTTCAAGTCCTGGTTCTCTTGAACACCAGCTTGTACTGGCCTCTCATTCAATCTCTCTCCTAATTTTCCAAAAAGAATCTAAGTGCCTGGGGGAAGGTGCTACGGGTCAGGCCTTGCACAGTGCTAGGGCCTAGTCAACACTTACTAAACACCTATTGAGTTACCTGTACGTGCCAGGCGTCGGGCTAACACTTGGCCCCAATGATACCAGCCTCCTGCTATGTCTTCACACCCTGGTGTAGTCTCCTCCCACGGTGAATAGGGCTGACTTGTGTGACCAATAGGATCTTGTGGAAACGATGAAATGTGACTTCCAAAACTCGGTCATAAGAAGCGTTGTGGATTCTGCCTTGCTGTTTTGGATCACTCACTCTGGGGAAAGTCAGCTGCCGTGTTGTGATGACACTCGGGCAGGGAGGTGTACATGGCAAGGAGCTGAGGCCTCCTGCCAATAGCCCTGTGAGTGGACCGTCTTGAAAGCAGATTCCATGCCTCCAATCAAGCCTTGAGATGCTGGAATCTTGATGTAACCTCATGAGATACTCAGAGCCAAAACCTCCCAGCTAGGCCATCTCTGAATTTCTGACCCACAGAGACTGTGTGAGATAATAAATGATTATCATTGTTTTCAGCCACCAGATTTTGGGGTAACTTGTTATGCAGCGGTAGATAACTGATGCACTCAGATTACAAAATGACACAGTATAATTAACCACTCATTCCGTCTTCTGAGGGACTCTGACTTGCTCACAGTCCCCAGTGCCTAAAACCTGATGTTCCATGCTGCATGGAAGTTATCCCAATTGTGGTTTACTACCCATCTCTTTCAGGAGCACCTGGGATGCTTGTGTACAGTACAACTTGTTGGGCTCCACAGTGATGATGTTGAGACATTCTCAATAATGTGGAGAATGCTGTTTGAAGTAGTACCCCAGCATGAGGACCAGGGATTCCAATCTGCTTCCAAGAGTTGCTGAGTTGTCAAATGTGCTGGCCACTTTCCACCTGCCTCTCCAGGTCCATGCCCCACCTTGCTCCTCCACGCTTTGCACCCTGGCGGCTGACCTGAATGGTTTGCTTCAACAGACATTCTTGCCCTCTGGTTTCTGGCTTGCTTCAGTCAATAGGACACATGCAGGGGACCAGACAGGGAAGGAGAGAGGGACTGGGGCTCATTCCCCTGCTTCTCTCCCTTGAGGTCCCCATGAGCTGGCTACCTCCCTGGACCAAGCCCATTGCTCCTGTCAGGTCACGTTCGTTCCATACCTCTCTCTCCAGGTTCTGGTGACTGCTATCTCTCTTTGTCATTGTGACTAGCCCTGGGGTCTGCCCTATTCCTGAGGTTTCTCTAACACCCTCCTCATGCCTTTGTAGATAATCCCTTTATTAAGCTCTCTTCAAATTACCCCATCTGAGTGTGCTTGCTGTTTCTTGGTGGGACCCTGACACAATTCTGTATTTGTTCCATTTCTTGTTGTGGATGGAATACATCACATTTCCCTCACGTGACTGCAGTGGTCACAAAGTATTTGCTCCATCAGAATCCATTTTCTTTTCCCCTGATTTTTGTTTAGAAATGTTCTCACTTCCCCTGCTTCAGGGGTGGGTATGTGGTGTAGGGAGAAGCCTATTGGCTTCTGCATTCCTCTGGAAACAGTGATTGGTTACATGATACATCATATGACTTTGGCTGGTCCAATCAGGTTGACGTTCTGGACCTCTGCATGTGCTACCTCAAAACACCAGCAATTCCTGTTCTGGGGCTGCCTGGACTTCTATGGGGAGCCAGAGTTTGAACAGCAGAAGTGCAGTGTGGGAAACTGGCTCCCTTCCTTCTCTGCTGAACTTAAAGATAGTGTGCCCTTGGGCAAATGACTTAGCAATTTTGAGCTTCACTTACCTATTCTTAAAAAGGGGCATACGCATTTTACAAGAGCCTCATTGGATTCACGTAAGACTAAATCTGAGAACTCATGATAAGAAGTTAGAATGGAGATTTTATTAAAATAGCCTTTTGGGCTTTACCCAGAGTCCTCTTCTTTCCTAGGACGGCTTTCCTAAGATATGTCAACGGAATTGGGCAGGGGGAAGAGATTTGTGCGACAGCCTCCCGCTGTGCTTGGAATTGTACCTCCCTCCACTAAAGGCATTGCTACCCAATTGGGCTGTTCACTCCCAATTCAGTCTTCTCAGTTGTCCAAGGGGACTGGCTTTCCATGGCTCTATTCCACTGGCTCACCTGAGGTGCTCAGGCATGTCTGAATCACCCCTCCCCTAAATCCACATAAATTATAACCCAAACCTGATTTCCCCACATTTTCACTAGACAGGGTAGAGTGGGAGATGGACTTGGGAGGTGTCCTGCCAACGAGGGGCTTCAATGGCTGGCTTTGGCCGGCTGAAGTGCGGGAGCTGGGTGCACTCTGATTGGTGACCTTCTGGTCTAATCTGTGCTCCAAATCTTTGGAGTCCTTGCTGCAGAGATGCCCCCAGCATCCTTTGCAAACAGCCTTCTGGCTGCAGCCAGTCCTGGAACATCAATGAAGCAGGACAAGGAGACCTTGCTTAGCACAACTGTTCCTCAGATGTCTGACATACACCCCCCCAGTGGAGCTTCATTTCATGCGGTTAACCATTGCTTTATTCAGATTTCCCTTTTGAAAATGCAGATGTTGAAAAAATACTTATTTCCTTTTGGGATCTGGATCCTGCCTCATTTCCCACTGTTCTTTCCAATGAGCCCAGTGTCCCATCACCAGTGGAGTCCTTAATGTTTCCAGAACCAGGCCATGCTTGCTCATACCTCTGTGCCCTCACCAATACCTTTCTTTTACCCGGAATACCCTTCCATACTTTCTCCACTTGATGGACTCCTACTGGAATTTTAAGACTCAGCTTAGTTGCTGCCGCCTCCATCCCTCAGGCTGAGTTTGGGGCACCCTTCTGTGTACCCATAGCGTCCTCACCTGAGTTGTGTCATTGCCCGTGTCACTCTGACTGGTAACGATTGGTTTACTTGTCTGTCTCCCTCACTAGACAGTGCAGCTCTTGAGGCAGAGCCCCTGATGGGGTCTCCCCCAGTGTCCCCAGCAACCAGGGTCTGGTATACCATAGGTGCTCAGGGTGTTCTCACTGACTGTACATATGAATAGGTGAATGCCATTGTCCTAACTCTGGCTACTATAATCGCTACCCTGGTGTCTTAGTTTGGGCTCCCCCACGAGCAGACTCTGAGCAAGGATTGATCCGAGTATTAGCAGTTTGTTGGGAAGGTGAAGAGAACACCAGTAGGGGAGTGAGGAAGTGAGACCTGGAAGGGAAGGTGTGTTCTCAAACTGGTGACCACTGTGGGAGACCGGATCTTCATCCCACTGGAAACTCTGGGAGTCAGTATAGATCATATCCTCCCAGGGAAGTGAGGGAGCTGGGGTATTTACCCCCATTCCTATCAGTCTTTGATTGAGGGCTGTTCCTGAGGAGCATTACGACCCTGACAACCCAATCAGGCAAAGCAATGCAGGGGCTGGCAGCTCAAGTCAGGCTATGGGCACTCAGCTGGCAAGGGCTAGGGATACGGGTGGGACTCTGACACTTGGATTCTGCAACAGCTGCCCTAATGGCCTCCTGATGTCCCCTCTCCCCCTTCCAATCCCGACTATGCACTTCTCGAGGGCAGTGATTGTCTCAATCATCTTAAGGTCCCCAGCATTCAGCAACAAGGGCCTGGCTCAGAGACAGGCCAGGTGAGTGCTGAATGAATGAATGAGTAAATAAGGGATGGATGGAGTGGCTATCAGGTTAGCACTTCTCTAGATTAGGTATCTAGAGATCCCTGGGAGCCCAGAGAACGTAGGTAGGTGGTGGATGTGGGCAGTAATTGGGAAGGAGAAAGACTGTCCCATGGCTTTGAGACTGGCTGGTCAGGTGGCCATGAAGAAGGGCTCATTTCAAGAGTTTTATGGAGTGGGGAGGCTCCCCGGCTCAGGCCTCGCTGCTGTGGAAATCAGTTTCCGCCCTGGGCCTGTGGGGTTGCGTGACTCTGGAATGCTGGGCCCAGGGCGTGGAGGCAAGCAAACCATTAGCACTATCAGTGATCTCCTAGCGCAGATATGGAAGTTTGAGGAGGCCCAGCCTGCTCTGTCTGACTGTAAAGAGACTGATTGAGGCAGGTCATGGGGAGGTGGAGGTGATTAAGGGGGGTTGAATCCCTCAGACTTCCTGCCCAGCAGGTAGTGGCGACCTGGGGAGTGAGAGGATGGGATATTAGTCATAGTGTAAACCCTCTCTGAGCTCATAAAACTTGGGCAGAGTTGGCTTGGGAACCTCCCATAGCTCCGGGGAGAAAAGCTAATTCCCTGGGGTGGAATTGTAGTGCCCTGGGCTATTTTCCTAGTCTCAGACTGAAGTGTGGGCTTTAGTCTTGGGTGTACCTGCTCTGAGGCCGAGCTCAGGGAGGCAGGTAGAGACTATGGCCCTAAAAAGAGTAACAATAACTCAGTGGTCCCATGATTTCTAGTTTACAGTTTGCAAAGCACTTTTTCCTCCCATTTTCTCATTTGATCCTCTAAACAGCCTTGCTAAAATGTAAAATTTTAATGTAAAATGGCTATCACCTTCATTTTATGGATGAGAAAACCGAGGCCCCAGGGTGTCAGGCCCGAAAAAAAAAAGGTGGGGTGGGGTGGAAAGGAAGCATATCCAGGGAATCAGACCAGGGGGCTGAATTTCAACCACAGCAAGTCAAGGTTTTGGCCCTGGCCGAGGTGCAGGGACACAGGTGGGGCAAAGCGAGAAGTCTCCTGGGCTGGAAACTGAAGGCAGGAGCCCAGAGGAAAAAGGAATCTAAGAGTGAAAGGACTCTGGCCCTGGGCCCCGCCTTCTGTCTGGGCCACTGCTTCCTGATAATAAAACTCTTGCTCTAAAAGGAGAGATAGGAGCTCAGGGGAGTTTTCTGTTGAGTTACGGGAGAGAATAAAGTCCTGTGAAGGAGTCAGAACAAGGCACGCCTCTGGAGTGGAGTGTGTGTCTCAGTGTACAGACTGGATTGAAGCACTTATGGGGGACCTGTATAGGTAGGTCTCTAAACCCCAATTCCTGGAGGCAATAATGAAATGAAAAGAATACTGTTCATCATTGTGTAGAAGAAATGAGGTGACATACATACGTCCTTGCCCAATGTAGGCTCTTAAGAGCTAGTAGTTGAATAGAATCTTATTTTGCCAATAGCCTCTAGCATGTAGAAACCACTCAATAGTTAGGGAACTAATGGATAAAAAGAAGAGCGAGGCAGTCAAACTTCCTGTTGACCTCGGTTAGAAAACGGGGCCATGTTTTGGACTATTTATTGAACGTGTCCTTTACTTCACCATCCTGTGACTGACCTCACCTTCCATCGCTCCCCACGTTGCCCTGCCGGCCCACCTCGCCTGCAGCTGCAGACACCATCTATCTAACAGCCAGCTAGCCCCCCTACCGCCCACCTGGATATCCAACAGGTTCCCACCCTCACTATTTACAAAGCAGAACTTGGTATCCTTCCCTCAAACAAGCTGTCATCTCAGTAATGGGCATTTCCCTGTCCTGCCCTGTTGCCCAAGTCACACCCTGAGAATCAGCCTGGACTGCTGCCCTCTTGCCTCCACATGAAGCAGATCCTGGACTGTTTTCCAAATCTGTCCGTTCCTTCTGTTCCCATTCCCAAAGCCCTCCCCTCGGTCATGCCACTGTGGACGTAAGAAACGTCTAAACCTATAGGGAATTTTTATAACAGTTTATCGGAGCCAAACTGATGACATATGCTGGGGAGCAAGATCTCAAATGCTCCAGAGAATGAGTTTTGCAGCTTCTTTTATGCATTTGAAATGAAGGAGGGAACACAAAGAAGATGGAGAAAGCAAGGCGGGGACTGGATTACAGGATAGTTAACAAGAACAGGTGCTCTCTTGAGGGTTAATCCCCTCTTCACGGGGTATTACTTCTGGCACTTCAAAGGTGTGTTAAGCTAGATGCACAAGAACAATGGACAGGGTTTGCTTAAAACCTTTCACTAAAGAAGTTATATGCCTGGGGCGGGACTACCCACCATGACTTGCCCAGCTAGGAATTCATGATCACGTCACCCTGTGAGGTTACTTTCCATGGAACCCCTTTTGTTGTCCACACACCAACACCTCTTGTCCACAAGGCCGTCACAGCCTCTCAGTGGTCTTCCCACCTCCCATCATGTCCTATCCCTTTTCTAGCTGACAGAGGGATCACTACAGTGAATGTATCTGACTTGCCACTTACCCACTTACATCTCCCATGGCTCTCCGCTTCCCCTAGGATAAAGTTGAAAAACCCTTCATGCAATAGGCTCCCACCCTAATTTGATTCCATCTTACTGTTCCAGGCTTTCCCCTCCCCTCAGTACCCATCAAAATACTCATTCTTCCCAACATACCATGTGCCTCTGTGCATGAGGTCTTTGCCTGGACAACCCTTCCCTGTCTGCTTGGACAACCCTTATAAATCTTCTCAGTCCATCTCAAAATGTCACTTTCTCCGTGAAGCCTTCCCTTACCTCCAAAGCCAGGCAGAGTTAAACCTCTCCCACATTTCCATAGCAACAAAAACCAGAGAGCTCAGATTATCTGGGAAATTTAAGATAACCCATTTTGATGTAGGAACGTAAGTGCAATGTTTGGTTGGAAAATGATGGCTGTCTTACTTAGCCATGGTGTGTACAGCTCTTTATCCTAATGTTTGTTACAGTAAGATGACAGTAACTAATTCACATTTGCTGAGACAAAGGGCTGTGTGCTTTCATACTTCATCTCAGTTTTCCTCACGATCACTTATCAGGTAGGTATGAGCTTTCCTAATTATAAAAGAGGAAACAGAAACCTAGAAAAGGTTAAATGGCTTTGCCCAAGGTCATATAGCCAAGACATGGCAGGGTTGGGCTTTGAACCCACCTGTCTGCCTCCACTTTCTAGCACAGGAGACCTCTCACCTTACCTCAACCTGTGTCTCTGCACCTCAGCCAGCACCAAAAACTAGACTTGCTGTGGTTGAAATTCAGCCCCCAGTCTGATTCCCTGGGTATGCTTCCTTTCCACGCCCATTTTTTTCAGGCCTGGGGCCGGTTTTTTCATCCATAGAATGGAAGTAATAGCCATCTTACATTAAAATTTCACATTTTAGCGAGGCTGTTTGGAGGGTCAAATGGGAAAAAGGGAGGAGAAAATGCTTTGCAAACACTATAAACTAGAAATCATGGTAGTATTGGCATTGCCAGCTTATATGCCTATCTCCTCTACGAGACTGTGAGTTCCCGGTGGTGTGAGTCATACCAGGTTTATCTGAATATCCCCAGAGCTGGGAACAGAGAATGTCAGTGAACATTTGCTGACATTGAGCTTAAATCTCTTCCTCCTCACCTCTCTGTGACCACTGGTGACCCTTTTCCCTTGGGAAGTACTCTCCTAGGCTCTATTTGGGCCAGATTTCCTGTGTCTCAACCACGCAGGGAGCAGAGGCATGGGACTCAATGTTTGATTATCATCTGTGTGATGCTGGGCAAGTGATATTTTCAACAATTTAATTTTTAAAAATATGTATTTTGAGGAGTAAACTGTTATACAAAGCTTACATGACTTTCAGGATAAAACACGCATGGACTGCTTTGGGTTATACTCCTTAGGGAATATGATGGAAATATGTGGGAAGCACCCAATAAGATTGTACCAGTTCCCAGCTACTGGGGTCACCCTGGCTAGGGATCTAATGAGAGGTCGAATGCGTCAACCCTCCCTCCTTCCTGCCCTGGTTCCCCAGGTCTGCTCCTATAGCTGGTCTAATACAATGGAGAGAAGTGGCTTTGGAGCTAGACAGACCTGAGTTTGAATCCTAGAGGGGACAGTTACCATTCTGTGACCTCAGACTTAAGATTCTCTGTTTCTTTTTCAAGTGTCATGGGCTTAATGATACCATCTACCCATTGCTGCCCCTGCAGATTCCCCCTCTACCCTTCTTCACTTGGCTCTGTGCCCCTATAGGCTGAATCTTATGCATCCTGCGAAGGGGCTCTTTTGTTCTAGCTGCTGGTAGGATCTGGCCAAGAGGAGACTCAGACAGGAGGCTGGGAGGATGAAGCTTTTATCTCCCACTTGCTGTGTGGAGGATAGCAGTGATGGCGTACCTCAACGCCTTGGTCCACAGCTCCTGCCAGGCAGCCTTTTCTGTGGCTACAGCTCTCTGGGGTTCTAGTAACCTTTTCTTCTCTTGCCCTCAGTGTGTAGGGCTGGGAAAGGCTTCCTGCCATGGCTAGACTTGGGGTGTCTCACCATCCTTTACTGGTTTCACTTACATCCCCATCCCAAACTTTGTAAATGGTCCCTGGACTAAACTGTCTCCAATGGTCCCTTCTGAGTGAGCTAGTTATTTCCTGTGGGACCCTGACCCATAAACAACCTCAGTGGGTTTTTGCAAGGATTAAATGGCTGCAAAGCTTTTTATAAGTAAAGCTTGTACTTGGTGTTTGAGAGGAATAATGACTATCATTAGGGACCAAGTGGGGAGACCGGGGAGGGCAGAGGCAGCCCTGGCTAGAATCTTCCCAGAAGGAGGCAGCTCCTAAAAATGTCTTCCTTCAACAGCCATTCCCCACCCTGGAGCCCTGGGAGGCCTGGCTGGGGACAGGCTTTTTTAGGGCATGGTTCCCGTGGCTGTGGCAGCAGCGGCAGCATCATTGATAACACGCAGGGCTCCTTGGAGGCCCTCCTGGCTGCATCTCATCTGGCAGGCTCAGGCGGCCAGGGAGCCCCAGTGCCTGGCCGCCAGAGCGCTGACTCAGCACAACGCCCCTCTCTCAGCAGCTTGGCTTGGGTGGGAACCAACCAGCCATCCGGTGGCCCCTCCCCTCCCCTTGGAGGCGGCGCCCCCTCTGGCTGGAGCAGCCCCAGGCCCTTAATGAGTGCTGGCTGTTGTCCTGTCCAGGCCCAGGCCAGTGGAGGGGAGAAAGCTCAGGCAACAGAGAACACAGTCCTGTGATGATCAGCCAGAGAACTCTGTCTTCCTTCCAGCCTCGCCTGGAGCTCCCAAGGTCTTAGGGTGTCAGAACTGGGAGGGCAGAACAGAGCTTCTGACTGTGTAGATGGGGAAACTGAGGCCCAGAGAAAGTGATTTCCCAAGAGCCACAGCAAATCACTGTCAGAACCCAGGCCACAACACTGGGTGGAGTCGCGTGGTTTCTTTTCTGATTGAGGACACTGGTCGCCCATGTCCCCAGGTCAGGATGAACGCCTAGCAAATTGGGTCAGGTTGGAGGTACTTGTCTTTAGAAAATTTTAATTGTTTAGCAGCTCTAGGCACGTCACCAATATAATATATGACCTCTGATCCTCACAACAACCCTACAAGGTAGGAATTGGGGTTTTCTCAAACTAGATAAAGAAGCTGAAGCCCAGAGACAGAAAGCAACTTGCCTGAGATTGCACAGCTAGTACATGGTGGAGCCAACATTCAAACTGAAGTCTTTTATGCCGTAAGGTTGCACTCTGCTAACCAGGTTATTCCAGAGGCAGCAGCACACAGTAAAACAGAGCCCTAGGTGGAGTGAGCCTCAGGAAGCCCGAGGCCTAGCCTCAGCTCTGCATCTGCCTTTCTTTTGTGTAACCTTGGGCTAGCTCCTTCCCCTCATCAGGCCTCACTTGTGAATAATGGTGATCAGGCCTGTCCTGCTTCCTTCATGTGATATTCTATAAGACATTAAGGTAGTTCCTATTATCCCCATTTTACAGATAGGGAAACTGAAACCCATTCCTTTATTCATGATGAATGAGTTAGATATCATTTGCTGAGGGACTTCTAGAAGCCAGGTACTATGTCCCCAGAGAGAAAGGTGACTTACCCAAGGCCACCCCCCTAGAAAGTGGCAGAACTAAGCTCCAAACTAACAGTGGATTCTCTCATATATACTTCATGGCCTCCAGTATTGTGGAGAAGGGGCCAGAAGATCAGTTTCCCAACTCCTGAAGAAAGCCACTTGGATCCTCTTTGAGCCCAGCCCATGGCACTAAATAGATCCCAGGAATGACACTCTCCTGGGACCTTTTGGCCTGGAACATATTTACAAAACTCCAGAGGGGATGGAAATATCCCAACCCACTCCCTACAGACCCAAATTAGCAATTTTCTTATTCTTCATAACCCCTCTGGAAATGTAAACTATGTAATATCAGTCTAAAATTAGGAGCATAAGTCACAAGAGAAAAGTCCCACTTCTTTTGAGAAAATGTTTTCTTAGGCTCATCCCAGCATTTGTTCTAAATCAGAACACAGCAGTTGTCTTTCAAACAATTATTTTCTCCTAATACTTATGGATTGGGGGCAAAATACTTTTGAAAGAACGTATTTTTACTGCATTGCCCAATACTGAAATCCAATCCCTTTACCTGCCTTTGCATCTACAGGGTATTCGGGGAAGGCCCAGAAGACTTGCACAGGAAGAGCCTGTACCATGGACCCAGGATGCCTTCCTGAATGAAGAGCACTGTTACAATAACAACGGCAACAATGATCTCTGTGGCCAGCACAGATTGACTGGTTAAGGCGGGCCAAGAAACTTCGTGGAGTGTTTTACAACCACCATTACATTTAATCCTCAGGATGACCATATAAGATGGGTATTATCCCATTTTACATACGAGGGTAATTAGGGCCTAAAGAGGTTAAGAGATTGGCCAGAAGCCATAGGGTGGTTATAGAACAGGTAGGTGGTGGAGTTAGAATTTTAACCCAAATCACTAACTTTAAAGTCCACACTAGGATATTGTCTCCCATAACAGTTGCACCTACTATGTGCCACCTAAGTGACTTATATAATAATCTCTTGATCGTCACAATAATCCCTCCCAGACTTGGCTCCATTCTTTCCCTTTGCTCCCCAATGCAGATACTCATAGTAGCTTCATGTCTGTCACAGACTTTGTGATTTTTTGGTTAAACTGCCAATCCCCCTGGTGGCCATGTCAGTGATGATAATACTACGTGTGTCATTATGTCATACAACACCTTTTAATAAATTAATCCTAGTAGACTCTTAGAACCTTGGGTGTGTTACTTAACTTCTTTGATCCTCAGGGTTTTCATCTGTTATTTGAGTTGATTGACTCCTCTGAGCTCTAATTTTCTAGAATTCTGTGACAGCTGCAAGGCCTGTCTGGAAATGGGTGTAGAATATGCAAGTTTTGATACATGGGGGTTGAAATGACCTTGCCATCCAGGCAGAAGAACTTTGCAAGTAAGGGGGATGTGAGGCCCTGGTTTCTAGAAGCAGTAGGGAATGGACAGTGCAGGGGAGAGGTGAACCAGAGTTGTCAGCTGGCCAAAAGATTGGGTCAAAAGAGTATAACCTGATTGAAGAGAATGAAGTGAGTCAGCACCCCGAGGAGGGGAGGGAGGAACAAGCGCATGGTACGTGTGACCCCAGGGGCAGAGCTAGGCCTACAAGATGGAAATCACCAAGGAGATGAGAAGGGAGAGAGCTTCCCGTCCCTTTGGGTAGTTGTTCAGGGTCTGGACAGCCATTAGAAGCACTGTAGAGGGCATGTGACTTTTAGACAGCTGACTTTCCAAAATGCGAATTGAATCTTGTTCCTCTTCTGCCTGGCAACATCTACCAGATCCTGACTGCCTAGGAATACTCTCCAAGGTAGCTCCTTACCGTGGAGTGTGAGGCTTGTCACAATCTGTTGCTGACCTAGCCACCTCATTTCTCACCCCCTAAGTTATGGCAGCCATATCTAAATTCTCGCTGTTTTAGGAACACATTGTGCACTGTTATACTTCTGTGTCTACCCACATCCTCTTTGAGTCCTTTTTCACATCTTTAGGCAGTTTGTCACTTATGCTGAATTGTAATTACGCATCTGACTTCATCAACAGACCGTGACACCCCCCCCCCCCCCAGGGCAGGGCTTAGTCACCCTCAACTTCATAAGGTGGCCGACTTGACTGGAGTATGAACTGAGTATATATTTGATGAATGAGGGGGGATTAGATGACATCTGATGGTCTTTTAAACTCGTTTGATCCTGCTATTTTATTTAATTTCAATGAACATTAAATGGATGGACAATTACATGGTAAGGGTTGGGGCTACAGAGATAGTCAGGATGATAATAATGTAAACAGAGACAGCAGGAGCCAGGCCAAGAAGCAGGGTGAGGTGAGGAAAGAGAAGAACAGGGAGGTGGCTACCTAGCGAAGAACCAGTGTCTCAGTCCCTTTGTCTCTTCACCCCAAACTCTTCCAGTGAGTGTGCGGGGAACGTGGAGGAAAGAGAAAGCGAAGGGGATGTTCCTGCTGGAAATTAACTTTGGTTCTTTCTCTCAGGATTTCGAACTGAAATCGGCTTTCTTTAGGAGTCCCCGCCTCACCCCTTCTCCCCAGTAGGTGTTTCCAAGGGAATAGGTATCCGGGGGCCAATTCCCAACCCCTTTCACCCTGACCTGCTTTATCAGCACCAGTTAGTAGTAGATGTCAACCAAGTCAAGGCCCGCCCACCAAAACGATCTGCCTTCGGTAGCCTCAAGGGAGCCAAGAAAAAGGCAGTGGAATCCAGTAGCAGCTAAGGAAGCCTACCACAGAAGCCTCATTTCCCACGCCCCCCACCCCTTTTTCCTCCGTGGACTGGATGGAGCTGTCCCTCTGGTTTCTGCCCCCGAACTAATAGTTGAGAATTTGCAGTGTGACAGCTAGTAGTACTGCCTGACTCTCTTGAGTTCTTATTGAAAAACCCCCAATCCTTTTGCTCTTCACCCACATTTTCAAAAAGAAGTCAGAAACTCAGGCCAGGCCAGTTTTTGATTGTGGCTAGAGAATCAGGGTGCACAGCTATGGCTTCTTGCATATGCAGCCTGCTGCTCCTGGGTCCATGTACAGCATGGGGATGGGAGAGGAGCCAGGTCATATGCAAGGGCGGTGCTGCGGGGAGGCTCTCGTGGGAGCGTGGAAACCCTTTTTTTGACTCTTGACCAAAGTTCTTTTCTTCCTATTTTGTTAACACAAATCCATAAGTGTGTTTGTGTCCGGAGAAAGTACTATGAATAACTGATGATATAGTTGTTGATTAAATCATCCTGGGGGAAAGGGAGACAGAGAAAGGAGCAGGAGCTTTGTGGCTGTATATGATTTGTCATAAAATATGTAGCAAATGATCGTCCAAACCGCAGGGAAAAAGTCAGAGAGATGGGAATTTGAAAGCTGCCAGGATTTAAAAGCTATTTAATGCTAATCATCAGTGCCAGAGTGCGGAGAGTATCCCCTTCCTCCCCACATTGGCAGCCACAGCTCTGAGAATGTGGAAAGGACTTGGACAGGCTGCAGAGCGCTGGTGGGAACGGAGAGCGGGCAGCGCGCTGAAAGGCTTTTTGTTGGGGAAATCTTGTAAACAAGGGATTCCTCTGAGGTGGAATCCTCACCTCATCTACTGCTTGCCTGTTCCTTTTTTTTTTTTTTTTTTTAAGATCTCCAGGGTGATAACTTCTCCACATGGAACAGTAGTGAATCCTCTAGTCAGTCATGGGGCTATTTCCAAATATCCTGATGTTTGGCATCAAGGAAGGAAAGAAAAAATAGCCATATGAAGACCTGAATTTGCCACATTTCTTCCTCACGTTTTGGTATCACTTAGACAATGGCTTTAGTCACTAGTCTGAAAATGGTGTGGTTTTATCTGTTGTTCTCAGGGTTTGAGCTCAGCAGTTGTCTCTCCTAAAGCGTTATAGGGAACCTACATGTTTAGGGCTGGGGTCAGGACTCCCTTCTTTAACCTGACTCTTTGGAGATCTGTTTATGGTGGGGGTAAAGGATTAAAAAGTCTTTCCTGATATTTTGGCTTGAAAGACTCAAATGTAAAGTTATGTCCTCCTGAGTATCGATACCATAAGGAAAGATAAATTAAGGGAGAAGCAGCAGGAAAATAATTTAGGTCAGTGGGAATAATCATCCTGGTGAAGAGAGACCTCAGGATAGCTTGCTTCTAAGGCATTCTTCAAAGTCAGAGGATTACAAGTTTGCGGTAAGCAATGCTAGAGAATTTGGTGGCCACAATCAATGAAATCTGTTTATTGTGCCAAGAAGGACCCCGCTTTTAGGGAACATATAACCTACTTGCTGGGAAGGCATGCATTCCCTAAACGATATGGAGCATTAACCTTTGAGATCAGAAAAGTAAGAGATTGCTGGGCAAGGTGGTCCCCAGGAGGACAACAGGAATAATTCTAGCAAAACTGCTCTACATCCATTAGAACTAGAACTTGGGTCTTCTTCCTTATTCACGTTTTGTTTGGGTTTGGCTCCTTCTTTTTGTTCCTGCTGTCTCGCTTTCCTAGAACGTCTTCTCTCCTACTCTCCTCCTACCCCAAATCCAGCCCATCCTTTGAGGCCCACTTCAGTGAATTTGGTGGCACTCTTCAGTCTTCCAATCTTCATTAATCTTCACTTCCTTTGAACTCCTAATAGTTCTTAGAGTCTGAACCATTCATTTGGCAATGGTTCTACTCTGCATTGTAATCTGTTTTTATGAAAGATTAACTTTTTCTCCTGAATTCCACCGTAGGTTCTTTTTGGCAGGTGCCAAATTTTAAAACACTTCTGTGTTACTCGCGGCTTCTAACAGTTCATAACTTGCTGCGGGTATTTGCGGATGCTCTGGTAGCCCAGTTAGTAGACTGCTTTTGGTGAGTGAAAATCTTGGTTGGGATTGTGGACAAAGATTGAATTCTTGGTAAAGCCTGGGGCTATGCCCCCAATTAGCACATCCAGGTTAACAAACACAAGCCCTGAGCAGTTTTTTGGTCCTGAAGTTCCCCTTCCATTCTTAAGATGTGAGTGTTAAAGCAGATGGAGGGCTCAGGAAAGTTGTAAATTGAGCAAAAAAATTGACTTACTGAGCATGAAAAGTTGATCAGCAGTTCCATTTACATTTTTAAAAATGTGTAAGAAAAAAAGAAGAAAGGAAATAAAGGAAGGCAGGAAGCCAGGCACACAGGAAGGAAGGCACGCAGGAAAGAAAGAAGGAAAGAATGAGAAGAAGAAAATTAAAGGAAAAAAAGCCCAGGTGGGGGTGGGAGGTGGGGAACACATCAGACTCAGTCTTCAAATACAACCACCGATTTCATAATGTGGTAAATTTTAATATTAAAAGTAAATTGTAAATGTATCTTTATAAACAATATGCATAAAATAGATCTATTATTCTAAAACCCTTTCTTTTTAAAATGCTTTTTCACAGTAAATTTTTTAGGTGTCAGATCTTCCCTCAAAATAATAGTGCAACTGGAAGAAGGAAAACGTTGTCAGTGAATTAGGACTTCTCTGCTAATACAAGTCCTTGTATATTTCCTGTAGGAGTGGGTGAAGACTCATGTCTGTCTCTGTTTTCTTTATTACTTGCAATAGCTGCACATGTTCTGTTACAATCTGTCTGAGGTCTGTCATTTTCTGGAGCAGCTTGGCAAAGAGCTGAGAGGACTCTGGGTGGTTCAGCTTGAGCTGGAGCTCCAAGGCTTGCAGCAAGTTGTCTTGTATGTCCTCAATGGGCTTCACATTCAGCAAACCTGGGCGGTCTGGGGAAGCAGAAGAACAGGAGGTTCAGTTACAAAATTCTCTGGCACCATGTCTGAGGCATATTCAGCCAAACTACTCACCGGTCTTTTTGTTGGTTTGCTTTGCTTTGGTTCTGAAAGTCAACAGGGAGGGTAAGTAGATAGCGGGCAAGAACTGCATACAGGAAGATGGAATGAAACCAAGACTACTAGAGCCCTTTCCAGGGGCATTGTTTTCCTGGCCAGGACCAACTCTGTGTGATGAGTCGACATAACATGGTAGCAAGGCCATTTCCTCGCCAGACTGAGGACTCTTCTGCCAGTCTGCTCTACTCACTCAGAAATCTCATTTTCAACTTCTCCTTCCTGATGAGTCTATGTTTTACAACCTCCACTTACTTTTTCACCATAGCTTTAAATATGGTTTTTAAAACAAGCTTTGTCTTCTTTTTTTGCTTAATGTAGCATACATGTATTTTCAAAGAGACAAGACATAGTTTTTATATACTGTTACAGTTTAGAAGGATAGACTCTCCAGATTTTAACAGAGGTTTCTTCTGAGTGGTGAGGTTGCAAGTAATTTTCAGTTTCTTCTTTATACTTTCTTTCCTTTGAATTTTTAAGTGGTGAGCTTAAATTACCTTTAAATTTTTAAATGTTATTCTTCATGCAGATCTTGTTAGATGTATCCTTAAATACTTTATAGTATTCTTCACTTTATTACTTTACGTTTATTTTTTATAGTATTCTATACTTCTTTTTGTGATGTTTTCTAATATATCCCAGCTGATGTTTAGAAAAATTATTAATTTTAGCATACTGAATCTATTTCAATTTCTTGAGCTCTCGTCAATTCAAATAGTTTTTATCCTGGATTTTTTTTTCTATTTTGGATAGACAATTACATCTGCAGATAGTGACAGTTTTATTTATTTCTTATTTTCCAGTGTTTACACTTCTCATTTCTTTTTCTTGCCATAGTTCATTGGCTAATATTGCTAATACGGTATTAAATAATAGTAGTGGTAGGAGGATTCTTGTTTTAGTCCTAATCTTGAAGAAAATGCTTCTAATGGTTTACCACGAGTATAATATTTACTATATATTATGGTGGATATGTTTTACTCCTGGTTTTCTAAGAGTTTTAAAGTTTTTAATTTGTTTTGGTCAGGAATGCTGTTGCATTTCATCAAATACTTTAAAATTTTTCCTACCAAAAGAGATGACCATATGGTTTTATTTTAATCGAGTATAGAGAATTATATTAATAGATTTCCGTGTATCCTTGTACTTATTTTGCTAATAATATACTTAGGGTTTTAAAATTTGTAACTGTGATTGGTCCAATGTTTGCTTTTTTGTGCCATCCTTTGCCTGCTCTGGTATTAAATGTTAACTAGCCTTATAGACTGAGTTGAGAAGTTTTTTTTTTATTTTTCTGTTTGTATGTAGTAACGATCTCTTCCTTGATGGTTCCTTGGAATTCATTGGCAGAACCA
This sequence comes from Rhinolophus sinicus, assembly GCF_036562045.2. Taxonomy (NCBI): domain Eukaryota; kingdom Metazoa; phylum Chordata; class Mammalia; order Chiroptera; family Rhinolophidae; genus Rhinolophus; species Rhinolophus sinicus. The sequence goes on from NC_133759.1 coordinate 41,286,885, forward strand.
TCTGAGCCTGGAGGTAAATCTTTGACTACCTTCAATTTTTCTTCTATAGACTTTAGACTCTTCAGGCTTTGTACTACTTATAAGTAAACTTTTACTAATTTATATTGGAATACAATTTTACATGATATTCTCTTAGAATCTGAAATTGTAATATTTTTATTTAACCGAATGCTTTTTATTTGTGTATTCTCTCATTTAAAAACCTGATTTGCCAAAAGCTCATCTATTTTTTCCTTTTTTAAAACACAGCTTTTGGTTTTACTAATCCACTGTTTTTCTAAAATGGTATTTTGTTTTCATTTTAACTAATTCATTCTTTTAACTTTCTTTAGATTTATTTTTTTCTCTTTTTCTAGTTTCTTGAATTGAATGCTTAATTCATTTATGTAGTTTTAGTGTTTCTTGTTTTTTGACAGATACATTTGAAGCTCTCAAATTTCCTGTGAGTGTCACTTTGGTTTTACTCCATAGGCTTTGTTAAGTGGTACTCTCATAGTTCTTTTCTAAATAGTCTATTTTACCATTTTGATTTCATGTGTAACCAAAGAGTTATATAGAAGAGGGTTTTAAAATTTCCAAGTGGAAAGTTTGGGTGTTTGTTTTTGTTTTCTAGTTTCTAAGTTTTATTTTCTAATTTCTAAGTTTGTTGCATTGTGGTTAGAATACAAGGTTTTCCCATTAAGGCTCACCGGAGGGGTGAGGAGTTTATGTACAACATTCAGAACATTCACTTGATACCCTGTATTGATTCCAAATTTTAGCTTTTGAAGTCTATTCACCTTCTTGTTCTAATTTTAGCCCTCTTCCCCTTCTCTGTAAAGCACTGAGTCTTTACTTACCTTGTAATATCCTTCATCCTCTAGCCTCAGTTTTTGTTCCAACCATATTAAGCTATTTCCATACCAGGTCCCCCAAACATCCTATGTTCTGTCATAACTCTGTGCTTAGGCAGATTCTATTGCTCCTGTCTGAAATAGTCTGGCCTCCCCTTCGACCCATCTTACCAACTTCTACCTATTCTTCTAAATATAACCCGTGTCATTATGTCCCAGGAGTCTTCCTTGACAGTTTCCCTTCCTCTCCCGTTTTCCAATCCCCTTTCTCTGGACCCCGTAACACCCTCTAAACATCTCAATCACTACTATATTAGTAGATGACATTTATTGACTGGTTATCATTTTCCAAAGATTGTGCTAAGGGCTTTATACACAATATACCATTTAATCCTCACAATAACTCCGAAGTCAGGGCTTTATGTGAGAGAAAACAAAGATTTAGAGGAAGGCGTAATCTTGCCCAAGATCTGGCACTTGCTAGTAAATGGCAGAGCTGAAATTTGAATCAAAGTCTGTCTGATTCCAAGCGCTATACAGTATTCACCTCTCATTATTTTGTATTATAAATACTGATTTTCTTGTTTGTATCCCATGCTAGGCCATGAGGTGTCAGAGGGCAGAAACGAAGTTTTGATCATCTGTGACCAAGTGGAAACATAGGAAGCACTCAGTTGGCTGAGTTAATGAGTGAGAAGGTTGTTTTGGCTAGGAGTCCTGGATTGAAAAATACACAAAGAAAGTTACTTCTGGCTTAATTCCCCCTCCCCCCTAACTTCTCTAACATGTCCCATTGACTGGAATAAGTATGTTTTTTTCTTTAAATTTCAGCATTTAATTTTGGAACCATCAGCAAAAATCTCAAACTCAGAGAATGAGACAAATGATTGAGTCCTGGCCTAGAGAATCATGCCCCTGGAGGAGTGGCACCTTTCTGACAGTTGCTATGCAATGATGAACACCCCTGATACTGATACTTCAAGGAAAACCAGATCCTGGACTGGTGCCTTTCGTTTAATGATCGCTGATTCTCCCTCTGAACAAATGGTCCCGATTCCAAAGGCCCGTGGCAGCGCAAATGCACGTGCATCGGAAGTTGGCAGTATTTTGTGTCAAGACAGGTGTTAAATGTGGCTCCTCCATGGGCTGGGACCGCACGCCATGCGTGGAACCCTGTGCTCACTGGGGCACTGGCTCCTTAGAGCCTTTTCTCCTTCCTCCTTTCTCTTGAGCAGCATCAGTGGGGTCAAAACTTCTGCTGAAGAGATTACGCTAATCTAGTAGGTTTCATTTATCATGACAGTTCAAACAACCAAACCCTAAAGTGCAGCTGATAAGGCTTGCTGGAAACACTTAGATTTACTACAGTGTAATGGAACTAGTCCCCCTCCCCGCCGCCCCTGATCTCAGAATGGAGAAGGATCTGGTTTGGATTTTCAAACCCCTCTTTGGCAAGTTATTACGATGTGATAGATGAAATTTGGCTGAAGGACTGAGAGTTTGTGGCCATTAATTCATATTTTCTCCAGTGACAAGTTAGATCATCTATAGATCTGTCTCACTGTCCTTACTGAGCTTTCAGTCAAGGGAAAATGGAGTGCAGTACAGTAGAAGAAGTAGTATATTCTACTTTTAGGTCTTTCACTAACCAGCTCTGTGGCCTTAGGCAAACCTATTAAGCTCAATTTTCTCCTCTGTAAATGAAAAGGATTGGACTAGACAGACGATCTCTAAGACCCTAACTCAAAAGTTCTAAGCTTTATTCTTATGTGTAATTCCCTTTACATAATGCACATAATTAACTGGGGAAATAAACTCAAAATCTAATTAGAAAAGTATATTAACAGGCTTACATATTAAACTTAGGACACTTGGCTTATTTAGAAAAAAAAAAGCTTCTTTTGGTCTTAAGCAGTCCCTAGGGTCAAAGGGCAAAAGGGATTTGTCAGGGTTACTCCCTACCCTCTCCCCTCCAATCAGCTCTAGACCTTCCCTGCTCCCCTCTCCTACCTTTCTCTTTCCACTTTCCTTGTACTCACACCCAAACCCTTACTGAGCTGAACTAGGTACCACAAATGTGCCATAGAAATCTGCCTAAACACCTAGGGCTGTCCTGGGCCTTTCCCTTCCCTGCCTACTCCCCATCAGCCCAGTGCCTGCCAAAATATTGAGACCTTCTCCCTGCACCTTGCTGAGGGTTAGAGTTGAGGTCTAGAATAGGACCAGGGTCAAGGGACCCCATTTACTGGCCTAGGCTGCCTAGAAGGCCCTTTTGGGAAAGTGTGGATTGACTCATACTCCAGGACACAACACTCAAGGAAGCTGGAGTCAATTACTGGGTTCTTACTCCCCAGGCAGCAAAGAATTGGGAAAGAAACCTTTCCGGTCTCCATTCACAGAGTGCTGGAATTGATTAGAGAGCATTGTTGATTATGGGCAAATCCACCAAGATCCCATCGCATCCAGATCTGGTTCAGCTTATCTGAAGCAGATTCAAATTTTCTTGACCCTCCTGGGATCTGCCCACCTGGGCCAGGCATTTCCCTAGCACAGATTTTCTCGGGAGGCGTCTTAGTCAGGGATCCAGATGGCCACTGTAGTCTTCAGAAGGAGAGGCAGAAAAACTAAAGTGGATGGTTTTCTCTCTATTCTAGGAGCTGCAGTAATGGCTTTTCCAATCTCCCTACTGGCTTTCTGATAGACACGAGTAATCTGAAAAAGACTGTACCCAGGGCACTGAAAAAAAAGAAGTCTGATAGCTGGGCAGCTGTAAATTGATCCACAGGTTGTGAAAGACTTTAGGTGTGGGTGAAAACTGAAAGGGGAGGCACGGCTCCTTAGGGAACCTGGCACTTGGTAGTCTCACTTCCTTTCACACTTCCTCCCCAGTTTCCTTTATTCCATTGCTTCCTACGTTCACAGGTGTGTTAAAAAGAGCCATGGATTTGGAAATTGAAGACTTGATTTGAGCCCTGTCTTTCCTCCACTTAGTTTCCTTGTGACTTTGGACAAGTCATCCAATCTTCCTGGGTTTTGATTTAATTTTTAAGACAACAAATAGTATTTCTTTCCTAAGGTCATGGTGAGAATGAGTTAGGTAAAGGAACTTCATAAGATATAATTATTTGCTGTGTTTGTTCAAATAAAGGCAATTTCCATAGGAATGGGTCAGGAGCGTGAGCAGGGATAGGGTGGCATAGTCACAGTTGGGAAAAGGAAGGTTTTTGAGCTGTTACTAGTAAGAGCATAAATTCAAGAGTGCAAGAAAATAATTCCTGATGCAGACACACTTGGGGGTTTGGGCAAGGTCCCATCCTTGTAGCTGAACGCACGCAAGGCAGTTCAACAACAATAAAACAAAGATATGCCAGAGCCCAAATTCACTTGTTCCTTGTAGAGATGGTGTTAGGAATTCTTTGGTACACTTCTGATCTAACCATCAGAATCATGGCAAGCATTAGGCAAAACTGTGAACTCAGCTAAGTTTATCTTTGGGAAACTATGGTATGGCTTGTAGCAATTCCCTCTCACCATCTTACCTTTAGGAAAAAGTAATGTAAGAAAATTTCACATGTGTTTTTCTTTTTCATATTTAAATTTGAACTGGAGCTTGATCAAGTGTAGGGATTCTTAACTTTAGTTACACATTAAGATCATCTGGGGAGATTAAAAACATGCCAACTCATACCTGGGTCCCATCTTTAGAGATTCTGATTTACTTGGCCTGGGGTATGACCTTCAATATTTCTAAAAGCTGCCAGGAGATTCTAATGTGCAGTCAAAAGCAAGCACTACTGGTTTCGGGAGAAGCAGTTGAAATCCCAACCTTAAAACTTACTTGCTGGGTAATCTTGGGCAAGTTTCTTAACCTCTCTGTTCCTGTTTCCTCGTTTAAAAAATGAAGACATAACAGTAATCCAGCTCATAGTGTTGTTGAGAGTATTAAATGAGGCAAGAGATGGAAAGTGCTTAGAGTAGTGTCTGACACATGGTAAGTTAGCTGTTTCTATTTGTCGTAGTATAACGTAACTCGCCTCTTTTCACTTCTTACCTTTCTTTTCCTCTTATTTTCTCCAATTTTCTCGGGTCCTTTTTATATCTTTGCTATTTATTTCCCCATAATTGCTCCCTTCTTGTCAGCCATCCCTCCTGCTCTCCCCACCGCCACTGAAGTTTCTTTTTTTTCCTGGACTGCACCTTGCTGACGATCTGATACTAGGAATCGTAGCAGGGCCAGCCTAAATTAATCAGAACCCTGAACAATGGATGATTTTAGGAGACATGGAGTTGATTGCTATTATCAGGGAAAGGGAACAACACAACTTAGAGAGCTTGTAAATGCTTTACCAAACAGAGAAAGGACATCTGTAACAAGTACATTCTGCCATCGACGCACATGTTGCTGGTAGACTCCTTCATTAAGAAGTGGGTTAACATTCTAACATTTCCCTGTTTAATAGTTTAATAAATGCTTTCTCTGTCTATGTCCAAATGATAACTGCTCTTCACAACAATAACACATAGGATTTGGTTAGGATGGTGGAGTGGGGTAACCTCCACCATGAAACCAAGCCCAGGCAATATTTTCCTTTATCTGCCCACTAAGTAGCAATTCCACACCAACTCTCCTCATCGCAAATGCTCAACTACCACCTCCAAAAAGCCCCCTCCCAATCTACATCACAGAACACAAAGGCGTCTAGTAAAGAGAAAGTGGATAGCACTTTCCTCTTTGCTGTGTTCAAAGCTGGTCACTGTTCAACTGTACCTCTAGTGAATTAAGCTTGGGCTGATTTATTTCCAGGTTTTTCAGAATGGAAATGGGACTTGAGACTTCTGTCCTGCCCTTGGGACATCCTTGTTTTTCCTTTCTCCTTTCACCCTGAGGTTAGGGTCCTCTTGTTGTTCTAGTCACTGGAGGTCACTCAGCTGAAGCTCAGTCTTTGGGTCTGCTCCCTCCCCTTTTCTGTGTCAGGACCGGAGAGCAGGGTATCCAGGTCCCCACCCAAGGGATATAGATAAATTTCTGCTCCTTCTATGTCTAGCACTGGCTCTGATCAGAACTGGAAATGGGCGGAAGGTGGAAAGCAGAGGAAGAAGGCTGGAGTGGGAAGGTGAAGGGGAATGATTTCTTGATGATTTCTTTCTCATCAAGCCCAACACACTCATGTTCCCAGTCCAACTACTCTTCTTTACTTCCTCAATCCCTACAGATGCCAACAGCAAACCAAAGGTAACCAGCAACAATACAAAAATAAAAAGGGCCCAAGTACTAGTTCTCTGCAACCCCCTCCTCTTTTCTTCTTTCCCATTGTTCTTGAGGAGAACCTCAAAATATACATGGACTCTAATTTCTCAATATGACCTCTCAACACATAATGTCCCTCAAAACTTAATCAGAATCCAAGGAGTGTAGAAACCCACCCTCCTCCTCCTATTTCCTATCTCCTTCAGGGCAATGGGGTTGAGTTCTCCTCTCAGCTTTTCAGGCCCCTCTCCCTTCTCTAGTATCTCTTTCCCTTGGGGTTTTGTTCTCAATTCACAACTAATCCCCTTAAAGTGATAGCTGATAAAGGGATAAGTTGATATCTCCCTAGGGGTATTTCTATTATAATAAGGATTTTAAGAATGTCTATTGGTGGAAATAAGCAATGTGACTGGCAGGATTGAGTGGAGCAACTTCAAATTATATCATACAAAGGAAAAGGGAAAATTAACACGTATTGTGTGCTTAACATATTCCAGGCATTATGCCAAACGTTTCACATAATGTTATTTCATTTACTTAGGGCACTGATAAGGAATTTAAGGCTGGGGGAGGTAAGTAATTGCCTGAAGTTACACATCTACGAGTAGTTAGCAGTGGAGTGGGGGTTTCTGAACTCAGGGCAGTCCACGAGATCCGGAAGCTTTCCAATGCCCATCCCACCTCTTCTGGTTTACTTCCTGGTGAAGCTGGCAAGACCCTTGAAAGGCGCCTTGCATGACTCCTTCACTACCTGCAGTGGCCTCTCGGTTAGGAGTGACTCGAACCAGTCCTCGGTTTCATTCTTCCTCACTTACAGATCTGTCTGAATGTCTTGGTGAATCGTGCCACTCTGGAAGGCTGCCTGGGGTCACCCAGAGTTTAAACACACATTGTGAGAACCCAAAATGATAAAGTACTCCAAAAAGCGGCCCACTGACTGCCTGACTGAACCTTTTCCAAGACTGCCGGTGTGGTGACAGGAATGACTCAGCAGTTTGGCTTTCAATCCCTTGTCTGTCTCTGAGGTCAAATATAATCGTTTGCTCACTCACTAAGATGATTCTCTAGCCTACCAGGCCTGGGGTGAGAAGGGGATTTTATTTCTGAAGCAGTCACAGATAAAGGTGCTTCTATAGTCTACAAATGACAAGAGCCCCTGTGTGTGTGTGTGTGTGTGTGTGTGTGTATTTTTCAGTTTCTCAGATGATTCTAGTATGTCATCTTCTCCCAGTCCCCCAGACCCCCAACCCAGCTCTCTGGTGTTTAGAATTTAGGTGCCTGTAGAGAACTTATAAATATACTTCACCTCTGTCTAACCTAAGTCCACGAAGTTATGAAAAGAATGAACTAATGGGGACATTTCTAGATAACTCAAATTGAGTCATTATTCAAAGCCATACTGGCCACCTGACAGGGTTTTCCCACTGGTCATGGCAGCATGGTGGCAGGAGTAGGGTAGAAGAAGACACAGGATAGGTGCCCATTAAGTATTTTTCAATTAGTAAATGAATGCTATTCCCCTCGGACACAATCATGGCCTAGATGGGGGATATGAACCAATAACACTCCTCGACGGTCCTGCTTAAGGCTTAGTCATATGAGAAATCAGATGTTCTTGTTTATTCTCAATATCATGAGAAGAGCCAGAAAAATAACTTTCACCACTTAGACACCAGCCCAAGTCTTCTTAAAAAGCTGTATGGATAAGGTGGCTGAGTATTTCACGGGCATAGGCGAGTAGAAGAAAGTTGGCTTATTACGTACGGTTCATAGTATTTTTACACCTAAGTTTTGGACTTTTTGGGTTTTGTCTCCTCCCAGTTAACTAGTAAGGATGATGCTAACAAAGACGTGGGGGCTCCTGGGCCATGCAGAATCAGAGGCCACCTCAGCTGGGGTTTCCTCGAGAAAAGTGCAGGCCCACTCAGGCACGTACAGACTGTCTTTTGTTCCAGAGGAATGCTTTATTGTCCATTCGAACTTGTAGAAATAGTTCTGCAGTAAAATGGGAAGACTACACATGAGCTGGAAATATCCTCAAGATTTTGAAGGGCTGGGGGTGAGGAAAAGATGGGATATCCCCAAACCAAGAGCCCCTCAAATTCTGTGCCTGTGGAACGTTAGTGTTCTGTGAACTGGAGTGAAGTGGTCTGCTGCTGCAACTGAACAAGTGTCGTCTTGATTGTTTGTTTACGATGGGCAGGAAGGAATGAAGCTACTGGATGACATTTTAACAATTTAAAATTTCTCTCATAAATTCTTCTGCAACCACTTGTGTCTATTAGAACCTGGTCTAAGACGGTATCTGATTAAATGTGAATGTATTTATGTAGTGACTTAAACCTTATTGTCAATTTTTGCGGGAAGCTCTATAAACAGTGATGTTATTTCCAGGGGTTATGCTACCTGAACAAGTTTAAGAACACCTGCCACCAGGCTTCAGTGTTGTCACTGAGCCCTGTTCCTTCCCAGAGCAATTTTCAAACCTAGGGTGTAATTTTGTTAGTTAGATTAAAATGGTGTCTCAAGAAGGGCTTTGGATGTTAGTAAGCAATATCTGGACTATATAACCTGGAAATTCTTGATTAGAATATTTTGAGGCTGGGTCATATGGTAATTCTAGTCTTAATTTTTTTAGGAACCTCCACACTGCCTTCCATAACGGCTGCACCAATCTGCATTCCCACACACAGTGTATGAGGGTTCCTTTTTCTCCACAGCCTCTCCAACACGTGTTATTATTTGCTTCGTTGTTGACGATAGCCATTCTGACTGGGGTGAGGTGACATCTCATTGTGGTTTTTATTTACATTTCTCTGATGATTAGTGATGTTGAGCACCTTTTCATATGACCCAACAATCCTTCTCCTGGGAATATATCCCAAAAATCAGAAAACATTTATCCACAAAGATATATGTGCTCCAGTGTTCACTGCAGCTTTATTTACGGTGCCTAAGACATGGAAACAACCAAAGTGTCCTTTGATAGATGATTGGATAAAGAAGATGTGGTATATATGCACAAGGGAATACTACTCTGTTATAAGAAAAGATGAAATAGTGCCATTTGTGACAACATGGATGGATCTTGAAATTATTATGCTAAGTAAAATAAGTCAGACAGAAAAAGTCAAGAACCATATGACTTCACTGATATGTGGGATATAAAACTGAAAGCAACAAAGGAACAAGACAAACAAATAAAGAAAAACTCATAGACACCAACAGTTTAGTGGTTACCAGAGGGTAAGTAAAAGAGGGTAAAGGGGGTGAAATATATGGTGATGGAAGGAGAACTGACTGGGTGTTGAGCACACAATGTGAGATATAGATGATGTATTGTAGAATTGTGTGCTTGAAACCTATGTAATTTTACTAACAATTGTCACCCCAATAAATTTTAATAAATTAAAAAAATATATTTTGAGGCAATATGGAAATCAGTAGTTTTGGAAAACTCCCAAAGAGCTCCAAGACCAAGGTAGCTAATTGGGACGCTTCCACATTTCAATGCACACGAGGCAGTAGTAGTTAAGGGCGTCAGTTTTAAGGCCAGAGAGACCCAGGTCTGAACCCTGGCTTCATCAAGTGGTAGCTCAGTGACCATGGGCAAGTTGCTTAATCTCTCTAAACTTCTGTTTTCTCCATCTGTAAATGGGGATAATAATAGACTTTGTAGAGCTGCAGGCAAGGTTAAACCAAGATTAGGAATGTATGTAAAGTGCTTAGCATATATTCTGGCACCCAGTATTCAATAAATGGTAACTATTATTAATATCTGATTATTATTCATTCAACACGCATTTATTAAGTACTTATTCTGGGCCAGGTGCTGTGCTTTGATTCTGTTCTAATTCCAGCAAATTTAAAAGTCTGAATTTAAATCTATCCATCCATCCATCCATCCATCCATCCATCCTGTGTAGTCATGACCAAGAGTAAGAAACAGGGCCCCAGGTTAATGACCTGATGAGACTAGCAGTTATCCAATATTTCATAGGATACCAACTCTTCCTTGATCTGCAAATGTATATCTATGAGAATACGTCCCCCTGTTGTACCCTATTCAACCTGCCTATTCAACAGCAGACACGCACGTGATCACTCCAAGAGCAGCTGTCCAAAACTGCTTCACAGAGAAAAGAACGTGGCTGGGGTTGCTAGAAAAAGAAGGAGCTGCGGTATCGGTTGTTGGTGCAGCTAAGCCAGACTTAAGAGGGTAAATGAGGAGGCTGGATGACTTGCCATCTATGGCCATTGTATCAATATTTATAGCTCCTCTGTCATTAGGATGGGGATGGCAACCTGCCTAGAAAAATACATTGTAAAATCCAGTGAATTTCCTCCTCTATATCTTGGAAGTTTGGGAAGAACTGTAATGGATTCCAAACTGTTTTGAATTAACAAAAAGAGCTTTTTCCTGTTTCAGAGTTCCAGCTGGAACCCTCCTATGCTTTTTCTTCACCAAGCAGCAAATGCTCAAAGGGGCAAAGTGTCCAATGGAGTGTCCCGGAGCTTGTCAGCTTTACTGAGCTTTCCACTTGGCTTTGGTTGCTGGGTAGGTTTGGGGAGTTTGCTGGTGGTGCTGGCAAAATGCTGTGGCGCCAGTTGCAAACATGCCCTTGCTGGAGGCAGTTTTATTACTCTTGACGGCACCCATCCAGTCGATGAGACTAGAGGCAGCAAGGAAAGCTATTACTCATTACGAATACCAAGGAATAAGGTATGGATTATGGGTCCATCCATATCTTAGTACCATGCAGGGAGTGCAAGTTGCAGCCCTCAACACAAATGTCAAGGAGTTGACCATGATCCAGTAGCCAGGTAGCAGAAGGCAAGGTATGTGACAGACAGGGCACTGGGAGGTGACAGGACACCTGGGTTTCAGTCCCAGTTCCACTGGTCACGAGTTGTTAGATATTAGACAAATTGCTTAAGTCTATGACCCTCTCTTTTCTTTCTATGAAATGAGAATAAAAATACAGGAGAATTGCCAGGATCTAATGAGAGAATGCATAGGAAATACTCTTAACGTGGACACGGAGTTTCTGTCCTTTGTCTGGTTCTAGAGAGTTGATGTTCTTTTTGGTCTCATTCTTGCCTCAAGCTCAGAGGAGAAACACTTGAAGAACTGGGTCATCTTTCTCAGCAACCCTGGGTTGAGAGCTGAGTAAATAGTAGAGATGCGAAGCATCAGGCCAATCTAAGTACCAGATCTAATAGTATCAGCAGTTTCGAGGGCTCGAGTTGAGTGACAGTGATCTTACTATAGCAACTTCAGCTTCCTCAGCAAACATTTGTTGGGTCAAGTCAGATACTTTCATCCAAAAACTCCCCTTGGGGTAGTCGGGGTCCCTGCTTTAATCTCCTCAATCCTTCCCACCCCACTCTTACAGCATGTCCATCGCCCCATTCTTCCTTCACTCTAGGGTCATAGTGCCTTCACCAGAATGAAGCTCTTCTGTGACGCTAAGGCTCACTCAGAATGAGGTCAATGGAGCTCTGTCAAAAGCCCTTTGTTCCCAAAATCACTAAAGCTATCTATAGACTTTAGAATGAACTGTGGAGGAGAAAATAATCACTCTTGTTAAGATCAGGTAAGATCCGAAATTTGGCCAGTGGATCAAAACCTCTTGCTTACATGAATGTTTTCCTGTTTTGGAAAATTCGATGGGGAAAAAAGTTAAAACTAATTGAGAAATTATATGTCATACTCTAATAAAACCACAATCTGGGATACTGATCTCACCATTACAGATGACTGGGATTCTAATCTTACTGGAATCCAGTCTTTGGATTGGGAAGGATTTGAGTTCTTTCTCTGACCTGCACCCAATCAGCTTCTCTGAGTAAAAAGAATCAAATTCCTGTGTGTTGAACAAACATGGGTTCCAGTTTATTCATATCTATTCTTATCTATGGCCTATGAGTAGACTTCGTTTACAACAGCAAACTTTGATTAGGGAAGTATTTACCTTTTGTGATACGAGAACTAGTTAATGGTAAGTTCCATTTATTTTTTAAAGAAGTCTAAAATTATTCATAGGCTTTTCTTCTCATTATAACCACAGATACAAGATTTTAATAATCTGTGGTTGGTTGCTACTTTCAGATTTCTTTACCTGTCGTGAGGACCCAATGAGGTCTGGAAATTGGTCACAGTGAAGACAGTCTGTGTAAGGCTAAAAGAACTTATTTATACAGCATCTACATTTACAATGGCACCATTTTTAATTTTCATAATTGAAAGCCAAAGCTTGCAATATCCATTGAATTGAATCAAGCTATTTACAGAACTGTTTTTAGCCAGTTAATGAAAATTTTAAAGGTCTAACAAATCACTGTTTTTTAAATAATCTAGCTTGAGAATTATGGACAGTAATGGCACTTTTCTAGATGAAGCCACACTATTATATCACATGACCATAAAACGACATTTCTCAGGTTCAAAAAGCCCAGAATTATTATGACTGTTTCTTGTCTAAACCTTTCCTGGTTAGCAAGTAAGCATCTTTGAATGGCTTATTTCAAATGCCTCCCTTAATCTCTGTGGGTATGTAAACTGGTACAAATTTTATGGAAAATAATCTGGCAATGATGTAACGAAAGACTTTAAAATATTCATAGCCATATGCCCAGCAATTCCACTTCTGGTCATTTGGAATGAGAAAATAATCTGAAAGTTGAACAGAAATTTACACCTAAGAATGTCCACTATGGCAAAATTTGGAACACATTTTCAATAATTTTCTATATTCTTTTCTATAGGTTTTTATGATAAATTATAAGGAACCCAAACATAAGTAGGGAGATAATTTAGTATGTAATGGTCTTTTATAAAATTGGATATTTTAGTTATTAACGATGGTAGCATAAACACATGCTAGCACGTGCATAGAAACTTTTTGGTAGGAGAAATACGACTTTGTTAATCCAATTTTATTCTGAGGATAGAGACCTTTACTTTTCATTTCCACCTTTCTGTACTCTTTGAATTATAAAATGACTAAGTATTACTTTTATTTTAAAAAATTAAAAAATATTAACAAAGAATATGTAATGGTTCTTTGGGAAAATGATTATGTGAAAAAAGAAATACAAACACGCTATATATATAGTATACGTAGGAAAAATCTTAGAAATATGTCAAATATTAATAATTCTATTTCTATTTTTCATTAAAAATAAAATATGCCTTAAAGTATTAGCCAATTAAACAATACTAACTTGTTTTCTAATCTGGTTTTTCAAAATTTAATCTTTTTTTCCCAGTGAACCTCAAATAATCCGGAATCTCATTCTTGTTTGCTGAATTAATCACAGATCGGAGAGGACCAAGGGTTAATTTGTTTAAGAAGTAGATCCAGTCAAGATATTAAGACATGTCGGATAGTATATTTTTGTTATATTAAACGTAACACCAAAAAAAGTCATTTTTAAATGAGTTACAACTTGACACTGAACTTGAGGTTCCAGAGTTAATGTATGCCATATTGTTATCTATTTGCACCCTAGTCATGTAAAGAGCAGTATCAGTATAGATACTGGAGCCAGACTGCCCATGTTTATAATCCTGGCTCCATCTTTTCTAGCCGGGTAACCCTAGGCAAGTGATTGAACCTTTCAGTGCTTTGGTTTCCTTGTTTGCAAAATAATACTTACTTCATTGGGTTGTGAGAATTAAATGAATGTGTATGAAGTAAACATTGTCTGGCACATGGTATTTATTTAATAAGTGTTTGCTATTATTACTATTATTATTACTAATACACTATGTACCTGCTTTCAGAAGCATTACTCTCTTAAGTAATTGGATAACAAAGGACTACAGAGTGGATCACTGTGATCTTTATAACATCCTGTACAGTTACATACAGCTTACATCTAGAGGACCACTGTACTATGCCTCCACACAATCAGTTTTCACAAACAGAGGATATTCTATAAGGACACATAAAAAGCTCACCTGAAGCGCTTTTCAGTTATGAATATTCATCATTCAAAACAATTTTTATAGAGCGACATGACAGTAAAACTTTCTTCTACTCAAGTTGGAAACAAGTGAGAGGCCAGTGAAAGTAGCATTTAGTATAAAACCTGGCTTTCGTAGTTGGTTAGTTAGATCATGTACTTGCAAGGCCAAAAATACAATGAACCGCTAAATAACTCAATTTACTTCTCTGCTGTGTGCTCTTTGGTTCAGAGTGCATTCTTAATGCCACAGCCAACCACCTCACTAAGGTACTTTAAGGAAAGCCATTGGAGGAAGCTACATGAGAGAGTAGGGAGAAGTGAGTAGGTATGTATTCTTTGATTCCTGATATTGGAAAAGCAATTTAAAGAAAAATCTTACTGATGATGGGATGGGAGCATAATTTGACCAAAAACACTTAGTAGTGCTTTCTATATCCCAAGTGAGCAATATCTTAAGCAAAGTTAGATATGTCCTTACGTAAATGAAATAAATATTAGATTGGCCTTCTGGAAGGGAGAGGAAAAAGACAAGGAAAAAGAAAATAAGGAGAAAGAAAAGGGAGAAGAGGGCATTTGTCGCCCTTGTTTGATATGATTGGAAAAAATATTATGAGGGATAAAAGAAAAGAGTCTGGGTTACCCACAGCCTTCAAACAGCAAATATACGGTATGTTTTCTTGGTATTTTACACATGTAGGGACACTCTCATGGCATTATACCATTGGCATTTTCTGTATGAAAAGTGTAGTAAGTGTAAGGAGAAAAGGAACATAGACTAACACTAAAGGAAGTAAAAAATGTTTCAGCCATTCCCCCACCATCCCACCCCCTTTCATAAAAGATCAAAAAAGATGAATCTTACCTCCGCTGAGGATAATGACGGCTATAAATATTGCCAAGTCGCTGTCATCTAATTCCAGTGCATTGAACTTCACAGCAAACTCAAACTTGGGCTCCATAAAGTCACCAAAGGGCTTTCTCAGGCTCTTTAGAAACTCCCTTGTCATGAATCCTTGGCCCTCTGATATGAGAACCCCATCCTTATTCATCAAGGAGGCCAGCATGGTGTAAATGATCTCATGGACGCCATATTTTAGGAGAGTTACTTGGTCGTTCAAGTCAAGGTTTACAAAACCAGGAATACTTTTGGCATACTCTGTGATCTCTTGCACAGCTTCCACTGAACGAAATTGACACCCCTGAAAAATGCGGATGGCCACTTCTTTGCTCTGCTCCTGCAAGGGGGTGATGTGTTTGAACTTGATTTTGTCTTCTCCCATCATTAAGGAATTCATGTCATAGATAACAAATGGCTGCAAATAAAGAAGAGAAAAAGCGGTTGAGTTGGAGATTTCTAATTCAGTGAACATCATTCCAGTTTCTTTATACACATTTATTTTAATAACTAACATCTTTAAAGTCAACAACATTTAATCATGACAAAATACTCTTATCTCCTGATTATTCCTCCTAATTTTCTTCTGGGACCAAACATATTTTACCAATTTTGGTCTTGTTTGCCTTCAATTTGTACCACAACACTTTACCTATGACTGGCTAATAGTTCCAATTTCTGTTGTTTGGAGAGTGTTTGTTGTTGATCTAAAAAAAATGATATAAAACCTATTGTTTATCTTGGCTTTCAATGGAATGTGTTTTTAGCCATTTTTCAATAAAAATTATTTTAGCAACTTGAACATAAAGTAATCTTGCAGTTTTAGATTAAATCTACTGAGATCACAAATGAAACACAGTGTGCATGTAAAATATACTTAACTATAAAAAAATCAGTCTGAAAGCAGATTAGAAATATTGAGCCAAGAAAATGTCTACCTCTTTTTTTAATGCTCTGGAAGCAATCTGTTTCAGAAAGAGCAGATGTAAAGGCCAATGGGTAAGTGCTGCAAAAAGTGGCAAAATAAAAAAAGAGTTTTGGACTTATTTTTCAAAATAATCTGTCCTTAAGGATCAAATAATCAATAAAACATGTGCATCAGTTACTCAGGTTTGCAATAGGCTGCTTTCAAAAGCAAGTTGTGTCATCATGAAATTATCTCTCTCTTTCATTTCCTTGCATAGAACTAACCAAAGGTTTGTGGTCACTGTGAAAACCCTCGAGGCTACTCTGGTTGAGAAGGGGCAGTGCTTTATCTACATCGGGCATACTGAACTACATAAGAAATTTTAACCCCCAATCCGATTCAAATAAGTGTATGCCTGGAAACACTGGAATAAGAGTTGAGGGTACTTGGGTTCTAGCTTTTGTTCTATGGTTAACTATGTGAGTTTAGGAAAGTCATTTATCTTTCCTAGGCCTCAGATTTCTCAGTTGCGGGAAGTGGGTTAAACTGGAGGTTTCCATCTCTTCTCTTGACGATATCTTAGTTGCATTTCTCAGAAACTGTGTGTGTGTGAGTGTGTGCGTGCGTGCATGTGTGTGTGTGCGTGCATGTGTGTGGTGTGAGTGGATGTGTGACAGTGCATGTACACTGAACATGAAGTCTCTGATGTACTATAAATAAAGTTTCTTTTCAGCAGAGAGGCTGAGAATTCTCTCCTGATTGGCAAGAAGAAGTGGGTACAATGAGTGGCAGCCGAAACCAGCTTCAAGACCCACTGGTTTGAGATTCTAACTATTAATTTCTATATGAATCTATGATTTTCACCAAACGGTAAAGTCTGTTCTACACTGAAAATAACACTAACAGTAAGGACTCTTAGAGGTTGAGTAGATTTTCAAATTTGCATATTATTTGAACACATTTGAACATAAAGTAATCTTGCAGTTTTAGATTAAATCTAAACCATTCAACACCATTCACTGGAGTTATTCCAGAAATTCTTTTTTTTTTTTTTTAAACCAAAACAATTAACTTCAATTATATTGTTTAGCAAACCACATAGGAGGACAGATGTGAGGACCCAAGAGTAGGTTTGCCTGGTGGCTCTAATTCTTCAAGTAAATCAGGAGCAAATCATGCTTTCGATGTTTTTGGACATTTTGCTTCCTTGTCTCCCTACGTCAGGATTGATATTTTTAATGGGAGGTGAAAAAAAGGGCAGAGTGGATAGAATGTCATATCAGTTATAATGTGCTATTTCCCCAGAATGTCAGATTCTCATCATGAGAAAAACTTACTTTTATACAACCTAGAGAAAATGTGGTTTCTGTCCTCTAGGAGTTTTGCAGTTTATTATAGTCTATGTTAATAAAATACTAGCTTTCTTTTGCCATTAGAATCGGATGGTATGGATACCTGAAAAGTTCATCTGCACATGCACGTGTACAAATTACACGAATATAAAATCATCACCTCTTCACATATGGAAAGACTGGACCTAGAACTACCTACTTCAACTTTTGAATGAGCTTCTGCTCAACCATTTGGTTTCTTGGCACAGAATGTTATGCATAAAATTCTTCCACCTCCATGTAAGCAATTTATTTGGAACTATGCCCTGATAAATCACCCTGTGACTCTTCCCCTTAACTTCCCCTGTCCCCTCATATAAAGCTCCAGGTTCCTGTTTTTGAAACTCTGTGATAGTTGAGCAGAGGGCACAAAATCCTGCTAATTTTCTCTCCCAATTTAACAACAATGTGACTTTAACCCCTTGGCAATCCATGTTGGTCAGGATTTCCTGGCAGTAAACACTCAAGGACAGAGAAAGGAATCAGCAGCCCCCACCATTATGCCAAACCATTCCAGTTTTTTTTCAGGTTTTTTTTAAATCCCTTCAGCATTTTGAAAAAAGTGGTGAGCTGGCAGAAAATTCTGGGTATTGACATGCAAATGAATACCAGGTGGATGTTTTGTTTTCCCCAGTCATCTATGACTGCTGTTTTCATTGCATTTTTGAAGTCTGCATAGATTCTTTCAGCCTCCACGTGGATCTGTCAAACTGCAAGAGTGATCAGCAGATATGATCTGCCTGGAGATCGATCAGCCTTTCTTTGCCACCAATTCCCCAGTTCCTAGATTACAAACAGTTAACTCGAACATTTCACAATGAGACCTCCTAATCTTGAAACATTAAAAACACAGGGAAGAGACCTAACCTCTTAAAAGTATGGGTAGAATTAGGTCTGTGGAATTTATCTCGAATCATTAATTTAATATTACACTTCTGGTAAAATATTCCATGTTTCTGTATTTTCTACAAAGCAAAGGGAAACCTTACATGTTCTATTAGCTTGCACAGCCATCATCTGATGACCTGCCATTATAAGAGGAACCATATCATTTTACACTTCTAGTTTGGGGCTATCTTCAGACACTCTATCAAATGGTTAGATTAGCATCTCTCCTTAAAAGGAAAGAACGTTTAATTACATCTAGGACATTATCAGGGACAGATCCAGGTTTTGTGGGGCATACAATTTATATAGTTGTTGGGTACATTTACAACAATTGTTGGGTTCAATAATACAAATTATAAGAACACAATAGCTCAGGCCCTCTCCTAGCGCCTTGTAAGGGGCTCTGTGCAAGAGAGGGGACCTGAAGCTTAAGCTTCTTTAGCTTCCTGGTGAATCTGCCTCTGGCTATTATTATACTTGTACTTCTTCTATATTGGACAGACCAGAAAAAGGTGAGAATGAAATGAAGAAAATTGCACTTGGACACAATGTTTTTTCCAGAGAAGCAAAACGATTTCTGTAAAGAGAAATTACAGGAAAGTTTTCTTTGGAGAGATACAGCAAAGGTACTTTATTTTTATATATTTTGACTTTCAAAAATGGTTCCACATATCAAAGTCAGGATGGGAATAGGGGGTACTGTTTTATATAGATAATTAAAGTTAGTTATAGATATATTGTATGCCTCCTATATGTCACACAAAAGTCATGGGGAAAGCTGGCTTAGTAATGGAGACATAGAACAATAGTGTTCCTTAGTAGTCCAATAATATCATCATTTTAATATGTGAGTTATAAAGGGGATTATATATGAATGCTCTATATTTACAGCTCCTTGAATAATCAAGTAGCAAGTTAAAGGACATAAATGAGAAAGTCACCTAATAAAACAGATTATTCTGGTGATTTCTCCACTTTGGGAGGTTGAAATGAGTGTAGTATACAACTCTATCCTCTCTCAAGTGATAATTTGGTAACCATATCAGAGTTAAAAATGGCCTGGAAATATGTATAATTCATCTTGCGGGGTTCTCCTGATAGTCTTAGTTTTCTTGACAAATTAGCGTAAAGACACACTTCATTTTGTTTTTTTCTTTCTTTTGACACTTCTGACTGACTTTCATCCTTTTTCATCCAACACATAGTTCTCCTTGATTAGCTACAGTGGGTGAATGTTAATCCAAAATGCAATGGTTGGATGTCCTCAACTTCTTTCTAGCTTCTGCCCCTGTTGTTCCCATGTTCCTCTTGCTGAGAACCATGGGATTTATAGAACTAAAGAAGTCTTTAGAAATAACATACATCATCATTTTCTGACTAGGTACGAATAAACTGAAGCCAAGAGATATTTCAGTCAAATAGCTACTCATAACAAATATGAACTAGAACTAGATCGCCTGACTCATGATTAGTTCTTGTCTCTTTCTATGGCTTTCTAGATGACTTCCCCACTTTTTCTTGTTTAAATAAAATCACTGTTCTGGGAGGAATTGGGGCTTTTAAACTGAAGCTCTTTTAAACTGAAGCTGGGATCGTGGGGGCAATGCCTTTTGAATTATTATTTCCTAGAGGGCTAGTTAAGTGTTGTATGAGACTGAAGTTAAGTTTGAAAGTCTCTCAAATGTAATTTTGCTTTCTTGCATGGTTTAGAGATTTAAGACAAATAAAAACTTTACAGGAAGAATTATTCACACTCTAATGAACTAGCGCATAACCACTGCTCTTAAAAAAACCATCGATTGCTAGCCAAAACGTTCCTCAGCTGGCAAGCAAGGGTATTGGCCAACTGAGTCTAATCATTGAAAAGGAAAAACATCCAAGTGCTTTTTTACTTAACTATATAGAATATTATCTTTTAAAATTTATTGTCTGAAAGAACACTATGGTTCAACTATATTACATCTTTAGCTACTCCTGACGGTCCCGGCAATAAAGGAATTTATTTTATTAGCATTAATATATGGACTAATGATCCCAGGAGTCCAACTTCCTCAGTAGCCATTGAAACAAAACAGCACTACTATCCTGCTCTTTATTTATACTGGGGTTCCAAGGTCTCTTCTCTGAGGGTTTGTCTGGTATCTTTCTTCTCAGGAGAGCAAATTCCGGCTCATTCAGGCTTTCCCACAGATAAAGGGGAAAGACACCACACTTTGTTTAGCTGTAAGTGTAGGATTTAAAAGGACAGATATCTTTCCAATAGTTTGAACTACTAGATGCGATGGCCACTGTAAATTTTAGAATGTGAAATTTAAACGGGTATAAAACTATTTTTACAAAATTTTACATTTCCGTATTGGTTTTATTCATCACTAGTTACATTTTTCATACATGACTTAGAAAAACCATCGTCATAAGGGCACTGGTTTGCTCTTTTAATGATCAAAACAACGACTCCACATGTATCCATCATAAGCAGTGTGCTGCTTTGGGATGCAAAGTCCAGTATAGTACAAATAACAAGTTTTATTTCTTATTTGCAGACAGAGTACAGCCAGGGCCTCACCATCTCTCAGATATGGAGTGAAAAGTTGGCAGGCACACCAAGGGTTTTTCTATTTATTGTTTTATGACAAACCATGGCACTGAAAATGGTTTTTGAAAACCACTCTCTGTTTATTTTCATCAACAAACATGGGATCATGTGACAACGATACACCCAGTATGATCATCACAGCGGGGTAATGGTCAAACACTGGGAACTTCCAAAGTCCATTCAGTTCTCAAATTGCCTTCATGAAACATAGCACCCTCCTCCTAGCACAGTCACAGTTTCCGAGCTCAGTAGGAGTTCTTAAAGGAAGGGTATAGGCTGGAGCAAGCCATTGAAAGGGACATAGACTGCGGGAGAGTCAGTTCCATTCCTATCTGAGGGTTCTAAAAGCCCTATTGTTCCTAAAATTCGTCTCCAGTGATCCATATTCGGTGATTCCATATCCCATCTTTCCTTTAGCCCCGAGCCTAAAATTCCCAAGCATTACTTTTTTAGGCAAGACAATGAAAAATATATCATATTCCAAAGACATGATGTTAAAGTAAAAAAGATAAGAGGGGAACAGGAACATTTATCTGTCCATTTATCTGTTTTGAAAGGTGCCCATAGCACCAGGGAGTAAGACAGAGGAGAAGGAAGTTAAGCTGGCAAGGGAGAAGCCTTGGCTGGCCTGCAGGCAAATGCTGGTGCTGGGCCTGAGAGGCAAGATTAGCCGGCATTCCATAAATGAGACAGAACAGGCAATGGTTAACCAGGAAGATAAATGTAAAGAGTGGCGTCTTCAATAAAGCCATTTCCTTTTCCAAAGGTTCTGGGTAACTGGTCATCCACTGTGCTGAATGGCCTTCCCCAGGCTTGGCCTAACCAACATTAATGACATCAGTTTAAGCAGGGTGTATAATGAGACCCAAATTGCTCTGCTGCATCAGCCACAGCCACTTTTCACATCTCCCACCCTCTCAAGAGTCCATACTTCTGCAAAACTTGTCCTATCAATTCAAATCTTAACTTTCATAAGTTTTGGCCAAGAGATTACATAACACCCCTGAGAAAGATGCTATCAAATGAATAACATGGCCATGTAAGATAAAGAACAAATCTCTAGTCTCATTGGAAATCACATTTTGGATTTTTTTCCCCTCTCCCATATATCCTCTCTGAACTATTTCTTTCCACCAGTGCTTAATTTGATTTTGCAAGATAAGGAGAAAAGAGAGAGCCAAACAATTCCATTTCAGTTTTGTGTAATCAGGGAATGGATTATTTTAATTTGGCCCAGTCTCTCTTTCCTTTCCAGACCTTAACAAGAGGCAATTCTGTCTCTATCCAGATCATTAATGATGTCCAGTTTGGCGAGCAAATATTGGGCTAGAGGCCCTCTGTTGAAAGTCCAGAATTTCAAAGGGCATAGGCAACAGTTTTTAATTCGATTAAGCAACACATCCCAAGTAACTATTATGGGCAAAGCACAGTCCCAGTTACAATAGGGGGGAAGATGACAAACACTTGGCCTCTGAACTTGAAAAGCCTACAATCAAGCATTTTGCAGCCCTGTCCCTTAAAATAACTTAATACCTATTTATCCCATAAAGAGCCTGCAATTATCTTATTTTTAACTCAAAGATTTAGAGCCAAAGAGACAATTGGCGTGAGGTTTTTAAGTGACTTACAGTGGATTTGGGCTCTGTGCCCTTCAGTCACACACAGAAGAGTATGTTGGCCACTGGTACTGTAAATTTAAATTCTGGACTACTGAGGAAAATTTTTAAAAAACTGTCTTCCTATCTTTCAGGTACTATTAAATTGGTAGGATTTCCCGCATGGATTGCAGGCCTAGATGGGGAGATAAAGAGAAGGTGAGAAAGCAGTTCCTGGAAATTAAATGGCCCAAGGCAAAACTGTGGTAAACAATTTGTTTGAGGACTCTTTCCTTATCACTCCTTCCTAGTTCTGGGGCTCCCAGCCTTCACTTCCCTACCCCATACCAGCTCTCAGTAAACTGTTGCTTTCTGCCTTAAATTGTTAACTTTCTTGAGTGACATCACTCAAGTTTTCCTTTTCTGTCTAGCCCTTTAAAGGAACAGTTTCTTTTCCGTTGTCAAATCAGCTATGCAGAGGGCTTCATTTGCTTTTGTTTTGTTACATCCCATTTCCCCCCCCATTTAATGACTATGTGGATTCAGCTTTACTATGATCTATAGTCTGTAAATGTGTGCGGGAGACAGTCCTAGTCACTATAATCCAGGAAGCACAAAAGAGCACCAGGAAAATTTCCTCACCGTGAATATATCAGGCTAGCAGCACAAGGTGGAAAATTCCTGCTAGTCTCAAAACTGATAAAAATAAATCATACCGCGGAATGTGTTCCCAAAGTGAAACTTTTCTCATGTGCAGGTCAGCCTGGCTCACTGCCAGCTAATGGGGAAGACCAGCTTCCAGGAGGGAATGCTGTGCTGGGAACGGCTGGAGCAGTGGGCCCAAGGCCTGCCACAGAGTCTACGTTTTTCCACATGTTAACTGTGATCTCAAGGCACAATGTTTAACCTTTAGTTTCCTCATCTTTAAAAAGAGGGTAATACTGTGTTTCCCCGAAAATAAGACCTAGCTGGACCATCAGCTCTAATGCATTTTTGGAGCAAAAATTAATGTAAGACCCGGTCTTGTTTTACTATAAGACCGGGTATAATATAATATAATATAATATAATATAATATAATATAATATAATACCAGGTCTTATATTAATTTTTGCTCCAAAAGATGCATTGGAGCTGATGGTCTGGCTAGGTCTTATTTTTGGGGAAACACGGTGATAGGAGCCATAAGAGGGTTGTGTGCCTTGAACATAGGAATGTGTAAGATTTTCTGAAATCACACAGAACTGGATATAGGTAAACTACTATTAAGGGGTAAGTCAGAACACTTATGGTCCTTCATTGGCATTTGGCTCTTTACACAGTAACATCCCACAGGAGTTTTCTTTTTCCTTTAGCTGATTCTACTCTGTTTAGCTACCAAGAGGGAAAAGAACATCTTGAGACAGTCATCAAAGTACATTAAAGGGTAACGAAATGTTCCCCAAAATATGTATAACTGAGTGGGGATAAAGTTACACCTATCTATCAAGCAGCTGCATACCTCTCCTGGAGGTGTTCATTTGAAAATAAACGATAGCATAAAAGGGCTCTCAGGGGCTCGGATGCTATCTTCTTCATGTACCCTGTGCATCTTACTACCCTGCTGCAGACATTACAATCAAAGTCAGACACTGCCGGTATAAACCGAGGTGCAGAGATGGGATCCATCTGCAAGCTGATGGAAGAATTGGGACTAGAATTCAGGTATAGTTGTATTTTGTTTTAATATGATTCCATGTTGCTTTCTCAGATTCCTATCAGAGAAGAATTCTGCTTCTTGGAAAACTTGACTCAATAACAATTCTGGGTTTTCTAAACAGCGGTAGTGAACGAGCCTGCAGATGTTTGAGAATTCACTGGTGTAGTCCATGCAGCTCAAAGCCTCATAGAAAATAAAAGTCATACACATAATAAAAGGATAAAGCTTCTAGTTACTCACGAATTATCAGTACAATGCTACAAGGATAGAAAGGGAATATAATATCTGGAAAGTAATTTTTTGTCCCATGTGGAACTTTGTAAGAGGTAACTCTAGTAGTCTTCCCAAAAGGTAAAATACTGGGACTGAATACCTTTTCCAAACCTAGGTCAGGACTGTGTGAATAAATATAACTGTGATCAGTTACTTTGATGCCAAGAAAAGAGACAGATCCTGACGGGGGTGCTGGGATGAAAGGGCCTTTTTAGTTCATTCATTAAAGTTAAGATGACCTATATATTTTTATACTATTCTCAAATAATTTATTAGGAAAACCTGAAGGACTTTTGTCCTTTTCAAAATAGTTTTTACTTGTCCTATCTGAAAACATTTCCTTTCCTGTGTTTCAGACTCAGGCCTGCCATATGTAACAGCCAACAGCTGAACAGTACCCTGCATATGTGTGTGTAACATGGGAAATCATTTCCTCAAAGGAAAAACCAGTAACAACAATAACGACAATAATAACAATAAACCCAGCCACCCCAAATGAAGACAGTAGAAGAGAACTAACTGATTTATCTGTTGTCTTTCCTGTCAAGATGGCCCTCGCCTTTGCTTTGGTCAGCGGGAAGGACTTTATGTATGAGTCATACAAATGTTTTGCCAGGGCCCGGAGATCAGCAGACTCTGGGTTCAGCTGGTCGATATCACTGGAAATCTCTGCCAACAGCTTCTCCTTCTCAGCCTGTGGCATCCGCCCAAACCTGATGGCTATAGAGGAAGAGAAATGACAGGATGAATCATTGAAATACTGCCGTTCCTAATGCACACTGTTCTCCCGCAGTCCTAACGCCCACAGGGTAAGAGCCCTTCCTCCCCTCTACCAATCTCAAGTCCTGGTTTCTATCTACAACAATGCTCACATTTTTATTCCACGGCAATAGCACAGATGATCACTAAAAATTAAATTGTTCACTTCTTTAATTAAAAAAGTAATGTATGATCTTGCCAGGAACGTGAAAGAATCTAAGAGTTCAACAAAGAAAGGGAAGTATATTTACTTACAAATAATTGAGAGTCAGCTACCACCCATCCCTCAAGACCCAATTCAAATGTCACCTTCTTTGTGAGACTTTCTCTGATACCTTCAAGCAGAGTTCATTATTCCTTCCCCTATATTCCAACAGCCCTTCATGCATATTTCACCCCGCACTTTATTTTACACGCCTATTTGTCCCACTTTAGAACAACATCCTGGAGGCTAGGGACAATGTCTTACTCATCTTTGTATCCCCAGCACTTTAAATAAGGGCAGGCGCTAAAAGGATCAACACATTTCATGAATTAAAGGAAGGAGTTGTGCAGAATTCAAAGTTGTACAGACGCAGACTTTGTTCTCAGGGAGTCTGTACAATCTGTTTTGTCCCTGTTATAAAGAAAGAGGGATGGCGCTTTGTTTCACGTTATTAGGCCAGAGAGTACTTTTATATTTAGTGGAGAGAAGCCATAATGATTCCCCTGACTCTTCAGGATTATCACTTAATGATGTTTGTCAGAAAGACAATTTCCTTAACATTTGGTTTCCTGTGGGGTGAGGAAGTGTGAAAGAAGAAAACTAAAGAAAGAAAGGCAAAGAGGAACATTTAAGAGAGGTTTACAAGGCTTACGTTGAGGGAAAAAAATCATGTGTTTGTAACTCTTTCAACTCAAATATATGTTTCTCTCTCCCTACCAATACTATCTGCAAAATATTATTGTTAATTATTTTTTTTTTACTAGTTATCACACCTCATTCCAGGTGCTTACAGTACTGTTTTATTTAAATTTTTTTTATTGCTATCTAATTGACATATGACAATATGTTAGTTTCAGGTGTACAACATAATGATTCGGTATTTGTATATATTGTGAAATGATCACAACGAGGCTAGTTAACATCTGTCACCGCACATAGTTACACATTTATTTCTTGTGATGAGAACTTTTAAGATTTACTTCCTTAGTACCTTTCACACATACAAGACAGTATTATTAACTGCAGTCACCATGCTGTACGTTACCTCCCCAGGACTTATTTATTTTAAAACTGGAAGTTTGTATCTTTTGACCCCCTTCACTCATTTTGTCACCCCAACACCCTGCCTCTGGTAACCACCAGACTGTTCTTTGCATCTATGACTTAGGGTGTTTTGTTTTGTGTTTTTAGATTCCATATCCAATGAGATCATATGGTATATGTCTTTCTCCATTTGACTTATTTCTCTCAGCATAATGCCCTCAAAGTCCATCCATATTGGCAAGATTTCCTTCTTTCCTGGCTGAATAATATTCCATTGTGTATATATACCACATTTTCTTTATCCATTCATCCAAATATGAACACTTGGGTTGTATATACATACTTGATGTATAATACATGCTTGATGAATTAAACTCCAAAATATCAAGTTTGAAAACAGAACATGAGACAGTCTGTACATTGGGAAGTTTGGGAAAGTGATCATGAAAGAGAGCACCCAGTAAGAATTACACCATATTTAGAGTAGAAGAAATTTTGGTGTAAAACTTGGAGAAAATCAGAGTCATATACTGAAACAGAGGTAGTTAGAATCACCAACAATCTTCTGCTCTTTAACTTTAGTTGTTTACCTAGGATCTGGTTATCTAGGCTCTGGTTACTTTTTCACAGGTAATATACTATAAATACACACAAAAGTTTAAATACCTAGGAAAGCACTTTTTCCTAACAGGTAATCCAAAAAGTTAATTTAAAATAAACATCCAAAGATAGTCACTTGTTACAGTCACTAGTTCTGCTTTTCCATAACCTAACAAAATGGCCAAAAGAACTTAAACATAATTTTAGAATTAGGAGATATTAAAGCAAAAGCCTTTTGCTACAACCTAAATAAAATGTGAAATTTGTAAGTTGAAGTTCCCCAAAAGGCTAAATCTTAAGAACAAATTTTCTATATTATTAAATGCTCATGCTGCAAATCAGATTCAATTAACTATCAGTGCAACTAATATATAAGTGATTTTAGCATTTTTACATACCAGAGGTCCAACAAAAGAGATGAAAAATACATTCCATTTGGTAGGACTAAATTTGCATAAAATATATGGAAATCTGAAGTGGTAGAAGAAATATAATTTTTTAATTGTATGCAGTTTTAAGGGAGAAAAAGTTGATTTTATTTTGTTGCTTTTGAGTCCCATTAATAAGATCTACCAACCTCATGTGAGGTGATGATACAAGGCACAGAAAGTGTTTAGCACAGTGCCCAGCACATAGTAATGCTAAATGAATGCAGCTTTTATTACTGTAGATGAAGAGGTCTAAGGCAACTACGGTCGCTGTGGGTTGGAGATAGACCAGGATGGTAGCCATGGCACACTGACCTAGATTCTTTACCACAGGTGAAGAACAAACCCTGAAAACCTAATCTCTCCATCCATCCATCCATCCATCCATCCATCCATCCATCCATCCATCCATATCTCTGTCTCTCTTTCTTTAATTAGTTTAGGGAATGGTGTTTTTTAGTGAAGCAATTCTTGAACCTATAACCACTCACTGGGTGGAGAATCTGAGAACCAAAAGAGGGAAGAATTCTCTCTTTGGACTACTGTTTTTGAAAGGACTGAAGTTAAAGCTTAGAAATAGAAGATCAAAATTCTAGAGACTGGTGACCAGAAATATAAAGGCTGAGTGTACCCATATACAGGTATATTTTTGCAAATCTTCTACCACTGCTGATTAATCTTAAAAGACAGAAGGGAAATGCTCCATGCGTCACTGAGTGAGAACTTTTGGCTTCTCTAGAAGGCAACGGAATGAACACTGCAGTTCAGATAGTCAGGAAGTCTACTTTCTAGTTTCAGCTCAGTGAAAAACGATCTCAGTGGCTTAACTTCTCAGGTCTTCACTTGCTTTATCTATAGAATGAGGGGCTTGGAAAAAATCCCCAAAGATTTCTTCCTTTAGCTCTAAATTTAGCTATAAAATTCTATAAACCTTGATGACAGAATACTGGGGAACATCTCTCTTTTTAAAGCAGTACTTGTCTAGTCTTTGAGGCCCTGAAAAAATAAAAAAAGACACATGCTATCTGTTCTACAGACCTAGAACATGTCATATAGAGCAACTTCCAGAATACTGGCATTCAGTGTCATATTTGGGATAATTAATCACCTACAGAGAATTTATATAGTTTTAAAAAACTGTCAATATCAGAATCAATACACACCCTTCAGGAAAACTAAGTTTGGTAGTGATTCATTAATTTCTGGTGAAAGTATATCAGTATACCATTATGTAATCCATTTTTACTGAACTAGCATATGACAGATTCAGCATTGTGTATTTAGTACTGATTTACTGAACACACAAACTCCAAACACATGAATATTTAGATATCCTGCTCTTTGGATCTGGGTATAGCACTTAGAAACAATGTTTTTTAAAGACAATTAATGACATGTTTTAAAAACATATACTTAATTGTAGAAGCATCAGTGACAAATACTACTTAAGTATAAAGATAAATTAAAACAGATTTTCAAAGTAACAAATCAAAAGAAGATAGAAAAATTAAATAAGCTGAGTCTTATTAAAAATATTTTTGTCTTTCAACACCTAAGGGGTGAATTTGCTATCATCTCAGGCTTTTGACAATTAGTAAGGTAATGTCTCATGGTCCATTCCCCCACTTTTAACATGGTTACTTTGCAAAAGCCTTATCATATAAATAAGACCTATACAACACTATTGCTTTTCATACGGCTATTGCCAATAAGTTATGTTTTTCCACCTCTCTTGATTAAAAAAACAAAAAATACCTGTGCATTTTGAAGTTTTGCAGAATTTGGCAATCTAATAACTCCAATTTTCTAGCTTCTCTAAAGTAAACCAGGAGCAGCCTGAATATTTAAATTTTTAATGTAGGGGTAACATTTTTCAAACTATTTGTAGAGGACATTTAAACATTTGCCTAGGTTTGTTTTCAAAGTAGAGCAACACTACTGCCTCACCTTCTGACTCAATCTCTCATTCCCTGAAGCCTTACTTGACATTATTTAATTCATTCATTGAATACCTGTTTGATTCAAGACACCGTGTTAGGCAGATTGGATGCGGGCGGTGGGGGCCAGGATGAAAAGGACGTGTCTTAATAGGGCAGACCCTATACATACACAGATTATTCCTCCTCATGCACCTCTCTTTACTAGCTCCTTCCTCTCCACCTAAGTAGGTGTTTAAGGTTCTGACCCTAGTGTTACCTCCCCTTCATGCTATCTTTCATCCACCACTGAACTTATTGAAAGAGTGGTCTTCCCTCTTCGTCTACATTTGTCACTTATTATTTACTTCCCAATCCACTGCATCTAGCTTTCACCTCATTTAAATTTACCAAAATGTTGCTCTTAAAAGTCCCTAATGCTTTTCTCACAGCCAGGTCTAGGGGCCTCTTTTTAAGTATAATACATCTTCTACTTGAGTTCTCCTGCATTCTCCCGGCCTTGAATCCTGTTGACCTCTCCACCCTCTTATTTTAAAAATTTCTTATGCTGGTTTCTGCTTTCCTGGTTCTCCTATCTTTCTGCTTGCTATTTTCCAGACCTTTTTGATGGCCGTTTGTCCTTCACTTATATTCTGTTCTTTGTTCAATCTTCTCTCTAACTCACAAAATGTATAAATGACTCCTGCCTACTCTTTCCTGGATCTGGATCATTATTTTTCATTCCTCCTGTATTCCTTGAACATGGATGCTGGATAGCCCATAAGCAACTCAAATACAACATAAACCTGAACTTTTGATTTTCCCCTCCAAACTGTCTCTCCTTCCTGTTTTCTTTTTTTTGTTAATTCATTTTATCACCCAAACTAGACACTTTGAATAATCTTTGACAACCACTGTCCCCCTCAGACACCTGTATTCATTGGTCACTACTCTCATATTCCTCTTAATTCTATTTCTTCTCACCCATCCCAGTGTCTTGGCTCATAATATTGCACTGGTGTTCTGACGAATTTCCCTGATTTTTCCCTCTCTCAGTTATCCTTTGTACTGTTGTCTGCAGTAGTTTGGCTTTTGGTAACAGCGATCTTATCACTCCCTTGCATTATAAAGCACAATGCAGTGTCAAGGAAAGGTGTAATACACAAAGAGGAAGGATGGGGAATTAGAAGTCACATGGAAGAAGACATTTGAAGTGCCAGGTCGAATTATGACAAGGAACCAAAGGACATAAAACACAAAAGTGCCCAGGTATTCCATCTTAGGGCATTTCCCAGGAACAGCAAAGTACACCGTTTGCCTGAAATATTTCAGGAAAAAGAGAGGCAGTGGAATCAGGTGGGGGAGGCTAGACTGTGGACAATCATGAATGCCAGGCAGGTTTGAGTGACAGCTACCATGTGTATTAGGACTTTTGACTTTGCTATATTTTCCTGAAAGTTAACATTGGGGCAATTTTCTGTTATACCACAAAGATGACTAAAGAAAAAGAGAGTAACGTGTTGAAGTTTAAATTTATTTGCCATTCAGGCTTTTCTTTTTTGTAATATACACTAGAGCTTCTGTTTACAAGGAAGGAGAGAATTATCTTTAAAATGCTGAGTGCCACAAAAAGTTGTGCAACTATTTTTTTATTTTTTTATTTTTATGAAACCACTGGGAAATTATTTTTAAGCTGTCAGCTTTTTAAAAAAATTATATAATAGGACATCCTAATCAGCAAAGCTGAAGTTTCACTAATTTTTATATTTATGAAAAGCATTATTTTCACATCTCAATTGCACAGGGAAACCTAACTGAATGACTTATGAGTAATATAAGCCAATTCTTCTCTACTTCAGATTATTTTTTTAAATGCACAGCCTACACTTATTATTTTATTATTTAGTTCATACATGAAAAGCAGCTTTGAATATGAAATATTGACTAGTCAAATTTTTAATGACTAAACCATTAAAAATGAAGAGAACACAATTAAAATATGATTAATGCCAGAGATTTTGACAGCAGAAATTGAGAACAAAACTTATACTTCGAAAGTCTATAAAAATGTGTGAGTGCCCATCTAAATGAAGAAGCAATATTATGAGAGTATTTTTATCAAGATTCTGTAGATACCAGCTTCGCTAATTCAAAATGTAAAACAAATAGTAGCTGATGCAATGATCCCTTAGTAAGTTAATTCTGGGTAGCCCAGGAAGTTGCCTCTTTATTTCTGCTTTACTTGTATTTGGAGCCTTCCTGTAAAGGTGTGTGGACAGGGTACTGAACTGGCTGTGCTTGGGACAACTCAGGAAGACTTTGGAGCAATCAGCAGGATTGACCCATGGTCTAGAAATGATAGATTATTAAATGGCCAAAATCACTGCAACGTGTATTTATCTTGATAATTACAGAAAAACAAAAAATTGGCTCCCGAAGCACATCAGCCCAACACCTGGGTGCTTTCTCTACCCAATTCTGAAAATGGATATTTGAGAGACAACTAGAAGCTTCCAACCAGAAGAATGCTGAATTCCTGTCCTTCTGCGATGTTGAGGCTGCACGTCACAATCAAAATGTAAGGTCCATCTGAGGATGGAACCACATACCATTTACCAACCATACCATTTATACTTTCTTCAGCTCAGACTGTTTTTGCATTCTGGGGCTACATCATTATGTGATCATCAAATGGATTGTCTTAAATTACTGAGTAACTTATCAGAACACATAGAAGACCTGATTTAGGCATATGAATTATATTTTTATGGCACCAAAACATATAGGTGGATACTTTTAAATGCAGGCAACTGACAGATGCGAGCTACCTAAATATTTGGGAAGACTGTGACATTGTCTATAAGAAATGGAACAGCTCGTTGAGAAGTGGAAAATTCAGTGAGGTAGGTTATAATTTTCAAAGGCCAACGGTCTTAGTAGTCACTAATTTCAATGATTTTCCACCAATATTCTCGAGGGTCCTTAGCACCCCTTGAAGGGTACTTCAAAAGCCTCCTTTAAAGCTGGGAGTGGGTAGCTAATGGGGAAGCTAAACACATAGAATGGACTAAACAGAGACCTCAGAGCAGAAATAAAAATAACAGAGAATGGAGCGAATTTAGATTGGGGGACGTTCATTTCTTTTTGTGCCTACTGAAAACAGTGAGGTGCTGATTTTGGTATAACACTAGAAGCCCCTTTTGATAAGTTGGTGGGTTATTACGTTGAGGTCCATTCACATAAAATATTAATAAAAAGGCATTCTATATGAATGGAAACCTCTTTCCTGTGGGTCTTATATTGGCTGCAGCAATGAATTTTAAATAGTGACTAAGATCCCCTAGAAAACTTTGTATTTGGAAATGTTTCCTTCATCAGGGAAATAGGCAAAACCCAGTTGTTGAGTTTCCCTTGTGTGTGGATCAAACGAATGTTTTCTTTTGTGGGCAGCAAACATATTTCTATAAAACCCTGCGAGAAGGGATTTTCTTAGTCATGTTTGCAATCCTGTAAGTGTTGAACTGCATACGTCTTTGATGCCATGACATTTAATTCCTTTTTCCTTTTTTTGCCTTTTCACGAAGAACTAACTGAACACTCCCTATCAAGACAGCTCCCCTTTCTAAATAGAATAAGCTAATGGTCACATGACGTCCAAAGATGACCTTATTCAGTTCACGATAACTTTCTTTCATTTTCTGGGGGAAAAAATTATACTCTCAATACCATATAGGCTGGGTTTTAAATATTATTTGCTTACAAATAATAAGCAATAGGAGATATATTTTTACATGAATGTGTACAAGCAACAGGAAATACATTTCATATCAATGTATGAAGTGGCAATTTTTTAAGGACAAAAAATAGCATTGAAAGCAGAACTGGCATGCTTTACTAGACAGTCTTAGAGATAATGACCTCAAAGTCAAAGATTTCTTCATAAAGATAAAATAAGTTTATTGCAACTTGATTGTATCACCCAAAATACAACTCTTGACTTGAAAACTTGCCCTTATATTTTATGAAGTCGGAAATAAAAAGGAAATGGATGGACTCAAACGAGCAAATTACTTTGCAATCAATAACTGCAGTTGTATACTGCTACACAGCACATGTAATTAATTGTTGAGGCAAGTTGGCTTAAATTTCCATCCTGTCTAGTATAGCTAATAGATCTATTCATAATACATTCTTGCCTTTAGAGGAAATGACACATATTCATGAGAAAAATACAACTTTGTAAACTATTTTTAAAAGGTAGTGTATCAACCAGTTAGTGACTCCCAAATATCTTGATGATTTCCACTGTTGAAACCAAATATCAGCAAGATGGAACAAAAATATAATTTATACAGATGCTTTGGAGGCCTTACAGATGAAGATTGACTTTAAAGATTATCCTCTTGCTAGATCAATTTTGAGAGAGGTGAAGGCAAAAGAAAGAAAAAACAGGATGTGCAATGAAATGAGACTTTGGATTTAATTTGATCACTTTGGCATTTTACATTTCTTGAGCCCGTAATGAATTTTTAAAGAACTGATACTTAACAAATACAATAATATCAAATTACATCAAAATTTGTTTTGTGAGCTAGTTAACCAATCATAGCTAAACAGAAATCAAAAACTATTTCTTCAAACAGGTCTATTTTCCATGATTTTACTGATTTAGTTCTATTAATTTATGAAAACATTAGATATGGGGTTTATAAAGTAGAAAGTTTTATTCTCTTATGTTTTTGTGGACACTGAAGTTTTGTGGAACGTTAAAGTATTTGCTTTATCCACAAGTCTGTATGCTCCTCAAAATCAAGGCCACTGCTATACCTTTGCATAACCAAGAGCAAAAGAAAAGTATATAAATATAAATTCTGATACACCACTTAAAGTTCCATATCCAGAAATCTGCAGAATTTTCTTACATTTAAACTAAGAAGAAACTACTGATACACATAAAGTGTAATTCTGTTTTGCATACTATTAAAGCCAGGTAAAAATTAATCACAATAATCACTACATTTGTTTTAAAATACTACAGTTATGTCCATCACTTCCCAGATCCAAGTCTTTTCTCCCATGATGGCAGATGTCCAACCCCACAAAGGACACTGCACTAACAGCTTAAAAAGTCCAACTTAAATTAGAAAAGCTTTATCAGCATGCAATACTCTAAAATCTGGCCTTCTGTGGAAAAACTGTGCATATTTTCAGCAATGGCCCTAGTGTCTACTGATCTGGCAGCCATAATGCGAGTTATGAAGTAGGTAGTGTTCAGTGCTCACTTACCATTATGAGACATCCCCACAGCAAGGCATTTCTGAAACCGACAGTACTGACATTTATTTCTACTTTTTTTGTGGATCCGACAGTTAAGATCACACCTATCATAAATAAGCTTCAATCTGATTGTTCTCCGGAAGAAACCCTGCAAAGGGATGATGAGAAAAAGAAGCACATTTTAGGACTTCGGGACATATGGAAGGAGCATTATGGTTCACGGAGCTTTGGCCTGGGTATCGGAAAAGATAGGTTCCTGACACAGTTCTGTCACTGGTGACTTGAGAGAAGTCACTTAACCTCTCTGCAACTCAATTTTCTTTGCTATAAAATAAAGAACCGGAGAGCTCCAGTGTCCTGTTTTAGCTCTTAGACAGTGACCACGTCCAACTAATATCATTCAATGTATTTTGGCTCCACATCTCAGCGTGCTCTAAGAAGTGCTCTGGATTTAATGTAATGTGAATAAAACACCATGTAATCCGTTCAGTCTCTCTGCAAACCATTCCAACAGCATGCCCCAGCCCTTAAAATTGTGCTAAGCAGTTTGGCAAAGTTATAATCATTTCGTTCTAAAATATGATCAGGGCCAATAAAAATCCACATGTGGATAACGTTTTGGAATGCTCTATGTTGCATAATTTCCTACAGAATTGGTTTCATTTATTTATGCAGTTGAAAGAGTGCCTCATAATCGTTGCAGCCCACAAACAAAAAGAAATAATAGAAAATAACACAAGAATACATACATCGTCAGAAAATCAACTGCTATCCCAAAATAGCAAATATGCCAATTTGAGGCTAATTGAACGCTGTTATATTTATATTTTTTGAAAAGACCTGAAAAAAATTCTAATCAGAAGTGTTTTCTAACTCCATTTCTTTTTGTTCACAGCATTCGTATTCATTTCTATTGTGTTCATTTTCATGAAACTCAGTTCTTAATTCCAAATTGATATGGTCCTGTTTGGTACAAAAAGCATTGAACTAGTATCGATTCTGCCACTGACATGCACGTTTCCTTTCTCCACATTTCTGTCTTTAACTCTAGACAAAGATGCTCTACTGCTTACTGGATATCTTCATGTGGAAATCTAACAGTCATCTCAAACCCAGCATGTCCAATAATGAAGTCCTGATCTCACCCTGCAAACTTAACTTCATTGAAGCTTTTTCCATCAAGTTGGTGCAACTCCACCCTCGCACTTTCTCAAGCCGAAATCCTTGAAGTCACTCTTGACTTCCTTTTCTCCTGTGGAAAGCTCTTCCTTTAAATATACACTTGTTTAGTTCCCTCATGGCTTTCAAGTTTTGCTACCACCTCAACTTCTCAATGAGGCTAATCTACCCTATGTAATACTGTGACCTGTCACTGCCCCCACCCCGCCTCTGGAACTCTTGATCTCGTTTACTCTGCTCTAGTTTTTTCTTTTTTTTTCTGATAGCACTTACGACTTTCTAGCATACCATATAATTTACTTATTATATTTGTATTTATTTTCTGCCCCTCCCCCACTGGCCAATTAAAATTGTGAACTCTATTGGGGCAGGGATGGTATCTTACACCCCTGGATGTAACCCAAACACAAACAATAGTGCTCCATTAAAAACTGTTGAATGAATTCGAGATGCATGATAATTTCCTTTCTGGGCCTTATCTTTTCCATCTGTAAAATGAGGAGGTACTTCCAGTTCTGGTATTTTGTGTCCTAAACTATGACTGAAATATTATAGGCCATTGGCCTACTCTTTTCCTTTTTTTTTTTTTTTTTGGTGATCTCAGTAAATGTAATATTAATTACAAACATGAAGAAAATACATGTAATTGTAAAATGTAATAAGATAATTATCACACATGAGCCCATCGTCCAACCCAAGATTTAAAATCATGACCAGAATACTTATGCATTTTTCTCCTATCCAGCTCCTGAGCACCGTGTGCCCTTGACAGAGTAATCATTCTCAATTTTGTGTTTATTGTTTCGTTGACCTTTAAGAAAATATAGTTTTACATATTGTAATATGTAAAACTAAATAATACATTTCTTAGTTGTGCTTGTTTTGGGCTTTATTAAATAGTATCATACTTCATGTAGATTTTTTTTATTTTCATTTTTTAAAATTTTATATTAGGTTTCTTTCTTTTGTGAAATTAAGATTTATTCATTTTCACAATTACATAATATCCTGTTATAAGACTATACCACAGTTATTAACCTATTCTCATGTTGATGGATGTCTGAGTTGCCAATTTTTTGCTATTATGAACAGTGCTTCTGTAAATATTCTTGTAAATATTTTATGATGCATATGTACAAGAGTTCCAGGAGTGGAGCTTCGGATTGTATAATATTTGAATGTGAAATTTTATAAGATAATGTCAAATTGTTTTCCAAAGTGATTATATCAGTTTACACTCCCACCAGCAGTTTATGAGAGTTTCATTCTCTCCAACACTTGTTATTGTCAGACTTCTTAAGTTTTGATAATGTAGAATGTGTAAAATAGAATCTGAGTAGGATCTTAATTTGTACTTCCCTGATTTTTCATTTCCCAGTTTTCTAATGGATTGTCTTTTCCTTAAAATTGAATTTTAGACATTCTTTATGTATTCTAGATACTAATCTGTTGTCTGATATAGGTGTTACAAATATCTTTCCATCCCATGGTGGACTACTTCAGTCTTTTTTTTTAACCTATAAACATTTTCATTTCACTCTCATTGTTCCCCGAAAATAAGACCTAGCCAAACAATCAGCTCTAATGTGTCTTTTGGAGCAAAAATTAATATAAGACCCGGTCTTATTTTACTATAAGACCAGGTATATAATATGATATAATATAATATAATATAATATAATATAATATAATATAATATAATATAATATAATATAATATAATACTGGGTCTTATATTAATTTTTGCTCCAAAAGATGCATCAGAGCTGATTGTCCTGTAGGTCTTATTTTCGGGCAAACGTGGTACTCATTCTTGATAGTCTAGTGTTGCTTGTTGATTGCTGTGATTCTGCCATCTTTCTTTAAACATATACAGCTGTTTTATATTCTGTATCAGGCAATCCCAATATTTGCTTTCCTTGGGTAGAGGCTGAGGGATCTAACTCCGTTTTTGTATTTTAATTCTGATGAATATCATTCAAGTCGGCTGCCTTTTATGTACTTGCTGATATTTTATTTTGAACTCGTTTCTTGACCTCAAACTATGGGAACCCTACAGGGTCTAATGTGGGAATTCTTTCCTCCAAAAATAATTTGTAGATGCTTCTGTTGGAAGCTAGGGGTGCCACTTACTTATGACTATTTTAGATTCCCTTGAGAATTCTTGCTGAATTCAAAAGCTCCAGACTGAGCTCCTCCTCACTGATGGCTCCAAATACTGCAACAGGCACCTGCCTTTGCAGCAGTGCTGCATCTCAGTACTCCTCTAGGCATCTATCATGAGGGAAATCCCGCCCCTCTAAGTGTGCCTTCAGCTCACAGCTCAAGACCTAGGACTAGTTTGTTTGTTAGTTTTATTGTTGTTGAGAGTTCGCCCTACCTCTCGTGAGATCAGTGATCTCGCAAAAAATATGTCCTGTATATTGTATATGGAAGTATATGTATATGGAAGTCAAAGCCTTCTTAATTCTCAAAAGGTTCTGAGGACCTTTGAATGTTAAAAAGGATTTTTTTTTTACTTATTAATAGAAGGCTAATGTGCTGAACTGTTCTCACTGAAAATGTTTGTGGGAAAATTTTGTTTTGATTTTTGCCATTGTGATCATGTATGTTTTATGATATTCTTTGACTGCTTTTCTGATCTTCACTTTTTAAAACTAATATTAGTGATTGAAAATGCTGCCTGGCTAGCTGACATTGAGGCAGGTCCCAGAGTGCTCCATTATTTGGCATGGTTGGAAAGGAAGGTTTTTGATGAGAGAATTACGTTATTTAAGTTTAACCTTATAATGCAAATTTTTGTTTTGACTCATATGATGTCTTTCACAGTGCATCACGTTCTTTTTGTGATGATTCGGGGTCTTTCAATGTTAAAGGATAATCATTCTGAATATCATATGCACCGTATATGTACATAAAATCTTGAACTGAATATATACTCGTACAGACTTCCGCACACCACTTAGAACTTACTTTTCTTTAAAACACCAACTTCATTATAACCAACTATTTTCCTGTCATTTGACTCTCTCAAGAAATCCAGCAAGGAAGATATAGGCTATTACTAAGTGTCTTTCTGTAAAATTATTGATTTGAAGAATGAAGCAGCCTCCTCCAAAGTTTCAAAGACTGATAAACACTCTTTAACAACACTCTTATGTATTATTTCAGGGTCCATAAAACAATCTGCAATTTCAAAAACTTACTTTTTAGTATATGTGCTGCCGAAGCAAGCACCCAAAAACTTACATTTATGATTATCATGGAGTCTGTGAATTGGTGTGATGGAGATGCATCAGTCACCATTTCAGAAAATTGTTTTGTGTATTATTTATTCAAGAGGTTTCATATTTGCCAGTGAGAAGGGGATGCCTGTTTTTGTTGGTTTTGCCTTTAAAACAATTTTCCCCCATCTCTCCTTAATTGCTTTACTTTTAACAAAACTCCAGGTGCAGTGAGAACTAAGAATGCTATTGTTAATTCTACAATGAGATTAAAAGCCCTGTATTCAGCTTTCCTATGAAGTGCATGGCACACAGGAGCTGAACCAATGAGCTACCACTGGCAGGTGGGCATACACTAAAAACTCCTCCTGAGGTAGGTTCTTACACAGAAATACAGAAGTAGATTACATTCTATTGTATGGAGAGTGTATTTAAGTAAATATCTTTAGGTAAGTCTATGGTTCTAAAATGATCTTTCACTAAAGATACAAAAACATGATAAAACCTATTAGAGAAAATAATAAGTGTCCAAATTGTAAGAAGAAGAAAAAAGACAGCTTTGCAAGCTCTAAGGTATTTATATGTTTTAGTAGCCAAAGGTTATATTTTACCTAAGTCTATAATATTAATACACTCAAGAATATGCCATTATTTCATTTCACTAGAAACCCAAACTTTTTATTTGTATTTGAATTTTGGCAAGAATTACTAATATAAACCTGTTTCACTGGCATTGTAAAATCATTTAAGAAGGCCTACTAACAGCTATCTTAAGCAATATAACGATTCTTTTCAATCCGTAAATCAGTCTGCGGATTTGTTGTGGTAACTGTATTTTAATTATGGGTATATCCTATATTCTATTGCAATGGCAAACATTAAACTGTCAAAGTAACTTTCAGAAAATCAAACAGGTGAGTAGAACACATTAGTTAATTTCACTTTCCTGGCATGTCATTGAGAGTTGTTGATAAGCTAAGGAGAGAGCTTCGATTATTGCCAGTCACTGGTCTAATTTAGCTGAATTCAGAGTATGGCAGCAATTGTGTTTAGTTCCAAAGTAGCGTAGAATGAGTATTTCTTCAGCCTGATGCCCTATAACAGTGGTTTTCCAATTTTCTGAACTCAGGACCCCTTACTCTCTTAAAAATTGAGTACTTCAAAGAGCTTTAATTTATGTGGGCTATATTTACTAATATTTACAAGACTAGAAATTAAAACAGAAATTATTATGTATTAGAATGTACAGGCAAACATTACATTAGTCATCAGAGCTATATTATAATTCCATGTCATGTATCTTCTAGAACATTTCACTTATACTCCTGAGTGAATGAGAGTGAAAATGGTAAATAACATAGTATTACTATAAAAATAGTTTCAATCTCATGTGTGCTTTGAATGAGTCTTAGGGATCTTTAGGGGTCTCCAGATCTTACTTTGAGAATTGCTGACTTATACTTGGAGAAGTCAAATTATATTATTCCACTAACATTTTTTTATTCTCATCTTTAACATGAGTAGATGTCTATTTTCCCTTCCAAAGATAGCATAACCTTCTTTGCATTTTTTTTGCACTTATGAACATTTATATTTTTAATTCTCAAATGGAAATGTCATTCATTCACTGATTTATGTTCTTACTTATTACCTGTTTTTTTATTTATTAATTTCAGGTGCACAAAACAATGTTAATAGTTAGACATTTACACCCCTCACAAAGTGAACCCCCCTAATCTACTACCCATTTGACATCATATACAGCTGTTACAATTCCACTGACTACATTCCCTATGCTGTGCTCCACATCCTGCGACTATATATGTGTGTGTGTGTATACACACACATATATATATGTATATATTTAATTATAGTTGACATTCAATAGTATTCAACTTCAGCTTCAGGTGTCCTTTATTGCATTTTAATCTAGGAAGTCTGTAATCCGTATCTGGACGGTTTGCAAGTTACTGCAGGTGAGTATGCAATACTCTTAATTTTCTTCTGTTGTTTTTATTTGTTTATCTATGGTTGGTTAAGGATTCCCATGTATTCTTCAGGTTTTATTAAGTGTTCATTCTCCATCTCTGCCTTAGAACCCTTCCTGTTCCTCACTTGATGCCACAAGGATTTTCTCCTCCCTCTTTGTTTTTTAAAAAATTTTTGCTTCTTCTTTGCATGCTTTTACCACCAAAGTTTTTGTGCTCTCGGAACATAGCTTTCATCATCATAACTAACTACTGATAATGTTTCTGTCTTTCAATTTTTAGCTCTTCTCAGTAATGTTAACTTTCCACAAATATATGACTAATAGAATCATGGTAAAACAATTTGCTTAAATGTTCTAGTTTTCTAAATGCTTTATCAGCCCCTAAAATACAATAATTTATTGTGGAAACTTAACCAATCATACTGTTTTTATTTATCAACATAAATTACCAAGATGACCAAACTGAATGGTTTCTTCAGATATTTGTCAGAATTTAGCAACAATTTACTCACTAAAAAATTGTATAACTCTAACTCAACAAAATGACATTTTTACTACTCACTGACATCTTAAATAACTAACTAGATATAATGAATCATATAAGAGCACGATATTTCAGTTTGGTTTTAATAACATAATGAGTGAGTTTTAGTGTTTTAAATGAAAGTATCTCTTGCCAGTAGTTTTACAAGCAGTCATTTTGGAATTTAGACCTTAGATGTGAGTAAGACCTTGGATAGCTAATCTAACCAAGTCATTTTATACATGAGGTGACTGAGGGTAAAGCGTTTATGTGACTGGCTAGTGGCTTTGGGCAAGCGGCCCAGGTGACTACTAGCTTGTCTCTTTTCACTTTATAAGGTTGCCTTTTGAGTAATAAACTGAATTGCAGAAATTTTAGAGATCATCTAACTCAACACCATCACTTTATAGATGTGAAAACTTAGGCAAAAGGTGGTTAAAAATGATACATCCAAAAGCATCTGGCACAATATCTGATGCATAGTAGAAATTCAATAAATATTTATTTTACTTCCTTTTTTGTCCCATGATCCAGTTAGGAACCCAGATGTTCTAATACCTACCTAAATGCTATTGTATATCTTTACCCTGAATAAAAAGCCCAACTGAGGATTGAACCTGTCTTATATAAGCAGTATTTATTTTACAAGATAAATATTTTAACAATATTTTATATTATACAATATATAATATTTATTTAAAATTTATATTTATAAAAATTCATAAAAGATAAATACTTCTTTTATAAGGTAAATATGAACAATTTGTCCTGAGTCCTGGAGTATATACTAAAAACTATTTTATTACTATTTTATTCACTTAGAATATTAAACTTATTTTAAGAAACCACATATTAAAATGAGTGAATTAACATTTTCTTAATAATTGGGCCGAATATTACTAAATGTTTGAACTTTCCAAAATGCCATTGTTCGCAAAGAAAAAGGTTATGAGAAACAGTACTTCCTTTCCAAAATAGTTATATCTCTTTGCCTGTCCATAGTACGTGTATATGGCTCAAACTGATGCTTGAATAAGAAAACGCAGGCCACTGCTTTAGGAGACGTAGATATATGTTCTAGTCCTAGCCCTGCCACTTACTAATGGATAACCATGGGCAAGTCTCACTAATTCTTAATTTCTACATCTGCAAAGTAGCCATAAATAAGTTCAACCTTACAGGACTGTTCTAAGGCTCAAATAAAGATTATCTATCATCTATCTAATCTGTCAAGCTTTACATATATAAATTATTACATGGTATAGTGAGAAAACAAAACACTGGAAGATTCAGGAAATCTGGGTTCTGGGCCAGCTCATCACTATCTTGCCATGACACCTTGAGCAAATCACTTTTTTTATTAGTTTTTTAAAATTAAATTTATTGGGGGTGACATTGGTTAGTAAAATCATATAGGTTTCAAGTGTATAATTTTGTAATACATCATCTATATATTGTACTGTGTATTCACCAACCAAAGTCAATTCTCCTTCTGTCACCATATATTTGACCCCCTTTACCCTCTTGTAACATCTCCTCACCCCCTTACCCTCTGGTAACCACTAAACTGTTGTCTGTGTCTATGAGTTTTTGCTTGTTTGTCTTGTTCATTTGTTGCTTTCAGTTTTATATACCACATATGAGTGAAATTACATGGTTCTCATCTTTTTTTTGTCTGACATTTCTCTTAGCATGATAACCTCAATATCCATCCATGTTGCTGCAAATGGCAGTATTTCATCTTTTCTTATGGCTGAGTAATATGCCATTGTATGTATGTACCACTCTTTATCCAATCATCTATCGATGGACACTTTGGCTGTTTCCATGTTTTGGCCACCATGAATAATGCTGCAATGAACATAGGGGTACATATATCTTTACAGATAAATGTTTTCAGATTTTTGGGGTAGATACCGAGAAGAGGGATTGCTGGGTCATATGGTAATTCTATTCTTAATTTTTTGAGGAAACTTCCTACTGTTTTCCATAGTGGCTGTACCATTTACATTCCCACCAGCAGTGTATGAGGGTTCCTTTTTCTCCACAGCCTCTACAACACTTGTTATTACTTATTGATAACAGCCATTGTCACAGGTGTGAGGTGGTATCTCATTGTGGTTTTGATTTGCATTTCCCTAATAGCCAGTGAAGCTGAGCATCTTTTCACATATCTGTTGGCTGTTTGTATGTCTTCTGGGGAGAAGAGTCTGTTCAGGTCCTCTGCCCACTTTTAAATTGGATTGTTTGGATTTTTTTGTTGAGTTGTATGAGTTCCTTATATATTTTGGATATTAGCCCCTTATCAGAAGTGTTGTTTGCAAATATGTGCTCTCATTCGGTTGGTTGCCTCTTTGTTTTGTTGATGGTTTCTTTTGCAGTGCAGAAACGTTCTAGTTTGATATAGTTCCATTCATTTATTTTTGCTTCTATTTCCCTTGCCTTTGAGGTTAAATTCATAAAATCCTCTCTAAATGCAAGGTCCATA
The DNA here is from genome assembly GCF_036562045.2 of Rhinolophus sinicus. Classification (NCBI taxonomy): domain Eukaryota; kingdom Metazoa; phylum Chordata; class Mammalia; order Chiroptera; family Rhinolophidae; genus Rhinolophus; species Rhinolophus sinicus. The sequence goes on from NC_133759.1 coordinate 41,330,815, forward strand.
AGTTTAGTACCTGTGCTTTCTTCTATGCAATTTATTGTTTCACACCTTATATTTAGGTTTTTCATCCATTTTGAGTTAAGAATCAACATAGTTAAAATGGCCATATACCCAAAGCAATATAAAGATTTAATGCAATCCCCATCAAAAGCCCAATGGCATTAAAAAAAATAGAACAAAAACTCATCAGATTTGTATAGAATCACAAAAGACCCCAAATAACCAAAGCAATCCTGAGCAAAAAGAACAAGGCCAAAGCTACCACATTCCCTGACTTTAAATTATACTACAAAGTGACAATAATCAAAACAACATGGTATTGGCAGAAAAACAGACACACAGACCAATGGAACAGAATTGAGAACCCAGAAATAAACCCACATATAGATGGGGAAAAATTTTCGTCACAGGAGTCCAAAACATACAATGGAGAAAAGAAAGCCTTTTCAATAAATGGGTCCTGGGAAAATTGGAAAGCCATATGCAAAAGAATGAAACTAGACTGCTATCTGTTACCACATACCAAAATTAACTCAAGTCACTTTTTAAAAACAATCTGCAAGATGCAAAGATTGAATTAGATCAGTTGCTCATAGAACTAATTTGGAGAAAGGAAAACGAGGCAAAGTAGCCCTGCTTTTATCAATTTTTTTAGGTTTTCAAATATATCATTTGAAAAATGGGTTTTACAAAATAAAAGGTTTGAAAATGTTATCTTAATTCTTTGTCATGAATTTGCAACAGGAAATGAAATAATAGGTAAATTTTCGGCAAAGTCTTTGAAGAAAGAAAAATATTTTTTTTACCTTGCATCCTTCACAAGCATGAACGCCGTAGTGGAAGCCAGAAGCTTTATCTCCACAGACACGGCATTCAATTGCCATGAGGGAGTTGGAAGGCTCTTCATGAGGCTTATTATAGAGCTGAGTCTTTTCAGAATAATAAGGTGGGGATGCTGGCTCCACTTTGATTGCACCTGTGTATAGAAAAATGTGAGCAGGTCATTATCACATGAAAAAACAAAGCTAAAAAAGGCAATAGGGCAAGTCACTATAGTATACCGTAATGCCGTCTTTTACTATTTATGTATAAAAGCATCATTATGGAACATGAAAAACAGAGGAAACAGTAGGCTTTGTAATCACAGACAAGTCACAACACCTCTGAGCCTCATCTGTAAAAATAAAACTGGGAAAAGAATTAAGACTGTGCTTCTACGATCTTCCAACACCCCGTAATACTAAAGCTGTAACAGGCGACAGATAATATTTGAGGTTATTTTGCTACGTAATGTGGTGTATTTGGCATTTTCACAATATTAAATTGTATATTTTTATTTAAATGTTGCACTTTAGAAGTATTTTTAAACGACTCTTGCAAAAGGAACACCGAAGGAACATTGCCATGAAAAGGTAATAGTGAGCCAAGCTTGAAGGTACATGAAAAATAAGAGACCATGTTACTGTCAGTGTTGAGTCAGAAAAGGTGGTTTGTAAAATGGTCTTTGATAGAGAGTGAGAGAACCTATGGAGAGTAAGCTCTACATTTTCGCTGGTTAGGATCAGGCCTATTTAATTCCCACGTCAGGTTGTAACTGAAAACCACACACATAAGTATAACCAAGTTTATCATTTATCTTTAAAAAGCCTAGAAATACAGGAAGTTCTTACTTATTGTCAAACAATGGTTGCCAATTACACAGTGGTGGCTTTGGAAAACCAGCATATCAGCACACAGAGATAAAAATCAAGGAAATAGCATCACAGAAATTTATTTTATCTTGAAAAGTGCAGATTTAGTTTTTCTTGAGTCTGATATTTCTATGTGAATTGAGTTAATGGCATGAAGATTTATCAAGAGGCTAAAATGTCAACATTTAAATTTGTGCTGAAAATAGGTTCTCAAATGTCAGAATTAGAAGACATGGATTATAATTTAGTAATTTGGTGATAAGTTATATAAGGTAGCCAACTGTTACTTATTAACTTATAAGTGACCAAAAGAATTCAAAGTCTGGGTGATGGACTCTTAGCCTGAGATAAACCTGGCAATGTAATCATGCTGGAAAATACTCCTAAGAAGAAGCAAGAAAAGAAAGAAGAGACAAGGGAAGGAAGGAGTGAAAAAAGGAAAGAATGATCTGGGGTATTTACACACTGCTTTCCTTTTTGGTATATTGTGAACACCCAACATGCCATAGATAAATGGATGGTAAATGTCTTCGCTATAGAGTTTTAGTTTCTGGAGCCCTTATTCTAGTATTATTGAAATTAGCCCAATTCTGATCTTAGTCATCTGAAAAGTGGAAATAAACATCATACTTTGGTACTCTTGGAGCTTCAGGTCATACTTGTAGTCAGCAACCATTGGGTCAGCTCTTGCGAATGGAATGTCTTCATAGTGTGGAGCAGAAATGCTGGAGAAATCAACGGTGGTGAACGGCTTGATGTCAAAGGCGTGGGAGTGATCGTCCATTACAGAAAGATCCACGGAGCTGATTCCAAAGTTGGTGGGCCAGAATGGCATCTCTGTGTCAACCATGGTAATTTCTGAAATGGGAAAAACAGTAGCTATGAAGTTGGTCCTGGAGGACAGGGCAATCCTCTAACGACACACAGAAAGGGAACTGACGGTTTGGTAAAGTGAGCTCATCTAGATCATCACAATGAAAGAAGAGACCATAACCACCTTCTTAGTGCTGTCCAGGTTGTTTTACTACAGGAAGGAAGTCACCCCTTACATGGATATCACAGTAGTGCACCCTATGATACTATGGATGTATACAGTGTACCCCTATAAATGTCCTGTGAATAGCCTACTCTCACTATCTTCCACAGAAGATGGTCAATCCAGTCTGTTAATGACTTTATTTATTTAGATAATTGTTTCATTTTTAAATTACAATTGACACACAATATTATATTAGTTTCAGGTGTACCACATAGTGATTAGACATTTATATAACTTATGAAATGATCATCCTGATAAATCTAGTACCCACCTGGCACCATACATAGTTATTACAATATTATTGACTGTATGCCTTATGCTACACCCTCCATCCCCATGACTATTTTGTAACTGCCAATTTATACTTCTTAATCCTTTCCCCCTTTTCACCCATCCTTCCAACCCCCCTCTCATCTGGCAACCATCAAAATGTTTTCTGTATCTATCAGTTTGTTTCTGTTTTGTTTGTTCATTAATTTTGTTCTTTATATTTCACATGTAAGTGAAATCATATGGCATTTGTCTTTCTCTGTCTGCCTCACTCCACTCAGCACAATTCCCTCTAGGTCCATCCATGTTGTTGCAGACGGCAAAATTTTAGTCTTTTTTATGGCTGAGTAATATTTCATTGTACATATGTACCACCTTTTTTTTTATCCATTCATCCATTAATGGATACCAGGTTGTCTCCATATCTTAGCTACTGTAAATAATGCTGCAATGAATATGGATGTACATGTCCCTTTGAAGTAGTGTTTTGGGTTTCTTCAGATAAATATTCAGAACTGGGATTATTGGGTCCTTCTTTGTTTCTTGTTATAGAGTTCTGGGCCAATTTCACTTTCTTGAAATTAGAGGTCCTAAATATTTTTCTCTTTAGGATGAAAATTTTACTCTTCCATTTCCATTTATAATGCTTTTGTGTGACAGAAGAGTTGGTACATTAAATTTAGGTAAGATTTTATTATTTAACTGCGTTATAAAATAACTTTGTTCTAAAGTAATACCAAAATGAATCTTTTTAGAAAGGGAAGATCCCTTCTGTGCTATCAAAAGTTACTCAAACATTTTTTGTTTTCTGTGTAGACAGCTTTCCTTAAAGAGGAGAAAGTGTTCCCCATAGAATGGAGAGGTTAGAGATATGTGGACATATTTGATTATCAATGTGAGAATGTTAAAATGAGATTGTAGCCCAGCATTAATTTTAAGCCACTCCCAAACCCAAAACAAAACAAAACAAAAATAGGAACAAGAAAATATATAAAAGACAAAGGCAAAAACATTGATAAGGATTCTAAGGTCACTGAATAACTCCTTTCATGAATTGCCTCCTTACGATAATACATGCCACATGCATTTTTCTAAATACGATCTGTAGTCACAGTAAGTAGAATAAAACCCTGAGATTTTGGTCCTAAGTATTTAATGCGGACTTGTGAGTGACTGGCGTGTGTAGACTTTAAACCTTTATGCAATAGGAAGCTGCCTGCCTTGGTTTATCTCAAATCAGTTCACTATTCAAAGTGGTGTCAAAAAAGCAGTCACAAAATATTTTAAACGTTAACTCTGGTCAAAAACACCAGTAGAGAGCTGTGGGAATTTGAGGCTGCTGACATTGGAGACAAAGAAATGAACTGCTCATAAACTCTAGGGTTCCTGAAATCACAGGCTTACATGTCTTATTTGCCATCATATGCCCACAACTTAGCAAAGGGCTTGGCTCATGGTAGGTGCTCATGAAACATTTATTTCTTCAATACTAAATGAATTGATGAGGCGGCTGTGAAATTTTAGCAGAAGAGGTAGGGAAACGGGGAAGCATATTGATATTTATTGAGTATCTCCTACATACCAGACATATTCCACCTTTTATTCCATGTAACCCAAGGTATTATCCCCATGTTAGAGATAAAGCTAGGACTAGGGAAGTAAAGTGACTTGCCCAGTGTCCAACAGCTAGTAAGCAGAGAATTCAAACTTGAGACTGACCCAGAAACCCTGTTCTGTTGATATTCTCTTTATTCTCTCATTGATGACAACGTTTATGGACGAAGGCCTGCTCTCCTAGGGGTATCTGGGAATGGGTCTCTTGTATTTTCCCAGCAAGTGGAGAGCTAAGGAATTTACTCTCAAAGCCTGATTATTGCATGAGGTTAAAGATTCCAGTTGTGGTCTTCGTAAGAAAAACAAAGTGCCTTGAAAACACAAATAAGGAGACTAGTCCTGTGAATGTGTTTCCGTGTTTCCAAGAGGACTCATGAGGCACCCTTTGGGTTCACATGTCTGAATTACCTACATAAATAAGTCCCCAAACAATCTTAAGTTATCGGTGTTACACTGTAAATACTACACGCCAAAAAAGAGGAACGCACATTGGTGATAGCTTAAAGGTCATACTGAGGTCTCAATGACATCCAAAAAGAAAAGGCTTGTGCTCCCAATGACAGGGGCACCCATCGAACCAAATCGTTTCTATCAAAATTCATCTAAACCTACCTAACCCAGGTCACTCCATTTACTTCACCCATGTCCTCAGCATGATTATTTCACATTTCGCTATCCATTTTTCTTAGTATAAATTGCTTTCATATCAAAATATACCTTCTCTTGTCTCGACTGTAATATACATAAAAGTGAGTTTATCAGCAATTTCTCATTATGTCTATTGCAAACAAAATAAAGGTTGACTAGGTGAGTTAAAGTTAGTGTATATGCGTCTGTACGAAGACTGGGAAATGAAAATAAGGATGCAAAAATATCTGTGCTGCAAGAAAAATTGGTTGCTCATCATTTTACTGATTTATTTTTCTTTTGTTTCACTTTAACACATGACTTCAACAAAGCCATGCTTAATGCAGGAATCATATCCCTATGAGTCATCTATTTTATTGAAAAGTTTTGGGGGAAATTTTAATGTTAAAATAGCTCTTTCTGTGGAAATGAATAGAATAAAAAAATTCATGTGATAAAGATATAATATAAAAATCCTTAAAATTGCACTACTAGTATAGTTTATGGCGAAAAGAATGCTATTTTTAAAAATGATAGATTCTTTTTTTTTTTTAGTGGTTTTAAGTTTACATAAAGATTGAGCAGAAAGCACAGAGTTCCCATGAAGTCTTCCCCGTCTCCCTTCCCCCCACCTCTGAAGCACACACATTTGCCCTATTATTAACTTGGATTTCCCCTATTATTAACACTTGCGTTAAGAGAGGTACGCTTGTTACAAACTGATGAACTAATTTTGATGCATTATTGTTAACTAAAGTCCATAGTTTACATTGGGTTTATTTACTCTTTGTGCTGTATATTCTACGGGTTTTGACACAGGCATAAAGTCACGTATCTACCATTATAGTATCATACAGAATAGCCCCACTGCCCTAATATCCCCTGTTCTCCACCTATTCACCCCTTCCTCAAGAATGCTATTTTTGCCACTGTCCTGTTAAGGGCACATTGGTGGGAAAGCAGGAGAAGCTCTGACCTACATAATAAATGTAAAAGTCTTGACTCGGCATTCACGGCCTCCTGGACACAGCCCTGACTTACTTTTCCCACTACTGATCTTTCCCACTAGTGATCCCAGCCTTCATTCCCCTTCTTGGCATCACCTGTGGTTGGGCATATCGTACTCTGCCCAGGTTCACCAGGCTCTTTGTTCACGCCGAGGCTGCTCTACCTCCTTCCTATCCCATCTCTTCCCCACAGTAGTCCAAATGCTACTTCCTCCATGAAACCTTCCAGGAATTCTCCAACTTAAAAATACTCTCCACTGTCTGTTTTCTTTGAACTCTGATATCATTACTTGGATAACTATCTCTGCCATTAAATTTCAAGTTCTGCAGCAAAAGGACAGTGTCTTATTATTCTGTTTTCCCTTTAACCCTTATGCGCAGTTGTTTACTAAATGCTTGCCAATGGAATAATCATATTTTATAGAGAAGAGTAGAATGAGTATTCCTTTTTCTGCAAAAATGGAAAAAATAAAGTTACTTTCTCAGTGGTTTAATTTTGCTAAGACTTAAGCTCCCCAGAAAGGATGGTAATCTTCAATATTATAAATAAAACACAACTTAGGCTCTAACCCCTTCTCTCAACAATGTATACTCAGTTTTTCTCTTTTGATAATCAGAGGAGGAAGATTAGAGTGCTACAAAGTTTGGGTTTTATTTTTCCTATGTAGAAAAGACAAAGTAAGAAAGAAAAACAGCTTCCCCCTTCATCTCTATGAAAACATATTACTCCAATACTCATTTTCCTTCTCCCTGTCCTCTTATTCTGGGACATCTTGACCTGAACAATATTACTCCATGGACCATATTTACTGGGAGGCACAGTGGTTCCCTAGACATTTTATTTTATTTTGACTTAGAGATGGGTCCAGGGAGCCTGCTTCTAATTTTGTCTCTAGAAAACATAAGCTACTGTTTCTGCCAAGCTGTAAGTCGAGTAGGTGTTTTTTGTTACTCTGTGCAATTACCCATGAAAAAACAAATGCACAAAATATTAGCATGGACAACAGGCCTTCTCAGGGATAAGTAACAGGGCCTTACTTTTCCAGCTGGGTGACAGGAGTGTGTTGTATCAGGGTGTATCTATCAATTTCACAATCTTTAGTGAGTTTCAAGCAGGCAAAAATCTTTATGCAGACATGGTGAGGAAGGGCTTGAAAATATGCCATTTATCATAGACCTTAAAACTTGGCTTGAAACTCTTTTATAGTCAGTGAGCAGACTTTGCACAATATTCCAAAGCACAATGTTTTTCAAATAAAAATACAACCAATATCAGGCAAAAATAAAGTAACTTCTCTGGTAGGCATTATTATTTGTGCAAATGGAAGCAGGTTAGGAAAGATGCTAAATTATAAAATCAAGCACCAGAACTATGTAATTTATCTTTGGGGTTTTATGTTGTCTCTTATGAAAAGAAAAGAAAAACTATTAGGATGTCTGGGGAAATGCTGCATCTCCTTAATAATTAGATTAGCTAATATTAATAGAACCCTGAATCATTGCTAAGTATTGTGTCATTTACAACACTTGGATTGTCCCATTTAATTGTCACAACAGTCCTATGAGATGGGTACACTTATAATTCTCATTAAAGAAGAGGAAACTGAGGCACAGATATAGAAGTAAGTAACTTGCTAAAAAAATAGTTACTAAGTAGTGGAGATGGGTTATTAACCCAGGTGGTCTAAAACTCCATAGCCTGCACACTTGACTTTCTAAACTGAATACCTACAATGTGGCAGGTACAAGGGGCTGGGGATATACTATGAAGAGTAATTCTCAAATAAAAGCTTCATTAGAGAAAGGTGGTAAGCTGTGCAATATGAGTAGGTGCCAGGAAAAAGCCATTTATAGATTCTCTAAAACTCAGTAGTCTTGTTGGAAGTGCCCTTAAACACAATCAATGACTTTTTTCAGTATCTTCTAATTTGTTTCAGCTTGACATCATAGTACTCATAAATATGGTTCCAACTTATTTATCCAGCCCCTCTGTACCCACTCATGCACATCATTTCACAGTGTAAATTGACCTGGGAGTTTTCTAATTTCTTTCCCATTACCATGGCTGATATTCAGAGACAAAAGTCATCCTGAATTATTAGAGCAGAAAAGGCCTCTTTGAGATAACCTAAGTTCCTTATTTGACAGATGAAGAAAATGAGGCAAGGTGATTTGCCCATGAGCACAAGGGCAAATCCGACTGACTGACTGACTGACAGAATGAGAATCAGGTTTTCCGTCTCCTACCCCAGCATACTCTGCACTGCATTATGAAGTTGTTAAAGCATCTAGCAGAGCACCAGACTCTTAATAAGTTCTCAATAAATATAATTATTGACACTAGTAGTCATTTTTGTACATATTAGTAACCAGAGTACTAGAATCATGCAAAAGGTGGGCTAAAAGCCTCCAACGCTACCACTAGGGGACAGGAAGAGGAAGAAACACCAGCAAAGTCCTATTGTTTAAACAGGACTACGCCTAAAACAGATGTCCTGTTTTAAAGATCTCTGGAAAAGGAGAGTCCACAGCTTCTCTTGGTTACTTATTCCATTGCTTAATTGCTCTTTTGTAGCCAGGAAAGTCTACGTCTTCTCTGGCATTTCCCCAACTGTGCTATACATATGTTAACGATGTTCCTTTGAAAATAATTAAAAAGAAGAAAATTCTAGTGGGCAAATAAATTTAGGAAATGCTAGTAAGTAAGTTAAATAGGTTTACTGTGGGACTTCTTAGATTAATAACTCATGAGAAAATACAAAAGAGAGGGGAGAGCACAGTATGCAATATTTGAGGAGTTTAACATTTGATGAAATATGGTTTGTGAAATAATTGTATAACCTATATTGCAGTTTGCAACTTTTGTTTCATTTCCTAAACATATAGTTGTCATCCTCTGCATATTTGTCCTTTACCATGTGTACTTGAAAAGTGTTAAGTTGTCCCTCAAGTTTTCTTTAACTTTTGAGTGACTGAAGGCAAGGATTTATGTTGGTTAAAACAACAACAAAACAGAAGACAGAAAGGATTTCTTACTTAAGCTACACAGTACACAAAAAGGAATCACTGTAAAACCTAATGTTCTTTTAATAGAGTCTATCCTAAGAGCCTTCAGAAAGAAAGAAAAACAAACGTCCCACATAAAGGATCAGGAATCAGAATGACATCAACTGCTCAGGAGCAACACCGGAAGCTAAGAAAAAAATTATTTCCAATTTAGAATTTTATACTCAGCCAAATCATCACTCAAGTATAAGAGCAGAATAAAGACACTTTCAGAAATAAGGGTTTCAAAACAAAGTCACCGCCCACATACTCTTTCCCAGAGTTCTATACCAGAATAAAAGGAAAATATGGGTTCCAGGAAACAAAGGATCTAAACACAGGAGGGAGGTGAAAGGAAATCCCAGGATAATAGATATCAGCAACATAGAGAGAATAGCACAGGAGGATGAAGAAGGCCATGTGAGACTATCTGAAAAATTAGAATGCCTCATATATTTCGCCACTTTGAGAGTTTTTATTACTGTGTCAGAGAATTTGAGAATGAACTAATGATAGATAACGTAGAAAAGGAAAAACAACAAAAATGAGCAACTACTAGGTTAAAAAAAAAAGAAAAGAAAATTAACTCCAGAAAAACAGCTATTCAGGATCAGAAGTAGAATTGCAGTAAAAAGAAAGAAAAAAAGAAATGCAATTGTAGGACACTGCCTGGCTCAACCGAAAGGAGCTCTATCAAAGCTATTACGATGACAACTGATTACTTAAAATTACAAATAAAGACATTGTGAAGATGGAGGAAGGGGAAGTGTGTGTTTTGGGAAAGGATATGTGATGGTAAGGGATAAATTCTACCTTCTACAGTATGAAGTCAGTGAGTAAAGAACATAATTTTAAAAATAGCAGTATAAGCATGTATTCTAAAGATATAGAGGTAAATACCAGGAGAAGTGTTTAAAGAGTTAAAAATCATTGCCTCTGATGAGTGGAAACTGGGTGTGGGGCTGAGGATTTCTGTTTTCATTAAAAGCAATTATACTGACTTTCAAAACTATGTATACGTATGACTTTGATAAAAGTAAAAATTAAGTTAAATATCTTTTAATTATAATATTTTCCCCATCATTTCATCTAACAGAGGGAGTAAATATATCTCTTGCATGTTTCTCAGTCCTCTTAAAAGGAATTATCATGCAATAACCTGGAAAAGTAGAGAGAACGTTTATGTACTTTCAAGTAAAATAAAAGAAAATCAGAAAATATTTTTGATACTTGACCAATAGATGACTGCCCTTTTGACTCAAACATTTAAAAAATAAACCTATGAATTCATTTCTTTTCATTCACTGGTATCATGGAGTTTGATTAGTAAAGGAGGTAACAGACTGGATTCCATTAGCAGAAGTACAATTTAACAACAGCTAACAGTTTTTAAGTACTTATTATAAGACACGCACTGTACCTTAAAACCATTACATATGTAATTTATAATTTATTAATGTATACATATAATTTATAAATGTATATGTATACATAATACATAATTTACACATAAACAGTCCTACGGGTTACATACAATTATTATCGCCACCTAACAGATTGAAAAAATTAGACAGAAAGGGGTTAGTATTTGCCCAATGTCACATAGGTAATATACATATATTGGAGCTGGAGTTTGAATTCTGTTATGGTTTCTCTGAATAGAGAACCTCTTATTTTGGACACCATGAATTAAGAAAGGGATTAGAAATGGATTATTTGGTGTGCCATTTGTTTCTTCAATATAAGAAAATATATTTTCATTCTGTCGCCTACTTAGACTATATTAAAAACCAAATTCAATGCTTCTGTGCTTTGATTCTCCCTTGACAGTCCCATTGATAGCCTTGGCCGAGGTCAAAGCATTCCAATATGTATCTGTATATGCACATTTCTTTATAATAAACCAGAAGGTCTCATAGCAAATATTCAACTCAGATCAACAAAGGGCATAACATCAACTTTAGAGATCATGTTTATTTTCTCTTGCATGAGCCATATGTTGTTTAAATGGCTTCCCTAATCTAGTCCTGAGGTATTAGGACAAAGGAAAGCTTACAGGGTCATGTCCTCATCCATACTCATCAGTTTTTCTGCTTCCTTAGCTAGAGATTCATGTCCTCTTTCTCCCTATGGTGAAACTAACTCAAGCTTGGTTTTTCTGCTCAAACAACCTTCACAAGTTTCAAAAAGAGACTAAATACCAATAATCTAATGAAGATGAAGGCTAAATCTGTTGAAGTTAGTTACTCTGGTTTAGTTGAAATTCCTACACTGCCTGCTAGCACATGAAGAATGGTGCTTAGGTCAGAAAAAAGGAACTGGATTGTTTCCCCCTGGCTAGCTCCCTCTTCACGTTTTGGTTTTGGCTTTGCAGTGATAGGGAATTGAAAATGGGAGCGAAGAGATTGAATGGAAAGGGGAAAAAAATGAAAAGAATGCTCTGGAAGTTTGTAACTAGTCAGAAAGGAGGGAACCATCAAAGATCTGCCAAAGTAAGTACTGTTTCTCTTTGGTTTGTCCACCACTCAAACATTGTAAAGGACCTCCTGCCACCAGGAAAAGATGGAGTGGGTGGGTGGTTTTCAATAATGCTTTACCCCTGCAGCCCCTCTAATAGCTTGAAATTATCATAGAAGAGAAAGGCACTATCTTACTCAGAGTGGCTTAGTCAGGCAAAATGATGTGATATACTATGCTTCTGTTTCTTCTTTTGTTTTCAATGTAGTGTGCCAAGCACTCTTAATGAGAAGACAATGGTCTGAAGCTAGACAAACACTGAGAACAAAAGTGTTAAAACAGATGTAGTCAGATCACTAGTGGTTATGGCTGATTTGCAGATCTTAACTAGTTATACTACATATTATCTTAAAACGCATTACAGTGTGATATTAAAATATCCAGAGTAAACATTTTTCACATTTTAAATCTTCCTCCTGAGCATCAGCAAAAATATTCTATATGAATGCATCTGATATAATTTGACACTCATTCATGATTTTTAAAAACCTCTTAACTAAGAAGGAAAGAGAACTTCATTAATCTGGTCAAGAATATCTATGAAAAACAAAAATACAAAATACCTAAAGTAGCTGTCATACTTGATGGTAAAATATTTAAAGCTCCCTTCTTGAGACAAGGAATGGGATAAGGGTACTAGCTATCACTACTTCTATTCAACACTGTACTGGAAACCCTATCTAATACAACAGGGGGAAAAAAGACATAAGGATTAGAAAAGAAAAATAAAACTAACATTACTCCCAGATGACATAATTGTATAAAAATTAAAACTGCATTCAATAAGAGAATTTAGCAAAGGTCAATATTAAAAAATCAACTGTATTTCCATAAGCCAGCAACAAATCAAAAATGACATTTTAAAATGATTTTTACAATAGCGTCAAAACCTCAAATACATAGGGGGGAAAATCTAGCAAAATATGTGTAAGATTTCTACACCAAAGACTCAAAAGTATTATTGAAAAAAAAATTAAAGAATATCTCAATATACCATGTTCATGGATTGGAAGACTCAATATTATAATGCTGTAAATCATCCCCACATTTATCTACAGATTCAGAAAAATTTTAATCAAAATCCTAGCATTTTTGTGTGGAAATTGACATGCTGAGTCTACAATTTATATGGAAATTCAAAGAAAGAAGAAAGCCAAGGCAATTTTAAAGAGAAAAACAATGTTGGAGGACTCTGCTACCAAATATTAAACCCAATTATAAAGCTACAGTAATTAAGACAACATATTAATTGGTGAAAGAACAAAAAAGACCAACGTAACTAATGCAGCAGAAGAACAAGTCCAGAATTAATCTCACATGTATGTGGTCACCTGGTTTATGACAAAAAAGTGTAGTGGGGAAAGGATGATCTCGTCAATAAATGGAGTAGGTAAATTGCATATGGAATTCCATATGGAAAAAAATGAATCAACCCCCACCTCACACCATACTCAAAAATCAACTCTACGTGGATTGCAGATCTGAATGTGCAATATAAAACAAAAGAGCTTTTAAAACAAAAACTAGGAAAACACTTTATCAACCTTGAAATAGGCAAAGGTTTCTTCAACAGGATATAAAAAGCACTGATAATAAAAGAAATATTAGATAAATTGGCCTATATTGAGATTAAAAACTGATCATTAAGTGAATGAAAAAGCAACACGGAGAGTGGGAGAAGACACCTGCAACACGTGTCTCTGACAGAGCATGCTTTAGAACTCATACGCATTATAAAATGGGCAAAAGACCTGAATGGGCACTTCACAAAAAAGGATAGACAAAATGGACAGCAAATATTTTAAAAGGTGCTTAACTTTTTAGTCATCAGAGAAAGGGAAATAAAAATTACAATATGATACCACCACACACTCAATAGTTTGTATCTTGTGACGGGCTAGAGATGTGGTTGTATAGATGGCAGAGATTTCTTTGTAAATGGCAAAGATTTCTATGGAATGTGGTGGCTAAATGAAGGGCTCAAATGAAGAAGACAGGAAATGCCAAGTACCAGTAAAGATGTGAAGCAACTTGGGACATTCAGACACTATGGGTGGAAGAAGCGTTTGCTACAGCCATGCTCAAAACTGGTATTAGGTTGGTGTAGAGGAATTGAGGTTTAAAAGATTAAAAATAATTGCAAAAATCACAATTACTTTTGCACCAACCTCACAGCATCTCTTAAAGCTGAACACACCCTATGTAATCGTTATAGGGCCGTATACCCTATGGCTCAAGTATACATGAACCCTTGTTCACCGAAAGACCTGTACAAGAATGTTCTTAGTTGTAGTACTTGCAATTGTGGAAACCATCTGAATGCCCTCCAACAGTAGGATAAATACATTGTGATATATTCACACAATGAAATACCATACATTAATGAGAAGGAAGTACAAGTATACTCAATAATGTGACTCATCCAACAAGCAAAGGTTGAACAAAAGAATCCAGACACAAAAGAGGCTTCTGGAGTGCTGGTATTGTTCTGTTTCTTTATCGGAGTGTGAATTACACAGGTACGTTCATCTGTGAAAATGATTTATGCGCTTTTCTCTACGTATATTATACTTCAATAAAAAGGCTAAATAGAGAGATGTTCCCTAAAGGGTCCTAGGAGTGGGGGTTGGTAGAAGGAAACATGCAGACCAACCAGATAAGCCAACAAAACTCTTCCGCTTGTAATTAAAAGGATTGTTATAGAATTTCTAGGGCATTCATTTAAGAATTTTCCTATTCAGAAGTTATAAAACAGTATTAAAATAAATGTTAATAAACTACCTATTTTTATAACTGGCTTCCTTGTACAATAAAGGCTAAATACATATTCAACCAAGGTCCTCAAATCAGTGTAAACAGGGCTGGTAGAAATTCAAAGGGTACACATTTTATCCTAAGGAGTGAGTATTATAAGTTGTTTTTGCTTTAGACATGTTTGACTTATATCTAAGGCTTATTCTGCTTTATAAGGATCCTGAATTTTTTTTAACAATGTAGGAAATCTTTTTCCAAATACTAATGCCTACATCAGGAGTCTTGTATTTGGAAAGTTAGTTTGGATCAGTTGAGTTATCTTTTGAGACATTCCATCTAAATGAAGTACAGTCAGTAGATTAAATTCAAGCTACCAGTTTTATGTTAATTATTTAACTCTTCTTTGTATCAACAATTTATTTTATAAACCCTTCTTAGAAGAGTTATCATTACATTTTACTATGGTGTTTCTCTTCCCTACACCTTTCCTCGTTTTACTTGTCTTCAGCATTTTTCTTTCTCAATATCTTAATCTCAGTATATGTGCAATCATTAATATAAAATCAAAACCATCTCAAATCAAGACAACCAATTATCTAATATTACATGCAAGGCATTTTTCAGGCCTCACAAGAAATACATTATAAGTAAATTCTTCACCTTGACAAGTTACCAAGGTGAAAGATGTTTAATAACAGAAAAAAGTACAGAGACCAAACTAGTGATAGCGATGATAAGTGCTTTCTAGATTTCTCCTCTAGAAATGTAGAGGAGAAAGAGACCAACATGTTCTGAAATAATCGGGAAAAACTTTTGGTAGAAATGGGTTTTGAATTATGAGGGCTGATTAGGGGATGATTAGAATATGGATTATTATTGATAAAGAAATTCCAAGGAAAAGATACTTGTATCTATCATCCAGCATGCCCCTTATATTATCTGAGTTTGCTTAAGTAACAACTAAATGAATAAAATATCAAAGATGATTAGATTTTATATAGGACATACACTTGCAAATTGAATTGGTTTCTCCTGGGTCAATTGTTGGTATCTTGCAATTGGCTAGAGAGGTGGCTGAATCAGGGGCAAAGCCATATCTTTGTGAATGGCAAAGATTTCTATGTAAATCTGGCCATACTTAGGTCAAGTGCACACTTTTGGCTCTTATTAACATTATATGTTAATCAACTAAGTACTCACCCAGACGTCTATATAATAGGTCTACAATTTTAAAAACTAAAATAAAGGCAGGATTTTAGGTAAAGTGTAAGACAAAATAATAGCCAATGATTTTACATTAAAAATGTTTAATTGCTAGTGCCAAGCAAAATAAAAAAAAAGAATAATGAATATTTGACTTTTTCTGGTGATTTAATTAAAAGAAGCAAGGGGAGTCACTGTGTTTGCATGTCTGGAACATGTAAAGGAGATATTAGAACTCCTGTTCTATTACTAAGTTTTGTCATTGGCTCTTTGCCAAAACAAGACATTAAACTCTGGTTTCATTTTTATGGAACAAGGATTAGTAATATGTATCTATCATATAATATCTAAATATTTTTGGGGAAAATGCTAAAATAAAGATTATAAGAGAGTAAGCAACAAGTCTGGCTTAACTAACCATGGTAATAGAAAACTTTTGATAGCATGAATAATGAAAATCCATATTATCCCCAAATGGTAGCTTCCACTTTAAGGGTGAGAAGACAAAACTAACATTTGTTGGGTACCTGTTAGGTATCAGGCTCTGCTCTAAGTGCTTTATATATTGGATATTAGTTACCTAATCAAATAAGTTCCTTTTCTTAGCACTGCTAGCAAATAAGTCTCTTGGAAGTTCAGATAAATATTGGAAGCATCAAAAAGTCGGCAGACTTGCAGAAGAAGCCAGGCATTTGGATAATTCACAAACTTATGATATTCAAATTAATCTTCAAAGGACACTCAACTAGTGATATTCAAACCAATAAAGGGACGTGGTTCAAATAACTGTAAATAATAGGTAATTCAAAATATATTTGTACCTGTTTTTAGCATATATAACATTGTTGCTTTGTTTATATCAGTGTTGGCTTTATTTAGACTAGTATTTAGTGTACACTAAACATTTGCTTTTACTTACTAAACATATTCTAGTGCCTGATCTCAGGAACTGCTGAGGTGCAGCAGGAGGTCAGCTTGGTAAGTAAGTCCTATGAGAGTAACAAGCACTTATTAGATACCTATTATGTGTTAGATACTTGTGGAATAAAGAAGAGAATAAAACATGGGTCTCATCCTTAGGGACTATATAATTTGGCTTAGGGAGCATGTAAAACAGAAAATTTTATCAGGCAGTCTCCAATTAAGGACTACATAGTGTGATATAGACTAAAAAGGTTAGAGGATTTTATTCTTTCATTTTAGCAAGTATTAATGAGCCCTGCTAGTCACCAAGCATGTCCTAGGCATTTGGGATATATCAGTGGGTGAGCAAACTAGACAAAGAACTCTGCTATCCTGGGGTCAATATGCTAGTGGATAACCAGAAAGTAAACAAATAAAAAACATAAATAGATACATTCTATGGTCTATTAGAAGATGATGAATGCTGTAGATATAAGAATATGTGGAGCAGAGGAAAGGGGAGAGCCGTGGGGAGGACAGATAATTCAAGAGGTGGGTCAAAGCAGTCCTCCCTAGAAGGTAACATCTGATCTGAGCAAAGATTAGAAGGCGCTCGGAGAGTCGGCTAAGATGTCAGAGGAAGAGGCTTCCAGGAAGGAACAAGCGCACGAAGGGAAGAGCATGTGTGGAATGCTGGAGGAACAGCAAGGAGGCCAGTGTGGTGGGAGCAGAGAGGAAAGGGCAGGCAGACAGGAGACAGGGCGGAGAGGGGGCCTGGGCGGGGTGGGGAGTGCAGGGTGAATGGGCCTTTTGTTGTTCGTGAAGTTGGGGAGCCACTACAGGGTTCTGGGCAGAATAACAGATCTGACTTATTTTAACATGATCCCTCTGGATGATGGGTTAAGACTCGGCTGTTGGAAGGCAAGGGTAGAGGCAGGAAAACCTGTCAATCCAGGAAAGGGATGGTGGCTTGGGTCAGGATAGTGGCAGTGGAGGAGGATATGTATTTTGAACATATTTTCAGTTTAGAGGAGAGGGATGGCAATTAACAGGAATGTATTCAGAGAATGCTTCATGGCTTAGACGATACTTGAACCTGACTTTGAAGGACAGGGAGGACCTGGAAAGGCGGAAGAATTAGGAAAGGCATTCCAGGATGTGATAGGCTTGGAGGTCAGAGTGAGTATGGCTTCTTCTCCGGACAATGCAATTAGTCCTATGAGAGTAAGGCAGGCCAATCTCTGGGGTTTGTAGGGAAATGAGGTACATAAAGTGGAACCAGAATGTATAGAGCTTCGAAAGCCAGGCAAAGGTGTTTAGATTTCACAACATTCTCTATGGTGCCTTGTATATAGTCTGTGCTTAGTACATATTAGAAGACTGGTAATAAAGCCAAGGTTTCAGGATGACTTATTGGGCAGATTGGATTGGCTGGCTAAGTTACTCATTTAGAAGGTCACCTCAAAGGCTGTGTAGAAATCCTGACATGAAGTAATAAGGGATAATTCACATGTAGGTAATTGACAGTTGACTGTTTTAAATCTATTTTATAAGCAAACCATTCACCACTGTGGGAATCTCAATCTTGTGTTGCCAATCCCTTACTCAAATAAAAATTCCACAGGTCTAAAAAACTGTGTACTCAAACATCCACGTGATCTTAATTCCGAGGTTGTAAGAGTTGGATTGCAGTTGCTATCAGCTACATGTGCAATTCCTAGGTCTCTAAATCCATTACAGGTACAAAACTGTGTCTACAGGAAAGGGT
Source organism: Rhinolophus sinicus (assembly GCF_036562045.2). NCBI lineage: Eukaryota > Metazoa > Chordata > Mammalia > Chiroptera > Rhinolophidae > Rhinolophus > Rhinolophus sinicus. Next base: position 41,349,250 of record NC_133759.1, read on the forward strand.
AATCTGGTAGAGTTTTACAGAAACTTAGTTCCATTCAAATGAGTCTGATTCATTCTCTAGCACATATTTTTGCAATTATTCAACACTAGTAGATGGACAGGAGGCATGGGCTGGACAACTTTCAAATTTCTAACTTAAGGGTGTCCACAGGAAGCTGAAATAACAGAAACGTTGTGTCAATTATGTCGATCTAAAACAATGAAGAAATGTGCTTTGCTCAGATTTCCTCTGATGCAAAGACAATGTACCTGACAAAGAGCTAAGATGATTTCAGAATTTTCTCAAGGTTATCTTATTCAAGTTATAAGTGAGATGCTGACAAAGAGTCATCTATGACAACCTCTATCAGAGCTATAAACATTGTTTTTCATTTAACAACTCATGTTTTACACTGGAGTTAACAGTTTAAATGGATAATTGCTGTCAGGTAGCTTTCAAGACAAGTTGTATTCCATAAGGCTGCTTGGAGAAATTGAAATTTTAAAAAATGCTGTGTTTTCTTATAAGCATCTCATATAAATGGCATTTGTTTTGACTGGAATTCATAATTTGGGGGAAAGTACAAGAGAAATGACAGTTTTTGGAAACAACAGTAAGGAAATTCTCAGCATCTACAAACCTACTAAATCTACTAAGCCCTGGTGATCAGAAAAGAGATTTGAACAGTTAAGTCAGAAATAAATGATAAAACTAGAGCTATTCTAAGGAAAAAATTAATATGGGCAATAGTAAAATTCTAGAAAAGGGCCCTGAGGTATTATTACATCTGAGATTATGAAAATCAGAGCCGCATCAGTAACTTAAATCTTTATCATACAGAGAACATTATAATCTAAGACAGTGTTTCAACGAGAAGAAAACATAATCATCGCTCTGATTTAGGCCCAAAGAATGATTTCAACTTTTGGAAATGCAATCTTATTAATTAATTAACAATTTTTAATTAAATTTATTGGGGTGACATTGGTTAATAAAATCAATCTTTTCATAGACAAACATTAATGAAAGTGGGAGGTAATTCCTTCACTTAAAAAAAATCAGACATAAAGATGCTTCTTCTCTAAGTTTTATCATTTCCTTACCAAAACATTCATGGGAGGTCATGCAGAAGCCTCATCTCACTCAAAACTGCCACTTATTTTGGTGCATAAAGAATTCTGCAGTTCTCCACCCCCATATTCCTTAAAATATTCCAAATCTAGGAATTTAGGAAGATGACATGTCTTCTACTCTATCCACAAGTGATTCATACGATCAGATCAAGACAATAAACTATATAGGGCTTCAGATGTGCTTTCACAAATATTGTGTCACTTAATCCTCACAACAACTCTGTCTTTTCTGTTAACATATGTGGAAATGGCGGGCAGAGAGAAGAAGTGACTTGCTCAAAATCACACAGAAAGTATGTGGCCAAAACAAGATTGGTGGTTGCATCCCCTAATACTACAGGGGTCCCTTCACACTTCTGGAAAGGTGAAAACTTTGATCAACTACCCAAATGCTTCCAAATATACCGTTGCCTGGAGTCACACAGACACAGTTTAAGTATCCCTGAATAAAAATGATGGGCAATCAATCATGCACTCCTATCTCAGGAGAGACTCTCGTTTCAAGAATCATCTATTGCAGCATTTATCATGTCTCCAAGGCATATTTCCATTGCTCAATCAGCTCCAAAGGACAAACGTGTCATCATCTTTCAATGCTCTGGTGCAACAACTTAAAATTAGAGAATTCACACAGGACTAAGTCTGGCACTAAAAGCAGGAGGCACATTCAGCTTGAGTTTGTGGAAGCTTCCCTTCAACCTTGCCAAATTTTACTAGTGGAAATGGTTTCCAAGCCAGCATGGGGTTACTTGGGGTTGCCTGAGAAGCTCATGAGGAAAACAGAAAGGGGAATAAGTGGGTCGCAGGGATCAAGGAGCCCAGGAAAAAGTAGAGAAGTCCTCTAAGGTTGTAGTCGCTGCAGAGAATTTGTAGTCTCATGAATATGACCAATATAGCTGGGCATCTGGATAATTCACAATCAACGAGCTATTTTTTTTCTTCAATAGCAGTACCCAGCTACTTGCAACAACCTCCAATTCCACTTTGCCTATAACGAGGAAGAAGGAACACCTCAATAATTACTGCATCGAGGCCAAATACCTAATCTCTCCAGTATTTCATCTCTGCTGGCCCCAACTAGCTAATGATCATCATATTCCCAGTTTATTTTCAAACTTGTCTGTTTGTTTTGGCAAGGGGGGAGTAAATGTTGCATGGTCATCTATAAAATGCAACAGAATTGAACAACCACAGGTCTTTGGCCTTTAGAAGCTCATATTTTTAACAGAAAAACAACACTTATGAGTAAGAAGTCATCAGAGACCATATTAGACAAGAGTTAACTTCTTGGTACGATATATAATTTCTTAATGGCCAATAATTCTAGTCTGTATCATGTTAATTAGGAAGAAAAGGACTGGGTTGTTCTTTTGGAGGCGATGCAAGACCCCCAAAGAATTAAATCCAGGGCACATTCAAGGCACAAGAATAAAGATATGAAAACTAACTTGAATCACACAACTGTGCCTTACAATCCACAGTACTTGTCCCCCAGTTAACCTAAAATATTTGTTGAACTGCATTCTGAACATATCTTTTCAAACAGGCAAAACTACCAAATTTTGAATCAAGAACGACTTCAGAGTATACCTAGGACCTTCTTCCCTGATGCCAGCTGACTTAATAACTGGAGAAAGAGAGCAATAATTTTTATGGCTTGCAGAAAAATAACAGACTTCTATGTCATATCTGAATCTAAACACCTATTGAAGAGGCTCCGTTGATTGAAATACACATTGAGTCAAATCATAATAAAATAAAATAATATTTCAGGAAACAGTCTTTATTAATTTTAAAAAACCTTGATGTTTTAAAAAGTGGTGATTAATACGTTCAAACTTCAGGCTTCCACAAAAATTAAAACATTAATATGTAAAACCATCTATTTCAAGAATTAAGTGACTTAATTGTAATGTTTTAGCACTTGTATTATAAAACATTAATCACACTATTTTAACACAAACTAATCTTCTATGAGAAGAAAATAACAAAACAAATAGAAATATAGCAATAAATACAAAACAGAAAAAGCTGTGCTAAGAAACTCCAGTAGAAGGAGCTGTAGAAATGAAGAACTTATATTTTTCAATGGCCAAGAAAGAAATGTTGAAAAATTAGGTATCTGAGTCTTATACATCTGAGTAAAAGTAATAGTTAATCATTTATTTAGCATGCCGTAGACATTTGGGGACCTCATTTTCTTTATGTGTAAAATGAGATGCTTAGAATAGACATTCTCCAAGGTCCCCACCATCTATTCTACAATGCATTAGGCACTATGCCAGGTATCCTAAGAAATATAAAGAAGTATTTAAGTTGTTCCTACACTCTGGAAGCTTATGGTTCTTTGGGAGAGATTAAAATATACATACAAATGTCTTGATTTCAAAGTAGAACAAAAACATGCTGACAGGGCTTTAAGAAGAATAAAAATGCTGTAAGAGGGATAAGAACTGCTATGAGAGAAATCTAACATATGATTAAAAGGGAAAAAGTGACCTTTCAGGTATTATAAAAAGACCTTAAGTATTTTTGGCAAACATATAAATCCAGGAAACAAAAATGAATAGGCCTTTTAAATATAAATCTACCTTTAAAATGCTTAAAATTCAGGAAATGGGAGCCATGCACAGACATGGTTTAGGTTTCTTTTTTAAAAGTTTTGAATATGCTTATAAGTGAACATTATAGCAATAAACTTAGCAATAAACTAAGTATTAAAATACTGGACTACACATGTAACAGTATTAGAACAAATATAACTCGGAAAGCAAACTACAAGAGCAATTTTAACCTTCCATAAATGCCCAAAGTATCCCAATAGCCGTATCTAGAATGGACTTTACCTTGTGAAGTGCTTGCAGACAGTGTATCAGCGAAGGAATCACTTTCTGGGTCAATAAGAGAATCTCCCAGAGTTTCACCCATAACAGCATGGAATAGGGATTTGCTGTAATTCACATTGATATTTTGTCTATTTCTTGCAAAAGACGAGTCCGTTAAAAGAAAAAGACTTGCAGTGGTAGAACTTGTGAACACACCAATGAGTCAAGACATCAGTTTCCAAATATTTGGGAGAGGTGGGAATAAACACACAAAGAACCAGGCCTGAATTGGCTGGCACTCTTCTGTTAGAGAGCCAGCTGTGACAAAATGTTGTGTCATAATGTTGTTCACTGCTTTGGCAAGACTTGGTACATTACAAGGAAAACATTGCCACACTGTCTCGCCAGTGACCCACATGTTTAGTGTCTTGTGAGAGGAGCGAGCTGTGCAGTATTTAGAACTATCAGAGCAAAGAGATTGTTCAACATTCAATTGCTTCTTAAGTGGAAAACTTTCCATCTCTGGGTTATGAAACACAAGATGAACTTACTTGGGCAAACTTTTTCTCACTGCCCACCCCTGGTCAAATCTCTAATCATATTACCTGAAGAAAATTTTGATTTCAAACATGTATTCACATTTTAAAATTTGCTGTCAGGATTCTACTGAAATGTTATATTCTAAGGTATTGATTCTACTACTTTACAAAAGCCCCAAATGACATTGACTGCTATCCAAATTCTATAAAATTAAACAGTTGAGAGAATGAAGGTAGGGCCTGATATGCTTTCGATTTTATATATCAGGGTTTGCTTTTTAAAAACTTGATGATTAAGTTTATCCATCAATAGCAATGCAACAATGTTGCATTGATTGATGTGTAAATGATAAATGCCATATCATAATGAAAAAAAGTGGAGTTCTCTCTGAAAAGAAAAATGCACTACCAGAAAAAAATAGACTTATACTGATAGGTTGGCAAGGAATGTGGTCAGTTTTGTAATCAGGAAAAAGCTGGCTTCTTGCTCAAGGCCTTTTGCCCTTTTTGGCAAGGAGAAACACTAGCTGTGCCAAAATTCAATGTGGGAGCTGGTCTCCTCTCATCATGTAAGTGGCCTAATATAATTACGGTGACTTGCGGATTTAAAAAGATGCCCTACATAGGGCAATATATCAGGTGGCAATAATTCTCTGAATTACACTTATGCCAATATTCCCCGAGTGGAATAAATATATATCTATCTGATTAATCTACATTGAGTAAGTAGTCATCCTTCAAGGGGACTAGCAAAAGTTTCCCTGTCAGTCATAGAGCAACAGCTTGGTGGGGAAATGCTTAGTGGATCTCAACAGTGCAGAATAAAATGGACAGTTGGGCACTTACATCATTATTTTAAGCCCCAAAACCTTTATAAGGTAAATTAAGTTAAAAGTCCACATGACTGAGGTAATTATAGTTGTATAGAACTAGATTTATTTATATTCAATTTGATTTCTCAATAAAGGAGTTTCTCTTTTCCCCTCAATGCTGGGAAATTTACTTATATTACAGACAGAATGACACAATATTTAAAAGTGTGATTGAATCTGAGACTTTTGGTTGAATTTATGTTAGACCAAAATAAATGATTAAAGTCAAGAACACTTTTCTTCTTGTTAATAAAACAGAATAAAAATTTAAGCCCCATTCTGCCTATCGATGCTCATACTTGACGTCTTAAGATGTGTGTGAGTCTGGAAAGCAAGTTTCAGCCTTATTCCTATTACGTGGCAGTGTCTCACTTAATTTCTGATCGTCACCTCATTCCTGCCCTCAGATTCCAAAGTCTCTTCAACTTTGGAAAAATGGACATGTTTATTAAAATGTTTTTAAGATTATGCCAGATTATAAGAATGATAAAATTGGCGAGGCCCCAAATGACAAGTAAATTCTCCAGGTTAAACAGCGAGGTCAGCGAGCGACAAGGCTGGAAATACAATCTAGGATTTTAGGCCTCTAATTTTCAGGCCAGTCTTCTACTGGCCTTCATCAATTTCTACTCTTAGAAGTGTCTAAATCACCTTTTCATAAAATATGTTAACTCTTTCAAGGAATATCAATGAATAACTATGTTACTTGTTTTTTAATACCTATGGATACTGGGAGCAGGAGGAGGGAATGTTTGAAGAATCTCTCACAGCCCTTATTCCCACATTTGCTCATTTATGATATAGCTTATTTATGTCACATAGTTCTATCTGAAGATCCTAGTTTGTTTCTTAAGCTAGTAGTCTTACCTGGTTCTCAAGTTTTGTACTAGTCTCTTTTACAATTTGGGCAATGCACAGATCAGTGCTTTCTAGCTATCTTTTTTTTTTTTTAATTAAAATTTATTGGGATGACAATGGTTACTAAAATTGCATAGGTTTTAAGTGTACAATTCTGTAATACGTTACCTATATATCACATTATGTGCTCACTACCCAGAGTCAGTTCTCCTTCCATCACCATATATTTGATCCCGTTTACCCTCTTCCAACTATCTTCAAAGGGACTGATTTCTGGACTCTTCACCTACTGTTACTTCTATTCTTTATTTTCCCTCAGATGCCATTCCACTTGTCTACCTACTATGTAGCTAGGCCTTCTAAGCCTCTAATAGTTCTCACACTTTTTTTATTTTTAATAGTTAATTATTCCATAGCACTAGACTCTAATAGCATCTACAGCACTTACCATATTGTGAACCTTTCTCTCCCTAGACTATATTACTTGAAAGCAAAAACTTGTCCTATTCATTGTATTTCATACATTTATCTGTTCAACAAATATTTATTGACAATATATCACAACATATAGGCAGGCCTTGAGCTAGGTGCCGGCTTGATGAGTAAGATGTGTTCTTATCTCGTAGAGTTCAAAAACAGTCAATAAACAAAAATCACAATTTTGATAAACATGGAGCCTGGCATATAGCAGGCTCAATAAAAGTTTAAACTTTTGATGGCACATACAAATCAAGCAATATATAAAGCCATCCCAAGTTACTAAAAAAATACTTATATACTATGGATTGTTTAATCATATATTATGTTAGTGATAATATTTTGTCCTATCACACTATAGCAATATGTCACTGAAGAAATAACTTGCTTACACGGACATTAAAATGAACAAAGATAAACTGAGCCAATTTCATTTGTATCCTATTATGCATCTGTTTTGTCCTTAGATATTGAAAAAACTTATATTTTATTTTATAGTTATCCATCCATTCATTCCTCAAATATTCATCAAACACCTACTGCGTGCCAGGTATTATTCTAGGCATTGGAGATAAATATACTAATAAGCCAAGGTTCTTATCCTCAATGAGTTCACATTTAACTATTTAATCAAAATGATCCAAATAACTTTGAAGGTCAATTAGCATGCATTTATATCAGAAATAATATATTTGCTTAATTAAAGTTGTTACTATCAATGGACAGTATGGATCACAAGAAAATTTATGGGTTTTGACATGCATGTGAATATCTCTATCTTCAAGGCCTTAAGATTCTTCAGTGTCCTACTCTTTATTATATCAAAACCTGATGACTATTATGATAAGATCTACAAAAGAGCATACTGGTGAATTACACTGTAATGTAAGGTCTTGGAGCTTCAAAGAGTGTCAAGATTCTTTGTTGATCAACTGGTTATCAGCATTGTGCATCTGAAAGGTATCTCTATACAGAAGTCTATTGCTTTTCACTCGATGGAGAATTCCCTTAAAGGATAGTCCTTGGTAATTTTACAGAGTGAATAAGTGGTAAAAGACCACCTTCTTTACGCACTACGCACAAAAGCGAACTCAACTTTTTCTATGGAGGCATGTAGGGCTTTGTGTGATGTAGAGGTTAAGAAGAAGTTCATTTCCCCTTGGGCTCTGGAGACACAGAGGTAAGGACGTGGCTGTGGGTACAGTACACACCCTCAGCAGGAGAAAGAATGGGGACAATCAGGGAGGATTATATAATGAGGAGGATGTAAAGCTTATTTAACCATCGCAGTTTATGACAGCTGAAAACAGTGGACAGTTTGGTATTTGAGAAGGCTACTCTTCAATATTTAATCTTCAGTATTACTTTATGGAACCTGTCTTTGGCCAAAAGAATCCGAATATTACTCAGCCAAAAAACTACCAAAATTTCAGTACATTTAGGAGAAGGCAGCTAGACTAATAACAGCTGTGAATGATTCGTAACAAAAAGAGGCCTAAAATCTATAATGAATAAAATCATAGTATTATATCTGTATAAAGTTTTTAAAACATTGTTCAGTGTTTAGAATGATTTACATAAAATATTCCCAAGAAATAGAATATTAAATACTCTTTGTGCTGCAGTACTCTTGAAACCTTGTTTATTTCGGCTGTAGATTAAATTTGGATTTCATTCTCTAGATTGAACTTAGATTTTAAAAACTGCTTTCATTGCTTTCTTTTTCTTTTACGTAAAATAAGCTATGTCAGTATTGGTATTAATACTGGCGTACAATAGTTTGTATAATATTCTTTGCTTTTGCTATAACCTCATCTTAAAAGTTGCATTTCATGTTATAAGTGTTAAGAACACTTATACTAGTTCCTGAGAGGTCAGGAGATGCATGAGAGAACAATATCTAATACCTCTTTGTATCCCTAGAGCCTAGCACAGTGTCCCTAGTTGGCATAAAACATATGTTGATTGTTTCTGTTGGTGACGAGAATGATGAAAGAACAGCTGCTTGCCACATCTGTCTCACATGTATCCTTCAAGGAGTTTCGAGACCTAATGAACTGACAACAGTATCAATTTCCTTCTTGCTCCAACAAGACTTAGATTGCCCGATGTACTTTAAAGGAAGCCAGGTAATTGCTAACAACCAGAATGACTACCTAAGCTCATTCTCCCCCTACCCAGAGCTGCTGCCTTTTCCTAGTGCAATTCAAGCTGGCTCAGAACCTCATCTTCTAGTGCTGGTTGCATCAATCCAGGGTTTCTTCATAGTCACAGGGGATACAACAGGGAATAAATGATGTCCCGATGGGGCACATGCCTTTGAGAAGAACAAATAATCCTGTATCCTACATGTAAATTCCATCACGACCATCACAGCAAGCCGGGTATTCCCAGAGGAAGAGACAAAGGAAGACCGCTGTTGAACACATCTGTCTTTTTCTTTTAAAAGGCAAAAATCCATTCTTCTTTAATCAAAAACTGTAATTTGGTTCAGATTTTCAGAAAGTCACATAATATCTATGTAAGATTCATATTTTAAACTCATATAGCATTTTGATTTAAAGAAAAATAACTCAAGAAAATGATGTTAACTTGTAACCAATAGCGCCAGTAGATGTAGATTTGATATTTAAAAAGGTCTTCCAGATGCTGAGGCAGTGGAGTAAATGCAAAAGCACACTGACATCGGAGCCAGAAAGCCTAGGTTTTCAGTTCCTATCTGGGTTCAGCCACAGATTTGTGTCAACTCTTTGGGTTCACATTTCTCATCTTTAGGATGAGAAGAAGTAAGTTCCTGACTTGCATTTTGTGACATTTCCTGTTTACATCATTAAATCTGTCCTGGGCTATACTACCCCACAGCAGTGTCTGTTGAATGATCTTAACTGGTGGGTGAGTCTTGTTACATGTAATCATTCTGTTGGAAAGCTATAGGAAACAGACACAGGAAAATTGAATACATTTTACCTGAACATATACAGCTAGTTGGTAAAATGAGTGGAATTAGAATACCAAACTCCTGAACTCATATTCAACTGTTCTTTCCACACATTTGTGAGCAGATAAATAGAAAATTTTGTTGACTATCTTTCCACCTATCAAAAATGTTGAACTCTTAGTGTTTATCTAACAGGCCCTTTTTGGTTCTGATGTTGAGATACTTAATAGTATGCCTGTAATTCGTTTATTTAAAGTGTAATGAAAATTCTGAATATTGTATTCTTATGCATGTTCTAATCCTGAGTTACTAGTTCCTTTGCATACCTGACTGCTAATTGGATGACAGTATGAAAGGCACTTTTATCTCAAAAAATAAAGCCTGAGAGTAAATTAAAAGTCTCAAAGAGGAAAACCAACTGAAAAATTCCTCTTTTTCCCCTTTAAAAGTTAATTTGCCTGTAATACCTGAAAAAGAGCCTAACCTGTCTAACCACTTTCTAGGGATCAAGTAAACACTATACTTTGAACCAAAGACATCCCACCTGAACTATGCTAACGTGTCTTTGCATGCAACATCCAAAACTCTCCAGTAATTCGGTTTCTGGCAGAGTAAAATCCCACGGGCTGTATCATCAACTGACCCATATTTACATTGTGGGAAATCCTAAAACTTTAAAACATGTATCTTCTTCATTCTGCAGATTTTATCAATTAATTTTTCAAGATCAGTTATATGGAGATTCCCTAGGTAACATGTTCTATCATTAGTGAACCACACGAGGGATCCACAAGAATCCTAAAGCAAGCTTAGCACCTCAGTTCCATGCAAGTTTAGTTTATGTAAAAGAAGCAATTTACCTGTTTTGTGACTATACTAAAGAAAATACTGAGATCACAGACTTACAAAACTTAATACCAGGGAGATTACCACATGCAATCTCTTAATTTTTCACATAAGCAAAATGGGTTCTAGAGAAATTAAATGATTTGCCCAAGGTATTACCCAGATAATTAGTAGCAGACTTTGAGCTAGACATCAGGTTTCCTTATTCCCAGTTCAAAGCTCCAAACCGTGCTCTATCTCATTAAAATGATGCAATAAAATGTTCAAATAAATTGTTCCAATCAATTATTCTTAATGCCAATAATCATGTTAGAAGTCTCAGCCTGAAAGCATTTGAACACTGATATGACTCACTTAATGTGGATTAATCACCCATGAGAATGCCATAGTTCATCACAGACTTTAGAGACAGTGCTTTCTACAAAGAGAGTACTCAATAACAACTCGGTAATTAATATTTGGTAATGTCTGAACAATCAACTCAAGAATTCATTTTTGCCGACAAATATTCTTTTGCCTCATTCATAGATTCTTCACAAGTCATCGTAGTATTCTGGAGTTATTCTGGTATAAATAGTTGTCTTTTCTATTGACATAGTTCCTTGCTCTTATGAAAATAATAAAATCACTATGTGAAAATTTACCCTGAGTTAATAATACGCTAATAAAAAAGTACCTTAAAGCTGTTCAGTGTTTCTATCCCATTTGAAATTCACAGTGACACTGAGAGGGTATTTAAAGAAAAACAAGAAAATAATAGCAGCTGTTGAATAGGTCTTCAATGTGGAACTTGGTAATGGTTTTGGGCCATAAAGTTAATACTTTATTTCCTATTAAATTTCTAATTGCTATCATGAGTAAGATTTCTACTAACAAGTATGAACTTTTAAAATTGATACTTGTTTTGAAGATGTCGTGCTCTACCTGTATACCATTTCTTCATGAAACATATTTATGTTCATGAAATGTATTTAAGAGCAATAGAGATGTTAGTTGACTGCTCTTTTTATTATTTTATTAATCTAGTTGTCATGTGTAAGAGTTAAATTTTTGATAGGAATTCATAATGTTACAATTTCTTTCATAATGTTATAATTTTGAGAGCCTACTTTATTCCAGGCACTGATTTAATTAAATCATCTTTATTTCTCACAACTACTCTTTTAGATGAGAAAACAGAGGCTTTGGAGATAAAATAACATGTCCAAAGTAAAACCACTTGTAAGCAACAGAGTTTGAATTCAAACACAGGTCTGTTTGACTCTTTATATCCTATTGATTAAAGACAAATAGACAAAGCTTTATAGCCGAAACCATTACCAAATGTTTTTTGAACGATATAAAGTGTTTTCTAGTCTTTGCACCTTCTTTCTTCAAAGGCAACATTTTATTTTCCTTAATGGACAAAATACACTGCTACTTTTCTATATGCAAAAAATTTTTTAAATAACTTTTATTACAGAATGAATCTCTGTTCATTGTTGAAAGTTTAAAAAAATATAGACTGGTAAAAAGATAATTATATTTCTATTACTCAGAGATTATGAATGTTGAACTCTTAGTCTTTATATAACTGGATCTTTTTCTGGGCATGTGTATGATCATAAGAATATACATATACATAAGTATATACATATATACATGCATATGCATAGAGTATTTGGATTTTTTAATAAAAGTGAAACGTGGTAGTGACTGATGGTAATCCACTTTTTAAAAAAAGTCAATAATTTCCATCTTTCCATTTTTGTAAATATTCATTTCAAACAATACCCAGTTCATATTCAAATTTCCCTAGTTGACCCAAAATGTTCTTTGTAGCTGGTTTGTTGAAAACCTGAATCTAACCCAGGATGATGAAATGCATTTGGTTATATGTCCCTTAAGTCTGTTTAAATCTAGCACAGCCATCCTCTCCCATGCCCGCTTCCCTTAATTTTAAGGCCATTGACTAATTGAAGAGAGCAGGCCAGTTGTCACGTAGAATGTCTCACCCTCTGGATTTGTGTGGTTGTTTTCTTGTGGTACCATTTTGCTTGGTTCTCTATCCCTGTTTCCTATAAACTAGATGTTACACCTAAGGGTTTATGGATTAAAGCTAAACATTTTGGACTTGAGTGTAATATAGGTAATGTTCTGTACTTCCTATTCCATCCCTTCAGAGTCATGGCATGTGACGGACCACTAGTGATGCTAAGATTGATCACTAACTTAGAATAATGAGAGTCTGATCTCTCCATTGTAGGGTTACTTTTTCTCCTTGCAATTAGAAAGTAATCTGTGTGATATTACTTTGGCATTATACGGATGTTCAGTTTCACCAATCATTCACCTAAAGATTTTAACACACTTAATAATCTTTTCCTGAATCAATACTTTGAATTTATGAATAAAGTTTTCTAATTCTATCACTCTTTCTACATTTATTAGCTGGCATTTTTCTATGAGGTAGGTCTTTCCTTTGGGAACTAAAGCTTTATGGATACCCTGAAATATAGTTTCTACTGAAAAGGAAAAATAAATGTTTAATTTGTTCTCTGTTGTTAAAAATGTAAATATCTTCAATACCAAACTTTCTTAGCTAGGCATCTGTTTCTTTTGGGCATTGAATGTTCATATCATAAAATACTTACATACCTAGTTTCTCTTTTATTAATTGTTTTTATTGAATTTTATTTAAATTTTACTTTTCTCTGTTATCCCTGGTCCTATGACAGTCACAGCCAGGACACACATCCCTATGTAGTTCTTTAGGTATCTAATCCTTTTTCTTTTTCTTGCATATGCAAAACCGCTGATCAACCCTAATAATATAACTAATGCTTCAGTTTTACCTAACAATTTCTATTAACAGGGACTATCAGTTTTTAGCAAGTGCGTATTCCTAAATTATAGGGGATAAGCAGAATACAAACTTAACTGGTTCTTCCAAAGTTATGTTGTGTGTCAGCATAGCTTTAGGAAAAGAATCTAAGATTCCTGACAGGTTTGTGGACTAATTAAACCACATTCCAACCACCTAATTTCTTTACACTCCAGGGGTGCTTTTCTTCAAATATACTAAGCTCTAGGAAGTAAGATGTTATGTTTTTATACTTACAAACATGAGCTCCATTTTAATAAACTTTTCATTTTAAACACTCAGAAATACCTCATTGAATGTAAAGGAAATAGGGAAGACTAAAACATGAAGACAGACAAGAAATAACTTTTTCAATTCTAAAATATGTGCTCCCCCAATAAAAATAGTCTTAAGTCAGTCTTCCTTCTAACTATGTTTTTATTTATCTATTGCATACAGTCAGATGGATAGTTCAAAATGCCTAAAGTCATTCTGGGCAAGCTGACAAGTATCCTACACATTGAAATGAGAAGTGGGAAGAAGGCCAGATTGCCTAATTGTTACTTGGGAATCTGAGGAGGTGGACAAGCCAAAATCTTTATGGGGATCCAAAGAGTACAACTTCTTCCTTAGGCAGCAGGAGAAAACAATGGGCCAGATTCTCATTCTGTGTAATTTTATAGGATTCCATTGTATCCTCTATTGTTTCTTTCATGTACTGCCTGAAGGGGAAGTGTATTGTTATCTATGGGAGAGCTTCCATAAGAGAGTTACAGAGGATCAGGACATAGCCTCTGGGAGATTAATGAATGATAACGCCATTCAGTCTAGTATGGAACTTTCAAATAAATATTTTGGGAACTGTGTACTTGAAAGACCTAAGCATTAAGGTCAGGAAGTTTTAGTGACCAAGAGTCAATGAGACAAGCAATATCCCAAGTTGATGAAAGGGGCTTTGAAAAGAGCACTTGTCTTATTAGGGAGACCACTTCATGGATGGTGTAGGTGCCTGAAGCTGAAGCTGAATAATAATGAATGTCAGCTATATATGTATGTATAGTCACAGGATGTAGAGTACAGCATAAGGAATAGGGTCAGTGGAATTGTAACAGCTGTATATACAATGTCAGAGGGGTAGTAGTCTGGGGGCGGGGGATATCACTTTGTAAGGGGCATAAATGTCTGACTAGGACATTGTTTTGTACACCTGAAACAAACAAAAAGAGCATTTGGAGGTGAGGGAATAAACGGGGCACTGAGAAAGAGCGTGGTATTCACAGAAATGTGAAGATGAGATTGTCATAGCTGCAGGAAGTCTTAAAGAACATTTAATCTAACCCCCTCTTCACTTACAGATGGGGAAACCAAGGCACAAAGAGTTGCAGTGACTTGCCCGAGACCTTGCCTATGATAATATTGAGTTAATGACAAAGTCAAAGCTAGAATCCATGATATCCTAATTACTGGACCCTCTTTCTGGTTCTACTAAAGCAGTATTTTTTTCAACTGGTCTCTTTAGTATGTGGGAGGGATATCTATAGATATATATTCTTAGAAAGTCCTAGAACAAAAGCTGTATAAAACTTTTTTCCACAACTTTCTTGAGGTATATTTTACGCATCATAAAGTTCATTTCAAGCATACAATTCAATTAATTTTAGTAAATTTACCAAGTTTTGTAAATCAGTTTTAGATTTACAAAACTGATCACCGTAAATCAGTTTTAGAACATTCTCATCACTCAATAACATCTCCCATGCTGATTTACAATCAATCCCAGTTCCCACCCCCAATCCCGGCAACCACTAATCCACATTTCTGTCTTTATAGATTTGCTTTTACTGGACATTTCATATAAGTGGAATTACACAATATATGTAATATATTTTATTATAAATTATTATAAATTTATTATAATTTTATTATAAATAATTATAAATTATTATTTATCATACTATCTTTTAGGTTCATCCATACTATAGCATGTATCAATAGTAAACTTCTTTTTATTGCTGAATAATCTAGGCTAAGCTGTGTATGACTATACCATATTTTGTTTATTATTCAGTTGATGCACATTTAAATTGTTTCCAATTTTTTAAATTAAATTTATTGAGGTGACATTGGTTAATAAAATCATTTAGGTTTGTAGTGTACATACGATTCTATAACACATCATCTATATATTGCCTTGTGTGGTCAGCACTCAAAGTCAAATCTCCTTCCATCAACATATATTTGACCCCCTTTATCCTCTCCTGCCCCTCCCCCCTTACCCTCTGGAAAACACTGAACTGTTGTCTGTGTCTATGAGTTTTTGTTTGTTTGTTTGTCTTGTTCCTTTGTTGCTTTCAGTTTTATATTTCACCTATAAGTGAAATCATATGGTTCTCAACTTTTTCTGTCTGATTTAACTTAGCATGATAATCTCAAGATCCATGGCTCTATGTAGTCGCCAAAGGCAGTATTTCATCTTTCCTTATGGCCGAGTAATGTTCAATTGCATATATGTACCACATGTTCTTTATCCAATTATCTATTGAAGGACACTTCAGTTGTTTCCAATTTTTGATAAAACGTTTTTAATTCTGTATTTTCAAATTTTCTTTCATTTTAATGATATAAAAATTACAAATATTTATTTTTTAGATTATCTGGATATCTGGATGATTTTATAACTGAAAACTTACAGGCAGGTTCAGCACCACAGTTTGTATTTATGATTTCATTGGTGCCCAGTATTACTACTTTATTTGTCCAGGATTAATGATAGGAGGACAAAGGCAGACTTTTAATACGTAAATGTATCATTTGAGTTGGGTGAAAGCCAAATAACACCCAGTAATGCTGTAGGAAACACTGTTTCACAGAAGAGTTCAACAAGAGAAAAGTCAAGAGAGAATTGAATCATATGTGGCATTGAGTAGCACAGGGTGTAGAACCTCAAAAAGCATGTGTCACAGCTGTCATTTCCATTTTGAACTGTTAATTTGAATGTTAAGGGTCTTGTAACTTGTTATTTAATTTGTTTTGATTGTATGTAAGAGATACAAGCATAAAAAGCTTATATAATAGCTAGTTTTGTACATATTTAAATTATATTATAATAAAAATTATGTGAACACTGAGAATCTTAAGAAATTTTTTCCTTAAGGGAAGTCTGTGCTTTACTTAAGTAATAAGATATCGCTATATAAAATAACTGAACCAAACTTTAAAGACTTTCTAATTCTCTCATTTTTTATAAATAAATAGAGGTGACATGCCTTGTGCAAAATTACATAACCAGTTAGTGACAGAGCTGGGTCTAAAACACAGGCTCTTAACTGCCATGGCTACAAAACATTTATTCCAAGTTATATATTGTTAATCTTATTAAGCCTTTGGTCATTTTATAAATGAGACATCCACTGACATTGAGACCTGGAACAGATTCATTCTCTAAATCCTGATTTTCTACCTATGACTGAATAATGATTAGAGTCCAAACCTTTAATTTAGGATCCAAGATCTGGTATTTAAAATTGGCATAAGGAAGAAGGAAAAAATGTTTTAGCTAAATTCAAGAGTCAAGAGGCAGAATGGTATAACTGCAAAAAAGTTGAAGACCAGGTTTCAATCTTCAGTTCTGCCACTAACTCTGTTTATAATCTTAAGCAAGTCACAATGGCTCTGGTCTTAATTTCCCATATTTAAAGAGGAGATAAGGAAAGGAGAATAGATAAGATGATTTATAACATCTTCTTTTGGCATGTCCATTCAATGAATTTTAAGTGTTAAGGGCTCATCTATTATAAACGCTTGTCCCTAATCACAGTCATGTCTAACCTCCGAATTGATTAAGAATATTATTGCTATAATCTGCCTGCACACCCACCCACTCACCCATTTTATTGTTCACTATTTCCTAACATGTAGGAACTTAAGATCTATTCAAAAGGATATATCTACTCACTCCTTTGTACCTGTGGTATGTAGAAGGTGCTCAATAAATGTTGAGTGGATGCATTAACATGTGAATGAATGTGTGTTTTCCTATTTTCTGCCATCCATCAGGACTTGTTTCTGGCTTCCTGATCTTATTTATGCTATAACACGTAATATGTTTTTCTTGATTCGTGCAAAGTAAATGGTCTTTGAATGTCAATTCATTAGTTCTTACCCCTAATAGTTCATTGTACAGAGTCAATGCCACGTATTTTACACCTAAATTGTTTCTTATATGTTTGTTTAATTTCTCCAGATATATTAAATCCTATGAAAACATAAGAGGGTATGCCTTTTATTTCATTTATTCTTCTTACTACAGTATCAGGTATTCAAGACTTGATTGATTGTTAATTCCAAACAGATGGTATAGTATCTTTTCGAAGGCCTTCAGGAAAGTACCCTACCCTAAACTTAAATGTCCACAAGAAGCTCAGCCCCCTTGTTTTACTTTCAGAAGAGGTTCCAAGAAAGATGATTATCATTCTTTGAATAATGCCCCTATAAACTCTTAAAGAACATTATTCAAATACAATATTCCTCTTCCTTACTTTCTTTTCCCATTTGAAGAATTGGTTTCTCATAATTAGTTCTTTAGACTTGATTTTGTTTTTGGTACTTGAAAGTTCTCATATAATTACTTCCTTAAGTTATACATAGCAAGAGTCTTGGACTGTGAAGGAACATAGGGTTCTAATAAAGGTTCTACTACTTGCCAATGTCTTTGGGTGGCTCACGGAGCATTTCTGGGCTTCCATTTCCCCATATGTAAAATGGGATGTAATATCTGCCCTGCTGTACAGGGCTATTATTAGGATTAAATATGTTTCTATATGAAAGAACTTTACACATTTTAAAGCTCTGTGCAAATGTACCATATTATTTTCCTATTGCTACCAGAACACTAAAACCATTTTCCTTAAGGTTATAATGCAAGAGCTTCATTGAATAAACATTGAAAAATATATATGTGTAAGCAAGTTGAAAGGAAATATGCTAGATAGTGCTAACATTAGTCATTTCTGGGTGATGGGATTATGAGTGATTATTTTTTGCTTTAGATTTTCCTGCATCTTTTTCAATACTAGCTATTACTCTTAGAATTTAAAAAGTTACTTTAAATAAAATAAAGACACTGCAAAACTTGAGTATTAAAAAGTTAGCCATCAAATATGGAGGATTCTTTAAAAGAGATATCAAGCCAGCCTTCTACAGTTGATAACATTAAATTGCTGAGTAGATTATTAAGGTAAATGGAAGAGATGTTTATAGCTTTTCAAAGAAAAGGAAAGTTATCAAGAATAATGGTGTTTCCATTTTTCTAAAGAACTATTATCTCCCATCTTTTTTTTTTTCTCTCTCTTAAGTGTTTCTACGAGATATCAGCATCACTAGTCCTTAAAGAGCATCAAGAGGTGAAAGACTCACACAATGGAAAACCTCAGACAGGAAGCTTAACGTTAGTATCGCATAAAAGAGACCACAAACTTCTGACCTGGTTACTGTCCCCCGCCTCTCCCCACTCCCCAAGAGCAACGAGCATTAATCTGGTGGATCTTGTGATGTTCAGGATGTATTCACAGACCAATTTCCAGCTCAGCTTGTATATATTTACTGAGAATTCTGATCAGTAGCCTTTTGGTTCCAGCACTGCCTCCTCCTGAATACCATTTTCCCTTTATTAATGTTCTCATCATTCTCACTTCTTACCCCTCCTGATCAGTGTCTCTGAGGGATTAAACAAGATGACCGTATACGTCCTACTCAAAGTAGGACACTTTTAGGAATGAAAGACGAAAATATTAAAAATTATGCTTTGACAACAGGCATAAACTGAGACTGTCACAGGTAACAGGGACATATAATCACTTTAAAATTAAGCAAAATGAGATTTAAGAGAGGAGAGGAATGATGTCTTGGTCCTGGCAACTAGAAACTAGGTCAATGCTGCCATAGATTTTTTTTTCTTTTTCATTTTGCCTTCCATTTCTAATGGTTGTTAGCTCAGGAATGTAGGAATCATATTAACACTTTTGTTGGACATCCATAATTAAATGAAATGAAGCAAATTTTCCTTTTTTTTTTTTTAATGGTAAAGGTTCACACAGGGCAGTTGTTTTGCAAAGGAGGGTGGGAATTGCAACGGTTTTGCCCTAGGCTGTCTTGCATTAAGAATTATTGCATCTGGCCACTTTTCAAGCAACCAGATGTGAAGTAAGCAATGCCCATTTGGATTACAAATCTCATTTTAATATCTTTCAACATAAATAACAATAACAATAGTCAATATCTTTACTTCAAGGCTTCCAAAAAGTGAGAGACATTAGCCACATAGAAACCACATTGCAGAAAGGCTAGAGAAAACAATGATCCTATTAAAGGTATTTTTAAAAATAATCTAAAAAGCTATTTCAGTGAAGGGAGTCAAATAAAGCTTGGTCTGATAGTTACAATGAACCAAAGAGCCAAAAGTACCAAACACCAGAATAATTCAATTCAGTAAATTCTTACCACTTGAAAGTCTTAATCATATGACTTAGCTGTTGAAATGATTGTTTTGGGGTTTTATTACTAAGACTGCCAAGGTTCCCTAAACACGACTAGGCAATAAGGGCTTTGATAGTACCAGTTCTAACATATGCTTTGGAGAGTATACAGAGCTTTCATCTAGATTAAAATACACCTCAACATCAGATTCCTAACAACGAACCCTTTATAGCAACCTGAAACTACAAATGAGTGGATTAAGCCACCTTGAAAGACAAGAAACAATAATTTCTCTTACTCCCACTTTTGTGGTATGATGGACCCATCAAACCGATGGACCTGTGACCCATCAGAACAGGTGTCTGATGACAGTTCACACCATGTACGTCCACAGCCATAAATAAGACTAAGATTCGGGAATACACAAAATGAAGGAGAAAAAAAATTAGAAACAAACTTAGAGGGAATAAAT
Source organism: Rhinolophus sinicus (assembly GCF_036562045.2). Classification (NCBI taxonomy): domain Eukaryota; kingdom Metazoa; phylum Chordata; class Mammalia; order Chiroptera; family Rhinolophidae; genus Rhinolophus; species Rhinolophus sinicus. The sequence continues at coordinate 41,369,505 of NC_133759.1, forward strand.
ACGTTACACTATAAAGAGCAATATGGTAGGATGATAGAGATGAAAGCAGAGCAAGTGAACAGCTGAAGTAAATGTGGGGACATGAAGGATCTATTAAAAGAATCCAGAATAGGGTGACTTTCACCACAAAATATAAAATACACAGTAATAGTGTTTAGTCTTTTAAAAAGTATACAATGCATTTTTACGTATATTATTTATTTAGTCTTGAGAGGTTGGAATTCTTTCCATTTTATTGAAATCTGAGGCTCAGGGAAACTGTACAACATGGCCAAGAGCATTTGAACAGGATGTAAAATCTGAACTTAAAAATTTAACAGAAATCAACAAACATATGATGAAAGAAAGCCGTCAAAAAACTTTTCTGTTTATAAGGCACTGTGGGAAATACAGAGCAGTGTCAGCCTGCCCTTAAGGAATTTATATCTTGTTGGAAAACAAGCTGCAAAGAGGTGAAAAGTAATGATTCATGATTTGAATAGGAATTCCAGCCAATGACAGAAGAGATGTCACAAGGTAGCATTTGGTTAGTTGCCAAATAAATGAAAAATGACTAAGTTTCACAGAGAACTCTGAAGAGCATGTCAAAATGGGATGATTCATGGAAATGCTCCATGTAAGAAATGGGATTTCAGCAGGAGTTTCTATAGTGAGCAATACGTAGAGACTACCAGAGCATGGCCTCCTGAAAGACAGTGACCATGCATCTATGTCACTTTCTTATCTATGTCACAGAACCTCAGTAACTATTATTGTCAGAATAAAGACCATTGTCTGGCTAACTGATGAACTGATTAACGATTGAATGAATGCACACATGGAGAGGAAGAATAGCACATTGGAGGGAAGGGAAAGGAGCAAAAGTATGCCTGGGGGACAGTGAGGGCAAACAAATTATCTGCTTTACAGTAGCCTAGTAGGTGATTTAGCCAAGGTTATATAGTTAGAGGACACAGCAGGAGCTAGAATATAGGTCTCCTGACTTCCAGTGAGGAATAGAGGTTTAAATGGAAAGAACATTGGCCTTATATTTAGATCAACTCAAGCTAGAATCCCAGCATCACCACATACCAGCAGTATATTGACTTCTGATTGTCTTAAATCCAACCTGAAATAATGTGGAGCCTCCTCCCATTCCTTTTCTCCGTTTAAATCAGTATTTTTAATGCTTTTTCCCACCTCAGAGCCTCCATGCGTTATTTCCTCTGTAGCATCGTTCACCTCACAGCTCCCTTCAGCTAACTCCTATTCTCTCTTTGAGGGTCAGCAAAAAAAATCACTTCCCCAAACCCTCAGAGGAGGTTAAATCACCCTATCATGGCTTCTCATTCTCTGCAACTTATATTACTCTTTTCCTCCTTCACAGCACTCATTTTATTTATATTTTTTTAAAAAAACAAACAAACTGTTTTTAGATTTATTTATTTATTTTTAAGATTTTCATGAAAATATAGCTAAAGTACAATATTATATTAGTTTCAGGTGTACATCATAGTTATTCAACAGGACCCACCTGGCACTATGCAGCGTCATTACCACATTATTGATTACATTCCCTGTATTACAGAAGTGATCACCATGATAAGCCCAGCAACCACCTGACACCGTTCCACGCTGTCACAATGTGACTGACTATATTTCCATGTGGTACATTACATCCCCATCACAGCACTCATTTCAGTTAGTCGTACTTGTTCATTTTCTGCTTTCTCCACTACATTATAAACTCCATGAAGACATGACCCCTGCAGAATGCCCACACTAGCACGAAGGACACTGACTAAAGCCTTGGAAGACTTGAGTTTTAGTTTTGGTTGGTTTTGTGAATTTTCTGTGTTGTTCTGGGAAGCTACTTAACTTCTCTAGGTCTCCTTTGTAAAAGGAGAGGAGTTGGATTTGACCAGAGTGTCTTCCAGTTCCCTTTAAAAGCATATGAGTCCCTTTAAAAGGAAGACAAAAATCCTGCAGACCTGCCAACGTTGTGTCTTTACACTCCCCAGAGGTTCTGTAACCCCAGGTTGAGAAAACTGATATAAGAAGCCATTAAAATGTCCTTGAATTGTGACATTTTGGCTTTATAATCACCTTTTAGATTACATTGATATAAAAACACATGATTTTTCAATTTTAAACTCTCAGACCTTAAGAATATATTTGTGGATCCCTAAGAATCTGTGGATCCCACTTTGAGAAAGAGATGGTCTCTTCCAGGTCTAAAATTTCATCATTCTAAGAAAATGAATGTTTATTTTCCAGAGTACTTTGTAATGAATCATACCTTGCACCTGGGCTCGTTAAACTGCGATTTGGGAGAGAACGCAAGGAATTCCACAGCATCAAGGCATCCAGAAAAATTCTTTCATTTGAAGACAGACAGATTCTCAGGTATTGATTTTGGCAACAGGATGAAAAGCATTTGACCTTAAGTCAATGTATGTGGCAATGAAAGGCTGATAGAAAGCATTTCCCTGGGCTCAAATGAAGTTATCTTTTTTGTTATATAGAGAAGTATGTGAGAACGTGAATTAAGAGTGAGTGAAGAACAATAAAAAGGCAAAAGGCCAACAGCCAACTTAAAAAATGGGCAAAAGACTTGAATAAGCATTTCTCCAAGGACATATACGATGTCCGACAAGCATGTGAAAAGATGCTCAACATCATTAGTCATCAGAGAAATGCAAATCAAAACCACAATGAGATACCACTTCCCACCTACTAGGATGGCTATACTATGATCCCACTTATATGAAATAAACGGAATAGGCAGATTCATAGAGACAGAAAGCAGACTAGAGCTAGCCACGGGGGTGGGGGGCAGAGGTGGGTGATGGGGAGTTGTTTAACGGGCAGAGTTTCTGTTTGGGGTAACGACAAAGTTTTGGATATAGATAGGGCTGATGGTTGCATAACACTATGAATAAAACTAATGTCACAGAATTGTACGCTTAAAAATGGTTAAAATGTCAAATTTTCTATTACATATATTTTGCCACAATGGAAAAAAAAAAACAGTGAAAGAAGATAGGCAGCTTGTTATTTACCAGTTGGACATCTAAACCTAATAGAGATATAAAATACACAATAATTGCTTTAGTAGGCAAACTAGCTCCACAATCAGGGACTTCAAGAATTCGCAGTAATACATGTAATAAGTGTATGACTAATCACCAACTACCTGTTTATTTTGGAATTATGGAGGTCCCCATAACTGGTTTACACCTACCAAGCCGTACAAACTCTAATTCTATGGTTCAAGTTAATTATTAATCATCCTTAGTAATGAATGTTAAAGGCCTCAAGGATAACTGAAAAACAAATCTAAATATTCTCGTTTCTTATTATCCTTTTTATCTCCTTCTAGTGGAGGTGATAAGTGATTAAATGATTATCAGAATCCTGGAGAGAAAAGTTAGAGCACGACTGTTCTACACAGTAGGTTCTAAGAGTGGAACTTAATACTATTTCTTGCAGCTTTTACCTTACAGTACACAGGCTTTGCAAATAAAAATAGAGCTTGCCAGCACCATTTAGATACTATTTTTAATTGTTTAAGTTGTTTACTTTGTTTTTCAACTTGATGAGTGGTTCTAATGGACGCAAGTGGCATTTCTGGCTGAAAATCCTTGGAATTTTAACACCTCTTCTGTGACATGAATATATGTTTCAAAGGACTTTCCCAAATATAACTCAACTGTACTGTGGAACAAGTATCACTCTTCCTACCTCTTCAGACTTTGGGTCTGAGCCCTTTCTCAACAGGGCCAAAAAAGCATCCATGCCAGCTGTCACCTTACATTCTCTGCTGTGGTCTTCATTTGCTTTTGATTTGGGCTCCTGACTCTCTTTAAAAAAACTTGCCAAGTAAGTCAAAAGAGACAGTGTCCTTAGTTTTTCTCAGGCTGCGTGGAATGAAACCTCTGACTGGAGAAAGGTGACATCTATTCCTAATAAACATTTTGTTCTTCAGGCTTCGCTTTCATGGACTTCTTACTGAATGCCCAGAGGCCAGGCTCTCAAGTTATCTGAATATAAACAAAATGCTTGTTTCCTGAGACCTCATCTGCCAAGATTCCACTCAGACTGCTGATTTATAGGTGGTTCTAACTTTCTAAGTGCGGAAGATTGTAACAGCGGTGACACTGCCTGTGGTCAAGCTAAAATAAAATCAATAGTAGTTCAAAAAGGAAGAAGCGAATTGGATTAAAACACCCAGTTTCCTTCTCTTTTACCACTTGATTCTTTTTCACCCTACCTCTCAGATTTTAAATGAGAATATAACTTGTATGTATATCATAGTAAATTGGTCAGTCTCTTAAAATAATTCTGTGACAGTGCATATTTTGAAAAAATAGACAAATACTTAAAATTGAATGAACTTTTAAGGGAAAAAAAAAATCAAGCACCCTCTTCCTTCAAGTCCATATTTTCACAGGATGGCTAATTCCATAAACTATGCTACTATTTTGACTGAAAACCCAGAATAAATGTGCAGCTTCCACTGAATATTCATTCAGCTTTTGGATACTTGGTTCTCCAGCCCAATATTTTACTTTCTACCTAAGAATCAAACAGCACTTAACTAAAACCTGCATTTCTTTGTATCTCTTGTAAACAAATATTCTACCTTAGGGAAAGGGAAGACCAACGACAATCTGTAAGATTGAAGCTTGGTAACGAAATGAGAAACAAAGACATCTTCTACGACCAGATCACTGAAGACCAGATCACTGAAGATAAAGTCAGCTGACAATGAAATGTCAACTCTGGCTGTATTTCCTCATCAGAAAGATGAGAAGAATCAGTACCTCCCAAAATAGAACTAAGCAAAATGGATTATATTCTGGAAATTGGTATAAAGTATATAAAAAACATGTAGTTGGGAAAATATTCCTGCAGTTAATTTTCTCATTTAAGAACATTAACCAGAGATGTATCTGTTGATTTTGTAACAGCTGTAACTTTTCCACTGTACAAAGCATTCAAGTTACAAATTGGCTTGCTGTTTGAGCGGTCTGGAAAAAGCATGTTCTATATGACTGGACTGCTGTAAATTTAAGTCCATTTCCTCTAGTTCTCAGCTCATTTTGGCAGAATACTGCTAACTAACAGTGTAATAAACTATATTGTCACCCTGCAGGGTTTTTATAACTCCATCTACCATATTTGGGGGTGAGGGGGAGGTAGCAAGAACCCATAAGGAAGTACATGGTATTATGTGACATTTTGTAACCTTTAGCTAGCCCAGGGACAACTGAAATCATGTGTTTAAGATAGGAAGTGTTACTAAATTTGGGATGACTTCTTGTGGCTTTATTTTTTTTTTTCTTACACCAGCATCACTCAATTTGTTCACAAATAGATTTCTGGATTTTTTTCTAAATCATTTTTCCTCCATAATGTAAGACACAATTCCTTTTTGTAAAGGAGATATTCTTGGTAACATTTAAACCAACAAAAGAAGGGAAGCTAGAATACTAATTAACTTTTAAGTTACTACAAAAGATTTGTAGTAACAGGATTTTAAAAAAATCATAAGATTTCCGTTAAGTGTCAATCAATTTCACAAATTTAGTTCCTTTTTTTTTTTTTACCAAAAAATTACCATTGTAACTAAATAAAACACAATTACTACAAAACAAGGCAGTACATGAAAAATGACTAATTTAACAAAATTAACATGTCCCTGAATTGTCATGGAAGAGAATGAGAAGAGAGATTAAAGAGGAGAAAAAGAATGGGAAGAATACTATACAAAGCCTCTTTATTGGTGACATTCTATTTTGCAATTCAACTTTCATTCATTTACTATTTATTGAGTAGTTACTGTGAATCTGGCATTATGCTCCACGCTGAGAACACATAAGAGCATAGGACTCAGTCCTTGCCTTCAAGAGAGTTTACAGTTAGCAATACATTTAGACATTTTAATAATTTTTAATAAGGGGGAAATAGGGTACATCCAGAAACTCTGACTTGTGGACTTAAATTCTAAAAATTTCCTTTGTATCTCTGATTTTAGTGATTCCTTCAAGTTCCTTTGATATATAAAGATATATGATTGCCATATCTGTGCACGCTTAGAAAATTAAGTATTGGAAGGGTCCTTAAAGATCAATTTGTCTAACCTAACCTAATTTGTCTAATGTACAGGAAAACTGAGACTGGAAGAAGGAAAGTGACTTGATTAAGGTCATTTACCTGCCATGTCTTTATTTCTATGAGCTTTCTTCCAAGTAAGATATCTTTGGAGGTATCATTACAACTAATGCTTTCATAAATCTATGCTTGTCTGACACCTTACTCATTTACTCATTTAAATCTCCACTGGGACAATCATCACATTAATTTCATCACCATTCTTCCAAACTTAGGGGAAGCAGTTTTTCCTTAGAGGGTCTGTCTCTTTTTAATGTTGATCTGAGACCTCACCCCCATATTTCCTCCTTCTCCATTGATTTGCACTCTTCCCAGTTGACTCAACTATTCTAGTCACGGCCAAAATTCTCTGTCTAAAATCAACATCATTCCTCCATTAACAAAAGATGGAAAACTACCTATTACCTTTTAAGCTCCTTGATATATGTGTATCCATTTCTACCATTATATTTAAGCTATAATCTCAAACAATTATCTCCTCCTTGTAACTGTTAATGGCCTTACTCCTTTTTTTATTCTTCTTGACTTTTCATTGTCATTTTATAATTTTTCAGTAACACACACACACACACCCCCATACACATGAAATATTATTCAGCCATGAGAAAAAGGGACACCCTGCTACTTGGGACAACATGGATGGACCTTGAGCATATTATGCTAAGTGAGATAAGTCGAACAGAGAAAGTCAAGTACTTTATGGTCTCACTTACATGTGGAATCTAAGAAAGCCAAACTTGTAAAAAAAAAAAAAAAAAAAAAAGAGAGAGTATGTAAAATGGTGGTTATCAGTGGGTGGGGGAATAGGACAGATGTCATTTAAGGGTATAAACTTGAAATGGATAGTAAATAAGCTCCAGAGAGATGCACAGTATAGTATATACAGACAACAATATTGTATTATAATCATTAAACTTGCTAAGAGACTAGAACTTAATTATTCCAACCACTAAAAGAAACAATTAACAAAATGAAAAGGCAACCTACAGAATGGGAGAAAATTCTTTCCAATCATGTTAGATAAGAAATTAATATACAATATATAAAGGACTCACACAACTCAATAATAACAACAAAAAACAAACAATTCATTTCAAAAAATGGGCAGAGGAACTAAATAGACATTTTCCCCAAAGAAGACATCCAAATGGCCAACAAGTACATGAAAAGTAGCTCAACATCACTAATCATCAGGGAAATGCAAATAAAAACCACAATGAGATGTTACCTGTTAGAATGCCTGTCATCAAGAACACAAGAGGGGCGGCCGGATAGCTCAGTTGGTTAGAGTGCAAGCTCTGAATGACAGGGTTGCTGGTTCAATTCCCACATGGGCCAGTGAGCTGCACCCTCCACAGAGCTGCCGCTGAGCTTCCAGAGGGCCGGCTAGATGGCTGTTTGTTAGAGCGTGAGATCGCAACAAAAAGGTTGCCGGTTCAATTCCCACATGGGATGGTGGGCTGCGCCCCCTGCAACTAAAGATTGAAAACGGCGACTGGACTTGGAGCTGAGCTGCACCCTCCACAACTGAGATTGAAGGACAACGACTTGGAGCTGATGGGCCCTGGAGAAACACACTGTTCCCTAATATTCCCCAATAAAATTAAAAAAAAAAAAAAAGGAACACAAGAGATAACAAGTGTGGGCGAGGATTTGGGAAAAACAGAACACTTGTGCACCGTTGGTGGGAATGTAAAGTCACTCTGGAATACAATATGGAGGTTCCTCAAAGTATTAAAAATAGATTTATCTTCCTCTTTTAAACTTTACCTATGTGTTGTTTCTTAAGACCTCAGCTTTCAATACATTCTTCACTCTATGCTAATGACACTCTAATCCACGTCTAGTTCTGACCTCTGAAACAAAGTTTGGTCCCATATCTTCACAGTTCTCTAGGATATTTCTACTGAGAGATTCCATCTTCACTTCCATTCAACAAGTCTAAAATCAAACGCATCTTTCTTCTCCCCAAACGGTCTCTCTTCTATATTTCATTTAATACCTCTATCACATCATATATCAACCAAAAATTCATTTTTGATTCTTCTTTTTCTTTCACTTTTTTTAGCTTTCATTCAGTCACCAAATCTTGTTATCAAAATATCTTTCACTTGTCCCTTCTGAACAGAGCTGCATTTGTCATACCATTTCCCTATCCCCAAATCTTTAAGTTGCCCAATGCCTTCTAGACAAAGTCCAAGTTCCTCACTCTCGCCTTCGTATCCAAATTTAGCCCATATCCTTTCCCTATGTGAACTTCCCACTGATTCTAGAGTATGACATGCCCACTGATATCTTCAAATTCTTTCCCCGGGATGCTCCTTATATTTAAAATTTCCATCGTCTTCCTTTGCATGCCTCCATATCCTTACTTTCAGGGTTCAGGGGGCAACCACCCATGAAACAACTATTGATGATTCCAGCTCTGCATGTGTGTCTTCTTCTGTGCACTTTTCTGACATGTTTTTTCCTCAATCACCCATTGCCCAGCTCTAGTATTTAATTATTTCAAGTGGTACGTGTAAGTATTGTCTTTGACACAAGACTGTGAGCAAGAATAACTCATAATTCTATTTTGTCCAGAACACTGCTGGATCTATAAAGGTAGTTCAATGAATACTTGTTTAATAAGTAACATACAAATAGGAGCCAAAAAAATCTCAGTACAAATGCTATTCTAGCCTTCGCCTTCTGTGTTTCTTATTAGGTGGCAATATATTATTGTGGGGTCTGAAACTGAAATCACTAAGTGCAGAAATAGCTAATGAATTTCGATAAATGTCTTGCTACAGATTGAATCCCAACAGGAAGCCACTCAGGTACGGTCCTATAAATCCTTAAATTACCAAAAACACATTATCACCATTAAGAAAATAAATAGCAATAGGTCCAAAAGGCAAAAACCACATTCACTCTGCTTTAATTGGTAATAAGAAAGTAGAGTCTAAGGAATAAAGATGTACATTTCTCTAAAGCAATAAACAAACAAACAAACAAACAAATAAATAAACAAACAAACAAACATTCGAGACACATTTCCAACAACATCTTCAAAAATAGATTAGTATGTGCTAGGAAAAGATCTATCCTGATGGCAAAATGTGAATACCTGGGTACTCAGAATGACAGAACAGCTTTAGCGCAGTGAGTGGACCACTGTTAGGGTGTCTCGGTGAATTTTAGCTTGCATGGGAGACAGTAAGTTACTTGTCCTCTGTCTATTCTGACGTTTTCATTTGGGTAAAATTAAAGGCAATGATTATAGTAATCCCTTAAAGATACATGATGCTGTAACATTTTTCTAAGCCCTTATATATTTGATCTTAGTTGACCTCCACAATAAACATCTTAAGATAAGGAAATCGAGGTCCAGAGTTTTTAAAAGACTGCCAATTAACAGAAGAGGACAGACTACAACCCAGGTGTCCTGACTCCCAAAGCAGCAGCTTTCTCTGGAATTACATAGCACTCTTCCAAAGTACAATTGGAGGTCGGTGTTGGTGAAACAGTGAGTATTAAACATCTCTGTAGTAATAGGAAAGTCATTTTCACTGTTCATATGTAATTATTACAACACTTCCTGAGTAATACTCCTTATATTTCCAGTGAGAGTAACAAAAACTATTTTGTGGTGTATTAGTCATACAAGAGTTCTCTGGATTTTTCAAACTAGATTGCTAAAAAAATCAGGTCTTGTCAATTGTATTTACACGTCAGTGGTTACTTCTGTACACAAAAGTGCTCTCAATTTTACGACACTATCTGGAAGAAATTCAATAACACATTGTTAATACTCTACTCCTACAAAATAATTTTAAAGCTCCATGGGAATTTAGATTTGTACAAGTTATTAGGATGTGACCTTTCCCTTAGATTTCTTATTTTAGGATTGACTTAACATGGTATTTCCCCAGTGGGAGCTGCTGTACTTCCTTCACAGATAAGAAAAATAGCAATCACAAATTATAGTGAGTAAACTTAGGGAAACATATATTTGTATGATGTTGATGAAACTGAAATCATAAAAGGAGACCATACTACGTATTCCTTGGGTTTGAGAGGAAAGCCATGTGGCTTGCTAACAAAAGAAAACAAAGTTATGCCATTATGGTATTTCCCTGAAATTTATTCCTAATTGTTTCTTGTCCCAGCTACCAAGTCTTATGACTTTTAAAGATTATTAAAGATGTTTACGTCACTAAATTTCCTATGTCCTGTCTACTGGGAGTATAAAAGGTTAAAAATATCAAACTTTTAGTAATTTAGATGATTTCAGATCACAGGATCTGGTCTGAAGGACAAGGAGCTCGTGAATGTAAAAAAAAAGAGCCAGAAAAACGTGAACGAGATCACAGTTGCTTCACGTTATGTTCCATGGAATAACAGTGGCGTCCAATTACTCATCTCTTACTACGTGACACTGTGTAGAATGTATGCACATTATTTGTAACATATGAGTTATTGGAAACATCCAAAGAATCAAGTATGCTGTAGCTAGGACTATAGAGCATATCGTTGGCAATTTTTAAAAAAGGCAAACAACATTGTGGCAGAGGAGCTAATGAAGACATGTACATTTTTCCTAATTAGTTTAGCTAGGTGCCCAAATCAATAACTTTACATAGTGTTAGTTAATAAAAAAATTAAAATTAAGAAATTATGAAAAGATTATTTTTTTTTGTTATAAGAATTAAAGTGTGGGCTAGAAATGAAAATTAAGTAATCATCAAAAGTAATTTTGGTATCCTCTCTTATCAGACATTCTTGTACATTAGGTTTTATTACAATTACTACTTGAGAACACTGCTTTATTTAAGTTATTACTCAAGGATCTCGAATAATTAAGCCCCTCCCCCTACCATGCACTTTAACAAACTGTTAATTCATAGTCTCTGTATCACAGAAGCTTTTCTTTCAGGCTTAGTATTTAGGAATTAACCCTCTACATTTTACAGAAGCGACAGAATTTTTCAGTAAAGATAGTACCCATTGTGATGGACTCATCATTTTTCCAGAAAATATTATATAGTATAGACACAGCTAGGTTTTAAAACATTTTTGAATTGAAAGAGAATTTATAATTCATTTATCACAATCCTTTAATTTTATAGACATTCAGGGTCAGGACTAGCAATGTATTTAGTTTATCAAATACTACACAAACATATAAAAATGTGTGTATATGTATTAAGAATTGGAAGGCAACTTATACAAATTAAAATAGTTTGAATAAGGATGTTAAGATTATAATTTTTTCTTTAAAATGATCTTTATTGCTATTACATTGCTTATTTGATATTAAAAAATGTAATACCCTGTACTGTAGTTAAAAGCTATAGTCTCTATTTCATTTCATTAACTGTAACTTAACCCCCAATGAAAGATTAGAATAAAAAGAAAAGACAATCATCCATAATCTTTTCCTAATTATTGTAATACATTTTAACCATATAATTTTGTATCTTAAATTTTTTCTTATCATTGTATCTTTATTCTAAAATTAATATTCCCCTCAAATATCTAAAACATTTAATTTTTTTAAAAAACCTGGTTTGTATCCATCTCTCGGGAAGTCCTATTTGTTAAACCTGCACGATCAAAAGCAGTCATTCCTTTCTAGTAACAACCAGCAGCATGTGGACTTAAAAGGCCAGGAGGCACCCGCAGCTCAGTCTTTAAATTTTATTTAAATTTAGAACAGCCTTAGGAAATAATCTGCAAATGCTTTGCAATTAATTAAGTAGGGTTTTTTCCCTAACCAAAAAAACACCAAAAACCCCATATTATTCTGATACCTAAACAATTGGTGAAACCCCTCACTCTCTACCCACATTCCACTATAACGCACACAAAGCCAAAGCTAAAAGATAATAGATTTAAAATAATAGAAATCAGTTAAACGTATGCTTTGGAAATAAGTTTTTGCTCATTTTGCTACTACTACATCCTCAGACAACATCAAATGTCATAAAAATAATGCAATATAGTTGCTCAAATCCTTCATAGAACATAGAAACTTCTCTTTCACCAATTTAGATGACAAACATGATTTTTAAAAAGTGAAATATGCACATGAAGATATCCACTTACGTAATGGTGTAAGAATACACAGTAATTCTACAACAATAAAAAAAAACTAGAAACCACCTAAAAATTGGCTTAGTAAATTATGGGATATCACTAAGATGGACTATTTTGTTGCCATCACTAGAGAGCTGAAAGTCCGGTAGATACAAAGAAAGATTTATATGATCTAACAGTGAAAGAAGCAAAAATGCTACATATACCATAACTGTTAGTAAGTAGAAAACATATACAGGCTGACAAGAACTGGAAGAAACTATGCAGAAGTAAGACTAGTAGTTTATATGTGATTAATTGTGGTCTTTTTGAAAAAATATTTTCATAGCCTTTCGGTAATAAACACGTCTTAAAACATTTTAATGTAAAATGAAACAAAACCATTGGCCAAAATTCAGAAGCAAACGTTATGTGCCCTAGTTTCTAATCTTATTTGTAAAAGTACCACCTACCCACCTTTCACATTATCTGTGTTCCAATCCTGAAGCCCTGCGTGCATATGTAGCAGTATAGCTAGCTAAGAGTTTATGTACAGAGGGCAGGACTGAACTTTGCATGAGAGCACATACAGAAAATGATAAAGATCATTGTGTCCTATTAGTAATTTACAGAATTGTGATTTGCTCCACCCAGTACACCTATAATTGAATTCCTCAGCCATAAAATCATTGGGACCAAACAAGTTCAGATATCTTTTATCTAAACCTTTTTTTTCCCTCCCTTACCATCAGTTAACATATTTCTTATGGGGCTTTTCTTCTTTTTATAGATTCATTTGTCTTAGTTATAAATTAACCCCACAAACAACTCTCCCAACCACCCCAGCTCTACTGTTTCCTGTGTACCAGGTTTCTTTTTACTAGCACAATTTATGATTTAGAGGCCAGTTAAACTGCCAGTTTGTAAAAGATGTCCAGGGGAATCTTTAGATTAAAAAAAAAAAAAAAAGATTCTGAAGGATGAAGACCCACAGGCAGAGATTCTCCTTTTAGCTGGCACCCTAGCAAAGAAGTGAAATGTAACTCCTGAAGACTTCTGTTATTTTCTTTTTTACTTTGAAAAAATGTGGTAAAATATACATAACGTAAAAATTTACCATTTTAACCATTTTTAAATGTATAATTCTGTGGTATGAAGTACTTTCACAATGTTGTGTGACCATCACCACCATCCATTTCCAAAACTTTTTCATCTTCCCAAACTCATTCAACACGAACACCTCATTCCCCCTCCCCCAGCCCCTTGAACCACCATTCTACTTTTTGTCTCTATGAATTTGACTGCTCTAGGTACAACTTCTGCTATTTCTTGTTTCACTTAAAGTCTGTGAACTAGTGTAATTTACTAAATTGGTTGAACACACAATCGAGTTGCCGGCAAAACAAAAAGCTTTAGGGAAGAATTCCCAATACTTAGCATTTCATTTTTCATGCCCAAACACTTGAATTCAGAGCTTGTTCTTTTTTATTTTAAGTGTCTTTAGATTTTGCGAACTTAAACTGGTTTTCTAAGGAAACATAATGCTGCTATTGATTTCCTTGGAGAATCCAAGTTCCCTTACTACGACTTGTAGTCACGGAAGGCCCAGATATTTTATCTAGAAACAATATGACCTTCTCCCATCTTCGCCATTCAAATACAAGACTAATAATTCTAAGTTCTTGTTCAAATGATGTCCTGGGTAAGACTAGAGGACCGAGAGATTATTAATGAGATCTAAATACTTTCACAGTTTTGGTTTGAATATTCAAATCGCACACCGATTTTCACCAACTAACACCTTTGCTAAGGGGAGGCCTAGCCTTGTGGAATTTTCCCCTTCATAAGTCATCTAAGGGGACCGGAAGTAACTGGCTAAGTATTATTAAGTGGAGGCCAAACTTGTGGAGGTAAGAATGGCAGTGTGCAGAGACAGGATTCAGAAACACAGCTCAAAGAGTATCCTTGAAGAAAACACTACCCCTTCTTCTCTCTGTTCCAAAATTTTCAAACACACACAAACTTACTCTATAGATCAGTGACAATCTAATAGGAGTGATGATTTAGTGACTCCAATGTTACTTTTAAAGAGCTTTTTACTTTGAAATCATTTGAGGCTTATGGAAGAGTTGCAAAGATAGCAGAGGGAGCGCCCATGTACACTTCGCCTAGCTTCCCCTACTGTAACACTACGTATCCCAACCATAGTACAGTGACCAAAACAATGAATTAACATTGGCACATAGAACTACAAACTACTTTACTTGGATCTCATCAATTTTCCCACTCATGTCCTTTTTCTGTTCTGGGATCCAATCTAGGACCCCACATTGCATTCAGCTGCCATGTCTCCTTGTTCTCCTCCAATCCTCTGGTAGTTCCTCAGTGTTTTTGGTTTTGTTTTTAAACAGCTTTATTGAGGTATAAATGACATACAAAACACTGCACATATTTCATGTATAGGTCCTTGGTCTTTACATGTCTCTTGTGCCTCTGACACTGTTGAAAAATGCTGGTTGAATATTTTGTAGAATGTCTGTCTCTTTAGGTTTGTCTAAGGTTTTCTAATGATTCAACTGAGATGATGGATTTTTTGGAAGACTACCAAAGGCAAGACATGCTCTTTTCAGGGCAATTTATCAGGGGGTATATGAGCTCAATATGTCTTATCACTGTTGATGTTAACCTTAACCAGTTGGTTAGGGAGGTGTCTGCCAGGATTCTCCACTGTAAAGATACTATTTTTCCCTTTGTAATTCATAAATATTTGGGGGGATACTTGGAGGTTATGTACATATTCTGCTTCTTCTTACACTTTAACCAATTTTACTATTCATCTTGCCTGCAGCAATTATTACTGTGGTTCTTTAATGGCAATTTGCTATTTCCCACCTCCCTCTTACATTTACTAATTTAAATTCTTCTGTAAGGAAAACTTCTTTTTCCATTTGTTTACTTATTCATCATTTATTTATATCAGTATTGAACCATATACATATTTTTTATTTTGGGGGGGTTATACTACAGTTATTTATTATTCAAATTATTCCAGCTTTGGCCACTGGGAGCTGGAACAATTTGAGCAATAAAATAAGTAAGTATATTGGATTATAACCCCCCTCCCCAAATAAAATATATATCCATGAGTACTGGATATTGAAGCTACTTTTTGACCAGGAATCATGGCTGCATGGCCTACAGGGAACTAGAAAGATATTTTAATTTTTATCTCAATTTAATTATAAGTGTCATAACCTAAAATAATATACTTGTACTTGAGACTTATTTCTACGTTATTTCTCAACTTCTAGGTCACTTTCCTATCTTTGTTTTGTCTTAGACAAATACATTACTGTGTTCTCCCTTAACTGACTGATAAACTATACAGTAGAAAGTATTCTGATAGTCAAAATAAAAGCTAAGAAATAAAAGCTAAGAAATTTTGCAATAAAATACTATGAAGACTTTGAATGCTCTTTTAAAAAATAATTTTAAATACAAATTTAGTATAATAAATTCTGAGTTTACCTACCGTTAAAGGGTGACTCTTGATTGAGAAAATGACCTCGTGTATCTGTGGTTTAGAATAGGCTTCTTTCAAACCTGAACAATTAAAAAGAAAGAAGATTTTTAATATACACATATAATCAAAGTCCCTCGACAACCTAGGCTGCCAAAGTGTACAAGCACAAATAAGTTAATTGTTTTCTGTTGGATTTCATGCTGAACGCTTGCTTTCCCTGAGCTTATTTTTGTATTCTCTAGAAGCAACCAACAGGCTACCAACTGACTCACAAATCATACAGGGCTGTACAATCTTCCCACAGAAACGGATCATATTCATTCACCTACTTTCCTAGTTGTGTCACTGATCATGAGTTAAGGTCCTTTATCTCATCCATCTTTTACGTCAAACTAATAATGACACCTACATTATTGTACAGACTTAAGAAATACTTATCTGAAAAGGATTAATAACCTCAAAAGATAGATGTTTGACTTATTTTGCTTCGCAGAAAAGGTTGAGAACCATATGATTTCATTCATGTGTAGCATATAAAACTGGCATATAAAACGAAAGCAACAAATTAATGAGACAAACAAAGAAACACAAACTCATAGACACAGACATCAGTTTAATGGTTACCAGAAGGTAACAGGGGAGGGGGCAGGTTGAAGAGGTAAGGTGAGTCAAATATATGGTGATGGAGGGAGAACTGACTTTGGGTGGTGAGCACAAACTGTGATCTATAGATGACATATTATAGAACTGTACACTTGAAACCTATATGATTTTACGAACAAATGTCATCCCAATAAATTTAATAAGAAAAGACAAATGTTTGACAAAAGTTATACACGGCAAAGATGATATTAAAACATAACCTCATTCTAGATGGCACACAGCTGTTATGCCTGAGGTAAAGTACAATGATGTGTCACAAGTATTTAGGGACAGTAGATGCAGCACATTCCATGTGAAGCAGATTTTTAAAAGGAAGACCCAGAGAGCACATTATCTTAGTAAATGTGCCAAAGGTCTTACGATACGTATCCTTGGCTCTTATGAAGGGCCCAGGGCTCCTAGAATAGCTGTCTATCCCCTAAAGACAAAACAGCCATCTCCTGCCAAAAGCTTTATCATCAGGGCCTTAACAGTCCCAATATCCAGACTCAATGTTCTGTACAGTCTAACCTACAAAAAATTCTAATTTTTTCTTTTTTAATCTACACCTTTCAATTTGGAATTTTCAGAAACTATTCTGTTATCCATGCATGACATATAAAATCATGAATATAAAACATTTCCCTATTTTGTTCTTTCTAGTATGAAAGAATATAAACTATAGCCAATGTAATTTGTTCTAATTATTTGTTCCTCTAGCATTGTTTAATACTTTTGTTTGGAAATGGAAAACCTCTTAATGTAGACTCAATATCAATAATAAAGTACCAATTTGTTTTCAGAATGAGACGTACATATTCTTCTATAGAAAGAGCTAATTTGTCAGTATTGTAGACCTGTAGGTTTTGTTTTCTGACTAACTGCTGACCTGTATCATAACAATTTATATAAATACTGTCTGATTTGTTGTCAAAATGAAAGCAGCTTCTATACCAAAACTGTTCATTATATTTAACAGGCATAACATATGACTTTATCTAGAATGGATTACCACTTTGACCTTTTCTACATTTAAGTCAACTAAAAAGGACTTTAATAGGTGAAACCAATAGGAAAGAATGTTAACTTAAAAATTTGAACAAAATCTCTACCTGAAAAATTAAAGAATGATGACTCCAGGTTAAGATTATCATATTAGTTTTCCCTGACACTTATCCAAATGTCCCTTTGATACACATGTGAATTCATTAAGAAGGAATGAAATTGAAGAAGGAAGAATAAAGATTTTTGGAAACTGCTATCTGTTCCTAGCTTGTAACCCTAAGAATTTGATCAAACAGAAAACTGGGCCGGCTCCTAAGACTTTCAGAAGCAGACAGAAATCTATACCCTTTCCCAAAACCCTCTCCTACGAATAAGATCCATAATTTCCTTTGTGTATCCGTTCAGTACTGCCTTGTACCATAGAAGATATAGTTCCCAGACATAAATTTTAAAAATATATTTTATATATAATATACAGAGGGTGCCAAAAAATGTATACATATTTTAAGAAAGCAAAACTGTATTAAAATCGTAGTACTCCATATATACCAGTAACAAAAGATGAATACAAGTCACATTTGACGTCTGCAATTATAACAGGTGCTCAAAGTGGTTGCCATCAGCATCCAGACACTTCTGATTACAGCAAACTACTGCTTGAGCAACGTTGACCAAAGTGTCCACTTGTATACACTTTTTGTGCACCCCTGGTGTAATTATATTTTCATTATATATTATATTTATTTACATATTGTCTTCTAGATGTTTTATTTTATTAATATACTATAAATCTCATTTATAGTATATTAATAAAATATAATTGTCATATTTATTAACTATAATTCATATTTATTAATTATATAATTATTCATATTAATTATATTTATACTATAAATACACTAAAATACTATAAAATATACTATAAAGTATAGTATTTATTTTATTATAGGGTAGAAACAAGATCCATTCTGGGGCCAATAAATATCAAGGATTATAGCTTTTTATGTTCTCCATCTGTTCAGTTAAATTCAGATTGGTTTATATTCATTAGATTATAAATCCTTCTACTCATCTTTCTAAGTCAGAGAACTAGGCTGTGAAGACAGTAAACAAGCCCCTCACATTTCAATAGAACCTACAGTAGAGAGGTGCTGTTCATACCTACTCATCCAATTTCTTTTTATCTGAAATAGGATTTTTACCAGAATCTAACCAGATAATAATGGAGCCAAGGGGCAATTTACTCAGACTAATTTGTCTGAAATGGTATAAATGGTAAAAGTTGACATAAGAAATAAAAAAATAACTAACAATGGAAACCACTGAAAACTTATCAAACAATTACTTCCCCAAAAGCTCTGGGTCTAGATCATTTTATAGATAAATTTTCAAAGAAGAGACAATTTTCTTGCTATGTAAACTGTTTCTGAGGAGAAAAAATACAGTGACCAAATTAATTTTTCAAAAGTAGCATGACATTGGTATTAAAAACTAACAACAACAAAAAAACAAAAACAAAAAAACAAAAACAACAAAAAAAACTAACAACGAGAAAGAGAAAAATACTAATCCCATTTATTAATATTAATTTAAAATTATAAATAAAATGCTAATAAAAAATTTGACAGTATATTAAAAGAATAAATCACCATAACCAAGTTGGATCTATCTCATTAAAGCAAAGACAATTTAATATTAGAAACCTATTAAAATAATGTGTCACAAGACTAGCTCAGATTTCTAAAAAAAACCATATGATAATCTCAAAAATGCAAAAAATACTCAACCAAATTCAACATCCATTCTTGACAATATTTCTTTTAAAAACTAAGAAACTTTAATAACAAGAATATTTATCTCAAACTTATAACAATATCACCTTAATTGTGAAATACTACAACAGCATTTCCTGAAATGTGTTCTATCAATAACTAGCTCCTTAAGACTTTCCAACAGAAAAGCTTCCACCGAAGAATACATTTGCATATAATGTTCATTTTTGGAGATTAATAAAGTACATTAACATTGTATTAATATATAGTCTGTAAGCCCTAAATTAAAAAACAATATCAACAATAATAATCTTCTTAACTCTTTAACTCACTAGTTCTCAAATTTATCGAGACATTTATTTCTTCTCTTGCCATTATTTCACTCCTCAACCCCATTTGACTGTGGTTTTTTCCACCTATCTTTCTACTGAAACTCAAGCAAAAGTGACAAGTTGTCTCCTTGCTAAAATCATTAGACTTTTCTTGATTTGCATTCTGTTTATCCAATGGTGTGCTGGTAAATGTTTAACAATGGCTCTCCTTATAGGGAAAAATACTCTGATTTGTAGTGCTTGCCAATTTCTGTGGTGTATATACTCCCACCGTGATTGATTTCAGGTTATAAATGTGCCGTCCCTGAGAGCAGAGTGGGGAATAGCTGGTGCCATAGCACACAACAGTGTCCAGCGTTTCCACCCTACAGATACAATCAACATGAACACCTCAACGGCGTAACATAATTAGGACGAGATGCAGTTGGTGTGTTTATTACCTTTGTTTTAACATAGCTTGTTTAACTTCAGCATATGCAATTCAATTTTTAATAATGGCTGTGGATAACAATCAGCTCAAAAATCCTGAAAGTTTCACAACTGACTTGCATAAGCCGGGCTGCGCTGGCTCCAGCACACCACTGTCTCTGCTTCTGCGGCGTTTGACATTTCGTCCATCCTCTACTATCGAAACTGTCGCTTCCCTTAGCTTCCCAGAGACCGGTTTCTCTGAATTCTTATCCTACCACAGCATTACTATTTTTGTCCCTTTTCTTGGTACCTCTCCTCCCGGAGCCCTTGTATTTTGTGTTCTGCAAGTGCCTTACCGACCTCACACTTCCCCATAAACACATCTACTTGATTGCAGCTCCCAATCTTTGTCTCTAACCGTAACTCCTCTCTCAAGAGTTCTGAATCTGTTTCCCACTTTCCTTTGAACACCCCTACCTGAGGCTCTGCAGGAACCTCAAATTCAACATCGCCCAAACTGACTTTTTCCTCAGAAGAATTAAAGACGCACAATTCGACATATTTGGACCACTCCTTGTGCCCTGCAAGATTAAAAGAAATTCCATCCTCTACTCCAGTCTTTCAAAATACGTTGAAGGAGATCAATTCATAACCGCAAGCAACCCTTCCTTTTTTTTCTTCTCCCCAATATCCTTTTCCTGCTTCCCTTTGATTTTTTTCACACCCCACACTCTCAAAGTGTAGCCTTTACCAAAAGCTTTCCCAATGAAACACTTTCTCCATCCTCAGCCCAGTAATTTCATAATCTCTCCCTCCTCCTCTCCTTCCCAGCACTTTATTATGTATATCAACATAAATCTCCAGCTTTTCATGTCCACTCATTTTCCACTCATTCTCCAATACTTCATCACAAAAATCTAGGAATCGATCTTGTAAGACCAACTTTTCTAAAGGTAGGGGAAGGGGGTGTTGTGCTGTCAAATAAAAATTCTCTTTGGTGGAGTGGGAGAAAGTGAAAGTATATGAATACTCTCAATGACTAATTTTTATCCCATCAAACTAAATACATGGATCTGCCACCTCCCTCCCTTCCCTCAAATTGCTGATTGAGTCCATTAGAGGCCAGACAAGATGGATCAATTACAGCCTTTGCTAGATTTTTACAATGATCATATAAAATTTGATATTAAATTCATCTCTATATCCTGGGATGACAAAATTAAATGACTTGATTTAGAGTAAGGGGAGTTGAAGAGAAAAAGAAAAACGGAAATAAAGAATCTCCTAACAGTGGTTGGTTTTAAGTGATGGTAGAGTTACTGAATATATAAGTTCAAGGTTTGGTGGTCTAATTTACCTTGTCACAAGTAACAGAAACAAGTACTTTCAAGTTGCTTACCACTTACAAAACACACAAACTGATTTGCAGTGAACCAGAACCACTAAAAGTTTAGATCTAATCTGTGGTTACACCTGAATATGGTTATACTTATGCAGATCTAATTGTTAAGTGTGGAATGGGTGGTGGTGGTGGTGGTGTAGATATCTCATTCCTTGGCAGGTTAAATACTGGAAAATTAAAGAGTTAAAGAGTGCAACACAGGGTGCTGGGTTCAGGTTGCTTGGGTTAAATCCTAGTTTTATCACCTGTCAGCTTATTTTTAGCTCTGTTTGTTTCTTCATTTGCAAAATAGAGATAACAGTGTATACCTTATGCTACTGTTAGAAGAATAATATGAGATAATATATGTAATGGGCTTAAAATAGAGCCCGATACAGAATAAGTGCTCAATAAATATTACTATCAATAGCTAGATTTTTTTTTGGTGCTTGAGATAATTAAGGAAGAGTCCTTTAGAAGAATGATTAAATGACATTTTGGCTAAGAGTTTAAATTGCGAGTACACTAAAGGGTAGGCTAAATGGAAAGAAAGCATTGCATTCTCTAAACAGGAAATCGTATGTTTATGTTTATAAAGCCATCATCAACTAAGTTATCCTAATGATTAATGTTACTCTAAAAAGTCATGATAGCTATTTGGGGTTAGGAAGTAGAACGAGACTGCAGATTTGAAATAAAAAGCAACAATCATTTGTTGAGCATCTGATACTTGTTAGCAGTGTTCTCCATGCTGGGGATAAAGAATGAACAAAATGGACAAATATTCCAGCTCTTGTGTAACTGCATATGTAAAGATGTAATTAGATGCTAAAGGATCCTATGATACTATATCTGCCATTGGGAAAAAAAGGATAGAAATTAAGGTTGTTAAAGACAATTAGGGGTTATTTCAACAAGCCACTATGCTTTACCAGAATTCATGACATAAGGTCTATTGACCCCCCTCTCCCAATTTGAGGATTAGTGATTCAGTAATTTTTCTAAAAAAATCAATCAAAATCCATTTATAAGTTATAACCAATTTTATGTAGTCTCAGAAAGAGGAACATAAACATTGTGTTCATGTTAAATTCAGAATAAAAACATCCCTAATGTAAAGTATGGTGACTATAATTAATAACACTGTATTGTATAATTTAAATTTGTTAAAAGAGTAGAACTTAAACATTCTCACACACAAAAAAGATAAACATGTGAGGCGATGGTTGTGTTAATTATTTAGATGGAGGGAATCCTTTCACAATGTATACATACATATATTAAGTCACTACAATATACACTTTTAATATCTTAGAATTCTATGTGTCCATTATATCTCAAAAAGGGGAAAAAAATCCCTACTTCATCATTTGATTAGCAGATAAAAATACATTTCATTTCCAAATTATAATTAGAGACCTAGCCAAAGACAGATGCTGGGAATTGGGAAACAGAAAAGGAGTCATCACAGAGAGAGAAACAGAGGCAGAAAAAGAAGGAAAAAAGAGAGATGGAATATGGGACACTCCAGGAATGAAACAAAAGGTGGAAAAGGAAGGAATAAGAACTAGAGCTAGAGCAAAACTACGGAGTATATGGAAGGAAGGAGAGAGGAAGAAAGGAAAGAAGCTAGAAAGGAGAGGCCCAGAAATCCGGATTAGTCAGAGGTAATAACTTTTGCCACTATTTAAGCTCATCTATTATTCACTTTGAATATAAGCATCAGAAAGAGTCATCACTGGTATTTTAAATATTATGCAGAAATTAATAAGCCACCAAAATTATTTAGCCAAAAAGTTTTCACATTCGTAATCACACATATATACTAATACCTTCAGGAAACTATCTTTGTTTTTCTCTAAACTCACACTCACATTTTCCTACTTCCATGCCTCTGCTCATACTATTTTTCCACTTGAAATGCTTTGTCCACCATCACCCCACATTCAATGAACAATATTCAATATATATTTATTGTCTACCTACTATATACCAGGCACCACTCTAGGCACACTTCAAAAATTTACACATATTTTCGTGAGAAGTATATGTTGTTTTAATAATACACAATGAAAATGGGCTATTTTAACAAAATATTCTACTAGACTTGAAGTGAAATGAATTTTTCCTCTTCAGCTAAAGTTCTTCTCCACCTGATACCATAAGCACTAAAATAATCCTATGAAAATAATGTCTCTTATTTAAGAATTCCTCCAAAATATAGTGAGGATATCACTCCTCTTGAAATCTAAGTTCTCCGTACCCTCCAAAGTGCAATTAATCTGTGATAATTCAAGTTGCTAAATGTTGACAATAACAGTTTGAAGCTCGTCATAACCAAGTCAAATAAGCTGAATAATCAAAGTTATTTGAACTTTCACCCACATCAAAATGGAATCACAATGACATTCCCAAAAGGCTAGTCATGCCTGGTCTTGATCAACCACGACATTACATCACAGGAGCAAGAACAAATGACTTAAAGACCAGCAGCATGACTGTGATTTACGTAACTCACTTCTGCAGAAATTTGCATGACTTGCGAAAAATATCACGCGGAAGAGGAACTTACTATAAATATTAAAATTGGAAATAAATGACGGCTGAGAAAGCATTAAAGAATAGTACTCTCTTTAAAAAGAACAGGAACTAACTGTACAGATATGTTTAAAATAGAACTTGCATTCAAATTTAGGGAAATGTAATTACAAGTAAGGATGACAATGGCCAGACGCTTAGTAGGCATTGGTGTTCCAACATTGTCAATTACAAAGGAAATATGTCCTACTAAGTGAATATTACAGAACAGAGAATCACGGCACCTTTGAGTTGAAAGGGACCTTGGAAGTCACCTAGTTTGTTTCTCCTAGCAAAGCAAGACTTCTTGACAGATGGTCAGACTGCATGAGTGTCTACTGACGAAGCACTCGCTTTCCCACCACTCGACAACTATAGTTATTAGAATGCTTTCCTTATTCTGAGCTGAAGTATGCCTCCTTTTAATACCTAGAAATCCTTTGACAAAGGACTGTGTATGATGCAGGAAGCTTCATAAGGGAAGGGACCAGTCTGTCTTGCATTAGTGCCATCAATCCAGTGGCTAGTACAATATGGGGCACATAGCAAGCATGCCATAAAAATGAGTAAATGGCTGATGACCACCCTACATGTTCCAGTCACTAACTCCACTTACTTCGTCCTTTAGGGCAGTGGTGCTCTAACTCTGGGATGAAGGAAGTTTTCTTTTCTTCTCAATGCATTGTGGATACTTTTAAAATGCAGAAAGGCAAAACCTTGCACTTGACGGTCGTGACAGTATAAAAGCTTTCAAATGCTGAGCCTCAAATCTGTACTTACCTCGTGCCAAGTCAGTAACTAACTTCATGAGGAGCATTGGTCCGCAGGCCGTACTTGGAGTATCACTCACTGCTTTAGAACGTGCCTCACATTTTCGCTTCCTCTTCGCTCCTACAGGCCCTCCTCATGTTACATCCAGATTTTGCAACAGCCTCCTGACTGCTTTCCCTGCACACTACTGCCGGGTTAATCTTCTGACTAAATCATCTCACTCGTCTTCTCAAGACCTGGAATCTCACCACTCCTTATAAGATAAAATCCACACTGCTTTGCCTGCATTCCAGGCCCTTTCTCATCTTCCCTAAAATCTGCATTTCCAACCATATTTCTCACTAACTTACCCACAGGTCCTACCCACATCCAACGGGTTGATCTCTGCCAAGTTTCCCCCAAATCCATGCTTGTTCACTAGTGACCAGGATTTGTTTCCTTACACTGGAAATTCTTTCCCCCTCCTCTTCAGCTATCTCAAATCTTTAACCTTTTTTTTTTTAGGTAAAATTTGCAAAACATAAAAGTAACTACTTTAAAGTGTACAAGTCTGTGGCATTTAGTACATTCTTAAAGCTGTGCAACCATCACCCCTACCAAGTTCCAAAACATTCTAATCACCTCAGAAGGAAATCCTGTGCCCATTAAGCAGTCACTCCTCTTCCCCCTTCCCGAGGCCCTGGCAACCACTAATTTGCTTTCTATCTCTATGGCTTTGCCTATTCTGGACATTTCATAGTAACAGAATTGTACTTGGATTCCCTTGCTTTTTTTTCCGTATTATTTTTTAGTTTTGTTTTTTTTCCCCCAATAAGGTTACTCTGTCCATCCCTGAACTTATGAAGTCAAGTTCGACTCCTACCTTCTCTACAAGACTTTTCCTGGGTATACTCTCTGCGCCACACTGATCTTGCCATTCTCTGAATTTCTGTAGCGTTTGTTTTCTGCCTTCCTTATTTGAGTCCTGGACCATATACTGCTTTGAATTGTTGGTTACAACAATTAACTGGACCCCTTTTTGATTCATGTCGATTACATGCTCCTAGACCCAGGAGCTTTGGCGTGTCCCTTTGTGTCTGGAACCTACTTTAACATGTATGCAATTCACTGTGTGCACCCATATATGAATAAGTAGTAAGTTAAGAGAACGGAAGTATGGATCATCCATGAAAGCTTCCACCTGTTTCAGTTTTTTGTCCTTCCTTCTATCATGCTCTATCCTCAACTTCCCTTTGCTTCTCTCTTGGTATTGTATCTAGTAGGGCACTTCTTTGTCCCAGTAGGAGATGAACAGATGTGGCTGTAGGAGGATGATGGCAGGATGCCCAAGGGTGGAGAGGGTGCAAATGCCCTGCCTTGATATTCTGTTAACAGACTCCTACCTTCGTTCTACATCCACAGATGAAGGCCTACAGAGAAGAGTGGGTGTGCAGAGATGTCACAAGTCCACATAAAAAAAAGGTTTGTCTATTTGCTTTGCTTTTATATGTAAATCAGTCTTTGGTATTTTGATTTGAAGTTGCTCATAAACCGGTATCTACCTTGTAAAAGGAGATTAACTATTAAATAATTATGATAATACTTTGATTCACATATGAAATAGCTGAGCGATTACATTATTTAACATATTATAAGCCAACTATTATAATAGACCAGAATTTGATAATGTTTTATCTAACACTTAACAAAAAGTTTGAAAGGAAACTAATTTTATTTTATGCATAAGGAATAAGTCTAAATAACATTTCCTACTGCACAGTACTCTGAACTCTTCTCTAGCAGTAGAAGCACTAAACAGAATTTGTTACAGTTGCCATTGGAAGGCTCCAAACAAGAATGTAAAACAGTGTGCTGGCCCTTAGGCCATTTAAAACCTGTTCTTCTGACCATAACAACTAAAAGATCCAACATAGAATGCTGAAGTCTATAATTAACATTTTTTTCCCTTTCATATCCCATTTTGCCGCTTTAGAATAGCAAAATGGAAATGTCTTCTGGCACTAATTTCATATCACTATGTATCATTAAAAAAATGTTACATAAAATAGAAATTAACATTTTAAAGAGTAATTTAGGGAATTCCCTAAAAATTTGGAGAGCTGGAACACTGAGAATCTCATACAAGTGATACTGAGAAAGCAAAACTTGTCCTCAAAATCAAATCCAGTTTGGAAGTATTTATAAAGTACGTATAATGCACCCAGCCCGCTGTGTTACAGGCTGTGAATTAGGGAAGGTGTGCAATGCATATATATGTAAGAGGAATAATAAGAAATACAACATTCATTCCTATCCATTAGGAATTAACATTGTTGCCTGGTACCCAGAACTTGAACATAGAAATTGTAAGATATGACAGCATATATAATGTGCAGTGTCCACATCAGATTACATGTCAGAGGAGGCCTGCCTTCTGTTTTACTTTAGCTAACATTAAAATTAGTTTGCATTTTCTGAATTCAAAAGCTGGTGGTCAGGGTAAATATATCACATACACACATGTTGTATCACAAAGGAAATCAACCTGACATTTAAAAACTGAATGTGCATAGTAAGAACAAATTAACTGGGTGTGTGTATTGCACTTTGTGAGGACCAAAGACCGTCCCAGCAGGCATAGTGGGATACACAGCATGAATCGTGCGAATGGCCTAACGACACAGCCATGTCAACATGCTGTGCTCAATCACTTAGTCATTGTCTCAGATTTTACTGAGCTGGGGTTATCTGCCTGCCTCACGTTAGATGCTGGTTCATTTACTCAGTCTCTGTGTGGCGTCGCCACACTGAAAATGCACCTGACTCACCATCTACAAGGCCATGTTTCCAGGTGGGCAGATACTGTGTCCCATAGAAGGATATCTAGTGCTGCAAAGCGACTGGTCATTCAATAAATGTGGATAGAGTTTGTGGAATTGAATAAACGGTGGTGAAATTTGCAAAATTTGAAAGTTTTGGCTATATCCGGATTGAGTCGCACTGTAATATTCCATGCCACTGTATATATGAAAATCAATTCCATTTAACTTCATATGAAGTCCTTCAAAATTTATTTTCCTCATCTTTTTTCCCCCAAAAGTTTCACGTTCAGGATTTATTCTAAGTGGTCAATAAGATATTTTCTGTCTATTTAAAAACAGAACTGAAATAATAGACAATTTGATTTTGAATATACGAATAGAAGTTGGAAATAACTATAAAATTAATTTGACCAAAGGACAGTCACCTGAAATAGGATCTGTGTCCCCTATTGCTGAAATATTATATTCCAAAAATGGGGAAGTTCTTAATAGGCTTTTAAAGGAAAGTAGCTAACTTTATTTCCCAGGGGAAAAAAGTTTGTTTGTTTGTTGTTTTTTGAATTTTAATGGGCTAGTCCCAGTGAACTTGTTTTACATTTTTGTTAGGTGTAAATAATTTTTTATAAATAAAAGTTGTGAACTAAATTGACTTGGATAGTTCACCACTTAAATACATCTATTGTGAGAGCATTATAAAATAAATAATCCTTCTGCAAAGTGAATAATCACCTTGTCATTTAGATTTTCAAGAATAGTAATGCCTTATTAACAAAGGATGCATTTCTATCTTCTTTGTTAATAACTTTATTACAGACGGAGAAGTTATGTCATAAATACATTGTATATAAGATACAATATATATATGTAACCCCAAATAATATAATACTAAGAGAGCAAGAAAAAATAGTCAAGGATACAGGTTTTCCCCTACAACATGCTAACTCAAAGACAGCCACCCAGCTCAAGGTTGGCCTCGCAATGCCGCCGACACACAGGCCTGGGTCAAGACTGTCCCCTCCTGAGTCACCATCTCTTCCACTAATGTTCTTGTTAAATCTATATAACGATAATCGTAAACTCCTGGACAGACGGAATTTATCTGTCTTGTTCACTGCGTTATCCGCCTTCTCTAAAACAGCTTTTGGCACAAAGTAGGTGCTCAATAAATATCGATTGAATAAATACAGCTTCAGTAAAAAGAAGCTTCTCAGATGTGTTCTAAGGTATCATCATATCAAGTCTGTATAACCCACAAACAAATTCTAAGAGCTATAAACTGAATTTTGTTAGCTGAGGTTTGCCTTGGGCTGTATTAGGATTAAATCATCAAAAATGGCAGAAAGAAGAGAGAAATATTTAGTATAGCTGATGTGAAATTTCTAAAAAGCGTTTAGGACTTTGTTTTTATTTAGAAAAAGTTTATTCTCACATCATCAGGCTGATACAAATTTCTCAAAAAAAAGTCCCAAATTAAAGTGACAAGAAAAATGTAACCTGTAATCTGGGTCAAAGGCAAAACTACTTGATTTTCCCATTGGCATTTCTAAAACAATGCAACAGAAAAAAGGAAAAATTAATTCAAAAGCCATTTCTGTGTGTGTTGTACACATGCGTGTGCACATAGATATATAGATAGACATATATAGACATATAGATATATCTTTTAAAGTGTTCACTCACAGGTCTGACTAGATTTGGGGACACCTCTACTCACTCGCTATTTTAAATCTCTTTTTATTTTTTAAATTATTATCACAGATTATATCAAGGTCTCATAATGACCATTTGTAAGTAGTAGAAGTTTACTTTCACATGCTTCTGCATTAGCTCTTTCTGATTACAAGTTCAGCATTCTGTCAAGAGTTGGAAGGCCAAATAACTCTATCATGAGTTTATTTAGTTTTAGGGAAAAAAAATATAATAGATATACATATTTTTCTTAAAAAATTAAAAGAGGGTGACTTTAAAAATATAATCCTGGAAACTATTTTTCAAAGCTCTGTTGGTCAGTGTATACTAAAGATAAAAAGAGAACACAGGTCCAGAAATCAACAAAAATCAAATCTTAGGTATGGCTGACAAAACTAAGAGGCTGTCACAGAGATGGGATATTCTTCCCTTCCAAATTGAGGCTAGTCAAGCAAAGAGTACAGCAAAACACAATATGTGAAATAAAATTAATTATGAAATAAAACTGGGTACAACAAAAGAGATTTCATGCAGTGCCTTCCGTTATCTTCAATGGCTTTAAAGGAATAAAATCGCTAAAAGAATCTCAATGTTTAATTTACTCTTTGCCTTGATTTTTACTGATCAGGGTCATAGACCCATTTTAAAAAGCTATATATGTATGTTTTTAGTTATAGAATTAATTTTATATTACTGGCTAAACTTTGGAAAAGAGAAAAATATAGAACCAAAAAAAAGGCCCTCCATAACCTCACTGTTTTAATATAACTGTCATAATTTTTGTATATTCCCTTCCAGACTTTTTCATATACCTATGTCTATACAAGGTTATAATCAATAGTGCGCATACATTTTTATGCTACTTTTTAAAATTTAATTTCAGATTTGCTATAGTTTTCTAAGTCATCATTGATAATTGTATCACATTTCACCTAGTAATTACACCATAATTTACTTAACCATTCCCCTGCTGTTGAATATTTAAGTTACTTCCAAATATTGGTTCCTATAACAATGCTTTTATGAAAGTTTTTGTGTATGTGGCTTTTCCTATATCCTCCATCTCTTTGGAAAAAGTTTCACAAGTGGGGGTATAGCATCAGAGTGTGCGATATACTGCCCAACTGCTTTCCAAAGAGACTGAAGTAAATCATAGTGACATCAGAGATATACAAGGGTACAAGTTTTTTCAATTCCAGAATAACAGAATTAAAAAAAAAAAAAACTATCAACAATCCCTAGGAAACGTTTATTTTCTATTATTAAACTTGCATTAAGGTTTACAAATCCGTATCCTGTATGTCTGTTTAATGTGAATCTTCTAGGGGTGGAGCATCCTTGGTGAGCTTATAAAATCCAGTCTTAGAAATAATACTCTGAACTTGGAGATTCGGGATCCTAGGCAACCATTCTAAGGTGAGAAGAACCAGTGACGCTTGGACTAAGAAGTGAGCCAGCTAGCTTCTCTTGACACAAGCTTATTGACAACAACACTGAGCTTCTTTAAGTAATAAAATGTCAAACCAAGAGGGGTAATTTAATATGATGATCCCAAGAGATTCTACCCATGGGGAGAATATGACAAAGAACTTAAGTGTAGGCAAGGGTAAGGCCTACGAAAAATAATCCAAACTAACCAATGGGCTCCAGGCTATCGGATTGGATGCAGGGATCACCTCGGGTGAGGGGTTCCAAAACAGTGTACATCAGAACTCTCTGCACAGCCTGTTAAAGCACATCCCCATAGTTTCTGATTCAGTAGGTCTGCGGTGGGGCCAGAGAATTCGCATTTCTATCAAGTTCCCAGATGATCCTGATGCTGCTGGTCCAAGGACCATACTTTGAGAACCACCGCCTTGGAGAACCACTGCCTTGGAGAACCACCGCCTTAGACTATTTCTGTACACTTATGAAAATGTGTGAGTGCCTATATGTGCTGTACGCTGTGCTATATGCTGGAGATAGAAAGAATAAAACCTAGTTAGTACCTTTTTTAAGAAACGGATAATCTATATTTTTGTAGACATTGTACTACTCTAGTTCTAAAAGCCAACAATTTGGACCTTGTTGAAAACCAAGTTAAAAAATATATTATATTGCCTTTAAATAAAGCCAGGATGTTTCTAATTAGTTCCAAATGCTTTAGGAAACATGTAGTAATCCCGCATTGGCAAATGCCTGGGTGTTTTCCTCACTCTCCTGGATTTTACTGACATATGCAAATAATTTATTAAAGTACCTTCTTCATTTACACGTACACCATTCATACGTTTTCTCTTTCATAAACTCTATCCTCTATATAAAACAAGAGAAAGAGTTGATATAAGTACTTTTCTATATATAATCAAAATTTTGGTAATTATCAATTGACAGAAAAGAACGGCATTTAGTCAGGTAAGGCTGGGATTCTGTGCTGTAGATGCAGACTTCAGCGATCCTTTGGAAAAAGTGAATGACAAGTAAGCAACATGCTTAGTCATAGGCCTGTGGGTGGCCCCTACCTACCTGTTAAACACTGCCTATCAGCTGATTCACAGAATTAATGAACTTGCTTTTGAGGTGGCTACTAAGCTTCTATTTCTAACATAGATGTGTTGGCTTGCCATACTATTTTTGGCAAAAAAATAAAGCATGTATGAAATTTTATGATCTGTTGATCGGCCAAAGTATTAAGCATTACTTATACTTCTTTGCCATGTTTTTTTCTGATGAGATTGAAAGAGTCCTCTCATTTCAATTTATTAGAAAACTAGTTTAAAAGTCTGGACGAATTAACTCATGCACAGACGAGATAATTTGTCTAACATTGCAGAGAAAATAAAAGACAGAGTGAGAGGTAATATTCAGATATTGGATTACATTAACCAACAACTAATTCATAACCTTAATTTTGATAACATTTCCTAAGTAAACTGATAATATTTGGGAATAACAACTTGTTTTCTTTGAAAAAAAAATGGTTCAAGGAAAAACTACAAATTGCGTTGACTTTTAGGAGAAAAATAAAGGCATGTATGGGAGAATACATTCTTTCCTATCACTACTATGTCAAATGGATATCTTCATATTTAGTTTCATGAAGGCTGGTTTGTGGAGAAATTGGGACCTGAATCACTTTAATTTTACTTTTCCTTATCCCAATCCTCTCTCAAACTCCAAATGTGTTTTCCATTCCTTAAAGGCCTTGTTTTCAGGTAGCAAGGAAACTAGGAACCAACCTGTCAAATTTTTGCTGATGGTGATTTAAAGAATTAACTTTGCTAGAAACATTGGCATCTTGAAAGCAGACTCTAAACCTCTAAATGACAAAGGCAGTTTTAAAGGTGGAATGACAGCCAGTGGGAGTGGGGGTCAAAGTTAAGGGGTTCTTTCCAGCATTTCATCATTGCACTCTGGCAGTCTGACAGGTATGTTTCCCCATTGCCTTCACTATAAAGGAAAGTTTATTCCTTAAACATACAGGATGAGAATATTCTCTTTCCATTCACTTTCCCAAAGGCAACTTAGAGAGCCAGAGAGAATACCGGTGCAAAGTGGCAAATTTTAAATGTAAAGCTAATCTAAAATTCTATGATGTCACCAAGGAGCAAGATGAATTGTTAGAAACCAACCTTATATTTCAGGTCTCTGCACAGTAACTACGTAACCTGCTGATAGTGGGAGTTGAGCATACAGAGATTCTTAGACTCCCACTCAGGGTATTTCCCTATTTTTCTACCTCCCTCATATCTGCCTCCTTATCTGCGGTAAACTGTGAAGGACTTCTCACCCCAAGTTTGTACTAATCTGAACTCTTCCCAGAAGGTCAGAAAATTTGTCTCAAAAAGCCTTAACTACATATTATAATTCTTCTAGACGAGTCCACAAATTAGTTTCCAAAAAACCAAAACTAAGTTAAAACTGGCAATGAATTTGTTTTCTAAAATCAATGCGGTGGAATAAAAATGTTTCCTAAACAGATACTGAATCCAACCAAACTAAACCATTATATGGTCTAGTTTAAATTCTGACCATAAGGTTTTAAATTTCTATTTTAATTGATTCGTGTTGCATGAATTGATGACTTCATCTCTTTCCTTTATATCTGAGAAATCGCAGTAGGGTAAGGAAACTCATTGCACCCTGTCCACAAACAGAGTTTCAAGTTGAGAATGGGCCTGGTCACTGGAATACCTGAGGGTACAGCAATGACTGAGAAAAGCCCAACCTATACCATTCAGGGAGTAGAAGTTCATGCCTCTCCCCACTCCCTACCCCAAAGGGAAGCCACAGGAAAGTGGACATTCACCTGTAGTCACTGCTCTATGCCTTTCTTTACTCTCTGTTTCCCCTTCCTTTCAATTATGATCCCACTTGAGCTTTATAGCTCTATATTCCAGGAACATAATGGAATTCTGGCTTGGAAAAACGTCCCTTACATTCTTGCACAGAAGACAATTCATAATAAACATATTAACAATTCACATGGAGAAGTTAAAATTTATGATGCATGGTTAACTATATGCTTTCCTAATTACGCTCTACTAGTAAATTGATGGGTTATTAGGGGCATATTCACGTTGCAAGCCACTAAAAGCCTATTTTTTGGTTACAGCTTGTTAGAAAGACACCCAGTTTTTATGACAAGCATAAGTCACTATTTAGTTTTTTAGGCTGTAATACTAAACTATATTTCGATCTAAAGGATCACAGCCCTCATTATACAACAAACTTGTTCCCGGATAAATTATAATATATACTCAGAGGGTGCACCATAAATATATGCACAGAATAAAACTTTATATATAAAAAAAGCACAATCCGTGCCTTCTAGACACATTAGACATACAATACTGACACAAGAGGGTCAATGTTATGTCTACTATAGGACTTGCAAACATATCAATAAACCAGAAATAATTACTAGGCGGATTTTTATCCAAAGTCATCAGGGAATGATGACAATTTAAAATCAAATAACAATGAAATATTTCCAGAAGCATTTTATAAATTGATCACCACAGGGCAAGCATTATCTTCAGTTCACTCTTAAGAATAATCTCAAAATTAGTGCTAGGGTGAACTATTAACAGTTGTAAAAGAGTTACTTATACATAATGCAGACAACTATGAAGGTTCTCTTTAAAATATCTGCTCAATTAAATTCAGGGCCAACGTCATAGCATTTAAGATACACAGGTTGCTGATCAAGTCTTAAAAATCATACAAAAAAAAACACAAAAAAACGCACAGAACAATAACTGCAATACTTTTCCCATTTCACAGATGAGGAAATGGAGAGTTGGAAAGAATAAGAGACTTGCCCCGCTATAATAACTGAAACAGTTAAAAATGTAAACACTCATATACTGAATTAAATATTTAGTATTAAAATATTGGTGTGCATTGAAGAAAAATATTAAGATTATATAAACCCATTTTTTAAATAAAAAATAATTTAAGTATATACTATTATTGGTGATAGTTGGTGTCTTAGTATCTACAAAAATTTCGCCCAAAATATGGCCTATTGTATTTGAGCCGATTTCCTTACAAGAACCTACTTAAGTATTTCAGGTAAATAAAAATTAAAACATGATATTTTTATTAAATAAGCTTAAAACATATGCCATATAACTCCCCCAAATCTACCTCTGCCTTGTGATAAAATACAAATAGTAAATAAGAAACCCCCAGGAAGATTACAAATAATCTTAAATTTAAAATTTTCATCTAGAATGCTGTGAAACTACCTGAAGTATGATATGTTGGGGCTATCTACGCTTGCAAGATGGTTTTTCACAGATCTTACTGTACATTTGTGAAGTCAAATCGATCAGTTTTAAAGGACCTTTGTAAGCATTTTACATCGCTGCTCTTTTTGTTACTGTTTAGTCTTAATAGGGAGAAAGGAACAGCTCAAGAGTCAACTACCCTAACGTGGGAATTTGCTAGGAAAAAATAAGAAAAGTAAATTAGAAATTCAGTTTAACAGTTTTTAAGGCGGGGAAGGGCGTATGTTTACGCTTATAGACTGGTGTCTTAAATGTTCTTGATTAGTGATTCAAAAAACATCCTCTACAACTAATATTTATTTAGTGGAATCCTATGAGTCCAAAAACTTGTTCTAGTACATTTGCCGCACCTATGATATATATTATATTTCCAAATTCAAGTGACATTGAATTCAGCAAACCACTCACAAATTAGAATGA
The DNA here is from genome assembly GCF_036562045.2 of Rhinolophus sinicus. Taxonomy (NCBI): domain Eukaryota; kingdom Metazoa; phylum Chordata; class Mammalia; order Chiroptera; family Rhinolophidae; genus Rhinolophus; species Rhinolophus sinicus. The sequence goes on from NC_133759.1 coordinate 41,404,819, forward strand.
CTAACATTTTCTGTTCTATTCATTGGGCATATGTAGAGCCTACGAAAGAAACAAAAGTATGGGCCAGAATATATGACATTTGTAATGTATTATTTTAACATTTTTTTCCTATTTCACGAAAGTCTCTAGTTATTAACAACCACTTCACAATTTAAAAACGAAATGCATTATTAATACTTGCATATGTTTTCATAGCAGTGCCGTTCACACTGCTATTACACGCATGATTATCTTGATAATTAAAGTTAGTGGCAAGCATCCTTATTTTCAAAGAATTACAGAGGAGAGAAAATAGGTATTTGCTTATAGTCATATTACTTACTAATTAAAAGCAATTAGCCATGAGCAGCAGTGCATTTCTAATGCAAATTCCTACAGTAACACTTTTTCTCTTGTACAAATTTTAATATATAGGGATAATATAATTTTATGTCACAGGGATTTTGAAATTAACATTGTGATTTTTAAAAATGATCATTTCTTTTAAATGTAAGTCTGAAATATACAAAGAAATGAACAGTAAGGAAACTAGTCTCTTCAAAGAAAATAGTGTATTTAATTATTTAAAATACCAGTTGCAGTTTTAATTTTAAAAATACATTATATTCTTTTAAATTTAAGAATGAAAAAACCGTGATCAAAAAACTTAGCTTGAAATTCTCCAACCTTTATACTTCACTGATGGCATGCTTTTACAATAGTTATTGCAAAAGCTACAAACCAACTTAAATATGAAAAAAGAGTTTTGATTAAAAAATTAAATCACCAGTTATTTTTCTTCCAGTAAGAAAAGGCTGAGCAGTCACTAGTTAATTCTAAGGTGTTTTAATTTAAGATATAATTATCAGCAAGCGGAGTATCAGATATCATCAAATTTAAATAAAAGAGAAAAATTATGTGAAGTACACAGTAAGACAAAAACGGATGGTTTTGTAACAGACTTCATTGCTTGGCTAACACATTAGTTTTAAAATATTGTATATTAAAGAATCCTATGGAACATATATAACCTCCAGAGTGAATCTGATTGAAAAATAGACAACACAAAAATTGTTTTAAAACTTGAATAGGATCTTTTGAAATAGCACTCCACATGCTAACTGGGAGTATCAATGAGTATTTTCTATAAAACTTGTATAGGAGTGGAAGTTATTTCTTTAAGAGAGAAGCCACAGTGAATGTCTATGTTAGTCTCTATACCAGAGGGTTTTCTAACTCATTTAGCAGCATCAGGTTGGTTCTACTTTCAGCCAGGTATTGAACACTTAGCCCTAAACAAGGAAGGCTGCCACAGAACACCTGAGATCTGTCGAACATCTACTCAGGTCCTTTGAAAAGTAAGTTGGTCATTGTTCTCCCAATAACTCATTACAATTTGTTTCATGAATGATAAAAACACCTAACATTAAAACTGTACTTCAAAATCGAGTTTCTCCAGCAATAGGTTTCACACAACTCAGTTCATCATCTTGCTCGGTTTTGTTTTCAGATGATAATTTACACAAATTAATTTTACATTTTGTCCCCAAGCTTAAAAGGAGGAAAAGAAGAAAAACTTTAGCTTCTTCATGACACACTACCGTTTTGCTTTATTCTCCTGAAATAATTTTTCATTTTCCCAACCATTATCCTCAAACTCAAGTGAATTAGATTCTCACCGTAAAACAAGAGCACAGCAAAATAATAACGATATAGTATAATTAACCATCATCGTCATCTTGCACATTTTGGACACATCACCAAAACATTTGAACAAAATGCAGTTACAGTGAGCCGACTCACCTAAGCACTGGGAGTTAAGAAGAATTAGAAATGCAGCCTTCTGATTCACCAGCAGAGGTAAAGGCCCCTTCTTTACCTAACTGACCTTATATAAAAGCAGCAGATAGGTTACTCCCAGTTTCTGCCTCCTTACCTTAGGCTCCTCCCCAAATACCAAGGCATAAAGTACCACGACTACACACCCACCTTGCACCCCCTACACTGAGGGACCATGATTACCTACCTCGGTTAGGCTACAAGTGCAGTAGTAAAGCTTGTGCGGACGAGTGGGGGCCTGCAACACGCTAACACTCGCTTTCCGAACAGGGGATGAGAGGGGGCCGCACTCTTCATCCCCGACGACCCTGGGGGCTCCAGCCCACACCCCCAGCCCTCCACTCGGCTCAGAGTCAGCAGAGAGCTTAAGGGCACCGGGCTGGGTGACCCCAAGGGCTTCCCTCGCTTAACTGTCACTACGACCCTACACAGCGATCGCCGCCTGGGTTCTGCAGACCGAGCAAGAGGACTCCACGGCCGCCAGACGGCCACGCACGGGATCCCGCGTTTCTACCCCAATGTCCCCCGCGAGCCGCTCCCGGAAGCCTGAGCACCTCCTCGGGTGATCGGAGGTCCCGGGTCCTCTAGGACCTCCACCCAGGGCAGCTCAGGACGCGAGGGCTCGCGTCTCCTGGGGCGGGACCGCCGCTCTCTGGCGCGCCTCGCGTGCAGCCCTTGCCCTCCACCGCCGCGTTTGCTCGCGCTGCGCCGGGACTTCTCGGGGCTCAGTCCTCAGCTCCGGACCTGTCATGCCCTGTCCCCGCGGACCGTGACCCCTCTGCCCACGACCCCTCAGCCAGAGACCCCTTTAGCGGCGACCCTTCAGTCCGTCCGGGTCCCCTCTGAGCGAGCCCTCAGCCCCCGCCAGCTCTCAGCATAGATAGACCCTCCTCGGTCCCGGACCCCTCTGCGCGCCGCCTTCCTCCGCGTCCCCTCGCCCCGCATCTCCCGCCCCGAGGCCCCGTGGGCCGGAGCGCCCCCCGGGCACCCTGATTCTGACCTGCGGCGGCGGCGGCGGCGTGGCGCCCCGCTCTAGTGTCCCGGCGGCTGACCGAGCGCCCCAGGCGGCTGCTCCGCAGGGGCCTGGAGTGCGGTCGACTCCGCCTGCCCGAGGCCGAGCGGGGCCAGGGGCGGGCGCGGGGTGGGGGCGGCGGGCGAGCCGGCAGGGAGCGGCCCGCGGCACCCGCGCCCTGGCGCACAGTAGGGCCCCTAGCCTCCGGGGCTGCCTTTTCTGATCGCCTACTAGGCGTCCAGCCCCGTTTGTTCCTCACAATCACCGCTGGGAGGCGGCCCCGAATGGTCCCATTTTACAGAGAAGGGCCCCGGGCGAAGCTCAGAAAGATGCCCCGGGTCACGTTAGGGTAGAGCCCGGGATGTGGGGTTCCGGAGCCCGCCCGCCCTCTCCAGGCCAGTGTGTCTCGCCTTTCGCAGAGTGGTCTGCGAGATTCCCACCCGCCCCGCAACTGCTCTTTTCAATGACATTCTTTACAAAAAGTAGTTAAAAGCATACTTAAGATCACCTGGTTTTTATCTGATATCCCAATGGTGCTGCACACTTTCAGCGCCCCCCTTTTTCATTTGTAATTCAAACGTATTCATTAGTCAGAGTGACAGAGTTTTAGCTTTAATCATTCAAAGTATTTCTTAAACTCATTAACATAATTTCTTGAATTATTTTAACAGTGTTCCTTACATGGAGGGACCCGGACACTGGGGTAGAGGTGAGATGCTAGGTGTGGGAACGTCAAGTTTTCAAGTTTGAGAAGGGGGGCATGCTGCGTCATAAATCTACAGGGTAGACCGTGGGCAGCGTGTTTTCCTGCTGCTTTCTCCATCAGACCCATTCAAAGAGGGTTGACAGATGTCCAATCAGAAAGCCTCTGGCCTTCCGGACCTGAGGCCTTACTTTCTTTGCCTTCTAACAATTTCATTTACTACACGTCCTGTTCTAGGCCTGGCCCTCCCAAAGGGGAATAAAATCCCTGATTTCAAGAACCGTATCAATTACTTGTCCAGGATGCTCTCTAGTCCTTTAGCATCTTAATTGTTGGGGATGCCTACCTAGTTCTTTGCTCTCTAATGCAGAATGCCCTCATTTGTAGTTTGAAGGAATTTTTTGTGAGGATGAGTACCATTTCAAAGAAAGTTCAGAGCTTAAATCAATAGGTGTGTATCTTTCCACTCATCTCCTAAAATAAGAGGCTAGGGGCCACAATTCTGTTATAGGGACTTCAAAGAAAACCATTTTATTGACCACTGAAAACCCTGTTTCTTTGCCAGCAATTTAGGTAGTCAGGTTGAGGTGGCTCAGCATTCTACCTTCAGGCCTGGAAGTGCTGCATGCATCCTACTTCTTGATCATTCCAGAGTTCCGATCTGCTCTTTTTTTTTTTTTTTTTTTTTTAAATAACAGCTTTATTGAGATGTAATATACAAAATCTAAAATTTAAGTACCATACATTTTTAATGTACAATTCAATGATTTTTACTTTATTGACAGAGTTGTTCCACCATCACTATCATCTAATTTTAGAACATTTTCAGCACCCCAGAAGAAACGTCCTACTCATTAATAGTCACTCCCCCCCCCCAACCCTAGACAACCACTCATTTCTTTCTGTCTCTATAGACTTATCTATTTTGGACATTTCATATAAATGGAATCACACAAGGTCTTTTGTGACTGGCTTCTTTCACTTAGCACAATGTTTTGAGGCTCACCTATGTAGTAGTAGCATGTATCAGTATTTCAATTATTTTTATGGCCAAATGCTATTCTATTGTATGAATATATCACATTTTGTTTATTCATCCATCCGTTGATGAATATTTGGGTTGTTTACACTCTTTGGCTATTAGGAATAATGCAGCTATGAACGTTCATGTCCAAGATTTTGTGTGCATATATTTTTCATTTATCTTGGGCATATACCTCATTGCATAATTTCTGAGTCATATGGTAACTTTATGTTTAGTTTTAAAAAAACTGCCAGCCTGTTTTCCAAAGTGGCTGTACCATTTTACATTTCCAGCAGCAATGTATGAGGGTTTCAATTTCTCCGTATGTCTGTCAACACTGTTGTCTTTTTTATTTTAGCTAACTTAATGGGTGTGAAATGATATCTCATTATGGTCTTGATTTGCATTTTCCTAATGACTAGTTATACAAGCATCTTTTCACATGCTTACTGGCCATTTGTGTATCCTCTGAAGAAACATCTATTCAAATCCTTTGCCCATTTTTAAATTGGGTTATTTGCCTTTTTATTGCTAATTTGTAAGAGTTATTTATAGTATATTCTACATACAAGTCCCTTATCAGTTATTTAATTTGCAAATATTTCCTTCCATCCTGTAATTCTTTTTTTCTCCATGGAGTCATCTGAAGCAAAAGAGTTTTCAGTTTTGGTGAGATATAATTTATCTATTTTTTCTCTGAATGGCATGTCAGTGCCTAACCTAAAGCCATGGAAATTTATTCCTAAGTTTTCTTCTGAGAGTTTTATAGGTTTAACTCTTACATTTAGGTCTGTGATCCATTTTGAGTTAAAGTTTGTGTATGGTATGAGGTAGGGCCAATCTGCTTTCAGTGGGGAAAATTTGAATTGAACAACACTGACTAAAAGGAATCCCACTGCAGGGAACTCATAACCAGTGCAACATTTTAGAGTTGATTTGAATACTTTCTAAATTCCCTTCCAGATACAAAATTTTGTCATTTTAAAAAAAGTGATCTATAGTTACTGAAGCCTATAGATGTAAGAAGCAATATAAATTGAAATAGTATAAATCTGTATTTTAAACTATTGGCCTTGATCCATTGGTGGCTTATTAAATCAGTTCAATGGGTCATACCCAGCATATTTTTTTTTATGTCAAATAAAGAGGAACAAAAGAGAACAGAAACTATTGAATTAAAGAAAGTGTTGCTTCATAACTTTTGTGTTATACATGCATGTGCATTTGTGTGTACCACGAGTTGGTGTAAAATGTGTTTCTTAACCACATTTTAAGACGTTGGAATAACACTGTATAAACTACAGTTGCAGATTCATTCATTCCACAAACATTTATTGAGTACTTATTTTGTGCCAGACCTTCTGTTAAGTGCTGGGGATAAAATGATACACAACACATGGTCTCCGCTCTGCAACAGTATACATATGCAGTCTGATCCATATGGAGTTGCTAGGGACAGAAGATTGTGCCTTGGTTCAGTTTTCCCCAACCACAGGGATTCCCTCAGAATATTGATGTTTGGTCCGGTGGCACTTAATTTTTGTAATTAATGCTCAGTTGTTTATTTCAGTTGAGATTTGCCGATACATTTACTTTTCTTCCAACTAGGGGAACTTTGTTCCCAGGTTCAGAATTGCATACTATGATTGTTATATTGGGAAGGAAATACAGGCCTGGTAGTGGAAGTTTTACTCCCACTATATTTAAACTAGTCCCACTGACAGACCTCAGGTATTTTAAAATTCTGGCATATTACTTTTTAAGGGAAACATTTTAAATCATGTCAAAAATTTTATTTCCTAAGGATTCAGCAAAATAATGTTGGCATTAATAGTGATATTTAACCATTTTGCAGATGAGTTTAGGAAAATTAATGTGCTATATTTCCAGTCATTCAGTCGAGTCACTTATCGACAGCAGCCGTGTACAATCGTGGCTCTGATATTTGTTCCTCCTCTTTATCTGAGATACCATTTATCAGTCTTTAGACACCATAAATTCTCAGGAGATTTAGAAGATTTAATTTAAAATTTAGAAAAGTATAACCAGTTCAACATGCTGGACAGGTTAAACACACACATTGACATTCACAAATACATCTACTGTTTGAATGCCTCTATTATGTTCCCACACATGATTTTTAAATCTAGTTATGAAATTTTACCTGTACTTTTAAATATTATTAAGGTCCTCTTTTCCTCCTCTCCCTGTTCCGTCCCCTCTTATTTTGCCCCTCCCCAAATGACTTGTCTCTTATTTTTCAGGTCTTAAGTACCAAAGCCAGGCTTGTAACCCATTTCTTCTGATTTCAAATTGCGTGATCTTTACATTCTACCTCTCTACTTAACTCAGCATTCTATTTCTGTTGGTGTTTGCTTGTAAATAAAATTTTTTTCTCTGGACCATCTTAATAAAAGTTAATACTTGATTATGTATAAATCATTAGGCTACAATATAATACAGCTATGTATTGGTTCAAAATAAAAACACATGGAGACTATAACTAAATTAGTATTTTTTCTTAATACCCCAACTTAGAGCTCTCTTTCAAATAATTTGGAAAAATTAAAAGAAACATAATTTTAAGGCCGTTTCTTCAATAATACAATTTTCTTTAACATTGAATAAAATAACTCCCTATTTTTGAAAATATTTTATTTTTCATAATTTATGGACACCTATGAAATTAATAGTGATATTTAATTCCAAAGAAACTCCATTTGGCAGTTTGAGTAGTTTGGAGTTAGACTAGTTAAGTTTTAAGGGTTTGAAACATCTTTAAAGGCTCAAAAATACTTCTGATTTTCAGGGAATAAAAAAGAGAGACTTTAGACCTGCTTTATCAATTTTCTCCACCTTTTCCCCTAAAAATTGACCAATTTTGCACACCAGATTGACCTGTGACTATCAAGAGATAGGACATATACAACTAGTCACCTTGGGTAGCAGAATAGTTTTCAGGACAGAAAAGTTGTCCTTTCCATTTGTCTTTTCCTTTCAAGAGTTTTGTTTTCATTAAGAACTGGTAGAATGGAGCGAGCCCTGACCTTTATCTCTGTTCACTGTGACCTTGAGCAGGAGACCCACCCTCTCTGAGGCTTAGTTTCCTCATCTCTAACATGCAAATATAATATATTTTCATAATTTCATCAATGGAAATAACATGAGAAAATGCCAAGTCAGGCTCCTCGTAGGAACTCAATAAATATTGTATATCAACTGGGTGAGAGCATTGAGAATGCTTTTTTCTGATAGTCATTCTCTAATATATTAAAGCCCAGTTTGGATGCTAAATTGAAGGTTTTTTTTCATATATGCATCATATTTAGTCATCAATCTACATGAATACTCTACCGTCTTTCTTCCATGTAAAAAAATTCACTACTCTAATAAGTAGATTTTGAAATAGCTATGAACCCAGATTCCCTTATGAGGATGGTTTTCTCAGGATGCCCATGTGAATTTATAGGTCTTAGGCTCTGCCATATAAAACTAAAAAACAAAAACTTTTTATGATGGAAAATGTTAGACAAATACAGAAGTAAATAGAATAGTATAATGACCCCCAACCCCGGTATCTATAACCTAGTTTCAGTATACGGCCAACGTTGTTTCACGTATACCCTCTCCCATCTCCCTCTCTTCTATATAATTCTAGAGCAAATCCCCAAAACACAGTTCATCATAAAACTTTCAAACTGTTTTAAAATGTTCTTCAGTCGTCTAATAAAAGTTATTTTGAATGATTTGCTCTGGGAAATTTTGGATTTATCAGAAAAGTTTCTCTACTGAAATTTTGGCAACTCAATGTCTCTCACGGGTGAGTTGTAAAAGGTGTTCATTGCTGAAAGGACCATTGTCTGCAGCTACAGAGTCAGGCTCCTTGGAAGACCTAAAGACATTAATATGTTCAGGCTGAGAAATGGGCAAGGAACTTGGACCTGGGGAAAGGTAGTTATGGTAGTTTCAGTTGTTAACTACAACTCCCCCAAAACAAAAACACAACAACTCTTGTGTACCTGTGCCAAGAACAGATTTTAGCAGATAGGGGTCCCCTAAGCTTTCGGATAGCTAGTGGGGCTTAGGTTGGCAGAACCCTGGGGGGCTCACCTTCAGCCACTGGCAGCACTCTCTTACTGTCTTTTACCCCCTATTTGGGCTGTACAATGACTATTGTGTGGTAAAGGTGGGGAGAATTGCAAAACCTGACTCCCCTTCTGGAAGACATCAGCAGGAGTACGCATGCTCCTCAGTGCTTCTGCTTGTTCCTCTGCGCTTAGTGCAGTCTTCTGGGCTGTTGTTACGGTCCGGTGTAGGTTGTTGGTGAAGTGTCTTTCTTCCCTTACTAAGATTAACATTAAGATTGACAGTAGAGGCCACGGCTTATTGATCTTTTCATGCCAGGACCTACTGCACTACAATGTCTGAAACCAATTAAATGGGCAATCAGTGTTGGTTGAATGATTGATTGCTGAGTGTTCAACTTGCAAACTGAAGCCTACTACGGTGTTTCCCTGAAAATAAGACCTAGCCGGACCATCGGCTCTAATGTATCTTTTGGAGCAAAAATTAGTATAAGACCTGGTCTTATTTTACTATAATATAAGACCGGGTCTTTATAATATAATATAATATAATGTAATGTAATATAATATAATATAATATAATACTGGGTCTTATATTAATTTTTGTTCCAAAAGACGCATTAGAGCTGATTGTCCAGCTAGGTCTTATTTTCGGGGAAACACGGTATTAAGTAAATAATTCAAGTGTCATCTCATCAAGAGGTCTTCCATCACTATTGTTCTTTATTCCCTTAACAGTTTTATTTTTCTTCATACCATGAATCACTACCTGAAATTAAATTTTAAACTTTTATTTGTTTATTGTTTGTCTCCCTGCGCTATGTAAACTCCATGAAGGCAGCGATTTTTTTTAGACTTTATTATTTTAGAGCAGCTTTAAGTTCCCAGCAAAATTAAGAGGAAGGAACAGAGATTTTCCATGTACCTGCTAAGATAGGGATTTTAAAAATTCACCTTTGTAGGCTTAGCTTATGTTATGCATAACATATGGCAAGTGGCAGGCTCTCAACAAATTTTTATTATTGAAACAATAGGAATGTCATAAATTCAATCACCTTTAAAAGTTGTATTTTCAACATTTATGTCTACAAAGTTGATTCTTATTTATTTATGTAAACCCCAAGCTCAGCTACTGAATGAGCCTCACTTAGGTAACCACAGGCCTTTCTGCTCTTATGAACATAATTTTGTTTTGAACATGGGACCCCTGTGCCAACTTTGCTCTTGATACATGGAACAACTACTATTGATACACAACTTCTGTTTTGAGCCGGGTCTGAGGACTGGGAAGTTTGAGCCTATAGCTCAAGAACTGGCCTTTTAGAAACATTCCAAATGTTCTGTTCCCACTATGGTTTTTCAATAATATAATTTCCCCTATTCTCTTTCACAGAAGAGGTTTTCAGGCATCTAGGTACCTATCTTTTAAATGCCTGAAGTGTATGAACTAAGCTACCAACAGACTCCTTGCTGCTCTGGCCATCACAACAGCTCTCTTTCCAGTCGTCAGCTTGCCGGTCCTTGCACTGACTTCTAAGGGGGCATTTTTCATATATCTAGAACATGGAATTTGGATCCCCTTTCTGGAGGTGACACTTTGGAACAGGGTGATTTTTTCCTTCTGTTTTGCATTTTTGCTGCATTTCAAATGTTTGACTAACTGGTAGATTAGTTATGGATTGCATTTATATGTTTAGAATGTTTTGTACTGTAGCGGAAGGAAGTCGGGGAGGTAGTTGGGGAGATGTGTATGCTTTACCAAAGAGTAATACTTTGTTCATTGACATTATGTCTTGACAGAATCTCTTTCTACCAGCACAACATGGATATTTTTTCTTCCCCAAAGTATTTTTATGATTTTAGTATTTTATAACTATCTATTCATTCTCTCAGTAAAATTTCAATAGGTCAATTTCTATATACCTTTATCTAGTATGCAGAATTTTTTAAAATATTATTTTATTCCTCAAATCAATCAATGTGACACGTCACATCAACAAAACCAAGGGTGAAAATCATATGATCATTTAAATAGATGCAGAAAAAGCATTTGACAAAATTCAACACACTTTTATGATAAAAACTCTCCACAAAGTGGGTATAGAAGTAACATACCTGAACATTATAAAGACTATATATGACAAACCCACAGTTAATATCATACTTAATCATGAAAAAACTGAAAGCTTTTCCTCCAAGTTCAGGAACAAGACAAGGATGCCCCCTCTCACCACTTTTATTCAATATAGTACTGGACGTTCTTGACACAGCAATCAGACAAGAAAAAGCAATAAAAAGCATCCAAATTGAAAAAGAAGAACTAAAAGTGCCACTATTTGCAGATGACATGATACTATGTATAGAAAACCCTGGAGATTCCATCAAAAACATATTAGAACTAAATGACTTCAGTAATGTTGCAAGATACAAAGTTAATATACAGAAATCTGTTGCATTTCTATATACTAATAATGCAAGATCACAAGGAGAAATTAAGAAAACAATCCCAGTTATAATTGCATAAAAACAAAGAATAAAATGCCTAAGACTAAATTTAACCAAGGAGGTGAAGACCTGTATTCTTAAAACTATAATATTGAAGAAAGAAATTGAAGAGGACACAAATAAATGGAAGGATATACTGTGCTAATGAATTGAAAATGTTCATACTACCCAAAGCATTATACAGATTCAGATTCAATGTAATCCCTATCAAAATACCCAGGACGTTCTCCTTAGAACTAGAACAAATTATCCTAAAATTTATATGGAACCACAAAAGAACTTGAATAGCCAAAGCCATCTTGAGGAAAAAGAACAAAATGGGAGGTATCCCACTCTCTGATTTCAAACTATACTACAAATCTACAATAATCAAAACTGCATGGTACTGGCACAAAAACAGAACAGCATAGAGAGCCCAGAAATAAACCCTCACTTATACTGTCAATTAATATATGACAAAAGAGGCAAAAATATAAAATGGGGAAATGACAGTTCTTTCAATAAGTGGTGTTAGGAAAACTGGACAGAGACATGCAAAAAGAAAGGAAGGAAGGAAGGAAGGAAGGAAGGAAGGAAGGAAGGAAGGAAGGAAGGCAGGCAGGCAGAGAGGACCAATTTCTTACACCATATACAAAAGTAAACTTAAAATAGATTAAAGACTTAAATGTAAAACTTGAAATTCTAAAACTCCTGGAAGAAAACATAGGCAGTAAACTTTTTGACATTGGTCTCAACAATATCTTCTTGGACATGTCTCCTCAGGCAAAGGCAACAAAAGCAAAACAACAACAACTACAACAACAAACAAACAAACAAATAACAAATGGAACTATATCAAACTAAAAAGTTTCTGCACGGTAAAGGAAACCATCAATAAAATGAAAAGATGACCTATGGAATGAGAGAAGAGATTTGCAAATAATATATCTGATAAGGGGTTTATATTCAAAATACATAAAGAACTCATATAGCTCAATAGCAAAAATCAAACGATCTGTTTAAAAATGAACAAAGGATCTAAATAGACATTTTCCCAAAGAAGATATCCAAATGGTCAGCAGGTACATGGAAAGTTGATCAATGTCAATAATCATTACAGAAATGCAAATCAAAACCACAGTGAGATACCACCTCACACCTGTGATAATGGCTATCATAAAAAAGTCAACAAACAACAAGTATTAGCGAGGATATGGAGAAAAGGGAACCTATGTGCACTGTTGGTGGGATTGTATGTTGGTATAGGCACTATGGAAAATAGTATGGTGATACCTCAAAAAATTGAGAATAGAACTACCATATGACCCAGAAATTCCACTTCTGGATATTCATCCAAAGAAACAAAAACACTAACTCAAAATAATATATGTACCCCTATGTTCATAGCAGCATTATTTACAACAGCCAAGATATGGAAGCAATCTAGGTGCCCATCAATAGATGAATGGATAAAAAAGATGTAGCACCGTATATGTATATATGAAATGGAATATTACTCAGCAATTAAAAAGAATGAAATCTTGCCATCTGGATAGACTTACAGTCTTCACTATTATGCTAGTGAAATAAGTCAGACAGAGAAAGACAAATACCATGTGATTTCGCTTATTTGTGGAATCTAAAAAGAAAAACAAAGCAGAAACAGACCCATACAGAGAACAAAATGATGGCTTCCAGAGAGAAGGGGGTAAGAGAATGGGTGAAAAATGAATGAATTAATTAAAAAAAATTTTTTTAGATCGGTAATGCAAAACCAACCAAGAGCACGGCAGTCTAAAGCCATTTATGTTCAGACAGCCTTGCAATCCTCACAAGCCCCTGAAGCTATTGGGCAACAGGATGACTGATCTCTATTTTCTGAATTTTAGAGTCACCAAAAGTACATTACTCATTCATTCATTCATTCATTCATTCATTCATTCATTCAGTAAACATATAAGGAGCACTTGCTCGGTGAAAAAAAAATTTTTTATTCCTTCAGTAGTAGGAAGTTGACTCTTCCAAATACAGACCTTTAAAAGATAGATTTAATTGACCTCTTCAACTGTTCTATAAATGGAATTGTAGTGGCCTGGACAATTTGCTTAATTGATTAATGATAGAAAGCAAATTTATTAGCATTAGGGCATTGTTTAGTCTGGTTCTATAAAACATAATTCTCACTGTGATTTATTCAGGAATATAATCCTAGAGTATCACTGACATTTCCAAAAGAAATTTTTAAAAAATCGGCCTGTCTAGCATATAGCATGCTTAAAGGAGGCAATGTTGTATAAAACAAACATTTACAAACCAAATTTCAAAAACAATTGTAATATGTGGGCAACTGAAGTCAATACAACCAAATAATGACAGGATACTTAAATCTAAGAGGAAAAACAAAAACAAAATAGAAAAGAAAAAGAAATTACAGCCTTGGCCTTTCACATGAATAATGACTTTTTTCCCTCTCTATTATTTAAAAAAATCACAGAAATATTATAAGCTTCTTGTAAAAAGTCAAGCCACTTGTATACCAGTGTTCATAGGAGCATTATTAATAGTAGCCAAAAAGTGGAAACCATCCAAATGTCCATTGATGGATGAATGGATAAACATTGGAATATTATTCAGCAACAGAAAGGAATGAAGTGCTGATACATGCGACAACATGGATGAATCTCAAAAACATTATGCCAAGTGAAAGGAGTCAGTCACAAAAACCTCAGATTGTAAGATTCTATTTATATGAAATGTAATAGAATAGGCAAATGCATAGCGACAGAAATAGCTTAGCGGTTGCCAGAGGGTGGGGGAGGAGAAAATAGGGAAGTTTCTTTCTGGGGTGATGAAATGTTCTGGAACTAGACAGTGGTGATGGTTACACAACTTTGTTAAGCATACCAAAACCCACTGAATTGTACATTCAAATGGGTGAATTTCAGGCTATGTAACTTATATCTCAATATTTAAAAATGATGCTGAGAAAAAAAAAGGATCATGTGTATCCCCCCCCTTACTGAATAAGAACAATCATGTTTTCACTTTTTCCTTCTTCCCCCACCCACCTTATTATGTCATTCTGGTATTTCAGGGCTACATCAGATTGTTGTGCAGGTTATAGCTCTGCCCTAAGAGGCCAGTTAGGTGGACAAAGAGAGTCTGAAGCCCTAGCCACACACTCATTCTACCTGAAAGAAGGGTGACTTTTCCTAATTCACACCAAAATTCCTTATGGACTAGCAGTGGCCTTAATCATTTTAATGGGCTTCTGGGGTAGGGAAAGTTGGTAAATACATATACTCAGTCCACTTACTTACTATCTTGTATTAAAAGTCGATCACTTCATTTAACTAGGATAGCATAATGGATTTACTATAATGGGTTGTTTTCTAGATCCTTTGGTCTTCTGTTTGCAAGTTGAATTGAAAATTATTTGATTAATCTTAAAAAGCACATTTCTAGTTTAAATGTGTGTTATACAGTTCTTTTAAATTTGCCTTTTTTGTTTAAAAAAGATTCAGTGTATTGTTTAACTTTAGATCATGATCCTCCAATGCAGTTTTTATATTTGCTATCACTAGAGTGTCACCACTACCAAGGGGATTTCCTGATACTTAACTTGTTCTAACAATGCAACTTTTCTGACAGCGTTCTTGTATAGATTTCAAAGAGCTCAAATAATAGTATTTTCTACACTAAATTTAATCAGTGAGTCAACACACATTGATTGAATTACTATTATGTTCAAAATAACACTCTATTCCAAACAGGAAGAACCTCCAAATCCTGATATTTTACATTCAAAGTGTATGTGTGTCTGGCACACAGTAGGTACTCAATAAATATTTGTCAATGATTAAGAGCAATTAAAGTTTATTTGTGATACCTAAAGATTAGATATTGGTGAACAACCACAGAACTTAATAGGTCCTAAATTATACCTGTAGGTAATGAAGGGAAACTATCTGATATAAAAACTATGATATAATTAATGGCTATTTCTAAGATAAATCCCCGAATTCTGGCAAAGTAACAATTGTATGTTTTACTATGAAGTATTTGTGGTGTTTTATTAATGACAAATTCTCATTATTATTCTCAATCTTGGTTCCTTCTCTCCTTTCCTGACACGAGTTCACTTCTTATGCACATTAAAATTTGAGAATCATTCTTGTAACAAAAAAAGTCAGAAGTAGTAAACTGAAAAATTTTATTAGAACTCAAAACATAAGGCCAGATTTTTAATGTTTTCTATCATGTGATTACAGAGTCCAAATCCCAACTGAGACAGAGAAGAATTGCCTGTTCCAGTATTTAAGGGCCATCATTTAAAATGATTTCTTACCAAAAGAATCTCCTCCTTCTCATGAAAAGAAAAAGTTTAATTCCAGTTACGCTCACTAAGAAATGTGAGCAATGGAAATAGTAAACATATTCAATATTTGGGGGAAACAGTATTCAGTAAACACCAAGTAATTTATTATTGACTTGGCAAAGCTCCCTTTAACTCTAGTATATAGTTATCTCTTCCTTATTTAGGAGCAGTTTTAATATTTTGTAAATTGTTTATAACGTCATTGAGCTTCTCTCCATCATTGCGCTAAATTCTAAGCTATTGATAGTATGCCTGAGACAGAAGTGGAATTCATCAAGCTAGTGTGGGTTCACTTTCAAATCCTTATGAAGCGCATCTTCTTTGCCACATACTGTATCAGGCTGAAGGACAAAAACCCTGCTTTTAGGGATCTCACAGTACCATAGAGGAGACAGACAAGTTTTTTTTTTTTAAAGTAGAAGACAATGCAATAAACGCTATGAAAGTGGCGTCATGTGGTTCTATGGGGGTACATAGAAGGGGAGAAATCTAATCAGGTTGAGGAAGGGTGTGGTTAATAAGAAGGCTTCCCAAAGATGTAATACCTGCACTTAATCTTAAAGGATGAATAGACTGTAGCCATATAAAAACATTTTGGAGGTAGGACCCAAGGCCTTTAAAACAACCAAACAAAAACAAACGAACCCACATGCACTAGCGAGCACGAGTCTAAGTTGATGCTCAGGTTTCTGACTTGAGCAGTTGACGGGCTCAGCTTGAGACATGTTAAGGTTCAGGTGTTTGTGGGTCTAGCCAAGTGATGATGCCAACAGACCGTAGATTGAGGTGTCGGAAAGGGTGTGTGATGGAGTTGTCATTGTTTACCCCACAACTGAGCCCACAGATGTGAATGAGATTGCCAGGGAAAGCAAGAAGGTGAGGAGGCTGAGGAGAAATCTCTGGGGAAGATGAGATTTTAAGGGATAGGTGGAATCTGAGAAGGAACAGCTAGAGAAATAGGAAAAAAATAAAAATAAAAATGAGAGTGGCCTGGTATAATGAAGGTCAAAGGGAGAGAGCAGACACCACTCTCAGATGACACAGAGAAGTCAGCTAAGATTGGCCTGGTAACTTTGGTGAAAGACCAGTGGGAGGCAGAAGCCATGTTGGTCAGAAACATTTGTTGAGCATCAACTATGAGCCAAGCATTGTGCTATTTAATCTTCATACAGCCCTTTAAGGTAAGGCAATAATGTTATTAATAATGTCACCCGGGCGGCCAGGTGGCTCAGTTGGTTAGAGCGTGAGCTCTGAACAACAGGGTTGCTGGTTCAATTCCCACATGGGCCAGTGAGTCACGCCCTCCACAACTAGATTGAAGGACAACGACTTGACTTGGAGCTGATGGGTCCTGGAAAAAAACACACTGTTCCCCAATATTCCCCAAAAAATTTATTTAAAAAAATAATAATAATGTCATCCTCATATTACGAATGAGTAAATTGAGACACAGAAAGGTCGACCAGTCATACAACTTTACAATAGATCTAAGATAACTGGCTCTACCTAACTCCTGAGTCCAGTCTCTCAGCCATTTCTGGTTACCAATTGTGGTGAGAAAGTAGAGATATTGAGTGCAGATGGCTTTTAGTGACGTTTGTCAGTGAAGGAAAGAGGGTAGATTTTACAGTGTCTTAACATGGTGGGAGAAAGATTTGCACATAATTTTAAGCTAAGGAAAAAGAGCCAGTGAAAAGAAAGAGAAGCCTCAAAAATAAAGGGGTTGACGCATTTCTAGCCATACTTGTATTTCTGTGGCTGGATCAGGGTAGATCTGGAAAGAAGCTGTCAGTTTGAATAACTGAAGCTATTTGCTATTATATAAGTATGTTTTGTGAATGAAATCACCTGCAATAAATATCCATCCATTCTTTCCTCACTTTGGAATCCATTAATATATTTCATGATGAAGTAGACTGTAATTCTGGTTTAACTACAATTCACAATTGTACCTGTCATATCAAAATAGGCCATATCTACCTAGGTTCAAGGTGAATATTAATAGTCAGGGATAGGCTCCCTTGGCACTTTTGCTTCCTATGTTCACATTATAAAATCGAATACCTACTTTCCTTCCATCAGTTGCTCCAATGGAGTGCCAGAGTTCTTTCTTTCACAACAGAAAACATGGTGCCCATTGCAGAGCTCTTAGCTGGCCCTGCCATGGTACTAGAAATGAAGATTTTCAGTTCTCCCAGATTAAAAAAAAAAAAGAAAAAGAAAATATATATGCCAAGTGTGGTTCAAGTTTATTAAACTGAGCTTCTAGTAATTATACTAGACAGGGCAATAGAATCCAATGTGCTTTTGTTGTTGTTTCGTTGTAAAGGACGTATAACGAAATCTATAACCAGAGCTCTTTATAGATTTGTCTCCAAAAAATAATCATTTTGCTGCTCTGGTGAAATAGTGGCTTCTATATCATACTCTACATCATAATTTTATATATTCATGACAGTCATATTTAGGACCTACCAGGCCAAGGAACTAATTCCAGGGCTATGGGGAAAATGCAAAGTACAATTCATGTGTCTTCTTCAGAAGCTTTCAACTTTCTTAGAAGAGATGAGGTGCGATGGTTACAGAAATGACTAGAATTCAGAGTAGTAAAAAGGGCCAATATAAATGGGCATATGATGTTAGGTCACCTTAATTTCTTCCATTTTAAAATCATTACACCAGTAATGCATGAATTTATTTTTGTTGAGAGGAATACAGAAATATTTAGAATAAATTGTAAAAGCTCCCCTTTACTATCTCCCTCTTCCACTTCCCATCCCAAAGTAAGTTGTTTCTTGCTAGCCTCTTTTCTATGTATTTTCATACAGATAAAAGTACATATGTACTTTAGCATATACAATTTTATAGTTAGTTGTTCAACATAAATTATTTGAAATGGATGGTTCTGTGAATTTTTCACTTAATAAGGTCTTTTTGTGTCAGAACATACAGATCTACCCTTTTAAAAGTTAGTATAGTATTACTACAGAATAAAAATTTAAATATATTCCACAAAAGAGAGTGAACCAAAATGACTAAGTTCTAAAACTTCTGATTGGCATAATAATCATTATTATATTAAATTACTTCCATGGTTCATTACTTGTTTGAGAAGACCAAGCCTCATAGAAATTTTCTTTTACCTTTTAATCTTTTAAAAACATAGATTTAATGCATTATTTTGATCTATGAAAGGCCTTAATAAATGTTTTGCTTAAAACGAAGTGTCCTTAAAAAGAATTCTTACGTAGAAAAGACTGGGAATACCACCTAAAAAGCATATATATATAATTGAATGATATGGATTCCACAAGGAAGAAATAGACCAAATAAAAGAAAAAAAATCTTAAAGCTCTAAGGATAATGGGAATCGTTAATGAGAGTTATTTTTTAAAAAAGTTTTAGTTCTTTTCTCATCATTGTTAAACTGATAACTAAATTTTTTAAAAAACACAAAACACCATCCACATCTTGTTTAAAAACATAATTGTATATACACATGTGCAGAAAAAAGTAGGTTTATGTTTCAACATTATTTCTGGGTGGTGGGATATATTCAAGGTGATTCTTAGTCTCTATCTTTTTCTGAACTTTCCAACTTTAAAAATAATGAATACATATTAGTTTTCTTAATTAGAAAAATATTGATGCAATGAAATGAATTAATAAATGAACTAAATGACTGTGCCTCTAGATTTAAGAATAGGAATTGTACCCTCTCTATGTTTCTCCACGTTACTTTTACTCAAGTAGCTGTCAACACAAATTTTTAAAATATATAAGAACAAAAAATAGAATTGAACCATTAAGCATAATGTATAAAATGATAACCTTGGGTCAAATAAACATAAAAATAGACTTGTACAAATAAAATCAAAATCCAAAGTAGCTTATTCTAGCACTATCAGGACAGAACAAGATACATTTTTATTGACTAATAAGTTAAATCTTTTGTTAAGTAATTACATTTTTTATTTATAATCTAGCAAAATCTAGTTTTTAAAAAAGCTTATTCTTGTCATTTCCAAAAAAAGTGAGGGGAAAGGAGAGAGGAAGCTGTGCTTACTGGGAAAATTGCAACATTCAGTTCGTAAGTACTTTTTGCTTTAGATATTTTTTTCAACTACTTCTCTTACATAAGAGTCCTGTAATATCTCCATAGGGAGAAATAACACTGGGCTACATTATGTCTTTTAATTTTTCCTCCAGATAGTGTTTACAAATCAACATGTAGGAGTGACTCCATACTCCAAGTTATTAGCCAACTTTGGTGTCCATTTGCTATTAAGGACAATTGGTAATTTTAACAATCAATGAGAGTTTATTTTAGGAGAAAACTTACTGAAATTTGCAGGAAATAACCTTTTTGTTCCAAAACAGCTGTCATTGAACACCATTATATCTACAACAATTAAAATTATCTTTGGTGACTTTTAGCATTTGGCATTGCTCCATTATTGTTCCGTTAAATATTTTTCAAGTTTGCTAGGACTTTTGCCCACTGTGTGCTTACGGCCCTTTATTGTCAATATGTATCTTAGAATTCACCTTTGTGACATTACTTTTTTGTATTGTGGGAGAGAGTGTAATTTCTGAAGCAAATTGCCTGAGACATCAAGTGATATTTATTGGGAAATTGCAGTACATTTCTACAAGTTAATTATAAAAATAGGATTACAATTTATTCCAATATATTTGGCAACTAATATCCCATTCTCTCTTTTTCTAGATTCTTGCAAAAAATTTCCAATTTAAAGAATTAGCTAATTTTTAGTGAACACAAAGGGCAAAGGCTAATATGTGCTGTTATTTTGATAAATTTAATTGAAAATCGTGAAGAAAATTTATAAGTTTAAGTCACCCAGGCCATCAGTGCAGGGGATTGATTGTCAAAAACCAAACCAAACAACAACAAAAGCATACTTTTGCATGCTAATGGAAGTCATAAATATGTTTGTTCAGCATTCATCCAAAACGACAAGTCATAGAAAAGCCTAACAAACCTAAGATCCTACAATAAATCACCCAATTTAAATCATAAATAAGACTTCATGCTTGTTTGTTTAATTTTGAAAGGATGTAAATGTTTGCCTTCAAAAATCATTAATTAACATTGAAATATAGTTTAGGGACCCTAAATACATCATATGATAAAAAGGTAATACTTTTATAATATCTCAGACCTTGATTGTTATTATTTTGTTACTATATTTTGAGGGGAAAAAATGCATGATATTATTCAAGCCAAAAAAGTATTTGGAAAATATTTAAGAGTTGTTACCATTATTTAAACCTAGAATACTGATACCAATGAACATTTTTTTGTACCCTAATACTTTTCTGAACATCGCTAGCCCACAAATAACCTTTCAGACAAAAAAATACTGGACAGGATTTAGAAGGGCTAGTAGGGTGAAATCTATTTAAGTAACTTCAGAAATCTGCAGAAATTAAAAGCAATTTAAGCTTTGTGCTGTGTAGTTAGGGCATTGTCAATTTGCACAAATTGTCTTCAGGCTGACTCCCTTTGATGCATTTTTCTCCGTTGTCACAACAGAAATTTTTATTTGTAAATCTCACGCCCTCTCAATTTCACATAATCAAATCCTGGACTGTTTTAGAGGAGAAACAGTAGCTGACAAAATTGTTTTCCCATCTCAGGAAGTTGAAAACAGAGGGCTTGCAATATATTATTTAAAAAGCAGATTCAAAACTTTCATAAAATTTAAAATTGACACAACTTGAAGACAATACTCCAAATTGTTAAAAGGTCTTATCTCTGGGGTACGGAATACTGGGGATGTTTCTTTTCTTGATATTTTCTGAATTTTTCAGACATTCATGTGTTACTTTTCTAGTTAGCAAAATAGTAAGACATGGGGAAGGGTCTCCCATTGGTCATAAAAACATGAGTAAAATATGTAAAACACTGAATTTTTTCAAAGAATTGAAAAATTAGTTTTGTAAAATAATCCAGGCCTCCAAGCTCTTCCTCTCATTTGTGGAACATAAAGTATATTTTGGATCAAAACATGGAACATTCCAGACAATGTGAAATCTAGAAAGGAACTGCACCTGTATCCCGATGCAGCGCCAAAAAAATACAGTTACTGAATAAATAGTCTTCCTAAATTAGGAAAAAGAATTAAAGCCCACTTTTCCACTACTAAGCACAAAAGTGAAAGTTTTACTCTTGGCATTTGATAGAATTCATGGGATAGGAATTATTAATAAGGTATTTTTCAGAGTTTTATTACACAGTTTTAAGTGGAAGAGTAGATATTGTAGACTATAACTCAGTGCTGTAATTGAAGACTTGATGATTTTTGAATTAAACAATAGCTATTTACTTTGTAAGTTTTGAGAATTAACTTGATTATTTTCCTCAAAACTATTACTTGTACCAAACAGAGAACATTGTGTATTTGAGGATTTATTTACCTAAAGTGATGCCCTTTGTAGGGATGAATTTAGCTTCAGCAGTATTTTCTGTAAGAAGAATAACATTTACATAATGCCAGTTCTAGAAAAGTGATCTTTTTCATAGGAAAGTGTGAAGCAATGTATGTGAAAAACTGCAAAATCTGGAGTTACAGGCAAATTAGGCAAGGGACATTGGTATTGAAAAAAAAAAAAGAAATCAAGGCTAAAAATTTTTTCTGGCAAAAGTAGTAATTAATATATGGAACATACTATTAATACGACTTTTTCGGACAAGCTATTAGTACAACTTCTTAAAAATAACCAGAAGCTGTAAAAGAATTCCAACAGAGGAGAGGCCTGAGATAAAGAGGGAAGTTGAGAAAGAAGAATGAGTATGTAATGGGACATGTGACTTTGCCATTATTTTTATTATCTTTGCAGAAAACCTCAGACTAATGAGGAGAGAGGATTGAGAAGAAGACAAGCTAAAATTTAGTTCTCTAGACTAGATCTTTGGCTCCCACCTTATTCCTTTTTTTAAAAAAAGTATTCGTTTTTAGGGTGTATTTCATAGTAGAAAAAAATATCTCTCCAATATTTTATCGTTTTCAACAAAGATTGAAAAGCAAATGAAGCATGTGAAACTATTCTCAACATAGATAAGAGACCAAAAACAAATCTTCACCGTGATACTTTAAATTTCAATATAAGTGTGGTAGGTTTCTTTAAAGTTTGATGTTTTAGCTGCATTCAGTTTTCCAGTCCTTTTTGCAGTATCTTAGCAAATGCTTAAGGAATCTAAATTGCTAAAACCAGTGCCAGTCTAGTAAAATGATCTATATATTTTTCTTTATTGAACGTTTTTATTAATCTTCCAGTTGCTCCATTTGTCACGATTTGAAGCTGCTCTTGAATTTGTTGTCTTCCATTTAAAGGTTTGGTAAGACAATCTACCATCTTGTGCTAGGTACTAGAAATAAAACACTGAACAATTGAGAAAAGTTTCTCAGACTCACTGCACACCAAATCCTTTCCAAAAAAAAAAAAATTGTAAAGGTTCTAATGATCTCTATAGTGGTATCAAAAATCACTTCTTTCCAATTTGGAAAATAAGAACATTAGCCATAATTTGTTACTCAGTAATTTTCCACATGCCAATTATCCTGTCTTGGAACTACTCAGCTTTAGACCAAACCCTTCTACAGTGTATGACTTTTCCCATGTGACGCTTTAAATAAATTCTAAGATTTTTCCCATAATTAATTAATCTCAGAAATCAAAATGAAACATGTCACCAGGGTCTTATTTAAAGCCAAGAAATTTATTGGCTATTATCCAGGCTTCTTTCTAAATTAAACAACCCCAAACACTACTCTCACCATCCTTGTTCTTGATATTAGGTATTTTCTCTCCAGATAACTGGAGCACATATAAGAAAGAGTTTTGATATGTCCACTTTATAACCAGGACCACATTTATATTTTATTTCAATGATACATAAGGATACTTTTCTCTAAAATTTCCATATCCATGTGTTTTAAAAAAGATATACACAATAGAAATTAATCTTCCCATCCTCAGTAGTAAAATGCTATTATATCATTTTTTATTTTTTGAATGATCCAAAATATAGCAGCTCAGAATCTTTTCTCAAAGTCTGACTCTTTAGGACTGGTAACAATTTAACATACGCCTAAATCTTTATGATTTATAGATGAATTACTTGACTTATACTTTATCTTTGGTGAGTGATTCAGCTCTTCCTCATCTTTGCCACTTAGCCAAGTTCAAGGATGCTGAAAAGGAAGCTGAACTGAGTCAGGGTCAATGATGTAGACTGTAACCATGGTGTGTGTGTGAGTGTGTGTGTGTGTGTGTGTGTGTGTGTGTAACCATGGTGTGTGTGTGGTGTGTGAGTGTGTGTGTGTGTGTAACCATGGTGTGTGTGTGTGAGAGAGTGTGTGTGTGTGAGAGAGAGAGAGAGAGAGAGAGAGAGAGAGAGAGACTGATTTAATTCCCAGGCCAAACTGGAGATTGTCCTTTTTTTTTGAAAAACGAAACAAAACAAAACAAAAAAAGTCTCCCTTTTGTTGAGGTAGATAAAAAAAAGAATACATATAACTAAAGAGAAAGCTGGGAACCTTTCTTCCTGTCTGCCTCCCTCCCTCCCTCCCTCCCAGGAAGTCTTCCTTCCTTCTCCCCTTTCTTCCTCCCTCCTTTCCTCTCTCACTCCTTCTCTTCCTTCCTTTCTTCATTTCCAACAGTCTCATCTTAAACCGAAAGCAAGGGATTCATTTGCAGCGGGGTAGCTAGAATACCTTCACGACCAACCCTCAGTTTAATTGCATCTGATCCTTAGGGAGACGTTGATCTGGCTGTTCTGACCACCGGCACCCCCAAACCCCAGCTGCGCGGCCAGGCTATCCCAGGGAGATGGTAGCCTCTGTACAGCATTGTGTCATCTCTAATACACGCCTCACAGCCCATGATGCCGAGTTCTTAGATTTCCTTCTCCTTCTCCCTTTTATTCCCTCCTGTCTTTCACGTTTGTCTTTTTCTCTTTCTGTATCTGTCTGCATGCCTCCCTTTGTCTCTGTCTGCTGTTCTCCCTCTTTATTTCTCTCTCATTTATTCACATTTTCTCCTCTTTTCTCATCAAAATCTCTAAAATATTATTGTAGACACTTTCTTTCTTGAATTTAGACAAGAAAGCTAGTGCTTTGACAAATTTCTATTTCTTTAATGACATAATTGTTGTAACTTCTAATTTTTTTCTATGAGCCAGTGACTTTTGATAGAAAGTATTCTCACTATGGCTTACAGAATTACTGCTTAGAAACCATATGAGATATTAAAAAGTGCTTCTGTCAATTTTTTTCTTATGATAATCTTAGAAAGAAAAGATGATAAACATTGAAAAGCATAATTATCCTTAGCTACCCTACAGTTGCCAGATTTAGCAAATAAAAATAAGGATACTCACTTAAATTTAAATATCAGATAAATAATGAATAATTATTTATTATAAGTATGTCCCATACAATATTTGAGACATATATGTATATTAAAAATGTATTTGTTGTTTATCTGAAATTCAAATTTAGCTGGGCATTCAGTATTTTGGGCAGAAGTATGATTGACCTTTTATATATACGTAATATTTGTAAGTTATGTGTTTTTAGTTTGGGGACTAATTGTATTTAGAGTTCCTTTTTGCTTCTGGATTTAGAGTTGCTTGTGCAGTTTCTCACTGAGATTTTACTGCTCCTGAGGATGGCTGTCAGATAAAGGTGAGTGACAGTGAATAAAACTGTAATTAAAATTAGTTAATTCTCCTATTTACTTGTTCTGGCATGAGGGTCTATGGAGGGAATAGCACATTTCTCATTTATTTGTCCCCGTTAATTCTGAATTCAAAATAATGTACTGATTTTATATTTTCCCCCTTGGGTATATGTTTTATTTCACTTTCTTCCAATTCCATCAAAAATGTAGATGGTTTATGGAGAAAAATGTACCCATACATTAAATTCCCTATCACTTCCCTCTAAAACAGGCACTTATTTATTTAATATATGTTATAAAGGGCAGCATTTCGGAACCTCTTATGAAACAGTCACCCTTATAATTGCACTAGGTAGATTATTTTTCTTAATCTCTCACCCTATTTTAAAATAAAATATCTGAAATAAAGTGTTTCACTATAGTAGTAATAATAGCTAACATTTATTGAGCATTTATCATTTGTCAGGTACTGTTCAAACATTATTTATAAAATAGCTTAAATCATTTAAATCCCCAAACCAATGAAGTAGATACTGTTATTATCCCCACTTTATAGATGAGGAAACTGCAGTACAGGGAAGTTAGGTAATGCTCAGTTTCCTCTGTTATTAACAGTTTACCTTAATGTAACTTTGTCACAATTTGTCTTGTTCTTTTGTTGTTTTTGGTTTATATATGACATATCAGTGAAATCATATGGTTCTCTGCTTTTTCTGTCTGACTTATTTCGCTTAGCATTATATTCTCAAGATCCATCCATGTTGTCACAAATGGTCCTATTTCATCTTTTCTTACCGCCGAATAGTATTTTATTGTGTATATATACCACAACTTCTTTATCCATTCATCTATCGAAGGACATTTTGGTTGTTTCCATGTCTTGGCCACCGTAAACAAATCTGCAATGAACATTGGAGCACACATGTCTTTATGGATAAATGTTTTCAGATTTTTTGGGTATATACCCAGAAGAGGGATTGCTGGGTCATATGGTAATTCTATTCGTAATTTCTTGAGGAACCTCCACACTGAACTTTGTCACAATTAATGGACCTATATTGATATACACTATTATTAAAGTCTATACTTTATTTACATTTCCTTAGTTTTTACCTAATGTCCTTTTTCTGTTCCAGGATCGCATCCAATATACCACATTACATTTAATTTTCATGTCCCCTTTGGCTCCTCTTTGCTGTATTTCTCAGACTCTTTGTTTTTGATGACCTTGATAGTTTTGAAGAGTACTAGTCAGGTATTTTGTAGAATGTCCCTCAACTGGGATTTGTCTGATATTTTTCTCATATTTAGACCAGGGTTATTGGTATGGGGAAGGAAGACCATCGAGGCAAAGTGCCATTCTTATCATATCATGTCAACTTGACCACCTGGCTGAGGTAGTGTGTGTAAGGTTTCTCCACTATGAAGTGACTCTTTTTCCCCCTCTTTCTCTACCTTACTCTTTGGAAGAAAGTCACTATTCCCAGCCCACACTTATGGGCTAGAGGGTTATAATTGAGCTATTACTTTAATAACAGCTTTATTGAGATATAATTCACATACCACACAATTCATCTAGCTAAAGCGTACAATTCAGTGGTTCTCGGTATAGTCATGGAGTTGTGCAAATATCACCACAATCAATTTTAAAACATTTTCATTTCCCAAAATAGAAACCCTATACCCATTAACAGTCCTTCCTTTGCTCCCCTCACCCCCCCACCCCCAGCCATGGCAATCTAATCTACTTTCTCTTTCTTTATAGATTTGTCTATTCTGCACATTTCATATAAATGGAATCACGGTGTTTCATAACTGACTTCTTTCACTTAGCAACAATGTTTTTGAGGCACATGCATGTTGCAGAGTGTACCATTACTTCATTGCTCTTTACAGCTGAATTATATTCTATTTTATGGCTAGATCATGTTTAATTTACCCCAGCATCAGTTGATGGACATTTGGGTTGCTTTCCTTTTTGGACTACTGTGAAGAATGTTGGTATGAACAGTTGTACACAAGTTTTCATGTGGACATATGTTTTCATTTCTCCTGGCTAAATACCTAGGAGTAGAGTTGCTGAGTATAACTGAGCTATTTTTAAAATAAGAAAAATGTGGCCAACTAGGCTGTGGGCTGTCCCTCCTTTCAGTTATCCACAAGGGCTAGGAAAACCTAGCCGCACGCCCTATAAAGCCATAACACAAGGCCCCACCTCAAATCTGTTGGCAGGTACTCAAATTGCAAGCATGTTGACTAAGATGAAAGACAACAGCTTCATAAAAGCCTGCCTACGTATCCCAGTCTATAAACCTATAGCAAATAACGTAGATTATATGCACTGAAACTATATCACTAGTTTCTATTAAAAAGTTATGAGATAGCTCTGCCTCTCTTAAGCTGTTTGCCTAAATCCTCTTTTTGAAACTCTTAGGATGTTGCAACTATCACTACTGAGACTAAGTATTATTTATCAAGAAATAGGAACTAAAGAGGGAGAACAGTAGCTGCTACTTTCTAGTGTAAGGGATATATGTGTCATTTTAAGGAAGCATTTGGCAGAAGAAAACTATACATGATTATACAGCTTTCCGCACAAACACTCCGACACTGGAGAAGAGAGGAAGGGGAGACAGAAAAAACAATGGCTCTAAAGTCTAGGCTACCACTCCTTCACATTAAC
This sequence comes from Rhinolophus sinicus, assembly GCF_036562045.2. NCBI lineage: Eukaryota > Metazoa > Chordata > Mammalia > Chiroptera > Rhinolophidae > Rhinolophus > Rhinolophus sinicus. The sequence continues at coordinate 41,432,714 of NC_133759.1, forward strand.
CACTCATAGTAGGAACTAGTCGAAGTAATCAGCAAGTTTAAAAAGCCAAAAGATGTTTAATCATTTTCCTATTGCTGGTGGAAAGAAATGAAACTCAAGTAGTTTGTCATAGATATCATTTCAGTTGTTTCCTTAGAAATACACATTCAATCAGTGCTTCTATATAGTTGCCTTTGACCATATCCATCATTCCTTAGAAACGTAATCACCAAAATTAAGCAGGACATTTTTAGGCCTAGTCCTTTAGCAGAGCATAAGAACGATGGAAATAAGTCTGTTTTTAATGAACAATAAAACACCAGAAGATAGTGGTCCACACAAACTCATCATGTCTTTTTTGTTCCGTGTTCCCTCCCCATGGATTTAAGATAGTGTCCCACACACAACTGGAGTTAAGATAACTGTTGGCTGATTATAACTGATTTACTTCTGTATCTCCTTGTAGAATTTTGCTGACTCCCGATAGAAAAGATACTTATTAAGCAATCTGTGAAAATGCAAGTCACGGTCTGGTCTCCATATGTAAGGTATGCATTAACTAAGGGTGTTATACAAAAGAGTGACAGAAAGTTGCTTCCTTAAAGACTAAAATCATGGCTGTGCACCTAAAATAAAGTCCTTAAAAATGTTAGTGATGGCCTAGGCTAGGATGTGGTTTGAAATAAGGGATCTCTGGCTGCTATTCAAGTGGCAAAATCTGAGAAAATAGCCAGAGGAAAAATTTAACTCAGGAAGAGGGGTAGAATCTCTTTTCCTGGGGACATTTCCAAACAGACCAGATGTATCTCCGCCTGGAATGATGTAGATCAGAGCTGGTGTGAGGGGAATGTGTCTCAGGTGTGCAGAGATAATGATCATTCCAGCCCTAAGGAAAGCTGGGTGGGTCTCAGGGAAGCTGACCATCTTCGTGCACAAGTATCCTTTTGGGTTTACCCGTGTGTGCCACATAAATGTCATTTTCTACGTGCTCCATGAAGCTCATATTTAGATGAAGTTTGCCAGAAGCTGACATAGATGATTGATTATTCAATAAGGATGAACCATGTAATAAATTCTCCATCATTCCTTCTCATGAAGATAAAGAATGATACAATAATGACAAGTCGTTTTTGAATTTAACTTTAGGGTTTGATTTTGGTTTTAGATGAAAATATGGCCATCTCTAATAGCCTTAGGTAGTGGGAATGAAAGTGTTGTCGCCCAGCATCAAGTAGCTCTAGCTCCCCATTTAATGGATTTCTTGGTATCTTGATTCTGATAACGAGTTTCATCCTATTCCCCTCTGCCTGAGTTCCTGTGTTGGGGTTTTGCCTGAGACCCCAGGCTCCCTAGAACTTAGGCCTTGTCTTGTTCTTACAAGTCTTTCTTCCAAAGGAATGAAAGTCTCTGCTCCTGAAATGAAGCCCAGGGCATTCCAGGAAGGAAAAAAACAGTATCTGTAGATAAACAGGGCATGCTCAAGAAGATTGCAAGTAGTTAAGCATGAGTAAAATGAAGTGGAAAAATCTGAGAAGAGTGAACAATAAAATGAAAAAGGTAAGTAGAGAATATATCATGAAAGACTTTAACTTTCATATTAATGTAAGAATGTGTAATATGTCCCAAACCTGCTGAGGACATATTGTGGATATATACGAGGCCTGACAATTAAGTTCTTGAACTCATCCTGGAGAAAGTGCTACATACCTCATTGCTAAATATCACTACAGCCATCTTCGAAATATTCCCCTTGGGAAGCTATGCACCAATGCCAGTGCCTAGTCCACATTTCAAAGCAATTTTAGAACTCTTTTTCTGGAATGGCCATCAGAGCTGTTGTTGTATTACCCTTGATGTCCTGAATGTCATCAAAATGTCTCCTTTCAATATTTCCTTTCTCTTCAGGTAAAGACAGAAGTCACTGGGGGCCAGATCAGGTGAGTAGGGAGGGTGTTTCAATATAATTATTTGTTTACTGGCTAAAAGCTCCCTCACAGACAGTGCCGGGTGAGCTGGTGCATTGTCATGATGCAAGAGCTCCTTCGGGACCATTTTTGCACACACATTTCTCATGCCAAGATTTTCTGTTGAGATTTTCCTGTCTCTATTGATGTTTACTTGGTCTGCTATGCTTCTCACAGTGAGCCAACGATTTTGACGCACAATTCAATGAATTTTTGCAATGTTTTCTTCAGTTCTGCTTGTTACTGGCCGCCCTGACCTCTCTTCATCAGTGACGCATTCTCTCCCCTCAGAAAAACGTTTAATCCATTTGTACACTGCCGTTTTCTTCATGGCATTATCCCCATAAACTTGGACTAACATGTCCCTGATTTCACTTCTACTCTTGCCAAGTTTAACAAGAAATTTAATGTTTGTCCATTGTTCTAATACAAGCTCAGACACTCTCGCGACGGCACACAAAAACACGCAACAATAATGAACTCCACTCAGCAAGACACCGCCACACATCGACACGACTGCAGCTGTGAGACACTGATATACCAAGGTTATGATACCTCACGGAGCTGTTTGTGCAGTGTTACCAATGAAGCGCATCGGGGCAAGTTCACGAACTTAATTGTCAGACCTCATAGACGTTATGCATAACATATGTAAATATAATGCATATTTTTAAATCTACTTTTTAATAAAATAATGCATGCACATTATCAAACATTTGGAAAATATAATGAAATTTAAAGAAAAATATAACTATCACCTATCATCCCATTACTCAGTGTCACCGATGATAGTTGGGCATATTTCTCTCCAGGTTTATTTTATGCGTATGAGATATTGCTATTTAACATAAGTAGAATGGTCTGCTTCTTTCACTTAATATTATATCTTGCACTTTCCCCATGCTGCTAAAATTCTTCCAAAACACACTTTTAATGATTGCATAATATTTCATCGTAAGTAGTACGATTTATTTAGGCTTTCTCCTAGTAATTATATTAGGTTGTTTTAAATTTTTTCTTCTTATAAGTAATAGTGCAGTAAATGTTGTTATATATATATATATATATATATATATATATATATATATATATATACTTATATTATTCTCTGATCATCTCCTTGGGGTGGTTTCCGGTCAGTAGAATGTCTAGGTCAAAGGGCAAAACCTTTAAAATTTTCTTTTCAATTACATTCAATAAAGGTTGTATTCAATTTTAAAAATATTCTGGGAATGCCCAAAAAATGTATACACATGACTTGTATTCATCTTTTGTTACTGGTATATATTGAGGATTACAATTTTAATACAGTTTTTTCCTTTCTTAAAATGTGTATACATTTTTTGGCACCCTCTGTATATCACAGTGTCTCATTACACTCTGCTCAATGCTTAGAACAAAATTACTTTTTCATCTTTGTGAATTTGATGAGCAAATAATGATATCTTTTAATTTAAATATATTTGATGACTAATGAGGTGAACATCATTTTTAATGGCCATTTGTATTTTTTTTCCTCAAATGACTTGTTAATTCTATTTTCTGATGTTCCTATTGAAATTTTAGTGTTAGACTATTAATATAAATTCCCAACTGACCTTTTTATGTATGGGCATAAGTTGGGTATATATAAGTAGAATATATTACACTTGTTTAAAAAAACTTGACAAAAATCACTCTCTGAAAACCTAATTTAAGAATATCTTGGAAGTTATTAAATTTCTTCATTTTTCCTCACACTTTACTTACTAATATTAAAGGTAAACTAAAAATGGACAGATAACCTATAAGATTATGCTACCTACTGACCTAAATAGAATTGTCTGCGCTAATAGGTTATTATTATAGTTACTCCTTTTTACAAGGATCAAAAACAATAAAATGTGCTGTGTTTAAAAGGCCCTATCTTTCATATTCTTCTGGGCTGTAGACTGCTTGTAGGAATAAATGTATAGAAATAGCAATAATGACCACAAAATATTTTTTTTTAAAAGAAGACCAGCTGAAAACATTCAAATAAGAATTTGAAGGCACAATTTTCCGTAGAACATTTTAATGTAAATCATTTTCTATACTTAACCCAACCACATTCACAACAGGGAGAATATATACAATATGAACTTAGAAAGACCTTTAGCTGGCAGCTAAAATGTAAGGTCACAAAAGAATTTCCCACTCCCAAATTAAGCCAAATGTACAAAATGAAGTAAAAAACAGAAAGCAAGGAATACACTACTAATGCTGAAACTATGCCAGGGTCTCCTCATTCTACATACTTTAAGGGGGGAGGGGATGGTAGATGAGAGTAAAGGGGATCAAATATATAGTGATGGAAGGAGAACTGACTCTGGGTGGTGAACATACAATGTTATATATAGACAATGCATTACAGAATTGTACAACTGAAACCTATGTAACTTTACTAACAATTGTCATGCCAATAAACTTTAATTTAAAAAAAAAGAAATATCATCAGATAGAACACAAATTTTAGCAAATTAAAAGGAGATGCAGGGAATAGACTCTTGGCTTTCTCGAGAGAGAAATGCAATGGGGGCAATCAGTAATCAGAAAAAATTCTAGAAAAACCCCATTGAAGTTTGGTGGTATGAAGGCTGGAGATACAGATGACAAAAGATAGAAGCACTTACAACTTGAAATTCCTCTCTCCAACCTCAGATAAATAATTCATGAGCCTAATTTAGGAAAACTCACAGAATTTAGCTCTTTTTCACTTTGGCCAGGTGAAAGTGAAAGAGGGTTTTGTTTTGATTTGGTTTTTTTTTAAGCAGCAAATAAAGTCTCCGGATGGTGGCTGGAAGTGAGGAACATTAGGATACACCAAAGTAAACGTTGAAACACCCAATTCTTTCTTACTAAATACACCAGCTTGATGACCCTGAAACAGGGACACACTGAAACTCAGGATAACCTCACTGCCCCAACTACAGATGACCCTTGAACTGACACCCTGCTCAGTAGAAATCTGTGTATAACTTTTGACTCCCTGAAAAAACTGTCAATAGCCTACTGTTGACCAGAAGCCTTACCGATAACATAAATAGTTGGTCGACTTATATTTTATGTTATATGTATTATACACTGTATTCTTAAAATAAAGGAAACTAGAGAAAATATTATTAAGGAAGCGATAATACTTATATATATTTTATGCATTCATGACCTATTTTTTTCTTAATTTTTTCAACATTTCTAGACCACATGGTTCATCTGTGAGTTTTTTCCAAACCGCTGCAGATCTCCAAAAATGTTTCCAATATATTTATGGGGAAAAAAATCCATGTGTAAGTGGAGTCATGCAATTCAAACCTGTGTTGTTCAAGGCTCAGAAGTATTTGTCTACTAAGGCATATCTTCTCTCCACAACTCAACAGAATGACCTCTTTATGCAGGGCTCCTTAGAGAGAGTGGTGATAAAACTCCAAGATCTCATCGACTCTAAGTCCCAATTCTCTCAAACTCCTACCTGCTCCCACAGGCAGGTAAAGAATAGACTAAAACCACAACCCATTAATATGAGCCCTTGAACTCATATTCTGAGGAGAGGATTCAAATATTACCCAGATAAACAAGGCTGGAGTCAAGGAGAATTTGCCTACATTATTTTGGGGCAAAAAGGCAAGGTTAGGATTGCTGTACCAAAGATGAGTCAGCAAAAGAGGCTGAAATGGGACCCGTGCAAAACTTTGTTAGTCTCCCCTTCAAAGCACCCCCCTCCAAAAAAAAAAAAAAAAAAATATATATATATATATATATATATATGCAGTGGAGAATCCAAACTGGAAGATAACTTACCCCGGAAAAAGAAGAAATGTTTAGGTACTATATTTTTCACACTCTTTAGAAAATTAAGGTGAGTACGAAATAACAAAATGACAGAGTAAGGTCCAAAAAGAGCTGGAAATGCCAAGAAAAGGAACTGAGGAAAAAATAATACAGAACAAAGAACTGTGTTAGAAATAAAAAGGCACAGAATGAACATGTGGAAAACAAAGTCAGAGAAAAGTGTCTCTGAAACGATTAGTTGAATTTGCACATCAAAGGATTTCAGGGAATAAAATAATAGAAAAGAATGAACACCAAGAATACTGGTGAGAAGAATGATGAGAAAAATTGCTACAAGCCTCCTGGAAAAGTGGTACAACCACCTACACAGGGAAAAGGAATTAGGCTGTCTTCAGACTGCTTTGCAGGAACTTTTATCTGAAAACAGTGAAGCAACATCTAAATGCTTTGACTGATAAGAGATGTTACTGAAAAATTCTATATTGAGTGTCATTCAGGCAACAGATAGTGAAGGCAACATACAAACAATAGATAACCTCAGAAAGGCATGGATTCTGGAGATAAATCATTTCTGAAAAGTCTATTTGATGATCCAAGAGTAGAAATAAAATAAACGCATGTAAATCTGAGTCTCAGAGTATGCCTATTTTCAACTTTACCAGAGATTTCCAAAATGCTTTTCAAAATGGTCCCCTGGATTTACACTGTTATCAAGCATACAGAGTATCAACTTTCCCACCTGTTTCCCAACACTTAGTATTGTGAGATTTTAAAATTGTTTCCAATCTAATGTGCACAAAATGGTATCTCATTACTATTTTATTTTGCATTTTTCTGATGTGATGTGACACTGCAAAGTGGTTGTACCAACTTTCATTCCCATTAGCGGTATATTAGCATTTATTTTGCTTTACATCATGGCCTATACTTGACACGTGGGAAACGAAGAGGATAATCAGTTGGTCTAACGTGGCCTAAAATTTTGATATAATGTCTCTTAACAATTTGTGTAAATACTTCTAGACCCTCTTTATAAATATATGAATATGTTCCCCATTTTAAACACAGACTGGATATTACAATACTTGTCATGACCTCCTTTTTTCATTCAACAATATGTTGTGGAGGGTTCCACAATCCCCTTCCCTCCACTCCCCACCAACAACAAATTCTGTGAAGGAATTGTGTGTCAAAGAAGAAAAATATTCCTTTCTTCCTTTATTATACAACTGAACTAAAACTCAGTCAAGTTTTAATAAACTGTCAAGTTGAAAATTCTGAACAACAAATGGATTTTCTTCCCCTTTACCTAGTGAACCATTCAATGGCTCTTCCTTTTCCTATACTGTGTCACTGTTTGAGAAGATAAACTTTACCAGAAAACTGGCTGTGGTTTCACACACAATAAGTAAACTATTGATTCAGCCAAATTGCTTCATTTCCAGTTAGTGATGGAATCATAAAATATTGTTTTTTGGATATTTAAGTAATATTTTATTAGGCAAATCCCTCTGAGATAAATCAAACTGCACCCAAGGCAGATTATATTTTAGTCACTCTCCCGTTTTACGGCTGTATACAGTCAACCACAGTTTCCCTATTTCATCATTGCATCTCGGGTTTGTATGCATCTGTCAAAAACACATTTCTCCTGCTGAGGCTATTAATGATAATTTAGCAAGAAAACCTAGGAAATAAGCACCTAGTATGGTATCTGGCACATAGTAGGTGTTCAATATTAGTTGTTGAAAAAACAACTAATTAGGTGTTGAATATTAGTTGTTGTGAAAATTAAGTTCTGTTTTCTGGTTGAATTTCCTATTAAATCTACCCCCGTATCCCAGGTTGTATTTGAATTGTAATTGTCAATGGTGAAATGTAGATCATTTATATCATATCCATATAATGATCTCCATTACTGGGTCTTCTTAATTTTATTCCATTTTTCTAAATCCATCTTGCAAAGAAAGGTATGTGGGTCAGTAGAGATGAGATACAATTTTACACATTATATTAAAAATATGATGTAAATAGTTTCTCTTAATACCCTTCCCTGAGCAGCTATATCACCTTTCCCCCCTACGTTAATACTTCAGGATCCTTTCTTTCCCTTCAATCACAAAACATTTATGTACACAAAATTTACACCCAGGAGCCCTTTCCACCTGAATTGGAAAGAATTAAGGCCAGATGCTAATTCTAATCTTAGACTTAGCTTCTCTCAACCTGATTCAAAATTTTGTTTACATTCTAATTAACAAGGTGGATTAAATCCATATCTTTACTTCTGTTCTCCTTTCAAACATCATCAAAATGACAGAATAGGAATTTAAAATGGCTACCAAAGTATCCTTCCATAGATGATTGGATAGAAGATGTGGTACATATATACAATAGAATATTATGTGGTCATAAGAAAAGATGAAACATTGCCATTTGCAACAACATGGATGGACTTTGAGATAATCATACTAAGTGAAATAAATCAGACAGAAAAAATCGAGACCCATATGATTTCATTCATATGTGGGATATAAAACTGAAAGCAATAAATGAGCAAGACAAACAAACAAAACCTCACAGACACAGAAAACAGTTTAGTGGTTACTAGAGTGGGGGTGGCAGAGGAGGGTAAAGGAGGTCAAATGCATGGTGACGGGAGGAGAATTGACTCTGGGTGGTGAACACAGCATGCAATATATAGATGATGTATTATAGAATTGTATACTTGAAACCTATATAATTTTACTAGCCAATGTCACCACAATGAATTTAATAAAAAATAAATAAAACAAAATGGCATAAACTCACCAGTACAAAGGGAATGGCAAAGGAGGTAAGAATGGCTGGAAGACTCCACAAATTTCTAACAATAGAAAGTAAAAGGACCAGCGGTAACTCACTTAGTAGAGTGCAGAAAGCTAAAACTTAAGTCTACAGATGACCGGAGGCAATGAAAAAAAGATTCCTTCTACAGGATCCTAGAAAGTTCAGGTATTGGAGGCATCAGGTGAACCTTGGGATGGGAAGGATGGAGGACTGGTTGGAAGTTTGTATCAAGAACACTAAAAAAAAAAAAAAAAGAACGTTTAGTTCCCCACACCCAGCTAAGTGACTACTCCTCTATTACCATATACAGAATGGAGATTTATTCTTCGAGGAAACTGGAAGAAAGAGAGAGGCTCTAGGACAGGGACTGTGAGCATACTGGGGAGTACGGGTGAGCACCATATGAAAGCACCTCCTTTGCTCTCCAGTATCCACGCTTATATCTTCCTATTTCCCCCAACAAGCCCTCCAATGCCCCCCGACTGAATCATATCACAGTGAAGCCCACCAATCACCCCCACCTCACTCTTAAATATAATCTCTCAAAGGTCACAAAATATCTGAGGATCACTTCTAACATGAAAGACACATAAATAATAATAATAACAATAATAATAAAATAATAATAAATAATAATAATAACCCAAACAAAAAATCTGGAGAAAAGAAAAAAAGAATTCAGAGAAAAGAAACAGAAACAATGTAGGGAGTAGAAAACAGGTTCAATAATATTCTGAGAGACAGGAGTATACACCACATCCATGAAATAAGAACAAGCAGGGGGGTGGCCAGTTAGCCCAGTGGGTTAGAGCGCGGTGCTCTTAACAGCAAGGTTGCCGGTTCGATCCCCAAGTGGGCCACTGCGAGCTGCGCCCTCCACAACTAGACTGAAACAACTACTTGACTTGGAGCTGATGGGTCCCAGAAAGACACACTTAAAAAAAAGAACAATCAGAAACAAGAAAGAGCTCTTGAAGATTAAAAATATGATAGCTGAAATTGGGAAACAGCCAATACGAGGATTAGGAGACAAAGTTGAGAAACAATTCCAGAAACTAGAATTAAAAGACCAGGAGGTGAAAAACAGGAGAGAAAAGATAAGAAAATCAGAGTATCATGCCAGAATTTGAAAAATAGGAATTTTAGAAAGAGAAAGATGTAGCTGAGTTATAAATCATTGGGAAAAAAACCCCATGAGTTGTACATACCAAGGATAGAGGGATAGTAGACAGATAGATTGATAGATAGAAGTTAGACAGAAGGATAGATGAACTCATGGATGGATGGATGGATGGATGGATGGATGGATGGATGGATGGATGGATGGGTGAAAAGAGAAGAGAGGTCTCTTGCTTTCAGAAGAATGCTGAGTGCTTGCTGGTAAATGTAAAGGGAGTGCGGAGTTAAATTATCATTTGCAACTATCAAAGTGAAGATTGGTTCAGGCCAGAATCATCAATGGATGCAAAATCTAGGGGGGAGGTTCGGTGATGAAGAGGATATTAGCATGAATAGCACTTTGAGCAAGTGACCAAAATTGACATCACAGATGAGGGTTAGATGGACTGGGTGTCTCCAGGTGTGATGCCCTGAAAAGCACACAGTATCACTCGTGTTGTGTTCTGACCAGGAAAGCATAACTTGAATCTAACGATGAAACAACATCAGGAAATCAAAATGAGGAGCATTTAATTTGCAATAAAAGCGAGAGGGGTTTTATTCTTTAAAAAAAAAAAAAAAAAAAGGATCATAAAAGACAGAGATAGGCTGTGGAAATGTTCCAGAATAAAGGAGACTAAAGAGACATGACAACTAAATGTAATAATGGCTGATCTTAGACTGGATCGTGTACTGAAGGGGAAAAAAATAATATAAAAACATTTTTGGATCAACTGACAAAATTGATCTATTGGAATATGGATGATAGATTAAAGTATTGTATCAATGTTAAATTTATCAAAGTTGATAATGGAGCTATAAATATATAACATAATATCTTTATCCTTATGAAATATATATTGAAGTATTTGGGGATAAAGGGCCATTATGTATAGAACTTAGTTTAAAATGGTTCAGAAAAAATATTTTTAGTGTTCATACGTATGTACACTCTAGTGTGTGTGTGTGTGTGTGTGTGTGTGTGTGTGAGTGCAAATGGGGCAAAATGTTAATAGGAGAGTCTGGAGAAAATTATGTGATTACACTCATGTAATCTCGAAGTTATTTACAAATAAAAAATTGCTAAAAATTGCTTCCTACTCACATTTTCTTAGGAAGCTACTAGATAATATACTCTAACAAAGAGGTGGAGTAAGCCCATTACAAAGAAGACAAAAATATAGGAAACTGGGGAACTAACACTGGAGAGAGGGAGGGCACTTCTCAGGATAATGGCAAGTTCAAGGTTGGCAAATTTGCAAGAGGCCAAAAGAAACAACTAATCCTACTTGAAGCCAGAGGATGGAGAGATTCCAGAAAGATGTCTCCCCAACCCCCCAAAATGATAACAATAGATACCCTGATGTGTCTGACTGTATTGAAAGGAGTCTTACAGTTCTTTTGGAGTCTTTGGGGATAATTAGTGGTAGTAGAAACAAAAAAGTAATGACTAACTCCAGGGAAAAATAAACTTGTACAAGAAAAGAAATGTAATATACTACTTGGCTTATTCATTAATAATATTTAGATGGTAATAATAATATAAACACAGAATATTCATTTGTCTAAAAATTGTGATAAAAACTGTATTGAGAGAATGAAATAAAGAAGAGAAGGGAAGAAATAAGAAATGAAAGGGGGTGGGGGTGGGGAAAGAGTGCTAAATTCACAGCTTCCATAGTTGCAAGTTAGGTAACGCCCAAGTGGACTAATAAAGTCATATAAGCAAATCAGTTAGAAATATGGAGGGAAATATAAGAGACAGAGAAATAGCAGAAGAAAGAGGTGAAATATTGAGAAGTGACTGAGAAGCAGAACTCAGAGATGGTGGTTTGGGGAAGTGAACTGTAGTTTGGGGGGGATTTGTTTGTTTGTAATAAGCTTTGTAATACTGTTTGATTTACGTACATGCATGGTTTGCATAAAGAAAAACATTTTAAAACTCTGAATTTCTCTTGCTATAATGATTAACAATGTATTTATTTTGCATTTCTTTTTTTTTGTTGGTACTAGGATCTAGGTAAAGCAAAGGGAGGCTGCTAATTAGAAATGTTTGATCATTGTATTAATGATAAATTTTAATTTGTTAATTTTTTAAAGCTGTGAGTGGGGTGTGCATGTCATGTGTGTTGGTTTTGAAAAGGAGAGGAAAAGGAAGAGTGGGTTTTGAATAATTCAGGTGTTTGCAAGACTACAGAAGAACCTCTGTTTATTACACGTTTTATAATATGCTTATGCTCAAGAAAGTAATTATGACCAAAGTGGACTTCAAGGCCTAAAAATAAGAAAAGGAAGCATGAAGAAAGTTGTGCTCATCAGATAGAAGTCTGTTGTCTGTCGTTTTGGATATAAAACAGAAGGAAAAGCGGGAAACATAGGAAAGATGTCAATTTGATTTTTACTAATTTAAGTGCTAAACCTTGTACAGTGGTACAGCTCGGGAATGATTTCACCTGCAGGACAGGTGTAACAGAGCAAGGCATAAGAGGAGTTTATACATGTTATATGGGTTTCAAGCTGAGATTTCCCTGGGGAAGTGGAGACGCCAAGGAGAACAGTGTGGGTGGTACACAATCTCTCAGTCTGGTTGGTGGAAATTTCAAGGCTAAGCAGAAATATGCTGAATTTTCTTTGGCAAAAAAACATGGGTAAGAATACCAGTGATTTCTTAATCCAATTTTGCAAGTACAAACAATGACTGTGTATTATAAAAAGGGCTATTCAGTTTTAGATTTCTTCATCATTCCAATAAGGCAAAGATCAAAATTTTAATGTAAGGAAAAAAAGACAGAGCAGTAGACAATGAGTGAGAAGGTTTTAAACACTTTAGAGACATTTTAATTGCTTTATAGTTCATGGCATTTCACACTGTAATTCTTACAAATGGGAGTTAATGTACAACACTGAGTTAAAATGTTATGGGTATGAAGTTTTCCACTCTCTCATGATAATCTAAACTAACACGAAGCATATGCTTGTTCAAAGGCTGATGCTATCAATGTTATTGATTGGATATGCTTGGTTATAATGCCAAATATCCCATCAAAATAAAAAATTTTAAGTCCATCATCTGGATGTTTCCAATCATCTAGATGTTCAGTGCCATATAGACAAAATATACAAATGACATAACCCCAAACACACAGACATTTCACAGAACTTTGCAGGTTGTGTCCAAATGTTTGGGATGCTTATGGTAAGGTGTTCGTTGCTGTTGTCCCAGGCTTCAGGTCACCCAACGTACACGGCTTTGTTTAAATCTGCCTTAACATAGCTTGAATTTTTGCTAAAATGAGTTATGACTGCAACTCTATACTTTTAAGAATCATTTGCAGTTTGGCAATTTTGTTTAGCACATCAAGAAAAAAAAATGATTTGCACCCTGTTCCAAACCTGGGTCAGGAGTACGTTAAATTTATCTTAGTGGGCATGTTGGTCTCGAGGGCACAACCTGGTAGCTGTAATTGAAAACATCACAGAAAGAAGCCAACCAAGTGTGACCTAGTTGTCTTTTTTCTTGACTGGAGGACAGTGCAAGAATGACTACCCTCTCTAACCACAGCTTTCCTCTGGAGAGATTCAAAAGTGAGGAGCGTCCATTCTACCAGGGGAACATTAATAAACTCACCTAAGACCCCCAATTTGGAGCTAGGAGATGGAGGGAGAGTTTAATCAAAGGATTAAAACAAAGAAAAGCTTCCCTTACCAGTAACTCTTAAAATTATTAGTATAATTTACGTACATAGACACGGACCTAGAGCCAACAACAAAAAATCGGACTCCCATGGAGTCAACATATAAGTGAATAAAGACCAAAACCAAATCCAACTGTGTGATAAAGAAACTCAGAAAATCAGGAAGCATTTCTGTTTGTTTCAGTTGAGTTTGAGGTCTTTAGTGGAAGAGATCCTTCTTCTTGATTCAGGATACTACCTTTTCACAGGTGACCCCGTGGGAAGCTTACACATTCTTCCTTTACAATATAGGATTCTCTTTCAGGAACTACCTATGTTTTGGTGGCCATCAAATAATTGAATTGTAACATGTGAAAGCAGGAAAGGACACCTCAGAGGGAATCCAGTTCAATCCTGTTTTATTCGTGAAGGAAGGAAGATGCAGAGACCGTAAGTAACTAACTGATCCACAGCTAATGCAAGGCAGGGCCAGGTGTCCTCTGCTGTACTCCACATGGCACACGACTTCTCATTTGTGACAGGGACTAAGTGTTAACTTGTAGTCCCCCCTGTTTATTTCCACTTGCCTCTTCAACTTTTTGTTCTCCCAAACATACTCTTCTTTTTTCCTCTAATCGTTTCCTTGTTCTTCTCTTAAACTAATCCTGTAACTTCTAACCTTAAAAATGCTGAATCTTTGCTGAGATACAACGTAGCATCTACAACTTTGAAAACGTTGTGGCAAACCAGTGCAATGAAAAAATATATTAAATTTGGATTTAGGATACCTATGTTGTAATCCTAAATATGTCTTTCATTTTCTGTAACTTTGGGCAAGTCACTTTGCCTCTTCACATGCAGCTTTCTTATCTATAAGATAAAAAAGTTGGTCTGGATGGTCCTTAAGGTTTCTTCTACTTTTAAAGTTGTATGATTTTTTAAAAAAACAAGTTTAATTGTGAAAACAATAACAATAACAACAACAAACCCTCTATTTTTCTTCATCTTCATAATTCCTCACCCACTGGAACAAACCTATGTTCTTCAATCTGTGCGTCTGTCTCAGCTTCCCTTTTTCACTCAGCAGATGGGAATTGTCCCCATAGTTCTCTTTATGCACTGCTTACCACAGCACCATACAGAGTCAGTGGCTTAATAAGTATTTTTCAATGTGATAATAACAATGATAAAATATAATGCAAACGTAGACATTCTAATGCCTGACATTTAGTGAACTATAGAAATGATCCCTGAAAGTATAGTCTTATGCCTGACATTTAAAATCGTTATAGAAAGCTCTCTGTTATTTCTGTTTTACTCATCCTTTCAAAGATCAAGAATAAAACATAGGTTTTGGCAGAAGAAAATTAATTGAATACCTTCAGAGACCTTCAGACTCCATCCCTAGCCAAATGTTGTGACAAAAGAGTGAAATGAAAAGAATATTAAGTTTGGATTTAGGATACCTAGATTGTAAGCCTGAGTATGTCTTTAATTGCCTATAACTCTGGGCAAGTTAATTCAGTTTAGAGGGATCCTAGGAGAAGCATCTTTCATTTCCGGCCCCTATTAACTAGGCTTCACTTAGTCCATTCAAAAAACATTGGAATTCAAGTGTTGAGATATAGGCTAAATAAGATTTCACCCCTTAGGAAGACGGTGGTATTTCTTTGTTAACGTGTATTTAAAAGAAAATAAATCTTTTTGGGTGATGAAAGGAGGTAACTTGTTTATAAATAAGACTTACTTACATTTGTGGTCTCTAGGATTTGCCATAACATGTTTCCTAGAAAAGGAATTCCATACTCTTGGAAAGGATGCAATGTACCTTGAGTCTAAAATGAAAGTTGAATAGCCAAAGGTAACTGCCTATAGCAAATATGAGTAATCATTCCAAATGATAAGCAAAGGACAAAAACAAAATGACGGAGAGTAGGAAAAAAAGAATTCCTGGGAGCTTTATTGGACTATCCAGCACATTAGCTCAACTCCTCTTCTTATAGAATTGGATTTGCCTTTTGAAGACATTCTAGGTATCAAGCACCATAAGAGCTAGCATGACTGGAGTTTCACTGGTGATTACATCTTTTTTTGCTTGTTTGATCGCAGTCTGTGTTAGAGAGATGATTTATTGGTATTGTTCTTCTTTAGAAAACAAGTGTTCATCTTGAACTTTCTCCTGCTTTATACTGGTGGTAGGATCATAGGGGTGGTTTCAAATATGCTATAGGAGAGATTCTTGCTTTATTTGGCATGGCACTTCAAGGCAAGAGCAATAAAAGGGAAAATGAAGGGAGGGATCTCTTAAGCCAAGTGCAATTAAAAACAGTGAACACTATCTGATCTTTTATTCTCACAACTCAAGGTGAGTGAGAACAGAAAGTCTATTCATTAGGACAAAGACTGACACTCAGATATTTGGGTGACTTACTAGAGAATGAAAGATAAGCTGTCATTAAAAAGGCATACAGGGAACTGCATATCTTTATATTACTGTATTCAGATTGACTAGCAAATGTCCTTATTAATCGTGAGGCCAGCTACGTTTCACCCCGGTGCTTGCACTTCTTTTGGTAATTTAGGTGCTATTTGCTGAAATGCTTTTCAGTGAACAATTTATTTATTTATTTTTCAAGGCAGGTGCAGCTCAACGTGGCCCATGAGGGAATCGAACTGTCAACCTTGGTGCTACCAGCACCATGTTCTAACCAACTGAGTTAACCGGCCACCCCGAAGAATTTATTTTAAGGGGTTCACTCATACAATCCATGTGTACCTCATATAAGAAACAAATAGTTTTAAAAGTCACATGAGCCAAGTTGGCACCCCAAAAATAAGGAGCTGATCATTCCTTATTTACTCAATACTCTTGATTCCTTTTCCACTTTCTCTAGCAATTTCAGACCGTATATCACTGCTCATTAGCTGCTCCAACAAAACATACAACTCAAACAAGAATTTGCATCCCATGCAAGAGCAGCAGGTTTGGGAAAAGGTTCTGTGAGGACAAAGGTGAGTCTTTATTTACCAGGAATTTAAGAATTATTTTTCATCTGGCCAGTCTTTCGAAGTCTCTTAATGAGAAGTTTTTTGGAATTGACCATCTAAATAAATAGCAATTTTGAGCCAGGCAAGTCAGTAAATAT
This sequence comes from Rhinolophus sinicus, assembly GCF_036562045.2. Taxonomy (NCBI): domain Eukaryota; kingdom Metazoa; phylum Chordata; class Mammalia; order Chiroptera; family Rhinolophidae; genus Rhinolophus; species Rhinolophus sinicus. Next base: position 41,449,271 of record NC_133759.1, read on the forward strand.
GGATTACGTATACATTCCTCAAAAGTAGAGATTTTTGTCATTTTAATTCTCTGACTGTGGAGCTGAGCACCAAAACACTGCAAGTGTTTCTTTCTAAGGTGACACTATCAAGGGACAGGTGCAGCTGCCTCAGGAGTGGGGAAGCAGGGAAGAAGGAAGAGGCAGAGCTCAGTGTCCTTTGGATGTGTAGCTCAAAGGCCTAACTCCCCTCAAATCATGCACCCAAAGGCCTGTCTCTCATAGCTTAACTGTCACCACTAAAGAGATGGCCATTTGAATTGTCACCTACGACAATGCGAATGTTCCCTGAGACATGAACTGCCATTTTCCCATACTGCCACAGTGTGATTTCCGTGGTCTGATTCTGTCTTCAGCATGACAGTTGCCTGCGAGCAGATGTGGGCAGTGTGGAGGAGAGATGGTGACACCCGTGAGGTCCGGGAAGGAGATGGTGCATGAACCACATAGAGGAAGTTGTTTAAAGCAAGGGTGCTGACCTAGGAATCTCTGGGCTGAGCACAGTGAGTGCCTTGTCTGCCCGGGAGCTGCGTGAGTGCGCAGGGCAGCCAAAGCAAGGGGGAGAAGGAGACTTAGAGACGTCTAAATACATTTCACCTTCACGGTTTGGTTTAGTTCTGGCCCTTGGCCTCCTAGAAAGTAAAAGGGATAACAAGGATTTTGGTTACAGGTCAACTGTGGGAAAGGAGGGGACCGTGGAACTGGAGGAGGGTTTTGGCCTACCGTGGTGTGTGTGTGTGTGTGTGTGTGTGTGTGTGTATGTGTGTGTGTGTAAATTGGGATCAGGAATTTAAAAGCAGAGCAAGGACTTCTGGTATAAACAGCAGCACGATTTTCGTAAGCATATGGATAAGTGCAGTAAGTGGAACTAAGAATCTGAACAGAAGACTGGATTTGGGGTGGGGTACGTGGGCGGTGAGGAGTTCCACGGCGGGGAAATAACTCTCCTCATGGCATTGTGCGCTCTGTCTTTTTTCTCTCTTGTCATTTTGCGTGTGTCTCTTCTTTCCTTTTTATTTATTTGTTTCTTTTAATTGTTGTAAAAAACAACAACACGTAACATAAAATTTACCCTCTTAACCATTTCTAAGTGTCCAGTTCAGTAATGTTAAGGACATGTGCAACCAATCTCCAGAATGTTTTCATCTTGCGGAGATGGAACTGCACCCTTTCTATAACAACCCTCCATTTCCCCTTCTTCTCAGCCCCCAGCAACCACCATTTTGCTTTCCATCTCTGTGAATTTGACTACTACAGGGACCTCATATAAGTGGAATCTTACCGCATTTGTCCTTTTCTGACTGGCTTATTTTCCTTAATAGCCATGCTGTAGCATGTGTCAGAATCTCATGCCTCTCTAAGGCGGAAGCGTATTGCGTTGCACATGTAGACTGCACTTTGTTTATCCACTCATCTATCGATGGACACTTGGGTGCTTCCACCTCTTGGCTGTTGTGCATGCTTTTCATTTCTAGTGGTTCCTTTCCATTTTCCTTAATTGTACATATCAGAAAACTGAAGTATATTTTAAATTATTTATTTACTAATGAAATCATCAGGAGAAAGGAAGGAAGCATAGCATATAGAAATTAGTTTAACATCTTGGTATCCAATTAACTGTATGATCTTAGACAAGTTAGTTAATGTCGCTGAGATTCTACATCTGTAAAATAAGGGATTTGGTCTAGATGAATATTCTTCTAAGGTATAGACCACAATTTCCAGTTTTCTCTTCTTATATTTAAAGCAGGAGGGAGGGTTAAAGTATTGTCTCAAATCAAGTAGATTGTTCCTCACTTGTATGAGAGTATTTTGGATTTTTTTCCCCTTTGTGCAAGTGATACATTAACGAGAAGATCCCTCTACTTTTGAACTCCTTTTATGAGTCTGTTCAGATTTTCAATGAGTTTTATTGGCATGTTATGAGTTTCTTAAGATTCCTATAGATAAACCCTAAGATTGTCTCTTTTAAACCTTAGCCTCAATCAAATGTTTTTAATACATAAATATTCACTGAGTACATCCAGAAATATGTTTTTAAAAAAGCAATATAAGGCAATGGTACTGTTCTTAAGAAGCTCAATACCTAATTAACTGTGTCCCAGTTTGGGGCGATTATTGATTTTTAAAATTTCTTTTCAATTTATCCTAAGTTATACTTGGATTTTTTTTTTTTTTACTTCCATTTTTACAACTGATCAATACTGTAATATATCTCTGGTTTCCTTCTCCATTCAGAACATTAGATTTTTTAAAAAAATCTGGTAGGCACTAACACATACCCTGTCACTCATCATAAGCTAAAGGCCTTGCATGTATGGCCTGGTTTTTCACCCATTGAAGACATGTCATGAAGAAAAATTAGAAACAAAAATTTTTAATTATTCAAAATATGTCTTGAGTGCATGTAAGCAGTCTTAAAGGAATAAAACTCGTATTCCGGAAAGATAAAGGATTATGAGAATGCCATCAAAATCTAGTAAATATTGATAGATTTTGAAGGGACACTGGAACTAAGGAGAATCCAACAGATATAGAAAATGGACTCTGAATCAATTGATGAAAATAACAGGCTTAAAGGAAAAACATGCAGATTAAAGAGCTCCCTTCCATGTGGTTTGGTAGCTGCTACTACATGTGGCTACTTCAATTCTATTCAGTCCCTCTGGAGACAGAGGAACTCCTGTTAAAATTGTTGTTATCTGCTGAATTGTGTGCCCCCCAAATTCATATACTGAAGTCGTTACCCCCACTACTTCAGAATGTGACCATATTTGAAGATGGCATCTCTTCAGAAAGCGATTAAGTTAAAATGAAGTCACTAGGATGGGCCCTACACCAATATTATTGGAGTCCTTGTAAGAAAGGAAACATACAGAAAGATGGTGTGAGCACACAGGGAGAAAGAAGACGGCCATTTACAAACCAACGAGAGAGGCCAGGAACAGAATCTTCCCTCACAGTCTTATAAGAAACCAACCCTCAGGTCACCTTGATCTTGGGCTCCAGCCTCCAGAACTGTGAGACAAGACATTTCTGTTGTTTAAGCCATCCGGTCTGTGGTATATTTTGTTGTGGCAGCGTTTGTAACACACATCCTCATTTTTATTAATTTAACGAAAACCTATATAGAGCTCACTATGTGCAAAGCACACTTTTAAGCACTTTAGAGATATTAATTTAATGCGCATAAGAACCTTATGAGGTAGGGACTTCCATTGTTCCCAGAACAAAGAGATTAAATGACTTGCCCAAAGTTTCATACTTGCTAAGTAAAGGAGCTAGGATGGGCCCCTGGGCATTCTGATCAAGTACACACGCTGAAACCCCCTCTACACGGTCACTTCCTTTGTCTCCTGGGATTTTATCGAGGGTTCCAAGGTATAGGTTAAAACTTGTCTCTACAGAAGTGTGTGTGTGACTGTGTGTGTGTGTGTGTGTGTGTGTGTGTATCTAATACCACATCCCTCACTGCCAAGCAGATAGAAATCACATTTCATAATGTTTTTCTAGATTTTTAAGCCTCACTTTAAGGCAAACAATGCAGGATTCCTACAAAATATTTGCTGGTCCTTCACGAGGGGCAGACTACTGGCTTTAGATGAACAATTCTTATTTCTTACCTAGCAGCATTCCACAGAGGTATGAGACGAGTGATGTTGTCTTCTCTGTGTGCTCACAGATAACTTCTTGTGGTTATGGAGAACTTGAAGAATTGCACGAAAGGTAGGGCTCTGCAGTCACCCCGCACAGCAGGGAGGAAAGGGTTTTTCTGGTCTGTCTTTGGCTGTCAATGGACCGTCAACCAACATGTGTGCAGATGTTTGACTTTAATGTGTGGGGGAAAAAAATCTTTCTATGAAAAAAAATCAACCAGAAATGCCAAATTTAATTAATCAACATTCAAGGACATGTGCAACTACGAAAAAATATCACTGCTGGGAAAGAGGGAACTCTTTACCCTTGGCCAGAAAACACAAGGGTTTTGAAGCCTGGTGTTGTCTTAGTGGCATTTTCAATGAAGAGCATCAGAAGCTGGACTGCAGTTCAGTGGGGAAAGTTAATTCCTTTCTAATTATTAAATGGAAGGAAAGTACACATGTCCAACCTGCTAAACACGCACCGCGCCACACACCTCCCCACACCCTGCCCTTGAGAGTTTCAGGTTGAAAACCTTTGTTTGCAGGTCGTTCATTGTTCAGAATCTTGAGTGGAGGAGCCAGAAACACACCTCTTTACCCTTTTCCATTTCAGCTGACTCACCCGTAGCTTTTATGGGGATGACCGTGAGAGGCCAGAGTAGGTCATGAGAGGCCAAGATGGTGCCAGCAAAAGTTTAGACTTTGATGAATCAACATACTTTGTGATTGAAAAGATAAAGGGAGGGAAGGACTTCTTGTTCTATAGAAATTTGGTATCAAAGAGTTAATGCTACGGTGAGCATCGTGATAGAAGCCTAGCAACAGTCTTTTCCAATCATGATGGAGGAAACCAAGTCAAAATACATTCAACAAAAAAGGAGTAGTGACCTGTGACCTTTTCTAAACCCTTTCCTCTCACATCAGTCCAAAGCTTGTCTTCTTTGAAATAATACATGTGGTTTTCTGTCTTGTTCTAATAGGAAGTATTGACACTTTCCCCCCCACCCCAAGTTATCTCTGGTATTTCTAAACAGGCCTCATTCCCAAAATTTCCACTGCAGAGAAATCCTAAGCAAGCTTGTTGGCAAGTCTTCCCTGTTGATCTGGGAGCCTAGCTCTGCCCCAGGTGTTCTAATGTTGACATGCACCACAGGGAGCCAACTTAGAACATCTGAGAACAAAAGGAGAAAAACATTATGAAACGTGATTTCTACCTGGTATATGCCAGATAGGAAGGAAACAAGTCCTTTTTGTAAGAAAGCAGGTCTCAGCCTGCATCTCAGTACCCCCAGTAAACAATGCCAGGAGGGTGTTGTTGTTGGGGTGGTGGTGTACAAGGAGGGTCAGGAATATCTAAAAGTGATGCCTGACTCCAGAAAAGTGGCATGATGCTGAAATGCCCACAGTGCCATAGGTGCCAGCACCTACCAACCCCATGGTAGGAATGTGGTTCATTCTGGTGTGATCTATTCACTTCAGGCAAATAGAAGAACCAAGGTCAGAGTCACCCTCACCCGGCATATGAGAAACCTTCCTAAGAAGCCAGGAAGCAGGGAAACACTTCTGTAACTGAAACTTTTGTAGATCTGTGATATCTTTGGAGATAGTGCTAGAGAATGGAGTTATAAGTAAGGGTTTAGCTTCTTCTCTGGGTAGTTTATCTCAAATGGCAAGCTCTGGAAAATTCTAGTTCTGTGTGTCATGCTGAAGGCCAAAGGAAACATTGCAAACTACCCCCACCCAACTAAAGTTCTTTATCACTTTCTTAAGGAGACACCATGACAACATAGCAGGTAGCTCTGTGCTCTTTCAGGTCCTTCTAACTTGAATAACAACATTGCTAGTTTATCATTTCCAGCTAAGTCAGGCAATACCTGCTATGCCGGATTTCTAAGCAAAATAATTTACAGTAAGAAACTGTCAATTGCCTGTCTGTCTAAAGAGATTGACAAAGACCAGAGATATGAAAGGAAAATATTTGTGAAATAGAATCAGAGTCCCTGCTCCGTCCACTTGGCACCACTCTTATCTTTCTAGAGCAATTCTAAGACTCTTATTCAAGTTGAAAGCTCACCCTGATGCCTTTCCATGATGAATATTTGTATAAATGATGCTCGTTTGTTACTCGTTTAGCTAACCAATTTATGTGAGATGAATCCTACGTATAAGGAAGTGAACCAATTCGTATGTACTTTTTGATCAGAACAAGAGTTTCATCCTACCACAAATGAAGCTAAAATTCACACAAAGAAGCATATTATGTGAAGTACTTTATAAAGGGAACATGCACATTATCTGATAATTATTTTAGTACATTGGGTTTAAGTAGAGCTTATAAAAAGTCTTACCAGGTTCTATCAATGAAAGTGCTTAAATGTTTTCTCACCCAAGCTAACTTGTGTTGGTTAAATTATACTGATGGATTGCGTAACCGAATTAGGAAGCGGGAATGCCAGAAACCCACTTGAGGTTAAAAGAGCAATGAAGTTAAAATAATTGTGGTCGCTAAAGTATTGAGTCAAGAAAATGCTCTGGGTTCATGGCGTGATTTGAGAAAGAGAAAGTAAAAGGAATTCAGTGGTTATGTGGTAGGGTAGTAAGATTTCTGAATCAATAGTCAAGAGATCTAGCTTCAGATTCCAGCTTTTGTTGCCACACTGTGGAATTCACTTCTCTCTGGGCTTCAGCTATAGAACGATGTTCTCAGATTAGATGATCTCTAAGGTTTCTTTCATGCCTATTAGTCTGTGAAATAGGTAACATTGGTTTAGGGTTTGCTGGTTTTGATTAACGATACATGTTTTTGCTTATATGTGATTTAATTAAATTAAAATGTGTACTGCATTAGCACGCTTGGGATTTTTTCGATGTTTTTTTCGAATCCCCTGCATTCAACTGGTCAACCAGGCTATTTAAATAAAGACTAGCAACTTCTAGTTAGAATTAATGGGTAGGGCTGTCAACTATACTTCAATCAAAAAAGAATTCATGGGGTAGGGAAATTATCAGAGAACTCTGTCAAAATAGTGGGATGAAGACCTTAAATCAAAGAAAAGTATGAGGAATGTAATACTTGTCTAAGTTTTAGCAGCAAGAATATGAGAGCTAGGGAATTTGAAGAAGCCTCCAATAGGAAAATACGTGTTCATAAATATTTTATGTTTCCATAAAACATAGAGCATGATCAAAATGAACATTTATAACACTGAAGAAATAAAATAACATAACATAAAAAATCCTTGAACTTCTGTCAGCAAAGACATCAAACCTCTTCAATAAAGGTGGTTATCTGATTACATTTTAACCTATAATCTATCTTTGGATGCCTAATTTTTATGAGTTCAGCTAGTACCGTGTTTCCCCAAAAATAAGACCTAACCGGAAAAGAAGCCCTAACATGATTTTTCAGGATCACATCCCCTAAACAGAAGCCCTAATGCGTCTTTTGGAGCAAAAATTAATATAAGACCCTGTCCTATTTTCCGGGAAACACGGTAAGCTTCAAAATCTTCACTCAAAGAAGGAATTCTATAGAAAATATGGAAATCAAGGCGTTGGAGCAGAAGAGGGGCAAGATAGAGACATTATTCCAACCGTTAAACGTTCATGGAACTGTGAAGGACACTAACCAGGCTGCAGTTGGTGGAGGAACTCATAACTGCCTCTCTTAGGTGGGTTCTTTGTAACAGACTCTGAGGTGGAGATTTGCCTGTCGGAGGTTTCAATGGGAATTCTCTCAGAAGCAACACCAGGAAGGAGTGAGGGAAGCAGTATTGGGCAGAAGGAGAAGTTGGGCTATGATGCAGTTACAACAAGGCTTCAGTCAATCCAACAGGAAATTCTGGAGCTGGGATGGCCCTTCGAAATTGTCTCAAGTCAAGACAAGAAGCCTAAGTTTTTGTACACTCACAGAAACTGGTCACTGGATGTGAGCTGCACCTGGGTAGGGAGCATAACCTTGTGGGAAGCAGCTCTCTTTGGCTGAGAGCAATGCCCAGAGAGAAACTCGGCTGTGGCTTGAAGCAGCCAATACTGTCAGCTGCTGGGGGAAAAAGTACCTGGGTCCTGAAAAGCGGGGGAGGTGCATTTGGGGCTTGAACCAGAGCATCCACTGCTCTGCTTGATAGCATGGGAATTAGCACTTTCCTTTGTAAAAAACTATTTAAAATAGTAAAAAAGAAAAAAAGAAAAAGAAAGAAACAAAAAAAAAACCTCAACAAACAAGAGCTCAGCTCCCAAGCAACCTCACCTATTTGGAACATATCTTCCATAAAAGAAACTCAGTAAAAAATGCTTTCTAGCAGACAAAATAGACATCACCACGTCTATACACTAAAGCTAATGAACTTGATTCATAGGAGAGTCTCTGCAAACAAACCTGGTCATATATTGTCTATGCCGATATCCCATGAGAAATAAGAAGCATATTTTAAAATCTCAACACAAGCAGTTGTGTCCACTAACAAAGTACCTGTGAGAAAGGAGTGAAAGAGAACGACATGAGGGAGAAAAACAACAACCACTTATAAGGCACAGGAGTCTGGAACCACTCCGGGTCATAGAGAAAACGTGTCCTGACATCTCACTATGCCTGAGAGCATCATCACATTACAGCCCATCACTGTGATTGATATTTATGATTGGGTCTTCAAAAAAATGATATTCTATACATTCAGTTTATAAAGGTAAAACACATTTTAGAATGATTTCCTTCCAGAACAGTTAATTGTTGAAAAGCTTGACTGCTTATTCATAGCTATTGAGACTCCACCCCATTCTCTGAAGCATCTGCATCGCCAGTTTTTTCTTCTCTGCATGGACATGGAAATTAAAGGCTAATAGGCATAGCTTTAACCGAGGCTTTAGTAGGTAGGTGTTCACACCACAGACCTGTGGCAGTGCCTCTGTATCCTATTTCGCTCCGTCCTTAATCAGGTCCCCTAGGTCGTACAGTTGATAAGCAAAAGGTTAGGTACAGATTCTTTCAGGGGAATTAGACGACTCAGTTGCAAGGAGTTCAGATCATGCTCTTTGCTCCACCAGCCATTTCCCCATGCTAACCTAGCTTAGAAAATCTTTCTACCAGGAGGTAGAATTCTGCTCTGGCTAAATCATTCATTCAGTTTCTTCCCTAGTGCTCTCAGGTGGAAAAGCAGATATAAAGAAGACATAAGCAGATCTCTGACCAGGTTTCAGAAGCTATGACAGCTGTGGGAGTGAGCAGTTGTTGCCTTTCAACTGACTCAGCTAAGCATGAGGAGAAAGTATTCCTGAAAATTTACCTAACTGGAAAGTCAACAGAAATAAATTTTTTTTGTGAAATGCTGAATCATTCTGATGCATGTAGCCAAACATTTATGCAATTTCTCTTTTATCACCGGAAGATCTTTAGTAATTGTGGGCACTCCTCTTATTTCAATGGCTTCAGAGAGATTGTTGACACCTTAGATTAAGCCAGTGGGATACGTGCCACCTTTTCCATTCATAAAGTGAAAGAACTAGGTATGTGCTAAAAACCTGAAAGTCATTAAAGAATTAGACTTCAATTCTTTTTTTTCTTTTTTTTTACCTTGAAGTCTTTTTAACATTCCTATGAGAACTGTGTACCATGGAAACAACTAGGAATTCTCTCATCTTTTTTTTTATTGTAGTAAGAACACTTAATATGAGCTCTACCCTCCTGTCAAATTTCTAGGTGTATACTACAGTATTATTGACTACAGATACAATGTTGATAGCAGATCTCTAGAACTTACTCATCTGTTTAACTGAAACTTTATGCCCATCGATTAGTAACTCACTTTTTTCTTCTCCCCTGAGCCCCTGGCAACCACTCTTTGATTCTATGAATTTGACCATTTTAGATACTTCATATATGTGCAATCATGCAATATTTGTCTGTGACTGGCTTATTTCATTTAGCATAATGTCCTCAAGGTTCATTTATGTTGTCACATACTGCAGAATTTCCTTCATTTTTAAAAACTTTTACTGGGGAGACATTGGTTAGTAAAATTATATAGTTTTCAGGTGTACAATTGAATAATACATCATATATATATATATTGCATTGTGTGTTCACCACCCAGAATCAGTAATAAACAAAATTCCATCATATACATATGCCACATTTTCTTTATCCACTCATCTGTTGAAGGGTATTTAGGTTGTCTCCAAATCTGGCTGTTGTAAAGAGGGCTGCAATGAACATGGAAGTGCTGGTATCTCTTCGAGACCTGGGAATCTTCTAATCTTAAAGGCATAAAAATTGTATTCATTCTCTGCCTCTCTCCTTCCTTTATTCTTTGTTCTCAGTCAAGTCCCCTGGCTAATATGGCATTTCTGACATACACATAGCTTGCTGTGTTTTTCATAGTGTGAAAAGCATAACAAATTATACCTTGGGAACCTCTCTACTAATTAAATCCACTCCAGCTCGTCAAGTAAGTTTTGTTTATATTGTATCTTCAACGCAGCACCAGGAGTGCTGTGGGCACTTGAATAAACATTAATTCGGGAAAATACTGGTCTCCTTTACTTATCTTTTTGTGTGAAGTTGCTTAACATCTGTGTAGTGCTCTCCAGGTGTAACAAAAGCTATTCAAATCATAAGTTTTTATACTTGAGAAAGAGACTCAACTTCACATTTATTCTAATTGTTAATATCTTACCCAGATAAAATATCTACTATGTTACAAGCCTTGAAGCATAGGTCATCTATCAGAAAATACATGAAAATTTGTAAGATCCACTCAAACTATTAATCTATGTTTAACAAAATCCAAACATTCAACACAAATTGAGTGAGAAAAATTGGCCTTAATCTCAAAAGCAGAATCTTACATTTTTATATTTTACAAAGAAAGACTTTATTATTGCTATAAAGTCATAAAAAATTAGTTTACCTGACCTTGAAAAATGGTTAGGTGACTTAATTCCAACATGACTGGAGCAACCTGGAGCTTAGTGAAATAGGCACATTTGGAAAATATTCAGTGTTCCTAAATTTATGTTGAAGGGAATCACAGAAGACAGCCAATGTCTCTTGAGGTGACATTCTACTGGTATTAATGATCAATTAAAGGTCCACTGTGAAGGGACAATTTCTAGAATATGCATGGCCCGGAAGGAAGAATGGACCTTAAATTAAACTGGCAATATGTATTCTTGTTTAATGTTTCTCCAAGCTATAGGAAATATGATTACACCATTGGCAATCTATTTTACTATATTTCATTCATTCATTCACTAATTTCTACTTCACCTGGAGTGGGTACACAGTTATAAACTGCCATTGTTACATGAGACTAAAAAGCAGATTATAGTTTTGCTTCCAGTGCTAATAACAACTATGATTACTGGGAAAACATAACTATCGGGGAACTATAAGCTACACAATGCGTAGAGCTCACACAATGCCAGGAGACATTCAAGTATAGACATCCTTAAACACCTCAGGCATCCAGTAGAGACGCCACAAATACCATGATTTAGAACTAGGCCTAAACTAACCATAGATTAAGGCGATTCTACACCTATGTAACAAAATTTAAAAACCAAACCTTGAAAGGACCAAACTGATCTCCAAGTATTTTAACTTCTTGCCAAAAGCCCACAACACTCTTTGAAGGAAGATAAAATTCAATCTTCATGAAACATCACAACATCCAGTATCTAATTAAAAATTGTTAGACTCATGAAGAAGCATGAAATGTGGTCCACAGTCATGATAAAAATTAGTCCTAAATGACAGAGATGGTGGCATTATCAGACAAGAACTTTAAAAACTACTGTAAATGTATTTAAGAGTTTGAATAAAAACATGAACACAATGGGGAATGAAATTAAAGATATATAAAAGAACCAAAGGGACATTCCAGAGCTGAAAAATACAATATCTGGAATGAAAAAGTCACTAGATGAGATTAACAGTACTTTAGGAAATGCAAAAGAAAACCAGGGAACTTGAAGTCATAGCTATAGAGACTATATAGGCTAAACACCCCGCCCCCCCCCAAAAAAAAAAAACACTGGGAAAAAAATAGACAGAACCTTTGTGACTTGTGTGATAATAAGTAGACTAACATGGATGTAACTAAAGTCCAAGGAGGAGAGACAGGAAAAAAATGAATAAATAGAAGCCAATTTTTTCCCAAATTAAGAAAAAAAAAAAATCTATTAACCCACAAATCCAAGAAGCTCAATGAATCCTAAGCAGAATAAGTACAAAGGAAACTACATCAAGGCACATCATAATCAAATTGCTGAAAACAAGTTTCAAAAAGCATACCTTAAAAGCATCCAGAGAGAAAAAGACACATTACAGTACAGAGGAAACAAAGATAAGAACAACTTCTGACTTCTCTTCAGAAACCATTCAAACCAGATGGTTTTTAAATTATGAAAGGAAAAAAAATAAACCCAGAAAATATCACTAAAAATAAAGGTGAAATAAAGACACTGTCAGACAAAAACTGGGAGAATTTATCAGCAGTAGATAAAGGTAAATGAGTGCAGAGATCTGCAGCCTGGATTAAAACAAAAAAAGTCCCAGAATTATTATATAGAGAGGAATCCAAGATGGCAGAGTAAACACTGTGCCTACTTCCTTCTGTGACCACATTAAAATTAAAACTAAATTATAGAACAATCAACCTACAGAACCATCTGAAGTCTGGTTGAACAGAAGTTTTATAATTAAGGATATAAAGAAGCCATGTCAAGACTGGTAGGAGGGGCAGAGACGCGGAACAGGCCCCAAACCTCCATGTGGTGGTTGAGAACCAGGAAGGATATCTCAGCCAGAGATTCCCTCCAGAGGAGTGAGAGACCCCAGCTCTACACTGGCCTCCCCATAACAGGGTACTGGTGCTAGGAAGAGGAGCCCCCACAACATCTGACTGTGAAAAACAGTAGGGATTCCGACCATCTGGGTGGGACGGAAGGTGGCAGAAAACCCAGGTGTCCTTTTAAATGGACCGTGCACAGACTCTCTCACTCCCAGGCACTCACCTTGGGCTCCGGTGGAGGGACAGTAACTCAGGGGGCGTTGGAGGCATACGGGGAAAGAGGTGTGTAGCTTCAAGGTGAGGGCTAGAGGACAGTCAGCATTTTGCCTCTGTGGGATCCTCTTCCTGGGCAGCTGTCAGGCAGGCGCCATCTTTCCTGTGTTGAGCCCACCCCCTTTGGCCAAATCTGAATCTGATTGGTCTTGTGAGCTTGCTGCTGCACCCTGCTGATTCACTGGGACCCAGCCATGCCCAACTTTCCCAAGGCTGGAGGCACTTTATCTGAGAGGAGCCAGCCCCACTCCCATTGCACTCTTTCTTGATAAAATTATCAGAGGAGTCCGCAGGATGCAGGCAGGTGGCAGCTGGCCTCGGTGTGCTCTGAGACTTTTGCTGAGTATCTCCAGGCTCAGTACTGGCACCAAACCAGAATTTACATTAACCTGGTGACCACAACTCTTCCCACTCTAGTGACTCCCTGAGACCCTGCCTCACCCGACTCTTGTACAGCACGAGGCTTTATCAGGGGCTGAACCTTAAGGGAGCCAGCAGGTGTAGGCAAGTCTCGGTGTGTCTTGGCTTTTTGTGGAGCCACCTCAGGCCCGGTACTGGTGGCAGCAAGCCTCAGTTCGCAGCGTGGCCTCTCACACACACCTCCAGGGTTAGCACAGGCAGCAAACAACTGTGGATTGCTTTGTAGCTCCTACCAGCTAGCCCCCGGCTGGTCACAGGCAGTGGGTGACCTGGGCCTGCACCTAAGCCCTTCCCAAGAAGCCCAAGAACCAACATACCTGGAGGTTGGCTTCAGACCACAGCAGAGCACCACCCAATTAGCCCCACAAGTGGCATACTCAAAAAGCAGTCTTAATAGTCACCAGAGCCTGCTGGGGCTAATTCCGCTCTGTCGGGTAAGTATCCTGCACAGCTGTGGATGTGGCAAAACCACATAGCCAATCAGCGTGAAGATCAATCCTACCCATTGATGTGCTAATAGCAATCAAGGCTCAACTATAACAGGAGGGCTCACCCAACCAATAAAAGAGACACTCCTGGAGCACCTGGAGCAGGCGACCAGGGAGACTGTGCCAGGGCCCCAAGGGCACCTACTACGGAAAGCCACCCAGCCAAGACTGGGAGACATAGTAGAGCTACCTAATACATAGAAACAAAACATAGAGGCCGCCAAAATGAGGAAACAGAGAAACATATCCCAAATGAAAGAGCAGGAGAAAGAACAGGAGAAAAAGAACTAAACAAAATGGAGGCAAGCAACCTACCAGATAAAGAGTTCAAAACAGTGGTTATAACGATGCTCAAAGAACTTAGTTGGGGATAGCAAGCATCATAGGGGTACCAGCAGGAGAAGGAAGAGAGCAAGAGATTGAGAACCCATTTGAAGAAATAATGACTGAAAACTTTCCTAACCTGGTGAAGGAAATAGACATAAAGTCCAGGAAGTGCAGAGAGTCCCAAACCAGATGCCCAGACAGGCCCACACATTATCATTAAAATGGACAAGGTTAAAGACAGGGAATCTAAAAGCATTAAGAAAAAGGCAACTAGGAACTTATAAGGGAGCCCCCATAAGATTCTCATTTGATTTCTCAACAGAAACTTTGTAGGCTAGAAGGGATTGGCACAAAATATTCAACATGATGAAAAGCAAGGACCTAAAACCAGAGATTACTCTACCCAGCAAAGCTATCATTTAGAATCAAAGGACAGATAAAGAGCTTCCCAGACAAGAAAAAGCTAAAAGAGTGCATCATCACCAAACCAGTATTACAAGGAATGTTAGAGGGACTTTTTCTTTGAGATGAAAAAAAAAAATTAAAATTATGAATAATAGAATGGCAAAAGCTACATATCTGTCAACAATTACTTTTCTAATAAATGTATTAAATGCTCCACTCAAAAGACGTAGGAGGGGTGAATGGATAAGAAAACAAGACCCTTGCATATGCTGCCTACGAGAGACTCACTTCAGATTGAAAGACTCACACAGACAGAGTATAAAGGGGTGGAAAAAGATATTTCATGAAAATGGAAAAAAAAGAAAAAAAAAGCTGGGGTAGCAATACTTATACCAGACAAAATTGACTTTAAAACAAAGGCTATAATAAGAGACAAAGAAGGACCCAGTAATTCCACTTCAGGGTATTTATCTGAAGAAACCCAAATGCTACTTTGAGGGGATGTGTGCATCCATATGTTCATTGCAGCATTGTTTACAATGGACAAGATGTGGAGGCAGCCTGGGTGTCTGTCAATGGAAGAATGGATAAAGGGGAGGTGATACATATATACACTGGAATATTGCTCAACTGTGGATGGGAATGGATTCTTGTCATTGGGGTGGCAGGGATCAACCTGGAGAATACTGTGCTGAGTGGAGTGTAAGACAGTGAAAGACAGATACAATGTGATTACGCTTATATGTGGAATCAAAGGGCAAAATAAACAAACAAAATAGAAATAAACTCATAGATACAGAGAACATATTGATGCTTGCCAGGTGGGAGGGAGGTTGGGGGTAACTGAAAGGGGGGAAGGGATTAAGAAGTACAAATTGGTTGTTACACAGTAATCATGGGGATGTATAGTGTAAGGAACATAGTCAATAATATTGTAATAACTATGTATGGTGTCAGATGGGTACTAGATTTGTTGGGGTGATAGATGGGAGGGCGCTGAGGGCAGGATGAAAAAGATGAAGGGATTAAGAAGTACAGAATGGTAGTTACAAAATAGTCATGGGGATGTAAAGTACAGCAGAGGGAATATGGTCAGTAATATGGTAATAAGTATGTGTAGAGCCAGGTGAGTTTTACGCTAGTCAGGGGCATCATTTCTTGAATTATACAAATGTCTAACCACTATGCTGTACACTGAAATTAATATAAAATAATATTGAATGTCAACTGTAATTGAAAATTTTTAAAAGGGGATGGAAAGGTGAAGGGGAATAAGAAGTCCAAATTTCCAGGTACAAAACAAATAAGTCATAGGGATGTAATGTACAGCATAGGGAATATAGTCAATAATATTGTGATAGAGTAGTACGGTGTCAGATGGTTGCTGGACTTATCACGGTGATCACTTCTTTAGATATACAAATGTTGAATAACTATGGTGTACCCCTGAAACTAATATAAGATTGTATGTTAGCTATATTTTAATAAAACTCTTACAAATAGAATTATTATATATATGGTTAGTCAACTGTAATGTTCTTGAATTCCACAAATATAAATTCCACGCCTTATATTTCCTAGCTAAGTCCACTTGTAGTCACTGTTTTTAAAGAAAGTGCTCAAGCAATCACAATGTCTTATTTAAGTTAATACAAGATTGCATAAGCAAATCAACTGCACAGTCAACTAATACATATTCTTTGTTTTCCTTTAAAAAAAAGTCCCTGCTGTATGCTATTCAGAAAAAGTGAATTTTACGTATAAAGACATAGAACTGTTGAAAGTAAAAGAATAGCATCTAAAATACATAAAGGACACTTGCAACTCAGCAATAGGCATGTAATTGAATTAAAAAATAGGCAAAATATCTGAATAGATATTTCTTCAAAGAAGATATACAAATGACCAATAAGGGCATGAAAAAGTGTTTAAGATCATTAACCATCATGGAAATGCAAATAAAAACCACAATGAGATACCACTTCACACCCACTATGGTGGCTATAATGAAAAAGACAGTTAATACCAAGTACAAATACCCATACATTTGGTAAAGATGTGGAAAAAATAACATCCTCATACACTGTTAAAATAAATGAAGAGAGAAAATATTTTCATGAATTAAAAGACTCAATTCTTCTCAAATTAATCTATAGATTCAACTTAATCCAAACAAAAGTCCCAACAGGTTTTCTACAGAAAAGAAATTGACAAGCTGAATCTAAAAGTTGCATGGAAATATAAATAACCTGGGTTAGCCAAAACAAATTTGAAAATTATATTACCTGACTTTAAGAGTTAATATAAAGCTATAATAATTAAGACAGTGTGGTGTTAGCATATGGATTGAACTCTATATCAACGAAACAAAAGACTTTATACACACGCATGCACTGAGAGCGACAGAGGGAGAAAGAGAGTGAATCGATTTTCAACAAAAAATTCCAAAGTAATTCAATGGGGATAGTCTTTTCAACAAATGGTGCTAGAACAATTGGATATCTATATGGGAAAAAAATGAGTCTCAACCTTCATCTCAAAAAGCTAGCTCAAAATGGATCACAGACCTATATGTAAAATTAAAAAAATTGTAAAGTCTAGAAGAGAAAATTAGGATAAAAATCTTCACAACCTTAGGATAAGCAAAAATTTCTTATGTAAGATGCAAAAAGAAGTAACCATAAGAGAAAAATGAGGAGAAATTTGATTTCATCAAAATTATAATCTTCTGCTCTTAGAATACTACTAAAAAAATGAAAAGACAAGCCAAAGACTGGAAGAAAATATTCACAGTACGTGTACCTGACAAGAGACTTTTATCCAGAAAATATAACTCTTATGTATAAAGAAGAAGACAAACAAATAAATTATTTTTAAATGGACAAAAGGTTTGAATAGATACTTCACAAAAGAGGATATACAAATGGCCAATAAGCACATGAAAAGATGTTTAACATCATTAGTCATTAGGGAAATGCAACTTACAACCACAATGAAATACTACTATGCACCCTCTAGAATGGCTAAAATTAAAAAGACTTACCATCAAGTTTTGACAAGGAGAGGAACATCCAGCACTGCTATACATTGTTGGTGGGAGTGTCATATGGTCCAACCACTTTGGAAAACTATTTGACAGTCTTCTATGAAGTTAATTTAATCTTCCCATGTGACACAAATTTATTAGGTTGGTGCAAAAGTCATTGCGGTTTTGCATTTATTTTTAACCTTTTAAACCGCAATTACTTTTGCACCAACCTAATAACTCCTAAATACCCCTCAAGAAAAATAAAAACATATGTCTACACAATGACTTGTCAATGGACAGACATTTATGGCATTTCCACTTATAATAGTCCAAAACTGTGAACAAGTCAAATGTCCATTGGCAGATGAGCGATAAACCTGTTGTGGTATATAGTAGACTTCCATCAGCAATAGAAAGGAAGGAACTACTGGTATGTGTGCATGGATGATTCTCAAAAATATTATGCTGAGCAAAAGAAGTCAGATACAAAAAGAGTACCTGCCGTGTGATTCCATTTAAATAAAATTCTAGAACAGGTAAAACTAATCTTTAGTGACAGAAATCAGATCAGTGTTTGCCCAGGGGTGGGTAGGTGGTGGGAAAGTACAGGAGTTGAATGCAAAAGGCACAAGGGAACTTTGGGGGGTGGTAAAAGTGTTTTATATCCTGATAGGACTTCCCTAAAACAGTAGTTTCCAAACCTGGCTGCTCAGAAGTTATCACTGGGGCAGTGGTTGTGAAAACCAGATCACATTCTATCTACTGGATTTAAAATTTCTGTTCCTAAATTCCAGATGATTCTAATGTACCATTAAGTTTTGGGGTGGTTACTCTACGAAAAATCACTCCGTGTTTATAATTTATTCAGAAAACATTTCATGTATTTCAATTATTTCAAAGCACTGTGTAGGTCCTATAAGCAGTGATTTGCAGTTAATAACACCAATTATTCATAGTTGGATGTCCTAAAGTATATGACAGCATTCTCTTTAGTATCTTAAATGTTCCAAGATCTTTATATTTTTAATTTATGTAGAAAACCATTTCTTGATAAAAATCTTTTATTAAATTGAAATACGTAGATTGAATTAAGATATTGGAATAAATGTGAAACAAATCCACAAATTTCTCCCATGCAAAATTTTATGTAATAATAAAAATTGTGTATATATATGTGTATAAAGAATAAATAGTAAGAAAACAAGAAAAAAGAACCACTCATGGACCAGAACTTTGAAGAATATGTGAAAAATAGGAGAGTTAACCAAATCTACAGAGAAAAAAATTCAAAGGAAGCCATAATTAAAGTATATACAAGAGAAAATTGCTCAAAAATCATGATCAGTATAGAGAAGTTTCAACCACTGACTCCGGATTTTCAAGTTGATGGAGGGGACCTTGAAGCAGTCATCAGGGTTATTAATAGGGGAGGTACATTTGGAGCCACTAAGCCACCTAGACCCTCATCATTCCCACTTGTTCTCAGCAACGGTCAGCAACAACTACATCCAGATCAGAGCACTGAATGTGGGCACTGGAATAATAAAAGTAGGCCAGTGCGCCAGGAAAAGCCCACCATAAGAAGAAATACATAGGCTCCACAGGTAAAAAACAGACCTCTGACATATCATATTTGGAAGAATGTCTGCCCTCCCTGATTTAGCATCTGCATTAGACAATGGCAAACAGAAAAAGCCTCCAAATAAGGAATCTCAAACACAAGCTAAACACACAAAAAAGAATCTCCAAATATTTGAAGGAAATCAATAGTATGATTTCAGAAGCATCAAACTCAATAAAGACAATAATTCCTGAGCTAACAGAAGAGTGTGAAATAATACAGTGACTTTCCATTGAGATGCTGCAGTTAGTTGACACTTTCATGTAACTTCTGTGCTTCAAATATGTAGACATGACTATAAAATATAAAAAGCAAAACCCAAAAGGTCCTTACATTTATGGTCAACTGATTTTAAAAAAAGGGTACCAAAATAATTCAATGGAAGAAAAAATAGTCTTTTCGACAAAGAATGTTGGGACAATTGGATATACACATGCAAAAGAGATTAATTCAAAATAGATTGAAAATCTAATTGTAAGAATAAAAACTCTTAGAAAAAATATAGGCATAAATCTGCATGACACCTAAAGCACAAGCAGCCATAGAAAAAAATAGGTAAATTAAAAACTTTGTGTTTCAAAGGACATTTTCAAGAAAGTGAAAAGACAACCCACAGAATGGGAGAAAATTTTTGCATGTCATATATCTGCTAATGGTTTAGTATTCAGAATATATAAAGAACTCTTACAATTCAATAAAAAAACAAATAATTTAAAAATGGTCCAAGAATCGGAATAAGCATTTCTCCAAAAAAGACATACTCGTACAAATGGCCAATGAGCACATGAAAAGATGCTGAACATCATCAGCCATTAGGGAAATGCAAATTAAAACCACAATGAAATACTACTTCTCATTCACTAAGATGGCTATAAAAAAATGACAGATTGTTATAAGTGTTGGCAAAGATGTGAAGTGAGACCCTCATACACTGCTGGTGGGGACGTAAAATGATGCAGCTTCTTGGGAAACAGGCTGGCAGTTCCTCAAAAGGTTAAACACTCATCACATGACTCAGCAATTCCACTCCTAGGCACTTACCCAAGAAAATTTAAAATTGGTACACAAATATTCATAATAGCATTATTTATAATAGCCCAGAGATAGAAATAACCCAAATGTCCATCAGTGATGAACAGATAAATAAAATGTGGTACATCCATACAATGGAATGTTATTCAGCCATTAAAAGGAATGAAGTACTGATACATGCTACAAGATAGGTGAACCTTGAAAATGTTATGCTAAGTGAAAGAAGTCAGATATAAAAGACCACATCTTATATGATTAAATTTATATGAAATGTCCATCTCAGGCACTTCCATAGAGACAGAAAGTAGGTTAGTGGTTGCCCACGCCTGGGAGGAAGTAGCTGCTGATAGTCCACAGTTTCTTTGGGGTATGATGAGAATGCTCCAAATTTAGGTTGTAGTGATGGTTGCATAAACCTGTGAATATACTAAATAACATTGAATTGGATGTTTCAATTGAGTGAATTGCGTGGGTACAGCAAGAAGGCAGTCATCTGCAAGTCAAAGAGAGACGTGTCAGGAGAAACCAAACTTGTCAACACTTTGATTTTGGACTGCTAGCCTCCAGAACTGTGAGAAAATACATTTCTATTATTTAAGCCATCCACTCTGTAGTATTTTGTTATGGCAGCCTTATAGAACTAATAAATTAACAATAATAAAAACAACAACAATTGCTATAACTATAATAATACCAGACAAAATAAAATTACCAATATTTGAAATGAAAAAAGAGTCATAATTACATGGTACTGAAGACATTAAAAAGATATCATGAAAAACTTTACGCAATAAATTTGAAATTTTAAATGAAATGGACAAATTTCTTGGAAAAACATATCCTACCAATACTGACACAAGAGACCAGAAAATGTGAATTGTCCTATATCTGCTAAAGAAATTGAATTGTAATTTACAACTTTCTCATGAAGAAAATGCCAGGCTCAGATAGCTTCATCAGTGAATTTTCAAAGTAATTATTTCTTTAAGGAAGAAATAATATCACTCTAAGGAAAACCTTTCACAGAGAAAAGAAAAATAGATAATTTTCCAACTCATTGTGTGAGGTCAATATACTTGTGATACCAAAACTTGGCGAGGACATAACAAATACAATTACAGATCAATCTTTCTTATAAATATAGAAAAAAAAACTAAGCAAAATATTAGCAAATCAAATCCCTGGATATATAGAAAGAATAATACAGTAAGACTAAGTTTGGTTTATTCTAAGAATGCACAGTTGATTTAAAATTTGAAAGTCAAACAATGTAATTCACATATTAATAGAATAAAGAAGAAACTCCATATGATAAGCTTAATAGATGGAGATAAAATTCAACATCCACTCTTGGTTTTAAAAAACTCTTAATAAACTAGGAATATAAGGGAACTTCCTTAATCTGATAAAGGGTACGTTAAAAATTAACCAACCAACCAAATAACAGGTAAAGAGGCAGCAAATATATTTAATGGAGAAATAGTGCAGCTTTCTTCCTGAAATCAGAAACAAGACAAGAATATCTGCTATTCCCACTTCCCATTTCAGTCAACATTGTACTGGAAGTCTTAGCCAGTACAGTAAGGCCAGAAAGAAAAAAGACATAGGATTGAAAAAGAAGAAACAAAAGTATTATCATCCAGATGACATGATTGCATATGTAGAATCCAAAAGAATTTGTAGACAAACCATTACAAATAATAAGTGAATTTTGCAAGACTGCAAGATATCAGATCAATATACAAAAATATCAGTTGTATTTCATACACCAGAAATAAAAAATTAGACAATACAAAATTTAAAATTATTTTATATATATTTATAATATATTATAGATATGTATTTATAATAGAAAAAATCAAATATCCAGAAAAGAAAACCTAGCAAAAATGTGGAAGACTCTACATAGAAAACAATAAAACATTACTTAGCGGAATTAAAGAAGACCTAAATAAGGAGACAGGTATACCATACATGGATTGGTAGGCTCACTATTATAAACATGTCAATTCTTTCCAAACTGATATAATCCTAATAAAAATTTCAGAAGGCGTTTTGTAGAAATTAACAAGCTGAAGAATAGTAAAGATAATTTTGATGAAGACAAATGTTGGAGGGCAAAGCTACTGGATAATGAGTTTGACTATAAAGCTACAGTAATTCAGACAATGTGCTATTACAAAAGGATAGACCAATAAAATAAAAGAGAGGGTTCAGAAACAGACCTCTAGAGCATTATGACAGAGTTGTCACTGTAATTGAGTAGGTAATAAGTGGTCTTTTCACTTAATAGTGTAGAATCAATTTGATATGTTTATGAAAAAATAAATCTTGACTCCTATCTCCCACTAATCAATTCCAGATGACTTGTAGATCTAAATCTAAAAGAGAAAACAATTAAGCTTTTAGAAGATAACAGAAGGAAAATAAGTAACAATTTTTTCAATAGGAACAGGGAACAATAACCATGAAGGAAAAGATTGATAATTAGGACTTATTAAAATTAAGAACTTCAGTCCAAGAGATAAGGAAAGTGAATGAGAGTCTAAAGAATTCTAAAGGAAGATAGAAAATCGTCTTTCTTGGCTGAAGATAATCAACATTATAAACAACAACAATAGTATTCCTACGTACCAGTAATAAATCAATTAGAAAGTACAATAAAGAATCTCTGTCATAATAACAAGAATGATAAGCTATCCAGGAATAAATCTAAGAAAGCTTATGCAAGATAATTGTTTGAAGATCATTTAAAAACATTATTAAAGAACATAAAAGAGGTCCTAAATAAATGGAGAAATACATCACATTTATGGACTGAAAAACTCAGTATTATAAAAATGGCAATCCCCCAAATTAATCTATATATTTAACACAATTACAATCAAAATCTATTTCAATAGGGTCATTTTGTCAACCTGACCTAATGATCCTAAATTTCTTATGGGAGGGCAGAAGGCCAAAGATTACAGAGATAATTTTGAAGGAGAATATGGTGATGGAGTTTTCCTATCAAATATTAAGATTTATTATACAATTATAAGAAGATAGTGCAGTATTTGCACAGGATAAATGAATAAATTAATGGAACAAAGCTGAGAAGCCAGAAACAGACTCCAGCATTGACGTATGACAAAAATACCACTGCAACTAGATAAGGAAAAAGTGGACTCTTCAAGAAATTTTGAGATCATTGTTTACCCATATGGGGAAAAAATGAAATCATATTCCTACCTCACAAATATCACAAATATCAATTTCAGCTCCATTAAATACCTATATGGTAGTGGCAGATATATGGAAGGAGGTACAAGAAAGTATGTTTATGACCTTGAGGTAAGAAAGGATTTCTCAAACAAGATGCAAAAAATACGAACCACAGAGAAAAATATTAATGATCTGAGTACGCTACAATTTAATTTTTTTGAGCTTCCTGTTTCCTAGGAATAAAAGGAAACTTCCTTAACCTGATAAAGACTATCATATTTAATCATATTTAATAATTTAGTATGATGAGCATTTCCTAAAAGTCAGAAACAAAACAAGATGCTTCATACTCATGATTTTCAACATTTTACTGGAGGTCCAACCAATGAACATACAAAACAGGGAAAGATTTCAGGTATAAACATTAGAAAGGAAAGGATAATATTTGCAAATTATATGGTTATCTATTTAGAAAGTTCAAGACTATGAAGTAAGAAACTTTTAGAATTTTCTAATTTCCAATCAATTAGAACATTAAATGGATAAAAAAATTCTCTTCACAATAGCAACAACAACAAATGTAACTGGAACAAACGTTCAAGAAATTGGCAAATCTTATATGAAGAAAACGATAAAATGTTATTTAAGGATAAAAAAAGACCCAAATGTGTTAATTAATTCATCAGCAAATATTTATTAAGCATCTTTTAAGAGACATGCACTGTCCTAGGTTTTGGAGCCATATACAGCCATAAAGAAAACAGACAAAGGCCCCTGTCCTCACTGAGCTTCCATTCTAGTAAAGGAGACAGACAATAAACAAAGTATATAATAAACTATAAAGTACGTTAGATGGTGACAAGTGCTATGGAGAAAAATAAAGCCGGGGAGGAGAATAAGGAATTGCAATTTCCAGGGACAGCGTTGCTTCGAGGGACAGGGTATGCTACACAATGGGAAGTCTTTTATTGTAGTGATGTCCATTCTCCCTAAAAATAAATATGCAAATTCAATGTCTTCCCAATCATAACATCAAAACGCTTTTTAATGTAACTTGACAATTTGGTCCTACATTTCATACAGAAGAGAAAAAGTGCAAGAGAAAACAATCTGACGACTTTGAAAAGGAAGAAAAGACTAGGATTTTTCTAACACAATCAAAACTTATTGTAAAGTTATAGTAATTAAAATTGTGTGGTACTGGTCTAAAAATGGACTAATGGAATAAAACAGAGTAAACAGGAATGTGGTATGTTAAATAAATGGGGAAAATACCTAATTTCCTGCTTCTTAACAAAAGTTGTAGTTTTTCCATCAATTCTCTTGGATTGTCCCCAAAAGAGATAATGTTATCTTTTTCAATTCTTACGCTGGTTGCTTTCTCTTTTCTAACAGCACTGACTAATACCTCCATTATCAGGTTAATTAATAATAGTGATTGTGGTCACTCTTGTCTTAAACCCAAGTTTAGCGGAAATGCCCTTAATGTTTCCCAGTAAGTAAAATGCTGGTTTGGGGACTCAGATATCGCTATCTCTATTTCTGTCTCTGTCTCCATATCTATATCATATATAAAATTTATGTACATACATTCATGTTAAGAAAATAATGTGACAATTTTTGTATTTTATCGTTTTAAGAAAAGTATCATTGGTTCCTATTTTATTACTTCTATCAGGAATGAGTTTTTAATTTTGTCAAATGCTTAGCTCTATTAAAATGATGACTTCCTTATTTGACTTACGATGACTTATAATTCCTAATACTGAAACATTCTTGCATTCTGGAATGAGTCCCACTTGACCATGATGTTTGCTTAATACGTTGTTGGGCCCTGTTTCCAAATATTCCATTTAATTTGTGCATCAATATCCATAAGTGAGATTGGGCTGTAGTTTTTTGTTGATAAATTATACTTGTTTTGGTCAATTATATTTTCTTAGAACATCAAGTCTCAACTTCTTTCACTCTCATTCTCTCACAAATACACAGTGGAGTTATGCAAAGGCTACAGTGCGTGTGACATCACAACAAATTGAATGCAGACGCAGGTGAGAATCCAGTTGTCTTCTGTGAAGACAATTATTAAAGAAAGATATCTGCAACATGTAAACAAGCCACTCTTGTCAGCAAATTTTTAAAGGAAATATAATTATTTTTCATAAAAGTGTTATTTATACTAACGTAATGGGTTTATTATTATTTAAAAAGTAATTAAACAGATATTTTTTTACATTCTTAAACAATATCTAATATGGTAAATATTAATATATAAACCACATAAATTCAAGTTCTTTTAGATCTTCAGTAATTTTCAGGAGCCAAAAAAGTTTGAGAACTGTTATCCTACCAAGTTATTTATTTCATGTAGGTTTTCAAATGTATTTGCATAGAGTTGTGGTTTTTAAAATTACCTTTCTTTTGATGGTTACTTTGCTCTTGCCATTTCTTATTTCATGTCTTTGGGCTTTTTCTCCCTGTAAAAAAATTAGATTGGCTGTTGGATTGTTTATTTTTGTTATTTTTTCAATGAATAGCTTTTTGATATATTAGTGTCAGCTTTTAAATTTCACCAATTTCTGCTTTTATCCTTATGAATTTTTCTTCTGCCTTTTTCCATTTATGTTTTCTTATTTTAATTTGCATATTTAATTTATTTTAATATTTATTAACATAGGTATTTAATACTACTAATTTTCTTTTTTTATTTATTTTATTTATTTATTTTTAAAAAAAATTTATTGGGGTGACAATTGTTAGTAAACTTACATAGATTTCAGGTGTACAATTCTGTATTACATCATCTATAAATCCCATTGTGTGTTCACCACCCAGATTCAGTTCTTCTTCCATCACCATATACTTGATACCCCTTATACTAATTTTCTTTAAGCAAATTTCTTTGTGCTATATCCCTGAGATTCTGACATGTCTTTTCAATATAACAATTTTCTAGAAAGTCTACCATATCATTTTGCATTTCATCTTTGATCCTTGAGCTCCTTCTTTATGTATTTTAAATATCATAAATAGTATGGACCTTTTTTATTGGTTCTCTGTGCCCCTTGTGAAATATGGTGAAATTTGAAATAATAGAATTTGAAAGCATGAAGTTTACCTGTTTGTACTTTGCAAACTCCAGGGACAGCTCCACGCTAGGTTTGTGACAGGTGAGTTTGAGTTAGATGCCCCCTGAAATTACTTCCAATTTTAAGATTCAATTATTCTAAACGTGCATGTAAGTTAGATTTTTTTTGCAAATTAGATTTTAAAATTCTTTTTCACATGGATGTTTCTCTCCTCAGAAAGATTGTACGGCTCTCAAAGAGAAAGCAAATGTCCTCACTCTGAACCTCACACCTAGACTGACTGCAGCAAAGTAGAAAACTTCTAAGAGGAGGTGAGTTTAGAATAAAGTGGAGAAGATTGAATACAATTCTGGCCATTGCTAACCAGAGGCCCCTGCTTTCAGGGCCACCATCCAGTGCCACTGCATCCCACTAAAGGCACTTCACACTGTGTTCTGCTGGGGGCAGAAATTGCACACACTGTTTATCTCCAGCAAGGGGAATTATGCAGCAAAGAGCCCAAATGACTTATTTATACACTGACAACATGAAACCACCTATGCCAGCAACTTGTTGCTACCCACTAAATAACAAGCCCCCTGTACTTGGAAGAATGCTACCACTGTCAGCATAATTCAGAAGAAGCAAAGTGTTGGATTGGTAGGTTTTATGTTGATGTGTTTGTTTCATGGTTCTCTGTTTGACGGCCTGAATTCTAAGTTCGGAGGGCTTGCCAGGTGTTCTCTCAGAAACACTGTTCACCTTTGTGCTCACTCATGTACAAGCTCCCAGCTGGCACCTTGCTGGTATTTCACCCATGGGCTGGTACCCATCTACCAAAATCCAACTTTGGTAGTTTTGTTTTTTCCCAAGTTGGCTTCCAGCAGCCACACTCTTACTCACAGTAAAATGTAGGCTCTGATACTCACTTGCATATTGTATTTAAAGAAAGTATATTTTAAAATGAATCACTTTCTTTCACATAGAGTTATGCCTTCCTCTCTACCCATCTATCTCACAATGCTGGGCCCTCTGAGGGTTTGCCAGAAGGCAAGAACACCTAACTTAGGGGTGGGGGTGGAAACTGGGGCTTAGCCCCGCCTGTGTTTACACCAACAAGCTCTGGACAACCAGCAGTTGGAAGTTAAACTTCCCACTCATGTTTATCCATGATTATCTGTCACAAAGTGCTTTTCCTCAGTTCATCTGGATGTGGAAGCTGGCATGAGGAATCCCTCCTCTCACAATGCCATCTAAATGATTTTTCATTTTTCAGAAGCTCCCTTTTCCATGCAAGAACAAAATCAATGCATTTTGTGATACTGGACGATCCCACCTTTTGAAGTCTTGGATTTCATTAAAGAGACACTTGGGAGGGGCGTTAGTGACAAAACGGCAATATGAAACACGTTTTTAATATTCTCTACCCTTAGTCTTTGTAATCTTTCATTAGACTGATCCTGTCACTTAGAGCAAATGTTTTAATTAAAATGATATTTCAAACAGGTAGGACCCTGAGAAAAGAAACTGTGAAATCCTTAAATCACTCAGTAGGAGAGAAACTTACAGAAATTTCCTAAGGAAAAGTCAGGTTTCACTCACACGTACTCAGCCCACTAGGAAGTTCAACTCTAAAAACAGGTACAAAGCCCAGCTCAGGAGGCCTCTCTTAATGAAATCTTTATATCTGTAATTCTTTGATCCCACCCTACATTGAGCTTCCAGCAAGTCTAGGGAACCTTTTACCTGAGTTCATACGTTTCCTGTAGTCTGACCTGAGCATCTCTGCCCTGGCGCTCAAGAGGCCAATGTTTCTGCTTTATAGCTTTAACTACGGGGCTGAAGCTACAGTGTTTCCCTGAAAATAAGACCTCGCTGGACAATCCCCTCTAATGCGTATTTTGGAGCAAAAATTAATATAAGACCTGGTCTTATTTTACTATAATATAAGACCAGGTATAATATAACTTAATATAATGCCGGGTCTTATATTATTTTTTGCTCCAAAAGACGCAGTAGAGCTGCGTCCGGCTAGGTCTTATTTTCGGGGAAACACGGTAATATCTCCATGTTCCTGAGAATCTTTTCTTCCACAGAGGCTTCATCTTCAACTCTCAGTATTTGGTTTCTTCTGCAGGAATCTCTTATTTTTATGTAATAATGATCTTACAATATAGTCACCTATTCATGGAGATCAGCAACAATAAGGGTCTGGAGATCAGAACAGTACGTAATGCCTCCTCTCAGAATCCTTTAACTAATCCACCACTTAATTGGAGCCCCATGTACTTTACTATTTAACTATTTGTAACAATCTGTTCAATATCTATCTTCCCCGTGGAGCTATAAGCTCCATGAAGGCACAGGCTTTATTCCCAAGGCCTAGCAGAACAGGCACATAGTAGGTGATCAGTGTATTGTCTTGATTGATTGATTGATTGATTGATGTTAGACTGTTAGGGCTTTAGTTTTTCATCTATAAAATCAGAGGATAAACTATATCATCCTCAAAGTCCTCATCCGATGGAACTAATTTTGTTTCATGATTACTGAAGTGTACTGATGCCTGCAACTTACTGTGAAATACATTAAAAACATCAGACGGATTGTTGAATGCATAGAGGGATGGATAGATATGGGATAAAGCAAGAAAAATACAATGTTATTTGTAGAATATAGGTAGTGAGTATAAGGACGATCACTATAGTTACTTCAACTTTCGGTGTATTTTACATTTTTCATAAAAAGTTGGGGGGAAATGTGGGATTCGGAATAGACTAAAACATGGACTTTGGTAGAAGAAAACAATTCACTATGAGAATCATTAACATGAGTTCAAGATCATGAATAGAACAAGAGACACATGCATTTTAATGAAATTGTGTGAACCTGCAAAAAAAAATCTATGTAAATAGTAGAGGCAATAAGTGTATTGTATGTGTTTAGAGGAGAGAGAACCATCATGGGGGACTACTAAGGTGGGCAGAAAGTACTTTGAGGGTAGGGGATATTTCTAGCTGGGCCTTGAAGGCTATACATGATCTAGAGGGGCTAAGAAAAGGAATTTTTAAGGGGCTGAGGATAGCTGAAAATGGTAAAATGAGTATACGCGTATGTGTGGAGCAAGAGTGCAAAAGCAGACAGTGAAGTTTACATCCGCTTAGCTGCAACTAAATGGGGGAGATACGGTTGAAAAGCAATACGATAAATAAAATATTAGGATCGTCCTCATATGTGTGTGGTACCTGCACAAAGCACTTTCCATGCATTATCTCATTTAATCCTAACAACAACTATATCAGCTATTACTACTACCATTGTAACTAGTACGGAAACTGAGGTTTAGAGTTTAGTCATTTGCCCGAGGTCACACAGCTAACAAGTGGTAGAACCAGTACTGAAACCAGGTTCGCCTGGCCCCAAAGCCCACGTACCTAACTATTAGACATAGTCCCTCCCTGGTAAATCGAGGCGAGACTCTAAGGGGACTTAAATACCAAGATAAGGAGTTTGGGCACCATTCTCTATGCCTGGAGATCCCCTGAAAAATTTTGATGATCAGAGGTTTTTAAACAAGTGTACCTTGCAGAAATATGCAAGAGATTGAAGCCAGGAAGCCCAGATAGGAGGCTGTCACAATAAGAAGAGGCGTGAATAAACGCCCTAACCCAGAACAACAGCTACCGGGACAAAAATAAAAGAATAGCCTTTAAGAAGAAATAATCTACTGAGCTCTTCCTACCAATATTATATTGAAATATATTAAGAAATTTACTGTTTAGGTGTTCAATATTGAAATCAAAAGTGCCTTTAGGTCCCAACAGTTATATTGTGTCAGCTCAGTGACACACCAAAGGCAAATGAGCGGCCCACGTGTCATTCCTATCCATTCACCAAGCCACTCAGATTTCAAGGCTGGTTTGAAGATCTTCTGAGTGCAGAGTGGAGAGCCATCGATGGGGCCCCTTGGGCCTAGTTTCGGCAATTCTCTATCATTACCCGTGAGCTCCAGAGTGAATCCAAGAAGCCCAAATCTGTGTCATCCCATCAGTAATTGGAGAGAGTAATCCTGTTTCCCCAAGAATGGGATCTAGAACAACCAGGGCTTGTTAGGTGGTCACTGAACTTAATCTGATCCACTGGGACGGCTGTGGCTTTCTGCTGTGAAATGCTTTGGAGGAGTTAGAAGAAGGGTGGAAATGCTTATCAATGCTTATCATGGAGGAACAGGAAAATGACCAGAGGGGCAGTGTTCCCTGGGGAGCATTCATTTACATGTGGGGTGGAGTCCCTGAAACAACTTTTTGGGGTTCCCGTCTCCCCTTTCTCTCTCAGGTTATTTCTCTGATGAAGGTGACAGGCTTGGAAGTATGGACCATGAAACAGAAAAAAAGATTCCTGGAAATATAGACCAGTGGACAGGCACAAATGTGTGTGTGAGTGTGTGTGTGTGTGTGTGTGTGTGTGTGTGGCTATATCAATATCCAAATGAGATAGAAAGCAAGTTGTCAGAGTGATAGGGTGTTAAATGAGAGGAGAGAACATCAGAGGGAATGAATAACTGCACTTTTTCCCCCACATGTTTACAATCAACAGGTTTTCAAGTCCAAGGCAATTTGTGGAACGAAGAGTATGATTCAAATGTGAGCCGAAAGCTCAGACACTGGGAAGTCCCCTATAATGAGGGATAGCTACATGGGCTATTGTGAGAATCTAACAAAATGATAGATGAATCAGTGCTTTATAAACCGTATAACGCCTTTAAACTGCAAGGTGCTATGTAAGCTGTGAAATAGTACAGAAATGTAAGGGGCAATGATTGATTATTTGAGGAGGAAAACATTATTCTGCATATAGTCCTTGACTTGAGAATTAGATAGCAATAAGGCTATTTTTTAGCAGATAACAGAATTTGCCTGTTGAAATGCATCTTTTCTCTCTCAAAATCAATAATCTTGATGGTACTTGACATTTATTTCGAAGAGAAACTATTGAAAACATATGAGACTCCTTTTCTGGGATTAATTTCCTTCAGAACCACTTTACAAGCCACACAAAATTATTATCTCATTAATTTATAGTCACATTGTGTTTTGAAACTTACATATTATCTAGTTTAATCATAGAGTTGACTCCAAAAGAATTTTAAGTGTTTTTTAAAACATCGCATCTCACTCCCTAAAGCAATGACTCTTAATCTTTTTTATGTGTGTTGAGAACCTGCCAAAATGCGCAAACTGTTGCATGGGAATCTCTAGATTCCCAGGTAAAGAACTCCTGATCTTCCAAGAGTTACAGAATTCAAATTTGAGGGCTACAGATCTGAGGGCAATTATTTTCTGAGCACAAGCAGCAGGCTTGTTGGAATAAATGTTTAGCTTCCCAAAGAAATCGCTTGAAGGAAACCACACTGCTGTAGAAATGATCACATGCTACGAGTCTTCAAAAATTAGCCCATTCGAGTCAGATGGGGTTGGTGCTGTCATTCCTATAGCGGCCGTGGTTTCAGATGTATGTTCACTGCTAGCAGGATGTTTAGGCAGCAGCATTTGCCTTCCCAGGTGTCTACCTCAACTCAATTTAACCTACTCAACCTAAAAGTGTCAGAACCCTAGGAAAAGGCATCCGTTGGGCTGACATTGCCCCAGAGGCCCACCTGGTTACAGAAGAGGAAGAAAGGCAGGCTCAGCAGCCCTTTAGCTGCTCCTGGAAGAGTCCTGGCCCAGGAGAGTTTGGGGCTTACACTGTGTTCTTTTTATGAGACAGAGAGGATTTCTTATGAGCCCCTCACATGCCAACTACTGTTAGCAACAGATGTGAGATGAATGAACTCATTTAATTCTTTAAAAAACCTCCTCAGAAAGGTAGTATTGTTCTCAATTTATAGATGAGAAAATTGAGACGTAGAAAAGCGAAATGACTTAAAGTCAATTAGCTACTAATTAGCGAAGCTGGGATTTAAACTCAGATTTAATGTCAGAGCCCAGACTCTCTTCCCATTTCCTCCCTGGCCTCTGTGAAATGCTCTAGAAAGCCTC
Source organism: Rhinolophus sinicus (assembly GCF_036562045.2). Classification (NCBI taxonomy): domain Eukaryota; kingdom Metazoa; phylum Chordata; class Mammalia; order Chiroptera; family Rhinolophidae; genus Rhinolophus; species Rhinolophus sinicus. The sequence goes on from NC_133759.1 coordinate 41,481,626, forward strand.
TCCCTCCCTGGAGGTCCCCTGGAAATAAAACCCATCCATTTACCTCACCAAGACAGTGTCATGGAATGACCCCTCAGACACCTACGACTGAGACTCATTTGCTTCTATAACTAACTTCCTTCATGACCGCGACAAGCTCCTTAAGTTGCTTGGGCCTCGGTTTTCTCATCTGTAAAATGAGAGCATAAAAGTAGATGAGACTTCCAGCTGAACACTTCAGTGTCTGAATTGCTCATCCCATTCCCCCAGCTGGCATTCCCCCTCTCCTGTGGACTGCTCACAGCTCACTTCTTGGGTGCCACCTTCTCTGACCACCCCAGCTGGAAGTATGCTTGATACCAACAGCATGTACTGCTTTGGACCATTTTACACTTACTTGGCTCATCTTTTTCATTCTCCTTCCATATCTTATCTGAACTTACTTGAATTCCTCAAATATTTTTGTTTTACCTCCTATATAGCATTCCAATTTATGAATAAATCAATTTATATTTTAATTCCCCCATGAGAAACATTTGTTTGTTTCCATTTTTCACAAATAGTGCTGAGACTAATATTTTTTTACTTGCCTCTGAGTAGATGTGTAAGAGATTCTCTAGAGTGAATGTCTAGAAATGGAATTGCTGAGTCATAGGGTTTGTGCGTTAGATATTGCCAAATTTTCCCCGAAGTGGTAGTACCATCATATGTTCCCATTAGCAGTGTGTAAGAGTTCCATTTCCTATATCCTCACCAATACCTACCAACATTTTGACTGCATTTGTCTTATGGCACTTACCACTTTCTTCTTTATATTTATTTATGTGGGCAGAATCGTTACTTAACTCATTTTCATATCCTTCCCACAAAATGTATTGATCTTAGTGAATATACAGTAAAGAGGTGTGAACAAATAAATGACGAGCAGAATGAATCCATCTTGATCCAAGGAAATGGGGAGTTCCATGAGGGCAGGCCTGAGGTGTGTTCCATCTATGAGTCTGGGATGAAGATGTGGGTAGGGAACCCCATCAGCTGCACAGAGGGTTGCACAGTGGTCACAACTGGCCTATACACCAAAGGTTTCAAGATCTGTAATGGATTGTCACCAACCTTTCGAGATCCCAGCTTTAGATCACTTTCTATCATGGTATTCATCAAATATTTATTATGGTTATACATGGCAAATTTCCAGTCTCTGGGACATCTTTATTATGCACCAAGAGGGCTGTTTCTAAGCAGAATTCCCTCACTCTGGCCCTACCCCATTACTAAGGGTTGGCTAGAATCCATGTGTCCTTTGGACTAGGGTGCTGCATGACCTATGGTAAATTCCTCCCCTTTTTGTCACCCCAGCAGTTCTAGGCTGACTCATTTTCTAAATAAGACACTTGTGGTTTTTGATCTGACATCAAATGTGGAAGAATGAGTAACTTTTTAAGAATCAGAATTCTATCTGATCAGAATAAGATACTGTGTGCATGTTACTCATGGTTCTAGGATAAGGGGTAAACACCGGTAACTGGTAACAAGTGTTCCAACCTTCTCCCACCCCTCCTTTCCCTGGGCCAATGGCTGGACAGAAGGTGAAGGAAGGACATAGGTATAGGTGTGAAGAATGTGTGTGTACGTCTCCTATTTTGTTACCATGTTATGTACAATTTAATAAAATGATATTTTGTTGCCTCTGTTAGATTAAATAAAATATAGCGAAGTAGTCAAGGCCATGAGTTCTGCTTGGGTTCAAATCTCAGCTCCACCACAAACCAGTTGGGTGACCGTAAGCAAGTTATTGGCTCTTGATGTGCCTCCATTTCCTCATTTGTAAAATAATAATAGTACCTATAATATAGGAGTGTTGTAAGGAAGAAATGATTTCATATATGTTAAGTGCTTAAAATTCTACCCGGAACTTGGTAGGCACTATGGAAATGTTAGTAAATATTTCCTTGAATCCATCACAATGTTTATATTCCTATTAAATGGTCGATAAATGCTTTTTAATGAAATGAATGCATTCTATTCAAACATTTGGAATCGGGGATAGACATGATTACAAGCGGTAGACTCTTGGTTGGAAAGAGAAGGAACCCTAAAGATCAATTCCCTTGAGCATAGGGGCTCCTTACCCCCCACACTTCCATTCGGTTTGTGAGTAGTTTGTTCCGTAGTTATGTGCGTTGTGCTGAGAGGAGGGCTCCCCGCCCCCCAGGTGTCACTCAACGGGAGGTTCTACTTCTTGCTTTCTAAGTGTAAGAAGGTACAGATCTAGACCCTTGAACCCTGAAAGCACGGGCTGAGTTAGAAAGGAGACCCCAGCACCAGAGAACTTCATTCTCTGACCTCCCAGCATCCACTGCTTGTGAGGAGGGTTAGCAAGATAGTGACATTTGGATGAGCATTACTTTGTTGAGTTAGTATTAGGTTGGTACAAAAGTAATTGTGGTTTAAAAGGTTAAAAATAAACGCAAATACTTTTGCACCAACCTAATAGAATGGGTATCACGTGCAGGAGATTATTTAGGTAAAATGTTAATATACTGATTTCTTTTTATCAGTGCAGATATGATATTTATCCTCACAGCATTGTGCTTTAGGGAAACATACTCTCAAGTCCCAGAAAGTCATGAAGAAGCCAGAGTGAAATCCCCCAGAGCCCACCCTCCATCGCAGACCTCCAGGGTGCCTGGGGCTTGTGGGACTCCATTCAGTGGAGCAGGTCGGTCCAGCCTCGTTGACACCACCATGTGGGCTTTAGCCGAGGAGCTTGAGGGACCAAACAAGAAGTCTAACTTGGCTGCCATGGGAGCAAAGGTGCTATGCTTATTAGAAAATCTCCAAATGCAGTAAAATGGGAAGGAATGCTGAGTTCCTGAAGGAAGTCCAGCTGTCCTGGAGGAGACTGATTCACTGGGAGGTGTCAGGAAGCCTTGTCTAAAGCAGCATCTAATGCAGCCGTACTTGCATTCACTTGGAAACAGTCGGACGTGCACGACCACACTCACACATAAACACCTTCACACACACACCGACACAAACAGCCTCACTCTCCCGGACTTTTCCCTTCCCTCCACTCGCAAACACACACACACACACGCCTCATGTATACTGTCTCAGGCAAAAGGCTGGCTTAGGGGAGACCTCATGGCTGAATCAAATGCTGATTAATGCTGCTGCTTTTATTACACCACAGGTCTTAACATTTATTTGGAGATGAACACAAAACTTGGTATGCTGCTGTTACAGTGGCATGCATTCTCTACAGGGCAGCTTCGGAGCACAAGGTCACGCACAGAACAACCGCGCTCCAGAGGAGGGAACAGGGGCTATGGCAGCTCCTTGATCTCTCCAGTACCAGTGGACTAAAGGTGCTTCCCCGCGGCAGCAGGAGAGGAATCTCGTGTGCTGGGCAGGTGTGCTTTAAACAGCTGAACAGGTGTGACAAGGGACCCAGGTGTGGTAAGTTCCTAACACTTCGAGCCAAGAGTATTTCTGGATAAGTATCTATGCTCCCAAACAGGCAGCACTGACTATAAGGGGAGGGGGAGGGGCGGCATGCTTAGCACTGCGTCTGAGCTGAGTTAAGCTCCCAGGAGTCCTCAGTGAAGCGGATCCTGGTTTTACGAGGAAGAATAAGACATGATGGCACTTTCACAATAAGGCCACTAAACTCACAGCGACGATGATCTCACAGGAAGCAGCTCTAGCCTCTCTGATGTCAGGTGCCCCTTGCTGGTTAGGCACCTGCCCTGAGACCTTCAGATGGTCCTTTCTGAGCTGCACAACATCACTGAGCACAACGGAGCAGAGGAAGGGGCCACACACGTCAAGGTCATGGGACACTACCACCAAGCATGGCTGACTGTTGTTGGCAAATGTCTCAGATGCCTTTTCCCGGTTGGGCTGGGTGCCCCCATGTGTCTGGAGAGCTAATCTGAAAAGAGGCTGGCAAAGGACTTCCTCAAGCTCCGGATGGTCTCTGCTTTGGCTTCATCCTCATTGGCTGAAGAGCGGAAGAAGGAGGACTCAGAGAAGCTGAAGGCATTTGTCAGGGACTGCGACTTGCTTGGAGATAAAAACCAGAGAGAACGTGAGAGGGTGGTGTTCCCAGCAAAGTAGGGGAGGACGATGACAGGAGGGTACACAACCAGAACGCCCACTCCCACCCCAGGGAGACCAGGGTCCGAGAGAAAGCCAGCAGTGCTTGTGCTGCCAGGACCCTGGGAGGTCCCTGTGCTATTTTCTTCACCTTCGGTGCTGCTAAAAGAGGAAATGATGGGGGCAGCGAAGGAGAAGGGAAAAAAGAAAGAAAGAGGGAGAAGGGGGAAAAAGAGAAGAGAAAGAAGGGAAAGAGGAAGAAAGGGTGACTCAAAGGATGTTTCTCTCATTTAATGTCAAAGGGCCTGCAGGCTAAATTGCAGAGGCCCTTGGTAAGTACTAATCTAGGAATCTCACACCCTTCCCCTCTGACACGTAGCGACTGGGGCCGGGTCGTGGACTCTTGCACTCTCTTTTCTATGGACTGGTAAATAATGGAGCCAGCATCAGAAGACCTCGGTCAAAGTCTTGGTTCTGTCATTCACTCACTCTTGACCTTAGAGGCAAGCCTGTGCCTCTCCAGTACTTGGTTTCTAACTTGCAGTATGTAGATGTTTAGGCAAACGGTCTTGAGGCCTTTTCAGCTCTTTCTATTCTGCTTTTTCCTTTGATTCCAAAAGAACCTTTTGGCTTGGCACAGACTCTAATGCTCAGTTTACCTGGTCTTAAAATGGACATCATCACCCCACATATGAAGTCTGTGGGGTTCAGGGTGCCCAGGGGCAAGAGATACAGTGGGCCCTTCGCATCCATGGATTCAACCAACCACGGATCTAACACATTGGAAAAAAAAAAATCCCAGAAAGTTCTCAAAAGCAAACTTGAATTTGTCTTCAGCCGAGCACCACACCAAATTCATGTGAATAAAGACGTGTAGGCAGACCCTCCTGTAGCCTCTATGCAAATAGAGGTTATGTGCAAATACTGCACTATTTTATATAAGGGGCTTGGGCATCTGCGGAGTTGGCATCTGCAGGGGGTCCTGGAACCCATCCCCTGTGGATACTGGGCACAACTGTATATATCAGGCCTCCACAAGGTTATTCGGCAGTTTTTAAATGACAAAGCCCAAATCACACATATTTTAGGGACCAATTTTTCCCTTGAGAGATTAGTGATTCAGAGAGAAAAACGGTGAAGGCAAGAAGGTCGAGGGGAGGCCAAGCCCAGCACCTAGAAGAGGACGTGAGGCCTGGTGTCTCCAGTGGCCCATCTTCTCTCCTTCTTGACTTCTACTGTGTCTCTTTCCTCCTGGTTCCTGGCTCCAGAACTCTTCTCCAGGTGTCTTAGAACTCCCAGCCCTCGTCCTAATTCAGGGTGCAGCCCCAGAAACTCCCTTCTACAGAAGTGTGCGTGAGCAGTTTTTCTCCTCCTGCCGTGACTATGAACAGATGCCCTGCCTTTCATTAGGGCTGGGGATGAGCCCCAACATGCTGGGCTCAGAGAGAGGGGACTCCTCTGCACGCACAGGCTGAGGGCACCAGGTACCAGCCTCCTGCTTGTCATCAAGGCTGATAGGCTCTACTCAACAACTTCAGCCCAGAGGCAGCGACAAACCAAAGATCTGCCCTCAGACTTGGGCCAGTGTTGGCAAATGAGAAGGTGGGAGAGATTAAAAAGTCACCACACAGAAAAAATACTGGATTAATGGGAGGTTACCAGGCAAGTGAGATCTGAAATGTGCCATTGGCCAGAGCTGGGAAGCAGGAGTGAGTGGTGTTCCTCCTGTCACGTAGGACTGAAGACCCAGAGAAAGTGGGCATCTGGACCACCTGAGCCCTAGTCCTGGCTCTGCCACTAATTAGCAGAGCAGCTTTGAAAGAGAAAATTAATCGAATCTCTCTGAGCCACGTTTTCTCATCTATGCAATGACTAGACGATCTCTAAAATTCTACAGCCCCCTTTTCTCCCTCCCTGAAGATTTTCATCATTTTACTCTGAGAAGCACGGATAGATCTCTACTGTTTCCCCACAGCTACAGCCGTCTGTGCTGACAGTGACGACAGAAGGCTGTTTGAGGAAATTGAAGAGAAGCATCTCTGGGTCTGGGGGAGAGGGTAGAACTGCCCACCATTCACATCTAGTGCTGTCCCTCCTCCGTTCAGCTGTACTATTTCCTAGGGGTCCTCAGCTCCTCCTCTGAAGCAGGACAGTGTGATGGGGTTTGGGGTGATGGTGGGGAAGGAGGGGATCGGGTCTCTATCTGGGCCTTTCTCTGATGACCACACCAGAAACTGACCTCCTTCTGACAAAGACGTGGGTAAAAAGTTGAAATGGATTTAACTACTTCCCCCTTTTCCTTCTGGGCAGCTTTGCTGATTGCACACCCTACACTGTGAGTCAGAGGCAGGAAAGAGATTTTTTGTGTTTTTTTTTTTTAATTTTTAGAGAGAGACACACACAGAAAAGGAATGGAAAAAAGAGCAGGAGACGGGATAAAAAACAAAAACAAAAACTACCCCTAAGCTAGTATAAGAATAGGAGACGGGGTAGTAACTGTTTTATTGCCACTCCCCAGGAGAAAGGGGAGGGTTTGAGCTTCTAGCTAGAGCTTAGACTTTCACTTCCCTTTTTCCTATCCTCCCTAATCAACCCCAAACAGGCCCCCAACCAAAAAACAAAAAGCAAAAAAAAAACCCCAAAACCAAAACCCCAAAAAACCCCACAAAAGTATCTACAGGAGGAGGCCTGACTGAAGGTGTTTTCTAGCAGCTCTGGAGCCCAAGGCCCGCGAGGAGGGGCAGGAAGAGGGGCGGGGAGGGAGCTGCTGAGGCATCTCTTACTTGAGCTGTGGGTGAGGCTGGGGCTTCTGTGGTGGAGCAGCCGTGGGCGGCTGGGCCTCTGCCAGGGAGCTGCTGCTGGAGGGTGCGTCTCCGTGGGTGGTGGGGCCGCCCGGCCGCTGAGGAGCCGAGGAGGAGGAGGAAGAGAAGGAGGAGGAAGAGGAGGAAGGTGGCACCGGTGGTCCAGGGGGGAGCCGGCGTGGAGGCAGCACCTTGCCTGGGGGTTGCATTCCTTGGGGTTGCCCAGGGCCCCCTAGGTTTAGTACAAGAAAAACTTCATAATTTAACCATATCAAAGGGTTTCCTTGTTAGAATCTATGTCTCAAAGGGTGTGGTTAGTTCATTACTAAAAGGATAAGCTCTATTACAAGAAGCCGCCCGAGGCTCTGAGGGTTTCCCTCCGACATTGCCACTACTTGCTGCTCCTCGGACACAGCAGAAGTGGGGAGGACAGGGAATACACCACGCAATGAGTGGCCGCCATCAGAGCTGAGCTCTCTTACAGAAGACCCCCCAGGCCAGAGGGCCCCACCCCGCTTCCCCAGAGCTTCCTCAGGTACAGGCCAACCTGCCCCATGTTTACTGGGAGGCCTCAAGTTCCACACAGCAGACAGTACAGGGGCAGTGGAAAGACTGGTCTGGGAATCAGAAAACCCAAGACATAGTCTATCAGTGACTCCTTGAACAAGTCAGTAAACTCTGAGCGTCAGTGTTTCCAACCATAAGACTGGTAAAAAGTAAGCCCTAGTTTTAGTTATCTTTCAAGATGGTAGTGTTTCAAAGATGATAACGGATGAGAAAGTTCTTCAAAAAGTATCCTGTGCTTTACGATCATTGATGATCACTGACTTACAGTGATGGCGCTGGCCTTCGTCCTGCTCTGAGCCCACTTGTACCTGACTGCCACAGCCCACCCTGCCAGGGCTGCCTTTTAGCACTAGCTCACGCCCATGGCTGGGATGAATCTTCTGTTTCCAGGCACTCTTTTGCCTCTTAGTACCATCCTTTCAGGCGAGTACGGTGAAATTCTCTAGAATTCCAAGCCCCATTTTCCTCTGGGATGTCACAGGCACCATCTGGGAAGAGTCCCTCCAAAGAGGACCAGGATACCCTTCTCCCAGAATGGAACAGAAAACCATCTAGCAACCTGGAGAGAAAAAAGGCCATCCTTCCTCTGGGGGTTGATATGCAGTAAGTGTGGTACCAGATTGCTCAGATTTTGCTGAGGGGGTTCCTACACTCATAAGTCAAAAGATGTCCCCATCAGCACATGTGGACGAGTGGAAATGATTCCTAAGTGGCCTGGAAGATCCAATTTCTCCGTCTCAATCCCAGAGTCCACACATCCATGGGCCTACTGGAAGGAGAGGGCTTATAGAAACTCAATAGCAGCTAAGCGTTATGTTGTAACTTAGTTTTCTAGAAATACCAGAATACCTGTACCCTCGGAAAAGGCAGAATTCTATATGTACACCACTGTGCATCTGTGACTGTCAGCCCACTTCCCCGCTACATGGCACGGGCTCCACTTTATCATCAATTATCTATTAATACCAGGGCTAGTTACACATAAATACATAAATGAAGAAATAAATGCAATTCTGCATGTTTAAGAAGTTCTAAGTTCAAATCAGATAATTAGTGAAGATGACGGATTAGCATATTATTTCATATTAACCAGTTTTTGCCTTTTCCAAAGTTTGGCACCATTTGTATTAGCATTTTCTTATAAAGTACTGCAGGTTGACAGCTCAGCATCTTGTACCATAAATCTGAGTGCTTCCCCACTTCTACAGAGATGCTTGAATAGCCAGAAACTTTACAACTTAACACTGAAGACAGATATAACTTTTCCTTTATTGCACATTAAGCTGTACAAGAGTCACAAAAGAGAGGTACTTCAATCACACTTCCAGCATTGGCTGAGGTTTTCCCAGCTGGATCGGTACAAAAAAAGGGGACAACATCAGAAAAGAAATGGGTACAAAACACCTGAACGGCAATCCTCTACTGTGACATAGATGTCCCCCAGGTCACAGAGTTGTCCCTTAGCATGCTGCCTGAGAGCACATGACAGTCAGATTATGCTGTCTGCTTGTGTTTGGCAGTTTCTCCCCCACCTGAGAGACCTTGGCTGACACCACCCTGGAGCCTGACTGAATTCAAATGGCAACTTTGTATTTATGGTTCACAAATGTCACACGAAAAGCACCTACATGTTCACATTGGTAACATGCAGAGAAGCAACACCACCATCAGCTCATCACTTGGACAAAAAAATTAAAATAAATAAAATGTATTATTCCTCCAGTCTGGGAAATGCTGCTTTATTCCTGTCTATCATTTCATCAGATCGGGAGGTATTTAAGGACCTGATTCTTATGCAACCCACCCGGAAGTACGGAAATGCTTACATGAAGATATTTACAACAGATCGACTACCATTGTCATCTACGGGAGGGCTTGCAGACAAGAACATTCACTGTCAGTGCATTTGCCTGTAACCTTAGAATTTGCCAGCCACCAAAGGAGAACCCAGGACAGTGCCCCTTGACACACCAATCATGCTACATACTACCAACACTAGTTATTCCTCAGACCTGGTGACCTGGAATGGTGACGTGTTGGTATAGAAGTGAGAGGGAATGGATAAGTAGAGCCAGAGCAAACTGCTGGCATGAACTTCCACGGACCATGGTGCTAGAGGAGGCCGCCTGGGGACCATACCCAGCCTGTCCAGGAGATGGTAAGAGGAGGCACTGAATCAGAGGCCTGGTTTAATAAACTACCTCATCACTACCCCGGAGCTGTGTGTCGGAGGAAAAAGAACAAACTGGTGACGGTTCTTCAAGAACCACGGCTGTGCAGTTCTGCCCCAAACACACACCAGCTAAAATCTGAGACAGTTCTTCGCAGGAAAGATAAAGCTCTTCATTATCTGGACTCCGGAGGGCTCTCCTAACAGCTGAAAACTAAAGCAGGAGTCCCCCCAAGAGTTCCATAGGCAGTGTACCCACTCAAGTGAAATGGGACATTTTTGATTTGGTCTCGTGTTGTGATGCCTCAGGAGAGGGAGGCCAAGAGCAGAATGGCTGAATCCTTCCCAGACTTTCAGTAGTTCCCTGCATTCTATGTCCAAAATTGACCTCTGTACACAGGTCAAGCTTTGCAGAATATGAAGCAGAATTCTGAAGTTCTATAGAAGTGCACACGTGGCCAATTCAGAAACGGCAACAAAGAAGAAACAACTTAAGGGGACTGAGATCAACACGCAGAAAATACTCACAAGTTCACTTTGATATTGCACATCAGCGGCCCCATTATTTTGTCTAATCTCATAGCTAATTAGTTAATAATTAAAAACAAAGGGTACACTGGGATGTAAAATACAGAACGCATTCCTGGAAATAGCTTGTTTTTTATAGTTCATGTCATCACGAAAAACACAAGAGCTTTACAGGCACAGCCAGCCTATTCACATAAACTCAAACTGTACCAAATTTTAGCAAATAGAGAAAAAGGTGGACGACTTCAGATCCAACGAATGAAGCTGTGGAAATTAGACCTTGAAAATCTCTTAAACGTCTATCTATTTACCCTAGTCATGCAGAAAGGAAGCAAAAAGCACAGTTCATTGAAGATCCCAAGCACATTCGTGGAGGTAAGCAGGGGGTGGGGGGTGGTTTAATCTGAGCCTGGGAGGGGGGAGAAGGAGAGGAGTCGGGTTGTATTGTTATGGTCTTTGTTTCTCCCCTGTGCACCCCCCTGCTCCTATTTCACCCCCCATTATGTAATACTTTATAAAATACTATCAAACCACCCAGAAGATAGAGTCACACTGGACTTGGGAGAGGCACAAGTCTTTTGTACACTGTTGACAAACAGCCCTGGAATCACAAATTATACAGAGAAACGTAAGTGAGCATTACAAGCACGAACAGGAACAGGTAAACAACCAGACAGAGGAGCTGACACTGCATAGGAAAAACACAGTCCAGTCAGCATTGAAAGAATACAGAAACGGCACCAATGGGGGGCTCTGTTGCCCACCTCCCCACTTTCCTTTCTTTCCTCATTTGTTTTTGGCTTAAAATTTCTGCTTTGAAAAATTAACTACCAATCAATCACTTTAAGAAGCTTGGACTTGTTTTGGCCCTACTGCAATGCCATTACAGTCGAGAATATACTGTAAACAACCTTGGGGGGCTGGCCGCTGAGGTGGGGTCTTGCTCGAGTCCGGATCCTTAAGTGTTCCACTCTGGAAGACAAAAATGCAAAAGAGATAAAAACAAAACTCCAAGCAGATTCCAAAGAGAAACGCTGAGGCTCTGTGGCGTGACTGCAGTGGGATCCGTGGGCTGCGGTGGCATCCGTGGGATCCAGTGGGATCTGGTTCAGAGGTTTCTGCTGTCTGGGGTGTCGCTGGGGAACAGGTGTGGGCAGTCTGGGCCTTAGAACCACTCTGATACAGTGTCTGAGACCTCCTCAACCTCTTTTTCATTTCACCCCTTTTTAGACTTACTCTTTCTAGAAGGTCTGAGTCTTCTAACAGCATCTGGTTTATTCTATGGGAGCTGCCTGAGGTCCAGCTCCCCCTCACACTCGCAGGCCTGGTTTCCTGAAGAAAAGGGAGGATCAACACCCAAGTCCAACAAGCAGGTTGGGCTTTAGGTGACTCAGGACTGGAGACCTGAGAAATGGTGGTGGTGGTGGTGGTGGTGGTGGTGGTGGTGCTGAGGGGCGGGGGAGGGGCTAGGCCAGGTTACTCGCCTAGACTTGGCTCACTTCTTAGGTGGAGTTACCTTTGGGGTGGATTCAGCTCTGGGGCTCACTCAGGGGTCAGAGTCACTCTGGGCTGGCTGGAACTCCCACAGGGAGGGACTAGAAGGAGGGGGGAGCTGTTTGTTTCCCAGAACCCTTCTTACCCAGAAGGTAAGATGTTAATGTTTGTAAAAGTGCTCAAGGCCAAGCTGTTTTCCTTCTCAAACAGCATCATTACATTTTACCCAACAACATGGCTCCACTCCCATGCTTCCTCTCCTCCCAGCTGTGATTCTGATTATGCCCTGACAGGATTCAAGATTCATGTGACTTCAGTTTGCCTAACGTTTGTATTAAAGGCAGTGAGCATTTGGAGCTTGGATTCAGCACAGGGGAAATGCTCTATTAAGCCTAAAGGCTGCCAAGTGTGCCAATGGTGATGTCAAACAGTGCGCTTCCGAGGCAAGCTGCGGAATGGGCTGAGTGTGTCTTCAGCACTCTCCCACTTCCTCTGTTAGTTCTCCTCTCCCCTTGGGACACACCCCACCCCAAGCCCTACTCCCATATTAAAACTGTTTCTCCTCCTATACCCCATTTCCCATGGGGCTCCGATTCTGGCCACCTATCTCCCCTCCTGCCTATTAAGGCCCTTTTTTCAGCTCCATTACCAGGAAAGCAGAAGTGTTACCCTTTCTAGTATCATGGCCTTTCAATAATAGCATTACCTAAAACTGTTCTACTAAGAGGATTTTGGATAGAAGGAGGCAGAGGACCTTTGCAATGTCCTTATTGCCACCACATTAGAGGGCCCCCATTATATCTACAATCCCCAACCTCTCACAGATCACAGCAAGAACACCAACACTTCTTTCCCTTTCTTCCAAGCACTCTCACGGGATCCATGAGGCTTGGTCTGAGCCCTGGCACTGAAACACCCACACTCAATAAGGCAGCTAGAGACCACTCCATCCAGTCAGCCATCAAGACCCGTCATGTTTTTCCTCATGGCATCTAAGAGTCACCATCTTCTCCTGACCGGCCCTGATCAGGCCTATATCATTTCTTGCTTAGACTACTAGAATAGTCTCCTAATTCGTTCGTCTCTTCTCTCTCCAATCTATCTTCTCTATGGCTACTTAATTATTCTTCTAAACTCCTTCCCTAATTATGTCACCGTACTACTTTAAATAATTTATAGCTATCACTATATATTCTAGGTAACACGATGGACACTTTTATACAGTATTTCTCTTAAAACTCACAACAGCCCTATGAGGTAGATTCCATTATCAACATTCTTAATTTTCTATAAGGAAACTGAGGCACAGCTAAGTCAGATAACTTGTCTAGGTTCATATAGTGGTCACTAGTACAACTGGGATTGTGAGCCCCAGCAGTCTGATGCTCAACTCTCTTCTCATTGCCTACAGAGTAACACCCACATTTGTCAGGCTGACATCAGGAACTTTCTTCAGCAGGGTTGGAATTGACCCTCTCACCTTCCTCTCCCTCATGTCCTAAACACACCTGCTCCTACCAGGCCTGACCCCGCACCATTTATTCCCTAGTCTAGGCCACTCCATTGTTTACAGTGAGTACCCTCCAGGAATGCCTTTCCTCCTAATCCAATTCAACACGTCCTGGAGGTCTAAGTCAAGTTCTACCCCATCCATGAAATCTCCCCTTCTGCCTACCCCTTTCCACAGTCATCTCCTCTCCGAAATCCTGTAATAGCACTTCGGAGACTCACACTATTGAAGAGGGCGTTTGTAGTGCTAGCTTGTTATCCTGAAGACTGGGGCAGTGCTCTGGGAAGACTGCCAGAGCCTGAGGGCGTGGATTGCCTTCATCAGCTCATGAATTGCTAACAAATATCATGCCCATTTGTTTCAAAGAAAATTTGGGATATATGGCCTGATATAGGACTTATTTATTAAAAAGTTAAAATAGAGTCAGGAATATTTTGGAATACTCAAGACTATCATCATTTCACCAACATCATCAAGCACAGGACTGAGCATATAAGAGGTCCTTAAGAAATGCTTGTTACATAAATGAACAAGCAACAGCAAATACAATGCAAATGCAGAATGTAAGTCTTTTAAGACTATCTAACCCAGACAAGTTCAGGACAGCTCTTTCCCATTGTGATCTCTTCTTCCTTTTAACCTGGCTGTCAACTGAATGAGAAGTCTGGGGCCAGGATATAGTGTTGGTAATGGCAACACAAGATACCAGCATTGACTTTCCTGGGTTCCTGACATGCTCAGACAGGGCTTGGCATTAACTCCACCCCCCAACACACACACACACACACACACACACACACACACACACACACACACACAGCGGCAACTAGGTCTACAATAGCAAGCCTTTAAGATCTGGTAGCAGTGTGACTGAGGAATTGGGATTTGGGGATAGGAAGACCTTGGGTCATATCTAAACCCACCACTTATTAGCTTTGTGACCTTGGGCAAGTGATTTTGCTCCTCTGCACCTGCCTTTCTTCGAAAGGTTTGAAGATAGACTAATTATCTAGCTGTCTGTCTGTCTGTCTGTCTGTCTGTCTATCTATCTATAAGCATCTGGGCCCAGTAGGTGCTAAATAAAATACAACAGATGCCGGTGATGGTGATACTGATGAGGCCTTTTCCTTGGAAGCTCCGTTGTTTCCTAGGTCTCGCTCCCATGATACAGAAGACCCCACACCTGCAGTATGTTCCCATTCCTGGGTGTCGGAGCACTTTATTCCCTTATAATGGTACAGCCTCCTCTGGGCTCCCTGACAAGTCATCAGTATCATGGCCTCATTGCCAAGAGGGATACTCAGATGAAAGACAGCAACATTCATAGTTTGTGGAGCCACTGGACTGGCTTGTCCCCTCCCACAGGACTTCACCCTGTACCACTGATGGCCGCCAACAAATCCCCTCGGACATTGGTCAAGGACATCTTCAGATGTTCTCCCAGAGAACTGTTATTTTCAGAGACAGTTATGGAAGATCACAGAGTACAGGGCAGAACCAGGGCCAGTGGACAGAAGGTCCAGCAGGACAGACTTTCACTTATTGGAAGAACTTGTTATAGTTAAAACAGTACAAGACACTGTTTTGGGAGGTGGGTGTGTTCATGTAGAGACTAGAAAATTACCTGACAAAGATATTGCAGAGACTATTTCTACATTAATTACGAGATAGAGATGAACACTACAGTTCCTTCCAACCCTGAGAATCTGTGATTCCAGGAAAAACCTCTAACATCCCGTATATAAAGCTCCAATGGGAGAACTCCAGACACTCACAGGGTGAGCTGACAGGGGTAATCACACCATGGCGGCCGGCCCCCCTCTCCTCAGCCACAGAAGTATACAAATAAGACACCCAAAGATGAACTGAGCCCAAAAGTTCCCTTCTAAAAGCTTCAGGGGAAGAGCTCCCAGCAGTCCTTCGGGCTGGAGCCTGGGAATGTGCCTTGGCCACTCTTGTCTGGCGCCTATGGAGCTTCTTCTGTCGTAGGCTCCACTGAGGTTGTGGACGGAAGACTTCCCAGGGACTACAGGAGGCGGGAGGAAAGTCCCCTAGGACTGTCCCTTGCCAGGCTGAGACTTTCTAGCTCCGCCCACAAGCCTTCTGTCTGCTGGGGCTGAGGGCCTATTATTCCCTGTGGGGTTTGGCTACCATGGGAGCTGTCTCCAGTCACCAAGAGCTGCCTGGGATGCCAAATTCCACAGAAGTCTGGCCACTCTGGCGTCAGTGCCAAAGTCTGGCCTATAGCCAGCCCACAGCAGGAGCTCATGGCCAGACAGAGCCACAGAGTTTCCCTCAGGAAGTTGGGTTGACTTAAACAGGTAAGAATGTGAAGTCCAATGCTTGTGCCCAGCTGCACACAATAAAGAAGGGGGGGAAATGGCATTATGGCAGCATAAGGAAAACCCCAACAACCCTGGGCTTAGAGACTGACAACAAGCTCAGAGGGTGTCAGTCAGTTTGTAAGGCTGCTGCCAAAAATCTGATGCAGTTGGAGGTGCGTCAGTGTCTCAAAAAGGGGAGGTCACAAGTCCACTGCTCTTTTGGCTGACAAACCTCACAAGAGAGCATAGCAACCAGTGCTGGGTAACTCTTTTGAGGGGGATTCGGGTGGAATATAACAGGTACCTGGAGCACACAGGATAAAGAGAAATGTGGAAATGACATCTTTCTTGATGTGACTTTTGGCAAGTTTCTTAATCTCTGAGTCTCCGTTTCCCAAATGGGCCAATTGTAAAGATAAAATGAGGTAACTATGGAAGGACCGAGTAGAAGATCAAAGTCAGTCAAATGTAAATCTGAACAAGGTCAAAGGCTGGCTTGGGTAGTAGTGAGTCCCCCGGCATTAGAGGTATTTAAGCAGGGCCTGGACAATCTCTGGTCAGAGATGCTATAGAGGGGGCTCACATAGTTGCAGGCAGATGACTTCTACAAGCTCTTTTGGCTCTGGACTTCCATTAATTCTTTCATGAATTTTTCAGTTCATTAGGTATCTGAGATATGAGACAAGCCCTATTCGTAGCTTCAGAGCCTTGAGCTCAGCAAGACCCTCAGGCTATTGGACCTGAGCAGAGGTGTCCTGCAGGCACAGGCTTTGAGGGGTTCGGCAAGGAGAGTGTCAAAGCTGCACTCTGTCAAAGCTGACTGGGCTGGTATCCCGCTATACAAAATTCACTGGGCTTTAGTGATGAGAGAAGCCAGGGAGGCAAGAGAGAGGTGGTGAAGCTCAGAGACGCCTTCACTTTGGTAGGTTTAGCACTTGGTTGTTAGAAGGAGGAAGCAAGGGTTTCCCTTATACAGGCTCACAAAGGCCCAGCTCTATCTGTTCTTACCATTCCCTGTACTAGAGTAGAAGCATCAAGATGGCACAGTGCATGGTATTGTACAGCCGGGGACCAGAAGATCCAGTTCTCCTGCTTATAAGCTGTGTGACCTTGGACAAGTCATTTGCATTCTCTTTGCTGGTATGTGAAACAGAGATAGAAATACCAGCCCAAACCATCCCATATCGGGTTGTAAGGCTGAATGCAATGGCTGTGCTTTGTAAACTGTAAAGTGCTAAGCAAGTAATTATATAAGTGAGCATGATTACTATTATATAAGTAACAATATCAATCTGAAGGAATAAAGCTCTAATGATAGGATTTCATGTATCACTAGAGAAGATACTGTTGGGTGGCTTCCGGTCACTTGGTGCGTAGTGGTTCAGTGTCTGTGGGCTTCTGGGCTAAGTTATACCATGCCCTCTGAAGATACAGAAAAGTCATTTCAGAAACAGTAAATATTAGCTCTTGAGGTGATTAGAAGGCAAATTACTGGTCTGATAGAGAAACCAAGCCCATGATGGAGGTTTGTGGGTTTTTGTCAAAGGCACCTTTAATTTGTCATTCTGTGGCTTTCAGTAGACAAGCTGGGAGACAGGAGCTCCTATCTGAGGTCCCAACAGGATGGAAAGCTGAGGAAGGAAAGACATTAAATGACTCAACTCTTGAGAGTTGTTGGCCTGAGTCCAGCTGCCCCCACCAAGGAGGAAGGCCTGTGCTTGCTCAGCATATCTGAGACAGGAAATTGGGAAAGGGTCTCAGGGTCTGGCCCCAGGAAAGAGGCCAGGCCAAGCTCCTTGCCGACATGCCACAGAACTATTCTGATCGGCTCCCCCAGGCCCCGCTCCCCGGTCTGGGACCCCAGGGGGAATGAGGCAGCAGGAAGGAATGTGGTCCGAAGGTTGTAGGTTCAGTTAGAGCAAGGGGAACAGCATGTTTCCAGGCACCTTGGGCTCTTTCTGGGATCATCCCTGTCGTCACCAATGCCTACCTCCCTTCCTCTGAAAGGTTATATAAAAGGTGCCCTAGGATGAGCTCCTCGGCCTCCTTTTGTGAGGGGAATTGCTGTTCTGAGGGCAGAGCTCATCACCCGGATTGGGGCCCTCCCATAATCAGTGATTTCTTAAGGACAAAAGACGTCCCATGGGGGCAGTCTACAAGACCTATGGGGCCACTGAGGGCCAGGTCACCCGAGGTCAGAATGTCAGCTTCAAGTGATTAAAGATGTCCCTAAAAAGTTAAGACAGCCCCAAAATAGTCAGTTTCCCTTAATAGTCTGGTTAAGTGATCCAGTCACTAGTGACTTTATCTGAACCTGCCTCAACTCTCCTCACATTTTCAGTTTAGGCTCACTGGGGAACAAATTCCCTAAAGCCAGTTCTGCTGTGGGAAGCAGGAAGGCTTTTCATTTGTCCTAAATTTACTTCTTCTAAGCTAAGTGAAGCTCTCTTAGTCCCATGTTTGGGATCTGAATTGTGCCCCCTCCCTAACTTCATTGCCCCGTAGACTCCAAAGAAACCCTTTCTCGGTAATCTTGGTCTCCTTGCACTCAGGAGACCTCATCTTTTCCAGCCTTTGTGGCTAGAAATACCTCGCTGGAAATGCTATGCGCATCTCTTTAGACCAGAGAGCCAGGAAAAAAGCACTGGTGGAATATCCCACCAGACCCCAGAGTTGATTAGGCCTAAGTCCTTCAGTTCTGAACTCTCATCAACTGCCTTTTGCGGGTCTGGGGCTAACACACAGCCTGGATCACAGCATCTCAGATCTGGAAGGAGATTTCAAAAGTTACCTGCTCCAACAGCCCCACCCCTAGCCCGCTCCTTTATAATATCCCTGACAAGTGAGTGGCCATCCTGCCCTTGCTTGAACATCAGCAGTGGTGGCAGTCACACACACACCACTTCCCAGAGCAGCCATTTCCTCTCTCAGTGTTACCGAGTTTGCTCCTGTCTTCAGGAGGCGACAGGAGGTTTGCCTTTTGGCTCCCGTTCTAGCCCGTGACAGCTATTAAGAGCTGAAGACATGAAGTCATGGGCTCCTTGAGATTACTGCTATTCACCTGCAGCTCCTTTAACTCTTACTCATAAAATGCACGAGCCAAATGCTTCCACCTCCTGGTTTTCTCTCCTCTGAGCACATGCCAGTTAGGGTTTGTCCTTGTTTTATTGTGACCCTCAGACTGGAAACGGCAGGTGTGGTCTGATCAGCTCAGGGTAGGAGAAGAGGCTTGTTTTCCCCCTGGACACTATGTATGTGTGTTACTGCTTCCACAGGCTGGGTCTTAGAATCGCTCCTCATGGATCTAACCCACAAGCCAAACAGAAAGCCTATTGGTGTCTGATATCCCTGCAATAGCAATTTAGCCCTTTGGCCATGGAAGATTTTACAGGAAAATAAAAAGAGTGGGAGCAGTGTAATGGGAAGTGGAAAAAGATTAGCCAAATGACAGAGAGCACTAGGGTGCCCTCTCTACTAGCGTGACCTGAAAGCTCTGTCCACCTGAGGTTCTCTCTCTGGTTCCCGCGAGTCTCAGGAGCAGCCCACACCTCTCCAGGGCCTCAGGATGTAGGCCTAGCTCAGATCCCAGATGACAAACCCCAAGGGTCAGTGAACATGAGGACGGATGGGAGAGCAGGGTGTATAAGAGGAGGTTCTGTAGGTCCATAGCCTGGAGCTTTGGCCATCTCTGGCCACCAGGTGTCACTGTCACCTTGAGAACTGTCTCCCTAAAACACTTTCGAGTCAGTGGGCACACTGGAGCGGGCAGCCCAGCCAGGCTGAGGCTAAGCTGTCATCAGCCAGATAAGGCTTTACCACTCACCTCCCTGCTTTCAGAAACATAGCCAGTGCCTCTCACACTCCTGCCCTTATTCCTTTAAAGTGGACACAGCAGCCAGCCTGGGCCCACTCCTATGACTGTTTTCTATGATTAATCCATCTTAGGCTTAGGCTGGCTGACAACAAAGTAAAGTGTGCCCTGTATACTCATCTCCTCCCACCCCGAGCCTCCTTTAGATAGAATTAAAGAAATGGAAGTTTAGGAGCTGCAGGCAAGGATAGAGAGGGAGAGAGAGAGAGAAAGACAAATGGCTAGTCATACTGTGCTTGTGTTTCTGCGAAAATGAGACCTAGCCGGACAATCAGCTCTAATGCCTCTTTTGGAGCAAAAATTAATATAAGACCCGGTCTTATTTTACTATAATATAAGACCGGGTCTTATATAACATAATATAAAACCGGGTCTTATATTAACTTTTGTTCCAAAAGACGCATTAGAGCTGATTGTCCGGCTAGGTCTTATTTTCGGGGAAACACGACATGTCTGTCCTGGTCTGGACCTAGAATACTGAGGAAGAAGCAGTTCCTAGGGCTTGTGACTCAGGCCAGATGCTCTTTCAGCCTGAGAGGCCACAGCCACAGAAGAAAGAGGCCAGCCAGGGGGACCTGACTGTGGAGTGGCACAGGAATTAGGGACAGCACCTACGGCTCAGTTCATTATGCAAAGTCCCGGCTGGGACCCAGGGAATGACCTTTGGTTTACATCCCTTTCATTTGCATGCCACCAAACTGTTCTTAAGATCCTAACACCAACTTCAATATGCTGCCACGACTATTAAAGACACTTACTCCAACTGGGAACTTATTCAACACATACGCATTGCAATGGCATATGAAGGGGCAGGGAAGATGGGAGTGGTTTGCCTGGGTAGGAGGAGTATTTCATCACAGTCATTTGGGTAAAACTGTTATCACACGATGATAATAAAAAAACAGCCTGACTTAGTTTTGTTATTGTTTAACTTTACTACCAACGACTGACGGCACCTGGGCAGATCACTGCTCCCAACCCCCTTAGAATATCCACTGTGTATATTCAGTGCTACTGGGTGCCGGCTACTCTGCTAGGCCCTGGAGACACAGCAGTGAACAAGTCCCTCTCGAGGAGCTTACATTTTAGTGGAAGAGACAAAGAAACAGATGAGGATGATCTTAGCTAGTGGCAAGTGCTATGAAGAAAATTAAAGAAGGGAGGGTGGTAGTCAGAGACTAGGTGGCAACTTTGGATTAGATGACTGAGGAGATTTCAGTTATACTGTCATGAAGGACCCAGCCATGCAAACACAAGGGGAAGAATATTGCAGAGATGACACAGCTAATACAAAGGCCCTTACCAGTATGCCTAGGGCACAGTGAGCAAGAGCTGGGATGGTACGAGGGCAAAGAGGCAGGGAGGGGTCTATGTGAATTGCTTGGGGAAACTTAGGAGTGGGGATAAGATTTAAGGGGGGAAAAAAATAAGAGTTCTGCTTTGACTATGTTATACTAAGGATGCCTTTTAGACATGAAAATAAAGATGTGAAGCAGGAGTTAGAAATGTAACCTGGAGATCAAGAAGTGGGCAGGGCAGCCGATAGAGACGGGCTGGCCAAGAACGCCAAGGAACGTACACAGATGAGGCTTATAGGGCACTGACATTGAGAGGCTTAGCAGAAGTGGAGGAGCAGCCAAGGAGGTAAGAAAGAGAAGCCAAGAAGGTAGAATGAAAACCAGGCAAGGTGGGGTCCAGAGGCCTAGAAATGAAAGTGTTCCAAGAAGGAGGGACTGGTCAACTGTGTCAAGACTACTGAGAAGTCACACAAGAAAAAAAATGGTCACCTGGAGATGACTTTAACCAGAGCAATTTCAGTGGGATGGTAGAAGTGGAATGCTGACAGGAGCAGGTTGAAAAGAAAACCTGCTGTGATGAAGGGGAGATGATGACTAAGATAACCCAGGAAGATTTACTGCCAAGGGGAGCAGAGAAATGGGGCAGTAGCTGGAAGAGAGTATGGAGTTGAAGGAGGTCTTTGTTTTTATTTTTTAAATGGGAGATAATTGTGTGTTGAGGTGATAATCTTCTCCATTGAAGACAGAGAAGAGAGGGGCTACTTGAAAGCAAAACAGAGGTGAGATCCAGATCACCACAGAGGGCAGGCCTTAGGAGCAGATTCATGTGGGTAAAGACGCAGGCACATTGTTGGGCGATGTGATAGTGGGAATACAAAGGCAATCTGGTCTGACAGCTTCATGGACCTGGAGCCATGATGACTGAAATGTGACCAGTGCAAAGATTATCAGGGAGAAATGGGAAGTGGAAATATGACCAGTGCAGTCATGACTTCAAGCCCAAGTTGCAGAGTTTTGCCAAGTGTGACAGACCGTTGCGTGTCTTCTGTCTTTGGGGTGGCCTGGGGTCAAGGCACAAGGTTTAGGAGGAAGCTAATAGAAGACACAAGAAGACACCATCTGACAAATGGTGACTGACTTCTGTGAATTGTCATGATTTCGATTTAGAATATAAACAACTTTTGGACAGGAACTATATCTCATTCATCACTGTAGCCCTACGTCTATTAACTAATTTTAAGCAAATACTTTGGGCTAGGCCTGTGCTAGTCACTAGAAACACAGATGAATAAGGCATGGCCCCAAGCCTACAAAGTATTTGAGAAACATTTTCTAAGTTAATTTAATTACATATGAAATAAAGAATTTGACTAGAAATTTGGCCATTGTCCCCCACTCATGGGAGATAACCTAGAAATTGGTTATTTACTTGGAATTTCCTCAGTGATAGGAGTGTCTTTGTTATTCATGGTGGGGGGCCCCTCAGACCACACCTGATAGTGTATGATAATAAGGCGACTCATGTGGGCCCCTCAGGACAGACGGTATTAGTCTGACCTCCAGACACAGGGGAGACTGAGTTCAACCAGGTTCAATCAATGAAATGAAATGAAATGAAATAAAACCCCAATAAAATCCCCGAACACTGAAGGTCGGGTGAGCTTCCCTGCCTGGTTGGCACATATGGATACCAGGAGGGTATTACACCCTGAGGACAACAGAACCTTTGTGTTTGGACCCTTCCCAGACTCTGCCCTATGCATCTTCCTTTGGCTTATTTTTGACTTGTATCCTTTCCCGTAAGGAAAAAAGATATCCTATCCTTTTCACAGGTATCCTTATCCTATACCTGTGAGTATAATAGTTTTCAGTAAGTTCTATGAGTCCTTCCAGAGAATTATCGAACCTGAGGGTCTTTGGGGGAACTCTGAACTTTCTGTCGGTATCAGGAGTGGGACAGTCTTGTGGAGGCCTGTTCCTTCAGACTTTGCAGTTGGGGTGACTCCAGGTTTCATGTGACCTTAGAATTCAAAGGGATGTAGGTATCATGTAATTCAGCTCTATTCTATAGGTAAGGAGAGAAAGGTCTAGAGATGGGAAGTGACTTACCCAAGGTCACATAATGGTATGGCAGAGAGGGACTAGCCTCTGTGCTTTCTATAATATTCTGTTGTAGCTTCAAATGTGAGGCTGAGCAGAGAAAAATTTATCCTTGAGCCAGACTGGCTTTGCTACAAGGGATTTTTGTAAGAGCCCCTATATTTAGGGAAGCTCATTCCTTATCATGTTTCCTGCCTTGGCTCTGATAGATTTCTCTTTAAACTATTTCAGCTGCAATATTTAATGTTTACAAAATAAGGGGCTTGTACCAAAGAAGAGCTATGAGGTGGAAACAATTTTTGTGTGAATTCTCTCTGTTGCTGACTTTTATGCTTCAGAGATCATTTTCATATAATCTAAATTTCACTACTAGAAGAAATCATAGCAATTTTTTTGTACAACCCTCATTTCACATTCAAAGATGCTGAGGCACGGAAATAGAAAGAAATCTACCCAAAGTCACCTGGTGATTTGGTGGCAAAGACAAGGCTAAAGTCGGATCTCCCGAATCTCAGGGTAGCCTTCATGATGGTTCGGAATGACTTCCCGGTAGGAGGCGGAGAGTGTTGCACACATTTACAGAAGTACTTAAGGGACCCTCACAGCCTCCCAGAGCAGCCCATATTTGTTTATCTTGTCTGGACAGTCGGGCTCCCTTACTATGTCATAAATTTTTTAAGCAGCTACCAAATGTTCTCTGTATTTCTCAGGGTTAAAGGGAAGAAGAAACTACTGTCACTCTTCCTCTAAAGCAGGAATGAGCAATAACCGACTCAACCCATCACAGGGAGAGGCAGTGTAGACTAAAAGGCAAGAGTTGGGCCCAAAGATTTTGATTCTGTCAGATTTACAAAATCATAAAACCTACCCCAGGCCTGATATTTTTTTAATCAGGAAAATTTTTTTATCACCTCTAGTTAAGTACAATATTTAAATAATGGGCTATATCGCTAACAAGCAATTAAGCTTTTTTCTCCTAATTACCTAGTGTAGTTCTCTAGCGAGTAACATTCCTGAAGTGCAGGAACCATTCTTGCACTCGGTCAGAGGTCTGACACTGACACAGCATGAGCTCTAGAAGGTGTGAAACACCCATAAGCACTAATAATAGATGATAACATCCTGCCACATAGGGCTACTTTCAAATTGGATACCAAAAAAGAGTCAGAGTCAACATCTAGGTATTAGCCCAGAAGCTCCCATTTATCCAGCCATCAGTAAGGATGGAAGTATTCTACCCAAAGAAATTTTTAGAGCTCAAAATGTCCCCTAAAATATCATCTCATCAATATTTAGATATCACCTCATATTGTAGGTGGGAAAACTGAGATCCAAAGAGGGACTTGACTTACCAATGTCATACTCTTTTATTTGAGACATTTTCTACAGAAATATTTCTTATATGTTTCTAGCTTTCTTAAACAGAATATGGAATATTGACTAACCATGCAATCCTTTCTAGATGGTTCAAGTTCATTATTATAAATATCCAACTACTATGTTTCTATGCTATGATTCTGTGATATTCAAATGATGAGAAGACAAATGTAGGGTAATTTGCTTCTATACTAAAATAATAGACTATTTTATACTGTTTTTTCCCCTCCCTCTCCTTTTCTTCTTTCTTCCTGAAAGACTGAGATCCAATTACTTGGCTACTGTCTTTAGAAAAAGGAATGATGGTCTCAAAGTCTCAGGTTTTAGAGGGAACCCATGCCCGAGGGTGTTCGCTTATGTAATAACAACAGGTAACCTTTATTGAGTGCTTATGATGTACTATGCCACATTTCAGGTGTTTGACTTCATCTGATTCTCATAGCAACCCTAGGAGATAGGTGCCCTTGTTTAGCTCTCTCCTGAGCCACAGATCAAATCCTTGTCCAAGGTCACAAAATCAATAAACGGAGGGTCCAGGATTCAAACTTGGGTAGTTCTTGCTTCAAAGCCCATACTCTGAGTTACTCTTCTACTCTACCTCCCTAACTGTTTGAAGTAGGACTTTGAAAGAAAGATTTCTAAAAGATTTTCATTTACAAGTGATAAAATGTGACCCCTAAAAAGGATAGTAACTTGCCCTCAAAGTCACACAGCTAGGGGAAGAGCCAGAGTAGGACTCAGTTCTTGGATCGAGAGTTCTTACCACTTCATTATACAAAAGTTCAATGGACAGAAGAGTTTGAGGTATTTTGAAAAATGACATATTTCCTAGATGGGATTAAAGACCCTGGGACCCAGGGTCCTTGCCTTTCTTTGTCCCAGTGTAGATCCACAGAGCTTGAGGTTCTCCAAAAACTTCCATGTGGATCTCCCACTAGACTTGCAGCTGGTACACTGTCACTATGAATGTGACTGGCCATGAGTCACGTGCCACAGTCAACTAAAGACACCTGCCTCCTCTCCCTTAGGAAGGAAAACAGATTTCTAATTTGGATTTTACCTCATCACTCTCCCACAATGAGGGACCTACCTCGCCCATCTCTCCAGACCAGTAGAAACACCCTTCTTTCTTTACAAATGAGACAGACCCCTCATAGACAGTGAACAACTGTTGAGAGGTCTGACCCAGCCCTTCCTAAGAGACCTCCCAGTTTAAAAGTGGGAGCCTCCCAAATCCCAAGGGAAACTGGCGTTGGTTTCCTGGAGACTTCAACTTCAGAGGAAAGCGATCCAGTACTCCATCTCTGCACAGTTCTATAGCTGACACTGCAGATTGCTACTGAGAAGGCTCCCAATACAGGGGAGTAGGGGTGGAAGATAATCAGGCCTCCAGACGGGAGGGAAGGGAAGGGAAGGAATGGGGAAAAGACTGCATCTATCCCATCCACACCTGTCGGTATCAGACTTCTGTTCCATCCTAGAGCCACCACGGTCTACAGCAGTGCACTTGGGAATGGTTCTTGGCTCTCCTGTGTCTCTTCCCGGATGCTTACCTGTGGCTGCTGGGTGGTTAAGGGTCTCTGAGGAGACAGCGCAGGGGTCCTGGACAGCAGCTGGTTCATCTTGCTGATGACTAGTTCAGTGATGAGTTGTTTGTCTTCCACCTGGTGTTCCCCAATCAGCGGCATACTGCAGTCCATGACCTGGTTAGGAAAGGCAACGGAGGCATGAAAGGCCTGCTGGTCTTTCAGCATGAGGAGGACTTAAGTCAGCAGAAATAGGCTGGGGGTGACGCTGGTGTCCTCCTCTTCAGCTGGGAGCAGGTTCCTTTGCAGAAACAGGACCACTGTCCCCTCCTCCTTCTAACCTTTGCTTTGGGCCTCCTCCCAATCTTCACCCAGGCTGCAAGCGATACTGAAAGATTGGTGGCTGAAGATAGTGGGGAGAAGTAATGGGCAGGAGAGAGTAGAGACTCAGGGCTCAGCGTTTTGCAGGCAGAGGGACAGGAACACATGAAGGCCATTCCCCTAACTCTGGTCAAGATAGGCAACTGTCATCTCTGTGATTCTCACCCACGCAATCTGTGTCTCCACACATATTCTGCCCATTAAACGACTAGTTTCCTGCCTTTGCTCATGACCTGGGATGACTTCCCTTTTCGCCCCCGTCCTGATTCTCCCTATACCTCAAGGTCCAGGTCAATGTTTTCCTCCTTTAGGAAGTTATATGCCTGCCTAGGATCACAGACTCTGCAGCCCAACTCTCTCATTTATGGATGAGAAAACTGAGGCCCACCCAGAAAGGGGAGGTACGACCATCCAGAGGTTACATACCAAGCAGACCACGGAGTAGATTCTGAAGCCACGTTGGGCACTAATCCTCTACAAATACCACCAACTCCTGGCGAGGAGCCTTTCCTTGGAAGATTGGGCAGAAATGTGTGTGAAGGATTCATACTGCCTTTCCCCTTAATATGGTAAAAGGAAGGCAGCAAAGTTGTGTGAGAGGACCAGACTGAGTAAAGGGTCTTCAAGGCTCAGAGAGATGCTAAAAAGAGTCTCCTGCATCCAGGAGACCTGAGTTCTAGCCCAGGTTGATTCACTCTGTGGTTTTGGACGTGTTCACGGCATTGGGCCTCAGTTTTCTCATGTGAAAAGTGATCAGATTAGACTGAGTGGTTCTTTCTGAGGCCAAGAATAAAAACTCTACAGTCTTCCCAGAGGAATGGCATTAGGCTAGGACCCCAGGAACCCAGACTTGGTATCTCTTACCCAAGTGTGGGTCAGCCTGGCTGGCTGGAAACCATAGCTCCCCACTGGTAGAGGTGTTTTGCTATACACATTCACTGGTGTCATCTGGGAACCTTCCATGGCCCAGGAGAGTCTAACCTACATGTAACCTGGGCTGTCCACATAGATCTCAAGCCAAGAGTTTTGCCTTCAGCCTTGGGAGTTTTCTCTTAACTGAGATACTCCTTAGGCCAGACTTACCTCAAAAATGTAGTCTTTCCCATCTTTGCCATGCACAGCTTTGACAGCACAGATGTCCAGGCCACCAAACATCTCAGAGCAGGTGTCTACCCACAGCTTGTACCTGGAGGAGATGGGAAGGTGTCCTGAAGCTGGAGCATCAGCTCACACCCAGCCTGCTTGGTCATGCTCTCTCCTTGCTGCCTCTGCCCCTCCCATAAGCCCTCCCCAGCCTCCCCTCCCTCCTTCCCCATCAAGCACCCTGCCTTATCTTCAGTGCCCTCCTGCTTTGCTCTCCAGATCCTACCCTTTTTCCAGGCTCAGAGCAGGTCTCACTTATAATGAAGGTGGCCTTCATTGGCTATTCCAGCCCACAGTAACTACTCCCCGCTTGGAGCTTCTATGGTATGTCCAGTCTTTATTTCCATAATTTAGCACATAACAGTCCTGCCTGAAATTGTTAACTGGCTGCTTGGCCTTTGTGTTCTATCTGTCCTGTCCGAGTAGAGGCTCCCATTAGGCAAGGCTCCTATGTTACACCTCTGCACCTGGGGAAGCCCCCGCTCACTCACCTGTCTGACATGGCGATCTGTTCCAGCATCGCAGAACCAGTGTTCGTCTTCCAGTTCCCTGAGATCGATGTCCTCCTGCAAGGGCCCGCCAGGACAGGACAGGCAGTGAGCCACACCAACAAGAGGAGGGCAGGAAACTTTCCAGAATTTCAGTTCACCGTTTCTTTCCTCACTTGCTTCTCCCACAAATAGCCCAGGGGCCTGTTTGCTGAGCCTAGAGTCTGGGTGCTTCTGCCAAACCCCCACCTGAAATGCTCTCCTCCTCTCTACAAGGGTCCAGACCACTGCTGTGGCTCCATGAAACCTTCCTGATCTTTCAACCATAGGCGTGCTTGCTCTCCTTAGGACCCCGATAGGACTTTGCCTGTACCGCACTTACAATCTTACACCTACTTGTTCAGTTATTTGAGCTAAGTCTGCTGTCTACGAGTCTGTAAACCACTTGAGAGTATATATTGTCTTGTATTCTCAACAGCCTGTCTACTTAGTATCTGGGCTGACTTGGTACAGTGGTCCCCCCTGATCCACGGTTTCACTTTCCATAGGTTCAGTTACCAGTGGTCAACCATGGTCTGAAAATATTGAATGGAACATTCCAGAAATAAACAATTCATAAGTTTTTTGCACACCGTTCTGGGTAGCATAATAAAATCTAGCACTGTCCTGCTCTGTCCTGCTCAGGACGTGAATCAGCCCTGTGTCCAGCACATCCATGCTGCATATGCGCCCCGCCCAGCAGTCACTTAGTAGCCGTCTTGTTTATCAGATTGACTGTCAAGGTATCACCGTGCTTGGGTTCAAGTCACACTTATTTTACTTCATAATGTATCATTCACTTCACTTCGTCTTGTCATGCAGGCATTTTATCACCTCACATCACCATAAGAAGAAAAAGGGTGAGTACAGTACAATAAGATATTTTGGGAGAGAGACCACATTCAGATAACTTTTACTATATTGTTATAAGTGTTCTACTTCATTATAGTTATTGTTGGTAGTCTTTTACTGTATCTAACTTGTAAATTAAACTTTATTATAAGTATGTATGTATAGGAAAACACATAGTATGCATAGGGTTTGGTACTGTTCGCAGTTTAAGGCGTCCATGGCTAAGAAGGGACTACTGTATATACAAACTGAATTCTGTTGATCCTGGGAACACCCTCCGGGTTCTTGGACTATCTCCCAATGGCTTCCGTACTAGCTCACTTATTCATTCAACAATTGGTTTCTGAGGGCTTACAGTGTTAGCAGTGTGACTCTGGACAAGTCAATTAACCTCTTCAGGCTTAAGTTACTTCATTCAACAAATGGAGCTGATGGAATCAAGTCACTAACATGTTCTCTGCTATGCCCTCTGCACCATCCATCCATGACCATGTGTTAGAATCAACTAGTCTTGGGCTAAGTGGGAGGCAGATAACCTGGTGTCTGGTTCTGGATTTGCTCTTGACTGGCTGGGTGACCTTGGGTAAGTCATTTACCTGAGTCTCTCTTACCCCTGTGTAAGTACAAGGTTGTCATGGGGACCAATTGATACAGTTTTAAATAAACTGTAAAACACTGAAAATATGTCTTTTTAATTATTAGATTTCACTCAGACACAGTCAAGAGGATGGGGACGGCCTAGGGACCAGAAAAGCCCTGCTCACACCACTGACACAGACATGCATGTGTTGTCCTTATCACTGACTACTGGTTGGAGATGGGCAGTGGCAGTTTCCACTCAGCAGTTCCCAGGAGGACCCTCTCTAGAGACCTGATTTCAGACACTGAGAAACCTAGTAGAGCTAATTTTTCAGAGCCCCAAGGCAGCACAGTGAGTCAACTCCTATGGTAATAACAAGTCCTCACACTCTGTACAGTACTGACTGCTTTGCAAGGTTCTTCCCCTGCAAGCTCCTCACCAGCGCCTCCTCGCAACCTCCCTATTATGAGCAGGCTGGGATTCTTGCCCCCCACTTTGCAGACAAGGCGATTAAGATTCAGAACGGTTAGATGACTTGTCCAAGCTTGTATATCTAGTCAAAGTAGATATAAGATAAAAATCCAGGACTCTTGGTTCCCTCGTTGTGCTATGCTTTCCTGTACACCCTGCTACGTAGCTCAGAAAAAAACAAACAACGACCAGTGGAATGGCTTACAAAATCTGAGTAGGAAGAGCAGCTGTCTTCCTAACACTGGTGTTTTATAGGTGCGTCCCTGTGACAAGGCTGGGCTCCTGAAGGGCAAAGGCCGAGAGTCACGCAATTCCACGTTCCTAGCACAGGGCCATGGTACATACCAGGGTTCTCAGAATCTCTGAGTGAGCAATAATGTCCTTCACTGCACACCTTTCTCTAGCATCAGGATGCAGGGCACAGATCAGTACAGGCTGCCTGGGGCACGTGGGGACAGAGGGGACATTGAGAAGCCACTCAGTGACAGCTCAACTGCCTCTCAGGACTCGTAGGGCATCTGACCTCCACAGAAGGGCCCACATCATTGCCTGCAGAGAGTGGAGCAGGAACAGCACCTTCTTCCCACCAAACGCGGCTGTCTCTGGATCTCTAGGGTAAGACTAGGGGAGAAGGGAAGACTCTCAAACCTTACCATTCCTATTGCCTTGCCAATTCCTTCTTCTGAGAGCAAGGGGATAGCCAACAGTTTGGAGAAGAGGACCTGAGAAGACTTGAACATTCCTCTAGTAACTGACTGTCCCTTGCCAATAAAAGAAATAAGTAAATGTTTTCTAAAGCTCCTCTGGTCACCCACCTTTCATCAATGGTTGGAGAGTCTCTTACAATTCATTTAAATTGCTTTTGGGAACCCCAAGCCTTAAAAATGTGGTGTCTTCTTTTAAAGGATCAAGACATTCTTGCTTCACTGTCATAAACATTTTGTGTTTATTTATTTAGAGGATTTTAAAATTAAAGGATAGGAACTCTGTTTTCTTAGGTGCCTGAACATATTGATTTTTCTGCTTCTTTTAGATAGTTTTTATAATGGTCTTCTAAATTATCCTGTCTTACATTGTGCATAATTTAAAAGCAACCCTAAATTCCTTTCTGAAGCAGAAGGACTATAAATGAAAACTTTCAAACTTTTAAAAAGTAGGAATCTAGTCAATAAAGGTAAAAAAGATTCTATGCCTCGGTTCTCCACAAGAGCTGTTAATGGGTTTCTGTGTGCTCACTGCTGCACAAGGTAGTGGGGCTGCAGAGACGATTCCATCCTTTCTGCCCAGAATGCTCAGAGGAGTGTGATACAAATTTATATGCATGACAGGGCTAAAGTAGAGCTATGTGAAGGGTTAGGAGAAGGGAGTACAGGCAAGTGGCTCTTAACTCCATGGTGGGGAGTGGAAACATTAAAAAGGGGATGATGGAAGAAAAATGGAAACGGATGGGTAGGGGAAAAGGAAGCTGCTGAACTTTGAAGTCTGCTAAGTCCTGGGTGGCAAAGATCAAATTCACACATTATAATGTTCTCTCTTTGCAAAAAAAAAAAAAGTACCACCTTAATTTTTTTTAAATGGGAGGTCAATATTTCCAAACTGGAATTGTAATCCATTTGCATTTATATAAACAGAGAGGGTGCCAAAAATATGAATACACATTTTAAAAAAGGAAAAAACTGTATTAAAATTATAATACTCAATATATACTGGTAACAAAAGATGAATACAAGTCACGTTTGACTTCTGCAATTGCAAGAAGTGCTCAAAGTGGTTACCAGCAGCATAATTTTAATACAGTTTTTTTCCTTTCTTAAAATGTGTATACATTTTTGTGGCATGCTCTGTATATATATAAAACGGAAGATCAGGTAGTCTTGAAATCTTTTCTTTTTCTAAATTCTAAGGGAGGAAACCTTTAACTTTTCATTCTAGCAAATGGACACAATTAGGTGGAGAAGTCATCTACTCTCATAACCACTAGGCTTTTAATGCTCTGTAGTGTTTTAGGGGCTATATATTTACATCAGGAGTTTCTTAATTTTTTTCTGTGTTCCGGCAGCCTTGTGAAGCATACAGGTTCCTTTCAATGTATAAAATATGTAAGATGTGCAAATGCATAAAGAATACAGGATAACAAAGGAACTCAATTATTTAAATTATCAAAGTAGAGTTATCAAAACATTAAACAAATCGGTGATTAGTAAAAAATGTTTCTTTATAAATAACAAATATGTTTTTAGGGATAAATGTAGTGTCAGGTCTAATAACTACCATGATTCTTAAGTAGTGATAACAGTACCATGTTTCTCCCAAAATAAGACCAGGTCTTATATTAATTTTTGCTCCAAAAGATGCATTAGGGCTTATGTTCAGAGGATGTCATCCTGAAAAATCATGCTAGAGTTTATTTTCCGGTTAGGTCTTATTTTCGGGGAAACATGGTAATTGGTAATTAGAGATATCTGTCACAACTATACAAAAATACAAAAAATCTCTGTGATCACCTTTAGTGACAAAGTCACATGTGCTGCTGCAACTACCATAGTCTAGTTTTTGTTCATAACTGGGGAGAATGCCAAATTTCATTTAACGGCTAGTGAAAATAAAGATTAATTTTATTTCTCATCTTAGTTCATGGATCCCCTCCTCTGACTTGAAAAGAACCCAGGCTAAGAGGCCCTGTCTTGACTGGCACCCTCTCTCTGTTTTCTGCCTTGTGGGCCAGATGGGGTTAAACTGAGAGTTGGCTGCTATCTGGAGGCTCAGATTCTCCACTGGGCTGAGGAGAAAGTGAAGAAGAGCTGCTGGGACCCCACCCCCACTCACATGTAAGCCTTGTAGTTGTTGCCTATCTTCTGGACCCGGATGTCATACTTGGCGTCAATGAAAGGCTCTGCTGTGGCATAGGTCTGGGTGAGAGCTACCACGCTCGCAATATCCTGGAAGTCATAGTGGTTTTCCACTTTGACCTAATGTTGGAGGAAGGCAGAGAGAGACAAAAGGAGACATACACAAACATACACTGAGAGTCACAAGAGCCCTGACCCTCCAAACCCATCAAGGTGTTTCCCATCCAAATGCAAACCTGGGTACCACATCTCCTTAGGAGGCCCCTTCTCTCTAGCTTCCCTTCCCAGGGCTCAGGGCCCACACCTGCTGCAAAGGGCTGACAGGACCAAGCAGGTGGCCTGCAATACACTCTGCTTGCTGTAAAAGGCCTGTTTGGGTGACGTTTATGGCTTCAGAGAGACCAAATCATCTTGTCCTTGGAAAAAATTCCTCAGTAACAGAGCTGGATGAATAGACCATAACTGGGCTCTCTGGAAAGTGCCTCTCTTGGCCTCCATCCCGAAGCACATCAGGCTCCAGCCTTACCTTGCCCATGCCCGAGTGAGCATGGCCAATCTTCACCACCACAGGGAACGTGGGCAGTGTCAACTGAAAGCAGAGGAGAAAGGAATGAATTAGTCAGAGCGGGCCTGTCTCTCTGTGGAATCTTACAAATATTTTTCTTGGGAACCCCCTTGAGGGGTCCTTTAAAGACAGAGTCCAACCTATTTGCTTTACAAACTGAAAAACTGAGGCCTGTAGAGTGACAGTGACTTGCCTAAGGTCACAGCATACTAGTGGCAGAGCCATAAGAATCCTGCTCTCCTAGTTGGTACTCTATATCTTTAAAACCCGTTGTGTCAGCCTTCTCTGTATTAGACAAACCCTGGACAGGATTGGCCCTTAGCCAAAGAGAATTCGGAAAAAAAAATGCATCTTTGAAAGGGTGAATTTTACTGTATGTAAATTGTAGCTTAGTAACCCATAATTACAAAAGGAATATATATTTGGAATCTTAATGTCCCTTTTATCGTGTACCTCTTAGTACCCTCCCCTCCCCCTTCAAACTTCCAGCTTTCTTATACTAAACCTGTCTTTTCTCCCCCTTTCACAGCGTCTTCATTGCTCATTAACACCGCAAACTGACCACCAAACACGGCTTAGCATGCTAAGGCCGATTTCTGCCCAGCTTGGAGTTTGGAAGCGAGCTGACATAAAAATTCAACGTATTAATCATTTGAAAGACCTTTAGGAGAGTAAACTTTACTTTGATGAAAAGCTGTATTTTAACAGAGGAACAATAAAAACTTAAAAGAACAACTACCCTCCAAAATCAGGAATTCAAGCTGTTAAAAAAAAAATGGTGGTGAAAGAAGTAATATGGCAGAGCGTGAGGAGCAGTAGACTAGACAGCAGGAGACTTGCATTCTCGTCCTCTCTGCCACTGGCTTTCTGCCAGTCACTTTACCTCACGGAGCCTCACTCTTCACATCTGCCGAATGAAGAGACTGGACTGGATGCTGTTGAAGGTCCGTCCAATAATACACAGACTCTATGCTGGTCTGAGTGTGGTGTAAAGAACCCACCTGGGCACCTAATCTCATCTTCCTCAGTCAGACTCAGCTCTCTTTCAATGTCCTGCTTTTCAAACATCAATACCACATCAAAATGAAAAGGTATCTTTTAAAGGAAATAATGTTGACTGATGAAAAGTCAGATTCCCATGGAAATCCTAAGTGTGAGCAGATACTGGGAGTACCTGACCTGAGGATTTCAGTATTCCTGGCGGAGGCCAACAGAGGCTGAGGCAAAGAGCTTCAAAGGGCCTTGGAAATCATGTAGTTCAGCTCTATTTTATGGAGAAGAAAGGGAGGCCCAGAGTGGCAAAGGTCGCAAAGCTACCTAGTGACAGAATCAGAACGCAGCTGTCTACCCTCCAGCCCAGCACTGCATGGCCCGACCTACTACAATCGCCCTGTGGGTCTCTGCATTTGGAGCCCTGGAGCACTGTGCTCTGGCAAACAGCAGACGAGGCTGCTTTCTGGAGGGGCCTGGCTTCTTTGTTTTCTAAGCTGCCCCACCTTACATAACAAGACTTAGTCTCTCCAGTGAGCAGCAACAGGAGAGGAATCAGTGTAGCTAGGGTCTGAAGAGGGCTTTGAGGTAGGTCCCAGGTTTGCCCTAGGTGATGGGATATTCTGCTTTGAGCTCCCACCAAGAGCACTGTCCTCAGCCATCTGCAGTCTGAGGCTCTGGGTACGGGAATGGGTTTCTAAAGCACTGGCTGCTTTCTCTGACATCTCTCCCCACCCCCCAGCTGACAGAGCCAAGACACACACACACACACACACACACACACACACACACACACACACACACACCAAGTTTCTCTGTTCTATTCCATTACTGTTTACTGTTGCTTTGGAGCCTCCTAAATAGGGCATTGAAAACACTTCCTGCAACTGAAAGAAGCCCTGAGTAGCTTGTCTCATTCCCAGTGTGCAGCTCACCAAGGGGTCCGTCCTCTGTCACTGTCTCTTTTGCCTGTTGTAATTCCGTCTGCCTCTTTCTGACTCTGCCTGTCTCACTCTTTCTGTTTGTGCCTCTCCTCACTCTTGTCCCTTCTGCCTGAATCACAGTTCCTCCTTTTTTCTGCCTCAGACATTTGTCTTTGCAGCACTTTCTTTTTGCATGACACCATCCCCTCTCCCAGCACCTTCCCTCCACTCTGGAAGGCTTAATTGCTCAAGCAGGGAAATGGAGGCTGGGGCCTCTCTGCTGGCTTCCTTCTGCATCTTATTGAGCCTGCCAGTCAGGAGGGCCAAGGGTCCCGCAGCCGTGGGTGGCCTCCAGCCAAAGGAGGGCGGAGCCCATGGGGCGGGATTCGCCCTAGGTCCACCTCATAAAGCCTAGGGCGAGGGGCGTGAGACGTTCTGAAGGAGCCCCGGAGGGGCCATTTAATCCGACAGACCCCACAGGCTTAGTCGGGGCTCTGCCGTGTCATGCCCCGGAGCCCCCGCACCGTGCCAAGCTGGGCGCTGTTGCTGCGGCTGCTGGCACTTCTGCGGCCACCGGGGCTGGGCGAGGCGTGCAGCTGCGCCCCCGCGCACCCGCAGCAGCACTTCTGCCACTCCGCGCTGGGTGAGTCCGGATGCCCAGGAGGTCCACAGCAGGGGGTGGTTGAGTGGGGTTGGTGTGGGGCTGAGCTGTAGACCGTTAGTCTGCAGGGAAAAGGAGGAGCTCAAATCCTGCACCAGTTGCCTCCTGTTGGGGCTGATGGGTCGGGCAAGGTCGGCACCATAGCAACCTTGCAAGCACAGAGCCTGGCTGACTTGCAAGTAAATAAAGACTGTGTAATGGGCCACCATAGAGACCACCCTCACCCTGCCTACTGCAATTATGGAGTGCCACTGAACAAGTCAGGAACTATCCAGTGATTATTCTGAACTCCTGGATGAGGGTGGGGGAAGCCAGAGGCCAGGGGGCTGGGCTTTCATTATCCACTTTTCCCTGTGTGCTCTGTGTCCAAGACTGTAAGTGAGGTAGACCCGGTGTGCCCACCCCAAAACACATCTTTCGCTCTTTCTCATCCCTCTGCCTGGAATGCCTTCCCCCACCCTTAAACTCCTGGCAAACTCCTATTCACCCTTCCAGGTCTTCCTCAGGTTCTCCTCTGCCATGAAGGCTTCCTGACTCTGGTGCTACCACAGCATCTCTAACATCTACTATGCTGGGCTGTTGTTCTTTGTAAGTGTGTTCTCCACTAAGCAAAGAGTTCTGCAGGATGGGGGACCCTGTCTTAGTCATGTGTATGGACCTAGGACCTAGTGTTAGGCCAGGAACAGAGGAAGAACTTCATAAACAGTTTTTGATTAATGCCCAAATGGCAAGAGATAACTACGTCCGTGCAGGGTCCCATCATGTATAAATTCAATAAACATCACTAATACCAGCACTGGGCAGGTTCTCTTTCAGGCTGCGTCAGTAGATGCCTGCACACTGCACACTGACTGCCCTCCAGGGGCTCCTCTTTCCTCCTTTATCCTGCCATCCACCTCTATCCCCTGGTGCCCTAGGTTATGGAGAACTAGACTCTCAAAACTCGCAGGTAAAGTGTAAGATTGTAGGACCTTACAGGCCTGACTGCAAAGGAGTACTTTCCAAATCCCCAGTTTCTTACATCCTCCTCCTCACAAGCCAAGACCTAAACCCAGAACTCCCCTACAAAATTCTCCAGGGGTCATCCAGATCCTAGATGGATTGCTCCCACAGGTTGCTGAAGGTTCCTTCTTTTCGCTTCCTATGCAGCCATCCGGGCCAAAATCTCCAGTGAGAAGGTAGTTCCTGCCAGTGCAGACCCTACTGATACTCAAAAAATGATCCGGTATGAAATCAAACAGATAAAGGTACATGGGGGCAGGACAGGGCTTTGATCCCCTGGGCTGCTGGGAGGAGTCTGGATCTGTGTTCTGGCAGGGGTGGGGCTGGGAGGTCCTGCAACCCTGCTCAACATCCTGGCTGTAGATGCGGAAGTGGGAGCAGGGCTCGCAGAATCTGAGTGACAGTGCAGTGTCATTCACTGAGTGACAGGCCCTCAGTGGCCCTCTAGTCCTACAGCTGCCTGCGCATGGGGATGCTAGAGGTACCTCCCCTCTCATGGTAATAAACCAAAGCGCAGATTTTTTAAAAGAAAAATGATCCCGTTAGGCCATCTGTGTACCAAATCCTGAACGAGACTTTTGCTTAATTTTTTTCGACTGAGATGAGAAGTTCTTCCTGTTAAGATACAAAGTTGACTTACTGACCCAATACTGCTTTTTTGTGATTGCCTTTCAGATGTTTAAAGGGTTTGAGAAAGTCAAGGACGTTCAATATATCTATACACCTTTTGATTCCTCCCTCTGTGGTGTGAAACTAGAAGCAAACAGCCAGAAGCAGTATCTCTTGACTGGTAAGTTAAAGAGCAGCAAGTGGCCCCAGCAGTCTCTGTCCTGAGGAAGGCCGCCAAGCAGGAGCCAGGGCTATCTTTGGGCAGCAAGCTGAGCCAGGTGACATTTTCGTGAGGATAAAACAGCTGTGTTGCTAAGAGGCAGCCTCTGAGGGGCCTTGGCAACCTCCCTTTCAGTGCAAAAGTCCTCATTACAGTGGTCCTGTCCACTGCTTCACTATTGTAAGGACAGGTTGCTCTCTCAGCCTAGGGCAGCTGGTTCCATTTTCAAATAGTTTTAATTGGCCTGAGATTTTTGGTACCTTGAGCCAAAATATGTCCCTCTGAAACTGCCCCTTGAGCATTCAGCTCTGCCCTCTGTCCTATGATGATCCCTCAGAGGCTTGAAGAAAACAGACACAGTGCTCTCTAGCTCCAGGTCTGCTGGCCATGGTTCTCAGCCCCCTTCCTGTCCTGCAACGGGACCCAGCCTGTCCCGGTGCCTTTCCTAGCACAGGACCTTGAACTGGACACAACACTACAGGAGAGGTCTTAGTTTCACAGAGTACAGGAGGACTGTGTGTGTACAGTCCCCATGCCCAACACACACACGTTATAGTTACTGTAGCCTATGACGGCCTTAGCTTTAGACAGCCACATCGGGTCACACTCCTGACTCACAGTGAGCCTGTGTGGCTAACTCACGCCTCCTATTTTGGGGCACAATAAAGCACAAGTCCTAACATGGTGCTGTCTCTATTAACTTGGGCCCAGGCAGGTCTCCTCTATACTGAGTTGGGTGGGACAGAACCGTTAAAGAACCGCACAAGACTGTGACTCCATAAGTGAAGGAATGCAATACTGTATTATTTTGTAGTTCAGGAGAGGAGTTATTTGTGTGGTTGTAAACAATTAGGGAAGCTTCATTGTGAAAGTGGGGTCTAAATTAATCCTAAAGGATGAAAAATACTTAGGTGAGGAAAAGAAAAACCCAGCAGGTGCGGAGAACAGGAAGAAGAATTCCACTATCTGCCCATCCAGTCAGCAGCGAATGACCACCTACTTGCTGACAGGCCCTGGATGGGAGAGTGGAGACTCGGTAACAAGTCATAATCCTCAAAAAGCTCTCAGTCCAGACTTGGCTCTTGAGAAGTCATAGGCATTGGAGGCCACATTGGTAGGGCCTCCCCAGCTCTAAGGATGTGGAATTGTGCTGATCTGGGAGCCTCTGGATGGGAGAGGGAGAGGCAGAGGCAGAGCATGCCACTGAGCCTGCCACGTCCCAGGACAAGCAGATGAGGCCACCTCCTTCCTAAACACCTACCCTCTGCGTGCCTAGCTCTCTACGAGGCACTGTGTGCCTCAAGGAGGCAGGAGGCACGCTCTCTGCCCTTGAGAAGGTCAAGTCTAACCAAGGGTGAGGATAAAGACAGAACACGGGTCTACTAAAAAGTCAGCAGTGGTGCCCATGCTCTTCAGGAGCAGGCACAAGCTCTTCTGTCTAACGTTGAAGCCCTCTGTGACCATAATACTGCTGACCTCTCTAGCTTTGTCTCCTGCCACTTATCACTGACAGTTCCCAACCCCTCATTTTCCCCAGAGTTACAGAAGGCGTTAGGCTGGGTTGCACCCCTCCACCTTGGCGCAGGATAGTCCCCAAATCCAGAAGTCCTTCCCCCAACTTGTCTGGCAGGTAAACTGCTACCCGTCCCTCAAGGCCCAACACAAGCATCACCTTCTCTGAGACACTTTCCTTGCCCCCGCCCCTTCCAGAGAGAAAATTCTGCTTTCCTTTGTTCTTATACTGCATCTTGTTTATAATCACACAACAGTGTAATTTTTGCCTACTTATCTGTCTGACCTACTAGTTTAAGCTCCTTGAGGGCAAAGGTCCTGTCTTATTTATTTTTGTATTCCTGATACCAGGTCGAGTAGTTGCTCAACAAGTAAGTGATTGAGCAACTAAAGTCCTAAGAGGTATGGGCTTGCACGGTCAGGGATGGCTTTGAGGGTAGGTGGTACTGAAAAGAGTCTTTGGAAGACAGGAAAGAGTTTGATAAGTAAAGAATGGGAACTTTCCTACAGGGAAGGGGAAAGACTTACCAAGATAAGAATCAATGGGGCAGGAGACTGACCTGTGTAGGTACTGGGAAGGGCTCGAAAGGGGAAGGGACCTATTATTTATTGAGCAAAATCTGTGCTGGGATTACCAATATTCTATCATTTAATTCTGGCAATAACTGTATTATTCTCACCTTCCAGGTCACACAGCTAGTAAATAATAGAAAAGAAGGGGGTTCCACCAAGAGTCTGACATTAAAGCCCATGTTCTTCTCTCTGCACCATGCTAAAGGGAAAGGCCTTCATCCCACAACTCTCCTTTGTACAAACATGATCTTTGATATAAAAACTATAGAGGTTTTTCTGGTCCCTTCACTGAGCCCCATGTCACCACTGCAACCAAAAAGCCACTGAAGAGGCTGCAATTCTGAGCTCTTCAAGGCGCCAGGCTCCTGGAGCTTCCTGAGCAGATCCCTCATGCCAGTCTCTCCTCCCTCTCCCCTTCAAGGTCAGGTCCTTAATGACGGCAAAGTCTTCATCCATTTGTGCAACTACATTGAGCCCTGGGAGGACCTGTCCTTTTTGCAGAGAGAAAGCCTGAATCACCACTACCATCTGAACTGTGGCTGCCAAGTAAGAGAATGTCCATTTCCAAGGTCTTTTGCGGGTGGGGAAGGGTCTTGAGGCTTGCAGCTTCACCACTCGTGCATTCCTTCCTTCATGCGTGTGTTTATTCACTTACTGTAGTACACTGATCCGCCATGGGTTAAGCACTGTATGAAGTTGGAGATGGGCAAGCAAGATGGTCCATAGTCCCTGATCTCAAAGTACATCTATTTTGGTGGGGAAGGCGGCCATCACATAAGGCAGACTGAGATAATATAGCTACCGTTTAAAGAGAGTCTACTCTTTTCTAGGCCCTGTAATGGTCAATTTATTTAAAATGTTTTAATGTAGTCTTTATAACAAATGTATGAAGAATTAAGATTTTGATTTTAAGGTGAAGAAATGAATGCTCTAGGAAGTAAAAGTTGTTCAGGATCAGTGGCAGAATAAGGACCCTCAGGTTTGTCTGATTCCAGAGACGCCATTAGAGAGGCAATACTGTGTGTGGGGAGCACCAGCAAAGGAGAACTCGGGGAATTGTGGACACTAGGAGAGGTTTCCTAAGGCAGGGGTCTTGCGCTAGGCTCTAAGGCTATGTAGGAGTCTGAAAGGCAAGAATGGACAAAAGACGCCCTACTCACATTGATGTCGTGTGACTGTCACTGTAGATCGCCACCTGCTATACACTACCGTGTACCATCTCGGCCCCCAACGAGTGCCTCTGGACAGACTGGCTGTTGGAACGGAAGCTCTATGGGTACCAGGCCCAGCATTACGTCTGCATGAAGCATGTCGATGGCACCTGCAGCTGGTACCAGGGACGCCTGCCCCTCAAGGAGTTTGTTGATATCATCCAGCCCTAGTGGGGACCAGTAACCACCGCATTCCTTCAGGAGTTCTGAAGACCAAGACCGTTCTCCCTCCCTGCAGAGCTCTGGTTATCACCATCTGCCTCGTTGTTGCCAGCCAATGGGAAATGCCCAGCGGATGGTTTGGCTAGCATTAGAGCCGTGATGGGGCGTATTATAGCTTGTGTCCAAACCCCAGCCCAGAACCTGTCAAAGGCTAGGGAAAGTAGCATGACTTTTCTATCCCGCCCTCGGACCTTCTCCCCTGCCTCCAAACCCTCTTACTCTAGTCAGTACCTGCTACTTAAAGTTTTGATTCTGGCTTAGTTTGTTTTCCAAAGCCAGAACTACTTCCTTTCTCCACAGGAAAATGTGTTTTCTCTTGCCTTAGCTGATCTGAGAGGGGAGAAACGGTGAATGTTACACACACGAGATGGCGCAGGCTTCTGATGCACTATACAAGGAGGGGGGTTGACAGTAGCAAACGGCTGGCTTGGAGGCATGACGAGAACAGCAGACTGTGGTTGTGTAGCCTCTACTCCAATCTCAACTCATCCTAATTCTCTCAGATGCTTCCATCTGTCTGGGGCAGTGACTTGCAGGGTCATGGAGTCTCTCAGTGTGAGACCCACAGTGACCTAACGTCCCTCCATATGCTGTAATCCCCTTTACGTCATTCTGGGCAGAGAGTCCGGCCCAGTCAGCACACCTCTTTGGGCAAGAACAGACTTAGGTATGGTTTTGCCAGGTTAACCATGCTTACCGCCCTCGACTGACGTCATAGGCTTCTCTTCGGTGTCTTTCAGAAAGTCCTTCTCTACTGGATTACTAATGACTTCATTCCTACGTCAGAACTTTTTTTAAGCCAAAAAGCCTTTCTCTTGTAGAGTTGAAATGCCCTGTTAGTTTTTGACACCACAGAGCTATCTTACAAGGTCATCTCTTGTGGGCAAATTTCAAGATAGAGGACAGGAGAGAAGTAACACAGGGCCCTTGGTGGGAGGGGGGGAAGGATGGTACATGGAGAACGTACTGGGCAATTTTTTCAATGTTTTTTTTTTTTTTTTTTTTTTTTAGTGTCAGCCCTGCTAGATATTAAAACAGGAAATCTCCAGCTTTACTCCTCGTCCTCCCTTCAGCTCAGTCCCCTCACCACTGTGCTGGACTCTGTGAGAACTCCAAGCACAGACCCCTTGGGGTTCCTCAACTTCTGCAAAGCTTCCTGGCTTGCTCTGAAAGGAAAAGCCCTGATGTTGGTCGCAAGGATTTATTAAGGACAAAGGCTTAAAGTTCCAGAGCCTCTTCCTGGGGGAGCTCTGACAAAGATGAAGGAGAGAGTTCTTTTCAAGGTCCAAGGTTGTTGTTACTCATTTTCTGTGTGTTGTTTGCTGATAAGCAGGGCCATGCACAATATGCCAGAAGAAGGCTTCTGATTCACAAAAGTGGTGCACATGGAGATCCTTTTTGGAGAACAGAGTGGGAGGGGAACAAACAATATCTGTCCTAGAGTACACTTGGCTTGCTCTGGCAGAGAGTCTCCATTGGTGAGGTAAGCAGGATCACCACCTGACCATGAAGGCCTAGGGCAGAGGATGTGGGGCCAGAGAGGAAGAAGGGGGTTGAGTTTGAGGTCTCCATGGAGGAAAACATTAGCAACAGCCTCTGTACCAACCAACCATGCCATCTCTGCTCCTTCTGAGGTCCTTGGAAGACCTCAGAGAAAGCAGAGTGTTAACCCAGTGTTACTGCAATCTTGACAAAACCAAGGGAATGGAAGGGCCTAGTAATAACCGGAACAACACCTTACATCTGAGGAGCACTTCACACTTTTCCAGAAGACTATTACTTAAAGAATCTCACTTAAATTTTGTAAGTACCAAATTAGGTATCCTGGTCAGAAATAATTTTGCCCATTTGACTTTCCAATTGGGAAAGTGACCCACAGTGAGGGAATGTAACTAGTCCAATGACATGTGGCAGGGTCAGGGCTAGGACCCACAGCAGTGGGATCTTCTGATTGTTGATCCACAGGTTTATGGCTTTCTCAGCTAAACTGTCTTGTTTCTGCTCTGCCCTATTCTGTCTCCAGATTTCGGAGGCAAGGAGCTCTGTCAGCTAAAATCCAGCCACTCTTGCTCCACAAAGCAGGTCCACAGTTTAACCCCAACAGAATCTCTGGGGTTGAGAGGCTGAGGTCCTCTTCAGAGCCCCATAGTCACATGTGACTAAGCTCAGCGTGGAAATAGCAGAGACTAAAGTCCCCCCTCAGTCACCTACCATCTCTTTGTGGTTGGGGTAGTATGTCTGCTCAATGAGTGGGAACTTTTCGCCTCCCAGTGTCTTGTAGATGGCCACCAGCTGGGCAAACTGCAAAAGAGAAGCAAATGTTTCAGCTTATCTAGACAACTTATGGAACAGGCAGACAAACAACAATTTATCAAACAACTACTTACTGAACATTTGTTCTGTTGAAGGCTTTGTGCAAAGCACTATGAGGATATAAGAAAGGTGTACAATTCCTGTTCTCAAGGAACATGTTCTTTAGTTGGGGAAAGGAGAGAGTGAGCTAACATTCATTCAGTACCTGCTCAATTTTAATGATATTTCACTCAATACTCATATTAAACTAAAGAACTAGGTACTTTATTATCTTCATTTCACATGAGACTCAGAGTTGCAAAGAGGTGAAGCTGGGATTGAAATTTGGGTCTCTAATCTGAATACCGGCATCACTATAGAGATGACAAGTGATGAAGCTGGATAGGTAACATGGGGCCGAGTCTTGGGAGTTCAAATGCCAGGCAAAGGAATGGTAGCCTTTTCCTACAGGTAGTATGGAGTC
Organism: Rhinolophus sinicus; assembly: GCF_036562045.2. Taxonomy (NCBI): domain Eukaryota; kingdom Metazoa; phylum Chordata; class Mammalia; order Chiroptera; family Rhinolophidae; genus Rhinolophus; species Rhinolophus sinicus. Next base: position 41,525,336 of record NC_133759.1, read on the forward strand.
ATCAGCATTTGAGCAATGGGTCATGAATGAAACTGTTCTTCAGGAAGATTTTGGGGGTCATATATATAGGACAGATAGACCCAGTCTTTCTAGGACTTGCTATTCATCTAAGAACTGAACTCAGCTGGACCCTTCTCCTATGAGAAACTAGAACAGCTTCTAAGGAAGATGTGAAGTACACATACTTATAATGTCGGGATTGAAAGGCCTTTGGCAAACATCTACCACCCCCTGCCTCAGCTCCCCCATTTTATAAGTGAAAAAAATGAGGCCCAAAGAGGTCACTTGCCCAAGGTCACATAGTAGTTGAGCCAGATTCATAGCCAGGCCTCTTGATTCCTAATCCTTAACTCTTCCTATTCCTCTAAGTAGCTGCCTTTCAGACTCTGTGGAGACCAAGCTCTTCCCACAGGAAACACACAGGACGTTCCTGCTAATCCATTCACACAAACCTCCACACACGTGGCCCCAGTGCAGTGGCAGCAGGAGTAATGCAGCATCTTCCCTCTAGCTCTACTGGGTATTTCAGTCTAAACCACTGATACTTGGAACTCCTAGAAGGAAAGTTGCCAGATCAAACTGCCTGCTATTTATCAGAAAGGAAAGCTAGAATATTTTTCAAAAGCTCAGGTCCTGTTCCCTATAAGGGATGTTGGCACATGAGCCAGTCGGGGAGACCGGGGTGGAGTAGTAAAAGCTCAGAACTGGGTTGTTAGAAAACTGGAATCTTCTGATGCTTGTTCTGCCTCTAACTTGCTAGGTGTCCTTTGGCAAATGATTTCTCTTCTCCAGGTCTGATTTTCTTCATATTTAAAATGAGAGGATTGAATTAGATCAGCCCTTAGACGTTTTTACCACAAAGAACATATATATTTTTTTAACTTTTATTTATTTGTGTTTTTCCAGGACCCATCAGCTCCAAGTCAAGTAGTTCTTTCAATCTAGTTGTGGAGGGTGCAGCTCACAGTGGCCCATGTGGGGATCGAACCGGCAACCTTGTTGTTGAGAGCAATGTGCTCTAACCAACTGAGCCAACCGGCCGCCCTATATTTTATTATATTTCCTCCCAAACTCCATTATCAAACTACAGTTTAAGTGATCATCTGTTGTGGTCCTTCTGTGGACAAAGACAGGATTTTATTATTATTTTTGAAAGGCTGGAAAATGTTGGAATTTCTGGATCACTTCCCTTAGTGACATGGTAGGTGACCCTAGGTGCTCTAATGCCTCCACCAGGACTGAAAGTATGATTCACGGACTCCCAAGGCCCCAGTATTTTATAACTGAAAGAGACTTTAGAGAGCTCTGGACCAAACATCTCATTTTACAAATGAGGAGACTAAAGCTAGAGAAGCCAAGGAAAGGCTGGGCTCCTGGGTCCTGGGGGGCTGCACTGAGGCAGCACCCAGGCCTCTTTTTGCCCCGTGTATTCATCCATTATACCCTGCTGTCCTTGCCAGTCTATGGTTCTTCAACGTGCTTTGACTATCGAAACCAATTCCTCAGACCCTTCCTGCCTTCTCTGATTCTCTCCACCACCTCATCTGACCTTTAAGTCCTACCTGCCCAGCTCAGCCTGGCTGGACTCCTGATCTGCTTCTGGATACCTGCCTGAGCTCCCAGGCTCCCCAGCATCCCCAGCCAGCTCCGCCCACAACCTCTGTCCTGCTGCGGCCCACACCCTGGCATGGCACCAAGGTATGTGGGTCTCTATCTTCCCAGCATGTGGGAGAGTTACACAGACACCACACTGGTGCCAGGAAGGCCCACGGCACACTCCCAGAGTCCTGGGGCAGCCAAGACTGAAATGGTAGCCAGTTCCCAGGCACTAGTTGGGTCCCTGGGGTCTCACCCTACTCTCCTCCACCCTATCTCCAGCTGTCCCTGGCTACTCAAGGTACTGGGCTTGGCATCTAACTCCTGCCTCCTTGGCAACTTACATTAAGTCACAAGTACACAGTCACCAATTAAACAAATGTAATTATCTTGTAAGGGTTATTTCCTCTATGCATAGACAAGAGAATGGATTTGGGAGCTGGGGGTGGTATTGGCAATGAATAGGAAGATAATGTTCATTATAACCACTTATCCAATGAACCAGGAAATATTTCTTGGAAGAAATGGGATTTCAAGATCACTCTGAATTTAATAAGTTATCCTTATCCCTCCTAGAAACAAACGTTTAATTCAACCCTAGTGCATCTGTGTCTAAAAAACTCAGAAAGAGTGACAGGGTTTATGTGCAGCAATATGAGATGACGACATTCTTGCTTACTCTGGAATGCTACTTTCAATGATAGGGCCACTTCTCTTTCCAAAATCCCAGTGTGCCTGCCCTGACCAATTTATGACATAGGAGATGTGCTCAAAGACACAGTGATGCCAGGTAGAGCCTTTTCCAACCAACTGCGGCCTTTCTTCACATCGAGAGCACCCACAATAAAGGAATTGAGAAAATAACGAACCAAAGTCATCTCGGAAGAACCCTTCTCTCACAGTCACCAAATTTGTCCACTCCCATTAATACACAGAGAACAATATATAAAATGCCATTAGTGTGACAGCTACTTAGTAAAAATGAAGGGAGAACTTGGTACCTGGCCAGGGAGCCCTGCTGCTGTCACATGATGCCAAAGGCAATGGGCTGGGATGGTGAATGGGTGAGAATGTGAACCCTCACCAGGTCCCAGGTCCCAGGAGGCCCAGCCCCAGGCAGGGGCTCCGATCCTCCTCCCCGCCCTGGCCTCTGGCACAGTTTCGAAACATAAAGCAGGGAACTAGTTTCTATAAGAAACCCCAACTACTAGGGGACTGTAACAAGCAGGCTGGCAAATTGGTGGCAGACAAAGAAACCGTGACACAGAGAGGTTTAGTCAAAAGGCTGATGAGTGAAATCACCCAGGACAACCTGACAATCGCGGAATCACCCTGTGTGGCTATGAGGGAACCAAAATCTAACAGCTACTGAGGGGGCCAGGGGAAGGACTAGGACATATGCGCAGTAGGGAAGGGCACGTGACTGAGGAGAAAGGGAAGGTCCCCAGAAAAAAAGCTGGTGAAGGCCTCATATGTGTCTTTCTGCGACTAGCGACACACTCAAATCACATGACTCTGTTAGCCTGTTTCTGCAGGCGAGGAGGCCAGACGCCTGAGGGCACACAGAGAGAAAGGCTGAACAAGTGTAGGTTGGGACCCAACCCTCTCTCCTCAACCACAGCCATTCCCAGATCTTCTGACTCCTCTTTCACTGGTCTTTCTCTTACACTGTCAGGTCTCCCTGGCTTCCAAGGGAACAGGAAAACTGAGTTCAGGTGTGAAAAAAGAGATCAAGAGCAGAGGCAATAGAGCTGTTTAGTTAACAAAAAGCCCTTCCAGCTCCCTGAGTGGTGGAGAGGCTTGGCGTCCAGCAACTGCAACTTCAAAATCAGGTACCAGTGGCGTGACTCTTGGCAAGCCAGTGTGTGATGGCTGACATTTGCTTTTGAAAAACAAGAAGAGGAGGATGTTTTTAGCGACAGGTGTTTTCTTCTGAGAGGGCCTGCCTGGAGCAGCAGTCATAGGAGCTGGGGGCCCTCAGGGGCCGGAGGGGAGGCCAAAGTGTCCCGGCAGCCATCACAGGTCACACTCCCTCCTGGCCCCACTCTTTCTTTCTGCTCAAAAGTTTCCACTGCCTCCCAGGTTCCCAGACTGGCCAAGAAAGAGAACACCAGGCTGCCTTCTTCCTCACATGGTAACTCCATTTATGTGAGCGGCAGTGCAACCTAGAGAAATCAAGGCTTGATGACTTTAGTAAATTACTTAATCTTTTCTGGGCCTCATTTCTCCGTAAAAAGGGATAATAATGATAATATCTTCCTTGTAAGGTTATTGTGAGGACTAAAGAAGATTAAAATAGGAAAATCTCAGAAGTTGGTACCATATAGTAAGTAGTTTTATACTCCTTACTTTCCTTCTTTAATTTTCATATCTCTACCGTGAAGGGCAGAGGTTTGATGATCTCTAAAGGCATTCCAGCTCATATAAGTCTCCGATTCACATGTTTGTGGATAAATCTCATTTTAATGTTGTTAAAACACTTGTAGGACTCTGTCACTAACACTCCTCGGAGATAGGTCATCCCCTTGGTCCCCACTGGCCTCAGGCCTTTCCAATAATTAGACCATTCAAAGGCAAGAAACAAGTATTTCTATCATTGCACCCTATGGCTGAGGGCAGAGCCTACAGATGTGTAAGGGCTTCTACACAGAATCTTTGTGTGATTTTGTTGTGAGGCCAAAGGTGCACTGTGCAGCAAAGGGGGCCGAGCCCATGACATCGGCGTTCTCTTGTGAGAGCCGGCCCTTGCCCTGTCCCAGTTGAAGCTCTTCCCCCATCCTCTCAGCCGGTACCTACTGCATCTTGTTTACCAGTGGTCCCTCCCGGGAAACTGGGAGAGCCAGAACCTGGGTCCTCCCCTCTTATGGGGGTTCGAGGGGGGGCTCACTCACCACCCACGGCTTGTCGCAGAAGTTGTAAATGGATTCCAGTGAGTTGATACTGGGGAGGCCCGCGTACTGCATGCCTATGACCAGGGGACGGAAGTCCTCATTCTCCGCCATGCCGAACGCGTGCTGCCGGATGAGCACGAAGTCTGGCCGGATGGACCTGGGGAGAACGGAGAGGCAAGTCTGCCATTAACCAGCACCTCACGTCATGCGTCACTTTGTCTCCCATTTCCAAAGCCCAAGACAGAGACGGGTCTTAGGGGCCACCTGGCCCAAGCCCCTCATTTTATTATTATTCTTTTACGAACTAGAAATGAGGTATTTGGCACATCTCGAAGAAGATTTGAGGAACAGATTTCTGAAATTCCCTTATTTGTCTAGGTTAGAGCGCCACCTTTTTCTAAGATACAAATGCCTTCAGGAGGAAAGAAACACTTAGACCCTCACACCTAATGTGAACAAGAATTTTCCCTGTCACTACGGGGCACTATGAGGGCTGAAGCTCCTTGTGGCTCTAGAGCTGGTGCTCCAAGGGGGTGCCAGCAGACTCTGAAGATGACACACTTGGCTGACTTGACCACCCTGCCATGCAGATCTCTGGTCTCAGGGTCCTCTTTCGACCCTGAGAGCTGCTCCTTAAAATAGGCAATGCCTTCGTCAGGCCCCGAGGAGAGCAAGGGTCCAGGCTGGCTGAGATCAGATGCCAGACTTCCCAATGTTATTCTTCCAAAGCGGACACTAGGGAGAAGTACAAATATTTTTTTTGCAGAACTGAGGTTGAGCAACAGCTACAGGAAGCAATGAGAGTACAGAATGTTCCCTTGCATGCATGGGAAGGCTCCCTGAGTTTCACCTCTAGCCAGCAGAGCTCCTCGCCACAGCTGCTCCACAGGACCAGGGCTCCTGTTTTCATGCCCTTACTCCTGAAGAACCCCATCTTCCCAGAGATTCAATTCTGTGGCAGCATCCACCCTCAAGGCACTAGGACTTGGCAGTTTCACACAGTGTGCAATGATCTACGTGGTTCTCAGCCCAGGTACCCACCCAACCCCACCTATAGCTCCAGCCCCACCCAGGCTCAAAGATCTTTTTTTTTTTAATTAAAGTTTATTGGGGTGACAACTGTTAGCAAAGTTACATAGATTTCAGGTGTATAATTCTGTAATAGATTATCTGTATCTCACATTGTGTGTTCACCACCCAGAGTCAGTTCTCCTTCCATCACCATATATTTGACCCCATTTACCCTCTTCTAGAGACCCCCTCCCCCCTTACCCTCTGGTAACCCCTAAACTATTTTCTATGTCTATGAGTTTCTGTTTCTTCATTTGTCTTGTTCTTTTGTTGTTTTCAGTTTTATATACCACATATCAGTGAATTCATATGGTTCTCTGCTTTTTCTGTCTGACTTATTTCGCTTAGCAGAATAATCTCAAGATCCATCCATGTTGTCACAAATGGTCTTATTTCATCTTTTCTTACCGCCGAATAGTATTCCATTGTATATATACCACAACTTCTTTATCCATTCATCTATCAAAGGACATTTTGGTTGTTTCTATGTCTTGGCCACCGTAAACAAAGCTGCAATGAACACTGGAGCACACATGTCTTTATGGATAAATGTTTTCAGATTTTGGGGGTAGATACCCAGAAGAGGGATTGCAGGAGTGGAAGGAGCCCTCTTCAGTCACTCAGGGGACTTCACATCAAGTCTGAATGGCATGTGCTGGAGCTGCTCTGACCTCCTGATGCCCCAGGTCTGGGAAACTGGCTCCAGCTACATGCCTGAACTCAAACCTTACATCCCGGTTATAGGAATGGAGCTCTAGCCTGTGGCCAGCTCTTGAGTTCCTACACTGGTACCTGGAAGGGGCTGCTTTATTCTTGCCAGATCCTCCCCGCACCCTGTCACCACCTGCGTGTGTGCATGCATCCCTATGACTAGCGCTACCTGCAGGTGGAGGAACCCATCATCTCTCTGTAGGATCTCCCTGAGCTCACTCCCTGGCTGGACAGACACCTCTTTTTCTGTGGTCCTCCTTCTCCAGGATAGACAAGCTCACATTTCTTGTTAGGTTCCAGACACCAGAGTTTTGCCTTTCCTGTCACTGACCCAGTTCCTCAGTGTCAGGGTACTGCAGATTGAGGTAGGGAAGAGAGTGAAGTGAAACTCTTCCTGCAGCAAGGCTCTGATATCTCAAGACCTGAAGCCACACCGAGCCCCTGGGAAGAATAATATGAGACTGTGGAAGCCATTTTCCTCCATCTGGCATTCTCGTCACCTCCCTCACAGAGCAGTTGTATCACGTCTGATCATGCCTGTAGGTCACCCAGAATACTACCTGGCATGTACGTGCTTTGTAATTGCAAATTTTCTCCCACCCACAACATCCCTTCTGAGTCGAGGCTTTCCTGTCAGACATGAGTTCCCAGGAATGCGGAGCATAGAAAGAACACAGGATTGGGAGTTAACAGAATTCACACAGGATACAGGGTTCTGCTACCAACTCACTGAGTGAACGTAAGTAAATCGATGGAAAATAGGAGGTTGAACTAGGTCAGAGGTTTTCAAACTTTTTTTTTTTTTTTTAAAGCAATGGAATCCTGTTTCCCAGGGAGAAATACATGCAGAGATAAAAGCACAGAGCTGCAGTGGTTGAAGTGGGGCCGGAGTCCTGGAATCCTTCTGACAGGAATCCAGTTACCTCTAAGTCTGCTGAGTCCACGCAGCTTTCTCTACCGCGGGACTAAGAGTTCCCTGAGGCAGAGCTGGTTTTCTCTGCCTTCCTACACCAGCTCCGCACAGGACACATTATTAAGTTCTATAGACTTATAGCACTTAATCCACTCCAGCACTTGCTTTTGAAACTACCTCTCAAAGCCAGAGATGGAACTCTCGGGACAGTGACAGTAATGCTGAGGACAGAAAGGGCCTTACCGGACAACTTTTGTGCCATTCCGGAGCACCTGCATGTCCACAGCATATGTCCCATCTGCGTGGGCCACCAGGTTGAGCTCTGAAAATTCTGCCTGGAAAGTAACAGCAGGGATTAGGAGGATAGATTTTATATTATGTGTTTTTTTATTATGACCAAAAAAAATAAATGAAAGTAACAGTAGGGGAACAGTAGGGGAACAGTCGTGGCTGCCAACCCCTCCACACAGCAGCCGTCGCAGCAGCAGGAATACCCCACCACGAAATATTTTATTTACAGTTTTCGAAGCATTCTCACAAACTGATTTTATCTAACTCTCATAGCAACTCTACGAGGCTGCAAGGACAGGAATAATTATCCCTGTTTCCCAAAGGAGCAGTGAAGTGACTTTTCTGGACAGAAAAACACTCATTGTTGGCAGTGACAGGAGCAAAACTCAGGTCTTCGGACTCCCGGCCCAGCACCCTTTGTGCTGCCTCTCCGGGAGCACGAACGGGAACCAGGGCAAACATAATCTGCATCAGTTTCAACATAAAAGCACTAGGTTTTAGTTTAGGCAACTGGGCTTTAGTTCTGCTCTGCCCCCCACAATTTGTGTAAGGCATTAGGCAAGTTACTTGTCCCCTCAGAGGGGGGACGGTTTCTCCCATGTATAAAATAGGGAAAATATTCATCAACCCTGCCTAGCTAACAATTTATTTTAAGACCTGAATGTGATCAGGGATAGGAAAGTCCTCCAAATCACAGCACACTGTGTAGGGCATGATAACTAACTGCTAATATTACATAGAAAATACAGGTAATGTTTAAACAGGACATCCCCTTTTTACCCAAATGGATCTAATTTCTATTTAGCATGAAGCAAAGACTAGAGGAAGACAAAAATGAGTCTTTCAGGACGTCAGCGCATTAAAACAAGGAGGTGTTCTTTTCTAAGTTCTCTCTGAAGTGTGGCCTCAGGCTCCCAGCAGTCACCGCACACCCGAAGGAGACAGGTACCTACCCAGGAGCACCAGCCACCAATACCATGGAGGTGTGGCCAGTGTCCTGGGAAGACATTCCTCTAAGGTTTTCCTCAGCCTGAGAACCCTGCAGTGCAAGAGGGCTCTAAGAGCCCCTCTAAGGATACGAGACCCGTGAAAAGAAGTCAGGAAAATTGAAAGATGCAGCTTTCAGGACCTTGTCCCATAAACAGAAAAGCCCCGGGGGAAAAGGGTGGGGTTGCGGATGTGGAGAGGCTAGAACCCAGGGCCAGTCACTGTACTTCTCTCGGCAGAACTGGGGGGCTCACTCTGTAATGCCAAGGGCGACCGGCAAGGACGCAGATGCAGCTCTGAGCTTCAGGTTGATTACCTGTTCCACTTTGATATCATAATCTCCGAGGACTTTTTTGCCCCGGAAGCACTTGGCCCTGGAAAAAGAAAAACAAAACAAAACACAAAAACCACAAATTAGTTTTGTACAAGTGTTTGAAGTCCGAAATTCACTATCACAAAGATGAGTCTACAGCAGACAGAACCCAGAATGACAGTCAAGAGACCAGGGTTAGGGTTTGAGCCTAACTCTGCGATTGGATCACCACAATTGAGAGCCTCAAGCAAAGCACTTTCTCTCCTTTACACTCAACTTACCCACCTATGAAACAAATCAAAGCACCTTTTCACTCTCAGGTTTTGTGATTTTATGATAACATCCCTGATCTTTTGGCTACCAAAGAAGTCTAGAAGTAGGACTTTCCCCAATGTTCTTCCTGGTAAAGACTAGGTCAATCTTTTATAGTTTCCTTATCTTCTCCCATCTGACATTTCACTCTGATTTTCTCGTTGATTTCCACCTTTGGAATTTTACTTTTAAAGAAACTGTTATCATTTTGCCTCTTTATACTTCCAAAAAGGGTTTGATGCAATTAATAATTTAAAAAGCAAACATACCCCAAAAGGATAAAAGGACAATTAAAGAATGAGAAAGAGTTCATTAACCAAAGGGGGGTGCGGGGAGGGGGGGGAGAGTAGGATATGAGGAAAGCTACTATAATTGAACACAAAACCTAGCCTGTATTTCTGAGCCATCAAGAAAAGGAGTTAAGCTGTTACACAGTACTTACACCTATGATCTTCCCATTTGGTCATGAGTCTAGAAAAACCTTACATGAATGCATTACTGGCTTTACAACCTCTTGTCAGCAGACTGTGTTTATGCTTATATTTGTATTCGTGCCTACTTTGCCTTAACCTACCTCCCTGGCATAAGATTTTCTTACCTGCCCACTTAGGCTGGTTCTCCATTTGTAAAAAGGGCCTTTCCACACTGTACCTATTCGCTAGGTCGGGCTTGCTTTCCCAGGGCTTGAAATGTCACATTAGCACGTTTCACTGGAGGTTTTCCAGACGTCCTTCTCCAAACTAAAGTGATAAACTAACATACTGGGCATCACGTTCTAGGAATGGTGTGCTAGTTGCTTTCAAGAACATCTCGTTTAATCCTCCTAATAACTTATGAGCCAGGGAGAAAGGTCTTCATTTTTGAGATGAGGAAACCAAGATTCAGAGGAGGAAAATGGCATAGTCAAGGTCATATGGCAAGTTAATGAGCCCAGTGCCCTTGGCACTGCACAGCACTGTCTCCCTCTGTGGATTCATTCTCTCCATCTTCACTCCCACCATTACAAACACTGACTTGTCATGTGGCTGCGTAGCATTCCCCCCCACCCCCCCATTTTCTTTCTTCCGCTCAAAAGGGACTTGATGTTGTGAGTACTAGTTCCACTACAAATACTTCCTACTCTGGTTCCTGTGAACTACCCAGGACGAGGCCAGGCTATTTCCTTTCCTCTCTGGGTTCTGGAACAGTCTGTTCTAGGAAGTTGTCATTTGTCCTATCCAAGTCCCTGGCCACCCTCAAATTGCTCCCCAGAGGCACGCAGCCATCCTGGGGCTCGATCACTGAAGTCCATCCCCCCACCTCTGCCCTAATTCCTTACTAAGCTTCATCAGCTTGTTTCCAGGACCCTGTTCAACATTCACAGCTCAGCCAGCCCCATGGGCAAGCAGCCTGTAGTGTATCCCATCCCTTTGACTACTTCCCATCTTATTTATGGGTTTAAATAATGGTCTACGCATGGCACTGTCACTGCTCTACAGGCCTTGGACTCTGGGTCTTCGGCTGTGACTATAAAAAGGAGGAATTAGAGTAAATGATACACGAGGTTCCTTGCTTGTGTTAGTAAGATGTGTCTACCTTGTTACCAGCAATGCTTTTTGGATGCTTCTTCCCATCTTCCTGCCTCTAAACAGCTCTCCTTCTGTAAGTCTCAGAGACATTAATGATAACTTCTCATTCTGTGTGATGGCTTGTCTTTTCAAAGCACATTCCGTCCAATTCTGAAGTAGACAGTACAGAGGGTGCTGTCTGTTTGACCAACGGGGAAACTGAAACCCAGAGCCGTTAAATAATATGCCCAAATCACAGAAGTGTTCCTAAGAGTTAAGCTTAGAACAAAGTTTATAGCTAGGGGAGGACATGCTGCCAAGTTTTTTAATCCACTCATTTATTTTGTGGGTTTTGAACACTAATACTGAAGTATATTTATAGATTCTGGCTGGGCTGTTCTGCCACTTCCTGCACCTGCCCATTGACCAAGTTGGCTAATGATACTGTTTTCATGCCTTCTCCCTACCCCCACCTCTCCAGTTATCTTAATGCCTTTTCCTTAAGGTAATTTGTCCTGTTAGAAATCTTAGTCTCTGTTTCCTGGCTCTGGGTCACTGACCTCTCTTAGCTGAGCCACAAGCTTATAAAAAAGGAGCCAGGATGGCAGGCAAATGGGGCACAGAGCCTTCTTCTGAAGAATGAGCACATTCTCCCAGCTCTGGGCCCTTGGATGTTTTGGTTCCAGGTATTTTCATGAAACATTTTGTAGCTTTACAAGCAAGTAACAGAAGTACTTCCTGATACTAAGAGAGCACTGTTAAGAGGCAGTGTGCTAGAATCTAGAAGGGTTCTGGATTACAGGGCTCAGGAATCACACTCTAAATGGAAATTCTAGCTATACTCAGGTGGGTATGTGACCTCAGGCAAATGGCTTAAATTTAAAAAAAAATAGTATGTCATATAGTTAAACCAATCAATCTACCTTCAAAAGAACATAAAAGAATAAAATGAAGAATTAGTTTCTCCTTTCCCATTCCTCTCATCACATATATTCCCCATTATCAGTTGCAAGCATATCCTTCCAGTGTGGGGAAAATGTGTACATATATTTGCATACATATATGCAAACATGCATATGGCACCATGTTACATAAACTCTTCTTTTTGAACTTTGATTTTTATTGCACTTAAACATACATCTCAGTGATAAGCTTTCAGCACGTACTGACGGACCTCTTTCTTAACAGATTCATGAAATTCCATTTGAAGGTCATACATTAACTTAACCAATATTTATTGGTGAGCACTTAGATTTCCAGTTTTTGGGTTGTTTTTGCTATTCCAAAACAGTGCTATAATGGCTTACATTTAAGAATATATCCATAGGATAAATAATTTATTTTTTCCAGCATTATTGAGATACAATTGACAAATAAAATTGTATATATTTAAAGTGTACGCCATGATGATTTGACATATGTATACTTTGTGAAATGGGGTTCTCACAATCAGGTAAATGAACACATCCCTCACCTCATATTTGTGTGCGTGTGTTGAGAATGCTGAAGATCTACTCAATAAATTTCAAGAATACAATACAGTATTATTAACTATATTCCCATGTTGTACATTAGGAGGACAAATAAATTATTGCAAGGAATAGACACAGTTATAGTTTCCACTGCTATTGCCACACTGCCCCCCCACCCCCCAAAATTATACCACTCCAGTGTTTAAAAGTTCAAGAAAGTTATTTCACCTCCCTTATTTCCCTCCACACACACACACACACACACACACACACACACACACACAGTGCCTTGCATAAGCTGGGCACAAAAAAGGTGCTCAGTAAGGCCTTTCTGACTTGCTGTCTTGTCAAATCAATCCAAACCCACCCCCTTGTGCTCAATCCTAAACAGAACCCAAGATGTACATCCTTGAAGCACAGACTAAAAATATCTATGGTGCCTGTGTTGTCAATTTCCCCCCATTGTAACATTTTCTTAACAAGCCTAGCAGCTGAGGATCTATGTGAATTTAATGGCTTGCAGCTTCCTTGATGGACCATCTCGCCTTATTGCTGAAATGAGTAGAGGTTTCTAGATTTAACTCTTCTTCTTCTTACTGAATACCCTCACCAATTCCCATCCACCTGCCAACTAGGGCTCATTAGGCTAAGGAGAACGATTTCAGAGACTTCTCTGCTAAAGCCACCTCCAAACTTGGTCCAAAGTAGGCAAGTCCAGCTTCAATATCCCCTCTTTTATGCATGGATAATAGAGAAAGGAGCCAGGAGAGCTGCGTTCAGGCTTAATTCCACCACTTCTCAGCGCTGTGATTTGGGGCAGAACTGTCCCTCTGAGCCTCAGTTTCCTCATAGAGAAAATAGGATTAATAATAATAGCAAATGTTCACTATATACCAACTACTATTTTAAGTGTTTTATATATTTTACCTGATTTACTAGTACCTGACTCAGGTTGTTGTGAAGACTGAATGAGGCTAGATGAGAATAACTGACATTAAAGTGTTGGAAATCTGAAATGCTAGGCAAATATGAAGTACCATTAGCAAAATGTAACAAACATTTATGTACCAGGTGTTATTGCTGTTTTACTATTACCACAGCCAATATGGCTTCTTTCTTTTCTGAACTTTCATCCCATTTATTGTCTGCTCATATTTGGCTCATAACACATCATCTGATACCACCTTTTAAACTCAGTTATCTTAATAATCTGTGAAACTCCTCTCCTACCCCCAGCCTCAGACCACTATGTAGTAAAGCTTCAAAGCAGGGACCATCCACATGTGAGCCCTGGATTTTCCAAAACATTTTGGATTACCATATTTTGCTGTGTATAATGCGCACCTTTTTGCCCAAATTTGTGAGGGTAGTACTAATTCCATACCTATATAAATGTTTTTAATTATTTTATTTATGCTTATGAATTAAAAGTGTAACTCTAGTAATCAATAACGATATCCATATGCAAAATAATACCCTAGAATAATACCCTGGTTTTGTTGAACTTACGAAGAACTTGCAACCACGAAGAGTTCTTGGCCTTCTATGATGCGTAAATATCGTACATTTGTTACCAGTACATAAAATTTCCTATACCTTCTGTTCTTGTGTTTTGTAATTATTTGTTATATAAAATTTCTTGTACCATAATATGTTAAAATGTAAATGCTAAAATTCCTTTATAATACAAAAAAAACAAGTACCTAAACATAAACAAATAAAAATTTGAATTAAAAAATTAAAACAAAAGATTATATTCCCTAAAAGTTTGGGCCAAAAATGTGGGTGTGCATCATACACGGCAAAATACGATGTGTCCTGTTGTCAGATTATATGCTTTGAGCTAAGGCCTGTACAAATATAATCATTGTATCTATAAATTTCCAACCTCTTCGCCGAGCTGTGTGCTTAGTAAATTCACAATCAGGCTGGCTTATTGACTGGAGACATCAGTAGTGACGGTTTTGGCTGGACAGATGTAGGAAATCAGAAGAGGCCACCTCAGGATTGAGTGGACTGAGTCTGTCTCTGTAAGCCCAGCCATCTTCTGCTTTCTTCTCACATGTGTACATCCCAGGGTGTCATGCTCTTTCTTCCCTCTCCTTCCCTACATGAAAATTTGTTCTCAATCCCATCCAACTGGAACTAAAGGACCTAAAACAGCCTCGAGTATAAATCCTCCCTAGGTGACTGAGGTTTGCATAAGAATAAAAACCTCAAGCTAGACGATGAAAGCACTAACAATACATTTGCAGGCTCCAGAAGGCACTTGGGGAGGAGAAGGCTTTCTTAGAGCTCTGCAACTGAGCACAGTAAATACTTAGCACTGGTCTGAACATTTACCTTTAACAAGGTGCTTAGTTTCTGGCTCGCACGGTCTCTAACTGAGGCCTTGTTATTTCAGGCAAGCATCTCTGGGCATCAAGAAGTTAGGAAATAAACTAGAAATAGTAGAGGACACTTATTTCTCACCCTACACTCAAAGGGTAAAATCAGGCCTGCTGGTTTTGGAGAGAATTTGTGAGCACCTGCCGCCACCTACTGGCAGGATGTGTACTGCAGACACGCGGTAGTCCCAACTCACCTACCAGTACCACTTAGCCCGCTGAATAGCCAGATTGCACTGGTCCACGGACATCCCTCCTGCTCCTTTGTTGCTCTGACATGCCATGGCTGAAAATGAATGGTTTCTCTTAAAAAGTGTGTGTCTACACACTCCAAGCTAAATAGTTGGCTTTTTGCAATCTGTAGGAAAAAAAGCTATGGTTTGTCAGTAAATTAAGCAACAATTTACTGAGCATTCAGTGGTAGGTGCTACAAATGTAAAAATGCATTAGCAGATGAGAAATAGAGAAAGCATAGTCTACAAAAGGAGACCAATATCTATATGGGTAATTGCTAAGGTTTCTTTCAACTCTTACGATTTATAACTAGTATTCACATTTCCAACTTTCAACCTTTTCCTTTAAAAAACACTTAAAGCACACAACTAAAACAACAAAAAATGTCTAATCGTTATATTGTTTTGTACACCTGAAACTAATACAATAATAAATACATAAATAAAACAAAAGTTTCATATAGCTCAGAAAGACATACAGTGAAAAGTAAGTTTCCTCTACCTTCAAGAAGCGCACAGTAGAGCGCAGAAGCATAAACAGAAGATCATAACACGGGGTAGAAGTTGTAGCAGGAGTATAAACAAGGGACTGTGGGAACCTAGCGGAGGGAGTTCTCTCTGCCTGGAGAAGCCTGGGAAGGCTGAGTCTTCACGGATGAGTAGGAATCTACCACATAAGCAGAACTGAAAGGTGAAGTTTGCAGAGGCACAGAGGCTGTCTGAGCACAGAGCCCTGCGCAGACCAGCTGCCTGCAGGGAAGGCCACTGTGGGCTGAGCAGTGAGAGCTGAGTCTCCTGAGAAAGAGAAGAGACAGACTGGCAAAGGGCTGCAAATGTCAGGCTGAGTAGCTGAAACTTAATTGGTAGCCTACAAAACAATTTTTTAAAACTTTTTATTGTAGAAAATTCTCTCCTCGACAGTTATCAACATTTTGCTGATTTTTTTCATCTATCACCCTCAACTACTGTTGTTGGGACTATTGTTTTGGAGTGTTTTAAAGCAAATCCCAAATATCATGTCATATCTCATAAAATTAAATATTATCTCTAACTGATAATGACAAAAGTTTTTTGTGGCAAAACATAGATAACAAAATTTGCCATTTAACCATTTTTAAATGCACGATTCAATGGCATTAAGTAAATTCACAATGTTGTGCAACCATCATCTTTATTTTTAAAATATTTTCTTTCTCCCAAACAGAAACTCTGTAGCCAATAAGCAATAACGGCATTCCTCTCTCCGCTCAGTCCCTGGTAACCTCGAGTTTACTTTCTCTCTATGAATTTGCCTACCCTTGGGTAATGACTTTTAATAATTAATAATAATTTTAACAACTTTACTGAGTCTGCACAGGCATACCTCATCTTACTACGCTTTGTAGATACTGCATTTTCATCAACATTGCGGCAAGACATTATGACTCCACCAGCAAAAACATTATGACTCACTGAGGACTCAGGTGATGGTTGGCAATTTTAGCAATAAAGTATTTTTACATTAAGGTACGCGTGTTGTTGTTTTAGACATAATACTACCACGCACTTAATAGACTACAGTGCAGTGTAAACATAACTTCTATATGCACAGGGAAACTAAAAAAGTGTGTGTGACTTGCTTTATTACAATATTCGTTTTATTACACTGGTCTGGCACTGAACCCACAATATTTCCCGTATGCCTGTATTCAAGTTTTCCCAACTGTCCCCAAAAATACTGTCAAAGATTTTGAGCAGAGACATGACATGATCACAGGTGCCTAAGCTCTGACAGAACAGTGTCTGGAATGCAGAAGAGACTGGAGGGAGCAAGCCAGGGCTCAAGATCATTTGGGAAGCTGGTGCAGTAACGAGGCTTCGGGATTTGCTGTTTTACTGGCACACGGCAAACCAGCAGCTATTGGACAGCACTTACCTGGCAGCTCAACTGACCACTTGATTGATTAGGCCCAGTAATCTAGCTGGGAAATGACAGTGATATTAAAAAACTGAATTTAGTGAAGTGATATAAAGTGGTATAGGTCTCCTATTACAGATGTTCTGGAACACAGACATACATGAGAATTATAATAGGTAGGACCTTACATTGGTAAAGGGGTTCTTACCTCAAATTTGGACTTGTTATCTAATTCATGAACCATAAGCTTTCTTTCAGTACATGGAGAAATGCTGTTATGGATAATTGGTTTAGGAATAAGAAACAAAGAATAAGAAGAAGTGAACACTTTTCTGGATAAAGGCAATGTTCTGTGGCTGGTCCTTCATGTCATTAATTCAGTGATTAAGTTGTTAAATCAAATGCTCTGCAACTAAGGCACAACTTAGATAGAAAGCAAGCTGCATGGTGTCTTAGCATTCGTATAAATGATCTGGAGGAGCGTGCATGGGGAAATTGCCAAGTTTGCAGATGGCATTCGGCTCCTCCAGGGATTAAAATGCCAAGCTGATTAGGGATAAACTGAAAGACGATGTGGACGTGGGCAGAAAAGTGGCAGAGGAGTTTTAATGTGACTAAGTGTAAGAAAACATTCAGGGGAAATGATCTTATCAGAAGATCATGAGTGTTCAACTACAATCCAGGAAAGGAAGTTGAAATGACAGAAAATTGTTTTCTTAAGACATCAGTGCTGGGAGACGTCACAGACAAAACACAAAAAGACTGAGAGAGCAAAAGGTGAAAAAATGTTGGTCTTCATCAGAAAGTTTATCGGAAACCCAGAATAAAAAAGGGTTTCTTACACTCTAAGCTCATCTTAGACAAGCCTAGTACTTTCACACTGTACTTGTGATACAGAGTATCAGGTCCACATATCCAGACATTTGGAAACGACATGATGAAAGTAGAAATAGCTCAGAGCAAAAACAGAACAAAATGAAAAGGGCGTGATTTTAGCAAAGGCTGAAATAAAGAGTCTTTTTCAGTCTGTAAAGGTAAAAATCCAAAAGGGACAGAAGGTTATGACAGAGGGAAAGAGAACACTGAGTGACTATTCATACATCATTCATCCCTGATTATCAAATTAATCTCACAATGCTTCATACCATACAGGAACGTCATCTCAGTGTTACTGGTTTTATAGGAAAATGAGGCTCAGATAAATCAAATTATTTGCTTAACAGTAGCAGTTAGTAGGTGGCAGAGCCAGCTAGTAAAATTAAATTTCAGTGCTTCTGATCGAGTGTAGAGACTATACTTCTTTAGATGGGGACAGTGCTCTATTCATTTTTATATTCCCAATGTTTGGCACATAGTAGATGCTAAGGAAATGTTTATGCAGTTATTAAATTGAATACAGCCAGACATTTGGAGTTTAATATCAGAGAGGGCAACCATGCTCAGTCTGATAGAGTCCAGGGCTTATACTCGTAGCTCTATGAGGATATCAACTTAATCCTTCTCCGGAGTTTATAAAATTCCTTCAAGTGTTCTACAGGAAGGCTTCAACAGCCTTAGGTGGCAGATGAGACTCCTTAAGAAAAACAGCAATCTCAAAGCTCTGAAAATGACTAATTTCTGAGTAAACACCCCAGATGTGACTTTAGTTGGGAACAGCAAATCACTTTTTTCTGAGCAGATTTTCTGAAGATCTCTATTTTGGGGAATAATTAAATGATGCAGTATCACAAGATAACCAAATTATCAAATACAGAAAAAAGAATCCTGTAACTCAGGAGAACACATGATGGAAAGATTGGATGCATTTGTCTTAATTATAGTGGAACTACAGAACAGAACGCTTTGCAGTCATGGGACAGATTCTCTTTCCATGACTGTCTTAGAAAATTAAATCAGGCTGATTTGATATCGGAGCAAAGTGGGTAAGTTATAAAGTTTGCTTTGGAGAAACATCGAGCAAATATAATTTTCAAAAAATATGGATTTATTTTATGCCAGATAAATAGGGATCCTAGCACTGACAAATCTCCAAGTTTAACTCCAGTGTAGGGTAACAAATCTTACCTACAATCACCACTACCAACCATCAATGCTGTACATTGACAACCAGCAGTCTAGATACAAAGAAACATCCTCTATGATCTGGCCCTACCATTTATTTCAAGCTTATCTCCCACTATTTTCCTCCTGCGGGACTGACTGCTGCAGAGTCTTTGTATGAATTAGAAAAAAGCACCCCTTCCTCCAGGGGAACAAACACACTCCTGAACCAGGGGATTTGGCTTGGCAAGCAGAATGTGGGGCTGTGTTTCACCCGCACCCCCCACCCCGCCACGGTCTCCCCAGTCAATGATGAGTGAACAACCTCCAGAAGCATGTGCAGGAACCCCGTGCTACTAATACTATTCAAACACTAAATGGTATTATTACATCCATCTACCATTGAGACATTCTTTCTCAACTACCTCTCGTCAAACTAATGCCTCTGTGCATTGGTCCACTCAGAAATCACCCCTTTCTCACAATAGTGTAGATATGGAAACAACCTAAGTTACCTGTCGATGGACAAATGGATCAAGAAAATATGATACCTATATGCATACAATGGAATATTACTCAGCCTTAAAAAAGGGAATCCTGCCATTTGCAACAACATGGATGAACCTGGAGGTTCATCTTAAGTGAAATAAGCCAGACACAGAAAGATAAATATTACGTGATATCACTTATATGTGGAATCTAAAATAGCCAAATTTAGAAGCAGATGGTAGAATGGTGGTTGCTAGGGGCTGGGGGAGAAGGAAATGAGGAATGTTGGTTAAAGAGTCTAAAGTTTCAGTTATGCAAGACGAATGAGCTTTGGAGATCTAATGAATGCACGGTGATGAGAGGTAACAACACTGAATTGTATACTTGAAATTTGCCAACAGTTCTCAGCACAAAATTTGCTAAGTGTTTGCACCACGCACAAAAAAGGTAACCTCACAGGCTTTTCATGTATCTATTGAGGTCATATTGTTTTTCTTATTACAGTTGCTGGTGTGGTGAATTACACTGATATTCAAATGTTATATGAAACTTGAATTCCTGGGATGAATCCCATTGGGTCAGGATGCATGATCCTTTTTATATATCATAGGAGCCAACTTTAAAATGCCGTTAAAAAGTTTTTGCATCTACCTTACATTGTTTTGTACACCTGAAACTAATAATAAAATTCAATTAAATGTTTAAAAATTGTTGCATCTATGTTTATTGGGGACTTTGGCTTGTGGTTTTCTTTTCTTGCAGTGTCCGTCTGGTTTGGTGTCAGAATAATAATGCTGGGTTAATGGAATGTGTTGGGAAGTAAGAGCTTTTGTGGACTTGTATTACCTCCACCACAAGTGTTTGGGAGAACTCACCTATGAAGCAATCATGGATTTTCTGCTTTTCTTCCACTTTTTTCTCCTGGTACAAATTTTACGAATTATTTTAGCATGTATCCTAAAGCTTATTAAAGACCACTTGAAAAGTAATATTTTTAAAAAGAAAAAGGAATCACCTCTCTCCTCATTAAGGTCCAAAACAAATTCTACCTCCCTTATAAAATCTTCCCTGTTCTTCCCTCCTGCAGTGGTTTCTCCTTCCTCTGAAAGCTTGGTCTGAACCTCATTCACTTGTCCGTGGAAGTAGACAGTTTAGCATCACCCCCTGATTTCTCCTGTATGTGTGCCTCTTCCTCCCTACAGTATCAGAAGCCCCTGAGGGTACACGCTGTCTTATGCTTCCTTCCTCGTCCCCAAACACTCACTGTCACACAAAGCATACCTGGGATAGTTAATGTCATGTGTTCACTTGACAGGGCAACGGGTGTCCAAATAATTGGCTAAACATTATTCTGGGTGTGTCTGTGAAGATGTTTTCTGGACGAGATGAACATTGAATCAGATTAAGTAAAAGCAGACTGCCCTCCCCAAAGGGAGTGAGCCTTATCCAATCCATTGAAGGCCTGAATAGAACAAAAAAGTGGAGAAAGGTAGAATTTACTCTCTCTGCCTGACTGTCTTTGAGCTGGGACATCTGTCTTCTCCTTCCTTTGTATTTGGACTCATATATTTACACCATCAGCTCTCCTGGTCCATAGGCCTTCAGACTTGGACTGAAACTAACACCTGTTCTCCTGGGTCTCCAGTTTGCTGACAGACCTTGAGACTTTGCAGCAACCTCCATAACTGTAAAAGCTAATTTCTTATAATAAATCTTTCTTTCTTTCTATATAGTCTAACTATATTCTTTCTTTCTTTCTCTCTCTCTCTAGTTATAGATAGATGATAGATAGATAGATAGATAGATAGATAGATAGATAGATAGATAGATAGACTGTTGACCCTTGAACAACATGCAGGTGAGGGGTGCTGACACTGCACAGTCCAAAACCCCATCCGCTGACTGAAAATACATCGACTCTTGAACAACACAGGTTTAAACTGCGCAAGTCCACTAATACGTGGATTTAGATATATCGACAATATACATATATACTACCTATTTATTATCTATATATTATATTTATATTATCTCTAGATATAAGATAGATGATAGATAGATAGATAGATAGATAGATAGATAGATAGATCGATCGATCGATCGATCGATCGATCCTTGGGCTGCTACAACGAAATGCTATAGACTGGGTGCTTAAACAACAGACCGTATTTCTCTCAGCTCTAGAGTCCGGGAAGTCCAGACCAAGGTGCCAGCCTAACAGCTCCTGGGAAGACCCTCTTCCCGGCTTGCAGAGAGCCGCCTTCTTGCTGTTTTCTCACATGGTGGAGAGAGAGAGAGCACTGGTCTTTCTTCTTCTTATAAGGATACCAATCCCATCATGGGGGCCCCACCCTCATGAACTCATCTAAACCTAATTATCTCCCAAAGGCCTCACCTCCAAATACCACCACATTGGGAGTTAAAGCTTCAACATATGAATTTGGGGGGTGAGGGGGGTTGGGGACACAGACATTCAGCCAACATAACACCCTTAATAAAAACCTATTGCTTGATTCCTGGCAGAGGACACGCACCCACCTGGGACTTGAGGGAACAAGGAGCCACAATACATAAGACAGTATCACACAAGAATACATAATACTGTGTGTTCATCAAATGCCAAAACAAACAGCCATTTACACCCTTCAGCTAGAGTATACACTCCCTGAATCAAAAAGAAAAAGAGTACCTTCTCTACGTGTTACAGAGAAACAAGTTATTCAAACCGACTCAGAAGCTCTGCATTTACTCAATGGCGGAGTGGCATGGCATAGTGGAGAAAGCATTTTAGAGCCAGACTAAGCTGGGTTTACAACTCAGGTCCTTAACTGACTTCCTGAACTTGGGCTCTTCACCTCTCTGTATCTTCACCTATAATATAATGATAATAGCTATTCCTAAAGTTTGTTAGATTTAAACGACTCAGCCTTTAATGCAGTCCTCAAACACACTAAACTTACCATCTCTTTCGGGCTTTTGCACTTGCTGCCAGATATAACCTTCCCCCATGTTTTGCAGGGTCTCCGCTCCTGCTCCCTGCATAAGCCTGTCATGCAGGGTGGCCTGCAGGGCCTCTAGTCCTGCTCCCCACATAAGAACACAGGACATGGTGAGGCCAAAAAGGAACACCCACGGAGCCACAGATAGGGGAGTCACACCACTATAGTCTCGCTGGCGGCTGGGTTGGAGACACAGGAAGTAGGAGCCACACTATCTGCAACCTGCCATCCACTTCTTTCTGCCAACCAACCTCACTTGCTAGCTGCAACCCGCCCGGCTAACCAATCCGCTCTTGCTAGCTCAGCCACCATCTTCTTGCTAGCCCCCATTTGCTGCTAGTGTAGCCACGGCAGTTATATTAGTGGCCAATGGCTCACTGGTTACAGCTGACGGCCAACTAGCCACCGCTGATGGCCATCCGATCACAGTTGATGGCCATTTACTACCTGAGCCAGCACCTTTCCACGTGAGGCCGAGAGCCTGGAAACTGCACTCCTGGCTCTGTCCCCACACCCAGATCTTTCTTTGCACGATTTAAGTCTCAGCTCACACATTACCTCCTCAGTGATGTTTTTTTCTGACTACCTGAGCTAAGGTAGTCCCCTCTCCTCCCAGTCATTTTTTCTACGTTATCTTCATAGACATTATCTTTATTTTAAAATTTCTTTGACTATTATTCATTCCCCCAACCCAAATGTAAGTTCCGTGCCAGTGGGGACCTTGCTGTCATAGTAACTGCTGTGTCAGTCATATGCCCAAATCTGTGACAATGCCTGGGACATGTTAAGTGTCAAAATATTTGTTAAATAAAAAAATTTACTTGTTGAACAAATAAATAAATCTCTAGCACAGCATCCATCCACATATTTTAGGTCTTTTTCTTCCCCTTTTTTTAATGTAAAAATCACTGGGTTAAACAATGTGCCTGTGTGAGTCCTTTGAAATGGAGAGCATTTCAACAAAATGGATTCATTGTTGAAATGCTGTTCAGGCATTTATAAATTAGACATATGGTCATTTATTCCAATGTGTAATGAGACCATCCTCTTTCTTAATGCTGTATTTTAGATACAAATCAACATACCGGTTATTAAAATGTTTATATAATAGATTTTACTCTCAGATGAGACATGAATAACACATTCCCTTAGCCACCTAGGAGGGAGAAATTTTGCTTAGAGGCTTTGTATTTATGAGGAAACAAGCCCAGAGAGAGGAAATGCTCGACGAGGTCAAGGTCAAACACCTAGTTAGAAACAGACCATATTCCCTTTCCATTCTACCTCATTAGAGCACGAAAGGAAAATCTCCCCAAAATGGAAGACCATTAGAATTCAACAGATATTCCTAAATGATATTATAGGATGTGAAAACTGAGGACCTGATTTGCATTCAGAAAGCTTGTGAGATCGTTTATGATAAGGAATATAAATAGCTAAACATTATGGAAGTACACGAAAGTTTTATTTATTTTTATCACTTTACTGATGCATTGATTCTGTTTGTGATACTGCATCACCCGGGCATGGTTCACACAGCAAATCACTAGAAGGAAATGAAACAAGAGGTCTCCCCTCATTCTATTAGCGAAGGAGACTTGACCCTCTTTTCCTGGTCCCCGTGCAAACTGCCGTGGCTGGTATTACCAGCCTCCTCACCACCATGGCTCCTCAGAAACATCCTTGTACCTCAAGGCAACAACACTTTGGATTTCCAAATCCAAACCCAGGTGGCACATTCCATTCTACAATTTTCCACCTGGCACCAATTCAGGGGGAGATATTATTCATCAGAATAGGCACTAATGACTGAACTTTGGCAGGCTGGGAGAAGAACTGGCACTGTCCTGGAAGACACATGCCACAGGTTCCCAGATGCACTGAAGCTTAGCAACATGGAACCACACACACTCTAAATGGAGAAATGGGCTTTAGATACCAGCCTCTCACTTTTACAGGTGAAGAAACTGAGGCTTAAGGAGAAAAATGGTCCAAGGTCATATGGTGGGAACCCTGTGGGAACGCTGATCTCTTCTCAATCCAGTGCTTTTTTCATTACACCATGTTTAGTCCAGAATGGATCTGGATAGAAGTTCATGCCTTAGTATAGAAGTGAAAAGATCTATGGTGCTGTTCTGACTCCCTCCTCCTCGCTGAATTTGCCCACCCTTTCAGCGACCTCCATTTATCCATTCAAATGCTCCTCACATTCAACAAGCCCAAAAGAATGGTTTAAAAACTACCCTACACTGATTTGCCTGAAAATCCAGTTCATTTTATTCTTAGTGTTTAGATACATTCCTTTGAAAAGGAGTCTATTATTCAGTGCTGCTATAAGGAAATGTATTCTATACATCTTTTAAAATATCTTTATCATTTACTCATTCAACACAGATTCATTCGATTAAGATACCTACTATTTGTCCAGCGGTATGCATAACACGGCGGGTGGGGGGGCCGGGGCTAGAAGGGAAGGGAAGGAAACACTTTGTCCCAGCTCTGGCACAAAGAAGAATAAAAATAAATTCGTGTTAACAGAAGTATAGTAGATTATTAATCCCAGAGTTCACGCATCAGAATTATATTAACTACAGTAAAATTAATAATAGCTGATACTTATGCAGTACTCCATAAGCACTAGTTACTATGCTGACTTTACAGACCTTATTCAATTAATGCTCACATCAGTCATGTAAGGGACGTTGCATTATCTCCTCATCTTACAGATAAGATAGTGTGGTAAAATCGTCTTATAACTAAGGCACAGAGAAACTAACTTGTTCAAGGTCATAAAACTATTGAGTGGTGGATTCAGGATTCAAGACCATACAAACTGACTCTGGAGCAGATCTTATTAACCACTTCACACTACTTCTAAAATATGGAATTGTTCAAAAAGATTTTAAAAGATGATTCATTCTTTTAAATCTCACAATTCACTAATTTTCTAAAATAATCACTTTTATGCATGTTTCTCCATTTTATTTTAATTTTAGATTAAATGAAAGTTTGCAATAAAAAACAATTGAGCATAATTTCTATTACTATTTTAAAATGGCTTCCTAGGAAGTATGGCTTTGCTGATGTAAGAAACGTCCAAACCTGTAGAGAATTTTGTAAGGGTTTATTTTAGCCACATTGACAACATTACCCAGAAGCAAGATCTCAAATGCTCTGAAGAATGGCAGTTTTGCAGTTTCTCTTATACATTTGGATTTACAGAGGGCACATAAGGAAGGTCACATGAAGCTGGGAGAAAGAAGAATAGAACAGTTAAAAAGATGAGGTTCTCCCTTGAGGGTGGTTATGCCTTCAAAGGGTCTGGAAAAGAGGATTGCTTCTGGCACTTCAAAGGTGCATTAACCTAGATGCACAAGAACAATGGACAGGGTTTGCTTAAAACCTTTTACTAAAGAAGTTACAGGCCTGGGGAGGGACTACCCACCATGACCTGCCCAGTTAGGAATTTATGATCACATCACTCTGTGAGGTTACCTTCAGTCACTGAACTTGTACACACTCCATTTTTAATCCACAACTTTTGTAATAAAAAGATAGCTTTTAAAATGGATACTTATACAAAACAGTAAAGACAATTAATACCTTTAGATACAATTTTGTAACTTTCTCATTAATAACAGAGTTTCCCCGAAAATAAGACCTAGCTGGACAATCAGCTCTAATGCGTCTTTTGGAGCAAAAATTAACATAAGTCCTGGTCTTATTATAAATATCAATCCTCTTCTTTTTTCCCACAGTGGCTTTCAAGAGAAATATCTTTTGTTCACCAAGCCTCTAAATAACTCTCCAACTCTTGAAATTAAAGTTTTCAGTTTCTTTTTAGTTATGACATATATACTTTAAAAATTTCTTTATTTCTTTTAGCACACCTTACATGATAAAACGTCTCTCTAAAATTCCTTGTGTTCAATGGGGATTTATTGTCTGATGGATACCGAGATTCAGTTTTGCAAGATTAAAAGCGTTCTGGGGATTGGTGAACGAACAACAATGTGAACGTACTTGGCACTACTGAATTGTACATGTGAAATTGTTAAAATGGTAAATTTTATGTTATGTGTATTTTACCACAATTAAAAAAAAAATTCTTTGTGCTCTTTTAGAGTTAGGATACTTAAACATCAAAGATATTATTAATTTAGAACAGATAAGGTTCCAATCTATATATGTGATTTTCTGTTTGTGCTGTAGTACAGAGAGAGGAGTAACACATTCTGATTATAGGGTGAATGGGAGAAATTTTGTGTAGCTTAGGAATTCGTCTGAATTTCATTTTCTTCATATGTAAATGAGGAGATTTAACCACATGGTTTCTAAAGGCCTTTTCAGCCTCTGACAGTATCAGAGTTCAACAGCACGATTTCAATCTGTGATGTAGAAAGGGCATTTCAAGTAGAGAAGTGGCTTACACAAAAGTATTGCAGTATGAAAGTGTCATTCACAAAGGCCTGCCAAGCCGTGGTACAGTTATGATATGACACATGCATATGGCAGAGAAGACGTGACAGGGCAGTAGGGATGGAGAAGGCTGAAAGGTATGATGGAGCTGGTGCCTTGCTTCGTGGTTTGCCAGTGACCAGGACAGAGGCTCTGAAGACCTGTGAAGCCAATAATTTAAAATTGGGGGATAATGAAACAGAAATCTTGATAGGACTCTTGAAAAGAGATTTCTACTTAAATATTATTTCCCAGGTTCTGGATTCTGTAGTTGGGGGATTTTCCTAAGATAATGCTTAAATCCTGAAAACAAGAGTAGCTTCCCCATTGTATCAACAATTCTGGTGCATGGCTACATTTCTTGAACGGCTTAAAGACGTAATAGTCTGTTTCTCTATCATTCACGGGTAGAAAACTCGAGACTAGGTCATCAAATCCCACCCCCCACCCCAATGCAAGAATCTACAATATTCATAACAAGGGGTCATCAGAAAAATTATTATTTTTCAGGGGTGTGTGTATGTGTTTTCCAGTTTCAGACAGCTGGTTTTTAAACTAGGCCAAAATTTGCTGTCTTGAAGTTTGCTGTTTGGTTTTGGCTCTGCCTACATAAAACCAGTCTGCCTCTTTTCGTACATGTTTGCCCTGTGGGAAACAGTGAGCAGACCCCCTTGAGACTGCATTTTTACCTGCTGCACTGCCTGTACTATGTTAAACAGTCTTTGCCTGAAGCCTTCTCTTTGAAGAAAACGTTCTGTTTATGTTATTAGGGCATGACGACCAAAAACTTAATGAAATTCTGGATTGGTTAGATCAAACCTAAGTAAAGCAGGAAGTACTGGAAATTGCACAAATCTGAGACTTTATTCAGAGTCACTTTCTCTTGGCAAACTACCACTTAGAGAAAATATGATCTTGGAGAAATGCACATCTTTATTTCTTTAAAGTTATGAATTTTAATCAGACATAGTGGAATCTGTCTAAATTTCTGCCATCACTTTATAGCATGCCGTACTGTGGAAAAAAATAAACTTAACTAATTGGACTCCTCAAGCAGCTATACATCTTTCTCCAAATTTAGATTCATTGTTTATCTAAATGAAGATTTTAAGCATACAGAAACATTCAAAGAATTACATAACAAATACATATTTATCCAACACCCAATTTTGTCAAATCTTAATATTTTCCGAAAATTTATTGATTTTTTTTTAAAGAAATACATTAATATACACTTGAAATTTCCTGCACATTCCTCCCCAACCTCCTCCCCCTGCCTCTTCTACTCAGGGTTAAGAATCCTGAATTAATGTTTGTTATTTTCACATACATATTTATATTGTTTTACTATATGTGTACATATCTATAAACAATATATAGACTCTTTTGCTTGTTGGGGGCTTTATATAAGTGGTGTTATTCTATATCTATTTGCCTTTTTCAATCTAGAGCAGAAGCTGAGATACACATCTTTCTTGTGTCTGTGAATTAGAGATTTTTTTCTATCCTCCGTTTCATTGAATGTCCCAGTCTCACTTGGGAGATCAGTTTTAATGTCTGTCTTGTGAAGACTCGAGTCTTCATCTCCCGTTCCTGTCTGGGTATTCAAATCCAAGTCCCAAGTTACCAAAACAGATATCCCAAGAGGCTTGATATAACATCGTCTCATAGACTTACTGCTCGTCTGTCTTCATTTTCAGCCCCTGGGGGGGTCCCTTGCATTCCTGAAAGCTCAGTTATGTACTTTAAAGAATGTTTTTCTTTTTTATTCATAGCTGTTGGGAGTTTAATGGTGGAGGATTTTCAGGTTATTGTGTTCAAATGACTGCTAGAAACAGAAGTCAGATTGTTCTCTTTTTCTAAGCTTCAGTTAAGAAGCTCAAAAGCATATTTCAATTCAACAAACATTTATTGGTCACTTACTGTGATGATTAAATTTTATGTGTCAACTTGACTAAGCTATGGTGCCCTGTTGTTTGGTCAAATGCTAGTCTAGATGTTGCTGGAAGGTATTTTATAGACGTGATTAATATCCACAATCAGTTGACTTTAAGTAAAGGAGATTATCCTTGATAATGTATATGGGTTTCATCTCATCAGTTGAAGGCCTTAAAAGCAAAATCTGAGGTTTCCCAGGGAAGAAAGAATACTGCCTCAAGACTAACAGAAATTCTGCCTGCGTGGATTTCCAGCCTGCTGGACTGCCCTACAGATTTCAGACTCAAGTCTGCAATACCAACTCTTCCCGAGTTCCTAGCCTGTGGCCTGCCCTACAGACTTTAGATGGGCCGGTCTCTGTAATCATGTGAGCCAATTCCTTAAAATATATCTATATATCTCCTATTGGTTCTGTTTCTCTGGAGAACCCTAACTGATATGCTTACTGTGAATGAGGCCCTGTGAGGGACAAAAAGATGAGTAAGAGTCAATCCCTTTCCATGCCCTCACAGAATTAATTTGTAGTCTAGTGGCAGACAAATAGTTACAAAAAAATTGGACTAAAACTCAAACCATTATAATGGTATAAAAAGTTATTTCTTCATCTACCCCACAAATATTTATTAAGCATCTGCTATTAGTGAGATGCTACTAGATACTAGAAATAGAAAATATAAGGCATAGATATCTTGGAACACTGTCTAGTATGAGACTCAGGAAGAAATAGATAAAATGTAAAAAGCGTGTGAGTACAAAGAAAGAGATAAGTATATTCTGTTCTGAGAGTACTGAACTCAATGAGGTAAGGGTGAGGGAAGCCACCTTGGAAGTAGTCATACCTGAGCCCATCCTAAATTCAAATAGGAGTTAGCCAGGCAAAGTGAAGTAAAACTTAGGGCAGGCCATTCTGGGCAAATGGACAATATGCAAAGTTACTGTACATAAAATGTGAGGCAGGGAATGATGGGAGATGAGGCTAAAATGTTATAATAGTACAACAGGGGGGGATTGTACAACAAAGGTTGGAAACTGAGAAAGGCTTCTTGAAGAAGATAGCATTTAGGCCTGATCTGGAAAGAGGAGTAATGTAACAGGTGAAGATGAGGAGGATGGGGACAAAACACAGTCCTCTGGGAGAGAACAGGACATATGAAAGGGACCCTGGGAAATAAGAATACAGAGATAGATTATGGCCAGACCACAGAGAGCTTTGAATGATTGATGACTCCCAGAGTAGAGACTTAGATATATTCCCTCAGGTAGTGGCTAGAGGCCTGTGAAAAACAGAAGATAATGAGGAAATTGCGGTTATAAACACCTACCACCTCCAAGGGCTTGGAAGGCCCTGACAGACACACCTGGCCATGGCATTCGGCTGCTTCTGAAAGACACAGCCAGACTAGCCAAGGGACAGGAAACATCTCTCCCATCCATCTTGGCACCACAAAAACTGGGAACAGAACAAAGGCTAAGGCAAGCCCCAGCCTGGGTTCTAGAGAAAAACAATAATAAGAGGGGGCCAAGCCGATTTACAAGTGGGGAAGAAGACAGGGACCCTGTCGGATCTCATCAAGCAGAATAATATAAAAGACTCATTGTTACTGTTTTCTCCCCTTGGGAAATGAAGCTCTAAACAGTAAACTGTGGTTAACACAGAGCAGTGACCTGGAAAGGAAACTAGGTTCTAGTCCAGATCCTGTCACTAGCTTACTGTGTGTGTGGATGAAGCAAGTTGTTTCATTTCTCTAGGTCTTGGTTTCCCCATTTGTATTGTGAGGGAGTTGAATTAAACTAGTGGTTCTCAAACCACGTTTTGTGGAGCCCCAGACGACCTCTGGGAACCCCTCAACCCATTTTAACCAATGAAGCTCCATTTTCACCAGCTTTATATATAGGGTTCTGCCTAAAGTTTTGTTTGAAAAAAATTCAGCTACTTAAAAAAATGTGAAGTTCCCTGGACGTGAATCTCTAAGGTCCTTTCTAAGGCCAGTGGTTTATGACTTTGTGGTTTCACGACAAGTTGCTACTAGAGAGCTCCTACTGGGGCCAGGTTTGCATAAGAAACTCATGGTGGACGGAAGGGCAGACAGAAAGAGCAAAAACAAGTTTGAAGGCAGGGAGAGGAAATGAACCTGGGAGAAACGTCAGGAATCACGAAGGAGGTAGTTAAAGAGCCAAGACTAATAGATTCCAAAGTCTTTCCCGACATAGGTAAAACCAGACAACCTGAAAAGTGACTGAAGAAAGAGTTTCTAGAAAGAACTGTGGCATATGTCTAAAATTCTGCCTGTTTGCTTTCCTGCAAATAATTAAAACCACAAATAACAAGGGCTGCCTACATGTGCGACAGCATAGCTCTGTAACAAAAACTTGGAGAGAAAAATCACTGTTGAGGAGGAAAAAAGAGCTAGTGAGGTTTCCAGGAAAAGCTTATTTATTTGTTCAATTATTAAAAATTTATCAACTTTCTGCTAGGGGCCAGAAACTTCTAGGTTGCTGGGATTATAAAAATGAATAAAACACTATCTTTGTCCTCAAGGAGTACAAAATTTAGTGGAAGAGACAGACTCATAAGTAAAATGAGATGGGAAGCTCAGTTCAAAAGAGCTCAATGTTTGTAGGGAAGGAAAGGCACAGTTCAAGGAATACTGGCTGATTTCAAATAACAGCTAGAGGAGGAGATTTTTTTTTTTTTACCTGACTAAAGAAGGATGCCTGGCACTTATACAGAAAAGCTTGCTTCTCCAGGGACCAAAGGAGAGGAAAATAAACAAATCCATTAAAAGAAAATGGTGGGCTGGCCCGGTGGCTCAGGAAGTTGGAGCGTCATGCTCCTAACTCCGAAGGCTGCCAGTTCGATTCCCACATGGGCCAGTGGGCTCTAAACGACAAGGTTACCAGTTCCAATCCTCGAATCCCACAAGGGATGGTGGGCATCGCCCCCTGCAACTAAGATTGAACACGGCACCTTGAGCTGAGCTGCCGCTGAGCTCCCAGATGGCTCAGTTGGTTGGAGCGCGTCCTCTCAACCACAAGGTTACCGGTTCGACTCCCGCAAGGGATGGTGGGCTGTGACCCCTGCAACTAGCAATGGCAACTGGACCTGGAGCTGAGCTGCACCCTCCACAACTAAGATTAAAGGACAACAATTTGACTTGGAAATAAAAAGTCCTGGAAGTACACACTGTTCCCCAATAAGGTCCTGTTCCCCTTCCCCAATTAAAAAATCTTTAAAAAAAAGAAAAAGAAAATGGTGAGGCTAGGAATGAAGCTTAGAAAGCCAGAACTGAGAAGTGGGGCAATGGAGCCTGTGGAAGGCTGTATTGTTCAATAGAGCAGCAGCACCAGCCACACGTGGACACCTGAACTGTGTCCAGCACCAACTGAGATGTGCTGGGAGGTGAAATACACATCCTGTTTTGAAGATTTAGTATGAAAAAAAGAATGCAAATATCTCTTTAATAATTTGCTTTATGTTGATTACATGTTGAATGAAAATATTTTGGACATATTGTGTTAAATAAAACATATTATTAATTTCACCTGTTTCCTTTGACTTCTTGCTTATACTGTGGCTACTAGAAAATTTAAAATTTCACATCAGGCCACATTTGCAATTTGCATTACGCTTCTATGAGAGTGCTGTGTTAATGTGTAAGATGATAGTCTATCCCTACCAAAATACTCAGGATAAAATACGGACTCAAGCTTTGAACAGTACACCAAAACACTGCATATGGGGCCAAATGGCTACTTCACAGTCTTGTAGTGGTCGAGGTCTATGAAAGAGGGAGAAAAATGGAATAAGTCATTCGATTTTGTGCATAAACTATGAATGGCTATTTCATCACAAACACTGGGTCTTTCAGCAAGGTTTTTCGTCTCTCTGTGTCTGTTTTCCTTGTCTTTAAAATGTGATAAGATATCTTTCCACCTGTGGTTGTATTTTCATTTATTTTCCAAAGTTTCTCACGTAATATTTCCCTTGACCCTTACTACAACCTGAGTGTTAGGCAGATTGCAGGCCATTATCCCCATTTTATGAGTAAACTAAAGCCAAAAGAGTTCAGCTCATGAACACGAACCTGAGCCTTTGAAGCTGGGTCTTCTCACTGTCAAGTCACTGCTCTTTCC
Organism: Rhinolophus sinicus; assembly: GCF_036562045.2. Lineage (NCBI taxonomy): Eukaryota > Metazoa > Chordata > Mammalia > Chiroptera > Rhinolophidae > Rhinolophus > Rhinolophus sinicus. The sequence goes on from NC_133759.1 coordinate 41,558,015, forward strand.
ATTACTCCATGTGAGCACTCACGGCACAAACATCACTCATCTGAGACTTCCTGCTCTTGGTTTTCATTTAGCTCTTCCTATACATGTCCCATCTCCCCAACCAGACTAAGTTCTTGAATGCAATATCCATATCATATTCTTCTGTGTAACCACCGTATCATTTAACACTTTCCATGAAGTAGAAGCATAGAATTAAGACCAAGTAAAATGTGGCACAGAGGGCCAAGACAGGAAGACGTGGGAATCCGTTTTCCAGCTCAGTCCACGAAGGCTGCCTCTGTGGAAGGCTGCCACTAACTTCTGGGCAGGAAATTCTATCCTTTCCCATAAGGGCAAAAGGCAGAAAACACATAGACACAGGGGAGAGGATTTAAAACTTGACAACTCTCACTGCAACCCTAAGGCAGAATTTTTAGCAGGTTATATAACAGATTCTGGCACTACCCACTCATATTATTTATCCAGAGCACTGTTGGTTCCAGTTCCAGATGTTATGTGAGATGGTGGGCTGGGATGTAGTAGTTCTCTGTCTCCCAGGGCCTTTGTAAACAATGAGTGATGAGATCTTGTATGAGCCAGCACTGAGTGGCACAAAATCCAGAGCAGTATATCTGAAGTAATTTCCAGCATTTCTTTGTAGATTTTAAGACCAGATTTAAACAAAATAAGGTATTCCTTTGCCTTAAGATTGTAACTTGGTAAGGTACAATTTAGGAACTAAATCTGTCTATCTCAACATTGAATCCAAAGCACTTAGCAAAGTTGTCACTCAATAAATATATGCTGAATGACTCAGTAGTCAACTGGAAGAAACTGCTTTGTAGTTTTCCCTAGGGATAAACACTGGATCCAATGATTTTGTTCTTGGAAGCTTCAGTGAGCAAGGAGAATTCACCGTTATTTAAGTCTTTTTACATATCCATGAAGGTGGGGAAAGGGGCATGTGGTTGTAACTAACTGCACTGATTTTATGTGACTTCCAGCCAATATATTTAATCTATAGAAAATTCTTGGGTGACACTGAAATTGCAATGACCTCTGCTTCCCCCTGAGGTTAAACTCCAATCAAGAATGCCCTAGATTCTAGAATTTACAGGAACATTTGTTATCAACAAGAGGGAACCCTCTCTAAAATATTAGGAACTCCTTTGAGAATCTTTATTGTGGAGGAGACTAGCTGTTAGTTAATGCCTCTTCCCCTCTTTCTCCATAAAACATGTAAAAGTCACTCTGGATCCCAACGTCCCACAAGACTAGAAAACGGTTAGTTGATTTTGACTAAAGTCAAACCTAATGCAGTGGATATGCTGGCCACTTTGAGGAAAGAGCTTTGCAGCAAACATTCATTTGCCTCCAGATCTCTTACCAATCACAAAACCAGGATCTGCTCTCGCTCTGCATTCTTAGCTACCTTTTCCCTTTCCCCCTCTCCCAACAGTGCCCCCATTCTCTTCTGCTCTTCTCCCAGCCTTCTCTGACCATGCTCCCTGTTTCCCTGCTGGCAATTGGAAACACAGCACCCTCACAAAAATCCCTAGTGTCAAACCCAAAAACATGAATCAGGAGAAGTTTTTCATTTTTTTTTGCCCAGGAGTTCAGAAAGATCCACGATTTTTGCTGTCTAGTGGCTATGGTTTCATTATTGCTACTCTTTTTCTAGGCCGCCTCTCCAAAAAGAGCTGATATGTAGCCCCACAAATTAGCTAAGAAGATCAGTCTATCTTTTCTGGGCTATTATTAACCCTCTTATCCTGACTCAATGACTCATTCGAGGCCGTGACACTCTTGGCTAAGAAATGTAGTTAAAAGCATAGGCATTTCCTTCAAAGTGAAGTAATAATGTCAATTTAATTCTTTAAAAATTTATTGAATAGCTATTTTATGCTAGGAGGTACTGTACTAGGAGACGGGCATATAGAGATAAGTAATTCTAGACCCTGCTCTTAGGAAGCCAACAATTACCCATTCACCAAAAGTTCACAGAATGCCTACTTATATCCTATTTACTATATTAAATGCTACAGGAAATAAAGTGGTATTCTAGGGAGCAAAATAATAGTCCAAAAACATAATGTTTCACTCTAATGTAAAATTAGGGAGGCAAGCATCAAATCCCTCAGCCAGAAGCCCTAGGGATTTAAGTTCTTATGTAAATTGGAACTACAGTTCCCTTGCATACCTTTTCTCAGGAACTGGTTGTTTAAGAAAGACCTTAGAACAGATTATTAAAAACGCAGAATGAAGAAAGGATGAAAGAGGTCTTTAACACTGGGAATGCCTGAACCCTGGAAGGTTTCATCTGACATACGGCACAAAAATTCATGTTTTTCACAGCTGATTTTCTTGGAGTCTTTTGTGTAGGAAAAGTAGAAAAACAGTCTAAGGTATGAAGATTGAAACTATTCTTGTGCCGCTACTGAAAACTGGCTGTGGGCTCTTTTCCCTAAAGTTGATTTTACTTCCAGGGCTAAGTCCTAAACTAGGGCTGTCCATACAGCAGGATTCAAGAGCTGCAATGGGTCCTTGCCTTCTAAAACCTCGTCACTCATTCCTTTCCATCCTGAAGAGCAAGTAGTATAAGTCACTTACCTGACTAAGTCTACTCTAGAATACAAGTCTCCTACTTCTCAATCAACTAACTATTCTTTCCGCGAAAAGGCCTTTGTTCAGATGAAAATTAGATGATTCTTTGGAATGACAAAGGTGAAATTTTTTTCAGGGCACTAAGACAGTTTTCCAACAGAAACCGGGTTCAGTAATTAGGAACAAAATTGGGGACTGAAAGGCAAGTTTCTTGGGAGCATATGTAGAAGAGAAGAATGGGTGACAGCAGAGTCACAGGGTAACATAGGAGCTAGGGTTAATAGGACATTGTCATGCTCGCTCGGAACCTGATGAGTGAACTCCTAGACATGCATCTTCTCCCGCATTTGCCTGTATCTCCCATGATGCTCATGTTATGAAGCTGAGGAGCAGTGGGTAGGAGAGGATGGTCAAAGGGGAACTAGCAGTTTCCAAATTTGGTTTCCTTCCTTCCTTCAACATTTATTATGAAGAATTTCAAACATATAGCAAAGAATTAAAAGAATTTTACAGAGAATCCACAACCTATTCGGTTGGTACAAAAGTAATTGCGGTCGTTGCAATTATTTTTAACCTTTTAAAGCGCAATTACTTTTGCACCAACCTAATAGCTTCTATCATCAACATTGTACCATACTTGCTTTATGATACACAAGGTTTGACGATTAAGTTCGTGAACTCATCCTACCGTGTTTCCCCGAAAATAAGACCTGGCCGGACAATCAGCTCTAATGCGTCTTTTGGAGCAAAAATTAATATAAGACCCGGTCTTATATTATATTGTACTATATAAGACTCAGTCTTATAGTGTAGTAAAATAAGACCGGGTCTTATATTAATTTTTGCTCCAAAAGACGCATTAGAGCTGACTGTCTGGCTAAGTCTTATTTTTGGGGAAACAGGGTAAAACAAGTGCTGCATACCTCATTGCTAAATATCACTACAGTCAAAGTATCCCCCTTGGGAAGCTATGCATTGACGTCAGTGCCTAGTCCACCCTTCAAAGCAATTTTGGAACTCTTTTTCTGGAATGGCCATCAGCGCTGATGTCGTATTACCCTTGATGTCCTAAATGTCATCAAAATGTCTTATTTTCAATATTTCCTTTATCTTTGGGTAAAGACAGAAGTCATTGGGGGCCAGATCAGGTGAGTAGGGAGGGTGTTCCAATACAGTTATTTGTTTACTGGCTAAAAACTCCCTCACAGACAGTGCCGTGTGAGCGGGTGCATTGCCATGATACAAGAGCCATGAATTGTTGGCAAAAAATTCAGGCTGTCTTTTTCACGCAGCCTTTTCAGCATTTCTAAATAGTAAACTTGGTTAACTGTCTGTCCAGTTGGTACAAATTCATAACGAATAATCCCTCTGATATCAAAAAAAGGTTAGGAACATTGTTGCAACAAGTTTGCAAACTTAATTGTCAGGCCTTATGAATATGAATTTGTTTATATAGTCTCTATTGATGGACAAGAAGGATGTTTCCAGTTTGGAGCTATTATGAATAAAGATGCTATCAACACTCTTGTATGAGTCTTTTTTTGTAAGCGTATGTTGGTTTCACTTTTTATTTTACTGTGTATTGATACTAACCACAGAACAGGCTTCGCAAGTTCATAAGAAAACTATTTGATCTAAGTTCTATTGACTACAGGAAAAATATGAAGGAATTGGAATTTAATCAAAAGAGTGCTGGAGCTCTAGTGAGAAGACCTTAGCTCTCACTGAAGGTGTGTGAAACTTCAATAAATCATTAAACTCTCTGAGAGCCTTAGTATCCTAATCTGTAAGATGAAATATTATTGGCCACCTTGTTATTAAAAGAATAAAATTAGATGTAAAAGCACTTTGCAGATTACAAAGTGAAAACAAAAGAAATATGTTTCTCACACTATGATAATGTGTACTCCCAGTGAAGTAGTATGATGCAATGAGTAATATATTTTTAAGAGTAAAAAGGGAACTAATTCCAAGATAATATGATCTTATATATAGGGAAATCTAAAAAATCCACAAGAAAAGTTATAGCTAATAAATGAATTCAGCAAAGTTGAAGGATATAAGATCAACGTGCAAAAATCAGTTGTATTTCTATATCTAGCAATGAACAATCTGAAAGGAAATTAAGAAAACAATTCCATTTATAATAACATCAGGAAGAATAAAATACTTAGGAATAAATTTAACCAAGGAGGTGCAAGACTTGTATGCTAAAAACTATAAAATATTGCTGAAAAAAATTGAAGACAACCAAAACAAATGGAAAGACATAATATTGTTAAGACGGCCATACTCCCCAAAGTGCTCTACAAATTCAATGTAATCCCTACCGAAACCTAAAGTCCTTTTTGCAGAAATGAAAAAGCTGATCCAAATATTTATATGTAATTTCAAGGGCCTGTGAATAGCTAAAACAATATTGAAAAAGAACAAGGTTGGCGGACTCATAATCCATCTTACTACAAAGCCACAGTAATCAAGACAGTGTGGTACTGGCATAAAAATAGACATAGAGATCAATGGAATAGAATGAAAAGTCCAGAAATAAACCCATACATACATGGCTAATTGATTTTAGACAATGGTGCCAAGACAATTCAATGGGGGAAAGAACAGTCTTTTCAATAAATGGTGCCAAGACAACTGGGTATCCACCCACGTGGAAAAGAGTGAAGTTGTACCCTTACCTCACACCGTATACAAAAATGAACTCAAAATGGGTCAAAATGGGTCATAGCTTTAAGTGTACTGTGTTTCCCCGAAAATAAGACCTAGCCGGACAATCAACTCTAATGCGTCTTTTGGAGCAAAAATTAATATAAGACCCGGTATTACATAATTATATTATATTATATTATATTATATTATATTATATTATATTATATTATATTATATTATATTATATTTATTATATTATATTATACCCAGTCTTATATCAATTTTCTCTCCAAAAGACTCATTAGAGCTGATTGTTCATCTAGGTCTTATTTTCGGGGAAACACAGTAAGATATAAAGTTATGAAACTGCTGGGGAAAAAAATAGGGATAAATCTTCATGACCTTGAATTAGGCAATGATTTTTTAGATATAGACCAAAAACGCAAGTAACTAAAATAGTAATAATAAATTAGACTTCACTAAGAACTTTTATGCATCAAAGGATACCATCAAGGAAGTGAAAAGTCAACAAACAGAATGGGAGAAAATATTTGCAAATCATATATTTAATAAGGATCTAATATCCAAAATATATTTAAAAAAAATTCTTACAACTCAACAAAAAAAGACAAACACCCAATTTCAAAAATGGGCAAGGGACTTGAATAGACATTTCTCCAAAGAACACATACAAATCACCAAAAAACACATGAAAAGATGCTCAACATCATTAGATAGATTCTAAGGAGACAAACTTTACTAACAATCACACAGGGGTCTTATCTAGGAGTTTCTCCCAATATTTCTTTTGTAAATAGCTGGGGAAAATAGCACCTGAACTGATTATATCTATCAATCAATCAATCAATCAATCAATGACACTAAATAATCTGTGACGATGCAGGTCCCAACTTAAAACACGCATCCCAATAGTACAGATGCTAGGAAATCAGATGGCTGAATAAGTTCACCCTGGAGTCTGACGACTTAATGACTGCTTTTATTCCTGAAGGAAGAAGCAGGGAGACAAAACCTTCACTTAAAAGAGACTTTGTATACAAAAAAGAAGGAAGGGAAGGGAAGGAAATTAGTGTTGGAAAAAGCTATCTTCTCTAAATAAAAAAACGGTATTTAGAAAGCACATTTGGTAACCATAAGATTGCCACAGGGACATGAAAGACAGTTTGGTGCCTGACCACTGCACTGTACACCTGAGGCTGAAGCTGAATAATAGTGAATGCCAGCTATGTATGTATTTTAGTCACAGGATGTGGAGTACAGCATAGGGAATAGAGTCAGTGGAACTGTAACAGCTGTATATGATGTCAGAGGGGCAGTAGATTGGCGAAGGAGGGTTATCACTCTGTGAGGGGTATAAATCTCTAACTATTACATTGTTTTGCACACCTGAAACTAAGAAAAAAAACCCAGTATGTATGCTTTAAGTCAAAGCCCTCTTCCCACTCCGATTCTCAAACTGAAGGGCAGTCAGTGTTAAAGGTATGGCCATCTTCAGCAAAAAAAGGCTTATGGTTCACAGTAGCTAGGTGATTTTATCAGTTTGTTTAGAACTGTACGGTAGTGAGAAAAGCACAGGAAAGACATCTGGATTATTTTTATCCAAGCTCTGTTACCAACTCACTATCCTGGGCAAGTTTCTTATCTCCTGCAGGGCCTCAGATTCTCTGACTATAATATGGTAGTTCAACCAGATGTCTAAAGCTACTTCTTCTGAGAAGAGTACTCTATACTGCTCCGAGGAGTTGGCCTTATTTTCCTAGGTTACAAAAAACCAGTTTTCCCAAACTGTTCTATGAAATTCATTGGGTGTTCTGTGGCAGGGCTTCTATAGTGACATGATTTTAGGAAACGTTGGGGTAAAACCCATCCTGCACTGAAAGGTCAGAGATGATGAATAAGTCATATTGCTCTTCCTTACATGGGATTCTTTAAAATACAGTGCATTATTCCAGAAGCCCCCACGTGAGTCATCTCAGATGGGAATGACCTCCCTGGATGACCATTAGCAACTAAGCTAAGCAGAGAATTACATTACCAGCCTGATTACAGTGACATCATTACACAGACAAGCTCTCTGATGAGATAAGTATCCGCTAATCTATTTTTTGACCAGATAGTCAATAAGGGCCAAAGCAAATGTCATTAAATTGTAACAACACCCATCACTCAAAACTACAGATTAAAAGTTACTCAAGCAGGAAGGAAAATATTAACATTAGATAGTCCCAGGGTAATAGATTTTCAATTCCAAAGATAAATTTGTCTTGGAAGCTGTTGTTGGTATCTATCTGGGTACCAGGCGGAAATGATTAGTCCCTTTGATGCCTAACTTCGTATTTTTTCCTTTAGTTGCAATACTTCTGCTGGGTAGCTGGAATCAAAATAAGGCATATGGTTGTGTGAAATAGTATGTTTGAATAGTTGAATAGTATATGAAACAGTATGTGAAATAGTATATGACATTGGAATGTAAAAGACTATCTAATCCAACTTGTCTTCACCCCTAAAACACACACACACACACACACACACACACACACACACACACATGCACACCTCCAGCTAATAGTAAGATTGTAAATCTCATACATAACTTCTAACACACTAATTTTCAGTCACTGATGATACAAACACCAGTTATTTACTAAGTGTTATGATGTGCTAGGCATTAACTTGTCCTCAACACTCTTAGGATCTAAATGAGATAAAACATATAGAAATGTGGTAGGCAGAATTCTAAGATTTCTCACCCTAATCTCAGGATTGTTGAATATGTCTTTTATTCCCATGAATAGGTTATTATATGGCACAGTTGACTTTAATATATAATAATAGAAGACTATCCAGGTGGACCTAATCTAATCACACAAGCCCTTTAAAAGCAAAGAGGTTTCTCCAGCTGGTAGCAGAAAAGGAAGTCAGAGTTTTGAAGCACAAGAAAGAAGCGCCCTGCCTTTCCTGGGTTGAAGGCCACCTCTAGGAGCTGGCCCCTGGCTGACAGTTACCAAGCAAACGGGAATCTGAGTTCTACAACCATAAAAAACTGAATTCTGTCAACAAGAATACAATTGGAAGCAGATTTTCCCCTTGCATCTCCAGACAAGAACTCAGTCCAGCCGACACCTTGATTTGGACCTTATGATACTCTAAGAACCCAGCCACACTATGTCAGACTAATGACCTACACAACTGTGAGCTAATCAATGGGTATTGCTATGCAGCAAGAGAACACTAATACCACAAACCATTTCCAGAGGAATTGTATGAGTTCATAGTTCTACTAAGATGGCAAGGTGGGGGTCTGGGATGACACTTCAAGCCAGGTTAGAAAAATTTTCCCTATAGTACAATAGAGTTCATATGTTCTCCAGAAATTTTGAGAAAAATTTTCAAATGAAGCTATGTGAATTCTGCAGTGAAAGGTCTTTGAGAATATTATGGATTGTTTTACTGGAAGCTTCTAATGCTTTCCTTTGTAAAGCACCAGATGTGCGCTAGGGCAAGGCTGTTTTCTAATTAAGTCAAGGTTTCTTTCCTCTCCTGGGGTGCTACCAGAACAAAAACCCCTAGAAGGCATATATCTTCCCTTTTCCCTCTTTCCCTTCTATTCTGTCATTCAAACATTTGTTAAATGTCCATTTGTGCCAAACATTGTGCATAGATTAAATAGTTTAGTGCCTCAGAGGAGTTGGAGGTTACTTCTGGCTATGAGCGGGTGAGGTATATTTGCAAAGGCCAAAAATTACTTTACCAGGCTTTTGGATATGCAAAGAGGTGTAAGTTTAGGGGTCAACAATGCTGAAGAAAGGGTTCCACCCCAGGATTCCAAAATCTCTATTCTTCTCACTCCAGTGACGAGATCCAAAGCCCTTGTCTAACACTGCCGCTGCTACATGAGTTGGCATTCTCCTGATTTAAACTTTATGAACAGATGAAATCAGATTGCTCATACAATTCAATTATGTTATCAAAGACACAAGCAGTTCCCTCTCAATTCACAACAGTGTCTGCAAATTTTAAAAATGGATGAGTTTCACATGGATAATCAAGGCTCCAGAAACTGATTACATGCGTTGCACTCACTTAGTGCCAATAATGCTGAAAATCAAAAAAATTTAAAAGAAGAATCTTTTAAAGTCCATCTTATCTGCAGCACACTTACCTACATCACCACCATCTCTTCCTTCTTAGTTATTTTAAGTTTTGTTATTTGGTTTTGGAAAATGTTTCACATGCTTAAAAAGGATGTGTATTCTCTAGTTGTTGGGTGCAGGATCTCTATATGTGCCATTAGATCATGCATATTAATTATGTTGTTCACATGTTTTATATCTTTACCGCTTTTTTGATGCTTGAACTTCTAATAATGAAGATGTATTGAAATCTCCTGACAAATATACTGCATTTGTAAATGTCTCCGAGATTCTTCAATTTTGCTTTATATATTTTGAGGCTATTTTAGAATAATTACATCTTCTGAGTTGAAACTTTTGCCTTAAAATATATTTTGTTTGGGGCTGGCCCGGTGGCTCAGGCGGTAAGAGCTCCATGCTCCTAACTCCGAAGGCGGCCGTTTCGATTCCCACATGGGCCAGTGGGCTCTCAACCACAAGGTTGCCAGTTCAACTCCTCTGAGTCCCGCAAGGGATGGTGGGCTCTGCCCCCTGCAACTAGCAACGGCAACTGGACCTGGAGCTGAGCTGCGCCTTCCACAACTAAGACTGAAAAGACAACAACTTGACTTGGAAAAAAGTCCTGGAAGTACACACTGTTCCCCAATAAAATATTTAAAAAAAAAAAAAACTATATATATATATATATATATATATATATATATATATAAAACTATATATATATATATATATATATAGTTTGATATTAATATGGCTACTCTAGCATTCTTTTTTTCTTTCTAAACAGCTTTGTTGAGGTATTATTGCTACCCTAGTATTCTGATGTTTAGTGTTTGCCTGGTGTGTGTGTGTGTGTATATATATATATTTTTTTTTGGGGGGGGGGATATTTTTACATTCATGACCTTATGTTTTGGGTGTGTTTCTTGTAAAAAGCATATAGTTCAATTATTTTTAAATCCTACTTGATAACCTATCTCTCTTTTAACTGGCAAATTTTGGCCACTCACATTTATTGGGATTACTGTTATGTTTCAACTTAACTGTGCTTTTCCTTTGCCCTATACATCTTTTTTTACTCATTTCCTGCCCCGTTCTTTTTTAATTTGTTAATTTTCTGATGCTATATAATGTTATTTGTTTTTCCTTTCAGTGGTTATTCTTGAAATTATATTGTTGACTTTAACTATGTTTGAAGTTAATTGGTATCATAATCCCCATACCAAACAATTTAGGGAACTTGGAAGAATACATCTCAATCTTTAATATACATATGAATTACCTGGGGAATGCGTTAAAATGCAGATTCCAATTCAGTAAGTGTGAGTTGAGCCTGGTATTCTACATTTTTAATCTCCCAAATAACGCCATGCTATTGAGAAGCAAGGCCTTAGAATTAGTTAGTAGACATTTGGGTTTGTTCCACTTTTCGGCTAATATGAATAAATGCTGCTATGAGCATTTTTCATGTTCAATTTTTTTGTGTGGCTATATATATATATATATATATATACACACACACACACACAAAATTGTGGATAACTTCTAAGAATGGAATATATATATATATTCAGTTCTCCTGGGTTTATACTGAAGAATGGAATTTCTGGGTCACATTGTAATTCTGTTTAATCTGCTGAAGAACTGATAGACTTTTAAAAAGTGGCTGCAACATTTTACAATCCCAGCAGCAGTGTGTGAGGGTTCCCATTTCTCCACTTCCTCATCAGCACTTGTTATGGTCCACCTTTTTGATTACAACAATCCTACGTGGTGTAATGATAGCTCACTGTGGTTTTGATTTACATTTCCCTGGTGGTAAATAAGATTGAGCATCTTTTCATCTGTTTGCTGGCCATTTGTATATGTTCTTTAGAGAAATGTCTATTCAAATCCTTTGACTATTTTTTCATTGGGTCTTTTCATTTTTGAGTTATAAGAGTTCTTTATATATTCTGTTTATTAGACCCTTATCAGATAAATAACTTGAAAAAATTTTCCCCCAGTCTGTCGGTTGTCTTTTTACTTCATTGATAATGTCTTGGAAAGCCCAAACATTTTTAATCTTGATGAAATGCCTCAATTTTTTTTTCTTTTATTGCTTGTGCTTTTGGTGTCTATCTAGGAAATTATTATATAATCCAAGGTCACAAAGATTAACACATATAGTTTCTTCTAAGAATCTTATCGTTTCAGCTCTTATACTTAAGCCTATGATCCATTCTGAGTTAGTGTTTAATATAGTGTGAGGTAGAGATCCAATCTAATTTTTTTTGCATATGGATATTCAGTTGCTCCATAACCATTTATTGAAAAGACTCTTCTTTCCCCATTTAATTATCTTGGCACCCTTGTTGAAAGTAAATTGACCATAGAAGTATGGGTTTATTTCTGGACAATCAATTCTATTTCATTGATCTATATGTCTATCCTGTTCTCTCATTTACTTGTTTTTTTGTTTCCCCATTTCGGCTGCCTCTATGTGTTTGTTTCTATGTATTAGGTAGATCTGCTGTATCTCCCAGGCTTGGCAAGGTGGTCTTATGTAGTAGTTGTCCTGTGGGGTCCCATGGCGCACTCTCCCTGATCACCTGAGCCAGATGCTCCTAGTGTGTCCCTTGTGTGGGTTGTGTGTGCCCTCCTGTTGTAATTAAGCCTTGATTGCTGTTGGTACATCATAGGTGAGACTGACCCTCAGGCTCACTAGCTGTGAAGACTGGCAATGACCACAGCATATGAGCTGTTGTGCAGGGGCTGACCCCACAGAGCAAGATTCACCCCAGTGGGCTCTGGTGCCTGCAAAGACCATACTTTGGGTGTGCCACTTGTAGGGTTTATTGGATGGTGTTCTGTTGTGGTTTGAAGTTGAGAATAATGCCATCTTAACAATGTCTCCTAATCCATAAACATGCAACGTATTTCTATTTATTTAGCTCTTCTTTTATTTCTTTCAACAATGTTTTATAGTTTTCAGCGTATAAGTCTTGCACTTTAATTAAATTTATTCCTAAGTATTTTATGCCTTTTGATGCTATTATAAATGGAACTGTTCTCTAAATTTCATTTTCAGATTATTCATTGTTAGTGAGTGAAATACAACTTAATTTTTCCTTTCCAACCTGGATGCCTTTATTTCTTTTATAGCCTAATTGTCCTGGCTAGACTCTCCATTAAAAAGCTGAATAAAATGGTGAGAGTGGCCATCCTTATCATGAGAGGGAAAAATTAAGTACAGAGTAAGAGCCTTATGACAAATCAAAAGACCTGGCTTCAAGACCTCGCTCTTTTCTTGTGTTAGAAGTGATCCCAAATAAGTCTCCTTCCCAGTCTAGTCCCTTTCCCTCATTTTAAAGTGAGGATGATATCACTTAAGTTATGGGGATCAAAACAGACCTTGAATATGAAGTTTTTTGAAAAGAATAACGTGCTTCCTCAACAAGAAGAAAGAAGCAAAGAACATTTATTATGTGCCAAATGCTATGCTCGGTATTTATACATATATCATCTTACTTAATTTTCATAACAACCCTAAATGAGTATAAGGATCATTTCTGATAAAGCTATGGAAGTTCAGAGAAGTTAGATATCTTGCCAAGGCCTCATAATTCATAAATAGAACTCGAGTTATTTTGTTTTGGGTTTTTGCATAGAGATAGAAGGACAGATGGATGGATGGATGGATGGATGGATGGATGGATGGATGGATGGATGGACAGACAGATAAATTTTTTTCAGTCCAGAACCCATCCTTTTCCTGTTATAGCACAACGCCTCTAAAAAATAATGTAACAATCATACCTCCTTTCCACACCCCCACAGCTGAAATAATCAAATTTGCCCATAAGTGTCATAGGTAAGAATTTGGGAAACATTAACTTTAAGAGGTCTCACTCGGTATAAACCGTCAAAATACTTCTGAGAGAACATTAGGGCAAAGTTGTCATCTTCTCCTAGCCCCACGCTCCTTAAATTGGAGTAATGTGTCAAAAAGAACGTATCTCAACAGAATATACATAGAGATTCTTCCTGCAGTAGAAATTTTACACAATGATTTTTTGGGGGAGAAAAGGTAGGTATTTCTAAAAATCCTACTTTTTCTGAGTATCCACTTGTAATAAATTCAGTATAAAAATATAAACTTAAATGAAAGTCCTCTTCAAAGTCGCCTCTGAAAATAAACTACTATAACAATTTAATGTTTATTATTATTCCAGACTTAACCCTTCCATCTAACAAGATTATGAGAGGAAGAGAGAGGAAATAAACTTTTAATTATCTTTTCCCTAAAAATAATTAAAAACACCATGTTGACATTAAAACAAACAAAAATATATCATGTAATAGAATTTTTTAAATATACATGAATTTGTCTTAATATAACATTTTAAATATACCTATCACTCAACTTGAAGTAAACTGTCTAGTGCTAGGCCGTTCCCCTCTTCCACAAGAGGGGTTCATCTTCCTCTGTCATTTGGGATCTGTGAAGGAAAAGTTAGAAAAGCACTACCTGGCTAGTCTATCAGTGACACAATCAGATAAAATACCATTACTTCAATTTGGCGAAGATACAACAGGAAGTAAAGCTTCATTATCAGACTCTTGGAAGGAACGTCCTGCTGTTCTTGTTGCCACCCTAGTCTTTCACCATGAGGAGAAAATGGAAGCAAGCAACCTACCAGATACGGAGTTCAAAACACTGGTTATAAGGATGCTCAAGGAACTTAGTGAGAACTTCAACAAAGAAATAGTAATTATAAAACAGACATAAAACACATACATTCCTGGGCTATATCCCAGTTGGATCATGATGTGTAATCCTTTTTATATGGTGCTGAATTCAATTTCTATTATTTTGTTAAGGGTGTTCACAGGGGATATTGATCTGTAGGTTTCTTTAATTGTACCTTTTTTTGGTCTCAGCATAATACTGACCTCAAAAAATGAGATTTAAAATGTTACCTCGCCTTCCATTTTTTGGAAGAATCACGTTCTTCAAATGTCTGCTAGAAATCACTAGTGAAGCCATCTGGTCCTGAGCTTTTTTTTGGTGGGATTTTTGAAAATCAATTGACCATAGATGTATGGGTTTATTTCAGGACAAGCAATTCTATTTCATTGATCTCTATGTCTATCCTATGCCAGTAACACATTGTTTTAATTACAGTAATAACGCTCTGAGACTCAACATTGAGCTTTTTACTAGAAAGCTCAATGTTCCTTTTGATATGCCACAAATCACACCCATATAGGATGGCAAACTTCATCAATAAATATGTGTATTATGACTGATCCACCAACCAGCTGTTCCCCTCTCTCCTTCTCCTTGGGCCTCCCTATTCCCTGAGATGCAACAATATTGAATTTAAGTCAGTTAATAACCCTACAATCGCCCTCACATAAATGTCTAACCACTACGCTGTACACCTGAAATTAATATAAAATAATATTGAATGTCAACTGTAATTGAAAAATTTAAAAGGGGATGAAAAAGGTGAAGGAATAAGAGGTTCAAATTTCCAGGTATAAAACAAATATGTCATGGGGATGTAACGTACAGCACAGGGAACACGTGCAATAATATTGTGATAGTGTATGGTGTCAGATGGTTGCGGGGCTTCTTTAGGTATATAAATATTGAATAACTATGGTGTTCACCTGAAACTAATATATTTCATGTTAGCTATATTTTAATAAACATCGTTTAAAAAGTAATAACTGTACAATGGCCTCTAAGTGTTCAAGTGAAAGGAAGAGTCACACATCTCTCACTTAAATCAAAAGCTGGAAATTATTAAACTTAGTGAGGAAAGCATGTCGAAAGCCAAGATAGGCCAAAAGCTAGGCCTCTTGTGCCAAACAGTCAAGTTGTAAATACAAAGGAAAAGTTCTTGAAGGAAATTAAAAGCGCTGCTTCGCTGAACACATGAATGATAAGAAACTGAAACAGCTTTATTGCTGTTGAAGAGAAAGTTTTAGTGGTCTGGATAGAAGATCTAACCAGCCACATTACCTTAAGACAAAGCCAAAATCCAGAGCAAGGCCCTAACTCCCTCCAATTCTATGAAGGCTGAGAGAGGTGAGGAAGCTGCAGAAGAAAAGTCTGAGCCTAGCAGAGATTGGTTCATGAGCTTTAAGGAAAGAAGCTGTCTCTATAACATAAAAGTGCAAGGTGAAGCAGCCAGTGCTGATGTAGAAGCTGCAGCAGGTTATCCAGAAGATTAGCTAAGATAATTAATGAAGGTGGTTACACTAAACAACAGATTCAATGTTAATGAAACAGCCTTATTTTGGAAGATGCCGTCTAGAACTTTCACAGCTAGAGAGGAGAAGTCAATGCCTGGCTTCAAAGCTTCAAAGGACAGGCTGACTCTCTTGTTAGGGACTAAAGCAACTGGTGACGTTAAGTTGAAGCCAGTGCTCATGTACCACTCCAATAATCCCAGGGCCCTTAAGAATTATGCTGAATCTACCTATGCTCTATAAATGGAAGAACAGAGCCTGGATGGCAGCACGTCTGTTTACAACATAGTTTCCTGAATATTTTAGGCCCACTGGTGAGACCTACTGCTCAGAAAAAAAGATTCCTTTCAAAATATTACTGGTCACTGACAATGCACCTGGTCACCCAAGAGCTCTGATGGAGATGTACAGTGAGATTAATATTTTCATGCTGGCCAACACAACATCCATTCTGCAGCCCAGGAGTTAGGAGTAATTTCTACTTTCATGTCTTATTATTTAGAAAATGCATTTCACGTACACCTGAAACTGATAAAAAAAAAATTTTTAAAGGAAAAAATAAATACATTTCACAAGACTATAGCTGTCACAGATGATACCTCTGATGGATGTGAGCAAAGTAAATTAAACACCTTCTGGAAAGGATTCACCATTCTAGATGCCATTAAGAACATTAGTGATTCATGGGAAGTGGTCAAAATAGTGATGTTAGCAGGAGTCTGGAAGAAGTTGATTCCAACCCTCATGGATAACTTTGAGGGGGTTCAAGACTTCAGTAGAAGAAGTAACTGCGGATGTGGTGGAAATAGCACAAGAACTAGAATTAGAAGTGGGGCCTGAAGACGTGACTGAATTGCTGCAATCTCATGATAAAACTTTAATAGGTGAGGAGTTGCTTCTTACGGATGAACAAAGAAACTGGTCTCGAGATGGAATCTACTCCTGGTGAAGATGCTGTGCAGAAAGTTGAAATGAAAACAAAGGATTTAGAATATTAATAGACTTAGTTGATAAAGCAGCAGCAGTGTTTTTGAGAAGATTGACTCCAATTTTGCATGACGTTCTACTGTGGGTAAAATGCTACCAAACTTCATTGAAAGCTACAGAGACATCGTTTTTGAAAAAGGAAGTGTCAATTGATGTGGCAATCAGTCTTATTTTAAGAAACTGCCACAGCCACCCCAACCTTCAGCAACCACCACCCTGAACAGTCAGCAGTCATCAACATCAAGGCAAGACCTTCCACCACCAAAAAGGTTATGACTCACTGAGGGCTCAGATGAGAGTTAGCATCTTTTAGCAATAAGGTGTTTCCAAATTAAGGTACATACATTGCTTTTTTTAAGACATAATGTTATTGCACACTTAATAGACTACAATACAGTATAAACATAACTTTCATAGGCACTGGGAAACCACAAAATTCATGTAACTTGCTTCCTTGCGGTATTCACTCTGTTGCAATGGTCTGGAACTGAACCTACAGTATCCCCGAGGTGTGTCTGTATGTGATGCTTCCATGAAACCTCGAGTATGTATTGTTTTATTTACATGGTCTACCCCAAACCTGGCAAGTCCTGCCGGGCTATTCAGAGACAAGCTAGAGTTTCCTTAGGGTCCTTTATAGATAACAACACATTTGCAGGAAAACAGCTGATGCTTTCTGAAGGCCACAGCCAGAGACTTCCTCTTTTCATCAGCTTTGGGTATAGATCGCTTAAGGAGCTGTTGATTTTATAACTCATAAGGACCAAGGGGCCCACCAAAAAAAAAAGAAGAAAAGAGTCCTAAATTTAATTTGCTAGTCTCAAAGATATGTGTCCTCTGGAGGCCAAATCAGACGTCTAGGCAGAAATTTTCTTTAAATGCTTTTAGTCTATTTCCTGCTAATTATAGCCTATAGTGCTTTCAGGGCTACCTACTGCTTATTAAATTCTCTAATCTAACTATCTCACATTATAGATAATAAAACTAGGCACCAGAAGTGACTGGCAAGAATGACAGTGCTTGTCAGGAGCAAAGGTAAGACTAAAACCCAGGACCCCTGAATCCAGCCCCGGATTTCCCCCCTTGTACTCCACTAACCTTCTAGGACGACTTGTCTACCCTTCTGCACCCTCTACCACACCCCAACTATTTTCCCATGTCTCCCCCTAGACACTTAATGCCCTTAGGCTTCCTAGAGGCTGCTACAACACCGTTCACCCAGATTGCTATGAAATTTATTATTTCTTCTAGATTCTCATCTGATTCTCTGTCCAGGAGGAGAGAACCTGATTAACTAATGTGCATATGGAATTTATAGGTTACAATTTCCAGAGGCACCTGTAAAGTATAAGAGGATACCAATAAACAAAAAAATAAAACTCTCTAATAATTTTGAAGGGCTCCTCAGAGAAAAAAAAAAATGGAGCAGTGAATGACACCAGAGATATAATTAGGAAAATTAGAAATGGTTAGATATTACAGGGAAGCAGCTTTCACCTCAACATTATGAATAATATTCAAAGTGATCCAATGGATTGTCTAAAGAGGCAAAAATAAACTCTTGGTTAATGAGTAGTTTTAATTAAAACTTGGATGACTACCTAACAGGGGTGCTGTAAACAGGATTTCTGAATTATGTGACTGGGGAGAAACATGTCTGGACAAAGAGCTGTCCCAGTATTCTCCTCTCCCCGACTCGAACCCATGGAAAACATTACATGGCCTCTAAGGATTTCTTGCTCCCTAGCTTTGGTCATTTTCTACTTGGTAGATTATTGCCAGCATATGTGGGTAAAATTTAGATATTGTGGTCATTCTTCTAGGTATATGGAGGGGTTAGGTTTTCCTCAACCCCAATGGGCTCCTGCTTCCAGACAGACTAAAACTAGCAGATGGTTGGGCTGTGCGCCACCCTCCGCAGAGAGCACCAGGTGGAATACACCGTGAAGGGCCATCTTCAGTGGGAGCAGCCCACACATAGGCTTTTTATGCTCAGAGAGACTCACTACAGTCCACAGAGACAGAAGTTATAGAGATACAGGGGTTTCAGGAACATTCAAGTACTTCTAGTATTTTCTGAGTGTTTTCCTAAACCTGAAGACTTTCTAAGTCTAAGGCAGATTTGTGGAAGGAAAAAACAAATATTTCTATCATCCTTAGTTCTCCCTTTGAGTTTTCCTATTCCTCATTGCCCCAGTTCTACCAACCTAGGGTAAGAAGCTAAACTGAAACTTTAGTCTGTGAGATTTGTTAGCACGAGCACCAAAGCAGTGAGACTCTTAGTCACAGGCATTCTATGTGAAAAGTGAAGTAGATCCGTCTAAATGACATTAATTAAGAACAACAGAAATGGTTATACATTATAGGTAAGTAGATTTTTTTTACCTCAATATCATCAAGAACTTTTTAACAATCAAAGTAATCCAACAGACTTTCTCAAGGAGCAGAGACGGAAGAGCTAGGCAGAAACTTTAAGATCAAAAAGTTCAACTCCTTTAGAAACAGATAAGAAAAATTAAGGCAACAAGTCAAGTATAACAGCTCCAAGTCAAAATTCAGGTCTTTTGACTTCTAATCCAGTGCCATTTTCCTGTGTAATAAAAAACTAACACATGGGGGAAAAGAAACTACAAAGTAACATATATCAGGGTACTATAAAAGTCCCAGAGTTGGAGAGTAGCAATAGATATATCTCCTCTAAAACTTCTCAGACAGGTTTTATACAATTTATTTGTAAATACCTTTTGGTAACAAGGTAATCTTTACTTCCTAACTTAGCCTATTTTACCTTCTGACAGCACCTTAGAAAGATCTTACTAATACCATACTTTGCAGAAAAGAGTTAACATAAGAGGCCTGAGACTGCCGTCCTTAGAAAGGCCTGCTTTGCAAGGCTGGCCCTTGGCTGGCATCTAGGAACTTGGATTCAGGAGGTACTACCATTCCCAGAACTCATAAGAATGACTCACTGTGCCTAAACCGTACAAAAATCTGGTTTATGCCCAACACCTGCTTTCCTTCTAGGGGTCTGGAATTACAGTATGTGCTAAGGAAGCAGAGGGTGCCTATGTAATCAATCCCCATCAAATACTTTGGGCACTGAGTCTCTAATGAGCTTACTTGGTAGACATTTCGCACTTGTTATCATAACTTGCTGCTGGAGGAACTGAGTACATCCTGTGTGACTCCACTGGAGGATTCTTGGAAGTTTGCATATAGTTTCCTCTGGACTTCACAACACGTATCATTTCTCTTAGTTGATTTTGCTTTGTATCCTTTCACTGTAATAAATTTTAGCTGTGAGTATGCCTATATGCTGAGTTCTGGAAATCCTCCTAGAGAAACATCAAGCATGAGGGTCATCTTGGGGACCCCTGACACATACTAAGTCACATATTCTGTCTCTCTTAGTTTCCCCCTGTGGACTTTCAGTTCTACATCTTAGAACAAATGCTAAGGTTAATGACAAATCAAAAAGCACACAAAGAAAGAACAGTGTGAGCAATAGGAAAGCTCAGTAGAGGAAATATTAATAGTACTTGAGTTGGACCTTGAAGAAAGAGTGGCATATAGTTAAGTGGGAAAAAGATTACAAATCAAAAAAGTAGGATGGGCGGTCTGGAGCTGGCCTGCTCAGCGTCTGGCCAACCACAGCTGGAAAAAAAAAAGAAAAAAAAGAAAAAGATTACAAATCAATCCATTTAGATAGTCAGGCAAATAATTTGAACACAGGAAAAAGCTGGGGATTGGTGGGAGAGGGGCATATATGGTGGCAGAAGAAATGGGTTAGATGGCTACTGAGAAAAATTTCTGAGATTCTCAAATTTCCCAGCACTGTTAGAAATCAATTCAATTACAGAACCTTTCTTAACCCAGAAATGTATAGAACACATTCTTTTGGCCTATTACAAAGGACTGATCACTATCTGAATTGCCTTCTCAAGTATTCCTTCAGAACATTTACAATTTGCATTAGTAACAAAAAAAAGAAAAAGAAAATTAAGGGAAGTAGCTAAAAGCTCAGATATCTAAAATGAACAACCTAATCATATACGCTAAACTAAGGAATGCCAAAAGAAAGCATATCATTTTTCAGCTACCTTTTTATTGTAGAATTACAAAAATTCTGGAACAACAATAGCCCATTCCCTCAGAAACCAACAGTAGATAATATTACACATCCATTTTCCTTTCAAGTAGTTCCTTTTGTGATTTGATATTATGGACATTCTTACAGCACTTTATTAGAAAAGACATTTGTATGTGCAGAAATAAAAGGCAGCTTTTCACTTGTTTATTCAATGAGCATTTATCAAGCATTTACATGCCAAGCATTGCCAGGCTAACTAACAATGCAGACAGATTAACCTTTGACTAAACTTTTTTTTTTCTGTCTAAAACTGCTCTAAGTCTAAAATCCAGATGTGATAACTCCTCTCATAAGTGAAAATACACTAATAAGTGATACTATTTACTTTCTTCATACTACTTAACAACAACAACAACAACAAAAACAACAAAAAATTATCATTCCTCTAAACTATCAGTTTTCAAATTCTTATAGTTCAACATGTTCTTTCACCACAATTAGGATGACAAATATCCTGAAAAATTCTATGCAAAGTTTGACTTACTCTTACAAGAATTTTCCTCAGAGTGATTTCATCTCAATTGAATCACTGGCATCAAACTCGATGCTTAATCTTTCCTCATACAGTAACTAGTTCTCTAGAATATATTATGGAGGACAGGCTGTGTAGTGAGATCGTGCCCTGTTTGCAATCCTGCAGTAAGTAGTAAAACTAATAAAATAAAATAAAAGTCAGAAAGGAAACTATAACTCTATTGCCAACACCTCTCTCTGTCAGATTTTATTCCATTGGTCAACAGTTGGTTCAACCTTCCTTCAACACCCCTTCCTCCCCTGTGCTACCATCTGCTTAAAACCACACAATTTCCCAGGCCACAGTTAACTTTGACCAATCTTGTTCCTCCAAATCATCTGTCACTAGACAGGCATTTGACGTTGTAATCTTAGCATCCCTGGTCTATAAGGGTGACCCCAATTTGTTTCCAGAGCAGCACAATGGGAGGTCCAAGAGCTCTGTAATAACACAGAGGTGGGTTTAAAATACATCTCTACTACTAAGGAACAAGTTACTTAACCGTCCTTAGCCTTGGCAGGAAATAATATTTACCTAATAGGATTGTTGTAAGAACTAATTAATACAGGTAAAACACTTGGCATAATGTCTGGCACCTAGTAACGACTGATTTAAAAGGTAACTACTATTAGCATTATTACCTTGAAATTATTTTTTTCTTCATTATCACTTCCCATGTTACCATAATAAAAATTTGGTACAGTCTGATAAAACAAACAAACAAAAAACCTATTACTTCTAGGTTCAAAATGTAACCCGGGAAATATATTTGAATGCCAAAAGATTGGATTTTGCCTAATATTTCCATGGCTCATGGGAAAGAGACTATTTGAAATCTGTACCGAGAAAATTCAAGAACTATGGTAACACAACTGCATGTAGTCCGGGCACTTATCACCTCCCACTGGCATCACTTCATTAGCCACTTTACAGCCTGCTTTTTCCCATCTCTAGAGGAAGGATAGCATGATAAGAAAAGCAAGAACTTTGGAGTAAGTCAGACATGTATTCTAGTTCTGGCTCTACAACTAATTAGCTATGTGACTTGAGCTTGTTACTCTATCCATTGTACCTCAATATCCTCATCTATAAATGGGAATAATAATAGTACCTACCTCACAGGATTGTTGTGAGGATTAAATGAATTAATAAATGTGCTGACGTGTTTAGAATAGTCCTTGGCAAACTTAACAACTCAAGGAATGTTGACATATTAATATTACCAGATATATGTTCTTTAAAAACAGTAACTGACTGTTTTAAAAATCTCACATGTGCCCTAGTATTGCAAATAAAAGGCATTATACATGCTTTTATTAATAAATAATTTTAAAAGCACCTATGTTTTTAAAATGAGATTTCAGAAATGGAAAGCATCTCTAAATCATTACTCAAGTACAAAGCAAAATATTACCTCAGTAAGTCTTAATGTATAGAAATTTGTTATCAGGGAAAAGAGAAAAAATATATTTTCAAATAATAACCCAGAAGATTAAATTTTTTAATTTAAAGAAAACTGGAAGGCTAAGAAAAAAGAAACTCAGGCGCATCTCCAGATAAATGTGGACTCAGGTTATTTCTCTTCTATAATGGCAGGGCATCGTTCCTTTATAAGCCTCCATCTGTGTTAGGTAGGTAAAAACCCATACAGCATATCAATTGATATCATATCAATTGTACCCAAAGTAATTTTTCTTCAACTAGAATCATGGATTTCTCATTATCTAAGCATTTAATGTAAAAGCATTTTCTTGTGATCTCAGTTCTACTTTGAAGAAGATAAAAAAGATAAAGATGTGACAACAACCTCTGTGACAGGCCTAGACTAATTTAGAGATGGAATGATGCATAGAAAGCCCCTGGACCAAAAATAAGACCAGGGTTTTCATCTGAGCTCATCAACCACATCTATAAGAACTTGGACAAGTCACTGCATCAGTCTAGACCTCAGTTTCCTCAGTTATCAAATCGAGAAAGCATTATCTAGTCTTCATATTGTTATTAGGAGAATGGAATCATTAACGACAGTATGTATTCACTAAGCTATGAAGTATTAAACAGATGTGCAATAATATAATTAAGTTAAAATTAGTAGAGCTGGGAAGGAAAGTGGCATCTTAAAGTTCTTTGCATAACAAGAAAGAAACCCACTGTAAATTACCTAACAGGAAAAGGAAAGTTTCTTCTAAGGCTACGGGATATCAAGAGAACTCAAGAGCTGGGCCTCTTGAAGAACTAGAATCAGATACTGCAGTGCAGAGTTTCTCTCTCTCATCCCTGTCTTTTCAGTGCTTCAAACTAGTGCCTCTCAGGCCCAATTTCTGGTTTCCAGGGATTAACCTGACTTGGTTCTCTTGTGCATCCTGGTCCAATCAGCTGAGTAGAAGGGACAGGGAAGAGTTCTCAGAAAAAGGACAGCATCATGAGGTGGACAGACACCTCAAATCTTTCTACTACAGGGACATTAGAAATATTTTAAATATTAAACCCAGAGGGCAAGAACTTACATACATTTTTCTTCTAGGTCACATAGTATGACCAAAGTGGGTAGGAGCTGGGGAAATGTCAGCATGTTTAAAGGCAAATTAGAAGTAATGTAATGTAATGTAAGCATTTTAAAGGTACAAATTTCTAGTTATAAACCATGGGGATGTAACATATACAGCATGGTAATTATAGTTAATAATACTGTATTGCTAAGAGAATAGATCTTAAAAGTTCTCGTCACGCAAAAAAAGTTTGTAACTATTTATGGTAATGATGTTAACTAGACTTATTGTGGCGATCATTGCACAATATATACAAATATCCAATCATTATGTGTATACCTGAAACTAATATAATGTTATATGTCAATTATACTTTAATTTTAAAACATTTTTAAAGGCAAATTACTTCCACAATTAACTTAAGCCTAATATAACTCTCTTACATCTTGAGAGTGAGAAGAGATTAACCCAAATTAAAGCTTAAGACTCTGAGTATTAACCAATTTCCAGCCTTTTCTTATCCAACTACTTGTCCTCCTTCAACACACACTAAAATTAATAAAATACCCGGTATTACATTATATTATATTATGTTATATTATACTATATTATATTATTATGTTACATAAGACCTGGTCTTACATTAAAATAACACCAGGTCTTATATTAATTTTTGCTTCAAAAGATGCATTAGAGCTGATTGCCTGGCTAGGTCTTATTTTTGGGGAAACATGGTATATTCCATACTATTGAACAGCTTATATTCCCCCAAATATATCTTGTGTTTTCATATCCTTAAACTTTTGCACATGTTGCTTCACTCCTCTTATTCATTCAACAAATATCATTTGAACACCTATGTCCCAAACATTATTCTAAGCACTCCACAAGCCCTTAATGGAGTTTACATTCTGGTAGAGAAAGAATAAACAAGTAAACAAATAATTACTGATACTGATAAGCACTATGGAGGAAATAGCTTTACCAAGCATAGATGGCATATAATTACTTACAGAGACCACAGAAAGAGAAGATAAAAAATCCAGGACCAGATGATGGTTTAACAAAGTCAGGAGAAAGTCAGGAGAGTGCATTTCCTTCTACCTACCATGTTTCCCCGAAAATAAGACCTAGCCAGACAATCAGCTCTAATGTGTCTTTTGGAGTAAAAGTTAATATAAGATCTGGTCTTATTTTACCATAAGACCCAGTATAATATAATACGATATGATACGATACGATACGATACGATACGATACGATATATGATATGATGTGATACCGGGTCTTATATTAGTTTTTGCTCCAAAAGATGCATTAGAGCTGATTGTCCAGCTAGGTCTTATTTTCGGGAAAACAGGGCAACTGGTCCCTTTTGCCCCTCCCTTCTTGATCCAGACCCTAAATATAACAGCCTGGCCCTAAATAAGACAGTGTAGTCAGAGATGTCTTATTTCTAGTCCTGTCTTATCCCCCCTGTTCCCCAACAACCACATCCCACAGTTAATCATTTCTATTAACTTTCATTTATCCTTCCAGTGTTTCTTTTTGAAAATATAAATAAATAAATATATATTCATACTTTTCCCACTGCTTAAATAAAAACATACTATACATACCATTTTGTACGTTGTTTTTTTCACTTATATCTGGGAGATAAGTCTTCATTCCTTTTTATGGTTGTATAGCAGACCATTGCATGTTTAAATCATAATAATGGACATCTGGGTTTTATTCCCAATCTCTCAGTATTAGAAATAATATGAACTTGGATATTGATGCCTAACTGAGAACAAGAAATGAAACCTTAGACCTGCATAGGCAGACATTGGAACTGAGGCTCCTGTATAAAGCCAGTACACAGAGTAATAATAATTATTATTATAAAGAGTAGGTAAATGTTGTGCTTGCCTCCTCTCATGCCCACATCCAAATTACAACTGAATTACATAACAACCATAATTGAGAACTGCCTGAAGTCTAGATGATCAGAAGTCCTACAGCTAAGGACATACAGAAATCACATCAAGACTGGGAGGAGGGGTGGAGACGCAGAACGGACTGATCTCACATCCACATGTGGTGGTTAAAAATCAGGAAGGATATCTCGGCTGTGGAGGTATCCCCTGAGGAGCGAGGGTTCCAGGCCCTACACCAGGCTCCCCAGCCCGGGATTCCAGTGCTGGGAAGAGAAGTCCCCATAACTTCCGGCTATGAAAGCCAGCGCAGACTGTGGCTGAATAAGACAGAGGGCTACTGGAGTCCCAGGTGTTTCTCTTGAAAGGCCCATACACAGACTTACTCACTCATGGACTCAGTCACTCAGAGCTCCATTGCTGGGGCAGCAGCTTGAAAGGCGCCAGGAACATACAGGGAGGAACTGAATTGTCTGGCTCCAGGATGAGGGCTGGAGGAACAGCTTTCTCCCCAACAGAAGTGCTGGCAGAAGTCATTGTTCCCATGTTGAGCCCTCCCTACAGTCAGCATGCAGACATAGGCAGGCTCCATATCTGAGTCGCCATCAACCGAGTTAACACCATTCACCCCGCCCTGGTGATTCCCTGAGACACCCCCCCCCCCAACTTGTAAGCCCACCCAAGCTGCTTCCAGTGACTTTTCTATCCAAATGGCCTGTCTTGGCTCATGCTGTGAATTTTCCCAAAATCTCTCAAAGGTTCACAATCCCCAAACAAGCAGCATCTGGCCTCAGCATGCCCCATGCCTCTTGCTAAGTAGCCCTAAGCGTGGTACTAGCAGCAGCCAGCCTTGGTTCACAGCTTAGCTTCCCCCAGGTACCTCCAAGCACAGCACAAATGGCAACCATCTGCAGATCATTTTGTAGCTCATACCAAGTGGCCCCCAGCAGGGCATAGGCTGTGGCTGAACTTGGCCTGCAACAGAGCCCTTCCCAAGAGGTCCCAGAGAGCAACACCCAACCACCTCCATAAAAAGAGGCACCCAAAGCACAGACTGGGTAGAGAACACAGCCTTGCCTAAAGCAAATCCTGCTCCATAAGTTCAGCCCCTCCACATCAGCTCCTCCACTGCTGTTAAGGCCAATCCTCACAACCAATCAGCATGAGAGTCAATCCCTCGCACTGATGTGTGAACAGCAATCAACGCTCAACTACAACAGGAGGACACACAAAAACCACACAAGGGACACATTTGGAGCACCTGGCTCAGGTGACTAGGGAGATTGTGCTGCTGGGCACCATAGGACACCTACTACATGAGGTGACTCTACTAAGACCAGGAGGCATAGTACCTCTACCTAATACATAGAAACAAACACAGGGAGGCAACCAGAATAGGGAGAAAAAAGAAACATGTACAAAATAAAAGAACAGAACAAAGCTCCAGAAAAACAACTAAACAAATTGGAGACAAGCAATCTACCAGATGCAGAGTTCAAAGCACTGGTTATAAGGATGCTCAATGATCTCAAGGAGAACTTCAATGAAGAAATAGGAAACATAAAAATGGAGACAGAAAACATCAAAAAGAACCAGTCAGAAATAAGGGATACAATAACTAAGATGAAGAATACATTAGAGGGAATCAACAGTAGATTAGATAAGCAGAGCAGTGAATCAGCAATTTGGAAGACAGCAGAAAACATCCAATCAGAACAGCAGAAAGAAAAAAATCCCCCCCCCCAAAATGAGGATAGTTTAAGGGGCCCCTGAGACAATATCATGCAAATCAACATTCACATCATAGGGGTACTAAAAGGAGAAGAGAGAGAACAAGGAATTGAAAACCAATGTGAAGAAATAATGATGGAAAACTTCTCTAACCTGGTGAAGGAAATAAACATAGAAACCCAGGAAGTGCAGAGTCCCAAACAAGATGAACCCAAAGATGCCCACATTAAGACAGATCATAAATAAAATGCCAAAGGTTCAAGCAAAGAATCTTCATAGTGAAGAGACAAGAAATATCTTATCTTGATTTTATTTCAAGTAAACAGATTTCAACTTTGACTTTCTGAATTTGCCAGTCTCTCCATGTTTTGAGGTAGCAAACTCAGTTCTCTGATAAAAAAACTTACTTATTGCTGATTTCTTACTGTCCATGAAAAGTTGTGGATTTTAATTTTGTCCAGCTATTTCTTGTGTAAGGATGGCAATGACTTCTAAGCTCTTTATATATGGAAGTTAATAAGCTGCTGCTTGCAGTTTCATCCATATAGTTTACAATTGCTCTCTTGAGGAATCACTTGGGCAACATATTACTTGAGATACACGTAACCAGGGAGGTAAATTTAGATATGCCTCAATGGTGGATAAGCTCTTCATCAAATACCAAGTCTCCCTCATCAAAATCAGCAGCAATGTGGGGCTCAAGTGCTATCATTAGATGGTTTTCCAAGATGAAAAAGTAGATGGAACCAGCATGAAACTAGAATGAGAAGGGACTCTTGGGACACCGCACGGGGTAGGATGAGAGGGATGATAATGGTGAGTGCTCCATTTAGAAGCCACTCTCAGTACTGCTGTGACACTCCAATAGAATATTTTGACTAGTTAAGGAAAAGCAAAATTATCAAATAGATCTCCAGCACCCATGCTCCTTTCTGGGTTTTTCTCTGCCCATCCTTCTCTCCCTGTTTTAGCACTGCCTTTGTATTCCCTTCCCCAATGCTTTTATTTTGCCTTATTCACTGGGTGCACTTTGATATGCTAGAGCTTAATTGTTATCAGAAGGGCTAATATTAGAATAAGTGGAAATAACAGAGGCAAATTATGTATCATTGCAAGGAATCATTTGCTTCAGGACAGAGTTTCCTGCCACTGGCATATCTAAACAGAGAGGGAACAATTACTTGTCAGGAAAAGAAGTAAATTACTGTTATCTTATACCACACACACACAAAGGTTAATGACTGAAATAACTGACACTCATTTTGGAAAAAACATTCTGAGCCTTGATTCCTTTTTTAGTCCTATACTATATACACACAGCATAATAGCATATCTTAATGTCTTTGATAATACAGCTGGGAATCATTCAGAAATCATTTACTATAATTAAAGGGATTATTCATTTGTTAGAAAGAAAAATGTATTTATGCTGTTAAGATCTCCAACTTACTTCAGAAATCTATTGTTTAAAAAATATGCAAATGGTCTATCAAATCAACTTCCAGATGGCCTACTGATGTCTACATATCATTATAGACAAGAAATTCAAACAAGTGAAGAAATAAATAGGATCAAATTGAAGAAAGGATAAGGATCAAATTCTAGGCACATGCACTTGTTAAAAAAAGGCAGATTCTGATTCAGAAGGGTTGGGATAAGTATATAGCACATCCCAAAACAAACATGCTTTTGTTTTGGGAGGGGAGCTTTTAAAGTAAACATCTAGGTGATTTTGATGTAAGTAGTCAGAGTACCACACTTTGAAAAAGTATGCTCTAAAATGATCAAAATGGAATGTTAAGTATATTTATATAATTTTTTTTAGTTTTAATACTTTTTAAATTATAGAACCAACTCAATTTATATGCTTAAGTATTTTCATTACATTTTTTCATACAATCTTCCCTGATTGTCTCATAGTATCAAAAACATGTTAAGGGAGTGGAAAAACAGAACAACAGAGAGAGTAGAAGAGATCAGTTCCCTGTAAATTAAGAGTACAAATAAAGTTATCGACAGATAAAATGCTAGGAGAAATAAATCTGAGTCAAAATTAAAACTATATTTATAAAACCAACTTTCTAAAATCAAAGTGCAAGTAATGGAAGGAAACTAGACTTCAGGTGATGAGCATGTAATACACAGATGTCAAATTATAATATTGTACACCTGAAAATTATATAATGTTATTAACCAATGTTGCCCCAATACATTTAATTTAAAAAATAAAACTAAAGCCAAAGAAATAACAGTTTGAATCTTGAACCTACAGGCATGTCTAAATCCATGTTTATACATTGTTCAGAGCTAAAATCAACACTACATAAAATGTTGAAAATAAAGTCTTTCCCTGTATTCTGTATTTCTGTATGTTTAACATTGTTCTGGTACTGCTCAACTGCTGGACTACGTTTGAAATTCATTTCAAATATTTTTGTTCATATTTGACTAGAAAAACAATTCCCATAAAACGGGAGATTTAAATATATCACCTTATTTTTATATCCGATGCTGTGTTCTTAGAACTATTATCATTTTCTGTTAGAATGTGTAAAACAACTGGCCTTTTTAAAGTAGATCAATTGGGGGAAGAGAATTTAATATACACATTTCCATAGAATATACACAAAACACATAACTTGTCAGAAGGGTGACTAACTGAAGGATAAATACCACAGACGCTGAATTTACACAGAAATTAGTGTACTACCTACGCTTCTACTGCCAGCATCACCCAATGAGGAAAGTAGGAATCTACTTTGGAACCAGATCAGGTTTGGCTTGAATATGTATGTACTCTGCTACTCATTACCACAAGCAAGTTATTTAACCAGTATGAGACTCGGTAAAACAGAGGTAGTTCATTTCCAATATTAAGAAATATCTAACACAGAGCCTAGCATAGAATAGTTTTTAAAACTTTTTAAAAATATATAAAGTTCCCTTCTTTCTCCTCTCTGCCCACTAATCCTCTTATTCATTATTTTGGACCACAGAAGACATTCTTTTCTTTAACCTTTACGTTGTAAATAAAGATACAGGATACAGAAATCCACATGAAAAAAAAAAAAAAAGAATTGCTTAATGAGTTTAATGAGTTGTATAAGGTAAACACCCATGTGTCCACCATCTAGGTTCAGAAACAGAATTTTGCCTGCCACCCAGCAGCTTCCCTGGTACCCTATCCCAACTTTAACCTCCTCCCTTCCCTCAAAAGTAACCTCCATCCTTACTTTTATAGTAATCACTTCCATATATATGCATCTAAGCATACATTCTTAGACACTATAGTATAGAGCTGCCCATTAAAAAAGAAAAACAAAACAAACACACTGTATGTGTCTTCTAAAAGCCTTTTAGTCCACAGCTTTCACCTTTCATCTGTTTCTTTTCCTTACAGTTGATCTGTTGAAGAACCTAGAGCATTTATTTGACCCACATGCAGAATTTTCCTCAAGGAAGATCACCAGCATGTTCCTTGGCCCTTTGTGTGTCCTACCAGTTGGCAGCTAGATCCACAAGCTCGATCAGACTCATGTTAGATCCCTTTATGTTCTTGTATCAGGAACTCATAATGTCTGCTTATCCCTCTTTTTGTTTTTTTGTTTTTTTAAATAAATTTTATTGAGGAACAGTGTGTTTCTCCAGGGCCCATCAGCTCCAAGTCGTCCTTCAATCTAGTTGTGGAGGGCGCAGCTCAGCTCCAAGTCCAGTCACCATTTTCAATCTTTAATTGCAGGGGGCACAGCCCAACATCCCAAGAGGGAATTGAACCGTCAACCTTGTTGTTGAGAGCTCGTGGTCTAACCAACTGAGCCCCCCCGCCCCCCCTTATCCCTCTTTTTGTGATATTAACAGCTATTGATGTCCTATATACATTAATTCCCTATATACATTAATTCACTGGGAGTTGGAAAATGGTAATACTCTAATTTTATTTTTATAAAAAAATTATTTCTATGAGCCAGGAACCAATAAATAGATAATAAAATTCAAAGAGTAATATCATTTATAATAGCATCAAAAAAACCACCAAACACCCAGAGATAAAAGCAATAAAATATGTGAAAGACTTCCACACTGAAAAAACCACAAAATGAAATTAAGAGAAGTTATAAAAACATCAAATAAATGGTGGGATACATCATATTTATGAACAAGAAGATTCACAGGTGCAAAGATGTCATTTCTCCCAAAGTTGATCCACAGTCAACACAATCACAAAACCCCAGCAGGTGTTTACTGTGTGCATGGAAATCCATACTTTTTTATGTATTTTTTTCTGTTAGTTTATTCTCTTCATTTTCTAACTTCATAAAATGGACACTTAGCTTATTATTTTTAAAGTTCTCTTATCTAATGTAGTTAAAATAGCAATTTTCCTCAAAACTCCACCTTTACTTTATCCTTCAAATATTGCTATGTAATGTGTCCATCATCATTTAGTTCTAGGTATTTTAAACTTGCGTGAATTATTTAGCAGTTTTTTTATATTTCAAAATACCTGGGGAGTTTTAAAAGTTTATCTTTTTACATCAAGTTCTAATTTCATTGTGTTGTAATCAAAGGTCACTCCTTGTATCTGTTTTTGAAATTTGTTGATATATTCTCTATGACTTGTTCATATCAATTTTTATAAATGTTCCATGTATAGTTGAGAAAAAAATGTGTATTCTTAAATTGTTAAATACAAAAATCTATATATCCAAAAGATCAAGCATCAAACTTTTAAATTTTTAAAAGATTTTTATTAAAATATAGCTAACATACAATATTATATTAGTTTCAGGTGAACACAATAGTAATTCAACATTTATGTACCTAAAGAAGTGATCAGCATGACAAGTCCAGCAACCATCTGACACCTTACTACGCTGTCACAATATTATTGACTACATTCCCTATGCTGTACATTACATCCCCATGACTTATTTGTTTTGTACCTGGAGATTTGAACCTCGATTCCCTTTCACCCCCCTTTTTAATTTTTCAATTACAGTTGACATTCAATATTATTTTATATTAATTTTAGGTGTACTTTGTAAAACCAGTTTATACTTCTTAATCCCTTCTTTTTTCACTCACCCCCCCAAACCCCCCTCCTATCTGGCAACCATCAATATGCGCTCTGTATCTATGAGTTTGTTTCTGTTTGGTTTGTTGGTTTTCATTTTGTTCTTTATATTACACATATAAATAAAATCACACTGCATCTGTCTTTATCTGTCTGATACACTCCACTCAGCACAATACCCTCCAGGTCTATCCATGCTGCAACAGATAGCAAGAACCCATTCCCTTCCATGGCCGAGCAATATTCCATTGTATATATGTACCACCTCCTCTTTATCCATTTATCCTCAATGGACACCCACGCTGCCTCCAAATCTTGGCAATGGTAAACAATGCTGCAATGAACATATGAATACACAAGCCCCCTCCAAGTAACATTTGGAGTTTCTTTGGATAAATACCCAGAAGTGGAATTACTGGGTACTTCTTTGTCTCTTAGTATACCTTTCTTTTAAAGTCTATTTTGTCTGGTATAAGTATTGCTACTCTAGACTTTTTTTTCTTTCATTTCCATTTTCACAAAGTATCTTTTTCCATCCCTTTACTTCCAGTCTGTGTGTGTCTTTTGATCTAAAGTGAGTCTCTTGTAGTGTCTTGTTTTCTTATCCATTCAGTCACCCTATATTTTGATTGGAGCATTTAATCCATTTACATTGAAAGCAAGTGTTGCTAGATATGTAGCTATTGCCATTTTATTATTTGTATTTTTCACCTTTTTTTTAATCTTAAAAAAGTCCCCCTAATATTTCTTATAATACTGGTTTGGTGTGATGAATTCCTTTAGCTTTTTCTTGTCTGGGAAGCTCTTTATCTGCCCTTGGATTCTAAACGATAGCTTTGCTAGGTTGAGTACTCTGGGTTATAGGTCCTTGTCAAATTTTTAAATACTTAATTCTGCCTTCTTGACCTATCCATATTAAACTTCTTGATAGAAATATAAGATGCTAGAAGACAGAAGCAATAATTTTCTAAATTTTGGAGAAACATTATTTTCAACCTAGAATTCTGTATCTACTGAGCTGTAAACCAAATGTATGAGTAGAATAACAACATTTTTGAACGTGCAATTTCTCAGAAGATTCATCTCTTAGGCAGCCTTTCTTGAAAAACCTCCTGGAAGACGTGCTCCTGGAGAATGAGAGAATAAAGTAAAGCCAAAAGGAAAAAGTAGAATCCATGGAACAGTAGCTACTCCCCAGGAGGGGGGGGGGGGGGGAAGCCCCAGGATTCAATAGGCCTAAATAGGAAACAGTACAGACTGACACAGAATAGGGGTTTCTGGGAGGGAGCTCTCCAGACAGGTAATGGGAGAGGGAAGAATTGGTAGATTTTTCAGAGATTGTTAGTAACTGACTGTATTAGACGCATCCCTTGCTCCTTGACAAAATCGCTTAGCTTTACTCGCTCTATCTTCAGCTGCCACCATAGTGATCTATGTGGGCTCAAACAGTTCCACCTCCTGCTATACACCCTGAGTCTCTGGCTCCTCCACAACTTTTGGCTTCAAATGAAGTGTCACACTATAGAAGGTAGGATCATGCTCCCTGCCCCCAAATTGCCAGACACATCTGATAATGCAACCAGGAAGAGTGGGGATGGGGCTTATTCTTCATGGGGCAGATTTTAACCAATGGGAGACAGAGAAAACCCTGGAGGTCAACAGATAAAATCCCTTTCCTTTTTTCAGATAGACTGTTATAACAATTTTCAGTATAGTCCATATGAAAATGTCCTGAGTCGGTTCGGTACGTAGGTGAACTTGCCAAATGACCAATGGTTATCTCTTCAAGGCGTGTTGAGAAGCAGTGGCCAGTGCCGTAACGCACCACCTTGCATTTGCTTCGCATTCTCCCGCCTCACTTCCCCTCTACCCTCATTCTTGCTGTTCTGGGATTTCGCCTCCAATAAAGGATTCACATTTAATGATTGCTCACATTTGTTGTCTAAGGAACATGGACCAAGTTACAGGTATACGATGGATTCCAACGAAACATTATAAAAATTTTTAATTTCGGTTGGTAAAAATTATTCAAGGAAAAACATGAGAATACTATTAACTCCAGAGAAGAAAAGTTGTGTGAGGTAAGCATTGTAATCATAGTACATTATGTCATGCAGCTCTGCAGAAACAATATTTACATAATTATAATCATGTAAACAGTGATCACTGATATAAGTACAAATTGTGGAATTTGATGGACGGAGACTAGAGGAGGAGTGTGAGAACTAAGTTTTCTTCTGCCAGGTAACGAAAAGAAAGGATCACTCAATCAGTATCCTATTCTCAGCGCTAGAGTAATTCAATGTGTGATTTTGTATAAGTTGTCTGATTTACGTCTGTCTCAGTCTCTTCATTTGTCAAGTGGGAATAATACCTGCCATGCCTTTTGCAGCAGAGTTGTTGTAAAGGCCAAATGAAACGATGTGTGTGGAAATATATTGAAAAATAGAAAGGTCAGCTTTCAGAAGAGGCATGGGAACCAGCAGCAAGATCAAAGCAGCATTTTGGGGTCAAAGAAAGAGAAGTGGAATATGAGTCCCAATCCCTTAACCTACCACTTCTTTGATTCTTTGAAGGCTAAAGCTAAGAATTTCAAGAATGTTATGATCCTTTGGCATTGAAAAACAATTCTCTTTTCCCTAGGAAGGAGGAAGAAGACCCAACCAGGCCTGGCTCCTCTGAGTAACCTTGATTTTAAAAAAAACCTCCTGTTTTCCCATCTCTGTTCTCTCTTCTCACCAATCTCTCTATCTAGCTTAATATTCCTAACCTAACTCTTTATCACTCTGTTATTCACAGATCAGGGACCTATAATGGCTCCAGAGCCCTCAATTTAAATTCTATCTCCTCTTTATAAGTTTGTGTTTGTTTCTCTAATCCATTCAGATTTTTATTTTTCTCGCACTCTTGCAACAGTCAATTTTTTTTCTTGGACATATAACCAACAATTACTTTTAGCATTTGATTAAATTCTACTCCATCTTTACAAATCTTGACTCCCTCAGACAGTGCATGAATTCTGAAGAACAGCAAACATGTCTTTTACTTCTCCTAAGTGCTAAGCACAGTTCTAATCAGGTGACAGGTATTAAAGAAAAAAAGAAATGGAACAGAAGTTACTTAACCTCTTTAAACTTCTAGTTTCTCTTCCGTAAAATGTGGATAACACCTTACAGAGATACTGTGAGGCTTTTAAAAGTCACATATATATATATGTCACATATATAATATATTACATATGTGTATATATATATCACATATTATATATATATATATATATATATATATATATATATCATGTAGCTAGCACTTTAATAAATGTTTGCTGAATCTAAATGCTAAAATGAGAACAATATCCATCTCATATGATGGTGTGAGGATTAAATAAGGATGTGTCAACATACTTTAAAACCAAAAACACTTGTCAAAAGCAAAGAATTATCATCATTAAAAAGCACCACATAAACAAACAGAATAGAAGAGGAAACCACCGGGGAGCCAACTCAGAAGCAGTAGCCTACCTGGGAAATACCAGTATATAGTGATTTATTAAGATATCTGGCCTCTGAAAAGCTTCTTTCTTGGGGAAGCTGAATGAATATCTGAGACTTTTGCCTGAAGCGGTGAGAGCCGAATGCCTCCGGCACACACAAGCCTTAAAGCAGATGCTGTTGTAGCGTGTGCTGGAAATGACATCCTTTGCAATGGACCCATTTAAGAAATATGCCCTTTGGTCCAGAGAAGATCTCTGGTGAGCCACTTCCAAGGGAGGTGATGCAGTAACAGTCGGAGTGTTTGGTTTCAGAGCCCAAGATCCACTTACTGTTGGACAGCAGCTCAGAACTAAAAGTGTTCCATAAAACAAAGGCGGTAGACCACAGGATCTCTAAGACCTTTCAGTTCTGACATTGGGGGATTCATTTGTACTAAGAAAACTTATTGGGGCAGTAGCAATTTAAGGAACAGACCACCACCACCCAAAACTAGACCAGTAGTAGCTCTAGAGGAGAAATGATCAGTCCCTGTGCCTCTGTCAGAGGTGCAGACCCACGTAGCAACTCATCTCTCCGCACAACACCCTCTGCTTGTGTCCCTATAATAAAGAATGCTCTCCACTGGACACCACCAAGAGTACCTGGAGAAACGGAGACTATTGATCCCCTTGCCACAGTCCTATGCGGTCATCTTAAATTCCTGTTAATCCAGAAAGCTTTCATTTTTTGCTAAAAATATTGTGTAAAATTTATTACTTCTTTTATCTGAACTGCTTTCATTGAGAGGACACTTAAACAATCAAAGACAGGTAGGTCCATCAACACACACAAAGCATTAGCCTGAGAGTCAAAAGACTTTAATTCTTAGGTCTTTCTAATGACTTGCCGTCCTCCCTTTCACAAGGCACTTACCCTTTTGCTATTCTCCTTCTGGGTCTCTGTTTTCTCTGTTTTTAAAATGAAGAAGTTAGATGAGATGATCCCAAAGACTTTTCCAAGTCTACAAACCTATGAAATCATTCCAAACTGAAGCCATCACGGTCAAGGAACTTGCACTAAATGAAGAGAGTAATTTAAGGGTCTGTTAACATTCAAAGATTCTTGAAGAGATTTATAACCATTAACAGCCAAAGAAGACTTGCTAAGATTGGTTGGTGGTCTGCAGGTCTAACGCCTGCTTGGAGCTCTCCAGGGTACTGATTCCGTCTCTGCCTGGCATATGCCTTTCCACTCTGGTGTAAACTTGTTTCCAAATCTATCAACCACCCTTGCAGAGATGTGGCACAAATATATGCATTGCCCAGTGGATATACGAGTGAACAAAAGAGAAGAATGTCATAACAGAAAACATCACAGGACTGCATAACAAAATGATTCAAACCATGGTTTCCATTCAACACATATTGGCTACTGCATAGCTCGTACTGTACCATTTCCTATACAACCCCCAGGCCATTTGTAGCACTCTGGCAATCAGACTAAAACCTAGCTACCTAGGTCTCTCAACCTTCAATCTAATGTTCTTTCCACAATTCCTCTCTGCTTCTCTTTTGAGCCCCAATGTTAAATTTCCCAAAGTTACACTAAACCAGTAAGAAGTCAGACTGTCTTACTTACCATACACCTAGCACAATGGCCTGACATACCCTAAGTGTTCAGTAAATGTTTGTTGAAGGAATGATAAATATGGGACCATGAGAATTTTTAAACTTCAAGTACCTCCAGTTTCATCATGTCTCATCTACAAATTCGTAAGACCCTGCTAATCCCATCTTACACTGAACTCAAAAGACTGACACACAAGCTTCCGGGGCTTAGGTGTCGTGTGATTGCAAAATTAATAAACCAGCTCACACAATGACTAAAAGTAGACACTACTGTGCTGACTGCTGCAATTCCAGTAAGTGATTATGAACAGGGGTATAAAATGGGACAAATTTGGATTTGAACCCCAGCGATCACTTACTAGCTGCATGACATGGGCATATTACTTACCTTTCCTAAGCCTAACTTGACTTATTTGTAAAATGGGGGAAATATTGTATACACCCTCCTAAGACTGCTGAAAGGATTAAATGAAATACCGTATTGAAATACTATATTAAAATACTAAGTAGCCACTCATAATGCCTTATCGACTAGGTAACTGACACAAGATCTAGCACACAATTAGTGCTCAGTGTTACCATCTTTATAGTAAATCACTGGAATCTATAACTAAAATGAAGACTTTATATGTGAAAAACAGTCTCAAAAGAATACAAAGAATTTTGTAAATTAAAAACAACGAAATCACATAGTATCCCCTTGGGAAAGTAAAACATAGCAAACACTGATTGCCTCATTTTAAAGAAGCATAGAGAGGCTAAATCTTTTACTTGGGGGGAATCACAGAAAATGCTCAGTCCACTAGAGACAAATAATAGGCATTTTGCCTGTAGATCAGAGCAAAAGGTTGGAATATACAAAGTATGTAACTGGTAGAGGGTCTCACAATCAAGTTCAAAGAAAACTGAAATACTCTCACACCAGTTATTTGCTAACTTATCGAACCACCTTAAATCTGAACAGCATAGAGCAAAAAGCCTGTTAATAGCTCTCTTCAAATTAAAGAGAATATTCACACGCTGCCCCCTTAATACCTACAACAACCAAATGAGAAAGGCATCAGAGCTTTTCCTCCCAGATGAAAGCTCTCTGTCTTCTCAGATGATTCTGATGTTCACCAAAGCTTGAGAAACACGTCCCTGTCCATCACTCCCCTCCTATCTTCTCTGGACTCTTATCCATCTTTTCCTCCATCCCTCCTGTTAAAATAATAAATCAGGTGGCCCTCCTCTTATTTAAGACTAAAGTACCTGTGAGCTGGACTTCATATTCTCCTTTTCTTAAAGGAAACTCACATTATCAATGATTGTTTTCTCTCCATATTCTTTACCTTTTCCTGAAGTTAATTATGGCACATATCAGTATAGCCAATGAAACACCACGCAGTCATGGAAAAAAGAATACAGTAGTTCTCCCTGTCATCTCATGGAACAGTTACGGACTACAATATGCTTCCCTGAAGTTCTACCCACAGACCCTACTGCCCATAGTCATCCTCTGCTTGCACGTCTCATAGGCACTTCAAGCACAACATGTCGAAAATAACTCTCATCATCTCCGAAAACCTGTTCCTTCAGGCTCCCCTGCTGTTCCTCATCTTAGTAAACAGAACCCGCATCCACCCAGATGCCCAATCAGAAACCTAGTTGACATACTTTGCTACTTCCCTGTCCTTCATCTCCCATCTAATCAATCATCAAGTCCTGACAATCTTACCTGTTAAGTATTGCCTATATTATTCTACCTCTCTCCCTCTCCACTGCCACTACCTTTGTCCAAGCCACCATCCTCTCTTTCCTGGGTTTCCGAAATAACCTTTGTAATGGTTTCCCAGCATTCACATTTCCCCTTCTCCAATCCAGTCTCCACTAGATTGCAGCAACAGCAGTCATTTCAAAACAAACATCTAATCATGGCTCTCTTCCATCAAAACTGTTACGGCTGGCCGGCCCGGTGGCTCAGGTGGTTGGAGCTCCGTGCTCCTGACTCCGAAGGCTGCCGGTTCGATTCCCACATGGGCCAGTGGGCTCTTAACCACAGTGTTGCTGGATCAATTATTCGAGTCCCGGTGGGCAGCGCCCCCTGCAACTGGGATTGAGCAAGTCACCTTGAGCTGAGCTGCCTCCGGATGGCTCAGTTGTTGGTTGGAGTGCGGGCTCTCAACCACAAGGTTGCCAGTTTGATTCCTCGAGTCCCGCAAGGGATGGTGGGCTGTGCCCCCTGCAACTAGCAACGGCAACTGGACCTGGAGCTGAGCTGTGCCCTCCACAACTAAGACTGAAAGGACAACAACTTGACTTGGAAAAAAAGTCCTGGAAGTACACACTGTTCCCCAATAAAGTCCTGTTCCCCTTCCCCAATAAAATCTTTTTTTTAAAAAAAAAACTGTTATGGCTTCCTATTTCTATTAGAATAAAGCAAAGTAAAATCCTTAGCAAAGCCTAAAAGCCTGTGCATGATCTAAGCTCTGTTTAGTCTCACTTCACAGCACTCTCCCCCTCCCTACATTCCATTCACACAGGCTGTATTTCTTCACACTAACTATGCTCTTTCCCTTTCAGGAGCTTCAGAGACGTTCTTTCTCCTGGAATGTTGTTCATTTGTCTTGCCAACTCCCATTCATCCTTCAGATCTCAACTTAAATGTAGTATCCTCATTGAAACTGTTTCCAACCCGTCAGATTTGGTCAAGCCAATTTTAACCCACTCCCCCACCCCCAATTTACCAGATGTTCATTCACTTATTCATTCAGCAAATATTTCTTGAGCAGCTAAACTATACCGATTGCTGTGCTAGGTGCAGAAAATACAACTGTGGACAATACTGACAGTCTCTTTACTGACTAAACTTATATCCTAATGAAAAATATAATCATTAAACAAATGACTATTTATTACAGTTGTAAATACATACTATTAAGGAGAAGTACAGGGTGCTCTGAGGATGAATGAATGTCTGGTAAATGGGGGAAGAAAGGAATTCAGATCCAGGTCTTCTCACTCCAAAGGCTTTGCCTTTTTCCCACTAAACTATACTGTAAATTCCCACTCCATTTTTATCTCTAAGTATAACTGATTTTAATGTTTTGCTTCTTAACTCCAGCAGATTCAAATTCTGCACAGTTCCCTCCTGTGCCTCTAGGTGGCCGTCCTAAGCTCACAACCACTCAACATGGCAGTTCTCCAACTCCATAGGCCCCACAGACCAGCTCACGGTGAGCACTGTTTTGGGAGTGGGGCAGGGGCTGTGGAGGGCAAATAACATAAAAATATAGGTTACAACACAGTGCAGGGCTATGTGCAGAGAACTACGGGAACACAGAAAACGGAAAGATTCATTTTGTCTGAGGCATAACATAAGTGGAAGTACTCTGTAACATGAAAAACATTACATAAATGATTGTTATTAGCAGTGGCACAGTGTGCTGGTCTCGCTAAGCCATGCAATCCTTCCCAAAAAAGACAGAAAAATCTATTCAGCTAGAAAAACAGCATAGCCATTTACTTATTTAACTCAGAAAAAAAAGTGAAATACAGTTCTCCTCATTCACGCTTACCATCTGATTTTAACACATTTTTAAATTCTTATTTGCAGGAAAGGACAAATTAATTATGTACTTACTTTTTATGTACTCTTATTGCATCAAAAAAATCTTAAAAGTCTGACAGTTCTAATTTATTATAATCACATCTCAGTCATTACGTTGGCACTGAAGTTAAAAAACATACACAAAATACTAAATGCAGTCAACTCCATTTAAATTCATTTTTAGCACATATTTTTACACTTCTGGTACATCCGCCTAGTGGTGGTATAGTGAAATGACACTGGATTGAAAGAATATTACTTTAGATTACTAAACACCTAGAGAGCCCAGACGGGGAACCTCTGAACCATAAAATCTTTAAGGCATACAATCGGATATTTAATGATTCTAGTTCTGCCACTTCTTAGCTGCATGACCTTGGGTACATTTCTTAACGTCTATAATCTTCAATCACCTCATTCATAAAATAGGAATGATAATTATACCTATCCCATGGGATAATTGCAAGAACTAAATAATACAGGCAAAGATATTAGCAGTGTACATAGCATACAACTAGTATTCAATAAATATTTGTTATATTGTTATCTCTTTCAGCTCTAAAGTCTTACGAATTCTATAAACCCAATGCCACAGAGCACAATAAAATATAGAAAATCTATTAATATGTTGTAAGTATTGTTCTTATTCCCCAATTGCAGGAATATGTGATCGTTCACAACAAGAACCACAATAAGGTAGACTTATACTTAAAAGGGATGCCAGTTGCTCATCTAGAAATCTCGGTGCCTCAACACACTACTGTAAAACCTGATGATCATGACCCAAGATAAAAGAGAACTCCTCCTATTTTGAGGGGTTCTAATGTTTAACAAAATGTCTTCATCAGATTCCAAATATCTCCTATCTATATTCCTAGTTCTTTCCTCTGAAAAAATGAAAAATAGTTGCTAAGAATTATTTTGACCACAGAGCCAAATAATTTTAGACAGTTAACTAAATTTTCAGTCATATTTCTAGAACCCTTTATTTTTCCACAAGAATCTTATTTCAAATCTTTCAATATCCTAATTGCTCACGTAGTGGGGAAAACAAAATGGTATATAATACTCCACCAGGAGTCTAAACAAGTTTGACTTACAGAAGAATTCCCATTCTTGTTTGCTTTTGCTCATGCTGTTCGTGTTCATGCCTCTTCTTTTCCTCTCCTCATCTAAGCCCCACCGATCCTTTAAGGTCCAAATTAGACTTCTCTTCTGACTCTGATTTCATTCCACCATTTGACTTTGTGAGTTGAGCAAGAGGGCTGTCAGCAACGGCATATAAGAGAAGAAACTATAATCCATAACTCAAAAGCTAAAAGATTTGGCCAAGTTTACAGAGCTGGTAAGTGACAGGGCCATGATTTTAAAATCCATTGAAACATCCGTGGTCAGATTTAACTATAGGAAAACACAATGACAATTTAGCACCAAGAACACCAAGCCACCAATCTGGATTATTCTGATTTTTTTCAAATCCAATTTATTTTAAACAGGTATGAAGATAGAAGCAAATCTATATCTTAATGAGCCCAGGGTATTCATTTTAAAGATAATAAAATGAAGGCTCAGAAAAGCTTGCTTAGAGTCACTTTTTCAGTAAGGACTCTTACATTTGCAAATCTAAACTAGGCAAAAATATAGTTTACTAATTCTCATATTTGAAAAGTCCAGGTTTTGAGTTCAATAGATTTTAGGAGTTCAAAGAAACTGGTTGCTGAATAGGAGAAGATATTTGCAAATAATGCCTTTGATAAGAGGCTAATATCCAAAATATATAAGGAACTCACACAACTCAACAAGAAAAAGACACTCAAATTGAAAAATGGGAAGAAGACATGAACAGAAACTTCTCCCAAGACATACAAATGGCCAACAGATATATGGGGGGAAAAAATGCTCAACTTCATTAACTATTAGGGAAATGTAAATAAAAACCACAATGAGATATCACCTCACCCCAGTTAGAATGGCTATCATCAACAAGATAAATAACAACAAGTGTTGGAGAGGCTGTGGAGAAAAAGGAACCCTCATACACTGTTCGTAGGAATGTACATTGGTACAGCCACCATGAAAAACAGCATGGAGTTTCCTCAAAAAAATTAAGACTAGAATTATCATACCACCCAGCAATCCCTCTCCTGAGTATCTCCACAAAAAATCTGAAAATATTTATCCGTAAAAATTTATGTGCTCCAATGTTCATTGAAGCTTTATTTATAGTGGCCTAGACATGCAAACAACCAAAATGCCCTTCGATAGATGATTGAATAAAGAAGATGTGGTACATATATACAATAGAATACTACTCTGCCATAAGAAAAGAGGAAATAGTACCGTTTGCGACAACATGGATGGACCTTGAGATTATTATGCTAAGCGAAATAAGTCAGACAGAAAAAGTCGAGAACCATATGACTTCACTCATACGTGGGATATAAAACTGAAAGCAACAAATGAACAAGACAAACAATAAACAAACAAAAACTCACAGACATAGACAACAGCTTAGTGGTTACCAGAAGGTAAATGGGGGGGGGAGGTAGAAGAGGGTGAAATATATGGTGATGGAAGGAGAACTGACTCTGGGTGATGAGCACACAATGCGATATATAGATGATGTAATACAGAATTGTACACCTGAAACCTATGTAATATTACTAATCATTGTCACCCCCAATAAATTTAATTTTAAAAAAAGAAACTGGTTGGTTTTCATCTCTATTTTGGCTTCACTCCCAGGCAGAACTTCTCCTGAGGATCCCAGTCTTATATCCCTCCAGGTTCATATCGAGTATGAAAAGAATCCGTATCTTTTCCAAAAAGTTAGTCAAAAGTCAGAGTCACAGATCCAAACGAAAACCAGTGCCCATTCCTAATTCAATCTCCAGAATGTAATAGTTTAATTAGCAAGGCATGAAACACATGCCCATCCTTGAAGCCAGTGATGTGGGTTCTGTTCAAAGCACAAGGCCTGAGTTCTGAGGAGGAAATGGCTCCCCGGAGGAAAATCTGGGCACTGGTACTAAAAGAAGGGGAAATGGACTTTGGGGGAAAAACAACAACAAAAGTCCACTATAATCATATAACTAATTAAAGTCATATCTGGGCCCAGAACTTGCATTGTGACTCTCAATTAAGTGTTCTTTCTACCATACTATACTCTTCTTTTCTCTTCCCTTCCCTTCGCTTCCCTTCCATTCTATTCTATTCTTCTTGGAGGAAAAACTATAAAAATGACCTCAATCAGCATTAAGCCTTGAATTATCTGAAGCTTAAAATGCTTTGCTTATTAAAAGCTATTTTCATGAAAAGGCAGCTTCAAAGAACTTTCCAGGAAACAATTTTGCTCCATGTGGAGAGTTTCAGGATCATTTTTCAAGATGATCTTGGCCTAATGATCTACTTCCTATCTATGTCTGGCAGGACCAGCCTACAAAATAAAGGGTAACCGATAAGGTTGAACACGAGGGTTATCAAAGGTTCCCAAACCAGATCTCTAC
The DNA here is from genome assembly GCF_036562045.2 of Rhinolophus sinicus. Lineage (NCBI taxonomy): Eukaryota > Metazoa > Chordata > Mammalia > Chiroptera > Rhinolophidae > Rhinolophus > Rhinolophus sinicus. The sequence continues at coordinate 41,602,709 of NC_133759.1, forward strand.
CTTACTAATTGTTAATATTTTTTCAAAGTCTACCACCACATTCAATTGGATTTGGAAGACCTATCGGGCTTGCCAGTTTTCCTGGGAAAATACAAACATCCTAGGAAGAAAAAAACATTTTTAATTTACTCACTCAATCAACATTTAATGACTGTGAAGCAAAAAGCTACGCATATGGGGCATAAGAATAAGGAAGAAAAACCCTTTGAGGAGCTTGCAGTTTGGAAGGCAAACGTGTGACATGATTATAACACATGTGGAAGAGCTATGATAGGCCTCTTGTAAAGTGAGTTGGAACAGAGCAATCACTTCAGACGAGAACTGAGAGTCAGCAGAAAAGGCCCATCCAGGGTGTGGGCTACACCATAAGGGATAACGATGTCACTGAGAAGGAAGACAGAAAGAAACCAAAGATGAACTCTGCCTTCCAAAGGTTGGCATGGAACCTGGAAAGTGGGGAAGGGGGAGGAGAGAAAAATAAATTCAACTACTAATTAATTAGCAGATGTTATGAGTATGGATTCCTAGCAGACGATATGGAAGATACAAAAATGAACAAGACAAGATTTCATCCTCAAGAAGCCTACAATACACCTGGGGAAATAAGAAACTGGCCAAAATCACATATTAAAGATAGACTGTGATAAATGCAATAAAATGGAACCGGATAAACTGCTATGGAGTTTCAGATGAGATAGAGAGACAAAGAGATAGAGATAGGAAGAATATTAGGTAAAGAGAAATTTAGAAAAGTTTCATGAAGAAAGTGTGACTATGTAGGGGACGAGGATCAGGTAAGACGTTGGGGGAGACAGTGAAAGTCAGTCCCAGAAGAAAGGTCGTATGAGAATTCTGGCCCTCTTTTGACTAATCCACCTTTCACATCTCTAACCAATCTAGTAGGGGTGGGCCATCACAATCCAGTGCCCAGTCACTCCGAGACCACAAAATAAATTCCTCAGGCAATCAGCAGAAGAAAGTACATAGCTGAAAACAGAATGATAGAATATTCTTAAAACATGAGCTTTCTATTTTATCTTTCTGAGCCTTCTTTTTCTGGCCTGTAAAATACAGACAAATAACCTCTACCCACATAAAGTTGTTGGAAGATACTAAAGTGCTTAGAATATGCCTGCTATATAAGAGTCCTGTCAGTAAATAATTTTTCTTCCCTTCTGTATCAGTTCCCTAAGACTGCCATAACAAATTACCACAATGTAGTGGCTTAAAACATGTAAAATGTATTCCTTCACAGTTTTGGAGACTAGAAGTCTGAAATCAAGGTGTTGGCAGGGCTCCACTCCCTCTGAAGGCTGGATGGACCATCAGTCCCTTGCTTCTTCCAGCTTCTAGTGGCTAGCAGCAGTCCTGCTGTTCCTGGCTTGCAGCTACACAGCTCCCATCTCTGCCTTCTTCTTCTCATGGTCTAGTCCTGTTTCTCTCTGTGTTCTCTCTTCTCATAAGGACACCAGTCACTGGATTTAATGCCCACCCTAAATAAAGGATGGTTTCATCCTTAAGTAATGACATCTATAAAGACCCTATTTCCAAAAAAACGTCACATTCTGAGGTGCTGGGGGGACGTGAAGTTTGTGGGAGACACTATTCAACCCACTACACTTCCCTTCTTCAAATGCTTTTGAGTCTGAAACATTCACAACATCTTTTATAACTGTCTAGTTCACAGGAAGACATTAACTTTTCATTGCACTCCCAGACTATTTCCATGGTATTGAATAACAATATCTACAAATCTCTTAAGCAAAATTGGGATTTTATGAAAAACCTGAGGCAAGGTGGCATTTTCAACCAACCCAAAAACTTGGGCTCGAGCTGTGTCGACACCAATTAGCAGCTGTGACACCTTGGGTAAATCATATCAACTCTTTAAGACTCAATTTCTTCATGATGAAAGCCTGGCAACATTTACAGTCTACATTGGCAGGAGAGAGACTAAAGTCAAGGACACCAGCTAAAGGCCTGTGGCCCTAATCCAGAACACGTTCGTCTTCACTAGTTGCTAAAATCGTGACTGGCAGCAAGATCTGTAATTTCTGGAACGCTACTTCCTTCTTAGGCAATAAATTCTAAGTCTTTCTAAGGGTTTTTTCTTGTGCTAACCTCACTAAACCAATCACTGTGGACTATATATATAGAAGGTTCTATTTCACATTTCTCATCATCTCAGGGCAGAAAAGAAGTATAGAGGACACACAGGCAATCCAATCCAACGTAAAAATCCTCACTATGGCTTGGGGGAGTCATCCATTGGAAGCCACACTTCTGCTTAACTGCTTGAACACTTTAGCCTAAAAAATGCCCACCCAAAGCCTCTGTCCCTGAAAACCACCAAGGGCAAACACTTCCGATCCTTGCAGGAACACTTGGTCAGCCTGAGTGCTGGGCAGCTCTTCATCGGGGAAGGTTAGAGTTCGCCACTGCTGGAGTAGATGGAGGAATGACACGATCCTGCAGCTTTTACAGAGATTCATGCCATACTCAGTAGTGTCTGGCTGCAGGGAGGCAGGTCTGAGTCAGTCTGTCAGGCGATGAAATCCTCACTCCATCTGCTCGGAGGGAGTTGTCTGCCAAGTTTGAAGCCTGGACACATGAGCTCCCACTCCCACACCCACTACTTTCTCCTCTGAGAAGCAGAAACAAAATCTGTTTCAAAGCTTCATCTTTTCTCCTCTCCTCAAAGCCCAGCTCTAAAAATTACCTTTCAATTACAGGTTATGGAAGAGAATAGAGAAGCAACATATCCCCCTAATAACACCAAACGGGCAAGATGACTAGAATACAATGTGCACTAAGCAAAGGCTGCCTGGCTTTTCCCTTGTTAACCCAGTTCCTTGCTGGGACTGGATTCTCTCCCTTTATTCCCCACCTCTCTTTTATCTCTTCCTTTTTTGAATGAAATATTGGATATATTTAAAATGTGATGTATATAGAAGTTATAAAGCTTATTACTAAAAAGAACACTCATGGACCTACCAGTCACTGTAAGAGAACTTAACATTGGTAAAAACTTGCCATTAAAGCTTTCTACCACACCCTCCTGCCTCACCCTGGCTTCCATCGGAAGTAGTCATGGACTGCAAAATGTCATGATGAACCATATCTACAACAGTGGTCCTATAAGATTATAATGGAGCTAGAAAAGTCCTATTGCCTCGTGACGTTGTAGCTGTCATATATAGCACAACACATTACTCACGTTTGTGGTGTTGCTGTTGTAAACAAACTTGCAAACCTGCTGTACTGCCAGTCATATAAAAGTACAGCACATACAATTATGTACAGAACATAATACTTGATAATGATAATAAATGACTATGGTACTGGTTTACTATACTATACTTTTTATCACTATTTTAGAGTGTACTTTCTACTTATAAAAAAAACAGTTTGCTGTAAAATAGTATGCCATGCTATGCCAGCAGCAGCCTCATACATCTCACGCTTACCACGTCTCTTGATTGCATCATTTTCTCTTGTGCTTGATTTAATCTCATGTCGTTTTATACAGTAACATGTTATACAGGCTTGTGGCCTAAGAACAATAGGCTATACCATACAGCCTAGGTGTGTAGTGGGCTATCCCACCTAGGTTTGTGTAAGTGCACTCTATGATGTTCTCACAATAATGAAATTATCTAACAATGCTTTTCTCAGAATGTATTCCTGTTTTTAAGTGGCACATAACTGTAATCACTATGCAGAATTTTGTTATCATTCTTCTCTCCTATTCAGCAGAATTACCATCTTTCCCTGAAAATAAGACCTAGCCGGAAAATCAACTCTAATGTGTCTTTTGGAGCAAAAATTAATGTGACCCAGTATTATATTATATTATATTACCCGGTCTTATACTATAGTAAAATAAGACCGGGTCTTATATTAATTTTTGCTCCAAAAGATGCATTAGAGCTGATTGTCCAGCTAGGTCTTATTTTCAGGGAAACACGGTAGATACCTTGGTAATCCAAAGACCTCATACCTCCTACTTTTCCACTCCAAAATCTACTTTTATCACCTTTTTTTTCTATAGCTACAAACTTGCCAACCCATCTCTCATCAAATTCCAATCATCTTTAGGAAGCTGAACCCCCCATGAAATCATTTCATTATTATTATGTACTGTACATGATTGTATTGTTATACTTTTCCATGACTGGCAGGTGAACAACCCAAAAAATGAAAATCTTTGCCTCTTTGTTTTCTCATCTGCGATACAGAAACACCACTACCTAGTATACAGTAGAAGACTAAGTGACCTCCACCTAGCACAAAGGTAGAAGTTTAAATAAAGTAATGTATGTAAGGCCTCTACATACATTATGTATGTACGGTGGTAGCACAGTGCAGTTGGTGAAATAATATGAGACATCTTCTAATTTTCTCTGCATAATGTCAGAAGATCTACTAAACACACTTTGCAAAAAGCCCCAGCTATAAACAAAATACTATCAAACCAAATCTAGCAATAAATAAAAAGGATTATATACCATGAATGAAATTTATCCCAGGAATGCAAGGTTGGTTCAACCTAGGACTATCAGTAATTGTAAAATATCATGTTAATAGAATAAAGGACAAAAACTACATGATCATCTCAACAGACACAGAAAAGGCAACTGACAAAATCCAACATCTTTTCATCATAAAAACACTCAGCAACCTAGGAATCAAAGGGAAGTTCCTCAACCTGATAAAGGGCATCTATGAATAAAACCACAGTTAATATTATATAAATGGTGAGAGACTGAAGGCTTTCCCCAAAGATCAAGAATAAGGCAAAGATGTATGCTCTCTCCACTTTCACTCAGCATTGTACTAGAGATTCTATCCAGGGCAATTAGTCAAGAAAAAGAAATAAAAGGCATTCAGATTAGAAATAAGAAGTGAAACTACCTCTATTTACAGATGACATGATCTTGTATGTAAAAAATTCTAAGGAATACACACACTATTAGAGCTAATAAATGAACTCAGCAAGGTTGCAGGATACACAATCAATATACAAAAATCAGTTATATTTCCATATACTGGTAATTGATAATTTAAAAAATAAATTAAGAAAACAAGTCTACTTATAATAGCATCAAAAAGAACAAAATTATTGGGAATAAATGCTTAAAAGGAAGTACAAGATTTATACAAGGAAAACAAAACATTATTGAAAGAAAAAAGAAGATCAGAACAAATGGAAAGACAGTCCACTGAATGGAAGAAAATATTTGCAATTCAACAACAAAAAAGACCCAATTAAACCAATCCAATTAATCCAATTTTAAAAAGTGGGAAAGAATTTAAATATACATTTCTCCAAAGAAGATATACAAATAGTCAATAAGCATATGAAAAGATGTTCAGTATCATTATTCAGCAGGGAAATGCAAAGCAAAACCACAGTGAGATAGCACTTCGTACACACTAAGATAGCTATAATTTTTTTTCAAAGGACAATAACAAGTGCCTTTGAGGACGCAGAGAAAATGGAACCATCGTACATTTCTGGTGGGAATTTAAAATGATGCAGCCGCTTTGGAAAACAGTTTGGCAGTTCCTCAAAAAGTTGAACATAGAATTTCTATAGAACCCAAAAATTCCACTCCTGAGAGTATATACCTAAAAGAACTGAAAACATATGTTCACATAACAACTTGTACACAAATGTTCATAGCATTATTCATAATAGCACAGAAGTGGAAACAACCCAAATGTCCATCAACTGATGAATGGATAAATAAAGGTGGTACATCAATACAATGGAATAAAATGGAATAAAGGTTAGTACTTAGTTCCATGCAAAGGAACTAAGTACTAACACATGCTACAACATGAATAAACCTTGAAAACATTATGCTAAGTGAAAGAAGCTGGACACAGAAGAAAAGGCTACATATGTTGCATAATTCCATTTACATAAAATGTCTAGAATAGGCAAATCCAGAGAGACACAAAGTAGATAAGTAGTTGGCCTGGGACTGGGGAAAGGGGTCATGGAGACTGACTGCTAATGGATATGGGGTTTCTCTCTGGAATGATGAAGATGTTCTGGAATTAGATAGTGGTGATGGTTATACAACTTTGCGAATACACTAACACCCAGGAATTGTATCCTTTAAAAGGTGAATTTTACGGTGTGCAAATTATATCTCCACTTTTTTGAAACAAAAAGCCCCAGCTACATTTCTTATCAGTCTCGCTCCCTACTCTGCCTCACACCTGGAATTTATCTACACTCACCACTGGCCACAGCATAATGTTTCATTCCCAAAGTGAGGTAAATACTAGAATTACTTACAACTCTTTACTCTGTATACTTCATGAAGGTTACTCTTCTGATCAAGTGCTGATTCTCCAAAACCTCTTTTCTGATCCTGATGCCTAAAGTCCTCTCCCTAAACGTTTTCCATTGAGCTACAAAAATTGCTGATTCTAACAGCACAACTATTCTGTTTTCAAAGTCATGAAGTGGAAAACACATGGATTTTGAAGTCAGAGACAAAGATTTAAATCCCCATTTGTCATTTTCTAGCTGTATGTAACTTTGGGGAAGTTACTTAACCATCTGCTCACTGTAAAATGGCAATAACATCTCTTTGAAAGAGTAAGGATTCAATGAGATAACATATATAAAGTACTAGGTCATAGTACCTTTTCCATCGATGTCAGTTCACTCCTTCTCACTGTTGTATAAAATGGATGAAGCTAATATTGCCCTAATTGGGCAGGTACTGTGCCCCAATCTGAAAACTGTCCTCAACCAGGATAGGACAAATGAGATCTAGGGACATCTCAAGGGCAGAAATGATTAAAAAGGGGCCATGGTGAGACATCTTCATACGTGTTTAATTAGGAACCTGATTCCCAACCTAATGCAATTCACAGGCTCATTATATCAGGGAGATGGGTAATTGACAGGAGAATGAAAAGGCACGCTGCTCCAATTACCACAAATGGAGTGCATTACAAATAAACATATATTTCTTGGGAACGAATGAGGTTTATTATGGAGAAGAGCTGGGAAGCCTGAGCCACAAGGCTGACTAATTTTTCACACGGGAGGTAAAATTACAATCTTGCCTCTTCCACCACTGATGATGAGTTTAAAAGGTATGGACACCACTGAGTTTATTTGTGTGGAGACTTGCTGCCCATCGGCAGAGCCTCTCCCACTCCCCTGCCTTTTCTTTTTACACAGGCATTTACACACTCATATATCCAAAACTCTAAGCCAATTAAGAAGAAGACATTCATGTAGACCCCAGGTCACCAAGGCTCTTTCTAATCAAAATCACTTTTGAGTGTGTGAGCCCCGCCATCACCACAGCTAGCATCCAAACACTGCTGTGTGGAGCAGGGGGCCCAAGTCTAGAGGCGCTGAAAATTTATTAGGCAAGGCTAATTAAAATGCTATTTATAATTCTTCATTAGTCTTCATCAATATAACATTCAAGTCCCTTTATAAAGTAGCCCAGGGACCCTCCCAACCTCATCTCCCAGCATTCCTTTCTCCATCTTTTCATCATACACCAAGAACACAGTATTTCCACAACAGCAATATATTTTTATGCCTTCCTACCTCATTCCTCTACCTGAAATGCCTTATTCCCCACCCCACCCCCCCAGTCTCCTAATACACCTCGTGAACTTCTACTCTTCGAGTCCAGTTCAGATGCCTCCTCTTTGGTTAGTCCTTCCCCACCCTCCTACCCTAGACAAAATTAATTATACCCCCTCAATTCCCTCATGGTGGGCAGAGGAAAGCATGAAGTCCTTGTACATATTTCTTAAAAATTGTTAGGGGTGAAAATTTTGCTCATTTAATTTTCCCATTCATAATATTTCACAGTTTTCCATTTTCACAAAATGGTACTTTCAATTAGCAGAAATCGTCTACTCTAGAGGATTTCAAGCATATGTTTGTCATATAACCCTTTGCTTTAATTAAGATCTCAGAAGGAAGATCAATAGATATACAACAAATGAAACCACAGTTGCTCTGGGTGTCATACTATACAGAGGATCCAAAGTATCTCCTCCTTGTATCTTCCCACACGTAGCTCTGAGGCAGAAGAATGAAGAAATAAATTGTGATAGTCATACAATGGAATACAAATGTGCAATGAAAAAGAATGAACTAAGGTTCCATGCAAGAAAACAGATGAATCTCATAAATATAATGTCCAACAAAAGAAGTCAGACTTAAGAGAGTTTACACTGCATGAGTCTATTGAAATAAAGCTCAAAGCCTAGGCAAAATTAGTGTGTGGTGAAGGAAGTCAAAATAGTGGTTACCTGTTGGGGAACTGCAGCAATGACTGACAAGGGTATTATAGAAGCTTAGCAGATGCTGGCTATGTTATAGACTTCAATTTTTTTTTAAGTTTACAGGAAAAACAAACTTCTGGGAGAAACAACAGATTGAATGTCATAAGGTCACAGAGCTCCTTTAGCCTATGACTATACTCTCTGACATCCTTGTATCTATTCTTTCTTCTCCACTTCCACGTCCTATTACAAGCCTCCAGTGTCTCACAGATGGACAATCAAAACATGCTCCTGAATTGATCTCTAGGCCTGTACAAGTTTTCCCTCCTCCCCATTTTCTACACTGTCTCCAGATAAACCGTCCTATGCAAGACACTGATCAAGTAGCTCCAAAACCTTCACTCATCACAACTGACTACAGGGTAATGTAAAATTCTCTGGGCTTTGCGTTCAAGGTTCTCCTTAGCAGATCCCAACCTATTATTCCAGGATCAGCTCATGATGCCTCCTAATCTAAAACCACTGCGGGCGGTGGTTTAAGGGGTGGCCGGTTGGCTCAGTTGGTTAGAGCGCAGTGCTCATAACACCAATGTCGCCGGTTCGATCCCCACATGGGCCAGTGAGCTGTGCCCTCCACTAGATTGAAAACAACGACTTGACTTGGAGCTGATGGGTCCTGGGAAAACACACTGTTCCCCAATATACCCCCCCAAAAAAAATAAATAAATAAATAAAACCACTGCTTCAATCAAATCACTGCCTCTGCACATGACTCACGCTTTACCATGCTCATGCTGTTTTGTCCTCTTCTTTTTGCTGTGCTTCATTCTTCTGTAGGAAAGGACTTGGGAAGAAAGAAGCTAATAATTTGCTAAAGTGATAAAAATTTTAACAAAGTCTATTCACTTCCCAAAGCTACCCCCTTTTCCTCCATCCTTCCTCACTATTTCCTTGCGGGGGATGGGGAGGAATAATACTTTAGAAATTTTGATTTCATCTTCAAATGATAAAGATTGGCTGCATAATATGAAAAATAAATCTAGCTCCTGGCAAAAAAATAAAAGTAATATTATATCTCTATTCTTGGTTTCTTACATGATGGTGATGATAGTAATTTTTTTATTCGCATAGCATTTGAGAGTTTACAAAACACTTTCATAACCTACAATTTCAATAAAGTCTCACAATAACCCTGGTAAGCAGGCATTCTCATCTACATTTACACACAGGATACCAAGCTCAGGGAATCACTAGTATTACTTTCCAGCTCTCATGTTCCTGGGATTCTCTGTAATAGATGAGGTTTTTTTCTGACAAATTCCTACTCATCTTCTGAGCATCTCTCTCATCCACCTCCATTCTTCCATCACCAAGTATCTGTCCTATATTCCATCCCTACAAAGTGTTGCTTTATATTGTGTTTATAATCTCCAGTATGTTACCTGAGACCACCATACTCATCGCCCTATAAGTATGAATAAATTCCTAGAAGGCTCCAAGATTAGAAAAGACACAAAGAATGAATCTTAAATGGTGAAATTTTAGGCAATATAAGAAGATGTAAGAATATTTGGGGGAGACTATCTAGTACCCCTATTCCTTCAACATTTTTTGAGGCCTACTCTCAGCCAGGCTACTAAATGCTGATGTAAAGAATAAAACATGGCCCTTGCCCTGAAGGAACTCACAGCCTAGTGTAGACCCTACAGGTGTCAGTACAATGCATAGTACTGATTTTAGCTCAAAGAATCTGATTCTTGATGATACAATCACAGAAATTTTTGTTAAGCTGGAACTAATCCCCAAGAAGACCTTCTAGCCACTGTCTTCCATTCCTCCTGACAATGAATAATGTCCCATTCAAAATCAAACCACCAAGCAAGCAAATCAACAAGTAAACTGTTGAAAGACAAGGCAATGGTTTCACATAACATAACATATTTATAAACTAACATTAGGAAAAACATTCAACCTTATCTGTTTCTCATAGAAATACATGTTAAAATAGTCAAATACTGCTTTTATACCTATTATATTAACACTTAAAAAGATAATAATATTATGTGCTAGAAAGTGAGGTGAAAATGGTTGATAAACTTCAAAATGGAAAAACCTTTTATAGGAAGCAGTATAGCAGTATCTACTTTTTTTTTTTTTTTTTAAATTTTACTGGGGAAGGGGAACAGGACTTTATTGGGGAACAATGTGTACTTCCAGGCCTTTTTTCCAAGTCAAGTTGTCCTTTCAATCTTAGTTGTGGAGGGTGCCGTTCAGCTTCAAGTTGTTGTCCTTTCAGTCTTAGTTGTGGAGGGCGCAGCTCAGCTCCAGGTCCAGTTGCTGTTGCTAGTTGCAGGGGGCGTAGCCCATCATCCCTTGAGGGAGTCGAACCAGCAAACTTGTGGTTGAGAGGACGCGCTCCAACCAACTGAGCCACCCAGGAGCTCAGCGGCAGCTCAGCTCAAGGTGCCATGTTCAATGTTAATTGCAGGGGGCGCAGCCCTCCATCCATTGCGGGACTCGAGGAGTTGAACCGGCAACCTTGTGGTTGAGAGCCCACTGGCCCATGTGGGAATCGAACCGGCCACCTTCGGAGTTAGCAGCATGGAGCTCCAACCACCTGAGCCACCGAGCTGGCCCTATCATCATAATCTTTGATGAAATAGTTCCTTTCCTGAAAATTGAGAAAGCCTATGGTTTTACTATGTAATAATGGTGAAAAATTGGAAGTCAATACAGTTCTCCAATAAAATATAGTTAAATAAATCATGGTACAACAGCTATGAAACAATGTAATTATTAAGACTATGTAAAAATATATAAAATTACTTATAAGTGAAAGAAACAATTATGAAATTATAACTAGAAAACAATCAATTATGTAAAAAAATGTTTACATATGGACAAATACTGTAAGACAATATGGAAAAATGTGAAAGCAACTGCTCTATTGCTATGGTAAAATTATGAGAGAAACATGTTCTATTTAAAACTTATTTTAATCACGTGACTATAAATCACACTTTGTTACATTGCTTGTTTAATTGCCTATCTTCCCAACAAAAGTATAAGCTTTGTGAAGATAGGACAACGTCTCTTGTCCTCAGTATTATAGCACCAGTTCCAAATGAATAATTCATTCAAGAATGAATGAAATACATGGGAAACCTCAAAATATATAAATACCACCAAGAAGGGAAGGGGAAGTGAACCATTAAAAACAAACAAAAGGCTGATCTTTATGTGCCTGTTTCTAAGCTCTAACTATGGGAAAAACCAAATCAACCCATTAAAATGTCTCTGGGAAGTCTTTCCCAGAAGGCCACTGTCCAGATCTTTGCTCCTAAAGGATCTGGAGAAAAGCACAGGGTCATGGCAAGTGGCCACAGCAGCAGGGTTCTCCCAGGATTTTCGGGGAACACATGGAGTCAGAAGTGACAAGAGCTTCGTATACTTTCCCTACCCCGAAACTCACTGCCCTTTGACCCCCAGAACCTTCCATGTAACTATAGCTGGAAATAAGGGAAGTGTGGGGTTTAACAAGAGAGACTGGCTATATGGAAAAAAAAGAGGGCAGAATAAAATAGGTCAGCAGCAAACAGCCTTTTTCAGTAAGAACTTAAGTCTGACACCACCCTAAGCTCTGGTTAAGAAATAAATTTCTTGGTACAAAGGAAAATAAGAACCTTTAAAGGAACTGAGCTCTGGAGTGAAAATCCCCTTTCCTGACAACTTAAAATTAGTCTGAAATATACCAGAGGCACCAGAGGACTCTAAGGCATAAAAGCATTATAAGCATTAACAAAAACACAGAGAGAAAGGAGACAACCTTTATGTTATTTTTCAACCAATCTACGCAGCACCTCTCACAGACCATACAGGCTCTTTCCAGCTTAAGCAATTTTTTATGCATCTTTGGTGCTTTTATGCAAAAGCATCATAATTAACTAATGCAGATCTTGAAAAGGAGTTTAGCTATATGAAGAAAAGGGGCATTAAGTAAGGATAAAAGGGTAGAGAGAGAAGAATCTAGATCTTAGATGCACCTTTACCTATTTCATATTGTAACTTTAAGCAAACCATAATCTCTCTGAGCCTTGGTTTTCTTGGTTTTCTGTTCCTAATCCAAACAGGAAATTATACCAACTTACTTCCCAAGGTTAAGGTGACAATTAAATGAGATGATACATGCAAGTCAAAGTACATAATAAATTATAAAGTTTTACTTAAATATATGACCTTATTAGAGAATTACAAATGATACAATTTCCAGGGTCAAAGTTAAGTTGAGTGCAATAAACCTGTATTTTTGTGTCAGCAATTTCTGACACAAGGTAGCACTAAAGGGAACTCATTAAGCTAAATATCCTTGGAAAACAAAGAAGTTTGTCATATGGCTGAAAGAATTGATTTGATATTCTTGCCCACTTAATACAAGTTTCCAACTAGAGTAGCTAGCTTTGTGGCACTTGGAACTCAGTCTAGGAAGCCCATAAGACCCAAAGTCAAAGACCTGAGTTCTATCCTCACTCACCACTCCCTGGCTGTGTGAGCTTGGGTAACCATCGTAACTTCCCTGGATCTTAATTCCTTTATATGTAAAATGAGAAGAACACTAATTACTACCCCAGAAATACTACTGCAGAGGATTAAACGAGACAACTGATATGATAATGCTCAAAGTATGAGGTATCTACAAATAAGCCACTGCAAAAACATCTTCTACAGAGACTGTTTCAAAACACTAGTAATCAATGTTTTCTAAACTACATACAACAAACTATGCCAAACAAAATGAAGGAATATTCATCTAAGTTTGTCCTATTTTTCAAAATTATTTTTAGTATCATGGAAACCTGTCTACAAATTATTTTACTTGACTTGAAGGCTCCTATAAATATTCATATGGTAAACTGTTATCTTAAAGCTGCTCTGAAAATCTGCTTGCCATAGTGGTGCATTTATTGAGCATCTCCATGTGCCAGGTACGTTAGACATTTTCAGAGTTTATTTCAATTGATTCTCCCAAGAACCCTTTAAGATATATTCTATCTCCTTTGTATAGATGGAGAAACCGAAGTTAAGAGTAAACAAGATATAGCCCAAGATCAAAACTGTGTCTGTATCACTGAGGAAAGGAAACACCAAGGTGTTTGTTTAGTAGCAAGGAGAAACTGAAAACATTGTTATCTAGTGATTACAGAGCATGGTGGGTAAGACATTGAATGGAGTTGGATCACCTGGGTTCAAATCTTGGATTCACTGTGAGCTCTAGTTTCACCATTTGCAAAGTCAGGTTAATAATAGTAATCTATTTCATAACCTAGTAATTGAGTGACTACATCTATGTGCTTAGACCAGTGTCTGCCTATCGCATAGTACACCCAATACACTAGGTATTATCATTTCTCCCACCTTGCTTATCCAAACTTCTCCTCCTGTTTCCCTGCCCTGTAACCTTTAAGCTAACGAGACTAATCTCTTCTACACATACCTTACTCACTGCTATTATGCTTTTGCTCTTCCCCTCCTTTTAACAGAAATCCCTCTCTTTCCTCACTAATCTAAATCCCACTCAGCCTTCAAAGCCTAGCTCAGACCTACCCCTTCTGTGAAACGTTTTCTGACTTCTTCAGCCCACAGTTATTTCCTCCTTCTCTGACAACTCTTTACATTGTTGAACAATCCAACCTTCAGAAGTCACTTGATTTCTAAAGGTCTCTGAAGATAGATGATTTAGCCCAAATCTCTAATTTTTGAAATAGAAGTTGAGGCTTAAAGAGTTAAACTGCCTATGGTAACACAAAAAGTTAGTTGGCAGAGTAGTCACTTGAATAGGGATATTTTAGATGTTTGCACGCTCTTTCCACTATACTATCCTAATTTTGCTTCCTTGAGATTCTGTACAAGTTCTCAAAACTGCAAACACATATTCTATAATTATCTGATGCCAAGTATTTCATGGTTTTATTGCCTTCATGACAATTAACACACTGGAATTAGTAGCTGTTTGCTGATTAATTAGCAGATCAATTTGGTGCCTTTCTGTCCAACAGTTTAAATATTAGTGAACATAGGACTCTGTAGAACTTAAAATCTCACCATCAGCTATGCATCAGAGGGTGATAGGGACTGAAGAGGGAAATATATCCATATGTATCCCTAGAGTCACATCACAGCATCCAAAAAGAAAAGACTCTATATCACTGGAACCTGGAAGAATAAAAGAAACACGGTCTTCAGTTGATTTATTATTATTAGGGCCCTCCAAGGACTCAAGTCCACAATAGAGAAAGGGACCTCAATTTCCTCCCACAAAGCCCAAGCCTCTTTGTACAGGGTTAAATCAGGCTAACGTTACCATATAAAGTTGTTAGGTCCCCTGAAGAGCAAAACAAATAAGAGGTATGTATCCTGGAAAGGGATTATATTAATAGTTGTGCTTGGAAGCACTGGAATGGAAGAATGTTCCAAAAGAGAAGCAAGAAAACAAAAAGACCCTAAAATTTGAGAAAGGCTCAAGTGAACAAAGACATCGCTGCCTACGCTAGGAGAGGGGAAGAAGTAGAGAGCACAATAGCTGTTCTCCAGAAAGAAAGAGCTAGCTAGCATGGGGTGTTTGCACATCAGAAAAGGATGAATCAGAGAGAGACAGAGCAGGTACATCATCAGCCCCACGTACGGGAGGGTGCAGAACGCTCTAACCCAGCACCAATCATTAACACTTTTATAGTAGCACTTTACAGTTTATAAAAAAGATTTTAAGCACATAATTTTTCCCCCTTCTTCCGCCTCCCCTCACTCCGGTTCAAGCCGTTGTTTCTCAGTCTAGTTGTGTAGGACACAGCTCCCTGGCCCGTGCTGGTATTATGAGCCTTGCACTCCCCCGACAGCCCAGCTCCAGGGAGAGCTGCTGTTCACAATCTTAGCTGTGGAGGGCACAGCTCACTGGCCCATGTGGGAATCGAACCAGTGACCTCAGAGTTAGCAGCACGGTGCTCCAACCACCTGAGCCAACGGGCTGGCCCTTAAGCACATAATTATAAAGGGGTATTTGCACATATTTCTGATTACTTTAAAATAGAGATGTGGAATTGCTGGATAAAAATGGATGCGTGTTGATAAGGCTTTTTGATTCCTCTTACAACTGGCCCTACAGAAAGGCTGCTAACTGATTCTCCCACCAGCAAGTCATTATTGTTTTTGTTTTTTTTCGCCAATACCATTAAGTTAAATAAAAGAAGGGGATCATTTTGGTTTGTATTTACTTTCATTTGCTTATTACAAAGGAGATAGAATTTCTAATAATTTTGTTGTCATTTGTACTTCTGTGGTGAATTGTGTACTTTGCTATTTTTGTATTAGTAGTATGTTTGTCTTTTTAAAAATGATTGTAAGAACGCTTTTAAATTGTTATACATGCAGCAAAGGTTTTTTCCACATTGTAATTTCTATTGTACTTTTTTAAATGAATTTTCCATGTAGTCAAATTTAATCTATTTTTACCCTTATTATCTGACTTTCATGTTATCTTTAGATAGGTTTTCTTCACCCAAAAATGATATAAACATTCACTCATTCTTCTTCTAAAAAGAAAAAAAAAGATTTTAATATATACCAGTTCTTACTGACTAGTCACTTTGGTTAATGCAGCTATTATTTGTTTAACTACTTTTTAAAAAAAATTTTATATATTTAAGTGTGGTTTCCCAGGTGTGTTTTTAAGTGTGTTTTTCAGCTCCAAGTCAAGTAGCTGTTTCAACCTAGTTGTGGAGGGCGCAGCTCACAGTGGCCCATGTGGGAATCGAACCAGCAACCTTGCTGTTAAGAGGACCGAGCTCTAACCAACTGACTAGCATCCCCGTTATTATTTGTTTATATTTACAGGGAGCTGAAGAGTTGCTTTGCTCATCATTCTCATTTTCATAATTTTTATCATAAGTCATTGATTGGTCCAACAAATAATTACTAAAAACCTTTGCGTACCAAAGGCTGGGGATAGTGAAATTATAGTCATCGCCCTCAAGGGGATCTCCTTGTTTGAAAGTGGGGAAATGAGAAGACAGACAAATAAAACCAGATTATAATACAATGAGTTAATTGTTATGAGAGGTAAGCAAGTTTATTATGGTTTCTAACACAAATTGAAAGAGTTTAAGAAAGGATTAAGTTTAGTCCTGACTCTAGAAGAAACAACAACTGACTTGAGTCTTAAAGATTATCCAGAATTGTCCCGGCAAAGACACAGCTGAAGAAAAGCCTTTCAGGGAGAAGTAGTATAAATACTTGTAAAGATGTAGGGGCATGGCACATCGAGTTAAATCTCAGTAGTTTATCATGACTATATCAAAGTAGGTAGGGAATCAAAGTAAGGTAAGGCTGAAAGACTGAAAAGGTAGAGTCAAATCGTGAAGAGTTTACTTTATATTTTCAACATTCTTCAGTCACAATGCTGTTTCAGTTCTCTAAAACTACTATGCTTCAGATAACCTAAAGGAATTTTTTCACTACAGAGAAAGAAACAAGCAGCTTGGGTGGCCTAAGACTGGAGTTTCTGTCTGAAGGAAAAGTTCTCTGGATATGGCAAGAAAGCAGAATCAACTTCAGAAAAATGGGCTCCCTGAGAGCCAAGCATCAATGTGAGTTAGGGAAAAGAAACTCGGTCCTCAGTTTTATTCATTTCCTTTGTTCTGCTCAAAGCTGCCATGGACGAGATAATACTCTCCAGTATCATGGGCCGCTATGGCTCTCATTCAGAGCTAAATCTCAAAATATTTATGATTTGGACTGGTCAGAAATTAGTAATTAAGTTAATTTGTATTTCAGAGGGTACAAGAGCCAAAGTATTCTAAAGTTTATTATATTTGTAGCAAATAAGCAAGACTTCCAACATAACACAAACTCTTACCTCAAATCCTAGAATTCTTCTCTCTGTATACTGTTCCCTTCTATGCCTTTTCTCATTCTCTGGGTTTCTCTCTCCTCAACTCAATTTGGCAAAGATTTACTGACATCAAATTATTTGTAAAACACTCTGCTAGATGTTAAGGATACAAAAAATAAAGAAACCAGTAAGCCTGTCCTCAAAGAACTCTCTATCACATAAACAGATCATTGTGTTGAGTCTTAAAGATTATCCAGAATTGTCCACTGGATTGAAAGAGGGCATGGTGGGGGCATAGATGCCCAATATAATCTAAGTGGAGATTATAATCTAAATCCAGAGAAGGATTTCTGGAAAAAGAAATATTCAGCTCAGTTTCAAAAGATAAATATGAGTTTAATCAAGAAAAGGCAGGAAAAAGGAGGTGAGGCAACTGCAGTCGGAGTAGACGGCATAAACAAAGACAGGAAGGAGGAACACCACTGCAAATAGTTCAGTTTCACTGAAAATTGAAGTTTAGGGATGGAAATGGTTAGGAGGAAGTTGGAGAAGTAAGCAGGGATAAAATCATGGGAGGGACATGAATTTTACCTATAGGATATGGGAAGGCACTAAAAAGCTTAACCCAAAGGAGTGAAAAGGTCAAATATGCATTTTAAATAGTTCATTCAAGCTACCCTGTTTCCCAGAAAATAAGACCTAGTCAGACAATCAGCTCTAATGCATCTTTTGGAGCAAAAATGAATATAAGACCTGGTCTTATTTTATGAAAATATAAGATCGGGTGTATATAATATGATATGATGTGATATGATATGATATAATAATGGGTCTTATATCAATTTTTGCTCCAAAAGACACATTAGAGCTGATTGTCCGGCTACGTCTTATTTTGGGGGAAACACGGTATTAAGTGGATGTCATGATGAGACCTGCAGAAGTTCTAGGAGAAAGTTAATGAAAACTTGAAATAGATGACCATTGCTCTCTAATCTAGATAAAGAACAGGAAAAGGACTGGAATAGTGAGGAAAGATAAGGAATTCAATACTGCAACAAATGCCCTTGAGTTACCTTTAACCACCCAGACGGAGATGTCCAGCAGGCAACCTCTGTCTGAAGATCAGAACAAAGTTCTGGGCTGAAGGT
Source organism: Rhinolophus sinicus (assembly GCF_036562045.2). Taxonomy (NCBI): domain Eukaryota; kingdom Metazoa; phylum Chordata; class Mammalia; order Chiroptera; family Rhinolophidae; genus Rhinolophus; species Rhinolophus sinicus. Next base: position 41,621,018 of record NC_133759.1, read on the forward strand.
AAAGATTTGGGACCTGACTGCATTTAGGAGGTAACTGACATATTGAGAGTGGATGGACCAGGGGGTGTTGTAGAGTGAAAACCGAAGTGGGCAAGAAATGGGGCCCTGAGGAATACCCACATTTAATGAGGTGGACAAAGGCAAAGAAGAAGAGCAAGAAGGAACTGTAAAAGGACAGATAGGAAGAGAACAAAGAAAGCAGAAGACAAGGGACTTTCAGATGGAAGATGAACAGGGTCAAGCCCAGCAGTGAAGGCATAGACTGATACCTTCCTTCGGATTTAGGTTACCTAGCAAGACACATTTCAGTATTACGGAGAAGGCGTAAGCCCAATTTCCATGCAGGAGGGCAAATTTGGAATAAAGAAGTACATACGAGACTAAGATTTTTCTTTCACATCTGGAAGAATGATTAAGAAGGTGAGGAGTTTTTGCTTGTTTCTTTATTTACAGTGATGGAGCAACTGGTAGAAGCAACCAGTAGAAAATGAGATTATGAATAGAAGGAACAGGGATAAAATTTTGAGCAAGGGATGGGTCTTTTTAAAACAATATTCACATTTAAAATGGAATAAAGAAAATGAGTGTTGAGGTAAGAGAACTACAACAAGAGCATTCCAAAGGCAACTGTGTAATAATAGCACAGAATCCTGAAAATCAAGTATGTGTTCAGGAGGAGGGTAATCCAAAGTGTAGCAAGTTTGAAAGTATAGCAAAAGTCTGAAAGATAAGCTGGAGCCAGGTTGTAAGTAAGCCTAATGAGCAATAATAGTATGATAGAGAAGAAAGTTAAGAAGGAAATTAACTTTATAAGATCTGTAAAACGCTTTTGGAATACTCTGAAAGCAAGGTAAAAGATGTATTGGATAGGGGAAAAGAACACAGGTACCCCTTTTCTTGGCTGGTTAGAATTTCTTTTTATTCTTTGTTGGTTTTCCAGGCACCACTTTTAAAAGTTATTCCGGGGTTGGCCAGATGGCTCAGTTGGTTAGAGCACGAGCTCTTAACAACAAGTTTGCTGGTTTGACTCCTGCATGGGATGGTGGGCTGCCCCCCCCCCCCCGCCCCCACAACCCCTGCAACTAGATTGAAAAACGGCAACTGGACTTGGAGCAGAGCTGCGCCCTCCACAACTAGATTGAAGGACAATAACTTGACTTGGAGCTGATGGGTCCTGGAAAAAACACACTGTTCCCCAATATTCCCTAATAAAAGTTAAAAAAAAAAAGTCATTCTGTATATATCTCTGTTCCTTCATTTCCCTCTGTAACTACCGTTCCTTAATTAGTTACAAGTGAAACTGAAGTAGAGATATTTTAGAATTCATTTCATTTATTAAATAAAATAAAGATTTATGTGGTATTGTCCCTAATTGTTAGATACTCGTATAGCTAAGTCAAACTGGTAATGCTTCTCTCTTTTAAAAAAGAAAAAAACTAACTAAATTACATTGCCTTGTAAATAATACAAAAGAAAACCTCCAATGATTTTGTCTGAGACAGCAGTCCTCAATTAAAATAAAAATAAAAATATTCCACATCCCTGAAGTGTGCAAAATAGACAATCACCTGCACAATAAAATTTGGGGAAATCAAAAAAGTGGACCAAGTTAGGTTGGGTACCTGCATTTGGAAACAGGAAAAGATGCAACAATCATTAGCATGGCTCTTTACCCTTTACAAATTACTTTTTCAGAACCTAATTTTATTCAATTTTCATAACAATGCTATGAGATATTATCTCCTTTTTACAGATAACCAAACAAATTTTTGTCTCTAGAACCTAGAACAGTGTCTGGCATATAGAAGGTCCCCAATGAAAATGTATTGAATGGTATGTGGTGCGGTGCTCAGGCAGTTCCGCCACTCTGATAGGGTCATCGTTAATGGTGAAGCCAGATCTTAACCTAAGGTCTTTTGATCGTCAATCGTAAACGTTCATATTGTTTCATTCTGCTGAAAAAAGGAGAAACGGGTAGGATGATTGAATACAATCATAATCTGCTTTACAATGTTACGTGAACTGGTTAAAACTTAAGAAATACCTACTGTCAAGCAACACCAAGGCCAGTATACTTCCTATTCTTAGCCATGCTGCATGGGCATTCTTAGAGTTCCAGGTATCTGTGGTACTTGCTCACTTTATTCTCTCCATAGGGCACTTACCCTACTCTATGCTACTTCCTCCTACTGCACTGAAGTAGTGTCTGCAGAACAGAAAAGCCTTCTATATCATCCTCTCCTCTCTAAAAAGCTATGCGTAGCCTCCTGGTATTCAACTGCATATGTGGGACGTTAAAACAAAGGATGGCAATGCCACCCAATTAGCATGCAAAAGGTCTCACTCACAAGATTTAGAGATGTATACATAGCGTGCATGTCATTAAACATACAGAAAACAGGATGCAACTCTCCATCCTGAGACCACTGTGTTTATCCATGCCCTCATTCTATGCAAAAGATATCATCCAGAAAAAGATGTGTGTGTAAAATATTTTCATAAATTGAATAATTTCAAAGGCAGTGGGGCACTTACTATTTAAATGAATTATGTGGTAAATCCTTTTGCAAAAGAACTTTTTTATAAGAAAAAATTTTTGCCAGAAAATTGATCTTTTTTTTTTCATTCTGGGTTCAGATCCTGACACTTCAGCTTAATAGCTATGTAATCTTGAGCAAGTGACTTCTTTTAGAGTCTGTTTATTCATCTATGAAATGGGTAGTCTACTACTCAGGATCATTGTGAAGATAAAATGAGACAATGGGTAAGAATATGCTGTGTAAACTGTAAAGGACAGTGCACATGGCAGGGATCAAGAAATAAATGCTGTTGGCCAACAGACAGAGAGAGAGAGAGAGAGAGAGAGAGAGAGAGAGAGAGAGAGAGAAATCTTAGATCTATCAGGCACAGAGGAATTCAACCACAAGTCTCCAATTTCCTTCATTGAGGAGGAAACACATACAGCAGGCATTACAGGATTGGCCCCTTTTTTCAGGATACCACAGGGTAGCAATACTGTAAGAAGGAAGTTCTGAATGGAAAGAACTAGAAGATGAGCTTCTTTTTCCAAAGATTTATAAGCATTACCATATAGAATAAATTATAGAGCTAAAGTTTTTGAAAGAAATGCACAAAAACTGTAACATGAAAATAATGTAGTGCTGTAAAGGAAGTAGAGAATCTGTTTCAATTCTCTCATTTGACAGATTTTAGAGACTCAAAATCCAAAGAGACAAAGTGATTTACCTAAGAGTACACAATGGCACATTTTTAATGGTACAAACATTTTTAACCATGTCTTCATTTCTCAAGACAGACCACGTATGTGTTCCCATAGCATCCTATGTATACTAATTATGATACTATATCAAAATCCTATTTAAATGTCTGTCCCTTCCCCTAATGGACTCAAAGATCCCAGCAGACAAGACCTATACCCAACTTATCCTTATATCACCAGTACCTGCCTTATGTTAGATGCTCACCTGCACTATATCCCAGTTAAAACTGTTTTGTAAATTTGAGGGGAAGGTATGCAGTTCTGGAAAACTTCCTATTAGGCCTCCATTACTTTTTTCTTAGCAAGGTATTGAAAAGAGTAATGTTACTACAGATCTGAACTTGGGTACAGAAACGCAATAAGCAATTTTAGGACACTAAGGTAAAAATAGGTCCCTGAAAGGAAGGCCATCACTGCAGCACAGTCCTATTAACTTTATCATATTGTTAGATTTTTTTCTTTGCCCTTTCTTCCACTTCTCCCCTTTCTTGCGCCTCTCCCCTCCCCCAACTCTGGTTCAAGCCACTGTTTCTGTCTAGTTGTGTAGGACACAGCTCCCTGCCCCATGCTGGTATTATGAGCCTTGGGCTTCCCCGGCTGAGGCAGTCGGTCGCCAGTAGTTGGTCAGCTGCTCACATCGGCTCACGGCAGCCCACGGCAGCCCACGTCGACCTTTGGCTGCTCACCGCAGCCCAGCTCCAGGGAGAGCTGTTGTTCACAATCTTAGCTGTAGAGGGTGCAGCTCACTGGCCCATGTGGGAATTGAACTGGTGAGCTCACCTTTAGGAGCCCGGCGCTCCAACCACCTGAGCCACCTGGCCGGCCCATATTGTTAGATTTTGATGAGAAGCTCTCTAAGAGTATCCTTCATGCATTTTACCATGACCTTTGCTGAAACATCAATAACATAAATAAGAAAGTGAAATTGCTGGTGTACATATAGTGTGATATGCTCATGTGGTTACTTTTTTTAAGCACTTACTAAAAACTCCACAATGAATCTTTAAAAGAAGCAGACACAAATAGTATTTTTAAGGGGAAAAAAAAGGACTACATTTGAGGGACCTACTCAAAGAGTGACTTAAAAGTAGAAAGAAACTTGAGTCGGAGTTAGAAGAAGAGAGTTCTAGTCTCCATTCTCTCACTACCTTCTTATTTCACCTCGGGTAGATCATTTCCTTTCTCTGGGCTAGATGATGATTCCGGTTCCTTTGAGTTCAAATGCTATTAATTATAAGATCAAAAGTCCCTATCAGCTTTTAGAGAATCAGAGATAGAGAAAAACAAAATTAGGAAGGTAGAAAGATAGTAAAATAAAGGGGTATTGTGGTAGGTACTGTGGCATGTGGCATAGTGGGGAAAAAGCTTAGCAGAGAAACTGAAGTTCTAGATTCTAGTTCTGGTTCTGCCATCAACTAGTTGAGTAACCTTGAACAAGTCACTGTCCCTCTTTAGATCAAGATTTCCCCCATTTATAAAGTAACCCAGATGATATTCCAGCTCTAATAACCTAGAATTCTAAGCTTTAGGCTACTGCTGCTATGAACAATTGGAATTGGTATGTTTGTAATTAGTCAGAAACAGAACACATAAATATTTAGCAGAGAAGAGCCTCGAAGCTCATTTGAGCTTTCTCCCCAAATTCTAATTCAAATATTATTCTAGAGCCAGTCACAAGCACTATGCTACTTTGAATTCCCCTATTCTTAATGAATTGCCAAAAAACTCACCAGAAAAGAATAGGAACAGATGCTGCCTAGATAATACATCAATCCAGTCTCTTGGTTGTCTCCATCTTTCCGCTACTGTAGTTTTCTTATACTGACTGAGCCAAACCTATCTCTAGATTCAAATTCTTCAAGGCTCATTTCAAATCTCACTACTTCCATGAGGCATTCCTTTCCCACTCTAGGCCACATCCATCTCTCTCTCTCTCCTTTAAATTTGTACATTCCTGTGGTAGAGATTAAATGATATTTGTAAAGAGCTTAGTAAAGCATTTGTCATATAGTAGTTGCTCAATAAATGATAGTAGTTGGTGGTGTTGCCATACCTTTAGCACTAATCACATACCCTTTAGTTCAGTGCATCTTAAATGTAATGTGCATGTGAATCACATGGAGAACTCGTTCGAAGGCAAATTATTACTCAGTAGGCATGAGGTAACACCTGATAATCTGTACGAAAAAGCTCCTGGTTGATGCCAATGCTGTTGATCCAAGGACCATGCTTTGAATAAAAGGGGTAGTTTTTAGTAAGCTTTTAAAACATGTATTCATCATATCTGCCCAACTGGACAGAAAGATCTTAGAAAACAAATACAATGTGTCACTTTTCTTAGCACATATACCCTGTCCAGAGAAGGTGTCCAATAAACATCCGTGGATTTGTCATATCTGCAGTCTCTAGATAATCTTTAGAATGCTGTGCTGTACTGATTTTCAAATCAAACATTGAGACATGCTACGATGAAAAACTCTGTTACTGGGATTGGAATCACTGGAAGGGAGATAAGGGAGAATCTGAGAGAAAACTTACCTCTTCACCAGTGAGGGTAATACACAGAAAAAAAACCATATACAAATGGATGCTTGTTCCTTGTTTAAGCACAAAGATCATTTATTAAAATTTAGTCTTAACTGTACCTCAAATTTAGGTATGACCTTAAAAGAAGATGCATTTTCAAAATACACACACATATATGTATATACATATATTAATATAATTAATGGTTTAATATCCATATAAACCACTAATAATAATTACTAATAAGGTATATAATGAGCTTATTTCATTCTTTTAATGAGACAGATACATTTTTCAGTGATCCGTTAGTATGCAATTAATCTAAATATCGCAAGCAACCGATGAAAACACATTTCAAGCAAAAGGAGAGAGAAACACCTTCCAATTTCCCCATCAACTTGGTCAGTGGTAAGGTCCCCAAATTCCATTGCCCACATTACACTGATAGAAAATCAAAGGAATCTGCTGTGTATTAAGGCTGCTCTGAGAGGCTGCCTATTTTAAGCCCTTCTTTTAAATCCCCAATTATTAAATGCTTGTTAAAACCCTCCTTGTTTTAACATTATATAATTCAGATGGGACCAATAGTCTTAAATTCCACTGAGAGACTACGCTCTGGCTTCCTATTCAAGCCCCAGGAAAATAATATTGGGCATATAATGACACCTGCTCACTGAATACTATCTGGGTAGCTTAAACTGTGAGACGAATTTACTAAAATCAGCCTTTAGAGCAAAAAGCACCTTTTAAGTCACTGTGTTTGTCATAAGCAGGCACCTGCTCCTTAACTCAGTGACCTTTCAATAAAAGCACTCATCAATATTTAACCAAGATGTCTTCAACAAATTTAGACATGTTAGAAGACAATTCTGAGAACTGCTATGAAGCACAGAAACACAGAAACACAGAACTGTTGTCAAGAACTAGACTCAAACTGGGTTTATGAGTTTTAATAAATCAATGTTATTACTTCAGAGAAAATCAGAAGACGGTTGGGAGTCAGCACACGGTAGCTTCTGTTACTTCCATCAGAAGTCTAGCTTTCAGGGCAAGGCAAATTCCCTGGTTCATGCCACATAGTCTTCCTAGAGAATAATAGGGTCCAAGGAAAGTTTCAAATCTCAAGCCACTGAAGCAGTTAGAACGAAACACAAATCTACAACAGCCTCATCAGACCCATACAAATGAGTATTTTCCTACCTGTGGGTACCTAATTGGTAATTAGATCCAAAACACATGCCTTCAACTGGACAGATCAGGACAAAGCAGGAGGATCAGATTCTTGCATAGAAAAATGAAGACCCAACGTCATTCCCAGTTCTCCCCGTCTTTTCCTGGCCTTTCTTCAAGACTCATATTTCATGAAGCTTTCTCCAATAACTTTGGCTCTGACTATTCACTCCATTGATTGAATGCCTAAAATACTAGTCTAAGCTAATAATTCTAGATTCCTTTTTGTTAACTCTTTCATGTTTTCATTTTGTTTCCCAAATTTGAGCATGAGTTCTCTGAAAGGCCCCTACACTGCCTAGCCCCTAGAGGGAGCCTATTATTAATATTGCTAATAACTGACTAATAATAATGAGGCAATATAACAGTACATGGGCAATAGAGGAGTCAAATGGGCTATGTCAAATCCTGGTCCTACCACTTGCTGGACGTATGATTGCGAACACATTACTTACTTTTTTGCTAAGCCTGTGTGGTGAGAATTCAACGAGGTACATATTAGCACAGCTAGTGCAGAGTCTGGCATATAACGGGTGCTCAATAAAGCTTAGTTACCTTCCCTTCCCACTAATAAGCACTTGTTGATTTCAACTGAGAGTAATTCTCCTAGGGGGCTGTCATGGCACCATCATTTATATTTTTATGCTTTGCCCATTACACTCTAGTTTGTGCTTTTGTCCTCTCCTAACAAAGGTCCCCTCAGATTTTCTACTCCACTGTCTTGAGAAAAAGCCAACGACACAAGTCACCCAAATGACTATTCAGAATGGGCATATTAGGGGCCAGCAGGAGGGCATCTCCACATTTACACCTCACTTCTATCACACTCATGCCAGCTCTCCCTCCCTCCTGGTCTCCCAGTGAGAAAATGATAAGAGAGAAAAGCACTGAAGCAACCCAAAGAGGAAATGGAGATAAACAGCTCTGCGGTACCTCTGTGCCTCCCTCTTGGGAGGAAACACTCAGGTCCAATCTCCAACCTCAACTCTTATGAGAAAGAAAAATAAACAAAAACAACCCTTCTGGTATTCCGGAAGAAAAAGCAACCCAGACTCTTCATTTCTTCAAGCCCCTCACCAGTCAATTCACCATCACCACCCACCCCAACCATCCCCTAGGTCAACTTCCTGCTACATAAAATAGAACCTCTTATAATTGATTTGTCTTAAATAGATCTCATTCCTGCTTTTACCACCTAGAGGTAACATTTCCCCCCAGCCTGTACCATTCTAAGTTGGAATATCCAATAATAATAATTATTGTTATTATTATTCCTGAAGTTCCTGTCTATTGCATTAAGGCAAATCTCTTTTTATTTGTGGCCCGTTAATGGTCCAGAATATTTCACCTCGGTCATCATCTTCCCAGCTGGAAAAAACCACCATCACTCTAACACATACGAGAAAAAAACAAAAAACAAAAAACATCCACAAATCCCCTCCCCGCTGCACAAAATACAAGAATGTTATTATTATTCTTAAACGGACTTCAGCGGTGATGCCCGGGAACAAGCCAACCCTTGATGTCAATACTGAGATCGGCATCCATCGGGTCTGGTGAAAAAATACCCTTCTCACCTTCTCCCCTCAAAATACCCACTACCTTTCCAAATTCAATGGTGGCTTATACATTAGAACCTTTCTGATTGTTTTTAAATGTCCCTTCGGCGATCTGGTACCATTTTTATCTCAGCTTTTCTGTGCCTAGTACCCCCCTCAGAAAAACTATTTCTTCAGACTCTTCCCGGTTACATAAAGTAGCTCCTTTCAGGTGTCTTGGAGGATCTGAGACAAGTGAGGAAATCTACCTCAGGATTCACCTTTCCAGGCCGATCGATGCCCCCCGCCCCGCAAACACCCCCCTCCAGTCATCCCCCAGCTCCTCGCGGCGGGACCACCAGACCCTCCTTTTTATTGGTCTGAACTGTCTCCTTGGCCCCCTGGCGCCCCCTGCTCCGCGGACCCCCGCTGCCCCGGCAGAGCCCGGGAGCCCCGAGCGGCGGCGGCGGCGGCGGCGGCCGGGCACCTACCAGTCGGTGTGCGACTCGTCGACGACCAGCAGCACCTTGGCCTTCCTGGCCGCGGCGGGCGCGGGTGCGGGCGCGTCCACCAGGCCAGCCGAGGCGGCAGTCTGCTTCACCGCTTGGGACAGCGAGCTGAAGAAGCTGCTACCCACCGACGGCGCCGGGGCCGCCTGCGGCGCAGGCTGCGGCGCGGATGCCGGGGCCGGCGGCGGCCTCCGCTCGGGGCCCGGAGAGGCGACCGGGGGCGCAGACGAGGCCGAGGCCGAGGCCGCGCCGGGGCCGGGGGGCGGCGGCGGCGGTTGCTGGGGCTCTGGCCGCTGCAGGTCTGTCATGTAACCATTGGGCAGGTTGGCGATGAAGCTGCTGTCCGACAACCGGCGCCGCAGGAAGTTCATCATCTGGCTTGAGGGGCTGGGGGCGCGCGCGGCGGCGGGGCCGGACAGCACGGAGGGCGAGACTGAGGCGGCGGCTGGGGGATGCAGCGGCGGCTGAGGAGGCTGAGGCGGCTAACGCTCAGTCCGCTATGCGCTAGCCCAGCGGACACCCGCGGCGGACTGGGCCGGGTGGGCCCGGCGGCGCGAAGCTCAGCGCCAGGGAGCGGGCGGGGCCGGGGGCGGGGCCACAAATGGCACCGCCCCACGCCGCAGAGCCGGCACCGCCCCCGACTTGCTGCCAGCGTATGGGGCGCCTAGTCCCCGGCCTCCCGGGTCTGCGGACTTGGAAGCAGGATATGGCCAAGCCTCCTGAAACCTGAGTGTTGCTCTGTGGGGAGGGCTTGGGAGCCAGTCCTGCTCCTCAAGAAAAGGGAAAAGGGAGCTGAAAGCCCCTACCACCTTTTGGTTGGGGAGGAAAGAACCATGTCCCACCCGAGATGGAGGCAAAAGAATCTGTCCCCAATCTTTGGGGGAGAGAGCCTTCAGAGGAACCATTCCCTGAGTGCGCGCGTGAGTGTACACACACACACACACACGCACACACACACACACACACGCTGTAGTGAGAAAGAAAAGAACCATCTCCTTTCCCAGAGCTGGGGAAAAGGTGTCATGTCCCCAACCCCCACGTGAGGGAGGAAGAAATAATCCGTAAACACACTCACACACCCTATGCTGAGATGGAAAAGAACTTCTCCCCTTCCTCAATGCTGGGGAGAAAATCATCCCCCAACACCCTCACCCCAAGGTGATGGAGACAAGTCCCAATGGGGAAGCAAAGGGTCATCTCTTTTATTTTGAGGAGGAGAGGGTAAATAGATCCTCTCCACCGAGTCTTGGAAGGATGTGTGGGGCATATTTTTGATGCCTGCATTTGAGGATGGCTCATCTAAGAGCATGTACTTCTTTTCCCCTCCTCATTAACCAGAGAAAGGAACCGATGTGTAAGGCTGGAGATACACACGGCTTCCCTAGGACTCCCAAATAGGATATCTAAGGCTCTCCTGCCCCTTCTGTGTTCACCTCCCTGTCAGGTATTGGTGCATCCTATGTAGTACATAGAAGGCCATCTCTCCAAGATCTTTCTATTTGTTTTTTCCAGTTTATCCATTGGCCAGATCTGCCTGGACCTCCATGAACACTTCTCTGATTACCACCTTCCCATGTATACTCCCTAAATCTTGTGTGACCCCTGGACCTTTGTTTTCAACTCTCATGAGATATACTTAATCCCTGCATTGCGTAAGAACAGGACACAGCAGACATTCTTTACATTCAGACCATTCTGGGTAATACGTGATCTTGGGCAAATTAGCCCTCTGAGCCTCTTTTCCTCGTCTAATAAAAGGAAACAACTTTTCTAAGTTGTTACACAGAGTAAATGAGATCATGTATGTAAAGCACCTGGCACACAGTAGGTATTCTGTTAGTGTTGGCTGGATTCTTATTTGAACTAGTTCTCAGTATTTATTGGGCAGAGTGGAATCAATGAGCATCTTGTCACTAATATTGGCAGGCAGTTCTTGCTTCCTCCATCCCACCTGGCCCTCAACTTGGAGCAAGGAGATGTACACTCCAGCTCTGAGCCAGAAACCCAGTGACATCTGAGAGGTCTCTAGCCAACGGTAATAATACAGTGGTCTTCCCATCTACCACATGCCAGTCAGTGGTAAGAGGTGGATAGACTGATATGAATGGGAAGTGGCCCTTGTCTGTGGGAAGTCCGCAATCTATGTGGGCTAGAGGAGAGAGTGGGGAGGATAGACAGGAACAATTGACCACAATAAGATGTGAGAAATGCTATAATACAGTTGAGCAAAGTGGTTTAGGAGCACCAAGGAGTGAGGGGTTCATTCTGCCTGTAAGGCTTATGGATGTCACTCAAGGGAGGTGACATTTGAGATGGATCTTGAGGCAGCTGCTAGAGTTTACCAGCAGTGAAGTGGGAAAAGCACTCAGGCAGAGAAAGCCTGCAGGAATGCTAGTTGATAACTCCTCTGGGAAACCTGCCCTCAATCTTCCAGGGTGAGCTAAGTGTTTCATCTCCTGTACTTGGCTTTGCCATAGCCCCTGAAAAAATTATAATGAAACATTCTGATGACTAGAATGTAAGCTTTTCAAGGATAGGATTGTGTCTTAGTCATCTTTGGACCCCAACACCAAGCACAGTGCCTGACATGTAGTAAGGTTTCAGTTGTTTGAGAATCAAACTGTACTCTTACCCAACTCGATTCTCATGTCTATTGGAAAATAAAACGAAGTCACTAATAACTTAAGGAAATAAACTTAATGTATTGCCCTTCTAAGAAGTGTTTTTTAGAGACTTTAGAGGAATCTTTTCCAAAGGCATAAATCTCTAGTGATAGCATTTCAAACACTGTACAACTTTAATTTTTTTGGATGATTGGTTTTTTTTAAATATTTCATTAAGTAATTCCCCCTAACCATTAACTTGCCATGTATAATATTTAAAAATCAACCAATTAGCAAACATATTTTGAAGTACCTAATACATGCAAGGCATTATGCTAGATACTGGAGGGTAAAGGAGATTCAAAGATGAAGAAAACCCAAGTTCTGCCCTTAAGAAGACAAGTCATAAACATGTGGACACATAACTAGCAATAGAAGAGCCGAGTAACCAGAAAGTGAAGCAGGCAGTGAGTGTTGAAGGAGCCATAGGAAGAGTACATCTCTGGGGTAGGAGAAGATTTCACAGGGAAGGCAGAGCCCAGGCTTTATAAAATGGGTGGAATTCAGACAACCAGAACAGTGTGGAGAGGACAACCAAGACCAGGAATAGCAAGATCAAAGTCAGGGACGCTGGACTGGATAACTTACATGTATAGATCTCCTTAAAGACAAAGACCTTCTTTGTATTATCACTGTATTCCTTGAGCCTTAGAATAGCACCTGACATGTATTATATTATAGTGCGCATCCAAATATGTGTAAGAGAGGCTCTGAGAGACTGTACTTTTGTGTTATGTTTATGTGTTAGTGTCTATCCAGCTTTCTTTGTAGATGACAAACCACCTCAAAGGGAGGAATTATTTCTGTTTCTCTCAGAATGATCTACAAAGCCTGATCTAATATCCAACACTCAGTAAGTGTCCCAATCTTGGGTGCTTGATCAGAATGTTCCCAGAGAACTGCTTAGCTGTAGATTCCTTCATTAATACAATGGAAGGCCACAAGACCATTATAAAATATTTATCAAATATTCCATTAATTTGTTAAGTTATTTTCTGGTAGGTTTTTAATGAGAATTACTTGTGGAAGAACAGACTTTTCTTATAATTGGGCATGGTGGTCATAATCAGTTGTATATGATCAGGAGATTTTCATTAGTTGGCACAACTGTAAATCACACCTGCTTAAACCAGTATCCTCCATGCTCCACTGAGTTTTTGCCAAGAAGTGTCTTTGTGGCATGCAAAAACACTTATTATAAATGGGCTTGGGTTTTTAATGAGCCGTAATGAAAATCTCTTCCTTATCCTTACCCATCGACCTAGGTTCCAGATGCAGGGAGAATATAGCACTATTAGTATATATTTTGTCCTGCCTTTTCCATAGAATTCAAAGGGGAACAGGATTTGGAAATGCTACAAAATGTAAAATCTTGATGCAGTTAGGGCCTTTACTGCCTATCTCCCTAAGACCAAGGAGCCATTCCCCATCTCCAGGTGGAAAGCATTTCTCCCAGAGCAATCGGTGGAGGGATCTTCTCCACCCTTTTTAATGATTCAGGGACCGACTAAGCCAACTGTCAGAATCTCAGAGAATTCCAGTTCTAGAAGCCCAGGACTCTTTGAGGCGCTTCCTTGTGTAATCTTTATCTTCCCACTGAATTGCAAACACAAGTAAACATCTGGCAACTGCAGATGAAAGAATCCTGTTAAAATCAAGAACCAATTTACATGCTTGATCACCTCTTATTTCTCTCTTCCCTTGAGCAACAATGTAGCAGAGAAAGCTCACAGGGAGAAAGGCTGGGTACAAGACAGAGAAGCAATTGAAGTGTCTTCTGCAGACTGAGTTCAAATACAGAGTTTAAATGAAAAGCTGGTGCACCAAGCCACCTGGCAAAACACTTGTTGACTAGGTGTCCTCCCAAACAAGGAAGTTTGCTGGAGCATGCAACCCTCGGCCCTTGCTCAATTCTCAGGATCAGGGCTCCCATTCAGAACCACCTGCCCTAAAGAGAAGTAGAAAATGTTTGGGATTCAGAAACTGTGGATTCTAGTCCCGGCTCCATCACTGATTGGCTTTGCGATTTTCAACAAGTTGTTGAACTCTCTGGACCTCTTATGTAAACAGGGAGGGATAGATTTAACTTGGGCCTCTCAAGAGGTAATATTGGAACACTTTGAAAATGACAAAGCTTTTTTTCCTTTCATATACCTTGTTACCTGTCATTTGGAGAACCTGATTGAATTGAGAGTTTGTCACCTCCATTCAGGTGGGCCTTCTTGACAATCAGCCATGTGGATGTGTAGATGCCTTCCTCCTCCACCTTTGTATAGAGGACAGCTTTGTCCCCAACTTTGAATTCTCCAAAGATGGCCATGTCACCTGGGCCGGTTGCTATAATTAGTAACCACACAAACATAAGTTCAATTTTGAAATCTGCCTCATGTGCAACTTTGAACAAATCACTTTGCAGCCTGTTTCCTCTCTGTAAAAGACTGGTGATAATTATCATAATGACCTTGAAGGACTATTTTGAGGACTAATTAAGATCAAGTATTTGAGTATATTTTATAAGTTGTAAAGCACTGTGCAAATGTTAGCTATTAATATTCCTGACACCAGGGAAATCACAGAATTCACCAGTATTACAACTGAAATACCCAAAAGGACTCCCCCTATATGTCCTTATCCCAAGTTACACACCCAGGAAAATTCATGGAAGGCATGAGGTCAACCTTCTCTGCAGCTACTCCCAGGCTTCGTCATACCTGCTGAAATAAATGTGATACGCAACTTCAACTAATGGCTTCTACCTTTCTGGGTGATCTTGAACAAGGCACTTAACTTCTCTCTCCAGGCTTCCATTTCCTCGCTTGGAAAATGAGGGAGAGAGAGTTGAGCTGGGTGATCCCCAGGGTCTAGTGTTGGGAGATTCTCTGAGCGGAGCCCCAAGGGAGAAACAAGTGCCTGATATCACCAGGCTGAACCAGGGAACACAGAAGCCAAGTCGTGGGAGCAAACACTGAGCACTGAGAGATGATCTTTGGAAAAGAGAAGGAAGCAGGAGCTCCCAGGACACAGGGGGCACACATTTTAATTCTAAGTCTGTCCCTGATGTAAGGGAGTCAGAGGTGGTCCCTTGCCTAGTCTCCATTTATCTGACAATATTGGGGACATAATAATAACTGCAATTGATTAGATGCTGACTACACGTCAGAAATTGCCCATGTGTTATCTCATTTAATCTCCCATAAGGGAAGCGTTACATATTCCCTTTACCAATGAAGCAATTACACTTCAGAGAGATTACACCATCCAATATGAGATCTCAGAACTAAAAAGCTACAGAGCTAGAAGACTCCAGTTGCCTGCAAAGCTCATGAGATTCTCCATTAGGATATACAGAGAGCCCCCTTAGGAAGGTTGCCTAATCACACACCAGCACTTGCCTAATAAACACATTTATTGCAAACCGCAGAAGAAATAATATGCCCTCCTGGACTCTCCTCATAGTCCCTGCCATCTCCCTTTGCCCCAAATCCTGCAGACACAGGAGGCTTGGCACACTATATAAACACGCCTGCCCCAGGAACAAGCTAGACTCAAGCAAGAAGAAGATAGTTGATGAGACACCCCTCCCTCCATACACCCCACTCCTACTCCCACCCAACTTGGACCACAGTTCCCCACAAAGCAGCTCTGGTCTATTGGGGATGCTGGTGTATTGGCTGTTGCCATGGTGATAAGGGAACACTGGTGTCATGCACATATGAGCAGCATCTACACACTGCTTCATGGATAAATGGAAGAGCACTGTTTCCACTTAGCATTCAATCCAATTCAGGGCCAAGGCTGAGCTTTCTGTACCAAGTCGGTACAGAAGGCAAGCCCCTCCCTCTACCTCTGGTACAGTTCCTCTTCAAGGAGGCACCTTCTGGGTGGTAGGAAGAGATATTTACAAGATACCAGAGGATGAACTGTTGTGTTTACAGAAACAGTGGACAGCCCCCGCCTCCCCAGTCCTGCTTGGCCACTCCCAGACTGTAGACTGATTAGACCTTTAGTGTCAGACCCAGGTGGGTTTATCCTATGCCTCAGCCACTTATTAACAAGGCAATCTCATGCAATTTCTTTAATGAGACTCAGTTCCCTTGTCTATAAAGTAAGGTTCATATTTCTTTGTCGGGTTGTTGAAGAAAATTAAATGAGATCATGTATAAGTAGTGCCCAGTACAGTGTTTGGCACAGGAAAGGTACATATTCATGATAGAAATTATTTTAAAGAAAGAAATGTAATTAAAATTATGTTCTGATATGGAGACAAATATTTGAATCCCTGGTTCCCCACGTAATAGATTAAGAACTATATTCTTAAGTCAGTTGTGAAGTCAGTTTTGTTTTAAGTCTCATTTCCTCATATGTGAAATGACAAGGTCAGGATGAGATTCATAGGCTCAGGACCTATGAGATTCTATGTGAAGATTTTATTTTGAATGTATGGTTATCACATCTCTGCTGGGAATCCAAGGATTTGGGCAAAAAAGAAAAGAAAACGACATCCTGTTCTTTATTGGCGAAATGGCATAAGGCATTAATGACATTGCTCCTTAATGTAAATATCTGTACATTGAGAAGTACTCCCACACACACACCACGTTGGATGAGTTCCTGTACAACTGTCCTCAGGGAAAGGTTCCTTAATGCCAGGGCCAGCTCTGAGCAGCTGGCCCCATTTCTTCTTCTCTTGAAAACAGCCAACTCCAGGGATTGGAGAAAAACAGAGTCAGAGTCCAAGGTCAAACACTTGACTGTTGTTTTACAGTGTGTGATTCAGCTCGAAAACTGATCAGCACTCCCCCACCCCCCAGCTCACTTCACCCTGCACATCAGCTGAGCTCTGACGGAGCTAGAGGCCCTCGAAGGGCTGGAGACACCTGGCTGGCTTGCCGGTCCGTATTTCTGATCAGGAGTGAGTCAGTATTCCTATTTCTTGGTTTTATCTTCTCCCTACACTGCCAGTGTCAAGAGAATGTCTTTTCTCATCTCCAAAATAGCATCTGGTCCATTTGAAACAGGCTAGCAGTAGGCTGTGTGCCAGCACCCTCATTTCTTGGAAGATAGAAGGCTTCCCCTATCCATTATCTACAAGTCCCTTGCCTGATGATTCACTCAACCACTCCATCATAAGCCAGTCCTGGGGAGCCTAAAGTCACCTTGAACAGATCAATAGTAATGATAGCTTCACATATTGCCTTGAATTCTTACAACTTCACAAGGTAGGAATCATACATTCATTTAAACAAATGAGGAAACAGAAGCTCAAAGACGGGAAGAGACTTCCCCAAGGTCACACAGTCTGTCACAGCAGAGCTGAGATTCAAACTCGAACTCTCCCCTGTAGGAGGAAGAGTTGAACACTCACTTGCTACTTACTTGTCCTCAGGCCATAATGAACGCTTTGGGAAGTGCTGGGCCTCAGAGAGTACGGCGGCCAAGGGCTCCAGAAAATCGGCCCCTGTGCCATCGCTAGTGTGCCTCCAAGCCTTTGCCCAAGCTGTTCCCTCTATTTGGGATACACTCCCCCGTGCTTTGCAGCACGGTGCAGTGGAACAACTACAGGCTTGAGCTGTTGTGGATTCCGGAGAGTACCATTTACAGCTTTATGATGTCAGACAATTGTATCAAATCTCCCAAATTTCTTCCTCTGTAAAGTAGGGCTATCTACCTCAGTGCTGTCATGAGGATTCAAGCTAAAAGAGCCTAGCGAGGTACCTGGCAATTAGCCGGTGGAGTGATTATAACCAGTCCTTCCAAATGCAGCTCAGGTACCACCACCTCTATGAAGACCTCCCTGACTATGCCTCTCTCCTCTGCACCTTAATAGTCATTCATTTTTTTCCTTTATTCATTCACCAACTATTTAAAATGCATAAATAACTCATGCACACAGTACTGTAATTATTAGGTCATATTCTGTTTTCCTCATTAGACTGTGATCTGAAGGCAGAGATTGTGACTGAGTCATTGCTGAATCCTAAATACCAAGTCCAGGGCCTGGCAGGAGGAAGGAAGACAGGAAGAAAGAAAAAGGAAAGAATAAAAGGAAAGACAGAAGGAAAAGAAAACAAGGTGCAGAACTGCTTATGCAAACCTCCTCCAAAATAATACCACATCTCTGTAGCCAGGCAGATAGTAAAAGCACCTGGTCTTTCTCCAGCCTCCTCTGCAAGTGCCTTCCAATTCCCCCATTGACAGGAGCCAATACAGGGTGTGAATATTAATGACGGCCTGAATAGGAAGCCTCAGATGAGCCCCGAATTGAGAGTGCAGACAGGAAAGTGGTGAGCGGTAAGGCGCAGCTGCAGAAAGGGAAATTCGGTCTGTGTAGCCACTGGGCATAGACAGCTGTCCCAGGCCTGGTAACTGCATTGACGGCTGTTGGCTGAGCTCCGCCCACCTCCAGCGACTGCCGCAGCAGAACCCTTGGCAACAGGCTTGGCAGGTGATGAAGACAGCTACCAATTCAGCATGAAGGCAGGAGGCTCACTGGGGTGAGGGAGGACTGAGCACCAGGAATCTGCAGATCTGAAACTTAGAGCCCTAAGCCTTAGGAAAAAGCACCAGAGAGGAGGAGAACAGCGTCTTCTTTCTCTCTGCTCCCCAGACAGTGCCCCTGCCTATCACTGAATCATCTGGGGGACTTTTTTAAAATTTCCATTCTAAACCCACCATCCTTCCTCCACAGAGGGTAGCCAGGCATTCATGATTCTCCATTCTCCCTTTCTAGCTATCTCCTAATCTTCCTTGACCTGCTTTGCAGCCATACTCAACTTCTTTCTGATCCCCAAACAAGGCATGCTCTGTCATACCTCTGTGCCTTTGCTAATGCTGTCCCCTCTTCCCAGAATGGACTCTGCCCATGTTTTGCTGTGTTGGGGACAGTTTCCAAGAAGCAGACCTCCATACTAAGGTTTGAGTGCAAATAGTTTGCTGAAAAGGTGATCCCAGGTAGCACCAGTGGGGATATGGACAAGTGAGACTGGGGAGGCAAGGAAGCGAAGAAAAGATGCAGTAGCGAGCAGGGTACCACTTTGGACAGCTGGGGCCCAATCCCACTGAGCAACACTAGTGGCTAGATGTTGTAGAACACATCTTGGAGCTGTCCCACGCATTGAGTGAGAACACTAGGGCATTTTCCTGCCAAATCCCATTTAAGATTAGCTGAGTACCGCTCCTGGGAGCGTTAACTCCCCAGCAGCTTGCCCTGTGCAAGGACCAGGCCCATCTCTTCACCAGTGCTAGCTCTCAAGTAGAGAGTTTCAGAGTACTCGTACCATCTGCCACCCTTGCCAGATTAGCTAATTACTCCTTATCGTTCAAGGCCCAGATCAACAGGTAATACCTCTAGTCTCCAATAAATTTCACAGCCCCCTCCTCTGCATTCCTGGGGCATGTTGAACACAACTGCTTAACTTCTCCACTGGACCGTGGGCTTCTCTAGGGCACGAATTGTGACATTATTCATTTCTGTGTCCTCGACTCCCAGAACAGGATGGCACATAGATAGCAGGAGCTCATTAAATATTAGCGATGTTTGAGAATGCTAATGAACATTGATAAATTCCAGTACCAGTCCAATATTCCATTTTTCTGGGAGGACACTCGACGCTCTATTGCCTTTTGTGATTTGAGGAGAAAATAGTGTCACATCTTTAGAAAATATAAAACTGAATGCTGCCTCAATTTCCTCTAGGTGACCAATTGGTCAGGACACCAAGATAAGTCTATCCAAAGACAAATCTATCCAAAGAGTTTCAGATTAAAGCAACATAAACTTTGCCATCTTCTGCCCTGGTGTGGCTGGACACGTCACAGTGGATGAAACAGCATTGGATTCATACAGCTTTGTAGTTGTTTATAACATACATAACATCATCATCCTGTTTTAGTGTCCTTGGCAGCCATCCTAGAGGAGCTTATTTGTATGCACAGGATATTCCCTCTGTCAGAACCCTCCGATGCCATCTCTGTCTCAAGGGGTCTGGGTCTTGCCCGAAAGCTGGTGGCAGGAGCTAGAACCCAAGTCAAGTCAGATGTGATATTTCCCAAGGCAGCCTGAGGCAATATTGCCAGACTGGAGATTTAGAATATTTGCCAAAACAATATCCAGTTAGGAAATATGAGGAAAGGGGGGAAATCTTTATAATAGCAATAAAAAAAAGATAGATTATCCATCAGCAAACTGAACAAGATGTATGTAAATTCTACTTGAAAAAATAAATTAACATTACTAAGGGACACCAAAGAATCATTTTTTAAAAAGAAAGGTATTTCTTGGGTAGGAAGACTCAACATAATAAAGATGTCATTTACCTCTATATTAATCTGTAAACTTAACACTATTTCAATAGAAAAATACCAACAGATTTGCGGAGGGGGGAACTAGACAAATTGACTCTGGAATTCATATGGAAAAATAAACAACCAGAAATAGCTAGGAGAATTCTAAAAAGGAGTAGAAAGGGAGGGACTAGCTCTACCAGATATTAAAACATGGTATTAAGCTGCAATAATTTAAACGGTGTAGTACTTGTGCAGCAAAAGACAGATCAATAAATGAAAAGCTCAGAAATAAACCTCAGCATATCCAGAAATCTAGTATAGAATAAATGTGGCATTTCAAATCAGTGAGGAACAAGATTATGCAATAAACATTGTTGGAATAACTGAAGTTATCATGGGAAAAACTTAAATGGGATCCATGCCTTACACATTATAGCAAAAAAATATATATTTCAGATGGATCAAAACTAAACAGTAATAGAAGAAAATGTAGGGAATTTTGTTTAATAACCTTGGAGGGAGGAGTAGCTGTCTAAGAATGACATATTCTAGCCATAAAATTTAAAAATACGTAAATTTGACCATCATAATGTTTCTCCATGGAAAAAAACCTTCTGATATTCAAAAAGCAAAAGACAAACTGGGAAAAATACTGGCAATTCGTACCACAGGCATAGGACTAATTTCTTTGACATATTAAAAAGCTTCTACATATTAATAAGAAAAATCAACAATTCTATAGCAAAATAAGTAATAAACGTGAAAGAAAGAAAATACAAATGACTTGTAAATCTCAGGCATAATTAGAGAACTGAGTGATGGGGAAATGTCCATATGCCCTTTTGTATCTCTAAATTTTGTACTGTTTTTCTATATTACCTGGTTTAAAAAAGAAGTTCAAAAAAAGAACAAAAAAACATTTTTAAATAAGAATCAATAAGACCCTGGGTACCAGCTGAAAGGACACTGTGGACATCAAAGGCATACATGGAAAAACAAATAATAAAGTTGGTAACTGAGAGAGTTAAAAGCAAGGTGGGGGAGTATAATGGGGAGATCAATCATACAGGATTTGGTGTTCAAGCTCTAGATCTAGTCTGTGCCAGCTGTGTGACTTTGACAATTGACTTCATTCCATGACCCTTGATTTCCTCATCTGTGAAATGGGAACAATCGTAGTCATTATTTCATAGGGTTTTTCTGAGGTTCAAAGAGATGATGCATGAAAAATGCTTGGGACAATGTCTGGCATATACTAAATGCATGAAGGGCACCTTGCATGTGCTCGGAAGAGAGTGGGCATGACAGCTTAGTGGCTGTGCAGCATAGGTACAGAGTCTTAGACCTCTGACTTCCCCAGCTCGACACCTACTAGGCTGTGTCTGCATTCCCTGCTGGCAGTCACCTTCTCTGATCTCAGAAGATTCATAAGAAACAAATACTCTAAACCCTTTTTTGTAGTTATTCTCCTTACTTCACAAAGCCTCTGATATCCAAGAATTACAGATTTCTGTTGACTTGTACAGGGCTCTCTGGAAAATTCCATTAATGCTCCAAATATACTAATCTATAATTGTGGCTCAATTCGGCTCATGGTAAGAGTTCAATATGTGCATTTTGCACTATGTGATGGCTGTTCCACCCAGCGACCTTTCAAAAAGACCATCCCACCCACTCATCATATTCCTGCCAGACCTTAAAAGCAAGCTATAAATGATAGCTGATACCCAGAGCAATCCCACAAGGCCAGTCAATCCCACTGCTATCTGATCCTAACCCACTCCAAACAATCTATCTCCCAGGTCTGAACTCCTGGCTCCATTCCCAGACTTTGATCTTTGCCTGTGGCCTCTTCTGGATTTTTGTAAAAATCCCAATACAGTAAGTGTTAAAATAGAATTATATGCAAGGTGCTATGGGATCACAGAACAAGAATATTCAATTCAGCCTCAAGGGATCAAGAAATATTTTACAACAGAGCTGGACTTTAAGGGATAAACAAAACTACATTAACAGGAGAAAGAAGAAAGGTCTCACTAGGCAGCAGGAAGAGCATCAACAAAGATATGATGACAGAAAAGAAGGAGGACGTTTCAGAAACAGCAAATAGAGTTTAACTAGACCATGAGCTCCTGTGTCTTATTAACTAAGTCTTTTTTTTTTTTTTCTTTTTGCAGTAATGCTATTTATTTCATTGCTCAGTTCATTATCATTTTTTTTCTCCTTTCTTTTTTTTTTTTTTAATTAAATTTATTGGGGTGACAATTGTTAGTAAAATTACATAGATTTCAGGTGTACAATTCTGTATTACATCATCTATAAATCCCATTGTGTGTTCACCACCCAGAGTCAGTTCTCTTTCCATCACCATATATTCGATCCCCCTTACCCTCATCTCCCACCCCCCACCCCCCGCCCCCCTTACCCTCTGGCAACCACTAAACTATTGTCTGTGTCTATGAGTTTCTGTTTCTCATTTGTCTTGCTCTTTTGTTGTTCTTGGTTTATATACCACATATCAGTGAAATCACATGGTTCTCTGCTTTTTCTGTCTGACTTGTTTCGCTCAGCATTACTCTCTCAAGATCCATCCATGTTGTCACAAATGTTCCTATATCATCTTTTCTTACTGCCGAATAGTATTCCATTGTGTATATATACCACAACTTCTTTATCCATTCATCTATCGAAGGACATTTTGGTTGTTTCCATGTCTTGGCCACCATAAACAAAGCTGCAATGAACATTGGAGCACACGTGTCTTTATCTCTAAATGTTTTCAGATTTTTTGGGTAGATACCCAGAAGAGGGATTGCTGGGTCATATGGCAATTCTATTCGTAATTCTTTGAGAAACCTCCACACTGCCTTCCATAACGGCTGCACCAGTCTGCATTCCCACCAACAGTGTATGAGGGTTCCTTTTTCTCCACAGCCTCTCCAACATTTGTTATTGTTTGTCTTGTTGATGATAGCCATAACTAAGTCTTATTCTTGAGTGAATATCCAACCAACACTTAGCAATGACCTGGAATATAGTAAGCGCTCAAAGCATTTTTTTCTTTATAGATTTTGTTCAGCTGTTTTGAGATATAGTTGATATACAACGTTGTGTTAAGTTTAATATGTACGATGTATTGATTTGATACAGTTACATATTGCAAAATTATTGCCACCATAGTTAGATAACGCTGGCATCATGTCACATAATTACCATTTCTTTTTTGTGGTGGGAACATTTAAGACCTACTGCCTTATCAACTTTCAGGCATATAATACCACATTATTAACTATAATCACTATGCTGTACAATGCATTTTTTTGTTGTAGAATTTCAAAGCGGCTGAAACATGGTGATGTGTGAAGACGGTGGAGGGTGATAAGGCTGGACAAACAAGTTGGAACCAAGTAGTAACAAATAATAACTTAATTTAATTAATTAATAATATAATAGTACACAGTAACAATAGCAAACGTTAATTATGTTCTTGATGTGTACTGGGCCCATGCTGAAAACCTCACATGCATTATCTCATATAATCTTTTCAACAACCCTATGAAATAGGCACTACTATCATCCCTTATTTTACAGTTGAAAATATTGATGCTGAGAAAGTAGAGTGGCTTCACAAAGATCAAACAGGAAGGATGGGGCAGAGCTGGGATTTAAACCTAGGTTCGTCTAATTCCAGAGAAAGGGGGCTTCACCACAATACTGCCTCTCTTGCTGAAGAATATTAATTTGATTCTGAGGCAGTGGGTGGGGGAAAAGGGGCGGCGGGCATTGGAGCCATCTTGGATCTGGGTGATGGCCTCAAGCTACACTGCATCAATGACCTCTTCTCTACTTTCTGGTAGGCAGAGTCTAAGAAGTGCGCTGAGATGTCGCCAGAGCGACATGACAACATTGGATGGGAGAGGCCAAGTCAAAATCAGGAATGAGATTGGGGGCAGATGCCCGGAAGTGATCTTAAAAGCTACTCTCCAACCCAAGTTTTAAGGACTGTTGTATGCCAAGCCCTGTGCCTGAGCACTTCTGTTCCCTCCCCTTGTCCAGTCCTCCTGTGTATGAGCCCACCGTGTCCATGAGGATTCTGGAGCTCAGAAAACTATAGGGTCTTGCTTAAGGTAAATTAGCTAGTTAGTAGCAAAGCAAGCATTCTAACCCAGGTGACAAGAGAAAACTTCTGAGATGCCCTAAATTAAATTGCATCAGGCTGCAGAGTGGGAGGAAGAATGGAGGGAAGTTAGTGAACAGCTCTGGGCTGAAACCAGCAAAAGACTGCTCATAGTCCTGAGTGTATGTTGAAACTTTGAATTAACTTCCAGGCAGAATAGCCAACCACTGGACACACTGCATCTTGCTTACACATGAACTTTCCTGATTGTTGCCCACAACCAATCCAGAAGCATTAGGGATCATATGCCCATCCCAGAACTTCTCTCACTTCACCTCTCCCTGCCCCCACCCTAACTACAGGCAATGTAAATTCTTTCAAAACAACTTAAGTCTTTCTTCTCCAAAGTCATTGTATAAAGAGGCCCTCAACTCCAGGACAGTAGACATGTTTGTCTGCTCTATCTA
The DNA here is from genome assembly GCF_036562045.2 of Rhinolophus sinicus. Lineage (NCBI taxonomy): Eukaryota > Metazoa > Chordata > Mammalia > Chiroptera > Rhinolophidae > Rhinolophus > Rhinolophus sinicus. The sequence continues at coordinate 41,645,634 of NC_133759.1, forward strand.
GCCCTGCTGCTGGTGGTTTAGATTGCATGCTTCAGGACCTGGTCCTTTTTCTAGCTAGCATATGGTTCAATAAATCCTGCCTTTTGGGACAACTTTCAGCCTCAAAGGTTTTTGTTTAACACAGGTATTTCTGACTCTTAAACCCCTGTTCTTTTCCCAGAACTGCTTTTCTCCAGTTTTCAGCTTAATCAACTCATTCTTTTTTTCCAACGTAGCCATGTAACAATAGGAGGCAGCTCTCTTCAAGGTTTGAGGAATGGTGTCAAACCCTTGGTTTCACCAGCTACACAAATGTCTGCTAGTTGTCCGGGCCCAGTCTGTTTTGTCAGGCTTTTCTCTTTGGTCAGCTGTGTCAATAAGTCTGTCGCACAGATAGGTCTGCGCCAAGCTGAGCCACAGTCTAGGGTACACTGCCTTAAGAAGGATTTTACCCGTAAGATTAATTGGGGAAATTCCCAACCAATCATTAACATCTTTTACTAGGTTCCTCAGAGGAGGAATCACCCTCTTCCCCATCTGTATCATTGGTGAAAAAGCACTCATTATCTCTGTTTTAAAAATCTGAAGTTCTGTTTAAATGTGTTCTTTAAAGTTATGCTCTGATAAAATTGGATCTATAATGGAAACCTCTCTGGCTGGAAAAAAAAAATTGGTAACAACTTCTAAACTAGCTGTCAGAAAAATGTAGTAATTGAAGGAAAAATTGAGTTTGAGGCATCAGTGTGATCACACCATTACGTAAATTGTTTCTTTTTCCTTCTGCTTCACCCAGAGGTGAGAAAGGACTCCTCTGGGAAAAGGAGCGTGGCAGAGACTTCTCTGGCTGAACAAGGATGCTAAGGATAACTGAGGCTGCTCCACTAATGATCACTAATCGGAGAGGGATATGAAGCGGAGAAGCCACTGGGAGTTGAGAAGTTTCTGGAAGCATGTTTAGTGTCAACCTTATTCAAAGCATATCCAGCATGGACAGGAGCTAGAAGGACTTCACGCTATGAGAGTTTCAGGGTGTTTGAAAAATATTGACCCAGCAGCCAAACCCTCAGTTCTTGCCCCACAACAGTAACTTTGGTTAAGGGACTTACTCAGGGTCACAGAACGACATCGTGTCAGAGTTGTCCAAGCATTTTGTAGCTAATGCTCCACATTTCCATCGTATTTGTAGGTGATCTTAGAGAAATCAGATCTGCTTAATGCTATCTTTACCCCGATTTATCTTTTTTTTTTTTTAGTCTAAATCACTTTTTCAGCAATGTAGTTAGAGAAGATATTTGTCATTCAGGTCCTCAGACCCCTAGGTTTCACCTTGTTCCTTATTCCTCTTAGTCTTGCCTCAAGAATCATCTCAGTGTGCTCCCGGTCTCCTTCTCATTTCCCTCTCTCCAATGAAAACCTGCTCGCAGGAAAGGGTGCGCATATTCACATTGGAATGCTTGAGCAACTGCATTTTAACAAGGACATAAGAATGGCCTAAGTTAGAGGTGAATATTTAATGGCAAAGACCATCTAATGGGGGAAAGCATACCCTGGGGAAAACAAAGTTTTCAGAGGTCTCAAAGGCGTACCAATAGGGAACCACCTATATGCATTATAAAGCATCCATGTCAGCAACTTTATAGATTTGGGCCAGTTTCAGTGAAAGGAGCACGGTGCATCAGAAACTACAGTGGACTGGGAATCATCTGAACTTTGTTTTCCTCGTGCGTAAGCATTGGAGGTTGTATCTTATAGTATTTTGCTTAACATTCTAGATTTGGGGTGGATTGTTAAGGGTCACAGCTCTTCAAGCAGTCAGACCTGGATAAGGTGTCATCTCTGTCACCTACCATCTGGGAGAACTTGGCAAGTCACTGAACTTCACTAAGCCTTGTTTTCCCCTTCTATATAATGGGAATTAAAAGCAACTACCTCAGAGTGTTGTGAGAAATCCAACAAATTCTGTGGTGCATGAAAGGGATCAATAAATATCAGTTATTATAACCATTGCTTCTTCTTGAAGGGCAATCAATTCTTCCTCAACCTGTCAACTGATTGTTGGATATTGTTTCAATAAAGTTTGAGGATGAAACTTCCTTTAGTTTTACTGAATTCTCTAACCTAACTTCAGGAACAAATTATGTCCAAAACAACTGGAAGTCTACTGAGAAGAATGAAAATGATTTCTTTCTTAACAAATGGAGCTTTAGTATTCTAATGTTTCACCCTAGCATTTATGAGTCACTGAAATTATTTGTCTTCGGTATTGAAATAAGCACATTATCGCCCTTACGTTTTCATAATCAACTCCTTGGAAAGTATTTTTAAAGAGAAAGCAGTATGTCACACCTGGTATAACATGATTAGTTCTTAATGAGGAGGAAAAGATATCATGTTTTATTAAATCTTCTTAGGAATGAAGTTGGATTCTCGCAGCTCTGTAGTTCATAGCATTTCAGCATAGGTCATACCCGAAAAAACTATTCTACAGAAAAATGTATATTTTATTCTTCAAAAGTTAAAATGTTTGTCATATGTTAAAACACCTCCTTACTTACCTGAGTTCTTTACAGTATCATTGATTTCTTTTCCACCTCCTCTTTTTAATGCACAAGTATGGCAGGTTCTTTATAAGAAAAAAGATCAGCAAAAAGAAAAGAAAATTGCCCAAACTCTATCCAAACCAGAAAGCTAGAATTCGTCCTTAATTTCTCCGCTCATCAGAGCAATCACCTGATCTTGTCCATTCCACCTCCTTAAGAGCTCTGGAATCTGGCAGCTCTCCATCCCTCTGCCACCAGCCAGGTCAAGCCTGACTGTCTGACCTAGACCCTTGATACTCCAAGTGTGATCCAGGGACCAATAGCACTGGCGTCAGCTGAGAACTTGTTAGAAATGCAGAATCATAGACCCCACCCCAGACCTACTGAATCAGGATCTACATTTTAAGAAGATCCCTGGGTAACTCATACATACCTTAAAATTTGAAGAGTCCTGCACTAGACCAGGTCAGAGTGGGGTCCCAGATTCTGCATTTCTAACAGGCTCCCAGATGATGCCGGATATGGCTCTTCCACAGACACACTTTGAGTGGCTTCTCAGTTGTTTCCCTGCCCCCAGCCTGGCCTTCTTCTAATCCAATCCACATTTAACCAACAAAAGAATCTTTCTAAAGTGTATTTGATAATGTCACTTCCCTACTTGAAACCCTTTAATGTCCCTTGAACAGGACATTTGTTTTAGTAGTAGTAGTAAGTACAATGGTAATAGTTGTTGTTGCTGTTAATTTGGGTTTTCATTACTTTAGAGGAGCAGTTTGGTGGATCCCTTCCTAGTTTGGGAAATACCTCACTCTCTAACTCTTGATGGACATCAAAGGTGCTTCCTCTCCCACCGACCCCCCACGTAGGAGCCAAAAAGTCCAGATATACTTTCATTCTCAGACCTTCTGGCAACTAGAGAACTGGACACGTGACCTAGGTTTGGCCAAACTGATGCTCCCTCTTGGGATTTTGAACCTGGAATTGGTGATGAAAAGAAACAGAGGAGCAGCCCCAACACCCAATTTCTAGGGGTGGGAGTGGTAGAGGTGCCCAGAGCTAGAGATGTAGGCCATTCAAACTGGAATGTCCAGTGTTGAGCAGTGAGAGTGACACTGTCCCCAGCTACCGGGTTCTGAGGTTGACTTTTGCCTGTAATTCTGCTGTATAATTTCCTTCTGTTCCTGCTTTCCAATCTGGGATCCCTAATCTTGCTGGCTAGTGGAAAGGGAAAGAATGCAGCAATCTTTACCTGCGATTACAATTATATGTAAGAGCAGGTGGAACAAGCCCTTGGGGCTGATGGCTAGATGGAGAAGGGTATCAGAAGGTAGGGCAAGAGATCTAGAAGCATATGGTAGTAACTTGGATATCTCAGTCAAGGATCCTTTAGGTTACAGATCACAAAATCCTCCTCAAAATCATCTTAAGAATACAGCAGCATGTGATTAACATCTATTGTATTTATTGCCCTGTCTTCCTTCCTCTAAAGATAGCACCATCATTTCTTTGGGGATCCACCTTTCCCCACTTTCAGTCCATGTGATCTGAGTGAACTGACCCTAACCCATGGAACCACGTGTGGCCAATTAGACATTCCATCTTTTGAACACAGTGATAATAGCCTCAGGGTTGGGCATATAACCCAAGACAGCCAGTTGCTCGATGGTGAGACCTTCCCTGGAACTTCTGGGGAAAGAGACACCCTCTGCTGGGGATGAAAGTGTAAGAATCTATGCCTGGGATTTTCAACAGCCAGCTCTCTACACCCATGGAAAGAGCCTGCCTGAAGCTGACACCAACATAGAAGGAAGTAAATCCAAGGAATGGAGACCACACTGAGGTTACTGACAGCACTGAGAATGGTACCCAGCCATACCTAAAGCCTGTGTTATTCTTAGAGCAAATGGATTCTCTTTCATTTAAGCCTGTAGGCGTCCGATTCCTATCATTGACTTCCTAGAGTCCTGACTAACACAGGCAAAAAATATAACCAAGGAATCCAGGGAGTTAGTCTCTTTCTTACCTTCCTTTCTCCAAAGGCCCATTCCTCCCTGTTATTTTCTCTGTGTCTGCCTCATTCTTTTCTCTCTACAGAATTTCTACCTTTGTGTGTATATGGCCATTAAAGACCACCCCACAGTTTCCAAGGTTACCTATCTCCATTATAAGTAACCACCCCGTCTCAAGTCCAATTCCAAATCTCTGGGAGAGAGAATCTAAATCATCCAGCTTGGGTCAGTTGTCCAATCCTGATCCAATCAGCTAAGGCTTAGGGGGCTTTGGCAATTTCCATAAATTTCTTGAACCTCAGATTCTTCGTCAGTAAAATGAGAGTAACAGCAATACTTACATCTTAAGTTTATTGGGAAGACTAAAGGAGATCATTCATGTAAAGCTTGAAGCACAGTACCTGGTATATGGTCAATACACACTAAATATAAGCCATGAAAATGGTATTTCATTGGTAATGATGGTGCCCCCCCTGTGTTGTTGGTCTCCTTGGATGCTGGTGGTGTTGAGGCCTCAGGGGGCGATGGGAATGTCAGCTGTGGATAAGAGAAGGATGAGGCAGGAAGCCAGACCCGGATAATTACAGTGTTACAGGATTCCACCCAGGCGGCAGCCTCAGAGTGTGCTGAGAGAGTGAGAGAGAACGCTTGAAATTTGGCCAAAACACTCCTCCCTCTGGCTAAGGAAGGTTCAGTGAAATGAGCTCTTCTCCTTCAAACGGATGCTGCATTCAGAAAAATTCTCAGTGAGCTCAGCCGTATCACCTGGTGTCCCCTCGGGCTTGTCTACACCAACAAGCAGAGTGAAGAATCCAGAAAGACTCATAATGATAGTGTTTGAAGCATTCTCTCACCGCATCCTCACAACAACCCCCAAGATAGGCGTTATTACTATTCCTTTTTCGTAAGCGAGAACACCAAGACTCAGAGGGGTCAAGTAGCTTGGCGGAGCTCTCAGAACCAGGGGCAGAGAGCCACAGTATGAACCCAGATCTGTTGGGTTCCAATCCCCTGCTTTTCCTGTTGGGCCGTGCCTGATTCTACAGTCTCAAGATTCACCTTTCAGTCTCACTGGCCAAACAAAATCCATTACTTTTGTGACTTTAGCCATTAGTCTTGCTTCTCAAATAACTGGTACCAACCACACGTCACCTGATAGAGCAGAAGGTAATTGTAGGGGAATTGAACATAGGAGGTAATTTCTGGAAAGTTGGCAGGGGCTAGATTTTAGGAGTTGGGCTTTAGGCTGCGGTCAGAGAGTACTACTGATGCTTGGAGGGAAGTCATGGTAAAAGACAGCTCTCCCCCATGTCACACCACTATGGACTGGATTGTGACCCCCCCCACACCCCAAATTCATATGTTGAATCCCTTTCCTTCAATGTAATGGTATTTGGAAGTGGGGTGTTTGTGAGATAATTAGGTTTAGGTGAGGTCATGAATGTGGGGGCCCTCGTGATGGGATTCGTGCCCTTTTAAGAAGAGATGCCAGAGAGCTGCTTCTCTCTCTATCATGTGAGGACACAGTGAGAAACAGCCATCTGCATGTGAGGAAGAGAGTTCAAACCAGAACCCAAGCATGCTGGTACTCTGATTTGGGGCTTCCAGCCTCCAGAACTGTGACAATATAAATTCAATTGCTTACACCACCCATGCTATGGCATTTTGTTATGGGAGCCTGAACTGACTAAGACAGATTCTGACTTGTGATAGTCAGTTGCATGTGTCAACTTGACTGGGCCATGGGGTGGCCAGGTATTTGGTTACACATTATTTCTCGGTGTGTCTGTGAGGGTGTTTCTGAATGAGATCAATATTTGAATGAATAGCCTGAATAAAGCAGATCACCTTCCCCAGTGTGGATGGGCCTCATCCAATCCATTGAAGGCCTGAAAAGTTTGAGTAAAAAGGAATTCCTTCTCTCTGTCTGACTGTTTTCGAGCTGAGACTTCGGTCTTCTCCTGCGTTCATACTCAGACACTGACTGGAACTTACACCATTAGCTCTTTTGGTTCTTAGAACATCAGACTCAGATTGGAACTTTACCATTGGCTCTTCTGGGTTTCCAGCTTGCCAACTGTAGATCTTGGACTTCCAACCTCCAAAAATGTGAGAAATAAATGTCTGTTATATAAGCCACCCAGTCTGTGGTGTTTTGTTATGGCAAAAGCTAAAATGCATACCCAAGTCCAGACCCATACCCAAGATACACACCTGAGCTAAGACACATACCCAAGTCCAGACCACCTTTGGAGGTTCATTTTCACCAGTTTTACTTAAGTGTGTACGCAAGGAGTGACAGGGAGATGAGTGATTGTATGGGTATGGTTGTGTCTCTCAGGCTATCCCTCCATCTCATCTCCACCATGATTAGCAGGAAAGGCATAATTCAGCCCCCAAGGAAACAAGTTTTGTGGCCTGAAGCTCAGGTGGACCACCCAATCTACCCCGTGGAAGCCTGGGGAGGAACCAATTACTGGGATCAGACAGCCTCTTCCCTTTGCTCCATTCACTTTGTCACTGTCTTAGCCCACTCCTTCCTTACTGTCTGTCCAGGATTCTTGTAACAGCCTCCGGATTGGTCTCCGTGCCACCAATCTCGTTCGTCCTATCCATCCTTCACCATGAAGCTGGAGACATCTTCTCTGGTCTTGTCCCTTTATTTCTCTGTGGTTAAGAACACGGTCTTTGGAGCCAGACAGCCTGGATTCACATCTCTGCTCTGCTATGACTAGCTGTGTTGCTTTAGTAAGTTACTGTTTCATCATCTGTAAAATAAGGTTTGTAGTGGGTTGGATAGTGGTTCCCCCAAAAGATATGTCCACATGCTAATCCACAGAACCTGTGGACATAATCTTATTTGAAAAAAAAAAAAAAAGGTCTTCATAGATGTAATTAAATTAAGGGTTTGGGATGAGATCATCCTGGATTACCCAGTGGGTCCAAACTCCAATGACCATTGTCGAAGATCAGTTGACCATACAATAAGGGTTTATTTCTGGATTCCCAATTTTATTCCATTGATCTATATGTCTATCCTTATAGTAATCTTTTTTTTATTGAGATGTAATTCACATACCATAGAATTCACCTTTTTAAAGTGTACAATGTAGTGGTTTTTAGTATATTCACAAAATTGTGCAGTTATCACCACTATCTCATTTCAGAACATTTTTATCATCAGTAAATCCTTTTTTTGACCCTTTCTTTCCAGACAGTAGTTTTGGGTGATTGGATGGCCTTTAGCTTCCTGTTTTGTTTTGCCCCTGTAGTTACGGTGACCACCTCATTCTGGTTTGTCTGGGACCTTCCTTTTAAAACTCAAAAGTCCCACATCACAGGACCCCCTTAGTTCTGGGCAAACTGGGACAGTTACCTGTAGGATGCATCATCAATGCCCTGCCATATTCCTCACCACTTGGGGGTGTACCAGCAGCCTTTCCACTGCCAGTTCCTGTATCTCTTTGTCTAAGGGCTTTCTCCAAAGCTTTTAAAGCCTGCTTTGCTCAGAACAGCAGGATGGAATTAAACTCTGCCCTAGAGGAGCAGCCCTCATGGCAATTGGAATATCAGTACCCCAGTTCTGTCACTTCTCAGGTGGGATAACTGAAGGTAAGAATCTTACACTGGCTGTCATTTTTTTCCCCAGCAAGATAAGCTTCATTCATCCACCATAGCTGGCTTGATGGCATGCCCTTTGTTGCCTGCTTTCCCTTGCTGTCTCACTTCCCTATTCTTGAATCTTTATCTCAGGGCCTGCTTCTGGTCAAATCCAAACTAAGACAGCCCCCCCACGCCCATCCCACCCCCACCCCTGTTTCCAAATCTTTGAAATAGGCAATGTTTTCTAATATGTAAAGTGTTATGCACATGAAACTTCCTATCCCTTCTTCCAACCAGATCACTACCCATAAAGCCCCTCACATAGAAATTCTGGAACTGCCACCACTTTGCTGAATAGATCCCCACCTCCCAAAACACATACTCCCTTATCCAGAGCTTAGCTTACCATCCGTCTTTAAGCATCTCCTTGGGTCCAGGGAAGGCCAAATTCAAAGCAGGAAACTTTGTAGTCATTACTGGCGGGGCTCCATCTGCACAGAAGCAGATCACACTTTTTATTTCTGTTTATTGTCAATTTCAGGTCCTCTTGGAAGGTAGGATCATGCCCCTGACTATCTGTCAGTGGTAAGAGCTGTCTGATCCCTTGGAGAAAAATGGATCACAAACTAACTGCGGTATAAATGCAGAGCAGAGAAAAAAAGAATTATGAATGCAGAAAGCTGGAGCAAAGCGACCCCAGGAGCAAAGGGATCTGATTGGAGCCACACCAAAAGAAACCCCCCATTGCCCAGAAAATCTGTTCCATAGACCAGACATGTGCATGAAACCCCACCATTAGAGACTTGTGCCAGATTGTATTTTCCAAAGACAGCTGCACCAATACATATTCATCCCACGTGTTCTTTTTTTTTTTTTTTTTTTTTTAATTTTATTGGGGAAGGGGAACAGGACTTTATTGGGGAACAGTGTGTACTTCCAGGCCTTTTTTCCAAGTCAAGTTGTTGTCCTTCAATCTTAGTTGTGGAGGGCACAGCTCAGCTCCAGGTCCAGTTGCCGTTGCTAGTTGCAGGGGGCACAGCCCACCACCCCTTGCGGGAGTTGAACCGGCAACCTTGTGGTTGAGAGCACACGCTCCAACCAACTGAGCCATCCGGGAGCTCAGCTGCAGCTCAGCTCAAGGTGCTGTGTTCAATCTTAGTTGCAGGGGGCGCTGCCTACCATCCTTTGCAGGACTCGAGGAGTTGAACCGGCAACCTTGTGGTTGAGAGCCCACTGGCCCATGTGGGAATCGAACCGGCAGCCTTCGGAGTTAGGAGCATGGAGCTCTAACCGCCTGAGCCACCGGGCCGGACCCCACATGTTCTTTTTATAATGTGACATTGACATTCTTCCATTGAGAAGAAGGGCCCATGTTACCACCCCTTGAAATTGGGTGCACTTTTGGTATATGGATGAAAAAGCAGGGGGTTCTGTGGAAAGTAACCTCACAGGGTGATCTGATCATAAATTCCTAACTGGGCAGGTCATGGTGGGTAGTCATGCCCCAGACCTATAATTCCTTTAGTAAAAGGTTTTAAGCAAACCTTGTCCATTGTTCTTGTGCATCTAAGTTAACACACCTTTGAAGTGCCAGAACTATTAACCCTCAAGAGAGCACATAATCTTGTTGACTATCCTGGACCCCCGCCTTGCTTTCTCCTGCCTCCATTTAATCTTCCTTCAGTTCCCTTTCCCACCTTAATTTCAAAATTCATTAAAGAAGCTGCACAACTCTTCTCTAGAGCATTTGATATCTTGCTCCCTGGCATGTGTCATCAATTTGGCTCAAATAAAGTCTTATGCAAATTCTCTACAGATTTGGACATTTCTTACATCGACAGGTACTGCCTCAACCAAGGAGATGAGGCAAAAACAGCACTGCACGAGCTCCAAGACTAGGTCATACAAAGCACTGTTTGTTCTGCCTGGCTCTCTCTTGTAACTTGCCCATGTAACCCAGTTACCATGTTGAGAAGAAGTTCAGGCTGGTGCTCCAGCTAACAGCCAGCACCAACCACCAGTCATGTAAGTGAACGAGTTTTCAGATGATTCCTGCTTTTAACATTTGAATCTTGTGGCCGAGGACCAAGACATCATGGAGCAGAGTCAAGACTTCTCCTCTTTGCCCTATCTGAATTCTTAACTCACAGAAATTACGAGAGATAATAAATGATTATTGTTGTATCATGCCTCTAAGTTTTAGGTTAATTAGAGTAAATCCCTCAGTTGCTCTAGAGAGCATCCTCTCTAAGTGCAAACACTCCCAGGTGGGAAAATATATGAAGCTAGGTATAGTCATTCACACTTTAGTATGAATCACTCATACTTGGCACCACTCCCCATCCCTACTAGAGAAGAAATAAGATCAAAAGTCTTAGGAAATGGGAGCTATAATGGACTTAGGAAACTGAAGAGGCTGAAATGGATATAGGGCATTTTGTAGGAAGAGATATGGACTTAAAGCCAGACAGGACGGGGTTCTAGCCCTAAGCATGTTCCTTCTGACAGAATTTCCTTTGACGTATATAGTAGGCTCTGCTGCTTATTAGCTATGTGAACTTGAGCACAGCTTCAGCTTCTTCATTTATAAAGCACTCACAATAATATGCACCCATTTCCCAAGATTGCTGGGAAAAATTGTTATGAAGGTAAATTGTCCATGTAACTTAAAGTTACAGGATGTGGTGGGTCCAAGTAGGACTCAGCAGATCTGGGTTCTAGTCCAGGCTTTTTCACTAACTCACTCTGCAACCTTGGCAAAGCCACTCCCCTCCCCACTGTCGCCCACAGAAAGCTCATGCAAATGTAACACGCACCTGTAGACCCGAGTATCCCTGGTGCAAGAAGGTCTTCAGCCATCAGTGCCAGCAGAGGATTTCATAGTCTACAAGTCACCAGCCTAGGTAACAAGGAAAAGTGAAGGTCAGAGCAAAGTTAAAGCAGGTCAAACTAGCAAGGTGAGAAGCCAGTTATCAGACAAGGTTAAGGGGGTCCACGGTGAGCCCCATTGTCTAAATATATCTTTAGACAGCTATGAGAATGAGAGACTTGGGATGTAGCTCTTAATGGGTAACGAGACCAACCAGTGCCAGTATCATATATTATTTAGGAGCTTAGACTCTGGAGCCAGAACACCTGTGTTCCAAATCCCATCCCTCCCACCAATTAGCTATAGCAGTCTCGGGCATGTTAGCTAACTTTTCTATGCCTCAATTTCCTCATCGGTAAAGTGGAGATGATACAGCATTCTCTTAATAGGGTTATTAAGAAAATTACATGAGCGTGTGTAGTAAGAGTTATTTCACACCTAGGGAGCTGTCCCTTAGTTAGGCAATTCTGGCTGATGTTTCCCAAAGTGAGGAAACATGGTTATAGAGACAATTTTAGGAGGTAAATTCACAGGTCCTGCAACTTAAAATCACATGTCTCCCCTGAAAAAAAAATCATTTTCAGTGCATTTTTAATCTTTCCGACGATACCAAGGAGAAACCGTCCACTTGGTAAGCCTTTAACACCTCTCCATCACTTGCTAATTTGCCAATCCCCCTCTTTCACAGTGCGAAGTTCACGGCCTGGAGCTCAGAGCCTTCCCGGGCAACAAGGTCTAGCTACAATTTAATAACATTTGCTGTTTTTTCCTTCGTTTCTTTTTTTGAATGAGCTTCATTGGTTGATTTTTTTTTATTATTAGTTACAGGTGTACAAAAAGAAAAACCTTAGTAATTAGACATTTACACACCTCACAGAGATAACCCCAACAAGTCTACTACCCATCTGACATTGTGCATCGCTGTTACAATACCATTGACTATATTCCCTATATGTACTATACATTCTGTGATTATATTTTTTTAATTATAATTGACATTCAATATTATTTAGTATTGGTTTCAGATGCACAGCACAGTGGCTAGCCATTTATATAATTTATAAATCCACTTGGTAAGTCTAGTACCCATCAGACACCATACATAGTTTTTACAACATTATTGACTATATTCTCCATATTGTATAGCCCATTCCCATGACTAGTTTGTCACCACCAATTTGTACTTCCTAATCTCTTCACCTTTCTCATCTATCCCCCCAAAGCCTGTCCCTTCTAATGTTTGCTTTTGTTGTATTTATTTTTAAAGTTAGTCTCTTTTTTTTTTTTTTTTAATTTTATTGGGGAAGGGGAACAGGACTTTATTGGGGAACAGTGTGCACTTTCAGAACTTTTCTCCAAGTCAAGTTGTTGTCCTTTCAGTCTTAGTTGTGGAGGGCGCAGCTCAGCTCCAGGTCCAGTTGCCGTTTTTAGTTGCAGGGGGCAGAGCCCACCATTCTTTGCGGGACTCGAGGAATTTAACTGACAACCTTGTGGTTGAGAGCCCACTGGCCCATGTGGGAATTGAACCGGCAGCCTTCGGAGTTAGGATCACGGAGCTCTAACCGCCTGAGCCACCGGGCCGGCCCCAAAGTTACTCTCTTTTTATGTGAGTGATTATGGTTTAATATTTATGGTAGTGATTTAAAATTTTCTTTTAAAGTAAATGTATTTTTAAGTAAATTTATTTGAAATATTAAATATATTATGGTATAGATGGTTCTTGGATAGAAAAAATCATGAAGTGGTACTTAAACGGTTGAAGTTTGGTAAACATGGTATTAGGTTGCAAAGGGTAAACATGGACAACCTCTCCAGGGAACTACATGGATCTACTAACTACTAAAATATATTTCCTAGTCCCAAATTGTGTCTGCACAGTCCCCTGTTCTGTTTCCCAGGACCCCAGGGACTCATGCTGCTCATTTGTCCTTTCAAATGCTGCCAGAATGTAAATTGGTACAAACTTTGGATAATTTGGCAAGCACATCCTCTATAAATCAGCAATTCCATTTTTAGGAATTTAATAAAATAACCATAGATGTGCTTAAAGATACATGGTTAAGAATATTTGTGGCCACATTATTTATAATAGGAAAAAATGTAAAAACCAAAGGGCCAATAATAGGGGAATAGTTGAACAAGTTATAGCATATCCAAAAAACAATAATATGACGCTCTGTACCAAGTCCTTTTCTAAGCACTTTAGATATGTTAACTCGTTTAATCCTCACAATAAACTTATGAAGTAGAAGTTACTATTATTAGCCTCATTTTACTGAGGAAACTAAGTACAGAGAGGTTAATTATCTTGCCCCAGGTCACACAGCTAATAAGTAGCAGAGGTGACCTTTGAACCCAGGCCCTCTAGATCCAGAATCCATGTTCTTAACCACTATGTTGTAGTCCTCTCATTGAAGCTGATATTGTAGATAAAAATTTATTAGCGTAGGAAAGCATTGCCAATGTATGGTACATGAAAAAGCAGGTAGGAAAAAAAAAAAGTCTGGAAAAACATACACCATAAATCAAAAGAGGTTATTTCTGGTTGGTGGAGTTATTATTTTTGTTGTTTGGTTTGTTCTAATATGTGTTTTCCATGTATTCTGTACAGAACGCTTATTATCTTTACAATAGAAATGGAACTTATTAAAAGATGACTTTTCTCCTCAGTTCTCCCATTCCTTGCTGCTTCTAAAGATAAGACAATTGGTTCTTCATGTTAGTAATAAAAACGATGATAATAATGATGGTGATGATAGCCAATATTTAATGAGCTCTTAATATGCCAAAAGATTGACGAGCGTGATCTTATTTAACTCTTCACAGCCAGGACCACCCCGGGGGCCCCCCAGACTGTGCACTGTGCTGTCCTGCACAATTTCAGGTGGTATCACTCACAAATTGTCTCCGTGATGGCCTGCGCCGGGAATGGTGCTGCTTGGAGCCATGCAATGGGGCCACCCTAAGGGGTATATAATCTCCATTTTATGGAAGAGCAAACTGAAGCACAAAAAGGCGAATTAACTTGCCCCATACCACCCAGCTGGTGAGTGGAACCTGTGTTGAAACCCAGGCAGTCTGACTTCAGGATCTATTCTCTTATTTTTAATTGCAAAGGGGAGATATAAAGCGCATGGCAATGAAGACAAAGTAGAATTAGGACATCTAGAAAAAGGCCACAGAACCAAGAGAGGCATTGTGGCAATAGGAAAAAACACTGGCCTGAGAGGCAGGACGTCCACATTCTCGTCCCTGCTCTGTCCCCATGTAGGTCTATGACCTTAGATAAGTTCTTTTTGGGCCCTCTGGGCTCAGCTTCCCCATCTGTAAAACGAAGGAATTAGACAAGATGATCTTTAAGATCTCTTGCAGCTCTGAGAGTCTATAATTACAGATGGCATCCCAATATGGGCCCAGAATTGTACCCTCCCACTCAGCATGGACCATTCTCCCTCCTGCTCGCTCAAGGCAGTGTCTCTCCAGCTGACCTACTTTGTGTGTAGGGGGAGAGAAAGGCAGAGAGGGGAGCGAATAACCAAACGTGTGCCCTCCTGAGAGAGGCAGGCTCCTCTCTGGTGTGCTAACAATTCAGATAGTATCCAGCTCACCTGCTTCTGACGCGTCTCCTCCCTGCTCCACCTAGTGCAGCAGGCTTAAAATATCCAACAGTGTGGTGGTGCTGTGTTAATGCATTGCTTTTAGTTTTTAATCATGTTGATGATTCACTCGAACTTTCCAAACATGCTTTGTTAAAGTCATTCTTGTGGGAGCTTCAGGATGTTTCATTAAACAGAAAAGCAAGGTGCAAAACAGTGTGTACAGGGTGAGAAAAATAATTTAAATATACATTTGTGCTCGTTTGTGGAGAAAGAGTGAATAACTCTGGGAGGAAACATGAGACACTGGTAACCATTTTCCTCCCAAGAGGGAAACCAGGTGGTGGTGGGGGTGGGGCAGAGGTAGGAGGGAGAATGTATGCCTTTTGAACATGCATATATTATTACCTAGGCTATTTTAAAAAAATCAACAAAAGGCATTATTCTTCTATCTCAATATCGTTTAATGTTGACTCTTCTCTTTCCAAGCTATTCCTGTCTGTGTTACTTTGCTAGGCAGCCATAACCAAGTACCACAGACTGGGTGCCTTAAACAACAGAAATTTATTTTCTGACAATTCTGGAAGCAAGAAGTCCAAGGTCAAGGTGTCTTCAGGGTTGGTGTCTTCTGAAGCCTCTCCATTTGCCTTGGAGATGGCCGTCTTCTCCCTGTGTCTTCACATGGTCTTCTTTCTGTGCATGTCTGTATCCTAATCTTTTCTTATTATAAGGACACCAGTCATATTGGATTAGGGCCTACCCTAATGACCTCATTTTAACTTAATCTCCTCCTTAAAGATCCTGTCTCCAAATACCATCACTGGGAATTAGGACTTCAACAAATGAACTTTGGAGGACACAAGTCTGCCCAAAACACTGCCCTATGCTAATTAATTCACCCCTTCAGACCAGAGGCCCTCTGGGAAACATGTATAAGTTCTTATATTCCTTGAACTTTAATTGAGCAACTCTTGTGAAGGAAGCACTGTGCTAGGGTTGGGGATAGTATCAAACTGGATTGGATTGGATTCTGGCTGGGAGGTAGATAGGGAGATGAGAAAGAGTACTAAACTAAAAATTAGAAGACCTGATCATCAAATCCCAGCTCTACCTCTTACTTAGTTAGCCTAAAGAAGATTTTTTAGCCACCAGTTTTATCATGTGTAAAGTGCAAGTGATAATACATACCTCAAAGGGTTGTTGGGAGGATTAAAGGAGAAAAGACATGTCAAGTGCCTGGTCTATAGGAAGTGTTTTGAGTGCATGATGTTATGGTTCATTCCATCTCCTACCTGGACTTTGGGATCAGGGAGCAGGGTCCACAGCCTTTTCATCTTTCTGACCTTGGAGTATAGCAATGAACAGTGGAGCACTAGCTTTGCTAGAACAGTTTTGCTAGAACAGTAGCCCTGACTGATTTGTGAGTCTATGTGGATATACTTTAGAGGGACTTTCAGAAATAGCATGGGGGCAAGGGAGGGAGAGAACTATCACAGGAGCCACCTTTAAAAGCAATTTTCTAAAATGAAAAAAATGAGTATTAATGTTACTACAACCTCCTTGGGAACCACAGGCTGATGAAGCCACAGGATATTTGAGCTATAATTGGAACGTCTGTCTTTCATGCCATGCAGCTATCCTCAAGACAGCAGAAAGCACGTCAGAATGGCAGTGGACATCTGGTGTTTTGATAGGCTAAGCCCTGATCCCCTCTTCTTCTGGTAGCAGAATTCCACTTTTCCTTTGCGGAACCAGCCTCCTTCATTCTCAGCGCATTGCTTTATATAGGCAGACATCTCAGGCCGCGCCACTGCGATTACTATCTTCTTTGGTTAATTGTGGTTCGCTCACAGATTAGCACATGACGCCAGATGGAAAAATCAGAAATTCCTAGGAGTTTTACTGGGACTATCATTAAAGACACATTCTCTTTTAACTAGAGTTGCTAATCTGGAACTGCCTATACCCATTTTGCCACCGTGAAAGGAAAGCCCACCTGAGAACCTGGTTATATTGTTTGAGCACCTGGATCCAGCCTTGACTGAAGTGAGCCCTGAACATCTCAATTTGTGAGCCAGTAAACTTTCCTTATTTCTTAAATCAGTTTGAGTTGAGTTTCTGTTTGTTATTAATCAAATGAATAGCACTGGGCCAGCCTGGTGGCTCAGGCGGTAGGAGCTCTGTGCTCCTAACTCCGAAGGCTGCCGGTTCGGTTCCCACATGGGCCAGTGGGCTCTCAACCACAGGGTTGCCGGTTCACTCCTTGAGTCCGGCAAGGGATGGTGGGCTGCGCCCCCTGCAACTAGAAAACGGCAACTGGACCTGGAGCTGAGCTGCGCCCTCCACAACTAAGATTGAAAGGACAACAACTTGACTTGGAAAAAAGTCCTGGAAGTACACACTGTCCCCCAATAAAGTCCTGTTCCCCTTCCCCTATAAAACTAAGACTGAAAGGACAATTTGAAGCTGAACAGCACCCTCCACAACTAAGATTGAAAAGACAACAACTTGACTTGGAAAAAAGTCCTGAAAATACACACTGTTCCCCAATAAAGTTCTGTTCCCCTTCCCCAATAAAATCTTGAAAAAAATAATGAATACCACTTACAGGATTAGTTCTCAATGACTTCTCTCCACTTGTAACTCTTTTCTTTGTAGGCCTAGAATTATTCACTACTAAAATCGATTCACTAAACAACTTGCATGAGTATGGCCCTTTAGAGTTTACAAATCTCTTTCACAAATCCGTGTGTGTGTGTCTGTGTGAAAATAGATATTAGAAAAGGGGAGAATGAAATGAGAGGACTGATAACTCTACCTGCCAGGTATATCCAAATGTTAATTCTGGCTCAGCCAGGACACTTCGCTACAAGGGGGCTGATTCTGTGATTTGGGCCCCTGGTGTGCTGGAGCTGACTTGCACCAGCTAACAAGCTTTGTTAAATATTTGGAAGTTTTGCAGCTGTTTGTTAAACTGTTGGTAGCATGAAATTGGCCATAGTGAAAGTTTTTATTTCATGGATATTGCCAAACACTAAAAATCAAGTTTTGGTTTCCCCCCACCTTGGAGAAACCGAAACTTTTTTTGGTAAACTGAAAATTAGAAGACCTGATCATCAAATCCTGGTTTGTTTACCAGCAAACCACAGACTTTGGCCTTGATTCAACAGTTCTCAAAATGACCCGTAAGAGTGACTGCTAAACAACAACAAATACCAGTATCTCTATTCCACTTCTTGGAATTTTCTCATCCATCTTGTCTCTCTAGCAATGCCATGAAGTAGAAATTATTTTTCACATCTTACAGGTAAGGAATCCAAGGCCTGGAGAACTGTCTTCTTCGTGGTCAGGTGTCAGAGCTAAGAAATAAACTCAGGTCTTTGGACCCCATGCCTAATGCTGTTTCTCTGACACTCCAGTGGTGGGTGGCTGAAATATCAAAACAGAGTATAAACAAGTAATTTGGTCACTGGGTATGGAAAAGCTATTTCTATTTTTAAAAAAAAAGAAGAAGAAAGAAAAGCTTTTTAACAACGTCTTTCTGAACAGAGGTGGCCAATTAACAAAGCAGTTACCCAGGGATTAACAATAAAACTACATATTTGATCTGCTGAGAAACACAGCATCACTTCTAATAAATTACATACCTCAAATTTGTACAGAATTTTTTTTTATTTATAAAGCCCTTTTAAGTAAGTTACCTCTGTAGATCAACTCTTTTAAAATGCTCAGAAATTTGGGCCCTGTGTGGCAGACTGATTAACCCAAAATCTACTACCAACACTCTTCTCCCTTAACTGCCTCCACCAAAAAAGTCTGGGAAAATTAAATATTTATTTTTCACCCTCCCTTAGAGACCTACAGACATGTGATCTAGTTCTGGCTATTGAGTCTTAAACAGAAGTTGCTTTCCTGATTAAAAAAAGAAAAAAGTATCGCTTTTCTCCTCTTTATTCTGCTGTGATATCTACTGCTGCAGTAGCCATTTTGTAAGCATGAGGTGACAAGACAAAAAGCTAAGCAAAGCAGAGCAGAAAGAGCAAAACTATGGGTCCTTTGTGGCATTACTGAGTCTACACCAGGCTGCTTCCTTTGAATCTCTTGTTATAAAAGAAAAATGGATCACTGTTATTTGGGTTTTTGTGGGGGTATTTTTACCTGCAGAGCAAACATCCCTAATATAACTAGAAATTCAACTTCTACGATTTTATCATAAAGATCATCTACAATAAAGAAAAAGGATTTCTGGTCAAGATGGTGGAGTAGGTAAACTCTGTGCTTGCTTCCTCTCATGACCACATCAAAATTATAACAAGACTACAGAACAAACATCATTGAGAATCACCTGAAGTCCAGCTGAACCAAAGTCCTTCAACTAAGGACATACAGAAGAAGCCACTTGAAGAATGGTAGGAGGGACAGAGATGTGCAATGGGTTGGTCCCCAAACCCATGCGTGGCAGTTTAAAAATGGGAGGGCTATCTCAGCTGCAGAGGTCCCCACTGAGGAGCGAGGGTTCTCACACAGGCTTCCCAGCCCAGGGTTCCAATGCTGGGAAGAGAAGTCCCCATAATTTCTGGCTGTGAAAACCAGTGAAGATTGTGGCTGAGTGAGATGGAGGGCGGCTAGAGTCCAAAGAGCTCTTATTAAAGGGCGCGCACACAGACTTACTCACTGATGGCCTTACCCACTCTGAGCTCCAGTGCTGGTACAGGTGCAGCTCCAGTGCAGCTCAAAAGGCTGCCAGGGACATGAGGGGAGGAACTGAATTGTCTGGCCTCAGGATGAGGGCTGGAGAGGCAGCTGTCTCACAGATAGAAGTGCTGGCAGAATCCATTGTTTCTTTGTTGAGCCCTCCCCCCACCCAGCCTGCAGGTGCAGTCGGACACCGTATGTGAGTCTCCTCAACCTCGCTAATAGCCTATGGTCTGTCCTGGCTGTCGGTTGAAAAGTCTATGCACACCTGGTCTACCTTATCCGAATTCATTCTTAGCCCATTTAGTAACTATCAGAGGAGTCCATGAGAGAGTTCTTAGATGCTTTCCCACATCTGAAAAAATGCTCTCAGCCCTTCCACCCCCACCCAGGAAATGGCTACTTTGCCCCTCAAAATACAAGGTTTGACATGGAGCAACTTGAATGAACTTACATACTGGGAAGAGTCTCAAGTGCCTTAGGTTTTCATATTCTCAACCTATTTACAATTCATAATATCCAGTCCCAGTCTTAGGGATGGAGCAGAGCTCGGAGCTCCTTCTGAGAACCTAGGTAATGTGTCAGCCCTGGTCTCATACCTCCAATGTTCCCTTTTCTCTCCATATATTCCAACTCTTATCTCTCGTTTTGTACCTGCATTCTTCTTTCTTCCAGGTTTTATCTTCAAAATACTGTGCTCTGAGGCTTCCATGTTTGTTCTTTATATATAAAGTCAAGCTGTTGCAAATCTGTAGATAAACCTTTTCCTTTTTCTGTGAAAAAAAAAAAAATCCTTGTTCTTGTGAATCAAAAGTACTTCGGCTTCCAAACTTTTGTCCCTGCTACAGGTTTTTAAGTCACCTTAGGAGTAGCCAAAATTTTGGCTTTTTGTTTTTCTAGACTATTTATTGTACCGCATGGGTAGTGCCTGGAAAATGCCCAAATGGTGGATGCAGAACACAAAAGGTACAAGGTAGCATGTGTTGGGAGAAACAACCTCTTAATAATTCAAAATATTTTCCTGCTATGTATGCATTGGAAAAGATCTAAAAAGATGCATACTACGGTGTTATGAGTTATGATCTCTGGATAACAGGAGCATATTAATGCAATAGTGATGTTGGAAGTTACAGAAAACCCAATTAACAGTGGCTTAAAATAACAAGTTTATTCTTCTCACAAAATAAGAAGTCTGGAGGTAGGTGGCTGCTGGCATTGGCTCAGCAAGACAGCATTGTCAGTGCCAGCCATCTGTGCAGTTCCTTTTGCCTTTCCCTGTGGTCTCAAGATGGTTGCAATTCCACATATTACATCCCACATTCAAAAGACAAGAGATGGCACGAGCCCCATCTGCTCCTTGGAGCGGGAAAAGCAAAAGTCTTACACTTTCATTTCATTGGCCAGAACTGGGTCACATGGCCACCCCAGCTGCAAAGGAAGCTGGGAAACTGTGGGGCAGTTTGGCATCAAATTAACCAACCAATGGAGCCTACCATAAAGGATATTTATATTCTTTTATCTTCTTGATTCTCTTTGGCTTCTAATTTTTTCCACTACTGACAAATTTAGAGTTTACAACAAGTGCTGGATTTAATTGAATACAAATAAACAATGTTTAGAAATCAATTACACTGTCTCGTTTGATCCTCCCAATACCTTGTCCTATATAATCTTAACCTTGTTTTAAGAGAAAGTAAAGCTCAGAAGTAAAATGATTTTTCCAAGAACACATTTGTTTATTGATAACACTAAAGAAAGAGTGCAGGTATCCAAATCCTCTGATTTTTCTACTCTATAAATTGCTGTTAGAGATCAAGAAGGTAATAAATAAAACTTCACAGTTACACTGACAGAGAGACAATTGAAGGTAAGTGAAGCACAGGCCCAAAAGCCTTAATTCCCATGTTTGGAGCAACATTGAGTTGGGTCCCCACTAAGCCTGTACTGACAATAGTTCATGCCTCTCCACCTCCCTCCTATCTCCTCTTTCCTCTGCCCTCCCTCCTCACACTCTCTGCCCAGCCTTTCACACCTGCCACCCCTAGCAAAATGTCACTCTGTGGAAAGAGCTCCAGATTTGCCTTCAAGTACACCTGATTCCGCGTCCTGATTCCATCATTTACTACCCATGAAAACTTGAACAAGTTGCTTCAACAACCTGGGCTCAAAATTCTACATGTGCTAAATGGAAATAGTATTACTTATCTCATAAGACTAATTTAGTAATTTTACAAAAGAGCATAAGTGAAAGCTTCTTGAGTGGCATTCGATGCTTTGTATGTGCTCAATTAATCACAATAATAGTAATTATTGTCTACCTTGCATTATTATGTACTAGAGCATGCATATACCAGAGAAGAAGTTCATCAACTCTGTTCCTTGTCAACAGAGCATCACTTGTACAGTGTCACTTTGGACTCAAAACAAGTGGATTTAAGAGCAGACTTTGAAAACCCAATCAGTTTGCTAAGTAGAGAAATTTTTTAAATAGCATGTAGTTTTGAGCACAGATGGTTGAAATTATGGCTCCAACACTTATTAGCTGTGACCTTGGTCAAGTTGCTAAAGTCTCTGTGCCATAGTTTGCTCATTTAGAAAATGTGGATAGTAATAGTATTTACCTTAGAGAATTGTTGTGAGGATTCAATGAGTTAGTATATGTAAAGCACCTACAACAGTGCCTGACACATCAAGTGTGTTACATAACTCTTTGCTATTAATATTATTATTCCATTTTATTGAACATCTACTATATGTCAAGATCGTATAGCTATAATAGTAATGAATGAAGCCAGGATTTAAATTCAGCACTGTCTGACTCTAAATCAGCTCTCTTAACCAATAACGAGCCTTTGTCTACCATCTCTAACTTGCCCCTCTCTTTTCTCATCCCCTCCCTTTACACTCAAACTTTCCCTCATGTTCCTAGGATACATGCCCTTGTCTCATCCTCATCCATTTTTGCCTTTTATCTTCATTTCTCCTTCTCCAGATCATTTCCTCTGCCACAAGCCTGGAGCTGAGGACTGACTGTAACACCATGTACATCAGAAATTCAACTCCGTTTTTATTTTTTCTTCTCTTTCTCTTACATGAAAGAAGTCTGGAGGTGGGTAGTTCATGACAGATGTAACAGGTCCATCATCAAGCAGTGTTGCTTATCTAATAGCTTCCATCCTCAAAATCACCTCATGGTGAAAAGACTAATGCTGTATTTCCAGCCATCACATCTATATTCCAGGTAGTAGAAAGAGGCAAGATTACAAGAGGTGACTCAGCAGAGTCAATGGCCTTGAAAGAGCTTTCCTGGAAGCCCCAGCCAAATACTGTCATTTGGCCACTCAACTTCA
Source organism: Rhinolophus sinicus (assembly GCF_036562045.2). Classification (NCBI taxonomy): domain Eukaryota; kingdom Metazoa; phylum Chordata; class Mammalia; order Chiroptera; family Rhinolophidae; genus Rhinolophus; species Rhinolophus sinicus. The sequence continues at coordinate 41,668,275 of NC_133759.1, forward strand.
AGGGAGACTGAAAAATATGGTTTTTCATGTGGGTACATTGTTACTCCCAACAGAGTCCTGTGATTAAGGAAAAAGCGGGAAAAGGGTAACTGTGTAGGCAGCTAGCTCTTGCTACCATACCAGCCTCAGCAAAAAGAAAAGGAGAATGGATGTTGGGTAGGCAGTTAGCTGTCTCTACGACTCCATCCTTAGAATTCCTTCTGAGGAGAGTACTGTACACGGTTAGGAAGGGTTCTCTGATGAACCACTGAAGTAGATGATAAGACACCTAAGAAGCATGGTCCAATAATTAGGGGTCCCTAAGTCATCTTTTAGGGAGGAGGGTTCAGATTACGGCAGGCCTTCCGTATTGCTGAATGGAGATGCAAGTTTGATTCCAGAGCTGTTCTGTTTGGACAACAGAAAGACTAAATACTGCCAAGAGGAGTCCTATTTGTTTTCATTCTTAACACCCAACACCATTCAGCCTCTTCTCTAAATACCCTTTTAACAAATATTTGAAGAATAATGGTTTGTAGGGATGCCAAATTATTAGCCTGCCTGAGACAGATATTACTTGTGCTCACCAGTATCTGGTTCTCCTTTTTCTCTTTCTGAGCCCACAGGAAGAGTACACTACCCAGACCCTGTGACTAGATCTGGTCAGCAGGCTGTAAGTAGAGGCAACATGTGCCACTTCCAGACCTAAGCACCCAAGAGCAGGTGGGAGTTCTCATTGCTTCTCTTCCCCTTGTCACGGTGAATGTGGAGGCCTCGTGTTGAGACAATGGAGCCACAAATCTGAAGCTGCCTACATCACTGAGTGTCAGCACATGGAGTTGGATGGGGGTTGAATGGGGTTGGATGGAGTCTCAATGGACTTTGACCAATCAAGAAATAAAATTGTCCCTAATAGCTCAAAAGTAAAACAACCCGAATGGCCATCGACTGATAAGTGGATAAATAAAATGTGGTACATAATAACAATGGAATATTATTCAGCACTAAAAAGGAAAGAAGTACTGACACATGATACAGAATGGACAAACTTTGAAAACATTATGCTAAGTGAAAGAAACCAGACACAAAAGGCCACATATTATATGATGCCATTCACATGAAATGTCCAGAATAGGGAAATCCACAGAGACAGAAAGTAGATTAGTGGTTGCCAAGGGATGGGTTGGGAGAGGGACTGCTAATGGATGCAGGGTTTCTTTTTGAGGTAATGAAAATGTTCTATAATTAGATGGTGGTGATGGTTGCACAACGCTGTGAATATATTAAAAGCCATTTGCTGTATCTAGTTTAACATTGCCATTTGCATGTTAATACCCATATTAGCCAATACATGGTGCCCTTACTTCTAGATGCAGCACAGGCCAAAAGTGAATCTTCCCAAAAGTTAAAAAAGAAAAAAAATTTAAAAAGCCATTGAATTGTACATTGTACACTGAATTTAAATGGGTGAATTTTATGGTACATGAGTTTTATCTCAATATAGCTGTTAAAAAAAAATACATTTTTGTTAAGTCCAACCACTGAGATTTCAGAGCTGATTTGTTACTACTAAAGCATAATCTGGCCTATCCTAGATAAAATACTACCCAAGGTGCCCATGTGTTTATAGTCAGCCTTGGCCATTATAAAGTATGAATAAAGTATCATGGTAGCACAGAGCATGGGTCAAATAACTCCACCTGGGGAATTGTATAAAAGGAACAACATCTGAGCTCTGTATTGAGGAGGGAGGGAGGAAGAAAGGAAGGAAAGAAGGACAGGTAGATAGATCATGAGTCACTTATGGTAAGACATGGACTCACTGGAAAAAAGATACTGAGAAAACTGTACATAGTTTGACATGACCATAGTATGAGATATATATCATCAAGATGGCAGTGACAGGACAATAAAGGGCCTTAAATTCCTGGCCATGGAAACAACCAAAGTGTCCTTTGATAGACGGCTGGATAATGAAGATGTGGTATATATACACAGTGGAATACTACTCAGCCATAAGAAAAGATGAAATACTGCCATTTGTGACAACACGAATGGATCTTGAGATTATTATGCTAAGTGAAATAAGTCAGAAAGAAAAAGTCGAGAACCATATGACTTCTTTCATATGTAGGATATAAAACGGAAAGCAACAAAAGGAACAAGACAAACAAACAAAGAAACAAGGCACAGACAACGGTTTAGTAGTTACCAGAGAGTAAGGGGGGAGGAGGGATAGTAGAAGAGAGTAAAGGGCGTCAAATGGAAGGAGAACTGACTCTGGGTAGTGAACACACAATGTGATATATAGATGATGTATTACAGAATTGTACACTTGAAACCTATGTAATTTTACTAACCATGGTCACCCCAGTAAATTTAATTTAAAATTTCCCTTAAAATCTAAAAAAAAAAAAAATTCCTGGCCAAGGTGTTGAGACTTGATCTAGTCAGAGAAAAGAGAACTTTTGAGGGTTTTTAAACAATGGGCAGGACTGGGAATATCTGTATTTTAGATCACTCTGGCACCAGGGCAGACACTGCATTCGCGTAAGTAAAACCCTGGGCCGGAAGCTGGGAGCCTGAGTCTGTCAGCCTCACAAACACATCCTGCTGTCAGGCCTTCACACAGGCTGATCCCTCTGCCTGCTACACTCTTCCCTCACCTCTTCACACACTAACTCCTTCTCATCCTTCAAGTTGCGGTATCAAAGTGGCTTCCTCCAGGAAGCCTGCCCTGGCTCTACAGACTAGGTTAAGGTCCCTTATATATTGTGCTTTCAAAGTGCATATGCTGTGCTTCCAGCACTTGTCTCAGTTGTAATTAACCACTTGTGGGATGACGTGTACATCATCTACATGGCTCCCTCACTGAATTCTACACTCCAATGAGCCATGCCAGTGCTGTTCACAGCTGCACCTTCACTGCCTGGCACAGTGTCTCACCCACAAGTAGGTGCTCAATAAATACTTGATGAGTAAACCAGGTGAATGGGTATGTGAATTGGTAGATGAATCTGAAATTCCAATAGCTGATTTGAAGGTGGAATTTATTCTGAAAGGAAAGAAAAACATGAATTGAACTTTCTTGATAGCAGGAAGTAGTGAGTTCAGGCTTTGGAGTCAGCCTGGTTTAAGTCGTGCCCCAGCCGTGTGACCTAGAGGAAGTCACTTTCGTTCTCTGAAACTCAGTTTCTTTCTCTGTAAAATGGAGACAATAAGATTTGTCTCATTCAATCAAAGTGAGCACAAAGCAGCTAGCATTATATCACACAATAATAAACACTCAATATATGACAATAATAATAATTATGAAAATAGAGCTTTATTTTCTCACTTAATCCTGACAATAATTCTTTGAGGATTGTAATTCAATGTTTCCCAGACTTGCCTGGTTATAAGAATCACCTGGGGGGAATATGGTATAAATATAGATTCCCAAATTCTCATCCTGGACATTCTGATTCAGTGGGAGTGAACCCACTGAATGTCTCATAAAGCATTCCAGGGACTCTTATGAGCAGCTTGAGAAACGCAGTGGCTGTGGTTACCCCTCACTAACTGATGAGACCTGTGTTTCTTCTATGTACTTTAATATGCAGGAGAATCACCTGGGGATTCTGATTCAGTGGGTCTGAGGTGGGACCTGAAGTCCAGGAGTTCTAGCAAGCTCCCAGGTGACACGGGAGGTGGCTGGTCTAAGGCTGCTCTGAGTGCAAGGGGCTAGTTTGGAGAGTTCGCTCACTGATGCTCAGGTAGCTGCACACGGGCGTCAGCTAAACATGCTGATGCCTGGGTCCTGCCCCACAGATTTTGGTGTAATTAGTAGGGGGGGTGGCCTCGGCATCGGAATGTTTAAAACCTCCCCAGATGATTCTATTGTATAGCAAGTTTTAAGAACCACTGGTTTCAGTAAAAGTTATATAGTTGGAATTCATAGAGCTAATAAATGGCCAAGCCAGGATGTGACCCCATAGCCAAATCTCTTGTGAGAAGAGTATGCAAAATAGTAACTGATATTACTATTTCTAATATTACCATTACTTGAGGGAGGACCCCAAAAATAAGGCACAAAGAACTAGCATACGGCTGGGGTCCAAATCTGGAACCTGCAAGCACGAATGGGCCAGGCCAGTAGTATACTCGTAAGCAGCTTGCAGTCTAGGAGAGAGCTCCCCGCTCTTATTCTTCCAGCTGTGGGCAGACAAAAGCAGACAAACACGGGTGTTTGCTACTTTTGTCTCTCACTGGCACCCCTCCAAATGGCATGAACAGCTGCCGACCACTGAACTCACCTCACACCCACACTTACAGCTTTTTGAAGACAGAGACAAAAGCCAGGCTGCCCGGGCCTGATGTGAGAGAGACACAATTGGATGACCTTGAGAAAACTGTAGCAGCCCCTAACTCAATTTCTTACCAATTATCCTGGTGAAATGTCTCCAAAGGGACAGACGTTCATGGCCTGATTAACTAGAATGCCAGACCACCGGAGACAGACAAACATTCCAACCACAAAACTCATTTGGAAGACGCAACGTGGAGAAGGAATGTCAAAGAAGACTGGCTGTAATTTCAGAAGCCACGAGAGGCACCACTTGACATGAATAATAAAAACAAAAGCTATTGTTTATGGAGGGCCTGCCATGTGCTAGACGCTGTGCTAAGTATGCTCCACGCATTTTCTCATTTCATCGCATCCCCACCACCACCTATGAAGTAGGTACTCTTGACCCCTCTGAATAGGTGAGGGGATTCTAGTTCACAGGCCCCAAGGTCGCACAGCTATTAAGTGGCAGAGCTGGGTTTGAAACCGACCCTGGCTCTTAACCACTTTATATTTTCACTCTTACTCTGTGTAGCTGAGCCTCATAGATCACTGCCTACTTTGGCCTTTAAACAAAGAAAGAAATATGTCTTCTTTCTCTGACTATGCCGTGTAATAATTATCCCTGCTGAGCCCAGCTGTTCCTTGGTACCCACATTTATCTCTCCAAAGTCTCTCCTCTCCAGCTAGGAAAGGGACTGACTTTGAGATGGCTGCAGGGCCCTGAAGAGAGAAACCCGGTGAATGTACTCGGCTTTGAAGCATGCTAGCACCAGAGAAAGTGACGTTATTCTGAGCAGCTTGTCTTTGGTTTTCCATCAGAGCTTTCTGCTGTTTCAATTTGCCCCGGGGATCTGGAAAGACAAGCCCTGTGTTTCAAAGCCTTCATGCAGAAACAACTACAGGTGTGGTCATTTAATTTCCTATCTTTAAAACAAAAAAGAGCAGTGACATTTGAACCAACTGGCAGGCTTTTGTTCTAAAGAGCAGAATTGTTACCAGCTCTTATTTTGTCCCTCCGCTGCAGGGCATCCACGCTTCTATGTCCTCCACCAAGGTGATTCCCAGGATACAACATTCTCTACCTTCCCTGGCTGATCTCTGAAGCCTAAAAACCCTGTCACAGGAGGCCAACGCTTTCCATCCTTAATTAGAGACAAGGCTTAAAGGCAGACAGCCAGGAGAAAGGCAAGGTGAGGTCTTCCCAGCCAGCAGTGACCTAGAATCATCGCAAATCCTGAGTCTGCCCCTTAGGAACTCATAACTAGGAATGTCTTGGAGAGGGCAACTGTAAGCAAAAAGCTGGGAGCAGTCCTCAATTTTAGGCTTTTAGCTAGCTAACAAATTAGTGAGCAGAGAATTTGAATTGCTTTTTTTTTTTTTTTTAACTTTGCAAGCTAATGAAGTACCCTCTTCCCCCCAAGTGGACTCCATGGTGAATTTCAAGCTCTTATTGGCTCAGATCATCTTGGTTTGGAAAATCTTTAGCTAGCAAGTGTACAAGAAATTGTTTGGGAGACCATCTTGATTTTTAAATCATTTTGGCTATAAAACCCCGACATTAATCTCTTCCCAGTTCTTTCCCTAGCTATCAAGTGTAACCTTTGTTTCTCACCAGGCTTAGGTTGCCAATTGGTCACATAATAGGAATAATAGCCAATCTTGATAGAGTGCTTGCTAGTTACCAGACACAGCTTTAAGGGTTTTATACATATGAACTCGTTTGCTCCTTACAACAATTGTATGAAGCAGGTACTATTTTCATCTCTAATTTACATATAAGGGACCAAGACACAGACATTGGGTAACTTGTCCAAGGGCACAGACAATAAGAGTCCAAGTCAGGATTTGAAACCAACCAGTCTGATTCCAGAGCCCACACTCTTAAATTTTTAATTGTTAACATTTTATGGAAGAAAAACAGACATATAGGAAAGTGCACAAGTCATAAGTGTATGGCTCAAGGAATTTTTGTAAAGTGAACATAACTCAGTACCCATGCTCAGATTAAGAAACAGAACAGGATCAGACCCCAGAAATGCCACCTGTGCAGTTCCAGTCCCTACTCCCACCCCCAGGTGACTAGTAACCGATTTCCTACTAAGATCCTACTATCTTTGACCATTTTTGAACTTGATATAAATCTAATCATACAATATATAACTTTTGGTGTCTAGCTTTCTCATAATGTTTGAGATTCATCTGTGTAGTTGCCACTCTATCCCATTCTGTTGGTTTATCCTTGCACCAATACCACACTGTCTTAATTACTATAACTTTATGGTACATCTTCACATCCAATAGTAACAAAGCTATAGTGATTATCACAGCCTGTTCTTCAGAATTGCTTTGGCTCTTCTTAACTCTTTCGCAAACTTGTCTGTCTCCACTAAAATACCTGTGGGGATTTTTTTAAAATTAGGATTACATGAAAGCCATGAGCAAATTTGGTGCAAATTGCAATTTTACAATAATGAATCTTCCAAATGAAATACCCCTCTATTTTTTGGATCTCCTTTAGTTTCTCTAAATAATGTTTTGTAGCTTGTAGGTCGTACACATTGTTGATTCAATTTATCCCTACATATTTGAGGCCTTTTATGCCATTGTAAATAGATTTTTAAAAATTTCATTTTCAACGTGTTTGTTGCTGGTATTTAGAAGTGAAGTTATTTTTGTACACTGAAATTGCATCCAGTGACCTTGCTAAATTCACTTACTTTAACTGTTTGTGTGCAGGTTCTTTTGGATGTTTAACGTGCACAATCATAATATCTACAAATGGTGATATATTTGCTGCTTCCTTTCCAATAACTATGCCTCTTATCAAATCAATCTTTCTTTTTTTGGAGCTCATTTCTGAAGCATTATGCTTTAATCCAAAGTCCTGTGCAGAACACCAGGGCTCTCTGTAGAACCCACCTGCCTCCCAATTCTAACATTCCTGGGATCCCCAACGTGCTTTCTTTATGTGTGCTCATTTATTGAGTTAGGAATGCTTTCTGCCCCCCAAAACAAAGAAACTGACATTTGTGGCATAAACAAATAGTAGGTTGTTTTGTTTTGTTTTGTTTTGTTTTGCCTGAGTCACCTAATATAGATTCTAAATAAATGGCTGCTGCAGCTCCAGTTGTCAAATCCACATTTAAGGCAGGAAGGAAAGGGGCCAGGACCCCCAAGTTTATATCCTAAACTCTTTCCTAAAAGTCCCCAGAACAGATTGTCCCTTAGGGTGCATTGAGCAGAATTAGGTCACGTGGTCATTTCTAACTTCAAGGGAACCTGGGAAAGTAGGGTATGGAATTGTTGTAGTTGGCTTAGACCACATCCGTAATCTGGGCCAGACACATAGCCTCTGAACAAAATGGTAGTTCAGTTAGCAAAGAAGAGGGAAGGGTATTTGGGTAGGCAACTCGCAGTGTCTACTACATCTCAAATAGACCTGTCTCCACTATGAAAGGCTTCTGCCTGCTCCCGCTTGAACCCACTGGGTGTCCCTATGTTTCCTCTGGACAATAACATCTGCCAGAGCTGAAGCCTACAGGTGGTCAAGCTGCCCTGTGATGTAGCAGCCAAGTGGGTGAATGCTTCTCACCGCCTTTTGTGTTACCCTCTGCTGGAATTGTCACACATGCTCATGCTCAAAACATTCTAGAATTGCAGCTCATGCTCAAAACATTCTAGAATTTTTAGTAAAACATATCACTTACAATCCCATACTTTGCAAGGACCTCGACATAAGTGTCTGGGGCTGAGCCCAGAGCCGAGTGCAAACCACCACCCTGTGCACACAGCCCCCGACAACCAGAATTTACTAATGAGTCAAACTGGTTCTGCTGGGCACCCTCCCCCGCCCCCCTGGGATGAGTTCTTTCCCAGGAGACACTGGTAATCTGGTGAGCAGAGATTCTGATCTGAAGCCTCACTCAGGCTCAAGCTGCAACCCTGGCTACACACAGTAAGTAAGCTAAAACCTAGGAAACATTTTGGTTTCAGAGCACGTTTGAACTTGGATGACAAAGCAGTATTGAATGTTTTTAGCTATTGAATTTTTTTAGTGTTTCCCCGAAAATAAGACCTAACCAGAAAATAAACCCTAGCATGATTTTGCAGGATGACATCCCCTGAACATAAACCCTAATGCGTCTTTTGGAGCACAACTTAATATAAGACCCGGCCTTATTTTGGGGGAAACACGGTAGCTGGCAAGTCAAGAAACCTGGGGTCTAGACCCAACCCAGGCCTTAACTGGCTAATTAATCTTAGGTAATTTCACTCCCCTCTCTGGGCTTTGGTTTCCCCAACTGAAAACATAAGAGAGTGGGAGCAGACAATCTCTCTTCTTCACTCCAGCTCAACTGTTTTTAGAGCCCACCGCATGAAAATGTGCTAAGGGAATGCCCCAGCGGGCTCTCAGTACTTGTCAGCTTAAATTCCAAGTACTCTAGGAGGAGGTTCTAACATTATCCCCAAATTAAAAATGAAGACTGTGAATCGCAAAAGTAAGGCAACTTTCCCAAAATGGCACAGCTAGTAAGCAGTGGATCAGAATTTGAATTCAGGTCTATCTCCCTCCGTCCCAGGCTCTAGACCACGACGATACGCGGTCTCTACCAACACTGGTCCCACACTGCCTGCGAATGGAGCCTCTGGAGCCACTGTGCAAAGCCTCCACTGGAGAGAAGATATTATTGCTTTTGGGTGGAGTTGAACGAGCCCCGGGGTGAGGAGCAGGGCTGCCACCCACCTACCCATCTTTCCTGTGCCTCGTCTGCCCACATGATTACAATTTTCTGCTAAGCTTTCAACTTTCTCTGCTTTCCCTACCAGAAACTTCTTATTTTATGATTTCAATATAAATGATTTACTGGGAATTGTCATTCCACAAACTGCACAGCCTGCTATAAAAATCAGATTTCTCAAATCAATAGCTAAGTTGAATAGAGGCGGTAAATGTACTCTTAGCTCTAAGAAGCAGAACGGAGATAGCAGGCAGTCCACCACACCTGGCACCTGTGTCATTCACGCAATGGTGCATCTCGGGGCCTGCCACACGTGAGGCATGTAAACCCACATGCGTGCATTCTCTTCTCATAATCATAGTCTTCCCAAAAGTAATCAACCTTTGGGAGGACAAAAGGCAAAATAACAAATGGGAGTATTCAGTTTATTGACCATTCTCTGAGCCACAGGCAGCCAGGATTCCAAACTCCTGAACTCTCCACCAGGCACCGCAGCAGGTTCCTGAGGGAGATTTGCATAAATCTAAGCAATACCCATTCCTTATTACTCTGTTGTCTCCTAGTCTAATAAGCTTGGAGGTCCATAGAGGAGCAGAAAGGACTCCTTTTGCCCTTTTGCGTCTTAGCCAGTGCCGCTTAAATTCTCTATGGTGAAGTACCGTTCCTTTTTCCAATCTGTCATGGATCGATAATTTTATAAAATACAATAAAAGTGAATTACTAGAAAAAAGAAAAGAAAAAAAGACATACAAAATAAAAGCCTGAATGTTTTATTATTAGATTCAACAGATTCAATAACATTCAATAGATTCAATTAAATTTAATAGATTCAATAAAATTACTCTGTCATAGTGCTATACAAATTTCTAAACACTCTCAATTTCAATTCCTACCTTGTTGTACACCATTCCAGACAGTTTACGGATCAGTCCTGGTCCACGGACCACAATTGAATAGCACTTTGCCAGACCACTAAGGGGCCAATACGCGGCATATGTGTCACCAGTTCCCTATCCCGCAACCACAGCAGACATTGCTAATTGATCACAACACTCATTTGTTTTAATTTTAATTTTTATTTATTTTATTAAATTTACTGGGCTAACATTGGTTAATAGCACTTGTAAATTTCAGGTGTACAACTTTATAATACACAATCTGTATACTCCATTGACAACACTCACTCTTGAATGCGGTCCCAGATTCTTTTTCAGCACACTCATGCACCCCCCGCCCCCAAATCAGATGGGGTATGCCAAACAAAACTATTTGCTCTCCCTGGTTCCCTTTTTGCAGCCCCACATTCTGATCCTGGCTTTTTTTTGACTCTGTGTAGAGCTGCTGTCCCAGGCCTTCCACTCCCCGCTCTCTTTCACTCTCTCCAACACTGGTAGGTCTCCCAGGAGGCCAGAGCCTGCCTGTTGGGGAGGCAGCCTCAGCACTGGGTTTACTGGAGGGAAGAAAGAAAAGTGCAATCATGAAATTTCAAGGAAAGAAAAGACCAAGAGAGTTTCCCACCCTAACCAGTCCTATTTATGATCTCTTTACACCTCCCCCTGGAAGTATGGCCTAATCATGTGCTTTGCATCTTTTACTAGTTATACCATCTGTGGAGCACCTGTAGTGTATCAGACCTTATTTTAAGTGACTACTTTTGCTATCTCAATTCACCATATAACACCCCCATGAAATAGCCATTACTATATATTTTTAACAGAGAATGAAACTCAGAAAGGGAAAGTGACTGCTCAAGGTCATGCAGCTGTGATAGAGCTTGGATGCACTTATCTCTCATGTCCCTCCAGACCTAGCTTTGGAGTTGGTGCAGACAAGCTTCAGCTCCCTCTAAAGGTGACATTTAGGCAATCCATGGTTGTTGCAATCTCCAAACAGTACTACCAGGCAGGAGAGGCGGTGCTTCCTCTCCCCACCCCAAGATGGCAACAGAGGGCAGACCAAGGCTCAGCCCCAAACTCAGCCTTTTATGTTCAAGATCACTGATTGATGTGTGTTGAGGAATTACAATGTCCACTCCCATAGTCCATGGGTGTTGCTAGGGCAGTTAATGGGACAGTATTCATTCGCTTCTCTGGGTCCTGGAATCTTGACATTTTTAAGTGGGAGGCTACAGAGTGTCCAACCAAAAATACTGATGGAATGAGTCAGTTTTTTATCAAAAGCATTGGCTAGAGAATTCACCCATCTGGCCTCAGCAATCTGGCCTCCTAGACAACTTCGGAAATAAATAAAACCAAATAAGAAAATGAGACTAACAACTGCTACTATTTATTGAGTTCCATATGCTGAGCACCGTGATAAGAATATATATGTATATTCCTAAAATCCAAATAACATTCCTTTGTATTTCTTCAGTGAAGGGGACATTTTCATACTTTGAGAGAGTGATTTTTCACAAGACCCTAAAGTCATTTGGTATAGAGGCAGATGAGTAAGGTGAGCAATGGAACTGAATCAAAGCTGTATTTGATCTAAGTGAAATGATGACTATAGAGTGATAAGATCAATTTTCTATTGTCTCAGAAGTTCCGACTGCTAAATAGGGGTCCCTGGAAGATTTTGAATAATGGTGGGCCTCCAAAACAATATTTGTAGTCAAGGTGACTTTTTTTCCCTCTTGCAAAAAAAGCAGCATTTATTTGTTTTCTGATACTGCAAAGGTCATTTATCTTTATTGTATGGAGTAGAAAATAGAAAAGATCAAAAGCAAAAACATAAATTACTTGTAATCTTCTGTCATTGTTTTTGGTTCCAATTTTGTTGCCATTAAACTCATGATGCAATGAATATTCTTGTATTTATATATTTTTGTGCATCCCTGATTGTTTCCTTAATGCAAATTTCTAGAAGTAGAATTTCTGGACCAAGAGTATATCAATTTTTAGAAGCATACAAAATTCATTGCCAAGTTGGTAAGTAAAATATGTTATCCTATTTGACTGTTTTGATTATTAATAAGCTGTAACTTTTTATAGATTTATTTGTTATCTGCATTTGTTCCTTTGTGGGTTGCCTGTTCATGACGTTAGCTTATTTTTATATTGAGGTATTTATCTTGTTTTTTAAAGGAATGTTCATATACTAAAGAAGCCAAACCCTTTTACATCATGTACTTCACTTTCCCTAGTTTATTATTTGCCTTTCAATCTTTAATGATTTTTTTAAATTATTTTTTTCCTTTTATGTAATCAGATGTATAGATCTTTGCCTATATGGTATCTGTCTTTGCTTGTATACTTTAAAAGGCCTTTGCTACATGGAGATAAGTATTCAGTAAGGCAACTGCTTTGTAGAGAACATGTTTTGGATGTACAAACACTGGTATGTTGTTTTTAAAGTCGATGCTTTATAGTCACACTTTTTAATGTATTCATTCAATCATTTTTTTTTTCAACCAACATCCACAAGTACCTCTATTTGCCAGGCTCTCTGCCAATAGTTGGGAGTGCAGTAATGAATATTTTAAGAGCTCAGAGATCACCCTGATTCCACTCTGTTTTGCCCAGTGCCAAACTTGGCAATTCAGTAAGCAGCAGGAAGAAGAAAAATAGTGTCATTCTCCTCAGTCTCTCTCCTTGACCTCAGTCTGTCCCATACATGTCGGCACTTTATGGAGTTCTCGTCTAGGTGTTGTTTTCCTCTCATTCCCTGCGTGATCACCTCTAATGACCGTAGAAGTATGAGGAGCCCCATATCACCCTCCTGAGCATCAGATATGCTACCTCCATCTCCACTCGTGTGTTCCACAGGCACCTCAAACTCAACATATCCCAAATGGAGCTCACCACCAGACACACAAAACTTACCTCCCTTGTTCAGCTCGATAAATGGTCCCACTATCTACCCAAGGGCCAAGCCAGCCACCTAGGGGTCACCCTTCATTCCTAGCCACTCTATCGCTTCTGGCATCGAACCACTCACCAATTCTAACATTCTACCTCTTAATGTATTTCATCTCCATCCCCTTCTTTCCAAACCCATTACCATAACCTTATTCTGGGCCCTCTCATCTTACACCTGGGTTACCGCCCCAGCCTCCTAACTAAACTCCATGCTTCCTGTCTAGTCCACTTCCAACCCATCTTCCACACAGCAGCCAGAGCGATCATTCTAAAGAACAACTCTGACCATGTCCTGTCCCTCCTTCAGCTCGTCCTCACTGGCCTCAGGAAGAAGTCTGCTCCTTAGCCTGTCCTGTGATGTGGCCCCTGCCAATCTCTCTAACCTCACCTGTCATAATCTTTTCACATCCTTCCCTCCTCGCTCCAACCACATAAACTACTTCTCTGAATGTACTAAGCTTTCTCTTGCCTCCAGGGCTTTCCAAGCTGCTTGGAGCTCTTTGCTCCCACATAGTTGCCTCTCTAACTCCATTTACCTACAGAGCTCAGTTTAGATATCATTTCCTCCAGGAAACCTTGTTTGAAACCCACCCATGTGTCTAATAACTTGATTAAGTGTTCCTCCTCTCTTCTCCCACAGTCTCCCTTCTTACTTATCCTAAATACTGTACCACAATTGCCAGTTTACTTGCTTGTCTTAATCATTATACTGTGCATAGCAGTGCAGGTTATACACTGCACAACTCACAAGAGACAGTGATGTAGAGTGACCCGTGAACTTATGCAGTGCACACCCTGCACAACTGTATCGGGAAGCTTACCTGTGACCTCCTTGAGGAGCAGGAGGGCTTATCTTGTTCACTTTCATGCAACACATTTGCTCAGAAAATAATTGTTGAATATATGGATGGATAGATGGATAATGAATGGGTCGATGAATGAATAGATGGATACAAAACTTGTACCTCGGTCTCTATGTCTACTGGCCAGTGAAAGCCCACACCCTTCATTATCCTGTCATCTACCATCTGCCCTGCTTACCTCTAACCAATTCACCCCCGCACCTAGATTCCAAGGCAGTACCTTATTTATAGGAATCGGTCTTTATGTTGCTTAAAATCAAGACTTATTTCTCTTTAGTTGCTGCCCTAATTCCAAGGAGTCTCCTGAAGGTTTAATCAAAAATGATTTATGCCCAAGGATTATGTGCGTTTTCATCTCTGACATTATGGAAAGTTAACCAGACTCTCTGCTGTGTTTCTTAGGGCATAGAAGGTTTGAAGAGAAAACAACTGAAATCGTCCTTCCTTCTCCCATACCTTCCCTTTTCTTTCCATTGTTTAAAGAGAAGTTGCCTTTGGAAAATTACAGAGATTTTTTTTTTCTGTATCTTAAAGAAGAAAAAAAAAAGAGAGTTTATGAGAATTATAGGCAAGGAATTGTGCCTAGCAAACATTTGAAGATATCCTATGCAGATATTCCAAGTGATAGAAATCAGATTCAACAGGCCAAATACCATATAATTCCATTTATGTGACATTCTTACAGAGACAAAACAATAAGATCTAAAAACAGATTAGTAGTTGCCAGGGGTTGAAGGTTTGGTAAATTTGGGGGTGAGTGGGTGAGGAAGGGATAGAAGTATTTCATATCTTGATCATGGAAGTGGTTACACAACTGTTTGCGTTTGTCAAAACCTGCAGAACTGTACACTTGAAGAATTTTATTATATGTGAATTATACTTTTATTTTTAAAAATGAAAAAAGTTGTACAATGTGTAAATCATTAACAACAATGTAAATGTGAAGAATGAAGAAGGTAATGTATAGTAAATTCAGTTCTATTCGTTTTTATTCATTTTCTACCTCTGGAAATCCACTGAGAACATCATTTTTCCCTCACCCTTTTGATTATGCTCTCTTTACCCCTTCCTTTTCTCAAACTAAAACAGACTTGGTGTTTGAAATTTGTGTTGCTATTTCCAAGCAGATGAAGCCTGGACAAATCATTCCACCTCTATGAGCCTTGGTTTCTGGGTTTCCTTATCTGTAGACCAAAAATTGTATCTATCTCCCAAGGGGTTTCCTGAGAGTGCTAAAAAAGATGAAAATGAAGGCAGGCACAGGGTCCTGGGGAGAATCTCTATGGTAGGTAGAATGCCATTTTATTTGTCCATCCATCCCATCCATTATCTACTGATCACTTAGGGATTAAAAGGGAAGAAGGACCAGGGTCTACTGGTACCATGGCAAACACTTTCGTTTAAAGTTTCTTACCCCACAAAGAAACTCAGATTCAGAAATATAAGGATGCTTAGCCAGGAAAAGTAGTCAGCAAGATGCAAATTTTTCTGAATCCACCCACTTCTTCCCCAGGTGTCAGAAATTCTGTTTTTCAAATGTTATTTCCATTAGCCCTCACAACAATCCTACAAGGCACATAGTGTTATCCCCATTGTATAGTTGTAGAAACTTAGGGGTTGTCCGTTGTCCAAGAACACATAAGCTGGTAAGTGATTTACTTCTACAGCTCTTGTTACTGTTAACTGGTCCAGGTCAAGTTGCCAAGCACAGCATATATCCTCCTTTGCCAAGTGAAGACCCTGGCAGTGTGTGATGCAGTGCACAGTCAGCACACACAAGAGGAGATGCTATCATTGCCCTGAGGGATAGGAGATGTCTGGGATTTAAAAGCATCCTGGCAGGTAAAGAATCTTCATGGTGTGTGGGCTTCTCCAATATTCAGAGTGTGACTTTGAACCCGTTACTTTTACCTTCTGACCACCAGTTCTCCCCTCTGTTAAATGGGGTTTATTATACATGCCTGTTGGAGCTGTGATGGGAATTTAAGGAGATAGATATGCGATAGCACCTAGCACAGGGATGCTCCCTTACTTTTCTCAATACCTGCCCTCCCAAGACTCAAATCCACCTGTGAGCAGGTGGTCATATTTATGGCTTGCTTATGTACAATGGAGGGCTCAAATCAGCAGCATCCCTTTGAGATGATGAGAATGGAATGGAATCATCTTAGCACCTGCCCATTTCAGGCTGGAGACTTGGGAGAAGAAATACAAAGAGGGGCCGGCCAGTGGCTCAGGCTCAGGTGGTTGGAGCTCCGTGCTCCTAACTCTGAAGGCTGCCGGTTCGGTTCCCACATGGGCCAGTGGGCTCTCAACCACAGGGTTGCCAGTTCAATTCCTTGAGTCCCGCAAGGGATGGTGGGCTCTGCCCCCTGCAACTAAGATTGACCACAGCACCTTGAGCTGAACTGCCGCTGAGCTCCCAGATGGCTCAGTTTGTTGGAGCGCGTCCTCTCACAAGGTTGCAGGTTCGACTCCTGCAAGGGATGGTGGGCTGCGCCCCCTGCAACTAGCAATGGCAAATGGGCCTGGAGCTGAGCTGCACCCTCCACAACTAAGACTGAAAGGACAACAACTTGAAGCTGAACGGTACCTTCCACAACTAAGATTGAAAGGACAACAAGTTGACTTGGAAAAAAGTCCTGGAAGTGCACACTGTTCCCCAATAAAGTCCTATTCCCCTTCCCCAATAAAATCTTTAAAAAAAGAAAAAAAAGAAATACAAAGAGACAAGTTTATGGAATTACATGTTACATGTAAATGTTGGGCACTTGGATCAAGGCTCAAACATTTTATCTTGGAAAGATTAGGAATGTCCTTGGATGTGGAAATGGGAGTTGTTGGTATAGTTACCCTATGCTTCAGATAATGGACAGAGACTGAGCCAAGCGTTGGGGCACAGATGGGCATTATTCCCAGGGGACCCAGCTGGGTACTCTTCACCAGCAAGAGGATAACAAAGCCCTTAAAAGAGAGTTGGGAATGCTCCTGGTTGCAGGTGAGAGACAGTGTTTGCACAGGTAGATGCTAGATGGTGAGCAGAAGTTCGCTCATCCTCTGTCCTTTCATGTCCACATCCACAAGCTCTCTACCTCCTGATATCCTCTCTGACGTGCTCCTTCTCCCCTCTAACATGAAGAATCATTCTGTAGTTTTGAGGACAAGAGGACCTTCATTTGAGTCCTCAATTTTTCCCAAAAAATATTCTCTGAGTTCTTTCATTTCCTTGAAAGTCTAGGCTTTGAAAACTCAAAAGCTAAAGCAGCACCCTTTCCTTGGCCAACACATCCCTTCCCTGGGATAATTTGTCCCAGAATAATCTAGCCCAGTGGTTCTCAAAGTGACTAGCAGTGATTGCATCACCTGAGAACTTGTTACAAGTACAAGTTTTTGGGTTCCATCCCAGTCCTACTGAGTCAGAACTGAGGTAGTTGTATTTCCTTAATGCTTCATGGCCCATCTCCATTCTCTCTCTCAATTTCAATATTTCTTTCAATCTCACTGTCTGTCTCTCTCTGTCTTACCTCTCTTCTATCTGTCTCCCATCACTCCCTCTCTTTCTCTCTTCCACCACCCCCTTAACTCTCTCCCTCTCGAGCCTCCTCTGTCTCTCATCTCTCCTTCTGTCCTGCTCTGTTTCTCTATTCTTCATCCTTCTATGTCCCTCCTCTCTCAGTCTCACTTTCTCTCCTCTCTCTCTCTCTCTCTCTCTCTCTCTCTCTCTCTCTCTCTCTCTCTCTCTCTCTCACACACACACACACACACACACACCCCAGGCTCTGTACAAGCTTATTCAGCAGTCTTGAATCCTCTCCTTCCTCTCCACCTGCTGTTCTCCTAGCTAACTTCTATTTGTGCTCCAAACCCCTTTCAGGAATCACCTCTGAGACTCAGGGAAGCCTTCTTTATTCTCTCTGTACTTGCCTCATACACAACATGAACTCTATGAAATAATCCGACTCCCCAAGTTGATCTACCAATTCAATTCAATCCATATCAAAATCCAAGCTGGCTTCTTTGCAGAAGCTAAAATGTTAATCTTAAATTCATGTGGAAATTCAAAGGATTCAGAGTAGACTAAACTACAGTAATCAAGACAGTGTAGTACTGAAAGAGGTCCAAGATGGTGTAGTAGATAAACACTGTGCCTCCTTCCTTCTGTGAACACATTAAAATTGCAACTAACTTATAGAAAAATCAACCTGGAGAACCATCTGAAGTCCAGCTGAACAAAAGTTTTACAACCAAGGATATGAAGAAGAAGCCACGTTAAGACTGGTAGGAGAGGAGGAGACACGGAACTGGCTAGCCCCAAACCTCCGTATGGCGGTTGAGAACCAGGAGGGATATCTCGGCCATGGAGGTTCCCCCCAGAGGATCGAGGGACCCCAGCCCCACATTGGCCTCCCCAACCCAGAGTTCTGGTGCCAAACAGGAGCCCCACAACATCTAGTTGTGAAAAACAGTGGGGATTCTGACCACCTAGGTAGCACAGAAGGTGGCGGGAAACCCAGTTGGTCTCTAAAAGAGACCGTGCACAGACTCACTTACACGCAGGCACTCACCTTGGGGTCCAGCAAAGGGACAGTAACTCGGAGGGTGTTGGAGACATATGGGGGGGAGGGCGGGCAGACTGAATTGTGTGGCTTCAGAAGGAGGGCTGGAGGATAGTCAGCATTTTCCCTAAGAGGAGTCCTGTTCCCGTACAGCCAGCAGGCACACGCCATCTTTCCTGTGTTGAGCCCTCCCGGTTCGCTTACAGACAAATTGGAATCTGATTGCTCTGGTGAGCTCCCCAGTTCCGCCCTGCTGACTCATTGAGACCTCACCCCACCCAATGCTGAAGGCACTTTCTATCAGAGCAGTCAGTCATCCCCACCCAAGTTGCACTCTTTCTTGGAAAACCAGAAGGGTTTGGCACAAAATATTCAACATGATGGAAAGAAAGGACCTACAACCAAGATTACTATACCCAGCAAAGCTATCATTTAGAATCAAAGGACAGATAAAGAGTTTCCCAGACAAGAAAAAGCTAAAGGAGTTCATCATCACCAAACCAGTATTACAAGGAATGTTAGAGGGACTTCTTTAAGATGGAAAAAAAAATCAAAATTATGAATAATAAAATGGCAATAGCTACATATCTATCAACAATTATTTTCCATGTAAATGTATTAAATGCTTCACTCAAAAGACAAAGGATGGCTGAATGGATAAGAAAACAAGACCCTTACATATGCTGCCTACAAGAGACTCACTTCAGATTGAAAGATTCATACAGACGGAGTGTAAAGGGATGGAAAAAGATATTTCATGAAAGTAGAAATGAAAAAAAATCTGGAGTAGCAATACTTGTACCAGACAAAATAGACTTTAAAACAAAGGCTACAACAAGAGACATAAAGGACCCAGTAATCCCATTTCAGGGTATTTATCTGAAGAAAACCAAATGTTACTTTGAGGGGATATGTGCATCCATATGTGCATTGCAGCATTATTTACAATGGACAAGATGTGGAGGCAGCCTGGGTGTCATACAATGGTAGAATGGATAAAGAGGAAGTGATACATATATAAAACGGAATATTGCTTGGCCGTGGAAGGGAATGGGTTCTTGCCATCTGTGGTGGCATGGGTAGACCTGAAGGGAATTGTGCTGAGTGGAGTGTCAGACAGAGAAAGACAGGTGAATGCTTCACATATATGTGGAATCTAAAGAACAAAATAAACAAACAAAACAGAAACAAACTCATAGATACAGAGAGCATTTTGGTGCTTGCCAGATGGAAGGGATGTTGGGGATGAGTGAAAAGGGGAAGGGATAAAGAAGTACAAATTGATTGTTACAAAGTAATCATGGGGATGTAGGGTATAGCATATGGCATATAGTCAATAATATTGTAATAACTATGTATGGTGCCAGATGGGTTCTGATTTGTTGGAGTGATACATGGAAGGGGGTTTGGGGGCAGGGTGTAAAATATGAAAGGAATAAGAAGTGCAAACTGATAGTTACAAAATAGTCATGGGGATGTAAAGTAAAGCATAGGTAATATAGTCAGTAATATGGTAATAGCTATGTATAGTGCCAGGTGGGTACTAGACTAGTCAGGGGGATCATTTCTTAAGTTGTACAAATGTCTAACCACTATGCTGTACACCTGAAATTAATATAATATAATATTGAATGTTAACTGTAATTGAAAAATTTAAAAAGGAGGGGAAAGGTGAAGGGGAATAAGAGGTTCAAATCTCCAGGTATAGGACAAATAAATTGTGGGGATGTAATGTACAGCATAGGGAATATAATCAATATATTGTGATAGTGTGGTACAGTATCAGATGGTTGCTGGACTTATCATGGTGATGACTTCTTTAGGTACATATAAGTTGAATAACTGTGGTGTACAACTGAAACTAATGTGTTATATATTAGCTATATTTTAATAAAAATCTTTTAAAAAATGACTGTGATGCTGGTGTAAGGATATACATATAGATCAATGCAAAATACTTGACTGTCCAAAATTAAACTTTTACATCTAGGGTCAATTTATTTTTGACAATAATGCCAAGATAATTCACTGAAGAATGAACAGTCTTTATAACAAACAGTGCTAGGACAACTGGATATCCACATGCAAAAGAATGAAGTTGGAACTTTACCTCATTATATAAAGAAATTAACTCAACATGGATCAAAGACCTAAATGTAAGAGCTAAAACTATAAAACTCTTAGAAGAAAATCTTGGATAAAATTTAAAACTCTTTCCCATAAGGAAATGTAAATCAATACCACAATGAAATACCACTTCACACCCACTAGGATGCCTATAGCCAAAACTCCATTTCTGGAAAAAAACAAAACAAAAGAAAAGAAAAAAAACACCTACGTTTCTGGCATGTACCCAAAATAATAGAAAGCAGGGACTCAAGCAGATATTTATACACCCATGTTCATAGCAGCATTATTCACAAGGGCAAAAAGGTGAACGGAAGCAATCCAAGGGTCCGTTGACAGAAGAATGGATAAACACAATGTGATCTGTACATACGATGGAATATTATTCAGCCTTAAAAAAGACGGAAATTCTAACACATGCTTCAACATGGATGAAACTTGAGGATGTTATGCTATGTAAAAAAAGCCAGTCACAAAAGGACAAATATTGATTCCACTTATTTAACGTACTTAGAGCAGTGTCATAGAGACAGAAAGCAGAATGGTGGTTTCCAGAGACTGAGGGGCACAGGGTATTATTTTTAATGGATACAGAGTTTAATTTTGGGAAAACGAAAAAGTTCTGGAGGTGGAGGGTGGTGATGGTTGTACAACAGTGTGAATGTACTTAATGCCACTAAAGTGTACACTTTAAAACGGTTAGAATGGTAAATTTTATGTTATGTATATTTATTACAATTATAAAAAAAAAAGAACATTTACCATTGTCTAAGCTTACCATTTTGTTTAAAAAAAGATAGCATGTGAATCATTATAGGTCAGAACACTATTAAAGTCACTGATACTAAATTTGGAGGCACTGGGAGGCCCAGCACCTCCTGGGACCTGGTGTCTGCATCTTTAAAATGAGGTGGGTACAAAAAAACATAAAATATCTCATTCATAATTTTTATATTGATTGTAATTGGAATAATATTATTCTGGATATACTGGGTTAAATAAAATTTATCATTAACACTAAAAAAAAAATGAGGTGAATAGAATTAGATCAGTTCTACTCCCAGCTTGGAGTCTCTGGACCTCGGTGACTCCAAATGTGACAAAAAAGATCCTTGGTTACTTTCAAGATTTCCAAATAAAACTTAATAAAATTATTCTTTTACCTTCCAAAAGCCAGCCCAGAGCAATTAAAAAAAAATCAGGCTTCTCTCTTTCCTGCAGACTGGAATGATAGGACCTCAGGGTAGGCTTAAAGGTTATTAGTTATTTTTATAGAGGAGGGACGGACAGGTTCAAGTTGCTTATGTAACAGCTGCTACTCGTGCAGGAGAGGGTTCTGTCACCATGGAGGCTGACTGGAGACGTACTTCGGAGCCCGCAAAGGGCACAGCAGTTTGAGCATGGACCACACTACCTGCAGCTGGAGAAGGAAGACAGGATGTCACACTTGAACGGGCCCAGGTACCTGTAGTGGGCAAAAACATCATTGCAGCTGAAGCAGTAGTTCCCTCAGGTTCGATGACAACTGGAATCAGGCCCAGGAGAGGGGGGAGAAGAGGAACATGACAGCTGAGAAGAGCATAGAGCCATTCAGGACACTGTTGATTCCCTAAGTTAGTGGTTCTCAAAATGTAGCGTGCGTCAGAGTCACCCAGAGAGCTTGTTAGGTCTCAAAGAGTGCTGGGTTCTGCCCCCTAGATATTTTGTTTCAATAGGCCTGAGGTAGGAGCCAGAGAATTTCCATCTACCAAGGTCCCAGGCGATGATGAGCTGCTGGTTTGAGGACCACATTCTGAAAACCACTGCCCTACTGTATTGATCAGAATAGTCTATGCTATGCTACAATAATAAATAAACCCCCAAATCGCAGTAGATTGACAGCATAAAAGTTAATTTCTTGCTCACATCTCAATCCAATGCAGTTTGGATAGCCCTCCCCTATGTTGTACTTGTGCCTACTTTACTGAGGAAGGGAAAGAAAGAGAGTCCTGGGAAAATGCGTGAGAGGTTTTTAAAGGCGATGCCTGGAAGAGGTTTACATCACTCTTCCTGCCTCCCATTGACCAGATCTCAATCATAGGACATCAACCTAACTGGGGAATGTGGTCTTCCAGGGTGTCCAGAAAGAAGGAAACAGTGTGGTAAACACACAACATTATCTCTGCCATCAACCCAATATCCCTCACTTCCTCCTTACTAGCAGCTTACTTTTTATAATATATTTTTAAATGAAAATATATTTGACATATAACACTGTATGAATTTAACATGTACAGCATGTTGATTTGATACATTTATCTCCTGTAAATGACTGCCATTGGAGCAATATTAGCATCTCTGTCACTTCGCATAATTATCATTTCTTTTTTGTGGTTGGAATAATTAAGATCTAGTCTCTTAGCACGTTGGATGATTATAATCCAATATTGCTGTCTATATTCACTATGCTGTACGTTAGGTCTCTAGGACTTATTTACTCCTCGCTGCAAGTTTGTACCCTTAAACAACATCTCTTTTCCCCAATCACCAGCCCCTGGTAACCACCATTTTACAATGTCTTTTGAGTTTGCTCTTTTAGATTCCACACATGAGTGATATCATATAGTATTCGTCTTTTTCTGCCTGACTTATCTCAGCGTAATGTTCTCAAGGTTTACCACGTTGTTGCAAATGATAGTATTTCCTTCTTTCTCATGGCTGAATAATATTCCAATTTATATACAGTCCTGTACCACATAACGTTTCTGTCAATGACTGAATGCCTACATGATGGTGGTCCCATAAGATTATAATGGAGCTGAAAAATTCTTATCACCTAGTGTCATCATAGCTGTCTTAATGTCATAGCCTAAGGCATTACTCATAGCTATTAATATAGAATAAGGGTATAAAGAAACAAATATTTTTGTACAGCTGTATAATGTATATTTTAAGCTAAGTGCTATTACAAAAGAGTCCAAAAGTTTTTTCTTAATTTTTAAAGTTTATAAAGTAAAAAAGTTACAGGAAGTTAAGGTTAATTTATTATTGAAGAAAGAGCAATTTTTAAATAAATTTAGTAAAGTGTAGTGGTTAGAAGTCTACAGTAGTGTGCAGTAATGTGCTAGGCCTTCACATTCACTCACTGACTAGCACAGCAACTTTCAGTCCTGCAAGCTCCATTTATGGTAAGTGTCTTATACAGGGGTACCATTTTTTATCTTTTATATGTACTTTTACTGTACCTTTTCTATGTTTAGATACACAAATACTTACCGTTATGTTACAATTGCCTACAGTCTTCAGTAAAGTAACATGCTATGCAGGCTTGTGGCCTAGGAGTAATGGGCATACAGCCTAGGTGTGCAGTAGGCTGTACCATCTAGGTTTGGGTAAGTGCAATCTATGGTGTTCTCACAAAGTTGAAATCACCTAATGACGTATTTCTCAGAATGTATTCTTCATTGTTAAGCAATGCATGACTGTATATTCCATGTCTTCTTTATCCACTCATCTATTGACAGGCACTCAGGTTGTTTCCATATCTTGGCTATTGTGACTAATACTGCAATAAACATGGGAATACAGATATCTCTGTGATATCCTGTTTTCATTTCCTTTGGGTTTACACCCAGAAGTGGAATTGTTGGATATTTTCTAGCAGATCTTGTTTCTGTCCAAGAGATTTCCTCCTCCCCCAGGAGTAGAGAAGCTGATACTACCACCAGCTCTAGGAGACCGTCCATTAGACGGAGACAATCTGTCTTCTCAGTGATTGTTTCAGGTACACAGGCTCAAGCATGACAAGTGCAAGAATGACAGTGCATGTCATTCTCTTGTTGACTGTTATTTTTCCAGGGGTGGACATGTAACCCAATCAGGCTGAAGGGACTAAGCAGGGTGGAGAGAGTTTTCATATATCATACTGGACATGAAGTGAGGAAGCGTGCTGCTTCAGTTGACACTGGCAACCGTCTTGAAACCAAGAAACCAAGCTGGAGGAGGCTGGAACCTGAAGAAGGGTAGAAAAATGGACCCAGAGCCTTGTTCTACACTTGAAGCTTACTTTACCTCTGAATTTATTTTAAGCCAAATGGATACACTTCTTAAAGCATAAGGGTGGGAACAGAAATACTTTGTTTGCTAATCCTATGAATTTACTCATATTCCAAGGGCTCTACAGATTTAAAAATGGGGCTACACTTAATAAATTCAGTTTGTGTAATAAAAATTATTTGGAAAAGTAGAGTCCACAGGGTATGAGTTACACTAGATTGTAAACTTTAAGAAGGCAGAAATCACCAAGATATGGAAACGTCCAGGTGTCCATTGATAGATAAATGGATAAAGAGGTGAGGTACATACATAATGTACAATGCATAGATAATGTATATATAATATACAATATATATACTATACAGCCATAAAAAAGAATAAAATCTTGCCATTTGTGACAACATGGATGGACCTAAAGGGTATTATGATTAGCGAAATAAGACAGAGAAACACAAATATCATATGATTTCACTTATATGTGGAATTGAAAAATAAAACAAACGAACAAATAAAACAAAACAGAAACAAACTCATAGATATAGAGAACAAAATGATAGTTGCCAGATGGGGATGGGTGAAAAAGGTGAAGGGGACTGAGAAGCACAAACTGACAGTGATAGAAGAAGCCAAGAGGGTGTAGTACGGCCTAAGGAGTATAGTCAATAATACTGTAATAACTGTGTGTGGTGTCAGGTAGTTATTAGATTTATCTTGATGACCACTTCATAATGTCTATAAATGTCTAATCACTATGTTGTGCACCTAAAACTATATAACACTGTATGTCAACTATTAACATAATTTAAAAATAAATTTTGAAAAGCAAATTAATAAGGCAGACACCATGTCTTTTCTTTTTTCTGCTATAGCCCCAGGGTCCAGCCAGTTCTCTACATATACACACACACACTCATGAAAGATTTGTTGAATGAATATATCACAAGAAACTCATAAAAATGTGTAATTAGTGGTAAGAAGGTAGGGAGGTTATCTAAGTATTGTAAACACAAACATTGTGAGAATAAGTTGACTAGATAGCGTATGTAAAATGTCTAGCACAGGGTCCAACACCTATTAAATAAATAGAAATTGTCATTAGGGTTATTGGAATCAACTAAGCCAAGTCATCTTGATGGTTCCTTTTAAATATAATTATGTTATGATTCTAGGACACATAGTATAGTGATTAAGAATGTAGACTTTCATATAGAAAAGGACAAAAACTGTATGATTTCACTCATATGAGTATATGTGAAATATAAGACAAAAAACAAACCAACAAAACAAAAAAGAAACAAATGAACAAACTAGACAAAAACAAACTCATAGATACAGATGACAGACTGGTGGTTACCAGAAGGGAAGGGTTGTGGGGGAAGGGAGAAATTGGGAAAGAGGGGTTAAACGTATTGTGATGGATGGAAACTAGATTTTTGGTGGTGAGCACACTATAGTATATATTGAATTATAATGTTGTACACCTGAAATTTATATAATGTTATTAACCAGCATTACCTCAATAGAAAAAAGAATGTAGACTTTATTCATACTTTTCTAAAACGGGAAACAATACAATCCAACTTCCATCAGCAAGTAAATGGATAAACAAATTGTGGTATATACATACAACAGAATACTACTCATCAATGAAAAGGAACAAAATACTCATACACTCACGACATGGATGAATCTCAAAAGCTTTAATGCTAAGAGACAAAAGCCTACATTCTGTATGATTCCATTATATAGCATTGTGTAACATTCTCAAAAAAGCAAAACTATAGAGACAGAAATCATATCAGTGGCTTCCAGGACCTGGGGGTATGGGTAGGAAATTAACTATAAAGAAGTATGATGGAGCTTTTTGGAGTGATGTTAATATCCTATATACTGATTACAGTGGTGATTATACTATTACGTATTTGTCAAAACTCATTAACCATACACCTAAAAAGGGTGACTTTCACTGTCATCAAATTATATCTCAGTAACCCTGGCTCTTAAAAAAATGTAACATGCAGATTGTATAGATCGAATTCATACAGACCTGGTTGTAACTCCTGGCTTCATCCTTTTCTGCATAACTTTAAAGACATTTTCTTAGTCTATCAGGGCCTAAATTTCATCATCTAAATAATATCAGAATGGCTTTTGTTCTAGATGAGATAAACACACTCTATCCTCTTTTACCCAAGAGTGCAGCTATAAAACCTAGACATGATGCTTGGAGTAGATATTTGAGGTCTCTGAAAAGTCAATACTAGCAGTGGAAATATAAAAGAAGCCTAGAATTCAAAGTACCACTAAACTCAAAAGTGTTACCACTTTTGTTTTACTCCATTGTCTTCCAGCCTAGAAGCAACACAATCCCAACGTAGAAGTGGACATACACATGGACAGAGAGAAGTGTTCTAGTTAGAGCTCTAGGTGCAAGATAAGGGTGTCCTGATGCTCAGAGAAAGTGGGAGAGATCCCCTAGTGTTTTTCCTTCCTTTTTCTTTTTTCTCTTCTCAGCTCTTGTGCACTAGTCCCCAAGCAATTATGTGCTAGTGGCAATAACTGCAGTGGCAACAGGGACTCATGGGTGCCTCACACTCTGAGAAAGGAGGAAACTTTGATAAGAGGAGCTGTAGTCCCAAAGGGGTGGGGCAAACCTGTTTATTTTTCTCTTTCTTGCCCCCAGATCTGGGTGTACTCATTAGGAATGAGCAGCAGAGCAAAGTAAATAAATCTCCAGCTTTCTGACGAAGGGCAAGAAAATATTTAAAGTGTTGAAAGAAACTACAAAAGAAATCTAAATAAATGGAGAGGCTGACATAGTATGTTCATGGATCAGAAGATCTAACATAGTATAAAAGTAAATTCTTCCCATTTGATCTATAGATTTTACATAATTTTGATAAAAATCCCAGTGGGATTTTTGCAAATATAAACGAGCTGATTCTAAAATATAGGCAAAGGCAAAGGAACTAGAATACAAAACAATTTTGAAAAAGAATAAAATTTAAGGAATCATGCTACCCAATTGTAAGACGTTGTAAATCTCCATTAATCAAGGTTATCTGATACGAGAGGGGAAAGTGACATATAGAGCAATGGAACAAAACGAAGTCCAGAAATACGCCCACATAAAATATAACCAATTGATTTTTCACAAAAGTGCAGAGACAATTCAATGGAGAAATGCAGTCTTTTTCAAGTTGTGCTGAGAAAATTATACATCCATATGTAAAAAAATGATCCTTGTCTTAAACTGCACAACTTATAGTAAATAATTCAAAATGGAGCAGAGATCTAATTATAAAACCTAAAATTATAATGCTTTAAGAAGGAAGTATGGGGAAAAATCTTTGTGCGCTAGGGTTAGGAAAAGATTTATAAGACATGACACCAAAATCATGATCCTTAAAAGGAAGTTTATCCCTTGTTGATAAATTGGACTCAACGAAAATTAAAACTTTTGCTTTATGACAGACATTGTCAAGAGAATGAAAAGATTAGCTAAACTAGAAGAAAGTATTTGCAAATCACATATCTGACAGAGAACTTATATCCAGAATATATAAAGAACTCTCAAAACTCAACAGCAAGAAAACAAACCATTCAACAACAACAAAAAATGAGCCAAAGACTTGAACAGATACTTCAACGAAGTGGAGATACAGATGATGAATAAGCACACAAAAAGATGTTTTGGCGCTAAAGGAATTGTTCTATATCCTGAATGTAGTGCCATTTACCTGAACCTATTAATGTGTTATAATTCACAGAAAAATACATCAACAAAAAGTCAAAAAATCATGATAATTTAAAAAATATAATTAAAAGAAAAAATAACATCATAATAAGAGAACTGTCAAAAAAAAAAAAAAGAGTACTGTCCTCATAGGTCTTTGGTGTTTCATACATGGAGGTACTAACAAAGAGATATTTACGCACTAGCTGTGGTATTTCTTCCTCAATCACTTCCATCCATGAAGGGGCCCAGATGATATCTAAAGTAGTGAGACACCAGGTGAAAGCGTCATATGCTCAGAACCTGGAGATTTGGAGAGTGTCATTCTAAATAAGAAGATTGTTGCTAGTTCTGTCAGTGTTGGGTCCTCAGAATCAGAAGCATAGATATACTTGGGTTTTTACAACCGTAAATTATGACAGCAATTCATGTGCCAGGAAGCTGTTCAATTTCTCTCTTAGGTTATGGGATCCTCTGGTGCCTTCAGGCAAAAGAGGTCTTTGTAATTAGTCTTGATTGGTTTGGGACACTGAGATGATTCTCTGACAGCAAAATGAGTTCTTGGCACCAATATTTCCCAAATTGATGCCACAGAACATTTATCCCAGCAGATGTTGAGAGAGGAGGAGGGAAAGGGAGAGAAAAAGAAAACATAGTCTGGGAAAATGGAAAATGCTACATGTTCAATTTTCTCTTGGAGATTCACAATGCATATTAATATATAATGCTCTGAGAAATCCCACAGCAAAGAAATCTATTTGCCTCTTTTAACTCGATTTCCTAAACTTAGTTGATAATGGAATTTTTATTTTCAAATAACTCCAAATAATAGTAATTCAAGGTAACCCACTTTGGGGACATGCTAATCTACACCAAACCCAGAGTGCAGACTTTGGTGGCTAGAGACAGGTTTGGGATACAGTAATTAATTCTTTCTCCTCTACCTGGGTTCTTTGATAACTCAGTTTATCCCGAAATTCAGAGCTAATTTTACAAAGAGATAAAGGAGGCAGTTGATGACTTGCTTTAATTTCACGGATAGTAGATAAGAATAACAACAACAACAATAATAATAATAATAATGGCAAAAGCATACCTAGTGCTCAGTACACGTCAGGTATTTTTCCAAGCACTTTATGTATGTTAACCAGGGTGGTTGTCATGACAACCCTGTGACATAAGCACTATTATTATCCCCATTTTATCCATGTGGAAACTGAGGCACGAATCTACTTGCCCAAGGTCACACAGATAATAAGTGGCTGAGCCAGAATTCAAACCAGGCAGTCTGGAGCCAGAGTTTACACTCTTGACTATAATATACTGCCGTTTAGATGAGATACCTACTCTGTTCCCTGAAATTCGTTCGTTTCTTGGGTACTAAGACTCTGTGGTCTTCTGTAACGCCATTGGTAAACGCAGTGTCCTGTCAGAGCGAGAATCCCAAGACCTGGTGTAGAAGCTGTTATTTCCCCTTAGAATGTTTTCACTACTCTTTCCTATTTAATGAATTTCTGTTCATCTTTCAAGATCTGGCCCAAATATCAACCCCCACCCCCCCACCCAAGCAGCTTTCTCAGGAAACCTGAAGAGCTGTCTGACCACATCTGTGGTGCAGGTGTTGTCTTATTTTATTATAATTACTTTGTATATATGTTTATTTTTTGTTATCAGCCTGTGATATTCTTAATTGCAGAAACTGTCTCAGGCATGATGCTTAGCTCTAAAAGGTAGAAATATGAATGAGATATGGTCCCTGATCTCAGAGTCCCCAAGTCTTCTGTAAGTGTTCTTGATAGACATATATGATATTTAAAACAAGGGCTGGAAAGCTATAAGCAAAGGGTTATGTGGGCACAGAGGACAAACAAAAAAAATTACTTCTGATTAAAAGGAGGTGATATTTGAGCTGGGACTAAAGGAAGAGACGATTTCAATGGGAGAATGAATGAATCCCTCAGGCAAATGATCGATGTGTGTTATTTTTATGGTGCAAGAGGAAAAGTATTAGACTTGCAGGCTGTATTGGCAGGGCTGCCATTAATTAATCGTGACTTCAAGCAAATGACTTCATTTTTCTATTCTTCAGTTTATTCCTCTGTAAAATTAGAATAATGTCCACTTATTTCCTAGGATTTGTTTTAAGCATTAAATAAAATCATGTCTGGAAAAGTGCATTGTGTATAATGCTAAATGCCATAAAGATTTAGGTATAATTATGCTCCTGAATTCCTCTTGTACACTGTCTCTTAAGAATTCAATAAGGTGGAGAACACTTATCGAGAGCTTACTCTGGGGCAGGCACCATTCTATGTACTTTCTGGACACTATTTCATTTACTGTCCTGACAATCCCATAAGGTAGGTATTACGACTCTGCCCATTCTACAAATGAGGAAAAGAGGACACCGAGAGCTTCAGTTGTCTTGCTCAAGGCCACACAGCTATCAACTCCTGGGGCCCAGATTCAAACCCAGGTGGTACCTCAGAGACTAAAGATGTATTAAAGATGCTCTCAATCTGCCCAAGTTATGATACATCAATCAACTGAGAGTGGACAGATGCAATAGAGTGATCCTCCTCTGATGAGACAGAGATCAAGACCCCTCTCCATCAGCAGATAAATTGGACATACAGTTAATTGTAAGAACCACAGAGCTTGGAATTTTTCCCCAAACATTTTCTGTCCTTTACTGAAGCACTGATTAGAAGAAAAACTGAGGAATAAGGGTTATAAATATTTTACAAGGCTTTTTAAAACATGAAATAGGTGAACATTCTCCTAGTGAAAACTAACGTGACAAAGTCATTGTTAAGCAATACAAAGCCAATAGCTGGATAAATCAGAAATACATGGCCCACATTCACTCAAATCAAGTGGCATTTATCTGTATTTTTAAATGGTTTGTTAATGTTTTTATTACATTGTTATGAGAGTTCCAATAGAACCCTAAAGTGAATAGATAGAACACTAGGGCTTTTTAATAGCTTCTAACTTCGCAAGTCACGGTAATTTAAAATGTAGCGGATGAACTGCTAGGAGCAGGGAGAGTTCTGCTGGAAAATATAAATGTGTTCCCTGCTACATTACTTCTGCCTCTTTCTGGGGAGAGGCAAAATGCACATAAGAATATGATGGAACTTTGCAGCTGGTGGTTTTGCATTATCAGGAAGGAAAATGTTTGTGAAAATGACTGATAATTAGGCGTGAAAGCCTGTACCAGTAAGACTGAGGAATGGAGAAACTGCAGAATTTGTATTTATATCAAGGGCTGAGCCCCATTGGTAGGAGTGTGAATTGGTACAATCTTCTCTAGGGGCTTTTAGCAATGTGCTGATACTTTGAGCCAGCAATTCCACTTCTAGGAATCTACTTTATAGCAATACTTGCACGTGTACACAAAGGTCTATATTATAAGGATGTTTACTGTAACATTGTTTGCATGTATGAAAAATGGAAATACTCTGTCAATACAAAAATGTTTAAACAAATGATGGCATATCCATATTTTAGAAAAATTTTCTGCTAATAAATAGAAAAAGACAGATCTATATATTCTGACATGGAAAGATGTCCCTGATATGTTTCTATCCTACGATTCCATTTAAAAATGTTATTAATGTTAATATATTCATAGAAAACTATCCGGAGGAATATGTACCAAAGATTATCAGTGGCTATCTCGGGAATGGTATACATAATTTTGTAGTGTTTACATTTGTATGAGCACGGAGTACTTTTGCAAAGAGAGAGGGCAAAAAAAAGAAAGAAAGAAAAAAACCAGAGTTGAATTATTACCTCAAGGGAAGACAGGAAAAAACAGTAACACGGCTGGTAGAGATTTATTCACTATCTTTGGGTGAAAGGTTTCAGGGTAATTCTGCAGTAAATGCTTTTCAGATTCTGGCAATTGGGCAAGGATGATATTTAATCAGAATGAACCGGAATGATTATGTCCATGCAGAGAGGCTGAGACACACTGTGTCTCCCTCCTGTCGCCCTTATCCTGCCTGCTCTCAGTTGTCCCTTTGGCTACTGCTGCTGCTCTTTGACCTTGGCTGATGGAATAGAACCAGCTGATTTCCCATTTCCTTCTCTTGCCTCATAGGTTGCCTATTTTAGAAGGCACTAAAACAAGGTGGCAAAGAGCTTGGCCTTTGGAGTTCAGGAGTCCTGGGTTCAAATCCCCTAACTGTGTGACTTTGAGAAATTTGCTTCTCCTTTTAAGCACTGTTTCTTCATGTAGAAAAAAAAAATGATACTCTTAAGAGAACCTGCCTCATGGGATCTTTGGAATGATGAAAAGAAATAAGGATAGAAAGTGCTTGGGAATAGTAAATAAACAAATGTCACCTATTACTAATGTCCCTGTGTCCTACCAATTCTTCCTTGGTAGAACCTGTCCCATCTATCTTCTGCCTGATAAACTCCTACTCATCCTTCAAAGCCTGGCTCAGATGCCATCTGTGGGGACAGAGCTCCAGAGAGCAGTTTCCAGGCTCTCGGCCTCACATAGAAAGGTGCTGGCTCAGGTAGTAAAGGGCCATCAACTGTGATTAGATGTCTATCAGCTGTGGCTAGTTGGCCGTCTGCTGTAACCAGTGAGGCTTTTGTGTCTCGACCGGCCACTGTGGAGAATATGTGAGGGCCCTGGCTGTGCCCCGGAAGTCTGGCTGAGCCCAGAGAGAGTTCAGTGCCCTGAGAGGCCCTGGCTGTGCCCAGGAAGTCGGGCTGTGCCCAGAGAGAGTGGCGATGCCCTGAGAGCCCTGGCTGAGTCCAGGAAGTCTGGCTGTGCCCAGAGAGTGGCAGTGCCCTGAGAGCCCTGGCTGAGTCCAGGAAGTCTGGCTGTGCCCAAAGAGGGTAGCAGTGCCCTGAGAACCCTGGCTGACCCCAGGAAGTCTGGCTGTGCCCAGAGAGAGTGGCAGTGCCCTGAGAGTCCCTGGCTGTGCCCAGGGAGACTGGTGGTACCCTAATAAGCCTAGGAAGTCTGTCTGTGCCCAGAAGGACTGGTCGTGCCCTGAGAAACCCTGGCTGTGTCTGGGAAGACTGGTGGTACCATAAGAAGTCCAGGAAGTCTGGCCATTGGCCACTAATATAACTGCTGTGGCTAAGCTAGCAGCAAATGGGGGCTAGCAAGAAGATGGTGGCTGGCAAGGGCTAAGTGTGGATTGCGGATTGCAGAGAGGTGGATTGCAGTTAGCAAATGAGGTTGGTTGGCAGAAAATCGGACAGCAGGTCGCACGTCGTGTGAATCCAGCCTCCAGTGAGACTAGAGTGGTATGACTCCCCTACCTATGGCTCCGTGGGTGTTCATTTTTGGCCTCATCATATCCTGTGTTCTTGTGTGGGGAGCGGGAGCTGAGACCCTGCATGACACCTTGCACGACACCATCCCTGCAAAACCTCCTCTGGTCTCTCCTCGCACACTCAGAAGTGGTTAATACTCCCTCATCAGAGGTCCTGCAGGGCGCTGGGTACCCAGCTTCGCACGGCACATTATATTCTGGCTTTGCTTGTCTATCTCCTCCACAGACCCTGATCCTGCAAGGCTGCAGCCCTGTTCTAATCATCTCAAATTCTCAGCGCTGACCTCAGTGCCAGGCTGAGGGTTTGAATCCAAATAATCAATTTTCAAATTCAATTAATCCCATTCGTGCCTCTACCACCCCAGGCCAGATGTCTTTAGTTCACGGTGAAACTATGGTAACAGCTTCTGAACTGGTCATCCGGCCGCTTCTTTCCCCACCACAATCCAGGCTAACATTTGAGTCTGACAGGTCTGTGGGGACAGAGCCAGGAGAGCAGTTTCCAGGCTCTCGGATTCACGTGGAAAGGTGCTGGCTCAGGTAGTAAATGGCCATCAACTGTGATCGGATGACCATCAGCTGTGGCTAGTTGGCCGTCAGCTGTCACCAGTGAGCCATTGGGCACTAATATAACTGCTGTGGCTATGCTTATAGAAAATGTGGGGCTAGCAAGAAGATGGTGGCTGAGCTAGCAAGTGCGGATTGCAGTTAGCACGGCAGAGTGCGGGTTGTGGATTGCAGAGAAGTGGACGGAAGGTTGCGGATAGTGTGGCTCCTGCTTCCTGCGTCTCCAACCCAGCCACCAGCGAGACTATAGTGGTGTGACTCCCCTATCTATGGCTCCATGGGTGTTCTTTTTGGGCCTCATCATATCCTGTGTTCTTATGTGGGGAGCGGGAGCTGAGACCCCGCCTGACACCCTGCATGACAAGGTCCCTGCTTAAAACTCTTCCAGGACAAAGTAGAATGGTAGGACGTGGAGCCAGACCTGGGTTTTAGCTGTTTTGCCACAGGCTGATGTGATCCTAAGCACATTGCTTTCTCTCTTAGTCTAAGCCTTAGCTTCTTCACCTCTAAAGTGGAGGCAATAACCTCCTCCCACAGGGCAGTAGAGGGGACTCAATAAAAAAATGCATGTCACACAGGGTGTCATGCGGGGTCTCTAGTCCTGCTCCCCGCATAAGAACGCAGGATATGGTGAGGCCAAAAAGGAAAACCCATGGAGCCATAGATAGGGGAGTCACACCACTATAAGTCTTGCTGGTGGCTGGGTTGGAGACACAGGAAGCAGGAGCCACACGATCCGCAACCCACTGTCCATTTGTCTCTGCCAACCAACCTCACTTGCTAGCTGCATTCTGCCCTGCTAACTGCAATCTGGTGCTCTTGCTAGCTCAGCCACCGTCTTCTTACTAGCCCCCATTTTTCTGCTAGCGTAGCCACGGCAGTTATATTGGTGGCCAATGGCTCACT
Organism: Rhinolophus sinicus; assembly: GCF_036562045.2. NCBI lineage: Eukaryota > Metazoa > Chordata > Mammalia > Chiroptera > Rhinolophidae > Rhinolophus > Rhinolophus sinicus. The sequence continues at coordinate 41,703,279 of NC_133759.1, forward strand.
GGTGACAGCTGACGGCCAACTAGCCACAGCTGATGGCCATCCAGTCACAGTTGATGGCCGTTTATTACCTGAGCCAGCACCTTTCCACGTGAGGCCAAGAGCCTGGAAACTGCACTCCTAGCTCTTTCCCCACAATGCATGTGAAATGCATCAACATTACCCAAATCTACTATTACTACTTCTATTATTTTTGAGAGGCAGTGTACGTAGGGAAGAAGGAAAGAGTATCTGCAAAGTCTCTGTCCTGGAAGTCAAACTACATCCTGAATGGCCCTGTGATCTTGAGCACGTTTATTTAGTTATACATCAAGAGGTGAGCTCTCACCTGGGGTCCAGTTTCCTCCCAGGAAACATTTAATGTGCCTTTTGTGAGACCAATCCCAAAGGCAAAGAGGCAGGGATTCTTCTCCACCCTTAAAATTAAATACAAATATCAGAGAACATTGGTGCAGCTCTTTACCATTTATGAAACATTTTCATAGCCACCATCAGACTTGAAAAGGGCTTTATTATTTATTTATTTTTAAGGAGAGCACAGCTCACAGTGGCCCATGCAGGGATCGAACTAGCAACCTTGATGTTCTCAGCACCATGCTCTAACCAACTGAGCAAACCTGCCACCCCGAAACGGGCTCTAATGGGAAGAAATCACAGACAAATCTTAACAGTGATACCCTCTGGGTGGTGGAATTAGGCATGATTTTAATCTATTTGTGTTTCCCTAATGCTTGAAAATTCTACTATTTTGGAGCTAGATATAGATAATGGTTGCACAACATTGTGAATGTACTAAATGTCACTGAATTGTACGGAAAGTGTACAATTTTATGTTATGTGTATTTCAACTCATTAAAAAAATTCTGCAATACACACGCATGGTTTTATACTTTTATTAAAAAATTTTTATATTTTTAAATAATTTTTAATACTATATTTTTATAATAAATTAAATAAATTAAAAATTTTAATAATATATTTTATTAAAACGTGGTTTGAGGCGAGACCAAAAAAAGGATTCTTAAGGCTCAAAAGCCGTTCAATTAGCTGACACTCTTCCCTCCCCATATGCTGAAGTCACAGGCCTTGGCTGCAAGCCTGCAGCGCGCTCCTCCGACCACCAGAGGTCTCTGCGAACCGCTCGCGTCCTCACACGCGGGTGAGCGCCTTCTCTTGCGCTTTTGAAGAGGGTTGCGTGGAGAGGCGTGGCCGGGATTGGCGGCTCCTCGGCATGACTGTGTCCCTGGTCCTTGCCGGTCCCCACAGTTCCCACCCCCGGCCCCGGCCTTTTCCCGGTGGAGCCGGCCCCCGACTTTTTCATCTCCCCACCTTTAACCGCTCGCCCTGGTATTCGTGCCCCGCTCCTCTGGCCTCGGCCCTGCCACGGGTCCCTTTCTCTGAGCCTCGGCCCCATGGCGCTGCAGAGCTCGGGGGTGGCCTTCCGCAAGATCCTGTCTCACTTCCCCGAGGAGTTGAGCCTGGCTTTCGCCTACGGCTCCGGGGTGTACCGCCAGGCGGGGCCGAGTTCAGATCAGAAGGTGAGCCCGGCCCGCGGCCAGCCCCATGCCGAAAACCGGCCTGTTCTCCCCACTGCCCTTCTGCCTGGGATTCCTCCGGAGCCCTAGGTGCCTGTGTGCGCACTGCACGTGTCAGCTAGCAAAGCGCAAACCGTATGAGAGGGTTCCTCGTATAACGACAGCGTGAGCTGAGTTTCGAAGGATGAGTAGGAGTCCACTTCGGTCTAGCGTGGGAGATGCAATTAATTATGCGGAGACAAAAGCTGGTGCAGAGGCAAAAATGGAAGAAAGGAAAAGAAGCAATTGCCAGGTGCAGGTTCAGTGTTCCAAGCCTTGGCTAGACATGGGCGTTCTCTGGGAAGCTTTAAAAAAATACTGATGCCTGGGTTACACCTGTGGAGAGGCTGCTTTGTGAGGTTGGTGCAGAAGTAATTGCGGTTTAAAAGGTTAAAAATGTGCAAAAACCGCAATTACTTTTGCACCAAACGAATACTTGGTCAGGGATGAGGCCTGGGCTTCAGGAATTTCAAAACCAGATGATTTTAGTGGTGAACTTTGCTTGAGAGTCACTGTCTGTTCTGTAGCTGTAGGAGAAAATACAAAATGACTCTCCTGACTTCAGGAAGCTGACAGACTGGTTGTAGGGCCAGGGCAGGTGCAGTGAAGTTAGCTAAGAACAGTTAGTGGGTGACCAGTATATCTGCCCATGTTCAGGTCATTTAACAAGAGTCTTTAGGATTAGGCATTGTTACTCTAAAGTTGGCTGAGCACAGCAGCAGCGAGGGTAGTTTTCCTTGTGATTGCAGACATTTATGGGGGAAAATAGTTTGCTTCCAAGGTAAAGACAAGATTGAAGACCGCAGAAGCGTGGCAGGCAAATACTTTCCATTTAAATGAAGCTGCTACTGACTTTTCTGCCAAGGTTTTAGAGCTTTTGCTGAATTAATGTAAAAGCAAAAGTCTAAATAGAGGTGTTCTCTACGTGCGCAACGCAACTTGTGTTCTGAACTGGATTTCTACTTGCCGTAGTCCATGCGTAGCCGAACAGTTCATTGTCATCTTTAATACACTAAGGAAATGGAAGAGTGCGGGTGGCAATAGGGCCTCCTGGATTTGGATACCTGGCTGTAATCGGTGGCGATCTGTACTGTTGCTTGGATTTGTTGTTTCCCACTTATACTAGTATTTAATAATTCTCTTTACACTGACAGCATATGAGAAATTACAGATTACAGGTATATAAGAAATTATAGATTATAGTCTTGTTATTTTTCCTAAATGTGATAGTAACATAATTATAAATTTTTGAAAAACGTTGTCCACCCCAAATCTTACGTGTCATCAGTGGTTTGTGGATCATATTGTGGGAAACTCGGAGCAGGCCTTTGCTTCCTGATCCTATAGCCACCTCTTCATTTTTCCATGCAAGTTTTCCTTTGAGCAGATGTGGAATTCCCTCCAAAGAAAGGTCCTTCCTTCCCTCTCTCTCATCTTCATTCCCTTGAAGTTAACAAGTCTCGCAGATTCCTTTCAACACCTAAGTCTCTTTCAGCCCCACTTTTCGGTGCCTTTTCTTTTTTCACCTGGAATCTTGCAGTTAGCCTCCTTTGTGGTTTCCTGGCCTTTGTTCTCTCCTCCCTCCAGTGAGCTCTTCTGCAGGAAAATTTCTTAGCATGGCAGCCAGCCTCCGTCTCTAATCGTCTCCCACCACTCCCTTGCCTGCATTCTACTCCAGTCATACGAAACCAAATGCGGCACCCACAACATGCCAGCTGTCATCCACACCAGTGTTTTCCTCTAACAAGACTTTCTCCTTCCCAGTACTTCTCCTAATACTTCCACCACACCTGCTTAACTCGTTCACATTCTTCAAGACTCAGATTTATGATGAGTCTTGGAGAATGTGATTTTATAGGAAAATTTCTCCTTCCTGTTCTGACCCAATTTTGAGTGAAATTAGTATGTTTTGCATTCCTCTATCAAGTCCATGCGGTGGTCATTTGTTCTCCCAGTAGACCACCCCAGGACCGATCAGAGCTCATTGTAGTTTCTCAGTGAGTGGTTGATGGTAGGTGAGAGTTAAAGTAACATTTCCCTTTACATAATTCTTTGTAGAGCTTATCCATATGAGGCTATTTCATCTGGAAGACAAGTGGAAGAGTGTATTCGGCAACATTTAGGTGAAAGGCAGTGTAGCATAGTGGTCAGCACACAGAATTTGGAACCAGATTCTGTGTGCCACCCCCTAGCTATACGTCCTTAGGCAAGGAACTTGCTCTTGGTTTCCTTTCCTATAAAATTGAGATAGTAACAGTACCTACCTTGTAGGATTGTTTTGAGGATAAAATGGGTTACTGTATGTATAATATATAAAGTGTTTAGTGCTAGCATGACAATACATGTTAAATAAGCGTTGCTGTTATTACGTGTATTGATGAAAACAAAGCTCAGGTTGATTCTAGAGACTTGCTTCCACTTCTATGACAACCCCAGGTCTTTTATTAATCATCATGGCATAGACTATTAGAGCTTTCCACTCTGTTTAGGTACCTTTCTAGGAATTAAAACTAAAACCATTCTCTCTCTCTCTCCACCTCCCAGAATGCCATGCTGGACTTTGTTTTCACAGTAGACGACCCTGTTGCATGGCATTCAAAGAACCTGAAGAAAAATTGGAACCATTACTCTTTCCTAAAAGTTTTGGGGTCCAAGTTTATCACCACTGTTCAGAATAACTATGGCGCTGGAGTTTACTACAATCCATTGATCCTGTGTGATGGTAGGGTAAGTGCCTTTGGTCCTTTGTCTTAACTCGGGTTGTCATTAACCTTCGTTATTAGAATACCAGCTAAATATGTATGTTCTTGCAGTCAGGAAATGTTCAAGCTCCTGCTGGATGCAGGTGGTCAAATGTGACTGTCTTTATTTTTTGCCTTTGGCCAAGTGATTCTCAAATTTTAGTGTGCATCAAAATCCCCTAGAGTGCCTGTTGGACTCACAGATTGCTGGGCCCCACCCTAGAGTTTCTGAATTCATAGGTCTTGGGTGGGGTGTGAGGATTTGCATTTTTTTAAACTGAGACATAATTGTCATGTAACATTGTATTAATTTTAGGTGTACAGTATAACTATATGTATATAGTATGAGATAAGTACCACAGTAACTTTAGTTAATATCCATTGCCACACATAGTTAGAATTTTTTTTTTCTTGTGATAAGAACTTTTAAGGTTTATTCTCTCAGCAATGAGGATTTGCCTTTCTAACAAGCTTCTAAATGATATTGAGGCTGCAGATCTGAAAAACACACTTTGAGAACCAATGGTTTGGTCAGGGGAGGAATAGGCAAGCCTATTAAGGGTCAGGTTGGAAATTAGTCTTATCTATATGGAAGGTCCAACACTCCCACGAAGAATTTGGAAGTGAAGAGGATATCATAGTTGGGAGCACGTGGTGCCAGCAGGTGGGTGGAATTTGACAAGGGGGTGTTGAAGAGCAGGTAAGATGCACAGATTCCAGTAGAGGGTTGTCTGACAGCAGGAACCCTGCTGAACTGTCTTTCAGAGGAGGGGGCCCAATCTCTAAGAGGGCTGCCAGGACTAGGCAGGATTCCCGCCTAAGAGGACCAAAGGGGACTAAATCAGCTAGCTCCCACAGATAAGCTGGGCGAGGCATGACATATCGGTTCCTCGGTTCCTCGAGCTGTTCCTGGATGCTGCTGATTGCTTAGAGCAGTCGTACTTTGATGGGCAGATGAATCCCCTGAGGATCTTGTTGAAATGCAGATTCTAATTCAGTTGGTCTGGAATGGAGCCTGAGATTCTGCATTTTTTACAAGCTCCCAGGTGATGCTGATGCTACTGGTCAGTGGACCACACTTTGAAGGGCAGGAGGTTGGAATACAGACTTGACAGAGATTTTGAAGACCTATCTGAACTTGGCAGGAATGAGTACTGTGATTGATTGGTAATGTCTGCATAGCCTTTGGGCCATATATTTACTTTTCTGGTTGAGGTCCAATCCTGCTCCACTTGCACTTCGCAGGTGAGAAAACCAAGGTTCAGAGAGAGGAAAAGACTTCCATAAGGTCATGCAGCTAGTTAGTGACAGACCCCTGACTTCCAGGCCAGCGTGTTTCTGTTACCTCCCACCTGTTACATGCCTGCAGCAAGAAGAGCTTTCTGCAATGCTGTAGCCAGAGTGGAGGGAAGAAGGTATTCAGCACAGCCTTCTATGTCCACTTTAGTTATGCCTAGCACGTAGCTTTCTCCATAATTAATATTATGCTGAGCCTATCTCTAATTAGGAGTTTTCAACAATATTATAAGCCCCAGTAACTAAATATTTGGGCATAATTATATGCCAACGGGACTGTACTTTTTAATTAAAATTCTTTAGCTACTTTTTAGATATTTGCAGCCAGAGAAGGCTGTTGGGACACTGAAGCTCAGCAGAGTGAGTCCAAAGATATTTGCTGAAGCAAATGGGATTTTGTAACCTGGAACAACTGTATTCATGCAGTGTTTGTACAAATTACTATTGAATGGAGTTGACGATAATTCCATGTGTTTAGCACTGATAAAGAGATTTTATTTTTGGATGTTGCTTTTAATTATGAAAGTGAAATATACCACAGCAAAAGAGAAATTCACCAGGTAAAGGATGTCAGTAAAAACTTTTAATTAAAATTTCTTGTACTTTGCGATGAAATGAACATTGGAAGCCCAAACTAAAATTCAGGGACCTGGTTTTCTCTCTGCTACTAATAGTGCCACTTCGGGCACATCATTTACTCTCTCTGAGCTTCAGGTTTCTGATTTCTCAGATGGGAAGCATGAATCACGCTATCGCTTCTCAAACTATCTGTGGTTATTTTTTTATTTCCAATCCGTTGAGGACCAATGCTGGATAGCCTCTGAGAGCAATTAGGCCTTGAACATCACAAGAACGTGAGGTAAAATTGTGGTCACTTCACCTCATCTACCTGAGGGGACAAATCCTTCTTGGAAATTAATCCTTTGAGAAAAAATTTGGTGGAGATAATGTGTTTTTACAAAGTAGGTGTTTTGGGTGGCTTTGGACTACTCTGGGCAGAAGTTTATTTCCTTATATTTTGCATTTGTATAATCAGCAATATGGCATTTTGCTTTTTCATGTCCATTTCTTTTCCAGCTTATCAAGTATGGGGTTATTAGCACTCGTGTTTTGATTGAAGATCTCCTCAACTGGAGTAACTTATACATTGCTGGAAGACTTCAAAAACCGGTGAGTGTTTTGTTGGCTGCCACCAGTAGGAATCTCTCTCCTCTCTGAACCTGACCTGACTTTGATCTTTGATTCCGATGAGATGAAACTCCAGGAAATAGAAGTGAGTTTCAGACTCCTTTTACTCCCTACAGAATTCATCGCCAAACAATGTCTAGGTATTACCCACGCTACTCCTGCCCTGTCTCTAATGATTCTTCAATTCTGTGGATGGATCAGGCTCAGAGTTAGTACATTTGGGCTGGGAGGATTGCAAAAGAAGTGCCCAGTGTCTCAGTGGAGCCTCTGTCAGCTCTACCCGGATCACCTTCTCTTCTAGAAGGAAGTGCTGTGAGGCATTGTTTGCCACTGATGTGGCCCAGCAGTGCCTGGGGCAATGCCTGGCACATAGTAAGCATTCAGCATATATTTGGTGAAGAAACGGATGAACCAGGTAGTCATTCTGAGAGGGCTGGATTCTGATTCCTTTTATTATCCTCCTCAGACCAACAGTGAGATCCTATCACGGTGTCCTCCCCTCATTCGGATACTGCTAGAGGAGGCTCTAGGGGGTAGGTGTCTCCTTGGGCTTTCATAGAAACAGAAAACAAAACAGAAGAAAGTAGAGAAGAAGACTTGAACTTTTGACGTGTGTTCGCAAATATCACGTTTCTTCTGTTTTTGCAGATCTATAGTCTATTTTCTGAGAAGGGGTCTTTTCATACGAGTGTAAGAATTATGCAAAATATTCACAGTTGCTAATCTCACAGCCAGGAAAAATTTTCTTTGTGCTGTCAGAGGGACTCAGGCCCCAAAAGAGGGTACATGGATTTTTCTTCAATATCTCCCATAAGAGTGACTGTGCTGCTTAATCTTAGCTCATGTGGTTGTGTCATAAAAATCTCTATTGATATACATAGGTGGTCAAGATTCTCTTGGCTTGCATCTGGACTTAAAACTTAATGGTGTAGCTCATTAAAACCTCCAGAAACATTTGATCAGGGCAATAGTTACATGGATATACCCATATGTAAAAATCTGTCATGCTGTTCCTGTTAGATTTGTGTACTTTATGTAATTTTTACTTCATTAAAAACATTCTTTTTATATAATGTCAAACAATAGGCTCACCGAAATAATTTCATAGTATCTATGTAGAGGAATTTCTCATTTCTAGGCTGGATAACTAGTAAAACTCATAACTGAGCAAATGTCACTGAAAATTTTTAAATACTCATTTTCTTTCCAAGTGTTTTTTTTTTTTTTTTTTTTTCCAATTTATAAAATGTGTAGCATGATGAGACAGGTAATGAACATAGAATAAGAAGCTTTGGGTCTTATTTATTCCTGCAACTTATTAGCCATTTATGTGAACTTGGGCAACTTATTTTGTCTTTCGGAACCTCAGGTAATTTATCTGCAGAGCAAGGACAATAATATTTGCCCTGCCTACTTCATGAAGATGTTGAAAAGTGGAAGCAGAATGGTAATGCTGGAAAGAACACAGGTGTTTTAGAATCAGACACTCCCAGCTATGTGACCTGCACCAGTGATTTAATCTCCCTGAGCCTTGGAAATCCTCATCTGTGGATAAGGCTGATGGCACTGACCTCAAAAGGCATTTAAGAAATACCTAGATCTAAAAGGCCTGGCACTTAGTAGACACTCAGGAAATGATCTTTTTTTTCTCTTTGTCATTGCCTATCTCGAGTTATTTTGAGATAAAATGATAGACTGAATATGAAAATGGTGTATTACCTCTGTATCATGTTTTATGCTTGGGATATTTCAAACTTCTTTAAAAATAGGCTTTATTAAACAGAAACAACATGAAATCTCAGAATGTAAGCACTAGAAATAACCTCAGATTTCATCTAAATGCCATATATCCTGATAAAATGAAAACAGCAATTCAAGAAAAGTAATGGCTACACTCACATCATGAAAAATTGCATTTCTCACTAACTAGGAAAGGAGAATGGTACTGGTGACAATGACAATCCCTCAGCCTTATTAAACATCTAGCACAAGAAAATGAGGCTATTTTAAAAATCCTTTGAAAATGTTGACCATAACACATGCTAAAAAAAATCAAAAATCAAATGGGTGACTTAAATCTTCCGCCTACTCCTGCCCTCTCCAATGGAAATCACTGTAACCAGAGAACTCTCAGCCATAACTATCTTTAAATAAACTTTTTACCTCTAGGTGGCAGCAAATATTAATCAAACTTGAAAAAAATCTGATGAAAAAGGGTTGGCAGCATTTTGGACAAAAAGAATGGGTGAATGTCTTAACACCCCAATAAACTTTAATTTAAAAAAAAATGGGTGACTGTCTTAAGAAAGAATTGTGAGAATATAAGTGTGAATTCTTTGTTTTTATGTGTTTTAAAAGAAGGAATTACATTAAATTATATTGTCTAAATCTCTAAAATTATCTTACACATTGCAAACAGAATAGAATTTCTCAATCACTAGCAATTTAAGTCTTTAAAATATACAGGAGGTATGGGAACTCTCTGTACTTTCCATTAAGTGTTTGCTGTGAATCTAAAACTGCGCTAAAAAATAGTTTATTAATAAAAAGAAATATAAGGGAGTAGTACTTTGCTTTAAAAGATGGGCATTTCTGGAAAAAGTCGAATGTAAATTAAATTTCTATCATATTTTGCCATTAACTTACCTCATAATCGAGGAGATAACCCATTTTTATTTTTAGTGTAGCCTTAAGTTTCTGAGTCATTTTCCAAGTAAAGAACCATGACATTTAAAGTATTTAATAGACATTGTGCTATACACCTGAAACTAATATAAAATAATATTGGATGTCAACTGTAACTGAAAAAAAATAATTTAAAAAACAGTATTTAACAGAATCTTGTGGCCAATCCTTTTTTAAGTCAAAAGAACTCTAATGTAATATTAATAGTCATTTCCCTAATTTATTGAACATAAGTTTGGATTTTTTGTATTTCTTATTGTTTTCAATTTATAGATAATTTGGCTTGAATTTTTAAAGCATTCACATTGACATGCAATGGTATTTTGTGACCTTGTTTAGAGGATTTTAGTGTATTTTAATGTATTCATTGCAACGTGTTTTATTTGCTAGAAATACAGCTTTTTTTAAATAACAGCTTCATTGAGATATAATTCACGTACCATACAATTCAACCATTTAAAGTGTACAATTCAGTGTTTAGTATATTCACAGTTTTGCAACCATCACCATATTATGACTTTATTGAATTATTTTTTATGGATAGAAAAATCCCAGCAGTGTAAAAGATCCCTGACCAGGAGTTGGAAAACCTGGCTTACTGGCCCTTGGCTCTGCCCAGCTGTGAGCAAATCTTTGGGCCTCTAGCCTTTGAAATGCAACGGTTGAGCCATTCATTTACATGTTGAAAAGGCCACTAAGTTTCTTCTCTGTCTGTGCCAAAGGAATAAAAATACAACACTGCAATGCGTGTCCTGGAAGAGCCCACAGTGCAACAGGTAGATAATAAGGTTTCATCCAGCTCGAATGGTCACTGTCTTCTTGGTCCTCAAGCAATGACCATTTACAAAAATTTAGCCTTTCTGGTCTTTTGGAATGAAAAACTACAGGAAGTGTCATTTGGTTAATGGTTGAGTATTTGAACACTAGGTAGGGCTGTGTTCTTTGTGACTATAACTTCACTCTTTGCAATTCAAGTACTGTCTCCATGTGACTATTATAGAGGAGACTACATGTGACTTTCCCTTTTTTTCTATCTTGAAAGGTACTCACAAATCTCTCAAGTTGGGCTTTTTGAAAATTCCTTCGAGCCTTGCCCCTTCCTCTTTCCAGTAAAGATTTTCTCCTTGGCAATAGTGTCAGTGCTATCTATGCAGTTCAGGTCGGGGCATTCCCAGTAAGATACAAACAGCTATTCACGAATCTTGAGGGCTTTCTTTTTTTCCCCAGGCCTCTCTGGCAGTGACCCAAGAGTTCACTGGCTTTTCACTCTGAACAACAAATAACAGTGCTGCTGAGACAAGCTCCTAGTTCACCTTACCCTGGAGAACCAGATCAGCACAGTAGCAGTCTTCTGAATTGACATTTTTCCTTTGAGTAAGGATGCTTTTTATTTATACTCCCTTAACCTTAAATAGCAAACAGACTGCTTTTTTACAACCTAAGTGGAACAACTTTCTTGGAGAACAAGTGGTATTTCGTTGAATAGGAACATTTCCCCAAACTTACTCTTTTCTTAGCATCTTTGGTTTGTTAGCTTCTCAAAATAGCTTCTGTTTTCACGGACTTTCTGTAAAAGTTACCAGAAAAAGAGAGGGCTAAGATTTATTGTGCAGGACCTGGTGAATGAGGATGAAGAATGAGAATTTGGCAGTGAAGAGCCTTCACAGGGTTGTGGAAAGATTTCTGGATGAATCGGGGACCCACGTCCTTGTCCCATGTGCCACTACTCAGGAAATCTTTTACTCCTCTGGGCCTCCCTTTCCCCATTAGTAGGATGAGGTTATCCTTCTAGAGCCATGATCCTATATGGAATACAAAGTTTGGAAAAGTTACTCAAGGAATCAACGAGTTATTATAGGACCTTAGCATTTGTTTTGATCATCTTTCAAGAAAAGCAGTTAACCAGAGCAGATCCCGGACTGAATGTATGAGAATAATTCAAAATATTTATAGCTGAATTTGCCAAGCATAAGGGTGTTACCTGATTTTGCCATCGACTCATTATGCAACCCTGGGCAAGTCATGCTACTGGGCTGCTCCTTGGTTTTACTTTCTGCAGATGATTGCAATAATACTAAACTCACCTAATTACTGAAAGCCTTAATTAAGGTCTGTTAAGTCCTTGTAATTACAAGGGAGGAGGTGGTAGTATTGAATAAAGTGGCTTACCTGCCATATGAGAGGTTTTTATGTTATAAGTATTCCATTAGAAAAAAAGTAGGGACAGAAGGTAAAAGATAGAAGTTAGGTTCTAAAGCCTGATTTATAAAATAGCTATGTTTTATAATATTGCTTTTTACAATTAAAAAAGGAAACTGTACTTTGAGATATACATCATTCTCTTTCCTTGCTAATACAATTTTAATTTGGAGTTTCTTATAGTGTATGTGTCTTTCATGTGCCAGCTTAATTTTGTCAGAAATTTTCTCTATTTGACAAATGAAAGGCAACGTAAGCCCTGTTTTCTAGACTAGGAGGAAAATTTGGTGACAGCACTAAGTGGTTTAGAAATGCTGGACACATTTCAGATATATGGAGTTCTTATTTGGCACTTCCAAGCCCTTCCCTTGTTTAGAAAATCAGTCAAAAGCTGCATGATGGTTTAAAAAGTTAAAAAAGTGTAAATTGGCATGACTACTCCGGAGAGTAATTTGGCAATTCTACTTCTAAGTATATTCCTTAGAACAGTGGTTCTCAAAATGGGATCCCTGGACCAGCAGCATCAACATTACCTGGGAACTTGTTAGAAATGTGCATTTTCAGGGCTCAGTCAGGCCTACTGAATCAGAAATTCTGGGGGATGGCCCTAATAATGTGTTTTAACAAGGCCTCCAGGTGATTCTGATGGTTGCAAAAGGTGAGAACCTCTGGCCCAGAGAAACTTTTGTCAGTGTACACCGAGAAACACACACAAGGAAGTTTGCTTCAGCAAAAGGTTCGTATGTAATATCTCATTTAATCTTCCCAGCAACCTTATGAGCTTGATTCTGTTATTAATCCCATTTTACTGATAAGGAATTATTCCCAGGGTCTCAGAGATAGTAAGAGATGGAGGTGGGATTTGAACACATTCCCTGAACTATAGTGCAGTCTTTAAAACTGAAAATCTCAGAACAGACTAGAGCAATTTGTATTTTCATGAATTTGGGGAATGTCAAAGACAGCAGCTTCTGCTGTGTATTCAGGAGAAAAATTCTTTTTATTGATCAAGGCATTCACTAGTACATTAGGCGCTTTACATTTATTATCTCAATCTTTGTAACAGTTCCTTTATGTATGTCTATTACCCCAATTTTACAAATTAGAAGTTATTTGGGGCTGGCCCAGTGGCTCAGGCGGTTGGAGGTCCATGCTCCTAACTCCAAAGGCTGCCGGTTCAATTTCCACATGGGCCAGTGGGCTTTCAACCACAAGGTTGTCAATCCAACTCCTGGAGTCCCGCAAGGGATGGTGGGCTCCGCCCCTGCAAGTAAGATTGAACACGGCAGCTTGAGCTGAGCTGCCTCTAGATGGCTCAGTTGGAGCGCGGGCTCTCAACCACAAGGTTGCCGGTTCGACTCCTGCAAGGGATGGTGGGCTGCGCCCCCTGCAGCTAGAAAACAGCAACTGGACCTGGAGCTGAGCTGCACCCTCCACAACTAAGATTGAAAGGACAACAACTTGACTTGGAAAAAAGTCCTGGAAGTACACACTGTTCCCCAATAAAGTCCTGTTCCCCTTCCCCAATAAAATCTTTTAAAAAAAGGGAAGTTAAGTAATTTGCCCAAATTCACACAGCTAGTAATTACCTAAACTTGAGCCCATACCTGTACCCAAAACCCATGCTCTTTCTACTGTAGCTATTAATAATTTTCTTTCCTTTTTCCTTAGTCAAGTTCAAAATCAATTCACAGTAGACTGTGAACTACTCAGGTTATATATAGATAACAGAAAAGATGAGTTCTAAATAAAGAAGTAAAATGCTTTTGTCCACCATAAAATTAAGTAAAGAATAAGAAGATTATAAAATAAATATTTCCCAAAGGACATTTGTTCCATTTGTACTGACTTCTTTTTCAAAACCCATGGAGAGTTTCCTCATTTAAGAGAAATATTTATTTTGTTTTCTTTCCTGTGTCATGATTTCTCTGATTTTGGCATAAAACAGGAGATTCTGGGGTTGCTTAGTAGAATAATAATTATTTTGTGTCAGCCAGCCTAATAGATTCTAAGACCTTCAGGGCTAAGTTTGGGACAGTTCCTTTGCATGTGTAAACCCATAGCTTGAGCAATATACTTCTGGAATTTTTCTTCTGAATGTTCTGCTTTTTTTCAGGTGAAAATCGTAGCAATGAATGAGAATGTCGCTCTTAGGTCAGCCCTCGATAAAAATCTGAAGAGTGCTGTGACCGCTGCTTTCCTCATGCTCCCCGAAAGCTTTTCTGAAGAAGACCTCTTTATAGAGATTGCTGGACTCTCCTATTCAGGTTAGTAGGTTTGCTACCCACATTTTCTGCAAGGTTTGTTTGAAGACCATACAGCACCTCACTCCTCATTATACACTGGCGCGGCAGCAACCTTAGTTCCGAATCCCACTACTTCCTGTGTAGGTTACTGCAAGAAAGCCGGGGTTTGTTTCCTTGCCTCCAAGGTCTCGTGCTCCCCACATCTGTGCATAGATTACCCCAGGATACTCTTTTTGTTGTTGTTATTGTTAATTTTTATTTTGAAACAATTTCAAACTTACAGAAAAGTTTCAATAACAATACAAAAAACCCACTTTCCTCTCCCCAGATTTACTAATTTTAACATTTCACCATATTTATTTTATCATTCTCTCTGTATCAGCGGTGTTCAAATTTTAGTGTGCATCAGCATTCCCCAGAAGACTTGTTAAAATAGAATACTGGGCCCACTCCCAGACAGCTGATTTTAGTAGGTCTGGGGTGGGGCCCAAGAATTTGCATTTCTAGCAAGTTCCATTTCTAGCAATGCTCCTTCAGAGATCCACTTTGAGAACAACTGCTCTCTCTGTATGTGTAAAGACACTGTATTATGTATTTTTTTTTTTTTAACTATTTGAGAGTAGGTTACATATACCATGTCCCCTTCAGGCCAAATACTTTGTTTTCAACAAACAGGGACATACCCCTACATAACCATAGTACAGTTATCAAATTCAGGAAATTTAACGTTGATGTAGTACTTTTATTGAATTGACGATCCGTATTCTAAGTGTTAGTTGTCCCGATGCTGTCTTATAGTACTTTTTTCTCTCCAGTACATGATCCAGTCAAGGATTGTTCATACATTGTATTGAGATGTCGTGTCTGTTTTATCTTTTAATCTGGAATGTTTCCTCAGCCTGTCTTTGTCTTACATGACATTCACATTTTTGAAGTCTACACACCAGTGAGGTTTATGCCCTGAGAAGCAGTGTTTTCTCCCTTCAGACAATCTACGGGGAAACTTTTGAAGACCATGCAAGTATTCTGCTTCTTACCAAGCTTTTCCTTCTATGTCGAGCATCCATTGATGATTCTTGCTCCAACCCATCTTTACCATGACAGTTACAAAGTGGTGACTTTCGAACTCTACCACTTCCGTCACGTTAAGAAAAAGCTTTCTTATTTATGTGTGTATGTATGCATGCCTGTATGTATTTATCTAAATATTAACTTGCTTTCCCCTTAAACCAGTTGTGTTCCTTAGAGATGTCAAGGGCGTCTTTAGAAGGCCAGGGGAAAGCTAAGAGGATAGAGCCCTAGCCCCTCCACACTAGCTGCAACCAGAGGAGTGCCACACTTAATCTGTTTAATGTATTAAGGATCTATGTAAAATTTCATTTATAAAACCATAATCTACTACTTAAAAAATAGTTTGAAAACCACTATCTTAAGTAAATATCCTCTTTTCCAACTTTTAAGTATGAGTCAAAGAACTCTATACTCAAAAGATTGCAAAAGCAGTTTGCTCATTTTCTAAATCCCTGTACAAATAAGATTTCATGGAAATATAATGCTGAAAGAGACCTTAATGGTCTTGTTCTTCAGCGTTTTTTTCCCAAAACGTGCCTAACATGACCACAGCTGTAATTGCAACACGGGAGGGAGGAAGTGAAATAACCTCTGTGTTTGGTTATTTCCAGCTTCATCTGGCAGCATCCCTGCCATTCAACAAAAGATTGTCGGGGGGTGGAGAGGCAGAGAGAGTGGTGTGGCTGTGTACCTAGATGAACGGGCCTACATGCAGATGTGGGGAAAGGGTCACTTTGTTTGGGTGACTCCCTCCCCATGCTCCCTGTGAGAAAGACTGACTTTGTGGGAGAAAATGCAGAATTGTTCTCTACTTTGCCCACACCACAACCACTCCCTTTTTTCCAGGTAATCAACATCAGCGTAGTGTGGGGCAGCTTCTAGGAGTTCTCTATAAATTCTGAACATTGACTGAAGAAGTTTATCAAATGACATAACTGCTTTCATCTAGTATTGGCAGACTTTAAGTTAGCATTTAAGCTGCGGTCAACCTGATTTTTGCTTTACCTCTTGGAAGGACTCTGTTATACTCCCTGATTTCTGCTGTGCTCTGAGACATATACAAGTTGTTTAATGAATACTTGCTGACTCATAGCAGTATCATCCTGTTTACTTCTTTTGTAATATTTAAGGGCTGCTGTATAGCTGCTCTATACCAGACACAGGTAGGTAGGTAATTTATTTCACCATTAAAGCCTCATACAACAGCCTTATTTGTTTAACAAATAGTTATTGTGTACCTTCTAGTGCCACACAGTATGCTAGGCCCTACGTGCACACTAGTGAGCATGACATCATGAAACGTCTCACTGGAGTTTATGTCTTTTTAGGGAGAGACAGATAATAAGGGAGCAGTAAGTTGATTTCAGATAGTAGTTAAATGCTATGAAGAGAAGAAAATAAATCAGGAAGAGGGTAGGGTTGTCTTTGCAATGGATGTCAGGGAAGGCTCTCTGAGCTGGTGACATCCGAGCTGAGATCTGAATAGCGATAAAGAGCAGCCCTGAGCTGTTTGGGGAAGGGCAGTCAGAGAGAGGGAGTTGCTTCCCAAGAGCCAGGTTTCAAACCTTGGTGTGTCTGAGTCCAGCCTTCTCAACCTGCAGTCGCTCCCATTTCTCAGCTAGTCTCCTCTTGTTTTCTTGCCATTACATTATTTATTGCTTAACCCAGATTTGGATCTGAGGATTTGGCTTCGCATCCTACATTACTCATTTCAGTGAGGTTGGCTTCTTCTTGCTGCAAAACTTAGGACACAATACTTGGCAAATCCTCTCCAGAGGGAACTGGTTACAACGCTATGCAGTCCCTAGCTTATGTATGAGACATTTTCCAAAAAGTCGTCCATAAGCCAACTGTTTAGTAATGGGAACATATTTTCCCATTGAAACAACATTAATGTGATGGTAGTTCTAAGTCAGGACACGGTATAATTAATGGTTACCTGGTCTACAATATGGTGGAATTAGATGAGAATAGTGAGCTTAGGGAAGGATCCAGGCCCTGCAGGTAGTATCTCTCATAGGTATGAGAATTGCCCCAGGCGATGTGTTGAAAGGCAAGCTTTCCTCCTGTCTTTCCTAGGCTGCCGAGAACCCTTTATCCTTGAACTAATTGGTTTCTATCCCTTTGGCAAACCACTCAACCTCCCAAGCCCTCAGAATATTCCAAACTTGAAACTACCCACCAGTCTCTATTTACAATTTTGATTCTTGTTTTCCACCTGTTTCTAGTTAGAGATAATACGTTGGCCCTACCCTATGAAGTTCAATGTTTCTCCCTGGAGGGGTTAGACAGAAAACAGTGTTTCTCCATGTTACTGGTCAAGTTCCCGCCAGTAATTGCTGACAGAGACAAGATGTGTTAGTATTACTAGTAGTAAGAATAGCCCTTACATTTAATATAGTATTTAAGGATCACTTTGACTGCCTTGGGGTCAGTATTTATGGCGTTACTGTGGTAAATGATGGTGAGAAAGGAGTAGGTGGAAGGTGAGCCTGTGAAATTGTGGAGGACAAAGCTTTCTAATTCTTCAGTCATTCTTAGAAGTCAGCATTTAAGTGAATAGAAAAGGAAAACCAAATAAACTTTAAAGGTTTCCCTTGAACTTTCTTATGTAAGTACAAACTATTAAAATGACTAATATTAGGTAATGATCCTGCCTTAACATTTATCAAGTGAATCAGCATTTCATACCTTATAAAGAATTGAAGATAAATTTTTGCTCGAAGGAACTTCACACTAATAATCATATGCAGTCATAGTGAGTCAGTTCTGGACTTACAAAGCAACACGTGTGAAAAAGGCATGGAGGGTGTGAAGGAACATGGCTCGTTCAGGGGAGAAGGAGTCGATTGATGTGACGGAAGTGCCAGGCTGTGGCACGCGAAGATGGCATTTAGTATTCTGTGCCAGGAATGACTCTCAATACTTATTAGTATTTCTTTTTTAATTGGGTACCTCTTATGTGCCAGGCACTATTCTTTTTTTCTTTTTCTTTTTTACCTTTTATTTATTTTAAGTATGTTTTTCCAGGGCCCATCAGCTCCAAGTCAAGCAGTTGTTTCAATCTAGTTGTGGAGGGCGCAGCTCACAGTGGTCCATACGGGGATCGAACCGGCAACCTTGTTAAGAGCACCGCGCTCTAACCAACTGGGCTAACTGGCCACCCCGACTCAATACTTTTGATCTAATAACTAGTTTAAGCCTCGCAACAACCCTTTGATTTGGGTGCGGTATTATTGCTGCATTTTACAGAAAACTGAAGCCCCTGTCTGTCTAAAGTCGGTTGTCTGGTAAATTAGTAGGTAGTGGAGCTGAAATTTTACCCCACACTCTTAACCATTTAAATTCACTGCCTCTCTTATATTTTGGAGAAGAGATTAGACCCAGGCTAGGTTGGACCACGCATTGAACACAAAGTGGAAAAAAAAATGGAATTTGACAAGCTGTACCCAATTAGGAGCCACAGAAGGTTTCATTTCAAGCATTGCAAGATTGGTTATTGTGGAAAGATAATTTTGCCAGCACTGTGCAAGATGAGAGAGACTGAAAACAGGGAAGTGTTATTCATTCAGCAAATAATGACAAGAGTGTCCTCTGCCAAGCACTCTTCTAAGCTTTGGAGATGAAGGAAGTAAAGAAGGCAGGCATGGTCCCTGTACTTGTGGGGCTTTCATTCCAGTTGACAAGTCAGACAGGAAACGTGGCAGCACTAGAACAGGGAAAGAAGGTGAAGATGCTTTCCTGTAGTGTAATCAGGGAAGGCCTCACTAGGAACTGAGCATCAACATATGAGGACCCGTGAGGAGAGCCCAGATGAGAGCTGTGCAGGCAGGGAGGAGCCTGCTGGGAGGACAGCTAGGACCCGGTCGGTGTTTGCTCACCCTGTGTCCTTAGCCTCTGGAACCCTGCGTGGGACATAGTAGGTACTCTGTACGTTATGTGTTGGCTGGGTGGACAGAGACCAGCGAGTGTGAATGATGATGAGGGCTTGAACTAGAGCAGTGCTTTTGGGAAGTGAGCGACTTCACATGAAAATAACCAACGCTAAATCCCTACCTACTTAAATTAAGCATCCTGTTTTGAACCTTGCTTTTTTTTTTAAACATACTACTTCATGGAAGGCAACATTAGTGAAGTGTTTAAAGCTGGGACTCTGGAGTCAGATTCCTGGCTTCAAATCTAGCTGTACCCTTAATTAACTTTCCATCTCTGGACAAGTTTCTTATTTCCTTATGAATCAGTTTCTTCATTTCTAAAGAAGCTGTTTAGACACATTAAATTAAATCGTACATACAAAGTGCTTAGCACAGTGTCTGGCACATAGTAAATGCTCAATAAATGTTAGCCATTATTATTTTAGATACGTGTTTGCTTGTATTAACACAGCCACTTGATATGCTAGACAACAGAAAGGGAAAGACTACAGTTAGACCTGAGTTTGAATACTAGCTTTGTCGAGATACTTTAACCTTTCTGAGCCCTAGTTTTCTTATTTGTAAAATGGAAATAACTATCTCATAAAAAGATTTTCAATGAGCTAATATATATAAAAACCCCTAGCATCATACCTCATTGATAGTTGGTGCTCAGAAAATGATCGCTATTATGATTTATTACTATTATTATGTATTATTGCTGGCTACATAGTTTTCCCCAGGATGAGACACAGTGTTTTGCTCAGTCATTCAGTGATCGATGGACACTCAGGTTGGCTCCATTTATAATTGTTTCATTAATGACACTCCTGTGAATCACTCTGGACAATTTACTTTGGTGGGGAAGAGGGCACGGGCATTAACTTCCTTGGACATGGTCTCCAAAGTGGAATTATGTTGTCAGTTGTAAGAATTACAAAGCTTGTTACATGTTGATAAATAATGTCTGTCAAAATTAGCAGAATCCTTAGATCAGGGGATTCAGTCCTTTGCAGGCCTTAGGAATGAAAGATACCTTCAAGCGCTCTTGTGTAAGAGAGAGAATGGGGTTTTTTTACATGTCAGATTGTCTGAACACAGGCTCAGCTACTTCTAGGAGTAAGATAAAGCAGTGGAGAAGTTTAGTTGCCACTTGAGTGATTCTTGGAGAAAAAAATTAGAAATGGGGGCCAGCACTCTAAAATGTGCATAAATATCCCCATTTCTAGATCCCGGTAAAAGTCAGTAAAGAAACTTTTTCTCTGGAGTGAGAGCTATTAAGATTTATTCCATGACAGTCACACCACCTGAAACCTCGCAGACAGTGTCACTGGGTGACATGCATGTTGGGGATTGGCTAGGTCAGTAATTTGGAAGCGTGTTTCTCTGTGCTTGGCAAGCTTGAGCTTTTGCTGAAACTTCAGTTGAAACTCTTTGCACTCATCACTAATTTCTGAGAATGCAACACTCCTGAAGGATTAATTGTCAACAATATCTAACATTTATGGAGTACTTACTGCTTGTCAGATGCTGTTTTGTTTTCCACACATTAACTCGTTTAATCCCTGAAATTTATAAACTAGCTACTATTATTGCTTCCATTTTACATGTGAGGATACTGAAGACCAGAGAGGTTAAGTACCTTGTCTTGGGTCATATAGCTTTTAAGTGCTAAGCTAGGATTTGAACATAGGTGGTTTGGTTCTAGAACCCTCACTCTTTTTTAAAAAAACTTTTATTTATTTTAAGTGTGTTTTTCCAGGACCCATCAGCTCCAAGTCAAGTAGTTGTTTCAATCTAGTTGTGGAGGGCACAGCTCACAGTGGCCCATGTGGGGATTGAACCGGCAACCTTGTTGTTAAGAGCACCACTGCTCTATCCAACTGAGCTAACCAGCCGCCCCTAGAACCCTCACTCTTAACCTTTCACTGTTGTACAAAGGTTCTGTCATGGCGAGTATCATTACTTGTTCACACCTGGGACACTCTTCCCCCAGGGATCTGTGTGACTCACCCTCCACTCCCTGTCATCGTTCTCTGCTTGTGTTTTCTTCGTAGCACTTTTCTACCAACTGAAATACTGTTTATTTTATTTGTTTATAGATTTGTTTGTCTTTGGTCTGTGTTTCACCACTAGAATGCAGAAGGCAGAGATGTTTGTCTTGTTTTGCTCACTCTACCCAAGTGCTTACAATAATACCTGACCCTTACTAGGTACTCAGTAAATAATGAATGAATAAATGAATGAATGAATGAATGGACGGTTGTGATATTGGTTCCTCCCTGAACTGGTATCATAAACCTGATTCCTCCTCATCTCTCCCCACACCCATTCATTTTGTGTTCTATAAAGTGTGTAAAAGAAAAAGTGATTCAAATTTATATCACTAAGTACATCAGCCATTTATTCTTCTCTCATTCTCTTCTACATGTGAGTTAGGACAATATGGGGTCTTCTGCAGCCATGGAGATATTTTTGAGGATGCATTTTGAATGGTGCATTAAACTGCCTCGTAGAAATACTGCCTTAGTCATCTTTGTTTAAATAAGTATTATTTTGTCCACACACATACAAAAGAATGAGGTTGAACCCCTAACTTACACCACACACAAAATTAACTCAGAATGGATTATGTATGTAAGAGCTAAATAAATGTAAGAGCTAAAACTATAAAACTCTTAGAACTAAGAGTGACTTTGGGTTAAGCAGTGGTTTTATAGCTACACGCTAAAAGCACAAACAACAAAAGAAGAAATAGATACATGGGACTATATAAAAGTGAAGTTTTGTGCAGCAAACAATACCATCAAGAAAGTGAAAAGGCAACCAACAAAATGGATTTATAAAAGGCTTACAAATCACATATCTGATCCTAAGGAACTAATATCCAGAATATATAAAGAATTCTTAGAATGCAGTAAAAAGACAAATAACCCAGTATAGCACTAGGCAAAGGATTTAATAGACATTTTTCAAAGAGTATACAAATTGCACATAAGCACATGAAAAGATGCCCAATATCATAAGTCATTAGGAAAATGCCAATCAAAACCACAGAGACACCACTTCACACCCACTACAATAACTATAATAAAAAAGACAGATGAGAACAAGTGTTGACGAGGATGTGGAGAAATTGAAACCCTCATACACTGCTGGTGGGATTGTAAAATGGTGCAGCTGCTTTGGAAAAACAGTCTGTCAGTTTCTCAAAATATTAAACACTGAGTTACCATATGGCCCAGCAGTATCTACCCAGGAGAAATGAGGACATATCCACACAAAAACTCGTGCACAAATGTTCATAGCAGCACTATTCATAATAGCCTAAAAGTAGAAACAACCCAAATGTCCATCAACTGAGGAATGGATAAATAAAATGTGGTACACCCATCCAGCGGAATATTATTTAGCCATAAACAGAAATAAGTACCAAGACATGCTACAGCATGATGATCTTTGAAAACATTTGCTGTCATAAAGACCATATGTTATACAATTTCAGTTATATAAAAAGTCCAAAATAGGCAAATCTATAGAGACAGAAAGTAGGTTAGTCTTTGCCTTGGTGCTGGGAGTGAAAGGGTGGAGGGGATGGAGAGTGACTGCTCGTGGATACAGTGTTTCTTTTAGGGGGACCAAAGTTTTCTAAAGTTAGATGGGCGCATAACTCTAAACATACTAAAAAAAACCATTGAATTGTATACTTTACGTGAGTGAATTGTATGGTATAGGAATTATATCTCAAATAAAGTTGTTAAGAATCAATATTATTTTGCCGTTATCAACCTCCAGTTTGGGCTACTGTTCTTAACTATACATAAGAAATACTCCCTCTGTACTCTGCGCTGAAGGTCTGTTTTCATGTCACTTGCTGTCTGAGGTAGGGCATATCACATATCTTTATATCTCCAATGTCTAGCACAGGTCCTGGTACTTAATAGCCACCCAAATATTCATTGAACTGAAATGACAGCAGCATTGCAATTAGTTTAAGAGGGGAAAGTTAGCCAGTCTTTATCTTCAAAGACTCGGGGCGAAGCATTGGTGGTTCAGTGGTAGAATTTTTGCCTGCCAAGAGTCGGGGCTTCCCCTACCCTCTGTCCTTTGGTCTATATATCTCACAACAGCAATATCTGCTTTACTACTTAGGAAGCATGCTCAGATACATTCATCCATTTAAATGTAAAAGCAACCTGTGAGGGTAATAGGATTGTTACAGCCATTTTACAGAGAAGGAAACCGACTCAGAAAGGTTCACCTCCAGTCACCCTGGGACACTGCTGGCCTTGAAACTCACAGCCTTTCTTTCCACTGCGCTTCGCAGCCCCTCAGCTCCCGACATGCATAGTGAAGTCCCTGACCACTGGTGGCATGCCAGGATCACAGAGCAGGCCAGTACAGGTGGTTTATAAGCCTCTGAGTTTGTCTCATTTCAGAGTCAAAGAGAAATTAATCCTTTTGATTACCCATTATATTAGATTGGCAGTTTTCGGCTTGCGCAGTTGAGTTAAACCCATCATTCGAGGCATAAAATAAAAGTCAGCAGTTTTTCTCAATCCTTGTGTTTTGTTGCAAACATCTCTGGAGTAAGAAAAATTAATCCTTATGATCAGATGCTGATTCATTCATGCTGGGCCCACGATTTTATTTATTCTGTTCTGAAGGAATGGGTAATAAGCCCATTTGCTTGCTGTTTCCTGTGGCTAAGCTAGTTCTGCTACACAGCAGTTGGAGAAATTCAATTCAGCATATATTTACTTACACGTCTGGATGTGCCTTCTGTGTACCAGGCAGTACAGAGGAGCTAGGGAGACAGAGATGAGTAAGGCCCAGGCCTTGCTCTCAGAGGGTCCATGGTATTCTAGGTCCTACAATCATGGCGTGCAGTTACTCTTTGGGGAAGATTGGGATTAGTTTGCTTTTACATTTTGGTAACATACAGTCCCTCTCTCAGAATGTTGCTATCTAAAGTATAAGAACTTTTTGTTTGTTGAATGCACAGAAAGAAGAAATGACGCAAATGTTTAGAACTCAACAGTGATACAAACTGATCTTTCATTCCAGGGCTGGCCATGTTAGAGTCAGAGTTTGATGACAGTTCATCCTTTTAAAGATTAATAAAATCCATTCATAGGCTCTAAATAAAAGCATAAGGATTTGCACAGTTTTAATCCAGCTGTCTCGCCACTTACGTTTGCCAAGTCATCACATCTCTGCGTCCTGTGAATGTATTTTAAAATGCTAGAAGTGATATGCCCACGTGACAGAAGTGAGGGAAATGGAGGAAAATCATAGAGTAAAACTAGTCACCACAAATGTCACTACCCTGACACTGAGAGGCTGCTGGACCTTGGGCAAGTTACCTTTGCACCTCAGTCTCATATGTAAAATCGGGAATAATTAGTACCTTCTTCATGAGGCTTTGCCAGGAATAAATGAGATAGCAAATGTAAAGTACACACACACACACACAGAAGATTGTTTTATTAGAGCAAAAACAACCATTTTCGTATAGTCCCTTTGTCTTGTTTTTCCTGTTGTTTTTTTAATAAAGTTGTTTTCTTGTACTTTTGTATCCCAGTTTCTTACTGCCCATTGTTATATGATCATTTTCCATCCCGCTGTGTGTGATTACTGCACACTGTTCTGTGGTAGGGTGTGGGTGTACCATTAGAGCCTATCCATGCCCCTGTTGAACACTTGGATTGCTTCCAGTTCAGTGTTATAAATAGTACTTACGTGAAGAGTTGTTGTATGCAGGTTACTTCATCTCTGTGTCTTTGTTCCCCTGATGCTAAATGGGGTTAAAATAGTATCTATCTGAGAGGATGGCTGTGTGGGTTAAGTGAGGTAACCCAGCAAAGCACTTGGAACAGTGCCTTGCAGTACCAGATGCTCAGTAAACATGTCCGCTTAACCTCTGTTTGGATTTATTTCTTTAGGCTCACTCTCCAGAGATGGGGTTTCTTCATTCACTGTTTTCCAGAAGGATTTTAGCTGTTCATGATGTCAATAGCATTATGTGAAAAGACCGATTTCTGTATACCCTCACTAGCAGACATCCCAGAGTGTAACTCTCTTTCCCTTTAAATCAATAGTGAAAAATAAATTCATTCATATTTGGACAGCTTGGTATGACCTGAACTCATTTCTGCTCATTGCCCTAAACAGTCAGATCTCATGTCACAAAGGTTGAGTTCTAGAAGCTATTTGTAAGTGTCTTTCCCTGGAGCTTTCAGTCCCCAGCTGCTGTCCACCAAAGTGTAGCAAAAGGTGATCCTTGGAAGCTAAAAACCCAGCGTATTTTATTCCTTATTGAAGTACATACTCTTGGGTATCTTTTTATTTTTTTCTGAGACAAACTAACAGTTTGCGCCCCCACCCCCCATGAGAAAAGAAATCAAGGGTAACCACGTGTCCTGGTTTCCCTAGTTTGTACTTGTCCTGGTGTAATTATTCATAGTGCCCCCTTCACTCTCAAAAGTGACCTTGTTTGGCTGATAAATTATATTGTCACCTCGTCCCATCGGATTCCTCAGCAGCCAGGTTATCTTGCCTGCATGTGCCACCACACTGCTCCCCTAGACGATTTTCTGTCCAACAAAGGATTCAGCCACATTGCTTGCCCCAAGCTTGTCCTGGGAGGTGCTCACATGTGCCCAGCCCATTTTGAATTAACATTAACCCAATAGGCATTCACTCAAGTTTTCCCATTTTATCACTTTTTCCCCCATATCTTGCAGGTAGATAATTGTCAATGGCATAAGCAGGGCAGGGCATGTTAAATTTGTTTCAAAAGTTGCTCTTTGTCCTTCAGAATTATTTATTTTGCATCTCAACTCATCCCCATTTCTCACCACTTACAATTTTGAAAATTAGATCTGCTTTCAAGTTCATCTTAAATGTAAATGAGATATTAGGACTTTTAACACTCACTGCTCTTGCCCTTATCAGATATAATAAGGTTGTTTATATTCATAATGCACCTCAAACGCCCTCATGCAAACATGGCAGATAGGTCTAAGCTGAGTAGTAGCAGGAAGGACACAGCTAAGGTGACACACACAACTCCCATCTCCTTGCTTGGTCACAGGCAGAGTTTCGTTCACAAGATGAAAGTTTGTAAGTACAGAAGATTCTGCATTGGAAAAGTGAAAACAAATTAGCTTCTCAATGATGATTACCTTTTGCACTTAGGTAGCTGTATTTTAACTGTCATAAAGGGCTTTATGATCTGAAAGGCTCTCTTTTTCCCCAAACAAGTGTCTGCCTTCCTTGGGTAATGTGTTCACAGTTTTGAGGAAGGAAAGAAAATGTTTTGAACGAGGGATGCTGCCATCTTGAACTAGTGCAGGATCCACGTGGGGCTGCAGCTCGCAGGACTTCAGATTGTGGATTATCAATGGAAAATTTGTGTTTCCGTTTGTTTTAACCAGGCGACTTTCGGATGGTGGTTGGAGAGGATAAGACAAAAGTGTTGAATATTGTAAAGCCCAACATAGTCCACTTTCGTGAGCTCTATGGCAACATACTACAGGAGAATCCCCAAGTGGTGTATAAAATCCAGCAAGGCAGACTGGAGGTAACTCTATGTGGAAAATAACTTCTGTTGTTTCTAAGGCAGGTGCTATTTTAAGGGTAAAAGTAAGGGTTAAATCAGTATGACTAGTGTGGTAACATTTATAATTTTAAAAGTAAGTTTTATATGTAAACATGTTCTTCTTTATAATTGGAATAATGCTAAAAGGTAACACAAGAGACTAGTAGTAAGAGGCCACCTTTGGAGGGGAACCAGGGACTGACTGACAGGAGCCCGGCTGTCTTCTCCATGTATATCTCTTTTGCCATTTGAAGTTCTTACTATGCATATTAATTACCAATCAAAAACAAGTGAAAATAAACTCTCAGATTACCTTCTCTCCACCCCCAATCCCATTTGCCTCCCCAGAGGGAACCTTTCTGACAGTTTGGCATTTATTCTTCCAGGTCCTTTTGCATGCACACGGATGAAGCACTTTGGTCTTTTTTTGTTTGCTTTTATTTTACATAAATGGACTCATATTATTCTGAAGCTTTCTCCCCCCACTTGTTATGTTTATTATGTCTTGGAACTCTCCTTTTGATGCATCAAATAAAACCTTTCAAGGAACTTTTTAAAATAATATTAAGAATTTGAAAAGTAAGTATTAAAGAACTTTTCCTTGGAATAAAATAATTTGGATGTAATATTTTTTTAAGCTATAGAAACCACAGTTTTTTATCTTTAGTGTAAAGAATACTGTGTGTTACTTTTTTTTTTTCTTTTTTTTATTGGGGAATATTGGGGAACAGTGTGTTTCTCCAGGGCCCATCAGCTCCAAGTCGTCGTCCTTCAGTCTAGTTGTGGAGGGTGCAGCTCAGCTCCAAGTCCAGTCGCCGTTTTCAATCTTTAGTTGCAGGGGGCACAGCCCACCATCCCATGTGGGAATTGAACTGGCAACCTTGTTGTTAAGAGCTCAGTCCTCTAACCAACTGAGCCATCTGGGCACCCCCATATGTTACTTTTTTTACGCTCTTCTTCTTCCAAATGATAGGGGAAACTAATATATTGAATAAACATTAATGGAATTTGTAGAACTGAAAGGGAACTTTAAAAAATAGGAATTATTTTAAACATAGGAAAGAATGAAAAGTAATATGAAGTGCCCAGGATACCCACCACTCCATTGAGCAGATTTTGCCGGGTTTGCTTCAAATTGAGGTTTTTGTTTTTAATTTTCACTTTTCTGAAAGTAAGTCTGCACATGGTTTAAAAACCAAATGGTATCTCAAGGTTTGTAACAAAATGTAGCAGTTCCCTGCTATACACCTTCCTATAGCTCAGTGCGACTTCCTAGAGGCAACTGCTCTCATCTCATTAGCTGATTCTTCGGATGTTTGCCTCCATAATTCTAAATAATGTGACTTGACTGTCATTTCTTGATTTCTTTCAATTTCATACTTTATTTTTGTCATCTGCCTGTGAAAGATGATGAAGATATTTTACTTATGCCACCCTCATCAACACACACACACACACACACTCACCCCTTCCTCCTAACTCCTTCTTGCTCCACATACAGTATAGTTATTTCCTAATTTTTGGTTAAGTTAATATTCAGTATTTACTTTATTATGACAACTTACTTTTTCTTCATTGCTGAGATATACTACTATGAAATTTCTTTTCCTATACAATTTTGGTTTTCTTGGAGTTAATAATTGTCTCATTTTTTTTCACTTGCTGGGTTTTCTTCATACTTGTGTCACTAGTTCATCCTCATATTCTCTTAACAATTCTGTGAAACTTTTCCCATTATCGACAAACACATCAGGTATTTTCTGTTTCTTGTTTTTTTTGGAGACATTCTTCATGGAGCCCTGTGTCTCCCATTCCTTTCTGGACTGGTTGTTTTGTAGGCTTGCTACACAGTCATTCTCCTTCTTTTCATTATCAGCCTGAGAATTTTTTTACCTCTCTCTTTTACTAGGTTTTATTTTCTGGATCTTTCACCTTCTTCTTTCATGGTTACACTTTAATTTCAATGAAGTATACCTTCCTAACATAAGTAGTGAGGGAGGTAGATATTTTAAGACCATGTACACCTGAAAATTCTACCCTTGCACTAATAGATATTTTGGGCTAGATATCAAGTGCTAGGCTGGAAATAATTTTCTCTTAGAATTTTAAAGTCATAGCTTCATTTCTTCTAGTTTCTAGTGTTGCATTAAAAAGTCCAATGACATTCAGGTTCTTATCCTTTGGATGTGAACTTTTTATCTCTCTGACAGAGTTTAAGATCTTCTCCTTTTCCCAGAATCCTTACGTGATGATTTGCCTTTGTCATTGTATATGTTTATTTTTCGTTCATTATTCTGGCACTTCATGAGCCTTTTTGGTCTGGAAATTAATGACCTTCAATTCTAAGAAATTTTCTTTTATTATTTCTGCAATAATTTCTTCATATCCACTTTCTTAGTTTGTTTTTTCTGAAATCCCTGCTAGTTGGTTGTTGACCTCCTGGTTTGATTTTTTTTTTTTTTTTTCTTTTTTTTGGGGGGTTTCTTTTTTCTGCTTTCAAGAATAATTTTTAAAATTGATCTTCTGACACTTCCATTGATTAATTTTTTTCCACACATAGTATAGGTCATTTATTTCCCTTTTAGCCCTGGGCTCAGTACATAGATAGCTTCTCTTCACCCTTTGGGTTGACAGTTTTCTGCAGGTTGCTGCTGATGATGACAGGATAAAGCTCAGCACAGAAGGCCCTCAGGTCCAACACCATGGCCCTGAGCTGCCCAGGGGCCGCCTCATCTTGCTCATGCACTCGGTAACCCATTACATGGGTCTCCTTAGAGGCTTGGCCACAGCCTCCCCGCGTTCTGACAAGTGCTTGGAAATGGTTGTCTGCATGGCTTCTCCTTTGGTCCTGACTGCCTTGAGTCTCTCCAGCACCGTCTCCTGGATTGCCACCACAAAGTCACGTCCACCCTCAATCGTGGGGATCAGGTGCTGGATCCCTGTCATCACCAGAATGCATTTTCCTTTGAGAATCCAGACTTCTGGCTTACCTCGGGCAAGCAGGGCCAGGACCTTCTCATTCCCAGGAAGAAGGCTGTATTTAGGGACTTCTTCTCTTGCTTATCTGTTTCCATCTCATCATTCTTGGGTGGTGGTGTCTGGAGTGGGGATGTCTGTCCAGTGGGGCCTGGGAGAGGTCAGGTCAACCACGTTGAGGGAGTCCTCTCGTGAGAGCTGATTCAGGTGTATGACTCTGTGGCAAGACTCTGTGGAGGAATTCCTCAGCCTCCTGGAAGAGATTTTGCCAGGAGACCTCCACCTGTTTGCCGGCTTCCCTGTGACCCTGCAAGGCTTGGCCATGCTGCACCAGTTGCTAGATATTCCGTCTCCCGGTTCGCCGCCTGGCTGGTATTTTAATTTTCTCTGAATTTTCTTTTTTGTCACATTCTATTCTGTTTTATGAATACATTATCTTTTCTTATCTCTTTAAAGATTTTTACTATGATTTTTGAATTTTTTTCTTTCTCTTACATCGTCTGTTTCTCTTTGCTCCTTTTTCAGTTGATTCATTCTCATCTGTAATGTTAGAGGCTTTCCTCAAATGCTTGGATGTTCTTCGTGGCCTGTTTTTAAAGAGCAGTACATTTTTTAAAACTGCAGACTAGAAGTTCTTTGTGAATGACAGGGCTTGTCAGCTGGTGAGGGTCACCATAGGATTAAGGGGCAAGGACTTAGCTATTTTATTGGAGGACCCCGATTGCCAGTATGTGTAGACTTTCTCCAGAGAGACATCATCTGCTCTCTGGTTAGAGGATAGAGAAGAAGAATGTGCCTAGCTGCCAACGTTCTAGAAACTGAGCATGGGAAAGGGCAAGACATTTCCTTTAACGATGAAGGTAAACTTATCCAAATTCCTCACTGTAGCCTGTGAAAGCCTGCATGGTGTGGGTTCTGAGTGGTTTCTCATCCTGGGGAAACTTACAAGGATAAGATTAGTAGGCCGAGCTGCAGTTCCAGCACTACATCTGGTCTTGCGGTGGCAACTGATCCCCATCTTCCTCCTCCTCTAGTTCCCTTTCTAAAGTCCCCTCACCGTCACCCAGCATTGCTGCTGGTCTAGATGAGGTGGCTCAGACCCTCCTCCCAGAGGTCGGTGCCTCAGCTGTTCTTCAGTGTTCTATCATTGGGTTTTTTAACAGTGACACTGTTGGCATCTTCAGCTGGATAATTCTTTGTTTTGGGGGCCCCCGTCTTGAGAACTGCTCCCCCAGGCTGGCAGCTTTGGTGCAGTACGTGGTAGGAACAGTGGAGTCACGCTGTTGTGCCCATTTCTGCACACCTGTGCCTCTTTTGCTCTAAAGTGGATTCCCTCAGTGAGGTTGCATGGTACAACCATGTCACACAACGAAACATTCCATAAGCCCTCGGCAGTGGTACTGGTGAGGTCCTGTGGGCAGGAAAGGCAGACTCTTGCTCGGAACATGTGTCACTTCCAGTCAAGATGAATTGCTGCCCCTTCCCAGGTAGAAAGGGTCCAATGTAGTCAACTGCCCACCAAGTGGCTGGTGAGTCTCAAGAGATGATCCTGTGTCAGGATCGTAGCGCTGGCCTTGTTACTGTCAGGATAGACTCAGCAGCAGCAGTAGCGGAGTCAGCCGTGGTGAGTAGAGCCCATGATACTGGGCCTAAGCAGAGCCTCTGTCCACGCCACCAAGCCTGCCCCTTCTACGAGCCATTGTACCAATACTGAGATGACAGCGGCTGTTGAATCAACTGGCTAGATTGTTATTTTTGGTGGTGGTTGCTGCTTCTGTTGCTCTTATGGACTTATCATACAACACAAAGATCTTCATACTTCGTGCCTACTCCCATAGGTCCATCCAGAGGCCTCTTCCCCCAAATTCTTTGTCTTCAGTCTTCCAGCCTTTTTTCTTTCAGGCTCCTAACTAACCAAAGAACCATTCTTCACTCCCCTTGAGTCTGAATATTCTTACTTTGGGCCACTTTTCCCATGTAAAGTGCATGACCAGGTATATCGTCTGAAGCAGACTCATTGGGAGGATTTCCCCTCATTGATGTCTTTCAAGGCTATCCCCGAGTGAGGCTATAGTGCATCATTTTCAGGTTGTACGTACTGTACTAAGCCAAATCATCTATGAAGCAAGTCCGTCCTTTATCTTCTTCAAAAGCCAGTCACGAGGGAGCCTCCATGTGGCCATATGTGTGAGCCAATGGGGAAGCAGAACAGTATGCGATGATGTAATAGCACAGTGGATGTGACGGGGTCTGGGTTTCCTGCTTGTGCAGCTTGCTTGTGCCCTCTGGCCTTGCCCCTTCTAATGCTAGTGTACCTCTTCCGTCTTACAGCGGATCACTGTTGAGCCTGCCTGCCTTTATGACTTGGGGAATCTGACAGATCCCAGCTCATGACGGGCAGTTGTTGATGCATGGCCGTTTGATGTCGCACAATTAGAAGCCCCATCTCTATCAGGGTCTGGTATCTGGGAGCTGATTTCACCTGGTGTGTGGTTCTTCCCTGTAGATGGCATGGCCTTGCTCCAGAACCCTAGCAGTCAACCTTGTCAGTGTCCTACTTGGAGCCCACCATAAGCTTCCCATGTCTGCTTTTCACACTGAAGTTACCTCAGTACCGTGGAGTGTACAAGGCGTGTGGCCCACGTGGCAGAGCTGTTTACACTGCTGCTTGGGCTGTTGCAGAGCTCTTATCTGGTCTGGGCCCCTCGCAAACCTGGCATCTTTTTAAATCACGTGGTAAATGGGTCTGAGCATTATTCCCAAGTGGAATATGCTGCTTCCAGAACCTGAGGAGGCCTACCAGGCATTGTGCTTCTTTCTAAGTGGTGAGAGGTGCAAGATGCAATAAATTGACCTTTACTTTCGAGAGGACATCCCAGCATGCTCCAGGCCACTTGACCCCTAAAAACGTCACTGCTGTAATAGCCCTGAAACTTCATAGAGTTACTCTTCTACCCTCTGGAGTGCGCATAGCTACCAAGGCCTCCAATGTACTTGCCCCTATTGCTCAGCAGGTGACAGTAGCAACATTTCACTGATGTAGTGGGCCAGCATGAGATTGTACAGAATGTCCAAGTAGTCTGGCTTCCTTTGCAAATCTTAAGACAGAGGATGAGAGAGTTAACATAGCCCTGAGGCAAACCATAGGTATACCTTTGTCTGTCCCATATGACTATGAGCTGCTTCTGATTCTCTTTCTTAATGGGAATGGAAAAGAATGCACTTGCCAGGTCTGTGGCCCTATCCAGATACCTGCAATTCTATTGATCTGCTCTAGCAGGTGTACCATCCCTGGCACAGCAGATGCAATAGGGGCTTCTACTTGGTTGAGTTTGTGGTGGTCTACTGCAGTCTGCAGTCTACTGTTGTCTACAGAATCCATTTGGGTGTTGTGAGGGCCCGGGAGCTATGATACAGACTCTCAACCTTTGTATTAGTCAGGGCTCTCCAGAGAAACAGACCCAATAGGAATGGGAGGGGGAGGGGGAGAGATTGATTGATTGATTGATTGATTGATTGATTGATTGATTTTAAGGAATTAGCTCACAGGATTTTGGGGGTTGGCAAGTTTGAAATTTTCAGGGCAAACTGGTAAGCAGGAGACCCAGGGAGGAGTATGTTGTAGTCTTGAGTCTGAGGGCAATCTGGAGGCAGAATTCCTTCTTCCTCTGGAGACTTTAGTCTTTTTTCTTAAGACCTTCAACTGATTATATGAGGCCCACCCACACTATGGAGGGTAATCAGCTTTACTGACTTAAATGTTAATTACATCTAAAAAATACCTTCACAGTAATATCTAGGCTAATGTTTAATCAAGCAACAGGGCACTATAGCTTAGCCAGTTGATGCATTACTGGGCACGATAGCCTAGCCAAGTTGACACAGTAAATTAAACATCACACCCCTGCATCCCTTAGGTCTACAGGTGACACTAATCTCTGCCATTCCTCCCGAATGTATTTTTATTTTTTAATTAGTCTTTTAGCCAGGGGGTGAAAATGGCAACTTAAAAGGCTTCCACTTGGCCTACTACACTAAGATGGCTCCAAAATGACAACCCCATGTTAAAGTGTGCTTTGTAGGAACTTTCCTGGTACCAGTTGTGAAGGTCAGAATTGGGCAGATTTGAAACAAAGACCTCATCTCATCCCGTGGTGGTACCATGGAGCGAGATGGCCCTTCCTAGTTTTCCCATCGTGGAGCAGAGGCCAGGCAGGCCTTTGTATTCCTGCATTTTTCAGTCAGGGGTACAGGCAGCTCACTTCAGCTGAGGAGTTCTGGATGGGCCTCTGAGGCAGTCCCAGCAGCTAGGGAAATGAGCACCTTGGCCCCAAAGCCAGCACCTGGGAGGCGCAGCACAGCACCCACTATCGTGTGACTGTACTTACTTCTTCAGAATCATCAGCTCTATTGACATATATTCACATACCATAAAATTCAGTGATTTTTAGTATAGTCGCAGAGTTGTGCAACCATCACCACAATCTAACTTTAGAAAATTCCTATCACTTCAAAAGGAAACCTCATCCCTATTAGCAGTCCCTACCTTCTCCTCCCCTCAGGCAACCACTAATTTACTTTCTGTCTCTACGGATTTGCCTATCCTGGACACTTCATATATTAGATTGGTGCAAAAGTAATTGTGGTTTTGGGCGGCTGGTTGGCTCAGTTGGTTAGAGTGCAGCGCTCGTAACACCCAGGTCACTGGTTCGATTCCCACATGGGCCAGTGAGCAGTGTCCTCTAAAACTAGATTGAAAACGACTTGACTTGGAGCTGAGCTACGCCCTCCACAATTAGACTGAAAACAACTTGACTTGGAGCTGATGGGTCCTGGAAAAACACACTGTGCCCCAATATTCCCCAATAAAAATTTTAAAAGAAAAGTAATTGTGGTTTAAAAGATTAAAAATAATTACAAAAACCGCAATTACTTGTGCACCAACCTAATAAATAGAATCATACAATATGTGGTCCTTTCCATATCTGTTTTTGAAATGCAATTTGACTCTCACTGTTGAACCGAATGCTTTCACTTTCATGTCATTAACACATGAAGATTTAAAGAGTAAGGAGGATTAGAATTAACAGTTTATTTGACCTGTCACCTAATATTTTGTCTTTAAACACATGCTTTCAAGCAAAAATTCCAGTGCATTCTTTTCCTCAAGAGAAAGCAGTGTCAAATACTATTTTCTAATTCCTCATAGTACTCAAGCCATTTTGACATCTCTAAAATTCCTGGAAATTTCATAGTTAAAGCCTTACAGTAATATGAGGTCCTTTTGACCAATCTCAATACTTGGCCCCAAAATATGAGTCCATAAATATCATTTCTAGCATATTTTGCAGAAATACCCACTTTTTCTTTGTCACTTATCTAGCCAAAGCTGAGTAGAGGTCGAAGCCTATGAATTTAGAACCATCTGAATAGCAAATATAAAATATTTAGGTTAAAAAAACCCTTCACCATTACTGGAGCCACTGAATAATAGCATTTTCTTCTTCTTTGCATCGGTAATTCTTTGCATAGATTTTGTAGATAAAACTAGAAAATTCAGACATTGGCATATACTCCATAAATATTTGTTGAATGAAAAAAGGTAGTAGAATAAGTAAATTCTAATTATTAAGAAAGTTGGTCATATCTGGAAAATCTGAATCTAAAATTTAGTACATTTATTTGTGTGATATTTTTTTCAGTGTTCTGTTAAAGTTAAAACCTAAGCATTTGTTAAAAGAATGCAGAAAAGATTCTTACTTGGAAAATAATGTAATGAGCTGTTGAGAGCAGTGGTACTGGTTCTCAACTTGGCAGGCATTCAGTGTTTACATGATTTTGTAAAAATTTAGATCCATGAGGTAAAGTATATTAGACTGGGAGTTAGGCAAGCTAGGTGTGGCCACAGCTCTGTGGCCAACTTTTGATTCAAAGGTTTCCAAGTAAAGTCTGATGCATAGTTTTATGTAATATTTCTATATTTATCTTTCAATTTCATGTATTTTAGAATACATTGGAAACAAAAACCACTGGTGTAACTTCAACTCCTATTTAAGAAATAATGACAACTAAGTTTTATTGATGCTGTTATTCATTCCCTTATTTAACCCGTGTTTTTTGAGTACCTACTATGTGCCAGGAGATTAAAAGTGAATAAGATTAGTTTTTGTCATCACTTTATTCCTACAGTTTATGAAATACAGCATGGTATGTAAAAAACCCTAAAGTCAAGAGACACAAATTTAGATCCCACTCTCTCTGGTTGGCTGCATGATCCTGGCTTTGTTACCCTGTGTCCCTGTGTTTAAAATGGAAGAGGTAATTTGAGAGCCTGAATTTGCTGGGGCTTCAATGGATGTTAGCTGCAGCCTCACTTCCTTTTAATTGCTGCATTTAAGACAAATAGACATTTTAAAACTGGGAGTCAGAAATTGATCCTTAAAAAAAAATTCTATGCTTTTCTCTTCTAGAAATGGAATATTATAGGCAAAGAATTGGCTGTTTTGAAGGAGCTTAAAATCTTGAACACTTATGCCTTCAGTTTCAGAAATGAGAATGTCTCCTTAACATGCTGCCTAGTCTAGGGTATGGGGTTCATATATGTTTGTGTGACTTTAAAAAGAAGCCATGTGTCTTTGAATATGTATAGAGGTCAAAGTACTTCCCATAAACATCATCTTTTTTTTTTCCTTAGATAGATAAAAGCCCAGAAGGACAATTTACTCAGCTGATGACATTGCCCAAAACCTTACAGCAACAAATAAATCATATTATGGACCCTCCTGGGAAAAACAGAGATGTGGAAGAAACTTTATTACAACTTGCTCATGACCCTGATTGTGCAGATGTGGTGCGACTAGGTATGTTTATGGATTTGATGACTAGGTATGTTTATGGATTTGACGTTGAGCAAGTGCTGGCCATGGGTAAAAACAAACTGTGTGACTGAGACACAGTCTTTATTCTTTCTTACCTAGAGAGATCAAGAGAGAGATTGCTTCTAGGAAGAAAAAAGCACTAACCATCTGGGGGTTTTCCAAATCTAAATTTTCATTTGTTTGAAGTAGAGAGGTTACAGTACTTCTATTTTCAGATTCCTGGATCCTAAATCACTGTCAAGGGGGAGAAATAATGTTTCTTTTGGTCCCAAGTGCATGACTTCTAGAAGTTATTTCAAAGACATGTCTGTGTTCTTCATGGTGGTCTGAGAAGGAAGGAGACTGGTGACATTTTAATCCTTTTGTAACGCCAAGAACACAGCTTTCCTCAGCCAACTCCCATTCAGTGTGTCTCACTGTCTTCAGCAGGTTCCCTCTGACGTGGCCCATGTTCCCCACATTATCCCCAGGGCCTCCCTAGTGTTTACCAAAAACTCTGAACCTTATCTTCAGAGATAACATGTTAAAGGTAATTTATGAGGTCAGTCAGTAAAGAAAGAATTAGGAAATTGAAAATGACTCCCTCCCTCGGATGAGTGCATTCTCCTCTTTCACTGAGTAAGAACTTACTTCATGGTGCAAACCACTGTGCTAGATGAGATTCACAGTGACAATATTGAACATTAGCTGCAGTCGGCGGGCTCCACGCACTCTCTCAGGGACCTGCACCAGGTTGTCAGGGCATGTTTAAGATCACTGGGTACCTATTCGGAAGATAAATATGGAGGCATATCATTTGTTTCTTGTTTTTTCATTTTAACGTGATGCTGGTCATGCTGTGATCTCTGCTGAGCCCAAGGG
Source organism: Rhinolophus sinicus (assembly GCF_036562045.2). Lineage (NCBI taxonomy): Eukaryota > Metazoa > Chordata > Mammalia > Chiroptera > Rhinolophidae > Rhinolophus > Rhinolophus sinicus. The sequence goes on from NC_133759.1 coordinate 41,740,508, forward strand.
ACTGGACTGCTGCTTCTCACTGAGGAGGCGTCTCTCTAGATGTGTTTTCATAATGAAAATTTTACCCCTGGGCAGAAACTTTTTTTTTTTTAATCTTTTTACATCTTGGAATTGAGAGCTAGCAGTGTTCAGTAGATTTAAAGTACTAAAGTGACCTTTGAGGGTCACTTAACCCATCCCATTTTAAGGTGAGGAGACCCAGGCCCAGAGGGGTCAGTCATTTTGCCTGTGCTCACATAGCTGGTGGGTGACATGGCTGGCAGTTCCAGTCTCCTGGCCCTCAATCCTGATACCCTTTTCACTGTCACTCTATGACACCAGGACAGAAATAGATTTGCCGGTTTTATTGGATAACTAGAAAGAATATTTAGTTTCAGGTTTTAAAAAGTGTTGAGATGACTAACATCTGGCTTTTTTGGCATCCTTGTTGGTTTTTTTCTCACAGGGCTTTCAGCAATCGTGAGACCTTCTAGTATAAGACAGAGCACCAAAGGCATTTTCACTGCTGGTAAGAACTTTAGAAAATCCATACTTAATGAAGCTGCAGGATCGGGTGGCCTCAGTGCCCCTGGTTAAAATGTAAAGCTTTGTCTGTATCCTAAAAGTACTTGTGAAATGCTGAATTTTGATGGTCATAAACTAGGACACTGCAATAACATACAGACAGGCAGACAGCACTGAAATCTGGTCATCTAAAAAAGTCAGACTAGGTGAGGTACTGTTGGAAGGCTTTACTGTCCCTCTAAGGTTTCTGAGTAACTCCTTGTGTGCAGGTGTTTCCTTCATGTTTCTTATTAATGAAAGTTACACATGCATATCGTTGCAGAAACAGTAGTACCTTGCTCTTCTCCCAACTTTCCCTCTCCAGAGACAACTGCTTCCAACTTGCAGTGGGTTATTTTTGTTTTCACTGCCAGTTCTCTACATAACAAGCTTACATTGCTGCTGCTTTTTCAATTTTAGGCATTAGCTGTTGACTTCTCACTATGGTAGATTAGAATTGAACTCTTCCTCACACCCTCACCACGCACACTGAACCCTCTCTTCTCTCTGGCCTCATATAGTTGTACTGTAGCTTTGGTAAGGTCAGTCTCCAGAGTTTACATTCATTGTATGACCATGTTAATGAGATTCGGAGGTGAGCCACTTAATGTACTTTTCCTTCTCTGCACAACTTCCTTTCCCACGGTATTGTCTTCACCTGTCTGAGGAGTATGCGCGGGATCTGCTTTCCGGTATCTTGTGTCTTTTGTCTTCATGGTGCACGCTCTAGTTTTAGTGATGCACACCGTGCAGTAATTTTCTGAGAAAGAGTACATGGGAGGCAAATTTGGAGACTATGTATGTCTAAACATATCTTTAGTTTCCACTCACACATCATTGAGACTTAGGCTGCAGATACATTGGAAATGATTTTCCTTTAGAATTTTGATATCATGGCTCCAACTATCTTCTCACTTCAAGGATTGCTATCAAAAATCCAAGGTCATTCTTAATTCTTAATCCTTTGTGTATGTTCTTTCTGGGAGCCTGTTAAATCTGAAATTTCTCAGTGATGTGTTTTGATGTGAGTCTGTTTTTATCTGTTATACTAGGTACTCATTGCTCTTTCCATTTGGAAACTCAGAATGTAAGAAATTTTTATTTTATTCTTTTTTTACTCTTCTGTTTTCTGTCTTCTCTTTCTGGAACGCCTTTTATTCAAATATTGGACTTCCAAGGCTAGTCTTTTGGTTTTCTTTCTTCTCTCTCTTATTTTTGATCTCTCTGTCCTTTTGTTTTGCTTTCTGGGAGATTTTCGCAACTTTAGCTTCTAACCCTTCTATTGCGTTTTTTATTTCTTCTATTACATTTTTAACTTCCAGGAGCTCTTTTTGTTTTCTTTTTTTTTTGTTCTCTGAATATTCCTTTTTTTTAAATTTTAAAACATCCTGTTCTCGTTTCATGGGTTTAAGCATTTGAGCATATCTTTGGATATTGCCAGATATCCTAGCTGGTTATATCAATTTATAGTCCCCCTAGTAGTAAACGAGAGTTCTTGTTTCTCCCCATTCTTTCCAAAACTTGGTATTGTCAAATGATGGACTTTTCTAGTTCTGTCTTTCCTATGTAACCGTCCATGTAGTGAGTGTCTCTCATGTGCTAGCCACGCAGGATACAAAGTAAGCACAAGACACCATCCTGCCTTGAAAAAGTTAATCTAGAAAGGGAAACAGGTGTGTGAATAAAAATTGGAAGTACTAGGCATCAGTGGCTCAGAGGGAACACAACGAAGGGAGTGACCTTTTAGCCTGATTCTGATCCCTGGGTTGAGATTACCAGGGAGCTGGCCTGGTAACTAACTCCTCTTCACGTCTCAACCCAACTGCCTGGATACACAGCCAAGTATTTGGCCCCAAGGATGCTATGTGGCTCTCCTGGAAAGATTCAGCCAAAAATTCAAGAAAGAGTTAGTAACACATGTGCCAAATCGACTCAGCTAAAGATTTTCTTATCACTTGCGTACATAGCTTTGCATTTCCAATTAAGATATTTAATCGGTGTTCCTGCTGGTTTATCCCGGTAAAACTGAAGATGAGGTGCTTGTGTTTACTTGGGTGGTTCAGGCTATTAATCTGTGTTTTGTACGATTGCAGCTCCCTTGCTATAATCTTGGGTGAGGCTGAATGGAGTTTTGTTTGTTCTTTTTTTCGGGGGGGCTTCCTGTGCTGTAAGGAATGACTATATTTATTGGCGATTTTTTTTTTTAGTTTTGAGAATGGTAATGTGATGGGGTTTTTTAAAGCTTCCTTTTCTTGTAGAAATACATACTAAAATACTTACAGATGAAACGACAGGATTCTGAGATTTGCTTCAAAACATGGTAGAGGGTAGTGGGTAAGGAGTAAATGACACAGGATTAGCCATGAGATGATACATTGTGGAAGCTAGATGAATATACATGGAGACATATTATACTATTCTTTCATAAGTTTGAATTTTTCTCTAATAAAAGGTTTTTCAAATGCCATCATCTCTTGACCTTTCAACCTGAATGAACCTTTGGTCCTTTTTCCACTCGTTCTTTCCAGTGGCCAGCAGAGGGCAGTGGGTAACAGAACTCAGCCCAGATTTCCTGTGGCCATGGAGTGCCCATAGCAGGCTCCCCTGAGTGTTTACTGCTTGCTTCCCTTTCCTCCTAAAGATGCCTCATTGGATTGAGGAAGTCAGAGTAACAGAATGTCTGGAACCTGCACTGAGGTTGCAGAAATTGTGGGAAGCGATGAGATCCCTTCAGATTCTATAGGTTTACTTGCCTTATGCTCCAGCTTCTCTGGTTTATGGTAGTTGTGGGCTATGGTAAAGGCAGCCCAGGCTAAGGGCAAGGATTTGTGAGCCACAGAGACTAGAGTTCAAATTTCAACTGATCTACTGTGACTTGGGCAAGTTACCTATTTTTTCTGAGTTTTAATTGCATAGGGCTAATTATACCTGCCTCAACAGGTTGTGAAAATTATATCTTAAATAGATACAAGCATCTAGCACTTGCCTAGTCTTTCTTCTTTTGGTATCATTACCTAAAAGTTTCCTCACCTCTCTTTAGAATGTGGCTCTTTGCACTGTCATATTCAAATAGTATTTGTCCCTTAGTCAGGTCTCTGCTGGCGTAAACTAGCGATGAAAGGAACTAAGTGGCCGGTTTGCCTGTGTCTCGCTCCTCTAACTGCACAGCAGCTGCAGAACCTCCATCCTCCTCCCACGCTTTGTTCTTTAGAAGTCTTCTTGTTGCAGTGGTAGCTGTTGTTCTGCCTTGGCTTTTGCTCAGTCCATCTCCTCAAATCTCCAACGTTGTATCTGTTTAGTTTTTCTGCCAGGTTGCCTATCATCTGCTGGGTGAAAAATCTCCAGTGTATTTGGTTGAGTTTTTATTCCTTTGTAGCCATTTCCTTCTGGTTCTCTGCAACCTCCTACTCAGAATGGGGATAAAAGAGAATGTTCAGTCTAACCCCTTAGCCAATGAATACCTTTTATATTCAAATACAATTCAATTCAGACAGGTAGCTAAGGAGAAGCTAAGCTTGGGGTCAGAAGACATTGGCTTGAAGTTGTGGTTATTCATTTCCTAGCCCTGTAGCCTTGGTACGTTAATTAGCCCTTTTTTGAAATGATGGGGCTACTAATACTCAGTTCGCAAGGTGTTCTGAGAATGTCCATTATGATTCCCAAACTTGGGTGAGTCTAGGCTAAATCTCACTCTATTCCTAGACAAGATGGAAGCCGGGCATCTATAACCAGCTCAGAGGATTGCCCTTTCTCATCAACTGTGTTGGATAACACAGCAGTGTGTTCTCATGCAGTCTTTTCACTCTGTTTTTGTGAGTTCCCTTGAAATACCCTGACCATCAGATATACCTAGAGAAGTGAGTACAGAAATGCTTCCAAAACCAAACACTTGTTTTTTTTCACTTTAGCCTGAGATGTGATCATTTAAAAAATAATGTTGACTTCTCTTAGACTGTGCTGTTGATAGACAGAATATCAGAGTTCTCGTCAGGGAAGGGGATCAGCAGCTGGAGCCAGCCAGCTCAGGTGTAGCGAAGACTGTTCGGCTTCCTAACACCTGCCTGCTCCTCCTTTCATAGTAGCAGCAGATGGCATCACATCTCAAACTGGTAACAGAAGACCAGCTAAGCAAACTGTCATATTCTGAGCAGCAACAGTCTTTTATGTTTCTAATCTGATTGGAGAGAAGTGGACCTGTTTGAGTATTCTGGTGTGGGAACTAGGAGAGAAATGGGGGAAATGTAATGATTAGACTGAGAAGTAAGCAGCAGCCAGACAAGGGAAGGCCTTAAAAGCCATGAAAAGGAATTCAGAGTTTATCCTGAGGGCAGGGGGAAGCCACAGCAGGACTGTAGAAAGACTGCTATAGCTAGAGAATAGAGAACAGATTAAAAGGATATAAAGCTATTGCTTGGGAAACTGGTTAGATATGGTTGCAGCCAGCCAGGTGAGGAATTATGGCAGCCTGAACTCAGGCCATTGCAGTAGAGGCAGAGAGAAGAGATGAGAAACATATTTAGAAGGTAGGTTGCCAAGTCCTGGTGATTGGAGGGATTTGGGAAGTAAAGGAAAAAGAAAAGTCATAGATAATTCCCAGGTTTCTGGCTTGGGAAGCAGTAGATGGCGGTGCCATTCCAGGAGGAAATGAAATTTGGGTGAGCATAATGACTTTAGTTTTTGAAATCTTGCTTTATTTTCTCCCACCTGACTTTTTGGTCAATCAGAATTAACTCTGGGGACAGATACATATTTACTTCTCTAGCTTCAAAAGATTCAACTGAATTAACAAGACAGGTTTAGTCTGGTTCCTAAAAAGATTTTGGCATGCCTCAGATGATTCTTACCAGCCCTTCTTGAAACACAATAGAATGGATCATTCATTGTCCTCTGCTTCTGATTTCTTTTTCTTTTTTTAAAGATTTTATTGGGGAAGGGGAACAGGACTTTATTGGGGAACAGTGTGTACTTCCAGGACTTTTTTCCAAGTCAAGTTGTTGTCCTTTCAATCTTAGTTGTGGAGGGTGCTGTTCAGCTTCAAGTTGTTCTTTCAGTCTTAGTTGTGGAGGACGCAGCTCAGCCCCAGGTCCAGTTGCCAGTTGCTAGTTGCAGGGGGCGCTGCCCACCATCCCTTGCGGGAGTCGAACCGGCAACCTTATGGTTGAGAGGACTCGCTCCAACCAACTGAGCCATCTGGGAGCTCAGCGGCAGCTCAGCTCAAGGTGCCGTGTTCAATTTTAATTGCAGGGGGCGCTGCCCACCATCCCTTGCGGGACTCGAGGAGTTGAACCTGCAACCTTGTAGTTGAGAGCCCACTGGCCCATGTTGGAATCAAACCGGCAGCCTTGGGAGTTAGGAGCACGAGCTCTAACCACCTGAGCCACTGGGCCAGCCCATGATTTCTTATATAACGAAAACATTTCTTCCATTTTTTGGTACCTACATACCGTGTTTCCCCGAAAATAAGACCGAGTCTTATATTAAGGTTTGTTCCAAAAGACGCATTAGGGCTTATGTTCAGGGGATGTCATCCTGAAAAATCATGCTAGGGCTTATTTTCCGGTTAGGTCTTATTTTCAGGGAAACACGGTATTTAAATAAGAACACATAATAACAGCTAAGACAAGACTTTTTTTTTCTCGTGACATGCTTATCATTTAAACCTGAAAAATTTGAAAGTAAGTTGTACTTCTGCCTCAGAAGAGATTTTCTTTGTAAATATATCTAACTGTGGTCAGAAATTAATTAGAAGAATGTTGAGTACTTACTGATTTTCTCTCCTAAAGATCTGAAATACAGAATTATGGGAAGGTAGGAGACCTCTTACAACTAGTCATAGCTCTGCCTCACATTGTTTCCTGGAGACTTTTCCTGTCATTGGACCCATCAGTTTAAGGTCACACAGGGAATTCATAGTCTCACACATGTAGTAGCTTTGCTGTAGGTCATGTGAAGCAAGCTGGAAATCAACAAGAAAAACCTTAGAAGCCATATATCGAAGTAGATTTCTGTATGCTTCCAAAACAAAATTCTGACTAGATACTAATCAGAATTCATGACTGCTTTCGGTAAGCAAAGATCTGTCTGAAGATGTATCTAAAGAGATGTTGCATCTTTATTCATTAAGGAAGGAGCAAAAACAATGATGGCTCTTAAAGTTTCTCTCCCAGCAGTCTGTCTTCTTTCAAGTCACATTATAAATGCATGCTTCCTAAATCACCATCCTTTTTTTAGAAAGGAAAAAGAAACCAAAAGTAAACTTTTAATGTATGCCAAGTAGAATTCTGTGGATTATAAACTGTGGGAGGCCATAGACCCTAACTGTTGTTCATACCAGTATTCCCAACAACTCACTCAGTGTCTTATATACAGAGCGTGCCAAAAACATGTACAGTATATACATTTTAAGAAAGGAAAACACTATTAAAATTGTGATACTCAATATATACTGATAACAAAAGATGAATACAAGTCACGTTTGACTTCTGCAATTATAAGCGGTGCTCAAACTGGTTACCATCAGCACCCAGACACTTCTGATTATGGCAAACTACAACTTGAGCAACGTTGACCAAAGTGTCCACTTGTGTGCATTTTTTGGCACCCCTCGTACATACCATGTTTCCCCGAAAATAAGACCTACCCGGACAGTCAGCTGTAATGCATCTTTTGGAGAAAAAATTAATATAAGACCTGGTATTCTATTCTATTCTATTCTATTCTATTCTATTCTATCCTATCCTATCCTATCCTATCCTATCCTATCCTATCCTATCCTACCCTACCCTACCCTACCCTATCCTACCCTACCCTACCCACGACCCAGTCTTATATTATAGTAAAATAAGACCAGGTCTTATATTAATTTTTGCTCCAAAAGACGCATTACAGTTGATTGTCCAGCAAGGTCTTATTTTCGGAGAAACATGGTAGGTGCTCAATAAATACTCATTCAGTGTATGTCAGTGACTAAATAAATGTAAGATTCCAGATCTACTGGTAGTATGGAAAATCTCCATGTATACAGAAAACTGCACAAATGATACATTTGGTGAATTTTCACAAAATAAACACATTCATGAACCTAGTGGCCAGATGAGGAAATAGAATAGTACCCATCCTCCAGAACCCCCCCATCACTGTGCCGGGTCACAGCCACTACCCCTCCAAGAGTAACTACTATCCTAACTTCTAATGCTATGTTTCTATTTTGCCCATAATTTGAACTTTATATAAATATGTACTCTCTTGTGTCTTTCTTCATATCATCAGTAAGATTCGTCATGGTGTTGGGAGTAGTAGTAGCTCATTTATTCTCAGTCCAATGGATGAATATACGCAGTTTATCCACTCTACTTTTGATGGTTTCTTGAGTTGTTTCCATGGGACTATTACAAGTAGGGCTGCCACGCGTGTTTTTGTACCTGTCTTTTGGTGAGCATATGAATGCATTTCTGTCAGATACAAACTTAGGGGTAGAATTACTGGATCTAAAGTGTGTGAATGTTTGAGGTGGATACTGCCAAACAGTTGTCCAAATCACACTCCCACTTAGCAGAGTTCCTGTTGTAGCACTTCCTTGGCCAAAACTTGGTATGATGTGTCTTTCTCGTTTTAGGCACTTCGATAGCTGAGTAGTGGTATCACATTGCAGTTTTCATTTACGTTTTCCTGGTGACTAATAAAGTTGGGCATTTGTTCACGTGCTTGTTTGGATCTCCTCTTTGGTGAGGTGCCTATTCCAGTCTTTGCTTATTTTTCTGTTGAGCTGTTTGCCTTTTCTTACTGAATTCCCTGTAGAGTCTGGAATTAGGTTTTTTTGTGGGATGTATGTAATGCAAAAATCTGCCACCCTGGGGCTTGTTGTTTCACTCTCTTAATGATGTCTTGTGGTTAAAAGCAGTGCTTAATTTTACTGAGCCCAATTTATCCATTTTATCCTTTACGGTTAGTAGCTTGTTGTGTCCTGTTTGGGAAATTTGGCCTACTCCATGAAGTTGAAGGTTCATGAAGTTTAAGTCTGCCATCTTTGTTACAAGTAGAATATTAAGGCAGAAAGGACCCTTCATTCTGATCTTTTGGTTCTTAACCTTTTGCAAATCCTGACTCCTGTGAAAATCTGGCTAAAACTCTGGACCCTCTGTACAGAAATGCACATGTGCACCTACCTAGCAAACTGCTACAGGTCCAGGGAACTCAAAGGGCCTGTCTGTAGGCCCTTTGTTAGAAAACCCCTAACTTAGTCCAACCCAGTCATTGTGCAGATGAAGAAACTGAGGCACAGAGAGGGGGAGTCACACTGTAAGTTTGTGGCTCAGCTGGGACTGGGACCCAGGTCTCGTGACTCTTCTCCCGGTGCCCTTCGTGATGCTGTTTCCTGCAGCAGTCTTTCTGAGAGTATCTCGCTGGCAGAGCCATGGAGGGGAGAGACTGTTTTTAATTATGGGAGGTTTCTATCCACTACGGTAATAGCAGAAAATGGCTACATGGTGCCACTCGTATACTTTATGTATTTACCTTAAATGTGAAGCTCCAAGGAGTCTGTGAGTAAGTTTTTGAAGTTGAGCTGGGACTTGCAATGGTTGATGCCTCTTCTTCCAGCTGTGACTCAGTGGCCTGGGGTTACTGTGATGAACCTCATCGTATTCAACTACCTGTATTCTGCTTAGTGTCTTGATTGGTTCTGGCTGGAATTTTAAACAGCACCTTATGTAGTAAGTTTCCAGTCTCAACGCTCAAGTGGGTGAGCTGTACCGTACTGGTTGCTTCAGGGAGAAAATTCAAAGGGGTGGAGGCAGGGAAAGGAGCTCTGAGTTTCTTAACTAGGCTATGTCAATTTGCAAGTAGTCAGTCAGTCAGGAGACAAGTTAGGCCAGAGTTTCTAGACATATTCACTAATGATTTTATTTGTACCTTGCCTTTTAACCTGCCACTGCCTGCAGTAGCCTCTTAAAAGGTCCTAAGTGGACTAGGCAGCTTACAGGTAACATGGCCAGGTATTTTCAAGAGATCACTCAAACCCCAGTGCTAGGAGTCTCCAGAACTAATCCTATTACCCCGTCAGCAATGCTTACAAAGCTGGGATGTGCATTTCAGATTCAGCTCAGACCACGGTTTGTATCTCACGGTGGGTGAAAAAAACTATTCGGATCTTTGGGCCACACCCTGAAACACAGACTAAATGATCTCATCTTTAACACAAAGGAAGTCGAGCCCATAATACTGTCTGCAAATAGGATCCTATTAGATCTAACAGACAAACAACATCTTACTTATTCTATCCCATTTTACTTCTTTCCTATAAGCCCCCCAGAGATCTGCTTCTCTGATGTCATCAAGTACTTATGATTAAGTAGATAGAGGGTGCTGGAAGGTCAGATATCTGAATGAGGTGCGTCTTTTCTATAATTTCAAAAGTATTTACTGAGCACCTACCATGTGCAGTGTACTTTACTGGGTGATAGGGATACGGGGATGAATAGGACAAAGTCTCTGTCCTCAAGGAACTCCCAGTCTAGCAGAGGGACAGGTAATACTACCCGTAAATTGACGAGCACTGTACAGTGGGGGGAGTGCTGTGCTGTGTCAGCACAGGGCTGTGGGAGTAGGAGGAGCCGTGTCTGAATCAGCCTGGGGAGTCAGGGCAGGCACTTGTAGAGAAGAAATCTGAAACGGGACTTGCTGTCTACCTGGCAGAAACTGATGGAAATAATATTCACTCAGGGGCAGCCCTGATGGCTCAGTTGGTTAGAGTGCGAGCTCTTAACAACAAGGTTGCCAGTTCAATTCCTGCATGGGATGGTGGGCTATGCCCCCTGCAACTAAGATTGAAAAGGGTGACTGGACTTGGAGCTGAGCTGAGCCCTCCACAGCTAGATTGAAGGACAACGACTTGATTTGGAGCTGATGGGCCCTGGAGAAACACACTGTTCCCCAACATTCCCCAATAAAAAATTAGAATAATAATAATAATATTCACTCTGGGAAAATCAGCTGCATATGCAGTGACAGAGGCAGTGAGCTGGGAGTGGCTGGGATGCAGGCTTTGGGAGTTAGAATGGGGCCAAGGATGCCCGCTTACATACAGACCTTGTCTGTGTTCTTCCTTTCTCCTCCGTTTAAAAAGAGCTGCTAAATTCAAAGGCTGCCAGTATACATGTAACTCAAAAGATTCACTTACTCCAGAAACTCAGGTACTATGGATCACTGTTACAATAGATGCCTGAATCAGAATCTTTCTCCCCTGCACTTTGATCACAGTGACCTTTAATAACCTTCAGCTCCCAGGGTCTCCTAAAGCCCTCAGTCAGCCCATCACTGCTCCACCTCAAAGACAAGTCTCTGTCCAAATATCACAGAATCTCTATCTGAGTATTCACCCGATAAGCTTCAACTTTCTCACTGTCTCTTTTCTCTTTTAGGCATGAAGAAATCATTGATTTATAGTTCACTAAAACTGCATAAAATGTGGAAAGGATGGCTGAGGAAAACATCCTGATTTTTCTTGCTTTTATATATGTTATCTATAGATGAATAAAGCGTTCCTTTTTGACAAAATAGTGTTTGTTATTTTGACCCATTGCTTGACGACACCTTGATTTGCATAATACAGCAAGTCCTTGAACAACGTTTCTTTCAATGTCATTTCCCTATAACATTGATAACTGGAACCACTGTCTGTGTGGGGTTTGCATGGTCTCCCCATGTCTGCGTGGGTTTTCCCTGGGTCCCCTGGTTTCCTCCCACCTCCCAAAGCTGTGCACATGAGGTAAATCGTTAGGTCTAAGTTATCCCAACCCGGGTGTGGGTGGGTGTGTGTGAGTGCACCCAGAGATGGAAGGGTGTCCTTTCCACGGTGGGGTCCCACCTCACGAGCACCCAGAGCTGCCAGGATAGGACCAGCCACTCAAGACCCGGAACTGGAATGTGTGGGTTGGAAAATAATGATCTTACTTGCTTTTATTAATCTTTCTTACATGTATGTATAGCTCACATTTATTTCAGTGTTTAATATTAGAAGTGTTTTCCATCTTTATTTAGAAGATTGATGATGTTTTTATGACCAGAAATAAAGCCATAGGAACTTAACTGTTGTTTATATCAACTAGCCTAGGGTAAAATTGGTTTCATTATATGTTGTTTTGCTTAAAGTCACAATTTCCAAGAACCTTCTGATGATGTTAAATGAGGACTTACTGTACTTGATGTTTTTAAATGTATGTTAGACACTTATGCAGGGGGGACCCAAATACCTTTGAGGACTTAGCATGAGAGGAGAAGAATCCGCTTTACATACAAAACCACCTGGGTCCTGCTTCCAATAAGACCTGTAGCTGTGTTCTGCATTTTTTGGTACATCAGAGTCAGAGATCTGAGAAACTCTGCATATGCTTGTCGACATGCGGTTCTGGGGGCTAGAGACAGGGAAAGTTTGGCTCTCTCTGCCTCGTCTCCATCCTTGTTCACTTGGTTTTTTTCCAGTGCGAGATCAGAAGTGTCACATCAACATTTTCCTGGGTCGAGGGGTTTTTTACGTTTCTCTTTGTTCTTCATGAAGATGTGTGGCAGTGACTTTTAGGTGAGGGGCCTGCAGCAATCCCCTTGCAGAGCCTACCCTATTGTAACCTTTAGGAATGTTTGGATAACAGGAAACCCGCTGCAGAGTGCCTTGAACAGCAGAAGGCTCATCATTCAGTTCCAAGAACGGAAAAGTTAGAGGTGTGGTGGGCTTCAACAGGTTCACAGAGTCATCCCGGGTCCAGGTTTTCCATCTCTTCTGTCTCTGCCCTTTGCCATGTTGGAATTCTAACCACCTCCAAATGTGCCTTACTTAGGCTGGCTCCCTTCTGAACTGAGACTGCTGGCCACAACTTCAAGGGCTATATGCTTTCCCATCTGCATTTGGGAAAACAGAGAGGGCTCCTTTCAGAAGCCCTCTTAGAAAAGCAAGAACATTTTCCAGCAGCTCCCAGCAAGCCTCTGCCTGGTTTCATGGGCCCTAGTTGGGTACTTGTCCATCCTCAAGCCAGTAAAAGGCCTGGCCGCTGGAGGAATGTTTGCTCCATTTCTGGAGGGAAATCTGGGTGGTGCTGATGTCAACAGGGCCTTCCAGACCATTCTTAGCTGTAAAACCTCAGAGCCCCTATAATGTAGGACAAATGTTCAAATATTAAACATTTCTATGTTAGTACTTTTCTTTATCAGTTCTCTCCGAAGGCCTCATTGATCTGTACTGCCCAATATGCTAGCCACTAGACACGTGGCCATAGAGCTCTTGAAATGTGACTGGTTCAAACTGAGGTATGATATAAGTGGAGACTGACAGATTGCAAAGACTTAGTATGAAAAAAAGAATGTAGAATCTCAATAATTTGTCATATGGATTGCATATTGAAATAATATGTGGATACATTGAATAAATGTATGATTGATGCTAATATTAATACCAATGTCAGCTATTCCTTTCTTCTTCTTTTTTAATGTACTACTAAACAGTTTAGATTCCACAGGGCAGTGCTGTCATGGAGCTTTATTGACAGTCTATACACTGGTTTCTTCCTGACGTGGGAAGAAGGCTGTTTTCTCTCTTCGTTTGGTGACTGGTGAAAACTGTTTCTTTGAGTCAACTATGCCTGACCCAGAGTAAGCTCTCACAAAAGTTTTTGAGGGAAATAATGAAGCAAAAACATCCCAAATTGGTTTTACTTCCCTCTTTTAGATGCTGCTAAGCTATATTGTTGATCAGATTCTTAACTTTATCACAGATGGGAAGGAAGAAAGATTGTGGGTGTTTCACAGGTGTGTGAAAGAAAGGGTAGCTTATTAGGACGTTGTGATGTCATTCAAAAACAGCAGTTGGTGAATAACAATGGTTACTCTTTGTGGAGAGTCTTAACAGCTGTAAACATGTCTCTAAATGCTTTTTCCCAGGCATTGTCTAATCCTCATAACAGTATTGTGAGATATATATATATTGTTTGTTTGTTTGTTTGTTTGTTTGTTTTAATTTTTTATTGGGGAACAGTGTGTTTCTCCAGGGCCCATCAGCTCCAAGTCATTGAACTTCAATCTAGTTGTGGAGGGCGTAGCTCAGCTCCAAGTCCAGTCATAGTTTTCAATCTTAGTTGCAGGGGGTGCAGCCCACCATCTCATGCGGGAATTGAACCAGCAACCTTGTTGTTGAGAGCTCGTGCTCTAACCAACTGAGCCATCTGGCTGCCCCTGAGATGTATATTTTTATTATCCTCATTTTACAAGGAGGAAACTTTCTCATTTCTCCAAAGTCTGGTTTACATTACCTGCCTGACCCTGTGGGATTTGAGGTTTGGACCCCTGTTCCTTGGCCAATTACATATTATTATTTTGAAAAACTGATTGAAACCAAATGAGTAGGGTTCCAATCTATATCGTAGCTCAGAGACCTTGATTGAACATTTTAATCAGATGCATTAACATTGTGATTTAAATACTGATTTAGACCCCATTTGATCCCTAGCACAGGAGATTCCATTTAAGTTTTCTTTTGTAAGTACACTCTAGTTGTTTAACATTATTATATCTTTCTTAACTCAAAAATACTTTTAAGATTTCTTTTTGGGGAGGATCACATACTGCAGATAATTTGTTTTTCAAATTCTGGAGTTATTCCAGAATATGCAGCAAATTGAAACAGATAACTGTGAATTCACTGGGAGGTGACCCATTTCCCATTCAGCAAGTCAGGAAAGAGTTTGGGGTAATATTTTCACTATTTTAATTAGGAGTACAGCCACTTAGCACAAATGTAGAGACGTCAATGATATTTTTTAAATTGAGGTATAATTGACATACAACATTATATTAGTTTCAGGTGTATAATATGATTCAATATTTGTATAAATTGCAAAATGATCACCACAGTAAGTCCAGTTAACATTTGTTACCATACATAGTTACAGAAATTTTTTTCTTGTGATGAGAACTTTTAAGATTTACTCTTAACAACTTTCAAATATGCAATACATATTATTACCTATAGTTGCCATGCTGTACATTACATCCCCATGACATTTCTTTTATAACTGGAACTTCATATCCTTTGACTCCCTTTACCCATTTTGCCCACCGCCAACCCCCTGCCACTGGCAACCGCCAATCTGTGTCTATGAGCTCAGCATTTTTTGGGGGGGCGGGGGGTGGAGTGTTTGTTTTAGATTCCACATATAAGTGAGATCATATGGTATTTGTCTTTCTCTATCTGATTTATTTCACGTAACATAATGCCCTCAAGGTCCATCCATGTTCGCACAAATGACAAGATTTCATTCTTTTTTTAGGACTGAACGCTGTCCCATGGTATATGTGAGTATGTACCACATCTTTATCCATTAATCTGGTGACAGGCACTTAGATTATTTCCATATCTTGGCTATTGTAAATAATGCTGCAATGAACATGGGGGTGTGTATATCTTTTTCAGTTAGTGTTTTCATTTTATTTGGATAAATACCCGAAGTAGAATTGCTAGATCATACGCTAGTTCTATTTTTAATTTTGTGAGGAACCTCCATACTGTTTTCCAAAGTGGCTACACCAAATTACATTCTCACCAACAGGGCACAAGTGTTCCCTTTTCTCCACATCCTCACCAACACTTGTTATTTCTTGTCTTTTGATAACAGCCATTCTAACAGATGCGAGGTGATATCTCATTGTGTGGTTTTGATTTGCATTTCCCTGATGATTAGTGATATTGAGCATCTTTTGATATACCTGTTAGCCATCTGTATCTATTCTTTGGAAAAATGTCTATTCCAATCCCCTGCTCATTCTTTTTTTTTTTCCTCATGTCAACACTTAGAGGTTTGTTTGTTTTTTATTAGTTTCAGGTGTACAGAATAATGTAATAGTTAAACATTTATACCCCTCACAAAGTGATAACCCCTCTTCCCCAATCTACTACTCCTCTGACATCGTATATAGCTGTGACAATTCCATCGACTCTATTCCCTATGCTGTATTCCACATCCCGTGACTGTACACCAGGGATGCCAAAAAATGTATACACATGACTTGTATTCATTTTTTGTTATAGGTATATATCGAGTATTACAATTTTAATATAGTTTTTTCCTTTATTAAAATGCGTATAGATTTTTTTTGTACCCTCTGTGTGTGTGTGTATATACATATATATTTAATTATAGTTGACATTCATTAATATTCAGCCTCAGCTTCAGGTATACAGCGCAGTGGTCAGACATCTACACAGTCCATGAAATGGTCTCCCTAATAAGACAAGTGCCCATCTAACCCCCTACAAAATCTTTACAACATTATTGATTATAGTCCCCAAACTGTATTTCATATCCCCGTGGCTATATTGTGATCACTAATTTGTACTTTCGAATCCCTTTATCTTCTTCCCCATTCCCACCCCCTCCCATCTAGCAATCCTCAGGTTTTTTTTCCTCCCTATATCTCTGAGTCTACTTATGTTTTATTTGTTTGTTTATTCTGTTCTTTAGATTCCACATATAAATGAGATCATATGGTATTTGTCTTGCTCCACCTGACGTATTTCACTTAACATAATATTCTCAAGGTCCATCCATGTTGGTGCAAATGGTAATATTTCATTCTTTATGGCTGAGTAATGCTCCATTGTATAAACATACCACAGTTTCTTTATTCAATCCTCTGTTGATGGGCATTTCGGTTGTTTCTATATCTTGGCTATTGTGAATAGCATTGCAATAAACATAAGGGTGCATATATTTTTTCAAATTACTGTTTTGGATTTCTTTGGATAGATAGAAGTGGAATTGCTGGGTCATAGGTAGTCCATTTTCAATTTTTTGAGGTACCTCCATATAGTTTTCCATAGTGGCTGCACCAATCTACAGTCCCACCAACAGTGCACAAGGGTTCCCTTTTCTCCACATCCTTACCAGCACTTGTTGTTTGTTGACTTATTGACGATGGCCATTCAGACCAGAGTAAGGTGGTATCTCATTGTGGTTTTTATTTGCATTTCTCTGATGATTAGTGATGTTGAGCATCTTTTCATGTGTCTGTTGACCATCTGTATGTCCTCTTTAGAGAAATGTCTCATCATGTCCTCTGCCCATTTTTTAATTGGGTTGTTTGTTTTTTTGGTGTTGAGTTGTATGAGTTTTTTTTAATAAATATTGGATATTAACCCCTTCTCAAATGTATCTTTGGCAAATATCTTCTCCCATTCAGTAGGATGCCTTTTTGTTTTATTGATGGTTTCCTTTGCTGTGAAAAAACTTTTTAGTTTGATGTAATCCTACATGTTTATTTTTTCTTTTGCTTCCCTTGCCCTAGGGGATATATCAGTAAAAATATTACTAAGGGTAATGTCTGTACATGTATTTCCTATATTTTCTTCTAGGAGTTTTATGGCTGCGGGTCTTACATTTAAGTCTTTGACCCATTTTGGATTTATTCTTATGTATGGCGTAAGAAGGTGGTCCAGCTTCATTTTTTTTGCATGTGTCTGTCCACTTTTCCCAGCACCATTTATTAAATAGGCTGTCTTTACCCCAACGTAAATTCCCTTTGCTCATTCTTTAATCAGACTGTTTTGTGTGTTTTGTTTGTCTGTTTTGTTATTGATTTATATGAGTTCCTTATATATTTTGGATGTTAACCCCTATCAGACATGATTTGCAAGTATTTTCTCCCATTCAGTAGATTGCCCTTTTTTTTTGTTATGGTTTCCTTTGCTGTGCAGAAGCTTTTTGTTTGATATAGTCCTACTTGTTTAATTTTGATTTTGTTACTTTTGGTGTCAAATCCCCCCAAAAAAAGCATTGCCAAGACTGATGTTAGAAGCTTATTGCCTATGTTTTCTTCTAGGAGTTTTATGGTTTCAGGTCTTACATTGAAGCTTTTAATCCATTTTGAGTTCATTTTTGTGTATGGTGTCAAATAATGGTCCAGTTTCATTCTTGTGTGTTGTTCTCCAGTTTTCCAGCACCATTTATTGAAGAGACTGTCCTTTCTCCATTGTATGTTCTTGGTTCCTTCGTCGTAAATTAATTGACCATATATGCTAGGTTTATTTATGAGCTCTCTATTCTGTTCCATTAACCCATGTGTCTTTTTTTTTAAATGCCAATACCATTGTTGGTGGTTTTATTTGACTAGAGCAACAAACATATGTTTTCCAGATATTTTTATTCAAGACAAAAATGCAATTTTTTTCCAATAAAAAGGAGAATTTTAGAAATGTTTGTTACTTATACATTTAAAATACATTTATTTTAAAAACGTACTAAGCAGGTTGTTTCCATCAGGTTGGCATGTGAACTTAAATCTCTATGATTATTTTGCACTTGATGATGTAGCCAACACTCTTCTCAATTTCTCCTTCCTTTTTATGCACAAGACAAAATGGAAAGCATTCCCACTTTCCAGTTGCCAAATAATATTTCCACATACAAGGTATGATCAAACAATATGGTGAATGTTTAAATTAAAAAAAATTTATTACAGTAAAAGACACATTGTCATTAATCCCCTTCAAAATACCCCCCCTCGCTTCAAATATACTTATCCCATCGTTCTTGCCATTTTCTGAAGCAGTTCTGGAAGTCGTCTTTCATGAGGGTCTTTAGTTGTGTTGTGGCGGCTGCCTTGATGTCCTGAATTAGTTTTACTTTGGAGAAGAGCCGGAAGTCACATGGTGCCAGATCCGGTGAATAAGGCGGATGAGGACACTGCAATGTTTTTGTTTGACGGAAATTGGCATACCAGAAGCGATGTGTGACACGGAGCGTTGTCATGATGGAGCGTGATTTATGGCACACTTTACAGCACACCTTTTCTCAACCATAGCTCACACCTGACTGACTGCACCGAATTAGTTGAAACTTGTCACACACTGTTACTAAGGTTCAATGCGCCACTTCCTGTATTGAAGATTCCTGCCTTTTCGTTGGATGACACTCGGCGGCAGCATTTACCGTATTTTGTGATCACAATGGAAAGGCTCCATATCACACATCGCTTCTAATAAGGCAATTTCTGCAAATAAAAACATTACAGTGTGTCCTCATCCACCTTATTCACCGGATCTAGCACCGTGCAACTTCTAGCTCTTCCCCTAAGTCAAAATGACCGTGAAAGGAAAGCATTTTGAATCGATTCAGGACATCAAAACAGCTGTGACAGTGCAACTCGTGACAGACACTCATGAAAGAGGACTCCAGAACTGCTTCAGAAAGTGGCGAGAACCATGCGGTAAATGTGTTCAAAGGAAGAGGGAGTATTTTTTTTTTTAAGATTTTTTTATTGGGGAAGGGGAACAGGACTTTATTGGGGAACAGTGTATACTTCCAGGACTTTTTTCCAAGTCAAGTTGTTGTCCTTTCAATCTTAGTTGTGGAGGGTGCCGTTCAGCTTCAAGTCGTTGTCCTTTCAGTCTTAGTTGTGGAGGGCGCAGCTCAGCTCCAGGTCCAGTTGCCATTGCTAGTTGCAGGGGGCACAACCCACCATCCCTTGCGAGAGTCGAACCGGCAACCTTGTGATTGAGAGGACTCGCTCCAACCAACTGAGCCATCCAGGAGCTCAGCGGCAGCTCAGCTCAAGGTGCCGTGTTCAATCTTAGTTGCAGGGGGCCGAGCCCACCATCCCTTGTGGGACTCGAGGAATTGAACTGGCAACCTTGTGGTTGAGAGCCCACTGGCCCATGTGGGAATCGAACCGGCAGCCTTCGGAGTTAGGAACATGGCGCTCTAACTGCCTGAGCCACCGGGCCGGCCAAGAGGGAGTATTTTAAGGGGGACTAATGGCAATGTGTCTTTTTACTGTAATAATTTTTTTATTTAAACATTCACCATATATGTTGATTACACCTCATATCCTCTTTATAGAAGCTTATTTAGCAAGTCAGAAAGTGAGTACATGGTTTAACAGGAAAGGCGTGGCCTCTGGGATAGTGACACCTGGATTCAAATGCCAGCCTTACTGCTTATCAACCAAGTGATCCTGGGAAATCATTTATCCTCTGAGAATTTGGGTTTCCTCTTCTGGAAAATGAAGATAATACCTACCTTGCAAAGGTTGGCATGAGGTTCAAATTAAATGACTGTGGTCGTATTTTATCCATCATAAAACTTACATATGTAATATCCTTTCTGATGAGTTCCAGTGATGAAGAGACAGTGTGGTGTAATGGAAAGAGCTCTGAATTTGAAGACTAGAGGGGATAGAAGGTGACACTGCTGAAGTATCTTCTGCTTCCCCCCTGCACATTACACAAGTTGTATCATTTTCTTTACAGTAACCCTGCCAGGTGGGTGTTAATTTTCCCATTTTGGACTCTGCTCGTCTCTCAATACCTCTTAGATTTAAGTTCAAGTGTTCATTATGCAAATTACTGTTATCTTGAGGACAACATTTATTCTAACACTGTTTTCTTATTTGTAAAATGGCAGTGATGTTAATCCTGACATCACAGAGTAGCCCCTCAGCTCCTTTTTTCAAGTTCCCAAAGCGTTTTTAGAGCTAGATTAGCTCTAAATAAAAAAGTAAAAGCTCAGATGGTTCCCTTTAGGATCCAGTGGAACAACACGCATAGTAACACTTAGCTCACAGTAGTTCAGTAAATAATCATGACATCCAGATCTAAATTAAATTACTTGTACCAGCACTCTGGCGTGACTTTATTTTAAAACTTCTCAGCACACACATTTTTAAAAAATTATAGCCGTTTATAAAGATGTGAGACTACAGAATAGCCAGGTCCCGGCCACCCTGATGAAATTGTAACGCTGTCCGGAAAAACATAGTTGAAGTGTGAGTTGTTCACATGGATATCGGCAATCTGCAGGATAGAGGCAGGGAATGTGACAGAAAGGAAGACGCTGAGCGGATCTCCAAAGCGCACAGGGAATGTCGGGAGGGAGGTCATTGGGAGATAGTGATAAGAGAAGTATTCCAGCTCGTGGCCGGAACTCAAAGGGAGAGAAGTTAGGTCAGGGGCGGTCTCAGGAGCCAGGAAAGTGCAGGCTCCACACCTGGGCTGGTAGCCTGTGGTTGCTTCGCGGAAAGCGCTCCCTTTTCTGCCCGTGGCACAACTTGTTGATCTTATGCTAGCCTGACCATCTAGCTGATAGCCACACTGAACTCAATTGCTGCTTTTGTTGGCAGGGCAGAAGGCCTGCCTCTGCCTGCCAGTGTAGTTTGATGGAGAACTTTCCAGGTGCACTTATGAAGGGAAGAACATTTGATTCCAGGGAAGAGAAGAAAACAACCCCCAGGGTTAGGGCTTCTGAGGTGGAGCGAGAACTCTCCCTTGCTCTGTTTTGTCCAGCAAGTTTGTCCTGTGCATAAAGTATGCTTTCATAGAGTGGGAGAACGAGGCTGCTCAAACCTGTTTCAGGTGGCAGAGCACATGCAAGTCAGCGTCCTTTGCAGAAGATGATGAAACACTGGTATTTCCATTTCTCATTATATGAACCATGATAGCTCAGAATGTATTGGAGGATTTGGCATCTGGGTTGGGCTAGAAACGCCTGCGTAATTACTTGCGCATACTGTTATAAATAACAGAATCAGAGCCATAAGCATACTGGCTCATGGAGAAAACAAGCTGTTGAGCTACTCAGGTTCCAGCTCCCAAGTCTCCATGACATGCGTTTCAATGCCGTTTGCCACTATGTTTGGATGTTCTGCTATGACCTGATAGTAGTCATCAGAAAGCAATGTTGGGAGAAAAACGTAAAATTGACAAAGGACTGGTCATTAGCGTTTTGTTTTCTTAAAGCAAATCAAAAAGGGAAAAAATAAATCATATTTGGGGAACTTTGGAATCAGAAAGACCTGGGTT
The DNA here is from genome assembly GCF_036562045.2 of Rhinolophus sinicus. Taxonomy (NCBI): domain Eukaryota; kingdom Metazoa; phylum Chordata; class Mammalia; order Chiroptera; family Rhinolophidae; genus Rhinolophus; species Rhinolophus sinicus. The sequence continues at coordinate 41,761,887 of NC_133759.1, forward strand.
TAAATCAAGAATAGCTGTGTGATAGTGGACCAGTTACTAAATGGCTTGGAACCTGCTTCCTCTTCTTTAAGATGGAGAGATGACCTACTAGGCAGGATTATTCTCAAGATGAGCATTAGTGTATGTAAAGCCCCTGCACAGTGCCAGGCCCATAGTAGGAGGCTTACTAAAGGACATGTATTGGCATCAGAACACTTCGTCCAGCTCCTGAAACACCACTCCTTCATTAGGAGGGAAAAACTGAGCTGGAAAGGGCCTAGATTCGATTGGGTTGTATTTCCCTATTCAACTGATGAGGCAACAGACACTCAAAGAGGAAACCCCACGCAGCAAGTTTGCTGAGAGGCACAGAATCCCGATCCCCCACGGCTTCCCTGCTGTGTTGTGCAGGGCTGTTCTCTTCTGCAAACCCAGAGCCTTTCGAAAATGGCCCACGTTGTCCCTTGAGGCCACAGGCTATTGCATGTGTTCTCTTTTCTTTTGGTAGCTGGCCAAGAGGAGAGAATGTGCCGTGACTCACCAGGTGAGCTGGTCCCCAACCCCTAGTTACTATTCCTGTTAAAGAAAACACACCCCTCCCGACTGTGCCCAGGTGGCGGTGTTTTCTGTTATGTTTATTCCTCCCGCTGTGGCTTTGCTGTTTGGAGAATTTGTCAAAGTGGGTGCTGGAGGCTGTACAAGGCCACAGCTTGAGACGCTGTTATTGTGGCCACTCAGAGCAGGCAAGGCCCCGGGTGCTCAGCCTGGCCTGAACGGCACAGGGAGAAGCTGGCTGCCCGCCTCAAGGCTCCAGAGAGCAGGTTTGGGCAGAGAGAAGGGGACTGGAAGTGGAGGCAGACGTGTTGGCACCTGTCTGCGAGTCTCCAGGGAGAGAGAGAGACACCTGGGAGGCAGAAGCAACACAAAGGAACCCAGGTGCACCTCGGGAGGGTACCTAGATTTCACAATCTTGAAGACGTCTTTATTATTCAAAACACAGCCCAGTGCTTTAAAAGATGCACTGGGTCGTTTCCCTATATGGCAGTTCCCATTCTGGGCTTGCGCTGTTCACGTCCTCCACCTTCCTGCTTCGCAGCTCGGCTCTGGCGGCTGGGGCACCAATCACATTCGTAAACTTCTATTATGTCACCAGCAGCCAATCAGAGTGGCTGATGAGTCTGGGATAACCAGTGTTACTACGCTGAGTTGACATAATCCTAGCCAAGAGCAAAGAAGCTTGGCAGTTTTCATCAGCAGAGCCTTTTAAACGGCTTTTTGAAAGCCTGCAAATTTGTGTTGGGGCCACTCGTAAACCGACATGTCCCCACCCCACGCTGACTGATGAACCGGCCGCACTTGGAGGTAAAAGCCAGTGTGCGAAGCCCACAGCAGACAGTGAGAGAGGAGTCCATGTAGCCTGAGAGAGGCCAAGAGAAGCCCCTGCTCCTAAGGTTCCAGTTCTGGCTCTAGTCCAGGAACCCCTGTGCATCTCACCTCTGCGTTCTAGGTGGTGCCCTGAGCAAATTCTTCTTTACTTTAACTAGAATCAAGCCTTCCTGTCTCAGACCAAATGATCTTTGCCAAGAGTGTCTGCCTGTTGTCTCGGCATCTCCTTGCCTTGGCTGTGGGTTCCTTGGCAGGACTGTCACCGGTTTAGGTTCCACACCTTCCACGTTGCTGACACAAGAGCCTGCAGGTGTGTTTGATGACTGATGTGCTTTGGCGTTGAGATAGAATTCTGCCTTGCCTTGTAGGAAAACAGGCCTGGGGGTGGGGAGCAGAGTTCCCCTTTCCAGCCCAGCCCTTGTTGAAGACCAGACTCTTCTTGAAGTCTAGAGATACTCTCTGCCTCAGTTAAAAGTTGAACTTCCAATCGCTCCATTTTGATTTTCACCACTAAAGAGAGAACTTCTAGATAGTCGGGTCTATTTGCTTTCATTCTTCCCTTGGTCTAATCTAAGAGTCAGTAAACCATGGCCTTCGAGACAGATCCACTCCACCTGGTTTTGTAAATAAAGCTGTATTAGGACACAGCAAGGCTTATACACTTAAGTATTGTCTATGGCTGCTTTCACACCATAACAGCGGAGTTGAGAAGTTGTGACAAAGATCATACTTTGGCAGGGCCAAAAATATTTACTGTTTGGCATTTTACAAAGTTTGCCAACCCATGAATCCATCTACCTGGCTGTCCCCAGAGAGTAATCTCTTAAACCTCAGGTCCTATGACACCATTCTAATGATTAAAAAAAAAACACCAAAATCCACACTGTAGACAGAAGTTCTTCGCATGGCTCTACACAACCTGGCTCACACTCCTTCCATCTCTACTTTGCACCCTCCACCTCGGCTCAGACTCTGCCTGATGCCTAGAATGCACTTCTGCTTTCTCCATCTGTCAAACCTCTAAACATTCTCTAGCACCAAATTCAAATGTCACCCCTATGTACCCTTCCTAGATGCCCAACAGGATTCATTGCTCCCTCCTCTCTGCTCCCATAGCTCTTTGGACAGACAACCACCATTGCATTGACCATACGGGAGTGCAATGATGTGTTTTTGTGTTTTTCTTCACCACTAGACAGTAAGCTACTAGAGATCAGGGATCTTGTCTCATTGCCTTTCTGCCTCTTCCAGGAATGTTAATGAATCATCTAGATGATAAGTCAGAAACAGATATTTATAAAAGTGCCAGGAACCTGACTGTAACATCTTATCTATGCCACCTCTCATGATTGACTGTCTGGTTTCTTCTTTTCCCTGTACCTCCTGATAGCTGGAATATCATAGGTGCTCAAAAAATTTCTAATGCGTGAGTAGGTAAATGGATAAAATATGTATTGTTTTCTTCTAACATCAAAATGCAATAATACACTGTCACATTCACTTTATCACCAAGCACATTCAAGACTTTTAAAAGCAATCTACCTCCATCCAAAAAAGATATGCAAATGGCCAACAAGCACATGAAAAGATACTCAACATCATTAGCCATTTGGGAAATGCAAATCAAAACCACAGTAAGCTAGCACTTCACACCCACGGGGATGGCTATAATAAAAAAGACAGAGAACGTGTAGGTAGGATGTGGACTAATTGGAACTTTCTTATGTTGCTGGTGGGGATGTAACATGGTGCAGATGCTGTAGAAACCAGTTTGACAGTCCCATAGAGTTACTCTATGACTCAGCAATTCTACTCCTAAGTATCTACCCAAGTGAAATTAAAACATATATCCACACAAAACTATGTACAGCAATATTCATAGCATTATTTGTGATAGTGAAAAAGCAGAAACAGCACAAAAGTCCACTGACTGGTAAATGGGTAAAAAAAAAAAAGTGGTATATCCCACACAATGAAATATTATTCAGCCTTAAAAAGGAATGAAATTCTGATTCATGCTACAAGATGGATAAACTGAAAACATGATGCTGAGTGAAAGAACCTAGTCACAAAAGGTTGTATAATATGTATGATTGTGTTTGTATGAAATGTCCAGAATAGGCAAATCCATAGAGACAGAAACTAGATTAATGGAGGTCTGTTTTTAGCAGGGATAGAGGTGGGCCAGAGATGAACAGTAACTGTTAATCGGTAAGGAATTTCTTTTGGTGGCGATGAAAATGTTCAGGAATTAGTGGCAATGGTTGTACAACTCTGTGAATATACTAAAATTATTGAACTGTACATTCTAAGTTGGTTAATTTTATGATGGGTGGATTATAAGTGTGTTTTTAAAAAAAAATACACTACATCGAATAAGAGCTAAAGTCCGTGAATTCTATCAATTCAATATCCTGGTTAGGAAATTGTACTATAGTTTTGCAAGAAGTTACCCCTGGGAGAAATTGGGTAAAAGGTACATGGGATCTCTATTATTTATTACAACTGTATGTGTGTTTATTATGATCTAAAAATTTTAAAGTTTAATTTACAAACATACTCTACCTCTGTCCTTCTTCTTGTCCCCCAAAATAAGAATTTCACAGAGCAGCAGGTCCATGTTCTTTAAATGCTGTTGTTATTTGATGGTATCTTTCACTTGTTAGATACCAGAGGCCTAGCTCATAGACCTGATGAATGTTTTGAAAGCTGACCAATGTTGGATGCACCAAAAATATTTATTGACTCCAAAAAATGAAAACTGTAAAATCATTAACAAGTGTTGAAATAAATCTACAAAATGTGATCTATATCAAATAGTCAGCTGCAGCTCAACTCCTATATTTCTGTGTGTGTGTATTATATATACTTAATATTTAATGTGGGATGTCATGAGGATTTGAAACCTGAGGTGACCTGGTTTTGAATCCTGTCTTTACCTCTTGTAGCTCTGTGGCATTGGATACGTTTCTTAACTTCTCTGAGTCTAGATTTTAAAAGAAAATTGTAGAATCTAGTCCATAGAGTTGTTGTGAAGGATAAAATTACATGAATAGCTAATTCATGTAAAAGGCTCAGTAGAGCACCTGTCCCATCGTAAGGACTCAATAAATGGTAGGTGTTATGATGACAGTAATACCAAGGGTGGTGATTTATACCCTGTTGTCCCTGAGGTATATTTGTAGGTGACTGAGGTTGGTGGTAAAAGCCTTGAGCCCAGTAGGTCCTTGGGTCCACTTGATAATGGGTTTGTATTTAACCAGAGCCAGAGAAAAGGCTTCTCTCCGCCAGTTCTGCTAGAGGAACAATGGGAAGAGAACAAAGGCTTAGTTACACTGGAGGCTCAAGCTAATATTATTTTAAATGAAAGCTACAAAAACAGTGTGGAAAAACCACAGGAGGGGTGAGGCCAGCTAAGGTTTTCGTCCTGAAGTCAGCTAGTGGTTGGCTGAGTCATGGAGCATTTCATACAAATCGTGATCCCACAATGACTGTATTTTCCTTGCTAAAACTCCGGATACCTGCTCTAAAAAAGCTATTAAAAAAAAATGTGTGTGATTTGTGGTGTCTTATATATGAAAAGGCTTGTATACAACTTAAGTCAAGTTTGGTTATGCATTTACTCAGTTGCCTTTGTAAAAAAGAATATGATTACGTGACTTTGGAAACTCACCATAAACCTGAGTTTTAGGGTTGTGTGACCTTGAGTATAACTGTTTGGGACAGCTCTGCAAACATGTGTGAGAGCTTGGTACCTCACTGAGGACTAAGGATGCAAAAGTCCCTATACTTGGACACACACAATACTGTACCTATAGGACGTAAAAAAAAAAAAAACACACACACACACACAATAAGATAACAACAACAAAAAAACCCAGAGATCTGTAATAAATAAAAATTAGTGATTCTGTGAATGGTTTTATCGTGTTAGTCGAGATAATAGTGTGAAACAAAAATAATTATGACAGTCGTCTTCATGTTTCTGGCACTTGAAAAGTATTGTTTTAGGGGTGGCCGGTTATCTCAGTTGGTTAGAGCGCATGCTGTTAACAACAAGGTTGCCGGTTCGATCCCCACATGGGCCACTGTGAGCTGCGCCCTCCTTAAAAATAAATAAATAAATAAATAAATAAATAAATAAATAAAATGTTGTTTTAGAAAAACAATGGGACAAAAGAAATAGTGCTGATATACTAAGACTAGAAATGAAAAGATCTGGGTTTAGGTACAGGTTCTGCCTTTTACGTATTGTGTGACTTTAGCCAAGTCACTTAACCTCTCTGTCCTTCAGGCTCCTCATCTGTAAGAAATGAATAATAAAACCCACCTCACTGTTTGGTGTGAAATTAAGTAAGAGAAAAAGTGAATTTTATTCAAATGGAAGATACTATCATAGGAAATTATAGGTAATGTTCTCAGTGTGGTATATTTACAGACAACCTAGGATCACAGAATTGTATAATTTCTAGATGTGTTTGTTTTTCACATTTTAGGCCAAAATTAGAGTGGGAAGTAAAAATTCTGGAACAATAGAGGAGGACCACCAATCTATGATGCTTCTGTGTTTTGTCTTTCAAGAGCTTTAGGGCCTTCAGTTGGTAAAAGAGAAATGTATGTCTACGCTGGGAGGATAAATGCTCATCAATTAATAGTGCTAGGTTAGGAGGCTTATGCAACAAGGTCTAGGCAATAAGGGTTCTCTGACCAATTGTGATGTTTGCCTTAGGCACAGGAAAGGCAGAATAGGTAAAAATTAGGTGTTCATTGACCTTGCATTTCTAAAGAGAGAGATACTGGGATACCACATTGGTTTAGGGGGGAAAAAGGAAGATTATCCTAAATCTAAAAGACAGGAATGGGAATCTAAGGCTGTCACTCAAAAAATATTATGTGAGCACCTATTTTTTGTGCCAGACCCCGTGCAAGGCACTGGTGATGGGGCGATGAATGGGCCGTATTCCTCAGTGTTCTAGATAAGAGTCAGTAGACTGATGTTCAAATCCTGGCTCTGCAACTTGACCTATGACTTTGGGCAAGCAGTGGAGTCAGTGGTAAAAATGCTTATGACACCACGTAACAAGTGGGCCAACAGACATGTGCAGAGGATCTGGGAGGTTTTTGATCAAGATGGTGTCACAAGGTTATGCTTTGAGGCTTTCCCTGCTCCAAATATATAACATGATAGATAAGTATTAAATGAGAAAGAGAAAAACGTAACCACAGTAAAAAAACATAATCCATATCTCTGTGTAGAAAACGTGAAACACGAGTGATCAATGGGTCCGCAGGGCTCTGGGTGAAGAAGCAGCAGAGGTGACCAGGAATCAGGCTTTTGTGTAGTAAAAGGAATGACAGAGGCACCAAGCATGGTGACAGGCCAGACTCAGGCGCTCTGCTTGACATGAGGCTGGGAAAGAGTGTTCTCTTTGTTTACATACATGCACATGCGCCCATACACATACCTTCCCCCTGTGAAAGAAGGCTAAGAAATCTGCAACTGTCAGATATTTGGACCTATGGTTTATAAAGGTACGTTCCCTGGCAAGACCTAGGCCAGCCTTTCCAGTGACGTGGTGCCTGGATTTGCATTTCCCGGATATACGTGGAGAACCCAATATTGAATGGTGCCCAAGGCACCAACGTAATGCTTAATTCTGATCGAGGAGCCTGAGGAGCCTGATGGAGGCACATAGAAACTGCTGGACAGGGAAGAAGGAATGCAGCAGAGAGACTGGGGTGGTCAAGAGGGGAAATGTGCCTTCACAATGAATGTGCAAACCGGAACCCCAAAGTCTATAAGGAAAATCAGTGCCAACACACAGAGCCAAACCAAGTCAACAATGAAGAGCTGCATTCATTCCTGATCAAATGAAAATAATAAAGCAGCATGAAGCTGACTTTAAGAGGATTATGTTTACAGTCCTCTAAGGGATAGACAGAGAAATAGCATCTATTTTTTATAAAAGGAGAAGATGTTTAAAAATAAAAATGGTACGTCAGTTATTTCTCAATAAAACTGGAAAAATAAAATGGGGAGAAATGAAAAAAATGAATATGAAAAAGAAGCAAATGCTGAAAACAAAACAAAACAAAAAATAATTGACAGTAAAGTGTTAAGGAAGGAAAGAAAAGAAAGCTCCTAATTCAGTTGGAGGTTGGACTCAGGAGGAAACGTTAGGTTGCTTTTAGGAATGCCACAAGGAACTCTTCAGCACGTCTTGGAATGTTATACTCATGAGCTTTTGGGTTGTAGTAGGCTGGTTTCCTAGCTTTGCGGGGAGGAGTAGGCAAGTGCTTGCAATATAGGGAGGAAAACAAGCTTTGCTTGGCAATGAAGGTAAGATATTTCCTTAAATTGAAAAGCTTCCAGAAAGGGCAGCAACTTGCCCATCCAGAATGACTACAATTGTGTGTTCTGAAAATATTATTATTAGGTTACTCATCTCTGTGTGGGTTTTCTACTGAGGAATGTTCTCTTCAACCTGATTTATAGAATTTGGTTTTCATCTAGATGCTTAAACCTGGAAGGTGGAAGAGCTGGCCTGGGATAGGAGGGATGAATATTTATTGAGCCACGCACTGCACCTGTTTTCCATACATGTTTTCATTAATCCACACACCAATTCTGGAAGTTAGGTATTTTTATCCCCAAGTTACGATGAGGAAATTGAGGCTCTGAAACTTTGAAGTAGTTTAATCAGATTTTCCCAGGAAGTAGTGATACAGGAATTTGAACCCATGTCTTCCTGTTCCTATATGCTTTCCACTATACCACTTCAAAATAGAGCTTGTGCCCCACTTACGTTTGTATTCTCGGTGCCTACTACAGTGTTTGGCACAGGAAGATGCCCATAAGTGTTTGCCAAAAGAGTGGAAGCACCATTAACCAACCTATATGGCCCTAAACACGTGATCACCCCTTCCACTTAGCTACCAGAGAAGGGAGCAGGGTAAAACTGAGCTTATGCTGGTGAATACCTGATGAATAAGTTTTATGAGAAAGATGAAAAATAATTTTTTTTTAAAGATTTTATTGGGGAAGGGGAACAGGACTTTATTGGGGAACAGTGTGTACTTCCAGGCCTTTCTTCCAAGTCAAGTTGTCAGCTTCAAGTTGTCCTTTCAGTCTTAGTTGTGGAGGGCACAGCTCAGCTCTACGTTCAGTTGCTGTTTCTAGTTGCAGGGGGCGCTGCCCACCATCCCTTGCAAGAGTTGAGGAATCGAACTGGCAACCTTGTGGTTGAGAGCCCTCTGGCCCATGTGGGAATCGAACCGGCAGCCTTTGGAGTTAGGAGCATGGAGTTCTAACCCCCTGAGCTACCGGGCCGGCCCCCAATAATTTCTTTTCTATCATTGCACTCTTTAATCTCACCAGAGCCTGCTAATTTTCAATCTTAGATATCTCTCCCACCTATTCTGTTCTCTTCCTCCCCACGACATCAATCCTAGCCCAAGACACCTTTATTTCTCACCTCCATGGCTGCGGTAGCTTCTCACCTGGTGCGCCCATCTCCCCTTTTGCCTCTCCATACACTCTCCACACTGCTGATATGATCACCTCCCTCCCTCTGTAAAATCTTTGGCTATTTCTATTGCCTTTAAAAGACAAAAAGCCCCGAAACCTTCAGCATTCTCACCGGGCCTGCAAAGTCCTGTGGGATCTGCCCAGCGCAGCTGTCCTGCCTCTCCTTGTGGTGTTCTCCCTCTTGCTCTCTATCCTTGAGGTACCTGGAATGGTCTTCACTTCTTGGGTTTTGCTGTCTCCTGCCTTCACAATGCTGTTCTTTCCTTCTTTTTTTTTACCTGCCTCACTCCTACTCAACATCCGGATCTCAGTTAGACATCCATTCTGCAGGGAAGCATCCTCTGCCCTCCGGAGACTGAGTTGGGACCCCCGTTGTATGCTCCCAGGGCTGTCTGTACACCTCTTTGAAATACTCCTAATAGAATCCTGATTGTTTCTTAAGTGTCCCCCTTGCCAATTAGACTCAGTTCCTAACCCACTGGGACCGTATCATTCTTACCAACATGTCCTGAGCACCCACTTAGTGAATGGACATATAAGAGACTTCAACGAATACATGTTGTCTACATGAATGATTTTCACACTGCGTTTAAGTGGTGACACACCCTGTGATTGAAGGGAAGTGACACAGAATTGCTTCTAAATCGCAGAATCAGAGCAAAGATTAAACAACCCTGTGATTTACTTTGGAGTGACTTTTAGCAGCGGAGCTCCTGATGGTGTGTAGAATAAGTTAAAAAGCATTGTCATTTTGCTGTCTGTGGCTGGCAGTTAATCAAGCCCCAGTGGGGCCTGATTCCCATGTGGGGGATAATAAACAAGGTGACATCATGGTGACACACTCCCGAGGGGTTGCGCAAGTTACCGGCTCTGTTTACTGGTTGGAAGAGTCTGTCCTTGCTCTCTCGGGCTGCTAATCATCTTTGTAAGGCTATGATTCTGTAGGTCTCCAGGGATAGGTGACAAACTTCAGTCTCCCAGTTCTTTCACCCGCCGTGTGACCCTCAGTATCTAGCCTGCTCTTCTGGAGTGATTGATGGCCTCCACTGCACAGGCGAGGTCCATGAGAACAGTGCCTTGACTTGCTGGCTTTCAAACCTTGAGTACACTCAGAGCCTCCCCTCACTTTAATTTCAACATAACAGCCAGCATCCCTCTAGCACATCAAGGTTGGTAAAACTTTCCCACTTTTTCTCTTTGGATCGTGGATCTTATGCTCATTGAAGAACGAAGATAGATTGAAGACTGCAGTGTTTCATAACATATTATATATACAAACAGATTCAGCTTAGTGATTTGGGCAAGTTATTTAACTTCTTTATGCTTTAGTAAAATGGGATAATAATAGTACCGGTAATAGTAGCTACTTTCATAGGATGTTTACAGAGTTTAATTAAATTAATACATGTACAGAGTTATAATTGTTCCCAGCAAATTAGGTATCATGAAGTGTTAACTATTTCTATTATTATTGTTGTTGTTGTTGTTACTGTTATTATTATTCTATTGTATTTTTCATGAGAGGAAATGTGGTCTGTTTGAAAAGACATGGGCTTTGGAATCTGGAAGACTGGATTTCTATCTTGACGCTATCAATTACTGGCTGTGTGACTTCAGGAAAATTATTTAACATCTCAGAACCTTGATTTGGACACATATAGGATATGTGATTACTCCTACTGACCCCCAAGAATCATGGTGAATATTAACCAAGAGACTCCCTGGAAAGCACCTAGTGAAGGCCAGGCACAGAGTAGACACCCCGTAAATGATGGCTCCTGCTGATTCCTCTGCGTGGAAAATGCATCACTTCCAACACATAATAAAAGAGAATCACACTCAAGTTAACCAGTGAAGAGAGAGGTCCAGGAAGAAAGCAAAGGCAGTGCTAGCAGATCCTGTTGGTAGCGTCCCCCCAACAGCAGCTGTTCATGACTCTAGAACTTGAACAACACTGAGTATCTCAAGGGCAAGAAAGAGCTAACATTTATTGAGTACCTACTACGTGCTGAGCACTTGAAGTCCATTTGAGCCTCAAAAATCTGCCAGGAAGTGGTCCTCACACTGTCTTACTGATACTAAGACAGACAACATGGTTGCTAAGGGGCTCACTGCGAGTAAACAGTGAAGCTGGGATTTTAATCCAGGACTGTGTGATGCCCCAACATGGCTTTTCTCCTTATTATGTAATACTCAAACATCTAATGTCCGTAGTAAGGATAAATACAGACAGCAGCCAGGAGATGGGCAGGGGAGTGTTATCGCATGGGTTGAAAGCATGGCAGGGACTGAGAACCGCATGGCATACTGGAGAAACGTGAGCAAGGAGACGCATACAGGAGGGCAGCCGTCGTTCTGCGGAAGGTGAAAGATGAGACAGGAGAGGTGTGTGGGTGGAGGGTCTTTTGCAGCATGGTGACCCCTCAATAGTGAAAGGAGGGGTACATCATCAAGCAATCCCAGTGTGGTCATTGAGTACATGTCCGTCGGTCATAAGGACACATTAAATGATACTTCTATTCAGGTTGAAGTGGACATTCCCACCTGACAGCATCAGAGTACTCTGAGGCGGTTCTCATCTGATTTCCTTCCCCGCCCCCTTCCTGAGCAGGTGAGAGTGTGTCCTCTGACCACTGCGAAATCCTCTCAGAGCCTCTGGGAAACAAAACCTCTCGCCTTCCCTTCCCCCTTCCCTTCCCTCCCTTTCCAACCCCTCCCTTTCCCTCCCCTGTCTTCCCCATGGCTCCTGCATCCCCTTAGTTTTTTCACGTTCCTCCCCAATATCCCACTCTTTGTACTTTCTACCTGGATCCTTAGAGAGAAATGGCTTGAAGCTGTTAAATTGGAGAGGCAGCTACAAGTTCCAGACTTCTCATCAAAATGGAGATAATGACCCTCTCTGCATGTCTCTTATATTGATTGTTATGCTGACTCTCATCTCCTTCTGCACCTTGACTCCCATTCCCAAGGCTTCCTTTTGTTATGCTAGTTTAGACGTCTGCCAAGGCCAGGAATACCCGGTAAGCAGTGAAAAGAAAGGAGAAAAAGTGCATTCCACCACCCCAGGAGCAAGAGTTTGGACTTCCCCAGGTTCATGCTGAGCGGACTTAACATTTTAACAAGTACGCTGGTGGGCAGTGAGGATAGCACATTTGAGGGGAACAAGACTGGGGAGGGGACGGATTAGGGGGCTGTTGCAGCTACCCAGGGAGGAGCTGTGGTCATCTGGTTTGGGACTGCCATCTGGATTAGGCAGGATAGTAGGAAAAGAGAGGTTTGAGGAAGATTTTAAAAAATTAGTTATTGGGCCGGCCCAGTGGCTCAGGCGGTTGGAGCTCCATGCTCCTAACTCCGAAGGCTGCCGGTTCGATTCCCACATGGGTCAGTGGGCTCTCAACCACAAGGATGCCGGTTCGACTCCTGCAAGGGATGGTGGGCTGTGCCCCCTGCAACTAGCAACGGCAACTGGACCTAGAGCTGAGCTGCACCCTCCACAACTAAGACTGAAAAGACAACAACTTGAAGCTGAACGGCACCCTCCACAACTAAGATGGAAAGGACAACAACTTGACTTGGGAAAAAGGCCTGGAAGTACACACTGTTCCCCCAATAAAGTCCAATAAAATCTTTTAAAATAAATAAAAAATAAAATAATTAGTTATTGATTGGCTGTCGGAGGTGAGTGAGAGGGAGGGACCCACAATGACACTCGGCTTCCTGGGTTGGATGTCTGGGTAGCTGGTAGTGCTATTAGCCGAGCTAGAGAGATAGGGAGTGGAGAGCTTTGCACAAATTTGAAGAACCTATGGGATGGACAGGTGGAGGGTGCGGCCTGTGTTTGATTGTCAACTGACAGCAATCAAGATTCCCCCAGGTAGAAAGAGAACAAGAGGCCAGGGAAAGAGGCTGGGAGAACAGCAACACTTACAGGGCAGGTAGAGAAAAAGCAGCTCACGAAACAATAGAGACGAACAAGCATCGGAGCATGTGAGGCTTCCCGTAGCTCTGAGAAAAAATCTGAACTCCCTCGGGCTGCCCACAGGGCCCAGAGTGATCTGGCCCTGCCTGTTTTATCTCCTCACCTCACGAGCTTCCTTACTCAGGTCCAACGCATGACCGTCCTCTTTCCTCAGGGGCACGAAGAACATTCCTGTTTTAGGTCTGCTCCTGAAGTTCTCCACCTTCCAGGACAGCCATTTTTTTAAAACCACTTTATTGAGGTATGACTGACATGTAAAAAGCTGTACGGATGTAATGTATACAACTTGATGAGTTTGGGGGAAAGTGTACACTTGTGAAACCATCAGCAGCATCAAGGCGGTAAATGTATCCATCACCTCCCAAAGCTTCCTCTGCCCCCTTGTTATTGTGGCTGCTCACTCGATGGCCATGAAGGCATTCACGAGGCAGGTAGAAATAGACAAGAACGATTTACTAAAGTAAGAGGAGGGCCGGCTGGGCAGAGTCTGCTGCAAACTACTGCATGGAGTCTTTGTTTGGTCTCAAGTTTTATATTTTCTAACCAGGATGTAAATCGCTTCGGCCTGTAGTGGAATTATCTGTTAAGTTTGGCTTTGCCCGTTGGGATGGGAGAAGGTGCAGTTAAGCTGGTTATCAAAACTTTTGCATATGTTATATAGATTTAAGTGGGAGCCAGGAGTGGATGCAAAACCACTCAGATGCAAAACCTCTCCCGTCACAGGGCCAGCATTGGGCCCGAAGTAACCAGAAACATTGAAACTGGTCTGCAGAGTAAACGTACAGCAAGCAGAATCATTAAGTCCTGGTGGAAAGGAAGTGAAGAAAGAAAAGCTTTCAAAAAGTCCCAAGCTAAATTACACTTGTTAAATAATATTATACCAGAGATCCAAATTTCAAAATAGAAGATATATAGTACCACCATTACAATCCCCTGTCTTAACAGTTATTTTTTTGTGTGGGGTAAGAACATTATTTTTGTGTGGGGGGTAAGAACACTTAACATAAGAGCTATTCTGTTAGCAAATTTTGAGTATAAAATACAATATTTTTAGCTGTGGCACTATGCTGTACAATACTGATAGATCCCCAGAAATTATTTATCTTGCATAACCGAAACTTTGGGCTCTTTGACCATCACTCACCTAATTCCTCCTCTCCCCACTCTCCATCAACCACCATTCTACTCCCTCCTTCTGTAAGTTTGACTGTTTTAGATTCCTCATTTAAGTGGATTCACACATTACTTGTCTTTCAATGTTTGGCTTGTTTCATATAGCATAATCCTCCAGGTCCACCCATGTTGTTGAAAATGGCAGGATTTCCTTCTTTTTAAGGGCTGACTAATATTCCATTGTGTCCCTATACTGCATCTTTAGTCATTCATCCATTAATAAACATTTAGGTTGTTTCCATATCTTGGCTACTGTGCATAATGCAGGGTGGCCATTTTTGACCATCCTCTCTAGGATAGTTCTCTATTCCTCTTATCACTTCATCCTGATTTATTTCCTTTATGGTTCATAGCACTAAAATCTTTGGACCATTTTCTTGTTTATTTGCTTCTCTCCACAGCCCTCACTAAAATAAAGCTCCGTAAGGACAATGAGCTTGCCTGCCTTGTTCATCTGTGTATGTTCAACACCTACCTGAGTGTCAGGCGCCTAGTACACACTCAGTAAATACTTGCGGAATGAAGGAGTGGGCCCAGAGGGGGTGATGTCACAGCAGCCTAGTGCAGTGCTTCTCAGTTGAGGCTGCTTGCATCAAAGTCAACTCAAGATGTTTTGTAAATGTACAGATGCCTGCCCCTGCTCCAACCTCATACCCAACAAATCGGAATCCTCTGGGTAAGTGTAAGATTCTCCACTTTGATGTACTCAGATGATAGCCAGCGTCGAGAACATTTAAAGTAAGGAATTTCAAGTAGGATCAACAGTGGCAAATACAGAAGGCAGTTTCAGTAATCAACGTCCCGAATGGACATTCCAGGGTCGAGCTGGTCAGTTCAAAGTGTGGAGGAAGCTCAGAAGGAAATGTGCTGGTTGCCTTCCAGGGTCTCCCCCCATCTTCTACCAACACTGCTCTGATTGTTCTGTGGGGGGTTCATTCTCCCCCATTCTCAGCCACGTGGTTTTGGGAGACTGACCCCACTAGAGCAGTGATTACTGGTCACGGTGAGGTACTTGCCTCCTACAGCATTTGGCTCAGGGCTGGACACAACCAATGACATCCAAGGAGATGCTTGCTCAGGCTCCTGAGTTAAGTCTCCTTTGGAAACTTCTGGAAAAGACCCTTTCTCTCTCTGTGGATGTTGTGGTGAGAGTATGTGACCTGGATCTGTAATTGCTGTTTTGCTACCATAAAAGCAGAGCATGGGTTCCTGCAGATAAATCAGGTCCCGTGGGAAGGAGAGCTGTGTGTGTGTGTGTGGGGGGGGGAGGGCGAGAGAGAGAGAGAGAGAGAGAGAGAGAGAGAGAGAGAGAGAGTAACTAGGGCCTCCATGTGACAGGTAGGTCATTGGGAGCAAGCCCTGTCTGAGATCATTCTCTCTGGATGCTTTCATTCCACAGGAAAATCAATTATTATGGATGAAAAAGAGTCTTGACCTACACAACTAGTATCTGAACCTGTACATCTGGTGAGTTGGGAGTGAACTGGACTTTAGTTTGTTGACATCAAAAATTTTCAACAGATTTTACTGAGTTAGGATACGAGTCTAAGTCACAATCAGAATGTCTGTCACAATCAGTTGGTATTTTCAGATGGTTCGAACATGGGTCTAAGAAGGTCCAAAACCAAATGTGGGCTTGATTCTGGAAAGTACAGTTGATGCCTGAACAATACAGGGGTTAGGGATGCTGACCCCCATACATTTGAAAGTCTTTTGACTCCCTCAAAACAGAACTACGGCAGTTGTCCCTCAGTATCCACAGGGAATTGGTTTCAGGACCCTCTGCAGATACCACAATCCATAGATGCTCAAGTCCTTTATATAAAATGGGGCAGATCAATATATACAGTCGGCCTTCACTTCTGCAGACTCCCAACTGCAGCTCAGAAATACTGCAGGTGTTTATTGAAAAAAAATCCACGTGGAAGTAGACCCGTTCAGTTCAAACCCATGTTGCTCAAGGATCAACTGCAGATGTTTTCCAACTGCCTCAATATAGAAAAACCTTTTTAGAAATAGACACTCCATTTCACATCTCCATTTTAGGAGATAGGAACTACACCGATGCTAAGGACACACACCTATGCTAAGATGTTCCAGTATCCAATATGGCCACAGTAGTCTTAACAACCAAAGTCAGTTCTTGCCATCTTTAGAAAGCAACATGGGAACAAGCAGATCCGACAGAATTCAAGGAACGATGGGTATGAATGACCACTTCCTGTGCTTCATATCCAGTCTGTGTACATCTGTTGGGGCTTGTACATTGTGTTTGTGTATTTATGCTTTGATTCATAGTAACTTCTCATATTATGGACTTGATGTGCACTGAACACAACTGTGAGTAAAAAGGAATAAATTGCTTAAAGAGGAAAAAATATCTGCCAGCAGATCCTGACCAACTGTAGCAACAATGGACTGGCTTCCCTATGTAGGTTGGAGTTGTACAGAATTCAGGGGCTCTACTGGGGATCCTGCTCATTGTAAAACAAAGGAAACAGGCCTTAGTGGCAGGGACCCAAGGTATATGGATATAGGATTCCCCTAGTCCCTGGCAACCGCCATCCTGTGTGCTGTCTCTATGAATTTTAATACTCTAGCTACCTCATATAAGTGAAATCAGAATTTGTCTTTTGTGTCTGACTTATTTCACTTAGCATAATGTCCTCAAGGTTCCTCCATGGTATAGCATCTGTCAGAATTGCCTTCCTTTTGAAGGTTGAATAATATTCCATTATATTTACATACCGAATTTGCTTATCCATTCATCCATCAATGGATACTTGGGTTGCTTCCACCTTTGACTTGCAAATAATGCTGCTATGAACATGGGCATATCTTGAATCCCTACTTTCAGTTCTTTTGGGTCTATACCCAGAAGTGAGGTTGCTGGATCAGATGGTAGTTCTATTTTTAACTTTTTGAGGCATTACCATGTGTTTTCCATAACTATACCATTTTTGCTATACCATTTTACATTCCCACTGACTGCACAAGGGCTCCAATTTCTCCACATCTTTGCCAATACTTACTGTTTTCTGGGTTTTTTTGATAGCAACTATCCTAATAGGTGTGAGGTGGTCGCTCACTGCATGTTTTATTTGCATTACCTTAGTGTTTAGTGATGGTGAGCATTTCATGTTTTCCTGTGGTTATTTGCAATTTGTATGTCTTCTTTGGAGAAATATCAAAGACCTTTGCCTGTTTTTTAATCAGGTTGTTTGTTTGCTTGTTTGTTGATGCCACTAATTTTAAAACTGCCCTTCTCTGAGCCATGTTTTTCCATTTGATAGCTAAGGAAGCTTTAGTTCAGAGGGTTAAGTGGTCATAATAGTACAGGTCACAAGCACGGTTCTTATCTCATCAGAGATAAAGATAAGCAAGTATTTGAATATGCACTTAGCATATACTAAGGGCGGTAGAAGCGTGATAGAGGCTGGGGATATCAGGCTTACAGTTCCTAGAGGGAGACGGATAAGTAAATAGGTGATAATAATACAATGTGACAAGCACCATAACAAGGGAAGCACGAGATGCCAGTCAGTTATATTTGGGAAACTGAGTAGTTTAGGATAGCTGCAGCACTGAGTATAGGAATGACTAGACATGAGGCTAGAAAGGGAGAGTGTTTAGAGTTCTTAGTTGCAAACAATGGAATCCACTCAAGTTTATGTAAGCAGAAAATAAATTTGGAAAAGAATATTAGGTAGTTCCTATCTCCAAGAGGGCCAGAGAGTGGGGTTTGGAACCCACGGGACCATAAACAATGCCCAAACCACCCCACAGGACCTTTAGCAAAGACCCCATTGCTACCACCCTGCTGGTATGGTCACAGGAGCTCACTGGCTACAGTGACACAGACACCCAAACCTCCGTCATGGCTGCCCCCACCAAAGCAGGGTTCCTCTGTTCTCATCCTTGTTTTAAAAATGGATTCTCTGGAGAGCTTGCTTCTTCACATAGCCCACTTCTAACAGAATCTCACATGGCTATCTGATGGACAGAGCCTGAGCTCCCCAGATGCACGTTGGAAAAATGCGTTTTTCTGGCTTCTATCTTCAGTAGGCAGGACTCATAAAGGAGGGAACTCCCCAATCATAGAAAAGGGATCAAAGGCTGTGGGCATGTTCACACAAAAACTTGTACAAGAATGTTCATAGCAGCTTTATTTGTAGTAGCCCCAAGCTGGAAAGAGTGCAGATGTCCTTTAACAGGTGAATGGTTAAACTGTGGTCCATCTATACTGTGGAGTATTACTCAGCAATAAAAGGAATGTACTATTGACACGTACAACAACTTGGTTGGATCTCCTGGGAATCATGCTGAGTGAAAGAAGCCAATCCCAAAAGATCGCAAACTGTGTTACTCCGTGTATATAACATTTTGAAATGACAAAATTTTAGAAATGGAGAACAAAGTGTTGGTTGCCAGGGGTCAGAGATGGAGAGAGAGGGCATAGCAGGAGGGAGGCGAGCGTGATCATAGCAATGGATAACACGTTCTACATCTTGACTGGAGGTGGATTCAGGGCCCTACACACATGATAAAATGTTATAGAACTAAACACTCACACATGCACATAAATGAGTACAAATAAAACTAGGAACTCTGAATAAGAGTGGTGGGTTGTATCAATGATTACGTCCTGGTTATAATATTATACTATAGTTTTACAAGATGTTAGCATTGGAGGAAAGTGGGCAGAGGGTATATGGGGTCTCTCTGTATTATTTATTATAATGACATGTGAATGTACAATTATTATAAAAAATCAAGAAAAAGAGGCAGCGGGAAGCCAGAAAACACTAGGGATTTAGGACTTTATTTTAAGAGCTATGAGGAACTATTGAGGGATTTTAAGCAGGAGTGACACATGTCTTCGTTTAGCACCTATTTTCTGTCCAATGGTAGGATAATGTTATCCTGGTTTAAGTTACAACTGTGACATTTTAATTTAAAATAAAATTTAAAAGATCTGTCTTTTTATTTTTAAACCTGATGTGGTTTCCCAGACTTTCCAGGAAGGCAATTTTTGGCCCAATATATGAGCTCTGGTTCTTCTTGCAGCAGAAATAATAAGGATTTGTTCTTTCATTCCTACCACATGCATTTATTAAGCATGTGCTATGGGTCAGGCACCGTGCCAGGCAGTAGATTCAGCCATGAATAAGACGGCCCTGCCTTTGAGAAACTGCATTGTCAAACCCTGGGGAAAAAGAACAATGGTTCCAATAAGAAAAGGATCTATTTGGGTATCATGTAACCTGAAGACTGGGGACAAAGTTCCAGAGTTGGTGCAGTGGCCTCGCAATGTGACCAATGTCCCAGGCTCCTACTCTCTTTTTCCTCCACTATTCTTAGCACATCCTCAAGTTTACCCCATAGTTGCAAGGTGGACATTGCAGCTCACGTCACGTCACGTAAGGAGGAAGAAGGAAGAGCAGCAGGGGACCTGCACTGAATTGCTGAATTGGCAAGCTCCCGGAGTCCCTTTAGGGAACTCTCCTGGGAGCTGCACCCATCAGCTTCCGTTTGCATGTCATGGACCACTCCTAGCTGCAAGGGAGCTGGGAAATTGGGATTGTCTTGTTGGGACTAGGAGACAATGGATAATGATTGGTACCCAGACGTCTCAAACACAAGGCTCTTGTAATCTAGGTGTGGAGGCAAGCATGTAACTAGTTAGTGACCATATCGCATGGTAGCTGCCTGTGTGTGTAATGAAGTATGACATAAAGGCAGCAGAGCCACACATCCAGCCTGATGCACCAGGGAAGGCTTCAGAGAGGAACAGACCTTTGGAAGAAATTACTCAATTCAGGGAACTGCACTGCATGTACCAAGCTGTAAAAGGGCCTGTCACGTTTAAAACAGAGTAAAGTCTAATGGTGTTGGAGCATAAGGTATTTGCAGGAGTGTTAGAAGAGGCTAGAAAAGTAGGCTGAGACCAGAACAGGAGGAGCCTTGAATGCCGTTCTATGTTTGGACGTGGTCCTATAAAGCAGTGGTTCTCAGACTTTCTCGCGTCAGGATGATCTGTGGCTCTTGTTAAAAGACAGCTTGTGTCCCCCACCCCCTCAGAGTCTCTGATTAAGGATGTCTGATATGGGGCCTGAGAATTTGCATGTGCCTTTCTAACAAGTCCCTGAGGATCAGGGGACCCCATTTAGAGAACCACAGGTATAAGGAGTAGGACATAGGAGTTTTCAGGTAGGGGAATAATGTGATCAGTTTTTATTTCTTATTTTTTAAAGAAGAATCATCAATGGAATCAACCTGGGGACTGAGAGATTTTCTGCAGAGTGTAAATCCAGCAGCTGCCTCTGAGCACAGCCCTGCCCGGTCTGCAGCTGCCCCGGGAGGCAGCACACACTGCTCAGCGCAGATCACGTAAAGAGCAAAGGGCTAAGTGTTGAGAGGATCTGGGTTCCAGCTTTGTCTCTGTGACCAACTGGTTGTATGAACTGGGACAAAAATATATTAAACAATCTGAATATCAATTAGGACATCAGAAACAATAATTAATACCATTTATTGAATAGCTACACAATCATTTTGTTTCATACAACTATCCTAAAAGATGGGTATTTTTTAAAAATATTTTTTATTTTTCAATTACAGGTGACATTCAATATTATATTAGTTTCAGGTGTACAGCATAGTGGCTAGACATTTATATAATTTATGAAGTAATCCCCCCAATAGGTCTAGTATCCACCTGGCACCGTACATAGTTATTACAATATTATTAACTATATTCCCTAGGCTGTATTTTACAACCCCGTAACTATTTTGTAACTGCCAATTTGTACTTCTTAATCTCTTCACCTTTTTCACCCAGGCCCCTACCCTCTCACCCCCATCTGGCAACCATCAGTTCTCTGTATTTATGAGTCTGTTTTTGTTTTGTTTGTTCATATATTTTGTTTTTTAGATTCCACATGTAAGTGAGATCATATGGTATTTGTCTTTCTCTGTGTGACTGTGACTTATTTCACTTAGCACAAGACCCTCAGGGTTCATCCATGTTGTTGCAAATGGTAAGATTTCATTCTTTTTTATGACCAAGTAACATTCCATTGTATATACTCGTATGTACCACCAATTGTCTATTGATGAACCCTTAGGTTGCTTCTATATTTTGACTATTGCTGCAATGAACATAGGGGTGCATATACTTTTGTGAATTAGTGTTTTGGATTTCTTAGGATAAATGCCCAGAAGGGGAATTGCTGCATCATAATGTAGTTTTATTTTTAATTTTTTGAGGGACCTCCATACTGTTTTCCATAGTGGCTGTACCAATTTGCAAGCCCACCAGCAGTGCACGAAGGCCCCTTTTCTCCACATCCTTGCCAATACACTTCTTGTTTGAAAAAATATGGAACACTTCACAAATTTGTGTGTCATCCTTGCGCCGGGGCCATGCTAATCTTCTCTGTATCATTCCAATTTTAGTATATGTACTGCTGAAGTGAGCACAAAGAAGGGTATTATTGTTCCCGTTTACAGAACAATAATTGTTAAGTCGCAGAGAGATCAAATAACTTGCTCAAGATTCCAAGATTATTCAAGGGTGAGGTTAGGATTCAAAACCAGGATTATTTTTAACTGTAAAGCTTACACCCCTAAGTACTTTGTCATGATTTCTGAAACTGGAGTTTCACAAATGTATTTTTAGGAATTTATGAGTTTTCCGTGAGAATTTTCAAAATTCAGTATTATTGATGTTAATCTTTTAAAAAAATCATTGAGGGAGGCCGGATGGCTCAGTTGGTTAGAGTGCAAGCTCTGAACAACAGGGATGCTGGTTCGATTCCCACATGGGCCAGTGAGCTGCGCCCTCCACAACTAGATTGAAGGACAACAACTTGGAGCTGATGGGCCCTGGAGAAACACACTGTTCCCCAATATTCCCCAGTTAAAAATAAAATCATTGAAACAAATATTTGGTATTCTGGATGACGCTTCTAGCTTCTTTCAGGCCCTGTATTTGCATTTGTACCTATTTACAATGACATTGGAGCTAAGTAAAAAATTTTAATTGTCCCAGCCCAATAACAAAAGAACATCAGTAGT
Organism: Rhinolophus sinicus; assembly: GCF_036562045.2. Classification (NCBI taxonomy): domain Eukaryota; kingdom Metazoa; phylum Chordata; class Mammalia; order Chiroptera; family Rhinolophidae; genus Rhinolophus; species Rhinolophus sinicus. Next base: position 41,784,011 of record NC_133759.1, read on the forward strand.
TTTCATTTGTGAATGATGTGCCCATGCAAAGTAAAGAGAAAATGACCTCAAGACAAGCTGTATGAATGGAATGTCCACTATGGTTTGAATGGAAAAAAGAGGTAGAAAAGTTCTGTCATTAAGTGGCCCATTGTAGTTAAAAAACAAACATATGAACCCATATTAGTCAGTCAGTTCCATCTTCACATTACTAATAGCTATGTCGTTTCACGAAACCACACATCATCTGCCATAGTAAGTTAATGCTGTTAATTTCAACATTACTGATTTTGTGGCATTACTTGCAAATGTGTTTGTGTTTTATAGTTGCTTAAAAGCTACAAGCCTCTAAGGAGTTTATAGTTAGTTTTATGGTATACTTATTTATGTCATATGAGAACAAAAATAATCTAAGTCAACTCTGGGAGTCTAGGGGAATTTTTGTTCATGAATGGGAGTCTGCAAATTACTTAAGATTAACATAAGGTTCTGAGTTATAGTCAGCAGACGTGTTCCCTGGTTAATATAAGCATAAGCATAAATGGCGTTTATTGGATGGATATTGGGTAGCTGAAGAACAGAGGGGAAGGGTAGAGAACCCGACTTAGGAAGTGGTCAGGAGCTAGAGAGGGTGGCCAAGGGCTGCCTCCAGAGCTGCCTGGGGGGGGGGGGGGGGGGGAGAAGCTCTGACTCTCACAGCACTGGATTCAGCACTTCGGTCCAGGTACTGCCATTCCAGGATTCTTGCTGCTGCCACCACCAAGCTTTCAAATCATTCTCTGAAGAAGATTGAGGATAGGAACATCCAGTGGTTGAGCCTCGGTGGTTTGCCTACCTCCCGGCTGCTCGGGAGGGGCCACGTGGCTTCTCTTGGTTCCTGTAGATTTAGTCCATGGAGAATTTCCCCCAAATAGGAAGGATCTCTAGATGCTGGGGAGCCAACCCCCCGGCAATGTCCACTATGCACATTCCCCTATAAAACAGAGAAAACGGGACCAATTCCAGAGATGTCAGCATTGGATAAGACAACCTCATGAGCATCAACCATAAAGCCCTGTTGACATGTTTATGGTTATTGATGAGCAGCGTTTAATGAGGTCCCACTGTGATCAAGATCAGGGATAAAAGCCCCAGCTTCCGCTGCTATTATTTTTGTTTCATGGTCCTCACTACAGTGGGCACATCAGGAGAAAACCATGCAAGGCAATTTAATAGAGAAACCGTGTCTTCTTGAAAAAAAAAATATTTTTTTCATTTAAACCAGATTCTTCTGATGTTTATGAAAACAAGCTAATAAAAGGCCTCTGGCTCTGTTTTTGGAGTTGAAATTCAGAAAACAGTTTTTATCGTAGCAGTATTTTTATGTTCCCGTCCTCCTGGGCTAATCACACAACTGGTTTTGCTCCAAGCATGAAAGATGGGAAGCGTTTGTCCAGGTCTCTGATGGCGCTTGCTAAAAATGCTTCCTTGTCGTGCTTCACATGTGGCTGTAATTAACTGTGAAGAAAACCTACTGCAGGAGGAAAAATTGTGCATTCTGTGCTCCATATTATGACACTGTTACCCTTTCTTATTTTGGTTGCAGGTCCTCCACTTTGAAGGTGTTTCACTTTGGGAACTGCGTGGGAAGTTCTTGATTGTCCATTGCTTTCTCTGCAAAGATTTCTGTACCGAGAAATAGGTTTGTTTTTCTTCCTCCTTCTCCAGTTACATGAAGGAGCTGGGGGTAAAAAACCTGTTTGGGCTACTGCATGATCTGCCCACCTCCCACCTCTCTGACCATCCCCTACCACTCTTCCCTGTTCCCACTCCATTCCAGCCACACTGGTCTCCTGGCTGGTTTTGGAACGTGCCAGGTTCTCTTCTGCCTGTGAGCCTTTGCACTTGCCAGGCACAGTCTTCCCCCACATAGACACACGATTTACTCCCTCCACTTCCTTCCAGTTTCTGCTCTAATAGTCCTTATAGACGTCTTTCTGCTTCTAGTAATTCCAGCCCCCAACTTCATTCACTCTGCCCTGTTGTTCTCCAGGGAACCTGACACACTGCATATACTTCTTTGTTTGTTTATTATCTATCTTCTCCTACTAGAATGCAATCTTCGTGAGGCAGAGACTGTGTCTTCTTCCCTGCTAATCATACTTACCCAGCACATAGTAGACACTCAATAAACTAGGTGTCGAATGAGTGAATGCATGTAGTAGTAATAGCTATCATTTCATGAATAATAGAATTACAAACATTATCTCTAATAAAAGAGTGAAGTTATGCTTGATGCAGTTAATGCACTGAAGTTCAAGGCAATGAGGGGCTCACTATATAAGGAGGTGTTAGGATCAGAATCCACTGGGTAAAGGGAAAACGCCACATTTAAGTCTTCAGTCCTGACCCCTCCTCTGTAGTCCTAGCTCATATACCCAACTGCCTTTTCAATATTTCCTGTTGGATGTCTCATAGGCAACTTGTACTATATATATCCAAAAATGGAACTCTTGACTCCCCCTGCTCCCAGTATAAATCTACTCCTCCCCCAACTTCCCATTTCAGTTAATGACAACCGTCTGCTTTTGCTCAGGCCAAAAGTCAAGGAGTCATCCTCAGTGTCTCACTTTCCTTCAGCCCATACGTGTAATCCACCAGAAAATCTGCCAATTCTATCAGCTGACCTCAAAGATCTGTCTCCCTTTCTATGGAAACTGTGTAGAACTGTTGATGGGAAGATGGGAAGTGGCTGCCCACTCAGGGGCTACATTTCCTAGCTCCCCATCACCCAGGTGAAGCCATGTGACTAGTTCTCATCAACGGGCTATAAGTGGACGTGCCACACTCAGGACCAAGTGCCTAAGAAGCATGTATGCCTTCTCCACGCTCTCCTCCATCTATTTGCTAGAAAAAGAGGATCCTGCAAAGGATTCTGGGGCCCCAGGGGTTGGCAGAGTCACAAAATGAAGGATTCTGGGTCCCTGAGTTACCACTTGAAGGAGAGACACTTGCTCTTCTAGTATCCCTCTTTGGACTTTATATGAAAACCACCAAGTTTTGGGGGTTATCTGTTATAGTATCTGGCATTACCTTAACAAGTACATCTATCTCCAAACTATATTTCAAATTGTCCACTTGTTTTCATTAAACTCTTATTCTATTTTGAACCACTATCCTCTCTTATCTGAAAGATTGTAGAAGTCTCAATTTATCTCTTCGCTTTGATTTCCCTGCCTACTATTGACAGAATGTCTGTGTCCTCCCTCCACAAATTCATATGTTGAAACCCAGTGTGATTGTATTTGGAGGTGGAGCCGTTGGGAAGTGGTTAGGTCATGAGGGTAGAACCCTTATTAATGGATTAGTGCTCTTATAAGAGGCCCCAGAGAGGTACCGTACCACTTCTACCATGTGAGAATCTAAGAACCAAAAAGCCAGTCTGCACCAGACACCAAGTATGCTGAGTGCCTTGGTCTTGGACTTCCCAGCCTGTAGAACCATGAGAAATAAATGTTTGTTGTTTAAACCACCCAGTCTATGGTATTTTTGTTATAGCAACCCCAAAAGGATTCAAACACCTTCCATAGTCTATTCTCTACATGAGCATCAGAAAAATCTCTTAGGAATGTAAATCATGTCACTCCTTTCCCTAAATTCCCTCAAATGGCTTCATGTTGCGTGTAGATTAAAGTCTGAATTCCTTACAATAGCCTGTCTACTTCCCCATCTTTATCTCAAACCTCTTTCCCCCTCACATACCAACCTGCCTGACTTTCACTCAGTTCTTCAAACATGGCAGATGTGCTCCTGTCTCTGTCATAGGGCTTCTTCACAGCCTGTTTGATCTGGTGCTATTGGCCTTGACATTCACAATGAGCACAGTGTATTGTTGTCTTCCATCTTTTTCATGGCTGACTCCATAGTTAGGGGTATGTGATGATGGTGTAGTGGTCAAGCTTGTTTCTCCTGGGCGCGCTCTTCCGAGAATACTTGGGCTGCCTTCGGAGCCTCAGTCTCTTAGGCCTTTGGAAGGTGGGTGATATGCGGATCTTCTGTTTTGTGTGTGGCTGTGGATGCCTTTCTTTGTCTTCAAAGCCTTTGCTTTGGCTTCGGCTCTGGCAGGGGCAGGGGCTTTCTTCTTTGCTTTCGGTGCCACCTTTGTGAAAAACCACACACCCCCTTTTTTAAATATGCGAATATGACAAGCGAATATGAATTCATCAGTCTAAGCAAGTTTGACTTGGATTTTAAAGCTGTCTTAAGTAATCAGCTGTAAACTCAATTGGATGAATGATGAAGTGGAAAAAACAGTGATTAATGTTAATATTTTTTTAAAGTACTTAAAAAATTTTAAGACCCTGAAATTTTAAAAATTTCAGTTAGAGCTTTTTCTTTGTTTTTCTTTCAGTTTTATTGAGCTATAATTGACAGGCAGCGCTGTATAAACTTAAGGTATACAGCACAATGATTGGACTTACATATATTGTGAAATGATTACCACAATAAGTTTCATTAACATCCATCATCTCATATAGATACAAAAAGAAAAAGAAAAAAAATTTTTTTCCTTGTGATGAGAACTCTTAGCATTTCATCTCATAACAACTTACAACTATACTACAACAGTGTTAACTATAATCATTACGTGATATATTACATCTCTAGTACTCATTTATTTTATAACTGGAAGTTTGTACCTTTTGGCCATCTTCACCCAATTCCCCCTCCTCTCACCATTCCCTTCTCTGGTAACCACAAATCTGATCTCTTTTTCTAAGAGTTTGGCTTCTTTTTTCTTTTTTAGATTCTGCATATAAGTGAGATCATACACTATTTGTCTTTCTGTGTCTACATATGTCTTATAAACACATTTCTAAGAAGGAATCATCCCCATTGTATAGGTGACAAAACTGAAGTTTGATCCGTGTACAATGTTGTACCCAGTGTAATAAAGCCAGAAAATGGTAGAACCAAGGTTTGAACTCTGGTCTGTCTGATGCCGAAGTCTTAGCAAGTCTCATCTGCCACAGGCTTCTCCATCCTTTGACAATGTCCAAAATGATGTTGGAACCCCAGTAAATTCCAATTCCACATGCCAGTCCATAGGGATAGGAAACCAGGAGGAGCTATTTCCCTTCAGAATTGAAGTGTAGGCCTATGAGAGTAGATTCAGTGATTTATTTAGAGATTGTCAAAGGGGTCGTTCCCGGGTAAACTTAGTGGTATTTTTAAGATTGTTGAATGAGTAGTTAGGCCAGCAGATTTAAATCCTGGTCTTGCACTACTCAAGTAGTTGCACTTGAGTATGCAAGTATGTACTACCCCCTCTAAGTCTCCGCTTTCTCATCTGTAGAATGGAGTCTTCCTCACAGGATAGCACTGCTTTAAATGAGAATGCTCAGCACAGTGTTTGCCTGTAGTTGGCATCCAGTAATGTTGATCTCCTTCCTTCCTTGTTTACTTTCTTCCTGCCTATATATAGCACATGCTCGTAAGAGCTGAATGCAAAAGAAGAAATTGGAGCCAAGAGAGGCATGGCAACTTCGGTTTGAAGAATTTCTCTCTGAGGTAGTGGTGTCCTTTGAGTTGAATCCACATTCAGAAGCGAAACACGCACTCATTTTGCTAAGTTCCCCAACTCAAACCAGTCTGAGAGGTAGCAAGTTAACTGTGGCTGAACACTAGCTAGCCTTGAATCCAGCATCTGCAACATTCTTTTCTGTGGAAAATTGCTCTTATTATCTCCAGCCCCCAGCACACTGAAATTTGTCTCTAAGAAAGACAGCAAAAATATATTGCCAAGCTGAATTGTTCTTATAGTATTTGAAGGAAAATTCCTTGTGTGAGGACAAATCCAATCGTTGGATCAGTGTTAGATATCACTCAGAGATCCGAGGTCTGAGTCATTGTTCTGGCCATAAATCTGGTCTTGCTTAAGGGGTTTCATTCAGAACCATGCTGTGAAAAGAGCTGATGTTCAGAAAAATGCTCACCACTGACTTTTTGACAGGTTTCTAATGGTACCTCTTTGAACCTTGGAACATCGCCCTCAAGCACAGTTCATCGAATTCCACAAGCAGCTGGAGGCTTAGGTTACTACCACTCACAATGGCCCCGTCACTGGACTCTATCCAGTTGGGTGAAGGGGAAAATCCCTGTTGGGTCACAGTGGAGGTGAGGCTCATTTCTGGGCTCTGAGATGGTTGCAAGGAAAGGAAGGGAATTGACTGAGTGCCTTGCACTGTTAGATGCTTTCGTACACATCTGCCTAGAAATTTTGCTAATGTTTTAACCATTCATAGTTCTATTATTTACCACGTTCCGATCCGGTGACCATATCTCTGAAATCTGAGCAGCAGAGGACTTGGCAAGCCAGTTCTGGATTTGAATTCTGACCACCCGCACAAGAATGATAGTTCAATAAGGGCAGTGTTTGTTCACTGCTATATCCCCAGTGCCTACGAGTAGAACAGGGCCTTGCACAGAGTAGGACCTCAATACTTATTTGTTAAGTTGAATTACTAACAGAGCTTCTTACTTAGCCTCTTTAAATCTTCTATTTCCTCAATGGTAGAAGTAGGAAAAATAAAACCTACATCACAGGATTTTTAAATTATACCTTATATTTTGAGAGACTTGTAGATTCACGTGCAATTTTAAGAACTAATACAGAGAGATCCCTTGTATCCTTTTCCCCAGTGGTAACATCTTGCAAAACTAAGTACAATAGCACAACCAGGATATTGACATTTATCAATTCATTAATCTTATAGGAATTCCCTTCTATGATTTTTATGTGGATCAAATGCAATTATATAGGCATAATGCTTAGCACAATACATGCATATTGTAAACATGTAGTAATGGTAGCTAATGTCCTTTCAGGAAGCAACATGGTACACACTATGCTTTTCAAAGTGTAATGTGAGTATGAATCATCTGGGGAGTTTGCTGAAATGCAGATTCTGATGTGGTAGGTCTGGGTGGGGTAGGGGGTCCCGAGAGTCTGTATTACTAGCAAGCTCCCAGGGGACGGCTGATGTGAAGTGACAGGCTAAGCATATGGCTCCAGAATCAGATGGCCAGGGTTTAATTCTAATTGCACCCTTATTGCCTTTAAAACTTTGGACAAGTTATTTAATGTCGCTATGCTTCAGTTTCTTCATTTGCTTAATGGGAAATTTACAGCCCCTATCTCATAGGGCTCTTGTAATGCTTAAATTCAATTATTGTCTTAAAGCACTTAGAACAGTGCTGGGACCGTAGTAAGTATTAAATGTTAGGTATCATTATGATTTTAGAGCATTTCTTTTTTTCTTTATTTTTTAATTTTTCAATTGTAGTTGACATTTATATTATTTTATATTAGTTTCAGGTGTACAGAGTAGTGGTTAGACATTTATATAATTCATGAAGTGATCCCCCCTGATAAGTCTAGTACCCATCTGGATTTTAGATCATTTCTTTTTCTGTGTTCTCTCGTTGAAATAAGACCATTTGAGTTTTTCCACTGGTTACGTTGGGCCCCAGAAAAGTAGAAATTCACCTATTCTCACTCTATGAGAAAAGATAGAAGTTATTGCTAGAAGGGAGTTGTAGAGCTCTTCTAGATTAAAAAAAAAAAGAGGCAAATAACTGGTTTATCAGTTCCTATTCCTCTCCCATAGCAGACATTACTAATCGATCTTGACACTTTTTTTTTTTAACTGAACCTCACCTATGGCTTTAGAGTCCTTCCCCTCCCTGCTTCTTCTGCCTCCCACCAACTCTGGTTCAAGCCATTGTTTCTCAGTCTAGTTGTGTAGGACACAGCTCCCTGGCCCATGTTGGTATTATGAGCCTTGTGCTCCACCTGGCTGAGGCAGTCGGTCGCCAGTCGGTAGTCGGTTTACTGCTCACAGCAGCTCCTGGAAGCTCTCCCTGGCTGCCAGCCGCTCATGGAAGCACACCGTAGCCCATGGCAGCACACAGCAGCAGCCCACGCCGACCTTTGACTGCTCACGACAGCCCAGCTCCAGGGAGAGCCGTTGTTCACGATCTTAGCTGTAGAGGGCGCAGCCCACTGGCCCACGTGGGAATAGAACCAGCGACCTCTGCATTAGGAGCACGGTGCTCCAACCACCTGAGCCATCGGGCCAGCCCTAGAGTCCTTCTTAAGAGAGGCTCCAAGCGGAGTTGGTGCTCAAGATGAAACCTGTTTGCTAAACCTGATCTGGTCTAAGCTCCTCACAGACGTGGAGACTTAGACCCAGAAGTGTAAAATGACTTCCCTGGGTTCATGCTGTCTCCTGGAGACTTAGTCTGAACTACATCTTCTGCCTTCTTTGTGGAACAAGTGGAGGGAAGAAAAGAAAGGAAGACCAAGAGATTCCTGTGAGCACATCATAAGCAAAGGGGGACATGGAGTAGAAAAAGACGTTCTTCGTAGACAGGTTAGTGCATTGAGAACAGTAAGAGTCTATGCACACTACCAGCATTTCAGATTGGCAGCCATTGGTGTGTCCCTTATTCACCCCTTGGAAGTAGGACATGGAAAGACAAATTGAAAAATAAACTACTTATTGGAAATTTGGTGTGGAATTTTTTTTTTAACAATACTAATTGGGGATCCTTAAAAAATCATAAGGAGCAATTGGAAAGGCAAACATCTTATTCTTACCTAATTGAATTCCTTAGAGCCTTGCAATGTGTTGCACTAGTCACGTCAGTCTTGGTTCCGTCCTACCTCCCCCACCCCCAACTAGCAGCTATGTTATATACCCTGTAATTCTACCTCTCGCCATTTCTTTCCATTTCTCATCACTGGACCATGCCTGACTTCACGGAGCGTCATGGACACACGACTTCAAGGTAGATCAGATTGCAGCATTTCTATGGATTAGTCAAAAGAGAAGAATCAGATTCTCTCTTCGAGCAATTTGAACTATGAAGGCATGAAAGGAGTCAGTTACCAGTGGGAGCAAAAGCAAAGGGGAGTAATAAGCGAGCCAAAGTGAGGAAGAAGCTCCTTGGCGGAGAGATGAGAAAGAATTAAATGGGGAGGACGCACAGAGAAACAGAGAAGGAGACGTGCCAATGACAGTGTGGCCCATGCAGGAGGTAGAATCATGGTCCATAGAGCATCCTCCTGTGCTTTGCACTTTCTTTTCCTTTTAACTTTTTAATGTTTTGATATGAAAAATTTGAAACAATGTGCAAGTGTAGACAGAACAGTATAACAATCCTCCTTGCTCCCGTCACTTGACTTCAACCATGATCAACTCAGGGCCGACTTTGTTTCTCCTTCTGGATTACTTTTGTTTTTTATTTTATTTTATTTTTTAAAAGACTTTATTGGGGAAGGGGAACAGGACTTTATTGGGGAACAGTGTGTACTTCCAGGACTTTTTTCCAAGTCAAGTTGTTGTCCTTTCAATCTTAGTTGTGGAGGGTGCCGTTCAGCTTCAAGTTGTCCTTTCAGTCTTAGTTGTGGAGGGCGCAGCTCAGCTCCAGGTCCAGTTGCCATTGCTAGTTGCAGGGGGCGCAGCCCACCATCCCTTGAGGGAGTCAAGGAATTGAACTGACAACCTTGTGGTTGAGAGCCCACTGGCCCATGTGGGAATCGAACCGCAGCCTTCGGAGTTAGGAGCGTGGAGCTCTAACCGCCTGAGCCACCAGGCTGGCCTACTTTTATTTAAAAAAAAAAATAAACTTTGGGGGTGGCCGGATGGCTCAGTTGGTTAGAGTGTGAGCTCTGAGCAACAGGGTTGCCGGTTCGATTCCCACATGGGCCACTGAGCTGCATCCTCCGCAACTAAGATTGAAAGGACAACAACTTGACTTGCAGCTGATGGGTCCTGGGAAAAACACACTGTTCCCCAGTAAAGTCCTGTTCCCCTTCCCCAATTAAAAAAACAAAACAAAAACAAAAATACTTTTGGTATATCTACAAAATCTTGGTTTGAAATGCATACTCATCACTGGTCCATGTACAGCTTGCTTTTTTAATTAACTACTTAAGAAATTTTTTCTTGTTGTTTTTGCTTTTAGAAATTTGCCCATTTTCCCCTTTAGCTTCTTATATTTTTTTACTGTGGTAAAATATAATAGCAAAATTTACTATTTTAACCATTTTTAAATGTGTAGTTCAGTGGCACTCACATTGTTGTGCAAATATCACTTAAGTAGGTATTTTTAATAGTGAATCCTGGAACCCATCACTCAAAAACTAAGACCTTGACAATAACCTACATCTAACCAAGTGGTTCTGTCCCATCCATCCCATGTAGTCCCCTTATCTAGGTACCCCTTATTCTGAATCCTTGCATCATCATTCCCTTCCTTTTTATATAGCTTTATGGCAGGTATATGTACTCCTGCAATCATTTCTCAGTTTATTTTTAACATTACCAATAGGACATTATGCTGTATGTAACCTTTTGGAACTTACTTTTTTCACTTACTATTGTCAAGATTCATCCCTATTGTTGCAGGTCACCACTGTACGTTGTTTGTTTAGGCTGCTAATATTTCATTGTGTGAATATTCTATGTGTCAGACACATTCCTGCTCCAGTCCACATCTTGACGGCATACCCCCTTTTTCTTATGTTAATTTGAGTCTCTCTCTTCTGCACAACTAAAACAGCCAGACAAAACAATCATGCTTACATGTTGCCAGAGCGAAGTCACAGTAATGCTGAGGTAAGGGAAGCAGTGAGCTGAATCCTTGGAAAGGTCGAAGACTGGTCACATCCATGAGAAAAGGGCTTCTGTCCCCAAGATTTATCTGTAGAGTAAGGTTCACGCTAAGCTGTGATGGAAATTAAAGAGGAAGCTTTAGGACCTCCACACTGACCCCCAAATGTAAATCATTTAGCAGCATACAGATGGCAGAGTTGTCATAAAGATCAAATGAAATAATGATATGTGGGAACACTTTGTAACCCCTAGAGCCTCTTTATAAAAGTGCAGTAGTATTGTTGTTGCTATCATTATTCATTTGCATTACTCGGGCGAATCATGTTCCTATTCCTCCATGATTAAGGTGAGTGCCTACTTATAAGTTGCCCCAGAAGGACTGGATTTAACGCAGGAAGAGAGAAGGCAGGAGATGTGAATATTCATTGAACATTCAGCCCAGTCACTTAGTCCCTGCAACGGCTCTTCAAGGTAAGAATTATTATCTCTGCTTTACAGATGAGAAAACTGGGCTTGATAACATGCCCAAAGTCCTATAACGAATTGGAGGTGGAGTTTGGATTCAAATCCAGGTCTGTCTGAATCCAAAACCCTTTTTCTACCTTGCCTCACTTCCTGAAATCTGCCCAAGCAGTCTGCGCTCTTTCCTCATTCCCTGTACTAACATGGCCAGGTGAAAACCTCCTGTTTATGAGCTATCCCAGTATTTTTACCCAAGTCTGAGACTACTGATGAACCAACATGGAGTCTAACTAAAAATATCTTTGTATTATAGAAGTGTACATTTGAAACCTATGTAATTTAACTAACCAATGTCACCCCAATAAATTTAATTAAAAAAATATCTTCGAGAAGACGGGGAGCCTTCCCAACTTTAATCTGTGAATTTTAATCTAGGAACCAAGAAACCAGGGGCAGTTATGCTTGGGTTGACTTGTCACCTGGGTTGCCCCATCTACAGGGGCCCTGTGTGGATTGGAGGAGAGTGAATTTCACGAGGGGCCACCAGACAGACCCAGGTTCTGGTTCAGACCATGTCTCTACCTGTTTTAGGTAAACCATCAAATCTCGCTGTAAAACGGAGCTAAGAATACCTGTCCTGCTACCCAAGAGGGGCTAAGATCAAATGAGTTAATATGCTGTGACTTGATAAGATTGGATGAGGTAATAGATGGGAAAACAGTTTGAAGACTGCAAAGAATTTCCCCCCAGAATTAATGTAAGCTGATATTTATTTTTATGGTTATCATTCCCTCTCAGCAGAGACCTCTCCCAGGGAAAGCCCTACAGTAGTAGCTCCTCATAATGACCCAGGTTTGAGAACAGCCAGGAGGCGAGCAACATGAAGCCATTTAAAGCAAACCAGAGGAAGTCCAGTCTCTGACTATTTATTTTATGAAGTTAGTGGCTGGATATGTTAAGCAAATGTTTTCTTAATTGTGGCAGTATGAGAAAACAATGGGGCAAGGGCTGCCGGGGAGGGGGGAGTATCAGGCCTCCACCCCACCCCACCCCCCACCACTAAATCTCCAGAGAATGACAGGAAAAAATTAAAGACAGGCCTTTTCTTTTCGTGGTCACATGTCTACGCTGCAGTTGTAATAAGAACCTGCACCAATTAGAAATGTTTCACCTCCTCCCCTCGGCCCCTCCCCGGCACATTTCAGAGCAGACTGGGTTGTGCACTCCAGGAGTTTGCCAAACACAGCAAACACTGGTGTGTGAGCGGTTGGAGGGGACGCTTTCCACTCCGCTCTCAGTCTCTTCCTCCTCTGCTCCCTCCCTTCCACACTGTTTTGATTTCCTAGGACTTCCTCCTCTGGACGAGGGAGGGGGAGGAAAGACGCTTCAGAGCCTGGTGTGTTTGTGTGTGTGTGTATGTCTCGTGGTGGAGTATAAAATCCTGTAATGGGAATAAACCGAGCCGCGCCTGAGTGTCCTGGACTGCAGCGGCCGTTCTGATCTCAGTGGTACCTTTGCACACACCTGCTCAAGCCAGTGCGACCTGTACCCTCAGGTACGTGTGGCTGCCGGCCTGTCTGGCCAACGAGGCTGGGGGTGTGTGTGGGTAACGAGAGGGTGCGGTGGGGTCCCAGGTAGGCGACCCGTGGAGCACGGAGCCCCGGGAGGCGAGAGGCGCCGCGTGCGCCGCTGTCCCGCGGGTGACCAGCTGTGAACGCCGAGCCCTAGGTGACCGAAGGCTTGTACGCTCTTCCAGGGGCTGCTTGCCCGGCAGATCTGTGCGGGAGGTCGGGACGGTGCGGGCCTGAAGCCGAGGGTAGCTGAAGTGTCGCAGGTCTGGCTCGAAGGCGCTGGCACTGGCGGGCTGTGGAGGTTAAGGGGCAGCTAGTCCAGGGGTACAGAGTGTGGCCCGACCGTGGACGTCGGTGTCACGTGTGCTGTGTCCACTGGGTGCGAGAGCCAATTGTGTGCGTATGGGGAACGTGCCTGGTCCCCGAAAGCAGGGACCTGGGAGCGCACGAAAGGTTCGTTTGGGTTTGTGCATGTGCACCCAAGGTGTGGTCCCACTGGCCGGGCCTTGAGGGTGTGATGTGTGGGATACGATGGCTCCACGCGCCCTCTGGGACTGGCGCCTCCTCCCGGGCGCCCAGCGCGCCACCAGGCCCTTTGCGGCTGTTCGCAGCCCGAGCGCGTCCGCACCGGTTGGGTAGGTGCAAGCCGCCGCCGGGCGTGCGGCGGGCGGGGAAGGGGAAACGAGCCTATCGCCGCGCGCTTGGCCCCGCCCCCACCTCCCGCCGGCTCACCTGGGCTCGGCCCCACCTGCTCTGTGGGAGGGGCCTGTTTGGGGGCGTGTTCTGGCGGGCCTGGCGGAGGCCGGCGGAGCCCGGCAGAGCACTGGAGGGAGCAGGCGGCCCCTCATTCCAGGGATTCCTCGGGCTCCCGCGCTCGTGTCCGCGGCGGAGCCGGCCCGGCGCGCGCCGCCCGCGTGTGCGTGTGGGTGTGAGGAGGGGGGAGTCGGTGCAGGAGCGCGGGCGCGAACACGCCTGTGCATCGGCGCGCCCCCGCAGTGCGCTCCGCGCGCTCTGCGGTCCCGCCTCTGCCGCTGCCCCCAGGGGCTCGGCTGGTCCCAGGCCGGCGCGTCCAGAGCCGCCCCGCGGTGAGTGCAAGAGAACCCGGCCGGCGGGCGGCGGGACCCGGGCCAGGCAAGGGCTGGCGTGCCGGGGAACTCAGGTGTGGGCTGATTCGGAGCGGGACCGAGGGCGTCCTCCTGCAGGGAGGAGGCGGCTGGTTCTTGCGGGGCAACTTGAGGCTCTCGGTGGGAACCGAAACGCCTGGGCTCCCGAGGGAGAGGTCCAGCTCCTGTAGGGGTCCCAAGTGAAAGGCGTCCTGGGAGACGGAGGCGGGGGCCCGGAAGGGGCCCGGTGCCCAGCATCCCCTTTGGTCCTGGCTATTGGCAAAGAAGGGCTATGGTGCGGGACTGCGGGAAGGGCTGCGGAGGGGCAGCTGGGACGGGTCTCTTCCCCCTCGGTATACTTCCTGCCCACTCCCCAAAACAAAACGGCACACGCTTCCTGCACCGAGTGCAGGCCTCGCCGAAAAGCAAAGGTCTCTCCTTTTTTGTTTTGCTTCAAGTCTCCTTTGATTCATTACACTGAGACGTTTAAATGTCTTTGGTTAGGATGACAGTACTTGCTAGGGCTATTAACTTAGTTTTATGCGCTTTACTGGCATGTGTTCGTCTGTTTAAGCTAGATGATTAAAAAAATCGGTTTCACTTTGATCATTGGTGCTGTAGGTTTGCTCGTTGTGTTTCCTTCTCTGTGGTTAATAAGAACCAGCAGCCTGGGGGGTGGGGGTGAATGCTGCTCTTCTAGTTTTTATCAGCAGCTGGTTGCCCCCTTAATTTGAAAGGTACTATGGCCGGGTTTGTAGAGTTTGAGTATCTTTTTCCAAACCCAAACCTACCTTGACGAAAAATGAATATTCTCATTTGTTTCCTCTGAACAATCAAAGACACGTTAGGTGTTAATTTTCCTATTCGTAAAGGCCAGTTTTGCATACCATTTTAGCATACCGAACTTTAACTCTTTGCTCTAGTCTCTGAGTCTACAGACTTGTAACGTTCATTGTTTCCTGCTTGCAGCTAATGAAGTCTGCGCATGACTGTGAGGGGAGTAGCGTGGGTAGTTTAAAGGAGAGATTTGGGGTCAACGCCTGAAGGCTGTATTTATCATCTCTAAATCTCAGTGCTCTAATTTTAAATAATGGGTTTGGAAATACTTTCCTAGGAAGTTTGTTGTCTCGTAATCAAGACACAGTTTTATGTGTGTTTTTTTCTGTTCGTTTCCTGTTGCGTCTGGCTGAAAAGTCTTCGCCCCCATGGTAAAATGGTGTAAACCCCTCAATTTGTTGTCTAACTTTGGCAAAATTTTACTCCCACACTGGTTTCCCCTGCCACTATTTTTTCACACTTCTGGGCAGCCTGCCTTTGCTTTCCATTTGGAAGGGAATGCAAACTAATTTTTCTGTTGACCAAAACACAATACAATTAAGAAAATAATTTGCTATAAATAACCACGGACTACATTCCAAACTCTGTGTGTGTTGTAATAAAAACAGCTCTGGCTTATTTCTGGAGACTTGAGTTCAGGTCCTGTCTCTGTCACCTATTAAGTTGGTGACCAGAAAAATTATTTCTACTTAACCTTTGTGCTGTATTTTCCTGTGTAAGGGGATGACAATATCTGTTTCAATATATCACAGAGTTTCAGAAATTACAGGGAATAATGTGTACTTTAAAAAGTATTCTATGTTACGTTATTTATAAGTCTTTGAAGATTTGAGAGAGCTTCATAAACAGTCGATACCACTTTCCCCAACTGATTTAGAACTATACCTTAAGACTCTAACACTTCTTATAGACTTGATTATTACGAAACTAAAACTTTCACTTTCAAAAGTTCTGTAATGGGAAATTCCTTTTAACTCCTTATGGAATCAGCCTAGTTACCAACCTCTGGTGGTTGCCAAAAATCCAAAAGATTTTTACTTTGTGTCTCTTCCAGGTATCTCTAGGATAGTTTTGCCGTAATAAAATAATAAGTAAAATAACCATAATAAAAGTTATTTTGCAACTTTCAATATATTTAATAAAATAAACTTGTAAGCTCAGGAGGCAAAAGTCAAATACATTGGAAAATTCTAATGTAACTAAAATTTTGACACTGTGGTGTCTGTTTTTGGCCTGTGTTAGATAAGCTGTTGCTATGAGAACCTGGCAACAGAGAATTATTTTTTTGTAATAAGTTTTTGCAAGATATGTGAACTGAGGCTCATTTGTGATTTTTAAAAAAATTTATTTTTATTTTTTATTTTTTTAGAGAGCCTATCTAAAGTTGATGAATCTGTATGTGGGAGCTTAATCGAAGAGAGGAGTGAGTGCTGCTAATCAATCTGTAGCCATGTAGGATCTGTTCCACGTTAAAATATCATCAACAACAACTTAGAAATTGAACTGCCAAATCTTGATAGTATAAACTGCCCAGGTAGTAAGGGAAGGAGTGTATGTGGGAGGTGCTGACACCAGAAAAATGCTTTCTACCTGGGATACAGTATAATAGCTATTTTGCAAAGAAGGAAAACTTTGTACTTTGTATCTCCTGCCTCACGTGTAATAAATAGACACAGTTGATCTCATTATTCTCATTATTCATGTATTTCGTATTTTGTAAACTTGTGTACAATTTCTTTGTGATCCCCAAATCAGTATTTGTGCCACTTTTGCAGTCATTCATGCCCATGCAGAGTGGCGAAAAATTTGAGTCTGAAGTGCATGTTCCCAGCTGAGGTCAAACAAGGCAGTCAGTGCTTTGCTTTCTTGTTTAAGGTCTCCTACTGTAAACAAGTGTGCTTTTTCGGTCCATTTAGTGCCATGTTTTTCTCATCTGAGGGCTTTTTGTTGGTGGTTTTGCTATGTAAAATAGCCCCCCAAGCATAATGCTGAAGGGTTGTCAAGTGTTCCTAAGAGCAAGGATGCTGTGATGTGCCTTACGGAAAAACTATGTGCGTTAGATAAACTTTGTTTAGGCAGGAGTTACAGTGCTGTTGGCAGGAGTTTAATGTTAGTGAATCAACAGCAGATATTAAAGAAGGCGTCTTTAAACAGAAACACTCTTGAAACAAGGTTATGTATTGATCAGTTGACAAAAACCTTGCAAACAAAGGCTCGCAGGAACCTAACCCTATCTTTCCTCTAGGAGTAATGGTTCAGTATTCGCTGTTTGCTAAGACTTTACAGAACATCACTACTGTGAATAATGAGAATTGATTGATGTTGATAACTAGAGTACTTCCTAATGATACAAGGTGTCATGGGTTCGAAGACTATCTAGGTTGTTAATAGGCTGAGAGTTGAGATTTTGGAAACTGGAGAGTTAGACCTGGGATATTATGGGAAGTTTCCCAAGTTGGAGCATGATGCAAATTTATGTCTCTCATTCTTGGGGATAATAAGTCCCTGAGAGGATGTGGCATCTCAGTACTTGTGAATGGTTAATTCCAATAGCCAAATAAAATAAATGGCAAGAATAAGCATATTTGGAGTAAACTAAAAACGCCAAAGCTTCTTCTATTTCATATGTGGGTGCTGTTCACGCCTAGGTCTTGAAAAGGAAGAGACAGATGCATAATAGCCTAAATATGAGAACGAAAAGGATAGTTTATTTTTATGTGACAACAGTGTTGAAAAATGTTGGGAATTGGTAGGCTGCTCAAAAAGTCCAGATGTGAATTTCATTTTTCCCACTTGGATGCAGTGGTGTCAGTTTGGGCCCACCATGCAGTTACTTTCCAGGGGACACTTTGGGGAGATGGATGAACTTTCATCAGCCGTAAGAACTTGTACCCCAGCACCAGGCAGCCTCAAATAAAGGTCCTGAAATATGCTGTAACCTGAGTTTGGTTTTTTATAGCTTCAGCCTGCATAGATGGCCCTCAACTTGACCCATGGTCAGCTTTCATACAGTCTGTGCATATGCAGTTTACACTGACACCAATCTGTGTTTTATAATAACTAAGGATTTTAGTTATTTCATGGTTGCACTGTTTGGCAGCTCCTATTGCCAGGACCATCAGACTAAATATCACATCCTTACCCCCTTCTGTCATTTCCCCTGCACCCAACCCTGGGACTGAGGAGGTCAACAGAATCAAGTCTTGGGCTATTTCAGTGTCGGAAAACCTAAAGTGGTTGATTGAGCATTCATTCCAGGATTTCCATCCAGAGTGGTACCCTCTTTCAGCCCAAGCTAACCGGGACCTCAGTCTCTGTTGATGTGATGGGAGGTGGAGATGAGCAGCAGGCACCGCTGGGTGGATGGCAGGCATCTGAGACTACCTGGTTCCTGATACGGAATGTGTGCCACTTCCGAAAAGAAGAGATTGATGGCTGCCCAACCTGTAAACCTGCTTCCCACGGAGGTTTTGGGGGGTGGGGTGGAGCATTTAACCCTTATGGGAAGGGTACATACCTATATCAATTTACCAAGGTGTTTAGGTTTCTAAGACAATGGAAGGGCTGCCCACAGAGCTGGCTCTCATGGGGCTTATGCTTGAAGCTGGCAAGCACCTGAAAGAAGCCTAACTAGGGATTTTACACACGTATTTTTGATTCGCTGGAAATAAGCATAGAACATGTTAGATCTATTGTTCAAATTTTAGACATTTGACCTTCAAGTGAATTTTCAGGAAGGATTATGTGTGCAAGTAAGAAATTGGATGTAAGCGGAAGCTGGCTGGGTCCTCCTGACATTGTACCTGGTGTGGTGCTTCAAATGATGGCAATGTGGGTCAATTATTCATTCCTGGGGCATGCCTAGAGAAGGAAAGCTTTACTAGCAAAGGGTCCATCTGTTTATGGTATATCCTTGGTAGTATGACTATTGCAAGAGTATTTTGAATATGGGCTGGCTTCTATTTAGGAATGTGGCTGCGATATTGTGATTTATAAGAAATATATATTTGGTCATTCAGATGACTAAAATAAATTTTCCATATATATTTGGTCTTCATCCACAATTCCTGACTCACAGCTCCCCAAACCTTTGGAATTTCCTGAGTGGAGAGAGTGATAAAGGTGTCTTTTGTTATGGGAATGAAGTGACTTTTGGAAGCACCTGGGGATGGGGCTGGTTATCAGGAGAACAACTAGTGATTAGCAGGTTGGAACTTTCATTCCCGCCCACACCTCTAGGGAGGGGGAAGGGGCTAGAGGTTGATTCATTCCCAAGGGCCATCAATTTAACCAATCATGCCTGGGTAATGAAGCCTCCATAAAATCCAACAAGAGGATGAGGTTCAGAGAACTTCTGGGTTGGTGAGCACGTGGGGATTCGGGGAGCATGGCCTTCCTGGAGAGGGCATGGAAGCTCTTCCATCTGGCTGTTCCTGAGTTATTACCATTTACAATAAACCAGTGATCTAGTAAGTAACATGTTTCTCTTGAGTTCTGTGAGCTGCTCTAGCAAATTAATTGAACCCAAGGAAGGGGTCTAATAGCCAGTGGGAACTTATAGCCAGTCAGTCAGAAGCACAGGTGACAACCTTAGCTTGTGACCGGTGTCTGAAGTGGAGGGCAGTCTTGTGGGGCTGAATCCTTTACCTTTGGGATCTGATTCTGTCTCCAGGTAGATAGTATCCGAGTTAAGTTGAATTCTTCAACACTGCTGGATAACCTTAACAGTTATCCATTGCAGGTTAACAGGTTTTCTGAGTGTGACTAAGTAGAAGCCATCCTTCCTCTTATTGAGCCTGTTCTTGGAGCCTGAAGTCCTTAGGGCTTATGTTTAATTCTTGTGTGGCTGTGGCCCCAGGAATCTGATGGCCCTGAAGTCTCTGTTGTTTGTCCCACTCTTGCCATCAACTGACTAGGTGTGAGCACCTTACCTGCCTTGGTTTCTATTTATGTGATTCCATACTTGTCTCTGTTCAAGGAAAGTAAACTATGGCATGGTTTTTGTATGCTGGAAGGAGAGGGCTTGCTTCCTTCAGAAGCTATCCTGTTATTGGCCTGAGATAGTCTCCAGGTGCAGCTCACCTTGCCTCGGTTGCTGAGGGCAGGTTTTTTTTTTTTTTGTTTGTTTTTTAACTTTTTTGTTCTTATAACTTACGCTAAATAACTGTGCTTTTCTCCAGAAGGACTTTATGAAAATCAGCTTCAGAAGAGTAAAAATAGCATTGGCTGGTGAGTCAGGAGCCTTGGATTCCAGTATTGGCTTCTTCAAGAAGTCACTTATATCCTTCGCATGTTGGTTTTGCATCTGTGGGAGAATACTAATAATATTTGGTCAACTCGCCGTGAGAATACGATGAGGTGATTTATGTGAATGCGTTTTGGAAAAGTATGTTCTGTAGCTATAAGACGGTCGTAGTGGTAAATGAGAACATGTACTTCTTACTTGAGTTAGCAAGGCACTTTTAGTTACATTATACCATTTAGTCCGCATGCCAAGCGTAGGACCTATGAAGTAGGCAATGTTATTTACTATGATTTTCTTTAAGCGAGGAAACTTGGTCCTGGAGAGGTTAGCTGGCCCCGTACATTTAGTGTTAGGCATTTAGAGTAGAGCCTAGAACAAAACAGGCTTTCAGTGATTCATTGTTGATTAGAGGGAAAGTGTCTCACCTTCGGTTTCTGAAGCTAAACTCCTGGCTCTCCTGATTTAACAGATGGTAAAGTGTGACAAGAAAAAAGCATTGCACAAATGAGAGATATTTTTAGCGGGAAGAACAGAGAGGATGGTCTGAGAATTGGATGTTAACAGGGAGAACGTGCCTTGCAAGAAGTTAGTGGGGCAGCAATTAGGAAACACTGTGGGGAAGACACCTAGGAGTTAACTCACATCTACCTGATGTGCCTGAAACTATGCTTGTGTGTGGCCACCAGCATCTGGGGACACCGGGTCTCAAATTTCATCTCATTTATTCCTCTCATTGATATGGACAGCTAGCCAAATTGCCCAGTGTCATCACTTTCGGTGAAGTTTCTCCAGGGCAGTGAGTTTCCTTTTCCTTTTCTGTACCGTCTCTATGTGGTGTTTAATAGAGAGAAGATACCCAGTGAAAGCTCTAAATTCTCGATGGTTAAAAGGGCCGTACACCCTGTACTGGGGTGTGGTAGTTCATGCTTGTACTCTATTAGTGAGGCCACGTTGGGTTAGCCCAGGAGGTGGTCCTGATGGGAGACTAGAGTGATGGAACAGGGCCAACAGGAATTAGGGATACTGAAGAGTGTGCATCTGGAAAATTGGAGATGCTACAGTCTCCCAGGATAGTGGTATTTTCCTGTTTCTGGCTTTTGGCCAAGTGACAGTGTGGCAGGAACATCAGGAGGTTTGAATGTGTTTCTCCCCAGCCCCGCTGGTTTCCACCTCCTGCTCATACTCTTTCATAACTATACTAGTTAACCACCATTACTAGAAGAGCCAAGGAGTGGAGCAGCCCAGAAGCCGTAGCTTTCACCTTGGAACACTTCCATAACAGATCTTACAACTCCATTCCCTTGCCTGAAAAACAAAAATCTGATCGACCCCGTAACTCTGTTCCCAAGAGAGGTGCTCTAGTCCTCTCATTGATCAAAATGGGACCTTGCTTTGTAGAAGGCTTGTCATTGGCACCGAATGCCCCTAAATTTTAGTAGCTTGAGAATTGATACCTATTCTCTAATTCTCAACTGGAAGCTATTTGGAAGAGCATGTTATTAACGATAAGGGATCCTGAGGAACAGAATGTGGGCTGGCAGAGAAAATACATGACCATTGCGTGAAAAAGAAATAAAACAAAATGTATGTTCTATTCATCATGAGTAATGTTCCTGCAGCCATGAAAGAAGGTGAATGGATAGAGCAGAAATGGGTTGCAATACGGTAGAATGTACTTTTGTCTGTTTCCAGAAGCACATTTCCTCTCACTTTAATGTTGCTATTAAGTCCCAGGTGTTAGCATTTTAAGTGATTAGATTTTTGGTTCCCATGATCTCATATTGTAAAATCTATCTCGGAGATGAGACGACTATTGGGATGTACTTAGATTTATTTTCTAGATGCTGCGTAATGTTTTGCCAAAGGGTAGTAGAGGATTTATGGTTCATAAAGGCTATAAAATGAACCAGACATGGAACTCCCCGGTTTAAAACCATTCAGACCATTCAAGGGCTTTTCAGTGGCTGTGAATAAAATCTCAGCTTTATCATACCCTGCAGGGTATTCATGATCTGGCCCTGGCCCACCTCCCCAGCCGCACCTCCCTCTCTCCCTCTCTCCCCCTCTCCCTCTCCCTCTCCCTCCTCCTCCCCGTGCTCCCTGCACTGCTATCAGGTAGCAGCACTCCTCCGCATTCACATGTCCAGCTTTGGTCTGTCTTGGGTTTTTTCCAAATGCTATTTGTCCCCCCTCCCCTCCCTTCACAAGGCTAATTTCTCACATTCTTTAGGTCTCAGCTTTCCTTCATCTCAGAGAAATCTTCCCCGATTACTCTTATCTAAAGTAGTGTCCAGTGCCCTGTCTTTTTAAAATACTTTTACCGTCAGTTGCAATTTATTTAGTATGTTTTCACAAAAAATTATTTTAATATAAAGCCCAGTCACTTCTCATAACACCCCGAGGGAGATGATGTTAATATCTCCATTTTACAGATGAGGAAACAGACAGAGGTAAAGTCACGTCCCAGAGTCACTCAGACAGGAAGTGGCTGAGTTGATTCAAACTCAGATTGGCATTCAAAGATCATCCTTTTAAGTAGCCATTATGCTAATCTGCCTCTCAGTGTAGTGTGACCTTCAGTCAAATACTGTAACCTTAGTTTTTTTCCCCCCATGTTACTAATATGTTTTACTGGGTGTATTGGGCTGTGATATTGTATAAGATATAAAATTCAGCAGACTTTTTAAAAAAAGTTACTGTTATCGCTCACCTTTATTTGCTTAGGTCTTTTGTGGCTAGATAATGCCTAGTCCCTTGTTTGCATCTCCCACCTGTTTTATTGTGTTATTACCAGACACTGTTGTCCTTACCTCATACCTGCTTCCTACAGAAGTCTCCTAACTGATCTGCCTCCAGTGGCCCCGCACATCACCCCCTCAAGTCAAACCATCCTCCCAGGAACTGCTCAACTAGAATATCATTACTGTCCTATCCCTAGCATGCTCAGGGATTGAAGATGACTGCCTGTAGTCTGCTACGGCTCTTTTCTAAATCCACCCACATCATGCTCGCAAAAGTTAGCTGCTTCTGCTTCTTAACAAGGATTTGCAATTCTAACACGGCTGGTCTCAGCCTTCCCGTCCCAGCTTCTCCTTCCTGCCTCTGTGCCTTTCCTCAGTCTGTGGATCCAACAGGACTGTTGGATAAAACAGGGTCCTTCCAACCAGGAAGTATTTAAACTGTGATCCACAGGTGAGTAAGAGAGGTCAGAGAGGAGAGTGACTGACTGCCCAGGGGAGAGAAACTGGGGAAGGAAACCTTTGGTGTGGCGTTTTGTAACACACACACACACACACACACACACCCACACCCCCCCCCCCCCCAAGACCACTTAGCTGACACTGATCTCTTTTACCACACAATACACATTTTAGTTTTAAATTATATTTAGTCTTATGTTCTCTTTAAAATTTTTTTATTATCCTATTCCACATAATTTAGGTTCACAAACAAGACTGTGACTCTTTAAAAGCAGGGATCTTCTGTTCTCTTCAACCTCTCCCGAGTACTTTGCTGAACTCAGAATAACTGCAATAAAAATTGGTTTGTTTCAATAATAAGGTTGCAGCAGATGGCAGGTGCCTGTAGTTGAACCATAAACACCCAATCTCTTTTATCTGTCTACTTTGAACATAAGTTACTTGGGGGTTTCGATTTCATACTGTCTGAATAAACTTAAATATCTAATCTACGCTGGAATTCTGGGCCTGCATACTTTATATAATTTAAGGCATATGTTAATATTGATCTGTTTGGGTTTAGAATTTTGAAAGCATTGTCCTTGAACTTAACGGGGGAAATTAAGGAATTGTGAGTCTAAATACTGCATTAAGGATGCTTATCCGTATTAATCAAAATAAAAGACTTAAAACCCAAATCTTGCCTGAATAGGAAACTGGCTTGGGTGAAGAGAATGTAAATAGAGTTCTTGGGAGTTCAACAAACCTTTTCCTCTCAGTCTGTTTCAAACCTTGCTTTGTTTTCACCACCTTTGAAAAAGTTCACAAATCCTTACTCACAGGACAAGATCTTTTCAAAGTTATGCAGAAGATTTGGGACTGTGAGTGTCATTTGTTTTTCTCTTATGCCGCTCTGATTTTACTCATCCTCCCTTGTCTCTGAAAAAGAAGAAATTTACTGTTGGGTTTATGACACCACTACCCTTCCAGTCATTCAGTCTTCTTTGACTCTCCTCTCGCCTCTTGAGATTTTTTTCCAAGCTCTGGCAGTTCTCTCTTATCCCCAGTGTTCTCATAACGCCCCTGTTATGTTCTTCATGCTGCATAGCTGTAGCTTTTAAATCCTCCACCCTGCCTTGGGTTTTCCATTCCGGAGAATGGCTCTGCTCCATTCTACATGGCGCCACCGAATAATTTGTGTAGAACACATAGATGACCAAGTTATATTTCTGCTCAGAGATTTCAGCGACTCCCTAATGCATACAAAACCAAGCTCAAATCCTGTCAAAGCCCTCAGTCCTTCCACCGGGGCCCCAGATAATTTCCATCCTTGTCTCTTATTTACTATCCCCATTTTACTCTTCTAGCCCATGGAGACAGCTTGTTCTTGAATGGATTCTGCTGTGTTTTCCTCCTTGCTTGAGTGCTTCTATATTTGTTCTTCAGAGGCTCAGCTCAAGTTCTGTTTTCTCCACAAAGCCCTTCAGGATTCCTCTGTATTTCTATAGGACTTTACTTCTACTGCTGTTTTGACACTGAGCACATTTTACCTGAATCCATTATTTCCCTAAGTGTTCTCTAAGAGATGTTTCAAGTTAAAAGAATGGCCAGTGAAGTTTGAGAGATTTCAAGCACAGAGCTACCATCCCCACTGCGTTTGTCCCCTGTGTCAAGTCCAGCAGCATATCAAACGCACAGGAAGGAAAGTAAGATGGTTAATTTGGTTTATTCCAGTGTTTCCCAAACATATTTGCCACAGAAAAATTTTTTTCTTTTTTTTCTTTTTTGTTTTTAACATGCAGAGCTCCCACTGTTCGGGGAACATGCTCTTTGTACCCTTTCAGAGACTGCTTTTTTTTTTTAAGACTTTATTGGGGAAGGTGAACAGGACTTTATTGGGGAACAGTGTGTACTTCCAGGACTTTTTTCAAGTCAAGTTATTGTCCTTTCAGTCTTAGTTGTGGACGGCGTAGCTCAGCTCCAGGTCCAGTTGCCATTGCTAGTTGCAGGGGCGCTGCCCACCATCCCTTGCGGGAGTCGAGGAATGGAACCAGCAACCTTGTGGTTGAGAGCCCACTGGCACATGTGATAATCGAACTGGCAGCCTTCAGAGTTAGGAGCATGGAGCTCCAACTGCCTGAGTCACCGGGCCGGCCCGAAAAATTTCTTTCTTGTAGGAACATCCAATGCAATACACTTTGGAAAAGTGCTCCCTTATGTTATAATTTTTTTATAGAGATGTCTGCTGTACAGATTGAAAGCCCTTTGAAGGCAACCACTGGGCAGTGTTCACTTTTCTCGCCTTAGCACCTAGTGGGTATTTAATGTGTACTGAATGAAATCACATTGCAACATTAAGAACTGATGTTTCTTTGGAGGCTTGAAGTATGAATATTACAAAGAAAAGCTGGTCTGCTGCATGTTGTAACTGGCACATACAAAGGTGCTCAGCAAATTGAATGCCAGATAAATGCTGAGTGTCTCTAATGGGTGCAGTTATTTTTTTTCTCAGTTGTTGAACTAATAGAGTGTGTCTATTTTCCCAATAATTACGTGTGTGTGTATGTGTGTAAATACAGAAAAGGAAAACTGGGCAAAAGTAGCCTGGTTTTCTAGGTTTTCCACCATCTTTAAATCTTTTGCAGTTTTTGCTTTTACAGGTATGCTGTAATTTAAAACAATTAAAAATAAAAATGCAAGCTTATTTAAAAATATGGTTCTACATAAATTGGTGAGAGGTGGAGGTGATATGAAGTACACTATAAAACGACATTTTAAAAAAGATTCCTATTGGACTTAAAATACCATTTAACTCACTGATGGAATCCATATACAACTTTTTGTGCGTACCGTGCATGCATTAAGCTACACAGTCTGCAGACTCCCTCAGCTAAGGTGGCGAAAGAACAGAATAGTTCAGTCTTAGTAATTTTTGTTAAAACCAATAAACCCACCACCACCACAACAAAAATCTCCGACTGGTAGTAATGCTATATTCATAGAGCAGCCTTTGTTCCGAAAACTGTTTTTTACTGGTGTCTGTACAGGCGTGTTATTACGCACACACACATAAACATTTATAAGCACAAATAACATGGGCATGAATATTCACAATATCCTGTCTTTTCGTTCTGACATGAGTTGCTTCCTGGAATCTGCAAGGGTTAGCTTAGTAGACAGAATGGAATTTAACCCTTTTCTCTATCTGCTCCTGAGCCCAGTCCATTCAGCTTCTTCACAGGATGGGAAGAATTTCATCTTCAGAAGAGTGCTTTGCATTTCTTGGGGGACTCATTCTGATTGTTACCAACCAAAATTCTAAAAGTGTCTTTCAAAAGATATAAATAAGGGTAAAATATATTAGATCAAGATATTAAAGATGATTATCAATGAATAATCAGAAAAAAAAATAAAAGTGTCTTTCAAATGCTGTTTAAATTCTTTTATTTCTCCCTTTTTGTTTTTTTCCTTTTAGGCTCCAACTAAGAATGGAGACGCCACTGGATGTTTTGTCAAGGGCAGCATCTTTGGTGCACGCTGACGATGAAAAACGTAAGTCAGGCATGGGTTTTAATTGCTTTTTACTATGCCCTCTAGTCTCCTGCATTATACTAAAATTAGGTGATGCACGACGTGGTCTTGTGGCTATCAGCTGTGAGTGTTGGTTGGTTTCCTCAGAGACAACAGCCTGGCATCCTCATTTTTATTTGTGAGCGCCCAAACCTGTAAGTCTTTGATTGCTAGGACTTGAACAGTTAACTGCAGTAAGTCCTTTCCTTCCCAGCTTCCTCTCGTGGGGTCTGGAATGAGGATACTTCTTACCTGTCTAGAAGTTTAGAGAAATATGTGTTGGTTGATAGACTAATTGACCACCAGGGAACTAGAGATGGAAAAAAATCATCCACGATCATTCCTGTCATTGGAAGTGTGCAGTACATCTCATAATGGAAAACAGTCGTGAAAATTCCATTTGTATAGCTCAGAGAGAGCAAATATTGGGGGGAAGAACAGTCACTAATGTGGGGGAGGGGCAGAAGGAGAATGAACATCGACACTGGAAGATTATTCCCCAAGTGTTAAAGTGACTTTCCTGCTCACCCTAAGGTATATTTGTTTTTAAATGTTCTGTTCAAAATTAAAATTGCTTGCTGAACAATATTTGCAAGAATGACTTTTATGAATAGCTAGTTACAAACTTTGTTAAACGTTAATATAATTAATTTAGAAATTTTTCTGTAAGACAATATTTTGAATTTCTCTGTTTTATAATGCCCACGTTTAGTTAAGATTAGTAAAAGGAAATACTGTTTATACAAATGAAAACCAGAAGGTTTGACCTCAGGGCGGTTCCAGGTGCCCTGAGTGTAGAGAGTTGGTTTCTTTCTTTCTGCTGCCTTCTTAGGTTCTCTCCTGGAACCAGCTTCAGGATCACTCTGTTCAGGTTGGAGGCCTGTGTAGTTTCCACATCAGTGAGCAACGATTGAATGCTTACGTGTAAGTGACGTATATAGATGGGCAAGGGCTGTCCCTGCCTTCATGGAGTTTATGAACTTACTGTATATAGACTCTTGCAGCTATAAAATGTACAGAGGGGGAGACTGGGTATGCTTGGTGACATCGATGCGGGGCCTCCTTGGAGCCTACAGTTTGGGAGAGCTGTTTTCATAGAAACAGAATGATACCGTCAAGGGAGAGAGGAATTCTTACTTTTCTCCTGTATTGAACACAGCCATTGCAGAGTAAGGATATACGGTTGGCTCTCTGTATCTGCCGGTTTCGCATCCCTGATACAACCAACCATGGATTGAAAATAATTTGGAAAGAAAAGTTACATTGTTGCTGACATGTAATGTGTAGTTAGGCCAATGATGGTTGGGTCTCTACTGAACATGTACAGACTTTTTTCCTTGTCATTCTCTAAACAATGCAGTATAACTATTTACATAGCATTTACATTTTATTAGATATTGTAAGTAATCTAGAGATAATTTAAAGTATATGGGAGGGTGTGCATATGTGATATGTAAATACTATTCCATTTTACACAAGGGACTTGAGCATCCCCAAATTTTGGTGTCCGCAGGGGTCCTGGAAACAATCCCCTGTGAGTACCAAGGGACAACTGTATACATATAATAGGCTACAATGATCACAGAGTAGACTTTATTCTGGAATGTTCTTTGGACTCTGCTATTCCAACTGGTTTAGGAATAAACTGGCGTAATCCTGGAATCCCTCTGTAATGGTTTCAGCTTCTTGGGATCATTTTTTACCTCTAAAGACGAGGAAAAAAGTCCAAAGATATCTAAAATCTTTATTAACATGTAGACAACATTTTCGAGAAACTTTTAAAACTTTTTACTGTGGCTCTCTGTGCACCACTCCTAAGAGCGCAGAGCTCAAAAACCAGCTGTTCAATGTATTTTCTTTTACCGAGTAATGTAAGTATGAAAATTCATGTAATTTGTAGGCAAAGTTGAGCATTAAGTTCAGTCTTTCAAGTAGATTTCTGAAGACCTATTTGGGCTTGTTCAGCCTGACTTCAGCTGTCTCTGCCCTAGATTAAATTCTATTTTTGCTTTTGTTATAAATTGCTCTTAAACTTAACATTCTCCTCAACACTTTAAAACAGTCTTGTGTATGTAATCTGATTTGGGTGTCTTATTCCAAACAGAAAAATGTTCTACTACTTGAGATCAGTTTCCCAACTCATGTAGGTGACCTAAATGATTCTCTTTTCTTTTGCTCATGGAGAACCCAAAACTTAGGCATGTTTGAAGATGTTATTGTTTTAGCATTTTGAAGAGAACAGTACCTATTAGGACTTGAGTATATAATACCCTGATAGCCTTAAGGCTTCATTATGTCTACTAGTGGAAAATAAAAGAAATATCTCAATAGTACACTGTAGAGCCCAAGTCAATAGTGAAATGGTGGTTTTGTAGTAACACAATAGTCTCTTATCTGGATGGCCTAGAAGGAATAAATTTACTTAAAATAATCATTCCACTGCTCATGAGACATTGATTTAATCAGCATCCAGGGTAATCCTGGAAGGTACCTAATGAAAATACAATGTGAGACTGCCAATTTTCCTTGTGCTTGAGGAATCTCTCCTTTCAGTGATCACTTATGCTGGTGCTGGGAAGACCCCAACCTTTTTTCTAACTTTTATTTTTTAGTAGTCAAAATTGAACAAAATTTATACAAAAAGGACAGGACATTTGTATACTAATATTTAAAACAATACCTTTAACATGATACTTCATTTTCTTGTGATGTTTACAAAATGTTTTATTTTTGGTAGAGATTTTGTTCTTGTATCTTCTGATGAAATCCTGTTGTAGCTGCTGACTTCCTCACTTACATTAAAATAATTTTAAGAGAGCACCACAGGAAGAAAATTCTCTTAAAAATGTTGCCTGCGTGTTAATGGTAACGATTACAGACATCTCTGGACTCTTTTCCTCTTCTTGTTTTTGAGGATTTGGGTGGAAGGGATAGTACTTTTGATCTGGTCTAATGAGTATGCATGTGATCAGAAAAAGCTGGATGAGGCTGGTGTGAGTGACGCAGAGGGAACAGGAAGAGAAAGCAGCTTTTGCAGGTGCTGCATCTGCTCCTAGAAATTTGCTAGCTCCTTGTCTGATGAAGACGTTTGAAAACTAATTGATGAAGCATACATTATCATAATCCTTCCAAGTAAAGCATTCCTAGAGTGCAAGCTTTTGTGATTATGGCAACTATGCCCAGATGTATGGAATATTTTTGTGTCCTATCCAGTTAATCATAACATAATGATCAGTTGCACTCATACTGTTTTCTCAGATTGATTTCTTTCCTCCAAGATCATGGTGACTTTCAATCAGCCTCTGCATCAATATAGTAAACCAGTTGCTGTGTGCATAGGTTAGGACGATTTTAGCCAGCACTTTCCTTTGAGCAGGTCAGCTGGGCCTGATTTTTTTTCCTTTTTCCTCTCGTTTCCTCTTTACTCCCTGGTCTTTCCTCTTGGCACCTGATACCATGGCTTTCAAACATTTTTGACCATGGCACAGAGTTGAAAAGCATTTATATTGTGACCTTTGTACTCGTATATTGGCATACCTGATACAAAAGCTTCGGGAAACAAAACTTCCCTTGACTTTGCACAGTGTAGTTTGATTTGCCTGTTTTATTCTTTGCATTCTACTTAATTTAGATAAAAGTTGGATCATGACTCTTAAATTGATTTTAGGATCCTCTAATGAATTGGGACCTGCATTTGAAAAACATGATTTGGTTTATAGCTCCGTCATTGTTGGATAAAGTTATTTCTGGCTCCTCCGTTTACATACTGGGAAAGTTTGACTAACATTTGGGGCACGACAATACAATGAGCTAGGGTATTCAGACATGCTGGAATTGGGTGACTGGACAGGCATGATGTCATCATATTGTTCTCTTTCAAGAGCACTAGAGGACTTGGCACACCAATTGTAAGCAAACATGACTACGCCATTCAAGACAGTTCCTCTCTATTCTGAGCCTGTGTTGTTCCTCATTGTTAGAGTCCGTGCTCAAGAAAACGGTCAGTCCCTTCTGGTGAAACTTACTTAGCTCCCTCTTGTTCCCTAACTGCCCCTGGCTGCCCCACGGCTCCATTGAGACTATGTAGTAGACACTGATTGAGAGGACACTGATCTGATACTTTGTAGCCTTATTTGATGGCTACATTCCATTTGTGGTTTTTAGCCTCTAATCCTAAACACCCGAGAAGGATACCATGTTTTTCCATCAGGACAGTGGCCCACTGTGGCAGCGATTCCCAAAGGGATATTTGTGAGCATTCTGAAAATGCCTTCTCGTGTGATTCTGATATTGGGTCCCTTTTCCTAGATGAGAATCACTGGTCTAATAATATTCCTAGAGGAGTTCTGGATCTGGATCTTTAAGAAATAGGAGCTAGATCCTTCCAGTTAGGGGATGACGTAATTCTTTGGCTATCATATGTCCTTTAACCAGATTCACCAGTTGTTTATATTTTGTCTCATTTCCTTTGTCATTCTCTCTCCCTTTGTGTATACATACATATTTGTGTATATATATATATACACACATACACATACACATACACATACACACACAAGCAGGCCATCATTCAGCATCATTTGTTATAATGTTGATGAGATGCTCTAGGAACTTTTAGTTATATCAATTAGACTATGGTAAAATTGGTTTCATTATGCAATGTTTTGCAGAAAGTCACAGAACCTATTGATGATAAGTGAGGACTTACTAGTACTACCTCCACTAGTAAGTCAGCAAAGAGGTTTTCATTTGGAAAAGGTTTTCCAACCAGTGAAATAGCGTTTCCAAAGCATCAAGTAGTCATAATCAGCCAAACATTTCGCATAGTCAGTAATGCATATTCAAAAACTGCCATGACGCTGCCTCCCACGTATGTGGATGATTCAGGCTCACACTGCCACAAAACAGCTCTTTATATTGCACTTTTGTTTCCAGTTAAGTACCTTGGTTAACTCAAGGAGAGGGTCTGAGCTCCAATGACAGGCTGCTTTGCAAAGTAATGGATCCCTTGTTGCCAAAGTGTTCAAGCAGAGACGAGATGACCACTGTCCAGAGGCATTGTAGAAGGGAATTGGTTGGGTGGGGTCAGATGTGACCTAAGAGTCTGTGAGTCTGTATTAGACCCTAGACCTGTTCAAGGCGAAGATGCTGTTCCATACTGCTTTGGATTCCAAGCATGTACCATTTGGTGTATATGGTCAGCAATTAATAAACACCTTTTGGTAGTAACTAACAGCTGGAGTGAAAAGCTCCTTAGAGAAGGAATTCATTTTTTTAGCACTAGCAAAAATGACTCAGTATAATTAATTATTACTGTTACTACCAATGTGCAAATTCAAAGGAGTACTGTATTCCACTTGATAATTCATAGTTTGCAAAACATTTTATTTGGTGGTTATGACAAGAATCTTTGGGGGCGGCCGGTTAGCTCAGTTGGTTAGAGCATGGTGCTGGTAACACCAAGGTTGCCAGTTCTATCCCCTCATGGGCCACTGTGAGCTGCGCCCTCCTTTAAAAAAAAAAAAAAAAAAAAAAAATCTTTGCAGTAGGCTGAGTGGGAGGTGTCAAAAAAAATTAAGCTTGAAAACGTTTGATGCCTTATTCAAGATTAAAGCTGTGATCATCAGAACAGCAATTAATACATGCGTGTCACCTGTTGCTGGGTAGTGCAGAGTCCTCCTGGGTAGGAAATCACAAGGTCTTGGGGTGTTAGCTTCTCTAACTCCATGTTCCCAAGCCTCCTTTTGATTTTCAAAACAAGGACTGGATTTACTGCCCTTTCTGAAGGTTGGAGTCACAAATAATACGTTCTGTGTTTTCAGTTATTTCCCTTTTGTGAACAGTGGCATTGAAAATATCATCTCCCAGGAATCTATTTTGCTTTAAAAAGCTTAATAAAACATAAAACATAAGGTGGGATAGTATTATGTGCTTATTTAAGGCACTCTATAGGTGTGGTCAGCTGCTTTATTCAAAGTTTGCCTCCCAGGGTAGGCGCCTGACATTTAATGAGAAGGCTGCCCTCCAGAGACAGCTACTACAAATGTCTGTGCTATTTTTGTAGTTTTATATCAGATCAAATTAGCATAATAAATGTTAGAAATGGATCTCCACTGGTGAAAATAATGGCTTGTTAATTAGCATAATGGATGTTGAAAATAGATTCTTCCACCAAGTAGCTCGCTCTTTAGACACTTGAGAATGGTTTATTATGTTTCCCTTAAATGAATATTGCTTGATCTTTAGAAATCCATGCTTTCCTTTAATACACATAAAAAATGCTATGAGGTGTTCTAATGTCATTTGCAGTTCAGTTTAAACTATCAGAGTCAGGAATCCTTGGATGAAGGCAGTTCCTTTTCTTTCATTTGATTCAGATCTTCCTAGATGTCCCCTTTGCCTCCCAGCGTGTTCCTCCCTCATTTCTTGTCCTCTCTCTGCATCTCAAGAATCACTGCCCTAATCAGTATCTTGTCCATATATCCCCGTACAAGCAAACATTCTTTGTTGGATATGTCTTCTAAACTCCTCCTGTGACATTGCTGTCTTCTGCTCCCTCATGGCTGTCAGTGTCCCTTCTGGAAGGTGGTACGTTCATACCTAAACAATGATATCTGTATGGGATCAGATTTCGTGTGGTGTACCTAGGACTACCACCAACTGTAATCTTGTCCAAGAGTTTTTGGGAGTGAAGGGACAGACGGGGGTAGACTGGTGACAAGTGCATGAAGCAACCAAGTCTAAGACTGTAGGGAACAGTGGGAGCCCTAGAGAACAGAAAACCCCTCTACTTCTTTTCAAGAGGTAGCTACCACCCAGCTCTGGCTACTTGTGGCACAGTTGGCTCCTGAGAGCCGATTCTGGGTCTCTTCCCAACTTTGGACATCACGTTGGGAGCTTGAGATCAGTCGTTGTGGGAGTATTTATAACAGGGCAAAAGCTACAGATAGATCAGGGCTTTTGGGTTTTTCCTCCCAACAGAGCCAGTCGGTACCATTTACAGGCATGCCTTGCCTTTATTATGCTTCACAGATGTTGCTTTTTTTACGAATTGAAGGCAAGGCTCTCCCCCCAGCAAAAAGATTATGACTTGCTTCGTTGCGGTGGTCTGGAACCGGATCTGCAATATCTCTGAGGTCTGTCTGTCCCGTGTCACAGGCTCCAGCTGACTGCTTTTACGTGGTAACGTGGGTTTGGATTTGTCAGATATTCTGATTGGTCAAACAAACTGAAACCTGGGTTTTCACATAAAATTTCTAGATTTTAAAAAT
Organism: Rhinolophus sinicus; assembly: GCF_036562045.2. NCBI lineage: Eukaryota > Metazoa > Chordata > Mammalia > Chiroptera > Rhinolophidae > Rhinolophus > Rhinolophus sinicus. The sequence continues at coordinate 41,817,889 of NC_133759.1, forward strand.
TTCATGTGAGCCAAATAATAGTTCCCTTGCCAAATGGGACCTGTAAGTATTATCTATATGTGCTTTTTGGTCTAGTCTTAATACTTCTATTAATACAACATAAAATAACAGCAGATTTTTAAAAAAGCGACCCTACATCAGCTTCTCTTCCTTCCCCCACTGTAGCTGTGAATTACTATAGCAATTCTTTAAGAGCTGAAAAAGGTGATATTTATCATTAAACTATCCCCTAGGATAGGTTATTATCTTAATGTGGCAATTAATTTGGATATGTGTATTTTTCCTTCCCAGTCTTCAGATTGTCTGTTGAAAGACAAAGGTTACATCTTTTCTTTACCTTTTTTCTTTCTTAAAGATTAAAGATTTATGTTACACACTTAGGAAGTACTTATTGACTTGGCATTTGATGTGGATATAATTTGTACAAGCAAACATTTGGGGTTTACATTTTTAGAGAAATTGAATTTAGTTTGAAAAAAATCAAATCCTTAGTGGCTTCAGATTTATTGTAACTGCCTTTTTATTGGATCACACTCTTGATTTCTTGTAAATGAAATGAGTAAATCTTTCCATTGGAAATCTGGGGAAATTACCGTTTCTTTTTCTATAACTGCCTTTCTCGTCAAACTTGACATATATGTGCTTTTTCTCCCTCAGAAAAATAATGCTTATATATCACTTTTTCCCATGGAACTTACCTTGTTTATCTGGACTGTAGTTACTTTTTTAATGAACTTGACAAGGGAGGAATCTGTTTTGTTCACTAGTAAGCAAGGGTTGAGAAGAGTGAATTTTCATGTTCTAACAAAAAGGCTAGTTTAGGGTGCTTTGAATAAAACAATTGAAAAGGATATATTTCATTTAGGAATTCAGGACAAACTGGAGTTTTGGAGTAAAATGGCAGCCCGAACACATGCATTTAGCTCGCCTTTTACCAGAAGTCCTTTAAAATAAAAAAATACAGACTATTAGAAAAATCTGAAACACTACTGGAAAACTAGAAAAGGTGCCTACTCAGTAGACCAAAAGTTAGAAAGAATTCCTGGAAAATGGAAAACAGATGGGATTAGAGTGACAGAAGGAAAACAAAAACAAAAATAAAAAAGTATAACCCAAAACACAGGTGCAAAAGAAAACAATTAAAAGCAGAGCTAAGAGTGACAACTATCAACAGGAAGGGGCCCTAGAGCAAAATTCAGGAAATTGAAGTATTCAATTTATAACAGTCACCCCCTGGCTAAGAACTAAGAACTGTACTATCAAGAAAGTGAACATCCTGTCTTGGGAGCATTCCTCATGGTTTAGGGGTCTGAGGGGCCAGCAAAGTAGAGCTTAATATCACCATGGGCAACCCCAGCAAAAAGGATTCTGGGGGAAGCAATGTAAGCTTTCCAGTTGGCAGTATCTACTAAAGTCCTTCATCGCTAGAGGAAAGACTTTCTGAATTTGGCAGGTTTGTATAGTTTTCTCCCAACCTGCCTTCTTGCTTGCTCCCCACTCATATACCCGAAAGCAAAGCCCATCACTGGACACCTCTTATACTCTTACATGGAACCTGTGTTTGACCCTCCCCAAACAGGGTCCCCTGATATTAGAGAGGGAGCATGCATTGCTTGCCCTTGTTGATTGACTCAGTTTTTTATTCTTAAATATGGATGAATATCCAAGGATCGTTGAGGAAAACAAAGAAGATGAAAGAAAAGACCCAGAGTAAGCAGACTTTGGGGAATATAGAAGCTAAAAGCATAGTAGCTTATAGCTTCAAAGAGATTTGAGATAGTGAATAAAATACTTCAATAATAGTAGCCTGCTATGCGAAAAGATCATTTAAATAATACGATTTACAATATGATTATCAAATTTAAAAGATTAAATAGGTCAGCTTGAGAATCGAATGGATGTGATTAAAGACAAAATGAATGATCTGGAAGATAGGTAACAAAACTTTGTAGATAGTACCAGGAAATTAAGAGGTAATCAACCCCAGGACCTTAATATTCATCTCAGGGAGAAGTTCATGTGGGATTACGGCAAAGAAGTATTAAGAAGATTCATTTATTGGAAGAGCAGGAAATAAGAGAACCAAGTGAACAACTAAAATAATAATAATAAAAACAAACCCAAAGTAGAAAGAAAAAACTGATCTCTGTTTTATCTTTATATAGTAAATCTACCCCCCCACCCTGCTGCCCCAATTCAACAGGGGATCTGTTTCGAGACCCCCAGTGGGCACTTGAAACCAAAGATAGTACCAATCCCTATATATACTGTTTTTCCTATACATACATACCGGTGATAAAATTTAATTTATAAATTAGACAGTATGAGATTAACAGCAACAACTAATAAAATAGGACAATTATAACAATACACTGTAATAAAAGTTATATGAATGGCTTAGGGCGATTATTAAGTAAAATAAGGGTTACTGGAATACAAGCACTGAGATACAGAGACAGTAGCTCTGATAACCAAGATGGCTACCAAGTGACTAACGGGCAGGTAGCATATCTAGTGCGCATTTGCTGGACAAAGGGATGATTTATGTCCTGGGTGGAATGGAGTGAGATTTCATCATGCTACTTAGAATGGTGTGCAATTTAAAACTTAGGAATTGTTTATTTCTGAGTTTTCCATGTAATATTTACTGCTGGTAACTGAAACCATGGAAAGCAAAACCACATATAAGGGGGGATTACTGTAAATGAAAATTAATAACCAACAAACCTAAACAGTAAAACTAAAAACTATTTTTAAAAAACCGACCAATAAATTGGTGAATTAAGGAAAAAAAATAAAATATGCAATTTGCAGGACATTAGAAATGAGGAAAGGGACATTACTATGAGTATAGATGAGAGTAATATACAAATATATACACATATAATAGAAAATTTAAAAAATAGATGAAATGGATGATTTTATTTAACCATGAAGAGGTAGAAAATCTGAATTGATCGCTAATTATAGGAAAAATTGAAAAGATAGTCAAAGATAAGCATCCCAAATGCATTTATAGGTGAGTTTTACCAAATTTTCAAGAAACAAATTTCCTTATAAGACTATCCTAGCATATAGCACTTTCTATTTCCTTCTGTAAAGGTAATGTAACCAAGATGCCAAAATTGGACAAGGAAAGCACAAATTATATGTATGTGTTGTAAATCAGTTTCACTTATAACATAGATATGAAAACCCTAAGTTAAAATATTTAAAACCTCAGTCTGGCAGTGTATTAAAGGAGTAACATATCACATGTTTAAGTAAGCTTTTTGCATCACAAGAATGCAAAGATGGTTCAATAATTGGAACTCTTATAATAAATTCTTTGTTATTTTAATAGATTAAAAGAAGAATCCATACAATATTAATGGATGAAGCTCAAAAGTATTTTATGAAATTCAGTATCTATTCATGAGAAAAACTCTTAGCATGATCGGAATTAAAAGAAACTTTCTAAAATTGATAAAAATTATCTGCTAGAAACTTATGAATATATTTAATGGTGCAATAGTTTAAGTCAGGAGCAAGACAACTCGAATAGCATTGAACCTGAGGTTCTAGCTAGTGAATTTTAAAAAAGATATAAAAACTGAAGAGATAGGTAAAACTAATTTTTCAGATGTTTATAACAGTCTATCCGAAAATCATAACAATAAATGGGGGAAAGAACTACTAGCACTAATCAGAGACTTAAATGAGGTGGCTGATAAGAAGAGCGTTAAGAAACATCATTGTCTTTTTCACTTGCAGTGACCAGTGAGAGGTTATCTCTAAAAAAAATCTCATTCACTTATCAACCATAGATACAAAAATGTTAAATACCTAACAAACATGTAAGAGGTATATGAATAAGTTATACAATTATTTAAGGACATAAAGATCTGAATAAAAGGAAATACAAACCATATTTCCAAGTAGGAAGATTCAGTAAAATAAAAATGTTAGTTACATTTAAATTAATATATAGAGATTCAATGTAATCCTAATCAGAATATCAAGAGTAATTTTTAGTTGATAAGCTGATTCTGAAGTTCAAAGTTGTTGAAAAATAAAGGGTAGGGAAGGGAGGGTCTTACTATATCAGACATTAAAGCACTGTAAATTTTATTACTATAATTAAAATGGGGTAATATTGGTATAGGGATGACCTATAGCAGTATTTCTTAAACATGTTTCAAAAGCACAATTCATAGTAACAAAAGCATTTTACAATTTAACCAAGTTTATATAAGCATACATCTGAAACAAATTTCATGAGATAATACTTTATCAGAACTACTCTGCTATTTTCTATTTTATTCTACTTCATTAAAAGACAATGCCAGCAATGGTGGATATGACCCATTAAACTGATTTTAGAAACCACTAACGAGTGGAAACTTGCAATTTGAAAAAACCCCAAGCTGGAGTAATTGAGACAAAATAAAGTTCAGAAATAAATACACACACACACACACACACACGAATTTAATATAAAGGCAAGAATTTAAATCCATGGCGCAATAACGAATTGTTTAAAAAAAGCTACGATAGTTGGCTAATCATTTGGAACAAAGTTAAGTTAGGAAGGTTTCTCACCTCATACTGCACTCCAAAATAAATTTCAGATTAAAGACTTTGTATTCTATATAGGCCTTCAGAATCGACTGACGAACCTATAATGTTTACAACCCAACATCCCGTCGCCCAAGGAGACCTCAAATACTGCCAAATGCAGTTCAGATCAACCAATGCGTACCGTCCACCCATTTTGAACAATGTGTTAGGTTCTACAAGCTCACAGTCTTCAGGTGTAAGGAGACAGTTATATAAACAGCCATGGCACACAGGAGAGTGTTGATCACCCTGAGACATTTCCAAAGGATTAGGACACTTTTAAGGAGAAAGAGACTGTCTGAGAGAACAAGGAGAGGTTCATGGAGAAGGTAGAATTGGAGAGCAGTGAGGAGTAGGAATGGAGAGTGATGCCGTATTCCCAGCAGTGGACACAGCATCAGCACAGACGTCGAGATAGACGGTGCGTGGTGTTTCTGGGGAATGATTGTCCTGTTGGTGGGAGGAAAATGGACATAAACGTGGGGAGTAGTAGGAGGCTAGTATAGGCAGAGCTGTGAGTGCTGGTGTGAGGGAGCTCTGGTTGAGTCAGTAGGTAACGAAGAGCCACTAATGGATTTTGAGTAGGGGAATGAGGTGAAACCCCTGCCCCCCTCGCCCCTCCAAAAAACAAACCAAACAAAAGCACACAACACAAAAAAACACACTGATTTTGTGGCAATTAAGAGATTAAAAGTATGTATTTAACTTACGAGATCTGACACTATAAAAAATATTAAGCTAGTAGGCGTTGAATACTTTGATTAAGGATACTTGAATATATTTGTTGTTATTAGAAAACCAATCATTCTTTATTTATTTAAACTTTTACTTATTTAAGTGTGGTTTCCCAGGACTCAGCTCCAAGTCAAGTGGTTGTTTCAATCTAGTTGTGGAGGGCACAGCTCACAGTGGCCCATGAGGGAATTGAACCGGCAACCTTGGTGTTAAGAGCACCTCGCTCTAACCAACTGAGCTAACCGGCTACCAGAAAAACCAGTCATCCTTTGAAAGAAACTACCTTTATAGAGGTTTTTGTATTTCAGGAACATTTAGAGAAGCCAAATTAAGATGAATGAACAGTAAAATAAAAAAATAAAAAACACCCAAAAATCGTGAGGGTCTATAGCTCCTGGGCTTTGTGACAAAGAGCCCAACTAAAGAAATTTGATCTAGACCAGTTCTAGTATAATTCTAACCTCCAGTGGAAGCAGTGAGGGGATTTTTACAAGACTTCATCTATTCAAAAAGCATTATGGAGGGCCAGATTTCTACAGAGAACCATGTTAAGCTTTGAACAGAACACATTAAAATGTCTAAAACACAACTCATACTTAATATCTTGCAAGAGATAGACTAATAAGCAATTGTATTAGTTTTCAATTGCTGCTGTAACAATGACCACAAACATAGTGGCTCAAAGCAGCACCCAGTTATTTTATTGTGCATTGGTCTTAATGTGGCTTCTCTAAATGTTTCTGACCTTAGCAATTTTGTTTTGACTATGGCACTTTAGGTTCACTTTTCCCCTTTATGTCCTTCTGTCTGAGCTTTAGAAGAATTTCAAAGATAAATTGCAGAGGGCTCCTTTAGCTTTGCGTGAGTACACCATCTTTTCTTAGTCTTTCTGTATTAAATTTTAAGCTATTATTATTTTTTTTTCTAAAAACAGAGCATTCTGGTCCCTGAAGAGGTAGGTAATGCAGTTTGAGGGCAGGCCCTGCTTGTCTATGTCCACAACACCTTACTTTTTTCTCTGTAAATATAAACCTTATAAGCAAAAGAAAAGCCTTATGAATATTTGTATTATAACTGAGTATGTTCCATCAGGAGGATTTTAAGTAAAGGCAGTAAATTATTTTTGAGACTGGTTACAAATCTAGCTGTTCGGATTGTAGAAGAGTAGATGTTGTTTACCGATTTTTCAAGAGTACAGAGTGAAAATGTAAAGGAATTGATACCTGTCCTTGCAGTGTGTGCGTAAGAACATATTTAGAGAATGTGTCAGACTTTTTCTTCTATGGATTTGATTATTTTTCATAGTATTGAACTTGAATTTCAGTTGAGATTTATGGAAGTCTAATGATTTGATTTTTACATGTCATGTATGTGACACAGATAATTTTATAAATAAGTTAATGTCCTAATGTTAATGGCATGAGGGAGTAGCTTGGTTAAAGCTTATCAACTAGAAGATAATCAGTTGAGGTTGAATGTGTGTACAGTTTAACATGTGTGTTCTATGGGTGAGTAAATTGTTTATATTGTGGAGGGGAGGGAAGGGTTTAAAAAATACTTGGATTTCCATCGAATTTTGATATTATTGGTTAACCTTGGCTATTGTTGAACTTTAAAATGTACACAACCATAGTGTCATGAGTGAGGATTCTCAATCCCCTAAACTTTGTTCGTAAATGTCATAATATTTATGCGCTGTGCTGTTTTCTAGTGAGGTCGGTGAGCTGTTTTACAACAGTGTTGGGAAGTGCCAAAGGCTGGTTTTGGCATTTGATGGGTGTTATCCTACTGGAAGAGTTGACACGTAAAAATTTGATGTAAGGTTTTATAATGGATGCTGCACCACCCAGCTCCTGCTTGCTGCTTGTTGCTTGTCACGTGCAAGCCCGTGGTTCTCAACTGTTAGCCTTCAGCTGAAGGGAGTCTGGCCTTCCAGGCTCACCCCGCTTCCTGGGTGCAGCCTGCTTGCCATGTCTGGTAGATGAAGGAGTACAAAGGTCCAGCTAACGCTCTTTCCCTCTGAAGGGTCATCCCTCCTCAGAGCTCACTGTGGGGTAGGCTGAGGCCCTGTTATGGCTGCTGTGTCATAGCCTAATTTGTCTGTGAGCTCCTGTCTCCTTCCCTTCTCCCACAGGGCGATCCTGAGAGCACTGTCCTACAAACTTCCTGCACACTATCTCCCTCTCAGTCCTCTTTCTAGGGAATCCAACTTGCAGAACATCTCTACTTCCCTTTGAGGCCTTGGGTGCAAACAGATGCCAATTTAGGGTTACAGGATGGATAGGGTCTTGATTATCCTCTTGTTCAATCTTCCCTCTAATGCAGAGGTGCCTTCTGTAGTCTTGATATTTGACTATCTTCTTCTTGAATGTAAGAGATGGAGCGTTGACTTCATCACATTGTCAGTTAGATACTTTGAGGAGTTAGAACAGGTTTACTATTGAGTGGAATGTTCATCAATGTAACTTTCATTCCTTGGATACACTTCTACTCCCCGCTGCTCAGAATGTCTCTTCAAGTCCTTGGAATCGTCCCAATTTCCACCCTTGGGATATTTGAAGAAAGTTTTATTTCCCCTAAATATTCTCAGATCCTATTGAAATGCCTCCTTTTCTTTACCTATTTATTATATGATGCTTTCTTTTTTTCTCCTCCCAGCTTTATTCAGGTATAATTGACAAATAAAAATTGTATACACTTGAGGTATACAGTGTGGTGGTTTGATACACGTGTACATTGTGAAATGATACCCACAATCACGTTAAGTTAACACATCCATCACCTCACATAATTTTTTTTTTTGGTCGAGAGAACACTTAAGATCTATTCAGTTAGCAAATTTCATGTATACCATACCATATTATCAACTATAATCACCATTCTGTACATTAGATCTCCAGAACTTATTCACCTGTGTTTGTGCCCTTTGACCAACATCTCCCCATTTCTCCCAGTTCCTGGCAACCATGTTTCTACTTTGTTTCTTATGTTTGCCTTTTTTAGATTCCACATATAGGTAAAATCGTACAGTATTCGTCTTTGTCTGACATATTTCACGTAGCATGCCTTCCAGATTCATCCATGTTATCACAAATACCAGGATTTCTTTTTTGTGGTGAATAATATTTCATTGTATGCATTTACACATCACATTTTCTTTACTCATTCATTTGTTTATGAAGACTTAGGTTGTTTCCTCATCTCGATTATTGTGGATAATGCTGCGATGAACGTGGGATTGCAAATATCTCTTTGAGATACTATTTTTTCATTTCCTTTGTATATATACTCAGAAGTGGGATTGCTGGGTCGTATGGCAACTCTGTTTTTAATTTTTTGAGGAAACTCCATACTGTTTTCTATGGTTTCTGCACCAATTTACCTTCCCAGCGACAGTTGATAGCTTGTCTTTTTGATAATAACCATCCCAACAAATTCTGAAGTGACATCCCATTGTGGTTTTGATTTGCTTTCCCCTGATGGTTAGTGATATTGAGCATTGTTTCATATACTTGTTGGCCATTTGTATGTCTTTGGAAAAACGTCTATTAAGGTCCTTTGCCCGTTTTTTAATTGGGTTATTTGTTTTTTTGCTATTGAATTATATGAATTCCTTATATATTTTGTATATTAACCCCTTATCGGATATATGGTTTGCAATTTTTTTTCCTATTTCATGGGTAGCCCTTTCATTTCGTTAAATTTTTTTTTTTTTTTAAGATTTTATTGGGGAAGGGGAACAGGACTTTATTGGGGAACAGTGTGTACTTCCAGGCCTTTTTTCCAAGTCAAGTTGTTGTCCTTTCAATCTTAGTTGTGGAGGGTGCCGTTCAGCTTCAAGTTGTTCTTTCAGTCTTAGTTGTGGAGGGCGCAGCTCAGCTCCAGGTCCAGTTGCTGTTGCTAGTTGCAGGGGGCACTGCCCACCATCCCTTGTGGGACTTGAGGAGTTGAACCGGCAACCTTGTGGTTGAGAGCCCACTGGCCCATGTGGGAATCGAATCGGCAGCCTTCGGAGCTAGGAGCATGGAGCTCTAACAGCCTGAGCCACCGGGCCAGCCCTCGTTAATTTTTCTTTTGCTGTGCAGAAGCTTTTTTGTTTGATGTAGTCCTACTTGTTTATTTTTGCTTTTGTTTTCTGTACTTTTGGTGTCGAATCCAAAAAAACTTTGCCAAGACCAATATCAAAGAGCTTATTCCATATGTTTTCTTTTAGGAGTTTCATGGTTTCAGATCTTAGTTTAAGTCTTTAACTCAGTTGATTTTTGTATATGGTATAAGGATTAAATTTCATTCTTTGGCATGTAGCTGTCCTCCCAGCACGGTTTATTAAAGAGTCTATCCTTTCCCCATTTTGTATTCTTGGCACACTTGTCATATATTAGTTGACCATTTATATGTAGGTTTATTTCTGGGGTCTTGATTCTGTTCGTTGGTCTTTGTATCTTTTAATGCCAGTACCATACTGTTTTGATTCTGTGGCTTTGTAATATAGTTTGAAATCAGGGAGTGTGGTGCCTCCAGCTTTCTTCTTTCTCAAATACTGGTTTGGCTATTCAAGGTCTTTTGTGATTCCATATGAATTTTGGGATTTTTAAAATTTTGTATGAAAAATGCAGTCAGAATTTTGATAAAGATTGCGTTGAATCGGTAAATGGCTTTGGATAGTGTGGACATTTTAATTATATTAATTCTTCCAATCCATGAACACAAGAAATCTTTCCATTTATTTGTGTCTTCAGTTTCTTTTGTCAATGTCTTAATAGGTTTTAGCGTACAGGCCTTTCACTTCCTTGGTTAAATTTCTGAATCCCTTATCATTCTTAATTGTGTTCCAAGTTTTCTTTATTTTTTCTTTTTAATGTGGTTCAGACCAGTCCTTTGTCATATTACTACATTTTCCATACATATTATTAGCTGTTACTCCAATTTAGGACCTTTGCACTAGCTGCTTTCTGTATCTGAAATACTCTACTCCCACATCTGAGTTGCTGCCTCTTTCTTCATTTGCGGCCCTCAGCTTGAGTGTCCCCCAGGGCCACAGTTTGACGTTCATGAGTCTGTGCCACTCTTACCTTTGTTTGCACCTTTCTTCATTAAAAAGTATTAAAAATTGTATTATATTTTATGGTTGTGTTGGTATAAAGATGAATATATTGATATCATCTATTAGAACATCCTCTTTAGCATAACAGTTCACACTTTTCTTATGATTTTGAAAACAAACCATTTTCATGACTCCAAAATACGGAGGTCTGTGGGTACTGTGCCTAAGGGAAAGTCAACACGATTGTCTACCCCTCAGAGCTGTGTCATGCTCTGTCACGTGGTTCTGTGGGACATAATGCTTTCTATGGGAATTAATTGCTTTCTCTTTTCTATTGTTTCTCATGTTAGTTTATTATTTTCAAGTAGGTGCAAGTTCTTGAGGGTAAGGTTCTATATTTCAATTTTTCATAGTGTCTAGTACATGTAGAACTCTTACTAGGGACTTGGTTTTGGTTAATTGGTTGAGGAAAAAGAATTTTAGAAGGGGAGCTAATTCTAGGGAAAAGATGACAAAACTTAATATCAGATTAGATTATTATTTCTAGACATATGAATTTGGAATCTATTCCCTAAAGAATAATTATCAACTCCGTGGGAATGGGTTGTGTCTGAGGGAGAGCATACCACAGCATATTAGAACAAGGCAGTATGATGAACCTTGGGAAGGGGCAAGACGGGAGGTGTAAGCTGGGGAGGGATGCTACCATTTACTGAGTACTTGTACAGTGGTGTGGCTGTTTTCACATTTAATCCCCACAGTAATCCCACCCATCCATCCATTCATTCTACTGACTTACTGAATGTTTATGCAATGTCAGATGCCACGCTAAGTAATGAGGTAGAGAGCATCCTCTCCATTTGGCAGAGATAGGGACTTTGCTTGACATCTCACAGCAATTTGGTGGCAGAGATGGAATGGGAAACCAAATTTGCCTGACCTCGTTGTATATATTCTTTCCTCTGTGCTGCTTTAGTGTAGGTGAGCATTACATTGACTATCGGGAATTAATCACGCAAATTTTTAGAATTTTGTTTAGGAGCTTGGCATAAGTTCTGTAGATGAGATAAAAATGGCTAAATGGTGTCCATCAAGACAGCCCGTGGTGTTTTCCCACAATGCTCCGTGCTCCCCTTCTGGAATCAATCTTGGTGTATTACAGGACCTTATGTTTTAGTATAGTGCCTTGGAGCACCGGTTATCGCTGTGTCTGTCTGTCCTGTCCCCCATACATTTTGATCTCTCAGAGTATCCTTGTGTAGTACCATAAGCAAAATAATTTTTTTAAAATTTTAAACTGAATATTGTTATTTCTCTTAGTAGGTAGGAATTTGGTAGTGTTTTTGGGATATTTGATTATCAGATTGCTGTGGAAGATAGCACATAGTAGTAATAATAAGGAATACTTAAAAATGAGATGGCTTTTCTTGGGAACATCCTTTTTTTAATTTATTTTTTATTATTATTTTTTTTTTTTGGGGGGGAACATCCTTTTGCAATATTTAAAAAAAAATGAGTATACTTAAAAATTTGTTTAATGAAAAATTGCCAGCATAAATAAGTAGGGAGAACATTATAATGGATGCCCTTGTACCTTTCAACTTGATTAAGATGATGTGTTTAGGGTCTCAGCTAAACAAAAGCCAGTTTAAAAGGAAAGAAACAGGGGCAGCTAGTTAGCTCAGTTGGTTAGAGCGGGGTGCTTTTAACAAGGTTGCCAGTTCGATCCCCACATGGGCCACTGTGAGCCGTGCCCTCCACAACTAGATTGAAACAACTACTTGTCTTGGAGCTGATGGGTCCTGGAAAAACACACTGAAAATAAATAAAAGTTAAAAAAAAAAAAAAAAGAAACGTTGTGACCGGGAGCAGTGTTCCTGCTGAAAGTTGATTAGTAAGTTCAGAATTAATACTGTGTTATCTCTGGACTGAAAAATACCATGATAGTTAAGTATTTAGTTATGGGTCAGAGGCATTTTATTTGGTGTGAATCTTTAGGGATTCTATTCTTGAGAACTGAGATCTGAAAACAATGGTTTCCACTGAAGCTTAGCCCATGGAATTAGTGATTTAAATTATAAAACAATGTGACTACAACATTAAATGAAAATGTAAAAAATGATTACCTGGGTGTTCTTTTTGTTCACATATCTATTTATTACAGCACTTTTAAAACTTTACAGTCTGTTTTTTTAAAAAATCTAACAATTCATATTCATACTCACTCATGGGAATATAAATGAACAGACTGTTCATACTTATTAACTCAGTAGTTCTAGGAATTTATCCTGAGAAAAATAGTCTGAGATTTGCACAGTGATGCTTATTGTAGCATCGTAAAATATTGAAAACATCTTAAATAGTTAACAATAAAACTGCACATATGGTATGACACTAATTCTGCCAAAAATGTGTACGTGTCGTATAGGAGAAAACAAGTATCAGTTTTAGCTGTTGTTATCTCCTAGGGTAGGATTATGAGTGATTTTTATTTGATTTCATATTTTTTCTATATTTCCAAAAAATTTAATGGATTAAATATAAAATTATCAGACATGTTAACTTATTTCACAGTGTTCTTATGGAGTCAATGTAACATAATTTACTTATTACTTATTAACCCTTTTATTAAATGGGTTGCTTATAAGCAGTTACTGTAGATAGTGACTGTTATCTTGCCTTACAGCATTTTTCTTCTTTTTCATTATTTCCTAATTCCAAGAAGAAGTTTACTGGGTAAAAGTATATAAATTCTTCAGTGTTTTTTTTATATAGCTTTCTAAAATGTTTGTACAAATTTACTATAACACAAAATAGTTACATTTGTATCATTTTCACCTGTATTGGATATTGGCCTCTCTTTTTTTTTTCTTCAACGTTTGATTCAATAGCGGAAATATTGTATGTCAGTGCTGCATTCCTTTATACTTCTTTGATTATTAACTGAGATGACTAGCCCATAGGTGTTTTTAAATTATTTTTCAGTTGCACGAATCCATGGGGATTTCGAATTATTCATGCTCCCTGGTCTGTGTAGATAGTTGTCGTCTGGGTCTAGGACACACAGGAGAGTCATCCTGGGACCACTTTTCACTTTGACCTGCAGATTCCTTCATCTTTCTCCTGCAGATTCCTTTATCGTTCTCCTGTGTCCTGTGTCTCATGTGTTTCTCTTTCCGATTTACTCCCTATTTTAAAAGAGCTTGTCCTGAGAAAGCTTGTGTAAGATAAGTGTTTTGAGATATTGCAGAAAACACCTTTATTCTACAACCCCATTTGATTGATAATTTATCTGGGTATAGAATTCTTATTTGGAAATATTCCTTCACAATTCTGGAGGCAGGCTCCATTGCCTTCTAGCATTATATTAGTGTTAGGAAATCTGAAGCTATTCTGATTTCTTATATGTTAATATGTGACCAGTTTTTTTCTCTTTGGAAACTTTTTGAATTTTCTTTTTGTCCCCAGTGGTTTTGAAATTTTGCAGTGCTGTGACTTGTGGGATTTTTTTGATCCATTCTATTGGAGACTCAGTAAGCTCCCTTTATTTGGAAACTCATCCCTGGGAAAATTTCTTAAATAATTTCATTGGTTAATCTTTCTTTCTTTCTTTTTTTTTTTTAAGATTTTATTGGGGAAGGGGAACAGGACTTTACTGGGGAACAGTGTGTACTTCCGGGACTTTTCCAAGTCAAGTTGTCCTGTGTTTTCAGTCTTAGTTGTGGAGGACGCAGCTCAGCTTCATGTCCAGTTGCCGTTGTTAGTTGCAGAGGGCGCTGCCCACCATCCCTAGCAGGAGTCGAACTGGCAACCTTGTGGTTGAGAGGATGCGCTCCAACCAACTGAGCCATCTGGCCACCCAAGAGCTGAGCGGCAGGTCATTGACTTCATTCTAGTTGCAGAGGGCGCAGCTCTCTGGCCCATGTGGGAATCGAACCGGCAACCCTGTTGCCCAGAGCTCACGCTCCAACCAACTGAGCCACCCGTCCACCCGTCATTGGTTATTTTTCTTATCTTTATTTTCTTTCTTTTCTCCTTCTGGCAATTTCATTTTTCAACTGTTGGAACTTCTGGACTTTTAATTTTTTTCACCTTTCTCTCCCTTTTTGCTTCTTGACTTTTTGTTCTTTCTGGAAGATTTTTCTCAACTTTATTTTCCAATCCTTCTGTTAATTATTTTTAAAACTTCTATCATATTTTTAATTTTCTAGAGCTCTTTCACAGATGCTATCTCTCTGAGGCAACTGATATCTTTTTAAAAGTTTTCTTCTTGCATAGTCTTTGTGTCCTTGGATTGCTTTTTGTTTGTTTGGTCTCCATCTTCCATGTTAACAGCTTTACTCAAATATCTGGTTGTCTGTTCATGATTAGGTCAGGACAGAAATTACTGCTTTTGATAGAAGGGGAGGGGCACTTGAACCCTGAGCTCCACTGTAGGGTGATGTTTGAGGACCATCTGTTGGGGAGGAACTTGCAGTGTCAATATCATGTGTCTTTCATCTTGGGCTGGTGAAGTTTCTCAGAGCTTCCCGGAGTTCACAGTCTGACTGCCAGCATTCTGGGAGCCAAGTGGAAGATGTGTAATCAGTCTGCATGTTAACGTGGTTAAGGCTTAAAGTAGCATGAAATTGTGAATACTCAAGTCCATTGTTCACTATTCCCTTACCCCGTATTTTAAAAAATAGCTTTATTGAGCTATTGAGATTGATATACCATAAAGCCAATTTAAAGTGTACAATTCAATGGTTAGTATAATACCAAAGTAGTATATTTGCAATGTCGTGTAACCTTTATTTCTTTTTTTTTTGTCGTGTAACCTTTATTTCTTTTTTACATTTTGTTGAAATATATTTGATGTATAACATTGTGTAAATTTAAGGTATATAACATGTTGATTTGATACATTTATGCGTTGTAATATGATTGCCATTGTAGCAATAGTAAGCACCTCTCTCATGGCACATTTTTTTTGTGTGGTGGGAATAATTTAGATCTAGTCTTTTAGCAAGTTTGATAATTATACAGTATTATTATCTATATTTAGTATGCTGTACACTAGATCTCCACGATCTGTTTGTCTAGTAGTTGCAAATTTGTATTCTTAAACGTTTCTCCTATTCTAGTACCCCCCCCCCGCTCCTGATAACCACCATTTCACTTTCAGTTTTTATGAGTTTAGCTTTTCTTAGATTCCACATGTAAGTGAAACTTACATTTCTTAGATTCCACATACAAGTGAAACATACATTTCTTTTTATAGCATTCGTTATGTCCTGATATTATATAGTTGTGCGTCGTCTCTCTCCATCATTGGAATGTAAGTTCTATGAGGGCTGGGAATTTGTCTTGTTCACTGCTGAGGCCACAGCATCTAGAACAGTGTCTGGTCTGTGATAGGTTTCCAACCATTATCTGTTTAATGCCTGGAGTTTCGCTTGGAATGTGTATTTGAGATTCCTTCCCTTTCCAAACTCTTCTTTTACTCTCACCTTTTGTACACGATTGTGAGGCTGCTTGTTGAAGTAGAAAAACACTGAGCTAATGATGGAATTTGGACTAAATCTACAATGTTTCAGAGACCTGTTTTTTAGTCCTTGCTCTGCCAATAAATGTTATTTATTTAACCTTTCCATATTCCATTTTTCTTAGTGGGACTAATACCTGCTCTGCCGGCTTCAGCAGAGGTTCCTGTGAGATGATCTTGTGAAAGTACTTTAAAAAGTACACAATGCCGTGGTAATACAGTGTGTGTAAAATTTAGGAACAAACTTGTTAGCTTATTTTCAAGCCCGTAGCTTTTGAAAGTTGGCATTGTTAAGGGTAAGAGAACTAGCCTTGCAGGCAAGTAGAATAAGTAATGTATGCACTGAGTTAATGAGTAATAAGAGAGTCTTGTCTGTGGTGCTATCTTCGGGGATTAGCGCTGGTGATAGATTATTGTGGTGTAGGAAGGTGATCATACAGCATTTGAAGAAAATACGTTTACCTTCCGGGTGTTTAAAAAAACTATCCAGTGGCCAAATGTATGTAGTTAACTAGTGACAACTAGCTAAGGAAACAGTACCATGTTTTTGGTAACCAGCTACTATATTATTCCTTGTTTTCATCCTTAGGTTAGTTGAGGTGAATTTGAAAAAGGGGATACAGGTAAAGAGGATTCCAGGGTTCCTTCTTTCCAAACTAATAATTATTTGGCATTGAACTTCCTGTTCAGTTACATTTATTGATAAATATTTGTCAGGATGTGGAGAACCAAGAACCTAACCGCAGGAGTTGGCCCTCAGCTTGGTTTTATCAGGCCTCTGAAGATACAGGAGTCAGTTGCTATGCTTAAAATGTACTCATTCTTGTCTATCCCAACCTTTTCCCCATAGTTTTTTTGTCTTTTTCCCTCGGTTGAACCTCAAGTCATGGCATATTATGTCAGAGATCCATACAAAGCCCTCCTCTGATTGACTGACTTATCCCTATTTTCCATCCCACCCCCATGAGCAGTCATCCCAATGTGTTTAGTGTATATATCTGGGTGCTGCAACTTTCTTTTTTCCCCAACCCTTTCTCTCTTGAGTCATTCATTCAACAAAGTAGGTGTTGAGCACCTGTTCTGTGTTTGGCACTGTGGGCTCGGGGACATCCCAGTGAGCGGTCCAGAAGTCCTGCCCTTATGAAGTTACATGGTGCTTTCAACTCTCTTCAGTCTGAGATGCCAGTTTTAATGGCCTCCAATATAAAATCAAAGTATGTAATGAAATAATCCATGACTATCTTGACTAAAGTTCAGTGATTTTTGTTCATATTTTAAAAAGGTAGTTGCACTCTAAATTTTTTTCTGAGAAATTAAACTTTAATTCTTTTACCTCTGAATGACCCACCCCTTCATCGATTTTCTTTTGCCCTGATTGGGTCAGTGGGACTCCATAAGGAAGGGTTTCTTCCCTTTGCTGAATGGCAGAGATGTGCTATGAAACCTGACCTGGGAGAATAGATGAGAGAGAATTTGCTGTTTTAAGTTCAGTTCTATGAGTAACTGGCTTAAGAATTCAGTGTGATGTCTGCCCTTTCTTTTTCAATTAAGATGAAGAGTTCATTCTCTTTTTTCCTTTTATAGATGTTTTTATTGGTAACTTCTTCAGTAAATGTTTATAAATGGAAGGCTTTTATTTCTCATAATTGGCTGCCTCTGCTTGTCTGTAGATCATTAAAAAATGCATAAACAGAGCCAGGAGACTCGGTATCAATAGCAGTGTAGCTTTGAGTCAGTCACTTAACCTGATTGGTTCCGAGTCCTCCTCACCTGTAAAATGAAGGGGCTGGAGAAATCTCTTTGAAAGTCTCTTGCTGTGCTAAAAATTGTAGCAAAGTCTCAGCGATAGAATGATGCTAGGAGCTCGGGATGCATATGTTGTTACCTTGCAGACGTTTGACAGGTGATGTTTGCACAGGTTTTGACTTGGAAATCTGCATCTGTGCTGGGAGACTGGGGGAATTGTGAAGAATTTGCCTGGGACATTGCTCCAGGGATAGTGAATGAGAACGAAGATGTTTTTAAACATAAGAAAATAATAGGTTTGTAGAATTTACAACAGGGAGGGGTGGGGGGAAAACACTAAATAGAAGCATATGCTTTCTTCTCCAGCTATTTTAATACTGAGAGTACTCTTAGAAAATCAGGTTACTGCCTGAGCGTCTGCAAGATCTTTGCATCCTGAATTCATTTGTACTTCAATTCTAGTTTTGTAGTTAAATAGCCTGTGTAACTAGGTAAATAGGTTTTGCTTTACAAAGAGGATCCGTAATTGCCCTCTCTATGGGATGATGATTGGAAGTAACCACAAACTTTCAGAAAGTCCAACAGTTCTCACTGGTTTCCTAATTCTATACCTCTGCTGCATGATGCTGTGTGCTTTTGGGAATCAAGGAATTTAGAGAAATAGGGAGAGAAGAGTAAAGGGTACAAACTTTCAGCTATCAGATGAATAAAGTCTGGGGATTTACTGTACAATATGGTGACTATAGTTAATAATACTGTATTATTGATATTTGCTAAGAAAGTAGAACCTAAGTGTTCTCACCAAAAAAAAAAAAAAAAAAAAAAGAAAGAAAGAAAGAAAGAAAGAAAAATATAAATATGTGAGGTGGTAGATGTGGTTAAATTAATTAAATAATCAGATGAGGTGAATCCTTTTACAGTGTATACATGCATCAAATCCATGGTGTACATTTTAAATATCTTACAATTTCATGTCAATATACCTCAATAATACCGAATGTTGGAGAACAGTGTGTTTTTCCAGGGCCCATCAGCTCCAAGTCAAGTCGTTGTCCTTCAATCTAGTTGTTTTCAATCTTTAGTTGCAGGGACCGACCATCCCATGTAGGAATTGAACCCTCAACCTTGTTGTTGAGAGATCAAACTCTTAACCACTTGAGCTCATCTGGCCGCCCCTCAGGCAGCTCATTGTCTTCAATCTAGTTGTGGAGGGCGCAGCTCACTGGCCCATGTGGGAATCAAACCGGCAATCCTGTTGTTCAGAGCTCGAGCTCTAACCTGCTGAGCCATCCAGCCGCCCCAGAAATTTTTTAAAAATTAAGAAAATAAAAGAATTTAGACAACTTTGCCAGGAAATAAGTCTTCCTCTGCTTTGTAGAAGATCAGCAAATGTCCAAAGGGATTTCATCTGCCTGGCAAACAAATAGAGATTTGGCACTTTTGTGATACAATTTAATGACAGGGTAGAGCAGGGAGTGAAGAATGAAACAAAGGTTAGGTTAGTAAATGTAATAATGATCAGATTGGTGAATATCAAAAACTTGGCTAGAATTGTAGGCAAGTATCCTATTCCTTTTTTTAAAATGCTAGGCATTTGGAAAACTTATTTTTAAAAAGAGGCGTGGGCCTGGGATCCTGGGCTTTGAGCCAGGGTCTGGCTTCATGGAATTTTCTTAGTGGAGGTTAAAAAAAAAAAAGTGAATTTTTAGATGATACATTCTCAGAATGAGACCCTTGAGGAAGCATATGGCTGCATAGAATATATTCTCTACCTCTGCTCTTCCATTGTGGTCTGTGGCATCAGCTGGGAGCGTGTTAGAAATGTAGTCATGGTTGTCACAGGACTTCTGATTGAGAAGATGCTGGTGACCAAATCCCCGAGTGAGTCCCATGCACTCTAAAATTTGAGAAGCTCAGGTGTCTACACCATGGTAAAAATGTTCTCTTTATTTTCATTGTCTTTCTTTTTGGTGGGGGGACGGAGAGGAGAAAAGCAACCTCCGCCCCAGCTTGAGGTATAATTGACAAAAAAAATTATATGTAGTATTTAAAGTGTACAATGTGATGATTTGATATACATACGAGTATACATTGTGTAATGATTTACCCCAGGTAATTAACACATCCATCACCTCACATAGGTACATTACCACTTTTTAAAACATTGTCACATTTTAAAAACTGACTTGGCCAAAATGGTATTGCAATGCTTTTCTTGCAAAGAAAAGTTTGGTGTATTTATCTAAATGCCTCGTTATTTGGTAAAAACCATTTGTGCTTGAGACTAGACCAGTCTTCTTAAGGACAGGACCTCCTACTGCTGCCCCTTTACCCCTCTCAGCTTTTCACATGGCAGGCGCTCATTCATATTGGTGGATGGTACTGCCCTCCTCGCCATCAGGGGGCGCCAAAGGCAATGAGGGTGTCAACATAGACATTTTGTTTATATTTATTGTTATCTAAAATAGAAAGTGAGCTTTACTAATATTTAATACAGATATTAATGATATTGCTTATATACTTTAAAAATGAATACACGTATACATATTTGGGATATGACTATTGAAAATTTTTAATGATAGATTACTTGATGAAATCAAATCAACAGGAAGGAACCTGAATTTTCCTTATTTTTATGTATAAAGAAACTGAGGCCCAGACAGTATTGAAGTATGTACTTGCCTATGGCTCTGATACTTGGGACAAAGGTTTTCCAACTTATGCTTCAATTTTCTTTCCATTGTTCCTTTGACTTCTGAATGTCTTCTACAGAACCTGGGGTTTCCAGGGAGTGCCTCAGATGCCGAGGGCGTCGGTGGGAGGAGGAAGGATGATGGGAAGGGGTTCTCACAGCCTGTCTTCAATCTGAATATTTTTGCTCTTAACCTGGTTTAGAAACAGAGAGGCTTCCATATTTGTACATAATTCATTCCTGAAACCATCTGGTTGTCTTAAGAGAAGACTTACCTGCTGGAAGATGGATTCTATTTTGTTTTAAAGACACATTCCAGAATTGATACATTCACCAGAATGTTATTCGTAACCATTACTCTAGAATAACCATATTATAGTGATACTGTCTGTGGGGGCAGAGCCCCAGAAAGTAGTTTACAGGCTCTCGGCCTCACGTGGAGGAGTGCTGGCTCGGGTAGTAGATGGCCGTCAGCTGTGGCTGATTGGCCGTCAGCTGTAGCCAGTTAGCCAATTAGCCGCTAATATAACTGCTGCGGCTACGGAGGAGAGTAGAGGAGAGTGAAAGAGAGTCGTCGGTGGGTTGCAGACAAAAGGGACAGCAGGTCGCACGTCCAGTGAACCCAGCCTCCAGTGAGACCGTAGTGGTATGACTCCCCTACCTATGGCTCCGTGGGTGTTCCTTTTTGGCCTCACCATATCCTGCGTTATGTGGGGAGCGGGACCAGAGACCCTGCAGGCCTCCCCGCACGACAAATGGCGCAGCGAGCAGGGTCTCCCACATGACACTGTCATTGTTCAAGACATTTTTGGAATTGCCTTTGGGAAGAGTTTATAAAATGCCCCCAAAATAATCAGTTTTATTAATATTTAAGTTTTGTTTTGGAATAGCAATTGTATTACCTATCTTATTCAGAGCACTTAATATGTAAATGATTAGACATTTCTTAAAATTCTAATTATACTTTCAAAGGATATTTTCATCATTTAAAAGAATGCCATTAAAAAATGTCATAGACTTTAGATGAAAATGTAAATATTTCCGAAGACGTGTTTAGAACAAAAAGTATTCTGTCTCTGAGTTGCATTTTGAAAAACATTTAATTAAGTGCCTATTCCAAGCCATGTGCTCGGTTTGAAGGCTACAAGGGTGAATGATATATACTCCTGCCCTGGGGGTACATACCACCCAGTGAAGGAGAAACAGACATTTAAATACAGAGCACAATTTAGGGACACTGCCCTTGCTAGGTTGAGGATAGGCGGAAGCCCAGAGAAAGGACAGACTAGTTCAGCCTGGGTGGCATTGAGTCAGGACAGAGCCCAGGATAGGTGGAAGTGGCTTTATTGATGATGGTTGAGTTTGAAAGGGTTTTTACAGGTGTGGAAGAAATTCTTAGGTGAAGGAAACAGGGTGAACCCTGGCATATGAAATCAGTAGAATGCATGGAGAAGGGTGAACAAAGTAGTGTGATCAGAACACAGGTGATGGAATAGCTGGAGGGAGTTGAGTTCTGAGGGCAGCATCTCCCTTGGGAGGGAGGCGCCATAAGAATAGGGACTTCAGCTGCATCCTCCCTGTCTGCAAAAGTACCTGGCGTATAGCAGGTGGCCAGTACATGTTTACTGATTTAATGGGGAAAACTGTTGCAATTAAATTACGAAGATCCTTCACCTTTTGCTAAGTTTGGACTTTATCCTGTGGCCATTGAAGGTTTTTCATGAGAGATACGACACGTCAAGGCGTGTTTTCAAAATGTCACTCTGACAATGGAGAAGAGCTGTCTCTCCAGTGTTTACCTGAAGAGCTTGTCTAATTCCCTAGGTCTGGGGGGAGGGCCCATTAATTTTCATTTCTGACAAGCTCTCCCAGGTGTTGCCGATGCTGCTCGTAGCCTCATTTTAAGTAGCAAAAGGAGGATGGATGGGATCCATCCTTCAGTAAGGATGTTTCCAGAAACAATAGTAAGTAGGGTGCATTTAGAAATGGTATTTACCTTAAGAGCCTGTATTTGGAATTTAGAAGATGAGAGTAAAGCTGTTTTGATGTTTAAAATTCTGTCTCCTTTCAAAATACTAAAAAAGAAAGCGAGCTTTACTAATAAGTTTTCTTTGTTTCTTTTTTTCCTTTCATTCTTTCTTTTTGGTTTATATCTTGAGGAAATGGGTTGCTTCCTGTGGCATAAAGATAGGAATTTGAGACCCTCATGAAATACGTCAGAAAGGTTCCCTATTTGTAAGGAACCTTTGTTAATTGCAGAATAAAGAAAATACAACCCAAGTGGTAATGATATTTAGAGAGTTTAAAAGGAAGCACCTTTTGAAAAATTTTTAATGAGCTGGCTTTGATGTTTGGTCACTTTCCATTGTCTTTGACATTTGTTTGTGATATAACAAATATTGTGGCCTTTCTGTGTGCAATGTCTATACACTGGTACTACACAGGAGTTAAATAAAATGAATCAAATAGGTTCTAAGTGATTGTATATGTAATAGTGAAAATAAAGCAATCAGATTAATGGTAGATAGTAAATATATCATAGTATGTGTATGTATATACTACATACAGATAAATACATAGCATATAGAGTGAGTAGATACAGATATATAAATAGGACATGTCCCTTTTTACCTTTATAGAGCATAGATAGTGACATATACCATAAAAACAAGACAGATGACGTGTAAATTCAGAGGGAAAGATAAAAGATTATCAGAAAATTCGCCAGTCTTATTTTGCTCCTTATTAGCTACCAAGTGAAGCCCAAGCTATGTAGCCTGTGATTCAAGGTCATGCTCCCCTGGTTTGAGGCAAAGAGAACAGTGAATATTAGAAGCTCAGTTTAGGACTTAGTGAATTTGAGAGGCTCTAGGGTGTTAAATAGAGTGTCAAGGATGCCATTTAAAATACAGCAAACTATGGTCCAAAGAGAGTCAGGCTAGAGATGTAAATTTGTGTGCTCTTTACTTTGAAGAGACTGTTCAGTGAAGTGATAAAATTGCCTTGTAAAAGACTACAGAGACAGAAGAAAAGAGATGGGATCTTTGGAAAAGATTGGCATCAAGGTGTGTTGCATGAGAGAGTGGAATCAGGGAAAGATCCAGGGAGGTGGGAATACCAGGAGAGCACTGCAGAAGCTGAGAGAGGAACGGCCCCAGGGAGGGCCAGGTAGCTCTTTGCTCTACAGAGACGTTAAGAAGAGTGAGAAGACTGTGTTATTAGTGATTTGAGAAAATAAATAAATTGCTCATAAATATATAAGAATCTCTACAAAGAATAGAGTGTGAATAAGTAAAGCTAGAGTAGCATTGATATTTTGTAACTGAGAAGCTATTGTAGTGCTTTTCTTTCTAAGTGGTGTTTTATGGAGCCTTAGCCGCCTATAGGTTTATGGGTCCTTATAGAGAGATGCCTTGTATAGCTTACAAGGTCTGTTTGGTTCTGGATTCGAAGCCTGTTTTCAGAGTGGACAGTAGTCATGTCCAAATAGCTATCTAAAAAATCTTACGTGGAGGCCAAAAAGCTTAGAGTCACCCTGACTGCTTCTCTCCTATCTCACAAACTGTCCAGCAAATTCTGTTGGATTTTAGGATATACCTTTTTGAAGGACATACCTTCAGATGTATCCTAAATCTGACCACTTTTCACCATCACCATTGCTACCACCCTAGTCTACAGGCTGTCACCTCTCGCCTGAGTTATCTCAGAAGCTTCCCAGCTCCTGTCGCTCCTTGTAATTCTCCCCTTTCAGTCTATTCTCAACACTGGGCCTAGAGGGATCCTTTAAAAAGTAAATCAGATTATGTCTCTTCTGTTCAAAAACCTTACAGTGGCTTTCCATTTCTTGCAAAGCGATAAGAGCTGATATATTATCTCTAAGGCAAGGTGGCCTCCTTACTCTTCTTGGGAAGCATGTCCCTCACCCCCACCCCAGCCGCAGGGACTTTGCACTTGCTGCTCCTTCAGCGTAGAATGACCTTCCTTCAGATATTGTCATGGAGGGCTTCCTCGCTTCCTTCATGTCTTCACTCAAGTGCACCTTCTCAGAGCAGCCTTCCTTGTCCCCTGCCTCGCCCCATCTGTGACTGGACTGCACTTTTCTGCTTTATTTTTATCTCCTTCAAACACTAGAATGTATGATCCACGAGAGCAGGGTTTTTGTCTTGTTCACCATAGACTCTCCAGTGCCTAGAACAGTGCCTGGTACCTGGTCGGTGATGAATACATATGTGCTGAATGAAGGACTGCCATCTCCTCCTCCCCTGGCTGATGGGATTGTGGTGTAGACTTTATTAGGCAGCTGCGTGCATGGACAGGCCTTGGCTTTCTCACGGGGAGGCATCCTCAGTTCCCCCTCCTACATGGCTGCTCAGCCAGCTCTTTCTGCCCACTCACAAGTTACTCATCCTCCAGGTTGTGGGCTGGCAGCTCAGTGTAAATTGGCTTTGGCAAAGTTATGGGTGCTTGAAGGCATGTTGGGATTTGAATATGGTAGACTTTTTCAAGTAAATGAAGCCATTCAGATCTCTTTCATTTTAGTCAGCGATGTTTGGAACTTTTTAATTTTGGAATTAGTCAAATTGACTAAAAAATTAACTACAGACATTAAAGAAAATCGCCAATAGTCACTATAAAATCTGTCAAAGTCGCTACATAGGTCCTGAAAAAAGTGTAGGAAGAGGCTGCCCTGCTTTGATGAAAAAAGAATGGAACACACTTTGGCTAGCTGAGTGGTGTAACTATTTTGTTATATTTGAGCCCCTCAGTTTTATTTTCCAAGAGAGAGACAGAGTTCTGTGGGTTGTAGGGATATGGGGTTAGTAGAGTTTCAACAGACAAAAAGTGCATTTTGGACCAATCTCAGGGATTAATGTCTCTCCTTTTCCATTTATTTCTGGTAAAATGTTTAGTTCCAGAACTGTGTTCTCACCAAGGAAATTATTTCCGGTAACAATCTTTGATAAGTTTGTCTCTATCTCCAAAGTCTAGACTAGTGTTTCTTTTATATGGAAAGCATTTTATTTCTGGGGCCTATCAGAAATCCGTGGAGGGTTTTTACAAATGACATTTTGTATGTGTGTGGGGGCAGAGCCCCAGAAAGCAGTTTCCAGGCTCTCGGCCTCACATAGACAGGTGCTGGCTCAGGTAGTAAATAAATGGCCAACTGTGATTGCATGGCCATCAGCTGTGGCTAGTTGGCCGTCAGCTGTAACCAGTGAGCCATTGGCAACTAATATAACTGCTGTGGCTACGCTAGCAGAAAGAGAGAAGGATGGGGCTAGCAAGAAGATGGCGGCTGGGCTGGCAAGCGTGGATGGCAGTTTGCGGACAGTGTGGATCCAGCCTCCAGTGAGAGTATAGTGCCGCCAGAGAGAATATAGTGGTATGACTCCCCTGCCTATGGCTCCGTGGGTGTTCCTTTTCGGCCTCACCATATCCTGCGTTATGTGGGGAGCAGGAGCAGAGACCCCGCAGGGTCTCCCGCACGACAATGTGTGTGTGTGTTACACAAAGATTTTAATATTAATACAATAAAATCTGAGTGAGAGATGTCAAAAGAAGCTGGGTTTGTCTTGCATAAGTATGGTTCTATATGTGCTTTGCTCTGAGTGTTTATTAAAACATTTGTTCTGTGATTGTCTTCCAAGTAATTGAAAATAAATTGTTTATATATGGTAACTTTCAGTTAACTAGAGGATTTAATTGATACTCTGTTTCTCCCAAACTTCATATAAATAGGAGTTTACTGCAATTGCTTCTAAAATTAAAACCACCTGGAAAGTTAAGCTTGTGTCATTGAGTTTAGATATTTAGGTAATTTAAATTGACAAGAAGTTAAAATGTTTATCTTGATGAGATAATACTAATTTTTAAGGAGTCTACTTCTAAGCATGAGTCTGCCATCCATTTACTTGGCAAAATTCCACAAGTAAACAGAATTGCAATTATCAGGTAATTTAATCGAGAGATTCTGATGGATGTGATTTCTTTGTTCAGACAGGTCCTCCCAGTTCTAATTGTTTTCAAATACATTTAGAAACTTACCTAGTAAATAATGTTCGGTGCTATGTGTTTTTTTAAAAAAATTGTTGTTTGTTGTTTTTTTTTTACTTTGTTTTGGTTTATTTCACTTGCTCCTGGGAGCAAGGAACAAGGAATCTAAAGGAGAGAATTAGTGAGACATAAACTAAAAAGGAAGAGGTAGACAAGAGGGAAGAATCAATAGTATAAACTATAAAGGTATCAGGTAGCAAGCAGTCATCCCGTTCTGTTTGCCAGTTCTGTTCTGAATTGTAAAGGACGATAGCACAGTTTTGAGTGCTGAGCTTCAGAAAGAGGGGGTGCCTGCCCAGGACCTCACAGTGAGCCGCAGGTAGACTTGAACTAGAGCCCATGTCTCCAGGTTCCTAACTGCGTGCTCCTTTTAGTATCTCACTATGCAGAAGTAGTATTGGCAATTGGACTCTGATTGCCTTCCTTGTAGGGATTGGTCTGTGCCTAGCTACTGTCCTCTTTGGAGCTGTTTGGATGGAATTTATACCTAGAATGAAATTGAAAATGAAATGGCAAATGTGTTTTCCTACATTGGTGTTCAGCATTGAAATCCATCAGGTTGCTAATCTCAAAAATAATGATATGTAAAGAAATAGTGTGGGGCCGGCCCGGTGGCTCAGGCGGTTGGAGCTCCCTGCTCCTAACTCCAAAGGCTGCCGGTTCGATTCCCACATGGGCCAGTGGGCTCTCAACCACAAGGTTGCCAGTTCAACTCCCGCAAGGGATGGTGGGCTGTGCCCCCTGCAACTAGCAACGGCAACTGGACCTGGAGCTGAGCTGCACCCTCCACAACCTAAGACTGAAAAGACAACAACTTGACTTGGAAAAAAATTCTGGAAGTACACACTGTTCCCCAATAAAGTCCTGTTCCCCTCCCCCCCAAAAAAAAAAAAAAAAAAAAAAGAAATAGTGTGTATTAACAGCTGTCCAAATTGTTCAACAAACACAACAATAAAAATAAATTTTTTATTGAGTACTAATGTAATTTTGAAATCTGAGAATTGAGTTGGATGAATTAGTTGTGATTCTCTAATTTTTTTTTTTTTTTTTTTGCTTTTTTTTTGCTTTCCCAACTTATCCAACTTAGTCTGTATCCATGACTGATCTTCAAACATTGTTTTTATTGTATCACTCTCCCTTTCCCCAGAAGGAAACTGTGGGGACTCTTCACTACTGTATGTTACTATTCACAGTCAGGTCTAATTTCTGTCTGGCTTATTCCCGGTCCTCATATTCTGGCCCCCTTTATCTTTCCAGTTATACTTGCTACTATTTTCCACCTCCCAAAGCCCCTTTGATTCAATAAACTCATGGCTCATGTCATTTTGATCGCCTGAACACCTTTTCCCCTGCTGTTTTGTTTATCCAACTTGTACTTATCCCCTTGTTAAAACCTCCTAACTAATCGGAGTGATCCCTAAAAATCTTTTCTTTTATGTTTTCAAGATAATTATCTTGCTTTACCAATTTTCATTCTACAGTGTGTTAAAAAAGAGAAAATTCAGTTAGTGAAGAAAATCCCTCCCGTCTCAAATTCTTAGTCTTTCTGAGGTAACCACTGTTCAGTTTCTTTTGTAGCCTTCTCATGCTTTTTACGTCATGGTCACAAAATGGCTGCCTTATCTCCAGGTATCACATTTGCATTCAAGATGGTGAGTCAGGGAAGGGAGGAAAAAAAGGTATCATGAGCCATATCTGATCATTTTATTAAGAAAAGCAAAAGCTTTTCCAGAGGCCAAAAGCAGACTTCTGTGTTCAAGGCCAAGTTTGTGTTACCAGGAACTGTGGTAACACAGTTTTCTCTGTCCCGCTAATGGAGGTACTAAGGGAGAAGGGAGTTGGCAGTGTATTGTGAGTTAGCTGTCAGATTGTGTCTGCCACACATAATATCTTATTTTCATATTGGATTTTGATAAGTTAATTTTATGACAAGCCACTTTAGTACATTCTCCTATTGTCTTGAATACTTTATCAGTTGTTTCTCTCTCGTCTTCCTGCTGTGTTATTTTGAAATTATGAACATTTTGCTTTTTCTATTTTAGTAGTTTTTAAAACCTCTTATATCAAGAAGCTTTCAGTTTCAAGTAATACTGATGGGCAAGAGAGGTTTTATCATACCCCTTGTGCAGATAAGAAAATCGAGGCTGGGAAAGGTAGAATCAAAATCACATGGCTAGTGTGGGTTGGAGCTGTACAGGAACCTGTATTTCTGACTCTGTATCGAGTGTCCTTTTTTTTTTTTTTTTTTTTTTTTTAACTGAAAAGCCAATCTGAGATTGCAGAGAACTCAAAACGTATCTTTGGGCTGACCTTTGTAGCAGTAGAATGGCTAAACCATATTAGCCAGAGAAGAATGTATCTTCTGATAGCTAGCTTGGGCTTCTTTCTAGAAAGTCTACAGCAAACATCTGCAAGGTGAATGCTCATCTTTGGATCAAACACTGTGATTTCATTTCCTGAAGCCAGTCCTTTATTATTTTATTTTATTTTACATCACATCACATCACATCACATCACATCACATCACATCACATCACATCACATCACATCACATCACATCACATCACATCACATCACATCACATCACATCACATCACATCACCAGGTCTTATATTATAGTAAAATAAGATGGGGTCTTATATTAATTTTTGCTTCAAAAGATGCGTTAGAGCTGATTGTCTGGCTAGGTCTTATTTTCGGGGAAACACGGTACCTAATTGGGTTTCCATCAATGTCTATTTCTTTAAATGCTTTTAATGTCACATCTATTTCTATCATGGCCGACGTTTTCTTTTCTAGTTCTTCCCTGAATTTTGCTAGCTTTTCATTTTCCATTGTTGTCTTACTGTTTCTTCTTTGAGCTCTTATTTCAAAGAGGTGCCTTTTTAAAAAAATGTCATAGAGAAATGTTGGTTCATAAATTTCAAATTCTTCGTAGCGTATTTTCTCTGGTGTTTGTGTTTTTTAATTTTTATTAAATTTATTGGGGTGACATTGGTTAGTATAATTATACAGGTTTAAAGTGTACAATTTTGTAATACTTCATTTATATATCACATGGTATGTTCACCACGCAGAGTCAGTTCTCCTTCCATCACCATATATTTGCATCCCTTTAACCTCTTCTATCACCCTAGCTCCCCCCTTACCCTCTGCTAACCACTAAATTGTTGTCTGTGTCTATGAGTTTTTGTTTGTCTGTATTGTTCATTTGTTGCTTTCAGTTTTATGTGAGTCACATATGAGTGAGATATAAACTTTTTCTGTCTCACTTATTTTGCTTAGCATGATAATCGCAGGATCCATTCATGCAAATGACAGTATTCCATCTTTTTTATGGCCAAATAATATTCTATTTATATATATATATATATATATATATATATATATATATCACATCTTTATCCAGTCATCTATCAAAGGCCACTCTGGTTGTTTCCATGTCTTGGCCACCATGAATAATGCTGCATTGAACATAAGGGTACATACAGCTTTACGGATAAATGTTTTCAGATTTTTTAGGTAGATACCCAGAAGAGGGATTGTTGGGTTGTATGGTAATTTTATTCTTAATTATTTGAGGAACCTCCATACTGTTTTCCATAGTGGCTGCACCAATTTACATTCCTACCAACAGTGTATGAGGGTTCCTTTTTCTCCACAACCTTTCCAACACTTGTTGTTTGTAATGTTCCTTTTGTCTTGCACTTCATTTGCATCAATTGGTGATGGATCCTGTCTCATTATTACTCAGTTTTAAATAGGGAGTGTTCTTCTGGTGTAGCAATTTGCTGAGCGGTTGTGATTGGGGAGTATTTGCAGAGTGCTGGAGGCAACTTGAATTTCAGTCTGTGGCCTCCGAATAGTTTCTCACCAGCACTCCATCCTGAGAGTATTTCTCCTTTCCAGGATAGCAGGAATTTTGACTATTGATGGAGCCAGGATACCCAGGTCCTTTTCACTTAGTGTTTGAATAGATAAACAAGCAGGGTATGTGGGTCCACTTTTGTGTATAGTAAGCTTGCTGTTTAGTCCCATGGCTACCCCGATGAAACTGAAATGTGCAGTGGACTGTTTTTGGTGCTGTTTGTCTGTGTTTTTCTCAATCTTTTGGAAGCAAAGCTGAAACGAAAGTTAACATAAAGCTTAAGAGTCTTCCCTTGGGATTCCAAGGTTATTTTTTAATTTTTAGAGCTAAATTTAAGTGATTTTCCAATGGTGTTTCATGTACACAAGTCCCCTTTAAACTGAGGATAGTACTGAACCCCACATATACTATGTTTTGTCCTATATGTACATACCTGTGATAAAGTTTAATTTATAAATTAGGCACCATAAGAGATAAACAACAATAACCAGTAATAAAATGGAACAGTTATAACTCTACTGCAATAAAAGTTATGTGAATGTGGGTCCTCTCTTTGATAACTGATCTGATAAGCAAGAGGGCTACTGGCGGGTAGTGGATAAGTGTGGAGACCTGGGAAAAGGGATGATTCACATTCGGGGTGGGACATAGCAGGATGGTGCGAGATTTCATCATGCCACTCAGAATGGCAAGCAACTATATATATATATATATATATATATATATATATATATACACACACACACACACACACACACACACACACACAAAAAATCCTACTGGCATTGAGATATGTTGAAACGTGCAACGTAAAACTCAAATTTTGAAATTGGGGTATTTTACAATGTGAAGAACAGCCAGCCGACTTTATAGTGCAAAGGAAAGTATTTTCGTAGAAAATAGAAATCCAATAGAAAGGAAGAAAACAAGGCATTTATTGGGTGTCTGCTGGTACTAGCAGTGTGCTTGCTATGTGTTCTGAGTAAATAAAGGCCTGAGACCTCAAGGATCACTTGGTCTTGGTTTGGAGGGAGGTAAAGCCCTGCATAATTACAACAGGCTTTATTAAAAGTCGTGATAAAAGTGGTGGCATCCAGGTTGAGCGATCAGTTCTCTGAAGGCCATGTTATTATCCCCGTTTGTCAAAGATGGAGAACTAGATCAAAGGGATTGCATAATACGCTTCAACTCGCACAGCTAGTCTGTGACAGAACCAAGATTGGAACCTGCTTCTGACTAACTCCTGGCCTCCAGGATTGGATATTTTAACTATTTTTTATATTTTCAGTTAGTTTTATCCTGAGTAATCACTTAAAGTTCACTTAATATGCCTATCAAAAAATTAACGAGTTATATAAAATACTTTATTTTGTGTCTAATGAAGTACTCTGTTTGGAATGCTTTGCCTCTCAACCCTGCTTTAAAATTCTGTGTTTTTTGTTAAGGGCCCCGGCAAATGCCACTTTCCTTATGAAGCCCACACGTGAGTCCCTTCAGAAAATAGGATATCGCCCTCCTCTGCCTTCTGCAGTTGTCCCCTCTTCCCCACGGGGAATATGCTCCAAGACCCCCAGTGGCGCCTGAAACTGAGGATAGTATTGAACCCCACATATATTATGTTTTGTCCTATACGTATATACCTATGAAAAGTTTAATTTATAAATTAGACACCATAAGAGATAAACAACAATAACCAATAATAAAATGGAACAGTTATAACTCTACTGCAATAAAAGTTATGTGAATGTGGGTTCTCTCTCTCATAACTGATCTGATAAGCAAGACGGCTACTAAGTGACTACTAAGTGACTAAGAGGCGGTAGTGGATAAGTGTGGTGACCTGGGAAAAGGGATGATTCACATTCGGGTGGGACATAGCAGGATGGTGCGAGATTTCATCATGCCACTCAGAATGGCACACAACTTAAAACTTATGCATTGTTTGTTTCTGGAATTTTCTGTTAATATTTTTGGGCAGCGGTTGACTGTGGGTAACTGAAACCACAGAAAGCGAAACTATGGATCGGGGGCACCACTGTATTGTTTGTAGTTCTTGCAAGCTGTTCTCAATTATAAGCTCTTCAAGGACAGGGATCATATCGTATTTATTCAGCTTCGGACCCCAGTCACTTTTTGGCCAGTGAAGTGTACTTGTGTTAACTTGGCACTCTGCCCATACTGTTTATGGGATGCCTTGCTTGCCATATATCTACCGTCCCGAAGACAAGTAAACAGTACTTGGAGGCATGAAAATTGTATCTGTGTTGGGTTTACTTCCAGGTTTTTACATCTGTCATGACCCTGGGCTGGAGGGATTTGTACCCGAGGCTTGGAGGTAGGGGCCAGGTGTGTTAGGGGGGTGTTTGTTGGATGTCTCAGCTTCTGGAGCTCCACGGCATTCTTTTATCGAAAAACTCAAAAGTTCCGGAGGCTACATTTTGTATAGTGTCTTCTGTCAACAGCCAAAGAGTGCTTTTCAGCTCTTCAAAATAGTTTCATGCTCATGTATTAAGTGCACATAGTAGGCATTTAAACATTTTATAAGTGCATATTGGACGTGTTAGTCGGACTCTCATTTCGTTCAGTATTAACTAACTGTACATTTATGAGTGAAAATTGAGGGGATGATTTTTCTCTTCTGTGAAGTATCGTGGGTCACATGCCAGATGAATAAGAGGAAAGGTCTAGAAAGAGTTCATGTATTTTTTTCTCTGTGGCCTTCCCAGTTGATTAAAATTGGCAGCTGGTTCTTTAATCAATCATGATATTAAAATGGCCAACACTTGTGGTACTCTGTCAGAAGATGATTTGATTGCAAGTTTTGCTTAAATAAGAGAGAGTTGTCTGTTTTACATGTCAGCCTTCCAAAGGAAAATATATTGGTGTACCTTTCCTTGGGGGTTCCAGGCCAAATGAGAAGTTTTAGCCTATGCTTTCAACAGTTATACCTGTAGGACATCTATAAAGAAAGTATGGCTATTTGGTTATTGCAGCAGAAAGTAGACACCCTAAGTGTGCACGTGCAATGCTGTATTTTCTCATGTTTCTCTCTCCTTCTCAAACTTGTTTTCCTGGGAAAATGGGGAAGAGAGAGCAGGAAGAATCGTTTATTTAGATGTGGTGTAAATTGGCATTACTGCAATGAGGATCAAAATTTTCTTCTTGGCAGCCTGTACCACAGGGCTGTTAGCACAGGTATTATGTAACAGTAATCCTTGAATAATCAGAATTTCAAAGAACACTGATAGCTATTCAAAAATAATAGGATTATACCTGAAACTTTTATGGGTGAAATGGTTAGACTCCTTAACCCTCTAGTAACCAGCCTCACCTAAAACTTGAGAC
The DNA here is from genome assembly GCF_036562045.2 of Rhinolophus sinicus. Classification (NCBI taxonomy): domain Eukaryota; kingdom Metazoa; phylum Chordata; class Mammalia; order Chiroptera; family Rhinolophidae; genus Rhinolophus; species Rhinolophus sinicus. The sequence continues at coordinate 41,851,496 of NC_133759.1, forward strand.
AACCATGAATTTTAGTTGTTTTTTTTTCTTTTTCACTTATTGAAGGGAAAAGCCAGGTCTCTGTAGGTAGCAGATGGCTTGCCTCAGTGTTTCCCCCAAAGAAATGTAGAATTTTCAATCATGTTAAGGCGTCTCACTGTCGTTGTTACTATTGTTAATTCAAACCATCAGGAAAATGAGCTAAACAATATTCTTTGTGTCTATTGTTATGAGAAAAATGTGTCTCTCCAGCTCTCTCTCTCTCTCTCTTTTTTTTTTTTTGTCCTGTGAGGTACAGCTCTAACTTCCCACATCTCATCAGTAAGAAAAACCAAAGAAAAACAACTGTAAACCCAGCAGACACAGCCCTCTCTAAATAATAACGACCACCGTTTATTACATAAAATATGAAATTCTATCTTGAGGTCATAAATGAAAGTGGCATCCTGTAGTTGGGTGGGGATGAGAGGCAAACGGGAAAAGAGGAATCATCTCAAAGCCTAGAATTTTAGGGCTGATTGCAAATGCTGTAGAGGTTGAAGAGAAAAGTGTTTATCGCAGTGGGACATACGGTGGGTGGACTAGGGCGAAGAGATGAGGTTTGGGAAAATATGTAAGTACATGTGTTAAGTTCTGTGTGAAGTCAACAGAGTAAATCTAGTAGGAGACCCTTGTTTTTAATGCTTTTGTTTCATTTTATGGGGAAGTAGTTAATAAGGTTTTTGAATATTTGACAGCTTTGGGTAAGGATGCTAAACTTAACTCAGTGTGCATTACGGTCATATTTTTAAAGCTAGGAAAAAGGTGTGTGGTGATTCCTTCACAGGTCCACAGCCGTTGTACATTACTGTCCCCTTCTCTGGATGGATAGATGAGGGGTGTTACAGTGTGGCTTTCCTGGACTCGCTTTTTACAATTCCACAGGCCATCTAATTAAAGATAAGAAAGCTGCTAACTGCCAAAAAGACAATCTCTGTTCCCGATTTTTTAATAGCTGTTTCTGTTTGAAGTTCTTTCAGGGTGGGAGGGTGAGGGGGGGCAGGGCAGCCCTATTGTTTGAACAGGCCTCCCGCTTCTCCTCGAATAGCAAGCAACTCCATCATCATTGGGAAGAATGGTGGTAATAATTCCCCTCAGTTGTATGTCCTCCAGTAGTTTAGGGAACACTGTAATAGCTGTTGTCTCACTGGGTCCTTGACTGCCCTGTGTGAAGGGCAAGTGAGGTTTTATCATACCCCTTGTGCAGATAAGGACATTGAGGCTGGGATAGGTAGAATTCCTTGATCAAGATCACATGGCTAGTGTGGGTTGGAGCTTGGACAGGAAACCTGTTTTTTCTGACTCTGTATCTAGTGCTCTTTTTTTTTTTTTTTTAAACTGAAAAGCCAGCCTGAGATTGCAGAGAGCTCAAAAAGCAGAAAAGCAGACTTGTCAGTGCTCTTAGCTTCTGGTGCTAGCTTCTCTCTCCTCCTTTGCTGCCTCAGCCTGGCTTCACCTGTAGGTGGCCGTGTTCCCCTCCAACCCTTTCCCTCTTGGTTTAGTCCTTATTTCCTGGAACCCCCACCCTCCCTTTTTTTTGGTCTTTTTCTAGGGTCTGATTCCCTCACCAAGGCTGTGGTTTATTATTACTGGGGCCACAGCTATCAGCTCTTTTCTGGGAGGCTGGAATGTTGCTCGTCCTCTAAACCTGGTTAGAAACCTAGTTATTCTGCAGAGCTGATCAAGCTGTCAATGTCAGTGTCCCCTTCTAACTACCCTTGACTTGGTATAGCACTCAGGGCATCTGATCCCTTGTGGCTTTCCTCCTTTCCCACCTTAGAGTCTAGGGTTCTTTTCCTTTACATTTGTTCTTTCAATAAATCTTTATTGACTTACCAGGTGCCAGGTATTATGTTAGGTGGTGGGGAAATAATGATTAGGAAAACTGGGAGGGAGATGGACAATAATCAGGGGAACACACTCAGACACAGACACTCACACACACACACGCACACACACACGCACACACACGACATTCCAACTGCCTAAGTCCTCTGAAGGGAGGTTCATGGGGCTGTGAGAGTGTTTCTGAAAATTCACCATCACGCCAGCCTTAACCAGGCATACACACTGTAGAAATCCTACTCTGCTCCAACAGTAAACTCATTTCCAGGATCCCTCACACCTCCCTACTCAAGTGGGAGATAAACAGGAAATCCTAGTGTGTATATTTCTGGTCTTCATGCAGGCAAGCATTGGCAGTTGATAAATTTCTCGTCCTACTCCAGCTACAGAGCATCAGTAGTTTAAGAAGAGAGGCTGACAGTGGGAGAGTTCATTTGCCCCTTCTGTGGAAAGCAAGACTGGAATTGTGTAAATTCAAATTATTCCGTGGGAAGGAAACTGAGCCGTTTCTTAGGTTGGCTCACGTCGCCACCTGTAGTCTTGCCCAGGAGTAACTCATTGGGATGCCCGTGAACTCTGGGAGGAGTGGACCGCAAGGGTTTCCTCAGCCAGGTGCACTGCTAAATTCATTCCAGAATCCCCAGTGCAGTGTTCCTGAACCTCAAGGGAAGGAGTGCATGTGAAAATTATGTGGGGAGCTGTTTTCAAACTGTACGTTGAAGTGCTCTTTCCTGAATGTAAATTGAAAATACACTTTTGTGGGCCCTACTGGACCCCACCCTGGATTTACTAAATCAACCTCCAGATATGGGGCCTGGGCTTCCATGGCTTTCAGAACCTCCTGGGTGATTCCAGTGCATGACCAGGGTTGAACACTGCTCTTCCCATGGATGAATTTCTGGTAGCACTATGACTGTAATGTGCTTACAAAGAGAGGCCTCAGTGAACACATCTGAAGGATGATTGACAAGGTGATGTTGGCAAGTCCATCCTTGGAACAATGAAATTTTTGTGAAAAGAATTTTTTATTTACCATTATTTCATTTGATTGAATATTTGCAACAAAAAACATTTTATTCTATTTTATACTAAAGATAATGGAAAATTAAAATCTGGACCATCTACTTGCTTTATAAAGCCTGTCTTCCCTTATTGGGGTTTTAGATCAGTAATGAATCCAGGAAACTTTAAATGCTTATTCCTGTAGGCATTGGGGTGTATACAAAGAAAAATAAGACATGGGGAGCTAACTTCAAAGAGACCCCCAGTGTGGAGAGGAAGATGGATTTGTTTAACATTTTTAAGATACACTTCTTACAGGTATATGTTAATCTTAACATTGAAAATAATTTATTTTTAATACCTAGTTTTTAATTCAGTTGCTTTTTGCAAATCTAATGTGAAACTTGCCCCTTGCATGTTAAGTCCTTGTGAACTTTAAACACATCTTATTTTTAGTAGAAAGTAAGACCTGGGTGTAGTGGAAAATACCAGCTTCAGATCCCGGATCTACTATTCTTTGTGTTGAGTTTGGACAAGCTACTTAGACTGATTGCTATCTGCTCCCTCATCTATAAAACAGTGACAGTACCTGATAGTATTGTTGTGAGGATTAAAAAAGAAACAAAATATGTGAAAGAACCTAGCGTTCTGCCATGTACCATGCCCAACACGTGGTAAGTGTCCTTTGTCCTTTCCATTCCTTCAACTTTAGGGAGAAAATAACATTTTGAGACAATTGACCCCATGAGCTCTAACAGCTACTGGTTTATATGGCTAAGGAGAAAACTTCCAGTGATGGTTTGCTTACACCGGGGTTTCTTGACAGTGGCATTATGGCCCTTTTGGTTCAGATAATTCTTTGTTGTGTGGAGGCTGTCTTGTGCGTGGTAGCATCCCGGGCTTCCATCTTCTAGACACCAGCAGCACCCCCAAGTTGTGACAACCAGGCATTCCCCAATGTCCCCCAGTGGGGGGAACAAAATTAGCCTGGTTGAGAGGCACTGGCCTCGACCCTTCCCCTGTGTTCTGTGTGGTGAATCCTATCCCTCCATCTCTTAAAAGCATTTAAGAGTTTGCACTGTTGGTCAGCAAAGTGCAGAGTATGACCACAGCATGGCTGCTCCATAGTAATGGGAATGACAAAGACAGAACAAGGGTTGGCGGAGAGGTGGAGTAACCTACAATCCCATACTGCTGGCAGGAGTATAAATTGGTACAACTGCTTTGGAAAACTGTTTGGCAGTATCTACTTACGCTGAACGTGGACTTACTTTTTTTAATGTTAATGTATGCAACAGAAATGCTGTCATTTACGCACCAAAGACATGTACCAGAATATTTGCAGCAGCAGTATTTATAATCTCTCCCAAATAGAAACTACCCAAATGCCCATCAACAGTAATGAAGTGTGCTGCATTAGGACACTGGAATACTACACAGCAGTGAACATGAATGAGTTTTTTCCGCTACACATAGAAATAAGGATAACACTCACAAACGTAATGTTGAGTGAGAGAATCCAGTTACAGAAGAGCCCATGGCATATTATTCTGTTTATACATAGTGGTTAAACCTATGCTCTTAAAGGTTAAGATAGTAGTTACCTTATGGGGTAGTTACTGGAAGGAGACCCAAGGCGGAGGAGACCTGAAAATTCTTTCTGTTAAAATAACAGTTGTGTTTGTTTTCTGGCCTGAATCCAAACTGGCTGAAAGGGCAATTCTGGAGACAGAAAAATGCTGTATTATGAAGTACTGTGAAGGCAAATTGAATTGTTAATTGAAGATTGGGCCAAACATTGGGACTGTCAGTGATCTTAGCCTTTCAAATGTTAAATATTTGGGACTTTTCCTCTATTGGGTTTCTTCTCCTATTTTTACCATGGGAGTTAGTTCTAGCAAACCTTGCAGGAATACATCTATGGATAATTATAACTCATGAGAATGTGAATGTCAGAATAGTATTTCATTTGAAGATTCTCTGAAAGAGGTTTACTAAACCTTAGTTATTTTTAGTAATGAAAACCACTAAAATAATCATTTTTGTTTGCAAGAAAACATTTGTGTTGTCAAGTATTATAAGTTACTAATTCTATAACTAACACATTACAGTGTTTTGCAAGAGATATTCCTTTCTCCGGAGTGCAAATTGATTAAATTCCCTTCCCCAGTACTGATTTATTTAAAACATAAGTCCTAGTATGCACTTTAAAATACTATTTATATCTTAAATTCATGTTAATAAAGCAGATTTCCTTTTTTATCATTTGATTTCAATTGAATTGGTTTTGTTAGTATTTTATTTTAATTTTTGCAAAGTTTAGTGAGGGTTCAACTGTTAAAAGATATTTGCTGTGACTTTTTAAAAATTAAATAAGATAAGAGGATTATTGTGTTTGAAACATAATGTACATCAGATGAGAATGGCCCACATGTGCAGTTTGCTTTCTCAAAACTGTCTTTGCAATTTAAAACTTACCCCTAGAGGGTACTGTTGTATTGGAAGTTTAAATCTTTGACTCGAATAACCATTTTAAGTTTTTCTTTTTTAAAAATACATATATTTGTACTAAAATCCCACTATATTACAGTAAATGATTTAGTAAATACTTAATAGAAGTTGAGTGTTTTGACTTAGAAGTGGTAGTGTTTTATAAACAATCAAAGTCAAGACATACTTGTATAGCTTCATGGCATTTGCTTTTGTGAAAATTTGACAAAATACTGTATATTTTTCATCATCATTTCAGTGTGAACTACTCCCAGTTAGAGAAATAAGCAATATTTTATGATGTATTTAGGAATCCTTCCCTTGAAAGAAAATATAATAACATAGGGAACTTAGATATTCAGGTTCACTGAACAGGATACTTGAGGCATTTGACAATTGTTTTGTTTCAGTGACTTCTTTCATTTAATAGTTACGTTGTTGAAGGCCTACTGGGTGCAAAGTAGTCTTTATAATCTGGTAAGGGAGAAATACATAGATGATGTTCTAGTCTGCCTTGTTTTAGAATTAAGGGCAGGCTAAACGTAAAATGCAGTGGGATAGGAGATTAATCCTAGCTAATGGGGTTTTTGGAGAAGGTGGGGTGTTAGATGGCCTTTAAGGAGCCACAGAACTTTGCATTTCTCTTTTTGGCACAAAAAAGAAAGTTTTCTTGCTTACCACTCAATGCTGAATGCTCGGTTTTCATTTAACCTTTTTCTATGCTTCCCTCCTCACAGCCTTGTCTTAGTAATTAAGACAATTAGATAAAGACGTGAAAGTGCTTTGACCAATGAAGTGTTTGTACAACAAGCATGATCATCATCTTACCATTGTCACAATTCACATTATTCTGAGGAATGTATCCATAAATGGCCGTGGATGCTTCTATAGATGCTTTTACACATGACATTTTTATACATCCAACTTCTTATTTAACCAATACTTTAGAGCAAGGTGTAGTCAAACTTATTTTCTTCCTTTGGTAAGGTCTGTTTTGATTACTGTTCACCTACCAGGTTAAAGTGAGTTTTAAGAAAATAAATGTGTCATAAGGAGAAAAAAAGCTTTATAAATGAGAGCATTAGCTAAGTATGTAGGTTAGTTAGAATCCTGGGACGAAGAGAGCAATTATATCCAACAGAGGAACAAAATAGCCCAGTAGGATTATTTATATTTCCCAGGGTCTTTGAAAAGATTATTGTTAGATTTAACATTAAAACATTCCCTTCTCTGCAAGTGCTTTAATGACAGCATTTTATTTTTTAAGAAGTGTCTGGAGCGTGATTTGATCATTTAGCTTTTATTAAGCATCTCACAGTTTTAGTCAACTCTCTAGCAAATAAAGCAATTTAACCTAGTAATTAGCCTGGGCTGCCTTCTGTCATCGTTTTGCCATCATTATTGCACAAAGATGCTGAGATGCTGCCATAATGAACATTTATGGAGCACTTAGTATATGCTGTGGGAAGCTTTTCTACCAACAACTGAAGCTTAGTTTTCCTTCCCTCTAGAAGCTTGTGGTCTAGTTTGGGGAGTTGATACCAGTACATGAAATCATTAGTAAACAATAGAAGACAAAAAACATGTACATACGTTTCTACATGTTCTGAAAGTTTAAAGTACAGAGAGCTTCTCCCTGTAGACAGTTCTTTAGGACAGATCCCTCAGCGTAAACATACTTGAATCTTACAAAGGTCTAAATAAATGTTTGGAATTCTATTATCTTTAGTTGTTAGAGCAGATGTAAATCAAAAGGACATATTATGTTGTTTAAAAATAAGATATATATGATCCATTGCTTATGTCTTACCAGGGTATGTTTTTTCATTACGTGCCTGCTTTATAAAAAGTGGGGTGAACTTCCTTCACCTCGGTTATATAAGAAATATACTCTTTTTTTTTAAATTTATTTTTTTAATTTATTGGGGTGACAATTGTTAGTAAAATTACATAGATTTCAGGTGTACAATTCTGTATTACATCATCTATAAATCCCATTGTGTGTTCACCACCCAGAGTCAGTTCTCCTTCCATCACCATATATTTGATCCCCCTTACCCTCATCTACCACCCCTCACCCCCCAGAAATATACTCTTTAGAGGTAAATTAGAAATACAGAAAAATGTCAGAAATGCCCATTCAAAGATAGGCACTGTTAACATTTTGGTATTCTTTCCAGTCTTTTTAATATGAGTGTGTACTTTTTTCTAAATATGTATATATACTCATAAATATGTACCAACTCAAAATTGGTGTAGAGTGTACATCTTTTATATCCTGTTTTTATTGTTTTCAGTTAACATATGTAGTACTATCATATAGTATGTACTGTAGCATTTCCTCATGTCATTAGGTATTTTTGAAGGAATTATAATGGCTGTATAATAGTCTGTCGTTGATAAACCACAGTTGTAGTGCATTCCCTTATTTTTGGACTTTTAGGTTTTCATTATTATAAACAGAAAAATGAAAAGTGTCTTTTATGTTACTCCTTGACCAAATCCTATTATTTTCATAAGACAAGAGTTCTAGGAGTAGAGTCCAGAGTAAGGAAAAGGATGCAAACATTTTCAACATTACAGGTACATAGCTTAACGGGAAGGCCACACTGCTTTGTAGAAAGGCATTGTCTGTTTACACTTCACTACGTAGCAGTGAACACAAATTCCAATGGCATCTCGCCTCACCAGCATTAAATAAGATTGAAAAATCTTCTTGTTTTGTTTATTTTGCAGGTGGGAAATAATTAAAAATTTTAAAATTTGTTAATGAGGTTGAATAGTTTTTCAAAAATGTATGACCTTTCATTTCTCGTGTTCTTTGCTCATTTACAAATATTTAGATTCTTTTTTTCTTTCTACTTTTAAGTGTTCTTCATATACCAAGAACATTTATCATTCAACCACCATAGTATATGTTACAAATATATTCTTCTGTTTTGTGTTTTGCCTCTCTACTTGCTTTGGGTGTTTTCAAATGTACAAATACATAAAATTTGTATATTTAGTCAAATTCTTTGTTGTTTTCCTCTATGCCTTCTTTCTTTGATTTGTTTAGTTATTTTTTTTCAGGCTTAGAAAAAGATTTCCCTATTCCAGATTGGATAGTCTGAGCATATTGTTAACATGTGGTTTTTAAAGTTTTTACAGTTAAAAACTTTATGATAGTATCTGTTTAGTGCTACTTATTCTATACCCAGTCCCCACCTCCCACCCCGCAATTCTTTGCTTTGTGTTTTAAATATTTGATAGCTCAAATTTCTTCATTCTTAAAAAAAAATAGATCTTTCTACCTGACTTTTTATGGATAAAATTTAGCACTGTCTTTCCAATTTACTTACAAGCAATCTTGTTGGTACTTTAATTATGAATATATTAGCCTATGAATGAACTTGAGAAGCATTGACGCCTTCCAATGTTAGGATTTTTAAAATGAATGAGTTGATTATAATCTGATCAGAATCTGGATAAGTGTTCCTCAAATGTGAGAGCTTGTGGTCTCCAAAAGATGTTGACAGAATTCAGTTTGAGAAATGTGACGTTAGATAATCTATTGCGTGCTGGAAGTAGGGGAAGGGTGGGAGTGGGGAATGGAGAATCTGCCTTTGAGAAGTTTTAATCTTACTGATTTCGGTCAACAAGTATTTACTGATGGCCCACTATGTGCCAGATTTATGTGAGACTGACTTTGCAAAGGTGATGAAGGCATAGCCCTTGCTTTTAAAGCCTAGACTTGGTTAGAATAGAAGTGTGTGCGTGGAAAAATGGTAGCACAGAGCAGGAGGTAAAGAGACCGAAGGATGGGGGTCCCACAAGACAAGAGAGACATACACCAAATCTCGAGGGAAGAATGGATATTTGCTGGGCAGACAAGCTGGAAATGTCTTTCACAAAGAGAGAATATGAAATCATGTGTTTTTTAAGAGTAATATAAGTAGTTCAGTGTACTTGAAGTATAAGGTGTAAGATACAAGGAGCTGGGGTGGACCAGGCACAGGTTGTAGAGGTGTTTACTGCTCACCATCCTCCAGCACAGGGCTTCTCAGACTGTGTGTGGATGACCAGCTTTCTCCCACCCCAGAATTTGTTGCTGATTGATACTTTGTAAAATGCAACAAAAGTCACTAAGTATAACTATGAAAAACTACAACCCTAGTTTTTTTAAACTAAGATTTAGGAGACAAAATTACTCTGTCAAGTTGTTGTAACAGTTTTGAAATGTTCACTCCATTTCTGTATCTATCTCTTGTGGATACTGACAAGCAGTTCTTAAACCCCTCTGTGGACCACACTCAAGTAGCACTACACTAGCATCCCAGATCAGTAGGAAAGACGTGGCTGGGGGCTGGAATTTTATCCCAGATCATTCCAAACACAAGTCGAGATTTACTCCTGGGACTGTGTCCACTCAGATGATTGCCACTCAGAGGCCGAGAACCACATTGTAAGTAATACTGAGCCATGAAAGGGAAGTATTAAATATTTTACTCATATCTTTATAACTGTAGTGTTTAAATCTGGTTCACAATATTTTAAAAAGAAAGAAAACATTCCTTAAATAAGTGTATAATATGAAGTATCTGAAGGCAGGTAAATATTTCGCTCCAGATGAAAGCAAAGGGTCTTAACTTTGCATCTTAGAATCACTTGGGACTCTAAAAAAGATGCTGATGCTACATCCCACATCCTCAGATTGGTTTGGGATGCAACCTTAGCATCAGGATTTTTTAACAGCTGTGCACTGATTCCAATGTGCAGGCAACTCTCTCCCATAGGGGCTATGGTAATGACTCCTAATGTTTTCTGATTGAGAACTTACATCAAAGAACACAGTGATTGTACTTCAAAGCTCTCAGTTGAATTTGAATCTGATACTTAAAGATAGTAAAACTGTTATAAATGCAATAATCTTGTGTATACTAGATACTATAGGAGTTTTCTTCCAACCTTCCTGCCAAATACCATTAAGTATTTCAATTATAATTGACGATAACCTATCTTTCAATATAGCTTATTCAGTATCTAGAATATGTAATCTAGTATTATTAATAAACATCCTTATGAATAAAGGTGAAATCTTGATTTTTTGTTGTTGTTGCATACTCCACCTGCTGCTATCCCAATGACTACTGTTGTTGCAGCATTGATGGCTACAGTATTTGAGTGCTGTATTAATTGCTAGATAAGATTTGCTTAGAACAACTTGCAATGAATGGGCCTATTATCCCAAATGCAACTATTGCTGAATTTTTAACATATAACCCCTTGAAATTATATATTCAAATCTTAAAGTATTAAAATTTCATGTCTTGGTCTACATCCCTTGATATTGATATTTTCTGAATCTCCAAATAGCATACAATAATGTCAATATAGTAATACTTCCTATGGTGAATTATTAGTCTATTTATGGTGCCAGAACCTAGCTTCAAATCTGCAAAGATCAAAACTCCCGGTTCTCCCTCCCCTCCTCCCATTTTGCTAGTGTGTTCTTCATGTGTTGAAGACTGAATATTCAGTGATTCACTCAGTAAACAGCTTTTGGGCATCTACTTGCTGTGCTATTAATAGATACTGGAGATGCAAAATTTAAGCCCTGAGTCCTTCCAATAGGAGCATCATGGGACCATACTACTAGCTTCTACTATACAGATGGAACAGCTTTCGTGTGTGCAAAGTGAAAATAATTGTATCCCACCTCCCATCATTTCAAGTAGGCTTTCAGTTTTTGATATGTCAGTCTTATTTGCTTAAATATCTTTCTTTCCCTCTCCCTCGTCCCCTCCCCTGGTTCCCTCCTTCCTTCTTTCCCTCCTTCGCTCCCTCCCTTTTTTTTTTTTTTTAGAAGGTTATAATATTGGGGGGAAAAACACTCTAAAAGTAGTTTGACCAACTATTTTGGGAGCCATGGGCCAGTCATTTAATCTGAGCCTCGGTTTCCTCTACTGTGAAAAGCTGGTACTGTTCCTGCCCTGTCCATGTGAGTTCTGAAAATTGTGAGAGAAGTTATATGTGACATTAACACCAACATTTTTAAATCTACAGATCAAGTGTATAAATGGACATTATCAAACAAGTATAAAAAAGAAAAAAAGAAACCTTACAAAATATGTGTGGTATATAATATGCATCACAGCAAATTACTTTGGGTTTCTGAAACCCCAAAGTGAAGTTACACCAGAGTTAAATTCCATGGAAGTTTGCTTCCATGATGGATTTTTTTCATTTTTTTACTCAGCTCCTGAAAAAGAAACTTCCTGGGTTTTCTTTTTCCTCCGACGGTTTTGCAGTGGCAGGGCTGCTTCCTGTCAAGAGCAGCTCCACGGCGGCCCCTCGGTACGGACTCTCCACCTCCTCTTTTTCTTTCAAACACTTAATACATTTAGAGGCTGATCTTGTGCAGAAAATATCCCTGACATTTGCAGAGCCCTGGGGATTCAGGCGGGGCGGCAGCGCGCATGCTCGGCGCGCGCTCCCGCTGGGAAGAGGAAGCTCGTTTACATACGAGTCATACCACGCATAGCCAGCATGTCAGCGCAGTGAACTTGCAGCGGGCTGCGAGGGACGCCAGCGGGGCTTTGTCCTAGGAAATGTGCTTCGTGCTTTTCTTTTTTACTCCTTTTTCATTTCGAAGAAAGACTTACAAAGACTTCTGAAACGATTTCTAAATGCTCGATTGAGGATACAAAACTTACACCGTCTACAGCTAAACCCTCGAAGGGTTGGTTTTGTGCGAGTTCCATTTTTTTGTGTGCGTGTGTGCTTTTTTTTTTTTTTTTTCCCCCTTCTTTTTTAAACTTTTACTTTTACATACTTTGTTGTGATCATCTGAGGCCGGGCCTCCGTCTTTGTGAAGTTTAAGAGAAGAGCCAGGAGCTACTCAGCAATAATTGATTTTTGAAACGTACTCTTTTTGGGGCGAAAGCAAAGAGCTGGTTTTCTGTGCTAGCCCAATAAATGCTATTTATGAAGATGGACCTGTTGAACTACCAGTACTTGGACAAGATGAACAACAATATCGGCATTCTGTGCTATGAAGGTAGAGGTTCTGTTCTAGAAATTGCTATCCTATTGCTTTTGTCAAGGCCACTCTTCCTGTAAGATTCTGAATGCCTTCTGTGCATTTTGTTCTCTTTCTGGGGACTTCAGGGTGCTTTGAAAGGCGAGCGGTTATTATGTACTGTTTTCAATACAAAGTTTGTTGTTTGTATCTTAGCCTTCAGTGGAAGGCTGGGGGTGGAGAGTGGTGAAATACAAACTAAAAAGTTTGCTTTATGCCAGCAACATACTGTTCAAACTTTAGCTCTTTAAAATGTAATTCTTTTTGATTTCTGTTGGTGTTTTCTTTGGAGCAAGAACTTCTAGGACCCAAGTAAAAGTTAAATGTGTCAGGTGTTTTTTTGGTTGTTGTTTTGCATTGGTATTTATTTTAAACATATACCATCTACTACAGTATTTGTGTTGTATTCCAACAGCGCTTTGGATTTTCATGTAGAGGGGAACAGAAAGTTACAGTGAGTTTTTGTTTTCGGGAGCGATTGTCCCAAACAATGAAGAATTTTTCTATTCAGTTTGGGGGACTGGAAGGGCACGCATGTCACAGAGCACAGACTCCCTCTTTGTCTGATTTCCCATTTCCTGTATAGCTCCGAGAGAGTTCTGACATTGAAGGATGTTCCTTGCACACTAGCTCGGTCCCTTGTGGAAGTGATTGCACAACACACCAACCAGAAAGCTAAATTAAAAAAAAGAAAAAAAACAACAACAACAAAAACTCTGAATTCTTATTGTTTATTACCACTTACTAAACCATGAGGTGTTTCCCTACTGCCCTGTAGTCTTTCAAGCTATCTCTGTTGGTAGTAAGAAGAAAAAAAGTGATTTCTTAATCTGTTGGAACATTATCTACGTGCGATTTGAAAAAGTGGTAATGGCCTGGGTTTGAGTGGCCGGAGAGGCATCTCCCGGGGAATTCAGCTTGGCAGGGGGAGTGTTTTTTGTTGTAACTACAGACAAATCGAGGAGAAATGTCCTTTCTGATTCAGCAGGAGCAGTTTCCATGTTTTCTCCTATAGTGAACTGAACATTTCTCTTGAAAAAGAAAACATTGAAGAAACTTGGGAAGGTGAGCCGACCCACTTGTATTTTTCATGTAAAAATCTCAGGCCTGTTGCCTAATCAGTTGAAAACTTACCCTTTTCCCTTGAAGGAAAAAAAAATCTCATTCATGCTAGTTTTTTGTTTTTTTTTAACTCGATGGATAAGAATTTCATACTTGAAAGTTTTTTTTTTAAGGTTTATTAATTATTTTACTCCTACTTGTTCCACTAATGAGAATATTGGTGAATTGCTTTCTTTGAATCTGCTGCTGTTAAGTATCAACTTGCTTCTGAAGTCACCCGTTTAAAAGGCATGCTTCAGAATGGTCTAAGCAGCCAGTGACTTGTTTCCTGTGAAATGAACTCATTGCAATTCATTTTTTAAACTTCTTTTTCAGTGAACAAGAAATTAAAAACTTTTAAGGCAATTTCTGTTGATTATCATTGAGTAATACGATATTTTCAAAACAAACTGTAATGATCAACCTAAGAGGAATACAAGGATTGTTAGGACATTGATACCACGTTAATTTTTGATGTCTCCAGTCGGTGATGGTAAGGAAAGGCTTATGGAGAGCTTCTCCAGGTTGATTTGTTGTTTGTGTAGTATGTAAAATACATGGGAGTCTTCTGTTCTAGCCTCCTTATTTGGGAGGAAGAAACTTTGATTTTGAAAGTTGAGTAGATATGTGGGATGATACGCTATAGTCTGTTTGGCTTAAACATCTGCTGCTATTTTCCTTATTATGAAAGTTAACATTATTTTAACACCAAAATAAATACACAGGAAATGAAGAAAAGCACAGCAAAATTTGAGTGGTGTTTATAGTGGGTTGTTTATGTCCTAGTGGTTTTCTCAGTGTAAACACTGCACACATCTGCTCTGAACTCAAAAGGGTGTTTTGAAGATGGGCATAAATCTTAGATGGGTTTGTTTGTGTGTGTGTGTGTGTGTGTGTGTGTGTGTGTGTGCGTGTGTGTGTGTGTAAGAAAAGTTGCAACAGTTATTGTTACTTTAAATCCAACACTAAAAATATTCCTATGAAACATATCAGCTCACCAGCATTCCAAGGGAGTTATTTGGAAAATGGAATGTACAGTTGGTAGGCAGCATTTGATTTCACTTAGGGCACAAGCAGGTTTCATGTCTCTAAAGAATAAGGGACAAATTAACTTTCCGAATTTTTAGTTTTAAAAATAAGATGTCCTTATTCTCTAGGTTAGTTGAGTATTCCTTAGCCGTATAACACACAGCTTTACTCCGCAGAATAATTCACGTATCTGCACCATCTTTCTTCAACCTCTCTAGTAGTAATTTATGCACAGATGGGCCTTTTAAAGCCAGTTACCTTGCAGCATACAAAGTCTTCCTAAAATCTCACTCTGCATAGCTTCACTGTGGACTCCCTGCTTGGTGACTGCTGTCTGTTTGAATGTGTCTGTGTGAAAACCTCATGGTTTATTACCAGTCCTCAACAATTAACCAGTTCATCATTCATCTCCCCAGTGACTGTTCACATTATACCCACTTAAATCCCAGTTTTGCCTCCATCTCTGTGAAAAGGTTATAGGCCAACCTCAGCCTGCCTTCGCTCCCCCTCACACCACCCCCCCCCAAACTCCTGAGACTACTCCACTAGGAGATTGAAAGCCTCATGAGGGCAGGGCATGCCGTGGTCACCGCTGTATCTCTCAGCCCTGGCACAGTGCCTGGTTTGGATCTCAGGAAGTGGCTAATTAAAAAAAAAACAAAAACAGTGAAATCTTTCCAGTCGCAGTTGTAGCTGCTACTGTGTAATTTAGCACTTGATTATACACTGTCTTGTATTCTCTAATTATCTAATTATTTGCAGAGCTATACAGGGCCTTAGACATCATGTAATACATTGGCCTTGTTTTTGCCAAGGAAACTGAGGTCCGGAGAGATACATTGTCTTTTCAAGTTTACTCAGAAAGTTTATAACAGAACTGAATTGCGGTGGGTTTGACTAGCCCACGATTCCTATACCATATTGCCTCTGCAAAATTATTGTATGTCTTTTCCCCTTTAGTTAATTATTAGCTTGTTGATGTTAGGGACCTTTACTGCCCCCAGCACAGGGACAACAGATGATGGGGTTACCATGCACAGGCCAGCCTGTCCTGGACTCTTCATTGCTCTGAAGCCAGGGCTGGTCTAGGTTCCCAAGCAGTTGTGATGCTCGGGAAAGACCGTAATGAGAACTATAGGGGACCAGCCTCATTGGCATTAGCTGTGCTGGCTGCTTTGGCACTTAGGTTGCTTTATGTGTTTTCTGTTTATGCAGAGGAGGAAGCCCTATGTAATGCCAGTTTACAAAGAGTATTTCCCCAAGGGAGCAGGGAGCTGGTTAGACCATGGATTTTCCTCAAGATGGCTGACAGTTATATTTACATAATTACTTGGTGCTGAAAACTTAGGTCCTAATAAATGTGCTCATGGTTGGCTGTGGCTTTAAACTGCTGTTAGTGATACTTTAATTATGGGTTAAGAGCCATTAGTGTGTAATTTAGTAGAAGAATTCTCCCCTTTTAATTTAATAGTGTGGTTTATATTGGTAGAAAGTAAGGATACATCGCATAGAATGATCGTCTGAAAGCTTAAGAAAAGAGTATCCTAAGTTCCTCAGATTTTAGAGCTGCTCATTGTTTTGGAACATAATTATCACTTGTTGCATCATGGGCTACATTTACATTTATTTTCTGGAATTGAGCAGAAAATGCACCCAAGAGTTGTGGAGTTGAGTGAGACTGTGCTAGGGATATGAGAACAAGGCTGGGTGAGGGATTTCTTTTGTTTTCTGCCAGTCTCACCATTGGCAGTTTAATGGAGTCCTGGTTTCATTGTTCTTTGTCTAATGAGCTCAGAGACGTCTGGAAGCTCAGGAGCATTGGGTACTATTAAGGTGAAAAGGCCACAGAGCAGAGCCATTCTGTACCCGCCTCTGGTCCCCAGCTCTGCATATCAAGTGACCAGCTCTTGATCCAGGGGTGTATTCGGAGGTAGAACATCTGCAACTATTTTGCTGTGGAAATTCATTTTACTTTAGCTTTTTGTTTGTAGGAGGGAGGGAGGTAGTGAGGGAGGGAGAGAGGGGGAGAGACGGGGAGGAGCCTGATTAATAAAACATGCCCAGGTGAGCCCCAGAGATCTCCTGAGAGAGATCTGGCCAGTTTGTATTTCTTCTAATTACAGTTTATGAAGGGAAGGTGTGATTATCCCCTCTTTCCTCCTCGCTCCCCACCCTTATTTCTCTACCCTCTTCTGGAAGGATTATTTTACTTGGCTGTTTATCTCCTGGAGCCTACACATGGCTTTGTTTGGGAAGGCAGATTTCTCTTCCTTCCTCCTTCCCTTCCCTATTGTCTGCGTGGCCTCCTGCTCCTAGGGTGCTTAGATTTGTTGCTGTGAAGATTTGTTTTTAAAACATGCCGTAAGATAAAAAGAAATTCCCCATCGTTGTGAAGATGCAAAACCTCTCAGTGTAGTTTGGTTCTGCTCGATTGTGAGCCTGTTGCAGAAAACTGGGTTTTGTCATACAGAAATTAGATCCAGATCTAGCACTTCTGCATGTACGCAAATATATAAAACCAGTCTTAGCAGGGATTGTTTCTGGCTATGTCTGTTTTATCTCTATATGTGTTAACATTTATTCAGTTACTGTTTATATTTAGTGGTATCTATGTATGGCCTGTTGAGCTCTTTGGAACGATTCTTTAGTCTTGCTCGGCAAGATCAATCAATTTGTCCTACAAAATAGTCTTTCTCCCTCTTTTATTTTTTAATGACCTCATATCAGCCCTCCTACCCTCCACTTCAACCATGGACACTTAATGTTATAAGCAGAGTTTGAAAATGATTTTACTTTCTCCATTTGCACTCCCCACCCCACAGCCTTCCTGAATATTGCATGTTCTGCTAAGTTCTAATGAATTATTTCCATCAGTTTACTTGGCTAGCTTGCCTTTTCTGCTTTTTTAAAAAAAGAATTCTGTAGATTGTTTGAATTTCAGGGCATTGTATACAGGATACATTTTAATCCTAACAATGTGAATCACTGCTTGTTGGAAGAATGTTTATTTACCCTAAATAAAATAGAAAATCTATTCTTAAAGTTCTCCTTCGTTCGTTGCTATTTATATGATCTTTTTGAACTCGTAACATTTCACCCATTTGTTTGCAAAGAAGGCGGTAAACATAAAGTGAAATATATTTAGTAAACATATTTCCTTCCTCCAAGAGGAACTCACTACTGTCCTTTTGTCACCGAACCAGCCATTCTCTTCAACATTTATGGAATGCTTACACTCAGCTAAGGAATGCATACAGTCTTGGGGTTGGTCTTGTTTGACTCTCTCTGTCTCTCACTCTGTCCCTTTCTCAACAGTTTCTGTTATGAACTATACCATATATACATAAATGTGCACAAGACTTAAGTGTAGTTTATAGTTAAAAACTAAGCGATCTTTGTAATCATCACTAGGTCAAGAAATATTATAGTAAATCGCCTTCAAGGATTCTCTCCCAATCACAATTCCTCCCAACCCCAAGAGGTCATCACAAGTATAACTTGCTTTTTAAAAATACCTTTACTACCTATGTGTGCAATTCTAAACAAAGTAGCTTAGTTTTGTCTGGATTTTTGTTTTTTGAGCGTTATATTGTGTTTCCCTGAAAATAAGACCTAGCCGGACAATCAGCTCTAATGTGTCTTTTGGAGCCAAAATTAATATGAGACCCAGTCTTATTTTACTGTAAGACCAGGTCTATATAATATGATAATATAACATAACATAATATTACGCCGGGTCTTGTATTAATTTTTGCTCCAAAAGATGCATTAAAGCTGATTGTCCGGCTAGGTCTTATTTTCGGGGAAACACAATATAATTGAAACTATCCTGTAAATCTTCTGTTGTGTCTTTGTTTATGAGGTCTCTTTTAAAGATGTGGACATGTCGTAAGAGGTTGTCATTTTCCTATGATGCCAGCTTATCTTAGAGTCTTGGGGAACGAACCTTGGCTGTGGAATACATGTGGGTGTCCCAGCCTTCCTTTGTACTCACCTGCTGCTCAGTTGTTTATTAAATAGCACTGGTGACACTTGCGTCTGAACTTTTCTCAGTCAGTGTTTTTTGTTCACGGTTTTCACCACCTGTTAAAGCCCTCCACCATCCATGCTGTAATGGAAAATTATGTGTTGGAAGAATTCTGCCCAGTTCTGGGGAGTGTAAAGTGGGGGACCCTTCTGGAGATACATAGCTTATTAATTAGAATCTGAACAGCAACTTTAGCTCCGCATTAATAAGCAATTTGCTTAAAGGCTGAGACTTGTTACAAGTCAACTTTGTTGCAGTGCCAGGTTTCTTTGGATGTTAATCCGGGGACTTTTAGATACACAGAGAAAGCTTAAATTGTTCCAGGATTCAAACAGTACTCTACATTGTATAGAGATGGCTGTTACAGAGCAACAACCACCTCAAACAATAGTCCGCCTTATGTGCCATCTAAAATTATGAATGAAAGTGGATCATCCATATGTATTGCTCTTGATTTTTATTTTATATCTGCTTTGCATGAAAATAGTTGCCTGCTACTTCTTCTGGGCTAATGATTTGATTTTAATAGAGTGAATTCCAGAATGTAATGGTTTTGATGCAGATGCACGCTGCCAAGCAATTTAGCAAAGTTGTTTACACTACCTCAAATCCAGCTGGACGGTGTCTCTGCTTCTTCCTGATAGCAGTTGAGGGAGTGATGAGTGCAAATTTCTGGACGTTCTCCCCCCTTTGAAAACAAACACATCTTCCATTATGTGGCAGCACTGTTAAAGTGACAAGGGATTAATTTTAAATTTTATTTTAATGTCAGCAGTTTTTTCCTGTACCCATTTTCTCTCATTCTTACTATGTGTGTCCTTTCAAACTATTGTTTTTCTGATGAGTAACTGATAAACTATTGGCTGACCCCACAGAGAACCCTTGTTTTATTTCCCTGCTGAAAAGCTATGACCTCTTTGCCAATGCTTAAAATCACCCAGGAGAGTGATTTGGTAGCTTTTTAAAAGGAATATGTAATAGCAGCTGTATCAGGTTTTAAGTTCTATTGAGTAGAGAGGGTAAAGGGGATGGAAAATAGTAGTCATTCTTGGTATAAAACCCATGTAAAGTTTTCTAGCACTGCTCTGCTGAATTCACAATTGGGAACAATTACCACCAACTTCTGAAGACTACGATGGGAGCCCTTTTTCTGTTAGAGGGTTTATACCAATAAGAGACGGCTCATCTTGGTAGGAAGAGATGAAGTGCAGTAGAGTTTCAGAACTAACACTGGACATCAAGTGTTGCTCTTGGTGTCCTGTAATATACAACAATAAAAAATGTAGACTATACATACATATATATGTGTATATATATCTATGAATATATACACACTGTACTTGTCCAACAAAGAGAGAGAGGGAGAGGGCCTGAAAGAGCTGAAGGAATTCTTATACATCCTTTAAGGAGAAAAGGGAGGAACCACCACATCCTGGCTTTCCCACCTGCCAACTCTTCTGAATCTAACTCCATTCTTCTTTCCTTTCCCTTAGGTTCAGTGAAAGGCTAACTCTTCTGTTGGTGCTCACAAGTCCCAACCCTTCTGGTCTGAGGGACTTGTCAGGGATCTGTTTCCTTTCCAGTTTCCTCTGTTCCTCTCCTGGGTCTTTCTCTTCATCATGTGCTCAAGCACAAGTCTCTCCCAACTTTAAAACAAGAACAAACCCATCCCTAAACCTTGTGTTGCCTTCTAGCTATTAGACACTCACTGTTCCTTGCCATCCGAGTTATCAGAAGAAGAAGGTCAATGTGTTTCTACTTCCCTTCTGCCCATTCTCTTCTCTAGCCACTGTCATGTGATTTCTGCTCCCACAACTCCATTGAAATTGTTCTGGACAAGGTCACCAAAGGATATCCTAGTTCAAGTTCACTTGACACTTTTTAGCCCTCATCTTAGTTCATCTCTGTGCCATTCGGTGCTGACTCATTACAAATTCCTAAAATTCTGTGTCCCTTGGCTCAGATACTTACTGAGCACCCATGCCATGGGGAACAAGGTCCTTACTGGTCAGCAGTGTTGACAGGGCCTCAATGCAGCTTCTGGTGGTGGGTGGGCGCATAAAGAGTGAGGCAGGCTGATCGGCATTGAAAACAAACTATGGTTGCAGTTTGAGAATAGATTGGAAGGGAATCAGGAGAGGACATAGAAACAGGAGAAGATGTGACCTGTTGTGGTGGTTTAGGCAGGAGGTGGCAGTAACCCAAACTATGATGGTGGTCGTGTAGTAGGAGAGACGTGGATAGATCTGAGAGGAATTTGGAGAGAGGGCTGACAGGACGTGGTGCCAGACAGAAGCAGGGGGCGCAAGACGAGACATTGAGGGCGCCGCCCAGGTTGCCAACTTGTCCGAGGGGATGGGGGGTGCTCCCATTGCAGAGATGGGAAGCACAGGAAGAAGACTGGGTCCTGGGGTGAGTTCATGACTTTAGTTTGGGATACGAGTTTGGAGGATCTTTGAGGTTTCAAAGAAGAGATACGTTTTAGAAGGTTGGGTAAATGGGTCCAGATCTCAGAGGAGAGGCTGCTGCTGGAGATACTAGTTTGGGATAGAGAAGAAGAAACGAAGCTTGGGCAAGAATGGTCACCTAGGAACAAACAATAGAATGAGAAGTTGAAGAGGTCATAGGAACTCTTCTTTTAGGTCTTCATTAATTTTCTTCTTTGTTACAAAAATAATCCTGTAGCTGGCCCTTCCCTTCTAGACCGTGATAATATTATCAGGGTACCTTTCCCTGCTTACCTCCCCAGCCTTATCTTCCACCATCCCCTCACTCACATCCTTACCTGCTACCATCCCTTCACCCACAGCTTGTCCAGATACATCAAACTACTTCCTTTGCTTGCTTCTCTCTGAAATCCCACTGCTCTTGGTCTTGGCTCCTCCAGAACAGGCTTCTTCTGGAAAGTGAGCCTCCTACCTCTACCTTCTTGGAAGGATTAGGTGTTGTGTGTATATTTTCATGGCATGCGGAATGCCCTGTCAGGGAATTTATCTCAGTGTTACATACTCATCTGTCTGCCTCACTGTCAGCTCTGGGAGGGCTGGGACGTTGTCTTCTCTTTGTTCTCAGCACCAAGCACCGTGGTGTCTGCTAGTGTATGAATCTACTCCAGTGTCTTTTCATTAAAGATGAAGAAACAGTGACATTGTGGGATTAACCCAGGGATACTCAGTGAGTTGGTCACACAAGTGAGTTTGTTGACTTAGAATGTTGATCGTAGAGGAAGGAAAGATAGCTGGGGAAAGGAGTGACACAAACAAGAGGGGGAGAAAGAAAAGAAAACCCTTTAAGGCTGAATTTCTGTAGAGAAACAATTGACGTGGGCTGGTTGGTTGGAAACTGCCCCTACTCATCTTGTTTTCTAGTTACATGGTTTTGGATGGTCTATTAAATGAACCAGTCATTTATGGGAAAATATTTAATACTTATTATGTGCCAGGCACGGTTTTATGTGCTGGGGATAGAGCTGTTAACAAAACAGCAAGACCCTGACTTCTTGGAGCTTACATTCTAGCAGGGGAGACAGATAACAGGTAAATAAATAAAGATAATCACAGATTCTGAAAAGTGTTATTATTACAGGTTGATGTCTGTTAGCTGATTTACTGTTTAGAATAGTTGTATCCATACCTGCTTTTATTTTCAAACTTCAGAATGTAGATTTGAGTGGATGATTTATTTCTCTCATGGTCTTGTGAAGAATTAGAAAGTATATTAAGGAAACTTTTTAAAAATTTCCTTGGGAATCTTAGAAGTGTAGGATTTTGTATGTGGTTTATTAACTATGGTCAGAGAGTCAGGATACCTCATTCCATTGTACCTCTTTGTTATATTGGGAACTTACATTTATTATATAGTGTTACCAACTTAACAAAAAGGTCAACTGATTCATTTGGGTTCTAATAGAAGTAAAATATATTTAGAATAAAAAAAAACCCAATGAATTAAAAAAGGCTCAAGAAGGCAGTAGATCCACTGTGTGTTCTTAAACTATTCTGGTCAGACTTCAGAGGATATTGCCCCATGAGGATAGCTCCCACAGTACCCCAGGGGCCCTTTCTTTGTGATAATAGAGTATTTGGTGAGGGCTACAAAATGGAAACGTTGGGCTTCATGTGGAATGGGGTGTTCCACCTGTTGGGTTTTCTTTTTTCTTCCTTTCATTTTTATTGAGACATAGTCATGGTCAAATCTTAAGGGCGTGGCTTCATGATTTCCCCCACTATGT
The DNA here is from genome assembly GCF_036562045.2 of Rhinolophus sinicus. Classification (NCBI taxonomy): domain Eukaryota; kingdom Metazoa; phylum Chordata; class Mammalia; order Chiroptera; family Rhinolophidae; genus Rhinolophus; species Rhinolophus sinicus. The sequence goes on from NC_133759.1 coordinate 41,874,299, forward strand.
TTATACCTTTTGTAACCACCTCCCAGATCAAGATATAGAGCATGTCCATCACCTCGGAAAGTGCCTTCATGCTTCCTTGCCAGTAAATACATATCCCCCCGAGATAACCACTGTTTTGACTTCTATAGTCATAGATTAGTTTTGCCTGCCTGCTCTTGAGCTTCGTATAAATAGAATCTTTTGATTCCAACTTTTTTGTGCTCAACACAATTTTGAGATTAATCCATGTTGTTGCAGGGATCAGTAGTTTGTTCTTTTGTAGTGCTGTGCTGTAGTCTACTGTACGAGTGTGTCACAACTGGCTTATGTGTTTGCTATGTGAAATTTCCTGGGGCTAGAGACCGTAGGAAGAGGCTGACAACTCCATTATTATATCAAGAGTTTATTTAGGGAACTTACATGTGAGGCTCATCTTGGGTGGCAGCGAGACACCACGGATATCCTCTGGGTCACGTGGCGGGTGCCAAGAGGTTGTGTAGGACAGGGCAGGATGCATAAGGGGTACCTTGGGCGTCACACACCCCAGCTAAGGGGAATGCTGGCCTGCACGGGTTGGTGACCTGGGGGGGGAGGTGACAGTGATCCGTTTAGGAGCACACCAGGGTGCATAGGGGAGGTCCATCAGACATGGCTCTGGGGGCCGTGGGGTTGGGAAGCAGACTGTTCTGGCCATGAGCTATATATAATAGCTGGTGGGTCTGGCAGTGGTCATGTCATGGGATAGTCTCTCTTCCACACTATTCTACGGTTGATGGAAATTTGTGTTGTTTCCAGTTTTTAACTATGATGAATAAAGTTGCTCTGAACATTTTTTTTTTATTGTGGTAAAAGATGCATAACCTAAAACTTATTATTTTAACCATTTTTAGGTGTACAGTTCAGTGGTATTAAGTACATTCACTTTGTGGCATGACCTCTGAACACTTTTATTAATACAAGCCTTTTTGTGGACATGTGCTCTGGTTTCTCTTGGATAAATAATGTGGAATTGCTGGGTTATTGGGTATGTGTAACTTTTTTGGAAACTGCTTAACTGTTTTCCAAAGTGGTTGTACCATCTTACTCTCCCGCCAGCACTGTATAAGGGCTTCAGGCCCACTCTATCTTGACCAGCACTGGGTATTGCCAGTCTTTTAAATTTTAGCCCCACTGGGGGTTTATGGACAGTCTTAAGGTGTTTTTCATTGTTCACTTATAGTTCATTACTTACTGGAATACTTATATGGCACTGCTGATTGGTACTACTATGTTTCCCTGGAAATAAGACCTACCCGGAAAATAGCATGATTTTTCAGGATGACATCCCCTGAACATAAGCCCTACTGTGTCTTTTGGAGCAAACGTTAATATAAAACCCAGTCTTATTTTCGGGGAAACACAGTATGTTAAAAAAAGACATAGTCTCTCTTTTGGATGAGTTTATCAGCTAAGAGGCTGGACTATGTATGTTTCTTGTCTAATTTCAGGTCAGAGATAGAGATTTTGGCATGGTCAAAGGAGGGGTTGTTTTTCCAAATGGGTACATCCAAGCCATGGAAACCAGCAGGCAACCAGATTGAAGGGTGTGAACAAACACCAACGTGGCACAGAGGACCTTTTTTGAGAACGCTTTCCTTTAGTTTAGTGTTGCTTTGCTTTTTTCTTACTTGGTGATGATTCATCCCACCAGTGGCCTGTTAAAATAAAGCTCAGGGCTTAAGCTGTCTTAGCTCCAGTTTGACTTCTTGTCTGGTTTGTCCACCATTCTCTCTTTAGATTCTCTTCATTTCCCTCCCATTTTGAATGCTCTTCTTGCTGCTTACCAGCGTCGTGAATTCTCCGTATCCTTCAGGGTGTAGCTCAACCTCCCTTTGTGAAACTTAACGTCAACCTTTTTATAGTCAGGAGTTGTACTGTACCCTTTTAAATCCTCAAGATTCCTGTCCTCTTTCAGAGGGTGATGATGTTTATATTCTCTTTTGAATTTCTGTAGTGTTTATAGTCTATAATTATCATTTGGCAGTTATATTACTTTGTATTTAGTTATCTTTAATATAAATAAAGTGTGACAGTAAAAGCAAACAAATGTAACAACTTAACACATCTAAGTAAGTAAGGTGTTCAAGCTTGCCTTCAAAATAGATACCTTGGAAAATTACACATTACCCTCACACCGTGGTGATCTCATTCTCAGAACATTGTTGGTTTTTTTAGAAGTTGCTTTCAAGGTCTGAGATACATTTTTCTGAATATTTTAAAGAGTGGCCAGTAATTACACACACACACACACACACACACACACACACACACAGGCACGACACTTACAGAGCACTTATTTTTGCCAGGCACAGTTCAGTGTAAGTATGCCTATAAAATGATCTGCTAGTTTTCCCTGTTTTATTCTAAAGCCAGTTCCACAAGTGGAGTTGGAAAATACCTTTTAATCAGTGACTTTTTTTTCTTTTTTCCCCTTTTTAGAATAAATAGGTTCAAGTCATTCTTGAATGACTATGTTAAATGACAACATTTATTTGCATGTTTACCAAAAAAATAAAAATTTCAATTTTATTGTACATATACATAGAGAGAATATATATATATTTCATATATATATATGTGAAATCACCACATCTAAACTGTATGTTACTTGAGGGCTAGGAGTCTACCATATTTTAAATGGTATTCCTCTGCCAGTAGCACATCTCGTTTGTGACCATGGTAAGCACTAAATAAATGTGTGATTTGAAGTCATAGAGCTCTTATTTTAGATGACTGAGATAATTTGGTTGTTATACTAGGTAGACAGACAATCTCTGGCTTTGTTTTTCTTCGGTTCACCTTTGCTCACTCATTTATATGTCTCACAGAGCGGAGGTTATTGGTGTGGTTCTAGCAAGCTGTTCTTCACTTTATGGAAGATGTGAATGCTACCTAGTTTGTCTGTAAGTGATTTTTTTGTAGAATGAATTCCCTATTCCCATTGAAGAGGGGGATAATCAGTTCAGGGAATATTCATGGCACCTTAATGCTTGTTACTGCCTTTAAAATTTATGAAATCTCCAGCTGTGCTAGATCTTATGTGTCACGAGAGGAAAAAAAACACACACAAAATACTTCAAGTTCCTGTCCTTTCTGGGGCTTATCTTTTTAAGTAACGATGAGAATAAGAGAACCTCTGGTGACGTGAGTGACAACACTTGGACACATATATATCGATCCTGGATCTCATCTTGTTTTGATTGTGTGTGTGTGTGTGTGTGTGTGTGTGTGTCTGTGTCTGTGTCTGTGTCTGTCTGTGGTGTGGTGTGGTGTGTGTAATGTGTTTTGGGTTCAGAAGAATTTCCCTTCCATGTTTGATTCATCTTACCATGGTTACTCTTGCAGCTGTGACAGTTGCTTGACTAATTCTTGTAATGCCTGGGGCCTATTGAGGATCTTGAAAAGATATAATAAAAGGAGCTTGCTGCCATATTTACTTTTTTCAGTGTTGGCTCTGTTTCTGCTGTAGCTTTTTAAAGATGATCATTTTTAAAAACTTTAGTATTTTTTAAATAGCTTTACTGAGGTGTAATCACATACCATGAAATTCACCATTTAAACTGTACGGTTCAGTGGTTTTAGTATATTCAGAGAGTTTGCAACGTTCATCATGATTTAAGTTTAGAACATTTTCATCACCCTCAGAAGAAATCTTGTACCATTAGCAGTCGCTCTCCATTCCCCTCTCCTCCCAGGCCACTACCTACATCTACTTTCTAGTCTCCATAGATCTGCCATACACACACACACACACACACACACACACACGTATAGGAGTGAAATTGGATTTTTTATTTTAGATCTCTAATTTCACATGGATGTCTATAGATATATCTATTTAGAATATTTATATTATAAATACATATAAATTTAAAAAACGTGTAGATATATAGGTATATATGTATGTATATGTATACATACATGACAAGATGTGATAAAAATACAGTGAATGTTTAAATTAAAAAAAAATTATTACAGTAAAAGGCACTTTGCCATTAATCCCCCTCAAAATACTCCCTCTCACTTCGAATACACCCATCGTTCTCGCCACTTTCTGAAGCAGTTCTGGAAGTCCTCTTTCGTGCGTGTCTTTCTTAGTTGCGCTGTCGTGGCTGCCTCGATGTCCTGAATGGATTCAAAAATATTTACCTTTCATGGTCATTTCAACTTTGGGGAAGAGCCAGATGTCGCACCGTGCCAGATCTGGTGAATAAGGTGAATGAGAACATGCTGTTGTTTTAGTTTGACAGAAATTGCCGTAGCAGAAGCGATGTGTGACATGGAGCCTTTCCATTGTGATCTCAAAATACAGTGAATGCTGCTGCCGAGTGCCAGCCAACGGAAAGGGTGTTGCAGTGGCACAATGAACCTTAGGAACAGTGTGTGACAAGTTTCAACTTGTTTGCTACGGTCGGGTGTGAGCTACAGTGGAGAGAAGGTGTGTTTTAAAGTGTGCCATAAATCATCCTCCATCATGACAACGCTCTGTGTCACACATTGCTTCTGATATATGGCAATTTCTGTCAAATAAAACATTACGGTGTGTCCTCATCCACCTTATTTACTGAATTTGGGACCATGTGACTTCTGGTTCTTCCCCAAAGTCAGAATGATTCAGGACATCGAGGCAGCCATGACAGCACAACTAAAGACATTCACAAAAGAGGACTTCCAGAGCTGCTTCAGAAAGTGGCAAGAACGATCGGGTAAGTGTGTTTGAAGTGAGGGGGAGGATTTTGAGAGGGATTATGGCAATGTGTCTTTTACTGTAATATTTTTTTTATTTAAACATTCACCATATTGTTTGATCACATCTCGTTTATATCTACATAGCTAGATAGACAGACATATATATATAATCCTTGACATTTTCAAACCTGTGCTTTCAGATTTCAGAACCAAATGTCATTCAACATAAATCATAATAGGTTCTAAACTCAGTGCTCTGTGGTTTTGTCCTCAGTTGTCATGGGGTCAGGTAAGACAGACTTCCAAATGTAAGCGGTTCTTAAAGGAGTTAAAAGAAATGTACTTCCATAGATAAATGAGCTGACACAAACGGTAACAACTTGCTCTCATGAGCCAGCCCTTCTGTCATGCAGTAGCATTTGAAAAACAATCTGGTACAAAAGAAAGTTTGTGGCACTTTTGAATTTTTGGAGAAAGAAACTTTCAGGAGTTTGCATGTGATTCTAAATAATTTTATTTCTTAATTATTTTATTTTATTTTTTTGGGGTAAATATTCGCAGAATGAAATGAGATGTTTTAAGAGGTGGATTCACCAAAGGACATTTTGAACTTCCCCTCCTCTGACACAGCATAACTCCATGCTCAGTTTACCTGTGTGACATCTCAGCCATCACCGTGGCTTTGTGGCTGGCCTCGTTTTAGTTTGGAGGAGCTAGCTGGGAGAATTCTGGCAGTTTCCTGCTCAGCACCCTGAGACTGGTTTCTGCAGAGAAAGTAGAAGTTTCTTTTTGCTCCCTTCCCTGCTGCTCTCGTTTTTCTAGACCGAGAAATTTAGAAATTGGTGGTCCTGGACTCCGTCTGCAAGGCTTTTACTGATTATCTTGTGGGCTCAATTCAAAGCTTTTGGAGGATGAGTTGTTTGGCTTCACAGAAGGCACATCGGGAGTCAATGGCAGTGGACACATTAGAGGAAACAGGCATCAGCAGATAGTATACCCATTTTCTCTATGGGGAAACTGAGGCACCTGTGAGGGCTGCTTAACTAAGGTTCTGACTGCTAAGGAGTTGAACATTTAAAAAACTTAGAGAAATATGTCACTGTTTGAAAACAGAGGTGAGCTCTCCTAAAGGTGACCTTGAGCTGTTTTACATGTTTCTGCTGGCGGGAGGTCCCCAGGACTGCTTAAGTCTTGCTCTCTTGGTTCTTCAGGCAGTTCCTGGCTTGAGCATTGAGGTAGTTACAGTCATTAGTTCTCCTTCACACTGCATTACGGCCAAAACTGTCCCTTAGGCAGTTGGAGATGTTTGATTGATTGGGCATCATATTGGTTGATGATAGCACTGATCGGCTTTGAAAATGGAAGAGGCGCAAGAGAAGATATGTGCTAGTAGGCATGGAACCTTCTGGGGAGCCTGCTAAAATTACAGATGGTTAGGGTCTCTGCACAACTTTTTCATGAGCACCGGGGTCAGGCTTTCGAATATGCATTTTTTAATTTATTTTTTTTCAAATATGCATTTTAAATAAGCATCTTAGGTGATGATTCTGATCTAGGTGGTCTGGGGACCACACTTTGAAAAGCACTATATTAAGTGGTGAATAGGAGCAGCCAAATGAGAAACAAACAAGGAGGATTTGCACAGATTGATGAAAATAAACTGAGAACCACTTTTGCTTTACCTAGGAACTCGGTACATCATGATCAGACTCAACCCAAAGTCTGTGTCCGTGTACGCGTTATAAGGCATATAGGGCAGCAGATGGTGTGCCCATTTTCTGTGTGGGGAAACTGAGGCACCTGTGAGGGTCTCTTAGTTAATTTATTCCAGAGTTTTCAGGAATATATCACGTGAAGTCAGTTCCTGAATAGTCATAGAAATATTCAGCATCAACAACTTACAGAAAATCCTGAGGTAAAGAATATAACTTCTTTTTAGTATACAACACCTGTTTTTAACTGTACTAAGATCCTTTACTGCTTCTGCTTCATAGATCCTTTCTTTTATTCCTTCCAGCGAGTTCATCGTGCCTTGACATTATCCCAGTACATGATCTGCCGTCTTAGTGATGTAACTTGATTATGTGTGGAAGCCAGGATTTGGATATGTATAAGTTGATGTCACTTTCTCCATCTGGGATTGTCACCTCTGGTTTTAGTCACCTTTGCGATCCATAATGGGTCTAATGTGAGACTTGTCAATGAATCTTTGGCAAGAAAGGTTGAAATGTTAGCCGTTTAAGATATTTGTTGAAATATCGAGTGCTTAAGTAAATGGGTCTTTCCAAACCGGAACAGCCCTGAAAATGCACAAGTCTTTCAGGACTCAGTTTTCAGTGCAACAGATGGAAACCTCTCGATTACATGAGCTCACATCTGTCTCTCTGATTTGACTGGGCTTGTGCCATAATGTGCTCTGGAATTACGGATCTGTAATCCCTAGAAAGCATGGTTGAAGTGAGACTGACAAAGAGCTGGACCCTAAAGGTTACTGGCACAGAGAGAGAGAAAATAAGGAGCTTGGAGAACTAATAGTGAAATAAATGTCAGTGGTTGCAAACCACTCATCCATTTAATTTGCTAGAAGTTAATATAGTAGACCCCAAATTAAAATGTTTCAGTTTTGCTTTATTTCTTCATTAGTCTAATTCCCATTGACCTTGTGTCAAGGCTAAAACAATTTAGGAGCATTCTAGCGTGGGAACAGTTTTAACAATCACTATCAACGTGGTTTTAAAGAAAATAGGTTGGTGAAACATATGTAGATTCTGCACTCTATTAATAGTGTGGCATTGTATTTCTTTATGGATCTCAATAGAGCTATTGTAAAATTTGGAGATTTGAAGTGCGGAATATTGTTACTGTTCATTCATTTGATGCTTTGCAAAGTTGTATGTGTGTCCATTTGCTTATGTGAAAATATTTTGCAAAGTATTATTAGCTCAATTATGAATGTTACTGATGGCACCTGTAGGGCGTTCATTGAAAATATGAGTGCTGGCTTTGTGTCCAGTGCTGGGGAGCATTCACTGCTGAACATAATACAGCTCTTCTCAAGAAGCTGACAGCCTAGTATTGTGTTTTCTTTATAGGCAGTATTAGGTATCTTATAAGAAACAGGTTGGCATCATGCTTGTTGTAAATTAAGATAATATTTACAGAGAATAAATTGTATGTGTGCGTGGGGGTCGGGGGGTGTTTAGAACCTGGGGGTGAGGAGAGGAGGGGATTGGAATTGTAGGTGAAGGCAATCAGCAAAGGGCAAAGATGGCCAAGTATACAAGGTTGGACAATTAAGTTCGCGAACTTGTCCTAGAAAAAGTGCTACATACCTCATTGCTGAATATCACTACGGGCACCTTCGAAGTACTCCCTTTGGGAAGCTGTGCACCGACGCCAGCACCTAGTCCACCCTTCAAAGCAGTTTTGGAACTCTTTTTTCTGGAATGGCCATCAGAGCTGTCATCATATTACCCTTGATGTCCTGAATGTCATCAAAATGTCTTCCTTTCAATATTTCCTTTATCTCTGGGTAAAGAAAGAAGTCATTGGGGGCCAGATCAGCTGAGTAGGGAGGGTGTTCCAGTACAGTTATTTGTTTACTGGCTGAAAACTCCCTCACAGACAGTGCCCTGTGAGCTGGTGCAGTGTCATGATGCAAGAGCCATGAATTGTTGGTGAAAAGTTCAGGTCGTCTAACTTTTTCACGCAGCCTTTTCAGCACTTCCAAATAGTAAACTTGGTTAACTGTCTGTCCAGTTGGTACAAATCCATAATGAATAATCCCTCTGATATCAAAAAACATTAGCAACAGCATTGCAACAAGTTCACAAACTTAATTGTCAGACCTCATATATGTGAGTATTTTGCTTTTCAACTTGAATGTCATCATTGGCTCCCCCTAGCCTGCAAAAGGAAGTCCAAACTCTTTCTTTAGCATGGCCCAGTAGAAGAGACTGGCCAGAATTGTCATTCAGGAGACCTGTAGTGGTGGCAGTCTGATTGGAAGTGGGTAGAGGGAGGGCTCGTGGTGGACTTCGGCCTGTAGGACTTTGTTTACTGGCAAACTCCTGCTCATCCTTCAAGAACCAGGTGGGGCATGTTCTGCTCTATCACACCTCTCTGAATGGTGTGTGACTTGGAGCAAAAAGTGCTAAGCCACTTTTGGCCTCCTTTTCCTCCTAAGATGAGACTTCATAGGTAATTACAAGGATGACGTGAATTCATGGGTATAGAGCTTTTGCAACGTCACGCAGTACCCAGTTAATGGTTCCGGTGTTCCCCATCATCCTGATGAGTAATTTCAGGCAGAGAGGTTTCCCCCACCTTTATGCTTCCTCTGCACTTCCATTACCAACAGTAAGTTACGGAGGGGGGGGGACCCTGTAAATTCCCTGAAAAGCCTCCAGTGTGGCCCAAACTGTATAGGTAAGGTTGTTCCATGTATTGACGGGGTCAGGTGGGAAGTCCACATTTATTTACCCCTTTTTATAGTCATTCCAGGGAGTCTATTTGAGGGTAACTTACAATGTAAAATATTTACTGCGTAAAGGAGCTTCTGTTTGTACTGTTTATTGGTGGGAGGGTGGGGTACAGGGAATGGCAGGGTGGGATGAGGGGACTGTCATGGAATCCTAAAGGACTTGGTTTTCCTGCTCTTCCTCCCCCGCCCCATCCTGGTTCTCAGCTCTACTCTCCCTAAAGCCTCAAGCGAATCTGGGACCCCCTCTGCCTCAGCACACTAACTGCTGGGGAAGTGAGACGTATTGCCACATCCCAACTTTCAGAAGGAAGACTTATCTCATTACACACCTGAGGGCATGTGGAAAAACTTTCAATATAATTGTATTCTGTGTCAGTGATGCCTACTTCTTCAGCAGTTCTCGAACCTCATTACATTTTTTTTCCATTTTCATTTTGGCAAGTGTGGAAATGATGTAATTCACTTTATATTTTGGGGTTGCCTGTTCCTTTACCTCTAGGAGGAAAACATTGGAATTTGTGTTCGTCTTTGCGTTTCTGATCTGTGTGATGAGCAGACAGACACATAACCGGCTCCAGGAATGCTGTCTAGTCCATCACACTGTGTCCTGTACCTCTGAGCCAGGAACTGGCTGGTGGCTCACCCGAGCTCAGCTGTACCTTTGAAGTGGAGGGCAAGCCTTTCATCTTCCATCATTTTCACTTAATGACAGCACAGCCTTTGATCAGCTCAATTTTCCTCCTCTTTTGCTTAATAATGAGTCACTTGGAGGTAAGGAGAAACCTGAAGTAGGTCCCAAAATGGCCACAACTTTTTATGAGCACAATGGTTGTTTGACCTTCATATCTTAAGTAAATACACCAGAGGGAGTCAGCCCTTCCTTGCCGCTCATTGATAAAATTTGCTCGCTGGATAAATGTAAATTTAAAACAAAGAAAGGTGGGAGTAGACAGGGTGGGGAGAAGTAGAAATAAAATGGAAGCAACATACCCCTCCCCCAATATTTTAAATTGTTTAATTTGGGGAACTCCCCTTCACACTGGCCTATAAAACTTATCAGCGTCACAGGGATGTTTTGTGTTTTGGAAACTAAATTCTTCGCACCAGTGGAATATTCCTTTTCAGGTTAAATTTTATGACTTTTTAGTTTATTATTTAACAGTCTCTTTTCTTGGGACTTGGTAAGGATACAAAAAGTTATTGCTTGGATAGAATTCTTGCATGAAGATCTTAAGATTCCAATTAATGTTAAAATCTGGGGGAAAATCTGCAATAGCTTCTTAAAAAAGCAACTCGCAGATTTACATTTTCTTTGGTTATGCGGCATACCATTACTATGCCATTTTTCTAAATATGAAATAAAAATATATTTTGATACTAAGTACTCTTATCCAAGTATGAAATTAGCTGTTTGCCTCTCCAGTGAATCTCCGATAAATGTTTTAATACCCTTCAAGCTAGTCAATGTATTTTTAGACTTAGGTTCCAATAGTCTCTTAGTTTTTGTTTGGGGATTGCAAACTTCTTTTAATAATAGCTTATGTAAATTACAATTATTGAATAAAATGTGTCTATAAAAGGACTCCAAAATATACTGGATACTGTGAAAAAAAACCCCAACGTAACTGTATATTAGCTTAGCACCAATTTAATGAAGGATGTCAGGTTGTAATTTTTTAGAATTGGTTTATTTTAACATCAGATTTCATTTGAGTGTGTTTTAAATCATTGTTCAGAATTTTTTTTCTATAAGTATGTATTATTATTCTTCCCAATTCAGGTGTTATCCAGGAAATGAATGTTAATTTATCGTAGATAATTGGAAGCTCTTAGCACACATAACCCATGCCACCAAACAATGGGTATCGATATTGTTTACAGAAAATGAGTTTTGATATACTGAATTTTTTCTCCAACAATAAAAATAATCTTATTAGAGTACTAAAAATGTCAACTGACTAATGAAAATGTGGATGGAGAAGGTTAATTAGACTTTGTTGGAGCAACTTGTAGAACTTAAAATATGGAGCTACACTGCTAACTCTTATCTTCCCTCTTCATATTGATAAGCTAGAAACAAAGAGTAACTGTCTGGCTTTTTTTTTCAATTTGTATAGTTTCTCCACTTATAAAGAAGGAAAGATCAGCGTGAGTATTGAGAGAATTACTAGGAAGATGAGGATAGCCTGTTTTGAAAAGGCCAGGAGACTCTACCAGCTAAAATACGTCTCCAGTTCTCTGATCTGATCTTTTAAAATGTCTCTTGGACTTGCCTCTTCTCCACCCTCAGAGATTTGAACATTCTTGAACACCCCCCCCGCCCCCCGCCCCCGGCCACACACATACATGCATCACTGCCCTGTCTCCTGCTCAGGTGTGTCCCTCCAAGAAGTCATCCAGCATAGTGTCCTTTGCCCATCTAGCTCTGAAGCTTTGCTTTAGTTGTGTCAACAGTTACAATGGCTTCAATCAGTTGCCTGCCACAGCAGGTCTAAACAGTCTGTCTGAGCTTAACACCCTTTATTATCTGACCCGTCTATCTACTTAGCCTAACTCTTCTACTCGAAGAAGTGAGCCCTTTGTTCCAGTTAGATTGATCTCCCACACACGTCATTCTTGCTGTCTCCGTTTATTCATACAGTTGTTCGTCCCCGCGTGGAATGCCCATACCCTCCATTTCCAAGTGTCCAAATCCTGCCTACTTTTCAGATGCCACTCCTGACTCTTACAGGTAGAATCTGTCTTCCTCATACAAAATGCCCATAACTTCCCTTTTTAAAATGTAATGAGTTTATTTCTATCTTCAAATTAATATTTGAACACTCCATATTTTTATTCCTAACATGACAGTCATTGATGGATATGACCTGTATAAGCTAAAGCTCTTCGTGATCCTCAGTGATTTTGTTGTCAGTTGTTTAACAGCTTTATTGAGATGTGATTCACATACCAAACAGTTCACCCGTTTAAAGAGCCTCTCTTTTATTTTGGTATTTATCACTTCTTCCTTATAGTTGAAATCCGTGAATTACCTGTCACTCCTACTAGAACTAAAATTCCTTGAAGCAAAGACCAGATCAAACATCTTTTTGTTTCCCTTAGTTCCTGGCATTGTCCTGCAAACATACCAGCCACTAAAATGCTTTTGAGTGAGCCACATCCCCTTATTTCTTTGGCTAGTCCTAAATCTCAGACCTTCTTTAGATGGGGTTGTATTCAACAATTAGCGCCTAGCCTTTAAAATAAAAACTCTGTGTGTCAGTTTCTAGGATAATTTGGCAGAGTTACAAGTTCAGCTTAACTATCCTTTTGAGATGAGGACTGTCTCAAGAAGAGAGCTTGGGTAGCAGCTTTCAGAGCAAAGGGAAACAGACTAGGGTCTGCCCCTGGAGCCCAGGTCCCTGAAGTGGCCTGGTGGTTTACCAGCCTATCAAAATGTTTGTAAGTAGTGCTTATAGCTGGGTGACATGGTTAAGAGCCACAGTGCGTGAGGCAGACAATAGGTTTATAAATATTTTAAGATAATGAAGACCAAGGAGCGGTGACTTGCCAAGGAAGAATTTGATGAAGAAGGTAGGACTTGCACGCTAGCCCAGGCCTGACCATGAGGGGATGTTTTCAGTGCGGGGAGGGGAGCTGGGAGAGTATTCCGAGCACGAATGGAGAACAGGAGCTGTGGAGTCTGGGAGGCGTGTGAAGACTGGAAAGAGAGGAGTAAAGCTGAAGGGATCGGCTGTGGAAATCTGGACTACTGGGTTGAGAAGGCTTAGATTTACTCCAGCAAATCCAATCCAGGGACTTTACTCTATCATGATGGGAGGCTGGGGGACCATGCTGGAAGACTGTCTGCCCAAAGGAGAAGGAGGAATTGAAAGAACGATCAGTTAATGTTAATAGTTTTTATTTGCCTGAACCATACAGGTCAACTTATTCAGCAAATATTTATTGAGCACATGCCATATTCTAGGAAGAGTATATAAGCCAGGCCCTGGTCATACTGGATGTTTTCTTACGTTTTTCTCTTACTGTCTTTCACATAAAACCATGTCCCAAATCAGACCTGTGCTGATTTGTCATCAGGGGCGCCATATTTTATCCAGTTTAGCTCTAGTCTCTTGCACAGCAAATAAAAGATGTTTAATAAATGAGCAAGAGATTGAGTGATAATGACAAGACGCATACCCCTAAATTACTGCTATGAAAGGGAAAAGGTTACTTTTTTATACCAGAGAAACCTGTGGGCACTGCCTTAACCAAGTAACCAAGTGGCTTCACCAGGTTTGTCCGGACGCGATGCTTTGAGATGTGCATTGTCCCTCTGCAGTGTTCTTGCCAGAAGTCAGCACATCTAATAACAAGAATGTGATCACACCACCAAAAAAGTGTGGGACAGCTAATTGGCCTGGATTATCTAAAGTCCATGTCAGGAAAGGAAAAAAGATAGAAAAGTTTCCTTTAGATAAAAGAAAATTAAAGAGACAGGACAACTACATCGAGCCGTGTGTGATTCTTGATTGGATCCTGGGTTCAGCCCCACCCCCCCACCCAAAAGAAATAGTTCAATTGGGGATATTTGAATATGGGTTGGATACTAGTGACAATATGTCAACTTTTTCGTGGGTGTGGTAATGGTATTGAGGCTATGTCTCGCTCTTGGAAGACACTTGTTGACGTAGTTAGGGGTGAAATATGATGTCTACAGGCTACTTTAAAAAAATTATAGTGGTTACAGCCAAAAAGTATGTGTGTGTAGATAAGCTGACAGAATGAATCAAGGGGAAGGGGATGGGATGTTCATTGTTCATTCAGCTTTTCAGTAGCTGAAAATTTTTTTTGAAATAAAACGTTGGAAAAAATAAAATGATTAGGTACTTAGCTCTTTTAGTGACAAAGTTTGCAAAATCTTACTGTAACTTTCTCGTTTTCCCAGTCTTCATGGTATTAAGCACTTGAATTATGTGCATGCCTGAGTTCTTAATGCTGCTTTCACTCTCTCAGTGTTGTGGAGTCTTTGAAGTTTGTGTCCTATTTTAATGCTTGGGAAATTCACTCTGGAGCTTCTGAAACCAGCATGTGTAGCATCGATAAGTAATATAGTAAGTTAATGAATGCATCTTGGTGGGAGAGCAGAATGACTTTCTGAGATATTTGACTTAGGATATATGTCACATCCCAGCCACCTGCCAACTCCTCCGTCGGGTCTGGAGCTGATGATGCAATTTCATATTCGAAATAGGTGGGTCTTCAGTCCAGACGCCAGTTTGTGTGAGAAGTTTGAATTGGTTCCTGGGAACCTCATGTTGTTCCTCAGGGTCTGGACTAGAATGTTTTGCAGAGAACAAAATTGCCTATTTATCTTTTGAGAGACCATAGCAAAGATGTTAGGATTGCTCAGGCATCTATAGTTTTTAGGTTGGAGGTGGTGTTAGATGGTCACTGGAACTCTGCCATGCAGCTCAGCCCAGCGAGAAGGTACCAAACGCCACAGCAGGATGCCCGTGGGTTGGGTTTTGAAATACGAGATGACTATGGATGGGCCAGGAGGATTTCTGAACTCATTCTAGTGAGGAGAAAGGTAAATGGAAGCAAGCAAATGAGTTGAGAGTGTGTGCGTGGGGATAAGGGGGCACTGGTTTACCAAGCGTGGGTCCCTGTGCCAAGTTTCTTTTTTAATCCTCGAACTAGTTCAGGGCCTCTGTGTGAATTTTCACACCTGTGGCAACAGTCACCGGAAGTCAGGTAGCAGCCCCAAGGTCACCTTGCTGGCTCCTGCCTGAGCAGATTTGGAATGCTCTCTGACCCATGCTCCTTGGCACTACATCTCCTGACCTCCTAGATCAGTTGGTGGAAACTGTATATGTGGGAAGTTTATTAGAGGAGAGGAACTCGCCTGAATGGTGGGAGCAACATTTGGAGAAGTTCCCTTTGCCCCTCTCATTTCATCCTCTAAATGGGACTCGTTATCAACTGATGGAATTCAACACATAGTATAATTTTTTTTTTAAATGGCCTGTTCTGGCACTTTTTTATATATTTTCATTGATTCTCACAGAAATCCCTCAAGGTAGATGAAAAAATAAAGGCTCTGGAGAGAAGAAGAGACTTTGGCAAGATCATACGTTTTTGTGATTGCAAAGCCCACTTCCCACCCCTGGGGTGTGGTCAGCGATGCAGAAATGATGGCCCCTGTCTCACAGGACAGCACTGAGCACTCGCCAGTTGTGACAGAGGAGTGGGACGCGGGAAAGCACTTTGAGGAGGCCGCCCGTGATAAATCTGCCCTAGAGGTTCAGAGGGTTGTGGGCGATCAGGGGAAGAAAAGGTTAATGTCCAATTGCTCTTCCCTCTCCCAAAATCGTCTCTTCTTTTCCCCCCTCCAGTGGTCAGTGACTGATCCTAAGATTCATCCTGCCCAGGGCCACTGGCCCAGTCATACCTTCTAGAATTCCCTTTAATTAAAGAATGTTTTGAACATGCAGAAACTAGCATGTTGCCTTAGGTGTCTAACCTGTCGCACGGCAAAGGGCTAAAAGAGAATTTCTTTGGGTATTTTTTACTCACATTTTGAAGAGGTGATACCATTTCCACCCAGCTTAATTTCCCCACTTCATGGCAACTGAAGTCCCACGGGAGGTGGCTCCACGGCTGGAAAGGTTAGAACAAGCCTCCTTCAGCGATTCCTTCTAAACATTTATAATAATAAGCTCTACCCAGAGAGGAAATTGAGCCCCTAGCAAAGTGCCTGATTCCAGTTCCATTTGCAAACACTTTGCTTCCATAATTCTCCTCCTTCTCATTAACAGTAACATGTTACAAAAGTAGATTTGCAAGTAAACATAGTGAAGGATTTCTGGCAGGCTTAAAGAGTCTTTTCCATTAAGGAGGGTTCTGTGCACTTGGCATTAAAGGTTCCTGTACTGCCATTTTCTTCTTGGGGTTCACAGGTCATGTGTCAGTGCTGGGGCCTCAGACGGGGACATGTGAGGACATGAGCTACCCTGGACTGATGCTAATATGCGGGTGGACAGCCCTTCCACCTTCACCAGTACGATAAAAGCAGGCCTTGTACTCGAGACTCAGCGTCCCTGGCTTACTTGGAACTCTCTGCAGCCCGCGTCACCGCCACAGTCGGGGGTTGCAGGACCGAGAACAGAAGTCAGTGTGATTATTAGATCTGGCTCAGGAAACCAAGGACACTGACAGGTGTTTGATCTTTTTGATTCCCAGTTATGATTTACAAAGCCAAAACCCATCCATCCTGACACAGATCTGCTCATCTGCAGCCTGAGTATGTCACTGTTAGGTACCTGAGTTTTTCTGTAAGCCAAGATGATATATAAATAAGACATTAATTTGAGTCCTCTTACTTTGTGATAATTTCAGCCAGGTTAGTATTACATAACCTCTGAGGATACAGTTAAGTTATAAAGTGAGTTCAATAGGGTAAATGAGATTTTAGGGACTATTTAAAACCCGGTACACAAAATTATTTTAAGTAATGCAGAACATACTAATTAAATGAATAGTAATGAATGGATGTGACTATAACAATTTTTATTTTAGTTTAGAATGTTTTTAGTACTTTTCAATATCCAGTTGAACCTTTCTATCCAACCTTTTAAAACATTTTAGTGTATATTTAGAATGGATATTGAGAATTGTAGACCTCTTGCCATTTCTTTGGGATTATTTTCTACCCTTTTCCTTCTGGTCCCTGTAGAGTTACAGATATTTAAAACCATTGGGGACTGGTGACATCATCCACCCTTGGGCATATCTGGGAGCAGGCGCCACCTAGACACGCTGAATCGAAATCTGGGTGAGAACCCCATGTGGTCTCTGAGGACCCTCCCCTTCGGCCATGCTTTTCAGAGCAAACTCTGGTCTCTCCATTGTGTTCCTTCACCCTAAGGCACAGCATGAGTCTCCGCACTTTTCCTGGTACTGAGCCAAGAAGTCCACTTTCTTTTAGTGCCAACCCGTGGGTCTCCTCTCCATGGTGGGTTCTAAGCTGGAAGTGGCCCTCGTGCATGCGATTGCTTCCATTTCGATCATTCCCACTGTGTTAGGTTAGTCAGGAAGACCACGCATTGGAAGCTGTTTAGTCTCAAGGTAAAGAACGCTAACCTTTGAGTCGGACTAGGTTTTAGTCCTCTTCTCACCTCCTCCTTTCCCTCTTTTCTCCTCCCTTCCTTATGTTAGTCAGCAAGGGCTGTCATCACAAAATGGTGTAACAGGCTGGGCGGCTTACACAACGGACATTTATTCTCAGGAGGCTGGACCTCTGTGATAGAGGTGTCCGCAGGGTTGGTTTTTCCTGAGGCTACTCTCCTTGGCTTGTAGACGCCTGTCTTCATGTTCACATGGTCTGTCTTCTCTGTGTCCTAATCCTAAAGTGGACTTCTTTAAGGACACCAGTCATATTGGATTAGGGCCCATCCTAACGACCCCATTTAATCTTAATCATCACTTTAGAGACCCTGCCTCCAAATATAGTCACATTCTGAGGTACTGTGGTTAGGACTGCAATGTATGAATTTTGGTTGGGGCGGGGGGGGCACAGTTCAGTTCAGTTCATAACACTTCCTCTCTCCCCATCTCCCTTCCAATATCCATCTCTTCTTCCTTTCTTCCCTTCAACTCCCCCCTCACTTCTTTCCTTAATCTCTAAAGCATCCTGCTTAGCCAGAAAGGATATGAAAATTGGGAAATCTAAATGCCACTTTTCTCCTTCCAGTTCTTCTATTAATCAGCTTTGTGACCTTGAGCAATTCACTAATTCTTGAAACACTAATTTCCTTAGCTGCCAAAGGGGATTTATTCTTCCCCTCTTCTCTCACAGGACTGTAGTAAGGAAAAACCAGAATAATAGTTTACAATTTAAAAATGCTTTTAAAATAAAATATTCTAATATAAAATACAGGAACGCTCTGACAAAGTGTAATGCTTATGGGATTATTTGGAATTGAAATTCTAACTTAAATGGCATGTTTCAACTCCACACGTTTTATTGTGTTGTTGTTATCCTTAATTGTGTTATTAGCACTTAGCAATACAAGGTTGCAGGATTTTTCTTGTCAACAGTTGTTGGAGCTGAAGAAAACACTAGATCTGATCCGCTTAAGCCAAGCTCAGTTAGGGGTCGAACTGGGCATAGCCTCCTCTACCTGGCTGACTGGACAAGAGTGACCTTTAGCTGAGATTTGGCCTCCAGATGTAAGATTGGGCTCTGCAAGTTTAGAGCTGTTAACCTGGGGCTGCCTGCGAGGGACAGTGGGAAAGGCACTTGTGTTGCATATTGAGGGGTGATGGGAAAGAGGGCTCTGTCCCCGAGTTGTAGAGAGTTGTAAACTCGTACGCTGTCCTTGTACTGCTGGCAGACACTACGTCACATCTTTTATCTCTGCTGGCTCGCCCGGGTTTCATCGTGTTGCCTAACAGCTCTCCTTGTAAAAAAAAAAAAAAAAGAAAAAAAGAAATAAAGAAAGAAAAAAGTTAACCAGGATAGGGATAGCCACGAGTTGAACTATTTGAAAGAGGTTGACTTCACTGTTTTCTCCCCAGCTGCTAGTCTGTGAGACAAAGAAGTATTATTTGAAAGAAAACGAATAAGCCCTGGCTGCCGGGGCTTCTGCCCTGCATGGTCATGAGTTTGTGAGATGTGAGATGGGTCATGAAATGTTAGAGTGCGGTGGTTTTATCAGGGTGCTCTCTTGCCAGTAGGTGACGTCATCCTGCTCGCCCTGGGCTGTGGTCAGACAGGAGACGTCCCTGTAGCCAAGTGGCTGGCTGGGGCGACCAGCTGTGGTTTTTTTTTTTTTCGTTTTTTGATTTAGGTTCAGACATGATAAGGGTGGGGAGGGGAGTAGAACATAAAGTCTTGGAAACAGCAAAGATTTAAATTGTGGCAGCAAACTCTCTGTTGGGCAGGCATAGACATTTTTGTGAAAAACTTATCCTTAAAAGTTTCAGCATGATACTTGAGTATAGTTGTACCTTCCCCTTTTCCATGAACACAAAGGCATTGGCATTTCAGCTTTGAGCTGTTTGACAAACCTTCATTAAACGACAGTAAATGCCATTATTTTGATTACTTTCTCTGGAGTCATGCCGCCGTCTAACATGCAGTCACAGATCCCTGGCTGGCGGTGGGCCCACGGAGTTGGTGCCCGGGTACTGTGATGGGGACGTGAGAGACCCAGGTTCCAGTGCTGCTTCTGCGTCTCCCTTGAATCCCTTAATCTCCCTGAAACCAAATCACTTGCCTCGTCTCCATGTTGAAGGTCTTGGCCTCGATCACTCACTTGTATGAAAGTCGGATCTGCATTTCGAGGACCAGCTTATTTTCATCTCTGGTTTCAGTTGACTGACTGCAACTCTCTTGTAGGATTTGAATAAATGAATGAAGCTGGAACTGACCATGAGAAGTGTACTTGATTTTTAATTACATCTTCAGTGGGGTGGCACATTATTAGTTAACAAGACTTAGTGGAATCAGTGTTTTCTCCTACATGTAAAGCGTGTCCTATAGAAGTTTAATATTTCTCAATCAGCAATGACCGTAAGACTTAACTTTGGAAGATATGCATTATGTAGAATGTAGACTTTTAGAGAGCCGAAGTTGGGCCTTCCAGAGGATCTAATGGAACCACTCAATTTTGCAAATGAAATAGGCTGACAAGCTAAGTGCTGTTTTGAAGACCCTCGAGTTAGATTCCATGTTGCATCCAGTCTAAGATGAACCATTGTTTCACGTCCCACTAAGAAAGAAACAACCCTGCCTATTAAAATAAGACAAAATTCGGTCTTCGCTATATTAAAATGTAGGAAATCAGGAGTGTTAGAATTGTTAAAATATGGTAATAACGGGATTCTGAAACTAGGCTACATATTCCTGGGTCTCGTCCCTCCTTTCTATCCTTTAAAAAGAATTCTAGTATTTCACCAGAATCATTATATAGCACACCATAAAGCTAAGTGATTTTTTTTTTTTTTTTGGTTTGTTTCTCTCGGCTAATTTTTTTCATTGAAATTAGTATGTATTGATTCTTGCGAAATCTTGGGCCATAATCTTTGCTCATCTTCACTTGGGAGAAATAGTTAAGGAATATTTTTGGTCTATGTATTAGAACTACCATCATGACTGAAAACAGCAGTTAAGTAATTTTTGTATCAGGCATTTTTTTCTTCAGTAACGTATACCTAGATATAAAGGCCAAACATTTAAAAATTAAACTTCTTTTGTTATAACTAATTTTTTTTAAGTGAAATTGACAATTGTAGTTAAGCCAACTTGAGAAACTTAAAATATTGGGTTACTCAGACAGCTCAAATCTCCCTTCTCCTGTTTATTCTTGGAAAAGAAAGATAATCTTTTTTGTTTTTCAATTACCAAACCCTTGTGAAATTTAGAATACAAACTAGCACAAAAGAAAAAAAGTCTTTTATGCCCTCAAGATAAGTTCCTTTTGGTGTGTTTTTTTTTTTTCTCCCCTGCTTGTGATCAGGGTCTGTATAAATGTCATCATTTGTTTTTCTGACAGTACTTCGCACAGCCTTCAGCATGTAAGAGGCACTCACACGCAGTCTGATTAGAGGCTGAGCTGCAGCTTATCTGACTGTAACACTGTATAGAGATAGAGCTATAATAACAAAAGGTTTCTTTTTATTTCAGGGAAAATTAATGGATGCTTGTCCTTATTTAACAGTTAAGTGTGAAAAACCTGAGAGAAAAGGATCTAATCACACTGGGGTCTTCGTCTACTTATAAATACAGTCTTATGTGGGGGTGGGTAATAGCTTTATTGACGTGTAATTCACACACCAGACAATTCACCCAGTTGAAGTATGCAATTCAGTGGTTTTTAGTGTATTCAGAGTTGTGCATCCTTCACCACTATTCATTTACAACATTTTCATCATCCCCCAAAGACACCCTATAATCATTACCAGCCACTTGCCATTCCTCCTTCTCCCAGCAATCACTAATCGACTTTATGTCTTTTGGGATTTGCCTGTTCTAGATATTTCATCTACACGGAATCGGAAATATACGGACTTTTGTGTCTGGCTTCTTTCACTCAGCGTACTGTTTTCTAGGTTCATTCATGTCGTAGCATGAATCAGTACTTCAGAATTCCTTTTTATGGCTGAATAATATTCCATTGTGTGGATATATCACATTTTTTTGGGTATCCATTCATCAGTTGATGGACTTGGGGTTTTTGGCTGTTATGAGTAATGCTGCTATGAACATTCATGTATAAGACTTTGTGTAAAAATATGTTTTCATTTCTCGGGTATATAGCGAGGAGTGGAAGTCGGGGTCCTATGGTAACTCTCTGTTTAACCTTTGAGGAACTGCCAGCCCATTTTCCAAAGGAGCTGCACCATTTTACACTCGTACCAGCAATGCACAAAGGCGCCAACTACTCCACGTTCTCATCAACATTTGTCATTATCTGTCTTTTGATTATAGTCCTTCTAGTGGGTGTGAAGTTGTAACTCACTGTGGTTTTGAGTTTTGTTTCCCTGACGGCTGATGATGTTGGACATCTTTCCATGTGCTTATTGGCCATTTGCATGTCATCTTTGGAGACATGTCTATTTAGAGCCTTTCTGTTTTCAGACTGGGTTGTCATTTTATTGTTGAGTTGTAAGAGTCATTATGTAAATATGTTCTTAAATAGATCTTTTTAAAATTCCTTATCCAATGGCATCTTTGATCTTGAACATATCCTAAAACTCTGTAACGGGGCACCCAATTGCCCTGCTTCCTTCCTTCATTCAGTCAGTATTTACTGACCATCTGTGTGTGGAAGGTGTTGTGCTCTGCGCTCTTGTGTATATAAAACGAATAAAATGTCCCCTGCTTCAAGGAGCAAATCACAAAACAGGAAGGGAAGTACCATAGTGATATATTTCTGGGGGTGTTCAGAAAAAGACGAGATGACTCTCGGTTTGAGGAATCACGGAAGACAACCTGAAGGAGGCGGCATTTTCAGTGGCCTTTGCAGGATGCGTAGTATTTAAATACAAGACGATTGGGGGGGAAGAACCTGAGTAAAGAGCCTGACGTCAGACTGTGTGTTCTCTGTGGAATGACGACTAGTCTAGTTTAACTTTTAGGGCTGAACTTTTCAGAGCTTAAAAAGAAGAATGCTAGGAACAAAGACCAGAAGGGTAGTTGGGACCACATGTTGGTTTTGAATGCAGAAGCAGCCTTGATAGTATTTTATCAGTGACTGGTGAACCCCTGGACGTTTGGGGTTAGGGTGGGTCAGTGTGCTCAGAGCAGTGCCTTGGAAACAGAGTGTATAGAGGTGCGTGTGATGATTTGGGGGCGGCTGGTGATGGAAAGCAGCAGTGCTGTGTTCCTGTCTTGGATACTGACATGTACAATAGAAGACAAGAAGGCCGCTAGTTAAGAAACTCCTGTGAAATTGTTTAATCTCATGATTCTCAAACTTATTTTACCATGGACTCACCTTTTTTTTCTTTTAAAAAAAATAACATCTGAGATACATATTTTGGATTTTGCTGACTTAGCTCAATATAACACAAGTAATAATTTCTTAGTCAACGTTGGTTGGTTGGTTACTTGATCAATTACAGGATTATGGCTCGTAGACTTAGATCACTAATTCTAAGGGCTGAAGGCATGTTAGATATTGGCTAGTCCATCCCCTCCTTGTGTGGAGGCTGGAAAGAGGGGAAGTGTGTGCCCGTATTTACCAGGTCCAAAGGAAAGGGAGCGTGTCCTGCAGGTATCTTGACTTCCAGACCAATGTTCTCCTCAATTTTACTAAAACAATTTTAACCTTCCTTTGCTACATACACAATAATAACAACAAATCCTGCTCTACAAGCCCTGCCAGGGTCTTCAAGGGTGGAAGCCCAAAGATGAATGAAGGTATGTGATAGACCAGACTCGTGTCCGCCCTTCTAACTGGATGCTTTTCCTCCTACCCATAGTTTCTTTGGTCTAAGCTGTATGTGGGGCTTGCACAGTGTTTAGGAGGAGGTGTTCGTCTGATTGTCAGGGTGGATGGGTTCTTACAGTTAACCTGTTAACTGTGTGATGCTGAGTAGGTCTCTCCATGTTTGGGGCACAGATTTCTCATTCCTTCAGCCTTTAGAATTAGCGATCCAATTCTGTGATCTGCAGTCCTGTAATCGATCAAGCAACCAACCAACATTTACTAAGAAGTTGTTATTTGTGTAATACTGAACGAAGGCAGCAAAACCCAAAGTATGTGTGAGGGAATCCGCGTGTCCAAGACCCCTGTCGGCGGCAACAACATGCACGTCCCATCATCTCTAGGGGATCTGGTAGTTAGGTCCTAGCCCTTACTGAGAGAAGGACCACCTGTATAGCTCCCTTCTGGGTCTGTTACCGCCCCACGCTCTGCCTCCCTCCCCCTCCCATGTTAGAAATCTCCAGTGTTTTCGGTGGATTCCTGTGGACTTTCTTCTTTTTGTGTCAGACACCAGTGATTTGGTCTTAAAGGTAAACTGTATCAGTTGGACGAACTTGAAACGCAAACAAGCACAAGAACTTACACTAGATGGAAATTGTGGAGTAGAGCGGGGCTGTTGTTCTTACCCCAAGAGTTTTGCTTTTCCCGTAAAAGTGTGTGTTGTGTTGAGTGACTTCCTTTTTTGGAGTGATGTGAAGTTGTTGCTGTGATGGTGGCTTTGCATGGCAACTGCTGTTGTCACACATCTGGCATCTAATGAAATGGCTCCCAAAGCCCAGGGGTCCGCACCGAGCCTGGGTACTCCCATCCTGCTCGTCCTGCCAAGGACGTGGGGAAACACTGGGCCGCAGGCGTGGTGGCTCTGCTGTGTGGATGAGGTTTGATTTGCAATAGCTGAGCTCCTGGGAGTATCATCAGGGCTCCTCCAAAAGTTAGCTGGGCTACTGACGCTTCACACTGGCAAGTCCTTCTCCCTGTGGAGGAGGCAAGTATAAGAAAGGGGGGCATATCTGGAAAGAATCTTTTCAAATTTATCAGGGTATAAATATCAGCACTGCTTGTTTGCTTGCTTGCTTGTTTAAACCCAAAATTACTAAATTGGAAATAGAGGTCAACCAAAATCCCACTGAATTTCTGAGTGGAGCAGGCCAGCATAGGGCCTATTTATT
Source organism: Rhinolophus sinicus (assembly GCF_036562045.2). Lineage (NCBI taxonomy): Eukaryota > Metazoa > Chordata > Mammalia > Chiroptera > Rhinolophidae > Rhinolophus > Rhinolophus sinicus. Next base: position 41,898,637 of record NC_133759.1, read on the forward strand.
AGGTATTTCATTTAAAATGGAAAGTTCCAGTTTGCAGTGGGGCCAAAAATCCCTAAAAGAAATCCTTACTGGAGGTGTATTATGGGTCACTGTATATTTGCTAGTTTATATCTTGGTGACTAAATTGGCAAAATTTTTATTTTTCCTGGTAAACATTCAGAAGGTTTTTTTCCTCACTCCTTTCCCTCACAAAATCATATTTGTCATACGTGTATGAAGCAAAGGACTGTTAAAACTGTCCACACATCTGCGATGATATGAAAATTAGTGGTGGCAAACAAAGATTTCCTTTCTTAGGTACCACAAGGCCTCAGATGAAGTTGACTTTATTCTAATATTACTCTCAAATTGTGACCAAGTGGAAACAAAATTGGTCGGGCCTTAGAGACCAATAATATGAATAGCACAACAAAAGGGTTATTCTTTGTGAAAAAATTTAGGTCCCCCTACCCCCCATAGGACTTAGAAAACTTAAAGTTTTCTCTCAAAGTAATTATTACTGTTTATAAATTTAGGTGGTATACAACCTTTATTAAAGCATGTAGAGGATTATACTTACTTTAATTCATAATGAGGAGCAAAGTTATCACCTAATACAAAGCCTTTTTGGAAAGGGAATGACTTTGAAAAATCTTTAGAAAACTGCACCTGTGTATTAAGCTCATGATAAATTATGTGCAGAGACTTTGTGCTGATAATAATCATAATATTTTGAACATGCCATTTTTACTGTACTCTAAGAATAAGATTTATTTCCCAATCAACAATGCATTTTTATTTCTTTTAACTTTTGGGGCAAATATATGAATTATTAGCCCATAAATTTTCCTCATTCTTTGGGGAAAAAAAACAAAAATATAACAAAAATGTAACAAGCAAGAAAAGTGAGTTTGGCATAGTTGTTCTAATGAACCCTACGTGTTAGATTATTCTCTTACCGGTATGGAGTCGAATACCCATAAATCCAAAAGACATTTCATGTTTTAAGTTAAGTTTTGAGATGGCTTATGGTCAGTAGTTTTTCCTTCTGTTACTTTATTGCAACTTTTCATTTTAAACTCTCCCCTAAAGAGTTGTTGAAGAACATAGTAATTGTGTGAGGTGAGGGAGGTGTTAGCTAACTCTGTGGTGGTAAACGTTTTGCAACATAGAAGTGTATCAGATCAACACACTGTGTACTTTAACCTTACATAATGTTATATGTCAGTTATATCTCAATAAAGCTGGGGGGACAAAGAGTTATTGTGCTAAAAAAACCACGTTCGTGTAAAATGTCTCATGCTTGGCAGCTAACCTTACGCTCAGACCGCGTTCTGAGAATGGCAGCCAGCGTGTCACGTTGCCAAAAACTTTCCACTGGGAGTATTTTGCAAGGGGCCGGGAGGGCGGGGGGAGCCACGGGCTGAGGTGGGGACATTATTCCTGCTCGGTGACTACATCATTTCTCTTGCGTAGGTGAAGCTGCTCTCCGGGGAGAACCCAGGATGCAGACCATCCCTGTGGCGTCTGCCCTCACCAGTCACCGCACAGGCCCCCCACCCATCAGCCCCAGCAAGAGGAAGTTCAGTGTGGAGCAAGGGGACGATGACCTGGACTGTGAAAATGACCATGCTTCCAAGATAAGTCGCATCTTCAACCCCCATCTGTAAGTTCCCTCAGTCTGAAATGTGGGTGTTCTGATTTTGGGTTGTGGGCTCAATGCCAGGGCCATGTTTCTCTAGCAACTTTGTGTCAGCGATGAAGTGAAAGGATGACTCGTGCTCATCTGCCAGGAGCAGGTATTAAACTGAGCTTAATAACGCGCAGAGAGACATCTTGTTTCCTTCCAGCTCACTCGTGTGACCGTGCGTGCGTTTTCCCCTTGGACATTAAGTTTCCCATAGCGCGTCTCAGGGTAGTGGTCTAAAGATGTTACCTGCCCTTACCGGTACCACTGATGGTTGTTAGGAAAGCCAGTCTTCGGTGAATGTCTTTATGTGCCTGGGACATGGAAGAAAAGGTTATCACCTGAGCAGACTTCTGTAAAATGTTTTGCTTAGGAGTCTGGAATTGTACATACACATGAAGAAGTATTAGTTCTCACCTTGTGTGTTCACAATGTAAACTGGAGACCTTCCCAAAGTGGGAACGATGGATTTTTGTGTTTACGATAACGTGCTGCTCATCACATTGGATGTGTGAGCCTGTTGCAGTGGTTAGAGAACCAGACTTGGGGCCAGGACCTCTGGGTGCTAGTCCTCCACCTGCCGCCAACACTCTGTAACATAATCGTGACATGAGTTGCTGCACTTCTGGGCCTCAGTTTCCTTATTTGTGAAATGAAGGGGTTGAAATGAAAACTCTGAATCAGTGCAACATGACCACGTTTGTATTTGGAAAACAGCTTGTTCACTATATTCTGGCTTCCCCTTTGCACTCTCTTCTAACACGGCCATGCCTCGCAAAGGGATCGGAATGCTTCTTCACATGTTTTCAGGACTTGGAGACACCCAGCCAGCTGCTCGGAGAGTCTGCTCTGGCAACTGTGTAACCAGCCAGTCTGATCAGAGTCTGGGGTCTTGGCAGAGGCGGGGAGGTAGCTCTCGTTATTGGAAGGAGTCTCTCTGTGTATCCAGGTAAAAAGGCCCCTCCTTTCCTGCCTTCCCACGCATGGATTAATGTTGTGGAATTATTCAAGATGCTCGGCTTCCCCGGTTCTGATTTCTGAGGATGCTGCTGTTTCTGGCAGGAACATGAGGCGTGGAGAGTTCCTGTTTCCTCATTGGCCGAGGAAACCTTGCGCAGTTAGAGGTGGCTGATAACGCCAGCAGCGCTCTGCTGCCTCAGCGCCAGCAGTCCTCAGCATTCCACGCATTCCAGCCCGCTTGGACTGTTGTGTGCAGTCATAAGACACACTGACAGAGGTATTTATCCTCCAATAAATCACTATAGTGTTAGTCAGAGGCTGAGCCTGCAGTCTGGAGCCCTGGAATTTGCTACAATCAGGAATCCAGCAACAAGGCCCTGCAAAAACAATGAGCTCTCGCAAACGGGTTGGCTCATAATTTAGATCCTGGGCGCTCAGCTATTTGGAGTTTATATTTTTGTTACTAGGAATTTCTTCTTCTCACACATCCCCTCTTCCCCAAACCCAAATAAGAGATGTGTGTGTGTGTGCGCACGCGCACACATGTGTGTTTTAAATTTTATTGTAAGGAAGGGGGAGGCAGCCCTGAGATATTATGTTCTGGGATCACACATGCCTTAGTTTTAATTTGTAATTCTGCCACTTACCAGCTCTAGACAATCAATTTATTTGGGCCCAACATCCTCCTTTGTAAAAATGGCAATAATAATAGTTCGCGTGTAGAACTTTTGTGAGAATTAAGAGTTAAAATTTGCAAGGAGTTTGGCGCAGGGCGATAGTTGATGCAGCTGTTACTTTTATTATTGGTAAGTCCATTGTTCCAATCCTGGTGATAGAGAGAATACAAATACTGTTGTGGTGAATTTTATGTTTGAGAGGGTGTGCGTTTTGTCAGAAATAATGGTTTCAAATCCCAGCTTCTTTATCTTTCAGTGGAAGTAATCATAGTTCATTCTTCATAGGATGATTGTTGGGCTTAGTATAGTGCCTGGCTTATAGTAACCACTCAGCTTTAGTTATTAATAATGTTATTAGACTATTAAAGCATTATAAATAATTATTAGAATGGTAAAGCATTCAGAAAATGATTTCATAACTCCTTGGGTGGTTACAAATATAGGTCTGTGATGACACTATAAAGTATAAATAATAGAATCGCTAGATTTTATGTGCAACTCATAATTGACGTCATCATGCAAAGTTTTAGGAAAATAGAGACAGCAGCACCCCAGTGGACCAGACGCCCTGGACCTAAGGAGGAAAAGTTACCAGTGTGTGGTCAGTTCCTTCTGGTGTCACTTGTTCCCCATGTGATAGTTACTCATTTCAGTAACATTACCATTATTTCTACTTGTGTTTTCTAAGTGCCAAATGACAGATTTCACAGGCAAACTGAAAAGATGCTGCATCTCTTCTTCATGGTATTGGGTACTTAGGAAGTACTGTTGTTTGATTTGATGACATGTTTCCTATTTGAGGTGTAACATGTTCCCTCCTTTTTATTTAATATGTCTAGGAAGTTTTCTATAATAAATTACAGATTATTTGGAAAAGAAATGGTCTAATATATTTGTTTAAGAAGATTACAAAATGATTTTTGCTCTTTATCTTCTTAGAACATGTTAATGTCGTGTAATGAAAATGTATTTTGCTTACTTTATCACTGAAGAAATCACAATAATTCTGGAGGAAGGAGTGTTGTTGAAAAACAGTTTTGACAGCTAGCTAAGAGGGTCTCAAAGATGTGTGCTCTGGCTGCATTTCATTATAACCATCACGTTGAGATATTTTCCAGTAGAGATGGGGAGATTGAGTGGCTCTGAGCCAGAGCAGGAAGCTGCAGAGAGTATGACTAAATTGCATCTGATTTGATTTGGGGAGGAAGAAGAGAGAGAAGAGCGGTTTCCTTTGAATTCCTAGAACTTGGAAATGAAGAATTTCTAGGCTGTTGTTCCAGCCCTTTATAAACCTGGGTTATTTGAACTCTTTAATTTTCTTGTTGATAATGGTGACCCTGAGAAATATATTTTCGGGGTTTTGTTTGTTTCGTAAGGAAAGTGTTAAGAACATGAATGACTTATGTGGAATTGAGATTACTGTATCTGCTACTTAGAAAGAAAGTGGATTAAAGTATGAAGTGAGGGAGGGTAGAGTGGGGTTCCTCCCATGGACACGTCAAGAAAGTAACTTGTGCTGTGACCTTGGTATTCAAGTCTGATCTGGTAAAGAAGAGCTCTCCCTCTCCCCCCGTCGGTCTATTGTCCATATGACTCGTCGATTTCTGTTTAATTCAGTGAGCTGTAGCTGTCCCTGATTTGGCAAGTAAAAGCCCCTTCAACTGGCTCTTGGTGTCCTTGTTCCATGCCTCCACTTTTTTTTTTCTTCTTTGAGCACTTGCTTATTTTCTGGCACACAAGATGCTCATCTTGTAACCTCCCTGCCCAGCCGTGGAATCAGCCATATTTCCAGGGAACCCTGGTTCCCTTTAGGGGGGAGTGGTATTTGGAAGCCAAGATCTGCGAGCTAGGTGTGTTGCGGTGGTGTCCTTCCTCTAGGTTTGGGTTGTCTCATATGGTAGATACTAGCTGCAGGTGGCAATTTACATTTAAAACTAAGTTTACAAATTCAGTTCTTCAGTTGCACTGGCCACATTTCAGGCTCATTAGCCACACGTGGGTGGTGGCTGCCCTGTTGGACAGCACACATATAGGACGTTTCTACTAGCACAGAGGGTTCAATTGAACAGCACTGTGTCTAGACCCTTCCAGTGGAAAGAGTGAGGACACGATGAGTTCCTATTAACACTCGGATTCTAATCCGATTTCAGGGTTCTTCCTCTTCCTCCCCCCCCCCCCCATATTGGTTCCCAACGGCATCAACACATTTACATATTGTTCAGTCCTACAGTCACCTAAAATAGTTTCAGCATTGCTATGGAAATAGCACTTCGAAAAACAAACCTACTAAAGAAGAGTTCAAGATTTGCCGGTGGTTCTTTTTCCCCCTATGCTGAGGGAATAACAGTCCAAGCGCTGACTTCAGCAGTTGCTTCTTCCCCTCCACACCTTTCAGTGGTGTTGTGTTAATTCACATATATATGGGTTCATTCATTGGTTTCCATTCAGCTGTAGATTTTTTTCCCATCCTTGCTGATTTTTTGAATATGTAAAACATTAACAGGCTTCTGAAAGTCAAAACTATAATCATTTCGCAGTATGTGTAAGTCATTATGCTGTACATCTTAAACGTATAAGGTAACATTTATTAGATCTCAAGAAAACTGAAAAAGTCAGAACTATGTTAAAAAGTATGCGGAGAGAAGCATTCCCTTCCTTGTGTCTTTCGCTTCTTTTGTTCCCTGCCCCTGTGGGCAGTTATCCTTCTGTGGTTCTTTTTGTTACAGTAAGCGTGGACGTGGATGGCTTCTCATTTCTCCTCCTCTCTGACACACGCGGTAGCATACTTTATGTACTTATCGGCGCTCTGGTGTTTCCATTCAACAGTATATTGTGGAAATCTTTTCCTGCCTGTCCCTGCTCCTGTTCACCACTGCGTAGGACTCCACTGCGCGATGTGCCCAAGTTCATTCAGCGGATCCCCTTTGCTTGGACATGTAGGCGATGCCCAGGGTTCTAATTGAGAGTGCTGCAGCGGGTAACCTTGCGCGCTTGCAGTGTTTTGCGTTTTCTGTACTAACAGTGTAAAAACTCTTGAAGACTAACGATTGGCGTAGTATAACAGCATGCTAAATTCATATTGGTTTTGAGACTACTCTAGGCTGCTTGTCTGGTAGAACCTAGTCTGAAAGAGTCGTGCGATCTAAGATGACTTTCGGAAACGAAGCAGTTTTTAGCTTTGTGCGTAAAGGTTTGTAGTCGAGTGGTGCAGTGAAGCTTTTTCCCTCAGTCACCTAAGAGGAAGGGATCAAATACTGAATTTTTACTATATACTGGCCCTATGCTGGACACTTTAAATATATTATCTCATTTAACCCTCACAATAAATGTGTCCCTTTAAGATGGTGTGTGTGTGTGTGTGTGTGTAAAAGCTCTATTTACAGAAATTGAAATGAAGGCTTTGAGAAGAAAATGTGTCTGACGTGGTGGCACTGGGATTAACCCTGCTGCCTGGCACCAAAACCAATGATGGTTTGATTATGCCATAGCTCTGTCTTATCCGAGATGGGGTTACATGCACTTAAAGACGGACATCATGTCTTTAGGGTGCCACTTGACCAACGCGGTGTTCCCGCACATGGCAGATGCCAAATAATTTCTGTGTTGAATTGAATTGCACCCACTGTCCAGAGGGAAGGCATCCTCTTTCTGAGGGTGTCCGTTTGCAGAGTGGTTGCCCCTGGCCTCAGAACAGGGCAGAATCCATTCGCTCACACCGGGAGCAAAGCGTGGTCACCAGCCGGTGCTGTACCCAGCTGCTGAATGAGGAAGGGCCCAGGGAAGGAACATGTTGCCTCCTCCGGCTGGTGGTCCTCCTTTGAAATGCTGTCCTGGTGTGAAATGTGTCCACTGTTGTTTTCTTTGCTTCTGTGGCCATGCCTTTGAAGTTTTTGCTCAAGTCTGGTGTAGCCACTTCTGGGTTATCCTTGAGTGTATTATCCAGTCTCGGGAGCGTCTGTTTTCTTTGCTCCTCCACTTTCGCTTCTTCCTTCTCTCTCCTTGGCTATCTTCTTCCCTACACCCTTTATTCTTATTCTTTTTTTCCCCCCTTGGCCCTAGTCACTTCACTCTTTCCTCTATGAAGGTGAGTGAAAAAAGAGGGAAAACAGACAAACTCAAAACCAGTGATTCTTTCAGCTTGACAATAGATTGGATAGAGGGAGCCTTTGAAGTCAAGTGCTGGGCGTATGATAGAAACTCAGTAAAAAAAGAAAAAGGATTGATTATGGCTAAAATGGCTTTGGGAGTTTTCCTCTGCGTTTTATTCTTTGCAGTGGAGTTGATTGTATAAATGGTACCTCAGATGTGCTGCAGTGTGTAGTTCGTGCTATCCCTGCATAACCCTTGGCATAGTATCACACTCCCTTTGGTGACTCTGTTTCTTGTATCTCTTTAGTACCTTTGGTTTGGACATAAAAGTCCATGAAAGTGGAAGAAGTAATCCCTCATTTTAAATTGAAACTAGACCCAGAGGAAATGGAAAAGTTGGGGTTATTTTAGTGCCTTGACCCTCCTGGCACTGGTGGGGGGGCTCTGTAAGGTAAACATTACGTCTTTGTAGACTGAACTTTATGTTACTGTTATGTTCATGTCTACATAAGCCTTAGAGCAGGTAATCTTTGCATCGCTGAGAATGGCGATGGGTCAGGATTCCCAGCATCCAGAGAATCATGACAGCCACTGTGTCAGGACTTAACTAAGAACAGCGACTGTTTATTGAGCCTTGATGTCTGTGTACCAAGCACTGCTTTATGGGCATGGTCATATCGCATCCTCATAACCCTGTGATACGTGGATACTGTTGTTATCCCTGTTTTACAGATGGTAAAACTGAGGCTCAGTGTGGTTCTGGAACTTGTTCAAGGTCACACAGCTAGCTAGTAGATAATGGAGCCAGGAATCCAGACTGTTCCTAGAGCCAGCGCTCTGAGCAACCATGTTTCGTTTATATCAATAGTGTACTTCTGCAGCTGCTATGAATCGTTTGATATAGGACTTTAACGTCTTGTAGTTCTGGACAGTCTATTTAAGCACTCTTAAAATGTACCTAGTTCACTGATGCTTTGGAGATGAGAGGTGGAGACTGTCTGTTTTAGCATGCAGTGGCAAGGATGGCGTGGCAGCTTAAGGTGATGAGGTCGTCGGTACTTCAGAATGCTGCTGCACTAGGAAGCCAGTGCAGTGATGGTTCCTTTCAGAGACCGTGAGAGGAAGAGCTGTTTAGTTCCCCGGAAGAGGCTTGAAATGGTGTCTCTGTACAGGAGAGAACCCGACGAGAATAAACAAGGCTTTCCTTTAGGCTCAGGAAAGTGCTTTTTATAGTGTTCTAGTTCTTGTTGAAAATATCTGACCCCATTTTAAGTTCGTGCACAGTCCAGCAGTAACCTTAGTCTATGAGGTTCAGACTGGCGTGTCTGAAAATTTGCTTTAAGTATATGAACACACATCTTTTTTTTGGTCCCCCCATTTCATAAATCAAGCACTCTCGGACTAGAATCCCTCGGACGATGTGCCTTTTCTCTCTTTTTCTCCCATATCCTTCCTGGCATCGCTGAAACTTGGGAAGTTTTACCCCTGAAATTCTCTGTTCTTTTGTACTTTCACACAGTCTCATAAGGACTCCCACAAGTGTTCTGGGAATTGAAGAGGATATTTTACAGCTTTAATTTTAGTTAACCTAAATGACTAACTCATAAACTGAGATATTGTTAAATAGGGATTTTTTAAAAATCCCCCCCAATGTATAGCAAGTATATATATTTATTTGAAAAAAAAAAATGCATTCGAAGGGAGTGTGGATCTTTAATAAATATTTCACATCCGAGAGGTGTAATCTAAGAACTGTTTCATGTGAGGTTGACTCTGCCCCTCACGCTGTCGCTGGAGCTGTGGGTCAGCCTTTGCGGAGCTGGAAATGAAGCTGGTTTTTTATGGCCGCTCCCATGTGACCTTAAAGGCGCATCTGTGTGTGACATGCAAGTGTTTTGCTAATGAAGTGTGGTACCTTTAAATAAAGGTCACAGGCCTGACCTGTGTTGTGTGGGTTTCTTGTTTGTCAGGCTAGAGGCATTTTCTCATTTTCACAGTTCATCCGAAAACAAAGAACTCCTTATCGGAGCAGGGAGCTGTGCTCTAGAGAGCTGACCTCAGCCTTTTCCCAGCAGGCACCACTTCTGCCTTAAGAGTCCTTGCTGAGAGCTGGAAAGGCAGATAACCATCCTGCTACTGGCATTTTTCTGGCCAAATATCACAGAATGAAGAAATGCTACGAGTGCCAGGAGTCAACGACGCCGAACAAAAAGGACTGTCATCGTTTTATTTCTTGTGTACGTGGGGCACCTCAGTGGTGCTCACCCCTAACACAAAGGTCATAAAAGTGGGACAAGAACCTTGAAAAAAGAGACTTTTTCCTTAGAGAAGAATTAAAGAACATTTGGGATATATCAGAGAGCTTTCATTAGCACATGTAAAGTCGCTTTTTTAAACGACACATTAAAATCGAAAAAAGGAGTGGTGTTAGATTTATGGATTAAGTCAAAAGCATTTGTTCAAAAGTTGACAACACTGGATTTGGCTGTTTCCCTCTCCCGCCCTGATTCTCAGAGCAGTTCAGCTCTTTTTAGAGTGCTGTTTTCTTGAAGAAGCTTCTGCTCTGCGAACACAAATGGCAGCTATTTTTAATACATAGTTAGAGGATTAACCGTGATGTGGCTTTATGACCACGCAGGCCTGCAATACAAAGCCAGTCTGTTCTGAACGTCTGTAGAGTGCTGTCACTTTAGTAGATTTGACTGAGGACCAGAAAGAGGAACGCTGAGAAATGTGCCTGTGTGCGAGTGCTGGCGGCTCTTTTATTTTCCTCTCGGATCTCACTTGTAAATCGATCATTTGCCTGTGCTGCATGCAGCTGGAACAAAGTGAGGTAGTTTACAAGCCCTGTGTTCTGTCTAGTATTGTTTTTATTTAATAAATGCCAGTACTTAGTCTCTGTCTTCCTTGCTAAATCTTTGGGCGTGCACACTCGTTCATTAATTCATTCTCTCTCTCTCTCTCTCCCCATTTTGAAGTATCTTCACAGATTGCCTCCACAGCATAATTAGGGAACTTAATGTTGCAGTAATGTTCTGGGTCTGGCAGTAGCTTGACACCTTGCCAAACAAGGGATCTGAATTCTGGATCCAAGCCTTCATAGCCCCGACAGAAATGAAATGTACTGCAGAATAGAAGGAAACAAATTTTGTTACCATACTCTCCTCTAAATCATCTCATGTCATGCCTTCCCTTCCTTGAAGAGACCTAAGAAATACAACTATTGGACCCACATAGAAACCAGCTCCAGAAACTGGGTCAAAGCCACGTGGAAGAAACAAACCCACTCTTACTATGTCAGGTCACTTTAGAAGCAAGTCCGAGAGCTGAAAGCTCATTGCTTCCCTAAATTTGGCTTTGTCCTTGAACCTATCAAATGGTTATGGAGTTTTCTAACTCTTGAGCAGTGATTTCCTTGGCTACACGACACGTCTTGGGGATTCAAAGCACCACGGCCCATAGATTGTCTTAGAACATTCTTGCCTCGAGATCCTTGAAGGAAAAAGAGTGCTCTCTGGCCGAATTTGGGAGGGCCCCAACCTGGTCTTTGGGTGTGCTCGTGCTCGTTAGCACGGTTCAGACTTCGAGAAGTCCAGTGTACAGAAACACTGGTTAACCCAGGGTTTCTCAAATGTAACTGGCCATGGAATCCTTTGTCCCTATTAGAAATATTCCACAGAGCATACTTGCCTAGCAAAATAGCATTTTATTTGGTTTCAAAATCCTACTATAAATGTTCAGACTCCCAAAGCTTGGTGCTGCCCAGCTTAACTATTGTAATGCTTGTGTAATTCCTTGAGTTGGGACTACTGGGTGCCATCTTTCGTGCCTGGGGCTTTCAGGGAATTTCACTGAGGCCAGAGACACTGAGGAAGCTGGAGAGCCTGTCCTCTCTCGGCCTTGTGTCCCCGTCTTCCATTCCTACCTCTCTCCTTCCCTCCAAGCTGTTTCCAGAGAGCCGGTCATCTCCACTTCCGTAGCCACTCTCCAGTCCAGTGCTGTGATCCCTACAAACAATTTTAATGAACGTCCTCTCCCTCATTCACCGGTGACCTACAGATCAGGGGGCAACCTGCAATTCCTTAGCTTATGTGACTTCCTCTTCCTCGTAAGTCTCTTTCCCCTTGGTTTCCATGGCCCTTTTCTTGCTGTGGCCATTCCACGTAGGATCTTTCAGAGTCGTCATCATTGCCAGTCTTCAGAGCTCCGTGCGTCTCACTGTACACACTCTACTAGTGAAGTCACATGCCAACTCCTGGCTCGGAGGATCCCCACATCTTGATGTCTAGCTGAGACCTAACCTTCACACCCACGCAGAGCTGTCCACCTTGTAGGTGTTGTGTGCACCTCAAGTTCAGTGCTGCTTCACTGGAACTGATTTTCATTGCGCTGTTCTTCTGCCATCACTTTCCCAAGTCCGTCCCCCATGATGGGGGACAGCGATCGCTTGCCCTGGAAGTCAACTCTTCCCTTCTTCCATTTCGTCTCCCAGATCAAATCCATTGCCACCTGCTGTGGAGTCAGTCTGGCAAGTGTTTGCCGCGTAGGAACTGGCCAAGGCTATGGCTTAGACCTCCATTTCCACAGCAGCGCCCTCCTGATCTTGGCACTTTGGTGCCAGAAGGTTTCTGAAGTTATACTCTTTGCTTGGAATTCTTCCATGGCTCCCAGTCAGCTCCAGGAACCCCTGGACAGACGGCCGTCTACAGGAGCTTCTGCCCGGGTGCCCTGCCTTGCTGATGTGAGCCCGCGGGTCCCCTCCTGTGCTTGTCCTCTCTCCTTGCCTCTCCTCTTGGCAAATGGTGAGTCCTTCTGCTTCAAGATGATCCCTTCTTTGTATAAAATGATGATACTTTGGTGTAATCATGTGCCCACCTGTCTGTCCCACTCCCCAGACTGCAAATCCCTCCAGGCCATGGGCTGAGTCTTAACTCGTGTCTGTCGCACAAACACTATTCCCTTTGACTGGGAAAGATGATAAGAATTGCTTTCAAATACGTAATCAACTCTGAGTGGCACCACTTCTTATGCTCTGATTTTCCCCCTGTAGCCTTGGTGTTTACTTCAGGGAACATGCTGGAACAGAGAGAGTCCTACCAGCGGGACCTCCACTGCCTTCCTTCTCCACCCCTAGTACCCCCCCACCCCCCCCACCCCCGCTGCAAACAGAAGTGCAAATTCCCGGTACCTGCTCAAGTGCACAGTTTACATTCTGAATCACTAGCCCGACTGATGATGCTTTTTTGGATCAAATAATTTTGTCCCAGTATTGACTCTGAGTATAAGCCTTTGGAGTTTCTTTGTATGAATGAAAATTTTTTTCCCTCTCCTCTGTTTATATTTCTTCTTATGCTTCTTGCTCCGCTCCCATTGTAAACATAGGTAAGGTTTATGGAAGTGAGAAATTCAATTTAGTTGTGTTCACCTCACAGGTCACGGAGATGGCCAGACATTCCTTCTGGGTGGAAATCGACCGAAAGAGTAGATCTGTTCATACTAGAAAAGCATGCAAGTTCTCTGCCCACGTGTTTACCACTTCCGATGTTTTTCAAATCCACCTAAAAAGTTCTCAAAGCCAAAGTGTTTTTCAACTATTTTCTAATAGATGTATTGTGTTTATTTTATTTGTGTGTGGTAACGTTGGGCTTGCATTGCTAATAGCCGTACTTCCCTGTATTCTGGTAATGACACTGCATCATTTTGTGTTAGGCTGCAGCTTTAGAGCAAGTTGTATTAAATGATTGAAACACAGACACCCAGTGTTCTCTAGAAGTGTGTGTGACATGGATATGTCTTGAAAATGGAGACACTGTTGAAAGGGCCTGACGGTCATGAAGCTCCGCAATTAGCAGGTCTTTCCTGATAGCCTGTTTGGAAGACATGGCCAAGTGTATTTTGGGCTGTGTCTCTGGGTCCTTTTTGACTACAAGATAAAATTCCAGGACTTGGGTGATCTGTCCTAAATGCCCTTTCCCAGTATTGTTTCTTACTAGATGGCCTCCTCGGACACTGATTGTCTAAAGACTCCTTACCCACGGATTTATTTAAATGTCTGCTTCGCCTTTCAGCGAGCTACGTAGAGAGTAAGAAGGAACTCTCACAGTTCAGGGAGGATTGTCTAACCTGCCTTGTGACTTTCAGTTTGAGGCTAATATTTGAAACCAACGTTTCCATTGCCCATGGCATCGTAATCTGTATGGCGTGCTCCTCTGCATGGCATCCTGACATCCCTGTGTCAGCTCTTTGAGAAGACTCTTCAAGGGCTGCAACATCCCACACTGCCTGTCCGTTAAGTGAGATAGTTCTAAACATTCCATCCAAATTTGGTGAAAATTTGACCCTCCATCGTTTTCTCCCTCCCAACTTTTTAGTTTGTAAAAAGTTCAGAAACATTGACCAACTAGTATAATGAGCACCCATGTATCGTTCACTAGATTCACCAGTTGTTAATATTCTGCCTCACTTGCCTTTTCTTTTGTGTGTTGTAGGCAACGATATGATCATATATACATCATATAAACATACATTTATTTTCACATTCAATAATGCCCTTCCTAGATGTTTTCTTTTCAATTCAGGATTCAGTTAGGAACCACACATTACATTTGGTTGTAGTGTCTTTTATTGATCTTTAACCTAGAATAGTTATTCCCACTTTGCGGGGGTGGGTGGTAGTGGTGTTTTTGGTGGGAAAGGGAAGGGGGCCTCCCGACAGGGGCTGACCTGGAGTGCAGGCCCTTGTGAGGTCTCCCTGTGGAACGCCAGCTGGGCCAGTGGCGGGGAGATTGTCTGTCAACCCTGGAAGGGATGACGTTGTGTATGATGATAAATAAATGAACTATTCAGATATGTGTGTGGTGGTTATGTGGTAGGAAGTATGAATTCTGAAAAAGGGACAAGGGAAAGGGAGAGAGAAGTGTTGAAAGAGGAGGGAAAGGATTGGGAACGCAAGATGGCTGAGCTGCATGGAACAAGTTAAAATTTTTATGCCTGCTCTAAGATAAATTACCATTTCGTAATTTTGTATTACTACCTCAAAGGCTCATTTCTATTTCTAGCCAACAATTCCAACAGTTTTACTTAAAAAAAAAGAAAATCCAGTACCTTCACTTAGTCATGGCACAGTGGTGCAGTCCCTGTTCCTTTTCTCCGTGAACCTACAAAATCCAATACAAACCCTAGTAGATTGGATTCTTGTAGGAGCCCCAGTTGTTTAGAATAATTCATCTGAAGTTCGGGTGAAGTTTCTTGACTGAAAACTGGTGGCATTTGTGTGTGTGTTGGGGGGGGGGGGTCCTTCTGATTTTCAGCAGCACATGTGATATCTCATAAACACAATCTCAGAATTTGTAAGACTTGATGTTAGTAGCTCTTTAAGGGTGCTGTGATTGGAGACGGGTGGACAGTTGACCCTTAAACAACACGGGTTTGAACTGCGTGGGTCCACTTACACACAGATTTTTTTTTTTCAATAAATATATTGGGAAATTTTTTGGAGATGTGCCACAATTTGAAAAAACTCTCCGATGGACCATGTAGCCTAGAAATACTGAAAAAATGGAGAAAAGGTGAGGTATGTCACAAATGCATACACGGTACCTGCGTGTTTTCTTTTCCTTTTGATTTTCTTAATAACATTTGCTTTTCTCTAGCTTTATTGTAAGAATGCAGTATATATAATACATATAACATACAAACTGTGTTCATTGACTGTATGTTATCGGTAAGGCTTCCTGCCAACAATAGGCTAGTAGTAGGCTATTAGTAGTTAAGTTTTGGGGGCATCATAAGTTTTACATGGATTTTCTACTGCGCGGGGGTGGGGGGAGTGGGTCGGCACCCCTAACCCTTATGTTATTCAAGGGTCACCTCTATATGCAGGACCTAGAAAGGGACAGTGTTTCTCATGGTCCCTGAGGGGTAGCATAGTGGTTGACAGTGGTGTCCCCAGCCCAGCCTCTTGCCCCAGTGCTGGGAGAAGACAGGTGAACTGGAGCAGCAGCAATCGGGGGTGCGGTTCACAGGAGCACAGAGCTCCTTCCGCCTCCTGTGGCAGAGGCCCCCAGGGCTGCGTCCTTTTTTCCCTTTTCAGGGATTGGTCATTTAACTCTTCATTTCCAAGAAATGGAGCAGGTATTGTTCCCGTCAGCCCCCACTTCCTTTTTCAGCTAGCTGGCCTTGTTTTATGTTGCTTGTGACCAAGAGCGCTTGTTAACAAATGCAGGTAGTATTGGGGCTGTTGGCAGTGTTTCGCTGCCACGTGCAGAACTTCCGGGACTATCACTGTGTTTCCATCCTGTCCATATCTCATATTTCCCATTTTTCTAGAAGTGGAATTTCTGGGTTAGAGGGCACCCAGGTTTGCTTCACTGAGGTCTGCCGGCTTGGTGTATCTAGAAGCGCTGCTGATTTCCTTTCCTACTAGCAACTGTATGTGTGTGTCTCATCCTACATCATCACAAAGGTGACTGTCATCATGTATTTAATTTTTGCAAGTTTCATAGGGGAATCACCATGTAGTGACTTGCACTCCCCTTCCCCCCTTTCCTTTCTGCTGGTAGGGACCGTGAACGATCTTTTCACATGCTTATTGGTCATTTGAATTTCTTTTTTTGTTGTGTTTGTGACTGTTTATGTCTTTTTTAAAAATTACTGTATTCATCTTTTTTCTATTGATATGTTACAACTCTTCATGTTAAGGATCCTCCAGCAGATGTGTTAGGAAAATACCCAGTCTCCTAATTTATTTGCTGGTATATTACTTATATCCAATATTTCCCAAGTGCCTACTTTGTTGGTGGTGTTGGGGGCGTGGAGGTGAAGGAGTCAGCCTTGGTTAGGGAAAGGATCTTAGCTGTACCTGAGGAAGGTCAAGATGGGATGATGTGTGGGCAGAGCAGGGAGTTGCCCGCACCCTCAGAAGGCTTTGGCCACCGTCGGCGTCCCAGTCAGGAACAGGGGCACTGCCATCTTCATGACAAAATAGGATTGCGGCCGTTTCCTGCCTTGTCTGCTTTTTCTCCCCCTTCCAGCTCAGGGACATTCCCTCACCCCCACCCACCCCCCACTATCTCACTGAGCACCGAGCACCTTGAGTGGTCAGAAAGCTTTTCGTATTTGTTTTAATAGTCCCTTGTTGAGTACCATAAGCAAGCTCTGAAATCAAAAGTTTAAATTGTTTTTATTTAACCATTTTACCAGATGTTTCCTGTGGTTTGACAGATGTACCGTTTACTCGAAAGTTAAACTCCTGAGATTTTGAATGTTATGGACACTGTTGCCATAGACAATCATTCCGTCAGGGCAGGATTTGGACGGCAACTTTCGCATCATTTTTTGGGTTGAAAATGTGTTTTTCCCCAGGACAGAAATGCTTGTCTTCGTACTCTGCTTTTATCTTCTTGGTTACAACTCTAATCTCTGGTTTAGAAAGACTGTAACTGGTTGACTGGAGTTGATTCCAGTGAACACCGCTGTGCCTCAGTGGATATTACGTTCTGAACGCAGCTGGACTCAGTTACATCTCGGTTTTGTTTGCAAAACTCTGCTAGGATGAAAAGAACTCAGGTAAAACTTGAATGTGGGCTGAAAATCGGACTGCTGCTTCACTTCTGAGGGCTAGTTAACACTGGGGTATGGTGAAGAAAGCTGCAGACGTGGCCGTTTTTTTTGCACCCACCTACAGCCTGTCAAGACCAACCAAGGATCCCTTTGGTGACTTGGCCTGCCCCAGGCCTGCAGTCAGCGTTTCTCTGCAGCCCAAGAGTCCAAAGAGAAAAGAGCCTCTCATCCAGGATTCTGCTGGTGGGAGGAAAGCAGGAGGAAGTTGCTTCCTACAAAACACAAGTGAGACCGTAGTTGTGGCTGCAGCGGAGGGAAAAAAACAGGGATTTTTGACATTCCTTCTCCGAAGGGTCAGCTGCAAGAGTGCTGTGGGCTTGCATGCATTGTTGTGTCAGAGCTGGCTCCCTTCTCCAGCAGCCTTCCTCTTCTGTGTTTTGTTTAGCCTTATTTTAGAGTTTTATAAAAGCCTTATGTTATGGAAGATGGAGAAACAAAGAAAGAGGAAATCGCATACTGTAATTCTGACAGCAGATCTATTTTCTCACAAAATGGAACTGTAATGATGCATGTAACATTTTGGCAAGACACCCTCTGTAAATAAACCCTCCCAGGAGTTGCTAACCTATCCCAGGACCCAAAGGAAACTTTTCTTGTGGCTTGGGGGCAGGCAGGCCCCTTACCTTGCAAGTCTCCTTTCGGCTGGGGACTTTTATTCTGACAGGCGTTCTGCCTATCCCGTTTGTGCCTGGGACTGCCTGCCAAGTTTGTGAGGCCCAAGGCTTTTTTGTGGGAGGACGCTGGGCTGTCTTCATGCTCTTTGGCAATGATTAAAGTGAGGTTAGTACCAAAAACCCTTTCATTTTATTCCCTTATCCTTGCTTTTTCAAACCAGATGGCAACCCTGTATTTTCAGCTGTAATTAATTTAAACTATGAGGCAGCAAGTGCTGGGAGAGGTAGAGTTGATTTTGCTCAGAAGGGACAGCAGTGATTTTCCTTCTCATCCCTCACCCCTCACTAAATGGCACCTTGTCCCAATCACATCCATGTCATGTGCAGTTTCTTCTGAGGGGACAGGAAGGAGAGAGAAGCCTGTTAATGGGGCTGCAGGGCTGGCCGCCGATTACACGTGTGAGCGGGAAGGGTTAATGCACACTAGTAATTGTTTCCTTAATGGGTTGGAAGTAACCAAGTTTCAGGTGATGGCTGACATGTTATGGCCAGGCTGGGCTATCATGTGACTCCTCCAAACAATGGCGCATAGTTTGAGTGGCTGCTGATTTGGGGAGTACAGGGTGCTTTTTCTTCCCACTCAGTTCAACTGCCAGGATCGCCTCCAAAAGGGGGTATGTTTTCGGTTTAACATTTATTCTTAAAGAAAATTACAAGGGAAATAAAAGCACTTGGCCACAATTGAAGTCTGGAGGTTTTGACCTCAGCTATTTGACCACTTCCCTCGATGGAAATTTTACTTGAGTCCCTACTCTGTAAGTTGCTTTAGTGCACAGGATCCTGTAGAGATTGAGAGATCCTTCACATTTAATAGAAAAATAAATGTTTTTGTTTAATCTCTCAGTGACTTGTAAAGTAACTCCACGGAGCAGTCACTGCTCCCACCCTTTTCTCCCCTGAGGGAGGGAGGTTAAAGCGGAGAGGGAAGTAATTGACTCCTTGAGAGCCGGTGTCCAGTACCCTCACCTGCCTGCACAGATAGGTGCAGCGGGGTTTTCGTTTCGTCATTTGAGAAACCCCTTTTTCTGGGCAGTACGGAGGAGTTGCAGATTGAAGAAGATCTGCTGATGATAATACATGTGCAGAGCACTTTGTAAAACTGTACGCTGATGTTTTACAAATGGTAGTTATTGCTATGTATTATTAACACTAGCCATTCTTGGATGACATGAAGTAATTTTTAAAGGCCCATCGTGAGAAATGAGAACCACAGATATTGGGCTTGTGAGTTTCCACAATGCCCACTTTTGGTTGCAACCTCATTGGCTGTGTGTGCTTACATTTGCTGAATTTAGTGAGCTGGGTGATGGATGTTCTTTGTTTATTTAATTTTTATGTCAAATGTTTACATAATTCATGAGCATTTCTCTCATGAACCACTTGGACTGTCTACAGAGGCTTGCATTTTGTTGTCGTGTTGTGGGCCAGACCCAACCTTTTGCAACCTTTTTGTTTTGCTCTAGTAGGGAGGGACAAACAGGTAGTGAAAAATGCATCCTGTAGTTCCAAACTCTTTTACTACCAATGATTTGTCAAAACTTCTAAGGATTGAAAAGTAAACAGAATTACCATATGATCCAGCAAGTCCACTTATGGGTATATACCCAAAAGAATTGAAAGCAGGATCTCAAGGAGATATTTGTACACTCGTGTTCATAACAGCATTATTCACAAATGCCAAAAAGCTGGAAACAACCCAAGTGTCCATCACTGGATGAATAAACAAAATGTGCTCTATACGCACAATGGAATATTATTCAGCCTTGAAAAGGAACAAAATTCTGACACAGGCTACACATTGGACAAACCTTGAAAACATGCTAAGTGAAATGTTCTAGTCACAAAAGGACAAATAGTGTATGATTACACTTATGTGAGGAATCATTCATAGAGACATAGAATCGTGGTTGCCAGGCGCTGGGGTGGAGGGAAGGAGAATGGGGGCTTAGTTTTTAATGGGGACAGAGTTTCAGATTGGAAAGATGAAAAAGTTCTGGAGGTAGATGGTGGTGATGGTTGCACTGCAATGGGAATATATTTAATGCCACCAAATGGTATAGTTAAAAATGACCAAAATGGTAAGTTTTATGTCTATTTTACCACAGTAAAAAAGATAAAATAGCCTCTAAGGACTAATGAGTAACTTTATTTAGTTGAACTGAATAAACAATAATGAATCTATTATGTGTTAAGCCTTTGTATTCCGTGCTCAGCTGGGATGAGTGATGCACAAGGAGGGTGTGAGCAGTTTGGGGACAGAAGTTCAGTTTTCTGAGGACGTGATATGAAGCGTCTGATTGATAATAGAGTCGCAGTGTGATGACTCTTGAGGGGGGTAATTCTAATTTAAAGGGTAGTTAGGGTTCACCATTACCATCTGGTTTTGGAAGGCCGTCCTCACACATGAACAGGAAAGTAAGTGTGTGTCCCTTGGGGTGTTGGGGGGTGGCAGTCATGGATTTCCTAAAGGTATTTTTAGAATCATGAACTCGAGTTTGGGGGAAATGCCCTTTCAGTGCTGAATGGAACCATCAGGTTCCCCTAGGTTCCTTTCCTCCCTCCTTTTCAAGGGTTCCAGCATTTGGATTGAATGTGTTTTAATAGCCAGGGGACTGCTTTTCAGTGATAGAGATGCTACAGTAAAGCTAAGCAGGGAATGTCGGTTCTTAATTCTCTGAAGAGTTTCAAAAATGAGAATATTTGTAAAGAAATGGAGTTTTATAACTCGGAAAAAAATAAAGTAGGCTGTCAGTACTGTTTTTTTTTTTTTTTAGGTCCTTTGGAAACTTTGCTGTAAAAAGAGATTGATTGGTAATTTGTTTGTTAATTGTCACTATGTTAGAAGCCTTTCTAAACACCCGAGGGTCCTCGAAATAATCTTTAATTCAAATCTTGTTCCTATCATGTAATCTAAGTGAAGAAAAAATAGCTCAGCCAATCTTTTCCTCTAGTTTTTGGAAACATGGAGTTCAATCCAGACACTGCCTGGCTTCTCAGAGGGAATTAGTGTACAACGTAATTTGCTCTCAGATGAAAGGTCCTTAGGTTCGTCAACAATTTTGTAATTAATAATGGCAATAATTAATAATTTAATATTAACAGTAACAACTATTTTAAAGAATATTTGGTAGATGTCTTAATAATATCTTTTATTAGATGAGTTTTTAATCACTTTATGTACTCAATACTTAAGTTCTCAAACCTTTTAGTATAGTTAGAATTCCACTCAATAATTTAATTTTGCCTGCCAAGTGTCTGATGTCAGTCAGGGTAGGTGGGTAGCTTTAAAAGGAAAATTGGCTTTCTAATTTTTTTTCATGTTAAATAAATGTACGGAATTAGAGGTTACCCTCTAATATCCTAAGGCCATGAAATAATCTGGAACTGGTTACCACCACCATCAAGGCTGGACACCTGGGAAGGCCGCTGGCACTCACCTGTAGGAACACGATTCTGTAGGGGAGGAGGGAATGCCAACAAACCCCACAGCATAGGAAGAAAATTGGATAGTTTGTTTCGATAGGCATGCATGTGTGATACGTATCTATGTAGTAACTCATTTATATCTCTAGGCAGTACGGGGTCACAAATATAACTGAATCAAGAGAAAGGAAAACAAGTAGAATTTTCGGTGGCCACACACTTCATGTGCGTGGGACAGGGCTGTGGAAGTAGCTGTTGGCATCGTGAGGAGCTGTTAGAGGAGAGCTGTAGTGGACTCTGGGCCCTGGAATAATCTTGATTTCGAATGTTCTATTCTGTTTACTTTAGTTCTTACTCTTACTGAACCTTATGCCCTGATTTTTGGTTCAGAAATATGTTCCCATTAATTGAAGGGACTTATCTTTTCTTGCGTGCTCTCTTATTTAGATCACACGTGGAGTAGTGGGAATGTTTATTTGGAGAGTGGGGAGTTGGGTGACAGGGCAGTGAGGGCTCTGGTGTAGGATCATCGGGAGGGATTCTTGTTTGTGAAGAGAATTCTGGGCATGGCAGGCCTGACAGAGAGGCAGTTTTCCAGTAGTTGGAAGAAGAAATAGACTTTGAGTTTTTCCAAAGGGCTGACCTTTGACCCAAGAATCATACTGGAAAGCAGATTTCATTCATTATGAGGAAAAACCTTTTACTGAAGCTTTTCAATAGTCGAGGGAACTGCTTAAAGGGAAAGTAAGTGCCTGCCTGTATGGCAGTCTTTTAGGGGTGCTGCCTTTCCTCTTCCTTCTCGTGTATTCAGACATTTCACCATGAAGCGCTTTTCCTCTGAGTAGGACAAAGCATCCAATCTTTTCACTAAATGGTTTTCTAATATTTTCCAGCAATTTGCTGGAAAATGTGGACTACAAGCTAAGAGTGAGCCTTCAAAAGAATTTAAATGGCATTGTGAAAGCTGGCTTGGTACCAACCCAGAAGAATGAAAGCGGAAATGACAGTTTTTTGAAGGGGTTTTCAGACCATTAGTTTCTGGTGGGTTTGTGATGACTGGAGTTCTTTCTCTGGTCACCCCTGAACCAGGTCCTGCCCTGTAGCTCACGAATGCCTCTGTCTTATAGTGGGTGCTGTTTTTCCCTAAGATTGGTTTGCTTTGGGTTGGTTTGTTCATAAATTAGTTATTCTTTGCCAGGCACCATGGTTGATACTGACTTACAGAAACTCCTGGGCAGTGCAGTGTGCGTAGATCCCTTTTCCTAGTTTGTTTCACTCCAGGCCTGTCTAGAAGGAACTGGTCTTCTCTGAGTCTCGGGTTGGTGGACGGCTAAGCATGAACAACTGAGCTTCTGGGCGCTGCTGTCCGAGCTGGTGCAGACACTGTTCTGTTAAAATCCGGCTCTGGACAGTCTCATTGGGCAAATCCCCAGGCTTCCACCCTTTCTCTAGCCGTCTCAAATGGTCCTTAAAGGATAGCCAAGCAAACTGTCACCATGTTGTTACACCTCTGTTGTGTGGAGAAATAGATGAGCTTTCCTAGGTTTTTGTCCACCTCAGACATTGTAGCTCAGTTACAGAAGGAAGACATAATGTTTTCCATCCCTTCTCTGGTGCAAAGACTCTGTTTAATGCCAAAAATATGATAGTGGTTGTAGTTTTTAAATATCATTCATTGAGAGAATACATAATGGCAAAAATGACTACAAATTTAGTAGCAGTAGGAATTTTAAATTAATTTATATTTTATTAGTCTCAGCCACATCTCCATTCATGTGAAAATGCTTGAGGGGCCACATGTGAGGCGTGTGATCCGTTCCGTCCGTAAGCAGTGCTTGGTTGTGCACATGGGTCCCTGCCCGTTTGTCCCCAGGACAAGTCCCCCAGGCCCGGTCCTCAGGTGAAGGCCCACTGCTTTCTTGGTCACAGTTTCTAACATGACAGGCGAGATACTTTACCAGACACATTCTCAAGGGTTGACCTCTTTTTTCAAACTGTAGTTTTTCCTCTTGTCTCAGCTAATGATGGAAAACATGTGTGGACAGTTGTAGTCAAAGAAAACTGGTATCTTATTTACACAGAACTGAGCAGTGCAGAAATGGGAATCTCCCGGCAGTGTGTAAGAGCTCTGCCCTGCGAGCTGACACAGGTGTGTTGCGTCTCTATCAGCAGCAGGTCTAGAAGGCCCTTACTTTCCCAAGCTTCCAATAAGATGTCTGAATACTGGAACCGGGGATGGGAAAGTTGCCGTGGGAGACCCTGTACTCACTCAGAGCCTGTGGACCATTACTTTGCACATCATTCTAGCAAACCTAGTTGCCTGGCTGTTTGGCCCGCAGTGAGGAGAAAGGAGCGATAAGGGCTACCAGCAGTGGCAGGCCCACTTACTCCAGGAATGGCCCTGTGACAATCAAGGGAAGAGACCGGAACGTGGTGAGGAGCTGGCCTCAGCACACAAGTTGCTGAACAATCGAGAGGACTCAGTCTGCAGCAGACAGGCCTGTCCTGGAGACCTACTGCGTCACGGCTGAAAATAGTGTTTATGATAAAGACCCCGAGTCCTTTTCAAGGAAAATAATACATTGTAGAATGTTTCAGACAGGTTTCTAACCGAATAGTTTAAAATTTTTTTTTCTATCTGGAGGCTTACATTTTGGTTACCTAGAAGCTTGACTTAAGTGGCCACCCTGTGACTTCCCGTGATGTCAGTCAGGTTTCTTGGGTTCCCTGGGTGGTTCCCTCACGCAGATCTGCACAGTAATTGTGCTTGGGCCACGGGGAGACCCACTTTCCCCTAGAGCTCTTTCCAGTCTCACAGGGAAAAAAAGGACATGAGTGGCAAGAGCACATCACACAAAACACTAATGAGAGCTGAGCTGCTGGAGGGGCTGCAGGGAAGTGAGAGGAATATTGGAGACCAGAGACTATATGGAGACGTGGGTTATACTAACGTAACGCCTCTTACTCTTGAGGGGCTTAGGTTGAACACCCTTGACTCAATCCCAGAGAAGAGCCCAAGTCAGTTATGTGTTTCCCTTTACACTGTCCAGTATTGGTGATTCTCCTTCCCGCACCACAGAAATGTGCTGTTTCTGAAACACTCGCAGAAGAGCAAGGCCTGGCCTGATTTGAGCCCTGAGCCACCACCTGCCAGCCATGTGACTCTGGCTGAGTGCTGTGCTTCTCAATCCTGTTTCCCTCCATAAACCATGGGAACGGTGGCGGGCACTCCCGAGGGTTGACCATAAGCATTGAATAAGAGCAGGTGGGTGGTGCTCACAGCTGGCCTGTGGTCTTGGGGTGTTCGTTACTGCTGGGCCCATCAGCGTAGGGATAATGAAAAGAGCTGCTGGTCCATTCATTCATCCATCCATCCATCCATCCATCCAAAATGTTCCTGAGCCAAAAGGTCTTGGATTATAACTTGGCTGACAAGCTGCTTCCCTCCTGTATGTAGGGGCAGGTGGGAATGCCTTTTGCTGGCTTCCTGAATTGCACCTGCAGGAGAAGGCAGGGCATCTGGCCCCCTGGCTTCTCTTTGGCAAGCCTGGTCTCACACACTGGTCTCGACTCCTGGTCATCTCGCTGCTTATTTAAGTATGCCTTATCATGACAAGGATACCTGAGGCCCAGGGGATCTTAGAGACCTCTTTGAAAATGTCCAGAGGAAGCTCTCAAATTTTGGGGCAGAGGGGCAGGAGTAATGCAGATAAAGCAGAAAAAAACATGGGTGTGGAGAATACCTAAAAATATATAAAACTCTGGGGGAAAAAAAAAAAAAGGCCATGGAAATGGTTTTAGTTTGCTAGGGCTGCCATGACAAAGTACCACAGACTGGGTGGCCTGAACAACAGAAGTTTATTTTCTCACAGTTCTCAGGCTGGAAGGCTGAGATCAAGATACCAGCAGGGTGGGTTCCTTCTGAGGCTGGGAGGGAGAGTGTGTTCAGGCCTCTCTCTTAAGGACTTCTAGTGGCCTCATGCATCCCTCTGTTTACAGGCGGCGTTCTCCTTGTGTCTTCATTTCATCTTTCCTCTGTGCATGTCTGTCACTTTGTCCAAATTTCCTTTTGATAAGGACACCAGTTCCACTGGATGAGAGCCCACCCTGATGACCTCATCTTACCTTGCTCATCTGCAGGGACTCTATTTCCAAGTAAGGTCACATTTGCAGGAACTGGGGGTCAGGATTTCCAACATTTTTGGGGGGCACAAAACTCAACCCATAACACATTAAAAGCAATTCAAAGAAGAAAATAAAATGGCTAGTAAATGTATGAAAAGATGCTCAGTTGCACTGGTAATTGAGGAAATGCAGATTAGAACATGGAGGGGCGAGTCCCACCATGAGAATGGCGGAAATCCAGAGGCTGTGGGGATGTTACAGAGGACGCACCTCTGCGGGAGGCCTGAGGCTCCGCTGGCAGGGGGAGTGCAGAGTGGACCCGCATGTTGGACAGGGTTTGGGCAACATCTGTGGCAGCTGAAGACGGTGAGTTCTACAAGCCACAAGCGTCACTTCTAGATACCTACCTGAGTGACACTCAGAAACCCTGCACCCAGGCACAGGGCACATGCAAAGATATAAACCCCGTGAGGCTATTTGTCATAAGGAAACACCGGAGGTTATCCACATACCTGTCAGTAGAGGAATGGATCATTAAATTGTGGTGTATTCGTACAAAGGAATATTATGTAGCAGGTAAATGAGATGGATAAACTAGAGCCCTACGTCAGAACATGGGTAGAGCCCCAAAACTAGACAAGGGGAAAAGCATGGTTATAAAACAATACATACAGTGTGATACCGTGATGTAAATTTAAAATGGGCTCCATATTATTTACAGGTATATTCATATACGTATAGGAAGAATCCCCAAATACAGGACAGTGGGACACCTGGGGATGAAGAGAGGGCCTGGGCCTGGGGAAGGTGGGAGGGGGGGCTGCAGCTGTGTCTGCATGGCGGCTGTTTTGATCCCTGCCAGTATTTCCCTTTAGGAGGGAAGAAAAGGTCTGAAGCAAATACGATAGTACAGTTTCATTTATCAGCTCTGGCTGGTAGGTACGTAGGTCTTTTGTAGTTTTCTCAGCCTCTTTCTTGAGAGGGAAAAGTGAAAAAGAAAGGCTCTCAAGCGAGTCAGATATAAATTAGAATCCTGGTGCTGTACTAGTGTTACAACCTGAAATAAGTTACTCAGCCTGTCTGAAGCCTAGTTTACTCAGCCATAAAATGGGGCGTTGAGGTGGATTTAATAAGGTAGTGAGGTCCAGCGTACGATGTGGCATGTAGCGTTACTAAGAAATGATAGTATGATAGTACAGGTAAGCGAGGTAAATAATGGGCTGACAGGGACTCCCTGACTTCTAATGCATTGTTTTTGGACCCGACTTTCCAAGGACAACATTGCAGTGGTATGTGCTTCTCCCTGGGACTGGGACAGATGTCATGTGATTGAGCAAATGAGGTGTGCATCGCTCAGTTCTGTGTAGTTGATTTTTGAAATCTGAATAGAAAGGGGGATGCCACCTTTGGGGGGGAGTCAGTGGGGAGAAATGTTATGTGGGTGGGTAGCTGCGGCAACAGTGTCATTAGCCAATTGCAGTGTCCTTCATGCTCAGGTAGGGTTCCCTTGAGCCTCTGATGGTGGTAGGGCTGTGGCTGTTTTCTTCAGTATTAGGTGATGTTAAGCGATGATAGTTGTTGAATGTAAGGCGATCTTTTCCTACCATTAAGGGAAAGGCCGTCTCTGGCCCTTTTCACTGCTGACCAGGATGTGCTTGTTGAAACAGAGACGACCCCACCCCAGGTCGCTCTGTGCTTGGGATGCTCTGGATGCCAGTGTTTCCCAACTTCCTCCTGCCAAGGACACACAGCTCGCCATTTTTTACCTTGGAGGGTGTCGCTGCCTCACCTCCCACCACCTCCACATGCAAACGTGATCTGTGCTCAGCCTTCCCCTGGGGGTGGTGTCCCCGCCCCCTCCACTTCTGGTCTGAAGTTGATACTGAGGAGACCAGGATGTCCTGGAGACAAACCCAGGTGCCTTCTTACTTGACAGGGAAGCAGTGAACTCTCTTGCTCACAAGAAGAAAGAAGGGGGTGATGCGTGCGTCCCCGTTTGTGTGAGGTTTGGACAGGCACGGGGACATTGACAAGTGGGGGGAGGAAAACAGAAGATGAAGAAGGTGGTTAAAGGGAGAAAACATCTCCCTACCACGGATGCCCGGTGTCTAAATGTTCCCTAAACTGCTTTTTCAGGGAAAAACGTCTTTCCTGCTGGGAATTTCCTCTGAAAGAAATGACCTTAATTTCCTTTTCAGTCACCACAAATGCCGTTAACTGGACTCAACATAGTGTATGTACTTTGATAATTCACTTATTCAGTGAATGTTGGTAAAACACCGGCTGTTGGCTCTGTCCTCGTGCCCCGCGCTGGGGAGAGGACAGAGCTTGCGAGCGTGGGGCTCTCCAGTGTCCTGTCCCCTGGGGAGGCTGATGTGCCCGCCTGGCTGGGGACAGCGCCGTGAGGCTGGCCAATTAAGGGACACGCAACTAAGTGGGGGTGCGCCTTTGGGGGCTGGTCCCTTCACACACATCCAGGTTCCCACTGTTACCTCCACCCCTGTAGTTTGGGGTGGGGGGTCAGGGAAGGCCTCGTGCTTGGGAAGGAACGGGAGGTAGTTAAGTACACATTTCGTACAATGTACCATTGTAGCCATTTTTAAGTGTACAGCTCAGTGGCATTAAGTACAGTCTCTAAGGGAGCTTTTAAAATTTCAAGGTACTTTACAGTAATGATTAGAGGGGACTGTGTCTTCGCTGTGACCGTCCAGGGCTCCCCGCGTCTTCTGGCCTCACTGCTGCTCCTCGGTCCTTCCTACTTTGACCCTTCATCTCTCCCTACACCCTCATGCGTGGGGTGTGTTGCCACAGAACTTGAGTTCCCTTCTGCCAGGAGTGGTCTGGCATCCAGCAGAGCCACTGTCATGTCAAGGACATCCTGTGCCTTCTGGGAACCGCATGGGGGAGGCTGGGCTGGTCCTCGCCTCGTTCACCTGAGCCGAGGGACCTGTCCCAAGACTCTGCCTGCCTCACGGGGCCCACAGGATCCCAGAGTGTTTCCTCGAAAGCACTAACTAAAATGTCTCATACCCATATCCCCTCCTCTGTTGTACAGATTCAGGCTCACATTGCCTAATAGCCGTTCATCGTCACCAGAACTCCGTTAAGGCTTGAGCATGTCAAGTATTGTAATACCTTCCCATGGGTTTGCTTTCTACTCGGAACTCCTGATGTTTGAGGGTGGGGAAAATCTCATTTTAATGAGAATCCAGTGGATGTGGTAGACTTCTTCATGTGATGAATTCTTTCACAGTTTCACTGCTTGGAATCTAGTTGACTTTTCCCCAGACACTGTAGACATTTCTGGTGTCTCAGCTCTGAGAGGGGAGAGTACTGTGTTTCCCCGAAAATAACACCGGGTCTTGTATTAATTTTTGCTCCAAAAGATGCATTAGGGCTTATGTTCCGGTTAGGTCTTATTTTCGGGGAAACAGTACTAGCAGGTGGCATCCATTCCCTGGAACACTTTGTCAAAGAGGAACATATAATAGGTATCTTCTTTCTTAACCACCTTCACTTTTGTCTCCCCTTTCCATTTTCTCTCCTAAAACAGCTGGCAGTAGAAATGCCCTCCCAGGATGGACCAGGGTGCCCTGGAATGGCAGTGACATTGGCGGGTCCTTGGCGTCCAGCCAGCTACCCATGAGCCCCTTAGGCTCTAACAGGGCTGCAGCCCTTTTTTCATGAGCAAACTTTGTCCTTAACTAGAACGGAGGCGACTCCAATCTCCCAGGCAGGAAGCGGTGGTTTGGTCGGCTGTCCATGAGAGCACATGATGCTCTGGGAAGCAGTGGAGCCCAGGGTATGATTCATTCAGGGGCCGGGAAGGGGGGCACATGGAAAACAATGTCTGTCTTTAAGCTCCGGGAACCAGGAAAAAGAACTGGAAATGTGAGTAATATATAATTTTACTAAAATTAACCAGTGAGTTCTTCAGATGTTTTCTTTCTGTGTTTTTCACCGTCTTCGTCTGATGCATGGTGCCCTGCCGCGTCATGTTTTTGGTTGGCTGTTTTTCTGGTTCGTGTCCCCCAGAGTCCCTTCTCCCCCCCCCCCCCCCACATGGTGTGGGCACAGCGTGTCTTCAGGAGCCCAGGTGGCGGCTGTGGGTGGAGCAGGGCCTGTCTTCTCCTTCCTTCCATGAGCTAGATGCCCTCGGGCAGCTCACCCCATCATTGGGCATCGCTTTCCCCTCGAGTGTGGTTACGGATCCCCAGGCCTCAGGGTTCACCTCCGGAGGCTCAGCCGAGTTTAGTGCCACATAAACGTGTGTGAGAGATGGGTGGGCTGTGTGGGTGTCCTGGTGCCTCTGACACTGGGGGGGCTTCAGGCTACTCCTTTCCTCCACCCGGGGTTAGTCATCCTTTGACCCTCTCCAGCCTTCTTCCGGCTTCTCTGGCACCTGCCTCACCTCAGCCCTGAGAACACAGGGCTGTGTCTTACTTTCTGTGACTGTCACAAAGTAGGGCTCAGTTAACACTGGTTGTATAAACTGTAGTCTGAATTGGCCAGAGGAGAATTCTGACTGAGAAGCTCACGAATCCATCCCCGGCTTTGCCTCGTTCCTTAGTGGCCTTCAGACACCTCATGGGTGAGGGGACAATCCCTGATTGTGTCAGGGAAACAACTTACACATCTTGTCAAACGAAGTTTATTTTATCCAAATTTGGAAGAAAACTTAATACTGAAGATGACCATGTGTGCTGACAGTATAGTCTTTTCATACACTGATGAATTGTAGATGTAACAATAAATATCCATGTAGGTAAAAGCCAGGTTATCTCAGGTTTGATTGGCCTGAAGTCTGTCAAGGGAAAGGCCCGCCTCACATCTGCACTGCAGTCTTACTAGTGTTTGCGATCACGACCCCTGAGGCAGTCACTGGACAGACTTGTGATGTCTAATGAATCATTACAGGACGAGGAAATGATGGACAGGCTGATTTTAGAATTAAGGTGGGGTTTTTAATCTTATTTATCATGTGTGCATGTGTGTATGTATTTGAAAATCACATATATGGGACATTTCATTTAGACCATTTGACCAAAATGTATGTACTCTTCCATGTTATCTTTTTTTTTTTTAATGTTGTTGGGGAATGTTGGGGAACAGTGTGTTTCTCCAGGGCCTATCAGCTCCAAGTCCAGTCGCCGTTTTCAATCTTAGTTGCAGGGGCACAGCCCACCATCCCATGTGGGAATTGAACCAGCAACCTTGTTAGGAGCTCGCGCTCTAACCAACTGAGCCATCAGGCCCCCCCCACCCCCATTGTTATCTTAATGGGCTGAAAATTTATTCTCTAATTGCTTTTAAATCATTCTGTATAGTCAACCAGAGAATAAAAGGGGGAAAACATCCAAAAGTTAAATGCTGTGCCTTATGCAGTCACTTACCTTGCAATTGATAAACTAAGTGATAAACTAAGCTTAGTGCTGATTTGGTCCCGCTCGTGTTCACGATCCCCTGTGCTGTGCCAGCACGGTTGCTTATGTTTCTGTCGTGCTCAGTCCTTGTTTAAACCCCTCTGAGGTGGAGCTTCCTGTGCCCACACTTGCGTCTGGGGCCTGGCAAGTCTTGCCAGGTCTCCCGCTCTTTCCACTGAGCCCCTATGGGCATCTGGGTCGGGGCACATAACCCATCTGAAGGGTGTAAACTCCCCTGCAGGCGGCTCCTCAGCCCTCACCTCTCCACGATCCTGCCCACGCACAGTCCCACCACCACAGTGCCTTGCTTTCCTTATCCGGTCATCCATGTAGCGTCTCTTCATTCACTCACGGTGACATGGGCCTGCCGTGCTCGGCAGTGAGGGTGTGGGGTGAGCTGGGCTCTGTGCACTCTTGGAAGTCGGGGGCTCTGGGGAGGCACGTAGATAAAGACATTAAATAGTGGTGTGGTGGGTTCTCTAGTCAGTAAAGGTTTGCAAGGGGCACTTTGGGGTCTAAAGCTGCAGGCACAGTTGGCTGTGTGTGGGGTGGGGGGCGCCACGCACAAATATATACAGTCACAGAGGCACGAAGTGGCATGTCTTATTTGAAGAATGGCAAGTAGACTGTTGTAACTGCAGAGCACAGCTCTTGGTGGCATGGAACCCAGACGAGGATGGACAAGTGGTCAGAGTCGGAGGGGGAAGGGCCGGGGAGGCCCCTGAAGATGGTGCTGAGCCAGTGACAGTTACAACGAAGGGCTTGCTGTGGTCGGATCTGCTTTATGAAAAGATTGCACTGAAATGAAAACAAGTAAAACAGGAAATCTGAATAGGTTGGTAGATTGTCTTGGTGTCAATGGCCTAGTTTTACAAGATGTCACCACTGGGGGAAACTGAGTACAGGGAACTTGGGATCTATTTCTCTTCCCCCCTTTTTAAATATTAAATTTATTGAGGTGACAGGGGTCTATTTCTTACAACTACACGTGACTGCAATTTAAAAGGGCCTCCCTGTCTCTCTGTCACACATACTTCTGTGTATGTGTATATAAAATACTAAAGGAAATTTTATCGCACTCAGCCAGTGGAGAAGGCAGCAGGCTGTGCTGCTTTCTCTGGGTTTCTGTCTTAGCACGCCAGCCCGGGCTTCTGGGCTGTGTAATAGGATGGTAACTTGTCTGCTGAGCAAAGGGGGTGACTGTTGTGAACTCGGAGAGTTCTGGCAGCAGGAGAACATGGTGAATTCAAGGGGCTGAAACTAGAGGCAGAAAGAAACCCTGGAAAAAGCGGGGAAAAGGAAGGACCAGGGCCGAGCCCATAACCGTGTTCATGGTCTTCTGTGGGTCACGTCTTAGCATTTGCTGGGCTGTGTCATTCTTTAATAGATGCAACATACAGTGTTGCCTCAACTAGATCCATTGTACGGTGGGTGGGGTGGTGTTTACCTCCCATCCGTGTCCCACACAGCACCTGCCGCTGAGCACACAAGCAAGGCCTTCGTGAGCACCAGTTGAGGGGCTTTCCTGAAGCAGGTGACTCTGGCTGGTGTATTCTGGATGGAGGAGCTGCACGCTGGCTCTCCACTCCCCAGGCAAGCCTGAGCGTGTGCACCCCATGAGCCCGCGCTAACGCTACTGCTGCTCGGCCAGTGACATGACTATGAGTCTTGCTTCCATCGTCTGAAAAGAGGGTAGTTATGGCGTCTTGTTAGTGGTCTTGGGAAGATTGAGGCAACGCATGGCGGTGGCATCTTGGAGCAGGCCCCGGCACACAGAAGCATTTGGTTACTTTTGGGTCATCATCATCATCGTCTTTGTCCTCCTGAATGGCAGGTCCTTGTCAAACCCACCTGAGCCTGAGCACCTGGGTTACCTCTCTAGACTCTGAGCAGGTGGAGTTTATCAGAAGTGCTCAGATGGGCCCGTGACCTGCATGGACAGGCTGCCAAACAGACCCTGCTGATGGTGCTTCCTCCTGGCACCGAGGGGCCTTGCGGTCACACTGACCCGGGTTAGCGTCCTGGCGCAGTTCACCAGTCGGTCAGCTCCATAACATGACTTGAACCTCAGAAAATGAGGGTGATACTGCTGCAATATTTACCCACAGCAAGGTACAGCAGTGAATGAAACACTCCCTGTGAAGTGCTTGGCACATCTGGTCGTAGCCCTTTGCCATTCACAAGGTGCCAGGCTGCCCCCTCTGAGTGTTGGCTCCTCTTTTTCAGGAATAAGACGGCCAATGGAGACTGCCGGAAAGACCCCCGGGAGCGGAGCCGCAGCCCCATTGAGCGGGCTGTGGCCCCCACCATGAGCCTGCACGGCAACCACCTGTACGCGTCCCTCCCCAGCCTCAGCATGGAGCAGCCCCTCGCACTGACCAAGAACAGCATGGACGCTAGCAGGCCGGCCGGCATCTCGCCCACACTGACCCCGGGGGAGCGGCAGCAGGTGGGTTTGTCCAGTGGGGTTTGGGCTGGTGGCAGTGGGGCTGGGGGGGGGGGATGCCTGCAGAGGCCATGAGGGAAGCAGTGGGAGACATGGCGAGCGACTCCATCCTCAGCCTTGGCCCTACGCTTGGCACAGGGGGTGGCAGCAGCAGCGGGAGGGACCCTTTTGCCGGACACCACCTCCCATGTTAGTTCCTGCCTGGGCCTCACCTCTTAGGACTAACGGCCATGGATGAGACGTTGAATGTCTTTGGGGTGTTGTTTTCTTGCACAGCAAGGTTAATGGACATTAGGTGTATTTTCAGCAGTCTTCTAATAGAAACAGGACCAGTGTAAGAACCCGAATGGCAGCCCTCCACTTACCCATTGTAAGGACGAGGTTAAACGTCAGGTTGTTTTGCTTTGGGCGGAATCCTACAAAGTCAGTGCTCACACTGGTTATTAGCTCATGCTGTTCAGAAACCTGTGATTGGCAGGTAGGGATTTTTTTATTCAAGAAAAATAAAATTAGTTACTACTTAATAAACACAGTTTGTGTAGTAGATTAAAATTCTTTGAAAATGGGGTTCCTGGGGAAACACATAATAAAAGGAGGCATCTGCATTGAGGTTTTGAACCATCATGTGAGTCCGTGGCTTTTCTCTCTGAATCTCTGGGGCTATGACCTAATAGGTGCTCAGTCAGTGTTGGCTTAAGACTGAAGGACAGCGAGCAGGGGAGGGGCTCTGTGCGGCTGGGGGCTGGGGCTCAGCTCCTGGTCTCGCTGGTGCCTCCCTCCCCCCCCCCCACCCCCAGTATGCACACCACTGACACACTAGTCTCACTGCGCGCTGCTGGGCTTCTGACAGCTGCTCCACCGGGCCCGCCTGCGCCCAGTCCAGCCAGCGCTGCCTGGCACGTTCTGGTCTGGTGAGAAGGACTCCATGGGGCAGGCCCCGGGCGTTGGGAAAGGTGTACTGTGCCTGTGATTCCCAGTAAAGCTGATGAGCAGTTGCATTTCCTACCTTGGGGCATGACATCATGATCCTGTTTATTTATTTCCTTCATTCATTTAAGAAAACTGATAGTCTCCTACTGTGTGCAAGGGAGTAAGCTCGAAGCCAGTCGGGCAAGATATGGGCACTCACAGTTTCAGTCTGGAGGAGACCAGTAATCAAATAACTATGGTATTTTAACTATTTATGTATCAAGAAACAGCTGCTTACTCTGACAAGAACAGGGGGCCGAGTTATTTATTGCCCTTCATGTATTGAACATTTCCCAGCGCTGACCATGCCCTGGGCGCTCTGTGAAGCTCTGGTGGTACAGAGAGATGTGTGCAGAACAGCCGTTCAGCCCGGAAGGAGCTCACGTCTGGTCAGGGAAATGGCTGTGTGAGGAGAGGACGGTGATCCAGCGTGATGGGTCACAGTGGAGGTGATTTAAGCATTAAAGGAGTTTACTTCTACAAAGCAGGGAATTCAGCCCTCTGGCTACTGCCACTGCTGCGGGGCAGCCCCCGGAGGAGGAGGTAGCTGGGACGGCAGTACACTGCAAAGTCGCATCTCTAAGCCCGTGGGGGCCGCAAGGCAGAGTAGGGTGGGCCCTGCCTACACTCGAGCTTCTACAAAGGCTTTTGCAGATCTTCTGGTTGGTTTTTGATCACAGTTGTTTTGGGAAAAGTGTACCACTGGACAGTGAGCTGGTAGTCTTTACCATTGTCTCCACAGCCCTACCCTAAAATGTGCCCACTGCAGCAGAGAGTCCCTGTGGGACTGGAGATCAGGTTTTCTAGGAGTGAGAACCTTGAATTCCCACCCATGTTCTCAGGGGAGTCCTGGCCACTGGCCGTGGAACAAGCCGACAGCTTTCCTAGGATGGGCACAGTGGCTCTGGCTTCCCCAGGATGGAGGCCACTGACCTAAGCTTTAATTCAAGGTTGGGATTGGTGGGGAAAGGTTATCAGCCTGCCCTTCCACCTGGACTGCTGGTCAGCACATGTTTCATTCACATAGTAACTGTTCATCGGCTCCTTCCTGTGTAAGTGTGGCCTGGCCTGGCGTCTGCGCTAACCTGAGCTGCTGCTCATTTACTGAGTTCTGTGCCAGGTACTGCGCCCAGGACAGATGGGAGCCCCAGTCTATTCATCAGCGGCTCCGTCATCCACTATTTCTGGGAGTTGGGTTTCATTTGTGAGCTGTCAGGGTGGCTATTGTGGGAAGTGTGCATGTCATTGCGTAGCTCTGAGCAGGGGAAATAACAGTGGGGAGGGGGCTTCCTGGGGCAACAGCAGAGCTGTGTGTGGCAGGCAGGCAGGACAGGCTGTGCAGGGCGGGCGGTGGAAAATGTGACTCAGCGCTCTGGGAACTGGGACAGGAAAGTTCCCAGAGAGGCATGTCTGGGGAGGCTGCAGAGAGTGTCACCCCACTTTAGGTTTTGGTGATGGCAGCTCTGAGGGTATAGAGTGTGTTAAAGAAAGGTACAAAAATACCAAGAGGGTGGTCCCGAGGCTAATGGCAAACAAGGAGAGACAGGATAAGACTACATACTAGAACCCAAGGCACAGCGACCATCAGATTGTTGTCTTTTTCTAGGGCAGCCGGAGTGGGTGGGGCGAGGGGTGAATGTAGCATGAATGACAGATTCTCATCCTGGCCCTGCCACCAATTTGCTATGTAATCTCCAGCAGGTTACCCATTTCTGTCCTGTTTTCCCCATCTGGAAAATTACGGTGTTGGGCCACGTGGGCTCACAAGCACCTGCCATCTGGTGCTTGTTCCAGGTGAATACGTGGCACCAAAGCCCAGGTGGCCCTCAGCCAGTCAGAGTGAGAGGCTGGAACCTGAGCTCGGAAGACTTAGGTGGTGTGTGTCCCAGGCCCTGACCATCCACGGTGTGCACTTCCCCTCAGGCCAGGTCAGGAGGCGTCCCTGAGATGAGCCAGTACCAGGGGGCACAGTTGGGATCTCTTCACAGCGTCCCCATGTCCCCATCCTGCCCTCATTCCCTCCTGGAGTGGCCTTTTCCTTCCTGCCTTCGGACAGCGTTGACTGTATTCTTCAGCTTCCCTGAATCCATTCTGTGACACTTCGCATTTCCTCACCTTCCATGACTCCTCCACCAAGCATGTCCCCACTTGGCAACATTTGCGTTGGTCAGGACTCTGGTTGCAAGGAACAGAAAATGCTTTAAGCCCAAACTGCTTTAAGCACAAAAGGAAGTTTTATGGGAGGGTCATGGGTACAGCAGGCTTAGGAAGGAAGGGCTG
Source organism: Rhinolophus sinicus (assembly GCF_036562045.2). Lineage (NCBI taxonomy): Eukaryota > Metazoa > Chordata > Mammalia > Chiroptera > Rhinolophidae > Rhinolophus > Rhinolophus sinicus. The sequence goes on from NC_133759.1 coordinate 41,934,990, forward strand.
GGCCCTGCCTGGTGGAGCTGGAGAGGACACAGGACTCTCCTTCCTTTGGCTCTGTGCCTGTCCAGGTCTCTCGTCCTCTCCTCTCTCTGCTTAAAGACCCACAAGTCCAGCCTGGCATGTACCACAGCTTCTGAGATCAACCTGAATCTTTTACTGAGTCTGCCTTAATAGTTGGCCCCCAGCCTGGGTCAGTTTTCCATCCTGGCCACGGGGCCGAGTCACTTATGAACATGGCCGCCTTAGCCCCACGGATGGAGAGGGCGGGGAGGGGAGGAGGTCCTGGGTGCAGGGATCTGATAGACCCTTTAGGAAGTGGGCTCCAAGCTGCAGGCCTCCTCCAGGTGCAGTGCGAGCAGCACCCGAGGAGCAGGGCTCCCACACCCCTCATCCCAGGCGGGCCTCCAGCCCTGTCTTCAGTTACTGTTCTTCCCGTTTCGCACTCGGACAAACGGAAGCTTAGTGTGGTGCAAGCCCTTGCCTGAGGTCCTGCCAGAGGAGTGGAGAGTGGCACTCCCCGAGGTCTAGTCTACCTGGCCTCAAAGCCACGTTCTCTCTTCAGGCCATCGTGTCCACAGTGTGTCACGTCGACTCCTTTGGTGGCTCCATCCCCATTGCTGATGTGTTGTGCTATTGATAAAACCCTGAATTCTTGGATATGCTGCTGCTAAGCTCCACCTTCTCCGTCTTAGATGTGTAGAATTTCTTGTAGACCCCTCACCCTTATGTTTAATCCCAGTTCATACTAGTAGACCCAGATCTTCATCACAGAATGTGTCCTTGTTGTTCCTGTGCATTTCCCGTCATAGGAAGGTTTGCTGGGAAGCCTTTTGTGTTATCTTTGTAAGGAAAGCTGGGTAGACAAGCCTGATTCCCCTCTGTTGACACTTCTTTCGTCATTGGACCCTTTGGGGTGACCCTTCAACTAGCCCCTCACTTGCAGTCTTGGAGCTTAGTGCACGTCCTTGCCCGTCTTGCCCTTGGGGCGCGCAGGAGATGCCTTTCCTGGCTGGAATGTGAGGAAGCCCAGCTGGGTTCACAGATATTTCCTGGCCTGGATATGGCACCAGGGTGGGGGATGCAGAAACCCTCTGGTCCCTGCTCTGATTGGTGCATGTTCTCGAGGAAGAGGCAGGTGCTGGCGTGTTACAGGCACACCTGGAATGGCTGATTTCCTTGCTGAATGGGGGAGGGAGGGGGTATCACAAAAGGCTTCACAGAGATGGTATTTGAACAGGGTTTTAAAGGAAGGGTGGAGTTTGCCGGGCAGTGTGCTGGTTATGGGGAAGGAGAGATTCGGCAGAGCAGATTGGGTAAGGGGTGGTTGGCGTGGAATTCATACATTTAACATGTATTTTCTGCATTTCTGTCTCCATCATTGGTGTGGTCATAATGGAAACCAACCTGAGCTTGTCTGGCTTCAGCAAAAACAATGTATGCAGGAAGGGTACTGGGATTGCTCAGAGATCCCCTGGGGTACAGTGGCACATAGCAGGCAGGACCGCCGCTCTGGGGACCTCAACCGTAGGCGCTGTGGAGGCTTCTCACACACCCTGGGAGGCTCCCTCGCTCTGGAATCACTGTTATTTCATCCTTCGGCAATTTGACCAATGATGAAGCAGGAGTCGGCAGATGGGCTGGGCTTTGATTTGCTTTGGTCAGGAGGGGCTTCAGGACGGGCTCACAGCAGAGCGGTGGTGGGTGCTGGTGAGGACCCTGCATGGAGGAGCTGGGGTCCAATAGATGGGGGATTCGGGTGCTAAGATGGCTGGTGGCACTTGGCTCTCCAGGCAGGACGAGTGCCCAGCCATGGTGTGGGAGGGGCGGGGAGGTGGTCGGCCGCCCTCAGAGGTGGCGGGTGTCTAAGGACTGGGTGGGGAAGCAGAACTCTCTGTTTGCAAGCCTGAGCTCATGGCAGCCTCGTTTCTCTCCCCAGAACCGGCCTTCCGTGATCACCTGTGCCTCTGCCAGTGCCCGCAACTGCAACCTCTCCCACTGCCCCATCGCACACAGTGGCTGTGTGGCAGGGCCGGCCAGCTACCGGAGGGCCCCGAGCTGTAAGTGTCCCTGGGGAGAGGGGACAGCCAGGTGGGCTTGGGCTCCCTCAGTCAACATGACTTCAACTGGAGTTTGCTTCCTTCTGTCTCATGCTGTAGATGGGACCATCTAGCCCGTGGAATTTATTGGTAATTGAGGCTGAAAAAGTAGGTTTTATTTGAGCACATTTACAGCAAGCATTGTTTCTGGGGTCGGTGGGAAGGGCGGAACAAACACATCAGCCCTGACCTCTAGATCTCTCTCTTGTTGGCAGAACAAGGGGCTCTACCATCACTTAATGCCACATTCTCTCTGAACTCGTAACTAGCCCAGGTGGCAGGCACGTTGCCAGGTTACAGGTTCAGAGAGGTGAGCTGCCCTAGTGCTCGGCTACGCTGCGTGGAGGTGGGCCCTCTGTCCCCAGATCCCAGCCCTGACCGCTGTCCTGCTCCCCTGCAGCCACCACCACCTGTGACCCTGTGGTGGAGGAGCATTTCCGCAGGAGCTTGGGCAAGAACTACAAGGAGCCGGAGCCGGCGCCCAACTCCGTGTCCATCACGGGCTCCGTGGACGACCACTTTGCCAAAGCCCTGGGAGACACGTGGCTTCAGATCAAGGCGGCCAAGGACGGCGCATCCAGCAGCCCTGAGTCGGCCTCACGCAGGGGCCAGCCCGCCAGCCCCTCTGCCCACATGGTCAGCCACAGTCACTCCCCGTCTGTGGTCTCCTGAAAGGGATCACCACCCTTGAATAAGACGTCGATCTGCATGGTTTGCCTGAGCTTCGAACAGTCAGTCAGTGCTTAAAAAATGGAAAAACAAAAAAAATCGTGGGAGTGGGGTGGGGGGGAAGGGAAGGGATGGTTTATTCGCAAAAACCATGTCGTTGGGATTTTTGTTGTTTTGTACTTGCTTGGTATGTGTACGCCAGGGCCCTCGAACATGATAGCAGGAACGGCGTGTGGAACATCTGTCATGTAGCATCCTAACTTCCTGCCTCAGTTACCAAAGAAACCTCTGATGCAGGTCTGCTGCCCTGACAGGGCCAGGACTCCACGGCACGCGCTTTCTCAGTCACAAGCCATGACGGTGGTGACCCAAACGCTTTGTGCTTTTCCATTTGCTTCTCGAGACCGGGGTGAGTGTGGCTTAGCTCCCGTGGCTTGTTCGGTGCAGCCCACATGTGTGCGCTTGTGTGTGTGCGTCTACTTGAAGAGAACTGTCGTGTCTGATTTGCACTATTGGAGGAGGACTAGAGTTGCCTGCCTGACAACTTTATGTGAGATGCTAGAACTCGGAGGGCAAACTGCTGAAAAACAAAGGGTTTAAGGATGACATTTCTGACCATTTGTGTGATTTTGTTGTTTTTTAATTTTAGACAAACAGCTTTTTGGAAGGGGAAGTCTCATACAGGTTATAGGTCTTTCTCTCTCTAGATTTCAGGTGCTTGCAACTGGACTGCAGACTACCAATCACGGGCATTTTACTTTTCCTAAACACTGCAGTTTGTTAGACTAGAGCTGAGGCTTGGAGGTTCCGTAGTGCTTTAAATGTGATGCATGTTTTAAATGGAGAAAAATAGCTGGTTTCTATTAATTGTATAGACAGCAAACACAAACCTTAATACTTGGCTAGCTTCTGTTCAGAATTAGTTTATTTTTGTCAGTTACAGTCCTAGATACACTTACTGCTGGTACAGTTGTACTCTAAGATTGGTATTTGATATTTACGTTACTCCCAGGTAGTGTGGGGCTAGCCGGCCCCTGGGATGGGCGGTTGAGTCCATCGGTCCGCCGTGGGGTCGGACGCTGGAGTTTGTGCTATAGGCTGACGGCATCATTATTGTGTTGCGTCCCTGCCTGCTCATTACTAGCTCCTGGGGAGTTGGGATTTGTGTCTTCAGCTTCCCTCCATGCAGAAACTGCTCCCTTTAACTCTCTTGGCTGAACAGCAGATTACTGACAATCTGTGATATACGGTATTTTGTATGCTTCCTCGTACGCTGGGGCCAAGGCAGTATACATTCCTCTGACTTTATACAGTTATTACTGCATTTATTATCATTTGCTATAGTAATAGCTACTAACTAGACATTAGGTGAAGAAAGCATGACAGACACAGCTGTGGGTGTTCAGTAGCTGATCTTTTTGGTAATTGCATGTGTCTATCCCCCTGCCCCTCCACTGGGCTACATTCCAGCCTCGCCCACCAGAGGGCTTAGGAAGTCACCTGGCCAGGTGACATGGGCGTGACCACTTCACCTGCAAGGCATGGTGGACTCATGGGAACCCTCGAGGCTGCCTTTCAGTGAGAAAAATACAGGTTAACTGGTTCATTTTGAAAATTGGCACCAGGTGAAAAGGTCGGAGGATTTGCTCTTGCTGTGGTCACGGGGTGGCTGCTGGTCTTTGAAAAGCGAAAGAAAAGCCCTTCTCCTCTCGCCCCCTGCACACATTTCACTCCCACTTAACTGGGCTTCCAGGCTTTCGCATCCAGGCCCCTATATTTTCTGTAGGAAGAATCGTTGAGAACACTTTTTTTATATAGGTAACTTTAAGACCATCATTACGCTGTGCGTAAAGAATGTACAGAGAAATTTGTAGGTATTTTTTGAAGAACAATTAATTTGTTAATGATATGTAGCTATTTAATTTTTCCCTTTCCTATTGTAATCATTCATATTTTTTTTGTTTGGAAAAAAAAGTTGATCTTTTTTTTTTTGTCGTAGATTTGTCTGTAAAAGTGCAGGAACACAGTTATTCTATGAGAACACTGCATCTGCCTTAATAGCCACTAGTTTGTTATTGCTACAGGCTACTGAGCATTGCCACAGGAAAACAACCCACTGCCGGGGGCTCTGTGAGGAATGGCTCCTCAGCCAGTTCTCTGTCAGTGAACGAGGGCATCGCTTTGGGAGGGGACAGTGGCGCTGACAGCCAGGTCCCTGGTGCACTGACCTATCTGGGATAGGCAGTACCCCGGAGGGGCCTCGCGCAGACAGGGAACAGGAAACCAAACCCTTTACCGGGAAAGGACGCAGTCCCTGCCTCTGGAGGGGCGCTGTGAGCTGCTTCACAGAGCCACCAATCTGCAGTGCGTCGGACAGTTCTCTCCGTGTTTGTAAATCTGTAATATACCATTCTCTGTGGCCTGTTTTTTTTGTGGAAGAAGGAAAAAAAAGGTTTGGCAGGCCATCTTTTTTTTGTACTTAAAAGTAGCCTTAAGAACAATAATAAAGTGCTCTTAAACCACGGACTGTGTGTGTGCCCCTGGGGGTCCTGGAGTGACAGAGCCGGGCCTTTGCTTATGTAAGGCGGAAGGGGGGGGGGGTGCTCAGGGCATTGTGCCTGTCTACAGAGGCGCCCCTATTTAAGCCCCACATAGGATGGAAATCTAGGATTTTAATTCTATATGGAAGCCTCATTTACAACCTAACCAACAGAAATCCTACTCTGGTTAAGAGTCAGCCTCAGATTCCATTTTGTCATTGGTTCCAGACCTGAGCCTAAAGATGACACTAGAAGGATAAAAAGTGTGGGAAGGGTAACTCCTCTCTCCTGGGTTTCCATGTCAACCTCTGTGGGTATCACAGACTTGCAAACCCAGGGTAAAGAAGAAAATCAGTCTGAGCCTGAGTGACACATGGCCGAGCCCATCTGAATAAACCCTCGCTGCCTGCTGGACGCCTGGCCACAGACAGACAGGCAGACACACACACACAGCCACCCACACTGGTGTGAAGGTCTCCCAGGCACCAATGCGGAGGGAGCAGCCCTCACTTGGCTGGGGGAGCGTGGTGTCTGGGAGGGCATGGGGTGTGCCATGTGGCCCCCACAGTGGTCTGTAGGACCTGCTTTCTCACGTCCCCATTTAGTCTGTGCTGGGCCAACTCCTCCCAGTCCGCAGTGCCACCCCACGAGGGCCAAGGTGGAAGGGATCCGGGAGCTTGCCTCAAACACTGTGACAACGAGAAAAAAGAACTCGTGGAGGGAGCCAAGTCCCAGACAGACGGCAATGCCATGGTTATTATTGAGCTCAGAGCGGGCGGTGTCAGGAATCATGAGAAAGGGAGGCTACCAGCAGCTCCTGGGCAGCAGAGGGAAGGCCTCAGTCCTCAAGGTACGCAGAGGAGGGAACCAGAAAGGTTGGGTGGCAGTCCTGCTCCAGCCACTGAGCCCGTCAGCAGGCAGCCGGGGAGAAGTTGGCCACGCAAGGGTGGGCTGCGTCAGACGGTCTCGTCGTCGCTCATGTCCCAGATCTGTGTGGAGAAAGGGGAGACATTTAGCAGAGTGTTCTGTGGCCCAGTGAGGCCCACGCATGCTCAGGGCTGTGCAGCTGTGACAAGTAAAAGGAACAGTGGCTCCCACTTGCAGGTGACACACTGTGCTTCACAACTCCCTGGTCACTAAGGGAGTGACACCTCCATTTCTTGTATAATGAAACCAAGGCTCAGGACCACGTCATTTGCCCAAGATCTCCCTGCTAAGAGCCAGCTAGTGGCCCAGCCGGGGGTGCTGGGGTTTGGCCCAGGGAGGTATGGAGGCCTCTTGGCTGTCCAGCCCCATCAGGCCCCACTGACTCATTCCTGCGGCCCTGACCACGACCCCCCAGGTCATCTTGTCTTTAATGGCTTCCTTATTGTCCAGGTGCCTCTGGAAGGTAAACTGACTGAGGGCAGGAACTTGGACTGCACCTTGCGGAGTGGGGCGCAGGCTGCCTGCGGACACGCACTTCCTGCTCCTACAGGTTCCCACACTGGGCAGCCCGCTCCATGATCATGTGAACTGGGGTCCAGGTGCCAACTGGAGGAAAAACCACACGTCCAGACAGATGCTAAGGAGCTGGCTGCCCCTGGCGAGTAAGCCCTCGCCCCCCAGCCCCGGGAGACAGCTAGATCCTGCTTCTGTCCGTCCTGTGTGGGTCCTCGGGGAACTTGAGACTTCTGAGTCTGATCTAGGGTGGTGGGAGATGTGACTGTGGAGCCCCCCACACACACACAGGAATGGGAGAAAGTGGGGGGAGGCCTGCCCTGGCTGGCCCCAGAGGCCAGCACAGAGGCCCCCCAGCTCCTTGCACCCTGAGCTCCCTGGGGGGCTGGTCCCTGAACTTACGTCTTCAGACTTTCAGAATTCCTAGAATTGGTTGCAAAAGGCCACCTCAATGCTAGCTTGAGAGAAAGAACATCGTGTTTACACGAGGCTGGCCCGGGGAGATGAGGAGGCCCGGCCAAGGTAAATATCAACACCAGCTTGGCTTTCAAAGTCAAGGATGTAGAAAATAAATAGAGAAGGAAATTTCCTCTCCTGAGGACCCAGCAGCCCTGGGCGGGGAGGGCTGGTGGGTGTGCCTCTCACACACCCCCATGTCCCCAACCGTCAGAGGCCACTGGGATGGGACTGCAGTGCCAAGATCCACAGGCCTGCAGGGGCAGAGAGGAGAGTGGAGGAGTCTGGCAACCTGAGTGGCAGGCAGGCAGGCCCTGCCCTTCTCCGCCCAGCGAGCCACCCAGCTCATCCTCAGCGTGGCCTGAAGGGGACTCCTGGGCCTGCCCCCCGGGCTGGGATTCAGCGGGAGTGGGTGCTGCACCCAGGAGCCCCTGGGCCTGATGCCCCCCTCCTGTTCTGACCATTGAGCAGGGAGACGAGCGACCAGAGGATTCACCAGCAGAATTCATTCTTTCATTCACTGAACACACATTTATGGAGCCCCTCCCTGTGCCAGGAGCCGTGCAGACCTGGTGCAAACACTCCTTCACACCTCGCAACAGCCTGTGAGGTACAGACAGACACAAGCTCAGAGAGGTAAGGCAGTTTGCCTGGGATCACACAGCAAGTAAAGTGCAGAGCTGAGAGCACAGGTGTGTGGGGGGGAGGTTGTGTGAACAAATGGCTGCCTGGACGGCCTGAAAGGCTGGGGCAGCTGCAAGAAGGAGGGGGCCTTGGCGGCGGGGGCGCCCGGTGGCCCGTGGCTCTACAACCTCAGTGGCCAGGCCGGCAGGCCCTGCCCTTCTCTGCCCAGCAGAGGTACGTCACTGAGCAATGCCCTCTGCGGATGGGCAGACAGGGTTGTTCACAGGAGAGCAGGGCTTTACGGGAAGGCAGGCGCTTCCATCACGTTTATCCATTTTACTAGATGGATAGTAAAGCCAGGGAAGCCAGCTGGCCTGACTGGGGGCCTCCCGGGAGGGAGCGTGGGTCTGTCCTGTGCTCCTGGCACTGCCCAGGCCGTGTAGGGGATCAAGACTTACGTTTGTCCTCTCCTGGACTGGGGGCTGTGGTGGGACGCTACAGAGGGCAGAGGGGAGGACTTCACATACTGCGCAGGGATTGTCCAGAACGAGTTCCCTGGGCCCTAGGTGGGTTCCTCCCCTGGGGCAGGCAGGCCTTTTCCCATCAGCTGGGCTCAGAGAGGCAGCAGCGCCTTAATTTTAAACCTCCAGAAACGTCAGCCTTGACAAGTACTATATGATCTTACATGTGTAATCTAAAAAAGTCCAGCAATCTCTCAGAACTAGGGAGTAGATGGGTGGTTGCCAGGGCCTGGGGGAAGTGGACAGATGGTGAGAGGGCACAACTTCCAGTTACAAGAGGGTGAAGTTCTGGGGATGGACGGTATTAAACTGTAATACTGTATTGTGTACTTCAAATTGGCTAAGAGAGTAGATCTTAAGTGTTCTCACCATGCACACGAAAAAGTAACTGTGAGGTGATCGGTGTGTTAATTAACTTGATTGTAGTAATCATTTTACAGTGTATATGTATATTAAATCATCACGTTGTACAACCTAAATATATACAGTTTTTATTATTTGACAGTTATTTCTAAATAGACTGGGGGAGGGAAAGAGACTTAAGTCTTGTCCTCTCCTGACTGTGGACTCCCAGAGGGGCTGAGATCGGCGCTCCCCGCTGGCTGCGCACAGCACTTGGTGGAGAAGGGGCCCAGAATAGAGGTTTCAATCGGTATAAAGGTTTTTTAAAATGTTAATACTCAGTGCTGGCAAGGATATGGTGAAACACTTGCAGGAGGAGTATAAACTGGTACCTTCTTTTTTAAAAGAAGAAATTTGAGACTATGCAATACAAAGCTTTAAAAAGACCGCCTAAGGAAGAGATAATCTCTTCCTGGATGATACGCAAGTACACCTAGAAAGCCCAAGAAAACACACGCTGGCATGAATACAGCAATAACATTCATGCCAGCAAGGTATAAAATTAACTCATATTATGGCCTCCCTATATACAAACAACATCCAGTTAGAAAATGTAATAGAAGAACCCATTATAAGAGCCATGCAAAAGAGAAATTACTAGGGAATAGACGTAACATGAAAGACACAAAATCTATATGAAGAAAACCTTCAAAATAGTCTTGCAATAGCCTCGTAAGAAAAGTAAACTGAAACGAATGGGGAAACACCCCTTGTTTTTGCATAGGACGATTCAACATCAAGATGTTAACTTTTCCCAAGTTAACATATAAATTTATCAAGTATCCTTTCTGGAGCTAGGCTAGCTGGTTCTAAAGTTTATGTGGAAAAATAAGAATATCTAGGAAAACCTTTCAAAAGGGGCAATGAGGTTCCTCTACTATGTATTTAAACATGTCATAATGTCTATAATTAAGAGGGTTATGTCAGCATGAACCTAAACAGATGGGCAAATGGAACAAAATTAGTCCAGAAAGAACAAAATAGAATGTCCAAGGACACATGGGAATTTCGTATTTTGATGATAAAGGTCTGGGGCCTGTGACCTCAACTCATTAGAAAATGGAGTTTAATATAGATGATATGGGGACACCTGGATGGTCATTTGCAAAAAGATAAAATTGATTCCATGCTTCACACTGTACGTGAGAATTAACTCCAAATGGAACAGACATCTCACTATAAAAAAAGAAAAAGAAAAAGAAAACCATACAAATACTAGATGCAAACTTGGGTAAATTGCTTTACAGCCTGGGAGTGGGGAGCCTCTGACCTAAAATCTCTAAGCAATAAAAACATACATTGGATTATGTAAAACCACGTATGCAATTTTGCATGGAAAATACACTATAAGTAAAAAAGACCACAAACTGGGCGAAAACATTGCAGCATACCATAAAAGGTTAATCTCCCTAATATACAAAGAGCTCTTAAAAATAAAGAAGAGAAAGATCAATGAACTGATATTTAAAAAGCAGGCCAAAGACATAGTTCACAGAAAAAGGCAGGCAGTGGGCCCTTAAACATAACCAAAGGTATTCGACCTTAATCAGAATAAAAGTTATGCTAAAATTTCTTAGGACACAAAAAGTACTAACCAGAAAAGAAAAAATTGGGACTTCAAAAAATCAAAACTTCTTGGGCGGCCACATGGCTCAGTTGGTTAGAGCCGAGCTCTCAGCAACAAGGTTGCCAGTTCAATTCCTGCATGGGATGGTGGGCTGCGCCCCTGCAACTAAGATTGAAAAGGGCGACTGGACTTGGAGCTGAGCTGCGCCCTCAACTAGATTGAAGTCCAACAACTTGGAGCTGAAGGGCCCTGGAGAAACACACAGTTTCCTAATAAAATTTAAAAAAAAAAAAAAGTCAAAACTTCTGGTCTCTGAAAGATACCACTATGAAAATGAAAAGGCAAACCACAAACTAGGAGAAAACATCCATACTGTATATAAAAGGACCTGTATCCAAAATATACAGAAAACTCTTACAGCTCAATAATAGACAACCTGATTTTTTAATAAATGGGCAAAAGATTTGAAGACACTTCACAAAAGAGGAACTACAATGGCCAGTAAGAACCTGAAAAGAGGTTCAGCATCCTTTGTCCTCAGGGAAATGCAAATCCAAACCACAGAGCGACTGCACACCCCACCTAGAACAGTCAGAATAAAGACGCTGGGAACTCACACTGCTGCTAGTGGAAATGTCAATTGGCCTAACCCCTTGGGAGAAAGGTCTGGTGACTTACAAAATTAAACATACACTTAAACCATATGACCCAGCCATTCTACTTCTATTTACCCCAAAGAAATGAAAACACATGTCTGCAAGACTTGTGCAAGAATGATCATAGCAGCCTTATTTATAATAGGCACAAATTAGAATCAACCCAAATGTCCATCAACAGGCAAACAGAGAAACTGTGGAATATCCACACAGTGGAGACTTCTCACCATCAAAAGAACAAACCACTGACATGTGCGAGTCCATGTATTTCAGAATCCTTACGCTGAGTCAGAGGCCCAAACAAAAGACTACATACTGTGTAAACCCATTTATATGGAATTCTAATTCTAATTAAGACTAATCTATGGTGACAGTAGATCATCTGTCACAACTCACTATATACCGTGTTTCCCCCAAAATAAGACCTAGCCGGACAGTCAGTTCTCATGTGTCTTTTGGAGCAACAATTAATATAAGACCCGGTCTCTTTTTACTATAATAAGACCTAGCTGGACATTTTAAATGAGTGCATTTTATTGTATATAAGTCATACCTTAATAAAGTTGATTTTTAAAGAAAGCAACAGAGCATTTTCTCACCTATCTGACTGGCAAAAACCCCAAAGCTTGACAATCCACCGTGAACCTGTGGGAAAGCAGTCCTGTCCTGCGATGCTGGTGGGGCGTTAATGGTACAACCCTTACGAAGGAAAATCAGGCTATATCCAACAGAATTACTTTTGTCTTCACTGTTGACCCAGCAAGCGCACTTTCAAGAGTCTCCAAGACACACCTCCATATATACAAAAGGACATCATTCCCTGCTGCATGATTTGTTCCAGGAAAAGAAGACTGGAAACAGCCCACGTCGGAACCAGCTAATGAAACCATTCACTGCACATCCCGTGGGTCACTGTGGCCCTAAAACAGAAAGAGCTTGATGAACGGATATGGGGCAGTTTCCAGCATTTACTGCGTGAAAGAAAAATGCACGGTATCTGGCACTGTGTGTGAGAAAGAAGAGAATAATATTTTAAAATTCTTTTTTAAGTTTTGCAAAAATAAACACAAGAATGGTAAAACAGAAATGAATTGAAATGACTACCTTTAGGGGGTGGGTGGCATGGAGAGGGGACTGCTGGGAGCGTACTTTTTAACTTTAGAACCAAGTAAATGTTTTACATATTTTAAAACTGAAACCAAGAAAACCCAAAGCACAGCAACAAAGCACTTAATTGGACTCATCAAAATTCAAAACTTTTTTTGTGTTTTCAAGGACACATTTAAGAACACAAGAAAGGGAAAAGACAACTCTCAGAGGAAATGTCTGTAAATCATATGTGACAAGGAACGTCATTTACAAGTCAGTAATAAGAGAAAGAACCCAATTACAAAGGGGCGAAGGCGTTGAACAGACCTTTGTCCACGAAAGACAGAGATGGCTCAGGAGCATAAAGGCATGGACACGGATCCCTGACCGTTAGGGACGAGGAAAATGCAAAGCCAAAGCACAAGGAGATACCACTTTGTATCCAATGAATGGCTTGAATCAAAAAGTCAGATCATAACAAGTGTTGGTGAACATTTGGAGAGACTGCAACCCTCCTCTCTTGCTGTTGGAAACGTAAAATAGTGCAGCCAGTGCACTTTGGACAGCAGACTGACAGGTCATCAAAGTCAGTTACCGCGCGGCCCCACAATCCCACTCCTGGGTGTATCCCCAAGAGAAGCGAAAACCTCTGTCCTCATGACAGCTTAGACATGAATGTTCAGAGCACTTGTCATAAATAGTGAAAAAGTGGAAACAACCCAAATGTCCACCAACTGATGAATGGAAAATGCGGTCTGTCCATATAGCGGGGTGTTACTCAGCCAAACACCTGTCTGCACTCGGTCTTCTCAGGAGCCTGAGAACCGTCCTGTGACAGCCCGCATTGTACAAAGTAGGTAACTCAAGCTCAGGAAATTATGCAACCTGTCAAGGAGACCTGAAGGAGCTGTTAAGGGGTAGAGGAGAGGCTTTTTCCATTTTATCCCCCAACTTATTCAACATAAATTTTTCCTAAAAAAAAAAAAAAAAAAAAAGGAAGACCAGTCTGAAGCTTGCTTCCTGGACCAACACTGATGCTGACACACAGTGAGTGGCCCCCCAGCCAACAGCACACACAGGAACCGCGGGCAAGCCCAGGACAGATAAAAGGCCAGGCCAGCCTCCGACCTGTCCTGGCTCTTGCGTCCCCTCTCGGGCTGATCCTAAGCTGCCCCGAGACTCGGGGCCAGGGCCCCCCAGCAGTAACGGAACCCACCACTCTGCACCAGCGACTTCAGAACTGCGGGGCTCAGCACAAGTGGCCGGAGAACGTGCGCTAGACCCACACGCCCAGAGGGCCTCAGGGTTTCCCTTTCCAGCCTGCAGTGGAGACGGAGGGTTTGGAGGAGCTGCTCGTCATCTAATTTGAAACTCGTGTCCCATTTCTGGGCCACGCTGCCTAGAGCATGCCACGGACTAAGGTTTGTCTTTTATAAACACTGTAATTATCTTGTGAATGGCACAATTATATTTGTGTGTGTGTTAAAAGTGTTCATTTGTTAAATGTAAACATTTCGAATATACCAGTTTTTGAAACCCAGTTTTGGCATTTCTTTTTTTTAAAATAAGAAATGGAAACATGCAGACCTCCCTGGGCTTCTGAGTGGCTGTGTTCCCCAAACCTCCTTGCTGGGTCCCCAGGTGGGCTTCCTCCGCCTTCCTCCGCTGGGTGGAGACTCTGCCGGGATCCCTGAGGGGAAGGCAGGGCCGTTTCTTTCCCGGGCCGGGCCGTGGTCCAGGGAACAGGCCCGGCAGTCCCCAGGTATCCCTGGCCCCGGGCTGCTCTGCTCGGACCTGCAGCCCTATGGTGCTGTGCCACCCACTCTCCACACACACCAGACTGGCTTTCTCGGAAAACAATCCCATGGCGTCCGTCATGCCCCGGTTTCACACCACAGACACATGGGCCAACTCAGGAATAACACTGCCCTCTCAGAGTCAGTCCAGAATCCAGGGGACAGAGGAAGGACTGTCCCCAGGGTCCATGTCTGTATCACGGGACCCAAAAGTGTCAAGATCCTTCTGCCCTTTGAACAAGAGGGTAGAGAGTCTGCATAAGGAAGGCGGGAGCAGATGGCGAGGGCTACCCTGGGGACCGACAACCCGTGCCCTGCAGGGGACATCCAAGTGCCCTTGCTATCTGTCCCTGGCAGCCAGGGCCCTGCTTTTCATTACAGCTACGGTCTCACTCTCCTTCAGTGGAGATGAAACGATCCTGCCCCTGCCCATGTTCAGGGGCCTGCACTACCCCTTGTGACACAGCACCACTCTGGTACCTCCACTTTGAAAGATGCCCACCTGCTGCCCCACTCTTGTACCCCAACACTCACAACCTTCCTAGCTTGGCCTCTGCTGCGCACCAGATTTGGGAGAGGAATTGAGACCCAACCTGTCTTCTCAGGGAACCCCAGCCCCAAACTCAGTCTTCAGGCACCAGGCAGTGAAGAAGAATGGGAGTTAGCTAGAACTTCTGGGGCAACTTCCAGCTCTAGAGTCTTCTGGTGGAGAACCCATAAGCCTTTCCTATCCCCACCCCCACAGGTGGCAATTCAGGGGCCCCGCATGACTGCTCTATGACCCCACTCCTCCAGGGGTTCCAGGAACAAGGTTAGGGTTTTACTAGAGAGAAACAGTCATGGCCAAGGCAGCTGGTAAGACAAAAATAATGCCTTATACAAAGCGTGCTGCGCCAGTGGTGAGGGGAGAGAAAGGAGAAAGGAAATGCTTTATGTTGGCAGCAGGATGGGGGGCCTCCAGCCCTGCGGTGGGGTGTGGAGGGTGCCTCTGCCTGGCTCCAGCCTGAGCAGCTGATCAAAGGCACATCGAGGGAGGAGGCAGGGCCTGGGCCTGTGCACATGTGGCTCGCAGGCCACCTTCGGGAGGCCTCTGTCCCCCCCAATCCTTCCTGCTTCCCCTACAGACGCTCTGGGCTGCAATTGATAAGGGGAGGAGGTCTGAGAAAAATGGCCTCATGTTTCCGAACCTAGATCCAGAGAAAAGTACAGGCCGTGACACTAAGCCTGCAGTCACAGAAGTGCCTGGACTCACGGCCCCAGGCACCAAGCACTCAGCTAACACCTGCAACACAGACGGGGACAGGACGTCCTGGAAGGGGTGCCGGGGGCTTTCATCTGAAAGGAGGCACAGGTGGGAAGCAGTAGAGAATAGGCTGCTGAAAGCAGCTACTAGACTGGGAGGAAGAATGGAGAAGGTAGGTGGAGGCTGCAGGTCCCCTCCGACTGGGGAGGGGCAGATCTCAGGCCACAGGACTCAGTGAGAGCAAGGCTCCACGAAGACAGGGCTGCTTGTTTCTACCTTCCCACCCGAGGCTGAACCGGGCCTCCAAGCCCAGGGAGGAGGGGCACGCAGGCAGAGGGAAGGTCTGTCCCATGGGGGACAGGAGGCTCAAGCCATTCGCTGGGCCAGAAAACAGAAACTGCTGTCGGGGTGGGGATCCCTGTCCCCCCACGACCGGGGAGATGGCTGGAGAGCTTGGTCCGTGCATAGGACGAGTATCAGACATTAAGCAAGTTTTAATGATGTGAGAAAATGACCAGAAATTATTCTATGGAAAGAGACATTAACCTATGATCATCCTGACCCCCCTCACATACATGGATGGTGTTAAAAAAAAAAAGGCTAGAAGTAAAAATGCAAACCAGAACAATAACCTCCAAATGGTAGAATCGTGGGTATAAATTTTATTCTTTATCTTAGAATTTTTTTACAATGCTCCCATAGGACTTTCCTGATAAAAAAAAAAATGCACCGTCCAGAGTGGGGATACTGAAGCCCCAGGGAGCCAGCGAGCTGGCTGCAGGAGGTGCTGTGCCCGGTCCCAGGACGTAGTACCTGTGGGTCTTTTTCATTTTGGTTTTTTTTTCCCCTCCCAGGAAGTTCTGACTAGCAAAGTAAGAAACCTGCTATAGGGGAATCGTGCCATTTTAACCACAGACTCCTGAGTGAGGTTTCAATGGGAGACCCTGGAATTCCCAGCCCACAGCACAGGCTGCCAAATGTCTCCTCATTTGATTAGTCTGGAAAATGGGCCTCAGGCCCTGCTATATTTAGCGCCCTCCCTCTGGGCATGTCCTTAAACCGAGCCCCAATAATACCTAAGAGCTCTAAATGGCCAAAAGTCAAGGAGGGTCCGCTCTGAGAGGGGGGTCACTCCAAAGACAGGTGAGGAGCAGCCTGGTTGTGGGCTCTCAACCCCTCGTTACCTAATGACATTCAAAGGCCACAGGGCCTGAATTAGCAGCAGCAGCAGCAGAGGATGACTTAGCAGGGTGTGTCTTCTGTGCTTCAGCGTCTCCACTTAGTTTGGGGAGTAGCAAGGATTTATTTTGGGGACATGTGGAAGGAGGGCTGCTGGGCCCAGGCTTGTTTGCTTTCTTCCCAGCTTCAAAACACATTTTTCAAATTAGGTGGTAAGAATATAGGGCAATTTCTGTGGCACCAACATGCTTTCTTTCAAGATATGATTTATGTTTGGCCCACATTTTAAACGAAATGGTTATTGAGATAAATGGCCATGCTGGAGGCTGCAAAATGGTTTCCATTATGTAGTTCTTTTCAGTTCCTTAGAAAACTTTTGAAAAGTGCTCCTTTAAAAAGGCAAACACTTTGCATTTCTGTTCTCTATCTCAAAGGGCTTTTGGGGTCAAGTTTGAAGAGAGGAGGAGGAGGAGAAGGGAGAAAAGCCTGAGAGCTCTAGAGTGAGGTGAATGCAAGATATAAACATTCACAGACTTTACGTGGTAAGGAGAGAGAATTTTGAAACTTTAAATCATGCAAATGCAGGTGACCTGGGATATCAGGAGAGGGCCATAATTCAGTCCCAGGTGGACATTCTCCCAAGGGCCCCGCCTCGGGGCCTGACCGGCAGAGAACAAGGGATGAGAAAGACGCTGACCCCCAGACCTTGTAGAAAGCTACCGGAACCAGACAGAGTGGCAATGAGATAAGGACAAAAAAGAGTAGAGAGGCAGAAACAGACCCACACATACACTGGCCAAATGACTTTCAACAAAGGCGCTGAGGTAATTCAGTGGGGAGAGACTTTTCAACAAATGGTGCTGGAGCAATTAGACAACTGTAGGGAGAAACATGAATCTCGACCCTTGCCACAAACTATACACAGAAATTAATGTGAAGTGAATCATGGACAAATATGTAAAAGCTAAACGTATAAAACTTCTAGAAAAGAACAAAAACATTTAATGCGATTTTGGGGCAGGCAAAGAATTCTTAGGATACTAGTAGTATGGACCATAAAATAAAAAATTAATAAACAAGACATCAACAAAATTCAAAACTTTCTCTTAACAACCACATTAAGCAAATGAAAAGGCAGACCAAAGATATGGAGAAAATATATGCAATATATATATATATTACAAAGGACCTATGTCCAGAAAATATGAAGAACTCATAATAATAAGGAAAATAACCCAATGAAAACATGGACAGAAGGTTTGAATGTCACAAAAGAAGATACACAGATGGCAAATAAGTACATGAAAACGTGTTCAGCATCCACTGTCATCAGAGACCTGCAATTAAAACCACGAGATACCACCACACGCCCCCCTGTATGGCTGAAATTGAAAACTGCCAGCTCAAGTATTGGCCAGGGTGTGGAGCAACCAGCACTCTCACACACTGCTGGTGGGAATAGCTAATGGTACGGACACTTTGAAAAACCATTTGATAGTTTCTTTAAAAATTATACATACTTATCTCATATGATAACCCAGCAATTCCAAAGGCTTATACACAAACACACCTTGGAGCTTTATTTATAACAGTCCCAAACTGGAAACAACTCAAATAGTCAACAGGAAAGTGAAAAATTATGATATATTTATAAAATGGGGTACTATTGAACAATAAAAAGGGACAAACTACTGACACATGTAGCAACATAGATGAGTCTCAAAAATATTATGCTGAGCAAAAGAAGCCAGACAAAAGGGTACTTAACACATGATTCCAAAAAACAATCCTAAAATTTGTATGGAACCACAGAAGACCCCAAACAGCCAAAGCAATTATGAGAAAGAACAAAGTTGGAGGCAGCACATTTCCTGATTTCAAATCATACACAAAGCTATAGTAATTAAAACAGCATGGCACTGGCATAAAAATAGACATGTAGACCAATGGAACAGAAGCAAGAGCCCAAAATAAACACCTGCATTTACCTTCAACTAATCTCTGACAAGGGAGCCAAGAACACTCAATGGGGAAAGGATAGTCTCTTCAACAAATGGTGTTTAGAAAACTGGATAACCACATACAGAAAAATGAAAGTGGACCCCTTACACCATTCTCAAAAATTAACTCAAAATAGATTAAAAACTTAAATATAAGACCTGGTAGTGTGAAATTCTTGTAAGAAGACACAGGACAGAAGCTCCCTGACATTGATCTTGGCAATAATTTTTAAGATATGACATTAATAGTACAAAGAACAAAGCAAAAATCAATAAGTGAGACTATGTCAAACTAAAAAGTTGCACAGCAAATACATACATACATACATACATACATACATACATACATACATAAAAGCAACCTACAGATTGGGAGAAAATATTTGCGAACCACATATCGAAAAGTGGTTAATAACCAAAATATATAAAGAACTCATATGACTCAATAACAAAAATATAAACAATCTGATTGAAAAATGGGCAGATGATCAGAATAGACATTTTTCCAAAGAAGATATTCAAATGACCAACAGGTACATGAAAAGGTGCTCAACATTACTAATCATAAGGAAAATGGAAATCAGAACCAGAATGGGACACCTTATACCTGTTAGGATGGCTGTTATCAGAAAGACAAGAACTAACAAGTGTTGGCGAGGATGTGGAGAAAAGGGAACCCTTGTGCACTGTCGGTGGGAATGTAAATCGGTGCCGCTGTGATGGAAAACACTATGAGGTTCCTCAAAAAATTAGAAGTAGAGCTGCCATATGATCCAGCAATCCCACTCTTGAGTCTATCACCAAAAGAAATGAAAATAGGACAATGAAGAGATATCTACACTCCCATATTGATTTCAGCATTATTCACAACAGCCAAGATATGGAAATATCTTGTGTCCATCAATGGGTGAGTGGATAACGATGATGTGATGTACGTAGACTTGGACATCTATGTCTCTATATGTCTATCTACTTAACCCCTCTACCCACCTTACCTACCTATTTATATATTTCTTATCTATCTCCCCCCCATCCTCCCTCCCTCTCGCTATATATATATCTATATAACAGAATATTATTTGGCCATGAGAAAGAAGGAAACCCTGCCACTGGCAACAACGTGGACGGACCTTGAGGGCATTATGCTAAGTGAAACAAATCAGAGAAAGACAAACATTGTATGATTGCACTTACGTGTGGAATCTAAAAAAGCCAAACTCCTAAGAACAGAATAGAATGACAATTAGCAGGACCCAGCAGGTGGGGAATTGGGGAGATGTTGATTAAGGGTTCAAGCTTGTAGCCAGTGGATAAATAAGTCCTGGAGATCTAATGCACAGCATAGTGATTATAGACCACAAAACTTGAAAGCTGCTATGAGACTAGATCTTCACTGTTCCCACCACAAAAAAGCAATAATTGTGACTAGGTGTTAGCTAACACTACGGTGGAAATCACAGTGCCATATATAAACGTATCAGATCAATACATTATACCTTAATCTTACACAATGTTATATGGCAATTAGATCTCAGTAAATATAAATTTAAAAAAACAACAACACAAAACAAAAGATATGATTCCATTTATATGGAGCCCTAGAAGATCCAAGTGGAATCTGTGGCGACAGGAAGCAGATCCTGGGTTGCCTGGGGCTGGGCGGTGGGGGATTTGACTCCGAAGGGCCCACGGAAATCCCTACCTTCTAGAGTGATGGAAATCGTCCCTATTTGATTTTGGTAGTAGGTACACAGGTGTGTACATTTGTCAAAACTCATAGAAAAGTACACTTTTATATACATGTTATGGTATGTAAATTGTACTGGTTTCTCATCTGAAAAACAAAGACAAATGGTATCGCTCTCATTGGGTTATTGCTCCAACTACATGAGTTAAGGAGTAGAAAGTGCTCAGAACAGCGCCAGACACAGGGTGCATGTGTGAGCATGTGCTGTCACTTGTGTGTGACTGCTGAGCTTACAACCTGAAAAACAACAACCTTGTTCACTTCATGAACATTTTTCGGTGAGTTCTTGGAAGTTGTGGGGAATCAGTCTCATAGAACAGCCTAATTAAAGCGCTTCACGCTGAAAATAAACACGGATTTGTTTTCCACTTTCTGCTCTCTCTCCCGGAAGAGGACATCTTAGAGGTCACTCCTTCCCTCACTCCTAAGAATTATTAAATGCCAATTCTGTGTCATATTCAAATATGAGTCTCTGTAATCTCTACCGAACTATGGGATCTTTACTGATAAAGAATTTCTGGCTCAGAGAGAGCCGATGACTCAGGGTCACACAGCTAGTAAATAGCAGAGCTGAGATTCAAGCCCAGGTCTGTCTGGTTCCATGCCCCGTGTTCTCTCCTCTACTGCAGCTTCTGGCAAACGGGTCCATTTTGAGGCTCCGCGTGTGTCTTGCCAAAAGAACTATCCCCTGAAGGGAAAAGGTATACCACAGTCTGTGCTGGCCTTAGAAAGGCCTTCTTGAAACAGCTGACAGGTCACTGCTGAGAGGGCAGCACCACCCAGCCCGTCCCCTGGGCTCTCAATTATCACTAATCCTAACAACCCCCATGCTCTGTACCACACCAGGTCTCTAGAAATGCCACAGACTGATGCCAGGTTCCCGTGACACTCAGGGACATCAGTCGGCTCTACACTCTGTGCTTCTAGCGAGGTGGACAATAGAGGGATCTGAAATCACACACAGGTACCTCCTGGCCCCCGCTCCACCGTTCCTGGGCCCCTGCTGTGTTCACGGCTATAGCTCGACTCAGTGGCACTGAGTGTATGAAAGAAATAGCACTGGACTTAGGGCAGGCACCCCCAATTTCAGATCTGGGCACTGCCCCTTGCTAGCTCTATATCTTAGGCAAGGTTACTTAATCTGTCTGAGACTCAGTTTCCACCATCCACTTCAGAAAGGTCTTCAAGGGTAAATAATGATCGGAGAGCATTATCCAGACCTGGTACCAAGCAAGTCCTTAGCAAATGTTAACCAACTGCGTTGAGGCCACAGGAGCAAGGA
Organism: Rhinolophus sinicus; assembly: GCF_036562045.2. Classification (NCBI taxonomy): domain Eukaryota; kingdom Metazoa; phylum Chordata; class Mammalia; order Chiroptera; family Rhinolophidae; genus Rhinolophus; species Rhinolophus sinicus. The sequence continues at coordinate 41,956,294 of NC_133759.1, forward strand.
GTGGGGTGGGGAGTAAAAACCCTCATGGCTATTGACTAAGAACGTCATATTGGACATTTGGTTTGTTTTATAATGTCCCCCACTGCTACATGCAGAGCCTTGAGAAGAAAATGGGGCCAGAGACGGAGAGATCAGAAAGAAAAATGAAGCTCGTTATGGGGGAAGTATCCATTCATTCAACCACTCAGCCATTCAACAAACATTTATGGAACATCTACTGTGTACCAGACCCTATGCTAGGCTCTGCGTATTCAGCAGTGACCAGGACAGAGAAGGCCCCACTCTCAGGAGGTCCTCACTGTGTGACGCTCACGTCCTAGTGAAGGCAACAAGAGACTGACACATACCTGGATCTAAGGAAACAGCTCCAAGACCTCTAAGTACCATGAAGGAAAACAAACGTGGAATGAGGTGGAAGATAAGAGGAGCACTCAGTTTAGACCCGAGGCAGAGGGATGGGAGCCCTGTGACCAGAGCCCATGGTGAGGGGTCTGGGATTATTCTAAGCCATTGAACCGAAGCAGGACGCGACTTGGTCACAGGCCGTGCCAGGAGAACGGAGAGCAGTGCACATGTTGGAAGTATACTTTGGAAGGAGAATCGGCAGGCTGGTTACAAATAGCTAAGATCAGAATCCTAAAGTGTCAGAGCTGAAAATAATCTTACATCAAATTGACCCCCATTGTTACAGAAGGGGAAACTGAGGCCCAGAGAGGGGACACGGCCTGAGCAAGGCCATAGACAGAGCTGGGCCTAGAATCCTAACCTACCGGGGTGGTCCCCGCCTGCGGACTCACAGGTGAGAGGGTCTGCTCTCCACGGACTCCCCCATCGGAGTGCACTCACACAAACATTTACTCTGAAAACAAAGGCAGCGACCTCCATGGAACTCAAATCTCCTCCCTAGGTGTGCGTGAAACTCTGCACTTTTCTTGAGAAATGGAAGTCTTGGCTTTTTCCCTCTGCAGTTCTGGTGAATGTCCTGGAAAGGCACAGACCTATCCTGAAATTCAGGGTACATCGCCCGGACAAAACCAAAGGCGGAGTCAGTGATAATGGACGTGCTGGTAAGGCGGAGCCTCCCTGCCCCTTCCCCAGCACCACCCGCGTCTGCAGGCTGCTGCTGGCACAATACCCTGAGCCCGCCTTGGTAAGGGGGTTGAGTGGACCAGCACCAGTGTCTATGAGGAGATGGTTATACTCGTTAACGGCAATCCTTACAGACATTTTTTTCTACCTAATTTGTCCCTAATGAGCTATTTCGAACTCACCACAATCAGTTCCCCTCTAGTCCTGTTCCCTTGTCCCAGGGAGCAGTGCTTCCAAACTCTCCCTACCCAGGCGCCAGCTAGAGAAGCTGGCTTGACCCCCCAACCTGCTCAGTGGAGGGGGTCTCCTCCCCTCTGAACCATGGCCAGGCCTGATGGCGGTTTGGCAGGGGGCTCTTTCCCTCCTGTATAGAACTGCTTTTCCCTGCTGAGGACAATAAGCTTCAGGGCTCCTATTTTTCTGGGATCAGCAAAAATTCTTTAAAAAGGACCGATGTGTTTCACCATGAGAGCAAGGGTGTGAGGCTGGCAGGGGCCCTGGGTCCAGGGGAGTGCTCCTGAAGGCTCTTGGGAAGGCGGGATGGGGAACGTCTGACAGCTCATCCAGGGCCCCCCTACCCCAGTCTGTGCCCAGGAGCCTGGACCTGCAAATGTGAAAATAGCAGGCAGAGCCCTTCTCAGAGGAAGCCTGTGTGTCTCAGACACCAAAGCCACCTGAAGAGCTGGGTCCTCCCACTGGGTTTACAGCTGTCCCCTCAGTCTGCCGGCCTGAGAGCCCCATCAGGGCTGCTGTCACATCACTGCTCCCCCAGCCTGTCAAAGGGAGCCTGCTCTGAACCTTTCCTTGCCATGCGCATGACCCTCTCTCTGTGTGCTCTGGGAGGGACACTTTTAGGATGGCAGAAGCTGGGCTCCATCTTAGGGACTTGGGCACTGTTAGGTGCCATTGGGGATACAAAGGTGACTAAGATGGGATGAGCCCTTCTCCCTGGCCGTCTTCATCTGGCCAGGAAGACAAGGCACACCTTGGATATCAGAAGGCAGGGTGTCTGCTAGATGGGCCCAGGGGAGGGGCAGAGGGCTGGGCACTCAGCCATGGCTCTGCACAGGAACATTCCTTCTGGAACGTTCCATGCTTAGAACGTTCCAGAAGGAATGCCAGCATGGCCTTGAGAGAGGCCTCTAAGTAAGGCACCCCAGGAAGAAGTCAGTCAGCCTTTAGAAATCGGAAGGCTTCCTGGAGGAGGGGATCTACAAGTGAACAAGGGTGTGGACTGGTAGGTAGCACAGCTGGGGCGATTCAGGGAGCAAAGGCATTGGGGCCAGGAGCTACGGGATGAGGGTGAAGGCCAGCTGGAGGTCAGGCTCCCAGCAGGAAGTCAGAAAAGGAATGGCAGGGAAGGCTGCTGGGGCGAGGGCCTGAGACCTGGAGAAGCGTCTGGGCTCCTGGCAAGGCCTGCTGAGCCTGGGGCAAGGCTGCTGAGCCGGGCTGCCCTTCCATGGGGTGGGAGGGATACTTGGGAGATCCCAAGGTGGCCAGGGACACAATGGCAAGCAGTGCCCAAGTGGGCAGCAGGCCCAGGAGACCAAGCCAGGAGAGAGCAGCTTCTCACTGTGGGTTAAAGGACATCTGCTTTTGAGAGACGATGAGCCACTGGACATGTCTGAGCCACTCAGGGCTCGACTACATGGCCTGCTACAAAAGAACGTGTGGCAGCTGCCTACAGGACAGCAAATAGGAAACCACGATGTCTAGTCCCTGCCCAAGAGCACGCAGCCACCCGGCATGAAAGACAGCCATTCAGGAAGGTCTCTGCTGCCTTCCAAACTGCCTGGGCCATGGGGAGATGCCCTTTCCTCCATGACTATCTAACCCACGGGGCACCACAGGGCTTGCCTGTGAGCAGAGATGGGAGGACAGACCGCGAGGGCCTCTGTTCCAAAACAAACAGCATGCTGAGGCGACACCGACCATGCATGCCCTTCTTTATCTTGGCAATCTCATGCCCACACCTAAATATAGACGCTCGGGCATCTGCCTGCTGCCACAGAATCAGCACAGTCCAACTCACAGCAGAAGGGCACAGTGTTAAGACTCCAGAAGCTTTTCACTATGTGTTGCTGGAATCTCAAGTTCCTTTCTTGTTCAGATTGAATGAACATCCTCTGCTGCAGGTAAAGATGACAGAAGGCCCTGCAAAGGGGCACAGACATGCCAACTGGACAGATAGGCAGCTTTTCACCAGGGGGAAGGGGAAGGCATGGAGCCCCGTGGTCCCAGCCTGAGGCTTTCCTCTGGTCAGTACTTTTCCAGCCCAGACAGCTCAAAAGGGCCACAATTCTTAACTTTTACTTCGTGGCTGCACATTTGCAATAGTGGGAAACCTGGGCCTCAAGATGTGCTCCCAAGTTTTTTTTCAATCGGCCATCACTTGAAAGAGCTTAAAATTTTAAGAGCAGAAAAGAAAGGGTAGTTTGTTCTCGTAATATTTTTTTTTTTTTTAAATCCACTTTATAAACAATTCAGAGTTTTCTGCTCCTAGTTTTTTTGTTCTGTTTTTTTCCATTTTTCTTTTTTTCTTGGTTTGTTGATAAACAACAGGCACTATGTTCAGGCTGCATTTTGGTTAACAGAGACGAGAAAAAACTTGGCTTCAAAAAAAGAATATCTTTAAAGAATCAGCTCTATGCATTCCCGCCCATCTCAGACAGTAGTTTTAATGACAATTTCAGTCATTTCAGTAAAGAGTTTCTGCTTCGATGTATTTATGTAATTTAAATGGCTGACTGTTTTTACAGAATGGGGATTTTTCTCAGTGGTCCCAAACTAGCCTGAGAAGAAGGGAAAGCAAAGCTCATGTTGGGAACAACATCAAACCCAAGCAGAAGAATAACAGAAACCAAGCTAATGTACGGGCCTAACTGTTTAAAATCACACTTAAAAATCACTTTATCTTTCTTAATAAATTATTGCAAGCTGGACTGGGAAAAAAATCACTCCAGAGAAGGTTTACAATATAAATAACTGCTAAGAGATCATTTTCTTTGTTTTTGTTGGCGTGGGTCTTGCTGAGTTTAAATGAACATGCACAGTGATGATGAAAGGAGCCGGGGAGGAGGGCTGGGGGGTAAGCAGCTCAGCGTGGCCACCAGTGATTAGAGGCTCCCAGCCCAATAAGCCTCCCAGCCCCTGCAGACGGAACACTGTGTGTGGGGGGGTGGGAGGGGGGAGGCCTGCCTGCCCTCTGACCCACAGGAGGTAGTAACTCCAGGTCAAGGACAACAGGGTGAAGAGCCCTGCTTTCTGCTCTGCCCAAAGCCAGCGCTCCAGGCTGCCCCCGTCTCGGGCCCTTCCTCCAGTCTTTCCCTCTGAGGCTGGGGCCTGCTCTTCTTCCCACCCCTCTAGGAAAGCTTCCATGAGATCATGCGGGTACCCAGTGTGCGTGGGAGCCGATGCCAGCTAACACTGAGGGCGAGGCAGCGGTATACAAATGAACAAAACTCAGAGCCACCACTGAAGCCCTTTTACTCTAGGAACAAAACAGCTCATTTTTCCTGCCCGCTGACTGCCTGGCCGGTGCTGTGGTAAACACGACTCACACGTTATTGAGGTCCATTCTCACCTCATTGGGAGATGGGTGTTCTCATTCACTTTGGGGAAAGAACCTGTGCTCTTCCCCACCAGCGCCCTCTCTGTACCTCCGACTCATCCTTGCAGACACCCTCCCCGCCCTCCTCCTGTCTTCGGAGCCTCCCAGCACCTGGCCGACTCACTGCAGAGGAAGTGTCCTTAGGATCAGTGTCTGCAGCACCTCACACTGTGCTCAGCACCAGCAGACGCTCAGGAAATCGTGCTCAAGAACTGCTTGTTGAATCAGAGACTAAAAGGACAAGGCCCTGTTAGCAGCGAATCACACAGTGTAAATTCCCTTCTAGAATCCTGAATCTCAAGGACCCCAAGGGTAGGACGCGCCTTCTCGCACTGCCCGCCGCCTCCGTGTCCAGCCTGGGACGCTTAGTGACGACTGGTCTGTCTGTTGGTATAAAATGCCATCATTTCGGTTCTCTGAGTCTTATCAAGTGATCACTTTCTAAGAGATGGTTCTGGGAAGATCAAGTAAATGAATTTGATGATTAACTTAATTAAATCTGATACCAACCAAGTGTTTAGAACTGCTTGGCACACAACAGGCTCTCCATAAATGTTAGCTGCTGCTGTTGTTATTATTGGACCATTTTTAGCTATTTATGAAACTTTGAAATGCTCTGCTGTCAAGGTGGAGCTCAGGGGGAGCCAACACACAGATCTGTGGACTATCTGGTTATCCCCTCGGCTTAAGGACATTTACAAGTGGGTGAGTCTCTTAGTGCCATCCAGCAAAGGACGTGTGCAAGGAAGTGGGGTGTGCCTGTGAAGGAGGCTTGGCCTCCCCGTGGGTTTGCACCCCACCCCATCCTCACACAGTCTGGGAGGTAGAGGCCAAGCATGAGGTGAGAGTGAGGTCCCCTCCTGTTCTTAGGGCCCCCTACTTCTCAGGCTAACAGGACAGGAGTCCCAAGTCCCTGTGCTCACACTCTTCCTTGGGTCCCCAACACCTGCATTGGCTGTGTACCCTCACAGCAACCCCGTCCCCGAGTGCCAGGCTGGGTCAGGACAACCAGGTTTTACTCTCTCGACTCTGTAACCTATTGGCTGAGAGCACGGGAAGTGAAGCCCACCTGCCTAATTCCACAGTCCTGTGCTGAGGGGACACTCGTGGGAACGCAGGGGAGAAGGTGGTCCTCATTTGAAAGAGTAAAACAAATGTGAGCAGTTATTGTTATTCAGAAGAATTGGGGAGACAAAAGATCGTGGCCAAATGGGGGTCACTGATAGAGATGGGGGTCGAGAGGGTAGTGGTGATTTCAGAGGAGGGGGCACATTTCATGACGAGGTCTGGGTTGGATGCCGGATGGAAAGAATTTGGATTTTTCTTGCATTTCTGTTTTCAACTAAAGCGAATCATTCCTTCCTAATTCAGCATCCAAGTTTCTCAGAAAAACTGATGAAAGGAAGTCTGGAAGTGACTTCTGGGCCAAGACGCAGCTCAGGTCATTCTGGCTCTTTATATTAAAAAGGGAGCACTTCCTAAAAACGTTTATCTTAAGAGTGTTCAACACGTGGACTGGCACTGTGGTCAGGAGAAGGAAGTGCAGACGCACACGTTTTCTGCTAGGAACACGCTGTGGCTTGCAAGGCCTCGCTCTCCCTGTGAGCTGCTCTGACAAATGAATTAATTGTTCAAAGCAGACAGAGTTTGTTTAGTCATGTCTGCTGAGGTGGGGAGGATGTTACGACACATCTGTGCTGGCTCTTTCTGCATGGAGCACCCAGGCCTCAGGCCTCTAAGCCAACACCCTGCGGCCAGAGTGAGTGGCATCGCCACGAAAGCCAATGGTGCACCTGCTCCACTGCTTTCAAATTAAAAAGAAGCGAGAAAGAGAGAGAGAGTCAGTCTGTGGGCTCTTCCTCTCTCAGCAGGAAAGGGTAGTGAGGCTCAGTCATTATGAGGGTAAGAACAGGAGAGCCAGATGCCTGAAGCTGACTGGATGTCACAGAGCCATCTTGGCCCCAGCACCCCAGGGTGGAAATACAAACTCCTCAGCCAGGCTGGCTTTTGCGGTGCCACAGAATATGACCCTTGGGCTCTTAATTCCTAGCCCTTCCTTCTGCCTTTTTCATGTGCCCTCTTGTCCAACGACACTGGATAGGTACCAGTGTCACCAGGATGTACTGTTCCCCGTTTTCAACCATGCGTTCAATGCAGCATTTCTCTTACCTGAAATGTCCCCCAGGCTCCCTTTGCAATTCCTACTTGTTTTGCAGAAAGCCTTCCCCCACCTCTTTCGTTCCCGCTGACATTCTGACTGGTCATGTAGTTATGAGTCCAGCAACATTTTATTTATGACTTCTGTGTGTCCTTGAATTGTGATTACATTCTTGTAATGTTGTTTTTAACTTTCTACATGTGCCTTGATTGTCTTGACTGGCCTGGACCTCAGACTGTGACGTCAGAGACAAGCCTTTTTTACTGGAGTCTCTCTGGTGGTGGCTGGCACCAAAGATGTGCACGGCTGCCTGACTTACTAGACAGACTGACTGTAAGCTCTCTGAAGGCAGGACAGATGACGTAAACTTTTGTAAGGCATGTGCCATTATAACTTGGATATACCTGGACACACAAGCAGGGTCTGCTACTTGCTGATTTAATAACAGCAGCTCCGTAAATATTTGTTGAATGAAGTCAACATTCCTGTGAGCTGAAAACAAGGTTCAGTACAGGAAACCTTGCCTTCTGAAAAGATTGCCTTCAAACCAGAAAGGTAAGCAGAACCTTACTTCATGACTGTGTTCTTTTCCTACCTACGCATATTCCCAAGGTCCTCAAAATGGGAAGGCAACCAAAAGCCCAAAACTGAAGTAGAAATGACTGCATGGGTGATCTTGAGCAACGCAAAGTAAGGAAGACTTAATGATTCAAGCCAATGGGCAGGGAAATAGGATTCATCCCAAATCAGTTCACTGCATTTCCACATAGACAACAGTGATAAATCTTAAAGCAGGACGGTTTCCTGCTTTAAGCACTGTTCCCAATGCAAAGTCCTTTGTAGGACAGAAGTTTCTCAAACTTTAATGTTTGCTTCCTGAATAAACTATGGGGTTGTACACTGGAACAATTGTGCTTATGAACACAAATCCCAGGGTTCCTTCTCATGCACTCCTGATACACACTGATGAGTGTTGTGAGGCATTTGCACAACAAAAAACTAGTTCAGTGCCACTGATACCCCAGGAGTTAGTTCCCAGGAATGCAAGTTCTTAACTATGAGAAATAGTTACTCTGGGACAGGTGGAAGAGAATGGCATTCTCTCAGGAATGCAAAGATGGTTCAACATAAAAAAATCTAGTAAGTTAATATACCACACGTCTAGTTTTTATAAAAGGATAAAAAAGTCAAACATCTCAATAGATGTAGGAAATCTTTCTATCATTCACTCAAAATGTTAGTAAAACAGCAAATCTGTCACCAAAGGGAGCTTCCTTAACCTAATAAAAGCCAGCGCAAATATCACAAACTTTAGAAGCATTCTCAGTAACATCAGGAACAATTCAAGAAATCTGCTATTACTGCTTTGATCCAACATTATTTTCCCAGCCTTAGCCAATGGGGAAAAGAAAGAAAAAGAAATGAGGTATAGCCCAAACTATTGTTATTTGCAAAAGACATGATAGTCTACATGGAAAATCTGAAAAAATTTTCAGACAAACTATTAAAACTAATAAGATAGGTCAACAATGTTTTTGGATACAGTAAAATCAACATATAAAAATCAATAGTTTTGCTGTATACCAATAATAACAACCAATTTGAAAATATGTAATAGAATCAGGGACATTATTAACCCTATTGTTTATAAGTTAGCGACTTAAAAACAGTAAAAATTCTACAATGACAAGGGTTCCTGAGTAAAGGTTATGGTCCAAGGTTACAAAATCTCATACTCTGCTTGTGAATTTGGGAAAAAGAGCAGCAGCAATCTCATTTATATCAGCCTAGCTTTTTTATCAGTTTACTAGTGTGATATCGTGATATAACAAGAATATACTGAGTGAATGAAGAGTTGAGTGACTGCTAATAGGCACAGGATTTCTTTTTGCAGCGATAAAAATGTTCTAAAATTGATTGTGGTGAAGGTTACACAACTCTGTGAAAATACTAAAAACCCACTGAACTGTATACCTTAAGTGGGTAAATTGTATGGTATGTGAATTATATCTCAATAAAGCTGTCATTAAAAAACAAACGACAACAAAAAGAACCAAAAAAGAATTTCTCTAGCAAACACATCTTAGAATTGACTGCAAAATGTCACCTGCTTAATAAATTATTCCTAAAGGTATAACATCTTTCTTTTTTCCCCCACTTTTAACCTCATGACAATCTTTGGAAATACTGTTAACTCCCTTTGGGCTTTATTTTATAGTTGGAGAGAGAAATACAGAGCCCAGATGGGCCTGGGAAAACTTCACAGAGAAGAGGAAACTTGAGTGGAATCTTGCTTACTCTAGAAAGTGGGGAATCTAAAAAAGATAATAGTATGAGAGCTTAAAAGTTGACACCTTTATTAAAGAAGGAAGACTGAATGAGATGGTTACGCTGGAAACTCCCTGAAGACAAGAATTCTTTCATCTGTGCCATCAGTACCCAGTCAGTCTGGCTCAAAGGAAGGGCTCAGTAAATATTTGTTTAACGCATAAATAAATAAGTGTATGAACAAAGAAACAAATATATATTTTCATCTTTGTCCCTGGTTCCTGGCCAGAGCTCCTAAAACCTTTGTAATTTCCTAAGGGACAAAGGTTCTAGGAGCATTTTTTTTTTTTTTTGTTCTAATATTTGGACTTTGACCCTTGTTCCTGGTGCAGAGCTTCTAAATTCCTTTGGAATATTCTGGGTGACAGGAGTACCTTTTGTTCTCATGAGGTGGGTCTTGGTGGGCTCCTGGAAGGCTCCAGAATTGGGGGCTGCTCACCATGCTTAGAAGCTTAGAACTCTCAGTCCCACCTCCCATCCTCTGAGCTGGAGACTGAGTTAGTAACTGATGTCTACCCAAGGAAACCGCCATTAAAAAATCCCCAAAGTACGTGGGTTTTGAAAGCTCTGGGGTTAGTGAACTCCTAGAGGTGCTGGGAGGCTGGCACACCTGGAGAGGGCATGGAAACTCCGTGTCCTTACCCCATACCTTGCCCTATGCGTCTCTTCCATCTGGCTGTCCCTGAGTTGTATCCTTTTATAATAAACCAGTAATCTAGTGACTCAACTTGTTTTTTTTCCTGAGTTCTGTGAGCTGTTCTAGCAAACTACTGAACCTGAGGAGGGGGTCCTGGGAACTCTTGATTTGTTGACAAGTTAGGCAAAGTTGTGGGTAAACTGAGGACCCACTACTTGCTATTGGTGTCTGAAGTGGAGGGCAGTCTTGTGAGATGGAACCCTTAATCTGTTGTATCTGATGCTATCTCCAGGCAGACAGTGTCACGATTAAGTTGAATTATAGGATTCCCAGTCGGTGTCTGCAGAGAACTGGAGAACCGGTTGGCGTGGGAAAAACACCTACACGTTTGGAGTGTTCTGTGAGTAGGGAGAAACAGTTCTTCTTTTCACTGAGATTAACCAACTATCACAGTAGCATTTTAGACCCTCAAACTAATCTTGTGGTAGAGGCAGAATCTCTATTTTATATGTGAGGAAATAAAGGCTACAACATTTCTCGGTACCTGGTCTTCTGATTCAAAAAATGGCTGTAGCTAAGTATCATATTGGCTGCATAAAAGATGCTCAACCCATCAACAAACAAGTGGGTGTCTATCAAATACCAGGACCAGGGAATTAAAAAAACAACAACCAAAAAACACAAATGATTGACTGTAAACCTCTTATGAGTAAAGTCAATCACTCAGGGTCAGAGGATAGATGCTTTGTTTCTGCTCCTCAAGAAATACGCTGATGTGAGATTTGAGCAGAGAGAGGGATAAATGCCCTCAAATTCCATCCCAAATCCTGCAGCAGCTAGGGACAATTCAGAATACACGGGGTTTGTTTCTGTGTCGTCGCTTTAAGCATCTGCTCACCAATAGAGTCACGTTCTTAATGATCTGTAAAGTACGAAACCTCACCTGGAGGGTGACAGGATAATGGGAGATCAGCTGCAGACTCAGAATGCATGGTATTTATTAGTAGCATTAAAAACAGACTGCACATTCTTAATTAGAATTCTTCTGTTTTTCTGAGCAACATGTAGCAGCTACCACCATTTTATGGGGCGCTTTTCTATTTCTATAATATGCCATAGTCAGAGGGAAAGTCCAAGTGCCATTTTCCAGCACTCCCACTCGGGTTTCCCAGCGGTGGCAGTAGTGCAACGGTCTGTTCTGTCAGTGGCTGCGAGGAAGTGCCTTCCTGCATCTTCCATGCTTCACATTCAGCTTAACTCAGCCACAGCTAACCCAGGGGAGCCAGTTAACTGGGTTACTCAGTTAACCTGGGGGAGCCTGCCCGGTAGACAATCAGAGGAAAGGCACACAGAACAGTGGAGACATTTGGGATTCTTTTTGATGGAGACATTCACGTGAGAAAAACAGAATGTTTCAAACTGGTTTTGAACTGAGACTTTCAAAAACTGTTTTGTCTGTTTTGGCCTGGGGCTGCGTACTTAAAATGATAAAAGCAGCTCTTTCAACTCAACTTTAAATCATAGAGTTCCCACCGCTAGTGTCAACACGCAGAGAGCGCTTATGGCTACAGAAAAGAAAGGAGTGGGGAGGTGTTGCAGTTAGTACCAGACAAGCGGAAACACAAGGTTTTGTGTCCTTCCAAGGCCCCTTTCTCTGTCCCTTGTCACAGGTTTGGTTGATCTCTCCCCCCACCCCACCCTTTCCCTTTTATCCAGTTTTTCCATGTTAGCTGGATTTAGCCACTTGTTCTTTGGGCTGTAATCAGAGATCAAGAGTGGTATAATTATTCTAGCATCACAAGGTGCAGTGTTGTTTCCAGAGCCGACATTTTAAAACCTTTGTTCCTTGATCAGCGCCAGTATCACCAGAGCACTTCCTTTAGAGCATGTGAAAGGAAACCAGTACCAGGGAGACACTGTAAATCAGCTTACGCCAAACCCCACCCTCTCAAAGGCAAATCAACGTGTAGGGCTCCCCGAGGAATGGCAGGGCAGATCTCCCCATGACTCTAAATCAAAGATTGTGGAGTACCTCCCTCTGCCTAAAGGTAGACCAGGAGCAGTCATGCATGTGGGAAAAATTAAAAAGCATCCTCCCCCTTCCTCTCTCTAGGCCTAGAGATGGGTTAGGTAGTGTCTCCTATATGATGAGTCACCAAGATAGAGGGTAAAATAATCTTTGCTTAAGAATTTTATGAAGGTCATTTAAACAATTGAACATTCCTACCCACCACCCACCCCCCACTCCTGCCCCAAGATTGAGGAGGGAAATGTACTAATTTTAGTTCACAAGCCAAACATTTACAAAACCATCGTCGTGAGCTTCTGATTGACCTTGTAACTTGGGGGTGTTCTCAGGAATGACTGAAGCTAAGGGCCTTCTAGGCACCCAAGGAAACATCTCCTACACAACACAAAATTAAGTCAGCATTTACAAGGTACTTTACAAAGTGTGATCACACTTTTTCATGAGCCCCTCTGAAGAGCCCTCCAAGGTGTCAGTATGTCCATTGTAGATGTGAGGAAACAGGGCTGCAAGAGGAAAAGTGAGTGGCTTGAGGCCACCCAGCTAGTAGGAGGCATGCTAGTTGGTACTGTTTGATTCTAGATCCACAGCTGTCTATTAATTTGTGAAAAGGATACTTCAAACATCAAATCAAAACACTGTAGGTAGGGTTTCCAGGCGGGAATTCCCACCCATTGTCAGGAATTATTTTTCGCTTTCCAGTTCCCAAATCCCAAGATATAAATGGTTTTATGTTTTCCACAATGAATGGTTTCCACAAAGTGACAACTGATACTACCAACCACCTGGGTTCAAGGAGCTGATTTTCCCAATTTCCCGACCAAGTTTTCTTGGGATTCAGGAACAGAAAAGGAAAGAAAAAAATTCCCAAGAACGGGTGGGAATTCCTGCCGGGAAACCCTAAGTGTGGGGTTCACCGTCTGCCTGTGTCTCCTGGCAGCCCTGCCACTGACACCGCCATGCTTCAAGGCAGGAACATCCGACTCAGAGTAGGGGACACACAGAGAGCATTCACTAGGCTAGTTGAAGGTTGTGGTTTGTTAGAATTCATTATTCACAGTCCCGTGGAATTGCCCAGTAAGCACATATTCAATTGGGTGTACCATTTTGATAGAATGTAGTCTAACTTCTATTAATAGTCATGTCTGTTGCCCCAAGACCTTACTACTTCTGTTCCAAGACCCTCCCAGTCCTGTGCAGCTTTTCACAGGAGTGTTTTAGTGGCCTTGCCCAACCCTGCTAACTCACTAGGCCGACCTGCAGAGCTGTAAACTCCATGAGGCTCACTTGCTTGTCTGATTGGTTAATAAGTCCTGCGCTTACTCAGGAATGCCTTAGTGTCTCCTAATGCAGAATCATCTTCCAAATGACCCTAAACCCATCTCTGATTAGGAGAAAGGAGTGAAGGCACAAAAGAGTAGGACGTTTCAAAAACACACCAGTCTCGGCTTTCGGATGTCAGGGTTCCCTGACACTCCACCAAAGAGTTTCGCCAGCCTCTGATGTGGCTTAACCCTGCAACGGGAACATCTCCAAATAGAAGAGAACTAGGTGAAAGGAGGTGAATGGGCTTAGAAGGCATAAAGATCTCCTCCTCCCAAGAACAACCTTGTACCGCTTGGATTCTGAGGAAAGACAGATCAGAAATGGCTCAGACACTGGCTCAGACACTTACTAGCTGATGACCGGAGTAAGTCATGTAAGTTCTTTGTCCCTCAGTGTCCCTTTCTATAAAATGAGGATAGTCATGGTAGGCACCTCATGGAACAGTAGTGAAGACCGATGAGATAAAAGTCAGCATAATACCAGTAGGCATTCAAACGTTTTATCTACTTTGCTATTGTCAGTAGCAGCAAGCTAGAGTCACTAAATGCATGGGAAATGCCCCACGAAGTTTCCTGGGATGGCCATGATCCCATGGCAGGCCCTGGCAGCAGCTTAGAAAAAGACCATTTGGGTGCATCAGAGGGTCTTCAATGTCCCTCATTTGGCTTGCTCCTTCCTGCTACCTTGCCATTCTGTGTGCCTTCCCCCCAATCTAGAATTTCCACCTATTTTTCTCCACCACCCTATGTCTATAATCTCTGAGTGTTTATGAGTCACTGCCTCTGCGACGCTTCTCTTAGCCACCCTTTTCCAGGCAGGTCCCAGCCAAACTCAGATTTCCTTTACTACTTTGTCAGTGTCTAGCGTGTACAGCCAGTGTTCTCAAACATCTCGTAGTTTCATGTGTTACCAGCCTTCCCAACTCATTATTACTAATGGCAACTAACTTCTGCTTAGTGCTTTACAGATCTTGAACACATTACACCCATGATCTCATGATCTATGACTCGTTGGGACTATCCCCTCAAGACCCAAGTTAGGGAGACATTATTAACATCATCCCATGCTGCAGAGAAAGCCACTGTGACCCCAACAGTCTATAGCTGTCCACTCTGCTCTTCTCCTGTCCAATCCCCAGCCATGGCTAAGACGACAGCTAACCCCCACCCCAACCCCCACCAACTCCACGGTTAGGCTCACATGGCAGCCTCAAGTGCTAGAAAATGCTCACTTGCTCACAGAATGTTGACCCCCGGGAGAGAATTCAAGCAGCTGTGCCTAATTCTGTGCCTACCTGAATGGAGGGAAGATATGAGGGCGAGGGGGCTGAGGACTCTTACTAACTGCTGACTTTTCAAAGAGGTGAAAAACCATGTCCCAAACACACTGTAGGTTATTGACAAGCTGAGGTCCCAATCCACAGAGTGATTTCCATAATCAAGAGTGTCAGGACATTGCAACCGCTGCTTCAAGGTAAGAGGGCAACCTCAGAGCTGTGTGCTGAGGTCCTGCTTTCACTACATGCTTGTTATCTGGGGGTCATTTCCTGCCCTGGTCTGTGAGCTCCTCCAGGACGGGATGTGTCTTCCTCACGCCTATTCTCCCAGCCGATCTAGGCTGTGCCTGGCACAGCAGCCACTATTAGTAGCCATAGGGTTCCTGGATGAGCAGGTACTTCCTGCTCAGCTGGAAGCCAAAACCCTTAGAGGGATAATATCTCTTTCACTGTTAAAAAGTCCCGATGAGGGAGGTAGCTGCATCATCTCCATTTGTTTACTGAATGGACACAGAAAAGGCAACCAGCGCCATTTCCGACATGCTGGCTCTCTAGTAGAATGTTGCTGGTGAAGGGATTCTCACCTGGCGTCCCCCAGGCAGGGTAGAGCTGCATGCTGAGTGGAGGAGCATGGGATGGGGTCTGCCTGAAGCGGGTTCAAATCCTAGCTCTGCGCCTGTTCGGCTGTGTGATTCTAGGTAATTTTACTGAATTCACTGAGCCTCAGCGTCCTGGTCTCACAAGATGCACATGAAAATTAAATGAATTTATGTGCCCACCACTCAAGCACGTAGCTGCCATTTGAATATCTGACAGGCTCCCTCCTTCCCTTCGTCACTGCAAGACCAGCACAGCCTCAAGCGGTATGAATGTGGTCCCAAAGCTACTTCCATTTAAGAATGCCAAAAAATTGTGTCATTATCTGAAAGTGGGGAGGGGAAGGAGAAAGTGAAGATAATTGAGTTGAAATAAAAAAATATTTCAGGT
Organism: Rhinolophus sinicus; assembly: GCF_036562045.2. NCBI lineage: Eukaryota > Metazoa > Chordata > Mammalia > Chiroptera > Rhinolophidae > Rhinolophus > Rhinolophus sinicus. The sequence continues at coordinate 41,971,731 of NC_133759.1, forward strand.
AGTATCAAAACTCCTCTCACTAGCTGACTGCAATGGTGACAGGCAGAATATCGTAAGCGTGAACAGAACACAGCGTGCACCTACTTTATCCCTCCCGCCCCCACCCCGCACCGGGAAGGAGACGTGGCTGGGACTGCTTCTCAGGTCTATTCTAAGAACAGCATCAAGACAAAAGTTGAGTAAGATTTCCTACCCACAGGTATTCCACCAAGGAAGCACAGCATCTGAACGCATTACCTCCCATCTACTTATTTCTTTCTCATGAAAATGGGATCATAATTGTACCCGGGTTCCTTATATGACACAAGATAGCTGTTAGCTTTTGGTGGTATTAGGATGAGGACCTTTATTGCTGGAAGCATGGAACTCCCTCTCTCTCTTCTTCCCCGCCTCCCTCCTAAGACAACGTCAAAGCTTCAGCGGCTACAGAATTTTCAAACAATAACAGCTCACTCACTGGTCAGGGGATTTATACTCTGGAAAATCTGGCAAGTTGGAGTTTCAAAATTAGGATTTGGGATTAAAAAAACGTTTGAGGCTCAGTAAGGGATAGGGCTGACTCTGTTCACATAAGCAGAGGTTATTGTTTTTTTGAAATCTTGATGACAATTTTATTAGGCTGGAATTTCAGAGCCAGACAGGAGCTTGGAGATCAGCAGGTCCTTTTTCCTTCATTAACCAGACGAGAAATAGGCATCAAGAGAGATTAGGGTTGGTCCTATTGTTTACCTTACCATTGAAATTCAATACTTTAAAAAATAATTGTCAAAAACTCAACACAAGCTATTCTCTTTTAGTTAATTACGTTGGCTTTGAGTCTCCTAGCAAGCTTTTCTCCATGCTTCAGCAAGCCCGATTGTCAGTTTGGGTATGGGCCACTTTGGGAATGGAGGGGCTGTCAAATGTTTATTCTAGAATCTAACAATTCCCAGATGTCCATCTATAGCCCCATTTCTGGCCAAAGTCGATGTATCAAAGAAAAGAGCAGTAACAGACAGTGATTTGCAACAATATGGTTCCTGCCCTGGGTTTTCAATACCCCGTCTTTACTTTGGCAGTCGGTACTCTCACAGCGTGGTTTAATCACCCTTCTAGCTTTATTTCCTGTCCTCCTCTCCCAGCTCCTCATCCTCTTTGTGAAAGCCCTCACCGCGGCCAGCTGTGTGAACCAGAACCAGAACCCAAGGAATCCCCATCGTCCCCTTCCTCTCCTTCACTCGTCATCCAACCAATCACTGGGGCCTGTAGATTCTATCTTCTCAATTCATCCACTGCTTTTCAGCCTGCTGCTAGCCAAGCCACTGTCCTCCTTGAGCCAACCCATCATCTCTAATCTGTCCTGCACCGTGTGGCCATCTTTGTGAAGCAGGGATCTGATGATGTCAGCCTGCTCAAGCCCCTCTGGCTCTCCCCGTGGCTCTCAACACCAAGGCACCATGTCCCTGTGGAGCTGACCAAGCCCAGCTGTGCCCTCAGCCTCGCTGCTCAGCCCTCCCAGCTCCGCTGAGCTGCTCTCCAGTCACAGTGTCTGTTCCTCTCTCTTACCTCTAGGCCTTTCAATGTGCAGGTTCTGTGGCCTAGAACATTCTTCTTGCTGTCTTTCTGTTTGTAGGTCTTTCTCCTTACACCTTAGATGCACGTCTTCCTCTAGAAAATCACTAATGAAGCCCCCGCAGCGCCAGTCAGGTCCCTCTTCTGGCTTCCTCTGGGTACAGAGGAGAAATCCATACTTCCTCCATCTCCTGCTGTGCTGTGTCTGTCTCCCCAGCGAGAACAGACATCCTTAAGGACAAGGACAAAGTCTTTGTTTTCACTGCCCTAAAATTCCTCTGTGCTCCACCTACTGGCCCTGCTGCCCACCAGCCCCTGGCAACCACTGATCTTTCACCGCCTCCGTTGTTTTGCCTTTTCCAGAATGTCAGATAGTTGGAATCATACAGTATACAGCCTTTTCAGACTGGCTTCTTTCAGTTAGTAATATGCCCTTCAGTCTCCTCTGTCTTTTCATGGCTTGACAACTTATTTCTTTTTACACTGAATAATATCCCACTGTCTGGATGTCTCACAGTTTGTTTATCCATTCATCTTACAATTAAGAATAAAGCTGCTGTAAGTATCTGTGTGCAGACTCTTGTGTGGACATCAGTTTTCAACTCATTTAGGTAAATACCAAGGAGCATGACTGCTGGATGGATGCTAAGAGTATATAGTGTTACAAGAAACTGCCAAACTGTCTTCCAAAGTATCTGCACCATTCTGCATTCCCACCAGCAATGAATGAGAGTTCCTGTTGCTCCACATCCTCACCAGCATTTGGTGGTGTCAGTGTTTTGGATTTGGGCCTTTCTGACAGGAGTGTAGTGACAGCTCACGGTTGCTCTAATTTGCAGTTCCCTGATGACCGATGGTATGGAGCATCTTTTCAGGTGTTCATCTGCCATCTGTGTATCTTGTCTAGTGAGATGGGGATGCAGGTGGGGACCCATCTCAGAGTTCCCAGAACCTAACACAGTGGTTGGCACTCAACAAACATCAGCTTAGGAATTATGTCCTAAGTTAAAAGAAAAAATAACAAAAGGGAATGTGATGTGTTCCCAAAACATACCTCCCTGCTCCCGTGCCTTTATTCTCGCCATTCCACAGCCTCCTGGCACCCCACTGTCAGGACGGCTTAGGTTTCCCACAGTGGTCTCCCAGCGGTGGTCTCAAGCCCCCACAACATTCTTCTGTTCAACCTCTCTTGTGGCATAGACTGTATTTCGCTATGCAAGACAGTTTACTATCTTCTCGCTCATTAAACGGTAAGCTCTTTAAGGGAAAGGACTCATCGTCTTCACTTAAAAAATTATTTAAAAAATTTACATAGGGTAAAAAGCTTCCTTTTTTGGTGAATAATTTTATGAGTTTTAACACAGAGATATGTCTATGTAACCCCCACCACAACCTCACTCACTTTCAATTCCCTCACTGCCCCTGGGATAATGTCTTGTCACTATTCAGTTAAGACATGGTCAGTAGAATTACAGCAATTTTCAGTTAAGACATGAACACTCTGAAAAGTGGCGCGTTTTATCAAGTGTCTTTTCTTGAATTAAGACTAAAATTCAAGTTACATCAAATCCTCTCAAGAACAAAGCATTTTAAAACACGTGACTGTTCCTCTTATTTTGGAACATTATTCTCTCCTCTCACCGTTCTGCACATATTACCGGTGCCCAGATCAAATTCTCTTTCACGGAGCTTCCCCAAGCCCCCTTTAATCCCTCCCGTCTCTAAATGTTCTTCCTTGATGCACTGAATCCTATAGTGCGACACACACACACACACACACACACACACACACACACACACACACACGTCACAATGCCTGTCCTGTCTTTTCCACAGGATCATGGCTCTACACAGCAACCAAGCCTTTTATTTCAAATTCTCTTTGTTGCTGAATGAACTCCCATCTGCCCAAAGGCTCTTAAAAGTAGAGCGGTTCTAAATGCCCTACTCAACCCACTGTCAACCTCAGAAACAGACATACAGTGAGCGCTTTCTGAGCCTTAGTCATCTTGACAGCTAGTAGCTTACAGAACAGAGTCATGGTTGTGTTGGCTAACGTACAGTCAGCGCCTCAGGGAGGTTCAGCATGAGTGACGAGGGTGGCATTTCCTGGAAGAGGCTGCCAAATCTCATGTCTCCCTCTTCCAGTGGGAAAATCACCGAGCTCCTTCTACTGAAGGGAATAAAGCCTGAGCCCAGGAAACTGTTGGTCTGACAATGGAAGGTGAACTAGGTATCCCAAGGAAAAGCACTAATGCCCATCTTCAAAGTCAATGCTGCTTCTCTTACAAATGTGGAAATGGGACGGAAAATATTCTGCCTAATAGAGGAGAGCATGGGCCCTAACGTCACACTGGCCAGACTCAAAGTTTGATTCTACCATTTTCCCTAGGAGGGTGATCTTGACCAATAACTTTGCCCTTTTTTGTGCCTCCCTACCCTTTCTATAGATCAGGCATACTAATACTTTTAAGTAGTCATCAGGATTAAATGAGATCGTTCCCCTGAAGCACTAAACACAGTACCTGGGACATATAGAGTCTTCTAAAATAGTAGCTACTATTTTTATTCTCGCTGTTGTTATTTATGCTTTCTACTTTTCACAAAGCATGTCAAATATGAATACATGATTTCATTTGATCTTCACAGTTATTCTGAGATGGAACATTCATCCCATGGAAAGGCAGAACCAAAGCTCGGAGCATGGACGGGCATCCTTGGTGACCTGGTTTTGTAGTCCCTTTGGCCAGACCTCAGCATCAGGCTCTGAGGCCCTTGGGTAGAATTCACAGATTGAAGACAGTCTCTTAAACTTCCAGTACTTGGCCCAGGAAGTAAAAAAGGGCTCCAGCACTCAGGGTTCGTTGGGGGGTGGGAGGGCCGGTTGGGGGGAGATACCAGATACAAACCAGTTGTAAAGTTAAGGAGACACTCAAGGCCACTGGGTGGGTGAAGCCACAACGCTGGTAAATTATCCAGGGCAGCTAAGACTCCAAATGGCATGTCACCGACCCATTTAACATTTACACTTTAAGCTATCAATTCTACGTCTGGAGGTTTGACTGCCAAGAACAGCATGGTCAAAAACACAAGGTGAAAAGAAAGCAAAATCAATTTTTGTTTCATGTTGAGAATGTGCTGTTTTCAGCATGAAAACCTGGGAAAAGGATGCAAAGAAAGGGCCGTGCTCCAAGGCAAGCTTTTCCTGGCTGACTCATACTTACTCTGGTGGATTTGGGCAGGGGCCAGGGGGCATCCCACAAGGAGAGAAGGTAGCTCTGCAGATCCTAGGGCCAAGCTGTCCTCCCCGAAGGCCTGAACTGGCACCCCAGTGTCTATACCATTTGGTTTAGGTGTCTATCTTCTCTCTTCCCTTCTGAAGGCTGGGCACAAGTAGGATTGGGGTAGGGAAAGAGAGGAGACCTCAAACAAGGAAGTATGATTCATTAGCCATAACTCCACTTAGGTTTTTTTTTTTTTTTTTAACTTGGGGCAGGGGCAAACCTACAAAGATAAACAAGAGGTAATATTGTAAAATATACGTTCAGGTATGAATGTAGGGAATTGTTCTGCCTGAGAGCTGGTGGATATCTATTTCAGACAAGGCAGCTGGTCGCAGAGATCCTGTGGCCTGATGGGTGGGGTAGGTGCCATTCTTGGGCCGGATGAAAGAAAGATGATCCTGAAAGAGGGTAAAGATATACGATTTCAAGCAACTCTGTATCAGGCACGTACTTTCCTTCTGATTTCTGCAGACACCAGCTGGCTGGGGGTGGGGGGAAGACAGGCAGGCGGAATGAAGAGAGGATCTCCCCAGTGGTGGAGGGAAACAGGGAAAACCAGAGGGAGGAGGTCTTTCTGGGTTCAAATAAATCAACTTAGAAAGCTTCTCATAAAAATAGCCATCGGCAAATCCTAGCCTATTTATATCACCCATCTAAGATCACTATCGGGACCCTGGGCAGAATCACAAGACCAGTAAATAATCCTTACAAGTACGGGGCGCTGGCTGCCTGATTTATGGGGAGATATTTGAAACACCACTGGAGCAACTGAGTCAGGGAAAATTTGAGTGCTGGCACCAGACGGTACACTGGCAAGTGGATCTCACTTTACAGAAATAGATAGGTTCCTGAAAAGTTGGCTCGAAACTGAATTCAATTAATGGAGTCATATTTTCCTAGTGAATCACATTTTAAAAGTAGAGATGGCTTGGGGGAGGGGTGGCCAAAAATACAAACAAAACAATGGTGACCGTAAGACTAAATAAAAACCACCCTTCATTCAGCAAAGTTTAAAATGGCACTTACTTAAAAGGCCATTATAAACGCTTATAAAATAGAAATGATCTGTCAGCAAACATCTGTCTAGTGCCTGCGACGTACAAGAATTTGCACCAGGCTATGTGGGGGGTAAGAAGACCCTAGTGCCTGCCCCTCAGGAGCTGACGATCTGGGACACTGAACGTTGCACTGGAAAAGACTCCCCTGGATGGAGACAAGGGCGCACGAGGGGTCGTCTGGCCCTTTAAGTACTATTTGGGCTTGGAACAGCTCTGCCTCACTCAGGCCAGCAGAAGCCAACCAAGTTCGCCTCTAAGTACGCCTTTTCAAACCCTCTGTTTAAAGGCTAAAAGCTGCTGCTGGCCATGTGATGCTGTGTCATAACTGCTATTTATTTAACTAACTTGAAAAAGAAAAAAAGAAGAAAACACCTCATGACTTGGGAGCTTTAATAAAATAAGAAGAGTTAAGGTACTTACAGCTCTCTGAAAAGTTAAAGGCCTGTGCAACCCAAGGGGTTGTTATTTTAAACTTTAAAGGGCATTTGCCGAAGGGATCTGTTTGTTTGGAAAAAGCCTGCTTCCTGCTACTTTATGCTTTCTTGCACATAGAACACTGGTCACTGGTGACAGGAGCACACATCTAATTTGTTACCAGTTTCCTAAGTGTGGATCACAGCATACTGAATTTGCTTTGAGCAAGGAACAAACACTCCTCTGACACAGAAGAAAATGTCCTCTCTCTGCTAATAACAATGTTGCCTGTGACTGCAGGCTTATCCACAGAATTGAGGAATATTAGCTCAAAATATGCAATATTCCTTAGACCCTGTGCACCTCAGGCACTGTAACACTATGGGAGCCTGTCCACGGTAAGAATGAAGCTCTTCCTGGCATTTCTGACCTAGACCTGAAGGTGTACAAAATGTCAGGGTAAACAGGACATTTTTGAATAAACACTTTTTGTTTCAATTCCATAGGGATGAACCAAGCTGTGGCTGAGACTAGTTATCCATATATCCATTCTTACCTTCTTCCTTTTACTGACAAAACTCCTCCCATTTTTTTTACTAGCAATGTACGGGGTTGCCCTGCAGACTACATTTCCCAGCCTGCCTTATACCATAGGTGGGTATGTGTCTGTTGGCCAATGGGATGTGAGCAACTCCCCCGTCATGTCCTTTAAAAGGGAAACCATTTGCCCTCCACTTCCCCTCTTTTCTCCTTTCTGCATTCTGGAGTGTGGAGTTGGCATTGCCTAGTCAGCTTTGACAACACCAAGCAGTTTCTTAACCTTAGAATCCACAGACCCCCTGGGGTCCATAAACGCAATCATTGGTCTGTAAACTTGAATGGGAAAAAAACTATTAAACTTTACTTTCACTCTCCTCTATCTGAAATTCAGCATTTCCTTCAGTTATCATGTAGGAAACAAACCACAATATTAGAAGTATCCATGACTCTCACTAATTGAAATTGCAGGTATTTTCATGTCACGTTATATTGCTATGGATTATCTTGAAACATCACATACACTCATCACTGTCTTGAAATTACAGTAGCCATGAGACTTGCTACTAGAATATTTGATGTATTAAAAAAGCACTTATTACTATTACATGATTTTGTTTTGCTTTTTAAATATTTTGACAATTATATTTCAACATAGTTAATTTCCTTTGTAACGCTACGTATTTTATCTTGAACATTTAAAAATATTATTCTGTGACGTGGTCTATAGTCTTTGTCATACTGCCAAAAGGATTCATGGTATAAAAAGCATTACAAAGGGCCACCGGAAGGCTCAGTTGGTTAGAATGCAAGCTCTGAATGACAGTGTTGCTGGTTCAATTCCCACATGGGCCAGCGAACTGCACCCTCCACAGAGCTGCCACTGAGCTGCTGGAGGGGTGGCCGGATGGCTCAGTTGGTTAGAGCGCAAGGTCTCAACAACAAGCTTGCCAGTTCAATTACCACATGGGATGGTGGGCTGCGCCCCTGCAACTAAAGATTGCAAATGGCAACTGGACTTGGAGCTGAGCTGCACCCTCCACAACTAGATTGGAGGACCACGACTTGGAGTTGATGGGCCCTGGAGAAACATACTGTTCCCCAATATTCCCCAATAAAATAAAAATAAAAAAAAGATTTGAATTTTAAAAAAACACAAAAAAACATTATGAATATTACCTAGGGAATAGTACAGCAATAATATTCAAGGAATTCAGGTTCATGGATGACCTTATAGAGTAGAGCCAACCTTCCAGTTCTGGATCACTCCTCTTGATCAGGGCTACCCAAGAGAACTTTCTGTGATGATGGAAATGTTCTAGATGCGCTATTCAATACAACAGCCTCTGGTCAAGTGACTGCTGAGCACTTGAAATGTGGTCAGCGCAACTGAGAAACTGAACCTTAGATTTTGTTTAACTGATTTAAATGTAAATAGCTACATGTACCTAGTGGCTACCATATTGGCTAGCACAGCTCTAGACTGTTATATGAGCGAGAAATAAATTTCCGTCTTTTTTGAATTGCCATATTTTTGGGTTTCTCTATTATAGTACTTTAACCTATACATTAACTAATACACAAGCCTACCAGTAATCAGTAATAATAAATATACCAGGGAAAGAAGCACATGTATAGAGACAAACTCAACAGGTAAAGAAACTCACTGATTGAAACCAAGATTTGTAATAGGCATTTTCTATTTGTAAAATATTCCCTTTATAGATGATGTAATACAGAATTGTACACCTGAAATCTATGTAATTTTACTAACAATTGTCACCCCAATAAATTAAAAAAAAAAAAAGTATAGTTATAAAAGTGGTCACAGGATGTAAAATACAGCATAGGGAACATAGTCAATAATATCGTAGTAATTATGTATGATTTCAGATGGGTACTAGACTTATCGGAGTGATCACATCGTAAGGTATATAAATGTCTAATCACTATGTTGTATACCTGACACTAATATAACACTGTATGTCATTTGTAACTGGAAAATAAAATAATTTGAAAAATTAAAAAAAAAATTCCCATATACATTCTATTACCTGTATCTTACTCTCAAAGAGGCTAGGTGGCTGCTGAAGTTACAAAGATGGTAAAGCTAGGAGTCAACTCTAGATCCTATCACCACACCATGTGCTTTCCAGCATTTTGAGTTCCTCCAGATGCCACACCCAGATGTCCATTGGTCTCAATGGCACACACATCTGCCAAGTCCTTGTTCTGGTCGTAGGGGCTTTGGGATGCAGTAGGCACCTGAAGTTTCCCAAATTTTTGGCAAAGTGCCCATTTCCTTTGGGTCTGTTGTCTTGTGAGGACTCCTGAGGGCTGCGAGTGGTGGTTAAAAGACTTTTCTGAAGTCCAGGTAAGGACTTGGAAATGACACTGCCTTTTCAGCAAAGTTTACTGCAAAAGTCATTTCAATGACAGTTCATTTTCCTCCCTTTGAAATTAGTGCCAAGAATACGGTAATTTTAGAACAATAATCAAATATAGTAACAGGTTATAATTTTATCAATAACAAAAAGGCCGTGTCTTAAATTCTAAACCTCATAGAGACACCAAAGGGAGAAAAACCAATACATAGGTGTGGCTATACCCCACATCTCAAGCTTCCTTCAGAGGCCAGGCCACGCCCACCCTGCTTATTGCGAGTGTTGGTTCTCCATGCCCTTCGCCTATAGAACTCCTACTCATCCTCTAAAACCCCAACCTATCCATTCTCACTATAACTTCTTCCATTTTGTTTTATTCTTTTTAAGTTCCCATTTGATTCTAAGTTATATATGAGCATAGTTTTAAAAAACCACAATTCCAAAGCTTGTTATGAAAAACAGCAGGCTTCCATCTTCCACTCCTCATAGTAAGTTATCTGATAATATTCAGGTTACCTCTATATGTTAAAATAATTTATCTATATTGTTACCTGTTAACTATTTTATTTTTATTTTTTTTCAGTTTAAGCATTGTATTTCCCATGTTGGTAAGTGAAGATTTAGCTCGCCTTCACTGCTAATCACCCCCTCACCCCCATGATCACAAACTCTTATCTTCTTGTCCTCCCAGCCTTTTGACATAATTATAATTTTAATTAGATCAATATCCAGTGTTGACACTATGACTATCTAATTGCTATACCTAGGTGTGCTGTGTAATCCTAATATGGATTACTTTTGCTTTTTTCTATAACATTGCTTTCCCTGGTGTTAACAATTATCCTCTTTTGTTTGTTTTACTTGGTTCCTAAGTACTTACCAATAATTTAATCCCAACCTTTCTGCCAATTGTCTAAATCTCCTAAATACATGCTCAAATACATTAGATATTCAAGTAATTTCATTTTCTTAACAAAATCCATGCTGCTCTGATCTGTTCTAGTTGCCCTCAATACTTCAGGCACAATTGTCATCTAAGATTTCCCTTCACCATTGTTGAGAATACCTCTGACTCTCTGTGTGCTATCGTCCCATTTCCTATATTCCATGTCTTCTTCTTTCTGGGTTTACTCTTCTGTTTTCCTGGAGTTCATCCTTCAGTGGGTTCTCAAAAAGTCTGAATACAAGGTAAATTTCTGAGATCTATGTGTATCTGAAAATATCTTTATTCTAACTTTATACTCAATTAACAGTGTGGATGATACAGAATTGTGGATTAGAAAAAAATTTTCCTTTATGGTTTGAAAGCATCGTCCCATTGATTTCTAGTTTCCAGTGTAGTTATTGAGAAGTGGAAAACTATTCTAATTTTTGATTCTTTGTATATGAGCTATCTTTTCCCTCTCTTTGAGCTGTAGGTCTTTTTTGACCCCATTGTTCTGAAATTTCACTGTGATGGGCCTCGGCATTGGTTTATTATCATTCACTATTCTGGGCAGTCAGTAGACCCTTCCAATCTAGAAACTTGTGCCTCTCAATTTTGGGAAATTTTCTTTAATTCCTACTTTACTTTTTCTGGTCTGTTTTCTGTTTTTCTTTGTGCAACCTCTATAATTTGGATGTTGGCACTCCTAGCCTGCTCCACTAATTTGCTTATCTTTTCTCTCCTATTTTCCATTTCTTTGGACTTTTGCTTTAGTTTCTGGAAGATATTCTCAATTTCATTGTCTAATCCTTCTATTAAATTTTAAATTTATATTTTTAATTTCTGAGAGCTTTTAAAAATTATCTGAATATCTTTTTATAGCCTTTGTTCTTGCTTCATGAATATACTATCTCTTTTATCCCACTGAGGACATAAATGTTAATTAATTTTTTGGAGTATCTAGAATTTTCATCTCCTGGCATAATCTGTTTCCTTCAAGTTTAGTTTAGTCTCTGTCTTTCAAGATAAATGCCCGACAATATTTGGTTTCTGCTCTTAGCTAAGGAGGTTCTCAAAAGCTATTTGAAGTTCACATAAACTTCACTTGGGGTCATTTGGCTGAGCTATCATGTCACAGAGCTCCTGACATTTTTTTGGGGGTTGGTCAGATTCCCTAGAGAAGGATCATCCCCTCTTCTGTCTAGAAGGTATTTAAGCTTGATGATCTGTGTAATGGGAGCCCAGTGGAGGCAGAATTTACTGTCTATGTTTTCTCCCAGGAGTTACTTTTATGGTTTCTGGTCCTATATTTAAATCTTTAATCCATTTGGAGTTTATTCTTGTATATAATGTTAGAAAGTGGGGGTTTCATTTTTTCGCATGTATCTGTCCTATTTGTTTGACATTTTTGTTTCTTGAGGTAGGCCTGTATTGCTATAAATTTCCCTCTTAGGACTGTTTTCACTGTGTCCCACAGATTTTGGGTCATTGTGTTTTCATTTTCATTTGTCTCAAGGTATCTTTTGATTTCTTCCTGGATCTAATTAGTAACCTATTGTTTAGGAGCATGTTATTTAGCCTCCATGAGTTTGTGTGTTTTTCAGTTTTTTTTCCTTGTAATTGATACCTAGTTTCATACCATTGTGGTCGGAGAAGATGCTTGGTATGATTTCAATCTTCTTAAATTTATTGAGACTTGTTTTGTGGCCTAACATGTGGTCTATCTTGGAAAATGTTCCATGTGAACTTGAAAAGAGCTCCTAACCTATTATTAAATTAGCTCCACAGAAGGGATCTGATTAAGTATTCTCTCAGTGGTGTGAGTGACTAATACAGCCTACTCTGCCATTCTTCCCCAGAAGTGGCTGGATTTTCACAGGAGATAAAACTTAGGGCTACAGGAATTAAACTCTAGTAGCTGCCATTTCAGGAGTCACCCAGGACAACAGGTGTGTTTTGCCAAGATGTGCCATTACTGAGACCATGCTTACCAAAAACACAGGGTAAAACCAGAATGGACTCTCAACACTTCACAATTTTCAAACCAAGCAAATGCCAAAGAAGCTATCTCTTAGTATAGTGAGCAACAAAGCTGAATAGGCCAATTACAACATTCATACATCAGTAAAGATGCTGCTAAAATATAATCAAAATTTGTCTAAATGATAAAAGCATACAGGGTTCACATGTTGGGAAACATTACTGAATAACAAAATTACTATGAAGTAAACTTATAATCAAAATAAGCCACAAATTGTTCTTTTAAAATGAGCATCTAAAGAAATGTAACTGAAACCAAGATAGCAAAATGCTGACTTCCAATTCTGACCATGATATAGTATCAGACTTACTATCTTGCCATAAACAATAATTTCACAAAACAAATAAAATAATTGTTACCAGGCTCAGAGAACAACCAACACAAAAACTCAAGCAGGGAACAATGGTCTTGATAGAGGGTCAAGACAGAAATCAGAGTTCAAATGTATAGAGTTCAATGCTACTGGAATGTGGGGAGCCGAGTTAATGAGGTAAGTGAGAAAACCCAGAGAAAGCCCAGAAATCTATGTGGAATTGGGTCTTTGGGTAATTATTGGGTTTCATAGTAAAGAGTGAGATTCCTAAAAGTCAAAGAAAATACATATTGGGAAATTGAGAGCCAAGGCTGAGGGAAAATGCCAGATACTAAACAATACTGGACAGATGTTGGAATTTGGGTCAAGTCAGAGTAGAAGACATAGGTGAACATACTAAGCATGTATTACAATTCTAGAAAGGACACCTATAAGATTATCTACCATACTCTAGGAGTAAGGGGAACACTGAAATAGATCTGCCCTAACAAGTTTAAATCAGGCCTTAACAAAATCTAAGAGCCCTCCTAGTAATTTAGCTGACTATCAGAACAAAATTAAGTATTCTTTAGACCACTATAATAAAATCCAGAGTAACTCTATCATTTAAATGTCTGGCATATTATAAAAATTGTTAAATATGCCCACCCACCCCCACAAAAAAAACTAAAAAAGTGACCAATTACCAAGAGATAAAACAGTGAATAGAAACAGATCAGAGATGATCCAGATATTTGATTAAGCAGACAAAGACTTCAAAATAATTATGATTAATAGATTTAAAAAAGAAAAAGATAGACAAACTGAATGGAACTGAGAATTCAAATGTACCCTCCCCCCAAAAAAAATCCACCTGGGAAACCTCTATCTCATCACATCTATAACACAATGTACTCTTCAAGGGCACCACAGTAGTCTGAGGTAGGCACACACCTGAGGGTGTCTTGCCAAGTTCTTTCTGCCCCTGTTCTATAGTCGAATGCCAATTAAAACATTATCATTTCTCAGGATTCACTAGCTCTTTATATCAGTCCATTAACTAAAAGGTAAGACCAAGTACACCACCATTTGCTTCACGAATCCTTAGACTCTTTCATGCCCCTATGTCAATATAGCCACATATATTCTCAGTGGGTCAGATTTAGAAATGAATCACAGGACTTATGGAAGTGATTTACACAGACTCAGTAAGCAGTTCCCCTTCTTGGGAAATGAAAAGGTGAGTGGTCTCCAGAAAGACATGCCCCAGCGGAGAGGCCTAAAGTGCTGTCAGCAGAGTATGTAGGATGTTAGGTAATAAAGGAATCCTGGGGCAACAGACAAATCCTGTTTTTTGTTTTGTTTTTTCTTAAGATGGAAGGAGCCGCTGTCCAGAAAGTTCAAGTGGCTTGCACAAGGTCTCACAGATAGTTAAGAGGCAGAGCAGGGACACTCAGTGAGGGCTTCCTGATTCCAAATGCAGAGACTTTTCTCAATTCCTGACTCAGCACGTGCAACAATCAACATATGAAAGTTGAGACATATGGGGTGACTCTAACATTTGAAATCAAGGCTCATTTCTTTCATACACCTCAAACTCTGTCCTTAGATATTTATGCTATTATTTCCACATTATACTCCATTTTTCCCTCTTGTTTTCATAGCCCTAGGTATTGATAAAAATACTGCTGCTATTTACCTGTGGTCTGACCCCAGTTTGACAAAAGGAATAGAAACAGAAAAAGAATAAGTAGTCAAAGCTGCTTTCCATCCACCGATCTGTATTTTGCTCATTTCTGACAGGGTAGCTACCGTCAACTTCATCCTTCCCTTCCTTTTTTATGTATTGCCACTGCCTCCTCCAGTCTCCTGATTACACCTCAGCTCTCCATTTCCAATTCATCCCTTTCTTGGCTGCCAAAAGCATTTTTCTAACAGTCCCCACACTGTCTCTCCCCTGCTGAACACAATTCTTAGGTCCCCTCACATCTTCAGGAGAAGATCCATTCAAAATGCTCCCCAGCGTAGCCCCATCCCACCTACCTTCAAGTTTCATCTGTGCATAATGCCTGCATGCACCCTGCTCTCCAGTTACCCCAAAAGGGCAAAATCTGTGACTTTGAACCTGGTGTTCTCATTGCTCACCATCTCTGTTAAAATCCTACTAACTCTATTTTAGATACAGCTCAAACAATCCCTCTTCTGTGAAGCCTTCTCCATCCCCAAACTGGAATAATTCCCTCTTTGGTACTCTACCACACACACACACACACACACACACACACACACACACACACACACGCCTTTATATAATTTCTGGTGTTCCAGTTATAAATGCACCTATTTGCAGATTTTAGACCCAGAACACAATCTGACTGAAGGCAGGGCTGTAACGCCTACATCTAGCATGATACTGGCATAAGTGATTGCCTGACTACCTGTGTGGGGGTTAAAGAGGAAAAGCCTTGTCCAACACAGAAGGAAGAAATACAAACATCATCCAACCTGCCATAAACACATGTGCCTAGAAGGGATGACATAGACAGAAACCAAACAGCAGAACCAGCAGGCCAGGGCCACAGCCTAGTGGTGTCTGATGTTAACAACAGTTTCTTTGCTGAAAGGCCATTTCCTCCCACAGCGCCTGCCCACTTTCTAGGGGGCCCTGAGGAAAACTAATGAGATGAGGCTGTGGGAGGGACGTGCCTTTCCTCCTCAGCTTTGCAGAGTCGCCTGCCTGAGCACAGCTGGGGTGGTAAATCAATGGAGGGCCTCAGTTACTAGGAGCTTCTCCAAGAGGAGCATTTCTTACTCCTAAGAAATTTCAACTTCAATAGGTCTGAGGTCAAGTCCTGAGTTTATCTTGAAGGAAAAAACAAATTCCCACACGACTTGAACACACCACTCTTCAAACTAAAAACCCTGGGGTAAACCAACGTACTGTCTTGCAGATAAATACCCACTTTTATGAATCATGAATTCCTGAAACAGAAAGAGACCTAACCATTCATTTGGTGTGTTGATCAATGAAGGATCTCACGGAGACAGTGAGAACAGAAAAGACTCAAACCATCAAGAACCGTCAAGGACGTATATTGTGGACACAGGAGCAAGCACAGGGATCGTTGGGGCATTATTTGTATCAAAAGCTTGGAAACAACCTCAATATCTTTCAGCAGAAGAATGGAGGGATTTTCAAATATGCATACAATAAAATACCGAGCTGTAGTGAAAATGGCTGAACGGGAGCAATACGCAGCAACACAGGTAAACCTCAAAAATACACTTGAGTGAAAAAAAAAGCAACTTGTAAAAGGATATATACAACTTGACAACATCTATATAAAGCTTTACAATATGGAAAACAAGGTGAGACATTGATAACAGTCTAAAGCCTGCAGGAGCCCCTAGTTTTGAATCCCTGTGGGCTTCTTAGGTCACTGCAGTGTCATGGAAAGAACCCTGGGAGATGGCTCAGAGGACATGTGGTTACTAGCTGTGCCATTCAGCCAAGACGTCAGTGTTTTCTTTGTCAAGTGAGAGGATTGGGTCCCTCAGGTAAGTCCCTTTCAGCTTTGAAATCGTTGGCACCACAAGCCATATCTAAGACTATCAACTCTGGTTCTCACCACAACAGAAACTTCGAGGATCAGGGTGCCTTTTGTCTTGAATTCCAGCTGGGGAGTCTCACCGGTGTCAGAGTAAGTAAACAAGTTATTTATTTCGAGTATTCTACAGAAGTGCTCTCCCACATGTCTGAGTCACAGTGAAAACAGGAAGCCCACACCTATTTCTTCTGAGGACCATCCCATGTGCCCACCACCTTCCACCAGCTGTAAAAACGTCTTCATGAAATCCCCACAGAGCCAAGGCCAAAGGGCTGCCCCGTGTGGGCGGGGCGGGATGCGGAGGCAGGAAACACACAGGCTGCTCACCCGCAGGAAGATCAACAGCAGAGTGGGGACAGGTCAAGGAAGGAACCATTGAAGAGATCTGCCCTAAGAGGCGGCACTGCCTAAGTAGTCTCCGGGCTCCCAGGCATTCTTACATCATTTATCCAGCGACGGCACCACAGTAAGACTGAGCACAGGACAGAGAGTTTCAAATTATAAAACAAAATCCAGTAGCATGCTTTTAAGATAGAAGATGTAAGCATGTAGTACAAGATTCAAAAGCTAAGTCCCCTGGTCCTGTCCCCAGCCAACCTGTCCTCCTCCCAAGTGACAACTACTGTTCTCAATTCCTAGTGTATCCTTTTGAGACAGTTAATGCACATACAAACATATAAACACACACACACACGATTTTTAAAAAACACCCTATAAATGGTCTGTGCCTTGGTTTTTTGTAATAATATTTGCCCATTTTCTTTTGAAAAATTTCAAACTTAGAGAAAATTTGAATAAGCACCCCATCCGCATACATAAATATGTTGATTGGTAAGATTAATAATATTTCCCCACATTTGTCTCTCTTAATGTTTCCCCCCCCGAACTACTGAAAAGTACACTGAAGATACCAAGGACATTTATCCTCTGAATCTATTAGCATGTATCTCCTAAGAACAAGGACATTCTCCTATCGATCTGCAATAACATTATCACACCTATGCAAACTTACGTCAATCCAATAATATCACCTAATATGGATGCCATATTGAAATCTCCCCATCTGCCTCAAAAACTTTGCTTTTTAAACTTAGCACTGTATTTTATAGATTTTTCTGTATCATTCAAATAGAAACACCTCAATGTTTTTGACAATGAAATGATAACAGCTAACATTTATCAAGTGTTTACTATGTGTCAGGCACTTTTCTAAGATTTTTCTTCTGCTATCCCTGGGTTAATTTTCTTGTTCTTTTTTGTAATTTTGTAAGTTTAAGGCATCAATTATTTTATTTTATTCATTTTTATTATTCATGTAAGAACTTAAGTTGGTGAATTTTCCTAAGTATTGCATTAGCTGTATCAAAAATATATTTATGTGTAGAATTTTCATATTACTTTCTAGCATGTTTCCCCCAAAATAAGACCTATCTGGACAATCAGCTGTAATGCATCTTTTGGAACAAAAATTACTATGAGACCTGGTATCATATTATATTATACCCGGTATTATATTATATTATATTATATTATATTATATTATATTATATTATATTATGCCCAGTCTTATAGTAAAATAAGACCGGGTCTTATATTAATTTTTGCTCCAAAAGATGCATTAGAGCTGATTGTTCAGCTAGGTCTTATTTACGGGGAAACACAGTAGATAGTCTACAATTTTGATTTCTTCATTGACCCAAGAAGAGTTTTTAAATTTCCCAGTGGTATTTTATTTCCAAGTTTAAATTTTTTAAATTTGTATTTTTCAGTGTATTACATAGTGATCAGATATGTTTTTTGTGTTATTTCTACTTTTTTGGCATGTACTGTGGTTTTCTCAGTGTCCTACCATTTGGTCAATTTCTGTGGCAACCAAAAAGAAGGTTTATCCATTAATCTACCTTATTAAGGAAACAGCAGTTTTAAGTCTCTACTTCCTTTCTCCAAACCAAATTCAGCATGTTAGAATTCAAATATTTTTATGTTTTTGGCATGGAGATTTGAGACATTTCATCCTTGCCACTGTCATGCAATTGTGTTTATCCTAGTCTTATACGGCATGTCATTGCTATTGAATTAAAGAACCTTAGCAATGGAAGGGAAGTGAGAGGGCACATAAGCCAACCTCCACTCAGTATATGAATTTCCTTTACAGCATCCCCAAAAGATGTTCAAACGGATCTAATGTGAGTGACTGTTGTGCCAGGGAACTCAGCACATTGCTCAAGTGGTGGCTTTTGTGGCCTCTGTCAGGAGATCAAGGATTAAGATCATCATAAAGCATTTACTGGCTGCCTGCTATACGGACTGCATTACCCAGTGCACTTCGGGGAGCACATAAGAGAAGCATGAAATCACACTTACGCTCTGGAGCTGTGGTTCCCAAACTGTGTGCCTCAGGGCACTGCAGTGAATTTGCACCATTGGATAGTTTAAGTTTTTGAGGGAAACGACATGATACACCACCTGTCAGGCACTGCACAAACTACTAGATCAAGGTAGTTCACGGCTTCTACTTTAGTTTATGCTACATTCCTTTTGATGATCTCATAGCTTTGCAAAACTGGGTTTTTGGCAGTCATTTTATAAAAGCAAGTATTATATGAAAATCAACATAGAACAGGAAATGAGTATGGCAGGTTCCCATCTGATTCCAAGGTTTGGGAAGCTGTACAGTGCCCAACAGGAGCAGACATCCTATTAGTAAATAACTGTGCTGATTTCAGAATAAAAATATTTTCTTTCAATTAATGTACAGTATTTTTTCGAATAGCTATTCAATTGTTAGGACATAACTACTTATTAAGTTGCTTGGTTCTAACTACTTAACAAATGGAACTGCTATGTATTTCTTTTGGCCTAGGGGACTCTGTGAAATAATTCCTGAGACTCCAAGAGCACTGTGAACGGAGAAAGTTGGAGAACTTTTCCAGGAGCTCACAGCTGAGTTTTAGAGACCAGAAGTCATGACAGTGATGCAATCAGGATGTGAATGGTTAGGCTTATACACGCTCATGGGATCAGCAGACATTTCCGAAGTTCGCAGTAGAGGGAACCCAGGCGAGAGGGCTGGCCTGGCCACTGCTGGGTAGGAAGGGCTGAACCACAGGCAGGAGAAAAGGCCTTTAGAAGAGCAAAGAGACCTGGGGATGAATATGGCTTGTTCTGGAGACGGTGAGGGCATTGGTCTAGCCGGGGCTCCTTGGAAGAGCCGCTGAGGAGTTTGAAGCTTTGACCTGGGGGCAGTGGGGGAGGTATTTGGTCACAGGAGTGATACAGTAAAAACCAGTTTTAGGACGATTAATCCTAGTGGGGGTAGTGGATGGACTGGAGAGGTGAGAAGAAGGTAGGACATTCTATCACCTGAAAAAGCAGTGCACCCACATAGCACAAGCCTGATATAACAAAGTAGGTGTCAGGCCCCTCCTTCTGCAGCTCCATTGCACGGGTCCACACTGCAGAATTCCCCAAACTATCTAGTCCCTGATAATAGGAATCGTAGCCCTTCACTGTGTGCTTGGAAAGTTGCTGTGTTTGGATTTCCTCTGGGGCACGCTGGAATCAAGTTTTTTAGAAATTCTACTTGGAGACCACAGCCTTGTTTCTAGGAAAGTATCTGAAAGAGGGGTTAAGCACGGAATAAGGGAGAAATGCACTGGATTGAGAGCCAGGAGACTTGGAGTTGAATCTCAGTTTGACCATAAACTCACCAAAGAGGGTCCTAGGCCTCGGCTTCCTCACTCTGAAAAGGAGGGCTCAATGCGAGACGAGGAGAAACACTAAATGCCACAGAAGGCTCACGTCTACCTGATGAGTTAGGTCCAATCCTTTTGTGCACTGAGAAGTAGAGCCAAAACTGTGGTTTTAATATTTCATTCCAACATGCATGAAGCATTTATATCAACAAAGGGCTCTATATTATTAAAATATCATAATCTAGTCTCCTGTAAACTATTATTACCATAATAGCAGTGAATGTATACAATAGACCCGAATATTGGCAGAGGCTTCTGGGGAACAAAAATCAGCCTCGTGTACAAAGTTGCCCCATGATGTTGCCTCACAGACAACATTTAAAATCAAGATTAAGCCACTGATCTGCTTTGTGTCTCGAGGGAACAAACAAGCTCTGTACAATGTGAATTAAGATAGAGAAGGAGCAGCCAAGTTCGATGGAGTGGAGACTATGGAAAACCGGGGAAATCGGGGGGCAGAATAACAGACTTAGAACTTGAAATAATTATGAACACAAGAAGTACCCCCCCCATGAAAGGCTGCATCAGAAAGGATATGAAAGTCCTACAGATTTTTGTTTGTTTCAATTTAAGCAATAACAACTTTATGTTTCTTTACTAGCTCCGGAAGGAATGATAATGCATCCTACAGAATTAGCCCATAAAGCACTCCTGACTCTTCTTAAACTGGGTATAAGATCAAACAAGTCAGTATTTGGGGCCTTGTATGGTGATGGGATTATTAAACGTCAGGACTTAGTGATGAGGCACAGAAGAGGTCTCTGGCTTTTTATTTATTTATTTTTTAAATTTTTTTAAAGATTTGTTTTTTTATTGGGGAAGGGGAACAGGACTTTATTGGGGAACAGTGTGTACTTCCAGGCCTTTTTTACAAGTCAAGTTGTTGTCCTTTCAATCTTAGTTGTGGAGGGTGCAGCTCAGCTCCAGGTCCAGTTGCCGTTTCTAGTTGCAGGGGGCACAGCCCACCATCCCTTGCAGGAGTCGAACCGGCAACCTTGTGGTTGAGAGCTCACTGGCCCATGTGGGAATCGAACCGGCAGCCTTCGGAGTTAGAAGCATGGAGCTCTAACTGCCTGAGCCACCGGGCCGGCCCCCTCTGGCTTTTTAAATGACCCCCAGAGAGTGCAGTCTCTTTGACAGCCCTGAAATGTCTTTCCAGAGGCACTGGTCTAGTGGGGCATGAAGCCCCAGCCTCAGCAGCTCCCAAGGAAGACCAGAATAAACATGGTCGTTGCCAGCCTCTAAACGCAGGTCTGTGTCACAGCTTTTGTTAAGGTTGGGAGGTTGTGGGTGTTTTACAGCAGGGGAAGAGAGGGGGTGGCAAGGGAGGGGGAAGAAAAAAAACATTCTCTCATCCCTGGGAAACTTGCAAAATGACTTCCCTCCATGAGTTTGTGCAAATGCAATCTCCACCTCCCACCCCTGCTTACAGGTCAGGAACCCATTCATGGATTAGGAAGTGACCCACAAGCATCAGTGTGAAGAGAGGGGCGCGGCGGTAGAAACACTTGGAGCGAATGCAGTATCCTGTTTAACTTGGCTTTGCCAATGCCAGACCCGTTCTCTATGAGTGTTTCTTTAGTTAAAGAGTGATAACGTCCTCCTTCCAATGGCCCTGCCTCTCATGAAATGGGCTGCTCGCCATACTTACAAAACCACTCGCACCACATCACGTAACCTCTCCCGCATTCATCTCCTGATCTGTGAGACAGGGAGTAAACTCTAACATCATAAAGCCGTTGTGAGGAAAATTTCTGGAAATAAAAGTGTGATGCACTTGCAAAAGGTAATACAATACAGTGTAAGTTCTTAGGCTGCAAATGAACCAAGTTAACACCACCATATACAGTTTGCATCTACTGGCCATTCAGTTACGAGAAAATAAAGGGTGAATGTGGAAAGTCAAATCAAACTAGGTAAAGTGTGCTGGTGGCCAGAACTAAGGAAGAGCCTTCTAGAGCCACACTTGTGAACAGCGGCAAAACAGAAACTTCGTATCTATGGCTGTTAGAACGATGGCGAGCAGGGACGATGGCTGGAAGCTTCAGAGAGTTGGGAGACGGAGCATTAGTACAAACACAAAATCTTAGGTATGACTGCAGTCACAAGGCCACCTATTCTACTCTGGATCCACAGCTAAACGGGCAGGAAAAGGTCTTTATCAAATTGAACTAGAGACCCTTCTCTATTACTTCTCCCTGGTCCCAGCTTGACCTTCACATGCCTCTCACAGAGGCCAGCCTTCCAGGTATTTCGAGATGGGACACAGGCATCCCTTTGGTTTTCCTTTCTTTTACCTAACTACTCATTCTTTATTTGAGAATGGGCCTCGTGACACGGTTTCTGATCCCGGTTCTAAATGTCCTTCAGCATCTTTAAGTACGGTCATGCGAAGTCGATCCTCCAGGCATGGGTCTGGCCATTCAGTTTCTAGAAAAGCCCCGTCATGGTGCAGAAGCTGTATTACACCCCTTCACACCCACTGCTTCATTTGTATTGTATTGTGAGCATCGAGAGACCTCTTTTCACAGGAGCTATTTATTCTATCTCTCTCATCCTACACTCATGGAACCTAGATCTTTACACTTGTGCCTGTTGTGTTTCAACCTGTTTTTTAGGTTCAGCCTTAAATGTCTGTTATGATCTCTTTAGATCCTGATTTTAGTTCTCTTCCTGGCTTAGCATCATCTAAGAATTTGCTAGATGTACTGGTTTTGTCCTAGTCTAAATCATGGACACAAATGATGAAAAAGCTAGTTTTGAGGACGCAAGCTTTTTGGCATATCACCTTTCCCTTCAGGCTCCAAACTGTGCTTTGTGCAATATTGTGCATATAAAAATGCTTATATGTAATTGTTAAATTATACCAAATTCTACCCACTATCAAAGACTATTATAATGATATTTTCATGGTAATGATGAAATCTGTCTCAATTCTTTCTTGCTGGGTTCATCTTCTCTCTCTAAGCCTATCTTTCTCTTTAGCCATCAGAACTCTGGGACATGACATAGCCTGCAAAGTCCAAGGAATAAACATTATGTCAATAACATGTTCCTTAAATCCTTTTGTAGAGTCTATCCCGATTGGCTGCAAAGTCAGTTTGTAGAAAACCCATTGCATTAAAACAGATAACATCTGTGAATCCTCTGATTTCCTGTCTGGCTCCAATGTCAATATAATAATAGCTTCTTGTAGGTATTTTTACTGTAGGATAAACAGACTGAGCTACACATTTAAATACAAGGATTTGACTATGGCAGTACACGCAAAAATGGGGGCCTTCTGTACACCTCCTGGGAAATAATCTTTCCATTCCTCATGAGGAACAACTCAAGATGGTCAACATTAACATGTTGAAAGGGGAACGCAACGGCCATACTTCTCTTTAAATGCAACCCCCATTCCCAACATGACTCACATCATAATCAGGGCAAAGAAAAATCCTACTTTTGACAGAACATGGAAAGTAAGAATCTGTGCACACTGGGAGCTCAGTGGATAGCTGATGATTCTAAGAACCACACCCTGTTCAGCTTAGAAAACACTATAACGTGAGGTTTGGGCACCAGGAAAATAGGACTGAGGTCCTGGGGTGTCTTTCTCTTCTCTGCCAGATTCTGGGATTGGGCATGATTGCCCAGAAAGGATGGAGATGTCACCCCCCCTCCCCATGACCTGATTGGGGGTGGGGTGGGGGGACAGAGAGTGTATTAGATCATGTATAGGAGGGGAGAGCAGCAAAAGCATTTCTAAAACTACCACTACTTTGTTTCTTTTTGGTTACAATAGGTAATAATTAACTTTGAATTCTTAAATGATAGTAAACAGAAGAGGGGAATTTAGGGGTGAGTATAGGTGGAAAAAAGTTGAGAACCAAAACTGATCTAGGGTGACAGACATCAGCATAGTAATTATTAGGTTGATGCAAAAATAATTACGGCTTTTGAAATTTTTAACCTTTTAAACTGCAATTACTTTTGCACCAACCTAATATCTATCTTGGGAGTTACTGAGTGGAAGGGGGTGTTGAGTGAGGCTCTGGAGTATTGAACATGTTCTCAATCTCCGTCTGGATGGTAGTTACACAGGTGTATAGATAATAAATCACTGTGATGTACACTTCAGATTCGCATACTTAATTGCATAAAAGTATATAATCCTCAGTTAAAGGGTTAAAAAACAATAAAAGGATTGAGAACCACTGGCTTCCTGGCCTGGGACTAGCTGTCCCCGGGAACTCATGGCATTGGCGTGGAAGGAGTGCTCAGCAATTTATCACTCAGATGTTTACAAGATACAAAAGGATGTTAGGAACTTGGGAAGGCTGATAAATTATACCATCAATCAAAGTAGACTCATCTTTCAACAAACTGAATTCTAGCTCTTCATGAGGCCCGATGCGGGGCCAGACTGTCCCCTGGAGCCAGGAGGAGCAGCACACATCCACACAGAGTGAAGGGTGGCAGTTGCCGGACAGCTTTTCTGACCTCAGGAAAGAAGGCCCACGAGGGCCAAGCTACCCACTGAAAAGACACAGGTCTGTGGTAACAAGTACCTTCCTTTGCTGCTGGCTTTAGACTAAGGAACGAGAGATCAAAGGCAGCAAGGGAAAGAGATTCTAACCCAAGGGCAAGGCGGTGGGTCTGAGGTGCGAGGCAGTGAGGGCTTGGAGTCTTGGAAGAGCAAGAGGCCAAACACCATGAGACACTGAGCAGTGCTGTGTTTCCACAGCTGCTGCTGGCGGTGGGCCAGGCGAGGGCCATTTCCCCCTCATACAACATCAATATATTTCTATTATGAACTCGCAGTTCAAAGGCAGGCAGAGAGGTACAAGAGAGTCTAGAGAGTGACAGGAGAGGGGCCTTGGTATCAGGAGAGGGAGAAAGGATTTTCAGGAGGCGGCTCCCAGATTCCCACACATGTGGGACAAAAGGCTCTCCAGAGCCCCCGTCTCAGACATCCATTGGCCTCAAGGATAACAGTGGCCTCAAGAGAAGGCAGATGGCATAGAGTTACCACCTACCGTGTCCCTACACAGTGCTAAGTGTTTCCACAAATGTTTGCACATTTGGTCCTGACAGCCCTGCAAAGCAGGCATCTGTCTTCACTCCCATTTTACAGATAAAGACACTGCAGGCCAGAGATGAGATGACTGGCAGCCTAGGCACCCCACTGGCCAAAGGCAGAGGCAGAAGCCGGAGCCTGAAGGCCAGGACCTACTCCACTTTACCAAGCCTCAAGACAGGCTGTGAATCTCTGTTCTCCCAGGTCAACAAGGCTCTCGTCCTTCAGGGCCACTGGGTATGGACTGTACGTCTAAGGCCTAACTCAGAAGTGCACCATGCAATTCATTAGTTGAGATTGTGTTCACTTCTGTTGCAGAGGATAAATCATTCATTAACTTAAACAAAACCTTATGTAGTATTCTGATAACAGGAGAAAACAGTGAAATAAGGACCTCAGTATTTGCTATGTGAAATAGAGGAAACACAGAAGTCTAGGTTTTTGCGGTGAGTCACCATACACTTACCTTTGCTACGAGACATAAGGAGAACTTATAACAAATAAATAGTTAACCTTGACCAAAAAAAAAAAAAAAAAAAGTGCAAGAAACCTAATTTGTTTTTTTTCAATGTGGTAAAACATACATAACAAAATCTACCATTTTAACCACTGTAAACATTTTTGGCCCAGTGGCAGTAAGTACATTCACACTGTTGTGCAACCATCACCACCCTCCACGTCCAGAACTTTTTCATTTTCCCAAACGGAAACTCTGGAACTCTGTCCCTATTAAGTACTAACTCCCCTATCTGTTCTCAAGAGCAGTGGCCGACACAGTGCTTTGCATGGGGCACAGTGCTTCTTGAAGAAACGTGAGATTTATAGTCATGAAAAGACCAACTAGTATATTATATAAATAAAAGAGATTAAAGGGAGTCTATTTTTCCATAACTAAAGACTAATAGCATCTGTAGCCAAGAAGAATTAAGAGTAATTTATGACTTGTTTACCCTTCTGGCATCAGCTCTAATCATCTGTTGTGACCAAGGCCTTTCGCTCTCTTTAGATGCATTAGCAGGTGGTGGTGAGTCTAATGCTGGGAGTGGGAAGGAGATGCCTGGCCAGCCAGCCCTGGAGGCTAGTTGTGGAGCTGTCACGCAGCGGACAGGGACGCGGTGCTCCCCTAGGAAGCCTCCTGGACAGATCTGTGTGACTTGGCAGTGACCCTGTGGTGGAAAATCACTAAGGAGGTTGAGTTTCAAGTCCTGGTGAGGAAAGCTTCCAGAAGTCTTCTGTGTACGGAGCAGCCTAGAGGGGAGGCCAAGGCCTCCTCAGGACCCTTTGGGTGAAGTGGGGGAAGCAGAGAAGCCTGGCCACAAGGCTTTTTACTGATTCCAGAGCACTGCGGAAGCAGGGAAAGCCTGAATAAACAGCCCCTTCACTTCAGAATTTCCTTTCTACTCTGGTAAAGGCACATAGCCCGAAGTGGAGTGGGTTAGAGGTAGGCTATTTGTTAGAGGGCAGTTCACTGGGTTTCCAATAACGGCCTGAGGGCCCAGAAACCATCGCAGCAATGGCCCCTGGGCCACAGCTGGCCTCCCTTGACTTTCTTTAGCTCAAGGAAAAAATTTTGCTAAAGAAAAAGTTGTCCACTGGGACAACATCGCTGTCTGAGGTTTTTGACTCATCTGACAACTGGTCAATAGCTTTTCCTTCCTTCCTGGAGAACATGCCTTACTTGGTGCTTCACACTCAAAACCCAAGGCTGGGAAGGTGATGCTGAGCTGGCGGCCTTGGACTAGCTGAGAGATGCTCTGTTCCAAGAGAGGGGACCGATAAATATCTGGGCTTTGGAAGTAACTTTATGATGTTTGGATTTTGCACTGGCACCAGGCTCTGGGTTTTAAGTACTCTGCTGTCATATGTTGTGCACCCTTTCCAAGAAAAACTCTATAAAATGAAAATACTTTATTGCCACGGCCTTTGACTTCTGGAGAGTCACACAAATACCGTAATCTCTTGCAACATTTAATTTAATTTAAACTCGGTTCACCTGAAGAAAAAATGAGTTCTGAATCTGCCTATTTCAGTTCTTGAAAAACACCAGTCTTCTCTATGGTGTCACTGTTTTGTTTGCTCTGTGCCAAACTGTTATTTCACATATGTGAGAAGAAAATTGGCATCGAGTCCATATGAACTAAACTACTGGCAAAGACGATGCAGGAGCCTGCCATTGAGAAGATTAGATTCCTGAGAAACTCTTCCAGCAGTGTCCAACATCCACACGCCAAAAAAGTGTGTGTGTGTAAATGCACACACACATATTTGATTAGAAGAAGCTGGCTCCCTGAGTTCAGGTGGTATTTAATGAGTTGCTTAAGTTACCCTGAGCTGAAATATCTCAGCTGTACAAATAAATACACAACACAAAAATAAACGTGCACTGGTTAATAAGAGAAATAGGAAATTGAGAATTGCTTTATTTTTATTCAAGGGTGAGCTTGCACATTTCCACTGTCTTCTTTATCTGCTTAATAAATAGGATGATCATACTTTCCCCATAAGAAAGAAAGGCTGAATAGATCACGTTCAATGTGTGTGTGGGAGGGGGGTTGGAGGGGAGTTTTAAAATTGTCAATTTTTCAGTTAATGCTTTCCTTTACTTAAATTTTAAGGTTTTTTTTGCTATTTAAGTCTACTGTTTTGCAGACTGTTTTGGCTTTGCACTCACAGATTCAAACATGGAACTAAACCAAGAGAGAAACGGAGAATTATATTAGCCAGAACTGTCGTAAGTGGTTTAATCCTCGTCGTAGCTGAACACCGTGCCGCTCCCTGAACCCTGGACCCTGAGTGGTGCTGCAGCCAGGCAGCTGTGCCCCCAGCGCAGGCATCTGTAATCTGTGCCTGTTCCATCTCTTCAAGACCCTCAGATCACACTAGGAAGGGGTCTTCTGAACTCAAGAAAGACTACAGGTGAGGTTTGGCAATCATTTGAAATTCACTTTTTATATCTCGGTCTTATAAAGGTACAATATTTCTAAAAGAACGAGATCCACTTTGGGAAAACATGTACAGAACATTTTAAAAGTTTGGATAGTTCAGATTTTCATATTCTATTTCTAAAATAATCATTGCATTTTTCTCAGTCATTGGGGGCCAGTCAATGTGTCTGACAGGATGGTCAATCACAGGATTTCATTTTCCTTACCCGCGTCCATGGATGACATGTGATCCAGGCTTAACCAATCATACAGCATCATTTTCTTGGCAACAGTAATTACTCCAGGTAGAGCCAATGACTCAAGTAGAGCCAATCAGAGTCCTTCCCTTAGACTGATGTATGAAAGATGGAAGACACATGTTTCTTTCCACTGGAGTTGCTCATCTGGGAAGATGAGAATCTGGGGCTACTAAGGGACATGTTTCCTGCCACAGAGAGAAGACTGGAAGCCTGTCCTCAGAATGAAGTCAAGCACAGTAGGCTCAGCTGAGACAAAAAGTGAGTCTCGGAGGGACCAAATCCTGCTCCTAACCGAGCCCTGGCTTCTGCAGTTCTTCCCTTAATCCTGTAAGCAGGTCCAATAACATTCCAGCTACATAACCAAGAAATTTCCTCTTTGCTAAGGTTGGTAAGAATTAGGTCTTTGTCATTGACAACTGAAAGAGCTGTGAATAAGAACGCAGGGGCCCTCTTCACTTGGGGATCACATTGTTACTTCTTTAGTGATTAATGGCTTTCCAGGTACATGTTAATGAATGTCACGTATCTTTTACAGCACTAGTGGCATCCCATATCAATTTATATATTAAGAAAGAAATGCTGACATTTATAAATCAAAGTGGTAAAAACACTCCTATGCAGGTATAAAGAAAAGCAGAATTATATAAATATAGTTCTACCCATTTCACATTTCTTAGCACATAGAGCAACTTAACATTCATTACTGGACGTATCTACTGATTCAGGAGTCTGTAGCACAAAAATTCTTAACCACATCTTGTTCATCTACCTTATGAAAGAAAAGAGGCCAAGAACCAGATTGGGGAAGAATAAAGGAAAAGTTTTCATTCATAGAAGTGCCGATTCTTCCTGTCCATATGTTTAGGTTCTGCTTCTTCCCCTAACCCAGAGCTGAACAGCTCAGAGAGGCTGGCAGGTATAAACACGCTCCCTTTTAATTACACCACCAAATTGCTGCAATAACTGATTGCCAGTTAAATAATTATAATCAAGTGCCCATTGTGCATAAGAATCATTTAATGACTGCCATCCGAAAACACTATAATAAAGAGAGCTTTAATAAAGAAAACTGGAAAGGGGCCAAAGTTTTATGGCGGTTTGCTTAAAGGGAAAGAAAGCCATAATCTGTATTTAAGATTAAAAGAAGCCTTTAATCCAGATGCTCAACATTAAACAAGGGAGTGGAGTCATGTTTTGATCAAAAGTTACTGCCTGCATAAAAGAAAGTAATGTAAATGTTCTTTTAGAAAAAAAAAAGCTCCAGTAAATTATATTAAGTAAGTGTTTGTAACCATTTGCTTTGGAAAAAAATGAAAGAAGAAAAACATCTGATTTTCATTTTGGACAGGAATATTCAGCTAAAATAATAAAAAGAAATAGGATTTCATGTGACTTGTACAATATCATTGAAAGTGAGTGAGTTGCCATTCAATCTACCTGGTACCCTTAATATTTCTCCTGTACTGACTTTATTTTTATTTGCCCTCACTTTACTAGATCAGGCTTATATCTTTGGGAAGTGTAATTATATTCTCACACAGTCTTAATTGAAATGGTTTTGATGATCTCAGCTCTAGCAAACAGTAGTTCTCATCTGAGGGGGGAAAAAAACACCAAAACAACAATCTTACCACATAAAACTCAGATCAACTGGCAGCTACCGCCACTGCTGGTATATGGAGTATTTGGCTAACAAATCAAGACTGCAATTCCTAGAATTACAGCCATTTTCTATGAACAGATATGTAGCCTGGCCAGTGACAAACACCAGTGTCTCCCAGCTTTGCTAGAATAAATTCTGGTAGAAAACTAAAAGCAACATAGTCAGTCGTCTCCAGGAAAAATAAGAAGGAAAAGCAAAAACGAAATCCAAAATGGTTCCTATAGATCTAAGCAGGGTTGGGTCCCAACAGCTTTGCCAATACCTCACGGGATAAAGGAGCAGGAGCTGACCCTGGCTAGTGCTGAGGGAAATGTGCAGTGCGGTTTCCGTGCACACAGCATCACCCAGTCCTTGGGAAGGCGTGATGGTGTCTCGAGGCAGTGAAAAGACCCTGACTGTCTGAGGGAAACAGAATCACACCTGGGAATCATTTTGTCCCAAGGTGAGAACATTCAGGACAGAACAAACTGCCCTGATACTCTTGAGATGCTCCAGAATGTCCAGGTCCTGGGGGCGGGGTGTGTGTGTGTGTGTGTGTGTGTGTGTGTGTGTGTGTGTATGTGCTTACACGTGTATGCGTGCTTATGTGTGTGTATGTGGTGCATGTGTGTGTGCATGCTTATGTGTGTGTATGTGTGCTTACGTGTGTGTGTGCTTGTGTGTGTATGTGTGTGTATATGTGTGCTTACGTGTCTGTATGTGTGCTTATGTGTGTATGCTGCTCACCTGTGTGTATGTGTGGTATACACAGTGTATGTGTGCTTACGTGTGTGTATGTGTGTATATGCATGCTTACATGTGTGTGTGTGTGTGTGTGTGTGTGTGTCACAGACAGAGACAGACAGGTAGAGATCAACTGGGGGAAAAAAACGCCACCTGCTTACCTGGGGCACAGGACACAGACAGGCCAGGACAAATTTTCTAAGACCATTTTAGCTTAAAATTACCCTGGGGGAAGGTATAGAACTCAATCATGTCATCAGGTCTTTTTCTGACATTCTAAGTTAAGGGTATCAACAAATTCTCCTTTAGGAAGTTCCTGCTTTTCAGTTTGCGTTAGAAGTCTAAGTAATCAGCTCCTGGTCTGTGAGTTGCCAGGGTAACGCATCAGTGTCCGTTTCAGGAAAGCCTCTCCATAGTATTCACCTCCGTGGTTTGCACACAGTGCAGGCCGCCCTTTGATGTGTGCTCCTGACACAGGCTCCTCACTAGTGAGCAGGACCAGCTCTTCTCCTCATCGCAAAGTCATTGCCAAACTCCGTGGCCTTCCCTGTGCTCCCTGACAAGCATCCCAGTCCCTTCCCAGGAGTTGGGGGCCTGCAGTCATGCCGTTCCTATTCTCTCTCTTCACTACCCAGCAGTCAGTATTCACGCTCTCTCCACCTCAGCTTCCTCCTCTACAAAAGCTGATGTCAACAGTAAACCCAGCTTCTAAGGTTTCTGTGTGTTTATGAGGAATGACGAGAAGAGACTTGACGAGAAATGCCTATAAAGCCACGTGCCTGGCACTGGTAAGTGTTCAGTAAGTGGAAGGTATTATTGACACACATCACTGCCTTTAGGAGAAAATCTAAATTCAAATTCATTGGCCAGGTATATGACACTGTCAGTAATTATAACAACATAACTTACACTTGCTCAGCCACTCTCCCAAACATTCTTGTTTCTACCTTTTTATACCCCATCTATTCCCCACATAGCCACCAAGACTTAAAAAAAAAAGAAAATGTGAATCACTTCCTGTCCTTCTCCTGCTGAGAACACAACACAAGCTGTTCTCATGGCGTAGGAGAGGCCACATCATTGCTGCCCGCCTGGGTCTCCAACCTCATTTCCTACCACTGTCCCCCTAACTCACTGTGCTTTCGCCAAGGCGGGTTACATTCCCCTCCGGTTCTTAACCTAAACAAAGCTTGCCCCCGACTTAGGTCTTTGCACAGGATGTTCTCTCTGCCTCAGGTTGCTTCCCCAGATCCTCATATCTGGCTCCCTTCTCTGTATTCAGGTCTGGGCTCAGAAGCCGCCTTCTCAAAGGGACCTTCACTGACCTGCCCGTCTAAATTGTCTAAGTCCTGACGGCTATTTTCTCCTGCTCCATGCCCCACACCCATGCGTTCTATCCCAACACCCTGTTCTGTTTCACTTCACTGCGCTCATCACTACCTGAAAGCGTGTTATTTGTGGAACTAGAATATAATAAGCTCCATGAAAACAGAGACCTGCCTTGCCTTGACCAGCCCTGTATCTCCAGTGCCTGGAAGGGATCTAGCACGACAGCAGACACTGAATGAATACGCCCCATCCCTCACAGAACCCCGCGTACTGGCTGCCACTTAACCAGGCGCTCAGCAAGCCCCCGCTGCACTGAACTGCACTGAATGCAACTAAGTGGCAGGTACCCAGGCACAGATAAGACTCTTCCCTTCGCCACCACCTTGTCAGGTCAGATGCACACTGAAGAGCTCATAGCTGTGTCCTGTGCTCATCAGGGAGTAAAGGGGACCGAAAAGGCAGTGGGCATGAGGGTGAATGTACACAGAGAGAGTTAGGGCTCACCAGTGTTTCTGGGTTCAACAGAGGCGTGAGGAGATGTAAATGTCTAAATTCACAGCACACACAGTAAACCAAACAGTGAATTAGCATAGTGTGAAACTGGAGCCAGGATGACATTTAAAATAAACTCTTGATTTCATATTTACATATATTCCCAGTCAGGTTCAGACAGAAGTAGAGTGGGATTTGGATGCAGAATTCACTGTTTTATGAGCTTGACCCTATCTTAAATTCACTCTCCTTGTTTCAAATGTTTTAATCTTGTTCCTTCAACTTCAGCTCGGACATTGGATCTTATGCCTGTCCGGGATCGTATAGCTCCTGGCCTAATTCTTAGCTTTGAAGCTTAGCAGGCTCAGAACCAAATCCCAGGTCTTCTACCAATTCTAAGACATCTGG
This sequence comes from Rhinolophus sinicus, assembly GCF_036562045.2. NCBI lineage: Eukaryota > Metazoa > Chordata > Mammalia > Chiroptera > Rhinolophidae > Rhinolophus > Rhinolophus sinicus. The sequence continues at coordinate 42,004,444 of NC_133759.1, forward strand.
TGAATTTTTTCTCCTCTCCTAGCCTTAATTTCCACAACTTTTAAGTGGTGATAATGACACTCATCCCACAAAGAGATGGCACGAGAAAAAAAGAATGGAAAGGCAACCACAGTGGACATAAAGGGCCTTTTGATGTACTTAATAGAAAATGGGTACTCAATAAATTATAGTTTCCTTCCTAGATAGGTGGTAGGAACTCAAAAAGCACTCACTAGGTGGCGGCCAAATTGGGGTGGAAAGCATGCCAGGAAACCAGTATACAAAGAGTGGCAGGAAAAAATCAAACTATGAACTGGAAGAAATAAAACAAGGCCCAAAGTGCTATAATATTTTGTTATTACTCCCCATCTAAGAAGGATCTGCGAACATTGGTATTTTATGGCTGATCACAGTGACAAGAGACAGTCAGGGCTGAATATCAGAAAGTCACTGAATATCAGAAACAAGCAGTCACTGAATTTCAGAGATTATTGGTTAGCTACAAAAAGAAAGTGAAAGGCAAGTATATCCCTGAGAACAGTATTTGCTTTCAATCTACACAGGATCAGAGAACTCATGGCAGGATTCCAATGAAAAAAAACCAATGGGAATTTAAGTCTTCCTTGATCTCTCATGAAACGCAAGTCATCGGGAAAAACCGTCGTGTTCAAATCACTCTGTTTGGCATTCGAAGGCTCCAACACAAACACTGGAGCTGCTGGGCCAATCACAAAGGCTACAGTGAAAAGGAAGTCAGAGAAAGCAGTGAAATATTTTCAACAATCCTGGGGGCGGGGTGGTGACAGACAGTTACAGAAAAAGGACAAGGTAAGCCACCTGCTTGGGGTCTATCAGCAAGCCCTAGGAAATGAGGGAAATATTGGCAACAAACAAGAATGGAAAGGTAACCACAGAGGAATCTGTCGCTGTTTGCTCAGCCTGCATGTATCGTTATCCTTACAACCACCACACCAGTTTTCTAGTTTTTCTCCAATTTATCCCTGACTCTCAGGTATTGTAATTTAAGTGGGCTATTTATCTCATTACTACTGGAGGTGGGAATATATCCCAGATCTGACCAATGAGAGTTGCCTCCTACCCCACCATGATAACCAGGTCACTAGTGACCAGTAAAGGACATTATTAGTTAACGCCACTGGGAACAAGGCTCTCTATCTATGGGAGTAGCTCAGCCTGGGGATATAAACCTGGGGCTTCCGGTGCCACGTTGCTACCTAAGGGCAGAGACTACCTAAGAATGAAGCAATGAAGAGAAAAAGCCAGGCACGAGACGGTGACAAAAAGGTCACTACTGACATTTTTTGAACAGTTGGATCTAGTGATGTCTAAGGCTAGAACTATCCATGATTTTTTCAGTTACTTGAACAAATAAATCCCCATGTTTGTTTAAATCTCTTTGAGTTAGTGTCCAACTTCCAACCAAAAGAGTTTGACTGACACAGTACGTGACCTTGTAGAGTTTAATACTAAAGGAGTTCTCTAAAAAGGCATCCAGGAGGTACTTTTCCAAGTTCTCGCCAAAAAAGAGAAGAAGAGTTAGAATATGTCAGATACTAGGGACCACCTACATTCTCACACCAGCAAAACCACTTGACCAAAATTATACATATTTTGTTAAATATACATGAGACAACTGCACTACACTGTTACTGTAGACAGAAGGAGACCTATTTATTATGTCCCAGAACTTCCTTCACCTCCCCACCGAAAAAAGTCAAACGTCTATCCATCCGTTCAAAAACGTTCTTAGTAAATGCCAAATATATGCCAGGTATTAGGCTAGGCAGTGAGGATACAGTGGTGATTAAGACATAGTCCTTATTCTTAAGGAGCTAACAAATAATTATGACTCAGTGTGACAAGCATGAGAAGGGACCCAGGGGAGCCTCAGAAAGGATGAAGACAGGAAGGATGAGAAGGCATTGGCCAGGCAGAGAGAACAAGTGCAAAGGGATAAGAAGGAAGTGAGAGAAGCCCAGGGTGCCCCGGGGCTGACAAGCTTGAGAGGTAGGCTGGAGTGGCTGTAACAGCTGTGACTGCCAAGCTGGGGAGCTGATCTCATCCTGAAACAAAGCTGAGTCTTTGGAAGTCCCTGAGTGACACGCTCAAATCTGTGTTTCAGAAAGGGAAGCCTGGTGGCTATTGTGTATGTGTGTGTGTGGGGGGGGATGGACCGGAGGGGACAGCCACCCAAGGCAGGACTCACTGGGACCTGTGATCATCAACTGGAAATGGCTGGAGAGACTTGGATAGAGAAAAGCCAGACCAAAGTAGGAGGCTAGTGTCTACAATTCTAACTTAAAAAGCACTAAAAGCACCCCATGCAGATGACTTTAGAATTCCAGTCAAGGGGATTATATCTACATCCTAAAGGACAAAGACTGAATAAGAGTAATATGGGGAGAGGGTAATAAATGCTTGTGCTTCCTCAGCCTCTAGGTCTCAGTTCCTCCTTCCTAAATTCTCTCCCCAATCTAAATCCCATCTGTCCTCATGGCTTGATTTTTAGAGAAGGCCTCTGCTCCGTATCAGCTGGTGGCCCCTTTGGTCCCTCGTGCTCTTGCCATTTTTAGACCTGATCCCTGACTACACTTCTCTGAACCTTAACTTGTGCGACTGTAAAATGGGAATAACTGACATTTAGCTCAGGATAAGAATTAAATAAGACAAATTTCATAGAGCACTTTGCACAGAGCCTGGCACGTGAGGAACACTCAATACATACAGGCTGCCATAGTCCTGCTAAAGAGGAAGTGAGCTGCACCGCTAAGAAACAAAGACACACTCATGCCAAACAGCTGCTTTTCACTTGCCAGGATTTTCCAGATCTTACCGTTGATTAAATTTTGTTGTAAGAGCAAGCCAGAAGTTCTTTATTGGGTCGTTAAAGTGCAGGGACTAACACAAGTGCACTACTTCTGAAGGTCCATAAGGCTACAGTGAACGGTGCTGGACGGGGAGAGGAACGATAGTGTTCCCGGATGCAGAAATGCAGCTCTCATCCTGCACTGCCTTCGGTGACAAGGTCAAACGTATCATCACTCTGCCTCTAAGAGTTATGGGAATGGCTGAGGAATGTTCTGTGACTGAAGGAAGACACTCAGTGCACTAACAGGTAGGTTTGCTGGTGATGTGGTTTTATTTTATTCTCAAAGCCAAATCTGTAGAAGTATGCTGTTTATAGAACTTCCTACTACCCTCTTTAACCAAGCCCTCTGCTGACAAGTCAGCACCTGGTTACCAACGGGCCTGGCTTAATTGTTTGTGCCAATGAGCAAACTGAGTAAGAGATGAGAGAACCACAACGCAAAACCCAACAAGACTGGACAGCTGTTCACTGCGTCAGCATTTCCATCTTCAACCCACCCACACAGAGCTTTGAGTGCAGAGGGGCAAATCTGCAGTTTGTAAACATTATAAAAATACATTAGGTCCACTTAGGGCAGCGGTTCCAAACCTGTTTTAGACCAAAGATGATATCTTTTGAGACTTTAATGACCTCAAGCCTCCCCCACTAACACATACACACACACACACACACACGCACGCAACATTTTGTACACAACCCCTGGGTGTTCAGGAACCGTCCCCATCCCTCACTCCCCAAGCCCATCTTGGTCCTACAGGAATTTAGAGGAACAGTTCATGGGGCTTGAGAGAAGAGGCAGGAGTGTCAAGAGTGTCTCCTCTCAGTGCTGTGTTCTCTAAGACACAGTTCATTGCTATGAGTCCCCCCTCTTCCTAGGGAGAGAGCTAACGAATGATGTGAAACTCACAGCCCGAACACTTATCTGTCTGCGGTGTCTAACTCTGAGGGGCGTGGAAAACCATGGAATCTTAGTGATTTCCAAAGTGCTAAGTAAACAAAAGTCCAAGAAGATTCTCTGGGAGGACAGGGTGGGAGGGGGCAGGTGTGGTGCCGGCCTTGGAGAAAGCCCCCCGCTGCCCCCGCCCACCCCGGGAAGGGACCGGGAAGCCTGCTCTCTCCCCCTCAGCTCCACACAGCCTGAGCGGTCTCGGTTTTCACTTATGCAGAGACTGCAGATTCCTAGGATGATCTGTACCAAATCCAAATGGTTAAAAATAATTTGCTAAATACCTTCCTAGATAAATTGAAATCCAAGACCTTTTTGAACCTTGGCCAGCCATCCCTCAAAGGGTGAGCCGGCTGAAAGTCACGCACTTTCCTAGCTGAATCCCTGAGTCAGACTTCTGCCTGTCAATCTTCTGATGTCACAAGTCAAACTGTGTCATGAAAGGCTGAGTAAGCATCTGTAGGAAATAGAAACTCAACTGTAAGAACAACAGGTATTTCCAAACGCAAAACATCTCTGCTCTGTTTCTAACTCAGCTACTGTATATAAATTTAGCCACAACACTGGGAGGGCAATTTTTAAAAATAGAAGTCAAAGGTGAAAAGAATAAATAACAACAATGAACCAGTCACTAGCTTAGGCAAGACATATAAAGTGGTAAACAAGGCATATAAAATCTTTGCCCTTAATGGGAATTATATGTGACCGGACTGGAATAAGAGACAGAAAATAAACACAAGTGATTGTAGATAGTGCTAAGTGCCATAGAGAAAACAAAAGAGGGTATATAAAGGAATAAAGAATGGTTGAATATAAGTATAAAAATATAAAGAATATTTTTATATCCATTTTACATATGAGGAAACTGAGGATAACAAGGCTATACAGCTAGGAAGCAGTGAACTTAAACTCAGGTCTGTCTGAGCCCAAAGTTGTTCTTAACCACTATCTATGCTATCTATTCATCTTCCAGAGAAACCAAAGAATCTGGAGCACAGCTAAGATGAGAGACCACCATTACTTTAAAAAGCCTCACCCTTTAGAATATCAGCAAAATTCTGAGCTCTGTGAACTCAAATGAGTGTGTTATAGGCTGCCATTTTGATGCTAATGCAACTAACATTTGAAATTCTGTACGTGATACTCAACATAGTTTGATCCCTAACTCCATCTTCTGAGTTGGGAAGTACCATCCCTATATTTCATAAAAGGACACTAAGGCTCAGAGAGTTTGAGTAACCTGTTGAAAATCACAGAGCTTATAAATGTGAGAGCTTGCAACCCAGGCCTCCTGCCTCTGAGTGCTTTGCTTTTTCCATTACACCATGCTGCCTTCCAGAAGACTCCCCAAGGAGCTCCATTTTTCTCCCACTGGGAGACACGGGAATAACTAACTTGGCAGCACAGACAGAAAGCAGTGACTGCTTTGCATCTCTGCCAAGCAAGTCTTCATGCCCTTTGCAGTGTCACTTGGATACAATACCCAGTGGATCTTTAGCAGCTTAAGCATTCTAGAATTTGCTGAAGCATTTTCTCACCTTCTCTGTATGGGGTCCAAAATTGAGAGGGGGGGAAAAACATATTTATGTCTCATTGAGAATTCAAAAAGTAATAAATCCTTCAAGGCCCTGGCAAGTTTCTCTAATCCACTGTAATCATGTTTCCTTGTATAACAAGTCTTGTGATGTCTGCTGCAGTGTCTTGCTATAGTAACAGCAGCCCGAGAGCTGGAGTTCTTCTTCTCGTGCCTGGGGGATTATTCCATTTTCCACATTAGGAATAAGCCACAGACTTTAGGTTCTAAAAGGGAGCCAGAAACGCTGACTAGAATCCAGATGCCCTAAATATAATTAGAACTAAATTTTACTGCCCTCTGTGAAAGACACAACTGAAAAGAATGTATAAACTTCTAGAATTCTGGTCCAGAAAGCAAAGTTATGAATAAAGCCAACACGGGTTCTAGTGCACGGAGAGCTCCTTGAAGCCACCTGGAAACTATCCAGTGATCTCCCTGCTTTGTATCCCTGGCTTTTTTTAATTTTACAAAAGCCAAACATACCACTAGGGAAGGAGGACATGCTACAGGCTCATCCCAATAAACCAGGTTTTCATGTAGTTTTAGAACTTTCTGCAGGTGTCTTTAAAAAAAATTGTTTAGGTTTTTCAGGGATTGATGTGATAAATGAAAAATGATTTTCTCTATGGTCTGAGAATCATTTCTACTTGTTGTTAAAGAAATAAATTTATTAAATTATTTAATGGAAATACCCTCATTTTATATCATTTAACATAAGCCTGGTGTGAAACAGTATAAATGTGTCTTTACCTCAAGTTATAATTGTTAATAATTATAATGATCATGATGACAGATGTCCTATTTGTCAAATGCTTATATGTGCCAGGACCTGTAAGTGCTTTAAATATATTACCTTATTTAATCCTTACAGTTCCTCAACAAGGTTGTTATTATTTCCGTTTTACAGTAAAGGGGCTAAATCTTACAATGATTCTGCAAATTGCCCAAGGTCATACAGCTAATAAGCAGCCAGATTTTGAATACAGGCGATTGGACTCCAGAACCCATTCTGGAATAAAAGGTGAAATAAGAAGTACACACAGCCATTGCTTCCAGCAACATGCTGTCATCAAATCTTTCTGAATTAAACTTGGTTTTCAGAGGAATAACTTTCTTTTTGCATTGGGTTTTCATTTGGGGGATATTTAATTGAATGGCATAATTACAACAAGTCTACCTGGCAAGAAACACAAAAGACTCTTGGAAAGCATACCCCTCAACTGGAGGGGGCAGAAATGTCCAGGTGTGCTAGCAACAGGTCTACTCCTGGGAGCGTCCAGCTGCCTTCCCGTGGAAACCAGATCATGCTTCAACAAGGGAGTGCAGAGTTAATTAATTGGGAGAGTCAGTTAAGGGAAAGTTGGTTAGAAAAGCTTTATTAAATATAAATATTTTTAAAAGCATACTATGCCTATTATTTTTCAAATTGCTTTTTTTTTTTTTTTTTCCCAAATTGCTTTTGTCACTTAAATTTCTAAATCATTCCTCTCCTGATGGACTCTCTGGTTTGTAACAGACACCTTTGGTTTTGTTTGCCCAGCACCCTCCTGTCTTCTGGTTACGAAACCTCCTCTTCCCCCCACGCCAACCATATTCCTTTACAAACCCTGCCTCTCTGGCTCAACTTGGTCGGCCGCAAAATGAGCAAGAGACTCAAGCTGGGCCGGGTTATGAATCTGGGACCAGAGAGGACGTGGGCCAGTCCACGTCAGGTGACAGAAGCTCTGAACTAGTTGGCTCTGGAGCTGCCAGCAGCATCTGCTGAGACAAGACCCATTCCTGTTACTCTTGAACAGCAGCTTTTCCTAATGTTCACTTGATCGACTTTTCAATTGTGTTCAGTGCTTCACTGTTTCCACTTGCTTATAATAATTCAAGTTGGGTTTATGTCACTTGAAATCAGCAGAGTCCTCAATAATTCAGAAACAGCACCAAAAATGTTGAAAGTGACCAAGTCTAAGCGCAAAAAAATGATGAGATGAGGTGGGAGGGGAGGCCAAACAAACACCCCATCTGGGGTGGAAAAGTTCCCAACTGCTGTCACAACATAGTAAAACATTTGGATTAACAAGTCTGAAGGTTGAGGAAACTTAGGAAAGTATCAGATTATTGGAGAGCACTGTCTGCTTCTTACAACATTCCACAGGGGGCAAGAAAGAGATGCTACAGTGCAAGCTGGCCCATCTGGAAGCGGATAAGGAACAGCAGAACTGGCATATGACGGCTTAAACGGAGGGCCTCCTCTGCTTTTGGTCAGCAATCGGAGTATTTTTCAACTGCAAAGGCTAAACTGTTTTGTTGTGCAGTGTAGTCAGCGGTTGTTAGGGAAATGATGGGAGTCAGATAAATGAACAGAAACATATGGGAGGAGCCCATGCCCGGAACAATGGTGATGGGAAGGCCGGAACTCAGATGCAAACAGGCGGCATAGGGCAACTGTCCAGGGCCTCAGCAGAAGCTCTTACGCTGAGTCCCAGGAGGAGAAGCACAGGGTCTTAAACAGCCTTCGGAAGCAGTGACCTCCAGTTAGACACAGAAACCTTGAGGGCTGAGTAGGTCTTAATGGCTGGACTCCTCCACTAACTTGGAGCTGTCCCTTGGCTTCAAGGTCCACACCTTTAGAACAAGAGCCCTGGATAAGACGATCTCCAACGTGTGCTTCAGGTTTTCATGTTTTGTTTCTAGGTGATGAAATATAGTAGAAAGCCTCATCGTTTTCTTAAAACTGCTGAGAACTCTCTTCATTCTAAGCATCAAGCTTAAGAGCGTATGTGGGGTGAGAGCTTAGGCACCTGCTTGTGAGTCCTTGTGATCTCAAACCACACATGCAGTTTCCTCACCTGCAAATGGGGATTTTGGATGCGTTCTCCACCAGGCAGTGAGAAGGGGCAACTGGAAGCCTTGTGACCTCTTAGGAAAAGATGCTTTGAAACCCTAAGCAGGATTAGGGCAACGCTCTCTCTGAATACAAAGGTTAGCTCTAAAACGACTTTATTTTGGTTTCTCAGGCCCAGCAATGCCATTTCTGATCCGTCTCTGCTCCCTGCTGTGTTCACATGTCTGTAGAGAACGTTTCCTAATGGACATAGAACTGGCCTTGAAGGAAATGCCAGTGCTGGCTCCTCTCCAGCAGTTCTGATTTTCTCATTTAGCATCCTAGCCCCTCCTTTACACCCGCATGGACTCCTCATGTCCCTGGCTCCATCTTCCCCAGAGGGCTTACCCACAGCTAAACTTGTAAAATATGTACCCATCATGATAGATTACTTTCACCCTCTCTTCCTGGGTGTGTAACTGCATGGAGACTAAAAAGAGATGACTTACTAATGGCAGCATTGGATGTATTCGGAATATGACAGTTAAAAAAACTGGGAACGTTGGCCATGCCAGGTGGCTGTAAAAATCCACTCCCTACAGGCTCCACACACATGGCTTGCATTAGGGTTTGGACTCACTGGCACCTTCTCTGCAAGGCCTGTCTGCCCTTCCCAGGCACAGACAGCGGCTCCTTCCTCTGTGCTCCCCACAGCACTTTACGAGAATAATTCCCTCACCAGAGAGAAATCATTTGTTAACGTTTATGTCTCTGGCTGGAGTACGATTTTTGGAGACAGGGACTTTTGAGTTATTCATCTCCCTATTTTGTGTCTTATACAAAAGTGGGAATTCAATACATTTTTGTAAAATGAATTAATGAATGATGTGAACCACTACATTCCATTCTCCTCTTTCAAGGAAAATCATCTCAGAAGCCATGCCATTTAGAGGGAAACCCTGATCGTGAACTAGACCATAGCTAACAAAGATACACACTTGTGCATAATGTATGATACTCTTCAAACCAACAGTGAAATGTATAAAAGAATGCTCAGATAGAGCCTACACTATTCCTTTAAAATTCAGGATGCCATGTGAACACAATGTGAAAAGAACCAGCTCCCTCAGTGAGCAAACAACTGATCCACCCAGTTAGGTACCACTGCAGCTGCCTACTTTTTAACTGATTATTGTTGCTTTAAATGACACCTCCTGTCCTGAGATGGCTGAGAGGGGAGCTGTGTCAGTGACGGTTAAGTTAAATCTCTGCATGATTTTAGACGTGAGAGGCAATGTGGTGCAGTGGTTAAGATCACTGACCTCAGAGCATCATTCCTAACTCATAGGGCTGTTTTAAGGATTTGATATATTAATATACATAAGGTGCTTAGAACAGCGTCTGGCACATACGCACTGTAAAAGTAAGCATCAACTACATTATTGTATGTGGCCTGGCGAAAGTTTATTGAGCAACCAGTAAAATAGCTATTATCCATTAAATAAGCCTGGGTCTATGTCGGCATGCTCCTTTTGCGATTCAATGGTTTCATTATTAACTGATGGCTATTGCCTTGATAAGAGGCCATTAGAACAGGTCTGGCAGGGTGACAAATTGTGCCTGCATTTTACTTTATTTCCCCCCAAAGCCAATTAATTACTCTGGCTGTTATCAGACTAGGACAACTAGGTAGCCTATTATCTTCCTCTTTGTTTTGGGGTTACATTTCATGTTTGACTTTAGAAGCTTTCTTTAGTTGAAGTTTCCTAAAATAATGACTTAAAAAAAACTTGGCTCTTAGCCTTTTATTCTCAGTCTAAAGGTTTTTAGGCTTAATTATTTCTATGGTTTTGAGTATAACTATCTTAAATCTTTTTTTTTTGGAACCAGGCAGAATGTACATAAATATAAAAACATGTATGTGTCAGACTCTTGGTGCTGAATATCAGCCAAGGCTTGTGTCTGAGATGATACATTACATTTTTATGTATCACGTGTACCATAATCATCTTGGAATACAAGGCAAATCTCACGTAACATTCTGCAGAGATATCAAAAAAGGCTTTCATTATGTTGACATTTCACTGTAGTGATCATTGTTTGTTAAAAATGTCATCCCCGCCCTCCTTTACCCTAGGATCACTGCTCTGAGGACAGAAAGTGAAGCTGAAATCAGAGAAGGCCGAAGACAGAGGGATTATCTTGTTGAAACTCATTTTCTTTTTCATCCTCTATTTTGATTCATAGAATCAAAGAGTTCATTGACTTCAGTTCTCTAATTTTATAGAGGGCACTGAGGCCCAGAGCGGAGAAGTGGCTAGCGTAGGGTCACATGTGTTACTGGCTGAACTGTAAATAAAACCCAAATTTGTCTTCCAGGCCCGTGTTCCTTCTAAAATGCCAACATGCCTCTCTAGACCTCTGAAATAGGAAATGAGGGCGTTTGCTTTGAGTATCTAATTTAAACTGAAATTCTTAAAATGCATTGTTTTGTCGCAAAATGAAGGGCTGTTTGAAAACATCAAGGCAATAGCTCCATAAAAATCAAAGTCCTCTGGGAAACAATTCTGTTGCAAAAATTCATTACTGTTTAGGCATGTAACGTGTGTCATTCACTTAGAATCGTGGGCCAATTCCAAAACTAGGAAATCAAATCACTCATTCCACCAATGTATGTGTACATACTGGTTAATTACTAGGTGCCAAACAATGTGCTACGTCCTGAGGACACTGCTATCTAAGACACTGTCCTTGTCAACAAGGAGCTCAAGGTCTAGGGCAAATATTCAACATGTGCTATCTATCCTTATTCTCTTGGGTGTTCGTGACAGACGCCATCAATTCATTATATGACCATCTATTCAATTGAGCCTGAAATTGTCCTCAAAAATCCTTGCAACACAACCCTCCAAGCAGCAACAAGCAATTGATAAGAGGGGCACGTGAACTGAAATCTGTCATCCCTGGACGACTACAGTTACTACATGCCTATTAAATGCTACTCAATTTCAAGTTCTTGTTGTATGTACCAGAACTCTGATTCCCCCTACTCAGAAGAGAAGAACCTAAATTCTTTCATTCAGTTAGTGTTGATTAAACTCCTGCGTGAAGAACAATTTTTCCAGGTACTGGGAGAACCCTTGATAACGGCTCATGAAAGACCAATTATGCCCCAATAAGATACCCCAGTTCTCTTTCACTTGAAATTTCCATTTCAGATTGGGCAGCACAGCTCTCTATCTTCTGTCTGTCATCACCCACAGTTGCCATCTGCTGCTAGAAAATCAAACAGAGTGGCTGTGCCACTCACTTCAAAGCAGCTGCTTATCCTACCCAGTGATTTACCAACTGACAAAAGAACCAGTTACCGACAATGCTGCCTAGTATAGTTCTTCCTGCCAGTAAGAGTTTGGGAAAAAATACGTCTGACCTCACCTCAAGGTAGACCCAAAGACAGCTGCAGGGTCTCCATTTTATAAGCCTGGTATCCTTCCTCTCATTTGTTTAAGCTGTTAGGTTTACTCAAGGGAGAAAAAGCAGGAAGACATCGTTTCCATTTAATGGCTTTTACTGTATATTTAAGTATTTTAATTATTGGCAATAAATGAGTGAAAACCCTGGGAAGCCCCTCTTTGTAGAGGTGCCTTACCACCCCGACAGCTGACCTTTCTCGGAGGCGTAGAATAGTGCGTATTGTTGTCCAGAGGAGACATGTGGAAAGCTGCCCTATTTTTGTGCTAAGTACATCTTCCTGAGAAGGTTCAGACCCGTGGGGCGTTGAACACCACTCACCTGCATTTACAGATTAGTTTACCTCCAATGCCTGGGCCTGAGAGAGGCCAAATATGTTTAGAAAAGTTCAGAGGCAGCACTAACAGAAAAAGGTGACATAACTTAGAAAAAGAACTTCTCCACAAGTTTCTACTTCTTTCCATTACATTTTCATGTCCAAACAATGATTGTGTTTTTTGTTAGGCAGACATGCTGGTAATTACTGGGTGGAGTAGAAAGAGGAAATAAGGGGTTTTTTTCTGCCCTAAAGGGTTTAGATTTCCTAAGGAAGGCGAGATCTAGTAGTAATAAGCTACAGAACCATGGGATTTAAATACAGGAATATATAATGCTGCCAAAACAGTTACTATATGACCCAGCAATTTCACTCCTAGGTATATACCCAGAAGAACGGAAAGCGCATGTTCACACAACTCGTACGTGAATGTTCATAGCAGCATTGTTCCTAACAGCCAAAAAGTGCAAACAACCCAAATGCTCATCAGCTGATGAAGGGATGAAAAAAATGTGGTATTGCCACAAAATGGAATGGTACTTGGCCTTGAAAAGGAATGGAGTTCCGATACATGCTACAATACGTTGAAAACATTATGCTAAGTGGAAGAAGCCAGTCACAAAAGAGCACATCTTGTAGTATTGCATTCATATGAATCCAGAACAGGCAATGCGATAGAGGCAGAAAGTAGATTAGTCATTACCTAGGTGTGGGGGTGCGGTGGAGCAAGTGGTGGTGGAGCTTGGGGGAAATGAGAGCTGATTGCTAAAGAATACAGGGTTCCTTTTTGTGGTGATGAAAATATTCTAAACAGATCATGGTGATGGTTGCTACTCTGTGAATATATTTAAAAATCATTGAATTGTACATTCAAAAAGGGTGAATTGTAGGATATGTGAATTATATCTCAATAAAGCTGAGACAAAAAGAACAATGCTGTCTTAGAGGCTTAAAGGAGGGATAAAGAGTTTCTGGCTTGGATGGTTTGAAAGAGCATCATAAGGACAGGTTAGTTATCTGAGTTAAGTTCTGAGGAGACATCATTAATTGGAGACGGGGGAGATGGATAGGGAGCCAGTGTGAGCTAAAGAACGGAGATGTTCGGCCACTGTGAGTAAACCAGACTGGATAAGGTGGGAGCCTTCAGTGGGGACCTAAGGAGATGAGGCTGAAAATAGAGTCGTGGCCAGCTCGGGCTAAGCCTGAGGGGCTGAAGATGGTCCCTGGGAAGGGCAGAATCCATTCAGCCTTCCAAGTGCTGATGGTTTCCAGGCCAACAAGGGACACGTGGACAGACTCTTGGTCAGCCTCTCTCACAACTGTTAGGAGAAATGGTGTCCTTGGAGGAAGGAACTGTGGGGAAACTTTCATACCTCTTCAAACTGAGTATGCTGGAGGTCTGCATCTGCTATAGACACCCTACTCAGAAGGGGGGCCGGCAAAGAGTTGGGTGGGGGACACCACAGAGCAGAAGAGGAGCCTTCAAATGTCCAGGACCCACCTGCCAGAAACGGATTACTCTGGACCGTGCTATTTCAGAATCGTCATCATTACAATTTAGCACGTATGAGTCTTACTGGGTAAAGAGAAGAAAACAAGTTCAGTGAGAAATTTTAGGGCTTTACTATTCAAGTGAAGTTCCACTTAAAATCAGTGACTTATTTCCTGAAAAGCCTCCAAAAATCAACAAGGCATTCTGAGTATCTTTAGTTTTCAGGCCTCGTAAACTGCAGTTCCTCTCGTGTCAAATACCATTTAGGCGTACCTCGCTTTGGATAATGTATGGCGCCACATAGTAATTTTTTTCATTACACTACTTAATTAGAATTTATGTGTAAATAATTAGACACGAGAGAAATAAAGCTGGCCTTTTATAAATCAGTCTTTTCAGTAAGTCAGACTATCATTCTGCATGTTATACTCTCTCTATTGTTTTGATTTTCAAAACAAACAACTGAGAAAATACAGCTTCTTGAAGGCATGGTCTGAGTCTTAGGCATGTTTATATTCCCCACAGTAGTGCTGTCCCACAGAACTTGCTGCAATGATGGAAGTGCTCTACAGCTGCCCTGTCCAATACGGTAGCCACTCACCACCTGTGGCTACTGAGCACTTGAAATGTGGGTGGTGTGACTTAGGAACTGGGAAGCACAATAAAGCGAGGAACGCATATGCCTTGTTCCTCATAAGCATTCAGTAAACATCTGTTCAACTGAATGCGGATTTATGTCATAAGCACATACTGAGCTTCCTGTACACGCCAGGCACTCTGTTAGATGCTGGACATGAGTGAATTCCTGGCGCAAAGGACAGAAAACTCGACCCTGATTTACTCAAGCCCAAAGGGAGCTCATTGGCTCTCACACCTAGAAAGACCAGAGATCAAGGTGCCTTCGGGGCAGCGTGGCTCAGGGCTTAGAGGCCAACACCAAGGCCATCCCTGTCCCGCGTAGCTCAGCTATCCCTGGCTCCCGTCCATGTGTGGTCTCCATGCTCAAACTCGCTCTGCACTCGTGTCACTAGGAGGCTGCCCAGCCCAGAGTTCATGCTGGCAAAGCTTCTAGCCCAAGTCTCATCGGATCTCACCGATTATGACTGGGTCACATGCCCATTTCTGAACCGCTCATTATGGGCAGGGAAATATATGATGTGTTGACTGTCTTGGGTCTTGCTTGGTTACACGCTCCAACCCTGAGCCAAAAGGGGGAGCCAACTCCACCAGAAAAGCACATGGGGGGAGACTGAGGTCCCAGATGGTTTCTCAGAGTAAAATCATGCTCCTCATTAGGGAAGAGAAAATTTTGCTAGGCATCAAAAACAATGATATCCATTCTAGTCTCTACTAGCTCAAAGAGCTCAGTGTCTCTCTAGGGAGATCGTAAATCAAAATGCTGATCAGATCTGCTGGCCATACAATAAAGAAAATACTATCTAAAAGGAAACGCTCATTTGGCAAGATCCAGGTGGAAATGACAGTGACATTTATTTACACAGAATTTCCTCTGATGTCTACTTTTTCATAATTCTCATGAAACTCTGTGAGGAAGGTTACATCTAGGAAATCTAGAAACTTTTAGGATGGAGCCGCCAGCTACCCAGGGCCTGCTATGTGCAGCCTTCCTCGCCTGTCTCAGTATTGGACTCCAGATGTCTCATTCTGTGCTCCCCGCCACAGAGCAAACTGAGGGTGTGTTCAGACCTCAGAAGTCCTGACATGTGTGGAGGCAGGCAGAGCAGACGCAGCACGGCCCACCCAGGAAAGGGACATACAACTGCCAATTCACACAATGCAATGTGAATTGTCTATTTTCATGAGGGTTACTCCAAGAGAGATTATTTGCGGGCAGGATGACTCATGAGAGAGTTAAATGAATTCGTCCCAGAGAGAAGACAAAGAGCTTGGAACATCACTGAAATGAGAAGAATTAGCCAAAACAGCTGCAGCACTTTAGGGGCTTTTAAATAGCCTCCTTCTGCCTACTTCTCCACCCTTTTCTAGCTGTTCTCTCTCACTCATTAAATACTGACTGAGGTTTTGCTTTTGTTGGCTCAAAGGGCCAGCCGAGGCTGGGAAATATTCTTTTGAACAAGCATATCTTTTCATCCCTCTGAGTTTTCTGGTATTATCTTTTGTGAAGATGATTCTGGATTACACTGAGAATTACTCGGAAACTTCTTGGCTTGTTTCTAGGTGGAAAAAAAGTTAACAAAGCTTGCGGACAGCACTTTTTACACTTCAAGGACATTCAGTGCTTGGGCCACATGGCAAGAAGGCCCATGGCTCCATTTGTTCTCATCCCCTGGGAATCCAGAGAACTCTCTGTCCTGTCAACATCACAACGACCACTCCTCCTTTTACTGTACAAGGCCTCTTCCCATGTCAGCGTGGCTATCTTTTGGCCTGGTGAACACACCCCGTGCTTGGTAAGAAAGGGTTATTTGCTTCCACTATCTGTCTTGGGTTTTAACAGATGGCTCAGTTTAGCAGCAAGTGAGGCTGTACCCCACTGGACTGGCACTATGTTGGCTGGCGCCCAGGAGACCATGCATTTCCAGCAAACAAGAACTGGTTCTCCCTTGGGTTGGCAACTGGCACACAGTAGGCGCTTAGTGAATGTGGATGAGATGTAGGTAACTTGGAGATGTTCCCATGCATAAAAAATACTAAAGAGAATGGGTCTAAACACTAATATCTGCAATATCTGTGTTCCAGAAAAGTGTTCATCTCTTCTACTTTATTCTGTAAACTTCAGTCTCCCAATCCCAGCAAATTTTCAACCCTAAATTTACTCACCTTTTCAAATGGTCTTTATAACAGAACTCAAGCCTGTGTAAATAAGCTAATAACTGGTTCTCCATTCCTCAAGAGCTAACCCCAGCAGATTCTAGTAGATCAGATTAGCATGAATGAATTCCTTTTCAGAATGCCCCTAGTCTTTTCCCTATCATATTGGTGGCTTGATGTATAGTAGATCTTTTTTCTTTCTTTTTTTTTTTCAATTGTGTTTTTCCAGGCCCCATCAGCTCCAAGTCAAGCAGTTGTTTCAATCTAGTTGTCGAGGGCACAGCTCACAGTGGCCCATGTGAGGATTGAACCGGCAACCTTGTTGTTACGAGCACTGTGCTCTAAGCAACTGAGCTAAGCGGCTGCCCCTCTAGTAGACCTTTCTTTATGAGTTTCACCTTCTCATACATTTTTTAAAAGAAATTTATTGAGAACTAAATCACACACTATACAATTCACCCATTTAAAGTGTACATGTTAGTGGTTTTTATATTCAGAGTTGTACAACCATCACCACTGTCTTATTCCAGAACATTTTCATCATCCCCAAAAGAAGCCCAGTGCCATGAGCAGTCACTCCCGATTTTCTCCTAACTCTCCCGGCCCCTACCCCCACCCCCTCCAGCCCCTGGCAACCTCTAATCTACTTTATGTCTCTACAGATTTGCCTCTTATGAATATTTCATGTAAATGGAATCTCATTCATTAAACAACCACCAAACTGTTATTGTATGTTCTGTGTATGCCCGTTCTCATGCCAGGTGCTGGAGTCCCGGACATGAGTAAAATCTAGTGCCTGCTTTCCAGTTACTCACAGTCCAACAACAGACATTTGCTGAGAGCAGAACTCTCAGGGTTTCCCTCGGGCACAACAGCCAAACTCACATTCGCCGGCAGAGGCCCTGGGCACCAATGGGATATTCAGGCCAGGAGGCTCGTCATGTCCCTTTGGGCTCACTGTTGGGCAGATGCCACCCAGTGCTCACCTCATGTGCTCACCAGGCCTACAAATGTCTGCTTGATTCCTCTTTGATCAACACCTGTACCTGACCTGCCCTCTACAAAAGACACCCTCCTTCACAAAGACTCAGAAGCTTGGGTTTCTTTTTACATGCACGCAATTTGTCTTTCTCTTTCTATTAAGATCAAAGGAGTATTTTCCCCGGGTTTCCAATAACATATTTGAGAATTTCCCATGTGATAATGACTGTACTTAGCACACACCAGGGGGGTGGACTGAGGTCTCAGCATAGCTTCAAAATAAGGTTAGCCTTCGAGACTAGAATTAGGAAGAAGCACATGCCCGGCAGGACATCAGCCATGGGTGGAAGGTAGTCATTAGAAGAGGCTGTAGAAAAGCAGTTGAGGAGACTGGGAATTCCCAACTTCAATCAAAGTGACAAAGGAGTGATCTCAGGAGATATATTTTAACTAAGAAAGCTAAAACCTACATAACTCTAGGAGACTGTTCGTAGATGGTAGCAGAGCCCACGTGGAGTCTGGAAAGAGGGAACACAGAATTTGTGTAAGAATTTGTTGCTATCTCTGCCTCTGCCACTGTCCAGAAATTAGCAAGATGATCTCACTGGAAAGCAATAGTTGAGGCATCACAGCTCTGTGAGGCGATCATGAAACTTTCCAATCACCATCTGTCCCCCCATGTATACACTGTTTCCCCGAATATAAGACCTAGCCGGACCATCAGCTCTAATGCATCTTTTGGAGCAAAAATTAATATAAGATCCGGTCTTATTTTAATATAAGATGGGGTATAATTAATATAATATAATATAATATAATATAATATAATATAATATAATATAATATAATAAACATAACACTGGGCCTTATATTAATTTTTGTCCAGAAGATGCATTAGAGCTGATGGTCTGGCTAGGCCTCATTTTGGGGGAAACACAGGATGGGGAGGGACAGACACGACAAATTAAATGGCTTAGCCTATACATCAGTCACTTAGGACTGTGGCCATCAGGAATTAGTTTCTGAGAGTCTTCACACTAATTGAGTTTCTGACCTGAAGAGGTAGGACCCATGGGCCATGACGACCCACCACAGCACACAGCTGGAGACCAGAGGTTTGGGGAACATGGAGACCGCGGCCAAACATCTGCAGGTCTGTCATCCAGGAGAGGAATCCAGCTATAGGCAGACACAACTAATGTAGGAATGGCACTTCAAACTAGCAGTTAAGAACACAACAGGCTCTGCGTCTAACCTACCTGGCACCAGCACTTACTAGCCACATGACTTTGGGCAACTTTCGTAGCCTACATGCATCTCAATTTCCTCATCTGTGGAAATAAAGTGGTTGTGAAGATTAAATGAGATAATCCAAATGAATGCTTACTATGACGTCTAGAACACAGCAGCACTCAGAAGTCAGCCATCACCCCATCACTGTCCAAAGATAGACAGACCACCCTGTGAGCTGCAGAGCACCCCGGAATTCAAGAAGTGTCAATTGAGGGCCAAATACAAACCTGATGCTATTGAATTTACTTCAACTCCAGGACGTCCAGGTAGCCCCCAGGCCCCTAAACTCTTACGTACAATTCAAAACAAAAATGTTGTCTCAGTAGCTGACATGTTTTTCTTGTAAAACTGTTTTGGTTTGTTTTGCCATTCAGTCAATGTGCACTTTTCTGAGTCCTTACATGCAACGCGCCTGTTAGCCAATGAGAATACAAAGAGGGACAGGTGGTCCTTGCCCTCAAGAGGCTGAACATCTAATTGAGAAGAGAGGATTAGAGAACCACATAGTGATGCATTCGTATTTGCGTTAGACTTAGGCCAACCGTCCATTTGGTACATGACCTGTTATTAGAAAGCTGGGACCAAGAGCAGGGCCGGGGATCTCACTACACCTAGAATCACTCTCGTCTACAGAACACGATTAGCCTCTCAGTACACTACACTAAACTCGACCGTACTCTCTCTCCCTCCCTCTCAATCTCTCTCTTTTCCGTTCCCTTCAAGGTACAGCAAAGTCCTGTGGTGGCTCTGGGACCTTCCAGTCTCAAATTCTCAGGCTCACCTGTGGGCTGGCCCATGGCAGCAGTTGGTGAAGGCTCATAAGCAGCTCCCATGTCGCAAGTTCACACAGGACTCCTTCCCAGGACACCGAAGGTCATTCATTATTTATTGGTAACTAATGCTTTAATGGGCCTCTTCCTCTCATCTGTACGTTTAATGGGGGGAAGGAAAGGAGGCTTTCTTAACCATGTGGCACAGGAGGGCCCTCAAATATTTATTGACTGAGGCAGGTTTGTCCTATGGCGTTAGAATTAGCTTCTGTAAGAAAAAGCACAGATCCCTTTGCTCTTAAAGCAGCCTCTCAGTGATGCTTTCTTTTTGCAACATTCTAACCACAGTTCTGGCTTCTTTCAGTTTCCATGGGATCTGGCTGCTACGTTTTAAAGTAGATGACTCTCCTGTAAAATGTCAGGTATGGAAAGCCCCCTGCTCCCTGCCCCTGGTCTGCCTTGCATTTTGTGGACAAACATCCAGACCAGGGAACACCGGGAGGCTCCATTCATATTCCAACAGTCGCCAGTTTACTGATTGCTCTGTTGCCTCAAGAAATTCATAGCACCTCCAGACAAGGGAACAACAGTGTGGTGTTTATTGAAATCTACATCTGGTAGCAATTTGTTCAACAGCAACCAGCTTCCCCCCCTCTCCTTTTCTTCAGTCAAATAATCCACGGGGGCCCATAATACCCCACAACTGTTCATTTGTGCGAGGCCTGTATTGTGTAGTTTATGCTCCTAATTACAGATCTGGGTTTATCAACAAGTTTCAGCATAGCAAGTAATTTTTTAGACGGCAGAGGAGACTAAAGGCACATGTCCCAAGGCAGTGACACGGTCACTGAGCGTCATCATCAGGGCTGAAAGATGAAGCCTCACACTGGCCTCCTGTCCCCAGCTCCCCAGTGCACACGTGGGCAGCAGAGGCGGCCAGAGCACTCCCCTTCCCCACCCTAAGAGGTGTGACCTCATGATGTGTGGGAGCTTGGAAAAAGGAATAGCTGAGTCTTAGCTGAGTCATTCGTGTCCTGTGGAGAAAGGGAGAAGGCCTAAGCTCCAACCTTGGAGAAAACTCTCCTCCTTTGGGGCGGAGGTGCGGGTGGGGGTGGTAGTAGTGAGGGAAAGAGACTGAGCAGCTGGGTCGCTAAAGGACTCAATGAATAAAGAGGGTTCTTTAATGGTATCTGTGATCAGGTGAGAAGACGGGGTAAATTCAAAACATAGAGTAAGTCAAGCTTGGGGGCAAACATGGGGACTAGAATTTCAAGATTTGCACTGAAGTCCTTAATTTGAAATTGCTCACAGAAAAGAAGAACTGTTAAGAGGGAGAAGAACAGACTCAGGAGTACAATTAAGAGAAGACTGGACTTAGAATGGACTGCTACCCATACGCCAGCACCCATCCACCCACATCAGCCCCTCCTCCTTTAAAGGGGACTGTGCCCCTCTCACCCCAACCACTTGGTTCTGAGGGAGGCTGCCAATCATGGCACCCTGCCATGGCCCAAGCTGGCCAATCACCACAGCCCGCCCCTGTCTACTACAAGTGGTCCAGAGAAGGCATGCGACTCAGGCCTGGTCAATAACAGTCTGTGTCCAGGGTTTTCCTTTTGGAGCCCCTGGGGAAGATGCTCTTAAAGGAGATGCTAGAACTAGCTGATGCCATGTTTTTGCTACATGGGGGGAAAAAAAGAACCTGTTTGCTGTGTGAGAGAATGACATCAACAGAGAACGGAGATGAACAATGAAGACAAAGATGGTTGTGACATTAAACCCCCTCCAACCTAGAATCTTTGGGACCAGGATTCCATGGCCTGGTTACGAATTCCTTGTTTATGTTAAAGCCAGTTTGAACTTTTGGTTTTGGCTATCGTAACCAGGGTCAAGATGGCTATAAAAGGCTTTTCATCGAAAATGATGGCTATGATGACCAACTGAGTAAATGCAAGTAAACACACAGAAAACACCCGTGCCTCACCAGTGTCAGATATGATCACATGTTATGAGAGGCAGGTGTTTTCTGACATCGCTGACCCCATCTCAGGAGACTGGTTTTAACAAACTTTTCATTACGGAGACTTTGGAAGACACACAGAGGCAGACGGACTGGCATAATGCCCTCTCACATGACCCCTCGCCAGTCCAGTAACCACCACCCCATGGCCTCGTGCAGGAGAGCAGTGGTGTGGACCAACTCTTCCTGGAGCACAGCTGCTTCGCCTTGACTGCGCCACGTCCCCAGGCTGCAGCAGCTCCTTCTCCGACTGGAATGGCACAAAGGGCCTTTGGGAATGGGAGAGAGTCTTCCAGTAGGAAGTCAGATGTCAGGAATTCAGGAATTCAGCCTTCTCAGGCTTGTGCTGGTCCCAGACACCATAACCTAATATGTCCCTCGTTCTTTCTAAGGCTCATTTATGATTTCTCAATATTGTCATTGGAGGTGTACTTTGTCATGACAGCTGTTAAGGAAAGAAAATCCTATTAGTGCTGAAAGTAAATCAGCTACAGGAAAATATTTTAATGTTGACACCATGTTTCCTCTGTGGATGAAATTAAGGAGTTTCCTCCTTTTTGTAACTCATTAACAAAAATAGAAAATAGTCCTCTGGCATATTTAATGTAGGGTACACACCAGGAGGATGATCAAAACCATGGAATCCAGCTGTTAAAGACTTATGCTAGTGTTATTGTGGACTATTAGGTTAGAAAAGATATAGAAATCTCTAGTCCAATTGAATCAGACTTTCTGGTTGAGGTGTGGTCTAAACACCAGTATTTTTTTTTTTTTTTTTTAAAGATTTTATTGGGGAAGGGAAACAGGACTTTATTAGGGTACTTCCAGGCTTTTTTTCCAAGTCAAGCTGTTGTCCTTTCAGTCTTAGTTGCAGGGGACACAGCCCACCATCCCTTGCAGGACTCAAGGAATCGAACTGGCAACCTGGTGGTTGCGAGCCCACTGGCCCATGTGGGAATCGAACCGGAAGCCTTCGGAGTTAGGAGCACGGAGCTCTAGCCGCCTGAGCCACCGGGCCGGCCCCCTAAAGACCAGTATTTTTGAGAGACTCCAGATAATTCTAATGGGCAGTCAGGTTGAGAAGCATTGTTCTAACCTCGCCAGTATCTTTATTTAGTAAACAAGGGCACTGAGGACCAGAGGTATAGGACTCTGACCAAGGCAAACAGCGCATCTTGTGATAGAACACAGGTTCCATCGTATTTTCCAAGTGAACAACTAGGTCATTCTATTGTGTTTTCTTTTAACAGGGGCTACATACGTGGGACACACAAGAATTTTTAGAGTTGAGGTAGAGAAATAAACCATCAAGGAAGAGGAATCCAAATAAGTAACAAACATACGCTGTCTAACCTCATTGACAATCAGGAAAATGCAAATTAAAAGCATAATGAGATATTGTTATACACCCAACAGATTGGTAACACTTTTTACCTGTAAGAGTAACCAAGACTTTGGCAAGGATGTACAGCTGCAGGAACTCCCACACACTACTGGTAATCACTGAACTTGGTACAATTGCTTTGGAAGGCAGTTTGCCATGGTCTAACAATGTTGAGAATTCACATTTTCTATGACCCAACAATTCTGGTCATAGAAACCTCGGTATATAACCTAATGCCCGCATTCTCAATGGGGACAATCCACCCCCACGAAGGAGCAACTATTGATTTTTGGTAGGAAAAAATCTTGGATATTACAATGGCCCGTGGCCCTCCAAAGCTCAGTCCTACCCAACAAAATCTTATTCTTTGGGATTAATTAATTTAATTTGAATTTTAAAGTTTAAATGTGAAATCAATTCACTTTTCTCCCTAGGAGAGGTGATATTGGGAAAAAAGTTGAGAACCACTGACCTACAGAAATGTTGCACACGCACCCCAGGAAATAGATGCAAGAATGCTCCAACCCACACTCTTTATTATAGTTCAAAACTCGGAGGGCTATCACTATCCGTCTACAGTAGACTGAATGAACTGTAATGTATCGAAACTGTGGAATACTCTACAGCAACGAAAAGGAACAAACCTCAGATGCACACAACACCAGGGGTAACCTGCACCATATTGAGCAAAAGAAGCAAAACACTAACGATTACATCGGGCATAGTTCCACTTATAAAAGTTCAAAGTCAGGCAAACGGAATGGTATTGTTCAGGGATCCATACACCAGCCTAAAGCTGTAAAGAAAAGCAGGGACAGAAGTGGCACAAGAGTTGGTAAGAAAGTAACCTCTAGGTCTGTGATCAGGGAGCCAAACGTGAGACGGGTAAAAGGCAATGTTATAATTTTTGACCTGGGTGTTTATAGGATAATCATTCTTTAAATTGTACTATGTTATCTTCTGCATATGTTATAGCTCATTTGAAAACATTAAGATGTAAAAGAAAAAAGTGGGGGTGAAATTTCTTGATCTTTACCATATTCACTTTCCTAAAGCATTGTTTAGATGAAGTTATTCCTCTGCTCACCAGTCATAACACAACCTGCCCCAATGTGTCCAGTGCTTTCAGAGTTTCATTGACAGAATCTCATCGGCACCTCTGCCTCGGCAGGAGGCAGTGAGTCAGAAGCGATTCCTCAAAGGAGGTCACTGCTTGAGTTAGCAGGACCAGCAGGAATACCAGGCAGATCCCGTGGGAGAGGAAACAGAGCTTGACCAGCAGAAGGATCAGCTGGACAAAGCGCAGAGGTGAGAGGAGACACAGCAGTGGAACTGAGAGGACACACAGGGACACACGAGAGCAAAAGCTATGCTCTGTTGTCCTTTTGAGGAGTTAATTTCACAGCAGATAAGTAGGTCCTTTTGAACCACACAATTTAATCCAGAAGTTTCAATCATTTCATATTAGGAAGATTTACCCAGATTTATTTGCAAGTTAATGTATATTTTATACATTGACTGGGATAAAATAGTTTTTGTAGGTTCTTCTACAACAACATCACCTGCTGCTAATCTCTTTGATACTCAAATAATATCCATTTAGCATGAATTACCATTTTAATGGTTGATGATTGTTCAAAGTTTAATTCAAGACATTTATATTCAAAGACCTATGGTATATCAAGAAAAATGTATTTTAAAGCTATGGCAGTTTTCCATTTGGCTCGTTTGTATTTAGCATACAAGAATTAATGTTTGTATTATACCGCTAAAGATTTCACAGCACATTATAACACCAACATTGTGGGGTAGGTATTATCCCATTTTACAGATGAAGCCCAGACAAGAGGAAGTGATGCAACTGGTGCAACTAGTGGCAGGACCGTGAGCAAATCCCTGCTCTTCAGAACCCAAATCCTGTGCTCCTTCATGAGAATACTGTTTCTAGGCCCCTGATGCTAAGGCTGAAGGGAGCAAGGCTTAATATTATTCCAGCCTAGCTTTCATGGTATTGAAGAATAAAGTTTTATTTCCACAGGTCATTGTTGAAAGAAACAGAAAAGAAGGGAGCAGAGTATAAATAAACCAATCAGTATTTGAGTACAGAAACTCCAAATAGTTATCTCTAGAATTGATACTGAATTGGTGCTTTCAAACATCAGTTCAATGATGAGCTTTAAGTTAGACAGAGAATAGCATAAATGTTATTATGTATGTGTATCTTTCATGAAAATAAATATTTTTTAAATCTTTCTAAAAGCCAAGTTTCCTTCTTTTTAATAAAAGGCTAAGCAGAACTAGGTATGGCCTCTTCCAAGGAAGATTAAGGTAAAATGAACACAAATGCCTTAGTTTTGTAGCCAAATTAAAAACAAACAAACAAATCCATGGCAATTTACTATATTTGTAATTAAGAACTGAATGATTTTGTTCTACAACAATAAGATATTTCTAGTTTAGCACTGAATTTTATTTTCACCAGATGGCTGAATAAAGCCAAGTGAGGGCAAGCCCTTAATTTCCCTTTACAATTTAGAGAAAAGTTACCTCTTATCCGCCTTTTTCCCCACTCTAAGTCTGGAGATGGAATCACGAATGAGTAAAAACCTCATTCCCACAGATTTTACTAGAAGCCAGTCTGTTCTTACAGATAGTTCAAGAGTAAGAAAGCACAGTGCTGTTGGCTAACCAGGACCCAGGATGGTACCGTGAAAGAAACCCTGCTAAGAACACAGTTATAAGGAAACAGACAAAAAGCCCAACTGCATTTTGAAATTGCTTAATCTGATCAAACGGCTCAGAACTCTCTATAAAGTAGAACACATCCGTATCACGCCAGATACATCTTCCTCTCTGCTCCCAGGCAGACGTGTGTTATAATCCTCAAGATGTAGATAAACAATGTCCAGTCAAGTTAGCAAACCAATTCACAGCCTCATCTGGAAAACAGGGTCATCACCACCTCATAGACTGTTGTGGGCCTCGAAAGGTTAGGTACAAAAGTTCTGTATAAATTAATGTAATCAACATTGGTATATAGTCCTCTGGTGGTACGTTTCGTCAGAGATCTTGTATGCTCCCATGCCACAGACCATTCTGGAATGCCTTCAGTCGTTCTCCTCTCCTAACTTGGAGTTCCAAACTTCAAGGCCCAGCTCAAACATCCAGCTCTTGCCTGGAGTCCTCTCTCTGCATCAGACGCCCATGGAATCCTACAGGACTTCCTCTACCTTGTGCTCAGCTCTCTGTGCACACTCACCGCCCTGCAGTCTTGGTTACTTTTCCATCCGACCCCCCATCCCCCGACTATGCCATGTCAGTCTCCGGGAGGCCTGGCTTGTACCTCTTTGAATCCCCACACCACCATGAACTTGCCAAGGGGTCAATAAATATTTGTTGACTGATAGAAGAAGTCATGATTAAACATGAGCAATATTTAATTTAAAAACATATACACCTTAGACTATTTCATATTCTCTTCCCTCCCTGCTCTCCCACAGCTAATTGAGAAGCAAGATGGAGCAACACTAAGATTTCAGAACCAAGAAATCAATTTAATTTTACAGTATCAAAACATGGAAACCCCCCAAGTTCAACACATGGCAGCTGTTATGTTTGCAAGTGAGAAGGGTCAGCTGTAAAAATACAAGCCCTAGAATAATGCTCACAGGGTAACTGCAAGAACACCTCCCCGGGACCCTCCAGCGCTGATGCAGGCGGGGAGTCAGTGCGGGCGGCTCTCCGCTCCCTAATCCCCACTTTCTCACAGACTATCTTGAAAAACCCCTCCTACACAACAAAATGCACTACTTTATCTTATTGTTTTTATAATTCAAAGGCATACATCACTGCCATTCAGAGGTTCTCACTGGGTTGAGTTAACCAGTATTCCATTCCACTCTGAGACAACAGAATTTGGGGGGAAAACAAAACACAACACAAAAACAACAATTTGATGGTTTAGTTGGGCAATGTCATCTCCTGTCATAAATGTTTTATTTCTGCTGGGCTCTTCAAAATATCGAAAATAGCTTCCCAGTCCCATTCCTACTTCCTCAAAAGCCTCAGGCACTGGGGACTTGTGGGGGAGGGTGGGCAGGAACCACAGCTCAGGGCTGGTTGGCTATGAGGGCTGCCTCTGTCAGACCAGGATGCCCAGGGGATACCTGGAGGTAACCTTACCTGGCAGAGCCTGCCTGAAACAGCAGGACCTCTGGGGTCTGCCACCTGATAGGATAACTGAGTCTCCTCATCTAGAGATGAGGGTGCCAGGAGCTTCACAGATGTGCTCAAGTGTATATACCAAGTGACTACGGCTTAATTATTATTGTAAAAACTTTGTTCAGTACAAAGTTGCAAACTTCAGGAAAAAGCAAACAACTGTTTAAAAGGTGTGTTTAGAGTCATACGTACTATTGGGAAAATTTGAGTATGTACTGGACTTGAGGTGGTATTATGGAATTGTTGTTCTGTGACGACAAGGGTATTCTGTTTACAAAGAATGTCTTATTCTTAGCAGATGTGTGCTAAAAATGCAGGTTTGAGGTGTCATTGTATACGGAACTTACTTTCAAATGGTTCAGGAAAAGAGAAAATGTGTGAGTATGCATGTGATGGGTTGTGTATGCACGCGTGTACGTGTATATGAACGTGTGTGTGGTGTGTGTGTTTGGAGACAGAAAGAGAGAGCAAGAAATAAACTAGGTGTGACAAACCATTAATCGTTGAATTCAGGTGTAAGGCATATGGGGTATTCAATGTACTTTTCTTTAAACTTTTCGTATATTCTAGAATTTTCAAAATAAAAATAAAATCCTGTGGTAAAGAAGGAAATTTAAAAAATCCAGCTCTAGGCTGGGGTTCAGATCTTCTAAACAACTGCTTCAATTTACAACAAAAGATAGCAAAGCACTCTCATCTTCCCCTAACCACTCCATCGGATGTCTCTGTGACTAGAGCTGACATTTTCACTTTTTCCTCTCCTCCCAGAAAGCCTGCAAGGGAGGCATTTGGCTAGTGAGCCCTCCATAGTCTCCTTCCTCCCTCAGCCCCTCCACACCCAGTATTTACTGGCTACCCACAGTACAAGAAAGGGTTAAATGAGCTGAGAAGAGACTAAGGCTTTGAAAACTGAAGCGCAATGAAAAATGGAAGAAACCATCATCACATCTACACAAAGTTCATTCTTACAAACAGTAAGCTAACATGCTGCGACAGCCTATCACACACAGCCAGAAAATCAACACTGCCCTCAGAGAGCCAGAGAGTGACAGAGAAAAAGGGAGAAGCACAGAGAGTCCCCACTTTGTGCACCGGGCCATCTGCTTTCTTTCCTCTTTTAAAACACATCTTGATTGAGATATAATTCACATATCTTACAATTCTCCCAGATAAAGTGTATAATTCAGTCGTTTGAATATATTCACAGTTGTACAACCATTACCACAACCTAAGATTAGAACATTTCATCTCCTCAAAAAGAAACCCTTCTCCTTAAAGAGTCACTTCCCAAGTCCCCCCCACGCTCCCACCCCAACTCCCTGGCAACCATTCATCTACTTTCTGACACCACAGATTTTTAAATTCTTATAAATGAAAACATTTCTTATAAATGAAATCCTATAATACGGGGCCTTTTGTGACTGGCTTCTTTCACATGACAGGGTTCATCCATGCTGTAGCATGCATTAGTAGTTCTTTCCTTTTTTATTGCCAAGTAATATTTCACTATTTTCCAATGTAACATCCACCTTTTATTGACCCATTCACCAGCTGATGGACATCTGGGTTGTTTCTACTTTGGGGCTATTGTGAATAAACAGTGCTGTTATGAACAGTGGCGTACAAGTTTTTGTAGGAATATGTTTTCATTTCTCTTGGTTATGAATCTGGGAGTAGAATTGCTGGGCCATATGGTAACTTTTTAATGAACTGCCAGACTGTTTTCCAAAGTGGCTGCACCATTTTACATTCCCACTAAGGATGCATGAGGGTTCCAATTTCTCCACATGCTCATCAACACTTCTTATTATTGTGTCTTCTTGATTACAGCCATCTTAGTGGGTAAAAGTGGTATCTCATAGTGGTTTTGATTTACATTTCCCTGACGGCTAATCATGTTGAGCATCTTTTCATGTACTTACTGGACATTTGCATAACTTTTGGAAAAATGTCTATTCAAATCCACTGCCCACTTTAAAACAAACTCCTTGTATATTACACCTTCAACATTCTAAGGATGCTGCCATTACTTAAAATAAGGGGGTTTTGGAGCCCATCTTTGGAAGCTGTACCAAGAGGTCGTGAGCAGTGCATTTTTTGAAAATACTCAATTATGATGAGGGGAGACTTGCATTTAAGACGAAGCCAAAAGTCCTGGGTGCAAGTCTGTAGAATGAGGTCAGTTATTAGCTGGACTACACCCTTGTGGATTTAAGCACAGTGCTACACAAATCAACCAATACAAAGCATGAGAAATGTTCTTTTGAGGGTCATATTAGAACTAAATCTCAAAAGGATGTGACCAAAAGTGTTTCTAACAATGGCAGCCAGATAGGATAGATACCAGGGAATGTTTAGAAAATGTACAAATAGGAATCACTGATACAATGTAAAACATGTCGATATATAAATTAGCCATCATTTTACTTCTCGGTCATACTGGGTATATTTGACTCAAAATCATTGAATTATTAGAGCTAAAAAGGATTTCACATATGGTTCCATCCCCTTATTGTAAGTGGGGAAACTGACGTACAACATATTTGTTATTCACCCAAGTATTCAGGAAACACGAGCAGGACAAGAACTAAAATTTAAGTAGGACACAGTTGCTATGTTCTATTTCTGATTAGCTGTTTTAACTCTACTTTTAGCATTTATGATTCTCTTCTTCTCTAAGTGAATTATACCATCCAAGACTCCTCTTCTGAGGGGTGGAGAACTCTGTCCAGACGTCATTGTCTATCCTCCAATTGGCTCCTTTCCTAATACCAACTTACCTAAACTTCTCAAATCCATGTAGATAATTCTGACAGCAAATAAAAGGGACTCATTCTATAAAGTGAATTCTGAAGGAGTACGGCCAAGCCTTATTTCAAAAACAAGTCTCTAGTTTCCAATCTAAGAATTAAATGGCTTTCTGCCTGCTGTTTCTGCCTCTCCCTGCCTCACTTAGGAGAGAAGGCCAAGGCTGAGTCTTGAGGGATTGCTTCACAAGGAAAAATGAAGGCAGGATACAGTCTCGGGATGGGCCAGTGCAGGTTGGACGTGGGCTAGCAGAAGGCTCTGGGAAAACAGAACTGGATTCATAAGCAGGCTCGGTCAGTCCCCACAACAATTCCTCTCCATTGGAAACAGGTCTAAGTGCTGACACGGGGTTTCCCACAGCTTCTACTGGCCTCCAAAGGCTATTTGTCATCAGAGGTTCTTGATGAAGCTATACATAAATATCTGACTGTTGTTAAATACAAAACAAAACAAAACAAAACAAATATTCCACAGGAACCAAATCAAAACCAGCTGTGAGTAGGAGAGGCCAAAAACTCAGTGTAAGTGCAAAAGGCCTAGCAAAAACATTTGTTAATTGCACTATTTACTTTGCTGAATAGTAAATTGTCATGCCAATGAAGTCATATCACATGACCATAATGTTTTTCTTGTGACTTTCCTGCTATGAGAGAAATGGGCATTTTATCTTCTACAATTCTGAATTCTGTAGTAGATGAGTCAGAATCTGCGTTTTAATTCAGAATCACCCCATCTGCTCAGTCTGTTCATTTCTGCCAGCCTGTTTATAATTTTACATCCTATATTAAAGTTCACACTAAACTTTCTTTTTAAACAATCATTCATTAATCCGTAATTCTGCAGAAATAAAGTTCGGCTTAGCAAAAACTTGATGAAAATGCAATTATATTAAAGGAGGGCTATAACTGCAATCCTTAAAACATAACTGTATAATACAATATCAAATATTGGTAATATGGTGAAGAGAAGGAAACGTAGCCTAAAATTAATCCTGGAATCATGGAACTCACAAGAATGAGAATAAAGTAGTTCAGGGAAGTTGGGTTATGGGATTTTGGAGTTTGAATTTCTCATAGATACACCAAAGTAGCTTTTTCATTAACTCTCTTATGGATCAATCAGTCTTTTCTCCCTAGTTAGATGGAGTTTGAAATTCTTTGGCATTTCCCACAGCACAATGTTGAACCCACAGTTGGAACAAAATCAGTACATGTGAACTGATAGTTGATGATAAATAATCCCAAAACCACAAGTCGCAGCAGATTCTATGAAAAGATGGCACTCACATGTTTGATTTAGACTGAGCCTTTCTTCAACAAATTAAGCAGTTTGGAGAGTATCTGGTGAGCACTCACAGCCCATGACTTGGACGTCTTGGGCTTCATCAACTTTAAGACCAACCATCTCCTTTGGTTTCAACTGGGATAAACAGACGTCGAGGGCAACAGAAAACTGGGCTCAATCTCCAAACGCCCAAACCCATTCTCAGTAAAGGTCTTGAAAATAAAGTTCAGAAATAAATTCATGCAAAATTCCCTGCTTAGATGGCCACATTTTAAGAGGGTAAAAAGCTGAGCGAGGCCTTTTCTCTGTGAGGCCTTCTAATACCTCATGGGCAGAATGTAACTATAATTTGGCAGCTAGATGGGCTATCGACAAAGGGGGTGTCTGTCCAAGACCCCTACTTTATGAAATACAACATTAGTAAAAACATTTATGAGGTGAGTATTTTTAATCTGCAACTCAAGGTAAAAATCTACCACACACATTTCTCATTTAAATATTTTTATTGCCTCTTAGCTCTACAGCTTTTCCTCATCACACTAAATGAAACAGGGTAATTTTTCCTTTATCTGCAAAACCCATCTACCAGTTCTGTTGTTTTTGTTTAAGTTCTATCTTCACTCTATCTCTAACACAATCCAGTCACTTTCACTCATTTATTCCATTACCTCAAAATCATTACCCAAAACGAACTCACCATGTAAGTCTGGCAACTCCCTCTACCACACTCCCAGTCCCCACTCGTGCATTTTTCACTTCAACCCCGCCTCCAACAGAAACGAACCTGATGATGTGTCTGTTAACCAATCATTTTGGGATATTGGATGATGGAAGGGGGA
Organism: Rhinolophus sinicus; assembly: GCF_036562045.2. Lineage (NCBI taxonomy): Eukaryota > Metazoa > Chordata > Mammalia > Chiroptera > Rhinolophidae > Rhinolophus > Rhinolophus sinicus. The sequence goes on from NC_133759.1 coordinate 42,036,322, forward strand.
TGGGTGCAAAAACTTGGGTTGCCTAAGATCTGGATGATTCTGTCTTAAGTATATCTTCTAATTCATTATCTCTGTGCCCCTTTCTACGAAAATAAATGGATTAATTGTCTCTAGTAGGATCAGCTTTGCATTCCTCCGTAAAGGGGCTATACCGGGGGTACCAAAAAAATGTACACATATTAAAAGATGTTATCTATGTATCATTTTTCAAAGTTGAATTGAATTACAGTAGCAATGTGTAGTATGACATTCATTCAAAAGATGGCATTAATCAAATGAATGCTAGTGTCATTCATTGTATTACAATTTTAATACAGTTTTTTCATTTTTTAAAATGTTTTTGGCTCCCTCTGTATCTTGGGAGACAGACCACAGGTGTTAAAGGATATGGATAACTTTAATATCATCAAAAGTTTTCTTCTTTAACTGAAAAGAGAATTATCTTGATACAACCTGGATGAACCTTGAAAACATAATGCTAAGTTAAAGATGCCAGATACAAAAGGCCACATATTGTGAGATTCCATTTCCATGACATGTCCAGAATAGGCAAATCCATAGAGACAGAAAGAGTAGCGGTTGCCAGACCCAGAAGGAGGGGGGAATAAGGAGTGACTCTTTAACGGATACAGAGTTTCTTTTGGGCATGATGAAAATCTTCTCTTCTTGGTAGTAATAATAGCACAACTCTGAATATACTAAAAACCCCTGAATTGTACACTTTAAAAGAGGGTGAACATCATACATAGTACGTGAATTATAATTCAATAAAGCGGTTATTAAAAAATAACCTTATCTGATTTCAGGAAACCCTAGCTCCAATTACATGCTCATGATTCTGAATAACACACTAAAGACTCGCCCTCGGAGACCTTCATTCAGCTTAGAATGCTCTGCCCTACTTCCCTACCCTTTCCCCACCCAAATCCAACTTTTATTTTTAAAGATAGTCTACTCATCCTTTAAAACTAACTGGTGATGGATGTTAACTACATTTATTATGGTGATCATTTTTGCAATGTATACCAATATCAAATCAGTACACTGAACATCTGAAACTAATATAATGTTATATGTCAATTATATCTCAATTCAAAAAATAAAATTAATTTAAAAAAACAAAAAGCCTAACTGGAATATTTGTTCCCTTCTGTATGAAGCTTTCCTTGACATCCCTACTTTCCTAAGCAGGAATAACTGCTCTCTCAGACTAAAACATTTTTAATGATATTAGAGTACCCTATTTATGTCTGTTTCTCACACTAGACTATGAGCTCATCACATTAACTTCTCTATTCAGTTACTAGCACAGTGCCTTGCTATGAAACTTCCAAAAGATACTCAGTAATTCTTTTTCAAAAACAGTATTTATACAAATACATATTTTATAAACAACATATGAAATGATACTGTCACATAGAATTATCTGGGTGAATCTTTTGCGATTTCAGTATTGATGCATGAAAACAGTCTAAGCTGAGAATTAATTGGGCATTCTTGATTGCATTGCTAAAATAAATAAGTTGAGACCTTTCTAGATGGGAAACAGAATTTTGTAGTTTTATTAATGAACATTTATAAATGCACTGGAAATCAAATATGTAAATCAAAACACTACGTTTACACAGATGTGAATATTTTTTGACATATATGCTTATTTACACGCACACACATTTTTCACAGTAACGTGAATTAATGTAGGTAGGACAATGATTTTTGCTATGAAGTCCTCTGGTGACCATTATCTTAAAACACAGTCCTATTTAGAGCTTTTTAAGAAAAATACTGATCCTTTTCTATGACAGGAGCTGCAAACACCAGTAACTATAAGGCTCATCAACTGAAAAGCATCGTCTAAATAAAGAACATCACTTAGAGAAGACCTCTGGGCAAGAAACTAACAACAACGTTTGTCTCCAGGGAGGAAACTGGGTGGCAAGGGACAGGTACAGAAGATTTCTTTTCCACATAGAATATTTTCTATACCGTTAAATTTCATATCAAGTACATTATTTATCTATACAATTTGCTTCTTGGCACCAGATAACCATCACTATTAAAGAAGGCAGGCCTGGGGTTGCCAGATATGATTTTTTCAAAGAAGTTATAAATGCGAAAATTCTGATTTTTATGTAAAACTCATAATTTTGAAATGTTGGCTTTATTCAGAACTTAACACATAGGGCAGGCCAAACAAAACACACCTGCAAGCCATATCTGGCTCATAGGTCAACCAGTTTACCACCTCTAATCAAAAATTTGATGTGTGGCTTATATTCCAAAACTATAAATATAATTTAATGGAGGAAAACTTCAAAAAGAAAACTCAGACTTGTGGATGAAACCATGCCACATCCTGCCCCACCATCTATCTAGTCACTATTGCTCTCTTAAACTTCCGGTGTCTTTTAAAAGGCTATCAATATTTGACCAACTGAAATGCAAAACAAGACAGATTTAATCAAGGAATGTGCCCATTATCCTAACATCTGCTCTGTCTTAAAGAGTGAAATATGGGGTCAATTTCAAGTTGCAATTCTTCTAGCCAACTAAAGAGAGGTATGTGAATTATTTCTAGGTGGCTGGAAAAATTCCCTCAACCAACTAGTCAAATGATTGTATGGTTGAAAAGACCCATAAGTTATGTTTTCCTTATTATAGGGCAGTACAGTACTGCTCAAAAGACAAAATGGTGGTGGCGATCAACATAATATTCTGAACCTTTTCTGGGAATCAACATAATATTCTGAACCTTTTCTGGGAAAATCTCAAAGTCTCAAAGTCCTGGAGAAATGCCATTCATCACCCAAAACAGCAACTAAGAGACTCCATGTGGTGGTAGTGGAAGATTGCATCTGTTGAATGCTCAGAAGACACCAAAGCAAATACCGTGTTTCCCCGAAAATAAGACCTAACTGGAAAATAAGCCCTAGCAGCATGACTTTTCAGGATGACATCCCCTGAACATAGCCCTAAAAAAAGAAATGCGTCTTTTGGAACAAACATTAATATAAGACCCGGTCCTATTTTCGGGGAAACACAGTAAAAGAAGAACCAGTTGCAGGTCTAAGTCTAGCACTAGAGATACACTGTCTTGCTTCTCTGGTGTGCCTAAAACCTCCCCCTAATCTGCTGAAAGCTTCAAGGGATCTGACTCTGGAATTTCCACCATGTTTTCCCTACATTCAGTGCTAGCTCCCATCTTCCAAACAGCAGCCTTTTTACCACCAGCTGGTATAGTGTGAGGCCTGACCATGTACTCCCTTGACCACTGGGACCTCCCCCAATAATGAGAACACACAACCCCAGGCAAGGGTGGGGGTGAAGAGGTAATCAATGAGTTGGGCTACAGGACTACTGGCAACTTTGCAGACACAGGCGCTCAAGACTGATCAGCTTACGTAATTTGTGGAATTGCTATGATAGGCCATGATTTTCCTAAGAGCTCTTTCACTCAGGTGACTGAGGAGAAAGCTGTTAATTTAATCTCGTTAATCCATTTTGAGGAACAGTCCATTTTGTCAAGTGACTGGACTAGCTCCATACCATATACAGTACACCCTTTTCGAAGAACAGTGAGCATTTGGAAAAACAAAATAACCTATTTTTTAATCCCAGTCTTAAAAACACACACACACACACAATTATAATAACCCAGGAAATTAGAATCTGCAAAATATTCTAATTAACAAAAGAAAACATAACTCTCTTAGGTTGTAACTGAGGAAGCCATTTCATGGTGGGGTTCAGTGGCCTAAGAAGACTGATCAAATTATGAAATAAAAGCCAGGAGTGTTCTCTCTGAAAAAAACGGCCAGAGTCCAATGTCTTCCTTGACTTGCATTTTGATGTATGGACATTAGAGCCAACTCTCCAATGGCCACGGGTATGCTGTTCTTCAGTAAGAAACAGAGGTGCTTGGAAATCAGTCACCTGTACTTACTTTATCAGCAATTTTGTGCATTAGGCACCTACTATACAACGACCTGCACATGTTAGCTTTCAGCAATTGTGGAAGGTTTGTTCTAAGGAAAAAACATCACAATTAACTGCTTCCTTCCTTTTCCATCAATCTGAATATCAAACAGGTTTTAAACACATAAGTTCTCAGTACATAAAGCTTGTTTTATTCTTACCTCAGCAGCTTGGGTCTCTTGATGCAGCAATGTAAGACCAGTCAAGTCTTCTAAGAACGAATGTGAAGAGTTGAACACCTTCATTAGGAAATTAAATCCCTCTCGTTCATATTGATCAAGAACCTGTAAAACATTTATGTATTTTTAAAAGGGGCGGCACATTTTAAACGCATATGAAAACTTCTAACAAGCATCTGTCAAAAATGAAACAAAAACTAGAATTAAATTTGGTGGATAATCAATCTATTGGGCAAAAAACTGGGAGGGCTTAGCATTTACCACTCTTTTCCTTCTTAGAAAGAATGACCATCTTATCTGTCAATTCAGATGACAATTTTTCTCAAATAACATAAGTTACAGGCAAATTCACTAAAAATTCTAGAAGAGTTGGGGTTACTGATTTTAAAGTTCACTTGTTAGGAAAAGAATAATAGGCAAGAAGAGCCAAGAAAAAAATTTACAAGGATAAAAGGAAAAGAAGGGACAAAAGGATGGGAAATGTGACATACTGGCTAGCCAAACGTATTTCAAAAAATAATAACGTAAAAAAGGTGAAACTAAATTTCACCAGGCACATCACAAAAGAGGAGTCTCAAATGGCCAATAAGTGTATGAAAAGTTGCTTAGCATTACAAGCGATCAGGAAAACAAAAACTAAAACCCCAATGAAATACTATTTTAGATCTACCAGCATGGCTAAAGGGGAAAAGACAGAATATACCAAGCATTGGCAAGGATGTGGAACAACTGGGATTCTCATGAGAGTACAAAATGAGACAACCACTTTAGAGGCTCAACATGCTTATGCCCTATGACCAAGCAATTCTACTCCTGGGTATAGACCCCCAACAAAAAATGTATACATACTCGTATGTGCATCAGAAGACCCAAACAAAAGTGTCCACAGCAGCACGATTCATGATAGCCCCAACTAGAAACTGCTCAAGTGTTCACCAACAGTAGAATGAATGAACAAACTCTGGTTTATTCATGCAGTGGAATATTATATAGCAATGAAGACAAACTACAACTACATGCAACAATATGGGCAATTCTCACAGACATAATGTTAAACAAAAGAGAGAGAAGCAGTATGTGCTGTGTGATTACATTTATATAAAGTTCAAAAAAACAAGCAAGATGAATCTATGGTGTTGAAAGTCTGGAGAGTGGTTACCCATGGAGGGACTGTAATTGAAAGGGGGCACACGTGAGGATCTGGGCTGCTGGTGATACCCACTTCTTTACCTGCATAGATCTTACAAAGGTGTACTTGGTGAAAAATCATCAAGCACTTTTTTGTATATATGCTGTCCTTCAATAAAAAGATCAAAAGATAAAAGGCTAGCAGTCTTTCATAGGAACATATGAGCAGTCAGAAGCAATCAAACAGACGATTATCGCATTTTAGAATTCCATGATCACAAGAACTGTGAATTGCAGAAAGCAAACAGCGAACCAGAATGCCTCAGAATTCAGAAGAAATAAAGATGGATGCTTCAAAAAGACAGCAGACATTGAAGATAAATTCAAGAAATCAATTACACATGAATAGAAAGGTTGGAGAAGCAGTAACACAAAAAAGAGAAAAATTTTAAAATAAATATTCTCCATTCAGAAATGAAAATGTGTAAACCCTTCAATCCAGCAGTTGTACTTCAAAGACTATTCAAAGACTTTTCTTTGTTGAGGGCTGGGGAACTGTGATTTTCCCTTTGTTGAAATATTCTTTAATACTCAATTATCTTTCACTTTACAAAGTGAGCAATTTAAAGAAAATCTAATAATAAGAATGTTGACTCTTCAGCCGCATGCCCATAGCATTCTTGCTTGTGCCCTGCTTGCGTGGGCTCAAAGACTGGGGTGTAAAGATGCTCACCGCAACGGAGTTTGCAGCAAAAAAAGATTAGAAACAACTACCCTTTAATAGAGGACCTATTAAATTATGGTGTATTTACAAACAAGGACATAATCTGGGTCCATTAAAGGAATCTATAGTGTTAATATAAACTGATTTCCAAGACATAGAGAGACACTAAAAAGCAACGTCCAGACCATGTGTCTAGTACTGTTTTTAAAATAAAAGTGGAGGAGGAGAGGGAAACGTACATGAGTATACTATACTGCTTGCTTATGCGTGTAACCTCTGGAAGAATACATACACAACTGGCTTCAAGGAGTTCCCTCCCTATATTCTTCTATACTGCTTGGATTTTTTAACCATGTGCATGTATTATTTATTTAAATAATATTACAATCTCAATTCAGTTTTGTTTTTTGTGTGTGTTTTTTCCCCCTCCAGTGGTGGAGAAAGGTCTCAGAAGAGAAGGAAGCAGAACTCTAAAGCCCAGATGAAGGAGTTGGCTCTAGAAAGGAGGGGCAGTCCTCCCTCAGCCACAGGAAGCAGGGCAGCTGTAGAGATAACTTAGGATCCTGAGTGGGAAACCGGGCTGAGAGGCATAGGGTGTAAACAGCAGGCAGCAAAGTCCTGGGCTGCCAGAGAGAAAGGGTGGGATGAGCCACTGAGCTTGAGCAGGGTGGTGATGGCCTGGGACAGCTGCATGGGGACGGTGAGAAAGGGAGCTCTGATCGGCGGCACAGAAAGAGCGCTGAGCAATCTGAGGCCCCTGCTGGGGCAGAAAATAGAAGTTTTGAAAGAAAGGTGGTTAAGGACACATCGAAGCCTGGGGACTGGCAAGAAAAGGGTAACAAAGATGGAGGTCAAAGAAATCGAGGGGCTGGTGAATACTAAGAAGGGAAGGGACCCAAGGCTGGTCAGAAAAGACTTGCAGGCTGGAGGGAACACAGAGACTGGGATCCTGAAGGGCAGGAGGGATGGGGGGGGGTATGGCGGGGGAGGGGGGTGACAACAGTCTCATGGCGTATACAAAGTAGTCTTTGGCTGATTAACCACCGGCCTGAATAAAAAGGCACTTAATAACTAAATCTCCCAGTAGTAAAATTTCTTACAAACCAGAATGTTATCTCAGAAAAAATATGCGTGGAAATTAAGTGACCTTTTTCAAAATGATAAATACTGTGTGTTTAACGATCACTTACTTCTGAGTGAACTACTAAGCTCGTGAAATAGCTACTTTGTGCCAGGTTTCCAGAAGGGTAAAAGAAGAAATGGGTTTGAAAAAGGGACAAAAGCTTTGAAAAACATTGGAATAATTCCAGAGATGATACTTTGTTAGACTTCATTGAACTTTCAGTTTTCAAGCCTATGTTTCCATATAATTTTGTGGTGCTACAAATTGGGCCAGTGGAAAAACTAACAGCAAGGGGAAAATGAGTAAAGGCCACCTCCCCCATAATCAGGATGTACAGAAAGTTTAATGCTGAAACATTATTAATAGCTCTGGCTTGAAAAATATGTGGAAAAACTTAATCCTCAAGGGGTATATTTAATCATGCAAGGGTTTTCCAGTATTCCCTTTATGTGCTGGGAAGTTAATCTGTGTTACGAGTATAAGCAGCTTATAAAAGGTACCAGGATTTTTCCCCCTACAAACAGCTTAACTGTCTTAAAGAGGGAAAAACATGTTTTACGTTATCCAAAAACAACAACACCCAAGATACTATCACAATGAATTTGAGCACTGCAACCACCTGTCAATCTACATAAAACATACCACATCTTTTAAGTGAATTATATAGTACGTGGTCCTGAGACGTGTGCACATTACATTCTGGTCGGTGTTATATTGCAAAGGTACTGGGAGAGTTTGCTATGTAGAGAAATAATAATGACTCTTTTAGTATAAAGCTATGGATCCTTTTCTGATAGACATGATTTTCCTTAATTATTTTGTAAGGCTAGGTTATCTTTATTCTCAACATATATGAGCACATACTCCTGGACAAAGATTGTAGAATCGCTTCTTAAAACATGATTTTAGGAATATCATTTCTCTTACTGAGATTCTCTAGTGACTCCTTTTTTTTTTTTTTTTTTTTAAAGTAGAGTTGACATACAATATTATATTAGTTTCAGGTGTACAACATAGTGACTTGACATTTATATAACTTACGAGGTAATCACCTCACTAAGTCTAGTAACCATCTGTCATCATGCAAATTTATTACAATATTATTGACTAGATTCCCTGTGCTGTATACTACAGCCCTGGGACTTATTTATAACTGGAAGTTTGTACCTCTTACTCCCCTTCATCTTTTTTACTGATCGCACCACACTCCTCACCTCTCACTTTGTTCTCTGTATTTATGAGTGTTTCTGGGGTTTTTTTTGTTTTGTTTTTTTAAGATTCCACATATAAGGGAGATCATACAGTACTTGTCTTTCTCTATCTGACTTATTTCACTTAGCATAATATCCACTAGGTCCATTCATGTTGTCGCAAATGGCAAGATTTCATTCTTTTTTATTGCTGAGTACTATTCCATTACATGGGGGTGCCAAAAAAATGTATACAAGTGGACACTTTGGTCAATGTTGCTCAAGCAGTAGTTTGCCATAATCAGAAGTATCTGGACGCTGATGGTAACCACTTTGAGCACCTCTTGTAACTGCAGAAGTCAAATGTGACTTGCATTCATCTTTTGTTATCAGTATATATCGAGTATTACAATTTTAATAGTTTTTTTCCTTTCTTAAAATGTGTATCATATTTTTGGCACCCTCTATATATAGATATATATCTATGTATATATCTCACATCTTCTTTTCCATTCATCTATCGATGAACACCTAGGTTGCTTCTGTATCTTGTCTATTATAAATAATGCTCCTATAAACATAGGGATGCACATATATTTTTGAATTGGTATTTTGGTTTTCTTCATATAAATGCCCAGAAAAGAAACTGATGTGTTCTATAGTAGTTCTATTTTTAATTTTTTGAGGAACCTCCATACATACATTGTGTTTTCCACAACGGCTGCACCAATTTGCAATCCCACCAACAGTGCACAAGGGTTCCCGTTTCTCCATATTCTCGCCAACACTTGTTATTTGTTGATTTTTTGGTAACAGCTATTCTGACAAGTGTGAGGTGATAACTCATTGTAGTTTTCATTTGTATTTCTCTAACGATTAGTGATTTTTTAGCATCTTTTTATATGTCTGTTGGCCACCTGTATGTTTTTTGGGGAAATATTAATTCAGGTCATCTGCCCATTTTTTAAATAGTATTTTTATGTTGAGTTGTATGAGTTTTTTTATATATTTTGGATAATAAACCCTTATTGGATATAGAATTTTCAAATATCTTCTCCCATTCAGCAGGATGTCTTTATTTTGTTGATGGTTTGTTCTATGCAAAAGCTTTTCAGTTTGATATAGACATGTTTATTCATTTTTAATTTTGTTGCTCTTACCCAGGGAGATACATTAAAAAAAAATACTGCTAAGACCTATGTTGAAGAATTTACTTCCTTTTTTTTTTTCTTCTGGAGTTTTATGGCTTCAGCGCGTACATTTTAGTCTTTAATCCATTTTGATTTTATTTTTGTGTATGATATAGTGGTCCAATTTTCCCAACATCATTTATTGAAGAGACTGTCATTTCCCATTATATATTCTTGCCTCCCTTGTTGTAGATTAATTGAACACATAAGCAAGGGTTTATTTCTGGGCTCTCTATTCTGTTCCACTGATCTATTTGTCTGTTTTTGTGTCAATACCATAATGTGTTGATCATTGTAACTTTATAGAATAGTTTGAAATCAGGGAGCGTGATACCTCCAACTTTGTTCTTCTTCAAGATTCCTTTAACTATTCAGGGTCTTTTTGTGGTTCCATATAATTTTAGGATTATCTATTCTAGCTCTGTGAACAATGTCATTGGTATTTGATAGGAATTGCATTAAATCTGTAGATTGCTTTGGCTAGTATGGACATTTTAATTATATCAATCCTTCTAATCCATGAGCACAGAATATCTTTCTATTTATTAGTGTCATCTTCAATTTCTTTCATCAATGTCTTTTAGTTTCCAGGGTACAGGTATTTTGCCTCCTTGATTAAATTTATTCCTATGCATTTTACGCTTTGATGCAATTATAAATGGATTGGTTTTTAAATTTCTCTTTCTGATTGCTCATTGTTAGTGCATAGAAATGCAACAGATTTCTGAATATTAATTTTGCATCCTGCAATTTTACTGAATTCATTTATTAGTTCTAATAGTGTTTTTTGGCTTTTTTGGGTGCATCTTTAGCATTTTCTATATGCAGTATCATGCCTTCTGCACATAGTGATAGTTTTACTTCTTCCTTCCAATTTGGATGCACTTTAAATTGCTGTTTTACTCCTGTGTCCCAGAGCAGACAAGCGTGCTGGAGTACGTCCCTCAGTGACGTCCCTACTGCAGCTCACACTGTCTGGGTAGGGTTCCTATGATTACTGCGTCTCTGTTTCTCCCACCCTTCTCTATGTGGTCCCTCTTGTTTGGTGCACAGAAGCTGTTCAATCAGCCCTCAGTTGTTCTTCAGGAAGAACTGCTCTATATGTAAGGGTATATTCAGTGTGTCCGTGTGAGGTGACTCCAGGGTCTTTCTACACCTCCATCTTGGGCTCCTCCTTTGGTGACTTTTTACTAGATCAAACCCATACTCTTCTGCTAGGTATTTAAGTCCCTCCATAACCCTCTACTTTTGGATGACTCTCTGAAGAATGATTTTAATATAGTCTAAGATCTCCTGACAAGACCATGCAATGATTCTCAGTTCATGAGGAGCAGAAGGGATTCATACTTTGCAACTCTTGTCTAGTATTCTTAAACAGGACACTGGCTCTGTGCACCATATCTGAAAAAACAGCTTGGGTATTTGCAAAGGGGAAAGGGAACATGCAGTGTCTGAAAAACTCTTATTTAAAATTCCTGTTGTTTAGAAATTGTATTTACTTGCTCTTGACAATTTAAAAATATATTATGTGTCCTGATTTCTAAAAAACTCAGAGAAATCTTTCCTAATGTCCCATACAGGGTAATAAAAGAGTATGGCTGGAAGCCACTAGGATCCTTAATTCCCATCCTGTAAGAATCCATAAAAGAAAGGTCAAAACACTCCCCTGTTAGAGACAGTCACCCAGTCATCTGCAGAGGCTTTGCTCCAAGTTGAGGGCAAAACCCTGTTTTCCAGCAATGTTGCTGAGTGAGCCATTCCACGGTGGAGAATCCCTACTTCAGATAATGAATGGGAAACATTGCTCATAAAACCAGGAAACCCTTGATCAGTCGCTGTCTCTTGGTGCCCTGGGATTTCTATCATAATAAAAGACAATCAAGGATGAAAAAAGCCTCAATTGCAGCTGCCCTTACAACACGCCTGCCTCACCTTCACTGCTCCCAGCTCCTCCACAGGACCATCACCTTGGAAAAGCTTCAACTGCTTTCTTGTTCCGTCTTGGTGCTGCCCTGCCTCAAATGATCTCCTGCCTTCCACATCAAATGAGATTTTTTACTTCCATCAAAGGTCAGCTCAAGTATAAACTCCTGCAAGTCTTCCCTGATTAATTGTACTCTCCATGATCTTTTCTACCCTTTGTTCTCTGACGCCCCTCTCCATGGCACATTAAGTTGCCAGAGGGATTGAAGGAAATGCTCTGACTCACTGTCCCTGATAATCAGGAGTTGATGGCATTTTCACATATCAATCAGATGTTCAATAACTTTGTTTTTGTTTCTATAGATGTCAATGATATAAAGCATATAATGGATGAGAAAACAGCTTCATACGGAAACATGAAACTATCATCCTAACTATATCTGTTGTTGTTAACCTGCTCTCTTGGACACAGGCAGGATTTATGAAGCTAAATTTACAAAAAAAAAAAAAAAGGATAAATCTGAGTTCAAGAAATGTAATGAGTTCAAGATATGTATACTAACAGTATGTCACAAACTGTAACATTAATTGGATAATTACTGGCATGTCAAAAATATAGAACATATAAATCTCTTTTTCTTCCCCTAAAGTCACCGTATAGTGCACGTGATTCTTAGGCATCCAAGTGCAAAACGGGCACAATGGTAATTTAGAGGAGGTGGGTGATTTCAAATCAAAACATCAAATAGCTTTAAATTTGAGATAATTGACAATGGAATAAAGTCCCAACACTTTAGCATTTTAATTGAACCTTTTGTGACGCAACACACAACTGTACTAAAAAGAACCAAAAAAATATTATATCTTGGTATCTTCACGTACCAAAATCAAAATTCTATTGAAGTCAACTGGTTAGAGGAAAAGAAACTGAGAACTGGGGCTCAACATGAAGCTGGCAGTAATTTGGCAACACTGGGCAAAACACTTTATCTTTTTGAGCCCGTTTGCTAATCTCTAAAATGGAGATGAAACTCCATGCTTAGCTCCCCACTTACTGAAATACAAAAAAAGATTTCATGATTTTAATCACTGACAATGAATAGTTTATAAAGGACAATAGAAATGCTATGCATTTATTATATTTTCCTTGCATTTACTACTTTTAAAACACAATTTTATCACAAAATAGGGCTTGATGAGTACAGGAGATACATGACAAGAAGACATGTGTGCCTTCCAGCTCTAGTATAGCCTTGAAGACCAACAACATGCTAGCACAGGTAAAGCCAGCGCGGAAGCCACTGGAGGGGCAGATTTGAGCTTTAAAGGAGCTCCAAGCCCATTTTCAGAAAATTGCCACCTATTTGGAAGGAAGAGCCCATGTGCATGTTGTCTTTATTTGATCTGACTCAGAACTTGGTGTGAAAGCCTTTTTCCTGGGTACAGTTGTTGAAAAGTATCAGGGGCAATTGTTTAGCATCATGATCTCCTGAGGTGGTGGATAACAGCTGGAGTAACAATAAACTAAACAAAAGCTTAAAAGGAAAATCTGGGAACTACCATATTCTTAGGAATCTGGAAGACCAGGCACAGGCATAGAGCTAAGTGCATGACCCAAGTTGTGCACATGCTCAGGAAATGTCTGAGAAGACCCTAAGCTCTCACCTCTAGCTGACCTTGAGGATCTGTGCCAGCAGAAAATGAAAGGTAAGGCAGGATTCTTAACTGCCTGGCTGAGTTCTGAAAGCATATATGCACATAGAGCCCCACAACAAAGACTGGGAGACTTACTGCTTCCAAGCATTTAAGGAAATCTCTGTGGAATTATTAGACGACCACTAAGCCAACTGAGCAGAAACTTCAAGATAATAAGTTCTGGAGATCTACTGTACAGCACAGTGATGATAGCTAACAATACAGTATTGTATACTTGAAATGTGCTAATGGGATAGCTCTTAAAATTCTCACCATACACACACACACACACACACACACACACACACAAATGTTAATTTTGTAGAGGTGATGAATATGTTAATTAGCTTGACTGTGGTGATCATTTTACAATATACACATATATTAAAACATCAAGTTGTATACCTTAAAAACATATAACTTTATATGTCAATGATATCTCAATAAAGCTATTTTTTAAAGGGCGAGATTCCATGCAAACAGTAACCAAAAGAGTTGGTTGGAGAGGCAATACTAATATTAGACAAACTAGACTTCAGTATTATTACTAGAGATGAAGGACATTATATAATGACGAAAGAGTCAATGTTAAAAAACAATTATAGTTATAGGTATATACATGTATCTACTAACACAGCCCCAAATACATGAATAAATGACAGAATTGAAGGGAAAAATAGAATTAAACAATAACAGTTGGAGAATTCAATACTGCACTTTCAGTAATGAATATAACTAGACAGAAAATCAGCAAGGAAATAGAAGACCTGAACAATACTATATAACAACTAAATCTAATAGGCATCTCTAAAAGATTTATATCCAGTTACAGCAGAATACACATTCTTCTCAAATGCACATGGAACATTCTCCAGGATATACCATGTGTTAGGCCATAAAAAAGTGAAATCATACACTACATGTTCTCTGACCACAATGGAATGAAATTAGATATCAATAACATAATTAAATTTGGGAAACTCACAAATATGTGGATATTAAACAACACACTCCTAAAAGCAGTGGATGAAAGAAGAAATCACAAGGGAAATTAGAAAATACTTTGAAATGAATAAAAATTTATAAAAACAAACACAACATACCAAAACTTATGAGACGCAATGAACGCAGTGCTTAGAGGGACATTTATAACTATAAATGCCTATAATAAAGAATGATTTCAAATCAATTACTTAACTTTCTACCCTAAGAAAAAAAAACAAAAAGCAAACTAAACACAAAGCAAGCAGAAGGAAGGAAATATGAAAAGTTAAGCAAAAATAAAATATTGGTTCTTTGAAAAGATCAACAAAATTGACAAACCCTTTATCTATACTGACCAAAAATAAAAGAAAGAAGACTTGACTTACTAATATCAAGAATAAGAGAGGAGACATTATATAAATCTCACAGAAATAAAAATGATTATAATACTACGAACAATTGTATGCTAATAAATTAGACAACCTAGAAATGGATAAATTTCTAGAAAGACAAAGTACTAACAGTGACTCAAAAAGAAAGAAAATCTGAATAAACTTATAAAGAGTAAAGAGATTGAATTAGTAATAACAAAACTTCTCACTAAGAAAAGTTCAGGACCAGATAGCTTTGCTGGTAAATTCTGCCACATGTTTAAATAACAATTAACTGATTTTTTCACAAACTCTCCCAAAAAAACAGAAAAGGAGGAAACATGTCTCAACTCATTCTATAAAGCCAGTGTTATTCTGATACTAGAACCAAAAAAGACATCACAAATAAAGAAAACTACAAACCAATGCCCCTTAAAAATATACTTAAATATGCAAAAATCTTCAATAAAATACTAGCAAATTGAATCCAGCAACATATAAAGATTATACACCAGGACAAAGCGGGATTTATCCCTGGAAAGCAAGTTTCGTTCAACATATGAGAATAAATCAATATAATACACCATTTTAGTAGAATAATAATGGACAAAAAACACACGATCATCTTAATAGACAAAGAAACATCATGTATCAAAATCCAACACCCTTTAATGATAATAAACACTCAACAAGCTAGGAATAAAAACAACTTCCTCAACTTGCTAAAGGACATCAATAAGCACATTTATACGCCATATTATACTTAATGGAAAAAGGCTGAAAGGTTTCCCACTAACATTAGGGACAAGACAAGGAGGGCTGCTTTCGCCACTTCCATTCAACATTGTATTGGAGGTTCTAGTCAGGGTTAATAGACAACAAAATGAATTAAAAGGCATCTATCTAGACTGAATCTGGATTGGAAAGGAAGAAGTAAAACTATACTGCAGATCACGTGATGGTGTATATAGAAAAGCCTAAATCCGCAAAAAACTCTTAGAACAAGTAAGTACAGCAAGGCTGCAGGATACAAGAGCCATATACAAATATCAACTGTCTTTTTATACACTAGCAATCAACAATTCAAAGAAGAAATTAAGAAAACAACTCCATTTACAATAGCATCAAAATAATAAAATATCCATGAATAAATTTAACAAAATAAGTGTAATACATGTACACTGAAAATCACAAAACTTTATTGAAAAAAGCTGGAGAACAAAATAAATACTACAAAGACAAGTTCACAGATTGTAAGACTCAATACTGGCAAGATGGCAATACTCCCCAAATTGATCCAACACTTAATGCAATACCAGCTAGCTTTTAGTGGAGGGGGTGTGGATATAGACAAGCTGACCCTAAAATTCACATGGAAAGGTAAGAGACCTTGAATAGTCAAAATAGTTTTGGGAAAAAAAAGGTGGAGATCTCACACTTTATGATTTCCAAATTTACCAGAAAGATACAATAATCAATACTAGATGCTACTGGCATAAGGACAGACACACAGGTCAATGGAATAGAGTTGAAAGTCCAGAAATAAACCGTTACATTTTTGATAAGCGTGACAATATAATTCAACAGAGGAAAGAATAGTCTTTTCAACAAAAAGTGCTGGAAAATTGAATATCCACATGTAAAAAATGAAGTTGGACCCTTACCACATACCATATACAAAAGTTAACTGAAAATGAATTATATGTCTAAATAGAAGAGCTAAAAGAATTACATTCTTAAAGGAAACCGTAGTAAATCTTTATGACTTCGAATTGGACAACAGTTTCTTAAATGAGACAATAAAACCATAGGAAACCAAAGAAAAATAAGATAAGACTTCATCAAAATTAAAAACTATTGTGCTCAAAGGATACATCAATTAAGTGAAAAGACAAGCTACAGAATAGGAGAAAATAGCTGTAAATTATGTATCTCGTAAGAGTTTGGTATCCAGTATATATAAAGAACTCTTACTACTAATCAATAAAAAGACAAACAATCCAATTTAAAAATGGGCAAAGGAACTGAACAGATATTCCCCCCCCCAAAAAAAAAAAAGATAAACAAATGACTAACAACACAAAAAGACACTCAAGATCATTGGTCTTTAGGGAAATGCAAATGAAAACCACAATGAGCTACTATTTCACACCCAGTAGGATGGCTATAATAAAAAAAGAGACAATAACAAGTGTTGAAGGAGAATCAAATAATGGAGAATCAAAACTGTCCTATCTGCTGATGGGAATTTAAAATGAAGCAGCTGTTACGATAAACAGTTTGGCAGTTTCCCAAAATATTAAACATAGAGTTACCAGATGACCCAATAGGTATACATACACCAGATGACTCCTAGATATACACCAAGAAGTGAGAACATGTTTACACAAAAACTTGTACACAAATATTTATAGCAACATTAATAGCCAAAAAAATGGAAAACCCAAATATCCATCAAGTGAGCAATGGATAAAAAATGTGGTACAATGGAATGTTCTTCAGCCAGATGAAGGAATGAAGTGCTGACACATGCTACAGTATGGATGAACCTTGAACACATTATGCAAATGAAAGAAGCCATTCACAAAAGGGCACATATGATTATTCCCTTTATTATGAAATGTCCAGAAAAGGAAAATCCATAGCACCAGAAAGATTAGTGGTTGCCAGGAGCTGAGGAAAGGCTATGAATGGGGAGTGACTACTAATGGGTACAGGGTTTGTTTTGGGGGTGCTAAAAATATTCTGGAATTAGTGTGATGGTTGCACAGACTTGTGGATATACTAAAAAAGTAATGAATTGTACACTCTAAAATGATGAATTTCATGGTATGTGAATTATGTCTTGTTTTTTTAAAAGGCATACAATAAGCTGTTAGTAGGAGGATCCAATGTAGGATGTCTGTGAAGCAGCTGAGTAATTAAAAACACTATCTATGCTGTTTATGATGTGAATGCTGAGTAAAGGTTTGGCTATTTTGTTTAAAAAAAAAACACACAAAAAACAAAAAACACTATCTGGATGGATGGATGGATGGAGGGAGGGACAGACAGACACACTTAACCCCACCCCCATCAATCTGTAGACTGTTAGGGAACACTTCTTCAATAATGTGTCATTACCAATTAGAGTTGTTTAGACCTAAATAAGTACCAACTGTAGTTTATCATCTTAAAAAAATCAACAATACTTCTGAAGATCCTTGGAAAGATGTGTGTGTGTGTGTGTGTGTGTGAGAGAGAGAGAGAGAGAGAGAGAGAGAGAGAGAGAGAGAGAGAGAGAGAGAAAGGGAGAGAAGAAAAAGGAAATTCTCTTTAGGAGGTTTCACTATCTTAAAGTTTTGAGGAGTGGTGGAGGATCAAAAAACTAGTCGTAGATCCTTTGTGGAAAAGCTAATCTGCCAAAAAAAAAAAAAAAAAGCGCTAATCTGCTTTGAGCAACTTTATCTAAATCTATAAAATAGCTCTTTTTATTTCTATCACAAAAGCAAAATAAGTTTTTCTCAAATAATTTGACTTCACAAAAGTGAGCTGGTTAAAAAAAAACTGAGCTGATTACTGAGCAGGATGTTATAATAATCGAAGCATTTACAGATGGATGGTCTGACCAAGAAATCTCATCTTTTTAGACGTGTGCTATTGGAGGTCATAAATCTGAGGAGGGCTTATTTCAAATATCAGTAGAAGTCAACAAGAAGGCAAATTGGACAAATGCAAACAAAAAGCTTCTCCAAGAATAATTATAGCCCAAACTACTCAATACATTCATTCAAATATTTACAGAGAGCCTGCCATGGGTTACAGGCTTCTTTGGGACATTCCATGTTTCTGTATAAGGGGAACCATTCTTTATTTCCCCCAATTTTTTCATTGTGCTAAAGTACACATAACATAAAATGTAGTATCTTCACCATTTTTAAGTGTACAGCTCAGTGGCATTAAGCACATCCACTGTGCAGCCATCACCACCGTCCATCTCCAGAACCTTTTCATCTTGCAAAACTGAGACTCTATACTCATTAAACACCAACCCCCCATTTCCTCCCTTCCCCAGGCCCTGGCAACCACCATTCTACTTTCTGTCTCTATGAGTCTGATTATTCTAAGTACTTTATTTAAGTGTAGTCATACAGTATTTGTCTTTCTTGTGACTGGTTTATTTCACTGAGCATAACGTCCTCAAGGTTCATCCATGTTGTAGCATGTGTCAGAATTTCCTTCCTTTGAAGACCAAATAATATTCCAGTGTAGGTACATTTTGTTTATCCACTCATCGGTTGATGGACACCTGGGTTGCTTCCATGTTTTAGCTACTGTGAATAATGTTGCTATGAACAGGGGTGCACAGGGGTGCCATCTATTGTCAAGGAGATAATTGAATATCCACTATAATTCACAGTGCATGGAGAACTATTTTTCCATTTGTGATATTCATTCTTTGGTCTCAGGTTTGCTTATACATCAATAGTGTGTTGGTTTCTTTTTATTTTCTGCCATTTCATCAGCATTCTCATTAATTTCTAAAACCAAGCCAGGGGAAAGAAACCAGACTACCTTACGTACTTAAGTATTAATTAACAATAACACATACAAGGAGGATTAAATGCAGTAACTTACAGGAGGAAAATCCTAAAAAATCTGTAAGCTAAAAGTTTATGTTAGGTACAAATATATTTCTTAAATGACTTCTTTTCATCCTTCGTTATCTAAACAGAAGGAATCAGACAAGAACTATCCCTTCTTCTTAATATTCTCATTTGAACTCAAACACGCTGAAATGCCCCACCATCTCAAAAAATATAATCTCTCGATCACCTCTTTCACTACCTTCCCCCCAATGTCCTTAACAGTAAAAAATACCCTCGAAAATCATAGACCTCTATTTCATCACATGAGTAGATGAGAAAGGCAGAAAACGGATATAACTATATCTACAAGTGCATAAAAATCTCACTTTAAAATGAAGTTTATAGGGATGAAACTTTTTTCAGTCATCTTTTAAAGCTAAAACAAACATACATACATATATGACTGTAACAAACCGTAGATATACTTTGAAGGATCTTGGAGGATTCCAAGCCTTTAAAAATATTACACTTGAAACCTTAATATAACAAAGCACAACTTTCTAAATTCATGCTTCAAAATAAGTCACAAAGCACAAAAACTACAGAGCAGTGGTTCTCAAACTGGAGGGCTTGTTAAAACTCTAAGAACTACATCCCATCCCCAGGGGTTTTGATTAGTTAGATCTAAGGTGAAGTCTAAGAATTTGCATTTCTAGCAAATTCCCAGATTACACTTTCAAAATGCCTGTTACATCTAAACAGGAGCACATTCTCTTGAGACTCAACCCATGAAGAAGCATGTGCGTTCCCTTTAAATTAACTTTAAAAACTCATTTTTCAGCTGTTCTTCCTAAAAGAAATTACTTTGGGTGATATTACTGTTTACTTAGCAGTTTCAGTCAATCCCTTTAATAAATTCTTTATGGTAAAAGGTTTTCAGTTCCCCTGCAAGACAGCCAGGTCTCATTAAGAAAATTATTACCCCGGGTGACTTTTGTAATGTGTGAATTTGGGTTCAGTGAGTTTCTTTTCATTTTGGAACTGAGAATTATACAAGCACATATTTTGGCAGGCAAGCTCCATTGAGAAAAAACTAGGTACTTGATTATATTAAATATTTTATACATTGTTTCTGTCTTCATCTGCATGGCCCTTGAGGGTCACCACTTTCGATTAATAGCCATTGGCTGGAAACAGCCCAGACACAGGTATGGCTTGATTCATGGATTATTTGGGGGAGGGGAGGATATGCTTGAATTAGCACTTAAAAATCAGGCACTTTCACATTAAAATTCAGATTTCCACCTACTGTTTAAGAAAAAAATTCAGAAGATCTGGCAGCATTATTCCTAAATGTCTGCAAGTCAACAACCATCAGCCAGAGTTGGTCTGCAGCTGCCCTTCAGAGAGAACCTGAGCTCTAGCTGGTGACAGTCCCCCTTCACCCCCTGTTGTCTTCAACCGAGTCCTCTCCATTCATTTATTCACTGGCCTAGCACCTTGTGTGTTGGGGTACCCAGCATAAGAGAGAACAGATAGTAGAGTCACAGTTTCAAGAAGTACATGTGCACTGGCTTAAATTAGGTGTGGTGTAGGTGAGTGTCTGGATTCAGTCTCTTAAGGCCTAAGGTTGTTGAGGTGTGTGATCTACCAACAGGCCACCTCTACTCTTTGGAAATTCTTGTGTTAGAAGCCTTCAGGCCAGGATGAATATGCTCTGAAAAGCCATGTCATGTTGAGACTCTTCCTGTCTGGCAAACAAAACAAAACTGTAAAGGATGGCATGCCCGCAAAAACCTGAATGCATTATGCCTGCTTGTCATTTAATTAACCTTTTTCCTTGTGAAATAACACAAAAAAGTCAAACATAATACATAGCTTAAGAGTGCACCTCTGCATAAGTCCTACCCAGTCAAGAACAGCAGCACATCAGAAGCCCCTACAAAGCTGCTCCCCAATCACGACAACGTCCTACTTGCTTCTCTCTGGGTGAACACTCACTTGTGACATAAGCACTTCCTTACTCTTCTTTATACCCTTGTACTTTCCTAAATAAGAACACTAGGAGCTTCTCTTAATCTAACATTTGGTCTTATTTATTTTTTTTTTTTAACTTTTGTTTATTTAAGTGTGTTTTTCCAGGACCCATCAGCTCAAGTCAAGTAGTTATTTCAATCTAGTTGTGGAGGGCGCAGCTCACAGTGCCCCGTGTGGGGATCGAACCCGTAACCTTGTGGTTAAGAGCACTGCGCTCTAACCAACTGGGCTAACCGGCCACCCCTATCATTTGGTCGACTCCAGTTCCTACCACAGGGCTTCTGAATATCTTGTAATTTCCTGAGTGATAGGAGTGTCCTTTGCTCTCATGTAGCAACTCTGGGCAGGCTTCTGGATAAGGGCTGGTCATCGGAAAGACCAAGCCATGGCAGGAAGCCACTCTCTGAGACGGGAGAAAGGCTGAAAATGGAGTTTATGATCGATCATGATACATGATGAAGCCTCCATAAAAATCTTGAAAGCACAGGGTTTGAAGAGCTTGTTGGTTGGTAAACACGTGGAAATTCAAGGAGAGCGGCACATCTAAAGAGGGCACGGAAACGGCATGCCTTTCCCCTCTACCATGCTCTGTGCATCTCTTCCATCTGGCTGTTCTGAGTTATATCCTTTTATAAAAAAATGGTGATCTAGTGAGTACAATGTTTTTCTGAGTTCTGTGAGCTGCTCCAGGAAATTAATCAAACCCAAGGAAGGAGGGGGTCATGGGAACCTCTGATTAACAGCCAGTCGGTCAGAAGCACAGGCGACAATCTGGATTTGTGACTGTGTGGTGGGGCAGTCTTATAAGACTGAGCCCTTAACTTATGGGATTTGATGCTAAAATTGAGTTACATTGCAGGACACCCAGCTGGTGTCACAGAGAATTGCCTGGTGTGGAGAAAAACCTCCACACATTTGGTGAGCAGAAGTGAAATGTTTTGAGTGAGTAGTAAAGGAGACTCACAGGAGAGAAACACGGTAGGAAAGAACTGGGTTTTTCTGCACATGGGAAGAAAAAAACTTTTGTTTTTCCATTACAGCTTCTTTCATCAAGGACTGAGAAAGATTTGTTAAAATGTTCCACGGTGATTATGGATTGTCTATTTCTCATAGTAGTTCTGTAAAATTTTGTCTTATATATTTTGCAACCATGTTATTAGGTATATACAAATTAAGAATTCTATCTTCCTGGTGAATTAAAATCTATCATTGTAAAGGGATAGTAATACATAGTAATGCTTTTTGCCTTAAAGTTTACTTTGTCTGATGTTAACACAGTAACAGCAGCTGTGTTGTGGTTAGGGTTTACATCATATACATTTTTACAGCATTTTCTTTTTTTTCTTTTTTATTTATACGCAACTTTAATTTTCAGTTTAGTAGTACACCCATCAGGATTCTTTGAGGGATATACCACACCAATTCAATACAGGCTCTCTAAAGAACCCTTACTGAGGCTACTTCTCTCAGAATCCCTGTGGCAACCTGCACTGTGAAGGCTGTGATACAGACCTGTCTCTTCACTTGTCCCCAGGTCTTGGAAGGATACACTTTGCTTTTGATATCTAACAGAGCAACATAGATTCCTGTGAATGACTCCCCACACACTTGTGGCTGTTTGCAGCATAGATGACATGCCTATAGAAAGGCCTGTCTGATAATCCTAAATGATCAATAAATGCTTGTTCCAGAAATATCAGTTGATCATTCATTATTCTCAGTAATAGTGGATTGTTTCTCCAAGCCTTGGAGTCTCTCCCAGAACTTAGAATCAATTTCTGTAAAGTTCTTCACTGCAGGAAAAAAGTGAATCAAACGATACACTGTATGTTTTAAATTCTTCTGGATGTTTCATTGAAATATTGTAGATTTTGTCAGCATACTTTCTTAAAACTATAGCATAATCTTGACAGTCATAAGGGAGCACTATGGAATCCGCTAGTTTGAACACCATCCCTCCTCGAACCTGGGCTGCAGCGAGGTGGTACTTAGAAGTTGAATTATAAAACTTTCCCAATGACTCGTATGTTTCATAGACACTGTGTTACAGTGGACAGCTGCTGAATTTGTTTGCTGTGCAATTTTTAGTATTGCGTTCTCTGTCTGAAATAATTGCAAGTCTTTGAAGGAATACCTCAAAGTCATTACCAGATCCCAACGTGCTGACCTAGATCACCAGTTTAGTTTAAAAGGATGTAACTCAGGAAAGCCAGATGGAACAGATGCACAAGGCGAGGTATGGAGAAGGTGCAGAATGTCGACGTGTAGCCAGGTGTACTTCTCTCCCTGAATCTCCACGTGTTTGTTAACCCAGGAGCTCCACATCTTTTTATTCTCAAGCATTCTGTATCCATATACCTAAGATATATTGTTTGCATAATGCATATAATTTAAAAAATCTAGTCTGACCATCTTTGTCTTTCAATTACAGCCTTTAGTCAGCTTATGTGTAATATAATTACTGATGCGTATGGGTTTAAGTCTACTACCACTCCTTATGTTTTATATCTGTTTTTTTCATTCTATGTTCCTTTTTCTTCCCTTCCTTTAAATTTTCTCATTAGATTTTCCCCCTTTATTAGTTAGAAGTTATCACATTTTTTCTATTTGTTAGTGTTTAGTCTACTCATTACAACATATATCCTTGACTTACAAGGTCAAACATTAACCGACACCTTTACCATCCCCCAAGACAATGTAAGAACCTTGAATAGATTAATTCCATTTACCGCTTTCCAAATGCTATGCTATTTTTGTCCCATAGTTTAAATCTCTATTTTAAAAAAATCCAATGTTGTATTGTCTCATACAGTCAACGTTCACGTAGAGTTACCCACATATTTACTGCTTCCTTTGCTTTTTATTTTTTTCTGACACAGTAATTGAAAAATTGTTTGTAGAAGTGATCTGAGGACTAGAATCATGATATCTTCCTCACAGAAGATTTCGCTGCTTTTACCTGGCACCTCTGGGCATTAGCCAAATGGAATCATGTTAATCCGAGTAAGCCTTAAGGTTTCTGGGCCACTCAGATTATGTGAAACTGAGCTGCAGCCAATGTGAGAGTTGGTTTCCTTCCAGTTACCCTCAGTCCTAGGTGTATCTCTTCAGGGGATCCCAACTCAAAGTGGGATATGGTTTGCCAGGTTTCCCAGGCTTGACAAGACCCAGACTATAATTTTTAACCTCGAAAGGACACCACAGGTGAGTTCAGGCTCTCAGCTTCCCTTTCCTGATGAGCATATGTTCGGCCACAAGACAAAAGCGGTCCCAGTGCTGGGCTCACTCCTCTGTGCTCACAGTCTTTCCCAGATCTCAACTCAATAATCCCTCACAATTTATTAGTTCTTTGACACTTAAGAAGATTAAAAAACAATGTATCTAGTTTCTGTAGGTAACTTTATTAAGTGAGCAGGTTTGAATCATGTCACTTATCACTAGTTAAAGTACTAATCTCCCAGCATTCGCTTATGTATTATGTCCTTGGTACATGGCTTGACCTTGTACTGCCCCTAGGTGTGGGAAAGTGCCATGGTATTCTCTGAAGAATCGTGATCGCGCTTCTTGGTAGCAACTTGCCCTTATAGTGCAGAGGAAATACAAAGGACAAGCGTTCACATTATAGCTCCTATCACTTACTCACTCTATGATTCTGGACAAAGATTTGTCTGCAAAATTTGGTGGGAGAGATAATACTACCATGTTTCCCCGAAAATAAGACCTAGCCGGACCATCAGCTCTAATGTGTCTTTTGGAACAAAAATTAATAGAAGACCCAGTCTTATATTATATTATGTTATATAAGACCGGATCTTCTATTAATTTTTGCTCCAAAAGATGCATTAATAGAGCTGATGGTCCAGCTAGGTCTTATTTTTGGGGAAACACGGTACCACACATATCGGAAGATCAGACGAAGAAACACAAAAGAGCTTGAAAAAGCCTACAAACTAACAAGAATTAGAATTCTTTCCCCTCATTTCTCTGCCCCGTGAACCATTCATCCATGTCTCTAATTCATCATGGCTGGCCAGTGGTCACCGGACATTTCAGATCACTCATCAATGGCTGGCAATATTACAGAAGACACAATATTCCAGGGTCAAACAAAGGGATACCTGTTATATTATCTATAATTTATTTGAAAATACTTCAGCACACATGCTGTGCACACATACGATGTACACCATACACTCTCACTCTCCCTCCTAGGAGTATACAGTTAGTATCTGAGGTATCCTAGTCAGGAATGTATAATCCAGACGTGGCTGGCTCACATTTGAAAGACTAATTAGAAGTCCAACTTCCAGAGTCTGAGTGGATCAGCTACAGCTATCCTAAGGTATACCAGAGGGCTCCCTAATCAGTATAAAGAAATAATTTTTCTGATGACAGTAATAGTGTTCAAGATACGCGGATTGGCTAGAAATATTGTCCAGGGACTGCCAACCTTACCCGCACATGTGGGTTATAAGAATCTGACAAACCGGGCAGTCTGATGCTTTTTGCAGCGGTATTTGGGACCTAAGGTTCTGGTCCTGAGTCTGGACACTTCACAGAGGATTCCATCACCTGATACAGGTAAAAGGTTAGAAATGTCCTGGAATGAGACTGTGTCTGCATCTGTCTCTCCTGAACCTTGGATGTGAGATACCTATGGAAAGGACGCAGGTTGGGGCTTTTCTCAGTCTATAGGAACAGGGTCAATGACTAGCTTTTGTGCCCGCTTGCTAATAAATGTTCTTATGTGTGGCAAAACTTGGTCTGAGACTTGACGTTAGTGTTATAGACCACATGGTAGCATGATAGCCTATAATCACAGGGAGCTACCAGTTTCTACCCAAAAGATCTGTACTATTGGGAGCAGTAAAATTGGCTCAGTTCAGTCTGTAACAATTGTGACGCATCAAATTTCCCAAATGAAGCCTGCTGGGACATAACCTCAAAGCAGGAGTATCATGCTGATGAAGTTGACGTACAATCTTGCCATCCTAGACCCTCCAAGAGAAAGACTATTTCTCTTCAGTGAGAAAACCACAGGAAGCTATGGAGACAGCCTTGGGGTGTGGGTTTTGCTGGTTCTGGGAGCTTGCCAAAACTACCACCATTCTGTTTCTTGGCCCCTGGAATGCAATGATACCCAATTTCTCCCCTGCCCAGTGATTTTCCCCAAACCACCTGGACTCTGTATTCTACTCAAAATAATGCCATTTATACAATATCTGTATTCAAAAGAATAGATAGGAGACTACTATCCTGCTTTCTCAGTAAATGTAAAACAGAAACATTCTCATTTACAAAAAACAGTACTGTCCAGTTTGGGATTATTAGTAGCTGTATATCCCTACCCTACAAATGTTTTAAAAAATATTTAAGCTTAAAATGAACCAAAATGGGAACGGGAACTATGTTTGCCATAAACAATTTCTTGAGGAAAAACTTTGAAACTCTTATCTCGCATGCTCCATCTGTGCTGGAGGGCATCTAGAAGTTGCTCTAGCCCACATGTTTTTCCTGATGATACAGTCTGAAAATGTGATCATAAGAAATCCATTCTTCTGGGTGTCAGGATTCCCCTTTGAAAGGATAAGTCTCCCAAGAAAAGTTAACCAATTCCTTCACCAGAACTTACCCAATCAGTCCTCAAAACTGCCAAAAATTAAAAGTGGAATCTTTTCCCCCAAAAAAATAATACATTGAAATTCTGTCCGTGTGAGTTAATCCTGCCACGTCATTGTCTGAGAGATGTTTAATATGGCAGGTAAGTGAGCTGAAATCCTGGACCTTCATGTCATTTCTCTGAGCCTCATGCTCTCTCTGCCTGACAGATTGGGGAGCCCCTTTCCTAGCCCCTTCTCAGGAAGCGTGAAAGGGACACTGGGGGAAAAATCCCTAAGATGATGCTAAAGGAAGAGAGAAATGCTGCAGCACTTGAAAGGATTAAGCCAAGGCAGCTGGTCCTCCCTGCTCATGTTCCACTGGCTCCCGACCCATTTATAGCTACAGAAAAAAAAAAAAAAAAAAAAAGCGAGAGGGCTGAAACAAAAAAGTCTTCTGAGAAGCAGTGTGGGACAGGGATGAGAGCCACTGCACTGACAGGCAGCAGGCCTGGGGCTGCCCCAGAACTGCCATCCTGGATCTCTTATGTCCCTGCCTCTAAGAGCACAGAGGAATGCAGAATTTAGAGGGAATGCAGCTAAGAAGGCATTCCCAAGGTTTATGTCAGCTCATCTCAAGTTGTGGGCCTGACATTGGTCTCAGATACCTGCACAGATACTTCAGGAAATCAGAGGATTCACCCCCTTCCCTAGTGCACACCCCCTGGGAACAGTAAACCTCAGCTTCATTTTGCTTAATAATAAACCCCTACATGAACAGCCTACTTGAAAAGGGGAAAGGAAAGAAAAAGAATCTAATAACCTACACATTAATACTTGCTCCCCTCTTGAGGCCATGCACTTTTAAAAGAACTGCTCATCCTCTTTTTTCTTTTTTTCTTTTTTTATTCCCCTCTCTTTTTGTCAGCTTCTGAAGATGGAAAGATGTTATGGCTGTAAATTACGAAGTGAGTGCTTTTATGAAAGGAAATGGGAAGGCACCTGATCTCTGCTCATACAAAGGAGCAATCGAAAAGATTTACAGTGCCATGGCACTGAGCATACCAGCTCTCATTTCATCTCCATCGCCACTAAAACAGTATTTTAACTATTTTTCCACCTGAGAAACTGAAGCGAAATTCTGGAAATGATCTTCCAACACGATAACAAAGTTTGAGATGCTTGTCACAGGTCAGTTAGTAGATGACATTGTCTCTAAAGCCAGGGCTCGTTTCTAAGGCACAGACCACATCAACACGTCCCATTATCTGTCAGCCAGCTGGCGTCAGGAGGTTGGTGTACTCTGAGTTCCCTTGCATTGGGGCTGTCACTTATTCAGACCCACAAGCTGTTTAAAGCTCTTGCAGTTCTTTTAAAAAAAATTTTTTTTATTTTTTCTTGCAAATCGCTCTTCCCCTTTATTCACAACACACAGCTCCAAATTACTTCAGGCTTTTTCCAAAAACTCAAACCCACCCTCAAAGGTCAAGAAGTCACCACTGCTGAGGTTATAAGGAGGAAAATATTGTGAGATCTGAAGCAATTTCCCAAGAAGAACTTGTCAACTGTTTCGAGCGAGCACAGCAGAACTGAAACACGCACACTGCCTCCCCAGGGAACACTGTGAAAGGGCCCATTTCTTGGGATTTGCAGTCCCTGTTCAGGGAGGGTAATAGGGTGATGTAGGTCTTATTTTTCAGGTATTAAGTGCCTATTGGGATATTCTCAATAAGTAGTGAGTGATTAGGCAAAGAACAGCAGAAGTTATGAAATAAAACTGTTACTGCTTCGGTAGAGCCAAGTGACGTGGGGTGTTTTTGTTCTTTGTTTTCTTACTTACGTACGTTATTCTACTAGTAAGTCATTTTGCATTCATTTATTTTTTTAAAACCCGCTTACACGTCCGTCAGGTCAAACTGAATAACAGAAGATCTGGATATGGACACAGTGGTAATTTTATGCATGGTTTTTAGTCAGGCTTTCTTCTTCAAGGAAGAGCAACGCTGAGCTCATGTTCCATGTTTGGGATATGCGAGAGGTATTAATGCAACACTGAATAATTGCTACTTGCCTCAATCCCTACTTTTGTTACTGTCTCCCGCCAGGGTCCTCCATGAAAGAGCTGACATAAAAGGACAGGGAAATGTGAAGCAAAACTGAGAACTGGGAGAAACCCACATTCTCCCTCCTGCCTTTTCAAATAACACAAAAATATACTTTCACATGGATTTCTATCCCAAGTTGGAGTGCCGAGAAAGGTCTTAAAATAGCTACATGCGCCAGTGAATCCAGAGTCAACTACAAAGCCACCGTATGCTGTCTAGAGCTGTAATGGCAGCTGAGTTCTGACTGTAGGCCCGTGTCTGTCTATTCAGCATACCCTTCAAAGCAGTCCTCGCGGGAGAATGGGCAGTTATCCCAATGACGCTGCCATTCCTTAAAGCACTGCTTGCTACACACTTATACAGTGTCAAGATGATTCCTCTAATTTGCAAAACTTGCAATGTCTGTTCTCCTGTGACTGTTCATATTTGGCCACTTGCAGCCATTTTAGGACCACAGAGGAGATATTTTCTAATTTTAGTCTGATGGCTATAAATTCAAGATGTTAAAAAAAAAAAAGTACGTAGTCTTTCCTTCCTGGTGAAGAAAAAAACTTAAAATTTTTATGATGAAAGACTTACATAGAACTAGGGAAGGCCAGGCATTCTGGAATTTATCCCTCTCATCACATAAAATGTTATATAAACAAGGTATAAGAACAATAACTTTAGGAATAGGACGTCCTCAAACAGTTCTTTCACATCTTCTATGGCCAAAAAAAGACTATCGTTCTAAGTCCTTTTAGAAATACCTGGACAGGATACTGAAAGACGCTTTAGAAAAAATAGCGCACTGACACTGAAAAATTCTGCAGGAGAGCAAGCAAAACCCTTCAAAGAACTCATTGCCAGAATGTACCCTTTCATACAATGCTAAATCATCTCTGATGAATGCCAAAGGCTCCCCGTTTTAATATACTCTGGAAATGATCTTCCAACGCAATAACAAATCATCGAAAGCATCAACTGAAGCAACTGAGATAGTAAAAGCTGGAAAGAAGCTCAGCTGAATAAATATTCAGGACCCTGAAACGTAACATTCAATAATAACTACCATTTACGGCCTAATGATAACTCAGACCTCCGCACGAGTAGGCAAACAGCACTATGCTACTGAGTCTTCGCTACCTACCAGACTGTGAGCGCCTGGAAGGCACAGGCCTAGCGACTGCTTTTTTTTCCTTCTCTCTCTCCTGTTGAGTTACTCATTTTATCTACCAAACCATTCATTCATTTTTCTCACCATTCAAAACATGTTTAATCAGTTCTTACCACTTGCTAGAAACTAGTTACCCCTTCCAAGCTCGGAACTTTTCTTGAGTAAAGGTGTTTAAATACCTTGATATACTTGAATTATATAATTATGCAATATAACGTTACTCTCTCATCTAGAGGGTATCCTCAGAAACTTCAGAGGCTGCCTTATTTACCTTGGTGTCATCCAAAAATATGTTATGAAATAGTACCTCCAATGTTTGTCGGGACTAAACTGCTATGACAACAGTCATTAAAATAAACTCTTGCAAATATATATATTTGGGTGTTTAAAGCCTTCACTTTAAATAGCCATATATATTGTATACAACCCACGTATGTACTAGCATGTACATCCATAAAAGGTCTTCCAATTCAAGCTGATGGCTCCCTTATTTCAAAAACCCAGTAGTAACTACCATGTTCCTCCCTCCCTAGCTTCCAAAGGTATTAAGGGTGGAGAGAGAAGGGAGGAAGATGAGTGTATTGTATAAATAAAAAAGAAAGAAGGAACATGAACAGGTGATAGTTGGGCTTCCTCCCCATCGGGAGTCAAATCAATGTATGACTAGAGTAGGGAGAACTAACTCTTAGAACTCTAAGCAAGGTTATTCTCTTACCCTGTCCCCCAATTGGATGCAGCTGGGCCTAAAAAAAAAAAAATGAAATAGCTAATCATGAGATTGTATCAGATGAGTCATAAAATAAAACCCGGTGTTGGATCAGCTCCTGCACCTCCCTTTTACTACAGTTGAGGAAAATGAGTCCCCAGAGAGAGATGGTAACCTTTCAAAGCTATACAGAGAGGTCACGGTGGGGTTGAGGTGGCTGCAATACTCACCCCCAGTGTCTCATCCAGAAGAGCTTGGAAATGGCACCAAAGAAAAACTCATAGAACAAGGGTTCTTCACTAGGACCCACAGGCATGTTTTGGGGACTACATATAATCACTGAAATTGTCTGCAAAACTGTGTGTGGTTTTGCATATTTGGGGGGAGCATGGTCTACTGCATTCATCAGTCTGAACAGGGTCGATGACTCCAAAAATTTAAGAACTACTGTGTCAAGGATGGGCTTGGGGGGAAGCCTAAAAGTGTATGAGATTAACTCCAAACAAAAAGGAACCCAGGTTTTCAATAACCTGAAGACTATGCTTGGGCCAAGCAGCCAGTGGAACTGTGTACATAGAACACAGTCCTATACTTTTTGGTGTGGATGGTAAAAAGGATCCTGTAGGGACAAAAGTGTGTTTAGGCAAAAAGCTGGAGTGCCTTTGTGACCACAGGTGACAGGGAAAGGGGTAGGCAGCACAAGCTTCAACTACTGATTTGGTGGTCTCAGAAGACCACAGGTCGGAAGTCATGAGCAAGGCTGAGTTCCCTGCAATCACAGAAGAGGTTCTGGCAGGAGCTATCATGAGCCCTAACGGGAGGTTTCTGCAGCCTCTCAAAGCCAGCGCAGGCTTGACCTTCAATCAGGCCTCTCTCATTGTACCTGTTTGTGAACAAACAGTGAGCCCAGAAAGGGTTCCATACACCCTGGGAGACCTAATGTGATCACAGGGGTCTTTGTTTTCTTCTTATTTCTGATGTCAACATCAGTCCCAGGAGTGGGCAAAGGCCTTGGTATTTGGTCACAGGGAACTGGATACACGTCAGCCATTGCAATTTCCCTGGGAAACAGAAAATATTTTCCCCACTCTATGGATGAGGAAATTGAAGCAAAGGGAGAAATGTCCAAGGTTTGTCAAGGAGGTGAAGAGCCAAGAGCTCTGAGGTTAGAGCTTGTAACTAAATACTCCACACTGGCTCTGGCAAGATATTCCATCTCCTTTTGGAAACCAAGCAGTTCTGGAGACGGGCGAAACACTAGTTGCTAAGGATAAGATGTGGGATGCAGTTTACACCACACGACCATACATATGGAATCCATCACACATGAAAACGGAAGACTTGAGGCCTCCCTGCGTAAATGAGATAGGAAAAGGGAACCTGTGGGTTACTCATCATTTTCCCAATCAGAGATTTACATCCCTTTTGGAAAGGAGAAGGAAAACCTGTCTGCAGCCCAGTTTTGAGTAACATTTGCCACTGAGAAGCTGTATGCAAAAATTCCTGGCACAAGCTTTGGAGAGCTCTTCTGATTGGACCCTCCAAGGACAGTCCTTGTGACTGACTGAGATTTAAAACCCTATCATATCAGAGGAGCAGGAGTATCCTCGATGCAACATCATAAATCCCTCTCTCTATAGCTAATTTCAAACTTACAATAGGAATGTTCGGAGAGAAAAATTATGTACATATATCTATATACATATAGATTTTTTTTTAAGTCGAGAAGGGTAGAGATCAACAGCTAACAGTGATCTGCGTGATTGTAATACAGTTGATTATCTGTTTAATCCTTAAATACATTTGCTGATTTTTAAAATGGATTACTGTGGGATAAAGAATAAAGACAATATAAAAGCTAGTAACTTTGAGTGTCAATAGAGAGCCAGAGCTTATCTCATCCAACTGACTCACTGAACAAAAAAAAGAAAAGGAGGTGGACAGAGGGGGGAGCACCTTGCTCGTGGTCACTCAGCCCGCCAGCAAGGGACTAAAGCCAGGACTCTGGAAATCCCCTGACCGACTTCCTGGCCGCCACACCGCCCTGTTGCAGCTGCCGATTCCTTAGGCTAGGAAACCCCCTAAGCTTGGTGCTAGGTAAGAAAGAGTTTTATATGGAATTGTAAAATTCAGAACAGCAGCCTCATGGGCTAGACCAAGTACACCAGATTCCATCTCAAGGATAGCTGAAAATGCAATGGTACTCACCAAGCCAAGAGGACAATTTGTAGCAATTAGGTGCCCCAGGCTCTGTCACAACTGCTATACTGAACAACTTCATAAATGTGCCATGTTTTCTTGACTCTGGCTATTATATATGCAAGGCCCCCTGTCTAGAATGTCTTCCCCTTGCCCTCTCTCCCATGTGTTTCTATAAATTCCTACTCATCCTTTAATGGCAACTCAGAAGTCATTCTCTGCAAGGCCTTCCCTAGTCTTTCCCATTTATAAAATTGGTACTGGGATACCGTAACAAGAGGATGTGCCTTGACTGCAGAGCTTACCACAATACAAGGAAAATCAGAATTGGTGTATAGGTCTGTCTCACTCTCTAGATAGAATTCCTTGAGGGCAGTGGCTATTTTAATCATCTTTGTATCTCTGGTACCCAGCAGGGACTCAAATGTCAGTGGAATAAATGAAGGACTGCTAATAAATATATGGTAAGATTTTAACCTTTCCTTGCAAATCTACGATTTGCCTTTCTGTCCTCTAAATGGTGCATTTGCAGAGCTGTTAGGCAACAGGCTGCTTTGGGACAGAGGTTTTTCTTAGAGTTTAAATAGCTGAGTTTAATATTGGTATTTCAATCTTTTTCATTTAAAAGAAATAAGATAGGAGAAAGGTAGGATTATATAATATTAAAAGATAAGTGGATAGGCTGGCTATGACAAAGGCAAAAAGAAAGTATAATTTACCACAGGGTGATACCAGCTAACATATATGATTCCTACACCACCCTCTCCCCACCAGTCCTCAAGACACACGTACACAGATGCACACAAAAAGTTAATAAGTCACTTTGGGAAGTTTAATCATAACCCATCAACAGACGAGCCCATTGCATAGTAAACACCAGAATGAGTATATTATTAGGGCTGCTAATCACTAATTAAAATCTCAAGATCAGGTTTCTGGGCACATCTTGCTACATCTGTGCAGCAGACAGGTCCCAGATGGTATGAAAACCAAGTCTGGAGTCTGCTTCTCCCTAACAGGCTGTTCTTGCAATATCACAAAGTTTGTGGGTGACAGAACTATGCAACAAGAGCAAGAATACGCCACAGTCTCTGTATGCACAGCCCTGCTCCTGACTGCAGATCTGAGAGCAGTTTTTAGTCAATTTCTGGGTTTCGGAAACAAGGCTATTGTTGCATAAAATAGCAGAAGGTGTCTAGCTTTCTCCTTGTAGGGAAAGAATGATCACAATATTCAACAATACTCAACATACTGCTCCCCTCCCCCAAGATTGCCTGGGAAAGGGTACAAGGGAACTTTCTGGGGTAATGGAACCATTCTATGTCTTGACTGAAATGTGAGTTTCATGGGTGTTGATACAATTGTCAAAACTTGTAGAATTCCCTTAAGATTCATACATTTCACTGTATAAATTTTACCTAGAAAAATAGAGCTGTGAACAAATATCAAACTCTGGTTAGAAGGTTTACGTTCTGCAGTAGTATGGGCCAGCAATTTTGAAACTACTTTCTGTGTATTCTAGACTTGAGCAAGCGAGTAAATATATCTAGGATAACGGGAGCCAGGTTTCTCACTGCTGAAGAAGTTAGTTACAAATACGGAAAGGGGGAAAATTCACCAAAGGGAATAAAACACAGCATGTACCTCCTGACACCAGGATACGTCATCGCTTCTTTGGTATTCCTGCCAAAAATTCATAACCTGAATCTAATCATGAAGAAACATTAGGTAAATCCAAATCGAGGCAAATTCTACAAAATAACTGGCAAAATATCAAAACACTGAAGGTAAGAAAGACAAAGGCTAAGGAACTTTTCCAGATTGAAGGAAGCCAAAGAGACATGACAACTAAATGCAATTGCTTGGTCCTGAATTGGATCCTGGTCTCGGAGGAAAAAACCTATAAAGGACATTACTAGTACAAATATTTGAAATATAGACTGTGAATTAGATAATAGTATTGTGCAGACATTAAATTGCCTGAATTTGATAAGTGTATTTTGTTTAGGTAAGAGGATTTCCTTGTTCTTAGGAAATATGCAACGAAGTATTGAGTTGTAAATGACCACAATGTCTCCAACATCCTCTCAAAGTTTTAAGAAAAAGAGAAAAGGGGTTGGGGAACAGAGAAAGAAGGGAACCCGCACACACAAATGGGGCAAAAGGTAAATAATTGGGGTGAATCTGACTAAAGGGTATACAGGAATTCCTTGTACTATTCTTGCAACATTTCTATAAGTTTAAAATTACATAAAAATAAAAAATACCCCAAATACCATAACTTCCCAAAAAATATTTAGATGAAAAGATAATAACAACAAACTCAATGTATTATGAGAAATTCTTTCAAGAATATTGGTTTCAAAATTATACTTTTCCCTGTGATAGTAACTCCACAAAACTCTAGTTGGCTCTATATTCCTTTTTAGAACTAAAAACCAACTCATATAGCTTCAAATATGGTTTTTCAAAATACCAGTGGTAGATAGTCATTTTAGAAGGTCTTGCAAGGCAATCAACAGAAATTGGAATGAAAGTAACTCCTCACTTCCCTCCAGATTCTTCAGTAGTTTTTCTATAAGATGGAACAATTCACCTGGCTATATGCCAAGCTAAAATCAAACAGGATAAGAAATGATTTATGTGTAGACGATTCAGCCTTCCCTTCCATAGAAGCAGAGAACTATGTTCTTGCCCATCTCAGGCTTTATAAAAGATGTGTGTGTGTGTGTGTGTGTGTGTGTGTGTGTGTGTGTGTGTGTTAGCATTATTACTCAGCAGAGCTTATTCTACCTCCCCAATCTTTCTATCTGTATTTGTGGTTAAATCAAGAAAGAAGTACGGCCTTGGTCCTAGGTAAAAAAAAAAAAAAAAAAAAAAAAAGAGAAAGAAAAGAAAAAATACTGAAAACTACCAAAGGAAAAAATTACTTCATAGATGTTAAAGGAGAATTTTTCAAAATTCATTTTTAGCCCCAAAGAATCTTTTTGAAACAACAACTATGATATGACTCAGTATAAAAAATATTATGCTAAGTATGCATTAAGAAAAATTCACATGCACAGAGACGAAAATGTAATTGGAGTTGTCATTTCAGTGAATTAATATTGGGTTTACAGATAATAGAGAACGACATTCTCCTATGTGAATAAAGAAGTTAGCCAAGTAAGTAAATGCTGTGTTTCTACTGTAAGGAAATACATGTACCAATGAAGCAACCTTTCCAGCACAAAAGAAATTTAATACCCAGACCACATGAAAAGTGATCGCTATGGGAATAGCACAGCTGTTAAAATCCAAGTCAGTTTGTATTAAATTGTCCAGCATGTTTATATAAAGCAAGACTCTCAAAATGACCACCAAGAGGAAATAATTTTGCTAACAAAAATGTGATACCTATACTTAATTTAATGCTTACAATAAGTGCGAAAGAAAAATGCAGAGCTATTCTCTTTCAAAGAATATAAGGGACCTCAGTCAGCTGGTATGCTTATGATTCTTTTATAAACAGTATCTCAAGGGCTAATTTAATTAGAACTAGAACAAAAAAGAATGAGTGTTTGCATTTCACTTAGAGAACCCAATTATCTTTATTCCATTGACTAGCCAGATCTACATGAAGCCACAGAAAAACTGGCACCTGTGCCAAGCAATTTCAGTATGAAAATTAATACTACTGCCAAATTATTTTGAGACCAATTAGCTCAGCCATTCAAAGAAAAAAAAAATTAAAGACAGAAGTGCAGATGGACATCCTTGAGGCCTTGACTTGAGCAGACAGAAGATACCTTAAAGCAACTACAGAAAGAATGAGCTCATGAGTAACTACTGACAAATGATGAGCTTTAAATCTCAACATAGACACGGATACATGATGATAAAGCAGGAGCTTAGTTTACTTTGGAAAAAAGAAAAAAAGAAAAAATTACTCTAAATTTTTGAGCACCTCAAATTAACCAACTTTATCAACATTGTCAAATCTGAGTTAACTTTTTAGATAAACTGGTCAGGATCGAGCTTCTCATGAGATATGGCCCCAATGAAGTTTTCAAAGAAAGTTAGATGGGAGGGGGGTGGGGATGAGGGAGAAGGGGAAGGGATTAGAAAGTGCAAATTAGTAGTCACCATCTATAGTCACGGGAATATGCAATACAGTATGGGGAATATAATCAATAATGTTGTAAAGATCGTGTAGAGTGCCAGATGGGCACTGGACTTTTTAGGGAGATCACGTCATAGATGCCTGACCAATGCGCTATACACCTGAAGCTGAAGTAGAATAATACTGACTGTTAACTATAATTAAATATATATATATACATATATGTATATATATATAGTCACAAGATATGGAGCACAGCATAGGGAAGATAGTCAATGGTATTGTAACAGCTATATACGATGTCAGATGAGTAGTAGATTCGGGGGGTTATCACTTTGTGAGGGGTGTAAATGTCTAACTATTACGTTGCTTTGTACACCTGAAACTAATAAATAAATAAATAAATAAATAAAAACAAAGTTAGATCATTCAGAGTGGAGAAATGTCCTTAGAATTCGATCCCTTCCTCACTGCCAGATGTAGGCTGCACAGCAAAGAAGTACCAAATTATAACCGAGAGGCCAGAGTTTGGGATTAGTGACCCCCAACATTATTGTGCATAACACTTGAACATGAAAGTTTTATCAAGAATCATGAGTTTTAAAAGCCCAGGTTAAATCACCGGGTGTTAGAACGCTTAAAGAGGCATCCAAATTTGCTATCACACACAGCATACATGTAAAAATAACTCAGACCATCTCAAAGCCTATTAACAAATGAGATGCCATCACTGTAGTTTTGAGCTATATCAGCCGTTTCTCATTACACTGGAGGGCACACCAGCTCTATTTTTAGAGCCCCTGGAAAGATCAAAGCTGAATGGGCCCTTTTATTGGCTCCCCTTCAGGGCCCTAATCTCCATTTACTTTTCTTTGTCATTATATACATCTCCAAAAGACACACCACCAGGACGGCCTGGTTATCTCCCCCATCCTCTGAGTAACACTTAAAAGTTACTCTATGACCGTCCATGAGAGGGAGAAACCCTCTGAGGGAAGAACAAAGACCAGTAAGTTCAAGTCAAAATTACCGTAATACAAGTGTTGATACAGAACTAAAACATCTAATTCAGTCTCTCTCTGTGTACTATAAACCAAATTTTCTCAGGCCGGTTCCTCTGCGAGAATGAATACAGATAAATGAAAACAAAGTCCTCTCTGGTTTTTTAGACCCCACCCCTCTCCCAAAAAGCCCTGAGTGGGTTTCAATGCCTCCAGCTGTTAAGGCTAACGAGCTCATTTAAAAAACAAGTCCCTTAAATGCAGAATGACTTACTTTGGAAGAACAAGCTGTACATTTGTCAAATGCCAGGCTGACAGGAAGGACATTATCAAACCGTGAAAGAAATCCTCGGATCTAAAAACAAACAAAACAAAAAATTCACAGTAAGCCCGAAATGACAACACCTGTGAAATGCATGCATAGTTTCAGACAAGAAGCAAGAAACGATATGGTGGCCTTGACATAGATTACTAGCGAAAATGAAGTTCAACATGAATATTTTCCCTTGTGCTATAATCAGTGTGAGGACGAACTATATTAGGTCTTTTATTCCGTGAGGAACGAACCAACCAGGGCTTACAAGCTTTTCACATATTTGTGTCCTAAAAACATAATTGGTTTCAAAATACACAAAGAAAGCTATAAAATCTAAAGTATCATTTTAATAAATGTCTTCAAAAATATAACAGGTCAACTAAGTTCATTTTGACTCAACTCTCATACATATATAAGTTATAGTGAATATGGGATAAGTGTGTATTTCTGGGATATAATACTGAGTGGAGCTCCACAAAGTAAGGGGACTTACAGAAAGCAGACACAGTCCTAATATAGCATATTCATCTACGTGCTTGACTAGAAACAGGGATATAATGTAAAAAATCGCCAAATTTATGGGGAAACAGTGCCACCTTGAGCATAATCGTCTGGACTACAAGTCATTTCCATTTCCTCAGTATTAGTTATAACCAGGTTTCACAAACTGTGGTTTAAGTAATTTATTCAGAACATTATACCTCTAGGATGATACTTACACAAAAAGGGGAGTTTTAAACTATTGTATATGTCATTAAAATATTATTACTAAAAACATGAATGGCAAACTCTCTAAAGTCTCCACAGGACTCAACATTTATAAAAAGCCAGACAACACGAGTTAACGTATTCTCGAGTTAATGAGCTAATTTATGTGATCTTTCCAATTACCTCATTTTATGTTGATAAAACTCCAGCTCGGAAAGGAGAAGGAACTTGGCTCAGGAAAACAAAGTGAGAGAGCTAAGATGCAGAAGCGGCCCTCCTGACGCCAAACCTGGCCAGGCCGTGGCCTGGGCTCCCTCCCTCCTTCCCTTTCTCTCTGGATATCCCAGCATTTGTCTTCAACATTAGGTCTCAACACAAATTTAAACGTCTCACTTGAATAGAGCAAAAGAACCAACCCATGCCCTTGTGTTGCCTTTAGCCACCCTACCAACACTCCCGCAAAACAAACACAAAGCCCGATAAAGTCTTTAAATAAACTGGCTTCCTTCCGAGTTTAGATAACTCCATCTATAAGCCCACACTGCAGCTAACAGTCTAACTGCTTGTGCGTACGGGAAAATCTAACTTATGATGGAAATGCCTTGCAGCCATCTTTTAAATGTCCTTGTCAATGTAATCCAAGATTGAAAGAGTGTTTGGTAGAGAGGCTATATTAAATAGTTGGGATAAGCTAGATAACCTCACTGTGAACCTCTAAAATGTGACAATCTTTTAGTTCCCTATTGTCGTGCGGGGCGGCCTGCGGGGTCTCTGCTCCCGCTCCCCATACAAGAACGCAGGATATGGTGAGGCCAAAAAGGAACACCCACGGAGCCATAGTTAGGGGAGCCATACCACTATATTCTCTCTGGCGGCACTATACTCTCACTGGAGGCTGGATCCACACTGTCCGCAAACCGCCATCCACGCTTGCCAGCCCAGCCGCCATCTTCTTGCTAGCCCCCATTCTCCTCTCTTCTCTCTCCCTCTCTGCTAGCGTAGCCACAGCAGTTATATTAGTGGCCAATGGCTCACTGGTTACAGCTGACGGCCAACTAGCCACAGCTGATGGCCATGCAATCACAGTTGGCCATTTACTACCTGAGCCAACACCTTTCTATGTGAGGCCGAGAGCCTGGAAACTACTTTCTGGGGCTCTGCCCCCACACCTATGTCTCAAGAATGTGGTGACCATTTTATAATGCAGTACTTGAAGCACAATCAGGATCTTAAGTTTGCTATTCAGGACATCAATACAGAAGACATCAAACTGGCAGACAAGACTTTAGTGACAAGTCATAGATGGGAATGTTGAGCTCGGCATGAAGTCTGGAAGTTATAGGCTTGAAAGAATGTTCATTTAATATAAAATTTACCGAGAAAAAAACTTGATCATATGTAGCATGATTTCCATTAAAATGTTCATTGACACGGTCTATGTTAATGCATTTGTATATGCTTCATGAAAAGGTTTCATTCTCTTTCTCTCATGTAGCACATATCAAGCTTTCTTTACGCTGTGCAAAGAAATACTGGTAATTTTCTCTGCTAAACTGTCTCATAACTGGAGGTGGGGAGGGAAAGCTGACAGGAAGGGAGATAGAAGACCCAGTTAGGAGCAAAAGGAAGACAGAAAAAGGAGAGGAAGGAAGGAAAGAGAAAATATAAACAAAAACACAGGTGGTGAACAATAGGAGAAGAAAAAGGAGCCAAAGTTAATGGGTTGGCCAAACAAGGGCCCACACACCATTGTTTAGCACCTCAGACAGCTCTTTACTAGGAAACTGTGATTCATTTTCCCAGGAAATGAAGTAGAATAACATCTGTGTGTGAGGCCTTTCAAAGTCACCACATTAGTATCAAAAGGCTGAGAACTCAGTCAAAGTAATTCTAGTTCCAGGTAATTTAAAAAAGGAAAGTCTTCTTCTCAAACTGATGGCAACAGATTCCTAACCAGTATCTTCACAGGTGAACTCTCTCCCTTCCTGATTAATTTTTCTAATACACAGCTCTGAGGTAGTGTCACTTTTTAGCATCTTCCTAGAGCTGACGAAATACAGCAGGGAATTTCTTATGCTGGCATTTAAGGGCCCCACGATTGTGGGCCCAACCCGCCCTTCCAATTATTATATGTCTTAGACTGAATCTTTTCATGGGCCCTGTACAATTGCTAAGCTGAACTACAGTTTCCTTCCAAAGACATTCCTGCATTCCTGACCTTGTCTTATGCTGAATTCTGGGACTTGGAACTCTTCCTCTTGGAAATAGCCACATATCCAAATATTTGTCTTCCTTAAAAGCCACTCAACTCAAACATACCTCTTTCATAAATCTTCAAATACCACCTAGCTTAGAAATAATGTCTCCATCATCTGAAATGCTTCTTTTTGGCATTTATCATCAAAATAGTTTTGTATAATAGTTATTTTTAAAATAACAGGTTTATTGAGATATAATTCATGTACCATAAAATTCATCTTTTTAAAGCATAAATTCAGTGGCTTTCAGTATTCATGGAGTTGTGTAACCATCACCAATATCTAATTACAGAACATCTTCATTACCTCAAAAAGAAACCTAGAACCCATAAGCAATTAGTGCCCATTCTCCACTTTCCCAAGACCTTGGCAACCACTTTCTATTCCTTTTGATTTGCCTATTTTGCATATTTCTCATAAATGGAATCATACAAGACTGGCTTCTTTCACTTAGCATAATGTTTTTATCCATTTGTAGCATGTACCTAGATGTCATTTCTTTTTATTGCCAAATAATATTCCATTGTATGGATCTATACCGTATTTTTTTATCCATCCATCAGCTGATGGACAATTTCTTTCGATAGAGTAGAATTAGTGAGTCACATGGTAACTATACGTTTAACATATTGAGAAACTGCCAGACTGCTTTCCTAAGTGACTGTGCCATATTACATTCCTGCAAGCAAGGTCTGAGGTTTCCAATTTGTCCATCTTCTTGTCAGCACTTGTTATTGTTTCTTTTTGATTACAGCCATCCTAGTGAGTGTGAAGTGGTATCTCACTGTGGGTTTGATTTGCATTTCTATAATGACTAATAATTTCAAGCATTTTCCCGTGTGCTTTTAAAAAATTTTTTTTTAAATTGGGGAATATTGGCGAACAGTGTGTTTTTCTAGGACCCATCAGCTCCAAGTCAAGTCGTTGTTTCAATCTACTTGTGGAGGGCGCAGCTCAGCTCCAAGTCAAGTTGTTTTCACCCTAGTTGTGGAGGGTGCAGCTCACTGGCCCATGTGGAAATCAAACTGATGACCCGGATGTTATGAGCACTGCACTCTAACCAACTAAGCCAACCGGCCACCCTCCCATGTGCTTCTTGACCAATTGTATATCTTCTTTGGAGAAATGTCTATTCAAATTCTTTGCCAAATTTTAAACGGGGTTCTTTTTCTTTTTATTGTTGAAGAGTTCTTTATATATTTTCCTTATCAGATTCCTTATCAGGTATATGATCTGCAAATATTTTCTCCCATTCTGTAGGTTGTCTTTTTACTTTCTTCATGGTGTCCTGATGCACAACACTTTTTATGAAGTTCTACTTATTTTTTCTTTGGTTGCTTGGTCTTTTGGTATCATACATAAGAAACCACTGTCTAACCCAAGGTCATGAAAATTTATTATGTTTTCTTCTAGTTTTATAGTTTTAGCTCTTACATTTAGGTTATCATCCATTTTGAGTTGATTTTCATATATAGTGTAAGATAAAGGCCCAAATTCATTCTTTTGCATGTGGAAATCCAGTTGTCCCAACGTTTTGTTGGAAAGATTATTCATCCTCCCTTGAACTGTCATGAAATGACCATAAAAGTAAGGGTTCATTTCTGCATTCTCAATTCTATTCCATTGATCCATCTGTTTACCCTTATGACTCTACTATGCTGTCTTGATTACTACCGTTTTATAGTAAGTTGAAACTGGGAAGTGTGAGTCTCCCAGCTTTGTTCTTCTTTTTCAAAATTATTTTGGCTATTCTGGGTCCTTTGCCTTTCCACATGAGTTTTAGGAGCAGCTCATGTGCTATAATTACTTTTTCATTATTATTTCTGTCTCTCATTTTTGGAGGGTTAAGACACAGGTTGAACTACTTGCATTTGCCTACAGCACAGTGATTTGCTCATAAGAGATACTTAATATTATTAATTATGAAATTAATGAATGATAAAAGCACATACATTCCAAAGCCTACCAAATTATTCATATCTGAATTATACAGAGAAAACACATCCCAAATAAACCACAAGAAAAACTCCAACTTACCACCATTCAGGCAATTTGAAGCCCTTCCCTGTCAACAACGCTTTAAATCCCCAGTATTACAAACGCACTGAGATTCCACAACATGCTCACATTCCCTCAATCTTACAAGAGATGCATAAAATTTAGAGAGCAGAGGTTGCTACTTAAAATTTTAGCACCTTCCTTAGACATCCACAGAAATCCCAGAGGAATCTAAAATCTAGGTACCCAGGGCAAAAATCCTAATAAATATATTCACACCAATTTAGACAGGCCCCAACTCACAATCATAGAAGTTACAAGAATTTGTCCCTTGCTTGGGTGGAGAAAACATTACCATCACCTCCCTACTTAGAAGTGTTCAAAGTATGTAAAGCAATACGCTCATTCAGTGTTTTCCTACACTTGCCTGATCAGAAGAATCACTTGGAACTTGACTGTAAAGGTCTGGGGTATGGCCTGAGAGTCTGTATGCTTCACGA
The DNA here is from genome assembly GCF_036562045.2 of Rhinolophus sinicus. Taxonomy (NCBI): domain Eukaryota; kingdom Metazoa; phylum Chordata; class Mammalia; order Chiroptera; family Rhinolophidae; genus Rhinolophus; species Rhinolophus sinicus. Next base: position 42,080,055 of record NC_133759.1, read on the forward strand.
GAGCCCCAGGTGATTCTCATAGGCAAGCATGTGAAACAAGATGCTTTCAGTTACCAACCTTATTTACACCTTCCTGTGCTTTGCTCTATGCCAACTTAACATCCCGTTACATGTCAGAAAACAGATGGAAGCAGTTAGCAAGCCTCATTCTTTCCACGTTGGTTTTGTAAGAGCAGTACCACCACGCCCACCTAATCTAGCCCACATCCAAAATAACGTTTACATGAGAAGGCTTTACAAAGTGATATCAAAGTTATTTCTCCATCCACCTATGAACTGAGGCCTCTCAACACCGCTCAAAGTAAATTCTCTAACTTTGGGGATTGCACAGAGCTTACTCTAAGCTCTTACTCTATGACTAATATTTGCTGTCAATCTTTCCTTATAGGAAGGTAGATATTAAACAGCTATTTAAAAATTGTTAACTCTGCCTATAATAAAAACAATAAGCACAGGACAGAAAACAAAAGAGGAAACAAAAACAACCTCTACTCCCATATTTACTTCTATTTTTAAAAAATACAATTTTAACGTCTTTTTAAATGACCTCTGAATACGGGGCTTCTCAATCTCCTCACTCCCCAGTGGGCGGAAAACTGCCAATTTCACAAACACACACGCCCTGCTACCTAGTTTTGTGGCTGGTAAGAGGGATTCTTGGAGGGGCCACACCTTCCCTGCCTCCCTGCACATTTTATTTTTCAAATTTAGATTAAGTTTTCTTCCCCCTCAGTACAGAAAAGAATAAAGAAGAAATTAAAATGGCCCATATGAAAATCCGATCATTGGTTGCCTGGAGCTGAGGGTGGGGATATTTCTCAGGAAGGGGCACGAAAGAAATTTGGGGGGTAATTGGGAATGTTCTAGGTCTTGTTTGTAGTGGTGGTGGTATATATGAGTGTATACACTAATTAAAATGCACTTAAAATGAGTGAATTTTACTGCATATAAATTATACCTCAAAAAAGTGATACAAAAAATGATTTATAATCTTGATTAACGTTTTCAAAACTGTGCATAAAGGTACAAAATGAAAGTATAAGTCCCAAATGTCTCCAATACCTTTTCCTCAAAGTAATCAACATCAGTTTCCTGTTTAGCCTTCTAGGAAAAAAAAAATTATGTCTAAACCAGCTCTGTAATATATGTATCTTTGCTACCCCTAAAATATTGAAAGACCCACCTGGGAATGACAGAACCTAGAAACAATACAATTAGCTGTGGTTTCTTGGCTCCCTTACCTCTGATGACCCTCAAACCCTCACAAAAGGCAAAGCAGCTTGAGTTGAAATCCCCTGCAGGACGTCAGAGATGCATGAGGCACTTGGTGGTACCTGCATTTGGCTTAATAGGGCCTTATGAGACAGGACACGCTCCCCTCACCAGGAGGAGTAACAAGGCAGAAAAGAAGCAAAAAGCGTCAGAGCAGGGCCTTCAAATGCTAGGTTGGCCTCCCTTCTGGGCGGGTCCCAGCAGGCTGGGGGTGGTCCGACCCAGAGTCATTAGGCACACCTGTGCATGTCTAATTAGCTTCCAAAGGCTCACCAGCAGGAGCACCTGTTTGGGTGGGGTGGGGGGTGCTGGGGACAAGGTGTCGAGGGGCCTTTTGGAAACAGAAAGAGTGTTGATGGGTCTATACCACTCCAAGGCATGTTCAGAGAGCAGGATTTGGTCTGTGTTACCTGACGAGTTGCATACTTTGTAACCAAGAAGCCATTTTTATAGACTGAAGCTGTGGTTTTCAAATGCCTAATGTCCCTGGAAATTGTCACTCCATGGATCTGGAATCAAGCTGGGGCATGTGTATGCTGAAATGGCTCCCATGGTGACTCGGATATACAGCCAGATATGGGAGCCCCCAGATTACGTTGTCTTCCACTTGAAAGCTAAACGACTTTAATTTTATACCCATATCCGCTCATGTCTCCTCCAGTCCATTCTCCATGCAGTACCCAAACCTTATCATGCCTCAGCTTATGACTTCTCAGTGGCTTTCTGCTGCCCCTGGGTTGAAGGTCAAAACCTTTAAAATGACCTATAAGATCCTGCCTGCGTCTCCTCCTCCTCCATTGTGCACCCCCAACTCTGTCTTACAGGTACACTGGCCACCTTTTGGAGCTTCAAACTCACCGAACACCCTTCCCACCCATCTTCTCCGCCTCTCCTGTGCCTCCTGGAAAAATGCTTACACCTCTCCCTTTTCTGTGTCACATAAACAACTGCTCCCTCCTACCTGGCAGGAAGGCATGCCCTGGAATAATATGGAAAGTGATGGTGTCGTGCGGGGGACCCTGCTCGGTGCGCCATTTGTCGTGCGGGGAGGCCTGCGGGGTCTCTGCTCCCGCTCCCCATACAAGAACGCAGGATATGGTGAGGCCAAAAAGGAACACCCACGGAGCCATAGGTAGGGGAGTCATACCACTACGGTCTCACTGGAGGCTGGGTTCACTGGACGTGCGACCTGCTGTCCGTTTTGTCTGCAACCCACCGACAACTCTCTTTCACTCTCCTCCACTCTCCTCGGCTCTCCTCCATAACCGTAACTGCAGCAGTTATATTAGCGGCTAATGGCTCAATGGCTACAGCTGACGGCCAATCAGCCACAGCTGACGGCCATCTACTACCCGAGCCAGCACCCCTCCACGTGAGGCTGAGAGCCTGGAAACTACTTTCTGGGGCTCTGCCCCCACAGATGGTCTGGGGGAGGGAGAACAGCATGAACATTAATAAGTGCCGTCCGTGCCGAGCGCCTCTGGATGTTTTCACACACTCATCTCATTTTGGCGTTATTACCATCCTGTGACCTTCCCCCATATTTCAGATAAAGAAATCGAGGCTCGGGGAAGTGGCGTAGCTTGTCCAAGATTCCACAGCTATCAAGAGGCAAAGCCGGGAAACTCAGTTCTGTTCTTTCTGACTCCAAAGTCTGGAGGAAGAAAGCTGAAAAGCAAGGAGGAGGTGAAAAGAAAAGAAAGGAAAAAGAAGCCCAGAGGAATTAAAAAAAATACCCCCCTGCAAACAAAAACTCAGTAGTTAGGTAGCTGCTATCGGGGTCTGGGTAGATTAAACTGTCTTCAGTGGATTACGCCCAGCTGGCTACAAAATCAATAGATCAGAATAGAAGGGGTACGTTCCGTTCTGGTGTTTACACCTCAGGTAAGTAAGATCCATTTGAGCTCTAAGCCTGCCTCGCCTTGATGGGAAGTGAAGACCCAATGCCCAGACACAAACAGCCATTCTGAGAAGGCACATTTGCAGCCATAACTGGAAACTGCTGCTTTAACTTCACACCAGTTTCCAGCAGGCCTGGCAATGTTTCTAGAGCTTGGAGTTTGCATAAATAAAAACTAACTCCAGATCGTTCTTGGATGTTGAAAAGAGTCTTAATCAAATTCAATGCCAAAATTGAGAGTTTGGCGATTGCAAAACCCCAGACACACCACAGTGGTCTTTGTTCCACACAATAGCTTCAGCTACCATCACTGACCCACTTCTCGTTATCGAACTGGAGTCACCAGGGGACAGGAGAAGTAAGCTGGCAAGGAGCCAGCATCATCCTTAGAAAAATACTGCCGAATGCAGCTAATCCATCCAACCCTTTCCTACTCACTCATTGCTTCCAGAGCTTTAAGAGATTCTTTGTAGCTTTCTTTATAGGAGAGCAGATGAGCTGCCATTTTACCATTTTAATTAAAAGTGAAAGATAAAATCAACACTGACAAGTGTCTTTTATGTGCTCAGAACTGTGTTAGTGCTTAGTCAACGTCATGTAATTTAATCTGTACATGTGTTTCAGGAATTTATTATGATTATCGCCATTTTACTGACATAAAAATATGAAGTTCATATTTTATATGAACTGTAAGTGGCAAGAGCTGCTTCAAATCCTTTTGTAAAATGAGCTAATGAATGAATGGATGAAAATGAAATTAAGAGGCAAATCTGGGATTCTAATCAGATCTATGTGATCACAGACAGCCTTCAGGCTGTGTCACATGTGGGACCTCTCAAACAGGACAGCCTCATCAGGTGAGCAGAGCTCATGGGGCACAAGTAACACCCTTCAACTAATAGTCATACCCACGTCCTCTTAGGACAAGAGATGCTCTCTGAGATGCTTTTGAACTCTGACAGTATAATTGATCCCCTCCTTTGTGTACCGAGCAAAGGGAGTCCCACTCTTTTCTTTTGGGCCTCACACAGGAAGCGGCCACTAGAACAGATTCCACCACATCCACATGGCTTGGGGTGTATCTATCACCTTCAAAAGACTCCAAAAGCAAATGGAACTAAACACTGGGTGATCTTGTGCCGATTACTTCACTTGTCTGAACCAAAAGGTGCTTCGCATCAAGTCAGGGTTGGGAATCATCTGTTGAAAGGATGGTTGAATGGAGCGAGGGAGGGTGAGTAGATCACAAACCACAGCAGCTGATATGGTCAAACAGTAGACATTTGGACTGCCCGTTTTTCCTACCATTTCCATAGTCATCAATCTGAGCGGTACAGGACCAGAGGAGGATGGAGATTGCTTTTCTTGTGCTAAATCTCAGGAAATATGCTCTTATTGCTTATCTTCTTAACCCCCTTCCTCTAGACACACACTGCGATAAGCATTTCTGAGCACAGTAAAGAGACCTTATTAAAAGCTCAGAGAGGATTTGTTGGGCACAGTCTGTGCAGACAGGCCAAATAAATAGCAGTCCAAGGCCTGGCTAGAGACCCAGCTCTATCTCAGCATTTGTCTCACTTAGAGGTTTCCCAGGCCAGGTCCCTCCCAGGGTCTTGTCCTAGTTCGGACTTTGTTCTACTTTTCTGCGAGTAACTAAAAGCAAGAATTCAAGAGCCTGAGAGAACCATGGGGCTGGCACGTCTAAACCCCTAGGAAGAGCGTACACATTCAGGGTCTTTATTCATCGGTACTTGAGAACCAAGAGTACATTCGCCCGAAACAGAAGACATGAACTGCCTGGCCCACAAAGTGGGATAAAAGCGGGACTGCTATGTTAACGACTGTCGTGTTTGAACGACCACCTTGCTTTTCATTCTTTAAGGTATGTCCAGCCAAATGATCAGCAAGCTCCATAGGCAGCTAATTGCTGTCACATTCAGAATATCTCGCCAGCCTGCAAACCAACTTCCTAGAGACAGCAGGGGTGGCCTGTACATTTTATAGCTCTTGAACTGTGCCTCTCATCAAAGAACCATGAAAAAGGGTTTGGCCTTACAGAACTCAGCCACCACCCAGGAGCCAGGAAAAGATAACTTTTTTATTTATTTTTTAATAGAACATCCCAGTTGTTGGGAAGCAGAGAGAACAATACTATGCTACGATCTACAATGAAAAAGTTCTCTCTACAAAAGAATTCAGACTCCAGAGAGTATATACTATATGATTTCATTGACAGCAAGTCCAAAATTAGACAAAGTCTCCCATGGTATTACGAGTCAAGAGATGCTTGCCTCTGTGTAGAAAGGAGGCAATAATAATTAGAAGAAGCATAGGGGGGCTTTGGGGATGCCTGGTACCACTTTATTTTGATCTGTCTGCTGGGTATGTGAGTGTGTTCATTTTGTGATAATTCAAGATGTGTACTTAAGGACTGGTGGCATTGCTAGCATGCCATTTATACACCAATAAAATGATGACTTAAATTTAAAAATATCACTCTATAGACAGGAAGTGGCTTATACCTACGTGCTGTTGCCTGCCTGCAGAAGCCCACCCATGGTCGCTTGCCAGAGATTTTAAAAAAAGAACACACCCATAAGCCTATTTCCTCACCTTCAAATGGTTTTTTCACGGTTTTCAAATTCAATAAGAAGTTGTGTGCATGTGTGTTTGTGGTGGTTTTTTTTTTGTTGTTGTTGTTTTTCTTTCCCCAGTCTGAATATCACTGAATTTCAGGGCCTAATCAAGCAGTTTCCTGCACTTGGCCAATCTCTGGATGGGCCAAATTCTGCCTGTGGTCCCACAGAGAGATGGACAAAGTAATCCTTAGGCCTCCCAGGTCTGAAGCTCAGGAGAGCAGAGACACTGGGAGCGCAGGCGAAGTTAAGCAACTTTCTCCAGGTTACACAATGAGTTGCTGGTGGGGGGCCTTGGGATTCTCTGTCCAAGGACTATCACTTCTCTACTACATCTCATTCCACAAGGGCCAGTTAATAAACACTCTCCTTTGGGGAACTGAGGAAAAAATGATCCCAAGGAATGTCACTGGCCATTCTTTGTATACAAAGCACACAAAGGGGTTGATGGAGTTCCTCTCCAACAGGAAACCATTTGTCTCGGAGAGGAGGAGAGAAGTGCTGAGTCTGCAACAAGGCGCTGCAACAGAGCACAGTGTTTTTTTGTGGAAACGATGTTCTCCTAATCAAAACACAGTTGCATAAAAGGACTCACTCCACTTTAAAAGAAGAAATTTAAAGGTTATAAATAGGGACTACACAACTCTGATTAATAATTTTAAAGCGCTTTCTCCACTTTCTTTTTTAGAAAGCAGCTAAAAATAAAGGCTTGAAACTTGAAATAATGTAAGCAAGTAATCACACACGAACTGGGCTTTTCCCATATATGGCTGCGTTATTCTTCAGCCTTTGAAAAGGACAAATGAAGAGATGGCCAACAACCAAAATAATCCTTCAGACATTTGAAAAAGAGGAGAAAGAACTAGAAGAGTTGATGAATGACAAACAATTGCAAGGCTCAATGGGGATAAGTAACACTGAGAGGGATTAGTTGCCATAGTACTTTAAAAACAGGGGCACATGCATTTTGACACTGGACCCTTCTATAAAGAGACTGTTTTGCCCTCTGGCCTCAACACTGAGAAAGCTACAACTGCGGTAATTTAACATAAAGGACTTAAAGAAGGAAACCAGTGCAGGAGCATGACTGAAAATTTAATTATGGCCCCTCTCAGTATGAAGTCTGTAAAGGAGATGAGGGCACATCTCAAGGTCAGAAAAAAAGGGAAGGAGACGTGAAAAAGGGAAGAGGGTGGGGATTTGAATGAGATAAGAGAGGCTAAAAAGCAGAGGTCAGCTCTGGAGGACTGCTTCTTTATGATGGAGAGTTATTACAGTGTCAGTTGGGTCCTACTTGAAATGTTTCTGTAGAAAAGATTAACACATTCATATCAAATAAATGCCACCTTTGTGAGACAGGCTAGAAAGGTCACATTTGCAGTGTTTCATGGTTTACAAAGCCTCGTCACAGATATAGCCCTGGACACAAGGTAAAGCACCTGCTTTTACTGATATGAAAAACTGAGGCTTGGGGAGGGTAAGGGATCTAACACCAGGTCTATGGAGGGCGACTTGGTGCATCTGCAGTAGCAATTTGAAGCTAATTCTCCCAACGTGCAGGCCAGGAGTCTTTCTACTCACAAAATCTCAGAAAGAGCACTCACTGGCCAGAGGGCCACGTTTAGGTCTGGATTGCGGCTCATCCACTTTCTTTCTCTGTGACCTAAGCAATTTCCCCCCTGCTGATTCTCATCCTCAATGGGAAAATGACAGGGCTTTCCTAGGTGGCAGGAGGCGGGCGGTGGGGAGGCAGAGAGACGCGGATGTGATCCAGTGAGTCACGCTGCTCTCTGCACTCATCTGTGAGTCCGCCTCACCAATCCCCCGGCAGGACTCTTGGGCACTGTCACCACGCACTAAGACAGGCTTCCCGTTACAGACCGACATGCATGCACAGAACCTAGAGAAATGGTTTCCAAAAAGACTAGAAAACCTCTTTATTCCTCCACACATACAGTAACAAAAATTTAGAAACATGAATTCTAGATTTTCGTTCCACTCTTCTTTTCCTTTTTCACTTTCAATGGAATGGACCTTCCTTAGGATGCTTCACATTCGTTTCCTAAAAAGACACCCCACTTTTTGGTGACACTGCACACTTCTAATGTTTTCCCCAGGCATACCTATAAAGGCTTTGTATTTCGCTAGGGAGTCAGTAATAATAATAACAAGCAACAGCAACAAACATAGCAGGCATCATATTTATTGAGGGGCGGTGACAGGCCAGTCCCTTTTGCGGAACGCTTTTTATATTTTATCCCTAATCTCTGCAATGAGGTCAGTATATTGTCTCCATTTTATAGATAAGAAAACTGAGGCTCACAGAAGATGGCCAAGGAAGGCTATCTTAATAACTGCAGGACTGGGATTCAAACTGCTGGCTGGCTGATTCCCAAGCCCATTCTTTCTTTTTCTCCTTCATTCTGAGACCTCTAATCTACACACTAAAGGCATCAGAGACTCTGAGTAGTGCTGCTTGTCCATGATTTCTTCTTGTCATGGGCCAGCTAAATGGGATACCCTTTAGGTGGTCAAAAAGTGGTCCCGCTGAAATTCCAGGGCTGCTGGAGGGTGAAGGAAGGTGGAGAAGAGGTGGGCTGGGCTAATGGCATGTAAAGTGACCCCACACGCTTTCCCTTGCACCACTGGGATCAGGTCCAGAATTGGGATTTCGTTTACAAATCACTAACCTGGTGAGGCACAAGCCCAAGAGAGGTTGGAGGCTCATTCATGCGGTCGTCACTGCTGCTGGCAATGGCGTAGCCCCTGAGAAAAGGAAACAATGAGAGCAGCTCATGTTTAACATACGTGGGGATGACCTGGCGGCCGTCCGTGGAAGATTTATAAGGATAAGCAAAATGCCCCTTGCTAGGCGGCCTGAGCCAGCAAGAAACTCATTTCCCTGTCAGGGAAGGCAGAAGAGCACTACAACAATGCCTGCGTTTTAGGGTCAGAACCACCCGAGCTGGTGACCATAGGCGAGTTGCTTAACTTCTCGATGTTTCAGGAATAAGATAAAACAGGAATAAGATGGCTGTGAGGCATACACTTCGGAATGAGTTAGACAAACTACCGAGTGCAATGTCTGGCACATGGTAAGTCCCTCACTCAGTAAAACACTACAGCGCACTTTCATATTGGAATTTGAAATGGAAAATTTTCCAACCTTATCTTGCTGAGGTGAAGTAAATGCTACTACAATGGAGGAAGGAGAAACAAAAGTGAGGAACTCATTGGGCAGGAGAATGAATACATATCTTCCTGAAAAACGGTGTGGTGTTTGCTTGTGGCACAGAAGACACATGGCACAGGACCTGGGGCCAGCCTACAACCGGGGCAAACATGGAAGACAGACAGTCAGTGTCAGGACTCGCAGGATCCGCTCTCCACGATTTTCTCCCTGCTGCTTCCTATAAGGAGGCCACACTAAACTTAGATGGCAGGGACAGCCAAGGGGGATGGCAGAGATGAGTGGAACACAAAAAAAGCTGCTTGTTTTCATTTAATTCTGGTGTATCCATACTAGTTACATAAGCTACCAACAGTGTATAGAGGCTATCTTTTCAACTGTGTTAAAAAAACTCTGAGTCACACAATAAATAGAACATTCATGTTAATTTCTGAGAATTGGAAAATAAATCCTTCAAAAATTCAATTCTCTCTGTCTGTATTACAAACACCATAGCAGAATCATTTTAAAAACAGTTTGGAGCCAAACTGGCTGAGCTAAAAGCGCAGCTTTACCACTTAAGCGGCTATGCAAATTTCAGCATCTTATCCTCTCTATGCCTCAATTTCTCATCAAACATGGGACTAATAACAGTGCTTTCCTATAGGTTTGTTTTGAGGATTAAACAAGTTAATATTTGTAAAGTGCTTAGAACTGTTTGAAAAATAAAATATAGTGTATTTGTCATATACTCAGGTGTAAACATTTGTTTGATTTTAGTCTGTCTTCACCATCTGACATTTGACAGCCTGGTCTCAGGCAGATATTGAGAGAATCTTAAATTATCTAATGTTTTTTCTTTTTTAAAAAATTTGTTTCCTTTCCTTTTCTTTACTTTTCTCTTCCTTCCTTCTTTTTTAAATTACTGACCCTACTTTAAAAATTAATTTAATCTTTGTCTCACTTCTATTTATTGCAAGATGAACTCATTCTATTGTAAGTGATAAAGTAAGATCTTCTCCTTGCTTGGAGAAGATAGGGTGTCCAGATCACAAATGTGATCATTTTTGTATCTTTAACATAACGTATATATAACGTGTTAAACATATAGACTAAAAGACCCAAAGTCAAGTTGAAACAAAAAACACCAGCCCACTCATTTCTTTCCTCTCACATGCAAACCTACTACACTATAAGTGCTTATTAAATTAAAAAAGATTTTTGAAATTGGTATTTTTAAAAGTGGTATTTTAAAAATGGTAGACTAGGTAGTCAAGACCAAGCCTTCAATTGAGAACAAATAGGAAAGACAAAGTAAAACAAACTTTTGTTTGAAAGCATCAGAGAGTTACCAAGGTAGGGAAGAATTACAGAACCAAGATCTGTGAGAGAAGAGAAACATACAAAGGTAAACCAGGTATTTGCAAGAGAAACGTTCTTCCATCAAGTGACTGCCAACCTCCAAAAGCAGTGGGCATAGGATCAGAAGCGAAACAGTGACTCTGACAGACTCACGGGGTAGGAGGGAAAAACTACAATGTGAGGTCTATCAAGAAGCAGTAACCATGGAAACTATCCCAGGCTTGGAGCTGGGACCATGGGGGGCTACATCCTCAGAGCAAAGGTGAACCAGAAATAGACAAATCCTAATTGTATTTAGTTGTTCTAGGACTGATAGTACCCTTGGCCTAGCAGTGTGCCAGAAGGAAATGTAAGTCACATCATCTTTATAACTTTTCATATATAATCTCCAGTACTCAGTCAAAAATAACCAAGCAGGTTCAGGGAATTGGGGAAATTTAAATACTATACTGAATGATATTAAGGAATTGCCTTTAATTTGTTTTTATATGTGAAAATAGTAGCAATACATTCTAAAAGATAAATTTTTATGAATGAAATGCTATGTCTTGAATTTGCTTTAAAATAAGCCAGTGGGAGGAGAAAAAGGTTGATAGTAGTGTAGGTAAATGATGGTTCACCATGTGTTGGAAATTGTTGAAGCCCGGTGGTATATACAAGGGAGTTTATTATTTTATGTATATATTTCCTTTCATATATGTTTCAATTTGTTTAAAAAAACTACCAGGTATATGAGAAGACTGTATATATACAAAAGCCAAGAAAAACAATAGACAATAGGAAAAGACCCATAAGAGATCCAGATAATAGAAGTATCTGATAAGGACTTAAAAGGAAAATACGATTGAATGTATTCAAGGAATGAAAAAGACCAAATTCTCCATTTTAGCAGAGAATAGGAAATGCATGAAATAAGGTCAAACGGAAATTCTAGAACCAAAACATTCAATAATAAAATTAAAAACCCAATGGATCGTTTTCATATATATTAGAAACAGAAGAAGTGAGAATTAGTAAACTGGAAGATAAGCCAGACCGAAGCAAGAAAAGACAAAGTGATGAAAAACACAGAAGAGAGCATAGGTTGATTCTAACTAGTAAGAGACAATTAGAGACTCAAAAGATAAGGAACATGAGAGAAAGGAGCAGGAGCAATATTTTAACAGATAAAGGCTGAGAATTTTCCACAACAGATGAAAAACATCAAGATATGGATTCAAGAAGCAATAGAAAGCACGATCAGAATAAATACAGTAGATATTAATACATCATAGTCCTATTTTGAACACCAATAACAATGAGAAAAATCTTAAAAGCAACTGAGGGGAGAGGAAGAGGAAGAAAAATTGTATCAAAGGAGCAGCAATGAGATAACACATAATTCCTCAAGGAAGATAAAGGCAGGCAGAGACAATAAGATTATACTTTCAATGTGTTGAAAGAGAATTACCTCAAATCTAGAATTTTATACACAGCAAAAATATATTTCAAACATGAAGATAAAACAAAGACATTTTCAGACAAATATCTTTGTCACTAGCATTTTTAAAGACAAGAATAAAGGGTATTCTTCAGGCAGAAGGAAAATGCCCCTGGCTGGAAGGTTGAACATATAGAAAGAAATGAAAAGTAACAAAAAGGAAAATGTTAGTAAAACTCAATGAATGCCAACAATATAACAATACTATTTTCTGGGGTTTAAAATATATACAGATTTTTTTAGAAAATGAGTGTGCAGACACTGCTGTTTGCCCACCCAACATCCATTCTCTACTTCTGTTTTATCGCAGTTTTATTCAGAGGCAATGGGCCTCGCCAAAGCAACTATTAGGTTGGTGCAAAAGTAATTGCAGTTTTTGCAATTATTTTTAACCTTTTAAACCGCAATTACTTTTGCACAAACCTAATACATTCGTCAGTCTTCCCTGCAGCTAAGAGTGCAAGGTCATGTGATACAGAAGCTACAATCAATGGGTAAGTCTTCCAGGAAAGCTCTTTAAGAAGTGGGCAAGCCCCAGCTGAGCACAACTTTTACCTTCTGGTCATTCCTTTCTTCTTAACTGTAACACACAAGCAGTATCGGAGTCAGAGCACTCATCTTGTGACCACAAAGCGAGAAGCATAAGGAAGAAAGCTACGAGGGGCTGAGTGAATGACAAGAAGGAACTCGAGTTCCCGAAGCCTTTGTATTCGCCCTGGACTGCCCACCTCCCGGCTTCTTGCTGCATAAGAAAGCCCCATTTGGCTGAGTCACTGAAGATGGATCACTGCTACATAGAGCCAAATGCAATTTCTATCATATGTAGTTCATGTGCTACCTTACACATGTTCAGAGCTAAGGAGATCAAAACTTACTAACAGAATAAAAGCATGAAGGTCCGAAGGCCCCCTACCAAAATTTTTATTCTTCCGTATCATCAGTCACTAACTCTAGGAGAGTTCAATTCCAAAAGGATGCAGAAATGTAGCCCCCAACATCACATGACAAGATGTCCCAGGCCAAGAATCAGACCAAGTTTTTTAGCATGGGTTTTTGTTTTTGTTTTCTTTGAGGACAGAAAGAGCAGCACAATTCTCAGGAGAGTCAGACCGAGAAAAGGCCAAGGGAGACACAAAGCTTTCTTTGTTTAAATACCCATCTCTAAACAGCAAACTCACCCTTCTGGATGCTGCAAAACAGAAACCATCAATTCCACTGCCAGAGCTCCTGCAATCATGGCCAGTCCTGGACGGCTCACAGTGCACTGCTGGTCCAAGGTCCGGTCTCTGGTTGACTACAGAGAGAGAATCACTGACATGTGCTCGAAGTTCTATTCCACTCAACTCTAGTCGTCTAAAGCATGAAACTTCTCCATGCTATCGCTATACAACATAACTAAATGCTCACTGCTGGCGACGAACATTCAGCCTCATGTAATATCATTTCTTGCAAGTACCAAGAAAAACAAAATATACAATTTGGGGAACCAAATGAGGTAATGTGCTAAAAAGGATGAGCAGTTATAAACAAATTAAAAATTGGGGGTTTAGCTGCCTCATATATGGAGTTGCATCAGGCGCCCTGTTAACTGACTCAATTCAACTCTCCTGTGCGTGGTCGTTGAGAAAGAGCCACAGAGAGAAATCATGATTTGGTTAGCACAAATGATTCTGTCCTGCTATTTTAATGGCACTAATTCCTCCGAGGGAGATGGGAGCAATAATTTGCTATTCCTGCAGTGCTCAGCTCCTCTGTGCCTCCCACAGTATGGGCACCTTGTGATCCCAGGGCTTAAAAATAAATATTTTTGCTGCAGCATGGCTCCAAACATAAGCCTGCATTAGTTTAACCAAAGAAATCCTAATCTTCCAACTCTTGGCAAATTAAGGGATTGTTAGTGAAATTTTGACTCTGAAATTTTCAGGTGATGAACAGATGTGCCTTTATTGCAAATGACCCTTAATCCTATTAGTTGTTAATAATGAAATAACAGGACCAGCTATGTGTTATAACACCATGATGGAGTTCATGAAGCCATCCTTCTTTACCTAAGAGAATATTTCTCTTTTTTTCTTTATTCTGTGAGGACATAAAAGCCAGTCATCCAACAGAGGGATGAGTTACTAAGGACCAAGTTTTAAAAGAAGGAGAAAATGGAGTGGAGGATACAGAAAACAGCTCTGCTTTGTTTCACTAGAAGCGATGATCTGTTCTGATAAAAGACGATTCCTACAGACGGCCTGGCAGGTGGCGTTCACACTATCGCATCTTATTTGACAGTGTAGTGCTTGCTGCTCAGAGCACTTTCACACTTGACCACCTTGCACTGTCAGAAAAAGTATTCTTCCCTTTCCTACTGGAGTTAGCAGATAAGATACAAGATGCCCACAGTTAAATTTGAATTTTAGATAAACAATGAATAATTTTAATATAAGCAGGTCTCAAACATTGCATGGGACATACTTATGTGGTACTAAAACACTACTCATTATTTGCCTGCAATTCAAGGTTACCAGGAATCCTGTATTTTTCTTTGCTAAATCTGGCCAGCTCTTGGGCCCCAGCCCCATTCTGTAGCAACACAGGGAGCCTAAGGGACTTAACTGGAATTACCCCGTGAGGCAGTGTCCAAGCCCAGACTGGAATCTGGGTTTTCAGCCTCCCCTTTTAATGCTCTCCTCACTAACATACATGGAGACTGTGCTGAGCGTTTCCAGGGATCAGTCTATCCTGTAGTTTCCTTGCTGAGCTTTTGCACAAAAATGGTTTGTTGCTGCATTTTTATTGGTGAACAGGGAACAACTATACACAGCCAATGATGCCAATTAAGGCTCATAGTGGCATGATGCCACACCCCAAACTAGATAATTCTTTTCTCTATTAAAAGACAATTTTTAAATAGTCACAAAGGAAAGAGCTCAGTCTCTCTATCCTAGTGGGCAAGATGGCTGTAGGAAATATTTGGAACCACAAAGAAATCCACTTACATCTCCCGGGGCCACCACATCATTGCAGAAATAGCAGCCAAGTTTGTAACCAGGGATGTTGGCAAAAAGCGACGAGCCCAGGTCGGCAGGTGCCACAGGGTGGCTGGGACACAAGTCCCCAGCCCCCTGTTGCTTAGGTTTCTTCAGGCCGTGTCTCATGACAACAAATGTGTCAAACCCCAAGGCAGCATTGATGACTAGCTGTGGGTTTCAAGGGATAAAAGACCAGAGTTAAGAGACACACACTTGCATTTTAAGCCATGAATAATTTCATATTTGGTCAACTTTTTAAACTTATTTTATAAGTATATTCATATAAATGAAATTAGTTTCTAGAAGATGTTGGTAAAAGCTACCCAGTACTGAGGGCTTATTAAGTGCAAAAGTGATTAACATAAATTATCTCCTTTAGTTTCATTTAAAACGCACAGTAAACATTTCCTACAGATGAGGATACTGAAAGTCAGAGAGGTTACTTCGATGACTTTCTCAAGGTAACTTAGCTGGTAACAGGAGGTGTAAAAAACTAAGTCTCGATAATTCTCACCCATCCTTTCCACCATTATGCTATCATCTGCCACGTCTGTGTAGATTTTTACATAACAGCTTTGTTGATATATAATTCACATCCTATACAATTCACCCTCCAGATATTTAAGGACAGTTTTCTTTTTTTCATTTACCCTATAAGTTTTCTTAGCTGTAATTTAACTTATTCTTCCAAATTTCTGGTTATACCAAAATATATAAAAACCACTGGAAAAATAAAGAAAAATCATACCAGAAAAAAACAAAACAAAAATCACTCACAATATCACAGCCCAAACCATGACTATTAATAGCTTGGGGTATGTCTTCCTGTTATTTTCTTCCCTTCTCTCCCCTTCCTTCCCTCCCTTCCTCCCTTTTTCTTGCCCCCTCTCCCCAAACAGACATAGATATAAATGTTTATATATAAAAACATAATTGATATAAAATATATACAATATTGTATCTTGATTAATTAACATAATGTGTTATTTTCCATGTTATTAAAATTCTTTGAAAACAACCATGAATGGCTGCCTGTTATTCTATCCCGTGTGTGCAACATGATTTATTTAACCATCAAAACTGTGGGCCCTTGAAGTTGTCACTGACCAAATAGTAGTGAACAAGACAAAGTCTTTGCACTCTTGGAACTTACATTTTAGTGTAAGTAGAGTACCCCTTCCAGTGTAGAGTACCTCAAAGGCTTAGTAAAGGATAACTACTACGAGGTATGATCAAAAAGTATGGTGAATGTTTAATTTAAAAAAATTTATTACAGTAAAAAACACATTGCCATTAATCCCCCTCAAAATACTCTTCCTTGCTTCAAACACACTTATCCTGTCATTCGTGCCACTTTCTGAAGCAGTTCTGGAAGTCCTCTTTCGTGAGGGTCTTTAGTTGTGCTGTCATGGCTGCCTCAATGCCCTGAATCATTTTAACTTTGGGGAAGAGCCAGAAGTTGCACAGTGCCAGATCTGGTGAATAAGGTGGATGAGGACACACTGTGGTGTTTTTATATGACAGAAATTACCGTACGAGAAGCAAGGTGTGACATGGAGCATTGTCATGATGGAGGATGAAGTAAAGACACTCACGAAAGAGGACTTCCAGAACCACTTCAGGAAGTGGCAAGAACGATGGGATAAGTGTGTTTGAAGCAAGGAGCAGTATTTTGAGGGGGATTAATGGCAATGTGCCTTTTACTGTAATAATTTTTGCTTTTCATTTAAACATTCACCATATTTTTGATCATACTTTCGTATGTTGGATGATGGTGGTGAGACAGTCTGCAGTGGAAGCCCTTTAGCACGGGGTCACTAGGTCACACAAAGCACATCTCTTTTCTGGAGGGAGGGCAGCCTGGGGACAATTCTCCATCTAGGGTGATGGTGCACTGAATCACAACCAGAGCCAGGAGCCCCAGGATGCACGCATTCTACCTTTCTCTTGCTCGCAGCAATAACAGCAGGAAGCCACCGGCTCTCCCTGGTGTCCATCAACAGAAAGACGACATCATGGCTTTCGATGAGCTGCTCCAGTTGCTCCACATCCCTGCGGGCTTGCTCCAGGGTGACACCGGAGAAGTTCACTGGATGCCCAGGCATCGGGATGCTCATGTTGAACCCTCTGGCATTCTGGGGAAACACCAGATGTGTGGATGTCTGGAGCAGAGGTGTAGGTGATGCCTCAGCCCATCTCCCCATAGCCACAAGCTTGTCTGCATGGTCACTCACACCCAGAAAGTTCTCTGTGCATGATGCTGCTGCTTTTCCCTTTTGCTACCCGTGCCCTCCATCTTCTTCACCTCTGCACCCCAGACCTCCTTGGCCTGTCATCCCAGGGCCCCTAAGGCTGGATAAAGCAACAAACATGTATGAATCCTAGTTCCAAAGTGGGTGGGGAGAACTCTGGAGAAAACTGTATCTCTGGCTCTTTCCTACAATCTGAAGCCAAGAAACATCATCAAAATGCACTCTGCCTGCCCAAATCCTCTCTGTCCAGCCAAGTTGTCACTTTCTACTTGTTCCCAAAACGTATCCTCCCCTCCATTTCCTTAGTGTATAGCATCTCCAATAGTCTTGCCTTAATCTTCTTAGGGGTATATGAATTTTTAAAAAACAACCCTCAAAATAAAAAACCTCTTTTGGCCAGAACATCTCCTTAGGAGTGCGTAGATATTTGGGAGGAGGCGGGATGGGGCGGGCGATAGCAGAGTGTGGGGCTGAAGTGCAGCCTCATTCCCTGCCCAAAAGTAGAAGTTGCCCAGCAACCTTCAAGTGTGGGGGACTCAGCATTTTTCACAGGGGCTTTAGAACTGCTCTATAGTTTACCACTTGCCCCTCCGCTGGCCTCACAGAGTCTTGGCAGATTACCAGTGAGTGACATAAGGGTGCCAAAGATGCTGGGAACATTAACTTTCCACAGAAAAGAAAGTGTTCTAGATTCACAAACAGTACCCTTAATCCCCTTATTACCGCTGGCCTCAGCCAAGTGTGTGAAAACATTGGCTTTTTCATTCATTTGCCAAAACCCCTTACCTACTGGGGAAAAAGGCTCAGGGGGCAGGGGAAGTGGTCTTTTTACAAAGGAAAATCTATTTTGTACATTGTAGCTATTTTCTCCTAATCTTGAACTCTAAACCTCATCTCTGGAATTCAAGAAAGGGACAATAGTAACAACAGCAACAATTTTTAAAAATGAAAAGAAAGAAAAAAGTTGTAAGCAACGCAGGAAAGAATACCAAGCAGAAAGGATTTCAGAAAGAAGAAAGGTTCAAAACAAGTCCATTTTAACAATAAGAACACTACAAACACAACTCTTAGGACCTCAGTCATTCATTCATTCAGCAAATACTGTAAGAAACAATAAGAAAAGCAACTGCCACAGAAATAATAATGATAATAATAATAACTTACTGTCTTATTACAATTGACAAAGCATTTTAAAGGGTAACTTGATCAAAAAGGGTATTACTTAGGTACTGTAATGACACCAAGATTAAAGCATAATTACCCAATACCAATCCTGACCTTCTCAATAACACAGATCCTCAGCCACATCCACTTTGCTCACCTAAATAATTCTCTGCTCGCTAACATTTCAGCCAGCCAACCTCTGTAGGACTGGCACTTGGCCCACCATACAGGTCCACATGCCCGAGGCTGGAATTCAGCAAGTTTCAACTGCTGAACTGCTGATAGTTTGGCTGCACGCTAGAACCGCCCAGGCAGTTTTACAAATTCCTAACGCCAGGCTTTTCCCCAGACCATTTCAAATGAATCTCTCAGAGTAGGCCCAGCAGCTATCAGTATTTTCTAAAACTCCCCAGATGATTCAATTGTGTAGCCAAGGTGAGGTATAACTCACAGAAAGTGAAGTACACAGACCTCAAGTGCGCTGTACAGTTTAACGGGTTTTGACAAAGAGCAGATCAACCACTGCACACACCTCTCGGGCTACAGAACATTTCCATGACCCCAGAACCGTTCTCCTGCCCCTTCCCAGGCAATCCCTGCTACTCCCTCCACCTGCTGGGACCACCACTGTTCTGACTCTGTAAACCTTCAATCAGTTTTGCCTATTCTAGAACCTCAAATACATGGTATCCTGCAGTATACACTTGTTCGTGCTTGGCTTCTTTCGCTCCGCATGTTTTTGAGGCTCCTCCATATTAAGCATCAATAGTACATTCCTTTTTGTTGTGTGACTGTACCTCAATTTGTTTACTCACTTTCTTAAGGACAGCGCTTTGGGTTACTTCTAAATTTTGGCTTTTATGAATAAAGCTACTATGGACATTCTTGTGTAAGTCTTTCAGTGTATATACCGTGTTTCCCCAAAAATAACGCCTCGCCGGACAATCAGCTCTAATGCATCTTTTGGAGCAAAAATTAATGTAAGACAGGGTCTTATATTATTTTAGATAAGACCGGGTCTTATAGTAAAATGAAACTGGGTCTTATATTAATTTTTGCTCCAAAAGACACATTAGAGCTGATTGTCCGGCTAGCTCTTATTTTCAGGGAAATATGGTATACGTTCTCATTTCTCTTAGGTAAATATCTAAAAGTGGAATTTTGGGTTCATTAGGTAGATGTATGTTTAGTTTCATGAGAAACTGACAGGCTGATTTCCAAAGTTTGGCCAGCAAACTATGAGTTCTGGCTACTCGACAAACTGATAACACTCAGCATTGTCAGTCTTTTTAATTTTAGCCATTTTAGTGAGTGAGGAGGGATATGTATTTGTGGCTTTAATTTATGTTTCCCTGGTGACTATTGATGTTGAGCATTTTTGTGTTCACTGGCCATTTATAGAACTTCCCTATGAAATAAGTGCCTGTTCAAGTCTTTTGCCCCTTAAAATGTGGTTTGTCTGTCTTATTACTGAGTGGTGGGAGTTGTTTATGTATTCTAGATAAAAGCTGTTTGCCAAATATACATACATGAGTATTTTCTCAGTTTTTGGCTAACCTTTCCATTCTCTTACTGGCATCTTGAGAAGCAGACGTTTTAGATTTTAATGAAGTCCCACTTACCCATTTTTTCACTTATGGTCAGTATTTACTAGGTCCCAAGAAATCTGCCTATCACAAGATCACTAAGTTGCTTGCTCCTAGAAGCTTTGCAGTTTTAGCTTTTATGTTTAGTTCTGTGGCTTTACTGGGGTATCACCTAAGGACTCAGAGTATTCAATGGGGCCTGTCCCTTCTGGATAGGTGGGACTCCAATGTCTCCCCGCCTCGCTGGAGCTCTGGTCTCTCCATTCTCACAGCAGGATGGTGGTGCTTTTTGCCCAGCCTTCCTTACAGAGTCATGTCTGGAGCATGTACAACTTGATATTCAGTCAAAGACTCAAGGTGCTGCCTAGAGAGTTTTCTAGAACTTCTTCTCTGTATAGCTCCTATATGTCTGATACTCTGGCCTGCAAATTCCAGCCACCTTAGCTGCTCTGGACTCTTATTATCAGTTTCCTCAGCTCATCAAGACCAAGAATATCCCATGGGCTCTGGCATGGGCCAGTAAGTGCCTTCATGCAATTGGTTGGGACAAACATTCTTTCTTTCCCGTTTGTCTAGGATTACAGTCTTCCAATGCCTGTAGTTCCTTGTCTAAAGAGAGTCATTTCATATATTTTACCAAGGTGTAAAATTGTTTATGGTAGGAGAACTAATCCAATATTAGTTACTCATCAGGATTGGAAACAGATTTCCAGAGTTGGATTTTAAAGCCTTTAGTGTGGCTCATAATCCTACATTTTATTGCCTCACCTTAAAAAAAAAAAGTGACCTCAAATAGTCATTTAATTTATTAAAGGTCACTTTTTTTTCTATTCAATTAATTCAACCCCAAAATTAGGCACAGTATTAGTAGCAGAGCAGTTCTGTTCATGTCTTGTTCACTTAGGACTAGCCTTTTGGTCATGGCCCGGTCTAAGGAAGGTAACGGATAAGTATTTGTTGAGTGAAAAAAACTACACTAAATTGAACATATAGAGAAAATGTTCTTTCCTGGTAAGCCTGGCTAACCAATAAGTGAAATAGTTTCACAAGTATTTTTCATGAATTTGATGAATTACACCTGTACTTTGGTGGGTTCTGTACATTACCTATTGTTACTTATATATAAGGCTTGAAGGATAGAAGTCTACGAGGCCTGGCTCCGGAGCTCAAGGATTTCATAATCCAATAGAGAAAATTGAGTAATATGACATAAGTACTGAGGAAGAGGCTAGATCCTGGTGGGCTGATGTTTTCAAGAAAAGCTGACCTTGATCTCTAAGGGCCAGACGTGGCCCTTGCTTCTGCCCCAGCCTCTTGTCTGCCTTCCTTGACCTCCGTGCTTCACCCAACCTGGTTTTCTTTCAGTTCCACAGAAATTCCATGCTGCTCCCTACCTCAGGTGTTTGCACAGACAGCTCTGCCACCCTTAGTCTAGCTAACTCCCACTCATCCTTCAGGACTTAACCTCCTCAAGGAAGTCTAGCCTAGGTCAGGGCTTCCTGTTAAACAATCTCACACAACTGAGCTCCTGCTTCGTGTATATATTACACTTATAATTATTTGTGAAATTAGTTGTTAAAGACTATCTCACCCACTAGATTATAAGCTCCAAGTAGGTGAGAGGGAACTTTGTCTGTCTTGTTCCCGGTCCCTAGCACATAGTAGGCCTTAAATATTTGATAAGTAAGTAACAAAATAACAACAAATAAATAGGAGGAACTGCACTGGCTCATAGACAATGGCTAGGATTTGGGCAAGCCAAAATTTCAGGCAACAAATAAGTGGCAGAGCTCAGATTCAAAGGCAGGTCTGTCTAGGCCCCAAGGGGAGTTCATAACACTCTTCAGTGATAGACTGGATTATTCTTCTCAACGACGCACTGCCTCCCTCTAACAGAATTATATGTCCATGCCTTTGCCATATGACTTTGCAGGACCTCCACTAGGAAGGCGGAGTACTGACCGAACCCACTGACTTTGGCTGTGGCCATGATTTGCTTTGGCAATGGAGATGGAGAACACTGCAGTGTCATTACTGAGCTGGGACGTTAAGAGGTATAGGCACGGTAAACTTTCACCAGCACTTTTACACTTCCACCTTCTACGGTAAGAAGAGCAGGACCAGATGGCTGTTGGTCCTTGAGCCTAGATTTTGAAATAATGACATATACAGCAGACTGGAACCTTACTCGAAGCCTGGAGTCCAGCCTAGCCCAGCAGCTAAACCACAGCCAACCTGCAGACCTGTGAGCACGAAATAAATGTTTATCATTGTAAGCTACTGAGATGTAGGGATGTGTGATACACAACACTGTTGCAGCAGAAACCTAAATAGTATGGTTCCTCAATGACAGGGCTGTCATTCATTCTTATTTCTTTTGGCATCCAGCACCTAGCTGGGCACATAGTGGGTGCTCAATCAATACTGTTGAATTTAACGTTCCTCAGGTACACGGCTCAAAGGAACAAAACTATCAAAGTCACTTCTAAAGCAAAGACTTCTAAAAATGAAAAAATGAGTGACTAAACAGAGAAACTTTGAGAAAGCGGGCTTTTTTTAGCTAGGGCTGAGAGCGTCTTGTGGCACTTTAAGTATAAGCAGATGTTTCAGAGACACCTAATCTAACCTCCGTCAGATAAACTGAGTAAGCATGCAAGATATAGAATCCTTTTGCTGGATGACCTCAAAAAACACCAGCAAGATTCTGAATCAAATGAGCTGAAAGACTTGTTTCTTATTATCGGGTGTTTTTAAAGTAAATGATCCAACTCAAACATACGAAGCAGCTATAGTAAAATGCTAAATATTTAGTCTTTCTTCTGTACAGACTTATATTCAATTTAATTTCATAAAGATATTCTAAGTAACTATCTCTATATTCTGGTGATAAAAGAAAAATAGTATCCTATACCTGAGCCACCATAAATCCCTTTGGAATAAGGCAGGATATAAAAATATACGTAACCCCAAGTTTCTCAACTGAAAGCCAGATAATGCTTTGCAACTTACAAGACATTTTTCAGACACACTTCATTTCATTTTTACAATAATACATGATTTTGTTTTGTGTTTTAACCCCCATCTCTGAGATGAGAAAACAGAGCCTCAGCCACATGATGGTGACAGATGTCTGACTGTCTTTCACCAATACCATCGGGCCACCTCATTCCCCAAGACTTAAACACTAAAGGCGTAGGAGACAACCTCTGACATCCCCAAACGGCGTAACATACCACTCCGGGGAATATTCTCTGGAGCCGGTCTGCTGCAGCCAGGGCCTTGGGCTTGCCACCAGCTAGGCAATCTTCAAATTCATAGAGAGGCTGCCTCACGGGATTGGAGTAGGAGATCTTGGCATTGTCCACAAACGTGATGTGTCTGACGCCCCACCCCTGCATGGAAACAGTATATCATGGTGTATTTCTGACGAGCGTTTCACGGGGTATCTCTGTTGGAGCAACTTGAGAACCTCAAAATATAGGAAACTTCAGAAATTGAATTGTGCAAATTCAGTTTTTGATAAATAGAACATCAAGCTCCTCTAAAAGGCAAAGTAATGATATACCCCAGTGCCTGGTTTCCTGTGGTAATGAGACTGAGAAATGTCCGAGTGGCTCTGACTAATTCGTTATATACTTGACAGAGGCACAAGAAAGAGATTTGAAGGTGAGCCTCCTAAGAACCGTCTAAGCTGCTGTCTGAAAAGAATTAGCAGTAGACCCCAATGTCCTTGCTTTCCCTTAAGGAATAATTAAGTACAAATAACAGCTCATTTTATAATAAAACTCACTTAAAGCTTGAATTAATTCCTAAAAAAAAAACACACACACAGAAAAAACAAGTTATTTCTCACTGTCTAACACTGTAGAAGATTATGGATTATTTCTCCAAGAGGCAAAAGCCTTAATAATCCGGAATACAGGGGATGATTCTATATTCTCAGAAATAGTTTTCATGATTTCATACACTTCAATTACATGTCCTATAAAGTCTTATAGAACCACATAATTTTAAAGTTGGGTAGGATCTCTAAAATCCTTAGTCCAACTACTTTGTTTTACAGATATGGAAACTAAAGCCTAGAAAAGATAAGTGACTCACCTAAGGTCATAGATCTAGTTAATGGTGGGGAAAGAATGAGACCCTCAGAGTTGCAACTAAATGAAGATGCCTACTTTTTGGGCAGTGAGGTTGTGTGGGGGGTAGGCGGGGTGTATTTCAGTAGATCATAAATAAGCATAATAATCTAAGAAAAGCTCTGCTATGATTAGCTATAAAGCTAAGATTCTGCTCTCTTATTTCAATATCCTTCTATTAGGGACCTTGAAACTCAGTTAGACTGATGATTTTAGGGGGACAATCAATGAAGACCCAGGATTTGTTTTCAGGGTTGAGAAAGGCCAGAATCCATTCTTTCAAAAGCATAGTTTAGATTGGCTGTTTGTTTTAAAGCCCACTGGTAACTTTTGGTCTTCTCACCCAGTTTGTAAGTTACTTTCATCAGCCAAGTAATCTACCATGGCTGGGGAATAGAAGTATGGAGGAAAATCCAAAAGTCACTTGTGCTTGTTTTGGGGATAATATTTCTGAAGTATTTTTGCATTCCTTAAAGCAATGCTGAGTGGATAGCAAGGGCGGCAGTCTGGGAACATGCTGGGTAGTGGGAAGAAAGCCAGATACATTACAAATATGCCACAGGCTAGTTACATGTGGGTGGACGTTCACACTTTTGGCTTCCTGGAATGCTACACAGTTTAAATGGCTAATCTGCAAAGATTAAAGAAAATTACAATACTCAATGCTGGTGAGGATGTGGTGGTGAAAAACCTGCTTTACTGGTTGAGAATGTAAACTGGTATCATTTTTCTGGAAAGCAATTTGGCAACGTTTCTAGGGTCTTTAAAATGTTCACATCCTTTGACCTACTTCTAGCAATCTATCCTAAGGAAATACATCCAGCAACCTAACCTAGAAAATAATCTGAAATACTGACAAAGATGTCATCATGAAGATATTCTTTGCAACATAATTTATAGTTACGTAAACATTTATACTTATGTAAACAATTGGAATCAATATTAATGCTTAACTTTAGGGGAATATGTTAGTAAATTATGTTTCATCATACAAGAAGGCATATTCTAAAGCCTTTGAAAAGGCCTAATAAACATCCTTTTTAATGACATGGGAAAGTGTTTACAGTGTTAATTGATAAAAGCAGGAGACATTACTATATATTAAACAAGGTTTTAAAATATACATTAAACAAACACTGAAAGGAAATAAGTGAAGAAGTGGTAGGAAAATGGGTACCTCCTTTACCTGCTTTATAGCTTTTATACTTTACAAATTTTCTATAATGGGTCTATACAGACTTTATAATTTTTAAAATTGTTAAGAAAACCTAAGCACCTATTTTTAGAAGCTAGGGAAACAATAATAAAACAAATTCCACAAAAAGAGGAAAAAATAAAGGTAAAAAGATATTAATGAATCTGAAAGAAAAACAAAACAAAAATTATAGAACTAATAAATAAATCAAGGATCTAGTTCTCTGAAAAGACTGATAAAATAGACAAGCCTCTCTGGCAAGTCTGAAATAGAGAAAAAAAGGACAAAACATAAACTCTAACATTAAGAATGTGGAAAGTTTAAAAAGAAGAAAAGATTTAAAAGATGATTAAGAGATTACAATAGGTATTTTACGTCAATTAATTTTTAAATTTAGATGAACTGGGTTTTCGAGGACAACAACATGACCAAACTGACTCAAAAGTAGTATAAAATCTAAACAATCAATATAGAAACATTTGTAAAAGTTCCTAGATTCCCTTCCCTTACCACCAACATAATTCTGAAAGGCACCAGGCCCAGCTGGTCTCATAACTGAATTTTACCAAACCATCAAGGAACAGATAAGCCATACAGTTAAACTGTTCTGGAACATAGAAAAAGGCAGAAAGTTTTAAGTTTACTTTATGAAGTTAGCATAACAGCTGTAAGATATACAAAGATACCACAAAGAAAAACATTACTATAGACAAACTTGACTTATGAACACAGATGTAAAAATTATAAAGAAAACATTACCAGTTGAACCCCAATGTATATTGGAAGAGTAAGATACCATGAACAAATACAGTGTATTCTAGGAATGCTCAACATTAGAATACTTTGATTAGCTTGATAAATGTATTTGATAAAGCTCAACAATCATTTCTGATGTGAACTCACAGTAAGCTAGAAATAGAAATCATCTTCCTTAACTTCTAAAAAGAGCACTTAACAGAAACCAATATCAAAATTAAAAGTGAAGGGGACAGCCTGGTGACTCAGGCGGTTGGAGCTCCATGCTCCTAACTCCAAAGGCTGTCGTGTCGGTTCGATTCCCACATGGGCCAGTGGGCTCTCAACCACAAGGTTGCCAGTTCGATTCCTCTAGTCCCGCAAGGGATGGTGGGCTGCGCCCCCTGCAATTAGCAATGGCAACTGGACCTGGAGCTGAGCTGCACCCTCTGCAACTAAGACTAAAAGGACAACAACTTGAAGTGGAACGGCACTCTCCACAACTAAGATTGAAAGGACAACAACTTGACTTGGAAAAAAAGGCCTAGAAGTACACAGTTCCCCAATAAAGTTCTGTTTAAAAAAAAAAAGAAAGGTGAAAACAAGAGTTTTCTAATTAAGGTCAGTAACAAAACAAAGATGCCAACTCTCAACTGCTATTCCTTCTATGGAGTCCTAGCCAATCCTACAAGACAAGGAAAAGATATAGAGATATAAATGTTGGTGAGGAATACTTATCAGCTTATAAAATTCAAAAGAATCAAATGAAAAACTATAATAATTAAGAGAACTTAGAAAGATGGCCAGATAGAAGATAAGCATTCGAAACTCATTATTTTTCCTATATCCCAATAACAGTCAACTGGAAATTTAATGGGATAAAATATCTCTAAAAGAAAAAAAAAAATCATTAAATATGTAGAAATAAACTAGATAAGACATGTGTGAGACCTATATAAAGAAAATGCTAGCTACAGAAAAACAAGATGTTCTAAATAATTGAAATGCTTCTGGAACTAAGGATCAATATTGTAAAGAGGACAATCTCTCCCAATTTATCTATTAATTCATTGTTATTTCAATTAAAACTGTGAGTAGGAATGAAGGAATAAAGAAATGGAACAAAAGAACAAAATAGAGAACCCATAAAGAGACTCAGGTATATAAGGAGATTTAGTATTTGACACAGGTAGAAAAATGGTGATTTGTATTATTGAATAAATGCCATTAAAACAAATGACTATTCATTTTGTGAAAAAGAAGTTAGATCTTTACCTCTCATCATATAACAAAAATAGATTCCACCTTGATAAAGATCTACACATAAAAACAAGAGCGATTTAAACCATAAAGGAAAAGACTGACATATTTAATCATAAAATTCAAAAAATCTTTTGTATAACTAAACATACCTTAAATAAGTTGAAAACAATATTTCCATCATATAACAGAAAAAGGTTAATATCCATAATAAAAAGAACTTCAAATCAATAAAAGAAACCCAAGGGACATGAATACAAAAAATGTAATTCATAAAAGAAATAAAATTGAAGACTTACCTCACTAATTAAAGAAATGCAAATTTAAAAGCTCTGTTTCACACATGTTTCTAGGAATACAGACTAGTATAATGTTTTTGAAAGGTAACTTAGATTGGGGAAAAATATATATGTACCGGGGGTGCCAAAATATGTATACAAGTGGACACTTTGGTCAACGTTGTTCAAGCAGTAGTTCGCCGTAATCAGAAGTCTGGACGCTGACAGTAACCACTTTGAGCACCTCTTGTCATTGCAGAAGTCAGACATGACTTGTGTTTATCTTTTGTTATTGATATATATATAGAGAGTATTACAATTCTAATATAGTTTTCCTCTCTTAAAATGTGTCTACATTTTTTGGCACCCTCTGTATATAAGTATAAATTGAACATTTGCTTTAACATAACAATTCTACTTCTGGAGCTATTTTCCTAAAGAAATAATCCTATGACTATGTAAAGATATAAATATAAAAATATCATTCCATCAGCACTTCTAAAGGAAAAATATGCTGAAACTGATGAAATAAACAGAGGAATAGTCATACAACAAAATATTACATATACATAATATGGAATACACAGGAAGAGAGCCATAATTATTTTTCTATTAAGTCAAAAATAAACACCTGTTCTAGATAGTATGCTATGATCCAATTTTTGTAAATATAAATAAATAAATAACAGCAAAGACGACAAATGTCTCTATGTATACGCCTACGAAAACTTCAGGGAATGATAGCACTGTATTTTAATCTGCTTAATTCTGGGAAATGGAACTTGGGATGGGAGTGGAGGGAGACTTTCTGTTTCTACTTTATGATAAAAACATGTATTCCTTTTATAACTAAAAAGATACTGAGAAAAGAAAAAAGGAAGGAGAGAGGGAGGAAGAAAGGGGAAGGGACATCCGAGAGGTGGAAGGCAATCAAGCAGAGTAAAACAGGAAGAGAGGCCACAATTCCAAAGGTACCACTCAGCCCCCACAAACTTACCATCAGTGTCCTAGCGACGTTACAACCCAAGGTGCCAGCTCCAAGCAGCAGACATCTGGCAGACACAACTTTGTCTAAGTCCAGAGTCGGCACCAATCTCCAACACATCAGTTTGAGATTTAGATCCACTGATGACTCAGCTAACCTAGAAAATGAGCGAATTGTTTATTTATTCAGTCAATCACTCCTTTATGTCCCAATCTTGTTCCTTTTAGATAGAAAGTAGCTGTATGAGAAACCAAGAAATAAATACTACGGAAGTTAGGATCAAAGGGAAAATAAGATGGAGCCTGAGGGCAAGTCGGGAGGAGAAAGGTTACTGTGCAGAATGCATGCCATTGTAGCCCTCTGCAATCGTGAGTGATACTGAGCTCCTAGCAGCCAAGGTGAAAAAGGAAACACGACTGGTAATCGGAGTCATTTTGTCCATAAATAAAAACACACCAGCTGCTTGAGAGAGAAGTTTTTCATAACACTGAGAACAGAGAAATTTTTTCTAAGTCCCCTCAATAAAGGATGCACTTACACCCTCCCTTTAATACAATACTGGTTTCTGTGAAATATTCCTTACGATGTCCTTCAACATAGGCTAATAGGACAAAATTAAAGGGCAATGATTAAAGGACTCACACGTGGTGCAGGTACATGGGTCTGAAAGTCTGAGCCTGAAGCAAGAACAACATTCAGAATGTCTAGATGAACAGTTGACCTGTGTGCCCTTCAGATATTCATCTACCACATTAATGCCCGCAACCAAACTTAAACTAAGAATTAGGCAGCCGAGTGCCATAACACTCACTGCTCATGTGAATGGCACCCCCTGGACAGAACTGGGCAACGCCCTTGGCCTCCCAGGCCCTGGTGTGCAAAAGCCCCACGGGAGAAAACATCTTCCAAAACATACCTTTTAGGGTCCATACATTCACTGAGGTTTACCATCCTGGGTCCCATGCCTCCTTTCTGGTTCTTTTCCCATCCAACTGCTTTGGGACAATCTTAAGGCAAATAAAACAGTAAGTTTAATGAAGGAGGGAAGAACAAAAACAAATACGTCAAGCAGCAAGAAGGCCTGTGTACTGAGAAGCTTTTAATGCACTTCTTTCTCAAAGCGGTTCTCAGGCCTGAATTTGTACCTCCTTGCCTCATTGGTCCCCATCTTCCTTGGCTACGAGGAATCTTGTTTAGAGGCCAGGAGACCTGAGTGTAGACTTCTCCTGTAGAGGAGCTTCTGAAATAGCCCTCATCTCTAGCCTGAGTTGCTCTGACTTCTGCAGTTACTGGAAGTTGCTCAAATAAAGACAATCATATTTGGGATTCATATAACGCTGTGGAGGGTTCACTATCTCAGGAGACAGGCTGGTGTGACGGCAACACAGTCCGTCCCTCTGTTCCTCATCCTCCCAGTGTCCCTCTGCTCAGTCGCTCAGCTCCATCACTGTGTATCTATCTACCTGTGGGCACATCACAGTCCAAGAGGCCTGTCCCTTTGTTCAGCTGCCCTCCCCTCTAAGATCCCCCTTATCCGTTCAGACTTTCCCTCCCCCTGACTTCGCTCTCCTAACCCCTGCTATGGGTGCCTCTGGAACTCCAATTCCAGTTCTCAATGTCTGCCCTCTATGATGCTCTGAGAAGATAGGCTCCTGCGGCTAAGAGACGTGGGAAATGCCTCTAGACCCATATCTATGTTCTCTATCCGCCCTTACCACCGCCCAAACCTGGAGCTTCACCTCACATGTGAGGGGGACAAAAGCTCTGAGAAGCCTGCAATTAAATTAAATTAAAGGAACCTTAAATTAAAGGAACCACTTGATTCGATTTGGCTTTGTGTTTCCTAAACTTACCCGATCTAATGCTCACTGTCTCCCTCCCTCACTGGTAACACACTCAGGGCAATGCAGCTCTATCCTACGGTTGCAAAACCTCATAAAAACCTCCGTTGCTCTATAGCATATTCATGCTCCCTCCTCACCTTAACGGAAATGTGGCTTCCTGTGGGGTGCAGCCACTCTCACACTCCCCACACCTCAGGACCTCGGTCCTTTTCTTATCGAATCCATCAACTCCTTCTCAGGGAATGCACCCAGCCACAACCTACCCTCCCAGTAGCCCCTCCAACGTCTGCCTGAAATAAATCCCTGACGGAACAGAAACTCCTTGACTTAAAAACATTGAATGTCAACTGTAATGGAAACATTTAAAAAGGAGGGGGAAAGTGAAGGGGAATAAGAGGTTCAAATTTCCAGGCATAAAACAAGTAAGTCATGGGGATGTAATGTACAGCATGGGGAATATAGTCAGTAATACTGTGACAGCGTGGTACAGTGTCAGGTGGTTGCTGGGCTTATCATGGTGATCACTTCTTTAAGTATATAAATGTTGAATAACTAGGGTGTACAACTGAAAGTATTATAATATTGTATGTTAGCTATACTTTAATAAAAATCTTTTTAAAAAACATGTACAGGACTACTGAGAGAAATTTTGTTTGTTTCTAATTATATGCTGGTGTTCTTTGGCTACCCTCCTACTTTTAGATTTCTATCCACACCTCTATTTTCCTTTCCTTGGGAACTTTTTAGCTTTGTTTTTCAAACAGTATTGCTTAATATAATTATGGAATCTATAATTATGCGATCATTTACACAATCTTTTCTTTGTGAAGAGAAAAGATGGGATAGGATGACCAATGGAAAATCATGGGGCCAATTATCCTCGAAAGTTAGTTGGGCCCCAATTTGGCTGGGGGCATCATTCACAGCAAGAAGCCAAGAAACACATGTCCCTTTTCGTTTTAACTCAGGCCTCTGGTGTGGTCCTATTTTTAATGTCATGAAAAATTAAAACTAATATATCAGATTTGAGTTCTTAAAAAGTTTAGAGACTTCAAAATTCTTTTTCTGGGAAAAAGAGTTCAGACCTGTTACAAAATCATATTTTGTTTGATTTCCTTACTATTCTTATGTGAAATAAAAATGCTTCTCTAATATATAGCATGAGAAACTTGACTAGAACACTCTAGTACTGTAATTCATAACTCCAGCCCAAGCTTTATCCTGTTACAGATAAGAAATCATAAAGCAAAAACAAAATGTCATTTCAGATAAAAACATCTCTGTACTCAAAATGCTATAGCCATGTCTAAGAAAATTAGATGTATTTTCAAGTTATTGACAGTGAAAATAATACTATATATGACAATATTTAATCTATCATATGTGCCTCCAGTAAACTACATCTACAAGACATACCCCAAATTAATGAGAAAATATTTTTTAGGGGAAACTTAGGATCTGTTTTCCCATAGTTGGGCAACCAGGAACACATCCAAGACAGAAATTAAAATGCGGGCTCTCTCACTCTCAGCAGTGTCTGCTGCCTCCTTCAGCCAGTTGCCAGAATACTCTTTGTATCAGCAATGGAGAGGGGGCTTGGCTACATAACGAGGAGCAAAAGAGGGTTTAGGACATTTAAAATATTTGTTACACCATTGCCGTTGCAACTATGGGATGTCTTAGAAATACTAAAAAGTACTGCCATGATCATACCTTCCCTTCACATGATGATATAAAATAACTATAAAGTTTTATTATAAAGTTTAATTTACAGTTAAGAGGGGAAATACTAAATCACATGAAAAGAAACTTGTCTTTCCTAAACAATCTATACTCAATATCAAGCATAAAAAAGATATATTGAAGGCATTATTGGACTATGGAAAACCTCTTTTTCAAATGGAAATCTATAGTTTCCTGGGTTTGCCAGCTTCATCAAGTATCAGCGTTATTATTGGGAGCGGGGAATAAGAGTAATTCAGTGCCTTTATCTTAAAAATGGAAAGAACAGCGCCTTCCCCAAGAGTGGGTGGCAGGATTAAGTGAGTGAAGCACGGAAAGTGCATGGCGGTCTGCCAGGTATAGACCAGGTCCACATTGCTTGTTAGCTAACCTCATTCCCCTAGAACCACCCATCCTCAAGTTGTGGCTTAATAAAACAAAGGTACAGCGTGTAAGTTAACATCACATGGAAGCTATTTTAGAATGTGCCAGAAGAGGGTGCTAAATCAAATGCAAATCTCTGAAGACAGCAGAGGGGTCATGAATTTCTTAAGGCTCTAAAATAACAAGTAAACAGCTTCCTACTTTGCTGACCAAGCAGTTCTCTGTCAATCTTTCTGAGAAGTCTTTTTAAGACATTTATCAGTGCTGCAGCAAAGAGTCACTGATAAAATGTCATCAGAGCCAATCCTGGATCCTTTTGACTTCTGCACTCGAGAAATGACATCTCAGAGGAGATTTTAACTTTCCCCCACACCCCCCATACACACTTTAAGGCACATGATCTGTGGATTAAAGAAAGTAATGTGCCTTGGAACCATGTGGATGTTGCAGGGAACAAATTAAACAATGTATGTGAAAGTACTCTGGAAAGCATGTAAGTCACAAAAATCCGTGGGATCATTGTGGAGAGTGTTGGGCTTAGTGTGAGACAGGAAATTAACTTAAATTCGCATTTATGAAGCATCTATAACATGCTAGACATTGTGTTCTGTCTTTTACTCAGGTAACAGATTCCTCACAAGAAATACTCCATGAGGTGGGCACTATTAGTACTCAAACTTCGGTATGTGTTCTCTGTGACATGTATATAAATATAAATGTATGTACATATACACACATACACATACATATCTATATAAAATGTCTGTGAGCCTACGTTTCCCAATTCATGAAAAGGAGATAATAGCTGATGTCTAACCACACAGGACTAAATGAAGAATATTAAATGTGGAAAGAGAAATGGCCCTTTTGCTCACTGGTTTACCGTATGGAGACTAGAACCACACACAGCTTTAAGTTTGTAACAAATACGTAAGTAAGGGCATTAATACTTCATTCTTCCTTGAAGAAGGGGCAAGAATAAAGATTTTTATCTTAAGCAAAAAACAAAAACAAAACTAGAGGGGGGAAAAAGAAAACATCCTTAAGATTGCCTGGAGGAAATTTCTTGGGGACAGTCTTTGCCTTTGTCCCTGTATGAATAGCAGAGCTGCCCTCTGTTCAAGGGAGGTGTTCCCAGTGGAAAAGAGGTAGGAGACAAATTTTTCTATTCCTTCTGCTGCCTTTGTGAAAGGATGAAAGGAAAGTTAAACCTGACTTGGTTTCTGATAAATGATAATTACATGCATTCTCAAAGACTGGAAAGGCAAATTACCTGGGCTAAATGCCATTTCTGGAAGCTTCACTTCAAAGAGTATGCTGTGGGTGATCTCTCTGACCCCCTGCATGGTTCGGTCCCGGAAGCAGAGAATTTCAACAGATGGGAAACTGCTACTCCTGGTGTCAGGCCCGGATTTTATTTTATTTTAATTTTTTTAAGGAAAGAAAAGAAAGAGCTCACATAAGAACTTCAGAAAGCCCAGTTGGAGAGAATTCAGTTCATTGTAATTATGCTTCCTTGACACCTTGGGGGATGGCCTTAACCGGTGAGAGATTTTGAACACATCCATGTACGCTGCCTTTGTCTAAGTGTTTAGAGGCTGAAGGCTGAATAGGCTGTGATTTCTTTCCAGGTGAGTTTTATATAACAATCACACAGCACATAAATACTTCTGACAAATGAATCTTAAATGCAGGAGAACAAAGAAGTTCTCGACACATTAAAAAGAACCTCTGAGGCATGCATGTGTTCTTCTGTCACCCTTCTCTCCATCTGAACTTAAACCTCTGAAACCACACCTCCATCAGCAGTTAGGAAGCCCATTTGTGCCACATAGACTGACCACCTGGATAAGTAACTATAACCATTGTCCCTCTGAGGACAATCTAGAACTTAGCCACCTTCATGTTTTTTCAGTGAACACTTTTACTTGAGTAAAGCAGACACAAAGACTTACAAATCTTAACTGTAAAGGAGCTTGTCTCATGGCTTCTCCCAGTTATTAATCACCTCCTTCAAAAGTAACTACTACTCTAACTTCTAAGTCCATAGCTTTTGCCTGTTTTGACCTTCACATAGATGGAATCATAGCGTATGTATTCTTTTCATATCCCACTTATTTCATTCAACATTATGTTTTTTCAAACTCACCCATATGGATACATGTATTGGTAGTTCATTCAGATTCACTACAATGTAACATTCCATTGCAATGAATATACGATTTATTACCCACTTCATTGTTGAGGGATATCCGGATTGCTACCAGTTTTGGGTTATCAAGAATAACACTGCTCTAAACATTCCTGTATGTGTGTTTTGCTTGTATCTGAGAGCATTTATGCGTGTTACATACCTGAGAGTGAAATCGCTGAGCTATAGATATTTTTAACGTAGATACTGAGATAGATACTGCCAGTTTTCCTGCAGTGTTTGAGAGTTCCAATTGCTCCACATCTTCAACACTTGGTATTGTCATTTTTTTAAGTCATTCTTATGGGTATGTGGCAGTATCTTATTATTTCTATTAATGAGTAGTATCTCGTTATATTTTATTTCCTTGATAACTAACGATGTTGAGCATCTTTTCAAATGTATATTAGCCTTTTAGATACCCTCTGTTTGAATTATTTCAGGGTTAGATAAAAGGAGGTTGGTAGCAACAGGAAAATCCTATCTGAAAGCAACCCAAACAGCTGAAGGGAGGGCTGGAGAATTTCAGGGTTGGGACCACTGGCTGCTTGCCCTGCCATACTCTAAAACATCTTTAGTACAGCATGCTCAGTCTGCAGCCATGTAACAGACCTGCGTAGGGGCTCCCCATTGATGGAAATTGGCTCACAACTGGTTTATTGATTTATCACCTGGTTTCTGTGCCAGAAAGAAAAAAATGCATTTGGGAAAACAGATACCAATAGAGGCAGACACACCGTCAAAAACATATAGATAGACAGACTGACAGACAGACACACAACATACACACACACACGTAAATACCATCTGTGGGCTGCTAGGACCAAAAAATTCCTCAAAGGCCATCCAGGGTACTGGGCTAAGTTACAGGGATCATACACACCAATGGTTACCTGTGAACAGAAAAGACTTTCTGAGTGAGTCAAATACCATGTCAGATTCACAAGACAGATATTGCTAATACTTCCTCTTCCGTTTTGATGCTGTTCTGCAAAAACATTAACAATTAGACACCTGGTGAAGGGCGAAAGGGCAGAGAGGAACGCAAAATGATGTCACACTAGACAATAGAACTTCTTGATGGCAGGAGCTGTCAAATTCTTCTCTGTACCCCTGTACCTTGCACTGGACCTGGCAGAGAGTAGGAACTAAATACATTTGAGAGGGAGAAAGACTGAAAGGAAGACAGAAAGGGAGAGAAGGGAGGAGGCAGGCAGGGAGGACTGTCAACTCTCAGGGCTCACATAGAGAAAATCCTCTCTTAAAAAGACATAATCTGTGAAAATGGCTAATTTTTATACAACAAGAAAAATCAAAGAAGGGCCACTACCATTGTTAAGTCTATAGTCAGATCAAATTAAACAGATAGATGCCCCTAATTGCTGACACACATTTCCTCCCACTCCCCTCTCTCCACCTCCTAAAACTTAACCTGCGTCTGGAAAACTTTACTCAATTCCAGATACCATTTGTTCAGTTGATGACTTTCCTTGGCGGAAGCAGTCATTCTGTCCTCTCTGCTTCCATAGCTCTTTGTACAATTGAACATAACATTTTTCACTTTTTCTGTCTCCTTCCTCTCAAAAGACAAAGCGCATCGAGCACCTGCCTCTTGATTTCTAAATACCATTCTCCAATAAAAGGAATCAGGGCTCCTTGGACACATGGCTAATTTCAGGGCTGAGGCACGGGAAAAAACAAGATGAACTTGGAGCACCTTGGATACCAGAAAGGAAGGAAGTGCTCAATAAACAAAAAGATGGGGGAATGTCAAGGGGACACCGGAGCTAATTGAAAGATCTCTCAGTGGCCAAGGCTGGACCAATAAGGGCAACAAAATAACTCACATAGTATTGGATTGTAACCCATAGTATAAAATAAGTCTCTATGAGTCCTTTCGGATATACATAAACAATGGGATAAATAAATACATGAAGGTAAAGGGACAAGTCTTCCTTCCTTACAAAAGATTTCTAAACAGTACATGTAGATACTGCCCACTCCAGGAGTGGGGCTTAATCCTTCTCTTCCCTGAGAGTGAGCCAGACTTAGTGAATCACATCAAAAGAAAAAAAGTAGTAATTTACCGTGGAGAAATCTGGCAAATACTACTTTAACCAAGTGATCAAATTTAACATCACGGGGATGCCTTGTAGATATCAGGTCCCCCTGATATGATGTGATGAAAAGTGCACTTCACCTCAGTGGTATTCTTTCCAAAAACCCATAACCCCAGTCTAATCATAAGGAAACATCAGAGAAACGAAATTAAGAGGCAGTCGACCAAAGTAGCTGACCAGCACGCCTTAAAACTGTCAAGGTCATCAAAAACAAGAAAAGTCTGAGAATCTGTCACAGACCAGAGGAGACTAAGGAGACCTGGTGACAATGCAATGTGGTCTCCTGGATGGGATCCTGGAACAGGAAGTGGGTGTTATTGGAGAAACTGGTGGCATCTGAATAAAGTCTCAAGTTTAGTTTGTAATAATGTACTAATGTTGGTTTCTCAGTTTTGACAAATGTACCACGGTAATGTAAGGTGGTGGCATTAGAGAAAATTGAAACAGGGTGAAGATACATGGGAACTCTATGCACGATCTCTGCAACTTTTCTGTAAATCTAAAATTATTCCAAAATAAAAAGTTTATTTTAAAAAAAGAAGACAATGAGCATCTAGAGAACAGAGAGTATCTCCCCATGATCAGTTCACAGACACATACCAGATACTTAGGGAATGCTTGCTGAATAACTAAAAAGGATGGATGGATGGATGGGTGGATGGAAGGATGGGTGGATGATGGATGGAAAGATGAAAGGAGGGAGGGAGAAAAGATGGTTGCAGAGAACCGTAAGTTAATGCACAGGTTTCCATTATAAATGTAGCTGTGGGTTAAATAAAAAAATGGCAGGTAAGCTTTTGGTTACTCTAGATCCAGCTAGTTCTGTAAGAATGGGATCAGCCCATATATTTACCACAGTACTGAGCACAATGTCAGCCATAAAGAAGGTACTTAACCAATATTCAGATGAAAGAAAGACAGGAAAAAAAAAGGGGGGGAGGGGAGGGGAGGAAACAGGAGGAGAGGGGAAGGAGGAAAAGGGTAGGAAGGAAGGGAAGGACGAAAACATACCACCACCATCGAGAGAGAACCACTATTAACATCCTGGTGTGTAACTTCCCTTAACTTTATTCTTTACATACATATGTTTTTATTATTACAACTTTTAAACAAAAACGGGATCTGTAATGCGGGGTCTCAGCTCCCACTGCCCGCACCAGAACGCAGGACATGGTGAGGCCAAAAAGGAACAACAACGGAGCCATAGATAGGGGAGTCACACCACTATATTCTGGAAGGCAGCCGGTCGAGACACAAGAAGCAAACATCCACCAGTACCCCAACAAGGGGTCTTCCTGCACCAGTGTAGCTGGCAGCCAGGCGAGACACAGGAAGTAGAATCCACACAATCCGCAACATCTGCAATTCGCTACTAACTGCTCTTGTTAGCCACAATCCGCGCCTGCTAGCGCAGTCATGGCAGTTACATTAGTGGCTAATGGCAAACTGGTTACAGCTGACGGCCATC
Source organism: Rhinolophus sinicus (assembly GCF_036562045.2). Lineage (NCBI taxonomy): Eukaryota > Metazoa > Chordata > Mammalia > Chiroptera > Rhinolophidae > Rhinolophus > Rhinolophus sinicus. The sequence continues at coordinate 42,118,214 of NC_133759.1, forward strand.
TACTACCCCAGCCAGCACCTTTCCACGTGAGGTTGAGAGCCTGGAAACTGCTCTCTGGGACTCCGTTCCTACAGGATCACACTATACTGTTTTATACCTCTTATTCTATTGTAAACTCTCTTCCATGCCAATAAATGTCATTCTACAACCACGGTCAGGAGTGGCTGAATGGCAGTCCATTGTATTGATGTCCACAATTTTTTTCTATTTCCTATTGAAGGATAATTGAGTCATCTTCATCTGTGCTCAATAAATCTCTGAAAATGAGTTTTACTATTGTCTTATCAGATAATTACTGCACTATTTCAAAGACATTTTTAATAAACGTTTGCTGCCTTCTCTGCTATAAATTGTCTTATTCCTGAAACTGAAGCTTTTTGCCTAGATGCATTTTCATGTCTGAAATGCAAATAGATTCATATTTAATACAATACAAACAGATTCATATGTATGGCCATCCTTTCAGGAAATACAGGATATCTTTATTTGAGATTTCCTTTCTCACAGGGAGATAAAACATCATCAGCTAGGGAGCTTTTAAAAACAGAGCTTGCAGAGACTAATCTGAGTATCCCCCTTACTCAATGAGTGGCCTGAGGCAAACTAGTCCACTCCTCCAGGCCACAGCTTGGTTTCTGTGACTCACGGGGGGAAATAATAGTACCTGCGCCACAGAGATGTAGTGAGGATTAAATGAGATGATCCTGAACCTGAAAAGCCCTGCTCATAGCCCCACAGAGACCTTGTGCTATTCACAAGTCGTTATGAGCGATGCGAATCTCCATGGGTGAGTCTAGCCATGTGTGCCTGTAATTCTGAACATGCCCGAGTAATTCTGACGCGGTTGGGCCAGTCCACAGGCCATACAGAAGGTGGTCTTGTAGACAAAAGCAAGAACATCTGTGGGGCTAGTCCGCATTACCTTGAGAACTCTGGTTTGACTCAGTCTCCCCACGCTCCCAAAATGTGCTCTGTGCCCCAGCAGCATGGGCACCACCGGGGCCCTGTCAGAAATGCAGCATCTCGGGCCGTCCGCAGCCCTGCTGGATCCGGGGGGTTCCCATGCTCACGGCAGTAGGAGGGTGGCCGCCCCAGTCCTCATCCTTCTCTAGCCCTGGTTCTCACATTTGAACGCATGTGGCAATCGCCTGGACAGCTTTCAAAAATCCTGCTGCCTGGACCCCACTTCCAGAGGTTTTTCCATTGGTGTGGGGCGCAGGTTGAGTATTAGCTGTTTTAAAAGCGCCCCAGGGGATTCTAATGTGCAGCCAGGTTGCAAATCACTGCTTGAGCGTCTTGCAATAGTTTCACAAACTGTGGCCACCACCGACCACCTGCATCAGAATTTCCTGGGAAGCTCTTTGAACTTGCACCACCTGACCCAACCCCAGAGTACTGACATCTAAGTACTGATCCCTAAGTACTGATACCTGCATGTTCAGGGACCTCCCCATGCGCCTCTATGTACACTATCATTTCTGCACTAGCTGCCTGGAGTCTAAGAAGGAGAAAACAAGTGCTTGCTTAAAACAGGGTTCATTGCACCCTATATTTTCCTTACAGTAACAGATTATTTGTTGAACCTTTGTATTTTCTTGGTTCAAAGGCACCATAGATTATAAAACGCACTTTCAAATTGGACAGAAAAAAAAGGGGAATCATTACCACATTGAATACACACAAGAACTGTAAGAAATTCCTGACTTGAGAAAATTTATGAAGAAAAAAAGCACTTGAGAATGGAGAAAATACAGGACACATTTCACATGTTTCTCTTGCTGGTCTACAAGCTCCGTGAGGGCAGGAGCAGCCTCTGTCACATTCATCCTCCCAGCTCTAGTAGCTGGCACAGTACCTGATGCTCAGCAAATATCTGTTGAATAAATAACAGAACTGGTCCATTTCTATAGGCCCCAATATATGAAAAGCTCTCCCCTCTCGCCCATGTTGGGCAGGTAACCTGGGAGGCAGCTAGAGGAGGAAAGGTGATGTCTGACCAACAGAGACCTGAAGCTTACAGATAAAACCACGATGCAGCATTTCAGCCAGTTCCTTTTCCTTTTCCAACATGGCAGGTCCTCCATTCAATGATATTTAGCACTGGGATCCTCCTGGGTGAGAATGTGAGAGTATGGTCTAAAACAGGATTTCCTACGCGAAGCAAGAGAACTCTGAGAATGAGCTCTCTGGCCTACAGCTCCCTCGGAGTAAGGAAGTTGTCTTCCTGGAGCTTTTCTGGTCCAGTTGGCCACCGCCACCACCTGAAACACCTTTTTATTTTGTTTCCCTCAATCGTGACAGACTGTATCTGTTACACAAACTACACTTACTAAGGAATCATTGCTTCAATTTCTTTTTCTATTTTAAGTTCATCAAAGGCATTTACAACTCTGTTACCCAGCAAGGAAAGGGGGAGAAGGGAGAAACGGACATTCCACTTCTGTAACACGTGAGACAGGTTAGAAGGAGAAAAGGGCCTGATGCAGCGAAAACACCAACAACAATAACACTGGCTGGAGCATCAGCAGGTCATGTGCTCTAATCCTGTAGCGAATTGATTTTAAGAACTTGGGGAAGTTCTTTCCTCACCTGTAAAATGAAGGGGGTGAATCATTTTATCTCAAAGGATTTCTTCTAACTCCAGAATGAGTGAACTTTAGAGAAAGTTCAAAGAGAAACAAGTCCTACATAGGTTACAAAACAACACAGACTAAGTTAAGGTTTAATTTTATGCGGTGTCTAAAGGCTATTTAATTTTCACCTTGATAGAACCTAGACGGCACCAATCTAGAAAAGGCCATTCACATAGATTCTAAATTTCAATTTTCAAATATGACTCCATAAACCTGGGCTCTTACCAAATGTCCTGAGTTACTCTCATGCAACCCTCAGCAGTTTACTTAACGTCTCTAAGCCTTAGTTTTCTCATCTATAGGATAACTCTTGCCTGCACTTAGCACAGAGACAAGGCAGACACTCAACAAATGGGAACTGTGACCCAACATAAATAAACTCTATTGTCGTAACTTCACTGACCTCTTTCTTCAGTTTAATCTATCACCATTACATAGTTATCTATCTTCAGTTACAAGATGATCTTTTCTTACATGGCAGAGAAAAGAAAGGGATAAGCATCTAGTATATCAAATATTTTCTGCGTCTAGCTTTTATCTTCTGCAAACGTGTTGGGACTAAGTGGTATTTAAATTATATAAATTAGAATGTTTATTTTACATACGGTAAGTGGATGCCTAATTTCAAATAATGAGCATACTTCCGACAAAGGCAATGAGGTAGGAAGGTAAGAAGAAAAAAAGAAATATATTTTTGAGGAGAAAAGATCAGGAATGAGTTCTTAGAGCAACATGACATAAGATAAGCTACAGAGCAGGAATGAACTGCTGAAGAGAAATCTATCACGTATCCATTAAGGAAGGTCAGCGTGAAAATGCTTTGAAGTAACTCCTACCCACATAAAGCACGCATGAGTACAAAAGGCAAGCATCTGGATAGGAAAATGACAGAACCCATTTGACACTCAGTTGCATACAATTTACTATTCCTTTGAGTATTTAAAAGTGACTCCACCATCGTGAAGTGCCTTAATAACGAAATCAGGAACCTCAGTCATTGAAGAATTATTCAGCATAATACTAGGTAAGCCAGATAAACTATTTGGGTAAATGGATTTTATTTTTTACATGGCAATCAGAGCAATCATTGGAAAGGAGTTCTGGGTTCTAGAACTGGCTTTGCCACAAATTCATTGAGTGACAAATCACTTCCTTTTATAAACAAATCAGCAGAAAGAAGCAAAATGTGATTTTTTTTAAAAAACAATTTTGTTTAGGAGGTTGATGAAATAAATGTTCCTTTCCACTTGGCTGAGAACACAAAATTCATTTAGGTGGTCCAGTCAACGGTCTGGCTATGGTCCAGCCAACAACCACTGAAAAAGCACAACGTGAGAAAGGAAAGGGGGGGAACTGTCAACTTGAGTGACTTGAGAAATTTCCACACTGACCCATAAAACCTGTTTATCTGATAAATGACTATTACCCAAACATTTGATATAATAGGAAATGCACCAAAGATTACATGTTTTAAAAGTATGAGAGAAAAAAAATTCAAATATCTGATGCACAGTGATGTCACAGATGGCTGTTAAGATGCAAAGATCGCTAAGTGAAAAAAGAACCCCGCTAGAAGCATACCAATGCTATTGCTTCGTCCGAAGATTTCAAAGCCCTAGAATTAAAAGCTAATGTTGTGAAATGACCAAACATTTCCCAAACATCCAATCTTCAATTACTGCCCTGAAGAAAGTAAAAGACTCAAGCAATTTTTCCCAAGATTGGCAATGGGAGAGCGATTTGGGTGTTTTTAATGTAATCACAAGAGCTATTTGTTGCAGCCATGCAGGACCATGACCATTAAGTGGAGTCAATATTTTACTGAGGGAAATAAGAATTTAAACAGGGCCCATTTTCAACTGACCAAATGTATCAAAGTATGTATAACATTCAAAGCTGGTAAGGGTACACTGTTGGTAGGAGAGAAAAGTAGTAGTATTTATCTGCCAATATTCTCAAAATGGGCACACAGCATTGTCCCAAATACAGGTGAGAAGCTATTTGTGATCATTTAGTGGGTCACAACTAGCATTTTTCAAAAAGATAAAGTAGAATAGAAAATAGAGTACATAGCATCTAGTAAAGTACTATTTTGTGGAAGTTTTGTTTCAGTTCTGTTTGTGTGTGTATACATCTAAAGACACACAGACGTGATCATTGAGTCATAATGTAACAGGTGTTTTTAACTATAAGTGATAGTCAAAGAAGTTTGGCATGAAGCAATTGCTTTAATAACCATAAGTCATCCAAGATATAGAGGAAATCAATCAAAGATGCATTTGCAATTGAGCTTTAATTTAAAGAAAGCACCATTACTGAACTGGTAAAACCTTCCTGATGCTTGGGGGCTTCTGCCCTGATAACCCTGAAGATCTCAGAAGGGGCTTCTTCTGCAGGTAGACCACCCCTAATTTCTTCAGGCTTTTTTGTAATACAAAAAGGCAAGAAAGTTAGCCTTTTTTTGGTAAAGGCAAAGTCAGCTGCATAACTCAGGGCCTCCAAATTCCATTTTTTTACAGAATAGCTAGAGACTGTGGCTAGTCCAAAGAAAAGCATTTTCCTTTGAAAATGAAAACTGACAAACTTATTCTAAGAAAACACAGTGGAAACAATTCTAACATGTGAGTAAAACTTGATAAAGCCTGTCTATATCCATCGTCTCTTACTTCTCACAACCATGCAAGAAAACAAGGCTGTTATTTCTGTATCCTTGTACGTGAGGAGGAAATCGAGACTTTTCAAAGGGCTCAGTTCATGAAGTTGCAGTTGGGACCCAAAGTCTGGCCTTCCTGCTTTATCACAACATGAGTAGGAAGCTGTGAGCCAGGGACAAAAAAGCAGATGCTTCTCTTTCCATGATGGCAAGCATTCTGACTGTGAGAGAAAGTCATTCAAGTGTGGCAAGGCTTCCATTCTCCAACCTCATTTCCACTCTCCTCATCTATAAAATGGGAACACTACTACTCACCTTGCAGGGTGTTGGAAGAATTACGGATGGCACGTGTGAGTGACCAGCTCTGTGGGGCACACAGTTAGAACTTAGCTGCTGCTGGCTCGGTGGACAGCGTACCCTCTTCAAGGGCAGGTACTCACTCTCTCACAGCCAGCTGAGGCTCAGGACATGAGTGAGCTGTATCTCTGGATGCAAAAGTCCCACTCTAGCTTGGAACAGAGATGGGCCACACCCTTCCTGACCTCAGCAATCCCACAGGTCCCCCCCAGACAGTCTTAACTCCCATCCTTCCCTTCATCTTCCTCTGAGTGAGGGACCCAAATAGGATCCATGAATAGGTTTCAGTGTTCTGTGGATCCCCTCACAGTAGATATTAGATACGCATTTTTCTGGAACGAGGATCCACTGCTTCTATCAAATTCTCAAAGAGGTTATGTACCACCACTCCAACCCAAATGAAGAACCACTGCTCTAAATTACCCATTGTAGATCACATACCGCCCCCTTCCCTCCAGTATTGTCTCCTGCTGGACCACTAAGCACATCTGTGCCTCACACTAGACGTATACTTTAGGTGCGTAAACAATTTAGGAAAGCCTTTATAAGCTACAGGGCCTTAATCAGACAGCAGAATACTCACATTCAAGAGGACATTTATAATGAGCCACACTAAGAGTGACCTACCACTTACTGATGGCTTCTGTGTGTCAGGCACTGACCGAGGTGCTTCACATGTGAGCTCCAATCCTCACAACAACTCATGCAGACAGGCCGCCATTCCTCCACTGTATTTTACAAGCCAGGCACAATACTACGGGAGGCAGATACAGTAGTGGGAAATCAAAGATAAGGTACCTGCCCTTGTGGAGCTTACATTTACATGGGGAAAAAAGATATTAATCAAAGATCACCCAAGAAAATGTACAATTATAATTTCACTGGGGAGAGCTGGAGGTGGGGGTGGAATAGGCAGAAGAGAAAGGAGAAAGAAGGAGAAAAGAGAGAAAAGTAGCATTTATCTGCCAATATTCTCAAAATGGGCACACAGCATTGTCCCAAATACAGGTGAGAAGCTATTTGTGATCATTTAGTGGGTCACAACTAGCATTTTTCAAAAAGATAAAGTAGAATAGAAAATAGAGTACATAGCATCTAGTAAAGTACTATTTTGTGGAAGTTTTGTTTCAGTTCTGTTTGTGTGTGTATACATCTAAAGACACACAGACATGATCATTGAGTCATAAGGTAACAGGTATTTTTAACTATAAGTGATAGTCAAAGAAGTCTGGCATGAAGCAATTGCTTTAATAACCATAAGTCATCCAAGAAATAGAGGAAATCCATCAAAGACGCATGTGCAAAGGCCCGGTGGCAGGACGACGCCTCAGAGGTGTGGCAGGGTATAAAGCAAGAGGGAATATGGACCACCTTGGGGCTGGATATTCACAGGGGCCAGGCCATGGAGAGTCCTGTATGCTATATTAGAGAATTTGGTTATTATTCTCAGAGCACAAGGAAGATGACATTGCTATGTTTCATTTGGAGAGTGACATGATCAGATTTGCTTTTCAAAGCACTGCTTTGGATGATATAGGGATGGATTGGAGGAAGGCCAGAGCAGACACAAGGAGCCCATCAGGAAGCTACAGCAAGAAAGCAGAGGAAAGATTGTAGCAGCTCAGACTGGGGTGATGGCAGAAAAAATGCAAAGGAAGCGGACTGGGAGAGTTTAGGAAACAAAATCCACAGGATATGGGGGTGATACAGGACAGAGAGGTACTTGGCAGACTGCCCAGATTTCTGGCTCATATCATTGGATGGCCGGCGGCATCATTCCAAGACTGATGCCCAGACTTGGGGCGAAGATCATGAGTTCAGCTTGGACATGGTGAATGTGAGGGGCTGGAAAAGACAAGCAGGCCGTTGGATAACAAGGTCTGGGGCCTGGAGGGGAGTCCAGAATGGAGGAGGTGGTCACAGGCACCGCGGACACCACGAGACCCCCCAGAAAAGAAAACAGGCTGAACAGGGAGAAAGCTGGAGGCCGCCAACCTTTCCCACTCACACGTGAGGACACCAAGGCTCACAGGGGAACAGTGACTTCCCCAGGGGCTTCAAAGCCCTGGGAAGAGGAGGTGGCAGGGAAAGGAGGAAAACACACAGCCAGAGCACAACTGCAGGAGTTCACACTACAAAGGATGCCTATTTTTTTGTAGACTATGGTAAAAACCTGCAAGGAAAGTGCATGAATCAGGAACACTGAAGAGAAACTGGAATTATGTGAAAGAGGGTGAACTAGATTAATGCAGTAAAAGCAGGAATGACTTCAAGTGAAGGGATGCTTAGAGTTCCCAAAAGTCTCCTGCCTTCTGTAATTAGACCAGCCCACAGTGATCTCCCCCTCCTCTCCACATTCGCACGTCAGGTGCCCATTGAGTACCCGGCACCCCACTAAATGTAGAGGATACAGTGTGGGGTAAAACACGATTTCTGTGCTAAAGCTGTTTCACAGGCTGGTGGGGAGAGGGGGCAGGCCGATAAGCAAACCAACAATGACATTAGCGGTCGGTCAGTGCCAGGAGAGAGGCTGCCACCGGAGCACAGCAGAGGGATATCAAATATTGGATAGAATCAGCCAGTGCTTCCCAGGGGGCGGGGGTGGGGGGCCCTGGCCAGGTAAAGGAAGGGAGACAGAGAGAACGGCATGTGTGAAGGCAGAGGTGGGGGGAGTGTGGGGAGTTTGGAGAGCAGAGCAGTAGCCAGACACAGGAGGCGTCCTGATCGAGGTGAGGCCAGAGTGATGGGCAGGAGCCGGGTTCAGAGAGGCCCTGAGCGCCGAGCTCATTGATTTCACCTGGATCCTGACGTCAACAGGAACCACAGCCGGGTTTTAAGTACAAGAGTGACATGAAAATGCATTGGGCCTGCAGTAGGGTGGAATGGAGGGAACGTGGGGACCACAGATAGGGAGGTCTGCCAGGAGGCCAGCCAACACCCACCAGGCCAACACCTACCAGGCCGACAATCTGCAGAGCGTCTGGTAGAACAAGACAGGGCAAAGAAAACAACCAAAGCATCATGCGTGTCATTTCATTGGTACTTCTCCTGTTACCTGAATGTCTAGTTAACTTTCCACAAGTCAGTGTCTCTTCTCCCCTAGAAGATTATACCATGAAAACAGGTATAACCATACCTCACAATTTCTGGCCCATAGGATGTACTGAACATAGGTGCTGAGCAACTCTAGTCTTTCCTGAGATGTGACCCTAACCCAGTGAAGGGCTCTATGCCTGAACTTGGCAGGCGGTTGGTCTCAGGGTCACCCAGAGCACTTCTAAGGAGACTCCAGAGATTTGCTCAATCTTTGAACAGGCGCTACTGTTGAGGAAGAAAGGAAGTGGATGGATACTGAGCACCTGCTACGTGCTGGGCATTTTATTCACATCATCATGTTTAATTTTCACAAAGCCTTGTCGGAGGTGGTATTACCACCATTTAACAGATAGACTAAAGTGAAGAAAGATTATGCACGTTCCCTGAGGTCACCGAGTTACTAAATAGCAATGTTGAGTGTCAAATCCAGATCTGTCTGATTCCAAAGATCAGACAAACCCACCTCCACCCACACAATGCGAGAGTGGGATGGAAGAAAGCACACAGGCTTTGGAATCAGACCAACTGGCCGTGTGACTTTGAGTCTCATAGTCATCAAATAGAAAATACAGATACTAATAACACCTATTTCACAAAGTTATGACAAGATCAAGTATGTGAAAGCCTCTTTTAAGCTGTAAAGTGCTCTGCAAATTGTTATTATGTTGGTCGAGGTGCACTTTGGGGGAGGACCACTTATTTACCACACCCAACCTGAACTACAGATGCTTTCAAACACAGGCCATTTCGCCCTGCCTGCTCTCACACTAGGACCTCACTCTAGACTGGACTTTAAATGCTTAATGGTTGGTCTTGTTGCTACTAATTTAGCTACAGTTCTGTGAAACTACCTTGGGGGAGAGAAAATAATTTTAATAAAAATTTAATCCTGTCATCAATTTAAAAAGGGCTCCCTCTAAAAAAGAGTGCACTTAAAAAAAAAATGTTTCTTAAGTTCAGGCTAAGGAATAATCAGGCCATCAGTTAAAGGTCTCTCTTCTCTGCTATAGCTACATGGCTGCTGAAATTATCCCACTTGATTTCATAACTTCATAATACTAATCAATTTTTAATTTTTAATTTACAATCTCGTGTATGGCTAAGATGGCTTACTATATATCTCGTCATTTCTAAAAGACACTATCAGTACTCTTTCATTCACTGAAAAATTTTATTGAGTGCCTCAGACACTAGACACATAGCTCGACAATATGCAGACACAGATACATGAAGAACCAGTCCCTGCCCTCTAGGAGCTTACAGACTAACGCGGCACAAAAAGTAATTTGTACAAGGGAGTACAGCAGTAAATGAGGATCAAGGAGTAAGTGCCATGAGATCAGAAAGGGAGAGATAACACATGGCCCCCCCATGGGAAGGCTTCATGGTGGGGGAGGATTCAATAAGGAGAGAGAATTTCTTAGGATTTTCACAGGTAGAGTATGTTTTGGGAAGATGATACAACTTGAGGATAAAGAGAGGCATTAAAAAAAATTCTAGATATATTTGATTAGGGGAGCTGTCTGGTGAAAAACAGACGAGCTTAGTGGGAGCAATGGTGTATGAGGAAAATAGTGCAAGATGAGGCAGGACAGGTAGCGTGGAGCCAGAGGGAAGACATCATTAACTCTTGATCAACCAATTCTACAGTGAACATGAGCAGTTTGAGGAAGGTTCTTCTGTAGTGGTGGTGTGCCAGATGCAAGCAAGAAGACTCCAGGAGTGAGAAAATCAAGGCCTGCACTACAGTGGAAGCTCTGGGAATAAATTAAAACATAGATACAAAATATATCAGGAAGGAAAACTGAAATAACTTTATCACTAATGCGAAGCGAGGAATCCAAAATTACTCTGTGGTGCAACAGAGCTAGGAAAATCTGAAGCAGGAGCTGATCTGGGAACTGCAGGGTGGGAGACGGTGAAGCTAAGGAAATGTTACGAAACAGTCTTTGGAGGGCTAAAGAAATCTAAGTGAGTTTGAATTTTGAGGTAGTGTATCACAACATGAACAATGGATTTCTTTTTACTGGATAACAAAATGATATTCAAAGTTTCTCTGACCTTTGTCCTATGACCTTTGAAGAAATCATTGTAGTGTTTAAGTAAGGAAACCAGCACCATATTCTCATCATACTTGATCAAGAAGTAAGGTAGCGCTGGGACTCCTTCTGTTAGACAAAGATCGTCGTATGCACGCTCAAGGGCTTGAATCTGAAAACAGGAAATACTGAGTTATCCTCCAGACAATTACACATCTCATTCTCAGCTACTAAAAATTAACATAAAAGGTACTTTTGAACCAGAAAACTGGAAATGACTGATCACAGCTGTTATTCTTTTGCAGCAAATGAACATGAAAATGCCCCAAATAACACCACTTCACTTTTATATAACATTTTCCACGTGCATGGTGTTGTGTCTTAGGGGTACAAAGGGACATTTTATGGAACAGCGTGGTGGTTCTCTCAAATGTCAACCACCAAGGTTGAGAGAGGTTATCAAACATGATTTCTCTCCTGTGATAACCACGCACAAATTTTACCACAAAACTTTCCAGCATCTGTAACAGGTTTATTGAGACATACTTCACTTACCAAACAATTGATCCACTTACAGTGCACAATTCAATGCTGTTTTTAGCCTGTTCACAGGATTCTGCAACCATCACCACAATCAGTCATTTGAGAACACTTTTGTCCCCCCTCATACCCATCAGGAGTCGATCCCCACACATAGTCCTTTTTCCCCACTTATTTCTCACTGGGAAATTAGTTCCACAAAATCACAACTTTTGATTTGTCTTAGTAAATAAACATTATTATTTTTTAATCAGTGAGGGCTGCTCCCTGGCTTTCCAATTCAGAGTTTTAGCGACTGATGTGCTTCGTGAGTTCAAATCATCTTGCCACTCACTTTTTTGCCTCAACAACAGTCAGAATTCTTTGGTTTAGGGTCTATTTTCTACCTTCCTGATGATTTTCATTGCTCTTCTCGGGACCATCCCTAAAGACCTTATTATCTTTTTCAAAATGCGAAGACTAGCTCAGCATATACCATTCCTGATGCAGAAGTTCTGCAATGTGGCACGAGGGAAGGACAATGTCTTCTATTTGGCTTCCAAGACTCTCTTCCCAACGTATACTGATTGTCTTATGACGCCCACACTGAAAGTAAAGGACGCATTTTAGCAAATTCTTAAGTGTTTTAAAATGTTCCTATAATTCCTCCCTAGTGGCTTAGAATTTCACCAAATGTCACTGAAAACCTGGAAAATTATTGCTCACTTACTCCTTCAAAGTCATTTTACAAACATGTTGTAAGTAAATCTGCTCTTGGTACCAGCTTTGGAGGATTCCACAGTGACTGCCTCTTCATCTAGACAAGTGCCTATTTGTTTTTAGAATGTACTAGGTAAACTACTCTTGCACATTACACCCAATTTTACCTACATTTTGTTTTAATTATTGATACCTGTTTGGGTGAAAACCTTTGATCCAAGCCCACTGGCCCCTGAATGAGGGGAATACTCTCGGGAAGACAGAGAGCAGGGGAGCAAAACCAGTAGTAGAAGTGGTACTTCTTTAGATCCTGGAAGAAAGAAAAATAACATAAGATATCAGAAAAGCCCCAATGACTAAACTGAAATGCATCTATTAATAACGTAGCTTCCCTTAGCCACGTAAGACAGAAAAACTGATGCACACAAGATATGACCAGCTTGTCAGTAATTCTCATCTCCAACAGAACTCATGATAGGACAGTGAATTTCTGTCTTTACCCCAAAACACTCCCACATACCACACACAACTATATCACGATAAACGTAATATACTTTTTCGGCCATGTGCTAACAGAAAGTGTTCAGTAAGTAACTGACATTATCATCATCATCGTTTAATACACAAAACAACCATAAAAGGTTAACTATTATCATCCCATTTTATAGACGGAAAACTGAAGCTTAGAGACGGGTGAAGAACTTGAAAAAAACAAAGATAGTAAGAGATTGCATCTTTTGGGGGATGTGTGTGACTGATCCCCCACCAGGAGAAGCAATGCAGGAGAAGGGACGTGTGACACTGTCCTAGATACTGTTCGCACTCAGGTTGAATGCTCTTGCCTCTGAACTCCTGCAGCATTTGTGGCCTGACTGACTCATGTGTAGGATCTAATAGTTATGCAGCTATTTGACGGCTGACCCACCAGCTGGTTATCACTGACCACTATGTGGTTTATTTGGCTATTTTTTTCTTGAATCTTGCTATGAATAAAAAGTGGATGGCTGTTTGATGACATTTTTATTAAGATGTAATTCACATACCATAAAATGCAAGATGCTGAAGTACATAGTTGAGTGGGTTTTGTTTAGTATATTGACGAGGTTGTACCACCATCATCACCAATTCTAGAACATTTTCATTGCCCCAAAAAGAAACTGCATTAGCAGAAACTCCCCATTCTCCCCTCACCCCAACTCCAAGAAACCACTAATCTATTTTCTATCTCTATGGATTTGTTTTTTCTAGAGTTTTCATATAAATGGACTCATACTAGATGACTCTTTAAATATAAACGTATACATAAATGTGTGTCCAGATGAGAAAGTCTCATAATTAGAGTTATAACATTCTTTAATTCTGCCATTAATTGATCAACTAGGAACACATTCCCTTTTGATAACAGCAAAACAGACTGCAAAACTGAAATTAATGAAGTGCCTGTTCCTTTAAGTCCTAAAAACAGCAGGGAAAAAATAAGCAAAAACACCTCCAGAGATTATCTTCTCTTTTTTGTACTTAAATGATTTGTCATAAGTGATCTTTAGTGAAAGGTTAAACAATGCAAGATGAAGGGCTTGAGAATTTCTAAGAGGCTTTATCAGATCATCTTCAAAAGTCCAAAGGCTTCAACTTCTTAGGATTCTTTTCAGGATACTAAGGGCCTAGATTAAATTAAATATAAAACCCTTTGTTTCTGAAGATTTTAAAAGACACAGACTTTTAATTTTTTTAAAGGCAGGCTAAGGAAAGTCAGTAAAAGGGCAATAAGGCCAACACACATACTGACTCTGGGAAACGACTTAAACTATAAGAAGAACTAATGTTACTTTCCTATTGAAACGCAAATTGTCATCTAGATTCCATTAACTAGAACTCTTGGTATAGACAATGTATTGATGTTAAAATTACAAAACCAGAAATCTTTACACCTACTTATAGCTATCCCAGTAGCAAACCTACAAAATTACTCAGTTTTACAAATTCTCAATGCCAAATTGCACCAAGTAATCCCATGCAGAATATAACATTTCTTCTATGCCCCCACTATTACACAGAAAGCAGTACAACTTGTTATAAAATGTGCTCCTTGTCGATAGCCACCCTCTGGTATAGCCTCCAGTGTGATTCCTATCATTCTCTCAGTAAATCAGAGAGGCAGCATTCAGAGGAAATGAAGGATTAGTTCGTGGAGAAAGAAAGGCAAAACTGATAACTTGGCAAAAAAAAGAAAGAAAAATGTGGGAAAGAGGATTAACATCCAAAGCTGATGAAGCTGTGGTAAAATAACATATTTTATATCAACATCAATACGTTTATATGCCCCCTCCAAGGAATTTATTCTAAAGAAATAGAATGAAGAGTAGGAAAAAAATTAGTACCAATGTTGTTCCATTGGAAAAAAATGAGTACCAAAATTAGGCCAATGTTGTTCACTGCAGCTTTTTTAAAAATAGTGACTATTGGAAACAGCCTAGATGTACAAGAGTCTATAGAATATACAGTCGACAGAATATTATGTAGTCATGCTTTATTATAAAGGATAAATTACTTTTATATGTAGATACATAGATATACACACACATATATAAGACATACAGCACTTTTATTGCACTTTGCTTTATTGTGTTCTTCACAGATATTATGTTTTTTACAAATTGAAAACAAAACCCTCCACCAGCATAAAGATTCTGACTCGCTTTATTGCAATACTCACTTTATTGAAGGGGTCTGGAAACAAACTTGCAGTATTTCCAAGGTATGCCTGTACATATATATGTATATATGTACACACACAAATGCACACGCGCATGTGTTTGGAGATGGGGGGCAGGGTAGATGGTATCTCTACAATTAACCCATCACTAAGACCAGGTTCTTTCCCCTCCTTCCCTCAGCAGCAGCTGTTAACCTAATGTGATTTCTTTTCCCCTTCAAAGTTGTCCTTCATGTTCATTTTAATTAGATATCACTTATACAAAACATTTTTCTTTCTGAAAAAAACACAATTGTGTGAATAAGCTATGCAGTGTCATCTCTTCTAGCGCAGAGCTTTGGGGATGGTTGGGGTCACACCCCTTTTTCCTTATGTCAATGGACCCAGCAACTGAGCTCTGCAGGACTGTATTTAACAACATTGACCACAAATCACTACTCCCGGAACCTGACTTTGGCACGTCCTGAATGATAAGAGGTGGATGACTGTGTGGTATCAACATGCAACTGCCAGCAGGGGTGTGACGACTCCAGCAGCACGATGGGTCAGCATGAATTAAGGCTGCACTGGTAAGAAGTGCTAGCACTATCGGGTTACTAACCAAATGAGAATTTCTTTAACAGCCATGACTTGAATGACACAAGGTAAAAGCTTCAGGGAGAGGAGAGCAAAGTGTTAATACTGGCACCTGGGCTTGCCCAGGGCATCTGAGCAATCTCCACGCGACAGACAGTCCGTTTACTTACTGCAAATGTCAAGAGGAGGAACTTGTTCAGGAGGACAGGGTTTTCAAGAGCAGCACCCGATTTTATGGATTCCCATATCTGCCAGAAGAAAGAAAAGCATCAGGCCGGTTATCAGGCATCTCTGAGCTTCTCGCTCTCAAACGAAGCACAGGTCAGGCCCTACTTTATCCTGGGCAATGAAGTGGGTCATTACCTCACCTGCCCACGTCACACTCCTGTCCTCCAGACACACTCCCTTAACAGGCTAAGAAAAGTGAGAGAACCCAGGAGCCTCCTCTCACGGAGTCTCAGCAACCAGGCCATTTTCATGCCTTCGTTATTTCCTTCAATAAATATTTACTTGTTTCCTGTCACAGATACCAGGCACATTGGGGTTACAAAAATAAAAGACACAATCTCTAACCTCAAGAAGCTTACAGTCTAATGAGAGACAGACATAAATGTGCAAGTCCAGTGACCAGGTGAGACATGCTATCACTGAAGGACGTAGAATTCCCAGGAGGAACACTGAACTCGCCTGGAGGCGGGAGGGAAAAGAGCCAGGCAGGGCTTTCGGGAGGTAGCGATTTGAACCATGTAAGGGTGACTTCTTCAAGTCTGATTTGGGATGATCTCACCCTGAGGCAGGAAGGAAAGGGAATGAAGTTCAAGTTCATGAATACTCAGCAAGTACTAGGATTGGAAGCAGAAGCTGGTACTGGTCAGCAGCTGCTGGTCACAGATATCTTAGTAGCTAAGATTAGTTGCTAAATGTTGTGTCACTAAGCAAGACAAACAGTTGTGCCACTAAAAGCCACTCCCCATACATGGGGAGAAGAGGGAAATAAGCAGAGTAGATCCTGCTACTGAAATAATAACCGTGGAGGAGCTGGGCCGCTGAGGAGCAGGCCCCCACTTCTGATAAGCGGAGGAAGGGAGACTGTGGAAAGGCTGAGCCTTGGGCAAGGGTGCGGAGTCCGTGGGGAGCAACCTGCTGTTTTCCACCATGGATGAAGACCTGACTCAATTCTTTAGGGACAGCCTTTTAAATGAGCAGCCGAAGCAGGAGCCCAGGAGCGGTCCAGCTGCAGGCCAAGGAGAACAGCCATGGTCACCTGAGCTGTTAGCTGCATCCATCCTGCTTCCATCCTGAGGGACAGAAGGGCCACCTCCCTCAGGACCAAAGAAGGAGACTTCCTTCTTTGACCACGGCAGCCACATTAAACCAGACTCTTGTTTTTTAAGATCAGTGTAAAGACCACTTGATTAAGTGGATTAGAGGGGATTGGGATCAGTTGTCCCCCCATTTCAGTTCCTCACACAAACTCAGATGTGAAGAAGGGAAGGACAGACATTCCAAGCAGAGAGAACCTTGTGTCCTGAGGACAGAGGAGAGAACAAAAAGTAGGTGAAGGAAGGAATGAGAAGTGGTTTTCTATGACCGG
Organism: Rhinolophus sinicus; assembly: GCF_036562045.2. Lineage (NCBI taxonomy): Eukaryota > Metazoa > Chordata > Mammalia > Chiroptera > Rhinolophidae > Rhinolophus > Rhinolophus sinicus. The sequence goes on from NC_133759.1 coordinate 42,135,117, forward strand.
GCCAGAGTGACTGGACAGAAAGGCCACCGAGGCCAGACCATGAGGGGCCTTGTAAACCAGATGGACTAGTTTAGATTTAGCCCTGAGGATACTGTAGAGACATTACGATCATCTCCGATAGCACTTCGGTGCTTAGGACTAGAAAACCTCTTCCAGAGGCGCAAAGAACAGAGACCCAAAGGCATTCAGACACAGGAACCGAACTCTCAGACAGAGGTCAAGCTGCTCTCAAATGTTAACTGGAGAGCAGCAGCAAAGCTTTTCACACGCTGCGCTGCCATGAATTCCAGCCTAAACCCAGGTGAGAGCCTCAGTGTCGTTTCCCAGACCTCCCCACCCACATGGAAGCCCACAGCTATCTCTGAGTAGTGACTACATACTAGGTTTTATGACAGACTCATGTACCAGATCAGAAACACCACGCCTGCGGGACCATGGAAACTAAGATGGATGCATCAGGTTTTCCCAGCTAACCTCATTTGCTGCTTGTTCCAAAAGTAGCTTCTTATCTGCAGCCTTGAAAGCCTCGAGTGTGTTGGTGTTATACAGAGTTCCAACAGCTGGGCAACAATGGGCTGGGGTGGGAGCACTCCTGGGTAGGAGAAAAACACGGTTAAGCAGGCACTGCTGGGACCCAGAGAGCCAGGGAGGGATAAACAAACCCGCCAAACAGTGGGAGACAGGACAGTGCTCTGTATGGGCAAACAGAAGATCGATTGTACATTTCTTTGGAAAAAGATAAATAAAATTGCTTAAGAAATAAAAACAGTATGCCCCCTAAAGCCTCTATAGTCCCCTTACCCTATTCTCTCGGCATGTTGTTCTTCCCTGCCCCCCAAATATAAGTTCTTTTCAAATTTTTTATTTTTTCCCATCTTTAACCTGAAAGGGAAACATTATTCACTGAGCTCTACTGTGCTAAGTACTGTACAAAGTTTGAATTCTCGTAACAGCTTGTTCCCCCATTTAAAGGCTTAAGTAACTTGCTTAAGAGCACATGAGAATGGGCAGAGCTAGAATCTAAACTCAGACTAGTTGGCTCCAAGGTGCTGTGCTGCCGATGCCCCATCAAGCCCTCCCAGGCTGCAGGGCCCTATTTCAAACCCACCTCTTACAGGAAGCCATCTCCTATTATCTCCAGTAACAGTTTATACATAAAACTGAGCATCACACTTTAGACTGCTTTCAAGACCGACAGTGACGTGCACCCAACTGGACAGGAAGCTCTCTGAGGGCAAGGGAGATGTGCCCTTCTCTGACAGGCCCACACCCGAGCCCAGCCAGAACAGGCTCTGCAGAGCTGCTGCTGAGCAAAGCCCTAGTGGTCGCCTGAGTCCAGACAAAATGTGTCACCTGGGCCGCCTGCCAGCCCATCCTGCCACATGTGTGCGGCACACTGCCCCTGAAGCCCTCACAGTCTTAGGGCAATCAAAATCAGGAGTGCGGAAGATGAGTTGATTCTGAACACAAACTCTGATGTGGAGAAATCTGGTCTCTTCTTTGAAATGATTAACTTGTGTTTCAGAGGTTACAGGTGCTAAATGAAAATACTCACCTCATTAGTATCCTAATATTGCCACTTAATAACCACTGCAGAAAGAATGCATTTTTATTGATTGCACTGATGGTAGCTGTATGGTTTTAAAGACCCAGCACCTCTCCATTCGAAGTTTGCATACAATTAGGTTCAGGGGGGCTGCAAGAAAAGATCAAAGCCTAAAACAGGCATGGAGGGGTGCAATGAGTGACAAAGATCCTGCCAAATGCCGTCTGAAAGGCTCAAATGCCAAGTCTTGGGGGAAGAACTTTCAATGGCCAGAGTCTTCCTTTGGGAGCTGATGAGTCAGCAATCATAGGTTGTTTGTAACCATTCTACTCCAATACAAGAATATTTTTCATCCAGGTGAGATGAGGCTATCAAAGAGGTTTTGATGAGAAAAAAAAAAAAAATCACAAAGAGGTGAGATTAACGCTACAGAGAAGAAGGAAGCAGAGTAGTTGGTAAACTGGGCCCTCTACTTTCATAAGACTTGGTCTTATGCAATGACTTCTGAAACAGCAGGAAGGATGCTATATATGATCTGACTTGGATACAAGCCCAAGAGGAGGAAGGTGCCCTCCTTCCCAAATGTCCAGAAGTCCTGGATGTGGAAAAACCATGCCAAAGCCTTGTTCTGAGACTGGAGGAAACTACATCATGAGAATTCAAGCAACTGCCAGGACAGCTGTGCTCCTAGGCTCTCCTTCAAGCTGATGAATGAGGGTAAGATTAAGTTTCAAAGGAGAAGCACTTTTCATGACTCAAGTTCCACGAGGGGAGGTGGCCAGGGAAAAAAATTTAAAAGTGATAATGGGAGGGAAGCCATTCTACCAGTTTCTCAAGGTTTAAGTTACACTTGTTCCACGAGCGGTGGCTCAGATGAGGACGGGAAAGAGCCCTAGACTTGGAAATGAGATAATTTTGTCCAAATTCTGTTCCTGGACATTTATTAGTTTAGTTTCCTACCATTCCATCTACATGAACTATCCAGAATAGGCAAATCCATAGAGACAGAAAGAAGATTCCTGGTTGCCTAGGGTTGTTGGGGAGGGAGACGGGAGCAATGAAGAAGTGGCTGCTAAGGAGCACAGGGTTTTGGGGGTGGTGGTGAAAATATTCTGGAATTAGACAGTGGTGGTGGTTGCACAACCTTATGAAGATCCTAAAAACCACTGAACTACACATTTTTAAGGGTGAATTTTATTATACCTCAATAAAGCTGCTTAAGAAATTGGAAGGAAAACCCTTCCCCATATAGTAGCAAAGCCAGCAGTGCACTCGCAGTGACATGTACACGAACCTGGTGCAGAACGGATGCTGCCCAAGTCTGCAGCCTAGGCCCGCATGCGATGTCACCTGCGGAGGCTTGGCCTGCATTTCGCTTCAGTCTCCCGGTGATCACTCAGCAAAGTACGGGGCTGTTTTGCGCCTGTTTTCTGCACTTGGTCAAAGGACGGGCTAGATCCCCCAGAAGGGCAGAAGTCACTTTTCACACCTGTAGGAATCTTACTCCACATGCGCAGCGTTGCATGGTCACAGGAAACTTGGTGACCCGGGGCCATGGTACTCAGTCTGGCGGCATGCAGCACTATCTCCTGCTTTCACAACAATCTGAGTTTCTGTTTATAACATCCTCTAACATAGTCCACTAGTGTCTTTCCATCAACCAGACCCTATCCCGTTTTGACAGCCGTGCACTTAGACTGCTTGTAATTGAATCCAACAATTAGCTGAGCATGTAGTACACGTGAGATCTGTGTTAGGTGCTAGAGAGACAGCAGAGAGTAAGACATAGCCTGTGCCCTGCACAGACGATTCTGCATTTGAGTCTTATTTCCTTGGCTACTTTTTAAGTTCTTTGAGGACAAGAGCTATGCCTTCTATTTCTCTAAGCACAATTTGAGGTTTAGAAAAGAAAAATATTTCCTATGACTAAAAAGATAAATGTTCCTCAAGGGAAAGAGGCCCAGGGAAAGACAAACTTTTCTTTTAACCAGTTTCACATTTATACAGATATTGTACATCAAAATCTGTTCTTCTCTTCTTAAACAGAAACAGAATACACACAGATCCTTTTCCTCTCCCCAGCAGGATCTGAGTGGAGGGACGCATGCCCCTGCCCTACAGGACCTTTAAGAGATTGGGTGCATTTCTCCCACCTGTTTTCACCCTGGCTCTCTTTCCCTGTCTATCTACTGTGACCCGAAGGTGACAATTCAGTTGTCAGCAGCACACAAAGGCATGCCTCCCAGGATGATGGAGCCGTAAGAGGGAAGAGGACTGGACCACCGCCCTGGATTGACAAGTGGGCAAGAGATGAACTTCCTTTGTGTTTGTGCCATTACATTTTTGGGTCTGGTTCAGCAGTGCACCCTACCCTAAGACAACGCCCTCCAATGTAAGACAATTGGTGCCTGATAAAATACGACCTGACTGGTAATTCACCGAATACAACGTAGAGAACAGGATCCTGTGTTGCTACCTTCGGGCAGAGGTCCGCGAGGCATCCAGGGACTCAGAGTAAGGGGCATTTATCTGGCGCTATACAAAGCTGAGATAATTGTGGCATCTCTTAAGTGAGAACTAGGATTGTTAGTACTCCCACTGCATCTTATTCCTCTCTGTATGCCCAGTCCTAGTATGTTCTACCATCTAGACACAGAGGAAACAATTAATAAGTATTTCTAAAATAACTATTACCTCTCCACACTTGTTACGGCATGGAATACAATCTAATGCAAATATTTGTCCCAGGGCTCCTCTATGGCTCTGTGTTTCCTAAGTCTTCATATTCCTAACATACATATTCTGCACATAATAAGCACTCAGTGTTCGATGAATAAATTCATGAAGATTTCCCTACAAACCCATGTAGGTGTACAGCAATAAAAACAAAGAACAAACAATAATAATGAGAATAATTTGGACATAAAGAACTAATTTCTTCTGGGGAGCTCCAAGTGCTTTAATTAAATTGCCTTGGTCTGTTCAGGCTGCTATAACAAAATACCGCAGAATGGGTGGCTTATACACGACAGAAAACTATTTCTCATAGTCTTGGGGCTGGAAGTCCAAGGTCAAGGCACCAGCATGTCAGGTTCTGGTGGATGCCCTCTTCCGGTTGCAGACTGCGCACTTCTCACTGTGTCCCCCTCACATGGCAAAAGCAGCGAGCTAGTTCTCTGGGCCTCTGTTATAAGGGCACTAGATGCATTCGTGAGAGCTCTGAACTCATGGTCTAATCACCTCCCAAAGGCCCTACCACCTAAAATTATACCCTTGGGCATTGGGTTTTCAACATATGAATTTGAGGGTAACATAAACATTTAAACCATAGCACCAACCATCCTAAGAAAGAGGGACTCAAAATCACAGACTATTAAAACTAGAAGGAATATTAGAAACTGAGAGTTAGAAAAGGACTTCTAGATAATTTGATTAATCAGCCATTATCAGATACTAGGTCTTCAAACTACGTACAAATCCAGGGCTATTTTCACAACACTAGAGACCATGTTTTATTCTTGCTCACATCCTCCCCTGTGTCCCATGGAGCCCCACACATGGTGAGTATTCAGTAGCTAAATGAAAAAATATGACCAGAAAAATCAAGCAATTTCTGTGAAAGTCATAGGTGCAGGATCACAGATTTTCTTATTTCCTTCAACTAAAATTTCTGGATCACTGAATTTTAAGATGCTTGGATTTTGTAATAAAATCAAGGCTAACTTCTGTGGACTGATTTTTTTCTATACTTGTTCCAAAGAACAAAACTATCAATATCATTTAAAAAAATAATCTTCAGAATAAAGATAGGAGCGAGGCTGGCTTGTGATGAATGCTAGACTCTCCAGATTACATTAAAACTGCACTGCTGATATTCCCCACTTCATCACCTTCAGATAATTTATTACTTGTACACTGTCTGTATTTTCCTCATTACCTTGCAATTGCTCCAAAAGTAAGCTAGCTTTCGCCAAAACAGGAGAGAGATTACTAGGATGTAATTTGTTTCGATAACTAACACAGGCATTATGGAGGAAGAAAGTTCTGAAGAGAACAAGACACACCAACACACACCTTTTAAAGATATAAAGACTACCCTTATTTTGCATCTATGTTATGAAATTTAATTTTGCAATTTGATTGAGATAAAGGAATAATATGTGTTGACTTTTGGAGAGATTAAAAAAAGAAAATTCTAGGGATTCTTTATTTGAAATACCCTAACCATTGACTGCTGCCACTTGCAAATACCAGGCAGTCCTTACAAAGACCTCCTTGCCTTCCCCAAATCCTTCATCTTGACACGGCTAAGGTACAAAAAAGCAGAACCAGCTGACCTCTCTGGAGCCTTTTACTCTTCAACTCAATTGTCTTACAGCTCCCGACATGGTTCCTGTTCCACCCTTTTCTGCAGAATTCAGTTTGAGATGACCACAAAGGCCCTACGCCACAAATCCAATGACCCTCGGGTTGAACGCTGACCTTCTTGCTTCCGTTTTTGAATCTCTTTCTTTCCTGAAAACATTTCTTTCTTTGGTTTTTCTAGCACTCTTCTGGTTCTTCCTCCTCTCTGACAACTCCCTCTGTATCTTCTTGCCCTCCCTCATCGGCGACCCTCACTGTTCTGGTCCTTTATTCTTCTTACACTAGAGTCTCTTCCTCTCTTACAACCTCGTGATCTTTTCTATTATACATGGAAGACTCTCAAATCTAGTCTGACCCTCCCTCCTTGACTCCTGTGGCTCCTGGGCATTTCTACTGGATGCTGTCACCTCAAACCCAACATGTTCTAAACCAAACTTACCTCCTCGTGAAATTGTAGCCCCCTCCTGGTTTCTCTATTTCTGTAAACAAAATGTCCCCGGCTACTCAGACTGCAACCTCAGAAACACATTTTACCTTTCTTTCACCCTGGCTTCCTAAAATTAGGCCACATGTGACCTAGGGCAAGCCATTTTACCTTTTGACCCATGTTCCCTCATCTGAAAGAGAAAGAAAGGATTGGCAGGTCTGAAAGCATTATGTATGTGAAAATGCCTCGCTAATTAAGTCAATAAACGCCTTTTTTCTCTCCAGCAACTCCCCATGGCCTCCAACCAGACAAAAAAATTCTTTGAGGGTCTATGTCTTATTACTTTGTATAACCCTATCATGTCTTGCACAGTGGCTTCTATACAGAAGTAGCCTAAGAAACATTCATTGATGCCCGTGGATAGGAATAAGTCAAGAGATACCAATAAAGGATCACAAAATATTAACCATGATCAAAATCAGGAGAGATGTCATCTAAGTCTCAATCAATCTAGATGGTATTTGGCCCCAAACAGGCTCTGACAAATACCTGCTGACAAAATAAATCAGATAGTCCTAAGCATTCAGCACTTGTCTCTGTGTTAGGGAGGGTAAAGAGAACTAGGAGGAGCTGGGCCTGTCCACCAGGAGCTCCCCTAGTTTCCCTGTGGTCCATCTATGAGGGAGGTCAAGAATGGTCATTCCTTACAAAAAGCAAACATTGTTCTTTACTACAGATTTGCAGCAAGAAATACTCACATGTCAAAAGCACTGAACTCCAATGTTAAGCGAGCTGGCAGCCCAGCAGAATCACCTGCACAGAACCATGATCACATTTTCAATCGTAAGTCAGTAATAGCAGCATTTATAACAAAACATTTGCAAATAATTCTGTTTTCTTTGTTGAGCCCAAAGAGTCCTATGCAATTCCTGGTTATCCAAACTAAACAGGAACTTAGCAGAAAATGACAGTGCCTTTGTGAATTTGAGAAATTTGCCAAGAATATTTTTTTTAAAAAATTCATTGGACAAAAATATTTCCAATCTCCTCCCCCATCAATACTAAGTAACCAGTATTAATTCTTTGGATTAATAACTTGGGTTTTACTTCTCCCTTTCTTTTCCCCACAACAGGGTAAAAGAAGTGAAAATGAACATGGGTCAAAAGTTACGAAGTAAAACAGAAACCAGTGAAGACCATCATTATAGAAGACAAGGGCGTCCCTTGTTAAAGGAAAGCTGACCCTATACTGGAGGGCACAGAATAGAAGACGGTGGAAGATGGAAGATGGAGTTTAGCATTGCCTACCATTGTAGTAATAACCCTTAATGTCCTTGGGAGCTTCATCCAGCCGATACTCATTCAGCTTCTTCTGGGTCAGCTCATGCCAGAACCCAGCATCCAGGGCACTGTTAAAGGGGGCGAACTGCAGTTTGGAGACTCCAGGATCCCCCGTAGCTGCCGCCATTATCTATTGCCTACTGAAAAACAAAACAGAACACAACGAAAGAGCACAAAACATGGTGAAAAAAAGAACATTTGCAATAATGTTTAATTAAAACAACAAACAGACAGAAAGGAAAGAGTAAAATTGTCTCTATCTGCAGATACCATGACTTTATATATGGAAAATCCTTAAGACTCAACCAAAAATTGTTGGTCCTAATCAACGAAATCAGTCAAGTTGCATAACACAAAATTAACATGCAAAAATCAGTAGCATTTCTATACACTAACAATGAATTTTCTGAAAATAAATGAAATCAATCCTACTTACATTAGCATCAAAAACAATAAAATACTTAGGATGAATATAACTAAGGAGGGGAAAGATCTCTACTCAGAACGCTATAAGATACTGAGGAAAGAAATCAAAGGTGACACAAATAAATGGAAAGGTAGTCCACTTTTGTGGATTAGAAGAATTAATACTGTTAAATCATCAATACTACCAAAAGCCATCTATAAATTCAATGCAGTCCCTAACAAGGTTTCAATGGCATTTTTTACAAAGGCAGAAAAAAAACACACTCTTAAAATTGATATGGAACCACACAAGACCCCAAATAGCGAAAGAAATCCTAAGAAAGAAGAACACAGCAGAAGGCATCACACGTCCTGATTTCAAGCTACACTATAAAGCCAAAGTCATCAAAACAGCATGGTACTGGCATAAAACCAGACACATAGCCCAATGGAACAGAATCAAGAGCCCAGAAATAAATCCCAGCATATAGAGTCAATTAATATTGGGCAAGAGAGCCAACAATACTCAATGGAGAAAAGGCAGTCTTTTCAATAAATGTTGCTGGCATAATTGGATATTTAATGTAAAAGAATGAAAGTGGACCCATATCTTACACTCACAAAAATTAACTCAAAATGGATTAAAGACTTACATGTAAGACCTGAAGCCATGAAAGTCTTAGAAGAAAACATAAGACTAAAGCTCCTTGACATGGGTCTTGGTAATGATATTTTGGATATGACACCTAAAGCACAAGCACCAAAATCAAAAATAAACAAGTGGGACTACATCAAACTTCTACACAGCAGAAGAAACAACCAACAAAGTGAAAAGAAAACCTACAGAACGGGAAAGTATTTGCAAACCATACATCTGATAAGGGGTTAATATCCAAAATATATAAAGAACTCTTACAACTCAATAGCAAAAAAGCAAATGAGCAAAGGACCCGAACAGACATTTCTCCAAAGAAGATACATGAAAGGCCAAAGGTACATGAAAAGATGTTCAACATCACTAGTCATCAGAGAGATGCAAATTAAAAATGCAGTGAGCTATCACCTCATGCCTGTTAGGATGGCCGTCAGCAAATGGACAAGAGATAACAAATGCTGGTGAGGATGTGAAGAAAAAGGAGCCCTTGTGCTTCACTAGGGAGACTGTAAACTGGTACAGCCACTATGGAAAACAGTATAGAGGATCCTCAAAAAGTTAAAAATAGAACTACTGTACAATCCAGCAATTCTACTTCTGGGAATATATCCAAAGGAAAGGAAAACATTAACTCAAAAAGATACCTGCACCCCCATGTTCACTGCAGCACTATTTACAATAGCCGACACATGAAAACAACCTAAGTGTCCACTGATAGACGAATGGATGAAGGATCTGTGATGTATATATACATACAATGGGATATTCTTTATCAAAAAATGAGAAAATCCTGCCATTTACAACAATGTGGATGGACCTTCGAGGCATTACGCTAAGTGAAATAAATCAGAGAAAGACAAATACTGTATGATCTCACTTATATGTGGAATCTAAAGAACAACAACAACAAAAACCCCACCAAACTCAGGGAATAAGAGATCAGACTTCTTACCAGAGGTGAAGTGAAGGGTGGAGGGAGGGGGAATTGGAGGAAGGTGAGCAAAAGGTACACACTCCATTTATAAGGTAAGGACGTGATATACAACATGACTAGAACTAGCATTGCTGTTGACACGTAGCTGTTAAGAGAGTTAAATACTAAGCGTTCTCATCACAAGGAAAACATTTTTTCTTTTTTCCCTTCCTTTTCTTTTTAGTGTATTTATATGTGAAGATGGAAGTTAGCAAGACCTATTGTGGTGAGCATTTCACCATGCTGTATGCCTTAAACTTACGCAGTCATAATGTATGCCAATTATTTCTCAATAAAACTGGGGGGAGGTGGGGGGGGGGGCGAACCCAAACTGACAAAAAGTATGAGAGGTATCTGGGCGACCTGAAAATGCAACTTTGGAAATCAACCGGAGTGATGTGCCTGTGTTGTCAAGTTTAGCCTCCTCACGACACAGCTGACTTTCCTAAGTAACCCTTCGCGGCCTTCACCTTTGTGCCTCTTCCTTTCTTGTTAAAGTCAGTCTGACTGATGCACTAGTGATATTCCTTCTTCCACACAAAGTCTCAGCAGTTTTTGCCAGCCTGTGTGGTCCCAGAGAAGTCTGCAAGTACAAAGCCCAGCCAGTTAGAAACACAACAACGCAGAGTTCTGAATGAGGGCAGTGCTTGAGCTCCCCGGCTACGAGAAGGAAAACGTCTCTTCCCACCTAACCGCAGAACCTGCATTTCTCTGAAATGTCATCTTTTGTCCTTTAAATGCATGGAAATGCTGCACTTTACTATATTTTCTTTAATATTTCATTTTCTCCCTCAAATCATCAAATGAATGTGACCCTTCCAGCAACCGAGCAGGTGCACGCTGGAACTCCCTCGGTTCCCTGCACTCTCTCAGGGGTACCTGTATCCCAGTCTGAGAAGCACAGCAGTAGAGGAACTTGGCAGTTCCAAAAAGCACAACTTGATGCGGTTCCTTCACTTTCCATTCTGTCCAATTGCCCTGTGACCAGACAGATTAATATTTCTGCAGTGGAATGTGTGAATAGTCACAGTAGATGGGATAAATGTTTTCAAAAGACAGTTCATTTCCACTCAGGTTTTGCTTGAGTTTTGTGCCAAGGTTATTAAATAGCTTTCATTTTCCCAAACTTGTTGGATTTTAGAATTAGAGATAAGAAGCTTTGGACTGATAGTAACGATACGGAAAAATGCAAAGTTAGTATCACGTAAAAAGGCTAAATCAAAAAGGGGGAGAGGCACGTCGGGGCAGAGCAGGGAGAAAGCCTCAGCTGGTGCTGAGTTATGTTGAAAAGGATGGGCTTGGAGGGGGAAGATGGGTAGAAGGCGGAAGGAACCGTGTGGCAGAAACAGGGAAGCAAGGGCCTGGCGGTCCTTGGAGGGTCGGACTGTGCAAGAGCAACACACAAAAGGTGAGCAGGTTACACAGTGAACACGGATAGAGAAGGTTCAAAGGTGAGGCTGAAGGAGTTTGGAACAGGGAATATGACAGAATTCTGCAGTGGCAAAATGGCTCCAAAGGAGGTAGGTACCAGCCTAAGAACTTATGAAGACCTGGATTAGAGCTGAGGAGGTCAGACAGAAAACAGAGAGATCCTCACTGGAGACGGTTTAAGAGAAAAGGTACTCCCACTTGGTTATCGTGGTGGATTCAAGGAACGAAAGAGAGGAAAAGGCCCCCGGGATGTCCAGGCCTGACTGATGAGGAGAATGGCCGCTCCACGGAAAGAAAAGACACCTGAGAGGAAGAGTCTGAGGCAGAAGAGTAATGATAAATTGAAGATATTTTCAGCGAGGACAACGGCAGGGTAGAGTGAAGCTGGCCCAGGGAACTGGGCTGGCTTGAGAAAGTGGATCAGAAATTTCAGAGGCATTTACACCCGGATAACAGCTAAAGCAGACGAGAATGCTCAGTTCTTAAAGTTCCTCAGAGAAAGAAAAGCCAGAGCCCAACAGAGTCCTTAAGAATGTCCACTATTAGCAGGTAAGAAGAAATAGAACCAGCAGCACAAAGGCCACGCAAAGGGCAGTGCAAAGCACTAGTCGGTATACCAGGGTGGTATGTCTATCCACGGACCCGTGTGGATAACAAAGTGTGAAGAGGGTGACGACAAATGGTGGCAGAGAACACTAACAGGTACCTCTCTCCTCCTCCACGCAGCTGGCATTTTCTTGCTGCTGTTGGTTTTTGCAAGTGATGTTCATGCTCAGCCCTCTCCTTAGCCCACAAGCTTTCCCCAAAGCAGAAGTATTCATTTTCTATATCAATTTCTATCTATATGCTAATGAATCCCAGGACTGTATTTCTAGCGCTAACCTGAAAACACATACTTAAGTGTCTTTGAAAGTCAGGCCTTGGATTTCTCAGATATCTTCAATTCAACAAATCTGAAACTGAATATACCTTTTCCCAAAATTCTGCCCCTTTTCCTGTACGTCCTAGTTTACTTAGTAACCCCACACATTCAAGGTAGAAACCTGAGTCGTCTTCCATTTTTCTGCCTCTCACATCCAATAAATCACTAATTGCTAGAAGGTCAACCTTAAACAGTCCTCTGGAATGAGATGAAGATAAGTTACTGAATACTGACCAGGACCAGGCACCTGTTACTTCTCCCAAGTACCTTAAGAAGTAACAGTTGCAGTTTCACAGAGGAAGGAACTGAGGTTCAGAGAGGTAGGAAGTTTACAGAAGGTTGGATAGTTAGTTAAGTTGGGGAACCAGCATTCAAATCCAATGCCAAACTCTTCATGCAAGGTCATGCTTCCTGTCCAGGTCGGCTTTCCTTCTCCTCGCTCCCACTGCCACACGTCAGCACCCCCACGCACACCCCAATCGTCTCACACTTCTGCTCCTGCAGTACGGTGTTCACAGGTCATTGACTTCAGTCTGTTCTTCTCCAAACAAGATGTCACACTGCCACCAGAACTGGTCTGCACAGGTGACTCCCTTGTTTAAATAAACAAATAATCCTTATTGGCCTTAAGACTCAGAGAGTCAGGTGTCATCGCTACCTTAGCCTGCTAGCTGCCCAAATGTATGCCTTTGCTGATGACCCAGTATTATATATTCTATAATATTATATATAATTTTCTATTAGATTACAAGACCCGGTCTTATATCATAGTAAAATAAGATCGGGTCTTATATTAATTTTTGCTCCAAAAGATGCATTAGGGCTGACTGTCCGGCTAGGCCTTATTTTCCGGGAAACACAGTAGTAAGTGTTCTAACTGAATGCTTATTCTGTGCCAGGCACTACACTAAATATTTTACATATTATTTATGACAACCCCAAAGTTGTTGTATTACACTTTCTTTATAGAAAACAGAAGCACTGAGAGGTTAAGTACCTTGCCCAAAGTCACACAGTTAGGAAGTGAAAGAGCTGAGTCTCTAACCCAGGTCTGCTGGCTTCAAAGTCCTGACTTCCATCACTACACTATAACGCCTTGAAGGAAGAAGCACAGACACCCTTTCTCAGAACCTTTATACTGCTCATCAGCCCCACATATGCTAAAGAATAACCAGTTGTTTTGAAATAAATTTACATACTAACCTCTTTTACAATCAAGTCAAAAGAAAAAGATGGTGGCCAGAACAATCACCCATAATGGAAGGAAATCAGCACAGCAGCAGAAAGTGGTACAAATGGATTTCATTTGAAATCCCCCACGTGATGGGTCATCAGGCTCCTACACACGCTAGTCATCCACAGCTTACTCTTCAAGTTCAATGGTAACTGTGTTCATCATCATTCTGCTGAGGTCATCAAGATGGAATTTTACCAGTGCCAGAGACAGAAGAGAAAACTCTACTTTGTACAGCACTTCAGTAGCTTGGGAAAAGTGACTCAGGATGACCACTTAGAAGATAAAGGAGAGGCATAGTAAGAAGGTAATTTGCATCAGAGGTGCATCCTTCAAACATTTTCTGACTTATTTGGTCTTTGAGAAATTCCAAACTGAACCCAAGAGCCTATTTCACAAGAGGATATGGTTGGTCTGTAGCTGCTGAACCACTGGTTGACAGGCTAAGAAAATGGGAAGATTTTAAGCAACAGCAGCATGTGATAAGGAATCTACTAGAAACACCTAAATAGGACACTCAAGTATAAATGTATCAAGTAGGAACCTACACATCTAGGTCATATCGCCATCTTCCCTAAACTGGAAGATTCAAGAAGCAATGATCCGAAGGAAATTCTGGAGTGAGTGGGAAGTGAGTCCTTGGTGCAAAGTCATTCGTGTGTAACTAATCTAGATCCGATGTTACCTGCTTCCTGAAAATCAAGGCTTGCCTATATAACCCTAGACAGTGTAGGTGAGACTTCTGGTCTCTGCTTAGCTTAGAAAGCTAGACAATTATTTCTATCAACCTTCAACGCTCCATACAGACACATTCATGGAAAGAAACTGACACAGGCATCATTGTAAGTGTGGCTCAATTTTATTTCAAACTATTTCTATCATATTCAGGATGTGAAACCCACGAGTTACACAAGATGGAATTGTGTCACTTCCAGTGAAAGAGGAAAGGCTTTGGTGAGGATTCAACACTATCATGAACAAGAATCCCAGCAGTATAAGAAAGCCAACAATAACCAAAACATCTGGTCAAGATTAAACCGAAAGAGCAGGTGGCTGGTTAAGCAATAGGAACTCTCTGGGGCTGTGTCTACCACCCAAACTTGGGGCAAAGTTCAAGCTTTTATGAAAATAAAACGAAGTCAATGCTCAGCAACAAGTAGGAGATTTAAAAAAGAACAAAACTCCATTGTGTGAGTGCTTAGCAAAGTTTCTTTCCAAGTGGACCTAAACCATGTGTTTGTGCTGTTCTTTAAAGTCAAAACTCCACAGGAAAATGAGTGTCAGTGGTTGCTTCCCAGGAAAGGAGCTATGGGGTCAGGAGACGGGCGTGGAGGGACTTGCTTCACCGTATGACCCTTTTGCCCTTTGAATTTTATATTCAAAATTCAATGAATTTTGTGTATGTGGGATAACAAATAAGCAAAATCATTGAAGAAAGAAGTCCTAACTCAATGGCAGGAATACAGGGGCAAGCAACTCAACTGCTTTAGTGACAGGAAATAACACCGGGGAGACAGGTGATGAATGAACCATGTCGTATTCGTCTTTTTTTAGCACTTAGCACTGTGCCTAGAAAACATTAGGAGCCCAGCAAATGTTGACATGAAATAATGGCTCTCTTACCCCCCAAAGGGCCAATGGATGGATACTATAATGAGACAAATTTCAGCAGAGTTTAAAAATTACGAATAACCTGAATTATCCAAACAGGAAATAAATTGACCAGTGAGATAATGAATTTCCCATTAGGAGAAGTGTTCAAGCATATATTAGATGATCACTTGCCAAATAATATTGTATAAAGGATTACTGCATCAGGCAGTCAGGCGAGACGGGGCTTGGCCGGCTTTGCCTGAAAAGGGCCAGATAGTAAATATTTTAAGCACTGCAAGTCAAAACAGTTTCTGTCATATTTCTTCTTCCTTTTTACAACTCTTGAAAAATATAAAACACATTCTTTGCTCATGGACTGCACCAAAAAAGGCCCCCGGCAGGATCTGACCTGCAGGGTGTAGTATGCTCACCCCTGGGTTAGATGATCTTCCATGAGAAGGCAGCAGAAATATGCAAGGACTGCAGAGGGGGAAGGAGATTGCAAGACCAGATTCCAAAGCCACACTTGTTGGTCTATAATATGTACCTTATAACACTGCAAAGACATCTTTATGAACCAGTAAATGTAGTCTACACAGAACACTCTCACACACGTCAGCGTTATTAAGACAAAATGAAGCTCGTCTGGTATTTATTGATGCTCATAACATGCGCATTTCACGTCCTAAGTAGGCATGTTACCACAAGTCTGACGGTTGCCTTCGTTACTTTCTCCTGGACCCCTGTAAGTGCCCCCTAACTTCTCTAGTGCCACCCTGGTGGCCCTGCCACACCCCACCTCTGACTCGATGCTGAAAAACATCAAGCAGCGTGATGCTCCTCTAACACACTTGCTGTCCTGCCTCCACAACCCTGAACGAACAGCTCCCTCTGTCTAAAAGGCACACCAGCTCCTGTGCTGCCTGGCACTTTTCAAAACCCAGCTCAGAGGTGATCTTCTCTGGAAAGCCTCCCAGAGAGGCCTCTCACTCTCTGCTCCTCGTCAGCTGCAGTTACTCACTTCTGTCTTTAAGGTACCTCTACATTTAGTATTGTTGTTCGATTCTTTGCTTTTCTGTCTGCCTCCATCCCACCAACCTGATTGTAAATTCTA
This sequence comes from Rhinolophus sinicus, assembly GCF_036562045.2. Taxonomy (NCBI): domain Eukaryota; kingdom Metazoa; phylum Chordata; class Mammalia; order Chiroptera; family Rhinolophidae; genus Rhinolophus; species Rhinolophus sinicus. The sequence goes on from NC_133759.1 coordinate 42,151,123, forward strand.
CCAATGCAGATCCTGGCTCATACTCCTCTAGGTATACCCTGGTCCCTTGCAGAGTGGCTCAAATGTTACTGAGATGGATTCTAGAAACCTTTTAAGATGAACTCTAGAAACCCAGGAGAAACAAGAGAAAGAAGTAACGCAGGATTCTGTGATTGGGAGAAAAACTCTAGGCTTGTTACCATGGAATATGGAGACTGAAGTAGGAAGTCATGAAGAATATATGGAGATACACCATGTGACTTAGGTCTCTAAACCTATCATTATTTTCTAAGGACTAAGATCTTAGAGGGCAGAAAATATGCACATACAAATCAACTTAAATGAAATCTTACTCAACCAAATGCAGAAGTAGTAAAGAAGCAATCTTGCTCCGTGAAAGTGTTTCCATAGTTACATAAATTAAAAGCCCACGTTCACAGCTCAAAGTATCTCTCCACAAAAAATCTAGTAATTACAAGGGAGAGAAAAGTGACTCTACAGTGACAAAATCTGGCCGACACCATCTTAATGAAGGGACCAAAGTTAACACCAGCCGTAATGGGACAAACAGACGTTGTGTGCTATTATCCAACAGAACGCACTGAAAAGAACATGTGTCTGGTATTTAGCTAGAAATACAGCACCCTGAGCAAATTGGGAGGAAACATCAGATAAACCCTAACTGAAAAACATTCCACAAAATGACTGGCATTGGTTTATATCTTTAAAAGTGTCACGGTCTTAAAATTTAAGGTAAGACTAAGGAACTGTTCCAGAGTGAAAGAGACGAGAAAGACATGACGACGAGGGAGAACGCCTGACCCGAGGCTGGCGCTCTGCTGTAAAGAATGTTATCAGGATGACATCTCAATGGAGGCTCTGGGAGAGCGGTGTATGGAAGGTCTTTGTCTTAATTCTTGTAAGGTTTCTGTAAGTTTAAAATTATTCCAAAGTAAAATATTAATACAATTTTAGCACCTGCACACACCGAGCCTATGCTATGTTCACCAGGCAAAACCAACCAACGTGACAGAAGTTAGAATAGAAATTACAGGGTAGGATATGGCTATCGACTGGGAAGGAGCATGAGGAAGCCTCCTGGGGAACCGGAAACAGTCTACATACCCTGAGCTGGATGATGGTTACAAGGCACGTACATATGTAAAAATTCCACGAGCTATATATGTGTGATGAGTGTACTTTACTATATGTATGTTATACCTGAACAAAAGAGTAGAACAGAAAACCCTATATTCAAGCTATGCTGACCCTACAAAGACCCTTTCTGTATTCATCCACCAGTTAACAGACGACCTACTTAACCCTAGCTTTGGTGAAAAGACATGCATTGCACTCAGTAAGAAGTTTATATGAAATATCATTTCCATACATTTTTCTAGCATTTTATTAACGATTCTGAAATGGAAGAATTTTGGCTCTGCTGCTTATAACATTAATTGAGGCAGAAGTGCTTCCTGGAGTGCGTCTGCCCAACCGTTCTCCCTCCATGGGGGACCAATAGGATTGGACACGACAAATATTAACCCAGTGTAGGATTTTTAGAAATGAAGAAGTAAAATTGGTAGAAAACAAACAACAATCATAGAATAAAAAACAACAACAAACTGTCTTTAGGGAAACTAGACCCTTGTTAGGAGGGCAGAAAAACAGACCAGCCTGACTACTGAAAAATCTCTCACTGTAATTTTTCCGTGTGTGTTGTTGGGTTTTTGTTTGTTTGCTTTGGGAGGGCAGGGGAGTTTTTAATGGTTCAGAGGAAGGATGCTAAGAGCTAAGGAAGCTGGGAGCCTGGTTTTCAGTCAGATAAACCCAAGTTTGAGTTCCGGCTCCACCTCTTACTGGCTGAGTAGCCTGGGGCAGGTAACTTCATACCTTGTGCCTCACTTTCCTTGTCTGTAAAATCAGGATAATGACACCCAACCCAGGAGGTTGTGGGGAGGGCTGAACGAGAGGATGTGATGTGCCTGCTACAGTGCCTGGAACTAGTCAGCAGTCAAGAAATGGTAGCTGCTATTACTTTTTCTTGTTACCCCCACGCCCAACACACACGGGTGCCTGACTAATGTGATTGTCCTTCGCCATGCTATGAAAACTGCCTCTGCTACAAACACATGTCATTTAAGTCTCATCTCCCTTCCTGTAGTCACAGCAGAGGTTTAATTAAAATGAAACGGATGGTCTCCTGCTATATGTCATCAAGGGGGAAGTCCAGAGGAACAATTTCTAAGGGGTTAGGAGCACTCTGTGTTCAATTTCTCTGAGGCCACATGGGGCCATTCACTTAGCAGAAGTGCCAGAATAACCGCAATTTGGCCCTGAAGTACCTTCTCTGGGCCAAAATGGAGCACACAGAGCAAGCTTCTGTTCTCATTTTTCCAGCTGCGGGGCTGTGAGCTCTGGCAGTCATTAAAATAAGCACCAAACCACAGAATATGTTTTTAGCTGCTGATGGGCGAAGAGGTAGAGATGGCCGTGAGTTGGGAGAGGGCCCCTTTGGCATATGAAGCCAATGCACATTCTGTCAGCTAATGATGCTGCTACAACTTCATGAGTTTTGGAAACAATTTGCAAGGCTGCTAAAGAGGGAGATTTAACAAATCTTCCCTTCCAAAAGGGGGCGGGGAAGGGAGGGGAGACAGAGTTCCAAACTTAGGACAGATTAGGCTTCACTAGAAGATGAAAACTCAGGACCCCTGCAGGGCACCCGCTGGACCCTACAGGGTAGAAGCCTCAGTTCCTTTTAAAAATTGCATTAGAATCAAGATGTCCCTGAGCCAAACTGATGTCTCCACAAGATACCAAATCACCCCAAATGGCTTTTTTGTGACTGTGCTATTAGGGGGTAACAGCTGGTCACAGAAGCCGGCAGAATAACTGCTATTATGGACGGATGAGTTGTCCCCTCACCTCCCCTCAGCTACTTCTACCGCCACAGAATCCACATTATTTGCTTCTTGAGGAGGTCAATCAAAAAACCAACAGTCACCTCCATCGTCTTCAAACTGTAACCTGCATTCTCCCAGGAGTTGTTTTTCTTTTGTTTAATTTTGTTTTCCTTCTGTTGTAATAACCTTCACCTTCATATACACTCTGCTCTACCCAGGCTGTTTGGAGAATTGACACACTGGATAGATACCAGTCGTGTAGGGTGTGGCAAGCCTACAAGGGAGAGTGGAAGCTGAGAAAATCTAGAGAAGAACAGACAACACAAGGATGATGGAGAACAGTATGACTACTATTGAGTCTTTTTTGTTACCTCCACCAATCAGTAGTGTCGCATTGGCTTTTTTGTGACTGTACTCCATTCTGTACATGAGGGACAGCCACAGAATTGCTCGGGAGCTCTTATGTCAACCAACAACTAACACCTGTGATGGTTTCCTAAAAGCCGGTTAAATTATGAAGGCCTGCTTCCAAATAAGTGAGTCTCTCTGGTTTTCATTTCTGGTGACCTTCAAGGAGTACTGAAAAATGGGAGAGATGCTGAAAAATTAGGACTAGCCAACACTTGATTTCAGATTTTCAAAATATTTGTTTTCCAAAGGTGAGAATGAGAACGGTTCCCGTAGCCCACTTACCAGAGATTTTGCTCCCAGGAATAGTGTCATGTGGGCCCTTCCAGTCCACACGGTACCTTTGTACAGTTAGAAAATTGTACCCCTTTGAGACATTTTAGAATGTCTTTTCTTAGAAAATTGTAGCAATATATTGATTAGATTATCTCAAGACATTTTACCCTTGTCTGACAAAAAATTGTCATTACAAAGATCCAGCCATCATGCGTATGATCTAAACAGAACCCCCTCAGATGTGGCCTCTTGTGCAGCATAAAACCTGGGGAACCATATGCATCAGTCCTGGGGAATCACAAAGGCCTCTATGGTTTAAGAACAAGTCATGACAGACTGATTGCATTTTTGCCTTGAGCACAGAAGAACCTCAGACATAGGACGGAGGATATTTGGACCTGAGCAAGGTATCTGACAAGGCTGCTCCAGGTATCCTAGCAGGTAAGATGAAGACATAGGAATTAAGTACTAACATAATTACAGGCATTAAGAACTGGTAAAATAATCTTCTTCAAAGGATGTTGGTTAAGGAGTGAACTGATATTAATAAGCAAGGAGCTAGTAGTGGTTAAGTCTTTGGTCCCATCCAATTTATTTTTACCGTAGTCCCCCCCTTATCCGGCTTCTCTTTTTGCAGTTTCAGTGACCCACAGTCAAGCACAGTCTGAAAACATTAATTGAAAAATTCCAGAACAATTCCTAAGATTTAAATTGTACATTGTTCTGAGCAACGTGATGAAACCTTGCACTGTCCACCTCTGTCCTGCCCTGGTCACGAACCATCGCTGAGTCCAGCGTATCCACACTGTACATGCTCCCCACCTGTTATTCCAAAAAAAAACAAAAACAAAAAAACAAATCCTTCAATTATCAAGGATCCTCAACCATTGACATCATCTGCTCCTGACATCCAATGGTCAACATGCTCATGGCTCAGTGGTCCCGGATTGGCCAAAGCACATGACCTCCTTCCGATGTGCAGGCAGAAGGTCAGGAGCCTAAGAGTAGCCTGTGTCCCATCGTTCACCTCACCAGGGAGGCGTTTTACCATCTCACATCATCACAAGAAGAAGGGTGAGTACAGCACAGTAAGATATTTTGACAGAGAGAGACCACATTCACATAAGTTGTACAGTATATTGTCATAATCGTTCTATTTTATTATTAGTTATTGTTGTTAATCTCTTGCTGTGCCTCATTTATAAATTAAACTTGATCATAGTATGTACATATGTATAGGAAAAAACAATATGTATACAGGGTAGGGTACTATCCACAGTTTCAGGCATCTACTGGGGGTCTCGGAACATATCCCCCATGGATAGGGAGGATTTTATTTATCTATATTAATGAATATTCATCAATATTTACTATGTATTTCATGTGTGCTGAACCTGTGTCAGGGGCTTACAGCAGGAAAACAGACCAAACAAATCTATCCAACAAGGTATTCTTATTATATTTTATCAGTGTCTTGGATAACAATATGTTTGCTTATCAACTCTACACATGACATGAAGCAGGAAGGAATAGGCAATATGATGTATAAAAAAGAATCAAAATAAAAAAGATTCTGATCATCTGGAATGACAGGCCTATTTTAACAAGCTTAAAATTTTCATAGGTAAAAATAGGGTCATAAATCTCAGTCCAAAAAATAATACAACTGGAAAATAAAGCAGTCTGACACACTGGAGGCAGTACAATAGATAAAGGGTCATAGCTTCATGAGTCAGAGAGACCCAAGTTCAAATCCCACCTCTAGTACTTCTAGCCACACAACCTTGGACAAGTCATTTAACTTCTCTGAGCCTGTTTCCCCACCTGTAAGGTGGGAAACCATGTACCATACAGAATTATTGTGAGAATTCAATTAGAAAATGCATGCATCTGACACATGAGGTACTCAAAAGTAGAACTAGCAACAAAACATGTGCCAAAGACACTGGGGATTCCATTTAGCTATTCCTTCAGTAAATATTCATATTATGTACTAGTCCCCATGCTGTAATTCAGGATTCAATGGCACAAAAGCTTTGGTCCCTGCCAGTTGGGAGGCTGTGCAGGAATATAGACAGGAAGTGAGAAGAGCCTGAACTAAGGCAGTGGGAGAGAAAACGGAGAAGACGTGTCGGGAGACATGAAGGAAGCAGAATCTGTGGAGCTCTGATGACGGCCTGGGCTGGCGTGGGGGAGGCGGGGGGCGGGTATCAGAGGGAAAAGTCCAAGAGGACTCCCAGGGTTCTGTTTTGAAGGACCAAATGGAAGAAAGGGAATGAGTGAGCGTAAAGAATGGAGAAAGAACCAGAGGTTTGGAGGGAAGATGCTGAGCTTAGTTTTGAACTTGCTGAGGTTGAGGGCTGGTACTCAGGAGAAATCCAGGCTCAAGATACAAATCAGCAGTCACTGGCAGGCACATAAATGGGAGTTGAACCTGTGGGTGAGAAGAGCAGAGTAGAAAGCAGAGCATTGGAGAAAACTAGCATTTAAGAGACAAGAGGAGGAAAAGAGCCACAATGGAAACTGAGGGGGAAATGGCCAGAGGGCTAGTACAAAGCAGGAATGGTTTTCATACCTGAAGGAGTATCAGCAATATCAGATATGCGGAGAATTCAAAAGATGAGGACAGAGCTGTGTTCAGGAGTTCTGGCAACATCAAGGTCTGATACCGGGAAGAGTCAAAGGCAAGGTTAGGAAGCTAGGAGAGGCATGAAAATGTGAAAGACAAGAAGATGGGCGAGGGAGCTGCCCACATACACAGGAGAAGCGCTGAGCAGTGCTGAGAGCCCCTAGTGCAACCGTCTCGAAAGCATGTTTGTAACAAGCGAGGTGGGGCCTTAGGTTACCTCAAGAAAAGCACCGTCCTGCTCTGCACGGTCAGACTCCTGGAGGAAAGAGGACTTCTTTCCTACACCGCACACTCAAACAGAGACTGTCAAACAGGAACAAGGTCAAAGAAAGAAGATAAATCACCCAAAGGTGATTATTCTGGGGCTGGACTGACACCGAGTGAATAGGGTGGTACCCAGTCGGCCAAGACCATGGAGATGCGTACATACTGTCTACCTGCTAACAAGGCAGCACCTATTTATTCTCCCTTGAATACACAATCTGGCCTCACTGACAGTGGAGAAAGGTGGGAGGACTGGGAGACAGAGGAAAGAAGGAAGGCATTCATGAACTTCATGTCATGTAAATGAAATAGGAGGACAGAGCCCATTGGACTTCCAAATAAAATCTCAGAGAAGGTCAGGGATAACCAGTCATGGACCACTCATCAAAGACCTTTCTTATTATTTCCACACAGAGGAGTCACTTCCTCACCCCACTCCTCATATGCTGATTCCCGTCTCCCTCCTCTCCCTGTGTAAGGTCATTCAGTTACCAGTCAGCAAATCCCACTTCCTTTATCTCACAAACAAAGCCACCCCGTTCTCTCCCCACAGCCACTGCCTTGGTGCAGGCCTCCTTCCTCTGTCACCTAGACCATGGCCACAGTGCCCTGACCGGTGTCCTGCTGGTCCTGCCCTGGCTAGTACAACCACCACAATGCTACCTCGGTTATTTAAAACAGGCGAGGACATGTCACACCCTGCTTAAAATCCTTCGTTGCCCCACTCTCCGCCACCATATTTTCAAAATAAAGTCCAAACTTCTTAGCACGGCAATATTATCTGCTATAGTTTATTGTTTACCATGTACCAGTGCCAAGTGAGTAACACATATCATCTCTTTCAATTCTCACAGCAACCCTGGGAGGTAGACTTATATCTCCCCTTTTTATAGACAAAGAAACTGAAGCTTGGAAAGAGAGCGACTTACCCAAGGTTACAAAACTACGTCAGCAGCAAGGCCACTATCGGTCCCCAGGTATTTTAGATTCCAAAGCCTGCGTTCGTGACCTGCTATTGCCCACAATTGTGAGCCCTCACGATCGGCTTCCTGCCTACCTTCCCAGTCACCGCTTACCTTCCAGCTCTACACTCTAACTTGGGTGAGGTGCTTGTAGCTCATGCGTGGTTGTCCACAGCCCTTTGCTCATGCCATTCCCAATGTCTGCAACAGCACCCCACCTCCCAGCCCTTCCCCTGGCTAATCCTGCTCATCCTTTAGGACTTGGATAAAGAACACCTCCTCACAACAGCCTTCTCTGATTCCTCAGCCTGACTTATGAGCCCCCTAAGTCCTCCTCTAGCAAACCTCTACAATAGCTTCACACCATAGTATTGTTGTCTAGCTCTGTGACTTAAAAAAGAAAATATTTCCTTGAGGACAGATATGTGTATCTTACTCATTTTGCTATTTCCAGCTTGCAGAGCAGTGCCAGGCACACAGAAGCTCAATAAATATTTATGCTTATTCTCTATTATGAGAGGCTGTCTGGGAACAGAAAAAGGACCCTGTGGTTCAATGAGAGCCCTGTAGTCAACTTCTTAAAGGGTTTAAAAATCATGTCACGAGAGGGGCAGGGAGGAGTTGGCCAAGAAAAATGAAGGGGGTAGAGGAGATGTTCAAGGCAGCAGGAGCAAAGAGCTACAGGTGGGACACAGCCCGTAGCTGTTTAAGAAGACGAGCACAGAGTTGGGGGATGTAGAAACAAGTGCGCAAGATGAGCCTTCACAAATGTGGCTTCTTCTTTAACCAGGTTTCAGGTGTTAGCTAAAATGTCACCTTCTTAGCGGAGTCACCCCTTAGCACCTACCTCTGAAAAGAGCTTCCTCTGCTTCCCCCCATTACTCCCCATCCCATTACTGTTTCTTTTTTTGTAGCATCTGTCAGGATCTGAAACACCTACCACCCATTCAAAGTATTGTATTATTGACAAGCACAATGGTTGTCACCACGATAAAAAAATAGGCTCCATGAAACAAGGGTTCTTTTTTGTTTTATTTTACCACTACATCACCAGTGCTTACTTACAACAATGCCTGGCACATACAATTCCCTATTGTTGTGTTTTCTAAGGATAAATAAATTCAATGTGCTTAGTCTGAAGAAAAGGTGGAAAGTGGAAGACAAAACTTGCAGCTCTCAAAGATGCGTGGGCACTAAAGTAGAAGAGAGATTCTCAAGAGCCTGAAGAACGGAAAATGAGCTGAAACTACTGGGACTGCTTTCAGCTCAACACATGACTTTTTAAGAGTCAGAGCTCGGGGAAGACCAAACGGGAGTAACCAGAAGTAGTGAACATTCTGTCACGTAAGAAACTTAACCAGTGGGCAGGAGTGTCACAGAAGAAACCCAAGCATTCAATGGGAAAGGGAGCCTGAGACCTCGGGGTCCCAAACTTGCGACCACAGATATGCCTGATGTCAGTTGCAGAGAGTTAAAAAAAAATGTTTTTAAATTAGTTGCCAATTAAAAACAGTAGTCGCCAGGGTTTAAAAATCAAGATTGCACGCGCGCACACACGCGCACTGGAATTTTGGCTGCGTTTCTCCTGTATCATGTTAGTATTGTGCTCATAAAAGTCCACTCAGTAAAAATAAAAGTGTGACTCTACTTGGGACATAGAAATTTTCTCACACCTAGTACATTTACCTAACTAACCGAGCATTACCTGACCTAATTAAGCAGTAAAGTTTGTAACCCTTGGACCAAACCGAGGAGTCAAGAACCTTATCTCAGAAACGCCCTCAGAATCGACCTAATTTAACGTTCTCGCTCCACAAATGACCTTAGGATCGCTCCCATTTTACAGATGTGGGAAGGAGCTCAGGAGTGACGTGCCCGAGTCACCTATCACATCCAGGCAAAGCCAGGAGGAGCACCTTGGCGATCTGTCTCCGGTCTTCCAACACCAGAGATCCGAGCACTCCCTGCCCGAGGGCAAGACGGACTGACTGAGGAAACTGGAGGGAGCCTCCAGTCTGAAGACCCCGGGCTGAACCAGTCTGAGGGGACGCGCGGGTGGACGACGACGCGAGCCAGAGTCAGTGACTCCATGGGGAACGGATCCTGAGACCCTCCGTGACCCTTGCCCTCAACGCCGAGCTCGCCCCTTCCGGCCAGATCTCTAAAACCAAACCGGTAGGACCCCACTCCTCCCTCACTCCCTCAGCGCGGCTCACTTACCGCCGCTCAACTTCCGGCAACCACAGCGTCCTCCGCAGAGCGCACCCCGATGACGCAACGTGGCCCCGCCCCCGCCTGCTGGAGGTTTGTGGTGCGCATGCGCACACGGAGCTGCGGGCCAGCCTGGTAAAGGAGCCCCTAGCACCCGGCTGAGTGGGAGGAATTTGAGTCTTGGGGAAGGCGGGGCATCGGGAGGTAGGCGAAGCCCCCTGGTGACAGCTGATCTAGAGAGACTCTCGCGTATCAGATGTGGGAATGCGTATATGCCCGTCAGGCTTTAAAAAAAAGTGCTTCACATTCTCTCTTTTGATTTCAAAGGATGACAGGAATTATCATCATTTCCATTTCCCAAGAGGGGCTGCATCAAATATACCCTCGAGACCATCAGGGAGGCAGGTGTGGAGAGACAGATGAGAGTTTTAATAGATAAAGGTTGATGAAAGTCGACAATGACCAACCTGCTCTTTCTGAACCAGGCTTTATTCTCATAGCTCACCGCTGTCAATGGGATAGTTATTCATCTAAATTATTTATTGAGCAAGCACTGTGTGCCAAGCATTGGACAGGTGTTGACACAACAGTGAGTATAAACTTCATCTGATCTATAAGGCCATTCACAAACTAACTCTGATGTAGCTCTATAGACTCATAATAACAAGAGTAATGACTACTATTTATTATCTACTGTGTTTTCAGGGTTTCACATCTCTAATTGCCACAAAGCTCCTGCAAAGTAGGTGTTATATTGTCCCCACTTTACATATGCAAGAACGGAGGCTAGGAAAAGTTAAGGAGCTTGCTGAAGGATAAAGAACTTTTGGGCCAGAATTCTAATCGAAGACTATTTGACTTAGTAAGAAGCTACTGAATTTGAAAGGGTTCTTAATAAGGGTAGGGGAGAGGAGAGAGACTCTTACAGTCAGGGAGGAGGATATTGCAATAGGGAAACAGACCATTCTGACCAAAAAAATCTGCAAATGTCTCAAGGCTTAGGCGAAAAGTTTCTTCCGCGGGGAATAGTGAAGAAAGCTAGAAGGCAGTAGGTGTGGGAAAGTGGGAAAAAATGGGTAGTTGGATCAGGTAGTAGTAAATCCAAGAACCTTTTACTCTGAGGCCAGCCAGCTCTCAGGAGGGGTTGTATGCTGGCTCAGCCTGAGTGGGGGCCAAAATTAAGGAGCCTGGGGAATGAGAGGAGCTTAGCTAATCATCATTAGTTAACAGCATTTTGTTTGATCAGTGGAGACAAGTAGTTCAGCTAATCATTTAAAAGGCAAAGAATAGGAAGTCAAGACTGTGTCTGGCCTTGCCACGGGTAAACACACGAGTCTTATCTAAGTCCTATGAGGATTAATGGTTCCTTGCAGTAAACCGTTTCTGAAGCACAAGAGTGTGAGTGTTGGGATGGGGATGGATTTCTTAATCATTGCTGTTTTTCAGGAGCACAGGGCTCAAGTGTAATTCAACATTGTCAACTCTTTCCACAATATCAGGCTCTTCCCGTTACTGCCCCCTCAGACTGCATGCTTGGGCCGCACTAAACTAATCCTGGTGTTTTAAGCACACTCTGCTTATTTCTCTCTCCATCTGCAATACTCTCACACTTCTTCTGCTTGTCTAACCCTTTCTCCGTCTTCAAAATCCAGTTGAAATGTGGGTGAATCTTAGACAAAATGTTGATGGAAAAAAATACATATTATATGATTCCACTTATGGAAAGTTCTAGAATCAGCAAACCTAATCTATAGTGATAGAAGTCAGATCAGTGGTTGTCTGGGGCAGAAAGGGAGGGGCAAGAGGAGCTTTCTGAGGTGATAGAAATGTTCTGTTTATCTTGATTGAGATGGGGTCGACATGATTGTACACATTTGTCAAAACTCATTGAATTCTACATTTAAAATGGCTGCATTTTAATGTATATATTTAGTGTAATAAATGTGATTAAAAAAAAAACCAGGATGGGGTGTCACTCCCTATGTGAAGATATACCTGACACCCGCCATCTCTCGGCCTCAGTCTACTTAGCATATATGAGGCTAGGTTGAAGTTAGTTCTTTACAAGCTTGTTTCCCCTGCTGGACTTCAAGACCCTTGTAATTAACACCTTTTAGAGTTTCTGCCCAGCTCACAACATTTGTGTCTTCTCTGGGAACTGCTGGTCCTCTGGCTGTGTTTGTCCCACATGAGCCACCTGGCCCTCCCACCTCCCTTCAGAGTTGATAGCAGATGAGGTGAACATGGAACAATTCTTTACCCTGAGCTTTGGACTTTTGAACTAATGCTCAAAGAGAGTGGGAATGAGTTACATAGGTCAATGGCCCCAGAGGGAACTTCATCACATTCTGACTGTTGAGGTTCCTGTGGCTTACTTGGCTCCAGCCCTTCCAGAGGTGGGGTCATCCAGAATGTTACTGGCTTGAACAAAACACCCCAGTGGCCATTCACAAGTGGCTGGTTTCTGCCACTTGCAACCCTGAAGTAGCTCCACAGAGTTGAGACCATGTCTGCTTTGTTCTCCATTGTCTCCTAATGCTTGGCTCAAGGACTGGCCCAAGAAGTGTTCAAAAAGTTTTAGTTAAATAGACAGATGAGGTCTGGGCATCCAAAATAGATGGTCACTCAGGTTACAAATGTGGCCTCTTTGTTAGCAGGGAATTAGGGTGAGGCTCAGAGAAGAAGACCTGCCCTACAGGCCAGGATGGGGGAGACAGACGTTTGGGGCAACAAGAAGGTGGAACATCAAGGACAATGCAAGACCGGGAGTCGTAAAAAGGCAGAGAATGTTCTCAGACACAGCAGGGCAATAAGACCACGACATTTATTCAAGACACAGTCATTCAGGTCTATTACCTCTGTCACTTGTCTTGCAGCTCAGTTGAGCAGAGCACACAGAGCACACACTCCCCACAATGGGAACCATATGCCACACAACCTAGGCTTTGAAAGTCCAAGAAACTGTGGGATGACATGACGGCATGTTAGAGCTTAACAGCATTGTTTCTTTACAGCGCTTAGAGTGCGTTGCTGCCAGGAGATCTCCAGACTCTTTTTGCCCTGTGTTAAGACTATTAAATCTGTCTTCTGGAAGGCCCATCTTCAAAAGAGAGACCAGCAATTTTCTGCAAACCAAGTAGCCAAATGACCAATATATCAGACAATCTGTAGACTCATGGATTTTCTGAATGAACACGTTGCTAACATTACCAACGTCTAAGGTTTATAGCAATTTCTATGGGATGGAATGGCTTCACCAGCTTTTAAAGATTCATGTGATGTAGTACTTGACTGGTTTTCATGTTGTCTTCAGAGAAGTATGTGAAGGAATTTTCTATTTATCAAAAGCTAAGGATGGTTTATTCTTCATTTGAATAAATTTAACTTATGAATAAATTAATGACGAATATGTTCTTGAATATAGATTTTTCTTGAGTGTATTACTATTATGCCACTCTACTTTTCCTTTTCTGTCTCCCTTCCCATTCTTCAGTTTCTCCCTTTGTCTTTCCCTAAACAATCTCTCTGCCTCTTAATCTCTTCCATCTGCTCCTCAATCTGTCCCCATCTCTGTCCCTCTGCACATGCATCTATCCCTCTTCTCTCCCTTGGTGTCCGCCATCTCTTCCCCATGGTCTGTTCTCTCTGACTCTCTATCTTCCCTGCCTCCCCTAGTTTCCTCTTATTTTTACCCCTTATTTTTCCCTTCTCTTACCGTCAGTCTCCTGCCCTTTATTTCTTCCCTCTCTGCAACTCAGTCTCTCCCTGCAGTAGCAGCAAGCTGGGGACAAAGCATACTGAACCTTCCTCAATATGTGACTATAAAGAAAAATGAGAATCGGTTACTATAACTTCACAACAATTGTAGAAAAGTGTTCTTAAAAGCCTCATGCAATATGCATTGTTGTAAACCTTGTAAATAGTTAAAAAGAAGCCAACATTTTGTAAATGTGGCAAATTGGTTATTCAAGGAATTGGGTTTAAGCTGATCAGCTTTAAGCCCATAAAAAGAAACCCAAAGGAGCTTCCAAGTCTGCAAGTTTTTATCTACAATCAAGGTCTCTATGATGGCCTTCTCCTAAAAGGTATTTATTTTAATATTTAGGGCAGAAAGACTGGTTTCAGCTGGATTTTGTGCAAGCCATCAGCCACTGATTCTTCGCTGAATGGACTGGGGCTGAGTTATCTCTGCACCATATTCCATTGCCTTTCATCAATTCAAAAATTAATGTAGTCATTCAGACAGGAGTAGGAAGAGAAGGTTGATAGTATGGAAAGGAAGTACATTCCAGAATCAGATCTTAGAGCTGGTCCTTAACCTTTCTGTGCGTCAGCTTGCCTAATTGTGAAAACACAGAAATCTCCCTCATGAGATTGCTGCAAAGGTTATATGAGATGATGGCAGTAAAGCACAAAGTCTGGCACATGGTATATGCTCAGTATGTTTGAAAAATGCACCTGAGTCCCACTGTGTACCAGACACGCTGCAAGCACTGTAAACACTGTAATGCAATAATACATGGACTTTGTTCTTTATGCTTTGACAATTTATACTGATCGTTTCTTGTTTTTGTCCGACTCAAATCCAGGTCTCTTTGATCCAAAGTCACAGATCATAACTACTTTCCTTCGCTAGTTGCCTCAATTGTTCATCAACATAAATAATGGGCACTTAGCCGTTTGTGTGTTGGAGTAGTCTTTTTAGGAGTTCTTGATCCTGAGGGATTGCAGGGAGCAAAGCTTTCACAGGCTTTCTGGAAAATGGTTTCTGACCTGGAGACAGATCAGCTGCAGCTTCTCAAACCAGGACAGAAGTCTGCTCAGCTCCCACAGTTTTGAGCAAGAAGAGCTTTGGGGGATGCAAAGCAGAGTGAGAGTGAAGCTAGTTATAAAAAGTAAGTTCTTTTCTAAAGATATTTACAAATGTGACCAGAAACCAAAGAGAGACCCTATATCATATCTTGTAAGATTTGACAGTACATTTCACTATAAAAGACTCAGAACAGAGAATTAAATAAATCAAACTCGTAACAGTATAGTTTCAAATATCATATTTTAGGTGAGTGAAAAAATCTCTCATTTTAACAGGTCATGCAAACGGAACACAAGACACAAAATACCAGCTTGTACAGGCACTCTATTTGCTACATATAGTACAGTTTAGCATCAAGTTTTAAAGTACAAATCACAATCAGATGGCAACATAAACACCACATAACATTGTAGGTTCCCATGCCTTTGCTAGTTTTTACTTAAGACGTATGACTATAAAAGAGTACGACCACTTTTAGATAAACAGCAGAACTCACAGATAAATAGCATACTGTCCTTTCAAAGTGTCACCTTCTGTGGCTGCAGACATAGTCTATGTCAGCTGCTCCTCCTCTCAACATATTCTTTTGAGAATTGCTACCACTCTCAGAAATTCTGTGTGTGTGTGTGAGTGTGTGAGTGTGTGAGTGTGTGTACTTAACAGGACACATTTTTGCCTTTTAGAGAAAATGAGAAAATGAGCTGGAACCCCACAGCGTTTTCGTTCTCGCTCTCTCATATAAATAGCTATGTGATCTTAGCCCCCTTATTTCATCTTGCTGCACCTAATTTGCTTCTCTAGTAACACCCTCCCCCTCTTGTGGGGTGTCGTGGGGCTTAGATGAGATAATCCTGGCACAGCCCTCAAGAAACATGGCTTTCTTCTCCTCATTTCCTTTTTAATGTACAACCATTAAAAAAAAATTCCTTTTCTCTTTCTTTGGAGGGCAGCTTTTCTCATCATTTATTAATAGCTAAAGGGAATTTGGGGTTAAAAACGATGGGTGGGCAAGCTGCATAATTTCCTGTCAACTCCGAGACATGCGTGAGTGGGAAATAATAAAGCAGAATTTCCAGGATGGTTCAGATATTGGTTCTGGAGAAAGCTGTAAAAGAGGCTCAGAAGAGAGGTGTTCTGAGAAGTGGTAGTCAGTGCAATAGCTGTTATGCCTCTCACAGTGACCTCTGGAAGGAGATGGCACCAGTCGGCATGTGTCAGATCTCTGCACAGTCATATAGCTCCATTCCAGGAAGGTTCAAGAGTTCTAATTCTCCAGTGGAACTCTACCCATATGTCCCTTCAACTGCCCATTAATTCAGTCTGGAAGCTCCAATTACAATGAAAGTCTGAGGCTCCCACATTTCCTGAGGAGCAGGAGCGCTCATCCGGATACGATTCTCTTGGAAATAGCCTGCTTTTGACTCAGAGTACAATCTCTGCAGACACCGCCATCTGCTGTTCTTCCAGCAGTGCCTCAGAACTTTCCAAATGACCCCAGCCTCTAAGGCTATTCTTCTGACCCAGAAAGCCCAGGTACCTGGCAACTCACTGGCCTTCACCTTCCATTTCCTTCAGTGACATCCTCAGCGTCCCTTTGTGGCATCCCCTTGTAGCCTCCCTTAGGAGTGAATGTGCAGAATTTTCTTGAATGTCTTCTTGAAGTTCTCATTGCACAAAGGGTAGATGAGGGGGTTCAGTGTGGAGTTGAAGTAGCCCAGCCAGATGGTGAACATGTGCACATGTTCGTTGCAACAGCTCTCGCAGAAAGCAATGACCAGGAAGAAGATGAAGTACGGAATCCAGCACAGGATGAAGGCGGCCATGATAAAACCCAATTGCTTGGCGGCCTTCCGTTCTCGGTTCATGTGCAACCCAGACACACACTGTCTTGAATGTGAGCGGAGCCTCTTCCAAGTGAACTTGATGTAACCCAGGCCTGCGCTAGACCCACTTCTTGGTTTGCCTGTCCCCGATCCCGGCTCCGTGGGGATGTCTGAGTCTGGCGGGGAGAAGGACTGGCTATCCCCTAGGATCTGATCGTCTGACATCTCGCTGGCCCCCTGCGTGTTCAGGTCCTGCTCATCGGTCTCAAGCTGGCTCTGGCTCTGGTTGATGGTGATGTAGCCTCTGCCGCTCCCCTCGGCCTCCGTCTGCGTTTGCACAACGTTCAGTGGGACGCAGTGGAGTTTGTCCACTTCATCCTCCTCTTGGTTGCAGACACTTGGGGGTTTCATCTCCCTTGGGTCTTGGGGTGGTTGTTGCAAGACAGGTCCACCGCCAGCATCTTTCGGCTTCCTTTTGAGAACGTCCCATAGAGACCCCTTCCCTGTTTTCTTGGCCCCCACCTTGGGGTTCTCTGGCTTCAGCTTAATTCTGGAGAAAGCAGGGAGGGACCCGTTGAGGAGCTCCCGGTGCTGACAGTGCTGCTGCACGGCCTTGTAGATCTTGGCGTAGAACCAGAGCATGAGCAAGGTGGGCAGGTAGAAGTTGATGATGGCGGTCATGATCTTGAACCAGGTGACATCGTAGAAGTCTGTCTCACACTTGTCCTCCCGGTGCCCTGAGCTACGAGGCATGAAGTGCTTCCAGCCCAGAATGGGAATAACCCACAGGAATGAGAGAAACCAGGCCCCCAAGATGGTGGCTGACGCTCGGGTCTTGGTGCGATACTTCAAGTATCTGAGGGGCTGCTGGACAGAGCGGTAGCGATCAATGCATAAGATGAAGACACTGAAAATGGATGCTGTGCTGGCCACGTAGTCCATGGAAAGCCAAAAGAGGCAGAGAGGCCAGCCCAGGGACCACTTGGACATGAGGAGGTAGAGGATGTTCATGGGCATGACGACAGCTCCCACAATCAGGTCTGCCACGGAGAGGCTGACGATGTAGAGGTTCCCCACAGTATGCAGCTTCCGCTCACTCCGCACAGCACACAGGACCAGCAGGTTGAGCCCCACGGTCACCAAGGAGATGGTACTCAGGACCAACACCAGGGGCATCAGTTGGGGGCTGGCCATGGTGGTCTTGTTCCCTTCACACATCTTGTCTTCTGAGAAATTGGAGGAATTGGCAAGGGTCATTGGCAAAACAGCAGCCTCCAGCTATGGCTCCCTCCCTAGAAGGAAAGACACAAGGATTAAAGTTAGAGTCTGGGTGATCAATCGTCATTTAGTACCATCACATTGATCAAACTGGGGTTGTATGCTGTCAAGGGCTAACTGAGGGTTAGCCACAGCCTAGGTCCCCTGCTTCCTTAGTCGCTCCTTTCTTCCTTCATTTAATAACTATTTATTGAATTCCTGGCATGATTCCAGGTGTTGGAAATATAGCAGTGAATAAAAGAAAAATTTCTGCCTTCAAGGAGCTCGCATTTTAGTGAGGGAGTTGGGCAAAAACAAGGTGAAGTGTATACAAGCCCCATGTTGCACGTGTTACGTGAACGTAAGCTGCGTCATGGATTGGTCTAAGCTTAGCACAGAGCTCTAGTTCCTCTTTGCCAATGGCTGGTCTAGGAGTGGGCCTGAGATACAACTCTGGCCAAGGAGGTAGATGGGAAAGTCTCACAGCAGAGGTGGGATTCTGGAAAGTGCTTCCTCTCTGACAAATAAGCAAAACAAGGAAAAGCGTTGTTCCCACTTGCCGCTTTCTCCCTAACAGGAAGTGATGCTTGAGTTTTGGAGGTCATTTGGGGGCCATCGGGGAAATGCCAAGAAAACCATGGAGACACCAACCCAGAGTCCTGTTATCACTGAGTTGCTGAACAGAACTTGGAAACTTCTTCTTCTAGACTAGTTATTATGGGAAATAATTAAATTATATTAATTGCTTAAGCCACATTGTGGGAGTTTTTACTTGGAGCTAAAAGTACCCCTAACTGATATGGGAGGGACTACAAGGGTACAAAAAGCCTGAAGTAAATGGAGCCCATCTCCTCAGACAAATGGTTCCCAAGTGAGTTATGTTATTAGAGAAAGCATATTTATTATTTTACCTCTATATTTGAAATTTTTTTTCATTACATAAACTATGCAGTCATATGTAACAAAACCTTCTTTGCTGGTGAGGCTACAACGAAAACAGGTTCTACCCTGTTAATGATGATCCCCCACTCAGTTGGGGTGAGAAGTAGAAGCAGGCATTAAAATTTCCAGAAGGGGTTGTTAGATTTTTATATTCATCAAAAACTGGTATGAGGCAAAGAAAACTGAGAAACACTAACAGAGAGTATAAATCTCTCTCAATAACTTAGCAGAAGGCAAAGCCAGGTAACTTCCTGAGTATTCCTAAGGCCAAATTCATATGCTCTTTTTTTTTCCCCCCAAAGATAAAAATCAAGACCCCAAGGCATTTGGTCCTGGTGGAAGGAACCTGTTGAGTTACTTTGTTGGGAAAGCACCACTTGGGTAACAGTGACTTTGCTCTAGCTCTGCCACTAATCTTCAGAGTGGTCTCTCCGCCCGTGTTTGCTCATGGGTCAAATGTGAAAGGTGGGGTAGGTGATCTCTAAAAGCATCTCTTTTTCAGGTCTCACTTTAGATAGTTTTCCGTGTTCTCCTCCAGCTCTGAAAGACCAGTCAGAACAACCCTCCGACCTCTGAGTGTGCTTCCTCTGACTTCTCAAGCAGCATCACCTTCTCCTCCTGTGACCCAGTCTTGCCCTCTAGAGGCTCCTGTCACTCTATGCTGTCAGTCTCCGAGGACTTATCCACTCACCTCTGTTCACCCAGCCGTCATCACCTCTGTGAGGACCACCCCCATGCTACAGCTTCAGCCTGTATCTTTCTCCACTCCTACATGCAATACCCACTCAATACCTTACAGCTTCACCTTCAGCCCTGACCAAGCCAGAACTCCTTGGAATGGTCCACAGCCACCTCAGGAAGGAGGAAACAGGCAGTATCATCCCAGGGATTTTATTTTTTATTGTTTTGATTGGAACAAAGTAGGAAGCAGTTCCCCCAAACACTGCCATTTCTCTCTTATTTTTTCTTTGGTTCATTGCACACACAAGGGAACTCAGTAATTTTTTGCCACTGTGCCTATGCTAGTTATCATTCCACAATTATATTTGACAGAAAAGGATTTGTTTTTATATAAAAATCTATGTATTTTTCCTTTTTGATTAAAAAAAAAGGTGTTATGATTGAATTGAGATCACTGAACTAAAAATTAGTGGCACATATTAAGTGTTTGGTTTGGGGTGAAATCTGATGTCTGCAACTTACTTTGAAATGAATCAGAAAATAAGCCGGATGGATGACAGAGTAGAAGAATGGATAAATGAACAGATATATGTTAAGAAAAAAAGAGCAAAATGTTAATTTATAACCTGGGCAGTGGGTATATGGGTGTTCACTGCATAATGCTTCCAACTTGTCCATTTCATTAATAATTTTCATAATAAAATGTTGAAGAAAATTAATACAGCATAAGTTTTTCTTTCTCACCTATCACCGTAAGCTTGACTCTTTATCACAATTTTTCCTTCATAGTTTGGACATGTTATTCTACATAAAGATAAAAGCAAAAGATCAATAAATACATATTTGTTAAGTGAATGAATAACTGAGTGAGAGGCAGGATGGTCTGAATTATCTCAGCTCAGAACTTATTTGTTCAAAACCTGAGGGCACATGTGACCCAGCAGCTAAGAGGACAGCAGGAGTGGCCCCATCAGCATCTTCATGTCTCAGAACGGGCTGAATAATTTATGGGGCCCAGTGCAAAATGAAAAATTAAAATATTATTGAGAATTTCAAGACAGCGATAGTAGAACATTAAACCAAGATCCCCTTCAGCTTAGGGCCTGTAAGGCTGCCCAGGTCACAGGTCTGTTATGCCATCCTTTGTCTCTTCCTCTCACCCAATCTCTGCACAGGCCCTATTCAGTGAGTCAACTAACATCAGGCACTTTCCCCTCCTCCAGGGATCTGAAGTTTGAAAAACAGATGCCTGAATGGTTTTCCCTCTATAAATGCCAAAGGGACATCTGGCACCTGTCAGAGTGTGGGAGGTCTGTGGGGACACAGATCCTCATTTCACCTCATGCCACACAGGAGGCCACGCTCCCTCAGGCTGTCCTGACCCCATCAGGTTCTGAGGTGCATTTCATTGGGGTCAAGGCCAAGCCTCCAGAGATGATGCTGGCGAGACGGTGTGCTCTGGGGAAAGAGAACGGAAACTAGAGGAGGCACTCCAGACAGGGCATTTCAAGAAGAAAGGCGAAAACCTGTAGGCTTTTTACAGCACTGCGTTCCTAGAGAAGCAGGTAATGGAAGGGGAGAGCTCTCACCCGCTCACCTGGGCTGTGCCATTTGATGGGCTGTGTGGGCCTGAGTAAACAGGCAGTTCTCCAATTTCCTCACCAGTAACGTAGGGAAAATATGAAGACCTTCTTCCCTGGACTGTTGGGAGGATCAGTGGAGACGGTGGGTTGGTAAAGCTCTGCTAACCCCCAGGTGACCTCAACTTGGCGACAAGCAGAAACGGCAGCCTTTTTCTCTCTGAGGCTCCTGTGTACAAGCAAGGCAGTGGCGCCATTCCAAAACCATAGGCTGCAGTGGGACTTTTACTGCAGTCACATCCAGTCAGTCCATGTGCGAGCTGATCAACAAAGGTAGTCAGCGTTCCTTCCACAGCCTGGGTAGCTTTCACAGTAAGGAGCCTAGCCCTGGGCTTTTCATATATTGGTTATTCAATGCCCACCACAAGCCCATAGGGAGGTCTTCTGATGAACCCCAAGGGAGAGGAGGAAATGGTCAGCTCAGGCTCAGAGAGGGGAAGCAATTTATTCAAGGTCACACATCTAGGAAGCAGTTGGTGAAGCCAAGATTTGAAACCTAGTTCTAACTCAGAGTTTCTCAACCTTCGTGCTACTCACATTTTGAGCTGGATGATTCTTTGTTGAGAAGGGCTGTCGCATGCATTGGTTGGCTGTTTAGCAGTATCCCTGACCTTTACTCACTAGATGACAGTAGCACCTCTCCCCCATTTCCAATCAGGACAACCAAAAATATCTCTAGACGTTGCCAGATAGCCACTGCGGGGCAAAATGACCCGTCGTTGAGGACCACTGATCTGCCCGAAGAATGTGCAACCTGAACTGCCAAAGAACATAGCTTTCAGCTCCAGGTAAGGAAGGACTTTCTAAAAACAGATGTTTGCCAACAATGCAATGAATTGCCTTGAGAGAGAGTAAGCTCCCCATCATGGGAGGTATGCAAGAAGAGGTAGCCTGGATCTGATTACAAATTAAAAATACTCCTGCTTTCCCAGTGGTAATTATTTGCCTAAGTAAAACTTGCAGACGTTGGTTTTAGATCAAAGAGACAGATAGGCAGGGATCTCTGCTGACAGCCAGGAAGGGGAGGCAAGAGGAATTGGAAGGTTTGGAGAGATGCTTCCAGAGGCTTCACCCCCTCCACTTTCCCTCCCATTTCAGCAGTGCTGGTCCTCAGAAGGCTTGAAGCTCATTTGGGTGGTAGAATAGGGCAGCATTTAAGAAACCAGATGCTTTGTGAACCAGTAATCCTTTGCTCTAATCCACTTTCTGCCCTAATTAGCTGGGCAAGGTATTTCACTTCACCAAGACTCAGTTTTCCTCACCTCTAAAATGGGTATAAAGCACATGATACCATGCCTGAAATACAGGAAGTGCTCAATTAATAACAGCTGTTGTGCTTTCTCCCCTTTCTCGGTGACACAAGGATCCCACAAGCAGCTCATCTGACTCAGCGAGATCATCCTTGCTCTCTCCATTTCTCACTGTGGCAGAAACTACTAGTAATCTTCCAATATCAGTTCTCCTCTATTTAGGAACAGACTTCTGCTTTTAGCTGAGTACATGGCTGCCTGGATGAGAGACCGCATTTCCCAGCCTCCTTTGGAGCTGGGTCTGACCATGTGACTAAGTTCCAAAGAAATGGAAATGAAAATGTGGTTTGCAACTTTCTGAAAGCAGCCCTAAAGGGAGGATGTGTTCTTTTCTTTGGCCCTTCATTCCTCCTGCTGGGTGGAACATTGACAGGATGAATGGAGCTTAAGCAGTCATCTTGGGACCATGAGAAAGAGCCACAAAATGAGGAATGTCAAGTTGCAATTTGGAAAAAAGTTGAGGTCTCTGATGGTCATGGAGCTGCCCGATCAGCCAGGACGCTCCTCTTCTGGGGTAGCCAGCGATTTCTATCACACGCAGCCAAGCAGAGTCCTAACTGATACACTGCCCCTGACTTCAAGGAGTTTGTCAACGAGCATGAGAAGAAAGACAAAATATAAAAATTAAATTAAAAATTCTAAATTTCAACTGGGGAAGTGTGATGACCGAGGTAAGATCAAAGCAGGTAGCAGTTAGAGGAGGAACAGCCAAAGTAGCGCGTGGATGGCAAGCAGGATGGCAGAGAAGGGGTGATGAGTGAGCTGGGCTTTAAAGGAGGAGTAGACGTTTACTGGGAGGAAGGAAGAGGCATTTAAGGAGGAGAGAATAAACAAACAAGGAATAAAAGGACAGAGCTAAGTTCGAGGAACTGGGAGGGAATCGTAAGTGACTGGAGGGCAGACTGATGAGTCTGGAAAGACATGTTGGGGCCAAGGTGTAAGGACGCCTGTGCTGTCTCCCCAGCCTGCAGCACCCTTCCGCCTTGAGCCCTTAGTCCCTCCACTTTCTGTGTGCCCACTCTTAACACTCCCCCTTCGATCACCTATCTTATCATCCTTTCTTTAGCTAATTCTCCCCCAACTCAATAGGGAGCACCTCTAGGGCAGGGAGTGTGCCCACTATTCCTGTTTCTGAAGTGCGATCCTCATGACCATCAAGGGGACACTCGCTCCTTGGTGGCAGGGATGATACTGTTTCACTCACTGCCATTCTTCTGGGCTGGCACCAGGCTGGCACATGATAGATACTCAAGAGAGGTTTCCTGGATGAGTTCTGAAGAACTGAGACACAAACGGCTAAAGAGCAGCAGACACAGGGAGAAGGACCTGAGTGCAGACGATATGGGCATATTGTTCATAAGCATATTTAAATCCACAAAAATTTGAGACAAGATTTATCCTATTGATGAATATTGATACCTTTCAGCTAAGTTTCCTACTTTTTCCTGGAAACTTTATTATTAGGAATTTCTTTCATGAGAATCCAAAACATGGATAGAAATGTATGCACACAAATGCTCACTGCAACAGTACAAATGATAGGAAATAATCTAACATTTGGGAACTAAACATATTACGGGATAGTTACAGAATAGAATGTCATGCAGTCATTGATAATGACATTCATGGAGCACCAGTAATGATATGGGAAAACGCTTATGATAAAATTAAATTCACAACAGACATTGTTTATACAGGATGATGTCAACTCTATTAACTAACAGGCTTGGAGCGAGGGTGAATCCCTGTTATGTTACGTTATGCTGACACTGGTTTCCCTGGGTAGTGGATGATGTTTATTATCTTTGGTATTTCCCAAGATTTCAACAGTGACAATGTCTTCGTTTTATAACAGGGAAAATGAGAACTAACTGCACTCATTTTAAAAATCAAAATAAAACAGATTTATTCCACTGGAAAAAAATACTGTAAAAAAGAAATGTCTTGCACATTCTTAGCACATCTTTTATTTTCTTTAGTAAAAAGTGAGAGTTTGGGATTCCTTTCTTGAAACATTCCAAACTCATCCACCCATCCCCATTCCAAACTGCTGCCCTCTGCCAGATTTGCATTGTTTGGTTATTCTGGTCAAGTTAGTCAGAACATTAATTTCTTTGCTCTAATTCTGAGAAAAAGGCATCATGCAAGAGCGTGCCTCAATTACTGCATATTCTCAGTGAGTCAGAACATATTCTCAGTCAGAGCATAATTTCCATAAAACACCCAGCCTTATTAATGTTACTGCTGTGCTGCAGAGAGCAGACTGCAAATGGCAAATCCCATTATGAGCCCATGTCTGCAGGAACTGTACTTAGAATCTAGGGCAGTGCTGGGGCAAGAGTTAGCCTCTGGGTAAGACACAGAGGTATATGACCTTGTGGGCAGGCAGTGGCCCCAGTGGGCTTTCTGGGGGGTGGAGGTACACATTCAAGTGTCCACCGTGACAGGAAGGAAAAGTTAATACAGGGGATTGTGTGTAGAACAAGAGGGAGTGGTGGGGACTGGGGCAAGCTGGAGAGTATAGTCTCTGTTGGAAGAGCACAGCTGCCATTCAGATTTCACCAACTGTTGCAGGCCCACATCTGCCTATTTTTAAAATGAAGCACAAAAGCTGGAGTTTTACATGAAATCGTTTAGTTTTAAATGTTGTCGATCATTCAATTGTTTTATTTGTTTCCATAAACACTTGCACACAGGTCAACAAAGAACAAATTTTGGGGACATGACCTGTGAGCCCCAAGCTGGAAATGTCAAGCTAGTTTATAGGGGATCCAGAATGCTGAATGCGATATAATGACTTTAGAGTATATACCTTTTGGAGTATCTGCTCAGCTCACAACAAGGTTCCTTCTCTGAGAACCATCATCCTACCCAGGGGTAGGCTCTGGCAGCCATAGTTATACCATACAACCCTGACCCTGGGAATGTGTGATTGGACCAGAGGTTGTCATCCGACTCCAAATGGGCCAATCAGTCCAATTCTCTCTTCTGGAAAACTGGAATTGGGGTGGTCTAGTGAACTGAAGTGATGGGAAAGTGGTGGGGGCTTCCACCAAGGGAAGGCGTTGCCCATCTCTAGGCATACTGAAATGGAGGAGAGATGGAAGAAGGCCACAGACAAAGGCAATGATCCACATGATGGGATAACGGATATCTATGTGCACAGAGATGAATTTAGACCTTTACTTCACCACATACACAAAAATTAACTCAAAAATGATGACAGTCATAAATGGAAGAGCTAAACCTCTTAAATCTCTTAGGAGAAATCCTTCAGGTTGGCAAAGATTTCTTAGCTATGACACCAAAGGCACAACCAATAAAGAAAAAAATTGCTAAATTTTACTTTATCAAAATTAAAAACTTTTGTGCTTCAAAAAGCACCATTAAGAAAGGGAAAAGTTATAGAATGGGAGAAAATATTTGTTTATCATATACCTGACATATATCTGATATATCCAGAGCATATAAAGAACTCTTCCAATTCAATAATAAGAAGAAAATAACCCAATTAAAAAATGTACAAAGGATTTGAATACACATTTCACCAAAGAAGATACAGGAATGGCTCATAAGCTCATGAAAAGATGCTCAACATCATTACTCATCAGTGAAATGCAAATCAAAACCACAATGAGACCACTTCATACCCACTAGGATGGCTATAATTAAAAAGACAAACAATAGGTGTTGAAGAGGATGTGGAGAATTTAGAGCCTTCGTATACTGCTGGTGGGAGTGTAAAATGGTGCAGCCACTGTGGAAAAGTCTGGTGTTTCCTTAAACAGTGAAACATAGTTGCCATATGACCCAGAGATTCCGTTCCTACATATATACCCAAGAGGGCTGAAAACATGTTTACACTAAAGTTTGTGTGTAAATGTTCATAGCATTACTCATCCTATTAAGCCCAAAAGTGGAAACAACCCAACTGTTCATCAGTTGGTGAGTGGATAATCAAAATATGGTACATCCATGCAATGAAAGAGTATTTGTCAATAAAAAGGAACAAAAGACTGATACATGCTATAATGTGGGTGAACTACAAAACCATCATGCTAAGTGAAAGAAGCCAGACACAAAAGGCAGCACATTGTCTGATTCCATTCGTAAGAAATGTCCGGCACAGGCAAATCCATACAGACAGAAAGTAGATTAGTGGTTGTCTGGGATTGGGGGTGGGAATGGGAAAGGAATTCCTGGGAGTGATGGCAATGTTCTAACACTGGATGCTGATAATCATTGCCCAACTCTGTAAATTTACTAACAATCATTGAATTGTATGATTCACTTAAAATGGGTGAATTTCCTGGTATGTAAATTATACCTTAATAAAGTTGCCTTGAAAAAAAATTCAGTGGCCTACGAAAGAGGCTGCTGGCATTTCCATATCTCTGTTTTGTTTTTTTTAAAAAAAATCTATGTAGGTATACCAGTTGCTTACCAACATGCCTACTAGGCACTAGTTGCTTTTTTGTTTTTGTTTTTTAAATAGTGCTAGGCAAATAAGAATGAAATTAAGGATGGGTCCTAAAGAACCACTAGAGTTGGGCCACAAATTTGACTCTGAGTTTCCCAAAAGGCACAGCAAAGAGGGAAAAAGGATTCATTACTAGATTCGAGTGTCATTTAAATGAAAGCAAACTAGTGGCTTAGTAGAAGGACACCTTGAGCTGGTACTAAGTTTTCGAGTATATGTATTTCGTGGTTTCTTTTGAAGGGGGCACAGTGAGAGGTTATATGTCACTTCTGGCTCCATCCTCAGAAGTGGAAATATGGAAATGGCGTAGCTACGTCAACCTTTTTCTCCTGTACCTCTATGATCTTCTCTCATTTTATAATTTGCCTTAAGCGTTTGGGAGGTTAGACTTGTTTGACTGTTTGTTTGCTCTTCCCATTCCCAGCGCTGGTGTGACAAGCTGGGATTTTTAAAATTAGGCACAGGAAACAGAAGCTGAAGGATAATTATCACTATATGGCAAACAAAACAAGCACAGAAAGCTCAGCGCTGTTAACTGTTACCCTGTGTCCTTAAAAAGCATGAAGAAAAAGAAAAGTAACATCGCAAAGCCTTTCTATATCCCAGCATTGGGCTGGGAGGTTTTCCGTGTTGACTCATGTAATTCCCACAGTGCCGGTGACCTCACAGTAAAGCCATCATTTTTGCCCCCATTTTCAAGATGTGGAAACAGGAGTTTACAGGCCTTGGTGCCCTGCACTAAGGTCCAAGAGTGACTGAAGAGCAAGTTTCATTTAAAGGCCCAAGGGATACCCACCTTCTAAGATACATGAAGGAGCTTCAGACCCTCACCCCCTGCCCTCACTCACCCTCCTTTTCACTATGTTAAGAAAGAGAGGGAAGCAACGAACACTTTAAATGAAGATTTCGTGGAACTGGAACTAGGAATATCCGTGCTAACATTACACAAGGACACAGTGAACACAACACCAGGCCCAGCTCACACACATATCATTTCAGGACACGATGAATAAGGTTTTCTTTTTGTTCCAAATCTCTGGAGATGAAGCCTTGAGGAAGGCACTTTCAAAGACCAAAGTTATCCAGGCTGTTTTCTTCTGGAGAAAGAAAAAATTATGTATGATATTAAAGTAAATAAAAGAGCTGGCAGAAGAGAAAGGAGAGGCAGATGTGATGTTTACAAGAGAGAGCTCCTAGGTAATTCGGAGTTTCTCTAATGGCTTTGTCTCCTTCACTAAAGTGACCCGTTGCCTTACAGCAGTGGCCACCCAAGCTGCACACCTGGGGCTCCTGAGCACCACCTGCTGGTCAAGCCCTCTCGCTGGTGCTGGGGCCAGACTTTTATCTAGACAGGGGTTTAAGTATGTACAAGGACAGAGATGAGTGTGAATCAGTCTGGTTGCCAGTTCCATTCTGATATTCATCCATCCATCCATCCATCCATCCATCCATCCATCCATCCATTTTCCCTTCCTTCTGTCAACCATACATTGATTCAAAAGATCTTTATTCAGGGATCAAGTACAGATGTTGTGATAATAAAGAATAGACACAATCCTGCCCTCGTGGCTCTTACAACCTATACTGGTGGTTACCAATCTTGGCTGCCTGGAGAGCTTTTAAAACATACTGAGAAATCTGCTTCGCAGAAGATGGAGTAAAGATGCTTTCCCCTATCACTCTGCTCAGTACAAATAAGAACCCTGAATATTATGTTTAAAACAAACGTAAGACGACTCTGAAAGGTGGAGAGGCAAAGGCAGCCCTGCTATGAACTCTGGGATCCAAAGAATGACATAGCGATGAGTTCCCTGGGTTTTTGTGTGGCCACATGTATCTGAGACCCTGAGCTGGAGAAGCTGGGTGCTTAGAAACTCTGTACTCATGGGCACAGGAAAAAAAAAGTGCCACCCCTTCCAAAAGCCTGCTGTGTCTAGCCAAAGGACCAGGAAAGGGGCAGTCTAGCAAAATAGAACACTTCTAGGCAATAAGTGCTCGATGGCAGTCAAACACCACAGGAAACACTGGAGCCCCATTCCCGACCTAGCCAGCAAAGGCAAGTAGGGAGCCGAAATCTACCCTTGTCAGGCTGTAAAAAGGCAACCCAACCCCCCTGCTGGGATGGTGTCCCTACTGTCCCTATGAGGGAGCCGGGACTTTCATCCACATCAGGTGGAGACAAGACCTGCGTCCCACCCCACAGTGTCAGTGGAGGCCACCTGGGAGCAGTAAGGAGGCACAGGTGCCCCTCCCAGCCAGGGAGCTATCTCTGGGCGTCTAGTGGGGAGCAAGAACAGCCCCTGCCCCCACACATCAGTAATGAAGATCCCTTCAGTTTCAGGTGTCACAGAAGCGGAGTGGGGAGCCTGGACTTCTCCTCTCAACTTGAAGTAATGAGGCAGTACCCCCCTCCCCACTGTCTTCTGCTTCCTCTGCCATAGCCGTGTCACATAAAGCCAGATAAAACAGAAGACTTAAATATGATCCTGAGTCTTATAACGTAATACCTAAAATGTCTATATTTCAATTGAAAGTTAGTTGTGATATCAAAAAATGGGAAGATTTCATATGTAAATTTTTAAAAAGCAATCAATAGATACCAACACGAAGATGACAGAGATTTAAGGATTATCTGACAAATACCTTAAAGTAATCATCATAAAAATACTTCAATGTGCAAATGTGCACCCACTTGAAACAAATGATAAAATAGAAAGTCTCAGCAGGGAAAAAGGAGATGAAAGGAAGCACCAAATGAAAATTTTAGAATTGAACAATTTAATAGCTGAAATAAAAACTCAATGGATGGGCATGACAGCAAGATGGAGGGAACAGAGGAAAGAATCAGTGAACTGGAAGACAGAAAAATAGAAATTACCCAATCTGAGCATCAGAGGGAAAATAGACTGGGGAAAAAAAAAGTGAACAGAGCCCCAGGGACTGTGGGATTATAACAAAAGATCTAACATTCGTGTAATTATAGTCCTGGAAGGAGATTAGAAAGTGTGGAGATGAAAAGGTACGTGAAGAAACAAGGGCTGGAAACTTCCTAAATTTGGAAGAGATATAAACCTATAGAATCAAGAAGCTGAGTGAACCTCAAACAGCCCCCCAAATCCACACCATAATAAAGTCAAAAAATCTTGACAGCAGCCAGAGAAAAACAGTATCCTCCCATAACGAGAACGACAGTATATTTCTCATCAGAAAACATAGAGACAAGAAGGGAGTGACACAATATTTTTCAGATACTGAAAGAAAAGAACTGTCAACCCAGAATCTTACACTCACGGAAAATCCCTTAAGGAATGAAAGGAAATCAGTACATTCTCAGATGAATAACTTGCACAAGCCCGGCACGCTGAAAACCAGAAAACACTGATGAAAGAAATAAAAGAGCTAAATAAATGGGATACATAGTGTTCACGGATTGGGAGACTCAGCATAGAAAATATGTAAATTCTCCCCCCATAAATGTACAGATTTAATGCAATTCCTATCCAAATCTCAGCAACATGTCTTATAGATATGGACAAGATTATTCTAAAATGTATATGAAAAGGCCAAGGAACTAAACTAGCTAAAATCATTTTGAAAAAATAAGAACAAAATGGGAGAAATAAGTCTACCCAATTTCAAGACATAAATAGTTACAGGAATCAAGACTGTGGTATTGATGGAGATGGACACAGCCCAATGGAACAGAATAGAGAACCAAGAAATAAACCCACGTAAATATGCCCAAGAGATTTTTGACAAAGGTACAAAATAAATTTAATTGAGGGAAGGGCCTTTGCAACAAATGGCACTGGAGCAATTAGACATCTATAGGCAAAAAACTGAACTTTGACCGACACCTCATGCCTCATATAAAATAAAATAAAATTAACACAAAATGGCTCATAGACTTAAATAAAACTTTCAGAAAAATATGTTTAAGACAATCTTCGGGGTTCAGGGCTAGGCAAAGAGTTCTTAGACTTGACACCAAAAGCATGACCTACGAAAAGAAATATCGATGAACTGGATCTCGCCTTCAGTTATTTACCTATCCCCATTATAAGCTTTGCTAGATTTATGTGTCTCTTATACCATCATATACTTTACCTATTTTTAATGGAGCTGCTTTTTAAGCTTACATTTATTTCACCATGACATATAAAAAAGCCAGTCATCTATTTTTTGTCACATATAGAAGCTTTCCATGAAAATAAATAGGGTGGCACAAAACAAGGTGATTAAATTCTAGTCGGACATTTTGAGGGAGGCTCTGCTTTGTTAAAAAGAAAGATGGGCAAGTGAAAGATAGGTGTTGAAGACCTACCTGCACCCAACTGAGCCTCTCCTGGAGGTAATCAGAAGGACTGAAAACCCGTGTGAGTCAGTATTAATTAATGCTATGTCTGTGTCCCATTTAGAGCTACTTCAGGTACCACCCAGAATGTGGTAAACACTTTTAAATCACAGCATACAATTATTTTGCTCCTAAAAGCCTTTAAGGAAAATTTCACACTCCTTAGGCTGCTGGCATGACATTTCCTTCATGTTTATTCTAGTAAAAATGAAGCAACTATCCCCAAACACCCCAGGTTCTTTCAGTGTTTGTAGCTCTGCACATGCTAATCCCTCCTTCTGGAAAAGGAGGGGCCTTGAGGGCTTCGTCCTCATTTTGGTTTACTATTGTCTGTTCCTGGGGCCTAGTTCAGAGCCTGCCTGGAACAGAGTAGGCGAGAAGGATGAAAAGAGAAAGGGGGTATGGAAAGGTTGATAAGGAAGAGAGGAATAAAAGAGAGAGGAAGACAGAAAGGAAGGGAAAGATGGAGGAAGAAAAGATAGAAGGAAGAAAGAAAAGAAGGAAGGGAGATATTGATAAACTTCTAGTCATCCTGTAAAACCCATCTGAAAAGTTCCTTCCTCTTTGAAGCTTTCCTATATCCTTTAGCCACACCTAAGCATTCCTTCCTCTGGGTTACCAAAGGATTGTTTCTATGAAGGCATTTCATGCTTTGTATTCTACTGAATGAATGAATGAATTCAGGTATCCTTCGCGTAGACTTTGATCTTTACAAACACAGGGGCAATATTCACCTATAATTCACCTATAATTGTAACAGATACCCCAGTGGTTCTCAACCTTGTCTGTCCACTGGAATCACATGGGGAGTTTTAGAAAAACATACTAATTCCTGGGTCCTACCCTCAGACACGATTCTGATTCAATTGATCTGGACTGTGGTTAGGGTCTCAAGATTTTGAAAAACTCTCCAGATGCAGCCGAGACTGTGAACCACTGTCCTCACCCAAAGCTCAGTGGTAGGAGGAGCTCAAGAAACGATGAATGAGTGAACGGATAAATCCTGCCTTTAGCACTTCGTACTCCTGCCCCAACAAGACCATTTTCCGGGTTTCATGTTGTGCTAATTCATCAATATATTCAGGAAGTATTCATTAAACAATAACGCGGTGCCAGATGTTATGTTAGGCCAAGCTGCTGGAGATGAAAACATGAGTTAAGAGCTCCCACTTCTCTTCCTTGTTCCATGTGCATTAGGGAGAGCTGTGGCTCTGTCCTAGTTCATCCAAGAACTTTCTGTCCTGCGGGTTGATTGGCCAGTCCCAACAGCAATCATCTCCCTAGTGGACTGACAGCAAAGCTGACTGGGAGCTGCTTCCTCTGGCAAATGTAAGGACAGACTCTACTCCCAGAGAAGGAATGTTCCTGGAGCGTATGTGTGAGTCTAAGAGACCACAATGAAAGTGTTTCTGTCTCTGTCTCTTCCAGCACAGAAAGTGAAAGGCGAGTCTCTCAGGCGGCAGACGAAAGTTCTGGGCTGCTCCCATGGTGTGACATACACAAAGAAAACCGAAGGCCTTGGATATTATTATGATCTGAATCACCCCACAGGTAAACAGTTTCCTTCCTGGCTGCTGTCACCTCGTACTTACACCTGTGTTAAGATTTGGCACTACAGAGTACTGAAAAGCACAGATAATAATCATCATTTGTGCTACTGCTGCTCTGGTTCAGACTTCGGTACCACCTTCTCTGAACTGTCCTAACAGCTTCCCGATTGGTCATCCTGATCCTGATCTTGGTCCCTTCAGCCCATCCTACACACCGAAGCCACACATCCAGTCACCTCTTTCCCCTATTCAGGACTCGTCAATGTTCTTGCCACTGATGTCGCGATAATAGGACACACAGGATAAGCCCCCAACGTATATAATACAAATGCAGCCCAAATACAACTGGGTGGGTCTCGTGGAGTCTACCCATGGAATTACAGTCACAAGAAATTCAAGTCCAACACCCAGGAATAAAAAAGACGGAAAACAAACATTTGCTAAAGACTCATAAAGAGGCAAAAAAATAGCCTAAAGAACCTCTCTCCCCCATCTTTCACCCCATAGCGCGACTTCCTGCGTCAGCTGCTCCCTGCCCCCTTTCAAAAACTTTAGCTTGCAACAGTTCCTGCTTTATTCCCTCTTTCTTTCACTCCTCCACTTTCCAATCTTCCAGAGCTATTGGAGGGTGTCATGCATTTCTAATCTAAATCCACTTAGCTTTCCCAGTGCCTTCTCTTTATTCATTACTCCAATCAGCACAACAAAAGCCCAAGAGACAGCATTCAAAAACAGATTCTGCTCTGCCAACTGAGGGGGAAGGCCTGGCACTGACTAGTAAAATGTTGTTACCTTTGACCCTACAGCACAAGAGGCTTTTCCATCCCGTCCCAGGTTATCCTGTAACCCCCCCTTCTGCTAAATCACTTTCCCTCAACAGACCTGCTCTTTTGGACCCCGTACCTTTCTTTGCAAATGCTCTTCTCTGTGCCAGGATGCCTGTTCCCTTCCTCTCAGCCTGACACACATTCAATCAGTCCTTTACAATCTAGCTCTGATGTCATTTCCTTTAAGGCTTTTCTCAATTCCACCAGACAGGAATTTGCTTCCTTCTCCAGGGTTTTTCTGAAGTTTGTACAGACCTCTGTTGTAACCCTGGTCGGGCTGGTTTGTAATTCCTTAACTGACCAGACTATTTCATTAGACTGCGGTACCAAATTTACATCTGAATCACCTCTATGTTCTCAGCCCCAAGAGCCAAGGAGGGGGCTCAGTAAACAGGTACTGAATGCTCCAGAAACGAGCTTCAGCTATGAGTGCTGCAGAAAAGCACTTACTTGTGCTTCCCTCTCTGCTCACCAGGTGGGGATGCCTGGGAGTGTGTGTCACATTGGAGCTCAGGAGATCTGCCCTGGTCCTCACCTGGCTATACCTGCATACCCTCCCTTATTTGGCCAGGGCTGGCTCTCACCCAGCCAAAATGAAAAGGAGATAAAAGCAGCCGAGCAATTAGGCACGGAAACGAAATAAAGACATCTAGACTTGAAAGCAAAACTATCTCTATTTGCAGATGACATGTCTTGTATATAGAAAATCCTAAGGGACCTACAAGAAAAAAAGAAAAGAGCTAACAAATGAGTTCAGCAGGCTCAGGTCTTCAGCTTGGCATTGGAGTGGGCCCTTTGTCACCTGGACCCACTTTTCCCATGGCATTTCCCAGCATGCCTTCCTTTCCTCTGCTCTAAGCACCAGCAGATTAAACATCCTGTCCAACCCTGCCTGCTCTCCCTTTCTGCACTGTGCTGGGCAGTACCTCGCTCTGGAATGATTCTTTCCCACCAGTGCCTGATCACTAAAGTCTAGAAATAAGAGCTACATGTATTGAGGCTACGAGTTGGACGTCATCATCTCATTTCATCCTCACAGCAACCCCCTGAGGTAGAAACTATCATCACCCACATTTTTCAGATGAGATTGTCCCCATCCCTTGCCCAAGCTCACACAGTTACATGGTCCAGCTGGGCTTTAAAACAGGGGCTGCCCGACTCCAACTACCAAATTCCTAACCTAAAAGTTGGGAAGATAAGAGAAGCCCAGTCCTGGTGAGGTGTGTCTCTTCTCTCCCCAACCCCAACTCCAACTCCAAAGCTGGTAAAGTTATCTATCAGACCCTCCTTATGACGTTTAGCGTTTAGCAATGGCTTTGAATTGTAGTTATTTGTATAAAGCATTTCTCTCCCCTGTTAGACTGGAAGGTCCTTGCGAACAGGAGCCAAGTCTTAACCAGCTTCATAGTCTCATATGCCAGCACTGCTTGGCACACAGTAGGGACTGACAAAAATTCTTTGCTTGAACATACTTTTGTGAGGCTCCTGAACCTTCTCCTAGGTCCGTCGGTGTGTTTCCTTATAAAATCTGGTTTTAACAAAAACCTTGCTAACTGCATCTAGCCAGAACCTCCCACCCTTGGTATCTGATCACACTGATATCTGACCAGGTTCCTCACCCTCCATCGTCCCCCAGCTCATGTCTGATCACCCTGGCCTGTCTGTAGCACCAATCCTGTTAGGTCAGTTTAGCCAGAATCCCCCTTACCCCTGATATTTCCTCCCATTACTTTTCCATCTGCTGACCCCCACGCTGCTCCTTGGCTCGAAGTTCCCACTGGCTCATGCTGTGTTCAGAGTTGAGCCCCATCTGTCTCCCCTACGGTACAATCCCATTGCAGAGGTCCCGATGCCTACCACGATGGTCCTGAAGAAAGTCTGCCTTACCATCTTTAACAAGTGTCATTCAGTATTTTTTAACAGTACACACATTGCAGGACTTCAGCAAGGATGAAATGAGATGGGGCGAAGGGGGATATATTAAAGAGAACATGTCTATTCCCCTTTGCATACACAGGAGAGATGGCATTACCCATAGGTGAGGGGAGGGGGTCACCTGGCTGAAACATATTGTGGGTTGGGGGAAAGCTGTCTCCTTCTTCACTGAGGCTCCCTATGTCCCCCCCTCAAGGCTGCAGAGGAGCTAGCCTAGAGAGAAAAGCCCCACTTTTCATGGCAGGGCATTACAGCACTCATCTTTGTTTACTGTGCCTCTGGCCTATAGTAGGTGCTCAGTAAATATCTGTTGAACAAATTTGCTGTGTGTCTTTGAACCCTTCTCTCAACTTCTCTGGGCCGTCTCTGTCAAACAAGGGGGCTGCTCTAGATCAGAGGCTTTCAAACTCCCCTCACCCCTTTTCTGGGTAGTGCCACTACTGGTTCAGGTAAAAGCAGACTGCTCTGGTCAGAATGGAGGAGCAGGGGACTCAGAGCATCACCTGCTCGGTGCTTCCCCTCCCTCTTTGCCCCAGACTCCCCCAAAGCTCCTCAGAGAACAGTTTGGGAGCAATCAAGTTGATGAACCCTCAAAGTCCTCATAGCTCGAAAATTCAGATTGCTCTTTAGGATTCATTTGCATTTTAAGAGAGTGGCTCAGATAAGGGAAAATCCTTTCTGACACATTTGGACAACTAGTATTATTGCGTAGCCAATGTGCTTCAGTGGTGGAAGGTGAGGCACTGTCAATAGAAGGAGAGGGATGGTTGTCTCAGGGTGGAGGGCGGATGCTTCCAGCTCCTTGAAACCACACTGGACAGAGGGGACCACATGCTCTGCCTTGACATGTATGAAAGTCGGCCCTGGCCACACAGCATGCTAGTGGTCAGCAACTTGGACCACTGCACCTTCCCATCAGCTGGCCATCTTTTCCCTAAATGGGCATCTGCTTCAGTCTTACTTTTCTTCATCAATTTTTTTCTCTTCCTATTTTCCGGAACTCACTAAAACCTGCACTCATTATAAACAATTTAAATAGTGCAGTGAACTTGGAGGAAATTGAACAAAACAGAGGAGTGTTATAGGCAAATAGCCTTAGATTTCGGTATTTTAGTTAAAGTTCCACACAACACCTGGGATTTATAATCACATGAAACCACTTAGCTTCTTATAAAAACAAGCACAGAGACTAGGAAATGGAAAATAATCATAGTTTTCATAAATGGTTGCCAAGAAAACCTTCCCTATCTGGGGAAATTACAGCTGTGAACATACAGCATTTTGTGGTTCCCTGTCCTGGCCCAGCCCTGGCTGCCCCCCACCCCACCCTGTCCCCTGCCTCCTGCTATTTCGCTATTTCCCCAGTTTCTGAGCCCAGGGTGTAGGTGTCAGAGGTGTTCGCTGACTATAAGTACCCATTATACCCTGTATCATCAGAAGAACTTCACAGTAATTGGAATAAAGGATTAGTGGACAACCCTAACGAGAAGCTAATATACCCATGTTCATAGCAGCATTCTTCACCATAGGCAAAAGATGGAAACAACCAAAGTCTCCTGCACCGGATGAATGGATAAACAAAATGTGGTATCTCTACAATGGAATATTATTCACCAATAAAAAGGAAGAAAACCCTGTCACATGTTTCAACGCTGATGAACTGTGAGGGCATTTTGCTAAGTAAAATAAGCCAGTAACAAAAGAACAAATACTATATGATTCCACGTATATGAGGTTCCTAGAGTAGTCAGATTTATAGAGATGGAAAGTAGAACGGTGGTTGCCAGAGGCTGGGAGAGTTAATGTTTAACAGTTTCCGTTGGGGAAGATGAAAAGAATTCCAGAGAAAGATCGTGGTGACGGTTTATAACAGTGTGAATGTACTGAAGGACACTGAACTTTACACTTGAAAAACAGCAAGATAGTATATGTTTATACTATGTATATTTTACCACAATTATAAATAAATAAATAAGAACTGAGCAGCTCCTCACAGCATTCTGAGGGGGGTCTAACATGAAAGGGTTTGTCAATTGAACAGGATCTTTAGAGGGAATCTTCCTGGGAATTCAGGGTAGATTGACTGGAAGTGTCTTCTAGGAGGTGTCAGTGCACCAATAAATTGTTATGCGAGTACATGAAGTTCAATATTCTTACGAACTCATGTTCAGATATTTCAGGGAGCAGGGACTCTGGCACTCTGGCGTCTGACTTGACGTCTCCTTGTTGGCTCCATTAAGGAACCAGGGATTGGCCAGCTGCCTTTTTCTCATTCCCGGGGAAGCAGGATTCTGACTGAAACCCCACTCTGAAAAGTGAGTCTTTAATGGGCAGGTAACCCTTCTTTCCCTGGGGCTGCTGAACTTGTTCATTCTCTAAATTCACAAAGCCTACAAAAGGACATAACGGACAAACAAGGCTTACAGAAGACAGCCCAAGACTAGAAGGGTAAAAACAGCATACATTTCCCTGCACAGGACAACAGAAAGCAACACTGTCTCTGTGGTGTGCCTGGGCACATGTTCACCTGTCAGCATGCGTGGGGAAACTGGGCAATGCCACGCCCCTTTTGGTCTGTTGCTTCCTGGCGTGACCCGAGTCTCTTCGTGTTGTTGGAGGAAACACAGCACAGGGAGGCTCAGCCCTGAGCACCAGAGGTCCCACCAAGTCGCCGCCTGATCTCCGTTATTATTCTTACAAGGCACAGGGATTATCAGGGAAGCGAGGAGGCATCTGACTGCAGAGAAGTGACTTTACCAAGATCACATGGCAAGTCAGAATTAGAGGTGAAAATGGCACTCAGGGCGTCTTTTGCCCACGTCCACTTCTTTCCAGAATCAACAACAGTGAACATTTGTAGCACTTACTTGGGACTAGGTGTGGCCTTAGGGGAGTATATGCATTATCTTATTCAATTGCCACCACAATGCTATGAGCTAAATACTATCATAATTTCTTTTCCAGATGAAGAAATGGAGGCTTAGAGAGGTTTAAGTAACTTGCCAAAGATCACAGAGCTAACGGAGGCAGAACTTGGATTTTTATCTAGGTCTGTCTGACTCTCTATACCCAACACCTCCTCCCTTCATTAAATAAATAAATAAATAAATAAAATTCTTTTTTGTAAAATAAAGCATAAACACAGAAAACCATGCAAATCTAGTATATGAATTAATGGATTATAATAAGGCCAACAGCACCCAGGTCAAGAAAAAGAACTTTGCCCCCAACCCAGAAGCCCCGTGCATGTATCCCATCCTGTAATCACTATCCTGACTTTTAAGGAATCACTTCGTGTGTCTTTTAAAATTGTTTTGTTACCCAGGTGTGCATCCCTAGACACTATATTCTGGCCCATTTGAAAAATTTGGTCTGTCTTTTAAATTTCTTTTGATTTACAGATTCCCCATCTATCCCTTTTATTTCCTTACGCTTGTTTATTGGAAGAGCTGGGAGTTTGATTGTAGCATCTCCCACGTTGCTGACTGCACACTCACGTTCAGTTTAACACGCTCCGCTGTCCTCTGTCTGCCCTGCAAACTGCAGCTGGTTCCAGACACTGTTCAGACTCAGATTCAATCCATTCCGTAAGACCACAGACGGGGTTTGGCTTTTTTAGGAGGTACATGTCTGGTTATCTCATTTTTTGATCATCTTAGTAGCTGTTGATATTTAATGCCTACATCTACTCCTACATCTACTCCCATCTCTCTTTGTAAGTTTTCTTTAGAAGAATTTTTTTTTTAATTGTGGTAAAATAACATACAATTTGCCACCATAACAATTTTTATTTCCCAGTCAAGTTGTTGTCCTTTCAATCTTAGTTGTGGAGGGCGCAGCTCAGCTCCAGGTCCAGTTGCTGTTGCTAGTTGCAGGGGGCGCAGCCCACCATCCCTTGCGGGAGTCGAACCAGCAACTTTGTGCTTGAGAGGACGCGATCCAACCAACTGAGCCATCCGGGAGCTCAGTGGCAGCTCAACTCAAGGTGCCGTGTTCAATCTTAGCCATCATAACAATTTTTAAGTGTACAATTCAGTAGTGTTAAGTGTATTCATATTGTTGCACAACCAATCTCCAGAACTCTTTTCATCTTGCAAAAGTGAAATGCTATATCCATGAAGCAACTCCCCATTTCCCCTCCTCCAGCCCCTTACAACCCCCATTCTATTTTCTGTCTATGAAATTGACTACTGTAGGCCCTTCATATAAGTGGAATCATACAATAGTTGTCCTTTTGTGACTGGCTTATTTCACTTCATGTAATGTCTTCAAGGTTCATTCATGTTGAAGCATATAACAGGATTGCCTTCCTTTTTACGGTGGAATAATATTCAATTGTATTTATAAACCGCATTTTTAAATTTATTTAAAAATTTTTTCATTATAGTTTGCATTCAATATTATTTTATATTAATTTCAGGTGCACAGTATACTGGTTAGACATTGACATAATTTGCAAAGTGATCACCCAATAAGTCTAGTACCCACCTGGCACCATACATAATTATTACAATATTATTGACTATAGTCCCTATGCTGTACTTTACATCTCACGACTATTTATCAACTGGCAATTTGTCCTTCTTTATCCCTTCACCTTTTTCACCCAGCCTCCCAACCCCCCTTCCCATCTGGCAGCCATCAGTTTATTCTCTGTGTCTAAGAATCTGTTTCTGTTTTGTTTGTTCATTTGTTTTGTTCTTTAGATTCCACATATAACTGAAATAATATGTTATTTGTCTTTCTCCGTCTGACTTATTTCACTTAGCATAATATCCTCTAGGTCCATCCATGTTGTTGCACATGGTAAGATTTCATTTTTTTTTATGCCTGAGTAATATTCTATTGTATATAGATAACACATCTTCTTTATCCAATCATGTCTTGATGGGTACTCAAGTTGTTTCCATGTCTTGTCTATTATAAATAACATTGCAATGAACATAGGGATGCATATGTCTTTTCCAATTAGTGTTTTGTATTTCTTTGGCTAAATACCCAGAAGTGGAATTGCTGGGTCATAAGTTACTAGTTCTATTTTTAACTTTTTGAGGAACCTCCATACTGTTTTCCATAATGGCTGCACCAATTTACAATCCCACCAACAGTGCACGAGGATTCCGTTTTCTCCACAGCCTCGCCGACACTTGTTATTTGATTTATTGATGATGGCCATTCTGACAGGTATGAGGTGATACCTCATTGTGGTTTCAATGTGCATTTCCCTGAGTATTAGTGATGTTGAGCATCTTTTCATACATCTATTGGCCACCTGTATGTCCTCTGGAGAAATGTATAGACCACATTTTGTTCATCCATTCATCTGTTGATGGACACCTGGGTTGTTATTGTAACCAGTGCTACTATGAACATGGTGTATACATATCTCTTCAAGACACTGCTTTCAATTCTTTCATATATATACCCAGGAGTGGAACTGCTGGATCATATGGTAATTCTATGTTTAATTTTTTGAGGAACCACCATAGTTTTCTGCAGTGACTACACCATTTTATATTCCCATCTTCTCTTCCCTTTTAATGTCCATCTCTACTCCTCACCACTGTGGGGTGTTCAGAGTTCTCAACTACCCACATTGGGAACTGAAAGACAATGTTCCTTATAAGAGACCCAAACTTTGCTACATGAAAGTCCAGCAACAAGGAATCAATTAAATGGCAGATGCACATCATTGAATGCCATGTAGCCATTCATAATATTATTCTGAGAGAGTATTTGATGACATGAAAAGGTGCCTCTAGTATTTGCTTAGGTTAAGAAAAAAAAGAGGCTATAAAACAGAATATGGAGAGTGAATTCTTTTTTTTTTTTTTTTTTTTAAAGAAAACTACATATTTGTAGGAGAAAGCCTCTTAACTTACCTCAACTTCACTGATTCACTGGACTAACCAAAATCATCCCCTTCCCTTGTAAAACACAGTGACCGAACACCTCTAGTTTTTATGCCTTCTGTTCCTAACTATCGAGTTGTACAACAACTAAGAGTCAGCTCTAGTTTCAAACTTGTGTATTCCAGTTGCATTTATTATATATCAATTAATGAATTACATACTATATAAGATGGTGAAATATATGTGCAAAAAGAATGTTTCTAGGAGAACAAAGTTGAATGCTTAGAGAAGATGCATTAAACACATGTCAAATAAGGGGTGGGTGAGACACTTGTAAAAGTCTGGGGACACCATGTCGTTGAGGGGAACTGCTTCTCTGAGTTAATACTCTGGGGCATCAATTCCTGCCCCTCTGATTGTCTTGAATGTTCACAGCTCTCCATGGTGAGTTATCAGCCACATCACACTCACCAACTATGCAGAGTCAAGAAAGCATTTAATTCTGTTATAAACCCTCAGGTCAGCACATTACAGGTATATACAGAGCTCATTCCTGCTGTGGCGAATGTGTGGCATTTGACCGACTATTCTCCCCCACTAACCCATGACAGACATCACTAATCAATCACTGGATTTCTTCCTGCTAAGCCCACACTGTAGTCTCAGAAACCTGAGTAACCACAATAAATCAATTGGAGTTGACATTTGAGATGAAACCTATATTGCCTACCCAACCTCCCTTAAGTTACAGAACTATTTTTTTAATCAAGTAGAAAATTAAACACACAGAAAGTAGCTAAAGTCCTGACCACTGGGCTCTTGGCTTGAATATTCTGTCTTGTACACAGTAAGTGCTCAGTGTTCACTGAGTGACCGAATGAACGAATGACAAACACATGTTCTTCTGCTTTCCAAAGTTAACCATTCAGTCTTTCTCCCCCACACCATCCTTCTTGGCTTCCCTTACACCTATGCTGTGAATTTCTTCCCAGTCTTCAAGACAGCAGGATGCCACAGCACGCAGAAATCCCACCACTGCTGATGGGCTTCTTTTGGAGATACCCTATTCAGGGTTATTCACAGGTGACTGCCAGATTAGAATAACAAACACCTAATAATTCTGCCTCCCCTGAGAAGGGTTGTGATAAACCAACAAAAGGACACTCAGAGTGCTTTACTAACTGTGAAGCACTCTGCCCCAAGACAGGGGAGGCTGTAAATCAGGTTTTATTTCTGTTCTACTGTTGCACAACTTATTGGAAAGCACTGCCTGGTTTCTCTTCTTCCAGGAAGCAGAAAAAAAAAAAAAAAAAGCTTCCATCGCTTTATTCTGCTTTCTCTTCTCCTGACTTAGAAGTCCCTGGAGATAGGGAAGCACACCTGACCAGTCCCAGAACTTTCCCTCTTCTGCTTCTTTGTTCACCCTGCTCCTTCTTCCTGTCCCACCATTCTACAAACGCTGGACTGATCTGCT
Organism: Rhinolophus sinicus; assembly: GCF_036562045.2. Lineage (NCBI taxonomy): Eukaryota > Metazoa > Chordata > Mammalia > Chiroptera > Rhinolophidae > Rhinolophus > Rhinolophus sinicus. Next base: position 42,193,696 of record NC_133759.1, read on the forward strand.
GAGCTCCTGCCCAACCCAGAGGCCCAGTTCAAATTCCACCCCTGCTGAGAAGGCTTTCCTGATTCCAATCACCTGGGCAGCACCTCTGCCATCTCTCAACAGGACAGCCCTTTGCAAACTTCTTTCATTCCTTTACCACATTGTCTTATTTTGTTGATCTAAGTAATAGTAGTCTAAGGCCAGTCATCATTTATTGAGAACTTTGAGTGTGCTGGTCACCATGCAAAGGACTTACATGTATTATCTCATTTAACATGCAAACCTCTATAACTGTGTCCATTTTATAGACTTCGAAACTGAGGCTTAGATATGCTAAGGAGCTCAAGGTCACACAGAACCAGGCATTCATTTATTCAATCAATTGATCATTATTTACTAAGGGTCTACAATGTATCAGGCATATTCTAGATAATAGCAGTAACCAAGTCAGACAAAGTTCCCACCCACAAGGAGCTATCATCATTCTAGTGGGGAGAAATAGATCATTAAAAAATACAATAACCAAACCTCCAAAGATGATCTAATACCTGTCCTACTCAAACTCTTACAAAAAAACTGAAGAAGAGACAGTACTCCCTAACTCATTTTACGAGGCCAACATTACCCTGATACCAAAACCTGGTAAGGATAACATAAAAAAAGAAAACTACAGGCCAATATCTCTGATGAATACCGATGCAAAAATCCTAAACAAAATTCTAGCAAATTGAATGCAACAATACATTAAAAACATTAGTCATCACGATCAAGTAGGGTTCATCCCAGGGGCACAAGAATGGTTCAACATACGCAAATCCATCAATGTGATACATCACATAAACAAAATAAAGGACGAAAATCATATGATTATATCAATTGATGCAGAAAAAGCGTTTGACAAGATACAACATCCATTTATGATTAAAACACTTACTAAAATGGGTATAGAAGGAAAATAGCTTAACATATTAAAGGCCATATATGACAAGCCCTCAGCTGATATCATAATTAACGGTGAAAAACTGAAGCCCTTTGCTCTACATTCAGGAACACGACAGGGCTGTCCCCTATCACCTCTGCTTTTCAACATAGTGTTGGAAGTCCTCACCAGAGCAATCAGGCAAGACAAAGAAATAAAAGGCATCCAAATTGGGAATGAAGAAGTTAAATTGTCACTCTTTGCAGATGACATGATGCTATATATAGAAAACCCTAAAGACTCCACCAAAAAGCTATTAGAAAAAATAAACGAATACAGTAAAGTTGCTGGCTACAAAATCAATGTACAAAAGTCCATTGCATTCCTATATACTAACAATGAAATCTCAGAAAAAGAAATAAAAATAAAAAAAACAATTCCTTTTGCAATTGTAACAAAAAGAATAAAATACCTAGGAATAAACTTAACCAAGGATGAAAAAGACCTATATGCTGAAAACTATAAGACATTTTTAAAGAAATTGAAGAAGACACAAAGAAATGGAAAGACATTCCGTGCTCATGGATTGGAAGAATCAACATAGTTAAAATGGCCATATTACCCAAAGCAATATACAGATTTAATGCAATCCCCATCAAAATTCCAATGGCATTTTTAAAAGAAATAGAACAAAAAAATCATCAGATTTGTATGAAACCACAAAGACCCCAAACAGCCAAAGCAATTTTAACAAAAAAGAACAATACTGGAGGTATCACACTTCCTGACTTTGGCTTGTACTACAGGGCTACAATAATCAAAACAGCATGGAATTGGCAGAAAAACAGACACATAGACCAATGGAATAGAACTGAGAACCCAGAAATAAACCCACATAAATATGGACAGATAATTTTTGACAAAGAAGCAAAAAATACACAATGGAAGAAAGACAGCCTCCTCAATAAATGGTGCCGGGAGATTTGGAAAGCCACGTGCAAAAGATTGAAACTGGACTGCTGTCTGTCACCATGTACCAAAATTAATTCAAAATGGATCAAAGACTTAAGCATAAGACCTGAAACAATAAAATGCATAGAAGAAAATGTAGGTACTAAACTTATGGACCTTGGGTTCAAAGAGCATTTTATGAATTTGACTCCAAAGGCAAGGGAAGTAAAAGCTGAAATAAATGAATGGGACTATATCAAACTTAAAAGCTTCCGCACAGCAAAAGAAACCATCAACAAAATCAAGAGGCAACAAACTGAATGGGAGAAGATTTTTGCAAATAGCACCTCTGATAAGGGGCTAATATCCAAAATATATTCATACAACTCAACAACAAAAAACAAACAACCCAATTGAAAAATGGGCAGAGGACCTGAAGAGGCATTTCTCCAAAGAGGACATACAAATGGCAAATAGACATATGAAAAAATGCTCAACATCACTAATTATCAGAGAAATGCAAATCAAAACCACAATGAGATATCACCTCACCCCAGTCAGAATGGCTATCATCAACAAGACAAATAGTAACAAATGTTGGAGAGGCTGTGGAGAAAAAGGAACCCTCATACACTGTTGGTGGGAATGCAGACTGGTGCAGCCGTTATGGAAGTGTGGAGGTTCCTCAAAAAATTACGAAGAGAATTACCATATGACCCAGCAATCCCTCTCCTGGGTATCTATCCCAAAAATCTGAAAACATTTATCCATAAAGACACATGTGCTCCAATGTTCACTGCAGCTTTATTTACAGTGGCCAAGACATGGAAACAACCAAAATGTCCTTTGATAGATGAATGGATAAAGAAGTTGTGGTATATATACACAATGAAATACTATTCAGCAGTAAGAAAAGATGAAATAGGACAATTTGTGACAACATGGATGGATCTTGAGATTATAATGCTAAGCAAAATAAGTCAGACAGAAAAAGTAAAGAACCATATGATTTCACTGATATGTGGTATATCAACCGAAAACAACAAAAGAACAAGATAAACAAATGAGAAACAAAAACTCATAGACACAGACAATAGTTTAGTGGTTACCAGAGGGTAAAGGGGGAGGGCGTGGTAGATGAGGGTAAAGGGGATCAAATATATGGTGATGGAAGGAGGACTGACTCTGGGTGGTGAACACACAATGTGATTTATAGATGATGTAATACAGAATTGTATACCTGAAATCTATGTAACTTTACTAATAATTGTCACTCCAATAAACTTTAATTAAAAAAAAAGAATACAATAATACTATGTCAGGTGGTGATAAATGATCTGAGACAAAAAGGGGGTTTGTGAGGGTTGAGGTGGTTGTACTATTTTATAAGGGATAGTCAGGATGGTGACATTTGAGTAGAGACCTAAAGGAAGCGAGGGAATGAATCATGCAGAGATCTGGAGGAATGAGCATCACAGGATGATGGAACAGCCAGTGCAAAGGCCCTGGGGTGGACATATCCTTGACATGTTTGATAAACAGCAAGTAGGTTAGTATGGCTATAGCTGAGTGAGAAGGTGATGAACTTAGAGAGACGACAAGGATTAGATCACATAGGGCCGTGCAGATGTGGTAGGGACTTTGGCTTTGATTTTGAGTGAGATGGGGTGCCACTAGAGAATGGCTTCCAGAACCCATGCCTTAATTACTATGTTGTACTACTAATTGATACATGAGTGAATGTCAAAAGGTACTTGGGGACATTTTCTCATTAAAACCAGCAGGATGACAGCCAGACAGCCTGAAAACAACCCAAGAGAGGGCAAAATCTGAGCTAACGAGAATGGCTAATTATTAAGAGTCTCTGTGGCCCCCACAGCATAGGACAGGGTGAGGTTCTGTGACAGCCTCAGCACATCCTCTAACTGAACTTGGCAAAGAGTAAATTCCCCCAGTCCTGTCCATGAAGTGTGACATTTGCTCACAAGAGGCAGCAAGCAAAAGGCGACTTCTGCCATGACTCACCAAAGAGAAATGAAAATTGTGTCCAGGCTGGAAAAGAATCCATTTGAAAGTGGCACATTTACCTCAGGAAAATATATATACATCTATCTTTTTCCTTCTCATTTGAAGTGTGGCAGAGCCTTCTCACACACACTGCCTCACAGCACAACAGACACCAACTTCTGAAGTTCCTGCCTTTATTCCTGCCGCAGTTCTCTGAGGAAAAACACAAACCTGGGGTGTGGCCAGCCCCCGCCAACCTGGCTCAGAAGTGCCACTTGATAGCTGCACAGTGAGCACCTGGCCTGGCAATCCCAGGACAATCGTGATTGCAATCCTCTTCTGATCTGTGTCCCATCAGCTGGCCACTCCCCAACTTTAACCACCACCAAGGAGCTGGTTAAAATGCAGATTCCAGAGAATAGGACGCAGGGGGTCTGAGCTGAGCCCTGGAAGCTGCATTTTCAATAGCATCCCAGATGATTCTGTTGTCAGTGGTCTGAGAAATACTGCCCCAAACCATAGGGACAGCCCCAAGAGTCCAATCTTTCTGCATCTAGGCTTACAGGACAAAGTGGCTCCAAATCCCTTTTCAGGCCATAAGAAGCACGTGTTGGCTTCTGGCAGGGCTGGGACCTCTCCTGGGCAAATCAGAGCAGAGGATTACCTTGAAATCCCAGACCTTGATGATATTCACCCATATCCTCCCATGTATATCCCGACTCAAGCAACCGGCACTGCCCAAGTTTTGCTCTCTGGGTTATACTCAGGAGGGCCCAAGCCCTGGGGTTTGCAGCTGCCCTTGGTGCAGACATAACTGGAGGAGGTGCCATACCTCTACTCATTGGATCCACTGGTCTAAGGGGAGTAAATGAGTATACTAAAAATTACAACAGCTGCTTTTATTTAGTGTTTATTTAGTACCGGGTGAACACAGTATCTCATTTTATCCTCAAGGTAGTTTTGAAAAATAGGGATTATTAACCTCATTTAAGAGATGGGAAAACCAAAGCCAAAGCCACACAGCCAGTAAGGGGCAAAGGTGGGATTCAAACCCGTCTTCTAATACTAAGGTCTCCACTCTATCCCTTAGCTGCTGGACTTAACTCTATCTGCTTTGTGCTGATACTGTAATAGGATCCAGAGGTGAGCAAGACCAGGACCTGCCTTCCAGAAGTTCCTGGTCTCCCTGGGCATGTAGGAGAGTGACGGTGAGCAGGGAATTGGCATTTGCCTTATTAGCTGAGCCTCAGATTCCTCCTCTGCAAAATGGAGCTAATAACCTCATAGAGATATTGTAATGATTCAGTGCTCGAGTACATAAAGGGGGCTCACTTAACACAGAATCTGGCACGGAGTATACACACAATTAAGAGTTGGGTGTATTGGCTATGGCTGGAGAGACAAGACCCACATCCAAAGCAATGATCCATCCCACTGGTTCCCAGACTTGTCCTCATGGTAGATGCTATGGACTAACTGTGTCCCCTAATTCATTTATTGAAGACCTAACCCACAATGGGATGGTATTTGCAGATGAGGCTTTGGGGAGGTCATTCGATTTAGATGAGGTCATGAGGGTGAAGTACCCGTGATGGGATTGGTGCCTTTATAACAAGAGGAAGGACATCAGAGCTTTATTTCTCCACCATGTGAAGACAAAAGGAAAAGGTGGCCGACTGCAAGTCATGAAGGGAGCCCTCACCAAGAACCTGACCCTACTGACACCCTGATCTCAGACACTCCAGCCTCCAGAACGGTGAGAAATAAATGTCTGTTGTTTAAGCCACCGGTCTATGATGTTTTGTGGTAGCAGCCTGAGCTAAGACAGTAAAGATTCATAGGACTATTAGCCAAACACTGTGAACTACTGACACACTTAATTCCATTATAGGAACCAGAAGCAATTTTATTATCAGACCAGATGTGCCAAGGAAAGAGTCGAGAATCTCCAGGCAATTAAAGATTATAATCACAAGACAATTCTTTCCAAATCTCTCTATTAACAATCAGTACTTCCTAATTGGGTCTTTTTATTTCAGTATCTACCAGAGCAACACAAGATGGATGAGGGGGGAGAAACTAGCATCTCATGGCTGTGGTGATGTCAGTTGGGCGTCTCTTCTGGGAGGGCAGGTATGTGATTTGTATTCAAAGTCTTTAAAGTGTACACATCCTTTGGCTCAGCAATTTTTCTGAGAATGCTTCATCCCACTGAGCACAAAAAGATGTTTACTGTAGTGTTGTTCATATTATTTGGAAAACTGGAAACAACATAAATACCAGTCATTATGGAACTGGATAAATAATGGCAAGAAAACTGAAATAATATGCAGTTATTAATATCATGGGACTTTATTGATGTGGGAAGGTGTACATGATGTCAAATTAAGAAGGTTACAAACAGTGTGTGACCAAATTATGTAAAATTGTATGGGTGTTTATACTTGGAGAAAAGTTCCCTTAAATGTTCATAGTTGGTTTTATTTTAGTAGAAAGATTTAAAGTGTTTTTTTTTTCTCAAATTTTTGATTGAATAGATAGCATTGTGTTAAGATAAAGCTAAACAACAAAAAGTGGGTCAATTTAAAACTGATTTCAACAAAAGTGTTAAAGAAATCATAGAATAGATAGTAAAGAGGTATGGCAAAATTGTGACAGGAGTGTGAAAGTTTGAGAAACAAAGTTATAAAATCTTCTTCATCCTGTTCTCTACGATGTAGAAAGACTACCTGCTCTCACCTTTAAATGACAAACTTCTGGATGAGAAAACTGCCCCGTTTTCTAAATCCATTGACCTAGTTTTGGTGGTCTGCAACACCCACCCTTTCTGACTGCTGTCAGGGGGGCCAGGCAGACCCACTGGGCATGTAGGGATGGCCACTCCTCTTCCTTGGGTCTTACAGTGGCTCCCTAGGCCCCTGAGTGAGGGGGAGCTCTTGGTCCTGATTAAGGATTTCCTCTGTAGAGACTGTGCTATATTTCTTGTGCATCTTGTCATAACCACCCTAAGAGAAAGGCCTTTTGATTATCCCTCCTCCATTTTCTAGATGAAGAAACCAAGGCTCAGAGAGGTAAACGGTCTTGTCCAAGGTCACACAGCAAGTTAAGTGGAGAAGCTCAGACTCCAGTTCAGGTCTGTTTGATTTTTGAACCCACCACTCTAAACCTCTAGTAAATTTTGACCTTTGAGGTTCAGCATGATCTGGCCTCTGCCTACCTTTCCAGCCTCCCCTTCCCATTGCTGCTACCTTCCTAACCTCTGGCCTCTAAACTTCAATACACCCAGGTATCTCACACCTCCATGCCACTGTACCTGCTGTTCCCTCCTCCAGGAATGCACTTCCCACTGCAAACCTCTAAAGACTTCCAACCATACTTCAACTCTCAGGCAAAGTGCTCCTGCTCTGTGATTCCTTCCTTTCTTGACTCCTCCCTAGAAGACAAAGGTCCTCCCCATGGTCCCACATACCCCACTCCCCTGGGTTCCCTTCCACCCTGCTCTGTCCTTGTCTGTCCCCCTGGCTGTTCCTTCCTACAAGTCTGTGTGGCCCTCAAGGGTACAGACAGTAGTCTCTCTGCCCCAGCAGCTGGGCACAGGGCCTGGCACACAGCCTGGCACACAGCCGGCACTGGGAATTGTAGAGCAGTTTGACTAGAGAGCTTACAAATGAGGTTAGGAGTCAGACAGATGCGGTTTGAATTCCATCTCCACCCCGTACCAGCTGGTGTGACCCTGGGCAAGTCATACTACCTCTCTGGGTCTCAGTTTCTGCATCTTTGTAAATTGTTGTGAGGATGAAATAACATCGTTATAGGTGAAGAGCTTAAAACAGTGAATATGCCACAAATATTAGCTATAATAACAATATGATGTCAGTTGAGTAATTTATTTGTCAATGAATCTGGCCACAAGTGGAGGAGTGAGGGTGAGAGGAAGTGGGGCCAGGTGCTGGAAGGAAGTCCAGGCCAGTAGGCCAATTTTGGAATCCAAATGTGGGAAATCAGCCAATCAACGGGTGGCAATCCATGCAAAAGGTCCAGACCAACCACAGGGACAGAGTCTCAGGACCTGAGGAAAGTTCAACTTGAAGGTAGTGGACCTCTGACAGCAGCAAAAAGAAATCTGTGAGCCTAGGGTTTGTGGGGCAGAACTCCTGCCCATGTGGCACGTGAGGGACTGGCAGAGCTAATGAAAATGTCCAACATTCATGTGCCAGGTGCTTTCCAAGTGCTTTACATACATTACCTCATTTTATCCTCACAGCAACTTTATCAGGTGATGCTATTAGGATCCCATTTTACAGAGGAGGAAATTGAGGCCCAGGGAGGTTAAGAAACTTGCCCAAAGATACACAGCTGGGAGTGGTGGGGCCAGAATTTGAACTCAGGCAGTCTGGCCCCAGAGAATTGCTTCAGGCCTTCCTGGCCCTCACCAAGGAGCCACGGCACTGCAGAGCCTGCAGGTGGGGCCTGGAGGAAAGGATGGTGGCAGGGACCCAGGACTGGGTGATCCCCACATCAGGGATCATGGAATCTGAGCAGTTTCGGCCCAAAGTGTCCTCCCTGGGGTGGGAGGACTGACCCCTGGAGATCAGCCAGATGGAGCTGGGTGGGTCGCATCACATGTATTTCCCGTATCCTCCGAAGGGAAGGAGAGAGGTACTGATGAGAGCCCTGTGACGCTGGTAAAACTGTCTCCAAATTGCCTTCCTCATTAACTGTACAAATTTGCATCTTAATTAGGCATAATGGAATACAATTACCAGGCCCCAAGTTTCTTTCTCTCAGATTCCAAGTGAGAATGCCAGAGACAGGCCAGAAGCCAAACCTGTGGGCCTGAGGAGAACCTTGTGAGACTCGCCCTGCAGGAAATCTTGCTCCTGGAAAAGGAAGGTTGAGGCACTGGATAGCAGGACAGTGGCGAAAGTGTCCAGGCCCCTGAGATAAGGAGATGAGGGGGGTCTGGGCTTTGGGATCAGGCATGGGTGGGAAACCGAGCTCCACCTCTGGCCAGTGGTGTGACCCAAAGTTACCTGCCCTCTCTGAGCCTCAGTTTTCTCATGTGTAAAATGGGATGGTGAAAACATTTGCTGTTGGGGGGCTGCAGGGATCAAATGAATCACAGGTATGACAGTACCTGGCACAGCACCTGATACTGTGTTTCCCCAAAAATAAGACCTAGCTGGACCATCAGCTCTAATGTGTCTTTTGGAGCAAAAATTAACATAAGATCCGGTATTATATTATATTATATTATATTATATTAAGACCAGTCTTATATTAATTTTTGCTCCAAAAGACGCATTAGAGCTGATGGTCCGGCTAGGTCTTATTTTCGGGGAAACAGGGTATGTAGTTTGTTCTCTTTCTCTATGCCCTCCCTTTATAAGCTCAGAGGTGGTGCGGAGCTGATTCCACATACCCTTTCAGTGATTCAGTGTCATCTTAAATCATCCTCCCACCTCCATGTTCTAGCGACACACACCTCTGAGTACTTGGAAAGTTCTAAGCTCTTTTCTGTCTAAAGGGCTTTGCAAGTGCTGCCTCCCCTGCTTGAAGTACCTGGCCCACGTCTCTGCCTGGTTAATACCTACTCATGCTTCTAATCTCAGCTCAGATGTCACCTCCTCCAGAAAGCCTTCCCTCGCCCAGGCTAAATTCTCCTAACACCATTGATCTGTGGGATTATTCAATTTAGGTCCTTGTCTCCCCTCCTAGACAATAAGCTCCATGAGTGTAGCGAACACTTCCAGTGTGTTTTCTGTTGTATCTCTAGCTCCAGGCTCAGGATTTATCACAAAGTAGCTCTTTAATTTATGTAAGTTTAATGGATGAACATGAATCTCGCTGAGCCTCAGTAAATGCATCTGTCAAATGGGAATCATAATCCCACCCTATGGTGTTATGAAATGATTAAATTATTTTTGGGATACAGTATATCCTCAATGGACCACATTCCCATTCCCCTACTCCTTTTGATTAAGGAAGAGTCAGAAGCAGATGTGTAGCTCGCGCAAAGAGCAGCTTGGCTGGGAGGTGAAGGATGGGGCGTGGGGTGGGGAGCCTGGAGGCTGACACCACAAAGGGTCAGGATGCTAAGAGCTGGAAGGAACCTTAGACATTATCTAGTTAAATGGTTCCCAAACAAAGGCTCCCTTTTATCTTTCTTGCCATGATATAACTTCACCCATGACAAAACTACATGCATTAGGGAAGAATGCACTTTCCCAGCTTTGAATAACTCAGAGGTATCCTGTTCTATCAGGCAGTGCCTGCCCAGTGTGAAGGGAGCCTTGTGGAGACATCGTGCTGAGGCAATACCAGCAAAAAAGGGAGGCCCACTGGGGCCTGGGCAGCAGGTAAACGATTTCCTTTAATTTCCCGAAATGTTAACAACGGCCTCTGAGGGCCGGTATGAGGGCCTGAGTTAAGAGCCACACAAAGAGGAAAGGTCTCTGCTTTCTTTTTCTAAGCTCGTCATGCTTCCTGTGAGCAGCTCAGCAAGTACACAACAAGGCCCGGATAGGGGAGCTTTCTGTCGTGGGGGCTCCTCCTCAGGGAGCAGTGACAGCCTCAGTGACATCTCGAGTTTACAGATGGCCCTTTTCCAACAGACTCAGGGTTGTGTGATTTCTCTGCCTGTTTCTTGGAGGCCCATGTCTGACATTTGGTCCTTATGAACCTCTCTAGAGGTCTCTGGCCCTGATCCCCACTTGTATGGCACACCCCAAAGTATCCTGTACTGGGCCCCCTCCTCTTGGTTCTTTTCTACATGCTGGCCCTCCGCCCTCCACCACCTCCCCCACCTAACCCCCAGTTTCACCTCTCACGTTGTTCTAGCGGCATAATTACTCCCTATCCCATAATACCCGCTGCCCTGTCACACTCAGAGCACGTGCACATGCAGCCTGTCCCCTGGACATACACGAGGCCCTCCTCCGTCTGAGCACCTGGCCAACTCCTACGCAAGCAGCAGCGCCTTCCCCTGCGCTCCCAAGCTCCTGGTGTCACCAGGGCTTGCCTCTGTCAGCGCCTCTCAAACCGAGGTGATTGGTGTATTTGTACCCTGGCCTCCCCTCCTGCACTGAGGGCTGCTCTGAGAAAGTATATTCTTCTGTTTCCCCTACCTCCTGCTCAGACAGGCCTGGAAGGCAGGAAGTGGATAGTAATATATATCTCACAGGGTGGGTGTGAGGCTCAAATAAGACCGTGTCTATAAAGTTCTCACCCCAGTGTAAATACTCAATTATTGCAATTATCTTATGAAGATTGGACCCTGTTGAAGAGATGTACCAGGAGAGACACGTGGGGGCTCACCTGGTTCCTCCCCGTAGTTCTCTAAGGCAGACAGCACCACCCAATATGTGGCCACTGGCCACATGGATCGTGAGTTCCTGAGTGTGGCGGGTCCAAACGCAGATATACTGCACGTGTAAAATATACATGGGAGTGTGAAGACTTAGTCCCCTTCCCCCCAATGTAAAATATCTCATTCATAATGTTTTATGTTGACTATATGCTGAAATGGTAATATTTTGGATATACTGAATTAGAGAAAATCTTTTACTGAAATTAATTACACCTATCTCTTTTTACTTCTTAAAATGTGGCTACTAGGATATTTACAATTACATATGTGTCTCACACATATTCCTACTGGAGAGCGCTGGGCTTGGCACTCATTTTCCCCTTGTAAATGTAAAGAAATGAAAACGCAGACCCATCCAATGCCTGCTGTGGGGACGGGGGACACGGCACCAAGTCCTTGCCCATCGCTCATTCCCCTCACGCTCCTCTCTGTACAAGCCTCCAACTCCTGGAACTCACTCAGCATGGGTGATATGATGCCCGTGGGGCTCCCACCCCGCACCCAGCTCGCTTGTTTTCCAATCTTCAGTTTGTCTTATTTCAGATGGGCCTCTTTTCTCCCAGGCTCCCCGCTCCCTCTTTGCTTAATAGGCTCCATTTCTTGGAACTGGTGACAAGCGGCACTCTTGATATAGGAGGGAGGGCAGAGGTGTAGAAACAACGGGTGGCTATTCTGTGGGAAGTGAACTGAGTCCTAAAATATCGGCTCTGCAGCCAGCCCCAGGGGTGGGAGATGAGTCCATCTGCCAGGTCCAACCAGACCACGGATACTTGAGGGCCCTAAACAAACATGAAGGCACCCACCCTTCCAGGGCACGGCATCCAGGACGCCTTGATGGCTGCTACAGTGTCACCACTGTCTGTCTGGGGATATCTCCAGCTGAAAGTCTCAGATGCCTAGGACGCAGCCCACCTGAGCTGTGTCATCACTTGTAGCACACACCTTGGTATCCAGCCCATACCGCCTTGGTCTACTCTGAGACTGTTGTATACTCCAGTGGGGTCTTTCCACCTGTGGACATTCTATGCCCACCCACCATGCAGGGCAGGTGAGAAGTGCTGGAGAGCTAAGACTCTAGGAACGACACTCACTAGCTTCATGAGGTTATTCTCAGGCGTGGTCCCCAGTGTCTCAGTGGGTCCCCAGGAGGGCCGAGGTGCCATTGCCCGCAGCACTAATCTGTGCAACCACACAGCTTTCATCAGCTTTACTCCTTTCCCTGGCTCACGTCCCACACTCAACTGGGATCACCTCCCTAATAAACTCATCCCCCTTAAATCCTTGCCTCAAAGTCTGCTTTGGGGAGAATGCAAATGAAGTCATCATCTTTCCCCCAGAACAACTTCTTGTCCCATGGGCTGCATGAGCCTCCGCTCGGATGCTGTGGCATCTAGAAAACTGGGAGTCAACTTTGATTTTTACCTCCACCTCACCCCCCACATTCCCACCATCTCTAAGTGCTGCCCATTCTCTCTCCTAAATGCTTCTTGATTCTAACCACTTTTCTAGATCATTTTGGCACTGTTTCTGGTGTGGGCAGCAGCTCTGACTTTCTGTCTCTGCCTCAACTTTTGATTCTATTGAGTCCAAAATCTGCCCAGATCGACCAAGCCCATGCCCATACACCCAACCCCTCCTGGACAACTCCTCCTGGAGGCACACTTCAAACTGGGCATTTCCAAGCCTCCTCCTGGGGCACCTATGTCCTTCACTGGGTCCCCCACCTTATGAGCTGCACACCTGTAAAGCAGGAAGTCGTCCTCCGTAATTCTCTCTCCTCACCATCGCCTTCAAAATTTCTTACACATCAACCCTCTCCTTTCATTTCTATGTCACCACTGCCTTCATTCAGGTGGCAATGTCTCTTGGCAGGGATACTATAACCCTCTCCTAACTGGTCTGCCTGCCTCCAGTCTTGCCCAATCGGAGCCTTTCTCTACGTTGCTATTAGAAGAATTTTCCTAAGTTTCCAATCAGATCATGCCACCATCCTGTTCAGCATGGATCCCATACCCTATAGGATGATTCCGTCATTGACATTAAAGACCTCATACAATTTGGCTCTGAACAACCTCAAGTTTCCCCTTACCCCAAAAACCCATGCTGCAGCCACCCCCAGACAATTTGTACTCTTTCTTGCCTTGGGCCCCACAATTGCTGGGGGTGGGTCCGGGGATGGAGGTCACCCTCGGCAGCTCAGTCAGCTATTTTGACAGGAAGTCCCACTCTCCTCTTCTCTATCCCAGAGAATAGCACCACCATCCACCTGCACGTGCAACCCAGAAGCCAGGCAAAACCAAACGCCCAGTACAGAGCAGCAATGATTATAATAAGAGATGGGTCTCAGTCATTCAAATGCTCTTGTCATCTAGTTCCTTTATTCAACAAAATCCTGGCAACAGGGCCTTGACAAAATGGGAATTATTTCAGAGGAAGAGAATATTTGGAGCATGGGGAGTTGGAAAGTGAGGGTGGGGAATGGAAGCTGGTTTGAGTGGGACTTTGTGGGGAGGGGCGATGAACAAGTATGGTGGGTATGCAAGGCAGAGGGCTGTGCAAGAGCTAGAAGTGTGAGGACGCAGAGGACCCAACTGCAGCCCTTAGGACCTCACAGCTTTGTAGAAGGCTGGGCCCAGGGTCTCCACGCCCCGCTGTGCTACAGAGGACAGAGGCTACAGGTAGTGAAGAGGGACAGATGACTGAACATACCAGGGGGTAGGTGAGGGCTCAGGAGAGAGCTGGGTAACCAAGGCTTCAGCTAGATGGCAGAATAACTGATGCCGAAAGACAAGCAGAGTCAAAGGGCAGCATCCCGCTTTCCAGGTGAAGAAATAAGACTGGAATTGAAAGACTCACAATGAATCACCCACGAGTAAAAGGCAGAGGGGGCACATTACGGCCCTCATCTGCAAATGTGGTCTTCCCTCCTCTGGTTGTAAGAGCTAACGTGGTAGTGGTAGCAACAGCATGCAGACAGGAGGGAAGCCTTTGGTGAGCTGTTTGTTTTCGAAAGTAATTCTGTGGATGTATGTCGTGACCCCACAACAAAACCACATACTGGAATACTTTTAAAAATGATCTTCAAAAGGCACCGTGCGTAGTAATATCCAGCAATTACAAACGTGAAAATCATGCTTTCCAGAAATGATAACTAAATTGTGTTGCATTTCTTTTTTACTAAATCCATTGAGTGACCACTATAAATATCCAAACTAGCATTGAATTTATTTTCAGACTAACGTGCCTTTCCCCGACAGTACTTTTTGTTCATAACAAACTAATTTATAGAGCTTCCTATAATATGAAAGATATTATTTGGACACTGTTCTGGGGAATAATTTTAGGGAAAAAACAATCCTTGCCTGTCAATGCCAGGCCACGTACCAAGTACTGAGGATAATGAGTGAGCAAAATAGCCAGGTCTCAGCCTTCAGGAAGCTCACAGTCTAGAGAAGTCCAACACTAAAGAAGCAGTTATACATGGAAAGAAATCAAGGGAGGTTATAGGACCACATAAAAGGGTGTGCTCACCTCGTGTTCCTCAAACTTTAACATGCACGCAAATCACTTGTTAAAATACAGATTCCCACTGAGTAGGGCTGGCACTGAGTCGGAGATTCTGTATTTTTAAGGAACTCCCAGATGCTGCTGCTGCTGCAGGTCCATGGAACACACGCTGAGTAACTGAGTGGCTACTTAACATTTGGGATGTAATTCCCCATGACAGCGTCATACACACACCAGCATCATAGTTTCCAAAAGGGTAGCATCTCAACCGTATTACATGTGTTTGAAGCTCACGCACTCTGAAAGCTCTGAGAGATGACTCAAGTAAAGGCTCAAGCATTCACGTTGCTGTTATTGAGGAATGCCTACTATGCGCTAGGAGAGTAAACAGACATTTCCCCATCCTGATGGAGTGAGCAGTTGAATGGGTGTACTCTATGTCAATCAATCAATCAATCAATCAATCAATCAATCAAAATGGAGCCAGAACTGCCATCCCAGAGGAACTGCCTTGCATGTCTTATGCCTCAAACCTTAGAACGTTAAAACAGGGCAAAATAATCTTTGGACTGGGCCTAAAGCAACACTGTGCCCCAAAGAAATGGGTGCAAAGATAACAAGAAAGCAGATACTAGGACTACTAGATTGATGACTCCCAGACTGAAAATTAAAAACATCATTTAGAATTAACATCACTATGTTATATTATCTGCACCCATAGAAATGCCTTCCTTCTATTGATGTAATCGTTCCCCTTCCCTCTCTCATAACTATCCACTGCCTTTGTCTCCTAATTGGAGTACTACTGGGTCTTGCCTGAATCAGAGCCTCCCAAATAGCTGTTCTTATTGACCTCAAATAAATGCTTGTTGCCTCTCAATTTGAAAGGCCTTTTATTTTCAGGTGAGCAACAAGTGAAAAATCAAAGAATCATAATACAGACAAACGTAAACTTGCATCTGTGACAAATGTTATGAGTGTCTAATAGGGAGCTGTGGCCTAATCAAGGAGGTTTGGGGGGTGCGGGGAGCGCTGCTGCAGGAGGAGAGAACGGCAGAGCAGAGGCCTGGCTGAGGAGCCAGGGAGGTTCAGCGAGGTTGGGGAGAGAGTCAAAGGATGAGGCTGGAGAGTGAGGCCGCAGCCAGACCACACAGGACGTCCCTCACGAAGAGTTTTGCCTTCATCCTAAGAATGTGAGGGGCTGCTGAGTGTTCAGGGGGAGCAAGAATATAAACAGATCTGCATTTTGAAAAGATCAGTCTGGCTTCAGGGAGGAGAATGGACTGGAGGGGCCAGAATGTATAGTCCCTTCCCTGAGGGTGTGGGATAGGGCCTGATAGAGACAGCATTGCAGTCTCTCTCTGGGTGGCATAAAATTTCAAAGCTGTGGATGGCCACTTTCTGCCTCAAAGATGCTGAAAGCAGGGACAGATGGTCTGCTAAGAACAGAGTGAATCAGACACACAGGGTGGTAACTGGGAGAGAGAGGGCTTGCAGAGGCGGAGGAGGGGGGAAGGGTGTTGGGGGAGGGGGCTCTGCTGCATGTTGGCCCCTGGTTCCAGCCCTTCCTAAGGCTCATCTGCAGCCCCACCTCGATTTCCTTGGAATGCCTCTGTATCCTTATGAGGAGTTCCTTGGTTGTGGTGGTTTCTGTCCCTGGCAACCCAGAGAGTGCTAGAGAATTCAGCAGTGCACCTGAACAGAGCGTTTCAAAAGTGCCAGAATGATAAGAGTCTCCAGATTCCCCATAATCTAATCCAACGCCACTGTAAATTGCTTGGTTTTGATGAATACACATAGATTCCTGAGGTCCAGCAGGGCCACATTAGGTCTCTCCTACTTACTACACTGAGGTGGAGATTTCTAGCCAACTCAGGAGTGAGAAGGTTTCGGGGTGGGGGTGGGGGGAGTGTCAAGGGGACCACATGACAGAAATGTCTAAATATGGTTCCAGCTGGAAACATCAATTGGCTTTGAAGGTCAGCACTGTCCAGCCAGCCCAGTCAAAGCTGTTTATGGTTCCCCTCACGTTGGAGGCTTGGGTTTGATTTACAAGGGACTGAGAAGAATATGAATCTTCTCAAAAAGGAAACAACCTTACAGAAAGCTGCATGTTCCAAGGAACCACTTGCTACAGTGTTTTGCTCTTTTCGGTTACAGGCAAGAAGAAGATTCACGATCTGAAAGATTTCTCTTAAAAAGAAAATGTCTTGAAGGAATGTCAAACTGACCTCTCAAAGGTTCAGGCTGGATATGTACTGTTGATGGGGAAATCCATTTCTTTGTCTCTAAAAGGGGAGTAGTTCTCCTCTTGGCAGGATGTTTGAGGATTAAATAGGGACATTTGGGGCATTCCAAAGTGTGGTGTGTGTGTAAATGTCGGTAAGCTCAGTGATTCTTTTTTTTTTTTTTTAATCTCAACAAAGAAAGCTGGTTGTTTTAATGGTTATGCATATATTTTAAAGCATACTAGGAGAAAAAGAAGCACATTAAACCCATAATTTTATGGCTACTATTGCTCAGGATATGGCTTAAAATAAAAAGTGAGTTGACTTACAAAGGTATTAAGTAAATAATAATGCAGTTGGTATATGAGTGAGACAAAAGTTGTGGGGTTTGCAGAACATGAGTGAAAAGTGAGTGAGCTAATGGCATAGGGCCTGGCACACAGCAGGAGCCCTGATGTGACGGCCACCATTTAGCAAGTGCCAGTGTCATCTCCAATCATTACAACAAGCAGTGTAGGTATTCTTGTTCCTGTCTAACAGCTGAAAAAAACCTGAGGCTTGGAGAAATAAGAACGCTTGTCCAAATGCCTATGACTAGAAAGTGCCCAAGTTGGGACTTGAATGTAGATCTCTTTGCCCTCAGTTCCCAGATTCTCTAACGGCACCAGACCACTCTTCACAAGAAACCATTCTTTCTTACGTCTAGAAAAAAACAAGTGTCTTTCACACAAAGGCCTCATGCAGACCCCAGGTTGAGGTATGGCCCTTCGTAGCCCAATGTGCAAATGTATGCTGCACGTCTATTTGCATCTGTGCTGGGACAACAACCGACAACCAAACCAACAAACTTCCAGACCAGCTCCTCTTTCCATGTGGTTGGCCCACTGCCCAGTCCTTGGAAGGCCTGAAGGGAGCAACCGGGGTGGCTTGGCTTCGAGGCAGCATGTGATGGCCTGGTCTCTTCTAACTATTGGGGTGGTAAGAGTTGAGGCGCAAGTGTGGATCAGAAAAAGGGGACTTCAGGTCTGGTCTGGTTATGCTCACTCGGGATCCAGGTGGGTGTCTGGAACCACAGTTGCAGAGTGACAGTCTGTTTCAGTGTCATCTGGGCATTTACATTCCTTCTTGGGACCTGTAGGGCAGGACTGGGTGTTCCTGGGCTCCTCCTGGCTAAACGCCATCTGGGTGACACCCTTCTACTAACATCCATACTGGTGTCCCAAAGGCTTCCCATACTGTACCAGAAAGACTCATGGCTTTCTCTCTATGACATAGTCATTCTAGAGGCATATGCTTCCTGCCCATCTCGTCTCCAATTACCTAAATGTTCACTATTCTCACTTCCTTAGGGGCCAGTTTTCACAAAGAAGTGTGCATGTGAGTTTTAAAATTATTGTCATAAAACATCATTCCATGCGAGTAGCTAACTTCAGTCTCTGCAAAACAACAAAGTGCTACCATCATGGACCAATGGGGTCCCTTGAGAATTGTCAAACTGTTACATCCACTGATGCCAAGGGTCTCATTAGAGTACTGGGTGATATCAACTGAGCACTAACTATGTCCCAAGCACTATTCTAAAAGCTTTGTATATATTAGCTCACTTAATTTTTCTTGAGCCAGGTACTACTGTCCTTCTAATTTTTCAAACGAAGAAACTGAGTCACAGAAGGATTGAATAGTTGGATTATGGATGCAGGGCCATGTGCTGAGCCACTGGGCTGGTCTATGACAATATAAGCGTTAGGGTGTCTCCTGGATTTGGAAGGATGACGTGTTTGTCTGAGAGTAAGGAGGTCTGGGTTGCAGCTACACATGAGCTGTGTGACCGGACAAAACCCTCACTGAAACCTTTCTGGCATCTTTACAATGGGATCAGACCTGCTTTGCTCACCCAGAGGGTTTCTGCGAAGGTCAGAAGAGATGACTGCTTGAAAATACTTAGTTTTTGGCAAATGTATGCACAAAGGGACAGAGATGAGTGGATAAGTCTGATGCTACTCCTGCATTTAGGATCTTACAGAAGAAAGGCAAACCAAACACTCATTTTCTCTATGAACTTCTGCAAATACTTGGGCAAAGTGTTTGAGGCACAGCTGAGAGGGCTGGCAGGAATGCAATGAGTGATCTGAATTTCTTTCTCATGCTAAACAGCCAGTACAGGTCAGCAGGGTATTCTGCTCCATGTAGTCACTCAGGGAACCAGGATAAAAAGGCTTTATCATCTGAAACACTGTTCATTAACACTACAAGGAAGAAGAGTGCTGAGGGTCTCAAACGGCCAATTAAGTGCTTTGGACTTGACTAGTTTGAACTAGTTACTAGCTCTGACTACCTGCAAAAGCACTAGGAAATGTAGGGAAGTACATGGAATATTAGATGACCATTACTCTTTATGATATGAAGCCAAATTTTGTTCACTTTGATTCCCCCACAGTGTTTAGCAGCATGTCAGGCTTATAGGAGGAATTAAGACACAAGTCAAAAAGAAGGTTTCCCTGGGGGCAACCAGATGGCTCAGTTAGTTAGAGCGTGAGCTCTGAACAACAGGGTTGTCGGTTCGATTCCCACATGGGCCACTGAGCTGCGCCCTCCACAACTAGATTGAAGACAACAAGCTGCAGCTGAGCTTCCAAAGGGCGGCCATGCTGGATGGCTCAGTTGCTGAGAGCGCAAGCTCTCAACAAGGTTGCCGGATGCGGGATGGTGGGCTGCGCCCCCTGCAACTAAAGATTGAAAATGGCAGCTGGAGCTGAAGCGGAGCTCCACCCTCCACAACTAGATTGAAGGACAGCTACTTGGAGCTGATGGGCCCTGGAGAAACACACTGTTTCCCAATATTCCCCAAGAAAATTTATTTTAAAAAAAAGTTTCCCTAATGATGTAATAATTTTTTAGCCAAAATGGTTCTCTCACTTTTTCCCCTCACTTTAATCAGATGTTTGTTATTTGCATCCTGCAGTTTATCATTGAAACAAATATTTCAGAAATTTTGTAGACAACATTTGTTTTGAGGAAGTTTATAAATGCCCTTTGACATAAGGGCAGTTGGTAAATGCCCCCAGGTCAAGTCTAGGACATGAGTTCTCACTTGGAAGAGGAAGAAAGAGAAGAAACTGGACTGCCCAAAACGACAAGATGTTTGTCTCTTACAGTACTTCTCAGCCCATTCACCAGCCCTTCCTGAGCCCTTCACACCTGACCCTTAAGTCACCTGGGGGGCAGGCAGGTGGTCATGGCTATGAAATCGACACAGGGAGGCAGTATGGCTTCCCCATGGACCCAAAATAAGTCACAAGACGACATTGTTCTTTCTACACTTTTACTTTCTTTCCAAATCCTGGCACTCTGCAAAGGCCTCCTTCTTGCCCAACATTCATAAAAATTACTGTGGGTCATGCTGTGTTCAATACATCTACCAAGAGAATTCCTAGGAGCTGATTACCTTACCTCTCCCTTACCCTCGGTGGAGAAAGGGGAGCTCAGAAAAAATGCTTTCCCCCAGGAAGGAATCGCCTGCCACCACACTTCCCTCTGGGCTCACAGATGTGTTCTGGTCCTGGTTCTGCCACCGTGTCACTGGGTAACCTTGGGCAACACACCACTCTTCTCTGGGCATTCCTTTACTCCCTGTAAAGTCATTCAACAAGCATTTGGTACAGCCTGAGAGAAGAGCTGGGAATGTGCAGATGACGGAGCCGTCAACCTGATTTCCAAGCAGACGACCAGGTCAAGCAAGGGGCACCGTGGAGACTTGACACATGCATGCTGCAACCAAGTGGGCCAGCTGCCTCTCAGCTCTGACCGCGTTTGCCAAGTGGGAACTTGGGCCCAGTATTGGCAAATCTCTTGATTGTTTTCAAGATAAGCAGAGAACACAAAATTTTATGTGAAATTTGAGCAGGCCAACCAAGTCAAATTCATCTGTTCTATGGCTTATGCCGATGGCCCACCCATTTTCAACTCCTAATGAATGTCCATGGTAAAACGTTATGAGATTCTAAGATTATACAACCCTCTTGATCTGATAATCTAATTATTTTTCATATGACCAGGCTTTTAAAAAAACATGTATTGTTTTGCTCTAATAAGAAAGGTATTGCTATGGAAAATAGAAAAAATATAAAAAGAAAATTAAAATATTCTTAATTATTCCTAATTCTATCCCACAAAGTTAACATTTTGACGTATGTTTTGGTTTATTTCCTTCCAGTCTTTTATCTACGTATAAATTATATAAATAACACTATATATATATATATATATATATATGTATACACGTGTATATATGTATATGTAACATGACATACATGATATGTATAACGTAAATCTCTTCTAAAATTAGGATGACACTGTTCTGAGTTTGATTTTTGTATCCTCTACTTTTCATTTAACATGACATTGTGAGCTTTTTTCTATGTCCTTATATATATTCTTCAAAAACATGATTTTTAATAGCTACATAAAAATTCCACCATACAGATTTATCATAATTTATTTAACCTTTAATTTATTGTTGAACATCTGAGGGCATTTCTAATTTTTTAATGTATAAATAGAATTGCAATGCACATTCTTATATCTTTGTGCAGATACCTGATTATTTCTTTAGGATAAACTTTTACAGGTAGAATTAAAGCGTCAAAAAGCATAAATATTTTTAGAGCTGTTGATATAGATATAATTGTTCTTCATGAAAGCCATATTACTTTATGCTTTCACTGCAATCTTAACAACATTAGATAATGTCATTTTAAAAAACTGAATATTAATTTGATAAAGTTAAACAAACAATGTATCATGGTTACCCTAATTTGAAGTTATTCATTAGTGAAGTTGGATATGTTCCCCTCAACTGTTTTCTGGCCATTTGTATCTCTTTTCTGATTTGTCTTAACACTCCTCTAAAGAAACGTTTTCTATGTTATATGCAGTAAAGCTTTGCATCACATTTTTTATAATAGGAAAAATGAGATGAAATCTAAATGTCCAACAATGGGGAAATACTAAGTAAATTAAGGCACAAGCAACTGATGGAATAGTAATTACAATATGAGGATACAGAGACTTTAGCAACATGGAAAAGCACTAAATATACATTAAATGAAAAAGAACAGCTATAAAACTAAATGTATACATGTTTACAACTACACAAAAATACAAATCATAGTAAGAGTTGCATTTGAGGGTTGGGATTTCTGAAGATGTATTTTTCCTTCTGTTTTTCAACTGTTTTGTAATTCTGTTGTCATAACCTTTATAGTTAAAAGAAAAAATACTTTAAAGACATATTTTCAGTTGACTTTCCAAATCGGCAATTCCAGTTTCTTAGGATCCCCTTGTATCCTTTTAAAAACATCTGTGTTTGTGTCACAGAAGATTGAAAACTTTTTTTTACTTAAATAATCAGCAGAGAAAAGGGTATTTTTGTCATCTATCATAAGCAGGACTCACTCACAGTGAGTTCCAGGCTTTTGGGTTCCCTTTATCCCCCTCCATCCTGAGGTTTGGGAAGAAGGCAGATCGGGAATTGCATAACTTTGGGCTCGAATGGAAGGAACACTGCCTAATCCTGAGGGGCCTCCAGTCAACTGGAGAGGGGAAGAGATGGGGAAGCTCCTGTTAGAATAAGCAGGAAGCCTTCCAAACCTGCAGGGTCAGGAATTACCCAGGATAGGCCCATTTCACAGATGACAAAATTGAGGCCCAGAGACAGAGATTTTCAGTCACTTGAACAAGCAGGCTAAGTCTGTGGGATGCCCACGAAACCTTTCAATAACAACGACATTAGTATTGTTACTACTTTAGTGGAGCATCAGACACCTTTCAAAGGATGTTCTCTTTTGACTGTTGCCCTTGATCCTCACAATGGCCCAGAGAGGATGGCAGTGCTAGAATTTAGCATTCCAGTTTAGCAGAAGGGGGGGACTTGTTCAGAGAGGGGGAAGGGAACTGATTTATTAAGCACCTCATATGCGCCAGAAATTTTTGTGTTGTTTTGTTCTTTTATTTATTAACTTGAATATATGATAAATACATTTATGCACAGGGTTTGAAAAAAAATGATACGAAAGAAAGAGTGAAAAGCCAAGGCCTATCCCCCAGCCACTGAGATCTTATTCTCCAGAAGCATCTCTCTCACTAGTATTCTGTGGATGATTCCAGGGTCAGGCCACGCACATACAAGCAGGTGTCCACATCTGATCTTTGCTCCTCCTTCCCTCCCTTACTGCATCTCTCCCTCCCTCCTTGTCTTCCTTCCTCCCTTCTTTGTTCCCTCCTTCCTCCCTTGATTTCCCTTTCCCTCCCTTCTGCCTCCTTCCCTTTCTTTCTTTAAACAAATGGTCCTTGAAAAGCATTCTATATCAGTTCAGATGGGTTGGCTTCATTCTTTTTCACAGTTGCATAATAAGTCATATGGATACGTGACCATTTATTAGGTGGGTGCAAAAGTAATTGCGATTTCAAAGGTTAAAAATAAGTGCAAACTCCTATGTTTATTGCAGCACTATATACAATAGCCAAGACCTGGAAACAACCGAAATGCCCATCAGTAGATGACTGGATTAAGAAACTGTGGTACATTTATACAATGGAGTATTACGCAGCCATAAAGAAGAAAGAAATCTTACCATTTGCAACAACATGGATGGACCTAGAGAACATTATGTTAAGTGAAATAAGTCAGAAAGAGAAAGACAAATACCATATGATCTCACTTATATGCGGAATCTAAAGAAAAGAATAAGTGAATGAACTAATCAGAAACAGTTTTGGAAACATGGAGGAAAAACAGAGGGTTGCTAGAGGGGCGGGGGGGGTGGGGATAAGGGGAAGGTGAGAGGTTTTGGGAACGTACAGAGGGATAGTGGATGGGGGGAGGGGGGTTCACACAGTGTGAGGGATATAAATGATAAATGTCTAAGTTTTGCTTTGTCTTGTGCACCTGAAACTAATTAATAAAAAATAAAAAAATAAAAAAATAAGTGCAAAAACCGCAATTACTTTTGCACCAACCTAACATCTAACCAGTACCTATAGGTGGATATTTATGGTTGTTTCCAAGCTTGTGCTACCTCAGACTCTCCTCATGCAACCATTGCTTCACATGTGTGCCAGTTTAGAGAAGCACGGACTTCTAGATGTGGAATGGCTGAGTCAAAGGTTTGTGCATTGAAAATTTTGTGAGATCCAAAGTGCTCTCTGCAGACGCTGTACTCTTTATGTGGCATTGGCAGTGTGTGAGGGTGTTTGCTTCTGCCCAGCCTTGACAGCAGGATGTCTCGTCTAACTTGAAAATTTTCTAATCTAATAGGTTAGAGTGGTATCTCTCTGGAGTTTACACTTCTTACAATAAGAAAGGTTGAGCATCATTCCATGGGTTTAAATGTCATTTGTATTTACTTTTCTGTGCATGTTTTTTGACCATTTCCCCCCCTGTGGGGTTGATCTTTTCCTTGCTGATTTGGGTGGGACTCTTTATATATTAAGAAAATTAGTTCATCTCTGGGATATATGTTTGTGACTATTTTTTCCAGGTGACTGATTTGTCTTTTGACTTTGCTTATAGTATTGTGATGAAGCCATTTAAAATTTTTAGGTATTACAATTTATCAAAAAATTTTGGTGTATTTTTTTACTGTATTTTATACTTAGAAAGGTCTTCTCTACTCTGAGATTATTTTTTTAAAATCTTCTCTCTTCTTCAAGTAGCTGAATTTTATCGCTTTTTTTTCATTTAAATTTTTGATTCATCTGGAATTAGTTCTGATGAAAGGAGCGCGTTGCAGTCCAATTCAATATTTTCCGGGTGGCTCTCCAATTGCTCCAGCACTATTTATTGAGTAATCTATTTTTTTCTCCAGTGATTTGCAATGCCACCTTTCATACATACCAAATTTCCGTATGTATTTGGGTCTATTTCTGGACTCTGTTCTGTGTGTCTGTCGGCCTAGCTATTCTGTAGTCAGGCACTTTCATATATGACCACATTCACCCAAAGCACGCTGCGGTTCAGGTGAGGCTAGAACCAGATCTTCCAGCCTGTGTTACTTTATCTCCCATAACTGAGTGGTGATGGTCTCCAGTCCCTGCGGGGGAATCAGAGAAGTCCAGAGACAAGGCAGGGAGACAAACCAGACATAAAACGCTGCCTTTCCTTCCCCTTCATTCACTCAGAGGCAGTGAGTAGCATCAGCCAGATCTTAGCTAGACTCCAGCTTTCTCAAGAGTGAAATGGTTTGCCCTTGGGTAAGTTAGCTCACCTCTTGGAGCCTCAGCTGCAAGTCCCAAATACGAGCCTAAGTTCCAAAATTGAGGCTCAGTTTTCCATCTGCAAAATGTTAGTAATAACAATACCTATGTCATGTTTCCAGGATTCAATGATCTGATACCAGACAAAGTCACGATAGTGAAAGCCACAGTTACAATGACTGAGGATAATGCCATCTTGACAGAGCCACTCTCCCTGGTTCTGAGGCAAAGAATGCCCATCGCGTTGGCTACAATTTAGCAGGAGCAAGCTGTGCAGCTTTCTGACAGCCCACACTCCAAAGGTACAGGACTCCCAAGGTGAGGCTCCTTGGAAGAGGAAAGGGAGGAACCATGCAGTGCTAAGCCTGACCTTAGAGCTGCAGCGGTGAAAGGGGCTTGGAAGGGGCTCAGGAACACAGTAGGGGCTCTGCAAGGTGGGCAGGAAGAGCAGGGAAGCCTGGGCAGAGCAGGAAAACTGGGAAGGTGGTTGGAGGTGGAGGCTTCCTATTCAACACCAAACGACCCAGGGTTGTTGTATGCTGGAGGCATCCCACGCTCACATTTGAACTTCCATCTGCCCTCACCAAGGGCTGTGAGCCCCGGGGAAGTGAGGCTCAGAGTCCAGAGTCACCGTAAACACCTTCTGTCAAAATGCCCACATTCCAGAACAGGAGCAACACCCTCACCCCACACCAGCATGGCACCTCAGGTTCACAAAGCCCCATCACACTGTTTGCCTGTGCCACCTGAGCGCCCTTAAGATGGAAGGATTAATAGTTTCCCATTTTCCAGATGAGCAAACCAAGACTCAGAGCACATCTGCAACCCAAAGTCAAGATGATAGAAAGTGGCAACGTTAGAACTCAGGTCTTTTCAGTCTGAAGGCCAGACCAAGGGCAACTTGGAACAGCGGCTGAAGTGGATTGTCTGTTTAGTCATCTGTTTCTTTACTAAACATTCATCCAGCACCAACTTCCTGCTCAGCACGGAGTAGATGCTGGGTGCACAAAGGCAGACATACTGGGTACTAGTGCTGCAAATTCAGATTCAGAAGGTCTGGGGTGAGGCTGAACAATGGGTAAGACACTTTGGGGCGGGAGAAGCCTTTGGGGGGCTATCGTGTGCATTGTAGGATGTTTAGCAGCATCCCTGGCTTCTACCCACTAGAGGCCAGTAGCACCTCTTCCCCCATCCTCTAAGTTATGGCAACTGAAAGTATCTCTCGACATTACCAAATGCCCCCGCCTCCAGGGGCAAACCACCCTGGCTAAGAACCAATGCTTCGGAATTTGAGCCGCCCTACCCAAGGAACTCCTCCATTCCCCATGCCCAGTGAGAAAGCAGATTTCCTTGACTTTTAGAAGGAGAGGCCCAAGGGATCTGTGTCCCCAAATTCAGCACAGTTTAGGCTGGGATTGGCCTTGGAGGTGGTTAAATTTCCAGCCTCTCCAGGCCACTGCTTCAAAAAGGTGGGACTGGGTTGGCCCTGGATTACATTCAAAATCCTGTAATCTAAAAGGTGATGAAAGCATCATGCATGAAGGGCAGGACTGCATCTTCCTTTCTCCTCAGGTTTCCTCTGTGGTTAGTAAAGTTTCTGATATAATCACAATAAATACCAGAAAAGGAAATAAAAGGGAAAAGTGTTTTCCTGGGGTGACCCAGGAGATGGAGTATCTCAGGCAACAAGGTGTGGCAGCAAAAGAGAGGATGGCATGGGGGCTGGAAAATTCTGGAATTGAATCTTGATGCTGTCACTTCCTAGACATGAGTCCTTGGCCAAAGGACTTCGCTTCTCTGAGGATCAGTTTCCACATCTGTGAAATGAGCAGGTAGGAACATCTATGACTTAGGGAAGCTGGGAGGCCTGAACAAGATTATGTTCATGAAAGCATTTCAAACAATGCGTTCCACTTACAAGATGCTCAATGCAGGCGAGCTGCAACCCCCTCCCTCGTCTCCACTGCACAGATGAAAACACTGAGGTACAAGAAGTGACCGGCCCAAGGTGCATTCTAGATCTATTTTAACCCGTTTCTGAAGTCCAGAGCAGGGAGCAACTTTATCTCTCTGGCTTGAGTTGCTTCATCTGTGAAACAGAAAGACCGTGGGATAGACTGGATGCTAGCTGATGGATTATCTGGCTCTGAAGTTCTGTGAATTAAAAGAATGTTCTATTAATGATAAAAGCTAATAGCTACCCAGTATATGTCAGTAACCTTACATACTTTGTGTCTAATACACGAGGCCTCAATATATCTGATAAGGGACTCATATCTAGATATATAAAGAATTCTTACAAATCAACAATAAAAAGACAAATAACCCAATGAATAAATGAACAAACACTCTGAATGGACATTTCTCTGAAACGGCTATACGGTCAATAGTACATGAAAAGATGCTCAACCTCCCTAGCCATCAGGGAAATACAAATCAGAATCACAGCGAGATACCCCTTCACACCCATTAGCAAAGCTAAAGTAAAAAAGACAAACAGTCACAAGTATTGGCAAGGATGTGGAGAAATTGGCACCCTCAGATATGCTGATGAGACTGTAAAATGGTGCCACCTCTTTGGAAAACAGGTACTTCCTCAAAAAGTTAAACAAAGTTATCATACGACACAGAATCTGAGAGAAATAAAAATATATGTCCACACACAAACTTGTTCATAGCAGCATTATTCATAATAGCCAAAAAGTAGAAATAATCCAGATGTTTGGATAAGGACAGTGTGGTCTGTCCATACAGTGGAATATTATTCAGCCACAAAAAGCAGTGAAGTACTGATTTCTGCTACAACATGAATGAACCTGGAAAACACTGCGCTAAATCAAAGCAGCCAGTGACCACCAAAGACTACATAGCATATGCTTCCACTTACGTGAAATGTCCAGAACAGGCAAATCCATAGAGACAGGAAATAGATGAGTGGTTGCCATGGGCTGGGGCTGGGGAGGAAATGGGTAGTAACTGTAATGGGTACGGGCTTTCTTTTTGGGGTGATGAAAACGTTGTAAAATTAGATTGTGGTGATAGCTGTACATCTCTGTGAACATACTAAAACCATTGAATTGTACACTTTAAATGGGTGAGTTGTATGGTATGTGAATTATACCTTAATAAATCTATCGGGGGGTGAAAAAAGAACGAAACTGAGGCCTATGAAGGCAACAAGACTTACTGAAGGACAATCAGTAAGTCTAGAACAGAAATCAGGACTCCCATTTCCCAGGCCAATGCCCTTCTGGCTAACTTTCTGAAAAGAGGGGACATTAAAAGGAACTTTGGGTCTACTACATGCCACAGGCCAGGCACTTTACATGCACTATTTTACTTATTCCTTGCCAACAACCCTAGGAAGTAGGCCTACTGACCCCAAGTTACAGATGAGAATACTGAGGTTCAGAAATGTGAAGAAACCTGCCCGAGTTGCTGTCTTCATTCAGGTTCCCCAGAAGCCTACCCAGAGACAGGGATTCACGAGCCAGAGGGGTATTTAGGAAGTGGTCTGAGGAGAAAGCAGAAAGGGTGGGTAGGGAAGGAGATGAGCAGGCTTGTGACCTCAGGCAGAGACCTGCCTGACCAGCAGGACAGCTCTGAGGTGCGAGTCGATCCTGCCAAGGCAGGAGCAATGGGGTTTTATACTCCAGCACCCAACGGCATTTGGTCAAGGGCCAGAGGGATGGGCATGGGAGGCGTCAATTCCCAGCATTTCTGGATCTCTGCACACATGGACAAAATGGCTCACAGCCCAGCCCTCCGGAGAAGGGTCACAGTGCATGCCGTTGGAGGCAAAAGCACAGCAAGGCTGGAGGAGGGTCGCATGGAAACTGTAAAGTAGATTTGGGCAGAACTCCAACACTGCCTGCCCCAGGAAATAAGGGACCTGGATTTGAAACCAAGTCTGTCCCCAGAGCCCATGGTCTCCTCCCTCTCTTCAAAAGTGACACACCCACAGACTGGGCTAGGGAAGGGACCAGCAGAGGAGGACGAGGTGGCACCAGAAGAAAAGGAGGACAGTGCCCAGCAGCCAGAGGCCACAGAAGGACATGAACCTGGATCCCAGGGAGACAGAGAGGAAGATAGGACGTCTGAAGTGGAGGACTGGGTATGAAGGATATTGGCAGGGTCAGGCGAGCAGCTTTCCCTCCCTCCACAGCCTTATGCAACCCAACCACCTCTTCTCTGCTGCTGAAAGCTCTGGTTTGGGGGTGAATGGATCCAGATAACAGAAGGCAGAGAACAGAGATGACTACAGGATGCAGATGTGTTTGAAAGAAACCCCACAGAGGGAACTTTTGGGGATAAACCTCTTCAAAGGGAGGCTGGATTGCAGCAGGAACAAGGTGACTCCTGTCTCTATCTGTTCCAACTGAGAAGCTGCTGTGCTTAAAGAGAAGCTGTAAACAGCCGGTAAATCCCAGGTGACTGTGACCTCCACTTACTCAACCAGCCGGAAGGGTCTGCTCTGTGAGCAACTCAGCAAGCAAAGTGAATTAATGCAATCAAATATTCATTCATTCTGCACTTACTGATGCTTGCGGTGCACCTAGCTGGCACTGTATTGGGTATGTGGGGTGGGGGGAAGGAGCTGAGAGTCTTAAAATGAATCAGACAAGGTCTCTGCTCAAGAAGCTCATCATCAAGTAGGGCAGACAGACACAGGAATCACACACAGAGCAGTAAGTGTCATGCTGGGAGTTATGAATGGGAGTATAGAGCCCAGAGGAGGGAATACTCCCTGTCCTGGAGGAGCTGGGGAGAACTCATAAATGAGGTGACGTTTGAGTAGGGTTTTGTGGGATGAGTAGGAGTTCCCCAGAAAAGAATGAGGGAAGTGCCATTTCAAAGTTACTTAACTGATGAGTAGTAGGACTGGGGTTGTACTTGAATCCAAGTTGTGCTCTGGATACGACATAACATCATCTGGAGATTCCTATTCCACCAATTCCCTCAACTATAACCTTGGTTTTAAAACATGTGGTAGAAATCATCTTCTTTGGAGTCAGTCCTGTTTGAATCCTGCTTTCACCAATCATTAACAGTATGACCTGGGGCCTAGCTGAGAATACATGCTCAATATTCATTACTTTCTTTACCACCTTTTCTGATTGTCTACAGGCTTATTCTCCTGGCCATTCCCTGAGCCAACTTGAGACACTGAACACCTTCAGGCTTACCAGCAGGTGGCACCTGGAACTGTAACCAGAGGCCTGGAATCCATTCTGTGTTGGAGGGATGGGAATTGTGGGTGCCTGGGTGCCTCTCGAAATCTCAGACCCCACCCACCACACTATGCTAGCCTAGAAGAGTGGTTTTCAATGGCGGTTGTGGAAGTGGTGGTGTGTGGGTACCACCTACTTTGGGGCATCTGGAAATGGATAGGGCATTCTAGTTATCACAATGATTTGGAGGACACAACTGGCATTTAGTGGGTAGTGGCCTGTGAAGTGCTTCATCATGAAGCATTGTCCTTTGTCCTGCCCACTTTTCAAATGTCCCCTGGACTACATTTAGGTGGAAAAACCTGTTTGTAATGATGTAAATCCAGATCTCTAATTCCACTTACACGTTGTGGGGACAGAGTCCCAGAGGGCAGTTTCCAGGCTCTCGGTCTTGCGTGGAGGGGTGCTGGCTCGGGTGGTGGATGGCCATCAACTGTGATTGGATGGCCATCGGCTGTGGCTAGTTGGCCGTCGGCTGCAACCAGTGAGCCATTGGCCACTAATATAACTGCTGTGGCTATGCTGGCAGCAAATGGGGGCTAGCAAGGAGATGGTGGCTGAGCCCGCAAGCGGTGCAGTGAGGTTGCGAACAGCGTGGCTCCTGCTTCCTGTTTCTCCAACCCAGCCGCCAGCGAGAATATAGTAGTATGACTCCCCTACCTATGGCTCCGTGGGTGTTCCTTTTTGGCCTCACCATGTCCTGTGTTCTTATGTGGGGAGCGGGAGCAGAGACCCCGCAGGCCGCCCTGCATGACAAATGGCGCAGCGAGCAGGGTCTCCCGCATGACACCCTGCATGACACACGTAAATGCAAAAACACAGTGCAGTTTTAATCTGCTCTGAATTGTCTAAGATCATTCTGATCATGTAAGTTGAGGGAAGGTGATACAGGCAGACCTCGGAAGTATTGCAGGTTTGGTTCCAAAACACCGCAATAAACTGAGTCATAGCCTTTTCAACTAACAGAAGGTCTTACTTTGGTAAAAAATGCAACATCTGTGAAGCACAATAAAGCGAAGAGCAATAAAACGAGGTGTGCCTGTACACTGTTTTGCTTGGAGCTTTACCATGGTTGAACCACTTGGTGGGGTTTGAGTTGCCAATTCCACACACCTGTATCTACCTGCATTTGTAGCTGTGTGTTTACATGTGGCTGTAGGCATCTGTCTGCTTCAGAAAATTTCAGGTGTTAGCATGCCCGAACATTTATATAGTGAAATATGGATTATTATTTTATTATAAATGGTTTTTCTTTTATTTTTCCTTTACCATACGATTAATGTAGTATTATGATTATTACTATTTTTAGTATTTGTGGTTAGATGATATGAACTGCATTTCAGGATGGTAAAGAGGATGTCACCAACTATATGTTATCAAAGGGGGCGTTCGGTCTGAAGAATTCAGACCCATTGGCCTAGTCCATACAACTGGGACTCTATCCATTTCCTTTGGGATGACAGACAGTGCAGCCTAAGGATAGAAGCCAGGGTTTGGGGGCCAGAAAGTTTTAAATGTGAACCCCAGCTCTGTTGCTTACTAGCTATATGGCCTGGCGAAATTTGTATGTTTTACTGATCCTTAGCTTCCTCATTTGCAAAATGGGGATAAAACACCCATCTCAAAGGTTGTAGTAAAGGTTATATGAGGTCGACTGTAAAAGGCACAAATTAAGTGCTCGGTAGTAATAGAAGCTGGTATTATCATTATTATTGTTATTATTTCTGCAAGGAATCCTTCCCAGCTGGAACCCTGAGATGTGAGCAGGCCTTAGCATCCCAACCCCAACCCCCACTTCCAGTCTGACTCAGTGTCCTGGATCTTTAGACACTGATGGGAGAGGGCTCCTGATCCACAGGAACCACGAAAATAAGCCTCCCTCATTGGGACCCTGTTGCATCCAGGCCTGAATCAGGCCTCATTCTCTACTGAATGTTGCCCTGGGTGGGGGTGGAGGGTGGGAGGCAGTCCAGTGCCCAACAGCTCTCCCAGTCTCCACCCTAGCTTTGAGCTCACCTTCCCCACTTTTCCCATCACTGCTGGGGTCCTGGCATGCTTGGGCTGAGTCCCTAAGCTGTGGGGACCAGTCAGGAGCCATCTCCCAGGTCCCAGCTCTGGTCTCTGAGTCCTTCAGAATCAGCCAGGCCCCTCTGCCACTGCCAGGCTTTGCAGTGCTGGGGACAGCTGTCTCCTTCCCAGGTTAAGCATCCATAGGGTCCTCACCTAGTTCTCAATAAACTACCAATGTTACAGTTCATGATGCATGAACTCTGAGTGGGCACTGGGAGCTGGCTTTTCTTATCATCATTCCTTTGTGGTTCTCTCTGCCCTGGTTTTCAACTCCTGCTTCCTGGGCCTCTGCCCTCACGGACCCCAGGAAGGTCTTGAATCATGCATTTGGCAATCTGAGAGAACTGACTCTTTCCCCCAAGGCAATGGGAACCAGCAAAGTTGTCAGAGCTGAGAGGCCACTCCCCGCCTGAGAAGACCCAGAGCTGTCTTCACGCCTCCTCTCTTTGGCTGAGTCATTAGGAATCCCTAGAAGATGATGAATGAAACCCAGTCTTGATCAAGTGCTATCTGAGTTCAGCGATGACACACATGACGCCCGCCCTGAAGAAGTTCATAGTCTAGCAGGCAGGAGACAGTCACATACCATAATTATGGTTCAATCTGGGGTTCAATGTAGTACATGTTGAGTGTCAGGTTTACACTAGGGAACATGGGCCTTCTCATGTGAGAATGGCCAACTTCTTCTGCCTGAACAAGAGGGAGGACTGAGAATAATGAACATTGGAATGAGGTATTGAAGGATGAGTAGCAGTTTTCCAAGGCTTGGGCTATCTCTCCAGTCTCACCGGCTGCTTCTAGCCCAACAATCTAGCATGTGATGGTCTTGGGGGAAAGAGGAGATAGAGGAGGAAATGAGGATGAAACACAATTCTTCATACCCAGAAGGATCCATGTTTAGACTGGATCCTGGTTCAGAGACACTGGATTCCGTATACTATTCCCAAAACACAAAACTCAGTATTTCCCAGAGTTTCACAGAACATGAATTCCTTAGGAAAGTCCTGTATGTTATGTGAAAAGGGAGACTCCAAGATCAAATAAATTGCAGAAACACTGGGTTAAGCAAAGTGAAGCAGATTTTACTGCAGGACTTCTGAGAGCCTTTAAGGTAAAATAATAAGACAATAATTTATATATTTAAAATAAATGTTTATAACTAATAATTTAATATTAAAAATATAATGATTATTTAGTGTTTCCTCATGTGCAAGACATGTGCTATGCGTTGTCTCTTGAATCCTCATAATAACTTTATGTCATCGTTATTCATCATTATGTCATCATTATTCCCATTTTGTAGACAAGGAGACTGAATGAACCCAAGAAGTGAAGTTCATGGCCCAAGGTCACACACTAAATAATGAAGCTGAGATTCAAAACCAGGTTCTATCCGACCCGAAGTCTCCACACTTTACTGGATATTGTAAATATGATACAAAACATTTCCAAACTTATTCAGCCACGGAACTTCCTTGCATCTGAGATTCCACAGAGCAACTTGGGGAAATACTGCTCTAGTTTGTTTCTTGTGGTTCACCAAAAGCCACAAAAGGACTTCTGGGACTCTGCTTCTCTTTCTTCTTCCCCCATCTCAGGGAGCCTTGAGGTCCTGAGTCCCGCATAAGGCCCTTCCGTGTTCACCCAGAGGCTGGTATGAGAATCAGGAGGGGTTCCCAGGCGAGGCCGAGATTCCAGCTGGCAACTCCTGAACTGTTCAGGTCTAAACACATGATCTCATTGGCTACATATGACCTGCAGAGGGTTCCAAATTTTATTCTCAGCCAGTGCTAAGTTGCTGCTTCAAACTTAACTGCTGCTTGAGTCCCCAGCAGACTAGACCGGTTATGAACTCAGAATCCTTAAACCACTGCCTGCTTAGCAGGAGGAAGTATGGACCCTCTGAGAGCTGATGCTGTGTGACCAAACTGGTCAGACCCAGGCCTTGTCTTTCTCACGTGGGGCCCTCTTTCTCACTCCAGACCTTCTTGCCCCTTCCTCACTGCTGGCAGAGTAGTCTTTCAACCAGCAACATTCAACTTGCCACGCCCTTCCTTAGAACTCCTCAATGGCTCCCGAGTATCCCTAACAGAAGTCCAAATTGCTTGGCCTGATTTTCATGGCCCTTGGAATTGGGGGGAGACTTTGTAGTCATGTTTCCTTTCTCCAAAGAACACGAGATGAGAAATGGGGGCTGTTAAGGAAGTGACACACACAAGGTCTGGATGCCCTGTCCTTGAAGATAAACCATCTCTCAGGAGGAGTCATGTAGCACCTGCCAAATCTCTTGCCCAAATCTCTTTTATTTAAAGACTGTTTATAACAAGGAACAGAGGAGAGCTTTTCCCTTACCCATTAAGTAAGAGAGTTGTGTGTAGATGTGCTTCAGACCAGGCAAGAGCCCCAGGGAGGTAATAAAGAGGACTCAGACATCTCCCCTTTTAGAACCAGCCCAGAGTTGGAGCAATCCCCTCCTCGTCCTCCTCTAAGAGCAACGACACACGTCTTTTCAGGGGTCCCGGACTGCTTGAGGAGCAAAAAGTCCCGCCTCTGCCAGGGGGCTGGCAGCAGAGTAGAGACGTTTGAATGCTTCCTGGCATTGCGTGTGCCTCAATCTGTATTGTGCATACGTGTCTCTTTGTTGAAATGCAGATGTGATTCTGCAGGTCTGAGGTGAGGCCTGGGAGTCTGCATCCTCAACAAGCTCCCAGGTGAGGTCTGTGCTGCTAGGCCTAGAACCAGTCGGGGAAGAGCAGGTTCCAGACAACAAACGGGCAGTCAAGACCCTTCCACGCCCCTCGGTCTTCTGCGGACTCTGAAACTTGCACTCATTGCAATTAAAAGGTTCCAGGCAAGGCCAAGACAGGGAGGCTGCTTATCATAGGTGTGTCCATCTCCCATCATGCCCACCCTTAGGTTTTATTTCATGCTCTGGCAAAACCTAACTCCGTACACTTTCCTGCACATATATGCTATTTTGGATGCTATTTTGCTCTGCTTAGGTTATACCTTCTGCCTGGAAAGCCCATCTCACATTATTTTGCTGAATTAAGTCCTACTCATTTTTCAAAACTCTGCTGGCACACACCCAGGCTGAGATAACCACCCCCTCCTTCTACCTGAGATTCTGCACACACATCACTCTGTGCGCATCTAGACCATAACACATATCTGCCTGAGTCTAGGTCTGCCTCCCCTCCGAGGCTGTGAGGTCAAAAGCGCAGATCTTGCCTTGCCCCTCCCTGTCTCCCCCCACCCCCCAGTGCCTAGCACACAGTAGGTGCATGCTAAATGTTTGACAAACTGATCCAGAGCTGGCAACATCTTCTACAAAGAAAGAGTTTAGCAGATTCTTTCCACCTCAAGAGAAATGATTTAATGTTATAAACAAAGTGTGTGTGTGTGTGTGTGTGTGTGTGTGTGTGTTTGCTCTCTTTTTTGTTCCTGAATTTTAAGAAAGGTGTGAAGTAACGACAGTAATGCAGTTGGTAGGTGCTTTACCTGGGTTAACTCACTGCATCTTGTGAGGCAGTTCTGCCTTGAACAGATAAGAAAACTGAGACTCACAGGGGCCACGGACCAGTCACACAGTGTATAAGTGGCAGAGCCAGAGGGGATTTCAGCACGGCTCTGTGCGACCCCGAGCCCAGGGGACCTCGGCTGAGTTCCTCCCCAAATCTGCAAAGCTTGAAGCCTGTATTTTACCTGTAGGAGGGGATGCTCACATGTTGGGGGAACAGGAGGCAGTTAGAGTAGTGGGATGGAGTCCCAGGGGGCTGGGGTGTGCCGAAGGGGGAAGGGGACCCTCTTTTGATGACAGGGTGTCAAAAGGGAGCTAATTATTGACGGACACCTGAATAGAGGACCAGGTCCCCAAACAGAACTGTTCTTGCTTGCAAAACAGTGAGCAACTCATTTTGCTATCAATTCAGAGAAACAGCCAGAAGGGTCATCGGCTCTGACTTGACAGAAGTGGGGTGGGAAGATTGTTTCAAAGGTTGTTTCACTCTTCAGTGTACTGCCTCTTGGAGAGGACAGAAAGAACAGCAGCTGAACAAGTGATTCCAGAATGAGTCACATCCTGGCTCCAGCCTGCTCAAGCTTTGGGGAACATGGGAGGTGGCTGCCAGTGGCCCCACAGGTGGTGCCCTGTATCCCCCCACTTGGTACAGGAACGCAGCCTCCAGTTGTGCCCAGCAGGCCTTTGTCTCCACCTCCTCCACCTTGTCCTAGTTTCCCAGCCCCACTCTGTTCCTCTGAGCCATCACTGCTATAATGAGCTGGCTGAGGTGGGCCGCAGGGTGAGCAAGGGAATGATGTCCCCTCCCCCATACCTCCTCTGGGCCTCTCCTATTCCCCCATCTCTTGGTTTCCATGACAGCGTCTGGCAATGAGGTATCTACTTCAAAATGCTGGCAGAGACGCCAGGCAGGAGTCACAGAGACAATAGGCCTGGGGTGAGGGAAGTGAGCTCTCTCATCTGTTGCGTGCCCACGTGGGTGGGTCCTGTTCAAGACTTCACATCCATCACCTCCCTTACTCCTTACCCCACCAGGCGAGGAACCCATTATTGCCCCATTTTACAGATAAGGAGACTGAGGCACAGAGAGGGGAAGGGACATTGCCAGGGTCATACAGCCCGACAGTGGCAGAGCCAGGATTCAAACTTGATTTCCATGGGCCCCAAGACCAGGCCTTTAATCATTATACTACCTTACCTCTTGGCCAAGGGTCAGTCGTTCAGGCCCAAGCACTGCCACTTGCCATGGGCTCTTGAGTGAATCCCTTCACCTCTCTGAGATTCTACAGAATGGGGTTGGTGTGTGCCATTGCCCCAAGGGCTGTGACGCCTACAATTCATTGGGGAAAGCCCCAGGATCCTAGTTGGAGTTCAGTAAAGGGGTCTGCTCCTCCATTTCCAACTGGAGAGAACCCAATCCCAGGGTTCCGGGATGGAGCGGAGCCAGGGTTGCCCAAACCCCATGAGAGAAGTCTGGCCCAGAGGCATTTCTTGCATGCTGCTCCCACCCCATGTTCCTAACAATAACAGCTCTCATTTGCTGGGCACCCCCTTCATGGCAGGAGCCCCACTAGGGCCCTGCATGCTCACAATGACACCGGGAGGGAGGGAGACATGGTTATTCTCCTCTAGTTACAGATCAGGAAATCCAGCAGTGGCACCCAAGGTGAGTACCACAGGAGCTGAAAGGAGACAGTGTTCGTGCCTGCCTGGGTGACTGGGGAAAGTGTATCAGAAAGACATCCATTATTCTCCGTTCTGCCTTCAAAGCAGACCTGGAAGCTGATCACTTGTCATCACATCCGCGTCATACCGGTATAGGCCACCACTGTCCTTGCCTGAATGACAGCGTTAGACTCCCACGGAGTCGCTCTGCCACTACTCTTCCCTTCCTTCAGGGTATCGACCACACAGCAGCCAAGGCCATGCTGTCCATCCCACATCTGATTGTGTCATTGGAGGCTCAAAGCTCTCTAGTGGTTCTCATGTCTTCTAAACAAAAGCCATATCCTCACAATGGCTAACAGGACCCTGCATGTCTGCCCCTGTGACCTCTCTG
The DNA here is from genome assembly GCF_036562045.2 of Rhinolophus sinicus. Lineage (NCBI taxonomy): Eukaryota > Metazoa > Chordata > Mammalia > Chiroptera > Rhinolophidae > Rhinolophus > Rhinolophus sinicus. Next base: position 42,231,789 of record NC_133759.1, read on the forward strand.
ACCCCATCCTCATCTGACCCCTACACTCGCCCTTGCTTGCTCTGCTCCAACCACTCCAGCCTTCTTGCTCTTTCTAGAACATTCCAAACCACCTCCAGGGCAGGGCCTTGCCGTTCCCTCTGCCCAGAATGCTTTCTTCTCAGATATGAGCGTGCTTCATTCCTCATTGATTCCAATGCCGCCCCTCCCACCCTACATATAAGGACCCTCCAATTCTCCCACCCTGCTTATCACTTACTGTTCTCCAACACTGCATTTTACATTCATTTGCTGATTTATTTCTTGCCTGGCCCTCCACTAGAGCATAAGCTCGAGGAAGGCAGGACCTTCCTTCCATCGTGTTCATCCCTGTATCTCAGCACCCAGACCAGTCTTGACAGTCATTCATGGGTTATCTATGGGGTGGCCTAGGGCAGAATTTCTTGACAACTGGATACTGGATAACTGAAATAATAGGATTCCCTCTTGATAGGTTGAATGTGAAACATAAAGAGAAACAGAAGTTGGTAGGGATGGGGCAGAAATCAAATGCCATGCAGCTACAGAAGTCAGAAGGCCACAGATATCATGGAACAAAAGATGGCAGGGGCCAGCACAAGACATGGGACAACCGACGTCGTGGGCATCCATTACCCGGGGACAACAGAAGCCACAAGACAACAAATATCATGGGCAACCAGAAGCCAGGGAACAACAAATGTCACAGGCCAGCAGAAGCCATGGGACAACAGATGGCATGGGCCACATAAGTCATGGGACAAAGGTGTCACGGGCCAGGAGAAGCCACAAGACAAAAGATGTCATAGACCAGCAGAAGCCAGGAGGTAGAATATAGGCTCCACCTGAGTGTTTTCTGCCTTGTTCTAAAGAGTATCCCAAGTGCCTAGAGGAGGCCCGCCACACAGTAGGTTCTCAATAAGTGTTTGTTGAATGAGTGAAAGGTAGAGCATGGAATAGGGAAGAGTCAGTTGGTCTGAGCAGAAACAGCCACAGCAGAGGTCTGTCATCCCAGCAGTAGAGTGGGACGCAGAGGTCACTGCTGCAGGAAAGACAGGCTAATGCATCGCCAATGGATTCAAATGATGGCCCAGTTCCCCATAGGGCCTGGCGCTATGGTGGTGACACTGTTTTCTGTCTTCTTACATCCCCATATATCCAGACATCAATCCCCATTAATCAAGGCTAATGCGTGCCAGTCTCTAGACGCTGCAGCCCCAAGCAACCTGCTGCCAGGAAGCCTTCCTGGAAGAGGCACCACGGAAGGGAGAACTTGGAACGGGCATCCCCGGGGCCCCTCTCCTTTCTTTTTTAAACAGCTATATTGAGATACAATTTACATACTGTAAGAGTCACTCATTTTCTGACGTATATTTTCACACACACACACACACATGTGCACGCACACACACTCTCACACACCGGAACAAAACTCTCTTGTTAAGTGTACAATTCAGCAGGGACGTAGGGTTTGAGTGGGCAGAGGAGCAGGAGGGTATGTTGCCAGCTAAGACATGGTGATGAGGAAGCACGAGGCAGGTCTGGGGAAGGATGCGTTGTCCAGCATGGGCGGGGCACGTGGAGAGTCTGGGGTGAGTGAGACGCACGTATGTGAAAGGCACCCAGGGCCAGTGTGCAAAGAGCCTATGAACAAACGTCTGGATGAGTCTAGATGGGACGTGGTAAGCCTCAGAAAGAGAGCAGTCTGCCCGAAGCCAGCAGCGGTGTCCGCAGAGGTCAGGAGCCGGGTTCTAAAGCCAGCTCTACCATCACAGGACGTGTGAGCCTGGACAAGTCACCCTCCCTCTGTCGGCCCCTGGGCGCTGCCTGTTTCTCTCCCGAAGGAGAGCCCTGCCTCCATTATCTTTCAAAGTTTCTCGAAGCTCTAACTTTCCCTACACAAATGTGGTAAAGAGCACAAGGCTGGGAGTCAGACCTGGCTTTGCACCCTGGTTCCGCCACTTTTTAGTGCGTGACCCTGGGCTCCTCGTCTCTAAGACAGGACTACAGTCCAGCCTCTCCAGGCTCTTTAGAGGGCCAAGTGAGATAACAAAAAGAAAGCCATGTCCCACACACAACAGATGCTCAATGCGTGCCCTCATTACCACGCCTTGTGCCAGGCGGCGTTAACAAGGTGTATGAGGGCAACACTGTGAACCAATAAGCCGAGAAGTTGGGAACGGCTCCCAACCTCAGCGTTTTCAAAATAACATTTAGTGTGTGGGTAGACACACAGCTCTGTGTCTGAGATGAAAGGGAGTAAAATGCATTCATCAGAAAAATGCTTGGTTTCCCTTAGTGACTAAGAATGCAGAGAAAGCCCTTAGTGTCCAGAATGGGTATGATGTGCTTGCCATTACAGAACTCGATGCTGATGGGGCAACCTGTCCCCCTGTCAGCTCCAAACCTGGGGTGCCCAAATCCATGTAACTCACTCAAGCTTTCCACTTCAATCCGCACAGCCAAACGTTCACTTGAGTTTTCTTCTAACAGAGAGAAAACAACAAAATGGGTATCAGCAAGCACTCAACATCAAAAACTCAAAGCTTGCTTGTGTGATTTATTCCTGCTATCTAGTCTGGAACTCAAGAAAAAGGGTATAGTGCCTACCACCTAGAAACACCCACTTTATATATTTACAGGAGGAGAGAATGAATGGACACATGCAACCTGAGGCACCAAGTGAACAATCGGAAGCTTTGCATGATGCTGAGCAATTTCCAAAAATGTTTCAAGCAATTAGCATCATACCCTAAGGGGCTTCATAGCCCACGGGGAAGGGATCAGAGCAGTCCAGTTCAAACTCCAGTTGCTAAACTAGCTGTATGACTTTGGGCCAGTCACAGCCTCTCTGAGCCTCCCTTAGCACTGTGCTTCCCCATCTGAGGTCATCACATCCTGCTCTCTTGTTACTTGTCCAGCATCTGCTTTCTCCACTACCCTGTAAAGGTATGGCTGTGTCTATCTGTCCCCTGCAGCATCCCCAGCACACGGTGGGAACACAAGCCCTGTGAACAGACTCCGACTGTACCTTTCCCTTCCTCTGCCTCTGCTGCTGGCCTGGGTGCTGCCTGTTGGGGTTTAGCAAGGATTCCATTCAGCTCCAAGAACATGAGAACTTTTTCTTCTGCCGGCCACTGGTCAGAAGGCCAATGTCAGCCTCTGACCCAGGAATAAACTGCACAGCTGTTCCTGTTTCCAGCTGGACTAAAAGAACTCCATGAAGGAAGTAGACTCACATGCAAGCGTTTGATTGAGTGGAGAAGCTATAAATCCTGGACTCCCACAAGAATCGGAGGGACTTCTTCTAAGACCCAGACATCAGAATGCACAACACAATCTATTTCTGTAGCTCTTTGTGGCAGAGGAAAGCAGGTGTGGATGGAGGATGAAAATGCTTATCTTAGTGGGCAAGGAGAGTTTAAGAAAAACAGCATAAATTTCCATCTCTCGAGGAGTTTCCAGTCTGGTGATAGACAGATACAGGTAAAACGGGTATTTATTTTACATTTTGATACATGGTGTCAGAGAAGCACCTAAACCAGCCTGGGGATCAGGGTATAAATGAAAAAGGGGGATGATGCCTCTCAATACATCCCTTTCCTCTCTATGCCACCTCATTACATCTACTTTTCTTTACACGGAACATTCTTTATGCCCCCTCCCCCATTGACCGACCGTGTCACTATCTGTTACCATCCCTGATCACACTCTGTGACTTTTTCAAATTGAAATATAGTTGGCATACAATATTAGATTAGTGTCAGTGTCCAACACAGTGATTCGACATTTATATCCCTCATGATGTGATCACCACAATAAATCTAGAAACCATCTGTCACTGTGCAAAGTTATTAGGATATTATTGACTATACTCCCTGTGCTGTACACTACCTCCCCGTGACATACATATTTTATAAATGGAAATCTGTACGTCTTACTCCCCTTCTCCTTTTTCATCCATCCTCCCATCCCCTCTGGCAACCATTAGTTCGTTCTCTGTATTTAAGAGTCTGTTTCTGTTTTATTTGTTTGTTTTAGATTCCACATATAAGTGAGATCACATGGTATTTGCCTTTCTCTGTCTTATTTCACTTAGCATAATACCCTCTAGGTCCATCCATGTTGTCACAAGTGGTAAGATTTCATTTTTTTTATTGCTGAGTAATATTCCATTGTGTATGTGTGCCACATCTTCTTTATCCATCCATCTATTGATGGACACCACGGTTGCTTCTGTATTTGGCTATTACTAGTAACACTGCAATGGACATAGGGGTGAATACATCTTTTCGAATTAGTGTTTTCTTCAGATAAATACCCAGAAGCAGAATTTCTGGATCATATGACAGTTCTATTTTTAATGTCTTGAGGAACTTCTATACTGTTTTCTATAGTGGCTGCACCAATTTACAATCCCACCAACAGTGCATGAAGGTTCCCTTTTCTCCACATCCTCGCCAACACTTGTTATTTGTTGACTTGTTGGTGATAGCCATTCTGACAGGTGTGAGATGATATCTCACTGGGGTTTTGATTTGCATTTCCCTGATGATTAGTGATGCTGAGCAACTTTTCACATACCTGTTGACCATCTGTACATCTTCTTTAGAAAAATATCTATTCAGGAATAACCTCTGCACATTTTTAAATTATAATTTTTTTATGTCAAGTTGCGTGAGTTCTTTAAATATTTTACATGTTAACCCCTTATTGAATACATAATTTGCAAGTATCTTCTCCCATTCAGTAGGTTGTCTTTTTGTTTTGTTAATGGCTTCCTTCTCTGTGCAGAAGCTTTTTAGTGTGATGTTGTCTCATTTGTTTATTTTTTCTTTTGTTGCCCTTGCCCAAGGAGACATGTTCAAGAACATAGTGTGAAGACGAATGTCAAAGAGTTTATTGCTTATGTTTTCTTCTAGGAGCTTTATGGATTCAGGTCTTACATTTTAGCCCTAACATTATAATCCATTTTGAGTTAATCTTTGTATACAGTGTAAGAAAGTGATCCAGTTTCTTTTTTTTTGGCATGTATTCATCCATTTCCCCCAAAATCATTTGTTGAAGAGACTGTCATTTCCCTATTGTATGTTCTTGTCTCCTTTGCTAAAGATTAATTGACCATATAAGTGAGGGATTATTTCTGGGCTTTCAATTCTGTTCCATTGATCTATGTATCTAGTTTATGGCAGTACCAGACTATTTTGGTAGTTGTAACGTTATAGTGTAGTTTGAAATCAGGGAGCGTGATACTTTCAACTTTGTTCTTCTTTCTCAAGATGCTGTGGCTATTTGGGGTCTTTTGGATTCCATATATATTTTAGGATTGTTTGTTCTAATTCTGAAAAGAATGCCATTGGTATTTTGACCGGGTTTCCATTGAATATGTAGATTTCTTTGGATAGTGTGGACATTTTAACAATATTCGCCTTCTAATCCATGAGCACAGAACATCCTTTCATTTATTTGTGTCCTCTTCAATTTCTTTTTTCAATGTCTTACGGTTTTCATAGTCCAGGTCTTTTACCTCCTTTTTATTTATTTCGAGGTATTTTTATTTCGTGGCATTTTATTTCGAGGTGTTTTATTCTTTTTGATGCAATTTATTCCGAGGTATTTTATTCTTTTTGATGCAATTATGAATGATTTCTTAATTTCTCCCTTTGATAGTTCATTATTAGTATATACAAATGCAATAGATTTCTGTATATTAATTTTGTATCCTGCAACTTGACTGACTTCATATACTTGTTCTAATAATTATTTTGGTGGCGTCTTTAGGGTTTTCCATACATAGTATCATGTCATCTGCCACACTCTGTGACTTCTAACAAAATAATACCTGAGCAGACCACTTGCTCTTCCTGAAGCATGTTCCTTTCCACCTCTATGCCTTTGCTTATGCTGTTTCCCCCTCCTGGAAAGTCCTTCCTCCATAGCTCTAGCCATTGAAAACGTATGTTTCAAAGCCCTGCTCACACTCACTCATTCATTCACTCCACAAGAATTTCCTGAGGCTTACTATGTCCCTAGCACTGTGATGGGTACCAGGGATATAATCGGGGAAGCCACAGGCCATGTACTTAAGCTGCCGCGGGGAGACAGATGGTTACAATAAGGAGTAATATGTGTGTGGTAGATGCAAGTCCAGGGGATGCTGTGAGTCCCTAGAAGGGTCCTGACCCAATTTTGGTGAGGTATGTTCAGGGAAGGCTTCCTGGAAGAGGAGACTTCTAATCTGAGTCCTGAAGAATGAGGTGAAAAGGGAGAGAGGTGTATGTAAATGTATGTGAACATATATAATTATGGCCATTGACATGGCCATAATAAGAGCTGGCATTTATTGAGTGGTACTAGGAGCCAAGCACTGGACTAAGCACGTCAGATCTATTACTGCCTTTTTAGTCCTCACAACCCGATCCCCCTGATTCAGATGAGGAATCTGAGCCACAGAGAAGTTAAGATCTGCTCCTAGTCAGACAGCTACTAAGAGGCAGGTCTGGGATTCAAACCCAGTGTGGCCCCAGAGCCCATGATTTGACCACTGCCCTCTCCTGTCTTCTGCTGTCAGTATCTGCCACCTTCTTTTTTTACTTAACAATACATTTGTCTGAGACATCTTTGCAGGTGGTGCAACTCAGGTTTCATTCTACTTAATGGCTGCAGAGAACGCCACTGGATTTTGAGCAGAGAAGTGACATGATCAGATTCCATCCTGGGGACATCAGAGGATTCCTGGGGGCAGGAAGCTGTGTTAGGGGTCCTGGGAGGGGATGGTAGGGCCTAAGTTCAGGCTGGGATAGGGACAATTTGGGCGCTGAGCTCTGGGAACATGGCAAAGCCTGGGGTGTAGCAACTGCTACCTCTAAGGGAAGAAGGAAATGGGGGAGGGGCTGTCTCCAGACCCCCTTCCTTACACGAGGTCTTACAGATCCCAGTACCGTTTCCCTTCAGCCCCCCCACCTCAGCCCTGCATGCTTTCATTCTCTCTGAGCATGCTCCAACTCGCACTTCCAATTAAGAGTGAGTGATCACCAGTTTCAGTTCCGCTGGGTTGTGCACGTGGCGCCTGTGGAATTCTTAATTCTTTGCATAATTGTCGCTCAGGAGGGTCACATCTATTCCACCCGAAGTGCAAACCAAACCAAACCAAACCCCTACAAGTTACCCAACAGCACAGCTTTAGCACTGTCCCCCAGTAATGCCCCACTCAGTCTCATCACACTCTCCCACCTATCGATCCTAAGGCCTCTTCTCTGACACAGGCTCGGTCTGTCCATTTCTCTCCATCGATACCACTCCCCTCTCTCACTGGACGACTGCAACGGCCTCTACATGCGTCTCCTCACTTCCACTCTAGCATAATTTCATCAATAGCTCCAGCTTCAGTTTTCTTATCCATCAAATGGGCATACTATTATCTCACAGGGCTGCCCGGAAGATGAGGTGACGTAATGAATGGAAAGCCTTGGCCAGGAAGTTCCTTTCCTTGGTCAGCAGGACGGGAGGGATCAGAAAGTCAGAACTCATTCGTACTCTGCTGGTACACAGAATAATCAGGCACCATGAGGCCTCTAGATCTCCCTGCCTTTGTTGGGCTCACCTCCCCACCCCAGGGGACTTCTTGCCCTGTTCCCTTCATGCTCCTTTCCATGGAATGGGAGCTTCACTAGCTTTATACCCCTGGCCTCTCTCCCTCTCCTCATTTGTTCTCCCCTGGGCCTGTGCATGGCACCACATATTTATGAGTGAGTTTGAGAAATGACATAGGCAAGTAAAACTCAGGCCCTTTCCTGCTTCTCTGAGGAGCCCTGCTTGCAGGGAATATGTGCCTGACTCCGCTCTCTACCAGGAAGGAGAAGGGGCTGCCCCTCCAGGGGTCCAGCACTTCCTGCACTGGGGCAGGCAGAGAAACCCCTCTAATTCTGGCTTTCAACACTCACCAGCCCACATGCTCCAATGTCACTCTGATCAGTAATAAGAGTGACATTTTGGTCTCCAGCTGCCTTGCTCTTCGTCTTAATTTTCAGTTGGTCTAGAACACAGGCTGGCAAAGGAGTGCTATTTATCGACTCCTTCTACCCCGCCACAGGACTGAGCAGTGGGAGAAAATCCTGTCCTGCATTCTTGACTCATTAATGGAGCTTCTCAGGGCCTCGGTCCAACCCAGTGCTAGATGCTGTGAGAATCGATCAATAAACGACTGACAAATATTTATTAAGCTCCCGATACAATCGTGAAAAGCGGTCATCTTGGCTCAGTGTGTCTTACTACGTCCAAAATGCCTGATAGCACTTTCAGGTGTGTGAATGCTACAAAGTGCCAGGGACATTCCCCATCTTGTCTTCACCGCCATTTGCACAATCCGGGCATGTGTCTTTAAGGATCTAGCTGTGACCTTACTTCCTCCATCCAATACATTTTTAGTGCACACCTACTAGGTGCCAGGTGCTAATTGCTGAGGCACTGCAGGTAGAGCAGTGATGCAGGCAGAGGACATCCCTATACTCTTGGAGCTGGCAATTGGGTGGGGCTATGAAGAAAATCAATGCGGAGTGACTGCACAGGGGTGATGGAGGAAGGCCTCGCTAAAGACGGGACAGCTGAGTCCTCAGTGATGAGAAGGGGTCAGTCATTGCAAGATCTGGGGGAACGGGCGGTCAATAATGCTGTGAGATGAGTATTATTATTATTCTCCTTTGATAGATAAGGGAACTGAGGCCGGGGAGGTTAAAATGCTTCCTCCGAGGCCAAAGATGGCATCAGGATATGAGTCCAGGTCCAGACTCAGAAACCCCATCTACTACCACCAAACACACTGGCCTCTAGGTTCTAGCACTTTTTAAAAGAATCTTCCCTTGGAGAGTTTCAGTGAAGTGGAATGCAGCATGCCCTCAAGGAGCTTCCAGTCTAATTTGAGAGAAAACATCTTTATACAGAAAACACTAATCACACGAGGCAGGTCAGAAATTTTGTATCGGATTAATACAATTTCAGATTATGAAAACCCAATGGGATTTGTTTTGGAACATGACAAAATGCCCCCCAATTCCTTGGGGGAAAAGAAATCTATATAATATCTTTGTTTATTAATTGGTTCATTTAATAAACTCTTATGAGTTGGCCAGTCTCTGTTGTAAATTCTTTTCAAATATTAATTCTTTGGAACTTCATGGTTCATTTAATACTCTGTCAATTATTACAGTCACTAGCCTCACCTTAAAGTTGTAGGAATCAGGCAAAGCGAGGTTGGATGACTTACCAGGGACACACTCTGGAAAGTGGTGGAGCCAGATAGAAACCTACGTCATCGGGCCCTGAACCTTTTGCTCACCACTGTAACCTGAATTTGTAAGTATCATTTATATAACTAAGTTTATATCTACAATTACATTTTGTCTCTTTGTCTCTTTCTGCCTCACATGAACTTGTTTTCAGGAGATTGTGTTGGTCTGATTTAAATGCAGAATTCATGGGTTCCCCTGTATCTGGGAGGTGCTTTGAAGAGCTAGACCATCATTCTCTGGGGAGGCTGAAACTGGGACCAACCAGAGGCCCATCTGAGGCCCATTGGGCTGGAGCCGCCATCTAGGCAGTTAGAGGCCCTGGACAGAGGAAAGAAAGCTCGGCTTCATTATGGGCCCAGGATCAACAGTCACGTCAGCAGATGCTCCAGACCACACGTGTGGGCTGCAGACGGAACTGCACAGGGCGGCAGGTGGATTTACTTAATGATGATTCTCTCCAGGAACAGAGAAACGCCAACGAGTAAATAAATGAAGTTTTCCCAAAATAATAAACTGAGTGAAAATTGCCTAGAAAGTTTGAAAGAAAAAAACAAAAAAGAAGGGGAAAGCAGATGCCTTTGCCAGCTATGACAACATACAGATTAATCATCAAAGCAGTGTCACACAAATCCCCTCTCCTCCCCTCCATCTGTGCTCTGCCCTATTGGTGTCTGCCCTCCGTTCCCTGCCATGACCCTGTCTGATGGTCGGCACTAGAATTAGCAGAAAGTTCCAGACTAGAACAGACAGCCTGGAAAGAGACCTGCTACCAATGACAGGGCTTCCAGGTGACATACCCTGAGGCCCAACATAGAAAACCATGTGAATGGCGCCCCCTGGAGTTGTGCAGAGCTGCAGTTCTGTGTTGGAAGATAGGGAGTAAGTTAGGGTCTGATACAGGTGGCATAGGTGAGGAAAGGAAGAAAGAGTCAGTAAACAGGATGGGGACAACTGGTTGAATATGTGAATAAAAAAATTAAGTTAGACCTTTATCTTACACCCAAACCCAAACAGGTTAGAGAGTGATAATTCAGTGTGAAATATGAAACCATTAAAACAATGACAACTAGAAATCTTGTTTTTCTAATCTGAATAATGGGGGTAATAGTAACTACCTCATAGCATTGTTAGGGGGATTAAGAGAGATGATACAAATTAGCATAGTGCCTGGCACTTTAAAGAAAATTGAGGGAAGATTCGGCTGAGAAATTTGCCCAAATCTACCATGTTTCCCCGAAAATAAGAGAAAATAAGACCTCGCTGGACTACTGGCTCTAATGTGTCTTTCGGAACAAAAATTAATATAAGACCGGGTCTTATGTTATATAAGACCCAGTTTTATAGTGTAGTTAAATAAGACCAGGTCTTATATTAATTTTTGCTCCAAAAGACACATTAGAGCCGATGGTCCGGTGAGGTCTTATTTTCGGGGAAACAGGGTAGCTACTCCAGGGGGATGGGGGAATCAGCAAGAGGGGTGTAGCTCCAGGTTATAACCCAGGGATTCCAGGCAAATGATACCATAGAGAGGGAAAGCCTCTCCTACCAACTGGAAGAAGAATGGTCCATGGAGTCAGATCCCTCCGTCTGTGGGCAACGGGGAATACTAATTCACGGCACACACACTGTACTTACGGTGAGTACCCTGCTGGCAGCCGCAGCAATTTTAGAAGCAGGAGGAGACTCAAGAGGTGCTCACAGACATTGGCCTTTCACCCTGGGATGAGCTCCCTTCATCCGTGACGCTTGGTTGGAAGAACCCTCCCCGGTACCCAAGGCTGGGCTCTCCCTGCAGCACTCGGGACAGATGGGGTCACCATCCCTGTCCACTCCTGCCTGAGGCAGCCTCAGCCTTTCATGGTTGGAAAGTTCCTCCTTACACTGAGATAAATCCAGCTGCCCTCCCCACCTCCCACTTTATTTTCCACCCACTGGGCGCCTCCCTGGTGTGTTCCACCAAACACACAACAAGAACAACACCCAGCTTGCGCAATCTCTTCTAGAGAAGCCAAGAAGTGGGAACACTACCCACCTCGTTTCATGAAGCCAGCATAACCTTGACACCAAAGTCTCACGAGGCAACACCAGAAAGGAAAATGGCCAACGGATCTCACTCATGAACTCATGATATTAAAATTCTAAACAAAAAGATGAGCAGAAATAACCCAGCAACAAAGATGCTACAGGATGACCCAACTTGAGTTTATTCCAGAAAAGCAAAACTCAGTACCCTGTTTCCCTGAAAATAAAACCTAGCTGGACAATCAGCTCTAATGCGTTTTTTATATATAAAACACGGTCTTATTTTACTATAAGACCGGGTATAATATAATATAATATAGTAAATACCAAGTTTTATATTAATTTTTGCTCCAAAAAATGCATTAGAGCTGACTGTCTGGCTGGGTCTTATTTTTGGGGAAACACGGTAGTAACAGTTCACCCTGTTAACAGACTGACAACTAAAAATCATGTGACCATCTGAGCAGATGCAGAGAAAACATCTGTTAAAAACTCTACTTCCATTTATGACTAAAAAGAAAAGAAACACTCAGCAAACCTGGAATAGAAAAGAACTACTTTAATCTGATAAACATTATATAACAAAACACTAGAGTAAACATTACACTTAATTGTCGAATGTGGACAGCTCCTCCCTAACAGCTGCAAAAGGCAAGATGCCCAGTATCCTTTTTAATTCATTTTTGTATTGAGGTCTTAGCCAGAGCAGTAAGGCAAGAATATATATATATATATATATATATATATATATATATATATATACACATATATATGGAATGAAAGGATTAGAAAAGAAGAAACAAAACTGTTATTTGTACCTCCTACAATTGTATACAGTGTTTCTAAAAAACTCTACAAATACATTTTTTGAATTAATAAGAGAGTTTAGCAAGATTTCTGGATACTAAATCAATATGCAAACTGCAAACTTATTTTTCCAAAAAGTAACCAATAGAGCATAGCAAATTATACACACACACACACACACACACACACACACACACACACACACACAAAGAGGGTGCCAAAAATATGTATACACATTTTAAGAAAGAAAAAACTGTATTAAAATTGTAATACTCAATATATACCGATAACAAAAGATGAATACAAGTCACATTTGACTTCCGCAATTACAAGAGGTGTTCAAAGTGGTTACCATCAGCGTAACTTTAATACATATATATAATTTATAATAGCATGCAAATTATCAACTGTCTAGGAATATAGCTAACAAAAGATGTGCAAGATCACCAAGGGAAAATTAGGAAAATACACCATGAGAAGTTAAAGATATCCTAAATGACGAAAAGAGATACCATGTTCATGGAAGACTAAATATTTCCACCCTCTACGGGGCAATAGAGCTCAGCAGTAATAGCCAGAAGATCAGAGCAACCTAGGCTTATATTCTAGCTCTTGTCGCTTCTAAAATGTGTGACTCTGGGCATTTCACCAACCCCTCTGAACCTCAGTTTCCTCACCTGTAAAACAGGGATAGCCATTCTGTCTAGTTATTAGGAGTCAATGGATATGAAAGCCCTTTATAGAGTGCTATATAAATATAGGGATTCTTATGACTAGCATTATTGCCCCTTTTTGGTGTGAAGGTGGGGGAAAAGTTTTCTCTCCCAGATTAGGCCAGCTGTGTCCATGCTTCTGCTCATCAATTTGTCATCAGGGGCAGCACTGGGTGCTTATTCTGTGGGTAACTCACAACAACCTACAAGGCAGGTGCTGTATTAGCCCCATTTTACAGATGAGAAAGCTGAGGCGCAATCAAGCAACTTGTCATTCATATCGTCATTTATTTATTTGACATTCATGAGCTCCTTCTAAGTGCTAGGAGCTGTGAATACCCTGGTGAATGAGATCGACATGGTCCCTGCTCTATCAGGGCTAAGAATCTAGTTGGGAAGGTAGCCAAAAATCATACCACAACTGACAAGCAGGCAGAACCAGATTCAAACTCAGGTCTGTTGGACAAGCTTCTAGAGTCCAAGCTTCTAAACACCTCCTGGAAGTGCTTTCCTCAAGCTCCTCTGCTCCATCTCTCTGTTGTAATGTAATGATTTCTAACATCTACTCTGCTGACAGCATCACGTTTCAATGGGTCTTGCCAGCCAAGCTGCTTCACAAATGGAGAGCTGTCAGCTTCGATCCTGGCCCATGTGATCCTCATGCATTATCACTGGAGAATTACAACAAGGAAGATGAATGCATAAAAGAAGAGAGGCATCCTGGCCTCCCCTCCCACGGCATCAGTAGCATTGTTCCCAATGAGTGTGCGCCCGAGTCCTCTGCTACCATTAACGGCAGAAGTGAGTCATTTATAAATCACATGCGGGAGCTTTATTATAATTACATCCCACAATTCAGAAATGCTCGGCGTCACTGTGAAAGGGAGGGCAGCAGGTGACCAGGACTTGAATGATCCTCTGTCAGGTACATCTTTCAGATAAAACGTCTTGGATCAGGAGCAATTACAGCTAATGCCCAGTCTGAATGCTAATGAGAATTACTTACAATTGCAAGTAATTCTTTGCCATTTATACCATCTGCTTTCTCGCCTTCTTTTCTCTGCTTTTGCATCCTGGCATTAATCCTGAGAAACAGACACTGGGAAATACGAGTAAGAGCCACTCCGCAGATGAGGAAACTCATGTCCAAGGCCATTCAACTCAAAGGGCCAAGGCTGGAGCTCTATCCCTGCATTATTATTTTTTTACTCTACCATTCTGTTTTTAAGGGAAAAAAAATTCCGAACTCTGGATGTGTCCACTTTGCCTGGAAGGGGCACAAAATATCCCGTCAGTAGGACAATCTGAAAGGCAGCTGGGGAGGTGTACTCTGTTTACACCTTTGTCTCGGTGAGGACAGGGGAACTGTAGGTAGACCTTATGAAATGAACTTCAAACCTACCCTCTGACATCCCATATCCACCAAGAGGCCCACACTTGTCCCTTGGGGACCTGAGAAATGACCATGAAGAGAAAACCTAGGCTGAAAGGTAGGAAGAGTTTTTTCCTGCCCACACGTGACAGAAAACGGTCCAAATCTGTGCCCCTCAGAACAAAGCCAAAGCATAAAGTTCAAGCTACAGCATGGAGTAAGTTTAGCCATAAGAGTGATATCATGGTAATGCCCAGCGTTGCCTGAGCACCTACCTAGTACAGCACCAGAAGTTTAAGTCTGTACTGAGACATCAGGTTTTAGCCTATTTAAAGCTTGAGACTGCACCAAGACTTCTGGGACAAATTTATATCCAACCCTAGTCCCATTCTCACTTTAAAGAGGAGAAAGCAAGAGGCTTGCAGGTGCCACAGCCAAGAGACAAAGTTAGCCTGTTTGACCTTCATACCATGTTTCCCCCAAAATAAGACCTAACTGGACCATCAGCTCTAGTGCGTCTTTTGGAGCAAAAATTAATATAAGACCCGGTCTTATATAATGTAATATAATATAAGACTGGGTCTTATATAATGTAATATAAGACCCAGTCTCATTAATTTTTGCTCCAAAAGATGCACTATAGAGCTGATGGTCCGGCCATGTCTTATTTTCAGGAAATGCGGTAGCAACACTCATGACAGCTAACATTTACATAGCACTTTTATGCATTACATGGCACTATTTAGGTGCTTCATGCTTAAGAACACAATTCTCTCACCAACCCAGCGAGAAAGGTGCTACGAACACTCCTATTCTAAAAATGGGGAACTGAGGAACAGAGAGGTATAGCAACTTGCCCAAGGCCACAGAGCTGGTAAGTGACAGCACTGGAACTTGAGCCAGCTCCAGAATCCACACTTTTGATCTCTTTGCTATGCCTCCTCTTTGCTATGGAAAGGCCACACCATTTCCACCAAGCACTTCTTAATTGTGAAAAAGTAAAGTGCAAACGTGGAATTCTGACAGAGTCCAAGGGGAAGAAGTTCTTCCCACCTCAGACACTCAGCTGAGGGCCAGGAGGGACCACTCCCAGTCCAGCATCACCCAAACTCCTCTGGGCTACAGGGTCCTTGGCAGGCAGCTCCAGGCTCCACCCAGCTCTGAAATGGACAGCAGTGCAGAGCCATCTCCCACCTTGAAAGGGTTCTGTGTCACACTTGAAAATGGTCCCAGGCTTCCCTACAGACTCTTCCAACACCAGGGAAATACATCTTGAGACAACTAGCAGCCTTAGGCAGCCTTGAGCTTGCCTGTGAACGTGTAGTAAGCCCTGAAGATATTAAAGTATTTACATGGGGGGGTGTCAGGGATTTCTGTGGGTGACAGGACACCTATCAGAGAGAAAGGAGAAGAGGTGCAGGGGTATCAGGGACCTTGATGCCTGGCATCTCTCTATTCTTCACCTTTGCTGCTGCCAGCCACAAGCAGGAAGGACCTAAGGTCCCATGTGCAGCCCAACTTTCACTGATAAGCTGGAAGGAGTAAGGTAAGGTCTGTGTTCAAATCCTAACTCTGCCATAGACCAGCTGGGCAACCTCATGCAAGTTCCTTGACTTCACTGAGCCTCACAGACTACCTGTCCAGTGAGGCTAGTCATAATAGTGCCTACCTTGCAAGGCTGCTGTGAGAACTAAATGGGATTTAATGGTATTCTGATCATTCCGCACACTCTCCGCACACTCTCCCTCTTGCAGTCTCTGCTGGCTCTTGGCTGTCTTCAAAATAAAAGCCAAGATTGGGGGATTCAAGTCCCTCCCTATCTGACCCCCAACTCCCCTCTCCTTCATGCACTGGAGATGTACCCCATCAGTGCTCAAGTCACAGGGACCTACCTCTCATCACGGAATGAGTTCCCCAAGCACATTCCCTCCAGGGGACATTGATCACACTACTCCTAATGTTGTCCCCTCACGTCTGGCTCCGGGTCTGAGTTGGGAGCCCCCTGCCGGAGGACAGGGACCCTGCCTGGAGCACCTCTGAGCTACCAGTTCCCAGGCAGAGCGAACACCTCAGAGAGACTCAGAGATTCCAGGTGGGGTCTTCTTCTTGGGGTGGGGTGGGGGGACAAAAGGGGTAATCACCAAGAGAGGGAAAGTGGCTTCTGTGAAAAACTGCTGTGCTCCACCTACAGCTCCTGACTTCCTAGGGTCCTTCCAGAAAAACGGAGAGCAACTTCCAGAATTTAGTGCCTTCTCACCCTTGCCCTGAAAGAGCAGCCCGGATGTGCTTCTGCCACCAAAATCGACTCCCTGGCAGTAATGGTCATCTATTTTTTCAAAAGGTCCTCCCCATGGACCAATGAGGAGGACGTGGTCCACTGTGTCACCTGGGCTTGTAGCCAGGCTGCTGGAGACCATGGGCCGTGGTCTTGATGCTTCCCACACCCAACCCCGGGTAATGCTGAACCTGGGGCTCGCCCGCAAATGGTGAAGTAGTTTGGGTCAGGCGGACTCCGTCCGGCTCAAAACCTTGGCTCTCTCCTTGATTCGCTGGTGCTGCTGAGCACAACTTTCTCTGGTCCTCAGTTTCCTTCTCTGTGAAATGGGTACAATAATACCTCGTTTCATCAAATGACAGGGAGAATTGAAAGAGATCATGGATACTCAGCACCTGACACTAACAATGCACTCAACCGATGGGCTTGGACTACAGTTAGCATTCAACTCTGAGCCGAATCCGGGGCAGCTCTGGAAGAGCTGGAGATTCACCCTGTCCGCGTCGGAGCCCAGGGGTAGCTGCGCTGGGCGTGCACCCTTGGCCAACCCAGGGGAAGCCACAGGTGTCTGCGCATAGGGGCGCTGGGGCCAGAGCTGAGTATCTGGGAGGGTGCCACGGAGCGAGCCGCACTACGGGACCCTACCCAAGCCGCCCACGTCCCGAGGTCCCCCACCCGCGTCTACCCGACGCCGGTCGATTCTGGGGGTCTCTGCAACTCCGCGGGGATGCCCAGACCCAAGCCTGGCCAGCGCATAGCCTCGCCCCGCAGCTGCAGTCCCGCTCGCGCCCCTGCCCGCGCCCTGCCCGCGCCCAGCTACGACTCACCGGCGCCGCTCCGGGGAAAGTTTGGTGGTGTGGCGGCAGCAGTGGCCAGACTGCTCAGTGCTCGGCGGCAGCGGCTACCGGGACGCCGAAGGAGCGGACTAGAGAGGCGGGGCCCGGGGGGAGGAGCCGCGTCGGAGGGGGCCAGCCGGGGAGGGAGGCGGAGACCCGGGCCCCATCCGCTGGCAGCGCCCAGGCCTCCAGCTCGGCTCTCCTAGGGCCGCCCCACGCCGGGAGGGGGCGCCACGGGTCGCCTAGGGCGTGGACACTTTCTCCTACCGCCCGCCGCAGGGTCGGAGCTGCTCCCGCAGAGCACCCCAGCCTCGGGCTCTGCGGGGTGGGGCGGCTCCTTGGGTTTGGAGAGAGGCGAATGAAGGGTTAGAACCTTGGCGAGAACTGAGGGTAGACAGACATCGGTAAGTCAAGGTAAAGAAGTAGCGATAGAAACAGTCAGAGATGAGATGATGTTGGGCAAAGCCAACCACAGACCGACTGATAGACAAACACAAACCTCCCCTTCCCTTATCCCCTCCGGAGAGACCAAAAGAGAAAAAGACAGACAGCCAAAACCAGGCAGACATAGAAAGAATAGGACTGACAGACAGGGACCTCCCTCTAGAAGTTTCATGGGGAGCTAGAGACCCCCAAGGTCTAGAATGCCACACCCCTCATCTGTGTCTCCCTAGCTCCTCCAGGTGAGCCAAGTTTCGAAACACGACGTGTCGCACTTAGCATCCTGTGCCAAACCTGAGCAGAAAGTGGCGAGGTGGGGATTGAAAGGGTGAGAGTGGTGTGGCGCTAGGAGCCTCTGCCCTCTGGAGGAACTCGAGAACTCTTACCAGCTGCCTTTGTTTCCAAAGCTGGGAGAGAGAGGCAGAGTTTTCTCTCTCTCATCAGTGCTAGAAAACCTCCATTTGAACTGCTAAACAGTTATGGCTTCAGATCTTATCTCAACATTTCAGAAGAGACACCCAAGTTCAGGGGAAGAGGAGGGTGTTTGAGAAAGAGCAGACTGAGCTGTGGGGTCTAAGGTGTGGGTTTGGGGCCTCACGGGGGTATTTTAGCCCCCTCTGAGTAGAGGGTAATTCCACTCAGTGGTTGTTGGATCATATAGAGCTAGTTTGAGAACCAGCTTCACTAGCTGTGTATGGTGTGTGGGTGAGCCTTCTTGCTGCCCTCAGGGTCCACATTTAAATATAAAATGAGAATTAATAAAAACAGCTGTCATTGTGCCCTGCATTCTTCTCAGTGTTACAGATGCTTACTCAGTTAATCCTCACAACAGCCTGAATAAGTAGGAACTGTTACTATCCCTATTTTACAGAGGAGAAAATGGGTACAGAGAGGTTGAGTAACTTGCTCAAGGTCACACACACATATACACACACACACACACACACACACACATATACATGTATATGTATATATACATGTATATGTATATATACATGTATGTGTATATATATATATATATATATATATATATATATATATATATATATGGGAATCCACCCTATGTAGCTTGGCTACAAGGTCCAAAGTCATCATATAATCTTCATCTCAATGGGGCTCCTGGAAAGTTCCATGAGGTCATTTATGTAAGGGGCTTAGCAAGTGCTCCATTAATGGTAGCTCATCGACCACTGAGCCTGTCTGCAAGGTGGGGATTAAAGGGCTGATGGTGATCCAGAGATAGGAGACTTTGGGTTCAGGATAGCTGACAGGCTATGTTACTATCCTGGGTACAGCTCTGACCTTTGTGAATCAGAGGGGTAAGGGAGTCCCATTTGTTCCTCTGACCAGCCCTTGTACATTAGCATAAGCCCACAACCAGGACTCACGCTGAATCTACAGTAAGCCCCATCCTATTTCCTGGTGATTCTCCAGGGCCTCCATATTTTACACGTTACCGGACTAACCCGCCTTTTGGAACTGAGCACTGGGGGAGCTAGAGACCCCCAAGGTCTAGAATGCCACTAAGGGAAATGCATTTCTGCTCTTTATAGCTGTGGGACTAAGGGGGGGAAGAAGCCTTGGATATGGCTGGGACCACTTCCATCCCCTCTCTTTCTCCTTTCTGCGATTCAGCAAAGGACTTGATTATTTGGAATTCCTCTCCAAAGTTTCACTTCCTGGGCTGGTTGTAAGGCCTGCCCAGCCCACAGTGACCAGCATTTCTAGAAACATCAGCATTTTAAAAACAGCATGTCAGACATTATTTGTAACCCCTGGTGACCAGGGTATATATGTTTTGTTGTGGCATTTGGAACTGATGTATCATGAGATAACTCAGGCCACATCCTGGGTGTATAGGTTGTGGAGCGGTTAGCCAACTTACTAACAATAACAGGCAGCAGAAGAAAAATAATAGGTAGACCTTAGGGCATACTTACTGTGTGTCAGGCTCTGTTCTAAGAGCATCACATAATCAAATATATCTACTCCTTACGACTGTGAGGTAGATACTATTGTCATCCTGTTTTGCAGGTGAGAAAACTGAGGCCCAAATTGGTAAAGACAATTATTCAGAGTATACAGTTAGTAAGTCATTCCAAGATCAGACATTTAGGAAGAAGCTGAACCAGGTCTGGAACCTGAATCTGTCTGGCTCCACAGGCCTGTTCCTACTTCTGTATTTTGTAGAAGAAAGCTGGGAAAGGGGAACCACTTGAGCTCCTGAGTAGAAATTAGAGGTGCAGATTAAAAAGAGGTAGATTAAAAATGTCTGCTCTGCCACTTGTTAGCTCTGTGCTTACTTTGCTTCACTGAGCCTCAGTTTCTTCATATATAAAATGAGAATAATAATATCTGCCTCAGATCCAGGAGTTTAGTGATGATTCTTTTGGTTGCAGGTAA
Organism: Rhinolophus sinicus; assembly: GCF_036562045.2. Taxonomy (NCBI): domain Eukaryota; kingdom Metazoa; phylum Chordata; class Mammalia; order Chiroptera; family Rhinolophidae; genus Rhinolophus; species Rhinolophus sinicus. The sequence goes on from NC_133759.1 coordinate 42,251,942, forward strand.
CATAAACCCAACTATAATCAGCTTCAGCCCAAAAGGGTTCTGAACTGAAAAATTTAGGAGGTAGTTTTGTATTCAGACATAGTCCATGCCAGAAACTCAAAGGAAGGTCATAAATCTGTTTCCCTCTGTCTCTTGACTTTGTTTTCCTTTGTATCAGTTTTATTAGCAAGATGGGTCTTTCTGCAGGAAGGCAGAAATGGCCAGTTAAGCAACCTCAAGACAAAGAGGTCAATTCCTTCCCAATATCTCCAGCAAACCCAGAGGGTTGTCTCCCATTGGCCTGGCTTGGATCACATGCTCAGCTGTTAGAGTCAGGGGATAGGGTCAGCTCCTCCTAAATCACAGGGAGTCAGAGTGGGTGAGGGATGGTTTCCTAAAAGAAATTCAGGGTTCTATTAGCAGAATAATGGGGCATTGGTGCTGGAGAAGCACAGATGTCCACTTCCTCACAGAGCCACTGTTAGGATTAAATACATTTTTAATTTGTGTGTGCAGAGTGCTTGGCTCTCTTGGGTGCTCAAGAACCGAGACCCCTTCCTTCTTTTCTCTCCCCTGGGAAACAGCATTCATGGCTCAAATCCAGGTCAACTGCTTCCTCTTCACGTGGGGAAACTAAGAAGATGCAGAGAGAGGAAGGGACTTGCCTAACGTGACCTAGCTAACCAGCTGCAGAACCCATTTCCTCTGACCTGAACCAAATCCCCATTAAGTTCTTAGCTGAGAAAATTTAGATCTCCCACCAACCAAAGGAGTTTTCTTTGCACTAGCACAGGGGAAACTAGACAATTGCAAAGTCCTTAAGAACCAAGGAAGTGAATGCCAGTTATGTTGGGTCCCCAAACTGTGCAAAAAGCTATGGACTGGTAGAGCTGGGCAGAGTGCCCAGGCAAGCTCCCCACCCATCACATTATGAATTCAGCCATTTCCTCTGGGACTCTGCACTCCGGGTGCTGAGAGGTCCAAGTGGTCATTTATCATATTAGCTGCCCAAAGTAGGCAAGATGGCCCTTCCCTTGTTTTATTTCCCGCTCAGTGTGTGAGCGCAGATGTCCATCTTTCAGGGCCAAAGTGGGCCAAGCAGCAAGCATGTTACTTAGAGTTATCAAAATTGACCCTATCACTTTGGCCCTGAGTCAGTTCCAGAGTTTCTTGCTTTGGGCAGTTAGTCTGACTTCTCCTCTCTAAATTTAGTTAGTCTGGCATGCTATAAAGCCTATCTATTCAAGAGAAGGTGAGAAAAAATGGCTGATGTCAAGCTGACATGACAAGACCTCCTCCTTCCATCTGCCCCTTAAACAAAGCACTTAGGTTTAGTGGGCACACTGCTGGAGGAAGTGTTAATTGCTGCCGTCTTCTTGGAGGACAGTTTGGAACCAGATGCTGAGAATTTAAAAAATGTTCTGTCTTTTATTCCATATTCTAAGGGTTTTTTCTGAGAAAATAATCCTATCAACAAGATACACATAAAGATGTTCACTGCAGGATTGCATATAATAATAAAGATGGGAAATAACCCAAATATTTAACAATAGAGGATTGGTTAACTACATTATTGTAAATAGTCAATAGAATGGACTATTATACAGCTGTTAAGATCACACTAGAGAATATGGAATTATGTATGTGAAAACTAGTTGTGATATGAACAAATTAAAAGAGCAAGTTATAAAAGAAAAGGTATGCATAAACTCATTTTGTGAAAATATATACCCATGCATGTATATAATAAAGCTAAAGGTAGTTGTATCAGGGGTAGGTGAGAAGGAGAGGAAAAATGTGTAGGTGCTTTTGGTTTTCACTTCTCTGTATTTTCTAACATTTCTTTAGTGAATTTCTATTACTTTGGTACTTAGGAAAAATGCCCAATAATTCTCATAAAAGGATTTGTGTTTGGTTTCCTTATAGAAAAGCACTTTCCTTTATTAAAAGATCACAACCAGAGGTGAGATGAATTTGACCTACCCGTCTCTCTCTCTCTGGCTAGGATGTGTGGGGAGGAACAGAAAGGTTACGCCAGGGAACAGTAGCAATAGCCACAGAGCAGTGTTATACAAGGTTGCACCAGAAGCTGTGAGCATTTGCTGTGTGGCCCTGGGCAAGTCATTCAGCAGCGCTGGGCCTCAGCTACCACATCCAGTGTTCGGGTACATTCTCTCTGGAGTTATTTCCAAGGCCCAAACTCTATGTATGGAAAAGTTCTGTGAGCTTCAATGAATATTCATATATGCTCCCGGAGAACATATAATGGCCCAGAAACGTGTTCAGCATAAGTTATTTTCGTCTGTCCCGTGCTGTAATACTGCTGAAAGCCATGCTTAGCTGCTCTGTTTCTTAGCATCTGCTTTCTGCATAGCCTCTGAGTCTCTTCATCTAGCTAGGAACTGGCAAATTCGTGGGAAAAAGAACACAGAATGCTGGGTCCAACTCCATGTGTTTCTTTTCACTCTGGGATCTTGATCCTTCAAGTTCTGGTTTTCTGGATAGTTCTTTGATGCCCTCTAACAGATTTTTATTTCCCTTCTAACAGTTTTATACAGGTTTTCTAGTTGTTTATTCAGAGGATTGATCTCTACAAGCTAGTTTGTCACAGACAGAAGCAGAAGTCCCTTCATATATTATTAAGTAAAAATGGTTGGTTATAAAATGCATGCACGGTGGGATTCTATTTATATGCAAGACATGTGTATCTGTTTATGCAGAAGATATAGAAAGACTGAAAGCTACACACAGCTCCTATCTCTGGCTAGGTTTTCATTTTTAAATATTTAGCTATATTTTTTAAAATTTCATACAATGGACCAAAATGTCCAAACTGGGATTGACTTTTAAGGTCAAAATGTATATCCATTTTTCAAATGAGGAAACTAAGGTCAAGATCATTTCAATTCCTTTCAATCAAACAATTACTGAAGGCTTGCTGTGGGCAGAGAACTATGCTATGGGCCCAGGGCAACCAAAGGAATTTATTCCTTCATCTCAAGTGTGTCTAACACGTGCTAGACTTTGAGATAATGAGGATGAAGATGCCATGAATTTGCCCTCAAGATATTCTAGCTGGGGAAAAAAATATCTCAATAAACCATCCCAGGTATGATGTGCTAAATACGAAAGTAATGATGTGTCAGGGACGGTGGTTTGCCTCTTAATAAATCATTATCCAATTAATATCCAATTAAAAGATTATATTTCCCGGCCTCCCTTGTAACAAGGTGTGGTCATGTAACTAAATTTTGGCCAATGAGAGATAAGGGAAAGTGTTGTGGGAGTTTCTGGGAAGTCCTTTGAAAGGGAACAAGCAAACTCTCTTTTCTTCTGCTGCTTGCAATGCAGATGCAATGGCTGGAGCTTTAGTGGCCCTTTTGACCTCTAATACCAATTTGGGAAGGGAGCCCATCCTAGGATGATGGAGCAGATGCAATAGCTTCAGTCATTGGCGCCATGGAGCTCTTCTATCAGCCCTAGCGTGTCTATCTCTAGACTTCTTTTATACAAGAAAGATTCTTGCTTGTGCCACTATTATTTTGGATTTTCTCTTACATGTAGACAAACCCAATCCTAACTCATACAAATCCTAAAAATAAAGTGCTATGAGAGTAAAGGAACAAAGGGAGGCAGGAATGAGCAGTTCCACTCGTGGGCATCAAGGAATGTAGAGAAGGTGTGAAGAGTGTGAAGAGTTCACCAGCGGGATGAACGGGGATTAAGAAGGAAGAGGTTTCAGGCCGAGCGGACCGTGCAGGGGCCTTGGGCACAGGCCTGGGAACGGGCATTGGAATGGGCTGGACATGGGCACATGGATGTTGGAATCAAGTGGCCTGGGTTCCAATCCCATCACAGTCTTTAGCAAGTCGCTTCATTGCTCCATGCTTCCGTTTCCTCATCGGTAAAATGGGGGATTATAATAGTAGTAACCTCACTGGGTTGTAGTGAGGATTACAGGAGTTAATATATGAAAAATGCTTAGAACGATATCTGGCATCTCGTGAGTGCGCAGTAAATGTTGGCTGTTACGTGTTTCTCTGCAAAAATGATCATCATAGTCCGACCTCACAGGGTAGTCAACGTGTAAAACAGCACAGGGCTTTCCACAGAGTAGGTGCTTCACTAATGTAGCTATTTCTCTCTCCTTTTCCTCAAGGAGCTTACAATAAATATTCGACAAATCTTCACCGGGGCCCTGCTCCGTGCCAGGCCCTGGGCCAGGAGGTCGCTGATTGCAGGACAAATCAGACCTTACTCCTGCCCTCCAGTTACTTTACAGTCTCAAGGAGAGGAAACGAAATAAAGAGACAAGCAGGATACAGAGTGAAACGTGCAATAGTGGTCCAGTTTCAGTCCATGAACTCAGGTAAGCAAGAAAGGTAACGTTATTTTTTGTTAAGCGAGCTCAGTCTCTGCTATGATCTCCTATTTTGGGTGGGAAGCTTGAATCTCAGGTAAGTTGCTTTTTCTATTTCTCTGGGGGTGGTATCCGAGTTCTAGGGATCTTGTTGAGAGCATCTGGGGTGCAATATCACTTATTCATGCTGACATCTGCTGAGACATCTTTGTTCCTCTCTGAGGAGGGGTCACCCACCCACGCAGGTCACTTTACTAGATTGTCCCCTGTTCGTAAGTCTCATTCCATCTCTCAGCTGCTCCCAGGGCCCTCCTGAGTGCACCGGAATCATTGCTCAGCCCCAGACCCCCTCAGACATAGAGAGGTCTGTTAGACATCTCAGGTTCTTCTGCCCTGCCTCATACAGCCGTTTCTCCTCTAGAGAGAAATGCCTACAAGTCTGCCTAGGAGAAGAGCACAGGTCTTTTCTACATTCAATTTCCTGGAACTTACCTGGGGCTTCTGGGGTCTCTCTCCAAGCTCAGGGCCACACCTGAGAAGAGGCAGGTTCAAGTGCCCCTTCCCTCAGGGGCTTACACATCTATCTCCTCCCTTGTTTCTGCTCCAGCTCTCTCCCTCAGCCTTGTCTGGAAACTCTTGTCTCATTTCAGGGAGGTAGAGTCTTGCTTCTAAATCCCCTGCATTATCCCATATCAATCAAGTCATCAATACACAAGAACCTTTACCTGTTGCCCCTGAGACCCTAGACTTTTGAAACTCAAAAGCCAAGAAAAGATTTTGGTTTCTATTTTTCAGCGGGGCCAGAAAAGGACAGTAGCCTTGAGACAATAGCCTAAGATGGGGCGGGGGGGGGGGGGGGGTGTAGGGGGGTGAGGAAGGGGAGGATATAAGGCTTCTGGGAACAGAAATTAGCAGAAATGAAAAACCCAAGGAGCTCCCTCCATGCCTCCATCAGAATGGCTGAAATTAAGAAGATTTACAACATCAAAGTGTTGGCGAGGATGTGGAGCCCCTGGAATTCTCACACACACCTGGTGGGGATGCAACATGGCACAGGCACTGGGGAGCACTGCTTGGCCACTTTACGAAACATAGATCTACCCTGTGATCCAGAAAGTCCATTCCTAGGGGTATCGCTAAGAGAAGTAAGAACATATGTCCACAAAAAACTGTACACAAAGCGGAACAGCGTTATTCATCATGGTCCACATTGGAAACAAACCAAATATCTACCAACAAGAGTTTGAATAAATAAACTGTGGTAAGTTCATACAGCAATAAAAGTACAGGAATTATTGCTGCCCACAACAACATGGAAGAAAGTCAAAATCATTATTTTGAATAAAATAAACCAAACATAAAAAATTAAATATTATATAATTCAACTTATATGAAGTTTAATTACTGGCAGAACAAATTTCACAGACGTGTTCTTGCCATTTCTCCGCTTACTCACAGGGAGCTATCTCTCTCTTTCTCTCTGTCTCTCTCTCTTCCCCTCTGGGTCTCAACCTTTGAGTTGATCTCCAACCCTTCCTTCCTTTAATGACCCCTCCAAAAATCAGCCTTATGCACGTGAGTTCTGCCTATAACATGAGCTAAATTAAAATGTAAGAGGAAGACAACAAGAAACATACAACAGTGAAGCCTTTGAAAGTGTCCAGTCACTGTTGTCACCATCTTCACAAATGTCTCGACTCCTCTAATTAAATCTGCCTCAACTGCTCTATGGTACACAAGCCTGACTACACATTAGACTCCCGGGGAAGCTTCTTATAAACAATGCCCAGGCCTCACCCCAAGAGATTCAGACTTCATTATTTGGAGGGAGAGCCTGGCTGTCAGCTTCCCTGGGGAATAGTGTCCAGCGAGGGTTAAGAACCACTGATAGAAGATGTTTTCCACACGCCTTAGCTAATTCTGTCAGGTGAGTGCTACTATCTCATATTGCAAGAGCAATTTTCCTCTCTCCCTCTCCCAGCCCACTTCTGCCCGACCAACTCAGCAGCTGTCGCTTAGGGTGCAATGCTCTGTATTAGAAATTGAGGCCTTGTTTTTAGTGTTGTTTTTTTTTCATTATGCAAACATCCTGGAACAGTTATTTTATTCAATTACAACCTTGTTTGTAGTTTTTAGGGTTTTTTTTGTTATGCAAACATCCTGTAACAGTTATTCAATTACAACCACCTCAGGCATCCAAGTCTCATTGTCATGGATTTGACTATGGGGCCCAGCATAATGCTTATAGATTCTTTAAAACTGTTTGTTGAAGGATCATTTGGATATACGTTGGGTGGGACAAATGAATAGATGGACAGACAGACATGAATGGATGGCAATAACAAGATACATGAGCATGGATGAATGGATGCGCAGTCAACTGGATGGATGAATGGATGAATGCATGGATGGATAAATACAAGAAGAATAAGTTTGTCGATACCTACCTTGTGTCACAAAGGATTTGAGATACTTAAAAGGATTCAACCTAATTATAGTAAAATTAAAAAATAAAATTTTAGCACCCTCTCTGTACCTGGCTCTGCGTTAGGCATTAGAATACATTCATGACAAGAGACAAAGATTCCTCCCCTTGGGAACTTTACATTCTAGCAGCAAAAGACAGACAATAAACAATAAGCATAATAAATGAGTAAATCACAGAGTGTGCTAGAAGATTAAGAGCTACTGATGAGAGAGGAGAGCAGGGAAAAGGAAATTGGAAAAGCCAGAGAAGTGGGGGTGGGATGCAATTCTAAATGGAGAGATCAGGAGAAGGTGACCTCTGAGCAAAGACATGAAGGAGCTGGGGGAAGGAGCCCTGCAGAGATCTAAGGGGAGAGCATCCCAGGTGGAGAAAAAGGCCTGCGCAGAGGTTTTGGGGGGAGTATGCCTGCTGTGTTTGAGGGATAATATCAGAGGCTCCGCAGCTGGAGCAGAGTGAGTAAATGGGAGCTGAGAAGGGGATCAGGGGTCACAGGGTGGCCAGGTCACACAGGGCCTTGTAGGTGATGGTGAAGACTTTGGCTTTTATGCTGAGTGACATGGGAGCCATGGGAGCCAACAGAGGGGTGTTGTGATTGGGCTTAAATTGTAAAAGAACTCTTCTGGTCACTGTTATAACTCAGTAGGCCATAGGCGGTTAGGGTAGAAGTAGAAAGTACCATGAGAAGTCACCCAGCTAAGAGGGGTGGTGGCTCAGACCAGGGCAGTGGCAGACAAAATGATGACAGGTGGTTGGAGTCTGGATACATTCTGAAGGCAGATCCCACAGGATTGCACGGTAGTTGGATATGGGGTATGAGAGAGAGGAATTAAGGTTGATGCTGGAGTATTTGGCCTGAGTAACTTTAAGAAAGTAGTTCTCAACCTAAATAGGGAAATCTGGGGTCAGGTCAGGTTTTGGGAGGTGAGCAGGCAGGAGTTTACTTTGGGACATGAGGGATTTGATGTGCAGTGGAGAAGTCAAGTAGGCAGCCAGATATGAGTCAGAATTCAGGAGGGGTCTATTTGGACCTCAAACGTGGAGTCCCTTACGTATAAACGGTATTGAAAGCACTGAGAGTGGGTGGGATTAGTAGGAACTGAGACAGAGCGGGAAGAGAAGAGGGTCAAGGACTGAGCCCTAACTCATCCCAACAGTAAGAGGTTGGGGAGGAAGGGAACCAGTGAAAGGAGATGAGAAGCAGGGACCATTGGGGAAGGGGGACGACGGGGAGAGCACAGAGCCATAGAAATCAAGTGAGGAAGGAAGCAGTCAGCTGGCCAAGCCACATAAGAGGCAAGGACTGAGAGTTGACCTTGGATTTTGCCATAGGAGGCCATTAGTGACCTTGACAAAAGGGGCATCCAAGGAGCAGTGGGAGTGAATACCTGATCGGAATGTGTTTATAAAAATGGGAGGGAAGAACTGGAAAGATCGAGGGTGAACAGTTCTTTTCAGGAGTTTTGCTTCAAAGGGGAATATGGAAGTGTGTTGCTCAGTGGCCTCCAAGCAACGTCTCCTGGTATTAAAGTCCTTGTGTCATCCATTCCCTCGGATCTAGGTTATTCCTGTGACCAGCTTTAACCTAACGTGTGGCAAAAGCCACACTGTACCCGTTTCCAGGCCTAAGCCTTAAGAAGGCCTGGCAGCTTTTGCATTCCTGGAACCCAGCCACCGTGCTGAAAGCAGCCCAGGCAACACGGACCAGCCACACGGAGGAGAGAGTGGAGGCCCTCTGCGCCCCACCGCGCCCCAGCCAGCAGCCAGCACCAGCCACCGGCCTTGTGCCATCCTAGCCCAGTGGAGGCCCCAGAAGCCTACAACTGATACTACATGAAACAGATCACCACCCAGCTGAGCCCTGTCAACCCACTGAATTGGGGAGGTTATAAAATGGTTGTTATGTGCGGGTCCATAGGTTTGGGAATGGATTGTTACAGCAAGAACCCCAAAAGGGAGACGTGAAGGGGGAGCTACCGGGGGAAGAGGGGTCAAAAAGATTTTTGTTGTTGTTGCTGTTTTAAAGGTGGGGGAAATCCGGGCATGTTTGTATGCTGATGAGAATAATCCAGAAGAGGTTAAAAATGATGCTGTGGAAAAAGGAGGCTTGCTAGAGACGTCGTTGAGCAGATGAAGGGGGATGGGCTGCAGTGCACAGTACAGATACACAAGCGCCTGGTCCGATCACCTGGCAACAGGTAGGGCTGAATATGTGGGGGAGACGCCAGCTGGAGGTCAGTGTGCGGTGGAAGTGGAGAGTGAGGCCTGGGGAAGGAGGCATTAGGGGTTAGGGGCGCGGAGGCTGAAACAGTCATCCAGCTAGCTGGAGCGTGATTGAATAGAAAGATAGTCTCGCTGGCAGCACTGAGGGCTTTCCTAACATTCCCGGTCATGAATTTTAACGTGAGCAGAGTCAGGCTGGTTGTCAGCTTTTCAGCAGCCACGTTCAGCTACAGCTCTGTACGGGCAGAGGCAGAGATGGCTGAGAGTGGGATGTGACTGGAGTTGTGCGGTGCCAAGTGAGTGTGGAAAACATAAATAACAAGTGAAGAAGTAAAGAGCTGAGGAGATGCAACTCAGACTAAAAGGTCAAAACCAGGGGCAAAATTAACAAATATAGACCATGGAGGAGGGAAGAGGAAGAGGAGGAGGAGGAGGAGGAGGAGGAGGAGAGAGAGAGAGAGAGAGAGAGAAATATGGTCATATTTTAGATTTGTGTTATTAAGCAATCTCACTTAACTGTGGATGAGTTTCGGATCCTGTACTGAGAATGTTTTGATAAGAAGGGCAGGCAGGGAGCCAGGAGGGTACAGGGAGCCTGGGACAGACAGGGAGGTGACAGCTGAAGCATCTGTGCCACCCGCCCCACCTCCTTGCCCACCCTGCCCCAGGGCAAACTTGACTCATTTCTTTTGGTTTCAGTTCTGTTTGTCCTAGGGTAGAGCTTTCTGTCCTTCGCCACTCCCCACTCACTCTCCCAAGCCTCCCCTTCCCAGTTTGCTAGAAAGCTCTCAGAGCAGCCGGCTGTGCCCCAGGAGACTTCTCTCCCCAGAGCTTCCTTAACAGCCAAGTCCAGAGGTGAGAAGTATTCCAGCAGCTTCTAGCTTCCAGGCTGGGAGGGCCAGGCAGGCTGGTCACACACAGCCCCGGCGTCAGTGACCCTCCTGCCAGAGGCACACCTCAGGATTCTGGGGAGAGAACCAGACCCCATCAGGAGATGGGGGCCTCCTGGCTCCCCTGTACCTTTCTGGGTTTCAGCTGCCCCCCTGGTTTCCAGGAGAATCACCTGGTAAACATTGCAGATGACAGGACACCTACGCCAAGATGTCAGTAGGATCTAGGGATCCTTATTTTCAACAGATTCCCCTGGTGATCCTAAGAAACAGGCAAGGTTGGAAATTACTGATTCTTCTCTCCGGGCCTGTTTCCCCATCCATTATAAACGTTAACACAAAAGTGCAGGTGTGCTCCCTAAGCGCAGATGTGCTTTGAGCCCATGACAGCCTGTCATTGTTCCCATTTTTGAGGTGGGAAGATGAGGTTTATAGAGGCAAAGGGATAAAGGGGTGAGTCACAGAATTTCTAATGGCTTCTTTCATGCCTGGGTTTGAGGAATCTAAGAGGATCCAAGTGGGCTAGCAGAATCTGTCTCCCAACGCTTAGGGCCGGCTTCGGCTTTCACAGCCCAGGGGACTGTTGGGTGACTCAGACGAGTACTGGGCAGGCCTGCATGTCCAAGTGTGTCATTGCACACGCATGAGTGAGGTTCCCTCCCCTCACTGGCACCCTTCCCCTTCCCCACACAAACCGCCAGCTCCTCCTGACCTGTTGCTTGCTGCTCAGCCTGTAACCTATTTTGGAAATCTCCACAACCATTTCTTTACTATCCCTTATTTCAGAGTGAATGATTTCCTGCGCAGCCTAGAGGTGAGGTGAGTTGGGATATTGGGAGCAAGTTCAGTGTGGCTGAGTCACTTCAAGAGGGAGAGTGGAGGGAGCAGCCTTTAGCCATTAAGAAGTTCAGCTAGGGGAGTCGCTTGACGGGATTGTCACTTAAGAAAGGTTACTCTGCTCGTGTGCAGATGGAAGGGAGCCTGGACTGGAAGAAGCAAGCCAGAAGGACTCCAGAGAGTTCTGAAGAAAGCTCTCAGAGGAGCAGAAATGATATTGGAATCATTTCAGTAACCATGGCCTAGACTGGGGTGGGGCAGAGGAGAGAATGGAGAGGTGACGGGCTGTGCTGGCAGCTGATGGGATGGTGGTGTGAAGGGGGAAGAGTCAAGGTGGACCCGACTTCAGGGTCTGGGTGATAGTAGGTATTGTTCACGGAGATGGGAACACGGTAGGGAAGGGACCGTGTTATCTTCAGATTCATGCTTCGAGTACCTGACACATGGCGGACCCGCTGTGCAGACACTCAGGTGCTAACACATCCTCTTGGGTGAGACTTCGGAGAGACTTTCTGTCTTCATGGTGGGAGAGTGTCCAGTGCTGTTGGCACCAGAGTTAAGGTCCCTACCAACCCCAAAGGAGCCCTGGTGTGAATTAGAAAAAGGGGACTGCCAGAGGAACTATCACATATCTAATACGTGTCCAGCATCTAGAATAATTCTTACAAACCAACACTGAAAAGCAAAACCCCAACTAAAAAATGGACAATGGATCTAAACAGACTTTCTCAAAAAAAGATATACAAATGGCCAATAAGCACATGGAACGATACTTAATGTCATTAGTCATTAGGGAAATGCAAATCAAAACCAAAATGAGATACCACTTCATACCAACTAAGACAGCTATATGAAGAGGAAAGAAAGCAGACAAATGTTGGCAAGTATGCAGAGGCTATGGAACCCTAAAACATGGCTGGTGGGAATGGTGCAGCTGCTCTGGAAAGCAGTTTGCTGTTTCCTCAAAAAGTTAAACATAGAATTACCAAATGATCCCCCAATTCCCTGGTATATATCCAAGAGAACAAAAAACATGTGTTCATACAAAATCTTGTACAAGAATGTTCATAGCAGCATTATTTATAACAGCCAAAAAAGGTAACCACTCAAGTGTCTATTTCTAACGAATAGAAATACAAAACGTGGACTAGCCACATGATGGACTATTAGACAGCCTTATAAAGGAGTGAAGTTCTGCTATAAATGCTACAACATAAAGAAGCCTTGAAACCATTATGCTAAGTGAGAGAAGACCGTTACATTAGACAACATATCGCCGAGTTGATCCCATTTATATGAAAGTGCAGAATAGGAAAATCTATAGAGACTAAAAGTAGATTAGTGGTTGCCAAGCAATAGGGGAAGAGGGGAATTGGGAGAGATGGAGTTGTGTTTTGGAGCGATGGAAATGTTCTGGAAATGGATAGTAGTTGCACAAAATTGTGAATATACTAAAACCACCCAAGAACCGAAGCAAACCCTTCTTCCCTCTGTAGGTGGTTGACTTTGGCCCCAGCTCCAAGACTCCTCAGTTTACACACCCCTCCAGCTGCAATTCCACCGAACACTCAAATTCCCTAAGCCAAGCCTTTTCCACACATCCCACTTGCTCATTCTTTCCACTCCAGCTACACTCCCTTTTTATCCTCACACACCCCCAGGAGCCTCCTGGGGACTGACCCTGCCCCCTCAGACCCACCCATGCCCCAGCCTGCCCCCCAAGCCACTTGCCCATTTCAAAACCCTGCTCCCTGCTCACCTGTTCCCAGAACCTCCCTTAGAGGCACCCCCTGACCTCCATCAACACAATTGCCATGTTTTAACCTGGGCTCTGCCACTTCAAGACTGTGTGGCTGTGAGAATCATATAACTTCTTTGGGCTGAAGTGTCCCCACCTGTAAAATGCACATTGCCATGTGTTTCAGTCACTCGGGATGCCACAAAATACCACAGACTGCATGGCTTAAACAGCAGACATTATGTTTTCACACTTCTGGAGGCAGGAAGTCTGAAATCAGGGTGCCAGCATGGTTGGGTTCTAGTGAGAACTCTCTTCCTGGCTTACAGCCTTCTCATTGCGTCATCACATGGCCTTTTCTCTGTGAGAGAATGAGAGAGAGAGAGAGAGAGAGAGAGAGAGAGAGAGAGAGAAAGAGAATGGGTTCCCTGGTGTCTTTTCCTACAAGGCCACTAAACCCATCACGAGGCCCTACCCTCACGACCTCATCTAACCCTAACACCATGCTTATCTGCCAGGCGGGATTCCACAGAAGGATAGATGTGTATATTTTTGTACGTGCAAAGTGCCAGGACCTTCTGAGGACTTATTATTACATTTTTTTCATCATTCCCATACAGGTGTCTATGATTCTCTGCCGGGAAATACTCTATTCATAAGCATCTGACCTCCACCTCCACTAGGCAGGCCCTCAACAGCGGGGGCTGTGTCTGTTGCTTTTGGAGTGTTCTCTCAACCCATGAGGCCCAACTACCAGAAGCCAGAATCCAAAATTCCTCTCTCCCCCCTGGGATCCTAGAACCGTGTTTGTCTTGAGTCATAGATACTTGAGTTTCTGACTCTCCAGCCTGACCATAAGGTCGTTAAGTTCAGGGGTACTCCGAGGAGAGGGTTCACGTCTCTAAACCTCAGTTATCTTGTCTGTAAAATGGGGATAATAAGAGTATCTGCCTCATAACATTATTGGGAGGGAGGGGTAAGTGACAAACCACATGGTGAGCTCTCAGTGTTGCCAGTGATGAAGAGGAAGACGGTGCACTAGTTCTCATCACGACAAACGAGGTGACAAATCACCCCAACACTTATTGACTTGAAACATCAATTTGTTCTCTCATGGTTTTAGTGGGTGAAGAATTCGTTCAGGTTCTCTTGGGACTCACCTCGTGCCTTTGCATGTTGTTCCCTGTGCCTGGAAGGCCCTTAGTCGTCTTCTTTGTGTAACCGTCAGCTCAAGGCCTTCGAAGTTCCCTTGAGCCATCACTTCCCCCAGCAAGCCATCCTTGGGGACCCCTCCACCCCCACCCTAAACATAGTGTGACTCTCACGGAGTGCAGTGTGTTTATCTCTTCATAGCACCAAGGGTAAGGTATTATTTTTGAAATGTTTTTAAGGGAAACGAGACTATTAAAAATTGAGGTATAATTACATATAATAAAATGCACAAATATTAAAAATTCTACCTATCCATATAACTGTGTTACCATCCCCCAGGTCAAAGTATAGAACATTTCTGGCACCTTCTTCCAGTGCCCCTTGTCAGTCAATAACAGTTCCGCCTTCCTCTCCCACAGAGGGAACCGCTTCTATGACCATAGATGTGTTCTGCCAGTTTTACATGACATGCATTCATTTGTGTGTGTGTGTGTGTTTTGCAAATTTATCCCATGTGTAGAATCATGTGACCACCACCATAGACTAGATACCAGACAGTTCCAATCACAACAATCCACAATAAGGATTTAAAAACACACACACAACTTTTACTTTGCAAAAATTAAAATTACACAAAACTAGAGAGCATAGTGTAATAAACACCCACGTACCATCATCCAACTTCAACAACTCTCAATTTATGGCTGATTTTATTTCCTCTGTCACCTCAGCCACTGCCATATTATTATGTAGTAAATCTCAGCTTTCTTAGCATTTCATCTGGAAGCATGGAAACTCCAAGGACAAAGACAGCACTTTTAGGCAGAACCGTAACACTATCGTGATGCCCCAGCCCCTGCCCCCATCCAACAGGAATGACAGAGAAGCTTCACAGGAAATTTGCAGATATCAGAGGTTCCCCTTCCTTATCAACAAGCAAACTTCTTCTTACAAGGGGCCCACATTGGCTGTACCTGAGTTGCTGGAGGATAACAGACAAGAGGAACAAGTTCTACCTTCACATCCCACAACCCCATCAGAAAACCCCATGGCTCTACCTTCAAAATAGCATCAGTATCCAGCCTCGTGTCACCAAGTAACAAGCGTAACTCGCTTGCGTTACTCTTGCGCCAGCCGTGCACGTCTGTCACCTGGGCGATGCACAGCCTTCTCCCTGCTCTCCACGCGTCCATCTCTGCCCCTGACTACCTGGTGTCTGCACTGAGCAAGGGAGAGCCTATCAACAGGGACACCGGAGCATTCCGATCCTTTGCTCAGCATCGCCCAGGGCTTCTCATCTTATTCCAAAGCCTAGACAATCAGCCAGCCACTCTTGTTCCTTCTGATGTCACTCACTTTGCATTCACTGGGCTGCAGCCATGGCAGCCAGCTGCTGTTGCATAGAGATTCCAGGCTCACTCCCAGCATGGGACCTTTGCCAATGCTCTTCCCTCTGCCTGGAACATACTTCTCTAAATGTCCACTGAACGTGTTTCCTTCAGGTCTCTTTCCAAGTGTCATTGTGTATCTTCTGTTTGCATGCCTGACTGAACCCCTCAATACCTATTTCTACTGTCCCCCCCCAGGTGCTGACCCTAGGGACTAAATCGACAGACTGCTTCTGGAGGACCCCTCGATTGCGGGAGGAGTGAGGTCCAGTACTTCTTCCCCAGCCTGACTGTTGCAGGCTGGCTGAGTGCACGGCCCCTTCTCCACACAGCTTCTCTCTCTGTCTTCTGTCATGCCTCTTCCCCTTCTAGCCTCAGAGCGATAGGAGCCCCACTCCACTATCCCTGTAGTTTGCCTTCATTCTGCCCACTGTCCTGACTCTCCTCCAACAACCCACTTAGATGCCAGTTGTTTCCTGCTGGGATGCTGTCTGATGGAGTCATCTCAGTGAGCTTGTCCCTGGCCACCCAATCTTAAACTGTACCCTCTCCCACGCCCACAGCCTCTGTATTCTCTACTTTTGTTCCTCAGCATTTCTCACCGTCTCACACACATACATACATACTGTGCTTCCTTATATTGTTTACTATCTGTCTCTGCCAATGGAGGTGGCTGTGTCTTATTGCACAGGCTGTGCACTGCACAGTTCTGGAGCTCCCCATTTACCCAGAGTACGATGTGATAGGGCAATGTCACCTCCTGGACTTGTGCAGCAGGGTCGCCCTGCTTCCCACTGCAATATAAACTCTACCATTTTCTTTCTCCTGCTACTGTAGCTCAAGTGCTTAGAACAGTGCTTGGCACACAGCAGTTCTCACAAAATGGTCTTTAGTGACTGTTACTCTCTTTTGCTTCCCACGAGAAGTGTGAGTATCCTTATATGGTGATGTCAGGCAGTCTTAGTGAGTTTCCTGAGGGTTTCCCTTGAGACTCTACTCTGCAACTGGGAGGGCCTGCGAGTAGGAACCATGCACGTCTTGTTTGCTTCACCCACAGCACTGCCGACTGTAGTTTGTGCTCTTGATGCCCCTCCCAGTTTACCTGAGAACTGTCCTTGGCCTAACGGGAGCCCCCTTGCTTGGGAGGTCCTGCCTTCTACACGGGGACAGCCTGTGGCCAATGATGACATGGGTCAAAATCCTGGGATCAACTCAGGGGTGCACCCCTGCAGGGCCAGGCTGAAGCCTAGGGATCGCGTCCTTTGCTCCCACTGCACATGTGCAGAAGCATCCCGACTCCAGCTCCCCTTCCCGGGAAGCTGCCCCAGGACACCCGTGTACCCTCTGTGCCTGGCAGACTGTCCCACACACAGCAGAGGCCGGGTAGATCTTGTGAGTGAATGAATCCTCCTAAAGCGGCTTGGGGTGGCTTTCCAGCTCTGCCTCCACTGGTTGTATACCCTTGGCCACGTCCTGAGCCTCAGCCTCAGTTTCCTAAAAGGCCAGGTGGGGATAGTCCTGTTCACCGAGTTAATCCTATTTACTACTTAGGAGCCTGTAGAATGCACCAGGCAGAGTGCCAGGAACTGTCACATCCCTTATTTCTCTGAATTTTCCTCACCGTTTTGAGAGGCAGGTGCAGCAAACACGCTCACCCTGCCCTTCTCCCATCTTTCACTGCACTCTGAATGTTAAAGCTTGTCTGGCCAGCTCACTTATTAGCTCATGGTGGGGTGGCTTTCTGTTTCATGACCTCTTTTCCCCAGGGGACAGGGCTCAGAGGCTCTCTGTGGATGCTCTTTGCTTGATTGAAAGTACTTTGAGAAACAGGAGGAACTTGGGAAAAGACAGCGATTAGAATGGACCATTAGGTATTAATGCCACCTACCATCAGTGCAAGCCAGACTGGCTTCCTTTGAGTCTGCTGGGCTGGGGTTAATTAGCATTTGAATTTCTTAGCTGTGGGGTGTCTGTTTAATCATCTAACACCTGGCCTCCGCTCAGCCCTGATGGCTGAGAGGCCTCTAGAAGCATGAGCTGATGAGAAGCCAGTCTTGCAGAGGGAGAGCCCCTCTGAGCTGAAACTGTGCTTCAGCGACCAGACTGCCCCCCTATTCACCCCTTTTGTGGAAACTGAGGCCCACAGAAGTTGGACTGACCTTCCGAATGCACCAGAACTGGCATTAGAGCTCAGGTTTCCTGTATTATGTTTTGGGGCCTGTCCACTTCAGAATCCCTCCATCCCTTCCACAAATGCTTCTCTAGCACCTCCTCAGGCTGGGTCACTGAGACTTCATGGATGATTAAACCAGAGCTAGTCCCTCCCCTCCTGACGCCTACACCATAGAGGAGGCCACCACCCATCAACACTCAAGCAAACAAATAAGCTGATAATGGCAAATAGTGAAGAGTCCAGATATGAACTGGACCACCGTGAACTGCCTTATGCAGGGCCATCGGGAAGAACGCTCTGAGGAGCTGACTTCATTTCCCTAAGATAACAAGAAGCTTTTCTTTATAGAATGGCAGCTCAGAAACAAGGATGAAATAATAGCATGAGAGTATAATTTTGCAAACCCCAATAGATGAATGGATCCAGTCTTTGAGTATCAGTGGCTGCAAACGTCACAAAAAGGGAGGTTAGCAGACCCTCAGTGCCTCAAGAGGGAAGAACACATCGCCCTCAAATGGGCAGAAAATTGACCCTGAATCTGATCAAGCCTCTAGCCTAGCACTAGCCAATGAAATGTACAGCGAGTGAGTCACACATGTTACACATACAATTTTTAATTTTCAAGAAAGCTCATTGAACAAAGTAAAAAGAAACAGGTGAAATTAATTTTAATAATGTATTTTATTTGACCTAATATATCTAAAATATTATTTCAGTATATGATCAATATCAAAATGATCAATGAAATAGTTTCCTTTCTGTTTTCATACTTAGTTATTGAACTCTGGTGGGTATTTTACACGAATAGCACAGCACAATTTGGACGAGCTGCATTTTAAGTGTTCAATAGCCACCTGTGACTGGCAGCTACTGTCCTGGACAGCACAGCTGTAGATCAATTACCAGAATCCAGGCACGTCAGAGGACAGAGGCCCAGGTGAAAATACCACACTGATATGATGTTTTCAGCAAAATCCAGAAACTCTGATTTTTCTGGAAAACTCTGTAAGAAAAGCAACCCGGCCTTTTTTTTTTTTTTCTTAAAGAAATACTTGTACATTGTAAGAGCAAAAAGAATGGAGAGGGAACCCGTAAGTTAATAGAGTCTTCAGAGAAATATGTATCAACCAGTTGCAATGTGTGAACCTTGTTTGATTATGGTTGAAACAAACAACCTATAAAACATTTTACAGTGGTTATGAAATGATTGGAAATCTGAACACTGGCTATCTGACACTTAAAGAGTTATTTGTTCTAGCTGTGATAATGGTATTGTGGTTATTTACTTATTTTTAAAGAGTCATTATATTTTTAGAGAGACGTACTGAAATATTTATGACTGCATGTGGAAATAATGTGAAATCTGGAATTTGCTTTAGAATAATATGGAAGGGGAGAATAATGAAGGTTGGGATAAAGTGAAACAAGATCGATAATGGGTGAGGTTGGGTGATGGATACTTGCACATGGGTTTTATTATACTATTTTGTCTACTTTTGTATATGAGATCAGACAATTAAGTTCGTGAACTCATCCTATAAAAAGGGCTGCATACTTCATTGCTGAATATCACTATGGTCACCTTCGAAGTACTTCCCTTTAGAACCTATACACCAACGCCAGTTCCTAGTCCATCCTTCAAAGCAATTTTGGAACTCTTTTTCTGGAATGGCCATCAGAGCTGTCGTTGTATTACCCTTGATGTCCTGAATGTCATCAAAATGTCCTTTCAAAATTTCCTTTATCTTCATGTAAAGAAAGAAGTCATTGGGGGCCAGATCAGGTGAGTAGGGAGGGTGTTCAATTTGTTGACTGGCTAAAAAACGCCCTCACAGACAGTGCCGTGTGAGCTGGTGCATTGTCGTGATGTAAGAGCCGTGAATTGTTGGCGAAAAGTTCAGGTCGTCTAACTTTTTCACGCAGCCTTTTCAGCACTTCCAAATAGTAAACTTGGTTAACTGTTTGTCCAGTTAGTACAAATTCATAATGAATAATCCCTCTGCTATCAAAAAAATGTTAGCGACATCGTTGCAACAAGTTCACAAACATAATTGTCAGACCCCATATGTTTGGAATTTTTCATAGTAAAACTTTTTCTTTTTTTAATGAAATTGGGATGATACTAGAAAGGGAAATGGATAGTGGAGTCCACAAAACAGATTCCATAAGGATAGGAATGTCTGCCTTATTCATCATGCCTCTTACACAGACATGACACAGGGTAGGCGCTTAGTATGTTTTTTCCCCCCTTTTTTTGCAGTTATTTTTGTCCTTAGGGCTATTGGTTATCCCACCAGGGATGTACAGTCAAATTACTCTGTTTTTAAATTATTTTTTTTGTGTGTGTGGTTATACTACCATTTTTGTCTTGAGGTTTGTTTGTTTCATTTTATCTTTTACTTTTGTGATTTTTAAAAAACTCTGTTTCATAATCATGGAAAATAGTTAAATGTTTCAAGTCAAATCTATAAAACAGGGCACAAAGGAGTTTAACTTCAATCCCTGACAATTTCCTTCTGAGGACTTAGTGCCAGCCGTTGGCTAAACGAATGGAAGTGAAATCAGGGACCTTCCTTCTTCTAGCCGAAGGGTTGACCCCTGACCCATCCAGTGGCCTTGTGGTCACACCTCTTTGGAATTTGAAACCCAAACAGAGGGGTAAAGAGATGAAAGTAGTTGTATTTCCCTCATTTGGCAGTGGCGTACTGAACAGACTGCACTTGCTATGGTCCCACCCCGGAGGTTCCCGGCACCCCAGCCCTCTGACCCTGCTTTGGTTTCTGCCTCAGTTGCAGCCACGTCTCTAGCCTTCACTAGGTTCTGAGCCCCCACCACGAATCCACTGAATTCCCTTTGAATTACATCAGGTGGAATCCATTTCTGTTGCTTCCTTCCTAAGAATCCTAACTGAAGGACAGATCTTCATTAACAAATTGCATCACTAATTACTTAATTCAAATCTTGCTAAGACAAGCCCAGAGTGCTATGAAAGGCCAGCATCATCCTGGGGGCTCGGTGAGCCCAGAGAAGGCCCTGAGTCAGGCAAAGCTGGAGAAACGGAGGTGTCAGCCAGGACACCTGTCTGGGTGACTCTTATTCCTGAGGGTCCCCAGAGTCTCTGTTCAGGATGGTGCTCCCTAAACACTGCACTCTCACCTCTCCCCAGCTTACATGTCACCAGCTATGACATCGCCTGAGCAAAAGCTTGTAATTTCCACGACAGCTCAACCATGTTAACTACTCAGAGCATCGACCCTTGATGTTCAGGTCTTTTGTGCTGGACTGAGTCCTCCGGATACTACTGCTAGGCAGGTTGATTGAAATGCCTGGAGGGGTCAGGCCAGGCACAGGACAATATGGGGCAGTGGGAAGTAGGGAAAACTCGAGAAGTTCTGCCATTAAGGTCTAGGGATTGTCACCATGTGAGAAAGGAAGCTCAGGATTGTCAAATCACATGATTTTTCATGAGAACCTGAAAATTAGAAATTTCATGTAAGATATTCTCATTTTTAAAATACACCACAGGCCAGATAAAACATATCTGTGTGATGAATTCCACAGATACATCCCTCACTTTGATGGCACTAGTTTGAAACCCCTGCTGTACCATCTACATCGTGTGCTTCCCTTTCTGCATGGTCGTTGCCTGCCTGTCTGTCTGCCTCTCCCATAAAAACCTGAGCTTTGAGAGGATTCTCTTGCTTACAGCTGAATCCATAGCTCATTCTCTGATCTACAGTAGAGCTCAATATACGGATGGATGGTTGGATGGATGGATGGATGGATGGATGGATGGATGGATGGATGATAGATGGAGAGATAAATAGATGGATGGATGGTTGGATGCAGAGATGGCTGGCTGGATGAAGAGATGGATGGGTGGATGGATGAATGAATAGAGAGGTGGGTGGATGGAGCCATCACATAATTCATAGCAGAAGACAATCCATAGATATGAATCAGTACCATAGTAGGCAGAGAGAGGGAGAGAAATAAGAGAGGTGACTTAGTTTCCTTGCTTGGATGGTTATATGTAGCTTCTATATTGGGTTCCACAAAGGGCAGACAAGTCCCTTTCTGGAGTCACCAGATTCTTCCAGAGTGCTCATTCAACCCAAGGGGAGAGACGTGCATTGCTGGGTCCCCAAAGCTGACTGTCTTTGGTTACTCATATTTGAGGGTCTGAGGGCTGCGGTTTCCCATGCTTCCCCTCTCCATCTGGACTCTGAGCACCTTAGTATCCCCAGCCCGGCAGAGAAGCAGTCTGCCTAGCCCTCCTCCAGGCTCAGCCCAGGGCACGGGAGTCACTGCTGCGAGGCGAGGATGGGGCAGGCAGGTGGGGCTTCCCTTGGTCTGCCTGCCTTGGCTCCCTGCTGGCTTCCTTTGAGGAGCTTCTTCCTCCCGTTCCAAGGCCCACTTAGCTGTGAGGCCACAAAAGGCCTCATCAGTTGCTATAACAACATCCATCACCTTCGTCTTCACTTAGCTGGGCTGTTTATTCCCTCTCAGATAATGGATCCGCCTGCACGGTGACCGGTTCCCCTTGAACTGGCAGGCCACTGGCCCAATCCGTGACCTCAGAGTTCGGTCTGAGCAATTACTGTTATTGCCATTAGTAGTGGTATTGTCATTGTTGCTTTAAGCTGCCATTTATTGGGTGCTCACTGTGTGCCCTGTCATAACGAAGCCTTTACAAGCACTGTCTCATTAATCCTCACAGTGACACTATGAGATAGGGAATACTGCTCCTAATTTATGGCTAAGGAAAAAGTTGGTATGGTTCTAGTTTATAAAAACAGGGACCCTGGAACCAGACTGCCTAGGTCTGAATCCTGACTCTGCCAGATACTAGCTGTGTGGGCAAATTAGCTTCTTTGTGCCTCAGTTTCCTCATCTGTAAAATGGAGACAGTAATAATAGAGCCTTGACTAGTGCTTGTCATGTAACTAGTGTTTGTTACCTCAGACACAGGCCCTGAGACAAGGATACCAGCAGAAGAAGTTTGTCTGGGGCAGATCTGAGGCCAGGAGTAGGGAGTGAGGCAGAAAAGGAAAGCAGCCAAGAAAGTAGGTTCTATTAATTAAGTTACCACTCCAGGCAACTGGAGATGAAGCCTGCTGGGAGCCAGTATAGACACATGCCTCAGAGCTATCCCATCAGAAGGGTGATGGAGGTGGGGTATGTATCCACCAACTCCCATCAGCCATAGGGTGAGGGTTGCTCCTAGGTGGGTGTGAATTCCCTAGCACTTCTGTCTTATTCTGTGGGCTCTGCAAGTTTTTCTGGAAGCTGGAGAAAGCCTCTGGCCAAATGATGCAAGTGCTGGCAGTGGCAAGCTGGGCTGGGCATGCATTGAAGGTACTGACAGTATCTGCTACAAAGCTAATATTTGTTAACTGAATGAAGAACAAAGGAAAGGAAACTGTGATAGCAGAACAGCTCCCTAAAGATGTCCATGACCCAGTCCCAAGAACCTGTGATATGTTATGTCACAAGTGTCATTAAATGTACAGATCCTAAAGTGGGAGATTGTCCTGGATTAGCCTGGGGGACCCAATCTAAGGACAGGGGTCTTGGCTGTGTCAGACACTATCCTGGGCACTGTCCGTCACTCAAACAGCCCAGGGCCCACCCAGCCCTTGAAGAACTCTTGGTCTCATGAAGGAGACAGACATGTGAGCCACACAGGTTATAAACCAGATCTGAACAATAATGCTGCTGCTGCTGGGGTTGGGATTATTTTCAGACATGGCGAGTGAGGAGATAATAGAAATTCAAGGAGGAACAAGGAGATTCCAGGACATTTTATGCTTGTGACATGTGATAAAGAGAAAAAAAAAATTAAACGGGAAGGAGATAGGACTGGTCAGGGAGGGGTGCTAAAATTTAGATTGTTTCTAGAGAAAGCCTCACCGAGAAGTTCTCTCTAAATGAAGTCCTGAAGGAAGTGACAGAGCAAGTTATGACAGAGCAAGAGTTCTCCAAGCAGCGACAATAGCCAGTGCAAAGGCTCAAGATGGAAGAGTGCCTGGCATGTTCCAGAAACAGCAAGAAGGCCAGTGTGACCAAAACAAAGTGAGTAAGAGGGTGAGTGTGGGAGATGAGGCCAGCACGCAGGGCCTCATTGGGCACCAAAGCCTTCAGTCTTTACTCTGAGTGTGATGGGGAGCCAGTGGAGGGCTTTGAGCAGAGGAACGGCCCTGGAGGAGTTAGCAGGAGCCCCCTGGCTGCTTTGTGGAAGATAGGCTGGGAATGGGAAGCAACAGTGAAAGCAAAAAAGCCTGTTAGGGGGCCACTGCGATAATCTAGGTGATAGGCAATGGTGGCTTGAACCAGATGGCAGTGGTGAGAGGTGGTTGGATGCTAGAATTGATGTGGAATGATGTCAGAGACATAGTGTTAGATAAACAAATAAAGATGTGAGATACAATGTCTTGGGTCACATTTCCCAAAAGGAGACCTTGAAACAAAGGTGTGGATGTAAATAGCTTATCCCAGGAAGCACCAGGAATGGAGAGGGAAGTGAGATGGGGAAGGGAGGGAAGGCAGACGGGGAAGGGAGGGAAGCCAGTGTGCCATTGAGCAGATTTCTTGTTTAGCAACTGAGGCTCAATCCTGGGGAGCTCTGGGAAACAGTGTGAAATGTGCCTCGGTGATTCCAATGGAGAGGTGGGAGGACTAGTGAATTTAAACACCAACTAGCCATGGATTGAGGTCAGCTCTTGGGGAACGGCATTAACTTCCTGGTGCTGCAGCTTGCCCGAGTGCAGGCTGCTCAGAAGAAACCTGCAGACAAAGCAATGCAGGTGCTCAGAGTTGGAAGCAGGGTCAGTGTACACGGAAATGGCAAATAGAAGGGGCATGGGCGGGTCATCAACAGTGTCTGTTAGACTGTGTTTATGGCACAGCGTCATTTCTGTTTTTTAAAAGGAACTTATCATTATATACATCTATGGAATAGCTCTGGAAAGATAGATAAGACATGGGCGACATTAGTAGCCTCTGGGGAGGGAAATGGGAATATGTATAGTCAAGACGGTTGAGACACTTACTCCATGTAACTTTCTTTACACTTAATTTTTTACTGTATGCATATTGATGTATG
The DNA here is from genome assembly GCF_036562045.2 of Rhinolophus sinicus. NCBI lineage: Eukaryota > Metazoa > Chordata > Mammalia > Chiroptera > Rhinolophidae > Rhinolophus > Rhinolophus sinicus. The sequence continues at coordinate 42,276,272 of NC_133759.1, forward strand.
AAATTAAATAAAAAAAGAATGATGGGAATTTCACTTTCATCCTTGAAGGAGTGGTCTTTGAAAGAAGGGAAACACACGAGTGAAGCCTCATGTTCACCCTGATGGTCAGCCTGGAGACACTTTCCAGATCACAGTGCAGGTTGGCAGCAGAGAATGGAGCTGAATCTGCTGAAGCGGTCGGGTGCCCGAGAGGAGGGAATTGTGTATGCGGGGCAGAGAGCAGGGGGAGGAGAAGTCTGTGTAGGGAGTTTCTAGGAGGTCCTTGGCCAACGGCTGGAGCACACATGTACAGGGAGAGACTCCCGATGCTCAGCCGAGAACCAGTGCTATCACTACATGGCGGCGAGTGGAGACACTGCTGGTCCCATGATGGAGTTCCATCCCAGTCAGAGTGACAGACCTCACTGAACACCTTGGAATTCAGCTGAGATCTCAGACAGGCCACACCGTAGGAGTAAGGAGCAAGTGTTCGGGCCACATGCTGGTACTAAGGACAAACCCAAAAGGCCATCACAAAGAACAAAACCAAACCTGAGGTGATCATACTACATAAATAATAAGATTATATTAGATTATAATAAATGGAATTATAATATGTGTAGAAGTAAACTAAAAAATTCCAATCTCATAAAGAGTGGGTGGGAGGTATATATATATATCACACACACACACACACACACAGAGTTATAAGAATCTTATACTATACATAAATTGATAAAATATTAATTCTAAGTAGACCACGATAAATTAAGGATGCATATTCTAATCCCACTAAAAACTAATACAGAGAAGCATAACAAAGAAGATAATAGATAAACTATAATGGAATATTAAAAAATATTTGATTAATCCCAAAGAAGGTATGAAAGTAGAAATAAGAGAATAAATAACAGAAGGGACAAAAGTGAAATAAATAGTAACTTGGTAGACAACCTCAACTGTATCAACAATTACATTCTGTGTAAGTAGACTAAATACCCCATTTAAAGGGTGAGGTTGCTAGACTACATAGAAAAAGCAAGATCCAATTATATGCTGTTACCAGTAGTGTACCTGAAATATAAAGACACAGATAGGTTGGAAATCAAAAGATGGAAAGAGATATACCACATAAACAGTAAGCTAAGGAAATTTGGTGTTATTGTATAAATATCAGCAAACGCAGAATTCAAGACAAGGTGTGCTACCAGAGATAAAGGGACACTTTTCATAATAAGGGAGTCAATTCAATCCTAAACGTGTATACACTTAATAACACAATTTCACGGTAAATGAAGCAAAACCTCATAGCTTAAGGGAAGAATAGACAAATCTGCCATCATGTTTGTCAATTTAATAATTCAGTAATTGATGAAAAGTAGACAAAAATCAGTAAGGGTATAGAAACTTTGAACATTATCAATCACTGTGATCTGACATTTTAAGAGCAGTGCAACAAATAACTACAAAATACCCCTCTTTTCAGGTCAGTAACCAAAATAGATTTTTTAAAAAAACTAGGCCTAAAATAAGTCTTAAAAATTTTAAAAGACTGAAATGTTACAGAGAATGTTCTCTGACTCCAGTAGAATTAGATATAATTAACAATAAAAAACTTTAAAAAATCCTAAATTATCTGAAAATTAAACACTTACGGAACTAAGAAATATTTTAAATGAAATGATAATGAAAAAACAATCAAAATTTATAGGCTGCAACTAGAGGGAAATTTATGGGTTTCAATATTTATATTAGGAAAGAAAAAGGTTTAAAATCAACAATCTAAAATGGAGATATATGCTGTGTTCATAGAATGTAAGACTCAGTCGTTAGGATGTCAATTTTCTCCAACTTTATATATAAATTCCACCAATTTCAATCAAAAGACCAGCAGGATTTTGTTTTGGTAGGTGTTGACAAGTTGGTTCTAAAATTTATATTTAAAGGCAAAAGAATTAGAATAACCAAAACGATTTTGAAAAAGAAGAATACTGGAAGACTCATATTACCTGATTTCAAGATTTACTATATAAAGGGGATCAAATATATGGTGATGGAAGGAGAACTGACTCTGGGTAGTGAACACACAATGGGATTTATAGATGATGCAATACAGAATTGTACACCTGAAATCTATGCAATTTTACTAACAATTGTCACCCCAATAAATTAAAAAAAAAGATTTACTATAAAGCTATGAGGTGAGATCAAAAGATATGGTAAATGGTTAAATTACCAAAAGAATTATTACAATAAAAGACACATTGCTATTAATCCCCCTCAAAATACTCGCGCTCACTTCAAACACTTATCCCATCATTCTTGCCACTTTCTGAAGCAGTTCTGGAAGTCCTCTTTTGTGTGTCTTTACTTCATCTTCCATCATGACGACGCTCCATGTCACACATCACTTCTGGTACGGCAATTTATGTTAAATAAAAACATTATGGTGTGTCCTCATCTACATTATTCATGGGATCTGACACTGTGTGATTTCTGGCTCTTCCTCAAAGTCAAAATGACCATGAAAGGAAAACATTTTGAATCGATTCAGGACATCGAGGCAACCACGACAGCGCAACTAAAGACACTCATGAAAGAGGACTTCCAGAACTACTTCAGAAAGTGACAAGAATGATGGGATAAGTGTGTTCAAAATGAGGGTGAGTATTCTGAGAGGGATTAACAGCAATGTATCTTTTACTGTAATATTTTTTTATTTAAACATTCACCATACTTTCTGATTATACCTTGTACAATAATCAAGACAGTGTGGTATTTGCAAAAGGATGGATTTTAGAGATAAATGGAATCTAATAAAGAGTCCAGAAATAGACCCATGCAGATACTGTCAATTACTTTTTGGCAAAGTTGCAAAGGCTTTTCAATAGAGAAAGGACAGTTTTTTTTAACAAATGCTACAGGAACAATTGGATATCCATATGCAAAAAAAGTGAACCTCAACCTGTCCATCATACCTAATACAAAAATTAAATTAAAAAGAAAAAACCTAAATGGAAAACAAAAACCATATAATTTGTGGAAGAAAACATATTTAAAAATTGCTTTGGCTTTAGGTTAGGCAAAGAGTTCTTAGATATGAGACCAAAAGCAGGATCAATGAAAGAAAGAAATAAACTGGAGTCCATCAAAATTTAAAACCTTTGCTCCATGAAAAACAGTATTAAGAGAATGAAAAGACAGTCCATAGAGTGGAAGAAAATATTTGCAAATCACAAATCTGACAGAGGACTTGTAAATAGAACACATAAAGAATTCTCAAAACTCAATCAAGAAAACAAGGAAATAAACCACCCAATTTAAAAATGGGAAAAAAATTTGAACAAGCATTTCACCAAAAAAGACATATAAATGATAAAAAAGCACATCAAAAGATGTTCAACATCATTAGTTATTAGGTAAGTGATTGATAGTATGGTATTGAAGTATCTAGCACGAGTGTTGAGTTATCTGTTTCTTTCTTCAATTCTGTAAGTTTTTGTTTCATGTACTTTGGAACTTTGTTGTTTGGTACATATGTGTTTATAATTCCTATATCTTCTTCATGCATTGATCCTTTGATAATTCATTATAAAATGCCCTTCTTTGCTTCTACTAACAGCTTTTATTAAAGTCTATTTTTTTTCTGATATTAGTATAGCCAATCAAGCTCTGTTTTAATTACTGTTTGTGATAAATATATATACATATTCCATATACATTTATATATATATATATATATATATATATATATATATATATATATATATATATATTCCATCCTTTTATTTTCAAACTATTTTTTCCTTGAATCTCAAAAGACAGCATATATGAGTAGTTGGATAATATTAGGCCATAAAACAAGTCTTGATAAATTTAAAGATTAAAATTATATAAAGCATGTCCTGTGACCACATGGAATAAAATTACAAGCCATTATAGCTGTAAATATTTATAGAAAAGGAGAAAGATCTCAAATCAATAACCTAACTTTATACCTTAAGAAACTAGAAAAAGAAGAGCAAATTGAACCAAACACAAGCAGAAGGAAATAAATAATAAAGATTACAGTGGAAATAAATGAAAGAGTATAGAAAAACAATAGAGAAAGTTAATAAAACCAAAAGTTGTTTCTTCAAAAAGATAAACAAAAATGACAAACCTTTGGCTATATGACTAGGAGAAAAGAGAAAAATTAAATTACAAAATCAGGAACAAAAGAGGAGACATCATTGCTGAACTTATAGAAATAAATATTATTGTAAAAGGCCAGTATTACCTCAATACCTACAACCTGAAAAAGACATAAGAAAACTACAGACCGGTATCACTTGTGAGTATAGATGCAAAATTCTCAGCAAAATACTAGTAAACAAATTTCAGCAACCTGTAGAAAGGATTATACAGTGTGACAAACTGGGATTTATCCCAGGAATCCAAGATTAATTCAACATATAAAAATCAATTAATCATATCAATAAAACAAAAAACAAAAATCACATGATCATCTCAAAAGATACAGAAAAAGTACTGAACAAAATCCAAAATCCTTTCCTGATAAAAAGTACTCAACACATTATGAATAGAAATGAACATCCTCAACCTGATAAAGTGAACCTATGGAAAACATACAGCTAATAGCGTACTTACTGGTAAAAAACTGAAAGTTTTCCCTCTAAGATCATGAGCAAGACAAAGGTTTCTGCTCTCATTTCTTTTATTGTGCTATAGATTCTAGCCAGGAAAATTAGGCAAAAAGAAATAAAAAGACACCAGATTGGAAAGAAGGAAAAAACTGTGTTTGCAGAAGACATAATATGTACATGGAAAATCCTAAGGAACACATGTCATTGAAAGAGAAAGAGAGAGAGAGAGAGAGAGAGAGAGAGAGAGAGAGAGAGAGAGAGAGAGAGAGAGGAAGAAAGGGGAGAGGTAGGAAGGGAGGAAAGGAAGGGAGGAAAGGAAGGAAGGAAGGAAGGAAGGAAGGAAGGAAGGAAGGAAGGAAGGAAGGAAGGAAGGAAGGAAGAAAGGTATAATTAGAGTTTGTAATTGAGTTCAGGAAGGTTGCAGGACACAAGATCAATGTACAAAAGTATACTGTATTTCTATGTACTAGCAAAGAATAATCCAAAAATAAAATTAAGAAAAAACAATTCCATTTATAATGAAAAGATTAAAATACCTAGGAATAAATTTAACAAAAGAGGTGATAGACTTTTACACTGAAAACTACAAAGCATCTTTGAAAGAAACTGAAAAAGACCTAAATAAACAAAAAGACACTTGTGTCCATGGATTGGAAGATTTAATATTGTTAAGGTATCAAAATTATAGTTGCCTATTTTTCTTATAGAATTTGACAAGATGATCCTAAAAGTTATATGGAAATGTAAGAGACCTAGAAAAGCCAAAACAATCTTTAAAAAAAAAACAAAGTGGAGGAATCATAACTCTAAATTTCAAAATTTACTTTAAACCTACAGTAATCAATACTGTGGTTTGACATTAGGATAGATATGTACATCTGGAATAGAACTGAGAGTCCAGAAATAAACCCCTGCATTTATGATCAATTGATTTCTGACCTGGTGCCAAGACAATTCAATGGGAAAAGAATAGTCTTTTCAACTAGGAACACTGATGGTTGCCAGATGGGAAGGGGGCTGGGGAGCTGGGTGAAAAAGGTGAAGGGAGTAAGAAGTAGAGGTTGGCAGTTAAAAAATAGTGATGGGGATGTAAAATACAGCATAGGGAATACAGTCAATTATATTGTAATAACTATGTATGGTGCTGCCAAGTGGGTACTAGATTTATTGGGGGCATCACTTTGTAAGTTATATACATGTCTAACCACTATGCTACACACCTGAAACTAATATAGTTGAATGTCAACTGTAATTGAAAAATAAAATCTTTAAAAAGGCACTAGGAGCACTTGATATCTACGTGCAAAAGAATGATTCTAATTCATACTATATACAAAAATTAAGTAAAAATGAATCATAGCCATTTCTGGTCAAGATGGCAGAGTAGGTAAATGCTGTGTTCACCTCCTCTCAGGACCACATAAATTACAACTAAACTACAGAACAAGCATCACTGAGAATCACCTGAAGTCTAGCTGAACTGAAGGCCTACAACTAGGACATATAGAAGAAGCCACCTTGTGACTGGTAGGAAGGGCAGACACATGGAACACGCTGAAGAAAATAAATAATAAAGATTACAGTGGAAATAAATGAAAGAGTATAGAAAAACAATAGAGAAAGTTAATAAAACCAAAAGTTGTTTCTTCAAAAAGATAAACAAAAATGACAAACCTTTGGCTATATGACTAGGAGAAAAGAGAAAAATTAAATTACAAAAATGTGACCATTTAAATGTGACCATTAAAAATGGGAGGAATATCTTGGCTGCAGAGGTATTCCCTGGAGGAACCAGGGGTGCCAGCCCCATACCAGGCACCCCAGCCCCAGGGTTCCAGTGCCAGGGAGAGAAGTCTCCATAACGTCTGGTTGTGAAAACCAGTGGCTCAGTGAGACAGAGGGCAGCTGGAGTCCCAGGCACTCCTCTTAAAGGGACCACACACAGACGTACTTGCTGATGGACTCACTCACTCTGAGCTCCAGTGTTGGGGCAGCAGCTCGAAAGGTGCCAGGGACATACAGGGAGGAAGTGAATTGTCTGGCTTCAGGGCAAGTACTGGAAGGGCAGCTTTCTCCTGGTCACAGGAGCTGGCGGAAGCTACTGTTCCTTTGTTGAACTCCCGACCTTCTAGCATACAGATGCAGGCAGACATCATATCTGAGTCTCCATCAAACTGGCTATCACTTTTCATCTGCCCTTCCCTAGTGATTCCCTGCGACCCTGCTCCACCCAACTTTCGGGCACACCCACACTTTTTCCAGTGGGTTTTCCATACAAACAACCCATGTTAGCTCATGCTGTGGACTTTCCTAAAATTTCTCAAAGGTTCACAAAACCCAAACAAGCAGCATCTGGCTTTGGCATGTCCCATACCTCTGGTTGAGCAGCACTAAGCCCGGCACTAGTGAACAGTCAGTCTAGGTTCTCAGATTGGCCTCTCAAGACACTTCTAAGCTCAGTGCAGGCACCGGCCATCTGCAGATTGATTTGTGGCTCATACCTAGTGGCCCTGGGCAAGAGCACAGGTTGTGGCTAAACTTGGCCCGTAGCCGTTCTCCTCCCAGAAGGTCCTGGGGCTGGCACACATGGTGGCCAGCTTTGGACCAAGCCAGAGCATCACCCAGCCACTTCCAAGGATGAAACACCCAAAGGGCAGGCTGGGCAGGCACCAGAGTCCTGCTGAAGTGAACCCTGCTCTGTAGGATCAGGCCCTGTACCACAGCTCCTCCACTATAGTCATGGCCAGTCCTTAAGACCAGTCAGCTGAGGGTCAATCCCTCCCATTGATTGTGCAAACATCAACTAAGGCTCAACTACAACAGGACACACACAACCTGCTCAAGGGACACACCTGGAGCACCCAGCTCTACTGACCAGGGAGACGGCCCCACCGGGCCCCACAGGACATCTACTACATAAGGCCACTCTACTAAGACTGGGGGGCATAATAGGCCTACCTAATACATAGAGAGAAACACAGGGAGGCACCCAAACTGGGGAGACAAAGAAACAAGTACCAAATATAAGAACAGAAAAAAAGCTCCACAAAAAGAACTAAACAAAATGGAGACAAGCAATCTACCAGACACAGAATTCCAAACACTGGTTATAAGGATGCTCAGTGATCTCATGGAGAACTTCAACTAAGAGATAGGAAACATAAAAATGGAGATAGAAAAAAATAAAAAAAACAACCAGACAGAATTAAGAATACAATAACAGAAATGAACACATTAGAGAGAATCAACTGTAGATTAGATGAAGCAGAGGATCAAAGCAGCAATTTAGAAGATAAGGTAGAGAAAATACCCAATCACAATAGCAAAAAGAATCTAAAACAATGAGGAGAGTTTAAGGGGCCTCTGGGACAACATCAAGCATACCAACATTTGCAACGCAAGGGTACCAGAAGAACAAGAGAGAGAGCAAGGAATTGAAAACCTATTTGAAGAAATAATGATGAAAAACTTCTCTAACCTGGTGAAGGAAATAGACCTAGAAGCTCAGAAAGTGCCAAGTCCCAAACAAGATGAACCCAAAGAGGCCAACACTAAGACACATCACAATTAAAATGTCAAAGGTTAAAGACAAAGAGAGAAACTTAAAAGCAGCAAAAAAAAAAAAAAAAAAAAGCCCCCATAAGACTGTCAGCTGATTTCTCAACAGAAACTTTGCGGGTAAGAAGGGAGTGGCAGGAAATATTCAATGTGATGAAAAGTAAGGACCTACAACCAAGATTGCTCGACCCAGCAAGGCTGTCGTTTACAATTGAAGGACAGATAAGGAGCTTCCCAGACAGGAAAAAGCTAAAGGAGTTCACCACCACCAAACCAGTATTACAAAGAATATTAGAGGGACTTCTTTAAGAAGGAGGAAGAGGAAGAGAGGAAAACAAATAAGATACAAAATATGAATAATAAAATGACAATAACTACGTATCTATCAACAAATACTTTAAGTATAAATGGATTAAATGCCCCACTCAAAAGATAATGTGACTGAATGGATAAGAAAATAAGACCCTTACATATACTGCCTACAAGAGACTCACTTCAGATTGGAAGACACACACAGACTGAAAATAAAGAGACGGGGAAAGATATTTCATGAAAATGGAAACAAACGACAACAACAACAACAAAAAGCTTGTGTAGCAATACTTGTACCAGACAAAACAGACTTTAAAACAAAGGCTATAATAAGAGACAAAGAAGGACCAATTATCCCACGTATTTATCTGAAGAAACCCAAATACTACTTCGAGGGGACATGTGCATCCATATGTTCATTGCAGCATTGTTTACAATGGCCAAGATGTGGAGGCAGCCTGGGTGTCTGTCAATGGAAGAATGGATAAAGGGGAGATGGTACATATATACACTGGAATATTGCTTGCCATGGAAGGGAATGTGTTCTTGCCATCTTTGGTGGCATGGATGGACCTGGAGGGTATTGTGCAGAGGAGAGTGTCAGGTAGAGAAAGACAGATGCAATGTGATTTCGTTTATATGTGGAATCTAAAGAACAAAATAAACAAACAAATAAAACAGAAACAGATTCACAGATACAGAGAACATTTTGATGGCTGCCAGGTGAGAAGGGGGGTGGGGGTGAGTGAGAAAGAGGAAGGGATTAAAAAGTACAAATTTGTTGTTAGACAGTAGTCACAGGGATGCAACGTATAGCATAAAGAATATAGTCAATAATATTGTAATAACTATGTGTGGTTTTAGACAGGTACTAGGTTTATCAGGGTATAAATGGGAGAGCATTGGGGGCAAGGTGAAAAAGGTGAAGGGATTAAGAAGTACAAACTTGTAGTTACAAATAGTCATCGGGATGTAAAGTACAGCATATAGAATATAGTCAATAATATGGTAATAACTATGAGTAGTGCCAGGTGGGTACTAGACTAGTCAGGGGGACCCCTTCTTAAATTATATAAATGTCTAACCACTGTGCTGTCCACCTGAAATTAATGTAAAATAATATTGAATGTCAAAATAGTGTCAAAACATAAAGAAAAAAATGAATCATAGGCCTAAATATAAGAGCTAAAACTACAAAACTCTTCAAGGAAACATAGACACTAATTTTCAGTGACCTTGGATTAAATAACAGATTCTTATATATGATTCAAAAGGCACAAGCAACAAAAGAAAAAGTAGATACATTTGCTTTCATCAAAATTAAACACTCTTGTGCTTCAAAGGACACGATCAAGGAAGTGAAAAGACAACCCACAAACTGGGAGAATATATTGCAATAACTGATTAACGTTTATTATTCTGAATACATACTCTTTCAACCCAACAATAAAAAGACAAATAACCCCATTTAAAAATGGACAAAGGATTTGAATACGCATTTCTCCAAAGAAGATATGCAAATGACCGATAAGCACATGAAATGATGCTCAACATTTAGGAAATGCAAATCAAAACCACAGGGAGGTATCACTTCACATCTTCTATGACAACTATAACAAAAGAGAATGAAACAGCAATAACAAGTGTTGACAATGATGTGGAGAACCTGGAACATTGCTAGTGGGAATGTAAAATGGTTGGCATTTCCTCCAAAAGTAATTCCACTCCTAGGGTATATCCCCAAAAGAACTGAAAATATATGTTCATATCAACACTTAGACATAAATATTTATAGCATGAATATCCTTGTGAGTATGAATATTAGTTTCAAAAACCAAAATCAACACAACTGATGAATAAACAAAAGGTAGTATAGCCACACAGTGGAATGTTATTCAGCCATAAAAAGGAATGAAGTACTGATACATGCTCAATGTAGCTGAACCTTGAAAGCATAATGCCAGACATAAAATGCCACATATTTTATGAATCCATATCCTATACAGAGGGTGCCAAAAAACTGTATACACATTTTAAGAGGAAAAAACTATCAAAATTGTAATACTCAATAGACACCAATAACAAAAGATGAATACAAGTCATGTTTGACTTCTGCAATTACAAGAGGAGCTCAAAGTGGTTACCATCAGCATCCAGACACTTCTGATTACAGCAAACTACTGCTTGAGCAACGTGGACCAAAGTGTCCACTTGTATACACATTTTTGGCACTCTTGATATATACAATGTCCAGAACAGGCAAATGCATAGAGTCAGAAAGTAGATTAATGTTTGCCAGATGCTGTGGGGAGAGAGGAATTGGGAGCGACTGCTAATGGGTACAGGTTTCTTTTTGGATGATGAAAATGTTCTGGAATTAAATAGTGGAGGTGGTTATACAATCTTGTGAATATGCTAAAAGCATTGAAGTATATTCTTTAAATGTTATATATATATAATTTAATAAAATAATTAAAAGATGCATACACAGCATTTATATTAGAAGGGTTTTAACTGCAGACCACAGAAATACAACTTCCACTAATTTAATCAACCAGAAAGTTTATTGGCTCACGAACCTTGGAGTCTAGAGGTAGGCGGAGCCTTCAGGGTTGATTGATTTGGTAGCTGGATGTTGGTGTCAAGGACCCAGATTTTAAAAATCTCTATGCTCTGTAGTTCTCGGTGTCAGATTTTCTTTAGGCTGGTAGTATGATTATCTCTAGTGACTCCAGATATCATACGTGGACACAGCAATATCCCAAGGCAGAAATGAGCTCATCTTCCTTCTGGTTTCTCTTAAGAAAGAGGAAACTTTTCCCTAAAGCCCCCAGCAGGCATGGTCTCAGACATCATGGCCAGAATGGCTCACAGGCCCATCATAAGGCAAATAGGAATAGAATTACTTTCAGATCACGGAGGCCCAGCCTGAATCTCAGGGTGTTGCTCACCTAACGGTACATCTAATTCACTTTCCTAACAGCAATTGGCTGGGTGGGGAAGGAGTAAGCCAGTAGCTTACCTCAGTAGAATATGATTGATGCAAGTTTTATAAAGTTGATTACTTAATATGAATGTGCGCATGGACAATGTGAAATCCTGTGTTCTCCACTGAGCTTTAAGATGTCAGAGTACCACCCAAGGGTGCGTCATGATCTCCACCCTCACTGTCCGAGATCCTTCTGAGAGGTTCCATCTTTCACTGACTGGACATCCCCTCGCGAGAGACCTTCGATGCAGAATAAGGCGAATCCCAACTTGGAAATGTGTTATGTGTATCTCAGCAGCACAGATGAATTAATTTCTAATTATTCCTCTCTAAGGAAGGATAATTGGCAGAATATTTCTCTCCTATTTATAGATGTACAAATAGTTAACTAAAAATAAATAACAAAAACATTTGTTTTTAAGATGGGAAAAAGGCTCCAACAAACAATTCACAGATGAACATATTCTAATGGCCGACGAGCATGTGAAAAGGTGCTCTGCTTTATAAGTCATCAGGGAAATGCCATTTCTAAAGTTAAGCGCACTGAAAAGCCAAATGCTTGTGAAGATATAAAGCCGTATAAAATGTCAAACATTGCCAATGGGAGTATAATTGGTACACCCACTTTGCATAAGAGTTTGTTAGTTTGCTATAAAATTAAACAACACTCCATGACCCACCAGTTCCACTCCTAGTCATTAATCCACTAGAAATGAAAACATATGTCCACAGAAAGACTTGTTCAAGAATGTGCATAGCAACCTTATTTATAACAGCCAAAAAGCAGAAACAACCCAAGCATCCACCAGCAGGAAAATAGGTAAACAACAGTGGCATATTCATACAATGGAATAGAAAAGTAATAGAAAAGAACCCTCTACTGCTACCTGCCCAACGTGGACATGGTGTTGAGTGAAAGAAGCCAGACCGCAAAAAGTACATACTATGTGATTCCATTTATATGACATATAAGAACAGGTATATCTAATTCACAGTGATTTAGAAAGTCACAGAAATCAAGACAGTGATTGCTACGGGGCTTAACTGGAAAGGAGCAAGAGAAGACCTGGGGTGATGGAAATGTTCTATATGCTGAGAGCTGTGCTGATTACACAAGTGTATACATTAGTCAAAATCCATTTGTTAGTACACCCAAGACTCATGTGTTTCAGTGTATGTCAATTTTCCTTCAATTAAAAGAAATAAAAACAGTGAGAGGCGGTAGTGAACGGAGGGAAGATGTCTGGAGCCAAATCAAAAAAGGTAGGAATTCGGGGGCGGCCGGTTAGCTCAGTTGGTTAGAGCGTGATGCTCATAACACCAGGGTTGCCGGTTCCATCTCCACATGGGCCAGTGTGAGCTGCGCCCTCCACAACTAGATTGAAACAACTGCTTGACTTAGAGCTGATGGGGCCTGGAAAAAAAAAAAAAAAAAAAGGCAGGAATTCGAAGCTAAAGAGCTTGCCTCTGAAGTTCTGGGGCCCTGGGGACAAGGGAGGTGTTTGAGCAGGAGTGTGTGGCCCAGCCTTTGACTCACGTTCTGGGACATTGTCTGTCTCTGTTACCCGGCTGTGCAGCTTCCAGGGCTGAGTCAGCCTAGCTTCTGACTCTGGGCTTTGCCACCTCCTCCATCCTTCCTGAAACACTCTGGAGAGTTTGTCCCTTAGGGAAGGGTCCTCGGGAGCTGCCGCAGCCCCTGGACTTCCCCATCTCCAGCCCTGGGGGAACCAGGAGTAGAGAAGAACCTCTCTGACCCCCACCCCCCACTGCACCCCAGGCCCTGCTTTCCTGAGCAGAGCGAGACTGAGACTTCCGAGAAATCTCATTTCAAGTGTCAGCAGCCCGCCCAGCCCCACTCCGGGATTTCTCACTGCTCTGCATGGATGATGACTCAGTGCGGGGGAGGAGGTGACAGAGCCTCACTCTGCCCAAGGAGGCCAGGGCTGCGGCTGGAGGAGGAAAAGCTCCCCAGCCCTGGGGGACCGGGGGTTCTGGTCCTGACCTGTCTGCTGTCCATTCTGTGCATGCAGGATGAAGGAGCAGAAAGGGCTTGAACTTTGGGGATGGATCAAGCTGGGGGGCAACCTATTTAAGCCTCAGTTTCTTGTTCTGTAAAATGGGGTGGGTGTCTTAGGGTTTCGGGTGCATGTGATTTATGGAAGGAGTGCACTTAGGAAAAATTTGTAAGTGGGGGAGGGTATCAGAATAGAAAAGGGAGAGGAACCGAGGGGGAAGTGACTGCAGGTAAGGTCCAGTCTTGGCCTGATCCACTGGGGGCTGTAGGAGTGATCACACCACACAGTTGTTACCCGCCCCAGTCTTTTGCATCCCTGTGTCATCACTGACTGTGGGCTGCTCTTGGAGTCCACAATGTAACCAGCTGACAAAGCTCCTGTCAACAGCGGACAAATCTCTGGAGAAGGGTGCAGCTGAGAGTTCTTAGCAGCCAACACTTACATGTACATGGCTGGAGGGTGGTCACTTGGCCTGATTATGGAGACCTGGTTGGGGCCCCAACAGCCATTGCTATAGGGGTAAAATATCTACTACCCAAGGCTTTGGTGAGTGCACACAATAAGCAGTGGGGAAGTAATAACTATTTCTTAGCTGCATGAGAAAGGGTACCTAGAACTGTAAATATGTGTGCCCTGCCTCTCACAGATTCAACATTTTTAGGGACCGGGGTAGGTTGAGAATCCAAAGTCTCTGCATCTAAGCCAGAACATTATCACAAATACGTAGCCAGTAGCTGGCAGGGCAGCTGGATCCCCGAGGCCCCTTGGATCATTGGGAATATTTGACTTCCTGAGGAAAGTGGCTGGGGTAATGGTGCGAGGCCCTTTAGGGATTTGGGGCAGGGGCGGCCATCTGGTCTTAGCAGCTTGCCACATCATTCAACCTTCCTTCCATGTACCTGGAAGATGGTCATACTCCCCTACCTGAGAGAGGTCAGCCTCCAGTCACCTGTCCCCATTCTGGCCCCTGACATTTCTCTAGTATGTACTTCTAAGAACTTGAGAATTGACCAGTGGACATCACCTGGTCCATTCAACCCAGGACTCTGCTTTTGATGGCACTTTCCAGAAACAGTGAGTTAGAAATGTACTGAGATGTCCACGTTTCCTCTAATAACTCAGTGTATATCGTGGGAGGAAAGAACACTGACTTTGAAGTCAGACAGACCTAGGTTTGATTCCAGCTCTGCCATTGGTTGGCTGTGTGCTCTTGAGCAAGTTGCCTTATCTCTCTGATCCTCAACTTCCCCTCTGTAAAAAAAAAAAAAAAAAGATAAATTAATGTGCCTGCTCAGAACGGTGATTGGGAGGATTAAGAGCCGCATCGCGTGATGTGATCAGCACATAGCGGGCCCTTGACAAACGTTTGCTTTTTGCCCCTTTTCTCTTCTGGATGATGTTGTGTTTCCAGTCCTGCCATCCCTAGAGGAGCAGCTTTCCTAGGTTCACCACCCACACTAGAGGGCCCAGCTCATCCTGCTTATTTACCCTAATGGACCACTTGACCCCCCCTGCAAAGATGCCTCCATCCAGTCATCCTGTAGGTTTCTGTCCCCAGTTCCAGGAACTGCAAATATTTAATTATTTCCTGTCAGCTATTTCTTATACATTCCAGAAGACTCATTTCTATTTTGAGCACCCTCTTTGTCTCTTCATCCGGCCACCCTTTCCTTAGAAAGATGGCTTGGCTGAGGTGGAGCCTTTGCCAGTAAGCTGTATCCTTTGTTTGCAATCCTGATAAGATGATGAGAAACCCTGCATGGAATCTGCCATCACAGAGGAGCACTTCAAAGGGGCTGGTGGTCAGGGCCTGAATGTCCACACCCTCCCTTTCTTAGAGGCCCCTGCAGGTGAGGAGGGACTTGTCGGTCATAAATGTCAGGGCACAGACAGCACAATCCCAGCCTGACCAGAGGGCCAGGGAAGTAGCTAATAATGGAAGATAGAGTCTGGGGGTTCAGAGAAAGTGAGAGAGAGAGAGAGAGACAGACCAGACACCAAGTGTGGAGGGACCCTGTCATGAATACTGGGGCTGCCACATGCAGGGGGAGGGCATCTGGGTTCGAGTCCTGGCATGGCCACTTACCAGCTATGTCATCTATGGCATTTTAATGAACTACTTTGTGTCTCAGTTTCCATTCCTGCAAAATGGGAATAATAATGACAATGAGCATTTTGTTCCTGATAGGAGAGTTTTCCCTCCTTTACATCATCACTTCTGGTAATAGCACCTGTTTTCCTGGGGAAGGGCCCTGTACACCCAGGCCCTGTGGAAAAGGTTGGCCTTGGCCTCCAGTCTTCAAGTTGGGTATTTCACTCTGGACTACAAGTGTGTTTCATCCTCACACCCTCCCTGATTTTTCAAAGATGGATGCTGGACCCTTCAAGGCTCAACAAGACTCGATTTTAAGATTTCTGCTGGAAGTGTTGAGACATAGAAACTCTCTTTTGACAGGATTTCAGAGAGATTAGGGTTTCTGCTTGGAGCTGCTCATGGCCATTTTGCCTCTGAATGGAGAACTTGATCAAGAAAGAAGCCTGGATGGAGAGACAAAGATTCCTGATAGCATCCTTCAAACACCTGGACCAGCTCGGCCTGAAAATCTACCTCAGGGTTTTTAATCACTGTTTTTTTTTGTGAAAGCCAGTTTGTATTGGGTTTTCTGTCCCTTGCAATTGAAGAACTCTTCAATTATATGTACAACAATAATACATCCTTCTCTGGTTGCTGGAGAACTAAGTGAGACAAGCCACGTAAGCCTCTTAGCCCAGGGCCTGGCACACAGTAGGCACTCAATAAATGTCCCTCTCTCCCAGGGCCTCAGTTTTCTCATCTGTCAGATGGAGACATTAAACTGTGTCCTATCATTTCTTAGTGGAGGTGGAGACCTTGGAGGAGAAGTCTGGACAGTTCTATACTAGTGAAGTGTTGTGGCAGGAAAATCGATGACCCCCCAAAATGGCCACATCCTAATGCCTGGAAACTGTGAATAAGTTACATACATGGCAAAAGGACTTTTGCAAATGTGATTAAATTAAGGAATTTGAGATGAAGAGAGTCTCTTAGATTACCCGCATGAGTCCAACCTAATCACATGAGTTCTTCAAAGAACCTGAATATCAGGCCAGAGAGATGCAATGTTGCTGGCTTTGAAGATGGAGGAAGGGGACCTTGAACCAAGTACCATGGGCAGCCACTAGAAGTTGGAAAAGGTAAGGAAATGGATTCTCCTAGATCTTCCAGAAAGGAACGCAGGCTTGCCGACACCTTGATTTTAGCCCAAGGAGACCAGTGTTAGACTCCTAACCTCAGAACTGTAAGATAATTAATTTGTATCATTTTTAACCACTGAGATTGTGATAAATCTTTACAGCAGTGATAGAAACTTTTTTTATAAGCATTCACACATTTAGTTATTTCATTCATTCATTCATCATTCAGCAACTATGTATCAAGTCCTGTTAATAAAACATACTTAGTTTCTGCTCATAATATCCTTGGGGACCCAGATAAAATTAATACTCAGTTTGAAAACCTCTGTAATAGAAAAATTAAAGCTCAATTTGATGCGTGCTACAATGGGGATAATATAGGTTGTTGTGGGAATACAGAAGAGGCACGTAACCCAGCATAGGTGTGGGACAGATGGTGGTCAGGGAAGACTTCCTGTAGGAAGTGCCATCTTAGCAGAGACTTGAAAAGAAGAGCCAGAATATAAGCAGTGTAGTCTGGCACAAGCTAAAAAGTGTATAGTGGTGTATTAGTCAGGGTTATCCAGAGAAACAGAACAAACAGATTACATATATATGTATATAGAGAGATTCATTTTAAAGAATTGACTCACATGATTGTTGAAGCTTGGTAAAAATCTGCAGAGTAGGCCAGCAGGCTGAAAGCCCAGGAAATAGTTACAGTTTGAGTTCAAAGCCTGTCTGCTGGCAGAATTCCTTCTTGACCAAGGAGGTCCCAGTCTTTATCAGCTCCCTTTCCCCGACCCAGCCTCCCTCCAGGGACTCCCCTCCCTATCTGAAGTCTGGGCCATGAGAGCCCTTCCATAGGCCTGGAGAGTTCTGTTCGAGGTTCCGAAACACAAAAGCTCCTGGAGATATCAGAATCCACCCTCAGGATCATAAAGGGATTTTGGAGTGATTTCGGAGAGAGAGGAAGAATTGATAAATGCTTGTCGTTTTTCTCAGACATCTGCAGGAGTAAGAATCAGTCAGAAATGAGTTCCTCAATAAGTGACTTTGCTACTGGCATGTGAAATGGAGGAACCCACTTGTGCAAAGGCCCTGGGTCAGGAGACAAGCAGCGAGGAGCAGTGATGAGCACAGAGAACGAGGGGAGAGTGGTGAGAGATGAGCAGGGCCACAGGCAGAGGCCAGACCACAGTGGGGCCTTGAGTCAGACTAAGCAATTTGAAATGTGTCCCGAGGCTCTGGAAGGTGGGTAGGGTGAGGGGGAGACAGAATACTTTTGAATAAGAAGCAATATAATCACATGTGTGTTTTGGAAATACACTTGAAGGGTGTTATACACTGAATCACGTCCTCCTAAAATGTCTACACTGAAATCCTAAACCCAGTACCTCAGAGCGTGTCTACATTTGGTGGTAGGGACTTAAAGAGGTAATGAAGTGAAAGTAAGACCATATGGGTGGGCCTTAGCTCAGATGTCTGGTGTCTTCATAAGAAGAGGCAATCGGGACACAGACGTGTGCAGAGGGAAGACCATGGGCAGACACAGGGAGAAGGCGGCCATCTACAAGCCAACGAGAGGAGCCTCAGAAGAAACCAACCCTGCTGTCATCTTGATCTTGGACTTCCAACCTGTAGAAACGTGAGGAAATACATTTCTGCTGTTTAAGCTGCCCAGTCCATAGTACTTTGCGTGGCTACTTATACCGTACATGGGGCAAGAAGGCTACTCTGGTTTCTCAGGTGAGAACTGATGGCGACCCCAGGGTGAGGCTTGGCCTGGGGGTGAGGAGCAGATGGCCCTGAGAGGTGCTCAAAGGCCTGAAACTGGGCAGGGCCTGAGACCAGACACGTTGGCTTCCCTTAATGTCTTTGGCTGTGCCGAGAAGGGCAGGGCTTGGTGGTGATTTCGCCACATCTGGAAAACAGCTCACTTCCTGGCCACGCTGCTGCGCAGTTCCACACCATATACCACTGATTTGGCTCCCCTGAGACGTAAATAGATTTCCTCGAACGCGAAGCTTTTTTCTCTGTCGTCTCTTGGACAAAGTGGCATTTTTCCAAAGCTCAGTCACACCAAAAACAGTTCTTATCAAGAAGGATCAGATGATTTTTCTTCCTCTTAGAGTATGATCACACCCAGAAGTATATTTTGTCCATTGTTTTGTGAAAACTTGGCATTTGGACACTTCTAGTATATAGTTCTAGAAGCAAGACACACATGATTATTTTTTATAAGATAATAATGTTTACATATTAGGATTTACATAATTACATATTAATAGTATTTTATTGAGATAATGAAAAATACAGTAATGCATAGATCTGAGGCGTTCAGCTTGATGATTTTTTACCAATTTATACTGCTGTAAGCCCTGCCCAGACCAAGCTGTAGGACATTTGCATCTCCCCAAAAAGTCCGCTGTATTCCTCTGTAGTCAATAACCAGCCCCCACCCTTCTCAAAGTGACCATAATCTGACTTTTATCAGCGCTGTTAAGTTTTGTCTGTTTTTGAGCTTCGTATAATGTACGCGTACAGTCTGTAGCCTTTTGAGCCTAGTTTCTTTCACTCAGTCTGTTTTTGAGATTCATCCATGTTGTTGCACTTATCTGTAGCCATTCTTTTTTTGTTTTACTGCTGAATAGTATTCCATTATACGACTATACTATAGTTTATTTATCTAATCTCCTGTTGATGGACAAGGACCAACTTATTTTAAACAAAACAGATATAAGTCACGTTGAATTTCAATGACCAGAATGTCAGGACTGGATGGAGGGAAGCTTCAAGGTCAACTGTCTCCACTTTCTTATTTTATACATGAGGCACAGAGAAGGAAAGTGACCAGCTCACAGTCCCACTGCTTTGTCGAAACAGAACTAAGATCCAAACCAAGTGCTCTACTTCTCTTTTTTATAGAGGCTCTTCTTTGTTGTTCTTCATATCTCACCATATCTCTTTTAAAAATGTGGGGAAAAAATAATCTATCCTTTACTTCCTAAAAGAATATATATATATATATATATCTCCTTTAGGCATGTGCGTGGCAGGGAAGTGGGAATTTGGTCTGGAGTGGGTGGGAGACCATTTTCTCTTCTCCCTATAAAGTTTGACATTTTCCTTCACAAGAGCTGTAAGCCTTTCAAGCCTGTGACGCCTGGCCTCGTCTGTCGGCTTCACTCTCCCCAGGGTCCCATCTTAGAAACGGAGATCAGGAAAGGGCAAGGCTTGTGTGTTCTGGAGGGCACAGGGCAGGGCAGAGTCAACCTTGGTGGGGAGCGCCAGCCTGGCACTGAGCCTGGGGAAGGCCAAGCAGCAAGAAAAAAGAAGGTAAAAGGTCCCAAGTAGGTAACTCCAATGTTTTCTTTAATTTTCAGGCCCCTCATGAATGGGACCTCAAGATTTGGGGTGTCTGGGGCAGAGGGAAGAGCCCAGTTTGCTGGACACCCTGGGTTAGGATCCCTGTACAACTAGCTCTGTGGTCTTAGGTGGGTCGTTTTCCCTCTCTGAGCCTCAACTGCTTCCTCTGCAAGATGATGAGTCACTTCTCATCAAGAGTCACTTCTACTGGGAAGGTCACCAGGATCCAATGAGATGACGATGGGAGAAAGGATGGGTCAAGTTGAATTTCTTTGTCCTTTCTGTAGTCGATGGCTGAGAAGTCTCCAGGCCATACCAACTAATCGAGCTGCTAAGTTATTGAAGCCTCCCCATCCTAGATGCAGGGCAAGCCAGGCAGCTTCCACAGGTATCTCAAAAATTCACATCTGTCCAGCTCCAGGACCAGGAGACAGCCAAGCACTCATCATGGAAGAAAGTGGCTGTCATTCTTCCCCGGAAGGAAGGGGTATGACTCTGGGACTTTCTTGGTGGACAGATGCTACTTGCCCTGTGACTTGAGCAAGTGTCTTCCTCTCTCCAAGTTTCTTCAGCTTTAACTGTAAAATGGGATTAAATATTTCCTCCTACGTTGCATGACTATCGTGAGGATTAAGTAGTGATTGCAAAGCACTTAACACAGAGTCAGGTTAAGTGAAGTAGATAAAAGAATGGGGGATTCAGGCTGGGTTTGAATCCCGGCTCTATCACTTTCTAGCTGTGCAACTTGGGAAACTTGTAAAATGGGGACATGCTGCGAATGCACTTCACAGAGTGATTGAGTAGCACCAACAAGGTGACAGAAGTAAAAAAATTAAAGTGGTTTGCAGTTGACCAAAGGCTCTTGAATCTTAGGACGCAGATCACCTGGGTGGGATAACTGCGGTTAAGGACTCACTACTCCTTAATTTCCCTTCTACTAATTGCAGCAGCGTAATTGAGCTTTATCAGTTACAGCAATATAATTGAATTCTATACCATTATGGCCGCCTCTTTCTTATTTTTAAAATTATTCTCTTTCTAGAAGGGGGCAATGTGGTAATCGGAAAGAATGCGGACTTTCGGTTTCAGTTGAATCCTGAGATCAGCTGTGTGAAACTGGGCAAGTCACTCCCTTCTCTGAAGCTCGCTTTCCTCCTCTGGAAAATGGGGGTCATTATACGGACCTTGCTGGATTCCCTTAAGGAAGGGATGACACACTTTGCAAAGCCCAGGATCAGCCTCCTGCAGACTAGGGTATCCTGACTTGTCTTTGTGTCCTAGTTGCCATGGTAGTAAATAAAAAACTAAAAGTTTAGCTCAAGGGCATAAGACTGACTCCATGCCATTAAAGGAATGCTGGGGTTTGTTTACTGTTCTGCGACCTCCATTCCTCATTCTGCAAGTAGACCCGAGGTGAAGGTACAGCCCTGTGTTCCAGGAAACCATCAAGATTTCTGGCTCCTTTGCCTTCCTCTGGCCATCCAAAACAAGGCTAAGAGAGCCTGCTCCAGGGGCAGGCGAAGCATCTGGGCTTGATGTCAGACAGACCTGGGCTTGGTCTGTCTTGTTCATTTTCAATTGCATTCCCTTGGGCACGTGACTTCATCGAGCTGATCCTAGGCTTCCCATCTGTGAGATGGGGACAGCAATGGTCCTTACCCGGAAGGGTTACTGGGGCTTCTTGCTGCACGTAGTGAGTGATATCTCTATTATTGTTATTAAAGATAAAGATGGGTCGGCATGTCGTTTACTGTCCAAATAGTAAACTCTCCAGCAAGGCCTTCCCCTTCCTGGATCTCCATAGGACAGATTAACACATGCACATTTGACAATGTCAACCAAGTGCTTGGCACATAGTAGATGCTCAAAAATTTTAATTCCTGCATCTCCAAACTCTCACACATGGGCCTGAGAAGGCCCCAGAACTTCTTTGGACATCACAGTCATATTTTCTTCTGCTCAGCCCATTACAATGTTCAAAGGGCTTGAGGTCTCCGTCAGCCCCCAGGACAGCCCCCGGGGGCCTTGTTCCGGGGGGGGGGGGACTCAACAGAGAGACTGGGTGGCTCCATCAGTGTGGCAGAACTGGTATGTGATGGCAACCGTGCTCACTCCACCTGTCTCCTGTCCATCATTCATGCATTCAACAAATGTCTGTGTGCTCTGGGCATAAACTGGGTAACAGGACAGACTTATCTTAGCCTATGGAGTTTACAGTCTACCTGGGAAAGAGACATGAGTAGATAACTACACAAGACTTTCTTAATCCCAAGGGTGATAAATGTTAAAATGGGAAATGCAGGGAGTGGCCAGAGTATATAGGGGTGAACCAGTCAGGAAAGACCTCCATGAGGAGGGTCTCAACCTGAGTCCCCCAAGAGCAGAGCCTGAGGCAGGAATTTGTGTGTGAGGCATTTATTTAAGTGGGGACGCTGGGGAGCAGCAAGGGGGCAGAAGGGAGGTGAGACATGATAGGAGGAAAGCCAATGTAAGTGTGTGTTCTCAAGGTCGTTACTTCGGGCAGCTGGGCCTGCTCCCCTGAGACAACCTGAGGACGGGGTCACCATATTCCAGAGCCACATTCTGTGACTGTTAGAGTCCATGGCAGCTTGGAGGGTCCTGGGGGAGTATGCCAGTTGGTGGGGCAGCTCCACATTCGTCAGCCTGTCAGAGGGGTGGCTCGTCTCTCACAGTCCTGGGTCCCCAGTGTTTCTGCTGGTCCCTCTGAGTCTTGGAGTGCAAGTATTTCGTGGAACAGTACATCTTTCCCCAGCCCAGGGCTCCTTCCGGATGCCCATCCAAAGCTGCATTTCTCAGAGCATCCAGCCGGAGACTTTCTCCACCAAGCGCCTCCATTATGATCCAGGTGGGCATGAGGTGTGTTGGTGAGAAGTAGATTTGTTCCCTTCTCCTGTCTAGACTTCCTGCCTTGTGGACTCTCACAGGCTTTGGAAAGTGAGAAATTCCCAGACAAGCTAGACTTTGTGCCTGGAGTTTGGGTCATGGATGGATAGCACTTGGGCGGCCTTAGAACCCAAAGAAGGTAGAGCTCAAGCACAGCTGTCTCCAATGGATTCAGGAAGCCCGAGGCATTTTCCACACTGGCCGTGCTCTCCCCCAGCCATGCCATTTGCTAGGTGAATGGCTTCTGGCCAGGGCCCACGTGTGGGGCTGGAGGGAGGATGCCTTCAGGGAGGAGGCAGAGCTGTACCTTGGCCCCTCCCAGCTGCTGGGGGCAAAGCAATGGCATGGGAATTAGGAGACCCAGTTCCAGGCTCACCTTCTCCTCCAGCCATTATTGCAAAATAATCTGAAATGCACACTCGAGGTTCTCTTCAGTGAATGGTGGCAGTGGCCAACAATTAGGATCAACTCTGCTTCCCCACAGTCTTGCTACCAGCTTGTAATGAAAGAAAGTCACGGGCAGAATTCTGGCCCCGCGATACATTTATTAAGCAACTATTAGGAGCAAGCAGGCCCCAAACAGTTCATGCAAAATGTTATTAAATTCCTCTGAGGCAGACATAAGAATATTCCAGAGCCACATTCTGCGACTGTTAGAGTCTCTGTCGGGCAGCCAGAATCACCCACACAAACGGCTGCAGGCAGATCCACAGGGACCAGTCTGGAGTGCCTCCCGGGGGCTCGCTGGATTCTCTCACCTTGTTCATGCCACAGGAGGAAGCATCTCTAAAATGTCTTAGCCAAGCTATATATTCTGAATCTCATCAAGTTCATCAATAAGGGCCTGTTTCTAGCATCCATTAAGCGGTCTGATAAGCCACTGCTTTCCCCTCTGAAAACCCATTTATTTTTAACTGTCATTATGCTAATCAGAAAAGCCTCTAGTGTTGATCAACACTAAAGATAAACGGAGCTCTTGTCCCAGTGGCTTCTGGAGCCAGGGCAGCCTTCCTGGAGAGAATGCCAGCTGGCCACTCCTGGACTGGGAATTCCAGATTGAACAACTGATAACGCCTCTGGAGCTGCAGCTTGAAGAAGGACGCACACTCAGATCACATCATCTCCTTTGAAATATTTTAGACTTGACTTCAGGCATCGTGGTGGTAACCTTCTGACACTCAACCCCCTCCCCGAGCCTTCGCGGCCCCATCTCTAAAGTAATTGGCGCCTCAGGCCCTTTAGCACAGGCTCCTGCTCTGGGGGCAGCATCTTGGGCAAGGCTGTTTCAGGCTCCCTGTGGACAAAGCTGGTCAGTTTCCAATGCCTTTCTTTTGTCTTTCTTTTTTTTTTTCCTGAGACATAGGTAACATATAACGTTATATTAATTTCAGGTGTACGACATACTGATTCGATATTTGTATATCCGTATATGTGAAATGATCACCACAGCAAATCTAGTTAACATCCATCATCACACATAGTGACAATTCCTTTTCTTGTGATGAGAAATTTTCAAGACCTATTCTCTTAGCAACTTTCAAATATATAACACAGCATTATTAACTACAGTTATCATGCAGTACATTATAACCCCAGAATTTATTGATTTTATAACTGGAAGTTTGTAGCTTTTGACTCCCTTCACCCATTTCTCCAGCCCCCATCCCCTAGCTCTGGCAACCACCAATCTGTTCTCTGTGCTATGAGCTTGTTTTTGTTGCTGTTTGTTTTTGCTTTTAGAGTCTACATATAAGTAAGATCATATAGCATTTGTCATTCTCTGTCTGACTTATTTCACTCAGCGTAATGCCCTCAAGGTCCATCCATATTGTTGCAAATGGCAAGATTTCCTTAATTTTTACGGCTGAATAATACTCCATTGAATGACTATATATATACATATATATATATATATATATATATATATATATATATCCCCAACAAAATGTACTCATATACACATTTTAAGAGATGCTATCTTAAAATGTGTATACATTTTTTTGGTCACCCTCTGTGTGCGTGTGTGTGTGTGTGTGTGTGTGTGTGTGTGTGTGCGTGTGTGTGTGTATTCTGACAATTAAGTTTGTGAACTTGTTGCAATGACATTGCTAACCTTTTTTTGATATCAGAAAGATTATTAATTATGAATTTGTACCAACTGGACAAACAGTTAACCAAGTTTACTATTTGGAAGTGCTGAAAAGGCTGTGTGAAAAGCTTAGATAACCTGAACTTTTCACCAACAATTCATGGCTCTTGCATCATGACAATGCACCAGCTCACAGGGCACTGTCTGTGAGGGAGTTTTTAGCCAGTAAACAAATAACTGTATTGAACACCCTCCCTACTCACCTGATCTGGCCCCCAATGACTTCTTTCTTTACCAAAAAATAAAGGAAATATTGAAAGGAAGACATTTTGATGACATTCAGGACATCAAGGATAATACAACAACAGCTCTGATGGCCATTCCAGAAAAAGAGTTCCAAAATTGTTTTGAAGGATGGACTAGGTGCTGGCGTCGGTGCATAGCTTCCCAAGGGGAGTACTTTGAAGGTGACCATAGTGATATTCAGCAGTGAGGTATGTAGCACTTTTTACAGGATGAGTTCACGAATTTAACTGTCAGATTAAAAATATATACCACATCCTCTTTATCCATTCCTCTGCTGGTGGGCACTTAGGTTGCTTTCATATCTTGACTATTGTAAATAATGATGCAATGAACATAGTGGTGCGTATATATTTTTAAGTTTGTGTTTTCATTTCCTTAGGATAAATACCCAGAAGTGGGATTACTGGATCGTATGTTAGTTCTGTTTTTAATTTTTTGAGGAAACTTCATACTGTTTTCCACAATGGCTGCATAAATTTACATTCCCACCAACAGGGCACGTGGGTTCCCTTTTCTCACATCCTCGCCAACACTTTATGTTTCTTGTCTTTTTGATAATAGTCGTTCTAACAGGTATGAAATGATATCTCATTGTATTTTTGTTTTGCACTGTCCTGATGATTAGTGATGCACCTTTTCCTTGTACCTGTTGACCTGTTGGCCGTCTGTATGTCAGATCCTCTGCGCAGTTTTAGATCGTTTGTTAATGTCTCATTGTGGCAATAGCAGTCCTGCTCCCAGTGGGACCTGGCTTTGTGAAGACGTGTAGTTGCTCATCCTGAGGCCTCTATCCTGGCAAGCTTAGCCTTAGCAAATGTGCCTGTTTGCTGCTGGTGGGACCAGGCCTCATCTCCAAATACTCTTTTGTTCAACTGATCATTCATTTGTGCATTAGCAATGTTTTGGGCAGTTTTCCGTGTGCCAATGACTGTGCTAGTGTCAATTCTGTCTCCACTGCTAGACTATGAGCTGTACCCTCTGTGCTTAGCACAATGTTGGCACTCAGGAAATATAGAATGAGTGCCTGAACGAAGGACAGGGAAGGAGAAAGGTGTTCCAGGCTGCAGGGTGTGAAACAGAGGCGCGCTGCAAGCTTGTCTGGCAGGCACGCCAGCCCCGCCTCTCCCTGAGGTTCCTTAGCCCCTAGGTCTTAATTCTTCCCCTAGGTTGGTGTTGAGAGGCTGAATTAAGTGTGACGCTGCCTGAGTGACTTGGTAGAGCTGTGCCAATTAGCTGACTGCCAAAGCAGGCAGAGCCACACTGTAAGCAAAAGCAATTATGCTGCCCACCATCCCTTACGGCAGTTGAACCAGCAACCTTGTGGTTGAGAGGATGCGCTCCAACCAACTGAGCCATCTGGGCTGCGCCCCCTGCAACTAGCCACGGCAACTGGACTTGGAGCTGAGCTGCACCCTCCACAACTAAGATTGAAAGGACAACCACTTGACTTGGAAAAAAGTCCTGGACATACACACTGTTCCCCAATAAAAGTCCTGGTCCCCTTCACCAATAAAATCTTAAAAAAAAAAAAAAAGCAATTATGCTATTTGTCAAAGATGAGCCAGTGCTGGGAAGTGTCTCCGTCCTGGGGTTCCTGAAGGGTGGGATCAGATGTGTAACTTAGGGGTCACTTGCCTCCTAAGGACAGAGCTGTGCTTCCTTCCCCCCGCCCCCGCCCTTGGAGAGCACCTGCTCCGGGTACATACAGGCATGTGGATACGCAGATGTGTGCACACGTGCACATACACAGGGTCCTATGTACTGGTGGGTGTCAGGGATGGATCCCTGTTTTTTAGGGAGGTTAAAGTTTATACAATTTGGGGGACCCTCCTTAAGACAAAGATTTCAAAATGATCAATACAAGTTTAGGTACACATGTGACTATGTATTTAGAATTTTAAAAAACCACAATGTTACAAATTTTTAAAAAACGGACAAATACCAGATACATCTCAAAAGCTAGAAAAATCACATATACTATATTCATGAGGTCCCTGATAGCATCTTAAATGCATTTCCTACTTTTTTTTGGCACTATATTCTTTGATAATCCCTTCACATGTGCATGATTTTTAATAATATTTCCTATTTAGAGAAAAAAAAGATAAACCAGTCTTTCATCTGGCATGGATGATTGAAATTTGGTTTTATTATGAGTTAGGATGCATAAAACATGTGCTTTCAAGCACATACCTGCCGTTTAGCACAGCTTTGGGTCTGGGCCCTACAGACACAGGAATTCTAAGCCACTCTATTTTGAATGTTTCCTATCATAAAAGAAGAAAAATATACTTGATGTAGTTGAAATGGTATATGTTGCATTATTGGACATATACTGCTTCTCAAGCATATGCCCCAAAGGAAAAATAAAAAAAGTTTTAACTAGGTGTCCATGAGAACTGAAACCAATTATATTATGACATATCCAATGATGAAAAGAATTTACTGTTTCTATAACCAAAACTAATTTCAGGCTCTGTACATTTCCACCCTTGTTTATCTTCTATCACGTACATATCTCTGGTGTACTGGAACCAGAGAACACACAGATATTTCAGCACAAACTCAGGTCTCACTCCTTCGTGTCATGACACAGGGAGAGTTGTCACCGGGCAGTAGCACTATTCCTGGAAGTCACTGCTATGCCAGGATGGGAAATAATAAACTGTTGATGGGAGAGACAATGAAACACACACATATACCTCACTGTTCCCAAACTAGATGTATCCGAACTCAATTTCCCCCAAACGCTACGTGTCATTAGGGTAAGTGTGACTGAGGGGAAGTCAGAGCTAGCAGTCTTAACCAGTTGTGGTTAGAATGTGTTATTTTTCCCAAATGTCCACCAACTGATGAATGGATAAAAAAAAAATGTGGAAAATCCACACAATATCATTCGGTCATAAAAAGAATGAAGTACTGATACATGGATGAACTTTGAAACATTATACTGAGTGAAAGGAACCAGACACACAAAAAGCCACATATTGTAGGATTCCATTCATACAAAATGTCCAGAATAGGCAAATCCATAGAGAAAGAAAATCAATTAATAGTTCCCAGAGGCTGGAGGGAGTAGAATAGGGAGTGACAGGTAATGGCTATGGGGTTTCTTTTTGGGGTGATGAAAAGTTCTGGAATAAGATAGTAGTCATGGTTGTAGAACTCTAAATATGCTTAAAAACAAAACAAAACACTGAATTGTACACTTTAAGTGAGTCTTATGGTAGGTGAGTTATCTCTCAAACTTTTGCATAATTAGAAAAGAATGTTACTTTTGCAGATTTTACAAAACCATATGATCAGGTGACCACCTTGTGAAGATCCCCTCCCAGGTCCTTTAAAAGGCCATTGCATCACGATAAATTCCCCTTTGGTGTATATGCACATCCGTCATCTATTGGTACAGTAATGCTGTATAACAAACAAGCACAAAACCTCAGTGGAATACAATCATAAATATTTATTTGGCTCATGACTGAACTGGGCTCTCCCAGGCAGTTCCTCTGATTTTAGCTGGTCTCCCACTGTGAGGGTTCACTATGGGTTGCCTGAGGTCGCATGGCTTCAGCGGGGACAAATGGGGTGATCTGGTTCTACACCACATGCCTTGTGCTCCAACATCCTAAGTGTGTTTTCACAGTAAAGGCAAGAATCAAGAGAGAGGAGCAGAACCACACGAGCACTTCTTCAAGGCTCTACTTGCATCGTGTCTGCTCACATTCTCTTGGCCAGAGCAAGTCCCGTGGCCAAAGCCAGATTCAGGTTCCTCTTAGTGAGGAACAGCAAAGTCTCATATCAAAAGAAGTGGATTGATTCATGGAGAAATGATGACTCAGGACCACTAAAGTAATCAATTCCATGTCTGCTTTTATGTATATACGTGTGTGCCTGCTCATGTGTTTGCAGGTGTATGTGTATCTATATATAATATAAGTGTGTTCAGGTATAGGTGTCTGCAAGTGTGAACTTTCCTAGATGGGTGCCAAGTGTAGTGGGCCGAGGATAGTGCCAAGTCAACACATGTGACCCCCAAACCCCAATGTCAGTGAGATTCTAGAGTCTGTGTCCTTGCTTGTCACTTTCCCAAGACAGGCAACTATTAGAGAGACATGAACACAGGCTTTGAAATTAGGAAGGCTGGATTCAGATACCAGCTCTGCCATGGACGGGCTTGGCAAATGATTCCAGCCCATGTTCTGATCTGTAAAATGGGGGTACCACTTCCTAGTTTCCCTGTGAGTACCCTGGGAGGTAATGCTTGTAAAGGGGCTTTGTTAGTTACAAAGATTCCGGGGGAGTGATTTCCCTTCCCACTCCATGTTCTAAAGGCTTGACCCTCTCCAGATGCTGAAACTGGAGGTGGCTCTGCATCTCTTAATGTGCTGCCATGGCAACCACTGTCTCCTGCTCAAATGTCAGCAGTGCGGGATGGGGTTCTGTCGCCCCCACACTAGGCCCAGAGTAGGGGAGGCGTCATGATGGAGAAGCAGGCTCCCCAGAAATCCCTTCCCTTCCTAAGTGGGTCAGGGAAAGATTCCGGGAGGCTGTTATCTGTCTTTGTTGCTTCTGCTCTGCACCTTTCGCCATGCCCCCTCCAACAGCAGCTTCGTTTGGTGCTGGAACAGTATCTTCAAACATTAATCCACCTCAAAAATCACCTGGGCAGCTTCCGAAAATGCAGACTCCTGTGCCTCACCCCAGAAAGTCTGATTCAGTAGGTCTGAGGTGGGTACCAGGCACCTGCATTTTTAATATGCTCCCCAGGAACCACACCCAGAGAAACCCTACACCCGAAGTACAGGGCCTGGGGCAACCCACTGGCCTATGCTACTGGTCCCCACAACATAACCAGCCACTGCCTTCATCCATCCATTCATTCATTCACTTAATCACTCATCAGTTTATTTGCTCACTCATTCAATTATTCATTCACCCACTCACAGTTAAATAACCATTGCCTCATTTATTTGTTTATTTATTTAAATGCACATTTATTAATATCTTGAGCTCTGGGAGATGGAAGATAATTAAGGACACAATCCCTGCAGCCCTGTAGGAGGTTCAAGGGCAGTGTTTTTCAGACTGTAGCAAAACGAATTTAATGGATCGACTAGCATGTTTTCGAAAGTGAAACAGAATAGGCTATGATAGAAAATATTAGTGTGCATAGCAGGTAGGATGGGAAAGGAGTGTTTGGGAAACATTTTCATTCACTGTGTGTTTGAGTGTGGGCATTGGATTTCAATGTGCAATGTATTTCCCAGTTGGGGACAGGGGCCATGGAAACAAATGCCAATACTGCAAGCTGGTGCTAGAGCGGGGATGTGCTGGGGGCACCAGCAGAGCTCAATCACTGGTGACATTGGGGAGGCTTCACACTGCTGGTGACATGTGAGCCAGGTCTTGAACCATGAGTTTTTCCACTGAAGGAAGAGGAAAGGGATCGCAGAGAGAGGGAACAGCATGTGCAAAAGCACAGAAACAAGGAAAAGCAGAGCGAATAGCCAGCTCAACAGGGGGCCTGGAGCATGGAATGTGTGGCTGGAAATGGTGTGAGGGGAGGCTGCAGGGTAAGAGAAGAGAGGATTCCAAAGGGCCTTGAAAGCCAGGGAAAGTGCTTAGGTTGTATTATGATACCGTCTGGAGCCACTGGAGAGAAGGGAGGCAAGTGACGTGAGCAGAGTGGCCGCTTAGCGAGAACTCACCAGCGAGACTGGGGCAGGGAGACCAGAGAGAGACTGTGGCCAGTACGTGGTGAGAGATAGTGGTAACTGGAGTCACGCAGCCGTCTGTGTTTGGGGTTGAGCGATAAGGATACACTTGAGAAGGGTTTTAGGAGGTCAAAGAAATAGGAAGTGATGACTGGACATGGGAGGGGCCATTGCGAAGAGGTCACAGTGAGGCCTGGGCTCCTGATAGGGGAAGCTGGGTGGATGGAGAAGCTGTTTACCAAAATAGAGACCCGTGATTTACCTCTTCTTAAGGGTCTCCACCTTCAGCACAGCCTTTTGCCCTAGTTGTGGAGGTAATCACCCAACCCTCCAAATGGGAGGGGCAGTTTTATAACTTTATAATTAAAAAAAATTAAGGCAGCAATAGAGGCTCATTGTGGAAATCATAATAACAGCAGTGTGGCACTCGCTGTTAATCCAGCTTCTCCCGTTCTGAGTACCTGGAGGCTCACACTTCCCCTCCCACTCTGTGATGGCGAACTTTACGCATCAAGTTGGCTGGTCCATGAGGTGCCCAGACAGCTGGCTAAACGTTCTTTCTGGCTGTGTCTGTGAGGATGTTTCTGGGAGAGAGTAGCAGCTGAATGAAGAAGATGGCCCGTCCCAATGTAGGTGGGCATCACCTACTCTGTTAAAGGTTTGAATAGAACAAAAAGGTGGACGACGGGAGAATTCTCCCTCTCTCGGCCTGACTGCTTGAGCTGGGACATTGTTCTTCTCCTGCTCCCGGTCTGGGACTAACACCATCTTCTGGTTCTCAGGCCTTCGGACTCAGATGAGAGTTACAGCACCAGCTGTCCTGGATCGCCAGCTTGCAGGCAGCAGATTGTGGGGCTTCTCAGCCTCCATAAAAGCACAAGGCAATTCCTGTAATTAATCTCTTTATATATCTGGACATAGATTTAGATAGATAGATATAGATACCTACATATCTCCTATTAGTTCTCTTTCCCTGGAGAACCCTGACTAATACGCCTTTGCAGCTGGGCATGGGCCTGTGATTAATTCTGTGAGAGGCAGTGATGTACGCATATGGCATTTCTAGTCAGAAGCATCTAGTTGCTACTGCTGCTGCTCAACTTTTCACCCCTCCCTTCCCCTGGCCTGATGAACCCTGGACTTTTATGTCAAAGCATCAGCATCATAAATTGGTGAAACCTCAATCAGCTGGATCTCTAAGCGAAAGGCCCCCCACTCACCTGGACCAATCCTTTGTTCGACACGTAATGTGAGCCAGAAAGAACTCTTTGCTGCTTTATGTCACTGAGATGTGGGGTTATTTGTTACCCAGCATAACTTAGGCTATCATGACTGGTACAAAACTCCACTATTATTGAGCATCTAGTATGTGCCAGGCTCTTTTCTTATGGACTAGCTAGAAGGACTCTGTTACAATCTAAAAGTCACAGCACTTCATTGTTGAGAAGCCTTTTGGCTTCCCATCGCATTCAGAGTGAAAGCTCCACTCCTTCCACGGCGACCTGGAAAGCCCTGCATCGGCCGGTGCCCTGCTTTGACCTCCTCTTCTACTGCTCTCCTCCTAGCTTACCCCCCCCACCCCCATCCTTCCAGCCTCCGTGCTAGTCCTTCAGCATGCCAAGCACACGACCACCTCAGGGCCTTTGCACTCGTCATTCCTTCCACCTAGGATGCTGTTCCTTTTTTCCTTATGGTTTGCCATCTCACCTCCTGTGCTCAAACATCACTTTTTCAGTGAGGTGCTCTTTGGCACCTAACTTTATCTAAATGTTTAACCCTCTGATGACAGACTTCTTAACTGCCTTCTCTGCTTTATTTTTTCCCGATCATCTTTGCCTGATTGAATACGTATCTTATTTCTCTTGTTTACCCTCTGTCTCCCCACTGGAAGGGTGTCTCCCCGAAGGGTAGGGACTTTTGTCAACTTTGATTCCTGCTGAATCCCCAGGGCCTGGAGCATTGGAGGTTCTCCGAAAATTCATTTGAATGAGTGAATACCTGAACTCTTTGAACCTTCCCCACAACCTGTGAGCAAGGGGTTGTTAGCCCTGACTTCAGAGGAGGAAGCAGAGACTCAACATCTGGCCCAAGATCACGCAGTAGCAAGTGATTGACAAGGCTGGGGTTCCAAAGCTGGCCTGTCTCTCACAGGCAGAATGACAGCAATACTGCGGGTGGCTTTTCATCTTTTTCTGAAGTGCCCGGCAGGCTGATTGCACTTCAGGTGGGTACTGCTACCCAGGTCCGTCTTTTTGGCGTGGCATAGATTA
The DNA here is from genome assembly GCF_036562045.2 of Rhinolophus sinicus. Taxonomy (NCBI): domain Eukaryota; kingdom Metazoa; phylum Chordata; class Mammalia; order Chiroptera; family Rhinolophidae; genus Rhinolophus; species Rhinolophus sinicus. The sequence goes on from NC_133759.1 coordinate 42,309,615, forward strand.
ATCTGTGAGGAGCTAGGGCTCTGGGCTGGCCCTGCTGGGGCAGCTAGCAGCACCACCTACTGGACACACGAGTCCTTCTGCGTCTCTTGGCACTGGCTGGTGGCTGGGAGGAACCAGTCAGGCTCATAATCTGGGACTCAGCCTTGAGGCCCTCAAAGAGTTGAAGTGTGTGCCTACAGGGTGTGAGCTGAGACACTCCGTCATCCCCCCATTCTTCACAGCCTGCTTAAGAGCTCCAGGGCTTGGATCCAACAGACCTGGATTTAATTCCTGGCTGGACCACTTCCTAGCTGTACAACCCTGAGCAACCCCTCAGCCTCAGATGTCTCATCTGTAAAATGGGGATAATCAAAGCATCTACTTCAGGCATGTGGAGGTGATCAAATATCACCTCCTCAGAGAGGCCTTCCCAGATTATGCCCATCTGAAAGAGCTCCCCCACCTTCCTCCAAGCCATTCTTTACCCTTTTACTTCGCCTTATATTTTTATTAATAGCACATATCACTACCTGACATCTTACTATTCCTTGCTTACTGCCTTTCCCCCAATGTCAGCTCAGTCACAGTAGGGATGTTGCTCATGCTGTATCCCCAGAGCCTCCAGCAGTTCTGGGCACATTGTAGGGCTTAATAAAAATGTTTATGAGTTCACACACTTTGCACAATGACTGACACAAACTAAGTACTCAGTAACTATTATTATCATGATTGTACATGTATTTATTCACTTATGTATTTATTCATTTGCTCATCTCTTCGTTGATTCACTCACACACATTTCCCCTTTCATTGTGGTAAAATATACATAACATAAAATTTACCGTTTTTACCATTTTTAAGTGTGCAGTTCTAATGCATTAAGTACATTCACATTGTTGTGCAGCCATCACCACCACCCATCTCCAGCGCTCTTTTCATCGTCCTGAACTGAAACTGTCTCCATTAAACACTAATTTCCCATGCCCCCTTTCTCCAGGCCCTGGAAACCACCATCCAACTCTCTGTCTCTATGATCTCATACTCTAGGGACCTCATATAAGTGGAGTCCTACAGTGTTTATCTTTTTGTCACATGTATTTCTTGAGACCCTACTACATGCATAGGGAGTTCTTGTAGCACTAAAGTGAGAATTGAGGGAGATCAATGCAGGTAAATCACTTAACACAGGGCCAGTCACAGAGGAAGAACACCCCCAAAATGGGCCTAGTCCTCTGCACACTCGACTCAGAGCTGTGCGGTGAGGCCATGCTCCCATCCTGAGCAGGGAATCCTGCAGTGGCTGCTATATCCCTCATAGACACCAGGTGGCAGCCTCATGCCATGGAGGGGCCTTGCGGGCCTGCCACAGGGAGCCGATTGAGATGCTGGGGGAAGGGGGAGCCTGTCTGGGGCTCCAGGGGCAGCAGGAAGTGATTAAGAAGAAAGGTCCAGGGGGTGGGATACAGGAGCCTCAGTCCTTCAGGGTTTGAATCCTGTACGGATAGCAAGGCCCCAACAAGAAGGTGGAAGGGCACAGGAGAGGGAGGGGCAGCATGTTGCAGGAGAAAAAGCAAGGGGTTGGCGCTGGACCACACGTGGGCTCAAACCCAGCTGGGCCACTTTTCTGTGTTGTGTCATTGGGTGAGTGTCTTCACCTCTATGAGCCTACACTCCAGCATCTGTAAAATGGGTCTCCTGATAGACTTTCTGCAGGGTTGTGGGGGAAGAGTAAGTGAAAAGCTGAAGCTTCTGGCACACAGCAAGCATTCCATGTGTGTTGGCATTTACTGGTATTTACTGACAGGGTGGAGAGAGTTTCCCTCTGTAACCAGTAGAGAGCCAGGAGGTGAGGGGCATCTTTATTCCTCCTCATGTCAGTCACTAAAGGTCACTCCGGTTCTTACTTAATAAATAAGTTCTCACTACCTGCCAGACTCTTAAGTCAGGTGCTTGGCAAACCCCGAGAGGTCAGCCTGTCCCTGTGCCCATTTTACAGATTGCACCTCTGAGGTCCTTCTCTGGCCTGTTTCTCAGCCCTAGATGCTTCCACAAGCTCTTCTGTTTTCCAAGCAGGAACAGCCAAGCAGGGGTTATCATATTTCCACAGATTCCTCCCTGACCTCAGAAAATAGTTTTTCTGGTTTACAAGAAGTCCGACTCAAGAAGCCAGACACAAAAGATCACATATTATATGATTCCATTTATATGAAATGTCCAGAAAGGTACATCCATAGACACAGAAAGTAGGTTAGTGGCTGCCAGAGCTGGGGAGGAGAGGATGGGGAGAACCTGCTTAATGGAGATTTATCTGGGGGGGATGAAATGGTTTGGAGCTAAATAGAGGTGGTAGTTGTACAACAGTGTAAATGTACTATAGACCACCAAACTGTTCACTTTAAAATGGTTAATTTTATGTTACATGGATTTCATCTCAATTTCTTAAAAAGTCTGATTTAAAAATGTGTTACTGTTGTATTAAAGATGAGGGCCAGGGGCAGGAGCAGTGGCCTTCCAAACCTTGAAATCCAAGACTGGAGCTTTTCTCCCTCTAATACTAGAGGAAGGACCAGCATCCATCCGTCTGTCTATGTGTCGACCAGCCTTCCAATCATCCATCTATCCAAACATCCGCTTACTCATCCATTATTTATCTATTTATCTCTCCTCCTATTCATCCACCAATATATTATTCCCTCTCTACTCACCTACTTGCCTGTTCATTCACTGATCCATCCACCCATCCATCTGCTCATTCACCCACTTACCCACCCATCTACCCACCCATCCAGCAGGCTGTTTGCACCTTCTCTGTCTCAGGCTCCACAAATTCAGTAATAGGCAACTCCAACATGGTTCCTATCCTCAAGGAGTTTCCTAAGTCCAATGGAAGAAACACACTTTTAAGTAATTAAAATATAGTACAAATGCTCAGAGAGCAGTTTGGGAGGCTGTGGAAACCCTCAACAGGCGCAGCTAACTCAACGTGGAGTTAGGGGAGTGTTGGGAGGGTTTCTTCAAGGAAGCAGTATGTAAAGGGTAGCAGTTTTTGTGGGGGCAGGGGAGCAGGAAGGGAGCTTCTTGAAGAGGGAACTGCATGGTCAAATGCTGAGGTGAGAGAACATGGCACAAAGACATGTTCAGCATGCCCAGAGCTTAGTGGCTGAAGTGGGGGAGGGCAGTGGCCAGAAAGGATGAAAGAGGGACAACAGCCCCAGAACAGGTGGATAAGGGCGTCAGAGTCATGACAGAGTTTGGACATCATGTGGAGGGCAGCAGGAGCCATGAGAGGTTTTAGTCAACAGTGACGAGACCAGATCAGGTCTGCAGGGTAGAGGCTGGATTTAAAGGAGTAGGGCTGGGTAAGGGGGACGGGGGAATCATCATGGTGGTCCAGGCTCCAGGTAATGGGGTCTTGGGCAGCCAGCATGTCTGAGAAGTGACAAGACCAAGATGGCCTCACATGGTGGGTGTTCTCACTCACTTTCTCCATTCCCTGCTGCCCTCAGCCAAGAAGCCCTTCCTGCTCCTTTAGCACAGCCCATTCTGCCTCTTTGGGGATCTGATGCCTCGGGGAAGGAACTCATGCTTCATCACTCCCCATTACATGGTGGTTTTGGGGTTCGGGTGTCTGCCTCTGGCTGCTCTGTGGCCTCAGCTGCTGTGAGGGGCAGGGAGAGGAGGAGGGAGCAGGACTCCCTTCCGGGGGCAGGAGTCCAGGACCCACAGGGGATAGGTCCCTTTCACGGTGCCCCACCCCTTTCCACCCCCATTTTGCAGCCCGTCCTAGGGACTGGCCTTGCACCACTCTTACTCTATTGCAGCCCTGGGAAGGGACAGGGTTTCCCTTTCATAGATGGGACAATGGAGACACAGAGAGGCCAAGTGACTTGCCTGCAGGCATGCACCTAGAAAGCATCCACAATGAGGCTCGAACAAAAGTCTACCGGACTCCTCAGCCCCCTGCCCTTTCAACTCTGTTAACCACTCTCTTAATATTCATTATCTTTTTAAAAATTGCTACAAAGTACTAGCCACATGTACATTTTCACATCTACACATCCACACTGAGAAGCAATAAAATGATGGCCAAGCATGTGGGCTAAAGAGCCATCGGGCCTGGGTCTGAATCCTGCTCCTCTCCTATGTGAGCTGTGTGACCTGGGGCAAGTTACTTAGCCTTTCTGTGCCTCTGTGTTTGCATCAGTCTTGAGGAATAATGAAAGTGACTACCACATGGGGTATTTGGATGGATCAATGAGTTAAACTTTATAAATGTAGTGTTTTAATAACAGCTAACATTTATTGAGTGTGGGTCATATACCAAGTACTGCTTTTATACTTTACACATATTTAATAATTTAATTCTCAGAACAGCTCTATGAGACAGGCCTCACTATTATCCTTATTTTACAGATGAGGAAACTGAGGCCCAGAGAGGCAAATTAAGTTGCCCTAAGTCACACAGCTAGGAATTAGCAGAGGCAGGATTCAAATACACACAGGCTGAGCTCCAAAGTCTGTGCTCTTATTATGCAATCCAAGGTCAGTAATTATGTTCAGAAAGTATTGAGATCCAAGATGATGGAGAAGATAAACACTGTGCCTGCGTCCTTCCATGAACACACTAAAATTACAACCAAATTATAGAACAATCAACCTGGAAAACCATCTGAAGTCTAGCTGAACAGAAGTTCTATAACTGAAAATATAAAGAAGAAGCCATGTCGAGACTGGTAGGAGGGGTGGAGATGCAGGATGGACCTCAAACCTGCCTGTGGCAGTTGAGAATCAGGAGGCATATCTCGGCTGTGAAGGTTGCCCCCCAAAGGAATGAAGGACCCCAGCCGCCCACACCAGACTCCCCAGCTGGAATACTGGTGCCACAACATCTGGCTGTGAAAATCAGTGGGGATTCCCACTGTCTGGGTGGGACAGAAGGCTGGGGGGAAACCCAGATTCCTTTTAAATGGCCCACACACTCACTTGCTCACAGGCACTCACCTTGGGCTCCAGGGGAAGGACAATGACTCAGGGGGCCTCGGAGACATACGAGGGGCACACTGAGGTGTGTGGCTTCAGAGGAAGGACTGGAGGACATTCAGCATTTTCCCTGGGAGGAGGGCCTCCTCCCGAGCAGCCAGCAGGTGGGTGAGGCAAGCACCATCTTTCCTATGTTGAGCCCACCCCCACAGGCCAAATCTGAATCTGATTGGCCTGGTGAGCTCTGCTACTCCTCCCTGCTGACTCAGCTGGGATCCCACCCCACCCAACTCCCCCAACGCTGGAGGCAATTTCTCCACTGGCAGTCAGCCCCTCCCACAGTGCACTCATTCTTAGAAAACTGTTGGAGTCAATGGGCCCCAGGTGGGCGGTAAATGGCCTTGGTGTGCTCTGAGACTTTTGCTGAGTTGCTCCAGACTCAGCACTCAGCACTTGCATCAAACCAGAGCCTACATTAACTTGGTGACCACAACTCTTCCCACTCTAGTGACTTCCTCAGACTCTGCCTCATCTAACTCACATACTGTATGAGGCTTTATCAGTATCTGAACCTTAAGAGAGCTGGCAGGTGGCAGCAGGCTGCCAGGTGTCCTGGCTTTTTGCAGAGTTACCCTAGGCCTGTACTGGAGGCAGACGTCCTTGGTTCACAGTGTAGCCTTTTCCACGTGCCTCCAGGGTTAGCACAGGCAGCAAAAAACCACAGATCACTTTGTAGCCCTACCAGTAGCCCCTGGCTGGTCACAGGCAGTGGGTGACCTGGGCCTGCACTGGAACCCCTCCCAAGAGGACCCAGAACCAACATACTTGGAGGTTGGCTTCAGACCACAGCAGAGCACTGCCCAATTAGCCCCACAAGTGGCACACACAAAGGGTGGTCTCAACAGGCACCAGAGCACACTGGCACAAATACCACTCAGTGGGGTAAACCCCACACACAGCAGCCCATAAGCTGTGGACATGGCCAAACCCCACAGCCAGTCAGCGTGAGGCTCAATCCCACCCACTTATATGGCAATAGCAATCAAGATTCAACTATAACAGGAGGGCACACACCACCCACACAAGGGACACTCCTGGAGCATCCAGAGCAGGTGACCAGGGAGACTGTGCCACTGGGCCCCACAGGCTCCTACTACACAAGGCCACCTGGCCAAGATTGGGGGATGTAGCAGATCTACCTAATACATAGAAACAAACAGAGAGGTAGCCAAAATGAGGAAATAAAGAAATACACCCCTAATGAAAGAATAGGAGAAAACTCCAGAAAAAGAACTAAATTAAATGGAGCCAAGAAACTATCAGAGACAGAGTTCAAAACAATGGCTATAAGGATGTTCAGGAACTTGGTGAGAACTTCAACAAAGAGCTAGCAAACATATAAAAGGACACAGAAACTATAAAAAAAAATCAGTCAGAAGTGAAGAATACAATAAATGAAATGAAGAATGCACTAGAAGGAATCACCAGCAGACTAGATGAAGCAGAGGATTGAATCAGTAATTTGGAAGACAATGTAGCAGAAAACACCCAATTGGAACAGCAAAAAGAAAAAAGAAATCCAAAAAATGGAATAGTTTAAAAGACCTCTGGGACAACATCAAGCATAGCAACATTCGCATCATAGGGGTACCTTAAAGAGAAGGGAGAAAGAAAGATATTGAGAACCTATTTGAAGAAATAATGACTGAAAACTTCCCTAACCTGGTGAAGGAAATAGACATACAAGTCCAGGAAGCACAGAGAGTCCCAGACAAGAAGAAACAAGCAGGCCCACACCGAGACACTTTATAATTAGAATGGCAAAGGTTAAAGACAAAGAGAGAATCCTAAAAGCAGCAAAAGAAAGGCAACTAGTAACTTATAAGGGCGTTCCCATAAGACTGTCAGCTGATTTCTCAACAGAAACTTTGCAGGCCAGAAGGGATTGGCACAAAACGTGATGAAACACAAGGACCTACAACCAAGGTCCTACCCAGCAAAGCTATCATTTAGAATCGAAGGACAGATGAAGAGCTTCACAGACAAGAAAAAGCTAACGGAGTTCATCATCACCAAACCAGTATTACAAGGAATGTTAGAGGGACTTCTTTAAGATAGGGGGACAAAAGATCAAAATTATGAATAATAAAATAGCAATAGCTACATATTTATCAATAATTACTTTTGATGTAAATGGATTAAACGCTCCAATCAAGAGACACAGGAGGCCCGAATGGATAAGAAAACAAAACCTTTATGTACACTGCCCACAAGAGAATCACTTCAGATTGGAACACACACACACACACACACACACACACACACACACAGATGGAAAATAAAGAGATGGAAATAGATACTTCATGAAAATGGAAATGAAGCAAAAATTTTTAAAAAGCTGGGGCAGCTATATTTATACCAGATAAAATAGACTTTAAAACAAAGGCTGTAAGAAGAGACAAAGAAAGACCCAACAATCTCACTCCTGAGTATTTATCTGAAGAAACCCAAAACGGGGACATGTGCATCCATATGTTTATTGCAGCGTTGTTTACAATGGCCAAGATGTGGAGGCAGCCTGGGGATCTGTTGATGGATGAATGGATAAAGAGGAGGTGGTACATATATACACTGGAATATGGCTTGGGCATGGAAGGGAATGGGTTCTTACCACCTGCAGTGGCATGGATGGACCTGGAGGGTACTGTGCTGAGGGGAGTGTATCAGACAGAGAAAGACAAATGCAGTGTCTTATATGTGGAATCTAAGAACAAAATTAATAAACAAAACAGAACCAATCTCATAGATACAGAAAACATTTTGATGGTTGCCAGATGGGAGAGGAGTTCGGGATTGGGTGAAAGAAGGGGAAAGGATTAAGAAGTGTAAATTTGTTGTTACAAAGTAGTTATGGGGATGCAGGGTACAGCATAAGGAACATAGTCAATAATATTGTAATTACGTATGGTGTCAGATGGGTACTAGATTTGTGGGGGTGATAGATGGGAGGGGGATGGGGGACAGGGTGATAAAGGTGAAGTGATTAAAAAGTATACATCGGTAGTTAGAAAATAGTCATGGGGATGTAAAGTAAAGCATAGGGAATACAGTCAATGATATAGTAATAGCTATGTATGGTGCCAGGTGGGTACTAGACTAGTCAGGGGGATCACTTTTTAAATTACATAAATGTCTAACCACTATGCTGTACACCTAAAATTAATATAAAATAATATTGAATGTTAACTGTAATTGATAAATATAAAAATGGGGGAATGGGAATAAGAGGTCCAAATCTCCAGGCATAAAACAAATAAGTCATGGGGATGTAATGTACAGCATAGGGAATATAGTCAATAATATTGTGATAGCGTGGTACAGTGTCAGACGGTTGCTGGACTTACCATGGTGATCACTTCTTTAGGTATATACATGTTGAATAACTATGTGTACACCTGAATCTAATATAATATTGTATGTTAGCTACATTTTTAATAAAATATCTTTTTAAAAAAGAAAAAGTAAGTGCTGGCTACAATGGTTGTAACCATCACCAGCATGCCACCTCATCACCTACCATCATCTGAACCTCCAACTGTGGGGCCAGGCCTCTGGGAAGTTGACTCAAGAGAAGCGACAACAGTGAGCAGGGTTCTTTTCTCGCTTCATTGTCTGAAAACAGAAAACCTGAGAATCCAGGTTGGCTCCTTGAGTGGAGCAGAGGGAATGGGAGAAGGAAGGAAGCCTGGAGGCTCAGAGCTCTGCCCAGGCCCAGAGCCCCTGTTCCAAGCTAGGTTTACACACACCCTTTCCTGCACCTCCTGCATGCCTAGTGGTACCAGTAATGACCCCGTGTCTGGGGACAAGCCCTCTCAGGGGGCCCTGGGTTCTAATAACTGGGGCCATAGGAAATCAGTGCGCTTCCTCAATGCAGTTAGAAGGCCCAGGCCTGCAGGAGCCTAACTCCAAATACAGGGGCAGGAAGGTGGCTCCCTCCTCACCCTGACCCTGCTCCCTCTGGCATCCACCCGTCTGCCCTGCCCTACTTGGTCCGTGTTAAGGACACTTCCCTGGCCAACCTTATGTTTTATCAGAGAGGGTTTTAGAGCTGCCTCGATCCTCATTTTAATTAAAAGGAACCGTCCTCCTGGAGTTGTTGGGCTGGTTTTCCTTTTCATCCTCGGAACATTTGCTAAGTGTCTGAGCTGGAGTCTGGTGCCTGGTTAATTGAAATTTTCAGTTGAGCAAGGACATGGCCCTCTTGGGAGGAACAAGGAGAGACACAAGCTGGTGTTGGCTCCATGGTTTTCCTGCGGGAGGGATCAGCCATGCCCCAGGCTGGTGGGCAGAAGGTAGGCAGGGGTCTGGAGGTGTCAGCTCCACCTATCAACCAGGCCCCCTCTAGCCACTGAGGATCGCATGGAAACCCAGACACCATACTCATCTGACTTCTAAATAACTCATGTGCTCACTTTCCTACAGAAAAATGACAAAAGAGAGCAAAATGAAGAATGCTCTAGTCTTCACACTAGCTGGAGAGAATCATTGCTAACACCTGGGTGTGCACAGCCTTCCAGAACTTTCTGGACACTTCGCATAAATAAATGATTTTATTGCCTTTCTGTCTTGACTATATAAGTGATAGATGTTCATTGTAAAAGGCTTGGAAAATAGCTTTAAAAACATACAAATTTTTTTTACTGTCTACCCATAATGTTATACTAAGAGATTGCATACAGAGAAATAGAGAGTAGAAGGTATGGGCCTGGGTATGGGCTCTGGAGTCAGATATTCCTGGCCTTGGTGAGGAATTTAATTTCCTGTGCCTCAGTGGTCCAATCTGAATGGGAATCATACAACAGTGGACACGTTAGCAGTTGTTATGAGCAGGAATGAGATCACTGGGCGTCCTGTCTAGCCCTAGCCAATAAATTTAGTCAGTACTGCCACACACAGTGCTTGTTAACCCTTAGGAACATTTTCTTCGAGCTATATAATAATACAGCACAACACAATATAATACAACAATATAATATAACACAACACAATACTATGCAATACAATATAAATGATACTATGCATTTACAATTTTGAATACTATTTATTTTTACTCATCTTTGAATTTTGGACATTTTTAGAAAAATGATATTTAATTTTCTTTTATAACCTTACAGTTAATGTCAGGGTCATGTTTCATGGGCCGAGAGTGTCATTGTTTAGCCCACAACTCTATTGTTGAACTTCTAGGCAAATGCATTCTTTTTGTTGCTATTGTTATATATACAGAGGGTGCCAAAAAAATGTACACACATTTTAAGAAAGGAAAAAACTGTATTAAAATTGCAATACTCAATATATACTGATAACAAAAGATGAATACAAGTCATGTGTATACATTTTTTTGCACCCCCAGTATAATAGTGCAACAAAAATTTCTTAATAAAAATTTGGCCCGTATGTCTTAGTATTTCCTAAGAAAGAGATTCCTTAAAATGGAATTGCTTAGTCAAAAAAAATTCCTACTATAGTTTATTACCAAATTATGTCCAGAAAATTTTCTTAAAAATCACTTTAGGCATCTGTCTTACCTCAGTGAATGTGTTAGTTTCCCTGCATCCTTGCTGATACCGCCATTTATGTATTTTTAAAAGTCTTGCAGATTTAATGGATGAGGAAGTGGCTTTAGTTACTAGGGGAAAAGATGAGTATTTGAGTATTTGGTGATGAGTATTTGGTAGTTGAGAGAACAGGTTTCTCATCTCTTTGCATTTCTTACTCCTCACCCTTAAATTGGGGGTAATAATAATAACACCTATTTCATAAGATTGCTGTGAAGATTAAATGAGGTAACACATAAAGCTTTTAGAGCCCCTCTTTGTAAATGCCAGAGAAACCTCAGCAAGTGTTATTATCTCCATTGCTATCATTGCCAACGTCCACAGGCATAATCTGGGGCCTGTCTTCTGAAGGGAGGAACACTGTGATTCCATACAGTCTCCGTCCTCTCTGGTCCTCAGGGTCTTAATCTGTCACATGGAGCTGGGAAGGCCTGTCCTGCCTGCCTTGGAAGGTTGTTGGGAGAGCTGAATGAGAACTTGCCTCTCAGAGACCCCGGCATATGTGAGGGTTTACTGCCTCTCTTCTTGCTTGATGGGTCTCAGATTCCAAAGAGTGGCGCTGACAATCCAGGATGTCTTCCTGGAGGTGGGGCACCAAAGCCAAGACTTGAAAGAGAAGCTGGAGTTAGCCAGCAGGACGTAGCCCAAGGCTGCCTGATACCTGAACGAGATCAGGGTTTGGTACCGAGGAAGAAGGGAAAAATGACTGTTGCTTCACCAGCCAACTGTGTCTTTCACACTGTCTCCAGAGACCACCCTGACAGACAGGAAAATGGGCTTTGTGGAACTTGAGTGTCCCCCATGGAAGGATCATCCTAGATGGCTGCCAGCCAGGAGCCTCCAGTTGGCTGCGTCGCCTCATTGGCTCCTGGTTATGTTCCCCTTGGGTCTTGGCAAGTCCTGCGGGCTCAGGAAGCAGGACATAGATCTGCTTCTTCCATCAGGGAGCGAGGCAAGCAGGAAGCCTGGCCTAGCCCATGCCTTCCCCAGCCCCCAGGGGCTGGAGCTGAGCCCCCACCAGGGGACTCCCATCCCTAGGGTTCTGACCTTGGGGAGCTGGTGCCAGCTGGGAAGAGGGAAGGGCTGAGTTAAGAGGCCTGCCCTCCCACCCCAGTTCAGAGCAGGCGCTGGCACATAGCCAGTGCTCAATAAACTTTTTTTAAAAACTTACATTTATTTGTGTTTTTCCAGGATCCGTCAGCTCCAAGTCAAGTAGTTGTTTCAATCTAGTTGTGGAGGGCGCAGCTCACAGTGGCCCATGTGGGGATCAAACGGGCAACCTTGCTATTAAGACCACTGTGCTCTAACCAACTGAGCTATCCGGCTGCCCCAAATAAATTTTTATTTATCCATTAAATCAATGTTTAAAAAGATTTGATCCTGGGCTTTGGGCAAATCACTGATCCTCCCCAGGCGTCAGGTTCCTCATCTATACAAATGGGAAGTTAAAAAAAAAAAGGAGAAAACCTGATAGAACCATCTCTGTCCCATCCTTACAGAGCTTCCTGTCTCCAGACCAGCAAGCATTATCTGTCATGCCTGCTCATCCTTCCCTTTGTCTACAAAGGACTAGAGAGAAAGAAAGCGTCTGCAGGCCTGGGCCTCCAAGTGCACTCCCCCGCCCTCCCACCAGCAGCACCAGCAGCGTCTGGGAACTTGTCCCTTGTCCCACAGGCAGAAGACCAGGACCTACCCCTGACCTGAGGGTGAATTAGGCGTTGACCGTGCTCCAGTGTGAGAAACACTGATGTTCCCAAGGGAAGCTGATGCCGCTGGTCCAGGGACCACACTTTGAGAGCCACTCAACCCCGGCTACGTGTTAGAATCACCAGGGGCTTTAAGAAACCTGCAGCCTTAGCCTCCCCACTAAAGATTCTAGTTAATGGGTCCGAGATGGGGCCTGCCGGGATATTGCAAAAGCTCCCCAGGTAGTTCCAACGTGTAGCCAGGGTTGAGAATCATTGCTTTAAATGTTCTGGGGGAAATGTTCTGTCATTTAGTTACCTACATCTATGTATTCATTGATTTGATCATTCATTTGTGTTTACATTTATTTGTTTATGTTTGCTGGTTTGTGTCTGCCAGGAATACTGTTTAATCTGTCTCCCGGTAATCTCATTGGTTCTTGCGTCCACCCATTTCAATCAGCACTTGGTTATCGAGCCTTTCCAAGGTGACGGGCATGTGCTTGGTGCCAGGTCATCGAACAGGCCCTGTCCTCCTGGGACTGACAGTCTAGCTGGGGAATGACAGTGGGAAGAGATGATGATGCATTTGTGCACAGCCAGACAGGTGTGGAGGTCTCCCGAGCATGGGAAGGGGCCTGGCTCAGGAAAGGGTTCTGGGGGCAGAGGATGCCCCAGAGGGCATTTGAAGTATGAGCAGGAGTTTACAAAGCAGAGTGAGGGAGGAACAGGGTGCACTTGGCAGAGGGCGGGTTCGAGCAAAGCCGGCAATGAGAACAGTCAGGTGAGTGTGCAGAGAAAAAGGGGCAGCTGGCTTGGCTGAAGGTGGGAGGCCAGGTCAGACAGGGCTCTGCAGGGCGCAGTGCGGAGTTTGAGCTTGATTCTCCATGCAGCTGGAGGTTGTGGAGGGTTTTCAGTAGGCTGGTCTCACAACCTGACTCAAGCTTTAAAAGTTGCTCTCTGGCTGTGTGTGGGGAATGGGTTAGAATGTCAAGAGTGGGAGCCAGTGACCAACAAGGAGGCCATAGTGGTGTCCTGGACAGGGGAGAGGGGAGGAGAGTCCTGAGTTGAGCTATATTTGGAGAGGTGAACCCCTAGGTGAGGATCCCACATCAAGAGCTGGTGGGGCTCTGGGGTGGGAGAGCTGAGTGGGGTGCAGGTTGGGAGCTGGGTTGTGGCTGAGGCAGAAAAGATGCGAGTTTGAATGTCCCAGTTGGCTCTCAAGCCCCAGATGGGGCCAGCTGCAGGCCCCACGTCATCACTATTAGTCTCATTGGAGGTTGGCTTCCTTGCTTTAAATGAAGTCTAATGAGGCCATTGTTTTGTCACAAAGCTTTAGCTTAAAAATACTCTAAGTGCAAGGGCCAATTTTTTAAATTAATGGGCCAGGACTTGGCAATATGATCCTAGAGAATGTTATTCTTGGGATCGGGGTCAGGCAGGGGCGAGAAAAAGAGAGCAAATACTGATCTTCAGATAGCCAGTGTCCCAAGTTCCTTCTCCCACTGGACCAGCTCAGGAAACATCTGCTGCCAGAAGAATCATAGAATCGGCCCCTTCCAGGTGTGCAGCCACCTCTCATCTTCCCTTCATCTCTGGTTGCACACCTCCAGAGATGGGGAGCTTGCTCCCTACCAAGGCAGCTTGCTCTGCTGTCAGACAGTCCTGGCGATGAGACTGCGCTTCCTTCCGTTGAACTGGAATCTGCCTCGTGGGGTTCTCCTTCCACCCCTAATACACATGTCTTTGGCCCCTTTGGGATCAAGGAACACTCTGCACCTTCTGCCTTATTCATTCATTTATTCATGCATTCATTCAATAAATGTTTTTCAAGGCAAGTCATTCATTTCTCTCTAATCATCATTTTTTTCCATCAGTAAGACCATCAGACCTACCTTATCGGGTTTCATGGGTACTAATGAGATGGAGGTTAGACAGGACTTAGTTAGCTAGTGTGTACTGCAAAATGCTAAACATACGAATAGGAAACCAAACGCAGGTCTCTTTTGAACATTGGCATGTGGTAAACATCGTGCCAGGACTGGGGACACAAAGTCCACGACCCCCTCCAGCCCCAAGGAGATCACAGGGCAGTGGGGAGACAAGTGAACAGATGGAGGAGTGACAGGGAGCTCGGGGAGCACAGCCTGGGCGGTGGTAATCCTGAAAGGCTTCAAGGAGGTGACTTCTCAGCTGAGACCTGAGGAGGAGTTTTCCAGAAGAGAGGCAATCACAGCGACAGGAGTATGCAAGTGACAAGTGGTGTTGCTCCAACCCAAAGCCTGTGTGCTCCTCGTCCCGCCTCCTTCATCCCTGCAGGAACCCCCATCTCCACCATTCTATAAGGTTCTCCTCAAAGGAAGGTGACACCCAGGCTCTTTCTAGATTGTGTGTTTAGATCGTGTCAGACTTAGAAGTTGTAGAATGAGTATAAAGAATTTCTGTACATCTTTCACCCAGATTTCTCAAGTGGTATTTCTCCACATTTACCTGCTTCATCATTTTCTCTCCCTTTCTACATACACACACACACACACACACACACACACACACACACACACACACAACATATGTATATATTATTATTTTTCCTCAATCACTTAAGAAGAAATTGCAGCTATGATGTTCCTTTAGCCCTGAATACTTCACCAGGCATTTCCTAAAAGTAAGGACATTCTCTTACATAACCGCAGTGCATTGATCAAAATCAGGAAATTAACACTGATATAATATTATCTAATCTACATGTCTTATTCAAATTTCATCTGTTGTCCCACCAATGCCCTTCACAACAACAACAACAACAAAATGTTCTGGCCCAGAATCTAATTCAGGATCACCCATTGCATTCAGTTATCATGTCTCCTTAACCTAAAATATTCTTTAATCTTTGCCTTTGATGACCTGGATAGTTTTCAAGAGCATGGGAAAGTTGTTTTGTAAAATGTCCCACAATTTTGGTTTCTGGATTGTTTTAAACAGTGTTTCTTGATGTGATTGGCAGCGAACTGTCTTCATGAGGAAGGCTTGAGCTGCTTTTGAGAAGGCAGTTCCTGGGCCCCAGCCCACACTACCTGCATTACTCTTATCGGGCTCTCTCGGATTCTCGTGTGCACTGCTGGTTTAAAGCTTTCTTCTGAAGATGTGCTTAAGGTTCTTTTGTGCTCTGCGCCTTTGGGCTGGGGCTACCTGGCATGGTCCTTGTAAACTCACCTTACATCTCCACTCTGGAGCCCTCCAACCCCCACACTCACGGGGTCAGTGCAGGCCCTTACGTCCAGAGGGGCTGGCAGAAGAGGCGGAGCTAATCCCTGGGGCTCCAGCAGAAAAGGGGCAGAAGCCCTCGCCCCCCCTGCCCCCCACCCCCGTCATCCACACGGGGGGTTTTCTCTGATCTCCCTCTAGCCTGAACTCTGCCTGGTCTTAGACTTTTGCCTGGTGTCTTGCGTGTGTCTCTGCCCACGGAGGCCACTGTGGTGTCCAGTCCCACACAACTTATAGCTGTGTGGCCTTGGGGGAGTTGCTTTCCCTCTTCAAGCCTCAGGATACTCATCTGTTAATGGACGAGAGGTGGTGATTACTTCCACACTCCCACCCAAGTGAGGGGCTAGACCAACCCAGGGCTGGAAAAGGAGATGGCAGAAAATGGTTATTTTTGACCTTCAGTTCAATACCCATCTCAAATTATAAAAGGATTGAAGCTAGAGAAGCCAGGAACTAACAAACAGGAAGAGGACTTCTTTGGGAGAAGATATACATATCCACATATATACCTACACCTACAGTTACGTCTATGTCTATATCTACAACGACATCTGCACGTTTACCTACACCTACACACCTGTGTCTACACCTAGGTCTACATCCTCTGATTTAGCTGCCTGTAATTTCATGTGTATTTTCAACTTACATAAGATAACGTGTTAATAACCTTAATATATTAAAAAACTATTCCAAACAAATAAGACAGATACAAAAACAAAATGTCCGTGAGCTCTAATTACACAAAAAATAAATACAAAAGTCCAGAAACACATGAAAAAATACCAGCATCAGTGAAATACAAAGAAACATAAGCTCAATATTTAGATATCATTGGCTGTGAAACTGGAAATGATTTTGAAAATAACAAGACTGGATTTTGGAAACGGTGTGTGGGAATTGTCATCACTAATATTTCTGCGGGGAATGAAGATGGACACAATTTTCTTGGAAGACACCTTAGCACTTGGTGTGCGTGGCCCTAAAAATGCACAGATCTTAAAAATCGACTGAGCTAGAGATCCAAGATGGCAGAGTAGAAAAACACTGTGCCTGCATCCTTCCATGAACACATTACAATTACGACTAAATTATAGAACAATCAACCTGGAGAACCATCTGACATCTAGCTGAACAGAAGTCTTATAACTGAAAATATAAAGAAGAAGCCACGTTGAGACTGATAGGAGGGGTAGAGACATGGAACGGGCCCCAAACCTTCCTGCGGTGGTTGAGAATCAGGAGGGATATCTCAGCAATGGAGTTTCCCCGCAAAGGAGAGAGGGATCCCAGCCCCACACTAGCCTCCCCAGCCCAGAGTACTGGTGATGAAGAGGAGCCCCCACAACATCTGGCTGTGAAAAACAGTGGGGATTCTGACCATCCAGGTGGAACAAAAGGCTGTGGGAAACCCAGATGTCCTCTTAAACAGCCCATGTACAAATTCAGTCACTCACAGGCACTTACCCTGGACTCGAGTGGAGGGATGGAGACTTGGAGACATATGGGGGCCAGACTGAGGTTTGTGGATTTCAGAGCAAGGACTGGAGGACAGTTGCCATTTTCCCTGTGAGGGGTCCTTCTCCAGTGCAGCTGGCAGGTGGGTGCCATGTTTCCTGTGTTGAGCCCTCCTCCACTCAGCCAAATCTGAATCTGATTGCTCTGGTGAGCTCTGCTGGGACCCCACGCCACCCAACTCTCCCAAGGTAGGAGGTACTTTCTCCGTGAGCAGACAGATCTGCTCACATTGAACTCTTTCTTGGAAAACTATTGGAGTCCGGCAGGCCCCAGGCAGGCTGCTACTGGCCTGGGTGTGCTCTGAGACTTTTGCTGAGTGGCTCCAGGTTAAGCACTGGCATCAAATAAGAATTTACATTAACGTGGTCACTACAATTCTTTCCATTCTAGTGACTCCCTGAGACTCTGCCTCACCCAACTCACATACCACATGAGGCTCTATTAGCGGCTGAACCTTAACAGAGCTGGCAGGTGGCAGCAGGCCTTGAGGTGTTCTGGTTTTTTGAGGAGCTACCCCAGACCTGGTACTGGTGGCAGACATCCTTAATTTGCAGTGTGGCCTGTGTCACGCACCTCCAGGTTTAGCACAGGCAGCAAACAACTGTGGATAGCTTTGTAGCTCCTACCAGGTAGCCCCTGGCTGGTCACAGGCAGTGGCTGACCTGAGCCTGCACTGGAACTCCTCCCAAGAGGCCCCAGAATGAACACACTTGGAAGTTGGCTTCAGACCACAGCAGAGCACCACCCAATTAGCCCCACAAGTGTCATACCCAAAGGGCAGTCTCAGCAGTTACCAGAGCCCACTGGGGCAAATTTCACTCAGTATGGTAAGCCCCCCCACACAGCAGCCCATAAGCTCTGGATGTGGCCAAACCTCACAGCTAATCAGCCTGAGGGTCAATCCCACCCACTGACATGCCAACAGCAATCAAGGCTCAACTATAACAGGAGGGCACACACAACCCACACAAGGGACACTCCTGGAGCATCTGAAGCAGGTGACCAGGGAGACTGTGCCAGGGCCCCACAGAGCACCTATATAAATTATATAAATGTCTTACCACTATGCTGTACACCTGAAATTAATATAAAATAATATTGAATGTCAACTTAATTGAAAATATAAAAAAGGGGGGAAAAGATGAAAGGGAATAAGAGGCTCAAATTTCCTGGTATGAAACAAATAAGTCATGGGGATGTAATGTAGAGCATAGGAAATATAGTCAATAATCTTATGATAGTGTCGTACAGTGTCAGATGGTTGCTGGACTTACTATGGTGATCACTTTGTTATGTATATAAATGTTGAATAACTATGGTATACACCTGAAACTGATATAATACTGTATGTTAACTATATTTTTAATAAAAATCTTTTTAAAAATTGACTCAGCAGTTATGCCATTGTGTTTTTTTATCTGAAGAAAAGAGAGATGTGTGCACAATTTGTGCTTCAAGACTGTGAGCCATTGTTGAGATCTTTTCTATTAACTTGACCAAGTGTTGTGATCACCCTGCCTGGAATTTTGCTCCTGAAAGCAATCTGCACGGCTTTGATTTTAGAGAAGAAATGTAAAGTCTGCAGCCAAATATTTTGTGAGCTGATGACGATATAGACCCCATCTGAGTCCCTGGACCTGTGAAGGTCCCTGGAGAAACCAACAGGGTGTCCAGAATCTCTTGTTCCATATGACACAGAGCCCAGAGGAAATCACATAATTACCCACAGTCAGGGTGAGCTGGGTTCCCAAAATGCCACATTGCTTTGTTTTTGTCTGGAATGATATCAGGTCAGTGCTGTCACCCTGGTTACCTCATGCTAATCAGAAGCCTAATGAGCAGCCACATCTGATTAATTAAAAAGGGGGCTTAATTATTAAGTGACAGTTTGGTAGACAAAATCCTTCAAAACGTGGGGCTCTTGGTGGGGGATAGTCCCTGATTAAAGAGGTCCTTCTAAGGGAACATCTTGGACAACATTGCTATAATAACACTTATTATTTTTTTAGAGTTCATTTTTGGCCTGGCACTGTGTTTTGTGCTTTCCTTGTTTTTAACTCATTTCACTTTAACCACAATTTTGCAAGGAAACTGAGGCACAGAGAAATTTAAGTAACTACTCAGAGAGGCACACAGAGTGAGCAGCACTCACATCCAGGGCTGTCTGACCCCCAAAGATAGAAACCTTGAGAGCAGTTACTCTGTCATTCCCTGTCCATTCATATTCATTCATTCATTCATTCATTCATTCACTCACTCATGTATTTATTGAGCTCCTACTGTGTGTCAGGCATTGTTTTGGGCATTTAAGACACAGGAGTAAACTAGGAATAATCTCTATCCTCCCAGAGCTTCCTTTATAGCGGAGGGAGGCAGTCCATCAATTAATAAACATATGAGCACTGAGAATAAGAAAGATAAAGCAGAGTTAGGGGACAGAGAGAAACAGGAGAGGTTGTTATTTTAGGTAGGTGGTCAGGGAAAACCTCTGGGAGGAGATGACATTTGAGCAGAGACCTGAATGATGGGAAAGCACCAGGCGTGAGGCTATCTAGAGGAAGAGCTGACTAGAGGCAGAATATGTACCTGGGCCTCCTAAGACAGAACTGCCAGTGCTTTTCTGCCCATGCCCCTGTGTTCCAAGGCCCTGGGTCTTTGCTTACTCTGGCTCCTCTATCCCTCTCCCCAAGTCTTCCTCATCCTTTATCTTTGGGCAGACTAGGACCATAGTTGGACCCAAGTTCCATGAATAGGCCATTTTTTGGTTTCCATCTTAGGTGACTCCTTCTCTAGCAAGTCAGCCCCATCCTTCCAGGCTGCAGCTGGTGCTCTTTGGTGACCCCACAGGCCCCTAGGCAATGTTTCAAGCTTAGGGAACAGTGAGTGCAAAAGTCCTGTGGTAGAAACAAGGTTGGAAGGCTGAAGGGACAGAGAGACAGCCAAGTGCTGAGATGAGGGAGTAAGTGGCATCCATTGGGGTTAGAGAGTTAGACAGTGGACAGATCATGGAGAGCATGGCAGGTCAGAGTAGGGAGATGGAACTTTTTTCTCAATATGGTAAGAGAAGCTATTGGAGAATTTTAAGCAGGGAAATGACATGACCTCATTTATATTTTCAAGAGATCACTCTGGTCTGCAGAATGGACTATAGGGGGCAAGGTGAAGCGAGACAAGTCAGGAATCTGTTACGGTGATCCAGGTGAGTGATGATGGTGGTCTGGACCAGGTGGAGACAAGGTTTCTCCTGACTCCACCTCTGCATCTACCCAACAATAGCGCCATCCTAGACTGTGTCAACCCATATCAGACACATCCAGTTTCTTTCCATCTGCCTTCCTGATTGGCCCAAAGCACAAAGGACTTGCACTAAAAACTGGAACGAATGGGTGCGAATATTGGGAGACTCATGTCAAAGAGGGACTTTAAAGGGTTATTTGAAAATATAGTGGCTTCCTCTGGTGGTCTTTGATGTGTTTGCCTGCACGGCATCTGTTTCCCTTCTTTCCATTAGGGACCCACCTCTCCCTCAATTTACAGTTCATGTGTTTGGGTACAATTCACCCACCCCCAGCTCAAGAAGTGGCCAGATGACCCAGGCCTGGCCAGTCAGCACATTCTATCCCCTTGGCCCCACTGATCAGTTAGGAGATGAGCGTGTGATCTAGGCTGGTCCAACGAGACCCAGTCCCAGGACTGTGACAAAAGTTTTGGGGACAAGAATCTCACATTATGTCCATCAATGGATGAATGGATAAAGAAATTATATACATATATATATATATATATATATATATATATATATATATATGTGTGTGTGTGTGTATGTATATATATATATATATATATATATATATATATATATATATAAAATCACACACAACACAGTGCAATATTATTCAGCCATAACAAATGAGGAAATCCTGTCATTTACAATAACATATATGGACCTTGAGGGCATTACGCTAAGTGAACTCAATCAGAGAAAGACAAATACTGTATAATCTCACTTATATGTAGAATCTAAAAAAACAAAAAAATGAAACAAAAACCAAACTCAGAAAGACATAAATTTGCGGTTGCCAGAAGCAAGGGTTGGGAGAAGGGGGACCTCGAGGAAGGTGGTCAAAAGGTACAAACTCCCAGTTATAAGACAAACAAGTACTAGGGATATAACGTGCAACATGGTGACTACAGTTAACACTGCTGTATGATATCTATGAAAGTTGTTAAGAAGGTGGATCCTAACAGTTCTCATCACAAGGAAAAAGTTTTTTCTTATTTTTCTTTTTCTTTTTATTGTATCTATGAGATGATGGATGCTAACTAAACTTATTGCAGTAATCATTTCACAATATATGTAAGTCAAACCATTATGCTGTACACCTTAAGCTTATACAGTGATGTATGTCGATTATTGTATCTCAATACAACTGAAATAAGTCAAAACAAAAAAAGAAAAATAAATAATTTCACTTTATTGCCAATCTGGCAGGATGTAAGCCTGAAGCTGCTGGAAGCATTTCTGTCCCACCTTCTTACAAGTAGAGACAACTTGAGTATGAAGCCAGGGCAGAGAAAAGCAGAATTGAGAAGTAGCAAGAGATTGATTCCTGATTCTGTCCTTTGAGCACATGGATCCAGCTGTACCTGAAGCTGTTGCCCCTCTAATTTTTTATGAGTCAACAAACTCTCTTTTATGCTTAAGACAATTTGAGTTAGAGTTTCTGTCAGTTTCCTAAGGAGGTGGTAAGCTTCCTGTGAGTATTTAAGAAGAGGCTGGGTGGCTTTTCCTTGGATCCTTGCTTAGCAAACTGTGGGCAAACCCTATCAGCAATACCTGAGAGCTTATTAGAAATGCAGAATCTCAGGTCTCCCTCCGGACCTATTGAATCAGAATCTGCATTTTAACAAGATCCTCCAGGGGAACTGTATGCACATTACAGTTGAAGAAACACTTCAAACTTCAAATACAACCAGATGACCTTTAAGACTGTTCCCAATCCCAAGCCCTCTGACCTATTTCCATCTTTCCTCTGAACAGCGGAGGAGCAAAGCTACAAAGAGGCAGGGAAGCACCTTGGTGTAGGGGATAGAGAGGGTGGGCTGTAAATGAAATCATTGAGGCCATATTTGACAGGTGAGTTTTACATTTCATCTTTTCTTTTCTTCTGTTTGTGCTTTAAGTGCTTATGGTCTAGGGAAGAAGGGCCAGGAAGGGCTTCAGCCAGTCATCCCATGGGGAGCTGAGAGGGAAGGAGAAGTAGGCAGAAAGGAGTGATGAGAGGCCCTGGGGCTCCTTCCCCAGGAGGTGGCTCACTTAATTGAGCCCTTTGTCCGCTCTCCTGAGGGAAAAACAGTCTTTATTGAGATGCTATTGTTTCTCAGGAGAGCAGATAGTGGTAGAGAGAGAGGCCTTTTCCTACGCTTCATTCAGAGATGAGAGAAGTGTTGACAGGTGGAGAGGAGAGTCCAGTTTAGGAGGCTGGCTGTATCATCTCTGCCTGGCAAGTAGAGGTGCTCAAACATGTTTGCCGGGAGACATGACAACTCAATGCAACGTCTGAACTCGGATCAGACAAAAATTGCTATAAAGGGCATTATCAGGACAATTAGAGAAATTGGATACGGACTGTAGATTAGATAATAGTATTGTAACAGTGTTAAATTTCCTGCTTAGATAAATGTATTGTGGTTATGTAAGGGCAGGTCGTTTTTCTTAGAGGAGGTATCTCATGTTTTAAGAGAAGCAGGATCCAATGTCAGCAAGTTACACTCAAATGGATGAACAACAACATCATCATCATCTTATTATTGTGTGTCAGTGTGTGTGTATGTGTGTGTGTGTGTGTGTGTGTGTGTGTGTGTGTGTGTGTATGTGTGTGTGTGGTTTGTATTGTTCTAGCCACTTGGTTAAGCTAAAACATTTCCCAGAATCCCCTTCTCTGTATGGTTCTGGATTAGTATTGGCCAAAAGCAACATTTGCCCAAGATTTAGATGTCAGAAGTGAAGCAGGAGTTACTACTCTCTGAAGGTCTTCAGGCTCAGATGCAATGAGACACCTGCATGCTCTCAGAGGTGCAGGAGGGGTCCGGCTTGTCCTTGCCCTCCCCTGCCCAGTGCCCTGCTGGCCAGTGGCTCCCGGTCGTCCACCAGACATCCAGAGGTGGAAGCAACACAGAGTCAACAGCCTTTCCTAGACTTTCCCCAGGGTCAGCTACTTTATTTGCAGGTTCCAGGTCAAAAGGCCAATGCACGGCCCCTCGTTTAAAAAGCAGGACAAGGAGGAGACCCAAAATGGCAGAGTAGATAAACACTGGGCCTGCTTCCTTCCGTGAACACTTTAAGATTATAACTAAATTATAGAAGAATCAACCTGGAGAACCATCTGAAGTCTGGCTGAACAGAAGTTTTCTATTAGGTTGGTGCAAAAGTAATTGCAGTTTTTGCAATTATTTTTAACCTTTTAAACTGCAATTACTTTTGCACCAACCTAATAACTACAGATACGAAGAAGCTATGACAAGACTGGTAGGAGGGACAGAGACGCGAAACAGACTGGTCCCAAACCTCCGTGTGATGGATGAAAATTGGGAGGGATACCTCAGCCATGGAGGTTCCCCATGGAGGAGCAAAGAACCCCAGCCCCACTCCAGGCTCCCCATCCTGCAGCACTGGTGCTGGGAAGAGAAGCCCCCACAACATCTGCCTGCGAAAAACAGTGAAAAATGGATGGGACGGAAGGCCGCAGGAAACCCAGCCGTCCTCTTAAACGGCCCACGCACAGACTCGCTCGCAGGCACTCACCTGGGGCTCCAGCGAAGGGACAGTGACTCAGGGGGGCGTCAGAGGCATACGGGCAGCAGACGGAGGTCTGTGGCTTCGAGGCCAGGGCTGAAGGAAAGTCCCATTTCCCCTGTGAGAGGTCTCGCTCCCAGCTGGCCAGCAGCCGCCATCTTTAACGTATTGAGCCCTCCCCCTACGTTTAAGGCTAAATCTGAATCTGATTGGTTTGATGAGCTCCAGGGCTCCAGGGCCGCCTGCTGACTCACTGGAGCCCTGCCCCACTCAATTCCCCCAACAAAGGAGGCATTTTCTCTGCTAGCAGCCAGACCTGTCCACATTGCACTCTTTTTTTTGAAAACTATTAGAGTCCACGGGCTCCATGTGGGCGACAACTGGCCTCAGTGTGCTCTGAGACTTTTGCCAAGTAGCTCCAGTCTCAGCACTGGCACCAAACATTAACCTGGTGACCACAACTCTTCCCTCTCTAGTGACTCCCTGAGACCCTGCTTCACCCAACTTGCATACCACACGAGGCTTTATCAGTGGCTGAACTTTAAGGGAGTTGGCAGGTGGCAGCAGGACTCAGGGTGTCCTGGCTATTTGAGGAGCTACCCCCGGCCCAGTACTGGTAGCAGCCATCCTTAGCTTGCAGAATGGCCTCTCCCATGTGCCCCCAGGTTTAGCACAGGCAGCCAACCACTGTGGATCGCTTTGTAGCTCCTATTACAGACTCACACTAAGACACATAATTAGAATGGCAAAGGTTAAAGACAAAGAGAGAATCCAAAAGCAGCAAGAGAAAGGCTGCTAGTAATTTATAAGACTGTCAGCTGATTTTTCAACAGAAATTTTGCAGGCCAAAAGGGATTAGTACAAAATATTCAACATGACGAAAAGGAAGGACCTACAACCAAGATCACTCTACTCAGCAAGGCTATCACTTAAAATCGAAGGACAAAGTACTTCCCAGACAAGAAAAAGCTGAAGGAGTTCATCACTACCAAGGCAGTATTACAAGGAGTGTTAGAGGGACTTCTTTAAGATGGGGGGAAAAAGATCAAAATTATGAATAATAAAATGGCAATAGCTACATATTTATCAACAATTACTTTTGATGTAACTGTATTAAATGCTCCAATCAAAAGACACAGAAGGCCTGAATGGATAAGAAAACAAAACCCTTATGTACCGCCTAGAAGAGAATCACTTCAGATGGAAGACATACACACAGATGGAAAATAAAGAGATGGAAAAAGATACTTCATGAAAATGGAAATGAAAAAAAAAAAAAAATCTGGGGTAGCAATACTTACATCAGACAGAATAGACTTTAAAACAAAGGCTATAACAAGAGACAAAAAAGGACCCAGTGATCCCACTCCTGGGTATTTATCTGAAGAAACTCAAAATGCTACTTTGAGGGAACATGTGCACCCCTATTTCATTGCAGCATTGTTTATAATGGCCAAGATGTAGAAACAGCCTGTGTGTTTGTCAATGGAATAATGGATAAAGAGGAGGTGGTACATATATACACTGGAATATTGCTTGGCCAGGGAAGGGATGGGTTCTTGCCATCTGTGGTGGCATGGGTAGACCTGGAGGGTATTGTGCTGAGTGGAGTGTCAGACAAAGAAAGACAGATGCACTGTGATTTCGCTTATATGTGAAATCAAAAGAACAAAATAAACAAATCAGAAACAAACTCACAGATACAGAGAACATTTTGATGGTTGCCAGATAGGAGCGAAGTGGGAATGGATGAAAAAAGTGGAAGGGATTAAGAAGTACAAATTGGTTGTTACACAGTAGCCGTGGGAACGTAGGGTATTTCATAAGGAATCTATTAATAATATATAATAACTATGTATGGTGTCAGATGGGTACTAGATTTGTCGAGGTGATAGATGGGAGAGGGTTGGGGGGGCAGAGTGTAAAAGATGAAGGGAGTAAGAAGTACAAATTGGTAGTCAGAAAATAGTCATGGGGATGTAAAGTAAAGCACAGGGAATATAATCAATGATATGGTAATAACTATGTATAGTGCCAGTGGGTACTAGACTAGTCAGAGGGATCACTTCTTAAGTTATATAAATGTCTAACCACCATGCTGTACACCGAAATTAATATACAATAATATTGAATGTAAACTGTAATTGAAAAATTAAAAAGAGGGGGGAAGGTGAAGGGCAATAAATGGTTCAAATTTCCAGGTATACAATAAGTAAGTCATGGGGATGTAATGTACAGCACAAGGAATATAGTCAATAATATTGTGATAACACAGTACGGTGTCAGGTGGTTGCTGGACTTATCAAGGTAATCACTTTTTTATTTTTGTAATCACTTCTTTCGGTATAGAAATGATGAACAATTATGGTGTACCCCTGAAACTCATATAATATTATATATTAGCTATATTTTTAATAAAACTCTTTTTTAAAAAGCAGGAAAGAAGTGTGGTTGAAGATACTAAAATATAAGGCCTTTCCTTCCTTCCATAGTCTTTCTCTCAATATGGTATTTAATCTCATCCTAAGTAAAGGAAAAATTTAAATCTTAATCTTTAGCATAAATTTTACTATTGATCTTCATAGTATGCAAATGCAGGAACATTTAACTCATATGTGAACTACACAATATGCATGTCATTCTTACAAGAACAGTAGAAACCGGCACAAAACTCAGTTGTTTTTATTTCACTTCTTGATATGCACACATTCTGCCAATACTCACTACCTTCAGCTTACAATGAGTAAGAAAAAGAAAAGTATAGCTTACTGTATCTTTCCCGTTCCTCCTATGCCATCATTTTCATTGTAAGTGGTTGGCAAAGTAACTTGAGTAAGAAAGGCCATGATAGGGTTCCTTGGGTGTTTCTTAGAACACCGTTGCCTTTTTTCTGCTTTGGAAGCGAACTCTATTTTGAATAGTGAGTGTGGCTTCTCAGGGCTCTCAGAGCCCTCACTCACTCAGTTGTAGACCTAACATACATACCTTGTGCTGGCTTTGAGTCTCACTCGACTCTCACTCATTGTGGGCCCACTGGAATTCTGTGCTCATGCAGTCTCAAGAGTGCAATATGCAAAAGAGGCAGAAGGAACTATGGGCACACACAGATTGTGAATCCCTCTTCTGTTCTGGCTGGTTAGTGAGTTAGTTCTGATCCCCCAACTCCCTCAGACCCTTACTGCCTACCTTCTACCACAATTGTATAAAATCTTGTTTCTATAATAAATCTCTTCATCCATAATACTCAATCTGCTTCCCAGACTGAACTTTGATTGACAGAGAGTTAAAGTGTCACCATGTCAACAACTGGTGAATCCAGGTGTCCACTGAACCATTCCTACAACTTCTCGGTAGAATTCAAATTTTTCTAAACAAGATTTACAAAATAAAATTAAAACAACAACGTTAAAAATAATATTTTGAGGAATGAATCAACGAGTGAATGAATGTCCTTCTTAACTAAATATGCTCTTTATTAGCCTAGTTTTAAACCTTTATTGACCATATTAAAGTTTTTTTAGAACATGAAAACATCTCCCTTATGTAGCTCAGAGACATTTTCTATCCACACATCCCAAGACTTTTTGGAAGTCTAGCTGTATCTCACTGGATTTTGAGCCCAAATCTCTCTGTCTCGGGGAAAAATCGTACTGTGTGTATGTACTGTTGTTCTGATGAAAGAGGCTATTGTTCTGCTTCCCTACCCCCAAGAATTGAAGGTCTGATGTGTATATCATAGAACCTTTATTATTTTTCCTCTAAATTCTTAGAAATGTACATAATGTCCGTGCTCTAGTTATGACACCATTTATAGACACTTAAAATGCATCTTCATTTATAAATATTTTACATTTGGTCCATAGAACAGATAATTTTACTAAATAATACTGTATTTTTTTAAAACAGGCTCTGTATATAGTTTGAATATGTTTATATTACATATATTTTTTTTATATAGAGATAGATTTACTTGGTATTCTGAGAATAAATCCTTATTGAAAAAAAAAAGCATATATGATAATACAATATATTTTCCCTCCAGGGCAAATACTAAAAAAAGTTACACATATTCACAGTTCTCACAGTAATTGTACGACACGTAATATTGTGCTATTTAAGTAGGTTTGGATGGAAATCAGTTAGGGGATTCCTTGCCAAACATCTTATGTAGATTTCCTTACAAACATTAAATATACTGCATTTGTCTCAGAAAGACTTGGTGTTAGTTTCACATTGAAGAACGAAGAAAAAGTCTTCCTGTCCTTATTCTAAAGGAATTCACACAGATGGGGGGTGGAGGTGAGGGTGGGACCATGACACACAGTGAAGGGTTTCTTTCGGTCTAAACCCTACAATTTAACAATACAAATGCATTTCGATCATGGATTCACCAGTTGGCATTTGGGATGCTGTAGCAATGAGATTATTTTACAGATGACCTCAGGAAAAGGATTTAGATTTCTACACAATATCAAACGAGACCCTATATATCATGGGTGACGATGAGTGTATATGTGTGTACGTTTATATGTGTACAAGTACTTTT
This sequence comes from Rhinolophus sinicus, assembly GCF_036562045.2. Classification (NCBI taxonomy): domain Eukaryota; kingdom Metazoa; phylum Chordata; class Mammalia; order Chiroptera; family Rhinolophidae; genus Rhinolophus; species Rhinolophus sinicus. The sequence goes on from NC_133759.1 coordinate 42,337,998, forward strand.
TGTTTTCTCTACAATAATGTGCTTAATATTCTGAGGGTAATACCTTATTGCAAGAACTGGTATGCTGGTCACTGGTCACTTTCGGATGAGAATGACAAGAGATTAAAAAACCCACAGTCACAGTTATTTACCATAGTTATTAAGGATTAGTCGTAAAACACAGTTTGTGAGCTAACTAGCTAAGGAGCTACAGGGCACAACATACGATTTGCTACATGGGAACCCACCTTCCTGGCAAATGGGAAATGCTGTTACTGGGGCTTGCAAGGAACTGTCTTCACCCGATTTGCCGCCGCCGCCACCACGGAGCCCATTCCGGAAAGGAACAAAAACTACTCCCAGGAAAGCAGTTTAATCTCTGAAGCACTTTAGGGGGCCGGGAAGCTGGATTAGCATTAGCTCCTCAGTTAGTGGGCTGGGTAGATTTTAGTGGCAGTGAGAGGATTCCCACTGAAGAATTTCAGAGACGGTGAGAAGGCAGCAGCTTTGAACGGGGTGGCAGTGAGAAAGATAGTTCAAGAAAGATAACTGGATCCATTCTGACTCAGGGACAGAACTTCACCTTGATTTTCCTCTGCAACTGTTTTGTGCTCTGTAAAGGTGGGCAGCCTAAGAAAGACGGGGGCTCCGATTAGGGGACTTCCCAGTGGGCTCTGTGGCCCCTACCCACTAATGGCGATTAAAAAAATCAATTGTGCTTGTGGCAGTTTTCCAACGAGTAGGGGAGCGGGGCCGACTGGAATGATCGCTTTCGGCCGAGGTGCAATCAGAATGGCTTGGTGAGGAAGGGGCAGGAAAGCTTAGCCACAGAGATATTAACTCAGCCTGTGGCAGGGAAAAAGGACAGTAGGCGGACTGCTTGAAAAGCAGCTCTGGGAAAGCTGACTGAGGTCCTTGGGGCTTGTTTTAAAGTCAAGCTGCTTCCAGAAGAGAAAACCGAAAAAATGAAAGCTCTGCTGGCTCCCTGCTACTTAAGAGTGAGCTCTCCCTGGAAATCCCCATTGTACAAAATGCCCTTTTCATGTGTACAGAGCTGCGTTCCAATGGAAACGAACTCCTGCAAAGTCCGAGATAACAGTCATGGGTTTCGGCAGTAAGAGAACAGTCAGGAAAACGACTAAAAGCCAGAGGGGTGCGGCCTCACTGCGTCACACTCCCTGGCAGGATAAAAAGGATCTAGCTTGGCCGTCACAAACGCCAAATGCTGGATGCTTACGGGGCCTAGATTAGAAGGGTCACTGGTCCACGGGTGCTGGGGCCATCAGGTATCGCTGCCCTCGGCAGGGCCCACCGGGGTGAGACTGTTCCCCACCTCCTCTCTCTGGGTGGTGATAGTGTCTGGACTCGCCACTCGAGGTAGGATGAGATAGACGATATCTTCAGACATTAAGTGGTGGTCGTGGTCAGCCAGGTTGCAGGGGGCGAGAATGTGGGGTTGGTGAGCCACCCCGCACCCCTAGATGTAGGCCTCTTTGCTGGCTGAGCCACTGGCCTGGGGCTGCTCTGGACCATTCTCTGGGCGGACGATGTCTTCACTGGGCTGGATCATGACCTGGATACGCTGTGGGCACCGGGGAGAATTCGGGCTGGGACGGAGGGGACTGGCCACTCTGTTCTGCCACTCTCTTTTCAAGTCTGTTTTGTCTGCTCTGCCTTCAAACAGCACCCAGACTCCAGCCACGTCCCCACAACCTTCATAGCCTCCAGTGCTCCCACGTACACCTCCTCTCACTTGGGTCATAGCAGTACCTCCCCACCGGCCCTCCACTTCCATTCTTGACCATCATCCCCTTCATTCTATTCTCAGTACAGCAGTTGGAAGGGTTATGTCAGCGATCACTTTCCGCTACTCCTCAGTACCCAACCATAGCTCCCATTTCACCCAAATCCTACAAGGCCCCATACGATCTGGCCCCTGTCACCTGAGACCTCGATGCCCTCCGCTCACCCCCCTCACTTACTCCACTACAGCCACGCTGACCTCCTCACTGCTCCTCACACACACCAAGCATGCACCTGCCTCAGGGCCTTTGCACTTGCTGTAGCTGCTGTTTGGTACATCCCTCCTTTCAGATAGTTACACAGCTCCATCTCTACCTCCTTAGGCCTTGGCTCAGTGTTACCTCTTCAGCAAAGCCTTGCTCCCTAAACCCCAACCTACTCTGTTTCTCCATAGCACTCCTCCTTATCTAATGTGTTTTTATTTTGTTACTTGCTGATCTTTCTCTATTAGAATGTAAGCTCCAAAAGGGTGGGATTTTTGTCTGTTTTGACCCAGCACTGACAATAGTGTCTGGCATACAGTAGGTGTTCAATACATATTTGCTGAATGGATGTATCTCCCACTACCTTCTCTACACACATCCCTTGCAATACTGCCTCATCAGATCACACAGTGTCTTCAGACTTGCCTTGTTCTTTCCCACCACTGGTCCTTTGCACAGGCTGTGCTTTCTTCCACAAAATGCAGACCTGATTGCCTTTTGAGGCTCAGCATCATGGAAAATGAGAACATTGACCCTGGAGTTGGAAGAAAGGGCTGCAAGCCCCGGCTCTGCTCATAACTTACTGCAAGGAATGGGTAAGCGGTTTCCCCGTTTGGCCTCAGTTTCTCTCTCTGTGATAGGAGGAGAGTGCCCAGCAACTTCGGGGGCGGCACATCACCTGCCCCCCATCTTCCCTATGCTGCAGACCTGAGAGCCCCTCCTTCTGGCTCTGAGTGGGTCTGGCAGGCACATGTTGGTGGGAATATGGTTGAGAGCCACTGCTCTGGGTCCTCCCAGCTATGGCCCTCCAAAATCGAATTCTCTACTCTTCCCCAGTGAAATCTTCTCCGCTTACACTTACTCCATCAATGTTTCTAGCACCTGGGTACCTCCAGCACTGCCTTGTTTCACTCAAGAATTCCATATAACTTAACAAAGAGCTGGCTCTAAGGTGTGCTAGTGGGGCCCTGCTGGGCAGCGTGCCTTAGATGCTTTATCTTTCCTTGAGGGCTTTCCTTGTGAGCCTCATCAAGCTCACAAATGAGGACTAGAGTAGGTCCTCAATACATCTGATCCCACCCTTCAGCAACTCCAAACCCTCCACGGCTCCCCATTACCTTCAACATAAAGTCCAAAGTTCTTGTCCTGATTTTCAAAGCCCTTCATGATCTGGCCTCACCTTCTTACATTCCCACCTCCTCTCTTATCCACCCCCTGCACCCGTCCCCACTCTCCCCTCCAGTCACACTGTGGGCCTTTGCACATGCTTCCCGTCCTCTTCTAGGAACATTCTTTCTGCTTCTACTTTTCACTCTAGCTCATTCTTAGGTCTCTCCTCAGCTCCCTCTTCTTTTAGGAAGCCTTCCCTACCCAATAGCCCTGGTGTACCCCAGTCGTGGCACCTCTAGCACGCTGTTTCACTGGTATTGACTCGTCTGTCTCCCCAGCTAGACGGTGAGCCCACAGGGCAGAGGCTGTTCCCAGCACAGTGGAGGAAGGGCACCAGCCATGCAGAGCGGAGAAGGGACTTACCTGCTTCAGGGAGCCCTTTAAGGTGAGGAACATGTAGGCCATATACCCGGGGATGAGGACCATGGAAGACAGAGCCATGAGCCAGCCCACGCCCTGGCCCCACTTGGGGAAGACATAGCTCCCCATGGTGAGCGGCGTCATCTGCACAGCACTGAAAATGAACACGCCCTGGAGAGCGGGGAGGGAAGTCAGTTACCCGGACTGGACTGCGCAGCCAATAGGTCCACTGCCCGCCACCCCTACCCCGAGCTGACCCTCACAAGGGCCCGGCATCTTGGGAATCCTGCACCCAAGGCCACAGCTAGTACATAAAGTGCCCCTGTGCATGATAGAAAAAGGCACTTCCTCTGGGAAGACCGAGAGCAAAAGTGCCTTCTCCATAGGAACCCAGAGAAAAGGACACCCCTCTTCAATATGAAGAAGCTACCCTTTCCAGAAGGACCAATAGCAAAAGGTGCTTCCTCTGGGAAGACCGATAGAAAAATGCATCCCTTCCTCCAAGTTAACCAGCTTGGCAAGCAGAACAAGGGTGGATGTCAGCCCAGATCCGACGTTGGCTGGGTGCCCTTGTGTAGGACACAACATATGCAGTGGCCCCCACACTGAGGACCTGGGGCACCCCCTTCCCAGGCCTGCTCATGCCTCAGCTTCCCCTTTCGGGAAGGAATGGGAGATGCTGGGAACGAGAGGCCTCCCAGGATGAACAGTTTGGGCTTCAGAATCAGGCCGACCGGGTTTGAAGGCAGCACCGATATGCGGGGTGATGCTGGCCGGTGAGCCCTGCGTCCTCAGCAGGAAAGTGGGCAACAAAATCTAATTTGCTGAGGTTTGTGAGGATGAGGTAATGTGTCTGCAGGATACAGAATAGATGCTAAGCTGATGGCAGGGTAGTATTATTAGGAAACAGGGGTTGGGGGCCTCTTCCATCTGCCTTTGCCTCCAGAAGTTTCTCTCTGGACCTGAGTTGCCCCAGGGCCTAGTATGTTCTCATCCTAACAGGGCTTGCCAAGCCTTGTCCTTACCGCCACAATGATTGGGGTGAAGAAGGACCAGCAGAGTTTCCACCAGATGCAAGGCCTGGAGCCAACCATCTCTTGGATGTTGTCATAGAATCGGTTGACACCTGTGACATTTGGAACGAAAGCAGGCAGGATGGATGAGCTGTGAGCACTACAGGCTAAACTCAATCTGTCACAGGATGACCACAGGCAAGTCACCTAACCTCTCTGAGCCCCCGTTTCCTCATCTGTAACATGGGCGAATGCTGTGGTGGGGGGTGGGGGGTCCTTGTTATCTAAGTGTTCCATAACCCAATCCCCACAGCGAGTGGATTGTGTGGGAAAGCAAGTTACCTTAATGTGAAAATATCTACCGACAATCAGTTATAAAACGTGTCCCCACCACTCTTATCTCCCTCCCAGGCACCATCTCTCCCAGCCATTCCTCCAAAGCCTGGCTGGGCAGAGGGCATTTTCCCTGAGGATCCGATGCTATCAGCAACACGGGTGATAGATCGCAAAGAACTGCAAATCTTACAAAAACCCACGGATGTCATGAAGTTCGTGAGTGATGTTGGGCACTGCTCCAGTTATAAGCAAAGTCATTGGTGGCTCTAGACCAGTTAGAGTTGAGGAAAGGAAAACGAGGAGGAGAGTGAGGTGGCAAAGAAGATACAATGATTAGCAAGGACGAAGAGGGACCCTGGGGAACATTTCTTTCAAATACATCATCTTGTTGGGATAATCGAAGTGTGGGGAAGGACACCCTTTGACTATCATGAATACATTATATGCAGGCATACATCACTGCCTCCTAAGTCTGGAAACTTAGGCCACTAAATAAATAGATAAAGTCATTGTTTCCTTCATGCTTTCCTTGAAGATAGTACATAGTTTTAATCACAGCCCAGCTTTAAAAAATAATTTAACTTCAGATTTTTTTTATTATTTGGGTTTCCCTTTTCTAAATAAAATCTCAAACAAACCATTTATCTCAAAATTTATGAAAAAATTTTGGTTCCCATCTTATTTTTATATGTATGTATGTATGTATGTATGTATGTATGTTTGGTTCCAGTTTTAAATGAGTTTATTTAACTGTTCTTCTTATGGCATCTTCTAACCCTGGGACTTCCTGTGTTAACATCATTGAATTGTTGTGAGGACTAAATTAATGTGTGCAAAGGGCCTGCTGTCCAAGTTGTATCGGTTGAATGATGATTAAAGAAAGGAGTGAGTGAGTGAATGAATGAATGAATGAATGAGGGAGGAGAGGTTGATGCTCACCGTAAAACCAGGAAATGGAGACACATTCAAAGAACACGAGGAACAGCAGGCTCATGCCACTGGCAGAGTAGTAATCAAAAAGCTTGAAGACATAAATGCCCCCCTGCAAGAGGAAAAGCGGTGAGAATGAGGCCACTTCCTCCAGTGCCCAGGGCATTCAGTTCACAGTTCACAGACTGGGCTTCGCAGTGTGACACGGTTGGGGTTAGGCTACACTGCAGCAAGAAGACTTGTGGGTAGATTTGAGGAAGCGCTGAGGGCATTGTGACCCTGAGAGGATGTATGTTGACTCTGTGGGGATTGGGAAGAAAATGTCTGGGGCGTGGGGGGAGGGCAGAGGGAAATGCCCCATTTCTAGTGAGGCTGGAGGGCAGAAAGAGGAGCTGGCCACCACAGCCATCTGTCTACAACGCTAAATCACTCATGGCCCTCCCCTGATTAAAACCATACATGGGTCAAATGAGACAATGACATAACATATCACTAAGTAGAGAGATAGAAAATCAAGGTCCTGCATCCCCCACTTACCCCTCACTCCCTCTAACCCACCACGCTGGCCTTCCTTCTGTTCCTCAAGCTCATCAAGCCTCTTCTCACCTCAGGACCTTTGCACCGGCTGTATTTTCTTCCCCTAGCTAGATCTTCCCCTGCCTGGCTCTTCCTCACCATCTGAGTCTCAATTCAACTATCACTTCTTCAGAGGGACCTCCCCTTACTACGCTGTCTGAGGTAGCATCCCTGCTGGTCATTCGCTGTCCCACTATTCTCTTTTCCTTGTGGCATTTAATGATCTAATTTGTATGTAAGTCTTGTCCACCAAGTTAACTTGTCATGGTAACTGCTGAAATCTCCAATGTCATGTCAGACACATAGTAGATGTTCCGCAACTATGAAGGAATAAATGAACAGTATCTCTGAGTCTGAACTGTATTTAGGTCAGGGTGGTTTTGTGGATCATAAATCAGATCCATAGGGCTGAGCTCATGGCTTCAGGGTCATTTATATTTATTGTACAATTCATCAGTCATGTGTCTGTCTTCTGAGTAGGCTGGAAAGGCCTTGAATGCAGAGAACATTGCTTATTAATATCGACAGAAAAGGAAAAGTGAAAATGAGAGGAAAGGGCAGTGTCAACTTCAAAGGCCCAACTCCACCCTGACGCTCCACTTAATTTTTGTGAGTCTTTCAAAACTCAGCTCTCACATCCCTCCTCTAGGAAGCAGTCCCTGGTGCCCCAGGCCTGGTTAGGGGCTGTATTCTCTAGTTCTGTCCTATCATTTCTAGCTCAGTATCTGTGTCTCCCACCAGCCCAGGGGCCCCTTGAGGGCAGGCACCCCATCTGACTCCTTGTCATGTGTGCCAGGCGAGGCACGAAGGTGGTGCTCACTGAACGGATGGGAGGAGGATAAGACAAGGCTGGGGTGAAGAGAGCCTAGCAGTGGCCCGGGGCAGGCAGCACAGGGCCATCTGCTGATGGCACTCACCTGGGTGATGTTAGAGAGGCCGATCAGGTAGGAGACGACACAGACGGCAGCAATGAAGAGCTCCCTGCGGTTGCGGAGGAGCCTGGGGTACTCGTCCACCAGGGCTGTGATGAAGCCTTCCACTGTGCAGAACTTCAGGGGGGAATGCGGGTCAGCCACCCACAGCAGATGCCAGCCCCCACCCACAGGATGCCTGATTCTCTGGGGGAAGACCAGAGAGCCCGGCCACACTGGACAGCAGGGTCAGGACAGCCCCAGGATCGAGGCCTGATCCGCCTCTGCCTCCCTCTGTGATCTCAGAAGGGTCCCTTCCCTCTGGGCATCTGTGTCCCCATCTGGAAAATGGGGAAGGAGGCTGAGCTGTTCCCTGAAGTTTCATGAGGCAGAACATTCTAGGGGTCTGAAACGCTTGACCGTCTTCCCTGGGGCCTAATGCAGTAGCCTCCTCCCCCTGCTTGCTCCTGGATGGGTAAGGCTGGGTGGGGGCTCCTCAAGGTGCCAGGAAGGACGTGCTTACCTGGCTGTCAATGCCCAACATCAGCAGCATTGAGAAGAAGAGGATGGCCCAAAGGGGAGAGATGGGCAGCTGGGTCACTGCCTCCGGGTACGCCAGGAACGCCAGTCCAGGGCCTGTGGGGGGAAGCGCCAAAGGAGAAAGAAATAAAAGATACCGAGCACCGACAGCACACCCAGCACACACCCATTTTCTAGGCTTTAATTCATTTCATCTTTGGAGTGAGTGTAGTCAGTCCCTTTTTCTACATGAGGAAACAATGTGTGTAGCGGGCGAGGCTACAGGGTTGGGTCCAGAGGCAAGAGGACCGGTGAGATGAGATGACGGACTGTGGTAGCCTGGCCAACAGTGAGATTAGGCCCTTCGTAGGGAACGTTCCTTTCCACACGACCAGCCCAGTTTTCCATGACAGGGAAGGGGCATGGCATGTTACCTCCCTGAGCCCAGAGCCTCTGCTATGTACACAGCAGTCCCCCATGTTTGCCGATTTCCTGGCTGAACAGGGATGGGGAGAGTTGCCTGGATTTTTCCTTGGTCACTGTGGCATGGGTGACTGTGTGGCAAGTAGAGTTGGCACAGCCCACTTGGTGAGAACATTTTTGGAACTTGGACAAATGCACTGATTTGGGTGCTTTGGGTCATGGTGGTGAACATGTCTGAGTTGGACCAAAGTTTATATCCCAGGGGGGCCAGAGTGGGTCCTCTTCCCCCAGATCTCAGAACTTTGTGCTGGAAGTGACAGTATGGCCAGGCTTTGCAATCAGCCACGTCTGGACTCATCTCTAAAGTTCCATCACCTTTCTAGCTCCCTGAACTTGGGCAGGTGACCTCAGTGAGTCTCAGTTTCCTCATCTGTGAAATAGGGATAACAAGAGCATCAACCCCATAGCGCTGGAAGATACAGGGAAACAGTCCACATAAATGCTCAGTGTGTTGCCTGGCACATAGTGACCTCAATGCTAGACAGCCAAGGTGCTGGTGACACAATGACTGCACAGGCCTCCCTCTCCCTAAGCCCTGGCCCTCCACTGTGCAGCGCTGACCTGAGGCTGCCACATCAGCAATGGACCTTTTGGTGACGTGGGCCATGAAGCCCACAATGGAGAAGATGACAAATCCTGCGAACATGCTGGTGCACGAATTGATGCAGCAGACAATGATGGAGTCCCTGAAGAGAGGGAAGGGCGCAGTCAGAAGGGAGTGGCTGGCAGGAAGGTGAGCTAGTGGGCAGTGGTTAATGAGGGGCAGGGTGGAGGTCGGTGGCTAGCAGTGGGGCTACAGGGTAGGTTGGTCCACGCCCCCACCCCAAGGGAAGGGGCTGAACCAGAATTGGCCAGAAGAGATTGGCTCTGAGGTGGGTTGACAGTGGAGAAAGGCCAGGGGGCGTGGCCAGGAGGGGCGTGGCCGCAGTGGGGCGTAGCCGGGAATGAAGGGACTCCCGGGCTCTCCCACCTATAGACATTGTTGTGGAAAGAGTTGTAGCTCCCGAGAGCGATCAAGGATCCCAGGCCCAGCCCGTAGGAGAAGAATATCTGGGTAGCCGCATCCAGCCACACCTAGAGGTAGAATGATCAAAAAACAGCCACAATTATAATCATAGCCACAGTGCCTCAGGGCCTCCCACATGTGCAAATCAGCTCTACCTGGGGACAATCCCAGTTTACAGAGGAAGGTCAGAGAGGTGTGTTAATTTATCCTAAGGCAGTTAAACGGTGGCTCAGGACTCAGGTGTGCTGTTAACCCAGCCGGTGCCCTCTAGGAGCGGAGTCCTGGAGCGCCGCTCACCTCGGAGTCGGACAGCTTGCGGAAATTGGGCGTGATGTAGAACAGGATGCCCTCCCTGGCACCGGGCAGCGTCACTCCTCGGAAGAACAGGATGATGAGCATGATGTAGGGGTACGTGGCTGAGAAGTAGACGACCTGGGAGGAAAGTGGGTGACGCTGTCACGCTCCCGTCAGCGGACCCATGCTTCCCCCTTCCCTACTTCACCTACATTTGTACCTGTTGTGGTTCTGGGTTTGGGTCCAGCCTCCAAGAAGCCTTTCTGGATTTCTAACCTGCTCTGCTTGGCCACTTTGCTGCAGCCTCTCCTTGGAGTCTGAGCTAACCAGCTCAGCCCCTGGTTTCTCCCTGCCCCTACCCCTCCTATTTTTTGATTTCTGTTTAAATTATTCAAGTAATACATGTGGTGAAAAGAAAATTTTAAAACATTACATAACACACACACACACACACACACACACACACACACACACACACAGTTCCTTTAAACAGCACCTAGAATGTAAGTTACATGAGGGACAGGGCTTGTCTTATTTACTTCTGTTTTCCCAGTGCTCAGAACAATCAATGGTATACAGTAGACACTCAATAAATGCCTGACAAATACATAAATGCACAAATTTAACATTTTTCTGTTCCTCTTTTGAGACTTTCTTTTGCATACATGATCACATTTTCTTACAAAATGAGGCTCAAATTATGTACTTGCCTTCTCATTTAAAGTTCAAAATCACACAGTATATACAGCTTTGTTTCTTGTTTTGTATACTAAGATTATTTTGTTGTCCCGTTACAATGTGATTTTTAATAATACAAAATAGTCCCTCAGGAGGTTTCACCATCGTTTTTAAAGTTTCCCCTACTGTTATCCATTGAGGTTACTTCCAGTTCTATGTGAATCTCAATGATAATACTACATTGGCCTCCCCTGTATATAAAACTTTGTCTATAAAAGTAGACAAATTATACTAAAAAATCACTACAAATTACACTAAAAAAATTATACTAGTCTTGGGAAAAATTTCTAGAAGTGGAATTACTGAGAAAAAATGAATAAGCGTCTCAAAGGCTTTTAATCCATATTGCCTAATTATCTTCCAGAAATTGAATTTTGTCCAGCATTACAGAGGGTGCCTTTCCTTCAAAGATGCCAGCACTGAGAATAATCATCTTAAAAATTATTTTTTGCCAAATTGATAGTCAAAAGACTGAGATCATTGTCTGAAATTGCATTTCTTTGCTCACTAGTGTGAAAGAGCAATTTTCAAGTTCAATGACCTTTGTATCTCTGAGTCATGCTCAGCATAAATTGTTCTCTGGGTTAGTTTCATCTCCCTGACTTGACTCTGAGATTCTTCAGGATTAGAAAAGGCAGCCATGATCCCGTAGAAAAACCACTGTACTTGGAATTATTTAGTAAAAAGGGAGTCAAAACCCTCTGTGTCACCTACAAACTGTGTGACATTGGGTCAATTTCTTATTCTCCCTGAGCCTAGCGTCTTCTTGTCTGGAAAAAGCATACAATCAACCTTGATACTCAGAAAGCGTGTTTGCATGAGAACATACACCATGCTTAATATATGTTGCCCAGGTCTCTCACTTCAATGTGCCTTCCATGTTTGGAACTAGGCATACAGTAGATGCTTAGTAAATGCTTATGGATGGATTGGTTGACTCACTCAAAAGATGCAGTGAGAGGCCTTACTCTCTGTCCCCAAGAAGTAGTTAGTTTCCTCATGTAGCAGGAACTCTAGATACCACCCCAAAATGATTATCACTGATATATTATATCTCATGTATTGAGTGCCTACTATGTGCTAGGCATATGCTATACACTCTGCATAGATTATCCCCCTCAGTCTTTGTGACAACCCTGTAAGGTACTATTATTGTGACCACTTAACAGATGAAGAGACTAAGGCTTAGAGAAGTGAAGTTTCTTGCTCAAGAGCACACAGCTAGGAACCAGGGGATTGAGATTCAAACTTAGCTATCTCTTCTGAAGCCCTTTGGCCCTACATTCTTCTGCTTCCTAAAATTGGGCCAGGAGACACCTGTGCCCTCCTTCTGCCTGCCTAGCCTAGGGAGAGAGCAAAGCTGTTTGACACCAGCCTCGAGTCTGAGAACCTGTTGGGTCAAAGGTCCCACCAGACTGAAACAGGGCAGCTTTTCGTCATCGGTGCCCATGCCCAAGTGTGGAATTCATTAAGGTTATGTTTTGCTAGTTCAGCTTCTTAGGTAGTCTGGACCTCTTTGTCTCCAGCCTTATTCAGCTCAAATTCATTCTCCCCTTTATTTGCTCGAACCTCAGATGACACATTTGCCCTGAGTCCTTCAGGCCAAGGCCAGTGAGAGACTTGGCCACCTTCTGTCCCCAGACTCATGAGATGGGGCTTAAAGGGGGAAAGAGGTGCAGGTGAGGCCAGTTTCACTCCCCCCAGTTTGATCAGCAAGCTCATTGGATGTCTCCAGGCTGGACACCCCAGCTTGGCCTGGCTCTGCCCTTGCCAGTAATAAAAACAAAAACAGTAACTCCCCTTGCTAGCTGCTGAGTGATTTACAAAATCACTGTCTCATTTGATTTGCAAAACAAACCAATGGAGAAACATAGATATTGGCCCCATTTTAGAGAAGGAAACTGAGTTTCAGAGAGGTGAAGTGACTTGATGAAGGTAACACAGCCAAATTAATGGCTGAGTTGGGATCTGCATTCAGGACTGTTTGAATACAAGGCCTGAATATTGAACTATTAATCAATTAATCTCTGTTGCTCCTCAAAGGCTGGGATGTGGAATGTTCACCTTCGGACCCCCCACCGACCTGAAACAAGGCATGGAACAGAGTAGATACTCAGGGACAGTTTGTTCAATGGTCCATAAGCAACATCTGGCTTGTTTTTTGGTTGCTCTGCCAGGCTCTGGGGAATTGTAAGAGACTTACCATGAACCTGGCACTGTGTTAAGGGCATGACTTGCATTATTTCCTTTATTCCTCACACCTGCCCGAAAGGTAGGTACTGTTATCCCCATTTTACAGGAAAGAAAACTGATGGGTTCCTGGGAGGTACAGATTTCTTGTCCAGGGCAGAGATCCTTTTGTAGATCCATCCCCCTCCAGTTCCCACTGTGTACATCTCTTACCTTTCCAGTCCAGCCAACACCCTTCCAGATACAGAAATACACAAGAATCCAGGCGATGGCCAGGGTGATAGCCAGAGGCCAGCGGATCTGACCTGGCTTATCTAGCCCATCTGTCATCTGATGCATGTTGCGCCTGGTGGAACAGTGGAGGGAGAAGAAAGTCATGTGGGGCTGGCAGGGGCTGGAGTGGGGAAAGGGCGTGGACATGGGCAATATCCTCCATTGTGATCAGGCTGACATCTGTGATCACTGAGATCCAGAGCTGGGTGGGACTGTGGGGCCCATTATACTGATGGGTAGAAAGTGCTGACTTGCCAGTGCCGTAGGTCAGCCACCATTGTTGTTCACCTGGATAGCTCAGCAGCCTCCTAGGAGGACCCCAGCCTCAATTTTCACTCTGCCCCCATGCCAGGCCCAGGGATCCCTCTAAACTGCAAGTCTGGTCATGTCACTCCTCTGCTTAAAATTCTGCAGTGGATACTGCTGTTTTCAGAATGAAGCCCAAACTCTCCAGGTGCAAAGCCTTCATGAGCTGGTCCCTGCTTGTCTCTCTGGTCTCAGCTCCTCCAACTCTCACAAGACTGGACAGTGTGTCATTCCTGCACTCCAGCCTTGCTTCCTCTCTCTCTCCTGCCTCCAAGCCTTCACGCATACTCTTCCTTCTGCTAACACCTGTCTTCCCAACACTGTTTTTCATCCTTAGATGCCACTCCTCACATAGGTTGGTCCAGGCACCTCCTTGGGGCCCCCACAGCTACCTGCGTGCCTCTCCTCTCAGCACTGGTCACCTGTTGCTGCCTCTGCCTGTTTGCTTATTTATGTCTCCCACCAGACTGGCATGTAGGTGCTCAAGAAATGTTTACTGAATAAATAGTTGAATAAAAAGCCTGGACACATGTGAGACCACTGTATGTGGGAGAAGCCTGAAAGCAGAACCAGCTGGAGTAGAATTTGATTGACATCTGTAAGGAAGGACACAGTTTAGCCAAGGACGGTTTAGCACAGAGAGATTGGCATCACGTGTTCTGACACCTCCTGACAATGGCTTCTCCTGGCAGCTTATCTAAGGTGCAGTAGAACTTTCCAGGTTGCTCCCAGACCCTTTCAAGCTGCCAAGCATGCATGCTTCCTCCATGCCAAAGAGATTTTGGTCCCAGGACCTCATTTGGGAAAATGAATGCCCCCGACACACATCTTCCATGATGTGCTCCCCTGAAGCATGGCCTTTACTATGGACTGCGTGTGTGTGCGCCTTTATTCCAAGTGACTCTGGGTTTCCAAGTAGACTGGACTGGTTTTCAGGATGAATTGGGACTTTACTGGCCTCTCCTGGTGATTCTTCTCCACCTTTGATGGGTATCCCCTCCACTGGCCACTGTCCAACCTCCTCTACCCTGCTCCGTGCCCTGGAGGCTGACTGCTATGGCTGCACCACCGGCTCCCTTGCCCTCCAGCTTCTGCTGGCTTTGACCTATGGCAGGAGGTATTCTCCCCGCTGGCTGTGCCTTTGTCTGCAGTTAGGTTTCTCTACTGAAGGTCACAGTGCACGTCTAGTCACCCCTCCCAGGGTCCAGTTCCTTCTGGGGGAGGAAGGGGCTTCACCCTCTCTGTGGTTCCCTTAGCCCCACCCACATCTCCACAAGTAGTCCATCCACCTTTTGAGGGTACCTCTGTATGTGCTGGCCCTGGCTGGTAAGCCCCCCACCAGGGATGGCCCCACACTCACTCCCAGAACTCCACCACGGCACTGGTCAAGTTGGTGGTGTTCATGATGCTGTAGTTGGAGAAGCAGCGGTCGGTGTTCCAGGGGTTGTCACACTGTTTCCATGGCAGCGTCTGCAAAGACACAGTGGCACAGACAAACCCCATTGAGCCCCCGGTGGCTGGCAACAGTAGTCCCAACACACCCTGTTGGTTATCCTCACCATAACCTGAGCCTCCTCAGTCATTATTTCACCTCCCGTTCCCGAAAGATCTCAGAAGCAGGGCATGCTATGAGCCCCATTTTAGAGACCAGAGAGGGGTAGCAACTTGCTCAAGATCATACAGCTCCAATGTCACACAGCTCAGATTTGAACCTCTAACTTTTCACTCTGATCTGAAGTCAGACGCATTATCTATTACGCCAATGGCTAACTTTGCACTCTGAAAATCAGCTTTCCAAGTTGCCTCTTAAGGTTTCATGTGTCCGTCCTGGGGCTACTTCCCAGCTACTCAACCTTGGGCAAGAGACCTCACCCATTTGACCCCATGCACACCGATGCTAGCAGTGAACCCTTACAGTGCTTGTTCTTTGCCGGGCACAGATCTAAGCACTTTTCACACATTTACTCCTTAATCCTCACAACTCCTAAGGGATAGGTTTCCCTTTTACCATCATTTTTATAAATGAGGGCACTGAGGCTCAGAAAAGTGAAGTCTCCTTCCCAAAGTCCCCACACCTGGTATATGGCAATAGGGTCAGGGTCTGAACCTGGGTCCACGTGAAATGGCCTAACAATGCCCACCTCAGAGGGGTGTCATGAGGATTAGCCCACACGAAGCGCCTGGCTCGGAGCAGGGGCTCAGGTCACAGTGCTATCATTGTGGGGAGACAAGGGCTGCTGAAGACCATGCCCCAGCCTGAGGAATGGCCCTGTCAGCAGAATGGGGGTCCCAGTGGATGCAGGGTGGGCTCTGGGTCGCGCTCTTTCTGAGGGGTGGTGGGAGGAGCCACTCACCGTGGTGAAGGAGTTGTACAGGTAGTAGATGGCCCAGGAGATGATGACGATGTAGTAGATATTCAGCCAGAAGGACAACACAGCAGCGGCAAGACCCACGCCTGGGAGAAGACACACCATCGTGACATTCATTTAATAAGGATAACGGCCCGGTGCGTGTCGCTGCTATCATTTCCCACATGTACAATCTCACCCCGCCTTGGAGAGAGGCAGGACCCTGGCTACGGTCACACGCATCTGGCAAGTGGGGGAGCCAGGTCTTGTGTCTGCTATACGCACGCACGCGCGCGCTTAGGCTGACCACCGGTGGGGCTGGGACTGGGCCTGCCAGGCAAGCGTGATTCCCCACCCACGTGTTCACCTGAGTGTCTGTCGGCATTGCTCCTCAAGGAAGCAAAGAAAGTCACACCCAACCCTTGCCAGGGAGATGAGCTCACAGAACAGGGCGGGCTGATGTGAGCGTGGGAGCTTCTGGATTGGGTCCTTGTCCCCACCTCCACCGCCGTAGGTTTTGGCTGCATCGCTATCTGTCACCTGGGCCCTTGTAATGGCTCCACGTTGCTCAGACACGGTCCAGAGGGGCCGGGGTGCTGGGAAGGCCCTGGCTTCACCACCGTCCAATGGGCAGGATCAGCAGCACGACGCCCAGCCCCACTCCGCAGACTTACCCTTGAACATAGGGGCCAGCTTCCACACCCCCAGGCCCCCGATGGACGTGTACTGGCCTAGGGAGCACTCCAGCAGGAAGAGCGGGACTCCCGCAAAGATGAGTGTCAGGAAGTAGGGGATCAGGAAAGCTCCTGCAAGGTGGAGAAGAGAGATGCTTGTGGCCCCACAGCTTTGGAGAAACCCTGGTCAGAGAGACCAGCACGGCGGGGCATTCTGGGGTCCCAGCCACGATTCCCTTACACTCTGCTTCAAAAGCAGCACCCACAGCCACAGTGAGGCCCAAGGAAGGATGTCCTCTGCTCAAAACATACCCCGTACACTTTGCAAATGAAGAGGTAAACTTTTTGATGTCATTGACAGAGGACAATCGCCCTGTGGGAATCACTGTGGTAAAAGGACAAGAAACAGGAAGTGGGGCCTGACACTCCCTTTGGAGTTTTTAGAGGACCCATTCCCCTAAGGTTGCCCCAGAAAACGTCTAAGGGACATTTTCTGTGGGGTCCAGGCCCAGCTGATAGGTGGCCAGGCCAGCACCTACCGCCTCCGTTCTTTCCGCAGAGATAGGGGAATCTCCAGACGTTGCCCAGGCCGATGGCATAGCCCACACAGGACATGAGGAAGTCAAAGCGGCCCTTCCACGTGTCCCGGTCTGGAAGGTCCGCTGCCTTCTTCTGCACCTTGACCACCAGGGTTTTGGGCTTGTCATTGGCCACGGGGACCTCGCTGACCTCCGTGGAGATCTGCCCGTCAGCCACCTTGCTGCCATTGGTTGCCATGTCTCGCAGTTTGGACACAGGGGTCCTGGCAGATGGACGTGCGGTGTCGGCCCCGGTCCACGTGGACAGCAGTTTTGCGGCTCAAGGTCACCCTAGAACAGAGGGCTGGGGGGACAGGCAATGAGAGGAGCAAGATTCTGGAGTCTCCCCAAAATAACAAAAACAAAATAACCCACAAGAAAACTAAGGGCCCAAGAAAGCTCTCCCATAAACCGTCTTCCTCCTGCCAGCTCCTGCTCCCAGAGGAAGGGAGGTAGGTGCCTTTTGTTTCCCAAGACAACATGTGAGGATGTGGTCTGTTGTCTCCTGGACTAGCTCCAACTCTGGCCATCTGTGTCATGTGCCTTCCATTACGTGTCCTGCTCAGAGGAGAAACACGAGGTGACCAAATTTCCAAAGAGAAATATTAAGTGCTCCTCATCTTTGCCTCCGTGGATTCAATCAGATTTTCATTCCCTGACGCCATAAAAGCCATGGCGGGATAAGCTATGGCAGATCTGCAGGTGTCCTGGCTGCAGGTGATGGGTGGAGGTGGTATATGAGCACAGACTGACTCTGACCTCTTTACCCCTTTCAAGCTGTGTGACTTTGAGTAAACTTCTTAACCTCTCTGGGCCCCACTTGCCCTATCATTTTAAATTGAGGATGATAATAGTACGTCCCTCATCAGGTTGTCGTTTTTCATTTATTCAGTGAGGCACCCTCTACCTGGCAAATGGTGAGGACTTGTTCTATTTCATCAGCAGTTCCCATGCCTGGCTGTTTTCCCAAGTCATTTGGGAAGCTGTATAACAGGGGCGTCCAAACTTTTTTCAACAGTTTTCACCAAGGGCCATATGCGGTAAAATACACAGACTGCCGGGCCACTCACTCGAGGTGAAGTACATATTACCTCACCTGGTATATTTAAGTAAACTAAATATATTTTTGGAATTTGCTGCGGGCCAATTAACAATGGATTGTGGGCCGCAGTTTGGACACCCCTGCTCTATAAAGACACACTCCCAGGTCCCACCCCAGATGTACCACATCAGAATCTCTAGATGAGCCCCAAATTTATACTTTTAACAAATTCCTGAAAGGGGATTATTATGCCGGGAGCCCAGCCCCAGCCCTCAGGTGAGGAGGGACCACTGGCTTATGTGACCTCTGACCCTTGGTCACCCCAGATACTCTACCTATACTGTACTGCCCCTTTCTCACCTCTAGTTCCAGAGGCAGTGAGGGGTAGAGAACAGTGTGTGACACGGGACTCAGTCCAGTCCTGAGTTCAAATGTCCAGTCTGCCTTTTACCAGCTGAATGACCTAAAGTACTATCTTTGACTGCTCTAGCCTCAGTTTCCCTATCTATAAAATGGGGTTAATGCTATCTGGCTTGTAGAATTGTGGCAAAAATGAGCTTTAATGGCTATAAGAGTGCTTTTCACCTGACCAGTTTAGAAGAACTCCATCAATGGTTATGATTTTGGTTGTTGATGTTACCTGATGACTTTTTGTAGTGGGTCAGCTCCAGAGCAGCCCTCTCTGCAATCCCTGGGTGACAGCCTACAAAGCAGAGGAAAGGAGGGACGGTGAACTGGCAGGTAGCGCTGATGGGCAGCCCTGGACAGAGAGCAGCAGGGGTGCAGGAAGCCTGCCAGCATCTGGGCTGTATGTCAGTCCCTTGGAGCCACCCAGCTGGGGTGACCTCAGCGAGTCTATGAAGCGTGGCTGGCCCATGGGGTGCTGGGAACATGCAGGAGTGGGGCCCGCTGCCCTCGGGACAGCTGTGGGGGGTAGGCACGGGGGCACCATGAGGAAGACGTTCCATAATTTTATCAGCAGGAAGAGATAAATCACAGAGGGACTGCATCTCCTCAGAGCCTCACTGGGAGCCAGGGAACGCAGCTGATATTTTTCTACGTCCTCCATCCAACCTTGCAGTAATTGTGAAAGACCATGTAAGAATATGGGACAGAGTCCCTTGTTTTGTGGAGTGAGAAAAGCAGGTGTCAAAAGTTTATTTGGTATGATCCTATTTTGTCTCGTCTCCAAATCTATTAAAAAAAAATACTGAAGGATAAACCTTAATATGTTACCAATGATTAGTTTATACATGATTGTGTTTTCTCTTTTCTGGATTTTAAGAATTACTTTGAAATTTCTATACACATTTCTAAATTTCTACAAAAATGTTTAAATTAATAACAGAATAAACTTACAGAACCCTCAGAGCAAACAGGAACGTGTGAAGCACTCGACTGTGTGTCTCAGAGCTGAGTCAAAACAATGTGTGGCCTCTGCCCCAAATGGCTTCCTGCCCTCAGCCCTGCCCTGCTGGGGAGGCCCAGGTTTGCGGTGCACTCACCTTCTCGCCCCTCACATACAGTCCCCATTACCAAACACCACTGCCTCTTTCTAGAGTTCACGGAAGATCAGACAACCCTTGCACAATCCAAACTTTACTGCCAAGCCTGCTTCTTGATCTCAAGGATGACCCACAGTTTGTCTCAATGCCCATCTAGATCCTGGCCTGGGCATGGCACTGTCAGAAGCATCTCGGGACTCATCTAAGGTGACCGCCTCACATCGTCAGGAACGGCAGGAGGCAGGAGGCAGGCGGTTCTATGGTCTACCATGGAGTCTTGGAATATGCAAGGGAAAGAGCAGCCTCAGAAAAGTGGGGGAGACTAAAATGGACTCCCTTTGGGGGGAACCAGCCATTATCTGTGAAGACAATGATGCCCTTAACTTCCCCATGATCTACCCTTGTGTGCTCCAGCCGCCATATTTGTTTAAAATGATCCAGTCACCTTGGACCACAGCTGATCACCTGACCCTAGCTAGCCAATCAAACCCCCTTCCCTGGGAATTTGGCACTGGGCAGAGAAAGAAGGCCAGTCTCTCCAGCAACTTGTTACCACTGAGGCAACCCTCTTCTGACTACCTTGCACTTGTAGCAGCAAAGAGAGTTGGTCTGCTGAGGAGGAAGGAAAGCAGAGATCAAAAGCTGGAGAGTCTTGAAGGTATTCTACTTTGTGATTCCAGGCTTTCTTAAGACTGGCTACCTTCCTGCTGTTAGAGTTTACAAAGCCATCCCACAGTCAAAAAATAAGTTCCCCATTTTTGCTTACACTGGCTCAGGGGATTCCTGCTACAATCTTGAATCTCTGTGTACACCCTGCCACCACTTGACCAAGTTCTCAGTAATGTCTGTGGGAACAACTTCTGGTCTCCACTCTGGATTCACTGGTTGACTATCAGGGAGACTCAAACCAAACTCCAGGACCTACAGGTTTTTCAAACTGGTGCTGTGCACTGGGCCTCAGCTTCACGCACCACCATTCAGAGAGAGAGAGAGAGAGAGAGAGAGAGAGCCAGGTACAGCTCTGGTTCACTCCCTGCAAGCAGACAAGATGGCAGGATGTGTTTAATAGGGTGAAATTTAGTGCATGTGTCCTTTGAAGAAACCATTCAACATCAACACAAAGGAAGGTCAGAAGGTGAGAAGGTGGTGCTGGTGGGGGTTGGAGTTCTGGTTCACTGGGAAGTTTATTCTATTGTCTTTTCCATGAGTAAATTGAGTGCCTCCTCATGCCAAGCCTGGAGAGATCAGAGATGGTTTCTGCTCTGAAGAGCTCATCATGAGGAAGACATACATGCATGTGATCTCCAGAACATGGGAAAGTGTACCCAGAAGAGCCACATAACCATACGCGGAGTTTTTCTTTTAGAGCATGTGCAATAAATGAAGATCAATGACATAAAGCCACAAATATACCTGATGCTTCTTTGAGGATTCAGACTAAGACCCTTCAACTTGCAAAGCCACAAGACTACCCCAGGCTAACTCACACCTCAGCTCCCTCTGACACTCATGCTGGGTGAGTTACTTCCCCAATTTGATCCTCCTCTGTAAAATGGGGCAATAATAACACTTCTCTCATAGGTTGTGGTGAAGATAAAATGCAATCATGCATGTAGCGCGTGTGAAAGAACGCCGGGCTCAGTGAGGGCTGAGGAATCTCTGCCATCATCATCACTGTGATCGTACCATCTGTGTATGGATCGTGGTTCTTAAGCTGGTATTCACAGCTTCCCAGAGGCTATACTAGCAATGATTAGTGGTGATGACGATGATGCTAACAGCTAACATTACTGAGGGTTCATTATTCAGGCCCTCCAGTGTCTTTCAGCATTTTCAAAATCCCAGCACAGATCGTCCCTTTCGTTGCCATTGGGAATACTAGCTGATATAAATGCCAAGTCCTTTGATTTGGCTCTTTTTATACCAGTTCAGAGTGGTCTAGCTGATCACTTTGGGCCTGACAGAAGCCAGGAGTGGCACATTTGTATGTTTAGTTAATAACAAAAAAGGATCATTCTGTAATAAAGTCTGGTAAGAAAAAAAAATCCCAAACGTCTAGTAGATGGAAGGAAAAGGATACAGGGACCCCTATTGGTGAAAAGGCCTGGGACCCAGTACTTACATAGATTGCACCCAGAAGTTGCCTCGCTCACTCACTCTAGGGGAAGAGCTGCGTGGGAATTTTAATGCCTGACACCAGCTAGTTAACCTGTCGCTCCCCTCTCTCATGAAAAACAGCACGTGCAAAGCATAGGCATGAGCAAGTTCATGGCAAGGGAACCCGGCTCTCTTTTTAGAAAATTAATGATTTCTGAAGCAGAACTAATCTTTTACCATCATTACCTCCTCTTTCCTGAAACAGGCTCCTGTGCTTTGGGGAGCAGGGTCCACTCAGAGTTGGAAGACGGCTTTATGGATCTGCTGCGGGAAGACCACACACCTCCCTGCCTTGAGTGCCCATCTGTGGCTCATTTTTACCTGCTACCAGAGCGGGTGGAAGGAAAGCCTCTTACCGTCTCATGATTTGGGGTATTTTTCCAAGGTCTTTTTCTAGAATCTTCCAGGTCTTCCTCACCAGGTAAGAATATTCTGCAGGCCAAGAACCTGGCTCCACAGTTTTCTAGGTCTTTAACATGCCACCATTAACTGAATTCCACCATAGCAACGTTCAAAAGGGTACTGTGATGTGAGGTTATAAGTGACAAATCCTCTGTATTCACTCACCTACCCACTTACTCCATTCATTCAAGAAGTATTTACTGAGCACATGCTATGTGCTGGAATAGCAATGGAACTATTGTTTCAAGCATTTTGTATTCTGAACTACACCCTGGTCACCAGAGTTTGAATCAGTGAACTAACAGGGGCCAGCAGAAACATTCAGTGTTGTAAATACTGAACTGAAGGCCTAATGTGTATATGGAGCTGGGCTGGACACTCAGGTTGCAAGGATTAATAGGGTCCGTGACCTTCACAAGGTCACAGCCTAGAAGGAGAAATATCTCTGCCTATAGCTAATCATAATACCCTGTGATAAGAGCTAAATGAATAAGATGCTGTAGGCCTAGAAGAAATGAGTTAATTCAACCAGAGAAGGTATCCTAGATGAGGGGACATTGGAGCTGGGTTTTGAAGGTTGAATAGGTGTTCGTCAGGCTCAAAAAGAGGGAAGGGCATCCCAAGTGGAAGGAAATGCATGAACAAAAGTAGGGAGGTTTGAAGCTAGGAAGATCAGTTTGTGAAGGGCCTTGAAAGCCTGGCTAAGGAACTCACAGACCAATTGCAGGGATGGGACAGGGGTTTTAATGCAAACAGGTTAGTATTATAGAAGACTCATTCAGAGGGGCTCTGGGAAGGAGTTAAAGAGACTCGAGGCAAGAAGGTGCTAAAAATGTTGCCCCAATGTGCTCTCTGTGACCAAGTTCTAAAGCCATCGACACAAATGGGCCAAACCAAGCAGAAAGAATACCTCTGCCAATCCCTGAATGAGGAGATGCCTTGTAAGAAAATGTGGAGTTTGGAAGCTCTAAATCAGAATGGCAAAATGGGTCAAAATTGGCCCTTGAGCTTGTTTTATTTGACCTGAACACAAATTTTTTTTCAGTTTGAATTAGAAGCCAGAAATTTGACTCTCTGGGATACAGCATTTCAAACAGAGGGAACAGTAAGTGCAAAGGCCCCAAGGCAGGAATAAACTTGGCTTGTTTGAGAGAGCACGGAGGCCAGTGTGGCTGCAGTCCAATGTCCAATGCAGCAGGGGACAGCGCGAGTCAGAGACGGGCAGGGGCCAGATCACACAAGGTCTCAGAGACCATGGCAAGGAGTTCAGATTTTATTCTAAATGGCATGGGAGAAACTGGAGGGTTTAAGTGGGGGTGATCTGACTTACGCGTTTGAGTCTCACTCTGGTGACCCAGAAGAGGCTGCAGAGGGGCAAGGGTGCACAGGGAGGCTCATGAAGAACTGAGAGCCCCGGCAAGAGATGATGGTGACTTGAGATGTGGCAACCTAGGGCAGAGGTGGCAAGGAGTGGCACTGGGGATCTGTTTTGGAGGTGGGGCCTGCAGGCCTCCCTGGCAGATTGGCTGTCAGCAGCCCAGCCCTGGGCCAGATGGGTGTGGGGGGAGGGAGCATGTGGCAGCCACTTGGACAATCCCCCTCTGTCCCATTACATCAGAGGGACAAGCAGCTCCGTGGGGTGGAGACTTAGAGGCCAAAAGGCAGAGGCCAAAGTCTCAGGGCTGCCATTGTCCAGGGCCAGGACTGAGCCCACAACCCACTTGGAGCGAGTGGGGCACCATGAAGTGGGGAGGCAAAAGGGGAACACTGGGCCTGGGGGTAGGGCCCCCTCTCCTTCCCATTATGCTGTGCGCACTCCTGCTTTGTTTTGCTCCTGTTCTGTAATTACAGAAATTATAGAGGTTTGCTTCAGACTGCAATCACTCTACTCGCTTTTATTTCTTTCTGAAACTCTGTGGTTCAGGAAAAGAATTAATATTGGGTTTGGCTTCATTCCAAGAGGAAACACAATGCAGTTTATTCTCTGCTTTAGGGGAAAAAGCTAGGCTCCATCAATTGGGCAAAGCTTTGTTGAGCATCGGTTGTGCACCCAGATCCATGCCAGCTCCTATCAAGGGAGAAGAGTCCGCATTTATTGAGTGCCTATTGTGTGCCAGGCATTTTACAGGTACTATAACAGCCAGTCCTCATTCCATCTCTGTCTGTAAGCGGAAGGCCATTTCACCCATCTGACAGATAAGGAAACTGAGGCTTGCTAGCCTGGGGCTATTGAAGAAGTTGCAAGTTGCTTAGTGATTCAGGCCCTTGCTACTAAAAGTGTGGTTCTCCGAGGGACAGTGTCCAGGGGCAGTATCTGCACCACCTGGGAGATTCTCAGAAATGCACGATCTTGGGCTCCACTTCAAGCCATGGGATCAAAAGGTGCATTTGAACAAGGTCCCAGTGACTCACGTGCACACGGCAGCTGCAGAAGCTGCAGGGTCTGCATGACCCCTGTTATTTCAAGGAGCTTGGTACCAATCTCTGTGTGGCCAGGGGCTAGATATTTCGCTTGCTTACATCTGTTTCCTCACCTGTAAATATGGACCCCTCTACTTCATAGAATTGTTGTGAAACTCTGAAGCAAGAAAATGCGTGGAAAGAGACCAGCGAAGGCAGAGGGCCTGGCACACAGGAAGTGCTCAATAAATAGCAGATTAGAGTGCCATTCAGAGATGAACGGCCGCGGAAGTGCTTTGTAATCGAAAAACCTTGTACAAATGTGAAGACCAATTAATGGCTGATGTTCGGGTGCAGGTGAGAGGGAGGCTGGAATTGTGCAGGTGGATGGCAGGGGCTGTGGGAAACCCTTGTCACACATTGCCTGATGGAGAAGGGGCAGATGGACAAGGTCCCCAAGGCCTCAAGACTTAGGCCCCAGAGGCCTGAGTCCAGTCTGGGGGTGAGAAGTCAGTCTTTGCCAGGGTGCAAGCTGCAAGCAAAACTGGAGAGCTGCAGGTCTGGGTGGGAGGCCCTCATCCTTGGAGCTTGGGGCCAGGAGCTATGCAGCCTTCTTCCTGGTCCAGACTTGTTCCATGCCACACTGGTATACCTGGTCTACACTAGCAGTTTACAGATGAAGGAAAAGGCCCAGAGAGGGTTGGTGGCTGGCCCAAGGTCACATGGCACGCCAGTGGTATGATCTTTACAGGTCCCCACCACCCCAACTCTCAGCCCACTACAGCCACTTACTCAAGAGATGAAGGAAAGCAGCTGTGCATCGTGGTGCAAACTCCTCGGCTGCCTCAACATACCTGAGAGGTGATTTACAGACCCAGGAGCATTTCTCAATAACATTGGATGCCTACTCTTCACAATATCCCAGTGTGACCTTCAAGTAATTTACTTATTTTCTACAGTGTTTATTTCAATAGTAACCACCTCACACAGTGTGAGGACTGGATTTGAATTTTCTAGCACTATGCCTGGCCCAGCAAGTGCTAAATATATCGCAGCTAAGGTGATTATTAGTTCCATTTTGAAGATGATGGTACTGAGCTCAGAGACGTCAAATGACTTGCCCAAGGTCACACAGGATTTAACCCAGGCCTTCTGAATCAGGGTCTGGTGGTGTCTGATCACCCAGCAGGTGCCTTCCAGACACTGGTCTGTGTGACATTCTCTGAAACCTTTAGATGTGGCCTTACAACCTATCTGAGCCTGCCTGCTGGGTTCCGGACGGGAGAGATGTGACTGCCTGGATGTCAGTTTGCCTGGCCTCACAGAGCCAGACAATTGAGGAAATGGAGGCTCTTACCCTTCCCCTCTGCTTGGAGCCTCTGAGAGCCAGGAAATTTGGTTTTCTGGGTGCCTCCAAAGCCAAAACGTAGGAGAAGGCTGGAGGACACCCCACCCCAACAGCAAGAGTGAGAAAAAAAAAATCAGCTTTATAACTCTTGGAGGCTTAATAGAGCCATCCAGAGGTGAAATGAACTCTAAAAGTCATGGCTGTCTTTCCTCTGTGGCAAACAGAAAAAACAAACAACTCCCTCCCCCCAAACTTCATTAATAAATAGGGAAAGACAAAGGAGAGCTCAGAGTGCAGGAAGGAAGTGGGCCAGGCACTCACTAACATGCCAGGGCCTGCTCCAAATGCTTTATGTATATTAACTTGCTATTATCAATTCTACCGTTTTGTTTATAGTAAACTGAGGCACAGAAAGGTAAATTGACTTGCCAAAGGCTCCCAGCTAGGAACTAGGAGCGCTAAGACTTGAACCCAGGTAGCTGGGCTCCTGTGTCCAAGCTCTTAACTTCTCTATTCTGCTGTCTCTAGTGGGGTGCCTGTGGAACATTCTAGCCCCGCCTTTGGAGTATGTAAGCGTAGCCCATTTCCAGTAGGCAACTCCCTCCAGGACAAAACCCCACAAGGATATGGCCTGACACTCTTTTTAAGAAACCCAAGAGCAGCTGCTGGCACTGGATCCCTGAGCTCTGGCTCCAGGAAAGGCCCAAGGTCGTGTTGGGCAAACCCTGTAGCTGTCCTGGGAGCCAATGAGAGGTCACACGGAATCCAGGCTGAACTGCTCTCACCAAGCCCCTGGGGCTGGGGGCTCTAATTAGTCTCCCAGGAGGCAGCCAACCCCATGGGGTAGCAATCCCTTCTGGGAGTCCCCAACTCTGCTCCAAATGCAAACGTTGCCTGTACTTGCAGCAGCCAGAAGGCCTGGCCTCAGGGCCCAGTCTGCAGGGAGAGGGCCTTTCTAGGGGGTGGCGGGAGAGGAGGAAGCAGTTAGCTTGAGACTCTGGAGTCTGCAGACTCTGGTTTGAATCCTTGATCCAGAGTTAACTAGCTTTGTGATCTTGAGCCAGACCCTTGCCCTCCCTGTGCCCTGCACTCCTTCCGTGTGCAAGGAGCGTAGTCAGACTCTGACTTCTAGTGCGTCTTCTGACTTCCATCCTCATTCTCATCCTGCTTGTCTTACTCACACAATAAGAGGTTTGCAAACATCTGTTCTAGCCCTTAATTGTCTGCAATGCCCAACTGAGCACCTCGCTTTGTCACGGCAATTTTCAATCCAATTCAACTCGCATCCACCCTGCACCTCCAGGCAGCCAGGTCCCACGCTGTGTGCAGGGGGATAAAAATGCAGTGGGAGTCTGAGTCCTCCTGCCATTGAGCTCTTAGGACAGCTGGGAGATGGGCCATGGAGCCAACAACCACATGATAAGTTCTTCCATAGCCCCGAGAAAAGGATGGCACCCCACCACGGGGGCTTGGGTTCAGGCAAGCAACTGGGAGAGGACAGCATTTGGGCTGGTGGGAAGAGGACAGAAGTAAGGACATTCTTTTCATAATTACAGCTAGTGAAGCAGGACTGGAATCCTTGCTTCTAACCACAAGCCTAACTGCTCTGGTCCATTCCAGGCAGAGAGAACAGGGTGAAGATTCATAATGTATTTTGAGACAGGGAAGTGCCTATCTTGGCTGGCTAGAATCTGAGGTAATTTAGGGAGCATGGCTGGGAGACGGCCAGTAGCAGTAAAAGGCTTTGGATGCAGGAAAAGGGGGTGTGTTGTATCTTGTAATAGAACAATGATCACACATTAATTAATTATTATGTTTAGTGCATTCATAGATAACTGTATTTAACTCTCACAACATCCCATTGCACAGATGTGGAAACTGAGGCTCCAGAAGTAAAGCAATTTGCCCAGGGTCCCAGGTCCAGGAGGTGGTAGCTTGATTCCGAAGCCCATTCTTCTAATTGCCCCTCCCCACTATGGGCACTGGGGGAATTTGGGGCCACTGGAGCATTTTAGGGGAGGTTTCAACAGATCATGATTTGGCAAGAGCCTGGCAGCTGTGTGGGGGAGTGGGACGGGGATGGGAGCGCAGCACCTGAACTGGGACCTTGGTGGGGGCAATGGGGAAGGCCCAGTTACTCCACACAACTTAGCTTCTTTCCTGACTAATAACTAATTCTTCTGTCCTATCTCCCAGCTACACTGTCATCTCTGTGCTAATAAGACCCTGGTCTTCAATTGCCTTTGCTTCCCTCTCAGATGCTCAAATAGTGCTAGACGCATACGTGCTCTCCTGAGTTCTTTCCTCTGTGACAGGGGATGTTGTTATTATAAGTCCTCAAGAAATGCCTGCTTCGCAAAAGGTGGCACCAGTCTCCAAGGCAGTGAGTGGTGTGCAGGTGTTTACCAAGGAGCTCTCAGAAAGCAAACAAAAGGCCCCATCTGGGGCATCTGTTGATTTCTGTGGTGTGAATACTCCCACCACAGCTGGTTCTGGGTACCACCACTCGGTCACAGGGTTGGGAAGAGACGTGCTCACTCTGTGAGGGGGCTTTGATTGCTCCCTGTAAGGAAAGCTCCGGACATCACCTCCTCGGCTGGCATCAGAGCAGACTCTGCAGCTCCTGTGGGTGCAGCTGGAGGGAGGGGTGTAGAGCACAGCTCCTACATGGATGCCTAGGAGTGGGGGAGGGGTGGGGAAAGAGGGGAGCTAGAGGGGTGCAAGAGAGAAGGGTGGGGAGAAGAAGGGGGAAAGGAGAGTGAAGAAAAACGGAGGAAGAGAAAGGAAGACAGGAAGACTGTAGAAGAGTGACAGGAAAAAGGGACACAGGAGGAACACAGATACTCTGGGATCTCACTGAGCCTTTGGGAGAACCCAAGGAAGGAGGGGCCTATATTTTAGCAAGAAGAAACCTGTGGTTGGAGCAACCCAAGGTCGTAAGTGGTGGAAGAGCTGAGATTGGAACCCGGGCCACAGAGCCTGTCCACTGACTTCCTTCAGTTGCTTCGAACAGGATTTGCTGTGGGCCAGCCCGTCCGTCTCGGTCCTCCATGGAGGGCCCAGGACACCTCTTGAGACTGTACCCTGAACGGGGCACACCGGGAACCCACCGTGGTGGAGGTCAAGGTTCCCAGCCTCTAGGCCCCCACAGTCCTGTCCCAGGCTGCTTCTTTCTTCCCACCGTCCTCTGGCTGGTGGGAGGAATTCTCAAGGACTTCTGTTCCAGGGGACATCTCTGAAAAGGCACCTGGCTCAACCAGCCAGAAAGGACGAATTCACGTCAGAGAATAGAAGTGACGTGGTGACTACCTGGCATTCTCGGACATCACTCTCCGCCTTTTAAGATATACTTGTAAGAAAACCAAGAGGTTAAAGAACCATTTCCTCCTGTTCAAGACATAACTGAATAGCTCTGAAAGGCATTAGGATAAAGGCCCTTTAAGAGCTCGGGTTTGGGAAAAAGAAAAGAACGTAATACAGCAGGGACTGGCTGAACTCAATGACGATCTGTAATAAATCACATGCAGGCACAACAGCCCAGATGGAGAGCTGACTCCGGGTCACAGATTGGTGCTTCAGTGCTGTGGGCCCTGGGTATCTCCATGGTTCCTCATCAAGCATCCACACCTGGGACTCCACTTCCTCCTCCTGACAACTCTGCCAGCTTTATCAGCCCCGTTCTAGATATGAATACACTAAGCCCCCCAAAATAAACTGTCTGGACCAAGAACACACAAAGTCACACTAGGAACCAGCAGGGATCTCAAACGAGTGGCCCATGTGGGTCCCACCTATGTGCTTGGTTGAGTCGCATCAGCTTAGAATTTTAAAATTTGAATTTGCATGCTTTGGGGAGGGGGCATGGGTGTGTGTTTTACAGTTTACTACAAGCCCCACCATGAATGTCATCTTGTCCCTGACTTCTTGACTCATTTCTTTGACCTGCCTGGCCCTCAATGGCCTCTGAGTTGGCAATCTCACATACATGGTGTAATCTAGTCACTCCAGAGAGGTCGTTCTCTAAGGGGTAGAAGGACCAGGTTAGAGCTGCCCCTTCCCTAAGGGATATGCAAAACTCTTGGGGGTGGTGACATTTATAAAAGTACGTTCAAGTATGATACTTGTATATTTGGGAAACAACAAATCCTATTGTTCTCTTAATATAAGCTCGTTTGGATTTTTTAAAATGTTGAGGCTAGTTTGCAAGAATGGAAGGACATGTATTTTCAGAGTCAATTAAGCATCAGATTCCAGGATCTCAAATACTTCCCACAAGAGAAAGCTGATTTTCTTTTTTAAAAGCTCAAGTGAATGCTCACTTTAGCCAAGGCGTCTGTTCTTGATTCACTCACTTAGCTTTCAAAAGGAATCCTTTTTTTAAATCACCCAATTAGTCCAGTCCAAAAGGAATCCTTATAGTACGAATCCCCCCTTCCCTGTAAAGTGAAAAATCCCACGTAGCAAGAATAACCTGCCCATTTGGCAAAATGGGATTTTTGCTAAGCAAATTTTCTTAAGTTCCGTGAACTATAAACAAACTCAATGGGTATTCAGAGATGTATTTGTCACGAGCCGTGATAGTGGCAGGCAGAACAGGGCAGTGTCTAAAGGCACCAGACTGAGGGCAAGCAAACCTGGTTTTGAGTCTCAGCTCAGGTGCTGTATGACTGCCGGTTAGTCACCTCACTTCTCTAAGACAAAGGTGATACTATCTACTTCTAAGGCTACTGTGAGGATTCAATGTGAGCATATGTAAAGTGGTTAATACAGTACCTGGCAGATGATCTAATAAGTCCCCCGATTAGGTCTAATTATTATTATTATTATTTTGATAGCTGTGGGAAAAAATGTCCTGGGCAGAATGCTGTAGTTATCTTAACCTATAGGCAATCAATACAAGGGGACGGTGGGAGCCACTGGGAGACAGTGACCACGTCAAATTCTCAGAGCAAATTGTTCATTAAACATGATTCCCAAAGTGAACATGTGTACCTATCCTGTAATTAGCACATTCATTCAAATCCTGGCTAAATGTTAACTGTCTTCATTTGTCCCCAGTGCCTCTCCTGCCTGCATGGGTTGGAATCTGAGGTCTTGGGCTCACTGCTTCAGGCCCTGTCATCCAGCTGCAGGATCAGTAGTGAACAAATGACACTCCCTCTCTGGGAAACCAAAAACAGGTTGCTATCTCTGGGGGTGGACTGGCTCAGACAGGTTTGCAGAAACAAAATGGTTGCTTGCCTCTAAGAATCAGGACCCCAGCTCTCACCATTGTTTTTGAAACAGTCAAATGCCTGACTTCAGCACCCTCTTTCTGCTTTCAGAATGGAATGGGGTTGTCTGCCAGCTCCCATCACCTCTCTGCCAGCAAGCAAAAGATGAACTTTGGGGGTTTTCAGGGTGTTAACCCCATGTTCTCCAATCCCTAATAAGGGAAGTAAATATGTTGTACCAGCTGTGCAGAAAAAGAGAAATGAACAGCATGGGGGACAGTATTTTCCAAAAGGGTTTGCAGCACGGGGTTATTTAGATAGCTGGCATCGAGAACACACAACTTCCCCCAAGGTGGTCTGCATATCAGCTTTTAGGGACAGTACAGGGAGGAACATCAATCATGCTTTCCAAATGCAAAATATTTATGCATATTTTTGGTGACGGGCTGTTCATTTGTTCTACTGATGCTCACCAGCCTGGAATGAAGAGCCTGTTATTTATTATTCTTGTACTTGCTTTAGCCATTCCACTCTTCCAGCCCCACACATTAGAAGCAATACGTGGTGGGGAGCAGACTGACCCTTCTAGCCTCTCCTCTCTGTCGATTGTGCGAGCTATGCCCAAGAGCGGGGCTCAATGCTCTGCCTAACTTACCTTATTTGGTCTCACAACATTCCTGTGAGGTAGGTCTGTTATTATCTCCATTTTGCAGATGAGGACACTGAAGCTCAGAGAGGTGAAGTGACTTGCCCAGGGTCACACAGCGAGGAAGTGGGAGGAAGGGCTTTGACTTCGGCACCACAGGTGATGTTTGGAGCTACCCCGTCATATTGTTTCCCCATTCCTCTCGTGCTGGGATTGCCGCTCCTGGCCCGAGACCTCCATGAGCACTGTCCTTAAGAGCCTTTAGAGACGTCCGGGTGCTCCGAGTGCCAGGCTCGGCTGGCTCCCTTCTGCATCCCCATCCCACCCACAGTGCCCTTGCCAGGCCCTCCCCACAGCAGTTTGGGGTTTAAACCCCAGTTTCACCTCTGTCCCAGTTGTGTGACCTGGGGGAAGAGCCACTTCACCTCTCTTTACCTCACTTTGTGCCTCTATGCAGTGAAGGTGATTATCTCTTTCTGCCGAGGTCTTAAGAAGGACGGAACTAGACAAAGCACGTTTCCTTGCACCTGCCCCTGCCCCACCAGCCTCGAGCCTCCTTTTTCGGGAAGCTCAAATCCTAGATATAGTCCTCTGCACACTCTCGCTCGCTCGCTCCAGCAGCTCCCAAATCAGCATTCAACACACATCACTCTGCCTTGTACAACGCCATTATCTCTCGAGGACACAGGCTCCGTTGCCACGGCAACTGGAGTCCTTCCACCAACTCTATTTAATAATTTCTCAACGGTGGAGCTGGGCTGGCTTGGGGTTAAAAGCTCCGGGTCCTAGCACCTGGGGGCTTAAAATTCCTCTCTAGGCCTCAGTTTACCCATCTGTAACAAGGTGTCTGGGTTTTATGGCTTTCCCTGTCCTAGAAAACCCCAAGAAATAGCTTTGGAGGTCCAGGAAGTGGGAAGCAGGGCACCAGAGCTACTGGGGAGGAGTTGGAGGTTTGAGGGACATTTGAAATCCACAAGAAGAACCAAAAGCTGCCTTTGGTGACCACACTCTCTCCTTCTGCTGCACTGCCTCCAAAATGTCACTTTTCAGACATATATGCAATCTCTGGGACTCGCCAGGTTCAGGGCTGGGGTTGGTTAGGAGACACAGTTTTGTTTGCAGCCTTCACAGCCCTCACTGTGGCCAATTTGCAGATGTGCAAACTGAGGCTCAGAGAGAAAAAAGGGGTTGTCCATGGTCACCCAGCAAGTCCAGAAAGAAAGTCCAGCCATCCAGAAAAGCTGACTTGGCAGTGCCTAGAGAAAAGGGCCAGTCCTCTGGCCTGCCCTCTGCCCCACTCAGCCCACAGCAGATCTTGATCTGGTCCCCACCAGTGTGGCCTCTGGTTGTCGCTTACGGAGCCACACAGATGATCAGAAGCAAGAGGTAAGTACCTACTACGCGTTCCCCACTATGTGGTTACCGGAGACACTAGAAGACATAGCATTTATGGCTTTGACTGTGAGCAGCTCTTCAAAGCAGGAACAACAAACACCTGGTTTATCTCCATGATCCACAGTAGGGCATGGCACACAGTAGGTGCTCAAAGTTTTCTTAGGTGCAGTTGTTTGCCACATCTGCCGCTGAAGGTAGCTTGTCTAGATCCCCCCAGAGGCCTCTAAGAAAATCTCACAGAGCAGCTACTGGTGTCCCCAGCTCCAAGGAGCCACTGCAGATCCCGTACTGGGGAGGGGATGGGTGTGAACAAGGCTTTGTGACTCTTGTCTGGTTCGAAGTTTGAGTTGGGGCGCTTCTGTCTTGGCCCAGGCCAATCACACCCCTTTTTAAGCACAACCATTGTAGCCCAGCAGGGCAATTTAACTCCTCTGAGGTTGGCATTCTCACTTAATCCCCGTGACATAATTAACCATGCGCATCTGCTCTGTCATCAGTGGCATTCACTGCCATTTGAGAAAGGGCTCTTATCTTCCCCAGTCATTAGTCTCCGGGAGGCTGTTCTGGGGGAAATGGACGAGGAAGTGGGGTGTGCAGCCTCCTCCCCCCACCTGGGAATGGGGAGCAGCAGATCCCAATCATCCTGTCCAGCCCAGACCCCCTGGCTTTATGGACTGAGAATGCAAAGCCCAGAGCGGGGCAGGACCCTACCCATGGTCCCCAGCTGGCTTGGGACTGGACGGACTGGAGGCTGCTCTCCCACTTTCTCAGGTCTGAGAGCCCAGACCTCGGGGTCCCATAGGTCTGGATCGGGGTCCCAGCTCCGCTGCATGCCAGCGGGGTGACCTTCGACAACCACATGAATTCCCTGGGCTTCAGTCTCTTTATTAAGGATCCTCAGACACTGCTTTGTAAAGTGCTCAGCTCAGTGCCTGCATCACAGTCAGAGCTCAAAACTGGGGCTTGTACACATGTGATTCTTTGGGGTCACCATGTCGGACCAGCCTGTTAAACAGGAACATGTTGCATATGCATACATTTAAAATTCCATCCTCACAGAACGCTCTCTAGTAAGACTCCTTCTTCCCCATTCCCAAGCCCACTTTTGTGTTTTTTTAATCATAGGTGAGTCCTTGACCTCAAGCTCTCGAAACATTAACTGTGGGGGCAAAGGGGCTCGGTGGCACCAAGGCTAGATTGCAGAGTGGAGCACAGACAGTGCACCGGGAGCCGGTGGCCTTTGTTCCAAGTCTGCTGTGCAACCTGGAGTGAGTGGCTCCACCTCCCTCGGCCTCAGGGTCCTCCTGCTGATGGGGACAGTGGCACCGGTCCCCGAGCATCGTTCTTACCAGCCTGGCGCAGCCCAGGACTGGTGCCCAGGAGGCTCTCCATACTTGGTGGTCAGGGCCAGTGTGGCCACGCAGCCAGGGGACACATGAAACCTTCAGGTGTCCCTGCCTCCCCCAGCACCCCAGAAGTATGCTCCCAGAACTTGTGATACTCCACAGTCTTCAGCATGGACAGCAGTTCAAGGGCAGAGGGGAGATGGGGTAATGGCCAGAGTGAGTGGTTTCCATTCCGTACCCCCTCCCTTGCCTACCCTCTTGTCTGCGCATGTTCAGAATCACACAGCCGCTCTTCCAGCGGGTCTCAAACGTCCCGAGGCTCATGGCCGAACACTTCCCCATACTTTTCCTGGTCACCAAGGCCCTTAGATCCTTCTAGACAATCTCACAGGGTCCCTGGTATTCATTTTCACCCAATCCATCTGGATAAGTACACTTGTGTGCCTGCACGCGTGTCTGAAAGCAGTCATGCCCCCATGTCCCATCAGCACTGGGGGCTCACAGCCCAAATGAACACACTTCCGACCCCAAACCCTGGGTGTGATGGAGGACACATTAGCCTCAGGCTAGAGCTCAGGTAAGGCTAGAATAAGATGTCACGGCCCTTTTCTCCAAAACCTCATGGCTGTACCTCCACACACTATCCTGCAGTCTCCATCCCTGTGTGCTCTGTGTCCTGCCTCCTACAAATCCGGGCTCATCTGGGCTCCTTCTCAAGGGGCTACTTGGTGAATTCGGATTTGTGCTTACTAAGGTGATTCCCATCAGCTGGGAAACCAGAGGTCAGGAATGAAGGTGTTCAGGGCTCCCTGAGCCTCAGTTTCCCCCAAAAGATGAAGATAATAACGGTAATAATAATAAAAATGTTAGGTTCACCTAGAGCTCCCAGGGCTATTCCACGCTTCCGTGGAGAAAGCACTTTGGGAAATTCTACGTAAATGCTACGTGTGCGTGTGTCCTCACGTGTGTGCAAAGAGGCCTCTTTTGAGTCAAGGTCATTCTGATTTGGGCTTTAGGAGAAAACTAGCTTTAAAAAAAGTCTCTTCTTGTTTGAGTGAAGATTCTTCTCTAAGATATCAATTATCATATTTTCTTCTACTGGAATACTTTACACAGTATCAAAAGAAAGAACAGCGGCAAGAGCAATTTTTTTTTTTTTTTTTTTGCAATCTGTAAAGTGCTATTCTGATATCTGGGAGTACTGTTATCAGCATGAGTTCCAGCAAACCGCAATTCTGATACCAAATGTCATTGCTCACCTCCTTCCTTGCGGCTGCTGCCCTCTCCCTGCACAGAACCTCCGTACCAAACAAGAAAGCCATGAAAGCAACCTGCTGTTAATGTCTTTCAGGGCATCTTTGACCTTGAACGTCCCTCTGGCCAGGGCTCAGTTATCTCAAGAGCTGGCATGTGACACGGATCTTGCAGACACTGCAGCTGACAGGTGGGCAGAGCTGCAGGTCACTGACCGAGGCAGCACCCTCCAGCCTGACCTGTGTGCCAGGATCCCATCCGGCCCCGGAAGCTGGGGGGCCCTTCTGCCAACAGTCAAGCCAGGAGGGTTCCTGGCCCCCTCGTGTGGCTCATTCCACCTAGCCTTGCTGCACACTCCCAGCTTTCAGAGTGCCATAGCCAATCGCTCTGCAAGACCTGGCCTCCTTGTAATTTCCAATTTGTGAGAAATGTAAAAATAGAAGGCCATTTGCTGCAGGCAGCTCGCATCAAATCGGATGCCACTTTTGTGTCATGTCAGATCATGGTAAACGGGGCTGATGGCTTCGTCGGCCACTCTCAACAGCTTCCAGAGTGAGAGGGTGGTGAGAAATTGGGGGACACGTAAGAATGAGAGAAAGGTAGTTGGGTACACATGTCAGCATCAGCTTTAAGTGAATTTAAAGTCTAGGTCACAAATATAACAGGCTGGGCACCTGAGTGTGAATCCCAGTGCTGTAACTTAGCAGCTGAGGGACGCTGGGAACAAAAATTCATCTCTCTGGGCCTCAGCTTCCCCAGTTATCAAACAGCGGCTGCCATGCCACAGGCCTCCCAGAGCCGTGGCAAAGCTCAATTGATGGACAATGAACGGGAAGTGCTTTCTAACTGTGCAGCTCCTTAAATGGGGAGTTGTGGTCCTTGTTAAGTGACAACACCAGGGGCTTTTCTGTGGCAGGGACATCAGTATGTTGTGGTTGAGCTGGAGCTCCAGGACCATTTATAAGCCCAGAGTTCCTGCAGCCAGTGCCCTAATCTCTCTCCTGTTTCCTTATCTGTACAGGGCCAATTCTACTACGTACCTCACAGGATTTTGAAAAACTTAAATGCAATAATATAAGTAAAGCACACAGCACATTTTCTGGCAGATCAGCAGGCAATAACTGTTAGTTATTATTGTTATTGATGATATTGTCATCGGGACAATACTGGGTGAGGTTTTTATTCCCTCTGTTTATGACTGAATCCAAGGCAGTGCTGAAATATCACAGCGTGCATTCACATCTACCCTCTATGCCAGGCAACCCTTATCTCCGCTGTAAGCTTCCCGCCTGCTCTCAGCTCCCCTTCCCTGGCTCCAAGGGCGTCAGGTGAGCTGTACCGAGGAGACAGGCTGGTTCACAAAGCTCACCTAGGCACATATCCTGGGAAGCCTGATGTTGGGGTCCGCACCTGGTCTCCTACCCTACCATTTTCCCCTCTCAAGTGCCACCCTCTCTCCCTCCACCTCCCAGTGACCTTCAGAGCATGGGGCAAAGGTGACAAAAAGCATGCTGGGCCGTTTGAGGAGCTAGAGCTGAAGGATGCCGGGGAAGGGGACAGATGTCTGAAGATCTCCTCGCTGAGAGGGGCCCTCATGCTCTTTGCAATTTGAGCCAAGTCAAGGTTGTTTTCACTGTGCTAGGGGCTGTATTCTGCCCACCAATCTCGGGGCACAGAGAAGCTCAGGCAACTGCATGGTTGAATTGAAGGGGCAGTTCTGATGTGGGCAAAGACAGGCTTGAAGCTGGGTACACCTCGGGCCAGGTGTCAGAGAGGAGCTCAGGCATCCCACCTACTCCCAAGGACAAAGGGGAGGTACTTCAGGATGAGGGGGCCTGGAGGAGGCGGGCAAGGCTTAATCGATAGGGGGTGACACTTGGCCTGCAATGCACACACAAGCAAGAGAACGGGAAGAAAACACGTCTGAGTTCCAAGTGGCTTGAGAGGTCCTACCTCAGCTGACGAGTTCGCAGACAGGCCTAGGAACAGTGTCTTTATGTGACGGCAAGAAGCTGCCTGGCACTTTTGCTTTATTTAATGTTGCTCTTAGCATATGCTGGGGAAGCAGCCTGACAGCAGGCCCAAGAGGCCTCACTGTCAATCATAAAATCCCAACCATCACCCCATCACCTCACTCTATGGAGGTGAAAACCAAGGCCTAGAGACTCAGCCACGGGGAAAGTGTTGGTTGGGAAATCAGAAGAGCATGGTTCAAATTCCTGCCCTACCTCCACCTAGCTGTGTGACCTTGGGCAAGTCACTTCCCCTCTCTGAATTGCAGTTTCCTCACCTCTGCAGTGGTGGATTTGAATTGTACCCACTGCACAAGGTTATTGTAGGAATTATAAGCTGGGCACACTGGTAGCTTTTTGGTACTCCATTTCTTCCTTCCAATAGGGACGAGAATTTACCCAAGGTCACCTGGTCAAAAAATGGCAGCACCCCAACTCAAAGTCAACTCATCCAGGGCTCCTCCCTGGCTGTGGTCTCAGAAACCACCTTTTATAGCCTTCTTGGTTCAATGACACTGGTAGATATTGTAGGTAGGTCCATGCTAGTGCTGTTATCACCTTCCATCCATGCAGGCTTTATTCTAAGACACACATTGAGTGCCTGCTGTGTGCTGGGCCACGCATAAACAAATGCATGGTGTTTGGAGCTCCTGGTTGCCAGGCATGTGAAATCCAGGAGGCAACAGAACTGTTGTCTTGCTTTCAGCTTTGATGAACTTGCTTTTTCCTTGTCATCACCCTCTGAGTTGCCCATTCAATGGCCTGTAGACACCCCTTCCAACCCCATCCCAAGTTCATGGGGGACCCACTTCTCACCAAGCCTCCAGCCCTGGCATAAAGGGTCGCATATCAGGAGAGATGGTTCCCGCTTTCTCTCCCAAGCGGCTGCCTCTCTCTGTGGTTCTTAGGGATCGCCCCACTCTCCAGATGCTCTGCCAGACAAGCCGGGCTGTGTGTCCCATTCAACACACTGTTTGTCCTTCAAGGACTGGCCACTGAGCCAGCGCTTGGCTGGAGAGAGAGTGCTTTCTTTGTTTGCTGCTTGCCTCACAATTTATTTCTGAGGCTCAGGGGAGGCTCAGCCATTTTGCCCGGGCTGCTCTGGGAAAAGGTCCCTCCCATTCCTTGCTCCAAAGAGAAAGACAGGGTACAAGAAGCCTTTGGTTCCCACTGACCTCCTTTGTTTTGGAATTTGGGAGTTGGGGAAGCCTTTTCAGGCTCCCTTATGAACATATTTTACCCAAAGTTCCCAAAGA
The DNA here is from genome assembly GCF_036562045.2 of Rhinolophus sinicus. Lineage (NCBI taxonomy): Eukaryota > Metazoa > Chordata > Mammalia > Chiroptera > Rhinolophidae > Rhinolophus > Rhinolophus sinicus. The sequence continues at coordinate 42,376,664 of NC_133759.1, forward strand.
GAAAAGCTAGGCAATACCTAGCACCCAACACCCTGCTCTCTCATCAAGCACCCACCTTGTGTGTCACAGAAAAATGAAGGTCAGCCCCAAAGTCCAGTTGCATAGCCTGACAGTCTCTGATTTGGGGGATGTCACCAAAGCTCAGGGGTCATTTTATTCAGCACCCCCCACTCCCCGCCAGTTCTTGGTGGAATGAGGCTGAGCTTCCCCACATTAGGAAAAAACGGGGTGTTATCATTTCGCTTTTTAAAATCCAATTTTCTCCTTGGGGTTCAAGTCTCTTTTAGAGTGAGATTAGCTCAGAACCTCAGTGGGGGGCTGCCTGGTCTGAGTTCCTTGGCTGAAGACCAAGCCACACTAGAACAGGGCATATGCGGGTGCCACCCTGTAGGGTACAAAGGGACCACACTTGGGGACCTCATGGTCATTGCCCCTGGGTAACGCTGGCAGACAAGGTGGGCTCTTCCCCGCATCCGCGGAGAGTAAATGCCAGGACACAGGGCAAGAAGGTGAGAGCAATCCAGAGGCGGCAAGGGGACACAGTCCTAGAAATTTCGGGGGAAGCTCCCTCACCCTACATCCCTCAGGGAAAGGAGTGGGGAGAACCGCACGAGCTTGTGTGCGCTCAGTCCAAACTGTGGTGTGCTTTTTAAGGCAACGTTTCTTGAGAGCTGGAGCTACCCTGGGATAGGAATGTGTCCCATCCCTAAGTCGCCCGACCCCCTTACCTCCTGGAGAATAAATGAGGGGCACGGCACTATCTCGACGCAGCTGACCGCGAGACGGAAAAGTCGCACATGGCCCCCAAACATTCACTCCTGGGTCCCCCACTATCCGCTGGGGAATGGAATGGAAGCGGCGATTCGACGGCTCCTGCAAAGTCCAGCGCCAGCTGGGGCTTCCAAGGGGCCTCGCGACAAGGAAAGGGCATGCGATTCTCGCGACCCTCGCGCGAGTCCCCTGTCCCCCACGCGACCAGGGGAATGGCCACGGCGCGCGTCGACGGTAGGAGCGGCGCCCGGGCTCCTTCATGTGGCCTGAGACGAGGCGAGGCGAGGCGCGGAGGTTGGAATCTCTGGGTGTCCGCTCCCCATCCCGCCCGGCCCGGATGGCGCGGCGGCTCGGGGCGCCCGTCGGTCCTGCCCAGCCCGTCCTGGTCTCTGTGCCCCGCGCCCCGACGCCCGCTGTACGTTCCTACCTGCGGCCGGGGCTGAGCTGCCCGCAGCGGGAGCTGCGCGGGCAGCTCGGCCACTCCGGTGCGCTCCCGGCGCGGGGCCGCTCCCGGCTCGGGACGTGCTGCGCTCCCAGCTCCTTAGCTCCTCCGCTCCGCGCAGCTCGCCCGCAACCTCGCAACTCGCTGGGTCTTTCGAGGGCGGGCGGAGGGACGCGGGGAAGCGTGGGGGTGGGGGAGCGCGGGAAGGAGGGGCAGGGAGCTCGGGCGGCGGGCGGGGGCGGGGCCGCTGCGCAGGAGCCCGCCCACCCGGGGAGGGGCCTGCCGGAGCGGCTGGGCCCCCATCCCCCGGCCCCCGCCCCTGCGTCCCCCACTGCCCTGAGCTCGGCTGCTGCCACCCTCCCAGCTTCCTCCTCGAAGCGTCCTGGCCAGCAACCTTCCCTCTTTCCCGCACCCCCTCTCCTCTGCTTTTCCTCCCCTTCTTCCCTTTCTCCCATTTTCCCCTTTCAATTCTCCCCTTTCCATCTCCCATCTGTCTCCCTCTCCATCCTCTCCCTCCTCCCTCTCCCAACCCCCCTCTTCCCTGGGGCGTGCTCCCCTCTCCCCCTCCTCCTCTCACTCTCTCCTCACTTCTCCAGTCCGTTTCCCTCTTCCCTGCCTTGGCTTTGGGGTACTTAGCTTGTTTTGGTCTCATTTTCCCAGTCCTTTCAACATAGATTTCCCTCTTGGTTTTTCTCTTTCTACCTTGCAGGTTTGCTTCTGTTGGTCTGTCCTTTTTGTTTCTCTTTCTCTGTCTCCCTCTTCTCTGTCACAGGCCTCTCAGTGTAGGTGGGGGTGGGCTCCTGCCCCCTCTTTGCTCTCCTCCCCAGGGCAGCCTCTCCTGCCTGTTATAGAAGTAACACAGCTTCTGGCTTGGAGCTAACAGGCTCTTGGTACTAGGCTAGGTGTGCACATGTGGCAGGTTGGAGAGGACTCCCTGTCTGCTGCCAGGGCTTGGTCATGGAGACATTCTGGCTATATGTGTGGATGAACAAATGGATAAACAGATGACCGAAGAGGGAAACACTGCCTGGAAAAACACCCAGGGGTGGCGGCAGAACCCTGAGACACCCTCCTCCTTCCAGTTCTGAGGTTTGAGGGACTGTCCCAGAGAAGGCGCTCTCCCAGCCAATCCCAACCCAGTGCCTGAGGACTCCCTCCCTTCCCCTTGCCAAGTCCTGACCACATCTTCCTTTCATAAATGCTCCTGGGAATGGGGCCACGACTACACTTCCCTCTGGGTTCCCCAAGGACTTACAGAAAGGATTCCTTCTCTCCAGCCCAGACCTACGCTTTACTTCCTTTCTCTGTCCCCAGGGCTGGCTTTTGCCAATTGACTTCCCATGCCCCCCCTAGACCCCCACTCTGGTCATCCATCCTGGACTCCCACAACACAGTTCTCCCCAAGGTCACCCTGTATTCTCTTTCTCTTTCCCCGTACTCTCATCCACAAGCATGGAACCTTGATATCTTCCCTGACCCCTCCATTCCTCCCCCCTCACTGGTCACCAGGTCCCATGTGCTATGATATCCACCAATACGTCACATAAATATTTATTAGCGATTTCTACTTGCCAAGCACTGTCCTAGGCTCTAGGGACACAGTGGTGGACAGAACAGACAGATCACAGACCTCAAGGTGGTCCTGGGGGGACAGCCTTTGTCAAATAACCACAGAAGCCCAGAGTGACAAGATCAGCCTGGAGCACACATTTCAGGAGGTCCCAGTCCAACTTTGGATGTTGGGGAAGGTTTCCTCAAGGAAGTGCCATTTGAGCTAAGAGCCAAAGGATGAATAGGAGCCACCTGCATGGAGACGCGGGGCACAGCTTTGAGCAAGGATATGAGGGTGGCAAAAATGGAAGCTATTTTTGCTTGCCTGGCATTCATTACAGCTTCTCCAAGTGATAGCACCTCAATTGTGATTGGGGGAACTTCCCTTTCTCTACTCACATTCATATGGTTGGGTGGGGTTCCCTCCTTCCAGAGGTAGACATGTGAGCCAGGCACAGCCAGAGCACATCACCCTGACCTCAGTGGGGGACGTATGACATATGCTGGGTCAATGAGAACTCTCTCTCTGGGACTTTCACTAAAACTATTATCAAACACTGGCTTGGTCTCTGCCATGGTTCCTAAGCCTGGAGCTGCTGGCAGCTGTCTTTTTCACACCTTAAGCAGACCTTACCTGAGAATGAAGCCAACATAGAAGAATACAGAACTAAGAGATGGAGAATAGACTGAGGCCTGATGAATATTGTTTGAGTTCCTGGATCCAGCCATACCTGAAGGCAGCCCAGTTATTTAAATCTCAAGTTCCTTTTTGGCACTTATGCAAGTTTGAGTTCAGTTTATTGCTTAAAACCAAAATAGTCCTGATGAATCCAGTACTGGATTAAGAAATATGAAGCATTAGTTATATAAAGAAATAATAAAAACAATTTCCATCCTTCTTTCTTCCTTCAGGTCTCCTGAATAGCCTCACTCACAATTTCTCTCTCTCATTGCTCTAAATGTGTTTTGCCTGCATATGAAAGCAAACTCTGGCTGTAAGGTCAATTTCATAGGCTGACAATCTGATGCTGGAATTATCTCTACAACCTTCCCTGCTCCTCACCCGTCTCCTCAGTCCCCCATGAGTGTCCAGCATCTGTCTGCACATCTCCAGTGATGGGGACCTCATTATTCCACCAGGCAGTTAGTTTGAAACAACAAACTCTTCAACTGGTGGAGTTCTGAGAATTGTCTCCCCTTCAGTGGAGCTTCAGATAAGGGACACTGTAATACCATGTTCCTCAAAAATAAGACCTAGCCGGGCAATCAGCTGTAATGCGTCTTCTGGAGCAAAAATAAATGTAAGACCCAATCTTATTTTACTATAATATTGGGTATAATGTAATGTAATATAACATAATACTGGGTCTTATATTAATTTTTACTCCAAAAAACGCATTAGAGCTGATTGTCCAGCAAGGTCTTATTTTGGGGGAAACGGTATGAAGTTGAGATGGCTACATTTCAGGGCCTCTGTGTCCTTCCCAAAAGCCCTGGTTAAAGTCTTCCAGAGAACCAGAAGTTACAGTGATGGGCTCTGTTAATCAGGGTTTCCAAAATGTGGGCTGGCAACCACTGGTAGTAGCTAGGATAATTTTCAGTGGAGTGGAATAACTTGGCATGGAAAAGCTCTTCCAGACTCATCTACCTGTAACGTCCTTGTGATTTCCGTCCATGGGCAAGTCTCAGGTTAGTGCTCATTTGTCTTTAACACCTCTTCAAAGCACTGACTAATCCCATCTTAACCAAGAGAGGTGAGCCCTAGGACCCCAGCCTTGGTAGGCAATGATATCTACTTAGAACTGAGTGCATTCATTGCTCGTTTGTCCTTGGTTTATTTTAATGGAGACCTATTTCTGGCAAGTAACACCGATCTTCTATTATATCAATAGTATGATGTAGTTTCCTTTTGAGATACATTTATTTAATCTAAAAAATGAAAATATTTATGTAAATAAAAATAGACACTGCACAGATTTTTGGAAAACTCCTGTGGCTGTTTTGCAAATAACTAAAGTTTGAGTCGCCTAATTTAGAAAAGCATTTCACTTAACAAACGTTCATTCACTTAACTAATGTTTACTGAGCACCTCTGAGTACCAGGCATGGGGAGGTCTAGACAAAGAGACAACACGGTTGATAAGAGATTCCATTAGAGAGGGCAAAGCCCGAGCATGGAAGAAGTAACCTCCAAATTAAAGAATTAGTCTTGACCTTGGGGGTCACTGGAAAGCCATGTGCTGGAGCAGAAGAGTGAAGTAGGTTTAAGAGAGCTGAGACTGGCCAGGTAGGCAAGATAAATCGAAGGGGAGAAAATTGGAAGCCAAGAGACCAGCAGGGGCTGTTATAGGTGTGATATTAGGGAGGCTGACACCTAGCAGAGTTCCCAGCACACAGTAGGCACTCAACAAATGGTTGGAATAATTATTGTTAATATTACTGTTATAGTCCTCTCCCTTCCTTGACGTGGGGGAAATTCATTGAGCCATAGATTTATGAAGTGTCAGAATTGAAATGACCCTTAGATATTACCCAGTCAAATCCTTTTATTTTAGAAATGGAGGCCCAGAGAGAAGCCATGACTTGCCTTAGGGCACCTACCGTGTTTCCCCGAAAACAACACCTAGCTGGACCATCAGCGCTAATGCATCTTTTGGAGCAAAAATTCATAGAAGATCCAGTCTTACTTTATTGTAAGACCCGGTCTTATATAACATAAGACCGAGTCTTTGTGAATTTTTGCTCCTAAAGACACATTAGAGCTGATGGTCCAGCTAGGTGTTGTTTTCGGGGAAACAGGGTAGCTATCTGATGGCAGAGTCAGGAAGATGATGATTACTAGCTACATTTTGGAGCACTTGTTGCGTGCTAATCACACAGGGAAACAGAGGCCTAGAGAGTCACTGGCCCAAATTACACAGTAGGAGAGTAGCAGAGCTGGGATCCAACTCAGGCCACCTCCAAAGCCAGTGCTCTGGGCCAGCAAGCTCACTAATCTTGCCCCAGGGGCTTTCCTGCCACCCCAGACAGCCTCCCATCAAGCCACAGGTGATGCTGTGGGGTCGGCAGGTCCAGCTCTGTCATAAACTCTCTTAACGTAACCTCAGGCAAGTCCCTTCCCCTCTCTGAGCCCCAGTTTCCTCCCCGTAAATGAAAGAGATTGCACTTTCCTGCTGCCATCCCAAGTCACCAGGCTGCTGGGTGAGAACTCAGGGGAGGCCATGCCCAAGTCTGCTCCCTGCCCCCTCAACCAAGCCTCCTACCTGTACCCTCATCAGCTGCTTGGAGCAGATTCAATCTCCAGGGACAACAGAATTCCATCTTTCAGCTTCTCCAAAATTATAGTAAGACAGAGAATCCTCCCTTCGATCAGAGAAAACATCCTCTTTAGGGAAACAGGGCTTCGTGTTTATTTTCTGAAGGGAGGCTATTACCTTAACCACGCCCTGTCCAAGCCAGATAGTCCCCCATTAGCAAAAGAGCCCCTGCATTAATGTGTGCAACCACTTGAAAAACCACAGTAAACCTCATGGGAAATAAGAGGCCATAAAATCGTTTTATTATCTTGTCCACAAATCACTCTGGGGCAGGTCTCCGGCAGTGGCCTCGTTGATGAATGTTCAAATATTTGTGCATGTCATACTGTGCTGAGTTCAACACTTAATCACTTCGCCAGAGTGCTGGTTCCAAAGAGGCAACCCCCTCAAAATGGGCAGGGAGCCCCTGTGAAGACTGAGCCTGTCCCCAAGGAAACTGCCTGATAAACATTTCTCCACAGCATGCAGCATTGTGGGTAGCATGCTGGCTTTGGAGATAGACAGACTTTGGACAAGTGACCTCATCTGGACCTCAGTTTTCTCATCTATAAAATGGAAATAATAATAGCATCTACCCGCCAAGGTTGCTACCATGTTTCCCCAAAAATAAGGCCAAGCTGGACCATCAGCTCTAATGTGTCTTTTGGAGCAAAAATTAATATAAGGGTCTTAATATAATATAATGTAATATAATATAATGTACCGGGTCTTATATTAATTTTTGCTCCAAAAGACCCATTAGAGCTGATGGTCCGGCTAGGTCTTATTTTCGGAGAAACACAGTAGGAGAGAGACAGATAATGCTCTGGTGTGTGGTAAATGCTCGGTATACTTTTCTGACTCTGCTGCCATTCCTAAGGGATCACTGCCCAGTTGACAAGAATCTAATTGAGGGTTGAAGCTGATCTCACATGTTACCACTTCCAAGAATCTTGCCTGATTTTTGCCCAGTTGCATATAATTTCTTCTTCCCTCAAATTCCCACACAGATTTTCTTCCTGCCTCCCTTTAGGTATTTAACTGCTATCCCTTTGGTCAGGGCAGTGACTGCTGTCCCTTGAAGCCCTGCACACAATGAGCACTTGATGCTTTTGGACCCTGACTTCCCTTCCCAGTGTGGAGAGCCTGGAACGCTTGGATTCCTTTCACACACATTGCCTGCACCCAGCCATATGAAGCTACTTTCGGTGCCCCCAAAAGGTTCCCACCTCTGGGCTTTTACATATGCTGCTTTCTCTGCCAGGAACACTGTTCCCTTACGTTCTTCTCCTGGTGGATTCTTCTTTACTCTGCAGGTCTCAGCTTGGCCAAGTGCCCTGGATTTATTCATTCAGCTTATTTCCCCTATTTCATTGGGTTGTTCAATTCTTGGCTTCACTTTCTATCTCTCCTGTTTGACTCTAAGCTACGTGAGATCAGGAAGGGGTAAGAAGCCCAGTGCCTGGCACACAGGAAGCATTCACTAAATATCTGCTTAATAGAGGAAAGCACAAGTAAAAACAACGTGCTCATGCCTCCCTCATGTGTCAGGTTCGTGAGGACCTGCACATCTGCCCTCAGACAGATGGGTGTGAGAAGGGCTCAGAGTTCTGAAAACCCTTATTTTTTTCTCTCCTGGGCACTGCCATGCTCCTGGGAGTAAAAGCCCTTTCCAGCTGGTGAGCACCACAGTCGCTTCCCAGGATGGATCTGAATGTTGCCCATCACCTGTGGACAACCAGCTTGGGCTGGTTCCCATGTGTGAGGTACTGAGGACACTGAGGCTTCTCCAGAAGCTCAGGAGGCTGTGAGGGGACTGCGGCGATTTGGTTGGGGAGAAAGCAGAAGCCTGGAAGAAACGCACAAAGAGGCAGTTGGTGCTTTGGAACAAACATGGGTGTCAGGTTGGGAAGACGGATTCACAACCCAGCGAGTTATCAGGTATTACACAACCTTGGCAAATCATGCCTTTGAAATTCGAAGTAACTACCTAAGTATTTATTGAGCTTCTACTTAGTGCCAGAGCCCTTCACGTGAATCATTGCAATACCCTCCCGATGACCCCATAAGATAGGTGGTGTTATTCCCATTTTTCAGATTAAGCTAAGACTCAGAGGGTGAAACGACTGGTCCAATGTCACGCAGCTTGTGAGACCCAGTTCAGATCCTCGCTGTGCCACTTACTCTCTGGGTGGGGGGGCTCTGTTTGAAAAGGTCAATTATCTCTCTGAACCTCTGTTTCATGGTCTGCGAAATGGTAATGAGACAGAAGCCTCCAATGGTGTCCTGAAATCTGAATGAGATAGACTGGAAGGGTGTGCAGCCTTGGGTAGGGCTCAGTAAATGCGATTTTCTATTGAGTGACATACAAACAGCTCACATGATCAAACACATTGTGCCAGAGATTGTTCTAGTTCCTTTACTGACTAATCCTCCAACAAGCCTGGGAAGGAGGTACTATTAATAGCTCCACTTTACAGGTGAGGAAACCGAGGCACAGAGAGGTTAAGTAACTTGCCCAAAAGCATACCTGGAAGTGCTAGAGCTGGGATTTGAAACCAGGCAATTTAGCTGGGGCTTCTAACCATTTCCATTTTCTTAAATTATATAAATTGTTACACCTATGTAAGGATTTTTTTTTTTGCCTTTATAGAGCATTGATATGTGGTACAGATGTGAGCATGAGCTCTAGTTAATTAAGAAAGGAGTAAAAAGCACATCACCTCTTACCAGCTGTATGACCTCAGGCAAGTTGCTCAAACTCTCTGCAGTGTCTCTGCTTCTTAGGCTGATTGTCTGGGTTCAGTAAGGTGGATACCACATGTTTTGTGCCCAACCAAGGTGTTGATTATTGGAACACAGCTCAAGCAGAAGGCTTTTTGTGGCTTTAACAGTGTTAGCACCTTGGGTTCAACTTTTGAGACCAGCATCTATGAGGGATGGGCTGCATCTAAGGAGGAAATGGTGAACAGTTCCCCAGCTGCTAAGCCCGTGGGTGCCTCTCTGACCCCACCCATGCCCACAATTGGGTGACAAAAGCCACCAGCAGCCAGATCTCACCAACCTGACTTCCCAGCCTGTCCAGGGGGCCGTAGTGACACATAGCAGTCAACACACCTTACCTGCTGGCGCAGCCAGCAGCCTGCATATGATTTTTCAAATTGAGGTATAACATTGCATATGTTAAAGTGCTTAGAGAGTGCTGAGCCTGTGTGTACAACTCAATGCATTTTACATGTGCACATACCCGAGTAACTACCACCCAGAGCAAGATGTAAAGTAATTTTAGCTTCCCAGAGATTCCCATCACCCCAAGAAGTAATAACTATTCTGACCTCTAACATCATGCAATAGTTTTGCCTGTTCTTGAACTTCACACAGAGAGAGTCATATTCTTGTGTGTCTGGCTTCTTTCACATGGCATCATGTCTTGAGATTTATCTGCCACTGGGTGTAGCAATAGCTCATTCTTTTTGGGGTTGTATAATAGTCCACTGCACAGATATGCTATAATTTATGTACTTTCTTGTTGCTAGACATTTGTTTTTTTCCCCATTTGGGGCTATTATAAATAGTGCTGCTGAGAACATTTTTATACATGCTTTTGGGTCACATATGAGCACATTTCTGTTTGAGGGTCTTCTTTTACACACAGTTTCCCTCGTGTCAGATGTCTACTGGGGGACCCGGAGGGGATTCCAGATGGTACCTGGATATGGCCTTAAACATCATGGACCCACAAACATAGAACGTGACTTCGTCTTCAATTCACTTCTAATCCTCCTGTTCACATCAAAAAAACAGTCTTGGCTTGGTGCTACGTTGCCTTTAGCATCTCTTCAATACTTGCTAACCTTCCTTTTTAACAAAAAAGAGCTGGCTTCAGCCTCACTCCTGCAACCTGGAATTTAATAACATTGTTCTTTGTTATTGTTATTATAATTATTTGAAGTTGGTTTTTATTTTGGCAAAGGATACTGGCTTTCCATTTGCAGTGATGAAATGTTGCCTTTTAAATAAAGTATTGCAGTTTGAAGAGGATTGATTTAAAGAAAGAGCTGAGTGTTGGCAAAATTCCCAAAGTGGGGAATGGATGTTGAAAACACACAAACAAAAAGGTGAATATGGCCTGTGAGATTGGGAAGGGAAGGTAGCCCGTATCGGGTGCCTGGCCCATTCAGTGACCGGGTGGGCAACTGACACTTAATTACAGAGCGGAAACTCTAGGAAACAGTGTAGCACATACACTTCAGAATTATTCCACCCAAGGGAAGAGGGAGCTGGCGTATGTATACACCAGCTGATGCCAACCATTGGTTGAGTACTGATCCCATCGTGCTAATTTCCTGGCACTTGTGGATTAGTGAGCACTTCACAGAGCAGCCTTCGGTGTTGTGTTGTGGGGAATGGAAACGGAAATAAGACGCACAAAGATGCAGGTAATGGGGTGAGAGTTCGGCCAGAGTCCCTGAGAAAGGTCAGATCCAGGGTTATGGGTGACACACTGTGTCTCCTCCAGTGAGGAAGGGGGTGGGCACTGCAAAAGTAGCTGATGCCTGATGGGCCTACTCAACCGTATTCATTTTCTAGAAAGGGCAGCTGGGGTGCAGGGGCGCGAATCCTGATCTTGGAGTCAGAAGTCTCTGTTTCATTCCAGGACTTCATAGCTGGGTGACATCAGTGGGCCACAGTTTCTTCCTCTGTTATGTAGGCACAGCCTTGACCACTCAGGGGAGGTGTTGAGAGGCTGAAGGATTTCATGGACTCAGGCTGGCACGGAGTGGATGCCCCACCAGGGCTCGTGGCGTTCATACATCTCTATGTTAAGAAATCCAGAAGCAACAAATGCATGCTCCACTTCCATTATCTGCCGTCAGAATGGCAGCTGATCACAATATCATTATTTATGAGAAAAACGAGTTCAGCATTTTTATTCCAAACGGAAGCTATTGACATTCCTAGAATAGTCTCTGGAGAGGGAAAACCCATTGCAAAACGCTCCTTTGGAAACAATTTGCAATCAGAGGGCCAGGCGTGGGGCCAGCGATGATCTTTGCTGGTTCTCACTGATAAGGGGAGTAAAGCGCTCTGTGGGAGACCAGGCCTAGGGGCAGCAGGAGCCAGGAGAGGAAGGGCCATCTTAGTGGGGAGAACACTGCAGAACCCTGAGATTTCAGCTTGTCCGCCCCAGGAGGCTGTGGGCTGCAGAGACCGTGGCAGGTGGGGGAAGAGGAGGCCACAGGGGTTTCTGCATAGTCTGCTTGCCCCTCCTTCACTTTCTCTCTGGCCCTGTCTCTTCCTTTCCCCTTTTCCCTTCCTCTCTCTCTCTCCTTTCTTTCCTTATTTTGTTCTCCTTCATTTTCCTCTTTAAAAAACATTATTAACTACACAAATATTTCTGGCACTTGCTCCTTATAAACTATTACAATATTTAAGACAGAAGTTCCCTTTGCTCGTCCCACCTAATCCCCATTTGCTCCTTCTGCTTTCCCAGATGTAATACAATTTGCTGCATGTCCTTCAAGACTTAAATTTCCATTTCCATACAGCTACATACACCCAGGAAACACATAGCAGTGTTTTTGTTTATGTGTGTTTATACTATTAATATAAAAATAGCACTGTATTCTATCATTCTGCCACTTCTTTTCTTAAATCAGAACTTCTTTTTAAAGAGAAGTTTTAGGTTCACAGCAAAATTAAAAGGAAGGTACAGAGATTTCCCATTTATTTCCTGCCCCCTCATGCATAATCTCCCAATTATCATCATTCCCCACCAGAGTGGTGCATTTATTGCAATTAGTGAACCCACACTGACACATCATTTTCACTCAAAGTCCATAGTTACATTATAGTTCGCTCTTGGGGTTGTACGTTCTGTGGGTTTGGACAAATGTACAGTGACATGTAGCTGCTACTATAGTATGATACAGAATAGTTCCACTGCCCTAGAAATCCTCTGTGCTCCACTTGTCCAGCCCTCCTCCTCCCCAAGTCCCTGGCAGCCACTGGTCTTTTTACTGTCTCCATAGTTTTACCTTTTCCGGAATGTCCTATAGGCAGAATCATACAGTATGTAGCCTTTTCAAACTGGCTTCTTTCACTAAGTAATAGTCACTTAAGAGTCCCTCATGTCTTTCCAGGGCTTGATGGCTTATTTCTTTCTGGGGCTGAACAATGGTCCATTGTCTGGATGGACCAGTTTATTTATCTGTTCACCTACTAAAGGACATCTTAGATCATGCCTTTGGGGTTTTATCTAAAAAGCCATCACCATACCCGCAGTTATATAGATTTTCTCCTATGTTATCTTCCAGGAGTTTTATCATTTTGAGTTTCACATTCAGGTTTATGATCCATTTTGAATTAATTTTTGTGAAGGGTATAAAGTCTTTGTCTAAGTTCATTTTTCCCCCCCCACGGATGTCCAGTTGTTCCAGCACCACTTGTTGAGAAGACGCTCTTTGCTCCATTGTGTTGCCTTTGCGTCTTTGTCAAAGATTAATTAACTGTATTTATGTGGGTCTATTCCTGGGTTCTATTCTGTTTCATCGATCTATTTGTCTATTCTTATTCCAGTACCACACTGTCTTGATTACTGTAGTTTTATAACATGTCTCGAAGTTAGGTAGTGTCAATCCCCCAGCTTTGTTCTTCTTCAATAATGTGTTAGCTCTTCTGTATCTTTTGCCTCTCTGTATAAACTTTAGAATCAGCTGGTCAATATCTACAAAATAACTTGTTGGGATTTTGATTGGTAATGCACTGAATTAATACATCAAGTTAGGAAGAACTGACATGTTGACAGTATTGAGTCTTCCCATTCAAGAACATGGAAAGTCTCTCCGTTTATTTAGTTCTTCTTAGATTGCATTCATCAGAGTTTTCTAGTTTTCCTTGTATAAACCTTGTACATATTTTGTTAAATTTTTACCTAAGTATTTCCTTTTGGGGGAGGTGCTAATGGAAATGATATTGTGTGTTTTTTATTTCAAATTGCACTTGTTCGTTGCTGATCTATAGTAGGAAAGACTTTTGTGTGTTAATCTTGTATCCTGCAACCTTGCTATAATCGCTTATACATAAACAATCATGTCATCTGTGAACAAACATAGTTTTGTTTCTTTCTTCCCTATCTGTACATCTTTTATTTCCCCTTCTTGTCTTACTGAGTTAGTTAGTACTTCTAGTACAATGTTGAAAAAGAATGGTGAAAGGGGACATCATTGCCTTTTTCCTGGTGCCACTGCTACTTTCATTCAGCAAAGTCTGGGCAATCTTTGTACTCCGCATATAATAGGTCCACTTCATTCTTTTGAACTGCTGTGAATTATTCCAAAGTGAGGCTCTGTGGTGCTACCTGCATTCTCCCATGGATGCTTATTCAGGTGTTTCCAATTACTTGCCAATGCAAACTGTGTGGTAGGGGACACTCTCATATACACACTTTCTCTCTCCCTCCCCAGTCTCTTTCAGTTTTCACTGTGCCCTTTTTACAAAACAAGATCCATTAAAGATATTTCTCTTTTGACGCAATTCCAGCTGCTCATGGAGTCTCAGTGGGGCTGTGTGTCTCCCAGGAGAGTGCACAACAGTCCTCCAGAAAGACAGCTGTGTTTGTAGCCAGGTTGGTCTTGATATGGGCTACCTCCTTATTTGGACAGATTTGGAGCCTACTTTTCTTGTAGCAGATTCCTTCCGCGTCAAATTCAGTGGGAGAAGCCCAACCTTTGGAACAAACATCCCAGCGTCTCCTCTTAAGGGAAAAGAATAAATGCCTTTTATTCTTTTGTGATGAGATAACTGGTCAGCCTAGTTTTAGGTCAGCTGATCCAAATCCAATTCTCAGGGGTCCTTTCTTCAGCAGTGGGGAGAAGGCATGTTTTGGGGTGAGGGTGGGGTTCAGCCCAGCAAACCTGTTTACAGAGAACCACGCTTTCTCATCCACAAGGGTGATGCATGAGCTCTTGGTCACAGAGAGAAGAAAAGGGTGCAGACTGAGAGTAGGGTGGGAGAGTCTTTTTATGGTCAACCTAGTGGTACCTGCTTTTAATTTTTAAAAACCCCAAGATTGGGGAGGGGGGTTGGCACAGAAGGCAGGGGAGAGCCAGGCATGAGTTTGGCTTCTGCCCACAGCTGCAATTCTGACAGTTTTAGGCCTGTCTGAGGAGATGTGCACCTCTTATTTGCATGTGTTTGGAAGGCATGGAACAAACAGGGAGGAGAAGGGGGCGGAAGTCTGGGATGGTAAGAATCCTGACTTCTAACTAGACTTTTTGTGCCAGGGAGCCTTCGGCATGCTGGTGTAATGTACGAGCCCTCCACAAATAGTGTTTCTAAAAGCATTGAATAAAATACACAAGGAATACAGTTGTCAAAATACTGAAAAAAAATCAAAATTGTGACATATATACAAATCTATCTATCTATTCATCTATCTAGATAGATAGATATTAGGTTGGTCCAAAAGTAATTGCGGTTTCAAAGGTTAAAAATAATTGCAAACACCTCAATTACTTTTGCACCAACCTAATAGATTTGTATGTATTTAATACATTAGTAAATATATATCGATATAGATAATACATATAATATATTACATATAATATATTATATGTATATATATATATTATATACACCATGTTTCCCCAAAAATAAGACCTAGCCAGACCATCAGCTCTAATGTGTCTTTTGGAGCAAAAATTAATGTAAGACCCAGTCTTATTTTAATATAATGTAAGACTGGGTCTTAATGTAATATAATATAATATAATAATATAATATAATATAATATAATATAATATAATATAATACTGGGTCTTGTATTAATTTTTGTTCCAAAAGACACATTAGAGTTGATGGTCTGGCTAGGTCTTATTTTCGGGGAAACACAGTATATATACATATATATTCATTAAACAATAAGCTCTAACACTGGATCTAGTCACTACTGTAATTTCAAAGCTACAATGAATGTACACACATTTAAGAGATTTCTGCAACAATTGTAAAGTGACCAGAAAACACACAATTGGCTGCACATAGGCACAAGTATGGCCAGATGACTGGCGTTTGTTACCTTCATTCATAATAGAAGGGAATGAATAAAAATAAAGATTTGATCTTTTCCTTGTGAAAGCTCACAGACCCCCAAGTTCTCTTTGCACCACGGCCTCCAGGCCAGGAGGAAGGGGCTACTGGGGAAGCTGGAGAGGTCCCTTCTATGGAGGTCCCCAGGAGGCACTGGGCCCACGCACTGCTGCCAAGGCCCCTGGTTCAGGTATGATAGAGAGAGAGGGCACTTTCTTGTCTGTAGCACCTGTCCAGCAGCTTGAGAAACACTTGGGGACAGCACCCAGAGCCCAGACATAAGCAGGGACAGCTGGGGACAGGCAACAGCCAATATGACTGCTGTAGAGAGAGAACACAGTGCGTGCCACAGGTGACTGCTGCTGACGGACTGGCTGGTGAGCTCCTGGAAGATGTCAGTTTAGGGCTGACACCTTAGGGGAAAGGTAGAGCCAATGAATGTGATTATGACTGTTACCAGGGCCCCATCTGAGCCCACAAATGGGGAGGCCTGGCATAACTCAAGACGTAATAATAATAATTTGTATCTGTGTAATATTTACAGTTAAAAATGACTCATGTCTCTCAAGACATACCCATTATGGCCCCCAATTTGCAGATGAAGGGCCTAAGGACCCAGAGGGACAGGAATTTGTTCAAGGACACATAGCTAGTGAACAGTGATGCCAACTCAAGTCTTTGACTCTCAGCCCCGCACAGGGGAGTGGAAGAGACGAGGTTGAAAAGGAGAACTAAGCTGATACCTTGGGGGGCCTTAAACATCAGACTGAGGCATGAAGATCTTGTCTTGATGGCAACTGGGAGCCAAGGAAGGTTCTTGAGCAGGGGAGTGACTTGGAAGCTATAGAATGATAAATCTGGTGATGGTGTGTGTATGTATGTTGGGTGGAGATAGAGTGGATGGGGATTGAGAGGCACTCAGGATGTGGCTGCAGTTACCCAGGGAGAAAGGATAACACCATGATGTGAAACCCTGAGTATACATCCCATGCAAAGAACGAACCCCTGACGGTCCACTGGGAGGCCACGTGAACTTGTCATGGTGTCCACACCCAGGGCTGCTCCATACACTGTAGTGAATGTCAGTCACCACACAGATGCCTGACCAAGGGGCGAGTTGGTCTGAAACCCAGTCTGTGCTCTGCTGGCCACGCCAAAGTGTGTGACTACGTCCACCCAGAGGCAGGGGCTGTTCTAATTCACATAAAGGCTCACTCTAGGCAAGTGCAGCCCTGTTCATTGCCCCAAATTTCCTCTGGGGAACCACCCTTCCACCCTTTCCAGGTCATGTGATTTAGGTGGGGCTGGACTCACTTCTAGCTCTAGAGAGGGGCACATGACCCAAGCCTGGCCAATTGGGGTAACCTCACTACCCCCATCACAGTGATTGTTTCAGGGAGGTGCCCAGGACTAAAGTTGGCCCAATCGGAATGAATCCTGGGACTTTTGCTGCTGAATGCCTGTCTAAAATCAAAGGCAAAATAGAGACAAATGTAGTCAAGGGATGGAAGAGTGAAACTTAATCACAATGAATCCTGATAATAGTTGAGCCCCTGGATCCAGCCATACCTGAAGTCTTCCTGGGGCTTTTCTCTTATGTGACCCTATAAGCCCTCCACTGTTTAGCTGAAGCCAGTTTGCACTGGGATCCTGTTGCTTGCAACCTAAAGTGTCCTGACTGATTTACTAGAAAGGTTACCTAGACCAGGGGTAAGAAAACTATAGCCCATGGGCCATGTTCAGCTTATCACCTGTTTTGTTTTGTTTTTTAATAAATACAACTTAATTGGAACACAGCCATGCATTATCTAGAGCTGTTTTTGCACAACAAGCCAGAGCTGAGTAGTTGTGACAGAGACCCTATGGCCCACAAAGCCTAAAACATTTACTACATGGACTTCTACAAAACATGTCTCCATCCACCCCTGACCTAGATCAATCTCTCTCATCTCTTGCTAAGGTGAAAACTGGGGCCCAGAGAAGGGCTTGCCTAAAATTGGGGCAGAGTCAGAACTTGAACCCAGGTCTCCTGACTCTCAACCTCGAGTCCTTTGTTCTGTTTCTCTTGGTCCCTTAGCCACTGCCCTGAAATGTCCATGGGTCCTTCCACAGGGGCACTTGATTGATTTGACAGTTGAATCCCTCCCTTAGGCCCAGACAAAATTCTTTCTGCAGCCTCCCTGTGACCTCCTGGGAGTCACAGGGAGCCGGGGAAATTGAGTTCCATAAATAGCGGTGCCTCACATCCTAGCTAGTCCATCCCGCCTCGCCTAGGGACCTGCTAACTGGAGCTGGAGGTGACACGGAGAATAACTGTCCTGTTTGGGACCCTCTCCAAATTCCACAGATGCTCTCCTGGCCATGCAACCTGGGACTAGAAGAAGGCCTGGTTGTAAAATGCTTTTTACATCCTCTGAGTAAGACAAGGCAGGGGTTTGGAGACTCCTCCATCATAAGAGGGCTCAGAGGTTATTTGGTCATCAGAGGTAAGGGCTGGGAGAGCTCAGAAGACGAGGGATGTGCAGTCTGAGAAGGCTTTCCAGAGGAGGTGACCTGGAGCATTCAAAGACAAAACAAAAAACTATCCAGGAAACCCTTTGCTACCTCTCAGAACCTTCCTCTACCCCAGCTGTCTACACTCCACTTAACTCAAACATGATAAAGCCACTTCTACCTCAGGGCCTTCACACTTATTGTTTCCTCAGCCCCTACTCTCAGAACTTTGCATGGCTGGTTTCTTTTCAGCCACAAGCATGTTCGTCACCACCTCTGGGAAGCCTTCCCTGACCACCTTTCTTAAAGCTGCTGTTCATCTTCTTTTTTTGTTTTCTTGGGTCATTAGCCTCGAGAATAGTCCCTGGCCTGGGGTGGGGGAGATCAACACCATTTGTTAAACGAGTGACTGGGGATACAGCAGTTAACAGAACACAGCACTTGTCCCCAAGGAACTTAGAGTTCAGTGATGAAGACACAAATCCCATGTAGAGGAAGAGGCACCGTGAAGGGAAAGGGAAGGGACCATGGCAGCACAGAGACAGGATCCCTGACTTGGACTTGGGAGGTAGGGAAGGCTATCCTGTGAAGGTCCGGGAGTTAGCCTGGAAAGTGGGAAGGAGAACGAAGGGTTCCCGGGAGAAGGAACAGGGTATGCAAAGGATCAGAGGTGAAGGAGCGTGTGTGAGAAACTCAAAGCAAGAGAGGAGGGGAGCATGGGATGAGATGACGGGGCAAGGGCCTGCTAGATAGAGTGTTAGGGAGGCAGGCTGGCATAACAGGCGATGGCTGAGCAGAGACATGGCAAAGTCAGCCATGGGCTTGGAAGTCGCATCTCAAGGTTGTGTTAGACACAGAAGGCAAGGCCAAGGGGCGGGTATGTCCAAGGGGCGGCTCTCTCCCTGGAAAGGGGTTAGGCAAGATTGTCAGGGAAGAAGACAGGGTGATCTGGACTCTCTGCCCCACCTCCCACCCCAGCATCCACAGCCAGGCTGCTATCCTGCCACAGCCCCAGGCCTGGCCCCTCCACGCTTAGTATGAATTGCTTCCTGGGGGAGGTGACCTGGAGCAGCCTGCACCCATTTAAAAAGGCTGAACAGGGAGACCTTAGCACAGGACCCGGTTTTTCTACAAGTGGGCTGTGTGAGCTTGGGCAACTCTTTGTGCCTCAGTTTCCTCATCTGTCAAATAGGGAGAACAGCAACACCAGTCGCTCAGGTTTTGTGAGGATTAAATGAAACAGCGTATGTCAAGCACTGAGCACAGACCTGGTTCAGGGCCAGCACCTGGAGGAGTGGTGACTGTCTCAGCAATTGTCAGGGGCTGGCTTGTTCTGGCTGGAGGTCCCCATAGGGAAGGAGGGGGCAAGACGGAAGAAGGGAAAGGTCGCTGGAGGTTTGAGGCAGTCCAAGGCATTTTGGGGACTCCCCAACCCCTGCTATCCTTGGGGACAGCTCAGGGCTAAATTTGTCCCCCACTGGGCTCCCATCTCCCAGGGCAGCTCCCAGAGGGTCAGTCCTGGGACAGGAAGCAGACCCCAGACTCCGGAGTTGAGAGCTGAGGACAGAATCCCTGCCTTCCAGTCCTGCCACCATTCCTTTGCAGCCAGTGTGCACAGGCCAGGTGGAGACAGCTACCGTGTGGAAGGTGACAGATGGCCACAAATGAGGGGTGAATAAAACTGCTAAATCATCAGCTGGGAAATTGAGCATCTTCCCTCCCATCTGTGAGAGCCTCTTCCCTCTGGAAGGGAGCACATGTCTGGGTGTGAGTGGGGGACGTTTGGTACAGGTATGAGGGACGCAGACAGTGCTGTGCCAG
This sequence comes from Rhinolophus sinicus, assembly GCF_036562045.2. Lineage (NCBI taxonomy): Eukaryota > Metazoa > Chordata > Mammalia > Chiroptera > Rhinolophidae > Rhinolophus > Rhinolophus sinicus. The sequence continues at coordinate 42,396,128 of NC_133759.1, forward strand.
GGCGTGTGTGCACACACACATACATGTGCTCACACACATGCACACCCACATGCTAACACCCTCTGACCCACACTCTTCCCATCACACGCACACTCGCATTTATCCATTCACCCATAGGCTCTTGTACACGCTTTTTAACATCCAGAAACACCAACCTACAGCTCTCTACATCCAAAGTGCAAGGTACCCCCACAGGTAGATTTGTGCTCCTGTACTTCTCACACAAGCCCCACGGAGATGGAAAAGCTCATTTGAATTGGCTTCTCACACTCCTGAATCACAGGGGTAACCCTAATAGGGGTACGCTGTCTCCTTGTTCATAGGGATCTCTTGGCCTCCCAGAGGGAGGGGTCCACTTCCCATCCTATTGAAGACAGATCCCCTCATGTGAACAGCTCTAACCCATGAAATAGGAGTGGAGTCCCTGTGTGTCCTTTCTGGGTGGAAGCTTTAATAGTCAGCTCGAGGTCCCTCTGGTTTTCCTTTTTCCTCTGCCATGGTGACTAGCAGCATTCCAGGTAGGGGCTGCCCATTTACTCTGGGTTCTGGGGTGCAGTTGACAGGAAATAGAGCCATAGGTGACTTGTAAATTAACTGGTGGATATTAAGAAATAAATCTCTGCTGCTGTGAGCTACTGAAATCTGGGGGACATTTATTGCTGCAGCATAGCACAGCTCTGGCTGACTGAAACACCTACACACACACACACACACATTGGGCTCACACATTTCACACATACACGGACCCACACTCCCACAGGGCTCACACTCGCAGTGTGAAATAATAGAAAATATATATATTGGTCTCTGCCCCTGGTTCCTGTCAACAGAGTTCTTAAATCCCTTGGAATTTCCTGGGTGACAGGAGTGTCTTTTGTTCTAAAAAAGTGACCCTTGGTGGGCTCCTGGCAAGCTCCAGAATGGGGGATGCTCACCAGAGACTAAGCCATGATTAGAAGCTTGGATTTTCAGCCCCACCTCCCATCCTCTGGACAGGAGGAAAGGGGTTGGAGACTGAGTTAATGATCAAACATGTCTACATGATGTAGCCTCCATAAAACCAAAAGTATGGGGGTTCAGAGAGCTTCCGGGTCGGTGAACCCATCCACAAGTCGGGAGGGTGGTACATCCCCACGCCATGGGGACAGCGCTCCTGTGCTAGGGACCCTTCTGGTCACCATTGCACGTACTTCTTCATCTGGCTCTTCATCCGTATCTTTTATCAGGCCCTTTATTACGTAATAAACTGGGAAACCTAAGCAAGTGCTTCTCTGAGTTCTGGGAGCCCTCCAAGGATGGGGGTGTGGGAAATTCGATATATAGCCAGTTGGTCACCTGTGGGATCTGACACCAACTGCAGGTAGACGACGTCAGAACTGAGCTGAATTATAGGACGCCCAGCTAGTGTCACCCAGTTACCTGATGTTTTCCACACATCTGGTGTCAGAAGTGTGAGTGTGGTAGCAATGTGAGAGCAAAGGAGAAATACACAAGAGGGAGTGTTTTTCCTTGTACACAACTCCCACTCCCACGGGGTTCATGCACATACTCACACACACTCACACTTGACATGAGCGCGCACACACACACACACACACACGCACACACACACACACACACACACACGCTCCCTGGGACCACGTACTTTCCCCAGCATACTCCAGGCTAGTCTGACATGTGGTACACCCAACCTCCGATGAGGAGCAGGGAGGGGGTGGGGACAGGATGAGACGGGAATAGATGTGTGGCTCTGTGATGGAGCTGCATTTGAATTAGCTCATTGAAAGGGGCTTTTATGTTGTCAAAGGATGCAGAGCTCAACTGAGGCTGAGTAGGCTGTTTTCTGAGGGTCAAGGAACACTTCCTGGGGAATCAGGAGCTTAGAAACTTGGCTTTGAGCCTCGGGTGGCCCTGTGACCTTCTCTGCTCTCCCCTTCCGTGGGGACAGGAATTACTTTGAATCCAAGAAGGGGAGCTGGTCAAGTCCAAATAACAATGAACAGCCCAGCAGCAACCGTCCCCTTATCAGTGCCTGCTGTGTGCCCTGAGTCCGTCTCTTAAAGAGTGTCCACTCGTGGAATCTTCACAGTAGCCCTCAGAGCCACCTGCTGAGTGTGGGAGTGGGTGATGCCAGGGGGTTCCTCTCCACGTGGACATATCTGACTGGAACCCACGGCAGGAAGGGGCAAGCGTAATCTTGGGGTAGAGACCTGGATTTAAATCCCAACTCCTTTGCTTCTTGGGCAAAGGAATTTGTCTGACCAGGCCTCGGTTCCCGTATCTAGAGTGGATATAATCATTGCTCTATCATTGGGTTGTTGTGAAGATGAAATGAGAAGACGTCCAAGGAAGTCCCAGGCAGGGTCAGTCTGGGCCTCTTTACTTGAAGGCCCACTTCTGATGTTCCTTCCTCCAGGAAGCCTTTTTTGATCTCTTCCTCTGTCAAACTCACAGTGGCTCTGGGGGCTAAAGACAGGAACAGTCCTAGCTCCTTCCCATGGCATCTTTCCCCCTCAGTCTCCGTTACTCATCAGGGCCAAGGAACCAGGCACAGAACAGGCCCCACATCAGACTGCTGTGTGCAGGCAGGGTCAGCATTAGAACACAGAACCCCATCTCTGTCACTTCCCCACTCTGTCTTTGGGCAGGTGACTTAAACTCTGAGCCTCGTTTCCCACATCTGCAAAAAGGGGATATTGACAGCAGCTGCTTCATAGGCTGTCTTCTTTTCTGTTCTTCCTTTGTCTTCCTTCCTTCATTTTCCTCCCCTTTGAGTTCCATTTCTTCCTTCTTCTCTTACCTTTCCAGTTTTAAATTCAAAGACAGAGCGGAAGAGGGAGAGGGAGAGGGAAAAGGAGAAGGAAAGGGAGGGAGGGAAGTGGGAGAGAGAGAGAGAGAGAGAGAGAGAGAGAGAGAGAGAGAGAGAGAGAGAGAGAGAACAAACACAACGCTTGCTTCAAAGGAACTAATGATCTGTTGGGGGGAACCAGGCATCTGTTGGCCACATTTTTGTCTGATGCCCCCCGAGGTATGTTTCACAGGCAGCTGCGGGCCTCTTCTCTTCATAGCAGGGGAGCCTGCTTTGGAGTGATATTATTTCAGTTTCTCCTGTTGGAGTGTTGCAGCCTCAGCCTGCTGCCTTGGGGAGGCAGCCCAGGGGTTGGAGGCAGATGAGAGCGGCTGGCTTGGGGCCTCATGAAGGCACACTCTGAGGGAACATGGTTGTCACCAGGCCTCTGATGATATTCTCTGCATGGTGCTCACTTTCATGTCTCTGATCACACAGGCTCCCTGAGGTCATGCTGGAAACAGGAACACAGGGATGTCGGGACAGCTGGGAACACAGCTCAGACCATCAGCTTCCTGCCAGGCCCAGCTGCCTGTCTGCTGGGCCCGCATTCCAGGCTCTGCATGAAGTGTGGGTTTCCACCACTTCTTAACTTCTCTTGTCTCCTGTCTCTCCACAAAGCAGGTGGTTAAGACTACTCTGTGGAAAGGCACAAGGACACTCACTCACTCACTCACTCGTACAGTACTTCATTCTCTTCTCAACCTGGTAGCCAGAGGGATCCTGTAAACGTAAACCAGAAGCTCCCTCCCTCCAAGTGGAAACCGACGTCCCTGCAAAGGCGTGTGAGGCCCTGTGTTCCTGTTCCCTGAGCAGCTCACCCCCTGTCTCACCCACCCTGGCCTCGATTGTCCCTGTTCTCCACACTCTGGCAGACGTGCCCCATGGGTTTGTGTTTACCATTCTCTCTACCGGCAGCTCTGTCCCCTCACATGGATTCCCCCTGCCCTCACCTCCTGCAAGCCCTGGCTCAAATGCTGTCATGTCAGGGAATGTTTCTCCGATTACCTTGTTTCATTTTGTGTTTCCGAACCCCTGCCCACCTTTATGTTTCTCCATTAGCATTTGCTGCCTTTGAAAGCCCTCTGTATTTTACTTATTTATTTTGTGTATTGTCTGTCTTCCCCAAGAAGTTAAGCTGCATTGGTGCAGGAATTTTCATTTATTTTGTACACTTACTAGAGTGAGCCCTTGGGAAAGTTATGTAGCCTCTATGCCTCAGTTTCCTCATCTGTAAAACACAGATGACAGTTTTCACAACCTCACAAGGCTATAAGAAGGCTGTGACAAAGGATACGAGTATATAAGAGGCACAACTCTGCACAGATGGTGGTGACACAAACCCCTGGGTGCAGTAGTGAACAGGATACACGTCACAGGAGGCGCCGTGCTGCTGCTGGGTGACTGGTGGTGCATTTCAGGGGAAGGCAGTGTGGGTGGTTCCCAACGCAAGGCCCTGCACTTCTCCACCTAAATGTTTTCTCTTGGTCACGTAGGGCAGGCTGGATGTGCTCCTGGAAGCCCTTGGCCAGTGAGGGGCAGGCGTTGGAGGATGGATACCCAGCTTCCAGCCCCTTTGGGATACCTGGGGTGTGCTCTGTGCCCCGATGCCCACAGCAGTAACATATGTAGTAATGAGCCATTTACTTCCCTCCTTCCCCTCTCCCCCTTCCTCATGCCCCTACTAGTGTTACCTTCTAAATAAGCTGCTTGCATTCAAATCCTTGTCCCAAGGTCTGTTTCTGGGGGAAACCAACCTGAGACAGGTGGAATTTGGGGGAAGGGTCTTTGTAAGGAACGTCTGCCATCTTCTCTTTACCATCCCAGGAGTTGGCTCTGTGGTTTTCTTAAAAGAACCCTTGACGTTTTCCTTTAAAATTCCACCTGCCCTGCCATAGGGCTTCTGGTCAGAACCTGGGCTGCATGGGAGAAGACCTAATCAAAGTAGTGGAGGATTTCTTCATTCCAACAGGAACGGTCACAGGTTAGGGGAGTGTGTATTTAGCTGAGTGAAAGGTCACTAGGAGGAAAATGGAGGGGATTCTCCCACAGCATCCGCAGCCCACACATGGAAGGGAGACTTTGAAATAGATTGGGTCTAAAATACAGGAAGAGCTTAGCTGGCTCTTGTACTAACTAATGGACTGAAATGTTTATTCATTCATTCATTCATTCATTCACTCAACACACATTTATGAATCCCCCACCCCATGTGTCAGGATCCAAGGATACAGTGGAGAACAGGACGGATAAAGCTCTGGGACAAGTCACCCCAGCTGCTATGGTAGCTCCACTCTTCAGGGGTCTATGCAATTGGTGGGTTTCAGCCAGGGTGAAAGGAGTTGAACCTGCCCTCAGAGGTTCCCTCTAGCACTGCTCTGGGCAATGGAGGCATTCGGTTTGTGCCCTTGGATGGTGGTGCTGGTGCCATCTTGGCCACACCATCTTTTTACCCTCCTAGCCTTGTGATGTCTCCTGAGAGCTGCCTGACAGGAGCTGTGGCTTTGGTATAGGAATGTGGCCAACATGCAGCGACTCAGCAGGGAGGCTACCAGGGGGAAAAACACCCCACTGAGAGAAGGGTAGCATGCCCTTGGACCTGAGAACCCACCCTCCTTGTGCCTTTTCAAAAAGTGAGACAGGGAAAGCAAAGAAGCCCATAGAGGATGTGTTATGAAGCCAGGTTCCACTGTGGGCAACTAGAACGTAACCCAACAGGCAGACTACGGGAGACAGTGTAGAACATGCCTCAGAGTCATCCCAACCCACAGGGCAGGATGATAAGGTATTTTTCCATCAAATCCTCACCCACCATTTGTTGACAGGTGTTTCCATGGGCTTTAACTCCAGAATTTTCAGTTTGCCCTATGCACTATGCAAGTATAATGGGTGATATCCTGACATAATCTACTGTAGTGGTGACTTCCTCTCTTTTTCCCCAAAATTCCTGGTTCGCAATTGAGGATGATAACAATGCTTGCACGATAGGGTACCTGTGAAGTGGTTGTGCTTGGCACATAGTAAGTGTTTGATAAAGCATGTGATGTGGCTGAGGTAGTCATTCTGATGGATGGTGGCGAGGATGAAATGAAATAATGTCAACACCACCCTAGTCAAATCCCCATTTCCTGACTCCCATTCCTGTGCTCTTTCCAGATCAGCACATCATTTCCCAAACTCCAGACAATAGTACTCCACATCTCAGTGCTCTAATACTTAGAGGATCCCAGAGACAGACTGGGAGTGGGTATAAGTTTTTTCAAATGCTGCTGCCAATCTCAGCATCCAAGAGACACGTGGGACCAAGGGAGCCCAGTGCAGAATCAGAACCTTGGACAGCGCCCAAAGGCACGTTCCTGGCACAAACCCACTGGCTCACCTGATTTCATTCTCTTCTTGTTAGCAATTACTTTACAGTAGTTAGATGTCTTGAGACCCATCTGTATGTCAGTAAAGTGGTTTGTCTGAGGCGCCACAGCTAGAAAGGGGCAGAGCCAGGACTCAAAGCCCAGGTATGACTGTTTCGGATAAGGTGCCTTAGCTCTTTGTAGCTCAGTTTCCTCAACTGTAACAAGGACACAAAGTAGGCTTCATGGGCATATGATGTGGTTTAATTCTCTTCTGTCACTGTCTCAAAATTCTCAGCTTTTTAATAAGGGAATCAGCATTTTCATTTTGCACTGACCCCTGAAAATGACTTAGCCCCTCCTGTTTGGAATAATACTCATAGCACCTCTCTGCCCTGTACATGTTCTGTTCCCTGTTTCAGATCCATGCTCAAGCCTTCTCCACCTTGTCTTGTGGCCCAGAAACCTGGCACCTGGCATGTGAGGACTACACCCTCAGGCTTCCTTGTCCTCTGATGAACAGTTGGGTTCAGCCAATAAGAGGGGATGTTTGTCGATGGAAGAATGGATAAAGAAGTGGTACATATATACAATGGAATATTATTTGGTTCATGGAAGGGAATCGGTTCTTCCCACCTGCAGCGGCACGAATGGACCTGGAGGGTCTTGTGTTGAATGGAGTATGTCAGACAGAGAAAGACAGATACAATGTGATTTCACTTGTCTGTGGAATCTAAAGAACAAAATAAACAAACAAACAAATCAGAAACAAACTCATAGATACAGAGAACATTTTGATGGTTGCCAGATGGGAGGGTGTTGGGGTGAGTGAAAAAGGGGAAAGGATTACAAAATGCAAATTGACTGTTATACATTAATCATGGGGATGTAGGGTACAGCACAGGGAATATAGTCAATAATATTGTAATAACTATGTGTGGTGTCAGATGGGTACGAGATTTGTTGGGGTGACAGATGGAAGGGGGTTTGGGGGGCAGGGTGTAAAAGATGAAGGGAGTAAGAAGTACAAACTGATAGTCACAAAATAGTCATGGGGATGTAAAGTAAAGCAGAGGGAATATAGTCAGTAATATGGTAATAACTATGTATAGTGACAGGTGGGTACTAGACTAGTCAGGGGGATTATTTCTTAAATTATACAAATGTCTAACCACCATGCTGTACACCCGAAATTAATATGAAATAACATTGAATGTCAACTGCAATTGAAAAAGTTAAAAAGCTGGGAAAAGTAGAATAAGAGGTTCAAATCTCCAGGTATAAAGCAAATACGTCACAGGGATGTAATGCACAGCATAGGGAATATAGTCAGTAATATTGTGATAAGATGTACAGTGTCAGATGGTTGCTGGACTTACCATGGTGATCACTTTTTTAGATATACAAATGTTGAACAACTGGTATTCACCTGAAACTAATAGATTGTTGTATGTTAGCTATATTTTAATAAAAATCTTAAAAAATAAAATAAAATGGGGAGGGTAATAGGACCTCCCTCCCAGAGTTGTGGGGAGGATTAAATGAATGCATATATAGTCTTGGTCGAGGCCCAGCATTTCAGAAATGCTATATAAAGGTTTGTGTTACTAGGATCATTTTGTGCTTGTCCCCACTTTCCCTGTATATACCCATCTGAAGGGCACACAGCTCAGGCAGCCATTGCCTGCCATGATTTAAGAGATGGCTTTGAGAGATGAGTTTTTTCAATTCTCAGAACCCCACAGGGACTCTTACCAGATATGTATAACTTAGAAGAGCCCTCACCTTACCCTGAAACAGAGCTCAAACCTCTTTGGGAGAGGGAAGAGGTTGAGGGTTTGGGGGATGGGGAGTACACTCTGTGAATCTCTCTTTTTTTTTTTTTTTTTTTTGCCAAGAATGGATTCTGGTTGCCTTCCCAGCAGGTGCTCAGTAAATACACATCAGAGCACAAGCTGGAAAAATGCCAGGATGAGCACGGCTGCCTTGAAAACAGGGGTGCATTTTATATAAAATAATATCTCCTGGGGACACACACAACATCCCTGAATACACCTGCTCACTTAGTTTCTTCCTTCTGAGCTGGTGACCCCAACTCCTGGCTGCTGTTGATATCTCTCCCAGAGACTCTGAAGGCACCATAATTCATATTCATCTCCAGTGTTAGGTTAGGAATATTGGCCCATTTATGCCCTGATTATGCTAATCAACTAGTTTTTTTCCTTTTTCTTTTCTTTTTTTTAAGGAGACAATTATTACCTTCAGTTTGACAGTTTCTAACTCCATTAGCAGTCACAGCTGCCAGAATCATGGTGCTGATTAGTTACCTTGAATTGCTCAGAGAAAGCCAATTATCATCAGGATGCACCCCAGCCCCTCCTGCAGTGAGGGGGTCACCGGGCTTAGTGATTTCCACAGTGAGCTGGAGTCTAGGGAGACGAGGCTGAAGCTGGCAGCGTCGTCAGCTCGACTGGTTTAGGCAAAGGCAATTGCGGTTGAGCTGGAAGCCACTGGAGTGGAGACCCAGACAGCTGCGGTTGCTGCTCTCCAGCACAGCTTGGGGACAGGAAGCCCCCTTCTCCCATCCACGTCACTTTCCATGGTGCTGAAACACTACGCACACTTGGCTCCTGGTTCTGGAAACCCATGGACAACTCTTCCCACAGCTCATATCTTTTTAAATTCTTTGTATCTTGATAAACATTTTTGTCATTTTTATACTGTCACTGAACAGTTAGGCCCGTGATTGATTAATAATTCACAGGAGTGACTTGTGACAGTTCCATAATGCTTCTGACAGTTACGCGTTTTATTTTTGTCTCCGAGAGGCTGAGAAGGGGGCTCCCAAGACCTTAGCTGCCTTCTTCTGCTTTTGAGCAGTGAATGCTCTTCAGAGAGGCAAGGATGAGGACCCCAGGAATGCTGCCTTCTACCTTAGGTTGCCAAAGGGTAAGGGGCTGACCAGTGTCACCAAAGGGATAGGAATGAGGGAGAAGGGAGTGGAATCTCGGTCCACGGTCTCTGCCTCCATCTGTGTAACCCTAGTTGTAATCATAACCCTCATTTACAACCATTTCCTCTACGCCAGGTACCAGGCTAAAAGCACTTTGCATGCATTTTTTAAATCCCTGACATCCACTAGAATCCTGAGAAGTAGCAATTATTAGCCCCACTTTACAGATGAGATTACTGACATTCAGAGACATCAAGGCCCTTTTCCAGAGTTTGTGAGTGGTGGAAGCAGGATTTGAACCTCCTCTGCCACACTCCACTATCCCACCTGTAAAGTGAGCTTATAATCCCTACCCCATGAGAGGAGGTGGGGGGGACGAGAGGAGATGACATCTGTGAAACCCTTGGTATCAGTAACAGTTCCTTTCTCCCTCCTCCTTAACCCCCCGGCCCCCCACCCTTGCCAGAGCACATCTGCCTTCTTGTGTCCTGAGCTGCTCTCCCTAGGGCTGACGGGCTAGGTCTGCAGTACAGACAGGTGACCTGTCTCAGGCGATGGGTAACTTCAACCTCTCTGCCTATTGGTAGCTGCATTGCATGAGAGCTCCTAGGCAACAGTGCAGAGATTGGGAAAGCAATGCACACACGTGTACACGCACAGTGGGCTTGCACATCCCTCCACATGCACCTGCACCTGTGGTATTCATGTGGGTTCAGGACTTGAGCACATGTGCACAGGTGAACATGCACCTGTGGCCCTGTGTGTGGACAGACACGTGTCCCTGGGCTGCCCAAGCCATCACACACCATGCTGGGTGATACAGAGGCAGAGGGTAGGAGAAGACAGTGGAGGGTGAGGGCAGGAGATACACTGAGGGCGGGAAAAGCAGAGGCCCTGAGGATTGCAGGGAGGACAGGAAGAATGGACGGCGAGGTCACCCAGAGAACACAGACTTCCCTCCAATACCTTTGCCATTCACTGCCACAGGTCACCGCCACAAAGGTCCAACCCACTCATGGAGCAGATGAAGAAACTAAGATCCAGAAGGTGCATCGCCCTGCACAAAGTCACACTGTGTATAGATAGCAGAGCCAGGGTAGGACCCATGCTCCTGAGCCAGGCTCAGGTTTCCTGAGCTCCAAATCTGAGGCAAGGATTTGCTTGAGGTGGTTTATGTGAAAGGAGCTGCAGGGTGTAGGATTTGGGGAGCAGGGAGAGTAAGGCTTAGAAGGAGAAATTAATGCAAGGCTGTATAAACTAGGTTGCCACTGTGGCAACAGGGGCTTAAATCTGCTAGCACCTTCTAATTGCCCCATAATTGCCCAGTAGCTCTGGTCTTTCATTTGCTGAGCGTTGCCTGGGACAGGTGCTGACTCCCCTATATGTCTGAGCTGTCCACGCACAAGGTCCTCATAAGGTCCACAGGCAACCCCGCATGTAGGCAAAGCCTCCAGCATGTGCTGGAGCAAAGTGAGAGGGAGCCTGTACAGACAGCTGTGCTGCAATCAGAGGGGCCAAGAACATGGAGTCGGTATCAGCAGTGTCAGATGTGCTCCAGGCACCAAAACACGTTTACATTGGCTTCCTTTAGGTAACTCCTTGATAACGTATCTGTCTGTGGTCCCTGCCCCTGGCAGGATTGCTTACTCTGATAAGGCTACCAGGTAACACTAACCTGCTTTTTGCCAAGCCCTGTTCTCGTCACTTTACGTAAATGAACTCATTTAAACTTCCCAACGACTGTGCGAAGTCAGTCAATAAAAACAATATTATTGTTGTTATTTCCATTGTACAGATGAGAAAACTGAGGCACAGCTCATAGTGGTAAGCGACGAAGGTTGGATACAAACCTGGCTCCCAAGTCTGAGTCTCTAATTACTCTCCTAGGATACACCAAATCCTGACCCCGCTGAAGGAATTCTCAGATATTTCTACCTCAGTAGCATGTGGCCAGCAGCTGGCTCAGGTCACTTCCTGGGAATGGCTTTTGGGTAGAGCAGATCCCCAGCACTGGGGTGCAGGAAAGAATGGGGCTCCCCTGGCCCTCACAGCCTGGGGTGTCTCTTTTAACTCCTGCAGACCTTCCCTGGGACTGCTCTCTGCAGACCCCTCCAGGCTCTTTGTTCTGTCTCTGGCTGCCCACACAGGATTGAGTCTCAGAAGAATTTCATCCCACTTCCTGGGTGTGCGGGCCCATACGCTGCCAAGAAATAGCCATACAGATCAAGAGGCCTCCACAGCTTGATTTCCAGCAGCTGTGGCAGTAGAGTTGCTAGGTCAATGATAGCTGGGCAGCTGGCCAAGCACAAGTACCCGCTGATTGCTTCTGAATGCACTGCTCCCTGGAAGCCCCAGGCCTGCTTCCCTCTGCCCGCTCTGGCAGCGGTCAAGGCTCACGGAGAGGGGCAGATGCCATTGGGGAGGCAGGATGGTATATTGGGGCACCTGGCCTCCCTCCCTGGCTGGGGACTAGAGTCCATCGCCCTCCCTCAGACCCCTCTGGAGAGCAAAGCGATTAAGCTAAGCCAGGTTTCCCAGCACAGGGTCATGGAGGATGGAGGGGAGATAATCTGCTCTGGGATCATCCATGCACTTGTCAGCAGGCTCTGCCTCTGGGGTCCAGGGCCTAGGGGTCTTGTTCCTTGCTAGACCCCAGTGCTGTGCATGGGAAGTGCTTAGAAAATACGTAGTGAGGAGAAAATACGTAGTGAGAAGAAAACCAAGATGGTGCGGTAAGTAAACGCTGTGTTTACCTTCTATCACAACCACATCAAAATTACAACTAATCTACAAAACAACCATATTGCGAATCACCTAAAATCAAGCTTAACTGAAGACTTTCAACTAAGGATTTGCAGAAGAAGCCACCTCCAACTGGTAGAAAGGTCAGAGATGCAGCATGGGCTGGTCCCACTCCCGCGTGTGACCATTAAAGATTGGGAGGGCTATTTTGGCTGTGGAGGCCCCCCCATACCCTGAAGGAGTGAGAGATCCTAGTCCCACCCCAGCCAAGGGTTCCAGTGCTGGGTAGAGAAGTCCCCATCATTTTTGGTTGTGAAAAACAGCAGAGATTGTGAGAGTGAGGCGGCACTCACAGGCGCTCCTCTTAAAGGGACCGTGCGTGGACTTACCCACAAGTGGAATCACTGGCTCTGAGCTCCAATGCTGGCACAGCAGATGGAAAGGCGACAGGGACGTATGGTGGGGAATTGAGTTGTCTGGCTTGGGATGAGCGCTGGAGAGGCAGCTTTCTCCTGGATGGAGGGGCTGGCAAAGACCATCATTTCTTTGATGAGCCCTCCACTTTCCGAGCCTGTGAACACAGGCGGCCGCCATTTCTGAGTTTCCACAGTTTGTTCGCCCCGCCCTGGTGATTTGAGACCTGGCCCCGTCCAACTTTCAGGCACACCCAGGCTACTTTCAGTGGCTTTTACATGCAGACCACCTGCTTTGGCTCAAGCTGCACTTTCCTAGGGCCTCTCAAAGGTTCACAGAACTCAGATAAGCAGCATCTGGCTTGAGAGTGTCCTGTACCTCTGGCTGAGCAGCCCTAAGCTGGCATTAGCGGCAGCTGGCTTTGGTTCACAGCTTGGCCTCTCAAGGTGCTTCCAAGCACAGCATGGGCAGCAGACATCTGTGGATTTCTTTCTGACTCCCACTAGGTGGCCCTGGGTGAGGCACAGGCTATGGCTGAAGTAGACCTCCAGTGGATCCCCTCCAAGGAGGTCCTGGGGCTGGTGTCCCCAGTGGCCAGATTCAAAACAAGCTAGAGCATCACCCAACTATCTCCAAATATGACACACCCAAGGGGCGGATTGGGCAGGCACCAGAGCCCTGCTGAGGCAGATCCTGCTCTGCAGGGTCAGCTCCTGCACAACACCTCTTCCACTGTAGTCAAGGCCAGTCCTCACAACCAGTGAGCCCAAGGGTCAGCCCCTCACATTGATGTGCAATTATCAACCAAGGCTCAACAAGAGAAGGGCACACACAACCCACAAAAGGGACACACTTGGAGTGCGTGGCTCAGGTGACCAGAAAGACTGTGCCACTGAACCCCACAGCACACCTACTACATAAAGCCACTCTACATAGCAGCCCTACCTAATACATAGAAACAAACACAGGGAGGCAGCCAAAATGGGGAGACAAAGAAACATGTCCCAAATGAAAGAACAGAACAAAGATCCAGAAAATGAACTAAGCAAAATGGAGATAAGCAGTCTATCAGATGCAGAGTTCCAAATACTGGTTATAAGAATGCTCAGTGATCTCATAAAAATGGAGATGGAAACCATAAAAAAGAACCAGCCAGAAATAAAGGATACAATAATGGAAATGAAGAATATATCACAGGGAATCAACAGATTAGATGACGCAGAGAATCCAACCAGCGATGTAGAAGATAAGGTAGCAGAAAACACCCAATCAGAACAGCAAAAAGAAAAGAGAATCCAAAAAATTGAGAGTTTAAGGGGCCTCTGGGACAATATCAAGTGTACTAACATTCGCATTACAGGAGTGCCAGAAGGAGAAAAGAGAGAGCAAGGAATTGAAAAGTTATTTGAAGAAATAATGACAGAAAACTTCTCTAATCTTGTGAAGGAAATGGACATACACGCCCAGGAAGCACAGAGAGTCCCAAACAAGATAAACCCAAGAGGCCAATGCCAAGACACATCATAATTAAAATGCCAAAGGTTAAATACAAACAGAGAATCTTAAAAGCAGCAAGAGAAACGCAGTTAGTGACCTATAAGGGAGCTCCCATAAGACTGTCAGCTGATTTCTCAACAGAAACTTTGCAGGCAAGAAGGGAGTGGCAGGAAATATTCCAAGTGATGAAAAGCAACAACATACAACCAAGCTTGCTCTACCCAGCAAGTCTGTCATTTAGAATTGAAGGGAAGATAAGGAGCTTTCCAGACAAGAAAAAGCTGAAGGAGTTCATCACCACCAAACCAGTATTACAAGAAATGTTACAGGGACTTCTTTAAGATGGGAGGGGGGTTAAGGATGGATGAAAGGGGAAGGAACAAATTGGATGTTATACAGTAGTCATAGGGATGTAGGGTATAGCATAAAGAATATAGTCAACAATATTATAATAACTAGATATGGTGCCAGATAGGTACTAGATCTATCAGGGTGATAGATGGGAATGGGGTTAGGGGCAGGGTGAAAAGGTGAAGGCATTAAGTAATACAAATTCATAGTTAATACAGTATGGGGGATATAATCAACAACGTTGTAAAGAGCATGTAGGGTGCCAGATGGGCACTGGACTTATCAGGGGAATCACATCATAGACTGTGTAGATGCCTGACCAATGCACTATATACCTGAAGAATTGAAGTAGAATAATATTGAATGTCAACTGTAACTAAATATATATGTATATATAGTCACGGGATGTGGAGTACAACATAGGGAAGACAGTCGATGGTATTGTAACAGCTATATACGATGTCAGAGGGGTAGTAGCTTGGGAGGGTGGGTTATCACTTTATGAGGGGTTTCAGTGTCTCAATATTACATTGCTTTGTACACCTGAAACTAATAACAAAAGAAAATATGTAGTGAATAGCTTCACACACAATTCCCAGTTCTCATTCACAATAGCTATTGCTGGCTGTGAGTTTACTCTGCATGAGGCTCTGTAACAAACATCACTGCATGTGACCCTCACAGGCCTGGGAGGTAGGCATCTCCATTTTATGGATGAAGAAACAGGCTGAGAGAAGTTAAGCAACTTGTCCCAAATCACATGGCTCCTAGGGGCACAGACAGATTTCTCGCCCAGGTCTGGCCCATTCTCAAGTCTGGCCTCTTAGCCTCTGTTACATTAGAATCGCAGCTACTGTTCATGGATCATTCCTCTCAACAAGCCCCAAGTAAGGATTTATATAGATATCATCTCATTTAACCTTTGCAATAGCCCATTTTATGGATGAAGAAACATAGGCTCAGAAGAAATGAAGCCAATTTCCTAAGAATACATGGTCCAGAGTGGAGAAGTTGGGTTTAGAACCCACTTCTGGTGGCCCTAAGGCCGGTGTTATTTTAACCATGACACTACCCTCCGGACTCCCATAATCCCCTGTCCAAATGAAGTCAAGACACCTGGGTGACAAACCCTCCTAGAACCCAGCATGAATCATAAGGCCCTCTCTGCAGCCCCCGTGGTCTGTGCTAGAGTTGTTCAAACCTCCTTCTCCCTGCGCTGGCAAGAGGTACAAAAAATGGGGTCAAAGTCGCCAGCAGGAGAGGAACGAATGCAAGATGCCAGTCCTGTGGCCGGCGGGCCTGTGGGCAGGAGGGAGTAGAAATGGTTTAGTGTCCAGGGCAGTGCTGACCCACTTTGGGGCTTGTTTCCTCTCTCTAAGCCTCTCTCAGGCCCCTCCTCTCCTGCCCAATGGGACTGGATGAGTGTGCTTGCCCCCTTCCACAGGGGAACCAGGGACCCCGGGGTGATCCTTCCCTCTTTGCCTCTGCTGGGGTGCCGTCAGCGCCAAGGAGACCTGCCTGAGAGATTTCAGCATGGCCATCGGAGCAGGAACAAGGGGGTGGCTCAGGAGGCCCTGGAAATTATTTGGGGAGCCGTTATAGCTGGTGGCTTCCATCTAAACATTCACAAGAAGAACTGGACATACCTCAAAGTCAGCTGTGAAAACTGCCATTGATTAGCACACAGCACCCAAGATGTGTCAGGAACTTGGCATTCCTCATAAAAAATTCTTGCAATGGATGGAGGAACCAGAGTCATATTCAATTTCCCTATCTTAGATGGGAAAAGGGAAGTTCAGAGAGATTTAGCAACTTGCCCAGGGTCACACAGAATTTCTGCTAGGATTTAAGCCTGGGAATTTCTGCTTCCAGGGCCCCCAGCTTTCTCCTCTGTGCTACGCTGAGGCTTGCCAGGTCCCCTATTCCAGAATCGTGGCTCCAGTCATGAAGAAACACTAAAAATCCAGAATTTCCTGGGCGATTCTGAACTGGCAAACCAGGAATGGGTCCTGGGAACCTGGATTTTTTAGAACTTTCTGTTGGGATTAGGAGACCCATTAAAGGAGGGGCCTGATCTGAATGTGGAAGGTAAATTCTAGTCGGGCGTCCTAGTAACCAGGGACCAATGTCTGTCTGTCCTAGCCTGCGCTGAATCTCCCAGATTGAGAGACCAGGGAACAAAATGAAGGAAATCCCTGGACTGGGAAGAATTTACTCTCTGAGTGCCAGACCTCTCGGAAGCTCTCCAGGTTCCCGGCAGGCGGGCCTCCGACCAGAGTATCTGCTTAGGGCCCACACACATTGCAGCTGCTGTCAGGTGGAAGCAGCAAGCATGGGATGTTTCTGCAGCTGTTGCCCGGAATCACCGACTGAGGCCCCATCAGGCGAGTGATTTGGTCTCAGGGCTGGTGCACAGTCTTGGGCTTCTCACTCCAGTTTGATGGGGCATCTGGGTTTGGCACATAGAAGGCCCTCAGCAGATTGTAGCTGTGGCCTCCCTTTGCCCAAGGCAGAGATCAACTCATCCTTGCTTCTATTTCTGCCCCACAGCGCTGCTCCCCACTGGCCACAGCAGACCCTTCACCAGGTCCTGCCCGCCTCTCTAACCTCCATCCTGCTGTCTCTCCTCACTCACCATCCTCTAGAAGAGCAGCCTCCTCTCAGTCCCTTACACACACTGACTGTTTCCTTTCCACTCTGCCTGGCTGGCTCCTTCTCCCCTTGAGTATCCCCTTCAGAGCAGCCTTTCCTGACCACCCTGGCAGGAGCAACCCACCCCAGCCTTAAGATTCACTGTCCCAGGCCCTTTACCCGACCTGAGCACACACTATTATCATCATTTTATTTATTTACTGATGAATTTGTTAGTATATATACTCCATGTGGCAAGAAGCATGCATCCCAGATGGTAGTTAGTTGGTTCATAGTAGGTGCTCAATAAAATTATATTAGTAAGGTAACAAATGGTTAATGAACGATCTCAAACCTATGATTCAGTTGGACAGCTTCACTCCTGCTCCTGGCTCCCTGCCACTCTGGATCCTTTGGAAATGGAAGATAAAAGGGACTGACATAATCAGTGAGAAGTTGACTTTAACAAAGTGTAAAACAAATCTGAGAAAGGGTAGTTCTGGTGAGAACACCCAAGCCTATCAAAACAGACACAAAGGCTGAGACAGTCCTTTGTCCAAATTAGGAGCAGTGAGAACCAGTGCATCCAGAGAGGCTGGGCAGAGGGGCCACTAGGCCAGGGCCAGGGAGCCACTCCTTCCCCCAGTGAGGGCTTGGGCCCTTCCGTGCAGGTATGACGAGGCAGAGCTGGAGGTGGCGTCTGAGTCTGGGGAATGGGAGAGAAAGAAGATGAGGGGAGAGCAGATTGCTGACTCCAAACCTCACAAAGCCAGCCAGCCACTCAGGTGGACCCCAGCAGTTGCCAGGCAACCATTCCCTCTCCTCAGACTGATACCTGCCCGTGGGTGACTATCTTTTCCTTCCTCCTCCAGCCACACCAAGGACCTGGTGAGCTCCATTTCTGACCCCTCCCTTCTCCCTTCACACTTAAAACCATTTGTTGGGCAAACATCTGCTCCAGGAATGGCTGGCAAGTCAGAACTGGGGAAGGTGTGTCCTGGGGATGGGAGATGCCTGGGTTTCAGCCTGGCTACTGCCCAGCCTGGGAAGAGACAAGCAAGAAAGGAACGAAGCAATACAAAATTCCTTGAGTGCCATCTCTGTGTCTGGCACCCTAGGGAGTGTTTGCACCCACTCCCCCATTTAATTTTCACAGGGAGAGCTTGCTATAATGAAAGTCATTGTACACACATAGAGTCTGAGGTTCAGAGAGCTGACGGGGCTTACCCATGGTCACACAGCAAAAGACAGCATAGAGCTAGACATGGGGTTATCTGTCTCCCAGGTTCCATGTGCATTTCATTCTGCCACATTTCTCTCTGGTCCTTAGTTTCTCCATCTGTAAAACCAGAGGGTTGGAGCAAATAAGAGATAATAAGTTTATCTTGCATGTGAGCTCTGATCCATTGTTAGAATCGCATGACCACTGTGTTCAGAATTCTGAGGCTAAGGCTGGGCTTGGGGGGAAGGAGTACGGTCATCAGTTAGCAACGTCTGCCTGCGCTCAGGGTTATAGCCCACATGATCTTTATGAGTCAAGTTTCCAAGGGTCCTGCCAGCTCTGACATTTTAATGCTAAGATGTGTTAACCCTTATCTCTGGTGGCCTTGGGCAAGTCCCTGCACATTTCTGAGACTCAGATTTTCACTGGATTTGGCCTGGAAACAGATTCCACTGGCCTCTCTGTGAAGGACACAGCCAGCTGCTCAACCTCCCTCTACTAGACCTTTCCCTGTACCCTCAGCTATGAGCAGCTGTTGCCTAGCAACAAGGGGTTGGGGGGCTGGAGAGGTCTGCAGAATTCCGGAATCTGGGCAAGCATCCTGCCAGTCTCCCACATCCCAAGCATGAGCCTTGGCGCCCCTGAGCCGTCTCCACGAGGGTGCCCAGAGCTGGAGCCCAGCACCAGGTAATGGAGGGAGATGGGTCTTGAGGGCCAACGCAGCTGAGTGCAAACCCTGGCCTTGCTAGACATTCTGTAGGCGTGAGGCACATGGCCCACTTTCCTGAGATCCGTTTCTTTGTGCACAACAGTGGGCTAATCATCATAAGCTGGCAGAGGCCTTGGGAGGTTTACAAAGATGACGGGCCTGAAGGGGCCTGGGAGTCTTAACCTTGGAGACCTTCCTCCCTCTGAGGGCTCATCTAGAAACTCAGAGACTGGCTCAGATGTTCATCCCCCAGCCCAGATGTCAAGTCTGGGATCAGGGTCAGTCCCTAGACACCTATTGAAATGACTGAGCACCCACTCTGTATAAGTCCTGGTGCTAAACACTTTGCATACATTGGCTCATGGAATCCTCACGACAACCCTGGGAGGCAGAAACTAGCTATACCCTCATTTCACAGAGGGGAAACTGAGGCCCAGAGAGGTCAGTGACTAACCTGGGGTTGCACAGCCAGGAAGTGGCAGAGCCAGGATTTGACCCAGGCCTGTGTGACTCCAGAGCCTGTGTTCTTGAACCTCAATATGCCAAGGCCTCTTCTAGATCTCTCTTTGTTCTGTGCCCTCCTCCTTCCACAGCCAAACCTCCTCCCTGCCCTTGAGACCACTGTACTCTGCACAAGGACATCAGGGGAGGACTTCAGAGGGCTTGTGTCTCCCTCTTCTTCTCCTTTCTCAGGATGATGACATTAGAAGCCAGCTCTTGACAGTAGCATAGGGTATTTTGCAATCTGTGGATAACAGCACATATCCTACCTTGTGGACAGGGAAGTGATTCCTCAGACCATTTGCAGAAACATCCTGGCTTGGCCTGGCACTTGCAGCCATCCCTGGGACCTTGGGCTGGGGGAACAGAGGCCCTGGGTCTAGAAAGCAGATGGATGTGGGAAGGGGGTGGTTGGGGAGATAAACAGGGACCAGGTAGACAGGGGAGGGTGCAAAAAGATGGGAAGGGTGAGAGGAGGCAGCGAAAGTGTGCAGAGGAGAGAGAGTCTGTGGGAGTGGGGGTGGAAAAGAAGAAAGAAGAGAGGAAGATGGGGGGGAGAGGGGAGGGGAAGGGAATGAAGACATTGAAGAGAAAAATAGAAAGTGGGCAGGGAAAGGATGGGGAAGGCTGGAGAGAGCAGGAGGACAGAGTAGTGGAGGAGAGGAGAGAGCTGATTGGCGCACCCCTCAGAAATCCCTGAGGGTTGCAACTGCCCGCCAACCCAGAGTCTGGGGGGATTGTCCCACTTCCCAGCGTTGCCCAGGACCCAGAGGCCAAGTGGAAAATCTAATGAGAATCCCAGTCTCTTTGCCAGAGCTCTGGAGCCCCTGCTGCTGCCAATGGGCCTTTGCTTAGGCTGCCTGCGATTCTGGGGACCAGGGCCAGGTCTCCACCGCTCTCTCACTCCCCACCCCCCGGAGGGCAGGGATCCTCTTTTCTTGAGGCCACAGGCTTTCCTAGACAGGGAGAAGGACTTAGAGCTCAGACCCCAGTAGCCATCTCTCCCCTGACTTCCTTCCAAGTGGATATGCAGAATCTTCTAGCATTCCTCCCTGCAGTGGGGGCTTACTACCCTCAGGGCAACCCAGTCTTTTCCAGGATAGTTCCAGGAGATGAGGTTTGCATTCCGTGTAATGAATGGGCGGAGTTAACTGGGAGAGGAAAGGATAGAAGGTGTCCAAGAAGACAGGACAGCAATGCAAAAGCCCTCTGGTGGACGGGCACGTAGTGGGTTGAAATGTGACATCCGAAAGATGACCAGGGGACTGCAAAGAGGGGATTGGTGATGTAAAATGAGGCTGGAAGGGAAGTAGGGGCCACTCCCTGGAGGGTCTTGTTGACCACAGTGTGAGTGTAGTTTTTATCCCTGGAGCAATGGGGAGCCATTGGTGGTTTAAGCTGGGGTGGGGGAGGAGTACTGGTGTTCACATTTGCACTTGAAGATCCTTCAATCTGCTGTGTAGAAAATGCACTAGCGAAGGAAACCATCAACAAAACAAAAAGACAAATTGCAAATGATACATCCAATGAAGGGTCAGTATCCAAAATATATAAAGAACTCATACAACTTAACACCAAAAAAAAAAAAAAAAAAAAAATCCAATTAAAAAATGGGAAGATGACCTGAATAGACATTTCTCCAGAGGACATACCGATGGCCAACAGACATATGAAAAGGTGCTCAACCTCACTAATCATCAGAGAAATGCAAATAAAAACCACAATGAGATATTATCTCACACCTGTCAGATGGCCATCATTAATAAATCAACAAATAGCAAGTGCTGACCAGGATGTGGAGAAAAGGGAACCCTCATGCATTGTTGGTGGGATTGCAAATAGCGGTGCAGTCACTATGGAAAACACTATGAGGTCCCTCAAAAAATTAAAAACAGAACTACCTTATGACCCAGCAATTTTATTTCTGGGTATTTAGCTGAAGAAAACAAAAACACTAATTTGAAAAGATATATGCATCCCTATGCTCATTGCAGCATTACTAGTAATATCCAAGATATGGAAGCAAGCTAGGTGTCCATTTATAGATGGATGGATAAAGATGTGGTATATATACACAATAGAATATTACGCAGCCATAAAAAAGAATGAAATCTTGCCATTTGCGACAACATGGATGGACCTAGAGGGTGCTATGCTAAGTGAAATAAAACAGAAAGACAAATACCATGTGATCTCACTTATATGTGGAATTAAAAAAACACACAAAATAAATGAATAAACAAAACAAAACAGAAACAAAGCCATAGATATAGAGTACAAATTGATGGTTGCCAAAGGGGAGAGCCGGGGAGAATATAATTAAAATAAAATAAAATAAAATTCGTATGTTGAAATCCTATCTTCCACCTACCCTACCCCACCCCCACATGATGGTATTAGGAGGCAAAAAAAAAAAAAAAAAAGAGTGAAAAATCAAATGGATGAAAAATCAGTTCTGGACATGACTTGATTAAATGTTCTAATCTACTGGAAAAAAAGAAAGGAAGAAAGACAATGAAGCAAAGGGGTCCGAGTGGCAGCAGGGAATCAGTGAGGTGAGTGCTGCATGGTCCAGGCGTGCAGGATAGAGGCTTGGATTGGGGACAGGGAGTAGTGGGGTGCAGAGAACAGGGTGGATTGGTGACCTATTTGAGAGGAAAACAGATAGGTCTCGAGGATGGATGTCGCTGTGGGAGCCATTTGAGGGAGCCTGAGGGCAGAATTGACTGATGTCAGACAAAACCACTGACCCTCAGCTGGACAGTATATGAAAACCCTAATTCCTAGGCCTGTCCCAGCCCTGCTGGTTTCAGATCTCTAAAGATGGGGTCCAGATCTTCATTTTTAAAATGTGCTTCCGGGTTATTCCACGAATCAGCCCATCCACCATGGGCAATGGCCTAGAGTTTGAGGCACTCTGAGTCCAACCCTGTTTTACAGAGGAAGAAACAGGCCCCGGGAGGGGAAAAACCTTTTGCAGCATCACACAAGACTAGCAGAGTGGAAATAACTAGCATTAGATGGGTGATACACTGTTCTCATTCATGGTTTCCCTTCAATCTACTGAAGAAGCCTGAGCCAGCTGTGGGGTGATGGGAAGCACAGGCTTTGCCCTTGAAGTGACCTTAGTTCAAATCCTGACTCCACCATTCCCTAACGGGGTGATGGTGGGCAAGTCACAGCGTCTCCACTAGCCTCAGGGTCCTCACCCACACACGGGCACAAGCATGTGCCTCAAAAGATGATTGTGGCATTTGCACGTGATAATGTGCCCATGACAACTGATTATAAAATTCAGTTCCACTCCACCAAGGTCAGCCTCAATTACACACAGGCAGGAGCCATCTCTACATGTCTGTCTGTGTGCATGTGTGTGCACAGGAACGTGTGATGGGCTGGTGTTTGGAAGAGTCCCTCCCCCTCATGACCCACCCCAGTGTCTAAAGCGCACCATTAAAGCATATTTCCTTAGGCACCATTTTGTTGGGTGCCTTCTTGAGCACAGAGGATTTTGCAGTGGAGGAAATAGAGGCCGAGAGAGGGGAGACGACCTGCCCCGATCCAACTGGCTGTAGAAGTAGAATGAAGACCCCAGCCCCAGTGTGCTGTACACTCACGGGCCTGGTGGCCCCTGGGTGCCATGGGGGCTGGGGTGGGATTGGGAGCCTGGGGAGGGGGCTGGGAGACGCACTCGCCATAATCAATGCGCAATCAGTGCTCATCAGCGCGTTCTTGAAATAGACCCAACTGGATGGGGGAAGCGAGGGAGCAGCCGCTTGGTTTGTATAGCGGCAATCAGAGGGAGGCAATTTTAGATCCACGGGAACAACGGCGCTTTGTCCTCACCCAGGGACGCTGCGAGTTCTGCGGAGCCCACTGCGGCCTGGAGATAAAAACACGCCATCGGGACTGCAGCTGTCCCAGCCCAGGAAGGGGGGCGTTCAGGCACTGGGTCCAGCTGCCTCCAGAGTGAAGTCCAAATTCTTTAGCACCTTGGCTGGGCATCTACTATATGCTGGGTGCATACCAGCTGCTTCTTTTGTGAGAGGTGGGCTCCATTTTGCAGAAGAAGGGATGGAGGCTGTGAAAGGTGGGGGCTTTGCCCTAGGCCGCTGGGCTGGTAATTGGCTGAGCTAAGATGGGAGTCTAGTCTGACTCCAAAGCTTGTGCCTATTCCTTTTATTTTTTATTTTTGGAGGGGAGGGCCATCAGGCCCTAGGAAACATTATTCTAGATTAAACCAACACCCTAATGGATGTCCCAGGTCTTGCAAAAAATCCTAGAGGCCTAAGGATTCTATTGGTCCCAATTTGCAGATGAGGCAAGTTAAGGCTCAGAGAGGTGAAGGGAGTTGCTCAAGGTCACGCAGCTGGTGTAAGTGGTGGAGCCAACATTCAAACCCACATCTGTGAGATGCCAAAGCCCCCACCTGAAATCACTAAGCTCTGAGCTTCTTTGAAGGCCCAGCCCTTGCCACCGCCTCCAGGAAGCCTTCTCCACCAACTCTGGGGCTGCCATCCTTTTCTCCTCTGAATGATGCTTGCTTATCATGGAACTGGCCCTGGCAAATGGGTATGGCTGAGTGGCGGACTTTAAGGGGTTTTTGGTGACTCAGTATCATTCCCTCTTCTGTGGGTACCAGTGTCCCCCTGATGTCCTTTTGGAGTGGAAGCTCTGAGGCAGAAGGAAAGCTCCCTGAGGGCGGTAGGCGAGTGAGGTGGGAATTACACCTACTCAGTTAGGGGCACTAACAGGTGTGCAATGCCTTGTCTCCAGAGGAGACTGCATTGGAGGAGAGGGGGCAGGTAGCACAGGCAGAGCCACTGCACAGGTCCGGGTGATGGCAGACAGGCCAGCGCAGTGACTGACGTGGAAGGAAGTGCGTGCATTTAAGAGGGTTCCTGGAGGAAGAATCAAGGAGACCTGCTGACTGATAGGGTGTGTGGGTGAGGAGGATTTCTCACTTGATTAACTGGCTTCACACCTCAGCCATCCTTGACTCCTGTCACATTCCACCTCCAATTCACCAGGAGATCCTGTCAGTCTATCCTCCAAATATGTCCAGAAACTGATTACATCTCCCTTTCTCTCTCTCAAGTCCAGCCACAACCATCTCTCACCTGGATTACAGCGGCATCCTCTCTGGCCTCCCTGCTTCCACCCGAGCCCTGCACAGCAGCCAGAGGGGTCTTATGAAAACAGAAATTGGGTTATATTCCTCTTCTGCTCAAAACCCTCCTATGGTTTCTCATCTCACATCTATGTTGGCCTTCCAGGTCCTTCGTGATCTGCCTGCCACCTCGTTCACCTCACCTCCTTCACTCTCCCCTCACTCACCTGGCTTCAGCCACCCTGGCCTCCTAGCTGCTCTGAGATCACTGCAGATAGGCTTTCACCCCAGGGCCTTTGCACATACTGTTTCCTCTGCCTGGAATGCTCGTCCCCAGACAGCCACAGCCTCCGCCCCTCACCTCCTCTGACCACCCTATTTAAAATTTCAACCCAACCCCATACTCCCTGGCCCTCCCTATTCCTCTGCCCCTTTATTTTTAGCCGGATCATTTATTATCTTCTGCTATACTATATATTTTTACTTTTTAAGAAGTTCATTGTCTTGTCCTCCCACCAATATAAGCTGCATGAGGGCAGGGCCATAGTGAGTGCTCATTCAATATCTGCTGAATGAAGGAAGTACTCGGATGATGGTGTCATTTACTGAGATAGGGAGGAACAGACTGGTGGGCATGGGAGTTGGATGAGATGAATTTAATTGGCAAAACTGAGTTTGAGATGCCCCAACAGACACCCACAAAAAAAGATATCCAGAAAGCAGTCAGATATACAAGTGCACACCTCAGTCTCCTCATCTGTAAATAGGGCTAACAATCCCTCTAGGGGAGTGTGTGGGGAGGGGGTTTGATGAAGTCAAAGGGGGGGCAGTAATTGGCACAAACTCAGCCCTCAACAAAGGGTGCCTGCCTTGCATGTTTGCTTCCTTCTCTCCTTCTCAAACAGCTGCAACAAGCTCCCTGTGACAAGCTGGAAACTGGGAACGCCCATAAATGTTGTGAAGAATTATATGGCCCAGATGAGGGGTCCTGCTCCATTTGCTGCTCCCTCATCCTGAGCTCAGCATGCAGATCCCCCAGGGGAGGCTGGAACCAGGAAACTGAAGGAATGTTTGCAGTGGCAACCCCTCCCTCCCTCCCTCCCTCCCTCCCTCCCTCCCTCCCTCCCTCCCTCTCCTACCCTCCCTCCCTCCCTCCCTCTCCTACCCTCCCTCCCTCCTCTCTCTCTCTCTCTCTCTCTCTCTCTCTTCCCCCCCACCCCCCCCTCCATTTCCTACAACTATATGAGAATCATTTTTCATTCCCTGTGGGCCTTCATTTGTAACCAACCTCTCAGTGGTGAGGAGAGAATTTTAAAAATAGCTTTATTGATTTTATTTTTTGGAATATAAAAACAATAGATGTTCTTTGTTAAATAAAAATTAGATGGTATAGAAAAAAGGGAAAAAATAGAAATCAGCCCAAAAACCTTACCACTCAGAGATAATCATCATTTACATTTCAATGTTTGGCATTCTCATCTTTGTTCTAGACTTTTTGTGTCCAAATGGATTGGGGGGAGGACTTCAGGGCAGATGGAGGAAGGTTTGGACTGGGAAGAGGCAGGGCAGGTATGAAGGCAGGGTCTGGCTGACGGGGCCTGTGTAATTGCTTGTACGAGGTCAAAGCAAAACCCACAGCCTGTCCCACATGCTTGGTCAGTCCCTGAGGGGCTGCCCTGTGCTTCTCATAATGTATCACCATTTGCATATTTATGTAACCATACCACCTGGAAACTTAAATAAGAGTTTCAATAATCACCTTTCCTGTTTATTTGGAGCTCAATAAAACCATGCCATAGAGCCACTATCTCATTTAATCCTCAGAATAACCCAAAAAAAAAGAGTTCCTGTGGTTAGACCCATTTTACAGATGAGGAAACTGAGGCCCAGGGAGGCACAATGTGACTTTGTCCAAGGCATACAGAGAGTTCATAACTAAGATGCAGGTCTCCTGACACTGGCTGGGGCCCTTCTGCCTCTTGTCCTGAGAAGAGTGACATGTAACAAGAACCACATACTATGTGCCAGACAATTTTGGCACACACTATTGTCTCATTTAATCCTCTCAATGCCCCTGCCAGAAGGGGCTTATTCTGTCCATTTGCATAGATGAGGAAACTAAAGTTAGAGAGGTGAAGTCACTTGCCTAAGGCCACACAACCAGTGAGTGGAGGAGTTGAGAACTGAACACAGGTGTGTGGCTGTTAGGGTAGTGCTGCAACCAGGAGGCAGGGATGGGATTGGTGAGAAGGGTAAATTGTGTCTTTTTGTCAAGGGCAGCCTCTTTGTGCTTTATCTGGGCACCGAGAGTGGGGCCTCTGGACCCTCTACTCTCAATTTCCTGTCCCAGCTCCAGTTCTGACCTCACTGGTCACAGCTTGGACCACAGAGAGGGGGCTTTGGTTTAGCAACAGTGCCACCTGGTGGCTAATTTGCTGCCACCAGAACCTGTCTGACCAGGTAGGAGGCCCGTGATGAGGGCGGGAGACCCCCAAGCTCAGTCTTCCTTGCTGGAGACCAGAGCCAATCTGCCTGGTTTAAAGAAAAAAAACATAGGACTCTGGGTTTGATAGACCTGGCTTTTAATTCCAGCTCAGTCTGTGTGACATTGGGCAAGTTCCTGCACCTACCTTTCTAAGTCTGTTCCCACATCTGTAAAATGGGAATTAATCAGTTGCAGGGTTTGTTTTGAGGTTAATGTAAAATACTTGATTCTATCTCACGTGCTGGAGAGGTGCTCAATAAATGATACTTTAGGTGATCAATCAGTGATGTTTGCCTTTGCTCTACGGTTTCCTCGGACGCCTCTATCAACCAACCAGGGGCTCCCACAGATCAGGCCCTCACCCTCTCGGGCTTCTCCTAAGTCACCTTTCTCTTGTGGGGCCCAAGCTCCAGCTCAGACCAGGCTACAAGAGCCTCCTCACTCCAGAAATGGTTGGCTTGGAAAAGAGAATCAAAAGGAAGGCAGAGAAAATTCCTGGGAGAATAAGAAAAGCCAAGTGTTGGCTAGAATTGGTCTGACACATGCAGGTGGGGGGATCTCTGGAAGAGCCAAGCCTGATCCACTCTTAACAGGTCAAGAGCATAAGCCCTTGGCCCAGGCCCAACTTACCCGCTGCCTCTTGTGGTTTGCAGTTCTGGCTCTCCACTCCCCTTCTTCATTCACGTTCATTTCAGCTCCACTGTCTACACCCCACCTCTGAAAGCATTTCCAAGCTCCCCGCCTCCCCGCCTTCACTTTCCTCAAGGCTGCAGCCTGCAGGATGCCCTTCCGAGGCACGCTTCCTGCAAGGTGACCCAAGCATCCCCTGGGACCCTGGATGGCCCCTAATAATGACCAAGGGCCCTGATACCTTTTATAAGTCTTGATGGCCCTCAGTAACTCTGAAGTACTCCCCAATGATTCTCCATGTTTACTGATGGTCCCCTATAACTTCTGTACCCACCCTCCAGTGAGCTCATAACACCTCACAGCCCCCAAGGCTTTCATCACCCATTGAAACTCCACATAATTCTACTGGATCCCCAAGACCTCCCCACTTCTCAGGTCTCCAGAGATCCCACAGGTCCTTTCACCCTCAGTGCCTCTCACTGGCCCCTTGTCTATATCAGTGCACCCCAGTGGCACATCATTTCTAGGGGACTATAGAAGCTTCCAGAGGTCCCCAGTGTCACCAAAGGTGTTTCAGGGCTCCCGAAGACCCTCAGACCTTCCCCACATGACCTCTACCACCCTCCATTTCTCCACAGTCTTGAGTGATCCATCAATGCTGATGGCCATGGTGGCACTTGGTGGCCCCCAAAAGTGGTCTGTGGGAAGTGCATGGGTCTTAGAGCAGAGACTTCTGGGGCTGGTGCTGCATCTCAGCCACTATCCGGCTCTGGGACCTGGGCAGCTTCTCTGAGCTTGTTTCCTTATTGGTAGAATGTGAACAACACACCCACCCACAGGGTGATTGAGGGCAAGGTAACCCACATGAAAGGGCCCAGCATGGTTTCCGGGTTGAGTAGGTCTTCAGTGACTATTTAGTCCTGAGGCTCCCCACTCTGGGGCAAGCTGGGCACTTGTTCATTGAAGCCACTATCCCGTGGAGCGCCTACTCTGCCAAGATCTGCACCAGCGATATCCTTGACGAGTACGGTGTTACCTGACCCCCTTGCTCTGTCCAAGAGATTGGGAGAGACCATCCCAGCCTCACAGCAGGTGAAGTTATACAAGGAGTTAGAAAAGTAGACCAGGCATTGGGAGGACTTTGAGTTCCACTCTCTTCCCCAAAGACATTTTTCTGCCTCAACCTTTGCTTAGGCTGTTCCCTCATCTCAAGTTCCCTTCCCTGCCTAGAAAAATCTTCCTAGCCCTCAAGGTGCAGCTCAAGTTCCACATCCTTCGTTCAGCGGTTGGGTTTATGAGCTCTGTTGAGACTCAGCAAACCTGGTCCTACCCACCTCCTCCACCTTCCAGGAGGCATACCTGGTATTTCTCTGGGCAACTTATTTAGTCTCTAAACTTTAGTTCCTTCATATGAAAACTGAGATTAATAATACCGCTGATGAAGTAATGCAGGCATGACACCCAGAACATAGTAGGTGCTCAATAAACAGTTCTCATGGCTACTCTTGGCATTCCCTGAGCACTGGGTCCCTGGCACACTCCACCCTGTACTTTCTCGTGGGGGTGGTTCTGACACTTTAGCTAGCTTGGAAGCTCTGACAGCAGTGTGTGGGTATTCCCCCTCCCCAAACTGGACCTTATGCAAAAGTGAGAGGCAGAGAAGGCCAAGAGTTGACAACAAAGACTGACTTTTTGCTCCCCAGTGGTGCCCAGGTCAAGGGCTCATTTGATTTTTCACAGCCTGAGATGGTGCAGGGGGCTAAGGATGACACAGGGGTTCAGAGGACTTCTAGGGGCATCCAGAGCCAGCTATGTTCCCGCTCTGGGTCTCACGTGCTTCACCATTCTTACTGACGGCTAAGGTGAAGTGCCAGAGAAGTGGGCACACTGCAGAGCTCAAACTGGAGAAGGCTGGGAAGAGGAGGACAGAAGCTTCTCCCCAGGCACTTACCCCCGTCCAGAGGAGTGTGGACATCTGTCCTCTTGACTAAGAAGAGCAGGAACATTCAAGGAAAGGGCCTCTTCCACTTGTCTCAATACCCCGGTGCTGAATTCTGAAACTCTGTGGGATACTTTCCCTGTGAGCAGATGTTACCATCTCAGAGAGGGTAAGAGGCCAAGACAGGCTCAGATGGACCCCAAGATGAGCGATTTTAAGCCAAAAGGTCCACTAGACAACGCTGAGCAGACACTGCATGCAAATAACCTTAGTGTACCATGGCTGGCAGGACACGATACGCTCTGTGGTCTGAGCCGCTGCTGGGAAATATCAGACACAAATGGAGAGATTTTGTCTAAGTCTGAGAATACCAAACTTCTAGAGCTTAGGCACTGTTCACTCAGAATCATTACCAGTGGGAACACAGAACTCGACCACTCACACTCAGAGCTTACAGGACCTTCACCAGCACCCTGAGTGTGAAATGGGAGCTACTATCCTCAGAGATGAGAAAACTGAGGCAGGCAAGGGCAGACGCTGGAGCCCAACCAGGGCTGCCTGCTCCAAATCCTCATCTCTTCTCCCCACCCCCTCCTTGGCTGCGTGGCAGATCTGCCTACTAGGTCAGGTGCACAAGCTTTGCGGCAGTTGTTGCCATTGTGAGGTGGCTATTGCCTTCTTTGGGGCCTTGTGGCAGGAGACCTAGTAAGGTGTAGTTATTCAGAGACTGGGCTTTGAGGTCAGACAGACCTGATTTCTCTTTCTGGTCCTGCTGTTTACTAGCTGTGTGACTGGGCAAATGGCTTGCCTTCTTTGTGCCCCAATTTCCCCTATATGTAAAGTGGGGGAAGTGCCTGCTTTCTGAGGTTGTTGCGAGGATGGAGATAACTTACAAAGCACCTAGCACAAAACAGACACTCAATGCATGACAAGTACATGAAAGGGAGTGTGGGCTCCTGAAATAGCCCCGAGTGTTTCTAATTTGTAGTCCCGAGTTCAGACTGCAATCTCCAAATATGGCACCAGATGCTTTTGCAGGAATATCATGGAGGTAATATAAAACAGGAAGAAAAACCCAACGAACACCACTCTGCTGGGAACAGCCACATATAGTTTGTTCATTCCTTTAATTTTTAAAAATGAGTCAGCAGACAATCATTTGCCCTTTGAATACCCAATAAAAACTTTCATTGTGCAAAACAGTACAACCTTTTTCATTTTTTAATAATACTGTAAATATCTCAGAAAGGATGTATTGTTTCTAATGAATATCAAAAAAGTCACAATGACATTTCCCCACCCCCACAGTTCCCTTCCCACCCCCCAAAGTTACCCAAATACTAGTAGGAAATTACAAAAAACAAAGAACAAAGGCCCTCCCTCCGCCCTGCCCCGTTAGTAGTGTTAAGTGAGTGAAATGTTAAGTGCCACATGTATGTACAATGCAGTACATCCAGGAGAGACCGCAGGGCTGTGCGTCTGTGAGAGCTGTGGGGGGAGAACCAATAGCAGCAGCAGCAGTGGGGAGACGCCCTCCCCAGGACCTGTTGGGAAAAGAGCAGATAAGGATGGAAACAAGGTGGGGCTCAGCCGAACCCCAATCTTCCTGGGTCCATTTCCTGGGTCCACCAGATCAATCAGCTCAGGGAGAGGCCAGGCAGGCCTGGGCTATGTGTGCAAAAGAGGGACTAGGACCAAGCATCTTGACCTGCCTGGGGGACGCTGGCCTTCCCTCCAACAACCTCGAGTTCCAGACAGGGCTGCTCGGACCAGAGAAGTTGGGAGTTTGGGAACTTTTGGGTGAATCAAACACACAGGTTCATTAGGAAACTATAGCTTCAGTTTGGAGAAAGCTTGCATTTCCACCAAATAAAATTGGGAACATAAAGGAAAAAGGATAAAGAATGTACCTTCGCTGTCCCCAAAAAACTAGAATCCAAGGCAGAGGCTTGATGTCAAATCCAATTAAAGGACGAGATCAGCCAGAGAGGTCTGGAGCACCAGCCTCCCCCCACCCAGACCCCGGGCTTGCAGGGAGAAGGGGCGAGGAGCCTTGGTCTCCCCTCCAGGAAGCGCTGACGCTTCTTCAGCACCCTGGCAAGAGATGCAGGTGGGGTGGCTCCCAGAAAAAGGGTAGAGAAGAAGCTTCCACAAGGGTTCCAAGGTTCTTCTGGTGACAGGAGGGATGGGGAGGGAACGGAGAGGTATGAGGATGGCCGGGGTGAGAGGAAGGCCTGGACTGCCAGTGGGAGAAGACGTGGCAGGGGAATGAGGAAGGGGCCAGAGAATGAAACCAGGCTCCAGGCCCGCCTCTAGCTCCTTCCCCTGGGAGGCTGGTAGAAGGTCCTACGATGCAGATCCCAGCTGGGACAGTGGCAGGACAAATAACCACAAGCAGAATAGAGGCTGCTTCCTAAACCTGGAAACCAGTGCCCAGGCAACTGCAGCCAGCCCCACAGAGGATGGAGAGGCAGAGTTGAGGGTGAGAGCAGACAGAGCAGGAGCAGCCTGTCACGGGGGCCAGGACCTGGCTGTTCTGCAGAGAACGGACTACTCGTGAAAGAAGCCGAACTAGAGTCTTGGGGAAAACACACATCACCACCACATCATTTCCATGACAAACTTGGTTTAAAACAAGCAGGTGGAGGGTGGGTGCAGGGATGCCTGCCTGCGAGTCTTCCGAAGAATCCAAGATGCACAGCAGGTCTGCAAGGCAACAAGGCATGCAATAAGGAACCCCAAGACGTGCGGGAAGGACCTTGACGTCACCTGATCCAGCGCTGCCCATTTGGGAGACGGGGAAACTGAGGCCCAGGGAGTGGAAGGGAGTTGCCAAGGTTACTTAGTGGGATCAGGGCAGACGGGCACTTGTGACCCAGCTTTTCTGAGTCTGGTGGGGCGTTTTCTTCTCTGACAGCTTTGCTGTCTACAAACCCACTGCTAAGAGGTTGGGGATGGGGAAGGGAGGATTTGAAGGAAAAGCCCCCCACCTCCTCCAGGGTGGTGTGGAGGAGGGCTGGCTGCCATGATCACGGACAAACATGGGACATGGACTAAAAGGTTCACAGAGGAGGACAGCCATTGCTCCCACCCCACCTGCCCACAGCCCGAGTATAAAAGTTTGACCATATGATACATTTCTCCCTAACCCCTAGAAAACATGGTTAAAACCATCCTAGCACAAGAAGATTCTGCGAGTCCCTGCACAGTATTATCTCTTCATAATGTTACTTACATGTTAATTGGGGGTGAAGAGGGCAATGTGACTTTAAACCAGAATGTACACCGCCACCTTAAAATTAACTTGTTAATAAGTCCTGTGCAAAATGAGCGAGACTCTATCATTAGGTAAAGTACGTGTTTCAGGTATTCATTTATACACACGGGGGAGAAGGAAGCAGAGGCACCCGAGGTGGCAGGTGGACGCTCAGAAGTGTGTCTCCTTCTCTGTGATGGCTGCAATGGTCCCATCGCCCTTGAGTTTGGCGTCACAGTCATTAACCGTCACCGTCCGTGGGCCTGCCCCAAGCTTGCCCCGCATTTTCAGATCAGCACTGGGGATCATCAACTTCCGGAATTTCTAGGTGGTTGGAGAGGAGGAGGAGAGCGGTCTGAGAGTGGCTGCCAGCATCCTGGGGCCCGCCTGGGCCGCTCCCAACCTCCCCGTGGACATGGTGGGACCGTGGAGTCATCAGACCAAGGTCCAGGCCCCAGCTCTGCCACTTAGAGCACTGTCCTAGATGATGCATTGAGCTCTGGGTCTCAGTTTCCACCTACGGAAAATGGGGACAATGGAAATACCCACGCCTAGCATTTGGGAAGGTGTAAGGGGATGTGGAAGTGCTCACTGTTCCTGGTCTACTGCAGGTGACCAGGAGGAGAGAGCTGTAATCAGGCCTACTGTCTTATCCCTTCCCTCTGGTAGAGACAGAGCAGCTGGGGTCTGAATCACTGCGTGGACACTCACTAGCTGTTAGGTAAATCACTTAACCTCTGTGAGCTGTATTCTCCTCATCTGTGAAATGGGTTAATAGTACCTGCCGGAAGGGCTGTTGTGAGGGTGAGCTGAGGCACCTCTAGGGCTGTTTGTATAATGATTGCTAGAGAAATGAAAAAATTTCCCACAAAAGGGACATCTGCATGCTGCCACCACCCAGGGGAACACGTGCTGTGTGCCATGTGCTCCTCTGGCCGCAACTCAAAGATGCAAACAGTATCACTAACGCCGACACTCACAGCCACCACCTCGCACCACCGTGCAAAGTGGGTGGCACCGGGACGGGCATGGATAGGATGGCTATCGTCCCGCTGCACTGGCAGGGAAGCAGAGACCTCAGGCAGACTCCTGACACTCACTCCCCAGCACAGCCCTGCCTTGGGGTCCCACACCCCAGGTTCCCTCGGGAGAAGACACCAGGCCAGGATTAGGGAGGTCCTTTCTGAGCATAAACCCTCTCCCCAGGAAGGCCGGGAAGATGTTTGGGTGGCTGATTTCTCATGATCAAGGTTCTGTCTTCTCTTTCAGACCCTGCCACGCCTAAGAGGCTGACCCCATTTTGCCCAGGTGAGACTGACAGGCAGACTCACCTGTGCTGAACACATCCTGTGTGCCAGGCATGGCACTGGGCTCTTGACACAGTCCAGGGTTAAGAGTACGGGCTCAGGAGCCTGGTGCCTGGGTGTGACCCCAGATCTACCACTTAACTGGGGCAAGAAACTTCACCTCTGTGCCTGAGTTTCCTCAGGTGTCAAAGGGGGGTAACAATGGTACCTGCCTTCTAGGGTTATCAGGAGGCTCAGATTAATTGACCTGGCCCCAGAGCAGCATAGAACAGCCACCCTCACAGCTATTCTCTGAGGTAAGTACCATTAACCCCATGTTTCCTTCCAGACCCTTCCTGTCAGTTGGCAGAACCTTTTGGAAATGGAAGGTGAACTAGCAAGTTCTCCCAGTAAGAAAGGCCTGGAAACCAGGTCTGACTACCTCCAAAGAGTTTGCTGTCTTTAATAAGCCCTGCTCTCTGTGCAGGCAGCTGTGTGAGCTTAGGGAGATGGAGGGAGCTCAGCAGAGTAGCTTCTCATTTCTCCCTCCCTCCCCTCCATGCCAGGCCTGAGAGAATCTCTGGAGCACTTGTCAGGAGACAGGGGGCATTTCTGAATACCAAAAGGCCACTGGAAATTTGGGCACGGGCCTGCAATGGCCAAGGGGTTAGGGCTGCAGGACCACTCTCCTCTGGATATGTTTAGTTCCAAATTCGAATCAACTGCCTGCCTTTGACCTACATTCCCTGCAGGAGCCAAAGGAGCCTGACTTGCTCTGGGGGCACAAGCAGCCTTGCTCCTTCTGGCTGGATGCATGGCTTTTTGTGGAGCCCGGGCCGCTTGGTGGGCAGGCAGGCTAAGTGAAGCCGCTCAGAGCAGACAATTGCATTTGGGTGTGTGCACACACATCCCCACTCCCATATTCCTCTGACCTTGTCCTGGGAGACCAAGGTCAACCCCTGAGATCCCTGGGGTGTGGCGCTGGGGCAGAGATAGGGCCCCACAATGTCGTGTGGCCAGTCCAGCAGAGGAATGAGGCCACGAAGCTCAGGGGATGAGAGCACAGACTCCAGGGTCTCCGCTCCACCACTCAGAGCTGCGCCCTCGGGCCAGGTGCTTCACTTCTTTGTGCTTCAGCTTCCTCATCTGTGAAATGGGGACAAAAGCCTCCACCTCACAGGACTGCTGCGAGGATGACACGGCTCAGTGTTTGTCACCGGCTTAGAATACCGTCTGGCATACTGCAAACAGTTGGCTAAATGAGACAGAAACTGACTCAAACCATCTGATCTGCCAGCAGGTGGGAAAGGAGAGTAAATAGAGAGTGAGTGCTCGGGAGTAAGATGGTTTCGGTTGTAAGTCAGTCTGCCCTCAAGAAACCACATACTGTATTATTCCACTGAGAGGAATGGTCCAGAACAGGCAAATCCATGGGACAGAAAGGAGATTCTTGGTTATCCGGGGGCAGGAACAGAGTTAACTGTGAATGGGTATGAGGGATCTTATTAGGCTGATAAAAATGTTCTAAAACGGATTGATGGTGAGAATTGTACTGCACAGAAAGTTACTAAAGAAATCATTAAACTGTACACCCCAAATGGGGGAATTTTATCAAATATAAAACATACTTCAATAAAATTGTTTTTAAAAATTTGTTTGCTACTATGGAAAATAGTATGGAGTTTCCTAAAAAAATTTAAAAATGGAGCTACCATATGATCCAGCAATTCTACTTCTGGGTATTAATCTGAATAAAAGAAAAAAATTAAGTTGAAAAGATATCTGCATCCCTATGCTCACCACACCATTGTTTGCAACATCCAAGATATGGAAGTAACCTGTGTAATGTAAGTGTCCAATGGTGGATTAATGGATAAAAAATACACACACACACACACACACACACACACACACACACACACACAGGAATATTATACAGCCATGAAACAGGAAATCTTGCCATTTGTGACATGGATGGACCTTGAGGGCATTGTGCTAAGTGAGATAAGTCAGACAGAGGAGGACAAATACCGTAGGATTTCTCCTCTATGTGGAATCTAAACAAAACAAAACAACTGAGCTTACAGATATAGAGGATGGATGGGGTGGGGGTGAGAAAAATGGGTGAAGGGGGTCGAAAGATACAAACTTCCCGTTATAAGTCCTGGGGATGTAATGTACAGCACGGTGACTATAGTTAATAACAGTGCATTGCACATTTGAAAGTTGATAAGAGAGTGGATCTTAAACGTTCTCATCACAAGAAAAAATATTCTGTAACTATGTATGGTGACAGATGTTAACTAGACGTATTATGGTGATCATTTCACAATATATACAGATATCCAATGTTGTACACCTGAAACTACTACAACGTATGCCAATCACATCTTAATAAAAAAACGTGGTTTGCTAATTTTTGGCAGTGTCATGCATACTCTTGGTTGAGTGACAATTTCTCTGAGCTTCAGTTTCTCTGCCTATTAAACGCAGAAAATGATGCCCACATCCTGGTTTGTTCTGAGTACTAAAGGAGATACAGCATGTCACGAGCCTAGCAGGGTGACGATAACATGGGATAGGTGTCAGTTCCCAAATGTCAGATCTTCTCCCTTCGCCCTGGGAATGGGGTCCTTAATGCATTAACAGAGCAGTAAGAGCTCACACTTGGTCAGTCTCTGTTCCGGGTCCTGGTCTAAGTGCTTTTCCTATATGAACTCCCTGAGTGAGTCCTCACAAAAAACCTCTGTAAGTTAGGGACTGCTGTGCTTCCCATTTTACAGATGCGGAAACTGAGGCTGAGCTCAGAGAAACAGGCTCGACCCTGAGGACTCGTAGAGATGCCTCCACATAGTGGTCATGATGTACACCTGCCAGGGAAGAGCTGGCTGCGGCTTCCCTGAGAGACATGTGGGAGCCTGTTCTCATCACACCCACTGCCCAGAGGAGGAAGCTGAGACCCAGAGAGGTGCCAATGGACTCAACCCTGGTCATCAGCCTACCCGACAGAGAGCCAAGCCCCGCCCTGCACCTCAGGCCCTTTGGCGCCACCCTTGCTGACCCTTCCTTCCTGCGGTCTCACCTCAGGCAGTGTCCCCTCTGTCTGCCACACCTTGATGAAGATCCAGAGGGGGATGCAGAGCATGGAGGACAGGGCCATGAGCCAGCCAATGCCGTAGCCCCAGGCGGGGTAAGTGTAGACGTTGTTGTACTTGAGAGGCTTGTACTTCACCAGGAAGAAGATGAAGATGCTCTGCGGAGACAGGGAGAGGTCTCTGGGGCCTGACGCAGGCGGCCAGCAGGGCAGAGGGCCGACCCCAAGCCACAGCCTCAGAGAAGGCTCTGCCCTGGTCCATAGCAAGTTTGATGCCCATCCCACTGGCCTCAGACACACAGAGCCTGGGACCTCCCCACCCCCCAGGAGCCTGTCCCCAGCCTCTGCCCAGCCAGGAACTTTTATTTTTCCCCAGCTACTTCTCAGGGCCGGTTTCAAAGCTGCCTTTCAGAACAATGGTGGTTTGTGAAGATGCTTTTAGATACTCCCCTGCCAAGAACTGGGTGAAGAGTGGTGGGTTGTTTTTCTGTTAAACATCCACTCACAAAGGCCTCTCTCTCTGTGGTCTGGTCTGATGGCAAAGCGCGAGCCCCAACTTGACCCTCAGTTCTGTTGCTTTCACAGTTAACAACAAAGCCAAATATTGTCTCTCATGCAATCCTCAGCCCCCATGGAGGCGGGTCCCAGCCACCCAGTTTGCAGGTATAGAATCTGATGCTCTGAGAAGGGAGGTGACTTATTTATGGTCACACAGCAAGCTGGTGGCAGAGCTGGGGTCCCAGGGGACCACCCCCTCACCAAGCCCGGACAATGTCCCTATAGCTCCAACTTCGGAAGGTGTTGGGTGCTTCGGACTTTCTGCGTGCACAGAGGACGTTACCTCCTCAGTTCCAGCTTGGCCAGGCCTGGGGCTCTGAAGTAGAAGAGTGGGAGGGTGGATGGGCCCTTACCGCACAGATCCCGGGGGTCACAACCTTCCAGCACCATTTAATGAGTGACAATGGCCGGTAGCCAATCATGTCTTCGATGTTATCATAAAAGCGGTTACTTCCTGTCCAGAATAAAACAGACAGGCACACACAACCCAGAGAATTTTGTACAAGACTTAGAGGGAAGGTGAGGAGTGTTTGCTTTCCCCAGCCAGACACAGACAAATTGTGGCAGGGACCTTATGCACTACTGCTTAACACACTACCAAGATGTTATACCTATGTGAGGGTTTGGGATACATGCAAGAGGAGGGAGTCTGGTCTGACCTTAGGCAGTGAGGCCCAGGAAATGGAGAGGGTTTTGTGGGAGAAAGGTGGAAGGTGGTCCCTTGAGATGCAGGGCGAAGGGCTGGCTGACTTGCATGCGGGTAGGGATCAGGGCTCTGAAGGCCAGAGCCTGGCTGGGCTGCTAACGAGCAGAGTGGTCTGCAGGGTTGTCTATTTTGGAGCCAAGTTCACAGTGGGAAACATACATCATTATCGAACACAACAACCCTCATCCAACTGGATCCATCGGGGAATAGGAGGATCGGCAGGGAGGTGTTGACTGAGGGCCAGGCTCTGCACTGGCGGCTTTGCCTGCATTAGCTCCTACTTGGAGACAGGGTGATGATGATTCCATTTTGCAGATGGAAAAATTGAGTCTCAGAGGCAGAAAGGCTTGCCCCAGGTCACAGTCCCTAAGCCTGAAACCCCTCCCTGTGCTATGGGGTACAAAAGCTGGGAGGTCTCCCAACAAGTGGGACGGGCCAAGGATTCCCTGGGGGGAAGGAGGACAAGGTTGACACAGACTGAGACAGGCTACAGAGAACCCAAGTTCACCTCTGCCCGGGCACCCGTGTCCTGGGCACCGATGCAGGCCACTGCAGTCTGGGTGGGCTGAGCCTCTACTCACCATATACCCAGCCGATGCAGACGCACTCAAAGATGGCCACAAAGAGAAGGCACATCCCACTGGCAGCGTAGGAGTCAAAGAGCTGGAAGATGTACATGCCACCCTGTGGGGCAGGAGCACAGACAGAGGGGCAGAGGGATGGACAGACACATGAGGGAGCAGGGTTAGCCAGCTGGCCTCAGAAAGCACCCTCTTCTCTGCCCTGTGCCTGCCATCAGGCAGGATTCTCACCCACCAGGGCAGACTGCTTCTCCCTAGTCCCTAGAACATTGTACCCTCTGCACCTGGGAGCCCCTAAGACACCATCCTCTGGAGGTTGCTGGGATTGGGCTGGTCTACGTTGTTCCCCAATGCCAGAAATAACACAGAAAACCAGAGGCTGGAGGTTTGGGCAGCCAGCCTCAGCACTTATCCTTGATGGCTCTACCAGCCTCCCCACTGGTCTCCCTGCCTCTAGCCTTGCCCTCGCCAATCCTTTTGCACACCAGCTTTTACAGGGACCTTTCTAATGGGCAAATCCAACCATGTAACTCTGCAGTTTAAAATTACCCGTTGGCTTCCTTTGGCCTGCCAGTTGGCACCGCCCTCCTCACTTGGCCACATCTCCCCTTCTCATATGCTGTTCCCTTTTCACTTTAGGTTCCTTCAAAGCTCAGCTCAAATGCCACCTCCTCCAAGAAGCCCTCCCTGACAGCCTCATTCTTTTTTTGGGCCTCCACAGCATGATTTATAAACTCACAATTTAAAAAAAGTATTCCCCTCTCAGCTGCTCAGTTAGTGCTGAGTTCCTTCTGGGAAGGCCCACACACTGTTTCTCTTTATGTCTCTGGCCTTCATTGCAGGGCCTGGCTTGCAGTAGGTCCCTGCTAAGTGCAAACATAATTGTATGGAGAGACCGTGGGGGAGGGACTCTGAGTGTGTCCACAGCTGTGTCCCTGTTTTGGCCCAGGTGTGCAGTCAATATCTATGGGAGGCAGGAATGATGTGGGCTAGCTTCGTAATATGCAAATCTGTTGTGATTAAGTTCAGTGGAAGGCCCAGAAGGTGTGACTCAGCTGTCCATTTACAAGGCAGGCACTGTTATCCCCAATGTCATGTTCATATGGGGAAACCAAGGCACAGAGCAGTGAGAACGTTTGCTGAGAGTTATCTAGCCAGCCAGTCACGGGGCTGAGGACTGAACCCAGGTGGCCTTGGCTGCAAAGCCCATGCTCTTAACTGCCCACCACACTGCTTCAGGGGAACATAAGAAATTCTCGGCCTATTTTTCCCTAGAGCTGAGCTTTAAATGTCTATTTAAATGTCTTTAAATGACAGAGAAGATCCTGCCAGCAATTACTATGGAGGCCGAGGCCGGCACGGCCCATTTGGCAATTTGAACTTTCCCTGTGTGATCACTCACAGATATTCCTCCGTGAAGGCAGAAGGTTGGCATGTGAAGCCCAGTGGGGGGCGGCTGGTTCACAGTCTCAGGCAGCCAGTGTTGGCTCCCTGCTGGGCCCTGGGGGCTGGCAGGCACCCTTGGGCAGCCCTGAGGCCTCAGGTGGAGGGTGGGCATGAAGGCACTGTGAGCTGGCGGCGCCGGGGCAGGAGGTGCATTAGGGCCTTCCATCTGCCTCCTCCAAGCCAGACCTGCCCATGCCAAGGCCTGCTCTGGTAGCTCTGTCCCTGTCAGCCTCTTTAACACATCAGGTTAACCCTCCAATTTCTGTGTAACAAAAGACTCTACTTTGCATAATTAACCAGCACTTAATGAGGCCCTGCTCACTGCAGCCCTGGTTTTCCTGCCTGGGGAGAGGCAAGGTGGAAACTGGAAGTGCCACACCATTCATTTACTCGAATGCTGATTATCACTCCCATTAATGTGACAATGACTAGGGATGTAATAACACCAGCCACCATGCACCAGGTGCCCACCCTGTGCCAGGCCTCAAGGGCACAGAGCCAAGCAAGGCCTCTCTGTGGACCTCAGGGTCCGGTGAAGGAGACAGGTGAGCAGATGGGTCATTGTAACAGTGGGAGGGGGGCTGGGCTGAGCTTGGAACAAAGTGTGGTGGGGAAGGAAAGCAGAGGGGGCTTCCAGGAGGCAGCGGCATTCGGCTGAGAAGTAGAGGACGAGGAGGTTCAACGGGCTGACCTCAGTATCACGGCAGCTGCTCTGACTGATCGGAGCTCCCTAATTTCTGTCCATGTTTCGTATAAACCTCTTCTTGTCTTTGGGCAACAGTTGGGTTTCTTTTGTTTGTTGCTTTTTAAATTAATTTTTTGAGTACAGGGAGACAGATATCTAAGATGTCACCTTCCCAAGGTACTTTAGAAAGTATTAGACAGGATGTCTGCCAGGAGGGGGCGAGAAACATGATTTTATGAAGCAGTCTGAATGCATGGTCATGACACACCCCTCCTCACCCACAGGTCCAGCAGGGGCTGGAGCTAGAACACACAGCGCCTGAAGGTGCCAAATATCATCATGTGTGTCTATTCTCAGTGAGGCTCCAGAAAAGCCTGCTCAAACTTTAGGCCAATAAATGCAACTAGAAGATGCCCATAGGTGACACTGTTCTCTTCACCCCGAAGTTAGTGTGAGGGGTGGTCCAGGCATCCAGAATACCAGATAAACCCAGCGTTTCCCTCCGTGAGCTTTATTCCTCTCTGGCAATGAGAGTGGCAACCTTTAGCTGAGCACTTACACATGCAAGACATTGTGCTAAGGGCTTAATGACAAGTGAAAACGTTCACGTGGTTCTCACAACACCCCATTGGGAAGATGAAAAAACGGAGTCATAGAGAAGGTACTAGGCGTGGCCAAGGTCACACAGCAAGTCCATGTCAGAGCTGGGATATGACACCAGCCCGCCCAACCCTATGCCCAGGCACGCCCTCCTTGTGCTGTGCTGCTCCCCTCGCTCCCTCTGAGCACGTGACTCACCTCTGTTAACATCACAAGGCCCAGAAAATAAGAGACGACCGACAGGGCCAGGATGAGCAGCTCCCGCCGATAGCCCCTCCGGAAGACCTTGGGGTACATGTCCACCACAGCGGTCACGAGGCTTTCCACACACACAAACTGCACAGGGCAGACATGATGGTGTGAAGCTCAAGAGAAAGGCCGTCTTCGTGGTCCTGGCTCTGGCGAGCACAGCCGGCCTACACCCTGGGCTTCCTTCCCACTAGGCTTATCTTCATTCCCACACTCACTCACTGATGGAGAGTTCGAGAGTAACAGCAAGAATCCCAGCACTTACAGAGCTCCAGCCCATTGAACAGATGAGGACACTGAGGCTCAGAGAGGGGCAGTAACCTGCCCATGGTCACTCAGCAAGGAAGCGGGTCAGGACCTGAACTGGAGTCCCTGGACTCTAAAGCTGATACTGCTTCTTCCCCATGCTGCCAATCACAAGCCTATGTGCTGGGCCCTGTCCTGGGGTCAACGGCTGAAATGAGATGCAGCCCCTGCCTGGGAGGCCACACAGGAGTCCTGAGTGCTGAATGCTCTGTGGGCGGCAGGCTCTGGTCAATCTCACAAGCAAGACTTGATTTGTTCCTTCTCCAGGACTGTGACGGATCACCAGCCTATGCTTCTGGGGCCCTTTGCTCTCCTGGGTGGAGGCAAGCAGAGGTGAGCCAGCACCCAGCTCCTGTGTGGCCACTGCATGCCTCTCGGGGCCCTGGGCAGATGGTGCAGGCTTAGATGGCAGAGCTGGAGCCACTAAGCATCTGGACCCCGCCATGCTGAGACAGAGCCCGGCATGCGGTCTCCTGTCCATTTGTACCCACCCAGCCCCAATATCCCAACGCACTAACCATCCTGCACTTGCTTTTCCCTGACCCTCCTCTCTGTCCCTCCTCGGGCAGAGCAGGCCTTCCCTCTCCTCAGACCAGGCCAAACCCCTTACCCTGTGGGGCTTGTGCTTGCTTATATCTATCTCCTTACACTCATTTCCAGTGGCACAGAGGAGAGCCTCAAAAAATGTTTGATTAGTAATAATAACAATGGCAAACACACAGGCTCTGTTTGAAGCAGTTAACAGATGTTAATTTACTTACTCTCTGTGTGGTAAGTACTTCTGTAATATTATCCCTGCTTTGTAACTGAAGGCACAGAAGCCACTTGCCAAGGTCATAGAGGTATTACGTGATAGAGCCTGGGTTTGAACCAGGCAATCTTGTTCTAGAGGCTGGGCTTTAAGCATCTGGCTGCGTTGCTCAGAGGGAGGGAGAGAAGAGTACAGGATTGTTTTGCTGGTCAGCATGTGGGGCACTCCCTATCCCTGGAGCCATGTATTGGCCCCAAATCCTTTCTGACTTATTCTACCTCCTCAGGAAAGGTATTGCCCTCCTAATTATACAATGGGACTATAGCACAGAGAGGGGAAGTGACTAGCCCAGAGTCACACAGCTGGCAAGAGTCATGGGGCTGGGCCTCAAATCCAGCCCTACCTGACTCCAAGCCCAGGCTCCTAGCCGCCAGGCTGCCCTGCCTCTTCGGCAAGGCTCACTGTGCTCATCAAGAGACATCAGAGCACGTGCAGGAAGAGGCACACAGACCTGGGTGTATGTCCCTGCCAGTGACTCAGCACCTCTGAGCCTCAGTTTCTTCATCTGTAAAATGAGGATAACAAAAAGGGCCCCCAGCCTGTGTAGTTACCATGACAAAGAGCTGGGGACGTAGTCCAGGCACAAAGCAAGTGTGGGGGTAAGCAGAGCAGCCAGCCCCCTCCAGGCCCAGCCCCTGACCCCCCCTTGCAAACCGAGCACCTCAGCCCAAATGCTGGCCTGGTTCAGCCCAGTGACTTGCAGTGCTGAAGCCCCATCCCCACCTCCCGCTACCCAGGCCAGCCGTCACTGTCACACACAGCAGACACCCCTCCCTAGGCCTCCGCCACAACAAAGGAGAGGAAGATTATCAGCCACAATGGAAGGGAAGATTATCAGCAGAAACACCTGGTGCTAAGCAACTCTGCTGAGCAGTTTCTGAGAAGCCATTCAGGGGAAGAAATTGGACTGGGCTGGATTGACAGACACATGGGCCATGGGGCTTGGTGCTAAGTGACTCACACAGGTCACGGGCTGGGGGCAGCCTCTTGCCAATAGACTGCAGTCTGAGAGCAGAGCCACAGGCTTTGGCTGAAGGACATTCTCGGGGGCTCTTAGGGGAGCCAGCTGCCATGGCGCAGCAGGACAAAGGGCAGGTTTCTGGGACTGAAGAGTGACTGGAGGGCACGGGATTCTGGCTGGAAAACCAGGGAGACGACTGGGAGGGTAGGCAGGGTGAGTTTTACACTGTGAAAGGATGTAAGTGCATGCATTTGTGTAAAGGGGAAACTGCTAGTGCTAACGATACACCCTTCACTGAGGAAGGCAGGCTGCCAAGTGGAAGGTGGGTCTCAGACAGCCTTACAGGCAACTGAGAACAGGGGCAGGCGAGCGGGATGTGGCGGGAGCG
This sequence comes from Rhinolophus sinicus, assembly GCF_036562045.2. NCBI lineage: Eukaryota > Metazoa > Chordata > Mammalia > Chiroptera > Rhinolophidae > Rhinolophus > Rhinolophus sinicus. The sequence continues at coordinate 42,440,434 of NC_133759.1, forward strand.
GGCGGTGGTGCTGGTATCGAGGACCCATGTGGCTGCCTGGGGCATGTCATGGTGGCCCCAACACAGAGACAGAGGAAGAAAGAAAAAGGTGCTTTTCTATCGGGTTTCCCCAAAAATAAGACATGGCTGGACCATCAGCTCTAATGCATCTTTTGGAGCAAAAATTAGTATAAGACCCGGTCTTATATAAGACCTGGTATCATATCATATCATACCATATCATATCGTATCATATTGTATCATACTATATCATACTGTATCATACTATATCATATTATATCATATTATATATTACATTATATATTAGACCTGGGTCTTATATTAATTTTTGCTCCAAAAGACGCATTAGAGCTGATGGTCCGGCTAGGTCTTATTTTCGGGGAAACACGGTATATCTCTGTGTCTTCCAGGATTTGGTTAAGACAGGGACACATGCTAGTGGGGCCCTCAGAGACCACTAACCATAGCCCACTCTCCGCTAGGCAGTGCTGTTGGGTAGAAGTCGTTTACCAGAATGGAAGTCTGTAGCAGTGTTTTAAAAACTTAAAACTTGAATTGGGAGTTGGGAATTCCAGGTAAAGAAAACAGTGTTTAGGAAGACCTGGAGGGACTAGAGCAGAGTTTGGGAGTGATTGTGGAGACCACCTGGGGATGGGAGGGTGTGCTTGGCAGGAAAGCAGGGTCAGGACAGTGGGCAGGGCTCTGATGGCCAGGGCCAGGAGGTGGCAGCTAGACTGCAGAGCCACTCCAAAGAGCAGCATCTGGCCTCCATGGCCTCCCAGCCTGGGCTCCCCCTGCCACCAGCTCCTTACCTGGCTGTCCAGGCCCAGGAAGATGAGCATCATGAAGAACAAGGTGGCCCACAGCGGGGAGAGAGGCATCATGGTGACAGCCTTGGGGTAAGCGATGAAGGCCAGCCCAGGGCCTGGAGAGGAAAGAGGGAGAGAAAGGTGCTGGGTGCAGTGCACCCCTCATTCAACTGCTACTGGAATCCATCATTTATTGGAGGGCTTTCTTTGTGCCAGGTGCGGTGCCTAATTCTCACGCAAATCACTGAAATCTCCCAGCCACCCTATGTAATGCGACTAATACTGTGATGACGGCCATTCTGTAGATGAGCAAGCAGAGGCAGAGAGAGGTAAGCCAGGGTCTGGAAAAGTCAGGATTAAAACTCAGGTTGGTCTGACACACAGACCTCCCTCTGCACAGACCTGTCTCTGCTGTTCTCACTGGGGTGGGGGTGGGGGTTATTAAAATGCATGTTCTCAGGCCCAGACCAGAAATGCTGATTTCAGGCAGTCTGTGGTGAGGCCGGGACCAGGCACACGACGATTCCAATGTAGGTAGTTTGCAGTCCAGGCCTGGACGAATGCTGTTCCACCCAGGCTGCCTCTGTCTTTGGGTTCCTTCCTTCACTTCCCAGTTCCACACTCACTCCTTTTGGCTTCTCCACCTAGAGAGCTGGGTTAGCATGTCCTCAGGTCGAGCTTTATTAATGTCAGGGGAGAGCTGCCTAATGTTCCAGCCCCGCAGCACATCAGTCAAGGGCACAGACATGGCAGCCTGACGGCTTGGGTTCAAATCCTTGTTCTTTACTGTCAGCTGCACCTCAGCTGACAAAAAAATGAGGCTACAAAGTCCCACCTAATAAGGTAGTTTTGAGGTCAGTGAGATGATGTAAACTATGGAGAAAGCACTTAAAAAGCTACATGCTAAATAAACACTAGCTCTGATTTGTTTTTGTTTTACCCTATAAGCAGCCTTACTAAAGAATAATTAACCTACAAGAAGCACTCATTTGAAGTGCACGGTACAATGAGTTTTGAAAAGAGTAGACACCCAGATGGCCACACTGCGATCACAATAGAGAACATTCCCATTACGTCCCTCCACCCTCCTACCCCCACCCGGGCTCCTCTACAATCTCTCGACCTCCATTCCCTGTCTCTGTCCTTGATCTGGGTTTTTTTTGTTTTTTCACCTTAGAGTATCTTTGCTCATCTTACCTAAGAGTGGAATTGCTGGGTTTTATGGCAATCGTATGTTTAATTTTCTAAGAAATGCCAACTGATTTTCAAAGTAGCAGTGCCATGTTACATTCCTACCAGCAATGTTTGAGTTCCAGTGGCTCCACATCCTTGCCAACACTTGATATTGTCAGGCTTTTAAATTTAGTCATTAAAGCAGGTGTGAAGTGTTATATATCATTATAGTTTTATTCTGTATTTCCTTGATGACTCACGGGGTGAAATGTCTTCATATATTTTTATTGTCCATTCACATATCTTCTTTTGTGAAGGGACTTTTGAATCTTTGCCCATTTTTTTTTATTGGGATGTCTCCTTTTATTGAATTGTGAGAATTCTGTATATTTGAGTTATAAATCCTTTATCAGAGAAGTGTTAATGAATATATTCTCCTGCTCTGTGGCTTGCCTTTTCATTTTCTTGTGTTTTGTGAAGAGCATAAGTAAAAAAATTTCCAATTGTTTGTTTGTTGTCCTTTCACCCTGTTACCTTACTAAGTTCAATTATTAATTTTTTCTGTATGTTTCTTTGGATTGATTTTCTATGTGGTTGATTATGTTTATGAATAAAGACAGTTTTTATTCTTCCTTTCTAATCTTAATGCTTTTTATTTTTCTTGCCTTATTGCACTCTCTAGTATATCCAGTATTATATGTAACAGGAGACAGCATATATGCTTGTTTTGTTTCTGGTTTTAGGAGAAAGCATTCAATATTTAATAGGAAATTAACATTGGTACAATACTGTTAATTAAGCTATAGACCTTATTCATATTCTAACCGTTTCTCCTTACATCCTTATTTTCTGTTCCACTATCCAATCCACGATTCCACATTGCACGTCATGGTTGCAGCTCTGTAGTGTCCTCCAGTCTGTGACAGCTCCTCAGCCTTTTCTTTCACGACCTTGACAGTTTTGATGGGTACTGGTCACTATTTTACAGAATGTTCCTCAATGTGGGTTTGTCTGATGTTTTCTCATGATTAAATAGAGGTTATGTAATTTTGGGGGGGAGGGGCAAGAAAAGCATAGAAATGATGCTGTGTCCTTCTCAGTGTATCATCATATTAGCAGGTACCTGTCAGGTAAACCTTATCACTGTTTACCTTGATCACCTGGTTAAGTTGGTACCTGCCAGTTTTCTCCACTGTTTTTCCCTTTATAATGGGTAACTATCTTGAGGGGGATATTTTGAGATTCTGAAAATATTCTGTTTCAAGCCAAACTTTTACCTGTTGCTTTTAGCAGCCATGGGTGGATCTTGCCTGCGACAACTATTCCTATGGTGTTTGCCTAATGGGGTTGCATTTTCTTCATTCCTTCTGTATTTATTAATTAGAGTCCTCTGTAAGAAAGAGCTGTCCCTTCAGAGCCATTTATTTATATACTTATTCAGTCTTTATTTCGGTATGGACTCATGGATATTTAATTTATTCTGTGTGCCATAATCCAATACTGTCATTCATCTTGCTATCTGTTCTAATTGTTCCAGGTTTCCTGTTGGGAGCTTCTTTAGGTTGATTCCTGGTCCTTTGGACATGCCTCCATCCTTTTTCTGAACATGTCCTTATTTTCTGACACTACAGAATATTCTAGCTTCATCTTGCCCTGCCCCAGCACTCAAATCAACTGCTTCTCCAAGGTTATTTTTATTGGAGAAGGGTGTTTAGAATCCAAGATCTGGCCACTAAGTATGCATATGCTCATTGCTCGTGGAATGTCATTGCTCACAGACCCTGTAAGCACACAAAAGTAGGAAATGTATGTATGTATATCTACCTGCACACACACACACACACACACACACACATTTCTGTATATATTATGTTGGTGCAAAAGTAATTGCGGTTTAAAAGGTTACAAATAATTGCAAAAACTGCAATTACTTTTGCACCAACCTAGTATTTGTATATATATTAAAACCGTGAGTCCATGCTGATACCTCCAATTCTAACATAGTTACTTCCAGCTGCTCCACTTTCCTTATTTGTAACTTCTTTCTCAAACAGTGGAAAACCTATCTCTAACTATCTATATTGACTGGTTTGTTCAGTCCTAACATACACAAACAACAGGTGCAGAATCACTAACACACACCCCTGTCCTCCTAACAAGGATGCCGTACAGTTATTTTTGTTTTCAGCCTTATAATACCCAGCGAAAATACTGTTTCCCTGAAATTTACTTAGGTTAATTCTTTTCTCCCCCCATTCCCTTAGGTGTGGTTACGTTATTCATTTGTAATGCAGTCAAGTTCATCTGTGACTGTTTGTAGTCCCTTGGGTTCCCACCCACGAAAAGTAACTATGTATTTTGGGTGGCACGTGACACATTACCCTGGTTCTAAGAGTCAGAGCTAATAAAAAAAAGACACACTCAGAGGACTGTTGCTTCCTTCTCATCCTTATACCTTATTCCTAATTCCTCCCTTCTTTCTACCCCTTTTCCACTCACTCCCTGGAGGTAACCATTTTCTTTAGTTTCTAGTTTAATCTTTCTATATTTCTTTTGCACAAATGAGTAGACATATTTTCTTATATCCCCTTCTTTCTTACATGATGGGTAGGATACTATAGATATTTGCTTTTTAGACTTTTATACATACGCACAGTTATAATTTAAATAACTATTCACAATAGTTAGTAAAAACAATTACTCATATTAGCCAAGACATGAAAACAACGTAAGTGTTCATCAATGGATGAATGGATAAAGAAGACGTGGTGTGTATGTGCAATTGACTCTTATTCAGTCATGAGAAAGGAGATCTTGCCATTTCCAACAACATGGAGGGACCTTGAGGGCACTATGCTAAGTGAAGCCAGACAAAGACACTGCATAGTACTCTTACTTATTTATGGAATCTAAAGGGAAAAAAAAATCAAACTTATAGAAACAGAAAGTAGAAAAGTGGTGGCTAGGGGATGGGGAAAATAGAGAGAGGTTGGTAGAAGGGTATAAACTTTCATCTATCAGATGGTCAAGGTCTGAGGATCTAATGTATAACATGGTAACTATAATTCTTAACACTGTATTGTATAATTGAAATTTGTTAAGAGAGTAGAACTTAAGTGTTCACACTACCTCCAAAAGACAAATATATGAGGTGATGAACATCTAAAATATCTTACAATTTTATTTGTCAATTATACCTTAATAAAGCTGAAAAATAAAATAATACCCCTAAATTTCTATTTTCTTGATTTTAAAAAATCATGAATGGGTGTTAAATTGTATCAAAGGCTTTTTCAACATCTATAGAGATGATCTCCTGATTTTTTTTTTCGTTAGATCTTTTCATTTATTTCTCTTCTCCTCTTCCCATTTGTTAGTTTTTGAATATTTGGTTGAATGTGTTTTTTCACATCCTCAGGTGCTTTTTTTAGTATATTTAATTCTCTTTGGAGTGTTGACTTAACAGTTTCTTCTACTTTATGGTTGGTTTTCAGAGAGGGAGCATGGGTCTTCATTGATATGTGGGAAATTTCTATGCCTGATTTTCTGTAGTAGCTCTGTATGGCTTGACTTTTCTCATGTTTGTGTTCATGTTCATGTTCATGTTCAAGTTCATGTTCATATTCATGGGTATTTTAACATTCCTAGCTTAACAGTGCCCTCTTCTGTCAGTATAGCAAAGTCCAGGTACTTAAGCAGGGTTTTGTTTTGATGGTGGGGGAAGGTTGAGCTCCCCCTTCCCACACCCAGAGTTTATGGTTCTCCTTTATTTTGCAGGACTTTACATTTTATCTCATTTTCTTGGTTTTCCCTTCACCATCTAGATGTCAAAGAGTGCTTCTCCCTTTCTTTTTGCCTGTTTTCTCCCCCAGAAGCTTTGTTTCTTAAAGCTGTGCCTGTCCCTTTAAATCACATATACTTTGATTCCCTCCTCTGTAGTCCCTGCTAAGGGATCTGTCTGGATCCTTTCCAGTACTTTCAGATTTAGAGTGTATTTAATCTTTCTAGCAATTGCTCCAAATCACTCTGAGGTCCCTCCATCAGCCTGTCTTCTGTCTCCCCCACAGTTTTTCTCAGTTTGCCTTTGCTCACCACAAAGCCTTGCAGCTGTGAAGGGGTGGGTGGCAGAGGGAGAGATTGTGCGCTGGGATTAGTGATTTTTCTTTTTGTGACAGTTATCTGCAGCTTCAACGTTTTCTGTCTTTACGATACACAGGAGGCATGGATTTTCTTTCTTGTTGTTTGGGGAAAATAATTTGGGATATAAGTAGCTATATAGCTGTCATTCATTGTCCTCAGATACTAAGAATTGTTACTCTTCTAATTTTTAGAAGACTGTGTAAGATTGATATTGCTTTCTTGGATGTTTGATAGAATTTACCATTGAAACCACCAGAGTCCGAAGTTTTCTTGGCAGAAAGGTTTTTGATGAGGGATTCAATTTCTTTAAAATATATAGTACTTAGTTTTTCTATTTCTTCTTGAGTCAGTTTAAATAAATTATATTGTTAAAGAAATTTGTCCATTTAATCTACATTTTCAAATACATTAGCTTGAAGTTGTTCATAATATTCCCTTATTCTCATTTCTAATGTTTGTAAGATCTGTAGCCATCTCTCCTCTTTCATTCCTGATATTAGTAATCCGTGTTTTCTCTCTTTCTTTCTTAATTCGTTTTGCTAGGAGGGTCACAAATTTTGTTATCTTTTCTAATATCAAATTTTTGAACATTTTCTCTATTGCTTGTATGTCTTACCTTTATTATTTCTTTGCTTTGACTTACTTTGGGTTTAATTTCTACTTTGACTTTTAGCTTCTTCAGATAGAAACTTAAAATTTTTACTTTAAACACTTTTTTAAATTAGGTATTTAAAATTATAAATTTTCCTGTAAGCACTTTAACTGCATCCCCTGTTTTTGATATGTTGTGTTTTCATTACCATTCAGTTAGAAACATTTCTTCTTTGACCCATGGGATATTTAGAAGTGTCTTGCTAATTTACATATACCTGGGGATTTTCTAGATACCTTTTCATTATGGATTTCTAATTTAATTCAGTGGTAGTCTGAGATTATACCGCATAAGATTTCAATCTTTTGAAGTTTACTGAGACTTATTTTATGGTCCAGTTTATGTTCTATCTTGGTGAGTATTTCATATGCATTTAAAAATAATTGTACTCTGCCGTTGTTGGGTGCAGTGTTTTATAAATGTCAATTAAGTCAACTTGGTTGATAGTATTCAGATATTTCTATCTTTATTGACTTTTTCTATACAAGCATACCTCGTTTTATTGTGCTTTGCTTTATTGCACTTTACAGGTATTGTGTCTTTTAGAAACTGAAGGCAAGACCCTCCACCAGCAAAATGATTGTGACTCACTTTATTGCAATACTTGCTTTATTACAGTGGTCTGGAACCAAACACACAATATCTTTGAGGCATACATGTACTCGCTTTATTGCAGCTGTCTGGAACTGAATCTGCAATATCGCCAAGGTACATATGCCTGTAGTTGTTCTACCATTAGTGAAACAGGGGTGTTAAAACCTCCAACTATGATTGTGGGTTTGTCTGTTTTCCCTTTTAGTCTGTCAGCTTTTGCTTCATATATTTTAAATCTCTGTTATTAGGTACAAACACTTTACGGATTGTATGTTTCATACAATCCGTAAAGTGTTTGTACCTAATAAAAACCTTAAAAGAGGATTGCCCCGTTTATAAACGTTATGAAGTGTCCCTTTTTATCTCTAGTAAACACTCTTTAACTTGAAGTCTACTCTAAGACTCATATAGTGAAGCCAGTTTCCTTATTCTTGTGTCTGCATAGTACACATTTTCCTATTTTTTTACACTTTATCTGTGTTTTTAAATTTAAAGTGTGTCTCTTTTAGACAGCTTATAGTTGAGTCTTGCTTTTTTTACTCATCTCTGCCTTTTAATTGGAGTATTTGGTCCATTTGCATTTACTATAATTATTGATATAGTTGGGTATAAGTCTACCATTTCTTATTTGTTTTGTCTCCCTTCTGGGTTTTTTGGGGGCCTTTGTTTGTTTCTTTACTCTCTTGCCCTCTTTTGGGATAATCAGTATTTTTAAATATTCATTTGTATTTCATCCATATGCTTTGTAGCTCTATTTCTTTTTATTATTTTTATTATTAAGCAGTGGGGCCAACAACATGCATCTGTAACTCATCAACATCTACCTAGAGTTACTAACATGTCGCTTTACACTGCCACCACGCATATGATACTTTCCAGTTCTAATGATCGTTCTGACACTTTCTGCCTGGAAACAGACTTTAGGACCTAACCATATCAATAATCACAAGATGCAAATAGACCAAATGCTCTCATTAAAAGACAGATGATCAGACTGAATAAAAAAGCAAGACCCAACTATAAGCTGTCTACAATGTCGACCTCCAGGAGCTGGCACCCTGACTGGAAAGGTATCAGAGAAACAGACTGAGGGACATGTGGGTAAGATTAGCAAATCTGGGATGCGGGGCTCCTAGCAGGACAAAATCTGAACCCTGCAAGAAACACGTGCTATATTCCTGGCTTAGTCTGTAGGTGTTCTGCCATCTAATTAGGTATTTTCCAGAAATCACGTCTCAGAAAGAGCCCTGGTCCTTCTGAGCAAGATGAGGTGGCTATACATCCCTTGCAACTTGCAATTTCTCCAGGTGGCAGGGGCTCCTAAGGAGGATATTGGTCTGATCCACACCTCCATAGAGGAGCCTTACCTGCTGGGCACCAGGAGCAACAGGTAGGTGAGGCACAAGAGGCCAGAGCCAGGCTGTACCACCTATGGGCTGTGGGACCTTGGGCGAACCACTTCGTGCTGTAAGCTACAGGACCCTCATGTGTAGTGGGCACAACGAAGCCCGGAACTAGTGTCCCCTGGAGTTGTGCAGGGCACATTCTGCATGGCCACGAGTGGAAGCCCCACCGAGCACCTCACAGGGGTGCTGTGAGGACTTTGTGGGGTAGCATTTAGAAAACCATCACCCTAGGGCCTGACAAGTGGGACAGAGTAAATCAATTACGGTACACCCATCTGAAGTACCACACAGCCATTACAACTCATGATGAGATCTCTGTTTGCTGAGGCAGAAAGCTCCTTATGCTTTATTGCGAATGGAAAAATGCAGCCTACAGAATATCAAGGATAATTTGTTCCAGTTTCCATCTACACAAATAGAGCTATATATGCATGGAAAATCCTGGCAGAAAAACTGCAAAGTGCTGTTGGATTTGGATTGGAGACTTTCCCTTTGTCAATATTTCCACATTTTTCTACAATAAATATGCTTTCAATGTGAAATTTATAAAAATCGAGAAAATGTATTTTTAGTCGGTTCTTTTCATTTCTATCCATGACTCCTCTTTGAGCTTTTATCTATAAAATGAAAATACAGTTCACCCTTGAACAAAGCAGGGATTAGGGCACTGACCCCCTAGGCAGTCAAAAACCCATGTATAACTTTTCACTCTCCAAAAACTTAACTACAGTCATCCCTAGGTATACGGATGGCATTGGTCCCAGGACCCCCCATGGATACAAAAACCTGTGGATGCTCAAGTCTCTTATATAAAATGACACAATGTACAAGGTCTGACAATTAACTTCACGAACTCATCCTAGAAAGAGTGTTACATACTTCATTGCTGAATATCACTATGGTCACCTTCACAGTACTCCCCTTGGGAAGTTGTGCACCAACGCCAGTGCCTAGTCCACCCTTCAAAGCAATTTTGGAACTCTTTCTGGAATGGCCATCAGAGCTGTCGTCGTATTACCCTTGATGTCCTGAATGTCATCAAAATGTCTTCCTTTCAATATTTCCTTTATTTTCAGGTAAAGAAAGAAGTCATTGGGGACCAGATCAGGTGAGTAGGGAGCGTGTTCCGATACACTTATTTGTTTATTGGCTAAAAACTCCCTCAAAGACAATGCAGTGTGAGCTGGTGCATTGTCGTGATGCAAGAGCCATGAGTTGTTGGCGAAAAGTTCAGGTTGTGTAACTTTTTCACACAGCATTTTCAGCACTTCCAAATAGTAAACATGGTTAACTGTTTATCCAGTTGGTACAAATTCACAATGAATAATCCCTCTGCTATCAAAAAAGGTTAGCAACATCATTTTGACTCTTGATTTGGACTGATGGAACTATTTTGGTCATAGACAATTGGCTGACTTCCATTGTGCACTTTGACGCTTTGTTTCCGGGTCGTATGGGTACACCCATGTTTTATCACCAGTGATAACACGGCCCAGTACATTGTCTTGCCTTTCCAAAAGGTCTTGGCAAACTTTGTCTCTCCTTTGCTTTTGTTCATCGGTGACCTCCGTTGGGACCATTTTTGCACACACCTTCCTCATGCCAAGATTTTCAGTGAAGATTTTCCTGTTTCTCTATTGATGTTTACTTGGTCTGCTATGCTTCTCACAGTTAGCCGATGATTTTGACACACAATTCAATGAATTTTTGCAATGTTTTTGTCAGTTCTGCTCATTACTGGATGCTGTGACCTCTCTTCATTAGTGACACATTCTCTCCCCTCAGAAAAACGTTTAATCCATGTGTACACTGCCATTTTTTTTTTCATGGCATTATCCCCATAAACTTGGACTAACATGTCCCTGATTTCACTTCCATTTTTGCCAAGTTTTACAAGAAATTTTATGTTTGTTTGTTGCTCTAATTCAAGCTTGGACATTCTCGTGACGGCACACAAAAAAACACAACAACAATAATGAACGCCACCCAGCAAGACACCGCCACATGTCGACATGAACACGTCTGTGAGACACCGATATACCAAGGTTATGAAACCTTACCGAGCTGTTTGTACAGTGCTGCCAATGTAAGCCCACGGTGGCAAGTTCATGAACATAATTGTCGGACCTCTGCATCTGTAGATTCCCAACCATGGATCAAAAATACTGTTTTCACTAACACTCCTAAAATGCCTATACTTCCCAAAGCAATCTACAGATCCAATGCAATCCCTATCAAAACCAATGGCATTTTCACAAAGTTAATACAAATAACCTTAAAATTTGTATGGAACCACAAAAGACCCAAAGAGCCAAAACAATCTTGAGAAAGAACAAAGATGGAGGTATCACGCTACCTGATATCAAACTATACTACAAGGTTATAGTAATCAAAATAGCACCATACTGGCATAAAAACAGACACATAGATTAATGGAACAGAATAGAGAACCCAGAAATAAACCCTCACCTATATATTCAATTAATGTATGACAAAAGAGGCAAGAATATGAGTATACAATGAGGTAAAGATAGTCTCTTCAATAAATGGTGTTGGGAAAATTGGACAGACACACTCAAAAGAATAAAACTAGATCACTTTCTTATACCATATACAAGAATAAACTCAAAATGGATTAAAGATTTAAATGTAAGACCCCAAACCATAAGATCACTAGAAGAAAATATAGGCAGTAATCTCTCTGGCATTGCTCTTAGTAATATGTTTTTGGATATATCTCCTTGGTCAAGGGAAACAAAAGAAAAAAATAAACCAATGGGACTACATCAAACTAAAGAGTTTTTGCACAATGAAGGAAATGATCAACAAAAAGAAAAGACCACCTAAAGAATGGGAGAAGATATTCACCAATGATACATCTGATAAGGAGTTAATATCCAAAATATTAAGGAACTCATACAACATAAAAAAAATCTGACTGAAAAATGGGCAGAGGACCTGAATAGACATTGCTCTAAAGAGGACATACAGACGGCCAATAGACATATGAAAAAATGCTCAATATCACTAATCATCAGGGAAATGCAACTTAACACCACAGTGACATATCTTCTCACAACTGTCAGAATGGTTGTCATAAATAAATCAATAAACAACAAGTGTTGTTGAGGAAGTGGAGAAAAGGGAACCCTTGTGCATTGTTGCTGGGATTGTAAATTGGTGCAGCCACTATGGAAAACAGTACAGAGGTTCCTCAAAAAATTAAAAATAGAACTATCATATGACTCAGCAATTCCGCTTCTAGGTATGTATCTGGAGAAATCCAACACTAATTAAAAAAGATATATGCACCCTTATGTTCACTGCTGCAATATTTACAATAGCCAAGATACGGAACCAACCTAAGTGTCCATCGATAGACAACTGGATAAAGAAGAGTGGTACATATGTACATAAAAAGAATGAAATCTTGCCATGTGTGAGAATATGGATGGACCTAGAGGGTATTGTGCCGAGAGAAACAAACTCATAGGTACAGAGAACAAATTGATGGTTGCCAGAGAAGGAGGAGTGTTGGGGGGACAGGAAAAAAGATGAAGGAATTAAGAAGTACATATTGCCAGATGTCAACACAGTCATGGGGATGTACAGTATAGGGAACATAGTCAATAATATCGTAATAACTATGTATGGTGTCAGGTGGGTACTAGATTCACTAGGGTGGTCACTTTGTAAGTTATATAAATGTCTAATCACTATGTTGTATACTTGAAACTAATATAATATTGTATGTCAACTGTAACTGAAAAATGAAAAAATTAAAAAAATATATTGTTTTCGATCTGTGGTGGCTGAATCTACAAATGTGAAACCCAGGGATACAGAGGGCCGACTGTATATTGAAAAAACATCTGCTTATAAGTGAACCCATGCAGTTGAAGTACACTATATTTAAGGGTCAACTGTAGCGATAAAAAGAGTAATGACAGTGCTGTAGATATTCTATCTCACTCAGCACCTGAGGCAGGAATTAGGGTGTTCATTTCACAGAGAAGGAAGTGGATTCTCAGAGAAGGCAAAGCTCCTGTAGAGAAGGCAACGTTCCCTCCCCATGGGGCTACCCTGCAGTTCAATGTGTGGAAGGAGCACGGAAGTTTATAAAGTGCCAGGTGCCCTGCCCACAGTGAGCAGAGGATGGCATGGTCACAGCATGGACTCTGGAGCCAGATGGCCTGGGTTTACCCAGCTCTGTCCCTTTGAGCTTGGGTAATCTTGGGTAAGTGACCTCACTTCTCTGAGCCTCAGCTTCCTCATCTGTAAAATGAGGGTAGCAGCAGTGTCACCTCAAAGGGCTAAGCCAATGAACACATGAGACAGCTCTTGTCCAGAGTAGCCACTAGATGATTGACAACTTTGATCATATTAATATCCTCTGGTCTAGCTCGGATTCCTGATTTCAGCAGGGATTGTTTCAACCGTGTTTCCCTGAAAATAAGACTGAGCCAGGCCATCAGCTCTAATGGGTCTTTTGGAGCAAAAATTAATATAAGACCCCATATTGTATTATATTATTATGTTATATTATATTATATTACATTACATAAGACTCGGTCTTATAGTATAGTAAAATAAGACCAGGTCTTATATTAATTTTTGCTCCAAAACACCCATTAGAGCTGATGGTCCAGCTAGGTCTTATTTTTGGGAAACACGGTATCTCTGACACAGCATCCAGAGGAAGCTGGACCCTAAGTGGTGACAGTGCAACTCAACAATCAGCGTCCTGCGCTGATGTCCACACCCCCCACCCTGCCTGCTTGGTGTGCCTGCCAGACAAAAACAGCCTCATCCCAGACCAGAGTTCTCAACAGAGGCAGTGTGGCCGCAGGGGTGCTTGGGATTATCACACTGAATGGTGGCATGACTTGCATTGAGTAAATACAGGCCAGAGAGGCCAGGCTCCCTGGGCTGCTCTGGATAAATGTCCCACCAGACATTTTTGTAGGTGAAAAACCTATTTAGACTCATCTGAGATTAGAATCCAACTCTGTCATGTAAACAAAAACTATTTTTGTTCTTTTTAATATGCACTGAATTTCTCCATAATTCAAACACCATGTGAACCCAGGGAAGCATTACCACCATTGTACACAATCTCCTCAGCAACAGTAACCCTGCCTGTGGTGCATCGGATACAAACATGCATCAATCTGTACTTAAGAATGTCACACTCAGAGTGATTCTGCATCTAGAAAAGGGAAAGGGAGAGAGAGGCGCTTCAAGCAGTGGCCTCAGCATGTGCAAAGGCTCTGGGGTGGGAGGGAGGGAGCTATGTCATGGAAGTGCAAGCAGGCCACTGCGATGGGGCAGAGTGAGTGTGGGTGAGGCTGGGGAGGCCGCAGGAGCTGGGCAATACAGGGACTTGGGGCCGTGCTCTATGAGTCCAGCACTGTAAGAGGCCAAGAAAGGCTTTTCCTCAGAGAAGGACATGTGCAGGTTTGCACTGTCAAAAACAATAAATAAATAAAATCACTGTGCAGGGCAGCGCATGGAAAGGAAGGGTCACTAGTGGAGGCAGGGAGGCCATGAGAGGTCCCTGCAGTCACCCAGGTGAGTGGTGACGGTGGTCTGGGCTGGTGGGGAGCCAGGGGTGCTGGAGGTAAGTAGCGTGGCAGTGAGGAGGCAGCATCTACACAACTCGAGGCTGCCTTGGATTCAGGAGTGAGGAGGTGTCAAGGTTTCCCTCCCAGGTAATTCGCAGGATGCGGGTTTGAGGATGAAGGGTGGGACCACCTTGATACCTGACCCAAGAGAAAAATGAGCTGAGAAGGAAGATAATATTTTCCTTGGAACCATCACCTGAAGCCTCCCCCACTTTTGGCACTTACCTGACTCTGCCACCTCGGCAATGGGCACCCCCTGCTCATATGCCATGAAGCCCAGGACTGAGAAGATGGCGAAGCCAGCCACAAAGCTGGTGCCGCTGTTCAGGCAACAGAGCATGATGCAGTCCCTGCAGGGAAACATGGAGAGGGGCTCGGGTCAGAGTGGCTGGAATAGGCACACTTCTGGAACATTCTGTCTGAATACCATGGCCGTCCTGTGGGGGCAGGCAGGGCACTGAGGGCACGGAGAGCACCATTTGCCTGATGAAGCCCTGGTGGTTCAGAGAGGTGAGGCGGTGGCACATGGTCACACAGCTCCTGCTGCACTTTTGGAAGACAAGGTGGGTCACAGAGCAGAAGCAGAGAGAGGGAATGGGAGGGAGGGAGGCTGCACAACTAGTGAGAAAACACCTGGAAACAAACCAACGCTCCTCCAAATCCCTGGTAGGAGAAAACACCAGGGACAGCAAGAGAGAACTGATTTCTTGGGAGCTCAAACAAGGAAGGCAGGAGAAGCCCCTGAGACATGGCTGATCACGCAGGGGAGGACCAGGGGCTTCACACTGGAGGGTCTCCACAGCCTCGGGAGGAGACACCTGTCCGCCCAGTTCGCTACCAGAGCAGCACTCCACAAACCTCACTGCTCAGTCCTTGCAGTGCAGCTTCGAGGGAGCAGCCCTTCCAGGGCAGGTCCGTCATGGAGAGATTTATCAGAGCAGTGACTGTCCCCTGACCTTGCGAGGGGCTCACTAGCAAAGAAGTGCTGGCAAAAAGCCATGACGCAGGAACACTCAGACTGCAGATGACTTTGCTGAGATGAAGAAGAGTCCTCTCAGGCTCTGCCTTCTCTCAAGGCCAAGACAGGGGATGAGCCTCTCAGGATCTCAGCCACGGCAAATCGTGCTCTTGGGAGTTAGTCTTACACCACGAGTGAAGCCCACTGCAAAGGAAGCAGCTCCCAAGTGGCCTGTCCAACACGCTGCCCAAGGCATGACGAGCCTGGAGTGTCCCGGCAGCGGGGGTCAGCAGCCTCTGCTCACCCTAGTGACCAGGAACTTGTTACCTCCTTCCACGGTGCTTTCCCCTTGCCCGACGGTTCCTGCTGCTTACAGGCTAAGAACTTCCTCATGTTGTGTTTGACCAAGACCCGCCTTCTCCGGTAGGTTTTAAGTCTACCCTCCCAGGTAACCTGGAGCTCCTTTTGGCTTGGGAGATCTGAAGACAGTGGCCCTATATCCCCTTGAGGTCTTTTCTCTCAGTTAAATGTCTCAGTTCCCTTACCAGTTCCTCATCCTGCTTATGGTCTGTGCTACACTCCAGCCTGTCCAGCCACTCTTCAAATGTCACATCCAGGACTGAGCACTAGACTCAAGAACAGAGTAGGACTCTCATGGCCTCTTCTCCTGATACCATACGTTTTGTAATACAGCCACAGGGAACTAATGTTGGTGACTATAACACCCTGCAATGACTCTGGGAATCAAGGGCGGAGTGGAGAGAGCATTGGACCCGTACTTGGGAGACCTGGGTTCCAATTCTCCCGCAGTATCTTTGCTCAGGGCCTGATCTCACCAGCTATAAGACAAGGTGCTCAGGAAGATCAAATCTATTTCATCTTTGGCCCTGTAACAGATGGCATCATTTTCCAGCAAGTAGTCACTCTCCCTACCTTCTTCCTTGAGGTGGAGTACAACTCTGTGCCCCACAGACTTCGGTCTTAATCTGTGACTTGCTTTGGCCAACTGATATTAGCAGATGTGATATAAACAGAGGCGCAAGTGGATTTGTCCTTTATCCTTTCTGTGAGTTGCTATGAGAACTTCCCCAGGGGAGCTGCTGTTCCTGTAGCCAGGACCTCAGAATGTACACACATAGACCAGACTTAAGCCGGGCGTGGACCTTGGAGACAAAACCACACAATCCACAGTGCAAAACAGAGCTTCCTCAGCTGACCAGCAGACTTGGGAGCAATAAAAACAAATGCTTGCTTTGGTAAACCACTGAGTTCTGGGGTTGTTTGTTACACAGCATTATGGTGGCAGTGAGTGACTGATACAGCTTCCTTTAAAGAACTCTTCTGGCACTGTAGACAGAATGGGCTGGTAGACCTGAGGACTTTTTCTGCAAGCCTGATGCATCCCATCTCAAAAGGAAATTTACCTCACCCAGGTAAGTGCAGAGTTAGTCCTAAGGTTGAGATAAATCTGTTCCTCGTGTCTGCTTCCTGACCCTAACTTATCTAACAGTGGGGAACAAGGTGGTACTGATAAGGACAGCGTTTCTCCATAGCCTCTACATTCTGGAATTCTCCCATATAATTTAGATCTGTAATGTGTCTAGTCCTCTGCTAGGGTTTCTTGAACACTGTGTCACCGAATCCCGAGGTTCAGGGAGGCGTGTCACACATTCAAGGTTTCACAGTCAGCTGGTGGTGAAGGTGAGACGTGCATCCATTTATCTTAGACACTAAAGCTCATGAATTTTCTAGGAGTCACACAAAAAGGATGCTCCCTAAGAATCTAGACTTCCAAATCCTGACATGTGGACAATTATCTCTGAACATCTGTATGGTTGCTGCAAAACAAATGTCCCTTATTGCAAAGCCCCCATCTTCCCAAGAGGCTTCTCACACCAAAGACAGGCTCTGGGCAAACCTGAGGTCCCTTCCAGCCCTGTGTCCCACACCCCTGCCCTCAGAGCACCCACACCTTCAGGGGACGATGCTTAGCTATCTGCCTTCTGAAGTGAGGATTTCCCTGCTGGGTTTGCTCAGTCTCCATTCCTCTAATTCCTTCCCCACAGGGCACCTTCTAGGTGAAAAGCTTATGTAACAAGCGCTTTGAAGTTGGCAGCAGTGAGCCAGTTTTAAAGACCTCTAGAAGCTATTACGCTGTCAGAAAAGAGGGTACTAATTTACTCCCTCTGAGTTGGGAAGACCTGTTCTCGGAACAATTTGGAAAAGGAAATGAAACGAGCCTTTGGATTTGGCAATGTCACCTAGGCGATAAGGTTTCTTCTGCGGATGGGTGGTGGAGAAACCTGCCTGTTGGACGGAAAGCAGCAGCCAAGCACCTCCACCCATGTGCTTGGTGGGGAGGAACATTGCCACCGCCCCGAGACACAGCCTGACGACAAGGCAGTTGTGGCCAGTTCCTCGCCACCTGCTGTAGTTGGGAAAAAAGGGTCACCCCTGTTAGTGAGGAGCAGGGGTACAGGCACCAGAAAGGCCCAGGTTCAAAGCCTTCTTCTATCATGGGCAATGTGAACACGAGCAAAGGACGTACCCTTGGGACTCAGTTTCTTCATGTGTATAATGTCCCTCTCTTCCGTACATGGCAGCCAACACTCGACTAGGCTGGAGGGATGGTGGTGAACACGAAGATGGCGCCCACGTCCTCATGAGCTGACAGCCCAGCTGAGGTGATGGACAGAGGGCCTGCGCTGACCGCTGGCTGCTGGTGTGCTGACAGCTGCATGCGGACAGCAGCCCTCTCCGTTCTCCCAAGGGGGTCACACTCAACCTAGATCTGAGGGCTGGCTGCTGTGCCGCTCGCCCTGCCCCGCTGCCTTTCTCTTCTGGTCCACGGCTACCACTTTTTTATTGTGGATGATAGAGGGCTTTCCCTCTCATTTCCCAGACCCACTTCCCTGTGAAGCTATGAAGGTGGAACAGGTCTTAACGACAACCTGGTCTGACCTTCCACCTCTCTAGGACGCCTCTGTCCAGCTGTACCTAATTACTTCTCTGCCCCAAGGTCTCCAGGAACAACAGAACTTGCTGTCTAATGAGGATTGGATTCCACAATAGATTTTCTTTTCAGCATGTTGGACTTTGCACTTTCACTTCCTCAGTTTCCCCAAGTCACAAACTACAGCCTGGGGCTGTGCCATTGCGGTCTGTATCTCCCAAGCGACTGATTTCAGTGCCTCTAATGGCAGACACACAATGCCACATGGCTGACTTAACAAATGGGTTAATGCAGTAATCAGCAAACTAGCTTTTAGAGAGGACACTGCAGAGCATTGGGGTGGGGGTTGGGGACTTTGGCCAGAGTCCAGACTTTACCATATCTAGCTGGGGGGCCACTTCCGTGAGCCTCAATTGCCCAATCTCAAAGATGACGATAATGTGGGAGGAGCTTTATCACAGACTAAAGTTCTTTTGATTGATCTCACTTAAGCCATACAACCAAATTCCTGTCCCACCAGTGGAGTGTGACGTGGCCTCCTCACTACATCATGACGTATATCAAATAGGGTTTGGTTTTCAGACACGGCCAATTTGCTAGTTGAGGAAAACACTCTCATTATTTTAAGAGTGTGTTGCTGATTTTTCTATCGATGCTTTAGTGTTTTTCATATTGATCTATTTGTATTCTTTACATATTATGGACATAAATGTTTTAAGTATTATATTACATGTTGTTAGCATGCCCTTTAATTTTATAGATAATTTTTCTAATTTTTGCAGGGGGAGATATACTACAGAAAAGTATGTAGATAATATTAGTATTAACTTGATTTTTAAATTATAAAAGCAGTATGTACTCAGAGTAAAAATAAAACAAAACATTGAAACTGTGTAGGAGGATACAGGTGAGAAGAAGCCCGTTTCCCTAGCTCTGATTTCCCAGTCTCACTTTCTACAGGCAGGTGACCATTTTTAAGTTTTCCGTGTTTCTTTCCAGAAATTTTAGAAGTTCTAGATAGTTATGTGGACCAGTCTGTCACTTTCTTCCTTTGTGATTTTTTAATTACTTTCTTATTTTCTACATCCTTTCCCATTCTGAAATCAATGTCTTTATGATATTGTGATTTATCATCAGTCAGGTGCCAATTAATGACGGGTATACATTCCGGAAATGCATCCTTAGGCGATCTCATCACTGTGCGAGTGCGCTGACACCAACCCTGCACGCCTGGGCTATCTGGTAATACCATGGTGGTATATTTAGTCTGCTGTTGGCAGAAATGTCATTATGTGGTGTGAGACTGTATTATTTCGTCTTTGTCCACAGTTCCTGGCAAAGAGCTCCTAACACCCTTGGAATTTCCCATGGTGAGAGCAATAAAGGTGTCACTTGTTATGTTAATGAGGTGACTTTTGAAAAGCACTAAGGCTGGGTGGGGCCTGGTTGCCAGTGGAGCCAAGCAAGTAATTAGAGGGTTGGAACTTTCAGTTCTACCCCCTGACTTCCAGGGAAGGGCTCTCCCTAGGCACTGAGTTCTACCACTAATGGCCAATGATCTAATTAATCATGCCTATGTAGTAAAACCTCCAAAAAAAGCCCAAAAGGAGGGGATTCAGAGAGCTTCTGGGTTGGTGAACATGTGGAGGTTCAGGAGAGTGGAGCACTCAGCGAGGGCGTGGAAGCGCCATCTGGCTGGTCCTGCCTTGTATCCTTTTATAATAAACCAGTAATCTAGTGACTACAATGTTTCTCTGAGTTCTGTGAGCCGCTCTGGCAAATTAATCGAACCCAAGGAGGGGGTCACTGGAACCTCCAATCTACAGCCCGTCAGTCAGAAGTACAGATGACAACCTGGACTTGTGATTGGTGTTTGAAGGGGGTAGGGGAAGTGTTGCAGGACTCAGCCCTTCACCTGTGGAATCTGGTGCTGTCTCAGGGTAGAGAGTGTTAGAACTGAGTTGAATTGAAGGCCACCCAGCTAGTGTCTGAGAATTGCTTGGTGTGTGGGAGAAATCTCATATACTAGAATTTTTATTCTTAGTTTTATGAGGATTTCCTTTCACAAAAATATTTAATTCTTTAATCAATCTGACACTTCTTATGATGCATATATGAGACAAGGTATGAATATCTACCTTGATTATTTCCCTCCAAATACGTATCCTGTCTCAGAATAATTGGCTGAAAAAACACTTCCCTTCTCAACTAATCTGTGATCCGGGATGGCTTCACTGCCATTATTCCATGAGTTCGTATCTGACTAAAGAGCTCTTGGACTCGACAGAAGAGACGGCGTCTAGCCATTCCTCAGTGTTCATCTACTGTGACCAGGTCCTGAGCTCGGAGTGCAGAGACCTCAGTGAACAGACCATGGGCCGGAGTTTAAGGCTAGGATGCAAATTTCTCTCCTACCTGCACTGCTGAGTGAGTCCCTGGCCTTCCGTGGGTCAGTCTTGTGGTAGAACTCAAGCTACAGGCCTGGGAGAACAGGCAGCCAGGGTCAGACAGCCTTGGGCTCCCCTCCCTCCCCACGTGAGCCCTCTCCCAGTGTTGGTGTTGGGTCTGGCCAGCTGCAGGCAGCCAGGGAGGGAGGCCCAAGAGGCTGAGGGGCAAGCAGGTCACCAGCCACTCCAGGAGGGGACACTACAGTAAAGTGAGAAGGGGCAGGAAGCAGGTTTCTGAACAGAAGACTGAAGAACAAGGCCCTTGGTGTCAGAAGACCTGGGTTCCCAGCTTTGCCACTTATTTGCTGTGTGACCTTGGGCAAGTCACTTATTTACTCTGGGATAAAAGTGGGGACCTGAGTAACATTCCAGAGTGCATTCTCTTGCAGCTTGGAATGCACGCTGTTTGTATCTGTTATATTTCTAGCTCCTCCGGTGGCCTACTCTTTGACCCTGGGGCAGGGAGAGGCTGAGAAACAGCCCACCTGTCTCCTCCTGGCCCTGCACGGTGGGAAGACAAATGTGAACTAGACCGGCAACATGGAAGTCTCTCAGGGTTTGGTGGGGAGCTGGCGGGGCCCAGGGAAATGCTCACCTGTAGCAGTTGTTGTTATAATTGTTATAACTTCCCAGAGCAGTCAGACAACCCAGGCAGATGGCATAGGAGAAAAAGATCTGTGTTCCAGCATCTACCCAGACCTGCAGGAAGGCACAAAGAAGTTGGCACAGAGAGAAGTCAGAAGTGAGGCATCCCTGTTCTCTGAAATCCCCCATCCACAGCCACCCGCCAAAAAGACTCGACAAAGGGATAACCAAACTTCCTTACCTTCTCAGGAATGTGTTTTTTTAGGAGTTCTATTCTTGAGGACCACTTGGTTAAATATTAATATTCTTAATTAATTCCAGAATTTTTCAGAGGTTATAGATAATAGTGCACAGAATAGCAAGAATTTGAATGTTTGGGTCCCTGCTCCAGCTCTGTGACCTTAGAAAAATTACTTAACCTCTCTGAGGCTTATTCTCCTCACATGCAAAGTGGGGAATGAACTTCCCTCTCAAGAGTCTTGAGAGGACTCATGCAATGATGAGCATAGGCCCCTGGGACCCGGAGCACGCGCATCGGCACATCGGCTCATTAAACCACAAGGAGTGATTTTTCTTCTTTGTGGTTAAGACTACCACGAGAAAACTGCCATAGGACTCATAGGACTCCGTCCAGGGGGAAGCACTGGCATCACTGACCTGAGCATAGGAGGTGGCATGGAAGGGGCAGGTGGAGAGGGGGAGTCCCACCAAATCTTTATCACCTTTCAAAATAGAAGCATTTTAGGCTTCTTATGTGGTACATATGGAAACCACATTCTTAGTCTCTAAGTTCCCTTTGACCAACACTACTGTGAACAGCGTGACATATACAGCAGGAATTACGGTGCCTTCCCTAACACTTTCCACTGGGGCTTTCTTTGAGACAACTAAACCTCAAATGCGGCTGATGAGACTGATGCTTGAAAATCAAGTGCCACCTAGAGAACAGGGCCTTGCACTAAATACAAATACTAGCAAACATTTACTAAACATTTAAATGTGCCAAGCACCAGTGCTGAGCTCTGTATGCATTACTGCACTTGAATACTCACAGCAACCCTATGTGGCGGGTGCTTTTATTTGTCCCCTTTTACAGTTGAGGAAACCGAGGAACAGAGAGGTTGACTAACTTGTTCAAGGCCACACAGCTGGGAGTGGCAGATACAACACGTTCATGGAGACCTGCCTCTAGAAAAGCATGCTTTATCAATCCCAGAATTTCAGGCGTCTTCAGGTGTAAACTCCCACCCAAAAGGGGACTCTTTTTTGAGTACTTCTGACAGAATACTTTCTACTTGACTACTACACGTGACAGGGAACTCACTATCTCTTGATGCAGCCCCTTTCTTCTTTAGAGAATTCTGACCGTTAACACATTTCTTAAAATGAGAGGAAATCTCCCTTCCTGGGTTCCTGGGTCTGGGGTCACACAGCTCACATCTCTCTCTTCCACATGGTAACACTTTAGAGATTTGAAGAAAGCACCAGTTCCTCCTGAACCCTGGAACTCTCCCTTTTCCAGGCAAAATCTATTGCCTTTCTCTTGGGGATTTGATTACATGGTACGGGTCACTCTTCCCTGGGTTTTCTTGAGTTTGCTGCCTCTCAACCTAAGAAATGAATTTTTTCCCTCTAACATAGAGTCATTGGGTTTAGTTCTTAGAGCTAAATGAGGAACTTAGGGAGAGTGCTTTCATGAAGTGTGTGTATTGGGCCGGGGGAGGGGGGTGCGGTGCCAGCAGATCAGAGTGGGTTGAAACATGAGGAGGAGGAAATGAAAGTGGGAATATAAAAAACTTTTTCAAGAAGTTTTGCCACAAAGGGGAGTTGGGACATAGGGTGGTAGTGAAAGGGTAAGTAAAACTTAGGTAGAATGGTAGACACTTGAGGATGCTTATGCATAAATGTTGACAGGAAGGGTCCAGAGCAGAAAAAGCGTGTCAAGACTTAGGAGAGAAATGTACATGCTTTTAAGTCCTCCTGCTCTGTTTCCCCATTTGCTATTTCAGTGGATTCCCTTTACCCAAATCCAGGGGAGAGTGACCTGTGTTGGGTAATCAAACCCTTGAGAGAGAGAAAATAGATGTATTTTGCCCGGAAAAGGGAGAATTCTAGGGTGCAGGGGTCACTGGTGCTTTCTTCAAATCTCAACACGGAGAAGCAGAAAAAACAAAAAACAAGAAAAAAAACAACTGAACAGCTGCTGACTCAGGAAATAAAACCAGATCGAAGGAGATGCCCCCAAGGATGCTTGGCGCTCCCCGTGTCTCATGCTTGTTTTTAATGCTCCTGCAAACTGAGTGTCCTCCTCCCAGACCCTTCACTGTCCACTGGCTGAGTATGCAGGCCAGTGAGAGAAGCCCCCAGATGTGTGGGAAAGCTGGTTTCTCCATAGCAACTGCTCTTCATGGCGAGTGGTCCCCTAGCACAACATGGTAAATAAACACTGAGTTCAAAAACACCAAAGACTGCTTTCCATCCACACGTCTCATGATTTTCACTTGCAGAGAATTTTTCTTGCAGTTTGCTCACTGAGTATGTTGATACTAAAATGGACATCTATTTTTTTGCTCACCCAGCATTCATCTCCCCTTTTCAGGTAACAGCATCCCAGTTTTCCTTTGGGAGACCACCTCTTCCCCAGCCAGAGATAGCTTCGGGGTGGTCACATGACCCATCGGCCTGGCCAATCAAAGCATTTCACTTGGCCACAATGATTGGGTCAGGGATGAGCACATGATGCAAACCAAGCCAATGAAACTCAATCTTGGGACTTTTAGTGGAACCTTTGCAAATGGGATACATTCTTTTCTCCTGGGGATGTTAAGCTTGTAACTTTTGGGGGTCATCACTGACCACAGGGAAGAGAAGAGCCTGCCTGGAAATAAAGCCAATGCAGAGGAGAGAAGAGACTAGAGAAAGAAAGACTGATATTGGTGATAAGACTTGAGTCCCTGGATCCAACCATACCTGAAATCAGACCTACTCTAGAGCCTTTCAATTTCAGAGGCCTCTTTTTCTTAAATCAATTTGAATGACATTGCTGTCACTTTAAATTGAAAGAATTCTGACAAAACAGCAACATTAAGGTCTTAGACAAACCCAGAGGCTGTAAGCCCAAGTCCTTTCATCAGTCCTGAATTTCTGATGACCCACCATTGACTGAGTGCCTTCTGTGTGCAGGACCCCATGCCAGATTCTGAAGGAGGTACTGTACAATTATATAGAGCACTCCATCTCTGTCTGCAGGTGAGATGAGATAAAACATTCAGAGAACAAGGTACCCAGTACCTAGGAGTGGTAGAGGAGGGGCGAAATGAACATGTGCTAGGGCAATCAAGACGGCTGTATAGAGGAGGCACAGCTCTAAAGACTGGAGAAGTGATGGGAGGGGACATGCTGGGCCTAGAGGTTCGTGTGAGAGGGCAATGTGTTCTTGAATGATTGCCTCTTGCTCCCCTACCTCTGCAGGAAAAAGCCTGTCTTGTTATCTGATGGTTACCCCTAAACCAACGTCTTTATACAACACTCTTAGCTCTCCCCACGTTTTGGCACTTTCTTACCATGAGGAATACTAAAATTAGCCAGTAGCCTCTATTCCTTTTCCTTTCCTTTCCACTAGCATCTAATTTAAAAATATAGCTATTTGTTTTCAGTTAATACTTTTTTTCAATTAAAGTTTATTGGGGTGACAACTGTTAGTAGAGTTACATAGATTTCAGGTGTACAATTCTGTAATATCTCATCTATATATCACATTCTGTGTTCACCACTCAGAGTCAGTTCTCTTTCCATCACCATATACTGGATCAATTAATACTTAAAGGCAATCTGTGAATTTATTCTACTTTTCATATACACATTCCATTCTCTCTCAGTTTTTGAAGACTTATACCATATCTACATATCAGAACATACAACTGTTACATATGATATTACCTCCCTTACAGCCATTATTTAGTGTGGGTTCTACAGATTACTATAAATTTAATGCTCACCCCAAGTCTTTGTATTAATACCTCTCCAGTCAATTTACTTGCCTGCAGCTTGCTTTCTAGTAAATTCCTCTGTAAAGACTCAAGGGAAATAATATTTCCCAGGTTCTTGCATGTTCACCAACAGTTGACATGTGGTTTTCATACTTGAAAGTCAGTTTGGCTGTATATAAAATCCTTGATTTTCTTTTTCTTTTCCTTAGAATATTGACTATGTTGCTTGGTTTTCTCCTGGCACGGAGAGCTGCTGTAGAAAAGTCTGATGCCACTAATTTGTTCCCCTTTATAAAGCACTCACTCTTTTTTGTCTGAATGACCAAGAGGATTTTTCCTTTCTTTTTAAAGTTCAATAATTTTATTAGAATGTCTTAATGTTGACTATTCTGTATTGATTTTCCCAGGCTTGTAGTTTTCTTCTTCAATATACGAATTGAGGTCATCTCTTATATTTCAGGGGGAAACCCCATTTTTAGTATTTATCCTCTTCCATTGCTTTGGATTTCTTTTTTGGGGGACTTGTTTGTATGTTGGATCTTCTTTGTCTACCTTCTATCCTATCACTTTTTCGTGCATTCATTCAAAAAGAATCGCTTTATTTCTGACTTTATTTTCCTCCTTTCCCTCCTCTACTTATCTTATGATATTATCCAAGGTGTCTATTCACTCCTTTATTCCTTTTAGTTATTTCTTTTGAAATACTTTTTCCTTTTGTAAGCTATCTTTTAAAATCTTTGTAGTCTAACAATTTCACTTATACTATTGTATCAAAGCATCCGTTGGTTCTTAATTTCTCTTAGCTTTTTTTGAAATATTAAGTTTCAGTTTTTTAGATGTTTTATAGGTCTTTGTGGAATGCATTCATTACCCGTGGGAACACTATTGCATTCATAATTCTTTTACTTATAATGGCTTTGTATGGGATTAGACCACAGTTGTTTTCTGTTGCTCATGTGTAGGTGAGATGCATTTTTCTGTATTTTTAGAAGGGGGCTTTGTGTAGGGGAATAGGAGTAATCCAGGGTAAATTTTTAGCTTCATAGTTCTAGGGTTACCCTTTTGTTATTACCAAAAAGTCTTTAAAACTATGACTGGGCAGTCAGTATTTCTTGAAATTATTGTTTTCAATTCCCTTCTCCCACTTTTATCCAAAATTTCTTTTTGTTTCCTCTAGTATCTCTGTCCCGCTCAATTTGGATTCTGCTTCCAGTGGTTTCTCCTCAGTGTAGTGTTCCCTCTGGTCATGGAGCTTTAGCTGATCAGTCCCTAGAGTTCCCAGGTCCCAGACCTCTGCCTGAGCTTGCTGTAGTCCTCCAGCACTCACCTATGACTTGAAGCTTGCATGGAGCCCTCCTAGTTTTGGTTGGCATCCTCAGATAGCTCCACCAAGAGTCTACTCTGAGTCCTCTACTCCTAGGGGTGAGTACATGTTCGGGATTTTGGGGTTTCCTGAATCTCAGCCTTCCAAACTCCCTTTGCCTTCATCTTCATCTCATGCCACAGAGTTGATATCATGCAGATGTTATTGCTGTTGGTGTTTGGCCCTATCTGTTCATATTTTGTTGTCCATGGAGTCATGGGGTCACCTAGTTATGCTAAAGGTACTGTGTCCACCGGGCTTTTTTTTTTAAATACCCTAGTTTCTCTGTTTAGGTGGAGAGATTCTAGGCAATTAAAAAAATGCCCACCTCCTTTTTGCTGCTATCTTGTCTCCTTGGTTCTCAAGAAATCTTTAGAGGGTGGGTAAATAAAACTGGTCTAAATAGAGGTAGCAGAATACCCAGACTTGAGCAATTTGGGGGTACAACATTAGAGGATGAGCCATTTTTTAAAGGTAGGTTAGAAGTGTAAAGTAGGGAAATGGGTAAGTATAGTTCTGGGCAAGGTAAGTTTGAGACATCTGAGTGAGATGGGCAGGAGTCAGGTGGAAAGTCTAGAGCTAAATGTCGGGCAAGAGACACAGATTTGGAAGTCATCAGAATTTTAGCCATAACTTAACATTTCCCTGACTCCGGATCCAAAACTTTCTTCACTGGCATTTTCTGTTTTCCACATCTGCAAAACCCCATGTTGACATCAACTTTTCTGCTGAGACACGTTCTCATTGGTCATGCAGAGTTCCCAAACTTTGGGGAGATTTCCTTGAAAAAGTTTCACAAAGCAGCATGATATGTCTTCACAGGGAGTCTACATTATTAGACTCCTTAAAAAAGACTGGCATAAGCGATGTGTGTCTATTTTCTTACGCAAAGGCCTGTGGTAGCAAACACATGACAGGCCCCAATCGTCAACCTTCCCCCTCAATCTCGGAAAGAATGAATTAACTCATGAGGAAGCTACTATATTTGTTAAGATACTTACTGATAGGCTATGCTGGATTAAACAATAAACCACAAAATCTCAATGGTTTAGCATAGCAGAAGTTTATTTCTTGCCGACACAAAGCCAGACACAGACTGTGAAAAGGCTCTCTTCTTTATAGCCTCTTAGTTAGCAATACAAACCTTCCTACCTTATGACACTTCCATGTCAATACAGCCTCTGAGGCAGAGGAATAGAGAGCTGGAGGTTTGCACAGGAAGTTTTTAAGAGCTAGGCCCTAGTAGGTGCTTATCATTTCTGCCCACATATTGACCAGAAACAAGTCACATGGTCTCAACCTAAAGGCAAGGGAGCCTGGGAAATGTAGTCTTCCCATTTACCCAGGAATAGAAACAATAAGTGGTTAGTGAACACATAGCATTATCCCAAGTCTATTTCATATAAAGCTACTTTTTTCTTCAACTAGGAATTGCATGGACACCCAGAAATCAAACAAGGTCATGGCAGCCATTGGAATGATTTGACAAAAGTGAAAAAAAGAGGCTAATAAAACAGTCTAAAAGACCATTCAGGAACCCTTCTACTAGTTTGGCGATGCCTTATGACATGGGAAACTTGAGATAACATTTGTTGAAAACCTACTGTGTACTCAAGGCTTTCATGTACACAATCACATAATTTATATAACCATGTCACTAGGGTAGGTATCATCTCCGTTGTTACACAAGAGGAAGTGGACCCATAAAAGGTCAAACAACTAATGAAGGAGAGTTAGGTTTGAACCCAAGGCATTATGTCTCCAGGTTTTACAGAGAAAAGCTGAGGTCTCCTGTGTGCCAAGCAGGCCTGGAGTCTCAGCTGGGATTTAAACAGCTCTGTGGCTGTCAAGTCAAACAGGACAAAGGCAACCCCACCTCAATGAAAGGAAGACCAGGCAACTGAGCCCCATTGACCAGCATGTCCCAGGACGCTACAAAGGGGGCAGCTCAGCGGAGAAAGGGCTTCCTATTTCTCAAAACAATTTGAAGGGAAAATAGTCTCCACAAAACAAACCTCAAGGAAGCTGGGTCAGTAGCTAAGAAGCGGATCACTCCCCATGTTCTGCAGCAATGAATGGGGGGCGTTCTGGCAGCGCGGCTGTGGGCGGTCCACATTCAGAGATTTGGAGGACAGATTTGCATGGGAACAGGGGAGTAGAGACCCTTAGAACAGAGGTGCGCCCGCCCTCCAGCTCTGGGGCAACCTCACCTCTTTCAGGGCAACTGGTTCCAATGAGCCCCGGGGGCACAGTAGGAGCAGAAAGTACAGGATAGGGACGTAACCTGCCTTCACCACTAGATCCTCTGGGCCCAGAACAGGGTGGCATGGCAGAAGTCCTCAATAATAGTAGCTGGGAGAGGTAAGGAAGGGTGGATGGACAGGACACATTCTTCTCTACCCACACTCGGAAGAGCCTGCATTTGTCATGATGGAGGCTTATCATCCACTGCCCCAGGCCACGTGGACAGCGCCTTACAGTTTACAAGGCACTTTCTTATGTCCTATGACCCACAGGCTGCCTTGAGACGGGCGATTATCTTCAGAGACACCTGTGTGTATGAGCGGAAACACTCTCCCCCTCTCCCCACATTCCCACCTTGACCAGGTAAGTAGAATGTCTAATCTCTTAGAAATTTGGGGGAGAAAGCTTCATGTCTTTTTCGAACTTCTTGGAGAGAAATGACTTATCTAACTGGGAGGGTAGGGTGAGGTCAGTGTGCATATGTGGTTAGCACGTCCCTCTCTTTTTCTCACATTCAAAAGATTAAATAAGATAATGTGTGGGAAACAAAGATTTGGCCCAGGGCCTGGCTCTTAGAGAGCGTTGAGGAAGTGCTCAGAAACCTAGCCATGAGCTCAAGCAAACAGTAGGTGCTCAGTCAACACTAGTTCCTCCCCAGGATATGCTGGTCTTCAAACATCTGAAAGAAAAAAAGCCTCTTCCATTTTTCTCCCCCCACCATAAATAGGCGCTGAGTGTCCACTATGTGCCAGACACAGTTCCAGAAGCTGCCGCCCTCAGGGAGCTTCCATTCTAGCAGGAGAGGCAGACCATACACAAAGGCAGAGAAGCTTTAACAGAACATCTTATGGAGAGAAGAGAGTGGGGGACGATGGAAGGTGAGGGTGAGGGGCAGTGGGGGCCAGGGCCCACTCCATGAAGGTACAGCTGCTGCCTGGGGAGCTGAAAGGGAATTGGAGCTGAAATGTGATTTTCTATGGTATCTAAGGCAGCACAGGCAACAGAAAGAAACTCCCCTAGACACGTGCTTCCGGGTCTACAGAGCCACCCATTCAGGGCTGAAGGGCAGTGCCTCCACTAGCTATCAAAGCCAGCGCCAGCAGAAGGGCCGGGTACTTCCATCTTTGCACCCTGGCATTAGTGATGTTTGCTGTGCCGACACTTTGAGGTCTCTGACACGTGTAGCCATGAAAACACCAACAAAGGAGGTGTGTGACGATGGGGAACTAATCAGATTTGTGAGCGGCACCAAACATGGCAGCGCCCATCACTAAAGCGGATTCACCTGCTCTTAGGGCAGCAAGCATGGGTACAGCAGTGAGGGGCAGAAAGAGCCAAGCTCTCCCTGCTCCCAGGCTCCTGGCTGTCTCAGTGCCTGGTCAAGAAGATGTGTGAAAACCGCCAGACCCAACAGTGCAAGCAGCATTTGGATCCAAGTAGCCAGGACAGGGCTTCGTGGCCCTCCTGGGGCTCACACCCCACAGACTTTTACTTCTTTAACATTTTCTTTTCAAACAGCTAGCCACACACAAACACACATACAACACGGCTTTTGTAAGTGGAGCCTTCGATTGAGGCAAAAATGTAACTTATATGGCCTGGCAGAAAATGGCTGAACTAAGCCCTTTCTTTTCGCCTTTTATATTTGGTACAGATTCTCAAAAGATTAAAAGTAGGTTAGGAGAATAATACAACAGCTGTGTTTCCAGTGTGTACCTGACAAGGGCTTTTGTAGAAGTGAATAATTACATGAAAATCACTTCCTTCCCACCTCTTTCTCAGCCCCCTCCGGGTTGCTAGGCGCCCTCGCTCCTTCTTTTGGCTAATGCCACATACAGAAGCTGATGAATACAGTATGGCTATTATGAGGGAAGGGAGTCTGAGGGAGGAGGATTCAAATGCTCCCTCCCTGGTGGACTCAATGGGGGGAGAAGGCTTGGGGGAGAGGACCTTGGATATATTTAAATGCTAATGCACTGGGCAGGCGGCAGGGCCAGCAGGGAACAGTGGTGGGAAGGGACAGCAGCTCCTGGCCTGGAAGCCCCACTGGAAATATGTTCTGCAGCCTCTGGCTCCAGTGCCAAGCACTTCCCTGGGCAGCCAGCCCTGGGGGCCGTGCCAGAGGCCCTGCCAGTAAAGTGTCACTGGGCTGAAGGGTTGCACCGTGGGCGGTGAGGAGCTGTTCAGTTCTATGGGGGGGGCCTGGGTGTGTAGGCTGACCCTGGTGGCCCCTTTGTGTGGAGCAGGGAGCGGGGTCACTGTGGCTGGGCCTGTGCCCGGAGGCTAGACAGCCGTGTCCCAGTCACCGAGCACAGAGGGCGTGGGCAGGCGGTTGCTGGCACCGGGCCAACGGCAATGACCTCCATGCCTTATGTGTGGAGTCCTGGGGGCTGTGCGCGTCTATCCCTTAGTCCATTGCACGAGACAACTGAGCCCCATTTTATGGAAGGACTACACAGAGGAGCTTGAGAGCCATGATAAGCACGCAAGGCCCAAGGAGCCCTGAGCTTTTCCTTACAGCCTCAGGGGCCTCCATTTTAGGCCAAGGTCTTCCCCTAACAGTGTCCCTCTAAGGCAGGGGTATCCAAACTTTTTTCAACGTTTTTTACCAAGAGCCATATGCGGTAAAATACACAAACAGCTGGGCCACTCACTCGAGGTGAAGTAGGTATTGCCTCACCTGGTTTATTTAAGTAAACTAAATATATGTTTGGAATTTGCTGCGGGCCAATTAACAATGGATTGCGGAGGGCAGTTGGCCCGCGGGCTGCAGTTTGGACACCCCTGCTCTAAGGGGATGCTATTGGCATTTTGGACAGGACAGTGTGCTATGCAGGACTGTCCTATTCATTGCGGGAGTTTTAATATCACTGGCTCCCACCCCCTAAATGCTAGAGGGGGCCCCAGTCACTGTGGAAACCAAACTGACACCCCCACGTTTCTAAGTGGCCCCTGGGGAGTGGTCCTACCTAGTCCTGGCAGAGAACCATTGAGGCAGGGGGAGTCTGAGCTGGCATCAGCGGTGGGGCTGCAGAATCCTAATCCCATCACCAGGGAGCACACAGCTTCCGGGCTAAACCAGACTTCAGCTCCCAACCAGCCCCAAGATGCACATTCTCCTGGGTCCGCTGAGCAAGCAGCTGAGATGAAGCCTCATCATCTCCGACCATAACCACTTCTCTCCATTAATATTCAGGGAGCTGGTTGAAGGCAGAGAGCCAGGGAAAGAATGGGCACTCTGGGATGCTGCACAAGCCACTGCTTACACTCCAGCCTACAGGAATGATTCCCTTGGGAGGAAAACGAAAACAGCCACCGTCGGTGAAGGCAGCCGCCTCTGCATCTGCCCAGAGACAGAGTAGTAAATATATTTAATCACATCATTACCTCCAGGGTTTATTGTCTAGCTCCTCCAAGTAGAACAGAAGCTCCGTGAGAGCAGGGAATTTCACCTGCTTTGTTCACTGATGCATCCTAGCACTTCACACACCGCCTGGCACACGGTAAGTACTCGAAAATATTTGCTGAAGGCCCACAGCTACTTAGCATCTCCAGGACATAGGAAGGGAGCATTCAAGGCTCATGCAGAGCTCTAGCTACCAGGCCAAGTGGAGAACATGCTAGGCTGAGAGGGTCTGGACACCAGGTTCCAACTCCAGGTTCCCCTGAAAGCTCCTGTGTGTTCTCCCTAAAGTTCTTGCTTTTCTCCTGGCCACAGATTTCTAATCTGAAAAATAAGGAAACTGGATTGCAATGGAGATGACAAATAGGTGGCACCCACATCCCGCCCCGAGTCCTGCCTGCAATGGATATTGCTCAGCAATCCCACTCCCTTGCCTCCTATGGCAGACATTGCTAATCAATCACAGCACTCTCCATCACCAGTCGGAGTTGGTAAGCGAGCTGAAACCTGAGAGAGATGGGCTTCGAGCCTAGGCATGCAGGCTTTTATAGCAAGGATATGTTCTGGGGTCACTTAAGGCTCATTTTCCTTTGTGTGTTTCAACTTTATAGTCTTGCAAGCTCATGAGACACTATGACACCGTGGAGTTTAAGCTCCTGCCTCACACGAGGGACACACGTCAAGTCAAATGCAAGGAGTTGGGAGTGTTTATGAAGGGAAGAGGAGAATGACTCCATACTTAGGGCCATCTATGTTTTCAATGGATTTTCGGCACTTGTCCTGGCCTGGACGGCTGTAAGGAAGTGGAAGAAATGTCCCAGTGGTGCACATGGTATCAGCAAAGGCCTGGAGATGGGGAGAAGGAAGGTCTATCTGTGTGCAGGTGCCTAGTAGGAATGCTTGTATGCAAAGGACCGAGAGAGGGGATGGAGTGCACCTTCCTGGACCCGTGGATTCACAGAGCTGCTATTTCAGTCATCACTATAATTTTGGCTAGAAGCCACTAAGAGTCTGAGTGGGAATGCCTGTGGTAGCCACGGAGAGGACACAGGAAGATGCTACTTGATTCCATGTGAAATAGAATTCTAACAGTGAAAGGGAAAGCACCCAATTCCTGCCTCAGGAGCCTCCAGAGGGGACCCTGGGTGGCTACAGGGTGGGGGCAGTCACAGTCAGTAGGGAAAGAGCTTCCTCCCTGGCTGAGAGCTCTTGCCCTGGGATGAGCTCCCTGTTGCTAGAGGTAACCAAGCAGTCGGGGATGGAGTAAGGAAACTCCTACACTGCAATGGAAGTTAGGGCAGAAGATCTCTGAGGTTTTTCTGCTGCTAGAAACTTAATGGTTAGTGGGTCGATTCCTCTCCGCAACATTTTCTGAGCATCATATGTCTGTCAGGCATGGAGAATATAGAGATAATTAAGATCCCGTCCCCTGCCTAGGCGCTTGCAATCTAGCAAGCATGGGAGGGAAAAGAAGGTCATACAAGAACATTCCCTGGACTATAGAATCAGGCAGATCTGGCTGAATGCCAGCTCTGCCAGCTCTGCTGGGCAACCTGGAAGAGGCCACTTCTTAGAGCCTCAGTTTTTTTGTGGGTACAACAGCTCCAAGCTGCTGGCGTTATTCTGGAGATGTGTGTAGATCTCACACTGGCACCTGGCTCAGTAGATGTTGTGTTGAGTGGGAGGGGCTGAGTAGCCAGAGAAGCGTCATGACTTCAGGCTTGAGAAAACATCTTTGGAGGGTGTGGGGGCTGAGCAGGCATGTCTTGGGAGGGGAAGCAGGAGAAAAATCAGCTACTCGAGACTGGTCCTAAAGCCCTGGCTTCCTCCCCACAAAAGTGTGGGTGCTCCCATGAGTGGCAGAACACCTGGCCTTCCACGAGCGCACACCTCCTCTCCCAGGCCTAGCAGACAAACCCCAGCGGCGCAGGCTCTGCAGGTCTCTCCGTCTCCCTGGGGCCATCACCTTTGGACAGCATTCAGGGTGAGAATGGAGGGAAACCCACCACTTCATCGTGGGCCTTCTAGGAGCCGCGAGCTGCCCATATGAACATCACCTGGGGATGCAAAAAACGCCCTTTACTTCTAAACAAAGAGGGCAGTGGATTCTCTTATGTCATCTGAGCAACAGAAAACCAGGCCTGCAAATCCTCATGGACCTCACTCTCTCTGCTGGGGGCTTATGAGGCTGAATGCTTATCTCGTTTTGTCCTCATAACAACACTTTGAGAGACGTATTGTTATCTTTACAGATGAGGACACTGAAGCCCAGAGAAGCTGTCAAAGTGGCCCTCGGTCAGCTACCCAGTTCATGGAAGACCCAAACCCAGGTCTGTCTGACCCCACAGCCCTCCCTTTAATCTTACCAGGAGACTGCTACCATCTCAACCAAGAGCCGAACGCCCAGGGTGACCAGCGAAGCACATGTATCTCTGCTCCTCACATGCCCAACATCCAAACGGATTTGGTGCTTAACGTTCAGTGACCTGCCCGAATCCACAGACTGTTCTCCTTCCCCTTCTCCGCATCCTTGCCAACCTTCACGGTCACATGGCCATCTGCCCCACACTGCCTCTCCTCTGCTCATCTGAATGAGGAGGTAACAGCTTTAAATGACCCCAGAGCCTAGAGCACCCAGAGGGCACAATAGGTCAGGGGGCGCAGGGTGAGTGACTGGGCATAGCAGCATGGCATGCCTCCCGCCTGCAAGTTTGGAAGCCATCTTCCTGACCACATAGAGGTCTTGGAGGAGGAGAAAACAGGAGAGATGGCTAACCTCACAGGTGGACTAACGAGAGATGGGACAGGCTGCCAACACCACCTCCCAAATCATGCTCCAGGACTGTGGCCTGAGCTCTGGGCAAAGCCGCCAGGAAAGTGGGGCTGCCCTCATTCTTCAGTCCCCCTCAGTGACTTCCCCGGGCAGCGGCTTGAACAATAAAACCAAGAACGATAATTTTAAAAATAAATCAAGGCATGAATTGTTGAAGTGTTTTGGGGGTGCAGTGTGCTGAAGTCTGCTACTTACTTTGAATACATCAAAAAATAAAATGGATGGATGTATAGTCATAGATGGCTTGGAAAGGTCTGTGATGAAGCAGACTCAGCAAAATGTCTACAGCACAATTTACCGTGTTTCCCAGAAAATAAGACCTAGCCAGACAATCAGCTCTAATGTGTCTTTTGGAGCAAAAATTAATATAAGACCTGGTCTTACTTTAATACAGTATAAGACCCAGTCTTATATAATATAAGACCAGGTATAAGATAAGATAAGATAATACTGAGTCTTATGTTAATTTTTGCTCCAAAACTCATAGACACAGACAATAGTTTGGTGGTTGCCAGAGGGTAAGGGGGGTGGGGGTGGGAGATGAGGGTAAGGGGGATCGAATATATGGTGATGGAAGGAGAACTGACTCTGGGTGATGAACACACAATGGGATTTATAGATGATGTAATACAGAATTGTACACCTGAAATCTATGTAATTTTACTAACAATTGTCACCTCAATAAATTTAATAAATAAATAAAAAAGACACATTAGAGCTGACGGTCTGGCTGGGTCTTATTTTTGGGGAAACATGGTACGTGGTAGTTATGTTGGTGTCCTCTGTGCAGACAGAACCAATAAGACGACAGAGTGGGAGCTCCCATCCCAGCAGTGGGCACGGGTGGGTGCACTGAGGAGAGGAGACCCATCTGCAAACGGGAGGGCAGTGCTTCCCAGGGGGCATCAGTGAGCAGAGGGATGCTTTGTGACCGGTGACTCACGATCACATCAGCGGGGGTAACCTGAGGAAATCCCTGCCCAGCCCAGGAGACAGTCAGCAGCCAAAGCCAGTGTTCAGGTCCCAACCGGAAAACCTGGGAGTTTTCTGGGACTCAGTTGTCTCCTTCTTGACATCACCCAAAGATTAAACACACTTTTGAATTCCTTAAATCATCCATCTGTAAGTCATGGATTTGTCGGAGTAGTTCTTAAGCTACATGGCTTAAGAACTTCTGGACGAGGAGGAACAGCCTCCCAGGGTCCGAGGGAGAAGGAGGCGTGATGCACAAGAATGTGCCAGTACATCCCCCAGTCACACCACACTACTTTGTGAATTCATTTTATGCGTCTGTTACTTATTTTCCTCATTTGTCTTTCTTAGAGACCCTTTCTTTCTTTCATTTTTTGTGTCTTCTCCACTCTGTCACCCATTTTGAGGTATAAACAATTATCATGGCACCCACTGTTCAAGCAGGAGCACACCGCTGAGGGGACGACCACATTCTACAACGAGCATTCAGTGAGCACTTACTATATGCTGGTCAACATGCAAGCCACCATGGGGAGGGATGGCTGACTAGGATGTTGTCCGCATTCTGGAGGGGTCTTGGGTGGTAACCAAGTGCAGTTTGGATCACCTCCCCAAGGATGCTAACCGCATACTTGCTCCTCTGACCCTTTCCCCCACGTATGCTCTTGGCCTTGAGAATGAGAAAGCGTAACCCTGGAGACAGGTGGCCGCTCCCTTTCAGATGATTTACAATACAAAGGCATCCGTATGACCACAAGCAAATCATCTCCTCTCTCTCTGGGCCTCGTTTTCACAAAGGACATTTTAGAGAATTCATTCCCGGGCTCTACCACCTTTTATTAATCAGACACATACAACTGCTAATGGGAGCTTCCTGGCGCATGAAATAGCCCATGGGGATGGGTGGGGAGAGATAGAAAAGTAAAAGGCTGCTGGTGGTGAAAAGATTGAAAAGCAGTGATTTTACTTGATGTCCTAATTTTATGGCTCAGAGAACACTGGTACAAGGAGGGACAACATCTGTTCAAGGTCAGGGATGGTCCCCTGATTCTGAGCCTGGGAGTATCCCACTATGCAATGCTGCCTCCTGGGGGCAGGGGAGGGTGGGAAGCGAAAGGACTGAGGTGTTCATTATATTGGAGGCTGAGCTGTGCCCACTCACCTCTAACGTTTGGGACATCTCCAAGTCTAATCGAGGAGACAGAGCTACGTTTGACTTCTTTGTGAACATTATGCAGGCCTCAGTGCATGCCCTGTAGGGCTTTCCAGTGCTTGGCCTGCATATGAGAGGTGAGGGAAGTGGAACATGAGGGTCATACACCAGTGAGTTTTCACAAAGCAGAACATCAAATGTCACAATCCCTGAAAACTAAGATGTCTCAAAGCCCCATCATCTTGCTGCTAACAGACAGAAGAAACCCTTGTTCTCCCTGCTCCATTCTGTGCTGGGTCAGAAATCATCAGGACACATTGCATTTGCAAAGCACACTTTTTTCTAACCAAGGAGGAGTTGCAGGAGGCAGTCACAGCATCTTAATTATCAGAACTGCATGCACCTCTCTGCAGCCCTCGTGTTTCCTAGAGCTCTGTTGTACATGTCAGCCTGTTTGATACTCTTGATAGTCACCTGAGGTAGAAAGGATAGGGCTTATTAAGATGGAAGCCCAGAGAGGTTAAGCAATCTTCCTACACAAAGCTAGTGAGTCAGGCCCTGATTCCATGTCTAATCTAACCTCTTGATTTCACAGATGAGAAAACAGGCTCAAAGGGGTAGACAAATAATGTATTTCAACTGGAGGTTCTGCATTCTAGGCCGGTTTTCCACCAGTTGTGGCCATGGGCAAGTCATGTCCTCTCTCTGGGACTTAGCTACTTATCCACAAAAGAAGAAAGTGAGCCTAGATACTGACTCCAAAACTTGTTAAAATAGCAAATATAAATGGACTCTATGGAGCTTTTTGTCAAAAAACCTTGATGAATATGATTTTATTTCATGTGCTAGAAGCAAATTTACTGCCAGAAAATATATTCACGGATAGTATATGAAATCATCACCACAAGCATATGACTTTACGAATAAAATTGAGCTGTTGAATTAATCATGAATGACTAAGAGCTATTTCCCTTAATATTAATGTGCTGCTTGAACATTCAGTATGTCATACTCAAGACTAGCAGGTAAAGAGAAGCAAATACCAAGCATTAAACATTTTCATGGGAGACACAAAAATTATGAAGTGTAATAGCCATTTAAAATTCTCCCAGATGCCAGAAATGAGAGAAGTCAAGCCTCAAAGATGAGGATGAAGAATAGACCCAGCAGCCCATGGGGGATATCCAAACAGAGAGAAGCCCAAGAGGCTGAGGTTTAAATTCCTTTCCAAGGATAGCACTGAGATTACATCCGCTGGGCATGGCCAAAAGCTGAGCGGGCTTATTGTAAAAAGATAGGAGCCAGAAAACAATTGCCCTATAGTGAATGAGATGTTAGAAAACTCTGCGCCTCGGCCCAGGACTCAAAATGGAAGTGCCAGGTATGGGTGTGAACACACACTACTCCTACAGTGTGGATACCAAGTTTAAACTGTTACTTTAAAATTACCATCCTAGAATTCCATACCCAGCTAAACTGCCATTCAAGAGTGATAATGAAATAAATATCTCTCAGACTTATACACACTAAGAGCGCTTAGTTCTCCCAGGCCTTGCTGAAAGAACTACTAAAAGATGTACTTCAACAGGAGGGAAATTTAATCCAGTAGGAAGGAGTGAAAATAATAGGGAGCAAAGAAATTGGTAAACACATTGTAAAACTCCAAGTAAGTACCAACTCTAAAAAGTAATAAGGCAGCATAAAAAAGTGGTAAATAGTGATAACAAGGATGACAGGGGTGGGGTGTGGAATTTGGAGGGAAATTTGTATCTTATGGTATTTCCTTGTTTGGAAAGAGGACACAGTTAGTTTATAGCTACTCTGACTAATTCGGAACCCACATTGTCTGTCTTTTCACTGTCCTTGGGGGAAGACCCTTTCTTCCCAGACTGAGGTCACTGCATATGCAGCTGTCACAGCCTTCTCAGCACTTCACAGGATGGCCCTCCAGTTGCAGTCCTTTCTGCCCAAGACAACTGTGGCCACAGTTCTGGTCCTGATTCTTCAGTGGGCATTCTTTGAACTCTTCTGGAAATGAGTAGGCTCCTAAGAGGTAGAGGAAGGAAATGCACAACGGCATGCCTTCAGAGAGCCAGGGGTCACTGCTTCATTTCCAAGCACCAGGTACAATTTGAGTTTCAGTTTCCGCAGGCTCTCCTGCTTCTTGGGCCCTTTTCCCTCCATAGCATTATTGTCTAACAGAATTTTCTGCAATGACAGAAATGTTCTGTATCAGCTCTGTCTAATATGGTAGCCCCTAGGTACATGTGACTATTGAGCAACTGAAATTTGACCAGTGAAACTGAGGAACTGAACTTTTAACTTTTATTTAATTTCAATTACTTTAAATCTAAGTAATTCGATGTGGCTTGTGCCCTCCACATCAGACAGTATAGTTCTAGAGGGTGGCCATCCACGAAGGGCTCTATCCCATTCCCAAATGATCCCATGAGAGATGCAGAAATCCCTGGATGGATCTCTCCCTCCCTCTGCTCTGGAGTGTGAGCAAGGGCAGGTGGGAAATCCTTCCTCCTTACCTTACTCAGCCCCAGCACCTCTGCCTCCTCTGACCACAACCCTCACCGGTGTGTCTGACAGGTCTCAACCTTCCCTGAAGCTCTCAGAACAGCACTCCTCAAACCATCTTATATAAACTAGCAGGGGATGTTGCTGAAATGCAGACTCTGATGGAGCAGGTTTCAAATGGGACCTCAGAACCTGCATTTCTAACAAACTCTTAAATAAAGCTGCTGCTGCTGCTGGTCTGGGGACTACACTTGGGGTTGTAAGGTTTTGCACAGTTGTCTTGAAGTGCCAGTCAGCTCTGCCCATGTGCACAATGACAGCTAGCCATAGTCAGAGTGCACCTTCATATCTGCACCTGCCCTTTTTGCCCTATCTGTTCTCGATAGGCTTTTAAAAGCACACTCTGTGAGAACGAGATGGGTTAAATCAATTCATGCCTGAAGTTTTGGTCAAGAAAATAAAACAAAAGTCACATTCCTCTCTTAAAGAAAATAGTAGCTAACATTTATTGACCATTGCCTATGTGCTAGATGGACGTAAATCTACGCACGTCATGAACAAGCATTATCCCATTTAACCCTCACAACAACCCTTTTTGCAGATGGGGACATCGAGGCACAGAGAGGCTAAGTGATTTGCTTGAGGTTACACAATTATTAGTAAGCAAATGAGTCATGACTCAAATTCAAGCAGCCCAATGGTAACACCCACACTATACCTACAGCTCTGGTTGAAAGCTCAAGAACAGGGATCTCGATTGTTGGGGGTGGATGAACTCTTTAAGAAAAATATGCTAATGAAATACCTGCACACAGATGTTTATAGCAGTTTTATTTACAATTGCCAAATGTGCAAGTACCCAAGATGTCCATCAATAGGTGAGTGGATAAACTGGTACATCCATCTGAATGATGGAATGTCATTCAGAGATAAAAAGAAAAGAGCTATCAAGCCATGAGAAGACAGGCAGGAACCTTAAATGCACATTACTAAGTGAAAGAAGCCAATCTGAAAAGGCTACCTACTGTATGGCGTTCTGGAAAAGGCAAAGCTATGGAGACAGCAAAAAGATCCGTGGTTGCCAGGGTTTGGGGAGGAAGGAGGAAGGATGAATAGGTGGGGTACTGGGGGTTTTTAAAGCAGTGAAACTACTCTGTATGAGGCTGTAATGGTGGATACATGACATTATGCATTCGTCAAAACCCATAGAATATACAACACAAAGAGTGAACCTAATTAACCCTAATGTAAACTATGAACCTATTTAGTTAATAATAATGTATCAGTATTGCCTCATCAATTGTAACAAATGCACCACACTAATGTAAGATACCAGCAATAGGGGAAGCTGGGGGGCAGGGGTGAGGAGGTATATGGGAACTCTGTATCTTCTGCTTACTTTTTCTGTAAAGCTAAAACTGCTTTTAAAATGTTTATTAATTTAAAAAGAGCATGCTTAATGGATACAATTGTATGTCCAACTTTGAGGGGGGGGCCAAAGACCCTCCTCTAATAAAAAATTCCTGTCCTAGAACACATCTCTCATCCGCTCTCTCCACCCCACTCCCAAAGAGTCCAGCA
This sequence comes from Rhinolophus sinicus, assembly GCF_036562045.2. Classification (NCBI taxonomy): domain Eukaryota; kingdom Metazoa; phylum Chordata; class Mammalia; order Chiroptera; family Rhinolophidae; genus Rhinolophus; species Rhinolophus sinicus. The sequence continues at coordinate 42,481,839 of NC_133759.1, forward strand.
AATGTCTGGCAAGAGTGGGTACTTTGTACATTTCTGTCGATCCATTTAAAAAGCAAAGACTTCGCACAATGCCTGGCATACAGTAGGTGCTCAGTAATACTTCCTGGACGAATGAACAAAAGGCTAGAATTCTTTTAAAAAAAAAGTAAAAAGCAAAAAACAAACAAAAAACAGCCTAAGAATCACTGGATACAGGCTGGCAGTTGTTTCTCTCCTGTGTTGGTGCAGGTGGCGTCATCACTCTCCATGGCTGTCACCAGCTCCTGCCATCCCTGGTGACACCTCCCTCTCCACTATGAGACTGCAAACTCCTCAAGGACAAAAATACTGCCTGATTCATCTATCCCTCCTCATACTCCTACCCCCTGGTCAGGCCTGGCACACAGAAGGTGCAGTTTGAGTGTTTGCTGACATCTCTTTGCCTCTTTTCCCTGTAGTGCCTTTTGGGCTTCTGGGAGTCATAAGACAAACTCACACAATGGCACTAACTCAGTCATATCTGCCCATAAATCTGTGCTATTATAGCTGGAGGGCAAAACCTCCACCATCCTTGGCAGACAGACTCCATTCTTGCTTTGCACCCCCAAAATCAAGGTTATTTGATGTGTATCTCTACTTCTTTTCTCTTCACTTCCAAACTCATTCTATTTTCTCGCTCTTTCTGTGCTCCCGGACATGTTTACATGTGCTATTTTCAGCTAACCTTACCATATGTAAGAGTGGACAGGAGATGAATAAAGGATTGGACCCAGCCCTCCAAAGGCTTACAAGAGAGGAAACCGAGGCTCAGAGAGGGCGAGTCACCTGCTCAAGCTCACACAGTGGGTAAGGCAGAGGCAGGCATTAAATGCATCTCTGTTTGACTCTGCTGCGAAGCTCTGCTGGGACTCTCTTGTTTGAGTAATCTTCTGAAGGTACAGTTCTGTTCATGCCAGTCAATCTCTTGCTCATAAAGATTCAACAGCTCCCCTATTGATCTGAATGAAGTCTTAAACTCTTTGGCCTTGACACCCAAGGGTCCCAATGAAGGAGCCTCAGGACACTGTCTAAGCCTTTTTTCTTATGATTCTCTGTCACAAAACCTCTCCTATAGCCACACCACACTACTCACCATTTCCTTCATATATGTGCTCTCTGGTCTTTGCTTATCTCCAAACAGCCTTCCCTTCCCCATCCTTCAAGGAACAAATCAAAGGCTACCTGTTTGATAATATCGTATCTGGGATGGACTATTGGGAAGAATTTTGTTTTTTTCTGACTGTTTGTAGTCCTTTATCTAAACCACCATATGGCACCCACCCCCTGGTCCATCCACCCACCCACCCATCCAACCACCCATCCAACCACCTATCCACCCACCCACCTACCCACCCACCTACACACACATCCAGTATTAACTGGGAGCTTAACATGTGCCAGGCTCTGTGTCAGGGAGTTCACAGTGGATAAGACACGTTCTTTGCTTATGTGGAGCTGACACTCTAACTGGGGGAGAACAACAGGGAGTACATAAGAAAATGAACACAAGTTTACTTCAGATAGCCATCAGTCCCAGAAATAAAATAAAACAGGGGCTTGGTTAAAGTCATGGGGTTTACTGGAGATGTTTCAGCTCAGCTGCTCAGAGACGACCTGGAGCCAAGACCTGCAGGGTGAGAGGGAGCTGACCACGGGAGTGTCTGAGGAAACAGTGATCCAGATAGACGGGCCAGGAAAGAACCTGGGATGCCCAGGAATGCATGGGGGATGGGACCAGGCCACAGAGCGCTCCTTGGCTTTGGCCATGGTGAACAGTGTGCATTTTAATCCTAGTGCAAGGGGAATCTGCTGGGGGTGGGGGTTTTAAGGAGTCAGGTTTCTGCTGCTGGTTATGACTGAGTGACTGGTAAAGGAATGGCCCTCCTGCCACAAGCAACTATCAAAGCAGACAAAATACAAGAGGCAACCATTTTGGGGCAGTGGATAACATGCGGGAAAGACTGCTATCCCTGAAAGATGGGAAACCCCGAGGGGGATTTGCCCAGGCTTCCACCTGGGGACAAGAGCTGGAGTCCAAGCAGGACATACAGTCATACCAAGCTGAGAAGATATGGCCAGAGTGTAGGGCAGCTGAAATAGCTGGAATCTATGCTGCAGGGCAGCAGAAAGGGGGAGCTGTGCAGAATGGGGACCCCAGATGTCCATTGGAGGTAACCCACAAGACTCTGACTGATGGCTGGGATGTAAATATCCCGAGTGACACCACCCAAGGCTTTCAAGACAGTGCTGTTACAGGGTTGAGAGTACAACAGAGACACGAGAGGCTGGACACTGCCAGGAAAAGAGCAGTGCCAGGGGATTAGGGCTCCCAGCCTGCCAGAGCAGACACATCTGGTCAGCACCAAGTATTCACCTGTGGTACCTGGCTAAGACACAGAAAGACCTCCCCTTGGGAGCAGGAACCATGCCCCAGGGCAGGGTTTCTCTCGTGGCACTATGGATATTTGGGGAGGAATGATTCTTTGTTGTGGGGGCTGTCCTGTACATTGTAGGATGTTTAGCAGCATCCCTGGCCTCTACCCACTACATGCCAGTAGGCCCCCCCATCCCAACTTGTGACAGTTCAAACTGTCCCCAGACATTGCCAAATGTCTCCTGGGAGGCAAAATTCCCTGGTGAGAACCATCGCTCTAGAGTAAGAACTACTCTGGTCCCATTCTGATAAAGTTTTATAAATGTCTAATCACATATTGTACACCTGAAACTAATATAATATTGTATGTCAATAGTAATTGGGGAAGAAAGAAGAAAAAAAAAGGAGCCGAAAGCCCAGCCCTGACAAGATCTACAGGGATGCCAGAGCTTAGAATCTTAAGTCCTACTGGGTCCTATTAAGTTAGAGGAGCTTGGAAAACAGGTTGGGATCTCCAAAGAACTGCACTAGAAAACATACAATTGAACCTATATAAGTTTAAGGTGGTCAGTAATTGAACTACTTATTAAAATAAAAACCAACATTCTTCAAAGGAAGATAACAGAATCCAGAGTGTCTACAATATAGTGTCCACAATACTCAATCACAATCCACAACAGACAACCCAAAACTACCAGACGTGTAACAAACAAACAAACAAACAAACAAAAAACACAGGAAAATATGATCCATATCTAAAGAAAATGTTGGATTTATCAAAGATTTTAAAGTAGCTCTTATAAATATATTCAAAGCATTAAAAGAAAATTAAAAAAACATTCAAAGAATAATAGCAGGAATTTGCATGAATAGGGATTCCTTTTTCAAAGCTTTCTCAGTCTTCTGTGTGAGGAAGGGAATAGTGGTAAGAGGCCCACCTCGGAGGGCATTTTATTAACCCAGCGGAGGCTGCCTTGTGCCTCAGTTGTTTAGGCTCCATTTAAATTAGTGTGTTCAACATTGGTGGATACTCTCCAAGTGGGGGACTGACAAATTAGAGCAGACAAGTCGAGAAAGAATAAGCAAATGAAAGAATGAATGAATGAATGTGTTAACATTGGGAACCAGGAGAGTAGAGAACTGTCCCAACGTGGAGGGAAGGAGCTTCCCTGTTACAGGAGAGGCCCATCAGCAGCTGACCAGGTTACTACAGAGGGGATTCCTGCACTGGAGGAGGACTAAATCCGCCCAGTGCTGAGATTCTAGGATTCCTCCAAAGCAGTTACGGAGGCCTGTGCTGCTCAAGTCTCCACAGCCAGGACTGCCAGCACAGCACTGGGTAGAGCCAGAGTGAGCCCCGGCAAATCAGATACAATGCAGAGTTTCGGCACTGTATCCTTTACACGGCCGAGTCTGACTCCCCTGGTTCAAGTGCTACCTGTGCAGGTACGAGGCAAGTGCTTTAACCTTTCAGAACCTCAGTCCTCTCATCTGTAAACCTTTTAGGACATAGGTTTTAAAATTGTCGGCACCTGAGAGACAGGCAACTCCCATGGTCATGGAACCTTACAGACTTACCTTCTTGGTCCTGAGAATTTAATTATACAGCACTTAGCCCCTGGGTTTAGAACGTGGTAATTTTCAATAACTATTTGCTGATTGAGTGAATCAGATAAATTAAATGACAAGTTGATAAAGCACAGAGCCTGACACAGAATCAACCACCAAGAAGTGATAGCTACATCACCTACCCTATCAAGCAGCTCTTCAACCAGCAAGACTGAGGTTAAGAAGGTGCTGCTGAGACCGCTGGGAAAAAATCACAAAACTTCACCTGGAGTAAACCTGTGTCTGAAAGAATTTAATGAGGCACCCCAGCGACGCACAGAATCTTGGTGTAGTATACAGGGATTCTGATTCCACAGACAGGTAACTTTTAAGACATTTCAAGCAGTCAAGAAAAGAAGAAACATTCACTACTTTTCTTACGTGCATATGATATCAGATCAATAATGCATCTCTAACTCTTGAAGAGTTTACCTGATGACCGGAAGGAGCCAACCTGTGTCAGGTGAATTTCTACCCCAGCACCGCCCTTCACCACTGTGGTCACTGACTTAATTACGTGTCTCTCCCAGGAGGCTGTCATCTCCTTGAAGACAAGAACCATGTGTGAGCTGATGCTGCACCTCCACTGCCTGGTACTGAGTGGAAAACAAAGCAATGTTGGTGGAGCGGTGACCCTCACCCAGAATCAAATATGCCAAAAAGAACCGTGGGGGGTTTTCAGTCCCACAAGGGCAGTCCCCATGTCAGTGAGGTTTGCAATATTTTCAGAAACATATCCAATATTTCTAAGTCGACGTAATTTTGTAACTTTCACTTTGGAAGTCCAAAGCCAAGAGGCCCATGTTTCCCTGGGTCTGTGCCTGGAACCAGAGTACACTGCCACCAGGTGGCAGCAATTTCACAGTCACATCCACGAGGTTCCTCAGGTAGGGCTTTAAACCAGGGTCTTGTTTTTCCCGGTTTGTCCTCCTGTGAGGTGGGGAGGCAGGGTGTTCTGAAGTGCTCTCACTGCTTGGGCATCCTCCTACCCCACCCCCAGGATCTGGGCATCTTAGTGGTGGCTCCAGTTCCCCCCATAGAGGCCGACTTGGGGAGCGTGTGCATGCCCTGGGAAAGCAGACCCTGCAGTCTGGATCCGTGACAGGTCCTTCTGTTCTTGCCCTGAAAACACACACTTGAAAGACAATGATGAGTGAGAGTGGCAGGAATCTGGGGCAGGGAAAAATGTGATTTCCTGCAAGAGCCCCCCCTCCATGCTCCAAAGACTGAAAAGATAGAACATAAAAATTTGAGAGGAAAAAAAAAAAATCGAGTGGAAGCACTTCACACTTCAGCGAGAACACAGGGCTGAGAGTGAAGACAAATAGATGTTTAGAAAGTTATAACAGACCACGGAATGCAAATTGCCAGGGGACAAAGAAGGCAAGCTGCTGTGTCGCTTCAAGTTCTTGATGAGAAACTTAATTTACTGGATCCAACAATAAAGGGCCTCGGTTCCGAGTTCAAAGCCTCCCCCTTGGGCTGTGGGGCCCTGACTTGTCCTGCCCAGCGCCAGTGACATGGAGGCAATATGAGGAACACCACTGGTGTTCCTGGAGCCCTCGCTGTGTGCCAGGCCCTGGGCTGGGCACCAAAAATGAGGACTAGGAGAGCTTTCACATTCACGTGCACACTTGCCTCATAGCTGCCGTGTGTGGCAGGTATTCTTCCCGCCAAAGGCCCCAGGCTTTTGCACCAATCAGGCACCCCGTGTCCCTTTAGAAATGTAAATGACCAGCTTTGAAAATACCTTTGAGCAAATAAATGTTTAGTCCTTTCTCTCCCAAACAAACAAACAAACAAAAAGAAATGTAAATGACCAGCAAATGTGTGTGTCTGAGCCCATGTAAGCAATAGGGAATGGGAGCTGGAGCCGCACTGGCATGGAGATGATGGAGAGACCTCCAGGCTGCTGGCGCTCCGTATCATTCTGGTTGGGATGGGGGGGGGTGGGGGGGCCTATCCTATGAGGCAGGAAGGCAGCCCAGGACTCTCTTTCTCTTGTGGGCCATTGTCTTTCCTCTCCCTGCTGACCTGCACAGGCCCCAGGTCCCAGACTTCACGAAACCCAAACACGTTTGCAGAGAAGTAAAGGTCTGATGGTAACATGCAACCCACACAGCCATTACTGGAGTCTCGGGGCAGGGCTGCCCCTTCAGGCTGCAGGAGAGACAAGGCAATTAGGGGTTCTGTCTCAAGCCTGCCGCAGTCAGCGATCAGCCCGCCCCCAGGCCTCCTGCCAAGTAAGCCCCTGAGACGGCAAGAGAAAGTGATGGCATGAATGCAGCCACTTTATATCAGCTGGAATGTTTATATCAGCTGGAATAAAAGGCTTGAGTCCTTGACAGATTTTGGCACAAGGACCGTTACCAATAACAAATCGCTCCGTTCTTCTCAAAAGAACAAAAGAAAGGATGAGAAGCTCTGATCTCGCCCAACCCCACTTCCCTCTTCTTAAAGGGAGAGAAATTCAGGTGAGGAGAGGTGAGACTCTGCCCTCCTATACCAGACTATGGGCTCCTGGGGGGAAAGGCGGAGTCTTATTCACTCTGCACACTGTGTGCCTGGCACACGTACCCATGAAATAGGCATTTGTGGAATAAACTAAGGAACAGCTTTGCTGGGCTCTGGCAGCAGATGAGTGGCACACAGGACTATGGGACGCCTGTCCTCATGGAGTTTGCAGACTAGGGAGGACTCCCAAGGAATGCTCATTTCACCCCCTGCTGGCCCTCAGTACACCTAAGACCACCCTCACCCCCAGGGACGGGATGGTGCAGCCCAGGGGACCGATGGGGTTCAGTGGCCAGAAATCTGACTGTGCCCTGGGTTCCCCTTCTGACCAGCCCTCTAGACCTCCCTGGGGCGCACCTTCCCCAATCATTACTCCTTTCCATCTCTCCACGCTAGGTGGCTGCAAAGTCAACCCTTTAGTCCCTCTTAGCCAAGGGAGGCCTGAACACTGCAGCTTCTAGGTCAGCCCCAAGAAAGTAGGGAGTTCATGCTCCCAGACCAGCCAAACCACCAGGCCTGGTGAAACTTCCTGGGGACATTCCTCCCTAGTGCAATTTAAGTGCAAACGGGAAACTAAGTCAGGATGAATACTCAGAAAAAGAAAATGTGGACTTGCTAAAAGGAGAACACTAGTGAGAGACACAAGACCAAGCCTTTTACCAACCTCCTGATAAAATATTTCCAGCCAGCAGCTCTCCTGACCTACTTTCTCTAACTTTGAGAGCCGTGCCTCAGTTGTCTCGAGGGGGACCACATGGCTACCAGAAGTCCTAACACCCAGGATGTCTCTCCAGACCTTGGCTGCAGCTCAAACAATAATAATTATGAAGACTTGGTTTTGACATGGTTAATGGCCTGGGTTTTTTCCTAACGCACATTAAAATAAATATATAACCATAAAAGGAAAAAAGAAATTCCTCTGTCAACTGGGTCCTCATACTTTCACAGCCACCTGAGGGGTTAGGCAAGTACAAGCTGTGAGCCTCATTCTCGGGAAGCAGGGACTTGGCCCCAGAGAGGTGAGGAGCCTTGCTTGCGGCCACACCACCAGCAACGGGAGAGCAGGAATTGAAAACTCTGTCCTCCCGCTTCTCATGGTGTGAGGTATGCACAAATGGGAACAGTTGGAACTGGGTGGTTTCTTAAGACTTTACCTCCCTTCAGTTAGGAATTCTCCCATCCAGAACCCAGGAACCCTAAGGTCTAACTGGGTTGCTAAGTGGCTGTGTGGCCACAAGCAAGTAGGTCAGCCTCTCTGACCTGGATCTCTCTGTCTGTCAAGTGGACATTCTAGCTGGGGTCCTGTGATACTACTGACCTGTTCACAGGCTGCCTTCCCTCGGTGCCCTGAGACAAACCTTGTGTGACGCGCCAGCCACCAAAGTTTGAGGAGCCGTCAAGACCTCTCCTTGGACTCCACATGGCTGTGCACCCCGCCGCCAGCTTCTCAGCCCTCGGAGCAGAGTGAGAGCAGGTTCAAAGCTGCTCGCACCTCCCTTTCCAGCCATTCTGGGCCCTTCCTAGAACACACTGCACCTTCCAAACAACATCAGCTACATGGAGCCTTGTTTTCCTTTCCCTTTGGAGTCACTATCTTTACCTCTGCCCCAGACAATCAGCGATCACTGTTGCTTTTGGAGATACACACATATACAAAAGACACATACACAGAAACACAGACAAACACACATATGAGGTCGGACAATTAAGTTCATGAACTTGTTGCAACGCTGTTGCTAACCTTTTTTGATATCAGAAGGATTATTCATTATGCATTTGTACCAACTGGACAAACCATTTACCAAATTTACTATTTGGAAGTGCTGAAAAAGCTGCATGAAAAAGTTAGACAGCCTGAACTTTTCACCAACAATTCAGGGCTCTTGCATCATGACAATGCACCAGCTCACACGGCACTGTCTGTGAGGGAGTTTTTAGCCAGTAAACAAATAACTGTATTGGAACACCCTCTCTACACACCTGATCTGGCCCCTAATGACTTCTTTCTTTATCTGAAGATAAAGGAAATATTGAAAGGAAGACATTTTGATGATATTCAGGACATCAAGGGTAATATGACGACAGCTCTGATGGCCATTACAGAATAAGAGTTCCAAACCTGTTTTGAAGGGTGGACTAGGTGCTGACATCGGTGCATAGCTCCCCAAGGGGAGTATTTCGAAGGTGACCATAGTGATATCCAGCAATGAGGTATGTAGCACTTTTTCTAGGATGAGTTTGTGAACTTAATTGTCTGACCTCGTATACACACATTTTCTGGCCATCACTGAGAGAGAATCAAAAATTAGTACAGTTCACAGATCTGGTGAGTTAGAGGTTTTCAGACATTTTGCTAAGGCAACAGAACCTTTCTTAGGAACAGAACCTTTCTTCTAAAATCAAAATAGCTCTGGTTCTTATATTCATCCAGCAAACATTTATTGAGCACCTACTGTGCACCAGACACTAAACTAGCCAGGGACTTGGGACACAGTGGTGGGAAAAGCAGATACAGACCCTGTGTCTAAGCTGCCTTCTCAGTGAGGCTTCCCTGGCCATCCTGTTGGAAATCGCAGTCCTCTCCCCCCAGCACTCTTTCTTTGCTGCCACACTTTGTCTACACGGTCCTGCTCACCGTCGAATGGACTGCATGCTTTACTATGGAATTTTGTGTACTGTCTTCTTCCCCAAGTAAAGTATAAACCCCACGGGACAGGGATCACTGTTTTGCTGACTGTCTAGTGCTATACAACCAATACCTATGCTAACTAACACACAGTAGGTACTCAGAAAACACCTGCAGAGCGAACGAACGCACATGAAACAAATAAGTTATACATATCATACGTATGTATACAATTATATAAATATTTCACTGGAACATGATAAGTGCTTTGGAAAATAAGTACAGAACACTGGGGAGTGGGTGCATGTTTGGCAATTGGGAAAGATCTGCCTGACAAAGTGATGTTTAAACTGAGTCCTAAAGAGTAAGTGCGTTAGTCAGACAAGGTAGGGAGGGAAGGTCTGAGGGAGTAACAAGGAGCACTCCCAGCAGGCAAACAGCACGTGCAAGGATCCTGAGGAGGAAAGGAGGCTCATATCTGGAATGAACTGACAGAGGGGGACAGTGACAGGGATGATGGAGGAAGAAGGCAGCTCATGAAGGACCTTGGAGGCCTCGCCATTTGGATCTTATTCCAAAGACCACAGGAAATCCCAGAAGGGTTTTCAGCAAAGAAGTGCTCATCAGATTTTATATTAAAAAAAAACTCACTTTGCTGCTTGGTGGGGAGTGGCCTAGAGGGCTGAAGAGCCATTGCTGGAAGACCAGTTAGGACACTGTTATAGTTTTCACATGGGAGATGGTGGTGGCTTGGACCAGGCCGGTGGCAGCAGAGGCAGAGAGCATACGGATGGAGTGGGGGTCAAAGCCCATCAACTATCCGCTCACAGGAGTCTGAGAGTTGTCCAGCTCAGGGGTCAGCAAACTCTTTCTAGGAAAGGCCATGTAGCATATAGTTCAGGTTTTGCAGGCGTGCAGGAAAGAGCTACCACAGCGGGCTGATGTTGCTCTCCAGGAAGGCCTGCTTGCAGGGTCGTCTCTTGACTGGTCTTTGGGAACTCGGCTAAGATGCTCCCTAAGGTACAAAATGATTCAGTTGCTTTGTCTGCCTGGGGCCCTGAGTTCCGCAGCACCAGCCTGCATGGACTGTTTGTACAGCGATGTGATTTATGGTGAATACCTGCTTTCCTTCTTCGAGTCTGCAATTCTGATTGATCACGCAGGCAGAAAGGACCGTGTTTCCCCGAAAATAAGACCTAACCAGAAAATAAGCCCTAGCATGATTTTTCAGGAAGACATCCCCTGAACATAAGCCCTAATGCGTCTCTTGGAGCAAACCTTAATATAAGACCCAGTCTTATTTTCGGGGAAACACAGTACTTATGCACTTAGGAAAACACCCCCATTAAAAACCTGGACACTGAGTCGCAAGCAGGCTCTGGTGTGCGGAAACGCTCCCCACGTGCTGCTGCATTTTGATGCTGGAAGAAGGAGCAAGTTCCATGCAGCCCCTCCGGCAGGAGAATATAGGAAGTCTGTGGTGAATTCTTCTAGGCTCTGCCTGAAGTGTGTTGTTCTCTAAGTGATGATGGAAATAAACCACATCCAAGAGTGTAACTGCTTCTGAGTACTGTGAGTTCTTCTGGTGCATCACCGAATGAGTGCGTGTGTGTGCGTGTGTGTGTTGGATGTAACGGGGGGTGGTATTTCCATAGGACAGCCTTACAGATAAGAACTGGCCTGCGAGCTAAGGCCCAAAAGGAAGGAGATGGTAGGAAAGCAGGATGAGTAGGGCAGACGATCTGAATGGTGAACTCCTGGCTTCACATTTGTTCTGGGTGTGGATGGTGTGTTTTTACGTGCACGTGAGTACAGGCCAAGGCTCTGAGGTCAAAGGTGTTGAACAGGTTTTCCCAAACTTTTCTGATCATCAGAATCCCCTCGGAAGCTTGTTAATAGAAATGAGGGCCAGGTGCCATCTCAGAGCCCTGAAACTGAATCTCCAGGGGTGGGGCCTGGAGGCTGCATTTCAGTATGTTCCCAGATGATCAGCCAGGTGTGGAAAATGGGTGCTACTTGGGACTGGCTGACCGTAGGGACCGGGATAAAGAAGCCTGTGAGCAGAGGAAAGAACAGGAAATCTGTCCCGGATTAACGCAGAATTTGTAGATCTAACAAAGATACACAGACCAGTGATTTTTGGAAATAAGTTTTCCAAAACTGCTTTTCCAACTGAGCCTGTGCCATCAGAGGTTGGAGTAGGCAAGGCCAACATCAGGAGCTAATTTCCTTCTTCCTAGGGATTCTGCCTGCAATTCAGGATGCTGGTGGTGCCCCTGCCTGGGGCCCCTCAAGGCACGGCAATCCGAAACAGAAATGAGCCCACGTGGCCACTCCACCCCGTACTCAGTGCAGTGACATCAGGTACGTCTAAGTGGCACGAAGTAGCACTCCACAAACATTTCCACCCAATTGCTCCTAACAGCGCGTGGCCCGAAGCCTCAGACTGCAGACGAGATTTCTTGCAAGCCTCATGTTCTACTGAATGCAGATTCCACATCCTACTGCATGATCCATCTATGTCTGTTTTAATAGAAAAATGGGTGCCTCCGCACCCATTCAAATATCTTTGAGCATGTTATTTCACACGTTGGAATTATGTGGGGACCTCTGAAAGATACTGATACCTCAGACCCAGCCCCAGAAAGTATAATTTAATTGGGCTGGGTTGTGCTCTGAATATTGGGATTTTCTAAAGCATCGTAGGAGCTTCTAACAAGTAGTGGAGGTTGAGAACCCCTGGGCTGTAAGATGCTCTGTTTTCATCTCTTGTCTAACATACCCCAGGCTCAGCACCATGTACCCACTTCGAAAAGCTTACATAAATATTCACTACCCGCTATTCGGAATAGCCAATGCCTTACCAAAGACAACTATAGGCCAGTCAGTTTTCACCAATTATATCTTCCTGTGAGTTACCCTACAAAGAAAATCGATCACCAACAAAGTCCCAGTTTCTGTCACTGAGATGCACGGCTGCCAAGATCTGTGATCTTGGGTGTGTGGGGGGGGACAGCATGTTTTATTTTCAATAACCTTTAACCAAAATATAGCATTTCCTTCAAGTATGACGGCAGACAACACAGTACTGTAAGCAATAGAAATCCCAGATATTTTCTTACCATGGTATAAATATCTCCAAATACCATTTATTCTCATTGGTGCTTTGAAATCATGGAAATTATTGGACCTACCGCCAGATGTTGCTATTTAATGTACTGATAAAGAAGCACATGTATTATTACGATGCCACAAATGTCTTTCTTAATGTTTTGGTGATTGTATTTCAATATATTTGATTTACTAGTATTTAATTTGTGCGTTGGAAATTATGATTCTGAACATAAAAGAGAAGGGGTCTACAGGCTTCCAATTGCTCTACCAACCATCAAGCCTCTGTGGCCGGCATTAGGGGCATGCAGAAGGCTTCCGAGTGCTGGCGGGCAGCTGTGCATTGAGCAAACGACTCTTACCTGTGGGTCCGAGAGCCGGGAGAGGTCAGGGTACAGGTAGAACTTGACGCCTTCCGACGCCCCAGGCAACGTGACCCCTCGGATCAGGAGGATCAGAAGCATGACATAGGGGAAGGTCGCGGTGACGTACACAACCTGCCCAGGAGAAGAGAGACAAGAATGAAGAAGGGGGAACAGAGGTGGGCAACATGGCAGACGCCTGTTGTCTCACTGAGCAAAGGGCTTCCCAGAGCAGCCATGAGAGGTGAACCCCGAACACAGATTAAGCTCCCGTCTCCTCTCTTGCCACCCCCCCCGAAGGGCTGGATCTTTCAGCGAGTATATTGAGTGCCTACAACGGTGCTTGATATCACTGATTTTCAAACATATTGGACCAAAATCCACAGGGAGTAACATATATACCACAGCCTGGTACATACTGAGCTGAAACCAGAAGTTTCACAAAATCAGTCACGCTTACATGTGTGATACACTCAGTATGTTCTATCACATTCTATTTCATTTATATATCACACTCTATTTCATTAAAAAAAAATAATAAAAGCTTGTCACGACCCTCTAAAATTTGTGTCATAATTCACCAACCGGCAAAGATCCACATTTTTGAAAAACACTGCTCTTAATGAAAACCAAGTTTTCATAGCCAAGGATAAGAGGGGACAGGATAGGATCGAAAAAGGAAGGGGAACTGTGTGGGGCAGGAGAGCCCTGGTGTTTTGCCTGGAATCATTTCAGTTTGGTCTGCTTGGAGGCAGGTAACTGGAGCTAGTGAACCTGACGGGCCCCTTTGCCCATGGATTAAGAGGAAGAATAAACATAGTGAAAGAAATAAAATCTTCCCTGAGCTTCCTCACAAAGAGGTTCTTAGAAGGCCAGGGACGTATCTTCACACACCATTGGAGTTCCCATCCTGCGGGCCATGACCCCAGCCTGAGCCCTGCAGGACGCAGTGTCCCCTGCAGTTCTGATTTTGTTCTCCTTTGTGACAATCTCTCCTCCAGTCACTTGGTTCCTTCTTCTAGGTGGGGCCTGCCTGTTGTATCTATTTAGATCAGCAACTTGCCAACATGTGGGGGCCACGGACACTTCTGAGACTCTGATGACAGCTATGGCCCTTTTTCCTCCCCCCGCCCCCCCAGGAGTGCATAGACACGGATATGTGTACAAGCTTTTGGACGGTTCAGAGATCCCAATTCCCCAGATTAAAAAAACCCTGTGCTCTAAGACCTACAATCTTAATTCCTCCAGCACTATGGTAGCCTCTTACCGCTTTCTATCTGAGTCTGTCTTTTACCAGTGGTACAGCTCTTCACGCCATTCATGCATTTATGCATTTACTCACTCGTCCACCTACTCACGCACACACCAGAGACACACTCCTATGTACCAAGCACTGAACTGGACCCTGGGACGTACAAATAAGAATGAGCCACAGACTGGACTTCAAGAGGTTTCCCCACTGACAGAAAGACAGACAGGTAATGCATTATGTAATCAGGGGAGTGGGAAGGATGGTAGAGAACAGCGAAGGGAATAGATAAACAGAGGGGCAGTCAGGGAGGGCTTCTTCAAGGAGGTGGTCCAGGTGTTGGCCTGTAAAGGATGAGAAAGAATTCAGGACATGGGAAATTGGGACAGAAGGAAGAAGAGAACAAATAAAATCCCATTACATGCCAAGCACTTTATATGTAACAAAAGAAATGGCTACACTGATACAGCATTTCCTCTTGGATTTTTTTCTTTTGCTATTCACTTTATTTTCATATAAATTAACACCCCAGAAAAAGCAAAATAGAAACACTAAAATATTGCACATAACAATTTTTGGCTTAAATGCCCTATTATTTCATTGAAGAATGGCTAAGATACACATCTGAGGGATTGAAGGGACAGAAAGATTACAAAACACCCCACTATTATTTCTTTGCATGTAAACTACTAACTGTACAAAAACTAAGAGGCTATACTTTATACAAGTACAAACATACATCATTTGGCTGGTAAGTGACAAAAAACCAATTTGAACCCAGTCCTCAAAAATAAGAAATAAGAACCAGCAGGGGCTAGTGTCAGCTGGTCCGGCTGACACAGACTGCAAGGCTGGATTATTCCCTCCAGACCCCGCCCCTAACCTACAATGACGGCACCATCCTCAGCCCACTCACAGCCCCGCCCCACCAATTCAGCATCCCTGTTTCCAAATCAACCATCTGCTCCATCAACACGGCAGTAGTCAGTATAAACAATCTCTCACGGTCATATGAGAGGGTGCCAAAAATATGTATACATATTTTAGTAAAGGAAAAAACTGTAATAAAATTGTAATAATATATACCGATAACAAGAGATGAATACAAGTCGTCTATACATTTTTTTGGCACCCTGGTATAACATAATCCAGAAAAGGTGAACACAAGTCAAATATATACTAAGGAGGCCAACAGTTGACATTAATAATAATAAATTAAAGGCCAGCAGTCAACAGGGTTGATGGTACCTGCCGAGAGAACTAACAGGGCTATAAAATCGCTGTTTCCCTGAGCTTTGTAGGCACAATCTATCATAGATCTTTAGTATTTCATGTAAATCCTTAGTTCTCTTCCTTCAAAATGAATCCCTCTGGTCAATCAGTTTAAGTCTATGAAAAGTCAGGCTAAAAATTGATTGCTTTCACTGAATAATTTCCACTTTCGTCTCTGTTGTATGGCAGAAGATAAATTAACCAGAATGCCCAGGACCTGGTTAATAACGCTGGCGTTCAACTATCTTAACCCCCAATGCTCACAAAACTTATAGAAAAGGACTATACCATGTAGGACCTAAGAACAACTGAAAATCATAGAAATTTGTCTTTCATCTGTGGGACCACTTGGATGTGACTAAACTCGTCGGTCATGCTCTGCCCAGTCTGTTTTGAGTGGACTAAGCCACTGGGGTGTCATTAAGAGGTCACATATAACCTGGCCAAATGCACCCTCACTGTGCCCCTGGCAACATATAGAGCAGAGTGTTTCTCAGTGACCACAGTGGCACAATTTATTAAATGGCTGCCGATGATTTTGAAGCAGTTCCGTTGTTTAGAGTTCTAAATGGAGGCTGTGCTTCTACATTACATTTAGGAGTATTACACTCCTTCCACTGGTACCCACACCTTGATTGTCACACTCATTCTATAAAACCATAAGGGAAATAAAATATGCAGATGAATTACTCAAAGACCACAGTGCAGACGATGAGTTAGGCTGCCAAAATGGAACCACTGGCTGGCAGGCGGTAGCTAGAAAAATTCCTTTGCAAGCTGAGGTTTGAGAGCCCTGAGTCAGGGTACAAAAGGTTTAGGGGCACCACGATACAAAGCACACAAGTGGAGCGGGGTATGAAGGTTCAAAATGCAATGCTGAGCATAGCCTGTATCTGTCACTGGTCCCAGCTCTCCTAAAAGCCCCTTCTACCCTCAGCCATACCAGACACTTGGATACAATCTTTGGTTTTTCCTGAGAACAGCTGCAGACTGTCCAAACAATACAGATCTTGTCACAGAGATTGTACATAAACTACACGCATCCTGTGTTCACGGCAGACATCACTAATTGATCACAACACTCTTTGCCGATACGCCTGGATGCAGCCTCACAACCCTCCACACAGGCAGCCCCCATAACCAGTTGTGAAGAAAGCCACTCTTGGCTACCCCTGATCTCATCTACTTTTCATTTATTCATTCACAGTTTCCTGCGGGTCCTTTGTCCCTGTCCTCAGAATATTAGACCGAGGTGTTGTGTTCAAGGAAAGAACAACTGAATGTGTGATGCATGACACCCACAGAAGGAGGGTGAACCCAGAAAAGGAGGCTAGAGAGACAGGCTGGAAGAGTCTTTGTGAAGGGATTCAGACTCTGGCTGATAATGGGATTGGAGCTGGGCCCTCAAAATAAGTAGGAATGGGAGAGGCTGAGTCGGCTGAGGAAGATGTGGAAGCAGCCAAGGGTGTGGACAAGGGCACAGAATCTTGTCCTTTGGGATGTCTAGGAGCCTCCAGGGGCTCCTCCAGGGGCTCATGCTGGATTAGTCTCATCTCTTTGCTCAGCTTCTTCCTGAGTGGTTCCAAGTCCTGCCCACTTGATCTCCACCCCCTCAGCCCCATCATCAGGGCCCTTCATCACTTTTCTTCTCGATCAGGTGACAGCCCCACACTGTCCACACTGCAGCCCAGGTTTCAAGCACACAAACCTGGCATGTGTCCTCCTGCTCCTGCGAGTCTTCCCCCCAAGCCCCACATTCAGGGGTGTGGGATATAGTGCAAAGGGTTGGGCTTTGAGCCAGGTGACCTCAGGCTCCAATCCTGGCTCTGCCCTGACGTGCTGTGTGGCTTCACCAGTCTCAACCCTTCCCCACCCACTCTGTTCTCCATGGTGCCAGCTTTCGCGCGTTGGGATCATGCCAGACTCCTCGGGCCCTCTTGCCTTTTCATGCTTCCCTTTGTCCAGAGTCACCAGCCCCAGCTCCTGGGCCACCCACGGTGTTAATCCTCACAGGGCTGAGGACTCCTCCAAGTCAGGGACCCTGGCCTCCAGCTGTGACATCACTGTCCTACCTGCTTTCTATGTCAGGTGGCCAAGGCCCTGAGTAGTCAATCAGCAGTGTCTCAGTCTCTCCCTCTTAACCTATAAACCGTGCCATCTGCCCACATGTTGTTGAGAGACTTAAGTGCCACGTCCTCCCGGACCCCTTCCCACATTCATCCCCCGTCATTCCAGCAGCCTCTCAGCACTAGAGCTGTTTTCCATCAGCTGTTGTTTTACTGCCTTCTAAGTTTAAGATTTTGAACATGTATGTCCCACAAGGAAAGAGAGTTTTGTCTTTCACGTTGCCCGCTGTACCCAGGACAGTAAATGGTATATAGAATGTGCTCGGTAAGTATTTGTTGGAAGGATAAACAAATCAGCAGGCTGAGACCTGGAACCCTGAGGTCAGAAGGCAGGGCTTCAGAAGACCACTTTGTGCTTCATCCATAATAAATGCTGGATCCACATAGAATGGGATTCAGAAAATTGAAATCGTATTTTAAGAGACATGTTTAAAGGAAATTACAAGAGATTTGGTTTTAAATTAAGATGAGTTCAGATATGGAAGGCAAGGAAATTCAGCTATAAGGTGCTTCCCAGCAAAGTTCAGTGTCTCATTCAAAACATCTGAGGTCCCAGGGTTTGTCTAGAAAAGCCG
Source organism: Rhinolophus sinicus (assembly GCF_036562045.2). Taxonomy (NCBI): domain Eukaryota; kingdom Metazoa; phylum Chordata; class Mammalia; order Chiroptera; family Rhinolophidae; genus Rhinolophus; species Rhinolophus sinicus. The sequence continues at coordinate 42,499,674 of NC_133759.1, forward strand.
AGCAGGGCTCAGGCATTATGCTAAATTACAGCGTTTGGTGATGGGTGCATAAGGTCACTGACGAGGTACCATCAAGGCTTGCTGCTGAGGTCGCTGCCAGGGGTGGCTCAGACCCAGGCGGGTGGTCTAGTCTGTCAGACCTCTCAGGCTCCGAACTGAGACTCCTGCCCAAAGCACACCCCTCTGTTAGGAAAGAGTTGTTTTTTTTCACTATTGTTTAATTTCCTTTTAGCAGGTCAAGTCCTTCTGAATATAAAGGTTAGCACAATTGGTGGTAATTATACTGTATCCTGTTTTAATTGACTCTAATTGCTCATTTGCATTCCAATACAGGAATTGTGGGGTATTTTCTCCCTACTTCCAGGACACAGCTATTTATTTCGTAGAAGGGAGATTGTATGATCCTTGGGAATACCACACAAGTTTTGAAAGGGCTGCCCCTCCCTAAGTTTTCCAAGATAATGAGGTCAACTGGAAAGATGAGTGTTACTCCACAGGCATCAGGAAAGCAGGGTGGTGTGGGGGCAAGAACCCAGGACCACAGAGTCAGAAAATCCAATGAGCTGGATAGTTTGGGCAAGTTCCATACCCTCTCTGGACTGGCATTTGACCGTTTACAAAGAGGTAGGCGAAAACTCATGCAAACTTCAATCCCTCTTATACCATTTCCCCCCCTTTTTTGTGGGGTGCATATACATAAATCGCCTTTGTATTATTTACTTAATATTTTTTAAAAAATCAACAAACTCTTATATTAAATAAATATATGTAATAAGACAACTCAACACAATGAACAGAGAACCATTATTTCTTACCATAAATAGAGGGTACATGAAAAAATAAATGCAACACAAGTAAAATGTGATTAAATTCTAGCTAAAGGCTCTTAGTCTTCACGGTGTTTTCTCTTTGTTCAACAGCAAGAGTAGCAAGTGTCAGAGAGGCGTTAGACAATAAGCGGTGACACCTTCCTGTGTCTTTCACCGTAAGAGACGTGAAAAGGGAATGCTGTTTCATTATGTGATTGGATGTTTTAAAATCTGGGTTTACAGAATCATCCTGTGGACCAGCAGTAGGAAGAACATCCCTCATATTTGTGGGAAAGACTAGATGGATTCCTGAGGTCCTTCCCAGCAACCACGGTGCTTAGCCCATTGTCAATTGCAACCCTTCTCAAAAGACCAGGACTTCTTAATCCCCTTCATTTTTTGCTCCCATGCCCCTTCCCCATTCCATCTGGGAACCATCAATGTGTTCTCCACATCTATGAGTTTGTATCGGTTTTGTTTTTAGATTCCACATATAAGTGAAATTACACAGTACTTGTCTTTCTTTATTTGACTTATTTCACTTCGTATAATATTCTCTAGGTCCTACCATGTTGTCGTAAATGGCAAGATTTCATTCTTTTCATGGCTGAGTAATATTCCACCGTGTGTGTGTGTGTGTGTGTGTGTGTGTGTGTGGTCGGACAATTAAGTTCGTGAACTTGTTGCAATGATGTTGCTAACCTTTTTGGATATCAGAGGGATTATTCATTATGAGTCTGTACCAACTGGACAGTTAACCAAGTTTACTATTTGGAAGTGCTGAAAAGGCTGCGTGAAAAAGTTAAGACAACCTGAACTTTTTGACAACAATTCATGGCTCTTGTAGCACGACAAAGCACCAGCTCACACGGCACTGTCTGTGAGGGAGTTTTTAGCCAGTAAACAAATAACTGTATTGGAACACCCACCATACTCACCTGATCTGGCCCTCAATGACTTCTTTCTTTACCCAAAGATCAAGGAAATATTGAAAGGAAGACATTTTGATGACTTCAGGACATCAAGGGTAATATGATGACAGCTCTGATGGCCATTCCAGAAAAAGAGTTCCAAACTTGCTTTGAAGTGTGGACTAGGCACAGGCATTGGTGCATAGCTTCCCAAGGGGAGTACTTCAAAGGTGACCATAATGATATTCAGCAATGAGGTATGAGCACTTTTTCTAGGATGAGTTCATGAACTTAATTGTCAGACCTCATATCTCACATATTCTTTATTGATTCATGTATCTATGGACACCTAGGTTGCTTCCATATGTGACTGCCAGTGAGAAAATAAGTCATGTGGATATAAAGTACAGCATTGGGAATACAGTCAATAATATTGTAATAACTATGAACGGTGACTGATGGTTACTAGACTTACAGCAGTGATCACTTTGTAAAGTATATAAATGTCTAATTACTATGTCATAAGTCTTAAACTAATATAACATTGTATGTCCACTATAAGTTAATAATAAATTTAAAAAATGTGTTACCAGGGTAGATAACACATTAAGTGTTCTTACCGTAAAAAAATAGTTGGGGAGGGCATGAAGGAAATTTTGGAAATGATGAATGTTTTCTTCACCTGGATTGTGGTGATGGTTTCAGGGGTATATGCATATATTCAAACTCATTAAATTGTATGCATTAAGTATATTCAGGTTTGTTTGGTTTTTGAGAGAGACCAGGAGTTCTTGGAGCTATCCATGGTCCTGCCAATGATTTGGGCTGAGCCTTCTGTGAGCCAGCTACCTAGAGCTTTGGAGGACCCTGTTGCTAACTGAACACCTAATGGGTACCAGAGATGTGTCATATTGTATCTCCAACTAATCTTCATACCACTTGAATAGTTCTATCCCATTTTTGAAGAAAAAAACACAAAAAATGTGGATTAGAGATCGAAAAGGCTTGCTCCAGGTCACAGAGCTATAAGTGACCCAAATTCTGCTCTCTCCACCACACATGCTGTGCTTTCTGCTGCAAACCTGGCCCGATACTGCCTTCCTGTTTTCAACTCCCGTTTTCTCCTCTGTCTGTCCCTGACCTCAAGGGTTCAGCTTGCCTGACTTTTGGCAGCAACTCATCATCACCCACTAACCGCAATCTCGGAAACACTGTGTTAGCCCAGCCCTCCCCTATTTTCCTTCCAGCCAGTCTTTCCTCCGTGTCTGGAGTACATCTACCCATCCCAAATACTTGGAAAGTGTGGCACCGAACATCTAATCCTTAAAGCATCATTCTTCTGAGTACCACTGGATTTTTCCCTGCTTTGGTTTTTGAGAGAGCTCAACCTGAATTCCCAGGTCAGGACAGTATTCAAGCACCGAACAGTCTGGTGTAACCCCCATGATGTTATTGGCCTCTGGGAACAAGACGCTAGAGGAATGTGAATCTGAAGAGGGGAGGTCTCCATGGACACGTCTGGCCTCTTTGCCATTTCTATCACTGTTAGAGGTGTTGTGCAGAGATAATTCTAACAGAAATAATAAAGAAAACCTTTTTATCTGTTTTAAGCAACCAAATTCTAATAGGTGGGTGGAGTCATATTTTTACAAGAAAATAGTGAAGATATTCACTATTCAAGGAGGTAATGGTATTTTAGCAATGCAGCAATATTTCCATGGGGAGTTACAAGTCAAAATTTTTGTGAAGTCACAAGCGGTTTGTCATTATCTATGAAAGTTAGCCCATGGGTGGAGCCTAAAAGAATTAACTAAAACAATGGCCCACCTGGGGCTCCACGGTAGCTCTCAGGGCCTCATCCCTGAGCTGGGTTGAGAAAGGAAGGGCATGAGGGCCAGGATTACAGTTGGGAAGCAGCACAGCCAGGTGGGATGACCAGGGTCTAGACCCCATCCTACCACAGCAACAGAAACCATGACTCTGCCCCCAGGATCTGGTTTCTCCTCTTCTGCAGTAACAAAGCCCCTAATCTTCAACTGGACCGTCGCCTTCTAGAATAAAGACAATATTTCCCAGCCTCCCTTGCAGGTAAGTGTGGTCATGTGACTGTGTTCTGGACAATCAGATACAAATGAAGGTGCTATGTCCAACTTCTAGATCATGTTCTTAAAGGGAAGGGCTGTATCCTATCCTTCCCTTCTTGTCTTCCCACGGGCGGGAATGAGGACCAGTAATGAGCCATCTTAGACCATGGAAACAAGGGAGACACCCCAGGAGAGGCAGAGCAATAGAACAGAAGGAGTCCAGGTCCCTGAAAGCAGGCAGCTTATGCCTGGACCCATGGGAGAGAGAAATAAAGTACTGGGTTTCTGCTGCTGCTCTTTTAGGATTCCATGCTAAGAAGTCCAACATTTAACCTAAATACCTCACCACCACTTGCCTCTGTGATCTTGGGTAGGGCCTGTTCCTGTTCTAAGTCTGTAGCATTTTTCATTAAATGAAGGCACTGGCCCAGATGGTCCACACTATGCCTTTCTTCTCAGACATGAAGAGAAGATTCTGAGGACAACTGAGGACCCGGAAGGCGGACTCTTTAGAGTGACCAGCCTTCTACACCTGGAGTCAACCAGGAATGGCAACAAGAGAGTCAGGAAGTCACCAGAAAGTCTCCAGTCAGTAAAATTCAAAGAGCAGCTAGAACAGACCAGCCAAATAGATGCCCATTTCTCAGTGAGACACAGTATTAGCCTGCATCACCGTGTAGAAGGAGCCCGATGGGGTGGGTAGCCAATGGTGTGGACCCCATCCTCAGGTACACAGGTGTGTGTATGGGTTAGAACGTCTCCGAGTCTTTCCTAAACCTTTATCTTCTTCCCGTGTGAAATGAGGATAACGCCTATTTCCAAGGTTGTTGTCAGGATGAGAGAACACTTTGCAAAACACCGGACACACACATACTGCTCAGTAGTAACCGGAAGGATGGTGACTGCTTTTGTTTGCCCATCACTGGGTCAGTACAGCAGCACCCCTCCAGCCCAGTGAGTGAGTGGCTTTGGCTGGCAGAGAGCAACATATCTGGGGGTTCAAGAATGGAAACAGAGGGGTTGGAGTAAGCCCTGCCTGTGTTGTAAAAAGGGACAGGGAGGGGCTCCTGAAACTCCTCATGGGACCCTCTCGCTGACAATGGGAGTCACTGGCAATGTGGTGGCAGCAGAAGGCTGGTGTAAAGAGGTGGTAATTCATTGGCTGGGAAAACCTGGGTGGACAGGACCCAGAAATAAGAAAAATATCAGGACAGAAGTGTACATGGTCATCCTGAGGCGCTGCAGCAGCCAGCCTCTGGAATGAAGGCCAGAGAGCAATGGGGACACGTCCAGGTGGCCACTGTGGACGAGAGTCCTCTGGGGTCCCAGCTCCAGCCAACAGCTGTAGCAGGTGAGGGGCCAGGGTGCAGACAGTACTTAGATGGATGGAAGAAATTATACCAGGATGAAATCAGGTAAGACCAAATTCCAATGTATACAGACAGGACTCAAAATCTGAGTTAAAGGGAAGGGTTGGCCCTTGCCTTGTCCCACAGACACAGACACGTACATGACAGGGATGGAGTTTGACCTGTAAGGGGGGTAGGCCAGACTTTCAGGAGAAGCCAAGGGAAGAAAGTAAACATCTCCAATCTTTGTGAGGCTCCAGGAACCCAGCAAGGAAGGAGGCAGGGGCTCCCCATTGAGGGCGTGCAGTTGCTGGGGCTCAGGCGCAGCTTATGGAGGGAAACTTGCTGAGACTTCTTAGCTATTGATCCCAGAACGCCACTGCCAGCCCTCATAGGCCATGAGGGAAGGATTCGATTAATGGGACATCTACAGAGGCTGGAGCATGGTGGGCAAGAAACCAAACATCTTAGGAGCCCAGGGAATGGTGTCATCTTTCTTCTTGCTGATGGTTGGGCCATAAAGCTCATCTACACCCATAGCCTGTTCCAACCCTGATATTCCATGACTTCCTCAGGGAGGAAGAGGACAAAGAGGGAAAAGTGCTCAGTTCAGGAGAACTGGAAGATTAGGACATACCTGATGAGCATGGGACTAACATTTATTATTGGGTCTACATGCTTTATTCTTATGTTACCCAGTTCTACAAGACAGAAACTATTATCATTCCCATTTTGCAGAAGTAGAAACTGAGGCACCCAGAAATTGACTATTTGGCCCATGGTTGCACAGATCAAAAGAGGCAGGATTCAAGCTCAGATCCACATTACTCCAAAGCCTGCACTCAACCACCACACAGCCCCACTGGGAATTCAAGCGTCCCCATAATCCAACCAGCTCCATCTCACACCACATCTTCCTGTGTTCCCTGAATAAACCCTGTCCTTTCCTGTGTGCAAGCCTTTGCTTTTGTCACTCTCTTCACCTGGTAGGTCCTTTCCCTCTTCTCCAGTTACCAACATCTTACCAACCTTCAAGACCAGTTCAATGATCACGCCTCCAGGACTCAGCACGAGGTCATCGGGCAGGATGAAATGCTCCTTCTATAGCCTCTAGTACACTCAGCAATACAGCATACAAATATAGGCATCTGTCTTGACTGCAGGAAAACCAAGTTCAAATCCAGCCTCTGGCACTTTCTATATATGTGACTGACTTTTGGCAAGTTACTGTCTTTCTAGGTCTTGATATCTTCTGTACAATGGGGATAATAATATAGCAGAATAACTCAATCCCTTTGAGCCTCAGGTTCTTAAATGTATGGAATGTGGATAACAGTTTCCACCTTTCGTGGTAAGTATGAGAATTAAATGAGCAAATGTCTACACAGCACCAGGCCCAGCGACTTGACACATTAGCCCTTAGTGAACAGCTCTCCTTCCTTCTTTCACTTGACCCGTATTCCATTCCACCTTCTTGTACGCCTGCCTCTCCCTCTAGGCTGGGAACTACTGGAGGGTAAAGGCCTTTTTCATTTTTTGCAGGCTCTGACTGCGTCTCACAAAGGCTTACATGGGCTGTAAATAGTTGATGAATGAATACATTCAGCCCTCAGGAACCCAGCGAGAACGAATAGATCAAAAGATGATATAATTCCATGTGTCTGCAATGGGCCTTTGGTGTAAACCATCTCTGTTCTCCCTTGAGCCTCTGCATGTAAGAGTAAAGAGCTTTCCGTTTAATTCAATTCGTCAGCCATTTATTGAACCCACTGTGGCTCAGGCCCCACGCTGGTTTGGGAGAGTACACTGAGGAATGAGGCAGTACCCTGCCTGCAACGGCGCACAAGCCAACCCTAGGCACAGACAGCCATAGTGATGGGCCTCGCCATGGATGGAGGCAGACGGAGCTCAGGGACACGAAGAGTGATGAGGTATGGCGAGAGCAGTCCTGGAGCTGGGCTTTGAAGGGGGGCCAGGCTGTCCCTGTTGCTCTAGAGAGTCCTGATCTAGAATGTACTGTGTAAATAAATTCCTTAGAGCTAGAAGGGTCAGGACATGGGGCACGTGGGGCACGTCAGCCTGGAAACCTCACCTCCAAGAAAAGAAACAAACTCTGCCTGGTGGCAGGGATACTGGGTCAGAGGTGACAAGATACTTAAATAGCAACCACGTTCATTAAGATGGTTGAGCCCAATTTAAATCCTTGTCCACAGGATATCCGAAAATCACTGGATGGGGAAATCTACTGTTTAAGCCTATTTCATGGTGAATTAAGATTAGCTAGAGAGTCAATGCTATTGATTTTTACATAACTCCACCGTAAAGACCACAAAAATGAAAACAAATCCCCAAACAAGCCCAAGCCACATAAATATTCAATGCAGTACGCAGCCAAGCTTACCCTGGCATTAGGAGCTATTATTTACTGCCTGGAAAACACACTCGGTACCTTGGCTAATAATGATTTAAACCCCATCCATCTCTCTTGGACCAGAAGGTTGGTGTCGCTATGGCGACCCAAGGCACCATTAAGGCACACCATTAAATCCCGGGCAGGAATTTACCAGTGCGGGGAGGCTGTCGGGCAACAAGCACCACCCCATGTGCTCTTACACTCGTCTTCAACACACTCATGGCGACGGAGGTGGAGAGAGGAGAAAGCTGATGCTCAGCGACTGTGTGTGCAGCCGGAGAACGCAAGGACCTCCCTGGATCCTGCAAACATCCCCTGGTATCTAAGACACACTGCCTCCCATCCATCCCACAGGCCAATGACTTGGGGCTCTTCTGGGCCCTTCCTCAGGCACCCTAAGTCAACACAGACCCCTCCCAGGCCACCATGCTGGTTGCAACACGCTCCTTCCAAAACAGCTTCATTTCTTGAAAGAAGAAATCTATGCTCGCCTCTTCTTCTTGCCTCAGTGGATGACAACCTGCCTTCTTCCTCCCGCTTCCCCACTTGGCAGCCATCCCAGAGGATACCAGGGACCCTCTAATAAGTCAAATGTAATAGCTTCTTAGCACTTGTCCTCCCCAGTTTCCAGCTTTAAAACTTTCCCTCATTAGACGCTTCTGGTTTTCCGCTTCCTTTCCTCATGATTTTTTTAGTCTCTTTCGCAGGTTCATTTCTTGGCTTTCTTTCCATCTGCTAATCAACCAACCAATCAGCCAACTTTGATTAGCATCTGTTACGTGCCAGATACTGGGTTAGGCACAGAGGACACCGAGCTGAGGAGCGAGCCCCGCCTTCTGGCTCTCGCAGTGGCGTCTTGCTCTCTGCAGATGTCTTAGCTGCTTCTTAGAAGTCTGGCCTCACCCGACTTCCGTTCTTTCTCCACCCACTCTCCTGGCCTTTCTTACATCTCCTGTGGTTTTAGGAGCCACCGATGTGCTGAGGACCTTCGATCTTTCCCACCAGCCCAATGGCATCTCGTGGAGTTTCAAGACCCATATTTTCAAATCCCTTATGTGTATGTAGGAAATCCCTGGATTCCCTACCAAGACCTACAATTCCACCTACTCAACACAAGACCACTGCTTTCTCCCCCAAATCGATGCTTCCTTCTGTGCCCCCTTCTTGGATAATGGTGTCAACTCTACTGTGTCATCTTTGATTTCAGCTTCTCTCTCTCACCCTTCTTCAGGAATAAAGCCTTTGAAAGGGAGAAATGTAGTTGGGCCCCACTGCCGTGTAGGCCCTTTGTTGCACCAAAGCTGCTCTCTCACCAGGTATGAAATGTTCTAGTGGGCGCTCCCTCTCCTCTCCTCACACCTCCCCTCCCCGGTGTTTCTCTAATCCCCAGAGAACAGCTTCCTTCTTAGGCTCCTCTCTTCTTGGCTCCCCCAGGCCGATCTTCACCCCTCTGCCCCTCTCTCTAATTCTCTCCTGGCTATCCCCCCTGTTCCCAGAGCTTCAATTACATAAGTTCTATGATGCATGCTTTCAGAACTGTTTGCCTAATTATCTCTGAAATCACGATGTCCCTCAGGTGGCAATCACAACATAGTCACCGCTCCCTGAGTGGGAGGGACCTAGGTCACAGCTGTTCCTATTATTATCACTTCGGTGGAGTTACGAGCTTTGTTGGTTAAAATAGTTTAAGTTAATTTAAATCAACTGGTATTTGATGTTTAGAATGTCCTTTTAAAAGATGATACTATGTTTTTGCAGAAAGGCACAGAAACAGGTGGGGGTGAAAGTTGATACTGTAAAGCAAATACACATCATTGAAGAAATGATCAGGAGTCCACATTTTCTTGCAAAGAAACAACCAAGTACTTTGTGGATTTAGGAAAGAAAGCTACCCAGAAGTAGATGCAGCTGTATTACGCGGCTGCTGCAGTGCACGCAGACTGATCGCTATTAGAAACAGGAGAGTCTGCCAAAGCCTTTGGAAGAGATTTAAAAAAAACTTAAAAGTGACAAGAGTCTGGTGTGGTTCCGTTATGTGTCACCCAGGAATAACGTTAAGGCAATGTACAGCAGATTAATGACAAGTGTTTTCGCTTCTGGTAAACGTTCTCATTTGGAAGCACTACGTACCTTAATAGGTGTAACTAAGGTCGGATGAAATATGGCATATCAGAGGTTTCTCATCTTTTAAGGGACACAGGCCCCTTCATAAATCAGATAGATATAGACTCTCACCCAAGAAAAGTGTACATATCCACGTGATCCTGTGATTTTTATATAACTCTAAGGGGTCCAGGGGCCCCTTGAAACATTTGTGAGTCCCAGGTAAAGAAATCCTAACATACATGCTCAAGACTCCACTCTCCATCCCTCTCTCCTGAGCTCCAGACGTCTCCGCCTGTCATCCAAACATCTCCACGTGCAGTCCCACAGGCACAGATGTCATGGGTCCCCGCATATCTCCCTCAGTTCCAGCCAAACCTCTTCCTCCTACCCGCCCTTCTCCCCCAGTGGCAACACCGATCACTCAAGCCGGGAACCTGGGTCTCATCTTGGACTTCTTCACCCTCTGCATTCAGTCACAGGGGCTGGTTCATACTTGCTTATTTCTCAAACCCATCCTCTTCTCCCCCATCTCAAAGCTGCCACCGTCTCCTATGGAACTATCCCTACATAGCATCCAGCCTTGGCTCCTGGCTACCCACTCCCCACCCACAATCACAGTCACCGTTCTGTAAAGAAAGCCTGGTCGTATCACCCTTCTACTTGAAGCCATTTGGTGCCTCTCCATTGCTCTAACTTACCACTAGGCTTGCCTACAAGCCCTTCATAAGCTGGCCCCTGACCACCAATCCAGCCCGTCTCTCTCCAGTGTCCTGCTCTGGCCACCCTGAAATTCTTTCTATGCCTTTCCTGAGCCACACGGTCTCTCTCTGTCTCTCTCTCTGGACCACTCCACATACTGTACAGGGACCACATCTTAAATATTTGCCTCTGTGCCTCTAGGACTTACCAGGGTCCCTGGAACCCAGGAAGTGTTTAATAAATGCATGGTGAATTAATCTTAAGGCACATGGTTCCATAAAACACTAACAGTATAAATGCTACCGTGAAACAGAAAAACAGTGGGTTCCAGCACCAGCTTTGGGACCTTGGGAAGGCAGGTCACGGAACCTCTCAGAGCCTCACGTGCTCATCTGTAAGGTGGGAATGAAATCACCTCCTTCAGAGGGTTGTTGTGAACGTTAGACAGAATGTGAATTGATGGATGTCGCAAAAGCAGTACCGTCCTCTAAGGGGCAACTTGGAAACATGTGGGGCCATTTCAGGTCTTCACAAAGACTGAGGTGTAGCATTAACAACCAAGGGTTAAGAAAGCTGGTAATCCTGCAATGCTTGGGACAGTCCCGCACAATAAAACTGCCCTCTTTCTCTTGATTCCCAAATGTTCCACCAGACAATTGTGTGTGTGTGTGTGTGTGTGTGTGTGTGTGTGTGTGTGTGTGGTGGGGGGAGCTGATTATAAATATGAGGCCTAGAATCTAACTTTGTTTTACATAAAACCTCTATTTTACCTCATCTTAATGTAAACTAAATTTTCCAGAAATGCAATTGCTGTGTAAATTGCAGGAAGGCTGTACTCCTTCATTCAGTACCTTACCAAACATTGTTCATTATTTCAGAAAATCAGGTGACTAACAGCGATGCCAGCCGTGAAATCTGAGCAGCCCATGCAACACCCTTCTATCCGTCCACATTTGCAGCTGTTGCATTCATGGTGATTCTATAATAACATTACGGTGGTTAGCTCTACTTCAAGATGGAAACCACAGGCACAAAGTACTGACAGTATGCAATGCAAGCTGGGCTCTCTCGTCTTACCTCCAAATGATTCATTCCACGCTGGAGCCAGCACCTGACTATCCCATGACCTTTGTGGTGTGTCTGAGCGTTTACATATTGAAATGCATCTTGTTTTATTATAAGTTGCTTCCTTTTTGCTCTCCTTTAAAATACAGCTGGGGTATTGTACCGATTTTCTCAAACTTATCTGTGCAGGTATGTTATTTATGAGTTGTCTCTCAGGGTGGTAAATGTGGTGCTCAGATCCTTGTCATAAACAACGGGTGTTGGGTCTGTGAGTGGCTCACGCAGCTTGGGGGCCTGTGGAGGCCCCGATACCAGGGCCGGCATGGAGTGGGCACCTGCTTCCCGGTGTTCACACTCTGATGGTCAGCACACTGGGTCAATCCCAGCTGTGACACAGCACACTTGTGGTTCAGGATAAAGATCGAGTCTGGCTTCTGCAGAGTGAATTCTCATCACGCCAATGTTCTCACAGGGGGTTCTATTAGTTCTAATAGTTCATTACACACGAGGAGTTGTCAAACAGGAAGGAAGACAGCTGCTCCCAAAGCACAGAGCACAGTGTGAGGTCTTTGCTTCACTTTCCCAAAACACATCCCTGCTCAGGAACCCTCAATGACTCCCCACTGCCCACAGGACCTCACTCCATCTCCTTATCCAAACTCCAATAGAGTCTACGGCATTATTTGACAGTCAATCTACACTACAAAATCATGTTACTTATCTTCAGGTGAGTGGATCCAATCTTATTGTCCCACTAGACTGAGAACTCTTTTAAGTGGGAGAATGGGTTTATAAAAATGACAAACAATAAAATAAAAGCACTAGTGATTTGTGTGTTTATTGTGCGATGAGTGTCACAGGGGTATTTACATGCATTACTTCACGTAAGCCTTCCAGCAGCCCAGTGAGATGGGTGCTCTTGTTGTCCTCGATGAAGGTTGAGGAAACAGCTCAGAGGCAAAGCAAAGTCCATGCCCAAGGTCATGCTGGAGGCAGAACTGCGATTCAAACCCACGGCCACCCAGCTCTGCTCTCTTCTGCCCACCCACTTTCCATTGCCCACCGATGGTGCTGGGTACCTGGGAAGCACACAGACTGGTGGGTGAGTGAATGTTCACCCAGGCAAGGAAGGGAGCCAACACTTACTGAGAGTTCCACGGACACTGGTGGGAGGAAAACCAGTTTGGGCTCAACTCCTGCTACTCCTCTAGCTGTGTGACCCTGTGCACGTCACTGACCTCTCTGGGTCTCAGTCTCTTCATCTATAAAGTGGGTTTGCTAACACTCACCTACCTGACAGTCTGTTGTGAAGGTTAAATTAAATAATGAATATAGATTACTGAGCCCAACGTTGGGCATGCAATAGGACCTCTGGAAATGAGGTCTCCTTAGCTCACAGGACTGACTCAAGCTTTGAACCTGGGTCAGTCTGACTCCAGGGCTTCGGTGACCCCCTCCTGGACCTGCGATCACCTCCATTTGCTTCTCATTCTCGGAAAAGTGTCATGTACTGACAGCTGCACATGGGATCACACACAATTCCTATCGATCTTGCCTCATTTTTCATTCCTTTCCCCTAAGACAGGTGTTTCCCTCTCCTGTTTCCTTGGTCATGGGGGGTAGAGTGGGGGCGGAGGACTTGGTTGTTTACTGCCAGGAAGTACTTTGAAACTTTCACCTCAATCAGTCAAACGAGTCCTATCACGTGACAGGCATCAAACACTTGTTGACTGATTGAATTAACCAACAAGGGACATGTTCCCAGCACCAACCTACCATGTAGGGACAAAGAAATAGTAAGAGCCCCTGACATGAAAATGATGCTCACTGCACATATATAAGGAGGAAGAAAGAGGGAAGGAAAAAGGAAGAGAGGCAGGAGGGGAAAAGGACGCAGCTACGGTAGCTTCTGGACATTGTACATCGTTCCTTTCCCGTGGAATCCCGTTTCTCCTCTGCCTTTGGGTAATTAACAACCGTCCATACCTCACGGCCAGCTTGGATGTCACTGCCTCCCTGGGGCCAAGTTTATCCAGGCACAGGGATGTTTTGTAACTGTCTGTTTACTTGTCTACTTACACTCTAGCCTCTAAACTTGTTTATAGTGGATATTTGCAGTCCCGGACACAGGACATGCTTAATAAATATTTGTCTCTCAGGGTAAGAAACCTGCCCAGGCTCATAAACATGGCAGTCAGGAGACAATGAGAGCAAACTCAGGGCAGTTGGCTGCTGCCGCCTGCGAGAGCCACGGGGAGTTAAGAGAAGGCCCAACAGGATGAGAGTGGGAGGGACCAGCGAAGGCTTCCTGCAGGAGCAGGACAGCAGGGTGGGGTGGAAAAACCATAGATGGCGAAGCAAGAACTGGAAGAAAGCCACTTGCTGCCACTCACCTGCCAGTGAATGCAGGGGAGAACCTGCCCTAAGGGGGAGAGAGGCAGGAAGGTAGGTCTGAGGGAACCATTGTTTGGGGTGAATGAGGGATTTCAATTTCCTCCATCCAACCCTAACATTTCCCAAGATAGGATGTGAGCGAGGTTTTCAACCGTGAGCAAAACGTCAGGGGAGAGGCATCAGGCAGGAGGAGAGAGACGGTGGGGGGCCCAGTCTTACTGGTGGAGGCAGGGAGTGGAGAAGATTTTCTGGGGGTGGATAAACAAGTGATTCTGGTGGGTTTCACACCTTTTAACCTTCCTGACAAAATGATCTCCCATAGGGAAGGAAAACTACATGAATAAAATATTTCCTTTAGCATTTTCAATGACGTGGGTTAATTAGATATCCTAAGAGTCCAACAGTCATAGAATAGTTGGTGATGTCATGCAATATTTAATCAATGAAATTTAAAAATCATCTTTTGCAAAATAGGTGGAAACGCTGTGTGATGGACTGTTAAGTGAAAAAGTGAAGAATATTGAATTCTCTCATGTTGTGATCAAATGAGGTACAAACTATGGTTATCTGTGTATAAGGATCAGAAGGCAACAGGTGAACAAGTTTGGGAGGCTATTCTTTTGCTTTGAAATAGCTGTTGCTATAATACTGTCTGGGCAATTTTTAAGAATTGGTGTAAGTGCTATAGGTGACAGACAGCTACTGAGGGGAGGTGACGCGAAGAAAGCCATAGTTAAGGAAGCCGAGTCTGGCAGTTGGAGACAAGCAGCATGGACCTGGGCAGGGAGCATGGCAGGGTGCACAGCTGTGCCATCACCCAGGTGCGAGGCTGGGCAACCTGGATGCAGGTGCTCAGAGGGCTCTGTGATGTGCGAGGTGGCTGGGCTCCAGTCCCCGTTCATTCCAACACGAATCTCGCTGTTGCCATGAAGGTTTATGCAGAGGTGCTGAAAGTCCACAATCAGCTGACTTTCAATAAGAGAGATTATCCTAGATCAGGGGTGGCCAAACCTTTTTCAACGTTTTTCACCAAGGGCCATATGCGGTAAAATACACAAACAGCCGGGCCACTCACTCGAGGTGAAGTACGTATTGCCTCATCTGGTTTATTTAAGTAAACTAAATATATTTTTGGAATTTGCTGCGGGCCAATTAACAATGGCCCGTGGGCCGCAGTTTGGACATCCCTGGCCTGGATGATGTTGGGAGGCCCGATTCAATCAGTTGAAAGGCCTTGTGAGCAGAACCGAGGTTTCTCTAATGAAGAACTTCTGCCTCTGGGCAACACCATGGGCCCCCGCTGGAGAGTTCCAGCCAGCCGTTTGGATTTCAGACATCCAGCCAGCCCCCACAATCACCACTTCCTTGTACTAAATGTCTTACTGTATCCCTCCTGCTGGTTCTGCTGCTCTGGTTGAACGCTGACTGACACAGGTTGCAACGGGGGTAGGGAGGAAGGGGGGCATCTAGCAGGCACTCGAGAGGAAGACAGTGGCTCCCTGTCAATTCTGACTGCCCTGGAGCGAGCTGGCCGACTGCCTCCATGCTGACAGCAAGCAGGTGCCTCCACAACAGGCCAGCCCCTTGCTTAGCCATCTGGGCTGCATTCTGCCCAATCTGCCCAGGCTCACGTCATCGGTCACTGCTCCCCCAGGCACATCTTGGGGCCTTTGCTTCTACCACATCTGTCAGAACTGGCCCACACATCACTTGACCTGCCTGGGGCATCCTGGATGTGCCAACCTCGTGCCCTCCTCCCCCTCCAGCACGCTCCGGCTGCCAGCTCCCACCCCCACCCTGACTCAATCATTCTCTCACTAGTGACACCAGCACAGCTCCCCACCTGTCACTGCACTAGTCCCGCTAACCCTCACAGAAGGGGAAACTGAGGCCCAGAGAGATGAAGTGATATGAACAACCAGAGAAGGTCACGGTGGCCTTCACTAAATCACACAGCTGACAAGTAGTAGGGCAGGCTGTCTTCAATTTCTTTGCACAATATTTAAGGGCAGGATACACGCTAACAAGTCTTTTCACCGTCCTCCCGGGCACGCAGCATGGTGCTAACATCCAGTCGGCACAACAGAAACACCTTGCTCGTTTGTGGTTCCATTCTCCAGCAGCACTGCACTAGGTCTTGACACACTGAGCGCAAAGCCGGTGCCGTGTCCCAGGGAGACCCAGGCGTGTGGGTGGGGGTGGGGACGCCACAGTGCCAGGTGTCTGAGGTGTTCTGTAAGAGTTAACAGCGCCTCCTGTCACCAGGCCCCCCACCCCCTGAGCTACTACAGGCTTTCTCAGGAGGCAGCCAGCCCTGCAGAACCCCTCCCACCCAGCAACCACTCAGACTTTGGGGGGCCTTTGTGCTTTAATAAAGACGGTATTACTGAGTCGCAAAGCTTCCCTCCTTTCCAGCCTTCCCCGCTGCCAGGGTTCCCGCTAAAGGTGAAGCGCTGTCATTCAAGGCCAAAGAAAGAGCTGAATCAAGATGCTAAACTCTTCTGACTTCATGTGACAATCTACTGCTCCCCCTGAACCACAGTGTGAGAAGTGCGCCTCACTCGGCACAAAGGCCCCTGGGCGGCTGCGGTTTGGGGTGTCCTCGGGTTCTGGGGCGCTCTCCGCAGCCACTTGGGCTCTCTGCATGCATCTCATGAACGCTCTAGTTTCCTCTCTGAATGCAGACATCAGCCGGCCCGGGAGAGCCCTGCCACCAACGCCGTTCTCTGCTTGCTTCAGGCTGCAACAAAGGCCACTTGAGGGCTGAAGAGACATCACTGCCCAGTTCCTTTCCTGGGCCTGTTCTCTTCCCTTTCACACATCTTTCCCTTTTATTTCCCCTGCCCCCTTCACTCCTGCTTTATGCCTCATTGAATCCATTAGATACTTTATAGGGTGCTCCTGAAGAATAAATTTTCTGTGTGGGGCTCCTGATGGTTTCCCTGCTGGCAGCTCCAACACGCCTTAGTGGCAGTTGGGGGAGGGAAAAGGCACACTATCAAGGAAGGAGCCTCCGATGGCCCCTCCAGGCTACATCCCCATCTGGCAGCTCTAGGGCTAGCTGGCTGGAACAGACACCCTCACCTGCCAAGGGGCCCCACCCTGCCCCTCCCTGATCCCAACGGGCTCAGATCCCTCATGATATTAGGGGCAAGCAGCTTAAGTCCTATAAACCTTTGTCTTTTCATCTGCAAAATGGGGATAATAATCGTACCCTTCTACATAGGATTGTTGAGAAGACTCAGTGGGTTAATGTAGGAAGGGCTTTAGAACAGGACCTGGGTAAAACTAAGTGCCACTGAAGCATTTGCTTTCTTATTATCATCATACAGATGACACCACTGTTTAAGAGTCCTTGTGCCTCGTCCAATTCCTCTACTTGTTGGTGAATGAAGGGACGGAAAGAAAAAAAATCAATCCAAGGCTATTTGCAGCTGTTTCTATGTGAGTGTGTGTGTGTGTGTGTGTGTGTGTGTGTGTGTGTGTGTGTGTGTTTTCCTGCCTTGGTGTCCTGAAGCTCTGAAAGGAATAAAAACAGAGCCCTAAAGCAGTGAAAAGACAGGATTCTTCTTAAAATCCCAGCTAATCCTGCAGCTTCCTTTAAAGTGGCAATAGGAGGAGGCGGGGAAGGGCCCAGGATTGTTCTGGTAGCACCCTCCCAACCACTGCTCCTGGAGACCAGGAAATAAGGGGGAAAAATCCATAAATCAGCCACGAGAGGAAGAGAAGGAACCGAGCAGGGAGAGAACAAAGTACAGGAGCCAGTTGAGGAGGCAGCGGGTTCAGCACGAGGGGACACTCTATCTGGTGGACAGGGATGGCTGCCTGCGGAGGGCAGAGCACCCAGGCCAGAGGCTGGGCGAGCCCCCCCCACCCCCCTTCAAAAGTCAAAGGGCAGCGAGGTCACCTGGGCAGCAGCAGGCCCCGCAGAACAAGGATGCCGCTCCAAAGGTGCCTCTGGTACTTCTATTCCACCTCCACCCCTGCCCTGGTCACCTGCGAGCAGGGCTCCCATGGCCTGTCTGTCTCCCACCCATCCATTCACAGGCAACCAGAACCAGCTTGTAAGGATGAAAGTGAGATCGCGCTACCCCTGCTGAAAACCTCTGAGTGGCTCGCCCCTGCACTTAGAGTAAAAGCCCTGACCTTTCAGCATGCCCTGCGTGGTCTCCCCGCTGCTTCCCTGCCTCGCCCTTTGTCACCATCACATCCGTCTGGGCCCGTGTGCTTCGCCTCTCAAATTCACCAGGTCCCTTCCACTGGAGAACTTCCTATGTGCTGCTCACCCAGCCAATCCCTTCCCTCCCTTCCCCTCACAGATGGAGAGCTCTCCTTAGAGAACCCTCCTCTGACCCCTTCGGGGATTCCTGTGCTTCTCTCTCACAGCCCCAGCTGCTCCCATTCACAGCGTTTCTGTGACTTGTTCATTCTCCATCTCCCCCACCAGGCCGTAGCTCCACGGTCTGGCTTCACTCACTGCTGAAAAGAGCCCCTAGCCTGGTGCCTGGCACGTTAGTAGTTGTGCAGTAAACACTGGGTGAATGAAAGAATGAATGAGTGAATGAGCAACATCCATAGCAAATGAGATTTTGGATACAAGGAAAAGCACATTTGGGGGCTGAAAAGGCTGGCGTGAGATTTTAAGGATTCTTCAGACAAGCTCTCCATTGCCAACCACCATGGTAGCTTTTCAGTGTTTGAAACAGTCCAGACTTTGGGTGACAGCAGTTTATGTGTTAGTTTCTTAGCAAATGGCAAATAGTCTACATGAATTAGTTTAATAGATTAGACTAGAGATCCACAGACTTTTTCTGTGAAGGATCAGACAGGGAATATTTTAGGCTTTGTGGGTCACACAGTCTCTGTTCCAACTAGTCAGCTCTGCTGCTGTACCGGTAGTAGCACAAAAGCAGCCACAGACAATGCATAAAGGAATGGACGTGGCTGTGTTCCAATAAAACTTTATTTACAAAAACAGGTTGTAGGCCGGATTTGGCCCTCAGGCCATAGTTGGCCAATTCCTGGTCTAGACACTAAAGCCTAGCAAAGCCACAAGAGAAGGACACAGTAATGACCAGTTTTTTTCAGTCTTCAACAAATATGCACAGCAGGTACTAGGAATTTCACAACATTATAACGTCGCTTCATATGCTGCCATATAATAGAATAAAGACAGGGTCACCTTGAATTTTGTTGAAATTGCTGTTTCATAGACACAAAGCATTTCATTTGTATCATTCAGCATGTCACGAATACGTCTGTACAAATGGGAAAATCCAAAGGCAGTTTTCACCCCAGAGATACCGAGGAGCTACAGAGGGCCCAGCATTTGCTGAATGTGCGGCTGGGCGAGTAGATGGAGGGACAACCAAAATGGAGAGGACAGGATGTTTACCAGATTGCAAAAGTCGATGTGGTCAATAATTGGATGAGACATAAAGGGAGATGTGGTCAAAAATGACTTGGTTTCAGGCTTATGAGATCAAGGGGCGGAGCTAGTGGCAGAGACGGGCAAGATGACTCTGGTGGATGAATGAACACACAAGGACAGAGCAAACACAGTCTTCTGGGCATCCACGGAAAAAAAATTAATCTAGACACAGACCTTACATCCTTCACAAAATTAACTCAAAATGTATCATAGACTGAAATGTAAAGCATAAAATTACGAAACTCCTAGAAGATAACATAGGAGAAAACCTAGGTGGCTAAGTATGGCGATGGCTTTTTAGATGCAACACCAAAGGCACAATCCATGAAAGAAATAGTTGATAGCATGGACTTCATTAAAATTAAAAACTTCTTCTCTCTGAAAGACAATGTCAAGAGACTGAGAAAACAAGCAACAGACTGGGAGGAAATATTTGTAAAAGGCACATCTGATAAAGGACTATTATCCAAAATGCATGAGAGCTCTTAAACCTGAACAATAAGAAGACAAAGAATGGGCCAAAGACCTTAACAGACACCTCAGCAGAGATACACAGATGGTAAACAAGCACACGAAAACATGCTCCATGTCATATATCATCAGGGAAATGAAAATAAAAACAAGAATGAGACACCACAGGGCACCTATTAGAATGGCCCAAATCCAAAACGCTGACACCACCAAATGCTAGTGAGGATGTGGAGCGACAGGAACTCTCATTCACTGCTGGTGGGAAGGCAGAATGGTACAGATACTTTGGAAGATGGTTTTGCACACAATAAAATATACCATACGATCCACCAATCACGCACCTTGGTATTTACCCAAAGGAGTTGAAAACTTATGTCCACACAGAAACCTGTGCAAAATGTTGATAGTGGCTTTATTCATAACTGCCCAAACTTGGAAGTACCCAAGACGTCCATCAACAGGTGAGTAGATAACAAACTGGTAGAGCCAAGACAATGGAATTGTACTCAATGATAAAAAGAAATGAGCTGTCAAGCCATGAAAAGGCATGGAGGAATGTGACATGCATATTACTACGTAAAGTAAGCTAATCTAAAAGGGCTACATACTGTATGATCCCAACTATATCACATATGGAAAAGGCAAAACTATAGATACAGTAAACAAATGAGTGGTTGCCAGGGGTTGGAGAAGGGGGCAGATGAACAGGCAGAACACAGAGGACTTTTCGGGCACACAGGAAACTCTTTTGTGTAACACTGTAATGGTGGATACATGACATTGCACATTTGTCTAAACACGCAGGATATACAATCCCAAGAGCGAACCGTAATGTAAACTGGACTCTGGGTGACTATGAGGTGTCACTGTAGGTCCCTCAGTTATGACAAATGTACCCCTCTGGTGGGGGATGATGATAATGGGGAAGGCAGAGCACGTGTGGGGGCAGGAGGCATATGGGAAATCTGTACTTTCTGCTCAATTTTGCTGTAAACCTAAAAATGCTCTAAAAAATAAAGTTTTTAAAAACAAGCAAACAAAAACCAAAGACACAGAGAAATCTCAAAGATGTCTTCACGTTTTGGTCACTTGATTTCAATGATGTGTTTTCCAATTATCCAGAGTGGAACTGGGTCATCATCCAGAAGATGACACGTTACCAACAGCCTGCAAGTTTCCTCCTGAAGAAAGCAGGTACGTATTTCAGATCTTCCATTGTCTCAGGACTTAATATGCAATCAAGAAAGGTTTTCATTTTTTGAATCCAGATGTCTGGAATTTCCCATAGTGTCTAAGGAGACGAAGAATAACCGTGTAGGATGAAAACTGCAGCTATTGCACTGCGGCAGGGACATGAACGGCTTTCTGAGCACGGACTGTGTGCTCAGAACTACGGGCAATGGTTCACAGAGAACCATCACATGAACTCCCAGGGGGAGGTATTAGGACAGAGGACGGCCAGGTTCAGGGAAGGCCGAGAGCCCCAGGTTTGAATCCCAGCTCTGCTCCTTCCAAGCGGGGTGGCCCTGGGCAAACCTTGCAACCTCTCTGTGCCTCCACTTCCTTATTTGTAAAATAGGGTTTGGACTTAAAAACCAAGATGCCTCCCAGCTCTGACATGCTACATTCTAATATTCCAGAGCCAGTTCTCAGCCATTAGAATCACCATGCTCCTAAGGTCTGATTCTCTAACTTTTCTGTTGTTTAATGCTGGCACTAAGACTTCTCTGTCTGTGCCCGCTCTACCAGGCTGCACACTGTGCAGGGACAAGACTATCAATCTCCTGTCTACTGTGTCCTAGCACCTTGCAGGGAGCTGCAGGCACAGGTGGAGCTCATTCATTGCACAAATGGTTACCGAGCTACAGCTACATGGCACCGTGCTACTGACTGAGGCTGGTACCTAGTTAGTATCTCAGAGCAGCTTCTTTGGAGAGTAGCAGTTGCTCACTCTGACCTTGAGGAGATCTGAGTGCTGGCTTCTGTGATGTCAGAAGACAGTAAAGCACTTAAGGAGGGCACAGGAGAAGACGGAGCTGAAGGATACCGGTGGAGGCTGTCCCTGGGGGAGACGCTCCTACCCACGCAGCCTTGGGGCCCGTGCCCTGCCCACTGGAGGGCAGGCCCACCTTGGGGCTGCTGGAGACGGCTGCTGGAACTTCCCCGGTGGCTGCGTCACAGCCTCCTCAGTCATCTCCTCATTTGTGACCTGATCCCAAACCCCCGCTTAGACAACCACCTGCCGAAAGGCTGAGCCTGCAACATCTGCCTCCAGGAACATGCTCGCTGAACTGACTTCAAGTCGAGCTTATAGTTTTTACCTTGGAGAGAGGAGGGGGCTGGGAACTTTTTCTAGAATGAGTCATGTTTCAGAAATTTCTGCTGAGGGCTGAGTATGAACCATGGGCTGGAACTCAGTCGTGACCTGGACAATAGAGGGACAATAGGGTTGTCCTTCCTTGAACAGCTTCATGAGAGCGGCTCTGGCCAGGGTCCAGTAGGCAAGAGGCAGGGCGACCTCTGCCCACTCGGGAAGACTCAAATGTCCCCATGTTTATTTGTAGCTATTTTTGTACACAACCCCCAAAACCTTTGGACACTGGGCTTACGTCCAAGGTGTGGTGAGACTTAATCAGTGACAAAAGCATTAGACCCTCTCCTGAAGAGCCCACGTGCCAATTCAGGGACCCCTGGTCTCCTGAAACTGTTAGATTTGACCCATGGAACCTCATCATTTATAAACAGCTGGGGAAACGAGCTACCAGGCCCTAGTTCCTGATCTGATACTTGGCATTTACTCGCTGTGTGAGCTCAGACAAGGCCCTTCCCCTTCCTGAGCCTCAGTTTCCTCATTCATAAAACAAGGGTGGGGGTGGGCGGACCGGATGGTCTCCAAGGCATCTTGCAGCACCAGCAAACCACATCTCATCCTGGATGCCAACCCTGGTCTCGGGCATGGAACATGGGAAGAGCCTTTGAAACCCAGCCTTCAGGAAAATGCTTAATTGGCTCTTCCGATTTCAGTGCTTCCCTTAAAAGCACATTTAGATCCAGCTGCAACCAACTACACTGAGCACTGACTGTGAGCTACGCTGTCTCATTAACTGCCTCTTCAGAACCAGAGCATAAAAAAATTGTCATTGTCCCCATGTCACAGATGACAGGCATGAGGGTATACTTACCCAGAGCCAGGGCTACCCCATCACCAAGGCCTGGGGTTAATCCCGGCCCCCTGCTTCCTATCTGTGGGTCCTTGAGCAACTTACATAATCCCTCCAAGCCTCAGTTTCCTGATCTATAAAATGAAAATAATGCCAGCCTCCCCTCTCATGGGGCTGTTTCAAAGTCTGATGAGAATGGGCGTGTGAAGTGCTCAGTCACTATTACCTGTTACTACATACAACTATTATTACTACTGCTATCATTACCGTTTCTAGTAGAGGGAAAAAAGTAGGGTCTTTTAATCCAATCCAAGGACAGGCCTGGTGGGTCAGTGTGGAGGTCCAAAGTCGCCATGTAACTGGCCAGGCAACTCAACCTCTCAGTCCCAGGGTCTTCATGTATACAATAGTTTGTGGGATTTCATGTGCTAATGTAGATGAAAAGCCCCTGGCAGAGTGTGGAGTGAGCAGAAGGCCACAGAGGAATAATCCCTCCCTTCCTATATGCCTTGCTCAAAATCTCCCAGAATGTAGCCTGCCGGTCCTTCCTTGAAACTCTGTTCCTGCATTAGAATTCTCTGGGGGAAAAAAAAACAATTCTCTAACATACAGGCTCAGCAGCTCAGCCAATGGCGAGTGGCCTCACTGAGGGACTAAGCTTTCTCCTGAGGGCTGAGTGGAACCAAATTTTGCCATGGCCCACGTCCTGGGCCTGAGAGTTCAGTCTCCATGGGCATATGGACGACTCACGCCCATGTAGGCACCCAAACCTCATCCACGCAGCCCTCTCCACAACGCCAACCAGCAACCTGCTGGCCTCGGCACCAACTCCCTACCACGTGGCAATCATCAGAGGAGCAATATTAAAACCAACCATGACGTCCTTCCTTCTCTTTACGGTTCCCAGTGCCCTTTCACTGAGTGAGCTGGGTAGGGCAGAGGCTGTGCTTTATTCATCTTTAGATACCCACTGAATAATGCTAGGTACCCACTGAATAACGCTAGGTACAGAGTAGATATTCAGAAGCGATTTCTTAACTGGACACATTTTATCTTTATAACAAGATTTCCAAACGCCACCATTCCTCAGCACTTACGATCAGTTCCACACCCTGCTAAGCACTGAGCATGGATCCTTATCTCCTCCTCACAACCGCCCCATGAGGCAAGCGCAGTTATCAACCCCTGTTTTGCAGAAAAGGAAATGGAGGCTCAGAGAAGAGACGTGAAGGGCCCACGGTCATGACTAGAGAGTGACAGCCCTGAGATGCGAATCCTGACTCCAGACCCTGGTCCTTAACCCCTCCGGCCATTTTCCTCCTCTCCAGCCAGAGCAAAGACGGGGAGAGGAACGATGTGCATGCAGTCTGAAGAAGCAGGTCAAGAATGCAGTGATTTTTATATTTGGAAAACCAGAAAAATCCTATTGTTGTTATGATGCAAAGTAGAGAAAGCAAAGATGAACAAAATCACCTTGGCCAAAGGGACATGACTCTCTGTTCTACTCAGGCACATTTATGATCACTTCCTAGTACGTCCTCAGCTTCCTTATAGCTCATAGCATGAGGCTTGTGGATACCCCTTCGGTGCCCTGCTAATTTCCCTCCTGTACGTCCACCCACCTCCAACATTCTAGCACTTTCCTCTTGATCCCACCTACTACTGTGGGAGCTGAGGGGACCATCTTTTGTAAAAGGGCCCAGAGTTGTTAAATTCCTCTTTTCCTGGAGGTTTTATTTCCAGCCCCTGCCCCCAGACAGTAGCTTACAATAAAGTACATGAGTGACTACCTCCTAGAAGCAGGAGGCAAGGAGTGATGGGGTCAGGGTGACCCAGAAAAACTTCATTTTCCTCAAGGAAAGAGAAGGAGCACAAACGAGAAAACGAATGGCACTGACGCTCAGCCACAGGATCCAGGGCAACAGGGAATGGTGGGGACTGTGGCCGACCAAGTACCTTGGAAGGAGGTGGCTGCTGCCCAGCTCAGCCACATTCTTCCTTGTACGCGTGCAAGTTTAGGCTTGCCAAACCTTTCAACCTTCCATGGGATGCCAGAATCCTATTTCCTTTTTCCTCATGAAATTTCCTACTTTCTGAATTTAGCATCTAATTCTTTCCCTTCTTTTTCTTTAAAAATAAAACAAGAGTAGGCTGGATCTGGCCATTAGCTACATGTTTATAATCTCTATTTATCCTTGTGGTCACATAGCTGTGGACATCCCCGGGCTCCCCTACATTTCCCAGCCTCCCTTGCAGAGTGCATGTCTTAGTTACAAAAACCTACATGCTAGTCATTTAGCATGTTCTGGTTTTCAAAGCACTTTAACTCTCAACTCAGAGTTACTTGTGTGATTCTCAACTCAGTAAAAAGACACGATAAAGCTTTGTTATTTCACAGGTGAGCAAACTGCGGCTCAGAAGGTAGAAGTGAATAGCCCTGACCTGTGCAGCCAATAAGTGGTGCACTGGGAGTCTAGCTCTGGGCTCCTGGGTGGACTCCCTGTCCAGGCTCCTCCTACCTCCAACTTAAGAGCTGGCCTTTGCGACATAAATTCCCTGGTCCCCTCTGGGTCACCTGTGAGCTCGTCCTCTCCCCTGCATGCGGCCAGTTGCTTGCAGATATGCCTCTTACCTTTCCTGTGGACTTGGTTCCCTTCCAGATACAGAAGTAGCAGATGGTCCAGGCTGCCAGGAGACACAGGGCCAGCTCCCAGCGGAGGTTCCCAATGTGTTCGATCCCATCCGAGATGGCCAGGACCCGGCGCCTACAGAAGGGAGGGCCAAGAGTCATGGGCTGGAGACGGCTCGCTCCAATGGAACCTTGAGCACAGCTAGCTCTGCAGAGGGGCAGAGATCACCTGCTCACTCATTCACCCACCCCCACCATTCTCCCAGCATCATCTCTGAGCCAAACCGAGGACCAGCGGTGGGAGCCTCAGAAAGGAACAAAAGCTAGCCCCCTGCCTTCATGGAGTCGCTCCCTGGGGGAAAAGAGGGCCCAGTTAGCAGATGGGTTACAGTGCAGTGTGGTAAGGAGTAAGGTGAAAGACGCGCAGGGCCTCTGGGAAAACCAAGAACCCCCTAGCCTACCTCAGGGTCCTGGGCGGCCACGGGACTGTCCACACACACTCCAGGTCCCTGTCTCAGGGGAGATGACACGCCCTGGCCTGCTGAACTCAAGGGTGGCCACTGGACTTGCTATGGTCACCTGCATCTGTGTCCCTTCAGACAGAAGCTTTCAGAGGCAGGTGGTGTGGCTCACTGTGTCCCCTCCTCCCTACTGCTGCTGTCATGACAGGCGCATGTGTCAAGATGGAGCCTCTGGAAGCCTGACTTTCTGAGCGACTACGTGAACCCACCTGCCGCTCCGTGTCAGGGATGTTGTGGGAGCAAGAAATGGGCTTTGTCGCTTTAAGTTACTGAGATCTTTGAGGGCATCTGTTACTGCAGCATAAACTACCCTATCCTGCCTGCGACAGAGGGCCACGGAAAGCTTCCTGGAAGAAGTGATATTTGAGCCAAACTGGGAAAGATGATGGAATTTAGCCAGGGGAGGGAGGGATAAAGGTTGTTTTTGGTTGAGGGAACAGCATGAGCAAGGGCCAGAAAATAAAGCATGGGATACCTGGGGGACCCTGGAGCACAGGGATGAGAAGGGAAAAGCAGGAAAGGTAAACAGAGGCACCACCGGGAGCCAGGGGTAGCGTGTGAAGGGGCTGGAGTGTCCCCGAGGGCCCAGGCCACGGGAGAGGGTGATGCCTTGGGTGTGCTGAGCCAGTGCCTTCAGCCACCGCCTTCCCCGAGAACCCATCGATCCTTCAGAGTTGACACCGGCCTGGCTCCCAGGGCCCACGCCTGGGGTTTGTGTTTCTTTAAAGTCGAACTCGCCACGCTCCATATTGTGCACAGCCATGGCACCGACACAAACCCCCTCCCAGTGGCTCCACGAACCCCGTCCCTGCTGCCAAACCACCCCCACCAGACCACGCCAGTCGCCTCGGCACGCTGGGAACGTCCTTTGAGAAAGCAGCTCCCAGCCCACCAAGCATGAAAGAACGCCTCCCTCAGTGTCTGTCTCCCTGGGATCCGCTTGGGGCCTGAGTCTGCGTTAATTACTCAGTGACACCAATTAGCGCTGGTCTGTAGGCCCCCTTCAGCCCCAACCGCGCAGGAGAAATCAGGCAGGCCCCCAAACAAAATCAGGCTGTGTGAGGCCATGGATTTACTCACAGGGAAACTAGGCGCATCCACTCACATATGCATTTATTGAGCACCTACTTGTGCCAGGCGCTATATTAATACTGGGGTACTGAGGAGGAGAAGGTACACGTGGTATGGCTGCTGCCCTCAACTAGGGTAAGGTGGACAAAAAGGAAGTTATTTGAGAAAGAACAGAGACAGCTATAGAGTTATAACCATTACTTTATTTGCTTCTTATGTCTTAGCAGCCTCTGGCTTTAATTCATTTTAAAACTACAGGCCTTATTCAGTGAAACCCTAAAGACTATTACTATAACAGAGCAGCAGGCCCCAAAGTCTGGTCCTTGCGGGGTGCTGGTCAAAAAAAACTTTTTTTAAAAATCCTGCACTCTATCCTAGACCCACTGAAGTCTAAATCCTTGCAGAAGGGCCCCTGGGAAGCTACCTTTTGCGACGTTTCCCCGAGGATTGCTCAAGCACAGTAAGGCGTGAGCACCACAGAAGTAGAGTTTCTTGGCAATGAAGGAGTGACCAACTCCACCTGGATAGTTTTCAACCTTTATTTTGGGTGTGTGGGGGAGAGGACTTGTGGAAGGAGTCAGGGATCCTCTGACCAGCTACCGAAGCTCCGGACTTTCTCTCTGGAGAAATATCCAGGGGCACTCGTTCATTCCCAGCATCCTGCGGGAACTTCAGGGTGCTTATCGACCCCTCGCCTCCAGATTAAGAGCCTTGTGGACTCATATACCCAGCATCTTACAAACTGCCCAGCAAAGTGCTCCGAAAGCCCATCGGCTGGGGAACGAGAAGGGACAACCCGAAGCAGAAAAGAAAGTGGGGCACTGCGGATGGAAACGACCCGGGTGTGCTCTGTCCCAATCCACTCCAGCCTCTGAATTTTTCACTAAATAAACACTTATACAAGGTACCCAGCTAGCAGGGCTATGTACGTGTACATACGTACACACACACACACACACACACACACACACACACACACACACTCACACACACACACACACACACACACGCTTTCTTGTTGATGTAGTTGTTTTCTGAACCAGGAATCTGAAAGCTGGAAATGACACAGGGGCAGAGGGAGAAAGAAGGGAGCAGACCAGCCAGGAGTGAGCTGGCTTCGGTCCCCTGTCTTCCGCATTTTGGATGCTGCAAACTTTGGAGTCATGCAGCCTGCTCCGGCGCCCTCGCTTAATTGAACAATCTAATTCCCAGAATGGGAAGCAGATTACTAAAAGCTACGCAAGATGAATTGCTCTTTTGTTCTACCAGACACTATTTGAAAACATCCTCAACTATTCTCTTTAGGTATTACCAGTGCTGACTGTAGCCATGGACCTTGGGTTTCTAAAGAAAGGGGGCTCGGGGGGCCAGGTTCTCAGCCTGCAGGGCTGTGGGGTTGTTTTGAAATCCACAAGGGCAGCCTTTGACAGCACGGGGGCTGGGCACTCAACTCTGGGACTTGGAGAAGGCACAGCTCTTCCTGGGAAAGAGCTTTCTTAATGACTCGTCCCCATGAAGTGCTGGGACAGAAGAAAGGTCTGAATAAGGAAGAGTTTGCTGCCAACACCCTGGCAAAAAAAAGGGCCCAGGACCAGACCTCCCAGCACCATTCAGGGAGCGGGCAATGTTGAAGACTAGATGGGGCCCTTTGGAGGGAGTCATTTACTAGAGCAACATTGTGCACCTACTGTGAGCCAGGCACAAAAGCAGGTTCTCCATGAAGAATCTTTTTCAGGCCCTAAGAGTAGAATATTTCTGGAGATTTCTGCCCAGAGGCTGAAATCTCAGAGCTTGGAGGTATAACACCTGTGCTTCTCCAGCCCTTGGCACATACAGAGATGGGATGGGCTCCATTCCAGCTCTGCTCCTTCCCAGGTGTGTGACCTTGGGTAGGGCAAGTCTCAGTTTCCTCATCTGTGAAATGGGAGTGATATCTCCCTTCTACAGGTTTTCAAGCATGAACTCATCTAACCCTCAACAATCCTTAAGGTAGGTACAATTATTATCATCATTTCAAAGATGAAAAAACTGAGGTGCAGAGAGGTTAGTAACTTGCCCAAAGTCATACTGCAAGCAAGTGACAGAGCTGGGAAATGAACCCAGGGATCCTGGCTCCAGAGCCCACACTTGCAGCCTCAATGCTCTCTCCTAGATTTCCCCATAACACTAAAATCACTGCCTTCCTCTCTTCTTTATAAATTAGAGCTGTGGGAAATATACACCCCAAAACTACCTTATGTGTCGTTGTGTGCTAGGCAAAAGTGGTATACAGTATGTGTCCTTTATGCATTTATTAATTTACACAAGCAACACTTATTAAAGTATCTTCAGTGTGCTAGATACCGTGCTACAGCCAGAAGTCCCTAAAGAGATGTGGTCTAATGAGGAGGCAGATGAGTAAACAGAGCAGGGTGTGGAGCAAAGCAGGGGACCCTCCCTGGGGATCTGGCCAATACCAGGATATAGAGGTGGAGGTGGGTCCTGAAGGCAGGAGGAGAGTTAGCAAAGAAGAGAGGGGGCATGTGGTGGCAGAAAGGCCACCGAGCGCAAAGGCCAGGAGGCTGGAACGAAGGCTCAGTGCGGCAAGGGCAGGGCCCAGCATGGCAGGTCAGTGCAGCAGAAGCCGAGGTGAGAGATGGGGGTGAGGTGAGAGCTGGAGCAGGAGCAAGGGCTGGATGTGAGACTTGCTGAGGACCTGGCACTTTATCTCAAGGGCGATGGAAGCCGAGAATCACACACAGGGGCGAGACCCCATCCGATGGGTGTTTCGGAAAGCTCGCTGGCTGCAGTGGGAAGAACGGGTGGAGAGTAAAGGTGGAATGGAGCCCAGTGTCAGTACAGAGAATTTTGCCTTAATTTGGACAATACGTGTGGATGGTCTGGACTAAGGTAGGGAAATAGCCCTGGAGGGAACGGCTGGGTTTGGGAGCAGCAGCAGAGGTACAAGGTGACTGCCTGGAGGTGGCAGGTAGCAGGGAAGAGGCAGGTCCAGGCTGATGCCAGGTTCATACCTGGATGGACGGCAGGCCAAGAGCTGAGCGGGAGTGAACTGTCCGGTGGGGTGAAGGAAGAGGTGATGGACCCATCTTTTAAACAAGATGATTTTGAAGTGCTCGTGAGACACCCAGGTAGCTGCAATGCCCCTAGGTGGCTGGGTCTCCGGATGCAAAGCTCAGAAAAGAGATGCAGGAAGCAGATTCAGACCTGAACCCTTGGCCACCAGGGTGTCCTGGGAGAGCATGAGGCTGCCTGGGGAGAGCTGGAGAAGGGGAGGGAGAGAGCCTGCAGCAGAGCACCCAGCACCCCAACATCTACAGAGTAGAGAGAGGAAGGGAGAAGCCATTGCAGGAGGTGGAGAAGGGTGAACAGGAGGCAGGGGAGCAACCAGAGAAGGTGGCATCTCCTAGCGCGGAAGAGAGGGGGAGGGCATTCCAGAAGGGGAGCAGCCCATCTGCCAAGTGCTACAGGGCAGCCTGGTGAGAGGGAGGGTGGCTGTGGGATTTGGGACCAGGAGGGGTGGGTCAGACAAGGAGAGCTGCTCCCCTGGTGTGGGTTATGAGGAGATGGGAGGTGAGTTCCTGGTGAAGAAGCTCTTTTGGGGAGTTTGGCTCTGTTGGGTCAGAGACGGTGGTAGCTAAAGGGCCCACAGGGCACAAGAGCTATTTTACATACACTCGTTTTGTTTTCAGGTTGGCCAGACTGGGATAGTTAATAGGAAAGAGCCAGGAGGGAGGGAAAAGTTTCAATTATAGGAGGGAAAGGGGGATAAGACAGGAGAGAAGGGGCTAGAAATCCCTGAGGTGGTGACAGGGAAAGAATCCATAGGTAGAAACATCATTTCTATAGGCATGGGAAGGAAAGAGTTGGAAAAACCAAGAGGTGAGTTTAATAGCAAACTGTTCTTATTAAGTGACTCTTAGGGAACTAATATAAAATAATATTGTTAACAGTAACTGAAAAAAAAAACACACAAAAAAAGAGAGAGAGACTCTTAGAAGAAAGAACGAGGAGTTGACAGTGGAGGGGATTGTGGCAAGTGCCATTTGACAGCCCTCATATCTTGCTGCATTTAGTTCTCACTGAGAAGGCATTATTATACCCATTTTACAGATGGGCAAACTGAGGCCCAGAGAGGTGAAGTAACTTGCCCAGATCAGGGCTTGAAACTAGGTTCTTCTGATGTCCACACACCCTGCTGCCTCACCAGATACCGACCCCGGAGACAGAATGGAGAATGCATGCTGCTCAAGGCCTCTCTTCTGTCCTTCACAGTCTGAGGGAAGTGACTGGAATCCCAAATCCTTTCCTGGGGTATCACCCTCACTTCCGTCTCCCTGTCTCTCACACACAGAGGGGCTGAGTGTGGAGGGAAGGAAACAGCCTCACACCTGGAGTTTCCCTTCCAGAGACTCCAGCTTCCAGAGCCAGGGGTGGTCTGACCAGAGGAAGCAGAGAATGAGCAGCCCGCTCTCTCCTGCTATAGCTGCCACCACCGCCGCAGAGAGCCTGAGGAGGCCCTGTGGGAACAGCTCCCAGCCCAGCCCGGGGAGGCCTCATCTTCATGTGCAGCACGGAGCCGGCAAACACATCACCTTTCTTTAACCTGCCATGGAGGAAAGTGCTGCCAGGGACGCAGAGACCGCCCTAAAAGCTGGCACTGAGGAGCTGGGCTATAAATAGCCTTGCTAGGTCCTCCTTTCTGGTCTCCCAAAGCAACAAACAAAAAAGAGCCCATCACCAAAACAAATGTGCCTTCCCTGCCACCTCCAGAATCCCTCTGCCTTCGGGTTGCTGCTTACTTCTCTGGGAAGAAAGAAGTGCAGGCCCTCAACTCTCCTCCGGGAAAAGACCCTCCTTGGCAAGAAATTGAGGCCTCTGTACCCTGCTTTCCCTCGGCAGATAGTTACAGGGTGCGAACGCCATGCTGAGTGCCCCATGGACTAGAGCGACAGTGGTGGGTAAAGCAGCCGTGTGTGGCCCGCAGGCAGCTCACTATCTAAGAATATAGTAAGCACAGAGACAGCCACGGCTCGCATTCCCTTCATGCTTACTCCTACATGAGTACAACTATTATTTTCATTTCACAGATGGGAAACTTTGCTTAGCAAAGTCACATGCCCAGGAAGGCAGAGGCAGAACCTGAAGCCACATCTGTTGGACTTCAGAAGCAGAGCTCGGGACCACTGTCCCATCTTGGGGGACGTGAACCAGAAACATGTTCTTCAGGGAATATAACTAGAGACCTGAGTTAGCTTGAGGGGTCTGGAGCTACTGCTCCAATTTCTTCTCTCACTGCAGAAATCCTCCTCCTAGGCCACACAGAAGTTCCCACCGGTCCTCAAACACACCCTGCTCAAATGATACAAAGCCTCACAAAGGTTTCCTGGGTCCCCACCCACACCCTTAAGGCCAGTCCCTTCTTTCATCGAAAGGCAAAGTGAGAATCCACTGGACACCGTGCACTAGGTCAGGGGTCAGCAAACTTTTTCTGCAAAGGGCCAAAGAGTAAATATTTTAGGCTTTGCAAGGCCTTTGGTCTCTGTCCCAAATGTCCAACTTCATCCTGGCAGTGTGAAAACCTCCACAGATAATTTGTAAATGAATGAATGTGGCTGTCTTCCAATAAATCTTTATTTATAAAAACAGGCAGCAGGTGAGATTTGGCTGGTTGTCTCCTGACCCATGTCCTGGGCTAATGCTTCCCAAAGAAAACTAACCCTTCAAGACACCCTGAGTTCCCAGGTCACACTGGGACCTCAATTGAGAAACCGCTGCACACTGGAGCCCTCCTCAGCGAGTACCAATGCTCATTAGAATATTAAAGTCTCTGAGAAGTCCTGCAATAAAGACACCTCTAGAGCTTCGTGTAACCCAACATTTCCCAAATTTACTTAGAAGTATTCACCATTAAAGTACAAATTAAAACCACAATGAGATATTGTTTCACACCCAGTAGGATGGCTGTAATAAAAAAGACAATAAAAGCATCCCCAGGGATTTGGAGAAATGGACCTCTTATAGACTGCTGGAAGGAATGTAAAATGGTTTAGCCACATTGGAAAAACAGTTAGGCAGTTTCTTAAAATGTCAAATATAAAACTCAGCACTTTCACTCCTAGGCTATTCATAATAGGCAAAAACTAAAACCACCCAAATGTCCATCACTCGGTGGAAGATAGACAAACAAAATGCGTTCTATCCAAACAATGGAATATTATTTCCCCACAAAGAGGAGTGAAGAAATGACACATGCCATAACATGGGTGACTGAAAGCATTATGCTACGTGAAAGAAGATAATGACCAAGGATCACACACTGCATCATTCCATTTCCATGCAACGTCCAAAGCAGGCAAATCAGAGACAGAAAGTAGATGCGTGGTTGCCTCGTAGCAGGAGTGGAGATTAACTGTAAATATGCACGAGAGCGCTGATTAAAATACCAGACATGTCCTAAGCCTGTATTGTGGTGATGGTGTCACACTTGGCAAATTTACTTAAAATCATTACTTATACACCTAAAAGGGGTGCAGTTTGTGGTATGTAAATTGTACCTCAAAGTTTTTAAAAAGTTAAGAAGTGCCCCTGACAACATGCCTGCCTTCCCAAAGCAACACTTTCTAATATCGTGCAGAACGCACCCTCTCAAGGGAACACCGGGCACTGCTGTGTTATGTTGTCTTGTTTTACACCCATTGTTCTACGGAAACTGAGGCTCCAAGTGATATGCACCTTGCCTGTCACTAACTGGTAAGTCACAGAGCCTGGCCCTGCATCCTGGTCTCTTGGCCCCAAGTTCAATGCCTGTTCCAGCCTTCCATGGCTGGAGGATGAGATTTGGAAAGCAGGAGGCAGTGAGAAGAGCAAAGTATGTCTAGAAGTGGGGACTGTTAGAGCTTTGGAACACAGGGAAAGGCCCCTAAACTCATACCTCGTAGGGAGGTGTGAGCAGAGGTTCTGCAGGTCAAGAGGCAAAGAGCAGGAGGGGCAGGCTGAAAAGCAGAGAAGCTGCCACAGCTTTGGGGGCGGCAGCACAGGCTCATAACGCAGCCCATTTCCATGCATGGAACACGGTGCTCACGCAGTGGAAAGGGCCTCACTGCCCCATGGCTGGGGTGGCAGGGGATTCCTGAACTTTCTCCCCTTCACCGGGACTCAGCACAGAGGGACAGCGAGCGGGAAAGACGTGCGTGCCATCAGGAGAAGCCCTAGGCGAGGAAGTCCGGAGTGGGTTCTGCTGCCAGCCCCTGCATATCCCACCAGGAGACCTCTGTTCTTTGACTATCACGTCATCCACTTCAGCCTTGGGGTGCGCAAGGGTGGACAGGCTGGAATGAGTGAGATGCAGGAATGAGAACTGACACTGACCCGTTACCTCCCACCTACTACCATCACTTCATACTGATTACACCTTGAAGGGTGGGAGAGGTTCACCCATTTCACACATGAGGAAACACAGGCTCAGAATCACATGTAGGGTCCCCACTAGTAAGTGGGACAGTCATGTCCCCCCAGCTCTGGTGCTTCCTTCCCACCCTGGATGTCTTCAGGGAGAGTGTGGAGCAGAGGTGGGTGAGAGGGAGAGAGAGGGAGAGAAGGGGAGAGGGGGAGAGAGAGGGAGAGAGAGGGAGAGAGAGGGAGAGAGAGGGAGAGAGAGGGGAGAGAGGGAGAGAGAGGGAGAGAGAGAGAGAGAGAGAGAGAGAGAGGGAGAGAGAGGGAGAGAGAGAGGGAGGGAGAGAGAATCTGGAGAGTTTTATATACTTTCTCATAGTTTTGCTAAAAATAATCTAGAATAGAGGTAATGCACTAAAATTTGGTAAAGGCCCCTTCTGAGTTATTCTGTGCCTGAGACTGAATTAAAGTCACTCATTAATGCCTCGTGCTACCAGCTGCAGGGCCATGAGCTACACGCTGAGAAGCCAGCATCGTTTTACATCTGTCATCCCAGCAGATCAGAGTCTGCAGGTCTCATGCTCAACACCTGGCTCAGCTGGAAACCACAGTATTTATTCTTTTAAAAGCAAGTTTCAAGTCATTTCTTAAAGGCACCTCTTGAAATCCAGAGAGGACATAACCCAACAGGTGTTTTGTTTGTTTTTGCTGGGCACTGGAGCTGTCAGTCATTCCTCATTAGTTTCTCCCTCCCTCCCTCCATCAATTATACCTCCCCATCTGCTGAAAAACTCTTCCTTCCAGAGCCAGGTCCACAGGGCTGCAGAGAGGAGGGGCGTGCCAACTGGATTCTACCCAAGACAGATAGTTAATGGCATTTCAGAGACAGGCAGGAGGACCGTGGACAGGCAAAGGGACACAAGGCCTGCTCTGAGCCCAGCTCGGCTCCCGCTCGCCAAGAGCGGCTCCTTGAACACGTCCCTGACCCTCTCCCTGCCTCAGAATCCCATTGCTTCCCCTCGTTGTCAGCCTTGGGCTGGTTACTTACATCTCTCTGCAACTCACTTCCTCTGTCTGCAAAATAGGAGTAGTGGGAGTAGCAGTAACTGGGCTTAGCACCGTGTTTCCCTGAAAATAAGCCCTACCATGAATTTCCAGGATGACGTCCCTGAACATAAGCCCTAATGTGTCTTTTGGAGCAAAACTTAATATAAGACCCGGTCTTACTTTCTGGGAAACTTGGTAAGAGCTGAAGAGCTGTGATCTATAATTATCCACTCTTGATCGTTAAAGATATTTGTATGTAGAATCAGCCCCTACAAAACAAGCAGGGGATGTCTTATACTAAATAATGGGAAGAAGCAATTTACGGAACCAGAAGAGTTTAGTCTGCGGTTCCTTGTATGTCCCTGATGGGTGCAGTAAGAGAAGGGAAGTCACACTTTGTTACTAAGCACCCACTGTGTACCCTGGCCCTCTAGGCACATTGTTTCATTTAATCCACCCACCCAGGAGATAAATGATGTGACGTAATTGTCAGGAAGTAGGAAGAATGACATTAAAGGTACAGGAAAATACCGGCTGAAAGACTCTCAATTGTTAAGAGTTACCTCTTAGAGGGTGTGGCTGGGGGGAATATACTTGTATTACAACAGACTGAATGTCTGTGTCCCCCCCAAATTCATGTTGAAATCCTAGCCCCCAATGTGATGGTATTAGGAGGTGGGGCCTTTGGGAGGTGCTGAGGTCATTAGGGTGGAGCCCTCACAAATGGGATTAGTGCCCTTATGAAAGGGACCCTGAGACCTCCTTTGTGCCCCCTGCCACTTGAGGACACAGTAAGAACCAAGCCATCTATGAACCAAGAAATGTGCTCTCACCAGACACTGAATCTGTCAGCGCCTTCATCTTAGATTTCCCAGCCTCCAGAACTGTGAGAAATAAACGTTCATTGTTTAAGCCATCCAGTCTATGATATTTTGTTATAGCAGCCCGAACGGACTAAGACCCATATTTATAAGCGCGATATATATTAGTCCCTCCTTCTCCATGGAGGATATGTTCCAAGACCCTCAGTGTCTGCCTAAAACTACAGATAGTACCAAATGCTACATATACGATGCTTTTCTTATATATACATACCTAAAATGAAGTTTAATTTACAAATGAGGCACAGTAAGAGATTAACGACAATAACTAATAATAAAATAGAACGATTATAATACACTATGATAAAAGCTATGTAAATGTTTCTCTCTCTCTCAATACTTTACTGTACTGTGCTCACCCTTCTTGTGAGGATGTGAGATGATACCATGGTCACGTGATGAGACGAGATCAATGACGCAGGCACTGCGACACAGCATTAGGCTACTACAAGGGGTTTTTGAACACAAGCACTTGCAATACTGTGACAGTTGGTCTGATAGCCCAGACAGCTCCTAGTGACGAACGGTGGGGAGCATACACAGTGTGGAGATGCTGGACAGAGGGACGAGTTACATCCCGGGCAGGACAGAGCAGGACGGCGCAAGATTCCATCACGCTACGCAGAACAGCACACAATTTAAAACGTATGAATTGTTTATGTCTGGAATTTTTCTCTTTAATACTTTTAGACCGAGGTTGACAGTGGCTAACTGAAAACTCGGAAAGCAAAAACGCAAATAAGGGGGCACTACTGCATCGTCTGATACGCAAACGTATCATGTTCATAGAGCTATTGTGTTTTAAATGCTTGTAACAATAGTCACAGTTTTTCCAATCAGTTAAATATTATTAAGCAACTGAAATGAAAAGGACACAACACCCTGCTCAGGCAACAAAGTGAAGATTCAGATTTGCTTTGGTGCATCTCCTGTGAGCTGGGAAGGGCAGCCCAGCCCGCTCCCTCGCAATCTCTGGTGTGGCAGGACTATCTATTTCCTCTGTTCTCCTTAAATAGGGCCCCAGGGCTTCCCTGGTCAGAGGACTGAGCAGGAAGGAACCTCTCTCTCAGAGGAGAGCTCCTCTGTCCACGGGGCAGCACACACAGGGAGAGGCAGCCCTGAAGGGCAGGGCCTCTGGAGAAACGGGGGCTGCCTGGGGGTACCCAGAGCGAAGAGGCTGGCTTTGAGTTCTGAGTATATAGGGGGGCAACCCTCAGCGTCTCCAAGATTATGTTTGGATAATGGCAAAATGGAGCTCTTTTCTTCTGTCTATCGCAAAAGGCTGATTTAAAAATCAAATGAGACAATGTTAACAAAAATGATTTGTAAAATAAATAACGATTAGCAAGGTGAAACCAGGGCTGTAAACGGGATGTGTCACTCAACCAAGAGGGATCATTACAACCCGTGACATTTTTTTCATTAGTATCAAATAATCATGTACCTGGTTTTAATTTTTTAAAAAATTAAAATAGTACAAAAGAAGTACAAAGCAAAAAGTAAAACTCTCTCTTTCTACTTCCTTGCTTACCTGCTATCCTACTCTCAGCTAATCACCATGGTTAATAGTTTCTTGTGTATCCTTCCAGAAATGTTTTATGGGACTAAAGCACATACGTATTCTTTTTTATACACGACATTATATACAACATTCTGCACCTTGCCTTTTCCACTTAATTTTATCTTAGAGATCTTTTCCATATTCACACATTTTCTGCCTCATTCCTTTTTAGCAATTGTTGCAGGAATATACCGTAACTTATCCCATCAGTATCACATTTAAGAACATATTACATGCATCTCTTTTCCTCCAGACCATCACAAATGGTGGTGCCACTGACACACTGTACATAACTAACATGCCCCTGCCTGTAGTACGGAGTTTCAGAAGAGGAATTGTGGGGACAAAGCCTATGTGCAGCCCAAGTGCTGAGGGTCACTGCGAAGTTGGCTTCTGCTACTGACTAAAAGCGATGAGAGTTCAGGCTCGTTTGGACGGAGCCTCCAGTCTGCCCCAATCAGAAAAAGCCCACTGAGGATGTGGGCAGGTAGAAGACATATTAGTGTAAGTGGGTAGCTGCGGGGGTGTTAAGAGGTCAGAGGGGCAGTGCTCTTCTCGCCTCAGTGCATGGCATAGCCAGGCAGAATCACCCTTGCCCTCCTAAGACAGATTCTGCCCATCTTCTCCGACAGTTGAGGGCACCACTCCCCACCCAGCCTCCTTCTCTCCGAGTAGAGATCTCAGCTTCAGGCACCTGGACCAACGGAGTACCCCCACTGCGTACCCCCACTGCCTCGGCCGCCTGCTGGCAGCCTGAGGGCTCTGTCTTAACTCCCAGATCTAATCATATTACTACACAGATGCTTTAACCTTTAAAGTCATCCCACAGGATCATTTCAAGCCCTTTAGAAAATCACCGAGATCTTTCACGTCTGGCTCCAGCCTCACTGGCCACCTGCTATTCCCCAAATTTCCTCCCGTATCAAGGTCACTGCCCCTCCGGCTACCTCAACCTCAAAGCTTGTACCCAAATCCAAATGGCTGGGTTCCTCACTTCTCCCAGGTCCCTTCTCAAATGCCACCTCCTCAGAGAAGACTCCCGACCCTGTGACACTTTCTACTCCCTGCTTGCTTTTTCTTCAGGAGACCAATCCCAACTAAACCTAATGCTTTCTGCTTATTTGGTTTGTCTGTGCTGTCTATTCCACCAGGGTGAGTCTTCGTTTCATTCATGCTACATCCCAGTATCTACAAAAATACCTGACATATAGTAGGTGCTCAATAAAGACTTGCGACTGACCAGATATTTGGCCCCTGCCTACGTCCTCAGCAAAGTCTCCCACCATTACCCGGGTTCCAGATGCAGTAGCGTTGCCGGGAAAGTCTACAAGCCGCAACATACAACTTCAGGTCTCTGGGCTCTATGCTATTTTCTCTACCTGGCACACCATTCACTCCCTCCACCATCAATCACATGAACTTCTATTCATCCTGCAAAACCCAGCTAAACACTGCCAACTCCATGAAGCCTTCCCCAAAGCCCAGATATCTGGGCTTCCTCACCTTGGCTCCTTGCAAGCCTCCTGCAGATGTTTGTTGTCTTATATTTCAAAAACTCTTTTTATTTATTTTTACTTGCTAGCTTTCTCCACCAGGCTTTGTGCTTCTTCAAGCATAGGCAGCATCTGCTGCATCTTTCTGGATACTGATAAGGTGCCCAGAACCCAGTAGGTGCTCAAAAAATAATGTTAAAAAATCCATCAAGGGAAGAAAACACACTAAGAGAGTTCTCCAGGTCCACTATGAGGGGCCAACAGACCTGGCTGAGGAGCCTTCTCTAAGAATGTTGGGAAGTACCCATGTAGACTTTTGAAGACCTGAATAAAGTCTTCCTTGTAAAATTAGCTCCCATATATTAAGCACATACTAG
Organism: Rhinolophus sinicus; assembly: GCF_036562045.2. Lineage (NCBI taxonomy): Eukaryota > Metazoa > Chordata > Mammalia > Chiroptera > Rhinolophidae > Rhinolophus > Rhinolophus sinicus. The sequence continues at coordinate 42,539,539 of NC_133759.1, forward strand.
TACGAAGTGTATGGCCTCATCTGATGCTCTGGCAACCCTGCGAGGTACGTCCTATGACCATCCCATTTTCACAGAAGCAGACGGAGGCTCAGGAAGGCCACGTTGCTCAGGGTCCTGCACTGGGCAGGCGGAGGAAGCATGCCTTACACTGGGCTCCAGAACTGGCTGGCTGAGGTTCACGCTGTGGCTGTGCGTTGGGGGCTACCTCGGGAGTGGGGCAATCCAAACTAGCAGAAGCAGACGGTGCCACGCAGTACTGGGTATTGACTTAGGGAAAGGGTCTCGGAGTGGGTGGGGGGAGGGAGTACTTCTGACTTTGTAGTCAGCACACAGGCTGACTGTGCACAAGGCTCAGCTGTGAATCTGTAACAGCAGAGGCAGGGGCCAGGCAGGCATGGAGCCTCAGGAACTAACTCGGGCACCCCACTTACAGCCTAGCAAAGTCCTTAGCACAGGTTATGTCCTTCCATCCTCATAGCAATCCAGAGCGGTTGGCACGGCAGGGACAGGGCTAATCCCACACCACAAATGGAAGAGTAAGCCACAAACGTTCTCTTTCTGCATTCAAACCTCCCCAAAGGGCCTGAGCCGTGCTGGGCCTGGTAGAGGCGAGGACTTCTTTCACCCTCGTCTCCACCTTGCAGGTGGGTGTCACCATCATTTCCAATTTATAGACAAGAACACTAAACTGCAAGGGGTTAAGAAACATTCACTCGTTCGTTCATTCATTCAATCTCATCCATTTCAACTAATATTTATTGAGCACCTAGAATGCACTGGCAAGACAATTGGGAAGAAAACAGAATAGTCCTTGCTGGCCTGGGGCTTACACTCTCACGAGAAAAAATAAATAAATACATGAGGATTTCAGCTAAGGACTCTGTAGACAATGAAACAGAGTTGTGGGGTTGAGGGGTACGGGTGCTGATTCAACTAAATGATCAGGGAGGGCTTCCCAGATGACATTTGAATGAAGACTCCCTGATAAGCAGGAGCCAGACACACAAGGATCTGGTGAGGGGTCTTCCAAAGAAAGGGAACAACCAAAGCCTGAGACTGAGGCTGGGATAAGCCCAATATGGACAAAGGACAGAAAGAAGGCCACTGCAGAGGAGGGAGATGGATGGGGTGGGGTGGGGTGGGTGGGGAGTGGAAGAATAGTCTGAGAGGGAGGCAGGGAGAGGCACCAGACCCACAGCGAGCATCGGGGATTTCACTCCAGCTACTCTGCCTCCACAATTTTGTATCCAAAGAAAATCAGTTCAAGTGGCCACATGATTTAGAAATAAACAAAATTTAAAAAAAAAAAAAAAAAAAAAGCTCTCCTCAAGTGAAGATAAGCCAGAAAGACAAAACCTCACCCTCTGAATAAAGATAAAGATATAGAACCAAATACCCCTTAGAGCTTAATTTGGGCCAAGCACACAATATGTGCTCAACAATCTGTTGAATCAGCATCATGCAAAAGTGATTTCAACTGTACACATAGTGAGCATGAACTTGGTCGCAAAATCCTGGACTAACAGGACTCGAGGGCCTGAGAAATGAAAGTGAAAAACAGACCAAAGTCCACCTGATGTCACAGTGCTGGTTACATACACAATAGCACTCAATCCCACCACAGGACAAGGGTTCAAAATTTAGAACTGCAAACATATTTAGATAAATGCGCAGATGCCAGATGCATAATGAGTTACTAAGGGAAATCAGAACAGCCTAAGTTTGAAATTTGACATTAGGAAGAAAAAGCCATCCCTGCCCCATCGGCCCTTCTGCCCAAACCAGAATCTAGGAGTGATCTAGGGCCTGAGCTATTCCCACTGGTTAAGCCAGTAATTTTAATTATAGCCTGAAAGGGAAAACGAACCTTCAAGACAGGGGTGAGTGGGGCCAGGTGCCCAAGGTGAGGGTGAAGCCATGGCCAGCTGCGGGCAGGGAAGCATCACCTTGTAACTGATACTATGGTTACCTGAGGGCTTTCCTCATCTCTGCTTCCAGAGGGCTAGAACCGCATCTTACATTTCTGCCTCCTCCAAAAATGCAGTGTCCCTCCTATGTGCCCCAGGAGCTCAGACATTTGTCAAATGAACATGCAGACAGCCGAAGCAGTCTACTCTGGCCAAGCAATGTGGCGCCAAATGAGCTCCTTGGAGGTAGAGGAAGTGGGAAAAGGACGACAGGAGCACACGGGAGATGTGACCCAAGGTAAGGCATCTGTGAGCCAGCCGTGCCACAAGGAAACAGTGACGGGGACTGGAGGGAAAACATTTTTGAGGAAACCTGATCCAATACATGAAGGGCTGTCACATAGAAAAGGAATGAGGCCTATTCTTTCCAAAGCCTCAGAAGTTAACTGTCAGCTGAATTTAAGGAAGAGCGTCTTCCTAACAAAATATTTGTCACACTGTGTTTAGTGGAATGCTAGCATGGGGGGGGGGGGGGTAGAGGGGATTCCAAATGATTTCATAAAAGAATAAGTTTGGGAATTTGGGTCAAAGATAACAGATGTTCTTACTGAAGGGCATAGCTTTCAGTCCTTCTCAAATTGATGTGGCTCCAAACAGTTTTTCATAGGATGCTATGTACATCTCATAGAGTCTGCGTTCCAAGCTCACCTCTGGGGAAAAGATGAATTACAGCTGTCTGACAATGGCATCTTTTGAGGGGTTGAGTGTCACACCAGCATCTGAGTGCTTTCAGGACGCAGAATTCAACCCTGCGTAGATGATACAGATGCAATCTGAATAGAAAACTAGAACCATGGGTTCATTCTCCCATGGACATTCGTCTTGAATGACCAAGTAGCCGGCAAAAAGGTCCAGTTACATCTGAAGACACAGGCTCACTATCCCCTCCTGAATCTCGGTATCCCAATGAGTGGGCGATATGGATATTGCAAAAGAATCTTGGAAGCAATCAGTGCTGTCGCTGGGAAGCTAAGAGACAAGATGAGTTCTTGCCAGAGTCCACTTTGACTCTCCTCATATAGTATTTTCAAGAAAACACTGCCTGCCTGCGTTCTTCCCATGCATCTCTCCATTCTGTAATCATTCACTGAAGTTCTTATATACATAGACCCGCATTAGTGAGTAAAACCAGAAAAGATGCTGCCTATGGGGGAATTCAGACAATAAACAAACACATTGCACAAATAATGATTTAATTGAGATTTTTCTACATGTTACAAAGGAAAACGAATGGTGCAAAACAATAGTAAGTTATACAGAGCCCTTGTACAGTGTGGGATTTTAGGATGGGTTCTCTAGGGGAGTACAGAGACCAGGTTTTGCAGACCCTCAAATGTGCAGGTCCAAAGGGACATTCCTCTGGGAAATCATAGCCCAATGGGGTGGGAAAAGGCCACACAGACCCACCCCCCACGGCAGTAAAATGTCATGTGGATCCTCTCTTTGAGACTATGATTGGTTAGGTCTGGGGAGGCTGGAGAATTTGCATTTCTACGCAGGTGACTGTAAAGCGACTACTCCACAGACCACATTTAAGTAGCGCTACTCCACCCGGCATTTGAAAAGACCTACATAAATGGAGAGCTACCCCATGTTCACCCACAGAGAGGCTCAAGCATAAAGATGTCAGTTTTCCTCAAATTAACCCATAAGTTCAACAGGTTGTCAACGGAAATTCTCACAGAGTTGTTCTGTTCTTTATTGTTGTATGTTGACTTGACAAGCTGATTCTAAAATTCACTTGGAAAACTAAAACAATTTCGGAAAAGAACAAAGTTCAGGGGCTTGCCTTCGCAGCACAAGGCTTACAATAAAACTCTAGATGAAGTATTGACACACAATTAGCAAAAGAGACCAAGGATCAGAACAGAGAGCCCCCAAACAGACCTGTGCTTTTAGGAAGATGGCATTACAAATCAGTAAGGAAAGGATGAACGATTCAGTCAATACTGCTGGAGAAACTGTTTTTTATATTTTTAAAAACTTGATTCCTACCTCATATCATATGCAAAAATAAAATTCCAGGTAGATTATATTCATAAATATGAAACACAAAACTTTATAACTCTTAGAAGAAAATACAAAGAATTTTTACAACTTTGGGGTAGGGAAATGTATCTTAAGTAAGACACCTGAACTGTGCAAACCAAAAAGATTGACAAATTTGACTTCCATAACATTGAAACCCCCTACATGCAACAAATAAATAAGAAAAGACATGCACTAGGAAAAGCTATTTGCAACATAGCTACTAATATCTATAATGTATCAAGATTTCCTACCTATGAGAAAAGACAAACTATCCAAAGAGAAAAGGATATGAACAGGAAGCTCAGACAAGGAAACCCAAGTAGAGAAACAAACAAACAAACAAACAAACAAAACATGAAAAGATGCTCAACCTGACCAAGTAAACAGAGAAATGCAAATTTAAATAGTGGGATACCACTTCCTACCCATTACACTAACAAAACTTAAAAATTCTGACCAGACCAATTGCTATCTATTATGTGGATAGAAATTCTTGAACACTCGTTTGGAGAAAAAAATAGAGTAGTCCTTTTAGAAAGCAATGTGACATTACCTGGTAAAACTGATAATGCATGCACCCTACCACCCAGCAATTCCACTCTTAAATAACCTAAAAACCTTCACTTATGAACACAGGGAAGCAAGGATAAGACATTCACTCAATGTGCTTAATAATATTGGGAAACGGGACACTCTAAATGCCCATCCAGTAGAGCTGGCTAAATACAATGTATTTAGTTATGCATTGACATACTATATAGCAGGAAAAAAATGCATGAACCAAAGCTACATGTATCAGTATAGATACATCTGAAAATCAATACTGAACACAGAAACAAAGTTATAAAAAAGGTAAGTAATAGGTACCATGAATATAACATTTTAAAACATGAGAGAAAGACCTAGGTACCATTTGGGATTTATATATACATATAGTATAAACACGAGAATAATAAATCTAAATTCAGCACAACGACCCCTAGAGAGGGAAGGAGAGGGATGGTACCTGGGAAAAGAATAAAAGTCACTCATAAACCTACTGCCTCTCCAGACTACCGTTAATCAGAATTAGGGGAGGGAAGGTTCCTCAACGAAACCAGACTTTTTTCAGATTAAAAAGCCTCAGACAGTGTTTAGTCAGCCTTCACCTCATAGAGGAAACTTCTTTTCAATACCCTGGGCGAGGGATCCTCCTAGCTTTACCACAGACGCTCCTAAGTCAGCACTGCTGTGGACAGTTACGCACAGTAGGCCCTGTACAATCTGGAGAACACGTCAGTGTTAATGACGCCCCCTAGGGCTGTGCAGCACAAGCCTAGGGGGCAGCCCCATAACTCCCAGGTCATAGACCCCTTTTAAACACTGAGGGAATATGCCCATCGCCTGGAAAATGCCACACACAATTACTGTCTGTAACGTCAGTGGATTCAGACACCTCTCCAACGATGGTCAGCAGCAGCCTTACACTGGTCAAATGCTTTTGGGGATGAATGCTCACAACCTTCAGAAATATTTGCAGATGCTATGAGACTAAGCTCTTCCTGAAACACATTTGAAACCTGCCTCTTGATAACCTCCATCCATTAAAGTTGATCTACTTCCTTTCCGCATGACACTTTAGCTGCTGAAAGAAAGCTAACCTGTCCCCCTTGGAGATTTCTGCTTTCCAGGCTAAACATACTCTTGACTTAGCTTACTGAAACATCTTCACTCTTTTTAAAAATGAATTTATAAAGTGGCCACCGTTTTACCAAGCACTCCTTGCCCTAATAAGCAACAATAGGCATGTGGACGTGTCATCTAAGAACAAGAAAGCATTTATCTCAGCTGTCCCTTTTGGAAATCTCTAAAAATCTCCACTCTGGCTTCCAATGCATTCACATGCCCACAGAAGCCAGGAAGTGTGAGGCTGGAGGAAGGGCCAGGTTTTTTCCTGCAATGTTAGCTGTGCAGAACCAGGACGGAGCCCCCACAGGCTAAGGGAGACAAGTCATGTTCCACTTACTCCCAAAACTCCATGACGGGGGAGGTGGCGTTCTGCAGGGACACATGGCTGTGGTTGCTCACGTTCAGTTTCTGGAACTCCACACAATTCTCTACAGTGGAAACAAGACAAGAAACACAAGAAGATTAAGCTCTGCGAGAGCTGGATCTTGAAAAACATTCAGAGCCGATGATGCAACCAGGTGGTTTTATCTCCCCGCTCCAAGTAAACATGCCTCAAAGAACAGAGGGTAAAAATAAAATCAATAACTGACAAACAGTTTGAGAGCGAGGCTTGGTCTGATTCAAACAGAAGGAAAGGGTTTGGGGGCAGGGCCCTTCTCTCTCTCTCATCCTCACTCAATGTGCCCTATCAAACTCTTCCTGCCTTGTTCCCAAATCTCCTTGCCTTTTTATCCACTTCCCTGTCGAAGGCCTGTCCATGGAATTTCCCTGTTTCTGTCAGGGGTCCCAGGAAAAATGCAGGGGACTAAAGGACTGGGTCCGTCCCCAGGGCAGCAATGCAGTTGAGACTCAGTTTCCTTTCATGTAAAAAGAGACTTATCTCACAGCTGCGTGATAAATACGTGATGACGGGATGAAACGACGTGAGTTTACACGTGCAAAGGATCCCTAGTTTCTTCATCATTCTCTTTCTTACTCAGTCCAAGAAAGGAGTTTTTGAAGGTCTCTCCTCATTTCATGAAACTTGATGACCAAGGGAGATTTGAATCTCAGGCAAAAACATCCAAGTGCTCATCCTTCAAAGCCCAGAACAACCCATATAACCCTCCTCCAGGAAGCCTTTCCTGATCTCCCTGTCCTGAATTCTAAGAAAGTTAGAATTGAAAGGCCCTCCAAGGAATTGCCTCTCATTCCCTTTATTTTGTAGAGGAGGGCTCTGAAGTTCAGAAGTAATCAAGTGACCCCAACCCACACCCTTTCCCAGCTCTGCAAATCACCAGACAGTTAGGGGCAGAACTGGGAAGCAACTCAGCCAATGTTCCATCCCCTTTTCCATGGTCATTGCCCAGTTCTGTCTGCAACCACGGGACCCATGCCTCTTTATAGCACCCTTCTGTTCACAGAGCCCCCTCAGCCACCAGACAGTGAGCTCCTGGAGGGAGGGTGGGCCTCCTGCACCGACTGTGGAGCCCCTGGGCCCAGCACAGTGGCCAAAACTTCTTTCTCACTTCTCATGTGTGTGTGAACCCTCCAAACTACATCTCCAATCTCGGGGGGGGGGGGGGAACACCTCCTATACATGCTGTTCCACACATTGCCAGTGTTCACATGCCTTTAGAGAAAGGAGAGTGAGGAAGACAGCTTTGCAGTAAACTGGGGAAAATACCCCTAATTGTCTCCTGCTTCCCACTCCACTTGGCAAGTGCTAACCATATTCTGAATGGAAGGGTCCACAGACGGTCCTGGGACGAGTATGGAAACCTGATATTATAGGCAAAATACCTAGATGTGCCCTTGTGCCTTTTTCGGGAGATAGGTGTCCTTGGCTTTGATCAGATTCTCTAAAATTGTGTTTCTTAAAATTTTTTTCTAGAGTAAAAAAATTTCTCAGACACCCAAGGTTGACAAGGTATTTTTATTAAGATGGTATTTAATCATGTACAAATAAACAATGAGTTATAAAGTCTCTCTGATTATAGTATCCATACAACTATGAAACCAGAATTTATAAAATACCAACTAAATTACAGACCCAATACAATTCAAATGATAGCATAAAATGGATGTGTAAGATGATGGCATTTTGTGAAATTAAATGGATTTCCCAACAGAAAAAGGAACGGACAGGCAGGAGGCAGGGTCGATTCTGTTCAGCTTGCCTTGTCTTCCACGGGCTATCTGAGACTCAACTCTATCACCACTTTTCTCTGGTCACACTTTGCAGAACCTTTATTCCTACCGTCTGTTGTGTTCTCACCTGGAGGTCACTTAGGCGGTACTAACGCACCGTTGATGAATTAAATCTGTCTGCTCTTCTTCCCTTGGCTGCCGTCATCCTATTTACCAAGACTACATCTTACATTGTAAACATGCACAAAATCAGGCATTGAAATCTCCTGACTGTCCTCAGTGAAAAGGCGGCTGTACAGACGAGCAAGGGCATGCGCATATTTTTAGAGTATCCTCAGCATAAGTACACACAATTAAATTATCGTGGAAGACTCACAGGCTTCCAAGAATATGTCTTTGAAATTTAGTTTGATGAACATCTCTATGAGGTGCCTGGCCAAAGAAAGGTTAAGAGCCAGGACCCTAAAGCGAAACAGTGAGGGGCGGCCGCGTGGCTCAGTTGGTTAGAGCGTGAGCTCTGAACAACAGGGTTGCCGGTTCAATTCCCACATGGGATGGTGGGCTGCGCCCCCTGCAACTAAAGATTGAAAACGGCGACTGGACTTGGAGCTGAGCTGCACCCTCCACAACTAGATTGAAAGACAACGACCTGGACCTGATGGGCCCTGGAGAAACACTGTTCCCCAATATTCCCCAATAAAAATTAAAAAACAAAACAAAAACAAACAAACAAACAAAAAAAAACAGTGAGACCTCCACAAAATGCGACGGGCAGGTGAGCAGGGCAAAGTCTTGCAGAACTAGAAGCCGGTTCATAGCACTTTCTAGACCTGCTCTTCCTTCGGCCGGTGATTGATGTGCTACCCAGTCTCACTGCAGCTCAGCCTTTAGGATGACAGGCCACTGTCAAGGACAACCTAACCACATGAATGGGGAATAGCTTAAAGTATGGATGCCAATTTCAGTCAAAGGGCAGTGGCTGCCTGGAGCACGAGGGGAAGGGTTCTAAAGCCAAGACTAGAATCAAAAGGAAAGAGTTCTAGAAATGATTAGTGATGTCTGCTCTAAGCACTACCGCTGTAGACAGGAGTTGGTACATATTTGCCTTCTCTGGATTATAAGACTCAATCCTCATAGGAATACAAATTGAAAAGCAAACAGTATATTACTAATCTAATAAGTCAGAGGAATACCTAAAATAATCTAAAAAGTTATCAATTCAAGGGGGGTAAGGTGGGGTTGGTGAGTTCAAATACCTACCTAGGTTGGACAGATAAAGTAAGTGAGCAAAGTGGACTGGCTGGGGACTGTGGCCTCATCCAAAGGCAACAGCCGCTTCTCAGCTACAGCCATTGCTGTCAAGCAAGACCGTGGGAAGGTGAGTCTGATGTTGGCAGTTCTTTTCCATTTTTCAAGAGAAGCTGGAAATCTGGATTTTCATGCGAAGTGTTCTGATTTTTCAATTTAGGCAACCAAACACATTTTTGAAATTTGCTGGTCACTGATTTAAAGCCTAATTGGCCTATAGGCCTCCTGTTTGCAACACCTGATGTAGTCTAACCCCTTAATTTTACAAACGAAAATCTGACACCTGGAAAGGCAGGGCTGGAATTGGAGCCTGAACCCCTCATATCCCTACTCTGACCCCAAAGGGCTCAGTTTCTGTATTTGGCAAAGCGAGGCAAAAGCATCACCATCTTTTACCCATGCCAATTCTGAGCCAGAATTCAGCTCAGGCTTCAGGGCTGCAACCCACAGAATGGACCCAGACCCACTGCAGAACTGACCTCTGGTTTCAGTGGAATCTGGACTAATGGTGAAAGGCCAGAGGCCAGGATTGGTCTCCAGCACAAGGACACACCCCCAATCCCAGGTCCCCCAGCAGGACCAGCAGAGACCCTCCCTAGGGGCCATACCTGTGTTCCACTCATGCCCACAGGTGGCCCAGGGGAGTTCGGTGGTGAAGCAGTTGCTCAGGTAGAAAATGGCCCACGCCAAGATGATGATGTAGTACACATTTAGATGGGCCTCGATCACCTGTGTTGCATAGCCAATGCCTGAAAGAACAAAGGAGAGGGAGCGATTTGAATCTCTCTCCACTTTGTTAAAATAGTCTCAGCTACTTTTCACAGCCTCAGATCACCGGGGCATCATTTTATTTTCTGATTAACTCAACCCTTACCTTCAAATAAAGGGCAGATTTTTCTCCAACACGTAATGCCACCTTCACTTGTGAATTGTCCCAGAGCCGTTTCCAGGAAAAAAACAGGAATTCCACAGCAAATAAAAAACACCACATAGGGAATCAGGAATGCCCCTGCAAGAATGAAAAATAAGGGAATAAGGATAAAATTGTGCCACCATTTCATGGTCAGCACAAGCACCTGCTACAGACAAGACAAAATGTTCTCTTAGCTTGAGTTCAGGTTGCCACTATGAGAACCAGAGTCAGACAAGGTGGCCCTGGTTTGTGCTCTCAGCGACCTAGTACTGCAAGTAACCCACCTCACATTCTCCCTGCCTCAACGTCTTCATCTGTAAAACGGGGCTCTCATACCTAATATCTGTACCGCTTATCTCAGAGAATTATTGTACAGCAAAGACGATGATGTAAATGAAAGTGCTTCATTTGCTTGATTCTTATATTTATACATTTCACCCTTCAGCACAGGTCAAATTCATTCCCTCCCTGAATGTTGCAGCCTTCTTTTTTCATTCTAAAGTAGCTTCAAAAGGCCAGATAAGGGGGCCCTTTCTTCTTATTTACTTTGGAAGTGACCTGCAAGATAACTTTTTCATGCAGAAAGGCATCCGTGAGGAGATACGCAATGAGCCATACCGGGCTCGTATACCTGAGGCCCAGGTATGAAGTTGTTATAAAGAGTTTGCAGCAAGAATCTGTCCAGAAAGCCTGGCTTTGGATCAGTCTGAGAAAAGACCCCTGGAAGCCTTGGGGCTCCTGTCTTGAAACACAATACCCACTGCCTGGGCCTTTCTGTGAAACAAATTCAATTACGGAGGTGAACATGAGCTATTACAAACAGAAAGGGATTTTTCCAAATCCCTCATTCTCTCTCCTGTCTAATAACAAGGCATGAAAACACATGCTATTCCCCACTATCTGATCTCACAAATGAAGGCTTTACCTGAAATTGCTTTTTGCTAAATGAAGTCTCTTTAACTGCAGGATCAATAGCAACAATTTGGATCAATCTTGATAGTAGGACCGTATCTAACAGGTTTTGAAAGGTTCTTAGCTTTTCTGGGCAAGACACTATTTTTGAAGTTTTACATTGCGAAAGAAATACTTTAATCTACTGTTGGGATCTATGAGTAGAGCTGTGTGGGCATTTTAAAAAAGGTAAATGGTTGATAAACAGATACCCCCAAATGTATAAGAAGGGCTAAAAGTATATGAAAGGGGATAAGAGGGTCTGTTTGCCGCATCTAAACCTAAGTGATTAAAAAAAGCTGTATGTTCCCTAATATGCTGTAACTTACCTGTGAATCCTCTGGAACCTAACAGATGACACTTTTTGAAAGGCTTTTGGCCTACTTATTCACAAAGCTAGTAACCATTACAATAACTCAATAACTAGCTTAATTAAACAAGGATATCTGTTTACTCAATGGAGACTCTCGGCAAGTTAGAGTAAAAAAAAAAAAAGACTCACTTTTAAATTTTACTCACTACAACTTTTTATTTTTAATCTGTGACAGAATTTGCAATTAACCCAACTTACCCTGTTTTCTGCTTTTAGGAATACTTTTAGTTTTGGCATAACAACTTCCTGTCTATAAAAGGATGTTAAAACAATTTTTGCCTGGGACTATCCTAAAGGGTTTCCGTAAGTGTCTAAGCAGACATGGCAGCTTATGAAGGCTGAATCTGCAGAGAGAGACAGGATTCACAGCTGAGGGTGCAGGGCCCATTCAGGGTCTCCGAGTCCACTCCCTCTGCGCCTTTTGCCAAGCCACCAACACCAGCGGCCACTTCATTACCAGTGCAGAGCAGGCTTGGAGCAGCCTGTGCCTTCAGGATGAATGTCTCCAAAGAAAAGGCTCAGGCCAACCAGTACCCTTCTCGCTCTCCCTGCAGCTGCTCACACAGGAAGTTCTGGCTCCATGCAGCCTTAAGAGTGTGGTCCCTGCCAACCAACTCTGAGCCACCTTCATTGGGATCTGGGGATCTACTGGTGGGGTAGGGGCACAGCAACGACAGGGAGGGGTACATAGACACAGCCTTTTTCTCAGAGAAACTATGCCACCCAATAAGGTTTTACAAGGCCCCTTGCCTTGGACCTGCTGATAATGACAGGTGGGAACTCCTGAAATCTGGAGCCTCTCCCTTCCTTGAGTTGAGCGATTTGAGGATTACTGCTGCATCTTCACCAAACTCACTTGGATATGTTGTCACTACAAATTCTGTCATCATACCCTCCATGCAATCTCTAAGCATCTCTTAAACATGAGATCAGTGTTGCTATCTGTCACAGGTGACTGTGAGACCAGTAAAAGAAACTGCTTGGTGCCAATTTTTCCACCAGAGGCCCGAAAAGAGGCTCTAGAGAGGGCTGTAAGAGCAAATGAAATACTGGGTGGGAAATTAAACAGCAGTGCCTACCCTAAAAGTTCTTCCTGTTGTTACTCCAATCCCAATTTTTTTTAAAAAAGGCTTTGGTGTCAGAAAGCCACCTTTATCTCTCATTAAATGAGTGACTTCTCTGGCCCTTAGTTTCCTCATCTGCAAAATGGGTATAGCACGGCCTACAGGGGTGACTGTAAGGATGAAACAGGATGATGTAGGTAAAGCTTAGTAGGGAGCCTGGCATTTCAGTAAGCACTCAAAACCCCAGCTGACTCACGTCATGATCAGAGTCCCTTTCCTTCAAGGTGATTTCCAGTTAGGAAACCTGAGGCTCCAAGGGGCGGTCTCCTGGCCCAAACAGCAGTTAAGGTACCAAATGCAAGGGCTCCTGGTCTTGGTCCGCACCTCTAGCTAGGACGACAGGCGCCTGCCAGGCAAACCCCCGCGTGCTACCTGGAGCCACATTCAGGTGCGAAGCGCAGGTGCGCCTGCGCACTGGCAAGGCGAGCCTCGCGGGGCAAGCTCACACGCCAGGCTGCCCCGGGCGGCTCTCCACAGGGTCCAGCTACACGCAGGCGCGGGAGGGGTCTCGCGCTCACCCCTCCTTCCCCGCCCCCACCAGACTGGTTCCCGCCCCACCCCCCTCGCCTTTTCCTCGGTACCGCGGGCCGCCTCACCTCCGCCGTTCTTGTAGCACAGGTAAGGGAAGCGCCACACGTTCCCAAGCCCGATAATCTCCCCGGCCACGCTCAGCACGAACTCCACCTTGTTGTTCCAGTGGCCGCGCTCGTGGACCGCCTTGTCGCGCTTGTCGCGCGGGTCGCGCGCGGACACCGCGCCCCCGCCGCCACCCGGCGCCTCCGACTCCCGCGCCTCCTCGGCAGCTTTCCCGTTACCCAGAGGCAGCGCCTTCTCCGCCGTCATGGCCGCGCTGCCTGCCTCGTGCGCCGGGCCGGCTCTGCGCCGCCGCCCCGGGCGGGCTGGCTTTTCAGGAGGCGCGAGCGGGCGGGAGGGGGAGGCAGGGGGTGGAGCTGAGGGGCCGGGCCCACACCGAGACGGAGACCGGGACGCGGCGCGGCGCGGCGGCCGGGCCCTCAGGGCGCCCACGCCGCCTCCGGCGGGCCGGGCGCGGGAGCCTGCGAGCACCTCGCGCGCGCCCAGTGCGTGGCGCGTGCCGAGCACCTTCGAGCGCCTTGCGCGCGCCGAGCATGTTGCGCGCCCTGCCCTTCGTTGACCTACCCGCTGGCCTCTTAGGACAAGAGTGGGAGCGCCCACTCGGGCCTAGGTTGGGTCCGGACACCGAGCCCTGAAGTTCCACCATCTCTGTAACCTCCAAATGCGTGGGCCTCGGCGTCTCCTCTCTAATAAGAGAAGTGGGCTGTAGACCAGGTTTCTCCAACTTTAATATGCACACCAGTCACCTGTGGGTCTCCTGCGACTGCAGGACCTGGTCTAGTGGGTCGGGCCGGGCTGGAGTTTTGCGTTTCTAACAAGCGCGCAGGTGCTGGGGCTGCTGCTGGTCCAGCAACCACACTTGGAGGGAGAAGGGAGTAAATAAACTCTTGGTTTCTTCCTAGTACTCTGCAACTGTGAGCTCCCCAAGGGTGGGGGGGACATCTCCAAATCTTGTTCTGGTGCCCCCCTCCTGCTCTAAGGTGAATCAGGATAGTGGTGAATGAGAATAGTGTCAGTCAGCAGCAAATGTAAATAAAATCATGTGCGCCACCTGTCTCAGTGTGTGTGGTCATCTGCCCACTCTGAGCCTCAACTGCCTGATCTGCAAAAAGGGAATACCAGTAGTGCCTTTCTTGGGGCGTGTGGAGGTCATGAGAAATGCACATAAAGCACTTAGTACATTGGAAGTGCTCGTTGAGCATTAGCAATTAGTACTATCACACACTGTGTAGTCACACACATACACGCATTCGTGCATCTTGATTCGTGTCCATCTCTCCACTCAGTTGTCAGGATGCTATGCACTGTCTGGTTCATTATAATAACCACAGAGCCTCGTACAGGACCTGGCACATAGTAGGGGCTCAGTAAATATTTGTAAAAGAGAGAAAGAAGAAGGAAGGAAGGGAAGGGTCGTGCAGAAGGGAGGAAGAAGAAAAGGGAAAGAATGTTACATCTGTGAGGGGCCACAAAGATAGTCAGATCCACCTCCGTCATTTCACAGCCCTGGAGAAGTCCAGCCATATGAGCTCTTGCTAAGCCACCCACTGTGCTCTCCATCCATCCCTTGGAGCTCCTCCTGGAGCTGTCTCAGGGAGAGCCTCTCTGTCGTAGGCTTCAGCCTCTCCTTTCATTCTGACTTAGCTGCTCAAGTCTCTCCCACCTTTTCCCCCCCAGAAAACGCGTCCTGCCACCATCTTCCCCTTTCAGTCCTCCTTCCTCCCCTGCCCCTCACTATCATATTTCTTGAAAGAGTAAGTTTACATGCTGCAGGCCCCGTCTTCACCTCCCACTCATTCCTCAGCCCACAGCAATCTGGCACCCACCGCCACCACTCCTCTGAAAATGCTGTCTGTGAAGCCCTGGGAACCCTCTTAATGTGGCAAATCCTACAAATCCTTGTCCATCCCCATTCTGCCTGACCTGTAGGCAACTTTCTGCACTATCATTCCCTTCTTTCCTTCTTAAAATTCACACTTACATGATTTCCTTGACACTGCCTGCCTCAGCTGCAGTTTCTTTCTCTGCTTCTCTGGTCTTCCTTTCTCTCCTCTTAAATTTGGTCTTTCTCATGCCTTTAGCCTCCCAATTAAATGCTGATGGCTCCCCAAACTTGGCCCCTATGTGCTGTTCAGGCTATGTTCAAAAGCAAAGATAAAGTAAAAGTAAAATTCAGTGAAAGTAAACTGAATTCAGTGAAAGTAAACTGAATTCAGGTAGATTTAGGTTCAGATCCAGGCTCTGCCCTTCAGGAGATGTAGTCTCTTGCCTCAGCCCCTCCTCTGCCAAGTGGGGATAATATTAGTTCTGACCTCATGGGGTGGGTGTGAAGGCTAAAAGCCTTGAGCACAGTAGGTGCTCTATGAACAGTAGCTATTATTTTTATTGTGATGAAAATGATGGTGATATCATTCTCCTGCTTAAAAGTCTTCATTGGCTCTTCTTTTCCTACGGGATAAAATCAAATTGCTGACCCAGGCGTTCAAAATTACACCCACCCACCCCCACCGCCCCAGTCAGCTCATCCCAGCCTTTCCTTCTAAATTAATGCCATTTTTCTCCCATGCTAAAACTCCACATCAGGACTTTCATTTCCTTTCGGGTGATCCTCAATGCTACAAATAGGATGGGCAATAAAGGAAGGAATTCGCCTTTGACTATGACAGTCCCCACACACAGTAGGCACATAGTACCTAGGAGTCCATTTGTTAAATGGACAACTACATCAGAAGTTAGAGACACATTTGCAACTCTTATTATTGCAATATTAAATTATCACCCAGAATCCATGTAAACCTTCGAATCTAATTACATATCACTTTGTACTGCTGTGGAACATAATTAGCTCCAGGAATTAACTTCCTCTGAGCAGCTATGATTCTATGAGACCTGCTTGGAAAGGAACGTTGAACCAGCGTGAAAAGGCGGAGGAGGCTGGCCATCCTCTGGTGGGGACCTGGGCTCAGTTAAGCCAATGGGTAGTTCTGTGGCCATGGCTACATCCCCCACTTCTGAGCTTTGGGTCCTCACTTCATTAACACGGTCCTGAGTGGCCTCATCTTCCAGGGCGGCCTTAGCCGTGAGCAAGACCACACGTGAAAAAGAACACTGTGCATATACTAATATCCCAAATTCTCCTCTCAAGTTTCAGTGTTTCCCTTTATGAAAGTTCACCTGGTCAATTTCCAACTGTTAGAATTTAGTGAGGATTTAAAGTCCATCTCTTTTTTTTTAATTTTATTTTATTAAATTTATTGGGGTGACAATTGTTAGTAAAATTACATAGATTTCAGGTGTACAATTCTGTATTACATCATCTATAAATCCCATTGTGTGTTCATCACCCAGAGTCAGTTCTCCTTCCATCACCATATATTCGATCCCCCTTACCCTCATCTCCCACCCGCCACCCAAAGTCCATCTCTTGAAAAGCCTTGATCTGTGTACTCTCCTTATCCAGAAGAGCCGACATCTCCTACCTCATGTTGGGGCCTCCTCTCTAAATCTTTTCCATTTCATTCTTTGTGGAGGTGCAGTGACCTGCAGAGCACATGCCCGTGTCCGTGGGGTGGGCCACGGGGAACACCAGCCGTTTCTCATTCCGGCACTGATCCGGATGTCACACCGCACAACGGTGAGGGATGTGGGCTCTGCACTCAGCTTTCCTGTGTCCAAAGCCCGGTTCCAACCCCCTTGGCAAATTACTCTGAGCCTCAGTTTCTTTCTCTGTAAATTGAGGGTATTAGTACTGTCTACCTTTTCATTCTTATAAAGGTTAAATGGGTTAGGATTTGTAGAGTGCTTGGATTTGTACCTAAAATAGACACATTTGTTAAGTGAATATCTAAATAATCCTCAGCGAACAGGAATGTGATGACTCCCTTATTCTTTTCTTGGGCATGCATTCTAAGTCTTTCATCTTCTGGAAGCAGCAATTGCTGTCCTGAAGGCTCATTTAAACTTCAGCATTGTGCATTCATTCATTCACCAAATGTGTATGGCCCTTCAGTCATCTTCAAGACACTTTATTGATCATAAAGGTACAAAGCCAGGTACAAGGCCTGTCCCCAGGGGCATGCTGGAGCCAGCTCATACTCTAATGAGAAAGTTTTCAGGGATTCTGTAAGCCACAATTGTTGGTAGCTTGAAGTGTGTCATGGTTGTGTTTACACCACAGGAATCTGTCAGCTACAAATTCTCCTCCACACCTCATACCCAGCCAGTGTACTGTCCCCCGTTATGGAATAGTGGAGGAGGCAGGTATTAATACTAGTCAAGCAATCACAGAAATGAATGGAAGTTTGGAGATTCTGGTATATGTTGCAATGGAGAGGTCTCTGGTGCTAGGAGAGCTTGTAACTGAGAGATCTGACCTTGTGAAGGAGACCAGGGAGGGTTCCCTGAGCAAATGACAGACGAGCTGAAGCCTGAAGGGACAGGCGCAATGAACTGGATGAGGAGGGAGTTCGGGGTCCTGAAAGATGGTCGCCGGAACGGGTGCTGGAGTGCGGAACAAGATGTGCCTGAAGGGGAAACATTTTTAGCAGTTGGTGACATGAGCATGTTTGCATTAGGAGATTGCTGTGGCCACAGTGTGAAAAGTAAATTGTGGTGCAGGGCGGGGGTAGTGCAGCAGCCCAGGCATGAGATGATGGCAGCTCAGACAAGGGACATGGCAGTGGAGAGGGAGAGAGGAAGCTAGAGTCGTGAGATGGGTGTTGGGGGGTGGGAGGGTGGGGAGTCAGGGGCAAAGCCCACGGGACTTGCCCTGGGCTGGATATGGAAGGTGAGGGAGGGAAGGTGTCAAGTATGTCTCCTCAGTCAGGGGCACTCTAGCGCCTTGCTGTGGGGGTGATGGGTCTGCTCCACTTTGTGCTGATGTGCCCACTGCTGGCTCAATCACAGTGTGAGAAACCAGAACCACTGGACCAGTGCACTCTCCTCAATTGTGTGAATGGCTGCTGGGCCCATGTGCCAGAACCAAGATCAAAGAGAGGAAGCAAAGAGGTGTCAGGTACCAGAAAGAACTTCCTACAAGTCGTCCATTCCGAATAATCTGCCCAGAAAGTGGTGAGTTCCTCGGCGCTGGGGACGCAGAAGTGCCAGCTGGCCTGGACATGGCAGGAAGACCACGAAGGGACTTAGGGTTGGGATTTCCCAATCAGGAGAATCTCTGAGAACACAGTTTTCTGCAAAAACCTTGCCTCATTGCTGCCACCATACTTTTTTCTGATAGGTTTCCTTTAATGATCCCAATTCTTCACATTCCCTGTATCCATGCTATTCGCCGTGGGACTCTGCAGGCCGCTCCCAGCACCAGAGTCCAGTTGTCTGACTTGCTTTGGCCACTAGAATGAAGAAGTGCTGATGTGCCAGTTCTGAGCCTCATTTCTTCTTACCTTGTTCTGCGTTTGCCGTCACCATATGAAGGATGTTTCAGGTTAGTCCAGTGGTCCAGGAGGAAAACAGGATACACACAGAGCAGAACTGCCCCAGCAGAGGTGCCCCCAGACAAACCAGACTGAAGGAGAGGCCTCAGTGACCTACGGAGGCACAAACCCAGCCCAGCCCAGCGGAGATCAGACCAGCCCACCTCCCGCTTCCTGACTTAGGAGCTATAATAATCCATGTCTTGTTTTGAGCCACTGAGCACCAGTGAGGCTTATACACTTTTGCTCATGTCCTTCCCCTTCTTGAAAGCTCCCCTTTGTTCATCAGACACAGCTCATTTTCTTAAGCCTAGTCTAATGCTCACCTTCTTCATGAATTCTAAAATGATTTCTCCACCCTCTAAATTTCCAGGGCTCCTTGATGACCATGACTTCTGGGCTGAAACATCATTTCACAACCTTGACACACCAGACTTAGGACCTACCCTGGCCAGATTACTGTAGAAACCATCTACCTTTAATGTCCTCAGTGCTGGTTCAGGGAAAGATCTTGACTGGCACAGCCAGAAATTCAGATTGAAGGATGGGCAACCCTCTTGGTAACACTTCCCTTCCCTCGTCCCTAGCAATCTCCCTAAGTCTTTACTCCATCTGCTTGTTTTATGCCACAATGCCTAGGATAGCCTTCTTTTGAAAGAAGGAAGTACTCTAAGAACTACTTGATTTTCCACTGAAATGTTTGGATGAACGACCACGAGTAGGTGACAATTCTATCTGTATAGTGCAATACATTGAATGATTGGGCCAGACTCTTCACTCTCCCATAACTGTGTTCTCTGTCTCACTCTTGCCGTGGCCCGATGGTGGGCAGATTGTACTTCCCAGACCTTGACTTTGGGCTTAGCTATGTGGTTCACACTGTCAAGCAGTGGTTTGAAATGTGCTTGCATAATTGGCCATACCCTGTTGTCTGTTGACATTACTATGAGAAGAGTATACCCCTATCGCTGCTGCCCCACCCGGGCCTGGGCCCCAGAGAGAGACAATGGAGCTGTGGAAGTGCCAGCGGGCATGGGGGTGCCAGCTACCTAGCACTGCACTGTCCAGTGGGGCAGCCACCAGCCACACGTGGTTACTAAGCGCTTTAAATGTGACTGGTCCTGACTGAGATGTGTAATGGATGTGTAATGCCCATTCTAGATCTTGAAGACATAGTATAAAAAAGAGTGTGAACTCTTTTTAAATATTGATTATATTATTGATTATATTTTAAAATATCGATTATATGTTGAAATAATATTTTGCATGTATTGAGTGTGATGTTGTGATTTATAAGAAATTTATATTTGGTCATTCATATGACCAAATACATCTTTTCCATAAATATTTGGTCTATGTCGATGGTTCCTGGCTCACAATTCCCAAAACGCTCAGAATTTCCAGAGTGAAAGTAATGGAAACCTCTTTTGTCATACTATTTGGTCTCTTGTCCTGAAATCCCTTGGGAGCCATAAAGGTGAAATAGGTGTCTTGTTATTAATAACAAGCCCCTTTCCACCACAACTAGGTTTATGTTAATGAGATGACTTTCAGGAAAAACAAAACAAAACAGGATAAGGGCTGGTTGCCGGGACTGTCAATCATTAATAGAGGTTGGAACTTTTAGTCCCACCTCCTGACGTCTGGGGAGGGGAACGGGACTGGAGGTTGAATCCGCCACCAATGGCCAATGATATAATCAAGCATGCCTATGTAAGGAAGCCTCCATAGAAACTCAAAAGGACAGCATTCAGAGAACTTCTGGATTAGTGAAAACGTGGGGATCTGGGGACAGTGGTGTGCTGGAGAGCATGGAAGCTTCACACCCCTTCCCCATACCTTGCCCTTTGTAGCTCTTCCATTTGGCTGTTCCTGAGTTACATTCTTTCATAATAAACTGGTAATCTAGTAAGTCAACTACTATTTCTCTGAGTTCTGTGAGCCACTCTAGCAAAGTAATCAAACCCAAGGAAGGGGTTGTGGGAACCTCTGGTTTAGAGGCTGCTCATCAGAAGCAAAGGTGACAACCTGAACTTACCATTGGCATCTGAAGTTGGGGGTGGGGGAAGTGAGAGTTTTGTGGGACTGAGCCCCTAACCTGTGGAATCTGGTGCTCTCTCTGGGTAGATAGTGTCAGAACTGAGCTGAGTGGTAGGACACCAGCTGGTATCTGAGAATTGCTTGGTGGTGGAGGAACCCACCACCCCGCCCCACCACTTGAATTGGTGATCAGAATCATTTATTGGATAAGTCAAACATTAAATTAATTTTGTTTCTTTTTATACTTTTTAAACATAGCTACTAGAAAATTTTATATTCCTTATGTGACTTATATTTCTATTAGACAGCACTGGTCTAGAAAAGCTGGGGGAGTAGAGGTCAATACATTCAGATTTGAGGCTTTAGTTCAGCCGTGGGCCGACATGAGCTGTGGACACACCCAATTTGCCACACAACTCACAGTACCAGCCACTCGCTATTATATGGCACCCAACCTCTTCATGCTTATGTTCTCTGCTTGGCCCCTGAAGCTATTGTACTTTTGATCCTGCCAGGAGCACCTATGCGGTTGCCACATTCCCCAGAGTGGCATCCAGAGTGTTGAGTGTCCCAGCTTTTCTAGACCAATGCTGTTCAGTTGAAATACAATGGGAGGAAGTCCAGACTCTCATTCCTGGGCTGCCTGGGGAAAATGTTGGTCCATGCTGCAAACCCAGTCTGAGTTCTCAGGGGGCTATTTGAGGTCTCAAACCAAAGGTATTGCAGAATCCAAGTCAGATAGTTTCCTGCCCAAGGCTGGGTATTCAGCCATGGCTTAGAAATCAAGCACCCACAGTGGGCCATTTGCTTCTCATCAAGCCTGAGCTATGATGTGCTGTGCCCATTTCTAACTGCCCATCTGTCCTCCTCTTTGGAGAGTGGGAAGGGGACAGGTGTCCGTTGCTGTCCTAAGCAGATCTTTCTCTACTGTCTTTGCAGATTCCTTCACAGTCCATACCACAAATAGTGTGTGGTTTGTATTATCATCATCTCTAATTTACATTTGAGCAAAGTAGGCTGAAAGAGTTTGAATGGCCCACATAGCTTGTAAGTGGGGTTGCTCGGGCTTGGATTTGGGTCTCCTGGCTCCAAAGCCATATTTCCATTTCCCAACCTGGCTTCAGCCTTATTGTGTTATCTGACTTCCCAAGCTCTACTCATGAACCTCTGTGTTAGTTAAGGGAATGCTGGTGGCTGTAATAGATAAACTCTGAAATCTCAGCTTTCACATATTTGAGGTTTATTCTCATTTATGCAAAGCCCTTTGCAAATTTTGATAGGCAGCCTTTCATGCAGTGATTCAGGGACCCAGATTCCACCCATGTGTGGCTCTATCACATTCAACATGGAGCTCCCAAGATCTCTGTGGGGTACCTCCATGGCTGCCATGGCAAGACAATGCAGGTGACATCCTGTTGGAAGATGCAGGGGACAGACAATACATCAGGCAGCAATTGAATTCCACTTCTAGTATGGAGACTCCAAATGACGGTGTCTTAAAGAGAGGAGGCATGCCTCTCTTCCCTTCCTTCTTCACCCTGCTGCTTAGGACATAGATGTGATGCTAAGCCATCTTGAGTCACATGGATGAAAGAAACACCCTAAGGATGGCAGAATACGAGGAGCCTGGGTCGCTGAATGACTGCATGGAGTAGAGTCACCACGCCAGCCCTGTACTGCCCACCTCCAGACTTTGTGTGGGAGAAATGAATTTCCATCTTGTTTAAGCCACTGCTGTTTTGGGTACCTGAACATGTATCCTAAGTACAGGGATCCCACGCTTTCTGTACACCACAGGACTCTGTCCTGCAAGCAGTGGCTAGGAAAAGAGTTATTCAGCCCAAAGCCCCAGCTCTCAGCACAGAAGCTTAGTCTTTTTAAATATTGATTATATTATTGATTATATTTTAAAATATCGATTATATGTTGAAATAATATTTTGCATGTATTGAGTGTGATGTTGTGATTTATAAGAAATTTATATTTGGTCATTCATATGACCAAATACATCTTTTCCATAAATATTTGGTCTATGTCGATGGTTCCTGGCTCACAATTCCCAAAACTCTCAGAATTTCCGGAGTGAAAGTAATGGAAACCTCTTTTGTCATACTATTTGGTCTCTTGTCCTGAAATCCCTTGGGAGCCATAAAGGTGAA
This sequence comes from Rhinolophus sinicus, assembly GCF_036562045.2. Taxonomy (NCBI): domain Eukaryota; kingdom Metazoa; phylum Chordata; class Mammalia; order Chiroptera; family Rhinolophidae; genus Rhinolophus; species Rhinolophus sinicus. The sequence continues at coordinate 42,562,226 of NC_133759.1, forward strand.
ATAGGTGTCTTGTTATTAATAACAAGCCCCTTTCCACCACAACTAGGTTTATGTTAATGAGATGACTTTCAGGAAAAACAAAACAAAACAGGATAAGGGCTGGTTGCCGGGACTGTCAATCATTAATAGAGGTTGGAACTTTTAATTCCACCTCCTGACGTCTGGGGAGGGGAACGGGACTGGAGGTTGAATCCGCCACCAATGGCCAATGATATAATCAAGCATGCCTATGTAAGGAAGCCTCCATAGAAACTCAAAAGGACAGCATTCAGAGAACTTCTGGATTAGTGAAAACGTGGGGATCTGGGGACAGTGGTGTGCTGGAGAGCATGGAAGCTTCACACCCCTTCCCCATACCTTGCCCTTTGTAGCTCTTCCATTTGGCTGTTCCTGAGTTACATTCTTTCATAATAAACTGGTAATCTAGTAAGTCAACTACTATTTCTCTGAGTTCTGTGAGCCACTCTAGCAAAGTAATCAAACCCAAGGAAGGGGTAGTGGGAACCTCTGGTTTAGAGGCTGCTCATCAGAAGCAAAGGTGACAACCTGAACTTGCCATTGGCATCTGAAGTTGGGGGTGGGGGAAGTGAGAGTTTTGTGGGACTGAGCCCCTAACCTGTGGAATCTGGTGCTCTCTCTGGGTAGATAGTGTCAGAACTGAGCTGAGTGGTAGGACACCAGCTGGTATCTGAGAATTGCTTGGTGGTGGAGGAACCCACCACCCCGCCCCGCCACTTGAATTGGTGATCAGAATCATTTATTGGTTAAGTCAAACATTAAATTAATTTTGTTTCTTTTTATACTTTTTAAACATAGCTACTAGAAAATTTTATATTCCTTATGTGACTTATATTTCTATTAGACAGCACTGGTCTAGAAAAGCTGGGGGAGTAGAGGTCAATACATTCAGATTTGAGGCTTTAGTTCAGCCGTGGGCCGACATGAGCTGTGGACACACCCAATTTGCCACACAACTCACAGTACCAGCCACTCGCTATTATATGGCACCCAACCTCTTCATGCTTATGTTCTCTGCTTGGCCCCTGAAGCTATTGTACTTTTGATCCTGCCAGGAGCACCTATGCAGTTGCCACATTCCCCAGAGTGGCATCCAGAGTGTTGAGTGTCCCAGCTTTTCTAGACCAATGCTGTTCAGTTGAAATACAATGGGAGGAAGTCCAGACTCTCATTCCTGGGCTGCCTGGGGAAAATGTTGGTCCATGCTGCAAACCCAGTCTGAGTTCTCAGGGGGCTATTTGAGGTCTCAAACCAAAGGTATTGCAGAATCCAAGTCAGATAGTTTCCTGCCCAAGGCTGGGTATTCAGCCATGGCTTAGAAATCAAGCACCCACAGTGGGCCATTTGCTTCTCATCAAGCCTGAGCTATGATGTGCTGTGCCCATTTCTAACTGCCCATCTGTCCTCCTCTTTGGAGAGTGGGAAGGGGACAGGTGTCCGTTGCTGTCCTAAGCAGATCTTTCTCTACTGTCTTTGCAGATTCCTTCACAGTCCATACCACAAATAGTGTGTGGTTTGTATTATCATCATCTCTAATTTACATTTGAGCAAAGTAGGCTGAAAGAGTTTGAATGGCCCACATAGCTTGTAAGTGGGGTTGCTCGGGCTTGGATTTGGGTCTCCTGGCTCCAAAGCCATATTTCCATTTCCCAACCTGGCTTCAGCCTTATTGTGTTATCTGACTTCCCAAGCTCTACTCATGAACCTCTGTGTTAGTTAAGGGAATGCTGGTGGCTGTAATAGATAAACTCTGAAATCTCAGCTTTCACATATTTGAGGTTTATTCTCATTTATGCAAAGCCCTTTGCAAATTTTGATAGGCAGCCTTTCATGCAGTGATTCAGGGACCCAGATTCCACCCATGTGTGGCTCTATCACATTCAACATGGAGCTCCCAAGATCTCTGTGGGGTACCTCCATGGCTGCCATGGCAAGACAATGCAGGTGACATCCTGTTGGAAGATGCAGGGGACAGACAATACATCAGGCAGCAATTGAATTCCACTTCTAGTATGGAGACTCCAAATGACGGTGTCTTAAAGAGAGGAGGCATGCCTCTCTTCCCTTCCTTCTTCACCCTGCTGCTTAGGACATAGATGTGATGCTAAGCCATCTTGAGTCACATGGATGAAAGAAACACCCTAAGGATGGCAGAATACGAGGAGCCTGGGTCGCTGAATGACTGCATGGAGTAGAGTCACCACGCCAGCCCTGTACTGCCCACCTCCAGACTTTGTGTGGGAGAAATGAATTTCCATCTTGTTTAAGCCACTGCTGTTTTGGGTACCTGAACATGTATCCTAAGTACAGGGATCCCACGCTTTCTGTACACCACAGGACTCTGTCCTGCAAGCAGTGGCTAGGAAAAGAGTTATTCAGCCCAAAGCCCCAGCTCTCAGCACAGAAGCTTAGTTTGGGGTGGTGGGGGACAGCAGGGAGTATTAACTCCTTTGGGCACATGATGACATTTTAAAATTGGTAAATCGATTGTGGTAAAATAATACATAACAAAATTTACCATTTTAACTATGTTTAAGTGTATAGTTCATTGGCATTAAGTACATTCATAATGTTGTGCAACCATCACCACTGTCCATCTTCAGAAAATTTCCATCTTTCCAAACTGAAACTCTGTTTCCATTAAACACTAACTCCCCATTTCCTCTTTTCCCAACCCCTGGCAACCACCATTTACTTTCTGTCTCTATAACTTTGATGACTACCTCATGTAAGTGGAATCATATAGTATTTGTCTTTTTGTGTTTGGCTTATTTCATGTAGCATAATGTCTTTATGCATTGTAGCATGTATCAAAAGTTCCTTCCTTTTGAGGCTGAATAATATTCCATTGTATATATATATCACATTTTGTTTATTCATATTCATTGATCCATTGATGGACACTCGAGTTGTTTCCACCTTTTGGCTATGTGAACAATGCTGCTGTGAACGTGGTATACAAATATCTGTTGGGCGGGGGGAATCTCTGCGGGAAGGGGAAGAAAAAGTCAAGAAGGCATACCTGTATCTTAACTATATGGGCCTGGAGTGGCACATAACTTTTTAGCTTACATTCTATTGGCAAGAACTAGTCACAGGGTGTACTAATTATCTATTGCTGCATAACAAATTACACAAGTTAGTGGCTTAAAACAATGAACAGTTATTACCTATGGTTTCTGTGGGTCAGGAAATAAGGAGCAGCTTGGCTGAGTAGTTCTGTCTCAGGGCTTCTCAGGAGGCTGTAGTCAAGATATGGGCTGGGGCTGCAGTCGTCAGAAGGCTGGACCAGGGCTAGGAGATCTGCACTCATCCAGGTGTTGGCAAGAGGCCTTAGAGCTTTGCCACGTAGATCTCTCCATAGGGCTGCTTGAGTGTCCTCAGAACTTGGCAGCTAGTTTTCCCCAAAGTAAGTGATATAAGAGACCAAGGTGGAAGCTGCAATATCTTTTATGACCTAGTCTCAGAAATTGTAATACCATCATTTCTGTGATATCCTATTAGTCACACAGGTTAATCCTATTCAGTATTGGAGGAGATAACACAAGGGTGTGGATGGCAGGAGGAGGGGTAATTCGGGGCCAACTTCAGTCTGGCTGTCTCTGAGGCCACACCCAAATGCAAGGGCATCTGGGAAATGTAGTCCTTGGCTGGGCAGCCGTTTTCTAGCAATAATTACATGTAGACAGGGTGATATTTGATGGATATCTTAAGTCATGTTGGCTATAGACCTCTCTCCAGGAGTCTCAGTGGTGCCTCTGATTGCCTGTGTGACCCGGTCCTCTGTTTCCTCCTCTGTACAATGATCTTGTTCTTTCCCACTACCTGGAAACTACCACTGAAACCTTCTGTCTTGGCTGTTAGCCCAAGTCAAAGCTACAGTGTTACTCACTGGTGTAGGTCAGAACAAAGTCTCAGAGAAGCACTGTTAGAGGAGTGGGATCATTAGAAAAGTATGAGTGGTGTGGTCACACAGCAGCCTAGCTGTTTGTCCCCCCCAACCTTTCCCTAAGGAAAGAAGAAGTTGTGGGACTGTGCCTCTCTGGGATTGAGTTTATAATATCCTGAGTCTCTCCATTTGGTCTTCAAGAGAAGGGTCTGCGGTCAACAACGAGTAAGATTCCTCGCGGGAGGGACAACTCAAGCCAGACGGACCCCGTTGAGACCCCAATGAGCTGTTATAAGAAATAATAGGAGGGAGCCTTGCCCCTCCTTCCTCTGGTTCTTGTGGGAAGTTGCTGCTTGGCCCTGCTACTCCCTCTCACCTTATTGTGAGAGAGGCCCATTAGAGCGATGAGATCAAGCTCTTTCTGCTCAGCTCATGGGACAGTTTCACTGCGAGAGACTCTCTCCCCCAGAGTGGTGCACACTGCACTTTCATCATCTTGGGACGATATGCTTCGGCTGCTTTGGGACAAATAATTGGGTATTGAAATCATTTTTTTGAAATGGTGTAAGAGTTTCACAGACCCTGCCTCTAATCATGTGATGCTCATTGTTTGTAATCAATAAATACTGTCAGTGACCCGATTCGGGGCTCCAGTCTATTGAGTCTGTGAGTCCCTTGGTCCTCTGTGATTTAACTGTATATATGAGTCTCTTTATTATAGTTTCACCCTCACCGCCTCCCTCACCTTCCCACGACTTGTGTTGTACAGGTCGCAACAGAGTGGGAGCTGAATTCAAGAACTGGGCCCAAGAAGCATGTCAGATAAGAGTGCTGTGTTGGTGTCAGCAGCCTGGCTTTAAAACCCACTTAAAACTCTTTGTCCTTGGATGAGAAATTTTCACTTCTTGGAATCCAATTTCCTGTACAACAGGAAAACAAACAAAAACAAAAACAAAACATTGACCTCGTGTGATTATTAGGACTGCTGATCTAATCCAGTGTTTCCCAGTGTTGTATTTCTCATATCTGTCTCTTTAATATTTTTTCCATATTTGTGTGCCATCTGTAGTATTACCTAATATTTATTTATATATATATAACATCTTTACTGATTTATAATTCACATAATATAATTTACTCATTTAAAGTATACAATTCAGTTTCTTTAATATAGTCACATAGTTGTGCAAGTATCACCAAAATCAATTTTGAACACCCCAATTTTCACTCCCCCAAAAGAAACCCTGTACTGTTTAGCAAGTCTCTCCCCATTTTTCCCCGTCTCACCCCTTCCCCAGCCCTAGGAAACTACTAATCTACTTTCTGTCTCTATTGATTTGCCCATTATGGACATTTCATATAAATGGAGTAAAAATATGTGGCCTTTTATGTCTGGCTCTTTTTACTTAGCATAATGTTTTCAAGATTCATCCATGTGGGAGCATTTATCAGTACTTCATTCCTGTTTATGGCTGAATAATATTCCATTGGATGGATATATCACATTTCATTTATCCTGTCATCAGTTGATGGACATGGGTCTGTTTCCGGGTTTTGGTTGGCTACTATGATTAACGCTGTGGACACGCACGGATAAGGTTTTGCATGGACGTATGTTTTCAATTCTTGGGTAAATACTTAGGAGTGGGATTTCTGGGTCATGTGGTAATTATATATTTAACCTTTTGAGGAACTGTCAGACTATTGTGCAAAGCAGCTGTACCATTTTACATTCTCACTAGCAGTGTATGAGGGTTCCCATTTCTCCATATCCTGAATGCTTGTTATCTGTCTTTTTTTTATTATTATAGCCATTCTAGTTGATATGAAGTAGTATCTCATTGTGGTTTTAACTTGCTTTTCCTTTCTATTGACTTATTTTGTTTATATTTATATTTAGGGAAGAAAGACAGTACTATTTACCACAAATGAAGGTAAACTAATCATAACATACTTACTAGAATGACACTTGTCTGGGTATCACCTACTGCCATTGATGTTTACGACATTTTGGAAAATACCAATATAATTGACTTAGAGGTCTTATCAATACCTCTGGCTTAAGAGTTGGTGCTTAAGAAATGTTAAGCTATCGTTTTATTAATGTTTGCAAGGCATAAGTAGGTCTTTTGGGATGTGTGTGTATGTGTGTGTGTGTGTGTGTGTGTGTGTGTGTGTGTGTGTGTGCGTGGTTTTTTTCCAGGAAGAGGGTGGGGTGAGAGCCAGAGGTCAGAAGATTCTTATAAAAGGTGGGGTCTGCCTACTGGAAGAGAACAACCTTAGAAAACTGAAAACAACCAGAATGGTGGATGGCGAGAATTTATGAAGTAGGGTTAAGTATAACATTTGTGATCAACATGCTGGCAAACAGCTGTGAGAGTTCAGGGGTTCTCTTCTGCTGTGTGTGTTGATCTTAACACTTCCTCACCCTTGCAAGGCATGCTAATGTGTAAGTTCCTAGAACTCATCCAGGGCAACAATAGGGCTAATTCAGCCTTAAACACCCGCACCCTCCACCAGCCCCTGGCCCTCACTGTGGCAGCTCAGACACCACGTGTGAGGCGGGCAGGTCAGGTTAGGTAGTCCTGACCTCACAATGGGGACTGAGGTTCAGAGGGAGAAACTTGGCCGAGTTCACTGGCTTATAGGTGGGAGACCTGGGGCTAAAATCTGGGTCCCCTGATCCTCTTAACATTTTTCCTTCTGGAAAGCCCTTCTTGGCTCTTTATTTCACCTCTTTGTATAGCAAGATGCCCAAAGATTCCTTGCCAATAGACTGAGATTGCTACTCAAAGTGTGGTTCACCCCAGCAGCGGCAGCAGCACCTGGGAGCCGTTAGAAATGCAGAGTCCCCAGCCCCACCCAGACCTCCTGAATCAGAATCTGCATTTAACAAGGTCACCTAAGTAATTCCAATGCACATTAATGCATTTTTTACATTAGACAATAGAGTGCATAATTCTAAATTAATGTTTCAGAAACCTGGACTAAGAGATTACAGTTGAGTTTATTCATCCCAAATCCTTATTTGAGCACCTGCTATGTGTCAAGCTCTGTTAAGTGCCAGCAAGCAGAGAGGATTAAGTCCCCATTCTGCCATCAGGAAGGTCCCAGGCTAGTCAGAAAGATAGATGAGAAACCTAAGATCACAGACCTCTCACTAACTTTTTTTTTTCTGATTGAAAAGTTAATTGTTTTTTCCGTTTTTATAAAAATGAAATGCTAAGAATTCTGTAGTGGGTGTTGTATGTATGTCCAGTATGCTTTCCCTTTTGTCTTCTAGATCCTTGGAGAAATTCCTTCTCCACTTTTTAAAAATTCAGCAATACTTATCAAGCACCTTTATATGCCAAGTCCTGTTCTAGATACTGGGGATACAGTGCTCAAGAAATAAGATGGAACCCCTCTTTTCAAGGACCTTCTTTATAGTCTGGTGAGGAAAGAGAAATAAGTATTATCAAAGGGTAATAATTATGGAGAAATATAAAGAGGGAAATGGGGTTGGAGGAGGGTGGTCTCCTTTTGATAGAATGGTTGAGGAAGGCCTCTTTGAAAAGGTAGCAACCTTGCCTCAGACCTGAGAAGAAGCCAGTCCTGTGGCGTCTCAAGGAAGAGTGGTTGGTTTTAGTGAGGCTGTCACTCAGGGAGTTAGGGCTGCCTTCTGGATACAATGATTGGTGCAAGGGTGAGCATGTGACCCAAGGAGCCAATTAGAGTCTTTCCTGGGATTGATATATAGACATGGGGAGAAACCAGTTGCTAGTGATTTCTTTGTGATCTTGAGCAAGTCTCTTCCCTTCTCTGAGCTTCGTTTTCCTCATCTATGAAATGGAGGGGTTAGACCACGTGCAAACTCAGCCTCCCTTACCTCAAACTTACGATTCTGACAGATCCAGCTTTTCAAAATAAAGCATCATGGTGCTGGCTTCTTTGGGGGTGTGTGTATGTATATTCCTCCTCCTCCTCAGATATGCTTCAAGTAACAGTGTTAATAACTGAAGCTGACTCTTATTTGAAATTTTGAAGGGTTGGTTTCTGCAACAGGGATTCTATCTTTTTGAAGTTTGATGAGGTCCATCTGCCACCCCTACATTTGTTTCACAACTTGAGTATGGGAAGAAGGACCTGGGCCCAAATGTGAGTTCTGCCTCTTGCTGGTTGGGTGACTCTGTAGAAGAATCACAACTTCTCTGAGTCTTCAGTTGTTTCACCTGAAAAGTGAGTATGGGAATAGTGTCCGTCTCATAGGGTTCTTTTGAGAAGTAACTGAGCTGCACATGCACCTCTCATTCCCAGAGCTTGTGGTTTGTGGATCAGTGTACACCTTCCCCACTAGACTGGAAACAGCACGGGGCATGAACGGGGACTGACTTTATACACTGATTTTAGCCATCGTCGTCGTCATCATCATCATCATCATCTTCATTGCTATGACGGTCATTGTTGATTTTTGTCTTTTTAAATAGCTCTACCAGTCTGTTACCAGTCTGTTACCAAGATTGTAGAAAGACTGGACTAAGATAGGACTTTTTAGGGGCCTCTGGTGAAAGTGTCTTAGAATACATGGGACTAGCAAAAGGAAAAGAGGACGGACATCTATGTCGCACCTCCAGTATGCCATCCATTGCCCCCTCACCACAATCCATGACGTAGGTGTGACTGTTATCCCCATTGTACAGATAAAAAATTGGAAGCCCAAAGAGGTTAAGAAACTTGTTCAGGGTCACACAGCTAACATGTGACTTAAATGAAATTCAAACCAGCCTGGCTTCAGGGGCCAACTTCTCCCCTCCTCTTCAAGATGTAGTTCTTTAGAGATGATAGGAAGAATTCATACTTGGTCAGGAGTCAGGGAAGTGGGTATTCTCTGGTAATCGAGGAGGAAAGAGAGATCTTGCAGGGCTTCTGTGTGGAGAGGGTGATCTTCAGCTGAAAACAGGAGGCATCTATCTACCAGTGTGGCCAAGGAGCTGGGTCCCATCGTGACCAGAGCTCAGGAACCATTTGTTGAGTGCCACTGCATGCTATTCTCCATGTTTAGCTTTACAAACATTCCCTCACAGCAATGCCAGGCATAGGGATATTATAAGCCAGACTTTACAGATGGGAAAACTAAGGCTCAGAGAGGGGAAGCTATTTAGTGGAGGTCACACAGCCAGTAAGGAGCCGAATCCAGGTTTGGATTCTTGTCTGCCTGATTCCAAAATCCATGCTGTTTTACAAAACAAAACAAAATGAAGTAAATGCTGCCGTTTGTAATGCAGGATCTTCAGGGGGGAATCAATAGTCAAAAAACAGTGGACAGAGAAAGGGATCCCAAAATCAATTGTCATCATCCTGTGCCCCTCCTCACATTTGGACATACGCTAGCCCACCTTTCCTGGGTCCTGTTTTTAACATAGGCAAATAGGTCCAATGTTGTGCACCCGGCTCTCTGGGTTTCTGTGAAGGCAGTGAGTGGGATTCCTTGGGCTATTTAAAATATTTCAAAATGCCCCAAATTATACATTTCCCTACATTAGGAAAGAGATAAGAAAACTAACACAGTAATTGCTTTTGTTGAAGATGGACTTTTCTTCCATCCAGGATAGGAGTGACAGTTGGCTTTTGACAACTCACCTCACCTCTCCTAAGTCTCAGTTTCTCTCAGTATGAAATGGGGAGAATAGCAGCGTCTACTTCAGGGGTTGCTGTGGGGATTATCCAGGTCAAGTGCGTAGTCCAGCGCTTGACACACAGTGAGCACACGATCAAGCACGTCCTTGTGTGTGCAAGAGTGACTCCGGCTGACTCAAGCTGGTCAGAAGATCGGGCTGACTATTATTTGTCTTTGATTAACAAAATGTTTTTGGCACTCGGTAATCGCTTTACCTGACGCGGTGGGATCTAGAGGAGAAAACATGAGGTTTAAAGCCAGGCCGGCTAAATCTGAATACCAGGCCTGCCACTCCCTCGCTGTGTGGCCCTGGGCAGTTCGGTTCAGTCCACTTTGCAGAGCCTTGCTCTCCTCTTCAGGGGGTCTTGCTGCCCAGCTGTGGGGAGTGTGATCAGCAAGCCACTTCCGGCTGTCAACCCCTGCAGGGTCTGCTTCAGCTGGAGAGAACCCCCGTGCCGAAGTCGTATCCCTCCCAGGGCGGTCTGCACTTAGTGAGTAAGTGAGGACGCAGTACAAAGGTCCAGCCACTTTGGCTGGTTCAGGATGCTCTCTCTGGTGGCCAGGACGGGACCAGAACTACCCTTATAGACCAAGGCTTCATCTAGCTTTCATCAGACTTCCCCTTCGCCCTCTGCCCAACCCTGCTCTCTCCTTCCTTCACATATGTGTATTAATCCCTCGTACACATCCTGTACCCCAAACTCCATCTGGGCCTCTACTTTTGCAGCATCCAACCTCCAACATTTGGTACCAGGACTGGTCTGACTAAGCAGGTTGTAAGATGTACTTTTGGAGCTCGATCGCTCATGGCTCCGATGGCAGGAGGGCCCCATCACGGCTGGCTGACTGAGCTGAGACAGCGCCATTGTTAAAACGGCCAGGAGTGGGGAAGTGGGAGCGTGGGCTTGTGGAAGGAAATGCACTAGCGTGGTGCCTCGGGCATTTGACATGGAGGCAGAACACAACAGGATAAATGGGGTTGATGGCTATGGTAGCACCAAGGGTTGGCACACTTTTTCCTCAAAGGGCCAGATAGCAAATATTTCAGACTTTGCAGCTCATACAGTCCTTTGCAGCAACTTAACTCTGCTGTTGTATCTCAAAGCAGCCATGGACAATAAGTAAACAAATAAAACTTTACAAAAACAGGCTATGGGCAAGATTGGACCTGTTTACTGATTCTTGCTCTATGTTAAGGAAAAATACGAACAGCTAAGGATGACTAACAGAGAAATGAAAGCCAGAGCTCCTTTTTGGTGCCTTCAAAGAGGCTTTTTCATTTTTTCCAGTGGGAGAGAGAAGAAAACTGAGGACCAAAGTCAGGACCCCAGGAAGTGGTAGAGTTAATTTTAAAGATGGTTAAATGGCCATCCAAGGCAGGTCTGTTATGCTATGATCTACAGCCAGTGGTTTCCAGGGGCAAAAAATCCTAATTTATCACACTGCTGTCTGTCCATGCTGTCACTCCTGCCTAGGAAGCTCTTCCTGCTGCTCCTCTCAGATCGGTCTCCTCCTCACACTCTAGCACTCAGCTAAATCCCTCTTCTTCCAAGGAACCCACCCTGATTGACCAAATTCTCTTTCCAGCACCCTGTTGGTTTCTATCACAGCACTTTCCACAAAGTAAGTCAACCTTTTCTCCGAAGCGTGACATACAAAACAAAAGTATACAAATCATCGTTGTAAGGCTGTGTGCTTTTCAAAGGGTGAACCCTTCATAACCAGCACCCAGAGCAATAACAGGGTGAGCACCGGAAGCACCCTTGGGCCCCCTCTCAGGACTACTGCCCTGACTCCACCACTGTAGAGGATGCTTCCCTGCTTATGAACGTTACAGAAGTGGACCCCATTGTACGTCCTGTTTTACGTCTGGCTGGCTCATTTACTCAGCATCACCACAGTGAGCTTCACCCATGCGGTTATAGTTTCTTCTCGTGGGGTGAATATACTGCAGCTTCTTTGCAGTTGACGGACACTCTAGTTGATTCCATTTTGAGCTGTTAGGAAAAGTGCTGCTGTGAACATCCATCTTTTAAAGAACATACACACCCATCCCTGTTGGGTATATTCCTAAGAAGTGGAAATGCTAGATCACAGGGTATGTGTATGCTTGGTTTAGCAGATCCTGCCAAAGAGTTTTCAAAATGGCGCCACAGTTAACACTTTTACCAGCAGTATATGACAACCCGTTTGCTCCACGTTCTTACCAACACTTAGTATTTTTCAGCCTTTTAAATCTTTGTCATTCTGGTGGGCATGTAATAGTATTGTATTGGGTTTTTAATTTATATTTTTATATTCCTTTGGTGAGTAATGATGTTTGGTACTTTTCACATATCTGTTGACCATTTACATGGCCTCCTTTGTGAAATGCCTGTTCAGAAAATCCCATTTCCCCCTGGGTTTTCTGCTTATTTTATTTACTTATAGGAATTCCTATTAAATTCTGAATATTAACCATGTCAAATATATGTGTTACAAATATCTTCTCCCAGTATGTGACTTTCCTTTTTAGTATCTTTAATGTTGTGTGCTTTTGTTCTCAGTTTAAGAATGCTTTGCATACTTAAGGGCATATAAATTTTTTTATGTTTTCTTCTAAAAGTTACATTGTTTTACCTTTCACATTTAGATCTATGATCCATCTGGTATTTATTTTGTGTATGATATGAGCTAGGAGGTAGGATTCATTTTTCATATAGAGTTATCTAATTGCTCTGGCAGCATTTATTACAAAAATCATCCGTTCTCTGCTTAATTGCAGTGACATTTGTGTTACCGTATATGTGTGGGTCTTTTCTGGACCCTCTGTTTTCTTCATGCGTTATTTGTCCTTGTATCAAAACCACACGGTCTTAATTACTGTAGTTTTTTACTAAGCCTTAAAATCTTATAACATAAGTGCTCTAACTTTGTCTAATTGTTTAAGATTTCCCTGGCTATCTTAGCTTCTTTGCATTTCCATATATATATATATATATATATATATATATATATATATATATTTATATTAGAAATAATTTCTCAATTTCCACAAAAAAACCATTGGGGGGTTTAGATGGGGATTGTTTTCAATCTACAGATCACACAGGGGAGAATTAACATCTTGACAATATTGAGTCTTCCTATCATGAATATGGTATAGTTCTCCATTTATGTAGGTCATCTTTCATTGCTGTCACTCATGTTGTATAATTTTCAGTGTAGAGAGGTCTTACACATCTTTCATTAGATTTATTCTTAGGTATTTGACATTTTTGATGCTCTTGTAGATAGTGTTTTTAAAGTTTTATTTCCCCATTGCTTGTTGCTAGTATGTGAAAATACGTTAGAGTGCAATTGATTTCTTACTGCTTTACTGAGATGATTGTGGTGCGATAAGCTGTACGAGTACATGTTTAAAGTGCACCGCTGGTAAGTTTGGACATCGTACATACATGCTGCGCAACTATCACCACAATCAAGACAATGAAGATAACTCACCCCCCAAACGTCCCTCGTGCCCCTTTATCATCTATACCTGCCTGCTCAGCCTGTCACCATGCAGTAGCTATCTGCTTTCTGTGACTGTTGCATTTTCTAGATTTTTATATAAATGGAAACTCAAACAATATGTATTTTGGCGGGGAGTGTCTGAGTTTTTTCACTAAGATAATTATGTTGAGATTTAGCCATGTTGTTGCATGTACCGTGTTTCCCTGAAAATAAGACCTAGCTGGACAATCAGCTCTAATGCATCTTTTGGAGCAAAAATTAATATATAAGACCTGGTCTTATAGTAAAATAAGACTGGGTATAATATAATACAATATAATATAATATAATATAATATAATATAATATAATATAATATAATATAATATGATATGATATGATATAATACTGGGTCTTATATAGTCTAAGACTGGGTTTTATATTGATTTTTGCCCCCAAAGATGCATTAGAGCTGATTGTCCAGCTAGGTCTTATTTTCGGGAACCAGGGTATCAACAGTTGGTTCATTTTTTGTTGCAGTATTCATTGCATGCATATAAAACTGTTCATGTATCCATTCATCAGTCAGTGGATATTTGAGCTATTTCTAGTTTTGTGCTGTTACAAATAAAGCAACTATAAACATTTGTGTACAAGTTTTTCTGTGGACATTTCCTTTCATTTCTCATATTTTTGATAAATACCTAGGAGTGAAATGGCTGCATCATATGGTAAAGGTATATTTACCTTGCAGCTATAATCTGTTTTCCAAAGTGACTATACAGTTTTATATTCCCACCAGCAGAGTATGCAAGTTCCAATTGCTCCACATCCTCACTAACTATTGGAGTGGTGTGTCGTTTTAATTTTAGTCATTCTAGTGGTTGTGAAGTGGTATCTTGTGGTTTTAAATTGCATCTCCCTGAAGACTAATGATGTTGAGCATCTATTCATGTACCAATTTGCCATTTTATTTGGTGAAATGTCGGTTTAAATCTTTTGTCCATTTTTAACTGGGCTGTTTGTCTTATTATTGAATTACAATTTTTTATTCTAGATATAAGTCCTTTGTTGAATACACGTGTTGCAAATATTTTCTCCCAGTCTGTGGTATGTTTTTCATTTTTCTAACAGTATTTGTTGAAAAGCAAATGGAAACCAACTAATTTATTTTTTCTTTTATAATTTGTGATTTTTGTGTCCTATTTAATAGTTTTTGCCAAATCTAAAATCACTAAGGTTTTCTCTCATGGTTTCTTCTGGAAGTTTTGTAGTTTAAGCTTTTACATCTAGATCTATGATCTATTTTTGGATTATGGTGTGATCTGATAATGATCTTGTTAATTTTTTTACTTTTAAATATTTAGCTATTCCAGAACCATTTGTTGAAAAGATTATCCTTTCTCCATTTAACTCCCCTGGCGTCTTTATTGAAGGTGAATTGACCATGTATAGGTGGGTCTATTTCTGGACTTTCCATTCTGTTTCACTGATGTATCTTTATACAAATACCACACTGCCTTGATTACAGTTACTTTATAATAAATCTTGAAATCAAGTAATCTAAGTCCTTCAAATTTGTTCTTCTTTGTAAAAATTATTTTGGGTATCCTAGGTCCTTTGTATTTTCATATAAATTTGAAAAGCAATTTGTCAGTTTCTACAAAAAAAACCTGCTGGGATTTTGATTGAGATTGATTAAATCTATAGGTCAGTTTGGTGAGATTGCTATCTTAACAATATTGATTTTGCCAGTTCATAAACATGGTGTATTTCTCCATCTGTTTAGATTTTCTTTCATTTCTTTTAAAGTATTTTATAGTTTTTGATGTACAAGTCTGGTGTATCTTCTATTCAAAGCTGTCACTGAGTATTTCATGTTTTTGATGCTATTGTAAATGATGATTTTTAAAATAGAAATTCACAACTGTTTCTTGTCAGTATATAGAAATACAATTAATTATTGTATGTTAACCTTGTATCCTGCAACCTTTCTAAGCTCACTTTTTCCAGTATTTCTTTTGTAGATTCTTTAGAATTTTCTACAAAGACTATATATAATGTTGCTTACAAATAAAGACAGTTGTATTTCTTCCTTTCTAAACTGTATACTTCTTGTGTATTATTTTTGCTTATTGTGTTGGTTAGAACCTCCAGTATAATGTTACATAGAAGTGGTAAGAACAGATATCCTTGCCTCTGTCCTGATGTTTGAGGAGGATGTGTTCAGTCTCTCACCATGAAGTATGAGGAGGTTAGCTGTAGATTTTTATAGAGCACCTTTATTGGGTTGAGGTAGTTCCCTTCTATTTCTGGTTTGCTTAGAGTTTCTATTGTGCGTGGTTTTTGGATTCTGTCAAATACAGCTGCTTCTTTCCTCCCCGTCCTCCTCTTCCTCCTTCTTCTTCTGGCATCTATTGCTTTTTTCCTTCTTTTTCTTTTTCAGCCTGTAAGTATGGTGCATTACATTGATGTTTGATGTAAAACCAACCTTGCAACCCTACTTGGTCATTATCCTTTTATATGTTGTAGTTATGATTTACTCAAGTTTCGTACTTCTGCATCTATGTTTATGAAAGATATTGGTCTGTAGTTTTGTTTTCTTTTCCTTGTAATGTCTTTGGTTTTGCTATGAGGTTTATTCTGGCCTCATAGAATTTGTTGGAACGTGATCTTTCTTGAATTTTCCAGTAGATTTTGTGTAGAATTTATATTATTTTTCTTAAAATGTTTATAGAGTTTACCAGTAAAGGCTTTAGTTTTCTTTGTGGGAAGGATTTTAACTTTAAAATGAATTCCTTGCTAGATATAGGGCTATATAGGAAATATATCTATTCTTAAATAAGTTTTGGTAATTTGTGTCTCTTAGGGAACTTGTCTACTTAATTTAAATTGTTGGATTTACTGGTATAGATTTAGACACAATATTCCCTATTAACCTTTATTGTCTATAGTATTTGTAGTCATGTTTCCTCTCTCATTCCTGGTATTGGAAATTTGTGTCATTTCTTTATATTTTCCTGATTAGTCTGGCTAGTGGATTATCAATTTTAATGATTTTCTTCGATAACCAGCTTTTTAATTGTTTGCCCCCAAGGTTATGAGCAACGTAATGGGCTTCCTTGTCTTGTTTCCAGCCACAGGGGTAAGCTGTGCAATCGCCTTGATGGCAGCTGTGCATATCGTCTACGTCCTCATTACCTATGTTAAGAAGTTCCTTCCCACTCCTAATGTGAGTGATTCTCTTTTTATCATAAATAGGTGTTGATTTTATAAAACGCTTTTTTACAAATCTTTTGAGATACAATTTTTCAAATGTTAATATGGTGAAATATATTAATTGATATTTAAATATTAACCCATGCTGGCATTTTTCAAATAAACTTCACTCAGTCATGATATGTTGTCGTTTTTAAAAATATATCACTGTATTCAATTTGCTAGTATTTTGTATAGGATTTTTACATCTCTATTCATGGACAATATTGGCCTGTAATGTTATTTTCTTGTAATACCTTTGTTTGGTTTTGGTACCAGGGTTATGTTGGTCTAAAAATGTTGGGAAACGCTCCCTCTTTATTTTTATAAAATGTTACGACATAGTGATATAAAATTAGTGTTTTTAATCTGTAGAAAGAGTTGTCTTTTTTTTTAAAAAAAAAGAATATAACAATATTCAAATTTACTATTTCTTATGTTTACTTTGGAAAGTTGTGTTTGCAAGGAACAATAGCATTAAAATTCCCCTTTCAGCACAGCAGCATGAATGTTAGCTCCACATAAAGGTTCCTGAAGCAGAGAGTGTTTGCTTTAGCGTCTCAGCCCGCATACCCACTGAGGCTGATGGGCAGGGCCAGGGAAGTCCTCCCATACTTGTGGAGAAAAACGTATGGTAGTTGTGACAACATTTTACATGCTGTTAAGCGCTTGTGTCAATGTTGTTGGTGTTCAGCAAGGTGGGAACACAGGTTAGAAGCCCCAAGGCGCTCTTTTGCTACATAGCTGAAGTACAAGCCATAGGTTGAGGTGTCTCCCCGCATCCAAGAAAAACGGTTGTACGTATTTTCATTACCAGGTCCAGAGTAGTTAGAAGTTGAGCTCCTTTTAGCTGGTGAAGACCCCTCGCTAGAAATCACTTCCTTCAGTCAATGAACCAAGATACTCAGACCCAGAGCCTCCTGGACGCTGAGACTGGGAAAAATAGTGTATGAGTCAGAAACTGAAGAATTCTTCAGAATCTTGGCACGGGTGAGAGGTAGCTGCAAGGTCAGGGTCAGAAACCAGATGAGGGCCAGGCAGGACCAGGAGCCCCTCAGCTAAAGTCCCCTCCTAATTGAGGGCACTCTGAACCAGCATCCTGCCTGTCCCTCCCATCATACGGAGCAGGGGCTGTCTTGGGTTCCCAGAGTCACCAAGTAAGCCACTGTCTCTGGCTGGAGTGAGGCAGACTTGCTCATCTTGGGTCCCAACAGAGGTAGCAGGGCCCTGGCAATTTCTAGCCTGGGGACACAAGCCTTCCCTCCCTGCCCTTTTTCCATCCCATCCCCTTCAAAGCTTCCTGTTTTCTCTCCCTTCTCATCGTTCCTGCTTTCTCTGTCCTCCTCTCTCCGTTCCTTCTTTTCTGCCTTCTACCTTCCCCTCCCTCATGTCCACCCTTCTTTCCTCTCTACCTTTAACACTCGGTGTCTTGTCAGAAGGGAAGAGCCTTGGAGGACGTTGCTAGGATACGAGACTGAAACAGTGATAGAAATGCAAACCAGGAGTTGTTTAAGCAGAAAAGAGAATGAAACAAAAATTCAGATCAATAGATGTCAAGCCACAGATCTTTCAGGTACAGCCAGCCTTTCCCATCTGGGAAGGAAGGACCAACAGCTCTCTGGCCCTGTAAGGAGACTTAATGCTAATGAACGTGGTTCTCCCCTTAGGCCAGAGAAGGGCCACAAAGCTGTACTTCTGGGGCTGTGCACCTAGACATCGGGAAAGAAGAAAAATTGGGAGAGTCATTACCCAGAATTAGAAAAAATAAAAGGCAAGTGTCCTTCCAGAGCCAAAGGTTCCATTTCAAAGTGGAATTCCCAGGCATGTGATAAGGATATCACAGCCCTATTAATTTGAATCTTTGGAGCATTTGGTATCATGCCCCCAAGACAAACAATAGATCAGAAATCACTGGAAAACCAAACTCACTGCCCTTGCCAGGGGGGCAGTGACACAGGCCTGCAATTATGGAAATGCCCAACAGGGAAAGTAGTGATTACTGCAGATTTTGGGCAATAGACCCCGTGTGTGTGTAACTAAGATCACAGAGAGACGGAAGGAGGGAGGGAGGGAGGGGGCTGGCAGGAGGGAGGGAGACCTAGCTCTTTGACAAAAACAATAGCAAATATTATTCAACTACTAGAAAACGAAGATCTTGATATTAGGTTTAGAATAAGATAGGGAAAAATCACAAATATCTACATTTAGGTTGCACCTTTTTTTGTGTTAAACTTCAGTTGGTTTCTAACATTGAGGTGGGTCCTTGGGGGTAACATTAGGAAGACACAGTGGCTTTCTGGGACTCCTTGGTCCCCAGCTCAACTTCTTGCTTTTCTGTGTGGGGACTTCAAATGGATTATTTAAAAAGCCTTTAACTATTCATTTGCTCTTATCAGATAGAATGAAGTAATTACCCTTTTCAGTTTCAACTTGAGAACTTCTTACGCTAACTATCTCTCCTGCTTCATTTCCCCCCATTCAGATCTGAGAACTTCTTCTTTCCACATGAGGACAGAGCTGAATTCTTGTACATATTAATTCAAGAGAGGTTTCTTAAAACCTGGAATTATATACCCGGTTTCCTCACACCACATTCTTCACAACTCTTTTCCTTTTTAATCAGGAGAGAGATTCCAGACATCTAAATCCTTACCTTCTCCTTTCCTCCCACTTTTCAAGTTCTGGCTCACAGAATGCAAAAACAAATTACTTGTTAAAATTCTATTTAGCAGGCCTTTGCTCCTGAGGCCTAACATTTTGCATTTTTCTTCCTCTGAATATTTAAAGCCCATTAAAAAAAAATTTTTTTTCTTTTGGATAGCTGAGTTTTTAACCAAAGTTTGAACTCTGAATCTTCTCCATGATTACAGATTCCTGGGAACAGAATTGCTCAGAAGCCAATGGGCAGTGCAAAACGGCTTCTCTCCTGAGCCAGCTCATTTATTTGCCTGGGACAGTGAATGCTCTAATCACAACATACTTGGTTTCCTTTGTAATACGGCAATTTCTTATGTGTCCTTGGATACCTTCCAACCCCCCAAATATTAGTCATGCCGCTTGACACGCAAACAAAGCCCGAAGTAGACACTCTCGAACACATCCTTTCCTATTTGCATGGAAATTAGATTTTAAAAACATCCAAATGGAAACAAGTTGCATAGCCTGTGTCCATGAAATGGCTCTCCATCGGTAAGTGGACTGTAAACTTTGCTTCCAAACAGTGGCTTTCAGTTCCACCAGTTTGTGATGCTTGAGAAGAAGCTAAGCGGGAATTGCAGGCCGCACACTTCATTGTCAAGGGGAACTTTTCCTGCGGGGCCAGCTTCACTGTGTTTGGCTTTGCTTAGGTCTGCGTTGAAGCACCTTCAGGCCTTTTACCTTGGTGATTTTATTATACAGTAAACAAATTAAATCAACTTTTGATCTCAAGTCCGTAAGGTTTGTTTGATTTTTAAAACCCAGAGGGTGAAAAACCCCTAACCAGCTTTGGCAACGAATAGAAAAACTAATTGCCTCCAGTGTGGGTATTAGGAACATCTCACAATTCTGCTCGATCCTTTTAAATGAACTACTTAACAATTTACCGAGCACCTAATAGGCCCCAGATACTGGGGATACAGAGATAAATATGACAGTGCTCATGCTGATGGGGAGGGAGACCTGGGAAGAGACATGAATAGAAAGCAATGCATGAATAATAAAAGCAGAGAATAAGTTAGGTCTGTGGGACAGTGGATACCTTTCCAGGGGAGTGAGGGAAGGTGTCCCAAAAGAGGTGGCATTTGAGATGTGTCTTGGATAAGAAGCGTCGTAGCTGGAAATCGAGCATAGGCCACGTGGAAAGGGAACTTGGGTCAGATGTGTGAAGGTCTCTGAATGCCTGGCCAGGAAGTCTGGCCTCCGTTCTCCTCACATGTATTTGGAAACATTGATTGATTCATTGGTTTGTCCAGCTAAGGGGTTGGTCCCTGGGTGCCAGGGGTACAGTGGTGCAGCGGGATCTGCCATGGGCTCCGTCACATCCATCTGACACCTCTCTCTGCATCTGTGTGTGCCCCTGAGGCTGACCTGGGCAGAGGGCATCAGCAGCCACCTGTGTCCTCTGGGTGCTGGCTAGACGTGGCAAATTTGAGGCACTAGCAAGAGACCAGAAGGTGACAGGAGAGAGAGGTCGGGGAATTCAGTTCCCTGCCTGAATCTCTCAGGCCACAGCTGCCGTCAGTCCGCCCTCTCCTGATAGCTCTCTCAGAGTCAAGGAAACAGCTGCCTTGCCTTGGCCCTCAGACCTCTGCTGGCCATGGCTTCCTGTTGGTACCCCTGGATGCTGCTCCGGCTCTTTTGCTCTCCTTAAAACCTGCCCACACCTTTCTAAGTAGTCCCTTTATTACGCTGTTCTCAATTGCCCAGCTTAGGGTATGGTCCATCTGTCTCCTCCCAGAACCCGGGACTCATAAAAATGGCAAATGAGGTCCCAACTCCCATGCAGCTTGTCATCTAATCCTCTTGAACTTGTGTAAGCAGGAGAGTGACTGGACTAGATAGTTGTGTTATGTAAAAATCACCTGGACGGCGGGGAGGAGGAAGAATCCTGTGGAGGGGAAGGGTGATGAGGAAAGGGGCTGTTACTGTTGTCTTGGCAACAGATGCAGGCGGCCCACAGCAGGGGGGGAATCAGCTCGGGACAGGAGGGGGATGAAAGGCATTTGGCAAATCATGAGCATTTGCCTGGCAAACCAGGTCCATGGCAGGCCCTGGGGAGTGATGAGGCGTAGTCAGGGGCAGTGCTCATGTCCTGGCCCCGTAACTGGGTGGACGTTCCGGTCCTGAGCTGGGGACCCAGGAGAAGCAGGTGACAGGCGAGGATAGAAAAGGGGGACTTGGGCCTTGAATATGTTAAGTGTGCACTGCTGGTGGAGTGTCCCAGCGGATGTGTCCAGCCAGCTTTTGGGAATGTGGGTTTGAATATGTGGGAGAGCTCAGGGTGGGAAATGTGGGTCTGGACATTCCTGAGGTCTCAGTGAGCGTGAAGTCCATGAAGTGGCGAAGACGCCAAGGGAGGGCTGCCGAGTGGGCGCAGAGGGCCTGGGGGGAGGCCCTGGGCCTCCGCGGCCGGACAGTGCAGTCCGTGAACTCATCCTCAGAAAAGTGCTGCATGCCTCATTGCTGGGTGTCACTACGGTCACCTTCGAAGTCCTCCCCTCGGGAAGCTATGCACCGATGCCAGCGCCTAGTCCACCCTTCAAAGCCATTTTGGAACTCTTTTTCTGGAATGGCCATCAGAGCTGTCGTCATATTACCCTTGATGTCTTGAATGCCATCCAAATGTCTTCCTTTCAATATTTCCTTTATCTTTGAGTAAAGAAAGAAGTCATTGGGGGCCAGATCAGGTGAGTAGGGAGGGTGTTCCAATACAGTGATTTGTTTACTGGCTAAAAACTCGCTCACAGACAGTGCCGTGTGAGCTGGTGCATTGTCGTGATGCAAGAGCCATGAATTGTTGGTAAAAAGTTCAGGTTGTCTAAGCTTTTCACTCAGCCTTTTCAGCACCTCCAAATAGTAAACTTGGTTAACTGTTTGTCCAGTTTGTGCAAATTCATAACGAAAAATTCCCCTGAAATAAAAAAGAGGTTATTGTTGCAACAAGCTCGTGAACTTGTCATGATTTATAAAGAGCAGCTCAGCACAGTCGGAAAGCATTGAAACTCCTGACATTACTGGTGGGTCCCCGCCTCAGCCCCAGGGCAGCAGTGGGGGTCTTATACCACCTGCTCATCTCGGGAATGCCACTGACTCTGTCCTTGGTGATTCATGTTTCCCAAGCATCCAGGCCCTTTGTTCTGCTGAGTGTGGAGATGTGTGAGGAAGAGGTAGGACATTTATTGTGACTCTGAATTAACCCCAGACATACTCGGAAGAGTGGGATTTTTAAAAATTGCTGGTATGTTTTGGTAACATGGCCAAGGCTACCCTCCTGGTCTGTGATGGCACCGGGATTGAAGCCCAGGTTGCTCTGAAAAGCCTATCAGCACGCTGAGGGACAGGAAAGGCCAGGGGGCAGAAGGGCAGAGGGCATCCAGGTGGAGGTGACTGCTGGAGCAGAAGCAAAGAGGAGCGGCTTGAGATATGTCGGGAAAGGAAATATCGGCCCAAGGTGGCAGGGCCTCGTGTGCCACCCTAAGAGGGTCTTTGTGCTTAGTCCCTGAAGGTCACATGGGGAGAGGAATGCAACCCCTTCATGCTTTAGAAGGATTTGCTCTTGTATCCAGCACTCCCCAGGCATGAGGCGTGGTCCTTCCCACCCACGAGCTGCAACCCTTTCCAGGCTTCACAACAACCTGTAGTCCCCTTTCGGAAGGCGAGGCACCACTGCTCAGAGAAGGAGAGTAGGTTCCGGGAAGTGGTGGGGTGGGAACCCCAGTGCAGGCCTTGCCTCTCAGGGCTGGTCCTCCCACTGCTCCCACCGCAGCTGGTGGGAACCATAGGGCAGGCGCACTCCAGGATCTGTGACAATAATCCGCTTAGCTGTGGTGAGTGGGTGGGAAAGGCTGGCATCAGCTTCCTTCCACCCCCATGTCCTCAGGAGCAGGACCTCTGATCAGGGGCTTCTAGGGGCTGTGGGTCTGGGAAAGCTGTATCCACGGCATTTTCCTTGCTCTTGCCTCTCACTTTGGTCTGAAGGGATCTGCTGTTCTTTGGGAAGCCCTGTGGACTGGGGACTTAGAAGGGACCGGGTGGGACTGGGGGAGGGAAAGCAGAGCCTGTTCTGAGTTTTGTATGAGGGATGCTTTGCTCCCCAGCCTGCTTGGAAGATGCTGTGACCCCGCAAAGGGCTTCCCTGTGGTGCGAGCTCGCAGTCTGCCGGGAGTCTCAGGGAGCTGCACACGCAACCCCACATTGTGGAGTAGTGAGTGGGATGGGAACTATTACAGGCTGACCTGTTTCCCCCCAGAATTCATATGTTGAAGTCCCAACCCCCAATACCTCAGAATATAACCTTATTTGGAGATAAAGTTCTTAAAGAGGTAATTTCGTTAAAACAAGTCCATTGGGGTGGTGGGGCCCTCATGCAATAGGACTTGGTGTCCTTCTAAGAAGAGAAGGACACTGGGGGCACCCACACAGAGAAACAACCATTGAAGAGGGCAGCTGAGGAAACCACCCCGCCAACACCTTGATGTTGGACTCCAGCCTCTAGGACTGTGAGACGTAAATTTCTGTTGTTTGCGCACCTTCTGGGGCACTTTCTAATGGTAGCCCGAGCTGACTGGCAGAGAAGGCCAAGTGAGTTATGGTCTTCCGAATCACACTGCTACCCCGACCACGAGCATTCACTGCCTGCGTCTGCTCTTCATTCCAAAAGAACAGAAGCTGCTTGAAGGATGAAAACATTCCCTCTGCCTTTGTGCCCCGACATTTTCACATAAATCAATAACTTATTCAAGAAAATCAATCAGTAAACACATAGCGACCGAGTAGGAAGAAGACTGGGCAGTGGGCAGTCACTGAGTGTAGCCCAGGTGCCCTGTGCTTTATATATAATCTCATTCCCCCCTCAGAACCCCCCTCGGTGCAAGGGCAGGGAACTTGCCCCGAATCACAGCCATCAGTACCAGAGTTGTTATCACACCCAGGCCTGGCCAAGTCTAGAGTCATGGTGATTTCCACTGCCTCTGTAGCCACCTGGGGGATTGAAAAAGAGGACAGGGATCCTGCATCCCCTCTCCTCCAGGCTTACAGTCTGGCTCACAAGACAAGGCATACACAAATTAAAAAGTGATGAGTGTTCCAAAGAACTATACCTACTTTCCATGCGCATGGAACTGTTGGACTGTCTCTCAAAAATACCCATTTGACTGATGGAACCACTGGGTTTCCGAGAGGTCTATGGTGAGACCTCGGACCCCGGGGACTTTGCTTGCAGACGTCACCCAACACTTGCAGTTTTCTTGGTTCATAACACCCAGCCCAGTTCTGCCTTAGTGACTGACTAACTGTGGCTATGGCCCTGCGTCCTCAGCTGAATAGTCCTGTTCCCTTGGCCGTGGCCTCTGACTTCCCCATCTATCCTGGCTGAAAACTGCACACTTCTTTCTACACCCTTTCTGACTGGTGCCTGCAGTGGTGCTGCAACTGGCTCACCAGCTTCTGGATCTGTTCCAGCTGTTGAGAAGAGGCAGAGATCATTCTGGGCAGGTAATGACCAAGTATAAGAGGAAGAAGCACCCACAGGAAACAGAAGGCCACGGGCATTGAACAAGAGCCTTTCAGCATAAAGCGAAGACACTTCCACTTCAAACTATCTCAGTAATGGCTTTGGCGTTTTTATCTGTGCAATTCTCCCCTCCTTCCTGAAAATCCACATCCGTGTTCATTCTGACTCACCGGCCCATAAGAAGGTGTCAACACACATGTCATCAGTCAAAATGCACACAAAACAAAGTTACAGGTGAAGGTACAACCCTGAGGGGAGAAAGCGAAGATGAGTGGAAGCAAAGAAAGACAACAGACAGGTGTGGAAAAAAGGGGTGAGGGAGCAGAGACTGGCAGGGGAGGGCAGCGGCCTGGATGAAGCAGAGCGGAAGGAAGTAATGCCAGTCTTTGCAGGGCAGACTTTTCTGGTTCTTCCTACATTGTGCTAAACGGGCATGGAGGAGGTGGCACGTGCCGGCTGGTTAATTGAGTGATGGACCCGAGAAAACGTAAAATGAACAATTCATACATGGAGGAGGCTGGAGGCCATGGGGGATGAGCTAAGCTGTGTCTCCATAGGCCTGATGGAGCTTGGCTCTGCAGTCGGGAGGTTTCCGTTCTTGGCTCTGCATCCTCGAGTCTTCCCAGAGGAAGTTCCTTGGGGCCAGACGCTAGTGTGTGTTCCTTGCCACAAATACCTTCTCTGAAGACATATCTGTAGCAGGGTTGGCTGGCTAAGTTTTAGGAAAGTCGAGGCTGTTGGAGAGCTCAGTCCATCTGCTGCATTTTCTGGATAAGGAAACCGAGGCACTGTTTGGCACATGGGATGTCAATGGCCTCTGCCACCGCCAGCCTTTGACAGCTGACGTTCAGGTGCTCTTGACCTCAGAGACGCAACCTTGCTGACTTCCTGAGTCAGTCCTGGCCCACAGGAATGTGTATATTATGGAGGAAGGAGGCGTTAGGGGCCCTGTCCCCAATAGTTTGTGGAAGCTGCACTTCATCTAAGGCTGGGGTCTGAGAGCAGCACCCCCAGGATTAGGTGGAGGACTCCCGTTTCTCACACCCAGCCTTTTGTGGGTTCATCTGTGATGACAAAGGAAGCAAGTTGGTTTCACTTCATTTGGCAACTCTCATTGGTAAAGATTTGGAAACTTTCAGGGTTCCTGTTTGTGATGGATTAATTATGTCTGCCAGAGACACAGGCCGCAGCGTGGGGGCATGCAGGCCACCACTGTGGCATCCCAATGAAGCCACGCTCATTGCCTGCGAGACTTCAAGTATCACCGCAACCTGAATCCTGCCCCAACCCCCACAAAGTTGACCCCCGCACTGACATAGATGCCACCACCAGCCCCATGTGTGGTCTGCCTGGGGTCCCCTGCTGCTCATCCGCCTGAGCCCTCCAGTCTCCACTCTACTGAGCACAGCTTCCTGCTTGAGAGGAATAAACAAGCAAATGTATAGAGCATTTGTCAGTGTCGGCACATAGTAGGTATAATGTGCGAGTACCTTATTACATCATAAGGGTCGGTCTTCCTTAATAAATGATAATTGAGTGCCTACTATCTATCAGGTGTTTTCTATACCTTCTCCCACTTAATCCTCCTGACCTCCCTAGAAGGTAGGTAATACTATCATAGTTCCCATTTTATAGATAAGGAAACTGAGGCTCAAGAGGTGAAATCCCCTGGTCAAAGTCAAATAACTTGTAAGTGATGAACCAGGGATTCAACCACTGGTGAGAAGCCTAGCCTCTTTTCAATGTTTGCTGTGCGGGCTTTCTCCAAGTTGATCCCCCAATCCCATCAGAGCATTCCATCCCTCTTAGCCCCCTGTGCACCGGCTAAAGAATCTTCAGATAGTGCTGGGGGTCAGCCTGCACTTCCTGTCTACAGAACATGGAGGCTCTTTCTGGGCCTTCTTGTGTAGTTTTGATAGGACAAAGTTATGAGCCTGTGCCCAGCTTCCCTTCCCACTCCCCAAAACTTTCCCAAAACTCTGGCCACAAATCTGAGACCTCAAGAGTTGGCTGGAAAGTGCTGCTATCTCCCTCAGCTCCCAGCTGACTTTACATTTTCCAGCAGGGCAATTACACTTAATTACCTTTTCATACATTTAATTGAGCATTCATTCTGGCTGACATCTTCCAGGGAACCTTTTAAAGTAGGGGAGAAAAAGACCTCAGAGGTGTGATTTCCAGGGCTTTATCCCTGCAGCTGAGCTGGCCACGTGAGGGCACTGCTCCCCTCAGAGGCCACCTGGCCACCCAGCTCACGTGGATGCCAGCTTGGCTGCCCTGCTGTGCTGCAGGTGAATCGCTGTGTGTTCTCGACTTCCTCCTCCGCTGCTTACCGCCAGTTGATGGATGCAAATGAGACAGTATAGACATGGACTGGAAAGGGCAGGGGAGGTGGGGAGGGAATAAATGGGTCGTAAGGATGATGAGCTTGGGGCATGTCCTGGGGCACCTCACGTATCCTCCATGCCTTTGTCCCCCATCTCGGAGGATACAGTTACTTCCCTCTCTTCCCACATCATGGGGTCATGCCTGGCCTTTTGCTACCTGCACACAGCCACAGATTCACCCCAATTTCTAAGCCAATCCTGATCAAGCCATGAAATACACCAGTGGTCCTGGCACCAACATCCAGTCCCACCCCACAATTCTGAGCCCCTGGATAATACCCAGGGAGTAGATACTGTTGATTCCACACTGGGACCCCATCTGCGTGCTGACAGCACCTACTCTGAGGACCTGGTAGATAAAACCCCGTTGGAATAGCTCTGAGGCATGTTCTACACTGTCCCCAGCAAAATCAGGCTCTAATTGCCTCAGAGGTCACGTGCTTGATAATAGCCATCCCCTCTCCTACTGGTATTTCCTAAAATCACCTTCCAAATAAATGATTTATGCTTGAACATTTGCCTCAAGTCTAGTGGGAGAACCAAACCAGACAACCCTCACACACCATTCCCAGCATCTCCTGGCTGCCCCCAGCTCAGGGATGAGCTGCCCAGAACACACGTGCTGGTTCAGCCCAGGGGGCTCGGCCTTCCTCTCTCCCTACACTGCCTTTCTAACTTGTGCCGCCCCCCCCACACACACACACACACTGCCTTCAGGACTGAAATCTGCCTCCCACCTGGGGTCTTGCCCATTGGGGTCCTAAATATTGACCATCATTTGGGTTCCTTCCATTCTGCTTCATTGGTCCCAATGGCAACAATCTCCACCATCTACTAAGATCCTTGAAGCTGCTTGAACTAAGTGGCTGGTGCAATTTCGAGATAATATTTCTCACATTCCTCGCACTTAGGTGACAAATTCTCACCAGTGGAATATGAGTGGAAGGGATGTGTGTCACTACTAGGCCAGTGTGGGTAAGAAGCAGATGTTATCTTCATCACCTCTGTCAACTTCCTCCTAGATGCAGAGGCCTCCAGAGTTGTAAGCCTGGGTCCCTGAATCACCATGTGGAGGAAAGCTGTCTGCCAACCAGAAACACCAGCATTGGAGCATGTGAGCAAAAAACTATTTGTTGAATTGGATTGTGGGGGTTTATTTGTAATATCAGCTGGCATGACCATAACCAATGCGTAATCGTGTCTCCATGTTGTCATGACCTAAAGAGATAATACAGATACCCTGTCCTGTAAGGAGCATTGACTGTGCACCAGGCACTGGTCTTCATATGCGTGATCTTCTTGGCTCCTCAGAGCACCCACATTATCCACATTTGTGGCTGGGGAAACCCTTGCACAGAGAGATGAAATTTTATGGCCAAGGTTACATATGAACTTGGCAATGTGAGATCTGACTAGAAGGCTGTGTTCTGAACCCTTAGACAAACTGCCTTCCGTGCGTGTACAGCACTCACAGCGCTTGCCACAGAGAGACTGTTTCCTAAATCGGTATCATCTTTGGTAATCAGGCTGAAACAGTTTGGCCAGGGCCTCTTGACACCTATATGGAGGCTTTGTCTCAATAAGGCAAAGCCCTACGCCTCTGGACAGATGAAATAGACAAGGGTGCCCCCTCTGGTGGTGGGGCCAGGGCTCGGCTTCCAGCCTCATAGGAGCCCTTGGCCAGGGGCCTTGCGCTGGGCACAGTCTGCACACTTGAACGCTGACCTTTCACTGCTCCCCAGACAAGCCCCTGAGCGATTCCTCACCTGGATCCCTTGCTTGTGGGGAGCTGATTTCCTGAGGTGAGAACGTCCCCTTGGAGCCCTTCCCTGCAGCCAGCAGGCCCTTGTGGGGACTGGACAAGCAGTGCCCCTGCTCCCCTCACAGGGATGGCTTCTTGTCCTTTGGCCTCAGCCCAGCCTCCAGCGGGGCTATTTCTGGCCAAGCGGGTAATAGATTTCTGTCTCCTTTTTGAGGGCCTTTTGTGTGCCCTCAAACCCAGAGCCAAATGCTACCCCTCAAAAAAAAAAAAAATAGCTGTGTTTCCAGCTCCTGTGTGAGACTTGTAGAACTGGAAGACCTGGGGGAGAGCTGGCGCAAAGTTTTATTTATGTTAATTGCCCACCCCTTTTCCTGGCCCCTCTCCTCACAAAGCTCCCTTGTGGGACACCAGTGAAGCATCTAATGTGTAGTATATATTGAGGCAAGGGCGCCTGCCCTGCATTTCCTGGCTCGTGATTTATGAGGTGGGGCTGGGCTTGCCTCCCTCCTTGCTTCCAGCCCCTGCCTTGGCCAAGAGATACAGCCTAGAATTCTCTCTGGTGGGGGTCCAGGATCAGGCACCCTGCCATGCCCCTCCAGGAACCTGCTGTGCCTCCGACTGCCCATCAGAGGCTCCACGAAGCTATTATTTCCACTTCATGCATAGGGAAACTGAGGCACAGTTAGGTTGCTAGACATGAGTGCTAATTAAGGGGGCTTGGGCCAACAGAAATTGTCTTAACTAGAGTCCAGTGTTTTTCACACCTGTGTTCATGGGAATCTTCTGGGCTGGGGCCTGGGTATTTTTTCTTTCAGTGTGGTCTGACACAGTTCCAGATATGAAAGCTGAAAGGTACTGTGAAATCCATATAGTCCAGATTTCCCATTTTCTAGATGAAAAGATTGAGGCTTGGCAGAAGATGGGGTCTGGCCAAGGTAACACATCAGAGTGGTTGGGTCTTTCCCCGTGGACAGACAGAAAGAAGGGGCGTGGGGATCCTAGGTGTGTGGGGGAGGTTAGAGGAAGAGCTTCACCAACTTGGATGTGGATGGACTTGAGTAGTTGGACCTCTGGGAGCCTGGTGCTGGCACCTGATCCCAGGCATATGTCCCTCCACCACCCAGTCTCAGAAAGCCCTTCCCCACTTAGTCCTGCTTCCAGCTTGGTCAGAACTTGGCATCCATGGCATTGTTTTGAAGGCTGTGACAGGCTCCTGGGCAGGAGGTCTGGGCTGGTCTAGAGGAGGAAGCCACAACTTAGGCTGTGTGGACATGGCCCCAGCCTGCCTTTCCCCATAACCCCAACAGCCTGGGGTCCCCGGGATCCCTGGTCCCCAGGCCTGCATGCAGACTGCTTTGACAGTGGCTGTGTGTGTGTGTAAATTAAACAAAAGTGGATAGAAGGGAAACAATTTATAATTAATGAAAAATGGTGCTTGATTTAGAATTTCCTTTCAAGTTTCAGAACTTTTGGTCCAATGTGAACAGGTGGCTGTGACCAGACAGAGGAACACTAGACCCAGAGCCAGACGTGTAAGAGCTTATGTCCCAGTTCTGGCACGTGGCCATGTGGCCTATGGATACCGTCCGTCCTCTCTCTACCAGCCTGTGTTTCCTTATCTGTAAAGTGTGGGTCATCACTTCTCCTGCACAGCTTGTTGGGAGCGTGCAATAAGATACGTATAATAGGTGAAAGTTCCTGGCACACTTCAGGTGCTGGATAAATGCTTGTTAAGTAGGAGCCTGAAGGGAACACAAAAACAATTCAGAGTGAGTCGTCTCACCTGCCCACGCAGAGATTCTGAACACCTAGCACATTCTTTTCTGACAGGCATATGTTAGCTGATGTGTTTGTTCTTGCAGTGTTTCCGAAAGGAGTGAGAATGTGGTCGGGTAAATATTTTTCAGGAAAGATATATCTTTTGATATGTTTTCTGCCCTCAGACATGTGAAAATGGAGGGAATGAACACAAATATCTTCTTGAAGCTTTTCCCCTTAATTTTTACTAAAGTATTACAGACATGCAAAAAAATGCACAACTCCTAAGTGGTTACGAGGTATGATAAAAAAAACTACAGTGAGTGTTAAAAAATTATTATTACAGTAAAAGATACATTGCTATTAATCCCCCTCAAAGTACTCCCCCTTGCTTCAAACACCCTTATCCCATCATTCTTGCCACTTTCTCAAGCAGTTCTGAAAGTCCTCTTTCCTGAGTGTCTTTTGTTGCACTGTCGTGGCTGCCTCAGTATCCTGAATCATTTTGACTTTGGAGAAGAGCCAGAAGTCACACGGTGCCAGATCTGGTGAATAAGGTGGATGAGGACACACCGTAATGTTTTTATTTGACAGAAATTGTCATACCAGAAGCAATGTGTGGCCTGGAGCATTGTCATGATGGAGGATGAAACCATTTGCCCATTTCATGTTAATGCGTTGTTTGTGATCCATGATTTACGGCACACTTTAAAACACACTTTCTCTCAACCATAGCTCACACCTGACTGACTGCACCAAGCAAGTTGAAACTTGTCACACACTGTTACTGAAATTTGATGTGCTGCTTCCGTATTGAAGATCCCTGCCTTTCTGCAGCAGCAGCATTCACTTTATCTTTTTATCACACCTCATAGCTACATGGGTTTCACTAGCTGGCAACATCCATGAAAATAGCACCCAGGTCAAGAAGCTTCCAGTACCAGCATTCCAGAAGCCCTGTTGTGCACTTCTCAGTCCCTTCCCACCCTCAGCTTGCATAACCACTCTCCCAAGTCCTACTGGTCTGCCTTGCAACTTTACAGGAACAGAATCCTACAGTATGTACTGTTTGTGTCTGGCTTCTTTCCTTCAATGTTATGTTGGTGAGATCCAGTCATACTCTTTCAACATATGTAAGTTTCAGGTCTCTCCTTCCTTGAAAACACCTGTATTCTCTATCTTGCATTTTAGTGATTTTGGTGGGTTTGTAGAGGGACCTCATTGTGGTGTTAATTTGCCTTTCCCCTGATCAGCAATGAGGTTGAGCTTCCTTACATATATTTATAGGCCATTTGGACATTCTCTTTGTAAAGTGCCTATTCAACTCTTTTACCCAGGTGTCTAGTGGGCTAGCTGTCATCTTACTGATTTGTATGTGCTCTTTATGTATTCTGGATACTCTTTAGTTTTTTAGGGCCTTTTAGATGAGCCCCAGGTATTTCCCTCTGAGTACTTTGGTTGCTCTGGTCTCGATGGAAGCCCATTGAGTACAGCCATTTGATAGACTTACTCTTCCCCAGCTCTCAATGACAGCTTAGTGCGGCCATGTCCCCCTTCAGAGTGCTGGACAGCTCTTCTTGGTAGAGAAGCTGGAGAACGTTGTCTCTGGCCTCCCTCCCACTTCCACCTCCCTCTGTGCCTCTTTTTTACTTTCTGGTACCCACCCCCTGGGTTCTGTTCCCATGGTCCTTGCTCTCATCTGGCAAAACACAAATCACTTTTAAGGTATCTATTGATCAGGCAGCTCCATTTCCTTTGGTTTTTGGCTGGGGGTGGGGTAGAGATTGACCTTAGAAAGTGGCTAGGGCTGTCCCACCACCTGTCACCATGGTTGGGATTCCACCATTAAAGCTTTAATCCAAAATGACAGCAGCTAGTTACAGAATAATGGGAATATTTCAGTATTTTAACAACAGGTTTATGTGCTACTATGAACATACTAGCTGGATACTGACCATGCTCATTGCTGAGCCCTGACTAGGTCTGTGGTGCCTCACCCTTGCCTGGTTCCAGAAGGAACAGCTCCCAGCGACCCCTGGCTCACTTCCAACCCATAACACTACCCTTTAGATCCTCAAACCTCACGCCAATCACACATTCCTATTCACAAGCCAGCAGCTTCACAGATTCCACTTTGCTATGTCCATAATAGAGCATTGCGGGAGGCCAGAGGAACAAAGCTTTAATGGTGGAATTACAGGCACCATGAGAGGTGATTGAGCGAGATGTTTTCACAGGGGGTCAATCCAGCTAGCTTAAGTGAACCAGTAAAAGGATGAGCTCCGTGCTGTTCTTGGACATCTTTCCAGAGGGTGGATATACATTACTCTGTGCTGCCTAATTGTCCCCAGAGCAGGAAACTGAAAGGTCTTGTGGAAGTTATTGCCATGACAGTTTGACTGAACCATTTCCCCTCTAGGTGGGTGACCCAGAGCCTATGTGTATTGGACAGAGACCAAAAATAACATCCATTTGTTTTAAAGTCATGTCCCCCAAAGCATTTCCTTCTGCACATCCAAGTTCTGAAAGAATCTTTTTAAAAGATTAGCATCTCCTCCGGGAGGGGCATTTTGTTGTCTTACTTGAGCAAAGAATGTGCTTAAAGCTTCCAATTGACCCTGACAGCCTGAGCAGAAGAAAGATTTCATTTATGAAGGTCAATATGAGGGTAAAACTTGAAACACTTTTAAACCAGTTATTTTTTAATTTAATACATGCTCAAGAGCAAAAATTCCAATAATATAAATCTCAACACTCAGCCTAAATTTTCAGCACTTTGTGATAAGAACAAGCATTTCCATGGGTGTATCAGTCAGTATAAGCTAAGTTATGCTGTGGTGACAAGTAATCCCAGATCTCAGTGGCTTACAACCACAAAAGTTTATTACTAAAGTTACTTGAGCACTAGGGATTAGCTGTGGTTCTGTCTCATGTCTCTTCCACGCTAGGACCCAGGCCAGCAGAGCACCCCCTATCTGAGATGTTGCTATTCATAGTAATAGGAAAGCAGAGAACTCAATAGCACCAGGCAATAGCTCTTAAAGCTTCTACCGACAAGGGACACAATGTCACTTCCTCTCACATTTCATTGGCTAGAGCAAGTCACATGGCCTAGCCACAGTTCAGTGTAGATCAGGGGTGTCCAAACTTTTTTCAACGTTTTTTACCAAGGGCCATATGCAGTAAAATACACAAACAGCCGGGCCACTCGCTCGAGGTGAAGTACATATTGCCTCACCTGGTTTATTTAAGTAAACTAAATATATTTTTGGAATTTGCTGCGGGCCAATTAAAAATGGATTGCGGGCCGCAGTTGGCCCGCGGGCCGCAGTTTGGACACCCCTGGTGTAGAGAGAGCAAATATTTTGATCAATTATACTACCTCCCATCATAGACAAAGTTCAGAATGACTTTCTGCTTCTATAGACCATTTATTTCCACTGCTCATGGACCCCTACACCCTATAGAATGCTTTGTCCCTAGCATGCTCTAAAGTGTCTTCCTCACAATGCCCTGATGTCAGTAAGTGTTGAGAGACAAATGGGTTCCATGGTTAAATAAGTTTGGGAAACACTGGGTTAAATGGGAGTCTTTACTGCAGGGACTCGCAGAACCTTTAATAGAAAGTACATGTTGGTTTTAAAGAAGGAGCTAGTCAGTTGGGCCCACTGCCTGGTGTGTCTAGGTCAGCATTCACAACTTTGGCTGCACATTCGAATCAACTGGGTAAGATTTTAAAGATATCCTGATGCCCAGGTCAGACCCTGGACCAATGACCTAAGCATCTCCTGGATGTGGGTATTTCTTAAAGCTCCACTGGCAATTCCAACAGCAGCCAAGTTTGGGGACTACTTCTAGGTAGATGATAAATCTGGAGAATGGGCCTTCATAGGCTCGCTCCAGCTGCCAACTCTCAGAAGGGGCTCGGGTGGGTTTGTAGCAGCTCTGGCATGTGTTGAGCAGACTAGCTATAGCCAGAATGTTCAGGACAGTCTGGTTGGGCCAGAGGAATGTAATGAGTCCAAAGAACCTGATGACTGAAGGTTCTGATGCTGCAGAGGCCTCCTCCCACGTAGGCGGTAGCACAGGCGCCCTCGTCTGTCTGTGGACTTAGCGGTGCCAGAAGCCTGGGCCCCTGTTGCTGAGGCTCACACCGGGATGACCAAGTCTGTCTCTCATCTCCACACCGAACAAGCCCCTGTCTATGGCCTTGGCCCTTAAGGAAACATTAGACTCTTTAGCAAGGTCAATGGTGTCTTTCTATCAGTCTCCATCCATCCTGTTGGGACCGCTGCGACACTGCATGTTCTCAGACTTACCAGATCAGAAACCTTTTCATCAAGGGCATCGAGGCACTGGTGTCCCATGGACCCCTTCACCCCATAGACTAAGCCTGTCCTAAAGTATACAAGGAGAACTTACAAATCTAGATAAGAAGACGCTCCTCTACTTCTTGAATCATGTCCCTTCCTCCCCTGCAGGAATGATGTGTCCATCCCCAAGAGGCTGATCCTAACTAAACGCCTTGCTGGTTGGAACAACCTTTTCACTGGGCGCTGCTATTGCCAGGACCTTCCTGTTGAGCAAAAGAATATTTAGTATTAAAAATACCTTAGCTCCCAGCTGGGGTGCTCTCCCCAGTGCATGCAGACACCCTGAAAGATCAGTGGTAAACAGAGGCTGCATCTCTGAAGCATTGTTTGCTTATTCCTTTCATCACGTGTATTTAGATGAATCTGGAAAGAGGGGGGGCAGGGCCTAGTGTAGAAACTACTGCAGAGATATTCTGCATCAGGTTTAACCTGGACTCATCCCTGGATGGGGCAGGTGAGTGTGTGATTGCCGTATCCCTCGGTCACTCATAGGGCCAGGACACCATGGTCGGGGTCACACCCTTGCACCTTGGACGTCCCACTGTCAGTCACTGCCCGTGCCGTGTGGTAAGGAGTAATCCGCTGCTGCATCTGTCTCCCCAGCCACTCAGAGGTTCCCCAACTTGGGGCTGATGCTTACTCACTTCTGCATCCCCATGATCTAGCTCAGCGCTTGGCAAATAGTAGATGCTCAGTAAATGTACGACAGATGCACAAACATCTCTCGTCTTAAAGGACCCACAATGATCTCGAGGTTGAAGTTGCCCGTGTCTGTTTTCAGAGCCCCAGACAAGCAGGTAAGCATTTAGATCCATCTGACATCCACTCTGGAGACTATCAGTACACGTTTAAAGATTAACAGGTTTACTGTGGCTGCAGAGGAAATGGAAAATTAAGGCCTATGTTTTGGGTTACGGAATGGAATTGGTTCCTTTCATGCCTCTCAGTGGAAGAGAGAAACATTTCCATCATCTCAATTTATAAAAAGCAATCTTAAGGCCAAGAAGAGATAAGTGGAGTAATTTCAGAAACCCTCAATTTAGGCATTTTCTTAAATCCCACAAGTCTGAAATTGCTGCACATGAACTTTTCTGCAAACATTGCATTTCCTGGGGCTTACTGCTCCTCGGAGAGCTAATTGAGCAGGTTCGGGGGCTGTAGACGGGTAGGGCCGGGGAGAGGCTGGGACAGGCACAGGAAGGGGATGGTGGGAGCTGAGTGTGGTGGCGACCTTGACTGGCAGGCTGAGTCTGGGCTTTATCTTCTAGGCCAAGATTTTAGTGTATCTGAGGATTATGTGGGACCACCGTTTATGTGGGAGAAAACACATTTGCCTGTACTTTTCTCCCACTCCCCATAAGATTCTTGTTCAGTAGGTGTGGGGTAGGGAGCTACTCAGGCAAGCGAATTTGAGCAGGTGAGTGACATGATAGTGTAGGAAGCCCAGCCATGGGGTTTCCCAAGCACAGCAGCAGACACTAGTGTGCTGCTATATCTTCTTGCCTTGACCCTTTTAGTGCACGGCCACCTGCCTTCCACTTGCCACTCCTGCCTCCCTTTCTTGAGGGCTCACTCTGCCCAGAGCCGCTCTGCCCTCACCAGCAGCAGGCCAGAAGTGCCAGGCGAGTTAATGCCTTCTGGAGCAGCCTTGAACCAATGTTGATGGGAGGGCAATGTAAACACCCAGCTTCCTTGTTCACAGAGCAAGAGAGCTTGGAGGTGTGTTTCCTTTGTTCTCTCCCAGAGGTCCCCAGCAGGCTGAGTTCCAGCTGCCCACAGGGGTCACTGTTAAATGATACACCCTCTATCTGCTTCCTTCCCTTCCCTATTTCACTTCCCACCCCCCAGCTGTTCCCAGAGATCTCCTCTCACCCTGTTGCCCTCAAACCCTTGGCTCAGGCTCTGCTTCTGGGAGAATCCAAACCACAGTAGTCAGTGAGAGCTGTGTGACCTTGGGCAAGTAGCTTAAACCCTGCTTCTGGGAGAATCCAAACCACAGCAGTCAGTGAGAGCTGTGTGACCTTGGGCAAGTAGCTTAAGTCCAAGTTACTCCTGTGTGAAATGAGGATAATGTTACCTAAGCCGTAGGGCAGGTGTCCCAAACAGGAGGCCTGGGGAGGAGGTATGGCCTCCAAGTAGGTTTTATATGGTTTCCAGTGGTTTTAAAATAATTTATTATGGAGTCCATGTATTGCATTCCGAAGAAACCATATAACATACATAGGAGGCATAGAGAATCATGTAGTAAACATCTGTGTACCCACATCCCTGCTTACAAAATAGACCAACCCCAAGATTGCTGAGTTCCCAGGTATCCCTGCCCCGCCTGTCTCCCCATCACCAAGAGGTTACCACTATGCTGAATTTTGCGTTTATCAAAATGTTTTTGCACAGTTTTACTTGAGATATAAATGATATATTGTTTAGTTTTGCATTTTTACAAATTGAGAAATTTCCCATCAAAACCCAGATATCTGATTTCCTTTAAAAACAATCAAATGAAATGGCGAGCCTGAACCCACATTCCCACACGGGAGAAACAGCTGACACTAGTCGTCAGGTACCTGGTAGGGTCCCCACTTGCCCACAGCACCCACCACCCCCTGCTGTCTTGCTATGGGCTGCGTCATTCCTTCATGTTACCTGCTTGTCGTTCCTGCAGACATCTAAGCTGGTGAATCCTCACGGAAAGAGCCTTTCCGGTGAGATAACCCCCGGCAGCCCTTTGCGGAGAGCCTGGCACAGTTAGTGCTGAATGAAGTGACTGCTTATCACAGTCAGCCTCAGTGACATCCTGGAGGCAGCCAGCCTCAGCACCCTTGTCTGGAGGCTGATGAAGTGACGAGGTCAAAGCCACCTGTGCGGACAGAGGTGGGATCAGGACTCCCCCCAGCACCAGACGGGGCGCAGAGTATCTGCAAGTCCCCTGGGCCTCAACACCGGGGGACGGGCCAAGCTGACCACCCAGGAAACACGTTGGCATGAGCTGAGTTCTGCCCACGCCTCCCTGAGCCCGGGCCCACCTGCCTCTTACACAGCCCTCAGAGTCTGGGGCAGGTGGGGAGACCTTTGGCCAAACACTTTGTATCTTGGCTCCCTGGATGAGCGGGAAAGGGGTGCACCAGAATTCTGCCTCCCAGAAGCGAATCCGCCATCTCGCCGGACATGGAGGTGGACATTGGGGCCTGTGAATCATTGCCAGCGGATGGAGCTTTGTTTGCCTCCCTGAGTCCCCAGACCATGGGCCGACCGGAGAGAGGGCTCTTTCCTGAGGGGCTGGACTTTCCCACAGGAACAAAGTGGGGCTTGTTAGCTGGGCATGAATCTTGGCGTGGGGCAGCCCGGGCCAGCCTCGGCGCTGCCAGGCGGCAGCTCAGCGATATCAGGCAAATTCCGCCTTCCCCACAGCTGGGGCTGACAGCAGGAAGCCCCAGGGAGGCTTCAAACAAAGGCAGAAAAATGGGCCACGTTTATTCATTCACTGACCAGCCCAGGCCTGGCTGGCCCATGGGGCCTTGTCTCCATGGCGACGGGCAGCCCTCGGAGCTCCTGGCTGGCTCCTCCGTGACCACTGCCCCTCCATTCCCGCACACCCTGACACACAGCACACAGAACCCTGCGGCTGCCTCAGTATGGCTTTGCTCCACAGAGTGTGAGGAAACATGGGCTAAGCCAGTGAATTAAGGGCGTGTAAGCAGTCAGGAGGGAGCCTGTGTTGAGTTTTGAAAACCAGACACATTGCTAGTCTTGGGAGAGTGGGGTGAAAGTGATGGGTATAAGTCCTCACATTAGCTAAGCACCTACTATGTGCTGGGCCAGGGAATGCGTGCATTAAGCCCACTCAGCTTGTCCTTGCCAGTCTCATTCTCATACAGCATGCAAAAATAGAGGTCTGTTTGAGCCCATTGAGCGAGACACTGCTTCTGCCTGGGGGCAGGAGTATCAGATAGGAAGGCTTCCCAGATGAACTGTCATTGGCATTGGGTCTTGAAGGATGCATAGGAGTTTGCCAAGTGGGGAAGCAAAGGGCCTTCCAGGAAGAAGAACCAGCCTAAGCAAAGGTCCTGAGGCCTGAAAGTATGTGGTGTGATTAGAGAGTAATTGAAAGTTTCTGTTAGTTGGAGTGAAAGGGGATGTAGCAGGAAATGAGGCCGTAACGGGGAGGGATGAGCACGTGATATGACCCAGAGAAGGAGCCCCTGCTCTGCAGTCACTGCCCCGGGGACTTTGGGTTGTGAATTTCTGGGGGTGGCGGAGGGGAAGAGGGGAGAGGGTGACACAAGTTAGTATATATCCAGTACTTCGCAGTTTACAGATTATACTATTTAGTCCTATAGCTACCCTGCTGGAGGGCACTTACAGATGAGGAAAGAGGTCCAGAAAGGTGCCAGGAAGTAGCCCAGCTGGACTGGGATGCAGGGGCCTGCGTCTGATGTCCACGCTCTGCTCGCTCTTCCTCTCCTCTCCCTACAGGGAGGTTGTAAGGCACGTGCCCCGAGAGAGCTATTTAGAGCCCAATGTCAGTACCGCCTACATCTCAGGTCCTCTGAGATCCTGAGCAAGGGCTGGGACCTGACAGACTAAAGGATCACGGTCACCTGTGGGCAGTGCTCTGACATCCTCTAACAATTGCAAAGAAAAGAACCATAAGTTTCCTTGGCAGCACCATTCCCAGCTGGCACTAGAAAGAACTAGAAATCCTTGGGCAGGGATGGGTCTAAATCCTAGGACAACTTGGACTCTGGAATACTGGGGACATTGCAGGGCCTGGAAACAGGGATGAGAGAGGCTGTCAGTGATTGATGACCAGAGAGCATGTCTTGTCTTTGACGGGCCCACTCCATGTCTGTGGACCTGGGTCCTCTGGATTCCCCCAGTGAGGGGTCTGCAGGGTTTAAGTTGAGACCCAAATGCTGGCAGGAGAGGAGGTGCCATGAGACGCTGGGACACAGCCAGGTTGCCATGGCCATAGCATCATTTGGTCCTCACGGCAATTCTACCTTCACCCTCAGGAAGAAGTGTGGTCTCCATCTCACAGGTGGAGACACTGAGTCTCAGAGAGACGGGCTTACCTGAGTGGCCCAGCTGTGGAGCGGCACAGCTACCAGCAGAGCCTGTGCTCTTTCCATCTTCCCAGGCCACTGCTGTTAGTGACGGTTTGGTCACCAGGACTGAGATTCCTCATGTTTTTCGATCCCACCCGACAGGATCTCTCGTGTCCCTGACCTTCACTCAGAGAAGGGGCCTCTTCACCTCTGTGGCCCCTGCTGATTATGCCCACTGGCTGGTTTGTGTGTGTGTGTGTTGCCCTCAATGCATCTGACTTTCGCCAACTTGACCTTGGCTTCCAGTTCCTTCTGTTCTTCAGAGTTGGATGTTATTGATCCTGAAATTTTGCCTGAGTCTACTTCACTTGGTCACACTACCCAGAAAAAAAGGAGAGAAAAAAAAGAGTTAATGGAAAAAAAGAAAAATGAAGGAAGGAGGAAGGAAGAAAGAAAGGGGTATGTGAGATGAGTATCAAAAGCCTCCTGCATTCTTCCTTTTCTCAGAGTGGTTTTGACTTTGAGCTAAACAAGAAATGCCAATACATGATATCTTACAACTTTAGGATAAAAATGGCAAATACATAGCATAAGAGGGGTGCCTTCCAGTCTTGTACCAAGCAGAGCCGACACCCAGGAGATGCACTTGTTACCCCTGGCCACTCTGCTCTCTGAAGAGCTTGCTCACATATGAGCCTCATTTTTGCCCCAGAGTCAGGGCAGGTGTAACTATCTTCATTTTACAGATGAGGAGACAGGCCCAGAGCAACTTCCTCTGCAGCACACAGCAACGTCAGTACTACGGGTGAGAACTGAGGGATCTCGGCTCCTACATGCTTCAGGACCTGTTTAGACGTCCCAGTGCAATCAAGGTGGTGGTGGCATTTGAGTAGATTGCTCTTTAATTCCCTTTTTCCTGGAAACCTACCCAATCTCACCTTCCACTGCTTTGGCCAGGAAATGAGTCCCCTGATGTCATCCAGAGATACGAGGCATCACTAAATCAGGCCATCCCCTGAAGCGCCCAGCCTCACGGACTTCCTAGAGCATGCATGAACGCTGCTGCCGCAAATTTGCTCTGACAGCTGCTGACAGGGAGAGGCGAGCGACGACATTTGTACAGCTCTGCTGGGCCCGAGGGAACTGCTGGGGGAAGCTCCCCAGGAGGGTGGGCCAGGCACCTTGAGAACAAGGAGGGACCTGGGGGTGGGTTCACAGCCCTCCAGCTCACTGCTGATTCTGGGGTGCAGGCATGGATGACCCAGGATCCCTGACCTTGCACATTAGTTTGCCTGCTGAACTGAATGAAGTTTTATTTTTAGAGCATAGACTCCGCTGTGTATTTCACTCCCTCTTGTTCTTCTTTGACCCTCCTCTGCACCTCCGTACTCAGTGGGTGCCAACTGCCTATCACCTACCTGCCTGGATCCCTGCCCATGGCCTGGTCCTAGTGACTGTGTTTTTCTACTCACCTGCAGACACCAACTGGGCACCTTCTTGCTGTCTGCCTTGCAACTGGGAGGGAATGTGTCACCTGCCCCCATTTGGCCTGCCAGGCTTGCCTCCCCATCACCTGCAGATAGGTACTTCCCAGACACACGTGCCCTGATCTGGCTTGTTGGCATGCAGAGGCCCTCAACCCCCTTCTCTCCTGGGTACCATGAACTTCCAGACACAAATTCACCTAAACCTTTCTTGATCTAGCTCTGTCCCAGAAACCGCAACCTTTGCAGTAACAAATAACTGTATTAGCTGCCAAGTAAGGTGACAGGTACTTGTTCACTCACCTGTTTCAGGCACTGGGGGCTGTCTTTTTTCATTCTGTGTCAGGCTCCAGTGAGCAAGTCCATTTGTAATTTTCCACACTTGGCTCACCTTCTCCTTCTTTCACCTCAGCAATCAGACTAATGACACAAGTCATCCTTTACTGAGCACCTGCTCTGGGCCAGGCATTGTGCTCGGACTTTGCCTGCATGGACTCATGGGATCTTTGTGAGATTCTTGCAAGAGAGGCAGTATGCTCCCCTATTGTGCTGATGAGGAAACTGAAATCCAAGGATGGAGGTCACTTTGCCCCAGATCACCCAGCCTGTAAGGGGCGGAGCTGTCTAGAAGTCAGATTGTCTAACTCCAGAGACCATGCCCACCTGGATAAGGGCATCTTCCATCCAAAATGCTTGGAACTTTGTTGGAATACACAAAAGAATAATACGTGTCCTATCCTCAAAGAATTGATACTCTGTTTGGGGAAACAAAACAACTCACATTGCCAGCCAATATTGATTGAAATGTCATGTCAGGAAAAATGGCAAAGAGGTTTTATCTCACCTGCCAACGCCAATCATTGGGTGATGTCAGGTTGAGTGCTGTGTGGGACAGGCATCTAAGGCAGCCGTGGACGCAATGGGAAGAAGTTCAATCAATTATTAATGTCTGTTTGGGGCACAGGACTGGGTAGTGGAGGTACATGTGCCACAAAGTTAATTTCTTGTTTCTACACAGTAGAAAACGTGGGAATTGCTGTTAAGTTCCTAATTATGTAAAGTGGACAGTAGAGGAAAGGGAAAGAGGCTGGTGAGATTAGGAAAGGCTTTCTGAAGGATGGAAGAGATGAGCTATTTAGGGTCACTGCACCCTGTGGGGTCTGATGTATCATCTGGGCCAGGTTGAATTTACTCAGATGTGATCAAAAGTTTGATTCTTCCCTGTCTTGGTTACCCTTCGTTAAGATAGTCAATTCTGTAAAAATTAAGATTTGGAAGGCCCTTTCTGTCTCCAGCGTTCCTAAAGAATCCTATCTCATAAGGGTGGAATGCTTTACAACTCTCAGCCTCCCGACTTTCTGTGCATGAGCCTTTCCTTCTGGGAATCTCAATAGGAGCCCCCTGTGCCCTGGAATTGCTGTGGCCAGAGCTGGGCATTGCGTGGGTATGTGCTGCCCTCCTGTGGCCAAGGCTAATATTGGCCCTGAGTGAAACTCAGCTTAGATGCTGCTGAAAAACCAATGCTGGGTCCAGAAGGGCTGACTCCCTGGGC
Organism: Rhinolophus sinicus; assembly: GCF_036562045.2. Classification (NCBI taxonomy): domain Eukaryota; kingdom Metazoa; phylum Chordata; class Mammalia; order Chiroptera; family Rhinolophidae; genus Rhinolophus; species Rhinolophus sinicus. The sequence goes on from NC_133759.1 coordinate 42,605,093, forward strand.
CTGGGGCCGCTTGTTGGCATGCTCTCTATCCGCTAATGGTTCTCCCAATGGGGGGCATGGATCTCCGATGACCTCACTGCTGTCCTGAGATTTGGGAGAGGTAACTGATGTGTATCGGGCATACTGCTCACACGCACATCTGGTCTTGTGTGATTTGAGCATCACACTGACCCTGCCAGGTCGCTGGCATGATGGCTCAGAGAAATCAAAGCTACACAGCAAATTGGGGGTAGGGAATCTGCCTCAAGGAATTCCAAACTATGGCAAAAAGGGCTAGGCTTCCTCTGGTGGGGTTTAGCCTCTCGCTCTGGAAGGCTGGCAAGGAGTCGGGGAAGTTCAAAAAAGCCCCAATACTCATATACACACCTTGAGTCCTTCAGCTGTCACTGAGGCAACACAGGCCCTTCCACACCCTGCCAACCCCTATACTGTGACCCCGGGGAAAGTGACTTAACCTCTCTGAGCCCTGCCTCAGTGTTTCAAATGGGGATAATAATGTCCTCATCTTTTAGAGTTGTCATATAAATAATAGACTGAATATGAGTAAAACAGTGTCAGGCAGACAGTGCATGCTCATTAATTACTCCCCAAGACTACAGCATCCATAAGGGCAGGCATTGTATCTGTTGTGTTCACTCCTGGAACCCCAGCATATTTGGATGGGTCAGTTCTCAAAGAAGAGCAAGGTTGGAGTTAGCAGTGGGGTCTTTTCAATTGGATACCTGAGTCCAAGCCCTGGTGCTGCGTCCTCAGGATGGGTGGCCTTCACAAGACACCGAACCTAAGACTCCTCGTCATCTGTAGAAGGGGGTTCACCGTCCGCTCTATGGGGTGGTGTAGATGAAGGGGCTAATGGGAATAAAGTACCTGGTATGTAGCAAATGTCCACATAACTGCTGGCTAGTCGTCACGGACACAGATGCGGGTTCAGTGTTAGCTGCTGGCGTTGTGAGGAGGAGGAATAATGGGCAATCAGCTGTACTAGCGTTTCCTCCAAGGCTGCACCAGCTGCAGCTCTAATCTGACCTTGTCTGAATTCACGTGTTGGGTGGAAGAAAAAGGGCAGTGACGGGAGTGCCCTCCGGGTCCCCGAGAAACTACCACCAGCACAAGGTCACCCAGCCCTCAGGAATGATGGGTTCCCAGTGCAGGGGAACGGGCTGTAGACTTGTACTCTCCCCAGCCTGGGCCACTCTGCCTGGCCTAGGACGGGGGGCTCAGAGCTGGGACACAATGAGGGGCTCTTTCCTCTTTTTAAGCAGATCAAACTGGCCTTAGCACACATTAGAGCTGGAGTTACAGCCGACCTGAAAGGTAGGGAGAGAACGTGGCAGAGGTGTGGTGAGCCTCAGACTTCCACACGTGTAGGACTCACCCGGGGATCTCGCTGGAGTGCAGGTCCCGACTCACTAGGTCTGGGGCAGGCAGCCTAAAACACAGAAACTCCCAGGTCACCCCAATGCTGTTGGTTCAAGGCCACACTGTGAATACCAAGGTTTAAGGGAAAGCGGGCGTACTTTACAGGTAGCTGTGAGGGTGAATTGCAGCCAGGAACAGGCCTGAGCTCTTCTGCTGAAGTAGGAGCTGGGCCTGCATGGCCCTGACCCCTGATGAAGGCATAAATGGTACTGACTTGTGACCATGGGTCCGCCGTCAGTTTTAGGGTGGTTTGAAATTTCAGCTCAGTTTATTGATAGTAATGACTTCAGTGATCGGTGTCTGGTCTCCGTGAGTCCGTCAGAGAGCTGTGCTGTGGGGCTGGTTCCACAGCAGGAGTATGGCGTGTGGCCAGTGGGTTTTGAGAAGCTCTGATCTATACACCTCCTTGAGCTTCCTGGTTCTAATATCTCATGTGTATGCTTTAGGGGTCCCTGATCTAAAAGAAAAGCACGTGATATAGCTGTGCCATGTGGGTGTGGCAGGTGGAGCTCTCACTGTTCTCGTAGGGTCCCTTGCTATGAGGGGACCTTTGGCTGTGATGCATAGCCTTACTTGAATGCTGTTATTGTCTGCTTTTTTCCAGCTTTACGGTTGACAAATGAGAATTGCGTATATTTAAGGTATAAACATGATGTTTTGATACACAAAACATCGTGTGAAATCATTACCACCATCAAGCTAATTACCATATTCGTCACTTCACATAGTTACCGTGTGTGTCTCATGTATGTGTGTGTGCTGAGAACACTTAAGATCTACTCTCTTAGCAACTTTCAGGTATACATAGCCGTTAACTACAGTCGTCATGCTTTCTATTAGGTCGTGCTACTACTGCCGTGTGTCTTTTTCCGGCGCTAAACCTTAGATGGGTGGCATTGCCATTTAGGGTCCTGCGAGTCTTCTTTGCAGGGGACCCCAGGCTCACTGACACCATTAGTGCAACAGGCACGTACATGCTGCCCCTGTGGGCCGAGCACTGTGCTCAGCTCAGTGGAGGGAGAGGTGGTTAAAGGTCTCCTCTCTGTTCTTCCAGGAGAGCTGGGGTTCTCCCCTTTCTCTGTACACTGCCATCACCTGGGAGCTTTAAAATACTGGGCCTGAACCCCATTCCCCAGAGATTCTGATGGTATGGTGGCGGGTCGCAGGGGAGATGGGCTTAGCATTGGGTTTTTAAAAAGCTCTGCGGGTGGTTGTACTATGCAGCCTAAGGCATGGACCACTCACGTAGATAATGCAATCATATTATTAGAAGGAGAAAGTGCTGAGTGTGGGTCAAGAGTGGAACTTGCCCACCATCAATGTCAGGGTCATGAGAGAAAAAGCCCTTTACCAGGTCCTGTGCCAGGCATGCCGTTTGGTGTTAAACTTCCTGCTTCTGATGGTTCGTTTTTTGTGCCAACTTCACTGGATCATGGGGTGCCCAGATGAAACATGTTTTTCAAAGTGCACCTGTGAGGGGGTTTCTAGAAGAGATCATCATTTGCATCAGTGGACTCAGTAAGTTAGGCCGCCTTCCCCCCTGTAAGTGGGCATCGTCCACTCTGCTGAGGGCCTGGAGAGGACAGAAGGTGCAGGAAAGAGGAATTCACCCCCTTTCAAAAATTCCTCACGGCTTGAGCTGGGACATCTCATTTAATCTCCTTTTCTCCTGCCACTGGCCTGAGATTTACACCATCAGATCGCCTGGTTCTCAGGCTTTGCACTTAGACTGAATTACACCACCAGCTGGCCTGGTTCTCCGGCTGGGGCAGATCGTGGAACTGCTCATCCTTCATTATAGCACAAGCCAATTTCTCATTATCTACCTGTCTATCTGTCTGTCTATCTATCTATCTATCTATCTATCTATCTATCTATCTATCTATCTTAATCTAATCTATCTGTTTGTCCTGGTTCTGTTTCTCTGGAAAATCCTGACTAATATGCCACCCAAGGAAGGAACCAATGAGGGAGTCTCACATTTTGAGGCACTCGTTGCATTGTGAATGAGGTCACAGGGAGACAGGGCCATGCTTAACCCAAAAGAAGATTATCATCTGCAAGGGTGGAATTTCTGACCTCATCATGCCTGGACGAGGGGACGCTTGGAGACAGGAGACCATTTTTTTATGCTTCGAATAACATACACCAGGGGTCAAACCCAATGCAGACACAATGCACAAGAATGTACTGCAAGCCCCAGGAGATAAGTGGTGATGGTTTTATTTTGAGACTTGGGTGTCTCTTCCTGGGTCTGAAGCCATTCAGCTTCTCTTTCTCTGTGCACAGCTCTCAGTTACAGATGCTGTGTGTTTGCTGTTGATGCTGAGTGAGGCCTTTTCTCTCTCCAAGCTGTACTGTGATTCTTCCTTCAGGATCTTGCTATCTTGTATTGCTCTAGTTACCAGGGCCTCACAACTCCGCCTGCATTCACAGCCAATTAGCTGCACAGTGACAAGCCCCAGAAGGAACTGGCATTAGCCAGACCAGAACCAAAGATAATTTTGGACAGAGTGGGAGCTCATAAGATCTTCAACCAGCAACGAGTCTATAGCTCTCTGTCCAGTAACCATTACTCAGAGAAAGGAAGCCTTTTTGTGTGTTTTTGAATAGTTCCTCCACTGTAGGCTTTCTTCTGGGAAAAGAGGAAAAACAAGATAAAATACAAAGAACTTCAGAGCCTAGAATCTTGTGGAATGCTGGTCTGGAGCCATTAAATGGGGATACCTGTGGGAACCCCAAAATATCCAGTGCTGCCCTTTGAGGAGGAGTCGTAGTTCAACAGGCCTCCAACCTTTAGTACATCTGCTTCTCCTTCTGAAGGTGAGGCATTGTCTTGGGGTGACTTAGGGTAGTTCATTTAATTTCCCTGGAGCTAGGTTTTCTCACCTACAATATGGGCAGAGCAAGATAGCAATGGTCTCTAAAATCAAATACATTCAGGACTCAGAAGTTGGCAATGAGGGGAGTGATCAGTCAGGCCTGAGACTGGAATCTCAGAGGGAGATCAGGGACAGCCTCTTTCAACTCCAAAATTCCATGTTTCAGTCTTTGCATCCCTGGTTAACGCAAAGCCTCATCCAGGAGTGGAAGGCACCAGTCCTGTAATACTCAGAAGGGGACTGGGATGAGGTGTCTTCCATCCCAGCAAGGTTTGCCGGGCGCGCTGAGTGACTCAGCCTCTGCAGCCTTGGCGCTGTCCAGGGTCCTGACCCGGCCTGGCTTTGTTCTGTAGGATGCTGGCCGCTCAGCCACAGGTTCCCAATGACAGGGTCCAGGGCTCAGGGGCAGCTTTGCCACAACATGCTGGAACACATTCAGAAATTTATTTTTAATTGGCTTTAAAACTAATTTTTAAAAACTGGTTTTTACCATTCCCTGCCAATGTTTTAAAATTATTTATCAAACAAGTGTTTTCAGCAGAGGTCTAGAAATTTTTTGTGTTCTTTGATTGCATTTGTCCATCAATCACATATTCCCCTATCATCTCTCTCTCTTCTCCCTCTCTCCTTTCTTTTTTCCGCTTTCTCCTCTCATTTCCCCCCTCTTCTCAGACTGAGTTTCTCCTTTCAGGGGGAGAAGGAATCACATTGTTACCATCTTAAAAAACGGTTGTCATTGACTTCACTGTAATTACAGTTTGGATTTGAACTTGAATAATTCTGAAGTGATCCAGACTAGAAAAACCCATATTTCTCTGCCAGCTGCCATGTTGGTAGAACATTTTCTTGCCCTTTGGGGCTGACAGCTGTGACGTGGAATGGCTTGACCCCACTTCCTACCTCAGACCCAAATCAAAGTGAAGGAACTCAGTTGCAACATCCATTCATTCAACAAATACATACTGAACCCCTGATATGGTCCCAGAATTGCTCTAAATGCAGAAAATGCAGCTGTGAACAAGACAGTCACACATCCCTGCCCTCGGGGAGCTGACACACTCAATGGGACAGTGATATGATTACACCGGTAGAGTGAAGCCTTCCCGTTGCTACATAAAGCTGAGAAAACATACAGAAAAAAACACATATTGTTCTTCAGAACCAAGAATAAACTAATCCCTAACATCCAAAGTGATCTCAAAGGGTGCTAGTCTTGGGTTAAATTTCAGATTCCCATTTTGGTGGATGGGAGAGGCAGCAGGGTGGTGGGCCTGCTCCTTAGAGGGAAGCGGGTGAAGTGACAGGTCAACAGGAGGAAAAGCAAAGGGAAGAAGTTTCTTTCTCCAAAATCCTTTACTTGTCCCAGGTGTCAGAGAATTGGGAGAAGGAAGAGCCAAGATGTGGGTAAAGAAGGAGAAGGTTTGATGCCACTGGGGCTTTCAAGGGGTGAGCTCTGGGCTAAATCACAGCTTTACCTGAAAGTGAACTGGCTTGTCCCCTGAAGTTCACATCTCTCTGAAGCCCCCGGCTGCCTAACGTGTGTCAGAAGGTTCCAGATATTCCTACTATTGGCATTCATGGCCCATTCCAGAGCATGCTGCCACTCACTGTGTGTGGTGGTGAAATGGTACAAGCCTTTGGGGGTGGGATGCATTCGCTAATGAGGATGAGACCCACATACTGTAATCCAGGAATACCAATTCTGGAAATTTATCCTATGAAATAATTAAAACAGAGGGAAAATGCTTTATGGGGGAAAAACATATTCGTAGGAGTGGGAATTAGAACTGTGACAGACCAGAAACAACATAAATGTCCTATAGTGTGGTTAAGTGAATTGTGGTATATTAATGGTAGGGTATCTGATTTATCACTAAAATCATAAACATAAGGCCCCAACAGGTTATAAATGTCAGAAATCCTCCAGGTCAGTTGTTTCTCTTAGAGGTGAGGAAATTGAGTTCCACAGAACAGGAGTGACTTTTCTGAGATTGTGTGTAAGGCTGGAACCGGGCAACGTCCAGCCTCAGGGCTGCTTTGCAGTCCACCTTCCTCTCCACCATTCCAGAATCTTCCAAAGGGAGGCTTATGCCTGATTCAGAAAATGAGTTTGAGTTTTGGGGGAACACAGGCAGGACAGGAAGCGCCATGAATTCAGAGGCATTAAACGCCTTTGAGTGACACTTAAGAATGTCAGGGTGTTTCCAAGGCCTTCCAGTGCTAATGACTCCACAAGAAGCCTTGGTGGAGAGCCCCTGGGTCTTTTTTCCCTCCCAGCTTTACTGAGACATAATTAACGAATAAAATTGTGTATCTTCAAAGTGTACAATGCTTTGATTTCATATATGTAGACATTGTGAAATAATTACAAGTTAATTGACTCATCCATCACCCCATGTAGTTACCTTCTGTGAGAACACGTAGGATCTACTCTCTCAGCAAATTTCAAATATACAACACGGCATTGTTAATTATAGTCACCATCCTCCTGGGTCTCCCCTGTCTCTGTGACGCTCGCTGATCTCTGTTTTCACAAAGAGCGAAGGAGGTGGAGGAAGTTCCGGCCCAGGTGACAGTCTCTGTCTAGAAGTTAATCACATTATTTTTATTTTATTTTTACTTTATTTTGTTTTTATTTTATTTTTGCATTCTAATTATGGGGAATCGCGCTGATTTCCTATTTCTGGTAGTATTATAAGATTTCTTTTAAAATAACTTTATTTGAATAAAAAAGTGAGTTGTTTTAAAGAAAGATATTGAATCAAGAGCATAAAGGGGGTATATGGATATGGAAAAAGTTGGGAAGTAGAACAAGAATGGAGAAAACATGGGACGCGCTGCCCTGAGCCACTGTGCATTGAGAACATTTTCAGCGTGTGCAGGGAACGGTTAGGTGAGAAAGAGGAACTCAAAATCCTATGTGCACATTGATGGCAATTATGTTAAAAAGAATTATGCATCTGGCTTGTGATAAAAGGAAAAACAAAGATTATAAGCTAAACAGACAAGGAAAGGTTTTTTGTTTTATTTCATTTATTTAAAAAATAGAGACTTGGACATGTTTGTAGGCTGAGGGGAAAGATTTGGTAGAGAGATGGACATTTATTCACTCATGCATTCATTCATTCCATAGTATGCATGAAGCACCTACTTTGTGCCAGGAACTGTGCTAGTTGCTGGAGATACATCAGTGAACAAAAACAGAAAAGCCTTTGCTTTCAGAGGTTTGCATTCTAATGAGGGAAGACAGCAACAGATAAATAAACAAATAGGTGTCCAGTGGTAGAAAATGTCATGAGGTAAAAAGGGAGGAAAATAGAAAGAGCGAGCGATGAAGAGGGTGGATGCTGTTCTTTAGTGGGTGGTCAGAGAAAGCCTTGCTGATGAGGGATATTCAAACAAGTCCCAAAAGAGGTGGGAATGTGAGCTCTGGGAGATCTGGAGGAAAGAGCAAGTGTAAAGGCCCTGAGGTAGGTGTGTGTTTGAGAAACAGCAAGTGTGGTTGGTGTGGAGTAGGTGCAGGGCAAACAGCAGGAGAAGAATCCAAGATCTTGGGACTGGGTAGGGCAGTGTAAGGACTTTGGCTTTTACTCTCAGTGAAATGGGATCCACTAGAGGGTTTGAAGCAGAGAAATGTCAGTATTTGACTGACATTTTATGTGGACAACCTTGGATGTTGAGTTGAAAAATGACTGCACTGGGGCAAGAGATATGGGTGAGGAGGCTATCGCAACAGTTCAGACAAGAGCTCTCAGTGGCTCAGACCAAGATGATAGTTGTTGAATATAAGCATCAAATAAACAGTAATGTGAATGGTAATTAATGGAATGATTCATGGTAAGGCAAGAAGCTGCAGAAAACAGGAGGGAATGCGATCAAGAGAACCGAGGTGAGGGAAGTGAGGCATCAGCCTGGAAAGGGTGGTAGAATAGTCCTTCTCCTGGGGAAGAAGGAGATGCAGACTGTCGAGGAACAGAGACATAGAGAGGAGGAGGTGAGAGAAAGTGAGAAAGGTCAGGGGCAGGACCTTCAGTACTCCCAGGAAACAGGACCCAGATTTTCCTGTAAATAATGGCAGGGGAGGGGAGAGCCACAGGCAGAAGGAGAGCAAATACTTGTTCCCTGTCTGTTGTACCTACTCCATTGTAAACCCCACAAGGTCAAGTCCTTCCCTGATAGGTTCCCCACTGTCTACTGAACCCTCAGTAAATGGGCCTGGCTTACAGTAGGCACTCAACCAATTTTTAAGTGAACAGATGGATAAAATGGATGGAGGATGAATAGAAGGAAGGTTGGATGAAAAGATGGGTGGAAGGAAGGATGAATGGAAGAATGGATGGAAGGAAAGACGGATGGAAGGATGAAAGGATAATATGCTAGACTTGGTATTGGAACTCCTAGTTCAAAGTTATTTTTAAATGAAAAAATGGGTGAAAGAATAAAAAAGCTTTGAACACTGCATTGGAGAATAACAGATTTGAATCAGATTTGAATGGATGAAAACCAATTTATAGGTCAGTTTCCTTAGAGGATCAGAGTTAGAGCAGAAGGAGTTGGTATTCCGAAGGGATGTTTTAATCAAGCTGCCTAGCCTGACGAATGCAGTTCTTCATCCAGCATAGGGTTGGGGAAATCTCACTGTTTTTGGAGTTAGGGAATCTGGGTACAAGTGAAGTAGTTGTTCCTTTAAGCAGGTACAGAGCTCAGTCTGACAGAGCTCATTCCCCTGGAGGAATATGGGTTAGAGAGACAGGATATCAGGCCCTCAGCCAAGCAGAGTTGTATCCAAGCTTGGGTAGAATCAAAGTTTTCAACAAAAATTTAGTCATACAACTTACAACCTTTCTCTATCCTATACCCAAACTTAATTCTTTTATTTCTCATTCCTTCAAGATGCCCTTAGGAAACAAAGCTAATCTGATGGGCTAATTCATATTAATACAAAAGTGTTAGTGGCTATTGAAAATCAGCCATTCCACTACCCTCCACCAATTTATAGACATTGAAACTAGAACCCAAAAGGGAAAAAGTGACTCGAGCAACCTGGAATAGACAAAAGAATCATAGAGAGCTGTTTAGAGATGATACTTGTGCTGAGTCTGGAAGGTACAGTAGGTGTCAGTGAATGAAAGAGGAGAAGAGAGTCCCAGGCAGAGGGAAACAACATGGATGAAGGCATTGTGTGAGAAGCCAGAATAGTGCAGAGAAAATATAACACTACAGTGTGAGAGAGAAAAAAAGGCTGCAGTTGGAGAGAAAAATAAAATATTCTACCAACACCTACTGGAAAACAAAAGAAAAACATTTTTCTATCAACCTGTTGCAGAACCCACTCCTATAGATGTCTAGGAAGAGAAATAATAAATCATTAATTGCCATGAATAACCAAGGTAACAAGACAGCTCAGGAAGAAAATGAAAAATCTCCAGAAAATGAACTTAAAAACATGGAAATATGTGACTTAAATGACAGAGAATTCAAGATTGCAGTTCTTAAAAAACTAAATGAGATGCAAGAAAACACAGACAGGCAGTTTAATCAAAGAACAGAAACACAATCAAAGAACAAAATGAACATTTTACCAAAGAGATTGAAATTTTTAAAAAGAACCAAATAGAATTTCAGGAGATTAAGAACTCAAAAGAAATGAAGAATGAAATAGCCAGCTTAGGCAGTAGAGTTGACCGGATGGAGGAAAAAATCAGTGACATCGAAGACAGAAATCTGGAAATGACATGGATGGAAAAAGAAAGAGACTTGAAACTTAAAAGAAATTAAAGAGCTCTACAAGAACTTTCTGACTCCATCAGAAAGAGCAATATAAGAATAATGGGCATACCAGAAGGAGAAGAAAGAGAGAAGGGAACAGAGAGTATATTCAAACAAATAGTTGACGAGAACTTGCCAAACTTGTGGACAGAACTGGATCCTCGAATCCAAGAAGCAAATAGAACACCTAATTACCTCAACCCCAACAAGCCTTCTCCAAGGCACATTGTATTGAAGCTGTCCAAAATTAATGACAAAGAAAGAATCCTCAAGGCAGCCAGGGAAAGAAGATGGTAACCTACAAAAGAAAGCCCATTAGATTATCATCAGATTTTTCAGCAGAAGCTCTACAAGCCAGGAGGGAGTGGAATCAAATATTCAAATTATTGAAAGAGAGAAATTATGAGCCAAGAAGAATATATCCAGCAAAGATATCCTTTAGATGTGAAGGAAGTATAAAGACCTTTCCAGACATATAGAAGCTGAGGGTATTTTCTAACACACGACCTGCACCTACAAGAAATACTGAAGGAGGCTATTTGACCAGCATAAATAGGGATAATTTGTGGCAACCAAAACATAAAATGGGGGAGAGTAAAGGCCTGAACCGGAATATGGGAATGGAGAAAGTAAGCATGCTAAAGAAAATAGAATACTATAAATATCAAACTTTCTTTTACATAAACTTAATGGTAACCACTCAAAAAAAATCCAGAAATATATAACATAATAAAAGAAGAAACAGAGGGAAAAATCATAGAATACCACCACAGAGAAATAATAAACAACAACAAAAAGGCAAAGAAACAATGGAGACACAGCCTTACCAGAAAACCAAAGATAAAATGATAGGAAATCCTCACATATCAATAATCACCCTAAATGTAAATGGACTGAACTCACCAATAAAAAGGCACAGAGTAGCAGATTGGATCAAAAAACTAAACCCAACCATATCCTGTCTCCAAGAGACACATCTCATCTACAAGGACAAGCATAGACTCAAAGTGAAAATATGGAAATTCACACCCCAAGCAAATGGTATCCAGAGAAAATCAGGTGTAGCCATACTGATATCAGATGAAACAGATTTGACAATAAAAAAGGTAACAAGAGACAAAGATGGACTTTTCATAATGATAAAGGGGACTGTACAACAAGAAGACATAACAGTCATCAATATTTATGCCCCCAATCAGGGAGCACCAAAATATACCAAGCAACTACTAACAGAACTAAAGGGAGAAATTGACCAAAACACAATTATAGCAGGGAACCTAAATACATCATTGACAGCTATGGGTAGATCATCCAAACAGAAAATAAATAAAGAAATAGCAGCCCTACATGACACATTAGATGAAATGGACATAATTGACATTTATAGAGCACTTCATCCTAGAACATCAGACTATACATTTTTTTCTAGTGTACATGGGTCAGTTCAACTTTGGGGCAGGAGACATGCCTTTGTGCTCCTCCAGCCATCTTCAGAGGGCCTGGATACATCTGACTGTATTTCCCAGCAGTCATCCTAAACAGATGGGCAAGATTCTTAGATCCTCCCAACTCAATTTCCTCTCCAATTAGTTTGTACAGCTTTATTGTTCTTTTGCAAATTAATTCTTGCATCTTCAAATCGGTAAAGGAAAGAAATATTGAGAGCAGCCCATGACCTTTTTGGCAGTTTTCAATTTCTTTCCTCTTCATTTTTAGCTTTCATTACCCCCAGGATAGCATCTAATTATTTCTTGAATAATCATGTCTCCTGGGCTCTGAGGAAATTTGAGAAGTTCGCTCCCTATTATGTCTTCCAAATTAGTTTCTCTTCAATTTTGGTGCACTTTCTTTTGTCTTTCATCTTGGTTCAGCCAAAAATAGTTTCTCAAATTGAGTGCTAAATTCTTCGGGATTTCGTTCACTTCAATTAACATTCCTCAGGACTCTCTTTGGTTTTATAAATGAGGTCTTTGCTCATCAGGATTTTGATCCCAGCTGCTGGGCTGCCTTTTCATGCCAGCCTCGCCCCTTGGCCTCCTGTCTTCATCCTTTGTGAAGAATGGGGGCTGGCAGAGAGGGCGCAGGTGTAGACAGAGGCAGAGAATCTGGTGGATCTGGACTCTGCTACTTACAAGTTGAGGGATGTTGGGCAAGTTGACCTTAGTTTTCCTCATCTATAAAATGGGGTGAGGTGCCTATTGCATTGAAGAACATATTGATGAGAGCTATCAGTATTTTAATGATGCATGCATGACATTCCTTCTCCACTGTTTTGGGGCTTTTAGGAGCATTACCCACAGTCAAGGCTACTCTCAGATTCTCGCAGTCCAACGACCAAGCCCTTAGCAACAGCTTCACTGACGGGAAATTCAGAAAGCTATTGGCAATACTTTATTTAAATTATAATAATATCGTCTGTATAGTGAAATGCTTTTCAGTTTACTGATTGCTTGCACACCCATTATGTTATGTCACAGCCTCTTTGAACCCTGTGGGGTAGCCTGAGCCAAGGCATCAACCCATTTTACAGACGAGGAAACTGTAGCCCAGAGAGATGAAGTGATTTGCCCAAGGTCACACAGCTAACCAGGGCAAAGTCACTTACAGCATTGAATCTCGCCTTTTTTCTTTGCACATGTTCTCTCCTACCTTTTTTGTTTCCAAGTAAAGATCCTTATCTCCTTAATGATTCTTTTGACAGGCGTGTAATATTCTCACAGTCCAAAAGCCAGGACTGGCCCAGCTGGAACCAGGAGTCTGGGCACACAAACCTCATTGGTCATGAGGGCCCAGTCCAGCCCAAGCTGCTGGAGGCCAGGAGCTGGGTCAAGCACATCCAGCGCCCCCCGCCCCCCAGCTCCTAGCACATCACATGCTGGGCTCACTCCAGGGGCTCAGAGGACACGCAGTGAACTCCACAGGTGAAATCAAAGAGACTGCGTGTGAATCTTGGTTCTATCGTTTCTAGCTGGGCGGCTAGGAAGTGCCCAACTCTCTCAGACCTCAGTCTCCTCATCTTTTAAATAGAGGTAATGGCTACTCCATAGGTTGGTGACAGGGTTCAGATCAGAGAATGTGAGAACGTATCTGCAACTGTGTGTATCATTTCTCAGGTGTTCAGTGGCCATCAGGTCTGCCCCTCTCTCCCTGGGCCTCTTCTTTCCACGCTCCCTCCCTCTCTCTCGCCTTCGTGTGTCATGCCTGAAATTCCCACACTTTTGATCCATTGATCAGGACTTTTCACAAAAGCAAGTTTTTAAATACTAAGAGGAGGAGAGGATAAGGACGGGGAGGAAGGGAGAGAAAGGGGTAAGAACATAGAGAGTACACGTTTCAGCAGACAAATTTCCCCACAAATTCACAATATACATGTCCTGTTGTTGGTGTTTTCCCTCTTTTTCTCCCCCTTTCTCTTTAAAATACAGAACTACAGGCATACCTTGTTTTATTTCACTTCACTTTATTCTGCTTCAGAGGTGTTGTGCTTTTTACAAATGGAAGGCAAGACCCTCCGCCAGCAAAAAGATTACGACTTGCTGTATTGCAGTGGTCTGGAGCCGACCCTACCACATCTCCAAAGTATGCCTGTATTTATGAAGTATAACTAAAGAGGAGAAGTATGTATAAAACGGTTTCTTGTAGAATTTTTTTAAACGATTTTTCTCAAGGAAGCATCTTTTCCACTAGGATTTGTATCAATGCCCTGAAGAAGCTTATAAGACCAGAAGGCCTCTAGGGCATCATGGCTTAGGAGCCCAGACACTGGGCCCGGAAACCTGAGTTCAAGTCTCACGTGGCCCTGGATTGCCCTAGCTCTATGACTCTGGACCAATTATTTCACTACTCTGTGCCTCAGTTTCCTCATCTTCAAAGTGGGGGAAATGATGGTTCCTAGGTCACAGGGCCATGTGAGAATTAATGAGATAATGTGTGTCAAGCTCCTAGGATGTGCCTTAAGTAAGCACTATTAATAAAATAAGAATAGAAATGCAAATATAATAAAATATGTAATATATGATTCTATGTAACATAGAAATATAATGAAATATATGCTATATAATTATATATGATGATAAAAATATAAAAGGAGATGTATACAGTTCTCCCATCCAACCCAAATGCCTCTGAATGGACCCTGAGTGGGGAGGCGGGGCCAGGCACACAGTTGTTTTCCAGCTGTTTTCGCTTTTCAGCAGAGCATCACTTGTCCAAGGCTACCCCTCTGCACAGGTATCCTTTGTAACGAGTACCCGATACTCCATGGGGTCCCCTGCCCGCCAGCCCCGCTGGGTGCTCATCATTTTGCTGCTGTAAACGACCCCGGCTGTGCCTGACCTTGGTGCCTGCAGGGCTTCACTCCTGGGGTCACACGGCCCTCTCCTGACCTGCAAGTTGATGACTGAAGACTTGGGTGTGAGGAAGACTTCTCAGATGGGGAGGGGGAGTGACAGCCTTGGGTCATCGCAAGATCCTAGAGGCCATCCAGGTTCCCAGGAGCCAGATCAGGCTAGAGGACGCTGGGATTGCGCTGGGAGAGGCAGCTGCCCTGCCTCTCGTGTGGTGGCGTCTCGCAGCACTGGGTGGCAGGCTTGTCCTGCTTTTAAGGACACCAGTATCCCCACAGCATCTCCAGGCAAACTTCGAGGAGGCTGCGCTGGTGGGGGCACTGCCCCTCCTCTTCTCAGCCTCTTCTCTGCTCTCCGAGTTCTCCCCATCCACCTGTGTGCTCACCTGGGATGCTCACACCCTCGGAATTCCTGAGAAAGGCTTGGAACTGTAACAGTTGTCACCATGGGACAGGCATGGGGCTCACTCAGCATTTCACATATTTAATCTCATTTCATCCTATCACCAGCCACAGGCTCCAGGAGTGTCCCCATTTCACAGCAGAAGAGACCAAGGCACAGAGACATCAGGGCACTTGCACACTTGGGGGAGAAACCCAGGTGTGGTTCCAGAGCCTGTGCCCACGTCTGCCAGAATTTCCCAACCAGGTCACTCGCTGCGTTCACTAGTCTTTGCTCCAAGTGTTTCACGGTGGTCAAGGATTAAATCCACTGCCAAAGGGCAGAGGTTTGCATTTCTTGAATATATTCAAAGGGACTGGAGTTTGATGTCATCATGTGTTCACCCGAGTGCCCCTTCCCACCGGGCTGTGTGACCTGTGAGGCAGGAATCATGTTGCTTCCCCTTTGAGGCTCCAGCGCCTACACAGGGAGCACACGACCTGGTGCTGTCAGTGCGTAGCCGCCGACGCTTGAGTCCAGTTCTGCCTGTGCTTTTGGAAAGGGGGGTCTGAGAAGGGGTCACAGCAGCTGCGTGGGGGCAAGTGGGTGCTGTCCTCCCAGAGGGCAACTTGGAAGGTGTGGGTCAGGGACTGTGATGGGACTTTCATGTGTCCCAGGTGCCTAGTCACATGGTACCTTCAAGACTGGGATCGCGGTCCCATCTCACAGAGGAAACCGAGGCAGATGTGTGTGCATGTATGAGAAGAGACGGCGAGAACGGGCAGCTTCCGCCCTGGCCAGGCTGCTGGGGGTCTTGCTACTTCTGCCCACAGATTCCTGTGCTTGTATCTGGTCAAATCATACTGAGCTGTTTCATCTCAGTCTTACCTTCTCTGCCTCCCAGGGAGAGGTCCAGCTCTATGTCACCCTGGCAGACCCCCTAATTTTTGTCACCTCCGTTGGGACACCTTGGTGTCTCCTTCCAACCTCCAGCTGGATGCAATTGTCCTGGCGTCAGTTGCCCCGTGAAGCTCCTGACCCCACGCTTGGCTTGGAGTGGAGAAATCCCAGCCATTCTCTCTTGCCTGCCTCTTGGGAGCCGTGTTGGGCCCTGAGCTGCCTTAACATTCAAGAGGCCCGTGATTTTCCTCCTTTCGCCTGTCACTTCTGAGCAGTGAGCGTCCTTCTCCCCTGAGAGTCCTGCCACGTTCTCTGCTGGCCTGGCCAGAAGCAGGGTCTGTGACCCCCAGCCCTCACTTCTGATGACTGCCCCTCTCTTTAATGACTGACTGACTGACTGAGTGAATGAATGAAAGCTATCACAGATTGAGGAGATATGTGTACTAGGTGGATGTTTTCACATTTCTCCTCCTACCCATCCTGCAAAGTGGGAATTACTGGCCCTTTATTTAACGTGATGATGGCTCCTATGAGCCCAGCACTGGGAATACAATGGTGGGCAAAGGCCAAATCTGGTCCTTGCTTCGTGCTCCTTACACTGTTGTGAGAGAGATACAATAAACAGACACACAGCAAATATAAACTATGAGGGTAAATGGCTAGTGCTATGAAAACTATAGCAGGATGTGGGGAGAGGGATAGGAGGTGCTGTCTTAGCTGGGGGGCGTCTGCGGAGGTGACATTTGAGCGGAGACTGGAATCATGTGAGGAACCAGCCATGCAGCCTGTGGGGATAAAGGGACTGCTGTCACAGGCCCTGAGACAGGACCATTCCTGGGGTGCAGCACAGAGACTTGCATGGCTGCGGGGGAGAACGGGATGGGGCAGCAAGGCTGGCTCGACTGAGAAGGAGTTTTGTTCTCCCCCAGGTACTGTTGGGGCCCGTCGGGGATGGAGAGCAGGTCGTGACATGATCTGCTTTACATTTCCCAGGGCTGTGTAGAGCACTGGGGCCAGTGACAGCTGCTCCCGGTCACTGAGATGGTGGCCTCTCCTAGCCGTGCACCTGGAAGGGCCAACGCCAGGTGGGCAGGGAAAGCGAGACAAGCTCCCAGGGCATCCTGGACCCCATAACTGTCCTGGGAGGCCTGGCCTGCCGTTGGCCCAAGAACCCACCTGGCCCAGCCCCCCTGCCCCCCGCCTCCCCACTGCCCCTGTGGCCACACCATCCAGGTTCCCCAGAGCAAGGAGGAAAGCTATGCCCCTGGCGTACAACAGGCAGCTTTCCAACCTCTGGATTTGATCCTGGGTAACTTGGTTTCAGTGAGGAGACTGGTGAAAGGGGAGGAGAGAGGAAGGAGAAGATGGAGGGGGAGGGCAGAGAAGGAGGAGGTGAAAGAGAAGTGAGGGGGAGGCAGAGGAGGAGAGTGTCAGCGCATCTGCTTTACTGGAATAAAATTTCAAATTCTGTGTTCCACTCACGCTTGGGGGAAACTATGTCAGAACCCCTCTGGACCCGTCCGTATTAGATACCTACAAGTTTTAGGAGTTGGAAACCAAGTAATTTTAGAAAAAAAAAAAAAAAAAGCTGTCCTAGTTCTGTAATTGGCTCCCAAGGCTCTGCTCGACAATTATTAAAATACTGACATGAAACTTCTGAGAGAAACTGCTCCAGGCCCTATATTTATCATTTGCGTCAGTAAGACAAGCAGAGGCCTTTCCATGGAGTGTCAGCTATGGTGTGTTTCAAGGTCAGATAATGAACCATATTAAGGAAGAGTCCGATTTGCAAAGGGAATAGGGACCAACACTTCGGGTCCCTCACTGCACGGAACCTTGTTGAACACCGATGCTGGCCGCTGCCTGCCATGGGTCTGCCTGGCATCATTTCTTGGAACAGTGGTTCTTCAGTTAAGGTCCATGGGCCCTCCCCCTTCCCGACGTGCACGGAGAGGCTGCGGGAGATCCACAAACCTCCTGAGACTGGAGACGAGGTCGGTGGTTCTCGCGGTGAGACCACAGCAGCACCTTCACCTGGGAACGTGTTGGCAATGCAGGTCCTCAGGCCCCACCTCACACCTACTGAGTCACACTCCCAGGGACTCGGCCGTCATCTGTTCTAACAGGCCCTCCAGGGGATTCCGATGCGTGCTCCAGTCCGGGCTGGCGAGAGCTGTGCTGGGCAGCAGGGCAGAACAGCCGCGAGTGGGGCCTTAGGAGGCGCACTCACCTGGGTTCAAATCTCAGGGCCGCCATTTAGTCACTGTGGGAGCTTGGGAAGGCACTTAGCCTCTCTACGACCTCTCTACGCTTCTGTTCCCCCATCTATACAATGAGGTAATAAAAACCTTGGGATGTTGGGGGAACTTTTAATACAGCAATGATGACAGGTGCAGTCTTTATCGAGGAAGAGTCCTAATGATAAGTGATAATGTCTTTGAGGAGGGAAGTGGTGTGGACAGAAGTGTGGATTAGAAAGACAGCTCTGTAGGATGCCTCGGACACCCGAGTGGCTACAAGCAGAGCCACCAGTGGTGAGGGTCACGGCTAGAGTGGGAGCAGTGAGAAGCAAGGGGGTGGGTGGCGAAAGGGGTCAAGGCGTTGAGTGACCTCATCAGAGGTCAAGTGAATGGGGCTTACAGTTTGACTCATTCGACAAGTATTTGTTGGGTACCTACAATGTGCCAGACCTTGTTCTGGATGCTGGGGGTGAAGATGGCCGAGTCCCAGCCTCACAGAGCTCAAGTGCTGGTGGGAGATGAAGGCAGTGAGCAACCAAAGGGATGAAGGAGGATTTCAGAGCAGAGAAATCCTCATGCTTCGTCAGTGCCGTGAAGAAGGATGAACAGGGTGACAGGGCAGAGGGACATGGAGGAGGTAGGGTGGTCAGAGCAGGTGACACTGGGTGGAGACCTGAGTGACGCGTAGGAGCCGGCAGGGAGGAGATTGTGGGGAGCGAGCATGAGGCAGAGGGCAGACCAGCGCAGAGGCCTGGGGACTGGAGGAGTGTGGGGTGTGAGGGACAGAAACAGGCCGAGTGCTGGGGAAAGGTCCTGAGGGTGTCCCGGGCTCCATGGTTCCTGCACCTTTCAGACTGGACTCCTTCATGAAGGGCCATGTGAGGAACTGGGGATATAGTGAATGTGACCACATCTGGCAGTTGGCCCAGGAGAGTGTTCACCACAGGGAATTTCCTGAGGATTCTAGCCACATAGCTAAACCCAAATCAGCGTGAGCCCTGGAAATAAAAGTTCTGATGCCTTTAAACAAATATCAGGTGTTAAAGCAGGAGGCAGTTTCCTTCAAGCAATAGGTATTGATTGAGCATCCACCAAGGATGATGAACTTGGGGGACACAGAGAAATGTGAATGCCCCCAGTACAGTGTACCACCTCGTGGTTCGCTCCAGTCTCCCTATGAAGGGACATGAGATGGCCACCAATAGCGTAGTATTATAAAATAGTTACAGGTCAAGCCCCGAGAGCACGCAGAGCGATGGACCAGAGCTGACCTTTGATAGGAGGGAACCGTCAGTGGGTGGGGCAGCACGGTGATGGGGAATATGGGTGCCAGCCATGTGAAGCTGTAGATTCAGTGACTGGAGGGTGATTGGCAAGATTCCCTTCTTAACGTCACTGACTCTTGGTTTCCTCATCTGTAAAATGGGGGTAATCTCAGTACCTACTGGGTAGTTGTGAGGGTTACATGACATAATGCACAGTTCTGAGCACAGTGCCGGGAAATGACTAAGACTCACTAAATGGTAGCTGCTATTATCAATATCAATAGCATTAGCATTGCCATCAATAGTTACCAGCAGGGGAAGTTGTGCTTCATGACTGCCTAGAGGGACTCACTGAGCTGTGATGCATTTGTGGCCCTGAGAAGGTAGCCCTCTGTCAACCAGGTGGAGACAGAGCCAGAAGCCTCAGAGGAAAGAGTAATGAGCTTTGGCGAACTCCGGGCTGATGGTAGCAGAGGGCAGAAAGGAGCCGAATTGTGGTCACCTCCTCCTGAAAGCCTTCCCAGATTGTTTTGGGACTTACTGTTAGCAGGAGCCACAGATCTTGCTATGGTATAAAAGTCTATCACTCTATCACACTGAGAGTTCTTTGATGTTAAGGCCTGGGAATGATCCAGGGTCAAGCACAGTTACCTAGAGTGCAGTGGTTGTTTGAATGAACAAACAAATGCACAGATAAAGTGAATAATGAATGCCTAAATGAATGGGAGTATCTGGCTGGCTGGTCCAAGGGGGAGCAAATTTGGAGTGGAGGTGGTGAGGAGAGATGCCTCTTTCCCCTGGAGGGATTTTAGCTTGAGGCAGCTGCACTTGTTTCCTTGAACACAAGGGGGCGCCATCACTGCAAAGCCCGCCATAGGTAGGTGGTAGGAATCAGAACACTTCCCAGGAAAACTGACCTGGCTGTGTCCTTCTAGGGTGCAGATCAGCCTACCTCAGACCTGAGTCGTGGTTTACAAGAGTAAGAACTTGCCAACAATGGCAAGCAGCTTACAGTAGAGGTGGTAAGCTCTGCGTTGCTGCAGGTATCCAAGCAGAGGTTGACTTCAAGCTCAGGTCTCTGGAGTCAGCCCCAGGCCTTTTCCTGAGATATCCAGGCGCCTCACTAACACCTGCTGAGATGGGGAAAGGAAAGCCTTTGGCTCTTCTCAGAAAGTTCTGTCCTCTCCTCCTTGCCACAGGTGAACACCTTCATTAGATACCAAATGACAAAAGTTTTCAAAAAGCAGTCCCGTTTTGTTTTGTTTTTAATCATTTCAAATTTACAGCAAATTGCAGCAGTAGTACAAAGAGCTTTTATCCCCCTGAACCATGTGAAGGTAAGCTGCTAACATGATACCCTATCACCCCAAATACAAATACTTTGTACGTGTTTCTTACACACAAGGACATTCTCTACCCCACCACAAGCACCACATCAGGAAACTAACATCAGTGTGTTGTAAACATCTAATCCTCTGAAAGGTCCGGTCCTGGCTCACGTCTCTTTAGCCGTTAGGCTCCTCATTCCAGAACAGCTCCTCAGTCTTCCCAAGGCTTGAATGACCTGGACACTGAAAAGATTACAGGCCAGGTAAGTTGTAGGGTGTCCCTCAACTTCATTTTAGCTGCTGTTTCCTCGTCATTGGGTTCAGGTTGCCCGGTTTGGGTAGGAATAGCACAGAAGGGATGTATTCTTCTCACTGTGCTGTTAGGTGGCACGTAAGGTCTATTTGTCCCATTATTGGTCATGTGGACTTTGATCACCAGATAAGGTGCTGTATGCCGGGTTTCTCTGCAGTAGAGTTCCTTTTTTACTTTCCTTGTGTCACTAGAAAGTATTTTGTGGAAGAAGTACTTTGGAATTATATGAATATTCCATTCCCCATCAAACTTCCACCCACTGGTTTTAGCATTTATTCATGATTCTTGCCTAAATTAAGTATTACGAGGACAGTTGCCAAATGGTGATTTTCTGATTCTACCATTCCTTCTAAATTTATCAGTTGGCAATCCACCATAAGGAAGAGCTTCCTCCTTTCCCATTTATTCACTCATTTATGTATGGACTCGTGGATTCCCATTTTATTTAATAGTTTAAAATCCATTACTGTGATTGCTTATTTGTTTGATGCTCAAATTGCCCCCGATTTGGCCAGCAGGAGCTCCTTCAGGCTGGCTTCTGTCCTTTCGACATGCCCCCAGCAGGCTGGACACTTCCTTACTTTCTGGCACAAGATATTGCAGGCTCATCTTGCATTCCTGCTCGTTTTCCATGTTTGGGAGGAGCCTGAGTTTATTATCCTCCGGGGGCATTTTGCAAACTTTGTTACTCTAAAAGGGACTGGAATTTGTGATCAGACTGACCTGGGTTCAGATCCCACCACCTATTACAGTGTTTCCTTGGGCAAATCACTCAAACCCCTAATCCTTTCCTCATCTGTGAAACACGCATGTAGTCCTACTGCCTCAGGGGGAAGAAACAAGGAAGGACCTCTCCTCAAGGTGGGGGGCCATCTCCCGGAGCTCATTTTGCTACAACTGGGTTTAACACCCCCTAGAACCACCATGTGGCCAGTGGCCTGGGAAATTGACAAGGGGATTCCTGGATCTGCGCCGAGGGCAGAGAGCCCAGTGAGGGACCCTCACTCAGTTGAGCTCACCTGCGGTACAGCTTTACCTGTCTGAGTTGCCACTTCATTCCTTCCAACAGACTTGAAATTTATTCCCTGTCTTCCAACATCTTATTGGTGGGGAAAGATGGATGTTTATAAGAATGAGACACACATGCAGTTGGGGTTTTATGAGGGGGTGCCCTCACATCTTAGAGATGCACTACAAAGTGAGCGTGTGCCCTGAAAGCCTGGCTGTAGGTAAAGTGCCTGCCATGCAGTAAGTGCTCAATAATTGATAACCACTGCATGGCTTCTGCTCTGCAGCTGGTTGAATGAGTTTGGGAAGTGCTGTATTCCAGAGCACTCTTGGAGATTCATAATTCAGTGCAGGATAATATAGATCCTAGTCATGCAGACTTATATTTTCCTTCTGGAAGGCAGGAACTGAGCCTGCCTTATCTCTGAATTCTCTGTGCCAACAGCTCAGGGCTTGTCACATAATAGATGCACAGATGCACGGTAGGTGCTAAATGGATCAGCAACCTTCTCCCTACATGACTCTCCCACCAATCCTTCCTCCCTCATTTTCCCATCTTTATGCTATGGACCTGTCTTCCAGTTGCTTTGGCTCAAATTCTCCCCTCCCTCTGCTCTGTCCTCCACCTTCTGTCTTTCAGCACCCCCTCTGTGGTGTCTTAAACACATCACGCATCTCTAAGTGCCTCTGCAGAGGCCCAGGCCTCCGTCACCCCTTGCCTCACTGGTCTCTTTCTCCAGCCTGCAGCACCGCCGCCCATGTATTCCACACCCGTCAGTAAATCTGTTACCTGCCCAAATCCATGCCAGCTCCTCAGCATTCAAGACCCCCGTCTTCCAGTCCTGTGGGATAGTCCCATCCCTAAGGAGAACCCAGGAATCTACGTTTTAACTCGTGTGCCCCAGGGAATCCCGCTTGCTGCAGCATATTAGCATAGCCAGATTAGTATTTGCATGGTTGGCCCTTTGCTATCCTTTCCCTTTAAACCAATTTATAGCTTTATATTCCAAGTGGGTTTATTGTAGACAGCTTATAGTTGTTCTTACTTTTTAAAAAAGTCTGACGACATTTGCCTTTTAACTGGTGTGTTTATGCCATTTAAATTTGATGCAATTATTGACATAATTGGGTTTAAATCTACCATCTTGCTATTTACTTTCTATTCGTCCTACCAATTTATTCATTTTCATTTTTATTCATTTATTCCCTTTTTCCGTTTTTTGAGGTTGTGGGTTTTTTTTTGACCACTGAAGTATTTTTTATGATTGTACTTTATCTCCTTGTTGGCTTATTATACACCCAATTTTGTAGCAGTTGCCTTGGGGTTTACATACCTTTAACTTATCAGTCTGCATTCGAGTATGTCACTTCTCACAGAATGTGAGATGCCTACAACAGAACACTTCATTTTTCCTCTCTTGGCTTTTGTCCTATTGCTGTCATGCATTTTACTTCTACTTACATTATAAACCCCACAATAAATTATTATTTTTGCTTTAAACAGTCAATTATCTTTTAAAGAGATTTTAAAACAATAATTCTTATTAACCCATCCGTTTCTCATTTCCACTACTCCTCATTCATTGTGGAGACCCATATTCTCCATCTGATTATAATTTCCCTTCTGCCTAAGAGTTCCTTTAACATTTCTGAGGGGCTTGTGATGAAGTCTTTCAGCTTTTGTGTGTCTGAAAAAGTCTTTATCTCACCTTTGTTATTTTAAAAAAAAATAATAGCTCCATGGGGATATAATTTACCTATAAAGTTCACCTTTTAAAAATCTACAATTCAGTGTACAATTCAACCATCACCACTGTCTAATTTTAGAATATTTTTATCACCCCAAATAGAAACCCCATAGTCATTTGCACTCATGATTCCCCCTTCTCTCCCACTGACCTATTTTCCATCTCTATAGATTTGCCTACTCTGAACATTTCATATACTTGCAAACATACAATATGTGCCGGCCTTTTTTTGTCTGACTTCTTTCACTTAGCATGATTTTGAGGTTTACTCATGTTGTAACATGTATCACCATTACTTCATTCCTTTTCATGACTGAATAATATTCCATTATATGAGTATTCCACATTTTGTTTATCTATTCATCAGTTAAAGATTTGGGTTGGTTTTCACTCTTGCCTATTATGAATACTGCTGCTATGGACATTTGTGTACAAGCTTTTGTGTGGAAATTTGTTTTCACTTTTCTTAGGTATGAGGTGTGATCAACAATATGGTAAATGCTTAAATTAAAAAAAAAATTATTACAGACACATTGCCATTAATCCCCCTCACTTCAAACACACTTATTCCATCATTCTTGCCACTTTCTGAAGCAATTCTGGAAGTCCTCTTTTGTGAGTGACTTTAGTTGTGCTGTCATGGCTACCTCGATGTCCAGAATAATTTTGACTTTGGGGAAGAGCCAGAAGTCACATGGTGCCAGATCTGGTGAATAAGGTGGATGAGGACACACCGTAATGTTTTTATTTGACAGAAATTTCCGTACCAGAAGCGATGTGTGACACGGAGCGTTATCATGATGGAGGATGTTTTACGGCACACTTTAAAACACACCTTCTCTCAACTATAGCTCACACCTAACTGACTGCACCAAACAAGTTGAAACTTATCACACACTGATACTAAAATTTGACGTGCTGCTTCCATGTTGAAGATCCTTGCCTTTTCATTGGATGGCACACAGCAGCCACATTCACCGTATTTTTTGATCATACCTCGTACCTAGGTGTGGAATTGCTGGGTCAAATGGTAACTCTACATTTACCCTTTTGAGGGACTGCCAGACTGTTTTCCACATCAGCTACACCATATTATAATTTCACCAGCAACGTACTAGGATTCCAGTTTCTCCATATCTTCACCAACAACTTGGGTTTGTTCTCCATTTTTTTTAAATTGGGGAATATTGGGAAATAGTGTGTTTCTCCAAGGCCCATCAGCTCCAGATCATTATCCTTCAATCTAGTTGTGGAGGGCACAGCTCAGCTCCAAGTCCAGTCACCGTTTTCGATCTTTAGTTGCAGGGGGCGCAGCCCACCATCCCATGTGGGAATTGAACCAGCATCCTTGTTGTTGAGAGCCCGCGCTCTAACCAGCTGAGCCATCTGGCCAGCCCTCCAGGAGCTCAGCGGTAGCTCATTGTCTTCAATCTAGTTGTGGAGGGCGCAGCTCACTGGCCCATGTGAGAATCGAACGGGCAAACCCTATTGTTCAGATCTTGATCTCTAACCAACTGAGCCATCCAGCCACTCATCTCCTTCATTTTTGAAGACGTTTTTGCTATGTATAGAATTCTAGGTTGATTTTTTTTTCAGTCTTTTAAAAATGTTGTTCTACCGTTTCCTGGGTTTTCTGATTTCCCATGCAAAGTCTGCTGTTATTCTTTTATTTCCTTTGTTTCTCTGTATATGATGTGTGCTTTCTCTCTGGCTGCTTTTAAGATTTTCTCTTTTTCACTAGTTTTAAGAAGTTTGATTATGGTGTAGTTTTCTAATGTTTCCTCTGCTTGAGCTTCTTGGGTCTGTGGATTAATAGTTCTCAGTAAAATTTTTAAATGTTTGGCCATTATTTCTTAGCATATTTTTTCAGTTCCTTCTATAACCTCTTTTTAGCTTTTCTTTTGGGGACTTTATGAATATTAGGCCCTTTGTTTCACAGCTCACAGATGCTTTGTTCATTTCCTTCTTCATTTTTTCTCCATGTATTTCATTTTGGATAGTTTCTGTCACTATTCATAAAGTTCACTAATATTTTCTTCTGCTGGATATAATTTGCTGTTAATCCCAAGCATATCCCAAACATTCTATTTTTAATCTCTAAATGTTTGATTTGGGACTTCTTTATAGTTTTCACATCTCCCCTTCACATGCCAATGCTTTCCTTATCTTTTTGTAGATATAGTGCGATTTTTTTAAGTAGCTGCTTTAATGTCATTCTACTAATTCTATCATCTGCATCGTATTGGGACCTGTTTCAGTTGAATGAGTTTCTCCACATTATGGGTCATTATTAATTCTTCGCATACCTAGTAATTAAAAGAACATTTTATTATGGATTTAATGTTGGGTAGTGGATTTCTTCAATTATTTTTTGAATATTTCTTAACTTTGTTCTGAGGTACAGTTATATTACTAGAAAGAGCTTGATACCTTTGAGGCTTGCCTTTAAGCTTTGTTATGGGGTAACAAAAAATCATTTAGTCTAGGCCTGATTTGGACTCCACTACTAAGGAAATTGGCTTTTGAGTACTCTACTTAATGCCCTGTGTCTTCCACTCTAGCTGGTGTGAATACAAACCATTACAGCCCCAGTGTGAGTTGGGGAATTGGGAATTATTCTTTCCCCTCCTTTTCAGTGGCGCCTTCCCAAGCCACTGAAAAGGTATTTTCCTCACATGTATTTGCTAATCAGTACTCAGCTTAAGATTTGAGGGAACCTTCTAAAGCTCTCCAGGGTCCTCTCTGTGCAGCATTCTACCTATGCACTCTGCCCTGCAAATTCTAGTCTCCTTGAGCTCTATGAATTCTCAATTCTGCACCCTCAACTCAAGGAGACTACCAGTCTCTCTGTGGGTTCCTTTTCTCTGTTCTGTGGCCTGGAAACTCACCAGAAAGTAAGCTGTGGCACCATTGGGCTCCCCTCATCTGTCGCCCACTGTACTGCACTTTTGTTGTTCAATACCTGAAAACCATTATTTCCTATAATCTTGTCTATTTTTCTTGTTAGTTTTTTAAAGTGGTGTGTGTGTGTGTGTGTGTGTGTGTGTGTGTGTGTGTAAATCATTCCATTGTGGACAGAAGCAGACGTCCCTATTATTTGTTATTAAATCTTTGCTAATTTGTTCAGTTAAACTAGCATCTCATTGTTTTAAATGTTGTTTCCTTACTACCAAGGTTAAAGATACGTTCAAGTATATACAAAGTCATTTTTTATCAGTTGTTTGCATCTCTGTTGTTCATGTTTCTATTGGAAGCCTGAGTGTTTTATCATTGATTTGTATTTGTTCTTTATATTTAAAACTATTATGCTTTATCCATTTGTTGCAGATTATAGTTAAAGCTATTACCCTTTGCCAAATTGTTGTTTACATTTTAAAATAAATTGTTACTCACTTTATGCAATATACATATAGAAAAGTGCACAAATCAAAAGTGCATTGTTTGATAAATTACCACAGTGAACACACAGAGAGGTATGACCACCACCAAGGTCCATAAGTAGAGCTTTACCTGCACCCCAGAAGCCTCCTCCCCTTGTGGTCCTGTTATTCATGACCCCCACCTTCTTCCCCAAAGATAACCGGTATGCTGACCTCTAATGATATCAGTTAAGTTTGCCATTTGAATTCTATATAAATAGAATCATACGAGATATGTCCTTTTGTGTTCGACTTCTTCCATTCAGCAGTATGATTGTGGAATGCATCCATGTTATTGCATGTAGTAGTAATGTATTTCTGTTCAATGTCGCATCAATATACCACAATTCATTTATTTGTCCTCCTGCTGATGGAACTTTAGGTTTTTTCTAGTTTGGGGCTATATTGAATAACAGTGCTTTGTTATATCTTTCACATTTACATCTAAAGTTCACCTGGAATTGATTTTTTCCATATGGTGTGAGATAGGGGTCGGGGCTTATTTTATTTCCCCCATATGATTAGTCAGTTGATCCAGCTCTATTTCTTGAGCCCTATGCCATTCCACTGGCCTATATGCCTGCGTGTGTCTTAATACCACATGTCAATTACTGCAAGTTTATGTCTTGGTGTCTAGTGGCATAGATGTTCTAACATTATTCTTTCCATCTGCTGCTTTTTGTAATTGCCCAGGATCACACACTTGATCAATTGAGATGAACACTGCTCAAACTGAGTCTTTGCTTCTTGTTCAGTCCGTCGTGGAGAACGGAGATCAGCTTCTTCTTCCTGCAAATGAGACACTGGTAACACAAATCAGGCCTAGAGTTCTCTGTTATGGAAGCCTCCCAGTTCCCACACCTGGAATCTCTTCACCCATCCTCTGCACATACACCTGTTTCTGAGGCTGAGACTCCGGAGTCTGACAAGCCTGAGTTCAAATCTCACCTCTGCCACTGTGAGACTTGGGGCAAGCTGCTTCTCTTTCTGTGCCTCTGTTTCCTCATCTATAAAATGGGAGTAGTGATAATACCTAACTAATAGGTAAATAGTAAAATATTTCCTATTTTACTATAATAACGTAAAATGTTTAATACATGCACTAATAGCTATCATCATCGTCGTCATCCTTATCAGGAGGTGCCAGACCCCAAGTCAAACATTTTGCTTCCCCTTCTGAGAACTGGGCTTCCACCTTCTTCTTGGGCCAAGGCCTCTCTTATCTGTGACCCCTGTCTCCCCTCCACACACCTCCAGTTGCCCAGCCCTTGGCCCCAGAGACTCAGTTCCTGTCTTCTCCCATGTGCTGTTAGTGGGCCCAGGTCTGGACAAGCTTTCACGAATGGAGGCAAAAAAGAGAATGGAGGCAAATATTACCTCCATGGAGAGGCCTTCCCTGCCCACACCCCCATTCCGTGACTATCTGTCTCTCTTCCTCCTTTATTTTTCTTTGTCAACACTTGGTTCCGGCCATTCGATCACACATTTCTTTAGTTGTTGTCTGCTTTTGCCTCTAGAATGTAACCTCAGTGGGGGCAGGGACTTTGTTTTGTCATCACAGTGTCTCCAGCACCTAGAACTGTGGCTGGCATACAGTAAGTGCTCAGTAAATACTAGTTTATTAGATAGAATCCTGTATCTGAATGCCCATTCCAAGGCTGATGCCAGCTCTGCCCTCTCTTTTGCCAACATTATTCATCCACTGATACATTAGATATTTGCTAAACACCTACTGTGTATCTGGCTTTGGCATTTGTTATGGGTTGAATTGTGTCCCCCAAAAAGAAATGTTAGAGTCTTAACCCCAGTACCTCAGAATGTGACCTGATTTGTAGATAAGGTCATTGCAGATGTAATTAGTTAAGATGAGGTCATACTGGAATAGGGTGGGACCTTAATCCAATACGACTGATGTCTTTATAAGAAGAGGGAAGAGACGCAGACACACCAGGGTACAATGCCATGTGACAATGAAGGTGGAGGTTGAAGTGCTGCAGCTGCCCTGCGAAGGATTGACGGCCACCGCCGGAAGCTAAGAAGAGGCAAGGAAAGGTTCTCCTTGCCTCTTCTTAGGTTTCAGAGAGAGCATGGCCCTACTGACACATTGATTTGGGACTTCTCTCTTCCAGAACTAAGAGAGGAGAAATTTCTGTTACTTTAAGACACCCAGTTTGTGTTACTTTGTACTTAGTTAGGATATTAATACAGCATCCCTCTGCTCATTTGCCTGATAGGACACCAAATCCGTGTACCTACCTCGAGGTCCCATTTCAATCCACATTCTTGATTTTCAGTGACAGAAACCAGGAAAGGATGAAGCAGAAAAGGACATCCAGCAGTGTATGGAATCTCCTGGAAGACTGTGGAGGGAATCTTGGGGAGTGGGCTGAGATCAAGGAATAAAGACACTAGAAAGGCCCCCAATCCAACCTTAGGCCCCCTGGGTGTGTGGTAGGCAGATTCTACAATGGCTCCCCCTGGTCCTCATCTCCAGGTATTCACACCTTTGTGTCATCCCCCTTTGAGTATGTGCTGGGTTTAGTGACTTCCTTCTGATGAATAGAATACTGTAAAAAAAGTGTTGGGAGCACATACATTCTTATACTGGGTTACAAAAAGGCTCTGGTTTCCCTCTTGCTCTCATGGAAGGCAGCTGCCATGTTGAGAGCTGCCTTGTGAAGAGACCTGTGTGGCAAAGAACTGAGGGAAGCCTCTGGCCAGCAGCCAGGGAGGAACCAAGGCCCTGGGCCCAACCCTCATGAGGAATAACATCCTGCCAACAAGCAGAGGAACGATGCTGGAAGCTGATCCTTTCTTGGCTGTACCTGCAGCCCTGGCTAGCACCTTGATTGCAGCCTCGTGAGAGACCCTGAGGCAGCGGACTCCGTCAAGCCATGCCTGGGTTTATGACGCCAGAAACTGTGCGATCCTAAACGTTTGTTCTTTTAAGCCTGTCAGTGTTGGGGTAATCTCTTACACAGCAGTAGGTAACTAATAGAGGGTGCAAGCACTGAGGGAGGCCCTGCTCACTAGACTGATGATTTGTATATACCTTAAGGATGAATCACCCACTGTCCTGGCCCCTTTGGTCACGCACTCCAGATAGAAAACTTCTAGGTGGAGGCATTTGATTGGTGGGATTTAGGTCAGGTGCTGACAGAAGGGGGCTACAGGTGCTGTATGGACAAAAAGAAAAAATATATCAGTCTTGCTTAGGTTTCCTGTTTGTATGCTTATAATAGTCCTGACTTCTTAGCACTTACCTACATTGCTAAGTCATTAAAGTCCTGTCCACTAGACTGTAGGCTTCCAGAAAGCAAAAACTATGTCTTGTTCATTACTCATTCTTCTGTAACTAACACGTGGCCTGATGCATAGTAGGTGCTCATTAAATGCTTGATGAATGAATGAATGAATGAATGAATGAATACTTGGCCCCACTCACTTTAGTTTATGCATGTTGTCTTTTCAATATGCAGCAATATTTCCCAAACTTTTCTTATCATAAAAACCAGTTGGGTGCTTCTTAAAAATCCAGAAGTATGGTTTTCATCACAGGTCTGGGATGAGACCCAGGAAATTCTATTTTAACAGGTGCCCCATGTTCTTTAGGTCACTTAGAACTATAACATCATTTGTCACTAAGACCTTGCCCCTCTCAGCCCAGCCCACAACTAGCTGAAACCCGTCTGGATATTTTGTAGTCTTCTTCTCTGGGACAAGTGACCCTTGTTCTTTCCTCTTTCTTTGGAGGACCTGCTAGCCTCACCGTCTAGTCGTCTACAGGGTCCTCTTTGCATCTTCTCCGTTTTCTCCATGACCTTCAAATATCAGCCCTATCATTAGACACTAAGGAACGCGTATGCAGGGCTGTGTATGGAGCATCTCAGCCTCTTCGGCACCCACCGGCAGCGCTGAGTTATGCAACCCACACAGTACGGTGGGGCTGGTGAGAAAAGATAGCCCCTAAAGATGGGCCAGAAAATGAACACAAAAAAGATGACAATTATAAAAGAAATCCATCTCCTAAGTGCCAGATGAGCAGCAGGGATGGTGAGTGCTATGGGAGTTCATGTAGAGAGTGAGCCCAAGTGAAGCGCTCAGGGAGGTCTGCGTGGAGGAGTGACTTGCACTGGGCTTCAGAGACAGATGATTAGATCCAGTGAAGAAGTAACAAAAGGAAAGAAGAAAAGGCTCCGCCAGGCAGGAGGAAGTGAATGGAAAAGGCTGTGAAGGTGACAATGGGCATGGCAAGTGTTCTGGCCATCTATTCCAGGCATCCCCCCTTATTCATGGGGAATATGTTCCAAGACCCCGAGTAAATGCCTGAAACCATGGATAGTACTGAACCCTATACGTGTGTTTTTTCCTACACGTACATACATATGATAAAGTTTAATTTATAAATTAGGCACAGTAAGAGATTAATGATAACTAATAATAATATAGTATAATTATTGCAATATATTGTAATAAAAGTTACAAGTGTGTGGACGTAGTCTCTCTCAAGATATTTTATTGTACTGTATTCACCTTTTCATTTAAAGGGAGCACTTTACGGCTTATCTTTGGCATAATCCGAATAGCCAGCGTTACTACTTTTGTGCTTTGGGGCCATTATTAAATAAAATAAAGGTGACCTGAACACAAATACTGTGATACCGCAATAGCCGATCTGATAACCAAGCTGGCTACTACGTGACTAATGGTGGGGAGGGTCTGCAGCGTGGATAAGCTGGACAGAGGAGTGACTCACATCTGGGCGGGATGAGTAAGACGGCTCGAGATTTCATCACGCTGCTCAGAACAGCACACAATTTAAAATTTGTGAATTATTTATTTCTGGAATTTTCCATGTAATATTTTTGGACCAGGGTTGACTATGGTTAACTGAAACCACAAAAAGTGAAACATCAGATAAGGGGGGACTACTATACTGGGTAATAAATCACCCCAAAATCTAGTGGCTTAAAATAACAACAATTTCTTATCTCGTGGTTTCTGTGGGTCAAGAAATCAGGAAAGGCTCAGATAGATGGTTCTGGCTTGGGATACCTCATATGGTTGCAGTGAGTCGGTGGCTGAGCTGAGATGGGGGTGAGCTGGCAGGATATCTTCAATCTCTTTCTCTCTCTCCCTTTCCCTCTCCCTCTCCCTCTCCCTCCCCCCCCCCATGTAGTCTCAGGGCCTCTACTGTGGTCTCTGCATGGGCTAGCTTGGGCTTCCTCACAGCATGGCAGCGTCAGTGCAGTTAGCTGGCTTCCCTAGGGGCTTAGGCCTCCAAAGGAACATCTACAGAGACCCAGGCGGAAGCCGGATCGTCTTTTATGACCTAGCCTTGAAGTCAAATAATATCGTTTCTGCTGAATTCTATTGGTCTAAACAGTCAGAAAAGCCCACCTACTTTGATGGGGAGGGACAGAAACCACACTTCTCAATGGGAGGAATGTCACAGTCCCGTTAGAAAACTATGTGGGCGGGAGATACTGTTGCAGTCCTCTTTACAAAACACCACTGACCTGCCACAGCAATTCTGAGGAATGCGCAGAAGCCCATCTTGGCTGTATGGTTAATGGCATGTGTCAGCTTGACTGGGCTAAGAATGCCCAGGGAGCTGGCAAAGCATGATTTCTGACCACCTGTGAGGGTGTTTCCAGAAGAGATTAGCATTTGAATTTGTGAACTGAGTAAAGGAGATTGCCCTCCCCAATGTGAGTGGGTAACAGCCAATCCTTTGAGGGCCCAGATAGAATAAAAAGGCAGAGGAAGGGTGAATTCTTTCTCTCAGTTTGAGCTGGGATTTACATCTTCTCCTGCCCGGAGACACGCTGTTCCTGGTTCTAAGGTGTTCGGACTTGGACTGAATTACACCACCAGCTTTCCTGAGTCTCCAGCTTGCAGACGGCAGATTGTGGGACTTCTCAGCCTCCATAAGCACGTCAGCCAATTTCTATAATAAATCTTCTCTTACATACACATACATATATATCTGACATATATATATATATCCCTTGTGTGTGTGTGTATTTATAATCACCTATGTGAGTGTGTATATCATATATATAACCATCATATGTGCGTGTATGTATGTGTATTTATGTATTTATGTGTGTGTGGATATAGATATAGATATAGATGTCCTATAGGTCCTGGAGAACCCCGACTAATACAGGGGCCATATGGTTGTTTGAGGAATTAAGCTTATAGAGGTTGGGAGGGGTGAGTTTGTCGGCAGGGATGAACTTGGACTTGGTCTGAAGGCAGAGGGGAACAGCGAAGGTTTGTGAAACAGGGTTGAGTCTTGCATGGCTTTGGGGGAAGTAAAATTTGGTGCTACTGGGGAAAGGGAGGAAGGAGAGCCGTTTAGGAAGTGCGACACCCCCATGTTGTCGATTCAGCTTGTGAGGAGTGGCCTATGGCTGGGCGCATTGCTGCACTGTCCTTGCTTTTCCTTCTCTACCAATGTCAGTCATTGCTTTTGTATCTTCAAGAATTTTGTACAGTTTTTTTTTTTTTTTTGGTGGGATCATGATTTATTATTGGTCAAAAGTACTCTGAGGATTATCTTCCTTTCTCCAGAATATTAGCAACTACTCCTAATGCACTATCATCTTCAGTTTTGAAGAGCACACTTTAGGTCCCTCTGTCTGGTCATGAACTGAGTCAGGTGGGTCTGATCTCAGTAGGCTTTGTCTGCTTTGACACCAGATGATGACCAGTGTCCTGCAGCGGGAGCTCCCAGCACTGTCCCTTCCTAGCCACCTGACGTGGTAAAATCATTTAACCTTCCTGAGGCTCATTTTCTTTATCTGTAAATGGAGATTTTAATGGCGCACCTACCCCATGGAGTTGTGCTGAGGATTTAGCAAGATAAGCCATGAAAAGCCCTCAACTCAGAGCCCGGCCTCTAGTGGCCTCTCAATGAGCATGAGCTGTTATTGCTAAGGCCTGGAGAGTATCGTCTGGTACAGGATCGAAAGACCCATCTGGTGTGGTAGAAAGAGTACAGGCTCTGCAGTCAGAGATCTGGTTCCAAGTCCAGCTGGGTGATTTGTTAGGAGTGTGACTTTGGGCCCTTCCTTCCTTCCTTTCTTTCTTACTACCTTCCTTCCTTGCTTGCTTGCTTCCTTCCTTCCTTCCTTCCTTCCTTCCTTCCTTCCTTCCGTCTATCCACCCATCCAAAAACTACTTCTTGAGCACTTTCTCTGCCTACGAATGAATTCAGTGCTCACGATTTATTAGTGGATAAGACAGTCCAGCTCCTACTCATGGCGCTTACAGTCTCTCAGAGAAGACAGACATTGAAAGCTAGTAACCTGTAGGCTGTGTGCTCGTGATAGAGGAACAAGGTGCTAACCCAGCGGTTTTCAACCAGGGACAATTTTGCTTCCCCAGTGGACATTTGTTAATGTCTAGAGGTATTTTTAGTTGCACAACTTGGGGGGTGCTGCTGGCATCTAGTGGATAAAGGCCAGGGTGCTGCTAACCATTCCCGATGCACAGGCCAGCCTCCACAACTGAGAATCGTGCAGCTCAAATCGTCAAAAGTGCTGAGGCTGAGAAACACCATGAGAGTGCATGGCAGGGGGTCCTCAACTAGCCAGGAGGTCGGGGTCTCAGGGAAGGCTCCTCTGACATTGAAGTGACATTGAAGATCTCCAGGACAAATTAGGTGGCAATGTGTATGTATGTGGAAGGGGAGTTCTGGGGTGGAAGAGTGTTCCTGGAAGAGGGAACAACACTGCAAAGGCCTGGAGGTTTAGAGAGAGCAGGACAGTTCATTGCTATAGAGAGTGGCGGGAATTGAGAGGGGCTGATGAGATCGCACCTGGGAAGCACAGGCTATAGGAAAAGTGACCACTCCTGACAGTCCGTGGGCCAGCCCTGGGCCGAACACTTCACATGCGTTAGCTCACTGAATCCTCACTGCAACCCTTTGAAATATGTGCTGTTGTCTGCCCTGCTACAGCTGGCTAGAAAAATGACAAGTTTAAGGTCACAGTGCTTTTGTTACCAGAGAATCTGACACCAAACACATGTAAGTCCAGGCTCCAAAGAGGGTCTCAATTCATGTTTGTTGATTAAGGGAGTAAATGAGTGAACCAACCTAAAGCAGAGGTGAGTTAAACAGAGTGTCCTATGGGGGCTGCAGAACTGAGGCAGAGCCACATCTGTCATTTAGACAAGTGAGGAGGTGTCCGGCACCCAGGTGTGATTCACTTGCAAGGCCCTGAATGTCCCAGCTTCTCTTGTTCCTTCTTCCCTCCTCAAGGGAGAACGTGCTCCGGAAGCTGCCTTCATCCTCAGCTCCCTGTCCTGTCCACTTGTCACGGAAGGATGTGAAATTGGCCTGGCATGATCTGCTTTTCAAAGGCCGCTTCCTTGCTCTGGGGTCACCTGAGGATACATCTGCTGCCCTACACTGTGCCTTTTCGCAGTGTGGCCTTTGGGATCCACAGCAAGCCAGAAGGAGTTTGCGAACGCGTGGGTTCCTGCACCCAATCCTAGACTCTGAGGGCGGGGTGCAGGGAGATTTAAGAATCTGTAGGTTGTAGATTTTCACAGTCTCCTCAGATGACTTTTAGGCAGGCTAACGTGTGAAAACCAGTCCCACAGACCAGCAGAAAAGCCAGCGTTTCGGGGTGCAGCTGGCAGCTCCCACAGTGGTCCCGCATGTCACCAGGATGCTGACATTTGCTGCGTCCTGACTACGTGCTGGGCGCCAGCACAGCTTCCTGAGGGAGCTGCGTGACATGCCAGTGATGTCCCCTCATTTTACAGACAAGGAAACTGAGGCTCAGAGCATTAAAGTGGCTTTCCTCCATTCAAGCAGCCTTATCTGTGGTTCAGAAAATATGACCTCTTTAAATACAAGTGCTGACATCTGTTTGTGGCCTGGGGGACTTAATTTGGTTAAGCTCACCTTGCTGGGTTGTAAACTAGCCCAGATTTTTCTTTTTCTTTTTTTTTTTTGCCAAGTCATTTGCTTGACTGAAAAGCCCCTATAGGTCATTGGAATGAGCTGGGGTAGACACTGTGTGAATCCAGCTCTAAGGGAAGAATGAGAAGAATCAGAGAACAAGGAGGTCCAAAAAAGCCAGCGAGGAGCTGGGACAGGGCCCTGGTGGCACTGGTGTCCCTTGGGAGGGGAATTGATTCTCTGAGACCTCCAGGAAAAGCCATCTTGCACCCAAGAAGCAGAGTGATGACACTAAGTTTGTCTGTAAACACTGGATCTTTGCTTAGCTGCAAAGAATGAGCCCATTGGATTGGGTCCAATACCAG
Organism: Rhinolophus sinicus; assembly: GCF_036562045.2. Lineage (NCBI taxonomy): Eukaryota > Metazoa > Chordata > Mammalia > Chiroptera > Rhinolophidae > Rhinolophus > Rhinolophus sinicus. Next base: position 42,641,396 of record NC_133759.1, read on the forward strand.
GAAGTTGCCTCCAGAAACCCATGTCTGGAACCCATCAGATAATGTGTGGAGAAGAACACCTTGGGCTGGGAGTCCAGAGAGCTGCGTGTGACTGCAGTTTGGTCCCTTTGTTGTGTGAACTTGTGTCAATGTCCCCCCCTCTCTGAGCCTCAGTGTCTCCTGTGTGATGTTGGGTTTGAACCAACTGCTCCCTAAGGGTCTTGTAGGGGTAGTCTGTAAATTCTTAACCTCAGGGCCTGACACAGAGAACATGCTCAACAGATAACGCCTTGAATAAATGAATTTGCTTTTAGGCAAGGCTTCTCCTCTTCTTTTGCTGGAGCTGAGGTTGGCATGGTGTTCAGTTCCTTCTGCTCATTCGTTCCCCACAGACATAGACAACAGCTCTAGTCAGGTGCTTTTCTCTGGCACCTGTCTGCAGCCTGTCTCACCCTCCATCCACCAGCCCACACCCCCTAGCGGAGTGCTCCAGCTTCTCCGCACCCCTCCTCCCGCCCACCCAGCCCTTGCAGTGCAGCCAGAGGAGTCTTCTCATGACACAGCTGGAACTAGCCGTCCCTGCTCCCAAAGCCCAGTTGCCCATTGTCTGCCCACTGGCGCCTCTGCCCTGGGCCCTGCATTTGGCCCCAACCCGGCTTTCCATCTGTCCCCACCACTCTCTCCAAAACCTGGCTCTGAGGGATTTCATAGCTCACGTCACTGTGGTCTCATGTCCCCACTAGCTCGCGGCTCCATAGCGTGGAGAAGGACAGATAGACAGGCCCCGAATATATATCATGTGTACTGACAGCGCCACCTGAGGTGCAGGGAACGGCAGTGTTGTAGCGAACCCACGGCTGAAGGCAGTGGGGACAGGCATGGGGGGGCCGTTGTTGGGCCCTTTAGTGGCCAATCGGAAGACAACGGGAGCACAGACCTGCAGGACAAGTAGCCAGTGGGGCGCTAACCCTCTGCTTGTTGCTGCCGCTCCCCAGACCGGCTGTGTGGCTGCGTGAGTCACGCCGCCTTACTGAACCTGGTGTCCTGATCTGCTTGTGGGGCTGGTGTGACCCCACCCCCACCCCCGTGGGCTTGCTGGGAGGATTGCACAAGATAGCGTGTGTGAAGGTGCGTTCTGTACGCCGAGTGCTTTGCCTGCACCGGCTACTATTATTGGGCATTACCAGGGAGGGCTGGCCCCTGTCCAGAATCCGCGGTCTCAGAATCCTTCCACTGTCAGCTGCTCCCAATGATGGCCTGCCTGGTGAGGCCGGCTGTGTTTCCGATTTTGGCTCTGAGGCAAACATCGATCTAGGATATGCTTTGCAAGGATGGATGCGTGGACACCCTGCCACTCTCCAAACTGGATCTCGGCCTTTAAATGATTAATGTATTCAGGCTGCAAATAGTACCTTATCTCCCATGCTTGCGTGATGCTTGGGAGAAAATACAGCCCCCTCAGGCCAGGTGGAGATGTGGCCCTATTTCCTAATTTTAGGGTTGGGTGCTCCTCCACGTAAACAGGATGCTGCAGTATTGGGGTCAGGACTGGTCTCTTTTCAGGTGGGTGTGAGGTTTTGTTTCCTCCTTGGTAAACTGGCACGGAGCCTGTGTTAGGAATTAAGAGAAGTGGGCTTAAGTTTTAACATGTTTTCCAACTGGCTGTGTGACTTCTCCGAGTGTTGGTTTCCCACTTGTAAAGCAAAGACATCAGTCTCACCATGGAAAAGCTCTTTGAGAACAAGAAGCAAGCACCAGGCAGGCATGAAGCTTCTGAGTTTGTAGACTCTATGCTTTGAATACAAATTTCATGGGGCCATCTATACACTTAGGCTCACTGATGGGGCAGTATGGGGTGTCATTTAGCTCCAAACTCGTCCTCGTCTCTGATCCCAGGGCAGCTAACTTTGGGCATCGGGGCCTCAAAGATGCTCCCTTCTTACTCTTCATCCCTTGGTCCCCAGGGCAGGCCTGGCACATAGTAGGCTTTCAGAAAAGTGGTCATGGGACGGATAAGGGCACTGCTACAGTGACGAAGACTGGATCATCCACCCAATCCCACAAGGAAAACGGTAACGTCCCAAATAGACTGCATCTTGCCTGTAGCTGACCCCTGCCTGGGATCCCTCTGAGGACAGGGATGGTGGGGTGGCATTACATTTTGTTAATTTCATTGAGCTGCCAACTTCGAGCCTGTCTCACCTGGACTCCGCCCACAGAAACATCCATGAGCAGGAGCGACCTGGAACGTCTTCCTATGCAAACAGTTGGCTGTGCAGACAAGCAGCAGCATGTGAGCCTTTGTCACCTCTACAGCTGCAGGCGTCACCTCAAAATCTTGGAACGACTAGGACCCCCATGTACACACTTCCCTTTAGTTTCTCCCTCTAGTCTGGCTCACTGGTTTGCGTACTTTACTGGACCTAAGAGTAACCCGCATAGAGTTCTGCTCCCCAAACCATCAAAACAGACAGAATTTTCCAGGGGAAGTTTAACTCTGCCTCACTGCCCACTTTAGGTCCTGTCTCCCCCGTACACGGAATTCCACAATGTACTCCTTAATCCCTGTATCCTGGACACCTGGTGCAATGCTTGGCACATAGATGGATGGATGGATGGATGGATGGATGGATGGATGGATGGATGCAGACATACAGACATAGACAACTAGTTGCTCAATAAATATTTGCTGCTTGATTTACTTGACATTAATGGTGAACACAAGCCTCTGAAATCTCAGTGGCTTCATATTAAAAAGGTGTCTTTCTTGCTCATGCAGTCTCTTCTCCACCTGGTGACTCAGGGACATCCTGGTTCTGTCATCTCCACTTGCAGCCCCACAAGTCTCCATGGCACAGAGAGAAGAGGAGGAGATGTATCAGCTCTTACCTGTCTTACATTTCTTACCTAGAAATGCATGCATCCCTTTGATTCACAATCCATCACCCACAGCTAGTCATGCAGTTCCAAATCAATGGCAAGGGAGGGCTTGGAAATGCAGGGGAGCACCTACATTTGGAGCACAGCACCGAGCCAAGGCTTGACTGGGAGACACTCTTGCTGGTCCCACGCAGGGCTTACTGAGCAGCTGTGTGTGCCAGGCGCTGCCTGAGGGCCTTTCCCAACTTTTCCTTCATGTTTTCCTAACAACACTGCAGGGAGGTACACATACTGACTCCACTGAGCAGATGAGGAAACTGAGGCTCAGTATAGTAAGCCACTTATCCCAGTTCACATGACCACCAAGTAGCAAAATCAGCGCTCAAACATCTAGGCTTGTTTTTCAACTCCAACCCCAGTGCCTTCTCCATCATGGTCCAGATGTCCTATGGACACAAATGGGCTTCAAGACGAAGAGGTGGGACCTGAGAATATTCCGGAACATGGGAAGGGAGACAAGGATGTAAAAGGTCAGACACAGCCTGGCAGTGGCTAGAGGAATCTGTGTGCCACCATCTTTGCGTGGTATTGTTCAGGAAGGAAGCACTGAGCACTGGACTGGGAAAAACAGCTACTTTTACGGTGAGAGGTGAAGAAAGGCGATGCCTTATAAATGTAATTGAATTTATCGGAATGTAATTGACAGCCTGTCACAAAAGTCCCCTGGACACTCAAGAGGGTCATTTAGATTTTGCTTCATCTTTGAGGAATGAGGGCTGCCTCTCCATTCTCTCAGGTTCGTTTTGAAATGAATATTTCTTCCACCCCACAGAGAACTCATTACTCAGCGTTCTTTTTTTTCCCTGTCAACTTATTTTTTGGTCTATTTGAATCACAGAGGAAACAATAAATATATACAGTAGGAAGCAAAACAAAAGAAAAGAGAAAAACAGCCTCCATTTTCGACAAACTGCCTTTAACAAGTGGGTTCAGTATTGTTAACAGATCTTCATCTGCTCTTTGCAAAACTTTAAGGGGCTCTGTTCTGAATACAATGAGCACAATTTGGAGAAGTGGAGTTAGTGAGTTGGGGAAGGGATGGTCCGTTTTTACCCAAGAGAGCCCTGCAGATTGGATCACATCCTCTGATAGGGAACTGGACCTCACGACAACCACGCGGCCCAGGGCTGTTTGCAAACCTGGCCGAGACAGCTGCACTTGGCAGCTCTGCCGAGTTGAGGAAGACTATTTGGTCACTGGGCAGCTCTGACCCTGAGAACGTCCAAGTTCCTATTGACTCCACATCTGCCCCCCTGGCCCTAACACCTACATGCTCTAGTTCTGCCCATTCGTCTTTCCAGGGACAAACTGTAGGGGTACTGGTTTTATCCAATTTCTTACTCAGGCATAGAAAGTAGGTCACTGATTTGTTTCACAGAACCTGAAGCCTTGAACGTCAAGACTTTTCAGGTTGTGTTACATCAGGTCGTAGGTGGCAGCCGCTGCTGGGGAAGTGTTGAAACCTGGAGGCCAGCACTTTCACCCAGGGGCCATACATGCGGCCTGCACATTCATGAGTGTTGGTTGCAGGGAGGCGCATGCAGTTGCAGAACCTCTTACAGAACTGCATCTCTGTCACTCGAATCATGTCACAGCTGCGGAAGCCCACCTATAGCTCCCAGTCACCTTCAGGATGGGATTTGACCACCCTCATGTGGCGTCTGAGGCCTGTGGTTTTCTAGCCTCTGCTGAGGTGGAATGCCCCTACGTGTCCTATTATCCAAGCTTCCCACTTCATACTCCGGAATGCTGAGTCGCTTCTAGTCGCCTCCACGTACCACACTGCTTCCCACCTCACTCCCTTTGCTCCTGCTATACCTGCTGCCAGGCGTGCCCTTCCTCCCACTCTCATTTATGCCCACACATGCACACACACATACACCCCCAGGTAACTCCTACTTGTCACCTAAGATTGAACTCTAGTTTACCTCCTCCCAGAAGCCTCTCTAGCTGTGCCTGAACTAAAGTGAGGGTATTTTGTCAGTCCTGCCTTGTTTCTCTTTCCTACGGGCCAGGGAGCTCTGTATGGCTCATTCGTGTGTGTCTCCTTCCACCCAGCGCACAGACTGGTCCCACAGGGAGCTTGGCAAATAGGTGAATGAGCCAGTGAAAGTCTGAATGGTCCCGGAGCTCTTTGTCGGTAGAAAAGACTTCCAGTGCCCTCCACGTTAGCACATGTCTCAGATTTCATCATGCAAGTCGGTAGAAACACACGGCTTGGTCGTGGCCACTGTCTGTCTCATTAGGAGACTTTGCTGCGTTCCACAGTCCGAGAAAGATGGCCACGTTGGGCAGAAAGGACAAGAAGCCGCCCGAGAGGACAGCGGCCATCACAATTCATTCTCCTTTGATTTACTTTTCTGGAAAGGATGTAACAGCATTAAAGGAAGACAATTAAAACAAGATAAAACACAAAACCATTTTCATTCTCTATTATTTTTCTTCTCCTTCTCCATATTTATACATTTTATGTAGTTGTAATCAGGGTGTTAGCAAACTTTACATTTCTCCACCTAATGAGAGTTTTTCCCCTGGGGCCCAGCCTCAGGCTCAGACCTGGGTGAACATGAGGCTGGGGGCTGCATTCTTGTGCTTGGGCTCTGGCCCCATTCCAGGCCCCTCCCCAGCTCCTCTTGTCTGCACCCCCCACCCATCACCACCATCCTGCCTTAGGAATCCCGTGTGGGACATGCTCAGCATTGTACAGAGAAGAGCCTATTTCGTGCTCAAAAACAGCCCTTCAAGGTGGCACAATTGTCCCTTTCCTACAGATGTGGACACAGGCTCAGAAGAAGGGCAGCTCGCCCACCAACCAAGCCTTCCAACTCAGGCCTGGGGTCTTGACGACTTCTGCATCAGCCAACCCCACACTCCTGCTCCAGCTACCTGCCTGGTTCTCACCAGCAAACACAGGCCCAACCGGCTGAGGCACAGCCCGGTGAGGAGCCAGTTCATTGGCTCAGGGGTAGAGACAGGCCCTATGTGTTTGACAGACATACTTCCCGAGAGCCAGGAAGGAGACGATCTTGGCTGAGAGCACGGATGGGACAGTTTTGCCGCTTACAGGCTATGATCTTAGGCAAGTTTCTCAACCACTCTATGTCTCAGTTTCCTCATCTGTGAAATGGGATCTACCTTATTGGGCTTTTGTGAGGATTAAATTAGCCAATAAAAGCAAATGACTTAAAACAGGATGGAACATAACAAATACTATACAATTGCCATTATTATTACTGTTATTATCATCATGGCTTACTGTGGCATGTCATTTCTAGGAAGAACATGCTCCCCTACTATGTGCCAGGCTCTGTGCTAAGTGGCATAGCAAGTGCAAAGACCCTGTGGTAGGAGGGAGTTTGGTGTGTTGGGGACAGAGAGGAGGCCATTGAGAGCCTGCTGAAACTTGGGAAATGGGAGAAGATGAGCCTGGAGAGGTGGGCAGTGGCCCGACGTTGGCAGCCTCCTCTGCCCTGTGAGGAAGTGAGATTATATTCTAAATGTAAATGCCCTCCGTTGTTCTGAGACTGTGAGCCACAGTGCGAGCTTGGGTTTTGTTAGTGGCGCGACCCACACCTGCTCCACACCTGCTCCACCCACCTCTGGAGCTCTCCATTCATGTTAGAGCTGCAGAGGCATCCTCATTGCTTCCCTCCCCCGCACCATCCATCATCTTAGCCACATCCTCTTCTAGAAGTTTCTCAAACACATCCCTTCCTAGCCAGCCCTGGACCGGGCTGTGGGTGAGGGTCTCTCCTCCAGGTTAGAGTCCCACCTCTCTGTGTGACCGTTCTGTAGCTGTCCCCCTCCATCTGTGTCCCCAGAATCCACCCTTCACTAATGCCCTCAAACTAAAATCGGCTGTGTCATTCCCCACCCGCAAAACCTTCCCTGGGTCCCCAGGGTCTGTGCTGTGCAGTCCAGTCCAGTAGCCCCTAACCACAGGTGACTATTTCAATCTAAGTTCATTAAAGTTAAATAAAATGTAAAATGCACTTCCTCAGTCACGTGAGCCACATCGGAAAGTGCTCAGTTGCCACGTGTGGCTGCCACATCGGGCTGCACAGATATAGAATCTTCCCCTCATCACCGAAAGTTCTGTTAGACAGTGTCAGACTCTACGAGATGAAATCCAAACTTGTTGGTCTGGTATTTAAGGCCTTAAACAATCTGGCCCAAGCTGACCTGTTCCGGTTCATTTCTCACCAGCCCTTCCTGTGCTCTCAGCTCCAATCACATCACACAAGTCTACAGTTCCCAGTCATGATTGTGTTAGTGTGTTTTGTGTAGACCCTTTGAGAGTTTATGCAAACAACATGCAAATATTGTCAGCAAGGGCACTTTGCCCTGCTTGTGGTGTCTACTCCACCCTGAAGGCACTGCCATGGAAAAAACTTTTTCTGTTGACCCTAGAGGTATTTTTGCAAGTCTGGGCCAGCTCCCGGCTATCTACTCTTTGTAAACATCAGGCCACTTTAAGGGCTGCCCAGCATTTAGCAAACATTTCTGGAGCCAGTCCTCATACCAGACTCTGTACCAGGTGCCGGGGGCACCAGGATAGCTCCTATCTGTCCTTACAGCTTCATGGTCAGTAGGAAGCCTGCATGGGTGCAGGGAAAAAACAACAGTACGGCATTAACTATGACGGGGTGTGCATTGGGTGGTCTTTCTGGGTTCCTGATGCAGAGGGGAGCACAATGTGACATTTTCTCAAGCTAAGGCGGACTTTGAACCTGCCTCGCCCACCTCATCTTCTCATTTTACCTGTGACAACACTGACCCTCGGGGAAGGGACAACACTCCTGCTTCCTGGGAAGCCAGACACAGGGCTGAGCGTTGGGGCCCAATGCATGGTTCTCTGGCCCACGAGCCTCACTGTCTTTTCCGTCTCCCTCATTCCCATGGCCCATTCCCGTAAACCTCCCAAACGTCTCTTAATTCCCTACATTTCCCACCACCTCCACTGCTGCCTGTGGGATTCAAACCAGCGTCATCTCTCACCTACATCATCTCAGTGCCTCCTCGTGGCTTCCCCTCTGGTCCTCAGGGAAGCCAATGGGACCTTTTCAAAATGCCATTCTGATCAGATCACTTCTTCCTTAGTAACTCTAACTCTCAATGGCTCCCTACTGCTTTTTTATATTTACTTAAACTCTTTTACTTTGAAATATTTATAGATTTGCATGCAATTGCAAGAAATAGTAGAGAAGACCTGGGTATCTTTGGAAACCCAGTTTTCCCCAACAGCAACAGCTTGAATCACTGTTCCCTGTTGCTTTTAAGATAAAGATAGAGATTGCTGTTCTAGTTTGGCACTGGACTCAGAGAGATCTGGGTTCAAATCCTGACTTTACCACTGACCAAGTGACTTTGGCAAGTTATTTTGCCTCTCTGATACTCTGGTTCTTTGAGTATAAAATGTGTAATAAAGGTACTCACCTCAAAAAGTTGCTTCAGACTTAATGACATAATACTCATAAAGTGCTTAAAACAGAGATTGACTTACTGATTTGCACTCAATGAATGACAGAATGGCCTGAAATGGTCTGGCCGCTGCCTACCTCTTCCTGCCCACAACCCCCCTTTCTCTCTCTGCTCCCGCCACACTTACCTTTCTTTCTGTTTCCCCCTCTTGTCCTGCTCCTTTCCCAGGACCTCTGCACATGGCCTTCCCTCTTTCTTGAATGTTTTTCTCCTTTGCACCTTGTTAATTGTACTTTCTTCAGCTCAAGCGGTCCTTCATCAGAGACGCCTGTGGGACTGCAGAGACCTACTCACGTTCCTCCTCTCGCAGCGCTCGTGCTTCTCCTTACAAGTGCTTATTTCAGGATGTAAATATAAAACAACATTTGTTTTTATTCGTTCTTCTTCTCCTCCACCCAACTATGAGTCCATAGACGGCAAGATAAGGTTCGTGTGGCTCATCAAAGTCTCCCCAGTGCCTAGCAGAGGGTCTGGCATGGAGGGACCAATGAATATTTCACAACTGAATCAATGAGCAAATGGCAGGGGTGGCGACGATAAGGATGATGGTGAAGATTTTATTAGCACATGTTTATTGTGTGCCACACAATACGCTCAACACTGTGTGCGAAGTATCTCATTTAATGACTAACATTTAAAATAACCCCAGTCACTCTCTATCCAGCTTCACTTTTTCTCCTTGGCTTTTTATCACTGCCTGATGTTATATGTTTACTTAGTGTCTGATTTCCTCACTAATGTAAACTTCATGAGCTCAGAAGCTTAGTCTTTGTTCCCTTCTGGTCCTAGAACTGAAAACAGTGCCTGGCACACAGTAGGTGCTTAATGATCATTTGTGGAATGCATGAAGGGTCACAAGACATGTATGAGGTGGGTATAGTTATTACCTCATTTTAAACTGGAGGCAGCAGAGGCTTGGAGAAATTAAGTACCTGGTCCAGGTAGAGGCCAGAGCCAGGCTTGAACCTGAGCCTTCTGACTACAAAACCCCTGTGTTTAACTGCGATTCTCTCCTGGGTTGGGTTCCCCCCAAATGGACCCTGAGACCAGGATTCAAGCTCAAGTAGTTCCTTTAGGAGGTGATTCCAGGAAATCCTAGTAGGGGAGAGGGAAGTGAGGCGGGAAGGGAAGGAGGTCCGCAAAAGTATGTCATCAAGCAGCTTACTAGTGTGGTAACCAGAGCTGACCCCCTCAGGGTGGTCTGGGAGCTGGTGTAGACCAGCAGGCGCGGAGTTCTCCTGCCCAAGGGGTGAGGGGGCTGCAGAATTCACACACCCACCTCCGTCGTCGTTGCTTGTTGAAGGCTGTCCCCAGGGTGGTAACCTCCAGCAGGTCTGGCTTGCCCCACATGTGGGCTGAGGCTCCCACGGTCAGAAAGAAGTTCTCAGGCGAAGAGTCTCGTGTGTTTGCCGAGGGCATGTAATGGGGCACTAGCCAGCACCTTTTTCAGATGCCATACAGAATCTCACCATCAAAAGGTTGCTGCATTTTCTCCCAAGATGACATTTAAAGACCACATATTTATAGGAGAAAAGCCCTTCCTCGTCCTTCCCCCAGGCTCTGCAGCTTTCCTCACCCACACCCTCTTTTCTCTCACTTCTTGAGGTCCTAACATCCTCCAAGGCCTGGTTTAGATCCCATTCTGGGTCCAGGCTGGAGGAAGCCCCAGAGATTACTTGGTGCACCTTCGGACTCAGTGATGGGGCTCAGCCCAGCTCTGGGGAGAGGCATCCCTGTCAGGGCTGCAGTCTGCTGTCTGGGTGGCCGGGTCTACCCTCCCTAGTCCCACAGAACACATCACAGTCCATTCCTGGGGCCAGAAAACCCTCCTCTCCTTCCAAGCATTCTTCGTCGTTCCTGACATGACAGAGTTTCCTGCCTCCTACAGCATTAGCTTTTCCAGCAGCCACAGTGGCATATATTAAACCCGTAGTCAATCTGCATCCCCAGCTTTCTCCATCAAATACTTGGCTTCCAAGTCAGACAGAGAGTCCCCCATCTGAACTTGAAGGATTGTATTTGCAGAACCACAGTACAGAACAGGCTTTTGGTCTGTGTTGAATTTCATCTCAATAAACACAAGCCAAGGGGGACTCAATCATATCCCTTCTTGCCATACTGGTCTATGTTCAGCCCAAGAGGTATTGTCTTTCTTGAAGAAGTGGAGTTGAACACATTTCCCTTATTGCTATCTTTGCCCCCCTCTAAAGAAGGGGCTCTGTGCCTGCCTCCTCTTACTACAGAACCCAGCTAGAATTGCCCATTGTTGCTTTCCTGAGCATTTGGGTTTGGTGCAAACCTGAGTTTGTGTGGACCTATCCCCTACCAACCCCCTTCCCATCCCACCAGCCCCTCTTGAGGAAAAGGATTCGTACACACTCATCTTTGAATCCTGTACACCACGCAAGGGTCTGGCTCACCGTAGATACACACATGTCAAGTAAATGAATGGAGACTCCTCAGCGTGGGACCCAAGACCTTCTTTGGTCATCTTCCGTCCTGACTCTCTCCCTGTGTCTCACTTCACACATGTGTACTCCAGCCATATCAAACCCCTCACCTCATCAATTATAAGAGGAACACTGGAGAAAACACATGTGGGAGGCTAAACAACAAATGGGTCAGTGAAGAAATCAAAGAGGAAATCAAAAAATGCCTAGAGACAAATGACAATGGAAGCATTACAGAATCTATGGGACACAGTGAACGCCTTTCTAAGTGGGAAGTTTGGAGCAAAGAGGCCTATGTCAAGAAACAAGAAAAACCTCAAATCATCTAACCTTACATCTAAAGGAACCAGGAAAAGAAGAACAAACAAAGCCCAAAGTTAGTAGACGAAAGGAAACAATAAAGACCAGAGCAGAAGTAAATGAAATTGAAGTTGGAGACCTCACTCTCCCTGATTTCAAACTATACTACAAAGCTTTAGTAATCAAAACAGCATGGTACTGGCACAAAAACACACACAGACCAATGGAACAGAATAGAGAGCCCAGAAATAAACCCTTACTTATATGGTCAATTAATCTACAACAAGGGAGGCAAGAATATAAAATGGGAAGTGACAGTCTCTTCAATAAATGATGTTGGGAAAACTGGACCACTACACCATATACAAAAAGTCAAAGTGGATTAAAGACTTAAATGTTAGACCTGAGACCATAAAACTAGAAGAAAATATAGGCAGTAAACTCTTTGACATCAGTCTTAGAAATATATTTTTGGATGTGTCTCCTCAGACAAGGGCAACAAAATAAAAAATAAACAAACGGGACTACCTCAGACCAAAAGTTTTTGCACGGCAAAGGAAACCATCAACAAAATGAAAAGGCCACCTACTGAATGGGGGAAGATATTTGCAAATGAAATATATCTGATAAGGAATTAATATCCAAAATATATAAAGAAAATATACAAGTACAATTCAACGTCCAAAAAAAAAAAAAAAACACACCAAATAATCCAATTCAAAAATGGACAGAAGACCTGAATAGACATTTCTCCAAAGAAGACGTGCAGATGGCAAACAGACACATGAAAAGGTGCTCAACTTCACTAATCATCGGGGAAATGCAGGTAAAACCAAAGTGATATCACCTCACACCTCTCAGAATGGCCATCATCAAAAAGACAAGAAACAAGAGTTGGCGAGGATGCAGAGAAAATGGAACCTTTGTGCACTGTTGGTGGGATTGTAAATTGTGCAGCCACTATGGAAAATAGTAGGGAGAGTCCTCAAAAAATTAAAAATAAAACTACCTGAATGAATGAATGAATGAATGAATGAATGAATGAATGAATGAAAGAAATGTCAAAAGAAAAATAGAACTACCATACAATTCAGCAATTTCAGTTCTGGGTATTTATCCTATAAAAACTATTTCAAAAAGATATGTGCGCCCTTATGTTCACTGCACCATTATTTACAATAGCCGTAATATGGAAGCAACCTAGGTAACCATGGATAGACAATTGGATAAAGACGTGATACATATATGCAATCGAATATTACTCAGTCATAAAAATGAATGAAATCTTGCCGTTTGAGACAACATGGATGGACCAGGAGGGTATTATGCTAAGTGAAATAAGTCAGACAAAGACAAATACTGTATCATTTCACTTACATGTGGAATCTAAACTAAACAAATGAACAAACAAATCAAACTAAACAGACTCATAGATACAGAGAACAAACTGGTAGTTGATAGGGCTGGACAGTGGGTAAAATGGACAAAAAAGTGAAGGGGATTAAGAGGTGCAAACTTATAGTGTAAATGAGTCATGGGGGTGTAACGTACAGCACAGGGAATGCAGTCAATAATATCGCAATAACTTTGTACAGTGACAGATGGTTACTAGGCTTTTCATGGTGATCACTCCATAAGGTATATAAATGCCAAGTCACTATATTGTACACCTGAAATTAATATAATATTGTATGTCAGCTCTAATTAAAAAGAGTTTCACATTCAAAAAAAAAAAAACAACAACCACAAAAAACCCAGCTAAAATTCCACCTCTGAAGTCTTCCTCATTCGCTGTCTTGAGAATCAATTGTCGTCCCACCCCCCCCGCCCCAGGCTGCCTCAGCACTCGGTGTTTTTCCTTCTCTGTTTTAAAATTGCACAAGTAAAATACAGGAGTGTTGCTATTGTAACAGAGTCACACAGGGCCTGAAATTTATAGGGTAGAGTGATCTCCTCTTTGCCTGCGTCCTCCCCAGAGGAAACCCCTGTGAAGTCTTCACTGGTGGCACTTTGCGCCTCAGGTGTGCTGGCCTGCCTTGTATTGGAGGAGTTGGGTTTTCCTGGCTGCGTTTCGAGTCCCTTAACGAGAGGCATCTGACTTATTCTTTCCTTTATCCCCTGCTCAGCTCGGAGTCAGCCCAACTTTCTAGATCATTGGATGGGAGTGGGTGTCAAATACACATTTCCAATCTTCCCCCCTTAGAGATTCCAACTCTGGAGATATGAGTCAGCCCCAGGAATCTCTACAGATTCCGATGACGAGGTCTCCAGGTATGTGAGGTAAAAATATAGCTTAGAGAATGTTGTTTTCAAGGTGGCGTCCATCTGATGAACATCTCACTCATTGATTTACGCAGAAGTCTCCTTCTTTCGGCTTAGTAGGATGAGCATTTCGCATGTGTGCTTTTAATGATTTTGACTGTGACTAAAATAGCAAGACATGGTTATTGTGGGGAATTGGAAAATAAAGTCAGCTTTAATCCCAGCCCGTCGAAACCACTTTTGAGGGACTTTCATGGGGCCTTGGGACCACACCGTCGTTCCCAGTTTTGCTGTTGGCCATTTCCGGCCCATTCCTCTCTAACAGGCCAGTGGAGACTCATGCTTCTTTCTCTTCTTATGAACTCAGAGATGACATGCTCACTAGCTCACCAAGCACCAGTCATTTCCCCATCTCTTTTTCTTTGTGTGACAGAAGGAAGAGGCCATTTCCCTTATAATTTGCTGCCAATTCCATCTTTTAAGAAGTCTTCAGGTTTCAAGAGTCCGTCAGGGCCCTAGTTTTAGTGGGACTTCTCCTGGGTGTCCAGACTGTTGAAGCTCCCTCACCACCAGATGGACTTCTGTGTTGTCAGTACAACCTCTTGTGTCCTCACTTCTCAGAAGGTCATCGCCTCACATAACCTTTGCCACATCTGAGTATTTCCTCTCTCTCCCCCCATCTATTATCAGATGAGGAAACTGAGGCTCAGCTTGGAGCGGTGGCTTGTCTAAGTTCCTGAGTGAAGTAGTAGGCCTTTCGCTCTGGTTCCAATCCCAGTGCCTCAGCTGATCCGCCGTCCTGTCAGCTGCCGTGAGGTGCTACTTCCCCTCCATTCCCATGACCCCTTGTGCCTCGGAGGTGGACATGACCACATTCTGCCAGAGAGACGAGAAGGCGGAGTGTGTGTAAATAGAGAACATTGATCTTCTTCCTGCTAACCCAGAGGTCATAAGCTGCCAGCCTGCTGGCCAAAGACCTACCACAGCTCTATTATGTTCAGTTCTCTCTGAGTTTTAAATTGTTTTAAATTAGTTGATGACATTTAAAGATCAAGAGTATTCACATAAAATTCCAGATGTCTGGCTTCTCTTGAAAAAATAGAAAACTGGCAGTCTAGGCTCATAGCCCTGCTTGGGCACAGCCGAATAGAGCTGAGTAGTGGCTGTACCTATTAAACAAGGCAGATGTGACGGTCCCCACCACTCCCTGTGACCTCCCCAGGCAGAGCCAGTGTGAGCTGTTTTTTGTCACCTCACATGCATGGCTCCTTTTTCTTACTGGTAGATTCCAGACAAGAGAGCCATGAGTCAGAACCAGCCCACCTCACTCAGTATTGCCTGGTCCTTATAGGCATTTAAGTTTGCAATCTCTGCTGGCCTTCAAATCCCTACCAAAGCATCTTTGCAGATCCTAGAACCTTAGCGCACAGTAGGTGCTCAAGAATAACTAGAGCTACCATTTGTTGAGTGCTTATTCTCAAGGAGGCTATGGAATTTATCACCCTTTAACAGATGAACTGGCAGGCTCAGAGAGGTTGAAGCCATGCCCAACGTCACACAGCTGATGAGTTTTATCACCAGGACTTTATGGTGTCACACTTTTGCACTGAGTTGCCTCACATTTTGTAGCTTTTCACACCCATTCTTTTTGCCTTTTCAACTTACCTGCTGGTTTCTGAAGGTTTCATAAAACAGACAGTAAGCTGAGCCTTGATACTATGACTAGGCAAAGACTGATTGAGAGGGAGAAAGGCATTTTTACCCAAGGAACAGAAGAGAGACACAGACATGGTATAGTGCTAAATGTGGATCGAGGAGGGGCTTTGTGAACCAAGGTGGGAAAGGCATGGAAAGGGCACTTGGGGCCAGAGCATGAACGGCCTTGAAAGGCAGTCTGAGGCGCCACAGGGAAGCTATGAAAGGTTTTAGAGCAGGAGCAGACACGATCTAGCGTGGCAGCAGGATGGAGCAGAGAGGATGACATTGTGAGAATCCAGAAGAGAGGTTGGTGCCAGAAGGAGAGCCTGTCAACAGAGGGCAGAGAACAGGTTCCGGGGGACTGCTGGGTCACCAACAGCCAGGCCTTGGTGGTGGGAGTGCCTGGAGCTGGCCATCTGGAGGCACTGCAGTGTCATTAGCTGGGATGGGGAAGGTGAGAGGAAATACGGTTGATGGGGCATCCATGGGAGCTGTTTGCTGGGCACTCCAGAGAGAGGACAGGGCCTCCGCGGGAGCTGCAGAGCCGCCTGCCAAGCCAGGTGTGGAGCAGTGAGAACAGAGTGCCCTGAGCCAAGAAGAGCTGGAGATTCTCCCGTCACACCTGCCGGATTTCCTTCTGGCTATGACTTCCCAGGTCTCCTTCGTACTGTGCCTGAGCCCCCAAGAGTGAATATCCTCTGCCCCATCCCAGGGCTGCAGAGCACTGGCCATGATGCATTTTGGCCCCATGCATGGTGGCGAGATCCCAGCCATTCCCCAGAAGCAGGTGTTCCAGACAGCCAGAGTCCAGCAGCTAGCCAGGCCCTAGCTTCTCATTCACTAAACAGGGCTTGGGAAGGGGGAGTTACCATAGTCATCCCCTCCGTGTCCCCACCCCCTTGGGGGCTCATCTTGTGCTCTCTTCCTGCCCGCAGAGCAGAGCATTTGGCTTTTTATAAAACCAATAAATAAATAAGCAAGCGGGCATGATTAATTGATGCCATAGAGCAGAGCAAGGCGCTGGGAGTCAGGTGGCCCAGCTTCCTGGGGGAGCGAGGCTTTGCAGCGACCTGGGGCCTGCGCCAAGGAGGGGAAGCCTGCTTTGGGGAGGTGCTTTCGGGTGCCTGGGGTTTTTGCCTTTCTCCTCAGGCAGGGACTCTGTCCCAGCCTCCTGCAGGCCCCAGGCCCGGCCAGGTTGGAGGCTGGGGGCCAACAGGTGCCCCTGCCCTACCGCATCCTTGCTCAAAGCTAGGTC
Source organism: Rhinolophus sinicus (assembly GCF_036562045.2). Lineage (NCBI taxonomy): Eukaryota > Metazoa > Chordata > Mammalia > Chiroptera > Rhinolophidae > Rhinolophus > Rhinolophus sinicus. Next base: position 42,657,761 of record NC_133759.1, read on the forward strand.
TCCCCACATGCGGGCTCCACACCTAAATTCACCCCACACTGTGTGACCGTAGGCACAGGTTCTAGTGTTGGGGGAAGGAGGGCTTGGGGCACCCTGACCCAGGGAGAAGGGTGGGGAGGAATGCCTTCAAGGGCAGCGCTGATGGTGGGGTGGAGTGGGGCAAGGGGCTAGTGCTGATCGTGGTACCCGGAGAAGGCGCCCAGCAGAGGCCAGAAACCCTTTCCGGACCGCCCCGCACGTGCGCGTGGAGGAGGGCGCGGGCTAGACTGCGCGCTAGGGTCCTGCGGGGCGCTCTCCGTGCTGAGTTTGGGGAGGGCCGAGGGGGAGCGCGCGGGGGAGGAGGGAGCGGAGGGAGGACGAGAGGGAGGCGGGCAGAGCGCAGTGCAGCGGTGGCAGAGGCGGCGGCGGAGGGAGGGAGGCAGGCGGGCGGCGGCGGGGCCGCGGGGCGAGAAGAGCGCGGGGCAGCGGCCACCGAGGAGCCGCAGCGCAGCGGGGCCGGGCCGGGCGCGCACCAGCGGCAGCGGCAGCGGCAGCATCTCGCCCGCGGATCCGGCGCAGGTGAGGCAGGAGAGCCGGGCCCGGGGTTCTGGGCCTCCTCCCCTCTCCCTCGGTCTCTATCTACCTCCCTGCTGGCTTCCCTTCCATAGGTGCCCGGCCCTGGGGATCCCTACCGGGCCAGAGCCCGAGCCCAACCCGGAGCGCGTCCTGGGTTCTCTCGCCCCGCACAGGCTGGCGCCTTGTCAGCGGTGACCTTGAGCGGGCACCAGGCGGCGGGCGGGGCGGGCAGAGGTGGGCGCCTGCGGACCCGGCGCCTGAGGACGCAGGAAGGGGGAGCGTAGCGCGCCTGCGGCGCTCAAACTTTCCGGGCTCCGACCAGCCCGGGAGCTGGGGGGTGTCCAAGACGCTAGAACCCCCCGATTTTCTTCTTCCCAATTGGTTTGACTTCTCCACCTGCTTTACCCCCAGTATTGAGGCCCCGATCTCCTTTATCCAGGCCCAGATTCCTGCAGGCCGGGGACACGATCAGAGCTGTGCACGGTGACCCTGGCCCCCAGCTTCTCCTCTCCCCGAGGGTAGTTTCCACGCTTGTAAGAGCTCAAGCGCGCCGGAGGACCCTCTGCCAGGTGCTCCCGGCGTCTCCGGCCTTGCCTTTTCCCGGAGCCCTTCACCCTGCACACAGCCTTTCTCCTAGCACGGTGGAGGGCGGGGGTCCTGCCTAGAGACATAAGAGCCCTGAAGCCCCGTACTCAATTGGGCTATCAGATCTACAGCTTGGTTTTTCAGCCCAGCAGCAAAGACTCCTTCAGAAAGTGAGCTCAGGCAGTTGCCAGCCACCGCCCCCCACCAAGCCCCTATGGTGGGTCAATATGGTCTGGACACCTGGACTCACCCAGGGCCTGGTTACCCTGGAGCTCTGTGGTCTCAGAAGGAAGGGATGTCCTGGCCTCCTAGAACAGTAGCCTTGGGAAGGGGAAGTGAGGCCCAGAGAGGGTGAGCCAGCTTCAAGGTCACACAGCCAGCCCCAGAGGAGCAAGAACTGGACTTGCTTATAATGGGCTGGGGAAGGATGCAGAAGACTCATGTTTGGTTCCTCCACCTGGGGTATTTCGCTCTGGGACACTGTCTCCTATTAGCTGTGGTATCTCTGGAAAGACATTTCCCCCTCTGACTCACTTTCTCCATGTGTGAAATGGGGGTAGCTACCTCATAGGGCTGTTCTGATGGCTGAGTTAATGTTCTCTAAGTTCTTACCATCATGCCTAGTGCATGGTCTGTGTCCCAAAATGTTAGACGACATGTGAAATTTCCTGTCTGAGCCTGGAAGGGAAAAAAAAAATCTTCCCATCCTTTTCCTTCTGCTGCTGGCACCTAGATTTAGGTGGGTTCACCCCTGCTGCTCTGTGGACTGCTGGTGTGTGGGGGTGCTGTGCTTGCTGGAACCCTGAGCACCTGTGTTGTATATGGAATGTTGGGTGAAGGCAAGGGTTCCAGCACAATTAAGAGCCTGCTGGACCCACTGGTCAGGCTAACGTAGGCTGTGGCTTCCTGCTGCTTCCATGGGGAACCAATCCCCAATTTCTATTCTGAAGTCAGGGCTCTGCTGTGGCCCCAGGAAGACACTCCCTCTGCACACAGTCTCCTGGGAGAGGCACCATCCTCACCTTCTCCACCTGACCCACTCTCTCCCTACCTCTGTGAGATGGGATTCCTTCCCCCAGAGGTCCTATTGACAACAGAGGAAATGGTGTGTGTGGGGGGATTCATTCATTCATTCATTCATTCCCCCACTCACTCACTCACCAAGCCTTGATTCATGCCTTCTCTAAGACAGACACACAGAGAGATGGGCCATATCTGGCAGTTATGAAGCTTCTACCAGGTGCCAGGCATTTGCTAGGCACTGGCGACACATTCATTCATTTGACAAATTTATATTAAGTACTAAATATGTGCTAAGCACTGTTCGATGTGCCAGGGACACTAGTAAATAAAACAGACTTCCTCCCGAACGTCTAGAGTGAGCATCTAATTTGTCATTCACACTGAGACACTTAAGGGCATTAGTAATAATAACACCAGAACCACAGGCATCAACCAGGGCCTTTCAGCTAAACTGGGATGCATGGCCACCCTGTGACCTCATGTTTCTACACCAGCGTTCAGGGGGGACTGTTCATGTTTTGAGCTTGCTTTTTGCCAGGCTTGGTGCGAAGCATTTTCAGGTGATCATCTGATTGAATCCTCGCAGTGCTGGGAAGCTGGTTTCCCATCAGCGTGCAGCTGGTTACTAGGGGAGCTGGGAGCACCTTTGCTACTGAACTGTTGGGCAGCACTGCCTCACCAGAGATGGCTGAGCCCCAGGGCCTGAGGATGCTCTTTCTCTCTCTCAGGCTATTGTTAGGAGCACAAATGGTGTAGTAGATGTGCGGGGGCCCGGGCGGGGGGGGGGGAGGAGGAGGAATGGAGGCACAGATACTACCTGGAAAAATCAGAGGCAGCTTCCCAAAGGAGGGGACCATTGAGCTGGATCTTGAGACATGAGTTACAATTTTGACAGACTGTGCAGGTTGAAGGGAGGTCATTCCAGGTCCAGGTTACTAAGGCTTGGAAGTATGGGATATGTGGACTGTTTGGGAATACCACCCAAAGTAGGTCTGGATCCAGTTGGGACAGGATATGAATTAGTGCTGAAGCAGTAGGAGCCGGTGAAGACTGAGTCCTAGAGCGGTGCGCTGTGGCGTTTCCGCAGGATGCTCGAAAGGTGGGACTATTCTGTAGGCCGGGAGCAGAGAGAGAATTTGTTCTACTGGATTTCACTTTGACAAGAGTTTCTATAGCCTGATCTATACTATGGATTGCCCACAAGGTCAGGGAAATAATTTTGGTATATGGAATCACTGCAGAAGAATTTTACCAGCAAAAAGGTTTCACCAGGCAGAGTGAATGGCAGCAAGAGAAATACTAACCTACTTAAGGGAGAGGGGTTTTAGTAGCACAATTTGCAAATAAGGAATATGCTCATCATAAGTTAAATCTTTTCTCTTTGTTAAATCATATCCAAAAAATGCTAACTTCCTCCCTTTTTCAACTCTCCATGTCACCTCTGTCACCATATAAACCTGAGAGTAATAAAACTGTATTTCGTGCGTAATGTCATATTTCTCAGATTTTTCATTAATTCATTAATTTCCTTCCTCCTTAATGAAGTGGAACTATTAAAGCTTTATGGTATCTAAAAATTTGAATCCATTAATAGAGGAACCAAAAAAGGGGGTCAACTATTAGGGCCCTGGGATTGGAAAATCAGGCTAGAAAGCTTTGAGAAGCAGACAAAAACTTGATGGAAGGTGGGGCAGGAGGGAGTGTGTAACCTGTGCAGTCACACAGGACCTGTGCTGAGAACGGCCACAAGCTTGATTTAATCCTCTGTGGTTGCCATCGTGAAATTCTTTATTAGTTTTGGACAGGGGGCCCCATATTTCATTTTGCACTGGGTCCCACAAATTATGTAGCCAATCTGGGGAGGGAGAAAAAGACGGGAATAGGAAGAGGGAGAAGATACTGGTGGGGGGAGAGAAAAGAAAGTACCATTTTAAAGCCTTGCCATATGCCAGATGCCTTGTGAGATTATTTTCCATGTGTATGTACTTTAATCTTCATCACAATGCTATGAGGTAGGTAATATTGTCCCTGTTGTAAAATGTAGGTTTTATTATGATGCAGGTAAGGAGAGGCCAGCAAGTCAAGAGACAACTGCCATTGAGAAGACAGTTTCTTACTTTTAGTTCCCAGGAGGAAGGGGCACACCACACAATGTGGGGGGGGGGGGCACACGAGGAAGCACCAGCGTGGGTCAAGAGATGGGGAGCAGGGAAACTGTGAGCAAGAGCCTTTACTGTGGTTCCCGCAGGAAGGAATGGGAGAGGAGGGTACGCAGGTTTGGGATTGGCTGGCCTGAATAATTTCAGTGGCTCTGTGACTTAAGAGCTGCCCCTAGGTGACTGGTACCTGGCCCTGGGGTGATTAGGGCAGGCGAATAGTGGCCCAGAGTACAGGAGCGCCATAAAGGAAGTGAGGACGAGTACGGGAGGTTGCTCATGTTTTCTCTGCCCCTTCCTACCTGTCCTCACTTCAGCAGGTCATAGAACTTTAGAGCTAAGATACCCCTTGAGGAGTATCTGGGCCAATTCCTTCGTTTCACAGAAAAAGTGAAAAGTTGGGCCCAGAGAAGGAAAACTACTTCTCCAAGGTCACATAGCATTTTAAGGGGGCTGAACTAGAACTACAATTCGTGTCTCCTGCTATTTAAACCACTACTGATTATTATTTACTTTTTTATAGAGCAGAGTTATAACTAAGCCAGATCCACAAGACTGTGAACATGTTAGGGTCTGAGTTCCTGTCTCATCATATCCCCAGTGTGTCTGGAACATAGTAGATGCTCAATACACAATGATATCAGTTTCCTAGGGCTGCTATAACAAATTACCACAAACTGAGATGCCTGAAACAACAGAAAGTTATTCTCTCACAGTTATGGAAGCTAGTAGACCAAAATCAAGGTGTCAGCAGGGTCACACTCCCTCTGAAACCTGTAGGGAAGAATCTTTTTTACCTCTTCCTAGTTTCTGATGATTGCCAGCCATCTTTGCTTTTCCTTAGCTTATAGCTACATGACTCCCATTTCTACCTCTGTCTTCACATGCCTATCTTCCCTCTGTGTGTGACTCCATTTCCAAATCTCTCTGTCCTTATAAGGACACCAGTCATTGTGGAATACGGCCCACCCTCATCAAGTATGACGTCATTTTGATTACATCTGCAAAGACCCTATTTCTAAATAAAGTCACATCCACAGGTACTGGGGGTTAGGACTCCCACATATCTTTTGGGAGGACACAATTCAACGCACAACAACAAGGAACCAAAGAGTAAGTGAGTGTTTATGATTTAAGACAAGAATAAGCTCCCCTTTCCCCTAAAGTTACCACCAGTTCTGAAGAATCAAAAGTCTTATACAAGGATAAAACAACCGCAACAACTGTTCGTCCACATAAGAGAGAGAACAGTCCGAGGGGATACAGCAGCATCTCCCATGTGAACAAGCCTGCTTGGCTTACATTCCGAGCACCATCACTTCCTGATTGTGTCCACGTGATCTTGGGTAGGTGGCTTCAGCTCTCTCTGGCGGTTCATATATATATATATAACAAGATATTAACGGTGCCCACCTCATGGGAACTTTTGTGAGAATGACGGAAATTAAGACAAGTAGAGTTCCTAGAACAGTGCCTGGCACACTGTAGGCACTTTCTAGATGGCAGCGATGATCACAGCTCCCATCGCACCATCTTGTAACTTAGCGAGCTCTTTTCACATCTCTTTCTAGCTTTCAGTCTTCACAACAAGCCTATGATGTGGCTCCATAAACACCAGCTTCCAGCCCACTAGTGTGAAGGTGTTGCTATTGGATACTTTCTGGTTTCATGTGGTGATGGGGGAAGGTGTAAAGAGGGTCCAATAGCTAGATGGGATAAAAGAGGTGCCATGTCTTATATGATGAACCAGCATTGGAGATAGATGCCATGTTGAACTGAATCTCCCAAATGTTGCCATCAAGGGTAGATAAAAACATGAGGCCAGGGAACTTCTCTCTCAGTGAATCAGTGCAAAGGACAACCAGCTGAACTCCAAAATAACTGAATGTTTTTAACAGCACTGATTCACTATTGACTGTCCAGTAATATAATGATGGTTAGGATGCCTAGAACAAATGTAGGACAGACCTCTTACTAGCTGTGTGACTTTGGGCAAGTAGCTTAACTCCTCTGTGCCTCTGTTCCCTCAGCAGTAAAGAATGAAAATAAAAGTATAGGATTGCTTTAAGAATTAAGATTTGTGAAGTGTTTAGCAAAGAGCCTGGATCATAAATATCATCTCCCTCCCTTGCCCTCTTCTTCATCCTCCCTCTCATCCACTTCTCCCTCATCTTTTTAATGTAGTAATTTGGTTAATCATTAGTGATATAGAAGTATTTCCAGTTCTCTACGCTCTAGGTACATGATAAATTGAACTTCCTCACCTCTTTTCACATTAGTTGTAGCCATGTGTGTTGTTTTGGCCAGTGAACTTTGAAAAGAAGTGTCATTTCTGCATGGGAGCTCTAATAACCAGCATGCTGTTTACCCCTTTCCCCTTTTCCTGTCTTGGCAATTGAGGCAGCATGGAGATGGAGCCTCCCTCAGTCCGATTTCTCAGTGAGAATTATGCAGAGCAGAGCCCTTAGCCAATCCATGATGGACATGTAGCATCAGTGAGAAGTAAGCTTTTGCTTTAAGCCACTGGCACTTTGGGCTTATTTGTTACTGCAACATAACTTGGCCTATCCTGACTAATACGGGTAGGGAGTGAGTTAAAATAATCACAACTTATTTAGAAATATTCATGAGTTTTTTAATTCCTTCAAGTATTATGCCAAAAATTTTAGTGTTTGAAGGTGTTATGAACACAAAATGGGTGAGAACCACTACCCTATGAGGTGACGGCCAGTCTTCCTAGCATGGCATATGTGGACCTTTCCAATCTCACCCCGGCCTCATGTGCTTTGGCCCCCACATGTGCTCTGCCTGACAAGTCCACACCCTCTTTGAAATGCACCACGGTGTTGTCCATCTCCAGGCCGTTGCTCATGCTCTGTCTAGAATGTGGCATCCTGTCACCTGAGTGGCTGGGATGGAGGGGAACAAGTGCATGGGGGTGTAGGGGTGCATTAGGCTTGTTCTGTGAGGCATGAAAGCATAATTAGGAGTGAGTGAGATTCCTGTTCCAGGTGAGTTTTCTAGCGTTAGAGAGTGGCCTGGCATAGTAGTGACACATCACAATAGAAGGTGTCCAAGCAAAGGTGGGGGTCATGGAGGGGGTTCAAGGTTAGGAGAACCAGTGCAAACTCTCCAATTCTGTCCTGCGTGACTTTAGGTGAGATTGCCCAAAGAGGGTAGATCTCAGCTGCAATTTTCTATTTTTCCCTTTTCAAAATAAAAATAACTTTTACCCCCTGATTATAGACACATTACGTAATGATTATAGAAAATTCAAATGTCATTGAAAAGTATAAAGAAGAAAGAAAAATTCAAATAAAATGACATCAAATAGCTAACCTCCATTAACATTTTGTCAAATGTCCTTCCAGACATTTCTCTATGATTGATAGGTAAGTAGATCATGGGGTTTTTTTGTACCTTTCTCTTCACTCAATAATAGAGTATGGGCATCTTAAATATCAATAAACATACCTCTATTCATCCTTTGTAAGTGGCTCTGCCATAATTGATCTCATGGATACCTTCCTGATGGGCACTTAGGTTGTCCAGAATTTTGGTATTATAGCTAACACTGTGATGAACATTCCTGTATGTGGACCCCTGGGCATGTGTCCAGGCATCTCCTGAGGGTGAATTCCTAGAAGTGGAGTCACGGAACCAGGCAAAACTGACAAGAAAGAAGAGAGAGCTGTGGTATGATCGGGTAGAGAAATCATTTCTGGCTTAAGGGCAACCCGCAAAGGATCTGAAGGAAGAGAAGGATGAAAGGGAGGTTGAAACTTGGCTGGAAGGTTGGAGGAAGAGGAAGAGTGCATGGGGAGCATGTTTTAGATGCCCCCAACCCCAGGTTTTCAATGCGGCATCCCCCAGGCACGACAAAATGCGGATGGCAGTTACGATGTATGTAAAGCCAGGCGATTACAAGTACTTTGGTGTGCACACTCCCATTCGAGCCTCACCACCACCTTGTGAGGAAGTTCTCTGTTCCCATTTTACAGAGGAGCAAAGTAAGGCCTCGAGAGGATGTGGTGAAAGGAGCAGTTGTCTTCATTTACAGTATGTGGGCTTCTTCACAGCTTCAGACCTTTTTTTTGCACACACGCTGGACTAGCTCATGCCTCCAGGCTTTGCAGATGCCATCTTGTCTGACAGGCCACTTCCTCTGTCTTGGAAAGGACGACTGATCATATGTGACTTCTTGGTGAAACTTCCTCACAACCTCCTACCCACCCCTGAAAGCAAGACAGAAAGGCTGTTCAGAGCTCAGAAGGATACTCCACAGGCCATCATCAGAGCTTGAACTATTGTGTAGTAACTGTTGAACCAGGGAGACTGTTTTTGGCTTCAGTGAATTGGATTCCCTGACTCAACTGACAAGCGAGAAGACACTTCTTTATTGCATATAATCAAAACTCTGCGAGTGGGTAATTCAGCCGCTCATCCACGCCATCAAAACCCCCAGTCTTTCTGTTCTTCTCTGCCATCATCAACCAGAAGTATTTTCTGTATACCAGCCATCCCCTGCAGATGTCACAGTGCCCGAGAGGCAGAAGGCAGAGGGCATCTCTCTGTCTCTTTGATGAGTAAGGAATTCTTTCCCAGAACCCCCGGCCCACTTCCCCATTGGCTGGAGTTTGGTCACATGGCCATTCCTAAACCAATCACAGCCAAGAGAATGGGACCAAAGGCTTGAAAGGACCAGGCCTTATCTCTGAGTCAGCTGGGGACACAGGACTGCCAGCCAGGAAGGAAGAGGGAATGGCCCCCCAATCCAGCCAACTGTGTGCTCACTCTCCTGGCTCCCCCAGTAGCCGAGGAACTGTGAGAGGACAGGGGATTGGGGCTTATTCCTTCCCCTGTCCTTTTCAGGCTAGCACATGGTTTTGCACATGCTACATATTGAGGAATGAGTGAATGAATGAATGAATGAATGAAATGAATCACTAGTTGTTTCTCGAGACTCCATCAGACCTGCGATTTTAGGATTCTCTGTGCACCAGCAATGCCAATGCTGTCAGTTTGGTGGGTTGGCTTAGGTACTTTATAGCATATAGGAATCGCTTTGCCCTCTAAGATGTTACAATTTAGTTTGGGGAAGATTCTAGAACCTAAAAACAATGTGGAATTGGGGCCTGGACTGGCACAAACTGGACCTGCCATGAGAAGTAAATGCCTGCATAGGTGCCTAGAGAAGCAGGATGAGGCCCATTAGGGACCAGATACCATGAAGGGCAGAGGTGGGTGGTAGAGGAAAACACCTGCGTACTCAGAGAGTAGATGTAAGTGTGATGGATTTGAGGCAGTGAAGACATGACTAGGCCTGAAGACTCATTTCTGAGGGCTCAGAAAGGATGTTCTAGAGGCCATCACCCAAGCTGGGCATCATACTGGTACATACTGTGTCTCATCCTTCCTAAGTCTCTACAAAGAAGATCACTCTATCCCCATTTTGTAGACGGGGAAGCCAAAGCTCAGACGGTGAGGTTGCTTGTCCAATTTCACAGAGCCAGGAAGTGGAATTTGGCTTAGAAAGCAGATCTATTATGAAAAGCTGGCTCCCTTTTCCCTGATGACCATAGAAGACCCACCTAAGACCAGCAGGTGGTGGAATAGATGGCAAAAAGGGAGCCTGGAAACTAACAGGAGGGGCCAGCAAAGGCTAGGTGCAGTGAAAATGCAGGAGAAAAACCCAGCGAAGAGGTGTTTATACAAGGATTCAGGGTGGGCGTAAGGAGCCATGGTCCTTGGCATCAAACCTAACTTTACATCCCTGATCTGCCAATTAATAGCTGTAACTGTGCAGGACACTTCCCTTTTCTATATCTACTTTCTCCATCTATAAAATGATGATGACAAATGTGTGCCCAATGCTTGGAATACAGCAAGAATCTAATAAATGGGGCTCTTATAATTATCACTGTTGTTGCTGTTGTTTTAGAACTTGGTGGGGGGGAAGAAAAAAAAAGAACTTGGTGGGTAACCAGATTTAGAGGTGATTCCTTTGGTTGGGGGTCCTGGGTTCCAGTTCTGTCTTGGTCACCACTTTCACATTTGACCTTGACTTCATCCCTCCCAGCCTGGCTCCCCAAGCTTCATCTGTAAACTAAGGGGGATGGACCAGTTAACTTCTAGCATCCCTTTTTGTTCTAAACCCTGCACTTGTGTGAGATGGAAGGGGGAGGCTGAGTAACAAAAGGGATCATAAGGAGTGAGGGGGATGCCTTGTTCTGGGGAAGCAAAGCAAGGGAAGGGCAGAAGGTGGAAGGAAAAGCAAGGGGGAGTTAGAGGAGGCCCAGTAGCCAGCAAGCACCAGGCAGGGGTGCAAAACCCCAGGATGGGCAATTTGGAGGTGGGCACAGAGGTGAACAGCTGAAATCAAATGAGGCAGAAGCATGTTGAGAACAACTGCGTCTGCCACCTGCACTCGTTGTGGAAGAACCAGAGGGAGAGGAATCAATCACAGCTCTTCCTGATGCTTAATACCTGGGGGGCAGGGCTTTGAAGAGTGTGTGTTCAAAGACTGAAATTGAATTTCTCCAAAGTTTGCAGGAGCACTGCAATTATGCCTGAGAACATGTCTATGAAATTCCCTTGAAATCTATTTTTGGGCACAAGGTTTTATAACCAGAGTCAGAAATTGAGTGGAAGTGTGTGGGAGGCTGACCCTGGACAGTTTCCATGTTTGAGAGGAGGGGAAAGAATATTTTTAACTGCAAACACCATGTCTCATAGGGTGAGGCTGGGGAGGAGGCAGTCTCACCACTTTGGGTTTCTCACCCACTGTCATGTTAAGACAGGAACTGTCTTCGACAGAAGTTGTTTTAAGTTCCTTACTCAGAGTGGGTGGCTGGGGGCCGGGGATTGAGTAGGGAAACTTGTCTGGGACTTTTACATATAGGAACAGAGATATCGGGAACTTAATTTGCCAGATTCCTGCAAATCCATCTTGTGCAGTAGTCACAGTGCCCAGGGAGCTTTGTCTGACTGGAGACTTTTCTCCTGTACTGATGTATCAGTTAGCTATTGCTATGTAACAAACTGCCCCAAACTCGGTGTCTTAAAGCAATAAATTTGTATTCTTGCTGAAAAATCTACAGGACAGCTGGATGGTTCTTCTGGTCCGGGCTGGGTTCCCTCACATGTGTGTGCTCTGCTGTTGGTCAGGTTGGCAGCTCTGCTGATCTTGGTGGGTGCTCACATATTTGGGGGTTGTTTGGCTCTGGGTTGGCCTAGGATGATCTCAGTTGGAAAGGCTCATCCCCACTCCATGCAGTGTCTCATCCTGCAGTGTCTCACATGGGTTTGTTCACATGCAGTGGCAGTGGCAGGGTTATGAGGGACAGAGAGCAGAAGCACGCAAGGACTAGGCTTGAGACCTAGGCTCAGAAGTGGCATGGTATCACTTCCAGTGAATTCTATTGACCAAAGCAAATGAAGCAGTCACCCCAAATTCAAGGATGAGGAAATGTAATGGCACCTCTTGATGACATGGTCACAGTGGAAAGGGCTTGGATTCAGGCATGTGCAGGGCTAGGTCCTGCACAACGGCTGGCATTAGTGTTGGCCTCTGGGGCTGCCACTGCCGCAGTGGATGGCCACCCTCCTTAAAGTCCTCCTAAAGCCCAGGACTCCCTTGCTGTGCAAAGAGTTTTCAACAAGAGCCTTATCTGTGGAATCAGGAAAATGTATGCCCCCAACCAGTGAGAGATCAAGTTTCATTCACAAGACTGGCAGAGATTAAAAAGTGTGATGCTGTCAAGTGTTGGTGAGAACTTGGGGGAAATAGGTACTGTATACACTGCTGGCGAGAGTTCTCACGCCACGGCCCGTCTGAGGGGGGCAATTCTGCAGCACTGATTAGAATTGAGAATGCAGGTAAGGCTTTAACACTCTGTGGTATGACCATCTCGTGGCTACTACTCAACAATAAAAGGGAATGAACTGTTGATATGCATAACCACCTGGATGAACCTCAGGGGATGAAAAAGGCGAATCCCCACAGCTTATGTATTGCATGATTCCATTTAGGGAACATCAGTGAAATGACATAATTACAGAGATGGAGAACAGGTTAGTGCTTGTCAGGGGTTAGGGATGAGGAGAGGGCATGTCGCTACAAAGGGCGGTGGGGGGGGTGGCTGTAGGAGGCCTTGTGGTAATGGTACAGTTGAGTATTTGGGTGGTAATGAAGGTACACGTATGATAAAATTGCCTAGAGCTATGCATAAGCACGTACGTGTACACACGTGCCTTTACAACTGGTGTAGACTGAGTAAGCTCTGTGGACTGTAGCAATGTCCTTGTCTTAGTTTTGATATTATACTCTATTTACGCCTGATCCCGACTTTGGGTGAGACTGTGGGAAGAGTGCGTGGGTCTTCCCTGTATATTTCCTTGAAACTTCCTGTGAATCTATAATTATTTCCAAATAAAAAGTTAAAAATAAATACACAGGCTCTCTGGCCCGGTGAGTCCACATTACTGTTAGTGTCTGCCATGGCGATGTGATCCCATGCCCCGAGAGGTTTATGCTGAGGGTGACTGAACACTGTTTAATACTGAAGCATTGGAAACAACCCAAATGAATTCTTTCACTTAATAATCACTTATTAAGCTCCTCCTATGTGCCAGGCACTATGCCAGGTTCTGAGGGTATAGCCACGAACAAAATAGTCCAAGTTCCTGCCCATGTAGGGCTCACAATTTGGTGATTGTCTCACAACAGGTGATTAAATAAACCACAGAGTAGCTGCACCAAGGAATTCCACATGGCAGAAACACAAGAATGAGGTAGACCCCTGTCTCTGCGTGCTAATATGATTCTATCTCCAGAGCATATCACTGTGAGGAAAGAGCAAGAAGCAGAATCAGGCATTTAGTATGCCATTCATTTAAAAAAAGAGCAAAGAACTTTAATAGATATCTACAGAACATTCCATCTAAAAACAACAGAATACACATTCTTTTCAAGTGTACATGGAACATTCTCCAGGATAGATCATATGTTAGGCCACAAAACAAGTCTCAATAAACTTAAGGAGACTGGAATCATATTAAGCGTCTTTTCTGATCACAATGGTATGAAACTAGACATCAATTACAAGAAGAAAAGGGGGCGGGGGCAGAAAGGACAAAAAACTACAGTCAAATAAAGGAAGGGCCAAGCTTTGACATGCACTTTGCTGGCCTTTAAGCCAGCCCACTTCACTAGAATGTAGGGCCCAGGAGGGCAGGGAGTTGTGGCTGTTTTGTTCCTTGCAGTACACCCATTCTGGCATAGAAGGCACTCAAATATCTACTGAGGGAAAGAGATAATTGTACCCATTTTACAGGTTGGCCAATGGAAGCAGGAGTTCCTTATCAATGATATATTAGCTTTATCAGCCAAGGGAATTGTGAAGTGTTGATTGAATGCCCATGACTTTGAGAATACCACATACTTTTCTTTCAACTTTGTCATCAGGAACATGTTTTTCACCCCAACCCCAAGAAGCTGTGGTTGTCAAATCTTAGGTCTTACTTGTCCACACTGGCTGTAGGCTGTGAAATGGTGATATACACGAACCACAAGGTCTGCCTGCATTACCTGCCTGCACGCCTATCTGCATTACTGAGTCCTCCCATCCATCCTGTTTGGGGAAAATAGATGTTCATACATTTTCTATCTGATCTCAGGCCCCAGCCCATCATGTAAGTTTTTATGCACACAGAAATACTCGTAGATGGCTGGAAGCAGAAGGGTTTGTTATAAGACACAGAAGTTTCCTGAAACCTGTGTGAGTGCCTTGGGAGGCTGGGGTGCATTCCCTTTTCTCTCTACTCCCCACTCAGCCCATTAGAGAATCCACCAGTGTCCTGAGGCCTGGGGAAGCCTCCTCACTCTCAGCTGGAGGTGGGAGGGCGTCTTCTACAACCCACTGTGTCTCTTCATCTCTGTAACCCCTGTGTGTGACTTAGAACAGAACACAGAACAGACACTTGGGAACTGTTTGCTGCGTTGTTATGAGTTGAGATTTTTTTTAAAAAAGCAAGTGCTGAATTTTCAATCACAAGTAACACTTGTACAGCACTTAGCTTTTAAGGTAAGAAAAAAGAGTGTGGTCATCTCCTGTAAACCGCACGAGAGTTAACCAGCGAGGACATGAAGACTCAAGGCAGTTCCCTCATTTACTCATTCATTCATTCACTAACTATGTCTTGAGGGCCTCGTGGGAGCCCATGACGGGTCCTGGATGTGTGGCTTTGACCCAACGCCATCCTCAGGATGAGGAAGCAGGAACCTTCATCACAGGGTCCACAGCACACAAGTTGCTGTCACGCCTTGCTGTCCCCCTCAGAAGACCACAAACCATCCTGCCAAGTGCTGGCCAAGACACTGAAACATGAAGGTGCTCTGGGGTCACCAAAGGAATCATTTTGGACCCAGGGATGCCCCAGGACATGGGCATCAAGTAGCTGTGATCATGACCTCAACGTGTCCCTTCATCCGTTTCTCTGCCAGGCCCTTGGGAATCATTTATCACCGTGCTGCAGAAAAAGACTGCGAGGCCAGACGACTTGTCTGCAGCCGGTGCGTCTCGGCGCCCACAAAGCAGAAATTAATGAATGACGGTTGGGCAGAGAGGCAAGGCATAGGACAGCAGCTATTTTTGGTTCCCTCTGCCAAAGCAGATCCTAACGCCTGCATCTGTGTGTTAACTTCGAGCAGAAACCGAAATCACACTGGCCTGAGTTTTGTTTGCTCGCCAACTCTAAGCTCCTCAAGTTTGTATGTCCTGTAAAAATATGCAGATTTTGAATTAATAAAAGAAATGGAGCAATTGCAGAGATGGATTCTCATTCTCTGTCTTGCTGACTTAATGTGATTCATCAAAACCTTCTCTGAGCCAGCCAGTACAAACGAAGGTCAGCATGACCTGCGTTCCCATCTTCACTTCTCTACATTCCGTCACTCGACCTCTCTGAGGTTTAGTTTTCTGAACTGTAAAGTGGGGATTGGGAGGTACCATTGTTGGAGTATTAGGGAGATACTGTATGGGGAAGTTCCCAGCACCTGTAACCCCTTCATTGCTGTTAGACCCCTTATCTATAAAGAAAACCATTGCCCCCCTTCTTTCCAGGAAGAGTGTGGCCTCAGAATGTCGAGGTTTGGGTAGGAGCTGCTGTGTGATCCTGGGGAATCTGACATCACTACGTTCATCCTCTTGAGACGTGGGAGGAAGAAAAATCTCCATCCTTCTGCCTCAGGGTCCAGGTGTGGGATAGAGAAATGGAAATATAACATTCATTGATTATCAGATTGTGCTGCGCACTGGCGACCGTAGTGACTTCCTGTGTCTTCTGGGGCTGGCCTTCAATGTTGGGCCCGCACGGCACGGGAAGGGACCTGTGTTCAGTGCAGTTGTTTTCTGAAAAGCAGCAGTTCGTTTTCAGGATAAACCTGAGCATGTCCCCTCGGGGGAGTTCACTGTGTCAGGCTCTGGGTAGAGCGCGGACATGCCAGGACCAAGAGAAATACATGTGAGTCAGGTGCTAACAGCACAGGCTGTCAGGGCGAAGTCCAAGGGGCCCACACAGGTTCTGTCCTGGCAGTGGGTCCAGAGAGCCACAGCTGGAGCAGCCAGGGGCCCAGGCCCTCTCCTGGCCAATGGGGCTGCTGGGCTTGGCCTCCCATAGCTGCTGAGGCATGTGAGGCCTGGAAACCAGTCAGGGGGAGTGGCTTCACATGGTAGCCGGGGGGCTCACCTCATGGGACACATGGCCTGGAATGCTTTCCTTTATGGCATGAGCCATTGTGTGGTTATTTATGGTCACTCTATGAACAGTCCTGTGATGGAGAGATGTCTCTATCCCCATTTTATTGACGAGACCACGAGGCTCCAAGAAGCGAAGGAACCTTCCAGAAATCACACAGCCAACAAGTGAAATTTGGCCAGAATTCACCCTGCCACTCCCAAGGCCTGTGCTGTTTCCATCTTGTTTTAAAGTAAATATTCCCATTTTGACTTGAAAGAATCTGATTGTGAAGAACTGGAGACCCTGAGTGGGCCTTCAGAAAGTGCCTTCCAGTGGGTAAACAATTCAGTAAAGACTCCACACATACTTGCTGAGCAGCAGCCACGTGTCAGGCACTGTACTAGGTGTGTGGGGTTCACCAGTGAACAGAGGCGCTCAGTAAGCTGTGAGTTGAGTTTACCAACGTGATTCCAGAGCTCTTCTAGAATGGGTTTGGGCAGCTCTTAATTCATAACCAGGTGAAAATTATCAAGCCCTGAACTTTCCTATAATTAAGTGAATGATTTTCCTCTATTTAGTCAATTTTGCTGCTATGCAGGTGGACCCTGGGCCCCATCAAAGACCCTTCTCTGTCTCTGGGGGTAGTTCTGAGAAAAGCTTTCTGCATCTACCTCACACAGCTTAATCATCGAAAGGGAAAGAGTTGAGTCATTTAACAGCTTGAGTGCGTGACTAGAGCAAGTATCTTAAACTTCAGATGCCTCAGTTTTCTCATCTGTAAAATGGAGAGGGTAGTATTTTTTGTAAAGTGAGATTGAGCTATAGAGGTATATAGCTATGTCTGCTTATCTCCATCCATCCATCCATCCATCCATCCTTCCATCCTTCCATCACTTAGTCTATACCGGCACACGTGAATGCTCTGTGATTGTCTGCTATTACGAGGACGATAGTCCAAGGTTCCACAGTAACTACAGCTCACCTGTGGATTAGATGGTGAGTCTCCTATCGATGTTTAAATGGGGCTTGTTCCTGAATCAGGGCGGTATCTTCTGTGTCAGTCCCAGATGGTAAACAACGTCATAGCTGGGACTCAGCTCCCTCCCAGTCCTTTTTCTGCTTTGACCTTTGAAAATGAAGACTTGTATTCTTTTGACATGAGCATTATGGTTGCAGTTTGTCCCCAGAGCCTTTGTGTCTGCTCTGCAGCGTGAGAACAGAATCCTCTGCATACGGGGACATAGCAGGGCTGGATTGGTGTGTGTTGGCTCATAGGCCTTCAGTTCTGATCTCTGGGACTGGCCTTCCACTGTCTCTAGGAGGTTCTTCCTTCTCCCATGCGCCCTACCCTCATGAGCCCTTACGGTCGAGCACCTGGGTCCTGCCCACGCAGAGTCTGCTGCCGGGTGGCGGGCGTGCAGCAAATGCCTTAAGAGCACGGCCGAGGGCTGCACTAGTTAGGGCAGGGTACTGGCATCCACAGGCTTCCTAAGTGGTTTCCCGGCAACCACATGGGGGCCAGTGCTGGTCCACGGCCGCCGCCGGGTCTCTGGTCCTAGGGGTGGAGGGACTGTGGGGTGGAGGGACTATGGGGGCCTTTCTGTAAAGTTAAGAGCAAAGGAGGCCCTTTTGTCCTGATTACCAGCTGCCTCTTTTTGTGTTAAAATGGCCATTTTTTCTATGATGCTGATGCCAGAAGGAAGTCTTTATTTGTTTGTAATGTTTGTGTTTGGCAACAATAGATTGATTTGCGTAATGGTTTTTGTTTATTTGGTTAGTTGGTTTTGTTTTGCTTTTTACATTTTACTGGCCCAATACATCCCTAAGTCTGGGAAACACTGAGTTATCTTATTCTGGGAGGAGTTTATCTTAGTTAATGTTACCAACAATTCTGTGAAATAGACACTATTGTTCCCATTGCATGGGTGAGAAAACGAGGTGCAAAGAGGTGGCTGTCCCTGAATTCATAACAGCAAAAGCAAGTCTCACACCCAGTTCTGACTCACACCAAAACCCTCACATGCCCCTCCCCCCCCGGGCTATTCTAAGAGGCTCAGGAGAGTAGAGGTGACGGACCTAGTAGAATATATTGAGATCTGCCCTGGGTAACTCAAGGGTTAATTCATTTTTTAGACCCACGGAGGGCCCGAGGAACCCCTTCAGCTGAATGGTGCTAACAAATGAGTAGGTGGTCTTGAATCTTCAGATCTGATGTTCACACACAGCCCTGAGTGGCTCCCGTCCATTGGTCACCGACCTGCTCTCCTTCCCAGCCCCTCACACCAGGTAATTGTAGCACCAACACTGGCGCAGGTGGTTTTCACATCAGTACGGTGAAGGGCAAGTGTCTCATGACCCCTTCCCTTTGCCTTTTGAAACTGAGGACACACTAATTAATACCTTTCAGGGCTACATCCCCTTCTCTCCTCACTCCAGTTCTATCCTCAGTCAAACCAGGGCTTCCATCTTGCCCGTCTGACGTCCACAGGAAATGAATGGCCTGCATTCTGGTGAGCAAGCACTTGGCGGGTTTTGTAAAATGACTTTGCTGGTTGGGCTGTTTCTGCCGGCCGGCCGTAGGCAAGAGATAAATCATGACGACGTGGAGGTCTGTGTGCCTTAACTTTGTCTCCCTCGGAGAGCGAATTTTCTTTCTCTGGTGGCTATCTTGGAGGACTCGGTTCATTTAGCACAAAACAACAGAGACGATCTATAACTAAAATGGACTCAGACTACGTTCTGAATAAAACGTTTCCCTTCTGATCTTGACCGGTAGAAATTTGAGGCAAAGGACAGATAGAAGAGTGTTGCAAAGTAAGACATGCCCGTTATTCTAGGTTTGTGCTCAAGAGTCAACATGCTGCTGATGACAGGTTCCTTCGGAGCAGGTGCCACACCTTAGAATCGGGGTGTTCTTCCCACAGTTGGCCACTGGGGCCCTTTCTGTGGCTGGAGGTTCTCAGAGAATGGCTGGCATCTGGCAGCAGGGCCTGGCCCTTGTCGTTTTCTAGGCCTTTGTGACTAAGAAGCAACTTGACATACCTCATCTTCTGGGTTTTCTCGATAAGCCCTCAAGGTGGACCAGTGTGCACCAGACTCTCTCACAGTTGGAGAAACTGAGGCTGGGAGAAGTGAATAGCGAACACGCCTAATACCTTCCTCACAGAGGTCGTGGTGAGAATGTCTTGAGTGTATAATGTGAATAATAGTAATGAATATACACATATGTATATATAAAATCAGATCAAGTACTTGACACGTAGGAAATATTCAATAAACATTGGTACTGACCATCATTACTATTACTTCCCAGGCCACAAACTAATAACCGGCAGGTGTCTCAAGCCCCAATAACCCCTTTTATTTCCACTGTTTTATCACCTAATTCTGTGTTGTTCTACTGAGACTGAAAAGTATGATTAGAGCAAATTTCTTTGAGAGTTATTCCCAGAAGATTCTAACCTGAGGAAACCAGTGTTGGCCTGAAATGCCATTAGAATGGCATCTTATATTTGATTCATTTTGGAACAGAAGCACTGAAAGGGTTCTTTAGCCCAGCAAGATAATACAAGTCGCTGAGTACTGGGTATATACCACCCAACACGCTAAGCATTTTACATGGATTAGCTCATTTCATCCTCATAACAGTACTTTGAAGAAGGTATTTGTATAGTTCCCATTTTATATATAAGGAGGCTGGGGTGCAGAGGGGTTAATTATCAACCCAGTGCCACCAGTAAGAGGCAGAACTGAGTCCCCAAACCCATGCTCTTTATTTCCGAAGGCATATGTGTATGAGGAGGTCTTCCATGGAGAAGCAGCTTCTCTACGCCACCCCTTTGGGTCATGTATAACAGGTCAGCCATGGCCCTGTGGTCTCAGTACCCTATGTGCTTCCAGCCCTCCGCTGTGCCTCTAACGTTCCACGCTCCTCTTTGGGCCTCAGTCTCTCCATCTGTAAAATGAGCATGTTAGGTGGCATCAGTACTACATACCACCCCTACCCCAGTGTTCCAGAACTAGAAGCTTCCGTGAATGGAGCTTAACTGCTTTTGTTCTTAGTTTTATCTCGAGGGCATAGAAAGTACTGTTTAGGAAATGTTCTCAGTTTACATATCTGTGAAATAGGGTTGTTGTGAAGATTTACTGAGAATGCAACACACACCTAGCACCATCCCGGTGCATAATGAGTGTTTAATATCGGCTGATTTTTAAAAAAGTGGTCCTATTCTATTGAGATGCATGTCACAGATACTCGCGGGGGTCCCGACAGCCTCTGTCCTCCACAAGCCCAACATCGGCTTCAGGACACCACGTAGAGAGTTTGCCTGGTCTGTTGGTGCTTTTCTATGGAGATTAGTACATGCCGGGTTGCCTTTTATCAGAGGCGCATTAACTGCTGTCAACTTAAGCAAATTAAAGTTCCCATCCTATATGGCTCAAATGGGGGCAACCACAAGGCTCTAGATCAGTGGGAGTCTAAAAAGGAAGGGGAGTAAGACACGGGACACAGAAGGAAGAGGAGATGGAATTAGCGTCTTACCAGTGGCCACGAGAGGAGAATGAACGGCCATTAACACAAAGTCCTCCAGTTCCTGGTGGGTCCCTATGATTAAAGGCTGTCCTTCGGCGTCGTTAGCTAAAAAGTCCACATGTACAGAAAGACATTTAGTTTTAGAAATGGGAAGACTTTGAGTTAGGGTCTAACGGACAAATCCGTGAAGAATGGAACTAGTAGTTCTGGTTGCCGAAGGTTTGTCCATCATCAAGTTCGCACATAGTTCCCTGCTACGGTCACACATGTATGTGCTCATGTGTGTGTAGTGCGTGCACACACCTACCATGAGACCACAGGGCGCCTTTGTGCACACTAGGAAAACGGTGCCCCTCTGGGCAGGGGCAGCCTCAGGGCACACCAGCTGGTAAGCAGACAGTGGGCTAGACATAAACCTTCCTTGCCTTCTCAGCCAGGCACATGTGGCCCTGCACAGCAGTGAGTGTGGCCACACACACACACACACACTCTGTCAGGCGGGAGAGGAGACCTTTAGCTGAGGTCTGGAAATCTCACCGCTGAGTGGAGACACCTTGGCTAGAGACAACACGGGATGCACGGTAGTACTTGCTTTCCAAGAGTCATTTCTACAAAACCCACAGCTTTGCTCTGCTTGCTCAGCCGCCTGCTTGAAGATAATCTGTTTTGTTCTGTGCCTCTTCCTGGCACATCTGGGCCCAGCAAGCACACTTACTGGTTTGACTCCAGATACAGATTTTATTATTTCAACTGGGTACCTGCTTTCACTGGGAAACAAGTTTGGGGCCCTACCATTTATAGCGCACCTCATTTGATCCTTGTAGCAACCCTCAGGGCTTGATGGTTGAGACTTAATGTACCCATTTTATAGAAAAGGAAGTGGGCTCTAAGAGAGGAAACTCAGAGAGACAGAACGTTATGCTGATCTGGATTTAGAGTCTGTGATTCTACAGCTCAATTTACCTTCTGGCCAACTCCCTCAAAAGTGTGAATCTTCACGACCTCTCAGGCTTAGCTTTCCTTCTCCTGTCTCCTCTGACCGGAACCCTCATTCTGACCAACTGTCTTCCATAATGCACTCACAATGGCAGAAACTCAACCATTGTCTTGATTTTGTCAAGTAACAACCATCCAGTTGACAATGATTGGTATTGGAGCTTGTTGTCAGACACTCAGCCTTTTGCTAGTGTGATCCCTGCTGTGGTGACTGCTGTGGTCAGTCATTGCTACTAACCTGCTCCCGAGAGCTGGACCTGGACCCAGACATGTTGAACGTCTCTATTTAGAAATTCCCTTCAGAGCCTGGGTCCCATTGCCCCAAATATCCTAAAATGATAAATCTTCACTCTAATTTCCATTTAGACAGAAAGCATATCAGTGCCAGGCTCAGAGTGAGTACTAAATAGATCATTGATGAATGAGGCAATTAATTGATGAATCCTTTGAGGGTGGTATTTAATAGAAGTCTTTCAGTTGCCAGTGGCCAAATCCCAACACAAATTAGTTTAAGAAAAAAAAAAAAAAAGAACATATTGGCTTACAAAACTGCAAAGCACAGGTGTGAGGGCATCAGGCACAGCTGAATCCAGAGGCTCAAATCATATTAGGAGGACTTGGCTTTTCTCTCCTTCTCTCAGATCCTCTTCCAGTGTTGGATTCATTCTCAGGGGTTCTTTCCTCATGGTAGATCAGATGAGTACCAGTAGTTCTGGCCTGACCTGGTTCTTACAGCCAGTTCACAAACTTAGACAAAGAACAGTCTTTTCCCTTCCCTGTCCACAAAGCAAATCTCATGGATGGACTGGGGTTGGCCCAGCTTAGATCATGTGCCTTCCTCTTAGACCAATCACTGTGGGCAGAGGGATGGACTGTGGTGATTGGCCAGGGTACGCACAGTGATTGACAGCTTCACCCAAGCCCCTGGGGATGTGAAAGAGACCATTCTCTAATGGAAATCGGGGCTCCGCAGACAGTAGATACTTACTGTAAAGGCAGATGAAGTTTCTGAAAAGGGCAAAATGTCAGTGGCACATTCTAGTAAAAACGTATAAGTCGAGTGATAAGGCTTTGGGTCAAAATGAGAAATAAAGTAAAGAAACATTTTCATGGATGATTCACCACCAACCTTGAAAAAGGTTTTGGTGGTGATGTTCTCAGCGGTAGCTTCCAGAAAGAACAAGTCTGATGCTTCTCCTGGAGACTGCTTTGACAGGCAGAGAATCTTGAGGTTGGAGTTCGTATCAGTCAATCACCAGTTCCCCCCACCCTTATTCCACATGCAGAAAAGGCAGCAAAACTCATCTTTAACCAACACTGATGCTCGTTTCCGTCTTCCCAGCCCGTGAGGAAGTTTTCCACTACCGTAATTTAGTAATGTTATCTTCCCTCACCGTCCCCACCTGCGTCCCTTTCTCTGATTCATCCTAGGGATTACAGAGCGTGTTTAAGAGCACAGGCCCTGCAGGCACCTGAACCGGGGTTCTAGTCCCAAGACTGTGGTTCAGGACCTATTTGGCAGGGGCCTTGTGAAGGTCAGTGAGATCACGGGGGAGCAGTGCACACAGCAGAGGCTCAGTGGGCACACACATGTAGGTCATCATTCGTAACCACAGTCCTTTAGCATGTCAGATCCCACAGAGAGCGCTACGGTATGCACAGGAACAGGTTGGTGTCCCCTTCCGATCCTCATGCCAGTTACAAAGCTGCTTCCTGCCAGGTACCTTGTCATTGTCCAGCCAGTGGGGTCATGAACTGACCCGTGTCGTGTGGCCTCCCATCCTCAGTCCTTCTTTAACCAGGCGCAGATTAGGTATGGAGGTGTGGGGACAGAGCCAGGAGTGCAGTTTCCAGACTCTCGGCCTCACGTGGAAGGGTGCTGGCTCAGGTAGTAAATGGCCATCAACTGTGATTGGATGGCCATCAGCTGTGGCTAGTTGGCTGTCAGATGTAACCAGTGAGCGATTGGCCACTAATATAACTGCTGTGGCTACGCTAGCAGCAAATGGAGGCTAGCAAGAAGACGGTGGCTGAGCTAGCAAGGGCGGGTTGCAGTTAGCACGACAGATTGCAGCTAGCAAGTGAGGTGGGTTGGCAGAGAGAAGTGGACGGCAGGTTGCAGATAGTGTGGCTCCTGCTTCCTGTGTCTCCAACCCAGCCGCCAGGGAGAATATAGTGGCGTGACTCCCCTATCTATGGCTCCGTGGGTGTTCCTTTTTGGCCTCACCATGTCCTGTGTTCTTATGTGGGGAGTGGGAGCTGAGACCCCGCAGGCCACCCTTCATGACAGGAGGATTCTGGAATTTCTTGTGTTTCTCTTGGATTTATTCACCTAAACTCCCACCTCACCCTGCTCTGCCCTAGTTGGAAATCCTCATACTCAGAGTCCACAGGGACCCCTTGCCTGGGTCGGCCCTCTTCATGGACCTTCATGCAGCTGCTCTGTCTTCCCAGAAAGCTTCCAGATTTGCAGTATTAAATTAATGAATTTAATTTCACTTAAAAGATAGGCTATGCTTACTAAACATTTCCCATGTCACTTTATAAATGCTTTACTTCTACTGACTTATTTAATCACTACAACAGCCCTAAAGGTAGGTACTGTTGTTATCTTCTTTTTACAGATGAAGAAACTACAACACAGAGGAGTTAAGTAACGTACCCAACGTCACACAGTGAGTTAATGGGGAAATTAGGATTTGAATCCAATTCTCTCTGCTCCAAAGCCCATATTCTTGGCCAGTATTTGATTCTATACCTCTCTGATTCATGCTGCCAATCTTAGGTTTTAATCTTGGCGTTCTCCCTACCTTCCAAGGTAACACATGCATTTAAATGGGACTCAGTGCTCCAAACTTGCTGTCTGATGCAGGGCAAAGAGGATTTCAGACCTGGTGGTGGAAATAGGTGGAAAGGCCCTAATGGCAGACCTCAGGAAGGCGTGGGTGGGAGCCCCTTTCCCACAGTCTCTGATTATTAGGGAACCAGTGTGGCTTGTTGAAAGAAGGGATGGATGTGGAGTCCTGGTGAGCTCCTACCCATCCCTCATGACCCAGCTGCAACACTGCCTCCTCAGGGAAGCCTCCCCGCTAAGTGCCTCAAACATCTGTGATCCCCTGCAATGCTAACCATCCACTCACCTACAAAGTACTTTCTGAGCACCTGCTGTGTGCCTGGAGATCATAGTTCTCTGTACTAAACTGGAAACTCTCAAAGGTAGGGACCACATTAGCAGAATTGTTACTTTTCAGGTTTTGAAGCTAGACTATGTGTTTGAATCCTGGTTCCTCCATTTACCAGCATGGTGACTTTGGGCAAATTCCTTAACCGTGGTGTCTTAGTTTCCCCCTCTGTTAAATGAGCCTAAAAATAGTATCTGCTTCTCAGAATGTGGTTGTAAAAATTCAATTAGTTGAATTACTATGTCTGAATATGATAGGTACCTAATCATTCTTGCCAGGTAGCAGGTGCTTTACAAATGTTACCAGTTGTTATTGAGGCTGTTTTCATATTTGCTTCCTGAGGACCAAACACAGCACCTTCACCCAGTAGGTACCCCATGAATGTTTGTGTGCACAGGAGAGGGCAGGTGCGAGAGAGGGAGTTGGACCCTTCACCCTTCTGCACGTGAGTCTGCCTCCCAGCTTGTTGTGAGGATTAGTGGGGGTGCACGGG
The DNA here is from genome assembly GCF_036562045.2 of Rhinolophus sinicus. Lineage (NCBI taxonomy): Eukaryota > Metazoa > Chordata > Mammalia > Chiroptera > Rhinolophidae > Rhinolophus > Rhinolophus sinicus. Next base: position 42,683,024 of record NC_133759.1, read on the forward strand.
ACGTGACAGCACCTTGGAAACGGGGAAGTGCCCTGTACCCAGTGGAGAGATTGTGATCATGTTGGCGATAGAGATAAATGACGTGGAGCTGGGCCTCTGGGACCCCAGCACGGAACTCAGCCTGGGAGTGTGTGTTCACTCAGGGCGGGCCGGGGAACTGGAGGAATCTGCTGACTGGGGCGTCCCACCTGCAGGGGCCAGCCTCTGCTGAGTCCTGGGAGCACTCTGCTCCTGCCCCAGGAAACTTGAGCATACGAAGGAGCTCTGTTGAGGAAAAATATGTGAAACTCAACGAGAGAGGATTAGCATACTCACCGGAGTTCTTGCATTTGAGGGACAGAGAGTGAGACCTAAAAGGACCGCTCACACCGGTCATAGCCTCTGACTGGCAGGTTGAGGGTGGAATACAATCCGCACTTTCTGGATGAGAACACTAAGGCATCAAGAAGTGGACAGTCTGTCCAAAGTCACATGCTAGCAAAGGCCAGAGCTGAGGCTCATGGCCATGCATCCCGGCAAAGTCTGACCCGAGCCCTGCAATGAATGACGGTGACTTTAGGCTCCATAAAATGGGAAATCCCACAGGGACAGATAGTTGCACTGGTCTGTGATGCCCCCATAACCTGACTCACCTGGGACTCCGGATTCCTCAGAGACCACAGACTCCTGCTGCAGGAGGAAATGGAGGCCTGTCCATGCAGTGTTCCATTTTACAGATGGCAAAGTGGAGGCCCCAAGAAGGATAGTGATCTCCCCCAGGGCCACAGAGCAAGTTGGTAGCTGATCATGGGCTGTCTGGTGCCAGGGGATCTTCAAAGTTACATTTCAGAATCTAACAGAGGATAATGTAACCAACACCATTTATTCATTCAACTCATGCTCATTGCACACCTAATATGTTTCAAGCACTTTTCTAGGTGCTGGGGCTCCAGCAATGAACAAACCAAAGATCCCTCATAGAGCTGACATATTACTAACGTTCTTGTATCATGTACTCACCACTAGCTTAAGAATAAAACATTATTAATATAATTCAACTCTCCTGCTCACTTATTCCGCACGTGCCCTGCCACCCTGGAAGTACCACCATTTCGATCTTGAGGTTTATCATCCCCAGGCATCTTTTTGTACTCCCAGCACATGTGCGTGTTTTTAAACTTCACGTAAATGATATCATAGTGCACATATCTTTCTGCAGCTCGCTGTTGTTTGAGAATGTAATCACATCAGTACCTCAAGTTCATTTCTCCTGTTGTATGATATTCCACTGTATGGAAATCTGACAATGTATTTGTTCTGCTAACATTTCACAGTGACGAAGCTGCAGTGGATATTCCTGTGCGCATCTCCTTACGCACATGGGCAAGAGCTTCTCTCCCCTTCACACTCCAGCCTTGCCCCCTCCTGACTATTCCCCACATGGGACAGGAGTCGGAAGCCAAAAAGGATAGCAGCTCCCTTTATTTATTCAAGTAAATTGTTGGTTACCAAGCATCCACCATGCAAGGCCTAGGTTAGCTGTGACAAGGGGTGGTGACGTGACGATGGTGGCCTTCTCCGGGAAGGGTACCCTGCAAGCTCCTTCAAGCCTATCCAGGGGTCCCCAGCAGGGGTGCTGAGTTTAAGGGGAGACCAGTGCTGAAGAGACCTCCCTAGAGATGCCCTGGTCCCTGTCATTTAAAAAAAAAAAGGGTAAGGAAGTCAAATAGCTGAGCATAGACTCTGTGTGTGGGGGGTTGGGGGGGTGTGGAGAGAGACAGAGAGACAGAGAGACAGAGAGAGAGAGAGAGAGAGAGAGAGAGCATGTGCATTATCTCATAAACATTCCTGTGACATAGTGTATTGGTTTTCTTCATAACGAATTATCACAAACTTAATGGCTTAAAACAACACACATTTATCTCACAATTTCCATGGGGCAGGAGTCCAGACAAGGCTTAGCAGGTCCTCTGCTCAGGGTCTCACCAAGCTGCAATCCAGGCTGGGGTGGGGTCTCCTGTGTGGCTCAGGGTCCTCCATGAAGCTCAGTGGTTGTTGACAGAACTCATTTCCTTGCAGCTGTAGAACTCATTGGTCTCCAAGGCCCGCAGATGAGAGAGCCCAAACCCTCATTTAAAGGATCATCTGATTAGATCAGGCCCACCCAGGATACTCTCCATTTGGCTTAACTTAAAGTCAGCTGATGAGGGACCGTTTTCACACCTGCAAAATCCCTTCACCTTTGCTATATAACCTAACATGACCACATGACCCATCATATCTACAGGCCGTGCCCACTCGAGGGGAGGGAATTATTCAGGGTGTGTCCACCAGGGGGTATGTCTACCAGGGGGTGAAAATCTTGGGAGCCACTTAAAATTCTGCCTACCCCAGTTTGATGCTATTGTTTCAACGTTTCAACTCAGTAAAGTGAATTGCTTAGCTCAGGTCACACAGTAAGCAGGTGGGTGGAGCTGGGATTCAAATCCTAGCCGACCTTGGGAGCACACTTCTCTCAGTGCTTTTCTGAGAGGGGAGAAGGGACCCCTCCTGCCAAGCCACACAGACATGTGCTTTCTTGGGCGCTGCTCCTTCCCAGGTCCCCTCTAAGAGAAAGACCATCCTCCTCAGTTAGACCTGGATTCCCAGAAGCCAGGGCCAGCCCCTTCGCCACCAACGTAGCCCCAACACACAGTAGGTGCCCAGCACATATTTGTTTGCTGTGGAAAGCATGTACCTCCTTCCCTTTTCTTCCTCTAAGCTGGCCACTTCTGGGGACTGCTGAGTGCATCGCTCATTCTCCAGGGAACACAGGATTTATGCTACAGAATTTTATCTCACAGACAGTTTGGCGAGGACACAGCACTCCAGTTAAATTAAGGGTGCCCATCCAGACTTTATTAAACATTTTATGGTTTCTATTATTATTATAAAAGCAATGCATATTCATTTTAGCACAGAAAATACCAATGAGCAAAGTAATAATAAAAAATGTTTTAAGTGTTTGGAATCCTAGCCTGTTGCAAGACCACTGTTAGCACTTTCTTTCAGCAGGCAGCGCAGCCTAACAGTTAGGAGCCCAGATGCGGGGGCCTCTAGGCCTAGTTTTAAATCTGGCTTCCCCATTACCAGCCATGTGACCTCTGGGACAAGCTACTTAACCTCTCTGTGCCTCAGTTTTCTCATCTGTAAAATGGGCATGTCACTAGTACCTGCCTCACAGGGCTGTGGGAGGAGTACATAGAATCATGTATGGAAAGTACTTAAGACAGGACCTGACACACAGTACATTTTATGTTATTGTTAGTCATTAATATTGTTTTGATAAAAAATAGGATCCTATTTAATATACTCTCTTATAACCTTTCTTCACATCACGTATCTTTCCTTGCCAATACATATTCACCCATGACATAATTTAAAATGGATGAATCACCTTCTGCCTCATGTATTTAAGCAATCCTTTATTTTGGACCTAGATATATTTGCATTCTTTAACTATTATAAATAACACTGTAGGGAACTGCCTTGCAGCTAGGGCTTTGTGTAATCCTTACTTTTCTCCCCTGTAGAACGGCTTTCTCAAAGTGGGATCCATGGGCCAAAGGCCGTTCAGTTCCTTGGAGAAATCCCCATGGTCTCCTACGGAGTGCCAGGCACACAGAGTCAAATTGACCTCTGGAGACACTTTGTCACCGGTTTACTCCTCACTGGGAGTCTGTGCAGGGTTCCGTCCCCCCTCCCCCCGCCCCCAGCTCCCAACCCCCACCCCTGACACACAGGTCAGTGTTCAAACTGACTTCCGGAAAGTGAGTGAGGGGCTGCTCCTGGGGGTGATGTCTCCTCATCAGCCGCCTGCCACAGTCTCACTCACGGAGGGTCTGAGGCGAGACCACTGTGGGTGGCCAGGGGCTCCCCAGTACTATGTGGTACCCCCTCCCTGGCAGCAGAAGTAGCTGGGACCCACAAGGGGGAGCCAGCTGAGGTCCAGGGCAAAACCAAGGTCCAGACACCAGGGCCTGCTTTCCTTCTTCTCTCCCTCCTTCCTTTCCGCCCTCCTTCTTTACCTCTCTCCTTCCTTTCTTCCTTCTTCATTGAACTTAGAAATTTCCAGATTTGGTGCTAAGTGTCCAGGGGACCATAAAAACAAAACACACGCAATCTATGCCCTCATGGAATCAGTGGACGAGATGGATAGAAAATGGATAATTTCACAAATGCGGCGTTGGCAAATTGGGGTCAGGGTTCTGAAGGGGCAGTCTGAACTGCCATGGGAGAGAATAGCCAGGAACTGACAGTCACCTGGCCTTCGGGGATGACCTCTCCGAAGAAGTGGCATATGTGCCAAGGCCTGAAAGATGACTATGATCCCAAGGAAAAGAGTGGGGGAAAGGTATTCCTGTCGGAGAGCTCAGCATGTGCAAAGGCCGAGGTGGGAACGGAAAGAAGGCGAGCGTGGCTGCGTGCCTCTGGTGAAGTTACAGTGAATGGAGAGGGACACCAGGGCCTTCCGTTCCGAACAGCAAATCCAGAGGCTCATGGGATGGGTGACCCAGCTTGGGGTCAAGGCCAAGATCTGAGGTGGGTAAAGCTGGCATAAGACTAGACCAGGACCAGCTCCTCAGGCATCCTGGGCCGTGCCGGGACCCCTGGCTGTATTTGCTGCCCAACTTACGAGCAAGGAGGTGCCCTGTGACTGGCAGACCAGGCTGGCTTGGAGGGCCAGGACAGCAACCTGCTCTTCTGATTGAAAACATATGGGGCCTGATTCCCTCTCTATTCCTATAAAAACAATACATCAATATACATAAACGCTGTGAACCACAGACAGATGAAGTGACACACGTGAATCTTACAAAGACAATGTTGAGTGAAAAACGGCAAACCCCAGAGAGAAGCTGCTGATTGATCCCATTCAGATGAAGGTCAAAAACAGGCAGAATTAATCTATGATGACAGAACTCACAGGGGCAGTGGGAGGGGCATGCAGGGGGCTTCTGGAAGGCTGGTTCATGGCTGTGGTTTGACCTGGGGGCTGGACATGTAAGTGTGTTCAGTTTGGGGAAATGCAGTACTTGGTCATTTTTCCGTACGTTTGTGAGACTTCATAAATAGTTATCGTAATTAAATCCTATTGCCTTTAACATCACCTATGGAGTATTCCTGTCTAGGAAATTTAACATGAATCTGACGGTGAGAAACAGTCAAATGAATCCAAGTGAGGGACTACCCCCAAATATCGACATTGCAAGAAAGACAGAGTCTGGAGAACTGCTCTAAATTAAAGGAGTCTAAAGTGACATGACAATGAAACATAATGCATGATCCTGGATAGTAAAAGTCGTTGTAAAGCGATGGGATAACTGGGGAAACTTGAACAGGACAGTGGATTAGATGATACACTGTGTCACTGGTGAACTTCCTGGGATGGAAACGGGACGGTGTGGCTATGGTCGTGTGATCTTAGGAGATTCGTGCTCAGTACTTAGAGTTGAAAGGGACTGATGTCTCAATACAGGGGAGAAGGAGGGAAGTAGGGAAGGAAACAGAGCACAAGGGAGGTTAAACGTTAACAGTTGGTGAATGAAGTGAAGAGCAGGTGAACAGGCATTAAAATATTCTGACAAATCTTCTGCAGGATTTAAAATTTTCAAAATAAAAATTGGGAAAATGAAGAAAAACATATTTCCTATTTTTTTAAAAAGAGAAAAGTCTACCACTCATCAAGTTACAGCACAGTGTCCCTTGCCTGTTAGGCAGTTAATATGCATTATACACAGTCTCGGTAGTCCTTTAGTTCTTTATAAGTAGTAAAAATACAACCAAATAACTGAAATGGATACTTGTTGGTCCATATAGCTGAATAATCCAGGCCACTGGCTTCAGGTCAGGTTTGATCCAGGACCTAAAAGATGTAACCCATTTTTTTCTCTGTTTCTCTGCTCTGCTTCTACTAGTCTGGCCTCATTTTCAGACATAATTCTCTTCTCCTGAGCATTCGCTGGCTGCCAGAACCAACTGGGTAGAGGGTAAATTCCCCAACGGGAGGAGAAAGAGGATGCTAGAAAATGGCTTCCACACTTGCATGTAATCCATGAGGCAGATGGTCTTACCCCCTTGTGTATATCAGGAACCCATGACACACAGAAGTTATGCAGTCTGTCCAAGGTCTCACCACAAGGAAAGGAAACCTGGGATTTGAACCTGGCTCTCCCTGTCCCCAAAGCCTATGCTCCTTTCTTTTTTGTACAACCACCTCTTATTATAAAAAGTCTGGGAAAATGGCAGGGAAAAGAGCACCTGAACACAACACCACCCCGACACCGTCCCTTTTGTGTGTTCTCTTCCAGTCTTTCTCCGTCTCCAAAGGTTTTCTTTCTTCCCTTCTTTTTTATTTAAAAAAAGCACTTTGAAATTAGATGTTGATGTGAGAATACCTGGAGACCCCCAGCTACCTGGACACCTTCCATTTGAAAGCATCTGGGGTCAGGAGTTCCAGTCTGAATTTGAGGTTAACCCTTTCCAGTGCAGGGTTCCAGAGCTGCCTTTACCGTTTGGTAAACCAAGTCTAGTCAGGCAACGGGCACATACTTGGGAAATAAAAGCAACGGTGCCAGAATGAGTGGGAAGCCCTGCGTGTTCACCCTGCTTCACATGGGCAATCACAGCACATCTTAACCCTCACAACATTCCTGAGCGTGCACATTGCGAGCCCTGGTTTTCAGAGGAGGAGCGAGGACTGGCCCAGGTCACCGTCCAGCATGTGGCAGAGGCAGGAGCCAAGCCACGCCCTGTGACAGCTCTGTGACTCACAGCCTTGAACTTCCACCAGGGCTGCTTTGAATAATCCTGGGTGCATGCCCCCCCACCCCACCCCACCCCCCACCCATGGGTTATAAGAACTTGAATCAAAGGCCCCTCTGTTGTTGGAGAAGCCCTTAGGCTTTGCTTCAGCCCCGGCACTTTCTGTCAAGGAGTAGGATCTGTGCTAATAAAAACAAGTGTCATTTTACAGTGTTTTCTATAAATCTGTTAGTGACCTTTAATAAAAATTTATGACCCTGATAATCCTGTTCTGCACAGGCTGGTCAGATCATTGCTCACTGGCCAGAAATCTGCAAGGCTTTAAAATGCAGTGACGGGGCCTGGGCCCCCGCCAGGGGTCTTGTTCCAAGTGATGGGAAGGGCATGAATAATGAATCCAAACTTCCTGGTGCCGAATGCAAAGCTGTTTTCTTGACGCAGGCCATGGGGCTGGGAATCCTAGAAAGAGCAGGAACTAGAAGACACCTGGGCTTCCCAGAGCCCATGAAACCAGCACTTAACCAAACTTAACCCCACCTGCCTGCCCCCTCCCCCACTCCCACCCTGTGCCTTTCTCTACCTCCATGTTATCAGAGCAAGGAGCCAAAAATAAAGTGCACCCCACACTACTCAGCTGTTGTGGACAAAATCCAAGGGCCTCCCCTGAACCCACGAGTGTGTCTACTTTGCTTGCAGTGTTGGAAACCGGAGCACCACAGGGAGGCTGGGAAAGCAGGGTTGACCTGGGTTTTCAGCATCTCATTTGTTCATGGTTCTCTCCGCAGATACCTGAGCTGATTTAACCAGTGGGGCTTATAATCCCAAAGAATTGCCAAAAGGTTGAAGGCCCCAAACACCTTATCGAATGTTGGCTTGACTGTTGCATTGCGTAAAATCATACCACTTTGGCTCTGAAGCTCTGTAACAGCCATTACAGACATTTGCACAAATAGTGTAGTGTCACTGTGGGGCCCCCTTTCTTCATTACTGGGGATTCGGGGAATGATGCGCCATGGGGACTTCAGTGGCATGTATGTTCCTGTAGGTACGGGGCTTCTCTGAGGCCACCAGTGTCCGTGGGTCTCCCATGAGCTACGTGGGAGTGTGTTCCCCACCTCACCCTACGCTGGGTGGCTTCTGAGCTTTACCACCAATTTCCTTGGGAAGAAGGAGCATTTGTAAGTCGTGTGGGCCGTCCCCCCACACACACTTCCTTTCTTTGTGGAGCATGGAGCAGGGATTCTGGAATCCCAGCCTCTAAACGAAAGGGACTGGAGACTGCTAGATCCTGGCTTCTTGAAGCGTGCCCCCTCCACTACCAGCGGCAGCAGGAGAGTCACCTGGGAATATTCCATAAATGCAGATGCTCAGACAGGGCTTCCAGGGACTCAGGGATCCAGGGCTCCAACAGGTTTGGTACCAGACCTACGGAGTCAGAATCTGCCTTTCAGAGCCCCAGGGGACCCGCCTGCCAGGGGAAGTTTGAGACATGCTGACCTAGGCCACACTTCCCTGTTGCATTTTTGGAAACTGAGGCCACAGAGGGCCCCGATTCACACAGCAAGTCAGTAGCTGAACTGAAGCCAGTTCTCAGGATTCTCAGCTTTCTGCTGCTCTCTCTTGCCCACAGCGTCTCCTTTACCCCAAGCCTGCCTTCCCACTGTGCTTTCTGCCATGCTTGCGCTCTCTGGGAGACAGCAGCAATCCTGACTTCTTGGGGTACCTCTAGGGCAGCATACTGGCCTGCTGGTCACACCTGCTGCCCAGAAAGTAAATCTGTTCAGATGAGAAATGACCACATTCAAACCTAAAACATTCTGGGATCTCAGAATCAAAGGGAGCTTAGAGATACACCTTCTCACCCAGTGGAGAAAACCCTTTTAGAGCCTCCTGGCGTCAAGGCCAGCCAGCTCTGTTTGGATGCCTGTGGTGACAGGGAAGTCACTACCTCAGAGGCCACCAGGTCCTTTGTTGGAAAACACTAATCATTTTTATATTCGTTTCCAATATTAGATTTAATTCTTCCTTGCTAAGCTTCTACTCCAATCGTACTTCCACTCAGGAGTAGCTTAAAAAGGCCCAGGCCCTCTTCCACACAAGACTGCTTTAGATGTTTAAACACTGGTATCAGGACTTACCTTCCCCCGGATAATCTTCCCTGTTTTACTTTGTTCTTTGAGTAAATGATTTTTAGATGCCTCCCCCTCCCTGCAACCCCAAACCACCATCTCATTCATTATCTTCAGAGTAATAGCTGCCTGTCAATAGCCCTCTTAAAGGAGTCGAATATCACATTCCAGCTCAGGTTGGCCTACTCCAAAAAGAGGGGCATCGTCACCTCCCTTGATTAGATAATCTACTTCTTTTAATGCAACCTAATTTTGGCTTGGCTTTTTTATTTTAAGCAACCACATCACACTGTTAACTCCTATTAATCCTGTCAAATAGTCCTTTCAAATCTTTTTTCACACGAACTACTACCATGCAAATTCTCGCACTGATTTGTACTCAATTGTCTGAGTCCACATGCCTGACTTTCATCTATCCTTGAATGTCATTCTCTCTCCGTCTGGCCCAGGGTTTCTGCCTGTTGGGACAAATTTGACTCCTGAATCTTTTACACTGTGAGTTAGTCATCCCTCCCAGCTGGGCTGACCTCAGCCAACCCTGAAGAATTTATTGAGCACCTATTGAGCGTTCAGGGTCAGAGTTAGAGGATGAACATGGGACACATGTTCCTGTCTCTTCTTGGGCTTACACACTGGTGGAGAAATGTGCACCTCCAGGGCACAGAGGCAAGTGCAAACCAAGGCCAAGGGTGGGGGGCACAGTCTGGGGGAGCTCTTGTTCAGGGAGGTCTGTGGATCACCCGCAGTACAATTGCCCAGGAGCCTGTCAAAAATACAAGCACCTGGACCCACTCAGCTCAGGGACCCAGAGTCTGGCGGAGGGGCCCAGGCCCTAATTTGTAGTTCCTGACTGTGAAACAAGCTAAAGTTAGAATATACAGTTGAAAGGGCTGAATGAGGTGAGCCGGGCATGGACACAGGGATCAGGGAGGAGCTGGGGGGGGGGGGGTGTAGCACAGAGGAGGGGGGGCACTGCCCTCTAGATGCGGACTAAGGATGGGGCCTGAGCACAGGGAGACAGGGCTCTGGACACTGTACTGGGTGGGGCCCAGCAGGCCGGCCTGCAGGCGTGCCCTACTCCTGCCCTGCTCAGGAAAATCCCGCAGCATCTGCATGCTGTAACCCCAAGGATGTGGCCCTGCATTCAAAATACCATCAGTAGCCTTGCCGGGGGTCCCAAACTGAGTCCTCTTTTGGACAAGAAGAGAAAAGCATGTGGCAAATAACACCACACCCTGGAGGACTTTGGGTTCTCCACCCCCACATTCCAAAGGGGTCCCTACCCCACTCCATTATATTCTTAGTATTTCTATTGTTGGGTGTTTGTTGCCTGGAGTTGAATTTAGCTTGTACCAGCAGTATCACTTGGTCAGGTTATCTAATGTGTCCCGTTGTAAAAGGAGGATAAAACAGTACGTCTCTCCTCAGGTTGCTGTGAGCAGTCATGATTAAACATGATCCACTGAGCGCCTCCTGTGTATGCTGCCTCCTGTGTGCTGTGCTCCGTGCTCAGGGCTGGGGATACTGCAAGAAGCAAGCAGAGGTGGGGCCTGCCCTGAGCGAGGGTAAATTCTTTGAAGACAAACCGCAAACAAAATACACTGAGTGTTTCAGACGGTGAGAAGAGCCACTGATAAAAAAATAAAACAGGACAGAGGAATCAGGAATTTGGGGTGGAGAAGGATGCAATTTTAAATAGGGGATCAAGAGCGTGACGTGTGAGCAAAGATTTGAAGGAGGTGAGGGGGGGAGCCATGCGGATAACTGGGAAAGAGCCTTCCAGAAATGGGAACAGCCAGTGCAAAGGCCCCGAGGCAGAGGCATGCCTGGGGGCGCGAGGATTAGTTTAAGGTGATTTGGCACATAGTATGTGATTTCATTGCTCATTATTATCATTCATACCATTATTAGTATTAATAATCTTGGAAGAGCCATATATTTCCCTCCTGAAGCGGCTGGCAGTTCGGGCATGAATCAGGAGTTAGATCAGACTGGGGTTAAACCCCACCTACAATTCTCAAACAGTGTGAGGATCCTGCCTGTCACTTACCCCTCTGAACTTCCACCAATGGTGAGAACAATAAGACCTGTTGTTCAAGTTTGTCATGGAGATAAAATGCACAGAACCATGCCATTGACCCTAAAGTGTAGGGCCCTGGTAAGCTATGAGCCCCAAAGCGTCACTTTCCCACCTTATAGGTGGGAAGCCATGCCCCAGTGCTGCCACACAAAGTCACATGGCCCCAAGAGAGCCTGCAAGTTCCCCCACCCCCACACTTTCTATCCTAATTCAACTATGAAATACAGCCCTTGATTTTGAAAATCGACCACTCAGAGTTCTCCTCCCTCTCATTAGGTTGTGCCAGTTGTTTATGTGCATAGTGAGGAAGGGAGCTTGGAATTTACCCAGAGGGCTGGAGAGAGACCTAAGGTGACAGAGTTTTTTGGCCACCAGTTAAGTCTGCCTGTCTCTCCATCTCGTCCTTTCTGAATGTAGCTCCTGTGCAGAGCACACTGGACCTGGGGTGGAAAGCTTTGGGTGTGAATTGGGGCAACTGTTAACATAGCAAGGGCCTCGCTCTCTGGACCTCATTCCTACACCTAGAGAATGAAGTCCCCAGTGAGGTGTCCTGCTGAACTCAGCGGCTCTTTGTGAAGATCAAAGGAAAGGAGCTGTGCGAAGGTCCCCATGAGGGGTGACCTGGCTGAGCATTCCGGTGGCATGGCACCTTGGTGGGACTTCTGATGTGGAATACTGCCCAGGTTGACATGCTAACAGCAGGGAACCCCAAAAGGCCATGCTCTAAGCCACCTGTTCCTGCAGCCTTGTTTCGGGGGGTTTATACTAAGAAAGGTCGGCCTCAGGAACCCATCCAGGCCCCTCAACCCCCACAGACGTCTCAGAACCACCCAAGGACATCCTATTGTGGTATCTGAGAGCACGGACAGCTCTGAATTAGAGGCCCAGACTGAATCGCCCTCACTGCTGACCAGCTGGGTGACCTTGAGCCAGTGACTACCTCTGTCTCAGTTTCCTCATCTATAAAGTGGGGAGAGTATTTAGCTCCTGTGGCCATGGCACGGCCTTCTGGACAGTGCTCAGCAAACAGTAGGGATCACCTCTGAGATGGTCCTGCCCAGACTCTTCATTTTCCAAATGGGGAAACTGAGGCCCAGGAGGGGAAAGGGTCTGCTCAATGACACACAGCCAGACAGAGGCCACGCTGGGCCTCCTGGGACTCCAGGCTCTGTCTTGCTGGAGCCTCAGTGAGGGTGGAAACCCTCCCTGGATCCTCACAGAAGTCTAAGGGGAGGAGAAGAAATAGTCCCTGTTGCCTGGTAACCCCAGTAAAGTGGGAAGCCTGGAAAACATCAGGTGGTGGAATTGTAAAGCTCGGAGAGTAATTTGGGCAGAACTCCATGTTCCTGGAGGGGTGAGAGACCCTTCCCTCCGTGCTAACCATACCCACCGAGCTCTGAGCTCTGGAGAAAAGCGGGTGTGGGGGTAGGGGCCTGTGTCCCTAGGCCACATGCAGGCCCCCCACCCCGCTGTGAGCCAGGAGGGCAGTGGGAGAAAGATGGCCGCGGGCTTGCCGGGGTCTGCGCCTCAGCCAGACACCCATTCGCTGCTCCTTTGGGCTTCTACCAGGGCATCTGGTAACTGGACAGAGGGGACTGTGGGATCTGCCCAGAGTTCCTTCTTCTGGGGGGAGGGGAAAGGAGGTCCACATGGAAATTCCTAGTGAGCAAGAGGCCACAGAGATTGTGAGCCAATGAGAGCCAGGCACCACCAGCGGTGGCCTGGGGGGCTGCCTGCAAGAGGTGGGCGTTGGCGAGGACAGGGAAGGGCCCTGGTTACTGACTGGCAGCTCTGTGCAAATCAGCACCAGGGCTCCAGGAAGGAAGCAGACAGCATAGCAGAGAAGGCTGTAGAGGGGCTCTGGACACATAGGAGAAGGTGTTTGTCTAGCCTCAGGCACGAGGTCACAGTGTTTGTTTTCACCCCCAATTGGAAGAGCTGCTTCCACCGACCCGCTGGTGTCTCTCAGCTGCTGCCAAGTCTCTGCTTTTAGAAGCAGCATAGGGCGGGGACGTCCCTGACTAGCCAAACCCCTCAGGCATTTCTAAGTAAGGTCTTTGGAGGCTCAGGCAAAGCAGCCATGAACTGGATTTGATCCCTGCTCTGCCACAGGCTTCTGAAAACCAAAAGCAAGTCCTTAACCGTATCTGACTTTAGCTTGCTTTCTCTATGAAACGGATAGTGGGCGCCATTCAAGAGGCTCTTGGAAGTTCCTTCCATCTGGAAGAATCTCTCACTGGGTGTACCTGACAGTGAGGCCGGAGCAGAGCCCTTCCCAGGGCTGGCTCAAGTGGCAGCCCTCGGTCTGTTTCTCCTTCCGTGATTGATTTCTCTCTGCTGCCAGCTCTGACACTTGCCTGTCCCGTGCTAGGTGGGTGGGTGGGACCCTCAAAGCAAGAGATGATACCATGCCTGTCATTCCTTCAGGAGCTTAAGATGTCAGGGGAGGATGTGGAACCTAAATTTTAGGAAGAAATTCATTTTGGGCATGGCCTCTGTGCAAGCACCAAAGTGATATCAGCTATAAGTTCCCACATATTTTTCTTTCATTCGCTCACCTGGGCAATATTTATTGAGGGCCTACTATGTACCAGGCACTGTGGATGTGTTGGGGATACAGTGATGAGCAACACCCTTCCCTGTCCCACTGGGAGACAGGTGTTAATGAAGGAATCCTACGCCTATGTGTAACGTTGTATTAATGTCTGTGGTGAGAGATGCACACGTGCCATGCACGGAGCTGTGGGATCTCAGTTGTGCAGTGCAGGCAGCACGGTCAGGAAGGCTTCCCTGAAGAAGTGACGTTGAGCCAAGGCTTACGGGGTGGGGAGGAGTTCGCCAGGCTGAGGAGAGAATGAAGACACAGAGCTCCGCCTGTGCAATGGGCCTGTGGCCTGAACTCTGAGAACAAGAACCGAGTCCTGCAGGCTGAGATGAGTGGGGCTGGACCTGAGCCTGGCCACCCCTGTGTGAGACTTGTTCTTCACCCCAACGCAAAGGGGAGTCTCACGGGTGTTTGAAGTGGGGAGCAGGGCACGAGGTGAGCAGACCAGTTTGCGTTCCCACAAGCTCAGGTGATAAGCAGCTGGGGTGCACGGGGCAGCCTGGGGAGGAGCTTCTGCAGTTGTCTGGATGGGACGCTGTCTTGGGGAGAGGCCCAGAGGAGGGCAGTGGCAGCGACAGGAATGGAGACCAGCAGCTCAGTCTGCAAATGACTGGGGTGTGAGTGACAGGACTGGCGATAGAGTGCGTGGGGGAGAGGGTGTCCGGGTGAGTCCCGGGTCGGGTTCAGGCCCCTGGGCAATTGCTCATGCCCTTCTCTGAGAGGGGAGAGACTGGACAACAACTAACATTTGTGGGGAAAAGATGAACTTTTTCTTCTTCCCTAAATTAGGCAAAGGTGGCCTTCTCTATTTCCTTTCCTTTCCAAGGCACCCAGGAGATCAAATACCTTTGCTCTTGTGTTTCCAACGATCTTTTATCATCTCTCTTACTTCTGAGAAAAAGCAAATTAAAAATATGCCCCACAGACCCAGGTCCCGGACTCACAAAAGGGTTTTGGTGAAATAGGATTAGTCCCTAAGTCCCAGCAAAGCTGTGGGGTCACGCTGGGCTGGGCGGAAGGGGAGGTCTAACCTGCAGAGAAGCTGAATCTCATGACCAGGGAACCTTTCAGAGGTGCCCTTGGTGACGCCCGCTTGTCGCCAGACACAAATCTTTCAGTAAAGGAGCTCCGGTCTTCCGTCTTCGTGAGTAAGTAGCTCGATTGCCCTGGCGTGGGGGGCCAGGTGAGAGGGGCTTTGCTTTGGTGGGAAGGGGGCATAGGGGGTGTGGATCTCCTTGGATACCCTAGAAGCCACTCTGTTGTTAAGAGCAAATCAAGTCCTCACAGCCATGGGCCCCAGGGGGCCTCTGAGAACGGGAGGTGTGGTCATCCCCCAAGAAACCTGCCAGGGAGGTAATAGGTGCACAGGATGGAAGAAGGCAGGGTCCTGGCTGTGGGGTGAAACACTCAGGGGTCAAATCCCCCTGGCCCACTCCCTGGCGAAGGGTCCTCCAGCTCTACCTCCCGGGGCCTCAGTTCCCATCTGTAACATGGAGGCGATGCCGTTCCTGACTTTGGGGGTAGATGTGAGCAGCCAACAGGACCCCGGTAACACGCTCCCTCTTTTGCCCGGCACACAGGCTTCGGGGTGAGTTGGTCTCGTTGGAAAACAATATTGTTGACCTCACGATACTTTGTCATTCAACAATGTCCTTTAATGGACACAGACGGAGGGGACCCCGCCCTGCCCTCAGAGAGCCCCAAGTCTCCTGAATAAGATAATCCTGTCTTAGCCTCCACTTCCCAGGGCCAGGGGGTGACCCATACCACGCTCAGATTCAGTGAGTGGTGTAGTGGGCACAGCACAGACCTAATATGTCCCCTCACACCCCTCCCCCGACAGGAGTTAGCATCTGCCTCAAACGCCTGCAACTGTGACTCTTCCTCAGCAGCCTCCCCTCCCGTTCCTGGAGCCTCCTTCCCGGCACCTGCAGAAAATCAAAACTGCCAGGGTGGGGGCCCCTCTGCAGTATCCCTTCCCCTGCCAGGTGCCTCTTACCCCTGGTGAGTTCTGCCTGCCGCCATCACACCCTTGCTTGCTCCCTTCCGGTTCCTGGCCTGCTTCCCCCTCTCCCTTCCTGGTCTCCCTGGGAGCGCTTTCTTTATACATCACGCGAATGGGAAACCTTGTCTTAGCATCTACAGTAAGTGTCACTGTTTTCCCATTCTCCAGGTGAGGGAACTGAGGTGCAGGAGGTTTCAGCTGCTTCCTCAGGTGTCCCATGGCCAGGGGTGGCTGAGTCGGGCCTTGGGCCAGCTGTGGTCTGACTCCAGGTTTTTTCCAAGCTGCACATGTGATAAGGGCTAAAGCAGAGAGAGATTCATTTTCACATGAGGCCAGAGGAAGGGGCAGCACATTGTCCTGTTTGGGCTTGAGGGTCGATGGTGTGTGGCCGACGCTGAGCAGTCTGTGGAAGCACAGGTGGGGCTTTTCAGGTGGAGATGGTGGGAAAGGCGTTATAGGAAGAGGGAACAGCACGTGCAAAGGCACAGGGTTGGGAAAGACGCTGCTTGTTGGAGAAGCCATATGTACCCCCCTCTTCCAGCCTCATCCTTTCTCACTTCCTGCCTCCCTGCTTCCACCACAAACCCCTCCAATCTATTGTCCAAACAGAAGCAGCCAGCAAGGAGGCTTTTAAAAATATAAAATATAAAAATGTCTTCAAAAAGTGTAAATCTGATCATGTCTCATTAAGCCACCTCAAAAAAATCCTTCAGTGATTTCCTCTCCCACTTGGAAAAAAAAGTCTAAACATCTTTCCATGTCCAACTAGCCCTGGGGATCTGCCCGAATCGCCTGTCCCACTCCCTTCACTCACTCCCGCCAGCCTGGCCTGCTCTGTTCTCTGAACACTGTGAGCTTGTTCCTGCCCCAGGGCCTTTGCTCTGTTCTCTTCTAGAGGAAGAAACTTTCTTCTTCCAGATCTTCACAGGGCTGGCTTCTTCTCACCCTGCAGGTCTCAATTATGTCAGACCTTAGAGAAGTCACAGCTCAGCATATTGCCCTGTTGGATTCATTCGTAACACTTATAACTTGTTTCATTGTTTCCCTGTCCATCTTACATCTCTCCACGGGAATGTGCGTTGTCTGAGGGCAGGGACCTTGTGTCTCTCACCTCTTTATCCCAAGCGCCTCTAGCAATGCCTGGCACTTAGTAGGTGCTCAGGAATAATTACTGTGTTTGACTGGTGCGTGTGAAAGGATGAGAAGCTGTGGAGAGTCCAGGGTTGGGCGATAAAAGCCCTTGAATGCCAAGGCAAGGCGTTTGGACATTATCCTTTGAGTAATACGGAGTTACTAGTTAAGGCTGCAAATTCACCCACAGCCAATGAAAGCTGAGCATTTTTAAGTCTTGAAAATGATGTTCCCATGATTGGCTGATGGATAGCAGCAGTGAGATAAACATCACTGCATAGCCTCTGGCTTTCCACCCTAACTGTTTTGGGGCACACCCGTTGAACAGAAGTCGGTGAGGACCTGTCACAGCCCCGATACAGGAACTGTGCCAGCCTGCTGCTATGAGTGCCTGCCTTAGAGGACATTGTACCCCCCACTTTTTTTTGCTCTGATGTTTTTGTACTGCGGTAAAATACACAAAACATAAAATTTACCATTTTAACCATTTTTAGGTGTACAGATCGATAGCATTAAGTACATTCACACTGTAGCATCACCATCGCAACCATCTACCGCCATAACTTTTTCATCTTCCCAAACTGAAAATCTGTGCTCAGTAAACATTAATTCCCCATTTCCGCTCCCCCCAGCCCCTGGCAACCACCATCCTACTTTCTGTCTCTATGAGTCTGACTGCTCTCGGGACACCTCATATAAGTGGAATTATACAGTATTTGTCCTTTTGTTGCTGTATTATTTCAGTAAGCGTAGTATCCTCGGTGTTCATCCATGTTATAGCACATGTCAGAACGCCCTTCCTTTTTAAGGCTGAATAATATTCCACTGTATACACACACCACATTGTGTTTATCCACTTATCTGTCAATGGACACTTTGGGTTGTTTCCACCTTTCGGCTTTTGTGAATGTTGCTGCTGCGAACATGGGTGTACAAATAGCTCTTCCAGTCTTTGCTTTCAATCCTTTTGTGTGTCTACTCAGGAGTGGAATTGCTGGAACACATGGTATTCTACTGTAAAATTTTTGAGAAACCCCCACACTGTGTTCCACAGCGGCTGCACCAAGGGCAGGCACTGCCTTTTGCTGTATTCCTCGAAGTACTTACGCAGCTAAGACGTCCTTGGATTCAGGTCACTCTGTAACATCAGTGTGTGGTGTTAGAACAACTCTTAAGTGACTAAGTTAAAGCTAATGTCTAGTTTGCTGAAGTGCACATAACCAGAAATGGGATAAGTCTGCTTTGTACGTATAGAAGATCTTACCTTATAGCTTTACCTCGTGTCTGACTCCTGGGGGCGGGGGGGGGGGGCTGCTCTTCCTTTATTTTCCTTGATGTAATTATGGATGAGTGATGGATTTCAGCTGAAAATGATGGAAGCTTTCTGCTTGAGGATGTCCTAGAGCAGGGGTGTCCAAACTTTTTTCAACATTTTTCACCAAGGGCCATATGCGGTAAAATACACAAACAGCCGGGCCACTCACTCGAGATGAAGTACGTATTGCCTCACCTGGCTTATTTAAGTAAACTAAATATATTTTTGGAATTTGCTGCGGGCCAATTAACCATGGATCATGGGCCGCAGTTGGCCTGTGGGCGGCAGTTTGGACACCCCTGTGCTAGAGCAACTGCCCTTAAAGTAGTATGTGGGGTCGTCAGCTTTCAGAGGCAATTCGCACCAGCCAGGCCACATATGGGGCTGGGGTGAACACAAAAAGACCCACTTATTCATTTATGATGAAAAACAGTCCCATTATCTGGACCAGAATATTCTCTCCTCAAAGCCCCAGGCTCCACGGGAAACCAGGTCAGAATAGAAGGCCGTTATATGGATTTACCATGGAACCATCATTACCCTGGGGCTGGCATGACCAATGCATTCTCTCCTGGTGTACAAGGTTACGTGGGCATCAGAAGATAGCCCCAAATTGAAGCAAGGGAGTACAAAGGAAGGTGTGGGATGGCATGAAGCTAAAGGACTCTATCACTCAATGGGCAGGGACTGGCCAGAAGATTACAATCTTTGACTCTAGCCAATCTATTACTACCTATATCCACCCATTCACCCACCCACCAATCCATCCATCCAGCCATCCATCAGTCCATCCATTCACTCATCCATCCATCCATCCATCCATCCATGCACCCATCCATCCATCCCTGAGCTGAGGTTGAATAAGATAGAGACGAGTGCCCCAAGCTGAGAGAACAGCATGTGCAAAGGGCCTGTGGTAGGAGGGAATTTGTTGGCCAGTAGAGCTGGATCAGAGAGAGTAGTAGGAAGGTGGCCCAAGATGAGGCTGGAGGGGTGATCAGGGGCCAGACCATTGAGGCCTGTGGGAGACCACAGGTAGTTCTGACTATACCAGTGGTATCAATAGAACTTTTCTTTGATGATGGAAATGTTCTCTATCTGTGGGTCCAATATAATAGCCACTAGTCACTTGATTTGTAGCTAGTATGGCTGAGGAATTGAACTTTTCATTTCATTTTAATTAATTTGAATAGCCCCATGTGGCTCATGGCTGCCATGTCAGACTGTGCAGGTCTACACCCTGAAAACAGTGGGAAGCCATGGGAAGGACTTTAGCAAGGGGTGTATCAGCATGAGCACTGTTGTGTCTGGCTGCTTATGAAGAATGAATTGGGAAGAGGAAGGGAAGATGTGGGGACGCCCAGTGAGGAGGCTTCTGCAGTCGTCCAGAGAACAAGAGTGGCCTCCTAGGCTAGGGATAGGGTGAGATGGAGGTAGAGAGAAGTGAGGAGACTTGGGAAAGACCAGGGATGGGAAATCAGCAGGACTTGGTGACCAGGGAGACGGTGATTTGGAAGTGGAGGCATCAGGGTAATCCCCTTGACTCTGCGATGGAGAAGAGTGATTTCTCTGAGACAGGGAACCATGGAGGAGGACCAGATTGGGGGCGTGTGGGGGCCCTGAGTTCTGCTTGGGTCACATTGAACACGAGTGGTTTTGAGTTGTCTAAAAGGAAATGTCCGTTGGGAGCTGGAGTATAGGTTGGAGATAGAAAGATGCGAGTCATTTGTGAATGGGTAGAAATTGAGAACATGGGCGTGAATGGTGAGGAGAGAGCACAGGGCCAAGCCTTGAGGGCCTCCAACCCCGATGCTGGGGGAGGAAGGTGCGCCTGCAGAGGTGATGGAGAGGACATGGCCAGAGATGTTGGAGGAAACCCAGGACTTGTCAGTCATGGAAGCCTAAGGGGAGCCATCGTTTCCAAATGGAAGGATGGGGCATGGGGTGGAGAGCTGGTGAGAGGTCAAGCAGGTGGGAACAGCCGTGTCCATCCCATGTGTGGGTGTGGAAGTCAGTGGTGACCTAGCTCCATGACAGTCCGCTGGGGACAGCCAGCCTCTGCCTCTGTGCCCTCCAACTTCTGTGTGCCCATGTCTGCACAACACTTGATTTCTTTAGCTGCTGATAACTTCCACCGAGTTACAGTCAAGCCTTGCAGACTTGGGGACTGGTTTACGGTGACTTGGTTTTGATTTTTACAGGAAGGTTCTCAGCCAGAATCTGGTTCCCTTTTTTCCATATTCTTGGGGGCATCATACAACAGTCCTCAAGTTCCAGAAACAGTATTGACAGCTACTGTCACAAAGAAGGGAGGTCCCCCAAGTCTGGTTAGTTATAAATGCAGCTGGTTCTGCTCCACTGTCTCCTTAGTTTAGCTTGATCTGCATTTTCGCCATCCTCATTCCCATCTAGAGCCTGAATGACCACGGACTTCCTCCTGAGCGCCACAGCTTCTGCTCCCGCACAGGTGTTCACCTCACTTTTCCCAATCATTTTTATATATGTTAGGACATTTTTATTGGTGGAGATAGAATCCAATTTTGGTTGCCATATGCCAAAATGGGGGAATTGGCATGCTGCAAGGAACGCATTCATTTATTCACTCACTCATTCATTCATTTTTTTAGTGTTATAGCTATGTGCCAGGCACCGTTCTGTACACAAGGGTAACAGTGAATAAACAAACAAGTAAAGCATATTGTATGTCACATGGTGATAAGTACAGAGGCAGATAAATCTGGGAAGGATTTGGGGAGTGATAAGGGAGAAGGTTGCCGTTTTCAATTAGGGAGAGCCTCACTGAGAAGGTGACATTGGAACAAAGCCTGGAAAGGAGTGAAGGAGAGAGCCATGAGGCAGGAGTGGGCCTGGGTGTCTGGAGACCAGTGTGGCTGGAGCGGACAGAGAGGTGAGGGGAGGACTACAATGGGTGAGAACAGAATGGCAATGGGGTGCAAGACCATGCAAGGTTATTGCAAGGACTTTGCTTTCATTCTGAAGGCAATGGGGAGCCATTGGAGTGTCTTGAGACAAGTCGTCACATAATGTGACTTGGGTTGAACAGGACCAGTCCTGTTAGGAGGAGACCTAGGACAGAAACAGGGAGACCAGTGATGCCATAATCCAGGACATAGACGATGGTGGTGGAAAGAGACAGTAGGTGGCAGTGGAGATGGTCAGATTCTGGATTACTTCCTAAAGATGGACTGGCTGTGGGACAGGACTCAAGGACGATACCATGGTTTTGAGCTTGAGAACTGGAAGAATGGAGTTGTCATTAACAGAGATGGAAAAGATGATCGTAAAAAGCAAGAGTGGGGAGGAATATCAGGAATTTGCCTTTTGAATATATTGAACTTGAGATGCCTGTTAGAAATCTAAGAAGAAATGTCCACCAGGCAGGGGATACAATGGTCCCGGCTAGAGATATAAATTAGGGAGTCATTAGCATAGAGAAAGCCTTAAGATGCGATGAGATCATCTAAGTAGTAAATGTAGATAGAGAAGAGGACCAAGAACTCTGGAATGTTCTTTGACGGGCTCTGCCTGTTCTGGTCTTCTCTCTGTCAGTCTTTCATCTTTTGTTCTTACCATCAACTACCCTCTATTGATTCTCGCTCCACCCAGCCATCAACAGCTCCTGAGTTTACCAGTCCTCAGTTTTGGCCACAAGAAGAGAGAAACTAACTTCTCTTTCTCAATTCAAGTTCTAAAATTTCAGGGAAGAAATCTGATTGGCCTAGTTAGGTCAGGTGCCTACCCCTGAACCAATCAACTTTGTGAGTGTGTGGGGTTATGCTATATATGGCAGCTTCCTCAGTAACCATATGGGTAGAGTGAAGGGAGACACAGTTCCCTGAAAGGGCTGGGCATACTGGGCAGACACAAATCTGGTATGGTTTTCAAATATGGATTAAAGAGCACACAGGTAACTCTTTCCTGAGGGAAGACTGGCCAGCAAGACATGGACCATGAAATGGCTGTGTGAGGAGTGCCTCCTGTCTGTAGACCATCACCATCCCTTGGCTAGAGCTGAGTCGTGACTGACTATAACTACAACTTGTACTGCCATCCTCTCCGCACCTCCCATCGCCTCAGTCAGCCCAGCGGTCATGTTGAGTTCCCTGTGGATTTGCTCAGAAGGTTGCCTTCAACCTTCTCCTCCCAACTCAGACTCTCAGGCGCTCCCATCTCTGCAACCACACGCTCCCTGCTCTGCTGCCAGTCTTCCACTTACGCGTGGTAGGCCATCTTTCTGGAAATGCGCCACGGAGGAAAGCAGAGAGCAGCCTGGAAGGGCGCGATGAGGACCATGGTGTGAACTTCACCATCGTCCCTTTGCACCTTGTCCACCCTCCCTTCCCTCTGTGAGGTGGGAAGGGCAGCTCCGTTCGTGCACTTCCCTGGACTTGACCCCTGGGTTTTATTTCCCCACCTGCCTGCTCCTGGATTGATCACAAGCGACTATTGTTCCCTCTGTTCTCAGACAAGCTCAGGCTTCCTCTACCAAGGAAAAATCTTTCTTCCTTTGCTACTTTCACTGTCCATGGATCATCTTTGAACCTCTCCTGTCTTCTCTAGCCTGAGTTTCCAAAAGGGAGCTGTACATCTGCTACCCAGCTCCCTACCCTCCAGCCTCTGACAACCTAGCAGGGCTCCCATCCTGTCGTGGATAAACCCAGGGACCTTTCCCCCGTGTCCATGCTCCCTGCTTCCCTGCAGCAGCTGTGGTAACGTGGTGGGGACAGACCCACCCGTCCTCTTCTTCATAAAACTCTGTTCCTCAGCTTCTGTGATGGCAAGTTTTGAACCTAGATGATTGGGGGAGGAAGAAAAGAAAAACAGAATGAAGCAAAGCAGGGAGGTGAAGACTGTTCAGATTTCACATTCAGACAGGAGAACATTTTCCCATCCACCGCAGCCTGCCAGACTCCCCCAACCCACCTTTCTCGCTCCCAGATTACCTACCGGGGGCCCCTGAGCACACCTCTCCCTCCTTTTCACTCTGATAGGCCCATTCTCCCTGTCGGTAATTCCTTCTGCTTGTCTTCCCTGGGAAACCACCCCCAGAGGCTGACACAACTCAAATTCCTTTCTCCGCAATCCTGCCCCTTCCCAAACCCTCGCCCTGCAGAAGGGGCTGCCCACTCACCCGCCCTCACTCCCATGCCCCCCACCATGCACCACAGCCCCACCGCTTTGCTGAATCACAGCATCATAGAAGGTTCCTTTGTAGTCTGTCATTCACCTGGCAATTAATCACATCCCGCTGTGCCCATCTCTGATGCTGTTGACTTGCAGGGCCCTTCATGTCTTGTATGATTATGTAACTCCCCACGTGTTCTCTCTTCTACCTGAATTACGTTCCAGTTGCGGGGTGGGGAGTAGGCCGAGTGTCTTATCTGCCTTTGAATCCTCCAAGGCTCTTAGCAGAGAGGCTCACACAGGAGATGCTCAATAAATGCGTGATGATTGATGGGCTGCTTGTTGATTTTTCTCCAGCCCATCCATTCTGCTGCTGTCAGAAAAATCTTTCTCAAGGATTGTTCTCATTACGTAACGCATCTGGCTCCTTCAATTCAGTCTGCAAGCCTTATTGAGTGTTTGCTGGGTGGGTGGTACTAAGTAGAGACTTCGAGGGTAAAGAAGGGGCGAATGAAGAAACAGCTGATAGAGGCCCCATGGGCCTGACATGCTCAGAAAGTGTTCACAAGTGAAGGCATATATGGAATTAAGCGATAAAATGGGTGAATTGGGAAGTCAGAGCAGTGGGGGGGGGGGGGTGTTCTAATGAGCTCCCATCATCGAAGCCGAATTCGGGAGGTGGAAGGGCTTGAGTTGGGTCTCTTGGATGGGGAGGTTTGGGACAGGAAAGTATCAAGAAATTCCTGGCAAGGAGAATTTGAGGAACAAAGTGATGCACCTGCCAGGACAATCAGTGCAGCACTTTTGTCCTTTCAGGCGTCCCAGGACAATGTGAGGTCAGAAACCAGTGATTTGCAGAAACCTGGGAGTCTCGACAGATTTTAGAAGGGTCATTGATGTCTCTGAATAGGCAGTGTCACCCAGCTCATCCCTGCAAACTCACAAACCGTGATGCAGCCAGAATCTTCTCTACAGCCCACTTGTTGTCCCATCTTCTGTCAGTTCAGCTCCCCTCCTGTCATGGGACAGCCTCAGCCCTGCTCAGCCACGGCATCTGAATCCAGAGAGGCAGAGGGGGGGCTTTCGGTGCTTGTCTCTGGGGAGGATGGCCCGCCAGTCCCTTGGTTATGTACGATAGACAGGGGGGTACCAAGCAGCCCTGAGCAAGGCACTAGCGTCAGTGTTTGTGCAAACGGGACCCTGCTGCAGTCAGGCGGGTCCTCCAGGTTCAGTGGAGCCACATCAAAGACGCTGTGAGCACGTCAGGAGGCCTGTGTCACCAGCAGGAGGGTGGAGCCGCCTAGCCCTCCCTTTGACTCTATTCTAGTCACATAAGGAGATTGAAATGTTCTAGGATGAAAGGAGACCCAGACTATCACCCCAATAGGAACTAGCCTCAGATGAAGGAGAAATGGGGACTGTGGGGGGAATGTGTGGACCAAGCTTCCTGGCTTCATCCAGGGTGTGTTAGGAGAGAAACACCAACCCAGTGTGCAGACCTGTTTCTCACACCTGTCTCCACGGTGGCCTCTTGGTGGCCTCTTTTTTTTTCTTTTTTTCTTTTTTTGTAATTTTTTTTTCGGGGGGGTTGTAATTTCACATTGCAAAAATAATAAAAAGAATTATCATCTACTTTTATTCACAAGCACCTGCTATTTACATCTTCCTCTTTTGCTCTGTGTGTGTGCTCACGTGTGTGTGCATCTGAGCAACTTGCAGACCTACACACTCTTTCCTCTAAATCCTTCAGTGCGTATTTCCTAAGAACAGACAGCCAGCAGCGCAGTCATCAAACCTGGACATTTAACATGAACCCAGTGCTATTGCTCAGTCACGCTCCATAGTCACATCGTCAACTGCCCCAGTAATGCTCTTTAAGGCTTTTTCCCGGACTCATTCTGAGCACACACCTTCCCTTTTTTATTTTTAACTTTTTATTTGGAAATAATTTTGAGATCACAGAAGAGTCGCAAGACTACAGAGAACGTCCATAGATTGTACCTAGATTCACCTATTATTGACATTTTACACCGTTTGCTTTACCATTTTACACAGATTCTTTTTTCTATCTATCTACCTGTCTCTCTAGCTACATACGTAACATTTTTTCCTAAGCCATTTGGGAGTGACTTGCATTCAATATATAAGTACTTCAGTGTGTATTTCCTAAGAAGAAGGACACTGTCTTATTTAACCACAGTACAGTTACACACTCCATAAAATTAACACAGATGTAATACTTTTTTATGAAGTTCACATAACATAAAATCAACCATTTTAAAGTGAACCATCCAGCGACATTTAGTACCTCACAATGTCATGCCACCACCACCTCTATCTCTCTATCTAGTTCCAAAACATTTTCATCACTCCAAAAGTAGACCTTGTACCCATGAAGCAGTTTCTCCCCATTGCATATCGCCCTCCAGCTCCTGGTAACCATCAGTCTTGTTCTGTCTCTATAGGTTTATCTATTCTGGATATTTCATATCAATGAAATTATACAATATGTGACCTTTTGTGTCTGGCTTCTTTCACTTAGTGTACTGTTTCCGGGTTCATCCACATTGTAGCGTATATCAGAACTTCATTCCTTTGTATGGCTAAATACTATTCCATTGTATGGCTATATCACAATTTGTTTATCTCTTCATCCATTGATGGACATTTGGGTGGTTTTCACCTTTTGGCTACTGTGAATAGTGTTGCTATGAACATGTGTATATATATTTGTTTGAATACCTGTTTTCAATTCTTTTGAGCATATGCCTAGCAGTAGAATTGCTGGGTCAGATGGAAATTCTATGTTTAACTTTTGGGGGAACAGCCAAACTCCGCAACAGCTGGACCATTTCACTGTTCTGCCTACAATGTACACGGGTTCTAATTTCTCCCCATCCTTGTCAACATTTGTTATTCTCCGCTTTTTGTTTATTAGAGCCACTCTAGTAAGTATGAAGTGTGGTTTTGATTTGCATTTCCCTGATGGTGAATGATGTTGAGCATCTTTTCACAATGGTGCTTGTGGACCATTTGTACATCTTTTTTATTTTATTTTATTTTATTTTGAGAAATGTCTATTCAAGTCTTTTGCCCACTTTTGAGCTGGGTTGTTTCTCTTTTGTTGTTAGCCATAGCAGTTCTTTATATATTCTGGATACTCGACTCTCATTATATATACTCCCATCCCATAGGTTGTCTTTTTCTTGATCATGTCCTTTGATGCACAAAAGTTTTATTTTAACAAAGTCCAGTTTATCTATTTTTCTTTTATTTCTTATGCTTTTGGTGTGTGATAAAATTCTTTTATCTAATTTGCTGCCTCTGTTTCAATTTTGTCAATTGACCCATCTTTTCCCCTGTAGTACAAGATCCAGTCTAAGGTCAGATATTGCGTTTGGATGTCATGTCTCCTTCGCCTCCTTTAATTTGGAACATTTATCCAGTCTTTTATGACACTGAAATATTTCAAAGAATACAGTACCTCCTCTTTTTTATAGAATGTTTCTTATTTGGGGTTTGTCTCATATTTCCCCATAATTAGCTTCCAATTATGGTTTTGCAGCCAGAATGCTGCCTCGGCGACACCGTCCTTCCCAAGACATCAAGCCTAGGGCACATGATTCCCATGTGCCCCACACTAGAGCCGTTAGTTTAGATTACCTGGCAAGGTGTTGTTTAATTTCTCCAATGCATCCTCACTCTTTTATCTCCAACCTGTGGGGAGATACGCAAAGACCATGTGAATGTCTTGTTTCTCCACAGTTTTCCCTCGACTTCGCGTCCATTGATACTCCTCGCCTGATTCATTCCTTACCGTGATGGTTGCCAAATGCTGATTCTGCAATTCCAGCGCTCTCTCTACATCTATCAGGCGAATCGCGGCCTCTAAGCAACAGCTCTTTCTTGTTCCCATTGACTTATAGATTTATTTTTTTCTATGTGAATTCTTGAATTCCTGTCCCCCCCTTGCCCCCCCCCAATGGCTTATACTTCATTACTGTATTTAATTATTTTGGTACTCAGATAAGCTCAGATTTGGCCAATGAGAGTTTGTGTTTGTGTCCTTGTTACATGCTTCCATTTTTGTTTTGTTTTTGTTTTGTGTGTGTGTGTGTAAATACCGCCTTAATTTTCTGGCATCGCAGGATGTTCCTCCTGGCTCCTTTTAAGCTTATCCTGCCCTAGTCCTGCAATCAGCCATGGTCTCCAAGGATCTATGGTTCCTGTTAGAGGAAAATGGCATTAGAGAGCAAGCTCTGGGCACCAGGTGAGCACACACCTTTGCCAGGCCCACTCCACACATCGTGGTGCATTGTGGTGCGGGGTGGGGGTGGGGAGGCAGAGCTGCCTCCCTACGGGAAGCTGGTGCCACAGGGATCATCTGTAGTCACTCGTGTGAACCACCCAGCCCCACGGCAAGTACTCAAAACAGATGGGCCCCAGGCGTTATTTCATGCTGCATGTCTTGTTAGCCAAATCTCTGTGCATACCTGTGATAAATTCCAGAGGAGGGCCTACTGGGTCATGAAAAGACACGAGTTCTTTAAACATAGCAGTGGACTATTTTGACAATGTGTAAGCACAGGGCTCTGCAGGTTTCACACAGGCTGCCTGACGCTGTCCGCGTGTGCTCGCTGCGGCTCCCACCCAGCCCTCCTCACTCATCGTCTACTTGAGCCCTGGAGGCCCAGGTCTCCACACTGCCTTCCTAGTCAACCAGTCCAAGGGGAGAGCCACTTTCTTGGCTGCAGCGTTCCACCGCTGACTCTGTTGAGCCAACTGTTTTCTATAAAAAACGTTGTCCCATCTTCCAAGCGCAGCCCTGTTGTAGAAGATGCTGCTCCGTCTGTGTGTTTCCTTCTCTTCAATTGTGGTCCCAAGGTTGTTAGTTGCCCTGAGTTCAGTGGACACTCTGAGATTGCTTCTCACCCTCGCGGTGCCCCAGTCCTTCCTGCCTTGGGTCACACTCCCCACCCCCACTTGGTCAGGAAGCCAGGTCACTGACGAACATGTTGAAGGGGCAGGACAGAGCCATGTGCTATCAAAGATGCCCCTCTGGTTGCCACTTCCAAATTCCTTTGCTCGTCCAGACACTGAATCCCTCTGTCGCATCAGGAGACACCAAGCCACTGCACTGCAGTTGCTTCCCTGCCCAGAGCCCTGGGAGAGACAGCAGGAGGCGGGAGTGTTCCAGGTGGGTGGTGGGGGGCTGAGGACGTCCAGGCCGTACGCCCCTCTTTCTTGGTTACAAGGTGCCCTCCTCCATCGCTGAACCTGCCAGGAACCCCCACGAAGGTCACTGCTGTCTCTCTGAAGCCTCTGGCCTCTCCTGCCTTCTAGCCCCCCCATAGTCCCTTAGATCCCGGACAGCCACTGAAGATCATGTCACAGGACCCTCACGTCCCCAGAATGCCCCCTAGAGAAGCCACGTGTTCCCAGGCCAGCGCCACATTCTTGCAGACTCCGTGTTTGCAGCCTGAGGATGGTTCTCCCTGACCGAGAAGACAGAAGCCAATTTACAGAGGAGCTGCTGCACTGTCTTCTCTCCCTGGGCCACCTGAGTCTCTGTCCCAAGCTCTGGCGTCATGCCCGAGTCATTCCCCACCTTCAGAGCAAGTTCTGCAGGGTCAAAGAGCACCTTGGATAGAGGTGATCTCAAATCCTGCTGCCTTGCTATGTGCACAAATGACTCAGCCCCTCAGCCCAGTCTCTGCATCTGTACAAGGCGGGTGAGAACATTGCTTGTGTGCTGGCTCCTGTCCATGTGCCACTCCACCAAAGTGACCCGCCGTCCTGGTTTCTCTGAGACGAAAGGGTTTCCTGGGATGCAAGACTCGGTGCATGACAAGACAGTCCCTGGGAAGATTAGGACGGTTGGTCTCTCTCTGGCCCTACCTAGATCCACTCCCCAGCCTGCTCTGTGACCTGGGGGGCTGTGACCAGGGACTGTATCCCTGAGCTCCTCTGCCCGCCAGGTTTTGTTTGGGTTCTGCCAAGGGCAGGCACCAGCAGGAAATGGGAGGGTAGGAGAAGAGAAGGGGGTATTTCTTCCTTGCTCCCTCTCTGCTTCTGGGCCTCCACCATGACTCCAGCCCTCACTGGGCTCCAGGGACACTTTCCCCTCCTTATCACTTCAGGCCTCGGCAAGGGAACAAACCCTCACCCAACTGCTAGCCTCTGAGTGCCTCAACATCTTTCCCGGGATGGAAATATCCCCTGCATTTAAGTCTCTCATTTGAGCCATCTGGGGTGAGTTCTCCTGGGTGCGTGATAAGGATTAAATTATATTCTGTGTCTGAAGGAGCCCGCTCAGTGGCTGGCCTGAGGTGAGTGCTCACTAATCTTTTTATTGTTTATTCTCATCATCACGCTCATTTCTAGTTGTCACCTTGTTTATCTGGATGTGTTAGAATGTGTACTGGACTTGTGGGTGCTGAATGTATCACCTTGAACAAATCTCTTCATCTCCCTGAGCTTTAGTTTTCTCATCTGTGAAATGGGGTTATTAACAGTAACCCCAGCTCTGGCTGTTGACTGGTGTCCAAAGAGGTGATTGGTGGTGTGAGACCGTCCCTGTGGCCCTCACTGCCCTATGAACACGATGAGGACCCCTCTTGGCCCTCAAAGATGTACATCTGGATGAGGAAATGTGGCTTCTCTGTCCTCGTTTGTTCCCAGCTGAGCATTGGTGACAAATACAACAGAGGTTGTTTTCCAAAGTTTCTATCTTGGCCTCTGGCCCCACAGCAGCCCCTTCACTCATCCTTTCCGTCTGGAAGGTCGAGAGTGGGCTGTACAGTGTGGGCTTCTGCCAGCAATCCATCAGCACAGCTCCTCATCTGTGAAGCAGGAATGGCACGGCACCTCCCAGGCATGCGCTTTGTGTGAGTTGAAGCCGAATCTGAGAAGCCACCTTTCAGCACCGCCGTGTGTGTCCCAGAGACGTAGGGAAAGAAGGGGTCCAGGACTTAACATTGGTTTAGAGAACCCTCTTATCGAGGCGAATGGCCTGGTGTGGCGGGCAGGTGTGATGAGTAGCATAGGACACACTTAGAACCCTAAGATCTCTTCCAGCCCTGAGACTCTAAGGTTCTTGTGTCCCCTATCACAATGCTCGGTGACATGCCACATTTGTTTCTGTTAGTAGTACCCTGGCTCGTGTCATTATTTGATCATTTTGGTTGTAAGTTGTACAAATTCAGTTCCGACTGTTGTAAATTTTTAAAAAAGGAATATAAGGTTCTCATAACTAAAACTGCACGGCTTCAGGCAAGGCTGGATCCAGGGATTTCAACTCTGTTGCAACTGATTGGTCTGCCTTCACCTGTCAGTTTTGATCTCTTTTACATTTCCCTGTGACATTTAAAGATGGCTCCCAGGAACTCCAAACTTATGTCTCACCAGCTCAGACACCCCAGAAGAAAGCAAGTGCCCTTTGCTCAATACCTCTAGCAAAAGTCCTGAAATTCGGTTTTGTTGAGCTCGATCAATGAAATGTGGGTCATGTGACCACTCCTAACCAATCACTGTGGCCCAGGGAATGTGTTGATCTGATTGATTAGCTGGGCCTGGTGCCCAACCTGGCATGACAGGGGGACAGGTCCCCCTAGAACTCCGGGGCATATTGAAAAGTTGGACTTGACTCCAAAACCACTCTGAAGTCTAATGTTTGAAGCCTTTGCAATTCTAACTTGTTTGCTTCACAGGCAGCATACAATTATTGTTAAGAGTGACATCACTTGATTCAAGTGTTGGCTGCACCAGTTTCTGGCTGTATGAACTTGAACAAGTAAATCAGCCTTCCTGAGCTGCAGTTTTCTCATCCAGAAAATGGAAACAATAATTGTTTCTACCTGGGAGGCATGCTGTAAATTTGATATAGGTTAATCTTTCCTGCGTGCTTAGAATAGGGTCTGGCATATAGTAGATTCTCTGTGTGTGTGGGGCTTGGTGCTGGGGATTCCAAGATAATCTGACCAATTGCTACCTGCCCTTATGGTGTACATAGTCTGGGGGTGGGCTGGGGTTCTTTTAATCAATACATACTGATTGAAAACCTATTATAAGAGATCAATTGACTGGGTAATTATAATATAGATTGATAAGTGTGAGAGCCCAGGGGAGTTACCTAATGGGTGCTTACAGAAATGAAAGATTAACAGGAGTTATCTCGGTGAATTTGGAAGTGGGTAGGGCGTACCTAGCAGAGGGAACAGCAAATACAAAAGCCTGGAGACAAGACTGCATATGCTGCCTTGGGGAAGGAGAAGCTGAGCATGGCTAGAGGCTGGCATTGGAGGTGGGGTAGAGAGGTGGGGTAAGCTGGGGTAGGAGTGGCACAGGGAGCAGCCATGGTGAGGCTGGAGAGGGCAGATAAGTGACAAATTGCCCTCCCAGGGTCTTGTAGGAATCTGGGCTTCAGCTTAAGGGCTCTGCAGACCTCCTGAAGAAACGTTTATTTTTTTTAAGTTCGTCCTGTGTGTACACCAATGAAACCATCACCAATATCAGTAATGAACAAATCCGTCTCTTTGTAGCCCCCTCCATCCTGCCACTCCCAGGTCTCCTATCCCCAGTGAACTATTAATCTGCTTTCTCTCACTATGAATTCATTTGCATTTTCTAGACTTGTATTTTATATAAATAGAATCACACAATTTGTACTCTTCTTTTGGGGCCTGGCTTTATTCACTCAACGTAATTATTTTTAATATTCCTCTATGTTGCAGCACATTTGAATACCTCATTTCTTTTTATTCCAATGGACTAGTATTCCATTTAGGAATATACCACAGTATATCTGTTCACTAATAAATGGGCAATTGGTTTTTTTTTCTATCTTGAGAGTATTACAAATAATCTTGCTGTAAACATTTGTATCCAAATCTCTGTGGACATATATTTTTATTTCTTCTGGGTTAATGCTTAAGAGTGGAATGGTTAGATCATATCATAGGTGTAGAATACATTTTTAAGAACTGCTAAACTGTTTTCCAGAGTGGTGGGACCATTGTGCAGTCCCACTCACAGTTTGTGAGAGTTCCATTTGCATCACATCCAACACTTGGTGTTGTCAGTCTTTTTCCACTTTAGTTACTCTAATACTTGAGTAGTGGTATGCCATTGTGGCTTTAATTTGCATTTCCGTCATGACTAATGATGTTGAGCATCTCTCCAAATATTTATTTGCCACCTGTATGTCTTCTCTGGTGAAGTGTCCGTTCACACCTTTCCCCCATTTTGTATTGGGTTGTTTCCTTATTACTTAGTTTTGAGTTGTTTATGTCTCCTGGATACTTGTCCTTGATCAGTTGTATGGTTTACAAATATTTTCTCTGAGTTTGTGACTTGACTTTTCATTTTTGTAGCAGTATCTTTCAAAGAGCAGAAGTTTTCATTTTATTAAGGTTTAATTAAAATATAGCTAACATACAATATTACATTAGTTTCAGGTGTACACCATAGTTATTCAACATTTATATGTTAGATTTATATGTGCGGGGGGCTTACCTCACTGAGTGGGATTTTCCCCAATGCACTTTTGTGCCTGTTGAGACCGCAACTTTGTGTGTGCCATTTGTGGGGCTAATTGGGCGGTGCTCTGCGGTGATTTGAGTCAGCCTCCAAGTATGTTGTTCTGGGCCTCTTGTGAGAGGCTCCAGTGCAGGCCCTGGTCACCCACTGCCTGTGACTGGCTAGGGCCTACATGGTAGGAGCTACTAAGCAATATACAGTTGTTTGCTGCGTATGCTAACTCTGGAGGCAAGTGGGAGAGGCCATGCTGTGAACCAAGGATGTCTGCCACCAGTACTGGGCCTGGGGTAGCTCTGCAAAAAGCCAGGATACCCTGAGGCCTGCATCCACCTGCCAGCTCCCTTAAGGTTTAGCCCTTGATAAAGCCTCATCTGGTACACAAATTGGGGGAGACACAGGTCTCAGGGAGTCACGAGAGTGGGAAAAGTGTGGTCAACAGGTTACTGTAAACTGACTTGGTGCCAGTGCTGAGGCTGGAGATACTCAGCAAAAGTCTCAGAGCTCACCGAGGCCAGTTGCCTCCTGCCTAGGACCTGTGAACTCCAATAGTTTTCTAAGAAAGAGTGTAATTCTAGCGGGGCTGGCTGTTCTCGGAGAAAGTGCCTCTGGTGTTGGGTGAGTTGCATGGGGCGGGGTCCCGGGGTCCCGGTGAGTCAACAGGTTGGAGGGAGTGGAGCTTACCAGCCAATCAGATTCAGATTTGTCCATGTGGGGGCGGGCTCAACACAGGAAAGATGGCGCCTGCTTGCTGGCTGCACAGGAGAGCTTCACACAGGGAAAATGGCGACTATCCTCCAGCCCTCACTTTGAAGCCACACTCCTCAGTCTGCTGCCTTCCCCCCACCACCCCAAATGTCTCTAACACCCTCCGAGTCCCTATCCCATCCGCCGGAACCAAATGTAAGTGCCTGCGAGTGAGAGAGCCTGTACTTGGGCCATTTAAGTAGATGTCTGGGTTTCCTGCAGCCTTTCATCCCACCCTGTTTGTTGGAATTTCCACTGTTTTTCACAACCAGATGTTGTGGGGGCTCCTCTTCCCAGCACCAGTACTATGGGCTGGGGAGGCTGGTTTGCAACTGAGGTCTTTTCCCTCCTCTGGGGGAACCTCCATGGCCGAGATATCCCTCCTGGTTCTCAACCATCACGCAGAGGTTTGGGGCCCGTTTCGTGTCTCCGCCCCTCCTGCCGGTCTCGACAGGGCTTCTTCTTTATATCCTTAGTTATAAAACTTCTGCTTAGCTGCACTTCAGATGGTTCTCCAGGTTGATTGCTCTATAATTTAGTTTTAATTTTAACATGCTAAGGGAAGGAAGCAAGCACGGTGTTTTTCTAATCCGCCATTTTGGATCGCCTCAGAAGTTTTAAGTTTCGATGAGGTCAAATTTATCCATTTATTCTTTTATGGATAGTGCTTTTGGTGGTGTATGTAAGAAATACTTGCCTAGATCTTTGTCTAAGCTTGCAAAATTTTTTCTCCTCCGGTTTCTGTCCCTTGTTCTATCAACTATTAAGAGAGGGATATTGAAATTTTTTTCCCCTTTCTTCCGCCTCCCCTCCTCCCCCCCTATTCTGGTTCAAGCCGCTGTTTCTCAGTCTAGTTGTGTAGAACACAGCTCCCTGGCCCATGCTGGTGTTATGAGCCTTGTGCTCACCCTCCCGCCCCCCCCGCTGAGGCCGGCGGTCGCCAGTTGTCGGTCGGCCACTCACAGCGGCTCACGGCAGCTCTCGCCGGCTGCCGGCCGCTCCCACTGGCCACCAGCAGCTTATGGCGGCACACGGTAGCCCATGGCAGCGCACAGCAGCCCAATTATTGTGAACTTGTCTATGTCTCCTTGCATTTTCATCAGTTTTTGCCTTGTATATGTTAAGCTTTCTTATTAGAAACTTAAACATTCAGCACTGGTTTGTCCTCTTGATGAAATGACACCTTTGTCATTGTGAAATGACCTACTCTTTCTCTGCTAATATTCCTTGCTCTGAAATTCACTTTGTCTGATATTAATATAACCACCCCAACTTTTGACTAGTGTTAGCATGGTGTACCTTTTTCCATCTTTTTGCTTTTAATGTATTTGTCTTTATGTTGCAATTCATTTTTTGTAGGCAGCACAGAGTTGTGTCTTGTTTTTGAATCCAGTCTGACAATCTCTGCTTTTTCACTGGGGCAACTTAGACTACTCACATTTATTTAGATCGTAGACACCATTAGCTCTAAGTCTCATCTCTTGCTATTTGTCCCAGGTTCTTTGTTTCCTTTTTTCTCTTCTCTGCTGTCTTTTGAATTGATTGAATATTTTTATGATTCTATTTTATTTCCTTTGTTAGTTTATTAGCACTATTTATTTGTTTTGTTCCTTTAGTGGCTTCTTTAGAGTTTATAGAATAAATCTTTAACTTATCTCAGTATCTTCAAGTGATATCACGTTACATGTAGTATGACTTATAATAGTATACTTCCATTTTCCCCCCACTGGAACTTTGTACTACTATTGTCATATATTCACTTGTGTGTATGTTATAAACACCACACTACTTTTTAAAATTATTTTTGTCTAAACGGTCAATATATTTTTTTAAGTTTTGAATAATTTTTTAAAATCTTATATATTTGCCTATGTAATTATCATTTCCAATGCTTTCCATTCGTTGTGAGGATCTGTATTCCCATTTGATATCATTTTCCTTTTTTCTGAAATACTTCCTTTAACATTTCTTATAGTACTACTCTGCTGCTGATGAATTCTTTCAGATTTTGTATGTATGAAAATGTCTTTATTTTTCCTTTGTTTTTGAAAGATCTGTTTGCTGATAAGTTAACACCTCTTTTCTTTCTGTGTTTTAAAGATGTTGTCTTACTGCCTTCTCACTTATATTGATTCTGGTGAGAAATCTGTCATCATTATCTTTGTTTCTCTGTAATGTAGCTTTTTTCTGGCTGCTTTTAATATTTTCTAATTGTCACCTGTTTTGAGACATTTGATTTTTGATGAACCTTGGTATAGTTTTCTTTGTGTTTCTTGTGCTTGGGGTTCTTTTGGCTTCCTCGGTGTGTGTGTTTATACTTTTGATCAAATGTTGGAAATTTTTTAGCCATTTTTTTCTTCAAATATTTTTTTCTGCACTCCCTCCCCTTTCTCCTCTCCTGTGAGAACTGCAATTGAACATGTGTTAGGCCACTTAACATTGTCCCAGAGCTCACTGATGCTCTTTTCAATTTCTTATTCTCTCTTCTCCTTGTGTTTCACTTTCACATCTTTCCTTCCACACTATTTAATCTGACGTTGATCTCATCCAATGTATTTATTTCATTTTAAACGTTGTAGTTTTCATCTCTAGAAGTTCGATCTGTGTCTTTTTTTATATCTTCCTTATCTCTACTTAACTTTTGGAACATATGGAATCCAGTTATAATAACTGTTAGTGTTTTCTTATCTACTCATTCTAACTTCTGGGTCAGTTTTGATTGATTGAGCTTCTCATTATGATTATAACTTTCTTCTTCTTTGCATGCCTGATAATTTTTCACTGGATTCCAGGCACTGCATTTTACCTTGTTGGGTGCTAGATACTTTTGTATCCCTATCAATATTCTTGAGCTTTGTCTGAGATGCAGTTAAGCTACTTAGAAGCAGTTTGATCCTTCTGGGTCTGGCTTTGAATATTTGTTAGATGCAACCAGAGCAGAGCTCAGTGTAGGGCTCATATTCCCCCCTGCTTTGGCAAGACCCCTGTGAGTACTTGACTCAATCTCCCATGAATCCTGAGGTTTGCCAGTCTGGCTGGTGGCAACAGGCAGTACTCCCAGCCCTGCCTGAGTGCCAGGCTCTGTTCCCTCTAATCCTT
This sequence comes from Rhinolophus sinicus, assembly GCF_036562045.2. Lineage (NCBI taxonomy): Eukaryota > Metazoa > Chordata > Mammalia > Chiroptera > Rhinolophidae > Rhinolophus > Rhinolophus sinicus. The sequence continues at coordinate 42,719,597 of NC_133759.1, forward strand.
TCAGATGGTTTTTTCCTTGGCCTTAAGTAGTTTTCGCACACATAGGCCAGATCGGTCTCAGCTAAATACTGGGGGAGGACCCCCACCCATCTCCAGAGACGACTCTCTGCATTGCTCTCATCTCTCCAGTTCTCTGTCCTGGGCTCCCAGCACCAGCTCCTCAATTCAAGGAGGACACTAGGTTCCACCTGGGTTTCCCTTCCTGAGCAGTGGCCTGGAAACCCCTCAAGGCAGTAAACTGAGGCAGTTACTGGGCTCACCGCTTGTTTCCCGTTTCTCAGTTATTACTTACACTATCATTGTCTGATGTCCAGTTGTAAACAAATTATTGTTGTGTATGTTTTGCCCATTTTTAGTTATTTGCAGGAATGAGGGTAAATTGGCCAGAAGTAGAAGTCCCCTGAGCAGTTTAAATCAGAGAAGCAATGAGGCAGCTTTGTTTTTGAACAATCCCTGTTTCCAGAAGTTCTTCCTAATCTCCATGGGGTCTTCGGCATCTGGGCCCCTCTGCCTGAGTGAGCTCGTTTTCCCAGCCTCCTCCTGCCCAGAAAGGTGGTGTGGGCATGAAGCCAGCCCTTCAAGACCAGCCTTTTGCATTTCCTGGGAAGTGGCCCAGCCTCCCCTGCTGTCACCTCACATTCTTGTCTGCAGGTCCCTGGCACTCAGAGGCAGGGAGCATTAGGGTGAGCGAAGCAACTTGTCATTGTGTTGGCAAGAGTGAGGGAGTCGATGCCAGGAAGATCCTCCTGGACCAGGGAAAGAGGAAGTAGGCTTTACATTGGAACAGCACTTCCGCATCAGGCATGGCCACATCCGGACCCCCAGGGGGTCAGCTGGCAGAGGACTTTTATCCTCTCATTAGAAGGCTGGAGTTGTGGGAGGTCACCCAGCTGCTAAGTGGCACAGTTCGTGTCTCTGAGCACTTGTGCAGGTTTGGGGAAGTAAGGCAGTGATTTGGGTGGTTCTGAGGGATCCTTCACCTCTGCCCATGTCCCCAGAAGGCCAGCAGGAATAGCTGGGAGGGACTGAGAGCCACCGCCATGGCCTCCCTCGCCGGCAGGAATGTCTCCGAGCTGAGGCTGGGAGCACTGAGTGAGACCCCCTCCGGGCACTGTTTGCAGAGGCTGGCCTGGCCTGGTTGGGGCAAAGCTGGCAGGGATTGATGAGGATGGCTGAGAGGGTGCCGTCCTTGTCAGGAAAGAGCAGAGCTTTAATGGAAGGAGGCCTGTGGATGCTGTGTCGTCACTACATGCAAAATGCTCCCTCAGACGAGCCAGCGGAATTTTCCACCAAGGCCCAACCAGGCAGACTGCATCAGACAGCAGCCTCCAATTCTGGTCTGTCCCTGCAATGCCAAGAGCTCAGAACTCTGGAGAGGGTAGGGGGAAGGCAGAAGTGGGCTTCAGAGTCTCAGGACACAGGAAAAATGGCACAGGGGTGAGATGGAGAAGCTTTACCACTGTGCACACACCTAAGAGCCAGGGAGTCGTGTTGCTTGGTGTCCTCAGATGTCATTGGTGGTGGAGGGAAAGGAACCGCATGTGGCTTCCAGAGCTGCTTCCTGATGACTTGACCTGAAACACTCCTAACCACTGAAACTCTAAATCAGAGCCTCCAAACTGGGAGTCTGCAGACTAATCCTGAGGCTGCGCGTTGACTTTTGTGTGTACTGCGTTATCCCACCTGCTGTTTTCAACGGGAATTAATCACCCAAATCCCCTCGTTGGGAGATGTCATGGGAAAACCTGGATTTCTAACCTCTCTTAAAAATTTAGAAGCTCAGGCAACAGAGCTGAGCGGTGGCCACTGTCCAGGCCCCCAGAGTCCCCATCACTCCCTGTCGCCTCCCACACACCAGGGCCAGTGAGCACTCATGGCGTCCTATGGCCATTCCCCTCGTGATCTTGTAAGTGTGGGGAGGCCTTGCCCTCTGTCATGTAGAGCCTGTCCCCATCCAATGTCCACGCAAGAGGTCCCTGATACTGCATAGAAGGGTCATCTCCCTTTCCTTTATGACAGCCTCACACTGAGTAACACACCGCCATGTCTCCCTGACACACCCAACTCAGACCTCCCGGCCTTCTGGCAAAAAGCCCTGGCTCCACATATAATGGGGCTTCCCCACCAAACCTGCCCCTTGAGAAAGGGATCTGAAGCTCATTCCTAGGAAATTGGAGCAGTTTGTTTGGGCAGAGGGCAAGGCCTTACACCACAGGCAGGACTTAGTCATGTGGGGTTCAGGGTGCTGGGAGGCTTACGGGGAGGTATCTGGGGGGCAAGGTCCTTCTCAGTGACCTGGCTGGCCTGACATGGGGCCAGGGTACAGAAGGCAGTCATGGCCTCTTCTCCCGCGGAGAGGACAGACCATCCCTCTGGAGGCGGGGGAGGAGCCAAATGCCTGTGCTGAGCTCTCAGCCCTCAACGCCTATAATGGGAGGCTCCCAAAGGGATGGCCTTTGGACTTTCTTTATGTCACAGTGACCTCAAAAGATGTTTCTTCAGGGCCACAGAGTCCGGGGCCTCTTAATATCACTGGGGAAGTTGTTTGGTTTGTCGAGGTTGGGCACTGGCCTGGAGCTTCCATGAGAGGCCACAGAAGGTGCACTTCTTGAGGGAGAAGTGGCTTGGGCCGCCCCTGGGGACGTCCGCCTTGCTGAGTCGGACAGGGCCTCAGTGGGTACCTTAGGATGCAGTGCTATGGCAGGTGTTGAAACCATGGAAACCAGGGTCTCTCCATGCAGTCACCACCGCCAGCTAATAGTGAGTTGGCGATAAGCAAGTCACATGGCCTCAGTAACTTTGTGCATCAGGAAGGAGCAGTTTTTGCTGGCAGGTAACAGAATATGTAACTAAAAGTACTAAAGTAATAGTAGAAGGTCCCAGCTTGATTCAGTAGGGATCCAGGTGTGATCTCAGTGTGTCAGCCTCAGGCTCACCTCCTCACAGGGAAGCAACCAAAGGAAGAAACCAAAGGAAGAAAGTGGGTGAGGAAGAAGGGTTCTCCTTGTGTCTCTCTCTTCCTACTGGGGAGGGAAATCTTTGTGGGATCCCTCTAGCAGAAGTATTAAAGAATGGATCAGAGGGCACCCTTAGGTGGGAAGGAATCTAGGAAAGTGTCAGATTTTTCCTGCTTCTGCTATGTCCTGGCAGCGTGGAGCGGGGGAGGAAAATGGCTATTGTGTAGACAACAGCCAAGGCTGACCTGCCTCAGCTACAGAAAGGAGGCTGGACTGAGGTTGTCCTGGGAGTCCTGTCAGATGCCCAAGAATACACGTTTATCTAAGCTTTGTTGCTCAGGGTTATTATTTCAGAAAGTACTAGAATATTAAAGGTTAAGTTAGTCTACCTCGCCTGGCAGGTTCCAGTTTTTCTCACCCACCTGGTGGCCCCTGTAAAGGGCCAGTACTTCAATATTGTGCCTTCTCTTCATTAAAATCCCCAACCTCATATCTTACTGTCAGGGAAGAAGGCATTTGATTTGAACAGATTCGTGCTAAAGTGTTAGTGGCTGAAAGGCTCCAGTGTTGGTCCCCTTCCACTAACAAAGGAGGCTTGTTTACCTCAAAGAGCAAATCGTCAGTGTTAGGTTTACAGAAGGTGGGCTTTGGGAAAGAAAAATCAATTGTTTCTTGGGAGGGGCGGCAAATCTGGGATGGAGAGAAGGACGTCCTCTGTTACTCCATCATGGGACAGCAAAACCTTTCGGAAGCCCGAGTACAGTGGGAAAAATAGCACTTACGAAGCACAGATGTGTGTTAACTCATTTGAGTCTCACAATGACACTGTAAGATAGTGATTAGGATTCCCACTTTATAGATGAGGAAACAGAAGCTCAGAGAAGTTAAGTCACTTGTCCAAAGTCACACAGCTAGGAAGTAGCAGCGAGGATTCCAACCCCAGGCCCATATTGCCTAGGGCCACTGGTCCCATACAGCTCCTGCATACCTTACCTTTTATCATTTCATTCACTCCCTCAGCTGAAGTCTGTGAGGGCGCAGTCAGAAGTCCTACAACTGCAGCTCCCAGTGAAGCCAGGCCTTATGGCAGTTCTGTGCACTCTAGCCAGCCCGCATGGGGCAGGGGGGTGAGCAGGAGAGCTGGTCAGGGGTGCAGAGGTCAGCAGCAGATCTGCTGGGCCTCACTTTGCCAGGGCTGTCACCACAGCACAGGGCCAAGGGGATCTAGCCAGGACCTCAGTGTCCTAGCTTTCGCAGGGCCTAATCACCCAAGCCACCAGCAGGGCGCCTGGCAAGCTGGCCCATCCTCTTTAGATGTTGTGGGCGGGTGGAAGAGTGGGGCAGAGGCCCAGGAGAGGGGAAGGGACACATCTATGCCTGTCCCTATTGGGCAGGGCCGGAGTTCAAAGCCAGGGCCTCCTGACTGATTCCAGTTTCCCACAATCAACTTTGTCTCAGAGAATTTCATTAGAGATTTCTGAACCACCTGCCAAGTGGCAGGCCCTGGGCTAACCAGGGTGAGAGCAATGCAAGGTCCTTGTTCCACTGGGCTCGGCACAATGACAGCTACCGTGGACGGACGCTCCTGAAACCAGTAAACATTGGTGCTTAAAGGAGCCACAGAGGATATTGACCCAGCTCAGGGGTGGCAAACTCAAATGTCCCCAGTGCCAGGCTGATGCCATGCTGTGTGGAGGTGGGGTGGGCAGTGGGGACTGGTGGGGCATGTGGCCCCTCTAAGGGAGCAGTCACCCTCAGTACCATCCAGTAGTTCGCCTTGTGAGAGTGTGGCATCCAGGAGTCAGGTATTCCCATTTTTAAGAAAATCCAGAAATCTTTACTTTTATCTATAATTTTCCTAATTTTTAAAACTCTCCAGGACAACACCAAAAAGTCATCTGCAGGCCAGACTCAGCCCATGGCCACCGTCCATTGTTCATGAGGCACAGAAACGAAGAGGGTTTTCCTGAGGTCGTACAGCAACTCGCGGCCAATCCCGTCTCCTGGTCCGAGCAGGGGATCTCATGGCCCTGCCTCACACTCACTTCTAAGTCCATTCTCTCTTCTGGATATTTTAGCTTTGGGCGCAAACCACTTGGGGTGAGAATTACAGCCCCTAAAAACTTCTTCTATAAGACACAAATTTGGAAATTGACAGCAAGTCGTGTTAAATCTTCTGGCACCTTCTGAAGAGTGGCCTGCAGTTTTAACGCTAAAGCTGTTTGACATGGAGCCATTTCTATTCCTTCTTTCTCAAAATGCAGGGGACCCTATGCCGCCCCTTTAGGGGAGCCTCTCATTCATGATGTAGGGAGCACCCAGTTCTCTTCTGAGCTGCCAGGCCCTGTGTGGTGCCAGCCTGCGGGTGGGAGTCGGGTCCACTCTGCATGGTCTGTCCCATTGTGTCCACAGCAGACGGTCGGCAAAGACAGACCTCCCAACGCCTGGACCGAAAGTTCCTATAGGTGGGAAAGCGGGATGTGTCACTTGGCTATTAACAGTAATTTTAATTACAACAAATCAACATGTAGTTCACTGAATTAAGAATGGAAAATTTGGGGTAACAACCAATTTGGCAAATGCTTTCCCCTTCTGATTTATGCCTCGGTTAATTTTTTTTTTAATTTTAACAAATATTTATGTAGCGTTTACTAAGTGGCAAACTCTGTGCTAAGCACTTTACAAATATTGACTCATTTAATCCTTGCACCCACGCTCTGAGGCAGATAATATTTTACAAATTTACGGATGGGGAAACTGAGACACAGAGAGAGTGATTAACTTGCTCCAGGATATGCAGCTGACAAGTGGCCGAGCTGGGCTGCAAAACCCAATCTATGTGGCTTAGGGGTTGTGCACATAACCGTTACTTGCTCCTCCGCTGCTTTGTTACTCTGAGACACATTTTCCAATTTGGAATTGATCGGCTCAGAGGAAGATGCCATTCTTTTTCAACCTGAGGAAGTAGTTAAAGGACTGTGCCATTGGGAGACAAAAGACCTGGGCTCAAATCCCCGCGCTGTCTCCTGCCTGGCTGTGTGACACAGGGCAAGGAATTCCCCCTCCCCTGAGCCTCGCTTTTCTCATCTCTAAACTGGGCTAGTAGCATCACCTGCTTCTCAGTTGGAGGGAAGTGGAGTCATCCATGGATGTGAAAGTGCTCTATAAAGTCTTAAATGCAGTCTTTGGGGCTTGGAGGAGTTAAACTGTCGGGGTCATAAAGCTGGTTTTCACTAGAAAGTGTCCCGCACTTAGAGGTCAGCCCCCATTGTCTGTGAGGATCCGAGACTCACAATGCAAGCAGCCCCTGCCCTGCCACGGCTGGTGGTTGTTCTGTCCCAGGGCTGCGGGCTGCTTCCCCGGCTTGTCCTATTGGCCCTGTGTGGACTCTGCTCCAGGACTTGAGGTGCTTGCAGTCAGTCAGCCACTAACAGGCTCAGCGCTCCCTCATAGCACAGCATTACACCCATGTGGGTCGGAAGAGGATTTCTACCCTGTGCTGCTCAGCAATATTTTGTTTAAATGAATTTATGCCATGGATTAATATAGTTTGTGAGCTGAACTGCTTACTTGGCAAGAAGGGGGAAGTGAACAGGATTTTGAGAAATCTGGTGTGAAGTCAGTTTTTAGAATGAGGGTGTGCGCGTGAAGCCTGGGGATATGGAACCGGGCTCGGTAGGAAGTGTGTCTGCTTTTCATCCCTGCTGGACTGTTTCCCAACTGTGGGACTCTCCACCTGCAGCCGAAGGACTCTATCTCCTGTGGAAAATAACAGCTCCTACCCCAGGCTGGTGGGGCAAGATGGTGCCCGTGGCAAGGCTGCGTGGCGCCTGGTATGTAGCATGCACTCCACACAGGAAGGGTCAGCCCGATGAGAGCAGGCTCTGCGCCCCCAGCACCCAAAGGGCACGTGGAGCATGCAAGGCCCTCAATGCAAATGTGTCCAGTCAACAAATGAATGGTAAATACAGTCGATTCTCGTTCTTCACAGATTCCATGTTACTTACTAAATTCACCTATTTGCTCATATTTGTTTGTGACCCCAAGATCCATAGGTAGGGTGCTTTCGCAGTCATTTGCAGAGATGCGCAGAGTAGTGAAAATTCTGAGTTACCCAAAGCACGTGTTCCCAGCGGAAGGTGGACAAGGGGTTGCTCTGCCTTCTCGTCTCAGCTTTCATATATACACAGGTGTGCTGTCTTTTGCATCTCTTGGTGCCAAGTTTTTCTCATTTTTGCCGTTTGTTTGTTTATTTGTTTGTTTGGTGATTTTGTTGTTTTCAGTGATCCCTAAGCACAGTGCTGCCTGGTGTTCCTCAGTCAGGAAGGCCGTGACGTGTCTTACGGAGAAAATAAGTGCGTTCAATGAACTCTGTTCAGATGGGCGTTACGGTGCTGTTGGCCATGAGTTCAATGGTAAGGAGTCAGCAGTAGATATTAAACAAGGTGTCTTTATACAGAAACACACATGAAACAAAGGGATGTATTGATCCATTGACGGAGGCGTTGTGCACAGAGGTGCACAGGAACCTAACCCCGGACGTCCCCTAGGAGCCGTGGTTCAGCATTCGCTACTTCAGTGATGGTGGAGATTTTGTAAAACAGAAGTACTGCTAATATTGAAAATCAATTGTATGGCCATACTTACGATTGTTATGGTTTTTATTCTTCAAAAGGGAATCAGGAAAGAGGTTGGCGTTTGGAGTTCTTCCATTTTGACAGTGGTTGTGAGGATCAAATATGATAAAAGCTGTGAAAGGTGGTTGTGAACTGTAAAGTCTGTGGGTAGGCATTGTAAATGGCCTCACTTTAAGTATCGCATGGACACCCCACTCTAGGGCAGTGGTCCTGCACTGAGGCCGCTGAGAAAGTCCTGCCTTGGTCCCTGGGGCTGAGACTGAGCTTTCAGACCATCAGAGACCACATTGAAAGGGGACACTTTGCTGCATATGAAGTCTTTGCCAGGCTTCGATGAGGGCTGTTCCTGTCTCCTGTCTGCTCCATGGCCACCATCCAGTCTGGGCCACCATTGTCTCAGGCGTGGACAGTCGCATGGCTGCCTCACTGCTCTCAGCCTCCCCACTGGGTTCTCTACATGCATCGCCACATCGCAGGGACTGGACCCCTCTCCTTTCCACTTTAATGGCTTCCCATTTTTCCCAGGAAAAACCCAAATCTCCGCCTGTGACCCATGAGTGCCTAGGAGGCTAGGCCCCCGCCTACATCTCCAGCTTCACTGCCACCACGCTGCCCCTCGCTCTCTGCTGCAGCCACACTGGCTTTTCTCAGGGCCTTGAATGCACTGCGCCCCTCCTGCCACAGGGCCTTTGCACTTGCTAACCCTCCCTGCCTGTCCTTCTGACCCACTCCCCCACCTCCGGCACCTTCACCTGCTCACAGCCTGCATGTCCTTCAGGACTCAGCTCAAGTCGCTGCCCTGATGACCCTGCCCAGGACACGGTAGGCCCATGACGCAGCCCCCACTCCACCACACTCCCCTTTACAGAACCTGACACTTCACATGTGTTTGAGTGACCATTTGGTGAATGACCATCTTCCCACCCACTCCCCAAGACTTTAAATTCCATGAGGTCAGACACTGGGGCTGCCTTAGCTCCCCACCGAGTCCTCAGAGGAGAGGAGAGGGCCTGGCACATTGTAGGTGCTCAGTGAACACTTAGTAGATGAGCAAACATCCACCCCATGCTGCCCGCTGGGGAAAACCGTCCTGGACAAGATCCAGCCTCCCCCTTGCAGTTCACACACTGGAAGGACAGTGAGCTACCATCTGCAGAGCCCAACCACATGCGACGATCTTCTCCTTCGATTCCCTCAACCATCCAATGAAGTGAAGAGTTAATATGTCCCCTGTATTGGGAGACAGTGAGGAGGAGGCTCAGAGAGACAGGGAGAGCTGGCCCAAGGTCCGAAAGCTCAGAAGGGGCAAGAGTAAGATGTGCACCCAGGCCTGCGTGGCCCAGGAGCCTGTGCTCCGAGCCTCTCCCTCTGGCGCTGCGCTGACCTTGCCACCTTTGGTTTGCCCACACCCTGCACATGACAGTTTTGTATGTGAAGGGACTGGGGACCCGACCTCACGTCTCCAGCCATTCTGATGTTTTCTCCTGTTTACGCTGGTTCCAAAAGGAGAACCAGACAGAGCCCAGGCTGATTCTGTTCTTGGGGGCAACTTGACTGTCTGCCTTCAGCACAGCACATTGCAGAAGCCAAGCTCAACGGGCAGATTCAGTGGTTGCTGTCAGCATTGAGGAGGCTTGAGAAGGCTTTGGCCCCTGGACGGCCTTGGGGGAGCCTTGGGATACTGAGACGGTGGGATTCATTTGACTTACTGCCTTATTATACACGTGGGGATACTGAGGCCAGGGAAGGGGGAGAATTTACCCAAGGTCAGAGAGTGAGTTAAAAAGCAAAATGAGAAGCTGAGGCTCTGGTCTCCCTGGGCAGTATCGCTCGCGTTTGCCTCGAGGTCTCACTGGCAAAATGGGAACAGGCAAAAGTTCTTTGTCTCTACCAGTCTATTGTGCTTTCTGAAATTTCACCATTAGTTTTTATGTCTTAGAGTAACTTCTGCTAGTTCTCTAACAGAATGATAATACGAGGTGTGATCAAAACATACGGTGAATGTTTAAAAAAAAAATTATTACAGTAAAAGACACATTGCCATTAATCCCCCTCAAAATCCTCCCCCTCGCTTGAACACACTTATCCCATTGTTCTTGCCACTTTCTGAAGCAGTTCTGGAAGTCCTCTTTCGTGAGTGTCTTTAGTTGCACTGTCGTGGCTGCGTCCATGTCCTGAATCATTTTGACTTTGGGGAAGAGCCAGAAGCTGCACGGTACCAGATCCAGTGAATAAGGTGGATGAGGACACACCCTAATGTTTTTATTTGGCAAAAATTGCCATACACCGGAAGCGACGTGTGACAGAGAGCGTTGTCATGATGAAGGATGATTTACAGCACACTTTAAAACACACCTTCTCTCAACCGTAGCTCACACCCGACTGACTGCACCAAGCAAGTTGCAACTTGTTACACACTGTTCCTCAGGTTCAACCTGCTGCCTCACGTGAAGATCCTGCCTTTCCATTGGATGGCACTCGGCAGCATTCACTGTATTTTTCAATCACACCTCATACCCTTAGATGGGTGAAGTTGGGAGAGAGACCCTAAGTCATCCACCAAACAAAATATTCATTCGTGTCTCTTCTCTCTCCACCTATATCTCCATCTATCCACTTATCTATCTCTCCAACCATCTCTCTACCCATCTATCCATCCATCCTTTTACCAGATTCTCACTGAACACCAATTCTTCGACTGGTTCCGTGGGATAAAAAGATGAATAAGGCCCAGTTCTGACCTCTGCAGAGCCCCTAATACTCTGGAGGCAGTAAATGTGCGAGGCCACATTTCTGCTGCTCTGTGAGGAGCACACTAAGGGAGACATTCACAGCTGGGCTTCTCAAGCAGAAAGAGTTTAGAGACACCGACCCTGAGTTCTGCATCCCAGCTCTTCCTATTAATTGGCCGTGTGTATACCTCCGGACTCAGTGTACCCATCTGTGATGTGGGCAGGTCAGACTAGATGAGTTTTTCTCAGACCCCAGTGATTCATACACCTCTCTCCACACCTATAGATGAGATCACCTGCTCTAAAAAGTACTTCATGTCTTTATTCAAATGAGCTCACTTTTTTTAGCAAACTAAATTTTAGAATGAAACGTTATTGCTACCATAAGTGGGAAAATATGTTAACAGTTGTCATAAATAGAAAGTAACTGTAAAAATAAATTTTAAAAAAAAGAAGGCAAACTGCAGGTTTTAAATTCTAGGTACACACTGCTTCCCACCAGGGGAGGCCTGCTCTCCTTGGTTAGGAGAGAACTTAGCAGATGCTGGAGAGGTGGCAAAGGTAACCTACGACTCTCCCCTTGGAGTGCTTTCCCTGCAGTGTGCCTCAATGTCAGGGGGTGACTGTTGGGGTGGGGTCACCCCTAAAGGGTCCCCGAGTATGGATGCCACTCCTGCTCCAGAAGTGGAAACATTGCCCTGGAGGAAGCTTCAGGTCAGATGCTGTCCTGGCCACCAGCTCTGAACCCTCTGGATGTGCCCGGGGCCTGGCCCCTCTGGAGAGCTCACACCTCCCCCGCCAGCCTCCCAGAAGGGTCAGGAAGCCATGAGCCGGATTCTGTAACTCAACCCCGGTGGTATCTGCTACAAATCCTTACTGAGGGAAACCAATATGGAAATCTGAAGCCAGACCATCCAGGAGGTTAGCAGGTGCAGCCCATCACTCAGAGAGGGCACTGACCCTTTCTAATCTTACCTTCATCCACAAAACTCCTCTATCCTGTCTGCATCACCCATCATTCTTGACTTGAGGTCCCCAAAACCCATGACAGTATAGGGTCCCCATGGTGTAGCCTTTCTGAATTTCCCTGTGGCATATCAGGCATGATCGGAAAAAGAATGTTTCTTAGCTATGCCAATGCCCGAAGTGCCTCACGAGCTCTTCACATCCCTGGAAGGCAGGTGGTCTGGTGGATGGAGCCAAGAGACCCAGGTTTGGGTTACTCTGTGCTCTGTCAGCTCCCTGGACTCTGGTTTTCTGGGGGCTGCTCAGCCTGCTGCAGAAACACTGACATCAAGGGTATTATTTACTTGAAAAAATGTTCCATTTTGGATTCAGATTTCAGAAGGATATTTGAAATACTAAAGCTGCTGCCAGCTCTGTGAGGACACAGAAAAGCCCACTTTCTCATTTGGCCTTGGCTCCAGCCAGAGCCCAGGGGGGGAAGGGTTGTCTTTGCAGCCCCCAACCCCCACTCCTAGATCTGAACAGCCAAGCCAGAAAAGCCCAGAGGGGGACAAGGTTAAAAACACAGCGCTGAGCTTTGCCTTAGAAAGTGGGTTTCCTCTGTAGGTAATAGTTACACTCTCTCATGCAGTTCTTGCAATCCATTCACTCACTCACTCACTCACTCACTCACCCACCCCAGCATGCTGACGTTTGACTGACAAGCATGGTCACGAGAGCCCTGTAGGTTATTTATAGCTGGTGTCCCTCTTGGTACATGCCAAGGCCACACTACTTGTCAAATATTGTAAATCTCACTCTTATATTCAAAAATATTTATTGAAAAATAATATTTGAGAATAAAATTTAAGAAGCAAAAAAAATATTTATTGAGCACACACTGTGTGTTTCAGGCACTGAGCTTGTCAAGCCCTGGGACACACCAATGTCCAGACACGGTCCCTCCATCCAATGCTTATGGTCCACTGCAGACCGAGACACACCCACAACTGCAGTGCAGGGATGGTTGTGATGGAGATCCAGATAGGGAGGCTACCGTGGGAGCTAGAGGCCAGAAATGAAGCAGGGACATTTTTGAAAAGTTACCCAGAAGGTGAAATTCCACACCCTAGACTTTTATTACATCCCCTTATTGACAGAGCAGGAAGGTACCTGAGACTAGCTTTCCCAAAGTGGGTTCTGAGGAATGCCAGTCTTGTGGTGTGTTAATAGACATTGCTCCAGAAAAGGTTCCAAGGTCAAGGTAGTTTGGGAAATGCTGGGTCAAGCAAAACTCAGTCAGAGTCTATGTTGCAGGACTTATCAGAGCCTTGATGTATTCATTGCTTTGTGAAACCTGCAAGGGTGGTGGGGGCTCCAGCATGAATCATGGTGCCACGTTTTAAGGAGTCTCTCAAAAGATTAGTGCTCACTCCCGGAGACTTTAATCTAGTCCAACTCTTTTGTTCACAGATAAGGAAATGGAGGCCCAGAGAGGGGTTGGCACTTGCCCAATATCTTACAGGGAGCAGGGAGCCAAGCTCGGGCTAAAATTCAGGGCTTCTTTCCTGCAAGCAGGTTTGTTAGGGTGTGTGGTTTGGGCTTTGCGTGCTAGTGGCACATGAGAAGAGGGGGACCCATGTGGGCTGAAGCAATCCTCGGAAGATTCCTGGAGGCAGTAGGATGTGAGCTAGAAAGTCTGGGCCCCTGGGGAGCCAATGACTCATGGCTTTATTGACTAAACAGCAGTTATCACTGAAAATCAGATACACACTCATTGATGCCCAATTTGCCTGGAGAGGACTTCAGGCTCAGGAAATCTTCCCACCAGGGGAGATTAGTCTGAACTCACAGGAGATGCAAGCAGCAGGAGGTGTATTTTCCAGGTCCTCTCTTCCAGGAAGGCTTCCCTGACTGCTGTCCCCAAGTCAAAATAATCCTTCCCTCGAATTCTAACCCCAGGTATTTTGTAATGTCATTTTACGCTTCTCCATTCTTCCTTCTGAGTTTTGTTTTAGCCAGCATGAGAGCCCCACTCATTTATAAATGATCTGAGAGCAGAGCTGGTGGTTTATTCTTCCTTGTTATGGTTAATGTTTCTCAGGAACTCACTGTGTGCCAGGCACAGCACTCAGTTTTCCCTGGATCCTCTCATTTTACCTTCACCACTGCCCTCCACAGTAGCTGTTTCTGTCCCCATTTTATGGAGGAGAAAACTGAGGCTTGGGAGGTTGAAGTAACTTGCTTGAGAACATGGGCCAGTAAATGGTGCAGAGGCTCGAGCCTTCATTTCTCTTTAAATGGCTGGCTTGTGAAATTGAACAAAACTGGGTGGTGGGTAATCCCTCTGGTATCCTGCTTTCCTGGAGTGGCGACCTGAAGCCTGGTCTCTCCTGTCTCTCCAAGGCTGGGGCTGGGACCCCTGCCCAGAGCCCGTGTTCCAAGCTCAGCCCTGTCTCAGCTTGTTGACTGTAAGAGGATCCAGGGTGTGAGGTGTGGCCACCTGCAATTTAGAAGGGCAAGAATGAAGAGTACAGCTGGCATGGCCCCCGGGTCCCCAGACCCACTGCCCCTGTGCCCGGACTTGCCCCAGTCCTTTACTCACCCTCATTTCACTCCAGAACTTTCCATGCTGGGGGTCTGGCAGTCTTCCCACCAATTACTGCCCATCCTAGCCCTTCACCTTTATTTATGGGCAGAAAAACTGGGACCCAGACTTCACAGCTGTTGTCAGTGTGAATGAAATTTTAACAGTGGTGACACCCAAGCAGCACCGGGCCTACAGTTCTTGGTTCGGGCCAGGGGCCGGGGTCTCCTTTCTTCCGTAATTAAAAATGCACCAGGGAAGACAGATTGCTCATCAATCTTTCATCCCGACAGTCCCTGCTGGGGAAGGAAAGGACACTGGCCTGGCTGCCCACAGCCTAGGACCTTGCTACCATGTGCATGAGTTCAGGGCCTTGGGAGGGGAGCAGGCCGCTTGAATGTCACAGGGTGTCACTCTGCGTGTGACAGGTGACCAGCTCTGAGCTTTCTGCCTCATGTGACCTGAGACGTCAGGGAGAGGCCCACAGAGGGTCTGTGTGGAGCAGAACAGTCAGGAGGCCTCTGAATAACCACATGGCCAGTCTTATCCAATTAAAACTAGGAGAGAGACAGATTTAAAGTGGCTAAGAGACTAGATCTTAAAGGTTCTCACCATAAAAAGAAATGGTAATTATGTGCCGTGGTAGAGGTGTTGGCTAACACTAGGTTGGTAAAAGTTTTGCAACACATAAGTGTATCAGAGGAAGATGTTGTACACCTTAACCTCATACAATGTTATATGGCAGTTATAGCTCAATAAAAGTGGAAAAAATATGTATATCCTCCATGTTTTAGCCAAGTGGAAAAAGTTAATAGAAACTCTTCAGTAGGGTAATATGTTTGAGGACCTCGGCACAGGGCCAGCCTGGAGAAAGCACCCCCGTGGGCGATGCTAGTTGTTATTATTGCCGTCGATGTTGTTGCCTCTGCTGCAGAGCTCACCCACTGCACTGGTCTAAGGCGTATGAGGTATCTTCTCGGAGACTGACCTTGCTCATCAGTAACACGGGAAGCATACCAGTACCAGCCTCGCAGAGGTGGGGTGAGCAGTGAATGAACTGGGATCCTTTGATGGCGTAAAATTGAGCTGGGCCCTCACGTGTCCTGAGCTAGGAGGAAGGGACAGCCTGGCAGATGAACGAGACACTGGCTCAGCCACTTCCTGGCTCTGTGGCCTGGGAAAGCCCCACTCGTCTCCTGGCCTCAGTTTCCCTGTACAAAGCAGATGCCAGAGCAGGTGATCGCCTGGGTCACTTCCAACTCTGGGTTCCATGAAATGCTGCACGTTGCCTCTTGTCAGGCTAGTGTTTTTCCCAGAAGAGATTTGGGGAAGGGAGTGCTCAGCTGGCCACTTCGTGTGTCCCGTGACTGCTGTGTCAGGCTCGTGCCTATGGGCTCTCTGCAGCTCTGCCCCTGGATCTCTGGGAACTCGGGGCTGGGCCATCTTTCCAGGAAGGGGACGGCCCACCTCCATAGTGGGAGGAATGTGAAGAGTGTCCAGTGGAAGAGAATAAATAGGTGGAGGCGGGGAGGGGAGCTCAGGGGCGGGAGTGGGCCCTGGAGGAAGGTGCAGAGAACGCAGGTTCAGCCAGGTAGGAAGCAGGACAGAGGCTCGGGAAGGGTCCGTGCCAACTAATAGTCGCTGGGCTGGAGCTGAACTCCTGACACTTGGGAGGACCTGGTTGGCACCGCCGTGGGGCCTGAGGGCCTGTGGCCTGTGTGTGTGGGGGGGGGGGGTCAGGACTACGGTGCTAGGCATCTGTCATTTGTCTCTTGAGACCCTGTGGGGGCAGAGCCCCAGAAAGTAGTTTCCAGGCTCTCAGCCTCACATAGAAAGGTGTTGGCTCAGGTAGTAAATGGCCAACTGTGATTGCATGGCCATCAGCTGTGGCTAGTTGGCCGTCAGCTGTAACCAGTGAGCCATTGGCCACTAATATAACTGCTGTGGCTACGCTAGCAAAAAAATGGGGGCTAGCAAGGAGATGGTGGCTGAGCTAGCAAATGTGGATGGCGGTTTGCGGACAGTGTGGATCCAGCCTCCAGTGAGAGTATAGTGCCGCCAGAGAGAATATAGTGGTATGACTCCCCTACCTATGGCTCCGTGGGTGTTCCTTTTTGGCCTCACCATATCCTGCGTTCTTATGTGGGGAGCGGGAGCAGAGACCTCGCAGGCCACCCTGCATGACACCCCGCACGACAAATGGCGCAGCGAGCAGGGTATGGTGCTGGCCAAAGCTCTCCGAAGGACGGTGGAGCAGTTTGTGTGTATGAACACTCAGTCTGAGGAAGACCAGGAGCAGCAGCTGCTGGAGAGCTGGACCCCCATGGAGGGGTGGGAGGACGTGGACGGTTCTCCCACCAGCACAGGAAAAGCCATGCAGCTGCTGGAGAGATGGAGCCCCGTGGAGAGGTGGAAAGATGTGGACGGTTCCCCAACCAGCACAGGCCGGAGAAAGCAAAGGTCGTTGTGGCCCTGTGGACTGGGAAGTTCCTGCTCAGGCAGCCCGGATGCGGGACTTGTCCCAGGAGGAAAGGCTTGCTGAGTCCTCTGTGGGAGATAAGGGTGAGGTCAAGGTCGTCCTTCACCCCAGGACAGCCCTGGAGAAATGACTATGTACTATGGGGAATTGCCTTCCATCCCTAATTTAATGGACAGCTTGACTGTTTGTTTGGGAACTGTTGTTAGTGGAACTGGGGGATATTTGCTTTTGTGTCTTGACTGGCCGCCATTGAGAATATTTAAGCACCTTGATTGTGAGTCGCTGTTGTTCCAGCAGGGTACCCCGAGAGGCCCAGAGAGAGCGGGAGAGTGGCAGTGCCCTGAGAGCCCTGGCTGAGTCCAGGAAGTGTGGCTGTGCCCTGAAGATACCCTGGCTGTGCCCAGGAAGTCGGGCTGTTCCCAGAGAGAGTGGCAGTGCCCTGAGAGCCCTGGCTGAGTCCAGGAAGTCTGGCTGTGCCCTGAAGATACCCTGGCTGTGCCCAGGAAGTCGGGCTGTTCCCAGAGAGTGTGGCAGTGCCCTGAGAAATCCTAGCTGTGCCCGGGGAAACTAGTGGTACCCTAAGAAGTCCAGGAAGTCTGGCTGTGCCCAGAAGTACTGGTGGTGCCCTGAGAAACCCTGGCTGTGCCCGGGAAAACTAGTGGTACCCTAAGAAGTCCAGGAAGTCTGGCTGTGCCCAGAAGTACTGGTGGTGCCCTGAGAAACCCTGGCTGTGTCCGGGAAGACAGGTGGTACCCTAAGAAGTCCAGGAAGTCTGGCTGTGCCCAGAAGCACTGGTGGTGCCCTGAGAAACCCTGGCTGTGCCCAGAGAGCCTGGCTGTGTCCAGGATATTGCATTCACCCCCAGGCTCCTCGCACAGGTCCCCTCGCGGAAGACGCTTGTCGCGTAGATTGTGAGGCGAGAGCCTGTAGGGGTGGAGTGTGGGGGCGGAGCCCCAGAGAGTAGTTTCCAGGCTCTCGGCCTCACATAGAAAGGTGTTGGCTCAGGTAGTAAATGGCCAACTGTGATTGCATGGCCATCAGCTGTGGCTAGTTGGCCGTCAGCTGTAACCAGTGAGCCATTGGCCACTAATATAACTGCTGTGGCTACGCTCAGGGAGAGAAAAAAGAATGGGGCTAGCAAGAAGATGGCGGCTGGGCTGGCAAGTGTGGATGGCGGTTTGCGGACAGTGTGGATCCAGCCTCCAGTGAGAGTATAGTGCCGCCAGAGAGAATATAGTGGTATGACTCCCCTACCTATGGCTCCGTGGGTGTTCCTTTTTGGCCTCACCATATCCTGCGTTCTTGTATGGGGAGCGGGACCAGAGACCCTGCATGACACCCTGCATGACAGACCCACTCTCTGCCCTCTTCACCCTGACCTGTGCCCTGGGATGGTGACCTGTACACACCAATGCCCGCTTCCCCCTCTGGCTTCGGCCTCTGGGGAGCTCTGGCAGGATACAAGATGGGCTGGGGGTGGAGAGGTTAGGGTATTCAGTCTCCCAGCTCTCGCTCTCCCTCAGGCATGCCTTCACCACAGGTGACCACTCCTGCCAGGGTCTTCTCCATGCAGCCCTCTCTGTGCCTGGGTCTGGGAACCGTTTCCTCCTCCCATCCCCTTCCGTACTGTTGTGGCTACTCGCTCGCTCGTGGGTCATGAAAGAATTCACGAGGCAGGTAGAAATATAAAAGGAAGATGGGCAGTTTGCTGCAAACTACTGCAAACTACTGTGTCAGTCTTTGTTTGGTCTCAAGTTCTATATTTTCTAACCAGGATGTAAATCGCTTTGGCCTGTAGTAGAATTTTCTATTGTGTTTGGCTGGTTATCCTAACCTTTGCATATGTTATGTAGATTTAAGTGGGAGCCAGGAGTGGATCCTGTACAGATGCAAAACCTCTCCCAAGTCCCAGGGCCAGCATTGGGCCCGAAGTAACCAGAAACATGGAAACTGGTCTGCAGAGTAAACATACAGCAAGCAGAATCATTAAGTCCTGGCGTGTGGGGACAGAGCCAGGAGTGCAGTTTCCAGGCTCTCGCCCTCACGTGGAAAGGTGCTCACTTGGGTAGTAAATGGTCATCAACTGTGATTGGACGGCCACCAGCTGTAACCAGTGAGCCATTGGTCACTAATATAACTGCTGTGGCTACGCTAGTAGCAAATGGGGGCTAGCAAGAGGACGGTGGCTGAGCTAGCAAGCGGCGGAGTGTGGATTGCAGATTGCAGAGAAGCGGATTGCTAGCAAGTGAGATTGTTTGGCAGAGACAGGTGGGTGGCGGGTTGTGGATAGTGTCGTTCCCGCCTCCTGTGTCTCCAACCCAGCTGCCAGCAAGAATATAGTGGTGTGACTCCCCTATCTATGGCTCCATGGGTGTTCCTTTTTGGCTTCACCATGTCCTGAGTTCTTATGTGGGGAGCGGGACCAGAGACCCTGTGTGAGTCCCTGCACGACATGGTGGAAATGAAGTAGAGAAAGAAAAGCTTTCAAAAAGTCCCCAGCTAAATTACACTTGTTCAATCAAATTATACCAGAGATCCAAATCTCAAAATAGAAGATTTAGTGCCACCATTACAATCTCCTGTCTTAACGCACAGTAGGGATAGTAGCAAAAGGATCCCCACTTCTGCTCCCCTCCTGCCCACACCTTTGCAGACGTCCTTTATTAAACCCTCAGGCCCCTGATTCAGCCCCAGCCACAGCGCAGGGATACTGGAAAGCAAAGCTGGAGAAGGGGCAGCAAGGTCTCCCGACTTCTCCATGTGTGTCTGGAGCGGGAGAAGGGAAAGGAGGAGTGGGAACCCAGGCAGTCCCGAGAGGGGAGCACTCCCTGGCCGACAGCAGAGAGGGGCTACACATTTGAGCTCCCAGGGGGGCCAGACAGGTTGGGATGTAGGGGAGCATGTGCCGGCCTAGAGGGGCGGCCCGCGGGGCTCTAGCCCATTGGTGTCCTGCTGGCACGTGGCCCAGAGGGGCAGCTCCGCCCCCAGAGGAGTCAGAAAGCGAGACTTTTGCGTGAAATTCCTCAGTTTCTAAATACTGGTATCAGTTCAAATATTAAGTTTTAAACAAATATTAAATTTGAAACAGCCAGCTCCAGACCCCTGGCTACCAGTTTGTGACCTAGAAAATACAAGCCCCTCTGATGGGCCTTTCTGATCTCCTTTGCTCGTAGGTTTCCCACACCTGGAGCCAGACTGAGAGCAGCCCAGGAGACAGGTGAGTGTGAGAGCAAGACCCTTGATTCACCTGGGGGGACGCAGCATCCCAACCACGCCTGTACGCACACATCAGGCATGTTAGTGGCCCCAGTTTGGAAACACTGGTTTGCAAACCGTCTGTCTGTATGGTCAGTCACCCCCGCTGTCCCCACCCATCCTGCCAAGACCACCCCAGCCTCCCTACCCCCTTCCCAACACTGGCTCTCTCAGCAGCCTCTCCCAAAGCCTGTAGATTGGGGGTAGCAAGGGGGGAAGAAGTCAGCCCCAAGCAGATGTGAAGCTACTGTCTGAGCGTATTTCCCACGCTTGTGGCTTTCCCTCTTCCCAGACCCCTACAGAGCCTGAGTGTTGTCCCCGTGACCTTGGTGTGATGTTCTACCAAAGTAGGGTGCCTTGGATTAGTAAACGTCCTTTTGAGACAGAGAGCAATATTCCTGTGAGGGTTGTGTGGCTGTCTTGTTAGTCATTCACACTTTAGTATCTTTTAACACCATCAGATTATTTCTCAATTATTATCTCACTGAGGTCAGCCACACTGAGAGGTTTCTTTTTGATCTGGGGACTTGAGAAGAAGGAGCACTGTGCAGAATGGGGGGGGGCAGCCTGGGAGCTCAATGGCTGGGGGTCCATTCATTTACTAATAAGCATTTGGAGACATGAGACATGGCCCCCTTGCCTGGGGGACTGCCTGCCAGTTCTGCCAGTGGCCCCGGGCTGCTACTTCAGCAACCTCTAAGAAAGCAGAGAAATTGTCCCTCATGGCGTGTGTACGCGCACATGTGCAGATCTGGCGTCATTCCTGGGTGGAATAAGCCGTTGGTCCAGTGTTTGATAGGCTAGAGCCTTCTCCACACAACACCCCCTTCCTGCCGACCTGTCAGAGCGCCCAAATTGCCACCATCTGTGTCCCTCCTTGGGAAAGGAGGAGGAAGCTTTGAAAGCGTCTGTCAAAATGTCATCTGTAGGTTAGTAGTGGTTATTTCTAAGTTATGAGAGTATGGGCACTTTGGGTTTCCTGTTTTACGTAATAAGCATGTGTTGCTTTTTTTTCCGCCTCCAAATGCTACCTGGGGTGTACTAGTAACCCAGGGGTACTCATGTCCATCATAGAAATTACCTGACCAGATTGGCCCTAGCAGATAGCAGGGTTTGGGGGAACTGGGCCATGGGACACGCACATTTTGATGGAGAAGTAAAAGGTGATATTAGGGAAGGATTAAAGATCTATCAAAAGTGAATGTGGGCTCTTTCACTGACGTTGCTGTGGTCATAAGCTGGAGAGCCAAGTCATTTTCTGAAAACAGTGTAGACCTGGTTCGTTCCCTTTAGCAATAGCGCTTATCATCTCAGGATATAGTTGCCAGTGCCTCTCCAGCTTAGTTCCGCCCAGCATAGGGCCCTGTCTACCTCTCTCTGCATTTCCAGGGCTCAGCAAGGTGTTCATTTGTATATGTTCATTTGCTGAGTCCCTGCTCTGTACCAGGCATAATGCTAAGGACGAGATGGGAATCTCTTACTTCAGTTCATCCTGAGAACAAGATGGAATGCTTGTCCCCATTCTGCAGGTGAGGAAACTGAGGCTCCGAGAAGTGAAGTGACTTGCCCAAGGTCACACAACTGGTGAGAGGCAGGATTGGAACCCAGGTCAATCTGACTTCAAATGCCTTGTTTTTTCCACCACACACTTGTAAAATCAACATCACTTTTTTAAAAGGTTGGAAAATACAGATAACAATTGATTCACAGTTTTACCTCCTTGTTGCCACGGGCTTTTATCCTTCCTGCTCTGACACTAAAGCTGCTGTCTTCTCCCGGCTGTCGCACCACTGTGGTAGTTCTAATAGTCAGTGCGTCAGTGAGAATCTGTGATCCAGACGAGCAAATGGCCAGTGAGTGCGTGCACCATCCCCTGGTGGGGTCAGGTGGGCCTTGCTGCTCATGCACCCCCGGGGCACACACCCACACTGCCTCTGCCCAGCCCTGCACACCCAGCGCCTCACGTTGCCGGCAAGATCGGAAGGCAGAACAGGACAGCAGGGCTGGGTCCGGAGCCCTCCCGGAGCTGTCCTGTCCAGATGCTCGTGTCAGTGCTCAGACCAGCCCCACAGACCCTGCCCCAGGGCAGTGCGGTGGAATGGTGAAGCCCCTCATCTCTGGAGCCAGAGAAAACTGAATTTCAGTCCTGACTGCTTCACTCCCAGACGTAGGTAGCCTTGGGCAAGTGAGTGACTACCTCCCTGTGCCTTCGATTCCTAATCTGTAAAATGCATACCAACTCCGCAGAGTGTTGTAAGTACAGCCAGATCACTGCCGCCCCTTCCCTTTCTAAGTAACCAGCCTCTAACCTGAAGAGGAGCTTCATTGTAGCCAGCGATGGGTGTCACTCTCTGTCACTGACCCTAGCCAGATAACCTAGGTTTTCTTTGTTCTTTCTTTTTTCTTTTTTATATAGGGATCTAAAATTACTACACAGACTCTGGGGAGCTTTTAATATGTGTGGTCAGAAGTTGTTACACCGCCCCCCGAAAGTGGCATAACCTTCTCAAACGTTTTAAGACTCTAAAAATTTCCTTTTTCAAAATGTTAAGTAACAGTCATTCTACTTCTCGTGAATTTGTCCTGAGGAAAAAGCCCAAGCTGCGTACTAAGACTTTTCTACAGAGATTTTTATCACAGCACTGTTTCTATTAGTTAAAAAATAGGTAACAACATGAATGCAATTTGCCAAAATTAATTCTAATTGCATTTTTAAAAAATAGGTAGAAAGGAACATAAGTAAGTAAAATAGAAAGAGGAGAGAGAGAATGGGGGTGGGGGAAAAAATTGGAGAAAAAGATATCGAAGAGTGAGAGAGTGACAGGTAACTTATTTTCTTCTTTGTGCTTTTTTGCATTTTCTAAATTTCCCATAGTGGGATGTTCACTGTTTATATGATCACAAAGAGTAGTTATAGTTAAGAAAAAATGCTCAGCCCCCCACAATATGTGTGTGTTTGCCAGTGAGCTATATACGAATTATTATATTGGCACTTTTCATTCTAACTGTTCTTTTTCTCAAAACTTTTTTTTTCAATTTTGTTTTTTACTCAAAGCCAATGTCAATGTAACGTGGTCTGCCTTCTGTCCCTAGGACTGTGATTCTGAGGGAACTGTCTTCGGGGGCTGCAGTTTGCTAGGGCTGCCGTAACAAATACCACGCACTGTGTGGTTTAGGCGATGGAAATTTGTTTTCTCACAGTTCTGGAAGCCAGAAGGCTAAGATCAGGGTGTTGGCAGGTTTGGTTTCTTCTGAGGCCTCTCTCCTTGGCCGGTGTCCTCACATGCCCTTCCCTCTGTCTGTGTGGTCGGTGCCCTAATCTTTCCTTCTTATAAGGGCATCAGTCATACTGAATTAGGCCTACCCTGATGACTTCATTTTACATTAGTTACCTCTCCAAATAAAGTCACATTGTGGGGTTAGGGCTTCAACATATGAATCTTGAGGTTCCAACTCAGCCCATAACAGGGGCAGCCTGGTGACTGTGGCCATTTATTTTGCAGAGCGCTGAGCTTGAAGCTGGAGTGGGAGCAAGGGGGTGTAGATGGAGGACACATTGTCCCCACCTTTAAGAGGTCCCCAGAGAGGTGTGATGCAGACATCTAATGCGAGCAGCACACCTTCCCTCTCCAGCAGGACCCAGAAGCAAAGGTGCAACCCTTCCTAACTGAGCCCATCCACCACGAATTAGCTGCTCAAGGTCAGAGTTCAGCCCACAAACATTAATTTTACTAAGAAACTCTTCATGTACTTCTACTATGCTAAGAAGCAGTGGGGTAGCAATAAACAATTAAATCATTCAAATGGGCTTTTGGACGTGAAAACTCAAATTTCAAAAATAATTCTTCTTAGTGTCAACTGAAGAGTGAGTTTGATGTATAGAATCAATGGTAGAGAGAAGGAATAAGATGAGCAAGTCAAGGATGGAAGGCTTGTTGAGTTAGTGGGAGCAACACTGATTATATCAGCAAGTAATAAGGGAGAAAGTCACTGAGAGGGGGAGAGACAGGGAGAGGCTGAGGCAGGCATCCAGTGGCAAGCAGGCACCTTACATTTAAGGTGGAAAGTAGTAGGGAGCCACCGCAGGTTCTTGAGCAAAGGTGGAGCAAAGTGAGGACAGAGCTAAGACTGCAGCAAAAAAACAAAATCTAGGTAGGAGGCTTTGCAGAAGTGCTAGGATGAATGTCTAGATAATAAATTCTGGAAGTGGAACTTCATTTTTCTGGGTCTTTGTCCATGCCTTTCCCTCTACTTCACCCCCAACCTGGCAAACTCCTAAGCATCCTTTAAGGCCCCATTCGTGAAGCCCCTCTGACGTGAAGCTTTTCTTGACCTCCCAGGAAGTCACTCCTCCTCTTGGGCTTGCCCCCCATTAGAGCACTGGCATACTATATCATGGGGGTCTGTCTGCACACCTCCCTCTCCGTGTTTGCTGCCAGGCCTCTCTGGGTTGAGAAGTGGGTGCTCAGCAAGTGTCCGTGGGACAAGATTGGTGATGTGAGGGAAATCAGTGATCAGAGGTAGGCTGCAGAGGTAGTTGGAGCATGAGAGATTCAGATATGATTCCAGGGTGAGTCTATAAAGTTTTACAAATGATCAAGTTCCTATTATGAGTGTGGCATTGGCGAGAGAGGAGTGAGCAAGACAGACTTATCCCTGCCTTCATGGAGCTTTCCCCTAATGGGGGAAACAGATAATAAAATAAGAATGACAACATGATGAATGCTGTGAAGCCAGTCTGCTATGAGAGTCCAATGGTGGGGGAGGGGTGGTAGAATCAAGGAGGGCTTCCGTGAGGAAGTGCGTATTTAAGGTGAAAATTGCAAGATGTCTGAGAATGCATCTACTTGAGCAGGTCATAGATGGTAGATGACGGATCAAGATGAAGGTGAGGAAAATGGAAGCCTTCTTGCAGGGAAAAGGGTATTCCTGCAAAGGGCACAGCCTGTGCCAAGGTCCTGCAGTGAGCAAGAAGCATTAGAAACCCAGACTCTGAGCCTCACTAGAACACAGAAAGCAAGGATGGGGGTGGGGCTGGTGAGGAAAAAGGTCAAAAGTGAAGGCAGGAGGACAGCTTCATAAAGCCACTATTGTCAGGAGGGTTTAGATTTTAGCCCAGGAACATCAGGAAGCTACTAGAGGTTTATAGTCAGGGAGTGATGGGAACAGATTTGTGGTTTAAAAAACACAAAGCTTTATTGTGAGATCATCCACATCCCATACAATTCACCCGCTTAAAGTGCATAATTCAATGGTTTTTAGTCTAGTCACAGAGCAACCATCACCACAGTCAGTTGTAGAATGTTTTCATCACCTCAGTAAGAAACCCTGTATCCTTTAGCTTCTTTCTAGCCCCACACTCCAGCCCTAAGTAACCACTAATCCACTTTCTGTCTTTACATATTTCCCTATTGTACACTTTCGTGTGAATGGAATAATATAATATGTGGTCTTTTGTGATAGCTTCTTTCAGTTACCCTAATGTTTTCAAGGTTTATCCATGCCCTATCCTGTATCGGTACTTCATTTTTTAAAAGTTTTATTAAAATATAGTTAACATACAATATTACATTAGTTTCAGGTGTACACTATAGTTATTCAACATTTACATATCTAAAGAAGTGATCACCATGGTAAGTCCAGCAACCACCTGACACCGTACCACGCTATCAGAAAATATTATTGACTATGTTCCATATGCTGTACGTTACATCCCCATGACTTACTGGCTTTATACCTGGAAATTTGGACCTCTTATACCCCTTCAACTTCCCCCCCCTTTTTAAATTTTTCAATTACAGTTGACATTCAGTATTCTTTTATATTAATTTCAGGTGGACAGCATAGTGGTTAGACATTTATATAATTTAAGAAATAATCCCCCTGATTAGTACTCAACTAGCACTACAAACAGTTATTACCATATTATTGACTATATTCCCTATGCTTTACTTTAAATCCCCATGACTATTTTGTAACTAGCAGTGTATACTTCTTAATCCCTTCACCTTTTTCACCCTGCCCCCCAAACCTCTCCCATCTATCACCCCAACAAATCTAGTACTGATATGATACCATACATGTCATTACATGTATGGAGTTATTACAATATTATTGACTATATTATGTTATACCCTACATCCCCATGACTACTGTGTGACAACCGATTTGTACTTCTTAATCCCCTAACCCCACTCCCATCTGGCAACCATCAATATGATTTCCGTATCTATGAGTTTGTTTCTGTTTTGTTTTTTTATTTTGTTGTTGAGATCCCACATATAAGCCAAATCACATTGCGTCTGTCTTTATCTGTCTTACACTCCACTCAGCAAAATACCCTCCAGGCCCATCCATGCCTCCGTAGGTGACAAGAACCCATTCCCTTCCATGGCTGAGCAATATTCCATTGTGTATATGTACCACCTCCTCTTTATCCATTCTTCCATCGATGGACACCCAGGCTGCCTCCACATCTTGGTCACTGTAAACAATGCTGCAATGAACATATGGCTGCACACATCCCTTCAAAGTCGTATTTGGGTTTCTTCAGATAAATACTCTGGGTCCTTCTTTGTCTCTTGTTATAGCCTTTGTTTTAAAGTCGATTTTGTCTCATACAAATATTGTTACTCCAGCTCTTTTTGTTCTTTTTGTTCCCATTTTCATGGAGTATTTTTTTCCATGCTTTTACTTTCTGTCTGCGTGTGTCTTTCAATCTGAAGTGATTCTCTTGTAGGCAGCCTATGTAAGGGTTTTATTTTCTTATCCATTCAGCCCTCCTATGTCTTTTGAGTAGAGCATTTAATCCATGTACGTTGAAAGTAATTGTTGATAGATATGTAGCTATTGCCATTTTATTTTTCATAACTTTGATCTTTTTTCCCCCCCTTCTTAAGAAGTCCCTCTAACATTCCTTGTAATACTGGTTTGGTGGTGATGAACTCCTTTAGCTTTTTCTTGTCTGGGAATGTCTTTATCTGTCCTTCGATTCTAAATGATAACCTTGCTGGATAGAGTAATCTTGGTTGTAGGTCCTTGCTTTTCATCATGTTGAATATTTTGTGCCAATCCCTTCTGGCCTGGAAAGATTCTGTTGAGAAATCAGCTGACAATCTTATGGGAGCTCCCTTTAAATTACTAGTTGCCTTTTTCTTGCTGCTTTTAGGATTCTCTCTTTGTCTTTAATCTTTGCCATTCTAATTATAATGTGTCTTGGTGTGGGCCTGTTTGGCTTCATCTTGTTTGGGACTTTCTGCTTACTGGACTTGTATGTCTGTTCCCTTCACCAGGTTAGGAAAGCTTTCAGTTATTATTTCTTCAAATAGGTTCCCAATCCCTTGCTCTCTCTCTTCTCCTTTTGGTACCCCTATGATGCAAATGTTGTTACACTAGATGTTGTCCCAGAGGTTTGTTTATGTGTTTTTTGTGGGGTTTTTTCCTCATATTTTTTTTGGATTCTTTTTTCTTTTTGCTGTTCCAATTGGATGTTATCTGCTACTTTGTCTTCCAAATCAGTGATTCAATCCTCTGCTTCATCTAATCTGCTGATGGTTCCTTCTAGTGCATTCTTCATTTCAATTATTGTATTCTTCACTTCTGACTGGTTCTTTTTTATGGTTTCTATGTCCTTTTTTTGTGCTTGTTGTCTCTCTGTTGAAGTTTTCACTAAGCTCCTTGAGTATCTTTATAACTTTCTGTTTTGAACTCTGTCTCTGGCAGATTTCCTTGCCTCCATTTTGTTTAGTTCTTTTCCTGGAGTTTTCTCCTATTCTTTCATTTGGTAAATATTTCTCTGTTTCCCCATTTTGGCTGCCTCTCTGTATTTGTTTCTATGTATTAGGTAGATCTGCCATATCTCCCAGTGTTTGCCAGATGGCATTATGTAGTATGTGCCTATGGGGCCCTGGCACAGTCTCCCTGGTCACCTGCTCTGGGTGCTCCAGGAGTGTCCCTTGTGTGGTTTATGTATGTCCTCCTTTTATACTTGAGCCTTGATTTCCCTTGGCTTGTCAGTGTGTGGGAGTGACCCTCAGGCTGATTGGCTGTAGGGTTTGGCAGCGTCCACAGCTTGTATGCTGCTGTGCAGGGGGCTTATCCCACAGAGTGGGATTCACCTCAGCAGTCTCTGGTGCCTGTTGACTCCCCTTTATGTGTGCCTATTTTGGGGCTAATTGGGTGGTGCTCTGCAGTAGTTTGAGACAACCTCCAACTACGTTGGTTCTGGGCCTCTTGTGAGGGGCTCCAGTGCAGGCCCAGATCACCCACTGCCTGTGACTGGCTGGGGACTGTCTGGTAGGAGCTACAAAGCAATCTGCTATTGTTCACCCTCTACCTGTGCTAACCCTGGAGGTGCATGGGAGAGACCACGATGCACAATGAGCATGGCTACCACCAGTACTGGTCTGCAAAAGATAAAGCCTGTTGCGGTACATGAGTTGGGTGGGGCAGGGTCTCCGGGAGTCACTAGAGTGGGAAGAGTTGTGGTCAACAGGTTAATATAGACTCTGGTTTGTTGCCAGTGCTGAGTCTGGAGCTACTCAGGAAAGGTCTCAGAGCACACAGAGGCCAGCTTCTGCTCTCCTGGGTCCTGCAGACTCTCATAGTTTTTCAAGAAAGAGTGTCATGTGGGTGGGGCTGGCTGCTCTTGGAGAAAGTGCCTCAGGTGTCGGGAGAGTTGGGTCGGACAGGGTCTCAGGGAGTCAGCAGTGTGGAGCGGCAGAGCTCACCAGGCCAATCAGATTCAGATTTTTCCTGTTGGGGTGGGCTCAACACAGGAAAATGATGCCCACCTGCCAGCTGCACAGGAGAAAAACTTCACACAGGGAAAATGGTGACTGTCCTCCAGTCCTCACTTCGAAGCCACACTCCTCAGTCTGTCCCCCGTATGCCTCTGACATCGCACCACCCCCAAGTTACTGTCCCTCCATCAGAGTCCAGGGTGACTGCCTGCAAGAGAGTCTGTGCACAGGCTCTTTAAGAGGACATCTGGGTTTCCTGCAGTTTTTGGTCCTACCCGGATGGTTGGAATCTTCACAGTTTTTCACAGCCAGATGTTGTGGGGGCTCCTCTTCCCAGCTCTAGTAGTCTGGGCTAGGGAGTGTGGGGCTGGGGTCTCTCCCTCCCCAGTGGGGAACCTCCATAACTAAGGTATCCCTCCCGGCTCTCAACTGTCACATGGAGGTTTGGGGCCCATTCCACGCCTCCACCCCTCCTACCTGTCTCAACATGGCTTCTTCTTTATATCCTTAGTTACGAAACTTCTGTTCAGCTAGACTTTAGATGGTTCTTCAGGTTGATAGTTCTGTAATTTAGTTGTAATTTTAATGTGTTCATGGAAGGAAGCAGGCACAGTGTTTACTTGGCCATCTTGGATCTCCTCTCCAGATTTGTGTTTCTAAAAGACTGCTCTGGCTGCTGCTAGGGAGTGGATAGATGGCTGGGAGCAGGAATGGGGTCTGTTGGGAGGCTGACACATTATCCAGGGAAGAAATGGTGGTAGCCATGACTTGATGATGGTTGTAGGTGGTGAGAAATGGACAGAAAATAATGATAGTCAAGAAGTGGACAGAAAGGGGGAAAGCCAGGGGTGAGCCCAGGCTGGGATTGAGGCAAGGGCAGAAAGAAAGACATTTGCAGGGATATTTGGGGGTGGCTTTGCCAAACTCACTCCCCACTGAGCTCCAGCAGCCCCGCTGCCAGCCCCTCAGAGCGGTTCTGACTCACAGCAACCCCAGTAGTCAGCCAACAGGGATGGCAGGACATTTCAGCCTGTCTCAAGGTCCAGAGAGGTGAAGAGGCCACCAGCCTGAGGCCCAGGGCCCAGCCTTGTTCCCAGGACTGTGTCCAGGGTCTTGGAGTTGTGGAGGGGATGAATGATTAAGCAAACCTGGCCCCACGACACACGACAGCTTGGTTTCAGCATTTTCCTCCGATTCAGCAAAACCTCTTCTTTCAGCCCCATTCCTGGGAGAATGATAACTGAGTATTATTCCTAGAGATCTGCTTGGTACTGACTCTGTATTTCTTGCTCAAATGTCCTGGGACTACCTCCCCTGGTAGAGGTTCACACAGGAGTCAACTAAGTAACATCCGATGGGTCTGCTCCATCCACCACCCTCTAAGTGACTCTGGGACACAGTCCAGGAGGTATGAGCATTCTCCCATTCTATAGATAGCAAAACTGAGACTCACGGAGGGGATGCCACTTGTCCAAAGTCACACAATTCAGTAATGGGAGAAACAAGACTAAAACCCAAGTTAGGAGATTCCACATTCAATGCATTTTTTTCAATTATGTTTTTGTATTTAATCTCTCAATAACATTTGAAGTAACTGATCTGGCATACTTTGCTCTCAGAGCAAAATATGTTACCTGCTAACAAAGCACGTATTTTCTTTCTCAAACTGTTTAAACTGTATAGCCCTATTGTATTTCCTTCCACATCTATGTAAATAAGTCTATAACAACCCAGCTGCAAAACAAGAAATTCCAGGAGACACCAGATCATTTGTGTGATATCTTTCCCTGAACCTGGACAGTTTTATTGGTGGCACATATTTCCTATTCATTTGACAGATATTTATTGAGCCAAGTACTGGGAATATAGCAGCAACCCAAGCAGCTGTAGTTCCTGCCCTCAGACAGCTGTGATTCTACTAAGAGAGATGGACAATAAGCAGTTAAACAGATTCATGTATGATATGCCATAAAGGCTGTCAGGGAGAATAAGCCTGCGAGAGGAGAGAGAGACAGGAGGAGAGTGGCTGGGGGGGATAGGGCTATTTCACAGAAGGTGGGCTGGGAAGACCTCTCTGAGGAGGTAACCTTTCCAACTGGAATGAAAGGAATGAGAACTGAGAACATTCCAGGCAAAGGGAAAAGCCAAGCCCTAAGGCAGGCCTAGGCTTGGGCTGTCTGGGGAGCATGGAGGAGTCAGGACGGCGAGGTCCAGAGCAGGGAGCAAGCGATAGGAAGTGAGGTCAGGGAGGGAGGTGAGGTGCCAGATGGTCAGCACTTCATTCTATGTGGGCTGGGGGCGTGTGAGGTTTCAAGCAGGGGAGTGACGCAGGCTGGCTTTCGTGTTAGCAGACGCCTGCTGGGGACACAGGTGGAAGCATGGAAACCGGGAAGGAGGCTGCTGCAGGAACTCAGGTGAGAGAGGATGGGAGCTGGAGCAGGAGGGCAGCCATAGAGGTGAGGAAGGGGCCACCATATTCTGAATAGATGTGAAGACTGAGCTGGTTGGAACTACTCTTATAGTGCATGTGGTGGGGGAAGAGGGAAAGAGGGGAATCATGGGTGACTCTTGGGGTGTATTCTGACACCAACTGGGTACCAATCCAAATCTGGCACTAAGCACCCAGAGTTAGACCAGACCCCCACAAGTTAAAGGACACAGTTCCTCAGGAGGTCACCTCCACTTCAGGTGGCGGTCCCCAAGCTACCCCACTTCTGATGGGCCAATTACAAATCTGTGGGTTCCCATGCACCCTCTGGTATGATAACTCATTAGAATGACTCACAGAACTCAGGAAATACTGTACTTACAATTATAGCTTTATTATAAAGGACGTAGATCAGGACCAGCCAAATGGAGAGAGACAGAGTGAGGTCTGGCAGCGTCCCACCAGGGACACGTCCACTCTCCCAGCACATCAGCTGTTCACCAGACAGGAAGCGCCACTGAGTTCCTCAGATTGTATTGGGGTTTCAATATGCAGGCATGAGTGACTGAACTCAATTTCCATTCTTTCTCCCTTTCCCTCCCTGGATGTGGGCTGGCTCAAAGCTCTACCCTCTAACCCCACAATTGGTCTTTCTGGTGCCCGGCCCCCTCCTGACTTAGCTGGTTGGCATAAACTCATGTATGGTCCCTGGGGCTCGTGAACAAGCACACTCTCTGCTTGGGAAAGGCCAAGGAATTTGGAGTCTCCCTCGCAGGAACCAGGGACAAAAGCCAGTCCAATTCTTTGTTATACAACAGGCTGGATTCTGGTGCCATTTACTAGCTCTAGCAGATCACAGGCCAGGGCTGGGGGTGGGAGG
Organism: Rhinolophus sinicus; assembly: GCF_036562045.2. NCBI lineage: Eukaryota > Metazoa > Chordata > Mammalia > Chiroptera > Rhinolophidae > Rhinolophus > Rhinolophus sinicus. The sequence goes on from NC_133759.1 coordinate 42,751,238, forward strand.
TAGTGGGTTGGTGGGGAAATGAGGGGGAGGTTTTAGCCATGTTGACTTTAAGATGTTCATGAGACACGCAAGTGGAGACGTGGAGTAGGCAGTCGGATCTACAAGCCTGGAGCGCAGGCACAGAGCGGTGTATAGATCGCATGTTAGCAGGCGACTGGATGAGCTAACTCAGGACGCAAATGTAGTTAGTGAGCAAAGGAGAGCCCAGGGCTGTGCTGGGAGGTGTCCAACAGCTGGTGGTCGGGGAGAGGTGGAGCCAGCCTGAGTGGCCTGAGATGCAGGCGGAGACCCAGGGAGAGCAGGGGCCCCACGCAAGGGTTTCACGTGGAGGGGGGAGCGTCAGCGTAAATGCCGCTGCAAGTCAAGGAAGAGGAGAACCAAGAAATGGCCACTGGACTTGGCACGATGGGGCTGAATGGCTCCAGGGGAGGACAGGGGAGGGGCGGGGAGGTGATGGAAGCCAACTGGGTAGGACCAAGGTGGGGCGGTGAGGAAGCAGAGATGGAGCAGAGATGCCCCCCGATGGGCTATGGGACCCAGGGAGGGGTGAAGGAGCTAGCACTGCATGGCTGGCGGCCAGAAAGAGGGGTCCAACATTCGCTGAGTGCCCAGTTCTGGGCCAGAGGTGGTAGGCATCTTCTGGCAGCTCAGAGGGATGGCAGAGGAGAGATGGGAGTCGCTACCCATGCTGGAGAATAGAGTGTGAAAATGGAAATGGGGGATGACAGAAACGTAGAGCCAGGAGAAATCATTCCTGATTAGGGACAGGCCAACAACAACTTCAGGTATCTTCTATGTGCTTGGGAACATGTCGGGCCCATTCTCTTATTTAATGCTCTTAGGACACTTCACAGGTGAGGAATCTGAGGCAAGAGAGGTTGAGTCACTTATCCAAGGCCACACTGTTAGGATTTGCCAGAGATAGAAGTTAATGTGTATTGAAAAGGAGTTTTACAAGAGGTAAGTAGGGAGAGGGGATAGGCTGGAATGAGAGCTCAGACAGAAAAGCCTATGCGAGCTGAGTGTGGGGTGTGGGCAGGCTCGCTTGGAATGGGAATGGGACAATTCCTAAATCCTGCCTGAGTCACTCAGGAGCGAGATCTAGTTCCCTCGAGAATACTTCTGCTCGGGTCACCTCTGTGTGGCCTTCAGCAGGCTCCCAAGCCCTCAGGCTGCCTCCATCTGTCAAGGGCATGGATGAGAAGGACGGGAGACCCCAGGAAGAGAGTGTGGTGGGGGCTAGATAAGGCAGATGTGTGAGGACACTTTCCTGGAGGAAGGCTGTGGGCCAGAGAGGCAGGCATGGGTCCCGCACACCGCTGCCTGTCCCCTCAGCCACCACTGCCACCACCATGCACAGAGCCGGGACAGGGACACGCTTCCGCTTGCAGCCCTCATCACTCCTCATCTGTACAACAGGAGCAGTGGCCTGCCCACCCCTGCCAGCATGCATAGTCCTGACTTAAAATAATACTGGGGAGAAAGTACTTAGCATAAGTGCCCGATAGAAACCCGGGCTCAGGAGTGGATAGGAAACACCAGTTCTAACAGACCGATGGACAAAATCAGGAGAGTGCCTTCCTGCTAAGGTGACATTTGGCAACTGATTCTGAAACGTCTCAGGTCTATGGAGGTGCACCTGTGAGCCATTGGGGCCTGGTTTCCCACCTGTGAAATGGGCACATCCTGGCTGAGTCAGGCTGCGTGCCACCTGCTGAGAGGGCTGGGGCAGGAGCCAGCCCAGCTGGATGCGCTTCTGTAAATTCATGATCACTGAGGGAGCTCTTCCACTGGTGCCTCCAGCTACCTGTGTGGCTCCGCCCGGCTTAACACAGACGCATGGCAGGTGTAGGCTGGGAGGACCCTCCCCACACCTCCCATTTCACAGAGGAGTAGACAGTCTCCGAGATGTTGGGCCAAGGTTCCCTCTAGTAGGTATTGATATTTCCTCCCTAAATCTTTTAATATACCATGAAAGTGGAGAGAAGAAAGAACAGAGAGAAAGAAAGAGAAAAAGAGGAGATGGAGAGAGAGATGAGACCCAGGATGATACATGGGTTTGGAAGCATGGAGGCTTCCTTTGTTTTCAAGAAGGTTATTAGGAATCCTGGCTCCATCAGACACCTGGAGAGCGAGCGAGGCCTATGACATTCTCAGTTTGGAACCTGTCAAGCCAGTCACTTTACCTGGAATCCTGTGACCCCGCTATTTCATCATCCTCCTGCAGGGAACGTGGTGGTGGTTTAATCGCAGGTGTTGCGGGGAGAGGCATCTAGGAGAAAAGCAGTTAGTGATATGGGCTAGAGGTTACCGACACACACATGATTGTAAAAGTAGCTCAAAACATGGGCAGGGGGCATGGGTTTGAAATGTCTGGGATCTAGAGGCAGATGGTGAACATGCTGGGGGATGCCCGGCCCCTCCTGCTCCTGCCCATCCTCCCCAGGCAGCCTCAGGACCAGTTCTTTAAAAGCCAGTGCTCAGCTCTTCCTGGCTGAGGTGGTATTTCACAGCTTTCTGGAACTTTCCTACCTAGTTCTCAGTGTCTTCCATGAGCCCCCAGGGAGATGTGGGGGAGGGGTACTGAGGAGGGGGGAACTCACGTCTCGTGAGCAGCTTCTGTGTGCTAGCGCCGTGCCCGGGGCTTTGTGGGCGCAACTTCACTAGAGACTTGTACCCCTTCTGAAAGGGGAGGACATCGTTCTCTCCATTTCACATGCAGGCACACTGAGGCTCAGAGAGGCCAACTAGCTTGCCCTGGATAACCCAGCCAATAAGCAGGGGGAGCAGGATGGGAAGCGGTGTCCCTGGGACCCCAAGCCTGGGTCTGGAGTCTGCCGGCTTCTGCCCAACGTGCACGCCCACGCTCTGGGCCTCTGAGGCTGGTGCTGGCATTGGTCTGAGCTGGTCTCTCAGCTGGCTTGGCTGCTCCTTTCTCCTTCACCTCCATCGTCTTTGCAAGCCCCAGAGGCCGGCTCTCCTCAAACGCAGTTCACATTGGACCCCACTTTAGGAATCCCTTGGTCAAATCCTGGAAGAGCCCCAATGTCCTGGAAATGCCCCTAAATGAAGCCACTCAAAAAATGAAGCAAAGGGAATGAGAAGCTTTAGGCGTCCGGAGGACAGAACTGATTGGTCAGGCTGCGAGGCTCAGGCCAGAGCCTACAATAGTGGAATCTTTTTCTAAGGATGGATGGATGGATGGATGGATGGATGGATGGATGGATGGATAGATAGATAGATAGATAGATAGATAGATAGATAGACAGACAGACAGACAGACAGACAGATGAGGGAGACACAAGAAGAAAAAACGGGGGGCAGGGAGAAACAAAGGAAACAGGAATGGTCAGAGAGGGTAGACTGAGTCACAGCTTTTTTCAGAACTGTGATAAGTCCATTGGGAATGTGCGGTGACATCAGAAGCAGCAGCGTGTGGGGGTTGGAGAGCTGGGTGGTTGAGGAGTGCCCCAGCCCGTGGGGTCGTTCTGGATCTGGCCGAACGCCACACTCACCCCTGAGCAGACGGAAGGCACTGCGGTTTCCCAGCGACATTCACCTCATTAGCCCTGAGTCATCAAAAGATGCTGAAATTACAAGTGAGTTCTGCTGCAAATGATGCTGTGAGTTTATACCTATTCCCATGAAAAGAAAAGAAAAACCCTGGTAGGCAGAGGAGGTAGCTCTTGTAGGGTTCACCTTCAGTCACCTGGAATACCCTCTGCAGCCCCGCCCCTCACATGGGTGGTCAGAGGGCCTTCCTCCACCCCGTCCAGTGGCATTTTTGTGTTGGCAAATGGCTTGCTATCCACCCCCACCAATGACCTTTTGTTATATGTTTTTCTTTAATTTTCTACTTCTTTTTACGTACACTCACAAAGCTCCTGGCTTCAGCCAGGCGTGCCAAGGAGGCTTGTAGTAGCAGGACTGATCGATGCTGGGAGGTTCCTTGCAGCTGCCAGAGCCGCAGTCCTGGGTGGGGGTGGCTGCGGGCTCTGCAGCAGTGGCTCTGTCTGCCTCCGCTGCTGGCAGCCAGAGCTCTGGACAGCTGCTCACCCTGCAGACCCCTCTGGTCTGGAGCTCAGGGCACGGGAGAGGCCCACTCGTCTGGCAGAGCTGTCCTGGGACACGCTCGGAAGGGTAAGTGAGGGGTTGTGCGTGCCGTGAACCATGGAGGCTAGGAAGGAGCCACGGACTCCAGGACTTCTAGAAAAACAAAGCTGATAAAGCTGTTGCTGCTGAGTTTAAAGGAGGAAACAGCTCGAGCGCTGTTCCTAGTGATTCCGTGAAGCAGCAGCAGGACTTGGCTCTGTCTGCACTTGAGGTGGCCGGGATTCTGGGGAAGGAAGGTTGCTATTGGCTCGCACCCAAAGTCGGTTATAAGACTTCCCCGAAGGACCTTAGCTCCTTCCCTCATCCTTTGCCAGATGTTTACTGAGAGCCTTGTACATGCCAGGCTCCCTTCTGGGCACCAGGGGGTTCAATGAGGATTAGAATGAGGCCTCTACCCAGAAATGCCCCTAGTCTTGCCAGGAGGATGGTTGCTTAGATAACTGTAGTGCCATGTGGTATATGATAGGAGAGGGTCTGTCCCGGTCAGGAATTGGACAACTGGGCTTTCGGATGCTAGAGAAGATTTTACAGAGGAGGGACCATTTGGGTTGGGTCTTGAAGGATGAGTAGGAGTTCTGCAGAATGCAGCCAAGATGTTATGAGTGATGGCAAAGAGATTTGGACATACAAAAATGTCATCGTGTGTGGTGACAGGCTCAGCAGGCCTGAGGAGAGAGGCTGCAGAAAGTAAGCAGAACAGACTGGCAGGACCACATCACAAAAGGCCCCAAATGCCAGGGAAAGGAGTCTGGACTCAGTCCTGCAGGCAGGTGACAAGCACTGAAGGTTTTAAAACTGTGGTGTGATGTGATCTGTTTTGCATCTTGGAAGAATCAGTCTGGCTATAGTGTGAACAGGGTGAGGAGGAACACAGGGAGATCCTGAAGGGGGAACCTTGGACCTCAGAGTCGTGGAGGCCGGTGCTTTGAACAAGGCAGTGCGGTGGGGAGGTGGGGAACAGGGGCCAGCGCTGCTCTTTTCTGAGACCAGCAGCAGGGCTGGCTGGGGGGTCAGCTGTGAGGGAAAAGGAGGAGCCGGGGTGATTTCAAAGGGGGCAGTGGGCACTGGGGAGGCGATGGGGCATCTCGGTGAGCAAGGGGATGAGGAGGGAGAAGCAGGTGGGGGGGGAGGCAGGAGAGGTAACGCTAGAGGGACATCACTTCACGATGGTGTCACCTGCAGGTACCCTCAGTTCCTTATCCCAGCAGGCTCCGTGAGAAAACCTCTGGAGATGCCTCGTCAAAGCCAGATTCCTGGTACTCCACATAGACACTGAACTCGTGATGTCAGCCGTCAGTCAGACAGTAAACTCTGACCCTGCACCTACTGTGTGCTGAGGCTGACCTTCACTGCTTGGGAGTAAATAATATACTGAGTGCAAGTATGAAAAAGGGGTGTCAGGTGTACAATTCTGTATTACATCGTCTATAAATCCCATTGAAATCTGTGTAATTTTACTAACAATTGTCACCCCAATAAATTTAAAAAAGAAAACGAAAAAGGGGTGTCATGTCCCTACTTTGGGACAGATTTTCCAAATATTGAATGGAAATGCTACTGTTCAGGTTGCTGCAGAGCCTAAGCTTGAAACTGGGCAATTAGAATGAATGACCTTGTGTCCTAGTTGGGTGCCAGGAGACCCTGGACAGGGTGGCAGAGAGGCAGGCGAGGGGTAACTAGAGGATAGCTAAGTGAGCATTGCCTCCGCCCACTGCTGACCCTTCTCCTGAGAGGCCAGGGGTTCTGCTTAGCTTGGGAACAGTCCTTGGGGTTAGAAGAAACAGAAACATTGGTTAAAGAGTTTCTAAGTGTTTCTAAAGCCCCAGTGCTGAAGAACTGGGGGTGCCCAGCTTTGTGTGGGATCCCCAGGTCAAAGTCAGCAAAGACAACTTCATTGTGTTGGGCTCTGTGCTGGGCTTTTCTCCTGTCCAGACACATTCAGTCCTCACATAAGAGGATCAGAGAGGTAAAGCCACTGACCAGTGTCACACAGCCAGTACCTGGTAGAACTGGGTTCCTGCTCAAGCCTGGTCAACTCAGGTGTGGGCTTCTCCTCTCCCCCCATCGAATTGACCATCATGTCAGTGGTGCATCTCAGTCTCTGGGTGAAGTTGAGAAAGACAGAACATTTAAAAACAGTGTGAAATTCATCCTAGAATTACCAAATTGTTTGTTAAAACAGATTGGGAGCAGCAGAGGGTGTGTGTGTATGTGTGTGGAGACTCCTTCATCACACTTGTATTTACTGAGCACCTACTATGTGGCAGGCTTTGGGGATAAAGTGACCAAGGCACACATTGTCCAGGCCCTTAGGGAGTCACAGGTGGGCATATACATGAGCAGGCATGCAGTAGTGTTCCAAACAAGCCATGAGCACAGACACAGTCGCCTCCCAGGTACACACAGTTACCTGCCCCCGAGGCTCACACACCGATGCACAGCCACAGGCACTCATGTTCACCCACAGGAGTGAACTAAGGAGAGGAACCTGGATCTACAGCCTGATGCGGTAGCAGGAGTTTGGGAGCAGCCTGCCCTCTGTCTCCATGAAGGCCGGCCTAGGACCCTAGTGCAGGCCCCTGCCTCCACCCACCGCCAGTGCCAGGCTGAGCTCCCAGAGTTGGCTGGTGCAGACTGCAGCTTTGCCCGGGGATTCTGCGGACCGTTACCACAGCCTCTATTACACATCGGCCTGGGCGCTTGGCGTGCATCATCCCCTTTCACGTTTGCTCCCCCCCTGGAGGGGGGTACAGTCGTTACTTCCATTTTATAGGTGAGAAAACTGAGGCTCAGAGACATGGAGCATCTCGCCTAGGGTCTCATTCGCTCATGAGTAGCAGAGCCCGGGCTTGAACCCTGAGCTCCTCTGCTGCAAACAGCAGCCCAGTGCTGCACGACCCAGATGCCCAGGGCCACCTTGGACAGGGGAGTCTTCAGGTCTTTTCTGTCACTTCCTGATAAGCTGAGACCTCCCAGGACTCGGGAACTTCTTTCCTGATGCCCCAGGCCTGGTTCCTGGAGCCACTGTCCAGTTTCCTCCCAGCCTGGCCCCCTGGGCATTGACTTATCAGGTGGGAAGATAAAAGGACTTTGAGCCCCCCAGAGGGGCAGGAGGCTACTGCTCAGGGGTGGTGATCAGCCCAGCTTTGCAGTCAGACCCCCACCACCCCACCCAACTCCAGCCTCAGTCTCTTCGTCTGTACAATGGGGATAATACTCATATCCCATGTTGGTTCTGTTGAGTGTTAAATAAGATCACACATGTGAAATGCTTCGCCCAGAGCTCACACACAGGTCAGCGCTATTGTTTTGTTACTATTAGCATCTGTTCATCCACCCACCAGTGATTTTCTGTGGGACTGTCTGGTATGGTGGGGGGAGTCAGTATATTATGCTATAGAGAGAGATGGGGCAGGCTCACATTCTAGTGGGGGAGACAGAGTATGAATAAACAAGGGTGCTTCGATGCAATATGGGGGTATTTTCCCATCCAACAGGATGAAAAAGGGGATTTCACGAAGAGGAACCAGCAGAGGCAAAAGGTCAGGGCAAGAAGAGTCAGATGCACTGGAGAAACTGGACATGGAACAGGAGGAGCAGGTTCTAATATGTGCAGGACGCAGGCACATGAGCTCAGAGAGAAGAGAGCGAAGCAGGCTAGGTGGAAGGCAATATGGAGTGGTGGGGACCATGGCCAACTGGAAAGTGCTTGGTGGCTCTAGGGGAACTAGGACTCCGCTCCGGGCGATTGCTGCTGTGAAGGACTGCCGGCCAAATGTGGCCAGGTCTTCCAGGTTTTCAAGAGATGCCAGCAACCTAGGCTTTTATGTGAAATCTCTTGACTTTGAAACATGGGGCCAACACTGGGGAAGCCAAACAAAATACACCTGCCATTTGCAGCCTCTAGCGTAGACCCTCGCAGCGGGGTGGGTGGTAGTACCAGCGGGAGTGTAGCTGTGCTGTCCAGATTCTGCTTCGTGCCGCCAGGCTGTGTCTGACAGTCCGGGCCAAGACCTGGCACATAGCTGGTGCCTAATCAGTGCTTGCTCTGCAGATGAGTCAGGGAATTTGGACTTTATCTAGAAGGTCAGGGGAGATGCTGAGGTTTGGGGCAGAGGAGTGAAATGATGGGAAGTTTGTCTTACAGCCATCACTCCACCTGACGTGTGGAGGCTGGCTTGGTGGGGGCAGAAGAAGGCGGAGAGGGGGGTCAGGATGCTTAACAGGGCTCCAGTCAGAAGCTCATGGCCGGGACCAAGACTGTGGGGTGAGAGGAGAGGAATCAAATCTGTGCAGAGATCCACGTGGAGAGTATAAGAGAGGGGAGACCAGGAAGCCCCGCCAGCTCCCTGGCCCACGTGGTGACTGGTGGTGCTTCTCACCAAGGTGAGGAATTGGGGCTGAGCAGTGTACAGGGGCGAGGAGAGGCGGGGCAGTGAGTCTGGTTTGGGACGAGTTAAGTTTAGATGCCTGGGGGACACCCACGGGAAGATGTGGCCCTGGCCAAACAGGCAGCTCTCAAGAATGGGAACGCTGAAGACTCAGAATTACATCTCCACCTGGATTCCACTCTTTGCAGGGACCCGTAGGACCTTTGTTCTCTTTGTGGCTGCTCTGTAGTCTGAGAGTTGAGAGGTTTATTTCTGGGGTTTCGGTTTGTATTTAGTTCCTAGAAAGACCAAAGAGGGAGAAGGTAGATTGATCCTTAATGCCCGAACGAAGACCTGTGAACATATGTGTCAGCTCTGACCAATTCTCCCCACCCTGCCCCACCCCACGATGTAGGGAACTGGGGAGGGGGAGCAGAGAGCATATGGGTTACCCAGGACCCACAATTACTACGTAATAAAACCTCATTCCCAGGGGCCAGTCCGTGAGCTCGGCTATCCTGAACTCTTGCACGGGGATTTTACCTGCATTTGAGAGAAGCAAAGGATTTGCTAAGCAGATTGATGGTTTAACAAGCCCACTTAGGAGAGCAGGCTTTTAGCAGCATCATTTGCATTCCAACAATGAGTGTACAAATTATAAATGACTTCTTATCTATTTTTAAAATGGTTTTAAGACTTCTCATCTGCTGTTAAGAGTGTCACTGAGCATACCAAGGACTTTCACAGCACCGCTGCACTCTTTTCGAAAAGAAACTATTCTATTAGAGAACTAACATGTATTGAGCGTCTGCCAAATACCCCAGGCACGATGCTGGGCATTTTAGTGGCGTCCACCCAGTTAAGCCTCACCGCGGTCCCCAGAGGCGTGGCGAGGTTATCGTTTCTGACGGAGGAAAGGCAGCCAGGCCCAGAGACGGTGAGTAGCTGGTGCAGACACGCTCAGCTTGCGATGGCTGGGGCACCCAGGGCCCGCGACCAACGTCTGAGTTCTTTCTAAACACACCTCACAGTGCTGTCTCTCTAATTCCAGTTTCTCTCCCTTGAGCAGAGTAAGGATGGTCTGAAACGGAGAGCAGGGGAAAAGGGAAAAGGTGGGAGACGGAGCTGAGAAGTCAAGAGAAGGACCTGTCCACCCACCCATCAGTTCAGAGGGAAAGAAATGAAACCCCCAAACATGGAGGAAGAAGGAGGCTCTGAAGGCTGGTACCAAGTGTGGCCTGGTTCAAATCCCGGCTTTGCCATAAGCGCCCCTTGGGCAAGTTCTTTCTCTCTCTGGGCCTCAGTTTACCCATCTGCAAAGGGTGGAGTTTGTCCTCCATATCAGCGTCCCCCAACTGCAGTCATGTGTGTTCTGCCTCGCAATTTTCACCATATCTGAAAACCACCTGCCACATTCCCCAGTTAGTCTTGCTTTTACCCACGCACCATTTTATGTGATGATTATTATTTTAAAGATAAACTTTATTATGCAACATAAGTGAAATAGAAATCACTTGTCATACATAGAAGCTAACAATCAAATACAAAGAAATTAAAAAACCATGTTACTAAATTCTCCACAGCTATTGTGGCCTGAGGTCTTCTCTCTCTCTCTCTCTCTCTCTCTCTCTCTCTCTCTCTCTTAGAAGGGAGGGGAGTCAGCAAGTACAGGCAGGCAGCAGGTGGGTATTAAAGACACACTGACTCTGAGCTGAGTCATTTTTCCTGGAAAGAACCAACAGAAATGGAAGGGAGCCCGAACCCCATTTCCATTCCATGGGGCAATATCATTTAGTGCCTCCTGAAATCACCATTCTGGTGGTCTCCAGAGTCTACGGTCATGTTGTAACCCTTCCAGCACTGACAGAGCCTGGGGAAATCTGGGCTTGAGAAGCCCACAGAGGGGTGCGAAAGAGGACAGGGTGTGGGTAGGATTCCAGGATGGCCCCCATTTCTGTGCCCAGCAGGTAGGCAAGCTTTCTGTGTTTGCCCCCTTTTGGTAAGGGTGGGGAAGGCAGAGGCGCTCCAAGGTCTTCAACCCAGCACTCCCTCTGCCTTCCTGCGAGAGCTGCTCCAGCCTCAGTTTCTTCCTCTGCCTGGTGAGGAGGACATCTTGAGGCTCCACAAGTTTGCCCTGGGTCACCTTTCGGGTGGGGCAGCCTGTAATCCCTGTAATCCCATATTAATGAATTTATGTGCCCAGGAGCAGGCTTAGTGGGGGGAATGAAGGAAACTAAGCATCGCTCGCCTCGCTCCCTGGGAGGCTGGAGGGGAACCGGCGATCGCTCCTAATGAGGTCAGAGTAGGGCTTAGTCCTCCGTCAGGCTCTGCCCAAGTCCTGGGGTTGTGGGTCACCCCTGTGGCCTTCCCGGCTCTCATGTGCAAGCTTGTGTGGTATGTGCCTGCTCATGAGTGTCCTCTGCTGCCTCTGAGGGGGCCTTCCCTACTTGGCTTTGCTCAGATACTGGCCTCAATGAGGAGAGGAGACAAGGGATGGGAGGGAGACTGGACAGAATGTTCCATTGAAAGATCTTGGAGTGTATTGTTACTCCACAACCAGGGGTTCAAATTATGATCTGCATTTTACAAATGAGGAAACCAAGGCCCCGAGAGGGAAAGGTCTAACAGCCTTGGGACAGAGCCATGCCAGACCCTAGGCTTCCAGGCCTTTCTCTCTGCATTATTCCTCCTCTCAGGGGCCTGATGCTTTAATATGATATGAGTGGCTTCAGAACATACTCCAGGGACCGGCTAGGTGGGTGCCCCCTTATACGGGCCTTGAGCTCAGACTTCAACCTCATATCTGCCGATTCTGAGTGTTCCAGGAGTGTCTTTGCTCACACTCACTTCCAGTCATGGCCACTGCAGACACCTTCCCCCTTTTCTGCCTAGAGATAGTGGCCACTTTCCCTGCCCTTTGGCAGGCTTGACACACAAAGTCTCCTCCATATTCAGGGGTCTTGAAGTGATAGGCCATGCAGGTTCCCAGCACATGAGGGGACCTCCCCTTGAGGGTGCCCTCCCTGTGTGCACTGCAGCTCCTCTTTCAGAGCAGCTGACTTGTGCAGGCTCAGAGTGTGTCCAGGTCTTGGAGTCTGGGAGTCTTATTTGGCTACAAGATGGGGGTCCTTAACCTGGATGATGAGCCACAACTACAGACCCAACCTCTCTCCTGGGGCCTCCTGAGTCTTGCCCTGCCCCTAACACCTCATCTAGTCTTCTGTCTCACCTCCATCTGTTTTCCATGGTCACCCCACTCATTGCAGCTCATCCTCTCAGGCCCTCCCCCACTTTGCAGTGAGGAAAAAAGTTGGCTTTCTGGTGAGCAAAATATGTGGTGCCCAGGTACCCCCAGGAGAGTTGCCTGAGAGCCCCCCATCCAAGCCAGAGCCAGAGTTGGCACAGGTTGGGCCAGGGGCAGGGTGAGAACTATAGATCCTGCTGATGGAAAACCAAAGCACCAACCCGTCTGGAGTTTGAAACCAGAGGCTTGTGAGTGAAGCTGTAGCCGACGCCACTGATGCCACTGAGCCAGTTCCCACCATGAAAGGGCCTTTTGTTTTACCCCCTGGTTCCTGGGTGAGCAGTGATTCCATTTTAATTAAATACTCAGCAGCTGGGGTCGAGCAAGCTGCCAGAGCCCTCTGCCCCAGGGCCCAGGGGGAGTGACGAAGGGGGGGGGGCGCAGGGGGCGCTCAGGCTGGAATGGTGAGCAGGAGGTGGGCGGAGAGCCCTGGGCAGGTAGTTAGTTGCCTGCTGGTCAGCAGCTAGTTAATATTCAGTGCAGAAAAATTCACCCTGCAGAATGCCAGCCTTCCTTGGGCATCCAGTTAAGGGACACATTTGGGAAATTAAACCCAAGGGCAGGAGGAAGATATTTCTTATTATACACAGGCCTGGCTCAGGGAGGAGCTGAGGGAGAGCTGTGCTGGGGTGGCAGCCTGTCGGCCCCCGTCCCTCTGCTCTCTGATACCATCTTCTCTGCCTGCCACATGCTGGTTTCTTGCCTAGAAACGGTCCACTGTTCAGCAGACAGCACAGACAAAACTCTGAACTGAGAGGCCTGAGGGAAAACCCAGCCCAGTTACCCATCTCCCCTCCACCTGATCCACGTCACTGAAGTTCACATGTCTCCTCCCCTGAGAAGCCCTCCGGAATCTGAGTTATCCCCACCATCCCTCGCTCCATGTTCCTCATCACTCTAAAATCTTCTGATTTGCTTATTTGAATTCCTGCACACTGGCTGCCTCTCCCCTATGGAATGTAAGCTCCATGAGGACAGGGGCTTGGTCTATTTTATTCCCTCAGTGTCTGGCATGGATCATGTACTCAGTAATGGTTGAATGAATACACTTAGGTGAAGTGTACTTTGCCTGGGGGGCAAAGACTTTACCTAAAAATGGACGTAATTTCAAGAGTGTAACAGTCCTTTGTGAGCTCCCTGATTCTGAGGCTTGTCCACCCAGCGGAGGCTCCCTGAGCCCTGGCCCGCTCTGTGCCGGTCCCTGTGTCGGGAGTACAAAGATGAAGCAGCACCTTGCCCACCCTCAAGGAGCTCTACGTCCAGGGGAAGACGCAGGTGAAATCACAGTTGAGCAGGCTAAAGCTGTCACGGAGGGCCGGAGAGAGCCTAGGCTGGAGAAATGTAGGCTTCCTGGAGAAGGGACATCTGAGGAAGATGCACAAGAGTCCACTGGAGAGAGAAGAGCCCACGGTTAAAGGTGGAGTGCCCAGGAGGGTGAGGCCAGTCCTGAGAACAATGGTGAGAAACGGCGAAGCCAGGAGTTGGAGGTACATGGTTTCTCAGGGGCTTCAAATGCCCCGCTCAGGCTCCAGACTTTGCTCTGAAGGCAGTAGGGAGCCATTGCAGGTTGTTCAGTGAAGACAGTGGAGAAACACAGCGCTGCTCTTTAGGAAGGTTACTGCAGCAGCAGCTTGGCGTGTGGAGTGAGGCCCAGAGGATTCACGGCTGCCTTTGCTCCCACGGGGGCCATGGAATATGATCCCGGGCACTGGGCCCGTCTCTGGGGACGACTGTTAGTGCAGGCCTCTGCAGAGGGCCTGGCAGTAATGCAGGGGCGGGGGGATCATTTACCTGTTATAAGATATGCTCGTCTCTGAAGGGGATGAATGTCTTCCTAGATTAGAGACCGACAGGACAGGTACCACATGAGTGTTCCCTGGGTATGTTCTCCAGGCCTGACACTGCCGGTCATCACCCCTGCTTGTTCATTCTAGGACTGAGAAGCCACCTCAGAAATGCCATCTTCTTGGTTAAATGTATGTTGTAAACAAACACTTACTTAGTGCAAACCCGGTTTTTGTTTGTCCGTTTGCTTGGTTACATTTTTACTTTGTTCTATTCAACCACAGACCCTTCTAGAGGATGGGGCGGGCACTGCATGGAAAAGGCTCAGAGATAAGAATAAGTTTGAAATAAGTTGAAGAGGAGGCTAAGGATCTTTTATTTTAAATGCCGGTAGCCTTGGGATGGAGTTCTCTTTTTCTCAGCAGAGTGAACAGTTGGGAGGTGTAGAAACCATCTTTCTTTGTGCTCCCCCCACATTTTGTCATGGAAGCACATAAAGTTTGTGGCATCAGGCTCTGTGCTTAACCTAGGTTAACACTTAATCTTTATAACAGCCCCTGAAAATAAGAACTGTGATCACGTCCATTTCATTGCTGAGTAAGCTGAGGTGCAGAGAGGGCAAGTCCTCTGCTCAAGGCCACACAGTTTGGAAGCAGAGTAATTGGGTTTTGAACCTAGACCCTCTGTACCCCCAAACCCTGTTTTTAACCACTACAGCAACACTCTGTCCTCCACATAACCTCTGCAGCTATCTTAGTTAACCCCAAATCATGCTCAATCTACCTCTTTTTGAGGACTTTCTAGAACACACATCTCAGAGGACCTTGGCCCTTCCCTGAATTCCAGGGAGGCCTGTGCATTCTGAGGAGTTTCCTTTGCTGGTGGTCTTGTCGCTTATCTTCCCCTGATACCTGCCTTTCCCAGTAGTTCAGCCGGGAGTCCAATCCTTCCCCTCCTAATTATGTCACTGACCTTCACTGTTTGTAAGTCCTTTCCCCGCTTAATCCTTTCCACATCCTTCTGAGCATTGGTGGTTTGAGGGCCACCAGAGGAAGTGACCAGGACTCAAAGACTTGCGGACAATGGCAACAATAAAAATTACAGTGGCTAAAATGTATGCAAGGCTTACTTGTAAGCAGTAGATACTGTTGTTGTTTCCTTTTAGCAGATGGGGAAACTGAGGCACCGAGCTCTAGAGCAACGCATCCAAGGTCACAGCTAGTGAGAGGTAGAACCGAGATTCAAACCCAGGAAGTCTGGCTCCAGAACCTGCCCTCTGAATTATTTCCCTCAGCTGCCACACAGCCCTCATGGGGAGGGGGAGGAGAGTGGAAGCACATGGCAAATATTGGGGATGACTTCATTGCTCATCACTGACCCCTCCTTTAGCTCCATTAGTGTCTGCCTTTCTTTCCCTCTCAGCCTAGGTTTTTGTACTGCCCCGGCCACAATGAAATCCCACAGGCTGCATGCCGCAGGGGCTGGTTTTAAGTACTATTAGTCCCGAGAGGATGTGCCTGTGGTGTGCCACGTGCCACTTTGCTGAAATTCCTTGTAGAGTTGCCTGGGGGAAGCCGAGCGCGGCAGAGCTCTCTCTGACTCCCCGCCGCCACCTTCATTTGGGGAGGAAGGCTTTCTTGACTGTGTTTGTCCCGTCCCTCAGCTGCTGCTGGCAGCTAACTATAGAGTATTCATCTTAAAGGACAGAGAGAAGTGGCCTTTTAAAATAATTTGAGCCTTCTTCGGGAAACTCTGGTTTTCTTTTGAAACTAAGCCACAGAGGAGTGGCTGCCAAGGAATCGCAATCCTGCCTGGGACTGTTTCTTCCTCTGAAGAAATACGGGCTCTTTTAACTACTAGAGTGACTCTTAACCATTCTGAAGTGATAGCCTCTCGCTCTATAACTGTGATATGGGGTATTCTCATGTACACACACACAAAAATTTAAGAACTTGTTTTCAAAGTCTTGGCATGTCTCTCAAGGTAATCAGAGACACCTTGGAGACCTGCAAAATCTAAGTCTGTGGTAACTGCATGAGATAAATGACGAACTTTATTTAGCAGAGATTTCCTGGGTGTCTACACGGGCATGATGCTGGACTTAAGGCTCTGTTCAGACCCACACACTCCCTGCCCCCAGGGAAATTGGGTTCTATACAGGAGAGATGGACAAGACACTAACAAATCAAGTAGATCATGTTGCATAGTGATGAGTGCCAGGGAGCATATGGCACAGGTGATGTGATAGAGTGATGAGAGGCTGCTTAGCTCAGGTAGTCAGGGAGGCCCTCTCTGAAGAGGGGGCTTTTGAGCTAAGAGTGGAGTGACAAGTAGGCAACTTTGCAATCTGAGGGGAGAGCATCCTGAGCGGAGGGGACAGTCAGTGCAAAAGCATCAAGTTGGGAATGAGCTTGGCAAGTTCCAGGAGCAGCAAGGAAGAGGACAGCAGTGGGAGACGAGGTCAGAGAGCTGGGCAGAGGCCAGTTTATGTAAAGTCTAGTAGGCTACGCAGAGAGCTTGGATTTTATTCCATTGAGTAGATTACATTTCTGTTGATTAATAAATGATGTTTGAGTCCAGGAAAGGTGATAGATTATGGTCATGTTTATTGTTTTTGCTCTTGAAACAAAATTTTCAAGCATCAGCTAAACATAAGTTTAATGAAGGTGTAATATCCTTAATGGGAGGTGACAGGATCTCTTTAAATGAGACCCTGGCAACTTGAGTCATTGGCAACTTGGCATAAGGATCACCAGGTTCAAGTTTCAGCTCTGATTTCCTAGCTGTGTGACCTTGGGCAGATTATCTACTGTTTCTGAACCTCTGTTTCCTTACCTGCACAGTGGGGTAATATTTGACCCACAGGGCTGTTGTGAAACTGGAAAGTGATAATGTCACCAAAAAAAAAAAAAAAAAGTATTTTATAAAGTGCCAGGTAGTATGCAGCTATAAATGTGTATTATTCCATTGTGAACTCTCCATTAAAACACCCCTTACTAATTAGAACCTTAGATTGCACGTAGGGGAGGAAATGCCCACTAGACGTATAAAAAAAAGGGGGGAAGGTGTTGAATGACCTCAAACTGAGTGGGGATATGAGGGGGCAGGGAGAGTAGATATCTAAGAAGAATATCTAACACCCTGCCTCATGCCCTGAGGATTTCCACCCTACTTCCCCCAAAGGTCCTCAGACACCTGTCAGTGACCTGTAACTAAAGGCCTACTTATAGCTGAAGATGCCAGCCCTACAACGCCTTCTGGGTTTGGGTGGGCGGGACCTGTCCGGTGGGGGGCCTATGAAAGCCTTAGAGTACTCTGAGGTCATCATCCTGGAGCCAATCAGCATGGAGGTGCTTGGAGCTCTCCAGGGTGCTGACAAGCAGGAGCTCCCAGAACATTTCATTCACCTCTAGCTCCAATTGCATTGTCTTAGAAATGGATTGTAGTTACCACTTCTGAACCAAGAACAAGTATCTGGAAAAAGAACCACATTTGGGATCTTGCGGACCTGGATTAAACCTCTAACCAGTTGATCACCTTATCCACTTAAACCTCCATTTCCTCATCTGTAGAATGGGAATGGTGATACATATTTCTTATTGGCTGTGTGAGTTAATGAACTGAAGCATTGAAAGAACCTAATGCAATATCAGATAACTATAGATGCTGATTAAGTCAATGTGTCTCTGCCCAGGCAGTGAACCTTCAAAGAAGCCTATTCTAGGCCAGAGTTTTGGTTATGAGAGTATGGACTCTGGGGGTCCCACAGACCTAGTTAGTACAAATTCCAGCTGTTTCCTCCTGGCTGTGTTAGTGACTAAGCCACTCTAAGTCTCAGTTTCCTTACCTGTAAAATGGGCTAATCCTGTATACTTAATAGGGTCTGATAGCTAGAATTTAGTAAGTACCCAACAAAGACTTGTGGATTTGGGTTGAATTTTCAGGCGACCTTCCTTTCCTTCTCTTTTTAAAACAAATGTGAATTTGGACTCCACCTCTTACCTAACAGCAGGTCTATGGTGTTTCCCTGAACCCCATTAAGAGGAGGCAAAGTGTAAATGGAAGCAAATGGTCATGTTCCAGCATGATACTTTGAGATGAAATGAACCCTGACTTGTGTTTGTGTTGAGTAGCTATCACCACTGAGGGGACACCATCAGTCTTAGGTGGAGTCTAAAGCACGTGACCATCAGTGTTTCATGGACGTGACCCCAAGAAAAAGATCTGTTCTCAGAAGGCACAGGTGTAAGAGCAAAGATGTCTGTGAGGTTTGTTACTAATGTTTCCATATTCACTGAGGAAGGAGAATAAAGCTGTGGCCCTTTGAATGCCTGAAACTTTTCTAACAGAAAAGCAGAAAACTAGGATGGGCAGAGTTACTGTGGGGCAGAGAGGAAGTCCCATGGGCTTCGGAGCCACCAGGCTTGACTTCCAATGTCTGCTGCACCTCTTAGCAGAGTGTCCCCAAGACTTCGGTGCCCAGCTTGTGGGTGCTGGAGTGGAGCGACTTGCCCAGAGCCCTGTCAGGCCTCCTACTCTGGCATTCCTGCACTCAGGCCTGGCTGGTGTCCTTCCTGCTTCCCTCCGCATGTTGAGCTGTCCGCCTGTGGAGGGACACCAGGGATAACGAGGTGCTTTTGAGCCTTCAACAGGAAGGCCTGCTTGGCTGGTGTTACCTCTCCACACCTTGTGGAATGTGGGGATCAGAAGGGCGGGAGCCCAGGAACCCAGCCTTCTTGTCAGCGGACGTGGCCAGCTGGTCTTTGAGACTGGTCCCCACTCCATGAGTCTCGGGCACATGCACAGGTGCACATGCTTTCCCGATGCCAGTTGTGAGCACAGTTGCCCTCCCCTCAGCTTCAGCGCCTTCACCTGGAGAGGAGGGGCACACAGGGGCTCCACACAGATGCACTGAGAGGACCCATGGCTCCCATGGCCCGGGGTGGCTGCTGAGGGAAGTGAATGCTACAGACGGGGCAGAATGGATACAAAGCAGCTGTCTCCCTCCGCATCTCAGGGTGGGAAAGTTTGGGCTGCCAGGAGGGAGGAAGTGAGGCGCCACCAGTCCTGAGCAATCTAGGGGGGAAGGATTGGTCCAGGAGTGTCCTAGAGCTTTCAGCAGGTCAAGGACTTTGTAGAAGGCTTTTTTGTTTTCTGGGGTTTTTTTATTAAAGTGTAATTTTCATACAGTAAAATTCACCTCTTTTAATGTACAGTTCTGCAACTTTTCACAAAATCATAGTTGTATAAACACCACTCTAATCAAGCTATAGAACATTCCATCACCCCCTAAATTTCCCCCCTGTCGCTTTGCAGTCGACCTCTTCCCTCCCCCAAGTCCCTGGAAACCGCTGATCTATGTAGATTTGCCTTTTCCACGAATAACACCATATTGATGGCACCGTACACTGCGTATCCTTTGAGTCTGACTTCTTTCACTCACCGTAGTGCATTTGAGATTCTGTCATATGTGTCAGGAATTTCTTCTTTTCCTTGCTGAGTAGTATTCCATTATGGACGCACCAGAGTTCATTTATCCAGTCATTTGGTCGTCCATTGAGAGGCATCAGCATTGTTTTCAGTTTGGGGTAATTATGAATAAAGCCACTTTGTTTTTGTATGAACATAAGTTTTTATTTCTCCTGGGTAAATATGGAGGTGTGGGATTGCTGGGTTGTAGGATAGGCTTATGTTTACTTGTATAGGAACCTGCCCAGCTCTTTTTCAGAGTGGGCACCCCATTTTGCATCCCCGCCAGCAACCGTTAAGCGCCCCAGTTGCTCCATGTCCTCACCAGCACTTAGTATTGTCATCATTTATTCTTGTTTGGTTTTAGCCATTCACGTAGACAAGCATTACTAACTACCTCCGAAGGGCTAGGTCCTAAGTTAGATGCTCTACACACATTATCTCATCAAGTACCAAAGGGTGGAATTGTGACTGTCCGATCTGAAGGTGAACCTTTTCCACTGGGCCATCCTGAGAGTCTGTCATGATGTGTCAATGCTTGCTCACACCACAGGAAAATCGGGTTAGCCTCTCCCGCTACTCTAGCGTGTCTCTCACGGCAGTCACTTTTTAGCCTGTCTGCCTCCTTTGATGGCCTGTCAGCCCTTCGAGGGGCTGTGCCCTCATCATTTATGTATGTCCAGGTTTGGGTCAAGCCCAAGAAAAGAGCCAGCCAGCCAGCACGTGTCTGAGTTCCTGCCGCAAGGCTGATTCCTATGCTGACTTGTGAGGGGCCTCTACCTATTCTTCCCTGCATTCAGTGGCCTCTCTGGGCCACTCCTCTCATCCCCTAGAGAAGAAGCTACTGGGAAGATGGCAACAGAGGTCAGATGCAGCAGGCCAGGTGTGGGCAGTTCCGCCAACCCTGCTGCCCTCCCCAAGACTGGCATCTCAGAGCCAGGTGCACGACTGCCCCCTCGGCTTTGGGCTTGGTTCCCTCCTTGCTGTCCTAGCTCATGCCCAGAAGAGAAGTCAGGATCTGCAAAACTTGAGACCATCTCCCAATGTTTCCTAATAGCTAACATATAGGCTCATGAGGCATTGCTGGCTGTGGACGAGTCTGGGAATCCAGCTGGACTTGAAATCTAAACAGGAAGATTATTTCCAGTTGGATCTATATCTAGTTCTCTTTCTTCTTAGTATTAATTTCCAATCACTCTCTGAGTCTCACTTGATTTGTCTGTAAAAATGGGCATAAAAAGCATCTCTACCTCTTAAGATTGTGGTTGAGATTCAGTGAAATAATCACTTGACAGGGGAGCCCCAAGTGAGAGCTCAGGGAGAGTGGGGTGAGAGCCATCATCATGCAGAAACTTCCTTCCCTGGAGCCTCCATTTCATTTGCGTCTCATCATGGCCCTCAAACAATGGTACCAAAATCCCCTTAGGATATTCATGCCTAGTTACCAGCCTCACCTTCCCCCAGCCTTAGTTCCACATCTGCAGAATTGGGAGTGTTGAACAGGATGGTCTTCACACTAGCCCCCGCTGCTCTAGAAATCTTTCTCTTCCAGGTTCCACATCCCTTTTCTTCTGGTAGTTGTGGCTGTGAGTAGAGGTGGTGAGAAGACTCAGGGACAGGATTTGGGATCTTGGTGCCTGGTGCAGCCAAAAGTTAAGTGGCCCAAGTTCTTTTCCTCCAGAAATCCATGGCGATGCTGGTGGCAGATAGGCTGGGTGGGGCCAGCCAGAGTTCGGCAGCGGGGCTCACTGCGATTCTTGGGTCTGCCTTTGAATCAGAGTCAAGTATTAGGTTGGTGCAAAGGTAACTGTGGTTTAAAAGGTTAAAGATAATTGCGAAAGCCGCCATTACTTGTGCACCAACCTAATACATAACCTGATGTAAATTGCAGGACAGGCAGCCATCAGAAATGTCTGGGGATATGGAAGTGGGTTCGTAAATACTGGTGAGTGCCTACTTCTGGACACCCAAGGTACAATCCTCTTTAAACATCTGTCTCCTCCTTTAGACCAGCGGGTTATCAGTGGGGCAACTATTGCCCAACCCCACGCTGGGACATCTGGCAATGTCGAGAGACATTTTTGATTGTCATGACTAGGGAGGAGCTACTAACATCAGTGGGTAGAGGCCAACACACAGGGCCCCCCGCCCCAACAAAGACTTATGCAGCCCAAATTGCCCACCGTGCCTTGGGTGGGAATCCGGCCCTAGCGCAGAAATCGTAAGAGCCCGGGGCTTTGTACAGCCCCTGGAATACCGTGAGCATGCAATACCTCGTTTCTGAATAAACGAGCTTGGGAAAAGCTGCATCTGGACTATGGATAAGTAAAATCTGGCAGGAAATACTGCTACTGTTTCCCCGAAAATAAGACCTAGCTGGGCCATCAGCTCTAATGTGTCTTTTGGAGCAAAAATTAATATAAGATCCGGTCTTATATTATATTATATTATATTATATTATATTATATTATATTATATTATATTATAAAGACCCAGTCTATATAAGACCCGGTCTTATAGTAAGATAAGACCGGGTCTTATATTAATTTTTGCTCCAAAAGATGCATTAGAGCTCACGGCCTGGCTAGGTCTTATTTTCAGGGAAACACGGTAAATGTACCTATGGCATGGTGGGATCACTGAAGATTCTTGCTTTCCTCTTTGCTTATCCGTGTTTTTGAAAAATCTCCCACTGTGAATTTGTATTGCTTATATAGTGAAAACTTTATTTAAGGAGGAAAAAACAGAATAAAGTCAGGAAGGCATAAAATGTGTACTGAATATATATCATAATTAAATTCATTCATTTAACCAGTATGTATTTATTGACCCCCCACTACTTACCAGGCATGGTTATAGGCACTGGGGACATAAAAGTAGGAAAACAAACAAAGTTGCCCTCTTAGAGCTTATGTTTTAGCAGAAAGAGACAAAAAAGGACTAAACAAATAAAGATGTGGTATTTGTAATAGAGCAGAATTGCTAGTGGTGACAAGTGCTATGAGGAACGCTAAAGCGGGGTTCGGGGAAGAGTGTGACAAAGAGCTGATCGGAGGAGACCTCTCTGAGGAGGTGACTTTTGAGTAGGAACCTGAGCGACACCAGGGAACAGGACAGGACGTGATGAATGGACCCAATGTGGATGTCGTGTGTGTTTAAAGCAGAGACGGGCACCACCCTCCCCTGGAAGGTCTCTCTCCATCACGCTTTGAGAAATGGCAGGCATTCTTATTTTGGAAATGCCATCCATCAAGAGGCTCCCTCTGACACCTCTGAGAAGAGGCTGATGGTGTGTTCCTAAGCACTGTCTTCCCCTGAGAAGGACAGGAAGGATGCACAGGCATTTAAGGTCCGGACTTTCAAGGATGGGGAAAAGATTCTCTGGAGGAACGTCAAGGTCTCTTCTAGAAAGGCAATATAGAGTTCAACTCCCACCACTTGCCAGCTGTGGTAAGAAGATTGCTTAAACTCTCCGAACCTCAGCTTTCTTATCTGCAAAGTGGCGACAATAACACCTGCCCCCCTGGGGCGATGGAGACTCAGAAAAGATAATACAGTGGAGCACGTGTCCCTATGTGTTTGCTGAATGGAAGAAGATGCAGAATCTCTCTGAGGACCCCCAGTCCAGAAGGGAGCAAACAGACTGATTGATTGTTGTCAACTTGGAGGGTTAATGAACGGTCTGCAAAGTCTCTTTCCAGCTCTCAGCCACGAGCACCCATAGCAGCCTCTGTGGCAACTCTGGCCAATACCCCTATTTCCCCAAAGCTCAGGTCCCAAAGAAAGCAGTGACCCCCAAACTAAGGATTTCTCCCTGGATCCGGTTACCACATAATGCTACTTTGGAATAGGGAAAGTATTTTTAAATGTTCTTGCAAGTGCCAAAGTGTGTCTTGTTAAAAATAAGGTTTGTGTTCATTGAAATGCCGTGCAGGCCCGGCCCTCTGCGGCACTGTTTAAATTAACCACATTGTGCACCAAGCGAATTCCGAACAGTGTGTGAATCATTTGGGGCAAAAAAGGTAGGAGCTGATATTTGCTAAAGTTGGATCTTATTTGTGTCCTGCATTTACCTACCAAACCCTTCTGTGGTCCTTACTCTGCACCAGGCACAGTTGGATGTGCTTTGCAAATACCAGTGCCTTATATCCTCACACAAGGCCATGGCGTTCCCCATTTTACAGCTGAGAAAATCAAGGCACGGAGTTAAACTGCTTGCCCAGGCTCATACAGGTGGTGCCCTTTGGTGAGTTTCAGCCAACATTTTGGCCACAGGGAAAACCTTGCTTATAACCTGCCCTGCCAAATGCCACCTAACTTTCACTTGTGTCCTTTTTAGGAAATTAGGAATTCCTTGCAATGACTAGATAAGGCATTTCCTGCAGCATTCCCTCATCCTGCCTGTAGACTTGGCAGCCTTTTGAGCCCTGCAGAAAAATCGCCTATATGCATTATTTTAAGTGTCCTCCTGTGTTTCCCAACACCCCAGCTTTGGACCAGCCTTCCCTAGCTGGCTCGTGCCTGCTTTGTCCCAGATACCTGGCCCATCCTTCCAGATTTCCTTTATGTACTCTTCCAGATCTCTCACCTCCCTCCATCCGGCTAAATCTCCTCTCCCTGAGTGACTCAGCTCAGCTTCCGCCTCTTCCAAGAGCCTTCTGGGCTCCGCTGGCCCCATTTACCCTCATCAAAAGAACTTCTCTTGTACTTGTAGAATCTACTTGCAACATGCAAACTAGTCCTGTTGTGTTTGTCTTGTGTTTGCAGTTAAATTCTGTTCCTGGAATAGAGGACATTGGTGGAGTCACATCCCAGCCCTGCCGTCTACTGGTTGCATGACCTTGAGCAGGTCCCTTTAACTCTGAGCCTCAGTTTACATATCCACAAAATGGGCATAATAGTAGTTCCCAAGCTCCTTTAGGGTTGTTGTGAAAATGTAAAAAATAGTGCATATAAAAATCTCATAGTCTGCACTTAATCTATGGCAGAGGTCAGCAAACTTTCTGTAAAGGGACAGATGATAGATATTTTAGTCTTCGCAGACTGGACAATTTCTGTCACAACTTTTCAAATCTGTTGTAGTGTATAAACAGCCATAGACAATACATAAATGAATTCATGTGGCTATGTTCAAATAAAACTTTATTTACAAAAGCAGATGGCAGCCAAATTTGGCCCACAGGCTATAATTTGCTCTAACCTGGTCTACAGAGCAGCCTAGATTATGATTATCTCTGACATGCTATAGAAGATCAGAAAAGAGAAAGCTCCCCTCCCCTCCAGGCATGACACTTCCTGTGAAGAGCAGGGCATGAGAGCAGGCAGACGGGGTGTGGGGAGGCGGGAGCAGGTACTGAAGGCTGGGAGAAGGCCCGGAGGTGAGGAAGCAGAGGGTGGTGGAGGAGCTGAGTGTAGGGCACATGTGCGGAGCTATCTTGGGAGGGGTCTGGGATGTCAGTTCAGGCCAGATCAGGCACCTTCTAGGTGTTAGCTCCATGAGAGATGAGCCCCTCCTTCTTCCCATTTTACAGAGCAAGAAACCAAGGCCTGAGAGGATGAGAGGTACTCCCCCACTAGACTACATACGACTTAGCTGTAGCGATCACTGATTGGGAGTCGCTAGGGGCTGGACATTTTCTCTTCTGTAATGTTGCTCTCAGAGCACCCCAGTGCAGTCGGGAGGATGCTTCCCATCTCTCTCACATGTGCTCGCTCTTCCTCTCACTAAGATTGCACAGTGAAAGGAAGAAACCTCACGTGTACAGCTGGATGGATTTTTACCTCTGATTATACCTGTGTGACCACCACCCAGGTCCAGTCCTAGCACAGTCCCAGCTTCCGGGGCTCCCTCCTGCCCCTTCCCCATCGCTCCCCCCTCACC
The DNA here is from genome assembly GCF_036562045.2 of Rhinolophus sinicus. Lineage (NCBI taxonomy): Eukaryota > Metazoa > Chordata > Mammalia > Chiroptera > Rhinolophidae > Rhinolophus > Rhinolophus sinicus. Next base: position 42,776,160 of record NC_133759.1, read on the forward strand.
TACCCAGAGGCAGCCTCTGCTGTGACTTGATCACCACAGATTGGCTCTGGCTACTCCTGAACCTCGTATCAATAGAATCTCTTGAGTCTAGTTTCCCTCGCTCAGTATGTCTGTGAGATTCATCCATGTTGTTACAGGCATCTGTAGCCCATTACTTTTCAGTGCTGTGTAGTATTCCACTGCATGAATCCATTACAAGTCATTCGTCTGTTCTGTCGGTGGGTGTTTGGGATGTTTCCAGGTTTAAGCTATGATGACTTAAGTCTCTATGAATTTTGTGTGGACATGTATGTTCATTTCCCTTATTTGGGATTCTCAAGCCATATGGTAGGTGTAGGTTTCGCTCTCCTAGAAACCACCAAAACGTTTTCCAAAATCACCATTCCATTTCACACTCCCACCAGCAATGTGTGAAAGTTGCTGTTGCACCATAACCTCATCAACTCTTTGTACAATCAGTCATTTTCATTTTAGCCACTGCAGTGCGGATATACTCATACCCATTTTATAGAAGCAGATACTGAGGCTCAGAGTTGCTGGGCCACTTGCCCCAGACTGCACAGCTACTAACATCAGAGCAGAAATTCAGGCTCTTTGAGATTCTTAACTCTGGAACTGTGCCATAGCCAGAATTTAAGGCACGGAGCTCAGGACAGAATCAGAATGGAAGAGGTACTTGTAACTGTTTTCTGAACATGACGCAGATGGGTAAAAACCAGAATGCTCGTCAGTGGCAGTGACAAGCCAGGCCAGTGCTCAGCTCCCCATGGCACTGTGCCTTGGGTCCCCTCCAATATCCCCAGGGAGAGCCCGGGTTCCCTGGTAACCCTGCTCTCCCAGCCACACTGCCAGGAACGTGTCCCCATGGGTTTGCCAGGAAGGACTGTTCTTTTGTGAGCTGGCAGGACACAGTCGACATTCTGAGCCCAGGGCCCTCTCATAGTCCCCAGCCCAGGGACTCTGCTGTCCCCAAAGGCACTGATTGTTCCTCTGAGGAAAACAGCCCATTCTGAGGCCGGGAGATTAATGGGTACGCTGGGGCTGCCTGGTACTCCTGGGTGGCTCTGGCCCAGCCCTGGGTTTCTAAGCCCTGTCTTCCCCTGAGTGTGCCTTGGGAATTAAGGCTGGGGACTGGAACACCAAGAGCCCAAGATCCTAGGCCAGCTCTGCTACTGTCTTGCTGGGTGACTTCAGGAAAGTCACCTTCCCTCTCTGAGCTCCTGTCACTGTGCATAAAAATGGAGAGACCGGCTAAGAAGTCAGGAGTCTGGGGCTTGGAGGCCTCTCTCAGGATTCCCCGTGGCAATTTGCTGGTTTTGCCTCACCTGTGGACCACACAGCCCAGTGCACCCCAAGTTCTAACATGCATATGATTCTCCTGGGGATCTTGTTAAATGCAGATTCTGACTCAGGGGGTCTGGGGGTCGGGTCTGAGATCCTGGATTTCTCTCAAGCTCCCAGGTGACGTTGGTGCTGCTGGCTGAGAACCACATGTGGAATAGCCAGAGCCGAGGCACCTCTCCCAATATCCACGTGTTTGTTTATATCATATTTTTTAAACTTAGATTTATCCTAACCAGTAACATAGATGAACCACTGATTTGAACTACCAGGCATATTTTTTGCCAAACACACAATGAAATGCACACATTAACCATTGTCATACAGACGGCCTCCCAGGTTATACACCAAGCTCCTCTCACTGCCTGACTGTTTAGATGGACTCTGGCCCTTCAAGTAACCATTCTGGTTGAGCTCAGCCTGAATAATAAGGTGAAATCCTTGCCCATGTGGAGGATGTTCGGTCAAGGGTGCAGTAAGAGCTTTTCAGGCCCTGCCTTTTCTCCAGTTCCAAGTCCGTCCACTCAAGGAAGTCAGCACAGGGTGGTGGGTACCTCTGGAGGCTGGATGCCGTCAGGAGACCAGGGTTTGAGACTTCACTCTACCAGCAAAGCGCCTGGACGTAGCCTCTGCTTTCTCTTCTGTGAAATAAGTGCATTAGCAGCTCTCACGGAACCATCCACTGTGCAGAGAAAATTAGACAATGCATATGAAGGGCATGTTAAGTTGGAATGTGTGACTTGTGAATAAGGGATGATTTTTAATTTTCCTACCCTGTTTGGAACTGAACATCAGCAGTCTGTGGGGCCCAGGCTTTGGACTGTTTCCAGAAGTCAGATTCTCCCTCAAGTAATTGGCCCTCCTCTAGGTTATCCTAGAAGGCTATAGATTTAGGTGAAACTCCCATATGTGGTTGTATCAGAAAGCCAGAGTCTCCCTCTCACCCAGCACCCCCAGAAAAGGTAGGAGCATCACAGTTCAGGCAGCCCAAGGGGAATTCTCCCTGTCAAGTACTAGCGCTAAGAACAAGGAACCTTTGTGCACCTTTCCCACCTGCCCTCCCCCAGACGCTGTCTGGCCTACACCAGCCGCCAGCTAAATGTAACTTAAGATCCACATATCACTCCCTTGCTCAAGAACCTTCCACAATTCCCCAGCACCTCTGGGATTCTATGTAGACCCCTCACCATAGACACAAAGCTCCAACATAACTTTCCAGCCTCTCTGCTCCTTCCACACACCCCTACATTCTGATATGAGAAACGTGCTCTCCCCAGAACATTCCCTGAGCTTGCCCATCTCCAGGTTTCTGCTTCTGCTGACCCCTCCTCTCTCCACTTGGAATGTGCCTTTCTTCCTTCTCAGTTTCCACCAAGGCCTGTCTCTGTCATGCCCAATCCCCTGCCTCCACCTCCCCCATAGCGCACATGTGTTTTCTTCTACCTCTGACTTACATATGCACACGTACACCCATCTTCGGCTCTAATCAGCTCTCACCACGTGTGTGTGTGGTGTGTGTAGTGCTTCTAGCTCCTGCCAATTCTAAAGCTAGTCCTACCTGGTACTGGAACCACGCTCAGTGCTTTTTCCAGTGACTTCTTATAATCGTTACCTCATTTGAGCCCCCTTTGCCTCAGTTTTCTCATCTGCAAAATGAGTACAATAGCAGGGCCCACAGGCTCAGCCCTCTCGCACCTTCCCCATGATATGCTCTCCGCCCAGCAATTCTAGATTGTGGTGCAGGTGGCTTTTCCTGGTGGTAGAGCCTGAGTGGGAGGGTTGGGGAACCTGGCCTGACTCCATGCCTTCCCCTCAGGTACTCCCCAGGAAACGAGCTGTACTGTGACCCCAGGCACTGAGCAGTCAGGAGGGGGTCGCTTCACCAAGCGTTCAGAAATTGCTGTTGCTTAGTCGGGGACCTGTGAACATAAGGGACCCGGTGTGGCCCAGCCCTGTAGCCCCCGAGAGGCGGTCCCAGGAGGCAAGTGAGTCGGCAGTGGGAGCTGTTTCCACTGCACACCCTACAAGGGACAGACGAGCCAAATCTCCCACCCTCGTATCCACCCCCCAAGGTCTCCCACCCCACTCATCCTCCCCTGACTCCCCAAGTGATTGGTCTTCCCCTTCCCCACCCTGTTGAGACCTGTTTAATCTTTAAAATTAACATTGTAAGCTTTGCCACGTTCCTTATACTCATGACCTAATTTAATCTTACAAATATCAGGCAAAGTAGATATTATTTTTAAATATCTTTTCTCTGTGTTATGCAAGTAATATAGGTATAGTGAAACCAAAAGAACAGTTAGAAAATAGAGGTAAGAAAAAATAAAAAATACAGTAATCACCCAAAATAGCTCACTCATTTCCCAAACAGGATACTGAGGCACAGACACACAGAATGACTCATTGAATGTCACTCAGTTGGCAAGTGCCAGAGCTGGGGTGTGGATCAGGTCTCTGATTTTCTCTGACCCCACACTGCCTCAATTTCAAACTACTTTTCTAAAGATTTAAAAAGTAATAAATCAACATTATAGAAAGGTTTTTAAATAAAAGGAAAAGTATGACCACTATCATTTTTTGTATTCCCTCTGGCGTTTTTTGTTTTGTTTATTTTTTTGCATTCTATTATTATGCAGACATAATTATGAAGTACAATCAATTTCATATTGTATTTTTCAGTTGGTTTATTTTCTCAATATTCTCATCTGCAAAATGGGGATGATAATGCTGCCTAGCCCACAGGGTTGGTGTGAGGAAGGGATGCCATCCTGCATGCAAAGCACAGGGCCTGGCACATAGTAAGTGCTCAATCAAAACCAACACTACGTTGCCATGATTATAAATGGCCACATCCTAGAACATCAAGTCAATGTACCACGATCTACTGAACTGTTTCTGTGTTGCTGGACCATGACAGGGCTTATAAGTTTTTGTTATAAATAACACTGTGGTGAGCTAGATTATGGCCTTATATCTACTTCATGTGGCTGCTTCCAGCATCCAGTGGAATGGCCAAGTTTTCCCCCTCAAGTGCACACTTGAGGACTCTATACACTTATGTTGCGGAAGAGAGGGGTGAATATTTATTGATCGCCAATGGTATACTTAGCTTTAGGCCACATACATTTACAAGTGTCTCACTTAATTCTCTCAATTCTTTGAGAGATTCCCATTATACAGGTGAGGAAAACGGGCTCCAGCAGGAAAAAAACACAAAGAACTAGCCTGCTCTCTATTAGCCAAGATTCTTGATTGCTTATAGAGTCATTTTTCTTAACATAGTGCTTTTAAAAGAAAGCAAACCAAAAAACCCAAAAAAACTCCCTTAAAGTTTTTAAAAGAAAACAAATTCCTTATGTGCTCCAGCATCTGGAGATAAATAGTAGCTCACCCCTTAACCTCCGTCCCTAGCCCAGGCTGGTGCAGACTTGGAGGGCTGGGAGAGGGGGCTCAGTTATAAATGTCTGAAGAGTCCAAGAAAGAGAGTTTCTGGGCAGCTTCCGGCCCCCTGAGACAGGACGATAACCTATGTGTATATGGGGGGGGGGGGGGGCGTGAGGACACGAGGAGGCTGGCGTGGCCGTGGGACTGGGATTTGAGAACCCCGGCTGTCCTCTCACCTGTGCACCCTTCACTGTGTGACTTTGAACAAACCCATTTGTCTCTCTGGGCCTTAGTTTCCCCATCTGCTCAGTGATCCTAAAAGGGACTTCCAGCTCTGACATTTGGTGAAGTTTTTAACAATGAGTTGAAACAAAGCAATTTCAGTTATTTTCCTCAACATTCTCAATAAATAAGAAAATAGAAGAGAGAGTGGGATGAGGGACAGGGCGTTTTCACCTGTGCCCCATATAGCTGTGTATTGTGGGATGTATTTATGCACTAAACAGGAGCAAACAGGAAGGAGAGATAGATTTAAACCCAGGAGGACACTCACATGGGGAGCTCTGCCATCTCCGTGTGGAGAAATTATTACTAATTTCAAAATAGCAACAGCTCTTCGGTATTCAGTAGCAAAATCACTGATTCAGGAAGCAATTAACATAGACATTCAATCAATTATTCATTGCATTAGTAATGTGTAGCAGTAATTAAATTGGCCTTTTAATATGTATTTTTTTCTTTTAATTAACCCTATCCAAAACTGGAGTAAAAATCCCATGCAGAAATGTATTCAGCTTAATTTTTAAAAAGCAGGAGAGAAGAAAAAAAAAAGCATTTCATCTCCTTATCACCCTGTCAAAGGACCCCGCAGGCTGGAATTGCTTTGCGTGTTGGTTGATGTCATGCTCACGTGGTTTGAGATGCACCAGGAATTCCCAAATGCTGTCTGCAGGTGCCTGAGATTCCACCATTAGTGGTTAGATGAAGCCTGATTGTGTCCCTGTCTGTGGCAGAATAGAAAGCACTGGGGTAGGAGTCCAGGGACCCAGCATGACCTTGGTTGCCCCTCTGAGCCTGTTTCGCCCACTGAGGGGGTTAGACACTGCTAAACAATTCCAGCTCTGACATTATTCTCCTTACCGTGTTACCACTGCAGCAAATACCCCTTCACTCTGTTAGTAGGAATGAGTTCATGCCCCTTCCTTTAGGTACTGAGCAGAGAGGTACCAGTCACCCCCGAGCCATTCACCTGGAGGACTTAATTGATCACCCCTTGTAGTGTAGTTGGAGGGTGTAGTTTCACCACATGCCTTCTAATAATTGCTAACATTTATCATGCTCTCCCTATGTACCAGGCATGAAGGGTTTTTTAAACCAGGGTAAAATATACATAACATCAAATTTACTATTTTAACCATGTTTAAGTGTATAGCTTAGTGTATTAAGTACATTCACATTGTTGTACAACCATCACCACCATCCATCTCCAGAAAATTTTCACCTTCCCAAACTCTTTTAGGAAGACCTTTGTTCTAAGAGTTGTATGTGAATTATTTTCATCAACTCCTCACTACAGGTCTGTGAGATACAGCTCTGTTATTATCCCTGTGTATCAGTTCACTGTCACCACGGTCATGCTACGTACTGAACACCCACAATACCTCAGCCAGATACAATCAGAAGCACTTCTTTAGCTCAGGAGTCTGAAGGAGGGCCAGGGGTTGGCTGATCCAGGCTGGCTCCGTTCATCTCTGTCTGAGCTTCTGCCTGCAGCCAGCAAACTCACTGAGGGGAAGGTTCCTCTCATGGTGATGGCAGAGGCACACGGGGGCAGATGGAAACGCACAACACCTCTTAAGGTCTAGACCCCAACTGGCACACCTCATTCTGTTGACCAAAGCAAGTCAGATGGCCAAACACAAAGCCAAGGGCAGGGAAATTGACTGTATTCCTTGAATGGGAGTAACTGCAAAGTCACGTAGCAAAAGCATGAATCCAGGGCAAGCTCAAGAATGAGGGCTAGTTATGTACATGACCTTCCAGAGCTCCATTATCGACATTACTGATCCCTACCTCACAGCATCATTTGTAGGAGGAGCCAGGATGCCATGGGAAGTCATGCAGGGCCCTGCTGGGTATAAAGAGTCCACCAATGCTCCTTTCCTTTAGGTGAGGAGTCACTCAGGGTGTCCCGCAGTGATTTCAGCTTTCTTCAACAGTTTCCAACTCCATGCAAAGCTTTCAGCTTGGCATTCAGTGCTTCTGGGAGCTGAGCTTGAACAGCCTGGCCCAGCTTAGCTGTCTCCCCTCCTCTCCCAGGCCCCTAGCACTTGCCAGATTGTTAGCTTTTGCTCGTGTGGACTTCTTTGTGGAAACCAGGTCAGGGCCCCCTCCTCCAGGCTGTCTGCCATCAGAGACTCCAGGTGGAAAGCTGGCTCCCCAGCCTTATGTGGCACAACTGGCTCTCACAGCCCATGGGGCCTGAGGCCACAGGTCACCTGTCCCATCCTGCATCCCTGCTGAAGGCTCTGTCCCTGGTGCCACTGGGTAGTCCACCCAGCCCCGAGGCATGGGCCTTCCCCAGCTTCTGCCCGTCTCAGGGGAGCTGGAGAAGCCAGGGTGATGGCACTGACCCTACAGACACCAGGTCAGTCTTGGGACTGTTCTCCTCTTCACTTGGGGTGACCACAGCATGAGGACCTTCCAGAACACCCAGGGTTTCAGAGGGGGTTCTTGGAGCAACTGGAATGTAGAAAATTTTCTCTTTTCATTTGTGGCCCAGGGTAGATGAAAAGAATGAAGTAGGCCAGCTCACTGACCCAGAATTTTATATTTAAACCCAGCTTTCCGTATGCACTTCAGTAATGACAGTGAGAATTTATCTTCATTAAGGACCAGGGGGCAGGATGGGCTCCAGTGGGCAAAGCGGGCCTCGGCCTCTCTGGGCCTGGCAGAAGGAGGGGGCTTTCAGGCCTGGGCTAAGCTGGTGGGATTTGAGGGGGACAGTGGTCTGTCCTTGAGGGGGCAGGAAGCCCTTACTCTCAGCCAGTGGAGCACTGGGCTAGGCTCCAGCGGGGGCGCCATCCTGTACCAGTTCAGTTTCCACATGCCAAGGGGGTTTCCATGTAACTCTCTCCACCAAGAAGCTTCCCTTTGTGTTCACATAATTTTGGTCAGAGAAAGCAGAGTGGGTGGTCACCTCAGTGATGTGATGTGAGTGTTGCCTGGAAGCTCCCCTGCTGACAATCGCTCCCACTCAATAAGTTGCTGCTGTCTGCAATTCCACCATTAGCATCAAATTGTAAAATGTCAGGTTGTAATTAACCTCGGAACCTGTCTAGTTCAATGTACTGGCTCAGAGTACTCGTGGAGAATACCTGAACAGGCCTCTTATTTTAGAGTGACTTCATGGCGGAGCTGGAATTAAGAGCCCAGGGGATGAGAGTCGCAGTTTAACGCTAAATTCCCGGCACCAGTGCGTCTCAGACTTTGCTGTGCACCTCAGTCTCCTAGGGATTTTGTTTAAAATGCACATTCTGGGTCAGTAGGTGTGGCCTGAAATTCTGTATTTCTAACAAGGTCTCCCATGCAATCCTGATGACAATCCTAGGAGGTATGTTATTATCCCCATTTTATAGATGAGAAAAATTGAGGCTCAGAGCATTAGGTAATGTGGCATGCAGAATAATAGCCTCCCAAAGATGTCAGTGCTCTAATTCTTGGAACCTCTAAATACGTGACCTTACATGGCCAAGAGACTGTGCAGATGTGATTAAGGCTAGGGAACTTGAGGCAGGGAGAGTATCCTGGGTTATTCAGATGGGTCCAATCTAATCACACAAATTCTTAAAAGTAGAGAAGCTTTTCCAGCTGTGGTCAGAGAGAGACATGAGGGTAGAAAGAGCGTCAGAGAGATGTAATGTTTGCTGGCTTTGAAGATGGAAGGGAGGGGGTATGAGGCAAGGAATGCAGACGTCTCTAGAAGCTGGAAAAGGCAAGAAAATAGACTCTCCCCTAGGGCCTCCAGAGAAGAATGTAGTCTGCCCACACCTTGATTTTAGAGTGAGACTCTGTAGCAGAGCTTCTACTGGGATGGCCGCTCCCGTTCAGTTACAGGTTACCACAAGTGAGGTTGGTTGGCAGAGAGAAGTGGACGGCAGATTGCAGATAGTGTGGCTACTGCTTCCTGTGTCTCCAACCCAGCCACCAGCGAGACTATAGTGGTGTGACTCCCCTACCTATGGCTCCGTGGGTGTTCCTTTTTGGTCTCACCATGTCTTGCGTTCTTATGTGGGGAGCAGGACTAGAAACCCCACATGACACCCTGCACGACAGACCCGTGCTGGAATTCTGACCTACAGAATTGTGAGATGACACATTTGTGTTGTTTGAAGCCACGAAGTTTGTGGTCATTTGTTATCACAGCAATTTGTCATGACAAAAATGTATTGCAGATTTTGGTGCCCAGAGTGGGTTGTAGCTTTTACAAATACCTAAAAATGTAGAGTAGCTTTGGAATTGGTCAGTGGGTAGAGGCTGGAAGAATTTTGAGAGGCCTGCTAGAGAAACCCTGGTTTGCCCTGAATACTCTGTTAGTAGAAATATGGTTATTAACAACTTGGTTAGTGATGACTCAGAAGGAAATGCGGAACATCAGGAAGAAACTGTTAGTAGCAATATGGACATTAAAGGTGCTGCCAGTGAGGGCTTGGGAGGAAATGAGGACCATTGTATTGGAAACTAGAAGAAAGGGAATCCCTGTTATATAGTGGCAGAAACCTTAGCAGGATTGTGTCCTGTGGTTATGTGGAAAGCAGAACTTGTAATAAGGAACTTGGATATTTAGCTGAGATTTTCGAGCAAAGTGTTAAGGTGTGTACTGGTTACTTCTTGCTGCTTATGGAAAAATGTGAGAGGAAAAAGCTAAATTTGAGGGAAGAACTAGTAAACAAAAAAGAAGCAAGATTTGATGATTGAGGAGTTCTCTGCCTCTCACTGGGAAAAGATGCTACAATTAAGAGGCTCACTGTCAGGAAATCATGTTCTAGAGAACAGGGTGAGTGTACAGCTATACAACTTTCGGCTAACATCTTAGAAAGAGCAAAAGTTCAAAGTATTCAGTCACACAAAAGGCTCTTTAAAGAGCTTAAGGGTGTGAGTCACAGATCCCTTCAATCAAACCAGAGAGTATTTCAGATGCTTAAAGTGCAGTGATTCCTCAGCCATCTCATCAAATGCCAAAAATAAAGAAGGGATTATCTAGGGAAGATATACAGATGAGCCTCCTGTCTGATGGAGTGAACGCTCATGACATAGATAAGAGACCCACAGATTTCTTGAGAATGTTACACTAGTGGAAACACTGCTGTCTTGGGCTGAAATAGAATATGAACTGAAAGAAGGCTCTCAGACCCTCAAAATTCTACTGGCAGGACAGAGGCTGGTAAAACTACTCAGCTGCAAACGCATGCTACCTTTCATGAAAAAGGAAGGATGACTTAGAGGGTGAAGTGACAGCCCATAGGACAAAGCCCTGAGCCACAGAGGTTCGTCCCCAGACCGTGAGACCTAATGGAATTTACCTGCCTGGATTTCAAAATTTCTGGGACCAGTGGCTCTTTTTGTTCCTTCTATTCTCTCCTGTTTTGAAGAGGAATGTCTATAACTGTTATCTTATATCTGTCCTGTCATATTTTAGGAACAGATAACTTGTTTCTTTAGAGGGATTGGGCCCCAGGATGGAACATACCCAGAGCCCCACCCATTCCAATTTAAATGATTTAGCTGATGACATTTGGGACTTTTAAGGTGAAGAGATTCAGATGAGATTTTGAACTTTGAAGTCATGCTATAAGAGGATGAGAATTTGGGAAACCTTAAGATGGAGTGAATGAATGTTGCATGTGGGATGGACATGACTATTAGTGGACCAGAGGATCAGACGACAGGCTAATAGCCCCCAAATCCAAACCCTAACCCCTAGAACCTGTGAATACGTGACCTTACATGGCCAAAGAGACTTTGCAGATGTGGTTACGGTGAAGGAACGTAAAGAAAGGAGAGTAGCCTGGATTATTCAGGTGGGCCCAATCTAATCACATGAGTCCTTAAAAATAGAGAAGCTTTCCCAGCTGTGGTCAGAGAGAGACATGAGGCTAGAAAGAGAGTCAGGGAGATGTAATGTTTGCTGGCTTTGAAGGTGGAGAAAAAGGATCTGAGCCAAGGAATGAAGACTGCATCTAGAAGCTGGAAAAGGCAAAGAAACAGATTCCCCTCAGGACCCCGGAAAAGAACACAGCCCTGCAGACACCTTGATTTTAGCCTAGTGAGACCCGTGCTGGAATTCTGACCTACAGAACTGTGAGATGATACACTTGTGTTGTTTTCAGCCATGAACTTGTGGTAATTTATGACAGCAACAGAAAACGAGCACAAGCAGCTTACCCCAAGTGGTGCAGCTCGCACAGAGGTGGCAGTGGAATTTGGGTCCCTTTGATCCCCGTGCTTCTGTTCTTTCTCCGATAGTCAACTTCTTCCCAGTGGAAGTTAGGCAGTGACCTCTTATTTTAATCGTAAACGCCTCTGGCCAAGTCAGCCAGGAAGTGCCAGGTCTGCCTGGGTTTTAGACGGCGAACAACAGCAATTGATCCTGGATGATCTGGGCAGGAAAGGAATTTAGTAAAAGCACATGGTGCTTTGTAGGAACTTTCAGGAAGGGCTGGCAACTGGGCTCAGGGCTGTTTGACCAGGATCAGGGCCCCAAGCTCTGCAGCAGAACCAGCCTGGGGAAGACCCCACTCCCAGGGTCACTGTCTCTGCTCCCACAAGCTCCCAGTGCCAATTCTGGGGTAGCTGCTTCTGGAGTGTGGAGCCTGGGTTACATGGCTGACCCTGAGCTGCAAAGGAAGTAGGGAAGCCTGTCATCGGCATTTTCAGTGTGTTGAGTGGGAGAGTAAGCTCTGAGTCCCTAGGTGGGCAGATCCCCAAATAGAGGAAGGGGTTCAGATGGCAGGTGGCCAAAGTACATGACAAGTGTCCCAGGGACAATGCGATGGGCCAGGTTAGATTTTAAACATCCTTCCTATGGTCCAGAGAAGCCACAAAATGGTCCCCAATAGAACACCAGTTTAGCGTCCCAATGTCATTTCCTTTTTCCACTAAGGAAATTCTCTGAAGTCGTTTGGCCAAGCAGGTGTCCCAGTCTGTGTTTGTCAAGTAGAGTCAGGAGGTAGAGGCAGCCCCAGGGGATGTAGAGAGATCGTTTGTGCTGTGAACCCCACCCATCTGTCAGTGTTGACCCTTCACTTCTCTGGCCTCGCCTCCTCCACCGTCACCCCAGAGGGTAGAGCCCGAGCCTCTTCCAGCTCAGATACTCCACAGGCTCTGAATGGCATTTTGAAGAAATGACTTATTCTGGATCAGGGCATTAACATTTTTCCTTGAATTCACTTTCATCATTTCAGTATCATCCTTAGCTTTGTCATAAGGAAGAATACCCAGGAGGTCAGCGTTTATATCTTTCTGGTTCATAAAAATAACCCATGACTACGAAAATAAGAAAAACTCTTTGTCAGGGTACCATCTAAAATCATCTGTAGCCCTCTTTGGAGAGGAAAGGAGTCCATTCCTATTTCTACCAATTCTTCCCGTAGGACACAGGTACAAGTCATTTTACTCTCCGAGCCGCAATCTCCTTGCCTGCAGAATAGGCAGAATTCTTCCAAACAGAATGTGAGTGAGGTATGGAGCCAATGAAAACACATCACCTGCATAACCAGGGCAGTGCCTTGCACGTAGTAGGTGCTCTATAAAGAGAAGCTATTGTTTTCAAGATTGTCCCCTTTGTCAGTATTACTTTAGGCTGGAGTGTGGGCTTTGGAGCCACATAAGGATTTGACGCCTGGCTCTTATGCTCCCTGGAGTGTGAGCTCAGTAATTCATGTCACCTCTCTGAGCCTTTCCTCATCTGGAAAAAGAGGACAGCAAACACGTCACAGAGTTAACTGGTGGCTCAGCTGAGATAGGAAGGGCTCTGCAAATAGCGGCTGTGGTTATATTTGGCCTGATTGCCTTCCCTGTTGATGACAGAGCTCGATCTTTTCTTTCTTTTCCACGGACACTGGTCAGTCAGTAGGCTTTTGGTGTGCCTGCCTGTTATTCCAACAGAAATAAGGCAGGGAAAATGGAAAACCAAGGCGACATGTCTGCATTCTAAAGAGCCGGAACCACATAAATGGAAAGAGTTCGCTTTAGGGTTGGAACAAAAGGCCAAAGCGGGGAATGTGTTACCAGAATCACCAGAACAGCTGTTAAGGGATGTTACCTGATCTTATCAGGGAAGTCACCCATGATTCTCAAACCAAACAGGAGGTGATGGCTCCCTGAGGCCCCTCTTCCAAAGGACATTTCTGAAGCTGTGGAACCCAAAAATAGCTGGTAGTAAACTGATTGTCAGTCGTCAGAATGGAGGTGTGGGAGGCAAACTTTCCCTGAGTGCCAGTCACCTCAACCTCTGTCTCTTTAGATCTCAGAAAATTCAGGCTTTCTCTGGGCCTTATGTTCAAGAAGTTTTTCTATCTTTGAATGTCAAGTGTGTGGATTTTTATATCACAGGTCACCTCTAAGCCCTGATCCCACCAGAGGCCTAAAATCCCAGCTTGCTTTGAATATCGCCTTCTGGACACACGTGCTTTTGGAGTGTAGGAGGTGGAAGGGTGAGAGCAGGCTGGCTTAGCTGCACTATCAGGGTCCAGGAAGGCCCCCCATCATCCTCCCCAGTGTCCCCTTTGGGGGTCAGACAGAGGCAAGAGGGCTGCCTTTTATTCAGCAGCAGCTCTACACTTGATGCTGGCACGGCCCAAGCCTTGGGCCCCATGCCTGGAAAGGACCAGAAGCATCCTCCCCAATCCCCCTTCACACCCCTGAGTGACAGAGCCTGGCTCTAGTAACAGAGGCTCTCTGCATCTTGCCTTCTGCTCACCTGCTGAGCAGTTAACCAAACACACTATCTCAGCCCTCCTCGGGAGACTATCAATACTGCCTCCTTCGGTCAGTTCACTCCGCCTTCACTGACCCTCTGGGTACAGTAAGACAATTCATTGATGCTCACCATGAACCCAGTAACCATTTACTCATTTCCTGAGCACCTACTAGGTGCTGGCATGGACTTTCCAGTCTAGTCATTGTTTTCTATCACCACATCCCATTCCCCAAGCCCAGCACATATGCCTCATGTTCTCAGTAATAATAACTAGAAACGAGTAATCTAGTTAACGTTTATGGGGGCCTTGCTCTGGCTGAAGCTCCTCTGCGAAGCACTTTGCATTAATTTTCTCATGAAAACCTCACAAGTGTCTTGTGAAGCAGCCCCTGTTATCAGCTCCATTTTACAGGTGAGGAAACTGAGACTCAGAGAAGTCACACGTCTTGTCCAATGCCACACAGCTGATAAGTGGGACCCCCGGATTGCAAAGCCAGGCTGGCGGGTTCCTGGGCGCTCTCCTGTCAGCATGAACAAAATCAGGATTAGCCAATGCAAGTCTGAGTTGGCCTCCTCCTAACACAGCAGATGTTACTGTTCCGATTTTGGTCATTCCAAAAGCTAAAGCTCAGAGAGGCCAATAGACTTCCCTGAAGTCACCCAGCTGAGATTTTGGTTTGGGGACTTCTGGTTGCAAATTTCCTTTTGCATGTGACCCCTAAATCCCAAAAGGGCATTTTTCCCCCTCAGTGGGCTTTAATTAGCTAGGGCTAAGATGAAGTCTTGTGGGTTACAAAATATGCCCTGGGCCCCTGGCCCCTGTCAGACTCTGGCTAGGAGGAAGGACTGGCAGCAGAAGAATCAGCTCTAGGGGGGCGGGGGGCCTGGACTGGTTGTCAGTGTGGGAGTGGGAAGCATTCTGGTTGTCACAATGGCTGGAGGCTGCTGGCATTTGTGGGCAAGGAGCAGAGGTGTTACAGGCCCTGCCATGCACACCCGAGACCTGTCCCGAGTCCAGCAGAGTGTTAAATGTGTCACTGGATGTTCGTGTCAGTGAAACTCCCGTTCATTGGTATCTATGACTAGAACCTAACTCGGTTACATATTCACACGTTAGTATATCCTGGAATTTTCAGGAGTAAAACTGCCAAGTAAATTGAGGGAAAATTGTATTGCACTTTGTTCCGAATTTCAAGAGCTGTTCCCATTTTAAGCCTCAGGACCAGCGGTATCATCCGTGGTATTTGAGATGCTGATACAACAGCCCTTTCTGTGTTAGTGTTGTCACGTTTCTAGTGATTCAATGTACATCTGGGAATGGATTTATTTAACCCTCACTTCAAAATGTAACACATAAAGAAAAGAGCTGACAATACTCTGTTAATAGTGTCGTCTCTTTCATCCAAACCAGTTCCTCTCAAGCAGGATTTATCATCTGACTGCCTCATTATGTCTTCTGGCATCGTCACGCCTACGCATTGAGATGTGCAATGCGCATTGTGTTATTATAGATGCCTTTTCTTTCATTTCTCCTCTGTATTACACTTGAGGCTTTATACACCTTTTTAAAATTATGTGTACTGGTAGGTATATTGCCTGTGCATTTGCTTTCGAGATAGTAAAAGGGGTGTTGGATCAGACAGGGCCGAGAACCACCGGCAAAGTGCATAGAAATGGGGTTGTGGGTACTGCCCTGCCCCTGATTGTTGGGACCGCGGATAGAAGCACAGCAGTAGCTCTTATCCTAAGGCCTGAAATCATTTATTTCACTTGGTCTCCCCACTGGACTAGTGGGTTATTCTAGGTGCTGACAGCAAATGGATGATGGCCATTTGAAGAGGTGCATGAACGGATGGGTGGACATGTGTGCATGGACAGAGAGGCAAGTAGGGAGGATGAGGTAGGTGGACAGAGAGACGTGTGGGTGGGTGAGCAGAGGAATAAGAGGGAAGCTGGACAAATGGGTGGATGGATGGGTGGGGGGACAGACAGGCGGTGAACAGATGGACTGATGAGTGGATGGGGGGCAGACATAATGAATGGGGAGATGGACAGATGGCGAGGTGGGTGGGTGGGGGGACAGACAGGTGAGTGGGTGGGTAGGTGGAAGAATAGGTGGATAAGGTGAGGGAAGGTGGAAGGTGGGGCACAGAGAGGTTTACTCACCTGCCCGAGGTTACACAGGTAGTCAGTAGGATTGGAACCCAGGCTGTCTGACTCAAGAGCCCGTTCGCTTATTCACTGCATCACATTTGATGAAGTAACTTGCTCAAGTCACCAGCCAGGAGTAGGTGAAGCCAAGATTTGAACCCAGGTCCGTCTGACCCATTTCTACCCCACTGGCTGAAGACTGGAGAACAACACTGGGGGTCAACTGGGAATGCCACAGGGGCTTGGTCCTTGTCCTGAGGCAATGAGGGAGCTGACAAGGGCTTTTGTTTAAGCCTGGCTGTCACACCATCGTTTCTGAGTTTCGAAAGGCAAGTCACCCAACAATGTAGTGGCCAGGTTTTAGGGAAGCCCAGCCATCAGAGCCTGTTGTAGTAATAGTCAGTGAGGAGTTGAGCGAGATACGGCTAAGAGGGCAGAGAAGCAAGAACGGGTTCAAGATATGTAGTTACTGCCATTTTCTTCATATTTTTTATCTTTCTCCGCCGTCTTAAAGAAGTCCCTCTAACATTCCTTGTAATACCAGTTTGGTGGTGATGAACTTCTTTAGGTTTTTCTTGTCTGGGAAGCTCTTTATCTGGCCTTCAATTTTAAATGACAGCCTTGCTAGGCAGAATAATCTTGGTGGTAGGTCCTTGTTTTTCATCACTTTAAATATTTTGTGACAATCCCTTCAGCCTGCAAAATTTCTGTTGAGAAATGAGTCGACAGTCTCATGGGGGCTCCCTTGTAGATAACTAACTGTTTTCCTTTTGCTGTTTTTAGGAGTCTCTCTTTGTCTTTAATCTTTGCCATTTTAATTATAATGTGTCTCGGTGTGGGCCTGCTTGGTTACTCTTGTCTGGGACTCTCTGTGCTTCCTGGGCTTGTATGTCTATTTCCTTCACCAAGTTAGGAAAGTTTTCAGTCGTTATTTCTTCAAATAGGTTCTCAATCGTTGCTTTCTCTCTTCTCCTTCTGGTACCCCTATGATACGAATGTTGTAACATTTGATGTTGTTCCAGAGGTCTCTTAAACTATCCTCATTTTTTGGATTTTTTTCTCTTTTCACTGTTCTGATTGGGTGTTTTCTGCTACCTTGTCTTCCAAACCACTGATTCAGTCTTCTGCTTCATCTAGTTTGCTGGTGACTCCTTCTAGTGCATTCTTCATTTCAGTTACTGTATTCTTCACTTCTGACTGGTTCTTTTTTATGGTTTCTATGTCCTTTTTTATGCTTATTATCTCTCTGTTGACATTCTCACTAGGTTTCTTGAGCATCCTTATAACCATTGTTTTGAACTTGCCATTGGTGGCAGCATGGTTGGACTTGGAGAGTATTGTGCCGAGTGGAGTATGTCAGACAGAGAAAGACAGATGCAATGTGATTTTGCTTAAAAGTGGAATCTAAAGAACAAAACAAACAAACAAACCAAACTCATAGATACAGAGAACATTTTGATGGTTGCCAGATAGGAGGGGATTTGGGGCTGTGTGGAAAAGGAAAGGGGATTAAGAAGTACAAATTATGCCACAGGGATACAAAAGTCAATTTGGGGAACGTAATCAATAATGTAAAGATTTTATAGGGTATCCGATGGACACTTGTCTCATTAGGGAGAACACCTCAGGGATGATGTAGATGCCTGATCACTGCACTGTACACCTGAAGCTGAAGCTGAACAATAATGAATGTCAACTATAAGTTTATATATATATGTATAGTCACAAGAAGCGGAGTGCAGCATTAGGAATAGAGACAGTGGAAATGTAATGGCTGTGTGTGATGTCAGAGGGGTAGTGGATGGGGGGAGGGGTTGACACAGTGTGAGGGATGTAAACGATAAATGTCTAACTATCCATTGTTTTGTACATCTGAAACTAATTTAAAATTTTTTTAAATAAATAGGAATTTTTAAAAATTACAAATTAGTATTTACAAAATAGTCATGGGGATGTAAAGCAAAGCATAGGGAATATAGTCAATAACATGGTAATAACTACATATAGTGCCAGGTGGGTACTAGACTAGGTGGGGGGAATCTCATCTGAAATTATACAAATGTCTAACCACTGTGCTATACATCTGACATTAATATAAAATAATGTTGAATGTCAACCGTAATTGAAAAATTAAAAGGGGGGAAAGGTGAAGGGCAATCAATAGTCCAAATTCCCAGGTATAAAACAAGTCCTGGGGATGTAACGTACAGCAGGGGAAATATAGTCAGTAATACTGTGACAGCGTGGTACAGTGTCAGGTGGTTGCTGGACTTACCATGGTGATCCCTTCTTTAGGTGTATAAATGTCGAACAACTATGGTGTACCCCTGAAACTGATATAATGTTGTCTGTTAGCTATATTTTTTAACAAAAATCTAAAATAAAATAAAAAATGGGTTCAAGAGGCTTCCAGAATTCAAGTTGTCAGAACCTGGTGACTAAGCCCATGTGAGAGAAAAGAAACAGCAGGAATCACAGCATCTCAGTGACCTTGAACACAGTGCAGTCCCTTCCCCTTCCTGAGCCTTGCCTGCTGCATCCATTGTGTTAGTTGGGGCAATCGAGGCCAGGCTGCTGGAACAAAGAGACCCCCAGGACCGTGGCCTAACCACGGTGGAAGCATTTTTCTGGGATACCCGTTGGCAGCTCTGCTCCATGAGCTCACTCACTGACTCGGGTTCCCTGTTTTACTGCTCTGCCACCACGTAGGATGTTGTTCCATGCATGTCACCTTCCAGCTCACAGGGAAGGGGACCAGGTGGAGGACACGCACCCAGGTGTTTTAAGCCAAGGTCCAGAAGTGACACACATTAGTTCCACTCTTAGGCCTCTCGATAAGGATTTGGTCACATGCCTACACCGACTGCAGGGGAGGCTGGGAAGTGTAGTCTATGTGAGCAGCCATGTGCCCCGCCAAATCTCAGTTCCTCTGAGCGAAGAGGAAAACGACCACAGGGAATGGATCATATCTGGGAATTGTTGGGATGCAGAGTTAGCCTTGGGACAAAATGAGATAATGTTCATGGAGCAGCTGGCACACCCCTGGCATGAGGTAGAAACTTAAAAATGGTAGATGACATCACCATTTTTCTTAATGGATGTTCAAGGGGCACATAAAGGCCTAGTAAGGTGCTCCCAGAACGGTGAGAGTCTGGCCACAAAATCAGTATGTGGTGAAAGAGATCAGAGACATCTAGAGGCAGTTTCACCTCAGAATCTGGGCAAGGTGGGGTTGAGAGAGGGAATGTTGTAAGAGAGGAGGAGACAAGGTCAGCCGGAACCAGGGTTGAGCAGAAGGCAGAGGATGTTGGCAAGGCACATGCCCCTCCCTGGGGAGGAGGGCAAGGGCCCTGGCCTAACCGCTCACCTGTGGAGCCCGCTTAGCTCAGGTGTAGACATGAGGTGCAGGAGGCCCGCTGGGATAGTAGACACCACTCCACGTGCTTCAGAAAGAGGGAGTTTAATGCAGGAGATTGGTTGCATGGTAACAGAAGAACAGAAGCCACCTGAAGGACGGGGGACAACCCAGGGATTAGCAACAACAGAAAGTTGCCGTGACCCCGTGGGTGTTACTAGCCCAGAAGAGTCTGGTTAGCGTGAGTCTGTTCCCAATGGACAGAGGCACTTGGCCCTAGCTGCCCAGGTCAAGATTCCAAGTCTCAGAGCTGAGACTAGACCCAGAATGGAGATCTGGCTGTATCCTTGGCACTTCCTTCTCACCAGGGTTTGGGGGAAGTTTCTGGAATGGCAGCGTTATGGAAACACATTCCATGTGGACACTACCCAGTGTCATTGCCCACAGCTGTTGCTCATCCCCTTGTACACATCCCTGAGCCTCTGCCTGCCCTGCCTCAACATATCTCCCATGTCCAGGAGACAGAAGAGATCAGCCTCCAAATATCTGAAGGGCCACCTTGGTGAGAAGTGTGTGTTTGTTTGCTGTGGCTCCCATAGGTGGAACTGGGCTCCACGGTTGGAAGTGAAAGCATAAGCAGACTTGGTTCTAAACTTGGCTTCACTACTTAGAAGCTGTGTGTCCTTGAACAAGTTGTTTAGCCTCTCTGAGCTTCAGTTTCCTCTTCTGCAGAATGAGGATGCTAATACTGCCCTTGGGTGAATTCTTTACAGGGATTAAATGAAATAGTCATAACAAGGTGGCTAACACAGTGGCCTGGTTTTTGTTGTTCACTGTTGTTGTTAATGATACCCGGTTACAGTGAGGCAAATGTCAGTGTAAGGAAAAGATTTCCAACAGTCTGAGCCACGCAATGTGGAGAGGCTGCTTGGTGGATGCTGAGCTCCCTTTTATAAAAGGGATGTAAGTAGAAGCCTGATAATCGCTTGTCATGGTTAAGAAACCCCCTGGAGATAAGGTGGGGTTGCCTTGGATGCCCTCGGAGGTCCCTGCGGCCCTGAAAAGCAGTGATTGGTGTATTTCCTGCACCCATTCAGGGGCAATCTGAGGGCCACCCAGGTTCAAGGAGGTTCTGATTCTCAAACTTTACAAGTTTTATCTACAAACGAGCAAGGCCTGGCCATCTCACCTATGAGAGTAGAAGGGTAAAAGCCACGTAAGATCTTGGCCACTCAAATGGTGACGGTCAGAGTGGTTCCATGGTGGCTTGATTGGATTATTGATTTGTCAGTGTTAGGCAAAACTAGCCTTCGTCCTGGTCCGGCCACTACTGAGCAGTTGGCCTTGCAAAAATGACTTAACCTCTCTGGCTTCAGTGTCCCTGTCTGTAAAGTGGTGATGAGAGTAGTATCTCCCTCATGGGCTGATGTGAAAATTGGATGAAATAATATATGCAAAGTTCTTAGCTCAGTTGTTGAGCCATAGCCACACTCAGTATAAGGTGCTTGTATCATTACTACTCTAACAACGAAAGGATTTATGTTAGCCTGTTTATACAGTGCAATAAGACTGAAGAGAAATTAACTAGGGAATCAGAAAACAGTGGTAAGAAAATAAGATAGAACCATGGGAAGGTTAGTTCATTGCATGTATACCTTATATTTAGTTTTGAGTTTCCTAGAAGCCAAAGCAAAGAAGGAAACCAGATTTATTATGCATACATATATATTTGCAACCATACCTACTGTAAAAACAATCATAGTCATTATAGAATATAGGAGTAGGTATTCCATAATTTAATTAATCCCCACTGATGGGCATTTAGGTTGTTTCCAATTTTTCTCCATTATAAACAGTGTTACAATGAATATCCTAGTACCCACGTTTTACTGAGTCTTGAATATTTACCTAACACTGCTACCAATTCAGTGCCAAGTGGAGGCTCAGACCTACCAAGTCTTCCTAAAGAGAAAAGACAGATTGAATGGGTTGGGGGTCCTGAGAAGAGATTCAGGACTAGAGATTGAGAAGGGCTGGTGAGAGGAGAGGGCAAGGCTAGAAGTGATTCAGCAAGTCAGACATCCAGCCTTTGTTGCCTGCTGAGTCTTCCCTACTTCCCCAAGGCCTAGAGGGAGGGATCCTGGGGACTAAGAAGGGAAATGAGGCCAAATCCCCACCACAGCGGGGGCAGCTCATCCTGAGTTCGTACCAGATATATGAGACTGAGAATAGCGGCTCACTCTCCGCCCATGCACAGGCTCATGCCACGCTCTTCAGCCACGCCACACCACGCAGTTCCCTGTCGTGCCACCATGCCTCTGCTCCTGCTGTCCCTCCGACCTGGAATGCCCTCTTGTTGGTCCTGACCCCTGCTGAGCATCTCAAGATGCGGCTCCAATCATCTTTCTTCCATGCAGGTGTTTGTCCCCACCCACAGCACTCAAATGATCATAGCCCGCTCCTACGATGTAGTGCCACGACTGCTTATGTATTGGTGAACCTCAGCCACCCCCAGACTCTGAGTTCCCTAAAAGCAGGATGTCGTCTTATTGAGACGCTCATGGAAGCATGTTGCAGAACTTAACAAAGGATGGAGCTTTGTGTGCGGTGCTCTGGAAGATACAGGATAGCCTACAGTTACGTGCAGCAACTTTAGAGTCAGAAAGCATTCAAATCGTGGCTCTGCCTCTTGCCAGCTGTGTGACCTTGGGCAAATCACTTCACCTCTCTGAGCCTCAGCTTCCTCATCTGTTAAATGGTGATAATAATAATACTAGCTGACATGTTCTGATCCATGTACCACACATGGCAAATATTTGCTTATTTAAATGTCAGGGGACTCCTGGGGAGTTAGTCACTATGATGAAATACAACACAGCAGTTGCTGCCACACCCCACTCTGACCAGGCATCCATAGATCAGCTGACTTTTCCCCGTCATTTATTCAGAGTATCAATTGAGCACCAACTGTATACTGGGTACAGTGTTAGTTCTGAGAGTATAACTGAATACAGGAGAAGTGCTCTCTGCTCCCTGGAGCTTTCAGCCTGGTGGGGGAGACAAGTATCAAACGACTCATCACGCAGATAACTGCACAATTTCTGTCCCTGGTAAGTGCTACGAGAGACATGTGCAGAATGCTATGTGAGCCCAACAGGAATGGCTTCTGATTAGAGGGTCAGGGAAGACCATTCTGCAGTGATGACCTGGTTG
Source organism: Rhinolophus sinicus (assembly GCF_036562045.2). NCBI lineage: Eukaryota > Metazoa > Chordata > Mammalia > Chiroptera > Rhinolophidae > Rhinolophus > Rhinolophus sinicus. Next base: position 42,798,587 of record NC_133759.1, read on the forward strand.
ATCCCCAAGGATTTGCCAAGAAGGAAGCAGAGCCCAAGTGATGCAGGCAGAGGAAGCCGTACATAGCAAGGCCCTGAGGTGGGAAGGGGTCTTGTGCATTAGGGACACTGACTTGCACCTAGAAAGCAGGAGATGGTGCTGGCAGGAGGGAGGGCAGGGGCCTGCAGGGTGTGCATGGAGTCTAGACTTCCTCCTGACTGCAGGAGAGCCATCAGAAGACCGAAGCTTCATGTGATAGGATTCCGCTTGCAGACCTTTCTGCTGGAGAGTGGATTATAGGGGCAGGAGTGGGGGCTGGGAGTCCAGGTGGAAGGTCCTGATTTATTCAGGTGAGCAGTGATGGTAGAGTGCTGAGGTTGGTGACAGTACAGGGGACAAGCTGTCAGAGGTACTGGGGGTGGAATCTGCCAGACGGGGCGTGGTGTGCGTGTCAGCAGTGACGGATGGCAGGCTGAGGCAGCTGGTTGACTGGCTGTAGGAGCCGTATCCTGAGATGGAAAGACTGGAGAGAACGATGGGGCGCAGGCAAAGCCCTGGGACGTTTGAGGTGCGTTTCAGCTATTAAGGCCTGGCACTCAGAAAGGGCCAGCCGTGAGGAGGTGCCTTAGGTTTTCTAAATGCCTCCGAGAGAGAGCCTCAGCGAGACCCCGCAGGTTGTCAGCTCCTCTCTTGTGCACCGCTGGGCTGCGTCCCTCCTAGGAGGGCAGGTCTTAGCAGCGCTCCCACTGGAGAGCTCGCCCTCTCCAGGCTTCCCCAGCCTGGCCCGCCGGTGACACCTCCTTATAAAGGGCGTGCACAGCACAGTGGTTTTCCCTGGTTTGTTCAGAAGCCCAGCTGCTGCCTTTGAGTTGCTCCCGTCTCATTATCTCCGGAGTTTCTACTTCTTTTTGTGAAAATTTAATTGCCTGCTGGATTTGAAAGGGCCTGGACCAGCTGTTCAGGTTTGGGAAGTCAGAGTTAAATGCACCATGATCAAAGGCTGCGAGGAGGCCACAGCGTCCTTAAATGCGGAGAAAATTTACTCTTCCCAAAATGGAAAGCAAATCACTCAGCACGGACACTTGAAAGGACGAGTGTTAGGCAATTCCCAGCTTTCGAAGTGGCTGCTGCATCTTTAAATCACGTTGCTTTGGCAATGGAATACTGAGGCCTCGTCCTGAGCTCCCCATGAGGGGACACGTGCAGAGATGTCATTTGTGGGCCTTGTGCCTCCTGGAAGTTTCTTTCAAATCAAGCCCAGGATGAATCTTGAGAAGCCAATGAGTTCTGCAGATTCTGTCCAAGCTTCCACCCAGCCCACCCCTCATCTTCTCAGCAGGATTGGAAGTCGGGGGACCTGGATGCAAACCCCAGCATCACAGGCAGGCGACCTTGACCGTGTCTGTCCCTGCCCTGGGTTTGCTCATCTATGAAATGGGCTGGTAACTTCCCTGTCTATCCCACGAGGTTTTTGAGAGGCCTCAATAAGACGCAAAATGTGAACGTGCTTTGTAAACAGAAGCGTCACACACATTAGTGGTTACTATTGTTCAGCTTCTTATTCTCCCAGCGATACTTGCGTTTAAAAAAATAAGGAATTTCAGCTTCAGGTGTAGAGCGCAGCGGTCAGGCACCTACACGGTCTATGAAGTGACCCCCTGATAAGTCCGGTGCCCATCTGGCACCCTACATGATCTTTACAACATTATTGATTATATTCCTGAAAAAATATATTAAAAATAAATAAATAAAATACTAAGAAAAATAAAAATAGGGAACTTCGATGTGCAGGCAATGTTTCTCAGGGAAGAAAAGCATTTCTAAAATGTTGGAAAACAAATTAGTATTTGAAGGGCAGGAATAACAGGTGTAAAGTTACCTTGAGAGCCGCAAGGTGTAAAAATAGCAGAGTAGGTGACAGGAGCAGCTGGCCTCCCTCCTGGAGGCTGCTGGGCCACCTTCTGTTACTCTCCTCTCTTGTTCTCTCCTCTCCTCTACCCTCTCCTCCCCTCACCTCTCCTGCCTTCCTGTCTTCCCCTTCTGTTCTTCTACTGTCTCCCCTCACTCATCTTTTTTTCTTACACACTCATTTTTTTTTAATTTACCATCTTAACCATTTTTAAATGCATAGTTCATTAGTGTCAAGTATATTTACACTGTTGTGCAACAGATCTATAGAACTTTTTCATCTTGCAAAGCTGAAACTCTATACCCACTACACCAATTCTCCCCCCTCCATCTTTCTTCTCTCCTTCTAAGTTCTATTCTCCCTATTTTGTCCCAAGAAAGTTATGAGCTGCATAAGTTAAGAATCTTTCTGTTGAAAGTGACTCAAGCTGGCTTAAGCCCAAAAAGAAATTGATTGGCTTGAGTAACTATAAAGTCCTAGAATAACAGGCTTCAGGTACAGCTGGATCCAGGGGCTAGAACAGTTATCAGAACTTATTCACTCCTCTCTCCATTTCTCAGTTCTGCCACTCCCTTTGCTGGCTTCATCCTCAGGCATCTTCTCCTTATTAAGGTCCTGTCCCTTCTTCCCCGTATCGCCCAGTATCGCATGTGGGCAGAATGTCCCTGCACAACTTTCTTGCCATGGTGCCATCCTAGTCCCCTCCTCAGCCAGGGTGCAGCCCCGCCCCACTCCCAGCTGGGGGGCATCACTGGCCCTGCCACTGGACCTTCTGGTCCCCCCTCCTCCCAACCACCTTGGTCCTGCCACCATGATGCCCCACCTTCCGGTTCCTAGAAGGATGGCACAGAAATAGCATGGGCCTCAGACTCACACAGATCTGTGTTTGAATCCCCGCTCTGCCACTGACTGAGATAACTGAAGATAAGGGAAGGATGAAAATAGAACAGTGGTATAGAACGTTGCCCTCTGGTACAGTGCCCATTCTAGCCACTGCTAACAGCTCTCCCTGCCCTGAACACAGCGCTCAGTGACTGTGCTCTGCAGTCTGTTTCTCCTTTTTCCCTGTGAAGCCAGCTCCAGTGCCCTGTCCTCTGGGAATCCTGTCCCCTCCCCCCTGCCCCCTGCCTCTCACTGCAGCCTGGTTTCTCCTAGAGCCCTGCCCTAGCTCACTCTGCCCCTCCCTCCACCACTCTCCGACTGGAAGGCTCCCCTGGCTCCTTCCGAGGCAGGGCCACCCTCGGAAGCGTGCCTCACCCAGGCAGCCCAGATGCTGAGCTGACCCGGCAACGCGTTTGACGTTTCTGACATACTTTTCATAAGTCTTTAATTAAAGGTTGATGCTTCCCTGCATCTGCCTACCCTCCAGCATCTTCGTTTCTCTCCTCAGCCGGCACATTCCTGGGCCCCGGGAACTGGAACTGCCTTCCAGAGCCCGCAGTGGCCCTCCCAGGGCCTACTGTTCATGCTCACTCTGTGTCTCAGAACAGAGACCCAGGCTATAAATACCGGTTATAAATACCTGGCCATGGAAGGAAGGAGAAGTCACCCCCAGGGCCAGGAGTGACTCACTGTGGGAGAGTAGGAATCAGGGACCGGGAATACCACTCCTGTCTGGTGTCCTGGGAGAAAAAGCAAGAATTGAAATATCGCACAGTCCTGGGTTCAAATCCTGACTAGCCACCTGCCACTGTGTGACCTTAGGCAAAGCCCCTCCCTTCTCTGAGCCTTAGTTTTGCACATCTGCAAAATGGGGACAATTGTGCCCACCCCAGAGGATGGCTATGAGCATTCGGTGACATAATGATGGAAGAGACAGAGATAATTCCCTTCTGGGAATGAGACCCTCAAATCCCAAATTCTGAAGGAAGCTAAGGAGTTAGAGCCAGCGGCTTTGGGGGATCCTGGTCGGGGCCTGGTCCTAGACATAACTGAGAGAAAGGGAGGAGCAGGCATCGAGCACCCACCACGTGCCAGGCACGGTGCCATGGCTTCCCTTTGTCCTCTCACATTGTATTGTCACCATGTGATGCAGAGGGTACTATGCCCATTTTCAGATGAGGAAACTGAGGCTCTAAGGCCATCTGCTGCAACTTCTGGCTCCAGGTCGCATGTGTTTGATGGTGACACATAGGGGGAGAGCACCTCCTGTCCGTCATAAAACAGGCTGCCTGCCACAGGCAAAAAGAGAGAGTGGATGGGATTTCAGGCCCAGGGTCCTGATCAGGCCAGTTGGTGAGAATCAGCAGAAAAGTCATCTAGAAGATGCAGCGCCTCAGTGGTCTCGGTCGCCTTGGGGAGGTCTGACCCACCCCCAGAGGTCTCTGTTGCTGTCTGTGTCGCTTGCTTTGTGACCCTGAGCAAATCACTTTATTTCTCTGGGCCTCCTATTTTCTTAACTCCAAGAAGTTAAATGCTGTCCAAAGCCCCGCTTCTGGCTCAGACCGTGCAGATTTCTAACCATGGTGGGTTTCCCATCACTGCTATACCAACTTCCTATAAGCCAAGTTGCTTAAAATTTATCAGCTCAAAACCTTTCTAGGTTAGAAGCCTGGTGCGGGTCTGCAGGGCTGCGTTCTTTCCGAAGGCTCCTGCGGAGAATGAAGCCTTGCCACTTCTAGCTTCTAGCGGTGGCCATGTTCCTCCATCTTCACGCCAGCATTGCTTTGGTTTCTCACATTGCAGACCGACTCTTCTGCCTCCCTCTTCCACTTTTAAGGACCCTCTTGTGATTGCACTGGGCCCATCCATCCAGTAGCATCTCCCATCCCAAGGTCAGCTCATGAGCAACCTTAATTCTATTTGCGGCCTTCATTGTGCTTTGCAGCCTAACACGGTCACAGGCTCCAGGGTGGAGCACGGGTGTCTCTGGGTGGCCACGGTTCTGCCCGCCACACCTGGAAAACGAGGCACCTGGGGGAGGCTTTGGGCAAGCTGTTTCTTCCCGTGTTTTGAAATGGAGGTGATCCTTATGTCCCCCACCCCGTACAGCTGCTCTGTAAACAAACTGAGATACGATGTATGTTCAGGTGGATTACAGAGGGTCAGGCGCTGAGCGTGGGGTTCCTCCTTTATTCCCGGGGTGTTTCTGTCACTAGTAATGGCAGCTGAGTGCTCTCACCGGGTACTCAAGCCTTCCTATGCTTTGCTCTGAAAGGCTAAAGCCTCCTCCCACCCCTACCCCCTACCAACCCCACCCCCCCACCCTGAGAAAACAAACGTGGGTCTGTCAACTGCTCCTGCGTGTTATAATCTGTCTTCTTTTCATAGAACCCCAGGGGCCCCTGGGATTTGGGAGTTGGAGAATGTCACTCAAGGATGCCTATTGAGCACTGAACAATAGCCCCTCATGAGGTCATACGGCCGCTTAGCAACCATTCAGGCCCTTAGTAACCAGCCCAGAAGTGTTGATATTTACCCAATCGAAACTTTGGGTTATGTAGCTAATGCCCAATTCCTTCCAGAGAGCCACAGGCCCTCGAATGCAAGTTCCACCCACCGGTGGCTGCTGTCCTGGCTCTTCTAAGAGCAGGAGGGAGCAGACGGCCCTGGTTCTGTCCCAACTTTGTGCCTTACCTGGGACTCAGTTTCCCCCGCCATGTGTGGATCAGACTAAACGATCAACAAATAGGGTGTCCATATGTCCTGGTTGGCCCGGAATTGTCGCAGCTTATGACTATTAAAAGTGTCCTTTTCATTCTCAAAAGTGTCCCCCAATTGGAAGATCAATTTTCTGATACCCCTAAGACCATTTCCAGCCCTTGATTCTATTTTTCTTCCCCTCCACTCTCTTCCCCTGCCTGACCTGAACTAATCCTGTATAGTTCAGCCAAGATTTTTCAGGGACTCTTTCTGTGCCATGCCTGAAGCTGGGAGCTGGGGAAACTGAGGCAAACAAGACACAATCCCTGCTCTTGGAAGCGCCCAGTCCAGGGCAGAATGCCACTTAAGCACTCTGCAGACATCTAGGATTGAATCCAGAACCTGGTAATTCTCAGCCTCACCAGCACTCTCCTCAATAAGCTATTTTAGTAAATAATAATACTCCTTAGTATTCGGGTAGCATTTTGCAGTTTCTAAAGCATTTCCTTTCTGTTACCTCATTTAACCCCGACATCAGCTGAGGCTGTGATTTTCATCTATCTCCATTACACAGACAGGGAGCAGGAGGCCGGAGGTCGTAGTGGGCAGTGGTTAGGACAGCAAGCAGCGGGAAGCAGCTCAACCTCCACCTCCTCACCTGTGAAATGGAAATATTGTCACCTGCCTCATAGCACTGTTGGGAAAAGGAAAAGAGAGAATACATAGAAAGTCCTTTAGAAACCAATGGCACCTGCCAAAAAAGAGCACCTCTACGCTGAGCTGTTGTGGCCCTGGCAGTTGCATTTCTGGAACATTCGCCTGCTTTTCACGTACCCACAGACACCAGTTTGGGCAGGCCTTTTGATACATTTCAGAGTACCGACACAGATCTTGTGGGAATCCCAGCTCTGCCTCCAGGAGCTGTGTGACCTGCTTCCAGCCTCAGTTTCTTTGTCTGTAAAATGGGCATAAGAACAGGTAGTTCTAAGGATATGATGAAGCAAAGCATATAAAGGGTTTGGTAGAGGGCTGGGCACAGAGATGGTGCTCAAAGTGGGAGGGTCCATATTTCTTTTCTGACATTCAGGGTTTGAGGAGTCTTTGAACCTGGGGGAGGGATGGATTTGCTCCCCACTCCAGGAGCCTGTGTCAGCACACACTTTTGGCTGTCTTCTTCCAGCCGTGTTGGCAGTGAGGGGGTTTAGCTGAGGAAAGCTGTTCCTTCCGTGCCCCACTCACCTTGGGGAGGAGAAGGGGCCTCCCTTCCCCCTTTCTTTATAGAGCAGCTCCATGGGGGCTAATCTGTCAGGTTCCATGGTGACACCTAAGTGATTTCCCGCCCACACTGCTTGCCAGCGCTGTGAGTCACTACCCAGCGCCGAGGTGGCAGTGGTGGCTGTGGGAAGGGTGTTCCCTCTCCAGCTGCAGAAATGCTGCTGCAGGATTGCTCCAGAAAACCAAAACCAGGCCCCATGATAAGCACGGCAACCCTTCTTATGCAACTTTTGACATTGTTCAAAAGCAATGTTAATTTTCTTAGCTTCCATTTGCCGAGGGCCCTGGAAAGCTGGCCCAGCCCAGACCTCATGTTCTGTGTGCAGCAGCTCTGGCAGAGGCTAATGTCCACATTTGACAGGTGGGGAAACTGAGACATGCCTGAGGCCACATGACTAGGACACGCCCAGCCTGGCTTTCTACACTAGCCTTCAAAACTCCCCACAGTGGCTATCCTAATTAGCTTTTAGAACCAGAGACAGAGCAACAGGTAAATATGATACATTTTATTCTTTTTCAAATGGAATTTAATTGTTAGCAATTATGTCCCATTTCTGGGCTGAAAGTTTGAACTCTGATTTCTGATAAAAAGAAAGAAAAATCTATTTCTGGCCTATGAGCTAATTACAAATCAGAGCTGAGCTCCAGGAGGCTGTATGTTGGGGGAGAGGGGGAGTAGAAAATACTTGCATAGTCATTCGGGTGATTTTGCATGTTGGCTGCCTTCAGCTAGAGTCCTCTTGATAAAACAGTTCTGCTATCTTGCCCTGGCCAGAAAGAAATAGCCCTAAATGAGAGCGAATGGGACAGAAAGGGCCCACATGTATCCCCACCTTCCTCAGTCCTGTCTAAGCCTTAAACTTGCTTGACTCCAGTCAAAAACAGCCAGACTGCACCTGTCAGCCACAGAAGCAGCAGGCTGAGGGGCATCCTGCCAGCAGCCTGGCCTGCTTGGGGTGTGTGCTGTGCGTCAGACCTCGGCCACTACACGTAACAGCTTCCTTCTCTCCCAGAGCGACTGTGAATGTTTCCCCTTCGTCTGCACCATGACCTCACCCGGCATGGATTTCCTACTATTTAAAACTCTTCCGCAACCAGTTCTGTAGACTTCAGGGTGACGTTGATCCTCGCCACAATCAGGAAAGTGTGTGAGGTTGGTGCCTCGGCAGCCTGGGTTCCTGGAACGGGCACATGAAGTCTCGACAGAGTCCCTGTGAGATAAACTCCGGTATATCAGAACCGGCGTCCTTGTTGACTTTCATTGGAGCATTTCATTGAGAATGTGTTCTTCTGGGAGTGATAAGAGATCTACACCTCAGATTGCACTGGATACAAAAAAAAAAAAAAAAGAGGAATCACATAGAGAAAAGTGTGCTTTCTGAAAATGAACAAACAAAAATCTGATCTATAGAATTAGGATCCAGGTTATTTCTGTGTCAAATAAAAAACCTCACAGAGGAAAAAAAATAAAGGTATTGTTATGTAGTTAAGTTCATCTTGAAGTGACTGAGAAGAGAAACAATAGCCTGCAGCAAGGTGAGATGCTCTAACCGCCAACATGGTCCTTATTCTTCAGCAAGGCATCTTGTCCCGTTTCTGCTATTCGCTCAGGTTCTAAGTCTCAGAAGAAGTTAATATGTCTTATCAGCTTCCCTTTGAAATAAATATTTATTGTTTTCATATTGTTTGCAACTCTTCCATCGTTCTTTCTGACGAGACTTCAGAAGCTCTGTTCTCTATGGCTGGCCAGCAAGAAAAGACCCACTTGGTCTGAGTCCCCAAGAACTGTCTTGCAATAGAAATCATTGTTACTGTTCTTTTAGAGCTCATAACAGAACGTGGCCACAGAGCAAGATATTAGAAATCACGTGAGATTTGGAGTCAAACCAACCATTTTCCTGTTATGCGGCCTTGAACAGGTGACTTATCTCTCTGAGCCCTGTGGCTCCCTCCCCTCAAGTCCAGCGTTCACAGGCAAGGTCAGACGCCCATCCGTATGCTCCCCCACTCTTTTCCTGGCTTTTCTTCACCACACTGCGCTGTGCAGCTCCCTTGTGTCTCTCCCCATCTCCCACAGGCCCCAAGAGTTCCCGAGGGGCAGAGTCTTGTCATCCTTGTGTCCCAGTGACCAGCATAGGCTCTGGCACAGAGCAGAGGGCAGGGGTTTGGGTGGGTGGGAAGAAGGAAAGGGAGGAAGGAAGGAAAGAAGGGCGGGAGGGAGGGAGAGAGGAAGGAAGGAAAGGATGGCAGGAGGAAGGAAAAGTAGGGGGAAATGCAAACTTTAAACTCCAATGCAACTCACATTTATTATGATCACAGACTCACTTAAGTGACAAGACACGCTAAAAATGACGGTATTGCTGAGACATGGCACTTCCCAGTTTTCAGCGCTGACACCACTGTTACCTCATAGCTAATATGTATTGAGCACTTATTTATACTTTAAGCCTGTTTACCCTCCCAACAGTCCAGGAGGTAGGCACCTCCATTTGACCGATGACAAAGTAGGGACAAGGAGAGGTTGAATCACTCACCACATGACACAACTGGCACATGGTTGGAGCATGGATTTGAGCCCAGGTCCCAAAAATCCAGAGCCAGTGCATTTAACCAGTGTGCCCCCAATACCCAGTTCAGGGCTTGATAAGTAGTTGATTTCAATATAGAGTCTCTGAGTGAATGAATGAATAAATGAATGAAGTTAATTAATATTCTCCTATGGCCATTCTTAAATTAGACTCTCAATCTTACTCTTAGTTCTTTCTTTCTGGTATATGTGTTGATTAAACAAAACGTCTGAGTGTACGTGGGCTTGGCTTCAGGTCTGGACTTTCCGTGTTACCCTGGGAAAGTCACGTCTCTGAGCATCAGCTTCACCCCCATCAAAATGGGATAATAGCAGTGCCTTCCTTTCTCTGGCTGCATTCTCCCGGAAGCAGGCCACGTGGCAGCAATCCAAGTGCAAGGAATCTATGTGGAGGTACAGGAAGGCTGGTAGGAGGGTGGACAAGTGAAACAAGAAGAAGGAGATGTTTTCAGGCAAGTTAATCACCACTGTGGGCAATGGGCTCGATGGCGCTGGGGACGCTGGGAGGACAGCCCACAGCTCACAGTGCTATACCGACTCCCATGTTGTTACTTCTCTAGAGCTTGCCCACCAGGGAAGGCCGTCAGGCAAAGAGGTGCAGATGCTGTGGGGGCAATTGTACCACAGTCGTTAGTTAGCTCTGGGGGGTGATGGGCAGGGTCTCTGCCCATAGCATCTCTGCTCTCTTAGCGTCAGTAGTTCCTTAATCCACGTGGAGAACAAGCTCTGGCACATAGTAAGCACACAGTGAGTGGCAGCCTCGAGGGGCCTTTTCCCTCTGTGTGACATAAAACAGAAGCCCTTGGGATTTGCTCCTTAGAACCCTGTCACCAATCTACAAGCAGGGATGTGGTCCTACTGAGTGCCAGGGCCCGGGTACAGCAATGAGCATAGCCATCATGGTCCGAGCCATCCAGCATTCATGAGCCCTCCTGGCTGACAGAAGGTGAATGAGGAATGGTAGACACACATTGCCTGGAGCAGTGAGGACCCCGAGAGCTGCCTTGTTCAATCCCCTCACTTTACAGAGGGGGCCTCGTCCCAGGGCACATGGCTTTGGGGGCAGTGCCGAGACTGCACCCCTCACCCAGTGCTCCTTCCAGCTGCTTTCAGGGTGGGCGTCATACATGGGAAGGGCATTAGGCAAACCCTCCGGCTGGGATGCTTAGTGATTGTTTATGTAGCACAGGAAACATGTTCAGCAAATGGCTAAACTGAGAAATTGCATGTGTGGGGACTCCTTCCCACCTGTGGTGCAAGGTGATTTGCTTACAAGGGGCTTCAGCTTCCCTGGACAGGTGACTGGTAAGTCCATGCCTGCAGCTTCTTGGAGGTTGAAAATGTAGACGTTTCATGAAACAAATGCATGAGAACAAGGATCTGACCTCCCGGCCATGGGCCCGCTGTGTGGCCTTTGGCTACTCTCTCTCCCTCTCTGATTATGTGTCCTCATCTATAAAATGGGGACTGTGAATGAAATGACGGGCTTTGGGAGATGTAAGCTGCCGACATCTTTTGGGTAGGGGAGTATTATTACCATTGTTGTTGACGTCGTTGTTGTGAGGAATGGTGTGACATTGGACCAGCCAGTTCCTCTCTCTCTAAGAATCCTCTCCCCTCCCCATCGGCTGTTGTCACCCCCAAAGGACCAGGAATATGAAGGCAGCCCCCTAAGACCTGCAGCCACAGAATATGACTTTGTCAGGCTTTGAAAGAACCATATGTTCCACCGCCTTGTGGTGGAGAAACCGAGGCCTGGGGAAGGGAGAGGACTTGCCCAAGGCCACCCAGCCTCAATGGCAGTCAGCTTTGGCCCACGGACTCACTGCCCACAGCTCTCCCCCACATATGCCAAGAGCCCCTCTGCCCCCCACTGGCCCCTCTGCCCCCCACTCTGCTCCGAGCACCTCTCCCATCCCCATGCCCATATAATTGACCAGCCCCCAGCCAGGGAAGCCTGGGAGGGTGCAGGCCTCTTGCTGCTCAGGTCCCGGCTGCAGGCATGTTCCCTTCTGCAGCAAGTCAATATCTCTGCCTCTGAGTTAGTGTGTGGCAGATGGCTCAGCAGAACTGAGCCTCGGTTTATTTTTGACTCAGAGGCCATCGCACAAGTGCATTGCTGATGGGGGACATCAGGTCTGGAGCATGGGGCAGCAGAACTTACTGGTTTGGGGAGCCACACCTCCTGGCTTGGCCACCCTCAGATATGTGTTCTTACCCCCCTAAAAGCCTCAGTCTCCCCATTCGTAAAATGGGGCAATAATGTCAATAGGCCATCCCTCATCAATCTGATAAGCAGGTGGCTTCATAGTGAGAGAGGATGAAGGTATGGTCGGGGGGGGGGGTTGGGGGCTGATTTCTATCTCGGGAGAGGAAGTGATGGGAAAGTGGGGACCTCAGGAGGGAGGAGTCCCTGGAAGGTCCCAAGTCAGGGCCTGAAGTGGAACTGTCCAAGGTGCTGTCCCTTCATGCCCCCATATAAGGGCTGAGTGGCCCGCCGTGTGGAGAGGCTGGTGGCTGGGCAGAATCACGCAAAGCCCAGGGGACCTGGTCCCTTCCTCCATTCTCAGTAGGTGACCCTACACAGAGGAGCTGGGTGAGATGGGCCTAGGGAAGAAGGGATTGGGCTGAGATGGCCAAGGTGGGGTGGGAGGGGTTCCTGATGGGAGCTTCAGTCCGGAGACTGAAGGCTGGGAAGGACAGGGTGTGCTGAGTGCTGTCTGCTGCCTCCTTCCCTCCATCTCTTGTCCCCTGGTGGAGTCAGGTTGATGGGGGCTTATCAGACAGTAATCTTCAGCCTCAAGGACAGTTGGATAATGATTTAGGAGAGAGGGCTGGGAGCGCGCTGGGAGATGGACAAGCCGATATTCCTGTACTAATGTGCCATGTGCTAGTGTTTTCCTGCGTGTTTACTGTAGAAAATGGGTAAATAGCTAGACATTTTGTCGAAGAAGGAACAACCTTAATCCCACCAATGTTGACATTTGGGGAGCACTATATCTTTCAATGTTATATCTTTCAACATTATATCTTTTTTCTATCTATACTATAAATATAATAAGCTTCTTATTGGGGTCAGGAAGATTGAGATCCTATTTTATTTCCATTCTGTACTCTGCATTTTTCACTCAAGGTTATTAATTTTTTTTTCCTGGGTCATTCAAAATTATTTGAAAACATGATTTTTGATAGATGCATATTTTCTGTTTTATGACTTCTCAGTAATTAACTAATCCCCTAGGATTGCACATTTAGATTGTGTCCGAATTATTGCTGTGATTTAAAAGGAAAAACACTGTGATGAACGTCTTTATGACTGAAATATTGTTTGCAGTTCCAATCATTTCTTTTAGATAGGTTCTTAAGAAGAAAAACTACGGGCTCAGAGACTGCACATTTTTCTCTTATTATATTTTTAGTATTATATTTGATACATACAAAAGAAATTATGTAGCATACATTGCTAGTTTAATAATACAGTGTATATATATATGTATATATCATAGACCCACAATCCAACCCAAGAACTAGAACATCACCAATCATTTGTCTGTTCCTGTGTGAGTATCCCCATCCCAACCCCCTGCCTCTCCCAGAGGAAACAACCATCCTGTGTTTATCATTTCCTTGCTTCTTTTCCCTATAGACTGTATTTTTAGAGCAGTTTTAGGTTCCCAGCAAAATTGAGCAGAAAGTACAGAGAATTCCCCTGTGCCTTTTTTTCTTAAACATTTTTATCTTGTGTGTGTGTGTGCTTACACCACCTATTGTTTAGTTTTGCTTTTGTTTTAGTTTCTTTTAAATGCATCACACAGTCTGCAACTTTCTGAAACTTGCTTCTTCCACGCAGCATTATGTTTCTCAGACTCCTCCATGTGGTGGCTGCAGCTGGAGCTGTTGTATTCTCATTGCTGTATAATATTCCCTGGCACGAAGACATCACAGTCTGTTGATTCATCCTCCTGCTGGTGGACGTGTGGGTTGTTTCCAGCATTCAGCTCTTGCGCACCATGTTTCTGGGAACATTCTTGGTCATGGTGCCATTTACCTAGAAAAGGAACACAGGAGGGAAAGCAGATTTGGGAGGGGATGGAATCAGAAGTGGTGCACGCACAAGCTTGAGTTGAGGTGTCTGCAGGCCAGGAACTGATTTGATTTCTAGAACTGCAACAAACAACATCTCGTGGGCTTGCCTGAGCTAGAGTGCACCATTTCTCAAGCCTCGCTGCCAAGGTCGGTGATCGTGGGCTTGTGAGCGCCTTCAAGGAGATAGAAGCAGGGTTTATGAAGGGAGCAGCTCCCCTACTTTCAGCCTCGGTGCTGTTGGATCTGAGCATCCCTAAGTGTGGGGCGTGAGCCTCTGATGGCACGTAGGAGCATAGTAGGTGGCATGCAACAACAGCCACCACCTGATGGGGAAACTAGTCCATTTTCCGTTCTTCAGTTTTTCAGGTCACATCAAGGCAAAAAGTTCTGTCTGGAACTAGTGTATCTTTAATTACAGCCTCATCCCCCCTAAACATTTGGCTAAATTCTGAGCATAGAGCAAGCTGACTCGGAGCTCAGGGCTTTACGGGGGCAATCAGGTCCACTAAACGGAGACATCCCATTGCATTTATTTGTTGCAGTCATGTTTTACTTGTGGTGAGTGGCATTGGTTTTCCACTGATGGTAGTGACAAAGTTTCTTCTTAAAATAAATGTGTTTAAGTTTTAACCAAGCAAGTTATTAAGAAACATGAGCTCAATTAAAGGACAGACACTAGGCATCTTGACAGTCATATCTGATTAACCCAGGTGTGGGAATTACTGACCTCCATCAGCTATTCTCACACTTTCTGTCTCAGGACCCTTTACACTCTTAAAAGTGATTGAGAACCCCAAAAGGTTTTGCTTATGTGAACACTGTCTCCCCATATTTACCATGTGAGAAATTAAAACTGAAATTTTAATATTTATTAATTCATTTAAAAATAACAATAATAAACCCATTATGGTAGCATATACAACATATTTTATGAAAAATAACTATATGTTCCAATTAGTGAAAAAAGTAATGTTTTATATTTTTACAAATCTCTTTAATGACTTAATTGAAGGCAGCTGGATTTTCATCTGCTTTTGCATCCAATCTGTTGCCACACGATGTTTTGGTTAATTTATATGAAGAAATTCCAGCATCACAGAGATCTGTGGTTGGCAAAGAGAGAAGCATTTTAATAACCTTTTCAGATAGTTGTAGATATTATTCTTTGGTACTACACCCAAACTCAACAAGTGATAGTGTATTAGTTTCCTGGGCTGCCATAACAAAGTACCACAGACCGGGAGGCTTAAACAACAGAAACATATTTTCTCACAGTTCTGGAGGTTTGATGTCCAAGAGCAAGGCGTCAAAAGGGTTGCTTTTTTTCTTTTCTTTCCTTTTCTTTTTTTTTAAGGAGGGCACAGCTCACTGTGGCCCATGCAGGGATTGAACCGACTACCTCAGTGTTATCAGCACCGCACTCTAACCAACTGAGCTAACCGGCCGCCCCAGGGTTGCTTTTTTCTGAGGCCTCTCTCCTTGGTTCTTGGATGGTGTCTTCTCACCACGTCCTCACATGCTCTTTTCTCTGTGCACCCACATCCTTACTGTCTCTGTGTGTCCACATCTCCTCTACTGAGAGGACACCGGTCAGATTCCACTAGGGCCCCGCCCTAATGCCCCAATGACCTCATTTGACCTTAATCACCTCTTTACAGGCCTTATTTCCAGATACAGTCACATCCTGAGGTGTTAGGGTTTAGGACTACAACATGTGAATTGTAGAGGGGACACAATTCAGCCCATAACAGATAGCGTCTTAAAAATTGGTTGCCATGAAGACTCTGAAGCCATGTCAATGAATTTTTCCTCATGTACATTAAAATCCATTTTTCTCTTACACTTTGATGAACCTTTTACCCAAACATACTTTTGTGACATCATGCATCAGTCATTTAAAAAAATGCTGGCTCACCGAGTTACACAGCTCTTTCAAATGTTTACACATTTTATTATACAAGATTTTTAAAAATCATGTTTGTTATCTCACCACTGACCTCATCAGAAACGTTACGTGTTAGGAAGCTGTCAGTTGCACAATAGCAGATAAAGATTCCCAAAATTCTGATTTTCTCTTTGAAAGCTCAAATTTTATCATTGGCAACAATTTTATATTGTCAGTTGTTTTCCTTGAAGCAATAAGCTTACTTTGTTCATTTTTGAGAATATGTCTGCCAAATGCACAAGTCTGAATAACCATCATTTGTCAGTTATTTTTTATGTAAAAATGGCATTCGTGAAAACAGAGGCTAATTCAGCTCGCAACTCAAGCCATCGTACAAGAGCTTTTCTTCCAACTCCGTGCATGCTTCCAGTTTTGTGTTCTCAAGGGTCAAGATTTAATCTAATCCTTTTTACTGCTTTTCCCAGGACATTCCTAAGTGAAGCTAGCATTTTTTTGGTTCCCTGCAACTGTGTGGTGATGAAGGATGCAATGACTGCTGGTACTGTTTGGTGTCACTCCCTTGATTCGGGCTAGGCCACCAGCGGGGTTACTCACCATTGCTTTTGTACCAGCAGTGTAAATATCAACCTAGTGAAGGTGGCAAATAACATACTAGTGTTATTAGAAAATCGACTTTGACATCACAGACCCCCTGCAAGGGTCTCAGGAACCCTCTGGGGCACGTGGATCACACTTGGAGAACCGCTGGCCTAGATAAAAATACAGAGAAAATTTGGAGCCAGGCAGTGTACAGCCTAGAAAATAACATTGGGGACAGAGTCACAAGACCATGGTGTGACCCAGGCTCTGCCATTGTGTAACTAAGTGGCCCTGGACAAATCACTGCCCTCTGGAAGCCAGACACTTTACACA
Source organism: Rhinolophus sinicus (assembly GCF_036562045.2). Taxonomy (NCBI): domain Eukaryota; kingdom Metazoa; phylum Chordata; class Mammalia; order Chiroptera; family Rhinolophidae; genus Rhinolophus; species Rhinolophus sinicus. The sequence continues at coordinate 42,814,823 of NC_133759.1, forward strand.
AAAAGAATAGTAGTTGCTTCCTGCCTCCCAGAGCTGGGGAGGGGAGGAAATGAGGCCCAGCCTTGAGAGCCTCATAAATGGTGATGCACAGCCCGGGAGGAACCAGCAGCGCTGGGGAATGAGACAAAGTTATGAAATTTCACATTCTGGCTTAAGCCATTTATGATTAGAAACACTACTCAGATCCTTCTGTTCCCCTGAAGAGACCTTGCAAGGGCTAGTCCTGGAGGTACTGAAAGAGATGCCGAGCTGGATTTCTAGTTTTAACAAATAGACATTTTGGAGGCTCTGCTCCAAGTTTCCCATCATCACATCGACGGCTTTGAAAAGAAAAGGCCTCCTAAAATTCCAAATAGCCCATTGTCTTCTACTGGACAGGTATGCACTCACCTGCATCGTGTAGAAAGCCAGAAGCTCATGAGAAATAACAAGCATTTCAGAAAATCTGATTTGATTAGCAACGTCAAGAAGATAGAGGTGATTCTGGAAAACTCCAGGGAGCTAGGAAGCACTTGTTAAAAGGTCTTCCGGTGGACTTCTGCTTCCGTGAAGATGGGATAGAGGTACTTCTCTCTATTCCTCTTCCTAAGTGCAACTAAAACCCTTGCACCTTATATATAAAACAAACATTAGAAAACTCTGAAAGCTAAAGAGAGGACAGACTTACTAGGGACCTGAAGACCCAAGAAACAGCATAGTAGTAAGTTCCTGGGTTTTCTTTTTGCCTCCTGTGTTCCAGAGTTGGAGCTGAAGAAGCCAGAAATGAGGAAATGCTGATGGTTAAGCAAAGGAAACACCAACAAAAGCCTGCACTCTCTAGTTAAAGAACAAGGAAAGGGGCAGCCTAGCAAAACAGGCACTTCTAGACAGAATTTGCTACTCCAGCCAAACATAACAGAAAAGATTGCGGCCCCACCCCCACCAGCAATGATCCAGTGGAGAAACTGGACTTCCACTTTCATCAGACTATAATGAGGTACCGCAAATCCTCCACTGCAGTGGTGTCAGAGAAGGCCAAGTAGGGAGCCAGGACTTTCATTCCCCATTGGATGGTAACAAGCTCTCACCCCCACCCCCTGTGATGTTAGTGGAGAGCACTGTGGGAGTAGGAGCAAGGTACTCTTACCTTTCCAAGCCAGGGAGGTATCACTGGGGGCCTAATGGGGAGCTGGATTTCCTGCCCATCCCCTTCTTCTACTGGAGTAATGTCAGAGGAAGTCGGCTGAAATGGAAGGCTTGAATAAGATTGAAAAGCTCATAACATAATACTCCAAATGCCCAGGTTGCCATTGAAAATTACTTATACTAAGAACTAAGATCTCAAGCTGAATGACAGAAAGATAATCAATAAATAACAACATTGAGATGACAGAGATGTTGGAATTATCTGACAAAGGTTTAAAAGCAGCTATCATAAAAATGCTTCAAGGAACAGTTATGAACAGACTTGAAACAAATAAAAAATTAGAAAGTCTCATCAAAGAAACAGAAGACATAGAGAAGAACCACATGGAAATTTTAGGACTAAAAAATATGATATTGTAATTAACAACAGCAAAAAAAAGCTCAGTGATGTGCTTAACAGCAGACTGGAGGGGACAGAGGAGAAAATCATTGACCTGGAAATAGTACAATAGAAATTATCTAATCTGAATAACAGAGAAAAAACAGACTTAAAAAATGAGCAGAGCCTCAAGGATTTGTGGGACTATAAAAAAGATCTAATGTGTATGTCATTAAACTTCTAGAAAGAGATGAAAAGAGAATGGTGCTGAAAAAAATACTTAACAAAATAATGGCTGAAAATTTCCTAAATTCGGCAAAATAAATAAATAAATAATAATAATAAAAAGCCATAAACCTACAGATTCATGAAGCTTAGAAAACTCCAAAGAGGATAAAGCTAAAGAAATCTACACTAACACATAAAATACTTAAACATTTGAAAACTTAAAACAAAATAAAAATCTTGGAAGCAGTGAGATAAAATGACTACTCACCTATAGAGGGTAAACAATTTGAAGGATAGTGGATTTCTCATCAGAAACCATGGAGGCTAGAAGGAAGTGGTACATTATTTTTTCAAATTCTGAAAGAGAGGAACTGTCAAGTAAGAATCTTATGTCCAACAAAAATATCCTTCAGGTATTAAAGGAAAATTAAGACATTTTCAAATGAAGGAAAACTAAGAGAATTTGTTGCCAGAAAATCTACCCTAAAAGAATGCTAAAAGAAGTTTTAAAAACAGAAAGGAAACCATTTTTAAAAATGAATCTTTGGGGTAAATGTCTAACTATTACATTGTTTTGAACACCTGAAACTAATAAAAAAAAAAGGAATCTTTGTATTTTATAAGGGGGGGAGGAATCTTCAAACATCAGGAATGAAAAAAAAAAGAATCTGGTAAGCAAAAATATGGGTAAATGCAATAGACGTTCTTTCTCCACTTGAGCTTTTTAAATTATGTTTGACAGTTGAAGCAAAAATTGTAATACTTTTATATGTGGTTGTATGTGTGTGTAGAAAGAACAAACAGAAAACAAAAAAATAAAAGTGTAAACTTAAAATTTAACATATTATAAATATATATATGTATGTATATTTATATATTTGTATGTATATTGTTACAGGAAGCGGAGTACAGCATTAGGAATAGAGACAGTGGAAATGTATTGGCTCTGTGCGAGGTCAGAGGGATAGTGGATAGGGGGAGAGGGGTTCACACAGTGTGAGGGATATAAATGATAAATGTCTAAGTTTTGCTTTGTCTTGTGCACCTGAAACTAATAAAATTTAAAAAAAAATGAAAAAAAAAATGAGAATGACAAAAAAAAAAAAAAATTAACATATTATATTAAATCCCCAGACCAGATAATTTCACTGGAGAATTTTACCAAATGTTTAAAAAATGAACACCAATTCTACATGATATCTTTTAGTAAATGAAAGAGAAAGGGACACTTTCCAGTTCAATTCATGAATCTAGCATTACCCTGATTCAAAATCAGACTGACAGTATAAAAAGTAAAAACTACAGGCCAGCATCCCTCATCAATATAGATGTGAAAATCTTTAATGAAACATTAACAAACAGAATACAACAATGTGTAAAAACAATTATGCCTGATGACCAACCAGGGTTTATTCCAGGAATGCAAGTTTGACTCAACATCATTTAAAAATCAGTTCGTATAATCCACCATGTTAATGGGCTAAAGAATAAAATTCATATGATCATATTCATCAATTAAGGGAAAGCATTTGATAAAATTCAACACCCATTTATGATATAATGCTCAGAAAAATTGGAATAGAAGGAAACGTTTTTAAAGAACATCTATAAAAACTACATCTAACATAATACTTAATGGTTATAAAACTAAATGCTTTCCCCTAAATTTAGCAAGAGGTCAACTCTCACCACTTATATTGAAATAGTACTGGGAGTACTAGCCAGTGCAATAAGACAAGACAAAGCATACAGATTGGAAAGGATGAAATAAAAATGCCTCTATTTGCAGATAACTTTCATTCTCTACAAAAACAAAACAAACAAACAAAAAAAAAACCAAAGAATCTATGAGCGAGAGAAAGAGACTTCCTAGAACTAGTAAGTGAGTTCAGGACGGTTGCAGGCTATAAGATAATTGTAGAAAAATCTATTGTATTTCTGTATATTAGCAAAGAACATGTGGACACCAAAATTAGAAGTACAATGCCACTTATATCCATTCAAAAAATGAAATACATAGGTGTAAATTTAACAAAACATGTACAACATTTGTATACTGAAAACTACAAAACACTGATGAAAGAAATAAAAGAATATCTAAACAAATGAAGTGACATAATGTGTTCATGGATTAGAAGACTGAACATTGTAAAGATTTCAGTTCTCTATAATTTTTACCAAAATCTCAGCAAAATTTTTGTAAATATAGAAAATATTCTGAAGTGTATATGGGAAAGGCAAAGGAGATAGAATAGCTGAAACAATTTTGAAAAAGAAGAATAAATTGAAAAGAGTCAGGCTACCTGATTTCAAGATTTATTACATAGAAACCAAAACTGTGTGGTTTGACATAGAGATGACGTGTAGATCTAGTGCTAAGCAAAGAGTTCTTAGACTTGACACCAAAAGCGTGATCCGTAAAGGAAAAAAATGATAAATTGGACTGAGCCAAAATTAAAAGCTTGTGCTCTGTGAAAGACTCTATTAAGAGGATGAAAAAAACAACCTACAGACAGAGGGAAAGTATTTGCAAGCCACAAAATCTGCCAAAGTACTGATATATATATATATATATATATATATATATATATATATATATATATATATATATATATATATATATATCACCTGAAAACTTAACAGTAAAAACAAAATCAAACAATCCAATTTAAAAATGGACAAAAGTCATGAAGAGACATTTCTCCAAAGAGCATATATAGATGGCAAATAAGCACATGAAAAGATGTTGAACATCATTAGGCATTAGAGACATGCAAGTTAAAACCACAGTGAGGTATTACAATCCATCACAATGGCTAAATAAAAAAATAACACCAAATACTGGCAAGGATGCTGAAAAACTGGATGACTCAAACATTGCTCTTGGGAATGTAAATGGTACAGCCACTCCGGAACAAACAAACGGCTAGACACACAACTACCATGGGACCCAACAATTGATTGCACTCTTGGGCATTTATCCCAAACAAATGAACAATGTATGTTCACACAAAATACCTGTACACAAATGTTTATAGCAACTTTACTCATAATAGCCAAAAACTGGAAATAACCCAGATGTTCTTTAGTGGATGAATGATTTAAAAAACTGTGGTGCATCCATACCATGAAATAGTATTCAACAATAAAAAGAAATCAACTATTGGTACACACAGCTACATGATGAATCTCCAAAGAATTATACTGAGTGAGAAAAGCCAATCCCAGAGGTTACATGTAAGCATGATTCCATTTATAGAAAGAACAATATTATAGATATGGAGAACAGAGTCATGATGACCAAGGTTTAGGGGTGAGGTGGGGAGGGAATGGGTGTGACTATAAGGGGGCGCAGAGAAAGCTTGTGCTGATAGAACAATTCTGTATCTTGTCGTGGTGGGTACATGTAACTACACACGTGATTACAGTTGCATAGACCTACACACACTCGAGCACTTGTAAAACGAGGTATGATTATCTCTATCCTACAAATGGGGAAAGGCGGCTCGGAAAGGTTAAGCCACCTGGCCCAGGGCCTCTGTCTCTCCAGAGCACTCACCCATGACCACCCTGTACACTCCCTCTGCCCTTGCAGGCCACACCGGCCAGCAGACAAAGGACACAGAGACCCCATCTTGACACCCCTGCCGGCATATGGACCTGCTCTCTTCAGACAGGGCCCGGGAAGGGTGAAGCCCACCTGGCAAATCTTGATGGGGGAAGGCCGGGCTGTGTCCCCATGTGGCTGGGTTAGCTTCTAGGAGGGAGGGAGGGAGAAGGGACATCCCTGCTTCTCTTCTGTCTCCATCCCCATCCAACTCTGGCCCCAGCCCCATGCCAGAACATAGGGGACACTCCACACCACCCATCCCTTCCTGCTCCTTCCTGACCCATGTCCCTGTTGAGTCACCACCCCTAATCAATGCCATCTACCCTTTTCCAGAGCTGAACTTCATCACCCAGTCCCCAGAGCCAGCAAGACATGGGCTCCATTTTCCAAACCCTGACGCCTTCCATTTAAGCAGAACACGTGGAGGGGTGAGTTGGAGATGGGTTTTACTTGGGCTGGGGGTGGGGTAGATCTGGGAAGAGAGCGCTGTGAGGGGGCTGCTAATGGATGGTCAGCTGAGCAGGAAAGGGAGGTTTGACAGCAACTGCCTTTCCTCTGCCACTCTGGCAGGGACACAAGAATTATGCATGCTCCCTTATACTGCTTTGGGGAAATTCCCACACGTCCCTTTTGCGTTTGCATAGGGAGTATGACACAGAATGCAAAGAAGGAGGACAGCATCACGTTGCACAGTGAACTGAGTCTCAGTTCTCTCATCTGTTAAATGGGGACAGCACAGCCTCTCCTTGTGAAGGTCAAGCAAAGATGACTCATGTAAAGTGCTTAGCAGAGTAGCTGGAACATAATGGGTGCTTAATAAATGCTTGTTGAATGAATAGACATGCTAGGTGCCTAATGCATGTTAGTTAAATGTGGCACTCCTCTCTCTGGGGTCAAAATGTTACTCATTCTTCCAAAGCCAGCCCATCTGACAGCTCTGAGCGCTTTCTCTGTCTCCTAGCTGGGCTTAGGCACATCTTCCTCTGTGCTCCCGAAGCCGTTTCTTTGGGCCTCTGTCATTGCCCTGCTCAGTCTACCTTGCATTATGTATCTATGAACCTTGAAGTCCATGCCCTGTATCCCCATTCCCATCCCTGGGGGGGACCAGAGCTCACACTGCTCTTTTTTCGGCATCAGACCCAACTTACCTTTCACAAAACCATCCTCTGGGCCTAAGCTGAGAATCATCATCTCATCTGACATTCCCAGGAGGCAGTGTTAGCCCTTTCACAGATGGGCAGACTGAGACCAGAGAGAAGTCACTCCCCAGCCAGGAGGTGGGAGAGCCAGGACACAACTCCATGATTCTGAGCTCGCTGCCTACCCTGCCAGGGCCGGGAAGATGAGTAACTACAGACCAAACCAGGGAGGGAGCCGACGGGCAGCTGGCCACGTGCCTCCGTCCCCCCTCAGAGATCACCCAGACCTCTTGCTTCGCTGAACTTTTGTTTATCACCCAAGCACTTTGAGACTAACCAGATTGTTTCCAAACACATTACATAATTGCTCACATATTTATTTAATGCCATCTCTTGAATATTAAACAATTGATAATATGGAACAGAAACATGGGCCTTTAAACCCAGCAGCTTTTGACAAGCGTGGGTAGGGAAGGAGGTTGAGGAGAGCCATCTATGAGCCATCCACCAGAGAAGGAGGCGACATCTCCGCTCTCCTCCTCCTGAGATGGGTGAAAGGCTTCCTGTAGTGGAATTTTCACCGTGGGGTTCAACCTCTTTTATTACGTAATAACAAAGATGCATTATGTCTTCCGTAAAGGATGCTTGGAGCCGGGTTTGTTTGTTTACGAGTGTTTATTATGCACCCGCTATGCACAGTCGCTGTTGTGCTTTTATTCGCCCCTGGGAGACCCTCAGAATGAAACAAAGGAGACCCTGTCCTCATGGTGCTGACACTCCAGCAGACAGGTGACCAAATAAAGAAGATGGCTGCAGGGCATGACAAGCACCGTAAAGAAAACAAAATGGGTGGCAGGGTGGGGAGCAGTGGGTGGCAGGTAACTGCGCCGTCTCACTGTTAGAAGCAGCCAGCCCTGCAGAGATCCAGGGTGAGTGCGAGCGTTCCCAGTAGATGGGAGGTGCAGTGGGGTTGAGGAAAAGCAAGGAAGGCAGGAGCCTGGAGAATGGTGAGCGAGGGCCCCACCAGGTGGTGAGGGCAGAGGAATGCCTGCCCAGGGCTGATCGCACCAGGCCTAGAGGGACCCCACGCAGAGTATGAGTTATAATCTGTGTGCAGTGGCAGAGCTATTGGAGGCTCCTAGCAATTTGAATGTTTGCAAAATATCCCTCTCAGCTGGGAGAGGACCAGGGGTGACGGGCGTATGGCTCCATACGCCAGGAAGGGCTGGGTCAAAGGTCTGGGTCTGGAATCCTGGGGGTGGTCAGGGAGAATATAGGGAAGGCACGGGAGGGGCTGCCCGGTCCCCAAATGCTAGTAGATCTGTCCAACATGATCACGAGTTTCTCCAGGGCAGCTGTGGAGGGCCTGGCCTGACCCAGGCATCACAGTAACACCAATGACATCAACGATGGTAACAGTACCTCAGCTTTACTAAGCGCTTCCCATGAGCCAGGATGTGCCCTGATCCTCACCACCAGCCTGTGACATGCATATTTTCACTGTTCCCATTTCACAGAAGAGGAAGCCAAGGCACAGAGAGGTTGAGTAAAATGCCCAGGGTAGTTCAGCAAGTAAGTAGCAAAGTTAGTCCATCTTGACTCCACACGTATGGGCCTCGATCCATGTTGGCTGAATAAATTAATACCAACAATAGCAGTAATGATAGCAGTCACTTAATACAATTCTGGATGTGTGTCAGGCCCTATGCTAAGTGCTTTTAAAAATATTAATCATCTAGTCTTCACAACAGCCCCATGAGGTAGGCACAACCACTATCCCCATATTACAAAAGCAAAAACTGACGCACCGAGTGCTAACCCACTTACCCTAGGTGGGATTCAAACCCAGGAGGTCTGACTCCAGAGTACAGTTTTTTAGCAAAATGCAGTGGAAGTGGAGGAAAGGAAAGTGAGGTCTGTGTTTCCAAGTCTGGGCTCTTGGCCACTTGCTCACAGGCATTCAACAGCATCCTGTCTGGGCGGGGCTTGGGGTGTGGGTAGGCATGCGAATCCGGGCAGGCCCTCCTGGAGTCATGGGCGGCCATGAAGGGCCGAACTGGCCTCCCCAGAGTCTCCTGGCTCCCCAGGGGCCAAAGCAGAGGGCCTCCCGGAGACTGACCTGCCTGCAACCGCTGAGATGAGCCATCACGGCCTGAGTAGAGAACTATCACCTCCTCGAGCAGGGAATGGGGAAATCCCTTCAGAACATCCAGAGAGAAAATGAACTGAGAGAGGTTAATGGAGTCTGAGAACGTTTATGGGAAATGTTTTACTCCAACTCGGTGCCACAGCAACACCCAAAACATCCTCAGTGGAAATCCCTTTTAAGTAAAAATTACAGGCAACCTTCCTTATAAATAAATCCGATTAGCAGAATTTGCACATTGGGACAATGTATTAGGCTGGCATAACTAACACCAGGTTGCAAAACAACTCAGACCCCCTCAGAGGGGGGCAGCAATCCCCATCTGAGGGGCAGTGCTGGCAGCCGGGGGACAATGCAAGTGAAAGTGCTCTGTAAAAGGTGAAAGCTTGCACTATACAATCTAGGGCTTTAAAAGTCCTTGAGGCTTCTTAAATGCCTTATCCTTTTAGGGAGGTGGAACATTTCCTTCTTTCCTGTTTTCCTCAGTGAGAGAATGGAGAAAACCATACGCCCTCTGCCTAGCCAGAGTCCAAAATACAAGGGATGGAGCCAGTAGGTTGGATCAGTGCACCCCAAACCTCTGTTACCAATCTGTTAACTCCAGGAAGCTCTTCTGTGCAGGTTCCGTCTGGGAGGCAGTGAGGCTCAGTGTGGATGACCTGGCTGCACTGCTCATAGACTCTGGCTGTGCAGTCCTCAGCACTTGTTTAAATGCTGTCCCACCTCAGTTTTATATTCTTTAAAATGGGAGTAAGAAGTCCTTCCTTTTGAAGACTTTGGCAGGACTGAGCAGGAGAGAAAATCTGATGTATCCAGCACGTGGCCTAGGTCTTTGTTCTCCTGGCGGCACCAGGGGGAACAATTGCCTCAAATTGGGAAGCCCCCAGGCCCCTTTCCTCTGGGACCATGTCGGTCTCTCTAACTACACAAGCACTGGGAATAGGCAGTGTGCCTTCTGTATTACTTGCTAGGGCTGCCGTCACAAAGCACCACAAACTGGGCGGCTTAAAGTAACAGCCGTGTTGTCCCACAGCTCTGGAAGCTGGATGTCCAACATCAAGGTGTCAGCAGGGTTGCTTCCTTCCAAGCCCCAGGAGGCCTCTCCCCCAGCTTCTGGAGCTTTGGTGGCAGTCTTTGGCGTTCCTGGGCTTCTGCTTCCCTCTTCACACCACCTTCCCTCTGTGCGTGTCTGTCTCTGTGCCCAACTTTCCCCCCTTTTATAAAGACAGCAGTTATATTGGATCAGAGCCCACCCTAATGACCTCATATAAACTTGCTTGCCTCTGTAAAGACCCTATTTCCAAATAAGGTCACATTCACAGGTACAGGGCGGGGTGGGGGGGAGTTAGGATTTCCACATTTATTTGAGAGAGGAAGAGATGCAATTCAACCGATAACACTGTCATAATTGTTTGAAGCTGATTCTGAATGGGCTGCCAGTTTATTCATGACATTTCTCAAATAGACTTAAAGAACATTTTACATCATTTTCCAAAAAAGCAGCATGCTTCTTGAAATCACAGACTCCTTAGTTTCCAAAAGATTCCCCATTGACTCTTGGCCTTCACACACTCCCATCTAGGTCTCTGGCAATTATCTTACGTCAAGAGTGAATGGGTTTGAACCCACACTTTTTGTCAGCCCAACTGTGTGCTGGACTCTGGGAACACAGGATGCCAGGGTCCCAGCCTTGGAGGCGGTCACAGGGGAGGGAGAGGCAGGCATGCAGCGGGCTGTTAGTGGGCAGGTGGTGGCTGTGGCCACCAGCGCCTTTCCCAGCAATGATCTTCAAGGGTGAGGACAAAAGGCTGCTTCTGTCTGTCCCTTAAAGAGGGAAATGTGCTTCCTGAGAGTTCCAGGTCCGTGGGAGAACCCCAGTTGCTCTTTGTGCTGTCAGATAACTGATCAGCTTTCATTGTGGGATGAGACCCGCTCCTGAGTCCCTGCCTACACAGAAGTCCAGAAGTGCAAGGAACCCCGAGCCCATCACCCCACAGCGTCCTCAGCTTGGCCAGGAGAGATGAGGGGTCTGCTGGTAGACACTCCCGCTTCTTGCCCAGGTCCTCATTCTTAATATAAAGGTCCCACATCACTTGAACTGAGAGCCAACAACCTATATTTCCAATGCCACAGTGACTACTGAGAACAATGCACTGAGAGCTGGTCCACCTGCACCAGAATAGGCACAAGCACAGCTATGTGCTGGGTTCGAATCCCAGCGCTGCCAGTCTGAGCTCTGTGATCATAGGTGAATCTTGACACGTTTTCAGTCTCAGTTTCCCCATGTGCAAAGTAGGGACAGTTCTTACCTCCCAGATGAGGCAAGTCTATTAAGGACCTTGTGTGATACTGGCCACCAGCAGGCACGCTCCCTCTTCTCTCTCTGGGCTTCAGTTTCCTCCCCTGCAAACAAGGGATTTGGACCAGGTGGGTTCTGGCCAGCTCCGTAGGGCTTCTGGGAGGGGCCTCCAGGAAGTCCAGCATCTGGAGGGGCAGAGGAAACCTCCCACGCCCACAGGCCTGCTCTGCCAGGAGCTATTGTGTGACCTGGAGCAACTGCTGCCTGCTCTGCACAGGCCTGGTGGTTCTGGTGACTAGTGAGGTGCCCCAGCCTCGGGCCGGCATGGGGGTGCTGAGCTAACCAATACAGAAGGGCCTGGTAGGGCTCTGCTCAAAACTATTTGCGCCATCTGAATCCAATGGGGTCAAAGGCTACCACGTTCCCAAGGTCACTGAGCTCCCTCAGGCCTCTCTCTCAGCCTTGGCCTGCCTGGGGTTTAGGGTGGCCCTCCCCAAGGTCAGTAGGGGAACTAAGAAGGGACCCACCTTTCCTTCACTAGACCGAGAATAATAAAACTTGTGGGATCTTATTGTTAGAAGGAATTAAATAACTCCTCAAAAATCCCACCCACTGCTAAAAGCTTTATCCAGTCCTTGACTGGTAACTTTTCTATTTCTTCCTGGTTACCTCTAGGGTGGGGACCTCACTACCTGTTGTGTGGCAAAGCCTGGAGATGGCAGGCATTTTATGCATAAATAACCTGGCACTCCTCACTCAGGGCATTTTGACGCTTACGTTAGGCACAGTTCTGACAACATGAGTTGTCTGATTTCTTAATCTAGAGAATAGAAAACCCTGCTCAGGTTTCACTTCTCCTGGAACCATCCACTAGGTAACTTTCACCCCTATGAAAATTAATCACTTTCTCTAGCTCTCTGTCCTGCAGCTCTTCAGATGTGCCTCTGTTGCGGAATGTATCATATAGTGTTTTATTTGGTTGTTGAGTTACATCTCTCCTGCTAAATTCCAAAATCCCCAGGAGGGGCAGAGTAGAAGAAAGAACTTGCTTGGGGCTTCGACTCAAATAGGTCTGACTTTCAGCCCCTGTTTCCTCCCAGCGGTGTGACCCAGAGGAAGTGATCTAACCTCTCTGAGCGCCAGTGTCTTCAGGACCCTCTCCCTCCCTGAACCAGTGTCCAAGTCTTGCTTATCTCTGTATCCCTCGTTCCTGGCACACAGTAGGTGCTCAGCACTTGTTGAGTAAATGAAGTCAAGGAGGCCACCAGGTGGGGTCCATTGTGAAGTGACAGGGAAGGGAGTTTGCTACTGGAAGCAAACACACTGCAGTTGTGGAGAGCTTGCAGAGTTGAAGCCAAGAGCAGAGATACAACGGCCAGGAAAATAAGATACACATGCTTAAAATGTGCAGCAGTCCGGGGCTACTTAGTGAAGGGACAGCAGAGGTAGACACGCTCGGGAGAGCCTCACATCACCGCCCCGCAGTCGCCCCGCAGGAGTCGTGAGTGCCGTGGTCCCTGTTCAACAGAAAAGTACTCATTTACTACCTGTGTGAAGGACACTGTGTTTTAAAAAGCGGAAGAGTCTAGGAAATGAAGGAAGTGCATAGGTTGACTAAAGAATATGTTTGCAGCATAGATGTTAAACTATTTGTCAAACAGGAGCTGTTGTGCTTAGCAAAATATTAATTCACTTAAAAATGAAAAATAAATAGTCAGGGGCAAGTTCCTCACCCCTGAAATGTTTAAAATAAAACAAATAGCATGAGAAGGGGAAGATACAGGAGCTGGAAAACCACTCATGTGGAAATGCTCCTTCTCCAGTGATGTTAGAGGAAGGACGTGAGCTCTGCTTCACGAGAAACAAGAAATCTTTTCTTCCTGTTCTCTGTAAACCCGGAGAAAGCAATTGGGGATGTTATGAGGGAATAAGCAAGGAGTGTCTGGGGCCAAGAGAAAGGGTGGGTGGGAGACTCAGTCACCTTTTTTCCCTGTAGACCAGGGAGGCTTCCTGGAGGAGGTGAGATCGGGCTGTTTGACCCAGGCCTTCCCCACCTCTCCTCTCCTTTCCCCACTGTTCACACTCTCATGGCCTGTTTCCCTGGAAGCCTCCGTTCTTGGGTCCAGCTAGATGCACACGTGACGGCCCCCCTTTCCTCACAGTCCCAGGGCCACTCTCTACACCAGCCAGTCGTACAGTGAGTCCTCAGAACAAAAGCACTTCCAGGTAACCAGGACTAGAGCCAGGGCACTGCTGATAGGATCAGAGACGTCAAGTGAACAGTGGCCCAGGAGGAAGCCAGGGACAGACAAATGCCCGCTACCCACACTGCTTTTGGCAGAGGTCACTGTTTCGCCAGGCACACGGCTCTGTGGAGGCCAGCCCACGCACCTGGTGGCCGGCCATGCTCCCCCGCCCCTCCCACCCCTGCCTCCCTCCTTGCTGATCTCAAGGCCAGAAAGGGAAGCAGCCCTGTTGGCAGCCAGACTGGGTACTGTGCAGGGTGTAGCTGCCGGCTGCAGTCTTCTGCAGTGGCTGTTAGTACTGAAGCCGAGAGGTCAGAATAGGGGTTTGTGTCTGTGGCCTGGAACCCAGCGGGGACACCAGGGGATTCTCCACCATCTCCAGCTCAGGTATGGGAGGTTTTGCCAGGCACTGCCCAGGGTCCTGGACTGTCTGGGCCCCTTAGGGGCCTGGGTCTCCAGGGCAGGGTGTTGCTGAGATGAAAACAACTTAGTGTAAGTGGAGGGACCTGCAAGGCTTTGAGTCCTAGGCTGGGAGGGAGGCTAGAGGGTGAGGCCTGGTCCACCCACCTGAGCCCTTTGGAATTGGAAAGGAGCCCCGCTGGGGGGACAGTCTCTGGTGCCTTTCCAGAGGGCTGCTCTAAGCGGGTAAGGGCGTGAGCTCTGAAACCAGGCTGCCCAGATTCAAGTCCTGCTGCTTGTGTGCAACTTTGTATGTTTATTTTGGTCTCTCTGTGCCTCAGTTTCCCACCCTGGAAAATGGAGGTGGTGATAACAGTACCTATTTCATTTGGCTGTTGTGAGGAACAAATGAGATGCTAGATGCAGCCTCTTAGCACAGGTAAGTGCTCCGTAGCTCTGAGCGTCGTCACTGCTCTCTGTTACTCCCTGAACGTGGGACTGTCCTTCAGAGGCCACAAGGTCAGCCCTGAAAGTAAAGTGAAAAGACCCTTTAGGCCACCTGCCTGTTTTGTAAGTACAACTACAAGGAGACAACCCAGGTTATGGCCTCAGGCTCCAAGTCAGACAGACCAGGCTGCAAACCCTTTGCTTGCAAACTTTTCAGCTGGGAAGCCTTAGACAAGTTCTTGCTGTCTGACCTCCGTTTTGTTCCTGTGTGAAGTGGAGATAATTATGGGACCTACTTCATAGGATACTTGTAAGGATAAAATTATGCTGCACACATAAAGGGCTTATCCTGTACCTCCTACTTAAATTGGGAGCCACTGTCACCACCACCACCATCGTCATCATTACCATCACCATTGTTACTATTTATTGGTGTTGTTGTTATTGCTATTATTATAATTAATATCAGGAAAGGGAGACTGAGCGAGGGAAAGGGACTTGCCAGTGGTTCCATAGCCTTTCAGGGGGCAGGACAGATCCTGGCCTGGCCTGCTAACCCCTGTTCCTGTTGTTTCTGCTCCTTTCGCCATCTCATTGGCCCTTATTGTTGGTCTTCGTTGCCTCTCAGCACACCCTGCCGAGAGCTTGGTTCCTCCTTGCAAGCGGTCCCCCTAAAGCATCTGAGACCCCTAAAGCACTAACCACATTGCTTCTGGGCACAGGACTGGGGGCATCACAGAGGGAAAGCTGGCATCCCCAGCAGGCTAAGCCAGCAGAGAACAGGGTTTCCACATCCCCTTTCCAAAAGCCCTCCAGTGTCTCCAGTGTCCCCAGGGATCCCTGGCCAGGGGGAATCCCTAAAGGGGACAGGATACAGCCTTTCAGGGCAGATGTCTGGAAATTGCAGAACTCCTTGCGCCCTGAGAGGCTCCTTAAGAAGGAAAGAATTGGGACTCCAACTTCCACCACTTTCCTTGGGTACAGGGGCCAGGTCTGGGGTTCATCGCCAGAGGCCCTTTTCTGTTGGCAGATGTGGGCCATCTCTGCAGATTTGACTCTGTCTTCTCCACCTTCCGGCCATCAGAGTTTGGCCTTCCCTGGCAGGGAGGGACAGGACACAAGAGGAGCTAGAGAAGGGGGACAATGGAGCTCACTTTAAGGAGAAAGAAGAGTGTGTACTTATTTTAATAATATAAATGTTATATGAGCAATCATAATAATTGTTCCCATTTGAGAACACTTACTATGTACCAGGTGCTGTGCTAAGAACTTAACATATGTTATCTCAGTTAATCTTCACTACAGCTTTATCAGGTAGAAAATGTCAGTATACCCATTTTACAGATGAGTAAACTAGAAGTGGCTTACTTATTATATACCGTACGGTTACCACAGATGCCTAGTAGATGATACCAAAGAATGATAGCATTGGAGTGGAATATAATAGGGATTGTCGCAAATTGGAGAGAGACATTCAATTTTTTTTTTATTGAGGTATGAGGTGCGTACATTAAAGTGGGTAAAGTGCACTAATCTTAAATGTACCCCTTCATGATTTTTACATATATTTATACATGCGACCACCACTCAGATCAAAACATAGACTATTCATAGTATCCCAAAACGCTCCTTCTAAGCATTCAAAAAATTCTTTTTTAGTCTGCCAAACTGTCACAGTCAAGATTTGCCTAAGAAAACATGGTGACTCAATATTATGTGGTACCTGGATGGGATCCTGGAACAGAAAAGAGGACTTTAGGTAAAAACTAAGGAAATCTGAATCAAGTATGGACTTTAGTTAATATTAACATATCAATATAGATTCATTAATTGTGAAAATATAATATACTAATATAAGCTATTACTAAAAAGGGAAAATAGATGTGGGGTAGATGGGAGCTCTCTGTACCTTTCTTAGCAATTTTTTTGTAAATCTAAAACTTCTAAAATGAAAAGTTTACTTAAAAAAAAAAAGAAGAAGAAGCATTCTGCAAATACTCAAGTGAAATGTGAAATGTGTCCGTGGGCTGGACCTGGCCTCTGAGCTGTCAGTTTTTGACCCCCAGTCATCTAATGGCCTTATTTTACAGATGGGGAAACTGAGACCCAGAAAGGGGAAGCCCCTTGTGCAGGGCCCCACAGGTCAGTGCTCCAGCTGTAAGGAGTGGGGTCTGGGTAGTGGGTAGGGGCTGCGAGGGTCTCCCTGATTCTCTAAGTGCCTTCAGAGGACTGGTCCTGTAAGAAGCTGCCAGGCGCCACCTAACTTCCCTCTGCTGCTTCCTTCTGAGGTCTCCAAAACTTCCAGTTGAAAACCAGTTCTCCCACTGTCCTCAGCCATAGAGGGAGTATCATGGGCAGTTCCTATTCTGGGAGCAGGACGTGGCCTTCCTGCTTCAGCCAGTGTCAGTGCACCGTGCAGGTGTCACCGTGCGCAGCACAGGCTCTGAGGGGAATGTTGAATGGACGGGTGGGTGAAAAAATGAAGAAGGAAAGAAATGAATGGCACAGGGGGGTGGTAGGGGGAGATAAAGCATGCCAAGAGCACAGACTCTGCAGACAGATGGCCTGTGTCAAACCCTGGCTCCAGATGACCTTGGGCAAGTCACTGAACTTCTCTGTGCTTCAATTTCCATATCTTAAAATGGGAATAATGTGCATTACAGAATTGTTGAGAGGATCAAGGAATTAATTAACGTATGAGGAAGGGAAGGAATAACTTAGGAGAGGATGGACGGAGAAATGGGGGAGGGGTGATATTTAATTTTCATATTGGAACACAGAAACTTAGACAAAGCCCCGAGTCTGGCCACACCCAGAAAAGGGAACGGGTAGCATTAAGTAGTGGTGAGAACACAGATTCGGGAGCCAGGTTGCCAAGGTTCAAGTCCCAAGGCCACCACTTACTACCCATAGGGCCTTGGGCCAGTTAATCTCTCTGTGCTGCAGTGTCTTCCTCTGTAAAATGGGTGTGAGAACAGTGGTATTCACCTCACAAGGTTGTTATGGAATCAAATAGTTGATTGGCATGTGATCAGCGCTTAGGACTATACCTGATATATTTAAAACAATACTTGGCGCATAATGAATATTTATTAAGTAAATGGGAAAGGTGTTATGCCAGAAGCCCTGACCCTCCAAGCACTGTACGCTCACTCCCCTCCTGCATCTAGGTGAGGACCGCCCTTAATGCAGGCAGATAAGAAGAAGGCTGAACTAGCAGCCAGCTGCCCATCTCTATGGCCTCAGCCACCTCCCGCGAACCCCAGAGTAGGAAGCACTTCCAATATTTCTAGATTCTTATGCATAATTCCCAATTTTTAAACGTTGGCACTTAGTTCAATTTTATTTTAAGCTCTGAGCAAAACAAACAAATTTATTTTAAGCTGGCTGTTCTCCCAAGCAGTTGGTTCTTTTATTTTTACTCCTGCATATTAGAGCAAAGGAAACTGAGGCCCAGCGAGAAATGCTTGGACCCATTGTCTGACCACTTAGTGGAGCCAAAAGCAGTCTCCTAGTTCCCCAATCCTGGTAGCAAGTAACACGGGGGTCCCCAGGTAATAATCAACCAGACTTTGAATCAGGTGAGGGAGGGGAACTCAAGGGGGGATTTTCCTTGCAGTTCAGCCTGGGGTTCCTCCAGTAGCATGTTTGAAATGCATTGTTTGTTAACCAGATGCCACCTGCACTACATGTCAGGGGTACAGCTGAGCATTAAGCAGGGGCCTCCCCCACTTCCAAAGCTATAGCTAAGATTCACAGTGTTCAGAGCCCCAGCTTCCCTCCTAACCCTGGCCTAGCAGGTGAGGGGCCAGGATTCCAAGGGGCTCCTGGATCTCAAGCTGAGGGAGGGAGCTAGCTGTGACCTCTATGGCTAAGGAGGTCACTAAGTGAGAGCTAGAGGGGTTGAGGAAGGAAAGGAGGCGGGTTCTGGAGAGAAATTTTAGAGGGGTTTTTTGGGGGAAGAGGGTTCATTTAGAGGCTTATGATACTCTGAACTTGAGTTGCTTTTTCTTTTCTACGGAAAAACTGCTCTTTGATTCCCCTTTACTTAACACGCTGCGCCTCTGTTTCCTCATCTGTCGAATTGGGATCAAAATTGTACTCACTTCTTGCAGTTTGTAATGAGGATGGAATGAGATGACACATGCAGAGGATTAAACAGTGCAAATTAGTCGTTATCACTGTCAGTGGTACCCGGCCTGCCTGCTTGCACAAGTGGTGGCTTGAGAACCTTTCACTCTTGGCCTTTCTTTGCCCTAACTCTCTACATGTTTCTAATCTTTGCTTTGTCTGGAGAGTCAAGTACATCTACCAGCTGTAGAGTACCTCTTGGAGGTCAGGTTCTGTGCTAGACATTTTCTCTTCCTTGGCCCTCAGAGCAGCCCTGGGAAGCCAACACCATCTGATGGTGACATCAGATGAAGAACCTGAGTCTCTGGAAAGGAACATGACTTATCCAAGTTCACCCCCAGGTGGGGACGTGACCTTGAGTAAGCCCCATTACCTTCCTGAGCCTCCAGCTTCCTCATCTGTAAAATGAGGTACAGGACACCCATCCCAGGGTTGCTGTGAGGATCTGTGAGGTAATGAGTTGGAAAGTGCGTGGTCAGCTATAAATCCCAGCCAAACGGCTAGCATCAATGTGAGTCCTGCAGAGGCCTGCTCCTGTTCAGGGTTCAGTGCATTTTGGCTGCAAGAGCTATGGAGAAAAGTTATTTCAAGTGTCTTTTTCTTGGATGGTTTCCAAAATTCATCACCTCTTTTCCAGCTAACAGGTGCAAAGCTGGCTTCCTCAGGGGCTATGCTCAAAACAAGTAACTTCCAGTGGAATGACCTGGGAGGTGGAAAGGAGATGGGCACGATGATCCCATGGGAAACAGGATCACAGAGAAGGCCTCAGGCTATGGAGTCAGAGTCAGAGAAATGTGGGATCAAATGCTGGCTCTTCCACTTGCTAGTTGTCTGACCTTGAGCCAGCTGGTTAACCTCTCTGAGCCTCACACAGAGGAGTGTTACAATGAACGGCATAGTCACGGCAGCTGAGAAGAAGCAAAGCACTGGGGTCCACAAACATCCCATGAGACCAGTACCAAGTCCAAGGATGGGGCTGCAGACTTTGCATGGAGTGAGGAGCAGGATGGAAACCAGTCGAGGGGACCCAGAGAAGGGTCAGCGGCTAAACCCGGAAGGGAAGACTGGTCAAGTAGGACTTAGCAGTACACATACCCTGAGCCGTGAGCAGCTGGATGGCAGGAACTGTGTACTACCCATCTCAGTGTCCTGACTCACAGCAGGTACATAGATTCATTTTTAAAACTGAATTTAACATTTACCTTCCTTTCTGCCTCATATCCACCCATGTAATCCTCCTAGTCTTTCAGTCTCCAGACCTATTGGCCTACCTCTGGGAAGTATGAAAGGGCACTGGCCAGCTCTGGTACCTGACAGATTTGGGTTCAAATCCAAA
Organism: Rhinolophus sinicus; assembly: GCF_036562045.2. Taxonomy (NCBI): domain Eukaryota; kingdom Metazoa; phylum Chordata; class Mammalia; order Chiroptera; family Rhinolophidae; genus Rhinolophus; species Rhinolophus sinicus. The sequence goes on from NC_133759.1 coordinate 42,834,308, forward strand.
CTCTCCCTTTTCTGGCTGGGTAGCCTTGGGCAAATTACCTCCCCCTCTCTGACTCTCAGTTTCCTAATCTGTAAATGGGCTAATATTGCCTCCCGAGCAGAGTTATTGTAGGAGTCAGAGACGATGTATGTGAAAGAACCCCACATGGTCCCTGACACACTGTGGGCATTCTGAACATGGCAGCAGTAAATGCTGCTGCTCCATGTAAGTGTAGCCCATCTCTGCCTTCTCTGCTCACATACAGACTGAATTCTCCACGGCCTTCACAATTTGTCTTTATGTCTCAGATGACACAATTCAAGCACCCAGACTGTATATATCCAAGAAGAAGGAAGTGTCACCTGTTCCCAGTGTCTTTCCACCATTTCCACACTGCTCCTGTGTTGATCGAACACCATAGGGCAACAGCATCCAGGAAGCACCTCAAAAAGGAGCTTCCATGGGCAAATCATTCTGAATCAAGGAAGAAATTGCCGTCAGGGAGTAAAACGCCCATCCATAATCACTAACACCATCCACTGGCTGCAGGTTTATTAGTGTCTGTGAATGTTTTCAGGTTGACAGTTCATGAATGAAGGGCTTTCTGGTCCCAAATCCCACGTCTGACTCTCAAGGATGGCCTGTAAACTCTGTGCTTTTGCTTGACTATTTACAGGTACTTCTCTAGTACCTGCAGGTCAGGCTGAAATTCTGAAAGTGCGACTGGCTCTGCCTCCCTGTGGCAGGAAACCTACTAAGATGGGGCCTGTGGGGCTAGGGCCTGTAAAGGGGGAGTTTGGGTTGTTTGTGCCCTTGAAGTCTGAAGCTGGCGAAGGTATCAGCCCAGAGCTTGTCCGTGTCTGGCTAGCGTCTTCTTACTCTACATTCAGTGCAGACTTTGTTCTGGGAGCCTCTTCCTCAGAACTGGAAACAGGGTGTGCCTTGTTATTAGTTGGGAAAATCCTGCTTTCACGCCTGGCACTATTGGAGGATCGCCATAAGAATCTGCGCAGGCCGTGGAGAGTTTATCTGTAACAGTGTAGCCTCACTGCTACCCTCTGAGCCCGTGGTGAGGTGTTGCCTGCAGAAGTCACACAGTTTAGTCCAATACACATCAAAATGCAGGGGCACAGTCTCTAAGCCCACTCTTGGCCCCTTCAGCCCCCTTCTCTTTCTCTGCATTTATTTAAGATTTCTCTCTACCCACCTTCCATGGGCAGGAAGGAATTTGCTCACCCTCCAAATTCCAAATTTGAGAATCTGAGCTTAAAACCACCCCACCCCCACCCCTTACCGCCTGCTCCAGTGCTGGCTCCCACCCCTGGCCTCTCCCTCTGGGCCCCTTAGCTAATTACAGGCTTCCCTAAATCGTTCTAAGGTAAAGCTAATTAAATCAGGGTCGGCCATCAATTTTCTGGCTCAGGACAGGCAGTCTGACACCTCTCTTCCACTCCAGAATCCTGAAACCACAGCTGGCACCTTCTTTTGAGTTTGAGTTTTATCACTTAGGGCTGATTTTAGGGAAAACAGCAAAACCGGACATTTTTTTAACTGCTCCTTCACCCCATGTCAGGGTGACCTTGTGGGATCAGGTTTAGGGCCTGAAAGAACGGGGTACAGCCAGATCAGTACTGCTAGGGCAGGGGTGTCCAAACTTTTTTCAATGGTTTTCACCAAGGGCCATATGCGGTAAAATACACAAACAGCCGGGCCACTCACTCAAGGTGAAGTACGTATTGCCTCACCTGGTTTATTTAAGTAAACTAAATATATTTTTGGAATTTGCTGCAGGCCAGTTAACAATGGATTGCGGGCCGCAGTTGGGCCGTGGGCCGCAGTTTGGACACCCCTGTGCTAGGGGAAGGTGTGTACAGAGACAAAGTAGCTGAGGGCTTCTCCTTGGCAACCCCCCCGTACTGATGCCCCAGCATCCACGTCAGGAAGTGTGTGGCATGAGTGCAAAGCGCTGCCTTGGGTCACAGTCCTGCCACTGGCTAGGTGGAGGTCCTCGGGCAGGAGGCGTTGCCTCTGGGGCCTGTTTCCTGGTCTGGTAATGACAGTGCCTACCTCAGAGTTGCTGAGAATTATGTGAGATGACACCTGCAGCAGTCAGCGTGGACCAAGTGCCGAGCCAATGTTTGTTGAATGAACAAACGACTACAAAGTGCCTGCCACCATGCTGCATACAGAGTAAACACCAAACAATATCTTGTCCCTCTTGGAATCCCCACTTGTAACTCTGAATATTCATGGGACGGGACAAGGTGGCTAAGTTCCTAAAATCTTTCTGTGAATAAATGTATTTCATGTTTTCCCTCTTTGAGATTCAAGGGCAAAAGAAGTCAGAAAGGGGTGGGGCGGGGGAGGGGTGGGAACTGAGGGCTCCATTCCCATGGCCTGCTTTTCCTTTTTCTGGGCCTCAGCGTCCCCCACTGTAAAGAGAAGCCACTTGCTCACTGTCACTCAGAATGAGTGACTTGCACAGTGACGCAAGGCTTTTTGTGATTCTCATGTTTGTGATTCTCAGCCTCTCCCTGCTCTATTACTCCATTAATTGTGTCCACACTAACTTCCTAGAAGGGGCCGATGTCCAAGACCAGCACATGGCCTTCACTGTTTGCCACCTGCCCCAGCCACTTGATTGTAGACAGTGAGTGACATGCTGAATTAATCAAGGAGACCCCCCAAAGGCAAAGAACACATTGGGGCATGCCCCTGTGTGGCTGAGGTCCCACAATGTGTGCCAAGGCCAGCACAGTGCTCAGGATACAGACTCTGGAGTCTGGTTTGAATCCCAGCTAGCTCTGTGGCCTTGGGCAAGTTACCTAACTTTCCTATGCCTCAGTTTCTTCCTCTGAAAAATGGGCATGATAATAATAGCATGTCCCTCATAGGGTTGTTGTAAGAATTAAGTGAATTCATACGTGCTAAGTGCTTAGAACAGAGCCTGGTACATAGTTGGCACTCCCAAAGCGTTAGTCATTACTCGTATTTCTGAACCAGGATCTCGCTGAGTCCGTACCACAGCCAGCCAGCTTGGTGGCTGCCATCTTACAGATGACATTCAGGGAGGAGAAGCCACTTGCACCCAGAATGAAATCCCTGCTGCACTCCTCTCTCTCAAAGAGGGTCTGGCAGTGCCTGTTAGGACAAGCAGGGCTGGGGCAGCGGAGGGGTGGCTAAGAAGGGCCAGGCCTGCCTCAGAGGAGAGAGCAGAGTCGGGAGGTGGCTATAAATATGAGAGGCGAGGGGCTTTCTAACTAGGCCAAGAATGTGTGTTAGTCATTGAGGTCAGAACGGGCCGCAGCGGCTCTTAGCTGGGAAAAGAGTGTCTCCAGGAGTGCGCTCTCCCAAGCTCAGGAGCAACTGGAGAGCTGAACCAAGGAGGAGGGACACACCAGTACTCAGGGGGCACACTGGCACCCGACCTTTGTCATAGGAGCAGGGGCCAACCCCCAGGAATGCTTCTCTGCCCCTTCTAATTGCCAAGAAATCCTTCTGTAACCCAGAGCAGATGAACTGCCTAACCCTACCCGCGGGCATGGGCCACAGCCGTGGTTCCCAAAAAGCAGGGCCAGGCCACGATTCTGGGGAGCGAACAAGCATGTCCTTTCTATTTTAATAGCTGTGCATTTATTTTAATGTGTTGGGAGAAAAATACAATTGGCAAAGGAAATCTATGATCTCGTGGCTCTGAATGCTGAAGATAATACTAAGTAGGTGTATATATTTTTTAAAAAGGGAGTTGATTTAAAGAAAGCTGTGAAGTATAAGTATGTGCTAGTACACATGGAACTGGGAAATAGTTTTACTGAGGTTTGGGGGGATTGTGGCCCACGATGCAATGCTAATGTCCTGGCTATGGGATGCCAGTTGCCTTCTGTGACTCCCACACCCACACACAGCCCCACCATTCCCCAAACATCGCAGGCACTTGCACCCCACCCTGCCTCCACTCTCGCTGTGCCTGCCACCTGCAATGCCTTTCCCAGCCACCTCTCACCTGGCAAGGACCAGGAGAAATAAGCTCCTTGCTGGAGCTCCTGGGGCTGGATGGAAGCCTCCTCCTCCACGGGTCTGGTCCACCCGCTGCCACTCCCCACCGCCTGAGAGTCACCACGGATGGGCTCATCACTCCCTCTGTGATGGGGAAGCAAGGTCTGGGTGTCTGTCCCCCCACCCGCTGTGCCCAGCTCAGTGCCTGGCACCGAGCGCAGGCCCAGGAAGCTGACACCTGGGCACATTCTGGAGCCGTCACTGCCTGCCACCAGATTGTGCTCGTGCAGTTTCTCTCAGGACTAGGTCCCCCCTCACCTGACAGATGGGACAAGTTCCCTTCTGGGGCGGGGCGTGGAGTCAGTGAGTTGACTCCACCTAAAGGACCCAGAGGAGTGTGCCTGACATGTTGTCAGCACCCGAGCCTGACTGTTCTCATCATCAAGACTTGTCGTTATGGGGGGGCCAGTGCATATTCATTAAGGGAGTCCACAGTGGGGCAAGGTGGAGGGGAGGGAGGCAAGACTAGAGCATCTTTGCATTTAGGATCCAAAGAAAGTTCTCAGCACCTATTTCCTCCACTCCTGTCATTTTGAATATGGGGAAACTGAGGCCCACACCCCACTCTGCAACCAGGATCCAGGGGTGCTGCCCTCCCATCTATGCTTGTTCCACTACCAGCTCCCTCCCCAGGCTGGGAAAAGAGGTAACTGAGGCCAGGACTCCCCTGTACTACAGGGAGACTGCTGCACCTGCCCCACCCCCACCCACCCCCACCCTCTCATCCACCCTCAACCCCTACCCCGCCAGCTTCCTAGGGAGGAATTCCAGGGGCTGTGGCAGGCAGGAGAGTTCTCACTTCACGGACCAGTGAATCAAAAGCCTTATTCTTTGTAGATTCTTCTGATAGGTAGGAGCAGACGTGACCTTTGTCATTTGTTATTTTTAGCTGAACAGGCTGAGGAATGATAAAAACCTATACGGGAGCTGACTATAAATAACATGCCTCTGGCAGTTTGTTATTTTTTTTAACACATCTAAAAAATGTAGATCTAAACAAGCGTTGCCCTTCAAAGCAGAATAACAGCATTAGCAAGGCGCTTTACAATCAATGAGACAATGTCACGAAAGCCATGGCTGGGGATCACCACACGTTCCCTGAGGGAGACACTTCCTCGCCCCCATTCTGCGGATGAGGAAATAAGAATGAGATCAGCCAGTAAAGCTGCTGGCAGGCGCCGTGCCTGGCACAGGACGAGAGCCCCGGCATATATCACTGTCCTCATTGTGGCGTCTCCAAGAGGTTGGATAGCTTGTCCAGGGCTACAGGGAGAAAGGAGGGGAACCAGGGCCGCCATGGCGCCACCTGTCTCCAAAAGCCAGAGGCCACACTGGATGCTAGTGGGTCTTACGGGGTCAGCGGGAGAAGAGGCAGATGTGGAAAAATCAGAGGAATGGGCATTGGGCATTATGGAACTTTCTGGATGAGAGTTTGAGTGAAAAGGTAGTGGCTGGAGGGCTAGAGGCAGAGCTAAAAAGGGTTCAGCCATGAGAGAGGCAAAGAGGGAGGGGGAGAGACAAGATAATTGGCCAACAGTTTTCTAGGGCAGTACCAAACCAGAGTCACCTCGTGTGACACTGAAATCCCTTTGAGCAGAGTGGTGATCAGCGGCAAGCCCCGCCTGGGAGAATAAGAGCTACAGCCCATGAGCAGGTCCCCAATGCTGGGTGTGCAAGGGCAGCAGGCGTGGACGAGCAGGCCAAGGGGAACCAGAGCAGAAAGGGATCCTGGGCGCCAAAGGCAATGGACTCCAGGCAGCTGCACTGAGCTCCCGCCCAGGGCTCAGGGGTGTGCGGTGAATGTGTAGTGACCAGCTCTCAGGGAGGGGGGCCTGCTTTGTAGTGTTTGCCAGTTTCTCTGGGGTAAATGATCCCACCCTGGCAGAGTGCAAGCTGCCAACGTGAGACCGCTGATACGCATAATCGGCTCTCATAAGCCAGTACAAATGACTCGGCACCAGTGGGCCAGGCTGCCACCACACAAGACACCAGGGTAGGATGCTTAGGTCCTGCTTGCTTCAAGGGAAGACAGGAGGGGCTTATGGGTCATTTTAAGCTACCATTAATTATGCCTGCAACACATGACAGGCAGTGTTTTACATGCAGTATCTCAGTTAACTCTCTGCACAATCCTCTGAGGTAGACAGTATCTCTATCTTTACTGATGGAGAAACTGAGGCTCAGAGAGGTGAAGCAACTTGCCCGAGGTCACACAGCCAGTGAGTGGTGGAGCCTGGATTTGAACCCAAGTGTGTGTGAGTTCATAGCCTACACCCAGCCGTATACCACCCAGCTTCTAGTCAAGATAGTTCTGGAACCTGAGTTGGGGCTGGGTTTTCAGGCAGGGGTTCATGGATGGGTTTCTCTGTGGGGATGGCAGTTGAGAGCCCCGACCAAGTCCCAGAGGAGATGGCTACCACCCTTGGGGGACGTCCTGAGAGGTTTGAAGCACCCCTACATGGGGAGGGGAAGCAACAGCCCCAGGGCAGAGCCCCCACTTGGCTCCCACAGGACTCCCTAAACCTTCCCTCCCTCCTGCCCTTCTTTGTTACTGAGTATCCTACAAAGCCCTGCACTGCTGAGCAAGTAGTAAGTGCTCATTTATTGCTAAATAAATGAAGAAAGGAACAAACAATATCTTCACATTCTCTGCCATTTTGTTTGAAATCAAAAACCAGATTTCCTACAACTTAAAAGTGTTGTCACCTTTGCAAAATAGAGATGGAGGAGTAAACCAGCCTTTGCCGGGCACTGTCCTGTGTGCCCCGTATATACATGTTGCTCATTTGAGCCTCCCAACACTCTCGTAATTGCAGGTATTATTATTCCCATTTCACAGATGTAGAAACTGAGGTTCAAATTAGCCAAGTAATTAGCTCAAGTCCACCCAGTATTAAGTGGCAGAACAGGGTTTCAATCCCATATCTCGGATCTCCAAGCCCCTGTTCTACTGTGCTGTGTCCCCAAGAAAGAAATAGCATATCTGAGAAGCTGCTTTCAGTTTGCCAAGACCCATCCATAATCCATATCCTTCTTGTATTTCCTTGTTGCAAATCAGTCTGTGGGGTTAGTAGGGCAGGGAGGCTGGCGGAGAGGACGGTGGGCTCAGGAGAACAGGACACTCCCTGGCCCATGGCAGTTAGTCCCACCCCGGCCAGCTCCTGGTCTAGTGCTCACCCTTCAGCCATCAGGGCAATCTGTCTGGTCTTGTAGTGAGAGAGTTGGCCCAGCCTTGGGGGCAGTGCCATCCACAGAGGGCCTAAAGAATGGGCCGCCAGGCCTGGGATGTCCCCGCTGATGCAGGGTCCCCTTGGAGAGCAGCCCTGGCCTCTGTGCAAATGCTCTTTGGAGTCCTATCTGATGAAGAAGGGTTTTGAGCAAGGCGGCCCACGGGGTGACACGGCCTTCTCGTATCGGGTTAAAGGGCTGCCCTAGAGCAGCCCCGGCTTTGCTGCAGTGTGTCCAAGGCAGGTGGATGCCCTGTCTGGGCCTCAGGCTCCACGTCTATAAAATGGAAGGGTAGGGCTGACAGACAGGCACAGCAGCAGCTCCTGGCACTGATGGGCTACAATTCCTCAGAAACCGGCTCTGCAGGCAGGTCTCAAAGGGAACTCCCTCGGGGAAGAATGCAGAATGCCCCATGGGGACAACTTTGGAGGCCACCAGGCTCTGCCGCATTGTCCACCTCCCTCAGGCCCAGTTTTTTCTCCACACCCGGCTTGTACCCTGCTCCCTTCAGCCACATCTGGACCCTGGCAGGGCCCAAGCGCTCCCAGACCTGTAGCAGGGTAGTGAAGAAGGTGTCTGAGCCACTTACCAGCTAGGCAACCTTGGCCAACGTACGTGACCTCTCTGTGCCTCAACTTCATCTTCTGTAAAACGGAGGTGATAATCTGACTACCTTCAGGGTAGGAATTAAAGGAGCCAAGACATGAAAAGTTCTGAGAAGAAACATTCCCTGGCACGTAGTAATTATTCACTCAATGCCACCTCTGTGTGCACGGTCTCTTCTGCCCAGCAGCTCTCAGGCAGGGCTACCACTGAGGGCAGTCTGGGGGCCTGGAGGGAGCACTGGATTGACAGTCCTGAATCCACAGCTCTCGCCTCAATCCCCCATGACCCCATGGGTTAGAGGACTCATCACTTCTGACCTCAGTTTCTCCTTCTGTCCGGTGGCTCCCCCCAGCTCCCAGCACGTTTCGGACTCCATAAATGTCTATTAGATGTTCTTGTCCTTCTAATCGTGCCTCCATGCAAGCAGGACCCCCTTCCTGCTGGCTGGTGTGCCCCCGGTTCTGAATCTGCCCCAGTCATGGTTGGTTGCCTGTGGAAGGTGTCATGTTGCCGTGGTGTGGCTGTCTGAGACAGCGTGGAATTCTGTCACGCAACAAGCCCCTCACCAAGGGCTATCCATTCCTCATCCTGTTTCATCCTTATAGCCCTTCTAAGGTTCCACTTATTCCTGGGATAAGGACAGAAATCTGTTAATGCAGCCCACAAGGCCCCCACCCCCTCTCCTGCCCCTTGCCCACACTCTTCTCCTCTAGTCATCTGGGCCTTCTTTCACTTCCTTGAAAATTATTAAGCTCTTTCCAGCCTCAGGGCCTTTGCATATGCCATTCCCTTTGCCAGGAACACCACCCCCTCCTTTTACCTAGGTAGCTCCTACTCAGCCCAGTGACCACCCCAGTGGGGAAACCTCTGCGATCGCCCCTTCCACTTCCACCAGAGACAACTGTGCTCATGGTCTCTGTCCCGTCTTCTCGGACCCCTGTGTAAATTCACATGGGTTTGTGTGTTCATTTCATTTCACATCTGTCTCTACACCTCTTGAGAGTAGACCACTGTATTCTCAGCATATAGCACGGAACCTTGCAAGTAGTAGGTGTCAATGGGTATTTGTTGAACAAATGAGCAGGCAGAGGAGCAGGAAGCATGCCTATCTTACAGATGAGGAGTCTGAGGCCAGAGAGATTGAGGGTCTTGCCCAGAGTCACACAGCTCATCTTGGGGGAGTGGGATTGCAGCTGGTCCATTGGGCTCCAGCTCCTAAGTTCTTGGCACCCAGCCCCACTCCTTTGCCCCCTTTGGGTGCAATTGAAGCAGGTGAGCCCCTTTGCATCCCAGAAGGAGGGGGCTAGAGTGACAGGGCAAGGGCTTCTGTTCCTCTGAGAGCCATAGTTGCTTAGAAACGTGAGGCCACATCCCACTCCACCTCTGCGAGCCTTCCGGGAAAGATCTGAGTTCTAATTCTGCCTCCAGCTATGTGATCCTGGGTTTGTCACCTCCACTCTCCAGACCTCAGTATCTTCATCAGTAGAATGGGAATGACCCTCTCCACATCGCAGGTTAAGAGTGTGTACGTAGAAATGTGCATTAGCACACAGGACAGTGCTCTGCACAGACAGCCGATGCTGGCCCTATGGCCTCCATCCCATCCTGATGACGTGCCGGCAGCTGGGACGGCCACATGTCATTCCCTGACTTCTTATTGGTTATAGTCCCAGCAGTGTCCAGCCAGCCAGTCAGCCAGCCAGTGAGTGGGCCTCTCAGCTTGCTGCATTCTCAGTTGTCACCCTCTCTGCTCCCATCGTCTTGGAACCCTCTTTCCCTGCTCGGTCTCCACAGTGTCCTCAGCGGGATGACATCCAGAGATTGCAGACTGCAGGGTAGACAGTGGTTTGAATGTCCAGTCCTGTGCCACACAGCTGTGCACCCCTGGGCAAACCATTCACCCTCTCGGGCTTGTTCATCTCTAAGTTGAGGACTGATAACACCAAATTCTCCTGAGGGTAGTGGTGAGGAGTAAATGACAGCTCATGTGTTAAGTTCCTGGCACATAGTAGGCACTCAACAAATGGCAGGCCCCTCCCCTCTTCTCCTGATACTTTGGATTCCTTGTCCCCATTTCCTCTGTTTCCTTCTTCCTCCTCCTCTTGTCCTTCTAGAGCGTCAGCCTTCCAGCAGGAGTGAAAACACACATGCAAATATTAACAAGGTGTTAACAAGGGACTGCAGCATAGTACCTCACATTCAGTGAGAGCTGAATAAATATTTGCTGATTGAATAATCCAAAGGAATGAATTACTAATGGTGAAATGTCAGGCCATGGGTAGCTGGGAGGGAGCATTTAGGGACGGGTTCCTCCTTTGGGTATTCAATGCACCTTGAGTCCAACTGTGGGCTCAGGCCTCCTAGACCCGGTTGAGACATCTCTGGATATGGGTATCTGAGTGAAGTTGGGGTCTTCCTTTCTACTCCCCAAGGTGGGCAGGCAGTGGGAACCCCATTTCATTGACAGACTCAGGAAATAACAATTCTTAAGCCAGGACGTCTAAGCAAGTGCAAAGAATATTTCCAGAGCCACAGAGAGATGCAAATACCAGTTCAAAACCACCAAGGGAATTGCTTTTTCATTCAGCAAACCAGCACTCATCAGTTCAGTCAATATCGATTGAGGCTCGGTGCCCAGTACTGGGGGTACAACAGGCAAAGGAGACCCATTCCCTATCCCCAGGGAGCCCCCCAGCCTGATGGACAAGACAGATGCACATAAAAAGGTTAATTGCAAGAATCTGTTCTTGGGGGTGGGAGTATGATGGAGGGAAAATCAGGGAAGGCTTCATGGAGGAAGGGTTGCTGGCTCTGATTCTTGGAGGATGAACAGGAGTTCTCAAGGCAGAGAAGTGGGGTGGGAAGGCATCCCTAGCAGAGTGGATGGTGCATGCAGAGACACAGAGACATGGAAATGCAAGCGTGTATGTGAGGAGCAAGGGAGGCTTGGTGTAGGGAAAGCAGACAGAGAATACTGGGAGGGGTCTGGGCCTTATGAGCCATGGTAAGGAGTTTGGGTTTTATGCTGAGGGCACAAGGGAGCCAAAGAAGGGTCTAGAGGAATTGAGAAAGCTTTCTAAGGTGCAGGCAGTGGGCAAACAGGAGGAGGATGCAGGAGAGGAGGTCCGATTCATGGATGGATTGATGGATGGGAGTAGGCAGTGTGTGTGTGTGTGTGTGTGTGTGTGTGTGTGTGTATGCGCGCATGTGCATGTTAGCAAGGTGGCCTTAGCCCAAAGGGGTGATGTGGATGAGATGTGTTTCCCAGGCCTGGAAAAGGCAGTCTCCTCCAGTGCGTCCTCCCAGGGTAGCTTTTGATTCCCCAGGCTCTGTGTCTTCCTAGGAAGGAAAGTGCCAGCTCCCTAATTGGCACCTGTTCCTGGCCAGCCTCTGGCCTCACAGAGGGGCAGCAAGGTCAGCCATCACCACACACGTGTCCCACCCAGCTGGAAGGCTGGGATAGGCCCTCCAGGATGAGGTTTTCTGACCTGTGTCGCTGAGAGGACATGCCCACAGCTCTGGGAAATTCAGGTCCAGCATAGTTCTCCTGTCCCAAGCTGACACCTACCTCCCATAGGGTGCTTGGGCTAGGGGTGGGGCCTCACGCAGTCCTGGTTTCAAACCCCAGTTCTCCTACTCACTCTGTGACCTTGGGCAACCATCATTTCATCTCTCTATGCCTCAGTTTCCTCACCTGTAAAATGGGGATAAAAATAAGACCTACCACCCAGGATTTTGCAAAGCTCACCCCTTTGAGACACACAATAGGCTGTTGATGTAAATGGTGGCTGGGGTTAGCCAGCAGTCAGGCCTGCACCCTCCCTACCGAGGCAGCAAGGACCAGGGAGACGAGCTGGGAATTGGGGTCCTGGGTTCATGAGTCAGCAGAGCTGCCTATACCCTAGAGACCAGCCCTGCCCAGCCCCCACAGGAGGTGTATGAGAACCACCCTACCCCAGTGGGATGAGGGGCTAGAAGAGACCTACGCCCCAGTGTCTCTCAGAGGCCTCCTGGAGAATCTTATACCCACCCTCCCTGTGTCTTCTATTAACAACAGTTGCCCTTCTCCTTTAGCTTGAAACCCTGCCAAATAGGTGTCATTGTCCCCATTGTGCAGATGAGAAAACTGGGGTTCAGGGAAGTTGAGTCATTTGCCGGTCACATAGCTGGTAAATGAAGGACCCAGGTCTGTCTGGCCACAAAGTCCCAGCCCAAGATCAGGTTGGCTGAGCGAGTTTTGGACTTTGGTGGGAGTAAGGATGGGCCCCCAGGTGGTGGAGGGGAGACTTGGGACAAGCCAGGCCATCTGGTCCCCCATATGTACATTCCATGGCCCCTCGAAGTCATGGACCTAAGAGAGCCTGAACCACGTGCGTCACACTTGGGTAAGTTTAGGCAGGGACAGAGGGAAGGATCTAGCGCTCTAATGGGACAGATCTGGGTTTGAATATTACCTCTTGCCCTCGCTGGCTCTGTATAACGCCTAAGCAAGTCCTGTGAGGTCTCCAGGACTCAATTTTCTCTTCTGTAAAATGGGAAGAAGCCCAGTCTCTCCGAGGCTGACTTGAAGTCAGGCCAGGCAGGGATGTGAGCACCCTTTGAAAATAGATTCTCGTCCCCTGAGGAGTTTAGCCAGCAGCTCTTTGTGACAGCAGCTGACCCCAGAGTGCCCCCAGATCCTTGCCCAGGTGTCAGAAGACCCTGAGCTAGGCAAGGTGAGGGCAGGTATAGCCTTCATTCCAGCTTTCCCTCAACACAGGAAGTGATGTAGAGACCATAGCTCACAGAGAGGAACAGCTGGCCTCTGAGTGCATCTAATTCTGCTTCCCTCAGACCTGTGTGGACCTACCTCCTCTGTCTACTTTGTTCAGATTGCCTCCATCAGACTGTTCCAAGCTGCCCACCCCGATCCCTCGGCAGACTGACCCTCTCCACTCCCCATACTTCCCAGTCCTAGCACCTGTCCCAAGGGAGAAAATGTGGTCTGACCACTAAACTCCATTGAAAATCAGACTGGACTGACTCTCCCCACCCCACCCTGACCTATTTCTCATGCCTTCCCCCAACCCTGACCCTCGCTCCATGTCCACCATAAGCCAAATCATGCTGGAGACAGAATCCTCCTGGCCAGCCTCCTACCTCTCTGCCACTCTTCCCTGCGGGTGACCCTGACCTGTCATGTCCAACCTTCCCGGATTTACAACATAGCGCCATTGTTTGTCTGATTTCACAACACCTCTGCCTGTCCAGGCTCCCTGCTCCCATCATATCCTGGAAGGACAGGCCAAATGCCCCAGGTATGTCTGCTGTAGGAAGGGGAAATACAGGGGGCAGGGCAGGGCAGGGGGATGAATGTCTGTGACCAGATTCCACCCTCAAGGATGACCATGGGCAAGCCATCCTTCTCTTGAGGCCTCAGTTTACTCAACTGTAAAATGGGAGAGTTAGACAGGTGTCCTTGAAGGTCCTTCTACAGTAGTTCTGGCATTTGATGAATTAAAATCACACAGCAGAAGACTCATTCAAGGTTTTACTACAGTATCTACACATGCTGGGAGCTAGGAGCTGGGACTCTAGAGCTGATGTGGTCATAGCCCAGTGAGGGATACAGATGTGTAGACCATCACAATACGGTGTGATCAGAGGTAGGACAGAGGCATGAACTAATTCTGCTGGTGGAATCAGGAAGGATTGTCTGAGGAAGGGTCATTTGAATTGGACTTTGGAGGTTGTATAAGAGTTCATGGGCCTAGCATAAAGAAAAATTTTCAAACTATGCTCTTCAACCTTTGGGTTGCTTCAGAAGTTGGGGGTATCCCGTAATGAGGGTGTGGATGCAGAAATACACAAGCCTGGAATGTCAAGGAGATGGGAGCTTAGCCAGGTGCCAGTTCTAGGCTTCAATTCTGGGAACCAAAATTCATGAGCTCCTGAGAGTTTGGTGTCTGTGGGTGAAGGCCTGGCCTACCCCAAACAGGGGCTAGCGAGCAAGCAGGACTCAGGACTTGCAAGTGGATGAGTGTGGGGGCTCCCAGCCCGCCCAGGCCATGCCGACCTTCACACGCAGGGGGAGCCCTGGGCTTGGATCTCAGCCTTGGGCCAGGAGTTTGGCTTACCCCTTCCTGCCCAAGGGACCTTGTCCTGGCCACCACACGCCTCTGAGCCACACACAGCTTCCGCAGCTGTACCTTGGGTGCTCCCAGTAGCCGCTCCAGCGGTAGTTGTGAGGATCAAGTGATGTACTGTTTTGCAGGTGGCCTTTGCGAACTGTAAAGTATGCTGGACATGGGAGCGATTATGATTGTTGAAATGGTGGCTCCTAACCAGCCCCTTGTGGGGCTATTTGTTTTATAATCAGGGAAAGTGGTTGGCCCCCAGTGATGTCGCAGTAATAATGGTGGGATTCCTGGCACCGACTCGTTTGCTTAGACCACATGTGAGCTGCAATGGGCCTTTCACTCTCTGCCCTTCTTTGCGCACCCTCATCCCAGCCATCCCAGAACACTTTTACTTGGCCCATGTGTGGGGGCAGAAGCTGCCTCTAGATCCTGGAGAAAAAGGGGACTCTTGGCCTGGCCCACCCCTGGAGGCTGGGCTTAGAAGTCTGCCTGGAGGGGGCCCAGCGGAGTCCCCCCATCTGCACCCCCAAGAAGGTGGCCTATGTGGGAGCTCCCTGTCCCCGGCTGTTGGTGGGGGGGGCAAGAGCCGGAGAGGTGTTCTGGGCTGCTCTGTTGTCACCCCAGATTTGCCTGCCCTAGTGGAGCCCAGGGCCATCCCACTGCTCAGCATCCTGTTTCTCAGCATCCTCCCTGCACTGAGGCCACTTGCATGGCCCGGGGGTGGAATGGGACCCTTTGGTGGGGCTGGGGGTGTGTGTGAAGAGTTAGGGGGTATCAGCCTGGTCCTGCTGGCGGGGGGCCTGCTGCTGGCGCTCCCAGTTCTCTGCTTCCTGCGGCCCCTCTGCCCCGCCAGGTTCTGATTTTGGTGCAGTGCAGACTTTCAGCTTAACGAGACAAATTGATATTCTGTGCCAGCCCAGGGATGGGGCGGTAGCTCGGGACACTCTGGCGGGAAGCTCAGAAGTGGGCAGGGGGTGGGGGCAGGGGAAGGAGGCAGCTGCCATCTGGAGCTGCCTCCTGGGGCAACTCCCAGCCCTGCCCCCCATGCACCTCCTCCACACTGACAGGTGCCCTGAGACACTGGTCCTGAAGGTCCTTCCACCTTCAGTTCCCTCCTCCCCAGCAGGGCACCCCCTCCTGGAGGGGGCATGGCAATGGAGAGGGAGGCTTCAGAATCTAAGAGAAGCCCCTTCGCCCACTGGACCCTCCTAACCTGGCTCCTAGGGCTGTGCTCCCACCAGTCGGGATTTAAAGCAGCAGCAGGTCTGTGAGAGATGAGGCAGAAAGTGGGCAGCTGGCTGGGAGGAGTCCATTCCTGCAGACTCCTCGTTGGGGTTCCCTGGGGTCCTCTGGACAGTGTCAGTCCCCCAATATGACAGCTTCCCAACTTGTCTCAGATGTCCCTGAAGATTATGTGGATGCCCAAGACATTTGCAGATACCCTGCTAGTGGGCACCTGTCAGCAGAGAAATCACCCCTTGAGGGGCTCTTTTGCCAGGGCTGCAAAAGCAGGTGGGGGTACACACAGGCAGGTGGCTGGGTTGCAGGGGTAGCATTTAGGTGGCAGCACGGAGCTCACTGCAGGCTTTGCTCTGCTGGTCCTGCAACCACAGATGTGTTTAGTCTGTGTTAAGTCCACTCCTCCCCCCTGTGACATTTGCCCTCCAGGTATGGAAGTGTCCTGACCCAAAAGAGGGTGGGGTCAGACGCCCTGCGCCGCCACAGGCGTCTCCCCAAAAAGTAGTGGAGGACTTAGGGTCATTTGATCAAAATTCTCCGCTTTCTGCTATCACTACCCCACCCAGTCCGTCCCTGGAGGGACCCCTCCCCTCCCCCTCAGCCCCAAGCTCACCCTCACCATGCCCTTGACATTCCCTCCTACTTCGAGGGAGCGGACAGATTCCTGGGACTCTGCCAGTTTTAGTTCCTCCTGATCCCACGGGAGGAATTAAAACCGCAAACAACACCGTGGTGGTTCGGTCCACGAACCCCCGGCCCCGACTCTCCTCCCCAGTCCCCCTAGCAGAACAAGCCATCCCCGCGGCCCTCCCCGGCCCTTCCGCCCCTCCCCCAGCCTCGGGCGGCGCAGCGGCAGGGGCGGCCTCTGCCTCCCCCGAGATCGCATTTTGCCGGCGCGATGCACTCCTAGAAGCCGGTGCCGCGCCTCCGCCCCCCGCCCCCCCACCTGCTCGGGCAGGATGGTACAGTCTGCAGAGGGACCGGGCACGCTGGCTGGGCTCAGCCGCGGCTCCAGCTGCCGCACCGCGATTCCGGGGCTGCCCGCCTGGAAACCGTGCCGGATTTGTGGGGATTTTCGTAGCCAAGTAAGTACCGGCATCCCCCAGCATGAGAAAATAAAAAATAAAAAGCGCCCCACTCGGCTCTCCCCTTTCTCCTTCACCCATTTTATTTTGTTTCATTTCATTTGCTTTTCCTCAGTGCTGATGGTGGCGGCGGTGGCAGCGTGGAGGGGGGTGCTAGCTGGGCTTGTTTATCTGCAAGCAGCTGAGGCTGCATTGGGAGCTGCCGCTGAGGGAGACACTAGTGTGAGGGTCTGTGTGTTGCGGGGGGAGGGGGGGCTGGGGTGCTGGGGACACGGGCAGGGGGGCCTCGGACGGGCGGATGCCTGGGGTCTCAGGTAGATTCCGGCAGCCTCTGGACAGCAAATACCCCCAATGGATGTTACGCAAGGGCCAGCAAGCCGGTGGCAGGGAGGGGGTGGGGGGCAACGTTCTCTTCCCTCTAAGCCGCTGGACCTGGGAAATGCAGAGGACCAAAGGGTGCCCCCTGCCTGTCCCAGCCAGGGTCCCAGGAAAGAGGCAGCGGGAGAC
This sequence comes from Rhinolophus sinicus, assembly GCF_036562045.2. Lineage (NCBI taxonomy): Eukaryota > Metazoa > Chordata > Mammalia > Chiroptera > Rhinolophidae > Rhinolophus > Rhinolophus sinicus. Next base: position 42,851,127 of record NC_133759.1, read on the forward strand.
CCCCCACGGAGGTTCCCCTTGGTGGGGTGGGCTGCTGACCCACCAGGTCAGACCAGCCAGCCAGGGCATGTGGTGCCAGGAACAAGGTTCCCGAGATGGCCAGGAGGGGGGCAGGAGTGGGATGGCTAGGCCATTTTGCAGCAGTCATGCTGGGTGGTGGAGTTGGCACTTTCTGCTGGGAAACCCAGTTCCTGTGCCAGCTTGGGTGGCCTCTGGCTGGGCACTCAGGCACCTGGGGCTCCTCCCCGCAGGGTCAGAATTGGGAAAAGCCAGCAGGGGGCCTCTGGACTCCCCAAGGGTGGGCTGCTGTGGGCAGCCATCCCTTGCTAGCCAAGTGGCCATTGCACACCACTGCTGTCCTCTGCTCACCCGAGTTGTGTGGGGAGGGGTCTCTTCAACTGGCCTGCTCCAGTCAGGCCAGGGACCCAGGGGTCTCGGGGCCCCCACGCAGAGGCCCAGTCTGGCTCGACCTTCAGAAGGGTAAGTGAGCAGGCGAGCTTGGCCAGCAGAGGGTCTTGGTGTGATGCTGCACGCCCCTGGCCCGGTGCAGAAGGGGCTCCACTCATCTGCATTGCTCTCTAAATCACAGGAGGAAGCAGAGCTGACGTTTAGGGCATTTCCAGGAGTGGCAGACGCCATCCGGAGAAATTCTCTTTTGACGTGTGCAGTAGGAGGGGGCTTGAAGTACAAACTGCAGGGGCCTGTTAACTTCCTTGAAGGGGCAGTGGCAGGGATGGGGCTGCGGCTCTGGGGGAACCCTGCAGGGGGCGTCCAGGAAAGATGCTCATGGCCCATATTATTTAGCCACCTTCATATGCCCAGTCCCATTCTCATCGGGGCCTATACACATCCACAGATGTGCACAGATGCACATGTACAAATATAGTGTACATTGTAGCACATCACATGTTCCAGTCATATACACACATACAGAGAACCCACGCCCACAGATACACCCCAGCACATGGGAATCCAGCTCACATGCCTGAATACCACCTGCTCACCTGCGAAACCCAGCATGCACACACACACCTGTGAATGCAGCGTGCCCACACAGGCATGTAGCACTAACATAGGAATGCAGTGGGCTGCACATGGGCGCGTCGGCCTGCACATTGTGTGCTGCAACAGCCACTAATGTGGCGTGTGCCCATGTGAGGGCTGGCCCCCATGTGAAAGTGACAGGCACACACATGTGGGGTCCCAGATACCAGCTGCATACCCATCCGTGCATTGGCAGGCACATGGCATGCTGGAATGCGCCCACAGGTGAATGTAGGTTGCACACAAAGACAGGCGGGCACACAGATGCAGTACCTCTGCAGATGCTGCGTGCACACCCCTGCCCCTCAGCCTCCAGGCGTCCTCCTGGGACTGAACGTACCTCTGGGCACGGGGGAGAGGCTGGCCCCTCAGGGGACTGCCCATGAGGATAGAGGGACACTGGCCCCTGAATAGCTGCCACAGCCCCACACTGGACTGAGGGGAAGGCCAGCCCACATTCCTAGGGAGCTGTGATTGAGTTCAGCAAGGCCATCTTGAGTGACTGATGTTCTGCAGGGAAGGCTACCCAGTGTGGGAAAGGAGACAGAGTGGGGGGCGGGTGCCACTGCTGCCTGTGGCCCAGACCACCAGGACACCCCAGACCCTCTTCTCTGGCACCAGGAAACTGACACTCTGGTGTGGGATCACTGAGAGCTGGAGCCCCAGATGCCTCCAGCATCCCCCAGAGTCCTCTCTAGACAGAAGGGCAGAACAAGCCTGTGGCTTACACTCTGGAGACTGAGATGTTGGGCCCTTCCCTCTGTTCTCCCACTGCCTCCTCTCCCTGTCTCCACACGCAGCACAAGTATGGGTTGGGGGTCTTGGGTAAATAATAACTCAGCAAGCGTTCCCTGAGAAAAATGCTCTGTGCTCATAGTTAAAGCGGGGCCTCGCTTAGCCTTGTTATTCCCACGCCACAGATGAGGAAGCTGCTCAGAGAAATGAAGACACTTACCCAAGGTCACACAGCTGGACCGTGGTAGAGATGGGGTGGAAGCCAGGCCATCGGGCTCCCTGCCTGCCCTCTGAGACCCTCCCCCCATGTGAGTCCAGTTCCAATTGGAGGTGCCAACATCTTGGGAACCAACAAGCCAAGAACCTTGGATTTTTTAGCAAGGATCTAAGAAAGGGTCCAGAGGGTCTCCTGTGAATAAAAGCAGAGCCTTCCCTAGGCACGTGTGGCCCTGTTGTAGGCAGCCAGACAGCTCTGCCATCCTTTTACCTCGTGTAATTGGTGACACCTAGAAAGCCAAAGCAGATGTGTACACTCTGAGGTTACCTGACTTAGGCCCATTGATAAGAGGAAACTGAGGCCCAGCCAAGGGAATGGACTTGCCTAAGGTCACACTGTGCTCTCTGGAGAGTGGAGTGTCTCGCCAACCTCTTTCAGGTCCCAGGGAAGAGGCAGCAGGAGCCTGTGTAGGCCCCTGGTTTTCCTCAGATGCTTGACTCCAAATTAAAAGGATGAGCACACCAGGCCCAACTTCTCCTCCTGCCCAGCTGTGTGACCTTGGGCAAGTCACTTTGTCTCTCTGCACCTCAGTCTTTTCATCTGTGACCAAGGCACGCATATCCTGCCCTCTCTCAGCCTTGGGCACTATAGAGGGCTGTTCACAGAAGTATGATTGGTGCCAGGGTCTGGGGCCAGAACCGGGGAGCATCTTGGCCAAGGTCATGAGGGGAAGCAAGGAAGGGAAATCTCCAGGCTGCTGGGTCTCAAGCGTTGATAGACCTAAAGAATCACCTGGTGGGGGACAGATTTCTGCTCCCCCCAATTCAGGTCTTGGGGGATGCATTGCTACAGGTACCCCAGGGTTTGAATCTCCATAGCTCTGTCCCCCAGGGAGCCAAGGTGATTTAGAGTGGGCTTGGGGGAAGCTCATAAGCTCTCAGAGCTGGAAGTCACCTGGGCATCCTGCTCTTCACCCACTCCTGGCACACCTGGGGTAACTGAGGTCACCTGGTAGCAAAGTGAGACTGAAACTCAGGCCCTCAGCCCTCCAGTCCCATGTCCTACCCCTGTCCTACCCCTAGGCCTGGCTTCACCCTGCATAGCCCTTCTGGAAGCAGGCCAAACTTCAAATCCAAAACAAGGCTATCTTCTCAGCAGCGTGGCTGGGAGGGGTGCTCCACAGAGACTCACTGGGCTTGGTTTCGAGTCCCGGTGAAGCCTCTCCCAGCCAGATGACTGGGGGAATGGCTCCTCTTCTGTAAACCTTAATCTTACCTTCCTTAAAAAGAGGACAGATTTAAAGCAGGGCTGTTGGAAGAGTTTAAATAATGCGTGTGAAGCAGCTGGCACATAGGTACAGGGTCACGGTGGAGGGCGCTAGGGCACCCTGAGCTGCAGGGTCCTTAGCCCCTATGGCTGCAGCAGAGCTGTCTGGGATATAGGCGCCAGATGTTACATGCGTACTCACATTGTGGGAGGGTGGGCAGGCCCCCTCCCCCAGCCCCACCTCGGGCACCGTGCATTGTGGGAGGTGGGGCTGTGTGTCCTGCCTGGAATCTGGGCACCCCAGCCCATCCTGCTCTCTCCAAGGCCAGAACAGTAAACCTGCAATAATTCATTTCTCCCTCCCATTGGGAACCTCAAACAAGAAAACAGGGAGAAGGTCCCTCTGGACATAGTCAATCGGATGTCTATAAGAGCTGACAGTAGATGGAGAAGATGGCAAGGGCCTGGCGGTCACAGCGGCAGGTGGAGCCTCAGTTTACCTGGCTGTAAAGTGGGTAATAATAGTATGCACCTTTCAGGCTATTGTGAGGGGCAAGTGGGAGAAGTAATGGACATAAAGTACTGAGCTCAGGGTGTGGCCCATATTTATGGCTCAGTGAGTGGAGTTGTCGGGACTGAGAATCCAAAGGTAGGAGTTCAACACCTACCTCTGCCACTTAAGGGTGCCCTTGATCAGTCGCTTCTCTTCTTCAAGCCTTGGTTTTTGATCTGTACAGTGGAAGTATGCCACCCAGGCTGCGCACTCTCTAGGCTGACAACAATAAACAATGGGGTGACACTTTCAGCAACAACTCCTGAGAACCTAGGGGATGCCAGGCTGTATGCTGAGGGCTTCGCTGTGGTCTCCGATTGGGAGCCTTGCAATGGAGGGAGGCAGTGTTAAGGCCTTAGAAGCATCATACACAGTCCAGGAAGCCTCTGAAGGATCAGAGGGAAGGACAAGATGGCTGAGCCTAATGGGATTGGGGGTGGGGGCCAGGGCTGGTGTCCCCGATGCTGCAGAGGTCCCCACGTATGGGGAGAAGGCCTTGGTCTGAGGCTCCGGAGAGCTGGTCCTGGGCCCAGCTCAGCCACTAGTGGGTGACCTTGGGCAAGTCATATTAGCCTCCTGGTCTCATGAATTCCCCTTGAAAGAGGGGACAGTGAGCCTGCCCTCCTCGTGTCTGCAGTGAGGGCAGATTCTCCTGCCAGCTGGCCCTTAGGGTGAAGGGTCTGAGACACTGCAAGTCTGCAACAGCAGTTAGAGCCACTTTGTTTCCTGTGGTTGTCATAGCAAATTACCACAAACTGGGTGGCTTAAAACAACAGAAGTTGATTCGCTCACAGTTCTGGAGGCTGGAAGTCTGAAATCAAGGTGTTGGCAGGACTGATTCTTCCTGGAAGCTCTGAAGGAGAGTCCGTCCCCTGCCTCTCCCAGCTTCTGGTAGGCGTTTCTTGGCTTGTCGCTGCATCACTCCAACCTGTGCTTCCATCTTCACCTCACCTTCTTCTCTGTGTGTCTCTGTGTCCTCTCCTTTTTTTATGAGGACGCCAGCCGTTGACTGTCGGGCCCATCCTAAATCCAGGATGATTTCATCTCGAGATCTTTAAATACATCTGCAAAGACCCTATTTCCAAATAAGGGCACATTCTGAGGTTCCAGGTGGACACGAATTTTGGGGGAGATGCTATTCAACCCACTACAGTCAGTAATATTTATTGAGTATTTAATGCTAGTAAGTCCTTTGCACAGTGTCTCATGTCTTCTGCACTATTACCCATTTTACAGATAAAGAAACCAAGGCCTAGAGAGGCTAAGAAGATGCCCAAGTAACACCGCAAGTGACAGGCAGAGCCAGGGTTTGAACCCCGGCTTCTGGTGCTCTTTCTGCTTTACACCTGTTTGGTGCTGGCTGGGAGCGGCCCATAGCCAGGAACCCATGGAGCAGGAGCTCCAGCCAGCCCTGTGTTGCCCTAGAGAGAAGAGCTAGAAATGGGCAAGGGCATTGGGAGGTGTTAGGGGACCTTCCTGGCCCCGGGAGACCTGCACAGCAGCAGGCTGAGAATCCACAGTCCTTTAAATCTGTCACTTATTCTCTGTGAACCTCAGTGTCCTCATCTGGAAAATGGGGACAATAACACCGAATTTGTGGAATAATTGCCAGGTTCTAGAATGTTAATCATAATCCTCCTTACTAAGAGCGAAAATGTATCCTCATGTACTTTGCAAACATTTTTTTTCATTTCATGTGTGGGAAGGTAATTGCTTACTCCAATCTATATCCTAATGGGTGACTCTACCATTAAACAGCTGCCTGTGGTTGAGTTAGTGACTTAACTTCAGTTTACTTCTCCATAAAATGGGGGTAACATTAGTTCCCACCTTCCCAGTTGTTGTGAGAGGCAAACGGGATTCAGGTAAAGTGCCTAGCCTGGTGTTATGGTCCAGTTAAAGGTTCAGAGGATGTTTCCTCATTTGTAAAATTGGGGTAATAACAGTGTTATTATTATTATGTTATTATTTGTTGTGTGAGGATTTCGTGAAGTAATGCAGAGGAGGCACTTGGCTCAGGGCTTGTCCAGAGATCAATATTAAAGTGATCTCCTCTCGTGCTGTCAGAAATTTAATCGAATTTTAGTGCCAGTGTTTACTGCTGTGTGACCTTAAGCCAGGAGCTTTGCCTCTCTGAGCTTGGCATCCTGACATGTAAAGCAGTGTTGAGGAAACCTGCCTCACAAGACAGTGATGTGATGGATAGAATCCTGTCACAAATGCAGCCCTGGTCATACCAGACATTCGAAATACATCGAGCTTCTGTCCTGCTTCTGGGAAAAGGCCCCCAGAGGGCTTCCTTAACTATGTCCTAAGAACAGGCAATCCTGGTCCAAGGAGGCTGGATTTGATTTTTGCAAAGACCCTGAATAGTCATGCTGTGATGGAACAGGGGTTTGGAACCTGTCAATGGATGGGTCCGTTTTGGGTCCAAACACCACATAGCTTTGAGGGAAGGAAGCAGATCTCTCTAGGGTTCCCATGCCACCCAGGAGCAGTTTTCCATAAAGTGGTGTTCTCCATGTGGGCTTTGGCTGCTCCACTGCGCCATGTCTGGCCGCCAGAGGGGTCCCTTCACAGGGACCATGGGGAGCATCGTCCAGAGAAGCGCTTCCAGCCTGGCTCCCTCCAACCCCTGCCTCTCTGGGCTGCCTCAGGGGTGACATGAGGAGCTGAGCTTTCAGTTGATTGGCAAAGCTGTGGAGAGGTGGGGGATCTTTGGGAAACCGTTTGGAGGTGTCCCCCAGGCTGCCGCAGGCTCATCTGGAGCAAGGGGTGCTGGGCTCCTGCTGATCTTCCCAGGGTTCTCCTCTGTCCCGTGGGCAGGGAGCAGGACCATGTGGCCTGACATAGCAGTGACGTAGCAGGTGGTTCAGGACCCGGTCTGGGCCCCGTCTGCCCAGGGTCAAACCTGAGGCCTGGGCGCTGCCGAGCTGTGCGGCCTTCATCTCTGAGCCTCGGTTCCCTCAGCGGCTAGATGGGGACAACAGTAGTGCCTGCCCTGGAGGCTGTTGGGATTGAAGCTGCATTGTGTGGATTTCCAGATGATGTTTTGATGTCTCTGAAACAGAGGTGCCTGTTAAACTGGTGGCATGTCACAGTAGAGCTAGCCATGCCTTTGCCTTAACTATAAATGGTAATAGTGATCCATCTTACAACGGTTGCCTCTGAGATTCCGTGCAATATGGTGACTAAGATATAAAGGATTTCGAACAGAGCCACCAGGCTGGTGGGAACAAGCCAGTCTCCCAGCTGTCTCCCCAGTTCAGTTATACTGGGACCTTGGGTATTTCTGTGCACCTCACACAAGCATTTGTGTCCTCTTCTGAAAAGCTAGGCATGAAAATACCCACCTCCTAGAGCTGTTGTGAGAAGCCTGCAAGTTTATGTGTGAATCACATGCCCAGCAGAGTCCCATTTGCAGTAGGTACTTAATAAACGGCAGCTCAAAACAAACAAAGACGCTAGTACAAGGAGTAGTTTAAAGCACAGACTCTGGGATTCCAATTCCTGCTCCACCACTTGGTTGCTGTGTGACCTCGTGCAAGTTTCTTACTTCTCTGTGCCTTAGTCCCACCATCTGTAAAATAGGGATAACAAAAGTACCCAATTCATAGCATTGCCATGGGAATTAAATAAAATTAAAGTGCTTATGGCAGTGCTTGGCAAGAGTGTAGGCAATTTATTATTTGATGAACTTCTAATGAGTCTCTTCTAGTTCAATAAATGGCAACTAAAATAGACACTGGTCTCAATAAAGTAGTAACAATGCAGAGCACACTCATTTTACAGATAGCACAGCTGAGGCCCAGTATGCGTGTTGGGTTGCCCAAGGTTGCACAGCTGGCTCTCCCAGCGCTAGAGCCAGACCCCAGGGTCCAGGCATCAGCCTGATGTTGCCTCCTTGCCCATGTTGGTCCACGACTCTGATTCTTGTGGAGAAGGGGGTTCTTGCCAGGGAGAGATGGTTTCTAGAAGCTGCAGCACATGCAGCACCCACTGGGGCAGGGTGCTCATCAGAAGTGGTTTCCTTCTTCCTTCATGTCTCTGTTCAGTACAAGGCAAGGGGCTGCGCTGGGCTGTGCCCAAGATCAGCAGAGCCTGCAATCCACCCCGTAAGCCTAGCAGCCAACACTTCCTGGCCTCCAAGTGCCATCTCGGTGGCTGCTACAGAGTTGACACAGCAAGACTCCCTCCTGTAGCAATAAAAGCCCTGGCTGGCCAGCTGGTCCAGCCACCATGCCAGGCCAGGGCCACTAAAAAGATGGGGGCAGGAGCTTGGGAGCAGAGACCTGGGTGCAGCCCGGCCTTGACAAGCACGCCAAGTGACCTTGGACCCATTCCCTCTGTGGGCACCTGTTTCCCATGTTTGAAACAAGGACTTGGGAGCCAGATGGGCCTCTTGGGACTTTAAATGTCTAAGATTCAGAATTGCCAAGGCATTACTGATAGTCAAGGTCACGAGGAAGGGACAGGGTTGGAGGGGAGGCGCTCGTGGCTGTGTGTGTGTGCACATCCGTGTGGATCTTAGGTGGGGGTCGTAGAGGCCAGCCTGACCCAGCGGCAGATCCTGTTCTTTCCAGGGTGGTTCTGCAGAGAAGGAGGCAGACGGGAGGTAGATAGCCCAGCAGCTGGGGTGCGGATCCTGCAGGCTGGCGAGGGGGGCCAGGTAGGGCAGGGCACGTCCACACTGTCATGTGTGTGTTCTGTGCGAAGGTTGCTGGAACCAGTCTTTTCCTAGCAACTATCTGAAGGCAGGAGCTTAAGAGCTCTTTAGGCCACTTCTAAATTTATCAACTTATATGACTCACTTCAGATTAAAATGAAGCCCTTCTCCATCCCACCCCCAGCCAATTTTGAGTTTCCAAACTTGGAGGATCTTGGAGATGGGAGAGAATATAAATCAATAAAACCAATATTGTCTGAGCGTTTTGGTGTGTGCCGGGCTCCTCGCCGACCCAGAGATGAATCAGCTCCAGAAGCAGCTCTTGCTGGGGAGCTGAGGCAGCCCCAGGGGAAGACGGCAGCTGAGAGCAGGTACCCAGCTGGGGGTTGGACCATGAGTAACTTCCACACCCGAGACTTGGCCTCACCAACCAGTCTTTGGATCCCACAGGGCCTCTCTCCTCACCTATAAAATGGAGCCAGTGTAGAAAGGAATCCGTGGCCACCTCTATGCTCAGGCAGTGGTAATAGAATTAAATGTGCCTGGGCATTGGGGGCCAGGGCCGTTTCGGGGTGTTCCTCTGCCCTCCCAGAGATTGAGTCTGCCCCTGTGGCCTTGGGGGAAGGGGATTCCAACGGCTTCCCTTGCCCTGGGACCTCCAAAAGCTCCTGTAGGGAATCTCTCTGCACTCGAGTCAAACCTGTAAAATGGGACTGCAGCAGCTACACATGAATGCACATGCTAGGGTTGGAAAGGGCCAACAAGCCTTCGTACTGCAATCTTCCCTGAGCCTCCCTACAGCCTCCAAGCTACGCTGGAATGGTCATAACAGCTGTTATTAACCAAGTGCTTTCCATGCTAGGCTCTTCATGCACACCGCTCCTTTACCCCCTCCCAACCAGGATGGGCCCCATTGACAGCGGAGGAGACTGGTCTCCAAGAAGAGACTGAGGCCCAGAGCAGAGCTGCCCAAGATTGACAAGGGACAGTCCAGAAGCCCAGGACTCTGCCCATGGTATTGGCTGCCCCCCCCCCCCCAGTGCTCATGTACCTCCCCAGCCCTCCAGGAGAAAGGACCAGACCTCAAGCCAGGAACAGAGACACTCAGACCCAGCCTGTGTCCCCAACACAACTGCCCACAGGGGCGCAGGGGCAAGTTCAGGATACCCTTGAGGCCGACCCTTCGGCAACGACAGGCCTGGACTCAGGAATCAACCGTGTTCTTGCTCTTCATCCTCCATCCCCAAAAGACCCCAGATAACCCTCATCAAGTTGTAGGTACACTGGGTCCTCCTTTTGGGAAGAGAGGACTTACGTTTCCTAAGTACCTACCAGGCAGTAACTATCGAATGAACGATAGCTCAGACCCCAGCTTTGCCAGGGACATGCTGTATCCCTGTGGGCGACTGCTTGTTCCTTTCTGAGCCTCAGTCTCTCCACCTCTGTGTAGTGGGGAAAATGACTGGCCACGTGGACAATAGGCAGGATGCGAGTGAAAGGCTGTGTGCAGCCCCTGCCTGATGCCTGGTCGCCACTGTACTTACCACCGTGGCTAGCCATATGCACCCCTCGTGTCTGTCCTGTGAAGAAGGCATCTATCCTCACTTTAAAAACGGGACACGGGTCCCTCAGAGAGATCCAGGGACTTGCTGCTGGTCCCACGGGTTAGCAATAGCAGCGTGAGTGGGAGCTGGTCAGTTCATGTACTTTGAGTCATATTCTTGAGGTCTCAGAAGGCAGCCAGGGACCTAATGTTCAGAGAGGGTTTTCTCTGCCAGGGAGACAAAATTTCAGGATGCAGAACTGTGGGATCGTAGATGGAGGAGACAGCACAGGGCAAAGATGGATCAGAGATGGAGGAGGTTGCACAGGTTAAGAGCAAGCCCTAGAGCCTGAGAGCCTGGGCTTCTTTCCCAGCCCAACACTTCCTAGCTGTGCGACCTTGAACAAGTGACTTAACCTCTCTGTGCCTCAGTCTTCTCACCTGCAAAAAGGGCGTGAATAATAGTACGAACTTCATAGGGTTCTTGTGCGAATTAAATAATTGAATACGCGTAAAGATCTTAGCACAGTGCCTGACACACAGGAAGCTCAGTGAAGCATCAGCTATTTATTCTTATTAATCATGGGATAAGAGTGGGTGGGGGAGCCAGGCCCCACCCTTCTTCCTCTTTCCCTAGGTCTTGCCCCAGCCTCCTCCATGGCCCCCATGGCCACCAGGGGGCCCTTCTCAGAATGTCATCTGGCCTGCCACGCTCTCTCTGGTCAAGGCCTTCAATGCTCCCCTCTGCCAAGCAGATATGGCCCAGGCTCCTCAGCCTCAGTGCCTCTGTGGTTCAGCCCCCATCTACTCTTCTGGCATCTTCCTCCATGACTCACCTTCACACCACTTCACTTCTCCTTCCTCAGTTAATTACTTCACTGAGTCGGTCAGGAATTTAGTCATTCAGTAGGGCTTGAGTACAACTCCCATTCATACTGACCCTTTACTCACCTCTGAGGCTTTGCCCAAGCTGTGCCCATCCCCGATCACCCTTGAGCCATCCTTCAAAGCCCCCCTTAAATGCTTCCTTCTTCAGGAAGCCTTCCTGCCTCTCCCTTTATGTGAGTTCCCAGGCTGCAGACCCAGGACCTTCATGCCCCAGCTGATGAGCTTGGTTTGTTTTCATTTATGTGTTTTTCAGAGATTTCACTAGAACATTTTTGAATAAACACAATGAATAAATGAAAGGATGAACTTCCTCATTGGTTCTCCATGTCCTCTCTTGCACCCTCCCCCCCAATCATGTGTTCTCCCTCAGGGGCCAGATGATCCTTTTAACAATGTAAATCGGATTGGTTCTCCCTGCTTAAAACTCTACAGTCCTCCCCACAATGCACAGGACAAAACCCAGACTCCTTTCCACAGCCAATAAGCCTTCTGAGGTTTGGTTCTCATCCCACCTCTCACTCTTCTCTAGCTTCCTGGTCTCCTTTCCATTCCTCAAACTCGTCTGCCTCTTTCCTACCTCAGGACCTTTGCACATGCTATTTCCCCATCTGGAATGCTTTTTCTCCTTCTTCTTATATGATAGATTCCTTCTCACCAAGCTAAGTGGTACTTCCCCACTGAGGCCATCCCTAATCTATTTAAAAGAGCTTCTTCTGTCACTGCACTTGTTTTTCATTTTTAATAGTATTTATCACAATTGACATTCTTTTCAGTATTTATTCCCTTGTTTGTTATCTGTCTCCCCTCTAGACAATCAGCTCCTTAAGGACAAGGAGTGTATCTGTCTCATTGACTGTTGTATTCCAGAGCCTAGGGTGGGGGAGGGGACTTTAGAAGTAGCTGTGAAGGAGAAAGCAGTATCCTCCCTCAGCATCACTCCTGACCTATTATCTGCAAGATGGGGAGAAGTGATTGTGGGTGTTGGCCCAGGAAACCCACACTCACCCACCTGCTGTTAGTGAGCGTTCCTCTGCCCCTCTTTGGGGGGAGGGGGAGGGAGAGAAGGGGAGAGACTGGGCAATGGGTGCAGCCGTAAGTTAGACAAATGCAATTTCTAGTCTCCTGGCATTTACAGCCTAGCTGGGGAGAAGGCAGTGAAGAGACCACCGGGTCTGTAAATTGTCTCCTACCAGGTAGCAGGATGGATGGGCAAGGCCGAAGAAAGCAGAAGGTGTGGGGAGAGGAGCTTCCCAGTCTATTCTCTGGGAAATTGGGTTTTGTCACATTGTTTATAGCTCCACTGTGTACTTTCGAGCTTGTAGACACCTTAATAATGGGTTTGGGGACCAGGCCTCAATAAAAGGAAATTTCTGCTGGTTAGACCCACACAGGCCTAGCTCTGAAAAGAGCGCACCTGATGCTTACCTGTCCCCCACACGTCCCCAGCCTTCTCCCCCAGCAGGGCACCCCAGAGCTGCCAATTACTGTGTCCGCAACCCATGAGGTGGCCAGAAAAGCAACCATTTGGCAAACCCTATTTTCCTTGTTTAAACAGCAAATTTTTGTCCTTTAATTACAAAAATAACAACACGAGCTTGTTGAAACAAATGGAATGATACAGAATGGTCTATAGTAAGATGACTAATTTTCTTCTGCCCACATCCTACGTTTACCTGCTGTAACCACTGTTCATATCCTGTTTTGTCATTTCTGGAATGTATGTTTTTTTCCACATGTACATCCCCGAGATCGGCATATATGTGGGAGCTGGTGGCACATCATAGTTTTATCAGAAATGCTTTTCCTTTCTTAGTGGTACAAAAAATTGTGGTGTGACTTATGATGCAACTTAAATTCAACAAAATCTGGCAATGTGCTCTTTCTTTCCCTTGCTTTTTCTTTCACTTACTGGCAGATATAAATTCGGAGGGGTTCTGGTTCTTTTCTGTGGGGTTATTTTATTCATACCCGTGACTATTTTGTCCTCTTGTGTGCTGTGTGTGGCCGTCCTGGTAGCTCGACAGGCTTTCAGTGAGAGGCGACAGAGGCTAGTGCAGATGTGAGCTTGGCAGCTGCCAGCTGTGCCCTTCTCAGCTGTGCTATGCCCTCTCTGTGCCCCTATTCCCACATTAAGGCACGGGCACACATGCGGTGCCCAACACAGGCTGCCACCAACTGTGCACCTAGGGCTGGTGCTTCCTTCCTTCCCCCCCAGGCCTGGATGGCGTGGCATAGCAGGACAGGTGCTTGCCCCCTGCCCAACCAGGTAGCCCTGAGACCCAGAGGAGGCACAGGGAGTCTGAGCTCAAATTAAAAGTTTAGATAAAAAGTCAGCTTTAAAAAGCCACGCGCAAACAAGGGCAGAAGGTAAAGTCAGAAAATAGGCTCAAAGGTCAGAAGAGATAACAGAAGGGCAGAAAACATGAACCTGAAAAGACACTTCCCTCACCCCAAAGCAAATAACACATATTTTTAAATATCAACGGAAGCAAACAGAGGCTTCTTAGTCAGGAGAAAGGCACAGAAAATCCAAGCCAGCCCTGCTGGCTCAGCCGCCACCACATGCAGCTCTAGCACCCACCAGGAGACCCTGGCAGCCACCAGACCCCTGAGCTGCTTCCCACCGCCGCTTTCTGCATCAACATGCTGCTGACAGATGGCAAAATGCCATGGACTTAGATGCTGTTCTAAGCGCTCTGTGGGACTTACTTTATACAACATCCCCTTGGCACTTATTATCCCCATTTTACAGATGAGGAAACTGAGACTCTGCAACCTACAGTGACTTACCCAAGGGCACCCAGCCAGCAGGCCCGCCTCCAGAGCACCCAGTTTAAACATGACAGCAGCCCCACATCCCAGAACACTCAGTCTAGCAGGGAGACCAGCAATTGCAAACCAACATGAGCACCAGGCCAGGGGAAGGCCCCAGCAGGCCCTTGGCTGGGCTGTTAGGGAACAACCTGGAGAGGGCCTTCCACAGCAGCCAGCTGAGTGGAAGGCTAAGTAAGAGGTACCAGCTGGAAGGAAGGTAGGAGGTGGGAAGGCCGCTCCATGCAAGGGCACGGGCTTGAATACCGTAGAGACCAGCCACCACCAGCAGCTCAGAGGATCCAGGCAGGGCTGGTGAACACTCAGCTGGAGAGGTGGCCGGGCCAAGCCAAGGGCAAGGGCTGTGAGCCAAACAGCTTTGAGCTGGGGAGTGATGTGACCAGACTGACCATTTGGAAGATCCTGTGGCAATGGGTTGGAAGGACGAAGCTGGAGGCCCACCAGGAGGCCGGACAGGCAGCCAGGGACCAAGGGCAGGTTCTCAAGAGCTAGGGGCAGGACAGCTGACGGGCTTTGGGACTGATGGGGGGCAGGGAGGGGGAGGTCACGGTGAGTCCCAGCTGATGGAGGTCTTGGGGTGATTGAGAAAGGGATGGACATGGTTAGAGGAGAAGCAGGTGGGGGAGAAGCCGTTAATCTGTTTAATGCGAGGTCAGAGGGATGATCATGAAGACACATTGGGAACCACTGCCAGAAGGAATGGGAAAGTCCTTCATAAAATGAAAATAAGCATCCATAACCGAAGGGCAGTTGGGGGTGGGAAGCATTCATTCTTTCCACAGCCATCAGTGAGGGCCTACTATGCGCCAGGCAAAGGGACATCACACTGAATACAACAGGCCAGTTCACTGCCCTGTGGCTTTCATTCAAGGGAGTGGAGATGGCCAATAGATAACGATGCAAGGGTGGCATGTCAAAGAAAGGTGGGTATATAGAGAAAAATAAGACAGAGGAAGGAAGACTAGGGGGGCTGTTTTAAATAAGGGGTCAGGGACGGTGTCCCTGGGAATGCAGCATTTGAGCAAAGACCTGAGGGAGCCATGTGGTTGTCTGGGGAAGGGAGTTCCAGGCAGAAGGAGCAGCCAGTGCAAAGGCCCTGAGGTGGGCGCGTGCTCAGCAGAATGGAGGGAAGTGAGTGCGGGAGAGAGCAGCAGACGAGTTCCAAGGTAGTGGGTGGGGTTGCTGATCAGGCAGGGCCTGTGGGCTGTTGTGGGAACGTTAGCTTTTCCTCGTTCTGGGTTCTGAGCAGAAGAGAGATTTGCTGTGTGTCTAGCTGTGTGTGGAGAAGAGACTGAGGAGTGGGGGTGGGGGCAGTGAGAGGCAGGGAGGCCAAAGAGGAGGCTATTGCAGTGGAAGTTTGGAGTATGTTTAGAAGGTGGAGCAGACAGGATTTGCAGATAGTATTTGGTGAGATAATCTCGTTCTAGAATTGAAGAGCTGGGTTGACCCCAGCACCGAGCACATTATCTAGAACATGATAGGCACTCAATAAATATTGGATGAAAGGATAGATGGATGGGAGGGTAGGTGGGTAGGGGAATGGAGGCATGGAATGATGGATGGGTAGGCAGATGGATAGATGGGTGGGTAGAGGGTGGAGATGGATAGAGGGAGTGATGCGGTGAGAGAGGAAAGCAGCCAGGCCTTGAAAGCCAGGTTAAGGAATCCAAACTTTGTCTCAGAGGCAGTGGGAGCCATTGCAGGTTCTTGAGCAGGGGCATGACAGGCTGTGAGTACCATTAGAGACACTCTGAGATGGTGGCACCGGGCATTGCCTGGCACCATGTCCCAAGCTGGTAACTTTCAGGGACACTGATGGTCAATCCTTTATGCTTCCTGCTGTCTAATCGCCCACCCTCATTCATTTATTCAGTGAGCATTTACTCTGAGGGCGGAGGGCACTAGACACATGCATGGTGTGAGTGACCAGACCAGTCTCTGCCTGTAGAACACATTTTTCACCTTCCACAGTCCATAGAACCAGAGACAGGGCGCAGGTGACTCCTGGGGCTCAGTGGCCCACCAGCTGCATGCTGAGAAGTGATGGCTTCTTGCCCTCTGTCCTTTCCAGTGACTGACTTCCTGCAGCCTCAGGGGGGCGACACTTAGCATCCTCATCCTAGGACAGGGTTTTCTTGTTGGGGTTTTTGTTCTTTCGTTTCATCTGGGGGGTTATTTTGGTCATGTGTGTATGTGTGTGCAGTCTTTGGGAGGAAAGCTGTCCTGGGAACAGGTAGAGGAAAAGGGACCAGCGTGCAATTTATGCCCGCTGTGTTTCACACTCATTCCATATTTATTTGTTCATTTAACAAATATTTCATGAACTTTCGCTACGGGTCAGGCACTGTTTGAGGAAGTGGGGAATCTACAGTTGACCCTTAAACAACACATGGGTTGGGGCACCAACCCCTCCCCATGCAGTCAAAAATCCAAGTTTAACTTTTGACTCCCCAATAACTTAGTTAATAGCCTGCTTTGACTGGAAGCCTTACCAATAACTTAAACAGTTAACTAATCCACACATTTTTATGTTATATGTATTATATACTGTATTCTTACAATAAAGTAAACTAGAGAAAAAAATTAAGAAAATCATAAGGAAGAGAAAATACATTTACAGTACTGTACATATTTATTGAAAACATATCCGCATATAACGAGGACGCGTGCAGTTCAAATCTGAGTTGTTCAAGAGTCAATCGTACTGGTGAGCAAGACAGAGGAGGTCCTGCTAAGAAACAAAATAAATAATTTGAGGCAGTGATGAGTGCTACAAAGAAAATTAACAGGGGAATCGAAGGGGCTGCCTGGGACAGCTTGAGTAGGGTAGTCAGGGAGGGTCTCACTTAAAAGGCAAAGTTTGAAATCATAAGTACCTGGCCATGCCACCCTCTGGCAATTCCACCAAGGAGCCGGCACGTGCGAAGGCTCTGAGGTGGAACGAGCAAAGTGTATTCAAAGATCAGAGGCCACTGTAGCTGCAGTGAAGTGCATGAAGGGGAGAGAGGTGGACGAAGCAGGAGTAGTGAGAGGCCAAGGATGTGTGGCTTTGTAAGGCACTGTATGGAGTTTGGGTTTGATCCTGACACTGGAGGGTCTTATGCAGGGGTGAAACGCACACACAGGGCCGCGCTGTCTGGCTGCTATAGGAAAAAAGCATTGTCATCTCATTCAGTCCTGGCAACAATTTTGGGCAGTTGGTGATGAAAGTCCCATTTTACAGATGAGGAAACTGAGTTGCACAGCTAGTAAGTGGCAGAGCAAGGTTTGAACCCTCCTCTGCATGGCTACATCCTGCGCTGGATCAGTGGGCACCCACTGGAGGTTCCTGGACCAGGCAGTGATGCGGTGCCAGGATGCTGACCAGAGGAAGGTTCCTCAGGATTGCCTCTTGCCCTTGTGTCTCCATGGCCATTGGGCAGACTGTTTCCTAGGCGCTGAGTGCTGGCCCTTTGGGGAAGGCCTGTTCTCGGGCCATACAGCAGGCCAGGGCAGCTGGTGCTCAGCCCGTCTTTGTGATTGTGGAATGAGCAGGAAGAATGGGCAAGGAAGGCTCTGCCACCCCCACCCGCCTCTGTGGAGAAAATCTGGAGACAGGCAGAGTAAATTTGGTTTCTTTGCTGTGATTCACGAAGGCCTGCTTTATAAAGCCTGCATGAGGAGACCAGCAAGAGGCACAGGAAGCGGGATCCAGGGGGCTGGTGATAGGACAGGAGCCTGTCAGGGGTCTGCAGGCCAGTGGGGGGCTGTGCCAGGTGTGATCCCAGCTTGCCCTGAGCAGCTGCCCACAGGCGGTCACTGCCTCCTCTTCTAATCCCTTTCGTCACCCCACTGCTCCCCTCCAGTGCTCTCACCCAGTGCAAAGCTCAGGGATAAAAGCACTGCTATGTTACCCACCACTGGTGACCTCAGTATTCTGAATTTCAGTTTCAACAGCTGTAAAATGAGGTAATAAACCATCCGGGCAGGACTTCAGTGAGGAAGCCGCAAGCAGCCCTTCACTCAGTGCCTGGCATGTAGTAAGTGCTCAGTTTAAAAAGCAGACACCATCGCTGTGATGGCAGGAATAACAGCTGCCCCGCCTCCTACAGTCTCCTGGCCTCTTGCCAGCTGTCTCTGCCTCCCTGGTCTCACAACCCCTCTCCCATTTCATGGCTGAGAAAACTGAGACCCGGAGCTGTGAAGGAGTCTGCACAGAAAGTGAGGAGCAGGGCTCTAACCTGGGGATTCTTGGGCTGGCAGTGGCGGCTGTCCGTGGAGAGCCTTTGAAATATAAGGAGACTTCCCTGCATTTTGAGGAGAGGTTTTGGATGAAGGGAGAGCTGCTGCATTGAGTCATTGCCCCAGTTCTGCTGTCGCTGGGGAGTTCAGGCTGTGGGGTCCTGTGGAGGCTTTGGCAGGACAGTCAGAGCTGGGATGAGCAAAGACCAGCCTGGCTGGTGAGTGAAGACAGAACCCGGGTGGGCAGCCTGGGACAGGTGATGAGGAATTAACTAAGGCGGAAGGGGTACTGGCTGCAGCAGGTGGGGATGGAGAGCTCAGAACGCCAGAGACGACCCTCCCCCAGAGCCTCCGCTGGTGGAATGACTGTGGGGGTGAAGGCAGGGGAGACACTGAGGGCAGCCCCGGGATCCCTACCTCTGTGCAGACTCCCAGCCCGTCCCTTCTTCTCATGGAAAGGCAGTGGAGGGGAGCTGTGTGCCCACAGGAGAGGCCGGTGGTGGCCAGGCAGTGAGGAGGGTGCCTGCTCACCCCCCAGCTTGTACCCTCTCGGACCTGCCGAGTGTCCAGGTCTTTCTCTCCCTCCCAGGAAACCTCTGGTCCCTTCAGATGCCTCCAGAGTTTCTCTGCACCCTTCCTGGCCTCAGTCCAGAGAACTCAGAAGACCCAAAGTCAAAGCACACATCACTAAGGCTTCAGAACTTAAAGAGAATTCCATCAATTGCCTCCTTTCACAGGGAGGAGCTGGGTTCAGAGAGATCTAGTAATTGCTCAAGGTCGCACAGCAAACAGGCAGCAGAGAAAATGGACTCTGAACTTGTGACACTCCTAAGGGAGCACCTCTATTTCTGTCCAGAAGAGAAAAGGGTCCCCATTTTCTTTGATCCCTGGGCCTCTGAGTGCCCAGCTCCTTGCTGGGGGCTGATGGTAGTGCACTGGCCCCCAAGCCCTTCGGTGGCAGATCCAGTTGCCTGGCCAGGCTGCAGTGGGCTAGTCCAGCAGTTTCTTTTTGGAAGTTTTTTCAGAGAGGTAATTGGAGGCCAGCCAGCAGGTCTTTTCCACTGCCATGGAAATTTCCAACAATGGAATTATGAAAACCTCCCGTGGCCTTTCTCCCACCCCACTTAGTTATGAAAAACAGCTCCTTGGTGGCCAGGCAGGGGACAGAGCAGCTGAGATCTCAGAATGAAACCTGCAGAGAATTCCCCAGGGAGACTCCCAAGTAGATGGCTAATCGGACCCAGGGGATCCCAGTCTAGAATCCAGGCAGCCTCTCAGGAAGGGATTTCCAGCTGCTCTGGGCCAGAAGCCAGGTGCCTCTTGAGCCCAGGAATTCCTCCCGCTGCCAGTGCTTGGGTGGTGTTGGCAGGGCGGGCAGGGCCTTGCACATCGCTGATGCTCAGTAAATGTTGGTGGTTAAAGAGGTGCATTGTTAGAGTGATAACAAGATAGGACAGACGGGGGCAGGGAGGGTAAGATACATTCCATTAGGAATTATTTGTGCCGTGCTATCTTGGTCAATCACTTCAGTCCAGGCAGTTCAGCTTCCTGTAAAATGGAGGCAATTATACCTACTATTCAAGGGGGAGATGAAATGGGAAATAATGCATGTGACGTGCCCTGGCTCAATAAACAGCCGTGACTTTGATCATGTCCGTTGTCACCCTCAAGACGAGGTAGAATAGTACCACATGAGCTTGGGAGACAGCCCCAAATCTGTTTCTGAGAAGCCCCCTTGTGGGCTGTGTCACCTTTGGCAAGAGACTTCACGTCTCTGGGCCTCAGTTTCCTGATCCATGAAATGGGGGTAAAAAAGAGCACCTGTAGCAAGTGGATTGTAGGGATCAGATAAGAGTCAAATTGGCCTAGGGAAGCACTGCCCCGCCCCCCGCCATGTTATTCCTTTTTTTCTGACCAGGAGGGGCAGGGCAGGGGTTTTGGCAGGTCTGGGATGGCAGCGAGAGGCGTTTTCCTGAACTGGGGAGGGAATGGTGTTTCAGTGTAGGCCTGTGGGTGGGCAGAATACAGGTTTCCTCAAGCTCAAACCAGGGGTTAGGACCAGCTGAGAAGACAGCTGTGATTGACAAGTCGTTAGGGAGACATGGAGCCAGTGGGGCTCAGACGGCAGGTGCCCCGGGGTTACACAGCTCAGGGGTAGTGGCCACCATACTCTGGGGTTCCAGCCTGAGCACAGCTCAATGCCAGCCCCTGAACTGACCCCCTCACCACCACCCTTGGGCCAGTTCTCACCCACCTGGGTGGAACGAAGTAGGGGGTGGGCTTCTCTGGGCCCAAATGCAGCCCTTTAGACAACAGGGGCTAAGGGTCAGTTGGCGTGAGCTGAGCAGGCAGTAACTGGGGGCACACACTGCAGAACAGTTAAGGGTTTGACTTTTGGAGGCTGACAGAGTTGGATTCCAGGCCTGACTTCCCAGTGTGGTGGCCTAGGCAAGCTGCCCCGGCCTCAGGCTCCTCATCTGTGAGATGGGGACAACAATAAGGCCCACCTCCCAGGCTGGCTGTGAGGGAACATGTACATAACCACAGCAGGGCACAGCCTGGCCAGGCTCTCACCCTTGTAGTCGGCAGCTACCAGGTGCCAGCACTGCTCTGGGCAGCGGGGTTTATGGTAAACAAGCCAGGCGGTCTAGTGTGATCAACTTGCCCTGATTTGCCCAGGACATTCCTGGTTTTAGCACCGAAGCCCTGCATCCCAGAGCAGCCCTCAGGCTCAGGTAAACCAGGACAGCTGGTCAACTAACACAGTGCCTTCTCTCTTGGAATTTAAAGTTTAGTGGAAAGAGCCAGACAATAAATAAATATATAACATGCCTGGTGGTTAAAAGTGTTATTTAAGCAATAATGCAGAGCAAAGGGTAGGGAGTGATGACAAGTCTTGTTATTTTTGATGGGGTGGTCAGGGCAGGCCTCTTCAAGGAAGTGACATTTGAGTAGGGACCTCAAGAGGTTAGGGAGTGAGACATGTAGCTATCCGGGGAAAGAGCACTCTGGGCAGAAGGAACAGCGTAGGAAAAAGCCCTGAGGTGGGAATGTGCTAGAATGTTGGAGGAACAGATGTGGTGGGGGGTGAGGAAGGGTTGACCAGTTGAATTAATTGAGACTCCCTTCAGAAGCATGTAAATGCCAACTCAAGTTAACCTAAGAAAAAATCACACGTTAGCTAACCCAACAGGAAAAGGAAAAGCAGGGGTGTTGGCTTCATTACTGCTGTATCCTAGAGTTCAAGTGACGTCTTCTCATTACTCAACTCCGCTTGCATCTATGTTATCTTCATTTTCAGAAAGGTCCCAGCAGCTGCAGACTGACCTACTACCCGTCTGTAACTGCAGCAAAAAGGGGAGCTCTGTTCTGGGGTGCAGCCATGCGGGTGGGAGCAGAGAGTTGGGAGGTAAAGAGGTGGGAGTGGAGGCAGGAGGCTCAGCACAGCCAGAGACCTGGGCCCAGCCTGGTGGACCCGGTAAGGATTTGGACCTAGTTCTGAGCGTGCTAGGAACCATTGGAAGGTTTTAAGCAGGGAGTGGTAGGATCCAATTTATACTTTAGGGATAGCGATCTGGGTCTTGTGTAGAGAACAGGTTGTAGGAGCAAGGGCGCAGCAGGGAGACCGAAGAGGACGCTGGTATCATCACCCAGGGGAGCACTGAGGATGGAAGCAGAGATGGAGAGAAGGAGATGGACTTGAGAGGGACTTAGGAGAAAGTCTGGACCAAGCTTGGGGTCTAGGTGGGGGTAGGGACACTGGCGAGAACATGGCAGTGTCTCAGCCCTGAAGGAACTGGGGTATGGGAGCGAGCTCTGTATCAGGCACAAGGCAAGAATCAGTCCCTACAGTTGGGGCCTATTTGCCCAAATGACACAAGCCCCTTGAGCTGGAGGCCTGAGATCTTTGATTCCTCTCCCAGTTCGGGGTCAGCTGAGCCCAGAGCCTGGAGCCTGTAGGTGGGGTCCAAGTGGCCCCAGCTCTGAGGAAAGAAGGGTGGAGAGGGCAGGGAGCCCACCCAGCAGACTATGGGACCCAGAATTGAGGGAGCCTCCTCCTGTAGCCATGGTCCTGCGCCATTCCTCCAGTTCTGGGTCCAGGGCAGACCACAGTCCCCTGAGAAAAACATCAGGTTTCAGCCTGGGTCCCAGAGCTTCTCAGGCCCTGTTCCGGCCTTCCGTTTGTGCCGAGGGCAGCTAAGGAGTCTCCTGCCCACCAGGGACACAGCTCAAGTCCCACGCAAGGGATGAATTGCCCAGAGTCTAGGCTTGTAGGAGACAGTGAGCCCACATTGGGGTTCCCTGCCTCCTGACCCACCAGGTGGGACCAAATCTTGGGCCACTGATAGAATGGGTCTAGTTTTGGATGTCTAAGCCAAAGAACCATAAATATGTTTCTAAGGGACCTGTGCTGACTGGTCTTGAAGTGTGGCCAGATCTGGGTGTAGCTGAGTTAAACCTCCCAGGGCACGTACCTGGGTGCAGTTCTCAAAGATTTCATCTTTCAGAAGGGATTCAGTTCTCCATGTACCATTCTAGGGGTATGTCCGTGCCCAGATCTTGTAGCTAACTAGGCGCCAAGACCCTGGGAGAGTTTGGCTCTATTTGGGAGCACGGCTGGGTTCAAGAGCATCTATGGAGCACCTCTTTGGAGCTCAGCAGTTTCACATACATCGTCTCTTCTAATAAGACAATCCTGTGGGGTGGGGAGGCATTGTTTTCCAGATAAGGAAACTGAAGCTGTGAAAGGGCCTGCACGGTGTTTGTCACATAAGTTCCGAGAAGTTTTGAAACAGACAGAAAGTCATTGTCACTCCCTACCCCCCAGAGATCAGGCACTGAACATCATGGCTTCCTACTTTGAGAAGAACATTCATAGCAAAGGAAACCAATCTTTTCATTGCATGCATCCGTCCTTCCTCCCGCCCTTTCTTTCACTTTCTTTTCTTCGAGAACTATTTACAGATGACTTGCTATGTGCTTGAAACTATGTTAGGCCCTTGGAATACAATAGTGATTAAAAAACACGGGCCCCCACCTCAGTGGTCTAGTGTCCAGCACGAATCCAACCATCACACAAATGCATGTAACATACAACATAGTAGTGAATTGGGGGAAGGCCGTCCTGCGGAGGTAGATTCAGCTCAGAGTAGGAAGATGAGAAGGAGTTTACTAGATGAGGAGGAGGAGGGAACACCAATAGCATCCAGACAGAGGGAGCAGGACAGACAAAGGCCTGGTGGGGGCAATGCGTATTGTGGCTGGAGGGAGAGTCAGGAAAAGGGGGGGGGGGGGGGGCCTTGGGCCTAAAGGAGCCAGGGCAGGCCTCCTAAACCTTTGAAGATCCCGGGAAGTTTTGTCTTTGTCCTTAGAGCAGTGTGGGTGGGGAAGGTTGTGATGTGATCAGAAGGGCTTTTCTAAGTGCCAGCAGGGAGGCCACTTAAGAGGCTACTGTAGTCATCCAAGCAAGAGATGAGAAAAATTGAACAGGGGCAGAGGCTGTGAAGATTCAGGGAAATGAGTGCTTTCAAGGAAATGTAGAAAGGAGCGAAATCAACAGGACTCGGGTGGTGGAGAGGGAAGTGACAGGGGTGACTCTTGTTTTCTGACATAATGACAGTGAACCCCAGGGGAGAATGAGTGGGGGTGAGGAAGATTAAGGGTTGGATTTCAGAAATGTTGAGTTTGAACCCCTCCCTCACACCACGCACAAATCAAATTGAGGTAGAAGAAAACAGGGGGAAAGCTTCATGACATTGGACTTGGCAATGATTTCTTAGATGTGACAACAAACGCACAGGCAACAAAAGAAAAATATGGATAAATTGGACTTCATCAAACTTAAAAACTTTTGTGCCTCAAAGGATACTATCAACAGAGTGAAAAGACAACCTATAGAATGGGAGAAAATACCTGTAAATCATATATCTGATAAGGGATTAATATCCTGAAGGTATAAAGAATTCCCATAACTCAACAAGTAAAAGACAAGCAACCCAGTTCAACAATGGGCAATGGATTTAAATAGACATTTCTCCAAAGAAGATACACAAATGACCAATAAACACATGAAAAGATGCTCAACATCACTAATCATTTAGGGAGATGCAAATTAAAACCACAGTGAGATTCCGCTGTATACCTATTGAGATGGCTGTTATAAAACACAAAACAAAACAGAAAATGACAAGTGTTGGTGAGGAGGCAGAGAAGTTGGGATCTTATGTGCTGTTGGTGCAGCTGCTGTGGGAAATTGTATGGTGGTTCTTCAACAAAAACAGAGAATTACCACATGATCCAGCAATTCCACTTCTGGGTATCTACCCACAAGAATTGAAAGCAGGGTCTCAAACAGATATTTGTACACGCCTGTTCATAGCAGCATTATTCACAGTAGCCAAAGTGGGGAAGCAATCCAACTGTCTATGGACAGACGAATAGATAAGCGAAATGTGGTCCATACATACGAGGGAGTATTATTGGGCCTTAAAAAGGCAGGAAATTCTAACACATATATGAACCTCAAAGACTGTGCTAAGTGTCACAAAAGGACAAATATTGTATGATTCACTTACATGAGGTCCCGAGACTAGTCAAAATCAGAGACAAAGTGAAATGGGGGTTGCCAGGAGCTGCAGAGAGGAGGCAATGGGGAGTTACTATTTAACGGGTAAACAGTTTCAGCTTGGGAAGATGAAAAGTTTCTGGAAACGGATGGTGGTGGTGACGGCACAACAATGTGGATGTACTTACTGCCACTGAATTATACTCTTAAGAATGGTTAAAATGGCAAACTTTGTTATGGAGATTTAACCACAACAAAAAGAAAATGAAAAAATTAAATGGAGACAACTCATAGATCTGAACATAAAATCTACAACTATAAAGCTTCTAGAAGAAAACATAGGAGGACATCTTGAGCACCTAAGAGTAAGAGATGATTTTTCAGAGAAGACATAAAAAAACACTATCATAAAAGAAGAAACTGACAGGTTGGATTGAAACCTGTTGCGCATGAGCTGTGGAGACCCAGGAAGGTGGTATCTGTTGCTCGTGGTAAGGCCTGGGCTGGAGGAGCCCATATGAGGCTCCTGCAGTCAGCTGAGTTTTCAAGCTGCAACCTGTCTTTGGGGCCCACGGTGGGGTCACCTACCCTGTGGCCACCAAACTAGACTAAGTGACTTTGGGCCACTTCTGGAATGGGTCTAGCTGTGGATTTCCAAGCAAATGAGCCCCCTGAGTCTTTTCCCACAGGACCTGCTCTGAGTGGTATCTCACGGGGGTGCACCTTAGACCATCCATCTGCATCTCTGGCCAAAACTGGGGTGCGTCTGTGATAACAGCTCTCTGCCGCGCTCTGTTGCCTTCACTCCTGTCCCCGGGGCTAATGAAGGAGTCAGATGAAATCTAATTTCCTCTAAACTAGAAGCTGATCAACTTGCTGTCTGGAAGAATTAGCTTTGCATTTTGCTTAAGAAAGAACAGCATCTGAGTGTTTTCTCCTCCGCCATGTTGGCATGAAGGGGAGTTGGTTATTACAGGAATCCGAGTCATGGGACCATAAGAAAGCTGTGGATCCAGAGGTGATTTGCAAGTGGCCTTGTCTTGCTGAGAGGCTCCGAGCATGGGGTCCCAGCCTCGAACCTCTCTCCAGACATCCCCAGGCTCCTGGGTTTCCTGGCTCCGCCATCTTGGTGCTGTTTCTACCCAGCATTCGTTGGACAGCAGGGAGTTGACTTGGTCCCGCTAAACAGTGCTTCTGGGGTTTTGTGGGCTGAAGGGCTCAGGAACTCCTTGGAGAAGCTGATGAAAGCCACAGGCTTTCTCCTCATAGAAATGTAAATCTATACAAAACTTTACAGAGGAAATTGCCCTGGACTTCAGCTAAAGGCAGCCCGCTCTGGGCTCCTTGGAACGGTGCCAAGGCTACCCAGAGTGCTTGCCTGTTTTGCCCTCTGGTTCTCTTTTAGGGAAGGTATGATTATGCCAATTTTGCAAATGAAAAAACTGAGGCTCAGAGGGGTCACCAAGCTGTCTGCCTGATCCCAAAAGGAGCAACAGGCCCTGTGAGCGGGGAATTCCCAAATCCACTTTCTCCTCCTATACAGTCAGGAGGCCCCACCCCCACCCCCCAGCTCCTCTGAGTTGGAGGAAGGGGTGTAGAGTAGCTGTGGGGCAGGGGGTGCGTGCCTCCTCCTCTGGAGGGCAGGGACTTGGTCTGAATCTACTGTGAGTCCCCAGCATCCAACCCAAGGCCTCGGAACCAACCAGCTGAATGACAAGAGACCTCAGGAGGGGCCTAGGCTTTGGGGACAAAAGTGCTCTGAGACGTCAGCACTGTCCATGCTACTCTGTGACCTGGGTCTCTCTGAGCCTCAGTTTCCATGTACAGAATGAATAGGGACCTCAACACGCCTAACACGGCTGTTAGCAAGATGAAAGGAGACCGCTGTGTGACAGGCATGATGCTCAGTGTTTCATGGGTACTGTCACATATCACCTCCCCCAAAGCCTCAGCAGGGGTGTGTAAAGTGTATAAATAGCCCCATCTTACAGATGAAGAAACTAAGGCCCCGCATAAGGCAGTGACCTGGCCAAGGCCATGTGGCAAGTAGCAGAGCTGGGATCAGAGCCCAGGTCCCACCTAACCCATCTGTGCCCTTGGCCAAATGCATGGTGTCAACACCAAATAGGTGCTCAATAAACGGGCAAATTGTCCTTCCCAGCCCTCCCTCAAGCCTTAGAGCTTTCTGCAGGAGCTGCGGCCGGTAACATTACAGACAGAATAAAAGTGACCCGGGGAGGGTGCAGGAGCGTTGCGTGACCCCTCCAGACCAAGTCCCCCATACGCCCTTTGATTTCCTACGCGGTGAAGTCTGTCATCATGAGCTCCGGGCAGTAGTGAGAGATTAACTTCACTGCTCTTTTTTCCCTGCTTTTGTCTTTTAATTATTCCCCCCTCCCGCTGCCATGGAAGGTGGGAGGCCCAACACATGCCCAATATGGCCACCCCTCATTTCATGCCCACTTGTCTCGTCTCTCTGTTACCTTCCTTCCTCCAAGGGTGTTCAGAGCAACAGCCCAGACTCAAGCTGAAAGTGATGCAGTCTGTATGCTCAGCCCTCCCCAGCTGTGATGGTATAGCTCAGCCTCGTGGGTGACATGGGGACAGACGCTGAGGGCATGAGGACTCACCGTGAGCCATGGGCATGCTGGGCCCAAGAGGCACAGGCGGACCAGCCGCCTCCCCTCAAGGAGCTCCCAAAATGACAGTGATAGTGGTATACCCAGAAGGCCACAGAAACAGGGGCAGGTCACACGCAGTCTGCCCTAGAAGTGAGAGAAAACTTCAGAAGAGCAAGAGTTAGAATTCACCTTTTCCCGTAGGAGGGCACTTCAGGCAGGGGGGACTGCCTGGGCAAAAGCCCGGGGGTGTGGAACCTCACAAGGTGTTTATTATGACTGGAAGGAAGGATACAAGGGAGGGGCCAAAGGGCAGGAGACGGGAGAGGTAGGCAGGGCCTGTGTGTCAGGCTAAGGATTTTGAACCTTGTTCTGAGGGCAGTAGGGAGCCAGTGAAGGCTGTTGAGCAAGGAAGTCACCTAATCAGGTCTGCCAGGGTGGCTGCTGGGGGTTCGGCTCTGAGCCTCTTCCCTTCTCACTACACCCTCTCCTCTGATGATCTCACCCTGGCCCATGGCTTTAAATACATCTGCTGATCCCTGTATTTTTATCTTCATCCAGAGCCTCTCTTCTGCACTCCCAACTCGTCATCCAACTGGCCACTTGGCATCTCTCCTTGGATATCTCAGAAGCATCTCAAAGTTAACAAGTCCAAAACAGGATGCTCAATCGTGTCCACCCACCCCCCAAACCCGCGCCTTCCCCATCCCAGCAAACGGCACCACCGTCCCCGCTCTTGCTGAGGCAGCCTGTATCGGCCATGCTCCTCCTCCCCGCTCTGCCTCTCGCTCTGCGTCCTGCCTCCCGCTGCCCACATCTCTTCAGCACCACTGTGCCGCTGCCGTGGGCGGCCTGTCCCCACGTGCCTGGATGATGCAGTAGCCGCCTCTTTCTCCCGGTGACCCTTCTTATACCCTGATCGTCTGTTCTCCGATGAATGCTGCATCTTTAAAAACAAAAAGACAAAAAATCTTTGTTACTTTGCCCACCTAAAACTCTTTAGAGGCACCCCTCTGCACCTGGAATAAAATCCAGCTCCCCAGGACGGCTTCAAAGCCTGACACAATCTGGCCCCTGCCCGTCTCTGAGCGCACCTCGTCTCACTCTGTCTCACTCACAAGCCCCAGCCATGCTGGTCCTCTCTGGGTCATTAAATCATGCCCCACCCCTTCCCACCTCAGGGTCTTTGCCTGTGCTGTTCCCTCTGCCTGGAATACACTGGCCCCAGTTCATTCTTTGCACGTCTACCCGGTGAAATAGGTTCCCTGGCAGTCAGTTGTAATGCCTTAGTCTCTTCAGAGCACTTTTCATCGTCTGTCTTCCCCAGGAGCAAGCACAGTTTGCCTGGCACACGGTAGATGCTCATTAAATAACTGTTTTGTGAATAAATCAGAAAATAGCAGAAGGGGGGCTAGAAGCAGTAGCTCAGCGGAGAGAGAATGAGACCTGAAAGGAGAATGGAAGGGCAAGTAGAGGGAAGGAGGTAGCACCAGATGGGATGTCTGGATTTGATCCTAGAGACACTGGGGAGCCACAGAAGGTTCTTGAACACAGTCATGGAAGTGGAAGTGACCAGTAGAGCGAGGGAGGCTGTATGCCTGGGGGTCACGTGACTGGGCTCTGAACACGAACTGCCTTAGGTCAGATGTTGGTTCAACAACTTCCCGGCGGTGAGA
The DNA here is from genome assembly GCF_036562045.2 of Rhinolophus sinicus. Classification (NCBI taxonomy): domain Eukaryota; kingdom Metazoa; phylum Chordata; class Mammalia; order Chiroptera; family Rhinolophidae; genus Rhinolophus; species Rhinolophus sinicus. Next base: position 42,879,951 of record NC_133759.1, read on the forward strand.
CCTTGGGCAGACTGCTTAGCCTCTCTGAGCCTGGGTTCCCCCCTTTGTAAAACGGGGCCCACTAACAAAGCTGACATAGGGCTGCTAAGGTGTTAAATGAGATGGTGCATGTAAAGTTCTTGGGATGTCGGAAGTGCTCCATACACGTTGGCCGATGCGGCTGCTGTAGGCTTGTGGGTGCTGCTTATCGTGGCTGTGTGCGTCAGACATCGCACTGGGTGATGGGGACCAGCGCTGCCCGTGGTGGAGCTCGCAGTCTGATGGGGGAGCCGGGCAGGTCAAGCTCTTCCTCTGGTTGCCCAGGGTAAGCGCTGTACTGAAGGTACAAACCAGGCCCTGTGCGAGCAGAGAATTAAATCTGGGAGTCAGGGAAGCCCTCCCAGAAGAAATGACATTGGATTGCTGGTGTGACAGTTTCCTTGAGAGAATATTTTGAGTCAGCAGCCACTGCCCCATGAACCAGGGAGGAGGGGGATGTGTTGTGGCTGCTCAGCGCCCAAAATAACCCAGATCCAAGGGCGGGCAGCCAGGCAAGCCCCAGGAGCTGCCGCCGTGCCTTTCCTGGCCAGGTTCCAGCACCCTTGGAGTAGTCCTGGCCTTGCCCTTTGCCCCCAGGTGGAAAGATGGCCGGAGGAAGGATGCCCAGGCTAGAGCCGCCCCCTAGGCCAAGGGGGCAGGAGGTCACTGCAGGCATAGCGCTCTCTCCTCCCACACACAGGAGCGACCCCCATGAAACCCGAGTCATGTTTGCATTTCGGCTTCTGGGCCAGTGGAGTGACCACCAGGGCCAAAGAGGACGTGCCCTGGAGCTCTGGCCCTGCCCTCTGCCTCTGCGCCTCTCGACTCCCATTCTCCATGTTCCCATCTCATGTCTTTGCTTCACTTCCTCTGCTCTTTGTCTCTCTCGCTCCCTCTCCCTCTCCTTGTCCTTTCTTCCTCTTTCCCTCTCTCCATGGTCTCCTCCTCTCTCTATCTATTTCCCTCCCCCCTCCTCTCTTTTCCTCTCCCTCCCTCCCTCTCTCTATGTCTCACTTTCTCTCTTTTGAAGTCTGCCTCTCTCTCTCTCTCTCTCTCTCTCTCTCCCTCCTCCCCCCTCTCCTTCCCACCCCCAGCCTCTCAAGTTCCTCCCTGCTTTACAGCTTCTCTTTCTCCCCTTTCTTTCCCCTCCACCTACCCCCTCCTCTCCCTACAGTGGGAGGCATCCTGGAACACACACACACACACACACACACACACACGCAGGCGCACGCTATCTGAGCCTCCTTAGGACCACAGCCCAGGCTGTCCGCCGGACCAGCCTGGCCCAGAACACAGGATGGAGGCAGGACTGGGCAGAAAGAGGGGTGTTGAGGCTATTGGAGGCGTCAGGGGAAGGAGGGTTCTGTTCTCCCCTGCCCGTCCCTCACCCCTGTGCTCAGAGCTGGGGGCTGGGAGGAGGTTCCTGAGCTGTGTCCCCCCCCTCAGTGCAGCTGCTGGGCTTCCGAGCATCAGACTGCAGGTCAGTTCGTTGGGCCCGTTCAGCAGAATTATAAATAGCAGCTTGTGCCCAGCCTGGTCTACAGAGCACCCTCGGCCGCCACAGGGTCCTTGGGACCCCTGTCCTCCACCCCTCCAGCCATCCCTCTGAGACAAGGCTTGCCCCTCCCCTGTGCTGCCAGCGGGTCCTCAGGTCAGTGTCCGATGATGTGCTGTCACCATAGCAACCTGCCTGTCCAGCCTAGGCTCAGGTTGCGGGGAGGTGGGGGTGTGGGCAACTGAGGGAGAGGTCCAGTGGCCTGGAATTGAAAGTGACAGCTCTGTGCTGGGGCTTTTCGGCTCTCTTAGGGCCTGGGAGAGGGGTCCTGTCCTACAGAAATCTCACCCTGCTGGGGGACAGGTGGGGGCGCAAAAATGTCTGATACTGGGAGGCCTAGCAGAGGGGCGCCACCCCAGCCCTCGCCCAGTGAACTGGGACAGTGGGTCAGCCCAGGCCTGAGAGCTGTGCATTCCAATCATACATGACCACCTGCTCCTTAGGTCCCCTTGGGACCACCATTTAACCCTCTGAGCTCAGTATCCTCAATGTTGAGATAGGAAGAGTAATACTCCTCCTCCCACCTCCAGATGTGGCTGAAGAGATCAGAGATTCCAGCTGTGAGGCAGGTCCCTCAGGCCTCATGCTCCTTCTTAGCCCCCAGGGGCAGTGCAGGGGCAGGGTAAAGCTTGCAGACTTCGGCGTCACACTGACCCGCGTCCCAGTCTGGCCACTGCCGTTCACCAGCTGGATGAGCTCGAGTAGGTTGCACAATCTCTCTGAGCCTCAGTTTCCCCATCTACAAAATAAGTGTGAAAACAGCGTCTACCCCTCACTGTTATTTTGAGGATGGATTGGGTGTGGTGGGAGAAGCTGTTGGTAACAGTGCCCTGCACAAGGCAGCCACACTGCCCATCACTTTCTGAACTATTATTTCTATCCCCTCTTTGGCAGACATGACCCTGCCTATATCACTACTCACTGGTCACTTCAGATGACTTCCTTTCCCCCCAGATCTTAGTCTCCCTGTCTGCAAAATGACCACAGGACCACTCAGGCCCTGCCCGGGTCTGAGGTTTGTGTATCTCGAGCAGCCCCATGAGACTGGACCGTATCTAATATTATATACTGACGTCCCCACGGGGCCCTGTCCTCAGCTCCCGAAACCTGAGCTGCGTGGTTGCCTGGCAACTGAGGCGTGAGCACAGGAGGCTTGGGTGTCAGGGTGTCCACCTGCAACCGCCTCCCTGCAGGCCAGAGGCCCAGCGGACGGGCTCAGTCAGGCCAGGGACCCTTGCCCAGACCAGACCAGGAGGAGTCTCCTGCTCTTCTCATATCTGCCCAGGTCCAGCCTGTCTGAGAGTCCGCTTTCTCAGGGTAAAAGGGGCCATTGGCCTGGGGTATTTTTATAGGTAGGCACGTGGTCAGGCTTAGAGAGAGAGAAACCGGAGACCTCTCTCACTGCTAACTGATACAGCGGCTGTCACCATCACCATCTTCGTGGAAGCTTGCAGCCCAAGTTTGCCCAAAAGCATGGAGAATTCCCTGACCTTCTCTTAGCACTGCCCTCAGGAGTTCTGATGCCACCTCCTGGAGCTCCCAGGGCACTTTGCATGGCCACACTTAACAAATCATATCACCCTTATGTTTCCCTGGCCTGCCTGCACGACCTCTCCCGTGTTTTCATTCATTTACTCAACAAATCATTTTACTGAGCACCTATCCCTGCTCTTTTGTGTTCTGCCTGAGCGATCTTGGGCAAGTTACTTAACCTCTTTGCCTTAGTGTTTTTCTTTTCTGCAAAATGGGGATAATAAGAATATTTGCCTCATAGAGCTGTGATGTGGATCAAATGAGATGACATGTATGGAGTGCTCCATAAATATTAGCTTATTTTACCATGATTATCTGTTAAATTGCTATAATGTGCGGGCACCATGCCAGACAGGGAGGGAACAATGCAAAGCTTTTTGAGAACACGGCTGTGTCCAGTTTCTCTCTATCCACATTGCGTCCCACAGCTGCAGGCACACAGTAGATCCACAGCAAAAGACTGCCAAATGAGTAGAGGTAAGGAAGTGAACTGTTTCCCCTGAAATCCATTGCTGCTCAGGGAACTGATTTGTGAGACATTGCTTTAAACATCTTGTACAATTCTGGTATAGGCTGTATCATCCACCAAGTTACCAAAGTGGGCTTGAAATCTCATTGTAGCCTTCCATCTCTACCTGTGTTTGGGGTGGGGGTGGGACAAGCGGGCCCACAGGTGCTTGGGGTGGACTTACATAGCAGGGCAGACAGCTCTCGGAGGGAGGGGTCTGGCATTTACAGGGACCTAAGAGCGAGTGCCTCACGTTTTGCACCCTAGGCGCCCACTCACCTCACCCTGGTCCCAGCGCTGTGTCTGAGGGGCCCATGTGAAGCAAGTCTCTTGTCCTCTTTGAACCTCAGTCCCCTCATTTTTAAAACAGTCACCCTGCTTCCTCTGCCTCGGGGTCACAGGTGAGACAAAGGAGGTTGTACTGAGAAGAATTCCTCCCAGTCACAGACCTTATTAAGAAGAAGAAAACACGCTATCTGTAGGAGAGGGCTGGGCTGGTGGCCACGCCTCCCCGGAGCCGACCATTCGTCAGCAAAGGCCACGCTGGGTGGCCGCCAGCCCTCTGGCCCTGGCCGTTTCTAACAGCAGGTCATGCAGCCAGGCTGATGGCTCCAGGATTTCACCCTTGACTTCTTCCAAACACAGGAAGGGGCTGCCATCTGCTTCCTGCCCCTCACACCCAGACTGCCAGGTCAGCCAAAGCCCCTGCCTCACACCTGTCAGCAGTGCAAGGAAAAGAACCCCACTGGGGGTTCCCTAGTGGGTGCTAAAGCTAGCGATACCCTGGAGGCCTCCTCCAGCCCCCAGCCACTTGGATGCGAGGCACTGTGCCCCCACTCGGGAAGAAGTGGTAGCTCTGGCTTTCTCTCTCTCCCCCGAAGCACCACATTTCACTCTACTGGTGGGGCAGCTCCTTTTGTGCTGGTTCTAGGTCCAGGAATCTGTTGAGTGCCAAGGTCGGGAGCACAGCCTTGAGACGCAGACCCCAATGTGAGCGTGGCCAGCCACCCCACCATCTGAACCTCAATTTCCTCACCTATAAAATGAAGAAGAGTATCTACCTCAGGGGCTGTCGTGGGTATGAGCGAGATCATGTCTGGAAAAAGCTGAATACAAAGAGTGGCACTTACAGTAATAAACCTTAGCTGCTTTTACAATTATTTTTATTACTGTTACTTCTGTGTTCTGGTGCCCTTATTACTGTGGCCGGCCACCTTCCTACCAGAAATGTTCTCTCATTTCCTCTTGTTCAGTCACATCTTTGATCATTCCTACAGGTCAGTGCTGGGTACACAGTAGGTGCTCATTGCATGCTCTCTGCCTTTGTATTTAAATGAAATGCTTGTTGAAGAAATGGATGAGTCCATGACCCAGGCATCTTGTTCTCTCTTAGTTTCTGAGGACAAGTTACATGTTCCTACAGCCACTTGGCAAGCTTCTGTCAGGCACCAACTCTGTCTGTCAGGGGCACTGGGGACCTAGAGATGGATGAACACAGCCCCGTGCCCTGGAGGGCATGAATGGTCAAGCCCCATGGAGGGATGTGTTGGCGCTGCCTGGAGAGTGGGGTCAACATCGTGTTCACTGATGAGGGGCCTTCTGGGCTGGGCCCTGCAGGGTGGATAGGAGTCCACCAGGCAGAGAGGCAGAAGGGAGGGAACAGCTTGTGCTAAGGCATGGAAGGTGGTCCATAAGGCAGCTCTGAGTTGATTTTTTATTATTAAAACAAGAAAATTTCCCCTGATAGATGTCTCAGTGTCCAGAAGATAACTGGGCCTGTTGGGGTGGGGTGGGGGGTGCCAGGAGCCAGAGAGGCCCCCTTGCTTGGCCTGATCCAGTGTCCAAGACTTACCACAAGTCAGAATGTGAAGGTGTCTTAGAAGCCACCTAGTCCAACCTCCTCATTTTACAGATGGAGAAACTGAGGCCCAAAGAGGGCAGGCAGTGGAGTAGGGACAGCTAATGGCAGACCTCTTAGCCAGGTTTGCTCCAGGCGTATCCACCCGTAGTTAGGGGCAACCAGCTCTGGAGTCGCGTGTTCTGTGTAGGATCTTGAGCCCCCAGGTGACTCCCTGAAGATGTCACTCTCTGCAAGACCTGCCACTTGTAGACAGCCCCAGAGACCATGATGAGGCATCTGTGACAGACAGGAGATACATACCCCATATGCAACCACATATGCTCTCTGCTCTGCCCTGACAGGCACAGGCACATGTCTGTACACACCTGGCTGTGCATCCGTGCACACACTCTGCCCGACCCTGACACATACATGTCTATGCACTCATGGACATGAACTTACAGTGGGAAAGAGGGAGCAGGTATATTCTGCATGAGTCAGAAAATGCCCGTTAACTACAAAACAATAAAAATAATTTTAAAATTTCAGCTCAACCCAAAGAATTTTGTAACTAAAAGCATTGGCACAGATTATCATGGAAGGAAGGAGTGAACCCCCTGTCAAGGGAGGCATGCAAGCGCAAGCAGGGCTTTGCACAAGTGCTGTGAAGGGTTTTGGGCATCACAGGGATTTTCACCTCTGAGGTCCCTTCTGGTCTCTGGATTCAAGTGAGCTTGGGAAATCAGGGCTTCTTCTGGCTTTTCTGTCAAGCTTTGCAAATACTCGTGGCCCTGCAGAGACTTATATTATCTTCCCAACACCCCTGTGAGGTAGGGACGACTGGTGTCCCTATTTTAAAGATGTGACATCTGAGGCCAGAGGGCTGCCTTGATTTCCCCAAGGTCACTCAGTGATGGCAGAACAAGGGTTCTAACCCACATCTCTCTGACTCTAAGCCTCAAATAAAGGGGTTCTGACCCCACTAAGTTGTGAGTCAAGTGAAAAGTGGTTTAAGAATCCATAGAGGGAAGGAGTTTCTGGGGTGGGAGGAAATTCCCAAGAGGAGATGGCACTGGAGATGGTAGATGTAGGGACCCAGACATGGGGTGGAATGTAACAGGCAGAGAGGGCAGTCCAGGGAGGGATCCCAGCCATGAAACACATGGACATGGGGCTGCTGTGACGGCCACACGAGAGGGACAGAGGGGGGCAAGGCAGACACAAACTCGGTGGCCTTGCTCACTTTCATTTGGGGGCTCAGAGCCTCAGCATCATGCCATGGCTCTGCACAGCCTCAGTGAGGCTGGGGTCCCCTGGGCCTGCATCCCCTAGGGAGGCTGTATTCGCATCTGTCCCTGAGCAGATGGCTGGTGAGCACAGCTAGCGGCCCCCACCCCCACCCGCACCCCCTTCTGTCGCCAGGACTCGGGCTGCGCCGGGGAGTGTGGTGCAGCGTTATTTTTAGAAGTGGCACCATCTGTTCAAGGTGCCGGGTGGATTCTGTTCGTCTCCGCAGTGGCCGGGACAGCCATGCCAAGTCAGGGGCAGACTGCAGAGCTCGCCGGCGGCTTGGTCACTCATCAGCATGCCAGCCTGCTGGGTGCAGGAGCCAAAGAGATTCCACAGGCCCTCCGGGCACGGGGTTCTGCTGGTGTGGCTCTGGGGCCGGGCAGCCAATGCAGAGGACGAGCTCGGCGTGGGGGGCATCCTGTGCCCCCAGCCTGGTCCCTGGGCCCGAACCAGGGCCTGCCTCCTGGGAGATGCGGTGTGTCCTGCCTGGCCGTATCCCTGACCTCCAGCTCGGTATAGAATTGGGAAGAGGCAAGAGGAGAAAAGGACGATGGCCAGCCCGCAAGGATCCTCTCTGGGACCTAACGCTGGGTGGGGCAGAAGACGCGGACCTGAGCAGTGAGGTCCAGAAGGGCTGCCACATCCCCCACTGGACCCCAAAGGCTTCAGTGTGTCCCACTGCCTGAGCCACCACACATAGGGCTTCTGAGTCTCCCAGGGAGGGACTTAGGCTGGATTGAGAACAGGGGCTCTGATGGCAGACTACCTGGGTTCAGATCGAACAGTTACGTGACCCTGGGCAACCTCCTTAACCTGGCAGAACCTCTGTTTGCTTGTCTGTGGAATGGGACGCCAGTAGCAGCTCCTCTATAGGGTCTTGGTACAGGTGTGCTGATGGGATGCCTCTAAGGCTGGGCACACAGCGGGGCGGGGGCGTCAGCTCCTCCTACCGTCCAGCTGACCAGCTTCCACTTTTCAGATGCGGAGCGTATCCTAAGATTTGTCGTCCTCAGTGTCCGTCCACAGTCAGATTGCTTTCTCAGTTGTCGAACCAGCGTTGGTGGCTGGGGAGGCCTTGATCTCAAGGAGTTCAAGGTCTACTGGGGAGAATTTGGCAAGACCCACCCCGAGACTGAGGTGGAGGGTGTGAATTCGAGGAATGAGCCACACGTGATGGGCTGGCGGTGGGAAGAGGGTTGAAATTTATGGCAGAGGAATTAGAGAAGTTGGCATGCTGGGCCTTGGAGAGGAAAGTTTTGATGAATGGGAAAGTAGGTGTAGACAGTCCTGGATAGAGGGCACAGTGTGTGCGTAGGGTCGCAGGCAGGAGTATGCTTTTAGTTGTTCAAGAAATGTAAGGCGTTCCTTCAGAACAGAGCCCAAGAAGGCTGGCTCCATACCCATCAGGCAGGACCCCGCGTGGCATCGGGGAGCCGGTGATGGTTTTTACTGAATCTGAGAGGCAGCACATTGTAGTGGCCTCAGAGTTGACAGGTCCCGCTCTGCTCCTGGCTCTGCCGCTCGTTAGCTGTGTGACCCTGCGCATGGTGTTATTTCTGCGCCTCAGTTTACTCATTGTAGTAATGCCTCCCTCATAGGCTTGTTGTGGGGTAAGGTGTGTTCAGAGCCTGACACGTGGAAGCCACTCTCAGCAAATGCCAGTCACCATCAGCATCACTCTAGGGAGAGTGACACGAGGATGAAGGGGCCAGTTGGGAGGCCATGGACGTGGAGCCTGAACGCGGGCCAGGAGCCCGGAGAGGGGAGAGAGGAGGGAGCCTGGCCCTTTCCCAGCTGAGTGGATGTGGGCGCCCGATTAGATATGAAAGAAGGAACAAAGTCAAGTGTGACCCCATAGGCCAACTCTGGGGACCTGGGAGGGTGCTTTAGAGGCCATAGGTGACACAGGGGTCACAGAAGGGTGAGGACATCTGGGGGAGTCTGAGAGCCTGGGGACGACTTGGCAGTCAGGGGCTGTAGAGCTTAGGAGAAAAGCAGGGTGGAAAGGGTGGTTTGGGAACCACCCATGTTAGGATGAAAGTTGATGCCAATGGGTGGCATTGCCTAGGAGAGAAAAGGCATTGAGTGTCCAGGGCAGGGCCATGACCCCAAACAAAGAAGCCATGAAGACCCTTGGGCGGATGTGGTCAGAGACACCATAGGCGAGTGGGAAGACGGGGTGGGGGGTTGTCAGCCATGGGTTAGGGCGTGAAGACTGAACACAGCCCTGGAGCCACCCAAAGTCCTGGCAGGAAGTGGCATTTGGGTGGGCAGAGACAGGGAGCCAGAGGTGTTTGAGCCAGAAGCTGGGCCACGAAAGTTCTAGGATTCTAGAACCCAGAACCAGGGGAGTGTTGGCTGTAAGAGGAAGAGAGCAGAAATAGGGGCTGGAATGGGAACCTCAGAGTGCTAGGGCAGTGGTTCTGCTTGTTTAAAATTCCCGGCCCCACCACCAGAACCGGACTCATCTCTGCCAGCTTGGGACTGAGGACCTGAGTTTCCACCAGCCCCCAAGTGATGCCAGCACGAGTGGCCCTCTGGGAACCACACTTTGAGCAGCTCTGCTCTGGGGTCCCAAGCTCCACCCAAAGAAGCTTCTATCAGAGGAGAAGGACAGGAAACCTTGGCCCCATGGAGGCAGCTCCTGCTCTCAGCTGCTGCTCTGGCTTCCCGACCTTTTGATTCCCCTCCTTCAGGTCTGGGGCCGAGTCGATGGCCTGACAGATCTCTGGCTTTCCACCAGGGAGACTCCGCAGGAGATAACCTAGGCTCAGGCAGGGGAGGCGGTGAGTGCAGTTACCAAACCAGGGCATCTTTTCTTTAGCCCACGAGACTGGTCACAGTAGTGAGAAATAGAATCTAAAGGACACCACACACACACACACACACCATCCCTGCCAGCACATGCATCTTTCTGATTCTCCTCCTCTCTTGAATCCAGGAGTCCTGCTCTTCTCTCCATACAGTTTCCCCCTCTCCATGTAGTTCTATTCCCTGGCCCCTGCATTCTCAATCCACATGGAATGATTTTCCCCCACACTTTAGCTTCCTGTTTCTCTGGTCTGGACCCGAAAGGACTCCCTGGCTATTCAAAAGTAATCTCCCGACTTACGCTCATCCCCTGGCATGCCTGTGGATGAATATTCCTACCCCAATGAATGAAGGAAAAAATTTAATAAACTCGGTCAGACTGATATGCCACCACTTAAATATGGTCCCAGCAGGAACCAAAGGGAAAGGACCATGCACAGTGCAAAAGAATGACTCACTAGTGGTGGGATTTCTGGCATCAGGGACAGATGGCACTGATGAGCCAAGGTGGGTCCTCTGTGCATGCACTTATATGGCCCTGAGTAGCCTTTTGCATAGTGTCATTTTGTTGGTTCACACCTGTTTATTAAGACACCCCATTGCCCGAGAACCCAGCTTTGAGTGTCAGCACCAAGTATCTGGGGTCAGCTTCCCATGCCTATTTACGGAGCTCGCGGAAAAGGCCTATGGCCTCCCCAGTCCACCCCCACCCAGAACCTCAGGCTCCCCAACCCCACACTTCGTTGGTCAGCACTGCTATACTAGAAAGCTCCTAAGGGCACTTACAACCCTCTGCTCTAGGTCAGCACCGCAGCATGTAAACAGCACCTGGAAACGTAGTCCTCAAAGACCACCCAATCCCCAGTCAGCACTGGGGCCTTGGGGACAGCTCCCAGTGGAGCTGGTTCCCAATGCCGGCTTCTCTGTCCTCCCCAGGCGCGCCGTCAGTCAGCACCAGGGCCACGTGGACAGCGCTCGCTCCCAACCCCTGCTGTCAGCCTTCAGGGAGGGGGCCTGCAGGTATCAAGTTCCCTGACCTCAGCCACCCAATCCCTCCCCAGCACCCACCTCCGTTCATCCATCAGCACTTCATCCCCAGAGACACCTCCCTGGCCCCAGCCCTCCACGGTCAGAGGTGAAGCCTGAGGGCTTACCAACCAACAAGTGACCTGCTGTGTGTGGCCAGAGCACTGACAGCAGAACGCGGTTTCACTATAGAAACCACAGGAAAGGGCAGGAGCCTGGTATGTTGGAGAAATGAATGTGAGTGAGCCTGGGGGTCCCGTAAGTGTCTAGGTGTGTGTGTGAGATCTGGTTCTTTCACCCCTCACCAAGGACCTTATACCAGTCAATGCTCTCTCGTTTTCTTTTTTCTCCTCTGTGAAACAGGGAGTTACTGTGTCATGGGGTTGTTGGGAAGGATTAAATGAGATTAAACTATAAAGTGCACAGAACAGCGCTTGGCACATAGTAGGTATAATCTAAGCGTTGCTGTTATTATCGTTTTTTGTTCTTCCTTCAGTCCTTTGCTTGTAAACCATGGGAAAGAAGGAGGCAGATGAAGGCAGCATGGGACAGTGTCACTTAGCCACTTAGGACCTGGAGGTTGGGGGTTGCTAGGGCTGCAGAGGGGGCCTCAAGGTGGCGAGTGCACTGCAGGGAGAGTTGGGTAGGCGATAGTTGAGGCTGAGGAGGTTGCCACGGCAGTGGCTGAAACCAGAGAACAACGTCCAGCGCAGCTGGTCCATCCCAAACATGCTCAGTGCACGTCCCCTTTCTTGCAGGCAAAGTGAAGTCTCCCCAAAACTTCTCTGCCTCAGCGAGGCTTTCTTGTTTCCATTGCTGGTGACTTTACTGTTTTAGCTTCATCAGAAAATCCTCAAAGATGTTTTACGGGAATATTTATAAACAAGGAGCATATAAAGAGTACAAATCTTAGAAAGCAGACGCTGCCGTGCAGAGGCCCAAAGGGGAGCAGTAGATGCAAAGGCAGCAGGTGAATTTTGATCAGCGCGTGACTCCCAGGTTCTAGGACATTTCTCCTTCCTTCGGCCTCCAGCCAAACAGCACTTGGCCCACAGTGGGGATGGCTGCTCCTGCTGGAGATGACGCAGCAGCAAGGAGGCCCAGGGAAGTCTGTGTGTCCTGAGAAGCAAGTATCAGATTACGGGAGAATCCTTGAGGATGGCGCTAAAATGGCTCTTTGAGACTGGGTATCTGTCCAACCCTCACTTTACAGAAAAGGAAACTGAGGCACAGGGGAGAAAGTTCTGGTCCAAGGCCACACTGCAAGTTGGTGAAAGGCACAGAGGAAATATGGAGGCTTTGGACTGGAGCAAGCATATAAACTGTGTGGCCTTGGACATCTGTGGCCTCTCTAAGCCCCAGCTTCCATGACTGTAAGGTAAGGACAGTGATACCACATAGCCCTCAGAAGCATGTGCTCAGCAAGGCCTGTTAACAGCGCTGGTCAAGCCAAGATCGGGACCCAGCGGGTCTGCTTCCCAGGCAAGTGCTGTGTGGGTTACATCCTCCCAAAATCTGAAGGGAAAGTTGTGCAGGAATCACTCAACTCAGCCTACAGATGCTGACCACGGGGGTCTTGGAGGGGGCTTGTTACGGCAGGATGATCGCATCTTAAACAGCAGGGTCGGAGCACTTCTCTAGCTGTCCTCAGAACACCAGTTCCCGGGGGCAGGGCCTGAGATGTACCTCCTTAGGGTTAGTGTAGGTGAAAAGATGGAGAGACACACAGATGGACAGATGGATGGATAGCTGATGGATGGGTGGGTGGGTGGGTGGGTGGATGGATGGATGGATGGATGGATGGATGGATGGGTGGGTGGGTGGATGGATGGATGGATGGATGGATGGATGGATGGATGGAAAAGTGGGTAGATGAATAGGTGTGTGAGACACCTGGAAGACCAGAAATGGGGTTTTCTTCCTACCATCTACCATTGGCAGCTCCTCTGGAGAACAGAGGCAGTGGAGGTGTTGAGCCTGGTGGGAAGCTAAGGACTGGACCTGCCCTCCATCAGGACAGGTGTGGGGATAAGAAGATACGGAGAAGCCCTCGGTCCCTAACAGTCCACCCCCGACCCTGCATCTGCCATCTGTGCCTTCGGGCTGATGCACGGCTCTTTCTGACAGACTTTTTTTTTTTTTTTTTTTGATTTTTCTTTTCTGGTTAACAGGATAGGAATTTTCTAAAAATAACACTAAATTTGCTTCTGAGGTATTCATTTTCAATTTCCTTCCAATTTTCCCCATTCTCACTCCTCAACTGTGAGAGCTCAGAGCTGAGATTTTCATCATCAGTTTTGATTCACACACACGCGCACACTGTGAGCCTGTGTGCTCAGAGATCGGCGTAGCACAGGCACCTCTGGCTCACTCACACTTACACTCATCCTGACGAGTCCAGTAAAACAGCACATAAACCCTTATCCTTTGGGGTCCCCCACACTAAACACACATCTACTGACACACCACAGGGACACACACACACATATACAGAGTCACTTATGAGCCCAGCGCAACACTAACTAGCATTCTCACACTCCTGACCCAGGTGTGCCCCAGACTATGGACTGGCCAGGCTGAACGTGCACCATCACACACCCCACTGACCCTGTCATGCACACGCTCACTCCACTCTCAAGTCACTCCAGACCCATCAGGCTCTCCTCACACACGTGAACACACAGGTGATCGTCCCCTCCCCTGGAGAGGGCCATCGAAGACAATGGCTGCAACTCTCTGGGTGCAGCAGCAGCTGTCCCTTTGCCTCTGGCTGCTGGCTGAGCTCACCTGGTTCCCTGGGTCACCCCCAAGGTGCAGGGTTCCCTTGCTGGGACAGGAAGTCCTGCAAAATGGCCAGACTTTGCATCCTGGAGAGGAAAGGAAATGTCCTACCCACAGGAAGTCAGCCACAGAGCAGAGGGAAGACTGGCTCTGTCTGCTGCACCAACAAGCTGGGACCCTCCCCAACCCTCTGAGCAGTGCCAGGGGCCTGTGCGTGTGGCCCAGTCAGGCTGAGTTCCGCATTAAGCACAGCCGAGTGAGGGACATTCTGGTTGAACAGAGGATAGAAGCAGTGAATGAGTGATCACCGTAAGAACAGTCACCATGTAACAAGTTCTTCCTCTGTGCCAGGAACCGGGCTAAGCTCTATCTCAATTAGTCCTCACAAAACCCTCTGCAATAGGCTGTGAGTTGGCTCTGTCACGGACGGAGAAACCAAGGCACAGGGAGAGGCTAAGAACCTTGCCCAAGTCACAAAACTATCCATGGCAGCATCGGGCCTGTCACCCAGGCTCTCCAGACGGGGCCTGTGTCCCCTACATTTGTCATGGCTGCCAGAGATGATTCAAAGAAGAGGTAACTTGAAAACTACATATTAAGGTGGCATTTAAATCCAGCACATCTTAAGACAGAAGGATTCAGCATTCGAAAGTTATTTTTAGCACATAATTCATTTGCAATTGTCCCAGCTACCATCTTTCAGTAGGATTTAAAAAGCTGTTGGTTTGGGGTTTTGTTTTGTTTTCTTTTTTAATCCTTCCTTCGAAAGATAGATTCCTTCTTTGTTAACTCAAAAAAAAAAAAAAAGCTCCTTCATCCGCCAGCGTCCCTCCTGGCAAAGACTTTTTATTAAGAAATCTCTAACCTATTCTTGAGTCATGGAAATGTAACAATCCAGAATCATTTAAATGCTAATAAGATGAAACCGAAATGCACAAATCCAATATTGTCAGAATGTTCTAGATTCTGAAGGTCCTGGCACATCAGAGCCTGAGGGGTCCCAGAGAGCACCTCGTTCAGCCCCTTCCCTTTCCACAAGGGGAAACTGAGGCCCAGGGAGGACAGGGGCTTAGTCAAGGTCACATTTCATGAGTGTGGGAAACAAGGAAAGGCTTTTCAGTGGGCCCCAGCCGAGGCTGTGTGACCCCTGGCGTGTTGCTCACCCCTTCTGGACCCAGGACTACCGCAGGCCCTGCCCAGGCCTGTGTCTCAGTCTGCTTGGCGGCTGTAACAGAACACCCCAGACTGGCAGGCTTAAACAACAGAAATTTATTTCTCATTGTTCTGGAGGCTGGGAGTCCAGATCAAGGTGCCAACTGATGGGGTTCCTGGTGAGGGGCCCTCTCCCTGGCTTGCAAACAGCCGTCTTCTGGCTGTGTCCTCACATGGCCAGGAGAGACCATCTCTCCTGTCTCTTTTTATAAGGACACCAATCCCATTCCTGAGGGCTCCACCCGCATGCCCTAATCGCCTCCCAAATACCTCCAAATACCATCACATTGGGGGTTAGGGCTGTGGCATATTAATGGGGGGGCATACGTTCAGTCCATAGCAGCCTGTGTGCCCCTTTCTGGTGGCAGGAATCACGGCAATGTTGAGAACTGGCTGCAGATGAGTAACCATAATGGAGGTACACTTGCTAATAATGGGGTAGCAGGGGGGCCGGGGGGCACAGAAGCCAGTGCTGTAGTGTCTGCTCCGGGCCAGGAGCTGCACCGAGGGGTCTCAGTGGGTCCTCACAGCATCCTGTCTGTAAGACAGATGGGTCAGCTCCACTTTGCAGGTGAAGCCCACCCAGTGAACTTAAATGAGTTCTCCAAGGTCACACTGCTCAATAAATGCCTGAGCCATATAGAAGTAGGCAGCAAGGTGGTATTTGGACGAGTCAGCAAGGATGGCAGAGTCTGATGGGCTCTGGCTGAGAGGACAGCTGTCTGCATCAGCCTCACACACACGCCTCATCGTGATGAAGGAAAGCTGAGGAATGGGGGGCAGGGGTTGCATCTCAAACACCAACGTATGACTACTGAGTGTGATATCTTTCATGACCCCAGCAAACCTGTAAGGTAGACAGGGTAGGAATCACTAGCCCATTTTGCAGACAAGGAAACTGAGGTCCAAGAACCTCCCATGGATGGTGGCCTAAGAGCTAATGCAGATATTCATTCCTTCATCAAGTATTGATTGAGTGCCTTCTGGGTGCCAGGCTCCATACTAGGTGCAAAAGTGACACGACTATTGCCCACTCAGAGCTCTCAGGCTCCTGGGGAAAGGAGATAGCTAAGCCATCCAAGCAATAAAGTGTGAAGTACCTGACATGGAGTAGATGCCCAAAATACAATTACTGGGTGGATGGATGGACGGACGGACAGATGGACAGATGGTTGAAGATCATTGTTCATCTTAGCACAGTAGTCATTAAAATCGCCAGTAGGCCATTAACTCATGCCTACTGTTGTCGTCACAAATCTAATTACTGCTAATGATTCTCATAGCTTGTGCTGTCAGAGGTGTAATTATCAGTGCCTGTAAGCTACGCCACAGGTAGCAGGTGGATAGATAGAAAATAGTGCCTCAGGGTTAGAAAGTCCCTCGTGGCTTGCAAAGCACGTTCATTCACATACAGCATTTCATTTAAGCATCCTGAGAACCTCATGAGGAGACTCACCAGGGGAGGCAGCAAAGCACCCTGATTAAGAGAATGTCTCTGGATCCAGGGTGCCT
The DNA here is from genome assembly GCF_036562045.2 of Rhinolophus sinicus. Lineage (NCBI taxonomy): Eukaryota > Metazoa > Chordata > Mammalia > Chiroptera > Rhinolophidae > Rhinolophus > Rhinolophus sinicus. The sequence continues at coordinate 42,896,037 of NC_133759.1, forward strand.
GAGTTCAAATCCCAGCTCCACTACTTGCTAGCTGTGTGATGTTGGGCAGCTCACATCACCTCTCTTGGTGTCAGTGTCCTCCTAGATTCTACGGGGATAATAAGACCATCTCAGAAAGTGCTTGTACGAATTGGTGATGATCCCAGTAACTACTGTGCTTACTCAGTAATTACTGGGCTCAGTTCTAAGTATTTTACATGAAATAACTACTTTAAGCCTCATAACACCTATGAGATAGATACCATTATTCCTCCCCCACTTTTCTAAGATAATTATACTAAAGTTAATTTGCCTCCCATTCTGCTGGGAGCCAGAATTTGACCAGAAACTGTGGCTTCTGCAGCCCCTCCTGTTAAGCAACACAGCATCTCCACATGCATGCATCCTTGGTCCTGCCTCAGCTGTTGGTCCCAGGGTAAAAAGACGGCTTTCTACTGCAGCCCTGGGTAAACGTGCCCTCCTGGGAGGCGGGACAGGTGTCTCCTGCAGCTCCAGCACCCTGACCCATGGCTGGGAAGGCCCCTACCCCAGGTGTAAACACACCAGATTTGAACATGGTTTGTAATTAGCTCCCGGCAAATGAGGTAGCAAGGGGACAGAGGAGAATGACTGTCGCCTTACAGATGAGCAAACAGGCTGGTACAGTACAGGGACTTGCCCAGGCTTCCACAGCCAGGATTTGGGAGAACTCAGATTTGAACGGGATTGCTCGTCCAGATTCGGTGTTCTTCACTGAAGAGTCCACCCAGCAGCCTCTGCTCTTCAGAGAGAAAGGAGAGAGTGCCCCCTGGGGCTGAGGTCAGGAGAGCAGCCACCTCGGGGACCCTTTGCGCTTGCTCTTTGTGGCTCTGGACAAGTCCCTTTCCCTCTCCAAGCTTCACCTTCTTCACAGGGCAAATGAGATTAACTCGACAATGCCACCGGCTCTAAAATTCTGTGCCAGAGGAAAGGATTGTGAAGGGGAGAGACGGGGCGGGGGAGAGGGGAAAGAGGAAGAAATTGGGGCTGGGGTGGGGCTCACTCCCATTTTCCTCTCCCGCCCCTGCCCCCTCCCTGTCCTGGACCCAGGATGGCCAGCTGTCTGAGGCTGCTGGGCGGAGCCGGTCCCTGTGCCAGGCCCAGCCGAGCTCAGCAGGGGCCCTTTGTCACCCAACGCTTGCCGGGGCCTTGGACACTGGTGTTGGGTGTCCGGGCAGATTGGATTCTCTCCTGGCAGCCCCGCAGATGCTGCACTGCTGCAAGGGTGGCCAGGCGGGCAGAAAGAAGCCAGCGCTCCTCTTCCTCCTGGACTCCCAGAGGGACGTGGAGACCGCTGTCTGTGGTGCTGGACGGTGGGGGCCCCCAGGTGAGGGCTCTGTGGACCCCAGCTCATGCTGGGGGCCACGCTGTGGGCTCAGTGATGCGTGAGCTGGCTCCTCTGGCCCAGCAGAGGGCCTTCCTTCCTGTGGTTGGGTGCTGCTGGGGCAGGGGGGTGGCTTTCTCCCATCCCCACCCAAATGGAGAGAACAGTGTATATCAGCAGGTGTTGGTGGCATGGACGGGGAGCATCTATACTTGGGGAGGGTGTGTGTGTCCCAAATTGCGTGGGCATGGGATGTGTGTAAACATGTTGAGAATAGTGAGGGAAATAGGGATCTGTGTGTGCACAGGGGGTACTTTTGAGGGAAGGTGGGGGTGTTAAATGTATGACTGCACGTGACACTGCATGGCAGGGAGGAAGTGTCACCCAGAGTGTGTGTGAAGTGGGGCTTGTGTATCACTGTGTATACGGTAGTAAGTGGGTCCTAAAAATAGGTGGCACGGCACCTCGCACAGTGTGTGTGAGAGGGTGTGTGTGCACCAGGGTATGTGCTGTGAGGTCAGCGTGTTACATAGCACAGTGGACAATTAGGGGCTTGGGGTCCGTTATGCAGGTGCATCGGGCTGTGCCTTGTGGGTGGTATATCATGGGGTGTCTAGGCAAGTGCCAGTATGTTTGGATTTACATTGTATGCTGGTGTTATGGGTGTTGTACAAAGCACCCATGGTAGGGTATGCGGGCGTTACTTGGGTGAGCATGCATGCACACGTACACGGGGCTTCATGAGCGCCTGTCCCAGGAGGCCGGCAGGGCCTGACCCTTGTCACCACTCTGTGCTTCCCCCACAGGAGCCACCGCCCCTGACCATGTAGATGGCAGCTCCAGGGAGCAGCATGGGCACCGCTGAATGGAGACTACTGGGTCTACAGCCCTGAGCCCCTCCAGCCCCTGGACCTCTCCCCATTCCTGGGGATACCTTTTGGAGTTCACCACTGCTGTCATCAGCCCACCTGGGCCACCTGTCCCCCCGGGACCCGGAGTCGGCCACCAGGAGCCACAGCTGTCCAGTGAGGTCGTGCTGAGGACAGCCCCACAGAGCCATCACTCATCAGCCTCCTGTGCAGCGCTGACCCTCGGGCCGACCCCGAGCAGGGACTGTGGCAAACATGGGTGATATGACCAACAGCGACTTTTACTCCAAAAACCAAAGAAACGAGTCGAGCCATGGGGGCGAGTTTGGGTGCACGCTGGAGGAGCTCCGCTCCCTCATGGAGCTGCGGGGCACCGAGGCCGTGGTCAAGATCAAGGAGACTTACGGGGACACTGAAGCCATCTGCCGGCGCCTCAAAACCTCACCTGTTGAAGGTAGGTGTGGGAGACTCGAACCCAGGGCTGCAGCCCTGGCCACTGCCATCTGAGTTGGCTCCAGGGGCAGTATTCTTAACATTTAACCACAGGACTATCTCAGACGTGGGCTGAAATGCCAGTATGGCCATTCTAGTGTGTTCTAGCTGAGGGTCAGGGGATGGGGCTTCTTCCATTTTCTCCCCATTATGGGTTGGGATCTGGCCCAATGCACCTGCAGAGAGAACCACGGGAACAGAGCTGAGTCAAGCCTGTGTTCTGGAAACCAGGTGCCAAAATCAGCCACATCTGACATGGAGTGGGCTCATCATCCTGGAAACCTGGGAGGCACCCAGTCTCCAAGACTGGGCCGGGATGGAGACCTGAGGGGCCAGAAGAGGAACCAGGCCTTGCTTTCCTGCGTCCAGGCTCAGGAAGGGCTCCTGCTTCCCCCACCCCATCTACAGTGGTTGGAATCGGGGGTCTAGCCACCCAGCCCCTGGCCTCCTGCTCCCAGATCCCCTTGTCTGGACTTGAGCATGGAACCACAGCTTTACCACCATGCAGCCAATTCCAGCTCCCCAACCCCTGCCAGTGGGCTGGGTCGTGTCCCGTTGTCCCAAATGCAGGCTCTGACTGGGGACTCTGAGTTCTGGGGCAGCAGCAGGCCATGGAGCTGCCGGGCAGACAGGGCCAGCAGGAAGATAGGGTGACAGATGCCCATGTGAGTCTTGCCCTTGAGTGTGGGATGCTCTTGCAACCACCAGAATAAGCAGGCCTGGGATCTCCAGAGAGAGGGTGTTAGCCTCCTGGGGGCTCCTCTGGAGGGGACCAAAGCTCAATCATTGGCCGTGAAGCACAGAGGAGAGACCCCAGCCCAGCTTGGGCACCAAGCTCAGTTTGGATCCCTAACCCCACAGTTACCTTCCCCTCACCATAAGGGAGAAGAGTTCCCTACGTGAACCCCAAAAACATGGGTGTGAGGCCCTGCCCCAGCACGCCCCAATCCTATAAATTTGTGCAAAGAGACTGCACCAAGCCTCAGTTTCTTCCTCTGGAAAGTGGGGCCAATGCTTACCTCACAGTGCCTAGTGGAGACCCGTGCATACAGTAAACATTCAATAAGTGGCAGACATATTATTCTGATTTCCTCTCCCTGGTGTAGACCACAACCTGGGGGGCGGGCAGCATCTGAATCCTCCTCCCCATATGACAGAGGACAAATCTAAGGCTGGAGGTCCCGCTCATGCCATCTCCTAACCCCACTCCCCACGCCCTGGGCACGGCTGGGCACGAGCCCTGAATGCATTTCCTAATGAGGCTGCTTTCTCTGGGCCCAGCTGCTCACCTGGGGCTGCGGGTGTATCTAGTGGTTGCCTGTGCCTGCACCCCACTGCATCTGGGTCTCTTCATCCGGGACCCTCTTCTCTTAGGTCAGGGGGGAAGAGCTAAGCCTGGTCCTTCTTCCCAGACTGGCTCCTGTCCCTGAGCCCAGGCAGAAGTTTAGAAACACCTTTTCTTTCTTGGCATTGTTTGGTTGTGTTTTGGTGGAGAGGGTGGGAATAGAGGAAACATCCTTCCTTCGCTGTGTGATTCTAGCTCAGGGATTGAGAACGGCCACATGTGGCCCTGAGAAGAGCGCGGTCTCTGCCAGGGGGCTCTTGGGCCCAGTGATCTTTTCCTTGTGAGTAGTTCCAGGAGATTCTCTTAAGTCAGGAATTCTTACGTGTCTCTGGGCCCCAGACCCTATGGGGAACCTGATGGCAGCTGTGGCCCTTCTCCCCAGAAAAACATCCACCGATCTGCGACAGATGTGGCTCACATCATCAGTGTGTTCCCAGAGCCCCTCGAAGCCAGGCCGTGGACCCCAGGTTAGGAAATCCACCCTTCCCTCCCACCTGACAGGCTCTCAAACCCTGGGAAATTGAGGCACTCGTGACTAAGCTCTAGCACCGCACAGGACCATTACCAGTTAACTCATTGTGACCCCGCTGGAGGGATCATGAGCATACCTGAGGGCATAAATCCTGTCCTGCTCCGCTCTGTACATCCAGCATCCAGCCTGGTGCCCGATACAAAGCAGGGTAGATAACTGTCCATAAAACCCTGAGATATGGCCACTGAGTCTCCAGCCCACAGGACCAGCTCAGAAATCTGAGCAAACAAAACAGCAGGTAATCTAAACCAAGTACAGCAAGAGCCCCAGAACTCAGAGGAGAGGTGAGGTGGGTGGGCAGTGAAGGTCAGGGAAGGCTTCCTGGAGGAGGAAGTGTTTGAATTTGGCTATGGAGGAAAGAGAAGGGAAAGCATGTAGCATGGTGTAGAGCAGCATTTCTTAGGATTCCACAGAATAATGGTATACTGCAAGAAGTTGGGCACTATGTGAAAAATAAAGGGGACTCAATTTTCTCATCTGTAAAATGGAAAGAATAATGACAGCTCTGACTGGTGCGCTGCCTGCTGACAACTGTGTGTATGACTTTGAGCTTGCGGTCTGACCTCTGTAGGCCTTGGTTTCCTAATTTTTCATGAGGACCAAATGAGATCTCTTATGGGAAAGATCCCTAAGGAGTAGGATTAACCAGAGCCCCTGCTGGAGTGGTCCTTACAAGGATTTCCCGGGGTGGTGCAGGTAGAGCTGGAAAATGTTTGGGGAGGGGCAGAGAGCATAACGCCACAGACCCCAGACTTGGGCAACCCGGGTTCAAATCTCAGCCCCTGTCACTCACCATCTGTGGGACCCTGGGTGAGTCACTCAACCTTTCTATGCCTCAGTTTCCTCATCTGTAAAATAGGGATGACAGTGGCTACTTCATAGGGTTGTTGTAAGGACACATGAAGTAGTTTAGAACAGCAGCAGTCATATAGGCAGTGCTGTGTGTTAGGATTCATCCCCAGACACTAAAACCTCCATTTTCCCATCAGTAAAATGGGTATAAACATTGCTTAGATCAGGCCAAGTGCCCAGGATCGAAATGCTTAATAAGGTTCAGCTATTGTTGCTGTCGTTTTCATTATGATTATCACTGTTCTGGAAGAAGCAGTCATTCTCCAGAAAGGGAGGCATCTGACTCTTCTGTTAACGGGCCAGAAGATGTCTGCGTATGGTACAGCACTTTCCCTAGGCTGTTCTGTATCCTTATGACATGTGTGCTGGAAGCAGGTGTTGTCATCCCGTTGTATAGATGGGGAGCGTGAGGGCTCAAGGTCACCACCACACTTTACGTCAGAGCAGACTTTGAACGCAGCTCTGACAGACACCACCCCCAGGTGTCCCCTCAGCCCGGAGCCAAGCATGTACTCCTGGGCACAGTCCTCTGAAGACGCTCTCTGAGTAAGGTGGGGCCATCTGTGGACTTTTCTATATATGCTCTCTCCTGTTCAGCAGTTGTCCCACCTGTCTGGCCCTCTTCTGATTTAAGAAATGCTTGCTCCAGACAGGGCCTCAGGTTGGCCGTGGCCATTCCTGACGCCCCCACCCCCACCCCCAATCTGCTGACATGAGCAAGGAGCCAGCCTCTGAGTCACACTGCAGGAAACTGCCTCAGATCAATTAGCTTTCCCCTCGCATCCAGCTAATTTGAGGCAAAAAGATCTCTGCAAGTAATAGAGGGGGTTTAAAGCCATCGAAAGCTATTCCCACCCAGGGCACTACCTGCTGCTGGCACAGGCCTGGCAGTGTTGGATTTTCCACGTAAAGGCCCAACTCTGGCGACAGCTGTTGCGTAAACACTGGCCCAGCAGTGACCTCTGCACCCAATCTGAGCTCCATTCCTTTCCTCTTCTACTACTGGTTCTGTTCCATTCTGGTACTGCCCTTCCCACCGGCCCTCCTCTGCTCCCTTTCCTTCCACAGCCTTCCAGCCTAGAATGGTAGTACCCCGGAGACCCAGGTTTGGATCCTGACTGGCTTACTCTTTCAGGGTTACTGGGAGAATTCAGTGTAACCTCTCTGAGTCTCAGTTGCCTCATCTGTGAAATGGGGATAAGAAAGCTACCTACCTCATGGGATGTGGTGAGACTTAAATCAGAGAATCCACATGGAGGGCTTAATGCAGTGTAAGCCCTAGACACTTACAAAATATTTTCATTGTTATTATTATGCCCAAAGATTTCTTTTTGAAAACAACATACATGGGCCCCTTCTCCATGAAAGAATTGGGCAGTTAACTAAGACAGTGCCCAACAAAGAGGTAATGTGCTTTCAGAGGAGACTTCTCCGAGTAGGTGGTTTCACGATGGGTCTAAAAGGATGGATAGTAGGTGTTGGGGTGGTCGGTGAGGTCCTGGCGGCAGGAGCCGTTTGTCATTCTCCACTGTGTCCCCAGCACCTGGCACAGTGCCTGGGGGCTCAGAAACATTCCCAGAAAGAAGGAAAGGAAGAAGGAAGAGGTGGGGATGCCCTAGTGCCCCTCCCTGTGTGGGATGGACAGGACACAGGACACCCTGCGTCACCCGTGGAACAACTGGCTTCAGTTCTCCAAGCCTAGAGTGGCACTTACCTGAGCCACTCGGCACAGACAGCCCCTGCCCTTCACTTCCTGACACCTGCACCTTGGACTGTCAGAAAGGGCAGCTCAGATAGGTCCCTGGGCGCTCTCTGCATGGCATGGTTCACGGTGGGGGAAAGAGAGGGACAAAGAAGATGGGGCAGCAGCAGGTGGGGTGGGAACTGGATACTTCAGAGTGTTGTGAAACGGAACCTCCGGTTAATTTTGTATGAATCCTACAGCTTGCCCAAGTGGAGGAGAGAGAGGGGCTGAGGGGGGCCAAGAGGACAGGCCTTGGGGAGTGATGCCTCGTGTTGGTAAATGTTAGCTGAGAACGCCCCTCAGACCCAGCAGGGCCCACGTCATCCACAGAGCTGCCACCAGCTTGGCCCAGAGGAGAGTGTGGAGGCAGTGCGTAGGGGTCTTCCGTTTGTCACTGTGAGATCATTGTCCATTTCCCCAGGGATCACTGGGCCCTGATGGATCGACAGGGAACCCAAGGCAGCCACAGATTCAGCCATGTCCCAGACGGTAAAGCTGGGGGCCTCCCAGACACAGGGTCCAGGTGGGGAGTTCACTGCATGAGCAGAGAAGAGTGAGAACATCTCCCCCCCACCACCCCCGGGGTCTGCGTGGGGAGTGGCCCATGCTCCATTCTAATGTCTGGAGGAGAAAAACTTATCAATGTATTTAAGAGGCTGAGGAAACTAGCCACCTTCCCAAATACACGCAAGGGTGGGGCAGGGGAAGGCAATAAGACTAGGGAGCCATTCCAGCCTAGACTATCACTAGGGCAAGAGACTTAGATTCTCACAACCTCACTTTTCTAGTCTGTAAAATGGGGATTGTGCTACTTCACTCTCTGCCATTTAGAGATAGTGAGTTGAAAGTGCTTTGAAACTTTTCCACAAAAGAATCATCATCTTTCAGCATTTACTGAGTGTTTCTATCTAGCAGGATTCTGGTTGATAGAAACCCATCTCAAACTGGCTTATGCAAAAAAAAGGGGCTTTTCTGACTTGTGCAACTGAAAAGTCCAGGGAATGTTCTGGACTCAGGCATGGCTGGATCCAGGGCCTCTAATGCTGCAGGAGGGCTTTGTCCATCTTTTTCCTACCATCTTTCACCTCCACTGTCCTCTGTGTTGGCTTCATTCTCAGGCAGGCCCTCACCCAATGAGGGTCCCAGCAGCTTCAGGCTGATACCCCCCCATCCCGGCCACCACTGTGCCAAAGGCACCTCTTCCTCAGATTCTCCCCTTAAATACCAGAGCAGATTCTCACTGGGCCACTGGGAGTCACATGGCCACTCTTGAACCAATCCCTGTGGCAAAAGGATAGACTAGGCTGATAGGTCAGACCTGAGTCACATGCTCACAGAAGAGGGGAGCGGTCAGTCCACTCAAACCACATGAAGACTGGGGGAAGGGAGGGAAATGGAGGCACAAATCACACATGCTTATGGGCCTACTGTGTGGAAGTCCCCTACTGTGTGCTGGGAAGGGTACAGAGAAAGAGCAGGCATGCTCCATGCCCTTGAGGAGTGCTTGGCCTGATGGGGAAAAAGAACAGCATTGAGAAGGCAGCTAAGGAGTGAAGGCAGGATTCGGGAGCACCAAATACAGAGCGATCATAGCCAAACCGCAGCACTGCTAATAAGTACACAAGGTATAAGCTGGGTCTGTCCAAGCAAAGGAGGCCTCTAACTCATGTTCCAGCAGTGAAGTGGCCAGCTCATGTCATGGTCAGATTCTGGCTCCACTTCTTACCCAGCTGTGAGACATTGGGCCAGTTCTCTAACCAATCTCTGGCTCAGTTTCCCCATCTGTGACATGGGATAATAACAGTGTTCTTTCACAGGGTTTCTGTGAAGATCAAAGTGATATGTGTGAGGTGCTCAGTGCCTGGCCCAAAACAGGTGCTGTATCAGTGTCAGCTGTTGTATTGTTCTATACCAGCACCTCTCACTGTGACTGTGAGAGACAAGTTGGGTTTAAATTAGTGGAGATAAGAGAGGCAGCTTCCCTGGGCAGATCAATGGGCTTGAACAACACATATGAATCTACGGTTTTTAAAAAAAAAGTCAGTGCCATGTTTGATTTGCAATGCTTATACACCTCCACCCCCCACCCCAAGGGGGGAAAAATCCTTTAAAAGCACAGCTTTCTGTGAAAGTCTGACGAATCACCTGTGGGTGCTGTCCAGAATCCCACCCACCCGTCTTTCTCAATCATCAATAAATTAAACCCACATGTTGATTGCCACGTGCTATCCATTTTCTCAGGCTGGGGCAGGCAAGTGTGTGCTAGGCACACAGTCCTGCTGGCCTGGGGGTGGCCGGGAGGGTGCAGAACAGTTAGAGAAGGGGCCCGACCTGCCCCTGACCGAGGGCTTCTGCATGGGCGCCAGCAGGACTAGAGGGACTTCGTGTCCCATGAACGGTGCTTGTTGGCCTGGTAGGTGCTTTGCACAGTCAGACACCCCGAGGGCGAGTGGATGTGGGCAGTAGACAGACCCACCGGGCGTAATGCCTGAGTCCCAAAGCCACGCAGCGGCTGTAATGTACTATGTGCAGGGCCAGGCCCTTTCAATGAATTGTCTCGTGTGGCCCTCACAGCAGCCCCTGAGTGGGAAACAAAGGCTTAGAGAGGACGCCATCTCTGTGAAGGCTTCTTTGCTTTGCAGAATGAATACGCACTAAACACTAAGTGCCTACTATGTTCTCAGAAAAGAAAAGCAATGGGAAGAGCATTCCAGAGTCTCAGTTCCACCATTGAGACTCTTAAGCAAGTCACTCCATCCCTCTAAGCCTCAGTTTCCCCATCTGTAAATGGCATGATAATAATACCCACCTCCCAAAACCAAAGGATACAGGTGTTCAGTGAATGTCCTGTTGTTCCCCTGCTTCTGTCGTGCCAAGTGAAGCTATAAGCTGACACATAGTTATTTGTTGAACAGATGTGTTGTGCTCCTACTGTGTGTAGGCTTGGGCCACATTGCTCTTCTGAGAGGAGATGTTCCATATGCTCCTTGGGAGTGGTGTTTGTGTGATGCGGCTCTACATGGGACAGCTGGGGAGGCCAGGACAGGGTCAGCCTTCCAGAACATTCCCTCTCAGTCCAAGGAGTGGAGTTAGGGGTCAGAAAGAAGACAGCTCCAGGGGCACAGAGACAGAGGCAGGCAGGACCAGGAGGAAAGATGGCAGCCTGGGGCAGGGGCCAGGGCCTCAGTCCAGCCAGAGGGGAGAAGGAAGGAGCCCCCTCCTGACACCCTCCCCTTCCAGAGCTCCCTAAAGATTCCCAGGAAAGGGGGGTGCAGAGCTGGATTGTAGGCCGGCACTGTCCTAAAGACTCTCCCAGTCTACTTGCGATGCTGGCTACTTAGCTGTATACCAGAGACTCATTACTTCATTGAATTTTCACGGACCCTGTGAAACAGGAACTGTTACTGTCCCCAACTTACAGATGAGGAAATTGAGGCTCAGGACACCACCACTAACCAGGGGCCCAGCCAGGATTGGTACCAGACAGGCTGGCTCTTGAACATGCACATGTGACCTCCTTCATCTACGGCCTCTAACTGACAAAATAACTACAGCAAGAGAGAGAGTGCTGAAGGTCAAAGGGGGGCGCAGCCCCTGCCTGATGGGACACACATCAGGAGAGGCTTCCCCTGAGCGAGGTCTCCAAGGGTGAGGAGGAGTTGGGGGGATGGAGGCAGCACATTCTTAGTGAGGGAAGGAGCTGATCAAAGGCCCAAAGGCAAGAACCAGGATGTGTGTGGAAGACGTGAGGAATTCACTGTGTCTGGGACTAGGACGTCATGTGCGGGTGAAATGGGCTGTGAGCTCCATGAACACAGCTCCTCTCCAGGGACCGAATGGACCACAGAACTCGCTCAATGCAGGGAACTGAAGGTTTGGGGAGCTGGTTCCACAGAGGTGCCCCAGGAGACAGGGAGATGCTGAGTGGGTGGGGCTCTGGCTTTCCTGCCCCACCATGTACCAGAGCACCTCTTTTTTTATCTGTGTGCATGGTGAAGAATCTGGTAATGTTTAAAAAAAAAAAAGGTTTTTAAAGAAAAAAATTTGAAAACATCTAACAGGAGAAAGATGCTAAACTAGAGTGTCTAAAAGCCTGAGTTGGGGCCCAGGTTATTTAAGTTATCAGTGCCTCGGTTTTTACACCTGTAAAATGGATCGGGTAATATACCGCTCCCAGGGTCCATGCTGGTCTATGGGTTGAGTGAGAAAACACACAGAGTGCCTGGCCCCAGGGGCCCTCTAGGGGGTCCATCTTACAGCCACCGCCCCCTGGCCATGGTCTGGTTCGTGTGCTTGGCCCACCCGCCTGTATCAGAACACACGCTGAGCTGGGAAGACGCAAGTGTGAGACTGGCCTGACTGGCCTTTATTGACTAAGCCCTTCTCCAAGCCCCCCACCAATAAAAGGGTGGGTCTGGTAGTCTCTGCAGCTCCTCCAGGCTCAGACGTTCTAGAATTGTGAGACTCACTGTCTCAGTGCCACCCAGCACTGCAGACACCGACTGGCAGAAGAGGGGCTGGCTCACGGCCAGACCCGAGATCCCTCTTCCCTTGAAACACTGTGACTTCCAATCCTTGGGGTGGCTTAGGCCCCATAATAGCCCAGGCAGGGGCAGTACCCTTGGCCTCTCACCCCAAACCCCAGACCAGAAAACCTTTCCTCCCAAGCAGCTTTGGAACCCACACTGGCTTCCAAAGGCCTGTGGGTGTTCCCTGGCAATAGATGCCTGGCTCCCAGAAGCCCAGGGCCCTGGACACCAGTTTCTTCCTCATCTGTCAAGTGGGCTGAGGGCTGAGACGTGTTGCTCAGTAATACAGACTAATTTCTAACATTAGGCACCTTCAGTTGTCCACCAGCTTGGGTCCCACAAAGGTTGAGAGAGCTGAAGCAACCTCTCCCTCCAGGCCCTCCTGTCACACGAGAGGCCCCAGCAGGGCAGGTAAGTTATTTATGCAGGCCCCCCTCACCCCACAACGATTATCTTACTCCTTCTGGCACAATCCAGGCCCCTGCTGTGGTTTCAGACCCAGAGTTATTTATAGTCAATGGAAATTAGCACCTCTGCAAATGGTTCCCTGGTACCCACCTACCAGCGTCAGCCTCTACCCCTAAGGGAGGCCCCCTGGAAATTTCCATGGTCCCACAAAATGCTCCCAGGGACCATTTCTGAACAGAGAAGACTCTGCTCTTTCTGTGGGATAACATTGGACAACAGGCCATGGAGCTGAGAGGTGGGAGCAAGCTCTTCCAGCCAGAGGACCTGGGAGGGTTGCCTGGAGGAGGCAGTGCTGAGCAAGATGTGGACAGATAGGCAGGGTTTGCAGTGGGGAAGAGTGCTCCAGGTCCAGGTAAAGGGGAAAGCATGGACAAAGGCACAGAGGCAAAGAAGAAGGGAGTGTAAAAGGAGCCGATCGCTCTGTGTGGCTGGAAGGAGCGAGCAGAAGTCGTGGTGATAATTAAAAGGAACGAAGCACTATAGACACATTCTAAGAGTTTCACACACCTCTTGCCTTATTTAGTCCTCCCAATGACCTTATGAGGTAATCACTGGTATTATCCTCATTTTTACAAATAAATAAACCGAGGCACAAAGCAGTAAAATCACTTGTCCATGGTCACACAGCTCAGGAGCAGAGGAACGGGGATTCAAACCCACACAGGCAACTCCAGAGTCCGTACTAGGATTCTTAATGTGAAGCCAAACAGTTTGGGCTTAACTAAAGAAGCAGGAGGGATCCCAGAAGGTTTTTTAACAGAGGAGCAAGGTGACTAAGACAGTTGGTCTGGCAGCCATGAGTTCTGTTTTGGATGGGAGATAACGACAGCGACAGCGGGAGGGAAGGACAGGCATCCAAAGAGAGGTGACAGGGCTGGGCGTGGCCAGGGAGGCGGTGATGGAGAGGTGGGAGCGACTCTGAGAGTGAGGGTGATTGAGAGAGGGAGGGAGAGGTGTCAGTGCAGACTCCGTTTTCAAGACAGCAACTAGCTGCTTGTGCAGATGAGCCGACAAGGAGAAGAGACGGTCGGGGTGAGATGAAAAGTTCGTGCTGGACGCCGCACACTCTCAGAGCTTGGAGGACAGGACAGCAGGCCTGGAACCCTGGAGAAAGGCTGGGCCTGGAGGGGGAACATCCAGATGACAGAGACATCTATCGAGAAGTCTTGTCTCTGCTAACACGTCCCAAAACCTACATGGAGGGAGGTCAGCCATGGAAGGCAGAGATTTGTGCCTGTAGTGTTCCCTGCTGTATCTTGACACCTAGAACAGTTCCCATCACAGAATACACTCTATAAATGTGAGGAATGAATTCACCTGGGGTGCTCATCAAGCATAAGTCCTTAGGGAATGTCATCTACCAAGGGAGCAGGCAGCAGGCAGAGTAAAAGTCAGAGAAGTAGAAGGAGAGTGGCGCCTGCAGGTAGGGTGTGATCAGGGTGTCTCACACTGGATAGGCAATCAGTTAGATGCAGGGTTTGCAGCAGGGCTCAATGAGGACAATAAAGGAGTAAGAGCCTCAGGGACAGGCTACTGGATGAGCTCTTGGGAAACGTGTGCTGGACAAAACAACAAAAGGGAACATTCCCCAGGGCTGCCTACACATACGCATCGGCTCAATCAGGTCAGAGCAGACAGCACAAGGGCCTGGGGGACTCATGGACCCATAGGACGGCAGGTCTGACCCTTAGTGGCTCTAAGGGACCATCTCATCCAGCAATCCTAGGGTACACATGGGGCTCTGAGACCCAGGAGGGAAGGGGCCTGCCCAAGCGCACTGTGGGTGAGGACCCAACCCAGGGCTGGGTCCCCCAAGTCACCCCTACACGTGATAAAGGGGACAGACATCCCTCCTCCCTGTCCCCCCGGCAGCCTCTCCCCCTCCCCCCAGACCCTCAGCACTCTCATCCACCCCTTCCCTGCCACTGTGTATGTTTCCAGGGGCGCCATTACAAAGGACCACAAACTGAGTGACTTAAACCAGCCTGAGATCAGGTGTTGATAGGACTTGTTTTCTCTGAGGCTGTGAGGGAACGATCTGTTCCACGCCTCTCTCCTTGCCTGTAGATGTCCATCTTCTCCCTGCGTCTTCACGTTGTCTCCCCCTGCGTGTGTCTGTCTCTGTGCACAGATTTCCTCTGTATAAGGACACCGGTCACATCAGATTAGGGCCCACCCCGAACCCCTCATCTTAACTTAGTAGCTACTCACCTCTGCAATGACCCCGTCTCCCAATATGGCCCCATTCTGAGGCACTGGGACTTAGGACTTCAACATATGGATGGAGGCGCAGGATAGCTTAACCCAGAACATTCTCACTTGAGACAATCACTTCTGCTCTTGGAGCCACAGGCATCTCCTGTAAAGCAAGGACATAGATGGGAGCAAACGAGGACTGTGACAGCAGACGAGCTCGCTCCTGTACGGACGCGTGTCTCCGTTTGCCCATCACACGGTGGGCATTGGGAGTCGCAGTGCAGCCTGAGCGTTAGGCAGCAAACAGCCCGGGGCTGAATCCCAGCTGTGTTGTGCCGAGGGATGACTTCACCTCTCAGAACCGGTTTACTCCTCTGTGAAATAGTACTGATTCCTGGGCCGTCGTGAGGAGTAAAAGAGCTGGTGCGAGTAAGAACACCCAGCATGAAGACCCCAGGGAATGGAAACTGCCCCTGTTATTATTACTGTCATCACCCTCCTCGTGAACGTATTATAGGTGTGGGAAGCTGAGGCCCAGAGAGGGCCAGATTTTGTCCAAGTTCACACAGCAGTCTGGCACAAAACCAGGTGGGAACTCAGGCTCTCCCAACTCAGAGCCCCGCTTTTTTAACCACATCCCTGTGCGGTATTAAAAAAATAGAAGTAATTCCTAAATGCCCAAATTAGGAGAGTGATTAGACCGCTTTCAGCTGTTCCGTGTGCCTGATGGAACATTACGGAAAATGGTGGGTGCAGAGGACATAAAGCAACGTGGAAGGGGCTCGTGAAACACTGTGATGTGAAAGGAGTGGTTTAGCATGGTATGTGGCAACAGCTCCTAAAGACAGATGCGAGGGGAAGAGGCTAAAAGGAAACATCCAGGCTGTGCCAACGCTGGGGTTGCAGGATGAGACGAGGGGGGGGTGGTTCAGCTTCCCTTTCTGCACTGGCGGAGACCACGTCCTAGGCGGGTCCGCATGCACACTGGTGGTGAGCAGCAGAAGTCGTCTGGGCAGCGTCATAAAGCCCCGTGCACAGGATGGGAGTGGTCTCCTCAAGCTGGAGCAAAGGCTGGAAAACCTCGTTCTGTTTTCAAGAGTGAAATTGGAACATGCAGCGATGGGTGACAGGACTGACAGAACAGATGCCCCTTTGGGGAGTGTGGGGTGGGGGGACATCCACTGTCTGGGGCCCTATATCACTCAGGATTCCAAGCTGTGTTGTGCTGGTACATGTGTAGCACCCAGCTCTCTGGGTTGGGAGGGAGTCCTCATTTGTAGTGTGTGCTGATTTCCGTAGTGTAAATGCTCTGCCGTGTTACCAACAGAATGACATTAACTGAGGAGGTGGGAAGAGAGGTGCAGTAACACACCATTGTATAGTATTTCTGCCAGGCAGCCTAGTGACATGTAGTAAAACAATTAGAAAGGGATGAGTGTGGGGCATTTGTTACCCTTTTAAATATAATTTATTTAAATTGTAAGTTTGTATCCTTTCAATACTAATAATGGTTATATCTAACAACCCAAAATACCTGAAAATGTGACAATGGGTTCTCACAAGCAGACGTGAGCTGGTACGTGCACTGATTAACTTCAAGGCCAAGACGAGAGCATGCAAGCAGCCTGCCTTGGTCGCCAGCCCACCCTTTGGCCAGGAAGTTGGGAGACATCTTGACTGACAGCTACCAGTTAGGACCTAGTGGGGGCCTAATCTCCCAAAAGGATAGAAGAATGCCACTGAACAGCTAAAACCCAACACCTGCTTTTGTTTCTCTTTTTGATAATTTCTTTAAGTTGTATTTTTTGTCTTATGATGTCTTTTTTATTTCCTTTAAAAAAAAAATCACCATTCCTTAAAGTCCCAGAGTCTTTAAAAAGAATGCAGGGCTTAATCCTGAGAACAGCAAACCAAAGGACCCAGCGAGAGGTACAGAGCTCAGAGCAGCCACAGCCAGCCCACGCCCCAGCCCAGCCCAGCCCCCTACCTTCTCCAGGGAGGAAAAGTAAATGAACGAAACCTCCTGTCACACTGCCTGAGAGCCCACCCTTAGACATTCTCCCAAGAGGATGCAGACACCCCCAGTTGAAGAATATCTTATGGCAGAGTCTTTTCAAGTACCCCTAAGGGTAGATGAGGGTTAACAGGGACCTTCAGGGGTCAGGAATGGCCCAATAAAGGGAAGTACCTCTGAAAGGTTAGGCCTGATCTCAAAACTGTGGGCAGAGTGGGCATCGTAAGCCTAATGAATCCATGATTCACCGGGGAGCCCCGGTGACCCTCAAGGAAGATGCGCAAGAACCTGACCACCTCTGGCTGCCCCCTCGTGGGAGATCATCTGGTGGCCTGTAGAAGGCTCAGCCTAGGGCGGGCCAGGAGATCTGACTTAGAAAGGAGCCCGCGGGAAGGTACTATTCCCATCCTCCAAGAATAGCCAAGTTGTCGGCAACCTATACTGAGCAGCATCCCAAAATTCCTCCATTATCCCCACTTTGCAGATGAGGAAACTGAGGCACAGAGTGTTGACGGACTTGCCCAGCTATGGGAGTAAAACCCAGGCCTGGATGAGGCCGTACCTCATGCTCTTAACCATCTGTCAAAGGGGATGAGGGGTTGTCCTTAGGACCCCATGCTCCCCACAGAATGTCACTGGGACTCTGGCCCAGAGGCCTAGGAGTTTTCAGTTGCTCCAAAACGCACTGGAGCTTGGACCCAAATATGAGAGAGGAGGCAGGCAGACATCTGATCTGCCAGTGGGAGGCCAAAAACATTCTCAAGGGTCCCGGGCCTAGGGTTCATGGGCTGTAAACGATGAGCCCAGAATCCCAGACCCGGGGCTTGGAGGCTGTCAGCCCTGGGGCCATTTGGCAGGGCCTGGACAGGGAGTACTGGCTGAGGGCCCAATGTCGCGGGCTCCTTTCCTCACTGGTTGTGTGACCTCAGGTAAACCCCTTGCCCTCTCGAAGCTTCACTTTCCATATCTGCAAAGGGAATTTAGATATGCCTCCCTACAGGATTGTTAGGGAAATTAAATGAGAATAATGGATATGTAAGCAAGCTCCTTCCTTTTCCATCCTTTCCGCCTCCAAGTTCTTCTTCCCACAGTGGCCCGAGTAAACTTAAATACGGGTCAACTTGTGCCACCACCTGCTCAAAACCCAATAGCTCCCACTGCTCTTAGAATGAAATCTAAACTCCTCACTGTGGTCTGCAGACCTGACCTGATCTGCCCACTACCCTGGTGCAGGGTCCTCAAGAACCAGCTCCCATAGGAGATGGGAGTCCCCAACCTATAGAAACCCAGAGCTTCCTTTACAACTATAGAGCTCGTGCCTCCGTAAGTGCCATTTGGGATTCAAGAATAAATGGGATTGTAACTGAAAATCAATAATAATAATGGTAGTGGTGAGACTATAAATGCCCTGCCCCTTACTATCCCCCGCGGAATTTTGACACACCCTCTGGTGGGTTATGTCCTACCCCCTGGTGAAGAATCACTGCATTCATTTATAAATTCACACAACCTTTAAAGAAGCATTTATTGAGCACCAACTTGATGCTAAGTGCTGTCATAGCTGCTGGGGATACAGCAGTGAATAAAAGTCCCCACCTCACAAAGTTTACAGGAGTCCAGTAAAAAATGCATAAAGAAATAAATGAACAAGAGAACGTCTAGTGGTAAGGGCTTTAAGGGCAACCAGGAGGAGGGACAGCTTAGATGGGCAGTCAAGGAGGGCTTCCCTATGGCGGTGACCTGTAACCTGAGTCTCAGCTGACGTGCTGGATGCCTAAGAATTGCTTCCTGTGATTTGAGGGTGAGTTCCCGTGGGACTCCTATTCTTCAGTGTTTTACATCCCCTATGTCCATTTCTTGGGCTCTGTTAGGCAATCTGCGAGGCCCTATAGCCTTCATGAGCTCTTTTTCTATCACAGCTGCCTTGGGAGATAAGCATTTTCAGCCCCCCATTTTATAGTAAAGAAACAGAGGCTCAGAGAGGACTTGCACAGGTGCACAGGATCACACAGTGAGTAGGTGACAGAGTCGGAACTTGTCTTTGGGTCTCCTAACTTGCCCAGTCCTGTGCCTCTTTCCTTACTGGGATGTGATTGGAGAAATTGTGGTGTTGGGGAAAAAAGTTTCCTAGTCTGTCAGAAGCTGGTGTTGTCAGCTGGGAGATCACTAAGTCCCAGGAGGCCATTGGGTGTTCAGTGAGAAGAGGGGTTACCAAATCCCAGAGAAATGTGGCCCAATCCCAGAGAAATAGGCATATGAGAAAAATCCCAGGCAAGCCCTATTGCAAAAAAAAAAAATCCCTGCTGAGGCAAACCATAGAGCAGTGAGGGTAGCTTTGTAAATTACCACCCTTTGGCTCAACTCCTAAAGGGCTGAAACATTTTATTTCCACTTGAGAGAGGCAACTATAGCATATCTGGTGGGTAGGCAGGCCCTGTCCTAGACTTTCAAATTTTATGCTTCCTGAAGACAACGGCAGTTTCATTTACCTCGGAAACCCCAGCACCTAGCATGGATTCTAAGTAAATGAGAACATGAGTAACAACTGCATGTGTGTAACAACTGCATGTTAGGGCTGGACTCCCCAGTCCACCTCCCCCAACTAGAACCCACAGCCCAGCTCTGCCTGAGGACCGTGGAGATATCAGAGAATGTAACCGTGGCCAACGTTTCGAGGAGTGTCTCCACCCCCCCCCTGCACATAACCCTTCCCAGCGTCCCTTCATTCCCTCTGTCCCCACGTGCAAAGGGATGTCCCTTTCATCCCCGCCTAGAGGTTGGGTCCCGGGGGAGGACACCAGCCTGGGAGTGGCCATGATCTGACCAGCAGAGATGCACCTCCTGCTGCCCCCTTGCCAGACTCAAGGAGGTATGAGCTGGCAGAAAGCCCACAGCATCCTCTTGAAGTCCTGGGAGATCTAATTACCGAGCGAGGAGAAAGTATTGCGCGAGTGAGGGCCGGGGTTTGGAATAATCATTTTTCTGACTGCTGCAGTTAATGCGAGGCCAAGCTGTAAAACTGTCCCTCTGATGTCCTGATGATGGGCTCCCTCTATGGCTAGCTGTTTGATCTGGAACTGCCAGTTTTTCTGTCAGCCCCCCAAAAGCTTTCCTAACTTGTCCTAACAATTACCATCTCGGGGAGCCAGCCAAGCCTCCGGCCTCCGCTCCGTAATGAAGAAAGTACCGCCCTGAGGTTGGAGCTTGATAGAGGCCTCCCTGGGGCTGGAGTGAGTCCCAGTCCTGCAGTTTCAGTCTGAGTTCTGGGGCAGATTGGGGGACTTGCATCTCATTTCAGTATTATTACCATTTTACAGATGAGGAAACTGAGGCACGGTGTACCCAAGCTCACTTGCCAACAGGTTGCAGACATGACATTCAAACTCAGGCCTGCCCGGCCCAAGCCCCTGGTCTTTCCATGTGTTCCAGGTGCCCTGGAATCTTAGATATTCTTCCCTCTCCCTATTTCATGTACTTACATTTCAGAGCCTCTTGGGACACATCATGCCAAGTCTGTCCTGAAATTTTGTCTCTGAAAAATACCAGAAATGATGATTTTTTGCTAAGTGTTTCTCAGTTAATGGGGATTTTTACCTTTTGCTTTAAATATCCAAAAAAGAATTGCCTTCAATAGATTTGGGACTAAGCAGTACAGGGTTTAAGGGTGTCAGCCCACCCGCCCCTCTCTTCTGGTTCGCAGAAAAGCCTAAAGTGAAATGAACAGTAAGAGGCCCATGAATACCTACTAAGCGCCAGACATTGGGAAAGCTCCTTCATTTGTGTATTCACTTCTTCAGTAGATGTTTCCTGAGTACTTACTATGTGCTAGACATAGTTCTAGGCCCTGCGGATAAGTGCAGCCATGAACACAATCAGTGTCACTGCCCATATAGGGCTTGCATTCAACTGTGGGTGGTGAGCAAAACAAACAAACAAACAAACCAAAAAAAAGTAAATGGAAAATAACTAAGATTGTCCGTTGTAGCAAGGGCTCTGGAGGAAATAAGCAAAAGCCTGGACACGAGAATAATAGAACAGATTCTCTGAAATCCTGGGGTCAGGAGGCAGAAAAGACCTGGAGAACGAAAGGACAGCCGCCACGTGGAATGAGGGGGAGAGTGGGCAAAGGATCGGACGTGGGACTTGAGGGGACATTTGGCAAGAGGTGAAGCCAGGACAGTGAGCAGGGGCTGATGGGAGCCTGCAGAAGGAGTGTGGGTTTTTCCTCTAAAGTGAGGCAGCTGCTGGAGAGCTGAGAACAAGAGAGTGACATACTACATTATTTCATTCATTTTCACCAAGGCCCTGCAAAGCAGGTACCAGATCCTCAATCTAGCACTTGAGCAGTGACAGAGGCTGAAAGGAAAGATGGCTCAGCCACTGAGGAGGTGACAAAGCTACTTGTTGAACCCAGACCTGGGTGAGGATCTCTGCATCACCCAGCCAGCTAGGTGTGGGCATGGCCAGAACCGCAGCTCGTTTCCTAGCACAGTGCCCTGCCTCCAAATGTCTTGGCGCTTTGTTCTGTTCCTTCTGGTTTTGTTGCTGGGCCTCAGGCTGAATAAAACTCAATGGGATGTGATTTGAGGGTTCACTGGGAACATTCTGTTTCCCCATAAAATTGCAAGCAGCAGCAGAGATGTGTGTTCCAGGTTGCTAAGCAACCAGGTATGACCCAGTGAGCAGTGGGGATGATGATTCTTCCCAGAGAGAAGTGGCTGGTCCACCCACCCTTTCCTCCCCAAAACCTCCCAAGACCCAGACCCTCCCAGCCAGTCAGGAGAACCCCAGGAATTCACAACCAGTAGGGCAAAATACAAAGTAGACAAAAACAGGAGAGGGTGACAGTTCCAAACAGACATTAAATGGGCTCCAAAGGAAAAATAGAGAAGGACCTATCCCAATATGTGGGGAAAGTCTCTTATGATCACAACAGTGGCCCGCACTTTTACCATGTGCCAAACACTGTTTTAAGCACGTTAACTTATCATCGTATCTTCACAACAACCTTATCAGGTAGATACTATCATATTCCCCATTGTAAAGATGGAAAAACTGAGGCACCTGGGGGTTAACATGCCCAACCTGTAAGTGGCAGGGCCAGGCATTCTGGCCCAAGTCCAGCACTGAAGCAAATGGATGGATGGTCCACCTGAGACATCTGATTGGGAGTCAGCAAGGAGAACTAGAACACACAAGAGGTTTACTCAAAAACTAGAGTGGAATCGATTCAACTCTTCTTAAAGCCTTCCTGTGTGCTGGACAATTTACCTTCTACAGAACTGAGGTAAAGAGCTCAAGCTGGTAGAGTAGAGACAGACAGGCCCTCATAATATTTACCAGAGTGTGGTAGATACTACGAGAGAGAAGGAAAAGATGCTGGGAGAGGATGGCACTGGGGCAAATCCCAAAGGAAAGGTGACAGACCCAGCTATGGAAAAGGACCCAAAGACGGAAGGAGAAGCATTTCAGGTGGCATTTTATCACCTTGTATGGAAACTAATTTTTTAGGTGTCTGTCCCCACTCTACCATCACCACCCCAGACCACGAGCAACTCAAAGCAGGGGTCATGCGAATTTATCTTTGTGTCCTTAGAAGACAGCACACATCTGACATTTTGGATGCAGCAATCACAAAATGTTTGTTAGCCTACAACGCCCCTTTTAAAAATAATAGATAAAACACATTTTGATTACTAAATACAGGACACTGTTCCAAGTGCCTCACACATAGGCATTTCATCTTTAGAGAAACGCACGCTGTATCTATTTTATAGATGAGGAAACTGAGACAGAGAGAGGTGAAGTAACTTGTTGAGAAACTATGCTACACTGCTGGAACTTGGAAGGGGGCCAGGAACCAAGGCATGTCGTCAGCCTCTAGAAATAGAAAAACGCAAAGAACAGATCTGGCCATCGGAGCCTCCGAAGGCACCAGCCCTGTTACCTTGACTTCAGCCGGTGAGACAGATTTGGGGCCTCCAGAACTGTTAAGATAAAAAATGTGTGTTGTTTTCAGAAAAAAAAAAAATGTTTAAAAGATATGTGAACAAAGATGAAGGAAAGGGGAATGAATGAGACTGGTCTTCACTGTCAAACAGCGGGTGTTAGACACCATTTGTTTTCATTTAGAGCCATTGTAAGTTCCAGAAGGGAGAAGCAGAAGTCCACAGTGGGAGATAAGAGCGGCCTGTGTCATGGGACAGAAGGTGATGGGACTGGGAGGGAGAGCCCGAAGGACCCATTGCAGGAATAGCCCAATGGGACACACTGGGAGCCCGGATTCAGATGATGAGCTCAGGAGTGAAGAGGGCCCACCTGTGGGCCCTCAGGTGACAGGAACTGAATCCATAAACCAGACACACGCAACTTCTCCAGTGTTCCGAATGACCAAAACTTCAGAAACAGTTTGCCAAAGGAAGCACATGTTCTCCCAAAACAACACACCTCTAAATAACACTTAGGAGAGAATGTGGCAGGTTTCCAGACAGAGACTTCAGTGGGTGTTGCCACAAATCACTAGATCAGTGTAGGGATGACAGTGGCTGCTCCAATGGGATTCACTGAGCATGTTTTCCCAGCGGTCACTGTGGTTCTCATGTTAGCGTATTAGTGTGAGCCTGGGTCAGTCCAGCACCTTTATCAAGCCTTGGTGCTGCACTCCCCACCACGCCAGGCCCGCACAGGAAGTGCCTGGCACATGAGATGAAAGAGGTGCTAATCCTTCTCTGTTGCACAGGCAGCCTTTGTCAAATTATTGGAGAGACACACAAACAATTTACAAAAGAATACCCAACAGTGTGCAGTTAAACATCAGCATGATGGTAGATACCGGTGCAATTGCTTAGCTATTCCCAAACGAGATACCCACACACACCAGTGTAATGGGTCAACAAGAGCATGGAGTCTTGGCATCTCCAGACCTGGGTTCTCATCCTGGTTATGCCAC
Source organism: Rhinolophus sinicus (assembly GCF_036562045.2). NCBI lineage: Eukaryota > Metazoa > Chordata > Mammalia > Chiroptera > Rhinolophidae > Rhinolophus > Rhinolophus sinicus. Next base: position 42,919,369 of record NC_133759.1, read on the forward strand.
TAATGGCTGCATGAGCTCAAACAAGTCACGTCACCTCCCTGACCCTCAGTGTCGTCCTCCATGGAGTGTAGACAAGTCTGTTGGCCTTATGTAGTTTACTGGGTACGTTTAGGGAATAATTATCAGTGCCACTGTGTGCATTGCCTCACATAACCCTCCCATCAGCCCCCTGGGGTCTGCAGGGTCTCCCCCATTTTATAGCCTGAAAGACTTAGAGAAGGTGAGTGACTTGTCTCAGGTCACACAGCTGGAAAGTGCTATGGTTCGAACCACAGTTAATCATTGGACACTGTGGCCACACAGTTCAAAACACATGGTAACAGCATTACAAAGTTAAGCCCCCAAGTGGATGCAGAAAATCCACAGAGGGTGGGAACTGAACTTTCTGCTCACCAGTGTCTGGCCAGGGCTGGGTGGGGTGCTGGTTCGAGGAAGTGCACAGTCACAATGTATTGAATAAATGAATGAATGAATGAATGAGGCCAAACACGTAGTAGTTCAGAACAGGACTCGAGCCAGCTTCCCTGGATTCAAATCCAGCTCTGCCACTTACTGGTTGTGTAAAATGGGATGCTGATAGTCCCTCCCATGAGGAGTCACTTCAAGAATTAAATGAGTTTATACATGTGAGAGCAGGTAGTGTAGAAGCTGGCACAGAGTAGATGTAAGTGTCATCTGTGATGATTGTGATGATGAGGGATTTAACCAGCGGGTTTCATGTGGATGTTGTGATTGTTATAGCTGTTGCCCCAAAGGATCATTTGTCACAGCCAAGGATCCTCCCTCTCTCCCACTCTCTCCCTCCCTCCCTCTGCCTCGCTCCCTCTCTCCCTCTCTCTCCCTCTGCCTTTTCTCCCCCAACAAATACATAGTGAGGATTTACTGTGTGCCAGACATAAGCAAAGACACAAGATGAAATGGCACAGGCCTTGCCCTTCAGGAGCCCAAAATTCAATAATCAGAAGAGTTAGTTAAAATACCACTTGATAACTTGTATGGGGGACAAGGCAGTGGAGAGCGGTCATTGGATCAGAGTGGGTGATCAAAGGTGCTTCTTGGAAAAGGTGCTGTGGCCGTCCAAGGAGGGTGAGGGCCGGAAGGGCAGCTGGTCAGGTGAGCGGCCAGGCATAGACGGAGCAGGCACACTGGAGGCAGCACAAGAAGAGACGTCTGTCACCAAAGTGACTTGGTCAGTGGGGTGCCCTGCGTGCTGTGTGCCCCACACAGCACAGGTTCGTCCCCTCACTCAGTGGCAGCACCCTCTGAGCCAGCAGCCTTAGAAGGCCCCTCATAAAAGGTTAATGGCTTCATCAATGTGAAACGGTTACAAGTGTGAAGGAGGATCTCAGAATTTTCAAATTCCGAGGACCCTTAGAGCTAATGGAAGCCCCTCAGTCAAGAGGAAGCAGAGGCCTAGCAAGGCCTCCTGGCCAGTGATTAGAAGAGCAACCTGAGAGCCAGACCCCAGGGCTTTCTCATACACTCGCTCACCTACGGACCTGTCCTCGCTTGGGTTCCCCAAATAGCAGTGTGAGTCCAGGATGAGGTACAGGTGCTGTGTGTATGTGGGTGTGGTCTCAGCAGTGAGAGTGAGGAGAGGAAAACACAAGAAACAACTGTGTAAGGAGTGCGACTGAGGTGCTTCCTGCTCTGGGCCACAGGGACACCCCTTCAGGGAGCGTGCGGGCTGCACCTCAGAGCTGCCCCTCCAACCGTGCAAGGCTAAGCCTTTGTCCTGACTCCCAGCTCCTGCTGGTCACGGGCTGGGTAACTCGGCGCCTCTGGGCCCCTGCTTGGGGGCACCTAATGAACTCCCAGCTACAGGAAAAGTCCTGAATTGGAGGGCAGGTTCAGTGGGCACATGAGGAGTATGGCCACCGTGCGCAGGAGCTGCCCGCCATGGCCACGGCGTGGAGTCTCCCAGGACGGAGGGGCTGTGGCCCTGGGAACCAAAGACGAATGTCACAGCTCCTTAGGAGATAACGATAGCACCAATAATGGCTTCCATTAATTGAGGTATTTCCCCGCACCACATGTCATGCTGCGGGCATTATGGGTATTACCTCATGTAATGCACATTCCTGTCTTGGGAGGTACCTACCAGTGACGCCCACGGTACAGAAGCCGAGGCCCAGAGCTGTTTCTGTAATTTGTTTCAGGTCAGACAGCTAGAAAATGACAGAGTTAGGATTCAAACTCAGGTCTGTCTGACTCCAGCCTTAAGCCTCCTTAAGCCTCCAGCCTCCCAGGTGATCAGAACCTTCTAGGTGGCCCAGGTATAAGGAACATGTCAGGGTTCAAGGCTCTGAAACATTCCTCTTCAAAGGAGGCAGCATGCTGGCGTGGACAGCCCAGAGTGCGGATCCAGACGCCCTCAGTAAATAGCCTTGGAGAGAGACACTTTCTCTCCTGTCTGTGCCTCAGTTTCCTCATCCATAAGATGGGCTACTATAATACCTTTCCAGCCTCCTTCATGAGGGTTTTCCTGGTGGGAAGAGATTGCACAAATTTTCTACAGTGAGGTTCACCTTCTGGGGAACATGATACAGTAGTTAAGACTTAGGCTCTAGATTCAGATAGGTCTGGAGCTGAAACTCGGAGGATACATTTCTTTACAGCCCTGTGCCTCAGTTTCCCCATCTGTAAAATGGGGGTAATAAAATGAAGTCATAGGGAAACCATGAGATGTAAATTGAATCATGCCCACATGGGGCCTGGCACAGAGTAAGTGCTCAGGGCTGCCATGGAGGCCATCACTGCTTTGACCTTTAGGTGTGAGACATCTGTGGACCAAGGTGTCTTCATCTGCAACAGGGGACCTCTTAATACATGCCTTGTAGAGTCGCAGGGCCCACACATGGTAATGGATGTAGACGCAGTTCCTAAAACAACTTTCACAAGGGAATTCCTCTCAACTTTCTAGGGTCTTCATGGGTTTTCTGATTTGCTTCATAACTGCCACATCACTACCTTCCTTTCCCACTCCCAGGTCTCCCATTCCCCCCAGAATTCTTTCATCCTGAGTGAGAATCTAAGACACACCTTCTGGTCCTCAGAGAAGCTGCCATTTTTAAGAGCAGGAGAAGCTAGTATTACAGAAGTGAAAGCTTCTGCTTTCCTGGCTTTTATTTCTGATATTGGATCTTACCAACAATTGTCCCCCAGTAGTAATTTCAGACACCTAAGTGGAAAGTGTGAGGGATGCCCCCGGGTGAGGCTGAGGCTAGACATGTGTGCTTCCCCAAGTCCTTTAGTGGGGACCTGGCTGGAGGCTCCTACATGCCTCCCGTCAGCAACAAGAACAAAGGAGTCCACTGAGGCAATTGGACACAGAGGGGAGCTACTCGAAAAGACCCCAAGTATCTCCCCTGCCCCCAGTCCTCAGTCTGAAAATGCCTTAGAGCAGACGTTGGAGTTATGCATTGCCCACACCTTCCCGCTCCCTTCCTATGCAATGTGTCTAGGAGAGGCCACATGTGGACTGAACATTAATGTATCAGGTGCAGGCCCTGCCCTCATGGAGCTTGGACTCCGCAGGGGAGTCACACGCTAAGAAAACCAATTACATTATTAGTTCTTAAAATAATGTTAAAATGAAAGTTATTTTCAGGGAGCTATGAGAACATTCAAAAAGGGGTTCAACCTGGGGTGGGGAAATGGTGGTTTTAGCCAAAGGAAGTGCTGCGTTAGGTGAGATGAGGAAAGAGCATTCTAAGTAGAGGGAACAGCACATGCAAAGACCCTGAGACAGAAAAGCATTTGTGTTGAAGCCACAGAAAATAGGCTGAAAGGGATGAGATATCAGAAGAAAGCAAGGGCCACACTGTACAGGGCCTTCCAGATATCTCGGCAAGGAGATTGGATTTTCGCTGTGTGCAGTGAAAGCCACTATAGCATTTTAAGCAAGGGCCTGAAATTAACACAGTGCACTTTACCTTTTACAACTTCCAGCTGACCACTGGGTGTAGAATGGATGGAGGGTGGGAGCAGGGAGACCAGTGAGATGGCTACTGCAGTCACCCTGTACTGATATTCGGGTGGTGAAGGAGAGTGGTCAGATCTGAGATAAGTGTTTTTTTGGGCAGAGGTACACAAAGGTGGTAAATGATAAAAGCAAAATTCTAACCCAGGAATATATGTCCCCAAGTCCATTCCATCCAAAGGTTATATGGAAACAAACCTATATTTTATTACCGTATGGATTGATTTCCCCCTTTAGGTTAAACTTTGAATTAGTCAAATAAAACACAAACACATTCTCCTGGTTAAAATTAAAATATTTCAGTCAAAGTTAAACTCCCCTTGTCCACTGCAATTAATCATACTATCCTTTCCCTACTCAGAGGTCCCACCTTCATGTGTTTGGAGCAGACCCTTACGGACATCTTGCTACACATTTACATATATATGTACCCATAGAAAATATAAACTATTGTTTTGTTGAGTTTTCTGTTTTACATAAATGGAATCAAACTATACACGTTGCTCTGCAACTTGCTTTTTTCACTCAACAGTTTGTCTTGGAAAGCCTTCTATGTTAGTACATATAAATGGATCTCATTTTTTAAAAACTGTTGCATAGTATTTTATGGACTGGATGTACCACAATTTATTTAGCCCACTCGCTTTCCAAAGACAGAAATGCATTTTTCTATAAATGTCGAAGCTTTTGAAATGCTTGTGGAATTTTTTTTTTCTTTCAAAAATATACGACTTTTATTTATGCCAATGGAGGAACCCACATCACAGTGACAACACAAATATTTAGCAACACCCAGCCTGGTGACTAAGTTTCCCATTTCCCTTCAGGTGCTTGGCATCCCTGGGAACTAGTTCTTGTCCATTGCCAAGTCTCCGTTTATAGCAAAAGTCTGTCTCAAGAGCAGCAAGGAGAATGGTGGAGGTGTCGGCTTTGATTTCATTGCTGAAGCAGGCAGCCTGGCATGGTGTGGAAAGAGTACAGCTGTGGAGCCTCAAAGACCTGGGTTCAAATCCTGGCTTTAGTTGTGTGGCTCTGAGCAACTCACTTTTCCTCTCTGAGCCTCAGTTTGTCCATCCATAAAATGGAGTTTATAATCCCAATCTTATAAAACGGCCAGGAGTGTTAAATGCAAGTCACCTGTGTAGAATGATGGTCACATAAGAGCACATACATGTGCATATAGCACCATCCCCTCCCCCCATCTGCAGCCCCAGTGTAGTGGAGAGACTGGGCAGGGGGGTTGAGGGATCTTGCATCACGTAAGGGGTTACTCAAGGTCACAAAACAGTGAGAAGACAAGAATACTCTGCCACAGCTGGCGATGCAGTGTTAAGGGTGGCATTTGAGTTCAACCGGAGGAAAGGGATTTTTCTGCCCAAATTCTGGACACTAACTGTGTGCCAGGCACTTCACATCTTGTACTTCCTTTCATCTTCACCCCAGTGGGCAGAACTAGGTCGTCCCTCTGCTCCAATTTGAAGATGAGGAAACTGAGGCTCAGAGAGATGACACCACTTGCCCAAGGTCTCAGAAGTGGTAGAGTCAAGTCTGGCACGTGGCCCCCTCTGCCTCTCTGCAAGCCGCGCTGGGAGGCTGCGAGCAGCAGTTCTGCAGAGCGCCCCCTCCTGGAGTAATAGGGAAGCTCCTCTCTTGATGACATCTCAGATATCTGTGTTCAACCATCAAGACCCTTCACAGGAGGAGAGAAAAATGGCTTTTTGGCCTCCATTTTCCTCATCCAAAGGGATGAGATAAAGGCTTCTCAGGGTCACCTCAGGACAGTCTGAATTAAATCTCTTAAATGACAGAGAGAGAATATGAAATGACCATAATTTGTGTGTGTGCAATAAGGCTCAGCTCTTTAAAGTACACTTGATTAAGATGAATGTCCCCTTCCTTGGTGAAAAGGGCCTGGACCAGGAGTCAGGGGACCAGACCCAGCTCTGCCGCTGGATCACCCTGTATCTGGGCCAAGTCATTTTCCCGCTTCAATTTTCCCACCTGTCAAGTAGGAGTGTGAGCCTGGATGGCCACAGGACTTGTCTTGCTCTAACAGTGGGGGAACCAAGCAGAGGTGACTGGGGTAGCTGTAGGCGTAGGGCTATCAGATTTAACAAAGAAAAATACTGGCTTTTCTCCCCCGGAGCCGAGCTGGGCCTGCAGGTGGGCTGTGGTGAGCCGCAGACGTGGGGCTCTGTTCAGCAGGATGGGATTTGTTAAAGTTGTCAAGAATAAGGCCTACTTCAAGAGATACCAAGTGAAATTTAGAAGACACCATGAGGGTAAAACTGATTACTATGCCCGAAATGCTTGGTAATCCAGGATAAAAATAAATACAGCACACCCAAATATAGGATGATTGTTCGGGTAAGCGACAGAGATATCATTTGTCAGATTGCTTATGCCTGTAGAGAAAGAGATATGATAGCCATGCAGCTTATGCTCATGAACTCCCAAAGTACCGTGTGAAGGTTGGCCTGACAAATTACGCTGCAGCACATTGTACTGGCCTGCTGCTGGCCCACAGGCTTCTCAATAGGTTAGGTTAGGCATGGACAAGATCTATGAAGGTCAAGTGGAGGTGACTGGAGATGAATGCAATGTGGAAAGCATTGACGGTCAACCTGGTATTTGGATGCAGGGCTTGCCAGCACTACTACTGGAAATAGAGTTTGGGGGACCCTGAAGGGAGCTGTGGACCAAGGCTTGTCTATCCCTCACAATATCAAACGATTCCCTGGTTATGATTCAGAAAGCATGAATTCAGTGCAGAAGTACATGGGAAGCACCTCATGGGTCAGAACGTTGCAGATTATACGCGTTATCTAATGGAAGAAGGTGAAGACGCTTACAAGAAACAGTTCTCTCAATACATAAAGAACAACGTAACTCCAGACATGATGGAGGAGATGTCAAAGAAAGCTCATGCTGCTATACGAGAGAATCCAGTTTCTGAGAAGCCTAAGAAAGAAGTTAAAAAGAAGAGGTGGCGCCGTCCCAAAATGTCGCTTGCCAGAAGAAAGATAGGGTAGCACAGAAGAAGGCAAGCTTCCTCAGAGCTCAGGAACAGGCTGCTGAGAGCTAATAAGCCAAACAACAGTTTACTATGAAGATTTTTCATATAGGAAATAATAAACTTATAAGCAACTAAAAAAAGAAGAAGAAAAAAGACAAATACGGGACATCCAGTTAAATTTGAATTTCAGATAAACAAAAAATAACGTTTTTATTATTAGTGTGTCCCCAATATTATATAGGACACAACTTATACTAAAAGCTATTTGCTGTTTATCTGAAATTCAAATTTAATTGGATGTCCTATATTTTATCTGGCAACCCTATTCAAGGCCCCCAGCTCCACTGAACCCCTCCATTCTTTGGTACAGATAATTGATATTTTCACTGGCCACCTACCTTCCACCCAAATCCCCACCACCTGCTTCCATACTCCCCCCTTCCTACTTCCCTGCCCATGTAAAAATTCTGGAGCCATGAGCTAAGAGGTTTGGTGAGTCTAAGAATTTCTACAGTGGAGACGGGGGTGAAAATGCAGCCTGTCTTGGGGAAAAGACAAGTGGTGGATGTAAATCAGTGGAGAAATCCTTATGCACATGTGTCAAGGTGCTTAGAGGGACATGGTGTCTGAGGTGCTCACAAGTGACCAGTCCCATTCTGTGCCACGCCCATGTGCGTGCACATAAGCCAGTGGACACCATGTCCTGTGTTTACAGAGAAACCAGCCAGTGCAGTGGCCGTGCACGTTCACGCCAGCCGTCCAGTGCTGCAGCCACAGCTGTGTGCTGCATCTGCGTGGGCCTGTGCAGGGCTCGATGCCAGGTCTGTGTGAGCACACGAACCGGGAAACACTACCCATGGCAGCACCTGGAATTATTAGAGACCCTGGATCCATAGAAAAGCCCACCTGGGACCCTTACGGACCAGAGAGACACCCCTCACCCTTCCCCCTGCACCGTGCCCTTCAGGAACAACACCATGATATGATGGTAAATGCCAAGTACTGTACATATGCCCGCCATGCCCACTGGCCTTAGCTCTGTCCTGGACTGAGAGTGACTGCCTAAGGCCACAGGGGTGCCCATGCTGGGCTCTTCCCGCAGAGGCACTGTCGGGCTCAGGTTTCTTCAGTGGCTCTTACAGGTGGCACATGGCCTCCCTTGTGTGCAGGCAGCTCTGGGTGGCCTCAGCACCCACATCTCCATGTCTGATCCCCAGGGAGGCAGGAGAGGATTGGGAGGGAGTTTTTCTGCAGGCCTACTGTGTGCAGGCCTACTGTGTGCTGTGAAAATCCTCCTCTAGGGGATGGTGGAATGAGTGTCCAAATGATAGTGGCAGCAAAAAGTGGATCTCAGTTGGCATTTGACCCCCCAGGGCCAAAACCTGGCACAGGAGAGATGCCCAATAAATGTGTTAGTGAATGAATGACCCAGGTGACAGATGCTACCAGGGAAGGACAAGAAGGGTGGTTTTAGGCACGGCCGGAGGACTGGGTTGCGGGAGACCAAGATTGGTCTACGTGTCAGAATTGATTTGGCGCATTTGAGCAGCAGGAGGACAGGCGAGAGCAGAGGGAAAAGATCATAACCTCCCCGAGCAAAGAGGGGTGTGGAGTTTTATAGGAGGGGGTGAACGAGGCTGTTCCCCCTTCAACAACAAAGGGTTTCAGAGCGTGACCAAGCCCACCAGCTCCATATCCTGGTCCCAGGTCGCTGTCCAGACCACCCAGGCCCGCTGATCACAGGCCCCTAGGAGATATGGCAAGACAGGATTCAAGACAAGATGGCTTTTAAGATAAGGTTTCTGCTCCTGGCCTAAACATGGCTTAACAGATGGGTTGTCCTTGCTGGGTAAATTGAGGAAGGCTTTCAGGAGGTGGCGGTAAACTTTCATCTGGGTCTCAGGAGACTAAATATGGTAGCTCAACAGAGGGGAAGGGTAGGTGTCCTGGGCAGGAGCCAGATGAACCAAGACAGATACAGATAAATGCCAGGCATATTATGGGGCCTGTCACTTGTCAGGAAAGTGGGATGGATACAGCAGGACTGAGTGAGACGGGAAGAGTCCTTTGGACAACATCAGAGAGGCTCCCGTGAGCCCAGGAGACGGATGCAGCTGTGAATGGGGAGCCACTGAGGGGTGTAGAGCAGGGCAGGGACGCCGTCAGAGCGACCTTGAACGTGAGCTCCTGAACCCACTCTGCCCCATCGATCTCTTCTGCTCTCCTGTCTCTCCCCACCTTGTTTCTAATGTCTCTTTCTCCAAACTTTTTCAACCACCAACAGAAGACAGAGAGTCTGAGTGTGGTCTCTGCGTCACAGTTAGCTCAGGTCTGGGTTTGTCAGCTTTTCAAATCACAACACGATTCCCTCCTCTGCCACCTCAGGGCAGGTTGTGAGCCTGACTGTGGGCAGCTTTCAGGGAGGGAGAGCGGCCCTCCAGGAGCGGGCAGCCCCTGCAGAAGTGAGGAACGGTAGATTCAGGCCAGGCCCAGGCTCTGTCCCTCGCCGCTGAGTGACCTGGACAAGATGCTGCCCTCAGCCTCGACAGTAACCCCCAGTGCCAGCGTTGTTGGTGTGGCTCAGAGCACCGAGCAGGTTGGCTCCCTCTCCCTCTCCCCAGGGCAGTGGTTTTTCAACCAGGGCCTGTATTCGGGTCCCCAGGGAAGGGCTGTCACAATGCAGATGCCTGAGAATTTGCATTTCTAACATGTGTCCAGGTAATGCTGAAGCCACTGGTCCCTGAACCACAAACACCTCCACCTGGCTGTGTGTCCCTGGGGAGCTCTTAGACTCCCAAGGCCCCACGCCATGCCCCAGTCCAATCCATCGTGATCTCCAGGTTTGGGGCCCAGACGTTAATGTTGTTCCAAGCTCCCTGTGACTCTAATGGACAATCGAGTCAGGAGCCAGTGCCTTCAGGAGCGGGTGGGAGTGTAACTCAATAGTAGCCGTGAGTGCTTCCCGAACTCTTACCATGTGCCGGTGCCGGTCCATGCGCAGTAGGCGTGCTCCCACCGACTTTCCGAGGTAGACACTACACAGGAGGAAGCTAAGGCCCCGAGCAGGGAAGTCACCAGCCCAGGGTCACAGAGCTGGCAAGTAGTGAGGCTCTGACTCCGGTCTGCCCTCCCGTTCATTCTTTTGTCTGGAACATCAGGAATTCCCCAAATACCCAGCAGTGATGCCTGTCAAGCGGCCCGCTCTCCTGGCCTCTGACAGGGTATGTGCATGTGGACGCCCCTTCCTGCATGCAGCCCCGTGCCACACTCCTGCGTGTGCCCACACTGCGCACGCACACACAGCCACACCCCCGACTCTGTACATACCTGTGTAGACAGCCTCTCACACACTCAGTGACACATCTGCCTTCTGGGAGGCCTCACGGGCACCGCCTGGTTTGAATCTTATTTCTGGTTTTTAAATACATGCAGCAGGCCCATGAAGCCACCTTTGGTTTACTGGGAAAGCACTTGCAATTCGTTTCATCTGAAATGTCCTAAGCACCCCAGAGTTGACAGGACCAATGACTCACATCAGCTTAATCAGGGAGGGTCACTGTAAGGCATTCGTTCCGAGCAGACAGAGCCCACCCCTGACTAGATCAAGCTGGAGCAGGGCAGGTGTGAGAGCTGAGCTCTGTGGCAAGAGGCCTGACTCTGTTGCCCTCCCAACAGAAGGACCCTGTGCCTCAGTGTACACTCCTGCATAATGGGGTGATCACAACAGAAGAGGAGAGCTTTACAGTTCACAAAGCACTGTCAGAGCCTTGGTTCTGTTTGATCCTCAAATGAGAACCAGAGAGGGTAAGTGGTCTACTCAAAGTCACACAGCAAGTAAAGAAGCATCCAAACCAGGTCACAGGACTAAGGTAGGGGTGTGTTGTGGCTGTGATGGTGAATTCAAACACATCTAAGACAGTGGCAATGCCGACAGAACTATCCGGGAGGCATATTCCGGGCCCAGAGGAACAGGAGTCGTGGTAGCGTGGTGGTTACCTAACTGCACCTATCATGTATGAGGGCCAGTGTGTGCCAGGCACTGTTTATACACATCATACATCATAATCCTGGTCCTCTGTCAGTCCTGCAAGCCACGTGTACTTTTACCCCATTGTACAGAGGTGGAAACTGACGCTCCTGATTTGCCCAAGGCACTAACTCTGAACCAAAGAGCAGCTGGGATTTGAACCCAGGTCTGAGGTCACTGGAAACAGGGGCTCCCACCCACACCACTTCTGAAAGCAGCCGCCCTAGTCTCCCTGCTACCTCTCCCCTCGCCCCTGCCCGAGGCCGTGGCCTCCTGCCCCAGCATCTGACGGAGCAGTTCGTTTTGTGGCAGCACTGAACGGCAGGCGGAAAGTCTGGGCGACGTGATTATTGTGCTTCCTTTTTACTTGAAATCGTTTGCTCAGGCAGCAGACAGGTTCACTCAGTCTGACAATACCCCCCCCACACACACACACACACACCCCACACCCCGAATATCGGCCGGGTTCAGTGGGCAGAGTTCACTCCAGCTCCTACTGGGGGTTAAAAAAATTCTCTGGGGTCCCTTGGCTGGAAACAGGGATGCTCAGCTTCCGGAGGGTCTCAGAGCAGAGAAAAAGGTGAGAGGTCACCTAGAGGGCCTGGAACCCTCACCCTAAGCCCCTCCCAATGGCCAGAAGCCCCTACTTTTGGTAGAGCCCAGCCTGTCAGCATAAGGTGCTTTGTTTCAGTGCCCCACACACAGGAAGAACAAACCCCTGTCCCCAGTCACCAGGGCAGAAAGTAAGTTATATTTTATATGTCTCTATTCTCTTGTCTCGCCCCCTCACTCTGACCTCTAACCCAGCCTCTGTGCCTCTACTTACCTCAATAGCCCCTTTTTATCCTGACTAACTATGCATGTCCTCCAAGGCAGCTTATGAAAGTGTTTCTCATACAGAAAGATTTTAAACAACTTGAGGAAGTTCAGACAAAGGGAAGAAAGGAAAAGTAAGATGGTGATTCACAGGCACGATACATGCCACTCCAGTGCACCTCCAAGAGGGGAACCACAGTCACTGCAGAGCTACCAGGCAGGCAAGGGGAAGAGGAAAACAAGTTGAGTTCCATGAGCCAAAGTCTCCAGTAGGTCACCCCCTCATTCTCACCCCAAGGCCTGTGTAATGATGACCCTGTGTGACACATAATAGATATGTTCTCCTCTGTGGGGACCATCTGCCCCCTCTCCTGAGGGGCAAACTAGGGATGCTCCAGCCACATTGGCTTTTTCCAAGCTCTTTGGGGCCTTTGCAGCTCCTCTCTCCCCCAACCCACACCCTTTCACCTGATTAACCCCCACTTTTTTTTCCAAGCTCACCCAGTTACACTTCCTCCAAGAAACCTTCCTAGCAGCCCACTTCCTCACTGCAGTATCCCCAATACGTAGAACAATGTTTGGCTTATAGTAGGTGCTCAATAAATGTTATTTGTTAGTTGGTTAAATGAGCAAGTGGATGATTGGATGCACACCATCTAATACAACCCTAACTACTTTCTCTACCTTGAGAGGGGCTGAATAGGAGAGGGGGAACTCGGGCCTCTTTAGCTAGGAGGCTCCTGAGTCCCTGGGGCCCTGGCATCTGGTGACAGGTGCCCAGCACGGGCCGTCCAACGTGAGCATGCATTCTCCCCTCCCTCCCTACATCAGCCATCCACCTTAGCTCACCTCTGAGGAGGTCCTGCCCTCTGCCCACGAAAGAACCTAAGCTGGCGCTCACTGTCCCCCTGAGCTTTCCTTGCAGAGCCAAGGTGGGCCCAATGTTCAGGTCAGAGAGCTTTCATTCACAGCTTCCAACTCCCCGAGGTCCAGGCACATGCCCTTGCTGAGCCAGATGTCAGGATGTTTATGTGGAATCACCTAATGTTCGCAACAAATTTCTGTTTGTTTAAAATACAGTGTCCACCAAACAAAATCCCCTCTGATAGCCTGAGGCTACCGTTTGCAGCACTCAACCCTGGGTCCAAAATAGCTGAGAAAGGAGAGGAAGGCATTCGAAGAAGAGGAATGGGGAAACTGGCAGAGGCAAAGGTTTAAAGACTGGGAAAAAATCCAGTTTGTGTCCTGGACAACTGGATAGAGATGAATTTGGGAGCAAGGATTCCTCAAATGTCCAATGACAGCAAGCAGCCATTACAGCAAATAATTCCTGTACAACCAACGTCCCCCACACTTCGCACTTGGCTTTCTCCTTTTCTGTAATTAATAGAACACACAACTTCTGACTGCAGTAGAGGAATTGGCACAAGTGCTGGAGTATTTTTTACTGTGAAGGCACAGTCCTGGCACCCGTATAGGTTAGAGAGCGTTCACACATTCCTCTCCGTTTGGCTCACCACAGCCTAGGGGTGATTTTGTTCCCACTTTGTTGAGGACAAAACTGAGTCTCTGAAGATGAAGCAGCTGGCCCACGTTCACCCACAAACCGGACTCGTCACTCAGTGTTCTGTCCTCTGCCTCTCGTACAAAAAGAAACACGTTTGAAGACCCACAGTCCCACACAGCGTCTGACATCAATTTCCATGCATTTGTGTTTCTGAATTTTCAGTGCCTGGCTGGCCTCGTCCAGCAATATTTGACACAGTGTATTAATTTTTAATATGCTAATGGTGAGATGTCCTTTAATCTAAATTGAATCTCCAACACCATTTGTCGCTCATGCCAGCCTCGGTTGCTTCTGTGCCCCAAGCTACGCATGTTAATTTTCAGCCAGAAGGCGGGGAGGCTACACAATCCTGCTCCTGGGAAAGGGGTGACAGGTGGGCTGGACCAGGTGAGCTGTCCCACCTGTAGGTCCTCAGAACCACCAGCTAAGCCAGCCCTTCATGTCACGTGTGGGAAAACTAAGGCCCAAAGAGGAGAAGCGGCTTATCTGTGGCCACACAGCCCTTCTGCTGGGCACTATCCTCACCTGGACTGCCCCCCCCGCCGCCATGTTATTGAAATCTCACCTGTCCAGTCTCCCTCCTCGAGGAGGGCATGATGAATTGCTCACACTGCCTAAAGCTGGACAATATAGTATAATATCCTCACCTGATGCCAGGCACAGCACTGCACCTTACACAAGGTGTCCCACTGAAGTCTCATCCCACCCCTGTGAAGCAGGCCCTGCTGTTGTCCATTTTACAGATGGGGAAACTGAGGCACTAGCGGTGAAGTCACTCAGAGCTAGGATTTGAATCCATGACATCTGAGTCCAAACCCCACCTGCGTTCTTGGGGCTTGGTATCCCTAACTCCAGCTCAGGAAAAGAGGGTGAATGAGACATTATGGCCACCATCTGCCACCTCAGGCACCCCCTATGAGCCTCAACATTGAAGGTTCCCATCTTGGATTTATATACTGGGGTGTTTATTGTTATGGAAATAGCTGTAGCAGAACGCACAAACATTGTTATTCTCAGAGCTGTTATGTCTGAAGAACAGAGGACCTCTCAGAGGCCTGTGGGGAGTAGGACAGGGCTTGGTGCTGGGGAGGGAGCAACCCAGGCGAGAGGGGAAGTGACAGAAAGGCTATTCTGTTCTGTCACCTCGCCCTTCCAGCCTCCGCCCTCTTCCTAACCCACAGCCTCCGGGGTCTCAAACTAGCAACCTGGGCGCTGAATCTAGCTACGGGTCTGTTGTATTTGGCCCTGGAATATTTTTACTGGGGAGTGTTTACGTTAAATTCCAAGTGTCCAGCTTCTCTTAGAAGATTGGAAGACCTGCCACATTGGGCCCACACTCCCCACAGGAGCTGAGCGATAGCTGCCCCCTTTAGAAGGACTGAGGGTCTTCACTTTGCCCCACGCCCCACCCCTCTGTTGTCTCCCATCACCCACTGCACTCGTCCACAAAGCCTGCCTGGCCCTCACAGCTATTCGAATTTGCAACCCCTGCCCTCTGCTGTCTCCCAGGACCCAGGGTCTCAACGCCAAGCCTCTGAATCCCTAGCGTGACAGAACCTCTGAGCCGTGGCCAGACTCCCAGAACTAGAGAACATCCACGTCTTCAGTGGCTCACTCTATAGGCTCCAGAATGTTTGAATACAGACCCTCAGAAGATTCGGAGACCCGCCTCTCTCTGAATCACTCAGGAGGGGCCCTGGAGATGGGCTGGCCCTACCCCCTCCAAGCTTCTTCTTAGTGAAGCTCTTTGTTTACACCAAGTCTTAGGAAGAGCCCCAAAATGTGAGCACTTCAGGGCCTGCAGACCTGGGAACCCTGTATCCTTAGGGCCTACCCATCCTATCCAACTCCCCCTGAGGGGAAACTGAGTCTCAGAAAGGAACTAGGTGACCAAACTGCTCCCAGAGGCCACTGTTGAGCGGTCATAGCCCCCTTCCTCAGAGACCCACCACCCGCTTGAACTCGCCCTCCTTCCCTTTCTCAAAACCTGCTCCCAGGAGAAAGCCTGAAACCCCCCACACCACGGCGTCAGAACTGATGATGGTTTCCCCCTCCCGCAGACTCCAAAGGAAATACAGCTTCAGTGAAAAGAATGAAGAAGCCCAAGTAGAAGAACTTCAGACGTTGGCTCTGGGTAGAATTAGACAAAGGAGGGAAGACAAGGAGCCTTCCAGCAGTTCCTAGAATCACACTGTCGTGCCCGCTTGCTCTGTATATGGGCAGCTTAGCCATCCCGGCATGGGAAGGGGCGGGCAACATCTCCATGTGCTTAGAACAGGGCTGGCTTGGGTTCTCAGGACCAAGGAGCTGCCGCAAGACAGCAGCTGGGTCTCATGAAGGCCTCAGTCTCCCTCTCTATAAAATGGACATAACCCTGCTCTGGGCTCCCTCATTCTCAGTGCACAGGCATGAAATTGGATCTCCAGAGCTTATCCACACTGACAGGCAAAGTGGGTGTAGGGTCTCCCCAGGTACAAGCTAACCCCCACCCCCAGCTCTCCTGCAAGGTCTTCGCCAGTCTGGCTCTTAGAGGCTCCTGAAGGAAGTCTTCCTGTCAGCATCAGAAGAGGCTCTGCTCCTAGAACCCCAGACGGGACATGGCCACCTCCCTGTACCCCTGAACCATAGACTGCTGGACTCCTAAGACCACTGAGCTCTTACGTCCATGAGCCACCAGCTGTTCCCTTCCCAACACTCTCCCCAGCACCCAGCACTGGGCTAGGCCCGCGTGGAGGCCTGAGAAACATGGGTTGAATGAATGAATGGAGAAATGAGCCAATAAATGACAGACTATTAGCACCCCAGAACCATCTGGCATGAGACCACTCACCCCATAACTAACAGCAGAAAGTTCCATCACTCTGACCCCAGCATCCTCGTAGGGGTGCTCTTCTGGGGACACCCCCCCCAGGGCAGCCTGAGACCAGAGGTCCCATAAAGGGTTTGCCCCTTTCCCTCCCCTCTCTGTCCGCCCCCCAGCTATCCTCATGAAGCCACAGGTAAGCTGGGGCTGGGCTGGCCTCCAGGACAGGACAGACATTGCCCCGCTGCAGGGGCCCATTCATGCTGCAGTCTCTGTGATGACACCCCAGGCCAGGCTTGTAACACTCAGGCATGTCACCTGTACTGTCGGTGGGAGGATGCTAAGGTGGTGAGTGCCTTGAGTGCTAGACTGTGAGTGTGAGTGGTCCACCCCCAAGACACGAAGGCCCAGGGGGGATGTGGGTCAGTGAACAGGTAAGCCCTGCTGTGCTCAAGGCCATGCTTGACGTGAGGGCAGGGAACCTTGGTCTGCCTGGGGTGGAGGGAAGTCTTCTCAGCAGAGGCTCTGAGAATGGGCTCACCAGTGGACATGGCAGGAAGGGCTCTTCTGGCTCACTGCACAGCATGAGCAAGGCAGGCAGTGTGCCAGGGCACTTGTTAGGGGAAAAGTAAATGACATGCCAGTGACTTGGGGTGACACAGGGCAGCACCAAAGGAAGGAGAAGAGCAAAGGGGCCCCGTAGACAGTGCAGCTGGCCCCGCCCACTGGAGTTGGCCTCTGTCTGCCACACAGCTGAATTTTCACAGTGAAAGGTTCACTTTCAGGCTCCTCTTCTAAGGCACAGATGCACCTGGAGGAAGATGGCGCCCGAACCACTAACATCAGTTGAGCGTCCACCATCCCCCAGGTACTGGACACAGGTGTCCACTGGGAGGTCAGCTCCTTGGGTCAGGCGCTCTGTCTGTCATGTTCACTGCTCTATCCCAGTGTCCAGAACAGTGCCAGGCAAATAGTAGGTGCTCAACAAACACTCACTTGACTGCATGCATTATCTCATGAGATGCTCACAGGCTCCCATGGGTGAGGTGCGATCACCATCCGCATTAAAGAGGAAGACAGTGAGGCTCAGAGCGCTAGGAGCAGGGGCTGGGATTCTCACCCAGGCGGAGGCCTCGGAGTCTGTGCTCAACAGGGAAGGCGAGTGCAAAGCAGGAGCAAGGGTGCAGGTGCCCGGTGGGCATGGTGGTGTGTATTCACTTCCTGGGGCTGCTGTAACAAATGAGCACAAAGAAGGTGGGTAGCTTTGAACATGAGAAATGTATTCCCTCACAGTTCTGCAGTCCCGAAGTCCAAAAGCAAGGTGTCGGCCGTTCTCTCTCCAAACGTTCTGAGGAACATTGCATTCATGCTTCTTCCAGCTTCTGTTGGCTCTGGGCCTCCGTGGCTTGTGGTTGCATCACTCCAATCTCTACCTCTGTCTTCACATGGACTTTTTCTCTCTGTGTCTGTGTCTTTTCCCCTCTGTTTTTTACAAAGACACTTGTCATTGAGTTTAGGGCCTATCCAGATAATCAGGGTGATCTCATCTCAAGATCCTTAATTACATCTGCAAAGACCGTTTTCCCAAATAGGGTCACCTTTACAGGTTCTGGGGGCTAGGACTTGGACATATCTTTGGGGGAGGCCACCATTCACCCCACTATGAGGTATCTCTGGCATTTCCCAGGTGCCCGTTCTGGGCCCAAATCGAGCACTGGTGCTGGGATCCTCGCTGGTGCCTGCAAGGTTCCTGCTCTATTTCTTCCCTGTCTCTGCCCTTTGCCATGTGACCAGCCCCACTTGGGACAATTCCAGCAACGTGTGTGTGTCTCTCCTGGGCCCTCCAGACCAACTTCTCTGCACTGTGTCCACAGGTTTGCCGGGCACCGCTTCAGACCTAGAAAAGAGAAAGCAGATTTTTGGGCAAAACTTCATACCTCCAAAGAAGCCAAAAACCTTCCTGCAGCTCGTGTGGGAAGCGCTGCAAGATGTAACGCTCATCATCCTGGAAATCGCGGCCATCATCTCCCTGGGGCTCTCCTTCTACCACCCGCCTGGCGAGAGCAGTGAAGGTAAGACGGGGGGCCTCGGACCCCCACTTCCCTCCCTGCAATGTGCATGCCCGGCCACAATGGAGGGTTGCCACAGCCGAGGGCTCATGGCTACTGCTCCTTCCAGGTGAGAAAACCAAGGCCAAGGCACAGCGCCCGTGAGTGGCCAAGCCAGACTCCAGGCTCAGCCCCACCCCCAGTGAAATGCAAGGGTTGGACCATCAATAGGAATAATTATAGTGAGCATTTATTGAGCATTTACGGTATGCCAAGCTCTGGGCTGAGATGCTCTCCTAACAATTCCATGAGGTAGGGGCCATGATTATGTCCATTTTAAAGTCGAGAGAACCAAGGCACAGAAAAGTGCGTTAACGTGCTCAAGGTCACCCAGCTAATAGAGTCCTTAGGTTTTTGCAGTGGAGCTTCTTCAAAACAGTGTTGCTCAGGCCCCTCCCTGAGAGAGTCTGGTTCTGTTGGACAGAATCCAAGTGAGGGTGCTCAGACCTCTGTCCAGGCTGCTTTCTGAGGGCTCCCCACTCTCACGTCTGAGGACAAAGCCCCCAAATTGCTTACCCAGTGAGCTGCATTCACACTCTTAGATTTGATGGTACTTGACAACCCCATTCACAGATATCCTCCTCGGGTCCACTCCAGCCTCTGAGGGACCGTCCTTCAGCTCCAAAGCTGGGCTTCTCCTCAGAACCCCAAGTCACTTGCTCCTTGCGGCCTGCAACGATGACAAAATTCATGATGACATCAGAGCTCTTTGCACTGGATATTCTAGAACATGGATTGCAAACTACAGCCCACAGGCCAAAGCAGGCTCACTTTCCTGTTTTTGTATGGGCCGTTTGCTAAGATTGGTTTTTACATTTTTTAAAGGTTGAAAAAAATCAAAATAATACTTTTTGTGACGTGTGACTTTTACATGAAATTTATTTCATTGTTTAAAAGTAAAATTTTATTGTGACACTCCCATTTCTTTTCCGTATTGTCTATGGCTGCTTTCCCACTGCAGTGGCAGAGGTGAGCAACCGCGACAAAGGCTGCATGGCCCACAGGCCTGAAATATTTACTGTCTGGCCTTTTACAGAGAAAGTTTGCCAACCTCTCTCCTAGAAGGTCAGGGTGGGACGTTTTGCCTCAAGAAAACCATTCTCCCCCTCCCCACCATTCTCCCCTTTCAGTGTGAAAAGAGAATAAAATGGTTGAAGACACAGTTTCTGAAGTCAAGCTCCCCTGGGTTAGAAACTTGTCTCCATCACATCCCAGCTGTGTAACCTTAAGCAAGTCACTTTCCTCCTGTGATCCTCAGTTTCCTCATCTGCAAAAGTTTCCTCCTCATAATAACCCTTCCAGGGTAAGTGATCGCACCTGGAAGGGTTGTTACGACGTGGAGATGAAGGGACACGTGGTCAGTGTCTGACAGCCTGGCACATAGCAGACGCCCGGTGGGTGCTGGACCTGCTGGCATCATGGGTGTGGCTGCCCTGGGCGTCCTTCTCTGCGTCTTCGCCTGGGACCTTATCTCCTGTGCGTTGCGTGAGAAGGATTCAGTCTCTGCGCCCCACCCCCCCACCTCACGTCCTCGGGCCGGGCTTGGTTCAGCGCGATGCACACACTGTGAGGCAGATGCTACATCGTGTTCCCACGTGAGGAATCTCGGTCTTGCGAGGGCATCCAAGTCTGAGGGGGGACACTGTACCATGGGGGCAGGAAGCACCACCCCACTCACCCTGGGAGGGTCCTGGAACAAACCCACTCTTCTCAAAGTCAGGACGTAGGACTCCTAATGGAAAACCTGGACCTCCACCCAACTTTTCATTCCAGAAACTGAGCACCTGCTACGGGCTAGGGATTTACCAACTTGATGACTGCTTTCCTTTATGATGGCAAAGGTTTTTAAACCTTGATCACATGATAGCTAGACAGATATACACACAAATATTATAGGATATACGGGAATCACATAAGATATATTGTTTTGTTGTTAGATTTTTATAACCTGATTTTTCATTAGTAGGACATTATAAACACATGTCTTTATTAATTATGACTTGACATTTCCTAATGAATGTAATGCATAAATAGTCGAACTAGGTTCGCTGCTTCAGGAAAGCAAATAAAAAGGGAATAGCATGTAAAAAATAACCATTATGGGCCTCCTTTCCCCAAATGAAGAGGTGTCTCTGAGATTCCCTGAATACCTGTTCTCCCCACACCCTCCCAAGCCAGATTTGCCTGAGAAACCAGAAAACCAAGTCTATTAGGCCAACTGCCTCAATTTTATACATAATATTACTAAGTTGACTTTTTTTTCCTGCATGATCTCTTTCCAAAGAGGGTTTAAAGACATAAGAAGGACACAACTCACAAGATGAGATCAAATAGACAGAAAAAGAATGAAAGCAAATAAACCAACTGTATTTGCTGCCATGAGTGAGATATAAATTTGACTTTCAGCTTCCTGGCAGCCAAGGCAGAAAGGGAATTAGGATGATTTGCATAGCTCAAGTTATCCATCGGAGGAAAAACAGTTATTTAGGAACATGGTATGTCCCCTGACAAAGAACTCCAAGATGAACTTTTACGTAAGACATTATGAGATACGTGACGGGCAGCATTTGTTGCAGAAGTTTTATAGAAAATGTAGAAGATTATACATGGCTACTTGAATAACCTTGAGCAGAGCTCAGAGTGCAACACAGAAGCATAATAATAACGATGCCTGTTCTTACTATTTTTATAGCCACCACTAGTTGGGAGCTTTTACAGTAGAAGTTCATTTGATCCTTAAAACAATCCGGTGAGAAGGTGCTGTTGTTATCCAGGAAACCAAGGCCCTGAGATAGGAAATGACTTGCTCAGTCACGCTCTAGGAAGTGCAGGACCATGACTCAGGCAGAGACGTTCTGACTTCTGAGCCCTCGTTCCTGTCCCTCAGCTGCATTTCCTCAGAAAGGCGCGGAATTGAGACAGTGCCAGACCTCACGTGACCCAATTTAGTACAAGATTAGGACTCAGAGGGCAGGAGGTGGAGGGGGTAAGGTGGGAGCCGGCATGGAGTTCCCAGTGTGTGCCAGGGGGCGCCTCCCCACCACCCTCAAAAAGATGGCTACAATCACCTCCATCTTTGAGAGGTGGAAACCGAGGCCCACAGCGGGGAGAATGTGCCTCAGGTCACACAGCTGGTAGGAGGTATGGCCAGATTTGAAATCCAAGTCTTCTGCTTCTTTCCACTGCCCCTCCCGGCACCCCCACCCCAGCTGAGACAGTAGCTCAGACCACACTCTGGGTCAGTGAGGGCAGCTGCGCACAATCCTCCCCTAGAGTGAGGTTCCTGCACTTTGTGACAATACTTACTTCTCCCCAACAGCCAGGCCTGAGCTCTGAGCTCTGAACTGTCCCTGTTGCCAGGACACCCAGCCAGGTCAGTTATGTATAAAATGGTTCTGGGGATAGACTAACAGGCTGGAGGGTGCCTCACATCACCCACAGCCCTTCCCTGTTTGCTTTCTTGGCTCAGAGACCTCCAGACACTCGTCAAAGGTCAAACAGTATGTTTGTGGCAGGGCTGGCATTGGCACACTCAGCGCTCCCTACTCCCTGCCCATGGCAGCTCCCCTAGTGCCAGAGTGCCAGCAAGGGGACAGGCACTTAGTAGGTGCCTAGAAAACGTTTGCGGCTTGACCAGTTTTGAGGGCCCTTACTCAAGGCCAGGCCCTACTAACCACCTAAGAGGTAGCTTCCCCATTTTACTGGTGAACAAGCCCAGCAAGGCCACGCAGGTTCCCCAAGGTCACAGACAGTGAGAGGCCACACCCTAGAAAACCCCAGGTCCAGGGAAAGCAGCTGCAGGTTCTCCAGACCATGTGGTCACATCCCTAGATCCTGTCACTGCTCCAGTCCAGAAGAGATCTGCCCACTCCCCTGTTTCTTCCCCTTCCTCGACTCTTCCCCCTAAATGCATTAGGGGCATCAGGAGTTGTTTCCAGGGTGCAGTGGCTCCCGGTGGCTGAAGACCTAACCCAGTGATCTGCATCCCCACTGTCTGGCCATCCCAAGGCACCATGTAGTCATCAGACAGTCTCAGGAGGAGATAAAAGCTAATGGGCTTTTGCTAGCAGAGTGAGTGCCCTCAAGGGCCAAAGGGCTCCTTGGTATTGAATCAGCAAGGGCAGCAGGCAGAACTGGCAGTCAAGGGAACAGGGTTCAAATCCTGCTTAACCACCGTGCCTTGGTTTCCAGAAGTCAGTCTAAGGAGAGCAGTTCATGAAAAGGGGAAGAGGACTAGTGTTTGTCCCATACCTAGCAGGTGCCAGGCCATGTGCCAGCTGTTACTAGGTCCAGAACTCACAGAGTCCCTGGGGTCATTCCACTTTGCAGCTGTCCAAACTGAGGCTCAGAGATGTTAGGTCACTTACCCACAGTCATACAGCAGAGCCTGGATTTGAAGCCAGGGCTTTCCAATTCCAGAACCTAAAGGCTTTCCATTGTGCTGCGTTGTCTCTACATGCCCTGAATGCTGCAGTGACTAATGGGGGGTGGGGTACATTGACGAAGCACACAACAGGGAAAGAGCAGCCTTCCCGTGTGGAATATGTGGCAAGGGCAGGGGATAAGTCCTGTAAAGTGAAGCACTGGGCTCTGTAGCTTAAATCCCTCCCTCGAAGTCCAAGAGAACGCATTTCTGTGTATTGGGTTTCTGTTTAGCAAGGTTCACCTGTGTTTCCCCATTTGGGGATTTTTGTTGGCACCATTCATGGTGGTAGAGGGGCACCCTAGTTCCCCTCCTCCTGTCATCATGTGGTCTGAAATCCAGCTGGATTCCCTCTGTAACGCAGGGCTCAAGGCTCCATTCAGGCTGGCTGGGGGCTCGAATGCAATATTGCACGTCAAACGCTGGGCAAGAGGAAGCAGCAGCGTTAACTGAGCATGTACTGTGTGCTTGCTGTGGTCATGCTTTACCTAAAGGCTCTCCCTGAGTCCTCTCAACCACCTAGGAGGGAGCGCCTCTCATTACCCCCATTCTGTGTATAAGAAAACCAAGGCACAGTGGTTAGCAGCTAGCTCATGGGCACATAGCAGTTAAGTAGCACAACTAGAATTTGAACTCAGGTCTGGCCTGCTGTCAGGTGTCAGCACAATTGTATCATTACTACCAAAGGCTGGTCCAGTGAAACAGTTTTAAATTACTGGAACAGTCTAAAATTCCCAAAGGAAACAAAAAGTGGCTTTGCGAGCCCCAGACAATGACGTTAGTTGTTAACTAGCCTGCAAGGAACAGCTGGTTCCACGAAAGATGTGGAATTTTTCAGGGACACACACTGCTGGGCCGCAATGATTCTCTGCTCTTCCAAGCCTGGACCCACCCGCTGAGCCTGAACCTTCCCAGGAGCTCAGAGCCAAGACGCTTTCCCTGGTCACCCCTGGCCTTCTTGTTATGTTGCTTCTGACCCCTGGCTTCCCAGATTCTCCTGCTGGAGTCTCTTATACTGCTCTTCTCTCTTCCTGGGGATGGACTTGGACGTCCAGTGATCGGCCATAGGTTTAGGGCAACATTTTGTACTTTCCCATGTGAGGCCACCACATGACAGAGGGGACGCTGGGCTCGGGGACAGTGGGCAGACCAAGTCTGTGTGACACTGGGTGAGATGCTGCCCCTCTGAACTGCTGTCCTTTTTTCAGCCAGCTTGAGGATTAAAGTGGATGCTTGGCATACAGCAGGCCTTGCAAATAGCCCAGCCCCTGCCCAGCCCCGTGGAAGGGCACTCCTCTGAGTTCTCCAGGAGTGGATGGTCAGACGCCGCTTGTGGCTGCTTTCCATGGAGAGGGCCGTTTTCCACCCCCAGTGGGAAAGAGGGCCTGGGCTCATCCTGGCTGCATCACCCACCGTGGCTGTGTCAGTCACCTCCCTGGGCTACAGTTTCCTCATCTGTTGATGGGGACAATACCACTCACTCTCTGGATCCTTGTGGGGAAGCAGGAGATGGGATGTATGGAATGGCTCAAAAAGGCCCCAGGGCTCGGCACCAGGTGTGCAGAACCTGCCTTTGAGTCTGAGGCCTTTGCATCAAAGGTGTATGGTGTTTTCTCTTTTTCTTTTTCACATCGTGGGCCTGGCAGGTCTCAATCTGAGGGCCCAGACTGGGAGTTTCAGTGAAGTGCAGGGTCACTATAGGTCAGAGTGTAGGTGTCCTCACTGTGTGGTATAGGCTCACATCCAACAAGGGCCGAGTAAGAACCTCCTGTGATGGGACACTGGCCAGAGCTTTCTCCTTCCTCTCCTCGAACCCAGAAAGTGGTCTCAGTAACCCCCGTTTTGCAGATGAGGGCGCTGCAGCTCAGGGAACACAATGACTTACCCAGGGTCATACAGCACAGGGACAGCTGCAGAATTAGGATCAGCTTGTCATAGGGCAGGTCCAGGGTTGTGGTTCCTGCCCTCCCGCCTAGAGACCTGCCTTACGATTGCTGGAAAAATATAAGAAAGGACATCAGCAAAACTGTGTTTTAGACCCTAATACACATGTAACATTCATTGACTTCATTCTGTTGCATCTTTTTCTCTTTTCTCGTGAATCAGACCTCTCTTTTGTGCCAGGTCTGTGCTAAAGACACCATGGAGCTTAACTTATTAAATTTTAACCCTTACAATAGGTCCCCAAGATAAAGAATATTCTTCCCATTTTACAGATGAGAAAACTGAGGTTCAGAGAGGTGAAGTCATTTACCCACAATCCCATAGCTAGAACGAAGAGAGAAGACTGAAGTGGCTAAGATGGTAGGCTCTAAAGCCAGACACCGTAGTTCTCCACTTGCTCTTCCTAGCTTAGACAAGTCACTTGTCCTCTAAGAAGCCTCAACTTCCACATCTGTGAAATGGGCAGAGTGAATGCTCTGAGATAATGTGTGTAAAACATTTTGCAAAGGACCTGGCACCCAGATGCACTGCATAAATGGATCATGATCACCTGATTATCAGCATTTTTTACTTGGCAGAGCTGGGATTTAAATCCAGGCCCACGAGGCCCCTTCTGCCTGCCTGACTCCACCCCACCTGCTTCCTTCTGCTCTCTGCAGGATGTGCAACAGCCCAGGCCGGGGCAGAAGATGAAGGGGAGGCAGAGGCAGGCTGGATCGAGGGGGCTGCCATCCTCCTCTCGGTCATCTGTGTGGTCCTGGTCACAGCCTTCAATGACTGGAGCAAGGAGAAGCAGTTCCGGGGCCTGCAGAGCCGTATCGAGCAGGAGCAGAAGTTTACCGTGGTCCGGGCTAGCCAGGTGGTCCAAATCCCTGTGGCCGAGATTGTGGTTGGAGACATCGCCCAAATCAAATACGGTATGTGTCCCAGCCACAGAGCCAGGTGCTGGAGCCAGAGTCTGGGCAGAGGTGGGACAAGCCAAGGGGACCCAAAGAGGCTGACCCAAGGAAGGGGGTGGGTCCCCGAAGACTGATCCCAAGTCAAAATGTCACCTGAGATCCTTCGGAAGTAGAAGGCTACTTCCTGGAAGGGGTAGGATTCCAGAATCCATTTATATCAGAAATAGCAAATACATGACCCATGTGACACCACTCTCAAAACTGCCACCCATCACAGACATTGCTAATCAATCACAGCTCAGGGCCTAGGTGTAACCTCAGAAGCTCCAACACAACACACCAGGACCACCAACACTCAGGATGAGTTTATGAGATGAAATCCATTTCCCATCCCTGATTTGGCTATTGATGGATGATTATAAGGTTACTGAAGGTATTACGGGGAGTGGACGTGGATGAGCGAACATTCTAAGCCTGTATTCCTGCCATGGATAAAGTGAGCACGCTGGTGCCACAGGGGTTTAGACAACACATGTCCTGGGTAAGTAGAGGCAGAAGACAGGGGAGAGATTGGAGTGTCGCTCCTCATTCAGCTCTCAGGGGCTTGGTTTCCTGATAACGTGCCCGTCTTTAGCATATCCTCCACCTCGCCAAGATAGACTAATCCCTTTCAAAAGAATTCCCCAAATCATTGTGGCGATCAGAGAATGAATGATTGAGAAAACTAGGCCCCAAATCCACACCAGGCCAAGAGAAGCACTTAACAAACCAAAGAATGTGCCCGCTAGGGCTAAGATTGTTGTTGGGCCCACCCTCCGCCCTCCAGGCCTTGGGCCCTTCCCCTGGCTCCAGTTTTCGGCTGCCTGTTGGCCTGGGATGGGCACCATCTTGGTTCCTGCACCCTGGGCGCTCTATGCAGTCAGTCCCCAGTGGTAAACTTGCCCTTGTAATTACAGCTTCATTCCAGGGACTATTCCAGCCTCTCCAGCCACCTGAGACCCCACTGACTCCCTTGCCGTTCCTCCCACCAGGTGACCTCCTCCCTGCCGATGGCCTCTTCATCCAGGGCAATGACCTCAAGATTGATGAAAGCTCCTTGACAGGGGAGTCTGACCAGGTGCGCAAGTCCGTGGACAAGGACCCCATGCTGCTGTCAGGTGAGCTGCAGCCTGCCGGTGGGCTCGCCTTCCTGAGAATTGTCCCCTTCGTGAGGCTAGAGGGTCTCACACATTGGTTCTTGGCTCCAGCTCAGCCCCAAATGAGGACTTCCACCCTTTTCTCCAGCAAACATGCATTGAGCCTACTGTGCACCCAGCACTGCTCTAGGCCCTGGGGATAACAGCGAATAAAATCAACAAAGAATCCCTGCCCTTGCAGAATTTATCTTCTAGTGACTTGGTTTCCTGAAAAAGTCAAACAGTGAAGCTTGTTCTCATCAAGGATGAGAAAAAAAATCAGTCAGGTAACAATCGTTTTGGACATGTACTGTGTGCCAGGCACTGGGCTGGGTGATGGGGAAACAGCAATGGATGAAGCAGATAAGGTCCCAGCCCCAAGGAGCTGGTGATATAGTGAGGGGAGAGACGCAATGGGAAAACTCCAGAGGGTGATAGGTGTGTGACAGAAATAAAGCAGGACAGTGGGAGGCAGGTGCCTGGGGAGGTGAGGGGAGGCCAGGTGTCAGGCCTCGTGGGCCATGGTCAGGAGTTTGGAAATTTTCCGAGTGTGGTAAGGATTCTCTGGGACGGTTTCAAGCAGCAAGCTGATCACATTTACATTTTAAAAATCTCACTCTGGCTGCTTCAGGGGCAAGAGAGAAGGCGAGGAAACCCTGCAGAGGTGAGGCATCAGCTAGGTGACACCCCACTCCCAACAGGGACACCCAAAAGGCTTATTGTCCAGCAGGGCTCAGCAAACATCTGCAGTCAGCTCCTCTGGACCTGGCCCTGGGCTGAGCATGGGGACCCACCCCCCACCCGGCCTGAGGAGCCCCCGGGCCAGATAGGCTTGGATGAGCTGAGCTGCCAACAGCGAATCCCACAGTGAAGGCGTGAGGAAGGTGTAAGGAAGCCAAAAAGGGGACAGAAAGGGGAGGTGGAACAGAGCTGGATTTTAAAGGATGGGGGCGCCCTCCAATCAGAACTGTGGCGGGAGGACCCTCCCAGCAGAGGCAGACGTGTGAAAGGCACCCGTGTGAAAGGGGTCTGAAGGAGTATGGGGACATCCTGGAAACACAGGGAGGTCAACAGTCTACTGGGTAGGATGGGAAAAAGGAATGAGTCAGGCCTGAGGCATTTATTTCTCCACAACTTATTCAGCCAACACTTATTAAGCACCTTCTGTGTACCACTAGTTAACAGAACAAACAAGGTCCTGCCCTCCTGGAGTTTAGAATCCTAGAGACAGACAGTAAAGAAACAAGCAAGCAAATATGTAAGGTAATTTCAGATAGTGATAAATCAAACAAAGACATTCTATCATGGTAGTGAGATAGAGACCCAGAGGAAAGGGACAGGGATCTTAGTTGGTCAGAGAAAGCGTGTCTGAGGAGATTGGATTTGAGCCGAAACCAGAATAATGACAAGAAAGAGCATTCTAGGCAGAAGGACAGCAAGGGTAAAGGCCTGACTGAGAGATCATGCAAAACCTCAAATGCCCTCTCAGAACTAGGGCTGCATGACAGCTTAGAACCTGCGGTCCTGGTCCAACCTCTAGGCTGAAGTGGTCAGCAGAGCGGCGAGCACCCTTGGGAGAAGTGGCGGGTGGTTCACCCGGAACAGTGGAAATCGAGGGGAGGTGCCGCTGGGCGTAAGTGGATGGGTACATCCCTTCCTCTAGTCAAGGAGAAGCCTCATCACTGGGAAGGGTTGTGGGATATCTCCAAAGGGACTGATGTCCCAGGAAACCAAAGTATCCTGAGAGAGCTGAAGCCTGCAGGCCCTTGGAGACTCGGCAGTGAGTTCTGCCCTCAGTGGTGAAGGACAGGGGACTAGGGGCCCACAAAAGGCATTCCCAGTCTCAGCAAGAATCTGGGTGAGCCCTGTGAAGCCCAGGCTGGTGGGGTCAGAGCGGGGCTAGCACTGGCCCTTGGCTTGGAGGTGGGTGGGCTGCGAGCACTGACAGAAGAAAGGCACGATGGGGCCCCGAGCTCAAGTGGAACAAACTGCTTTGGTCTCAACCTGTACAACTGGCTAGAAGACTAGGTATGGAGTAGACCCTAGGCCTCTGGCTGTTAGGAGGTACCAGCCACGGTCTGCTGTGAAGTCCTGGTGGGCAAGGTGGAGCCGGCAGTGCCAGAGGCCCGGAGATTCCAGCTGGTTCATGGGCTGATTCTTGGATTGCTAGTTATCTAGTAGAAGGTTTCTAGCGGCCTTCCCTGGAGCTCTGTCCTGTCACAATATGGAAAGTGTGCCCATCAAGTTCACAGAGGCCACAAGCCCAGGGAGGGGGTGGCGCAGCGAGAAAGCCAGAGTGAGGACCCGCAGAGCTCGCCAGAGTGCAGGCGAACGAGACTGAAGAAAATGGAACTTGACTGTGAGCAGCAGCGCTGACATTTAGAAACACAACTGCATGAAGGGAGGGCCAGGCAAGTGGCTTAGGCCAGGCCCATGGGGAAAGACGGTGAGAAAGCAGAGAAAGCAGCAGAGAGGGCCCAATAGAAAGCTACCCATCTACCGGGGAAGAGAAGAATTCTGTAACCGTCAGACCTATTGTAGGACAAAAGCGGCCACCTGACAGGTAGTGAGCTGCCCATCACTGACTGCGTGAGCCCAGACAGGTAGTGGGGGAGAGTGTTGTAGAGAAGGCCCAGCGCTCCATGGACGCAGCATTCAGGGCCCCTCCCAGCTATGAGAGTCACAGATTCCTCCTGGACTTCTGCAACAGACCCACCTGGTGCATTTCCCTCTGTCCTGCCTCTGCAGAGGCTGCTCCCTCCTCCCAAATGGCCCTCTCCTTCCACGCTGCTCCTTTAACTCCTGCTCGTCTGCTCAGGCCCCACCTCCTCCACGAAGCCTTCTCTGACCACCACTGCCCGCGGCAGTCACCCCATACAGCCTGGGACCCACACATGAGCCTGTAACATCCACACTGTGCTTGGCCCATTCCGGGCACAGCCTCATGACGTTGATTGAGTTTTGCCCTGCACAAACCATCTCAAATAAAATAAAGAGCAAAACCCATCCACAGCCCTGTCACTCAAACAGATCTAATGGGTCTCACTTTTATGGGCCCCTTCCATTCCTGGTCATATGCAGATGGACAGACACCAGGACAGACGCCTCCGTGATGCACTTCTGCATCGATCTTCTCACCCAGACAGGTCCAAGCGGGCAGGAGCCCAAGCCCGAGGCTATTTGTTGTCATGCCCAGCTCCACCCCTGGGCCCTGCACACCCAAGGGGCTCAGGCACTGCCTGCCAGAGTGAGGAGAGAGAGCAGAGTTGGGCCAGGCTGAGGCAGATCCAGGCTCTGGAATGAACTCTGTGTGGCTTCGGGCACGTTGCTTCACTTCTGAGCCTCAGTTTACCTGTGAGGACAATAGGGGTGTCCTGGGTTATGATGCAGGTGAAGCCCTACCTAGCACAGTGCCAGCAGATGGAGGCTCATAACAGGTTGGTTCCCTTTCCATTCCTTGGATGGAGTCTGGAGTTGGGGTGAAACAGGTCTAAGTTCAAATCCCAACTCTCCCCCTTAGTGGCTGGGAGACCCTGGACAAGCTTCTTACCCTTTCTGAACCTCCATTTTCTCAGTTGTAAAATGGGAGAATAACCCCAGCTATGAGGTTATGGGAAAGTATCCACTTGCCTCTCTCTCCCCTTTCCCTCTCTCTGGGCTGGCAGCCTTCTTGCCACCATCCAGCTTCTCCCACCTTCAGCCTACGTAAGCCTGCCTCCTCCAGGAGGTTTTCCTTGATTGCTCTCTTCCCCAGTGCTCTGAAGTCTGGATATCTGCCATTTGTATGCTCGTTTTTGTGCATGACAAACATCTCAGTCCCTTTTCCTGTGCCAAGAGGCCTTGCTGGGCCTTCCAGTGAGATGACCCTCAGGGAACACAGAGGGACCAGGCTGGGGACGCCTGTTGGTAGTTCAGACCCCTGCCACCCCACCCCCATGTGGCATTTGGCACACTGATTCAGTCTAGAGAAAGGCAAAGGACACTTTGTTTCTGGGTCAATTGGCCCAGCATGCCCACCCAGCCTGTGACCTTGGACAGGTCCCTTCACCTCCACGTTCGTGTCTGTGCAATGGAGGAGCAGGCGGGGTGTCCTTCACCCTGCCTACCCCACAGGGCTGTTGTGGGGACCATGTGCACAGATGGATGTGACTGTCCTTTGCAAATGGTACAGTGTGAGGTGCTGTGTGGTGTGGAACAAGCTCAGCGTTTGGAAACAGCGCTCAGGTTCCAGTCTTCCGTCAGCTCCAGCTGTCACCTCTGCCCTTTGGGACCTCAATCCTCCCATCTGACAAATGCGGGCAGACTAGCTGTCAGAAAGGCTCAGGTGTCCCCAGCACTCAGGGCACAAAGGAAATCCTAAAGGCCTGTAGCTCCTTCCTCTGGACCGCCAGGTGAACCCAGGCCCGTGTCAGGTTCTTCAGACCAGGCAGAGTAGAAACATTGAGGAATTGCAGGGTCACAGGTCCCCAGGACCAGACAGGGAGAGCATGGGAACCAAACTAAGGGCACAGCTGCCCTCCCGCTGCTGCCTACAGATGTGCCACCCTGTGCGGCTACAATGCTCCCTTTGCCAGGGAAGCCAGCAATCCAGGTTTTCATGGATAGTCTCCCAATGTTAAGTGTTGGCAAAATTCCCTATTCTTTTAAAGCCTATGTGGGTCAAGCAACAGATGGGTGGCCCAGGCGTGCAAACTCTGACCTGGGCCCATTTCTCTTGTTTCGGTGTTGTATTTTAAGAAAATTTCAAACTTTCAGAAAAGTTGCAAGAATAGTACAAGAAACATCTGTCTGCCCTTCCCTCTGGTTCAACTGTTGGAACCAGTTGGCCCTGTCTGCTCTCTCGGGAGCCTCCCTCTCTCTCGTCCTGCACCCGGGGTGGCCCTGGGCCTCTTCATACTTCAGGTGTATTCCCTAAGGAAAGGACATCCCCATGCGTCACCATAGCACAGCTATCAATTTGGGAAACTCAACATTGATGCAGTACTGTCACCTAATATACTGTCCATAGTCACCTTTGCCAGCTGTCCCCACAGCGTCCTCCACCTGAGACCCAGTGCAGGACACTATGTGGCATTTAGGTGGCCTGCGCCTTCAGCCTCCTTTAACTGGGTGCAGTGCCTCAGCCTTCCTTTGCTTTGCGTGGTGGAAGGCCAGTGGTTTTGAACCTTCCTGGGTCACGAACTCCTGTGAGAGTCCCATGGAAGCAGTGATCCCTGTTTTGAGAAATAAAGGCCCAGACTTCTGGTTTTGCAGCCTTTCAGGAGACTCACAGATTCCTTGAGAATCTGCTCTTGTCTTGATTTGCAGCTGGGGAAACTGAGGCCCAGAGCAGGAGAGTAAGGCTCCACAGAGGGCCAGGCCAGAGCGAGGCCTCAGCCCACCAGCCCATGCTCTTCCTGCAGCCCCCAAGCGTGACCTCACCTCCAAGGACCACATGACTTTTATTACCCAGCAACATGGCCTGTTTGAAGCATCTTATGGTAAATTCCATTGGGAAACCAGCAACTAGGTGCCATCAGTGCGGCCGTGGAAGGGACAGGGGCCAGGGGGCCAGGGTCGGTGCTGCCCCCAGAAGCATCAGCGTCTGGCTCCAGCAGGCCCGTGGCTTTGGCCCCTGCAGGATCCCTCCCCTCCCCCATCAGCCCTGGAGCCAGAGCATTAACAGAACAAGGTTGCACAGGACATCAGCAAACCCTCTTGGACCTGCTGTCCACCCTGCCCGCTGAGTGATAGGCCGGCATGGACAGCTGGACCTGCCACCACTGCTGCCGCCTCCAGGGAGCCTAGGACGCCACCGTGACTTCAGGAAGGCCCCGTCTGCCTCTCGGCCCGTGCTCTCTCCATTACACTACCCTGCCTCTTCTCCACGAGAGGCAGTGGGGTGTAGTGGATAGAGCACGGGTTCAAGTCCCGGCTCCACCGCTCACAACTGTGTGACCCTTGGCCATCACTCAACCTCTCTGAGCCAGAGAGGCCACGGGTGGGTGGAAGGGCTTGGGGTTTGGGGTTGTGCTTGTACCAAAACCTACCTCACAGGGCTGTTGTGAGGGGGATGGGTTCGCGGGCGCTGGAACGCTTTACCAACTGTCTAGTGCTCTGCAAGTGTCCCTTATTACTGTTATTAACTACTTTGATAACAATAATGATGGGAAAACTGCATCTGAGCTGGGAATTGTGTGGCTTTGCTTGGTGCTTGTGCCTAGAGGCTGATAATGATGCCCCCAAACGGCCTCCATCCTTTCTTCACATCTCCACCCCCAGAAAGAGGCCTTTTAGAAGGTACAACCTCACCCCTCTCTCTCTGTTCAAAGAGAGGCCTGGGGAGTCAGAACCAGGAGAGCAAAGGGCACTGAGTCCAAGCCCTAACCTGTGCTTCATGTTCTGTGCAACCTCAATCATCCCTTTCTGGGCTCAAAAACCTCGTTTTGTAAAACTAGGCCCCTCCAGCTCTGCCTTTGGGGCCTCTGTGCACCCCACTTGCCACTGCCTTTAGCCCCAAGACAGCCAACATCTGGACCAGGCCAGGTGAGGGCCATTTCTTGCTGCTCAGAACAAGTGTGAAACAGATGGGCTTTAAGACTGCAGTTGGGAAGGTTCTGGCCCACCCTGTGCTGCCAGGTCAAAGGCAATGAATGTTCAGGTGGGACAGGGCAGGTGGGACAGGGCAGGCCGTCCAGCTGGCAGGAGCCACAGCGTTCCCTGGGCCTGAGCTCCTTCTCTCTCACGAATGGCTGGGAGCTGATGGCTGACGCAGCTCCCCCACCGCTCTCCAGCCCATCTCCCTCCCTGCCTTCCCACTCTGTCCTTAAGCCTTCCAGGCAAGGTGGAAAGAACAGGGACTAGAGGTCCAGCCTTACTCCCCCCAGCTCTGCCCCCAATAGGGCATTCAGCCGCTCAGGGCTACTTCCCTGTCTGTGAAATGGGGGGATGATGATTATCTCAGAGTAACTAACAGCCAGGTGGAGAAAACAGCTCAGACAGTACTTGGCACATAGTGAACTCTCAGTAAATATTAGGTCTTTTCCTCCTTCCCCCCAAAAATACTTGTAGTGGCTCCCTACTGAACACCAAGCAAGCACCCAACCCTGCCACCGTCCAAGCAGGCTGCTCTGTGACCCAGCTTCTCTCATGCTCTTCCCCTCATGAGCCCTGAGCTTCATTCCAGCTGATCCACTGCTGTCACCCTGTCCCACCTTCCCACCTTTGCTTGGACTGTGCCCCCGCCAGTCCCCTGGGCCCTGGGATCTCTGCTATCTTGCACTGTTGTTGATCTATATGCCTGTCTGCTCCCCTCAAACCCAATACACTGTGAGCTCCTGGAGGGCAGGCACCGCAGGGGACCCTCCCTTCAGACCCCAGAGCCTAGCGCAGAGTTGGCACTCCACACATCTGTCCATCAGATGAAAGACTGTGGCCCAACCAGGGGGCTCCACGGTCTGTCTGCACAGGCCTCTGCTGGCCCCATCCAAACCAAGATCCAAATTCTCTGAGGTGCAGCCTTTTGATGGAGGCTGCCCTACCCTACCCAGGGGTGACCCTTGTCTCCAGGGGCCCCAGGGAACCCACACTTCATCACTGAGAGGTGAAACATAAGCCAGACCTTCCCATTTTACAGAAGATAAAACTGAGAGCCAGAGAGGAGAGGGCTGGCCTCAGATCACTCAGCAAATCAGAAGAAGACACCAGACTGGTCCCCTGGTCTCCTCCTTCTCAGCCCAGGGCCCTCTCTATCCAACCCCCATCATGCTTGAATATTCTGAGGGGCTCCATGGGAGCTTAGAGGAGGTAGGGGCTACAGGATGGTGCCCACAGGACCATGGACAGTGAGGTCCCAGTGCCAGGCCCTCTGGGGTCCCACACCCTCTGCTCCTGCCCAAACACCTTGAGGTTTTCCTTTGAGAGATTTAGTCATTCACCCTTTCACTTGCATGCCTGTAGTTCTGCAGCCCATGGGGTAAGCACTGCCCTCTGCAGGGGATCCTGGAGCTGGGCTATGACAGCCTAGGCAAATGACCTGTCCACTCAATTCTTTCTCTGGCCGGAGGGGCAGCCAGGCCCCGACGTCCTGGTAGGGGAGAGGAATGGCGCAGTGAAGGGTCGGGAGGGCAGCAAGGCTCAGATGAATTTGACCCTTTGTAAAACCATCAGGATGGCTTCTTGAGGTTGTGGTGTGCTCTGTTATAGATGGAAGACATGCCCACTGTGGAAAACACAAACAAGGAGGTAACGCTACAAAAGGTGCTGGAGTTGCAGCTGTAAGCCAGACTCTGCTGCGGGAGGCTATGGGGAGACTCACGCTCACAGCCTATCCTCAAGGGGCTCCCAATCTGGGAAGTCCCTTTGTGGGGATCAGGAAGGCCACCTAAAAGGAAGGGCGTTTGTCCTGAGCCTTAAAGAGGAGGCTTTAGACAAAAGGGAGGGAGGGCATTCAGACAGTGGTAACGGTGCCAGCAAAGGCGGAGGGGGATGGGGCTGCACACAAGGTTCCAGCGAGCTGTGCACACTCCCAGGCAGAGGCCACAGGGCAGGAATCAGTGGCCAAGGGCCAGAAGAAGGCTGGGTCGGACCCAGGGGGTGCTGACCAAAGCATTTGAGGTTTTCTGAGCTAGGGACAGTGCTCAGAGCTGAGGCTGGGGCACGGAAGGAAGCAGCACCAGACAGGGAGGTCGATGCCCCCAGCTCCTCTGGCCCGTCTACTGCTGAGGCCTGTAGGACCCCGGGGCTCATCTGAGGTGGGCAGGGGGCACGCTGAGCCTCACCTGGTGTCTCCTGAGTTGTGGCCAGAGGCCACTGCCCTAACTTCCTCCTCCTCTCTCCCTCCCTCTTTGCCTCCCAGTGGAGAGCTGCCAGCTCCCTGCTGTGATGGGAGTGATTAGATTAGAAGATGATTTGGGGTCTGATTATCTTGGGTGGAAATTGGCCCCCTGTGTCTTTTTCCATCCCTCTGGGGCTGGTGAGGTGGGGAGCAGCTTCTCCAGTGCCACGCAGACAGAGCAGACTTTTTCACGAATGTGTTTGAGACCAAGGTGTGAGGGCCTTGTGTCCTGGAGGGAGAGGTGGTGTGTGACAAGAAGAGAGCCTCCTGGCTGTGCCCCTCCCCAGCTGTGAGTCTGGGCCACTTCTCCCTGCGCCTCAGTCCTCCTCCGTAAACTGAGGGCCGGTGAGAGGACTCGGGAGATGACAGACGTGCAGGGCTGAGCACACGGCCTGGCACAGAGCAGCTGTCCTACAGAAGCTCACGCTGGTACCATCCTTGCTGTCTGCACTCTGAATGTGTGTTCCTCCTTCTTATTTAAAGATCTACAAGGACGCCACCCCCACGCCCACATGACCTCTCAACCTTGGTTTCCTCATCTGTCCAATATTGCTGATATTTAACGACCCTTCCTGTCAGCCCCCACCCAAGCTGAGCCAGTGCACAAGAAAGCATTTTGTCAGCAAGTTATTGTAATGACCAAGGTCCTGTTATCGGGCCCTGGTTCTCCCCATTTGTGCCCGTTGGGAGGTAGGTGGGCTCCAGATCTGCCTATGATGGGAAGACACCAGGATTGGCTGTTTGGCCCGGGATCAGTGTCCCAGCTCATTCTGTGGTCTCCTCTATTCCCTGCCCAGAGACAAAAGAGTGCTGCCCTTCTGTCCTGGGAATGGAGGAGTTTGCCATCTGAGGACCTGGGTTCTGTTATAGCTCGTGGCCTTCGTGCCTTCATTTACTCGTCCACGAATGGACAGACTGACCTTTACCTGCCTTAATGGAACTTACTGGAGAGTGTCTGTCTGTCCGTAAAGCACTTTAAGATCCAGAGATCCTAGGGGCCGAGAGGCTAGACCACCACACGTGCGCACACATACGCACACTACAATCTCACGCTATCATTCAGATCCTAAAAGGAAAGGGAAGGGGTGGGCGAAACCTCTTGAAAAGGGCAAATAGCTTCCTACCTTTCAGAAAAGTGCTTCAAGTCCTAAGCAGAACCTCTTGACACTTATTTTAGATACAATTCTAAGGTGTTTATTGACCTAGACTTCAAGTCTGAAGCAAATTGGAAAACAAAGAGAAGGATTTTAGAGACAAATTACCCTGAAAACAGGGGGAAGTGGCAATCAATCTTGAGGAGAAAGAAAGAAAAACTCTAAAAAGAGTTCAAGAAGCAAGTCATCCCCATTTCTGCAGATGACACCACTCAGGCCTAGTCAGCCATAGGTGCCAACTCTCTTTTTGTGAGTGGCCCATCTGTTCTGTGAAATGTGCTAGGCAAGACGCAGTGGCCGTGCGTCTCCAACACAAGCCTGAGGGTAAAGGGCCGTCTGTCTCCTGCTCTCAGAACTGGGCTGTCGTAGCTGTTGCCCATTTCCTGCACTGGGTCCCAGCCACCCTCCCTGGGGTCACCTGATGTCCTCAGTGAAGCCACAGCTTCAGAAGTTTTCCTTTTTTTCATATTATTTTTCCAATTTTTTTTATCATGGTAAAATAAACATAACATAAAATTGGCCATTTTTACCACGTTGAAGTGTACAGTTCCATGACAGTAAGTACACTCAAATTGTTGTGCAACCATCACCACCATCCATCTCCAGAGCATTTTCTTATAAAAGTGAAACTGTACCCATAAAGCGCTAACTCCCCATTTTCCCCTCCCTTGAGCCCCTGGCAACCACCATCCTTCTTTCTGTCTCTGAATCTGACTTCTCTAGGGACCTCATATAAATGGAATCAAACAGTATTTCTTTTTGTGACTGACTTATTTCACTTAGAACAGTGTTCTCTAGGCTCATCCATCTGGTAGCACGTGTCAGAACTCTTTTCCCTTTTAAGTCTGAATAATATTCCATTGTAAGGATAGACCACGTTTTCAGTGGGTTTACCTTTGAAGGTCTTTTATCCTCACTCTGCCTGAGTGGTCTTGGACAAGTTCTTCCCTGACCTGTAGGGCGGAGGGGCCTGCCTTCCAGTAGCAACAAGACCCTCTAGTCAAACAAAAGCTGACACGGAAACCCCAAAGATGCATAAAAGTGGAGCCTCTCTAACCAGAGGCCCCCTCCTCCCCACTTCCCACCCCCCAACACACACGCACACAGCTGCTCCTGCTGCCCCCTGAAAAAATTCCAGGGCCCTTTGGAACCCAGTTTGAAAAATCTAAAATTCTGGAAAAGGAGTTCTTAATTTTTCTTGCACCATGGACCCCCGGGGAAGTCTGATATCATCGTGTGCCACCCCTACTTGGAATAACACTTTGAGGTGCATAAAATAAAATATATTGGATCACAAAGGAAGCTGATGAGACTGAAATAGTTAAAGTAATAAAAAATTAATGTGTGGTATAGTAACCTGTGCTTCCTTATTAGCACACTGCCTAACATGGTCAGCTTAATAAGTGCCTTAGTTGTAAACAAGGGTAAGCATCATGATATTTATAACAGCTACCCTGTCTCCCCGAAAATAAGACCTAGCCAGGTAATCAGATCTAATGCATCTTTTGGAGCAAAAAATTAATATAAGATCTGGTATTTTATATTATATTATCATATCATATATCATATCATATTATATTATTATATTATATTATTATTATATTATATAAGACCTGGTCTTATATTATAGTAAAATAAGACCGGGTCTTATATTAATTTTTGCTCCAAAAGATGCGTTAGAGCTGATTGTCCAGCAAGGTCTTATTTTCGGGGAAACACTGTATCAAGTGATATGAAAAAGATTTGTGGTTCTTGTAACATGTGACTGGCATGGGGGCACCACTAATACTCCTGGGATTTGTTGCCTTATGTTCATAATGGGAGGAAATGCTAAATTTCAGTTAGATGTTTGTGAAAATAATGATGTCACCCAAGTTCACAGAGCCCTAGATTCTTTCCCCCCCAGATCTTTGGGAGGCGGTGGACCCCATTTTAAGTAGTCCTGTAAAGAGCTTAGTTGGCATTTCTTTGTTGGTTATGGAATTAGGCAAAATGAGGTCCGCTTCTAGATCAATCAATAAGGAAAAGAGAGAGTAGTCCCTGCTTGGTCTTTCAGGGTGGGAGAGGAGAAGGGAGAGAGAGAGAGGGAGGCCTGTCTCCAGGAGAGGGTAGTAGATGGTAGGCCTAAGCTACCTGGGGACATGAGAACTGAGTATTTGAGCTCCAGGCCCATCACAGTGATGTCCCAAGATGAAATCCTCCTAAAAGTGTCATAGTTTGAATCTTAACTGTAGGCAGTGCACTAGGACCTCAGCAGGCAAATTGCCAGTAGCCAACTGGGACCAAATTCCTTCCACTCCTTTGGGAAGGGGGCTTGGGTTATGCAATGGTAACTTGGCTTCCATCCCCTTCCCCAGGGACCCACGTGATGGAGGGCTCTGGACGGATGGTGGTGACTGCTGTGGGTGTGAACTCTCAGACTGGCATTATCTTTACCCTACTGGGGGCTGGCGGCGAGGAGGAAGAGAAGAAAGACAAGAAAGGTAAGCCCAACCCCCTTGAGGACCAGAAGAGGAGCTCTTAAGGCCACATTTTGTTGTTGTTGAATCATTCACTCAACCAAATAATTTTTGAGTGCCTTTTATGTTCACGCCCTGTGCCAGCAGCTGCCTCCTACATCCTCGAGGCCCTGCTCAGGCCAGAAGGGCTCTGTCTGTTCCATCTCCAGGGTCTTGTCCCAGTCTCTGTCTTGTCCAGTCATGTCACAGAGGCCCCTCCTTCCCCTCAGGCCAGTCCAAGGGTGCTGAGCATTTGTTGAGTCTCCAGCCTCAAGCGTGACCTGGTCTCATCATCACTCTCGATATCAAGTAGAAATCCCTACACAGACATATTCCTTCACTGTTCTCAACTCCACTGAACAAAACAGCAAACCCACCCATCATAGATTCTCCCCAGATGTGGGCAGAGGAGCTTCTGGGGAAGGTGGCCCCAAGTCAATTGCTGTGAGCCCCTCTCCTATGCCCCCAGAGCTGCCACCTCACCTGCGTTCTGGCTCCTCCTCCCCCATGTAAAAAAGAGTCCTCGTTCTCTGGGCCCCTCTCAGTGCAGCAGGCTGGAAGCCTGGGCTACACATGCCTTTCAGAGTAAAAGAGATGCTTGGAGGATACAAGAGGCCCAGGCCACTGGCCCCAGCACAGCCGGCTCCTTACCCAGCACTCACACTTGGTGTCAGGACAGCCCTCCTCTCACATCTTCAGTCTTTTGTCTTGTCTCCTTCCCCAGGCTCCAGAAGAGAGGCCCCAACACCCAGACTCTCTGGAGTCCAGGGCAAGGAGATGAGATGGCAGGTAGCCCCTCTTTGAGGTTTAGGGGCATCCTTGCTACCTTCAGCTCTCAGAGATCAACAAGGCACAGAGCCTGGGTCACCATCAAAGGTTACTTGTTCCTGAGGGTGAAACTCATTTCCTAGTGGGGTCCCCCTAAGATTATGGCTGCCCCACCAGCAGGAACAATGGAGCTAAGGTGAAATCCAGATCGGGAGAGCAAGGGGAGAGCTGAGTTTGAAACTGGGGACAAAGTTCTGGCCAAGAGGCCCAGAGCATGTCCGGACAATGTCCACGCAATGACATAGAAGCTATGGCCAGCTGTGGCCCCTGGGTGCAGGCAGTTAAGCAGATATGGGCAGTTGGGCAGGATGTGGCAGCCTTTGCCCATTTCCTTGGCCTCACTGGGGCTTGGGTGAGGGGCAGAAGCTCGCACAGGCCAGACCTGTGTGTTTGAAAATGTCAGTAGGAAGACAAACCTCTCTTTCCCTGAAGCATGGGTCAGGGTCCCTCACTTAACATTTACATACACCCAATGGAATGAATGTAGAGGGAAGAGGTGGCGGCAACATGGCAGAGGAAGATAGGGGGCAGCCTTGCCTCTCAGGTCCTGTGAGCAGCACAGCCAGGGCCAGGCCCCCAAAGCACTGCCATCCCATCTCCTCCGTCAAGGACATTTCTTAAAGCCCACCAACCGTAGGTCCCCATTACAGGATGACCCTGGGAGTGCTGGAACGTGTGTGTGTGAGTGTGTGTGTGTGTACGCGCGTGCACGCGCACACAGATGAGGCTGTGTGTGCTTCTCCTTCATTAATATGTCTCAAAAATCATCACACAGGTGTGAAGAAGGGGGATGGCCTTCAGCTACCAGGTACAGTAACCCCTCAGGGGCTTTTAGAAATAGCAGTAGCCTTTGACCACTAAACCCCGGGCCCTAGACCCCAGCACACAGCAGGAGGAGTCTCCCTGACCGCAGGGCCTCTGCCCCATCAGACCCGCAGCTGTGCCCCAGTGATGCCAGCCCCAGACACAAGCCAGCACTCCACTCTGCCTACTTGCCCTTCCAGTGCTTCACCCTCCCGGCCAATGCCAATGGCACCACCACCGTCTCCACACAGCTCCACACACGTGCATGCAGGGGCCGGTCATCATGGGACCCCCCAGCCCTGCTCCCTTGCCCATCCCCCACAGATCCCGGCTGGCTTCCACCTCACCCAGCAGTGTCTCTCCCCTCTCCTTCCCACAGAAGCCATTTCCTCCCCCCAAGAAAGAACAAGGGTGAATTTGACCATCTCGTGTTATTTTTAATTTCTAAATTAAGGAAAACACTACTACCTTCTCTGGCTCATGCACAAAATGTGACACGTCACCTTTTTTAATGGTTGGGCATCTCACATGGGGGTTACCAAGGCAATCTTTTAAGGGCTAGTTAGGAAGGAGTAGGTGGCCATGGGCAGTGGCCTGAGTCAAGGGCATGAATCCTGCTAAGTCACTGCCCTCTACAGATATTCTGCCAGTGCACACAATGGTGATCAGAGTAACACCCCTTCAGAATGGCCAGTGCCGCACTGCACCGGTGGTCAAACATTTTGAATTGGCTCACGGCCATGGGCCCCTCTGGCCCTGATGAGCAGCCAGACGCCCTCTTTTCCTAGAACCCTCTCTGCCAGGGACTCACCTGAGTGGTTGGGCCAAGAGGGTGCACGGCCCAGACCTCAGCACAGAACAAGTGCCATCCCCCCTGACCATATTGCTCATCCTCATGTTTTATTTCCAAGACCCTCCATGTCTGAGTGTCCCCCCACCCCGACTTCTGTGGCATCTCTATGAGAACATCTCACCCCACCCCCAAATTTGAGTTTCTTGATTTCCAACGGAGATTTTTCTTTGAGGAATATAGTCATGTTATTTGCCACCAGTTGGTTCATGTCTTGATTGTTGTTGCTGTTCTGCGTTGTTGCTTTTCTCCATTGTGACACTGCATTTTCCATCCCTCCCACCCCCGCAGCGGCCGATGGTGCGGCAGGTTCAAATGCTGCAGATAGTGCAAATGCCAGCCTAGTCAATGGTACGTCTCCCACAGCGAGCTCTCGGTCTCCGGTGGATGGGCATTTCTCTCCCCCACCCCCAACAGTGGGCTGGCCTCTCCCTGTTCTGGAGCGCACAGATCTTGGATGTGCATGGGCAGCTCCAGGACACTCGTCCTCTCACATGGGGCAGGTGCTTAAGAGAGAAGCCACCACTGGGAATCAGCTCTGTGCCCACTTTCGGTGGCAAAATGGCACTGGCTCTTGTTGGGCCCTTGACACCGAGTGGAGCCCTGAAGAGGGACATGACCTTGGCTTCAGATTTGGCCCCAAGAAGCAGCGCCCCACCGGTGTGGCCCTCTCCTAAGCACGTTCCTGCCCCAGCTTTGGGAAGAAGGCCTGGGGTCAGGACTGGGCTGAAGCTGGCATCTGGGTCCCCACTGAAGGCTCCGGTCCTCGACTCTAAAGTTTCCTTGAGGCAGGGGGACCCAGGCCGGGGTTCAGCTCCTTGGCCCCACTCCATAGCATGGCTGAGCCACTGGTAGACGTTTCTCGTTTCTTCCTCTTCTCTTTCACTGAGCAAATGGGCAGAGGGTTCGCTTGGGCTCGGGCCTCGTTCTGTCCCTTGGATGTGGACTGGTATTTCTCGCTGTTGCCTGTGCTGGAGCGTTTGTCCTGGGTCTCTGCATTCTGACTGGCCCACTCGGGGGTAAGGGGCTGCCACTGTACCTGGGGTCTGCATCTTACCACCTCACACACAGGCAGGAAGGAATTCCATTCACTTGCCTCCAAGACTTTAGAAGATTTCTTATT
The DNA here is from genome assembly GCF_036562045.2 of Rhinolophus sinicus. Lineage (NCBI taxonomy): Eukaryota > Metazoa > Chordata > Mammalia > Chiroptera > Rhinolophidae > Rhinolophus > Rhinolophus sinicus. Next base: position 42,962,201 of record NC_133759.1, read on the forward strand.
TCTACACCCTCCCATCTTCAAAGCAGTGAGGATTCTATTACTCAGATATGCCCCCTGTCCCCAAGTTAGGCGACATGATAGTCACTCAAGCTGCTCCGGAACTGCTGGAAGCTGTTAGGGCTGTCATGAATCCATTGCCCCAGCGTCCCTGCATACCAGGCACTGGCTGCAGGTCTCTCAACCTTTGTATCACTTACTCCTCACTACTCCTGAAGCACATGGAGGTCTTGCCCCACCTCATCCTCCCATCCCCCGCCCCAGACCTTTGGCTGAGCCACCTGGATTCAAAGTGACCTGGGCAAGACACTTCTGTAAGCAATGCCTTGCCAAGAAGGGCTAATTCGGGTGTGGGTCTATTTCAGGCACAGGAGGAGAAAGGAAGACAGCTTGGGGTGTGGGAGGTGTCGTGCCTCAGGGAGGGGTGGCAGGGATGACAGGGAGAAATGATGTAGGCAAACCCACAGCCTGGGGGAGAAGGAAACAGGATGTGGCATCCTGCTTCCTCCAGGGCAATGAGCCTGCATCTGGGTTGGATGGTCCCAAAAAAGAGTACCTTCACTTCCAAACTATAGCAGAAAAACTGCAGGAAAGATGGGAAACTGTCATTTCTTAACCACCTACTGTACACCAGGCACTTTAGCATTCGTACTTGCCATCTCATTTAATCCTCATGACAACCCTGTGATACATTTTATTATCCCCACTTTAAAGATGAGAAAACTGAGGCTCCAGGAAATCAAGACACTAGCCCAAGGTCACAGAGCTACAAAGTAGAGAAGCTGGGATTTGAAGACAGGCCTGGCTGGCTCTAAAGTGTGTGTTGCTTTTCCTGATCCAGAATTTCCTGATGGAGTATGTCTTGTAAATTTCACAAGGATATCAAGAGGTCTTTCCCCCAAGAAAAAGATCCTATGATCAGAGATGTTTAAGAACCACTGGATAGAATTGGTTTCTTCCTTGTTGCAGGACTTCGCAGAGCCTTGAATGTGCTGGTGTGTAGTGGAGAGTGACAGAGCCATGCAGGCTTCCCAGGCTGATTTGGCTGTAGGACCTTTCCTGGCTGAATCATGTGGGATTGGTATGTCCCATAATATACGTTGGGAAACAGTACTCTTAGCTGTTGCTCAAAATGTGATCGGAGGACTAGGAGCCTAAGCACCTCCTAGGAGCTTGTTAGAAATGCAGAATCTTGGGCCCCAGCCCAGACCTACTGAATGAGAATCTGCTTCTGACAAGCTCTCCAGACTCCAGGCAGAATACGTTAGAGGCGCTGGCCTGAGGCATGGTGAGTGAGAGAGTTGACTGTTCCTCTCCCTGCCTTCCTCTGAGCCTCATCGGGATGACCTGGAGATACAAAACAAAGTTACTGACGTATTCCCCCTGCCTTTACTCCCCCAAGCCCTGTCCAAACTGAAAGATGGGTGTGTTCCATTCATCTTTGGAGGCCTTATGTTTGCCATTGTTATTTTATTATTTACTTTACAGTTATTAATATATCACTATTTAATGCATCGCTTATGGTCGTAATTAATAATACATCAATCTTAACTCCAGACATTTACAGGGCACTTTGCAATCCTTTACATAAGCAACACCTGGGCTGAAATTGTTGCATTTTACAGAGGAAGAAATGGAGAAGCGGAGAAGACAAGTGACATCTCCCAGGTCTCCTAGTTAGTGGTCTGTCTCCCCAAAGCTTGTTTAGCAGGTCATGAATGCTCCACAGCCATGCTTTTCACACCTGTGTCCCTGCAATGCGTGACGTGAACACCCCCATGTGGCAAAGCTGCTTCTGGCATCTGATGCAGAGGGGGCTCTGAGTCTGCACCCTCGTTCCCCATCTTGGGTCCTGTCTTCCATCCCAGCTCCCCTGAAATACAGCCCATCGTCCAGGTCCCACGTGGGGCCAGAGCTGGCTGGCCCACACAGCTCTAGGGTCAAACAAGTACCAGTGTAGCTGAGGAGAGCCCCCAATAAGTCCCTTGCTTCTGAGAAACCAGGCCATCTGCACCCGAGCACCCCCAGAACACCGCTCCCTCCCTCCAACATGTGCATCGGTGATGATTTTTCTGGCCACGTGGTCACTATGGAAATAAAAAAGGAAATTGCTGGCTTGGTTAATGGGCACACACAGGAGCTATTGCTCCTGATAATATGCCATGCAAATAAAGGCCCCTTTGTGCCACCTAAAAGCCACCGTTGAAGCGGAGTCCTCTGCTGCCCTTTAGCCCAGTTAGTAAAATTATGTTTAAAAATAAAAATAATTGTTGTAATTCATTCCCGTTTGCTCTAAAAGGCCTCTTTCTATTTTGTGTCTTAATCCAGTGGAAAGAATTTACAATAGAGCAACGGGCGCCTTTCTCTTTAAACCCCAGGTGGGTCACTGAGCTTTTGCTAGAAGAGGCCGTGGGAAGAGCATTATACTTTCCTTGGAGAGAGGATGTGGGGTTGGGATCCCAGAGAGCCAGTGCCCCCCTCTGAGTCACCTATACCATGGGTGATGATGGTGACGACAGCGTTTATGGAACTAACAATGCAGCGACAGGGTTCTCATCACATGAGGGCTGCCTCCGAACTTTCCTTGGCCTCCGTTTCCTCATCTGTAAAATAAGTGAGAAAAGCCCGCCCACCCACCTTGCAGGGTGTTGGGAAGACTGACTGGAAATGACGCTTGCACACTGCAAAAGGCTGAATGGGCCAATGGTTATTCCCAAGGCAACTTTTAGATGTTTCGGGAGGTGAACGTTGCATCCCCATTTTACAGAGGTGGGAGCTGAGGCGAGGAGAGGTGACGCCACACGGCTAGTTGGTGTCACAACAGGCGCTTCAGGAGCCCAGGCCCCCTCCAGTGCAAATTCGAGGGCCCTCTCCTGGGCTCAGAGGGGCTGAGGGATGATTGCATTCTCCCTGACTGGGCAGAAACATGCACTCACTTTGGGGCCCGCTCTCCATTTACCCACTGAGCCCTGGGCATGCCATCTCCCTCTCCGAGCCTCAATTTCTCATCTGTAAATGGGTGTAATCCAGGAGCACGCTTGTAGACATGTGGTGAGGGCTAGATGACATCGTGGAGGGCATGTATGCGCCTGCAGCTGGGGCTCCTTCTGGAGCGTGAGCTGTGAGAATTACCTTTGCAGCAACTGGCCAGGGCTGGCTGCCCTCAGCTTACTCCAGAGGTGGTGAGGCATGTGGGCAGAGTTCTGGGTGAGCTCAGTGGCCAGGCTCAGTGGATGGAAGGGCGTCCCTCTCCACAGTGCCAACTAGTGAAGGAAGGTGTCTCAGCCACCAGGTAGGATCCACCAGTCCCTCCCATCCACAGCCCACAAGCCTCTGGCTGTGAAGAGGGCCTCCCAGGCAGCCCTGAATAAGGTGTGGGGAGCCCCAGACTCAGCCCTTTCCCCAGCACTGGGCAACATCAGGCCGTGGTATGCTGGACCAGGGGCAGGGAGCGCCCATGGGAGCCCACCAAGCCGACCTCTCCTGTCTACTATGGCCTGAGCTGCTCGACCTCAGAATGAAGAGCACACACACAGATGGAGGGGAGGTTGGCAGCTTCCCCCGGGAGACAGGGCACTCCCACCAAGCCCCCTGGACACACTTGGGGTACCTCAGAGCCCACTGCTAGGAAGCCCCTGCCTGCCCTTTGCATGGGTCACTCTCAGCAGAGCTGAGCATACGGTCATCTGTCCATGCTGTGGCTTCATACCCCTTCAGCAGGAGAAGGTGAAACTAGTAATATTTCTCCTGGAGCCAGGAACACATTGGCCAAATTTCTCCGCAGTCTAGAGTCTCTCTCTCTCTCTCTCTCTCTCTCTCTCTCTCTCTCTTCCCTTTGCCTCCTCTCAGCCCACAAAAGGCACCAACACAAATTACTCATTGGAGACCTGAGAACTCCCACTTCTCTGCTCCCTGCCAGCCAACTCTGGTCCCTTTACCCTTAAAGGCTGTCGTTTAATCTGTAAAATGCTCAGGGCTAAAATAATTCCCACAGAAACACTCTCTCCAAGGCCCCACAAAATCAAGACAGACCTGCAGCCAACACGGTGGCCAGGTTTGCTCTTGTCTCTGGGGCATCCCAGCATCCCCGTAAGGAGGGACGGAGTCGGCTTGGCCCTTCTTCCGTCTGTGACATGAGTGTCCGTGGCCTGTTGTCTTCATGATGACCGATGTGCATTGTCTGTTCTCTGTTGTCTGTTAAAATTCTTTGTCGTGTAGGTAAAATGCAGGATGGCACTGTGGACGCCAGCCAGAGCAAAGGTAACCCTTTTGTATTAACCGGCTCCTGTGGTCCCTGCAGCCCCTCCCCTCCAGTTCCGAGGGCCATGCCAGAGGCAGACACGGCCACAGTTATGGGTGCCTGCCGTCTTAGGGGTGCGGGGAGGTGTAGCTATAATTCCAGTGGTTCCAGGCCAAATGGCGGCATCTCCTGGTGAGAACAAGACACGTGCCAGCCAGCTTCTTCCCAGCCTTTGAGCTACTCTCCCCATTTAGCTGAAGCCTTGAAGCTGGTTCTTTGAGAGCCTTAGGAAATAAGGGGTAGGGCCTAGGCTGCCGAATGAGGCCTGCACTGAAGGCGGAGAGGAGAGGGCTTGGTAACTGTGGACAGAGACACTCACTTTTACCTTTTAAGCCCCCTTTTTGTCCCTGCTGTCTGGTGACTACTTAGTATACCAACAAAATGGGCCAAGGATCAACGGGTAAAGCCCAAGCCTGTGTGTCTTGTCTGAATGTGGGGACAGCCAAGGGGCCATTGGGGAAGGCCCAGAGGGGACCTCAGCCTACTCCTGCTGGGAATCCAGGTTGGAGCCATGTCACTGCCCTCTGTGTCCTGGATTCCAGGTGCGAGGCAGCCAGTGGCCCTGGGACCAGGGTCTCCAGCTGGAAGCGGCAAAGCTTCCGTCACTGGGTTTCTATGCCAGCCATGCAGGAGGGGCGAGCGGGTGCCTCCCCGCACTCCCCAGGCAGGCAGGGTGGGTGCCAACATCCCCCCCTGTAGGCTGACCTGTGTGTGTGTGCACATGTGTGCTCTGCCACCTGCAGCCAAACAGCAGGACGGGGCGGCCGCTATGGAGATGCAGCCCCTCAAGAGTGCGGAGGGCGGCGACGCGGACGACAAGAAGAAGGCCAACATGCACAAGAAGGAGAAGTCGGTGCTCCAGGGCAAGCTCACCAAGCTGGCCGTGCAGATCGGCAAGGCAGGTGAGCGTGCGGCCCTGCGGATGCGAGCGGGGGACACGGCAGGGCCCCCGGCTGCGTCTCACCTGCCTCGTAGGCACGAGGTGCTCACTGAAACCCACCTTCTGCACCGCAGCAGCCGTCTGAGTTTTTACACATTACACACTCAGCACTGAGAGGGGCAGAAGAGTGAGGCTGAAAGCCTGGGGTGTGGGGCACACACCCAGCACGGTCCTGGGGGGCCTGAGAACTTGCACAGGTAACTTGCCCTGGCTCTGAGCCTCTGCCTCCTGGTCTGAGAAACTGGGATACCCCTCAGTTTCTACTTCACAGGTTGCTAGGAGGATGAAAGGAGATTATGCGCACGGAGTACTTAGCACGCGGTGGGTGTGGTGGCTGGAGGCTCCAAGACCCTGCAGGGCCTGGAGTTTTGCAGCACAGCCTTTTCATCCTGAGGACGCGGGAGCCATGTAAGAGGTCTGAGCAGGGCGGGGCAGGCATACATTTGGGCTCTAGTGACCAGCCCAGCTGCAGTGCAGGGCAAAGAATGAAGAGGTTGAGGGCAGTGCCAGAATCCCCAGCACAATAAGCTGGCCTTCCCTACCAAGTTGGTAGCTGCAGGTGAAGGCTGATGACAGCCCCTCTGGCCCAGGAAGCCAAGTCCAGCTGCAAGGTGAGCCCTGCCCATCTGATGTGGCCTTGGCCACCCCTCCTGTGTAAGGACGTGACACACACTAAGGCCTCCCCATCTGGCTGCTTGCTCCTCCATGGCTGTCTCCTGGCTCTAATTATAGGCACTGCAGTGTGGAGAAGGAAGGCAAATTACAGGCTTGGCTATCTATATTTAAACTCAGGGTCCTGGTGACAGTTCCCGGCTGCTGGGAGCCTGGCTTCCCGCCCTGGTGACTGTCAGGCGGGGATAGAGCAGGCTCTGAGGCTCCACAGCTGGAGGTGGGAGTGGGGAAGCAAGGGCACAGGGATTTCCTCCATCCTCACCATGGAGAAGATTCCCAGGAAACATGGCCCTGGGGGGCAGGGAACGAAACTATGAGAACAACCCATGGCTTTCAATGTCCCTCTGCCTCCTTGGCCAAGAGGGGAGCTCCGAGTCGAGCAGTTCTGGGTTCACATCCCACCTCTGCTTCTCTCTTGGGCTGAATTCTCTGAAAGCAGAGCTGGAGATAGGTGGGCGTGGGATTTGGGGAGGGGGTGCTCTCAGGTGAGACCTGTAGAGGGTAAGGGATACAACAGGGCAGGAGAAGAAGCTGAATAAATACAGCTGAGGTTTGGGGCGGAATCCCAGTCTCCACCTGCTCCACAGGGAGCTCTGGAGCAGAAGACCAACCTCTGCAGGGTCTGTCCTGCCTTACCGCGAGGGGGCTGAGTTTTTGGACCCTCACATCAACCACTGGATCCTGGCCATCCACTGGGGGTGGGAGGCATTCCCAGGCACATCTGGACAAGAAGACTCCAGTCGCCCAAGCGTAATCCTCCTCTGGCAGAGGCTGCAGGTGTGCAGTCTCGGAGGCACCTGCATAGCATCTGTGGCACATGGGGATGGGCACATGGAAATGGCAAGAGAAATCCCAGGGGATCCCCGCAGGTAGCCGCCTGCATTTGCTAACTCTACAATGCCTCCCTGGCCTGTGGCACTGGGCAAGTCACCTCCCCTCACTGAGCCTCAGTTTCCTCATCCAAAAAAGAGTCCCCTACTATTTCCTCTGCCTGGAACTCTCTTCCTGCAAGTCACCACCTGGCTGTGGTTTCTCATCATTCCTCATCTGCTCATATATCACCTCCTCCAGGAAGTCTTCCCTGGACACCCTAACTTAAGCAGCCTCTCCCTACCTAAACCTGTCGCTTTTTTTCTTTTTAGCTTTATTGAGATATAATTTATATACAACAGAGTTGCACACATTTAATGTGTTGTCATGCGGGGTCTCTGGTCCCGCTCCCCGCACCAGAACGTGGGATATGGTGAGGCGGAAAAGGAACGCCAACGGAGCCATAGATAGGGGAGTCACACCACTGTATTCTCGCTGGCGGCTGGATTGGAGACACAGGAAGCAGGAGCCACAATCTGCCATCCGCTTCTCTGCCAACCAACCAACCTCCATTGGCAGTTATATTAGTGGCCAATGGCTAACCGGTAATAGCTGACGGCCAACTAGCCACAGCGGATGGCCATCTGATTACAGCTGACGGCCATCTCATAACCGAGCCAGCACCTTTCCACGTGAGGCCGAGAGCCTGGAAACTGCTTTCTAGGACTCTGTCCCCACAGGGTACATTGTGATGAGTTTGGACATACACATATATCCATGATACCATCACCCCAACCAAGGTACTAAACATATCCACCACCTCCCCCAAATTTTTTGTGTTCTTTTGTAATTTTTTTTTTTGGGGGGGTTGCTTTTTGGGTAAAAACACTTAACAGAAGATCTATCCTCTTACCCAGTTTTGAAGTGTAGGCACCATGTTGTACAGCAGGGCTCTAGAACTTACTCATCTTGCATAACTGAAACTTTATACCCACTGAAAAACAACTCCTCCTCTGCCCCGCCCCCACCCTTGGCAACGCCCTTCTATTCTCTGTTTCTATGAGTTTGCCTGTTTTAGATTCCTCATATCAGTCCTTCTCTGTCTGCCTTATTTCACTTAGCAAAATGTCCTCCAGGTCCATCCCTGTTGCCGCAAACAGCAGGATTTCCTTCTTTTTTAAAGCTGAATAATTCCGTTGTATGTGTATACCACATTGCCGTTATCCATTCATCGGTGAAGGAACATTTAGGTTGTTTTCTTAGCTTCAGCCTAGCACATCATAGAGTTTTTATTCACAGCATTACTATGTCTGAATTACCTTGTTCATCTTTGTTTCTTATCTGTTTCCACCTTTGGAATCTCAGCTTTCCTAGGACAGTGGCTCCGTCCTCTTGACTGCTCTGTCCCTCCTGCCTGAATGAATGAGTAAATAAATGGTACCAACTGCACGTCTCTGTGTGAGAGCGCTATGTTCACATGATCACTCGGCACACATTTTGTAAGCACCTACTGTGTGTCGGGGCACTGTGCTAGGCACTTTACATGCAGTAATTGCGTTTGATCCTTACGAAACCATGCGAACTAAATGTGCAGCCCCATTGTCCGGAGGAGGCTCTGAGGCTCCGTGAGGAGGGAGGACTTGCCCCAGGTCACAGAGCAAGTAAGTGGTGGGGCTGGGATGTGAGCCAGGATGGGTCTGAGCCCAGAGCCCTTTGGCCAAGGGTCTCGTCACTTCTCAGCGTGCCCCCCACCCCCAGGAGAGCCCTGAGCAGCTCTCCTCCCTCCGTGTCGCAGGCCTGGTGATGTCGGCCATCACAGTGATCATCCTGGTACTCTACTTCACCGTGGACACCTTCGTGGTCAACAAGAAGCCGTGGCTGCCCGAGTGCACGCCTGTCTACGTGCAGTACTTTGTCAAGTTCTTCATCATTGGTGTGACGGTGCTGGTGGTTGCCGTGCCCGAGGGGCTCCCTCTGGCTGTCACCATCTCCCTGGCCTACTCGGTGAAGGTGAGAGGGGAGAATAGCACCGGCCAGTGGATACAGATGAGATGGGCTGCCACTAGCTGGGGGCTGTGGGGTGGGTCCTGGGGCCAGTATGGGGTTGGGACAAGAGTTAAGAAGAAGGGGATGGACACGTTGGAAGCCAGAGGGAGGATGTATGCAGGAACCCAAAAGTCCCTGCCTCCAGGGAGTCCAGGGGCCTGTGGCAAATTGGAGCGTCGCACCCTAGCTAAAAGAGCAGCCATTACTCAGCCCAACCAAGTGTCGCCTTGAGGGGATGTAGGCCCAGTGTTGCCAGATCTGTACATTTTTTTTAAGAGAAGCCTGAAATCTGGACTTAGTATAAATCCTCCTGATTTTTAAACATTGACAGTCATCCCAACTACGTATAAATAGAAAATGAAATGCAGACATCACTGTGCAGGCCCCCACCCACTGCGTCCCACCAAGGCAGAGATCTGGCCGCTGTAGGCACAGGCCTCATAGCCCTGTACGACCTGTACAACTACTCATCTCAGAGGTTGCTTCCTAAAGTTAAAAAGCAATAAGCCTAAAACAAAAAGGACGACTGATTTTGTGAAAGCTCCCTCCTCTCAGGAGTTGGGCTGAAAATATGAGGTTTTAAAACTAGTTCAATGAAGGGCAAGTGGGCCCCTGCGTGCTGACTGTGGAAGCTTCTTAAATGCTGCCCTGATGGCAGAGACCCCTGCCACCTGCTCCCAGGCCCGTGGCCATCTGTAGAGCTGGAACACTGGGCAGGGCGGGCTGGCGTCCTAACTGGCACTGTGAGTCCAGCCCTCCTGGGGGCACGTCAAGCCTGCCTCACCCCCCAGGTCCTCCCTTGGCCCTGTGGTTTTCACACTTCAGAAGGAAGGCTGCACTCCTGTTTCCCAGGGCCCTGATGCCAGGATGTCCCTGCACGGTGGAGGCCTGGGCGTGTTTATAAATAAGGCATTCGCTGCGAGACATTGGCAGCACCGCCGGAGGGCACAGCGAGCGTCAGTTTCCAAGCTGGAATTTGGGCTGGGCTTGCCGATGTAATTTCATACAGAAAACAGATCTCTAGGCAGATGCCAGAAAGTGGCAGCTCTGTGTAAAGGATACGGCCCTTATCGTCTCCTTGTTTTTAGGGTTCTCAAAGAAACTCCATCCCACAAACCAAAGCCCAAACAGGTCAGCGCACAATGCTGCTCAGGGGCCCAGGGCGTGGAGATGGACTCTCTCACACAGCCATTAGTCAGAACCCTCCTGGCCACGCAGCTGAGCTCGGGTCTCCCTGAAAGTCATATAGACTTGGTTTGGGGGCATCACGTACAGATATATTTAGGCCTCCACACCTTCAGTTTGTATCTCTGGCACCTGGTGCTCTCAGCCATCGTAGATAGTGTTACTTATACAGTTACTAGATAAACTTAGTACAGCACCCCAACCCTCTGTGAGCCTGGGCCTACCCCCCAGAAGTTACCATCAGAAGCATAGGATGACCACTTAGATCAGCACTGTCTAAGAGAGATATAATGTGAGCCGCATGTGTGATTTTAAATTTCCTAGTAGCCACGTTAAAAAGAAAAGGTAAAAAGAAACAGGCAAAATTAATTTTAATAATAGGATTTACTTAACCCAATATGTCCAAATTATGATCAAGCCAAATGTAATAAAAATTACTAGTGAGATATTTTACATTCCTTTTTTCACAATAAGTCTTCAAAATCTGATGTGTGTTTTACACGTACAGCACCTTTCACGTCAGACCAGCCACATTTCCAGGGTTCAGTAGTCACATTGGCTACCATATTGGATGCACAGGCATAAGCATTTTTAAGCTCAACAGACATAAACCCTTGTCAGAGAATACAGATGGGCAGCGGCCCGCTGGAATGAGCCAGGCTGTCAGGTTGGATACACAGAGCTGGGTTCCAGTCCCAGCTCTAACCGTCCCTAGTTGTGTGAGCCTGGTCAAGTCACTTTGCCTTGGCTTCTTTGATTGCCAGAATAGATGACAAGAATCCTCCCAAGTTTCACAGGATTCTTAAAACATCCGGCAAAAAAAATAAATGCAGAAGAACGTGTTTACAACACACTGTAAAGTGTGTTGCAAATTCAAATTGCTGTTGATCATCCACTCAACATACATTTACTGTTACTGTTATCACAGGTTACAATAAGAGAAACAGCAATAGCAAATAATCCTACCAATGCTCATTTCTTAGTAACATAAACTGCTATTGAAATTATTCTAATCGCACGCCTTCTTTACCCTTGTTATAAAGAGTTATAATGAGGAGCAGGAATTTAAAAAATCAAATTCCTAGGCAGAGACTAGAACTACATCTGATTCAGCATGTTTTACTCTGGCAGCTTTTCAGTGTCCCTCTTTGCTATCTAGGGTCACTGTGATGGGAGGGTCTGCATGAAGACCGGTGGTTCTCAGAGAATTACTTTGTTTGCATGACTTGCTTGAGACCCTGGAAGGAGCTGGGCGTGTGAAGCTGGGAAGAGAGAAAGGAAGGCGAATCCATTAGAAAATTAATAAATACGTATAATAGGATTCCATTTTTATTATAAATTTAAAAGAAAGGATGTTGATGTGTAAGATGAGTCAGTTCTGAGTGGTAGCATTAAGTCTGCTTAGTTTTCTTTTTTGTTTGTCTATTTAAAAGAAATTTGTGATTTTTATCATGCAAATTACAATATGTATTTGTAGAAAAAAACCGAATCTATAGATTCTTTTAAAAGAAGACAAAAATCTCCTGTATTTCTACCACCCACAGATAATGACACTAATACTCATATTTTGACATTTTTCCAGGTATTGTCCTATGTCTGTAAATACATATATCTCCTAAATGTGTTTACTTTTGGTGAAACCAAAGTGACAGTGAAAACCAGGCACCAGTGAAAGGTGGTACAGTTGAGAAAATTCATAATCAAATAAGTAAACGTTATTGATGTTATGGTATAAAAGAAAAATATTTGAAACAATCAAAAAGAACCCAACCTTATCATTGTTTTCCCTCTTTTTTCCATAAAGAATATAGTATATACTTCTATATTCTAAATTACATATTCTAAAGTATATTCTTCTATATTCTAAGGTATATACTTCTATATTCTAAATTAATAAAGTCAATTAGTCAAATTTTTAAAATCACTCAACTCATAAAAGAGAAGGAAAAGAGCTGTACACAAAATAGGAGCACAGATATCAGAGGCTGTAGCAACCACAATCCTTTGCGGGTGTGGAAACAAAAGGGCAGACTGCATCAGTCCTGTCTCATTTACTATGTGTCCACCCTGTTTCCCTGGGCCCCCAACTCCCTCTCTTCACTGTTGCCTTCCCCCAGAAAATGATGAAGGACAATAATCTGGTCCGCCACCTGGACGCCTGTGAGACCATGGGCAATGCCACAGCCATCTGCTCAGACAAGACGGGCACGCTGACCACCAACCGCATGACCGTGGTGCAGGCCTACATCGGTGACGTCCACTACAAGGAGATCCCCGAGCCCAGCTCCATCAACGCCAAGACCATGGAGCTGCTGGTACACGCCATCGCCATCAACAGCGCCTACACCACCAAGATACTGGTAAGTGGGGCAGGCGCCACTCGAGAGAGCAACAGCCGTGGTGGCATAAAGACGTACAGGGCAGGTGGAGCAATGGGACTCAGGGTTTTACATCCCGCTGATGCATTTTGGGGTGGTCAGACAGGAAGTGACTTTTTCCTCTTTGACTGGATACTTATATGACAAAAAAAAAAAAAAAAAAGAGTGTTGTTTTATTAGTTAGCTTTTGCTACATCACAAACTACTCCACAAGTTAGTGGCGAAAAAGAAAAGTGTTTAGCTCACAATTCTGTGAGTCGGTAATTCAGGCTGGGCTCAGCTGGGTGGTTCTTCGGGTCTCTGTGGGTCTCCACTGATCTTGGCAGGACTGAGGCTGATTAGAGTGGCCTCTGCTGGGATGGCTCATCCCTGCTCTGTGTGGTCCCACCTCCTCCAGGCTTGTCTGGTATTAAGTAACACAAATTCAACTGAGTAAAATTTAAAGATCTTATTGGCTCTATTGAATGAATCATAAATCGGGCAACATCCCATCTATCTAGTAGTAAGGAGTTCCAAGAAGGTGTACAAAATGGAAGGCTTTTATAGGCAGAAAGGGAGGAAGTGGATTGTTTCGGGCTTAGGTAACCTACCCATGGGGGACAGAAGGGGACTATTGGGGGATTCCCTCTCTAGTGCTGACCGGGAAATTCCAGATTGACTGGTTACGATTACATTCCTGGGAGAGGCTGAAGCTGCAGTTAGGCCAGGTGTTAAGTCTCAGTTTGGTGATTTGGGCTTAGGCCAAGGGACACTATTTGGGGCCTGTTGTCATTTAACCCTGGGCTTATTCACGTTGTCACTGCCCATTCTATTGGCTAACACAAGTCGGGAGGCCTGCCCAGGTTCAAAGGGTGGGCAAAGACACTCCATCTCTTGATGAGAGGGACTGCACAGTCGCATTGCAAAGGGATGGATTCGGAGAGGGGACTAATCATAGCTGTTTGCACAACCTACCACTGACAGCGTTGGTGTTCGTAATAGTCGTGGTATTACCATTTCTGATAAGGAAATTGCTCCTATTCCTGTCTCACTAAGCTGCCTGACTCAGCATGCTGTGAGCCCTACTTGGTTTAGAAGCACAGGTTGCCTTTTTGTAATTAACCAGCATCTGTAGGAAGAGAAACACAGAATTGTCCACGCCAGGCACCCTGGCGTAGGGTGTTTCTGCAGTGCAGGCATCCGGGTGAGCAGCTGAGCTTTTTCACCCACCCTCCAATGTGCCCTAGCCCTGACCTCTCTCTTCTGCCCCTGAACCAGCTCGAAGCTTCCTGATCAGGTTGGGTTGTGGAAGCTGCTAGCAGCTCTACTGAAATGGGGAGGAGAACGGGAGTCAGCAGCAAGGGGCCAAGAGCTGAAGAAGGAAGAGGAGGAGGCTCCTGCCTCCAGATACTGAGGCTGCGAGAACTGCTCCCCCTCCGCTGCGGCAAGCAGCCACCCACATCACCCCAGAGCTGCAGGCTGAGGGAGGCAGAACTGACAAAAGGAGAAAGTAGGTCGGGAGAACGCATGCAGATGGGTGCTAGAGAACCCTGATGTTGGTGCCAGAAATGACAGTGTTCTTGTCCCCCTCACCCCCACCCAGCACACACACATACCCCCAGCCCCCATGTGGGGTTCAGGGGAGAGCAGCCAGCGATGCTTTCTTCTGTTCCCTAGGCCTTTCTAAACTAACTGAGATGCTGTTAATGACCTTATGCTTCAGATGTGGCCGAGAGGGGAGCAGGGTGGTTCCCAGCGCAGGCTTCATGCAAACGGCAGCCACACGGGCAGAGTCCCGTGAGGTGGGCTTGGATTGAGATGTATGTTACTCAGTTACAGTGAAAAAGGAGTTCTGGGACCTGCCAGGGGGGCTCAGGCAACATCACCGCGGTGATAAGTCGCAGTGAAGCAGTGTCTCACAGCACTGGTGGCAAAGCTACTATAAAATCGAATTTCCAGATGTCGGTTGACTGAGGCTGTGTTCAGGTGGCTGAAAGGACAGGGGTCAGTCAGTCAGCTACACGTGCAGAGAAGGTGTCTCTGCTGAAACAGGAGAGGGGTTGGGGACCTGGGGACTGGCATCCTTGGTTTATAATCAAGCCAGGTCACTTACCTCTCAGGCACCAGCGTCACCTTCTGTGCTGGGAACCCTCACTTCCCAAGATCCCTGCGCCTCTCTTTCTGGGTCATTCCTAAAAGAACCCGGGCCACATTGTTCTCCTTGGTGTAGGCTGATGGCCATCGGTGTGGAGGGGACAGCAGAGCCCGCTGGTGTGACTAGGTGGTGGTTAAAGCTCATCCTCTGGAGTCAGGTGGCCTGGGTTCAAATCCCTCACTAGCTGTGTGAATGTAAATAAGTTACTTAAGCTCTCCGTGCCTCAGTTTCCTAGGGAAAATGATAGGATTATTGTGAGGATGAAGTGAGTTAGTAAGTACAAAGTGCTTAGTGCAGTGCCAGGCATATATTCAGCACACAGTTGGTTAGTGTTGTTATTCAGCAGTCCCCCATTGAAGGGGATTCCATCTGCAGCAATGCAGAAGCTAGCCAATACATAAATAGACAGCAGGCTGCCCAAGGTCACACAGCCAATTAGTGGCAGAGCCAACTTACAGATACCCTAAAGCCAGCTGTCTAGTAAGGTGTCCAGACAGGTTCTTGATCATTGAATCCAATCTTGTCGCATCTTTAGCCTCTGGTGGTCTTGGGAAGAAAGGCCTAGGGTCCAGAGAGTCAGATTCACAGCTAGAGCCTGCCAGCCACTTGGGGCAAAGGCACACTTAGGGACTGCCCGTCTAGGCCCAAAGGAAGCCTAAGTGGGGCCAGGAGCTTCTCAGTCTAGGTCGGAAGTCCAGCCACCTCCAAACCAGGCTGGAAAATCTGGACTGCAGGACACCCTAAACCATGCAAGAGGAGACAGAGCTGGGAGGGCGTATAATATCTCCCCACACTAGTCTTCAGCTTTCTTTGGTAAATGAGCCTGGCCTGGGAAAATAAGACCCTGGGTAGAGCTGTATTTCCCGCTCCATGAGGACACCAATTCTTCTGTGTCTTCTTGCTGTCAGATTCAGGCTGTGGGCTCTTTGAGAGTGAAAGACACAGCTGAGTCATCTCTGTTTCCCCCTGGCTTGGGCTCTTAGGAAGTACTGGTTGGGTGGGTGAGTGAGGCAAGTAGATCGATTGGTTAATAAATGTGTGTGTGTGTGTGTGTGTGTGTGTGTGTGTGTGTGTGTGTGTGTGTAATCAATGAGATGAGGAGTAGGTAGGGAGAGGGATGGATGGATGGATGGATGGATGGATGGATGGATGGATGGATGGATGGATGGGATGGGTAGATGTGGATCGGAGGGATAGAAGGGTGAACAAATAGATGAGTGAATGGATGGTTGGATATGTGAGTGGTGGATGGACGATTATGCTCTGATAAGAAGCTCAGGACAGGACTGATGCTTCCCCCTCTACTCTCCAGTTCTTGTGACAGAAAGAAGTAGGAGTTGGCCCTAGTCCCGACCCCCAGTGTCCTGTTGGCACCTCCAGCCTGCTGAGCTGATTTCTTCTGCAGCTTCCCTCGTTCTCTCATCTGCATTGATGCAGACATCTTCTACTTAGCTGGTGCCTTTTATTAAAAAAAAAAAAAAAAACCCAGAAGATGAGTATTTGCAAGGGTAGTTTATGTGGATGTTATCTACATGGATTCACAGACCTTAGGGCCCCCCCGCTCCAGCCCCCTCACTCCACTCTGAGACCCAGAACGGAGAGGGACTGTGCCACGTCACCCCGTGGGTACATAAGGTTAGAATCCAGCTGTCCTGACCCCTCATCTGGAAGTGATGGTTAAGCGCTTTGGCTCCACAGTCCATCAGACCAGGATTTAAACTGCAGGCGTCCGCACTCACCACCTGAGTGTGACCCTGAGCAAGTTACTTAACCTCTTTGAACCTCTGTTTTCCAGTCTGTAAAGTGAGCATATAACTCATCCTCATTGCCCACGTTCACCTAGCCAGGCTCAAGGCTGCATACTTCCCCAACGTTGCAGTGTGAAGTGGGTGACATCACATCTTTAATTCACAGATAAGGAGTAGGGGAGGAGTAAAAGAACATTCCCAGGGTCCCAGAGCAGATAAGAGGCTGAGCTAGGACTGGAACCCAGGTCGATAGGAGCCAGAGCCTGTCAGCCCACCACCATTCCGTGCCCAACTCATGTGGCTGTACCTTTCTCCTGAGGCAGCTCCAAGGCTGCTGTGAGAATCAGATGGGAGACGTGTGGAGCTCCCAGCACCGTGCTTCACATGTAGCAAGCACTCCGTCCACAACAGTGATTCCTCTTGTTGCCTCTGATTGTTTCTGAGCCTTACCCCCTGTAGTTTTCTTCGCCAGCCTCTGTCTTGCTTGGCCCTCCACACCCTGCCAAGTCATCAAGGCCAGTATGATCGTTCCCATCTTGCAGCTAAGAAAACTGAGCGACAGAAACATTAAGTAACCTGCCTAGGGTGGTTCCTGGCCACCAAGTGACAGAGTTGGGCCCAGAGAACCCTGGAGTTTACCAAGCGGGCCAGCGGGCATTCCAGGCAGGGGCACAGCCCTGCAAAGGCCCAGAGACCTGAAGATGCATAGCTCATTCAGGAAATGTGGTGGTCGGGGCCCGGGCATGCCTACGGGCTGGAATAATGAGAGGTAAGCTGGAAGGGTTGGTGGTTGCTGGGTAGCAGCAGACACGTCCTTAATAGGCTTTCTCCTCAGTGCTCAGAACCACTCCAGACACAGGTAGAAGGTGGTGCCAGGGCCAAGTCTATAGGCAGAGAGGCCAGG
This sequence comes from Rhinolophus sinicus, assembly GCF_036562045.2. Lineage (NCBI taxonomy): Eukaryota > Metazoa > Chordata > Mammalia > Chiroptera > Rhinolophidae > Rhinolophus > Rhinolophus sinicus. The sequence continues at coordinate 42,979,315 of NC_133759.1, forward strand.
AAAAGCGTCCCATGAGGACTCTCCGGAGGGCCAGCCTCAAGTCCATGCCTCATCCCTCTGAGGACAGCAGAAGCTTTTCCTTGCCACTCTTATTTCTAATCATTGGGAACTAAACTTGCCCTCTGAGGGAAGCTACGTGAATCATCTTTTAGTCAGAAATCGCTTCCCTGCCTCACAAATCCTGGCACACCCTCAAATTTTCTTTGCCATCTCCGACTCTTTGAATGTCAAGGCTTCTACTAGCTTCTTCTCTTTACCCAGCTGCTTCTCAGAGGCACAGCTGAGCTTTAGATGGAAATAGCTCCTTCCTAAGACTTTTGAGGGACCGTGCTTTCTTGGGAAAACATTCTCCTTTTCCATCCGCATTTGTTCTGATTCTGAAACCACCCGAGCGACCTTTAATTTTATATTTTATGAGAACTCTTCTAAAGTAGGTTAACACTAAGGTTAACATTGAATTATTTAACTGAGATGAGTGCTTGTGAAGCTAAGTTGTTGGAAAGTTATGGCATATTTCTGAAAATATAAACTATTAAGAGAAAAACAAACCTCCCTGGAACCCTTGAAGTGGTTCTAAAGGAAGGAGCAAGAAGAACTTTCCTGGCAGGATGGTTTTCCTGAATAAATCAGCCAAACTAAACCTAGTTAGAAACCCCAGGTCCACAGCATACCCCCTTCCGAAACTCCAGTGGCTGCAGTGAGAACCCCAGTGAACCCTCAAAATGTAGGAAGGATCTGCTTGATTGTGTTCCCCATAATCTTAGAACCAGGGTACCAAGGAGAGGGGGGATGGAGGGAGTGACAGAGAAACAGAGAGACAACTCTTGAACTCAGATCTCCTGGCTCAAATCGAAGGCTCAACTGAATATTCAAATGAGCCTCAAAGCCAGCCTGTCAAGCCATGCTCTGGGCCTGGCATGGAAGACTCTGGAAGTGCCTTTGCAGGGCATTAAGATGGGCAGGTGAGGTAGCGGGTAGAGTTCTGGTGTGTGAAATGGCAGGGGGCTTCATGTAGAATTCAACAACTGGTTTCATTGTTTTGCGAACACCATCTCTGGGAGAAGAGTTTAAAGCAAATCACCCCTGTTGGAAAATTCTGATTTTTAACAGAGCTGTTAACACCTACATCCCACCCCCTCACCCTGCACACACACCACACACACTCACCACACACACATATGTACAATGCACTGGTGAGCTTGGGAGGGTCCCCAAGGAGTCTCCTTTCCAGGAGTGTCTCCCCAGGGGTTCCAGCCTGTCCCGGTGTGTGTCCTGGACCCCCACACTGACCTCTGCCTTCCCAGCCTCTGGGAAAGATCCTGGGGCTTGCCGGCATGGCTCTGCCACCTCCTGCTCTTCAGGAGACCTGGCACCCGAGGAGCTCCCGAGGAGGCAGGCCTTTACATGGCAATGCTGGAGGCCAGAATTCTGACAAGATTCCATCCCATCTGGCCTCCCATTGGCAGCACCCCACACACAAACACAAAAGTGTTCCTTCATTCGTTGCTTAGCCCACAGTAGGAGGCAGAGGTAAACAAGAAAGACACAGCCTCTCCCTCGTGGACTCTACATCACCAACCAGTTACCTAGTTAATGAACAATCTCAAGCTAGTGAAGAGAGGCAGGGCTGCTGGGAGAGCACGTGCTGTGCGCTCAGAGCAGGGAACCCCGGGGGTCAAATCCTAGCTCAGCCACTTACTAGCAGGGTGACCTCGCCCCTCTGGGCCTCTGTGTGGACAACTGTAAAGTGAGAATAATAGCAGCCTGCCTCCCAGGGAGCTGTGAGGATACAGCTAGACGAAGCACATGAAGAGCTTAATCAAGTGGTGAGCAGAGTCCACATTCAGAAAATGGTCACTGCTGCTGCCTGGAGGCCGGCTGGTGGTTCATCCCGAGCCTGGGAAGCCTTCCCGTCAGTGCCTGTCCCTGAGGGGTGAGGAGGCGGGGCCACCAGAGACAGCCAATGAGCAGAAAGGCGTCTTCTAACCCACTCAGGACATTGTAATGTTGCAATTGCTGGGTTGTTTGGGGGGATATTTTTAAAGTTTCTTTTTTAATTATGGTAAAATACATTTAACATAAAATGTATTCTCTTAACCATTTTTAAGTGCACAGTTCAGTGGCATTAAGTACATTACATTCACATTGTTGTGCCACCATCACCACCACCCATCCCAGAACTTTAGCTCTTCCCCAACTGAAGCTCTGTCCCCGTTAAACTCTAACTCCCTATTTCTCCCTCCTCCAGCCCCTGGCAGCCACCATCCTATTTTCTGTGTCTGTGAATTTGGGGACTAGTCTAGGGACAACCTATAATTGAAATTATACAGTACACGTTTCTGTCCTTTTGTGACGGATAGATATGTCACTTAGCATAATGTCCTCAGGTTTATCCATGTTATAGCATGTGTCAGAACTCCCTTCCTTTTTAAGGCTGAACAATATTTTCTTGTATGTATAGACCCCACTTTGCTTATCCATTCGTCCATCAATGGACACTTGCGTTGTTTCCTTTTGGCTTCTGTGAATAATGCTGCTATAAACATGGGTGTACAAATATCTTCCCAAGTCCATGCTTTCAGTTCTTTTGGGTAGATACCCAGAAGTGGAATTGGTGATAATTTTGTTTAATTTTTTGAGGAACCACCACACTGTTTTCCACAGCAGCTGCACCATTTTACATTCCCACCAACAATGCACAAAGGTTGCAGTCTTTCCATGTTCTCTCCAGCAGTTGTTTTCTGTTTTGGTTTTTGTAATAGCCATCCTAAGAGTATGAGGTAGTGAATGCTAGCTACATTTTTTAATCTCATTTCTGCAGGTTATTTATAACTTGTAGTTATTCAAATCATCATTTCTTGATCTTGGCTGTGTTCACTCCCCAGTATCCCAAAACAGGGGCACGAATTTTCCCCCAAAGCTACGCCTGTGGCTACACCCAGCACTCCCAAAGGGCTCAATGCCTCCCCGGGAAACTGTGCTGGATGAAGGCTGCACTGGGGGTCAGAGGGCTGAGGGAAAGCCGCAGGCCTAGCCTCTGCAGGTCCATGACCAGGAGCAAGTCATTTCCCTCCTGGGCCTGCTTCCTCCCCATCAAAACCGGAACAATACCCACGCGTTAACTCCCTTACAGAACTGGAGCCCTGGAGGTCAAAAGGCTCTTGGAAAGTCTACAGCAATAGCAAAGTCTCTGGGTTTGTCAAGAAAAAAAAAGAGAGAGAGAGAAAAGGGGCGAACCCCTGCTTGTCAGTAATGCACGTAGGCGATTTCAGAGCTCAAGTTCATGGAAACAAATTGAATTACAGAGGAGGCAGCTCTGCCATTTGCAACCATGGATTGTTTGAAATCCTTTTAGAGGAAAATTAAAATATTTCACAGAGGGTAATAAAATGCCGGGTGTTTTGCAGGCATAACTGCTCAGCTCTCTTGGGCAAATGAGTAATTAGGCATTTTTATTTAAGTCCTCTGTGTCGTCATTTTCTTTTATTAGTGGAAGGGGAAAAAACTGTTATGGAAAACACATAAAACTCTGGAAATCACCAGAAGGTTAATTATAAAATTGAAAAAAATAATAACCTAAAAAGTAAGTAAATGTATAAATTTTACAAGCACAACATCACAGCATACTATAGAGACAAAGGGGAGTGCTTAGCATTTATTTTCCCAAATATCAGCAATGGGAAGCTGTATCCAAGATTCCTTTGTTTTCAGATCAAATCCCACCAGAGCTTGGGGAACTTTTCAAGGCTCATGGTGCTGGAGACTTAGTTCGGCACGACATGAGGGCGGGAGCGTGTTCCGAAGATCGTTCCCTCCTGTGAAGCTCTGCCTTTCTCTGCCGTCCCTCCCACCATCCACGTGAAGGAAAGTGGTGAAAGGGTTGATTTTTTTCTCTCAGCTAGATAGAGACCATCTGCTCAAGTCTCTCTGTTTTATAGATGGAGAGACTGAGGACGAGGGGTTAGGGTCTAAGGCTCTGTCCTTCCTCTGAATCCCTGGGTCTCAGGACGGCCCTGTTATCAATGCCCATGACCCCACCGGGCTCAGGTCGGCGCTCTTGGCCAAAGCTCTAACCGTAGAAGGGAGAGTTACGTGAGGGTCATTTCTAATTGCTGTCGTGTCCCCTGCATAGCCGGTCCACACTGGCATCTTCTAGACCTCACCTTCTTCCTATCTGGGCTGCTCTTTTGAACAATATGAGGGAGGCTGAGTAAGGCTGGTCTGACACCCATGAAAAGCCACTGCTCCGGGGAAGGGGGCGGGGACTCGGGTATGTTCATAAGTAGTTACTCCTCTTCAAAGTCTCTCTAGGGTTTGAGTTTATCTGTGGTAGCTTTTACCACTCCCAAAGCCACCTCCACCTGAGTGGCTACATGTTAATTTTGTGCCAGTTGTATGAGTGAGTGTATGCACATGTGTGCAGGTGCGTGTGGGAGGTCGGTTTACCTGCAGATGGGAACTTCCCACAGCCTCCTGCTAAGCCTACAGTGCGTGCCCATAAGGAGGTGTCTTGTTCTTACCTGTTAACCTGAGTCTTCCCCACCAGACTGATCTGGAGGAGTCATCCAGAAAACACTTAGTAGGTGTCTCATGGGTGCTGGGCTCTGTGTTGGCCCTGAGAACCCAGAGAGGAAAAGAATACAACTCACCACCGTCCACCTGAAGGAAAAGGGTGAAAAGGGTTAATTTTTCTCTCAGCTAGAGATCGTCTGCTCAAGTCTCTCCATTTTGCAGATGGAGAAACTGAGGACCTACAGAGCAGTTTTTAAAGAGAAGGAGATATTTGAGCTGGCCCTTAAAGGGCAAGGAGAAGTTTGCCTGGCAGGGAAGGGGAAGGAGCAGCAGGGCACAGGTACAGGGGCATGAAGGAGCTCGTGTTCAGGCAGCTGCCCAAGGAAGTGAGAGGTGCTGGGGAAGATGTGGCTGGTGATTCACTGAGAGTCTTGGGGCAGGGACTTGGGGTGCTTGCTCATGCAGCCCAGCATTGGTGGGGGGCCAGCACTTAACCAGTGCTTAAGAGTGTGTACCAGGGGGTGCCGGTTAGCTCTGTGGTTAGAGCGCGGTGCTCTTAACAAGGTTGCGGGTTCGATCCCCACATGGGCCACTGTGAGCTGCACCCTCCACAACTTCATTGAAAACAACTACTTGACTTAGAGCTGATGGGTCCTGGAAAAACACACTTAAAATAAATAAAAGTTAAAAAAAAATAGAGTGTATACCAAATGACAGAGTGGAAAGAAGGAAAAGAGGAGGAAGAAAGAGAATGGAGAAGTGAATTGTAGCTTAGACTCCATAGAGCAATTAAAACTAGCACCCTAAACATGGATGATTCTCGAAAAGGTAATGGTACATGAGTAAAGCATGTTACAGAAGACTGTGGACGGTCTCCTTTTGTGAAGGTTTCAACGTGTAAGACAGCACTACACGTGCACACATACAGACATACATCAGATTTAACTACATGAAATTGCCAGTGTTTGAGCATTTTGACATACAAAAACAGCAGTTCCATTTGCTTGAACCTAAGTTGAGATCACAGGGGATGGGCTTTCCATAGCATGGAATACTACTCAGCAGCGAAAAGGAACAAGCTGTTAATACACGCAACCGCTTGCCTGGACCTCGAGAAGATTATGCTGAGGGGGAAAAAGCCAGTCTTTCAAGGTTACATACTGTATGATTCCATTTTTATAACACGCTTGAAATGTCAAAAGTATAGAGATGGAGAACAGATTAGTGGCTACCAGGGCCAGGGAGGCAGATGGAAGGGAGGTGACTGTGGCTATAAAAAGGGTGGCACAGGGATCTTTGTCATGAACTGCTGGATATCTTCACACTGGTGGTCATAGGAATCCACATGTGATGTCATTGCATACAACTAAACACACACACGTACATACACATACACACACGTACACACATACACACACACGAGTGCCTATGAAACTGGTGAAATCTGAAGGTCAGTGTGATGATATCTGCGTCAATCTTGGTTGTGAAGGTCGCAGTGATACTGGAGGTGAGTGCTGTGGGAAACTGGATGAAGGGTAGATGACAGCTCTCTATTATTTCTTATTGTACGTGAATCTAGAAATATCTCAAAATAAAACATTGAGACACACACAGTAATGATTAATGCTACATTCAAGATAAAGGTTCTTTCTGGGACAAGGAGTGTATTATGCAGGTGGAGAGAGATACACAGGGAGATTCAACTCTATCTGTCATGTTTCTTAAACGAAAAATCTGAAGAAAATACAGCACAAGGCTAAGGTTCTACAAAGCTGGGTGGTGGACTCACAACTGTTTCTCTCCTTCTCTATCAGGTTTTATGTTTGAAATAATAGCTCGTATGTTTTCTAAAAGCTGAGATTGCATGGCTCCTTGCCTCAGGAGCCAGGGTTGTGCCTGGGATGCTGAGGGCTGAGCGAGCGAGGGTAGGACGAAGGGCGCGCTGCGGGGAGAGGGGGCAGCCAGAGCCTGGCCCTCGCCCCTCAGACCACGAGGCAGAAGCCCCCGGGCCTCAGAGGCAGCCCCCGGTGAGCCGCCCACCTCTCTCTCTGCAGCCCCCAGAGAAGGAGGGCGGGCTGCCTCGGCAGGTGGGGAACAAGACCGAGTGCGGCCTGCTGGGCTTCGTGATGGACCTGAAGCAGGACTACGAGGCAGTGCGCAGCCAGATGCCGGAAGAGAAGCTGTACAAAGTGTACACCTTCAACTCTGTGCGCAAGTCCATGAGCACGGTCATCAAGCTGCCGGATGAGAGTTTCCGCATGTACAGCAAGGGTGCTTCTGAGATCGTGCTCAAGAAGTAAGCCGCGCCGTGAGGGGGCGGGACCCGCGGGGCGGGGGCGGGGCTTCAGGGGCGTGCAGTAGGGACTGTCCCGCAGGCCAGGCCCGAGGAGGGGCCGCCTGGCACCCAGGGGAGCAGAGAGGGCCCCGCCCAATGTCCCACAGCAAGACCACCTCCAGGGCCCTTGCTCAGTGCTTTTTCCACTATTTCCTCTTAACAATTTCTTCAGCGAGTCCTACACTCCTCCTTAGTCACTGACAGGAAGTTCTACCCATTGTCGCTGTTAGATCTCTCTTATTTTACTTTCCTTAGCGCAGAGTTGGTTGATGGTAGCAATGGCCACTGTTAGCCAGTCTTCTCTGACTCCAGGTGCCAGCAATAAGCCTGGAGAACTAAGCAAGTCACTCTCCCTCTCCGGGCCTCGGTTTCCCCTTTTGTACCTTGAGAGGATTAGTCTAGCCCAGTGGTTCTCAACCCTGGCCACACAATGGAATCACCCCAGGGGTGGGGGGACCTGAGCTCGAGCCAGGTATAGAGGGAAGATCCTTGGGCCCTCGGCTGGACCTTACCCATCTCCCACCTTCATCCCCCAGATGCTGCAAAATCCTCACCGGGGCAGGGGAGCCCCGGGTCTTCCGGCCCCGCGACCGGGATGAGATGGTGAAGAAGGTGATCGAGCCCATGGCCTGTGACGGGCTTCGCACCATCTGTGTGGGCTACCGCGACTTCCCCAGTAGCCCTGAGCCCGACTGGGACAATGAGAATGACATCCTGAACGACCTCACCTGCATCTGCGTGGTGGGCATCGAGGACCCCGTGAGGCCGGAGGTAGGCCCCCCACCAGCAGATCAGGGAAAGGGGTAGAGGCTGGAAGTCCAGCCTGCTGGGTAGCCTGGCATAAATTGCCTCATCTCTCCCAGCCTCAGTTTCCCTATAACACCCAAGGGGTATTGCTCCTTACGTGCTCCTAAACATTCAGATTCATCAGACCAGCATCAGCCACACTTGACTTTGGTCTGCTCGGGTCCGCAGTCCTAGAGCCATCCACCCAAACACCGGAGACTTTCCCTCTGGTGCCTCAAGGGACAGGCATGGGGGCTGCCCTGCCTTAGTGACCTCTTGTCCCACAGGAGTGAGGATCTCTTGTAACAAATCCATAGGCCTACATTCAAGGTCCTTGCGAAGGAGATGGCCAGTAACAAAGGTCACTGCACTCAGGAAACCCTAAGTGTGGTGTCCCCATCAGCATTTAGAGTTCTCCCCATCCAGGTCCAGTTTACCAATCAGTTTACAATCGCATGCTTGCCTAGGGACGCAGCTGACAGTCTACTTTTATCCAGTTTCCAGGGGAACAGAGCTAGAAAGTTAATCAAAGGTCAGATTGTCAAGCAGAAGGGAAGGGGAATGACAGCACACCCCTTCCCATAAGGAGCAAGGTAGGTGATAGACTAAGTACATCTAATAGGATAGAGGTGCTCAGCTTACACTAGGTCTTCAGTCTTCTCTAGCTTAATCTGAGCTGAGAATTCCATGCTGGGGATTTGCAGGGTCCGGGGAGGATGGGATGTGGTTGGTCAGTCAGGCTGCCCAGGCCAGAGAGAGGCTGTGTCAAGTCTCCCAAACGCTGCCGTGGTAGGCAGAGGGAGTCAACTTCCCCTGTGGGGCCAGAGGTCAGATCCCAGGTCAAGGCAAGGCATAGGGAGGGCTGTCCTTCCCTTCCTCCAAAGACTCACAACTGCTGGGTCCAGACTTGACTCCCCAGCCAGGCCCTGGCTGGGTCCAGATTGGCCGTGGCTGTGGGACTTGGAAACAGTGGCCCCAGGGCCACCTCCCTCCACCAAGGGCAACTTCAGTCTTCCCCACTTGCCCTGACACCATTCTCTGGGGACGTTTGGCCATTTTCTGCTCCTCTCGGAATCTCTGTGTCCCCTTCTTTCAAGTAAAAGGGGGCAGACAAGATGCTTACCAAGTTCCTGGCCCCGATGTTGGTTCCAAAAACCAAGAGAACCTAGAAGTTCATAGCCGTGGACTTTCACATTTAGGCAGCAGGGAGAAGGGTCAAGAGTGTGAGCTCAGGCATCAGAGAGACCTGGGATCCTGAGTCCCAGCATTACCGGCTCCATGACCTTAGGCCAGTTACATAACCTCTCTGAGCCTCCATTTCCTCATCTATAAACGGGATGATGATAATAGTATTCTACACACACACACACACACACACACACACACACACACACACACACCAGAATAGTGAGACATCATAATATGTACAAGTAACAGGCAGCGCATCTGGCACAAGACAAGTGGCCCATAACTGTGGGTCCCCTTCCTTTCTGCCCCTCCCCGTGGATTCAGTGACACATAACAGCCCTAACACAGAGCCTGGCCTACGGAAAGCGCTCAAATAAGTGTTGGTGGAATGAATGCATGAGGATGAATGGGACTAGAACCCCAGGCTTCCAATACCGTGCCTGCGCTCATCTTACGCACGCATGCGCACACACACAGACCCACTCACTCCCACCCAGAGAGTAACACAGCAAAGGCCGTTTGTGGCCCTCTGCTTGGCACCAGAGCCCATACACATTTCCCTGTGGACTGCGTCTCTCCCTGGGCAGACAGACCGTTTTTCAGCCTCCCTGTGGGACGCCAGCTCGTTACCAGCTGCTACTGTGTTCAGGCTTTGCCATGATGGATCTCCTTACAGAGACTTGTCCCTGCACAGCTCACAAGGCCAGCCTGTGGCTCCCTTGTCCTTCCCATCCCCAGATGCCCCCTCTAGTCCCCACACCCAGAGCTTCTGGCTTGTCACCGTGCCTTGGAAACACCCCTGAGGTGGAGTGGAAAGCAGCATCAGACACACACTTTTTTGGCCATGAATTTTTTATCTCATAACTCAATAAACACACATGCTTAACCAAAATAAGAATTTCACAAAGGAATGTGATGCATTTAAATATTTTATATTCTCTTATATTTCTTGTCTTTCTTTTTTTAAATGCTAGTCACACACCCCCCACCCACCCACTAAACTAAACTGATTTCATAATTCACTAAAGAGGCATGACTCAAGGTTTGCACTGCCGATCTAGTCCAAATACCTTTATACACCCCCAATTTGCAGATGAGAACACTGAGGCCCAAACAGGGACAGTGAGGTTCCCAAAGTCTCTCTGTTAAGAGGCTGAGTGAATCCGGATTAGAACAGGTTTTCTGCCTTCCTCCCCCAGACCTTCTCCCGGGAGCCACAAAAATGAAAGAGCAAGTGGTCCTAAGTTAGGTGGGTGAGCAGAGGAGAGAGAAGGGCTGAGCTGGGTCCCTGGCATTTTCTGTTGGCAACATGCTCATCCAGAGATTCTGGCTTCAGGCTCAGACTGTGGGAGGAAGGTGCTGTCCCACCCTGCAGGGCTGGCTACACTTGCATCCCGGAGGCCCCTACAGTGGAGAAAGGGGGCCTGGAACCAAGCCCCAACCCTGCACTCACTAACAAGCCACTTCCCCTTTCTGTGCCTCCGTCTCCTCATCTGTAAAATGGGAGCTGGGCCCAGGCACCACCTGGGTCCCTGCCAAGCTCTGACATTCCGAGCCCGCAGACTGGAAGGCCTACCCTTAGCCCTTCTTCCTTCAGTCAGCGCATGACCTCTCGCACCTTGGCTCACCCCCAGGATGTGGATTTAGAAGGTGTAAGCTATGCTGGAGCACAGTGACTTACTGGAGTGACACAGCAGTCAAGGAACATGCGTTCTAATTCTGCCCTTGCCACTCCTTCCCAGAAGACCTCAGGTGCATCTCTTCCCCGGGCCTTAGTTTCCCCATCTGAACAGTTGGAGAGTGGGATGTTCGCCAGTGAGGGACACAGCAGGGTTACTGGTGATACTACTTGCAGGTATAAAAGCTCTGACCTGTTGATTCATCATCTCCCAGAGGGTCAGGGGTGGACGCAGGGCCTGAGGATGCAGGGATGGTTTTTCATTTGTTTTTTTAGGCAATTTATACACAGGGAGCCAAATTCAAAGGTTCAATGGCATAGACAGGGTAAAGAAGCCCCCCCAAGCCACCCCAGCCCCTCAGTTCCCACCTCAAAGGCAGCCACTGTCACCAGTTTCTTGGGTGACCTTGGGGAGTACCTATGCCTACAGTGAGTGTACTTGTGTCACGTTCGCCTGGGCCACCTTGAGGCCAGCCAGAGTGAAACCCTCAGCCTGGATCTCCTCTAGGTCCTACAAGCATGTTCAGATTCGTTTGGCAGCTGCTGTGGGAAAACAAACTCTGGCTCCTTAGTTTCCCCATCTGTCAAGGGGGTGAATCTCAGATTGCTTTCCTCCCTCACGAAGACAAAGGACAAAACGGCTGAAAACAGTCCTGCCAAAAAACCCCACCAGAAGATGCTACCTCGGGTGCATTTTCTGAGGCTGATTGGAGCCAGTGTGGGTAAAGGAATGGGGAGAGCAGTGGTGTGGGATTTGCTGGGGGAGCCGGGGCGTTGGAGCCCTCGGAGTCACAGGCAACAGCTGTCACCAGAAACAACAGATGTTTAAAAGCCTTTATTTAATGAAAACAGGAAGTGCCCATTTCCTGGCTGGTTTTCCTCAATGAGAAATATTTAGGGTAATTTTAGCAAAAGAAGGATTTTTTTTTTTTTTCAATTTTACAGCTATTTTATCTGTGTAGAAAGCGTACTTCAACCAGATTGATGCCTCTGGGCCTTGAGTCTGAATCACCTCTGGATCTTCAGTGCCAGAAATAGTAAGACGTTCAGTAGTTGTTTGTCAAATACATAAATGAGGAGCAATAAAGGGACATAGTGAGAGCGGTTGAAGGAAGTGCCCCGTTGGGTTGGAGGAATCAGGATGACTTCATGAATCGAGAACATTTCCCGTGAAAGATGAAACGTTCCAGGCAGAGGGGACGGCGAAGGAGGAGACAAAGAGGTGGGAAGGGAGGCTAAGTGTCGGGGACCAGGGAACATCATCCCAGGGGGATTTAGGAGAGAAAATACCAGGAAGGGGGCTTGGCGCTAAATTGTAGAGGGTTGCACGTCCCCATCCAAATCCATTCACCTGACTCTGTATAAAATCACATGTCCCAGGTCAGGTTTGAAGGGACTTAAGCACAAAGAGGACTCATGATGCATTTAAGAGCGCCTACTGTGTGCCAGGCCCCCGCGAGGGTTCTGAGCGATCGGCGGTCCCCATCCTCCAAATCCCACAGCCTATGGCAACATCTGGTGAAGGGGGATGTGTAGGCACATAACACACAAGAGCATGACGCAGGACAGGATGAAGACGTCCAGTGAGGGGGCTGCTGACCAGAAAAGAAGTGGAGTATCTCAGGGTGGCTGGGAAGGCTCCTCAGGTGTTTCCAGGTTTGACTCAATCCCCCCACATTTGAGGCAGGTCACAGGCCCCCAAGGTCCCTGACCCAGGAGTCTCACCATCCAAACACCTGCTCCTCCAGATGCCTGCTGCACCCACCCCACTGCGTCTGCATCCACACACCCCTTCTGCATACCTCCACCCCTCCTGGAACAGAAAGAACAAGCAAGGAAGACTCACGTCTTCCCCCAGGGAGGGGTCTTGCCAGCCTCCCTGGCCCCTCATCACCAGCATCTGCTGGCCCTGTGCTTCGTGCTGTTTGCCCCTTGTCACAGGACCCTCCAGCCTCTCTGAAGGGTGGACACTATCATCCCCATGTTGGAGAGCCAAGGCAAAGCCCAGCCCAGCCTTTTGCTCCCTGAGCCCTCTCTCCCGAGGCAGGGAAGCTTCCACTACACAGTGCAAAGTGTGGGGGCCATAAAAATTAGCCTCCTCTTTTTGCTCCCGAGCCAGGTTGTTCAGGGGAGGTCCACAGGGTGGGGATTCCAGGCAGGCAGCGTTGAGCGCCCTGAGACAGTCTCTAAAGCAGAAGTCTTTCTAAAACATGGCACCAGTCACCTCAGCCCCAGTTCAGAACTTGCTGTGGCTCCCATGCCTGAAGGAGCCAGTCCCTTGTTCTGGTACCTTTGGACCTCCGGCCCCCCTCCTGCATCATAGCCAACAGCCCCTCCCTCCACCTCGGCCCCTCCAGGTCACCCGAAGCAAGCTGTCTGCAGCGCACTTCCCACCCTCTCTGCCTGTGCGCCTCGCAGGACAGATCTCTGCAGCCTGGACCACAATGAAGTGGTCGTCTGTGTCACCCCGCCAGGGCGGAGTACGAGGTACCTGAGCCTCAGGTAGTCTTGGCTGAAAAGAAGCAGCTCAAACACCCTCTCCTCCAGGAAGCTCACACAGATTTCTCCTCCGGCCCACTTCCTTCTAAAGTAACGGCACCCTCCTCTGTGCTCCCAGAGCCCTTTGTACAGATCTTTACCAAAGACCCTGCCTCCATTCAAGAGTACAGGTCTGACCCAGAGTAATCGCTCTCTTATCTGAAAAAAGAACAATTGTGTGAAAGCAGACGATAGATGGTTCCACTGGGGAGCAATCAGCCTTGGAGGAAGTGTCATCAGAAGCATGCAAGCAGAGGCTGGCCAACCATCTGTGAGGGACACCTAGGGGGAGATCTAGGCAGTGAGCAGAGGGTCAGAGTCATGACCTAAACTCCAAGGCCTCACACATCTTTGAAACAAACATAACCTAAATTATTCCTTTCAGGGCAGGAGCCAGGTAAAGTTGTGTGCTCCCAAAAGAACAGTGGTTGCTTCCTGTCCTCTGGGGTAGGAGACAGCAGGGGGCTGCAGCCCGGTTACAGCCATTGTGAGGACGTGGTCAATTATGTAAAAGGGATCTTGGACATTCCACATCCCCACTCCCTCAGGCTCTATAAAAAGAGGTCACATTTGCCTATGTGAGCAGTTGCTGTGGCACAAGGCAGAGGCCTTGCTCACGTGGGCCCCAGAAGGCTCCTCCTGGGCCCTGGAAATACATGCAGAAGAGGCCGTGACCAGCTCACCTGCTCTAGTCCTTGTAGGACAGGGAGATCACTACCTGACACCACAGAGCTGGTCTCTTAGGGAACTCTGGTGGCTGGAGAGGCGCCCTTACCTTGGCCTGGACGCTGCCTCTCCGTGGCACTCATTCCTCATCCCACCACACAATGGCTGTGCTCCGGAGTCTGGGTTTTCTCTGCAAGCAGCAGGGCGGAGTCTCTGAGGGAGGGTGATACCACAGGCTGAACTTCAGGCAGGTCGCTGGTGCTCAGGACAGTGGAAAGAGGGAAGAGGGGCAAAGCCAAAGGCAGAGAGACTGGAGAAGGCTGGGCAGTGACCCTGGCTTGAGACGGCAGTGCTCTAGCTAAAGGGACAGCAGATGGGGTGGATGGGGTGGACAGAGGCCAGATATTTTCAAGGTCGATCCTTGTTCTAAAATTCCTAAGGGCAGAAAGGGGACCGAGGTGCAGGGGTTGTCAGCAGTCGGGTTGGGGACCAACATTCCAACTCTTTGTATTTGCTAGGGCTGCTGTAACAGTACAGCAAACGGAGTGGCTCAAACTACAGAACTGTATTGTCTCAGTTCAAGATCAAGGTGTCGGCAGGGTTGGTTCCTCCTGAGGGCTGTGAGGGAAGGATCTGTTCCGAGCCTCTTGTCTAGCTTCCGGTGCTTTGCTGGCAGTGTTCAGCGTTCCTTGGCACGTAGCAGCACCAGCCCATCTCTGCCTTCTCGCTGCGTGTGTGTGTGTCTGTGTGCACATTTCCCCTTTACGAGGACACCAGTCACAAGAGATGAGGGTCCACCCTAATGACCTCATCTTCACTTGATTACCTCAAGGCTCTGTCTCCGAGTAAGGTGACATTCTGAGGTCCTGGGGTGGGGGAGGGAGGATTTCAATGTGTCAGTAGGGGGTGAGGCAGACAGACTCGCTTTAGTTCAAAACAGTCTTCACACTCTTAGCTCCTTGAGACGTTTCTGGGGGAAACGCTCCCCAGGCACCAAGATATGCAGGAGGAGTGGGGAGCAGGACTCACTCCCTTCCAGCCTGAGATTCTAAGGTGCTTTGGTATTTTAGTACAACACAATCTTCTGTCCTTGACATGTCCCCTCCCACTCAAAAATGTTTTGCAGCAAATATTGCCTTATAATATTATTTGTCAGTGTCTATGAGTAAAAATCTTATTCAATTGATCTGTATTGTCTATAAAGGGCCACAGCAGTTGCAGGCTGGTTTTTTATCCCAGTTGCTGGGCAAATCCAGAGCATAGGGTGGGAGGGAGGTTGGGGGGAGGGGGCAGGACCTTGTTGGCTTCTGATTGGCTGAGACATCAGTCTATCGTGACAGACAGGGCAAGAGGCAGTTCTTACTGTTGCAGGGAAATGTCATGTCTCATTTCATACAAATGCATAATCATTTGCATTTATTCTAAGCCAATGTCACATTCTATAAATAAAATGCTCCTAAGTGCAGTGTTTCCCACCCCACCCCACCCCCCCAAAAAAACCCTGAAAATACATGAACGTATTTACCATTGAGTTTGCAGGAAATGTGCATGTGGATAGAGCAGGGGACAAGGTCCTCTTCAGTAGTAGAGTGTGCTATACTCTCACCTGGGGCCAGATCTAAGGGGGTGTTTATTGGGGTCTTCCTCGAAGTCTTTGTCCAGGTTAGGAGAGCCACTGGTTTCATCCTAGGATGGACTGTCACAGTTGATAGGTAGGTGGCAGCTGCCTGGGACTCTGCACAGAGTTCTGAGACCACATCATGATTTAATCAGAGGGTGCTGTGATCGATTAACAGTGCCTGCCAGCCCAGGACAGGAGGAGATGGTCCCTGTGCCATCAGTCATCTATGCCCCTTTCGGTGGAGATGCCCGTGAGCAGGGCTCACTCTGGCATCCCCCCAAGGTGGCTCCACCCCCATGGCTCCTGCCCTCCCTTCCAGGTCCCAGAAGCCATCCGAAAGTGCCAGCGGGCAGGCATCACGGTCCGCATGGTCACCGGTGACAATATCAACACAGCCCGGGCCATTGCCATCAAGTGTGGCATCATCCATCCTGGGGAGGACTTCCTGTGCCTTGAGGGCAAGGAGTTCAACCGGAGGATCCGCAACGAGAAGGGAGAGGTACGTGGCCCAGAGGGACGAGCTTGGCTGGGGACCGGGAGGCACGGGTGTGGCATGATTGTACAGAAGCCAGCCAGTGTGCCAAGAACCCAGTGACTCTAGGCCAGTCCCCTCCTTTCTCCGGGCCTGCTTCTCTCCCCAACCTCACCACCCCTCCCTCTCCCGCATCCCTCTCCAGATTGAGCAGGAGCGAATTGACAAGATCTGGCCCAAGCTGCGAGTGCTGGCGCGCTCCTCCCCCACAGACAAGCACACCCTGGTCAAAGGTAAGCCAGGCGGCTCGGGCAGCTCTGAGGTGCCGGTGCCAGCCCTCTGCAGGCCTCTGTTTCCTGGCGTCTACAGATTCTTTCCAGGATGAAAAGGGCTTTCGCCTGGGGCTCCCCACACCTGGGGACACCCTTCTCTTATCCTCTTTACAGCCCTGGAGGCCTCCTGAGGGGATGGTGAGGCAAGGAGTTTGTGAATCTGCTCTCTGGGCTTCAGCTCCTATAGGAAGCAATGGGACTGCCTGTCTAGGGGCCAAAACTCATGGCCTGAGGGCTGAAAGGGGCCCACAGCTGTGTTTTATTTGGGTCTTACAATGCCTTTTTTTATGTTGAATTTGAATGACTTTGTGCAGACCTTGCTCCCTCAGGTTTGACACCGTCTTCACCACTTCTTATGTCTGACACTCAGCCCATTTCATTTATTTATGTTCTGTCTGGGCCCAGAGCTTGGGAGTTTGAGACCTTGGGTCTGCTTCACCTCTGAGGCCCCTAAGCGACATCTGTAACCAGGACATGGAGGATGGGCTGTCCCGGGAAGAGCAACCTGAGAGATGAAGCCAACAGCCGGCTTCCTCCTACATCCCTGTCTCCTCCAGTGACAGGCACACCCCTTGCTGAGCCCATCCAGGTGGCCACATGCTTGGCACGTTCAGAGTCCCACAGCCCTGGGTTCAAGTGCTGCTTCTGCCACCGACCTACTCTGTGGCCTCGGGCAAGTCCCTGCCCCGCTGGGACGCAATTTTTCCATCTGTAAGATGGACATACAGAGAAGGTGTCTGGCTGAGGTCATCCCTAGAGCATCTGGGATTTCTCTCCCAAAGGTGCTGCCCCAGCACATTAGCAGAGGCAGATCTGGGAACAGAAACACGGGACCCCAGAACCACACATTCCCAAGCAGGAGGCCCCCATCTCTCCCCATTTCTTCTTCAGTCACTCATTCATTCATTCATTCACTTATTGTCTTGATAAATGTTTATTGAGAATCTATGTGTCGGGCCCTGCTCTTGGCAGACATGACCCTTCCCTCCTGGAATTCATGATCCAGGTTCCATCCAGCAGATATTAAGTGGCTGGCTTCCCTACATAGCGCTAAAGGCTGCCCTGGTGGAAGAGAAGAGTGATTTGGGACCCTCTTGCTGGTGTCCGGTCACAGGACGTGGAAGGTGGGATGGGGACCCAGCAGAAGGGCCTGTGTTTCAGGCAGGGCAGGGTACTGCCCTATGAAGCCCAGAGGCACCTTCAAGGAGTGGAAAGAAGTTCAACTGGCCAGGCCAAGACTCAGGAAAGGGAGGGAGACTAGAGAAGGGGCTGCCAGCGTCAGATGGTGCAGGGCCTGAGTGCGAATGACCTGCACTAGCTCAGGGTGGGGGGTGCGGGAGGCCGTGAGGGGGACATCTGCCTCAGAAAGCTCACTCCCCGCCATGTGACCTGGAAGCAGAGGGACTACCAGGATTGCACAGCCGGGAGGGGACACCTGGACCAGGTGCCTGGGCCCAGTGACTGTTGGTATGCGGTGGAGGGAGATGGGGGATCCAGGATTCCGTGCGGCTACACCTGCTTGAGAGCCTGCTGTGTGTTAAGAGTTGCGAGAGAAGGGACACATCTGAGGGAAACTGACACACTCGGTTCATGACTGGCTGAGCTAGAGGCCCCCTGACATCCAAGTGGAGATGTCCAGAAGACATCTGGACAGCCATGGAGTCAGGGCTCAGGAGAGAGAGCTGGCCAGAGGTAAAGACACAGGTGGGGGATGCCAAGCCAGAGAGCAGGGAAGCTGGCTGAACCCAGGACCTCCTCCCTGAGCGATGGGCAGAGGCTGCAATCTGTCAGCAGAGACCAGGGAGAGGCAGCCAGAGGGCGAGAGGACAGCCGGGAGCAGTGGTGCCCAGGAAAACAAGGAAAGAAGCCAGGTGAGGAAAAAGAGGTGGCCCACAGCGTGAACAGCTGCTGAGACGTCCAGAGACAGGACAGGGATGAGCAATAGGAGGTGGCCGCAGAAGGGCCCCTGATGACGACACACAGTAGGGCCATGCCAGCGCTGGAGGTGGCAGACAGAGGTCTGGCGGAAAGTGTCCTCTCAGCTGCCTTCTCTACTTGGAGTAGTAAGAGGGCTGTGAAAAGGCTGGTGCTGGCCTGGGGGGGCCCGCCCTGCCCTGGGGGAGTTCCCAGGCAGGCCGAGGAAACCGATGGGGTGAAGGCTTCCGCTGTAGATAGTCCTAGGCTGTGGCATCAGCTCAGAGGGGCCGCCGGGACCGCTCTCGGGGTGCACGCCTTGGAGCTGGGCCTTGAAGCTGGTGGAACTTTGACAGTTGCAAAGAGCTGGGGTGGGGGATATAGTGCCCCAAGTTAGGGAACTCATTCCCTCATTCCACAGGCTGCTGCTGTTTGCCAAGCGCAGGGCAGGGGGACATACAGATGGATGGGAGCTGATGAGGGCAGGCGGGGTTCTCGGGGTCACAAGGTCTTCCCAGGGAAAGTGGCCTCCAAGCTGAGACTACAGGTGGGTGACAGGGACAGCTGGGCCAGGGAACAGCCTGTGCAAGACATGGGCAAGCAGAGCCGGCTCTACAGGACTGAGAGCCATTCCTGCAGTAAAATCACAGATTAGGGATGGCCAGGGTGGGTACGGGAAGTGAGAGAAGAAAAGATCAGAGAATAGGCAACTTCTGACCACGGAGGACTTCGTGAGAGGAGCTAAGAACGCAGATGTCATGCTGAGGCCACATGGGCAGTGAGAAAACGACTTTCACCTGGTGCTGGTCGGACAGTGCCAGACTCAGGTGTTAGAAAGACGTGGGCCTGCTATGCTGATTGGAGGGGGAGCCGGGGGTTAGTGACAGGGGCCTTTATAGGGACAGAGAGAAGTGGAAGGATCCACATAGGCCTCAGTGATGCATTTAATGTGTGGAACAAGAGAAGTACATGTCGAAGTTGATAGTCAAATTTCTGTCCTGCCCATGTTCTGGGGCCGACCAACTCACAGGCGCCCAGCGATGACATCTTTCACACACCCTTTTGCACCGGCCCCCGCTCAGTGACAGGGGCCACATGTTATCCATTCATTCTGTTATTTGTTGAGGATTTTATTGAGGATGAACATCTGGAGAGAGGTGAAGGCCAGAATAGTGGGTAAAGGGTCATTTGCAAATGGCACAACCCAGACCTCCTCAGGTGTGAATAGACCTCCCAGAGAAGGTGCGGGGTGAGCACATGGTAGACTCCTAGCAAAACCCTGGCCCCTGGAGAACAGAGGGGCCCCTGGAGCTCCAGCAGAGGGGAGGCGATTCTGGCCATGGTGGCTGCTGGTGTGGCCATGGGCTGCAGAGAGAAGAAAGGGTGCCGGTGAGGCGAGCAGGCCCAGAGCATAAGGCTAAGGTGCCCAAGTCCCCTGCAGGTGCTGGGAGCTACGGGTGAGCCTGGAGCTGGGAAGAGCCATAGGGACGGGGGTGGCAGGGTCAGGGCCAGACAGGTGCAGCCCAGGCTCCTCCTGAGGATCAGGACTGGCCAGCTGCCCCGCCCGACGGAGCATCCCAGGGCCCTAAGCACACACCTGGCCTGTCCACAGGTATCATCGACAGCACGCACACCGAGCAGCGGCAGGTGGTAGCCGTGACAGGGGATGGCACCAACGACGGCCCTGCGCTCAAGAAAGCAGACGTGGGCTTCGCCATGGTAGGAGCAGCTTGCAAGGGGCGTAGGGCCGCGTCTGGCAGGAGCTTGTGGGCAGGGGGTTGGGGGACATGGATAACACAGCCCCGAGCTGGCGGAGCAGGACCTCCAGTGCACATTCAGCCCACCCACTGACCACCTTATGTGCCCAGTGCTCTCAAGGCTCAGCCCAGCCGGGTCTCCATGGAAGGGCAGCCCTCTCTCTGCACTGATGAGTCTGGGGTCTGGGAGTGGGGGAGGAGCCAGGAGCCAGGGGGAGCGTCCTGGAGGCAAAGGGCTGGCCTCAGGGGCTGGACCTGTGAGAAGCAGGAGTGTGAATGCATGTGTGTGTGTGCGATGCCCTGTGCTGTGCTGGCAGTTAGGTGTGTGTATGGGGTGGGGGGTGCGTAGGACAGGACGTGCAGGGGGTGAGGACAGTGTCGCTAGAGCCGCTTGCCTCCCGGGTCGCCCCACCCAGGCTCCTGTCCCCATCCCCATAGGGTATTGCAGGCACAGATGTGGCCAAGGAGGCCTCAGACATCATCCTGACGGATGACAACTTCAGCAGCATTGTCAAGGCGGTGATGTGGGGCCGCAACGTCTACGACAGCATCTCCAAGTTCCTGCAGTTCCAGCTGACAGTCAACGTGGTGGCCGTGATTGTGGCCTTCACGGGCGCCTGCATCACGCAGGTGGGTCCTCTGAGGGCGGGCGGGGCCCGCGGGACAATCCCAGGTTGTCGCACCCATCAATGGAGTGCCTGCAGGGGGCCAGGAACTGCATCACAGACCTCAGGGGCAGGTGCCAGCTCCACGGAGCAGAGGAAATGACGCTCAGAGATGTCCAGGGTTTGCCCAAGGTCACCTGGCAAGTGGGCTATGTCAGCCTCACTCCCACATTGGCCTGACCTGAGCACCAGTCTGCCCTGGCTCCAGGCAGTGTGAGAAGTGATCTCGAGGGAAGGCAGGGCTCCTGGCTGCATAAAGGGCAGAAGGAGATGGAGGAAGGCAGGCCCAGGGGGCATCAGGCAGCTGGATGCGGGCAGGGAGCTGGCAGGGCCCAGCGGACCTTAGTTCTGACAAAGAATGTGTCTGGAGGGGCCTGTTTGCCTGAGTGCCTGGGGCGGGGTGGGGGCCGCAGCAGGAGTCGGAGGCTCTGTCACAGAGAGAGGCTGTGGTCTGTCGGGACCGCAGTCCAGACCTTGAGCAGCCCGTGTCCTGAACCCAGGGGAAGCCAACCGCAGGCGCCACCATCTGCCACCTCCCTGCTTCCTTCCCAGCTCCATGCAGCAGTGAGGCTCAGAGGAGAGACAGGCCAGTTAACTGCCATTGCTCCCACACCCTCCCCCAGAGGCTGACCAGCCGGGCCTGGGGAGGCCACGAGGGTATTCCGAGGCCTGGCCCCTCCTAGCAGCCACGTGGGCGGACAAGCTCCTGCCCATACAAGCCACCAGAGGCCCTGAGACTGGCACTGCCCCAAATAGCTGTGTGGCCCTGGGAATGCTGCTCCCCTCTATTTCATTCTGAGCCCTTGAGGATACACATGGCAGCACCTAATACCCCCAGGCCTGGGAGTCAGAGTCCTGGTGGCTGAAGCCCTTTGGCTCTCAAGGGCCTTCTCTCCTGGTCTGTGGGTGAGAGGCTCCCTCTAGTGGTGGTTTAGGGGACACTCCCATGGCTCGGCAACTCCTACAAGGCATCTTGAGACCAACGGATGCCAAATGGGGAAACTGAGGTTCCGAAAAGACTGAGTTTGCCTGAGGTCTTAATTGGTGACCATGGAAGCCTTAGTGAGGAGATGGGGGCGGGAGGCTTGACCCCGAGAAGCATGTAATCACAGAAGTCTGATAGGCAGGAAGAAGCTGAAGGGCATGGGGAGCATGAGTGAGCCAAGGCAGAGGTGGGAGAAGTGGCCAAAGGAAGGGCTGCGGTAAATATCTAGGCTGTGAGTGAATGTATGGGGTACAGGCAGAGGGGGCCTCGGGAGGTACAGGGAGAGGACAGAGGGGTGATGGACAGCTCAGCCCAGGCTGTTGGACTTACAGGGTCTGTGGTCGTCCTGGAGGAAGTGTTCCACCAGCAGATGGGGCTAAAGCCACGGGGAGAGGTCTGACTTGGAGAGGGGTAATGTGGGGAGAGGTGGGCGCCTGCAGCCAGGGACAGGTGTGGAAAGAGAGCAGGGCCCAGGCAGGGGCCACAGGGAGCACAGATTTAAGAGGCAGAGGAAGAGGAGCCCTGAGGGAAACAGGGAAGGAAAAGGAACATTCCGAGAGAAGGAGGAAGGCCAGGATAGTGGGGTAGGGCAGAGGGGGAGACGGGCCAAACTTGACAAGACATCACTGAGATGGGGCTGGACAACGTATCCCTTGATTATAACAAGTAAGGTGCTCGTGCTCTTGTAGAAAGGCCTTCGGGGGGGCATGGAGAGGCCTGAGTCTGGCAGCTAAGGACCAGGCACGCAGGGGTGTGAGGGGGGGGCAATGGATTAACTAACTCGGGGCAGTGTAGACCCGATTGTGCACAGAACAATATGAATATGTGATCCCGTCTCAGGCAGAGAGATGTGGAAGGATCCACACCAGACTGGACCAGGATGGAGCCATTGATAATTGAGGGGAAAGAGGCAGCACGGAGAGGGCAGAAGGAGGAGATGGAGAGGGGGGTGTTATCTGCACTGGAGCCCCTTGGGGAGGTCTTGGCCTGAGCCCGGAGGCGAGACACCTGGAGGGGAGGAGGGATGTGGCCAAATTTACTGGAGGGCAGAGAGCGGGTAGCCATCAGGCCCAGAGGCTCAGTTTTCTCCCTGGGGAAGAAGATGGCCGAGGTGGGCGGGTCTGAGCTGTTCTCCAAGGAAAGCCTCGGAGAACCTGCTCTGTGCCTGCTCAGGAACCCCGCAATCAGACGAGCTAAGGCCAGGCCCCCTGGGCAGAGCAGAATCAAGGTGCCAGCAGAAAGCTGCTGAGACCACGACAATAAGCCCATGTCTGTGGGTACCCGGTAGCGGCAGGTGGGGCAGCCTCCCTGTGACAGCCCTCTCCACTGTCGCTGTCCCCAGGACTCCCCTCTGAAGGCTGTGCAGATGCTCTGGGTGAACCTCATCATGGACACGTTCGCCTCGCTGGCGCTGGCCACCGAGCCGCCCACCGAGAGCCTGCTCCTGAGGAAGCCGTACGGCCGCAACAAGCCCCTCATCTCACGGACCATGATGAAGAACATTCTGGGCCACGCTGTCTACCAGCTCACCCTCATCTTCACTCTGCTCTTTGTGGGTGAGTCCCCCCACCCCCCGGGGACACCTTGGTCCAGACTCAGCTTTCTGGATTTACATCCACCTTCCTGTTTGCCAATGGGTGGTGGCGGACCAGAGAGGTGAAGTTAGTTGCTCAAGATCACACAGCAAGACTTGGGCAGAGCCAGGCCCTGTCCCAGATCCAGCCAATCTCAAAGCCAGGGCTTTTTCCACTAATGACAGCTCCGAACACTGAGTACACACTGTGCAAGGCAGTGCCCAGGCGCCAATGAATGCCCCTCACCCCAGCCCCACAGGAGCCTGAGGCTCTTGGGGGAAGTGACTGGCCCCTTCTCAGACCCATTCCCACACTTTGTCCTTGTCCCGTGGAAGGTGTCCTCAGCGAGGCTTCCTCACGGAAGTGCCACACACTTGCCTACCCACCACCTATTTCCACAACACTTTTATTTAGGCTGCCAGCCACTCCATGAGGCAAGCTCTTTTGCCACCACCCCACATTACAATAGCACCAAGCACAGAGATGAGATGACTTGCCCAAGGGCATGCAGCCATTCTGAAGACAAGCCCAGGCAAAGAACCAGGTCTGGCTGGGGCTGAGACGGGCCTGGTTTTCATGGGTGTTATAGAGATGATCCAGGCAAAGCCTACCCCCAGGTCACAGATGAGGAAATAGAGGCCCAAAGAGGAGCAGAGGCTAGCGTCTGGTCACACAGCAAGTCGGGGGCAGCTGGGAGCCCCCAGCCTGGGCACTTCCTCCACGTGAGTCTCCTCGAGCTGGGCTTTCAACGCCGATGAGCACTTGCCTTCAAAGTCCAGAGTACAGATGCAGGTGGGGCGTGGACCCGCTCCTCAAAGGGAAGTCCTCCTGTAAATTTCAAAGGTGATATGTTGACAGGTCTGTTGTAAAGGTCTCAATGAAAAGCCTTGGAGGAATCCCCAGGAAAGGAAAACCAGGAGAGACTCAAAGATAAAGCGGTGGAGGTGTGGGGGAGGGAGGGGAGAAGAGGGCGGGCCCCTGGCTTACTTGCTGGCTTCCCCCTTATGTTCCTACTCACGGTGGTTTTCCCTCGGATTCAGCTAGACCCCTCACACTCAGAAAACCCCACAAACCCTCGTGGCACCAGCTTACATAGGTATGCCATCAGTGGGACGACTATGCCCTCTACCATGTGACAGCCCAGGGGTCAGAGAATAAGGCCACATGGGTGGGTCCAGAGCCAGCCTGGCCTACGAGCCCCAACCTCCATATAGGAACTGATGTTTCTCATAATAACCCATGAGTTTTCAGAGGTCTCAGCAAGGGACATGCTGAGTTACAAGAAGCAGCCCTTTCGGGGGAGCCCAAAGCCATGGCTTCCCACCACGTGTTCCTCGTTCACGCCCAGTCTTCCAGTTTGCCAACTGGGGAGGTCACCTTTTATAAGCAATGTCGCCTGATAGCACAGCCACCATTCCACCTTTATCAAATTTCCATAGAAAAGGCAGAAGAAAGTTCATCCAAGGTCTCTCTCCCCTAGAGGAGTAAGGGCTTTATTACCCCCCCATCGCACTCACGACCACCCAACAGCACAGGCCCGCCTGCCCCCCAGAGTCTGGAGCACGCCTCCCTGCCCGGGCAGCCCACCCTGCTGCTCAGAAGAGGCCCCACGCAGGGCCCTGCATCCCCCACCACGGCCCACAGCCCGGCTCCTGCGCTCTCGCTTCAGGGGAGAAGATGTTTCAGATCGACAGCGGGAGGAACGCGCCCCTGCACTCGCCGCCCTCGGAGCACTACACCATCATCTTCAACACCTTCGTCATGATGCAGCTCTTCAACGAGATCAACGCCCGCAAGATCCACGGCGAGCGCAACGTCTTTGATGGCATCTTCCGGAACCCCATCTTCTGCACCATCGTGCTGGGCACCTTTGCCATCCAGGTAGCCAGGCCGCCTTCCTCACCTGGGCCTGGGTGGGCATGGGCAGCCAGAGCCCCGCCGCAGTGCCCTGAGAGCCCAGGCCTGCAAGCCGCCCTGATGGTGTCTGTCTGTCTGTCTCGCCTCTCTGTTCCCTTTCACCTGCAGATAGTGATCGTGCAGTTTGGGGGAAAGCCGTTCAGCTGTGCTCCGCTGCAGCTGGACCAGTGGATGTGGTGCATATTCATCGGGCTCGGAGAGCTCGTCTGGGGCCAGGTAAGTTCGGGATGGGTTGCAGGAGCTTGCCTGTCAGTGGGGGAAGGGAAAGAGCACTGCCGGGGAATCCAGGAGCCCCAGGAATGGGTGCCAGTTCTGCCAGAGACTCGCTGTCTGTCCCTGGGCAAGGCCTTCCTCATCTCTGGGCATCTGAGCAACGGGAGTTGGCCACGGTGCCATTTGGGTACCATCACAGTGATGTTTGCCTTACATCTAGGTACCACTGATCCTGTCATTTACTTAACGTTTTCATCACATCAGTTTTTTTTTACTAAAATTTATTTCAAAAGACAACTTTATATTATTAACACGAGTGGGAAATCAATATCACTTGTCATAAATAGAAGCTATCAAAAAAAATAATATAATGAAAACAATGTAATTACACTCTAACCGGATACATGGCCCTGCCAAGGCTCAGAGCCTGAAGCCGGCTACTTGTTAAAAAGGGAGATTTAGGAAGTGTTGTGACTGACGGTTTTGATAGTTTTGACGGGAGATTCGTAAGTGGCAAGACGCCAAGCAGAGGCTCCTGCGGGGGCCCTGAGGGAACGTAAGAAGGGTGAACACCACCGTGCCGCAGAGCTACTCGGTGCTGTCTGTGGCCATCTAAGAGCCTCCTGCTTTGGGGACCCCTGGACTGGATGTTCTGTAGGGGCCCTTCCAGCTATGACCCCAGAACATTCTCCCACCAGTTCCCTTTCCTGCTGTTGCCCAAGTTCCAGAAATGCACACACATGTGTGCACATACACACACACACCATCACACATACACATACGTACACATACCATCACAGTGCTTACAACTTGCAGCTCAAAGGCAACTGACCAGGATGTGGTGGTGCTTGTGAGATGTGCCCCGAGCTGAATCCTGAGCCACACGGGCTTTGTCCCCACGATGCTTTGTCATCCAGGCAGTGGGGGCCCCAACAGACGCGACAGCGTTCTTGCCTCCAAGCTGTTTGCAGTTTTGAGTTAATTCCAGTGGCAGAAATTAACAAAAAGATAAGAAGAAAATTTAGTTTCATCCAAAAGAAACTTCTCTGGAGAGTTATAAACTAGATTTGACTTAGCAGCCCCATTCCCTGGGCACCCTCGGGGCCAGGCCATCTTTATTTCACTGGGGCCCACACCCTCTGGGAGCTCTCGGATGTCTGGGCAGGCAGACTTCTAATGCGTAAGGACGACGCCAGCAGGCAATACCTACCTTAACCTCGCAGAGAACCCCTGAGGCGGAGTGTCCAGGCCAACCCCTGTCTATCCCTACAGGAGATATAAGGGACCTCTGACCTCCACCACCTCAGCTTTCCCATAGGGCCTGCCTCCCAGGCCTCAGCCCCATGGACAACCCCTTTGAAGGAAGAGTAAGAATGAAGGCGTGTCCCCTTCCCATACAACCATTCCCATAGGGCACCCAGCCCCTGAGCCCCTGTTGTCATGTTGGGTACCCAGAACTCAGTGACCTCAGGAGGAATGAGCCCAGAGGCCTGAGGGCCAGCCACGGGCCAGGCTCGTGCACTGCAACTCAGACACATCATGTCACTTAACCCCCAGCCCTAAGCACTGCCCTCAGCTCTCCAGATGGGAAAACCAGAGCTCAGACAGGTTAAATGACTTGCCCAGGGTCACATGACCAGAAGGGTCTGGGCTATTCACATCTGTCCAACTCCTAAAGGCCAAGATTTTCCACTGTGTCCTCCTGACTCTGGACAAGTGAGTGAATTAACAAGCAAATTATTGTAATAAGAGATTGAAAGGTTGAATTGAGAAATGGGTGAGATGAGTTAAGGAGTAAGTTGACCTTGTAATTAGGTAAGCAGGTCAGGGGAGAGGGAGGGTGAGAGAACAAGGAGGGTGGAAGGAAGGGAAGGAGGCTGACTAAGGGACAGCGCCCCCTGCCCTGACGGTGGCTGTGTCCTCTGCAGGTCATCGCCACCATCCCAACCAGCAGGCTCAAGTTCCTCAAGGAGGCGGGCAGGCTCACGCAGAAGGAGGAGATCCCAGAGGAGGAGCTCAACGAGGACGTGGAGGAGATCGACCACGCTGAGCGGGAGCTGCGGCGGGGCCAAATCCTGTGGTTCCGGGGCTTAAATCGGATCCAAACCCAGGTATAGGAGGCTCCCAGGGCCAGGCCCACGCCTGGCTGGGCGGGGTTGATGGGGATATGCCTGCTCCCTGTCACCCCCAGGGCCGCGGAGGCCAGGGTCCAGACCTGCTCTCAGCATCTCACCAGCCTTTTGTACACCCACGTTCCTCACACGCACTCTCCCGTGGCTGCTAACAAAACAGCTGCCTCCTCAGGAACATTCCACCTCACCCTTTCGGCCAGCAAACGGTCAGACTGGGGTGTCTAGGGGTTTGCCCCTGAGGGCAGGGGAGGGGCTGACCCTGAGGGCTGAGGTGACTGAGGGGCTGTAGTCAGGGCATCTGGGGCCTGGGATCGGGGCTGCAGGGCAGCTACCAGAAAGGGCACCGCAAGGCTGGGAACCGGGCTGAGTCAGGCCAGGGCAGCAGCTTCAGGCCAGGGTTGGCCCCAGATTCTCTCAGGCCCGGGGATCAACCGCTGAGGTCTGGTCGCTTCTACACATGCGCACACGTTCTCTTCCTCCACAGGGGGCTTCACCGGTTTTGAGGCAGCTCTGGAGGGCAAAGCTTGGTTTTCCCCAGGCACACACAGACACACGTGCATACCAAAACACCGCAGAGCACTCGTGTGGGATGTGTGTCCATCCAGAAGCAGCTTTCTTCCCTAGGACACAGACTGCCTAGTGCTACATGCCACCGGCTGCAACTCTGCAGCCCCACACACAGGCCGCAACTCTGCAGCCCCACACACAGGCCACAGGCTCTCACGGGAGCCAGCCCTAGGTCTGGGTTGGGGTTCTAGTTCATAGCATGCTTTCCCAGCCCAATGAGATGAGGAACAGAGGGGCTATGAAACTAAGAGAGGGTTGGTCTCTTACCCAGACCACCTGGCAGAGCTGCATCTGGCAAGTTCATAGCCACCCCACCCTCTCATACTCTGGGACGTGTGGCAGACGCCCCCACCTCTGTCCTGCCCAGTGGCCTAGCACTTCATTTAACAAACATAATGAACAGTAGATCACCTGGGCTGCCTCACACCCATAGTACACTGTCCCAAACATCATCTCATTGGCCTTCACAGCCCCCTAAGAGGTAGGTATGCCCCCTCTAGTTTTAGGGGTGACTGGGGTTCAGGAGACAGCCCTTCCCGAAGCTGGGGTTGGGGACAGAGGCACGTTTCAGACCCAGAGCCGCCTGATGCAGCCTGGGCTCTCCTCCCGGACAAAAACCCTAGCACCCAGCCCTCCAGGGGCAGCTGTCACTGCACACAGCCTTGGTGCTGTACCAACCTGGCCACAAAGCCGTTTAGGAGTCTCCAGGTTGCAGGAGGACACTGGTTTCTTCAGTGGGTATGAGTGCCTATCCAGCCTGGCTCTTACGGAACACTAAGGTGGGCCAGGTGGTTTGCCACTCACAGATAACCCTGCCAGGTAGGTGGCATTATCCCTTCTGAAGGACAAGAAACTACACTCAGATGACTCACCCAAGGTCACCTAGCTTGTAAGTGGCAGAGCCGGGATTTGGAGCAAGGTCTGTCCACCCCAGAGCCCCCACCATAGCACTCTGGCTCCACGCCTGGCCTCAAGGGGGGCTAAGCACCCCCATTTGCCTCCAAACACCATGTTTAACCACCCTTGGCCCCCAACCCAGCCCATTGGCCCCTGAGCTGTTAGAGCAGGACACAGGCCGGACCCCCGTGTCCTGTCTGGGACCCTGGGGCCTCCACATAGGCCCGGAGCCTGAGCAGACGTCTTTCAGAGCCTTGGAGTGTGTCTGGTATTTTTTGTTTTGATTTCAGTGATGTCATTGTTGCCGTGGCTGCGGCTTCCTCGTGGCATTGCGCCTGTCAGTCGTGTACCTGTTGTGTTCGTTTTCGCAACTTGTCTCGTTCTCTCCTCCGTTGCAGATTGAAGTAGTCAATACTTTCAAGAGCGGGGCCTCCTTTCAGGGGGCCCTGCGGAGACAGTCCTCCGTCACCAGCCAGAGCCAGGACGTAGCCAATCTCTCTAGCCCTAGTCGCGTGTCGTTGTCCAATGCTCTTTCCTCTCCGACCAGCCTTCCTCCTGCTGCAGCTGGGCGTGAGTGTGAATCCTTACCGCCTCGGGCGCCACCGACTAGCCTAGCGCCGGGCGGGCAGGCGGGCAGGGGCCGGGGCTCCAAGGACATGGGGGGCAGCCGGCCATGGTTAGGCCCAGGGGGCTGGGGGCCACGGTTGCTCAGGAGATCATAGCCAGTCCCAGAGTATCAGTCACTTGGTGGGTCAGCTGGGGTCAGGCTCAGTTTACAAGCAGTCAGTGGGGGTCATGAAGGTCACAAGTGGTCAAAAACTCTGGGTCAGTCCAAGGCTCACCGTCAGTCAGGGAGGTTTCAGTGATCAAATGTCCCATTCAACAGCAGCGCAGTCAACCGGGGACTTGGGGTGTCCCAATCAGTCTAGGGTCATACTCAGTCAGGAAAATCCTGGCCCATGAGGACAAGGGTCAGAGTTGGTCAGGAGGTGACAGTCTGCAGTCAACATCAGGCAAAGACTTCCCGTGAGTCAAGGCTGGCAGAGGTCACAGTCAGTCACAGTGGGGTCCAGCCGGGAGAGGGGTCACTGTAGGTCAGAGGTTACTGTAGGTCAGAGGTCACAGTCCGTCAGGGGTCCTAGGCTCCCAAAGAGATCTTGGCCTGGGGGCCCCACACACACTGATTCAGAACCCTTTGCCCTCCCTCTTGCAAACCTAATGGCATCAGCTGCCTTCCACATCCTTTCCCTCACATGCTGAAGGTCTGGCCCCTACCCGGAAGGGACAAGGCCCCTGAGCCATTCAGCTTGACCTCAGGTAAAAAACAGTGGGCCGAGCCTCACGTCTCGGCTGGGTGCCGGAAGGCCTGGATAGGTCTAGTCCAACGCTTTGCTTCCTGCCTTCCTTGTCTGAGAGACGGCCTGGGATTCTGACCCCCTGTGTCACCTCCCTCCTGTGAGGCTCCTGTCCTCACACCACCACTTCTGACCTGGGCCTCTCATCTCTCGCCTTTCTGTCTAGATCTTTCTGAGCCCCTATGGCTTCAGTCCCCGGTGGGAATAAGAAGTCTCTATTTACCACCTGCCTCTCTTACCTTGTCTCCAATCAGCCTCTCCCGAACTTCAAGGGAGCCCTATTCTGGTTTTACCAGATCACCGCCGTTTGCTCACTTAGCTCGTGCTTGGACTTCTCTGACGAGGAATAGGCTCTGGGTCTCATCTCTGACACTTTACAAGGTGCCCCTACCCCCACCCAAACACGGAACACGCACCACACATCCCAGCCACTGAGCAGAACACGAGCTGTGTGCTGGGTGGGAACTATGCCGTCTGAGCCCTCCGACAGAAGGCACAAGCCACAGGGGGCCTGCTCATGGCATATGCGCATGTCCCAGGACCTTTCAATGGATGCGGTCCTGCCAGGTATGCAAGATGATAGGAAGGGTGCAGGAAAGGGGAGAAAGCCCCTTCGTGTTCCTTCATTAGCACAAAAACACAGTGATGGGGGGGAGGCCAGACTAGCCAAGGTGAAGCGGGTGGTGTCCTAGTCACATTTCCATGAGGTGGTGTCACTAGGGCATCACTGCCAGGCTTTCTCAGGGTAGGAAACACTTTGGTTCCATTCTCTCTCCCTCTACACCAGAGAGCCCTCGCCTTGAGGGGAGCCCCTCACCCAGCTGGCCTACTCTTTCAGCTTGGCTCTGGCCTCGCTCAGTGCCACCACCTGTCTTGAAATGCAGTGACCAAAAGTGTTCCGGCCTGGGGAGCCACTTGGGAAAGAAGGCCTTTCTTTTAGTTCCTGCCACCCCTCCCAGTGACACCTGCCTCCCTCTGGCAGGAGCTGACGGCCAGAGGTCTGCCTTCTGGGTGCCCGCTCAGTTCTCTGTCCCATCTTGGTTCCGCCTCCTTCTTGAAGCACAGCTTCTCATTGGCCACAAAAGAGCTGATCTGGCATCCCTGCCTCACAGGCTTTGAAAGTCTTCCCTGGGTTTAGCACCTCATTTTAGCTTTCACGGTCTAGAAGAAAGAACTCAGTCATCTCAAACCTTGGAAATTGAATTCTCATCTTTTCTTCTGTTATTTATAAAACCATTCAATAAGGCCGGTCCTGGGACAATCATTTCTTAGCACTTCTTCTTCAGAGAACTATCCATTTCTGCCCACCCTTCACTTCCTGTCTCTAAGCCAATTTCCTTCCAGGCCTGATTGATCCCCTTTATCCTATGGTGACCCCAGCTTTGAAACAGCCTTTGCAAAGGAGCCTACAGGCCTTGCCCATGACCCCTCATTCTCTCAAACGACCAAAAGGGACTGGTCAGGCACAACTCCCACCTGCCTCTCCCCCATGAATTGTGCCTCCTTAAGAATCTTACATTCCTACCCTCTAATGTAGAATCCGGCCTGTAATTCTGGGTGCCTTCTTGAACCCTTTTTTGAGCATGTGATCTCAAAAAGAGCCTGACCATCCCCCTGCCCAAGAGTACTGGTTCCAAAAGGGATCACAACCTCTGTGGTTTCAACAGACACATTTTGGTCAGCACCATCCCAATGCGAACTCTAAATGAATACCCCCTCGTTCCTCCTTTACTTGAATAGTTTCTATAACAGCGTCACCTCCTCTGGTCTCCAAGGACTCTGAGGGCCCTCTAGATACCAGGCAGGGTCCCTTCAGCAGCCAAAAGGCTTTCTTCCCACAGGGAGGTAGGAAGCGGGTGGCCAGGAAGAGAAGGGGAGGGATGAAGTGGTCGGCTGCCCCCCACCTCCTCTGAGCAGGGTCTTTTTTGGGGGATCCTCCAGCAGAGGAGGGTGGCCATGTGCATGCTGAGTCGCAAACACCTGGGGCCTGTGTGCCCTGGAAGGAGTCAGACTACTGTCCCCAGGGTTATCAAGAGCAGGCCACAAAGGCGGAAGGCAGGGCAGTGTGTGCTTGGACCGACTTCTGACTCATGACGTTGGGGTGAGGAACTGTCCCCCATGTTACACATCCCTCCCCCAGCAGCACTGGGAGATTGGGGGCCCCAGACAGACAGGTGTATGCAGTGACAGGGCAGTCCGGTCAGACTGGCATCCCTAATGTTTGGGAGGGAACTCTGTCCACACTCCTGCTTTCTTCTTCTGACTAACTTAAACATGAGTTTGTTGTTCTCCTCTGGAAACGTAACAACACACCCCTAATGCCTTATACTTGAGCCTCACCAACATCTTCCCAAACAGTTCCCCACACCCTTCACCTCACATATGCCTCACAACTGAAATAGAAGGAGGGAGGACCTGCCAATACATCCATTTAACTAAGAAAGACACTGAGGCTCAGAGAAGTGCACTAATTTGGCCAAGATCACACAGCAAGTGAGTGGCAAGAAGTCCGACTGCAAAGCCTCTCATTTTCCCCATCACCCCACACCACTTCCCAGACAACCCACAGACTTGGAGCCCGCAGAGGTTGGATTTCCATTCTGGAACCAGTGCACACCCACAGCCTCATACAGTGGAAAGGAGCCAGTCGTCTGGGGTCCAGAGGCCAGGAAAGCTGTTTCTCTACTTGAATCTCCACAGCATGGCAGGGAATGGGAGAAGGGCGCCTTCCCGCTGGTGATCAGGGACCAAATCAGCATTCCACTCTTTGATCCAAGGCCAAGCTGCTGGATTCCACAGCCCCTCTCCCTTATTCCCCTCAAATCCCTAACCTGTCTTCAGCCACCTGTGTATTTAGACCTTGTGTTCATCAGTAAACCCTGCTCCTTCAAAGCACCCAGGCCGCAAGCATCCGACGCCGACCCCAGGCACGGCCACTTGCTGGACACCCCATCTGCTGGCTAGGGCCCCTCCTACTCGCACTTCCCCTTCAGACCCCGGTTCTGAGGACGGCTAGGGCAAGGCGTGTGCATCTCTTAGGGGGAGGGATGAGGGAAAGGAAAGAAAGCTGGACCCCTCATTAGTGTTTTGGTAACTAGTTTAGTGCAGTCTTGGGTTGGTGAGAAAACGGCTTGCTTCTGGGGGGGACCCTAGACCTCTCTGCTTTCTGAATATTCCATGTGTTTGTTTCCCTAGAGGGCTAGAGAACCCTGGACACAGAGTTCAGCAAGAGAGAGTGAAATTAAAAGAGGTTGTGAGTCTTTAACCTTGAGCCTGAAATGAATGTGAATCAATCCCAGACTCTTGGCTTCCTTGAAGCCGGGTAAACATTCGAGTATGTCGAACGACCCAAACCATCCCAGACAGCGGCCTCTGCATCTCCTCAGAGCCCTCCCACGGCGGCCACGGGCCTCCCATTCCCGTCGTGCTGATGAAACGAAAATGCCTGAAACCCCCCAGACAGGGCCTTCCCTCTCTGTCCCCTCACCCCCATGCCCAAGTGCGGCTAGGACCACAAAATCCCAGCTTCAGGGTAGACAGGGAGGAGAGATGGAAGAGCTTTTTTTTCTTCCCGTACTTCTTTCCATTTCAGCCGCGGAGAGAACCGAAGTGGAGACTTGAGATGGCTGTGGCGGGGTGTCCCGAAAGTCTTGTCCCTACAGTCTTGTCCAGAGCAGTTCATTCTTTCTGTCGTCTCCATGCCAGGGGGAGGGCGAGGGGCCTGCATCTCATTGTGTGTCGTCCCCTCTGCGTTGTCAGTCACATGACAGGGTCCTGCCACCATCCCTCCTCCTCCACCAGGCACTCCGGCTGGCATCTTACTGCAGTTCAGCTTCAGAACACACTGGCACTAGGATGAGTGGCTACACTGATAATTAGTATTCCCATTTTACGGATAAGAAAACTGAGGCCCACAACACCTTTCTGTTGTTATTTTCACTTAATCAAGGCTGTATGGCCCACTTATCAGGAGGTCAGAATATGTAATAATCTCTACAGAGTCACAAACAGGGACTCCAAGGAGAAAGAAACCTCAGGACAGCCCCATGGCCGTCACTAATGCACAGCGTCTGGCTGGCTCTCATTGGCACCTGATGCCTCCTTATTAAAGCACAGTTCCAAGTGGCAGGGTTCCCTGAAGCCCCAGCCCACAGCACTTCAGAAGGAGAGGAACAGAGATGCTTTTGAGAAGACAAGGAGAAGTCAACACTAGAAAGTGATGGCTGACAGCAAAGGAGAAGAACTTTAAAAAACATCAAACTGTGCGATTCTTGACAAAGTTCAGTTCTTCTCTGTGCACTCTAAATTAAAAGGCAGTGGAGCATAAGAGGTACTTTAGAAAGACTCCTCTCTGAAATAGTAAAATAAACCCTGAGCTAGGACACTTAAAACCATCAGCCACAGTCATCAAGAAAATGTCTTTCCATGGACAGGGTTTTCCCCACCTGCGTCCCATCGACAAGCTGCCTGTGGGTTTACCGAGCGCTCCACAAATCCTGGGCCCCTCACAGGCCTGTGGTGTGGAGGCAGCCACTGCTCTGGAGGGAAAGCCATGAGGGGGCACCTCAGCTAACCCTGGCTCCTTGGTGGTGCTGATACTGCCATGTTCCCCCACCACTGGCTCTGCTCCAAGTGGGGGCTGGGGAGAGAGGAGGAGGCACCTTTGTCAAGAGTCCCCTCAGCCCCTTGAGATAAGTCACCACTCCCTCTCCCAGGACCCTCTTCAAAGCACCAGTCCTGTTCCTCCGCACCCTGCAACACAGGACGGGGGTGGCCAACGAGGCCGTGTGGCTTACCCACTGTCAGGGCTCCAGCAGTGGCACAGCCAGGACTCACACACGGGTCTTCCTGACTCCAAGTCCAGAGCCCTTTCCACTGGCCCAGAAGATGCAATGTCCCACCTTCCTTCCATTCTTCAGAGAACCATAGGTCTCCACCAAGACGCAGAACATGAAAGAACTTGCTGTTTGGAGCTGAGTTCCACACCCCCTTAGGACCCCACCCAGGGCTGGGTTTGGCCATCTGATTCTGGCCTCGGTTTTGGGTTTTGTGTTTATAAAACATAAATAAAGAAATCAAATCCCCCCAGGAAATAAGGGACCCCGAAGC
Source organism: Rhinolophus sinicus (assembly GCF_036562045.2). NCBI lineage: Eukaryota > Metazoa > Chordata > Mammalia > Chiroptera > Rhinolophidae > Rhinolophus > Rhinolophus sinicus. The sequence goes on from NC_133759.1 coordinate 43,014,528, forward strand.
CAACTCCAATGACTGGCCAGGGCTTTGAGTCAATACTCGAGTGTTTACCTCCAAAATGCATGAAGGAAAGAAACGTTGGGTACAAACGACCTCCGTTCACATTGTCCAGGCTTCCAAGTGTAGCGTGTGTCTGTCCGTGTGTACCGTGTGGTCCCCGCCCCCCACGTGGCATGCTCACGCTCCCGAATGGCATCCATCCGCCGGCTCCTTCGTGCTTTCTGGCTGCCTCTGCTCTGCATCCCAGAAAGCCCTGAGTTGGCTTTGGTTTGCTTTGCTGCCTCGGTTTGATGTTCCTACTCTCGTGTGTCTTCTCTCATCCCTGTTCATCCATCTGTCTCTCCTTTCTGTTCCTTTTCTGTTTGTGACACGTTATCTGTTCTGTGTGGTATGGTTTCTTAACTCCGTGGGGTTGTTGTTTTTTTAAGATTAATTTTTTTAAAATAGCCTCTCCTCCTTCCTCCCCTGTTCCCCCCTGGCCCCACTCCCCTTCTGCATGGTTAACCTGCTTTAAAGTTAACAAGGCTCAGTCTCTCCCTAGGTCTGAGTGCCCACCGGAGTGGACTATGTTTCCTCTGACCACTGTTCCCCATCATCTCTTTGATGGAGCTTGATTCCTACTGTCCTAATACTGTAGTTCTGACCAAAACCAAAGCAGTACATTAAAAACCTCATGGATGCATATAACCTGAGCCCCCTCTTCCACTCCCCCCCTCCTGTCCATGCTGTAACACTCAGCGACTATGGATTCCAGCCACCTGCTGTGCCCTACCACCTCTCTCACCTGCCCCTGCTCTGCAGAGCTTGGCACACACACACACACACACACACACACACACACACACACACACACCCCGGGGCAATGCTTCTCACGCCTGCATTTCCCTTGCAGATACGCGTCGTGAAGGCGTTCCGTAGCTCTCTCTATGAAGGTCTAGAAAAGCCTGAGTCTCGAACCTCCATCCATAATTTCATGGCTCACCCCGAATTCCGGATCGAAGACTCCCAGCCCCACATCCCCCTCATCGACGACACCGACCTGGAAGAAGATGCCGCGCTCAAGCAGAACTCGAGCCCGCCGTCCTCGCTCAACAAGAACAACAGCGCCATCGACAGCGGGATCAACCTGACGACGGACACAAGCAAATCAGCTACCTCTTCAAGTCCAGGGAGCCCCATCCACAGCCTGGAGACGTCGCTTTAGCTGAGGACCCCACCGCCACCCGCCTCCCGGGCACCCACCCATCCAGGCACCCACTCACCCAAGCAGCAACGAGCAACAACAGGAAACCAAATACTGGCGAGAAAACCAACATTTCCACCCAACAGACCCTTTTTCTGGCTGCGATGCTGTTTGAACTCTTTTTCACTTTGAGGCAAGGGGAGGATCTCCTGTGGGGGCTTCCGGGAACGAGCAGTTTCCCCAGAACAAGCCCTGCCTGGCTCCTGCCCAAACATGGACCAGCCATGCACCCCCGGCCGCCACGTCCCCCTGCATGAATGTACTGTACACTTCCAGTCCTCCCCTTGTTTGGTTTTGGGGGATTGGGGAGGGTGTTTTTGTTTGTTTTCTTAGGCGGGAACTGCAAACAGACTCTTTTCTGAGACTATTTATCCAACCCACTGGTCTGTGAGTTTTTGAACCGCTTGCGCAGCATGGTCTCAGTTCTATAGGTTAATTTAACAACTTTTTGAAATTGCAGAGCTTAACTCGCCTAGTAGATTTGCACCAATGGAACCGAAGAACTTCATAAACACTCACGAGGTTATATCCATTTCTTTATATCTATATCAACGTATACTTATCCAAGACTGTATACGTACATATAGATAGGTAGATATATATATATATATAAATATATATACATGGATATATAAAGTTTCTTTGCCGGCATGTTGCCTTGTTTCCGCTTAAATTGCTCTATTTTAACTTATTTATGTCCTAAAAGAAGAATGTAATTTGTTTACAAACTTGTAGATAATGTCTTTGGCTATTTGTACGGTTTAAGAACACTGGTGGCTGAGATGTTATAAAAATAGCTCAGCCCAAGAGACACTTCCCTGGATTGCATCCTTGGTGTTTTACGATAGCCATGCTCTGATTTTTTGCCTGCTATTTCCGTTCAATAATGTCACTACCACGGGAGGCTCAGGCAGAAGCCAAATGCTACCGAGCATCCATCTGAGGGCTTTAACACCATGCTCCGTAAACAAAGGGAGAGGAGAGAGAAGGCTTCCTGGGCTTGGAGCGCTAACGGCCGTCCTGGCCCGAGGAGGACAGGATCCGCAAAGCATTGGTTGAAGACTTTTCTCTCAATGAAACTCGCTTGGGTTTACTAAGAGCATTTCAAAAAGAGGTTCTCTTTGGCACTGTCTGTACAGAGATGGAGGTAGTGTTGCAATATCATAAATGCTATTGTGTTGATTTTTTTTTTTTTTTTAGTTAGTGATTTAGAGGTTTATTTCCTTATCAAATGCAGCATATGAGCTGTTGGCGTATTGGATGAGGACCGTTATGGCTTGCTGCTTTTATTTTTATTTTTGAAGAAGAATAGCCTTTTTCTCTGCACTACTTAGATCCGAACGAACCTTATGATGTGTATATTGAGATGTATTCAGTGTGATTTTTAAACCAAATTGTCTTCCTATAGTCGCAATATATACTGTAGCCTTTTAACAGCAAGTCCTGCTTTCCCAGACAGAAAGCCATTCCGAAACCCTACAGTATCACAGGTGAGAAAAGGAGGTTATTTTTCCCTCAAGACAATTACAGCACTAGTAATCCCACTTAATAAGAGCTTATTTAATTGTATGTCAGCCTCTTAACTGCTAAGCACTTTGTGGGTATCAGCTTTTTTCATAAAAGAACTTTTGTATTTAATACAAAGTTTGCTTTGAGACTTTTCAGCATACGATCTTTTTCCATAAACTTGTACAGTGCAAAAGACATTTTGAATACCATGATCGATGACGTCCCATGCTTCGAGGAAAACCAAACACTTTCCGCCTCGCTGGTGAAATCCACTCCTCACACTGACCCCTCCCACAGTTGCTCTGAGTCAGCTGGCCCCTTCCCTTCTCCAGGCCCGGAGAATTCTTCCACACACCAGATGAGAGCCACTCGGGAAAAGAGCCATAGTCAGCTGGGAGGGCCTCCGTCTGGACGGCTGTGGAGAAACCTGAGGGTTTGGGATCCCAAGTCAGCCCATCCCACCTGGCAAACCTTCCTGGAAGGAAGACCTTTGCAAGAGAGCATCACCTGAATGTCATGGAGAAATATCTCTGAATGTACCCAGCAGAGGACACTGCATCCCCAAAGGGGTGGCGAGCCCTCAGATACGCTTTTTGGATTCTAATACAACACCACCAAAAGCCAGCCCACTGCTCTCCTGCCTCCTGTGAAAGGAAAGACCTGCACGTGTGAAACATGGGGCAGCCTTGGAACATGGTGGGTTTTTTGTAGTTTCCTTTCTCAAGGTTTTCCATCTCCCCACCTTCTTTGTTCCAGTCGTGTGTCCCCGACCTCATCCCATGACACCGGGAAGGCTGCGCTTGCACACCACGCTCCCTGTTTGTTTGGAGCCAGGATGCAAGGAAAACAGGAAGGGGTTTCTCTTAGTGGAGCCTAGCTCGGGGAAACAGGAAGCGAAGGAAGCTACCAAGAATGCCCCACATTTAGTGTTGGTCTTTTCTTGTCAGGAATGATGGATGCTCACACACACACAGACACACACACACACACACACACTCACACTCACACACACAGGAAATGATTGGTTTGTCAAAACTCACTGTAGTACATAAAGCTTGCACTCTGTGTCCTATATCTAGCAGCATGGGGTACGTTTGGCAGTTCACCCCATTAGGGGGTAAATAATTTATGACCATTCATGTGTTTTTATGAATTTTTTTATCTAGACAATAATTGTAAATAAAGAACTCACCGTCTCTGTTCATTTAATACTATGCAATGGTTATGCTTTCAGTTGCTGACTCTTCTTACTCCTGCAGTGAGGTTCTGAAATGTCTGTGGTTTAAAAGAAAAAAGGTAAAAGCCAACATCAAACAGAACATATTTATTCTGTAACATATACTTTTTTCTAGTTTGGGACCGCACCATCCACTTAGCTTCTTTTCTGTCCTCTGGACACGGGCTCCAGGAGAAGGTAGCATATTCAGTTCTGAGGTCTAAGCTCCAACTTGTCTCCCCCAACAGATGAGGGAGGAGCCGGGGCCCATTCAGTGATCCCTGGGGCTGTAGAGTCGCCCACCTTTGGAGGCAAGCAGAGAGGAAACTGAGGAGTTTCCTTCCTGCGACTCAGGCAGTGCTTTCTCTAACTCAGACGCAGCCTTGATTGCTCCCACCAACTCCTCACCAAGGCCCCTGGTCCCCTTGTCCCAACCAGAGCAGAGTTGACAAGAGGGAGGGTGCCCTGCTTCTGAGGTCAGACCAATGACAATGACTTCCCGGGGCAAGGACTCAGGACCTGTCTTATCCTGGGTATCCCAGTTAGTGAACAGCCACTTTTCCCCCCAATCATGTTCAAATGTCACCTTTACCACACATTGACAGCTGAGATAGACTTGGGTCTATTTCTGGAACTTCTCTTCTGTTCCCTTATCTGGGTGTCTCATCCGGCACCAGCCACACAATTTTAATTACTGTTGTTTTATATAGTATTTTACTATGTGGTGGGATAAGTACACTTTACTCTTTTTTTTTTTTTTTAACAAAATTTCCTGGTTATTCTCTCACATCTATTCTTCCAAGTAAACTTTAAAATTTTGCCAAGACCTCCTACCACCCTGTCATTCTATATGCAAACATCTTTCCGCTATTGTAAGCACTGTCCACTCAGGGTCACTAAATAGAGTGTCCTGTAATGAGAAACGAAAATGGTGTCCTAAATCTTAAGGGAAGCCCGACGTTCCTCCCAGACTATCTTTTGTTCCCTAAGCCAGGGTATCATCAGGAGAGGCCACCAACCCCCCACCCAATCCCAGTTTGGGATCCAAAGTACCCACCTCAGCTGTGCCCAGTCCAGATGAGAAAGGTGTCTCCCCCAGATCTAGAGCTACCAAAATGTGTGGCCTAATTGTCTATATTCCTAGTTCTCCTGAACTGCTTTTTTTGCTCTTTATTCAAAGTTTTCAGTGGTCGTGTGATAGGTCCTTTGGGATGCAGCAATTTCATGTCCAGTACTTCTCACCACCCTGACTCCCTCTACCCATTTTTGCTCTACATACAGGAGGCTGTCAACCAGGTACACAGTGACATGCCTCCCACCCAAAACTCTTTCCATGGTGTCCAAGACCCCACCATTAGAAGATCAGGGCTGGGTGTGTTGCTTGAAGGCTGTTGGGTCTTCCAGAGCCAAGGCCTCAATCAGACAACAGCAGAAAATCCCCAGGTCCTTTCCAAGTTCCAAAGCAAGCTCTCCTGATTTTGATGTAGAGATGCTATCCACCCAAGTGGGGGGAGGAGAATCCCTGGGCATCAGCCATTACCCCCTCTACCCCACAACAAGACATTTGAGGCTGCTTTGGGACCGCCCTTCTCAGCGCCCCAAGTCTGTTTTGTAATGCCTGTGGTGCTCTCCCTCCGGACCTTTCCTCTTGGGGGTCACCACACTTTGCTAACTCTTGTGTGCACATATTTTATAACAGAGTAGCGAGGAAATGGTGCCGCCTCCAGTTTCCACAAGCTGCCCGGGCTCTGGGGGGCTCTGGGACAATCGGGGCTGGGAAGTGACTGTGCTCTTATTGTACATTCTTTATTTCTCTGTATCTCTGGCTTGTGCTTTTTGTAATTAATGGGATTTGTCTGCCTTTTCAACACTATACTGAGCAATAACAATAAATGCACACGTGGAAACACAGACACGGTACACATCACAAGGCCTTTTTCCGAAGGACAGCTGGGTCCCCACCCACCATGGATCGGAAGTAGGGGAAACTGAATCCCTGGGAGGGAAAGGCATTTTGCCCAAGGGTGCACAGCTCAGTGGGTGGTCTCTCTCCTTCCAGCAAGTCACATCTTTTGAACACCCACCATTTGAGGGAGACAAGTTTAACCTGCCATAAGTCATTAACCTTCCATGAGGAACAGCTGACAGTCCCAGAGAGCAAGACTACGGAGGTAGCGGCCTAAGGAAGAAGAGATTCAGGGGCCAGGGGGTGTGGGGGTAGGGGCACAAACAGGGGAAGGCTAAGAACGGCCTGATTTGGGATCTGGTATTAACCAGAGGGAGGTGATGAGAGATTTGGACAAAGGATGTAGATGGCGTCCCCTACAGGGTAGGGGAGCCTGGCCCCCTAAATCCCAATGTTGGTCCAAAGTTTGAGGGTTGCACATGCACAACACACACACACACACACACACACACACACACACACACACACACACACACACACACACAATCTGCGCAGGGAGAACTGATTCCCCAGATCAAACACCCATTCAACTTCCAAACATGGTTTCACATCCAAGGGTCCATTTAATCCCAATATACTTTTGGAGGAAGTATTATTGTAATTCCCACTTAACAGAAAAGGAGACAGCAGCTCAGAAGGTGAGGATGTGCCACCTAGTAGGAGATAGAATACTGGTACCCCACAATCTTGATGCCAGAATTGGCACTCAAGGCCTCTATATTATAATGCCTTTCAGTCCCACCAGCAAATAATGAATAAGACACAGTTGCATTGCTTGTCCCAAATCCCCAATCTCTCCAACTTCAATGCCTACACCAGGGAATTCCTTTAATAACAAGTAGGCCCCATGCATTATATTTGTATTATATTGAATATGCCATTGTCCCCAGTTTCCACTTGAGGAAAGTGAGGCTCGGAGAGAAGGATGTGGCCTTATCACCCAGAGGATCAGTGGTACAAGTAGGGATCCAAGACCAGGGCCTGTCTCTTGAAAAACAAGAGACCCAAGAGCCCTGCCCCCTTTATTCCCTGCTCCAGCCGAAGCACCACCTTCTTACACCCTTGCAGTATTCCTTTCTCCATTAGAGGGAAATAGGAGTGTTGAAAGCTGGGGTGGGAGTTAGCGGGTGGGCTGCTGCCCAGAGGCCTGGCCCTGAGTTCTGCAAGGCCTGGCCCACTCTCCTGGCCCCTCTCCAAAGCTCCTTGATGACCTGGGTCTGTCACTCTCTAAGCCTTAACACCTTCTTTCCAGCAGTGATCATCTTAGCTAGGGTTCTTCCCTCCAGTTTCAGGAGAAGAAACTGAGGGATCGTGACTTACCCAAGGGGCGCCTAGGCTCAACCCTAGATCACTCTACTCCTTAACGCCATGGGGTGCCCAGGGCTGCCAGACCATATGTGGTGAGGGGAGCCCTCAGGCAGGGCAGCACTCTCACTGTGCTCGTGGGAAGCCAAGGACCTAGGGGTTGGGGACACTGGGGAGTTGGCTCCTGGACTCGAACTGCAGGAGTCTGGCTGCGATCCCTCCTTGCCTGGGGGACCTACCTGATGGGCCACACACAGGATCCCAGAACTGGAGAGAAGGGGCAGTTTGGAGGCGTGGGTCCCTCAGCCTCCAGTAGGGGGCATTCCCCTACTCTGCCCCCGGTCCCAGCCTTGGGTACTGAGGCGGGATTAACGAGGAAGCAGTAGGACCAGTCTACCCACGACCCAAAAGATCGATCATCCTTCGGTGTTCATCATAAGGCCGGTCGCTCCCAGAACCGCAGGGAAACGGGGGAAGCTGTAGTTATGAATCCTTTCTTTACGTAAGAATCTCAGGGGGGGAAAAGGTTTGTCAGGAGAGAAGGTCGGCCATAGCTTCAGGGTAGCCATGGAAACGAGAGCCCCACTGTGGGTCCGCGCGTTCCTCACAGAGAGGGGAGGGGCTGGGGGGGGGAGCTGCCCCTGGAAAAGTCCGGAACCTTTGTCAGAGCAGAGCGCGTTGCTGCCCGGAGGCTCCTGAGCCACAGCCGGACGGACTACCGGCCCTGCGCCGGAAGTGAGCTACGGAGACGCCGCCGGGAGTTGCCACGTCCGAGACCGGGAGCTGCCGCCGCGGGTGCAATCATGGTGAGTGTTACAGAGGCCGGGACGCCGAGCGGGGTTCCAGCCATGGTCGCGGTCGTTTCGGGCCCCTCGACCGCGCTGAGGTTCAAGCCCCGGGCTGGGGTCATTCAGCTCCGTTCCACCCCTTCGAGGTTTGGGGGGCTCTGACCCTGCCTCTCGGGACCTTTCGCGGGGGGAGGCCGCAGAACCTCCGGGAACTTTGCGGGCCGCGCCGCGGCCGCGCCTCCTGCACCTTCCTTTCCTTCTCTTCCTCCAGTGATGGAAAACAAAACCAAGAACGTTGTAGGAACGGCTGTATCCTGAGCCCCTAGTGCCAAGCATTGTGCATGATCTCAGCCTCCTTTACTGTCCCCCGTAACCATGCCTTTGTACCACGTACGGCACCACCTCTCCCAGCAGATGTGTGTGGAACAGTGGCCCTGAGGTACGAGGCCACTGCAGGAAGCTGGTGTAAGGAGGAGCTGAATGAGTCTCGGAAGGCAGGGGCTGCTTTTTAAATCTCTGTGGAATCCACAGTGTACATTCACTCTACACTTATTCATTGGGTGAATGACTGACTGAATGGGAACTAATGGATGAGAAGCATCCAGCCTGGGCTTGGCACTTAGTGGGCGCTCAGTAAAATGGGGTTCTCAGGAATATGCGTGTGCCGGGAGTTTTCCGGAAACCTGGGTAACAGGGGTTGGTGCTGGCTCTGCGTGGGGGCAGGGTTTTAAATTATTCATCTCTCGGCCTCTGATTCTTCAGCTGCTGAGTAGAATTGGTGTCTCTGATGCGCCAACAACTCTTTCTAAATGAATTTTAACTCATTAAGTGATTCTGAAGATCTGAGTTGTTTTGAGGGCTACCACTTACTAGTACGTAACAAGGAACAGACAACTTGAGGTGCTCAGGAGGAAAGACTTTTTGTTTTTTTAAGCAGCTTTAAAAACAAACAAATAAAGCCCTTGCTCAGAAACATGGTTCACCAGTCCTGGCTGGTGTGTGAGAGTGGTGAAAAAGTAAAGGGTGGTTATCTCTAAAGTCCTTTGGTATCCTGGTATGAAACTACCAATAAACTTTCTTCCAGACTTTGCTTAGCGCTCAGACACTGATTTAGGAAATGCACTGTAACAACTACTTTATGTTCTAGATAGGCGCCTCATGGAGTGGGAGGCTCTGGGGCCTGGGAGTTGGCAGGTGGAGCTCTTTTCCCAGCTCCAGCTTTAACGAGCTCTGTAACTTGAGCAAGTGTTTTGTCTTCCTGGCTTCTTCAGTTCCTTAATCTGTCAGACACCGCCCCAGTGCACACGAGAAAGCACTTTGTAACCTGGACAGCTGGGCCCACGTAGGAGACTGTTCTCTTTTTCTTCCTTGCTGGCCTTCGCAGACCTTGTGGGCCCGCTTTTTAGGGAGTCTAGAATTTGATGAGAGAACCGGTGCTTACTTAATGTGTACCTTTTGAACTGCTTTGCAGCCATCCTCTTCCAGTGTCCATCTTTCTGAAAAGTCAAAGCAGACTATATAAAGTATATAAAGATGAAATGGGGGAAATGGTAAGAAATAGCAGTTCCAAACTGAAACCTCCTTTTTGGTCCCTTTTTTATCCCACGAGTTTTAAGAGAATAATGTTTGAGCCAAGTAAGCCTGTTCTTTTTTGTTCATTTACTTATTCATTCAGCAAATAGTCACTGAGTTCCTGCTGGTTGCATAGCATTTTGCTGGGTGATTTGAGAGGATTCAGAACTGCAGATGACACAGACCCTAGCTCCAGGGCACGCCTTCTAGTCAGGAGAAGAAACAGCATAAAGTATTGTAGACATTCAGTACTGAAGATATTCAGAGGAATACAGCCAGTTGGGGATCTGGAAACTTCAAGGAAGGAGGTCATAATTTGAGCTGGACCTCAAAGAATGGGTAGGAAGGTAATGGCCGTGGCAGCTGTGTGCCAGCGCTACAAGCTGCTCAGCACTGGATCCAAGTGGGTGACAGTCTAGGATCTGTCACAGGTCATGGGCCAGGGAGCAGCCTTGAGGAAAACTTGAATCAGTTCTCCAAGTCTTAGGTCTTAACCGCATATGCAGAACACTGCCTGGAACCTCAGGCCCTGTCATCCAGGAAGGGGCACCAGTCACAACTCCCTCGGGTCCCTCTGCACCCTTCAAGGTAACCCGGACTGCTTGCCATCTCTCCTCTTTGCTCATGTTATGCCCTCTGCTTGAACTGTACTCTGCTGCCTGGTGCCACCTCGCAGATTCCTCCCATCAAAGCCCCTGTTCCCATGTCCAGCAGTGCCAGCCCCTCCTCTGTAGCACATGTAAACCATTCAGGTATTTATCTGGCTGTGTTAGGGTTACTTGTGGGCACGCTTCTTCAGGACAAGAAGTACTTATTTGTGTCCATGCCTCCAGCCCCTGGCACGGTGCTTGGTGAAAAGAAAGTACTTTGAGCGAATGAATGAATGAACAAATGAATGAAAAAAGTCAAGAACTTTAGAAATGATCAGTGGATTTAATAAGATGACTGCATTCTAACTGCCATCAGTTCATTTACCAATGATATCTTCGGTTCTAGGTGTCAGTAATTAACACTGTGGACACCTCCCATGAGGACATGATTGTAAGTATCCCGTTAGCCCTCCCTCACGGGCTATAGACACGGGCATTTCTGTGGGGGGAAGCATTTCTTTTGACCATTCATGAGTCCACTGTGGTTTCGCAGCCTTTGCCAATCAGACTAGCCTCAGGTATAGTCAGTCTCCCAGCATACCCTCTGATGTAGCAGGCTGGGTGGTCTGGTCACTCTGGTGGGAGGAAGTGGGAATGGGTTGTGGCTCAAGGCCTTTAGTCTTCTGGCCAACAAAGTAACCTGCTCTGGGATGGAGGCTGAGGAGGTATGAAGGTTTGACAACAGTCTTCCCACCTGTCTTCCTCCTGCTGCCATTTCTTAGCTCCCCTGGAAAGGGAGTTAAAAGAAGAGCGAGTAGGAAGATGACTCAATCTGAAGGCCAGGGGCAGGCTCGGCAAAAGCCCAAGACAGAGCCAGGTAGAACAAGCACAGACAGAGGGCCAGATAAGGCCCTTTGGACCAGAAGTCATTAACTCAGGGTGTTTCCCGAGAGGCAGATACAGGGCTCAGTATAAGGGGACAGGGCTGTGGCTGAAGGTCCAGAGGTTAAAGTTTCTGACAACAGAGACGCAGACTCTGCTTCATGCAGGGCCAAGCAGTCCAGGCAGCCTTTGAGCAAGACCCAGGCCGGTCAGCTCACAGCATTTCCTCCCCGGGTTCCCGTCCACGAGTGGCTGCTTTTGGGCTTCTGAGAGGGTGTATGTTCCCTGGATGCAGCCATGTGTGGTCTAGTGGTAGGAGCACACCTCGTTGGAGACAGGGTGGCACCATAGGTAAGGAAAATCTAATCTGAGACTCCCTAGCCAGCCTCTTAACTCTTCTGAGCTAGCCTTGATTTCCTCATAGCTAAAGGGGGAAAAATAATGGGTGTGCCACCTACTCGTGTGGGTTCAGTTTGAGGAACAGATGAGGCAAAACAGTAATGACTAACATCTACATGCTCACCGAGTGTCAGATCCCACGCTAAATACTTTTCATTCAGTATCTCATTTAACCTTCCTAACAACCCTGGAATCAGATGCCATCATTAGCCCCGTGTAAAGGTAAGGTAACTGCCGTTCAAGGAGACTAGGTAATTGTTCCAAGGTTGCACAGCACACAAGCTGAGGAGATAGGATTTCAGTCTGTTAGGTGCTGTGCCCTGCTTCCCCCCAAAGTGTGTGATAGTGCCCTGCAGGAGAAACGCTGCAGAAATACATTTGCAGAGACGATCTATCCTAACACCTGCCCTGCCTTCCAAGAAGTCAAGACCTGGAATAGTGGGGAAGGGCGACTTCCAAAGGAGACTCAGGATGTTTTCCTTGGGGAGAGAGGTGAGGAAGGAACGTTGAAGCAGAGGGTGACTGCTTCCATTGAAAGGGTGTAATTGCTCCTGATGACCACAAGTGACAGCTAATAGTTCTTGGACCCCCCCAAGGTGCTATAGCTGAAGAAAGGGCTGTTTGTTGGACTAGGCAGCACCAGCAAACAGGAGGGGCCAGAATGTTCAGCAGGGCTGCAGGCATGTGGGTCAGAGGAGCCATCACGCTGGATGGGCCAGGAGCTGTGGGCGAGCCAGGCCTGGGTCTGGATGGCCAATCAGCATCCAGGAAGTCAGTTCATCAATGGTGGGACCAGCGACATTTAAAGCATGAGTGGAGTGGAAAGTCTAGAGTGCTGGGCACACTACTAGGAAAAAGGTCAAGTAAAAACCCAGGAACAGAGGTCCACAAAGAGGTGGAGGGCTGGGGTGGAGGAAGGAACCCGCACTGAATGGGTCCCTATGTCTAGGTTAGATGTGCATTGTGAGGGACCTGGTCGGGGCCTGTAGGAGTCAGAGGCCTGCTCCTTTGGGTCAGCATTAGGCCTGGGTTCCAGGGCTGAGCTGAACCTCCAGCAATCTCCCCTGGGAACCCACAGAGCCTCAGAACGGTGGGGACTGAGGAAGGAGGAGGAAGGGAAACGCTACGCCAGCTGTTCTCTAATATCCACCCTGCAGAACAGGGTGGCAAAGGACTTCCCCATGTGTGTAAAGGGTCTAAGAGTAGCTGGGGTATGGTTTGTCTTATCCCTTTCAGAAATACATTGCCCGTCGAGAAGTAAGAATGTTGACATGCTAGCTTCCTGTCTGATAGTGATGATTCTTTGAGGTTAGATTAGTCTCAGGTAGATTCCGGTCCAAACTAGTCCCTGTCCTAGTGACTGCTCCCCTCACTGCCATCAGCCCCACCACACCTCTCCCCCCAGCCATCAGGCTTCCTGAGCTGTCCTCCCTTTGCAGCACGATGCCCAGATGGACTACTATGGTACTCGCCTGGCTACCTGCTCATCAGACAGGTCCGTCAAAATCTTTGATGTGCGCAACGGAGGGCAGATCCTCATCGCAGACCTCAGGGGGTGAGTGCGGCCAGCCCTGGGCAAGGTCTGAGAATGGTTGGGCTTTTCAGGACAGTCTGAGCCAATCAGAGCAACCCAAAGTGCAGTTAGCAGAGACGCCACCGTGTCCCAGCCAGCCTGCTGCCCTAAGCAGACATCCCAGGTTGATGGATCCAGGAGTGAATCCTAGCTCTGCCACCCAAATACCCAGAGAAGACCTTGGACAACAGAGTCGGTTATTTCTGGGAGCCTTCACCCTCTCACCCTCAAGAGCGGGTGATGCTGCTCCCAGGTAGAGCATGCTGACAGCAAGCCTTCCGTAGCTACTGCTACTTTTCAAAGTGGGAAACTTCCTTTTTAAAAAAAAACAAGTTTAACCAGCGTGATCTAAGTGTCACTCAAGAGTGGTCATGTAAGAATGTAATAGTGATTATATAAATCCCATAATTCTGCCTGTTTGCCTACGGCAGGTATTTACAACTGTTTGATTTACCCTTTTCGCTACTGAGATTCTTGAGATCCTGGCTCTCATTTTTATGACCACATCTCTGTTGCTTTCCCTCAGTTAACTGCCTTTCATATAACTGGGGATTCTTAATCTACGTTCCATGGATCTCCAAAGGTGCTGGGGCTAGAATTCAGGGCTTGAACTGGGGCAGGGGAAAAAATCCTATCTTTATTTCAGTCACGGATATTGAGCATTTCTTTCAATTACGGATGTAGGCTGGAACCACAGTGGTGTTCATAGTACTACCTATCACTTTGTTACCAGTAGAAATCACAGATATTTTCTTATCACATTATATTTGTATTATTGCTGTCTCAAAATAGCATCCATGCTTGTTACTACTTTGAAATTAAAGTGGTTATTAGACCACTGGAGTTTGTTAATGTGTTAACAAAGAAGCACGTGTGTCACTGTATCATAAATTGTTCTTTAACATTTTGATGACTATATTTCAATATAACTGGGTTTCTTTCTCATCCTAGCTCTGTGCATTTTATCCATTACTCTAAGAAGGGACCATAATCTTTACCAGACTGTGCAAGAAAGATTAAGAACCCCTGACAAGTAGGCGCTCAGGACATGTTTGCTAACTGAATTAAAGAAGAAATACCGTAGTTTGCCGTGTATAATATGCTGCCACGTATAATGCACACCCACAGTTTTGGCCCTAACCTCCAGGGGGAGAAATCTTTCGTTTTAATTCAAATTTTTATTTGTTTACATTTAGGTACTTGTTTTTAATGTTATAAAGGAATTTTAGCATTTGTTTTTTAACATATTATGGTACACGAAATTTTACGTAACAAATAATTACAAAACCCAAGAACAGATACAACGTACAAGAAATTTTATGTATCGGTAACAAATTTCCGATATTTACACATAATAGAAGGCCAAGAACTCTTCATTGCTGCAAGTTCGTCCTAAGTTCAACAACACTGATTATCGTATTCCAGGGTATTATTTTGCACATGGATATCGTTACTAGTTTCTGGATATCGTTACTAATCTCTTTCATAAATAAAAGAGTTAAAAACATTAATTTATATAGGTAAGGAATTAACGTTACCCATGTATAATGCGCATCCTTATTTTTCCCTCACAAATTTGGGAACAAAGCGCGCATTATACACGGCAAAATCCGATAACTAAGTCAGTGGGCATTTGGGGAGACAGGCCTGGAAGTTCCCCTCTTCCTGAGTGCTGAGGAGCCAAATGCCACTGTCCCTGTCAGGCGGCCCCTAGCTGCCAGTATTGGCAGAGGTGGGCAGGTCCGCTGTCACTCAGCCCTCCCTGCTCTGTGCTTTTGTTATGCTTGAAAGATGGGAAATATTGGAGGTATAAACTTCCACCCTCGTTCTGTTTTACCTCGGCTAACTCTACTAGGTGTGGGACATTTGAGTCTACTGAGAATTTCGTTAGCAGCTCCTTTGTAGGGACGAGGAATGTACTATTGTCTCAGCCAGAGGGAGGAGGAGACAGTGCCTGTCGCCTCGGGGTAAAGGAGTGAACAGGGAACAGCGGTAATAACTGACAGTCACTGGGTGTTTGTGTGTTTTCTTCTTTCATCTACCAGGCATTGTACTAAGCTCTCCATGAGTTATCACAAATAATTTCCCCTCGTGACCACTGTAGGAAACAAGTCTCATTGATGTCTCCATCAAGAGACTAAGCCTTAGAGAAGATGGTCCTTGCCTAAAAGTAAAGCAGCTGGTGAATAGGGAGTGGGTATGAAAGAGCCCGGCCCATGACCTCTAAGCTGAGCGACCTCTGGTATGAGGTAGCCCACCCTTCCCTGGACCGAGAGATGGCCCCAGTACCAAGCCCAGCACAGGTTACATGCTCAGACAATCCTTATCGTGTGGACGCATAAAAATCAGGAGAGAGGAAAGAGATGCCTTCTGAACAAATCAAAAGAGTAGTGAAAAATATCAAAATGAAACAGGTACTGCCTCCTCAAGAAGTTGACCTTCTGGAGGGATAAATAATGATGCGCTCTACAGATAGGTAGCACTTGTGGGTACAAAGCCTAGATTGATCAGTGACTGATGATGACAGTGGCTGTAGATGGTGCTGGCTGCCGTCTGGGGCAGGTGAGGATTCTGCTGGATCGGGACCGATCGGCTCACTTATTAGAGTCCTGACTTGCTTTCAAAGCCTCTCTGACCTCTGAGCCTCAGCGTCCTCACTGCTCCATGAAGGTCCCTGTTGGCAGTGACATTCTATGACTCTCCCTTTTGAAATCCTTGGGCAGTTCTGTCCTGAGATGCCGTCTGCCTGCCGAGGCAGCCATTCGGTTCTGTGCAAAGAGTGGCTGACAGCACGACTCGATTCCTCGGGCCCATCTGAGCAGCCTCTGGTCCTCTCCTGCAGTCACGAGGGTCCTGTGTGGCAGGTGGCCTGGGCCCACCCCATGTATGGCAATATCCTGGCATCCTGCTCCTATGACCGGAAAGTCATTATCTGGAAAGAGGAAAACGGCACCTGGGAGAAGACACATGAGCATACAGGGCACGACTCCTCAGGTACACTGCGTGGCAGGAGAGGACGGCGTGGGGCCCTTGGGTGGGAGCGGCCTCTGTCCTGGCCAACGCTCTGCTTCCCTTCCCCTTGTGATGCTTCCTCTTTGTCCCTTGGGCTTTGGTTGGCTTTTCTGTTGGTCTGTCCACGGGGAGGTAAGGCCCTAAGACCTAAAGCCAGTCCAAAGTCAAATGAGAAAAGCAAAGACAGTACAGTTTTAGTTTCTTGTTGTTGTTTTTTAAGATTATTCGTTTTAAATATTGGCCTTTATTCAGATTATTATCAAACGTCCCCCTTGTGATCCCTGCAGTTTTTTTTCTAGAAATTTAGTAACATAGTAAATCTGGAAAATCAAAGTCTGCTCACTGTGCCTCCCTCCTTCCTGCAGTAAACTCTGTGTGCTGGGCGCCCCATGACTACGGCCTGATCCTGGCCTGTGGCAGTTCGGATGGGGCCATCTCCCTGCTGACCTACACTGGGGAGGGCCAGTGGGAAGTGAAGAAGATCAACAACGCTCACACAGTAAGTGCAGACCCGGCCTGCGTGGAGAGGGTAGCTCTGCTGACTTGGCATGTGTCTCCTTTGGACTCCTAGAGGGGCAGGAGCAGAGTCACCGCTGTGCAGTGGCCCAAGGCAGGGGCAGCTGCTCAGACACACTTGGTAGAGCAGCTTTGAGCCTCTCTGCTCTGAAGCCAGACCGGCTGCATCCAGGGAAGCACCAGCCTCTTAGCACTGGTCCTCCTTGTAGGCTCCTAAGTTGGGGAGAGCCAGGGCACTGGCAAGGTGGCAGCAGTGGCCTGCCTACCTGCCACCTTTGCTATATAGACACCTCAAGTTGACGTGCCTGTGGTAGTCACTGAGACCCCCAGTACTGAGTTACAGAAAGCATCATAGGAATTCAGTTTCCTGTACTTCCAGTCATTGAACATTAAGATTGAAACAGTCAAGAAAGCGCTATGGACAGTGAGGGGACAAATTCACATTTCTTGACCCCCTGCTGTTTGTCATGGAATCCTTACAAATGTTCGCGAATGAAAGAAGAAACTAACAAGTGTACAGATTTGCAAGGTAAGCAGTCCTCGTCTCATTTTATGTTGAGGTAAGTGAGGTGCTGAAAAAGTGAGTGACGTGGAGAAGGCACTCTGCCAGGGTCAGAACCCTAGACTGTGTGCCTTCTCTCTACACAGCACTTCCAGCTTTGATGGCCCCAGACACTTCTGAAATCTACCCAGATGGAAACCTGAAGTCCGTATCCCCCCAATTCAGGGGAGCCACAGTCTGCCCAGTCCTCAAGGCCCAAGGAGCCTGTCTCCGAGTCTTGTTACTTGGGGCCCTGGGATCCCCATCTGCTGGCTAACTTTCAAGTGAACAGGCTAGATGCTCTGGCAAAACAAGGCGCGGCATCGTAGTTTTTCAATCTTTCCACATCGGCATTAGCCAGCACAACAACTAGGTAGCAAAACCGAAACCTCATGAGCAACACTTACAACAGAATTGGGTAACAAGGCACTTCCACAAACTCCAAAATACAAGTAGAGAGGAATGAACCACTAACCCCAAGACTGCATTCGATCGGTATCGGAGCAGGAGGAAGAAGGAAGCACAGGGGTGCCTTCTAACAGACCTGCGGTGTCCCCCCAAAAAGCCAACAGGTATTCACTGCCAAGCATAGCTGGCCAGTTTAAGATAAAGTAAGATACAATTCACGCAACCATAAAATTCACCCTTTTTTAAAGTATACAGTTCCATCATTTTTAGTATGCAGTAAGTGCTCACTTAACATTTTCGATACGTGCTTGAAAACTGCAACTTTA
This sequence comes from Rhinolophus sinicus, assembly GCF_036562045.2. Lineage (NCBI taxonomy): Eukaryota > Metazoa > Chordata > Mammalia > Chiroptera > Rhinolophidae > Rhinolophus > Rhinolophus sinicus. The sequence goes on from NC_133759.1 coordinate 43,032,371, forward strand.
AGCAAAACTGCTTTTAACAAAACCAGTTTTACCCTAGGCTAATTGATATAAACGAGTTAAGTTCCTACAGCATAATTCTTGTCACAAAACCATCAACAAACTTATAAAGACCCAAAACACTTCTAATATTAAACATTAGAATAAATGTGAACTATACATACATTTAAGAAGGATTAAATAAAACAAGAATTATTTTCCATCCCGCTTATTCTAGTTCACGGACACAGGTTGCCAGAGCCTGTCCCGGCAGCCCAGGCCACGAGGCAGTATTGCACCGTGTACAGGACCCCCTTCCATCGCAGGGCATGTTGACACACACCCGCACTCGCTCAGACGGGGACACTTTAGACAGGCCAGGCCAGTTAATCTAACGTGCACATCGATGGGAGATGGGAGGAAGTCCACACAGACATGGGGAGAATGCGCAAACTTCACACAGACAGTGGCCCTGACCAGGAATATTTCTTTTCCTCATCAACATTATAACAACATTGAATGAAATGACATTATTTGAGGACCTGCTGTATTCATAAAGTTTTACAGTTATTGCCGCTAATTTCCAGAACTGTCTTATCACCCTGAAAAGAAACCCCATTAGCTGTCACTCTTCATTCCATCCTATCCCCAGCCCTAGGGAACCAGTAATCTACCTTCTGTCTATAAATTTGCCTATTCTGGACATTTCCTATGAATGGAATCATACAATATGTGGTCTTTTGTAACTGGCTTCTTTCACTTATCATGTTTTCAGGGTTCATCCATATCAGCATATATCAGTGCTTCATTTCTTTTATGGCTGAATAGTATTCCATTGTGTGAATAATTTTGTTTAGCTCTTCACTCCTCGGTTGATGGACTTTTTCAGCGATTATGAATAATGCTATGAACATTCGTGTGTAGGCTTTCATGTGAAGATATTCTTGCGTTTACACCTAGGAGTGTAATTGCTGAGTCATATGGAAACTCTGTGCTTACCTTTTTGAGGTACTGCTGAACTTTTCCAAATTAACTGCAGCATCTTACATTCTTGCCATTTCTCCACAGCCTTGTCAACACTTGTCTTTTTGATGATAGCTCTCCAAGGGGTGTGAAGTGGTGTCTCATTGTGGTTTTGATTTGATTTCTCTAATGACTGATGATCTTGGGCACCTTTTCACATGCTTATTGGCCATCTGTGTATCTTCTTTAGAGAACTAACTGGGAAGGGTTTTGCACTATATCACGCCAGCGGCCCACCATAAAAAAGACTTTTAAAGGGGCGTGAAGAAATTTGTCCCTTATGACCCACCAGGGCTTGCTTCCCTCATGAGGAGAAACTGGGAGTGAAATCAAAATTGAGCTGGATAGGGACACAAAAAGAAAGGAAAGAGAGGCTATAGACCAGAGTGGGGAAGGGGAACAAGCCAGGAAATCCCGAAAGCAAGCTATCACATATGTTAACACTACATAAGAACAGAGACTTCTGAACTTAGAAAGACTTTCTGGAACCTCCCTTCATCAGGAAAACTAAGTTCACATAAAAATAATAGAAAAGTATTTAAAATCACATACAAAGTTTTCCTTATAAGAAGAAAAAGAAGACACAGAATAACATCCTGACAGGCATTGAAAGAAAGACATGCCCATAAAACAGAATCAAACCATCATGCACTATTTCAAAACAATTTTTTAAGTTATATAAGACATGAGAAAACAGCATAAATCAAAATGAGAAAAAGTCAGAAATGAGATGACAGAACTCAGGAAAGAATTAAAAATAAAACTTTATTTCAGAAATAAAAATTAAAATAGGACTACAAGAGCAAATAAACACAACAGATAATGCCTTAAGTGAAAAAGAGGAAAATTTTAAAGATAAAAAATATAAAGAGATAAAGATACTGAAACAAAGTTTGGACAGGCAAAGATCAAACATGTGAATAATAGAAATCCCTGAAGAAGAAAACAGAACAAATACTAAAAACTAGCTCAAGAAAACTATCTTTAAAAACAAAAAGATTTGAAACTACTACATATTGAGAGAGTACCCTACACTTAAGAGCATCAACCCAGAATCACCAGCAAAAAGATAAAATTCTAGTAAAGTGATTGGCCTTTAAAGAAAAAAATCCTTTGCACATCTAGTGGAGAACAGCCAGATGACTTACAAGAGAAACAAAATTAGATTATCATCAGACTTGTCAACAGCGGTGATCCATGCATAAGAAAAAGAACACATACTCTAGGAAAGAACTTGTGAGCCAAGGATTTATAACCAGCAAAATTGGCTTTCAAGTTCACATACTTGTACACAAAAGTTCATAGCAGCTTTAATTGCCAAAGCTGGAAGTAATACACATGTGTATCAACAGGTGTGGTATCAATGAATTGTGGTGTATCCATACTATAGAAATGCTACCTAGTAATAAAAAGAAATGATTGTTGATACACACGAATGAATTTTAAAATCATTATGCTGAGTGAAAAAAAAATCAGATAAAAATATATGTACTATGATTACACTGTTGTAAAATTCTAGGAAAAGCAAACTGATTTTTAGAGACAGCAGGTCAGTGGTTGCCAAGTTTGTGGGGGGTTGAGCAGGGGGTGAGGTGTGGAGAGATAGATTACAAAAGGACCTGAGGAAACTTGGGAAGTGATGGCTATATTAGTTCTCTATTTTTTTCAGTAAAACACGTTATTTATTTTTGTATCACCTCTTTATTTTTTTATATTGAGGTATAATTGCCATATAACATATTAGTTTCAGGTATCAAACACGATTCAATATTTATGTACGTTGCAAAAATGATTACTGCAGTAAATCTAGTTAACATCTGTCACCATGCCTAGTTATCAAAAAAAAAAAAATTTTTTTCTTGTGAGTACTTTTAAGATCTACTTTCTTAGCAACTTTCAAATATACAGTACAGTTTTATTAACTGTAGTCACCATGCTGTGCATTACACCCCCAGTACTTATTTATTTTATAACCGTAAGTTTGTACCTTTTGGCCCCTTCATACATTTCATCCATCCCCATCGCCCCTACCTCTGGCAACCACCAATCTGTTCTCTGTATCTATGAACTTGGGAGTTTTTTGTTTGGTTGGTTGAGTTCTTTTTACATTCCACATAGGAGATCATACAGTATTTGTCTTTCTGTCTGACTTATTTCATTTAGCATAATGTCCTCAGGGTCCATCTGTGTTGACTCTAGTGACAAGATTTCATTCTTTATTATGTCTGAATAGTGTTTCATTGTATATATATACTACATCTTCTTTATGCATTCATCCATCCATCGTTGGACACTTAGGTTGTTTCCATAGCTGGGCTGTTGTAAATAATACATTGAACATGGAGTGTTATCGCTTCTCGGCCTTTTGGCTAAGATCAAGTGTAGTAACATGGAGTGCATATAGCTTTTTGAATTAGTTTTTGTTTTGTTCAGATACCGTGTTTCCCTGAAAATAAGACCTAGCCAGACAATCAGCTCTAATGCGTCTTTCGGAGCAAAAATTAATATAAGACCCGGTCTTATTTTACTATGATATAAGACTGGGTATAATGTAATAATATAACATAACATACAATACAATACCATGTCTTATATTAATTTTTGCTCCAAAAGACCCATGAGAGCTGATTGTCCAGCTAGGTCTTATTTTCAGGGAAACAGGGTAAATACCCAAAAGTGGGATTGCTGTGTCATATAATAGTCTTATTTTTAATTTTTTGATGAACTTCATACTGTTTTCCATAGAGGCTGCACCAATTTACATTCCCACCAAGAGTACAAGGGTTCCCTTTCTCCATATACTCAACAACATTTGTTATTTCTGTTTTTTTTGATGATAGCAATTCTACCAGATGTGAGGTGGTATCTTACTGTGGCTTAGATTTACATTTCCTTGATGATTACTGTTGTTGACTATATTTTCATGTACTTGTTGACCATCTTTATGTCTTTGGGAAAATATCTATTTAGATCCTCTGCCCATTTTTAAATCAGTTTGTTTCTTTCCTTGAGTTATATAGTTATTTTATATTTTGGATATTAACCCCTTATATACGATTTGCAAATATTTTCTCCTGTAGGTTGCCTTATTTTATTGATGATTTTCTTTGCTGTGCAGAAGTGTTTCAATTTGATGTAGTCCCATTTCTTTATTATTGCTTTTGTTGCCTTTGCTTTTGGAGTCAGATATAGAAAATCATGGCCAAGACTAATATCATGGAGTTTACCATCTGTTTTCTTCCAGGAGTTTTATGGTTTCAGGTCTTACATTCAAGTCTTTAATCCATTTTGAGTTCATTTTTGTGTATGATGTAAGATAGTAGTTGAGTTGCATTCTTTTGCATTTGGCTGTACAGTTTTTCCAACACCATTTATTGAAGACTGTCCTTTCCCCATTGTATCTTCTTGGTTCTTTTGTCATAAATTAATTGACCATATAGGCATGGGTTTATTTCTGCAATCTGTATTCTATGTGTCTTCATTGATCTATGTGTCTGTTTTTATGCCTTTACCATACTGTTTTAATCACTGGCTTTATAATATAGTTTGAAATCAGGGAGCTTGGTGCTGCCAGCTTTGTTCTTCTTTCTCAAGATTGCTTTGGATATTTGGGGTCTTTCATGGTTCTGTACAAATTTTAGGATTTTTTTTTTCTATTTGAAAAATGCCATTGGAATGTTGACAAGGATTGCATTGACTCTGTAGATTGCTTTGGCTTAGTATGGGCATTTTAACAATATTAATTCTTTCAATTCATGAGAATGGAATATCTTTCCATTTATTTGTATCTTCTTTAATTTTTTTCATCATTATCTGATAGTTTTCAGGTACTGTCCATTCACTTCCTGGGTTAAGTTAATTCCTGAGTATTTTATTCTTATTGATGCAGCTGTAAATGGGATTTTTTAAAAATTTCTTTTTCTGATAGTTCTTAATTTTGTGTATAGAAATGCAAAATGTTTTGTATGTTGATTTTGTGTCCTGCAACTTTACTGAATTTGTTAATTCTAAAATATTTTTTGGTGGAGTCGAGGGTTTCCTATATATAATGTCATCTGTAAATCATGACAGTTTTACTTCTTCCTTTCCAATTTGGATGCCTGTTACTTCTTTTTCTTGCCTAATTGATCTGGTTGGGACTTTCAATAATTCTGTGTTGAATAAAAGTGGTGAGAGTGGGCATCCTTGTCTTGTTTCTTATCTTGGAGACAAGCTTTCAGCTGTTCACTGTTGAATTTGATGTTAGCTGTGGGCTTGTCATATGTGGCCTTTAGTATGTTGAGGTACATTCCCTCTATACCCACTTTGTTGCAAGTTTTCATCATAAATGGATGTTGAATTTTATCAAATGCCTTTTCTGTATCTATTGAGATGAGCATGTGATTTTTGGCCTTCATTTTGTTAATTTGATGTATCTTCTTGATGTTACATCAAGGTGGATGTTAAACCATCCTTGCATCCTTGGACTAAATCTCACTTGATCATGATGTAGTACCCTCGTCGAGTATTGTTGAATTCGGTTTTATAATACTTTGTTGAGGATTTATGCATCTGTGTTCATTGGAGATATTGGCCAATTCTGATTGATAACTTTGCCAGGTGGAATATTTGTTGGAAGATTTTTTCTTTCAGCACTTTGAGATTTGTTTGTTATCTTGATTTACAGGGTATACCTACGTCAAAGTTCATTAAATTCTGTACTTTATGTGCAGTTAATGCCAATTATACCTCAAAGCTGTTTTTAAATTTTGATTTTGGAATATAACAAACAGTTATTGGTATGCAAGAACTCAAGGGCTATTGTTGTCATGAGCCCTTCCTAGGGTATCTACTGGAGAATAAGCTTCAGACAACAAAAATGACTAGAAATACATTTACACAGGCCTATCTCATTTTATTTAACTTAACTGGTAATGCCTTTTTTTTTTTTTATGAATTGAAGGCAAGAGGACCCTCCACCAGCAAAAAGATGAGACTCGCTTTATTGCGCTCCTCACTTTATAGTGGTGGTCTGGAACCACACCACACTATCTCCAAGGGATGCCTGTGTAAATACACAGTTAACTGTAGAGAACTAACACTAAATGGGTATAGTCATAGGACGTAAAGTACAGCATAGGGAATATAGTCACTGGTATTGTAATAGCTATGTACGGTGTCAGATGGTACCAGACTTGTTGGGGTTATCACTTTGTGAGGTGTGTAAATGTCTAATCATTATGTTTTATACACTTGAAACTAGTGAATGAATAAATATAAAATGCACCACAGAAAAGACTAAATGAGAGTTAGAAGGCAGAGTATAGGATGCACTGGCCACGTGCTCTGCTAAGGTAGATAGAGTAACTTAAAAACAGTGTGGCACACCAGCCGCTGCAGATTCAAATTTTTTAATGTTTTCACCATTCACACAAACACCTCCTCCCTGACGCAAAGAAAATCAAACAGAAAAACGGGTGGCAAGGGGGAGAATGGGAAGAGCATTGCAAACACTTTATTAAGTGCTTTTAATAACCATTGGCAATACTATTATTCTGAGACTGTTCTGTGAAATAAGATAAAATAAATAATAATGTGGCAGTATCCCTAGCACCAGAACCAGACTGCAGTCTTGAATACAGTTTTTCACTAAAAGAAACCAGAGCTCTTGAGGAAATGGCTGATTCCAGGTCTGAGGCAGGAAATGTACAAGATGAGCTTAGAACATCTTGTCATACCAGATAGAAAAATTATCAAAGACGTTACTTTGACATACTAGGGTTATGTCAAAGGAGCCAACTTGAACAGGCTCACACTGCCAAAGTTTGAGTGTCAAAAATGAGAATAATTGAAGTGAACCGAAACCCATCAAATATGCTTAAATTAATGAGTTCATAATGATATTTCAAAGAGAGAAATCAGTCATCTTTGGAGAATGACTGAACTAGTTCAGAATCAAGCATATCCTTCCTTTCCTATCTGATCTGTACCTCTGGGGAACCAAATATTAATGAGGGCAATTGCCCCTATCTAGAGTATTCCATGTAATAAATGACAAAGAAATGAGTAGAATTACATTATTACCATTTTGTAACACTTAGTGAATTAAGAGAGGCATAAATTATCAACAGGTGCTAATAACATAGACAATCTGACATGTGCCTCCTAATGAAAAAACACACCACCACATGTAGTCTTGGCAAAGGGATCAAACCTGATTCTGATCCAGTCTTCGATCTAGCTGGCATTTTCAGGAATTCAGAGGAACATGTTGAACTGAGTATGTGACAGCAGAACCAGCCTGATGGACTACAGGGCAGATGACTCTGAGTCTTCAACAAAAAAATTGTGAGGGAAAAAAAGGATCAGAGGAGGAATCTATAAATTAGAAGATGAAAAAAAAAAATCCGGAAAGAATGCTTAAATGGCAAGACTGAACTGTAGTGTCTAGGGATGTCCATTTGGGTGACAAAACTAAAGCAGGAAAAGAAAGAAGCCAGGACAATGGTTACTCACAGGGAGGGGCTGTGATTCCCGTAGGACGTGATGACAGGGCTTCCTAGGGAAGTGGCAGTGTTATTTCTTGACCTGGTCGCAGGTGTAAGAGTGCTGCACAATAATTGGTTAAGCAGTGTATTTACTGTGTGTGGTTTTCTGAATCTGTGCCCTTCCTTCATATGTTTGAAAAATGTTGTTTCTTAAATTCGTGAGAGTCCCTGATTCCTATTTTAAATGAATATTGCTGAGAAATACACGCACTGTTAGGAATCCTTAAAGGGAACTATGAGTAGCTAATCCTTAATCCATCAAAAGAACTGTCCTACAGATTCAGTCCTGAGGATTGGAGAGGACACGAGCAGCAGCCTGTGGTCTGCTGAAACTGTTCTATTGCAAAGCAAAAGGGCAGAGTCACCACAAGGCCCTCTCCTTACAGATTGGCTGCAACGCCGTCAGCTGGGCCCCTGCTGTTGTACCTGGAAGCCTCATAGACCAGCCGTCGGGACAGAAGCCCAACTACATCAAGAAGTTTGCCTCCGGCGGCTGTGACAACCTCATCAAGCTATGGAAGTAAGTGGGATTGGTAGTCTTCTCAAGGGGACACTTCATACCGTCTACCCTGCCTACCATGTCACAGCCACAGTTCACAAGAAACAGGATCACCTTTCCCCTCCTGCCCAGAGAATACTGTTTTCAATCAATCAGAGGACATCCTTTTTTAAAAAAAAAAAAAACTTGCTCAAGCACTTTTACTCATCACCTAGTTACTAACCGCTAGAGCTGACTTGGCTGTGGAGAGAGTGTTAAAGCTGGTGAACTGAAGACAACTCTATAGGTTCCGTGAATAAAGTCAGAAAGATGGAAGAGCTTCTTGGGCCCTGTGGAGCCTATGGGAGTGGGAAGGAATGGAGGTGTGGGAGAGGCACCTAGTTCTACCTGTTGGGTTTTCCCTCTATTAGGGAGGAGGAGGATGGCCAGTGGAAGGAGGAACAGAAGCTGGAAGCACACAGTGACTGGGTTCGAGACGTGGCCTGGGCCCCCTCCATCGGCCTGCCCACCAGCACCATCGCCAGCTGCTCCCAGGTCAGCTCAGGCCCATGAGTGTCCCGTGTTATTTAATCTCGCAGTAAGTCTCATTAGCCCTTACAGCCTCCTTAGGAAAAAGTCCTAGAAAGGTAAAGGCAGGGCAACAGGCACCTTTAGACCAGTGCAAACAGGGGAGCGTGTGGAACCAAGTCATCATGTAGTGAACTCTTGAACAGAAGCCACAAATGGCTTATCTCCACTAAGCCAAGAGCAAGGCCAAGTTCAGCACCATTTCCCCTCCTGCCCCTGGTGTGAGTAGGGAATAGTGGTGCACAGGTGCAATTCTGAGCATGTGTTCCCACGCAAGGACCAGGGCAAGGAAATTCGGAGACCTTGGACACATCTCCTATCCTTTCTTCCTAGGCAGATCACAAGAGAAAGGCCAAGGGCGAGCGTTTACTGATACGCTGCCAACACTGGAGGCAAGAGTTAAGCCAGGCCTTCTGCATCACTTGAGCTTGTTTTGTTTGGTCCTACATTTGAGAGTGTTTTTTTCCTCCCTTCTCATTCTCTGAGCTTGGTTTTTAGACAGCCATACCCATTCAGTTGAGAAAGTATAGACAGAGTTAGAGGGAGCTGAAACAAGGAAGTGACTTGGCAGACATGAGGAAAAGCCCAGAGAATATTTGAGTTAGCATTACAAAGTACATACCTGAAACCAATATGAGGAAAGGAACCTGGGAGACACTTGACATATTTAAAGTGTATTCTTGGGGTAAAGGAATGAAAACAAGGGTACTGGGCTGGAATTTGGCTATCAAAGCTGTGGATACCCCAGAGGTCCTTGGCTATGCTTTGTACTAAATCCCCTACCCAATTCCTGCAAAAGTCCAACGTGGCTGCAGATTAGGAGAGTTTCACCAATGCAGGAGCCCTGCCCTCATCTCCTGACTCCTGTCTTTTCCCAGGATGGTCGTGTGTTCATCTGGACCTGTGACGATGCCTCAAGCAATACATGGTCCCCCAAACTACTGCACAAGTTCAATGATGTCGTGTGGCACGTGAGCTGGTCCATCACAGCCAACATCCTGGCTGTCTCGGGTGGAGATAATAAGGTACACCCCATTTCCCTAACCTGGTGGGCGGGTCCCTCTGTGTCTTTGCCCACTGGAGAGCACGATTGAATTTCCCATCTAACAGCAGGCTGTGGGGAACCTTCATGAGGACTGCGTTTTGAGCACATGTCTTAATTACATCCTTCAATCTCATTCCCCCACCTGCAGAGGTAATACGTCCCGCTTTTACAAGAAGAAAATCAGTACAGTTCATGAGTACTTATTAGGCACCCCTGTAAGCCTTGTCCTGCTGTGCTATGAGCCATACAAAGGTAGGGTCATGGAGCCAGAGTGACTCCTGGCAAACTTAGTAAAACAAAACCAGCACAGGGCAGGAGAGCAGCAGCGCAAATGAACTTGAAAAAGCATGACCACTGCATTTGAAACTTACCACAAAGTTAGGGACCTTTTGCCTGAGAAGAAGCCAGCTGGACAGGCAGCAGCTTGTTCTTCCTTTCTGCAGGCAGCTTTCTTGATTTTTTAAATTGTGGTAACATACATATAAAATTGACCAGCTTAACCATTTTTAAGGATATAGTTGAGTAGCGTTAAGTCCATTCATACTGTTGTGCAATCATCACCATCCATCCATCTCTGTTTTCATCTTCCCAAACTGAAACTCTGTTCCCATTAAACAAAAATACCAGGTTCCCCTCTCCCAGCCCTTGGCAACCACCATTTTACTTTCTGTCTCTAGGAATTTGATGATGCTAGCAACCTCATAGAAGTGGCATCATACAGCATTTGTCTTTTTGTGACTGGCTTGTTTCACTTAGCATACTGTCCTCATCTATGTTGTAGCACGTGTCAGTTTCCTTCTTTTATAAGGCTAAACAATTTTCCATTGTAACATATTCTATTTCTCCATTCATCTGGTTTGTTTGTTGTTGTTTTTGAATTACAGTTGACATATAATATCACATTAGTTTCAGGTGTACAAGTAAGGATTGGATGTTTATGTAACTTAGAAAATGATCACTCCGATAAATCTCGTACCCACCTGATACCATGCATATTTATTACAATATTATTGACTATATTCCCTGTAGTGTACTTTACATCTCCATGACTGTATTTATAACTGGCAATTGTTACTTCTGAATTCCCTTCACCTTTTCTACCCCTCCCCTAAAACCCCCCTCACCTGGCAACCATGTATTTGTTCTCTGAATCTATGAGTTTGTTTCTGTTGTTTGTTTGTTTATTTTTTTAATTCCATATATAAGTGAAATCATATTGTATTTGTCTTTCTCTGTCTGACTTATTTCATTTAGCATAATACCAAGTAGATCCATCCATGTTGTCACAAATGGCAAGATTTCCTTCTTTATGGCTCAGTAATATTCCACTGTATATATGTACCAATATTCTTTATCCTTTGATCGATCAGTGGACACTTAGGTTGCTTCCGTATCTTGGCTATTGTAAATAATGCTGCAGTGAAGGAGGGGTGCATATATCTTTTCGAATTAGTGTTTTGGATTTCTTTGGATAAATAACCAGGAGTTGGAATTGATGGATCATAAGGTATTTCTATTTTTAATTTTTTGAGGAATCTCCATACAATTTTACATAGTGGCTGCACCAATTTACAGTCTCACCAATAGTGCACAAGGGTTCCCTTTTCTCCACATCCTCGCCAACACTTGTTAGGCACTCCTAACAAGTTTGTTGATTTATTGATGATAGCCATTCTGACAGGTGTGAGGTGATAACTCATTGAGGTTTTAATTTGCATTTCCCTGATTATTAGTGATGTTCAGCATCTTTTCATATGTCTGTTGACCATCTGTATGTCCTCTTTGGAGAAATGTCTGTTAAGGTCCTCTGCCCATTTTTTAATTGGATTGTTTGTTTTTTGGTGTTAAGTTGTATGAGTTCTTTATATAGTTTGCATATTAACCCCTTATTGGATGTATCATTTGCAAATATCTTCTCCCTTTTAGTAGGTTGTCTTTTCATTTTTTTGACAGTTTCCTTTTCTGTACAAAAACATTTTAGTTTAACGTAGTCCCTTTTTTTTTTCTGTTGTTACCCTTGCCCAAGAAGACATATTCAAAAAGATATTGCTAAGACTGAGGTCAAAGAGTTTACTGCCTATGTTTTCTTCTAGGAGTTTTATAGTTCCTGGACTTAACATTTAAAGTTTTAATCCATTTTGAATTTATGTTTGTGTACGCATCTAGTGTAAGAAAGTGGTTCAATTTCATTTTTTTGCATGTATCTGTCCAGTTTCCCAGCACCACTTATTGAACAGACTCTTTATTCCATTGTATACCCCTGCCTCCTTTGTCATAGATTAATTGACCATATACATGTGGGTCTTTTTCTGGGCTGTCTGTTCCTGTCCGTTTATCTGTGTGTTTTATGCCAGTACCACACTGATTATTATAGCCTTGTAGTGTAGTTTGATATCAGGTAGTGTGATACCTTCAACTTTGTTCAGTTTTTTGGAATAGTTTAAGAAGGATAGGTATTAATTCTTCTTTGACTGTTTGGTAGCATTCAACTATGAAGTCATCTGGTCTAGGGTTTTTTTTTTGTTTAATTGGGGAATATTGGGGAACAGTGTGTGTCTCCAGGGCCCATCAGCTCCAAGTCGTCGTCCTTCAATTTAGTCGTGGAGGGCGCAGCTCAGCTCCAAGTCCAGTCGCTATTTTCAATCTTAGTTGCAGGGGACACAGCCCACCATCCCATGTGGGAATTGAACCAGCAACCTTGTTGTAATTTTGATGTGTTCATGAGAGAAGGAAAGCACAGCATTTACCTGCTCCATCATCTTGACCAGAAATCTGACACCATTTATGTTTTTTTAAAAGTTCAAGTCTTGTACCAACGTGTGCAGCCAAGCAGTGAAAGACTCGAGGTAGCTGCATATGTTGTAACCACCAGCCTCGGGGTGGAGTTTACTCAGTTTAGAGCCTCATGGGGGTGCAGCCCTAGACGAGTGCTCCTTTCTTTCTAAAATCTTCCCCTCTCTCCAGTATTTTATTGTTTTTGATGCTGATGTAAATGGTATCTCTTTTATTTCGTTTCAAATAATTTGTTGCTAGTGTAGAGAAATGCTAGTGATTTGTATAATTTTGTATCCTGCAACTTTGCTGGATTCCTTGATTAGATCTCAGTTTTTTGGAGGAGTCTTGAGAATGTTCTATACATGAAATCATGTCATCGGCAAATACAGACAATTCTACTTTTCAATACTGATGCCATTTTTGTCCTGTTTCTTGCCTGATTGCTCTGGCGAGGGCGTTCAGTACTGTGTTCAAGGTAAGAGGGGGCGCCCTTGTTCTGATCCTCAGGCAAAGCTTGCAGCCTTTCACCAGTGAGTGTGTTGCTAGCTGTGGGTTTGTCATACGTAGCTTTTTATTGTGTTGAGATATGTTCCTTCTGTACCGAATTTTGTTAAGTTTTTACCATGAAGCAGTGTGGAATTTTGTCAAATGTTTTTTCAGCATCTATTAAGATGATCATGATTTTTTTCTTTTATTCTATTAATGTTGATGTATCACACTGATTGATTTGTATGTGTTGAACCATCCTTGCTTCCCAAATATGAATCCCACTTGATCATGGTGAATGATCCTTTTAATGTGCTGCTGAATTCCTCTTGCTAGTATTTTATTGAGAAGTTCTGCATCAATATTTATGAGAGAGATTGTACTGTAGTTTTCTGGCTTTGGTATAAGTGTAATTAATGATGGCCTCATAAAATGAGTTTGTGTTTCCTCCACTTCAATTTGTAAAAGAGTTTGGGAAGGATTGGCATTAATTGTTCTTTAAATGTTTGGTAAAATTTACCAGTAGAGCCTGGGCTTTTCTTCACTGGAGATTTTTAAAGTATCAGTTTCTTCTTTTTTTTTTTTAGGACTTTATTGGGAAACAGTGTGTACTTCCAGGACTTTTTTTATTTTTCCAAGTCAAGTTGTTGTCCTTTCAATCTCAGTTGTGGAGGGCGCCGCTCAGCTCTAGGTCCAGTTGCCATTGCTAGTTGTAGGGGGCGCAGCCCACCATCCCTTGCGGGACTCGAGGAATCGAACTGGCAACCTTGTGGTTGAGAGGATGCGTTCCAACCAACTGAGCCATCCAGGAGCTAAGCAGCAGCTCAGCTCAAGGTGCTGTGTTCAATCTTAGTTGCAGAGGGCGGAGCCCACCATCCCTTGCAGGACTCGAGGAATTGAACCGGCAACTTTGTGGTTGAGAGCCCACTGGCCCATGTGGGAATCGAACCAACAGCCTTCAGAGTTAAGAGCATGGAGCTCTAATCGCCTGAGCCACCAGGCTGGCCCCCTTCACTGGAGATTTTTGATCACTGATTTAATCTCCTTACTAGTAATTGGTCTATTCACACTTTCTATTTCTTATTGATTGTCTTGGTGGTTTGTGTGTGCCTAAGAATTTTTCCATTTCTAGGTTGTTCAGTTTACTTTTTTCTTTGGTTAGTCTAGCTAAAAATTTGTCAATTTTGTTTATCTTTTCAAAGAACCAGCTCTTACTTTTGTTAATGTTTTCTGTTTCATTTATTTCTGCTCTAATCTTTAATATTTCATCCCTTCTGACTTTGGCTCAGTTTTTTCTTTTTCATGTTCTTTAAGACGTAGAGTTAGGTTATTTGGGATCTTTCTTGCATCTTAATGTAGATGTTTATTGCTGTGAATTTCCCTCATGAAACTGCTTTTGCTGCATCCCATAACTTTTGGTGTGTTGTGTTTTCCCTTTTATTTGTCTCAAGATACTTTATTTCTTCTTTGATCCATTTGTTAATAAGGGGTGACTGTTGTTTAATTTCCAAATATTTGTGAGTTTTTCAGTTTTTTTCTTGTTACTGACTTCTAGTTGCATATCATTGTAGTCAGAGAAGATAGTTAATGTGACTCTAATCTTGAATTAGCTAAGACTTGTTTTGTGGCCTAACATATGGTCTATCCTGAAAAAAAATTGTTCCGTGTATACTTGAGAGGAATGTGTATTCTGCTGTTGTCAGAACATTTTGTTTATGTCTTTTATGTCCATTTGGTCTGTAGTGTTGTTCAGGTCTGCTGTTTATCAATTCTCTGTTTGGATGATTTATCCATTGTTGAGAGTGTGGTATTAAAGTCCCCAACTATTACTGTATTGCTGATTATTTCTATTTTTTACTGTTTTTGCTTTATGTATTTAGGTGTTCACATGTTGGGTATATAAATATTTACAATTGTTAATCTTCTTGATGTATTAATTCCTTTATCATTATGTAATTATCTTTGTCTCTTTATCAGTTTTAATTTAAAGACTGTTTTATCTGATGTAAGTATAGCTATCCCTTTTTTGTTGTTGGTGTTGTTACCATTTGCTTGAAATATCTTTTTCTGCTCTTTCACTCTCAGTCTCTGTGTATCTTTCAAGCTAAAGTGAGTCTCTTATAGGCAGCGTATCATTGGACCTTGTTTTTTTCTTCCATTCAGCCATTTTATGTCTTTTGATTGGAAATTTTAATCCATTTACATTTAAAGTAATTACTGATAAGTATGGACTTACTGTTGCCCTTTTCTTGTTTTCTGGTTGTCTGGTAGATACATTGTTCCTTGTTTCTTATCTATTTTTGTATTTTTATAATGCTTACATAAACATCTTAAAATTATAACACCCTGTTTTAAACTAATAACAACTTCAATAGCATTCCTAAGCTTTACACTTTTACTTCTCCCCCTCACATTTTAGATTATTGATATTAGTTTACATATTTTTAACATTGTATAACTGATATTAAATTACTACAGTTATAGCTTACTATGTTTTTTAACTTTTAAACTAGTATAATTACACACCATGATTACCATTACCAGTGAGTATTACACTGCCTTCCTCTGTATGATGTTAATTGGGGTCCTTGTATTTCCACTCAAAGAATTCCCATTAACATTTCTTGTAAGGCCCATCTAGTGGTGATAAATTCCCTCAGGTTTTGGTTGTCTGAAAAGCCTATCCCTCCTTCATTTCTGAAGGCCAGCTAGCTTCACCGGGTATAGTATTCTTGTTGACAGTTCTTTTCTTTCAGTACTTTGAATAAGACATCCCATTCTCTTCTGGCCTGGAAAGTGTCTGTTGAGAAATCTGCCATTAGTCTCACAAGCGTTCCCTTGTATGTAACTTCTGTCTTTTTCTGATTTAAAATTTTTTAAATTTTATTTGGTGTGTTGTAGTTCACTAAACTTTAAGAGGATTATTCTGAATTCTTTATCTGATAGTTCATAGATCTCCATTTTTTTAGTATCAGTTCCTAGAGCTTTATTAGTTTCCTTCGGTGGTTTCATAGTTACCTGGTTTTTCATGATCCGTGATACCCTGTGTTGATATCTGCACATTTGAGTAAGTGGTTTTCTCTTCCAGGCTTTACAGGTTCACTTTGGCAGAGACAGCTCTTTACCAGCTAGCTCAGTTTAAGGTTTCTGGACACGTCTGCTGATAATGTTCTTGGGCAAGTGGGGATTGCCATTAGGTTCTGTCTTTGGGCACAGCTACTCTTTGAGCTTGGGGCTAGGTTGGTTCCCTCCCCAAGTAAGTCTGTAGAATGGGCTTCATGGTTGCCTGGATTCTCTGGTCATGCTTACTAGATGGTTGGGACTGGATACTCTCCTTAGCAGTAGACAGGGCTATGAATTAGCTTCCCTGCCCTGGCAAGGCAATGGGACGGCACCCAGAGCTCATTTGGGGATGCAAATCAGGCAAGACTGTGCATTGAATATCTTGGTCAGGTAAGGACACTGGTTTTGCTCTGCAGACAGGAAAAGCCATGGTCTGTGCTTTGTGTTCCAGTGCCACTATAAGCAGGGCTGTTGGGTGGGATACCCAGCTTCCTGTTTGTTCTGGTAAGGTTCCCTGGTTGGTCTGAAGGCTGTATTCAGCACTAAGTGGGGCTGCGAATTAGTTTTCCTTCCTGGGCTCAGCAGTAAAAGCAGCTGTAAGGCCGCTAATGCTCTTTTGTGACTTTGACTCAAGCTGATTTTTGCCCCAAGTTCTCTGGCCAAAGAGGGCTGCTGGCTTTGCTCTGGAGGCAGCCAGCTCTGCCCACCCATCTTCTCAGCTACAGGGTTGGTAGGACACATGGATTCTAGGTGTTCTTGCCAGCCCATCATTCAGGGGCCACACTGCAGCAGTGGCGCTAGGACTCAGCTTTCGTGCCTGGGCCGACCAGGCTCCAGGGTGGGCAGAACTCCTCATCTGGGGACCTGGATTAGGTGGATCTGTACCCCCACCAAGTTCCTTGGTCAGACTATGCCCTTGACTTGGTTCTACAGAGGAGCAGAGCCGCTGGTGGGGACTGCTAGTCGGACTGTGCAGGTCAGAAGTAGGTCTGCCAAGATCTGAGTGCTGTGTGGGAAGCTCCCCCACCCCGCCTCCATCACAAGCAGATTCCCAGTGGTTGAACTCCACCGGAGTAGGAGCTCCCACAAAGCAATAACCCCCAACTTAGGGGGTGTTGAACATCACCCCTGGGCTCTCTTTTCCCTCCAGAAGAGCCATTGGTTCAGCATGGTGCTGCTACAGCCTGGGGGCGGTGTGGTGCAGTTAGCGTGTGGCCTTTCCTTTTGTCTTTTTAATGCGGTCTGTCCTGCTCTCAGGTGTTTCAGCTTCACTCTCATGTTCTAGGATTCTCATCATCTCTCAGTGGTGTCTTACACATGAGTAGTTGTTCTTTTGAGGGGGAGTGACATCAGAAACTACCCGTCACCATCTTGGTGATGTCACTTTCCTTACTTTATAGATATTTATTTTTTTTCTTCTGTTTTTGGTGGGTTTTCAATGGGGGAACCAAGATAAGTGCTCTGTTCACCTACGAGGCTGTGAGCCCTGGTTTTGTTTTGTTTTTAAAAATATTTTATTGGAGAAGGGGAACAGGACTTATTGGGGACAGTGTGTACTTCCAGGACTTTTTCCAAGTCAAGTTATTGTCCTTTCAGTCTTAGTTGTGGAGGGCGCAGCTCAGCTCCAGGTCCAGTTGTCATTGTTAGTTGCAGGGGGCGGAGCCCACCATCCCTTGTGGGAGTCGAGGAATCGAACCGGCAACCTTGTGGTTGAGAGGACACCCTCCAACCAACTGAGCTATCCGGAAGCTCAGCGGCATCTCACCTCAAGGTGCCGTGTTTAATCTTAGTTGCAGGGGGCAGAGCCCACCATCCCTTGCGGGACTGGAGGAGTCGAACCGGCAACCTTGTGGTTGAGAGCCCACTGGCCCATGTGGGAATCGAACCGGCAGCCCTCGGCGTTAGGAGCATGGAGCTCTAACTGCATGAGCCACCGGGCCAGCCCTGTGAGCCATAGTTCTTGATGGGGGTCCTGGCCCTCATTAGGGGACCCACTGCGATGAGAGCAGAGGGAAGATGTGCTGACCTGTAATAGGCTGTGCGCTGCCTTGCAGGTGACCCTGTGGAAGGAGTCCGTGGACGGGCAGTGGGTGTGCATCAGCGATGTCAACAAGGGCCAGGGGTCCGTGTCAGCTTCAGTCCCAGAGGGCCAGCAGAATGAGCAGTGACAAGACAGCTGGGGCCTGGCTCCCCGTCTCCCAGCTCCAGGACTGCCCCTTCCTGGGCAAACTGACCAGAGAGCCGGGAGGACGTGCTCCCAGCTCCAACAAGATAACTTGCCCAGGAGCAGCCAAACCTGCAACCAGCTTGATCATCTGCCTTAACGTGATTTGATACGGTTTGTAATTTCCTGTCCTGTTGGAAGCGCTCATGTTATGAGGGAAAACTACAAATGATCTTCAAATCTATTGTTTTAAAATATTTTTGGCCATCTTTATGTACCTTTTGGGGTCAGGCATTATTTGGGTTGTTTTTTCCCCAAAGTAATTAAACATATTGCTTATAATTCTCCCTACATCATCCTCCCTAAAAAGCTCCTTTTGACTCTTGTTGGTCACTGTGCCGGAGCAGCATTTACCAACACTCCGGTCCCTGTTGGCCGACTAAACCCACCCACGGAGCTGGCCTGTCATTCATCATCCTGTGGTTCGGTTTATCCAGAAGGTACCATCCAGAGCACTATAAAAGGGGTGCTAGATTGGCTTTCAGTTACAGGGCCCTTAACCCTGGCTCTGCCACTTCGCCTCAGTACACAGCCTCTCATTTGGTGGAATGAGACTAATAACGTCTGATCTACAGAATGGTTACAAGACTCACATGAGCGAATGCATGCAGGTGACCCTTAAAATGCCATGCACGTGCAGGGTAGTATTAACCAAATACCAAGAGTTAAGAGACTGGCCAGAAAAGAAGCCTGATGCATCCCGTTAATTGACCCTGTCTGTGACTGGGGGCCTGCAGTGCAGACCATGGTGCTGGTCCTAATTAACCCTGAACCAAGTATCACCCCTTAGCAGAGGCCCTGGGACCGCACCTGAGTCAGCAGTCACAACAGCTACCATTTACTGAGACCAGCTGTGAGCTGGCACTACACCTGGCTCTTCCACACATTATGCAACACAGCAAACTTAACAGGTATCTATCCCCCGTTTACTGAGGAACCGGCATAGACGGTAAGAGGCCTGTCCAGAGTTGTCCGCTGCCACATGGTAAAGCCAGTGTTCGGGTCCCCGTCCATCTCAACTCCCAAGTTAATGCTCTCAAAGCAGAATCAGGAACGGGGTGTGGGGGGCCTCAGCTGTAATGTAGGGATGGTGATCATACCAGATTTTTATACGCATACACTTAGATAAAAATAAAAGGTCAAATACAAATATAGATAATAAAACCACATGAAAAAGGAAAAAAAATAAAATGGTCAAGTCACTCACCTCAGGAAGCTGTGTGGACCTTTATTCTACCTGCTCCTCATCCTTCCTTTGTCAGCAGCAAAACCTATTTTGAAATCGTAGATCATAATACATAAAATGGGGGAAAGTGGAACTACTTTAGTTGAAGTGAGGATAGAGAGGCCACAGCCCAGCCCACTCAGCCTCCAAAGATTCCTGCACGATACACAACCACACCTGAGAGATCCACGCATCAAAACATCTGAAGGAGCGTGAACAGGGGAGGGGGGAAAGGAGAAGTGCAGAGATGGGGGCCGCGGATGCAGCCCAAAGCTCACTGCTGCCTGGGAGAGCAGAGGATTAAAAAATACTCAGAAAAAAAAATCCCAGAAAGTTCCAAAAATCAGCACTTGAATTTGCTACCCACTGAACACTGCTGAACCCACATGAATGATGTGTAGGCCTGCCCTGCTGTAGCCTGTGGGCTAATACAGGTTCTACACAGCTGCTACACCATGTTGTGTAAAGGACTCGGCCATCTGCAGACTTTGGTTACCCACAGCAGGTCCTAGAACCAACCCCACAGATACTGAGAGGCGACTGGATAAAGTCAGCCAACTTATCAAAAAATAAGCCAACCATAAGAAATTAACATCTTTGAAGTGCTGGAAGGAAAAAAATCAGCCTATAATTATACCTAGTGAAAATGTCTTTTAAAAATAAAGGTGAGGGGGCGGCCCGGTGGCTCAGGCAGTTAGAGCTCCATGCTCCTAACTCCGAAGGCTGCCGGTTCGATTCCCACGTGGGCCAGTGGGCTCTCAACCACAAGGTTGCCGGTTCAATTCCTCGAGTCCCGCAAGGGATGGTGGGCAGTGCCCCCTGCAACTAAGATTGAACATGGCACCTTGAGCTGAGCTGCCGCTGAGCTCCCAGATGGCTCAGTTCATTGGAGCACGTCCTCTCAACCACAAGGTTGCAGGTTCAACTCCCGCAAGGGATGGTGGGTTGTGCCCCCTGCAACTAGCAGCGGCAACTGGACCTGCAGCTGACCTGTGCCCTCCACAACTAAGACTGAAAGGACAACAACTTGAAGCTGAACGGCACCCTCCACAACTAAGATTGAAAGGACAACAGCTTGACTTGGAAAAAAGGCCTGGAAGTACACACTGTTCCCAAATAAAGTCCTGTTCCACTTCCCCCAATAAAAAAATCTTTAAAAGAACAAAATAAAATAAAAAAATAAAGGTGAGGGGCGGCCAGTTAGCTCAGTTGGTTAGAGTGTGGTGCTCTTAACAAAGTCGCCGGTTTGAGCCCCACATGTGCCACTGTGAGCTGTGCCCTCCACAACTAGATTGAAACAACTACTTGGCGCTGATGGGTCCTAGAAAAACACACTTAAATAAAAATAAAGGTGAGAGCGTGGCATCAGCATGATGGCAGAGAACCCCTTTGAATCTCCCTGTAAATTTACTACCAGTCAGACTTCTGTAGCCCAACAAAAGTTCCACTGCTCAACAAACACACTAGGACATCTGAGAGGTGCACACATCAATAAATCTGAGGATGGACGTATTGCAACACATAGGGGCAGCAGTACAGGGGGATACAGGGACAGTGCCCGAGCTTCCACGGCTGAGTCCCCAACCCCAGCAAATACAGTAGCAATGGAGGAATTAGGATGTGGCCGCCGTACCACAGCTGGCAGAGGGTACGAGCAGCAGCAGTACCCCAGCATCTGGCTCCCTTCCCCGAGTGCAGCCAGAACCCAACAGCAGCAGCAGAGATGCTCCTACGGCCTCCCGCAGTGCCAGCAGCCATAGGGAGCCAGGTAGCAGCAATGCAGGCGTGCAAACCTGCCTCCCCCTCACCTGCCATATTCCTCCACATGGTGGTGGTGCCCTGAGACCCAGGCAACATGCACCAAGTGAAGGAACCCACCACACTAGAAGGTGACTCCTGGGACTACAGTGACCCCCACCCACCCAACCACAACCCTGGAGGTGCAAGTAATGCAGGTAAGACAAAACGAAAACTTGTATTATAGCCTCATTGACTGGAAAACAAAAACCTATAAATATCAATTTGCTGAATCGTTAAAATGCTACCTGAAGAGATTTCAAATGTGCCAGCAAAGGAACAATCCCTCAATACCCTGAACAACCAATGTAACATGGTAACAGAAAAAAAATGACAAGTCTCCAGAATGCAAACTCGATAAAGTCCTGGAAGATCGTGATCTAAAGGATAGAGAATTCAAAATAGCAGTCGTGAAGAAACTGAACAACCGAGAAAACTCAGAAAGGCAGTTCAATGAGATTAGGAATAAACTTAACAGAAAGTACTAAAGAGATTGAAACTATAAGAAAGAACTAGACAAATTTAAGAGCTGAAGAACTCAATAAGTGAGATGAAAAATGCATTAGAAAGTATTGGGAGTAGAGCAGACCACATGGAAGAGAGAATTAGCAAGCCTATTCAAAATAATAACTAATGTGAACTTCCCAAATGTAGGGAAAGAAGTACAAAAAGCTAATGATACACCTAATTATCTCAATGCAAAGTGACCTCCAAGACACATTATATTAAAACTGGCAAAAGTTAATAATAAAGAATTCTCAAGGAAGCCAGGAGGAAAAAACAGTAACCTACAAAGGAAACCCCATCAGGTTACCAGACTTATCAGCCAGGAGAGAGTGGAATGATACAGTCAAAATACTAAAAGATAGAAACCATCAGCCTAGAGTAATGTATCCCACAAAATTATCTTTCAGATATGAAGGAGAAATAAAGGCTTTTCCAGACACACAAAGCTGAGGGAATTGACCACCACAGACCTGCATTATAAAAAATGTTGAAAGCCTTTCTACCTGAAACAAAAAAGCAAAGTACACAAAATTTTGAGTAAGGTCATGGACACACAGAAGCAGAAGACTACAACTCTATTTCAGAATAGGGTGTTAAACAGTTAAATATGACAAAGTTTAAACGGGAAAAAGTATTAAAAATAGCTATACCTATTTCAATTTGGTGATGAACGCACAACATAAAAAAGGATTATTTTATCTATGAGACATTTTATACAAACCTCATGGTAACAAAAAAAATCCAGAGGTGAAACACAAAACATTAAAAAAGATAAAACCATCATAGAAAACAACCAAACAAAAACAGCAGATAGAAACACAAAGGAAAAGAAATGGAGATACAGAGCAATCAGTAAACAACACACAAAATGGCAGTCATATATCCTCATGTATCAGTAATCACCCTAAATGTGAATGTACTGAATTCATCAATCGAAAGGCACAGAGTAGCTGGATGGATAAAAAAACAAGACCCAACTAAATGCTGCCATTAGGAGACCGGTCTCAACTTCAAAGATACACATAAGCTCAAACTTGGGGGGAGGGGTGGGAAACGGGGGTGGGTGGGTGGCAGGAATATGTATTTCTAATCTCTGTGCACTGAAGAGGCCTAGAAGCAGTAACAGTAGTAGTTAGCACCCACATGTGGTCTTGAACTACTTCATTAAAAGAAACAAGATTTCTTAGAAAAATGGTTGATTTCAGGCCAGAGGCAGGAAGGACACGCACAAGATGAGTCCAGGATTTCTTATTGGGACAGAAAAAGAAGCAATTAAAAACCACAAGGCTGTGTCAAAAAGCACACAAGGATCAACTCATCAAATATGGAAGCATTGAAAAGAATGAGATTATAATTGGTTGAAACATTTTAAAAACTCCGTGAGTTAATGATAGGAATAAAGCTTTGGAGGTTGACAGGACATCAACCTTATTGTGTAACTTAGTAAACAAATGGGAAAAAAATCATGTACTTATCTTGCCTTTCCTGTACAAATTATGTATCAAGGTAATAAAATAATTGCTGGGAAAAAAATGCTAATGTAGAAAGGAGCAATAGAATTTTTAAGAATCACCATTTGTAATCCCGAATAATTAACGGATATAAGTCCATTAAGTGAGAGTTAATGGGGAACTTTAAAATGAATGGGATCGTATAACAACACTTGAACCAACAGATAAATCTTATTCTTAAAACTTCAGTAAAAGTGGAGCCAGACACTGTCTGCCCTGTAAGGGGATTCAATAGTAAGTACACAAATCAGCAATGAAGTATTCGTGTGCAAAGGTGAAAGTTGAATCCTAACAAAACGACATGTCGAGGTGTAACTACAGCTGACAGAAAGCAGTGGCGAGAGAGGAACGATACCACAGGTAGTGACCAGCTAAGTCCCGAAGGTGGAATCACTTGTACAGGACAAATCACTTTCTTTTTTTCTTTTTTATTTTCTTCTTTTTTTAATAAATGACTTGGGTGAAAGAGCAGCAGGTACGGGAGTTTTTAAGTTTTAAGTTTTTAATGCTGAAATTACATGATTGCTGGGATTTCCTTTTACTATTATTCCCCCAAAAGAAACACTGTACGGGCACTAAATAGATGAAGCAAGAGTTAATAAGTGTTGAAGGTCATAGTAGATGCTTGGAGACCCATTATCATTACTCTTTTTCTTAATGTTTGAACTTTTCCAAAATAAGTTCAAATATATATGGAGAGAGAGTTTATCTTCCAAATGTCCAAATCTTCTGCTGGAAGCAAGCATTATTTTGTAATCAGAACGGAATTGCCTGAGATACTTGTTAAAATAGATTCTGGGGCCCCACTGCAGACCTACTGGATGAGAACCAGAAGACGAGGCACAAAATAATCTGCGTTCTTATAACAAGCTTCCGGGGGCGGGTCAGCATCGGTCTGCACCCAGCACCTGGCACTGAAGGCCTCACGCTGAGATCACATGGCTCTTAGTGGCCCCTGCCCTGCCTGTAGCTGTGAGAAGTGTCGGCACAGTGGTGGGGTGGGCGTCGAGCTCGCAGGTGCTGCGGGATGCGTTCACAGTAAGGAACAGGATACAGGGAAAGGGAAGTACGCCCGGAGATGGTAGCACGGGGAGCAGTGGGGACTGGTGTTTAAAGCTGAGGGAAGAAGGTGTTGGAGAGAAAGCCTCTTCTCTAGGAAAGAGACAAATGGCTGGGACTGCAGCCCCAGGATGGCAGGACAGGGAAGCCCCAGTGGGAGAGGTTTGGTTTGGACAGCAGGAGGGATGTAAGAGAGCATGGCTAAGATCACGGAAGTTTTAAGGGTGACACCCATGATGATCTAGAATTGTGGTCCAGTGCAGTAGCCATGAGCCACGTGCAGCCACTGGGCACTTGAAATGTGGCTGGTCTGAATGGGCGTGAGCTGTACAAATAAGACACACCAGACTTTGAAGATTTAGTAAAAAAACCAGTGTCAAGTACCTCAATCATATTTATGTTGATTACATGTTGAACTGACAATATTTTGGATGTACCAAAGTGTGTTATTAAAACTTATTTCACCTGTTCCTTTTTTTCATTTTTTAATGTGGCTCCCAGGAAATTTAAAATTACATATGAGGCTCCTATTTGAGGCTGACATGATATTCCTATTGAACAACGCTGACCTAGAAGTTATGGAAGCCAGAACTAGGAGAAAAAAGAAACCCCACCAAAGTCCTATCTCAAAAAATAAAACCTCTTCCTACAACCCCAGAATCTGCCTCATTGACAGAGGTTTAGCCAAATTGATGAAAAAAATAAACAAATGCTTGCCAAGCCAACTATTAATAGTTATCAGTACAAATGAAATTGTGGTGGAAAGTATATAAAGAGAATCAAACACCATTTAGACACAGCAATTAATTAATGATGGTGAGTGTTTCTCCTCCACTCATTAAGGCCGGCCCTCAAGGCCCTGCCGTGGGAGGAAATCACCAACCAGCAAGCAATCCAGAGGACGCAAGCGTGCCACGCACCTACTACGTTCTGAGGAGGATACAGACGGAGGTGCTGGCCGTGGTTTACCCACACTTGGCAGGAATGAGGACAGTGAGCCAGGGACGTCAGTCCTTTCCCAGTCACACGGTCTTCCTCCAGGCTCTTGGTCCAGATTTGCATACTCCCCACCCCCCTACCCCCATCTGTCCCCATTCCAGTGTGAGTGGGCAGTGAGGTACTTTTTGGGTGCTACCTCCCATCTCCCTCAGTGGTTCTGCCATCGTCAGATCGCCCCTCCTCCCCCAAGCAGCCTTGGCTCTGTGGTATGTGGTCAGGATGGTTTCCCTCAGGCAGGCCACCTCTCTGTTCCCCAGCGGTAGATAACACAGCGAGTGTGGGTGTTTGCTCGCTGGGGCTGTTATCTAAGATCAACACTGGCAGCTCCTGCCTCCAGAAGCCTCCCGAGTCAGGATTAAGCAGAGGCTTCATGTCTCAGTAGGGACCTGGTCACCATAGTTGGGGTTTGGGGGAGCCTTTTGGCGGGGGAGGTGGTCTCTGAAAAAACTGCAGGTCTTCTCTGAGGTCTCAGATTTCTCCTCACCCTTCTCCACCCTTCTGGCCCCGGAGCTAAGAGATCTGACTAAGTTCAGGTGACCGACATGGTGAAGGGCTCCTGGTGACATGCTTACACTGCTGGGAGTCCACACTGGCAGCGCTGGTGATGTCTTTCAGCAGGGGGTACTTAGTCCCCCAAATTCTACTGAGGGGCTGTCCAGCCCCTCCTGGGCTTCACTGTCCCTAGAGTCTCTACAAGGGTCCAGTGGCCCCTGAAGTCAAACTGCAAGTTGGTGGTCATCTGACATTCAGCTGTTCTACTGTCTGAAGACCCTCCTACCTGGTTCCCTGTCCGTCCCATCCTGCTTGGAGCAGTGACCTTCCTGAATGCCACGGTCACTGTGGAAGCAAGACCCTGCATCCGAGAGAGCACTGGACTGGGAGTCAGGAACTGGGTGGGACTGAGTCAGGACTGGGTCAGGAACTGAGTCAGGAACTGGGTGGGATCCCCTACCACCACTGACGGCTGTGCAGCTGGGAAAGGGTGGTCTATGTAGAGCATTCATTTTCTCTTCCAGTGAAATTAAAGGTTCAGCACCCTGGGTCTTTCTTTCCAGCTCTGCCATTATTCTGTCACTCCTCTGTTCAAGAAGCTTCAGTGGCCTCCCTCCTGCAAATAAAGCCCGAACTCCCTGCGCTAGCACCTTGCAAGGCAGTGCACGGCCTGACCCCGAGCCACCTGCCAGGCCTTGCCTCCCACCGCTGCCACCATCCTCCAAGCCACCCAACCTTCTCACCGTTGCCCCAAACACACTGTTTGTTCGCTCTGCTCAGGCCACTCTGACAGCAATGCCCTCCCTTCAAAGCCCTGCGCCATTTCTACCATCTGCCTGAAGTTGGGTTCTCCACTGAAATGCTAGAACTTCTGTGTGGACAACTGACTTAGCCCTTAGGAGTCACTGCCTGGGCATCCAATTAGATGAAGCACCCCAGGCAGATAAGGAGCCCCTCATCATGTTCATTAACTCTTCATCTGAGAACTTGGGACTGAAGCCCTATGGACCTGGTACAAAAATCCTTGTCACCTGCATATACTTTATAGGTTATAAAGGATTTTCACACCCATCACCTCATTTAGTTCTCAAAGCCACTCTGAGGGGCAGGCCTGATGCAAGGACTGGTGGTCTGCCTAAGGCCAATCAGTTTAGTAGTTACCTGAGCTAGGACTAGGTCACAGCTCTTCTGCCTCCAGGTCCAAACTGTTCCCTTTCAGCACCTGCTGCGGGGAGGGGAGGCAAGCCCACATGTTAAGAAATACCCAGCCAAGCATAGTGGTCATGTGTCACCCAGAAGGAAGGACTCACGTTTGGCCACTGATTGAACGATCCGACACCTGCTCCCTGGAGGACAGTTAGCTTGTGCTGCCACCCATCCCAGCAGTTTCTCATCTGTAAAATGGGATTTCCCTCATTGGGGAGGTATGAGAATTACATGAACCGGGCTCCCCACATGCTCCAGACGTTTGTAGCATCAGTCACAGAACAGCAAGTGTGGGGACAGAACAAGCTCTTGGAGATCTAGTGACAATAGCCTCATTCTATCAAGGGAGGAAGGGGGTTCAGAAAGGGGAGTAAGCCAAAGTCACGGAGCAGCAAAGCCAGCCAGGACCCCCCAGCCACTCCCTTCCCTCCCACCTAAACCAGGACAGGGCCCACTTGGGGACAGCTGGAGCAGATGGGCCGCCACAGGCCAACCTAGCAATGTCTCAGGGCATCTGACCTCCGCTGTTGATTTTTACCCAGAGGACATGAGCATTTTTAGTTTCCAAGGAATATAAATTGGTCTCCGGAAGCTAGGCTACCCTGAGATAAGGTTGCTGGTTTAAAACAAACACAGGGCTTCCTATATAAGGACCAGACAGCCACCAAGCGCCACCTCCAGCAGGAATTCCAGGTAGGCACCCTCTGTGTGGGGCCGGGGGGAGGTCTGCTTACGGGTTTAACTCACTGTGACCGCTGGCCATTCACAGCCCCATCTGAACAAAGGGGAGGTTGCACAACGTGGGGTAGCCTGGCTGCTCAGACAGCTGGACTCAGGAGCCGCCCCGATTCCCCCAGGTCTCCTGGGGACCTTGCTGGTTCAGCTCCATCATCCCTGTTAGACACTTGGTACAAGTCCCTTGGGGGCTGGGACCAACAACATGGGGAGTCCCACTCACAAGAGTTCTGCTCCGAAGGAGCAGTTGTGGAAGAGAGCTCACCTACCCTTCAGTTCGCTCCTACCTTGGCGGGGCAGGGGGGGGGGGTAGAGGGAGCCCCTCTGGCAGGGGTGGGAAGAGCTTCTCTATTCAGCAATCGCCATCCCAGGTCAAAGTGCTTCGCCCTGTCTGCTAGGCTCCTGCCTGCGTTCTGGGACATGGGGAGGGGAGGGGAGGAGAGGGGAAGGCAGGGGAAGGGAAAGCATGTTGCTTGAAGACCCTTTCTCCTCCAGGCCCATCTGTCCCCACCCAGCTGAGGCCATGCCCTCCCTGGGGACCATCTGCTGCCTCCTGCTCGTCAGCGTGCTCTGGGTGGACTTGGCCATGGCAGGCTCCAGCTTCCTGAGCCCCGAACATCAGAAAGCGCAGGTGAGACACCTCCCCACAAAGCCCCACATTCCGACTGGGGTATCTCTCGCCAACCCTGCCACATAGCAGCTGGCCTGGGCAGCGGCTCAAACACCTGGGCTTCAGTCTTCTCCTAGAACACAGGAGAACTCTGGGTCTGATCATAGGCCCACACTTCTGCTTCTGGAAGGACATGGGTGCTTAGGGCCCTAAAGAGAACACCTCCTGTCTCCAACAGAGAAAGGAGTCCAAGAAGCCACCAGCCAAACTGCAGCCCCGAGAGCTTGAAGGCTGGCTCCACCCAGAAGATGGAAGTCTGGTGGAAGGGGCAGAGGATGAGCTGGAAATCCGGGTTGGTTCCTCTGTAGTTTTACACTTTGTGGCAGTGGAGGGGATGACGGGGGACAGGGGGAGCTGGCTATGAACAGGGTCCACTTACCAGCTACTCAAGAAATGTAAAATAGCGCGAACATAGTTGACGTGGGCTCTGCACTGGGCTCTACAAGGTCTTTATCAAGAGGCAAACATCTAAGACAAGTAACTTTCCTACAACAGAAGGGGAGTGTACAAGGAGCTGAAAGCAAGAGAGGGCACGCCAGCAGACGCCAGGTGATTTCAAAGGGTGCAGCAAGTATGATGCCCAGAGGTAGACATCCAGGAAGATGGCTGGTTATAGACCAAAGGTGTTTCCCCGCAGAAGACGTCCGGTTGGCTCAGGGGCCTCCCAGACCTGACCTGGGGCTGGAGTGCACCAAGGCTGCGCCCTGAACAGGGAGGTACTGCTAGCCGGGCTCTGGCGGCCAGCACTCACCGGCGTCCATCTGTAGACGAGGACAGTCCAGTCAGGCTTGCTTTGGCTCTGACAAATTTTACATGGGACAAGAAAGTAGTTCAAAGTGGAGGACTAAGGGGCGGGGGAGGGAGGCGCTTTATAGGGTTATGTAGGTAGCCTTCCTGAGAGGCTGGCTGTGGTTCAGGAAACGGTTCTAACAGCATTTAGGTGGCCACAGACAGCTCCCTGCAGAGAAACCACAACTCCTGGGGTGGTTCCTAATAACGGTAATTACTGTACTGCTGTGTCCCATGATCTCATTTACAAACTGTTTCACCCTTATTACATATCGTATAATCGCTATAACCACCTGTCAAGTAAGGCTGATATGCTTGCCCTCATTTTATAGACAAGGAACAGAAGTTCAGACAAATGCATTCACTTGCCTGAGGTGCCACAGCAGGTGCGTGGCAGGAGTAGGACTCAAGCTCAGAGCTGACTCTGGTCCCCAAGGCCTCTTTTCCTCCGCCCTGGTCTGGCAGATGGACAGCAGCCAGGCAGTGCCCCCGCTTGTCTCCTCCGGCCAGAGAAAAGCAGCTCAAGTGGGTCCCGACCTGGCCTCCCTCTAACCATCCACCGCCTCTTCTCCCATCAAGGATGAACTCCCAACCCATGCTCCGACCCTCCCCAGAGCCCAGGATCCCCACCACTATGTGTAAGACCCCCCAACCCACCGCATTCCCACTCGATGGCCTGCAAATCCTTAAACTAAACCCAGGCAAGTTTCCTGGTGAGATTGCCAGCTCCAATTCAGAGCAGCTCTAAATTAGCCCCAATGGGGAAGGGGTTTCAGTGGCTGATGTCTCAAGGCAGGGCTGGGACAACTGAAGTTTCCAGTTGCCATGAAGGCTGGCGGTGGAAGGAATGACCCACACTGCCTCAACTAGAACCAGAAGTGTCTGGGAGACATTGGGGCTCAGAAGCTGGGTGGGGCCGCAGAGCTCTGGGTTGCTCCCCAAACCACTCCCGTCCTAGGGTTCCACTTCCCCCAAATGTTATCCTCCTGAAATCCAGTTTCAGCTGGAAGACTTTTGAAACCAACTCCTACCCACTCCCCTCCCCAATCCACCCACCCCTGATGGAGCAGATGAGCCAGAGGCCCAAGGAGCGTCAGGTCACCTGACGCTTATGTCCCAAGCAGTGGCCGCCATGCTGCCTCTCAGCTGCTCTGCGGCCGCCGCAGCCAACAGGGCCTGGGACTGGGATCCCAAAACATGTGTTTGGATGATCAGATCACCCACATTAGCCACAGGGGTGGAAGAAAATGAATCTTTACTGAAGGGAGGGAACAGGAGGGCTCAAATTCCTTTAAAAAAAAAAAATCATGTCATTCTCCACTCACTCCAGCTTCACAGTGGAGACGACAGGAGAAGGCAACTTTTTACAAAGGTACCAACAGCTATTTGCTGTTCTAATAACTCCTCTGGGCATGTTTGCACATCTGTAAAATAGGAATAGTGGTACCTGCCTGGGGGGCGGGGGGTGTACGAGGACAGGATACAATGCGGGGCAGACACAGCCCAGGCCTGACGCAGGGTGGGGCCCTCTGCTGGGCGCTGCTGCAGCCCAGGGAATAGAGGGTCCTGGCTGGTGGACCCCAAGTCCTGTCGGGCCTCAAACAAGTCACGTAACTTCTCTGGGCCTTGTTGCTTTATCTGTAAACGGGGATAACACCTCCTGTCTGGAGGGCAGGGGGCAGAAGGACCAAGATTCTTCCACTGACTCCTTCGGACATCACAGTGACCGACATGGCTTGGTCCTGCGGCAGCTACTGGATGAAGAGATGACGACAGTCTCTGCTCTCAAGGGAATAAACGATGATGTGGCTCCAGAGGTCTTTTTCCATTTCCCCAAAACCTTTAGGTCCAATAAATCATCTCATAGAATGCCAAGAAAGTAGGGGAAATGGGGCGCTCTCTCCTGGAAGGGAAGAAATGGAGGCAAAGAAAGGATTTGGCTTAGAGTATCTTTCTAGGAAGAGGTCAGCCTCCTACCTGACTTTCCACAAAACAAGGAAAGGCCTGTGCGTCTGAGGGAGACACCTGGGAAAGAAGAGGTGGGGGCAGCAGAGGGGTCAGAAACCATCACCCAGGCTAGTGCCATGCACACCCGGTACATCCTCGTCCCCCGTCTCCCTGCCAAGGCCAGAAATCCCCCTGTTGGCGATTGATTCACACTCGTGCCTTCTAAGATTGCAGGTGGAGGGCACTTGATCTAGGGGCCT
Organism: Rhinolophus sinicus; assembly: GCF_036562045.2. Classification (NCBI taxonomy): domain Eukaryota; kingdom Metazoa; phylum Chordata; class Mammalia; order Chiroptera; family Rhinolophidae; genus Rhinolophus; species Rhinolophus sinicus. The sequence continues at coordinate 43,063,753 of NC_133759.1, forward strand.
CCACAGCTTTTATCAGCAATCTCCTTAGAGGTAAAGGAACAGAGTAAGTCTTGAAGATCGGTGGGGGTGTCGGGGAAGAACGGGCCTAGCAGGATATCCTAGCCCAGCTGCCCTTCAGGGGTGCCTGCTGGGCCCACGGGCCCTTCTCCGTCCCTGTCCACGATGAGACTTGGGAGCCCAGGGCCTTCTTTGGGATGGGGGTGTGCTTGGCTTGGGGTGGGAGGGTGGGAACTCTGACACTTCCTGGGTCCTTCCTCCTAGTTCAACGCCCCCTTTGATGTTGGAATCAAGCTGTCAGGGGCTCAGGACCACCAGCATGGCCAAGCCCTGGGGAAGTTTCTTCAGGACGTCCTCTGGGAAGAGGCCAATGGTAAGTCCTTGCCTGGGTCAGGGCAACTCAGTTTCCTCAGAGTCCCAAATGCGAGCCCTTCCATGGGCGACACAAGGGAAGTTTTCTCCCCCCAGCCCTGCGTCTCAAAGAGCTTCTAATCCCTCATTCCCAAAGGCCGGCCGGAGAGGGAGTGGCTCAGAGTGGGCTGAGCACTCTTTGTATTTGCAGAAGCACTATGTTCCAAGAACTAGCACATTAACTAGCTTTAGGGCCCCAGGGAACCCCAATCTCCTTAAGCATAAAATGGAGCTAACACCCTCTGTGAGAGTGTAAAATTACTTGGTTTAAAACACCTTTACTGTACTTTACTTCATGAACAAAAGGAATTAGTGTGACAGTTACATTCAGAATAGGCTCCACAGCCAGTTAAGCAGTCCTTTTGGTTTTGTTTGAATCCTCTTGCCTTGTAAAAAGATACCACCCAACTTTTTCCTGATTGAGATGCTTCCGAAGCTCCCTAGTCTGCAAAGTACACTCCTGTCCTCACCCACATGGCAGCACCACCACCCCGCCCACCGTCCGAGGCAGGAGAACAGCGCTCGGCTGTGATGCACATAAGACCAAGACTCAGAGCTTTTCGTTGACTTGCTCACGTCACACAGTCCACACTCCAAGGCCAGAGCTTCCCCCGCATTCCCACACACCCCCTCCAATGTCACCACTGTGGAAAAAAGTCATTTTGTGCGGCACTGGCCAGACACAGACGCAAAATTTTGACCTGGCCTCTTGCTTTTCAGAGGCCCCGGCAGACAAATGACCATCAAGACTGACAAGTGACATCCACAAGACCAGCTCAGCTTTGCTCTCCTCCCACCCTTAGAAGAGCTCATCTGGTTTTAGATTGCTTTCAAAACTCCCAGCTGAATAAATGTTCAAACTGTGTGCTGAATGTTCAAAATGGAAATTATTTCACCAGAGTAAAATATCACATTTCACTGAGAAAAAAAAAAATGTTGGTATGTGGAGGGTGGGAAGAGGAAAAACAGAGTATGTAGCAAGGCAGGTATGAATGCTTAGAGAAGCAAACTAGACTAACTCCTACAAGCAGATGGAGTGTTGGGGCATGTATGGCAGGAGACAGGGGGGGAATGAAGGGGTGGGCAGAGGGAGAGGAAGGGAAGACAGTTCCTTTAAGGATCAGATTCTTGAGTGCATCCACGTTGCATGGAGAGCTTATTATCGAGAACTGCACGGACCAAGAGCAGGTACATGATCAGAGCTAACGTCCACTGAATTAACATTCAAGACCAGAACAGGATGCTGGGAATGGCAAAGCATGAGTTTGAAGTCTCATTAAGTGGGGTGCTAACAACAGCTACTTGCCACTGCTGGGCAGGGCTGAAATAACTACTTCTCCTTCCTCCTCGTCCACTACTGAAGAGACCTGGTGAAGCAGATGCCGCCTCACTGTGGGCGAGGCTGGCCGTTGCCTTCATTACTTCACTGATACCAGGTAGGTGTCCCAAGACATGTCCACTCCAGCTCACAGCTGAAATGAGCCTTGCTCCTTCAGTTCCACTAGTTCTAGTGAAGACACCACTCTTCCTGGGAAGAATGTCACTTATTGTTTAGCATGAACATGTGAACTGATTATTGCGAGCTGGTGACGATGGATGGGTGAATCATTAAGGGCAAAAAACAAGGAGGCGCCAAAGAGAAGCACTGCCAACCTGCCTGGTCAGACATATGAACCCCTGTTAGAAATACATAGGCCACCCCTCTGTCGGGAGTGGGAGGAACAGCTACATTCTGGGAAACCCTCTATCACAGAGAGCTCTAGGAGCCGAGCATCTTCTTGAGTCAAATTCTGGCCACCTGGCACTCAAGGCACAGGCCTACAGGAACTATCCACTCGTGAGCCGCACTGAGACACAACTGCTCTACGTCATCGAGGAACTACAGTCTGTGGGACGTCACCGTCATCTGGAAACCTCAGAAATGCAGACTCTCAGGCCCCACCCCTGCCCTACTATGTCAGGATCTGCATTTTAACAAGTGGCTTGGAGACAACTGGATCCAGCTCAGGCAGCACAGCCACTGCAGCCGGCTCACTGCACCTGGCATACAACAGATGTCAACTGTCACGTGACAAAAAATTCAGACCTGGCCAGATGGGGCCCTCAACAAAATTGCAAACACATGAAAAAGGTGTCCTGTTTTTTCTCATTTACCTTCTTCCCATCACTCTAGTTCCAGCTGTCGTCAACTCCATGTCCTTCCCTTGGGCAGAACACGCACGCACGCACACACACACGCACATGCACACACGCACGCGCGCACACACATGCGCACGCACATGCACGCACACACACACTCTTCCTTTTCTCAGATGACTATAGACCCTGACTATATGACTACACAGTGACTTAGTTCAGAGTCCTTGCTTCCAAAAGCATCTGCCTCTAAGTCTCAGTAATGATCACAGAGGGAAACATGTTATCACCATTAAAGGAATTCACGGTATTAGAGAGAAAGGAAGTAGAACTGGAGAGAAAGGACCTTCCTCAGCCCGACAGCCCGCCCTCCCCCCAACCCCCTAGCACGGAGGCCTAGACCACACGCTGTCCTGGAGCATAACCACATCCCAGCTCTATCCCTTAGTAGGGGGGAACCCAGATCACCACTGACCATGCCTACAGCCCTTTCTCAATAGCTAGACAGGAAGATCCAAGGCTCAAGCATGATCCAAGCTGCCCAGGAAACCAGCTGCTGACCTGGGGGAGCAGCAGCCACGGGTGAGGCTCAGAGGACGACGCGTGCCAGGCCCTAGCAGGAATGCTGGTCACCTGATGCTTCTTCCCCCCAACAAAGACAGACTGACTCCTCTCTCAAAGGACACAAGCATTCTCTCCCACTTGCGTAGATCATTCATTCAAGCAACAGACGTTAAGCACCCACTCTGGACCAGGAATTCTCACCTGGGGCTGACGGCATGGTGTGGTGGAAAGCTATGGGCTTCAGACTCAGACACAAATTTGAATACCAGCTGCATGATCCAGACCAAAACACTGAATTTGTCAGGCTCCTCAAATGTAAAACACCTACCTCCCTGGGTAACTATGGAAACTGAACAGTTATCTCCCACGAGGATACCTGGCACATAGTAGGCATTCGATTCTAACAGCCATCATTTACTGCATCCCTGCCGTGCACCAGGCAGTGCTCTAAATGTGTATGTAATTAATGTAATTTCAGTTAATTCTCACAACAAGCCACTTAAAGAGGACTGAAGTGCAGAAAAATGAAGCAACTGCTCACATAGCCATGCCCTGTCCACTCACACCCAGAGCTGTGGTGCTCAAGTCCACGCTTTTCACAGTCCACTGCCTCCCAGTGTTACTTCCCTTGCCCGACTACTGCGCGTCCAGGGGATTCCTTGTTTGTTTTTTTATCTCCCTTCATAATACACTGGGTCAACGTGGGTTAGGGTGAGGACAATTTCAACAATGGGCAGAAATAAAACTTATCAAAGGAAATGAGACACACTTAAAATGCAGCATTTCAAACACGGTCCTGTGCCAGCCTAGTCCTCCATGCACCATTAAAGGCTACCACTACCTTAAGGTTCTCTGAATGGGGTGTACTGACCCCCGGGGTGAGCAAGAGACCCACTGGAGAAAAAAATTCTCCTAATGAAAAACTTTTATTTTGCGTTTTATGATATACCTAGCACATCAGTAAGTAGCACGTGTATTTAACTCATCATACACTTGATGTGTGCTCAGAAATTCTCTCGTGACAACGTGCAAACAGTGGAATGGAGACTCATGCTCAGCTACCTTCCTTAATCTGAATCCACTTCCAAACGTCACTGACAAATGAGCATTTACAGGGGTCACAGGGGCTGGCTGGCCACTGATCAATAGTTCTGCTGCTGCCGCCCTCTTTGTTTGACCGAGTTTGTCTAATGACTGGATATTTCAGTGGCCATTTGCCCTTATTTTATAAAAACGCGTGACACAAAAATGAAAGTACTGATAGCAAATGACTGCCACATTGCCCAAACTTCATACAGAAAAAAAAAATGTGAACACCAGAAAAGCCAAGAGCAGCAGATTTTCAGCCACAAACAGACCGTCACTGAGTGGATAGTCAACTGGGAAGGAACTGAGCCAAAGTGAAGAAAGGTGCTAAAAATGCAGTCAATGACTGTCTCAAAGACGAGGCACCAACAGATTTCAAAGTTGTTGGGCATTCTCGGAACAGAGCCTTCCTTCTCACAGGTGACTTTTAGCTTGCACACTGTGTTCAAGAATCCCTCAGCAGAAAATCAGAGGCCTGACTGCAAGCAGCGAAACAGTTCCCTCCGAAGTTTACCCAGAGGCCTCTGAGGAGTTCCAGGGACTCGGTTTTCCCTCCTCCTACTGCACTGCTCTGGGAAAAAAAGAAAAGAAGGTATCTATGTACTTTCCAAAGGCTAAGAAGCAGCAGTACATCTGAGTTCCCAGGCTGTAAAATGAAATTCAATGCTCAAAGGCAGCAGAATATTTAAGAAGCAGAACCATGTCTTATTTCCAGTGTAATTTTGCAGAGAGGCACGTGTATATTCAAGAATGTCTCCAGACCATTGGGACTCCCAGGTTATGAAACCAGCCAACAACTGACCCACTGTTCTCACTGAGAACTCTAAACAAATGTGGAGAGCACAGGAGATGGCTGAGGGTCCATCCTTTATTTTCAGAAATTCACGGCCAGAGGTGGGGTAATACAGAGGCATTCTGGCAGCACAGCAAAAACAATCAAGTCAGCCATCCAAAATAAAAAACCCGGCTAAGCAGCCTCATGCCCCCAGCACAGAAAGGATGATCCTACAAGCTAGAGCTAAAAGTCTGTAGCACCTTGCGCTTCACCTTGCAGGGGGACTGCACAGGCTCGGAGACGTCCATTTAGTCATCATTTTAACCCTCTAACGCAGGGCTAGCTGGTGTCCTGCGCAGGCAGTACTGACTTACAGGGCTTGTGGTCAAGGAGAGGGAAATGCTGCAGTTCATTTGGGTGACAATAAAGCACTCAATACTTAGCAGTCCCCAAACTCTTCCAAGCAGAACGAGCCCCCGATTCCCCACATTGCCAAATTTGAGGCACAGACAATACATAGCTAACCCATGGAAGGTCGACAGTGAATCAAAGCCTACTTCCCAGGCCAGCAACTTGTGTACAGGGGCAAGACAGAAATACCAAATATAAAACATGGTAAGTCCACTCCCTTTTAACTTACAAGGTTCCAATGCACCTTCCAAAAACACCTAGAGAAACTCAGCGTAAGTGATGGACTTTACATTTAAGCTACTGGCCTCTAAGAAACACACACGGGACTCAGGGTGACCTATTTCACTGCAGGAGACTGGGGTAAAGGGTCCTTTTGGACAAAGTGCAGAGTCCGCACTTAATCCTTGAACATTATAACCTTCCAGGGCCTGTAATGAATGTATCTTCACAAGGCACCAGCAGGGAGAACACGGCTCAAAACTTGACATGACCTAGCTGCTCAAAAGCCAAAGGAGACGCTTTCACTTCCAACATGGAGAAAGGACACAGAGGAGGCAAAGGCAAGGGAGACCCCACACACACACACACACGAGGGTGCCCGAGAGACTCACAGACACCAGCCCTGCTTGTTCTGCATGGGCAATAGAACATGGCTGAGTGGCCCCAGCAGAGCCCTGGAGAATTACAGTGGTCTACCTCTCCACCTGGGGGGGGAACATGAGGGCCTATCATAAGCGCTGAAACAGGAGTACTCCTGGTCCAGTGTTCCAGAAGGGGGCAAAAATGGCACAAAGGCAACTGGGACCCCAACAGCACACTAGCAGGTGGCTTCTGCTGCAAACTGGACCCTTATCAGTTTAACACACCCGAGCTGCAGCCCTGGGGGGGCAGGGAGTGAGTGGAAACACCTTCTTTGGGGTCCTCATTCCAGAAAGCCTCTTCCTTGTGTCCCCCAATCTGTCCAGACCTGCATCAGCCAGGACTCTCCCTGGACAACGAGCGCCCCTCTGTATCAATAGCAGTGGAACCAGGGAGACCAGCAGCTGAGGTCCTTCCACCTGCGCCGATGCAGAGCTGACACAGCAACAGCCACGTTGAACAGTTATCCAGGGAAGGAAGAGGGGTGACTCCACTGATTGCAGGAAAATAAACCTCTGAGACGGGTCTCCAGCAAAGGTCCCCCACAGGAGATTTCCCACTAGTTCATTCATTCTTAGAACGGAGACCAGGAACCAAGTTACACACTGGCATGTGCTTAGACGAGTAGGAGGGTGACTTTATTCACAGACTGCTCAAACACACAGGCTGCAGAGGACAGGGACCTGGGCTGGCAAACTTGCTGCACCCTCCTACCAGTCTTTCTCTTCTTCCCTGACTGCCCTGGAGCATTGCAGCTGGGAGGCAAACCCTACCCCTCATCCCACTCCACTGCACCCCACCCACCCACCCAGTAGCCAGAAGCAGAGCCTTATGATGAGGTTTCAAGGAAAACACCCTGCCTCCCGCCTGGTTTTCTCCCTTCCAGTGGGCTCTCCAAACACGTCCTCGTCCTCGGACCCGGGCAGAGCTGAAACCCAGCCCATGTTCTGTCAGGCCACTGGTCATCCTGGAGGGCAGAGAAGAGAAAATAAGTTTCCAAACCAAGTTCACTCAAGACAAATCAGGCTTAATGCTCATGCTGGTCATTAAGATAATGCAGCAAAAGACATTTTTGTCCTGATTTTTAAAAAACATACATGTGAATTTTATGACCTTTTATGCGAGACTCCTGACTGCAGTCTCTCTGCTTAAAGATTGTAGAGGCGACTGGTGTTCTCACGCAGAGCGGCCAAGGTGCGGGAGAGCGGCTGATCTTTGACCCTGGCAATCTCTCGAACTGTATGCAAGGCCAGGCCCGGGTGGGCGTACTGGCAAAGGCTTCTGGGAACCTGGAAGACATCAAGCATTCAGAACATCGCTGTGCCTTCTGTACACAGTCATTACACAGAGCTCCCTCCCCGGCCCTTCCCCAGTAAGGACCTCTTTGGGGCTGCCCTGTAGAGACCCCTTTACCTGCAGGTGCAGGGAGAGTCCTAGTCATGGGGGGCTCTGGGTGAGCAGGGTCCCACGCTTCCTTGGACTACCCTCTACAGGGTAGGGCTTTGCACTGCCTGGAAGAGAGTGGTTACCCTTCAGCTTCTCAGCCCCCTAGACTTTTGGTTCTGCAGAGCAACAACAAGGAGACATCTACACAGCCAAGGGTGGGACCTGGAAGTCACTGGAGCTCTGGCCCTGCAAACCTTGTAAGGGTGATCACCCACCGCCCCACCCTCTCCTCAGGGCCTCAACTCAGCCTGCAGACACCCCTACCTGTCGAGGCAGGAAGTAGGGGGCGTCAGTTTCTACGATGATCCTCTCCAGCGGGATCTGTTTCAGAGCGTCCCGGGCCTCCCAGGCGGAGGAGTACGTCAGGACGGCCGTGAAGCCCACAGACAAGTTGGGAAAGTGCTTCAGCAGGGGCTCGATGACCGGGTAGCTGCCAGTGAAGCAATGCCTGGAAGGAGAAGTCCAGATCAGCGCTCTCAGAATCCACATTGTAGCCGCACCCCCCACGCCCTCTAAACATATTACCCCTTTTAAATCATTTTCTGTGGATACATTTCCAGGAATAAAATGACTGCCTCCAAGGGGAGGACTCCACAGTAAACATAAATGAGAGCTGGCTCTAACACAGTCAGACCCACCCTGACTCTTGGTGAGTGAGGCTCACCAATCACCCCACTACACCACAGAATACTATACAGCCACTTGAAATAATCACCACAAAGAATATACAGCAACAGTACAGGGGTAAGGTATGCTCATAACACGGAACGAGAAGCAGAACTGAAAACTGTGCCCCCTCTAAGATTACAAGTACAGTAGATAACAATATGTCCATGTAGTCAAATGAACTCCAAGGGGGGAAAAAATATCGGGGAGTAGGACTACAGGTGAATTTTCTTCTCTTAATGGCTGCTCATGTCCTAGTACAATATATATATTGTTAACCAATCTGAAAATTCAGGGTTTCCTCCAGCCACACCTCGTTGGACCATCTTAGCCCTGTCTACCTACCATCCATTAGTGTTCCTTTCAAGTCAGCCCAAAGGAAGCATTGAAAATCCAACTAACCAACCCAGAAGGGCCAAGTGGCTGGGACTCTTCTGTGGTAGGTGCTACCACAGCCAGGTCAGAGGCGTCACTCTCTGCCTCATCACCCAAAAGACATGGCCTAGAGGCCTGACAGCCCCACCCCCTCACCCACCTGTCAAGACCTGATTTGGGCTCGACACTCCGCTTTTTCAGTTAACACATCTCACCCATCACCCTGTGCTGGAAGAGCCAGCCCAGGCCCTGCCTGCTGACCGCTTTCTGGCCAGGCTTAGCTAATGGCCCCTCTGGCTCTCCCAGCACCTTCTGCCCACCTCAGCTCCACACTCTCTCTCCAAGTCAGCAGATGACTTATCTGTCTCCCACAATCCTCCCGATTGCCCCCAAGTCAATGCCCAGGACGGGCACACAGTTGGAGATCAGAGAGTTTACCAAACTGAACTTAAGAAGCCCTAGACACCATTCAGATAAAACACAGCCTGGACTTGAATGAGCTTTCAAATTCAAAACAGGCCAATTTCTTTTCAGTCGCTCTGGAATGTTCTCTGTGTGCTAAGTCACTAGACCTCACAGCAGCCTCTCCCAAGATCAATACTGCTCATTTCTGAGAACTGAGACTCCATTCTAGCCTGCCACCTGGGCCAGGGGTCACGAAAGGCCCCCTTCTTGCTCAATGGTGATTGAGGGTATTAGTCAAACCACATGAAGTTGCCCTTTTGTAAGTAAAAAATGGCCAAATATCAGAAACTTCATATGGTTCACCCTAATACTTAATCTTTAGAAAAAAATACTACATAAATATGTACTATTATCCATGTTCTCCTACTGAGTTTTCATTTTCCCAAGTAACATCCTAGACAGAGGGAGGTGTTCATTTCATCTGCCCACTGAAGCCCCAGCCTCCTGACCTATGGATCTTGTAGTCTGAGGGCACAAATCTTTTCATGATGCTCAGCAGATCTTCGTCAGCTTCTCGGCAGTGGATCACCAAGGGCTTCTTTAGAGACACGGCCAGCTGCAGCTGTCTCTCAAATACCTGGGAGAAGACAAAGTGACACCACTGGTAGGTTAGGGCCACTTCAGAAGTCTGTTACCTCCAGAACAGCCAGTCCAATGGGCAGCCCCACGTCTCCAACTCTGTGTTTTTAAACTATAATGTACAATAATAGCTAAGGCTTACTGGGTCTTACTACTGAGCCAGGTAGAGCTCAAAGCACTTCAGGTGCATTATAACCTGTAGTCCTCACAAGCACCCTGAGATGGGTATTGCTCTTAGCCCATCATGCAGTTGAAGAAACTGAGGCTCCAAGTGAGGTCAAGTAACATGCAGCTGGGAAGCTGTAGGGCCACCATTGAATTCTGAACCCAGGCAGCCCACAGAGCAACCGCTATGCAATGTTCATTTAGCGCTGCAGGGGCAGGGCGTGGCTCAGGAACATAAAGTACAAGTTCAATGTCCTTCTCCTGTCTCCACCTCTACTCCCAAGAGGTAATCACCTTCCACACCTTCTCCTAGGCAGAGTTGTGTGTGTGCGCGTGCACACGCACCAAAATAAATGTATACACATTTTAAGAAAGGAAAAAACTGTACTAAAATTGTAATAATATATACCAATAACAAAAGATGAATACAAGTCACATTGACTTCTGCAATTACAAGAGGTGCTCAAAGTGGTTACAGTCAGCTTCCAGACACTTCTGATTAAGGCTAACTACTGCTTGAGCAACGTTGACCAAAGTGTCTACTCGTATACATTTTTTTGGCACCCTTGCTATATGCACAATGCCTAGCTTTCAGAAGGTGCTCAAATATTTGTTGAAAGAATAAATACTGCATGTATTTTCTCCATTCAACCACAATCAGATATTCTTTTAGGTGAATACCTACAGATACACTATATTTTGTCTTTTTTTTTTAACTCTAGCTATTTTTAAATCTTCATTAGTAAAATACATGTATTGTTAAGTACTTAAATGAAAAAAGTAGGGCTAGAACTTAATTCTTTCCTCTAACAAGTTCAGGTTTAGAACAAAGAACAAAAATATTAATTCATTACAAATTACCTCATCTTAAACTTAATGTTTCCATGAGTAGTTTTTTTCAATTGTGGAATATAATTCATGTTTGCATTTTTAATATCGTATAAGATGCTTTTTGTAATTTGAGTCAGGTGATATTCAGTTGAGAATGATATTTTCAAGTCTAACACTTGTGCTACCTCTTCTCAAAATAGTAGCATTGAGCCAATACCAATTCTGATGTAACTCTTGCTTAATCTCTGTTTTCAACTAAAGGGAAATGACCATAAGAACCAAAATCATAGAATGCTTGGTAGGGGCTTTAAAGACGGACTAGATGCAATATCTACAGCTGGATGGATCCCTCCCCAACACATCTGCCCTCCTTGGGCCCCTACAGAGGCAGGAAGTTGCAGGAGATTCTAATTCCAACATGCAATTCCTGCTTATAAAACAATTATTCCTTAGGGTAAACTACTACAGCCATAGGGTTTAAACAGTGTAGTTTTCAAAGTATATTTAATGAAACAAGAATATTTCCACAAGTAGAAAAATCATTCAAAACAATTTCTTTTTTTAAGTTTCCTAATTTCTTTTTTAAAAAGCACACAAACACACACATTTCCTTGATTCTATGACAGATGTTTGTAAGACTTGCCACCAATTATCGCTTGTGATTCTCTAAGGGACAATAGCATTAAAAATACAATGTTTTGTAAAACACATCTGAATTTCAAAAACGTTAAATGGAAGAGTTGTTAGCAGGCGGGACCTTCTGGCTGGGTTGGAGCTATCTAGCGCAACGCAGATGAAAAATGAAAAAGAACCGGAGTGAATGAAGTGCAGATGAATTATTTACTCAGCATAATTACTCTCTTCTGCCTGCATGAGCTCGGGTTCCCCACTGATCCATTATTTCCAGGGACTGCAGAGTTCATCAGTCTCTCCTGTGGGTGGCCCTGGGCAGCTCTTGCATACTCATTACCTCAGTAATTAACTCCGGTCAAACACAAGTACAGACAGAAGCCGCCTGGCTCAGCAGGAGGAGTCTATTCACCCTGGCTTGGGAACTCCAGAAACCAAGAGTTCTGATAGTCATACTGGCTGATGTGTGCAACCCACACACAAACGATCCAGGACCTAACTCTTAGGAATGAAATAGGAAGGTCCATGGTTAAATCAATGAACACACAGACAAGGAAAAGTTAACAGTGGTTTGCTCTGGGTAGCAGGATAACTAGTGATATTTTTTCTCAATTCTTTTGCTTTTCTCTATTTTCCAATCCTTCCGCAAAATATTAGGTAAAAGAAATCAAGCTCTTTCTTATAACAAGCCAGAGCTGGCACTCTCTCACTTGGCAAAATATGGTCCTTCTATAGGTTTTTCTTCTTCCTTTCTCAGAGAAAATATTCAGCAGGACACATCAAGAATTTGCCAACCACTCTGCTTTTAGGCCAATGTGACTCCCCGCAGACATCCAACTAGTGCAGCCGCCCAAATTGAGATTTACTTCAAGAACATGGCTTCCACTTCCTCCATCCAGCCAACGAGCATCTAGTGCTCTAAGAAAAATCTTACCTTCCTCTCCTCTACGTGCAGTTCTGCCCTCCCCCTGCCAGCAGTTTATTTCCTCTGCATGGCCATTTTCCAGTCTTGAATCCCATCTCACCAAGCCACGTGATACTGCAAGATTCTTTTTATCACCCTGTATTACAACTGCAAGTCTGGTTGTGCAGTGGCACGCCCTAGGGACAGACCTCTATGTACAGATCTGATACCACGATGATTTAATAAAGAGAAAAGTTACTGTGAAATACTTAGCATACTTCCTGGCACACAGTAGGCATTCAATAAACATCATCTATACAATTAAGCATAATACTCCTCTGTCTCCTTCCAGTCACCTTACTGTACACATTTTCAAACTGTTCCTCTTTCCATACCACACCTGCCCTGAGCCATAGAAACCAGTTGGGAAAGCAGAATATTAAGTATTTGTCTTTCTTAAAAATCTATCTTTTCCTGTCTTCAGATTTAGCCATTTTTCCATTCATTTCTGGCTAAGTTACCACCTCAAACCAGAAATTGTAAGCTTCCTAGTGTTACTAGTAATGAAAAGGAACTCTGGATAGGCAAGAGGTTGTTTGAATGTAAAGAACACACCTAATTCTGAGTAGAACACTACTTATACTAACAATTTAATTAAGTCAAAAACTGAAAACATTCACACAAATAAAATCTCACCCACCTGTCTAAATGTAGATCCTCAGGTCAAAATCACTCTGTTCTGAACTTAGTAACCTTAATAAGTCCCAGCAAACTCATCTGAAAGAAGATGCTTTGGACATATCTGCACACCTGAGGCTGTTTCTTATGGAAATTAACTGTGAAGCCTGGCATGCTTACTGGCTCTCACGGACAATTGTATTCAAATCAAAATCTCCACCTCCTAAAGGGCTATAAAGATCTGGAGCCTTCTGCTTCAGGAGACCATCACACCATCCCTGAATTTTCTTTGATCAAAGGAAAACAAAGAAACCATTACTCTGGAAGAGTGTTTCTCTTAATTCGCAGTTCACCACACACGCCAGTATCAATGCACTATGGAGGCTGGTGACCACACCAAAGGGACAGCTGGTGTGCCAAACTGCCCAGGCGGGAATCCACACACACTTGCTGAGGCCTGGAGCCTGTGAGGCGTGCAGACCCAGACCTAACTAACAGGTGTCAGCAGCACACAGCAAAGTCGCCTGGCAATGCAGGCAGTGATGAAGTGGGAGGGTAGTTCTCCCTGTCCTGCTCTTTTCTAAATCAGAAACTTCCATTAAAACGCTACAACTACTCTTATCCTGCCAAATCTCCATGCTCAAAAGACACTGGGAGGGAAAAATATTAAGATGGTAATAGTCGTTATCTCTGGTGGAATGAGAAATGATCTTCTTTACACCTTTTTGTATTTCCCAAATACTCTGCAATGGGCATACTTAACTTTAAAATCAGAATAAAAATATATTATTTAATTAAACAAATACAACATTTGTTGCTTCCCAAGAAGGAAGGAAAACAAGTGCTTTGACACTTGCATCGTTAGTCATAAGAAGTCATGAAGTACCCTATACCGCCGCTCTCACATAACAAAGCTGAAAGAAATAGCTGGTGAAGAATTTGAGAAATAACATCATGGTCTGAATACGAGCAATTAAATTTTTCGGGATTCTAAATTCTTTAGTTCCCAAAATAGAACCCTTATTGTTCGATTACAATAACTAAAAGAGGAATGAAAACCGTAAGCGAGCTAAAGAGAACCTCATTACCTTGTGCTGTTCTGGGACAGGCGTGGTGCACTTATAAGAGTAATCCAAACCCATTTCCCCAAATGCCACAGCCTTGGGGTGCCTTAAAGCTTGCAAAAGATTTCTTTCTTGACTCTCACTGTAGTAACGTGCAAAATGAGGGTGACAGCCAAAAGCCCCCCAAACCAGATCCTCTTTCAACAGCTCCTCCCACAGGCAATCTGTCAGTGTCCTGGGATCACAGAAGTCAGAGATGCAGCCCTGAAATTCCTTAGGGAAGGAGCTGCTATAAATTTTTCTGAATTTGCTAAAGGTCCCTTTGAAAGACAACTTAGAATAGAGCATGTCCAAGTGACAATGGGTATCAATGAAACCCTCCTCCAGACTTGGCTCCCGATGGCTCCTGGGCAGGGAGCTAGATGTGTGTCCTTCACAAGAACGGGGTGGCATTTCCTCCTGGAATGCTCTTTTCTCCTTGACCTCTTCTTCGAAGCTTCTGGAGAAACGAAATGAACGAGAACTCTGGGATCTGCCTTCCTCGGTCGCCTCCAAGTCTCTGGAGGCGTTTTGGGAGCTCACTGTAGAACTGGGGGAATAATCACTCAGGAGGCCCCTGCTGCCCCTCCCAGCCTGCAATGTGTCGCTGCTGCTGCTGCCCATGGAGGGGTAGCTAGAAGGCTTGGGACTGCTGGTCCAATAGCTAGCATAGTCACACCAAGGACTACTATACAAGTGGGCCGGGTACATGACATAGTCCGTGGGGAAGGCAGAAGGCTCTGGAACTGCTGAGAGTTTCAGTGAGACAGGCTCCTCCTGAGAGAATCTGACTGAGGAGACGTCATCCACATCGGACCAGTCGCTTCCAGAAGAGGTGTGTTCTATCACCACCTCCCTTTCTTTAGGCTGCAGAAGAGAAACAACAAAGGGTGAGCCTTCCTGTGTGAAGACAGCCTCCCATACTCGCTCCGCTGTACAACATAAACTCTGGCTTGTTTTTTGGCCATGGTGAAGGCTTTGCACTGGCTCGTTAGCTCACTTTGTCACCTGATTTCCTTATAATTTCCAGAAAGTGAGCCAGGTTACAGCTGTGAATAGTCAAATCATGTTCAGGGAATAAACTCATAATACCATCCTTAAAGGGGATGCGATACCTGCATTCCTTTCTAACTGACCCTTCTTTGAGAAAAACTGCTCTCTAGAACATACTACGTAATAAGGGATTTCGGATAAAAGCAGTGCCAGGCATCTCATCTCTAATAACATGTCTCTAATACATTCCAAATGCAAAAACCACACCACTGTGGCAGCTTTAAGATGTGTCCTCAACTTCCCTGACACTACTCCCACTGAAAGGTGGGATGTGTGACCCCTCGAACCTGGGCCAACCTAGTGACTTACCTGTAACCAACAGAATGCAGCAGTGAGATACTATGCAACTCCCACAGCGAGGCCAGACAGCCTTGTTACTTCCCCCGCTTCTTTCAGCTCGCCCCTCGGGGGGAAGCCACCCCACATAGGAAGTCACCACCCAGACCACACACTGAAGGCCACACGCAGGCGCCAGCACCAAACGCGCGACGTGTGCTGAGCACCCTGGATGTCTAACTCTGTTGAGCTTTCCGACTGTAGCCCTCCTGACATGTAAATGGAACCCCGTGAGAGACCCCCTCAAGCAAGTCCTGCCCAATGTAGACATTCCTGAATTCTTGATTCAAAATTGAGAGCAAAATAAAATGGTTCTTTGACACCACCAGGTACCACGGTCACTAGAACAACTGCATGGCGTTAAATCACACTAGCACTGCTGAATCGTAAATTCCACAGCCACCAACTTTTATTTTCTTCACTGAGGTCTCCCACACACCCAGAACGGTGCCTGGTATATAGTGCGTGCTCATAAACATTTGTTGAATGAATTTGTAGACTGCATGGTACAATGGTTCCTGAAATTAGCTTCACATCAGAACCAGGCCTTATAAAAACACAGCTTTTTAAGGCCCACCTGGCCCTGAGATATTGTGATTCAATAAGTCCAGAGCAGAGACAAGGAATCTGTATCTAATTCTCCATGTAATTCTGACCATGTCAAAGGCACATGTGAACAGGTTTAATGACATGTGAAAGTGGGAAAAAACAGGAGAGTGGGAGAAAAAGTGATTTCAAAAATGCATGTGTAACAAAAATTTAAAAAAGGGAAACAATGCACATGTAACTAGAAATAAATACCATAAACAGACTTACAATCGTGTCATCTGAGTCCCTGAAAGGCTTTATATAGTCAAGCTGGCCAAGAAAAGGTTTTTGGATTTTCTTTTTGGGAAAGTGGGAGATGACCTATAATCAAGCCTGCCTTAGGTTGAAGCCCATATGGCAAAAGTTAAAGTTACATTTATTGAGGGTACTATACACTCAGCACTGAGCAAAGTGTTTTCACGTGTTAATTTAGGGTTCAGTAAATTGTGGCCCACAAGCCAAATTCAACGCACTGCCTGTTGGTGTAAATAAAGTTTTATCAGAACAGTCAGGCAATTCACTTAAATATGGTTGCTTTCATGCTGCTACAGCAGAATTGAATAGTTAACAACAGAGGCCATATTGCCCATAAAGCCTAAAATATTTATTATTTATCCTTTATAGACAAAGTTTGCTGAACCTGTAAAACTTCCACGTATCTGTGGTAACATTTAACGATGTCTTTTTACACAGAGGAAGAAACTGGGGCTCCCAGAGGTTAAATGACTTTCTCACGCCCATAGTTCAGGTAGCAGCACCAAGATTTGAACCCTACCTATCTGATCCCAGCACTCATATGCTTACCTACCATGTCACGCTGCCTCCAAATATATACTTAACAGAGACAATCTCAATGTTCAGTCTGTTAAATAGAAATCTGGGTATATAATAAGTTTGGGAAGGTCATCCATACAATGGAATTCTAAGCAGCCAAACAAGATGATGACGTACATTACACAGGAAACAGTCTTTATGTATTTAGTGGAAAGAATAAGTTACAAACCCTACTGATTTTGGGCTTTGACAAAAAACCCTTTGAAAAATATAGGAAATGGACTTGAAAGGGCATAAACCTACAAAGAGAAAGCATATACCGTGTTTCCCTGAAAATAAGACCTAGCCGGACGATCAGCTCCCATGCGTCTTTTGGAGCAAAAATTATTATAAGACCCAGTCTTATTTTGCTATAAGACCGGGTCTTCTATAATATTTTATATTAATTTTTGCTCCATAAAACGCATTAGAGCTGATCATTCGGTTAGGTCTTATTTTCAGGGAAACACAGTAGAATAAACAGCAAAGCAAATTAAACAAAATTTAGATGCTAGAAAGCAGAGAAATGAACAGTTATTGGATAAGCGGATTACAGATGGCCAAAAACCTGAAACCCACAAACAGGCTGACTCACACTACAGGATTCCAGAAAAGACTCAGGAATTGGAGATACCAGACTTCTCAAAATGAAGGTGAAGGTGGAGATGACAATAGGAGAATGAGTTAGAAGTCTGTGAAGTTCGATCTCCAGCTCCCTGCACCCATCCTATACAGGTGGGTCTGCCCTTTGCCCACCCAGCAAAAGACTAAGGTTCACAGTTGGAAAAGTTAAACCAAGGAGCCTGTAGAATAATCAGGGACAACAGATGCATAGACAAGTGGAGGGACCATCACACGCTAAACAGTGAGAACCAGGCCTCTCTCTCAAACTGACTCCCAGAGCACCAGCAGCCAGATGTGTGCCTCCCAGGCAGAATGGAGGGTTTCTCCCAGGAGACACTGGGCAGCCTCTGAGGATCAAGCTACAGATCCAACTGGGAGCCCAAAAAATTACCCAAAGCCACCACTCTACACTGAAGCCAGCATCTGATAAGCCCATCCATGCACTCAGAACTTCCAATCAGCTTTTTAATGCTTCATCTTTAAATATGAACAGATAGCCAAGACATCTAAGGAAAGCCCTACCACAAAAGATAGAAACCAAAATATTTAGGAAATAAAACAAAGAACCAGAATGAAACTCAGAGAAAAAGTAGAAAAAGTAGTGTAGAAAGCAGACGATAACTTCAAAATAAATGTATAATTAATATTCTCAGAGAAACAAGAGAAGGTATTATAACCTCAAAACAAGAGTTCAAAGAAAGGAATACTTAAAAACCTAAACCAGAGTTCTTAGAAATTAAGTATGTCAAAAATGAAACAAAAAAGTATTGCCATTATATACACTCACCTTAAATACTCATAAAGAAAGCAGAGAAGGAAAAAAAAAAAAGAAAACTAAAAAAAAGGAATCCTAAGAAAATAATTAAGGGAGATACACTTCCAAGGAAAAAAATGAGACAAATTACTTACTTTGACAATATTGAGAACAATTTTGTGGCACTAGCAGTTTGAGGATGAATTAGTGATAGGTACACAGAAAACTATCCAATTGGGAGCCCAAAGTACTGATGAACCCAAAGGAAAACAAACTTCTACAAGAAAGAAAATGAACATGATGATAATAAATCTTAAATAGATTTAATCAAAAATTGTATGACAACAACACAGAGAGCTGCAGGAAGGGGAGGGAATGAATATATTTATGGGTGTGGGTGCCACTGAAATGCAGAAAACTAAATTTTCATCTTCCAGAGTAGTAAGTCCACAGATGTCTACAATTGGAAAACCAATAAGCAAAATTACTTAGAAATATGGAAGAAAAAGCTAAAAGAGATGAAAGGGACTGCTTCTGGGGAGCAACAGTACAAGATGAGCAGAAATGAGGGCAGAGGAAGGCTTCCCCACCCCCAATTAGAAGCTATGTTAAAAATGACTACTTTCCCTCCAATGTCATTCTCTCCTTCTATAGCAACAGAAGTTTGTCTGGGTGTAAGTCAGCTCAGATGGAAATTCATTTTCTAGACTCTCTTGCAGATCCTTCTCAATAGATCTGAGCAGATACCGTGTGGACAACTTCTGAGCCAACCTCTTAAAAGAGGAGTATACGTTTCTCTCCTCCCTGTCCTGCTGGCGGGACTGTCAGTCAATGCACTGTGCTCTAGAATCCTGTCAGAGTAACCATCTCAGACCACTAGATGGAAACTGCACTGAGGAGCAGCAGAGCAGCAGGAAAGAAGGCCCAGGGTCCCTGACACTGGGGCGCCATCCCCCTTAAGCCAAACGTCTATTTTCTTTAAGCCACTGTTATTTTGGCCTTTGTACAGCAGACAAACCCATATCCTAACAAACATATAAATCCTCAAAAAAAAACCAAGGAGAGCACTGAATTGAAGTTTCTTAATAACTCTGAAAGGTATGTTGAAAGTGAACCATCAATTTTTTCCTGGAGTTCTGCTTAAGTAAAGTACTGCTTCTAATGAGTACCACTTAGGATCAAACGAGAAAGACCAAATACTACATTTTACCAAGAGCACTAACAACCCCGGGATGGCATGAGCACACGCACCTTGTGGCTTTCGGAATGAGAGTCGGAGTCATCCAAAAACTCCAGGGGTGGAGAGCACTTGTCAATCACTGTCCTTCGCTCCACAAGAGGCTCCTTGCTGGGTTTCTCCTGGGGGTCTATCACCACTCTCCGGTCACAGAAGCTGCTCCTCTCCAGCACAGCCTTCTCCTCCTTTACTCTGACCTCTGGGGTTGACTCTTTCTCTTTTGGAGGCGCAGACACAGTACCACTCCTGGTTGGTACTTCTCCACGGCTGGGATGCTCTCCCGTGCTTGCTTTTGCCCTCGTGGCAGCCTCTCCCTTCCTTTTAGGCATTGACTTTCCCAGGATGCCCTGGAGAGCCTTCAGATAGATCATTGTGGACCCTTGGTCTCGAAGTCTATCTCTCTTCTTTTTCTGAGTTTTGTTTGGATCCTCAATTGTATCACTCTGACCCTCAGCTTCAGCTGCAAACTCAGAGTTCATGGAATTACGAGAACTATCTTTGGAATCAACCTGGAAGAAAAACCAAAGATCATGAAAGGGTGATTTCATACATGAAGCACTTGGCAAATGAGAATCAGTGGGGGCTCCGCCAATCAAAGGGAAAGTAATAGTGGCTAAGACACAGATTTTCTCTGCGTAGTGATTTCCATACCATGCACTGAGAAGTGCCAGTGCACAAGACTGAACTACTGCCATTTCTTAATATTCACTTTCTCATGCTCATGAGATATCCTCATACAGAAGTGGAAGGAATGAGCTGAGAGATCAACAGTCTACTAACACTAAACTGCAAGCTCCTTGAGGGCGAGGACAATCACGTCCTTCAGAACACACAGAGGCAAAACAGAAGATCAACATTTCAGTACTGGAAGGGACCCTCGAAACCAGCAACCCAATCCCACAGCTAAGAGTCACAGAATCCCAAGCGCCCCGTGAGGAGTAGACGCTGATCTCCTCACTCCTGAGAGTTGTGTGCTTCCCACTACCGTGTTTCCCCGAAAATAAGACCGGGTCTTATATTAAGGTTTGCTCCAAAAGATGCTTTCGGGCTTATGTTCAGGGGATGTCATCCTGAAAAATCATGCTAGGGCTTATTTTCCAGTTAGGTCTTATTTTAGGGGAAACACGGTATACCCTGAGCCTCCCTGAAGTTCTCTGCAAACTCCTTCCCCCAAATCAAAATCTTGGCGTTGGAAGGTGCCCCATCTCCCAGAGACTGCACCACAGTCAATCAAGAGATCCTAACTACCCCCTGACCCCAAATCTCAACACAAATACAGGTGAAGTCTCAGCCCCTTTCTTCTTTGCCCCTCTGTACCCATTCATTCCAGGAGTCCACAGGGAAGAAGCTAGACTATTTGCTCGCAATGTTAATGTGCTGTGAAACTCAGATCCAGTCTACTTCCAGCGTGGTTTAAGAATGCTCCTAAAGCTTCCCCAGAACCATCCCAAAAGCAGTGAACTCCACACACACCCAGCTGTGACCTGGATTGACCACTATCCCAAGGCATTCTACAGCCCCTACAACTTGCACTTATAATTCGTTTATATTAAATTCCTCTCAAATGCACATATAATTAAAGAAAGGAACTCCACACTAAGCTGCTAATCCTTTTCCTCTACTGAGGAAAAGTACAGTCTACTCCAAGAGATGTCCATCAATAAGGGAGCAGTTAAATAAACACGACACAGCTTTTAAAAAGAATGAGGAAGCTCTGATGTCCACACAACACAGTAAGAGTGAAAAGTAGCTAACAAGCGCAGTGTAATCTCACGTTTGAAATGACAAAACTGCCTTACACATATACATTTGCAAACAAAGTCTGAAAAACAAACTGTTTCTAATGAATATTTTTGGGGATCAAGGGGAAAGGATAAGAGGCTTAAGCTCTTATTTTATATGCTTCTTGTATTATTTGAATTTTTTTCCCAAGAAGCACATAGTATCTTTGTTTATAAAGTAAATCATTAAGCCTTTTGGGATATATATATAAATCTAGATAGCAGTATAGGCACAATATTTTTTTCCTAGAAGTACTCAAATTGTTGACAGCTATTAACTTTGGGGAGATGGACAGAAAAGGTGGCTTTTACTTTTATTTTTAATATCTCTGAATTTTCTAACATGTTAAACATGTTGTTTTAATTGTCAGTTTCCAGGTCAAGATAGCAGAGTAGGTCAACCCTGTGCTCGCATCCTCCCACAATCACATCGAAATTACAACTAAACTATAGAACAACCATCATTGAGAATCACCTGAAGTCTCATTGAACAGAAGTCCTATAACTAAGGATATACCAGAAGAAGCCACTTCCAGACTAGTAGGAGGGATGGAGACGCAGAACGGGCTAGCCCCACATCCACATGTGCCAATTAAAAATCAGGAGGGATTTCTCGGCTGTGGAGGTCCCCCCTGGGGAGTGAGGAGTCCCAGCCCCACACCAGGCTCCACAGCCCAGGATTCCAGTGCCAGGGAGATAAGTCCCCATAACTTCTGACTGTGAAATCCAGAGGTGATTATGGCTGAGTAAGGCAGAGGTCTACTGGAATCCCAGGTGTTCTCTCAAAGGGCACGCGCATAAACATACTCTCTGATGGACTCACTCACTCTGGGCTCCAGCACTGGGGAAGCAACTCGACAGACACCAGGGACATATAGGGAGTAACTGAATTGTCCAGCTTCAGGGCAGGGCTGGAGAGGCACCTTTCTCTAAGACAGAAATGCTAGCAGAAGCCACTGTTCCTTTGTTGAGCCCACCCCAACCCAGCCTGCACAAGCAGGCAGGCACCAAATCTGAGTTTCCATCAACCTAACTAACACCCTTTGCCCCTCCTTGATGATTCCCTGAGACCCCACCCCACCCAACTTGTGGGCCCACCCAAGCTGCTTCCAGTGGCTTTTCCATACAAACAGCCTGTCTTGGCTCATGCTGTGGACTTTCCTAAAATCTATCAAAGGTTCACAAACCCCAAAACAAGCAGCATCTGGCCTTAGCATGCCCCGGACCTCTTCCTGAGCAGCCCCAAGCTGAGCACTAGCAGCAGCCAGCCTCAGTTCACAGCTTAGTCTTTCCCAGGCACCTCCAAGCCCAGTACTCATGGCAACCATCTGCAGATCATTTTGTAGCTCATACCAAGTGACCCCAGGAAGGGCACAGGCAACAGCTGACCCTGACCTGCACCAGAGCCCCTCCCAAGAGGCCCCAGAACCAACATACCTGGTAGCCAGCTTCAGATCACATCAGAGCACCACCCAACTACCTCCACAAAGGGCACACTGGGCAGGCACCACAGCCCTGCTAACGTGAGTCCTACTCCACAGTGTCAGCCCCTGCACAACAGCTCCCCCACTATGGTCACTGCCAGTCCTCACAACCAATCAGCCCGAAGATCAATCCCTCCTATTGATGTCAACAGCAATCAAGGTTCAACTACAACAAGAGGACACACACAATCCACACAAGGGACACACCTGGAGCATCCAGTTCAGGTGACCAGGGAGACTGTGCCACGGGACCCCATGGGACACCTACTACATAAGGCCACTCTACCAAGACTGGGAGACATAGCCACTCTACCTAATACTTAGAAACAAATACAGAGAGGCAGCCAAAATGACGAGACAAATGAAAGAACAGAACAATGCTCCAGAAACAGAACTAAACAAAATGAGCCAAGCAAATCTACCAGATGCAGAGTTCAAAACACTGGGCATGTGATTTCAGGGAGAACGTCAACAGAGATAGGAAACATAAAAATAGAGATAGAGGGGCTGCCGGTTAGCTCAGATGGTTAGAGCACGGTGCTCTTAACAACAAGGTTGCCAGTTCGATCCCCACATGGGCCAGTGTGAGCTGCACCCTCCACAACTAGACTGAAACAACTACTTGACTTGGAGCTGATAGGTCCTGGAAAAACACACTTAAATAAAAGTTTTTTTAAAAAAGGAGATACAAAACACAAAAAAGAACTGGTCAGAAATTAAGAATACAATAACTGAAATGAAGAATACCTTAGAGGGAATCAACAGATTAGATGAAACAGAGGATTGAATCAGTGGTTTGGAACATATGGTGGCAGAAAACACCCAATCAGAACAGCCAAAAGAAGAAAGAATTACAAAGAAATGAGGATAGTTTCAGGGGTCTCTGGGACAATATCAAGCATTAACAACATTTGCATCATAAAGGTACCATAAGGAGAAGAGAGAAAGAAATTGAAAAATCTATTTGAAGAGATAATTACGAAAAACTTCCCTAACCGGTGAAGGAAGTAGACATACAAGCACAGGCAGCACAGAGAGTCCCAAATAAGATGACCTCAAGAAGGCCCACACCAACACACACCATAATTAAAATGCCAAAGGTTAATTACAAAGAGCATCTTAAAAGCAGCAAGAGAAATGCAGTTAAGTTACCTACAAGGGAGCTCTCATTCAGACTGATTTCTCAACAGAAGCTTTGCAGGCCAGAAGGGATTGGCAGGAAATATTCAAAGTGATGAAAAGCAAGGACCTACAGTCAAGATTACTCCACCCAGAAAAGCTATCATTTAGAATCGAAGGACAGATAAAGAGCTTACCAGACAAGAAAAACTAAAGGGGTTCATCACCACCAAGCCAGTATTACAAGAAATGTTACAGGGACTTCTTTAAGGAAAAGGAAAAGATAAAAAATGGGGATACTAAAATGGCAATAACTATATATCAAAATTTGCTTTAAATGTAAATGGATTAAATGTTCCAATCAAAAGACATAGGTTGGCTAAATGGATAAGAAAACTAAACCCTTACATATGCTGCCTACAAAAGACGTACTTCAGATCAAAAGATACACACAGCCTGAAAGGAATGGAAAAAGATATTTCATGAAAACAGAAATGAAAAACAAGGTGGAGCAGCAATATTTACACCATACAAAATAAGACTTTAAAACAAAGGCTACATATAACAAGAAACAAAGAAGGACCCAGTAATTCCACTTCTGGGTATTTATCCAAAGAAATACAGAATACTCATTCGAAAAGATATGCATCCATATGTTCATTTACAGTAGCCAAGATATGAAAGCAACCTAAGTGTCCATCAACAGATGAATGGATAAAGAAGTGGTACATATAAACAGTGGAATATTACTTAGCCATAAAGATGAATGAAATCTTGCCTTCTTCAATAACATGGATGGACCCAGAGGGTACTATGCTAAGTGAAATAAGTCAGACAAAGGAAGACAAATACTGTATGATTTCACTTATATGTGGAATCTGAAAAGCAAAATAAAACAAACAAAACAAACATAGATACAGAGAACATTCTGATGGCTGCCAAATGGGAGGGGGTTTGGGGTTATGGATTAAGAAGCACAAATTGGTAGATACAAAACAGTCATGGGGATGTGAAGTACAGCATAGGGAATATAGTCAATAATATTGTAATAACTATGCACAGTGTCAGATGGGTACTAGATTTATTGGAGTGCTCACTTTGTAAGTTACATTAATATCTAATCCCTATATTGTACACCTGAAACTAATATATTATATGTCAACTGTCACTGAAAAAGAAAAAAATATTTTTAAAAATGTCTATAGGGAACAAAATATTTTTTAAAAATGTCTACAGGGATTATCTGGGAAAGGAGGTTACGGGCCATTTTTTTTCCTTTATACCTTTTCATATTTAAGAAAGTCTAATAATAAATATTAAAAATAAACTTGAAGGTTCCCTGGGCCTGCCCTACAGGACACAGCCACAACTTCTCAGCCCACTTCTCGCTACCCACTTCTCTGACTGCCACCAACCACCTGCCATCCTCGGACCATCACACCCTGATACATTGTCACAGGCACATCCCATTTCCCCCTGCTTGCAATACCCTTGCTTCACTCGTTTTATGCTTTAAAGCCCAACATCCCTTCCGTGACTTCCCCATCTCTGCCTGTGGGCCAAGCTGCCCCTAGCTTGCTCCCCCAAGCCAGGTGTAAAATGACCCGGGACGCTGTGGTCTACAGCAAACTGAGGAGCCCCTGCACCTCTGAATGGCAACAGCTCCTCAACTCAAGCCACCAGCAGCCACTTGGCAGGACACACCCAGAGGTATAGATTCTGGTTTTTCAAGTAAAACCAGATTTTACTCAAATTAAATGCATTTTTCATCCAGTCAGCAAGTATTTGTTGAGCACTTACTACGCGCAGCAGGCACTGTCCTGGATCTGAGGGTTTAGCATTCAATAAAACATACAAAGATGCCTGCTTCCTGGAGTTTATATTCTAGTTGGTGAGGGAAGGGAAAACCAGAGGAAAAGCAGTATGTATGTTAGAGAGTGAAAAGTGCCAGGGAGAAAAATAAAACAGGAAAGGAAGTAGAAAATGGGGACGGTGAGGAGGTTACTCAAGTCTTGGGTTCAAGGTGGACATTTGGACTGGAGGCATATATTTTTAATGAGAACTTTGTAAAATTTTACATTAAATACTGTGAGGACCTAGTAGGCCACACTAAGCCTAAGGACCGCCAGTTTGCAAACCTGGCAGAGAAGACCAGGACTGTACCTGTGGGGGAAAAGGTTAAGAATAGAATAACATACCTTTTATATTTTCATATGGACTTACAATTTACAGAGCTGCCATAGCTGTCACCCCTCTTTACAGAAAGGGACATGGACTGTAAGTGGCAGAACCCGGATTCAAATGCAAGTTCTCCCTAACATACTGAAACCAAGGGAGAGTAGCAAAAATATGAAAATGGAGAAACAGTATCAAAGACTGAGATGCTAAACACCATGAGGAACTAAGGTGAATCCAGATCACCATAGAAGGGTTTCCACAGTGGACAGGAGGCTATAAAGGCACAGATTAGACAGAAAGTACTAGAGCGGAAACAAACGGCCTGGCTTCATAAAGGAGAGATTTCATTTTTTCCTGGCAGTACTGCTTGGTGAACTGTGCATCTCTGGGGGCAGAAGGGAAAGATCAAGTGGTGACGTCATCCCAGCGCTCATCCCCGCGAGCCTGAACAACTTCAATCGTTCCTAACCAGTTCCCTGCCTACTCCCTCCCATCCTTTCCCTACAGTGAGGGGAATGTCACGCTGCTGCTTAAAACCCTTCAATGGCTCTCCATTTGCCTACAGAATACATCCCAAACTCCTGAGCAAGACATCAGAAGCCATTCCCAGGCTGGCCCTCATCCTGCCTTCCCAGCAGCATCTCCTACCTTTCTCCACACACCAGGTGTCTGGGGAATGAAGGAAGCTGCTGGAGAGGAGGGGAAGGAGGACGCACAGGAACAAGTAGTGGCCAAAGCACTTCAGACCAGCCATATTTCCTGACACTTTCTGGACACACATTGTTCCTGTTGCCTGAAATGTCCTTTCCTCCTGTCCCCCAGAACACAAATGACACCTCTTCTGTGAGGAATTGCCCTATGGTGTGTCACTCATTCCTGACCCTTAGTACTTCAAATATCGCTATTACAAACTCCACACACTGCACTGTGATGAATGACTTTTCAGTCTGTCAACCGCTGCCTTATTTGTTGCACATCTTGCCTCTAAACAAGACTTCCAGCCAAGCACGAGGGGAAGAGGCAGGAAACGGGATCACACGTGGAAGCTGTAGCATTCGACAGTGAAGATCCATCATGATTTCTTCCGTGTGGGCTGTCGCCCTGCAAAGAGCTCCTCAAGGAGAGGCCCTTGCCTTCCTCATCTCTCCATCCCTCAGCGGACACTGGGCCAGGACAGAGCAGGGCTCCAGAGGGCGGCCGTGGAAAGAGCCCTGCTCTGAAGTCAGATGGATCTAGAGGACATCACCGTTCTGCTGTGTACAAGCTGCACGGCCTTGGTCAAGGTACTTAACCTTTCTGAGGCTCATTTTCCCAGTGCCTACGCATAGTAGGTGCTCAAATAATTGTTAACCGATATGTAAAGGTAATACTACGTATTTCACAAGACTCTGAGGGTTATATAAGAGTCTATAGGTCAAACATTGAGAATCATATTTGATCAAGGTCTATCACATCATAAATGTTAAAATTATCCCTTCCACTCTTCCTTCCCTATTCCATATTGAATGTAAAAATTTACATGTCATAAGGACTAAATATAAGGTAGGTGAAGGTGCTCATAATAGGCACATTTAACCTTCTCTAGAAACAAAGGTCATCAGCCACCCCTAGAATTTGAGGAAACCTCTCATACAATTGTCCTAGAGGTGATAATGAGCAAACGCTGTGAGGCTGGCCAGCAGAGATCGCTCGTGATTCCAAAATGCCCAGTCTAGCTGTGGTCTGAATGCATCCTCCCCGCCCCCGCCCCAAATTCATATGTTGAAATCTGATCCCAAGGTGCTGGCATTAGGTAGAGCCTTTGGGAAGTGATTAGGTCACAAAAGTGAAGCCATTATGAATAGGATTAGTGTTCTTATAAAGAGGCCCCAAGAGAGCTCCCCTGACCCCTGCCATGTGAGGACAAATGAGAAGTCTGCAACCCGAAGAGAGCCCTCACCTGACCATTCAGGTACCCTGATCTCAGACTTCCAGCCTCCAGAACTGTGAGAAATAAATGTCTGTTGTTTCTAAGCTACCCAGTCTGTGGCACTTTGTCGCAGCAGCCACAACGAGCTAAGCCAAGTATCTGCCCCCTGAATATTCTGACGTGGCACAGAGCCCTCTGTGCTGAGGCAATGGGAAGGTGGGAGGGGTGACCACACACAAAGCCAAGTATGTGCCCCTCAAAAGTCACCAGCAAACAGGACAGGTGGATGCGTGGGCAGAAGAGTGATGCGGGAACAGTGGCAGGACCTAGGGGAGAACACACCATTTTTGTGAGTGCCCCCCGCTGTGCTTGCTGTCAGGACTTGGGACTTACTAGCCAAAGAAGTTCACACATGACTGCAGAGACAGGGGGAAGAAGTACAGACTGACGGGAAGATAAGAGGCACTTTCTAATTCATCAAGATGAGTAAAGTACTGTACACCTTGTTTTCAAACACACACACGCCAGGGAGAACCCTTAGCAGTGCTAGAGATGGACAGTTAGGATTACTAATATCAACATCCTCACATTCTAACTTCATTCAACATGAGATGAGTGATCTTTCAAAAATGCAAATCTGCCTTCCTTCTGTGTAGTCCTGTATAAACTCTAATGGCTTAGAATAAAATCCAGATTTCCTTGGCTAATAAAACCCTGCAGCAATTTGTCCCTTACCTAGCTCTCCAGACTCCATTCTGGCCTCTTTGCTCCACCATAACACATCATGAGACAGTCTCATGACTTTTCCAACCATGTGTGCTCCTTAGACGCCATTTCATGGCTCCAAAAGCGGACAGAGTGCTTGGGACACAAGAACCCTTAAGAGCTCACTGACCCAAAGCAAGGCATTGGTGAACATGAGGACATCTGAGACGAGCCTGGACTGCCATTGCCCTACAGCTAGCCATTAAATTGATTTTGGCAGAACAAGGCCCCTTAGAGCTAAATGAGAGAAGAGTGGGTTCGTGCTAGGATGAGACACACCTGGCTTAGAGGCCACGCCCTAAAACTGGGGTTCCAGGGCTGCAAGACAGACAGCCTGAGCCAGGAATGCAGCACCCCTGAAAGACTAAGCAAGATTAATTTTCTACCCCTCCTACCATATTTCTCAGAAAATAAGACCTAGTCAGACAATCAGCTCTAATGTCTCTTTTGGAGCAAAAATTAATACAAGACCCGATCTTACTTTACTATAACATAAGACCGGGTATGATATGATATGGTATGATACCGGGTCTTATATTAACTTTTGCTCCAAAAAAGGCCTTAGAGCTGACTGTCCGGCTAGGTCTTATTTTCGGAGAAACCTGGTAATACCAGGCTTCACTCTACCTGTAATTGTCATTGAAGTTAAATTTAATCAATTGATATCTGTGGGGACAGAGCCAGGAGTGCAGTTTCCAGCCTCTCGCTCTCACGTGGAAAGGTGCTCACTTGGGTAGTAAATGGCCATCAACCGTGACTGGATGGCTGTCAGCGGTGGCTAGTTGGCCGTCAGCTGTAACCAGTGAGCCATTGGCCACTAATATAACTGCCATGACTGCGCTAGCAGCAAATGGGGGCTAGCAAGGAGATGGTGGCTGAGCTAGCAAGAGAGGACTGCAGAGAGGAGCGGAGTACAGTGGTGTGACTCCCCTATCTATGGCTCCATGGGTGTTCCTTTCTGGCCTCACCATATCCTGCGTTCTTATGTGGGGAGTGGAACTAGAGACCCCGCCTGACACCCTGCACGACACATGGCGCAACGAGCAGGGTACGGTGCCAGCCAAAGCTCTCCGAAGAGTGGTGGAGCAGTTTGTGCCTCTGAACACTCAGTCTCAGGAAGACCAGGAGAAGCAGCTGCCGGAGAGCTGGACCCCTGTCGAGGGGTGGGAAGACGTCGATGGTTCCCTAACCATCACAGGCCGGAGAAAGAGAAGGTTGTTGTGGCCCTGTGGGCTGGGAAGTTCTTGCTGAGGCCCTCACCCCCAGGTTGGGGAGGACCTGGAGCCCTCGCCCTGTGGGGAGGGCACACATTGTGGGGCCAATGCGCAGCCCTGGCAAATGACTATAGACTGTGGGGAATTGCCTTCCATCCCTAATTTAATGGACCGCTTGACTGTTTGCTTGGGAACATACCACCATGTAGTGGAACTGGCAGGTTTGCTTTTGTGTCTCGACCGGCCGTTGTCGAGAATATGTAAGCACCTTGACTATGAGCCGCTGTTGTTCCAGCATGGTACCCTGAGAGGCCTGGAGAGAGTGGCAGTGCCCTGAGAACCCTGGCTGAGCCCAGGAAGTCTGGCTGTGCCCAGAAGCACTGGTGGTGCTCTGAGAAACCCTGGCTGTGCCCAGAGAGTCTGGCTGTGTCTAGGATATTGCATTCACCTCCAGGCTCCTTGCACAGGGCCCCTTGCGGATGACGCTTGTTGCGCAGATAGTGAGGCGAGACTCTGTAGGGGTGGAGTGTGGGGACAGAGCCAGGAGTGCAGTTTCCAGGCTCTCTGTAACCAGTGAGCCATTGGCCACTAATATAACTGCTGTGGTTACGCTAACAGAAAATGGGGGCTAGCAAGGAGATGGTGGCTGAGCTAGCAAGCGCGGATTGCAGAGAGAAGCAGACTATAGTGGTATGACTCCCCTATCTATGGCTCCGTAGGTGTTCCTTTTTGGCCTAGCCATATCCTGCATTTTTATGTGGGGAGTGGGACCAGAGACCCCGCCTGACACCCTGCATGACAATATTATTTTATGCTGTAACCAAATCCACTGAACTTATATCAAGGATTAATGACAAGGTATGAGCAAAGTCCCATATTCACCTGATTTACATATGAGTAATATTAAGACAAAGCTTTTAAATTCACCATTACAAAAAATCCAGGTGCCCACTCATACACGAGTTCTTCCAGGGCCGCACTGAAAACACCTGGGGCACTTCATCCAAGGTTCCCTAGGTAGCATCAAAAGCCAAAGACAGCCTCATTTCTCAGTTCCACATGGAAAACCACTGAGCAAAGACTTAAAGACAAACCCACTTTCCTTGGGACCTTGTTTTTATTGCGTTTGTAAAATAACTTTTCTCTAGGGACAGCCCCTCTTCCCCCAAATAGACTTTTTCTCCATTCCTCTACATGCAAACTCCTCCTCACCTTTTAAAGCCCAGAGCTCCAAAACCTACAATGCAAACTCTAAGAGGGCAGTGATCTTTGTTTTGTCACTGAAGAACTCCAAGCAACTAAAACACTGCCTGGCACAAGTTAGGCCCTCGATAAACATTTGTTCAAAACTTGATTGAATGAGTGGATGAAGCTTGAACAGTATGGCCGGTGACATTAGCTAGTGGTCGCTCTACTCTAACAGGAAAACAGCAGACTACAAGAGACTGAACTGTATTTGCTGCTATTTACAAGAGACTCACGTTACACTTACACACACACACACACACACACACACACACACACACCGGGAAAATTTTATTCGTTTTTTAAAAAGAGGTTAATATAAAATGACTGAGTGAAGGAAACGTACCTCCTGTGAAGTAGAAATACTTAGAAACCCTCCTGTGTGTTCCCATTGATGAAACAAAACGTTTAACCTACAAAACAAGCCCCTGGCCCCACCAACCAGAACTCCAATATGCTGGAAACCCTAACTTTGGTGATAAGCCACACCCAGAACCAAATTTTATTCCCTGGTTCAGTGATTCAGAGTGGTTCAAAGTACAAGACCACAATTCCTTCAATTTACAACTAAAATACATCGGTGTCTCTTGAGCATGCAATCCCCCTACTACTGCAGTGATTCTCCAACCTGGATGCACATTACAATTACCTGAGGAGCATGTAAAAATGTGGAAGCCCAGACTACCTACACCCTAGCCCAATTAACTCAGGGTGGGAGGCAGCCATAAGCATTTTAAAGCTTTCCAAGTAGTTACAAAGTGCAGCCAGGTTTGAAAACTATCTCTCTAAGGAACTTTAGCCCACCCCCTGACCAAGGGCTTCGTCTTCCATGTTAGCACAAAAGAGAGCTCTGGGAAGACCCCAGAGATCTTAAAGGATATGATCTTTTTTAGCCTCTTTCTACCCAAATTCCTATTCCCAATATCTCAAGCCACCTGGAATGGGCTTCACCGGTTGCAAGGCGTTGCTGCCACCTACCTTAAGGCTGCAGGCTTCCTCCTCTAGAGAAGCCATGTCTTCTAGAGAGGGGTTGGCAGGGCGCAGAGATCCCCCTGAGGAAAGGAACGCCCGTGTGCTCCGAATCAGGCTGCCTTTGGAGGCAGCCCCGTCCACACCTGGGCCAGAGGAATGGGAGGAAGAGGAGGAAGAATTTCTGCGGCGGGATGAGTCCCAAGACAACCTTGGTGTACAGGCCACATCGTCCTCCTTCTGGGCTTTCAGGCGCTTGGGGCTGCTGGCCCCTCCAGAACGCGACGCAGAGCTAGGGGCTGGCCGTCTGGAGGGGGCCACATCACTGGTCTCCCGGAGGCAGCTGCGCTTGCGGGAACACCCTTCCGAAGTGCTACTCCAGTGGTACTTGACCTTGCGCCTCTCCGACGCCATGGGCACCTGCAAGGTAAAGAGGCGGGCTGGAATCCAACACCACCCTTCCCAGCTACCCGTCCTCACACTCCCGCCATCTCGGGGTCCCCGGGGCGAGGGCAAGCCAGGTCAGAGCCAGGGGCTGGCCCTACTGACCTTTCCCCCTTCTTTCCACTGCCCATCACAGGTCTCTAGGTTTCAGAGATGCCAAAGCGCTTCGACTGTTTGCGATTCCAAAGCGCTTCCAAGAAGTCAGAACGCTGCAAGATTTACTAAAGGCTCCGGTTCGATTTCCAAGCCCACAACGTGCTTCCGCGATTACCAAACGCTTCAGTTTGCACAGCGCTACCTCGGAGATGTCAAAGCGCTTCCGGGACTACAAAGAGCTTCGATTTAGTTTGCAACGCAAAGCCCTTCAGAGATGTCAAAGCGCTTCAAGACTGGCGCTTTAAGGTCCACACATGGCGGCCGGACCCGCAGCCCTTCGGCGGGCGCGCGGCCCGGAGGCCTGGATCACCGATGGCGGGCCGCAGGGCTGGATCGGCGCGCGGCCCGCCCTGTTCCCGCGGCCCCGCCGACCAGCACGGGCCGGAAGGGGCGCGAGCCGCCCCTCAGCAGCCGGCGGCGCCGGAGTCCGCCGCCTCAGGACACCACCCGGCCGCCCCTTGTGTCCCTGCGCCGCAGCCCAGACGTCGGTCCCACCTCCCCCACGGCCCGGACGTTCCGCCCCGGCCACCCGCTCGCAGCCCGCCCAGTCCTGCGGCCCCGGACCGGACTCCGCCCGAGATCCGACCACACTGGCCTCCGCTGCGCCCGCCTCCCGGAACGAGCCCTGCGGCCCGCGGCCCGGCGTGCGGCGGGGGCGGGCCCTGAGCCGGACGAAGGACGCCCATTGCTCCAATCGGCGAGGGGCGGGACTCCGAGCAAGACGGAGCTCAACTGTTGGTCAGGAGGCTGGGAGGCGGGACCCTACGCCTTATGAAACTCGACCATTGGTCGAAAGAGAGGCGGGGCGGAGACACTCACGTGAGTCCAAAGAGCGCGAAGTTCAGGCAAGGCGCAGTTCCTGGGCCTGGCCTTCTGTGAGGTTTGGGGGCGTCCGCGCACCGGGATCCGGGAGGGCCGCGCCCTTCTGCTCACCATTGCCATCTTTAGCTGGACGCTTTCAGATCCGGGTACGTTCACCGGACTCACACCAACATTACACCGAACTCACACCAGCCCATATGCAGAGCAGGAAACCAAGTGACACACCCAGAAAGTGGCAGAATTGGATTTAGAAGTTAGAATCCACGAAAAAAAGAGAGACTACACAAAAATGTAAAATATCCACCTGGCCAAAAAAAATGAAAGTCAAAAGACAACGTACAAATTTAGAAAAATATTTGCAACACATGACAAAAGGCGGATGGCCTTGCTATGTAAAAACTCTTGCAATGAGATAATTCAGTATTAAAATGGCAAAAAAAATGAACCAATGAGCAGAAATTATGAAAGCCTCTTTAACATATTAGAAAATGACCACCTCAGTCATTTAAAAAGTACAAATAAAATTATGTTTTCACCCATTAGGTTGGCAATGATCAAAAACCATGATAATCATTGTAACTGAGGATAGTGGGAAAACGCAGTCCCATCTATGTCACCGACGGACATTCAAATTGGTACAACCTCCCTGGAAGGCAGCACTGTGTAGTAACAAGAATGAAAACAACCTCAATATGCAGTAAGGAAAGCTAGTTATATAACTACAGAATATACATTCAGTGGAATGTCAGGCAAAAAGAATGAAGTGATTCAAAAGAATGAAGTGGTGAAAAAGTACGGCCAAGAAAGATGTGAAAACACACAGGATCCAGAACAGTGCGAATGAAATGTGTGTAGTAGTTATAATAATAATAATAACAACAATAATAAGAGTGGAGCTTTACGATATTTTTAAAGGCCTGAGAATAACCATTGTGTATTTGTGTTCCTAACAGCTTTATTGATATAATTTACATACCATAAAGTTCACCCATATATATAGTTCAACGGTTTTTTCAGTGTATAATTCTTTTTTTAGTATATTTAGTATATAGCGTTGTGCAACCATCACCATAACCATAATCTAATTTTAGAACATTTTCATCACCCCTAAATCTTGTGACCATTACAACTCCCTTCCTCAAACTCACCCTCTGCCCTACACACACACACACACACACACACACACACATGCACGCACACATGCACGCACACATGCATGCACGCACACACTCTTTTAGTTTCTGTCTCTATAGATTTGCCTGTTCTGTACATTTCATAAAAATGGAATCATACAATATATATTGGCTTTTACTTAGCAAAACTTTTTCAAGTTTCATCCATGTTACAGCATGTATCAGTACTTCATTCTTTTTATAGATAATTTTAATTAAATAAGTTTTATAAATAATATTCCATAATATGGATATAGCACATTCTGTTTATCCTTTTATCTGATGGACATTTGAGTTTTCTACTTTTTGGCTCTTCTGCATATTACTGCTATGAACAGTGGTGCACAAGTTTTGAATGGACATGGTTTCATTTATCTTAGGTAGATATCAGTGGAATTGATGGGCCATAAGAAAACTATGTTGAACCTTTTGAGGAACTGCCAGACTGTTTTCCAAAGCAGCTCACCATTTTACAATATCACCATCAAAGTATAAGGGTACCGATTTCTCCACATCCTTACCAACACTTGATGTTGTCTTTTTTCTTCCAGCCATCTGAGCAGGTGTGAAGTGGTATTTCATAGTGGTTTTGATTTATATTTCCCTATTAACTAATGGTTACTTTGGTTCAGTCATCAGTTTAAATGGAGACTGCAGCCAAGAAGTCAAGAGAAGGCTGAAACTCAGAAGGGCAGCAGTGGAAGAATTAGGAAAGATCACCAAGAGTAAAGATGTGTCATTAGAGACCAAGGCTAAGGTCATCTACACCCTTGTATTCCCAATTACTAAGTACAGATGCAAAAATTGTACAGTGAAGAAAGCTAATAGGAAAAAAGAATGATTCATTTGAAATATGGTGTTGGAGGAGAGCACTTTGGATACCCTGGACCACCAGAAAGATGAACAGGTGGGTCCCAAAGCAAATTAAGACTGAAATATTGCTGGAGGCAAAAATGACAAAACTGAAGCTGTCCTACTTTGGCCACATCATGAGAAGGCAGGGTTCTTTGGAAAAGACAATATTGCTGGGAAAAATTAAAGCAGCAGGAACAGAGGCAGACCAAATACAAGATGGACTGATTCCATAAAGAAGCCATAGGCTAAATCTACATGCTGTGCAGGGCTGTTGAGGATAAGACATTGTGGACCTCACTCATTCATAGGGTCACCAGCAGCCGACTCCACAGCATGTGACGCACATGATGACTAATGGAGCAACAAGATAAAAGTTGTTATCATCTCTGGAAGAATACCAAATTAGTAACAGTGGTTGCCTCTGGGAAGAAGAAATGAGAAACTAAATTCCAAATGGTTAAAAGCCTTCCTTTCCACTATGTAATCTTTTGGATTTTTCAGTCACGGGCATCTATTAAAAAAAAAAATTCAGGCTGTCTGTCCCTCTGGGGATTCATGAAAAGGCACTGTGGTGCCAATGAATCCCTGGAATTCATATACAGTTGTATATGTTTGTATTTACAATTTGCTGAGGGAAGAAGGTCCGTAGCTTTCATCAGATTCTCAGTGAATCTCCAGAAATTTATGAAGCCCTAAGTCTGGAAATGCATGTCTGGATAACCAGTACCCTATTGCCATCTGCCCTCTATTGCTCAAACAGCCCTGGAAACACGCTGCTCACAATTGTAAGGTGCTTACCACATGCCAGGTCTTACTTGGGGCACGTGACACACCCTTTCGTTGAATTCTCAAAGCCACCAGAGCTTAATACAGGGGTGTCAGTACAGCTCACTGTCCACCTGGGCTGGAGCCCACCTGGCTTTATTACATATCAGTACAAAGCTGACCTTGCTGGGGGCTGTTGACTGCTTACAGCAGACAGGGTCTGCCCCTTGCCCGGACAACAAACCTACAAAACAGGTATTTTTTATTCTCCCCATTGTATAGATGAAGAAACAGAGGCTCAGAGTAACTCCCTAACTTGGCAGATTACACAGCTATTAATAGCCAACATTGACAGCCAGTGCCCAACCTCAGCCACCCCATGACACCCCACTCATGGATGCAGAATTTATTCTTCAAAGAAATTCATCTGGACACAAAACTAATTACAAGGTATCTGTTGACTTTATCAATGTATTTTTATTTTACAAAAATAAAAAGGAAAAAATCACTATAGAATTATTTAAAATAAGGCACACTGAATTTAAAATAACATTTGTTTCATAAAAAGATCTGCAACATGACTTTTCAGAAATATACCCACTGCATAACCATTAGGTACATGGCAGAAATCTAAGTTTAATGTCTTTTTATTTATTTTATAAAACAGGACAAGTGCATTTTCAAAATACGGTACTTCTGTAGCCATGTCTCATGTGTTCTTCCCAACAGCCCAGGGAGGGAGAATGAATAAGTGTTACTTACAAAGAAACTGAGGTTCCAGAAATTAAATGATTGACTTAATTAGCAGCAGAATCAGAAATGAAATCAGTTATCCTGATTCTATATTCAACCATAAATAATACATATTCTCAAAATAAAAGCTCCAATAAAAATATTAGCATTAGTGGAATGGGAGGATAAGGGTGTAGAGTGGACATTAAATAAATACCTGTGGGTTGCAAGATTTCCAACAGAGAAAGCAGAAAACCTACAGAGCCCTTTGCCAGGTGCCTGGCATTTATAAAACTTGAGACCTTGGGAAGTGAGTCAAGAACTGCACTGGGACACAAGTTGAAAATCTTTCAGGTCATGGAATTTGCAGGCAGCTGTTGGCAAATATGACCCAGAGATCTTAACTTTGGAAGTGCTATCAGCATTCAGAAAGCTCTGTTGGTTGAGGGCTGAGAACGAGTATCGGAGTATCGGCATCTGTTGGAGTGGTTAACATCACATCCTCCCCGGAACCACGAAATTGCCCACATCCTGGGCCCATGTACCAGGGTTGCCATTTCAGTCTCATGAAACCCAGTTCTGACTAACAAATCCCAGAAAGGAAGAGGACTTCATAGATTTTGGTGTCTATAAAGGCTGAGGTCCCTTCTTTTTTCCTTTACTCTGGAATATGGAAGTTTCTCTCCCTCCCCAGAAAGCTGATGTTTGGTTTGTGTTTCCTGGGAGACCTTGGATTCTGCCTCAGACCTTTATCTTGACTTGACAGTCATCTTTCTGATTGAAGACAGCAGTCCTCGTTGTCTTCTGGGCATCAGGGGCCAAAAAGCTCGATGCTGTCCAGTTTCTCCTCTTTGTAGAGCAGGATATTCTCCATCAGTTTCCTTTTGGCCTCGTTAATCTCGATTTTCCATGAAGTGTCTGTAGCTGATGTTCAATGGAAAAAAAAAAAAGCCACTTGAACAAAAAGCATTTGGAAACAGGTACTACTATTACAATTCTAGAAAGTCAGACTTGTTCTCTGAACCTCACTTGAACCAGGTTTCTGGGTTTTTTATCACCTTTGCCTTTGGAGGAAGCCCTGTCACCTGCCCCCACCTTTCAGAAAGGAGGGGGCTTCCATGCTCCTCCCTATGGAAGTAGGGAAGGGGGCAGGGTAAACACTTACACCCTCTTCCACATGGGAGGAGGAGCCATAGAAGTGGTCAGGCCCTGGGACACTCATTGAACCGCATTTACTAGAGAACAAGGACACTGCATTGAAAAGGCCTTCCAACTTTTTCTTTCAGACGGAAGCCTGGTATATTTGGACCGGAGAGGCAGATATAGAAGGTATCTTTAGAAATAGGATGGCTTGTATGCTGTGAAGTGACGATGGAGAGGTGGGCAGGGACAAACCAAACAGAGACTTGCCGGTCTGAAGGAAGTTCTGACTTGGTCCCTAAGTGTGACGGGAGCTACACAAAAGCTTTAAGCAAGGAGTGACATGAGTTGTTTTTAGAAACCACTCTGGTTGGTCCCTGGAGAAAGGACTGATGAGGGGCCAGAGTGGATCAGGGAGGACAAAGGGAGGTTGTGCAGTCATCCAGCAAGAGGACAGTGGCTGAGACAAGGGAGGGAGGTGGGGGCCATGCAGAGAAGCAGATGGAGCTGAGAGAGAGTTAGGTCAATGGATAGGACTGGGTGATGGACTGGACACAGCGGGGGCCAAAGGGAGAGGGAGCTGTCAAAGATGACACCCCTACGTTTCTCTTTATGCAGTCAGCTGGTATGTGAACAGCTGCAGAACCAAATGACCGCGTGAAGGAGGGCGATGGAAGGAATAGGTGATGGGCTGAGTTAGGGACACACAAACGAGTGTGTATATGCACTCAGATCCCCACACACTTACCGTCCTGGGGAGGTTCTGGACTGGTACAGGGCTCAGAGGAGGAGTCGGCCTGCATCCTGCCTTCTCCATCCTCTGTGGGGGAAAGCAAAGCAGCAGCCCCAGACAGGGGTGCTGTCTTCATGGAGGAGGAGGTACTGAGGCTGGAATTGTCCACATCATCTGTTTCTTCTGGAGTGTTGGAGGAAGAGCCTGTGCCCTCGGAAAGCCCACCCCAAAGGAGCGACGTCTCCTGACTTCTGAGCTGCTCTTCCACAGCGGCCACGGAGTCACACACCTAGGGGAGGAGAGAAATGAGAGCACTCACCAGGAATTCTTTCTGAAATGAAAAATCTAACAGGTCTCTCAGACCTCTGGAGAGACAGACACCAAAGAATTAAATGCTTGTTGCTTTGTCCGGAAGAACAGCATCCAACCTTTAAAAAGAACTGAACTTCCCCCCTCCCCCACCCCCAACCCTAGCCATAGGCAGACCCATCATAGTATCGCATTCCTCAGACCAGGTTTGGGCACATGACCCAAGCAGGCCAATCAAAATCCTTCTCTGGCATTTTTCCACCTAAAGCTTTTTGAGGAAAGATTCCCCTTTCCTTTCTATTGGCAGAGCCAGTCTCCTCACCACACACAGAAAACCCATTTACAGTAGGTGAAAATGAAGCCCCAACACAGAGTAAAGCAGAGGCAAGGGATGGAGAGACAGCCACAAGCACAGACACAGATAGCTGCACCTTTGCTGATTGAGACCCTGCATCTAGCTCCTCTAGCAATGCCTGTGCTGTCTGCTGTTTGGTTAAATGAGCCAATACATTCATTCATTCATTCACTCGTTGATATTCCATCCCCATCTCTCTCTCTCTCTCTCTCTCTCTCTCTCTCTCTCTCTCTCTCTCTCTCTCTCTCTCTGTCTCTCTGCAAGAGTTTGAGTTGAGTTTCTATCACTTTCAACTAGAAATGCCCTAAGTAATATGGATATTATCCTTAAGAGCTTCTCTGGTTAGGGAGGTTATGAAAATTAGAGGAAGGCAGGGAAGGAATGTTTCTTCTTTATACACACACACACACACACACACACTCACATATAAAGGGCATCATACATACATACACTTAATAACAATAACAAAACTCATTTGCTTGGTGTCTTGCAATGTACAAAGCACATTTGACACATGATGCTCAATGGGGTTTTAGTAGATAAGAAATTAAAAGATCAAAGAGGTTAAGTTCCCTGCCTAAGGCCACCCAGCTAGTGAGTAGCAGAGCTGACCACTGAACCCAGTCCTGTTTGTCTTCAAGTCCATGACCCAGTTGATCTCTCTTCTTCCTAGATTGGCTATAAAATACTGGGGGCAAGGACCAGTCTTCATTCCTCTTTCTATACCTAAAGTACTCTATCCCCTTTATTGTACACAGCAAATGCCTCTTCATCCTTCAAGGCCCAGTTCAAGTGTCACCTCTTGAGATAAATCTCTACAGTGCATGCCCAATAAATATTTGCCAAGCTTAAGACGATATTCCCTTATAGCTACATGTGGCCACGTAACTAGGCTCTGGCATACGAGGCATGAGAAAAACTGATGTGCGCATTTCCGGGTCACACCTTTAAAAGGAAGGGGGTCTGTTCTCCTCTTCCTTTTAACCCCTGTCAGTGGCTGGCATGCATCTGAGCTAGAGTAGCTATCTTGGACTCTGAAATGGAAGCCACCTGGAAAGGACAGCAGAGCAACAACAGAGGAGCCTGGGTCCCCAATACGGTGGCACTGCCACATCAGCTCTGGACTGCCTACATTCAAACTGTGAAGTTAAGGAGAATAATCTGCTATCTCGTTTAAACCACTGTATTTTGGAGTCTTCATTATAGTAGCTTATTCTAGAGTACTTTAACTGATACACTGAACAAAAGAATGAAATGAATGAAGGAATCAATGCTTGAATGAAAGAATAAGTGGTTGAGGGAGAGAGATGTTTTAGGACGTAAATCTGATTATGTCCTGCCCCTGCTTTAAATGCTCAGTGACTTCCTCAAAATCCTGACTGTGCCCGCACGGCCTTCTATTACTGGGCTCCTCCTTCCTCAGCAGCCTCATCACAAGACTTTG
Organism: Rhinolophus sinicus; assembly: GCF_036562045.2. Lineage (NCBI taxonomy): Eukaryota > Metazoa > Chordata > Mammalia > Chiroptera > Rhinolophidae > Rhinolophus > Rhinolophus sinicus. The sequence goes on from NC_133759.1 coordinate 43,104,610, forward strand.
CCCTGGGTACTTTGTGTTCCAGACACTTTGACCTTCTAAGCCCTTGACCGTGCAAACATCTCTCTCAACGAAGGTCATTTGCATGAGCTGTTCCTTCTGCTTAGACAGTTCTTCGTCCGCTTACATACCACTTCCTGGGAAAGTCCCCTGTCATACACTATCCCAGCACTGACCACATAGTTGATTACTGGGCAATGTCGGTGAGATCCAGGAAAGTGGAACTGGCCTGGCTTGTTTACATATATCCCCAGGGCCCAGCATACAAATGCTGAAGGAATGACTGGAGCCTGTGGCACTTGGGCATAGAATAGCCCAGGTTTAAAACAATGGCTCAGGTTGCAAGACCGTGGACATTGAGCTGAACCAGGAGACCGGAGACCTCTGATAGAAATTCACTCTGTGGCCCCATCTTCTCCCCTGTCTGGACCTTTACTTTCCCATCTATAAAACGGGAGGCTTGGACTACAGCAGTGGTATGTTTGAAGACTTTTTTCAGCTACCAAACCCTTTCCTCAGATAAAATACTGAGAACCCAATATAATTATAAGAAGTGAAAGTGGTGTCTGGTTAAAATTATGGGTGGGGCCTATAGCACCCCACAGCCCTCTTGCTGCCAAAAGCAACTCATGAGATACTTTCAAGGAGTCCCTCGCTGCCAGACACTTGAACATCACTCAGCTACATGATCTCTAAGAGTCCTCTTGGGCAGTAATTTTATCCTTAGAAAGACCTAGCAGCGGTCCCCAAATTTCTACCTATTACCACCTCTACATATCCTGTCCATAGGAAACTGTTTTATCCTGTGGTGCTTGATTTCTGGGGTGTCTGCCTAGCCCTTTCTCTAGGACCTGGCCCTTGCACCTTCAGGGGTTGACCCCGGGATTGCCAGGTTTATATACTGGACCCCCGCCCCCATCTTACCCAATTGGCCAATAGGTAGACACCTGACCCTAGCTAGACCAATCAGGTTCTCTCAGAGACGTTGGCATTGGGACCTGGAGACTTGGTCTTTCAGTGAGGGTAGAGCTATAACTTGTAAATGAATATAGCCACATCCCCTAACCAAGAAGATAAAGGAAAAGAAAAACGGGGCCTACAGAGAGAAGAGGAGGAATAAGGCAAATTCAGAGAAAGCAGAGTTCTGCTAACATCGGAGGGCGTAATCCGGAGCCCCTGAGGCCAACAGCACACCTCCCTAGGGCTCCTGAGACACCCGTATCCATATATGGCCCTGTTTTGCTGACGTGAGCTCCAACACATTCTACGACTTGAAACCAAATACAGCCCGGGTTTATGAGATCACTTCTTGGTGAAGGGATCGACCCTGAGTCTTAACCTAGTCCCTGGAAAAGCAGACCCATGCGGCCCCCAGAAGTGAGGCCATGCTGACCCAGGACTGGGCTCTTCGCGGGGGAAAGGCTGAGAATCAAGCTCACCTCCGTCAAGCTGGTGTTCCGCCTCCGCAGGCAGAGGCAGGCGGCCGTGGCCAAGGCCTCGGCACAGTCCTCCGGCAGCCGCCCTGCTCTCTTGTCTAAGTATTTCCGGCAGATCTCCTGGGCCATCACGTTCTCCATGCCCGTCTTCCGGGAGCAGAGCGAGGTGGTGCTGCTTGGAATTTCACTAAGCAGTAAATCCTTCTGCGGGAACAAGAGTGGACACACCCAAGTGAGCTGTAAGGGTGTGGGACCCAAAAACACCTGACCTACCCACCTCCGTGACTGCACCAGCGCTGCAAAAACTTCTCAGAAAACCAACAGGATTTCAAAAAAAGAAATGCAAGGATCCCAGAAACAAGCAAAACAGCCAAGAATTGGAGAATTGCTAAATTCTCAATATGCACAGGGCATTCCATAGTACACTCAAAAAATACCATAAATGCAGTGGCTTAACCTATCTAGGCAGGCCTCAGTTGCTTCATCAGGAAAATGGGGATAATAAGACTAACAAAAAGATTAAATGACATAATACACCTAAAGCATAAAGTGTGATACTTGATACAGAGTAAACATTCAACAGTCTATTAGTAGTAATAATAGCTATCGTTTATATACTGTATTACTACATGCTGAGAAATTTACTTATATTAATAATTTAATTTTATTAACAATTACAGGGACAATCTCTTATGCTATAAAATAAACATTTTAGGATGTAGAATTCTGACCTGTGTATATTTAATTGGAGAAATTAGATCAGGAATTGCCAGGGGCTGGAAGTAGGGAAGGAGGACTGATTATAAAGGGACCCAAGGGAATTTTCTGGAATGATGGAAACTTTCCATATTTTGATTGGGCTGGTAGTTATATGACTGTCTACATTTGTCAAAACTCATACCATTCTGTACACCTCAAAAGCGTTAATTACACCTCAATAGAAATGCATACATATGTCCAGAATGAGACCCCCACACAAAGGCACCTAGCAGCTTTATTTGTAAAGGTCAAAACGTGGAAACACCCCAAATGTCCATCAACAGGTGACTGGACAAACGGTGGCATATCCATGCAATGGGACACCATTCAGTAACAAAAGAAATAAGCCACTGACACACACAAAGAGAATAGCCATATCTCAGAATAGCGATGCTGAGTAGAAAAAGCCAGACAATAAGAGAACACACACTGTATGACTTCATTTATATGAAATTCCAGAAAATGGAAACTTTTGTACAGTGACAGAAAGCAGATCAATGGCTGCAGGGGATGGCAGGGGCAGGAAGGGATGTGGGGGAGGATTCAAAGGAGAAGAGGAAACTTCTGGGGTAGTGGGTATGTTCATTATCTTGGTTTGGTGATAATGCCACAGATACATACATGTCAAAATTTATCATATATATGCTTTGTCCTCTTTATTTATAAATATTGATAAACTTACACTCATAAGTTTATTTACTTATAAATAACTTCATGGTATTCCATGGTGTGTATGATTATATTGTAATTTCATTAACCACCTCTCAAATGACAGATATTTCACTTGTTTGTAGTGCTTCACTATCAAATAATGTTACAACAAACTTTCTTGTTCATCTGTCTTTCCTCACTGTGTGTGTTTCCCTAGTGTACAAGTGAAACTACTGCATCAGAGGGTACACACATTTTAAATTTTGAGGGAAACCACTCAATTCCCTCCAAAAACACTGTCGCCACAAACACTCCCCCCATCACGGAAGAGGGGTCTCCTTCCTCCTACCCTGGACCACACTAGGTATCAGCAGCTTTCATTTCTGACTCAAACCTTGATTACACGCACAATCTGAATTGTGTATGTACCACAACAGATGATGAGAGAATTTTTTGGGTCTAGAGAGAAATATTTGGGTCTAGAAGAGAAAGAAACTAGATTTTAAAAAAATTATACCCTTCACATTTTCAAAAACCATTAGCAAAAAGCACCTTCTAGCAAATTTCATATAAGCGTCTCGAAAGTCTCCTTCTGTGACATTCACCCAGCGAGCCCCAGCAAACTGTTAGGGAATGCATCTCAAGAAGATGTTTCTCATGTCAGGAGATGAGAAACTGCCCCAAACCACTCAAACCACATCCGAGCTGCCCAAATGGTCTTCTTTGCAATATTTAGAGCTCGGTGCCCAAAAGGGGTGGAGCTTGGGGAGTTCAGCAGAGGGACAAGTTGTGACTTTCTGTTTGTATAGGAGGCCGTCAGCTCTCCACCCCAACGCTCAGGGAATGCTTTTGGGACCCAGTCACAAAAAAGCCAACTGCTCTAATGACCTCAACAACAAGTCAGAAAAGGGGCTCCCCTCTTAAACTGCTGAAGAGGACCAGAGCTTGCACAGAATCTGGAAGTCTGCAGAAAACATGGGTTCAAATCCCAATTGATCTCACTGAAGGGCACAAGACAAGTTTCTTCACCTTGGCCTTAGTTTTCTCATCTGAAAAATGGGATGACGATAATAGTGGTTGGACTGCCATGAGAATTAGACAGTCAGGAGAGTGTCGGGATTGAGAATTCAGGATCTGCATGCAGTCCAGAAGACCTGACTCAGAATCACAGCTCTAACACTTAGTGTAGCTAGGATCTCACGCAAATCTCCGAATCTGCTTTCCTCATCTATAGATGAACAACATAATGCCTCTATCAATCTCATGGGGATTTTGAGATGATTCAGAAAGATAATTTATGGAAAGTGCCAACAAGCTGTGTTGTTATATTTTTGAAATGGCACTGCATACCGTGTTTCCCTGAAAATAAGACCTAGCCGGACAATCAGTTCTAATGCATCTTTTGGAGCAAAAATTAATATGACCTGGTCTTATTTTACTATAAGACCGGGTATAATATAATATAATACAATACAATATAACAATATAATACCGGGTCTTATATAAGGCTAGGTCTTATTTTTGGGGAAACACAGTATATGATAGTTCTTTGAACCTATCGAAAGTGGAAGTTATTGGATTTATTATAAAGCCAATTTAAAAGGACTGAAATTAACTTTTACTAATTTTAGGACAAACTCTATTTGACTGCCTGATGTGTAGAGAGAAAAAAATGAGTTTTCCCTAAACATTCTAAATTCTACTATCATGAAAAAGTAATTGTTGGCTGGCAGGTGGGGTGGGAGATTAAAGCTACTTTGCACAGACACAAATTAAACCCTAGACTGAGGCCCCGTTAGCATCTGTAAAATAGGTACAGTGGAGGCCCCTCCCCTCCTGACCCTTCATAGCTGTGAGACCCAAATGTAGCACCCAGCCAGAAGTGACTGGTTCCCTTACCAGGTAAACTGGGCTTCGGTCGTTGTCCATTGCAGGGATGCCAGTGAGAAGCTCGGCTAACACCTGGAGAGAACATGGAGTTAGCACAGTTCAGGCACTCGTGTACAAGGTCAGGCAAGAGATTCTGGCCAAGAGAGAAGCTTCTTCTAGGTAACAGAGTCTGAGCTCCGGGCCTGGCTCCGCCATTTTCCAGCACAGACACTTGCCCAAAAAATCTAGAACATGAGACTATCACCATACTTCCTCCAACTACCTATACCTCTCAGCTGGAGTAGAAGGTTTGATTAATTGATAGCAAGGTAGGGAGGCTGGAAAAACAAATGAGTGTGTAATACCATCAGTTTTATATATATACATACACACACACTTACACACACATATCATTCATATGTATATATATACACATATACTATATGCATACACATGCACATACACATATAATATATACACACGTATATAAATGTATATATATACATTACATATGTATACACATATATATCTATATATACATATATCTATATACACACATACATACACACACATCCTATATTTTAAAGATAATTTCATTTAAAAAACCCATCAGAAATGGCAAGCAAACACTGCTATGTCAACCTCAGGAAAGAAGGAATCCATTTGTAAATATTTATTCTATACAGAAAATCTCAGCAACATCAATAGCATATTTCATCCATAGAGACCTTCATTAACATCATTTGTTCGTTAATTTATCTGCTCACAAAAGGAGCACAGACCTGAGTCAGTGTAAGCCACCACAAAATTGACAAGCCATGATATGTGTCTTAGTAAATGGGAAATCTGCTTTGAACAGGAATTCTTCGCAGAGATAATAGCACGGAGGTTAAGGGCTTCTATAGTCAGACAGACCTGGGTTAAAATTCTGACTCTGTTCCTTACATGTGCAAGTGTTCTTTGGGCAAGTAACTAAAATGTGAGCCTGTGTCCTCATCTGGTAAATGGGGAACTAGTGGTTGTGAATATAAAGAGTCAGTACCCCACCCTTAGTGTCAAATCTCTCTCCTACAACCTCTCCAGAAGCAACTCATAATAGGTTCACATTTACTGCCAAGAATTCCTCACTCCCAGAGGAAGGGCTCCGAAGGTTAATAACAGACTGGCAGTGACCAGGAGGGGGCAGTAGAGGGCACTCCTGCAGCAAGTGGACAGGAGCCAATTGAAAAGGGACTCCCCCATCAGCTCCTGCCAGAAAAAGAGGGAGGATAAAGGGAAAATGAATAAACAAACATTTCCTCTGCCTCTTCCACACAATAAGCTCCGTGCAGGGCCTTTTACAGAGGTCCTTTAGTGCTCACCAAAAAACAAAAAAAAAACAAAAAAACACTGAGAAATGCAGTGTTCCCCATCTGAGGAATCAAAATTCAAAATCATATTGTCAGTCGGTGGCAGGGCTGAGAAAATGAGTGCAGGGAGCCAGTGGGCACTGAATGAATGAATGAATGAATGAGTGAGTGAATGAATGAATAAGTGAATGAATGAATGAATGAATGAATGAAAAAGCCAATTGTTACACCAAGAGCTGAGCTAAAATGTCAAGAGTAAACAGAAATCAGGAGTTTGGGTATGAAGGTGGGAATAATAAAAATAACCACTATAATAATAATCTTGATATGTGCAGGATACTATGCTAACCAGTTTATGTATATATTATCTTATTGATCTCCACATGTATCAGTACCCCCATTTTACAGAGAACAAAACTGAGGCCCAGAGTTATAGGTGATGTACCCTAGGTCATTTAAGCTCTACACTATAGTGTCTGGCAATCTGCAGGTTGAGTCCCAACAGGTCTTAAAAGAGCAGGAGCCTGGGCGAGCCCTGCTGAGCTTCGCTGAGCCACTCAGTGGGGCTGATGGGGCCAAGGAAACCAGCAGGGTCAAAGGGCTGGGAGACAGAAGAAAGCGGAATCTGACATGTGGAGATTGGGCTAGGGGCAGAAGGTGGCTTAGGGGAAGGGCACTAGTGGGGGAGGTAGATAGGAGACTGTGGTCAGAGAGAGGAAGTACAGAGTTCTCAAACCTATTTGGCCATGAACCTTTAAACACACCAAGCCTGTAGAGATCTCAAGGAATTTGTGTGCTGTAGAAACATACACTGGAGACTGCGCAGACCATGAGCTCCTGGGGGTGGTATTTATTTGAATTATATTTGCAGTCCACACAAATTCTACACACTGTAATGACAGACAGGATGGTGGTGAGGAGGGAGGTTGGGTGAGTAGATGGATACTGAATGGATGGGTGGCTATTGGATGGATGGATAGATGGATGGATGGATGGGTGTTGACTGGTTGGATAGATGACTGGAAAGATGGATGGACAGATGGACAAAACAGATAGATGAACAAACAAAGACAAATACAACTGGATAAATAGATGGCTGGCTGGATGGGAATCAGGAGACTATCTGTAGCCCACTAGAATCTGGACACTCATGAGTGCCTTTACTTGGAGGATTGGCAAACTTTTTCTGTAACAGGCTAGATAGTAAGTATTTCCAGCTTTGTCAACCACAAACCAAGTCTCTGTCACATAGTCTTCATTGTTTTTAAATTATTATCATTCAATCTTTTATAAATGTAAAAACTATTCTTAGTTCTAGGCCATACAAAATAGGCCATAGGCCAGTTTTGGCCTGTGGGCCATAGTTTGCCAACCCTTACTATATTTTGATGGGACATATCTATGAGCCTCTATGATAGCCTGTGCTTACAAAGGAGCTGTAGGAACGACAAATGAATATAGGCCCAAGTCTAAGCAGGGAAAGAAGGTCTTACTATTCCACAGCTGAAGATGTCCACTCGCTTTGTCAGCTGTCCCACTCTGATGAAATCTTCTGGCAGATATGCAGCTGAGGCTTGGAAAAGGTGGGTCTTCATCACAGTGTATTTTGATCTTTTGTTGACAGGACACATGTGAGCCATTGGATGGGCCAACATAGGGGTCAAGTTTTGGTCTAGCAAAACGTTGGAGCTGTGGAAAACAAAGCAGAAAGAAACTTCTCATTTGGGGCTGGACAAGAAGAGGTTGCCATGGAGACCTTTTTGGAAAATAACTTAGCAGTGAATACTGTCAGCGTTAGCAAGTTAGGGTCACTGAAGACCCTCAACATGGAGTTTCTGAGCCAATCCTGAGAGGAGAGCCCACTCCCACCAGCAAATGGGGAGGAGCTAAGATTAATCCTGCTGCCTCAGGAATGGCATTTGATGTGACCAAAGAGAGGCAGCTATCCTGATCCCCACAGACGTCCACCCTGGTCAACCTCAGCTTGGCCAAGCCCGTAAGTTGTGCCGGCTCAGTCCCTTCTAACGCTGTTCTGCCCCTGAGCTCTGGCCCAGCTGACTCAAGTCTAAATGCCAGCATCCTCTGGCACTGAACCTCCCCAGATCGTGGGGAATAAGAGAAATAAAAATATTCTTGGACCTAATCATCTAAACCGTGGGAGTGAACTCTCAAAAAGTACTGCAAAGTGGTAGGAAGGACAAAAACACTAAGCTACATGTGCAAAAATATTCAATGTAGAACTAATACCTCATAGTTTTTTTTCTTTAAGTATATACCAATTCTAATGTCCACTATTAGGAGTGTGTAAGTAAATTATGGGCAACCCCTGCAATGGAAGACTAAGAAGTCACCAAACATCATGACATGCAATATGGGGACATGTTTACCATGTTTAAATGAAGAGGGGGAGAGAATATAATTGGTAACCAGGTGACCATGCTACCTTAGAGCTAAGAATTCTGTGTGGGCAGGGGCGAAACAAGAAAGAGAAAAATAGAGGCCGGCTGGAGTCAAGGCAGTTAGCCAGGCCGACCTCTCATCTTTCCATTTCCTTTCTTGCTATTACAGTTGTTTGTGCGATCAAACAAGAATCAGGGGAGAGGACAGAGAAAAGGCTTCCCTTTGCCAAATAGAGAGAGGACCTTGGGGAAGTATGGGTCACACGGTTTTGAGCTCCATTTTGCCAAATCCTCTGGTATTTTCTGGACTCTCTCCCCCACGCTGCCAGTCCCCAGACAAAGACCTCTTGCTGTTGGATGTTTGGGAGCATGATACTGAGAGGCTGGGGTGCATGTCAGTCTGCAGGAAGCCTCCCTGACTCAAGTTGCTTTCACTAACAGGTACACAAGTGTATGTGTGGGGGGGGCGGGGGGGAGCAGGTCTCGGAGAAGACCCTGAGCACAGAGCTCAAAATCCCAGGGGGCTTGGCAGACATGGCCCAAACTCCAAGGACCAGGTGCAGACCATCTGGGTGGGAAGTAAATACATCAGGGTCGTGGGGTGCTTGCTGGTAACACACCAGCTCAGAAAGACAAACGTGGTGACAGGCAGGCAGGTCACGCTGACAGCAAGCAGAGACACAACCCAGAAATACTTCTTTCTGAGAGTATAACAAAAAAAGAAAGAGACTCAAGGGAGATGAGCTGGGGAGACAAGGCAAAAAGCGAGACAGAGGAAGAGGAAGGGGACCCAGGAATGTGTGCTGCCTCATCCCTGCAGCCTGAGCCCACCTCTCTCACCTCTTGATGTTGCTGTGGATGATATCCAGGCTGTGAAGGTGCCCCACAGCACGAAGCAGCCCTGAGAAGATGCTGATGCGCTGGGGCCAGAGGAGGGGGTCCAAGCCACCCTAAGAGAAAGAAAGGAGTTCTTAAAGCCCCATGGCAGGGTCCTGGGCTCCTGTCTCTCCAGCTCTTCATATCCTCTGCAACAGGGCTCGGCCAGGACGGTGTACTGGCAGGGTGCCAGTTTTGACACCCGACAGATCTAGGTGTACATCCTAGCTCAGAGAGACACTAGCTGTGTAACTTTGGAAAAGACACTCAACATCTCTGAGCCTTGGTTTCTTCAGATATAAAATGGAAATGTGAACCCCTATGCTTTAGGGTTGTAAGGATTTAAAGGAGCATATGGTAGGCCCGTAGCATAGTGCCGGCCACACATTGGGTGTTTGATAAACAGCAGCTATTTTAGTGGCAGCTCTAGAATTTTTCTCTAGGAGGGGCTGATGGGGAGAGGAGCTAGGGAGCTTGTATTGACACACCAGGGACGTGGGTCTTACACCCATTTTATGTGTTTGGAGAGACTTCACAGGGGCCGATGGGGATTGTGGCAGAGCGCAGCTAAAGTCCCCCCACTTCCCCAGGTGCTGCCACTATTTTCTAAGACTGAATTTCCAGACTAAATCACCCCATAGTTTTCAAGTCATGTCTTAGGTCCCACACCCTCTAAGAACTGGCCTTGTTAATAGATTTCTTCTCAAAAACTGAAATTTAAAGACACATGAATGTAGTTTAAACCACTGCCTGACACTTATCAGCTGTGTTCCTCTGAGCAAGCCACTTTGCCTCTCTGCGCCAGAGACTACTCTTTTGGAAAATGGAGAAAACCTCTTGGGTTGTGGCAAAGCCTGGAGGAGACATGTGTAAAGCCCTTGCACATAGTGAGAGGTCAGCAAAGCAAACATGAATAACTGCTTTGTCTGGTTCCACCCAAAAAAGCCATAATTCTGTTGTGGAGTAACTTTTTTTCCCCTCTGTTTGAGGATTTTATGAAAGGATGTTTGTTTTAAAAATTATAATTTTAATAGCTATTATAGTCACGTGGTATAATATGTGAAAGGTACAAAAGGATATGTAGTAAAAGCTTCCCTCCAGTCCTGCGCCACAGCTATCTAGTTCTCCTCCCCAAAGGCAGCCCAAGTACCAGTTTCTTGTATCTTTCCAGAGGTATATTCCATAAATACACAAGCAAACACACATACATTAGAATAGCATTTTTAAATAAAATTTTGCCTCCACTTTTCCATACTCTGTATCTCTTAGTGCTTTTCCTTGTCCTATTGCACTGGCTAGCACCCCCAGAACGATGTTGAATAAAATTAGTGCTATGGGACCCTTTGTCTTGATCTTGACTTAAATGAAATGCCTCTTGTCAAATAAATCTGTTATAGGTTTTTACCTGAAGATGTTTAGACAGATCTTATATATTCTGACCCAACTTTTCTTCTTGAAGGGCCTCTCTGGATAGCCCCTCTCCGCTCTGGTCATCTATAAGTCCTTAACCCTTGATTCTCTAACTGGTTGCTTCCTGGTCCTGCTCTCTGACCATGACCCAGCCCCTTACCTGATCTTGGAGTCTGTCTTGTAAAGACCCATTTGCCATGTAGGGGTAGATCAAGCCATAAAACTGTTTTCCAGTGCAGAAGCCCAGCAGAGGTAAGACGTTGGGGTGGCAGCATCTGAAATCAGGCATCGGTGCAGGGGTGAGGAGTCAGACAGAAGGAGTCATCAAAGGCTGCTCCACTTCCTTACCTCCCACCCCTCTTCTGCCCTCTCCACCACCCTAAGGGCCCAGCACCAGCATAGAAAGATGAAAATTGCCTGCCTTCAAGGAGCTGGAAGCAAGTTGCTTGAACTTATCCTGCTTCACTCCTCTGAAGCATGACACCTTAACCACCCCATCTTCTGGGGTGGTTAAGAGATTTAGAGATTAAGGAACTTGCCCAAGGTTACAACTAACAAGCAGTGAAGCCAGGATCAGTAGTTCTTTTCACTCCCAGAACTGGAGTTCCTCCCCGAAATCCCCTTCTGCTGGGCTCCAAGTCACCCGTCCCTCCTGACTCTCCTCCTACCTCTCTGACCACTCTTGGCCTTTTTCACCAAGACCCTCCTCCTTTACCTCCCTCTGAAACCTGAGTCTCCCCAGTTAGGCTCATCATCTTGACTTATAAGCTGCTCCGCCAGGTATCTCCCACTTCTATGAGGAATACTCTCAAATCTCATCTCCAGCCCCAGTGCTCTATATGAGCAGCCTAGACTCAACAAGCCCCAAACCCGCTTCTCCAGCCACAGTTACTGTCACAGTGAAGGGTACCACCATCCATCCAATTTCCTAGAAACCTCTTTACCTCCCCCATCTAACTAGTCACCATTCATTGTCATAAATAGCTTGCCAAACGTCCCTTTCCTTCCCCCCTCCTCTGCTTTGGGTCAGACCCTGATGGACTCTCGCCAGGACTGTTGTAATGGCCTACTGCCGGACCTCTCTGCCCTCCTCCACTCCCCCCAAGCCATCCTACTTCACACTTTTCATATCATTAGAGTTATTTACACTTCACTTTCCCCACCAGACTTCTGAAGTCAGGGACTCTGTATTCTTCACAGTCTGCACTTCCTAGAGCCAAGTTAAGGCCTTGACAACTCACATTTGCCAAATCAATGAATGAAGGAATGACTGCCAACTCCAGGAAGGCACTACGCCAAGGTGGAAAGGTATTAGACTTCCAGTTTCCACTAAATGTGTATGTGTATATAAGTATGTGTATGTATGTGTGCATTCATACATATGTATGAATAAAGATTAAAGAATATACCGAAATATTAATACAAAATATTAATTTGGAGATATTATAGGTGATTTTTATGTTTTTATTTGTAATTTTCTTTATTTCTTAAAATACTCTACAACTATCATGCATTACGTGCCCAACGCTGCATGTTGGCAGAGTTTCTCAGACAATGACTTGCAAAGGTTGAATGACAGCTGGTGTCAAGCATATGACAGGTGCCCAATATACATTTGTTAAGTTCATCAGTCAGTGATGGCAGAACCAGGACAAGTCCACAGGTCTCCAAACAGTCCTTCCCTTTTCTTTCCCAGTCCCCACCCAGCTCTATGACAGGGAGGCTCACTTCACTTTTCCAGCCTCAGTTTCCCCATCTATAAAATGAGCAGGTCTGAGGATGGCTTTTGAAGGTCCTTATTGCTCAAGATCAGAGGACAGCAAAATTTCTCTGTAAAAGCTAGACAGTAAATATTTTAGACTTCGCAGGCCATATGGTCTCTGTTGCAATTCCACAACTGTGCACTGTCACACAAAAGCAGCCACAGATAATACAGAAATAAATAAGCGTGGCTGTGTTCCAATAAAACTTTATTGAGGACACTGAAATTTGAATTTCTTATACTTTTCATGTATCATGAAATACTTTTTCTTTTTCTTTTTTTTTCAAACCATTCTTAGCTCTCAGGTCATATAAACACAGGCAGGGCCAGATTAAGCCTGAGGGTCATTTGCCAGATCCTGCTCTAGAGCACTAGGATTTTAAAATGGATTTGCCCTTAGAGTTGGTATCGGTAAGTGTCTGCCCATCTTAAAAAATGGCATAGGAAAAAAATAGGATAGAAACGTATTTCTTTCCTCCAGGATGAAAGCAGTTGAACCAAGTGAACCAAGGTTCTTTTATAATTCTAATCTATGCATATAGTCATTATATAGAAAAAGCATGGACTGTGCAGCCAGACCAATCTAGGTTTAAATTCCAGCTCTGTCACTTACTAGCTCTGTGATGTTGGACAAGACACTTAACTTCTCTGTGCCTCAATTTGACCATATGTAAAATAATGTGATAACAGTAGCTACATTATAGGGTTCTTGTGAGGATTAAATGGGTTTATACGTACAGAGTGCTTAAAACATGTTTGTCACATGTTTTAAGCTCTCCATAGGGTTAGCTGTCATCATTATTAAACAAAGTATTTTCCTAAGGGGAGGCTTACCTATGATAAATTTGTGTCTCTGCCTGGAAGAATTTTTCAACTGATCCTGGACCTGAGCAGGGCATCTGTGGGAAAAGACATTGAAAGGTGAAAACCCAGCCTCACCCGTGCAGCCTCCAGCCCCTACTAGAAACCAAGAAGTGCTCACTTCTCTGAGCTTCTTGATGACAAATGGTGTGCCGTGCCTTTGCCCTCTGTAGATGTCAGCAAAGGTCCCCTCGCTGATTTTGTGGGTTTGGTTGAAGTTATCGGTTGCCTGAATCACGTCCACCTCACTCCAGAAAAGGCTTTCTCCAGTTTGGCTCGGAAGTGTTTCCTGCTTAGGTATAGAGGTGCTGCAATCCTGGGGATTCAGAGAGAAGAGACAGAGATTCATACTGAATTAATATGGGACATGCTATTTCCCTACTCAAACGCGATTCTGTAATCCGAGCTCCAGAGCCTGCTTGACACCGTGTGTAAGCCTATGAAAAGCAGCTCTGTTTCAATAAAATCTCTTCTTAAAAATAGGTGTACATAAACTTAAGTTTGTGAAAGTTATATATACTCTAATAAACAGTTTTAAAAAATTGGGGGGGGGGGGAATTCCCTTAATCCCATTATCTACTTAACTGTTAGTAAAGCTTAGTGTATTTCTTCCCAACTAGATATGTAAGGATGTATTTAACAAATGGAAATCATGACACACACGTAGTTTTGGTATCTGCTGTTTTCATTTAATATGATACCATGGTCACGCTCCCAAGCTATTAAGTCCTCTTTGACAATGATTAATTTTCAAAGGTAATTAAAACCCTGTGGAAGTGACAGTCTCCTTTATGGGAGTGCTTCATTAACCAGACCCACGCAGAGCTAGCTGCTTCACCAGGCACCCTGCCCACGACACTTTTAGGGGTCCATAAAACTGTTTTAAAATCAGAAGAACAAAAATGAACTTTTAGAGTGGAAGAAGATGTTTTAATTTTTAATCTAGCTTGAATTACATTCATCTTTATATCAACGCAATCGTAAAATATAATTTTAATTTTTTTTTAAATGAAGGAAAGGGCCCATAAAGGCACAAATGCCTAAGACCCACAAAAGTCATATGTGGCCCTAGACCCAAGTCACTGAAAATTCAGGATAACTCAGACATATTTTCAGTTGAAAAAGGTTGGAGGGGAGGTGGTTTGTAAGCCAATGACAACCACAACCAATTTATTTTGAGGGGAAGGAAGATGCCAGTTATCATCTCTCATTTAAACACAAATAATGAAAAAGTTCATCAAAAAAGTGTATTCAGGGGGTGTCCGTATGGCTCAGTTGGTTAGAGGGGAGCTTTTGGTAACAAGGTTGCAGGTTCAATTCCCACATGGGATGGTGCACCCCCTACAACTAAGATTGAAAACGGCGACTGGACTTGGAGCTGAGCTGCGCCCTCCACAACTAGATTGAAGGACAACGACTTGGAGCTGATGGGCCCTGGAAAAACACACTGTTCCCCAATAGTCCCCAATAAAAAGACTATTCACTAAAGTGCACCAATCCCCCCCTCCCCCACCCCCGCCACCCAGCCCCAGCTTTATTGATGACCAGTACTTACAGTTTTAGAAGCTCAGAGTAATTTGAAATCACTAGTGGATGGGGGATTTACCTTTGAATCAGATGAAGCAGGAAGGCTGGTTTTTAAGGCAGGAGGGGCATCTTCAGGAGGCAGGAGGTTGGTTCTGGCTGGAACGGGCCCTGGAAAGGAGAGACTGTGGGTCAGGAAGTGGCCGGCTGGAGGCAGGCAGGAGGAGCTCGGTCAGTCCCCAGACCAAGCCAGTCTCTGATTCATTCCACAAACACTTATTGTCCATAATGACAGCTGCCATATCTTGATACCCCCAGGTACCACCCAACGCACTTCTCATGCCATTACCTAAATGAATCCTTATGACAGCCCTAGGGATTGGTCCCATAAATGATCCCCATTTGGTCAGTAGATCAACAGAGTTACTAGAGGTGGTCACCTGCCCAGGGCCACACAGTAAGTGGCAGTACCAGCCTTCAAATGGAATGCATCTGTGTGACATCCAACCCCTACATTGTCCCACTTCCCTTGCAAAGAGCAGAGAAAAACTCAGAGGAAAATTAGCTATGAAGCCTGCCTTCCAGAAACCTCCACCATGGTAGGAATGGCAATAACCAGCCTCTGAGGTCAGAGGCAGGAGAGGCCGGCCAGGGGGGCTGGGATATCCAGGAAGGTTTCAGAGTTGAAAGAGCATTTGAGCTGGGCTTGAAAGATGGGGAAACATTTCCAACAAGTAGATATGAGGTAGGAGGGCACCAGACCATGGGGAGGTATGACAGTGGGAAAGCATCATGCCAGAGACTGTTCTAAATGCCTCACTTGGGGGCCGGCCTGGTGGCTCAGGCGGTTGGAGCTCCGTGCTTCTAACGCTGAAGGCTGCTGGTTCGATTCCCACATGGGCCAGTGCCAGATGACTCGGTTGAAGCGCAGGCTCTCAACCACAAGTTTGCCAGTTTGACTCCTTGACTCCCTCAAGGGATTGGGGACTGCTCCCCCCGCAACTAAGATTGAACATGGCACCTTGATCTGAGCTGCTGCTGAGCTCCCAGATGGCTCAGTTGGTAGGAACCCATCCTCTCAACCACAAGGTTGCTGGTTCGACTCCTCGACTCCCACAAGGGATGGTGGGCTGCGCCCTCTGCAACTAACAGCAGCAATTGGACCTGGAGCTGAGCTGCGCCCTCCACAATTACAATTGAAAGGACAACTTGACTTGGAAAAGTCCCAGAAGTACACACTGTTCCCAATAAAGTCCTGTTCCCCTTCCCCAATGAAATCTTTAAAAATAAATAACATAAATAAATTAAATAAATAAATAAATAAATAATCAATAAATGCCTCACTTAACCCTCATTTAACCTCCACCACAGTCCTAGGAGGTAGGTACCACTATCCTCTACTTGTTACAGAGGGTGAAACTGAGGCCTCTGAGTAATTGGGGGCCGGCCCTTCCAAGGGAAGCTGACCTCAGGGTTGCTGGCCACATTCACCAGCTTCCCGTACGTATTTCTGGTTTATGACATCAGGAAAGGAGTGATTAATCTGGAACGTCGGCCACACACATTAAAAAAAAATTCAGAAGGCTGAAAATAGTACCAGGATGAATCAGCCCTGCTAAACTATTGATCCAGGCAGCTGATAAAACAAGTCACCTGGAACAAAACCTGAGGCTCTTTCGTCCGCCACGGAGCCCAACAGAAGAGGCATCCTAAACCTCTCTCCCTGGGTCTGCTCCCGCTCCTAGAGTTGTTAGGAGTTTTTTGTTTTTGTTTTTCACATTTTTCAGCATTAGGTATATTTGAAAGAACTAAATTTGAGAAGGTACCATGTTTGCACACCCACAGTGTATCAGAGAACGTGAGCACGGAGCACTAAACACACACACACACCGGAGCACATACGTGCTCTCAGTCCATCAGTGCACTCGAACTGTAAACTGAGCTTTGGGGTAAGAGCTATAGCTCAGACTCCAGAAGTAAACTTTTGCCGAACAAACAAATTATTTAATAAATCCAGAATGAAAAATAGAATAAATAACATCAGCAACGTGCCGCAGACCAGCTGCTGGCAGCATAACTGACCTAGAGCCCTGCTGCTCACGCAGATCCATGCCCACATCTGCACCCAGGCCACGCTTCCCACAGGCTGCTCCCCACCCCCCACAGGGCATGCGTGCAGAGGGGAGCCTCAGGGGAGAGCCAGGACTCTGATGGGGACCCCAGTCTTTTCAAGGACACCCACTAGCCTGCCTTTGACTGTAGGCAGGCAGTACCCTCCCACCCGCCTTCCCACCCTCTTTCCTTCCCTGGGGTCCAAAGGTGCCCCCAGCCTTGCCTAGCTCTCTCCCCATTTTCTCTCAGGCATTTGTCCTGTGAAAATCTTTGCATGTTCATCGTGGCTTCTGGAGTACAGGCCCCCACTGGCCCACGGGTGCAGGGACCCCACCTTGCAGAAAGACGTCCTGTCACTGCCACCCCTGTGATGAAACCTCTGCCCCTGCCCTGCCTTCTCTTGACCTTGGCCCAGTACCCTGGGCCTATGTCCCCCAAACTGTGGTCACGTTCATCCACCTCCTAGATGTTGGCTATGTCTCTGTGCTGCCTCACTATGAGTTACTTGATGTTTTTCTTTCAATCCACTTTAACTCACATAAGTATGCATTTGGCCTTGAAATCCCTAGGTTTCTGTACATGGGATGTATATTTTTTCTAACGTCCATGTTCTCATGTACCACTGGGGACACAGGCTCCACACCCCGAGAACACTGCTCCAGGCCAACTCGATCTCCCTCCTGCTTCTTTCCTCGAGTGCTGTGCCGCCCCCGCTCCCTGGCCGAGTGCTCGCATCAGAGCAGGGCTGCACAATGGCCCCTGTCCTCTCCAAGGTCACTGCTGACCTCACACAGCCAGGACTTGTGATCTGACTGGATGCTTGGGGTTCACTCTGGGGGCTATACCAGGTCCCTTGGGTTGGGAGGATCACTGAGGTCTACTCTTGTGACAAATGAGAGCTACTAGTAGTAGTTGGAGGAGTGGTTGAGTCTATTTATTCCTGTGGTTTTGGAAAAAAATAAAAGGAATGAGGTTTGGGCCACTACTGCAAGGCTGATACATCAGATAACAACGAGCCCTTGCTTTGCCAAATCTCATGGAAGAACTGGGTCAGGGAAGACACTGGGCTACATAAGGGTCATTTCCAAAACACCAAGAGTTAACCCTTCGTGTACCCAAACTACTAAAAAAAAAAAATTCCCATGAAAATCTTTCTAGAATATCTGCTTTCCCAAGCAGAATACCTCCAATCTCGCTCTGCTGTGTTGCATCACTGGGGGCCTGAGCACAGAACGTGTGGTGGTGCTGCGTCTCGTTTGGGGTTCCCTGTACCCTGCCTAGTGGCTGGCAGTGGATCTGCCTCTGCAGCTTCCCAGTCTCCTTTCTGTTTATCAGACACAACTGGGCTCAAGTCCTGGCTCCATCTTTACTAAAGATTTGACCTTGGGTGAGTTATGCTTCATTTCTCTAGCTTTCTCAAATGCAAAAAAAGTAATAATAGTCCATTCCTTATAGAGCTCTTGTCCAGATTAAAAGAGATGACAGTTATAAAGCACAAAGATCAGTCTCTGGTACACATGGAACACCACGGCTGGTAAAACTATGTGTAGAATAAGAATAAACAGGTTCTGACTGACAGCCCAAGGGCCTCTCCCATAGCTAAGGCTCTGTATAGTTATTGCAGCTACTCAGAGGCCTTTCATCTGAATTCTAGCTTTGAGAATCTGTTTAATGAGGTGCTCAGAGTCTGTCCATGGCTCACCTGCTCATCTGTTTTCCTCCTCCATGTCTCTCCCCAACTTCCTCCCCACCTACTGCAAGGGGGTCAGTATGTATACACAGGGGTTACTATGTGAGCTCTGGGCAACCCACCTGAGCTGAATCCTGGCCCCACCACTCGTTCAGCCAGGAAGCTCTGGCAGGTCATGCATCCTTCCCTAGCTGTCAAAGTGGGTATCACGAGCCCCCGCCTCTCTGGTTGTCAGGGTGACTTGTGAGGCCCTGACTAGGAGCTTCTGGCCCAGTGTCTCCTGCACGCAGGCAGCCGCTGTTCCCACCGCAGCCCCCACTGCCCCCACATTCTCCACTCCTACAAGATAATCAATCAGCTTGAACTTTGGAGGTTTTCCCAAGAGAAGACAGACTTTGGGTTATTTGATGAAATTAATGATTACTCTCTTACGTTCAATTTAGAGAAAGACAACCGACTTCCTGTTTCTGTCTACAGATTGTATGTATCATCTCAATCTGCCAAGGCACAAGAGCTTCTCAGGGCCATTCAAGAAAATGAATGGAACTGGAAGCGGGGGTGGAGGCGGAAGAAGGGGAGGAAAAAAAAATAAAAAAGAAAGTGAACGGTATATTCACTTTGTGAGGGGTGTAAATGTCTAACTATTACATTGTTTTGTACGCCTGAAACTAATTTTTAAAATGTATCCTAAAAATCTACAAAAAAGAAAAAAAGAAGGGAAGACTAAGTCCCCTTCGTTTGAGTATGGGCTGGACTTAATGACATCCTTCTAATGATTAGAATGAGGCAGAAGAGTTGTACGACTTCAGAGACTGGGTCGTAAAAGACAGGGTAATTTATTATGTAGCAAGAGATAACCAATACACTGGTATAAATTTATTTCCAACTTAGCCTTTGTATAAACTTTCTTTTTTTATTAGGTTTTAGCTGCTTCTATTTCTTTCTTCATATAGCAAATTCTATTATCAGAACATCAATGTAATCCTGTCCTTATGTTTTTTTCAATATTGATGCCATTTTTTAATGTCATCACTGTTGTTCCTGAATTTATCGAGACAAATTATTCTTTTAAGTAAGATAATGACTATGGCTTTAAATGTGTATAATGTATCATGCTAAAATATTTTCTTCTGTTACTATCTTTCTAAGGTGTCATGTGTAACAAAATGAATACATATTAATTTTGAAAAGTTACTTTTAGAATCTACAATAATGTTATAAAGTATTAGACAGTAGAATCTCTAAAGACAAAATCTTATTTCAACCTTGAGTTTCATATTTAACTTTTGCTTCTATTTCAATTAAATTATACAATCCATTAAAAAAAAGAAAAAGAAAAGAAAGTGAACAGTACAAAGGCTGGCAGAGACATATGACGCTTGTTTTTGCAGTCACTTAGATAAGGAACATCAGAAGAAGAAACTACACCTGTAACCTCCTCCATCCTGACCAGCACACACCTAGAATTTCCCTATTTGATTATTGTGTTTCCCGTTGGCCATCAACCAGTATCACGTTTGCTTTAGGACTATTTCCCCTTATCTTTAATTGCTGATCAAAGTTCTGCATTGTTTTTTTCTTTAGCTACAGGAAATAATTCAGACCTTTTGAGCTAGAATTAGTTTTCCAGACTCAACCTATATGGGGTGTCTGGAATGTTCCTAACATCAGCTAACATTGAATGAGCACTTGTACATGGTGGCAGCCCTGAGGTGTATGATTCCTTATCACAAAGTGACGACATATATTTTATCATGATGCCCATTTTATAGATGAAGAAACTGAGGCACAGAAAGGCTAAGGAATTCTGCTAAAAAGTGGCAGAGGTGGGATTCCAATGCAGGTCTGTCTAATGCAAAGCCTGTGCATGCTCTCCTCAGCTGTGCTGACCTTGGCTTCAGGATCTACACTGCTGAACTGAGAGTTTGTGGATTTGGGATCCTTGGCTCACCACTCAGGAGGCTGCAGGAGAGTGGAAGGGAGGCTCCAAGGGAGAGGTGATCAGAATGGAGATGTGGGCATGAGTGGCAATTCCCCTTGGAGAAGTCATCTGCTGGTTGAGTCCTTCCATCGTTTGGCAAACTGTCCCTGCACCCTTTCCTGGGCACGAGGGGATGGAGACAAATCTGAAGTGGTCTGAAAGGCTTTGGAATAGTGGAGTATGCAGGGGCTAGGGACACAGCGTTCAAATCACACTGCTCAGATGCTACTTCCTACTCAGGTGACCTTGAGCAAATCATTTTCCCATTTGGTGCATCAGGTGCCATAGAACAAAGCAGCATATCTGTGACTGGCAAAGAGAAGGACGATGGGAGGCAGGGAGCACCCCTCAGCACCCCACTGCATGACTGTGAGGGCCAGGCCCGGGACAAACCACAGGCCTGTGGAGAGCAGACAGAAAGGTCATCAGGCTCCCAGCGCAGAGCCTGCAATGGGGACTTGGGAAACCACAGGTAAAATACCTGGGCCCACTCTGGGTAGTGAACACACAATGGGATTTACAGATGATGTAATTGTATACCTGAAATCTATGTAATTTTACTAACAATTGTCACCCCAATAAATTAAAAAAGAAAAAGAAAGAAAGAAAAAAAAATACCTGGGCCCGTGCTATGACCCTGGGAGGCTGTTCAGCCTCTCTGGGCTTCAGTTTTCTCATCTGTAGAATGGGGATAATCACAATCCCTAACTCATACAGCTAACTGAGGATGAAATAAGTCAGCATCTTTGCAGTGCTTAGGTCAGTGTCTGGCACACAGAAAGCCTTCATTCACTGAGTTATTTCTTCCTTTCTATAAAAACAGTATCACATGATACATATTATTTTATGACTTTTTTCACTCTTTAACTCAGTACATTGTAAGCATGTTTCCATGAAAGTATATACATCCAAATCACTGTTAACAGTACTGTTATGTTAATAGTATGTTAACAGTGTTGTTGTTACAACCTTCTGTCATTAACTTTACCACCCCCACTGTTGTTTCTAACTTTTTGCTTTATATGCTGAGCTGAATATCCTTATAGATACATCATTTCCTTAAATAAATTTCCTTTAAATAAAAAAATGAAATTTAATTAAGAATACCTGAGCCGAGAACAGTAGCTGGCCTCACAAGCTGCTCCTTTGTCGGTTCATCCTTGGTGTTTCTTACAGAAGCTGCCAAGGGCCTTCCTGGCTTCACAGCATCTGGGAAGTCCGGGATGGAAGATTTGATTTCAGGAACTGGTTTCCCTGAAACAAGGTGGAAAGAAAGAAAGTTATCATTCAGTGAAGTGGGGTAGCCGTCCAGAGGCTGGGTCTAGAAGCCAGAGACCTAGAGACCTGAGCTCTAGTCCAGGCTCTGCTTTGAATTCAGTGTGCGCCCTGGAGAGTTCTTTCCCTCTGTGGGCCTTGGTCTCCCCAGCTGTAAAACGCAGTGGTTAGACGTGACAATCGCTTGTGATCAGTCCAGCTCTGACATTCTCAGTCAGACACACTTGGCTTCTTAGCCTACTAGCTGTGTGACCTTACACAAGTCACCTTCCTTCTCAGGGCCTGTTTCTTCACATCTAAAAGGGAGATGATAATCATGAAAATATCTGCTTGCCGGTTTATAGGCTGTGGGGAGGGGGGATATGAGAGCACAGACATGAAAGAGCCCATAAACGATACATTTCCCTGAACATGTGGGGCAATGAGAGACATCCATCCTGCTAAGTCCCTCGTGGAGCCCCTAAATATAGAAGTTCTGGCAGTCCTACAGCTTCCCCTTCCACAAGCAGTGGAAACATATGTCTCCTTCCCCATTTTATATATAGGAACGCTGAAAACAGTAGCTATGTCAACTGAGTGGCAACTGTGCCAGACCCAGGTCCAGCTTGGCATACATCAAAGCCTCACAAGGACTTTTCATTTCGTCCCTGTTAGCGATGGGGAAACTGAGGCCTGAGCAGATTAAATGATTTGCCCAAGATCGCAAAGCCTGAGCAGGCAGGACTGGCCAAAAAAGCGTGGGTGAAGGTCACCTGCCTTCACGAGAGTAATCACTTCCCCTTTGTACGGATTTGTAAAACCCCAAAGGTGTTTCACAAACACCTACTCCACCTCTCACTTCTCAGCGACAGCTCTATGTGAAGCAGCTTTCTCCACCTCGTATCATCTCTCACCGCCTCCAGCTCCTAGTTCTCCTCTCCAGGCCACATCTTACCAAAATACAGCCCTGGCCTCAGCAGTTCCCTGCTGAAAGCCTTTCTGACTTCCCATTGTCCAGATAAACAGCACCCCCTTCACCTGACTTTTTATATCCCTGGCTTGCCTCCCAGATCAAATCCAAATTCTACTGTCCTGCATTCAAGGCCCTGCACCCCCTGGTGGTTGGAGGTGGACCCATATTTGAAAACCAAAACAGTGGGGACACCGAAGTCCTGGGGAAGGCCACCGGCCTGCAAACTCTTACACGTGCATCACATGGAGCTGAGACAAACCGTCTCCAACCTTTGAGTCCCAGTAGCATTCATCCCAACAGATAAACTGTGTCTCTGCAAACAAAACTGATCATTACAATGGGGCCGACGCTTTCAAACTCAAGCTCTGGGACTTGAACAGTAGTAATAATGCCTAAACACATGGCACCACAGTTGCATGGCACTATGCGGATGATTTGATGTTCACGACAATCTCAGGTGGGTAACAAGTATCTGTAGTTCATTTTTGAGCACCCTGAGACTCTCAGAGACGACATGATTTGTCCCTGAGTCAAACAGCTGGTAAGATTTAAACCTGGGGCTGCTTTCACTGTCCCCACCATCTGGCTAGGGCAGATGGCACTGCCCCGGGCCCCACCTGCAGAAAAGCAGGAAAACGGGGCGGGAACCTGTGAAGAAAGGCTAGAGGGAATGCAAGGAAGTAACAAGGAGGCTGAATGGGGGGACAACAGGTGACTTTCTCCTTTACTGTCACTGGTATATTATTCTCTTAAGTAAAACTGTCTTATAAAAGAAGCGACAGAGCTTAGCTGTTTAGAGTTCAGGGTCTGGATGGAAACCAGCTCTTTCACTTGCCAGCTGTGTTTACTCTGGATGACTTTCATGAGAACTAAGGGAGACCGCGCAAGGAAACTGCTCAGCTCAAAACACAGCGGCTTCATTATTGCTACTGTTGTTCTGTTTTTAAAATACTGGTTAACAGCCACCTATTAAGTATAAAGAGAACAGGATGCGAGTCATTGTTTTCATTTAACACAACTCTTTGTGTTGTTTATACTTTGAATTGTTTATACTTTCTTTTTTAGTTTTATTATATTTCTTTAATGATGGTAAAATACACGTAACATAAAATTTACCAATTAACCATTTTTAAGTGCACAGCTCAGTGGCATTAAGCACATTCAACTGTTGTACAACCATTACCACCATCCAACTCCAGAGCTTTTCAGTTTCCCAAATCGAAACTCTGTCCCCATTAAACAAGAACGACCCATTCACACTCCCTCCAGCCCTTGGCTATCACCAGCCTACTTTCTGTCTCTATGAATTTGACTACTCATGTACATTTTTTAACTTGTGTGTTTTTTACACTTCAATAGTAACTAAAAAGATGTTATGTGTATATGCGTTGACATGGAAAGGTGTTCATATACTGAGTGACAAAAAACGGACATAGGCGTATGTTACTAGCTTTTGTAAAATATGTGTAAAAGTATAGAAGACATCTATATATGAAGAGAAAAAGAACCTGAAGAATATACACAAAATGTTAACTGATTATTTCTGGGTGGTGTGGTTATCAGTGATTTTATATTGTAGGCTGAGCAAGGGGGGTTGTTTTTCAGTTTATTCACACTGTAGAATTTTTCAACAATGATAGTGCATTCATTGCACAATAAAGTATGTTTCTTAAGGGAAAAAAATCAGTAAGCAAGCTAAACTAATAACTAGGACTGAGCCTTCCCAACTAGAGTGAATAAGGAGCCGTTTGCCCTGGGAAATCCATCTGGCCCAGATTAGTAAGGAAGCGATCACTAGATTCAGATGTAACTCACTTCTGGCTTTTGCCACCAGCTATCTCAGACGTGGACTTGATATTTAGCAAGGAAGGAAACTGAGACTCGAGGAGGTGAGGAGACGTGCCTGAGAAAGACGGTGAAAGAAAGGGGCACTGAGGCAGGAAGGCGGAGCCCCTTTCCAGGACCACGGAGGGGAGGCAGGGCTCTAGGCAGGATGCACCCCCCACAGTGTGGTCCCCGGAGAACTCTGACTTCATCTCTTCCCACTGGGGTCCTCAGGCACCTCAGAAGGGTGTCCGTGGACACACTGCCCCCACCCCAATTCCCACCAGCTGAGGCCCTTCAGGCCTAGAAGCTGGCTGTTCCCCAGCAGCAGCCCTGCAGACCGGGCTCACGGATCATACATCTTTGTTTTAGGAAACACCACCGCCTTCCACAGGCGGGGGCAAGCGCACAGTCCCTCGTACAAAATGAGAACCGAACCATCGCCAGTGGTGAATGCTGATTCACGAGTGGATCCGGACCACAGCTGCCTGCTCCCCAAGTGTACAGACATGTATTCTGTGCCCCTGCCCCCAGAAGGGGCCACCCATGCCACTCACTGCCCTCATCTTCTCCGCCCTCCCTTCCCTGGCTCAGGAGATGGCCTCTTCCCTGGCACCCTCGCCCCACAAACTGCCAGGATGGGAACCTGTGATCCTTACAGGGCCACGTCAGTGACATCTTCATGACATCTGGGTATGAGGCAAAAAGGCAGAGGTGGCTCTCCTCTAGGTGAGGACAGCCACAGCCTAGCCCCCGCTCCCCTAGCCAAGCCTAGTAGCAAATGGGACCCAAGACGGCCATTTCCTGCAGAGCCAGGCCACAACAGTAAAACTGCTCCCAGCTGCACTAGCTTCCTACAGGTCGGAACTGCACCCCGAACTGCCTGTGGCCCCAGAAGAAGAAGCACCTTACTGCTCCTGTTTGAGGCCTGGCTGAGCCTGTTTCCTCATAAGTCAAATGGGGGTGAGGGTGGCCATCCCAGCCTGACCTAACTTCAGTGTCCTACTCCTGGTGACCCTTTTGTTTCCCTTTCTGCACAGATCTTTGCTTCTCTGCAGAGACATTTGGCAGGAACATTTGTGGCTGACCTCTATGGCCTCCACCCATGGGGAACATAAAAGGATTCATTATGTTTTCATCCTAAGGAGGAGATTCCGGTTTTTCTCTTTGTTTTTCTTCTTCTTTCTCAGTGACATGCAGTGGCCCACAGCTGGCACCATGGGTCACATGCAAGCATGTGGACACACCTGTGGAGGGGAGAACTGTCCTGCAGCACTGGCGGGGGCCACACAGCCTGTGACTGAGCCAGTAAGCACCTTTCAGGCTGACACCCACCCTCCCACCTAGTCATACTTCAAGGGCCGCACCCAGCCACAGAGCTCAGCTGACAGCCCAGGCCGGCAGTGACAACTTGATGAGAAGTTTTGGTTTCCTGTGAAACCCCCGTCTTAGCATGCTGTGGGTTTTCAGATGTCTTTTAGAGGTAGACAATAAATAAGATGTTTAAACATCTCCATTTCTACTCTTGAGTCGTTGACGCCTGATCTGAGTTGGAAGGCACAGAGTTGGCAGGCTTTTTCTTGCCTCTTTTCCCAGCATCAAAACCAGAAGAGGGAGAAATTGTGGTTTCTGGGTCCTTCATGCCTGGAAACCTGGTAGCTGAGAAGATATATAATGCCCATCTATCAGGCTGGTATACTAGAGTGCCGTGGAAATAAACACAGCACGTTGAGGGCAGGACAGGGTAAAAGAGGCCAAAGAGTTCATGACAAAAGGTGGCGACAAGCTTTGAATCTCATCGGAGTTTCCTGCCTGCCAAGGCCAGGCCGGTTAGATCACGTCTATGACTGACGCGTAGGAGCAGCCTCGGGCTTCCAGGACAATAACTCTTTCCCCTGGGATTATGGTCTCAAAAAGATTCTACACATGAAGTTGATTCTGCAGTATCATGAGATCCAAAAATATAAATTGTGATCAAACAATAGAACCGAGGTTACCAGAGGGTAAGGGGGGTGGGGGTGGGACATGAGGGTAAGGGGGATCAAATATATGGTGATGGAAGGAGAACTGACTCTGGGTGGTGAACACACAATGGGATTTATAGATGATGTAATATAGAATTGTACACCTGAAATCTATATAATTTTACTAACAATTGTCACCCCAATAAATTAAAAAAACACACCAATAGAACCAAGAATAAGGGTGGGGCGGCTTCTGTTTCCAGATCCAGCCTCTAAAATTCCTAGCTGTGTCCAAGGCAAATTTCTTAACCCCTTGAGTATCATCTGTGTCTTCTGCAGAGTCGGAATAATTATTAAATATAGGACTATAAAAATATAGGATTATCCCAGGATTCAGAGGGACAAGATATGTAAAGCAACTGGCCAAAGGCCAGGGTACAAATTGTGCAAATGGTCATCCTCTGTCCTCTGTCTTCTCTCCCTATCCAAAAGGAGCAGGGGGAAAAAAGAAACTTTTGCTCACCAAATTAGGGTCTCTGAAGGAAGCATTTGGAATGGAAGACTGTTTTCAACATTTTAAACCCTCTAATGGAAACGGGGACTTTCAGTGGGCAGTGGCCTGATCTCAAAAGGCACAGTAACCACGGGGCAGCATAACACAGGAAGCCGGCTAGAGAAGAGGCGGGACCGCTTCTGCCTGCCTTTGCCAATGGCAGCTGGCCAGGTCACGCACAGGACAGACTGTTCGGGGTCCCTCTCCCTGCTGGGACCCCCCCGGGATGCGGAGTGGGTGCCAGTGATGGAAGTAACAGCTTTGGTGGCTGTGGGCACTGACAGGTTGACGTATCGATTCTCAGACCAATGAAATCAGAGGCTGAATGTTTTTTAAAGTTTCTTAGGTGAATTTGAGAACTACTGGCTTAACCCAGAGTGATGGGGGTTGAGTTTCAGACACCAGAGGGGCAGAGGTAGGGGAGAAGAAGTATTTCTCTGTGCCCCTTTTCCCAGTTCACAGGGGGGTGACGGGCCTGTCTTCTTTTCCTCTCTGCTTTGTATTTCAGGGGGTCCCATCCTCTAAGGGGCATGAACTACTTATGCTGTGCAGTCAAATGAACTCACAGCACTCCATCGTGCCGCAGCCAGGCTCACTGGCAAGGTAACCTGTCTACGTCTCACCTGACACATGAGACAAGCAGCTGTACCCCCACCGCAGAGAGGTGCCACGCGGATGAAACAAGGAAGTGCTCAACAATTAGAAGCTATTAGTATTACTCACTATGGCTATTACCACCATCCCTAACTCTAGGTCGGGCTTTGTCCTAAGTGCTTTCCCATATGCATGGCCTATTTAACTCAGATAACAGCTCTAGGGAAAAGGTCCAATTGCTATCTCTGCTCAATACCTCAATAAAGTGGAACCTAGAAGAGTTATTTATATTTTGTTTATTTATGTCCCACTTCCTTCAGGTGAAAGGTTTATGCATGATGGGCCCTTGGCAGAGAGGCCTGGGGTCTCCTCCCCCATTGCCTGGGAACATTTAACACGGTGGCAAATCCAAGAGTCACACACTTGAGCAGAGGAAACTCTAGCTGCTGACAGGGTCTTTCTTCCATGAGCACACTCTGGAAATCCCCACCACCACCCTTCACAGTTCTCAAGTTAAACAAGGATGTGATATTTATACATTTGTTTTTATTCTTCAGCTGACTAAGGTGGCTGAAATGGATGAAAGTGATTCAACCATAACTAAATGCAACAAGTGGAAGTGATTCCGCCATAACTGAAAGAACCCTGGTGCTGGCTGACCATACATAGCTTTCTGAGCCCTCTCTTTTCCTTTCTCCCTTTTCCCTGGGCTCGACCCTCCTGGGCATCCAAAGTCCACACCCCAATACAGACACCCCACTCAAAATTCCCAATTCAAGCTACACATGAAATTAGGCAAATCTGAGGGCACGACCTTCTCCTAATTGCTTCCCTCTCTGGTTCTCCACTGGACCTGTACTTCAACAGCTACGAAAATGACTCGTCCTCCTTTTTTTTTGCGTCGGAACTTGGGGATCGTTCGTGTGTGGTCGGAACAATGGCTGTCGGTGTAACGGAGCTGTTACATGAAGATACTAAGCATCCTTGGGGATGATGAATACTAATGAAGCTATGGATGTCACTGATTAGCAGCTTCGCTTTGAAGGCTAGTGCTACAAGATTTACTTGTTTGTTGTATGGAAAATTGGTGGTCAGGAAAAGCTCTTCATTTTATGGACGTGGAAAGAAAACCTACAGATCAAGATGGATTATATTTATTCTTAATTTTGCAAATAGATTCTGAACCAACATCAAATCTAGATTAATGTGTCCATAGGATTCAAGCCTATGGTTTCTTTTTAATCGTGTCACTGCCCTAGAAAGTCACAACCTATTAACCAGTAGATTACTTTTTAGATTATTTCTAGGATTACATAGCAAATGAAGTATTTGTAATAGAAATTTCCATTAACTGACCTTGTAATTAAATTATTCTGAATGAGAAAAAAAAATGACTCGTCCTTCCTCATTCATCCATCCACTGTGTTAGGGACGGAGGATGCCATCTGTTATCAAAATTGACATGATCCTGACACTAAGCTAGCTAAATACGAGATATCCAACTATAAACTGGGATGAGCTCTATGCAAAAAACAAACTTGAGGAGAAAGGAGTACCTAACAGACCTAGTTATATAGGGAGGTCGGGGAAGTCTTCTGTGGATAGGTACCATTTAAGCACAGACCCAAAAGATAAGAAGAATTCGTTATGGAAAGAATGCAAGGGAGTTGGGGAGGGACCAGCATTCTAAGGAGAGGGAATGGCATATACAAAGGTCCTGAGGCAGAAAACAGTTTGATGTATCTCCTCAAATGAAGGATGACCCTAGTGGCTGAGCTGAATGAATGAGGGGGGAAGTGGCAGAGATAAGGTGAAAGAGCTGGGCAAGGGTTAGACCATGTGAGACCTCATAGACTATGGTTAAGTAGAAATTAATCAGAAACCTCCTTGAACTGAAGTAACCTGTAGCAGAGACAGTGTTTACCAAATAGTCATTTACTCCCTGTACCCCAGCCTCCCTTGCAATTAGGTTGAGGCCACGTGACTAGTTCTGGCCAATAGATTTTAAGTGGAAATGCTACCGTCACTTCTGGACAAAGCAATTAAGAGCTTGTGAGCCTCTTCCATCCCTCTCTTCCCGTGCCACACTGACCTTGGAACCCAAGCATTCCAGAGGATATAGCTGGCAACAAGAATGCAGGAGTCAGCATTGGACTTTGAGAAATCAATCTTTGTTGTGTTGAACAAGTGAGTTTTCAGGGTTTATTTATTTGTGACTGCAACATATCCTAGCCTGTCCTGATCAATGGATAATCTCAATATGCGCCTAAAACTTAGACCCAGAGGAGCCCAGTTACAAGGGCTTAGCACAAAGCCAGAGCTCAACAAGTGACAGTTTCTTTCCCTCCGCCTCTCACTCTCCCTCTCTAAAAAGATGGGGACTGGTTTAGATGCACTTCACATACCCCTCTGTTCATTCTCACACTACTCCTAAGAAACCCATGGTGATTAAAGCTTCACTTTTTTTAATGGAATAACTAATGTGTGGAAAGAAAGTCAGGTGACCTGTGCTGGGCCACACAGCAATAACTTAAAAAAAAAATCCTCACCATCTCTTATGTTTTGAAGCTTTCCAGTTTACAAGAAAAGTAGACAGGGCAATGTCTATACCTATTTTTCAGAGGAGACAAATGAGACTTGATGCCATCTAGGGACCTACCCCAGAAGGGGTTAAGGTCAAGCAGACCTGAGTTCCCATCCCGGCCCATTACTTAGCAATACATTGCTTGGGGCATGTTACTGACCGTGTTTCCCCAAAAATAAGACCTAGCCGGACCATCAGCTCTGATGTGTCTTTTGGAGCAAAAATTAATACAAGACCCGGTATTTATTATATATTATACTATATTGTACTGTGGTATGTATTACATTATATTATTATATTATATTATATCATAACCTGGTCTTATAGTAAAATAAGACCGGGTCTTATATTAATTTTTGCTCCAAAAGACGCATTAGAGCTGATGGTCCAGCTAGGTCTTATTTTCGGGTAAACACGGTAATCTCTGAGCCTCAGTATCCTCATTTATAAAATAGGGATAACAAGATTTGTGAGATAAAATGCTGCCTGGCACATATTTAGGTGCTAAATGCAAGTTATAACTCGTGCTTGCTTCGGCAGCACATGTACTAAAATTACAACGATACAGAGAAGATTAGCATGGCCCCCACACAAGCACGACACGCAAATTCATGAAGCGTTCCATATTTTTTGACCCTGGGTGGTGAACACATAATGCAATATATAGATGACGTATTATAGAATTTTACGCTTGAAACCTATGTAGTTGTGTTGATCGCTGTCACCCCAATAAATTTTAATTAAAAAAAAGAAAAAGAAAGTTATAACTAGAACCCGGATACATACACTGACTCCTGACCTGGGTGGGGGTCTTGGCCCAACACAGTGCTGCCTCCATTGTCAAGTCCCCAGGGGACCTAGGGTCTGGTTTCCACCCATGTTTTGTTATTCCCTGGTGGTTGGAGAGGGACAGATGTTGGGAAACCTTCTGAGAGAGCAAACACACGAGCGCTGTCTGGCCCTTACAACAGCTCAGACTCTCCAGGAGAGGAAGAGTTCTTTCTCTTCTTTTTCACTTTAGACAGCAGCCAAAAATTCCCCCCTTCGACTACCCAACGAAAATCCAGCTCCAGGAAGGAAATGACTTTGGATAAGATGGCAAACTGAAAGTTTGAAGCTGTCAAGATTGCATAACCAAGAAGAAACTACACAAAAATTGTGCAACCACCCAGGAGAATGGTAGGCAGCAGATGGGAAAATAAACCTTGGCCACTTCCCAAATCCCTTCAGATTCTAGAAGCTTCTTGCCCTCCTATTCAATTGACACCCGGAATCACCCAGGCCCCCACTCCACACGGCGGCCAGAATAGTGGGATATTGCCCAGGTACCAGCCCTCCAAAACCTTCCCTTCACTCCTGGTGAAAGCAAACTCGTGACCACGGCCTGTGCCACCGTGGATGGCCTGGCCCTGCCCTCTTCCCAGTCTCAGCCCACCACCTCCCACTGCCCTCTGGCTGAGGCCTCCAGGGCCTCTCTTGGGTCCTCAAACATTGCTCCTCCCACCATCATGCTTTTGCATATGCTGTCCCCCCACCTAGAAATGGCCGCGTGGTCCCTTCCCTCAGTTGTCCCATGCATCCTTCAAATGGAGGTTCCAGTTTCACTTCCTCGGGAAAGCTTCCCCTGATGAAATCAAATGTTCCCCTCTTTCCCTCTCCGCCCTACCTTCCCACCCTACCTACACTTCTCCTTTCAGTACTCACAGTGCTGTTGGTTATGCATGTCTGTGTCATCATCCTATGAATATTTGTCTCCCATGCTACACTGCAAGTTCCTTGGGGTCTGGGACCTGTATTTCCATTGCTGCGTCCCCAGTGCCTAGTACATAGCAGGCACGTGATAAAGATTTATTTCGTTCATTATTGAGTCTCTTATCCAGCTCTGTGTATCTAACTCCCTATGGAGAGGAACGAGGGGGAGTTTCACCTCACAGGTAGGCACACCTATGAGGTTTCTGGCCTCCATCCTCATAGCTAGAGCCATCTGACGCTCACCATCGACAGGTCAGCTCCTCGGCCTGCCTTTGGTGGCATTTACCTAGCTCCAGAGCTCAGCAGTGATTGTAGCCCAACCGCCACTGGCTAGGAGCCACAGCTCTGACACTTTGGCCTCTCCCCTGATTCTTGCTCCTAATTCCCTAAGATGATGGCACATAGGCTCTGGAGCCTGGCTCAGAGGCCCCTCTTAAACCTGGTAGTCTGCAAAAGTCCCTCTTAGAATTAGGACTCTCATGTTTTAAGCCCCAGGGTGATGATAAGCCCTAGCCCCTGGGGTCAGACTCTTCTGATGCTGAATGCTGCCCTGACTATATAAATGCTGCCCCTCATCCCCCAGACTCTCCCTCATGAGTCTCCCCTGAACTGCCTAGCAATTTCACCATGGTCACTTTTTCACCAGAGCAGTGATTCCCACAGTGTGTTAGTTCCATGGGAATATCAATAAGTGTCAAATGAAAAGGGGATTCCATGGTCAAATATAAATGGAAAACACCGGCCTAGATAGGTTTCTTTGCTGCAGGACTTAGCAGAGTCCTGTATATGCTGGTGTACATTGTGAATCTCCAAAGGTGGCACTGATAAAGCATAAAGGATTTCCCAAGTTTAGTTATTCATGAACCCTTCGTTTGTAGGAGGGTATCTTGCTGGAACACTCTTCTGAGACATATGGTTTGGGAAATGCTACTCTAGACCATGACTTGCCCTGCAGATGCCATATACACACACAGGACTTTCCTCATTACATCAAGGCATCTTTCAACCAGGATACAAAGGCAGCATTTCCCTTCCTCTTCTGACCAGAGATCGGGGCTTCATCCAAGGCCTAGCTCTTCCCTGTCGGCTCGGGAGAGCCTGGAGACGTGACAACATCCATGCAGGACTACTTCACAAATGGTCTTTGCCAGAAGTTGAGAGGTGAACGTGAGGAGGAAAAGGTAAGAAAGGGCAAGGGAATGGACATCTTTGTCTTACAGAGAGGAGCATCAAGAGACATTGCTTAGAGCTGATGGAAAAAGAACTAGAAAAGTAAGGATATTCATTAAAAGTTGCAAAAGCAATTGTAGAGGAACTAAAAATTGAGATATAAATGTACTGGGAGGAATGGGGAGGGGAGTTGTGTACAAAACAAAAGCTCTTCTACGAAGTTAGTGGATATTTAAATTGCTAAATATAAAAATATAAGATAGTACTAATGTGGTAGAGAAACTCCATTCTCCATTTTCCTACATTAAGGAAACTTCAGCTAAATATATGGTTTCCTGACTAAAAACTACACTTCCTGGACTCCTTTGCAGCTAAGCATGGTCATGTGACTAAATTCTAACCAATAGAATTTAGTGAAGTGATAAGTGCATCTTCCAGGCCGCACTGTGGAAATGGCAGTAGGAGCAGAAGCAAGTATCTCAAACAAGATGGAAGCCACATACGTGTTAAAGACAGCCAAATGATAAGACAGAAAAAGCCTAAATCCCTGACACTGAATCCATCACATCATCCTTGGATTGCCAACACATATATTACTAATTGAAAGAAACCATCGCTTAGTTTAAGTTTCTATTATTGGCCTTTCTTATAGCAGCCAAAACAATATAATAACTAATGCAGAATTTGGTATCCAGGAGTAGAGCTCCAGGCAGCAAGGATCCAGATATTGCAGCCTGGAAGGCTAGTCACTCCTTGTTTACCAAAGCAATAAGCTGGTAAAACCATCACCTGTGACACTCAGAAGGCAGTCCATGTACTAAGAGCACATGTAATTAGGGGGAGAAATTGAAAATGTTCTGAATGTTGGTGTGTGTGGCTTCTTTTTCAGGAAGCTTCAACAAAAGAGAGATGAACTCCAGCGGAACTAGACCGTGTATAAGCAGAGTTGCAAAGGAAGACTCTCTCAGCCTGTAGTTGACAATCTAAATTTTAGGGTCCCTGAAGAGACAGCGTTGGCAGGAGATAAGACTGTGACCCCAACTTTTCTAATCACCATTCACCTTTCCCAGTTCCACAGAGAACCCAAAGGCAAAAATCAAATTAAGAGTGCTTCCTGGGGCAGCCGGGTGGCTCAGGTGGTTGGAGTGCTGTGCTCATAACACCAAGCTCGCCGCTTCGATTCCCTCTACAACTGGATTGAGAACAATGACTTGACCTGGAGATGAGCCGCCATGAGCAGCCGGCATGAGCCACTATGAGCAGCTGGCTGGCAGCCCACTGGCTCAGCTGATTAGAGCACAATGCTCATAATACCAGATCGCCAGTTCGGTTCAGAGTTGGGGGGCGGGGGGAAAAGAGGGGGTAAGGGGAAAAAGAAAAAAGAAAAACAAAAGAGTGCTTTCTGCCCATCCGATCGATTTATTGTTTCAGGTGGCCTCAAGTGAGAGAGCAGGTAAGCACGTTAAATTAGGAGAAGAGACAACGCAGGCCGAGCACACAGGCCACTAAATGAAAGATCAAACGTTCCAGACTTATGTTTACGCTGGATCATAACTGATTAGAAGGCAAGAGACCAGAAACTTCTAGCCTTTTCATAGAATTGTACTGCCAAAGAAACCACAGGCTGGGATGACAACAGCTTGTCATTATTTGACCCCTCACCTCCCCTCAGGCCTCTAAACCCACACCAGCAGGAAATGGGCAGTGTAAGCCACTAGCCTTCTCTCCAGTTCCCACTTTACATGCGGCCACAGAGAATAATGAACAGGGTCGCTCCCCAGAATGCCTACATCACCCCACCCCACCCCCAAGAGAGAGCCAGAAGTTAGAGAACCAGGAGTTAGAACAGTGGTTCTTAAACCTTCATCTGCATCAGAATCTTTGGATTCAGGCCCCACTCCTCGAGTTTCTGAATCAGGAAATGAGGTGAGGCCCAAGAATTTGCATTTCTAACACGTTCCATGTGATGCTGAGGCATAGAAATCAAGGAAACACACTTTGAGAATCACTGGCTTACGGAGAACAGGGGGATGCCAGGTGCACCAAACAAAGGACTTACTCGGCTAGCCAAGGGACCTTTTACAGTTCCTGTCAGCCAGATTTGTCAACTGCTATAGACAAGTAACTACAGCGTCATCGTGTTTCTGATTTCAAGTGGGAGGTTTGATTGTGACTTCCTGTTCATATTCCACCAATGAGTTTTGGGCTGTGTTGATGGAAGGGGAGCAAGTAACTTCTCTCTGGGGGAGAGGTACTGGATCATCAGAGGCTCATACAGAAAATTACGCATTCCCCACAGATCCTGGGCTTTGAGCTAAAGGGAGGAACTGATTAGGACTCCAGGCCTGTCTCCCTTAGAGAAGGGTAAGCATGTTTTATGTGCGGGAAGACAGGTATATATGGGTATTTAGGTAACCCAAAGGAGAGGATTGTAAAAAGACTGCTGTCCCTCCAATATTTATTCCCTCCTCTTCTAGAGTAATAGAAACGTTAGTTGTGCACATAACCTCCTAGCTAAACATTACATTTCCCAGCCTCCCTGGCAACTAGGTGCGATCATGTGACTAGGTCCTGGCCAATGGCTTGTGTTAGGTGTACAGCTTCCAGGGCCGCTGTTCTTGCTGGCTGGAATATGCATGTGGGGACATAGGGTAGGAATCTCAGGTGTGAGTCAGCAGCCAGGTGTCCAAGACGGCAGAGCAATGAAAAAGAAAGGACCTGGTCCTCCATACCCTGGGCAGCTTGGACTGTCACAGAAGAGAGAAATGAATGTCTGTCTTATTTAAGTCGTGTAGTCTGCCCTTAGCAACAGCAGTGAACCTGAAATGCTAATACAACAGACTACCAAGAAAAGGCTAAAAGAATAAAAAGGGGTTGACATGGGCCGGCCCAGTGGCTCAGGAGGTTAGAGCTCCATGTTCCTAACTCTGAAGGCTGCTGGTTCGATTCCCACATGGGCCAGTGGGCTCTCAACCACAAGGTTGCCAGTTCAACTCGAGTCCCGCAAGGGATGGTGGGCTCTGCCCCCTGCAACTAAGATTGAACACGGCACCTTGAGCTGAGCTGCCTCCTGGATGGCTCAGTTGGTTGGAGCGCATCCTCTCAACCATAAGGTTGCTGGTTCGACTCCCACAAGGAATGGTGGGCTGCGCTCCCTGCAACTAGCAACGGCAACTGGACTTGGAGCTGAGCTGCGCCCTCCACAACTAAGATTGAAAGGACGACAACTTGAAGCTGAACGGCACCCTCCACAACTAAGATTGAAAGGACAACAACTTGACTTGGAAAAAAGTCCTGGACGTACACACTGTTCCCCAATAAAGTCCTGTTCCCCTTCCCCAATAAAATCTTTTTTTAAAAGGGGGGGGGGTTGACACTGGCAAGCAGATTTGCTGGAGGAAGGAATGGGTAGCTGTGTAGTAGGCCTTCTGTACTAATTTTTTCTAATTCTTCTAACATTTAATGTTTGACAAATTGAATAACAATGGTCCTCGCAATTAAGGCCAAAAAAATGTCAAGGAACAAAGACCCAACAGACCTAGCTCTTCACACAATCAGACCAGCAGCCACCCACAGTACATGATTTCAAGGGACTGGATGCACATGTGGTCCTCCAATGGCTCCCACACATCACCTTTCAGTTGAAGCTCAACCTTCAGAACGCCTCTGTTAAATACAAATAATATTACCTGGAGACTAAGTTTCTGGGGAAGCCACCTTACGTCTAGGACTTTTGGTGTGTGTGGTTGTTAAGCACCGTTTTACTCAAATCTATTCTTATTAAAGTGGTGAGCAGAAGTCAGGTTCTCAAAAACTGTGGCAGGCAGCTGACCAAGATTATAAACAATCTTCAACAAGTACATGCAAAATAAGGTTTAACTAAAGTGACAATTGGGAACGGAAACTGCCTTTGACAGTTGGAATACAGAAACTTAAAATGCTCCCTACCTGCCCCCTACATTCACCTTCACCTCCAAAAAGTAACACAGATTGAAAGCATAAAAAAAAAAAAAAAAAAAAACAACATACAGAAAGGGGAAGTGTCTTGCTGAGGACTCAAAGCAATAGTACAAACATAACCAGGCTCTCAAAACAAAAGAACGGGTGGGGATTTGTGGATGTGGAAACAAGCTTTAATCTCTCCTCCTCAGATAGTTTTAATGAACAAGGGGAAGGAGAAGAGAAAGGAGGTTGGGGAAGAAAGGTGGACTCACAGCCCTGAGAGGTTGAGGCAGCTGGAACCGGAAAGCAGGGATCTGTGTAAAGTTCTAAGCAGAAGAGAGGCTGACAGGCAAATACGTCACTGCTTCCTGGAAGCCCACGCACTGCATTCTGGATGTTCCTGTGAGAAAAGCTAACAAGGAGGGCCTCTGGATCCAGATGGCCTGGGTGTGCCCTTCACCTCCACCCATGACCAGAGGTAACCTCCGTTACTAATTTCTTAGTTGGATGATAAACCCTTTCATTCAAAGTTTGTTTCAGATTAAAGAGGTGTTAAGGCCCGAGAGTGCAGCTCCTGCTGAAACACACTTGAGCACTGGCCATGCAGCACCGCCTTGGTTACTCACAGTTCAGGATGATCTGGGCAGCACGGTACAGCTCCAGGCGGCACAGGAGGTCCAGCAGCTGCTGCACGGTGGCCTGTCGCATCCCCCACCACCATAGCAGCTCCCGGGTGATGCTCACACCCTGCACCCGCTCCATTGACTTGATTTTCCGCAGCTGGGTCAGGTCTGTGATCACATAGGAGGCTGGAAGGCGAGTGAGAGCATCTGCTTAGCGTTGGGATGGCAGTCCCACAGTGCGAGTGTCAGCTAGCCAGCCGGCTTTGTCCGTGACATCTTCCCCACCTGCCCCCTCCCATCCCTGAACTCCCACTATCAGCTGGGGTCCCCAGACAGCCCAAGTTAAAATGCTGAGTCCATTTCATACCCACAGGACCAGCACATTAACCCTTGGACATAAAGAGCGACTTGGCTGCCACACAAGGCTTAGGAGAAAGACTACTGGAGGAGGGCGTCAGTGGCCTTGAGCTTTAGCTGCTTATTTGCTCTGGGCAAGTCACTTCTCCAGGGGAGCCTGTTTCCTCGACTGTAACAGTGGAGTAACAACTTTGCCTGCCTCCCCTTCTGGAACAGAAGCCCCATGTAGGCAAGGAGTTTGATGTGTTGTGTTCACTGTTAGATCCCCAGAAGAGAGAACAGTGCCTGGCAGAGAGGGGGCAGAGCCAGGACCAGGGTGAGGCAAAAGAGGTGCCCAGGGGGCAAAATTTAAGGAGGCACTCACTCTTAGGGCTTATCCTGCACTTGGAGCATGTGAAGAGTAAGTGCCTCCTTAAATTTTGCCCTGAGCATCTCCTCATGCCTAAGTCCCAACCCTGGCGGAGAAACTCAAATGAATGAATGAATGAATGAATGAATGAATGAACCAACCCACCCACTCATGACCACCATCCTCACAGAACTGTTATAAAGATCAAGAAAGCCTGTGGATCTAAAAGCACTTTGCCAACTCTGAAGCACTGTACACAATTTACAGGAGGCTACCATTGGCAATACTAAAAATAAGGCATTCCTTCTGCATTTTTTATTATAAAATTAATGGTTGTTCACTGAAGAAAACTTGGACAATGCAAGAAAAAAAAAAGAAACAAGTTACACAGCATCCCACTACGGTACTTTCCCTTCTCAAACACACACACACACACACACACACACACACACACACGGTTCTGAGTGCAGTTGTCACCCGACTGTAACTAAGATTTTGCACCCTGCTCTTATTTATTACCATCTACCAAAAGCATTTCCGAGTTGTAACAAGCTCCTTATAAATGGCTTTTTGAATGGTCACATAGTATCCCACTGAGTTTAATGAAATGAGAAAGACAATTTTTTTAAAAACTAGGAATAAAATAATCACACTCCAGTTCTAGGATGTCAGAAATCACGGAGTAGGAACCTTTATGAACATCGTCATTCATTCATTCAACAGAACATGATTCAGCACCAGGTCTGTGGCACGCTCTAGAGACCCTAAGTAAACCAGAAGCCCATGGAGCTTTTCTGTTTGAAAAATACAAACCTAAGTGAACTGAGTGAGGAAGGGGAGGCAAGAAAGGAAGCCCAGGACAGCAAAACGACAGGCCTTGAATGCCAGGCTAGGAGTTTGAACTGGCTCCTAGGAGCCACGGATACCATGTTAGACCTCAGAGCCACGGGGTGGAGGGGTCGGGGACAGACAGGGACACGATCATGTTGCACAATCCCCTCTCCTCTGAGGGAATGGGGGAGGTTGTGACAGCTTCCTGAAGAAAGAAAGCTTCTAGGAGAAGTGCCCTGTGAGGATGGAAAGTTCCTTGAGTTGCAATGTTAGTCACTGGAAACCCCAGGCCAGACTCCAGGTCAGTGGAAAGTGATGTCAGCAGGTCAGGGCCTGCTTCCAGCAGCAGAGAGAGAAGAGTGGAGT
Source organism: Rhinolophus sinicus (assembly GCF_036562045.2). NCBI lineage: Eukaryota > Metazoa > Chordata > Mammalia > Chiroptera > Rhinolophidae > Rhinolophus > Rhinolophus sinicus. The sequence goes on from NC_133759.1 coordinate 43,144,422, forward strand.
GAAGCTGTCAACTGCACCTCCCACTCTTGCAGGCAGCATGATGCCAAGGGCTGCCCCCGGTGCCCCATGGCTGTGGGAACTCACCCACAGCCCTTAGCCTCTGTGGGTTGCATTTCCTCACAGGCAACACAGGAGAAATAGGAATTAAACTCTAAGGTGCCTTGTAATTTGGACATCTTAGCTCTGAAAGTGACATATGTTAAGGTACTGACCTTGCAGCATTTAACTAGACCTTTAAAACAAGGTCAAAACAAGATAGAGGTCCCGGGGCAATTAGGCTCTGCCAAGGGCCCTGCTACGTGCACAGCTCTTTTCTCCACACACACACGTAATACCTGGTCATTACAGAACACTGGGAAAACAGGAGAAAATCAAAGTCCCTATGACATTCCACTTGGAAGACCTCAAGAAAGCACTGGATATACTTTTGTTTCTAATCTTCCAGACTTTTCTATAGATAGAAAATGTGTGCTTATGTCAGCAGGACAGGCCCAGATGGTCCAGGTGCTGACTTTGGATTCAAAGGCTTGGGTTCAAATCCTACCTCTATTATTTACCTGCCACGTGCTTGCGGAAGGCCCTTCACCTCTCCCTATGCCTCAGTTTCCTCATCTGCAAACGAGGATAATAGCAGCACCTATCTTGGAGGTCTTTGTGAGGATTAGATTAGTTACGGCTATAGAAGCACTTAGAATAGTGCTCAGCACATAGTAAATGTGATGTGACTGTTAGCTGTAATTGTTAAACCACCTACACTTTATCCCCGCTGGTTAACACCATGTGGAGACCATCCCTCCAGGTCTGAGTTCCTGAATCCTGCAGGAATTCACCTGACACAGTAGAAAAGCTTGCCCATCTTCAAAGTCCTCTGGAGCAGACCTGGCACAGCCTCCTGAAATGACCCACCCTAGGGTCAAATGCCCCTTGTCTGGACTAACCAGACTCCTCCCAGGTTGAGGGAAGGGGAAAACGCTAAGGACCTTCCCCACTATCGTGTCCCCTAAGCCTCTCAGCAATTCATCCCCATTCTACAGATGAGGAAACCAAAGGCTCAGAGAGAGGTAGTCACTTGACTGAAGTCACACAGTTGGGCAGGCACAAAGCAGGGCTGTGTACAAAGGCTGTCACATGAATGAGTGAGCAAGATGAGGAGCAGTCCAACAAAGGAACCTCTGCCCCTGGGTCCCTCAAAATTCGCCTGGGGTGGGGGGTGAAGCTGCAAGAAGCCAGTTTTCCCCCCAAGGGCAAACATGGATACAGCTGCAATCATAGGGAAATGAACAGGAGGCAGCCACATCATCTGACAAGAAATCCAAGAATTGTCAAATCCAAAGAGCACGTGTAATTGTGGCTATGTGATTTTCTGAGTCACTTTAAGGATTTTCTCACCCCCTGCCCACTCTCAGGACCACAATCAGCCCCAATGGACTATCTTTTCTACATTGACTTGCAGAAGCCAAGACTCTTTAGGACTGAAAGGACAATTGCAATCACTGGTTCTGCTGCAGAGGAACCAGAGAGTGCTGTGACAGGGCAAGGACCAGCTAACTGGGAGGCATAGCAGGCTCCCCACCCCGTGACTCCTGACCCAACATGGAGAGCTGCTGACCACAGTCCCAAAGCCGTCTCTGTGGGGTAAGAAATGGTCATACACCATGTTCTCACCATTCCTACATCCTTCAGCTCATCATTCATTCATGTGGTCACTGATATCTGCCCACAGCCAGGTGCTGTCCTAGGCTCTGGGAATAGAAGAGTGAACTAGATGGGTGAGGTACCTGCCTTCATGGGGCTTACATTCTATGAGGAGAGACAGTCACAAACACACAAGGAACAAGGTAATGCCAACGCTTTTCAGAGGAATGAAGGAAATAAAACTGGGTGATGGGCTAGAGAACAATAGGGCAGGGTGGACCTCTCAAACAAGGTGACATATGAACAGACACCTGACGGACTGTGTCCCCCCCAAAGATGTCAGTGCCCTAAATCCCCAAACCTGTGAATGTGGCACCTGCAAAGGGACTTTGGAGGTGGGATTAAGTTAAGCATTTGAGATGAGATGATCCTGGATTATCTGCGTGGGCCCAATATAATCACAAGGGTCCTTGTACGAGGGAGGCAAGAGTGCCAGATTCAGAGAAGACATGACTGATAGAAGCAGAGGTCAGAGAGAGATCTCAAGATGCTACACTATTGGCTTTGAAGATGAAGGATGGAGCCACAAGCCATGGGACGCAGGCAGCCTCTAGAAGCTAGTAAAGGCAAGGAAATGGATTCTGCCCTAGACCCCCTGAAGGAATACAGCCCTGCCAGCACCTTGATTTTAGGACTTCTAACGTCCAGAATTGAAACATAATAAATCTGTGCTGTTTTTAAGCCATTACATTTACAATAATTTGTTACAGTAGCAAGAAGAAACTAATACAGACTAGAAAGCCAGTCATGGGGAACACAGGGGGCAGAATGTCCCAGGCAGAGGGAACAGCAAGTGCAATGGCCCTGAGTCTGGACCAAGGAGGCCGGTGTGTTTGGAGCAAAAGGATGTGGACGGAGAGGAGGTCGGAGCCAGTGAGGCCAGATTGTATCTGACCAGGCCGGCCTGGTGAGGAGTTTGGATTATATCCTCAATCACAGTGAGAAGCCTCTGAGAATTTTGAGCAATTCTGGTGTCTCCAAAGCCTAAAAAGTCAGAGGTATTCCCCAAAGAGGATTTACAAAGGGACAATATGCACAAGAAAAGATGCTCAACATCATTAGTCATTAAGGAAATGCAAATCAAAACCACAATGAGTTTTTCATGAAGATGGTGAGAAGGAAGCCCCTGACTCTGCCAAAGCCAAAGCCAAAACAAACAAAGCCTTTGAAGACAAAGAAAACAGTGTGGAAAGGCGTCCACAGCCACATAAAAAAGAAGATCTGCATGTCACCCACCTTCCGAAGGCCCAAGACACTGTGGCTCCGAAGGCAGCCCAAGTATTCTCGGAAGAGCGCCTCCAGGAGAAACAAGCTGACCACTACGCCATCATCACATCCCCTTAACTTCCGAGTCAGCCATGAAGAAGACGGAAGACAACAATACACTGTGCTCATTGTGGATGTCAAGGCCAACAGCACCAGATCAAACAGGCTGTGAAGAGGCTCTAGGACATTGACACACCCAAGGTCAACACCCTGATCGGGCCTGATGGAGAGAAGAAGGCTTGTATGTGTTCGATTGGCTCCTGACTATGATGCTTTGGATGTTGCCAACAAAATTGGGATTATCTAAACTGAGTCCAGCTGGCTGATTCTAAACATAAAACTTTTTCACTGTTGAAAAAAAGAAATGAGCCGCAGTGCAGCCTCTAGCTCAGCAAGCTCCAGCAGAACTTGAACGGGAGTAAGTAAGGAGGTCTCTAGACCACGGCTCATACAAAGCAGACTGCCGGCAAATCCATCCGTGGTAAGGCACCTAGGAAACAACTGGCTACAAAAGCCGCTCACGAGAGTGTGCCCTCTACTGGACGGGTTAGAAACCTCATCATGACAGGCCTGGTACCAGTGGCGCTCTGTGAAATTAGACGTTATCAGAAATCCACTGAACTTGTGATTTGCAAACTTCCCATCTAGCATCTAGTATGAGAAATTGCTCAGGATTTCAAAACATATCTGCACTTCCAGAGTGCAGCTATTGGTGCTCTGCAAGAGGCAAGTGAGGCCTATCTGGTTGGCCTTTTTGAAGATACCAACCTACAAGTGTGTGCCACCCATGCCAATGTTTAACAATTAGGCCAAAAAACAACCAGCTAGCACATGCAGACGTGAAGAACATGCTTAAGAATCCACTATAATGGGAAACATTTCATCCTTAAAAAAATTTTTTTTTCTCTTCGTGTTATTGGTAGTTCTGAATGTTAGATATTTTTTCCCCATAGGGTTAAAACATACCTAAGTATATGATTGCAAGTGGAAAAATAGGGGACAGAAGTCAGGAATTGGCAGTTTGTCCATTTTCATTTGTGTATGAATTTTTAATATAAATGCAGGGGCATAAAACATTAATGCAAGTCAAAATGTTTCAGTGAACAAGTTTCAGCAGTTCAACTTTATAACAATAAAAGTAAACCTGTTAAATTTTTCTGAATAATGCCAGCATTTGGATTTTTTAAAAACAAGTAAATTTCTTATTGATAGCAACTAAATGGTGTTTGTAGCATTTTTATCCGATAGTAGATTCCATCCATTCACTATACTTTTTTGAATTGTCTTACATTCAAGTATCTGTTTTTAATTTTGTTTGTTTTCTGTGCTGTTCTTGTAAGTTTGCTATTAAAATAAACTATTTTAAAAAACCACAATGAGATACCAGATCACACCTGCTCCGATGGCTAGAATAAAAAAAACAGACAATAACAAGTGTTGGTGAGGATGTAGAGAAACTAGAAACTAGAACCCTCAAGTGGGAATAGAAAATGGCGCAGCCACTTTGGAAAATAGTACGGCAGTTCCCTCCAAATGTTAAGCATAGAGTAACTATATGACTCAGTAATTCCACCCCTGTACGTATCGACCCAAGGGAAATGAAAACATGTCCAACACAAAAACTTGTACACGAATGTGCACAGGAGCATTATTCATAACAGCCAAAAAGGGGAAAGAACCCAAACGTCCATCAGCTGATCACTGGGTAAATAAAATGCAGTACATCCGTACCATGGAATATTACTCAGTAATAAAAATTAAGCACTGATCATGCTACCTCATGATGAATCTTGAAAACATGGTACATGAAACAAGTCTGTCACAAAGGACCACATATTGTATGATTGCATTTATATAAAATGTCCACATTAGGAATGTCTAAAGCAGGGGGAAACGGGAGGTATGTGTGGGAGTGTGGGGGTGATGGTTAAGGGGTACAGGGTTTCTTTTGGGGGTAATTAAAATGTTCTAAGGTTGATTATAGAGATGAATGTACAACTCTGCATATACTAAATGCCACTAAATTGTAGAGTTTAAATCGGTGGATTGTATAGTATGTGAATTATATCTCAATAAAACTGTTTTTTAAAAAAAGTCATTAAGTGTGCCTTCTAAATTAACATCTTAGGAACTGAAGTTGTTCTGGCATTTACAGTTGAGGCCAACATGAAAAAGAGACATGGGTCTCTTACACAGAGTTTGTCCACTGCCCAGAAACATTCAAAATAGTTAAGTCACAGATCATCCAAGCAAAGGGATACAGTGCAGTCTAGAAAATCAAGTAGCAACAGACACTCTCAGAGGTGTTCTGACATATTACCAGTGACAGCCTCTAAGGAGAGGAGCAGGGAGGCTGAGGACGAGGACCGGGAAAGGTATTTACCTTCCTCTATCATAGGTACATTATTTACACCGTTTAACCTAGTGCATGTGTTACTTTTACCACTAAAAATAGTTAATAAAAATATACACTGAAAATAAATCCATGTTGCTAAAGAATATTACTTGGCAAGAAGAAATAATTGTGATATGTTTAAGTGAAAAAAGCAGGCTATTAGAATGTACAAAAATGATACGGTTTTTGAAAAATCTATACACATAAATAAAAATGTTTAGGAAAAAAAGGCTAGAAGGTATAAAACACCTAGCACTCTACTGGCACATGGCAAGAAGCCAATAAATGTTAGCTATTGTTGTTGTTTTTATTATTATTGACATCCAAATATTAAAAATGGCTGTCCCTGAGTGGTGGGATTTGAGCTGTCTTTGTTTATTTCCCACAGCATTTTGCAGTCAGCTTTTATTATTTTTGTTACTTGTTTCAAACAGGGTTTCTGAACGGCAGAACTCCTGACACTTGGGCTGGGTCATTCTTTACAGAAGGGGCTGTCCTGCACATTGTAGGAAGTTTAGCAACATTCCTGGCCTCTACGCATTGCATCCCCCAAACTCTGACGACCAAAAATGTCTCCACACACTGCAAATGTTCCCTAGGGGGCAAAATCGCCCCTGGTTGAGAACCACTAAGTTAAAATACATATTATTTGCTCAAAGTGGAGGGATAACACATACATGTTCATTTTATTATTGTTCTCTCAGCTGTACATATATATTATACACTCTTGTGTAAGTGGTATATGCCATAATTTAAATTTTAAAGAAAAGATAGATAATATTTTTAAAATGGGGCATGAGTTACACTGACTTAAAACATAAAACTAAGAATGATCGTTGTTAACACTTCCTTATTACTTACAAGAATTTCTCACACTTAGGTATTGGGTGCTTTTTGTACAATTTTCATTCCTTGCAACAACCTCCAGTTTACAGATTAAGAAGCTGAGGCTCAGAGAGGTTAAGTACCTCGCCCCAAATCACCAGCTGGGCGGACCTGTGAGGCAGGCCTCTGCTTGGGAACCTGAGGACCACTGGCGCCGCGGCGCAGACTCCCCCTAGACGCCATACACTCTCAGCCAAACATCAGGCTCAAACAAACAAAACACACCTAGGAATTATTAATACAATGTCTTGATTCACGGCGCTGGTTTCAAATCCCACTTTTCTACTCAGCAAGGCCATGCCCCAAAGCAAGTGACTCCACCTCTCTAAATCTGTTTCTTCCTCTGTAAAACGAGGTTAATGAAATATGCACTTGAGAGGCTGTGGGGACTAAATGAGATCATCTGGGCCAAGTGCTTACATCAGAGCCGGGCGCTCAGCGGCACACTGATAGCTTCCAGTAACTGCTGACAGCAATTATAAGCTTTACCGTAAACAGCAAAGTCGAGATGATCATTACTTAGTGACAGACTGAGTGACAACAGCAATCTTCAAAGATCTCACAATGCCTTCCAGATGATCGCACTTAAGTCCAGCGAGGGGGACAGTGGCCCGCCTGTGGTCACACAGCGCAGCCCGGGTCCACATGGCAGCACGCAGAGCCCCTCGGATCACCACCCACTTAAACAGAGACGAGAAGGAGGCTTGGAGGACGGCCCCGGGAGGGGTCACTTGGGATCCACTCACCAAAATGCATCCAGTCCCATTCGCTGAGCGTGTCCATGTTGCGGCACAAGTCGTCCAGCACCCAGGAGGGCAGCTGGTAGATGTAGCAGGACATGTCGGAACAGCGAGGGCCGGCGGAGAGGTACGCGGGCGACTGAGCCTGCCTCGGCCGGACCTGACTTCTCTACCCGCGAGCGGACCCCTCCCACCCTGCCCCGCCTCCGGAGAAGTGGGCGGGTTGGCGCTGAGCACCACTGCCCCCCAGGGGCCATGGGCGGCGCGACGCCACCTGGCCGGCTGGACTTGAGCCGCTGCGAAACCAAAAGGGTCAGAGCAGGGAAGGGAAACGGAGGCCCAGAGGGGAGAACGACTACGTTTAAGGCCACACGAGAATTCCGTGGCAGTCCCAGGATGCCTTCTGACTTCACTTCCAGTGCTTTCGGCGCTCCGCCACATATAATTCTTTCAACAAGTATTCTATTAATTATCTACTCTATGCCAGTCACTGTTCTAGATATTGGAGATACGTAAATGGAGAAAACCTTTTATAAGTCCTTGCTTTCATGGGACTTACAATCGAGATGGAGGTGGTGGGAGGAAACTAACAATAACTATTAATAATATAAAATCTGAATAAGTAAGTTACGTTGTATGTTAAAAGGTAATAATAAGTGTTAATGCCAAAAAAAAAAAAAAAAAAAAAAGTAAAGTTGGTTAAGGGAAATTAGGAATTCAGAGCCAGGAGAGGGAGGACCAGTCAAGATAGACTTTATCATAATAATGGCTGATGTTTATTGAGCAGTTGCTATGTGCCAGGCACTGCTCTGGGATCTGGGGATACCCTTGAACAAAATCCCTGCCCTAGAGGGATACAGACAATAAGCAATAAAAATGCTAAATAAGTAAATAATTTAGCATTATAGATGATAGGTAACATCAGAGGATAAAAGTAGAGTATGATGAAAGAGAGTGGGAGTGGCTAATTGCATATTCATTATCTTAGGTGATAAATATTACTAGTGGAAAGCAGAATATGGGGGGGGCAAATTGAATTATTAAATAGGGTGGGAGGAGACCTTATAATTGCTAGTATTTATTGAACAAATTTCACCTGGGTTATTTTACTTATTCCTCACAATGACCCCATACGGTAATTGTGATTATTACCCCCATTCTACAGAGGAGGAAACTGAGGCACGGAGAGGTTAAATAACTTGCTTAAACTCATACAGGTACAAAGTGGCTGAGCTGAGATTTGAACTCTAGCAGTCTGACCACTGGCATCAAACTGCCTCTTTATTATAATAACTACCATTTATCTACACCTACAGTGTGCTTTGCATAAAGCATTTTATGTAATTCTCATAAGCCTATGCTATAGATATTAGTATCCCATTTTTACACAGAAGGAAATAAGTTCCAAGAGGGTAGGCAACATCATCGAGGCCAGAGAAGCAACTAGAGTACCACTTAGTGGCTGTAAACATCAGCTATGAGTATGGCTGCTGAAGAAGGAAACAAATAAAAGTGAGAAATCCTGGGGCCAAGTCCCAGTTCTGCCAAAAACAGGCTTTGTGACCCTGAAAAACCCATTTCACTTCCAAGCCTTGCTTTACACATCTGTAAAATGGGACTAATCATTCCCACTGTTTAGAGTTGTGAGCGAGGGAAATGGATGAAATCAGTTTATACAGCACATATAGAACAGCTACTCCAGGGTCTTTCTTGCACAGAGAATGTACTTGAAAAATAGCAACTGCCATTGATAATATTGAAAAGTGCACGAGGGATAGTGCTCCACTGCTGGTGAGGTACTATACTCCTCCAGTACATAGATAGTTTTCCCTTAAGTTAAGGACATCAAACTCGTTTAAAAAAGAAAAGAGCACCCACTGGCCTTAGAATCCTATCAGGTTATGAGTCCAAATTCAGCTCTGTATGTCTGGCTCTTTATTCTTGAGCAAGATAAATTTGTATTACATTTTTTGTAATGCAGCTATCCTTTTGAAGGATGGCTGTGAAGTTTGAAATGACCCCAAAATCCTTGGGATAAACTGTAAAGTACTGAGCCCAGTAAAGGATTGCTTTTATGCGAGGCCAGGTCCTTAATGTTGGAAGTGGGGCATGTTTCAGTGTTCTGAGATTTCTTTTCAGGGGAAGTCCCATGTTTCAGCAGTGGTTGAAGTTGGAATTTTAGGTGGAGAAGCTCCAGGGACCGTCTGAGTGGGAAAGCACCTACATCCAGGGCAAAGAAGAATAAGGGCCCTCTTCTTTCCCCCTTTTTCTCTATTTGCAAAGTGCTCCACCTGCTTCTCCCTCTCTTCTGCAAGCACAGAGCATGTGTCTAGCACTCCTCTCTTAGTGCCATCAGGCCTCTTCTGCTTGATGAGGCTTTAAGACAACAGAAGGTTTGTGTTCAACCTTGGCCAGTCAGAGACAGACAAGCCCTGGCAGCTTCTCTCTCTGCTACCTCCTTGGGCTCTTGGCAAGTTTCCTTCTCTCCCCATCCTCAAAACTGGGGATATGAGTCCTAGGATTTTCTCCTCCAGACAGGCTTGAATAGTTCAGGGGCCCATCTTCATCCCCATCCTTTAGGATAACTTCTTCAAAGTAAGGTCTTTGCTATTACTAATTAATAGAGTTGCCACTCACTACCAAGTACCAGACATTTAGCATACATCATCTGGGACCCTCACAACACAACTACCCTACAAGGTAAGTTTATCGTTCCCATTCTACAGATGAGGAAACTGAGGCTCAAATCCATTATAACCTGGTCAAGCCAAATTACCCAAATGACAGGATTCACCCCAAATCTGACGCCAAAGGAAGTGCTCTTTTTGCTCTATTATGCTGCCTCACGATGAAAATTTTCCTACGATCCTGCACAGTTCATTTCTTCTCCTAATTAGCTATTTCAAAGGCCAACACCCTCCCTAACAAGATCAGTTAGAAACAGTTATTGAGACTGAATGTAATTAGTTACATAATTAATTCCCTTGAAATGACAATCAGTGGTTTGCCATCCCCACTGCCATTGGAAATGTCTGGGGAGATTTAAAACACTATACACGCCCAGCCCTACCTGCAAAGATCCAGACTCACTTGTCCTGCGGTGGGATTCAGACATTGGCATTTTAAACGGCTTCCAAGGGGAGCATTTGAGATCTTTATCCCTGGCACATGTCATAAGTTTGACTCAAATAAACTTATAAAAATTTAAAAAACAAAACAAAAAAGCTTCCAGGTAATTATAATTATGTGCATGGAGAGTTGAGAACCAGTATTACATCAGGAAGTTGGGGTGTGAAGAAAGAGTAATGAAGAGGAAATAATAATAAAGCTTCTCTATAGACTTTGCACATGTTTTTTCTTGTCTAATAAAAATACCTTTATTGGTTTTTCTGATAGGGCATGATCATTGTCCAAAAAAAGAGAAGGAGTGAATTAAGGGAAAAAACCCCACCCTAGTCTTTGCTTCTCCGGTGTAGGAAAGAACGCAGTTCTCCTTTCTGTGTATTTCTCCTGTTGGAGGGGGGTAAGGATTCCTGCCACTCTACCCTTCTTTACTTCTTATTTATTCAGTAATAAAATAATAAAATTGACATAAGACTACATTAACAAAAGAAAAATCAATTTAATATGTGCACACAAGAAAATCACATTATGATTCTCAGTTCATAAAATGAAGTTTAAAGAAATGATCGAACTGGGTACTTTTTATATTATTTAGACAGTGAAACAATAAATGTGTGAGAAATTGACAGAATAAAAAAAGTTAGTGATCATTAGAAAGGACTCTAACAAGGTCTGGATATTCATTAATGAGGAATTTAAACAAAGTAGTAAGTTAAAAAAAAAGTAGAGGCAGTAAGATTTGATTATACAGACTTTTAGGGTCTGAGTTAATCCTAGTGACGGGGCCATCTTCCAGTTGTGGTGAGGACACTTTCACAGGGGACATTTATTTCTTGTGTTCAAGAAGATAAGGGAGGGTCCAAGTGCCTTTCTGGCACGGGCCGCTGGTCGAGTAACTTGAATTCAAAGTAATCAATATGCTATTGTGGGATATTTTGGGGCAGCCTGTCTTGGGCCCCCGGCACTCCTTCACTTTTACACAGAACACTTTACTATGACACTTCTGGTCACCAAACGTGTGGGGTTTTTTCCCCCCCACACACACCATTCTCTGACACCAGCTGGGTGTCCTACAATTTAACTCAATTCTGACACTGTCGACCTGGAGATAGCGTCAGATCACACAGGTTAGAAGATTCCCCACAAGATTGTTCCCATCCCACTCCAGGCTCCAATCGCAAGTAGTATATTCCTCAGGTTACCCACAATTCTTGTCCCACTTGGCTACAAATCGGAGGTTCCCACGACCTCCTCCTCAGGTTTAGTTAATTTGCTAAGACTACCTCACAGAACTCAGGGAAACACGTTTACCAGTTTTTAAAAGGATATGATAAAGTATGGAGATAAACAGCCAGATGAAGACATACATAGAGCAAGGTCTGGGATGGTCCCCAGCACACTTTGGAAGTGGGGTGTGTCACCCTCCTGGTGTGGATGTGTTCACCCACCTGGAAGCTCTCTGAACCCTGTGCTATTGGGGTTTTTAGGGAAGCTTCCTTACGTAGGCATAATCAATTATTAATCCATAGCAGGCCTGTCCCCTCTCTGGACAAGTAGGAGTGGGATGGAACTGAAAATTCCAAGCTTCCAATCATGGCTTGGTCTTTCCAATGACCAGCCCCTATCCAGGAGCCACCCAGTCCCCTCACTGGAATGAAAGATGCTTGTGGTGCTCTCATCACTTAGGAATTTGCAAGAGTTTTAAAAGTCCTGTGCCAGCAACCAGGGGCGGAGACCAATACTCTATATTCTATTATCTCAGAGAGAGGGAGCAGGGACAGAGAGGAAGAGAGAGGGAGGGAGGGCGGGAGGGAGGGAGACAGAGAGACAGAGAGAGACAGAGACAGAGACAGAGACAGAGACAGAGACAGAGAGAATGAGAATGAACACCTTCCCATAGTCTCACCCTCTGGGTCTTCCAGTAGTCTTAGCTCTCTTAACATCTGTGGGGCCAGCCTGTTCTCTAGGACTCTTAACTTCACCCAACTGGAACAAAACAATCTTGTGTTTTCTACCCAAAGACTAGGGAGAGAGCATATTGTTATTCGTTTTTATGTTAAGCTGATGGATAATGCTCTGAGGTTTCATGTTCCAAATTCTGAAACAAGTTTTGTGGGTTTTTCTCTGTTATGTACCCAGTGCTATTGCCCAATCCTCTTGATTACCATCACAAATCTATCTAACTTTTCTGTGTTCTGCCAATGGATTACTGGGTGTATGTGGTGAAGGGACCAAGCCCCCAGGAAAATATTTTGTTGGGGCAAGGAGTTTAGATATTCCAACAGAAAAGGGAATTACTGAAGGGGTACCAGGCAGCCCCGTGACTAGCACAGAGCGGGACTAAGGTGCCAAGAATGCTAAGACACAGATATCTGGCACGAAAATATCTGAAAATCTCACATTGGTGTTCCCGTCAAAAGTGCAAAACACTGATACCTATTTCATGTCCTTAGTGCATTGATTCCGAGCCCAGTGTCCTCTCCTTTTACCACCTTCTCAACATAAACACTGGTGAAATATTAACCATGTACCTTTTGGTTCTTCTTTTAATACTTTGTTTTTTTAGAGTTTTAGCTTCACAGCCTAATTGAGAGGAAGGTACAGGGACTTCCCATATACCTCCTGCCCCCACACGCCGTCTCCCTCGGATCATCATCCCCTGCCAGCGGCGCGTTTGTTAGGATTGATGAACCTGCATTGACACGTCCTATTTTACCTTAGGGTTCACTCTTGGTGTTGTACATCCTATGGGTTTGGACAAGTGCATGTCACAGACAGTATAGTATAGTGTAGTGTAGTGTAGTAGTAATTAATGTAGTGCACTATATGACACTACATCACACAGAATCATTTCACCGCCCTCAAAAATCCTGTTCTGCCTATTCATCCCTCTCTCTCTCTAAACCCTAGCAACCACTAATCTTTTTACTCCATAATTTTGCCTTTTCCAGAATGTCGTCTAGTTGGAATCATGTAGTATGTGACCTTTTCAGATTGGCTTCTTTCACTTAGTAATATGCATTTGAGTTCCCTTCATGTCTTTTCATGGTTCACAGCTCATTTCTTTTTAGTGCTAAGTAATATTCCATTGGATGTATCCCAGTTTATTTATCCATCACCTACTGATGGACATCTTGGTTGCTTCCAAGTTTTGGCAGTTATGACTAAAGCTGGTATAAATACCCATGTGTGGGCTGGCCCGGTGGCTCAGGAGGTTGGAGCTCTGTGCTCCTAACGCCGAGGGCTGCCGGTTCGATTCCCACATGGGCCAATGGGCTCTCCATCACATGGTTGCCAGTTCGATTCCTCGAGTCCCGCAAGGGATGGTGGGCTCTGCCCCCTGCAACTAAGATTGAACACGGCACCTTTAGCTGAGCTCCCGGATGGCTCAGTTGGAGCGCGTTCTCTCAACCACAAGGTTGCCAGTTCGACTCCCACAAGGGATGGTGGGCTGCGCCCCCTGTAACTAGAAATGGCAACTGGACCTGGAGCTGAACTGCGCCCTCAACAACTAAGGCTGAAAGGACAACAACTTGAAGCTGAACAGCACCCTCCACAACTAAGATTGAAAGGACAACAACTTGACTTGGAAAAAAAGGCCTGGAAGTACACACTGTTCACCAATAAAGTCCTGTTCCCCTAAAAAAAAGGTTTAAAAAAAATACCCATGTGCAGGGTTTTAGACGTTTTTAACTCCTTCAAGTAAATATCAAGGAGCACAATTGGTGGATCCTCTGGTAAGAGTACGTTTAGTAAGAAAACTGCCAAACTGCCTTCCAAAGTGGCTGTGCCATTTTGCATTCCCACCAGCAGGAAATGAGAGTGCCTGTTGCTCTGTATCGTCAGCATGTGGTGTTCAGTGTTCCAGATTTTGGCTTTCCTAATAGGTGCCTTGTGGTATTTCATTGTTCTTTTCATGTTCATTTCCCCAATAGAGTATGATGTGAAGCATTTTTTCATATGCTTAGTTGCTCTCTGTGTATCTTCTTCAGTGAGATGTCTATTTAGTTGTTTTCATGAAAACACAAAAATACTTTGTTCCCAATGTGAATACTTCTTAATACTTTTCTGTAGTGCTTAAATTTTTTTTAGTCATATTTCATTTAGGAGAAAAATAAAGCTAAAAGAAACTTTAAAAAAAAAAATCCAGGGTTGGAAAGAGGATTGAGAATGAAGCTAGTTGATTGTGTCTGCTACCCCCCTCCCCACCTTAAGCCTTTAAACAAAGGCAGCTTTCACAACTCTCCAAGAGAGAAGAACTTGGTTAAAATAACACTACACACATCCTACCTATTTCCTTTACTCAGCACCCTTTAATGTATTAAAGAACAGCTTTTTTTTCTTTTTAACTCAAAATAGGAAACATCAGTCTCCTATACATTTAATACATTCAAAGACTTAAATGAAAAACGTATTATTCATGCTACAGGTCTTCAATCTTCCTTGGACAACACAAAACACACTACTCAAACTGCATGTTTTAACAAGAGGAACATGAAATCTCATTTTGACACAAAGACAGTTTAAAAAAATAAAACCAATGTTGAACTAATCCAGCACCAGCAGACTTCCTTAAATCCCCATCCTATCCCACCCTTGAACAGCTGCCTTCTGAACCCAACAATTGAACAAAAAAATTAGATATTTAGAGGTGTGTCACTGAATGCGTCCTACAACATGCTTTAAAAAAAACAACAACACACTTATTTGCACAATGTTGGAAAAGGGAAGTAATATTGAATGAAACTTAAAAGCTTAGTGGGAAAACTATAGGGCATTTGTTTCACTTCACTGTGATTTCAGAGCACAGGAATTTCTGCTCAAAGGTTAGCATAAGGAACTAAAGATGCCAAGAAATATCCTAACATTATTTACAAAAGGAAGCCTGTTTATAATACCATGGAAAAATATTAAGTTATAAAGTTAAATGAGAAAGAATACAAAACTGGATGTATAATGTGATCTCAACTATGTAAAAATAAACCAAAAGTTGCCCTTTAAAAAAGGTTAAAAGTTCAAAATGTTAAGTTAGTGGTTGTATTTAAGTCGTGTACTCACAGTGATCATTTTCTTCCTTTTACTTTTCTGTCTTCTCCAAAATTTTCTCTACTGGATTTTTAAAACTATTAGTTACAAACAAAGGAAGCCTGACAGAAGTATTCCACTGTGTGTGAGGAGTAACTTCCCAGAAGTTAGAGGGCTTCAGCCTCTCCTCCAGGCAGGTGCAAAGTTTCACCAGATCCTGCCTGATTGAAAATGCTGAACCAAACAGAAATGTCATACATTTACAAAAAGAAACAAATGCCCACACTTGGCAAAAACCTATATACAGTACAGTAGTAGCTCCTTAACATTAGCATTAAACAAGAGGACAGCTATTTTCTCCTATTTTCTGTGCATAAGTCAAGTTTCAAATAAGCTATCATCACAGTAACTTTAGAAAGGTAATCCCGGTTTATAAACAGAAATAAAACAGCACTGTAACAATAGTGAACAGAAAAAAGTGCAAAACTTAGAAAATTATAAAAAGTGCTTCCTATAAAAATGATTCCTTTTAAAACATTTACTGTATACACTTTAACGTCCCCCCTGTCCCCCCCCCCAAAAGAGCAAACATTTTCTACCAAAGTATCCATTGGTTTGTTCATTCAACAAACACTGATGAAGGCTCAGAATGTGCGAGGCACTGGAGGAAACAGATCTGTCCCTGCTTCAAGGATGCTTGGTCTTCTCCAAGTGGGAGGCAGACACATCACCAACCACAATACAGCAATTTAAAGCAGACACCACTGCTTACTTATAATCAAAGAATATGCTACCATTCTCATTGAATTACTTACACAAAAGTCCTTACACAGAAACTTTCTTGACTTACTGAAAGGCAAAAATGCAACTACTTTCCCTTGATAAATACTTCTAGAATGGGCAGGCATTAAATTACATTTGTGATACTTGCCCCTAAACATCACAATACCAAGTGAAGTCAGTTCACTTTCTTTTAAGCAATGGAACATTTTTCATTCCAAGAAAGAGACAATTTGAAACTGAAAATAAGTGACCAGTCCTATATCTAGATCAAGACTGGTCAATTCCATCAAAAGCTGAGACTCAGGAGTACAAATTTCAATTAAAATCTTCAGTCTCCTCTTCCATCCGTTGATTTTCAATATGCTCCTGTGTCAGCCGCTGCAGGTCTTTCCTCACATTTGGGTGGTCTTCCAGATCTTCATAGAGTGATCTCACGATGTCCAGTCTCCTGTAATTCTCAGGCTTAACTAGGCTTCGGACAACCTGAAGGCATCGCTCTTTCAGGGTGTACACTGTACAAGGGCAGAAAACCAAAATCTTCAGCAGCAGACTCAGGCAGGACTTGGGACAAGGGATGAGCAAGAGGCTTTGCCAACTCTGGCAATTACATTTACTACAGATGGACCTTACTTTGGGCAAAGAAAATGAGTGTTGTGGCAGAGTGCAACATGATGGCCCTAATGGACATCTTGTGGTATTTATGACCTTGTGTAGTAACTTCCACTTAAAAGTGGGCTGGGCCTGTGACGTGCTTTATTTTAATAACTGAATGTAGGTGAAGTGACACCATGGCAATTCTGGGCCTAAGCCTTAAGAAAGCCTGGCCACTTCCGTTTTTATTCTCTCAGAAGCGCTGAGTTACCTTGCAGAAGAGACCACACAAAGAGGAACAGGCACTGAGACCACCTGCGAGGGAGGCCCAGCCTTCAGCCAACCTGCCAGCAGAAGGCAGCCACACCAACAACTCCCAATGAGCAGAATAACCACCTAGCTCAGCTAAGCCCAGGCTGCAGCATTATGAACAAATCAAACTGGGGTAGTTGTCACACAGCAATAGATAACCAAAACAGTGGATAGTTGGATTTTGGGGGAACTTAATCCAATTTTATACTCACTGGGGAACTTATTCCTTAAGGGTACCCCATGAGGCAAAATTTATTCCATCTAACTTATCAATGGTCATTTTTGTCTACCCACTTCCTTAAAATAGGGTCTATACACACATACTAGTTTAAACCTTATGAAGCTGCAGGTATTTGGGTTTTTGTGGTTTTTTTTTAACCCACAAGAACATCAGTTTCTTAGGGTTCAACCTAATAAAATGACTTGAGTTTTAAACAAATGGTAAACTAAGAGGTTAATGTTCAATTCGGTGATTTTTTTTAACCCCTAATTGGTACTGTGAGCTTCACTGGGTTAAATAACATTAAAAAATATATACTAGAAGTCATATATAAATAAGCCATGATATTTCATTCTCTACATTTTGTTCTTCCCCTGAGACTCCAGGGTGTAATTCTGCTCTAAGGTCAGAGAAACAAAATGCATTCATAATTCTACAATCAGAGATTTTAATGTAGCCCATCTCTGACAAGCCCAAAGAGCTTTTGAGACACCACGACATCTTTGCTCAATACAGAGCCTACAAACAGGTTGGTGCAAAAGTAACTGCAGCTTTGCAATTCTTTTTAACCTTTAAGCTGCAATTACTTTTTTTGTAGCAACCTAATACATTACTTCCATTTTATTTATGGTGGAGAATAGGACTCAGAAAGCTTGAATACCTTACCTAACATCAGGCAAAAATCAGTAAGGGCTTGGATCCCATGAGTGGCCTATCCTCTACTGAGTACAACATCCTTATGTTTTTAAAAGGATGGAACATCAGTACCTGGCAGTGTGATGTTGGCAAAAATTGGCTGTCCATCAACATTGAGAGATGGCACAAACAGTTCAGTTTGGTTAACCAGAAGCCCATCGTATGTCCCTGCATCTCGGAAGAGCCAAAGGTGACCTGTTAAGACAAGCAGAGGCTGTTAAGTAGCCACTCACCTATTTCTTCCATG
Source organism: Rhinolophus sinicus (assembly GCF_036562045.2). NCBI lineage: Eukaryota > Metazoa > Chordata > Mammalia > Chiroptera > Rhinolophidae > Rhinolophus > Rhinolophus sinicus. The sequence continues at coordinate 43,162,400 of NC_133759.1, forward strand.
TCCCTGGACTGACATTGAAATACTTGTCATTCTGCTTAAATATCATACAAAGCCCTTCCAGTAATATTATCTTATTCAATCCTCACAATAGATCCATTTACAGATGACAGAATAGATCTGAAAAAGCCAAGTGACCTGCTCAAGGCAACAGGGCCAGTAAGCAGAAGAGCATGTACTTGAGGCTCCAAATCCAACCCCTTTCTGCCACCATGGAAGAAAAGCAAAGTATATGAATTGCAAATCACACCAAACACTGCAAACTAAAAGAGAGAAGGTCACCAAATCCTCAAATCTGAGTTTCTCAAAAATAAGATGGAGCAAAAACATGTTGAGAGAAAGAAGCTAGACAGAAAGGGTACATTCTACAGGAACAGAGGAAACTAATCTATGATATGAAAATTCAGACGAGTGGTTGCCTCTAGGAGGGAAGGGATTGAGTGGAAATGGGCAGGAGGGAACTTTCTGGGGTGATAGAAATGTTTAAATCTATTAAATGATCTAGGTGTTGTTACATTTGTCAAAACACATCAAATCCTAAAATCTGTACATTATACTACATGTAAATTATACCCAAATTTAAGAAACAAATACATCATATTAAAAAAAAAAAAGGGAAGGAGGGAGGAAGGAGGCAAACCCCCAGGCCTAAGATGTTGAAGGAGAGAGGAGGTGTCTCAGAATAAGTACAGCATGTGTTTCTGGGGCATAAACTTACTTGAAGATTTAGTAGGGAAATTTAAGAAACATAAACTGGTAATTTTTTTATTGTGGGAAAATATACATAAAATTGACCATTTAAACCATTTTAAGTGTACAGTTCAGGAACAGTACATCCACATGGTAAATTTTTTTTTTTTTTTTGCCTATGAAAATTTATTACTACTATGTTTTCACCATCAAAAACTTAACATCTCGGTCTTTCCTTCTTGCCTTTGTATAAGGCCAAAAGAGAGACACTGGCTACTTTGACAACTTAAAGCAGACTCCAGGAATGTCACCAACAGCATGACCTTTGCAACCAAATCCAGCAACCAGAACTTCATCATCTTCCTCAATAAAATTCAAACAACCATCATCGGGTACAAGGGCTGTGATGTGTTTTGCCATTCTTGATCAGCTGGACCCTGACACACTTCCCGATGGCAGAATTTGGCTGTGTGGCTTCAACCCCTACTTTTTCCAGCACAATTCCCTTTGCATGGGAAGTGCCTCCAGAAGGGTTGGCCTTCAGGATTGTGCCCAAATGGGCTTTCTTGTACTGTGTATCATGCCACTTCTGATCTCATCAGTGACTCGGAAGCTTCTGGGCAGTATGAAGACCGAAGACCGTGACACTTGCCCATCCTGCCGGCACCATAGGCCTGAGCAAAAAGCCACATGGTCATTTTTTAGAAACATTTTACGTTAAATCACGCACTGATAAATTTTGGAGAAGAACACAAAATTCATACAATTTTCTAGATAAAGTAGGAGATTAGAGAAACGATCTCTGGGTGATCTTTTCAGAATGTAAATCTGGCAATGTCATTTCCCTATTAGAAAACTTTCAATGGCCCCCATTTTCCTAGAGGTAAACAATCACCTTTAGGGCTTCCTCTTCCATTATTGCACCGCTTCTTCTCCTCCTACCTGCAAAGCTCCAGGTGTTAGTCCATGCGGATCCCACCGCCTAGAACTCTTTTCCTGGGATGGTTAGCTCCCATTCACCCTACAGCACCCCTTTCTTCTCTGGGAAGCTCTCCCTAGTTGAAACCACACGTGTGCACACACACCCCCTTCCCTGAGCAGGAGCGGCTCCCAGAGCCAAAGCTCCGCAGCCCGCCGTGCTCCGTTCCTATCGCAGCAATTGTGACACTGGCTTGTTCTCATCTCTTTATGCGTTCGCCCGTGTCCCCACCGGACTGTTCTCCTACGTGGACCTGGCCCACTGGGGACATCGGAGAACGTGATAGTGTCCCATGCACGGACTGAAACAATGGGCATTAGGGATGGAACACCTCTTTTAGGGGTAACTACACGTGCAAGAGGTGGGGGGGGAAAGCCACCCGCAAAAGCAAAACGATTCAGTCTTAGAAAGAAGAATGCTCTGCCGCGAACAGCGTCGATTTGGATCTGTCACTACCTCTCCGGGGTCTCACGTCCTCATCACTAAATGGGAATCATAAGGACCACAGCAGCTGCCTCCCCAGATGGTGGAGGGATGTGGTGAGTTCGTGCCACGGTGACGGCTGCGATCGGGCCTAGGGCGCTGGGCAGCGAGCGGGGCACAGCTGCTCGGCAGCGGCGGGCGGGCGCCCAAGCGCGCGGCGACGACAGGGGCGGCGCGGCCGGGCCGCGAGCGGGAGACCGCGGCCTGCCTACCTCGGTAGCTGTGGATGCGGCGGCCCGTGCCCGGCGGCAGCGTGGGGTAGGGCTGCGGCTCGCCGTCGAAGTTGAGCCACACCGGCAGCACGACGCGCGGGCTGCGGTTGCAGAAAATGACCTGGGACGGCTCGCGTGAGTTCACCGAGCGCAGCACCGGCAGCGGCCGCCCGGTCTCCATCTCCTCCTCGGGGCCCGGCTCCTCCGGGTCCGACTCTTCAGGGCCGGACTCGTCCGAAGCCGCCTCTTCCCGGCCGTACTCTTCGGGGCCGGACTCCTCAGCACCCAGCTCTTCCGCGCCCGCCTCGGCCTCCTCCACGTCCCCCGCCTTCCGGGGCATTACCTCACGGAGCCTGGACAGCCCAGGTCTCGACGCCGGCGGGTCCTAGGGCCGCACGGGGCGGGGCTTTGCGTGCGTGCGTGCGCGTCCCCGACAGGCGTACGTGCCGTTCGCGCGCGCTCTCGGTCGGGGAAGGGGCACAGCGCACCCTCGAAGGGGTCGGCTGGCGGTGCGCCCGAGCCGGCGAGTCCTCGGACTACACGGGCCCAACCTCACTGAGGCGGTGGGCGGCGCTAGGACCCCTGGCGCCCGGCTTATTCCTAGAAATTGGGTTTTTCCCCTCCTGTCAGTTTTTTTTCTCTTTATGTTATACACTCCGCTGATTCTCAAGCCAGTAGGGGCAAGATTGGTCCTTGTTGGGCCAAGTACTCCTGACCAGGACGGAATCACTGCTATGTCTCCCCCGCTGTAAGTTCTTGACACAGCGTTTCTGGAGCTTCATTCATTCCCTTAAGACCTTCATGTGTTTTTGCCCTATTTTCCCTACTAGCTGCAGTATTAGTTATTTAATCATTTTCTCAGTCAAATTTGTTGTGTCTTATTTTGGATCACAAAATTCAAACTTTGTACGGAAGAGTATAATAAAATAAAAAATTTGCCTCGAATCCCAGTTCCCCTAGCCACCCAGAAAAAGTCTCTGGAGGCAAGTATCACCAGTAGTTTTGTACTTCCTTTCAAAGATATTCTATGCATACGCAAGCAATTAAACAAGTTTGGGGAAAAATTTGGTATCACTACCATCAGTGGAAATTCATGATCCTTTGCTATAGAGGAGTGGAACTAAATTCAAAGAAAACAAAACAACAGTTACTATATTTTATCTATTGTCTATCTAGGCTCTGAGCCTACTCTTGGTTCAAAAAGGTCAGCCAAGTGTTAGATGTCAGATGCCAAACGTTAGTTGTCAAACCAACTTTGTCCTGGACATACATAATAGAAAAATTAAAGGAAACTGAAAAGTGAATAACTTTTCACACTGTAGTCTGTGTGCCCTCCGAAATTCACACCTACATGAGTGTGAAGTTCTCATTCCAGGTTTAGCTTTAGATATGTGATCCTGGACAAAACTTGCAATTCTCTTGAGTTTTGAATTGCCCATCTTTGAAACTGGCATTTTGGATTAAGTGGAAAAGTGTTCAATGCCTAGCACATAGTAAGCACCCAACAAATAGCAGTAGTTATTATAAAGTGAGTTAAATGTACTATCTCTGCCCTCAAAATGCTCTTGGGCTACTGGGCAAGCATACAGGACATGTTATAGTCGTGTGATAGTGACTGTAAAAGAGCAGGTGGAAGGTAACTGGCTGAATCTGAAAAGAATCAGACAAGTCTTCCCAGGAGGAGTTATATCTGAGATGGACTTTGAATAAAGATTAAGAGTTTTCCCTTCCTATCTCCCATCATACAAATATCCAACCTGGATGTCAAATCAGAGTTCATGCCCCCCAGGAGACAGGGCAGACCCCACAGTAGGCACTGATTCCCCAATCCAGTTTGCTTCTCATTGGTTTTATACCCACTGCCTCCAAGCCCAGAACTCCTACCACTTACTGGAAACTTACCTGGTAGACCAGGCAAAAGAGGGCCAAATGTTTATGTCTACAGACTAGCACTACAGCCCCACATTTAAAAGAAGTGGCAGAGAGAAGGGAGCAAACTGACTTTTTAATTTATTTTTAGCTACACCCTTGGTTCTCAACCAAACCTGCAGAAGGTTAGATTTGATTTTCACCCACCTAAGCAAACTCTTTTCAGTTTCTTCAACTGCCTCACAAAGATTGATACAAACTCCACAAACCATGTTGGAAAATGGCAACCCCATTAAAGTGAGGGAAAGCTTATTTAGTATATGGAAATGAAATAAAAGGGAGAAAGCGCCATCAAATTGTATTTGCAGTGTGATGACATTTATCTAAAATATACAAGATCAGACAATTAAGTTCCCAAACTCATCCTAGAAAAAGTGCTACATATTTCATTGCTGAATAGCACTACGGTCACCTTCGAAATACTCCCCTTGGGAAGCTGTGCACCGATGTCAGCGCCTAGTCCACCCTTCAAAGCAATTTTGGAACTCTTTTTCTGGAATGGTCATCAGAGCTGTTGTCGTATTACCCTTGATGTCCTGAATGTCATCAAAATGTCTTCCTTTCAATATTTCCTTTATCTTTGGGTAAAAAAAGAAGTCATTGGGGGCCAGATCAGGCGGGTAGGGAGGGTGTTCCAATACAGTTATTTGTTTACCGGCTAAAAACTCCCTCACAGACAGTGCCGTGTGAGCTGGTGCATTGTTGTGATGTAAGAGCCATGAATTGTTGGCGAAACTTCAGGTCGTCTAACTTTTTCACGCAGCCTTTCCAGCACTTCCAAATTGTAAACTTGGTTAACTGTTTGTCAGTTTATACAAATTCATAATGAATAATCTCTCTGATATCAAAAAAGGTTAGCAACGACATGGCAACAAGTTCGTAAACTTAATTGTCAGTCCTCATATACATTTATTCCCCCCACTGCCCACTGCCATTTTCTGGAATGTAGTTTTATTACCTTTATAATTAAACTAAATGGGTTCTCCTCCCCCCCAGTTTTATTGAGATAGAATTGACCTAAATCAATTCTTGAAAGCCATAGGTGACTGGTGAGGAGGGAAAAACAATCAGATATACTATGTGCAGAAAACTATGGTGAAGATTTAAGAAACGAGACATTTATTTCTGGGAGATTAAAACTACAAAGTATAACCACTCATTTCTTCATTCATTCTACAAATATTTATTGCGGGCCTACTATGTGCCAGGTACTGTGCTAAGTGTTAAGAATATTGCAGAGAACAGTCATGGACCCTGCCTTCACAGCACTTCAATAGAAGGGTAACACAATAATCAATCACAGAAATAAAAATAAACTTGCAATTATGACCAGGGCAACAAAGGAGAAACAAGGTGCTATCGAAGGCTGGAAGTTTGATGATCAAGGAAGATGGTACACAATTGCGTAATTAAATGTTCAGTGATGTGTGATAGACTCTAAGTGAACAATCAGCATAGAAATAACAGGATTCAGAGGGTTTCATTTTAGTCAAAGATGAATTTCAAGGAGAAAGGAAAAAATGTATGAAGTGCCAGGCTCTGTACTAAGCATTCCATGTGCATTAAAGCTATGTCATTACCTCCATTTTACAGCTAAGGAAACTGAAGGGTAAATAAGGTGTGAAAAGGGTGGTCAGAGGAGAGTGCTGGATCACAGAGGTTCATCATGATACCTTGCAGGAAAATGGCACGAGTGAAATCTGAGGAATGGGACACGTCTACAAAGGAACAACACTCTGAGCCTAGTTACTTTGCCGTGGGCTCTCCCTGGCAGTGCCTTATATAGGTATGGCATATCCTGATGGCCTCCAGCAGGATTACATGACCTGCAGTCATGCTGGACTTCCAGCGATAATGAACATCAACAACATCGAAACATTTGTGGAGAACCCCAAGGAAGGACAGGAATTCCTGTTGAATCAAGTTACAATGGCTCAGAACCAGCATAACTCACAGGGTTCATGCAAACATACGCTTTCGTACTCCCAAGCTAGTGAGTGAATCATACCACTTTGATATTATAGAAATGCCTACATCCCTAAAATCAGAGCAGTTGTTTAAACACAGGCCATAAAAGTGATATTGCATCATTATAAATAATGTGTATAAAGATCATTTAAAAGCAAGGAAAATATGTTTAGGATATACTAAGTAAAACTACAAACTGTATTGTCTTACAGTACACTTTCCACTATGCAAAAACAAACAGGAACAGAAGAAAATGCACCATGTTTTGTTTTTTTTAAAGTGACTAGTTTTTTTTGTTGTTTTTATTTTATTGGGGAAGGGGAACAGGACTTTATTGGGGAACAGTGTGTACTTCCAGGACTTTTTTCCAAGTCAAGTTGTTGTCCATTCAGTCTTAGTTGTGGAGGGCGCAGCTCAGCTCCAGGTCCAGTTGCCGATGCTAGTTGCAGGGGGTGCAGCCCACCATCTCTTGCGGGAATTGAACTGGCAACCTTGTGGTTGAGAGCCCACTGGCCCATGTGGGAATCGAATCAGCAGCCTTTGGAGTTAGGAGCACAGAGCTCCAACTGCCTGAGCCACCGGGCTGGCCCCACCATAATGTTTTAAGACAACTGGTGATTTGCCCCCCCTTCTACTTTTCCATCTTTTCTAAATTTTCTTTTAGGACAATATATTTTGTCTTGTTTATATTTTGACCAATTAAAAATATGAATAAAACAATAAAGCAAACACTGATGATCTCATCATATAAAATTAACATGTTGTCATATTTACTTCCCTTAAAAAAAAATAAGGCAAAAATCTCCTGTAACTTCCACCCTGGCCCCAATTCCCTCCTTCCTCCCCAGAGGTAACGAATGTCATGAGTTTGATGTGTTATGTATCCAGGACATTCATTTTCTTCTAAGTTTATTTTACACTTACATAGAGTTATTCATGGGTAATCATCACTACAATCAAAATACAGAATATTCTATCACCCCCAAAACTCTTTTGTGGTGAAACCCTGCCCCCCAGGCTTATTATGCCTTGGCAACCATTGATCAATCTGTCTGTCCTATGTCCCTATAGTTTTATCTTTTCCAGACTGTCATATAATGCATTCATATAGTATGTAGCCTTTTGGGTCTGGCTTTTCACTTAACATAATACACTCGAGACTCATCCATGTTGTAGTATGTAACAGCTTATTCCTTTTCACTGCTGAGTGGTATTACACGGTATTACACTATAACTCACCACCTGGTGACTTTTTTCCAGTTTTTAGCTATTATAACTATAAACACTTACATACAGGTTTTTTGTGTGTGTGAATATGTTTTCATTTCTCTTAGGTGAAAATCACCTAGGGGTGAGATAACTGGGTCATATCGTTAAGTATATGTTTAACTTCATGAGAAACTGCTAAACTGTTTTCCCAGTGGCTATATTGTTGCATTCCCATCAAAAATGTGTGAGTGTCCAGCTGCTCCACATTCTTGCTTGCCCTTAGTATTGTTAAATTTTTGTTTTTGTTCCTTTAAAAAAAATTTGTCCAGTCTAATAGATCATATAATGGTATCTTGAAGTTGTATTTTGTATTTCCCAGCAACTAACATGCAACATTGTTTCATGAATTTGCCATCCTTTTGTCTTCAGTGTCATTTCAGGTATTTTGTCCATTTATTAGGTTTTCTTATTGCTGAATTTTAATAGTTCTTTATATATTTATCCAGCCTATCTTTTAATGCTTTTTCAACACTAGTGTACACCCATATCTATATCTAGTGATGTATTTTCTAATGGTAAAAAAATTTTAAATAATCATAAACCAAAACAAAAAGCTTGATTTCTACATACAATTTTGGCCTATGGTATGTTTCTATTTAATAAATTTGATACTGCATTGCTCATGTATGTTCTTTGTATTTTCCTGAGGTTTTCTGCAAATATCATTTTGCTGTCCTTTGGGTTGCTTGGGGAAAATACACTAAATAATGATTATACCATAAGCTCCAAGAATAGGAGCCATGTGTCTGTTTCTCACCATTTTATCTCAGTGCCTCACACATAGTAGACATACAATGTATTTAATGCTAATGAACAACTTCCTAGGCAAAGCCAAACTAAATTACTTATCATTGATTAAACTGAAACATCTTAACTCTTAAAAAATTGTATTAACAAAATTGTTTTCCCCTTATGACCCACTTATTTTCCATGTTTACTCTTAAAGTCACACGGGGATTGTCACATTGAATGAATTCAGAGTTGAGGATACATCTCAATTCAAAAATGTTTTATGATGAATATATAGAAATTCTTTGTACTAGTCTTGCAACTTTTCTACAAGTCTGAAAACTGCTTTATAAAAAAATTATTTTTGAAAAAATGTTATGGTTGAGGAATATGGATCAAAGCCCAAAGATGCCAAAGGAAACTCTGCCCCAGAATTTTTCAAATGCATATGGTGATATCAATGGATGCTATTTAGCTACATGACAATTGCCCTTTTGCTCTCTCAAGTTGTCAGAGACCCAGGGAGAGGCTAACAAAGGAAACAGAAAACCAACATGGCACAGAAAACCAACTTGGGAGACCCTGAATGGCTCTGGCTCTGCACCAGGAACAAGGAGACCTGGGTTTTCGTGTTGGCTTTGCCACCACATAACTGGATGGGCATGTCACACATCTAGGTTGGTTTCTTCATTTTTCAACAGGCAGGAGTGGCCTAGACTCTCTCTAAAATTCTTTCTCACCTTAAAGTTCTATGAGTTAAGTTCCAGCTAATCCTAACCTTTGGACAACCTAGAGTACAAGCTAGCTTTTCTTCAGAAAGTAAACGTGAGAGCCCCAATCCAATCTGATTTTTGTTATATAAGCTCCTTGACAGCCACACTGCCTTTAGAAATCAGCTATACTGTTGTAGTTACCAATGGCACCAGCTGTCTCCAAGCTGTCAGAGTAAGTTTTCTAACTCACATTCTCCAGAGGCAAGTGGGGGCAGACCTTTTTCTGCAGGCAACAGTATGAAATTGAATGAGTACCAATGCTGGGAAGGAGCCTAGAAATGAAGAGGCTTTCTATCCACTTAGTGTGGCCTACGGTAAGATGTTTGTGAACATGGGTTTAGCCTCATGAAATAAAGGTGGAAAGTTCAAAATATTGACTGATTTTGAACTTTTTAAGTGAACTAAGTGAATTTTAAACAAGAGCAAGATGACAGAACTTAGTACATTTCTAATACTAAAAAAAAAATCAGTTCCCTATTTCTTCCTGCTTCTGAAATCCAGTTCGAGCTTACTTTTAATAGATTGAAAACTGTTTTATTATCAAGAGATTTGTAGTCTATTTATGCCTAATAGATTTGCTGGTTCAAATGCCTTACTCTAGTTTTTCAATAAATATATGAATTAAATTACAGGTTGAAAACCATTGCAAGTGTAAGGGAGTGAGGAGGTTCCTTTGAAGGCTCTCATGGATAGCAGATACATTTTTCATTATTTAGCTCATTTCCCACTCAGGTTAGAAAATAGGGAAGTCCTTCATAATTATCCTTCAGAAATCATTAAGATTTCATGAGGAAAGAAAGAGAAGCACAGTGTAGATAACTTCCCTACAATATGGGAAGAAGAAAAAATTCAATCAAATTTTTCATTATGGTGAGGCAACTGAGAACAATTTGGAATCAGACAATCTGGGTTTACTTAGCCTCTCTGAAACCCCATCTCCTTATATTTGAAATCAAAACAACTATCCTGTCAACATCTTGGTTATAAGGAAACATTGTTAAAAAAAAAAAAAAGATTTAGTAAGCATAGGTTAAAATGTAAAATATAACTATCATCCTCAGTGAGAGTGAAATGTTCGTACTGGCAGACCTCGAGCAGACATACTGCTGGCTCGGTTCCAGACCACCACACCCAACTGAGTATTGCAATAAGGGGAGTTGTAATCTTTTTGCTGGTGGAGGGTGTTGCCTTCAATTCGTAAAAAAATGCAACATCTGTGATGCTCAATAAAACCAAGTATGCCTGTAATCAGTACCCTAGCTGCGCAAGTTGAAGTGACACATTGGGAACGAAATATATGGCGGCTCAGCATAACACTATTTATAGACTGCAATGACCTGTGAGCAGAGTAAAATCCCAGTTTCTGGAGCATGACCAAGTAAGGTCTTTTAGAAGGGGGATATAACTACGACTTTTGGCTCCAGAAGCATCTCTAACCCAGAGACAGCTACAGGAAGTGCTGGAGTTGATTACATTCCTTAGGCCAAGACTTCCAAAAAACACAACATACTGTTAAACCTTCAGAGAAAGGAAGCTGGAAGAAGTGAAATTAGACAATATAGATATCCAACGCAGTGTTTGCCAGATACAGCAAGGAAAAACCCATGAAGCCTTCGTTACAAAAGGAAGGATGGTGAGTAGGCATTTAAGCCTAACATAGATGTGCGTGATTATTTTAAAAATATCTAATATGAGTATAGTAAAACAGCACTGGACTAGGTTTGAGAAAGTAAGTTTTAGATCTGGTTATACCACATTCCAAAGTAGAATGATCAGAGCAATCTGAGTCAGGGAGGTATAGGTTCAAATCTTAGCACCTTCATTTAAATCGGAGGACTTTGGACAAGTTTCAGCCTCTCTAAACCTGTTTTAAACCTACTACATGGAGATAAGAATGCCTACTTCTTTGGGTTTGAGGATCAAATGAAATAAAAGTACATAAAGCACTTAGCACATCTAGCATATGGTAACACTCAGTAAGTTGTAGATAATACTGGATATATATCCTTGAGTGAGTCAGAGCCTCATTTTATAAAGGGGCGAGAACATAGGAAAGCACTCTGACACCTTACAGCGCCAGGAAAGATGGAGGAGTTACTATTAAAGGAGGATGAGTTAGTTTACTTGTCTCCCATACCAAATGTTACCAGTTGCTCTCTTTACACCAGCAACTATTTTAGAAATCTTACTTTGACATTCATATCTATAGGATTAATATCTATAGAACCACAAAAAAACTATCTAGCATTTTCACATGTAATCTCATTGAAGGAAGGGCTTTTTCTGTAATTGTGGTTTATGGGGCAGCCGGTTAGCTCAGTTGGTTAGAACATGATGCTCGTAACACCTGGGTTGCCGGTTCGATGCCCGCAAGGGCCAGTGTGAGCTGTGTGCCTCCACAACTAGATTGAAACAACTACTTGACTTAAAGCTGATGGGTCCTGGAAAAACACACTTAAAATAAAGAAAAAATAAAAATGATTGTGGTTTAGTAGGTTAAAAATAATTGCAAAACCTGCAAATTACTTTTGCACCAATGTAACAGATTACTATCACTTTTGCCCCTATTGTATCTCGTTATAGTCCTTACAGAGTAGGAACACAATTATCTGCAGAGTACCAGATAACCTGAAATTTAAACTTTAGAAGTACTTACTTCTTTATCCTGAGGATAGGGGAGATATTATGAATAATGAACTTAAATGAGCTCAATAATGTTCAAAAAACAGCACTTACTAAAGGATGTCAGTTTTGTTTCCATTGTAAAAATCCCATTTTTTAAGTGAAGGTACTATTTTAAATGGTCTTTCAAAGGGCTAAGCAGCGGTTTTAAAAGTGCCACGCAGCGTGAGCTCTACAAGTCAGTTCAACTGGTATTTACTGACTAAGTGCTTTCTCCAAGGCACCCATCTGGCCAATTCACGGACAGACATACAATACAGATGCTAAACTGGAGAACAATTCACAAACCCAGAGGTGAAGTGTAGTGTTAGCATGATAAGATGGGAGGGGCTGAGAAAAGGAAAAGGGCGGTACTGAATGAAAAAGTAAAGTCCTGGAGAACTTTGTGGAGGAAGTTTGGCTTGAGCTACAGTTGGAAAGGCAAATAGAATTTGAATAGTGGGAAATTAGTGTGTACGGAGCACAGTGACTTCTATGTGACTCGGAGCACAGTGACTTCTATGTGACTTCTATGTGACTTACAAGCCTTTAGAAGTAGGTTGGCACAAGTTTATAGCAAGTTTTGGACGCTAGGATGAAAAGTTTTAGACTCTTCTGTTCAAACAATTTTCTTTACCAAAGTAGACATTTAGCTGTACCTTATAAAACCTGGATATAAAACCCTGGATTGTGGTTAAATTGTGTGAATGCTGTTATTTCAATAGACTATAAGCATCACGCCTGATTCAACACACTGTATCTTTTATTGAAGCATAAAGTACCTACACAGTAAGTACTTGGTAAATGTCTGCTGAATGACCGAATGATTCCCCGGATGAATTAGTCAGCTTAAAGTCCAAATATGGGGGCTCCAGCTGGTAAGCCACCTAGGCTTTGATCAAACAGCTACCCCTGAAAGTTTTATGTTAGAACAATCCCACACATCAGATTTCTGTAGGTGAACCCCATCTCTAGCTCCTCTCCCCACCACAATCACAGCAGTCAGATAAAGTTGAGGAGTTTATTAGGGAAATGTGAGAGGCAAAGACACCCCAAGTGACAGAAAGAAAATTCTGAAAATGTCCCTTCAAGCCAAGTGGGGGCCTGGCCTTGACCTCCCCAAAAGGATGAAAAACTGGTGGGTTAGCAACCACATGCTCTGGCAGCCACCTTGCCAGGGCATGTGTGTCTCCTAGCCCCCAACCAAGGTGTTGAGGAGACAGAGACTGTTTGTAGATTCAATGCAGAGGCCATGAGTGCTATGAGGAAAGTCTGAGAGAGAAAGAGAGGGGTGGGGAGGACCTTCACGAAGAGTCCCAGGCTTTTGGCTCTGAGTGCCTCAAATACATTGACAAGTAGTTCTACAAAATGTTACTGAAAAGGTAAAATGCCTAATGTTTTCAACAGTTCCCCTGGAACTTCTCCCCACATGCCACATCACACTGCCAGATGTACATGGCAGAGCCCAAAGGCCACATTGTTGAAGAAAGAAAAACAAGAATAAGCCCCGTTGCTCTTTAAGAAGAGAGGAAGGAGCTGAAGGCTGCTGGGGCCTTTCCCACGTAGGCCTGCGTTCTGTAAAGCAACTTCCCAGCAGCAGCCTGGCACAGTTCTAGGTAAGGGTCTCACCCTTTGTCACCTGTTGAAGAAAAACTGAAAATTAGATAAATTCAAAGGGATTATAGGGTCTTAAAAATCTTATTTTCAATCCTAGGTAGTAGGGAGTGGTGGAAAATAAGATACCTTTGGAGTCTCAGACACATGGTTCAAATCCAGGCCAGGTACTTAAGTTCTCTAAGCCTGTTTCTGCTTCTAGGTTTGTTTCAGCGATAAGTGGAAATGTGCATTCTCTCTTGCACAACTATTGCCTACCCTCATGAGGAAGCATCTTGCCAGCCATACTCACCCGTGCTTCAATGTACTCTATTCTCCGTTCAAGAGCTGTCAATTTCTCATTTAATGTTGCGAGTCTTGAGCGACAAGACATATCTGGTAAAACGAGACTGATGTTCAGGATTATTGTCATCCAGACACACACAGATACACAAAGACACACACCCACCCAAGCTTAAAAGAGGAATAATGTATCATGCAGAGTACAAATGGGATGGATGGACAAAGCACGGGAGTGCAGAGGACAAAGTGAGAAGTATCTTAGGAGCACAGCTGCTTAGAGTGGATCTGTTGAACTTCCTACCAAATAATCGCCCCCAAAGATGTGGCCTCCTAACCCCTGGAACCTGGGAATATGTATCTTACATGACAAAAGGGACTTTATAGATATGATTAAGTTTAAGAACCTTGAGATCCTGGATTATCTAGATGGGCCCAACCCAAAGACAAATCCACAAATACAGACAAGAAAGGAAGAGGAAAAGCAGAAGAGATTTGCAGTGTGAGAGGGACTCAACTTGCCATTGTTGGCTTTCAAGATGGAGGAAGGGGACCATGAGCTAAGGGTTGCAAGTGACCTTTAGAAGCTGGGAACAGCCCTCAGCGGACAGCCAGAAAGGACACAGAGATCTCAGTCCTACAGCTGCAAGAAAATGAAGTCTGCCAACAAGACAACAAGCAAGGGAACGGATCCTCTCCTAGAGCCTCCAGAAAGGCAGGCACACTGCTGACCCGCGTTAGCCCAGTGAGCCAGTGCTGGACCGCCCAGCTGCACAACCGTAAAATAACCCATTTCTGTGGTTTCAGCTGCCACGCTTGTGATAATCTGTGATGGCAACAATAGAATACTAATACACCAAGGGTGTACAGATGGCTATCTGCTAATAGGCAAACTAAGAGTTTCAAGAGAAGGAAAATGACAAGAGGAAGAAAATAATCTCAATAGGGAAGAAAAGCTGAGGCCAAGAATGCAGGAGACTGTGGGGAGGCGGAAAGGCCTCAGTGTTTCCGAGCTCAGGGAAGCCACAGCACTACTGCAGCTCTAGGAGGGCGCTTACGTTTCATTCTTATCTGCACAGCCTTTCAGAAGGGCTGAAAACTCGGAGAACGTTACATACCTTGTGGAGCCCACATTCCATCTGCAAAATTCCTTTTCTTCCTGTACCTTTTCCAATCTTCTTTCACCACCTCACCCAAAATGAAGCCTAGAATTCCCCTAAAATACCTTTTCCTCTGCAAACTTCTCTAACACAAACTACTTGCCTATTCTTTCTCCAACTAGTCTCAATATACAGGAGAAAATGGTTTCTAGCCATGCTAATTATTTCCTATCATTCCTCCAACACTGTTGTTCAGTCATCTCTCAATAATCTTCACTTTTTAAGTTTAAAATATCCACTCTCTGCGACACCCTCCCACTCAATGACTTAACACTTAGCTCACAACCTTCCTTTTCATCGCTTCCCTGGCTGTTATGCAAAAGTGCTTCGGTACCCATTTTGAGACAAATCTTCCTACACCCTGATCTTGCCTCAATTTTCATTGCATCATATCCAAATCTTGCTCATCTTGCCTGTCTAAACATTCTTCTTTAAGGTTTGGTTTAAACTCGACCTCTGCGGGGTCTTTGCCAGATGGATACATTCACTCCCTTATGTATTTACCTAAACATTTATGGTTGAATTTCTGATTTGTAAGTTATTTATGCACTTAGTCGTAGGTTATCACTTCTCCCTTTGGATAAAGATTTAACAAACAAAAATGTTCACCACTATTACTTAGGAAAGCATGGCATATATATGAGACTATTGAAACAGCCATTAAAATTACATTTGAAGAATAATCACATGAGAAAATGTTCATGCAACTCCAAATGTTTATGTACTTGTAATTTATTATTTACATGTCTGTTTCCCCAGTAGAATGAGTTAATCAAAAGCACATACTGTCTCTTATTAATCTTTGTAACCTTAGTGTCTTGCCTGACATACAGATATTTACTGAAAAAAATGATGGATTCTGGCACATTAATGCAACAAAAACTTGACTTTCATGTAACTCCACTAATTTTACAAGTGGGGAAATTAAGGCATAGATAAGTTAAGGGCCTATCAGGGGTCACCGATGGGACAAAACAGTAGCAGGACTGAGTTCAAAACCCAGCTCCCTCACGCTCTAGTCTGGTATCCTTTCCCATCACACTGTCCCACTGCACACGGCTACCACCCTTCTGAGCCTCTGGGGCTGTAATTTATTCCCACATCTCTTAAAATTTGCTTACAGCCCAATTCTTTCACTTTCTAGTTGTTGTTTTTTTCTTTTTATTTCCGTATGAGATCCTTTCCCACTCATCCATCTTCACTACTACTCTTCATTATTTTTTTTAAAAATAGCTTTATTGATACATGCATATATATTTATATGCATACCACAAAGTTCACCTGTTTAAAATATATAATTCAATGGTTTTTAGAATATTTACAGAGTTGTGCAGCCATCACCATAATCTAATTTTAGAATATTTTCATAATCCCTAACAGAAACCTTTCTTTATTAGTATTAATAATCATGCCCCATTCTGCCTCCCCTCAGCCCCTGGCAACCACTGATCGTTCTGTCTCTATGGATTTGCCTATTCTGGACATTCTTCATTCTTCCTTTTAATCTCGTTTGTCTGCTAGTACTGCGTCGTCTAATGCCCAGGTCTAGCTTGAGTAGAAGCACCTCAGCGCCCCTTTTCCTGGATACACTGCCACTGCTAGGACTGCCCAACGGGACCAAATCTCTTTTGCTTTTGTTTGTAGAAGCTCAAAGGTACACCATGTATGCTACTGAGTAACAGCATGAATGTTATCACTGACAACCTGTTATTTCCCATAGAAAGAGCCAAAATTATCCAGAGGGCAGGGTGGCAAGAGGGAAGGTTTCTTCCGGATGGCTGTTCTGTTCTAGCTGTGTCAATCTGGTAATGAATCAGAATCCAAGAACACAATGCTACTGGCCCACATGGAGAATGTGGAGAAATACAAAATGTTGAACTCCGGACACTCTACTTATATTTCAGATCCCACTAAAGACATACTGGTTCAAACAAAGCACTGGGAAAACACTCAGCAGCTAGACAAATCTAAAACCAGAGTGCATTTATGTGTTCATTATCACCAGACTTTAACTGAAAACGCCACTTGTCCTCGTCCCCCCTGTAAGCAGGGGATGAGTCCCAAGCCCCCAGGGGAACCATAAACCCCATACGTATTATGCTTTTTCCTATACAGACATCCCTATGCTAACGTTTAATTTAAAAATTAGGCATAGTAAGATGAACAATAATAATAAAACAGGACAATAAGATACTGTAATAAAAGTTACACGAATGTCTCTCTCTCAAAATACCTTATTGTACTTCTTTGTGATAATGTGTGACGAGATGAAGTGAGGTGAATGACACAGGTACTGTGATGTGGCATCAGGCTACTGCTGACCTTCCGATGATATGCCACAAGCACTTTACAGCTTCTCTTTGGCAAAGCCGAACTGCCAGCATCACTACTCGTGTGCTTTGGGGACATTATTAAGTAAAATAAGGCTACTTGAACACAAGCATGCAACACTGCGGCGTGGCTATGGTAACCCAGGCAGCTACTAAGTGACTCAGGCGCAGGTTATATATACAGCATGGATATGCTGGACAAAGGGATGAACAACGTCCTGGGTGGGACGGAGCACATAGCAAGAGATTTTATTATACTGCTCAGAACAGCACACAATTTAAAACTTATAAATTACTGATTTCTGGAATACTCCATATAATATGTTCAAACCACAGGTGACTGCGAGTAACTGAAACTGGAAAACAAAACAGCGGCTGAGGGGGGACGCCTATGTACATTATCACTGCTGACAGATGGGTTAGCAGACAGCACCTTCTCTGAGCTCTCATTGCACATAACCTTAGTCTACAAAAATCAACACTGTCTTTCTCTTGAATTGTTTGTGCAGGTAAGTTTTACCTCTGCAACAAAATTCTAGATTTCTTAGGAGTGATTACTATGTCCATTTATTCTGACTTACTCCCTTATCATAGCATCTGACACACAGCTGGGTCACAACAAGCATGCTCTATTTGTTAAAATAGTCACATTTTCTATTTTTTGTTACATTTCTCTGCACATAGCTTTAATCAGGAAAAAAGGTATAAAAATATCTGTGGCAATTCATTTTTAGAAACTTCACAGATTCAAACTACAGAATCGGCCTAGTATTAGGAAGTTCTCACTGCATGATGGGCTGCGCGTCCTCAGGTTCAGATGGTGCTCCAACACTCAGAGAGAAAACCACAAAGAGATTACAACTCTTCTCACCAGCTGGAATCAAAGGGTAAAAGCTGTTCAAGAACGTCATTAGCTGTCTTGGAAAAACAGATCCCTCTCCAAACCTCATGGCCTACAGACTCTGGTTAGGTGAAGACTGGAGGATTGCTGCCATTTTCAGAGTTCCAGATGCCTCCTCAAAGTAAATGCCTATTCAGTCTTTGCACCACCAAATCATATCACAAACTCAATACAAGCCCACAGCACTAAGGAGTCACACTAAGGGCTTAGAATGGGAAAATACATCCCACACACGTTCATCCTGGGTCATTCAATGCCAAGACAATATACTCAAAGTGTCAATATACTCAAAATATACCCTTATGATTTATCCAGTTTCCCAGCCTGATGACCTTTGTCTAAATTCTTATATCATGATATTGTCAATCTTCGCAAGCTTTATACCTAACTGCTAAATCAAATTGCTTTAACTTTTAATCTTGCTTCATAATTCTGTTCTTACTTGTAATTTAATTGTTCTTTTATTTAACAGGACTAAATTCACACTGTAAAATCTTCAAAAACCACCTACCGTGTTTCCCCGAAAATAAGACCTAACCAAAAAGTAAGCCCTAGCATGATTTTTCAGGAGGATATCCCCTAAACACAAGCCCTAATGCGTCTTTTGGAGCAAAACTTAATATAAGACCGGTCTTATTTTCGGGGAAACGCGGTAGTAATTACTCCAAACATCAGGCCATTATCATTACTTTAGGGAGAATAACAGCCTAAGCTAAGGGAAGTCATTTCTTCCCTTTCCTAAAGACTGGAATTCTGTGTGTCTATTTCCACAGCCTAGGACTTGCTGGAAATCTTGAACAAAAAGAAGTCTTTATTCTCTATCTGATCACAAAATGTGACGCACACACATTTGATAAGATCTTAGAGCAGGTATTCTCTTGCTAATAAAGGAAGAAAAGAGACATTTCTCCTCTGCAAATCCTAAGCTCAAATTCTTCAATTTTCGGTCAGTTCCAAAAGACTCACCCACTATATAAATTTAGTGGGTGTGAGATGCTAAGATTTATGTCAAAGATAAAGGTATGTGAATTAAAAGTTTATTAATATTAATATAATTCAGTGCTCACAAATGAAGATATTACATTACCAAATCCAAATTTGGGGGACTGAGCTACTAGATTACTTTAAAATTTTAAAAAAAGAGCCCCAGCTTGACTTGTTATTTTAGATGCTTTATTGACTGAACTGATATTAATACTTTGCTTGGATATTGTGTGTACCTATCGGATATTAACTCCTACCAGATAAATGAAGTCTTTTAATTCTGATTTTTAAAGTTAAAACTCTCCACATCAGTGATTTTTCCTATTATTTTCCAGTGCCTCTCCAGACTAAGCCAAAGCTGTGATCCTGTCATCATTCCATTCTTTCCCTAGTATGCAATATTTTGGTTTCTCTTATCTGGCCTTTCCACTGAGAGAATGTTATGAGTAAAGAATGCTGTGAAGAACCCCCAATAATACTTTAGCTCCGAGAAAGCAGGAGAAACCAATTATGAAAACTAACATTTAAAGCGTTTGCACAGAATTTAAAAAGACTGCCTGAGTAGAAAGGTACTTCTCCCAATAATACTACCTTCACCCCCATTTCCTGGTAAGGAAATCCACCGCACCAAGACACATCAAGATTACAGTTCTATACATCTTCTATGTAAATACATTAATACAAAAACAATGTTCTGCTTTGTTCTGAAGTTACTATTTCGTCCTCAATACAGAAAGTCTTTGAACGCAGGAAATAGGTTCTTATTCTGTGTCCCCCCACAGTGCCTAAGTCTTGCACTAAGATCTAGATTCTCTTGCTGACGCTTTTTGACAAAATTCTGTCAAATGCTTTTTGGCAATGTTCGGTCCTTAGAACTCATCAGTCCTCTAGCTAGAAAATAAATAATACGTTTAAAAATATTTTTTACATCATTTTCCCTACGAAACCTTAATTGCTGAAATGTTGCTGAATTAGTGGAAGAGAAGCACACGAGTGGGAAAAATATCACTAGATGTCATCTCTACACCTTGTGATTACATAAGAAAGTCTACCCAGTGCCCAGTTGTCTTAAAGAAACACTTGAAGAACACTTGCCATGACTAGGAAAGATTTTGCTAGAAGCAGACAGGACTGCCAGCTAGATGTCAGCAATACAGAGATTTCCAATGGCCTTACACGATCTGGACCTTACTTCTGACCTCGTCTACCACTCTCATCACAGCAAACACGGAAGACAAGAAGGGACAGGCAGGAGAGTAGCTGAAGGGGCGACTAGCTGAAGGGGCGACTAAAAAGCATGGCACTGAAGGGTTTTGATTCGATCCTGAAGGAGATGGGGAACCATCAAGAGTCTTTAAACTGGGCAGGGACACGGCCACGGAAGCCTTCTGGAAGGCGCCCTCTGAATGCCAAGTGGGAACTGGAAGGAAACCGTAGCACAAAGGAAGCAGGGAGACTACTGAAGAGAAGAAAAGCCGCAGAAGGTGGATGGAGCTGCCTGACGAGTCTGGAAAATGGCAAGACTCGTTTTGTTAATGGGTCCGGGGTAATGGCACTGAAGCGAAGAGCTCAGCCTAGAGCAGGACAACCCTATAGGAACTGCCCAGTGCAGCCTGAGGGTGAGGCAGGGAGGAGGAAGGTGGGGCCTGAAGGAGGAAGCGAAAAGCAGCAGGAGCCGGGGACTCCCAGAGAGAACCCCTTCAAAGCGTCTCAGCGCCCCCGCCAAACTGCCTCAGAGGCCTCCCTCTATCCCACCTCCCCCTGCTCGCCCTCTGACCGAAGGAGTTGAGAAAGTCCGCGATTTTCTTGATGCTGCTGGTGATGACCTCAATGTACTCCCGGTTCGCCCAGTCCTGGTGAATCTCCCGCTGCACTGGATCCTCTTGTCCCGCCATGGCTGCCGCTTAATGAAGAGCGACTGCGCAAGCGCCCCGACCCTCCAGATCGCCCGTGCGCCTGCGCCGCCAGGCCACGCCCATCCCTGGGCACCCACGAATCAACGGGCATTGTGATGCGCCTGCGCAATGTCACGTCCTCGCCTGCGTTTTTGCCCTGCTCCCACGCCTCTGAAAAGTCGCCTTAACGCCGGCGGGGAGAGTTGAGTGCGCATGTGCCAGGAGCCTCTCACCCACCATAAACCAGGTCACTTGCGCTTAGGGTATTTGGAGGCGCGTGGTCCCGCGTCACCCTCTCACTCAGCTGCTCCAAACAGGTTGCGGTCTGTGTCAGCACTAAGTTGGGCATAACTGATTAAACCACATTAAATACAAGTCATTTTCAAAATGCCTTTCAACAGCACAGCGTGATGGTCCACCTGGATTTGTCAAATGAATACGTATTTTTAAAATAATAATATCCAGTGATGGAGAGGCTAAGAGGAAATTAGTAGACTCGTAAATAGCTGGTCACGTTGTAAACTTGGCACAATCCCTTCAGAAGAAAATTTGTAAATCGATAAACAAGAGCTGTAAAAATATTCGGACTCTGACCTAATCATTTCATTAAGAAAATCATTGAAAAAGGAAAAAACAACACTTTAAGCTCAAAGGTGCTCTTTGTAACATTATTAAAAAAAAAAAAAAAAGAGAGAGACAACTAAATTCTAAATATCCATAGTTGAGGAATGAGTAAACAATGGTATAGCCATTTACAGCAATATTATGCAGTCATTTAAATGCTAATTATGAACACTGGCAACATAACACATGAGAAGTTGAAGGGAAAAACAAAATATAATTTTTTCTTTAATTACAACTACACAAAAATTATGACTGCTTGAGGATAAGAACAATATACAAAAAATGTCAATATCTGGTTTGTTAAGGTAGTGGAATTATGGACAATTTTATTTTTAATCTGATTTGTGCAGTAAAGCCTTTTACTTTAAAAGTGTGGTGAAACAGTCATTACTTCTAGCAGTAGCTGGAGGAAAAACCATTACTAACAGTCCTTTACTCAGAATATTTTACAACCTATAAAACTGCTTTTATTAGTTATTACCTCACTGGACCCTCACAAACCCTGTGGAAGTCACGAAGAGGTTTCTCATTTTACAGATGAGAAAACTGAAGTTCAAGGTCACACAGCCAATTAAGTGGTGGACCTTCACCAGCTAATTCCAGATTCCAATATCTTTCACTGTACCAATCTGAAAACAGTTTAAAGTCTACCTGAACTCTTGTACATATTCATATAATGATTTTTAAATAATAAATACTGACTAAATATAGAACCCCAGACATCCAGAAGGCTCCTCTGGGCCATTCAAGACCCTGCTTCCCACCTGATGCCGTTGAAGTCAGCATTTTGCTTACTTGTCAGAGAAGTCAGATCTGCAGGGCATCTCAGTTTTAAATCATAAATCTACCATAGAAGAGTCACTTCACCCCTCTGAGCATTGGTAATACAAAAATAACGACATGGATGGGTTAGAATTGTTGGGAGAATTATGTGAGAAAGGATAAATAAAACACTAAGTTTGATCATGAGTAAATGCTTTGTGAAGAGTCAGGCACTAAGAGACAGTGCCTGACTCTTCACAAAGCACTTACTATCAGTTTACATGTATTTTTATGCAGAAAGCAGAAAATTAAATATATATATATATACATATATATATATACATATATATATATATATATATATATATATATATATATATATATATATATATATACACATATACAATTAAAAAATGATTGGGGCCGGCCCAATGGCTCAGGTGGTTAGAGCTCCATGCGCCTAACTCCGAAGGCTGCCGGTTCGATTCCCACGTGGGCCAGTGGGCTCGCAACCACCAGGTTGCCAGTTCAATTCCTCGACTCCCTCAAGGGATGGTGGGCAGCGCCCCCTGCAACTAATGATTGAACACGGCACCTTGAGCTGAGCTGCCGCTGAGCTCCCGGATGGCTCAGTTGGTTGGAGCAAGTCCTCTCAACAAGGTTGCTGGTTCAACTCCTGCAAGGGATGGTGGGCTGCGCCCCCTACAACTAGCAATGGCAACTGGGCCTGGAACTGAGCTGCGCCCTCCACAACTAAGACTGAAAGGACAACCACTTGAAGCTGAATGGCACCCCCTACAACTAAGATTGAAAGGACAACAACTTGGAAAAAATCCTGGAAAAATACACACTGTTCCCCACTAAAGTCCTGTTCCCCTTCCCCACTTAAAAAAAAAAGATTAATGGTCTTCCATGGACAAGTCAAGCGCAGCTCTTCTCCTTTTGCTTGACTTCCCATACACGTTTTCCAGGTCTCCCCTGTAGTTCCAAACAACTCAAGAATATAATGCTGTCCTGGAGTGAAGAATGTTCCTTTGGACTTCTGGAGTTGTCCCCTAAATGCCTCATGGAGTTTGCTGTCAGGCAGTCAGTCCTCCAGTTATGGGTTTGCCAGCATGGTAGTTCTTCATTGTAGGAAAATAGTTTCCAATGTGTGATGCAGGGCTGCAGAGGCAAGCCCTTTGAGAATGGTATTGGGTTAACAGGAGTGCTTCAGGGTGGCAGATTGCCTCAGCATAGGGGAATCAGATGTGTTTTCAATTTGAGTCTGTCGTATGCTTCATGGAACTTGGAGATCTTGTCAATGACTCTAGGTATAATCATCAGTGTGGAATCAAATTCTTGAAGTGTGTCAGTTGCATTAAGCCTACTTGCAATCATGCACTAGGACCATCATTTGCACAGCTATGTATATGGCATGTGCACCATGACGATGTTGTGGGCTGCTTTGAAAGTATCAACTTGGCTTTCAGCACAGCCAATGTGGCTGTTGCCGTGAAAATCGTAGAACAATGCAACCAGAATGCTGAGTGCTGCATGAAAAAAACCAAGTTGATATTGTAGGTCATCAGTAACGTGTAGTATGGAAGATTTTCCATATGTGCATGGTAGCGGAGCTAGGTGGAGTATCAGACTCCACGGTGATGGCAAATGGTACCTCTGAGACTACATCCCTTAGAACTGGGCAGACTACACAGGGGACTGTGGTGCAGATTGTCATAACACATGTAGCCCTCTCCAGCCAACAATTTTTAATCATACAATTTTGCTTTGGGGACTTTTATTTAAAAAACACAACTATGCAGTGAAAACTACTGCTTTCTTTACTTTTTAAATAACAGGTTTCTTTCAAGAGGAAAATTTAAAACTTACCAAAAAAAATTGTAATTCAAAATCATTTTAGTCTCTTCCACGAGTCATCATTCTCTGCCCCTCTTTCCAGTTTGACTTCTCCAAACTCTCCACTTACCTCTCTTTCCACAGGGACACACACACAAACACGCACACAGGGCATCTGATAATTCTTGACAAGTTCCTCAAGGCTATCTGTCCTTTCAAACCAGGATCTCAGCTGGTTCCCCAGTTTCCCCTCTTCGGTTTCATGCAAAGGACCAAATGGTGATAGTGCTTATTTATGCTGTGTTCTACAGTTTGCAAAGTGCCGTTACACTTTGTATAAGGGAAGGACAGGTGAGCCCTTCGTTAATTCCTTCCCCAAGTACTTACGGCACACTGCCAGGTACTGAGATAACCAGGCAACAGGAGTCAGCTGGGTAGATCTGTCTGCCCTTAGCCTAAGTGATGCTTAGAAACTTGTCAGATCACTCACACTGTGGTGAAAGGGTCAGTTTTTCAGCTTTGTGAGAATGGGCCAGCATCATCTTTCTGGGGGGAAGGGGAACAGGACTTTATTGGGGAACAGTGAGTATTTTCCAGGATTTTTAACAAGTTGTTGTCCTTTCAATCTTAGTTGTGGAGGGCGCAGCTCAGCTCCAGGTCCAGTTGCCTTTGCTAGTTGCAGGGGGCGCAGCCCACCATCCCTTGTGGGACTCCAGGAGTTGAACTGGCAACCTTGTGGTTGAGAGCCCACTGGCCCACGTGGGAATCTAACCGGCAGCCTTCGGAGTTAGGAGCAGGGAGCTCCAACCATCTGAGCCACCGGTGCGGCGGGCATTATCTTTTTTGAGGTTCAATAGAAGGCAGAGAAAGGTTTTCAGTCAGGAAGTCAATGGAAGACATGTATCTTTCTATTCATAGACGAGCATTTATAAATTCTGTCTCCTTGCACTGGGATTCCAATGCAGCAACAAAAGCCTTCAGAACTCTGGATACCTCAGCCTGAATATCCACTGAGCAGGGTTTAATAAGGACTTTTAACACTAACTACAGGTCCCGGGACTTTTATGCAGATTCCTGACCACAGCGTGCCGATCTTCTGAGACTAGATCAAAGGCACACAACTGTGGAGAGGTGGAGAGAAGGAAGACGAATGGAGGGAACGGGGTTCGAACCCTCATCCCTGAAAGCTGAGTCCTGGACCTGGCGTTCCAAGGAGGGGGTTCCGACTCCAACCCTGACGCCCCCCAGCGGGACACCTCGAGTCCTCCACCCCCACCCCCACGCCATGCGGCTCAGGCTCGGGGTCCTGGGTCACAAAGGCGGTTGCCAGGCGCCCGGTGGAAGAAAGATGCGGCCCGGGAACAGCAGCCGCCACTCTGGAGCGTGCGGCCCGCGGAGTTCGGCAGGTGAGCTCCCAGCCCAGATGGTGGGGCTGGGCCTGGCTCCCACAGCCACCTCCATCTTGGGCAGAGCAGGGCTGCCCCCGCCCCTGGGTAGGGAACTCCGGGGGACAAGCCCCTTCTTCCAGTTGGGAGGGGAAGCTCCCCACACTCCGGGCAGTTTCAGCCCCTAGGGATCGCAGTTCACAGTTCACCAGGACCTCTGCTGCACTTTGACGCTGCCTTCCCCTTTCCCAGGTGGGGACATCGGTGGACCGGTTCCTTGGAACGGGAGGAGCCGTATGAAGGGGAAGACTTTTTGGCCAGGAGAACAAGGTGTTCCCTATCTAGGAGCTATTAGAGCAGCTTGATCAGATTTCCTAGGTTCAACCCCTCTTGGAGTGGATGATGGTGACTTCCTGGGTGGTGGGAATGGCGGTGGACCATCTTTATGTAAACCTTGTGTGAAAGTGGTGGAAAGACCTGGGGTCAGAAGCCCTTCTCATCCCATGTTGGTTCTGTGGAATATTTAGGCTGGACATTTGACATAGCCTTTTACCTCTGGCCCCATTTGCTCTTAGGAGGTGAGTCAGGAAAAGGGTGCTGGGATGAAATACTTCTTTTGGTCATATTCTCACCCTCCACCCACCTTGCCATGGTGATGTACGCTGACCTTGGATGCATGCTCATAGGGTCATGGTCTCCAGCATCAGAAGCCTTTCATAGGCTATTTGGAATAGGTAACTATTCCTTGGGTGTCAGTTTCTCATCCTAAGGCAGCCCAGATAATTGAACATAATATGCAAAGGCCTGCATAGGTCAGGAGAAACACACCAGTTAGAGGAAATCAACAAATCTCCTTTATACTAACCATTGTCTGGGGCAGGTCTGGTTTGAAATGCCACCAATTCTTTTTAAAATGTGAACTTTATCTCACAAATTGTGGTGGAGGTGTCAATTTTTCAGAGCATTTCTTGAGCAATTACTAGATGGGATGGGGTCAGATCTGCTGCTGTTACCTTTTCTGGGAGAAAAGGGGCAGAGAAATAAACTTGGCTGGAAAGAAAAGGAAACTGCTACGGTGCTTCTCCGAAAATAAGACCTAGCTGGACAATTAGCTCTAATGCGTCTTTTGGAGCAAAAATATAAGACCCGGTCTTATTTTACTATATTTTTTTACTTATATTACTAAAATATTTTACTATAAGATCGGGTCTTATGTAAGACTGGGTCTTATTTTACTAGAAGAACCAGAAAAATCTTTAGAAATTTTTAAAGACTGGTCTTTGGAGACATTTTTTTCCCTCCCAGCCTGTTACAATTCCTCTGAGGTGGTACATAAGTAGCTCAGGGCTCAGACAGCAGCTCGCCTGTGTCAGAAAACAGTTTTTTTAGGGCCAAGAGGAGATTGTTTCCATAATTAAGAATAGTAAAAGCTGTAATTCCTTAAAAGGAACAGCATAATAAGTTCTCAAACTATAAGTGCACTCAGAATCCCCAGAGGGTTTAAGTACAGACTGCAGGGTCCTACCCCCATTTCTGTTTCTATAGGTCTAACGTGGGGCCCAAGAATCTGCATTTCTACATCTCAGATGATGGTGAAAATGTTAGTTCCAGGATCAAAGCTTGAGAACCACTAGTGTAAAGTACATGGGGATTCAGATACCCAAATATTTAGTAAGATGTGGCCTTTCTGAGCTTCTGACCACAAATAATGTCTCCTCATGAAGTGCCAGCAGCTTCTACAACCTCAGGTGTAGATTCTGTCTTTTGCAGTTATCAACACAGCACAGGTCCTAATGGTGAACTGGGATACTCCACTTAGGACACATCCATTTCCTCATCTGTAAAATGGGCTAAAACCTACATTCAGAGGCTTGTAATAAGGTTTAATAAAGTTTTAGTACACATAGCACTTGCCAGATTCAATACTTGTTACCATTCCCTACTGCCCTTTATAGAATGACTAGTACCCTAACATCGATTGTAATGTGTTCATGGGAACTACAGAGTAAGTTAGTCAATAATGAGACAAAGAGATGTGAATTTGAATGGCGATGCCCTCACCAAAACATTGCCAGGGAAATTCCATGTTCTGATTCCTCTCCTTTAGGACGGTCAATGGCAGGATACCAGCTCTGGTCACCATGGACCCCACTGGACGAGAGTTTCCAATGGCTACGGCATACAACACCCACACCTTCTTCCAAGCACCCTTTTAGGGCTTCCCCCTGCTTCCCACACACCCCTTCTGACCTTGAAGTGCAGCTATGCTTCCAAGAGGTCACTCTAGTTCTAGATAGCCCATTCCTGGAACCTGGGGTGAGTCCCAAGTTACCCTGCCACACATCAGAGCTCCGAACCATAAACAATAAGAAAGGGCTGGTCAGGAAGCCCCAGCCTGTCCGCCTCAGTGGAGTGGATTCCGTCTTTGGCAGGGTCATCACGGCTCAGCCGCCAAAGTGGACGGGGACCTTCCGAGTTTCAGACAAGTCAGCCTTTTGCAAAATCATCAGCCGGGAGCACCAGTGGCCCACTGGACTTAAGGAACCTCAGATTCAGATGACAGTGACCATGTGCAAGCAGATGCTGCGCTCTATCCTCTTGCTGTACGCTACATACAAGAAGTGTACCTTTGCCTTGCAACACTCCAAGTAAAGGGTCCTCGTCTGATTCCCGTTCCTCACACCATGCCCTGTGCTATGTGCCAGAAGCTTACAGAAACCTGTCCGTGTAAAGGAAACTGTGACATTGCCCCCGCCATCTTATTTTTCTGTCAAGTGGTGACAATTCAGGAGTCCCTTTCTTTCCTTCCCCTCCAAAAAAGGGCCAATGACAGAGCAAGGGACAACATCTCCATTGTAAAGTTAAACAACCATTTAAAAGAGAGTCAAACTAGCACTGACATGTACATGTGATAAAGAACCATTAAATAAACCGTATAAACCAATGAGTCTAGTGTGAACTCACTTAAACATTTAAGACCACAGTGAATTGGGGAAACAAAGGAGGGTCAAACAAGATATGGATTTTTGTATACAGGAAGATGAAGGGGTCAAAAACCTATATGTGGGTCAAGGATTAATTTCAAAAACAAAAAACAACCTCCCCCACCAAAACAACAAAGAAACCTAAGCAGCCACACCCTTATACCACCGAGAATACAAAAATGGGTAGAAATATTACCAAATATTAAATAACATTTATAGCTTGGCAAGAAAAAACTTGGTAGCAAGACCGAAATTGGGCTTTTTATTTATTTATTTAATTTTATTAGTTTCAGGTGCACAAGACAAAGCAATACTTAGACGTTTATCATTTATATCCCTCACACTGTGTGAACCCCCCCCACCCACTATCCCTCTGATAGCGCACAGAGCCATTACATTTCCACTGTCTCTATTCCTAATGTTGTACTCTGCTTCCTATAACCATATATATACATATATATACATATATATCTATATATATAAAATTATAGTTGGCATTCATTATTGTTCAGCTTCAGGTGTACAGTGCAGAGATCAGGGAAACTGGGCTTTCTGGCAGAAGACATGAGAGCTCCCCATTTCAGTTGAACATTCTATTTCTAATAAACTTCAAGTAATTTTGTAGCATCGTTGTAACTAGATTATAGGTTTAACTCAGAATAACATGGAAATAAAATAAACATTACATATACAGAGCTAACATGAGTTTGATAGTACCTTTCCCCATTTTATATCTACATGACAACCAAAGAATTTTAAAAAGCAGCCAAAATATTCCTTTTGTCTTTCTTTGGGCATTGACAAATTTCATCACTCCTCCAAAAAGATCACAACAATCTTCTCATCTCAAGAAAAGATGGTCCTTAGAATAGGAAACGTGACTTTA
This sequence comes from Rhinolophus sinicus, assembly GCF_036562045.2. Lineage (NCBI taxonomy): Eukaryota > Metazoa > Chordata > Mammalia > Chiroptera > Rhinolophidae > Rhinolophus > Rhinolophus sinicus. Next base: position 43,191,733 of record NC_133759.1, read on the forward strand.
ATTGGTAGAACTGATGTGTTGGCACCAGTCTTCATTATTGCTCTGCTCAAAAGCCAATTCAATTCCATCTAACCCTTGACTAATGAAGGAAATCCAGAAAGAGGAAAAAGATAGCTGAGGCAGAGCTTAAAACAGAATTTATTTGTAAAACTGATACAAACATAACTTCTAACCATAAATTCAAAACTAGCTCCCAAAGCCCAGACTCATGACTACTCTGCAGCATACGCCTAGCACTGCCACGTCTGTCCAAACTGTTAAGATGCTACCTTGGAATTCTGAGCCAGGGTCTTTGATGATGTTAGACAATCTATGAAATTCCCAATTAAAGCCCCCACTTTAAGGACAAAATATGATGCTTCCAGTGAGTAAGGCAGACAATTTCAAATCTCGAACAAAAGAGGGGGCATCATTTTCTCTGCGGTCTAGTCAGTCTTGTCATCACTCTCATCACTATCTTGCTCCTTTTCTCCATCACTTGCTTCACCTTCTTCATCAACCTAAGGGGCAAAGGATAATTAAATATTTTAGGTCATCTGGGTGACCCCATGAACTGAAATACTACCTCAGTATTTAAAATAGTACTATATCCCATTGTCATCCTAATACATTTAATTTAAAAAATAAATAAAATTGCACTGTACTGTTGTTAAAACAAATGATAGGTTTTAAACCATTCATTTGAAAAATGAGTCAAAGGCTCCCTCATTCTTATATCATGACCTCTAAGCCAAGATCATGGAGGGAAGCCACTTTGATACTGATTTATGCCATTCTGCAAGTGAACCAAGTTTGCATAATTTTTAAATAAGCCATGGCCCTCTTGCTCTACTGTACATATGTAACATAGGAACAAAGTAGGCATTTAATATAGAATGAAATGTTAAGTTAAAAAATCTTGTGTATCCCAAGAGGAATCCAGTGTAAAATTCACTCAGGTCTGCAACTCTAATCCAGGAGGTTTGCTTAGGAGAAAGTACCAAACTAATACGATATTGGCTGCTTCAATTTTTTTGAGAACAAGATAGAAGTATTCTATACAAATAAAACAGAAGACCATGTAACAAAATAATTTTTCATACTAGGTGATCTTTCTGCATCAGCCTCAAATTGCATTATGGGTAGGCTCCACAGCAAGGGTTCTTAAATCTGAGCTTCTCAGTATCCATAACCCACCTGAATTATAACAAAATTTTATAAACATACACATTTTTCTTTAGCTTTCTTTAAAATTTTGGAAGTATCTGTAATAGCCCAGAAAAGAATAAAGATCCCTACTCTTATTTCAGTCCTCAGTTGTGGCAGCTTCTGAATCTATGCTCTGGCTTTCACCAAATGTGTTCACATTTCTATTTTATATAGTCAAACAGCATGTTTAAATGGTTTAACTCATTCTTCTCAACACTCAGAGAACATTTTGACCTCTTTTTTTCTCCTCTCTAAAATAATTTTAGATATGAATTCAGGGAAAATAGGAGACTATAATGGAAGGGAATTTTCAACTCTGTAACATATGCCACAACTTGAGATACTTGAGTGATTAAAAGACTGTGCGGGTATTTTTCCTGGGCCTCCACTGAATTCACATAAACACAGAAGCTTTTTTGGAGGGAATGGAGAGAGGCATAGAAGCCTTTGATTATAAACATAAGTGGGGAAAGTTCTGCACTCTCTACCAACTCAGAATACTTCAGGAAATGCAACATCAATGCCATGCTCTGGTGCCTTATGCAGAAATACCTCCATTGCTTTGCTCTTGGAGACCAGGGATGATGTGTCATCCTCACTCTCATCTGCTGTGCTTGCCTGGGAATTCTGGGATATAATCTCTTCACCCTAAATGTGGATGGGCCAAGACAAATGGTGGGTTATAATGATCACATTTGGGGCCTCAAGGGGGAGAAAGGCTTAGTTTACAGGCAATAAATACAAAGGAAGATATTTCAGTCATTTAAACATGGTTAAACATGGGCACTAAACTGTGATCCAGCATCTAGCGAAGTGATAATCAACCCAAGATTTCTGAGATGCATGTGGTTTTGATACAATATGTAGTTTTTACAAAAAGTGCTTTTTTTGTATTCTAATATCATATTAGATTTTACAAGGCCAGATTGTATTGATACTCAATTAAAGTGAAGACAGCTCTAAAATTTCTCAAATACCTTAAGGTATATGAGCACTCTAACACACCAACCACGAATGGCCATTTAGTGGACACTGAAGTGGTTTAAGAACATCAACTTGAGAACAGGATTGTCTGGACTCAAACTTTGGCTCTACTCATTGCTGAAATGACTTTAGCTAAGTTACTTAACCTATCTGAGCTTCAATTTCTCATGGAAACAAAAGTATCTACCTCGTAAGGTTGATGCCACAAAAAGAAGCTAATTCTCTGGGGTGCTATTCTTTTCATATATGATTATAAAATGCAGGTATTGTAAACATGAGTAAAAAGGGCCTGGACACTAGTTGAAAAATGCTATCACTCCAAAGCAGTACTATAAACAACACAAGATTTCAGCCAGTTAATCAGACAACTGAAGACCTTAGAAATGTTCACTTGTTAAAATTTAGCCAGAGAATAATTTCAGGAATAAGACAGACTGCTTTAGGAAAAAACCCAAAACAAGTTGGTTCATGTACAAAAATGGTGTTATAAATCTACCCTCGGTAAGACTTAAAAGTGCCCTTCTGGCTGATGGGAGAGGTTTTATTAATCTGGCTCCTCTATCTCTGAGGCCTTGTTTGTATCAGTGGCACATTTAGGCCTTTGCTGGCTGGGCTAACGGGTACAGTCCGTAACCAGGGCCCATAGGCAATGTACCCTAACTTTAAGAGCTAAATGGCCCAGACTTAAGAGAAGAGCAGACTTACTGAGAGGGCAGGGCTCAGGTGACCTCCCTTACATACCTTCCAAGGCTCTCAAAAAGAATAGGAGTAGGAGATTATTGCTGGTAGGGCCCCAGGCTCACCTGCAAGTCCCGGTTTTTGAGATTGCCCAGCCAGAAAGCTTCCCTGCAATTGTTGAGGATGAGCATGGCTTTCACTCTGCAAACTAACAGCTCCAGGGTCTTTTTGAGCAAAGGCACATGTTCGGTGAGTTTCATATCCTGGTGAATCTGAATGGAAAGAAATGCATCTAGCTCTTCTGGGTTTATCATCATGCTTCCACATTTCCTACACAGAAACTTTTGCACTCCTGACATATTGAACCTGTATAAAAGCATACACTCTGCTAGTACAGGCCAGAGAAACGTTCCATCAAACAGCAGCAGTTTGGCAGAGTGTTCTGAAGAGAATGGCAGCTGTCCTTCAAGCTCAGAGAGCCTAGAAAACACCATCAACTCCTCTAGGTCCTTCTTCATAACCTCTTACTGACCAGTGAGCGATCGATTTACCTAAAATATTCTTGAACATACATTATACCAATATTAAGCAACAGAGTAGCTGTCTAGTTGAAAGTCCCTAAAATTCCACAGTTCAGCACCTTATAAAGTTAGAAGCAGGGAAGGAAGGAAGTAATAGGAACTGGATTCAAGAATCATTTGGTTTGCAAGTGACTAAAGAACTCTATGGTTCTGTGCTCCTTTAGACAAAAGCTTCAACTGTAAGCTTCAAGTAGAAAAGTCCTTTACTGCTAAAATGTTCTCACAAGAGACAGATGCGTTCCTTTACAAGTAAGGAGTACAGCTGACAAGCTCTAAAGATAGCTACTTTTAGAACCACCTCGTCTCCAGCAGTCATCACTTACATAATACTCCTCCTACCCAGTGTACTTTGTAGCAATCACACTTCCACCACCATTCCATATTACTCACCAAAGGAAATAGGGCTATGGAGTTTGAGTCAAATTTCAGATGCAGAAACACCCCTCTAAATGATTGAGGGATCTTAACCAGCCCCTAAGGATTTGACCACTTTGAATAAACTGCCTGTCATGCAGGGTGTCATACGGGGTCTCTGGTCCTGCTCCCCACATAAGAACGCAGGACATGGCGAGGCCAAAAAGGAACGCCCACAGAGCTACAGATAGGGGAGTCACACCACTATAGTCTCGCTGGCGGCTGGGTTGGAGACACAGGAAGCAGGAGCCACACAATCCGCAACCTGCCCTCCATTTCTCTGCCAACCAACCTCACTTGCTAACTATAACCTGCCGTGCTAACTGCAATCCTCGCTTGCTAGCTCAGCCACCATCTTCTTGCTAGCCCCCATTTGCTGCTAGCGTAGCCACGGCAGTTATATTAGTGGCCAATGGCTCACTGGTTACAGCTGACGGCCATCCAATCACAGTTGATGGCCATTTACTACCCGAGTGAGCACCTTTCCATGTGAGAGCGACAGCCTGGAAACTGCACTCCTCGCTCTGTCCCCACACTGTCTTCGGACAGACGCAGTCCCCGAAATAAAGGCTGAAGAAGGGTATAAAAAGGAAGGAATTGAAGCCTGTGTATCTCCCGATCGCAACTGTTGATTAAGCCCACAGGCAGGCTGGTGATATGACCTATTTCCCTCTTACCTTGGAATGCCCACACAGGTGCTGAAGCAGCCTCGTGTTCAACTGGAAGGTTTCCAGTAAGCTCAGAACATCTTCCTATAGCCAACAAAATTCATAAACGCCACATGAAATACTCTCATTTTATTTTAGATGCCAGATATCCTTGTAATCAAAGGCTCCAAAGAGGATAAATCTAGCTGATTCCAGTTGTATATCAATAAGCAACTTCATCTGGCCCCCAAATAGGAGAAGTGCTGGCTAGCTGTCTTCCCCCTTCTCTTGATGGGTTATAAAGGACCAAGCAAATATTGTGAGAGTGTTGTGCAAAGTTTAACTTGCTAAATATGTGTAAGAAATAATCTTTGTGTCTATCCTTATTTCACCACTTTACCTCTGGATCCCACTTGGCTATAAAAAAACTCTCAAGACTGCCCATTATAACAGGAAAGGTTTATGACACCAGTGATTTTTCAAATTATTCCTGACAGTAGACCTAGAGCCTCACAAAGGAATAAGCAAACACACTGATGCATGAGGTCCTGGAAGTGCAGCAACACAATAAAATCAAGCTAAAAGGAAAAACCACCCCCCAGTAGTAGAAGTCGAAGGAAAGGTGGGTTTGAACCAGAGTGGGTCTGAGGAGTTCAGCCTACACTGGAATTTTCAATTCTAAATGGGCATCTCTGAAGTAGACCAAAGGTGCCCAAGTAGAACTGTGGCCCAGAACCCGGGTAAGGGGGCTGCCCCCACACCTACCCAGCCCAGGAGTCACCATGGACATATCTTCTGAACAACTGCACAAAGCATGTCTTTGCTCTTACCCGGTGTTTTCTAAAACTGAAGTCTAGGAGTGGCATACACTGCTTCAGAAATGCTTCCACAAACAGACGCCCATACTGAAAAAGAGAAGAGAGACAGGGGTGACGACCTCCAGCTGAGGGGTTTCACCTGAGAGGCCCTGCGTGAGGCAGCAGAGCATCACCCTGCCCAGGAGTAGAGTTTCTTATTTTTGTATATAAAACATAAATTGGGATGGGACCAAAGGTTAATTTGGAGAATGTAGCTTAATGTAAAAACTAAGTGGGCCTGCTAACTAAGCCCAGAATTAGGCAGATTCACCTGCCCTAGACACAGCCAAGGCAGGGGCCTTGCTCAGCTTAAGAATGAGGGCACAGAAGAACAGATGGGAACCCCAGCACCCTGAGGATGACTTACTCCCAAGAGGAAAAAATTGGGTAGAGCCAAGAAAGTGCATGTCCAACTGCCAAATCTACCAACCACATAAATCACTCCCCCTACTCACCCATCTCCCACACTAGCACCAGGGTGGAGTGAATAAAAAGGTAGAGAGAGGCCAGAAGATAAGAATGGGGTGATATCCACTTGGAAGGAACCACAAGTGGGGAAGAAGCATTCTCCCGTAACATTCACTAGCGCTTAACGCATTGTGTATACCATTAAATGTAGGGCTAATCTAGGCTACTCCCATGGGAGAGGAGTTCAGTAGTTAATGAGGATAGTAGCTCCCACATTCATGAGGCCACCAATGGGCTTTAAAAAGAATCATGCGCTCCTCATTCCTCCCTGTTGCCCGCGAAGGAATGGTAGGAACTGACTACTGCTCCTGAAGTCAGTTGCCCTGAAGCCACTCCTCCTAATTCTAAGACTCAAACCAAAAGTTTTCAGACTCATAGGAAAACTGGCTTCTCTAGTTATCCAACTAGTATAGGAAAATGTACCCACTGTCTTTCCTCAACTACCACCAGTTAGCACAGATTCGGGAAACTGTGGCTTGTGGGCAAGGTGTTAAGCAAGTCCTCCCAGCTGAGGCCCTCTCTAGAGAGAGCCAGAGGAGAATAACACTAACGAGGGCCCGGTTAGTCTCTCACCTTCAAACATACATGCAGAACAGGACGGCTATCAAACACCTGGAGGGAGAAGAAACCAAAGTTGAGGTCTGCTCCTTTGAACACCCCAGCCTCTTTCTCATTGTACAAAGCACAGCTCTCAGTGTTGCAGAGAATTCTAAAATGAAGGCCCGTCAATAGTTAAATTAATTACAAAGCAGAATAATCATCACAATTAAAGTTCAAGGAAAGGAAGAGGGCAGCAAAGAGGAACAAGAAACTGATTCCAACTGGGGATGTTAAGATGGCATTGCAGAGGTCCAAAACCTCCATCGGAAGCCTTAGGAAAGAGAGGAGTAGAGGCAGAGAATGACAGAGGAGAAAACGACATTCTCAGCTGGGGGAACAGCCTGAGCAAAACCATGGAGTGGCTCAGAGCACAGAGTGTACTTGAGGGATAAAGAAGGCACTCAGGGTTGGCAGAGGGAGACAGTGGAGCATGTGCCCAGTCACAGAGGAGCCAAGGTGAGCTGAGAGAGTGGGGGAATGATGTGTGGAAGGAGCCATCTCCTAGTAAGTACTGTGACACAGATGACAAGGAGGAAGGGACAGAAGGAAAAAGACACTGCCCGGGGCACGAAGGGGTTATCCAGGATGGGTAGGGGCACAAGGGGAAAAGATGGGGAGAGCAGGTCACCAAGGAAGGGTGAGGAGAGGAGCAGGGAGAGTCCATTTAGGAAACCAGGACTCTTGTTGGTTCTGCAGTCAGCCAATGCGACGGGTCAAGGAGCCTTCACTTTCACCTTTATCAGGTTGATGAGGATACTGAAGTCTCGAACTGCCATGTTCCAGTAGAGGAGCTTCTCTTCATGAATCTGCAAACAGCCAAATACACAAGCACCTCTGAATCAAGCCAAGAACATCTCTTACTGTACTCCTCCTAATTACACAGTTATTCAGAGATTTAAGCCAATTAGCCTCCTAAAGAGATGTGGCACCTAGTGTTCCCCCAAGATGGTTCTGAGGCCTGTGTATACATGAAAACATTCGGGTACCTTACAGAGACTAATAAGATGACTTCTCTTCAGTAATTTCCAAGTAGGAATAAGCCTCGATTGGCCATCTGCTCCCTGTGACTTCTCTGATTCCCTACGCTAGCCTGAGCTCTCAGCGGTCTTAGCTCTGGTTAGCAGGCTACCCAGGCTCGGTACCACCACATCTCAAAGAGGCTTGCTCATCTCATGCCAGCTCACAAGCAGCACTCTGCCGGGCACAGGAAGCTGCAAACAAGGAGATTTTTACCCGAGCCAGGGTCTATGGAGCAGTCCAGGCTTCTCTCTGGGAGGGAGCCAGGCAAAACAGAGCCCAAGCCTCACCTCCAACTAGAGGGAAAGGAAATTAAGCCAGGAGCTTTTTGAAAAAAAAAAAAAAAATCCTGGATCTCAGTAAATCAAGGACATAGTTTAGAAAAAACCCTAGACCAAAGGAATTGAAGATTCAGCAGCTTTAAAAAACAGCAGGTCCTCAAATAACATTGTTTCGTTCAATATCGTTTTGTTATAATGAGGGGAAAAAATCTATTCATCTTATTCATGGCTGGGACCACAGTCTTGTGTAGAGTTTGTCTGAGTAGGTTTTCTCTCCAGGTACTTTGGTTTGCAGCCACATGCCAACGGTGAGCACTGTAGGGTAACTGGCATGTCTACCATCCCAGTTTGATGAGAGAGAGAGAGCAAGAGAGAGAGAGAGAGAGAGAGAGAGAGTTTGTGTGTGTGTGTATGGAAGGGCATCCTGTTCAGGGAGGCTTCCCACCCACCCTGAGCTGCTGAAATAGGCTACAGACACCTGTAACCCTGAACTAGAACAGGCGGGTTAGAAAATAATCATCTTATTTGTTTTTATTAATCTTTCTTAAATGTACATATAGCTCACAATTATTTCAATGTTTAATATTAGAAGTGTTTTGGGTCTTCATTTAGAAGTTTGGTGATTTTTTGTGACCTGAAATATGCCGTGGGAACTTAATTCTTGTTTACATCAATTACTCTAGGGCAAAACTGGTTTTATTATACAAAGGTTCATTTCAAGTTGCAGTTTCCAAGAATCTATTGACAACATTAAGTATAGACTTACTGTAATCCAGTCTATTTCTGGGGGTGGGAGTACTTGACTCACCTTCTGCGAGTCTGCTGCTGTGCCAGCCTGAAGACCTCTCACTGTCTTCTCTAGCTCAGCCATCATCACACGGAAGAAAATGACAAAGGTGTGCCTAGAAGAGGGGAAGAGTGCATGCCCACACAATGATGCCCTGGTTAGAAACAACTTCCTGGGAAGAAGCTAGGGAACCAAGTCACTTCCTTCCATACCTCTCTGAGTCTCCTTTCACTGGGGTCCACTGTAATAGGATGAGGGAGCAGGAAGGATTTAGAAATCAGCCCGAGTAGGTGGTTTGTGAAACAATGGAATTAACTTTATGAAGGGAGATAGGGTGCTGGTGGAAAGAGCCAGGAAGTAATGGTGAGAAGATCTGACTTTAGGTTCCTGCTTCCATATTTACTTTATGGCCTGTATAAGCTTGAACAAGTTCCCTCTCCAACCCCCAAAATAGGGTTAATGATACCTACTCCACAAAATCCCCAAAAGGATCAAATGACATAAAGAATGTAAAAGTGTTTCATAAGCTGTAAATACTATAGGAATATAAAATAATCATTAATAATATTATGAGACACAAAACCCATCAAGTGAGACACACATGATTAGATACACCAATCACTTTATCCTTCTAACGGTGGTTAAAATATTGGAAAAATAATGTCATGTTAAAGAATGAAAGTAGTAATAGGAGAAGTTTGGCGACCAAATATTCATTGCCTTTGAAGGCTGTAACTACTGAAAATTTATTCCTCAATAAGGTCATTTTACATGGGCTGGTTGAGAGCCCCTTAGGAAGAATACACAGCAGACATTCTATGTGTTAAATGAATGATTGTACCTACCATCTGTATCAGAATCAAATGAAGAATAAGGTAGTTATTTGGGAATGACATATATTGGACAGTGTGAATCTAACTTTGGGAAGGACCAGAGGAGAGAACTCCCTTACCTGGTCAGTGTAGGGAACGTGGAGGAAGATGCATCTTTAGAAGAGTTGATCAGTTCGGGGACACAAACACCAGCAATCTCCTCTATGGCCTTCAGAACACTGTCTGTGTGCTCCAGGTAGATGCTGCATCAACAGCCACAGGGATACGAATACAGGTTACGGAATTCCTTAGTCAAGACTCTTGAGACATTACCAGGTATTAAGCTTTAAAACAACTACTGACATTTAAAATTTTTTAAATAAAATAAAGATTCCAGATACTTGACAGGAGGTGAAGAAAAAGATGTCTCAATTGGAAATACAGTTAGACACTTTGCAAGTGGTGAATGTGTCTTGGATATGATAGGTAATCAATAAACACCCGACTCATTGGTTAACAAGGCAGAACACAACTGCAGACTCTGCACTTCCTGCATGATTTAATAAGAAACTAGCTGACAATAGAAAACAGAATTAGAAGTTCTTATGGTCCACATATTCAAAATCCTGTTAATTTCAAACCTATTTCATTGCTTCCAAGTTCTTAACCAAGGAAATTTCTCAGTCTTTGACCAGATGAGGGACCACAAAAGTGGCAAAATGGAAGACTACTGGCATAGGGACCAAAACAGTCCCTCACCCAAGCAAAGCCTGGAGTTGGTCGTTAGGGGTGCTGCTCTTCTCTCTCTCCCCGCTCGGCCACACCCGACAGAGGAACTGTCTGGCCAGGGAAGCTGTTGGAGAAACAAGACAAAGTTACCTCATGTATGGAATATAGACCTCACTCTTGTTTTTCAGGCTTTTGGGGATGATTATTGATTAAAAGAATTGTTTTTATATTGACTATAAAGTTCCTGGTCTAACATCATTTGAAAAAAAATGTCATGGGTGCCTGCTCCACTGGCTGTTCTACCAGAAATAAACCCATTTGTCTAAGACCCTCTCACTCCATCTTCACGCGCACACACACACACACATACACACACACACACACGTAAACTATGTAGACACACACACAGAGAAAAAGAATGTTGCTAGGCAGTGGGAAAGCTAGTCTTGTTCCTCCTGAGCAGGCCAAAAAGCAGTGGCCACCTAGATTCAGACCAAACCCTCCCGTTTTAATCAACAGGGATAACCAAAGGTTTGTTTTGCACTTTCTTCTTGCTTTTTGTCTGTGCTGCCAATCAGTATGTATAATCAGCGGGCTGCATTCTAAGAGTTATGATAAAAGATAATCAAAGAAAGAGATCATGGATGGGGCTAGGACTTTCTTTACACTTAATCCCGATTTCTCTTTTTTCTCCCATTTTATTAACCTCTTGATTTATGTCTCTTTTTGTCAAATGTCTCAGATAATTTAAATAAAATAAAGGAAGGACATGAATAAACAGAAGCCAAGCAGAAAATTATCTAGTCAGCTGAACTAACCAAATTCAGACTAAGCAATGTTACCAGAGATCAGTTATAGCTCCTTCTGGGAAAATGTCCTATTGGTACAGCAAGAGGGCACATCCACAGTTATGGAGGGATCTACATGTAAAACATACAAGGTCCTAGAAAGCCCCAGGTTTACAAGCTTGTGTTATTAATCCTATTTATGAAGGAAAAAAAAGAGAATCTGGGCCCATCACCAATTTTTTCTTTCTTCTGAGCAGAAGCTGTAGATTTCTCCAAAATGACCATCAAAAGTCTGAGGAGATAAAGAGCAGACTGAAAACTGGGAATGCTGTGATGGAAATTCTGCAAGTAATAGAAGCTCTGGCTGTAAGGAGACAGAAAAAAACAAAGCATCACAAGTGTTATAGATATATCTAAATCTATGAGTTGTTCAAGTCCACTTAAGTGTTTGATGGTCTAATCAGAATCCTCATTTTCAGATACTTTAGTAACAACCTTCTTTCAAGACCTTGATAGAGAACTATAATTTTGTATGGCGAAAGCTAGGGCAGAACAGAGCCCAGTGGTGGAACGTAGGCCTTGAAGGGGTCATGCGTGCCCAGGTGCCCAAGTACTAGTCTAGGCCATGCTTATATGTGCAACCCTGGATCAATAATGTGCTCTTTAAGGCCTTAGGCAGCACACTGAGAAAATGATTCAATTATGCCGCGGTTCTTAGGGACAAAGTGAAAGGAAATTATGAAGCAGACAAAGCAGAGCTTTTAATAAATGTACCATATATTGTCAGCTTTCAATACACTGAAGTAATGGGAGATAGGAGTCACAATTCAAACTTGTAGTTGAAATAAAACTAGAGTCAACTCCTGATTGATTGGTGGGAAGGAGGTCAAACAAATTTAAAATGAAATAAGGTTCCCCCCCCCCAAAAAAAAGAAAGAAGGTCCTTCCCTAAAGGTAGAGATGACAAGCATTGATTGCAGACCCAGTGACAGCCTAGGCTACCAGCAGAGGTGAGAGAAAAACCACATTAGTCTGGTTGAAGCTGGGGTAGGAGGCTGGGAGCCACGCCCCTTCAATCTTCTCCCCAGCTCTCTCCTCCACTGCCTTGCCCTCAACCTAGGCTCCTCTTCTTCCAAGACTGGGGGAAAGATACAGGCAATCAATGATAACTAGCTGCCACCTAATTACCCAACCCTACTGGCAGACAGAGTACATCTCAGGATTATCAAGAGTTGACTATAATCAAATATATGGTGATGGAAGGAAAACTGACTCTGGGTGATGAACACACAATGTGATATATAGGTGATGTATTACAGAATTGTACACCTGAAACCTATGTAACTTTACTAACCATTGTCTCCCTAATAAACTTTAATTAAAAATAATAAAAGAGTTAACTATATAGATGGTCAGTGCTGTCATCATTATTACCCAAAAAGGCAAACTTTACAAGATGAAGGATGCATGAAGATGGTTCAATGGTTTCTGATGCTTCAGGATTTATTTGAATACATAGGTGAGAAAGCTCATCTAACTGAGGAAAAGTAACCAAAAATACCAATTTCCCTTACAACTACTGAGAGACACCCAAATTATTTCCAAGAAATCTTGCCAATCTTGTTCCTATGAGTTTCTTGGGAAACTCTCTGGGATATGTAGTCAGACTCACGTGAGCAGTTCTTCCAAGGACTGGTCAGGCTCTCTCTGATTCAGTCGGTTAGTAAGGGTCTCAAAGGCTAAGTGTAGTAAATTTTGATTTTCAGGTTGAAAAAATCCACTCCTAAGGAAAAATCAAGGTAAGATGGTTTAGCTTAGTTGCAAGAAGATTGCTTGGACAGCATTTGCGGATCCTGGCCGCTAGTCTGTAGCATCAATAAATCAACAGAGGAAAAAGGAGAACTAGAGTACTGAATGTACTCAAGTGCCAAATTTAGTCACTGCTCTGAATATCAGACTAGAAAATGAAGTGTATCCAAAGCAGTCTTTCCTTAAAGACATAACAATCCACCTAAGTTTAATTTCAAGGGAAAAAAGCTCTTCTTCATTCCCTACATGTTGGAGATAAGTCTCAGTCTTCTAAAAAAAAACAGGAATAATTTTGTCAAATTGCTAAATCAATGTCTAATCCATAGTAGGTGCTCAATAAAGAACTTACTCCTTCTATATTATTAAGTCAAGTCTTGACAATTCTATCTTCAGATTTTCTTTCCTACGGTCCCTTCCTTTTCAAGCCAAGGCCATCACTCTAGGCCAGGCCCTTATCATCACATGTGGAGATCACAGCAATACTTTTTAACTTGTCTTTTTGCATTCCTTTCCAATCTCTCCTGCACACCGCTGCCAAAAGGATTCCTCTAAAACACTGCTTTCATTGTATCATGTCTGTGATCATAAAACTCCAAAATTGCTTCCCCGGACAACATTCAAGGCCCAGCACAATCTGAACCCCTAGATCTTCTCCTCTAGAAACATTTCCACATCACCACTGATAGTCTTTCTTTTTTTCAACAAGTGTACTCTGAGGGCCTATTATGGGTCAGGTTCTTCTTTTTTATTTTTTTCTCCAAGGGAAAACAGATGAACATGTAATTATAACAGTATGTAATAAGTTTTACCATAGGAAAATACCAGCCTATTAAAAAAACTCGGGGTCAGAGAGGCAGAAAGGTCTACCTGGCCTAAGGGTCAGAGAAGATGCCCCTGACGAAGTTTAAATCTAAATGTCAAGATTGAGCTAGAAAAGACTGGGGATCAAGGTTTGTGGGGATCCTAGTAAAAGGATGAGTACGTGTGAAGCATTTCAGATGGAAGCTATATAGGGTGCTGAAATTAATTCAGGAGAGCTAGAAAGCAGAGTACAAGACAATGAGTGGCATAGCAGGAGTCAGACAATAGAAGGTCTTGCAAGCTAGGGAAAAGAGTTTGAACTCAAGAAAAACCTAAGGGTAATCAGAAACCAAAGATGGGATAGGATAACACTGGGTTTGCATTGGGAAGATCACTCTGACTGTTATGTGAAGAATGGACCAAGGGAAGGCAACCGGAGGCAGAGAGACCAACTATGAAAACAATCTAGTAGGTGAGAGGTGACGGGAGTCTGGAAGCAGTAGAGAAGGACGGGAACAGCTGCTATTTCGATGTTATCTAGAAGATAAAATCAACAGAATTCTGTGATCGACATGAGAGAGAAAAAATAGAGAGTAGAGGAAAGGACAAAGAATAACTTCTGGTTTCTGGTTCAGACAGCTGGTGGTGCCATTGACCTAGCCAGGCAAAGCTGAAGGAGCAGTGGTAAGGATGATACACTCCATTTCAGATGGGATGAGTCTGAGGTGTAAATGACACATCTCAGGGGGTGTTGAGTAGGCAGTTGGATATAAATGCCTATAGCTCAGAAGACAAATTTTATCACAAATTTATGCTTGGGTGCGATTGCCCAGGAAACCGAAAAGAACAGAGGGGCCAGGACCCAGCCCCGGAAGAACAAAAGCATTTAATGGACACACCTCCCTCATTTCCACTTTCGCCCATGTTGGCTCTTCCAGCCCCTTCCTTTACCTCCCAAAAGGCCATCTATCCTTCAAGGCCCTGACAAAGTCCCATTGCTTCCACGAAGGCATCTCTAAACACTCCAGCTCCAACTGTGCTACTAAGCTCTTTACCACATAATCTGGAATTTATCCAGAACTTGTTTAGTAACAACTTCTAAGTAACAATCTCTCCGGTGTTGAATCGGCTAAGAATCACATGGCCAGATTTATTACAGGTTAGCCAATAGCAAGTCATCTCATTTTCAAATGACACAGAGGATGTAAGATCAAATGAAATGATGTAGACAAAAACACTCCAAAAGAATAAGTACCGTATTTACATAAGGCTTTGGAGCCTTTTCCTTCTTTTCTATACCTTAGTGCTTTGGTGATTACCAAGTAAAATCGAGTACATACTGGATTACCTCTACTTACCATACTTGCCACACACTCACCAAGCAAAAAGTCCATGAAAAATCTGCAGTATCCTCTGATAGCAGGAAGACATTAGGTGGTATTCCTGAACTTGCATTCCTGGTCCATCAGCTATACCATGATTCTCAGCAGTTAAGCACTAAAAGGAAAAAATGCTTTTAGGACAGTTGCTTTAGCAACTGCCCTCATTTTCCTTCAATATTTCTTAGCAAAAATTAAATATATTAGTGATTTCTAAGTCTCTACAAGGATAAGATAGGCTTCTCACCTGAAAATAGTTGTGAATGTTCTCCAGATGGTTACACATTGGGGTCAGCAGTTGAACAATACAACGAGCAATTTCATGGGCAGATCTCTGATGGAGATGTGAGAATCCAATATTCTGGCTTCCTTTACTCTATAATAAATTCAGAGTTACTGGGGAATAAACTGCTGAATAACTTCTCTGAAACTAAGAGTTTATTATGGAGTTTAGTTAAACTTGTGCCACCAGGTAAGGGCGGAAAAACAAACTAACTGTTGGCCTAAAACTATTTTGACAGAGGAATCTTGCTCCATCATCAAGTAACAAAGAGATTGGCTTTTGTAGAGTATGACCAGTGTTTGAGAAGTATAGACCCATAATTACTAATGAGATAAAGCTCACACAGAAATACAAATCATTTAGGCTGATAAGAACGTAGAGCAAACAGTGAGGACAAAGAAGAAAGAATCAAGTAAATGGATATATGAATGTTTAAATGTTTACATCTTGTATTACATCCTAAAATTTTCCCATCTTGTTGTCTGCATCATTCAGCTCCTTCACACGATGCCATGGCGCACCTGTACACGACGTACACATGCAAGGTTCCGGCCGACCACTACACTGAAGTTTGGGCCTGGGCTTAGTTTGGGAGGCTGTTAAAGCCAAATCCCAAGCACAGAACAGGATTCAGGAATGCTTGGGCCATTTAGAAATATATTTCCTATTTTGGGTGGCTTTTTGTTTTCTATTTCAGAGTTCCTTTCTAAAGTAAGGTGAATATGGTCTGGCAATGAGGCTGCCACCATGCTACCCAGTGACCCAAACACAGAGAAAGTGACAACTTATTCACTATTAAGATCTCCTTGTTTCCAAATCCACAGAGACTAGGGACTGTGCTTCTGCCTATACTAACCTTGAGGAAGGGGATTCTCCTGCCAATAGGAGGTGTCAGCATATTCTCCACCTTCTGGGAAAGATCTTCCAGTAGGAAAAGCAGCTCAGGGGGCTGAAGTTGCACAACTTCTGTAGCCTGACACAAGGAAAGAAAGAATAATTCCAAGCATGCCCTAGCCATCTATTCTGGGGAGCACATTTCATGTTTACTCTTCCTAATGGGTGAAGAATCTGACCATTACCAAAAAAGGGGAAAATTCTCCCCACTTCATATAAATGGCTGTTGTGCTCTGTCAACAAATCAAAAGGTTAAGCATTTCTAAATTAAAACAAAATTTCAAATTATTAAAACAAAATTTTAATAGTGTAGCTTTAAAAGATACACTTTTTCGCTAGAAATAAATACCTCTGTGTATCCTTCCAGCTGTGAACCCAAGGTGCATTTTCTAAGTACCCTGGGATAAAAAAATGACTAACTCAAGGGAATTTCACTTTTCTCTGTTCATCAAATAATCCTTTCATTTTCTTTCCCCTAATGTTTTGCTACCAACTCTGGGCAGGATCCCTGTAAGTGTATTACATTACCAGAAACAGAATGGGTCAAATGCAGTATTACTTCAAACTATAAACTCAGTATACATTTATGGAGAATCTCTAAGCACAAGTGGATATAGAAAGATTGGGGGGAAAAAAAGATACTGTCTATTCTGAAGCAGCTTACATTCTTATAAAAATCTATGGTAAAAATCCATGCTATTTCTCAATTTTTTTTTTTTAAACTAGAGAAACTCTACTCTGATGAAATCCTGTATCAAGTTATCTTTTCTGTGAAAATGTTTTCTACTTCCAATTTCCTTATAAATACCATTCTCTCATCAGTTTCACTGGTACTTGGTTCAAACCATCAATAAATATAGCATGCACCGCTAATTATGTCTACTACCTTTATTAGATTATGAATGATTTGAAGGCAAGCATCATACTGTATATACTACTGAGGTGCCAATGTCTAGATTAGTGGCAAACACCAAAAAGGTCTCCATAAGCAGCTGTAGATGCTGAACAAATGCCATGAAAAATTGAAAAAAGCGCTGTCCTCTATAATCTGGAACAGTGCTGCTCTGTGAGAGTAATCCAAACAGTTTATCGTTAGTAACAAAGATAAGGATCACCTCTTTAGCAAGATCCTTTATAATGTCTAACATCATAAAAAACTTAGAATTATAAATATCAAGATGATGAGGATGATTATTCATCTTCATTTCCACACATAAAGGCTTTGGAAGCCAGAGTCCAACCTTTCTCAATGTCATGGTGTTCTTTTTGAAATAAAAATGGAGCTGAGGCACTTTCTGAAAGAAGACTAAGTTCTGGAATTTCATCTCTGTCACTTACTTCAGTGTGCATTTCAGAATCTAAGATGACCTTGGTCACAAGCCCACAATGGAGAACATTGAAGACCTCCATGTCCAGCTCCCGGAAAAAAGCATGGTAGTTCTGTAGTGCCACTGTCTTTTCTTCTTTCCCTTTGAAATCCTGGGTAGAAAGGGGCAGCAACCAACAGCATAAATAAGGATT
Organism: Rhinolophus sinicus; assembly: GCF_036562045.2. Classification (NCBI taxonomy): domain Eukaryota; kingdom Metazoa; phylum Chordata; class Mammalia; order Chiroptera; family Rhinolophidae; genus Rhinolophus; species Rhinolophus sinicus. The sequence continues at coordinate 43,209,251 of NC_133759.1, forward strand.
CTATTTACTCTAATTTTTAATGAAGATTTCCAAGTGCTTATGCATTCATCTTATGTAAAGTTACATTTTCATCACATCACCAACTTTCACCAAAGTCCATAAATATTCCTAAGACAGAGCACCTAATTTCATATTGGGATATAGGTCACACATTGAGGGTCCTGGTTGGTTTCTACTTAGGGATGAAGTATTAGACAAATCAGGCATAATGGTGTGGTCCTCTATGAGCTTAGGGGACAGAAAGATTTGGCTTCTTCAAGTTGATGGTCACCAAATGGAAGGGGGTTGGGGTGATGGGTGAAAAAGGTAAAAAGGATTAAGAAGTACAAACTGCCAGTTATAAAAGTAGTCACAGGGATGTAAAATACAGCATAGAAAATATAGTCAATAATATTTAAGAACTATGTATGGTGTCAGATAGACAGATTTATTGGAGTGATCGCTTTGTAAGGTATATAAATGTCTAATTAGCATTTTGTACACCTGAAACTAATATAATATTGTAGGTCAACTGCAATTGGAAAATAATTTTTAAAAAAAAAAGATTTGGCTTTACGTCCTTGCTTAAGCACTTACTAACCACATGACCTCGGCCAAGTCACTTATCCTCTCTGGGTCTTAGTTTTTTCACCTACCAAATGTTATGGATTACTAACCTGGGGTTTTTAGGAGGATGAAAGGAGCTATACATAATATTAAACACTCAATGAACAGCAGCTAAGGAAACAGAAATAATCAAGATCCATGTGGCTCAGGCAATACGACAAACACAGGAACCCTACTGTGAGTGGCAGAGTTACAGGAAAAGGGAACTACTGGTTATTAAGTACCAGAAACTGAACAAAGCATTTCATGTTATTTCAATTTACTGAGAAGTTGATAATCTGGGATCAGAAGGGGAAAGAGGCTAAAAGAAGTATATCTATAACTATGTCTGAAGACAGAATTTGAAAATTGCTATAAGAATTCTAAGTACTGCTAGGGTGCAAAAAAGGGAGCAAATGCTCAAGAAAATGAGGAAAAACAGTGTGTGGTAGTGTAACTTGACCACTATCAGCAGATTAACCTGAACTCTGCTACTGAGAGGGACACTGCAAGGTCCTAATTTTTCCCTCTGTAAAATGCAGAGAATGAAGCTGGCCCTCTGTTATTCTCACTGGGCTGTCACACCCTTTATGGATACGCATCATTCCAATACCTTTTCCAGCTGGCCTCTATCAGGTAGTGTAGAGTCACATTCTGAACCATCCTCCTTTGAAAGCGTGTCATGGGAGGATGTTTTGTTGCCACCTCTTTTTCGTTTCTTTCCTCTTCCTATTTCAAAAAGAAACAAGTGATTCAAGAACGCAATAATCATGTCTGCTAAATATCAGTGCCTTCAGGAAACAACCTACTAAAGACTACCTAAAGACAGAGGAGGTAATTTTATAACCTCAAATTATAGCTCATTTATAACCATTCCAAAGAAATGGTTCAATTATATAATCTTTCCAATTACTGATGTCTTGATGTGTATAATCTCTTACGTCACTTCAGTGCAGCTCATACGGAGACACAGAATAAGAAGATAAGAACATACTTACCTGTCATTCCTTGTTTTCTGATTTTTGCTGAAACAGCTGTACTAGTATGAGGTATTACATCTACAGTTTCCAAGTCAAAGGTTGCGAGGGGAGGAACATAGTCTGGGGTGACTGAAACAGATAGCAGGCACAAGCTCAACATATAACAACCATATACCACCATTAGACTGGGAATGTTTGATCACCTAATTGACTTAAAAACTAGTTTCCAGAACACCAGGCATGGCTGACTGCCTATAAGATGCATTCAAGTCATCTGACATTAACTGTTTTGGCTTAGGAAAATGGCCAGAGATAACTTATGGGAATATCATATTAACTGATTATAATTAACATAAAACCATTCTAAATAATGATATAAAATATCCAAGCAGATATGGACTAAAAATAAATTTACATTTATAATCTAAAGATAATAGCAATAGTTGGTCACGTAACAGTTGGTTTTACATAGTGATTTAGATGAGGGCCTGAGGGAAGCTTCATTTTTTTCACCAGAGAATCAAGCCAGCACTTTAAAAGGACCAGTTTACTTAATGGTCAAAAGGTATGAACAGCTTTTGGCTTTACTATGGGTTCATAATTATGTTCACGAAGGCAAATCACACCAGAAGTTTGACCTCCGAAGAAGCAAAGTAACTTCACAAAAGCCCAACCAATGTTTTATATTTTTTCAAGCAGCAAAAGCTCTTGGAGGTTATCAGTGAGAGGAAAATGGATGCAGTCATTTTTAAAATTTTGTTGAACATTTGTCCTAGATGGGTAGGGAACAGCGATCATTGAGCCTGGCTGAAGAGCTAAATTCTTTATCGCCTCACTGCTGTCTGAGTAGGACACCTCCCTTACCTGCCAAGTACTTTTCCAGGATTCTCTGTAGCTCTACAATGTGCTTTAATCGGGCGAGCACCTTCCCCATCATCTCGGGCGACGTTTGCCCGCAGAAGGCATTTACAACCTGCAAAAGTACAAATTCTATCCTCATACTTCCAACTGTTCAGATTTAACCTTGTTTACATTGTCCATCCAGAGCTAAAAGATTCAGCAGCAGGATCTGTGAATTTAGTCTGTAATATAAAAGTGTTCTCAGCAAGATGCTGTAGAGAAAAAGCCCTGGGCCAATATAGGCGATCTGCCTTCTCATCCTAATTCTAGTTATTACAAGTTAAGTAACAGGTGGAACAGCAGTAGCTAGGGAAACACACACTTTGATGAAACAAGTCCTATTCTGCTACTTACTTGTGTGACCTTGGCCAAGTCTTTAACCTTTCTGAGCTTTTATTTCTTCAACTATAAAATGGGAGTATAGTTGTTACACGAATTAAATAGTGTAAGTAAAGAAATTAACCCAGCATTTGGCATAGTATAAATGCTTGATAAATTTTAATGACTTTGAACTCTCTGTACCTGCAATTCCATGTGTTAAAAAAAGGATAATACCCATTCTTGCCTACTCATAATATAACTATGAGGATAAGAGATAATTCAAGCGAATGAACATTCTCAGAAATAATATGCACGTGAAAAAAGTGAGATATAGATGTAAGATGTTACTATCATTTTCATCATTTCATTTTCCTTATATTTCATTTTATTGGACAGTTCATTAAGCATGAATATATTCTAAAGGAAGGGGACAACTATCATTCAATTAATCTCACTGAATTGAAACATTGTGTTCCTGTGCAAGGATGACCAGTATTTTCACAATGGAGAAGGTGAAGTTATTCCAGGCAGAAGTAAGTGAAGTAAGTATATACCATGAGAAGGCTTGGAGGTAGTAAACCATGGACAACATTAAGTGAATTTTAGTATTTCGATTTGGCTACATCTGAAGGTACGTACAATTAGGAAGGAGTGGGACCTAACAGCTAGAGAAGTACACACACAGGGTTTAGTGTTTGGGGAAGACTTTTTACGGAGTCTCATGAGAACCAAGAAAATAGTTTTCTTTTGAGAGGAACTACAGATAATAGGTGAAATGTTCCAGTAACTCTGCTCACCTCTCGGAACCAGTTGAGAGTAAGATATATGAGCGAACACATGAACGAACGCTCTTTAACAGACATGGACTCCAACCTCTCTCCAGGCTCCAGGTCAGTGAGGAATATAGGACAATCTGAAAGAGAACAAACATATCTAACTCCTTTTAGTTCAACTCAACAGAACCTGGATACTGCCTCTAGCACTAGCTCTCTTTCTCCCCCTTCACTTGTATGTGAAGGTCAAGCTTTGATCAGTCTCAAAACTACTTCCATATTATGCAGCAGTCAACAAATATAATTAAGAAGTCTTCACAACAATTACAGGGGCAAGGACCAAAAAGCGACATGGAACTACAATAACAATCGATCTGTTGACATTATGGAATTCTGTATGTATTATTTTGTCTTTGTAACTCCATTATTACTGCTATACTAGTCTGTGAAGTTAGAAAATTCCTTCTCACACACACCAGGTATTGGTCTGCCCTTTATTCAAATTTACCAAAGAAAAGTTACAAAGAAGAAAGGATCTGATAACTTCATCCTATACCTAATAAACCATCAATCTCCTCCAAGTTTCCATTATGTTGTCTCGCCACACAAAGTCTCAGTAACCGGAAATAGGGAGGCAGGCACAATGGAGACACCAATCTGGGAAGGAAAAACATTTCTAGATCACAGTTTATAGGCATATTAGTCCACATTTATAGGGAGTCCAACCTTATAATTGAGTTTTGCCCCAAACAGATGTCTACATTTAAGAACTTATGACAAGAAACTTAATGGACACTCAGCAAATAAATAATAAATAAACTAAATTGGAAGAAGACAGAGGTGGCTAGAATGAAGGCCCATATGTTAGGAGAAATGGAGGCAAGGTGAAAGGAGGGAGTGAGAGCGACAGAGACAGAAAACTATGTCTATGAGAGGGGGAAAAAGAACAGAAAACGAAAATAGCCTCACAGAAACCGGTTGGCTGTCATGAGGCAATGCAAATCCCAACCCCAGGGTCCAAGAAAAAAACAGGGTGTCTACCCAATTCTCACTAACCCATCCAAATACCACCCGTCTTGGAAGAAACCCTTTTCAATCAAGTTCCCCAAAGATTCCAAGAACTGTGGAATTCCTTGTGAATATTCAAAACACTAGCAGAGCTTTTGGAAAAGAAAAAGTATACTAACTTGTGGTCTGAGTCCTGTGAAGTCATTCTACTCCCATCTTTTGCAAAATCTTGAGAGAACAACAGTGGCAGGAGGTTAACGGCAATCCCATCACAACTACTGTATTCTTCTAGCTCATAGAGAGCTTTCACAGGAAACGGATAGTCACTGTGGAGAGAACCCAGAATCTGATGCCCCGACTCAAGGGTATGCAAGTCTATGGGGGAAAACCACTGGAACAAATCAATCTCCCCTATTATGAGGGGAAATGAAAAACAGGATAAAGAATAGTGCTAAGGAACCTTTTAGCAATTTTGGAGCTGGGGATTCTGGGGTGGGGAGGAAAGAAACTGTGGGAATGGGCTAGACTTGGCTGAGGTCAAGGGCATTGTGATGTCTGTACCAGTTACTGACATAATTCCTTCACCAGTACAATCAAGTCAGTGGGTAAACAGTACTTACCCATTTGGAACAGCACACAAGTCCACCACAAAGGAGTCTTGGAAATCATTAAGGATGGTCTGCCCAACCCATTCCTTTAGGAAGCAAACAAAAAAGGCTGTACAGTCCAGGGTGTACTTGCTATGGAGCCCTAGACAAACTATGAACCTTTCTAAGCCTCAGTTTCCTCACTTCTAAGCCTCACTTTCCTCATTTCTAAAAATAGCACTAATACACACCTCGTTATTATGAAGTGGCAAAGACATAATGCATGAAAAGTGCTTAACACAGTGGCTGGCATAGGATAGAAGCTGGCTGTCAACATCAGCAACAACGTTATCTACACCTCACCATTACTACTGTTATTATGGGAAGGACGCCTCCGCGGAGAGGCCTGGGGCAGAAGGAGTCAGAAGAGTTAGAATATGGGAGAGCTCAGAGGACGATCTATTTTTGCAGAGCAACCGAGAAAAAAGCTTGAAGAATGTATAATAAAGCAGCCCTCATGCTTCGTTGCTCTAAGAAAAGACACGTGACCTTACCAGGACTTTTGGAGCCAGCTTTCTTTTTTGGAGCAGGTTGGCAAATTCATCGTAATAAAGTGCAGAGGCCTGAGGAGACTGCTCAGTGCAGGAATGAACCAATTGCAGCAAGGAGGTCACCTGCCGCAGTGAAGAGAGAGGATGGTTCGGCCCTTGGGCTGCCAATGCTGCCTCAACACCATCCAGCCCATTCAGTAGGTTTTTCCTTTCCCAATTTCACTGGCAAAGCTTACTCCTTCTCACTTGAGGTTTTCCTGAACCTCGGAACCAGTCCGTCTCTTTCCAATCCACTAGACACATGCAGCCAGATTAATTTTTCTAAAGCAAAGCTTGGATTATGCCATTTCTATGCTAAGAAACCCTTAAGGACTATCTATACACAAAAAATTAAATCAAAATGTCTTGATTCACATTCAAGGCCCTCTGTTTTCTATTTCCAAACTAGCTTTATCTTCGACTCTCCAATTATACACTTACTTGTCCCTATGCTCTAGTCAATCTGCTATTCTCCAGACATGGCCCATCTTTCTTGCTCCCTAGGAATTTATGACTTAATTAGGGAGATTAGACAGATACAGAAATAAATGCACCCCAAGCCAGTAGATGGTAATTGCCATAAGAGTGGTACAAATCACAAAAGCTATGAGTTCAGGAAAACGTATTTTGAAAAAAGCAGCACACTTTCTGGTAAAGTGACAGTGACCAGCATCAATTCCTCAATTCCTCAAAAATGTATCCAACGACATATTAAGCACTCACCTGTGTGTACTGTTCATTGCTCAGGTCTGTTTTCCCTTGGGTCAAACTGGAAGATCTACTTCTAAAAACAAGGAATTTTAGCTTCACTTATGTAACATTTTGTAACAAATGGCAGTAAGTTTAAGAATCCTGCCTTCCCTGGGATAGGGGTGGAGATAAAAGTGCGTGAAGGCACAGAGGAGTATTTATTTAGGCCACACAAACTGTGGATTAGAGCAAAGAATGGCTCTCCAGATTTTTCTGAAGGTTACACTAAAATTAGTAATAATTACAAGAGCAAGCACTGGGCATTGTTCTAACCATTTAATGCTCTCAACAACTCTATGAAGTAAATACTATTATTATCTTTATTTCACAGATGTGAGAATACAAAGGCACAGAGACGTATAGTACAGAGAGGGATTGCCCAAGATCATTCAGCTAATAAATAATGGAGCTAGTATTTGACCCCAGGCAAGCAGTATGGCTCCGGAGAATGAACTCTTAACTAGTACACTGTGTAACCTCTAAGTGTTACTAATGCTGACTCTAAGGCTGTCTCCTGAGGCCTCAAGAATTCCTGACAAATCACTTCCAAGCAGCATGAACTGTATTCCAAAATCATTTAGCAATGAAAATATCTTATCAAGCCCCAAATCTGATGCTTCTTTCAATGCAACAATTGTGGCATCAAAGTACAAGGGGGGAAAATCCATAGGAATACTTTATTTGTATCAAACATGATGTCCCAGACAGGCATAACACAGCAATGGAAAAGCCTGTATTGTCTAGTACTTGGGAGAGGAGCAGATGCAGAAAAATGCATTCCAAGAGGATCAGGGTTTCCCTTTTGTGGAAACAGCTCTAGAACTTTATTTCTTGGCAATCCCTAGTTTTTAATATATTACAATGACTGTGATCACAATTCTGTAAAAACTGTATGTGGTACATACAGTCAAGACTAGAAAGGACCATGGAAAAGTACCAACAAACATTTGTTCACTTTCCTTATTATGGTTTTAATGTCTACTGCTATAATGATGTCTGCACAACGTAATACTTTGTTTTGTAAAGTATTACAAAATAATACTTTACAAAGTACTATTGATTAATTGAACTTGAGCCACAGAAGTCAGAATTACCATGCATACCCGTCTGCGGCCATGATGCCAGCCATGGTGACAGCACCAATAATACCAATGAGTTTGTACTTGAATATGGTGCTAGAGAGCTGCTTCCGTACCACCAAGTGCATGTCGTCCTGCAAGGAGACAATGACAGAGAAAAGTGAACATGCTGGAACGGTTTATAGTAAAAGGGCCTACAGATATCAGAGCCAAAAAGCCTGGAACAACCAGGGTTCTATCATTTACTACCTGTGTGGCCTTTGGCAAGTCATTTCATCTCTCTGAGTCTTAATTTTCTTCATCTATAAAATGAGGAATGTTTTGATAGGACCAAAGAAAAATTATGAAAAATTCCTAGAACAATGCCTCGTACATGGCAGACACTCAATAACAACAGTTATTATTGTTACTGTTGTGATAGCTGCTCAATAAGCATATGTGAATTATCATAATGTTGTTGGTTGCTCAGCAAAAATAATACAGAAAAACACTTAGGAATAAATTTAACTAGGAGGCAAAAGATTTGTACATTAAAAACTACAAAACATTGCTGAAAGAAATTAAAGAACTACTAAAAAATGGAAAGATACCCCATGGTCATGGACTGGAACACTTAATATTGTTAAGATAATGATCCCACTCAAAGTGATACGCACATTCAATGTAATCCTTATTAAAATCTCAATAGCATTTTTGCAAATAGAAAAACCCATACTAAAATTAATTTTGAATTTCAAGGAACCCCAAATAGCCAAAATGATCTTGAAAAAACAAATTTGGAGGGCTCACACTTCCCAACTTCAAAATTACTATTAATACAAAGCTACAGTAATCAAAACAGTGTGCTACTAACGTAATAATACATACAGACTAATGAATAGAATTCAGAACCCAGAAATAAACCCTCATATAGAAGGTCAAATGATTTTCCGCAAAGGTGCCAAGACTATTCAATGGAGAAAGGATGGTCTGTTTTCAACAGGAGATGCTAAGAAAACCAGATACTCACAATCGAAAAATTGAAGTTGATCCCTTATCTTACACTATATACAAAAATTAAGTCAGAGCAAATCAATGATCTAAATTTAGAAGTCAAAAATATAAAGCTCTTGGAAGAAAGCGCAAGGGAAAATCTTCATGACTTTGGATTTGGCAATGGTCTTTCTTTACTGTGATTCTAAAACACAGGCAACAACAAAAATAGATAAATTGGACTTCATCAAAACTGCATCAAAAGACACTATCGGGAGTGAAAAGACAATCCACAGAATGGGAGAAAATATTTGTAAATTATGCATCTGGTAAGGGGTTAATATCCAGAACACATAAAGAATTCCTACACATCAACAATGAAAAACAATCCATTTAAAAAATGAGCAAAGGACTTGAATAGATGTTTTTCAAAGAAGACATACAAATGACTAGTAAGCACATGATAAGATGCTCATCATTAGCCACCAGAGAAATGCAAATCAAAACCACAGTAATATACCACTTCACACCCAGCAGGATAGTTATAATTAAAAAATGAAAAATAAGTGCTGGTGAGGATGTAGAAAAATTGGAACCCTCAATTGTTCATGGGAATGTAAAATGGTGCAGTCACTGTGGAAAACAGTTTGGTGGTTCCTCAAAATGTTAAACATAGAATCACCCTGTGACCCAGCAATTCTACTTCTAGGTATATGCCCAAAAGAATTGAAAATAGGGACTCAATGAGACACTTGTACACTAATGTTCATAGCAGCATTATTCACAATAACCAAAAGGCGGAAAAAGGCCCGTGTCCATGAATGGCTGAATGGATAAACTAAATGTGATATATATATACAATGGGATATTATTCAGCCATAAAAGAAATGAAGTTCTAAAATATAGAACATCTTCAACATAGATGAACCTTGAACATATTATGCTAAGTGAAAAATAAGCCAGACACAAAAAGACAAATACTGCATTATTCTATTTAAACGAGGTTCCTAGAATAGGCAAAATCAGAGACAGAAAGTAGATGAGAGGTTACCAGGGGGTGGGAGAAGAGTAATGGGAGTTATTGCTTAATGGGTACAGAATTTCTGCTTGGGACGATGAAAAAGTTCTGGATATAGATAGTGGTGACCATAGTACACCACTGGGAATATACTTAATGCCACTGAATTGTACTTAAAAATGGCTAAAATAGTAAAATGTGCTATGTATATTTTACAACTAAAAAATAAAATGACATAGCTCTATATTAATGATATGAAGCAATCTCCAAATGTACTGTTAGACGAAAAACTCAAGATGCAGAACAAGAGGAGGAAGAGTAGAATATAGGTAAATACAAATTTGTAAATGCTCAGAACATCTCAGAAACCTGTGAAATGGTAAAAGTGATTGGCTTTAGAGAATTAGATGCCTAGAGGACTGAAAGGGAGACTTATTTTTCACTACCTTTCTATACTTTTGAATTTTGTACCCTGCATAGTACCTAGCCTTTTTTTTTTTAATTAAAAAATGGTGCTGGTTGTTCAAAGTCATAGTTTAGTGTGGATTACTGCCACAGGGTGGCACCAAAGATACAAAAAAGCTATGAGTTATGATTCCAACCTGAATCTCTTCTTTTAGTCCTTTGCCTAGCTTTTTCAATGAATGGTGTCCAGAAATGAAAACTAGCCCTGATGAAGTTCATGTTAGATGTAGATGTTCCTTAGGGAATAAGAGAATTCTCTGTGCCAAGGTACTCAGCACAGAACCTGAAGGGCTTTTCTTACTCCGTTTCACAGTTAGCTGATTACAGACCCATGTCTACCCTAACAGACTAAGTTCCTTAAGGGCAGAAGGTCTCATATACCTAACATCTCAGTGCTTGGCACACAGTAGGCACTTAATGTCTGTGGTAAAGAAAAGAATAAACAAATGCTGGGGGCTATGGTTATGTACTCTGTTTTCTACTGCTACAAAGGCTGGAGTGATTTTTTTCAGTAAATTTCAATGGAAGAGGTTTACGATTCTTTCTCAACACACTGCCTCTTACCTGGATATGATTGCTGCCTTCATGCTGTTTACTAAATGCCAGTGTACTGAGAATACAGAAGAGTTTTCGTATTTGCTGAGGGGACATTTTATCCAGATAATCTAAAATGCCCTGTGAGAAAAAAATGCCAATGATGTGGTTAACAACTAACATTTATTTCCTTTAAATCAAAAACATTAAATCCTTATAAGAGGTATACATAGATAGGCAGGCATCTGTTCCACAAAAGCTAAAGTTCTCTAAGGCTATGCTCAGGGCCCGGAGAGCTGACATTCTGCTTAGTCATCCTAACATACCTCCTAGTTCTCCTTATTCTTTTTCTCTTTTTCTCCACTCTTGAATTTTTCTTAGTGAAAATAATATTACGCCAAAAGTCATGTCTCCACTGTATTCCTTATCACATCATCCCTCCTCAGCTTCTACTCCATGAAGTACTTATTTATTCTGAAGGAGTCACAAGGGAACTACGCACTGACTTTTTGACCTTGGGCGAAGCCTCAGCTTTCTCATCTTTAATATGAGGATAACATGAGCTACAGTTATCTTTCAAAGCCCAGACTTGGTTATGTCAACTCCGTTAAAAACCTGGACTAGCTCCTTACTGTCTATAAAGTTGAAACTCATTAGCACAGTGTTTGGGACCTTTCCCAATCTGTCCCTGTCCCATGTCTTCCCAATCTCACGTCCCACCAGCTCACCATATAACCTATTCGCCAATCACGTTGGTCTGCTTGTCATCCATCCCTCAGACACACCAGGGACAAGGTGCCAATTTGCTTCCGTTCAAACCGTCCTCTGCCTAGATGCACTTCCCTTACTTTCTCTCATCAAATCATTCCCATCCTTCAGGAATCACTGAAATGCTATCTCCTCTTTGAAGACGTCTTCAGTTCCCCAATCCAAATTAACTATTCCTCCTCTGTTGTATCTCTAGCACTTTATTAAAGAATTCATTAGGTTGTATTTATAATGACTTGCTTATGTGTCTTACTTTCCATCAGTCAGGACTAACTTTCGTATCCACAGCACCCAGAATAGAGCCTGGCACATAACTAAGTATAAAGAAGTATTTGCTGCATGAATTAATCCATATATAGGTGAGTTATTTTTTTTTTCTATTATTTGCCCATCACCTCACCTCCTTCTTGTCCCCTATCGATTATAGTTCTCAATATGTAGAGTACAAAATAAATTGTTGCTAACATAGTAAGTATCCCTCAGATATACCTTCACAAAGACAGCATTCAGCCTCATAGCAGATAGGTCTAGAACTACCAACTCTAGGAGGACATCCAATGCAGTATCAACTTCGGCTTCATTCCCACTGCAGACATGGGTCACTAATGCACCAATAGCTTCCTATACAGAGAAGAGTCAACAGGGCAGTGTGAGGCAAAAATATGGTACGGCCATCTTAAAGGGGTTCATGCCCGAGGCCATTCCAATCTCATCTTGATTAAAAACCCAACCCACCCGACCCCATCATCTACTTTTAGTATCTAATTTTCATTAATGTTGGATTCAGGAGGCTTAGGATTCTGCCAATCTACCATTCAGTCATGTCCCATAATTCATCAGTGAGCACTCGCTAAGCCCTGCTGGTTTTGTTCATTGGAATCGTCTTTCTCTTTGTCATATGGGTTAAATATTAGCCTTTAAGCTGTACTTGTACTTAATCTACCAAAAAAATGGCACTTAAGGAGCTAAAGGTTGTGCAAGTTTTTATCGGTTAGACTTGTATGTTTCACGCAAACATGGGCTATGATAGTGTTTTTAAGACATTAAGATGGTTCCAAAAAATGTCTTAAAGGCCAGTCTCCCTTTCCTTTATACTGCTGCTCCATACTGAGTCACATGGCTTTCTCAGCTGCAATAGTTAGCTCATGCCAGCTAAGTCGATTTCCCTGTTTTCAATTTGTAATTTTTAACTTCATTTTGAAGAGTTCCATTCAAGTGTGTTTTAATATTGTTAATAATAGGTATAGTATATATAACAAATACAGAATGAGACATTTCGTTCTTTGTTTTTATAACTACTTTCCACAAGTACAGCCCTCCCTCTCTAGTTGTGTGCTATTAAATTTTGTGTCTCGTGTTCATGAGAATAGGTTTAAGCCCTCAGGCTTTCTCCTTCATTGGTTTTTTTGCCACATTTTTTTTCTAGAGCACTTGAAGATCAACTGGCAGTTGATTATTTGCAACTAAATTTTAAAACTGTAATTCCTATACTGTGAAAACTGCTTGTCAACCCCAGCCCTTTAAGCCATGGTTTATCTGATCTGGATCTTCATTTTAGATGCAGAAAATTTTAGAGCTCAAAACACAGAGTTAGATCCTCCAGTCCCATCTCTTCATTTTATTGAGACTAGGATTAGAAATACCTTTTCCCAACTCCCAGTTCAGAGTGCTTTCTCCTTCAATGCCTCCAACCAACAACAAATATCAGATCACATGCAAGTCACTTGGAATTGCATTTGTTCCCTTTTCCCTCCTTTCCAAAATAAATATTTCAACATACCTGCTGGCAGTAAGTGTCGAAAAATTTAAATGCATATTTGTATAGGAGACTGCCAAACAAAATGATACTCTGGTCAGGGGAGTGCAACAAATTCTGAGCCAGCGATAGAATGGACGGACAAAGATCCTTAAGAACCTTGAGAGAGGAAGAGGAGAGAGAAAACAAGCTGTAGGAGAAACTCAGTACAGCAACAAGAGTTGCTAACCCTTCGGGGATGTGAGATTTCTCCTTGCCAACTCTCATTTTAACTTAAGGAACCTTCATCTTTGTTTTACTCAGAATAATCGTTTATCATTCTGAGTTTTCTCTCAGGATCAATGGGATTCAACATATAAATAACAATTGACCTTGAAGCTCAAATATGTTAAATTACAAGCTTAATAGCACTATTCCTATCAGCCCAATTTGGCACTAGAAGCCAGAGCTTCTAAATCACAATTTCCTCATTCAATCATACTGCCTCCCTGGGGACGTAATAGGCCTGCTCTGCCTTGGTTATGATTTGAAATCAATCTATAAGGTTCAATGCTAATTAAAACAATTTCTTTTAAAGAAGATCAAGAAGAGAACTGTTCATGATAATGTTTTTCAGACATTAAGATGCCTTAATGGACCCAGAGTAAAAAATAAGTTATTAAGTCCAGCTTCTTTACTGATATCATCACAATTAAAAAAAATAATCTTAAATTAAGCATTGAACTGGGTATAATGCTTTACTGAGGAAAATGTAGTAAAAAATATTATACATGGTTTCTGCCCTCTGGAAATTATAGCCCAAAACATATATCATTGTCAGAATGAACCATAAAATAATACAAACATTAAATCCGTTTCTAAATATAAAATCTTAAAAATCCGACTTCATATTTTCAATAGTTCCTAAGCCAAGCCCCAAACCACTGGTCTACCAGTTTTCTAAGAAGGTATACACTATTATAATCCTAATTATTCACCTGAAAACACCATTCCTAGCTTACAAAATTCTAATTTGAATGGTTTACATTTCAACAGGAATGATCACCTCAGGTCAGAATGTTGAATGGCCAAATAGTTATAGTTCAATAGATGCATAATTATATCTCTACTAGCCATTCCTTTGATCCTGTTATGCTCAGGGTTTTTAAAAACTGCTTAGAACAGCTACAGAAGGCAAGTTTGTCAAAGCAGCTAATCGCACAGAACTAGATAATTAAAACGATTACTGCAAAATTAAAATTTGCAAGTCTCAACAGGCTTGAAGTTAACATGATGAAATTTTACATGGGAGTTGTAAAGCCTTCCATTCCAGGTTAAAAATCAAGTTACATAAGTATGTAATTAGAAGATCAGAATTCAAATACTTCGTACAAAAAAGAATTTAAGTCTACTAAGCTCAACATAAATCAATTTTGTGACCTTTTTGTTAAAAAGATGAAAAAAAACTTAGGTTGGTTTTGTCAACAATGTCTCAATTAAGGTAAGTAACAATCCGACTATGTTTTGAAATACTGAAGTCCCTGTCAAAGATCCACATCCAGCAAAGGTGGTGTTGTCAGGATTCCCACACTGGGTAGGAAAGGTTAAAATGACCTCTCTGTACCTTTCACAGTAATGTAGTCCAATTCTCTGACACTTACAAAGTAATGAATATAAAATGCACTCTGCAGCAGTTCTTCTTCAAAGCAGCCTGATCGAATCTTATTTCTTAGCACCCTCTCAATGTACTTCTTTGTTTGAGCGTTGGTGCTGTATATGATGATAAGCATCGCCAGGTCAAAAGTCTATTGTCAGGAAATACGCAACCACAGGAAAATAGTTTAATAAGTCAGTACATTTACCACAAAAAACAGCAGCTCTCAACTGTTTCCCATTAAAACACAGAATGGATGATACTCACTTGCTCAACATGCCCCTGGGAGTAAATCCATTTTCACAAACCCAGAAATATTTTTCAGAGAAACAAAGTGCCACAACTATTAACCACTGGTATCTTTTAAGAAACACTGGAGTACAAGTGAAAGTGATATTATAGAAATAACTTTGAATATTTTCATTTATTAAAGAAAAATGATTAAATCATTTTGCCAACTTCAGTAAATATTTTCATTATTATTAGGAAAATTACGTTGTGTAAAGTTGGAGAGATTGTAAATGTCTGTCAATATGAAAAAGATTAAATAAATTATGATCGTCATTTTAAGAATATTATGCAGCCATTACAGAGAACGAGACTATACTGACAACATATTGAGTAATAAAAATAAAAAAACAGCAACCTGCAAGACAATAATTCTATTTTTGTAAAAACAATATACAAGTACATATATGTATAAGAGTACTCAGGTATGCCTGCCCTCACACACACATACAACTTTTGTATGAAGAAGAAAACAATCTACAAGAATGATTATGCTTGAAAAACAGGACAGAGAGTAGAGGGAAACTTTGTATTTAACATTTTTAGATTTCTTGTGGGGTTTTTCCCTCCCCAATTGGCTTATATTACCTATGTTAAAAATAATAAATAACAGGGTTAAAAAGTAAAGCAGGACAAAAAAGAAAAAAACAATTACTTGGAACTCAAACAATTCAATAGCAAAAATAACAAAATGCAATTAAAAATGGGAAGAGGATCTGAACAGACATTTTTCCAAAGACACACAGATAGCCAACAGGTACATGAAAGATGCTCAACATCACTACTCATCAGGGAAATGCAAATCAAAACAACAATGAGGTATCACCTCACATCTGCTGGAATGGCTGTTATTGAAGAAACAAAAAATTACAAATGTTAGCAAAATTGCAGAGAAAAGGGAACCCTCGTGCACTGTTGGTGAGATTGTAAATTGCTACAGTCTCTATGGAAAACAGTATGGAGGTTCCTCAAAAAAATTCAAAAATAGAACTAATACATGATCCAGTTATTCTACTTCTGAGTATTTATCTGAAGAAAACAAAAACACTAATTCAAAAAAGATATTGGCACCCCTATGTTCACTGCATTATTTATAATAGCCAAGACATGAAAACAACCTAAGCATCCACTGATAGATGAATGGATAGAGAAAATGGGGTATAATATATATCTTGCCATTTGCAACAACATGGATAGACCTTGAGGGCACTAAGCTAAGTGAAATAAATCAGGGAGAAAGACAAATACTATATGATCTCACTTATATGTAGAACCTAAAAAAACTAAAAAAACAAGTTCATAGATGTAGATTGGCGGTTGCCAGAGGCAGAGGGTGAGGAATGAGCGAAATGGGTGAAGAAGGTCACAAGGTACAAATTTCCAGTTATAAAATAAATAAGTCATGAGGATGCAATGTACAACATGATGGCTATAGTTAATAATACTGTATATATAGCTGAAAGTTGCTAACAGGGTAGATCACAAGAAAAAAACATTTGTAATTGTGTGGTGATGAATGTTAACTACTTATTGTGGTGATCCTTTTGCAATATATACAAATACCAAACCATTATGTTGTACACCTGAAACTAATGTCAATTATATCCCAGTTGAAAATAGATATTTTAATAAAGGTTAGATTCTAATTAAAAAAAAACAAAAACAAATTACTTGGGACATCCCCTCACTGAAGATTCCACCAATTCAGATACCAAAATTGGGACTCATTGTAACAGAATACAGCTTCTAAAAATAACAATGTAGAAGCATGCAAAATGTTTTTGACATAGCATCAGGAGAAAAAAATCAGAATACGAAATTATATTTATACAATGATTAGAAATCTGTAAAAATAGGTATGCAGGTAGCCAGGGGTCATGCAAAAATACAAACAGTTGTGTTAGGGTATTTTGATTTTTTCCCCCCACAAAAAGTTACTGACTTTTTCATTGTTTTATTCAATATCATAAAGTTTTTAAAATTGTCACCCAACAATTAAATAATCCAACTA
This sequence comes from Rhinolophus sinicus, assembly GCF_036562045.2. NCBI lineage: Eukaryota > Metazoa > Chordata > Mammalia > Chiroptera > Rhinolophidae > Rhinolophus > Rhinolophus sinicus. The sequence continues at coordinate 43,226,269 of NC_133759.1, forward strand.
ACAAAAACCCCACAAAACAAAACAGATGCCAACTAAAAAAAAAAACTTTAACGGAAACCAAACAATACATAGGAAACTCAATAATCTAGCTTCTAGACAGAAGAATGTATCTCCAGAATTTAGACAGATTCTGGAATTTAGACAGATTGTCGCCTTGACAATGGACGGATTCACTCTGGTCAGGTCTACAGAGGCAAAGGAAAGTGAAACATGGAAAGCCATTATCTTGACAATTCTGTTTGGTGGGACGAAGGGCAGTTGGACAGATAAAAAGACTTGTCTCATTATCCAGGGGACTGTGGACTTCACCTTCTCATCAATGGGGATTTGGCTTCTTTGACTGCAACTCACTATACTTGTTTGTAATGTTAATATTTCCCCTTACGAATATTTTAGGCTTACTTTTATTGCCAGAATAAATGAGTAGGGAAGACCATCTGGCAAGTCATCCCCTCATATCATCTTTCCCAGACAGGTCATGTTTATTAGAGCAGCTACAGAGGGCACAGAAGGAATGACTAGAGAGAGCAAAAGAAAGCAGGAAAAATACACCTGCCATTTTCACTAATTTTAAGTCTACAATACTTAAAATTCATAGTATATGAACATTACCTTGTGTTCAGACACTGAGGGAATGTGTTCAATTGCCTGGAAAAACAAGGGTCACAAATATATCACAACACAGTAGAACACTTCCGGCCTTATTCAGCATGCTTTGTTCTCTTACTTGAGAACCAATTTGCCCATCTGGCAACCATCACCTATCATTTCTACTTGAATGACTTTCAAGACTTTTATTTCAACCTACCTTAACTTATACATCTGTCACTGATTGCCACCCATTTTCTTTTTATTGTTTAAAGTTCCAAAGATCTCACTCACCTTAACCCAAGCTTCTGAAATGGTTTTCTCATATCTAACAGCTGACTTTATTACATCAAAGAGAAGAAAAACGCAGTCCTGACCGCTGTTTTCTTGATTTCCTGAAAAACTGCAAGTAGCAGAAGGGGAAAAAAAAATCATTCTTCTACTTACCAGAGAGGAACCTGTAAGATCTGGGTTTCTGTTTATTAGCCATGTGCCTTGAAACAAGTCATAACTTCGAGTGTAAAATGGCTAATAAACTTCTGTAGTCTATCTGGGACAGACGTGAATAGTCAAGAGAATACACACACACGAGTGTGTATATATCTGTATATCTATATCTATACATACACACACACACACTAGGGTGCCAAAAAAATGTATACACATTTTAAGAGATGTTATCTATGCTCAAGCAGTAGTTCGCCATAATTAGAACTGTCTGGATGCTGATGGTAACTACTATGAGCACTTGTTGTAAATGCAGAAGTCAAATGTGACTTGCATTCATCTTTTGTTATTGGTATATATTGAGCATTACAATTAATACAGTCTTTTCCTTTCTTAAAATGTGTATGGTTTTTTGGCGCCCCCCCGTGTGTGTGTGTGTGTGTGTGTGTGTGTGTGTGTATTTTGAAAGTGTATACACTTACATGAGTGTAATATTACCACCATTATTTACAGTTGTCAGTGTTAAGATCTACTGTTCTGGCTACAGGATAAATGCCAGAAAACTTCCCTTGCCTATGTGAGAAAAAGGGTGGTAACTGTCAATAAGCTTATACCTTATTCGTCCTTTATTTTTCAACTTGCTTTGGGAAGCATGCAACCATACTGGCAAAATAAAATGCTGCAGATCCAACTTCTCCCGGAGCTCAGAAATTACCTGTGGAAAATAAGCATTAGCTACATGCATAGTGGACAGTCACAGTCCACTTTCACAATAAGATAACCATAAAAATCTCCTGAAAGATGGAGAAAGTAAAATTATTAAATGTTAGACAAGGCATTCTGAAAAAGAGAGTTAGTGAAAATAGCTAATGAAAGTATAGTATGTCGGTCTCTTCTCCACCCCCAGCTTCGCCCCCAGCCCGGTCCTGGGCTCCCTGACCCCAGCCCTCTGCCTCCGAGGCTCTTAACGTCAGTCCTCCCAAGGTCAGTCCTCCCAGTGTCCTCCTTGCCACCCCCACCCCGGTAGAGGCCCTAGCCTAGGCTCTAAGCTTTTGTCCCCCTCCCCGTATCTTGCCCCCACCAAGCCCTGCGGGAAGATGCTGAGAACAGGCGCCCCTAGGCCTGATGCCTTCAAGCCCAGGAGTCGAGCGATATCCAAGACTCGGCGTTGGCCAGAATGGGTCAGGCTGGGACAGTCCCCACCCCTGCCCGGAACCCCGAGGGAGTGCGGAGTGGTGGTGATTCAGCAGTGGGAAGGCCCCAGACCCCTGGGGAGAATGCGGAGACTGGGGGAAGGGGAGCTGGCGTCAGCACCCGGGGAAAGACAAGATCAGCAGAGGCGCAGGCGGAGCCGCGGGCCCCAAAAACAGGATGTCGCGTCGTCGTTCCGCACCCGGCCACTCCGCGCGCTTGTGCTCTGGGGAGGGGGCGGGGCGGACAGAGGACGTGGGGCTCCCTTCGCCCCCTCTTCTTGCCGGAGCGCGCCACTGCTTGGGCCGAAGGGCCGCACCCAGGCCTGAGATCCTGCTGCGGCCCTGGGGACAGGCGGGTGGACAGACTCGTGGGCGCCCTCTGGTGATTCTGTTCCCCGGCGTTGCTCTTGGAGCTCTGACTTGAGAATGAGCATCCTCAGTTCAACACAAACTTTCTGAGCGTCTACCACGTGCAGAGCCCAGTGCTAGGTGCTGTGCAGGAAAACTGAGAGGCGCTTAAGACGGGCTCCCTGTCTCCAAGAGGCTTTCCAGATAAAGAGGAAGAACAACGAAAATAGCGTAACCTTTCAGAGCCTTAATTCTATCTTTGGTAAAAAAAATAGAATAACCTCTTTTTCATCCTGTAGTTGTGAAGATAACATGACAATGGATGTAAAAGGCCTGCTGTCAATGCCTGGCTCAAAGTAAACACAAAACAAATGCCTTTAAAAAATAATACTAATATAAGAATGAGTTCCCTAAACACAATGTGCCTGCCCTCATCTTTGAGTCTTTACCCATTCTGTTCCCTCTGCCTGATTTCTTTCCTGTATTGAATGCTAGGGGGAAAAAATAAACTTATTTTTTCACGATATGACCCTAAAAAAAAAAAAAAAAAAAAAAAGAAAGTATAGTATGTCATGCCTTTCAAAATTCCAGAACTTACTGAGGTATTACACTGAAATAGCAAATATAATCTATAGCATCTTATGTAGAATAATAAAACTGGTCAGTAGCTCCATTCTCTCCCGTAAATACCATCTGGATTAATCAGCATTATCAATTAGTTTGGAGACATAGAAAAACAATTAGAACCTATTAATTTAAATAATTTATCTTCACCTCGGTTAGCGTTTTTCTGATTGCTGAGTTTCACAAGGGCACCACTGCTTTTCTTTGTAGTCTTTAGGATCTAGCACCCTATTGGTATTTGTTAGGAAATAATACAGTACCTCAAGTGCATCCGTGGCTGTTACGGAATGAAGAATGAACTTGATTATCACAGGTAAATCGTCCAATTTGACAGATGACAGCTTATCCATCATCAACTGACGGACCTAAACATAAAAGCACAAAAACCTTAAATATTTTCATGTTAATACCTCAACCTAGTACTGACTTGGCAGGTAAAAATAGGAAATTACTTCTCTCACTCAGTTTTCTCACATGGAATTTAGAAAGAAAAACTCCTTTGTTTTATTTTTTTCCAAATTACAAGCTTTCAGTTGTTAACACCACAGCTTCTTGTGATAAATGCATGTTATATTACATTTTGGAGCCTGGATTTTCCATTGGCTAGATGAAGGCATAAAAAATTGTTATTACTAAGGAGAGCAGTTTGTAAATATTCAGGCAGTATAGAAGATTCCTACTAAAACTTACCACTTAAAACAGAGTAGCACATTTAGCATAGTATGGCATATGAAATTCATTGGAAAGAAAAGAGAACTCAATGTCATTCAATATTGTTTCAAAAGGAAATCTTTATTACATACAATGACTGACTGACATTGGTTGTGAAAGGTGAGAAAACTAGCTCTGCTGCTGGCCTGAAGAGTCCTTCCTACCTTAGACAGGAGCTTTGGATCAAGTCGGAGGCTGGAAAGGACATCCAGGATCGGGACAGTGAGTGAAGTATTTTCTTTTAGAAGGTCACTGTGAATGGTGGAAAAAGAAAAGTTGTGCAACTTTTAAAAGAGCTGGGAAGATAACGACTTGGGCAAATCACTCAGAGTATGGGAAAAATTGATATACTTAGTTCCCATTAAATGTTTGTGTATAGTGTGTTTCATTAAAAATTTTGATTAAAAAAATGCTCATTATAAAAATTCAAAAAGCAGAGTAGAAACAAGCAGCCATCCTTCACCATCCCCCTGCCCAGAGGTAACCCATGATTGTGTTTGGTACATAGCCTTCCTGAGAAAAGGAAAGAGAAAACTTACCATTACAATCAAGTGTAATAAACGTGATAGATGTAGATGCAGGATGCTATAGGAGCACAGGGTAGAGAAGGACAGTGATAAATTCTAAGAAGAGGCTATATAAGAGGACAAGCTGGAATTAAGCAGGTAAAGTAGATGGTATAGTGCTATACCCAGAGGGCGCATCCTGCCCAAAGTACAAAAGTAAGAAATCACTGAACATTTTCGAGGTAGCTTTGCAGACAACTATGGAAAAAAGGTATTACAAGTGAATTTTTTTTAACTACTACTGATAGGATAAGCAAGAAGTTGCATTAAAACAGAAACACTATTATGTATATTGTTCTCCCCTTAATTACTACCCTACCAATTCCTATTTTTCCCGTAAATGATAGAAAGCAGTGACTCTCGGCAATGCATCTGATGCAGCAATGTGCATTAGAATGAATCATTTAGGAACCAAAATATGTAGATGTTCAATAAGTTCCACAAATGATTTGAATGTGCAGACGTGCCTGAGGACCCCTTGGGTGGAGTAAATGCTAACAAAACAAAGGGATCATGTTTAAGTCTCCACAGACCAAATTTATATACCTAATCCTAGGCCAGACTTCATATTCACAACAGATATACAAGTACACACCTTTAAAAAAAAGTACATGGATCTACTCAAATATATACTCATTATCAGAAAAACAAGTCGAATCTCATACCCTACTCATAGTAGGTAGGTATCATCCTCTTTCGTATAAAAAGGAACACATTACTGTTACTCTTTTCATACTACAGCGATAAAGCTCCCAGAGTGCAGCCCTGCTTAGAATGGCAACAAGGTGCTTACTTACCTGAGTTCTTTCCCCACATCAGCATGCTGAGAATCCCCTAGGATCTCAGGTAGGCTAGTGATGAAGTCATGCTGAAGGTTCTCTGGAGCAATACTGATCAGCTGCATGATCTTGGTGGTGAGATCCTGCATTGGAGGAGACTATTAGAATTGGAGCACATTATAGAACAGAGAAGGACTACCTACTCGTGAAATGTAGAACTGGAATTATTTTGTGTACAATAAAACAACTATACACACACTCAAACTCGAAGCCTAAATTCAGAGGTAAGTCACCCAGAAATTTTCACATGTAGGATGGTATATTAAAAAAAAGTAGGGTGGATGGTATGGTATCTAATCGGTCTTATATATTTTATTTCCATTTAATTTTCACAACTCTATGGAGTTTCTGTAATAATTCCCATTTTTAAAATGTGGGGATATGTGTTGTTCTGGATACACAATTAATAAACGGCAGACCCAAAATTCCAGCCCTGATAAGATTTGAAAACTCATGTTCTTCCAAGTAAAGATTTAGCCTTGGACAATCTGACAAAAATTAATAGAATGATTTTAAGAACTCTGAAAAGAAATGGGGCTTAAGTAGTAGACTCAAAACAGATTAGACTTGGGGCCGGCCCGGTGGCTCAGGCGGTTAGAGCTCCATGCTCCTAACTCCAAAGGCTGCCGGTTCGATTCCAACATGGGCCAGTGGGCTCTCAACCACAAGGTTGCCAGTTCAACTCCTCGAGTCCCGCAAGGGATGGTGGGCTCTGCCCCCTGCAACTAAAATTGAACACGGCACCTTGAGCTGAGCTGCCGCTGAGCTCCCAGATGGCTCAGTTGGTTGGAGCGCATCCTCTCAACCACAAGGTTGCCAGTTCGACTCCTGCAAGGGATGGTGGGCTGTGCCCCCTGCAACTAGCAACGGCAACTGGACCTGGAGCTGAGCGGTGCCCTCCACAACTGAGATTGAAAGGACAACAACTTGACTTGGAAAAAGAAAAGGCCTGGAAGTACACAGTGTTCCCCAATAAAGTCCTATTCCCCTTCCCCAATAAAAAAAAAAAAAAAAGTAAAAAACAGATTAGACTTTACCAAGGTGCTTGATAACAAATAACAATTGCAAAAACTTCCTGAAATTTTCCTCAGTACACTAGTTTCCCCTTATCTGAGGGGGATATGTTCCCAGACAGCCGGGAGCTGCCTGAAACCACGGATAGTACCAAACCCTATATATACTATGGTTTTCCAATACATACATACCTACAATAAAGTTTAATTTATAAATTAGGCCCAGCAAGAGATTAACAATAACAATAAAGTAGAACAATTACAATAATATACTGTAATAAAAATTATGTGAATATGGCCTCTCTCTCAAAATGTCGTATTGTACTTACCCTTCCTATGATGATGTGAGATGATAAAATGCCTACGTGATGAGAGGTAGTGAGGTGAATGACGTTACATTATGGTGTAACATTAGGCTACTAGGGATCTTCTGACAAGAGATCAGAAGGAGGATCATCTGCTTTAGGTGATCCTAGATCACCGAGTCATGTAATGTCAATGGTTGGATGTCAGGAGCAGAAAATGTCAACGTCAAAAATGTCAAAATTTAATATTTTCTGATCATGGTTGACCACAGGTAACTGAAACTGTAAAAAAAACAAAACTGCAGCTAGGGGGACTACTGTATGTAATCAAATTAAAACATTCGCAGTCAAGTGGCTTGGGATCTCATTGCTTTTGAGGAATAAAACATAGTGATTTCTATACTTTAAAAATAAATTTCTTTCCAAATATTTAATTTACTTAAGAAATGATATCTAGTCATCATAATTAGGTCAATTTCTTCTTTTGGAGAAATTTAAAGAGTGAAATACCTGTGATTCTCAAATTATTAAAGCTGAAAAAAGTTAATGGATGAGTTAAAAAATGTGAATTTTTCTGTTTAGAAAGGAAAAATACCCCAGCAAATTCCAAAAGTTTGATTGTTACGAGAGTGTGGAAAACACTCTCTCTGAATTTAAGAGAAAGAAAAGGTCCCAAAACCTACCCTGCCATCCACAATTCTGTCCAGCCATTTCAGTTGACTGATGATAAGTCGAGGCACGCTGATTCCATCACTGTTCACTCTGAAATGTTCAGATGAGAAGACAAGGACCTTAGCCTTTCTGGCTTATACCATAGCAAGGATTAACAGTGCACAAAACATTGCAGCCGTTCAATAAACATTTACTACGTGTTGTGCACTGCGATATATACACAGGGGGTTAATAAAAGCGTGAGATAAGCATATATAACACATACAAGCATATATATATATATATATATATATATATATATATATATGTTGAGAAAGATGACTGGAAGAAGATACACCAAACTGTTAACTGTGGCTACATTTGGGGAAGGTTCACAGAGAGAAGAAAGGTCTGGAGAGTATCTCCTAAAATAATGTAAACAATTAAAAAAATTAAAGGTAATAAACTTTAAGAAATTGAGTAAGATGAATATTTTAAAAGATAAAAAAATTGTATCAATGTGACGAGTACTGAAAAAGTAATCATCTACTGCTATGGAAACATGGCAGGTCAAATTAGATTATATTTGTGAAAGTATTGAAAATCATTTATGGAAGCAAAAATGTTGGCTCAGTTATTGTTATTCTCCGCAAAGTGACAACCTCCGCTTTCCTCCCAACCTATAATATCTAAAGTTTTGGACCACCCCCAGGTCCTTCATGTGACAGCATTTTCAGTCTTAAAGGTAAATCTTGGGGTGGCCAGTTAACTCAGTTAGAGCGTGGTGCTCTTAACACCAAGGTTGCCGGTTCAATCCCCGCATGGGCCATTGTGAACTGCGCCCTCCTTAAAAAGAAAAAGTTACTCTTCAAGTTTATTATTATTACATACAAGATCCAGAAAAAACAAAACAAAAAAAAAACACATATGAAGAAAATAAAAATGACCTATTATCCTGTCATTCAGAGATGTCCACTACTGATATGGATATTATGTGTACCCATGTGTACGTGTATATGGATGTACCTTTTTTTTTTAAAGAAAATGCTAGACCAGACTATAAATACTGATTTGTAACCTGACTTTTTCTTCAATTAATGCGTGGTATTAAATAGATGTTTATAATTTTTTTTTTTTTTTTTTTTTTTTTTAAGGAGGGCGCAGCTCATAGTGACCCATGCAAGGATCAAACTGACAACCTTGGTGGTACCAGCACCACGCTCTAACCAACTGAGCTAACCGGCCACCCCTCTTTACAATTGTTAATGTCTACATGATATTCCATTGTGTGAATGTACTGAATTTACTTAACGAATATCCTATAGTTGAACATGTCAGCTGTTTACAATTTTTGTTATTTTAAACAGTAATCTTATTCACTAATATTTTCATTCACAATTATTACCTTAGGATAAATTAGGAGACATGATTGAGGGTTAAAGCGTATGCAAAAATATAGGTTTTGATATATACAACCTACTACCCTTCAGAATGACTGAACCAATTTATAGTTTCGTCAGCAATGTATAAGCATGCCTATTCATTACATTCAACAAGAGAGATCCTTTGAGTGGAAAACATGCATTGTTTTAAATTTGTCTTTGATTATTAATGAAATTGAGCATTTAAAAAAAATGTTTGATGCTCTTGCCTTTCTTCTTTGTGAATTGTCTGTTCATGACCTTTATCTACTTTCCTATTCTGTTCATTTTTGTCTTAATTATTTTTTAAAGTAAATTTTTTTAAAAGTGGTAAGTAAATTTTAAAAAAATGGTACAGTATTGAAAAGGTAAAGAAAAGGTAACTTGAAAAAGGTAAAGAACAGAATTCACAGAATATCTGACTCCAGCCAATTGGCTCACTACTATTACCAATTTATTGTGTATCCTTCTGGGAATATGTATTCATATAAATGGATGAAGTTTCAAAGACGCCATCGTAAAATTTTAGTAATCACTTAAGAATCTGGCATCATAAATAAGACCTTCAGAGAAACCAATGATGCTTTAATCTTTTCAGAGATAAACTTAAGTACACCAGGATACTTTAAGCATTCCAGAATAACTCTACTTACGTTTCAAAAAGAAATTCTGGTAACTTTTCAAATAAGGTTTTGATAATGGCAGGCTAAAAAAGACAAAGCAATTTAGGAGAGGGTCTCAAAATACACAACAGAAATGTATAATTAGCCATAATTCTTTTCAACAGGCACTCTTGGAGGAAAAATCCTGCTATAACAGAAATTTTCTTCCTATAAGAATGTCCACATGTGGGGCTGGCCCGGTGGCTCAGGCGGTTAGAGCTCCGTGCTCCTAACTCCGAAGGCTGCCGGTTCGATTTCCCACATGGGCCAGTGGGCTCTCAACCACAAGGTTGCCGGTTCAACTCGTCCTCGAGTCCTGCAAGGGATGGTGGGCTCCGCCCCCTGCAACTAAGATTGAACACGGCACCTTGAGCTCAGCTGCCTCCCAGATGGCTCAGTTGGTTGGAGCATGGGCTCTCAACCACAAGGTTGCCAGTTCAATTCCTCGAGTCCCGCAAGGGATGGTGGGCAGCGCCCCCTGCAACTAAGATTGAACATGGCACCTTGAGCTGAGCTGCTGCTGAGTTCCGGGATGGCTCAGTTGGTTGGAGTGCATCCTCTCAACCACAAAGTTGCCGGTTCGAGTCCCGCAAGGGATGGTGGGCTGTGCCCCCTGCAACTGGAAACGGGAACTGGACCTGGAGCTGAGCTGCGCCCTCCACAACTAAGACTGAAAGGACAACTTGAAGCTGAACGGCACCCTCCACAACTAAGATTGAAAGGACAACAACTTGACTTGGAAAAAAAGGCCTGGAAGTACACGCTGTTCCCCAATAAAGTCCTGTTTCCCTCCCCCAATAAAATCTTTAAAAAAAAAAAAATGTCCACATGAATGCTACCTGTATTTTGAATATAAGCTGTTGGAATACAAAGACTTATCAATAATTTATCTTCTGAAAAATTGCAAAATGGCTATCAAAGCAACATTAAAATCATCAGATAATAAAAAACATCATTAAATATGGCAAAAACTGTTAACCCATCAAATGCAGACTTTAAAAGATTATCAAAGAGTTTGCAAGAAAAGATCATCTTCAGAGGAACAAGAGAGCAGCTTTTAGATTTAAGCTAACTAAATTATATTCAAGATTTTCAATGAAGGGATAAGAGTATGGGAAGATTAACAGTGGGAGAGAAGAAAAGATGAAAAATGGAGGATGGGGGGAAAGGAGACACTGCACTGGATATATGGTTTTATAATTTGAGATGTTTAAAACATGTCAATGCCATGTCTACTTGATACATTAAAAGATAGAGAAAGGAGAGTAAAAGTGCAAAACCAAGTTAATTATCAAATAAAAAGCTAAATGGGAGATGACAAAGATGTGAACATGGCAGAGGTATACAAGGTACTAAGAGCACACAGGATGAAGCTTTTCAAAACAGGAATGAGAGAGGCTGAAGGAATAAATGAGACTTTGAGATGTAGCAGGCTAATCAGCTCAGTAAAAAGATGTACATTTTGCTTTGCCAGATGCATTTCTGCAACAGGGCTACAGTAAACTGTTACAAACCCAAACTCTTCCATTAAGCCTTCTCTACTGTGCTCCAGACACTTATACTTGAGCATATGCCACAAATCACAGCCAACAAATGTTCAAAGATAAAGCTGCAGTCTCACCTGTAAAATGTCAATCCCCAGAAGCAATTTAATAAGGCTCTTAGAGTAAGATGTGCCCATGCTGTTAAAAAAAAAAAAAAAAAAGTTTTCTGTTTTGTTTTCCTTGTTTTAATGTTTTTCTTATTCTATCTTCTAGCTCCATAAAATTGGTTAAATACATAATCTATAAAAAGAAACTAACTTGGTAAATAACAAATACAGAACATGAGAAGATGATTCTTAAGCCAGGGAAAAGTAGAGAATTGAAATTCTGTCAACACAGGTGAGACGCATTCTAGAAAACACTCTGGTTCTTAGTCTCATCATCATAAACTTAATAATTTACAGGTTAGGATAAAACTGAGGAAAAGAGAGCTATAAATCAAAAGTAAAATTCCAAAAAATTGCATTCTGCACTGTCCCCCCGCCCACCAGTTAGTGTAACAGACTAAATTTCAGCAAGACACCACGCCTCCTCTACACACCTGGCTTCCTCATCCTGCAGACGTTCACAAGACAAAAGGCAGTTCCTGAAATTGTCTTGATCCTCAATGTAAGACTCCAGACCACTAATAAATTCTTCTATTATCTTAATGACATTAAAAAGAAAAAAGAGTAAGGTTAAGATTTTTAGTTTAACATTTGCTGTTGGTTAGCTGAAAATCATTGTAGCTCATTCAACATTTTATGCCAGTGTGTTTAAATTCCCAATTCCAGAACACTGCTGGCAAAAGTAAAAATATCAGGAAAAAAAATACATACTTTGGGATAAGAAGGATGTTTCCTCAGAATCTGAAAGAGCTTCTTTTGGAAAACAATTTGATCCACAGCTATGAAGAAAGAATAGTTGGTCACCAGAATCTTTAATATCTCCCACTATAGTTTTACTTCCTTTCAGACCTAAGTTTCCTATCTGATGAAATGATAGTTATTTTCAACCTAATTCAGAGCCAAATCTTCTAAACCCACAGTAACGCAGATTTAGCTTTGATAGAAGATAGTTACTAAGTGTTCTAAAAAGACATGCCATAATCTTAGTAGGATGGAATAATCTACACCCCACAAGCAGGGCCGACATGCCTTACATGGCTTTATAAATTTTCTTCTAAAATTATTCTGATACAGGTCTAATTGCTCTTTGCATATTTATTTTTTCACAAGAAAACATAAAATACTAGTATATAGTGTTTTTCAGAATAAAGGGTTAGAAGTACTTTACTTAACATGCGTTTATCAGGATCACACACTATAACAATATTCTCTAAAAAGCAATTTCATTTTCATCTTTGTCTCAAGATGAATGGTGCTCCCATTTCTAATCTTCATTGCCTCTCTATTTAGAAAATCCATGATTCAGTGCTGAGCCCTTTCACTATACCCAAAGAAAAGATTTAGATTAAAATATCACCTAGTTGATTCTGACTCTCTTTTGTCTTAAGAATAATTCCTGATGTCTTAAGAAGCTTTAAGAAGACACTGTCATTTTCTTCAACTTCATTTTGAACACGAGATTTCTTTGTCTTTCTGGAAAGTGGTTGCTTCCTGGCGTCTGAAAACAAAAAAAAATTTCAGGAATGTGACAAATAGTAAAGCAAAGATAAAACTGTAAACCCTAGAATAATAGCCCTAAGAGGAAAGCTGATAGGTTCCTGAAGAATTATACTGGAATTGATGCTGTAGTGAAATTTTTTCTCTAACAATGGTCAACAACAGTGACTTTCAAATAAGCAATCAAGAAATAGAATTATTTTCACCTATTGAGTTTCATTTGAAAATTGCAAAATGTGCCACTTCTAACAAGAATAACCATGGAAATGTTTTCCACCCAAATTCTAAAGCAGTCAGGGTTTCTACAGCTGTTGTCTGCAAACTACTGCACTCGAATCAAAAAGCATATTCACAGATCACATCCCAGAGCTACGGAATCAAAATTTCAGGGATGGGGCCTGGGCATCTGAATTTTTAACAAGCTCTCCAGGTAATAATCCTGATGCGCAAAGTTTGAGAACGAATGATCTAGATGCAGGGATAGAAAGAATAGGGCAGATTCTCCTGCATCGTATCGTTAAGCACAAAGTCCAGATTGGTTTCAACCCAAGGTTTCAACCCATGAGAAGTAATAATACATAATTAACAAACAAAAACGAACAGGTACTTGAAGTTAAATATACTTATCTATTCTTCCCCCTTAATGATGCAACTGCCTTAATAGAATAGATGGTGTAATTAAATGAAAAATACTAGCAACTTCTTGTCAGAACCCTTAGGGCCTCTGTCAAGCACATTCTCATATGGACAGAGTCTGCATTGTTTCTTTGCCTCTGGTGTGTTTGCTTTGATATGATGCTTTTCCTTTATACATTACTATCATAGCATTTATCTAAACCATAATTTTTTTAAGGAAAGAAAGGGGACCATAAGTTTTTTTTAAAGGGTAAGGACTATGTTGTATCTTTGTAGCCCAGCACCTACATAATGTACAGTAGAAAAGCTCTATAATACTAACTCCTCTTATGGATGTGGAGACTGACGCTCAGACTACAGGCATGCCCAAGGTCACACATGGAATCAGAGGCAGAAACTCAATCCCGATTTGATATAGATTCTGTGTGTTCTATCCATTAAGCCTTGATGACTCCCTGCACTTGAAAGTAGGAACTTCCTATCTCTTTAAGTGCCTCACACATTTTTAAAATTTTATTAAATTTATTGGGGTGACGTTGGTTAATAAGATTATGTAAGTTTCAAGTGTACAACTCTATAAAACATCATCTATATATTGCGTTGTGTGCTCACCTCTCAAAGTTAAGTCTCCTTCCATCACCGTATATTTTGACCCTCTTTAGCCTCTTCAGCCTCTCCCCAACACCACTTCCCTTTTGGTAACCACCACTATTGTCTGTGTCTATGAGTTTTTTTTCATTTGTTTAGTTTATTTGTTTGTTGCTTTTTGTTTTATATCCCACATCTGACTTATTTCACTTATCATGATACTCTCAAGATCCATCCATGTTGTCGCAAATTTCATTTTTTATGGCTGAATTAGTAATCCATTATAATTGGATAAAGAAGATGTGGTACATACAGAGGGTGCCAAAACATGTATATACATTTTAAGAAAGGAAAAGACTGTATTAAAATTGTTTAATATTCAATATATACTGGTAACAAAAGATGAATACAAGTCATGTGTATACATTTTTTTGGCACCTCCAGTATACATAACAGAATTACTACTCAGCCATAATAAAAAGATAAAGTACTGCTTTACATGTTTGCTACAAGAAATAAAGTAACAAATGACTAGACACTTACCAGAGGCATCTTCTGTCAGGCTCTCTTTATTCTCAGATTTTGATAGTCGTCTTTGGGAAATCATTTTGACCAGTTAAATTCTTCTGCAGTTAAATTCTTTCTACAACAAAATCAGAGAACAGAAGTTACCCTCTAGAAGCTAGATGAAGTCTGAGAAGTTAAAGCTATAGCTCAAAGAAAATTACTCTATCCAAAACCAAAGCGGTTCTAGTGTTTACACTAATGCTATCTAAATCCAAGTGCTGAGAAAATTTTAATTCCTGTATCTGGTCAACACTCCCTTTCTTTCAAGACTTGTTTACTTAGTTGCCTTTCTGGCCAGACCCCTTTCCTCGTGCTGAAGGATAAAACCCACAGTTCTCTGACATTCAAGATCCTTCATCATATAGCCCCAAACTATACTTCTCCTTTAACTTACTAATCCAATACAATATATTGGGGACTGTGCTAGGTGGGGTCACAACTGTGAACCAGACATAGACATGCCCTCAGAGAGTTTACAGTATAGTAACAAGTAGTCTTGTGGTAGTCATTTAACTAGTTATGTCCCGCTTAAGGATGGCTCAGATACCAGAACGCATATACCACAGTGGTCCCATTAGATTATAACGGAACTGAGAAATTCCTATCACCTAGTGACATAACAGCTATTGTAACATTGGAGCACAACACATTATTCACGTTTGTGGTGATGCTGGTGTAAAAAAACCTAGTGCTGCCAATCATATAAAAGTATATAGCACATCCAATTATATATAGTACATACTTGATAATGATAATAAATGACTGTTACTGGTTTACATATTTACTATACTATACTGTTCATCGTTATTTAGAGTGTACTTTCTATTTATAAAAAATGTTTCCTATAGAACAGCCATGTATACCAACAGCCTCATACATCTCATGTTTACAGCATCTCCTGATTACATCATTTATCTTGTGCTTGATTTAATATTGTGTTGTTTTGCACAGTGACACGCTGTGCAGGTTTGTAGCCTAGGAGCAATAGGCTCTACCATCTAGCCTACGTGTGCGGTAGGCCACACCATCCAGTTTGTGTTAAGTGCGCTCTATGATGTTCACATAACCAACAAAATTGCCTTCAGATGCATTTCTCAGAATGTATCCCCATGGTTAATCGGCGCATGACTACAGAATTGTGTGCTATAAAATGAAAAGCACAAGGTGCTATGAGGGCTTACAAGGAAATCTAGTCTAGTTAGCAGGGGAGTGACGGAGAAAAGCAGAGACAATTTCTCAGGGATAATGTCTTTGAGAAAATGATTTTAAGCAGGGACCTGAAATAGGAGTTAGCCAGTAGAAGAGGTATAAGAAGAGTAGAAAGGGAGAGAAAAACTCAACGCTGAAAAAGGAAGGAGCTTATAGAAACCAGACTGCAGAGGTAGGGGAGGGCCTGAGCCAAATGGCCTTCTAGTCTATCGTGCAAATCAAGACGTTCCTGGTCTCAGTGCTTTTGCATAAGGTGTTCTTTTCACTCAAAATGCTCTCATCTGCCTGGAAACTACTACTCCTCCTTAAAGACTCAGTCAAACGTCAACTTCCCTGAAAAATGTTCCTCTTATCCCCAAGGGAGTTTGCTACTTCGGCTTCTCTGATCCAAGGAATTTATCTAGGAGGCCTAACATCACACTAGCCGGTGGGGCTCCTTGAGAGCAGGAACCCAGTCTCACTTATCTGAGCGTCCCTACTGCCCAGCACAGTACCTCGCATACAAAAATTTTCTGAGAATATTTGCTAAATGAGAATGGCTGGCCGGCAGGTAAGTACTAACAGCTAACAAAAACTATTTAAGTGCTTTCTACTTCATACTTCGGTTATTCCTCACAAAACTTTTTGAGGTAGGTACCATTATTACTCTCATAATCAGTGGCAGAGCGGGGATTCTAACTCATGCAGTCCAGAATCTGTCCTCCTCACTACCACCTGTCTTGATTATAACGGCTTCCAGTAACAGTTAACATTGACTATGCACCAGGCACCATACTAAGCGTTTTCTTGATCTGTTGCTGCGTTTAATACTTACAACCATTATCAGTCACTTTGCAGGCGGAAAAACTAGGGCAAGTCGGGGCCCGCTGACTTCAGGGCTCGCCCTTAACCGTGCTCTACCTTCTCATTTACAGAGAAGCCTAAAAGACCCGAGATGGGGCCGATGCCCGGCCCAGGCGATTCGGGGAGGGGCTGGGGATAAAAGCCTTTCTTATTTCGTCACCTTAACGACGCAAGGAGGTACCTGGGGGACTATCCCACGATAGAACAGACGAGGAAGTTCAGGGCGCGGGGCCCCGGAGGCTAAGACCGAGCTCTGCCGGGGCCTAGACAGCAGGCCGCGGGAGAGCGGGGCCTCGAGAGACGACGACCTGTGCTCCACTCACCGCCCGCAAGCTATCGCCGCCCCTCGTTTTCGAGTTTCCCGCCCGTCTCGACGCGACCTTGACGTCACCGAGGCGCGCCGCGTCGGGACTGCAACCTTCCGCGCCGGAAGTGGGCGGCCTCGGGGCCCGGCTGGGGCAGTGCGCCGAGGCAGAGGCTGCGGAAGGGTCCCGGGCCAGCTGCGCTGAGGGTGTGAGGAGGCCCGGAGACGAACTCGAAGGGGGTCCCGCGCGCCGGGGGAAAGAGAAACCCGCCTATACCTGGCCGGGCGCTCTGTGAAGATGGCGGGGCCGGAGCTGTTGCTCGACTCCAACATCCGCCTCTGGGTGGTCCTTCCCATCGTTATTATCACCTTCTTCGTGGGCATGATCCGCCACTACGTGTCCATCCTGCTGCAGAGCGACAAGAAGCTCACCCAGGAACAAGTCTCCGACAGGTCAGCGCTCTCCTGGATCCTACGACCTCACTCCCCCGTGACCTTGGGCAAGAAAGTGCAGGGATTATTCTGTCAATTCGCTCCCGATGTTCACATCGCACCCCCACTGGCTGGGTGACCTGAGCTCAGTTACCTGTTTCACTTTCGTCATCTGTACAGTGGGGATGACAACATGACATGCCTCATAGAGTAGGCTTGGGGATTAAATTTTAGATGATATCTATAAAGGCTTTAGTACTGGGCTTGGGACGAACTAAGTGTTCAAAAAAATGTTGCTGTTAATATTGTTAGGCTAATTGCAAATCCTCGGCTTATCTATGAACTACAGATATGGTGGGTGTGATTATACTTGTTTTACCAAACTACTATGGTGGTCAGCTGAGATACCAAATAACCAACTGCTTGGCAAACGTAAAACTGCCATAGAGATGTGAGGGGTTGTAATTATCATTTCCTCTACTGGAATGGAGGCGATTTCTTCCTCTTCTGTTTCATTACAGTATTTATCTATGGAGAGAGGGAGGTAATTTGAGATGATTTTAGGTGGTATCTAGACTTGTGCTCCCTCCATATTAAAAACCATTTTCAGTCAATCGTTCTGATTATTTTCAGAGACTATCTCAGGTAAATGCTATTATGTTTTTAACACTTCCCTATTGATTATTAATCTCCCATTTTAACAAAGGGCAAGTCTCTGGCTCAACTTTCCACAGACAACAGTGTCTACCTATGTTTAATAATGTTTTGTTTTTATTATAGTTACTAGTTACTTTCTATTTGTGGCAAGTAATACTGGTTTTCCATTTGCTGGTAATTTAAAGATTTAAAACCTATATAAGTAAAAAAGTTGATATATAAGAAATACTAAGTTTTTAATAGTACAAGTTCTAGGTTAATAAGATAATCATAAACAAGGAATGAGAATGACTGAAGTTTGCCAAGCACTGCTTTGTCATTTTCAGTTGTGCTTCCCAATTATGCTGAGAATAATAATAAACCAACATTTATTAAGCACTTATTCTATGCCAAGCACTATGCTAAGCACTTATATTCATTAACTTATTTAAAATTCAGAGTAGATGGTGTCCCATTTTATAGAAACTGAGGCTTAAGAGGTTTCATGGTCACATATATAGTGACATTCAGGACTTGAAGCGAAGTCTTTAGTTCCCAAGTCTGAAGCTCTTTCTACTACGTTACAGTAGCCACTCAATTATTTTTTTGTGGCGTAAGTTCAGAACTGGTTAGAACCAACCTGGAGATAACCTTAAGAAGTCAGTTCAACACAGAAGGGAAAACTATAGAAAGATGCAAAGTGGAGAGAACTCAGACAGTATTTATTTATTGATGCCAATAAATTGTTCTCATTTTATCCTCAAACTGAAACTGAGATAATCCTGAACCCATTTTTACAATTGAAGAAAAAAAGGAAGCCTGGAAAAGTTAAGTAGCCTTCCCAAAATAACCACAATAGTAAAATATTGTGCCTATACTTGAACCCAGCCCAGTCTCACTCCCAAATTAAATTCTCTTGACCACAATTCCTACTGTCATAGATTCTCTACCACCATTTTTTGCTCCCGATTCACCATGTGATTTCAGAGTGATGGTTCTAAATGATATCAGACCCAAAGCTACCTTTTCTAACCCAAAATGAAATTCACAGTTGATGCACTCTACATACAATAACATTAAAAAACAAAACAAAACAAACAAACAAAAAAAAACAATGCTCTAGTGCAGGCGTGTCCAAATTTTTTCAACGGTTTTCACCAAGGGCCATATGAGGTAAAATACACAAACAGCCTGGCCACTCGAGGTGAAGTACATATTGCCTCACCTGGTTTATTTAAGTAAACTAAATATATTTTTGGAATTTGCTGCGGGCCAATAAAAAATGGATTGCGGGCCGCAGTTGGCCAGCGGGCTGCAGTTTGGACACCCCTGCTCTAGTGTAACAGTCAGGAGAAATAAAAATAAAATAATTTAATTTCATAAGTGCTTGTGCACAGTGGTCCTAAAAGATGTAATGGAGAAGTCAGATGCAATCACTTAGCTATAAAATCACTACAATTGGGGCAGATTCAATTGTAGGCTGATACAGTGTGTTAGCTACTTAGATATCACAGAAGGCAGTTCTGTCTTGGATGTGATTTTCCTGAATGGTGAACTACTCTTGATAAAGTTCTGAACAAAACAAAGTGCAATTTTCCCTATATTTACTCGGTGGTTGTATAACTGGAAATTGAGTATATAAAAAAATCATCTCCCCTCCCTGCAACACAAAAAAATGGAATTAAGTTTGAGGTTTAAGATAATAAAAAACAATTTGGTGAGATATCAAAAGGAGTGTGAGACATGGGACAGTTCTTTGTATTTCACAACTGTCCCCAGCACTGAGGGATACTTAGCATCCCTTATCCTTAACAAATGACAGTTTTGTGCTCTTTCCTCTCCAATCCATCCTTTTGACACCCAGAAAATTTCCACAGATTTCCATAAGGCCCCCTAGAGGGCAGTACTACCTCCATGAAGAACCACTGCTTTAGAGAAAACTACATCTCCATTGTAATTGCTCCATCCCTTAAGTAAGGTGTCTGGGTCATGCCAGCTCTGACTTGATATGACTATACCCCACCAGGTCATCGTTTGAACTTGGGTAGATTGCTGAGCACGTGATTCTGAACTGCCCAAAGTCCAAGGCAAAAGATGTTTTTTAATTGTAAAATATCCCTCTAAATACAGTATAAGTTTCCAGTGGCCTAAATGATCACAAAATGGGACATTGAGTTTCATAAATTATTAAGCTTTTATTGCCTCAGAACTTACTAAAATTTTTCTAAAACATATTAAACCAAAACTGAAAAATACACGAACAAAATAGATTAGACTATATTTGAGGATAACGTGTATGTAAAAAGTAGTTCTCAAGCTTCAAAAGTATACTAACTCTTTGGAAAGGGGAAAAAAACCAGATCTTTAAGCATGTGGAACTTCAGTTTGAGAAATACTGACTTTAAAAACCAAAGTTTTAAGAAATGTTTTTCAGTTGCAAATTACCACTTACAAAGAGAAGCTTTATCTTTATAACCAGTGCAAGGACTTATTTTTAGATATTAATGGAAATGAAAATGCAAAATTAAAATTTTCTTGTAGAATTTGCAGACCTCAGAGTTTATAACATACAGGATAATTTAAGCTTGCCTTAATTCAGGGTTGAAATGCCTCAAAATCATGATTCTCAACCCCAGTTCTACAAAATTGCTCATCAGCATATGGGAGATTTAGTTGAATTTCCATTGATCACAGTGCCTGTTGAAGTCCTGAATTATCTACAGTGAACAAATTTTTGCTGATGACCTACCATGTGCCCTGCACTGTCCTGTGGGTACAAAATAAGACAAGGTCAAGACCCTACTCAGGAAGTTTCAGTCCAAGGGATAAAACATGCAAAAAGAAAATAATGGATACCATTGATTTTGTGCTTAGGACGTGCCAAGTACAGTGGTAATCACTTTAAATGAGATAATATATACGAAGAACTCAGCTTAAAATCATTCAGTATTTCCCTTTTGTCTTTTTTTTTAACAATAGATTGTGGTAAAATATAACAAAATTGACCATTTTAACTGTTTTTAAGTGTATAACTTAGTGTCGTTAAGTACACGCACATAGTTGTCAACCATCAACCACCATCATCCACTTCCGCAATATTTTTATCATCTCAAACAGAAACTGAACCAGTTAATAATAACTCCCATTCTCTCCTCCCCGCAGCCCCTGGTAACCACCATTCTGCTTTCTGACTATGAATTTGACTATTCTAGGTACCCATGTAAGTGGAGTCAGACAATATTTGTCATCTTGTGTCTGGCTCATTTCACTTAGCATAATGTTTTCAAGGTTCACCCATGTCATCATTTCAGTCCATTTTACAGCGAAATGAAGTGTGTAATGTAACAATTTGACAGACGTATACTTTGTGAATTGATGACCACAATCCAGATAATTACACATACATCACTGCACATAGTTACCTTTTTTTTTGGTGGTGAGAACACTTAAGGTCTGTATCAAGCACACTATGCAGTTTTATTAACAACTGTAGTCACCATGTTGTATGTTAAATCTCCAGAGATTATTCATTTTATAACTGAAGTCTTACACCCTTTGACCAGCATCTCCCCATCTCCCTTACACCCCCCCGTAACCACTCTTCTAGTTTCTGTTTCTATGACTGCAACTTTTATATATATATATATATATATATATATATATATATATATTCTCCATATAAGTGAGATCATACACTATTTGGCTAATTTCATTTAGCATAATGTCCTCTAGGTTCATCCATGTTGTTGTAAATGGCAGGATTTCCTTCTTCCTCATGGCCAAATAATATTCCATTGTGTATACATGTATACACCACATCATCTTTATCCATTCATATGTCAATGGACACTTAGGTTGTTTCCATATTTTGGCTATTGTGAATAATGGTGCAGTGAACATGGGAGTGCAGATAGCTCTTCGAGGTAGTGGTTTTGTTTCCTGCAAATATATTCCCAGAAGTGGAATTGCTGGATCATGTGGTAGTTCTATTTTTATTTTTTTGAGGAACCTCTATATTGTTTTCCATAATGGCTGTACCAACTGACATCCCCAACAAGGGGATGCTCTTAAGATAAAGATTAAAATTTTGCTCTTAAGATAAAGATTAAAATACATGGGACCCTTAAAAAGGAAGGAAATCCTGTCACATGCACAACATAGGTGAAACTTAAGGGCATTATGTGAAGTAAAATAAACCAGGCACAAAACGATAGTAACTGTATGATTTCACTTGAGATATCTAAAATACTAAAATTAATAGAAACAGAAAGTAGAATGGTGGTTACTGAGCGCTGGGAATGAGAGAAAAGAGGAGTTATTGTTCAGTGGGTATAGACTTTCAGGATTGCAAAATGAAAAAGTTCTGAAGATCTGTTTTACTACAATGTGAATATACTTAACAGCACTGAACTGTACACTTAAATATAGTTAAGATGGTAATTTTTATGTTACGTGATTTTTGCCACAATTAAAAAGAAAATACAGTGGGTCCTACATGGCCTCGTATAGCCTCTCCTCTCAAGCCTCGTTTTCACCACACTTTCTGAAGTTCTCTTTCTTCGAGCCTTATGGCCTTTTCTCAGATCCTCAGAGAAACATGGTGCTTAGTACTGCCACAGGACTTTTGCCCATGCTGTTCTCTCCAGCACTTTGTCAAGGTAATCTCTACTCATTCTTAAGATTCCAACGTAATCATACAACCTCAGCAAAGCCTTCCCCAAGACCTTGCTTTCTCATACTTGCTCAGATCCTCCTCTTGTACATTCCCATCATACCATCCATCTCTCCTTCATAGGCTATAAAAGGTAAATTTCAGATTTATTCCTGTGGTTATTTAGTTACTATCTTTCTCCCCCCACTAGACTTGAACCTTCATGAGATATTTGCTTTTTGGCACTTAGAAGCTCAAGAAGTATTTGTTCAATGAGGATAAATCTGTTATTGTACAGAATATGAATGGAGGCATAGGAAACTTAAATGACTCACCCAAGTTCACTAAGAAGGGAACTTAAACGACTCCCTCAAGTTCACTAGCTAAGAAGTGAAAGAGCCAGGATTTGAACCCATCTGTCCAACTCCAGAGCTTAAATTTTTACCCAATATTCTAGACCCAGTGCTGCTCAAACTGTCAGTGGTGAAGGACCAGTTTTTTGGTTTTTAAATTCCCAATATATCACAGACTGATACTCTTATAAAATATTTTGATCAGATATTTAGATAATGTGACAACGTCAGATTACTGTAAAAGTTTCTAAACACTTACTCAGTATCACAAATAAAGTACAGTGTCTACTTATCACAGACCAGTATTGGTACATACGCCGCACTTTGACTAGCGTTAGAGTAGCTCACAGGGAACAGAACATATTACATGTCACCTCTGTACGCCTGTGTGGAGCAGACACCTGTATAGTATGACGAGGCATGGAAGAGGAAGACCAGAGAATTCCACGAGGGTGCCAAGGAATTTTCTCTAGTCTTCCTGGAGAGTTTCACAGAAAAGGTAGGGTTGAAGAAGAGTTTCATGGAGTGTTTCATGGAGAAAGTGGGGCTTGAAGAAGGTATTAAGTCACGTTGGGGTAGAATTGGTGAAGGAGAGGGGCATTGGAGAATTGCCATCATATGGAGAAGCTAGAATATTCATAAGGTGGCAAGGAGACCCTAAGGGTACTGACCAACTGCTTAGAGCAGGTGGTTTGTACTGAGGAGAAGAGAGAACCAAGCAGTTTTCTTGCATTTGTTTCTGTCTATAGTTGTTTATTTATTTATTTTTTTTTGCACTTTTCAAGGCGGAGCTCCATTAACCAGAGGAGACTCCCCCCACCCCCCAATTAAAACAACTTTTGAAAACCTATTAGTATTTTGATCACTGTTCTTGGCACCAGCCACTTGTGGTATTGCACTCTATTACCTTTAATGGTAACTTGTGTTCAAATATCACCAAATAATTTCATTTATTAATTCAGTTAATGTTTATTGAGAGCTTAATAACAGTCCGAATCCTGGTTGGCATTTCTATTTGTTGTCTGTCAGATAACAACCTTCTGAAGTACTGTACTCATTTCTCTGTGGCATTTAAAAAGTTCCTTCTTCAATTCTCACCCTTCCTCCCTCCTCCTGCCCCCAAGTCTTCTGAGTAACATCCAACTGCTGCTTTTTTTCACTCAGAAAAAGTTCCTTCTTAGCTCATTATAAAGTAAGAAGTAGCTGAATGTTCCAAATGTGCCTTCCTCAGAAATCTTTGTTTATTCAGAAACACAGTCACTTCTGAAAAATGCTCTCTTGAAAACCTGATTTTGGGGTTAAATATGTTAGATTGGTTTTAAGGGTACTTGTGGTTTAAAAAGTTTCCGCATAGGACTGTTTCCAAATAGGCCCTCTCTTGTGTTTAAATAGGTCTCCTACTTTATTCTCTCATTTTCTTCTAGTGTTTCACTTTTAAAAATCTCATTGTCTTGGTTGTATTTTTCAGTCAAGTCCTAATTCGAAGCAGAGTCCTCAGGGAAAATGGAAAATACATTCCCAAACAGGTACTCATTTATCTTTTATTAAAAGCCCCACAATTCACTGTTGAGGGCAGTAGATATCTGAATGTTTTATAAGGGGATTCTTTGGGGAAAACTGAAGGCTGGCAAGTTGGGAATTAAACTGGCCTGGTGGTGTTTGCTGTCATTGTGACCTCACCTTTCTTAGGAAATTGTTTTTAAATGTGACTCAGCTAAAATGTCAGTTCAACTGCCAAGTAGGCTGCCAGCTCTGAGTGTAACAGCATATTCCAAGGGCCTTTTGACTAAACGTCTGGGGAATAATTTGACAATTTGCTATGTCACAGTTTTAAGACTTAAAAAGCTCTTTTTTTTCTACTAGTCTTTCTTGACACGAAAATATTACTTCAACAATCCGGAGGATGGATTTTTCAAAAAAACTAAAAGGAAGGTAGTGCCTCCTTCTCCTATGACTGGTATGTTTATTCCCTTCTCTCATTCTTTGAGGAAGATTTTTAACATGAGTGGGGGTAGGAGGGACAGGAAGGCTGTCGTTTGATCTAATTGTTAAATTGTAGAAAACAATAATCTCAGGGACTTGAGAGATCACCTAGTACAGGGATCTACAGATGTGGAGTTCTCTTTTTCAAATAAATCTTCTGGGAACCCCAGTGTATAATAATGTGGATGAAAAATAAGAGCTCTCGGCTGAGGGGTTGGGGAGACTAAAGCCATTGTGCCTGGGTCTCTCCCTGTTGCTGTTCCTCAGGACCCAGGGCTCTGGGGAGTACCGTTGGAAAAACTTCCAGCCCACCCAGTGCCTGGCTCCTGTTGCTGACAGATGGTCACCCAGCTTCTGCCTGGATGAGGAGGAGCTCTCACTACTTCCCTAGACGAGGCATTTCTTTGTCAGACATGACTGCTTGGCTCACCCTACAGTTTTTGCTCTAATAGATTTCTTACTGCCACTGATCCCAGCCACGTGAAAAACACAGCATCACTGAAGTAAAACAAAATAATTTATTGTTGTGTGTTGACTGTCCTCTCACTTTAGTACCCATTTCTTTAGGTAAGATAACCAACAATTTTAAACCCAGACAGAAGGTTCTAGAATTGATTTTAGTAAGTCTTTTAGAAGACCTACAAGAAACAAAATACCAATAAATATATGAAAAGATACTTGACCTAACTACAATCTATGAAATGTAAATTAAAACAAGATGTCCTTTTTAGCCCATCAAATGTCAAAGATTGAAAAGCTTGACCAAAGCTGCTACTGTCAAGGTCATGGGAAGTTGGGCCCTCTCACTGTTGTTGAAGGACAATCTGACAATATCTGTCAATTCTAAATGTTCAAACCCCTTGATCTAGAAATTTTAAGAGTATCTCTTACAGAAATACATAAACACGCAGATTTATGTACAAGGTAGTTGTCGGCAGCATTGTTTGTTGGCAAAAAGAAAAAATTGGAAACAGTCTGAAGGTCCATCCAACAGTGATGACTAAAACCACACTGTGGACTCCTATGCAGACACTGAAACTAATGAGAGACAGTAGATCAATGTGGAAATACCATTCACACTATATTAACTTTTTAAAATTAAGCAGAATAATAAGCATAGCATCCCTCTGTTGTGTATATATAGAAACTGTTATTCGTGTGTGTGTGTAAATAAAAAGATGGAAGGATATGCAACAAACAGCTAAAATTGCTTAGAGAGTGAGCTCGAAGAACTGTCTACATCCTGTTTGTATGTCATTTTGATTTTTTACAATGAACTTGTATTTAATTATCAAATAAATTAAAAGTGTTCAGAAAATTGGAGAAGTCCCTACCAACAGTTGTAAAATGCAGTGGTGTCTTGTGTTTTTGTCTTAGATCCCACTATGCTCACAGACATGATGAAAGGCAATGTAACAAATGTTCTCCCTATGATTCTTATTGGTGGATGGATCAACATGACATTTTCAGGCTTTGTCACAAGTAAGTTACAGACCTAGAAGACTTGAGGTTTATCTCATCGGTGCACCTTTCCCTTATCTTGATTCAGAGATACCCACGTGCTGCTGAGACACTGAAATATGGGTCCTGTATTCTCTAGTGGAGACTGGTAACATTCTTTGAAGCAAAAAAATTTAATATGCTATGATTTTATGGCTCTTATTGCAAACTGATTCTAAGTTAATAATGTGGATTTTCTTTTTTTTTTACACCAATAGGTTTTCAAATGAGTGACTTGCTAGTTTATATCCGAAACTAATTTAGTGTTCTAGTTGAGTAGGATGAAGGGAAGCCTGTTTCTATTTTGACTTCATTTTCTAGGTGTTGGGGTGAGTCGTTAGTCTATTTGTTTATAAGTTGATTTGATTTGAATTAATTTGGTTTCTTAGTAATGTAGTTCTCTGTGTGTATATATTCCACTTCAGGTTAACAAATTAGTGAGAGTTTCTTTTGAGATTTTAGGTCACGGCTCAGTTTGAGTCCCTGCTTCTTAAGCCATAGAGAAGCTGGTGTTGTTCGAAGAACTATAATAGAGTGACATTTGACTGTTGCTTCAGAAAGTAACACACATTTCTTTATGTAATCCTTACCAAATTCCGTATGGCAGAGTTCCCACCTTCTCAGCGAAAGAATATATGCATTCACACTTAAAAAATTATTCTAAAAATAAAGAAGCTAGAAGTGATTGTGAACTTTTTCTTTGTTCTCTGCAGCCAAGGTCCCATTTCCACTGACTCTCCGTTTTAAGCCTATGCTACAGCAAGGAATCGAACTACTCACATTAGATGCATCCTGGTAAGAACTTTCTTTTACTTAATGAAAACGCAAACAAAAATCTAAAACTGGCATCTCTTACAGAATAGGATTTCCAGTTTGCATACCACACTCAATAAGTTTTGGAGTTTTTCTCATTGAAACTGCTCAAAAATGCCACGGGTGGATTATGACAACTTTTACATGAGTTTTACAACAGGAAGGAATGTGTCAGCCTCTTTTCTCTAGTTGCTTGGGGCTTAGGAGTGCAAGGGTGAAGGTGTCCACTCCCAAAAAGTTAAAAGATAAAGTCAGGAACTTTGGCCAGGCAAACCTTCTGGCAGTACCTGAAGCTTATGGGAGTGGGTGTTTGTATTATTTTTTTCCCAAAATATATTACTGCTAATAATAACATTCATCGTTTTCATTGGTACCAGTCTGTGCTAGGTGTTTTCCATATATTATTTTATCCTCATAGCAACCCTATGAATTAAGTGGAGGAACTTGAGATTTGACCACAGAGTCTGTCCAACTCCAACACTCGTGTCTTATTTACCACTCTGTTTTCTATAGCAGAGTAATAAAAGCCAAAATCTGAAAAGCTCTTAGAATACTGCTGCTGCATCTGGAATCCAGTACTTCTTTGTATTGTCTCTTCCGACAATTTTATCTATAGCTTCCCAGAGACTGACATTAAAAAGGAAGGCAGACAAGAGGTGGAGGAGAATGGGCAATGAATGGGGTCAGCAGTGGTGACCTTAACTCACTCCTCAGTTTGAGCAAAGTAGGACAGACTCGGTGCTGGGAGAGCCTTGGTTGTGCACAGATCCACTAGAGGAGAAAAGCTATACTTATTTCGAGTAGCATGATTCTATTATTTCATGTGCTAAAGAAAAGCGTTTTTATCTTTTCTCCGCATCTGGGCAGGTGTGTGACTGACATGTTTGCAAGGACAAAGGAGACTAGAGCGCAGATATACAACTAACTTACTGTTAGATATAAGTCTGCAACATTATGTACAGATAGGCTGTTTACTTACCTGCAACCTGATGGAGTAAACCAGAATAGACCCCTGCTGTTGTGTGACCGAAGTATTAGAATGAAGTGTGGATTCTTTCTATGTCTGTATCATTTCTCATACTCCTTTTTTAGTTTTTATTACATCGGAGCATATTTATTTTATGGGGACAAGGTGGGAAACCTAAGCTTTGGCGATAAAGTTCAGAACTTGGAGTGGCTTTCCCAGTAGCTACAGTTTTCAATATTCAAGTATTTCCTGAAAGTCACCTTTCATCCTTTCTTGCAAGTGTGAAACCCACCACCACTTGTGATTCCTTCTAAAGACTGGGATTCAGGACAGGTGGCCTCTTTTAATTTTTATTCTGTGTACTTCTATGTTGTTTGCATTTATTATATACAACAAGTGGTATTGTTTTTATAATTAAAAATAATAAAGAGTTTGAAAACTCATTATGTAGAAAGGAAAATTAAATAACACAAAGCTTATATTCTCTGATTAAATGGAAGCACACCAGTTGTGAGTTCAGTTCCTGCTACTGAAGGCAGAAGAATTTATTACATAGCTGTAAGTAGCAGTTGCCTACAGTGAGCTGTAAGTATTTTAAGATTCCCTTCACAACTTGTATTTCTTCTTTGGTTGTGCTTTGAATGAATATAACATACCCCAGGTGATTTATTTACATATTCTGAACAACTTTGGGTGTAGAAAAGTGCTAAGTACTGTTAATTCTGACATAACTACCTACATTGTTTCACTTTTGCTTTACTAGGGTGAGTTCTGCATCCTGGTACTTCCTCAATGTCTTTGGGCTTCGGAGCATCTACTCTCTGATTCTAGGCCAAGATAATGGTAAGGAGCACATTAGGTTTAATCAGCAGATACTTTAATAGATGAATCATCCATGCCAGGGTCAGAAAAATCATATAGGCTATGCTACTTGTTAGCGTAGTCAAATACGTGCTTCAGTCTTTAAACTTATTCTTAAGTTTCTGAGGTATTCTGACACAGTTTTAAAAATTTCAGGGTCAAACTGGAGATCCGAATTCTCCCTGGCAATCATGGGGACAGTATGTAGTCCCCCAAAGTCTGATATCCTCATGTCAGGGTATCTAGCACCAGCAGTTTAAGCCTGTAAACTTGAAGCTGAAAGAAGCCCTGGTTTGATCAGTTAGTTCATTGACTAGAGGGTTTACCAGTACCAATCCGGCTGTCTTACTTAATGGCTGGGACCTCGGGCAAGTTACTTGAGAACTCTGAGCCACTGTTTGTAAAATAGCGCCCTTAGTAATTAACTTCAGGGTTTGTTGTTCAGCGTGGATTAGGTAGCACATGTAAAGCACTTAGTGAAGTATTTGACATATAGTAGTTGCTCAATAACTGGTGACTATTGTTATTGTTTAAATTTGAACAGTGCGTCCTTTAATTATCTTTCTTCTGCTGTTATCATCCCCATTCTTCAGGAGAGGTAAAGCGACTTTCGCATGTCAGTGTGAGACAGGGCCAGTCAGTGAATCTGTCATATAGTTCTTTAACTCACTACTGAGCATCTGTAAGTTCTGAGCTAGGGCTCAGCAAGCACCCAGCACCCTCGGGGACTGTTCTTCCCCGAGGGTGTTGCGTGCTTGCTGGGCCGCAGCACTCACACAGGCATGTCTTACTGCACAGCCGCGGACCAGTCACGGATGATGCAGGAGCAGATGACGGGAGCAGCCATGGCCATGCCCGCGGACACCAACAAAGCTTTCAAGGTACGTTCACTTCTTCCAGCTTTACCTACGCTCTGAAATGCATTATTGGAGAGTTACTTTAAAGACGGGTTCCCTGAAGGGAGTGTAGTATGTATGGTTTTATCATTTAGATTTAAATTTAGCAAAAATGTATTTTGGTTTACATCTCTCTTAATCCTGAGAGAATCATCTGTTAAGTAAATTGGAGATTCTTGGTACTTTCACTGGTTTTAAATGCTCACCCAGATTTAATCCACACTATAAATGAAGGTATAAAAACAGTCCAGTCAGAGCCACTAGATAAGCATTGGAATATTTTTTAACTTTTGTGGATCCTGTAGATACCAGATATAAATTTCATTTTTTAAAAAAAATCAATACTTAGAGCCTTTTCATGAAATGATTTTGGAATTTATAAAATCTGGTATAACTTTTATACAGCAAAATCTCACTAATTTTTCATCATAAAATGTAGAACTAGAAGGGAACTTGCTAATCTTCATGAAAACCATCTCTGAAAAACCCCCAGTTAACATACTCAGACTGACATCTTTTCCTCGAAGATCAGGAACAAGATAAGGATGCTCACTGTTGCCCTTCTGTTCAGCATCGTACCAGAGGTTCTAGCCAGGGCAGTTAGTCAAGAAAAAGAAATAAAGACATTCAGATTAGAAAGGAAGAAGTAAAACCATCTTTGTTTTCAGTTGACACGGTCTTGTATATAGAATATCCTAAGGAATCCACACACACATAAAAACCTTTTAGAGCTACTAAGTTCAGCAAAGCTGTAGGATACAAGGTCAATATACAAAAATCAGTTGTATTTCTACACACTGATAATAAAGAATCTGAAACTGAAATTAAGAAAACAATTCCATTTACAATAGTATCAAAAAGAATAAACACTGAGGAATAAATTTAACAAAAAAAATATAAGACTTGTACACTGATAATTACGAAACATTGCTGAAAGAAATTAAAGAAGACCTGAATAAATGGAACAACATCCATGGCTTAGAAGACTTAATATTGTCAGGATGGCAATAGTCCCGAAATTAAAAAAAGTCCTGGAAGTACACACTGTTCCCCAATAAAGTCCTGTTCCCTTTCCCCAATAAAATCTTTTAAAAAAAAAAAAGGCAACAAAAGGAAAAATAGATAAATGGGACTTTGTCAAAACGAACACTTTTGTATTTCAAAGAACTCCATCAAGAAAGTGAAAAGACACCCCACAAAATCGGAAAAAGTGTCTGCAAATCACATATGTGATAAGGACCTAGTATTCAGAATGTAGAACTCAACAATAAAAGAAAACCCAGTTAAAAAATGGGCAAAGGTTTTAAGTAAACATTTCTCCAAACAAGATATACAAGTACCCAATAGGCTCATGAATAGCAGCTCAACATCATTAGCCATCAGGGAAATGCAAATCAAAATCACAGTGAGATACCACTTCATACCCACCCCTCATAGTTACAATAAAGAAGATGGACAATAACAAGTGTTGACAAAGAGGTGCAGTCATTGGGACCCTGCTATATGCTGGTAGTGGGGAAGCCATCTGGGAAAACAGTTTTTAGCCTTTCTTCAAAAAATTAAAAACAGTTGCCATATGACCCAGCAATTCCACTCTTAGATAAAAACGCAAGAGAATTGAAAACATAAGTCCACACAAAAACTTATACAAGAATGTACGGAGCACTATTCATAATAGTCAAAAAGTAGAAACAATCCAAATGTTCATCTGATAAACAACATTTTGGTATATGAGTATATGGACAATGGAATGTATACAATGAAATACTATTCAGCCATAAAAAGGGGTGAGTACTAAATTAAGCTACAACAGAGAGAAACCTTGAATACATGCCAAGTGAAAGAAACCAGTAACAAAAGGCCACATATTAATGTCCAAAATAGATGAATCCAGAGATACAGAAAGGAAAGTAGTAGGTGCCAGGTGTTGGGAGAGGGGGATAATGGGCAGTGTCTGCTGTTGGATACGGAGTTTCATTTTCTGCTGATCAAAGTGTTCTGGAATTAGGTAGTGGTGATGGTTGCACATCTTCATGAATATACTAAACCCTAGTAAATTGCATATATTAAAAGGGTGAATTTTATGTCACGTGAATTATATTTAAAAACAAAAAAACATACCCATGTGCCAACATTTGTATTGCATGTTAAATTTCATAAACATATTTTTAAAGTCCACTAATTAAAGGCAAAGTACTCAGCATTAGTAAACAATTTGAGAAATGTAATTCGTCACTATCTCCAGTGACCTTGAACAAATATTCTACCTTTCTTAGCTTCAGCCTCCTTGTCCGTAAATTAGGGGTGGTAGGGAGCAGGACGGACAGCAACAGCTACCTCGTAGGATTGAATGAGCTTGTGCGTGTAAAGAGCTTCACCCAGCGTAGGTGCTCACGAAGGGTCAGCACAGCTCTGAGTAACAGCCCGCCTCTCCCCGCCCTGCTGTTCTCTTTTCTTGCAGACAGAGTGGGAAGCTTTGGAGCTGACAGATCACCAGTGGGCACTAGATGACGTTGAAGAGGAGCTCATGGCCAAAGACCTCCACTTCGAAGGCATGTTCAAAAAGGAATTACAGACGTCTATTTTTTGAAGATCAAGCAGGGATTAGCTGTGTCAGGAACCTGGAGTAGCACTTACCCTTGTAACTTTCATGTGAGCAGGCGCCTCTCGGAATAAACAGGAGGATGCATGAGCTGGCGGGGGTGCCGCAAGGATCTCTCCTGTCGGCGCCGGTTCCCTTTATGTCTGAAACTAGAGGACATACGAGGCATGTCTACTGAGTGACTTACCCAGAAACAGCTATTTTTAAAATATTTAAAATTTTCCATCTGGTGACTCTAGTAATGAAAGTCAGAGAAAGGGGGAAAACTCAAGCTAGTGATAATATATGAAACTTTATAAAAATACAGTCTTGGAAAAGGCATTGTCAGTTACACCTAATTATTATGTGTAGTCAGCCTGACTTCTAACCACAGTAGACTCCTGTTTTCTTGGGATCCAAACACCCTACGTTTTACCTTTAATTTTTTGTTAGTATTTTTATAACTTTCTTTACATAAATAATATACTTTCATTACTAAAAATTTAGGACCTATGGATGAGCAAAGTGAAGCTCCCTTTGCTGTTTATGTTGAGCCTACAGAATGACATAAAGAGCAAATGTGTCAAAACCTTATTCAAATAAACTTTTCAGACTGAATAGCCAGGGCCAGGACAGACTCAGCAAACCTTCTCTATCTCATAATACTGTCCAGCGAAAATCAGTGACCGTGAGACACTGCCGGATTCTCAAGTGCCTTTGGGATCATCAGAGACCGGTTAAATAACGTGAGGTCTTGATCTGGAGTTCAGAATACACCAAATCCATTGACAAATCAATGGTGCTGTACTGTACATGGTTACTCAGTTAAACGAAATACCGCGTTTCCCAGTTATTCTGCATCGGAGGGAGTTTATGTATCGCTGTAAGAAGGGAGAGGGGGCGATTGCTGGCAGACACATAGTTAAGGTTGCCCAGGAATAATTCCGTCTGGATTAACTCCCAGGAAAGTGGCAGGGTGCCATTTCTGTACTAAGAGGTGAATATAATTTGCATGTTGAACGCTGTAATCAAGAACAAACGACTCTTGACTCTGCGAATTAAACCATCCTGTTTTCTCTTCCTTGCCTGTGAAAGCGTTGGCTTTGTGGCTCACTAACAGCCTCTGACAACAGTTACGAGTGTCTATTGTGGAATAGTGCTGGAGGGTCCAAGGTGAAGCGGTCCTTGCCCCTCAGTTAACTCAGAGACACATAAGAAACTGGTGGTTCTTAATCTTTCTTTGAGTCACAGGATCTCTTTGAGAATGTGTTGGAAGCTCTAACCCCCTTTTCCAGAGTAACATATGGGCACAGATACACAGATTTCTCAGATGACCCCAGGGGTATTGATAGATCCTCCAAAGCCTGTTCATGGTGACCCATGGTAAGAACAAATGCGGATATTTAAAATAGTTACTTGAACAAAATACTAAAGGATCCAGGGTTCACAGGACAGCTAACCTTTGACCTGGGCCTTGAAAGAGTTCTGTAATGCAGAAGGGCATCCCAAGCAGAGGAAACAGAACTAGCAAAGGCCTACAGATTAAAACGTCTGCCGCTCATTATACCCCCCGGAAGTGGGGCGTGGCGTGCTATATACGGGAAGGTCCAGGTTGGGCTGGAATACAGTAAGTGACTGGTGATAGTGAGGTCCCCCTGGTTCCTACAAGGCATCCTCAGCATCTCATTCTGCCTCTTTCCCTTATGCAGTTTGTCTTTTTCCCCCGTAGCAGAGTTGGGTGGGTAAAATGTGAGACTTTTCTGACCCATCATGTTGGTGGTAAATGCACATGTCCTAGGCACCAGCAAGTCAAAGGAAAAAGTCCAATATGTTTTAGCAGGCTCTTCGCAGAACCAGCACACAAGTTGAGGGAGCGATGGTGCTTCTTGGAGTGCAATTTGGATCAAACTACTAAGTGAGCATTTTACCTTTTCCATCAACCTGGCCTTGTCACCCGGAACCATTTAGGAAAATCTGAAATGTCTGCTTCCTGATCATGGCATGGAAGGCTAAATATTGACAGTCGACTGTACAACAGAACTCACAAAAATAATGATGGCAGGTTGGAGGGCAGGAGGTAAACTTGCACTTGGGACAAAAATCAGTGTGGTCCCTCTGGTCTGTAAGGAGTGTTTTGGACGTGTGTGTTTGTGGAAGACATGGAGGATTACTGTGTGAGTAATAATTGCAGTTGCAAGTGACAGAAACTGAACTCCACCCTGCTTAAGCAATTTTTTTAAAAAAGGAATATAAATTGGCTCCATGACTAAAATGTCCAGTGGTCTGTTCGATAGGTACAGCTGGAGGCAGGGCCTCAGATAATGTCATTGGGACTCAGTGCCTTTCTCAAATTTTTTTTTTTTTAATTCTCAGGCAGTTTGTCGTCTCATGGAGACACCAGCTCAGTAACCCCAGTGAAGAGAAAGCATCCCTTTCTGAAATTTTTCAGTAAAAGTCAGGGTGATTGACGTGATTTGGGTCCTGCGCAAATTCCGGGAACTGCTTAACCCCACCTGAACTACAAGGACTGAAGGCGGGCTAGGGAGGATGCCCTACAGGAAGTACTACCCTGTAATCACCCAAACGGTCTGGAATGTTACCAAAAGGAAGTACTACCCCTGTCCTCTTAGGCAGTGAAGTCTGCGAACATTTCCTGGATTTCTACCATATGGCCAGTGCCATGCTAGATATTTTCAGATTTTTCTATTCACTCAACAAACACTGCACACGATTGAGCCACAGTCCCCAACCTTAAAGGCTCCGACTGCTGTGTCCCAGGCCATGACGGGTGACCTGAGGGAGGCCATGGGAATGTCCTGCAGTCATCCAACCAGACTCGGTCAGGGGAGGCTTCCTAGCACAAGTGTCACCTCAAGATGTGAAGGATCACTAGGAACTATATAAGGAAAGACTTCCAAGCAGAGGTGACTGTGGGCAAGGCCCCAAAAGCAAAGGTGGTGGGTGTTTCCATGAAACAAATAAGACCTGAGTGACCCTGAAGTGTAGAGAATAAAAAATGATGAGCATTGGGCTGGCTGGACACTTTCAATGGGGGAATGGTTGGTAGGTTAATTATATCTCAGGAAAGCTACTCAAAAAAAAAAAGATGATACCATGAGCAGAGCCAGATGGTGGAGACCTTGTAAATCACCCCCAGGAGGAGAACTTGATCCTTACGTGGCAGCGGGGTAGCCTTGTGAGAGATAGATGTGCAGGGATTTGCTGCTGGGTGGGGAAAGGAATAGAGGTATAAAGTGGGTGTGGGGGTGTTAGGGTGACAGTGAGATGGTAGTGAGGTCAGCGGAGAGGGGGAGTGGAGTTGAGATCATTTAGATGATTAGCTCCTGCTTTCTAGCAGTAACTCAGTGTGTGGCTTTGCATAAGATGCTTTCCCTCTCTGGGCTTCAGTCCATCTGTGAAAGGAGATATGGTGCAGACACTTTGGAAAATAGTCCGGTAGTTCCTCAAATAGTTAAAGTTTCTTTATGATCCAGCAATTCCACTGCTACATAGATATATACCCAAAAGAAATGAAAGCATACATCCACACGAAAATTTGTACACAAATGTTCATCGAGCATTATTCATAATAGCCAAAGTGGAAACAACCCAAATGTCCATCAACTGATGAATGACAAATAAAATATGGTATGTCCATACAATGCAATGTTATTCAGCAATAAAAAGGAATGAAGAGCAAACAACCTACAACATGGATGAACCTTGGAAAACACTAAATGAAACCCAGTCACAAAAGACCACATATATGATCCTATTTTTTATGAAATATCCAGAATACGCAAATTCATAGAGAAGGTAGATTCGTGGTTGCCAGGGCTTGGGGGGAGAAGAATAGGGAGTGATTGCTCATGGGTACAGGTTTCTTTCTGAGGAAATGAAAATGTTCTAAAATTGAATGTGGTGATAGTTGCACAACTTTGTGAATATACTAAAAACCTGAGTGGTACACCTTAAGAAGGTGAACTTTATTATGTATTATTCATTATTATGTATTATGAATTATATCTCATTAAAGCTGTTAAGGGTAGGGAGGGCTCATAAGCCCTTGGCAACTGACAACAAGAACCCTCATGATCATGGCTATGACAGGCTCTTGTAGGCTAGCCAGACTGAAGATGGAGAGTGTCAAGGAGACAGCTGGGTGCAGAGGTGTCTCGGGTCAGCCAGCATGTTCCTGAGCCTCTCGTTTGCTTTAACCCCCAGGCCCTGCCACCCCTCCTACTGGCTGCTCTCATGCTGGTCCCACCTCCCCACCTCTCTTCCTTGCCTTTTGGCTCTGCCTCACTGGGGACAGCCTGGGAAAATCAGCAGGGTTCAAAACCTGGGTTCTATATCTGTGCCCCTCCAAGATGGGCTAGTACCCAGTAAATAAAACGTTTTATTTCTGCAATCAGCTCACAAAATGTATGGCCAGCCCCATGCAACCTTTTCCTTTCTCCCATTTCTTTGTGAATTCCTTTCTTATTTTTCATTTTTTTATTATGGACAATTTCAAAAATAAGACTGGAGCAAACAGTATGATGACGTACCCATCACCCTGCTTTAATAATTATCAATATTTGCCAATTCTTCATGTATCTCCCAAACGCCCCTCTTTTTTTTCTGGAATGTTTTAAAAGTAAATCCCAGATGCACTGTCATTTCACACAAATATTAAGTATCTCTAACAGATAAAGATTTTTAAAAACATAACCCACAATGCCATTACCTCACCTAGTGAGACATTCTTTAGTATGTTCAAAGGCCCAATCCATGTTCAGACTTCCCCCATTATATTAAAATGTCTTTGCACAGTTGGTTTGAGTGACAAGCTCAACCAAGGCCCCCACATGGCATTTGACTGCTATGTCTCTTAAGTCTCTTTTATAACAGTATCCCCTCCACACCCCTTTTTTCAAGCCATTTATG
The DNA here is from genome assembly GCF_036562045.2 of Rhinolophus sinicus. Classification (NCBI taxonomy): domain Eukaryota; kingdom Metazoa; phylum Chordata; class Mammalia; order Chiroptera; family Rhinolophidae; genus Rhinolophus; species Rhinolophus sinicus. The sequence goes on from NC_133759.1 coordinate 43,263,534, forward strand.
TTAGAAAATCATGTGCTTGTTCTGTACAATTCCATGAGTCTTTTTGAAAATATTCTTATCTGAATGGGAAATCAAATCTTCAGATTGTGTATCACTTCAAGGAAAGATTAAGGATAATGAATTAGTGATAAATGCATAGAAAATTAAGCAAATACCAAACATCAGTAGGAGGTCCAAGATGGCAGTGGTGTAGGAGGACGCTGATCTCATCCCCACCAGGATCAAACTCAAATATACACATAGAGAGAGAACAGTTACTCCTGCGAGACAACTGAGGGCTGAATGAACAGCTTTTGAACAACAAACAAGAGAAAGAGACTGAATAGAGAAGGCTGAGAGGCTTGGGAGCCCTCCAGGAGCTGCAGGAACTCTCCTGCCAGAGGAGCTGGTGACTGCCATTATTTACACACCCCTCCACTTTGATGTGGTGGTGGGAGCTCTTTGGGTGCTTTGGTCTACTTGCAAGATCACCCCAGAGCAGGCCGTTCACAGCTACATTGCCCGGAGCATTTTGCCTCCGAACAAAGGGAATAAACAGGAAAAACAGTGTCACCACACCTCTCTTGCCTCCCTGCCAGGAGCAACTCCAACCTGGCAAGCTCGTGTCCCAGGCTCCGTGAGTGCCTGCCAAGCTCCAGCTGGCTTCCCAAAACTACCTGGCACACAGAGCCTCCAGAGAGGTCCCTTCCACACAAGACCACTTTCTCTACAACAAGAGAAAGACTGTATAGAGAAGGCTGGGGAGCCGTGGGAGCTCTCCGTGGGCCGTGGTGAGTGCTATTGTTTACCTCCACCTCCATAGGGTGGGTGGGGATTGCATCCAGGTGCTCTAGCCTACCTGCAAGGTCACGACAGCACATTCCCAGACATATCCAAGCCCTTTTGGCTTCGAAGAGCAAGCAGGATCGACGGCATTACTGCACGCACCTGGCCTCCCCACCCAGGGAGCTGCTCAGGCTCGTAGGCCAGTGCCCTGGAAACCTTAGCTCAGCTCCTACCGACCTGCCAAAACCACCTGACACACCAGGCACACACAGCCTAGGCAGAGGCCACTTCTATATAAGGCCACTTTTTCAAGACTGGGAGAGAGAACTATTTTGTCTAATTCATACAAACAAACAGAAAGTCAAAATGAAAAGACAGAAGACTACCTCTCAAATGAAGGAAGAAACATGAAATATTTCCAGAAAAAATCCTAAGGAAATGGAGATAAGTAATTTGCCTGATAAAGAATTCAAAAAAATGGTCATAAGGATGCTCACCAAACTTGAGAGTGGAATAGAGGAACTTAGGGGGCACTTCAGCAAAGAGTTAGAAAGTATAATAGAGAACCAAGCTGACCAGAAGAACACAATAACCAAAATGAAAAATACATTAGAAGGAATCAACCACAGATTAGCTAATACAGAACAATGGATTGGCAACACGGAAGACAGACTAGTGGAAATCAACCAGTTACAATAGCAAAAAGAAAAAAGTTAATTAAAAAAAAAAAAGGATAGTTGAAGGGACCTCGGGGATAACATCGAGTGCTCAAACATTCACATTATAGGGATCCCAGAAGGAGAAGAAAGAAAGGAACAGGAACTTTATTTAAAGAAATAATGGCTGAAAACTTTCCTAACCTGGGAAAGGACATCCAGGTCCAGGAAGCACAGAGAGTTCCAAACAAGAAGAACCCAAAGACACCCACACTAAAACATACTGTAATTAAAATGGCAAAAGTTAAAGACACAATCTTGAAGGAAGCAAGAGGGAAAACAATGAATTACATACAAGGGAAACCCCATAAGGCTATCAGCTGATTTCTCAGCAGCAACTTGACAGATAAGAAGAGAATAGCAGGACATCTTTAAAGTGCTGGAAGAAAGGAACCTATGATCTAGAATAATTTACCCAGTAAGGTTATCATTCAGAATTGAAGGAGAGAGAAAGAATTTCCCGGACAAACAAAAACTAAAGGAGTTCATCACCATTAAATAAATTTTACAAGAAATGTTAAAGGGTCTTCTTTAAGCAGAAAAGGAAAGGCTATATCCAGAAATAAGATAATATGAGAAAGGAAAAAAAAAATCTCACAGGAAAAGCCAAATATGTAATAAATACAGCAAATCAGACATTTAAAAAGCTACTAAGGAGGTGAAATGAAAAGTTTCAAACTCAACTCAAACTACAGTAAGGGATACACGACATAAAAAGATCTAAAACACGACATCAATAATACAAAGCATGGAAGAGGGAGTAAAAATGTAGTCCTTATAGAATATATTTGATCTTAAATGCCTATCAGATTAAAATAGACGGCTATAGATATAGAATGATATACATAAGCCTCATGGTAACCACAAACCAAAACCTACAAAAGATATACAAAGAATTAAGAGAAAGGAACTCAAACAAGCATTAAAGTAAACCAGCAAACCACAATGGAAGAGAGAAGAAGAAAGGAACACAGGAGAGAACTGTAAAAACAATTAACAAAATGGCAATATGTACATAGTTATCAATAATTAGTTTAGGGGTGGCTGGTTAGCTCAGTTGGTTAGAGAGTGGTGCTGATAACACTAAGGTTGCCGGTTCGATACCCACATGTAAGCTGCGCCCTCCTTAATAAAAAGAAAGAAAAAGAAAGAATTAGTTTAAATGTAAATGGATTAAATGCTCCAGTAAAAAGACATAGAGTGGCAGAATGGATTTTGAAAAATGACTCATTTACATGCTGCTTACAAGAGGCTCTCTTCAAATCAAAAGACACATAAAGACTTAAAGTGAAGGGATGGAAAAAGATATTCCATGCAAACAGAAATGAAAAGAAAGCTGGGATGGCAATATCGGATAAAATATCAGACAAATAGACTTTAAAACAACATACGTAAAAAAAAATAAAAAAAAAAAGACAAAAAGGGACATTACACAACTATAAAGGGGTCAACCCAAAAAGAGACTATAACAATTGTAAATGTCTATGCACCCAACATAGGAACACCTAAATATATAAAGCAAGTATTAATGAATACGAAGGGAGAAATCCACAAAAGGAGAAATCCACAGTAAAACAATAATAGAAGGGATTTTAATACTCCACTCACATCAATAGATAGATCATACAGACAGAAAATTAATAAGGAAATAATGGCTTTCAATGTCACATTAGACCAGATTGACTTGATAGACATTTATAGAAAACTTTATCCCCAAACTGCAGAGTACACATTTTTTTTCAAGTGCACATGGAACATCCTCCAGAGTAGATTACATCTTCCAGAATAGGTCACAAAATAAGCTTCAATAAATTCAACAAGATTGAAATCATATCAAGCCTCTTTTCAGAACACAATGGCATAAAAATATATCAACTACCGTGTTTCCCCAAAAATAAGACTGGGTCTTATATTAATTTTTGCTCCAAAAGACGCATTAGGGCTTATGTTCAGGGGATGTCATCCTGAAAAATCATGCTAGGGCTTATTTTCCGGTTAGGTCTTATTTTCAGGGAAACACGGTATGGGAAAAAAACTGAAAGAAAAAAAAACACATGTGGAGACTAAACAACATGCTGCTAAACATCCAATGGATCAAAGAGGAAATGAAACAGGAAATCAAAAACTATCTTGAAACAAATAGAAATGAAAATACAGCTTTTCAAAATTTATGGGATGCAGCAAAAGCAATTCTAAGAGGGAAGTTCATAGGCATACAGGCCTAACTCAAGAAACAAGAACTACCCCAAAAAAACACTTAAATTCTACACCTAAAGGAACTAGAAAAAGAAGAACAAACAAAACCCAAAGTAAACAGAAAGACGTAAATAGTGAAGATTGGAAATAAACACAATAGAAATTTAAAAAAGAAAAGAAAAAGAAAACTAAGCTGGTTGAAAAGATAAACAAAATTGATAAAGCTTTAGCCAAACTCATCAAGATGGAAGGAGAGAGAGCCCAAACACATAAAATCATAAATGAAAGAGAAATGACAACCAACACCACAAAAATACAAAGAATCATTAAAGAATACTATGAACAATTATATGCCAACAAATTCGACAATCTAGAAGAAATTGTTAAATTTCTCTAAGTATATAACCTTCCAAGACTGAACCAGGAAGAAATAAAAAATTTAAACAGACCAATTACTAGAAATGAAATTGAAGTAGTAATCAAAAAGCTCCCAACAAATAAAAGGCCAGGACCAGATGGCTTCACAGGTGATTTCTACCCAACACTCAAAACAGAATTAATACTTATCCTTCTTAAACTATTTCAAAAAATTGAAGACGAAGAAATGCTTCCAAATTCATTCTACAAAGCCAGCATTACCCTGATACCAAAACCAGACAAAGACATTACAGAAAAAGTAAATTATAGGCCAATATCCGATGCAAAAATTCTCAACAAAATATTAGCCGAGATTTTATACATATATAAAAACTATATATATTTAACTCTCCATGCCCTCATCTCTCATTGTGTGTGTGTGTGTGTATATATGTGTGTGTGTGTGTATATATATATATATATATATATATATATATATATATATATATATATATGTGCCAGGGATGCCAAAAAAATGTGTACAAGTGGACACTTTTGGTCAATGTTGCTCAAGCAGTAGTTCACTGTAATCACAAGTGTCTGGACTCTGATGGTAATGACTTAGAGCGCCTCTTGTAATTGCAGAAGTCAAACGTGACTTGTAGTCATCTTTTGTTATCGGTATATATTGAGCATTACAATTTTTTTTTAAATATTTTATTGGGGAAGGGGAACAGAACTTTCATTGGGGAACAGTGTGTACTTCCAGGACTTTTTTCCAAGTCAAGCTGTTGTCCTTTCAATCCCAGCCATGGAGGGTGCTGTTCAGCTTCAAGTTGTTGTTCTTTCAGTCTTAGTTGCAGGGAGTGCAGCCCCCCATCCCTTGTGGGACTCGAGGAGTTGAACCGGCAACCTTGTGGTTGAGAGCCCACTGGCCCATATGGGAATCGAACTGGCAGCCTTCGGAATTAGGAGCAAGGAGCTCCAACCACCTGAGCCACCGGGCCAGCCCTTGAATACTACAATTTTAATACAGTTTTCCTCTCTTAAAATGTGTATACATATTTTTGGCACCATGTGTGTGTGAACACACACACACACACACACACAATGGAATATTATTCAGCAATAAAATGAATGTAATCTTGCCATTTGACAACATGGATGGATCCAGAGGGTATTATGCTAAGTGAAATAAGTCAGACAGAGAAACACAAAAACTGTATAGTTTCACTTATATGTGGAATTTAAACAAAACAAATGAATAAACAAAACACAGACCCATAGATACAGAGAACAATCTGATGGTTGCCAAATGGGCGCGGGTTGGGGGAATGGCAATAAAGAAAAATTATACAAATAAAAAACCAAGTAATACCCCAGGAAAAACAGAATTATCTGTCAAAGGAATTATAATCACAGCATACTTGAATACTAACTGAATATGTGTTTAATTAGCTTGAATAATTGTTTTGCATGGCTAGTATTATAAATGCAGAATAATGATATAAACAAAAGCAGTACAGGAAAATGTGCAAAGTGATATAAAGGCAAAATCACATTCCTTAGTAGTAGCCAACAGATAAAATCTAACGCTGAAAAACAACCTTAACATTCACAATATAAATCTGATGCTTAGAAAATCAATATAAAACCAGAAAAATATAACCAGAAATGCCAGAAAGAGTTGAAAGGAATTGAAAGTGACAGGGAATGGAACAGGGAATAGCTGATTTTAAAGCATGTACCAGATACTCATATTTATTAACAAAAAATAGCTTTTTTAAAAGATTAGGTTCATTTAGCTGATATCTGTGGAGGCTAAAAATCTGAGAAAGAATGAATGAAGACTGAAGGAACTCTGGGGGCTTAATTTGGCCAGTTTAGTGAAAGAACGTAACTCTCCATGCCTCAGAGTTCAGGACTGTGGGCAGAGCTCAGAGAAGTTCCTCCCAGCTACACCATCTCCCACTTGTTCTGTATTTTGTTTCTTTGCTCACTCCAAAGCGACCAGCCAGAACGAAAATGTCAGCCAACTGTCCTGGGCATTGTCTAAGCCGACTTTGTCACTGCCAGACACATCACCTTTGCCTTTTCCTTTTCTCTCTCTTTCTTTGGGAGCTTCCAAGGTAATTTTGGGAGGGAGCTCCCAACAAGTCCCAACAGAGTTCCAAGTTGGAGGCGTATTTTCATAGATTCAAACTCCTAATACAACAGGGGCCACCTGAAAGTCCCAGGATTTTCATCTCTCCTTTTCCCCTCTCTGAGGTTCTTCCAGAGGGTCGGGAGGGTGTCACTGGCTCCAGAGTCAGGCTTATAGCTTGGCCTCATATTTGCTGTGTGACTTTTAACAAATTATTTAACCTCTCTGAGCTTCGGCTTGTAAAAAGGACAGCATAATGAAGTATAGGGTTGTTGTGAGGACTTAAAAAGAATAATGCATGTAAGGTGTGTAGCATAGCTCCTGGCAGACTAAGTGCTTGGTAAACAGAGCTATCGACCACCTTCTCATACACTTGGAATCATCTCCCAGCCACCCCTTTTGGAGCCAGGATACTCCCCACCTCTACCTGGCACTCCATGTTCTCCACTAACGTTCACCTCCATCCCCAGGCAGTCTCTTCTTTCCATAGGATCAGCTTTCATCTTGGCTTCTAGACAAAGGGATCATAATCTCTCTCGCCTTTGTCTGGAATCTCAAAACCCCTACCAACTGATGGTTTGGGAACACAATGGGCTTGGGGCTCCTGGCTCCAAAGAGGGCAGCCAGGGAGAAGTCAGATGCTGCTGCTCGGACGAGATTGGGCACCGTCAGGCCAGTGCGATTTTGCAGGGGCATGAATGGGTGGTCCTAGTACACACACCCCGCCCTCCTTGGGGAAATTAAGGAAGAGGACCAGACCAGCTCTGAGCCTGTTGAGGAAATCTCCGGCATCTCCAAAGGAGGTTCACCAGAGAGGTCACAGGAGACACTGAGAGAAGGGATCTGTACCCCCCTACTTCTGTAGTGGGCCCCCAGAATTGTCATTGCATCGAGACTGCCCCTGGGGAAAAGACATAGTTCCCTCAAAGGAAATTAGGATGCTGTCAGGAAGAGAAAGGATCTTGGACAATGCTCCAAAATGCCAATTATCTACCCTATATAGGGCCAGGAGCCAACTAATTTCCCACAAGATCAGAACAACTGGCTATATCTTGACAAGATAAACAACAAACCAACGTAGAATCCTACATTGAGGTGTAAGAAACCAACTGCACACAAAGAGATGGGGAAAACCTAGTGGATAAAAAATGGGCAACAAAATGATGGGACTGCCAGAAACATGTATTCAGCACGAGGTCGCATTAATGAAGGAGTAGAAGCAGCTTTACTCTTAACTGGATTCAGTTCCAAGAGTCATAGTTTAAAGGGGACATTGTTGGTCTGGTAAGAAGAAAAAGAGAAGAGATGTCGCAATGGTGAGAGCCCAGAATCCTGTCCTTGAAGGAGAGGCTGAAAGAATGGGGCGTTTGGCCTCGAGGGAGAAGATTCTACGGAACTAAGAGATGCCTTCAGAATTCTGCAGGGGTTTCCACAAGGAAAACAGTAGAGCTTGTCAGATGATATGATGAAATGGGAAAAGCCAGAACCCTCTCCCAGAGTCAGAAAAGCTGAATTTAGGCTCCACCATTTTCCGGCTACTAGGGACTTCACATTGCAACACATCAGACACAACTGAACCCTGAGTATTGCTTTTCTTTGAGAGCCAGAGGTAGGAAAATACTGGGAAGGATATTTCAGCTCAACCCTAGGAAGAATTTTTTCATTTTAAAGTGATATTTATGGGTCTTATCTCAGATCACACAAGAAATACATAGTTGTATAGAATATTGGTAAACAGAAAAGCAAAATTAGAAAGAAGTCACATCAACCCCTATTTACTTTCCAATACGTAGGGATAAGATACATTGACAGACAGCTATTAACAAAAATGGGATCATACAAATACTCCTCTGAGAGAATGTAGAGTATCAGCATGTAAAGCTGTATGTACTGGTCTGTAAGGATTGTTTCGCAGTACTGTTTCTAGTAGAAAAAAGCCTGTAAACCCCCTGACTACCAATCAGTCAGGAGATCTGGGGAATGTCTGAATAAATGACCATGTGGCCACACCATGAAATACTGTGCAGCTAGCTGAAAGAAAAGGGCAGAACTAATATGTATTGCCTTCAAAATATTTCCAACATATATTGCTTATGGCAAAACAAAGTTATAGAATAGTATGCACAGTATGATCCCGTTTTTGTAAAAAGAAACGCATGCACACATCTGTTTTTATAAGCAAAGGAAACAGTATGGTGTTAACATTTGGGGGGGTGGGGCAGAGTTGGAGGGTAAGACAGTTAACATGTTCTTTGAACATTTCTGTGTTGCTTGAATTGGGACAATCAGTATATATTATTTTTATAATTCAAGTGATTGAAATTTAAATAAATAAACCACAATTTACCCTGAACATTTTTCCATGCCATTAAAGATGCTACATCACATTTCATGATCACATGTATTCCTTGTGTGGATTTCTCTTAATGTATTGAACCTAATGATGGACACTTAGTACAACAGGAGCTGTCCAAAGAAGGACCAGGAGCATTTTGACAGTGTCTATCAGATCTGAAAATGTCCACACCCATAGAACTAACCATGCCTCAGGTAGGAAATTATCTGATAGGTACAAAGTACCTATCTGATAGTGCATGAAGATGTCTGTGTAAGAACTGGGCCCTAACTCATTCTTCTTGCTAGTAAAAGGCTAGAAACAACCTACATTTCCAACCTCAGGAACCAGATAAATAAAAATTACAGGCTGACCATATGCTGCAGTTCTCAACAGCGGATACAAGAAATGAGATGGATCTGTAGAAATTTACATGAAAAATGTGCTAGGATATATTGCAAAGTGAAGGGGGGGGAAGGCAAGTTACAGAACAATGTGTACAGTATGGTCTCATTTTTATTTAAAATGTGTATGGGACTGCATTGATAAAGACCTGAAGGATACACAACAAGGTATAGGCAGGATTTACCTATAGGTATGTATGTATCCCTATAAGGATAGAAGTATAGAGATATAAAGGAAGTGAGCTCTCCGTCCCCTGAAGTATGCAAACAGAGATCGGCTGCCTCGTTTTGAGGGATGTTGTGGAAGGGATTTCCATATCCCTTGGAGGTGAGCTCGGTCCCCTCTTCGTCCCGAGAATCTCAGAGAATGGGGAGGTCAGGACTGGGAGAAGAATCCACCCCTAAGGGGAAAGGGTTAAGTTGGGCTGGCGCTCCTGTGGGCGGGCTCGGCGATCGGCAGCGCCAGGCTCGGTTAGCCAAGTCTGAGCATCTCAGAGGATGCGGCGCGGAGCGGCTGCTGGGACGCGCGCAAGGTGAACGCGGGGGCTGCCCGCGCGGCGGCCAGGTGAGGAGCTGGCTGACGGAGTGGGCGACGGCGGGGCCCAGGTTGGGAGCATAGCCTGCAGCCCCCGACTAGGCGCGAGCGGCAGGGCCTGCACCGGCGCCCACCCCCACCCAGGACACTGCGGGAAGGCGAGGAGCCAGGGGAGAGGAGACCGAGGAGGAGGAGAGGTAACCCGAGATGGATCAGCTCCTGGAGGTTGCCCTACGGCTGCCCTCGCTCTGCCTTCGGGCTGGCCTCTCCCCTGTTCCTGGGGCAGGGAGATAGACCCAGTGTTGGGCAGCACCCGCTCTTGTCCGCAGATGCCTACATCGCTTCCATTGGGGTGGTGAACAGATGGTATATGCTTATCGTTGAAGGCCCAACTCAACTGTCTCCTCCTCTGCAAAGCTTTATGGACCCCTTGCAAAATGAGCCACTGCGCGTTTCACAGGACTTAGTATGGCCATTCGCTGACTGTGTGACCTTGGGTGAGTTGCTCAACCTCTCTGAACCTCGGTTGCTTCCTTTATGAAATAGGTGTATACTCACACCTGCTTGTGTTGGGAGGGTAGGATGAGGTCCGAGGACATGCGGCTAAGCTTAGCACAGGAGCCTAACTGGGTAAGATCTCAACACAGGAGGACTGTTATTAACCAGTACCTGTGTTAGGAGCCTTTCAGTCCATTCCCCTCAGCTCACCCCCACTCCCAACTCTAGAACTGAGGCTTCTCTTTGGGTCCCCAGCACCTCGCCTGGGCCAGGAGCAGAGTATAGGGCTTGGTGAATGTCTGAGAAATGAACCTGCAAGGCTTTAAAGCAGAGTTTAAACTCAGTTTGGGGGATGGGTTTAAGTGATCTTTGAACGCCCTGAAATTGTCCACAACCTTTGGTGAACCTGGGCATTTTCCTGGGGAGTGCACCTGGAGTTTCCATCAGCTTCTCAAGGTATCTGTGGGCCACCAAGGGTTAGAAGCCAGGGCGTTTTGGGCACAGCTGCTTCCCGGAAAGGAAAGGAGCAGGGCCCCTGCCCCTAAATACACCCAGACCGCCACTCTCACAGCCGCTGTCCGCCCATCTCCTGGTCATCGGGGCCTGCCCTTCCTGCCTCCCTGGCTGAGAGCAAGGGACTGTCAGGAAGAGGAACCTTTAGGGAATATCCACCTGGGGCCAGTCTTGTGCTGAAGGACTAGAGACAAGAAATGGAAGATGCAGACACAGCCCTGAGAAGCCCCAGGCCCGTGGGGGAGACAGGAGATTATTACACTATGTGACCAGGGTGACCAGAGGGTGGAGGGAGTGTCAGGGAAAGAAATGCCTCCACTGAGACAAGCCAGCATCATATCTTACCTGGATTTCTGCACTGGTCTCTCTCCCCCTTTAAAACACCTATCAGATCCTGTCACTGCCATGCTTAACATCTCCTCTGGCTTCCTGTGACACTTAGAATAAAATCCAAGGGCCGTACTGTGGCTTACCAGGCCCCTTACGATCTAGCCCCGCCTAACTGATTTCATCTCCCACTGCCGCTTTCTCCTTCATTTGCTGAGCTCCAGCCACTCTGGCCTTCTTATTTCTTGAACTCACCTAGCTCATTCTTGCATCAGGGCCTTTGCACTTTCTGTTCCCTCTGTCAAATGCTTTCCCCCATATCTTCAAATGGCTGGCTCCTTCTCATTCAGGATTTCGCTTAAATGTCACCTCAGAGAGGCCTTCCCGGCACCCCCTGTGTAAAGTAGCCCCCATCCCTCTATCTCTGAACCCTGTTTTCTTTTCTCCATAGCTCACTTTATTTAACATCATTCATTGTCTGTCCCTTACCTAGAACATGAGCTCCAAGAGGGCAGGAATCTTGCCAGTCCTGTTCATTGCTTTATCCTCAGGGCTTGGCCATAATATATGCTCTAATTATTTGTTGAAATAGTTAAGGGGACTGGTGGGAAAGAGAGCTTTCTGGACAAAGAGAAAAGTAAAAGGGCTCATGCTTATTAAGCTCCTATCACAGGCCTGACCCATTATGTGTTTTATTATGTAAGTCTTACAAGAGCTCTTTGGAGTTAGGTATCCTTATTATGCCCAGTTTACTGATGGGAAAACCCTGATGCAGAGAGGAAAAGGAACTCACTCAGGAACTGGCAAAGCTGGGATTCAAACCTAGGTCCCTCCTCAAAGGCGGGGGTCTGTCTTCTCCCTCTCCACTTCTCTGATATTTGAGCTGGGCCTTCAAGAATAAGATTTCAGCAAGTGAAGGAGAAGGGAGAGGGCATTCCAGGCAGAGGGAATGTCAGGAGCAAAGGCATGGGGCGTCAGACAGTCCAGTGGGGCTGGAAGGCTAGGAGAGGAGCTTAATTCTCTCCTGAGGGAGCTGGGGAGCCACTGAAGGTTTTGAAGTAGGTCAAGTGGCATGACCAGAGATGCAGTTTTATAAGGCCACTGTGGGCAGCATGAAGAGGTTGACCAGGAAGAGGTGTGGGAGGGGAACCTGCCTATGCTGCTCTTCTTTCTTTCCCATCAGCCCCTTGGGGCAGCCACGGAAGTCCCCAACCCTCACATGTCATCCCCTTTCCTTTTTTCAGGCTCATCCAGTGAGGACTGGAAGCTGAGGTCTCTAGGCCCAGGCATCAGAGTGGAGCATGGCCCCCAGCCCATGGGGCCGCGTATGCGGCCTCTTGCTGCTGTTGCTGCTGCTGTCCCTGGGGACTGGCCCTGCTCTGGGCCAGGGCCTTTCCAGGCCACATGAGGACTCAGAACCACACCTGTTCCCAGGAGCCCACCCCAAGGGTCCTGTTGGTACAGAGCCTCAAGCCATCGACTTCTTCTGGGAGAAGCCCAGAGATGAGAGCCCCAGGAACTCCAACATCCTCCCTGCTGAGAAAGTGCCTGAGCAGTTTGCAGACTCTCCCCTTGGCCCAGCCCTGCATGGACCTAAAGCAGCCCAGGGGGCTCAGAGAGATGGGCTCCCAGTAACTGATGACTTCCAGATGGCTCAAGGACCAATTTCTCAGGGCTGGACAGGACCTCCTGACTTGCAAGAGACTCTGGAGCAAGAAGCAGCTGTGCCCCACCCAGTGGGCCCCCCCCATCTCACTTTCATCCCCACAACTCCCAGACTCCAAGCCACAGTTCCTCCCTCCCCAGGGGAACCTAGTGACCAAGTAGGACAACGACCACTTAGAGATGAGGGCTTGGTGGTCCAAGCCAAGAACGGGGTCTCAGAGACATCCCCCTCAGCTCGCCAGAATCCTCCCCACACTCTTGTGCCCCCCCGGGGCACTATCAGGAAGCCAGTGCTAGAAGAACAGGGTGGGGGTGAGGAGGACTTCCAGGGGGCAGCACAAGGCCCCCTCTTCATTCAGCAAGATCCAGCAACCCCTGAAGTTGGCTTAGTGTCCCCAGTTGAGGTGGCATCCAGTCAGGAGCCTGGGTCCCAGCCAGACCTAGCATTGGCCAGAAGCCTTCCCCCTGCCGAGGAGCTGCCAGTTGAGCCCCCCCAGAAGGCTGGAGGTAGGGAGACATGGGCAGTCAGTTTTCCAAGTCCCTCGCCTAAGCAAGTGGAGGTCCCTGACATTCAGGGATCACCAGGACCCCAGCCCTCAGGTCCCCCAGCCTCAGAGACTCCTGATGGGCAGCCTAAACCAGGTGGGTACCGTACCAAAGTGAGGGTGCCGAACACAGCAGGGAGGGGCAGTGTTCCATAGCAGCTGGATACCCCAGTTTCTGTGTGCCCCCTGGTCCCTGTGATTCCATTTCCCTCATTCTGGCAAATGAGGGTGATTGTGCCTAAGGGATGAGACTTTGGGAACCACTGGAGGGTCAGGCAAAGTGATGACGGCTTTTGTCATTTCAGAGATAGCAGCAATGAATGGAGCAGATCCCATCTCTCCCCAGCGGGTGAGAGGAGCAGTGGAGGCCCCACGGACCCCCAAGTCCCTCATCCCTGGCCCCTTGGACCCTGGCCCAGCTACAAATGGAACAGAGAGCCCTGTGGGGCCCCTGCAGCCAGGTGAGGGCATGGCTGGGGGTTTGGGGAGAGCTGGTACTCTGTCTAATAATTAAGAACCTGTGTGAGGTCTATATGGGGGGTGGGGAGTGAATGGGGACAAACACCTCTTTAAAGGAATTGGTTAGGACCTCCTTCAAACAACTTGGGATAATAAACTAATACAGGGCACTCTGGGTGAAGTCATTTTTCCTTTTGGAGCTAGAATGCTCTTAAATGTAACACGGGTAATATTTAGTGCAGTGATTCTCCAACTCCAGCAAATCACCCAGGAGAGGAGCTTTCTAAAAATTCCAGTGCTAGGCCCCATCCAAAGGAATTCTGATTCACTTGGTTTCCAGGTGATTCTAATATGCAGCCCATGTTGTGAACTACTGTTATATTATTAATAAAAATGATAGCTCACGTCCATTTAACACTTATTGAGTGCTGGGCACTATGCTACACATTCAATCCTCACTGCAACCCAGTGAGGTAAGTGCTCCTACCATCCCCATTTTACAGATGTGCTTGGAAAAGATGTGCTTGCTCACCACACTGGGGAATGGGAAATCAAAAGCATTTTTCAAAGGGCTGTTTTAATATTTGTTATTATTGCAGATGAAGCCGAGGAGTGGCCCGGGCGCCCCCAGAGTCATCCCCCAGCACCCCCAGTCCAGGCCCCCTCGACATCACGCCGGGGCCTCATTCGGGTCACCACACAGCGTGCCCTGGGCCAGCCACTCCCTCCGGAGCCCTCAGCCAGCTCCCTGGCATCAGTCCCAGCCTCCAGCCCCCCTGCCAACGCCACCGCACCGCCCCTGCGCTGGGGTCCGCTGCGGCGGGTGCTGAGCTTTTCCTGGGAGCTGCACGTCTATGGGGTGGGGGTGCTCTTTCTGCTGCCTGCATTGCTGGCACTGGCTTCTCTGGCAGCCGCCCCTGCGGGGCCCCGGCTGGCACTAGTGGCAGCAGTGCTGGTGTTCATAGCATCGGGGCTGCGATCTGCCTACATGCTCACAGACCCGTACGGCTCGCAGGAGAGGCTGGGTTTACACGCGGGCCTGGTGCTCTATAATCTGCCCTTCCCCTTGCTGCTCACTGCGCTGGCAGCTCTGACCCTGCTCGGCCTGGGTGCGGGGCTGCCACAGCAGCTGCAGAACCCGCTTCTGCTGGGAGCAGTGGCCTTGGTGCACGGCGTGGGGTTACTCGCTACTGACCTGCTGTGTGCGAGGCCGACACTCAACCTCCTGGCTCAGGGCTTCTCTTGCGCCTGGGGTGCCACCGTGGCTCTGGGTACGCTCTGCCTGTGCCGTCGCCGCCTGCTGGATGGGCCGCGAGGCTGGGATGCCAGCCCGGGCCCACGGCTGCTGGCCGTGGCGGGCGCTCTGGGGCTGCTGGCCAGTGGCTTACAGCTGGCGGCCGCGCTCTGGCTGTACCCAGGCCCAGGCCGCGTGGGCCGCTTCTCCTGGGCTTGGTGGGGAGTCCACTTCTGGCTGCGCCTGCTGGAGCTGACATGGGCACTCGCCCTGGCGCTGGCCGCTGTAGCCGCAGTGCGGCCCAGGCCGCCCACGGAGCATGCGTGCTGGGCTAAGTTGCTGCGCCTGGCGTGCCCCGCGCCCTCCGGCAAGAGCGAGGTGCCTGAGCGACCCAACAATTGCTATGCGGGGCCCAGTGGCGTCGGTGTAGGCAGCTTGGACATCAGCAAGAGCCTCATCCGCAACCCCGCGGAGGGGGGCCCGCCTGCCACTCCCAGTTCAGGCGCCTGGGGCTCGGCGGCGTCGCTGGGCCGCGGTCCCCAGGGTGGCCCAGGACTGTCCGGCAACAGCGTCGGGCCGGCGCCGTCGATGAGCGAGCTGGACCTGCGGCCGCCGTCTCCCATTAACCTGAGCCGCAGCATTGACGCCGCGCTCTTCCGAGAGCACTTGGTGCGAGACAGCGTGTTCCGGCGCTGCGGCCTGCGCGGTCTGGCCTCCCCACCGACTGGGGGCGCGCTGCGTCCGCGCCGGGGCAGCCACCCCGATGCCGAGTTAGACGGCGCGGGCTCCTCGCTCCTCCGTGGCCGCTGCCGGTCGCTTAGCGACGTGCGCGTACACGGGCCGGTTCCACCACACGTAATGGATGCGCCTGACCAGGCGGCTTCTGGCAGCTCGATGGACAGCTTCTCCCGGGGCTCCCTCAAGATCAGCTGGAACCCGTGGCGCCACGGACTGTCGTCGGTGGACAGTCTGCCCCTAGATGAGCTGCCCAGCACTGTGCAGCTACTGCCTGCCACAGCCCCTGCTCCCGCCCGGCCCGGGGAACGCCCGAGTGAGGTCCATCCTCACTGCAAGCCTGGTGACTCCCGCAGCGCCTCCAGTGACACCATTGAGCTCTGAGCTGACTCCACACTGCTGCAGGACCAGGGCCCCACAATCGGTGGCCCAAAGGCATGGCCGACTGGGACTGTTGAGTATTTAAAAAACTGTCATTCCCGGACCTCAACCTGACTGCAGCCTCCAGAGACAGCCGGAGTACTCGAACCCACCCACCCCCATTTTTATGTTTAAATATTTTTTTCCAACGGGTATTTTGCACAGAGGCTGTGACTTAAGCGGAATACAGGGTGGACATGCATGGATTTAAGTATGGGGGATGGGGTCCAGGTGCCCCAAATACCCCTCCAGACTCCCCAGTGTGGAGGGATGAGGCTCGCTTGTGCAGACTGTCCTCTTTGTGCCAAAGAAATAAACCCTTAGGACTTGGCTTATGCCTCCCTCTGCCCATGCCAGGATCCTGTTCAGAGATGTAGGAGTGCCCCCCCACAAAAAAAAAAAAATTCCAAGTCCTGTGTGTATTGGGGATGGGAGGACTTTCAAAGGAAAGGGCACCGGACCCTCAGCAGCTTTAGAAATAATGGCTACCAGTATTTTATTGAACATCTGTTTTTTTTGTGCACTGTCTTCTGCTCTTCACAGTCGTCACATTTAATTCTTATGATAAGCCTGAGTGAAACGCATTATCATGCCCATTTTATAGATGAGAAAAATGAAGTTCAGAGACAAAAGTCGTTTGTCCAGGGTCTTTGGCCCAAATGATAGCTGGTACTGAACCCAAAAAGTTCCACTCCTAAGGCTGGTTCCTCCAACCTCCTTCTCCTAACACTACTTCAGGGCCAAACCTCTTCTCCATCAGGGTAGCCCTCAATTTCCCAGGGTTTTAGAAAATTTCCCCAAAGATGGGGGGTGCAGGACTCTCAGTAACTTAGGCCAACCCACGGTGAGTGGGGGACAGGTAGTAATAAGTCTGAAGCTTCTCCATTTTCCAAGACCTTTATTTCCTGAGATGAATAAATAAATCAGTGGCTGAGGGCTGGGGGGTAAACACGGAATAGGAGCTGGCAGCATGCAGCTGGCAAGAGGAGGCTGTGATGGGCTCACCCCTGCAGGTACCCCCCTCATCCAGGCAGGGGCCAAAGCTCACTAGCAGCCACCATAAGGAGACACTTTTCTTTTAAAATCCACACACATTGTGAAGCTTGCCCAGTCCCCCCAAAGTCAAGAACTCATGGCATCCACCTTCAGGGCTGCTTCCTCACCCCAGGGGCCTCACCTCCGCCGGTAGGTAGGGGGTGCTGACCCCCTCTCAAAAATAAAGCAAGCTACCTTGAGTGTTCAGGTAGGGAAGGCCTGACCTCTGGGGACAGCCTGGGTAGGAGGAAATCCTGCAGGTGTGGCAGAGATTATCTGCCCTTTATGAAGCCTTCCAGCACGCGGTCACTGCGCTCTGACAACCAGTAGCCAGTCATGGCCGCCACAGCCCCAATGAAGATGGCAGTGAAGACCAAGTCGCCCTTGGCGGCCAGCGTGGCCAGTGCACAGATGATGACACCGAAGAACATCTGCTGCAGCACCACCAGCTCATCCTCCGTCATCTCCGAGAAGAAGCCTGCTGACTCTGCGAGGAGCAAGAGAAGCACCTGTCCCTCCTTCCCCATTCCTGGAGTTCCTCACACACCCGATCATCGTTGCCACATGCCTGCCTGGTATGCCAGCCCATGACGTCATTTACTGCTGAGAACAGCTCTGAGAGGGGCAGTGATTATCCCTGTCTCACTAAATGGGAAACTGAGGCTCAGAGAGGTGAAGAGGTTTGCCCAAGGTCATGCAGTGGGCGCGTTGCAACAGAGCACGGGTTTCGAGTACTAGATCAGCTCCAGAGCCAGACGGCCAGGATACGACTCCCAGCCCTGCAACCTGCTTGCCCTGTGGCCCTGGGCAAGCCGCTTCATGTCTCTGCACCCTAGTACCCACTATGTAAAATGGGAATGAGAAATATACCCAACAGCATTGGATTTGTTTTAGGGGTGAAATGAGTTAATACATGCAAAATGCTTCGAATAGCATCTGGCACGGTAAGAGCTGCAGGACTGCTCACTATTGTCATCAATGATTGTCCCTCATGTCACCACACTGCAGCCTATAACAGCTCTTGACAGGCCAGGGCTAGGAGGGGTCCCCTTGGACAGATGAGGAAAGAGGCTCAGGGAGGCAGTGATTTGATGCCAAGTCTTATTTTCTTTCTACCCTGGAGAGATGTGAGGCCACCAAAAGCCTTCTGGAGACCAGATGTAGGTTCCAGGTCTCAATTCAGCCTCATGGGGGCTGCATCGGGGGGAGGGCAGGGCCTGTAACTGCCTGGAGAAGGGGTTTGCTGGCCCTCTCCCTAGATAAGGACACCTCCCCAGATTCCTGGGGGCCAAGTTGGGGCTCACCTGGGATCTGCTCCTTCACACAGATGCCCTCAATCTGTTTGTAGCCCTCCGCACATACGCAGCGGTAACTGCCCTCTGTGTTCTCGCATTGCTCATTCTCTCCTGGACACACCTCTGTCTCACACTCGTCCACATCTTGAGGGAAGGCAAGGAGGGGTCAGAGCCCTGACTGCCAGAGTCCCACATGCAGCACCCCTGACTCCGTCTCACGCGACACTCCCTTCTGCCCTTGCCCGAGTAACATTCCACCCTTCCTTCTGCTGCCTTATCCATATTCCAGCCCCTCAATTGGTGGTGGCAAGGCACTCCAAGGTGCCTGTGCCCCACTAGAGGAGACTCACCGAGACACTTGGAGCCCACCTGCTGGTAGCCAGGGCTACACTTCTTACAGCGGCCCGGCCCTGCCCCCATGCAGCCCAGACAAGCCTTGGCACAGTCTGGAGAAAGGAGAGGAGAGATGAGGGTAAGAGCTGCCCCTAGGTCTAAGCGGATTCTGGTGCCTGAGAAGGCAGAAGTTTGGGGGGAACTGGCATGGAGCAGCTCCCCCTACCCTCCCATGTCCCCTCCTCCGCAGGAATGGACACTCACCTCGGCACTCATAGGAGCCCTCTGTGTTCACACAGAATTGGTCAGCTCTACAGCTGGCTCGCTCTGTGCCACACTCATCGATATCTGCAGAGAGGCGGACAGGGTAGGGATTTCAGTCCCTAGTTCACTAACAGGGAAGCTGAGGCCAGGATTGTTGGGGAATGGACTTCCCAGGCTCAAATGATATGGCAGACACTGCAGGCTGTCCACCAACACAGAAGTAGAGGTGTAGCTGGACTCTAGGCTGCCCAGGTAGAGACCACATTTTCCAACCTGCCTTGCAGCTTAGAATGGCCCTGTGGCTGAGTTCTGGCCAACAGGATATAAACAGAAGTGATGTGCTCCACTTTCAGCTTAGCCTGAAAACAACAGGCCTGGGCTCCTCCATGCACTTTCTTCCCTTTTTTACTCCTGAGTGCCATGTCATGAAACACGGAGGTGCCCGTGACCCAGCCTCAACCATAACGATAACACCCAATGGAAGGACCCCACAGTAAGAAAGAAGGAATCTGGGTTCTTGGGTGATTGTGATAAGCAGAGTTTCCCTGCCAGCCTGGACCACTTGCTTTGAGACTGTGATGAGATAAAAATAAACCTCTATATTCTCTAAGCCACAATCTTTGGGGAACTTTTTGTTATAGCAGCTTAGCCTTTATTCTCATCTCCATAAATGGCTAGGTTTGAGACCAAACCAAGTCTCATACCCAGGTTTCCTGACCCAAGTTCGGTATCCTCATTCCTCTGTCTAACCGTTCAATTTTTCAGACTTGGCCTAAGTGACACCTCCTCTGAGAAGCCTTTCCTGATTCCCCATCACCACTGAGCTGGACCAGGGACATCTCACACTGTACAAGGGTCAGTCTGTACTGTAAATGCCTGGTTACTTTTCTGCCTTGCCAACCAGGCTGAGCTCTCCACGAAGATGGGGACTGTTGATCTTGCCCAGAGATGAGGTTACTGATGGGGAATCAAGCCCAGGCCCCTGCCCACCTCCCCAGAGCTAGAACAGGCCCCCACTCACCTACACACTTGAGGTGATACAGGGCCCAACCCTTCTTGCACTGTAAACAGTTTGATTCCTCAGGTCCCGAGCAGCGGGCACAGGGGCCAAAACAAGCTGGGTGGAATGGGGGCAGCATGAGGATGGGCAGGCAGGCACCCCATCTGCCCCTGCCCAGTGCCACACCTTTTGGCTACCTACCCGAACATACCAGATGGCTGGCGTTGCGCTCCGCCTCAAAGTAGCCAAGGCCGCACTGGCCACAGGCCTCACCCCCATAGCCGGCTCGGCAGTCGCAATGCCCGCTGCCCCCTCGGGTCCCTTCCCCTTCACACTGCCCACGGCCACCGCAGGGCTTCTCTGCACCCCCAGGACAGGCTGTAGGCAGACACCAAACGGGTGAGATTGTACGTATGATCTTGTATAGAAAACATATTAACATTTTTGGAGAGAAAACTTCATTTTAATGGCAACATAATATTTTATCATAAAACTTCTGAAATTTACTTAACCAAAGACTGAATTGACCATCTTTGTCACTAATTCTTTATCTGTAGCTTCCAGAGAGATTTTTCTAAAAGGGGCTGGTAATAAGATCAACACCTGACTGAGGATTCTGTGTAGAAAAAGGAAGTGACAATGGGGCTTTACAGCAGCACGTACTCCTAGGAAGGTCCCCTTAGTCAAGGGAATGGGGGCCAAGTCTGATTCAGGCATGGGAAATGAGGCATCGGGGTGGGGACATTTCTCAAATACATGATAAAAACCACAGCTACATCTGATTCAGTCTAGCCCTGTATCTTTTTTCAGAGCTGTTCCCCATGGATTTGTTCATCTCACCAGCCTGTGAGGCAGGTGAAAACTGAGGTCCAGAGAAGTTATCTGAGCAGCCTAAGCTCACACAGCCAGCTAGAGACAGCACCAGGACTAGCTCCCTGGCCTCAGCAGTCCCCTCCCAGCACCCAAGAGGAACTTGAATAACTCACGAAGGCAGGAGGGCCCGAAGGTGCCTGAGGGGCAGCAGAGCTTCAGGGAATCTGAGCAGAGCCATTGGAAGAGGTCTGGGGCTTCCTGCTGCCTGAGGCGGGGAGATGGTGTGACAGTGCGGGGGGCCTGAGACAGTGTCAGAGGTGCCACCCAACCCCAAACTCCCGCAGAATCTGGGACACAAGCCATCTGCGGCAGAAGACCCATAAGGCCCCTGCCCAATGCCCTTTCCCCCTTTGGCAGAGGGGTAAACTGAAGCTCGCGTAGAACTTGGCCACCAGCAAGTCCTTGGCAGATCTGGGTCTGGAAGAAGTAGCCAAACCAGGACACAGCCCCTAGCATGCAACCCCCTGCTTTACCACCAGGTCCTGGCAGTGGCCCCCTCCCAGGGAAGGCACCCACACCACTCACTTGTGAAACCACCAGCTCTCCACCAGCTCCTCACTCAGCTCCAGCAGGCGGTGGCACTCAAAGTCTGACTTGCTGCACACGCTCTCAAGCACCTCTACCAGGCGGGTCTCACTGGCCAGACAAGGGAACATGCTCCATTCCACCCACTTCCTCCTTAAGGTCTCCTCTCCCACCACTCCTTGTGCTATGACAGTGTCAAAGGAAATGCCATGGGGCATAATGAAAGGGGTATTGGTTTGGGGAGTCATACAGACCTGGGTTCGAATCTAGTTGTGTGACCTTAGGCAAGTCACTTAACCACTCTTGAACCTCTGTTTTCCCTTCTGTAAAATGGGGATAATACCTCCCCTGCAGGTTTGTTGTTCGATACCTCAGTTCTTACATCTGCACAATGGAATATATACCCTTGCTGGGTAGATGTAATTAAAAAGACATCATATAACAAGTGTTGGTGAGGATGTGGAGAAATTGGAACTTTCCTACATTGCGAAAAATGAAAAATGGTGCAACCACTGTGGGAAACAGTTTGGCAGTTCCTCAATAAGTTAAACATGGAATCACCATATGACACAGTAATTGTACTACTGGGTTAATACCAAAAAGAATGGAAAACGGGTGTTCAAACAAAAACTTGTAACACAAATGTCCATAGCAACACTATACACAATAGCCAAAAGGTAGAAACAACCCAGATGTCCATCGACTAATCAATGGATAAACAAAATGTGGTCTAGCCATACAACAGAATATTATTAAGACTTAAAAAGGAATGAAGTACTGATACGTGCTACAATATGGATGAACCTTGAAAACATTATGCTGAGTGAAAGAGAAGTCAGACGTAAAAAGCTACATATTGCAGGATTCCAACAGAATTAGCAAACCCATAGAGATAGAAAGCAGATTAATGGTTTCCAAGGGCTGGGGAAGGGGATTGTGAGGAGTGACCGCTTAATGGAGATGGAGTTTCTGTTTGGATGAAAATGTTCTGGAACTAGATAGTGGCAATGGTTGCACAACACTGTGACTGTACAAAATGTCTATAATGCTAAATTTTATGTTTTGTGTATTCTACCTCAATAAAAAAAATTTAAATATATATGTATGTATGTGTGCATATATATACACATACACACACACACACACACATACACACACACATATATAATGTATTATATTACGTACTTAAAGGATTTGACACAGTGCCTGGCATATAGGAGGAGGTGATTAAAAATACAAAACAAAGTCAGAAGCCATTATAGAGCTTGAAGTGCCCCTAGGGTTATCTTGGCCAATCCCCTCATTTCCAAACAAGGAAACTGAGGCCCACTGAGGGAAAGGAAAATGACCAATGTTACATAATAAAACCTTTTCTTTCTAGTGGCCATCACAGTTTAATCCTCACCATAATCCGATGAAATAGACAAAGCAGATATTAATATCTCTGTTTTACAGATTAGGATACTCAGGCTCAGAGAGGTTAAGAGACCTTTCCTTGGGTACCAAGGGTCAAAACTGACAACCAGGTCTAACTCCAAGTCTTTGCTGATTCCTTCTCCTCAATCTGACTTTGAAAAGCTGGATGGCCTAGGGCTCACGCCTTTCCTCTCAATATAATCTCCTCTCTTCCCGTGGCTTTCTATACTGACTATATGCTGATGACTCCAAAATTCATGTTTTCAGCTCCTACTTCTTCCCAGACTTCAAACTCCTAAATCTAACTCAACTTGACTGTTTAATGGACATCTCAGCCCAACACATTCAAAGAGAACACCCAATTCCACCCCTTCCCTAAATCTCCTTCCCCAGTTTTACCCATCTCAGAAAACAGCCCCATAATTCACCCACTTACTAGGTATTGCTCAGGCCCAATGCCTAGTAAGCATCTTTTATTCCTTTTCCCTCATACCCCATAATGAATCCATTAAGTCCTATCAGTCTATCTGCAAAATATATCCAGAATTTGATCCCTTCTCACCACCTCCACCACAAGAAACCACACTAGCTCATGCTGCCTTCAGGCCTAGATTATACATTAGCCTCCCAGCTGGTCTCCCTGCTTCCTCCACCCTGGATCCCTATAGTCTGTTTGCTACACAGCCATGTGGGTGATCTTTTAAAGACCACATTACTGCTCTGCTCAAAACCTTCCAATGGCTTCCCTCTATACTCAGAATGGAATCTAAAGTGCTTTCTGTGGCCTTTAAGGCTGGGCTTCTGCCTTCACCTTCTACCACTTCCCTTCTGCTCCCTCCATTCCAGCCACTTCTCAAATACACCAAGCTTAGTTCCACTCTGTCCACATTCTTCCCTGATTGTCCCATTGCTTGCTTCTTCACTTCAGGTCTCTGTTCAAATGCCACACCTTGAACACCACAGTTCCCACTTTTCTGTAGTCCACCCAGCATTACTATTCTTCACCTGATATAATATTACTTATTTCCTTATTTACCATGTTTCCTCTACAAGAATGTAAGCTCCTTGAAGATGGGATTTTGCTTGCCTTGTTTACTGCTGTACTATAGATGTTCAGTGATATTTGTTGAAGGAGTAAGCACTCCCCAAGAGGATCTAGGCCTCCACCAGTAGAGGAGAGATTGGGAGGTGAGGTATTCAAACCCACCCCTCCAGCCCCTTACCTGTCTTTGTATTTAGACAACTTCTCTTCCTCCCAGGCAGTGTTTCCACCTCCAAAGTTGTCCCGAATGGTTCTCTCCAGACCCTGGAAATGGAGAAAATTAGTAACACCTAAGTATAAAAGTACAGACTGCTTGGCACATTCTAGCACTTCAGTATTTCACTGACCAGGAAACTGAGGCACAGAAAGGCAACCTGCCCAAGGCCATACAACTGGTAAGTAACCAGTTGTGACTTGAGTCCATACAGACTTGCATCCCAGACTCCCCACTCTCAATCACTTTGCTCTAGTAGCTGGGACCCTCCTAATAGGTTGCTGGTGCACCCACCTTGTTAAAGCTGTCGACCAATCCCCGGCACGTATGACACGGGTGGGGCTCAGTTCGGGGAGAAGACTGGGGAGGCAGAGAGGGCTGGAGCCAAACTGGGCCTGGGAGACTGAAGAAGAGGCTCAGACCCCAGAGCAGAGCTGGGACCAGGCCCCTCGGGGGTCGAGGGGCCATCTTTTCCCAGGCTGGGGACCTGTAGATAGAGAGCATGCGGAGGGTTCGCTGGAGGAGCCAGGAGAGAAAGAAAAGGGTCGGTTCTAAGGTGCCATGGGTCTGGGAGCCCAGACCTGTGTTATTGTAAGAGGAGGTTAGACTGGGGTATGGCCGGGAAAGGGGAGACGGTGGGGAAATGAGCCTATTTTGCAATTCTAGGACGGGAATAAGTTATCCTCGTTACAGTTGGGGAGGTAGCCTGGATCCTTGGCAAGGGGACAGGAATCAGCCTATTGTTCTAGCGTCTGAATATGGGTTGTTGGGGACCGGATCAGCGGAGCTATGGAGAATGGGTCAGATTCCAAGTACTGGGGGAGAAGAGGCCGATGGGCGGTCTTGGAGGGAAGAGCCAAGGTCCGGATATGAAGAGAAGGGGTCAGGTTCGGGGGCCGTAGGCGGCAAAGGCACGGCCTACGACTCAGCAAGGGAGGATCCAGACCAGCAGATGGCGGGGAAGAAAAACACGACCCACCCAGCCCTCCGGCGCTGACGGCTCAGTCTCCCCAGCGCCGCCGCCGCCGCCTGCGTTAAGACGTACAACCTACGCCAGCCCCGCAGTCCGGAGGGCGGAGCCACGCCGCAGCCAATGGTGGTGGGCCATGTGCCAGTGCGTCATCCCGCACCAGCCAACCAGAGGCGGCGCCGGGCTGCACCTGTCGGGTGATTAAAGGGTACATGGGCCGCAGGCGACGTGCCAGCTTAGCTGCTGGCTCAGAGATACACGTGAAGAGACGTGAATAGAAAAATAGCGTCTGCCTTTATTCAAGTCCTGTCCCCTGCCTCAGGTCCCATCTTGCGTCCTGTCTCTGTGGTCCCTGGGGGTCGGAGGCAGCAGTCCAGGGCAGGCTGAAGGGCTCGGGACACTTGCTCCGCCTTGTCCGCGAGCCGCCCCGGGCGGGGGACGCCGGGTCCTTGCAGGGCTCGCAGGAAGTCGGGCAGCTGGGAAGGCAGGGCGAGGACAGGCACAGCGCGGAACAGGGTGGGCACGGCGTCCGGACGGAGCAGACTATCGAAATAGGCCCCGATGTAGCGGCCGGGCGCCCGGCCCTGCAAGAAGTCGGGCAACACGCAGCTGAGTGACGCGGCGAAGGCGTCGTGCGGGCTGTGCACCCCGGACGCCGACGCCCTGTCCTGTAGCCACTCGTGACACAGCGCCACGGCTCCAGGCGAGAAGAGCAGGACCACCACGCCGCCCTCCTGTAGGGTCTGGCGCCGCTGCGCGTGAAACCAGGCCAGGGGCCCATGCGCGCTCAGTTCACGACGGCTCCAGAGGTCCACGGCCACGCGCAAAGGCAGCTGGCACAGCGCCGACGCCAGGGCGCCCACCAGGCGCTCGAAGCCCTCGTCGTCGGCCGAGTAGAGGAGCAGAGCCGCGCGGCTCCTGGCGGCTGCTGCCAGAGAGAACAGCGGGAGGGAAGACGTGAGATGGCCGGAGGCCCAGCCCTCTGGGGGCGGCCCCCGGCCCTGCGTGTGCTCACACTCACCCCCCGCGTGGAAGTCCTCTTTCAAGAGCCTCAGCCACCCTGTTAGGGGAAAGAGGCGGAGGCAGCAGGTGAGTTCAGCCGCTACCTCCTCTCCGTGAACTCCCAAGCCCACTCCAGCCCTGCCCCTGGGGAATAGGGAGCCTGGAATTGCTCACCTTTCACGTGGTCCTTCTTGAGAAGGAGGAGAAGAAAAAGCACAGCGGCTAAGAGTAGGCAGGCCAGCCACACCAGGGCCCAGCGTTGGTGGGTATCTGGGAAGCCCAAGGGAGGAGATGGGCTACTTAGAGGCCTTACACTTTTCACCCCACTTCACGAAGGAGAAAAACTGAAGCTCAGAGAAATGAAGTAATTTGGCCAAAGTCCACAGCACATAGTGTCAAAGCCAGTATATGACCATAGACCCATCTACTAATAAGTTACTTCACTTTCTGCCTCAGTTTTTACCTCTGTAAAACTGGGTTAACAATAGAATCTACTGATGGGGTTGTTGTGAGAACTACATATATTAATAGACATAAAGCCATAGTAAGTGCTCAAATGTCAGCAATATTATTGTCCCCTAAGCCTAGAGCGGCTGGGTCCTTGACTTCACTCTCTCGGATGACTGCGACAGCCTTCTCACTGGTGTCCCTGACCTCTTTTTGCTTCCAATTCATTCACCACATGGCAGCCCCAGAGATCTTTTAAAAATACAAGTTTGATTATAGCCTTTTGGGAAGCTCTCGTATTTAAGCTGCTCTTAATGTAAATTCCAAATTCCTTCTGTTGGCTCCCAAGGCCCTACATGGCCCTTGCATCCTCATCTCAGGACAGAGGCCTGCCTCCCAAGACATTCCAGCCCCACTGACCACCTTGGAGTTCAAAAAAGCACCTCGTCACCAAACTGCATCTCTACCCCCTTCATGTAGATCAGCCTTCAGAGTTCAGCTTGAACCTTTTCTCTGATCTCCTCACCTCACCCAGGTCAGGTCCCCATGATATGCATTCATGCGTTCCCTTTGACATTGTAGTGAGTGCTTCCATAGCTCACACTTACTAAATGTAAGTGATTTGAGGCTAATGTCCTTCTAGCCTTCTATGGCTGGGGTGGGGGCAAGGATTGTGTCTTGTTGGTGAGATTGGGATGCCCTGTAAGTTCTCGTCATAGTTTCTGAATAGATGAAGGAGTGACCCTCTGATTTATCTGAGCCAGGGAAGAACAAGGCCATTGCATATGCTGCCTCCAGGAATGGTCCCCGTCAAGATTCTAGCTCCTGGAGAGCTGGGAAGAGGAAGGGCAGTTCTTGTCATACTCACACTTATTCATAGGGCAGGCCCATAGTGCTCCCAAGTCACCGTCCCACAGCTGTAAGACACAAACGACCAAGCCCAAAGCCCTTAGCTTGCTGCTAGCACTCGCCAAGTTCTAGCCAGCCTGATCACCAAATTCACAGCCTCCACTGTGCATGTTTTCTCCCCCCCACCCCACACACACACTGCAGATTCCCTCAAGCTGCTCTGCCTTTGCTCAGGCTGTGCCTACTGTCTGGACGGTGCCTTCCTCCATGCCAGAGCTGACCCACATGAAAAGACCCTTCCTTGAAGCTCTCCCTGGAGATCAGTGCTTAGCATATGTGACTGTTATCTGTTTACTGGTGTTTAGCAAGCAGTGAACAACTCGGGGACAGGAACTATACTTCTTCAACTCTTAGCTTTCCCAGAACTGGACACAAACTAAGCACAAATAGGTGGTGGGTGGGTGCTAGAAGGACAGTGAAGAGGCCTCTATCTAGGAAGAGAGTCCCCTGGTGCCCTCTGTTGGGCACAGGAAGAGGTGAGAGGCTGAAGGTAAAATGTTAGGGCTATTGTTCTTGGGCATTGGGGCGGGGGCCTCTTGCCACCTACTCACCTGTAGACACTGGCCTGACTGCAGGTCTTGTAGTAAGTGCTCTCCAAGGCGAGCTGCCCTCTGCCAAGCCAAGGGGTAAGGGGCTGTCACCTAGGGGCACTGCACCTAGGAGACCACCAGGCTGCAGCTGAGCAGAATGGGGGTTTGGGGCTGGGAGCCTTCTGAGAGGCCACTGAGAACAGGGCTCAGGCTTGAATCACCCCCACGTTCCTGGAGATCAGCACAGAGCCCGGCACAGAGGAGGGGAACATTGAATGCAGGGAAAATTTGAGGCCAGGTTTGAGATGGAGCTGGAGAGATACATGGAGGAGGGTCCCCCAGCACTCACTGTGGATGCCCTGCTGAGCAGTGGGGTGCAGCCACTGGGTTCCAAGGCACAGAGTGATCTGTTGTTCTGGGGGCCTCGTGTCTCCACCAGCAGCATATCATCCTTGAGGGGCCCCAGAGAGTCTGAAAGGGGTGAGAGCCCACTCTGAGACCCAACCTTGCTGGGAGCTGCCATGTGCACCCACCATGCCTGACCTTCACCTCCAGGAGCTGGCACTTTCTGTGTTCACCCCTATTGCAATGGCCCTGCCCCACCCTCGTCCAGGCCCCACTCACCAGACCACAAGCACTCTTGCAGCTGCAGCTTCTCCCAGCTGCTCACCTGCTTAGAAGGGGCCAGGGTCAGGGGCACACAAAAAAAGAAGAGCCAAGGCCAGAAAGACCAGAAGAGAAGGGACAGGCAAGCGGAGGCCTGTTGGGTGGGGTGGGGCGTCTGCACTCTGGACCTGACCTTAGGCAGATCTGGGTTCCAGGCTGGATGATTAGGAGTCACTCCATCTTTTTCAGCCTCGGCCTTGTGAGTTCATCTGTGCTAATGGTCCTTATGACCCTAAATTAGCTCTTTTCATGTCTGACAAAATGCATACATTCCCTTCTCATCTAACCACCTGACCACCCCACTTCAAATTGCAACCCCAATCCTCCCTTGTCCTGCCCCACATTTCCATAATTTTAGCACATTATAATAATTTACTTGTTACATCTGTTGTCTGCCTTTCTCCTTTAGAACATAAGCTCTATAAAGATGGCAATATTTATTGGTTTTATTCACTGACATCTATCCCAAGTGCCTAAAACAGTGCCTGGCACATAGCAGATGCTCAATAAATCTTGAATGAATATGTTTATAATCATCCTTTGAAGTTGTAGAGCAACCCATTATACAGGTAGGGAAACAGAATAATGATAACAATAATAAAAGTAGCTAATATTTGTTGAGCATTTAGACTGTGCCAGTCCCTAAGATGAAGCTCTTCTCTTATTTAATGAAGTAGTTACTATTAACATCCCCATTAAACAGATGAGATTGACCTTCAGAGAGGTGAAGTGACTTGCCCAGGGTCCCATGCACTGCTAAAGTAAATAGTGGAACTCCTATACTAAAGAGGAAGCCCGTAACCATTTTGCTCCAGGGACCCAAGGATAAAGTGGGTCCAGGAGACAGTGCCTTGTCTGGGGCGGTCCCTGCCAAGGGTGAGGGGTGGGGGTCCTGCCCCCAACACAGCGCTCTGGCATCCGCTTCTTACCTGGACACAGAGGTTAGGGTGGCCTTTCAGCAATGGGAACTCAACGGCCTTCTGTGATAAGAGGGGAATGGGTGGGGTCACGAAAGGTGGCCCCCTGCGCTCTCCTTCCTCCCCCACCCGGGCACCTCTCTGCCAGGCTTACGTTCACAGTGACATTCTCTCGGGACAGGGGCGGGACCAGCGGCTGGCAGGGACCCCCACCGAGTGCCTGCCAGCACAATGTGGCCTCGGCAAGCAGCGAGCATGGCGCGTCCAGCCGCCAGCCCCTTGGGGGCAGCAGCTGCAGCCTGGCAGCACGCCAGAGGTTGCGGTGTGCACGGGGGTCTGCAGGGAGAAGGCTGAGTCCGTCACTGTGCGCCCTGCCTGTAACCACCTGCACCACTCCCCACCCTGGCCCCTGCAGGTCTGCTCACCCTTCCTAAAGGGACAGATGCTCGTCCTGACCGAGTCGGGCTCCAGAGGCCACACCTGGAAGGCAAGCAGGGCTCCACAGTTAGTTCAACCCAGCCAGCCTTCCAGAAGCATGTGCCAGGCCCTCTGTGAGGCACTGGGGACACTTTTAGGCTGATATTTAAAATGCTCAGTCTTTTCACCTTGTGCAAGGCTCTAGAGATGTACACATTTATTCTTTTCAACAAACCCTATGCCACCATCTGGCAACATCTTCATTTAAAAACTATTAATGAGTACCCACTGTGTGCCTTAGCACTATGGTAGGCATTAGAGACATTCAATAATTAAATCCACGATCACTTTGTGAGAACCGCTGTGCCAGGCACTGTCCTAGGTGTTAAGGACACATCCATTTATTCTTTCAATAGACTTTTAAAATGTATCTATTATGTGCTTAGTGCCGTGCTAAGCATTAGAAATAATAATTTACTCAGCAAACCTTTAATTGAGAGCACCTACTACGTGCCAGGCATTGGACAAGGCTCTGGGGGAGCCTTGCCCTACTAAATTTGAATTAGATATTATTTCCTTGACTTCAAGGAAATGACAAATTCACAGTTGCATTAAGGATAAAACATGTACATAAATTAATAATTTGATCACTCATTTATTGAGCATCTGTTGTATCAAGAAATGAGACAGGTGCCCAAATTAAAAAAAAAAAAGGAGGTGATCAATGGACAAGGAAGGACAGAAGTACAAGGAGATGTGTAGATAGGAGAGGCCAGGAAGTTGGAGAAAAGCTTTGGGAAAGGCGTTATGTGAGTTGTACGGATTTGGATGAATGGAAAGAAGTGGGGGCATTTCAGGTAGTGGGGCCACCTAAGCAAAAGTGTATCTTGCTTGATAGCTCCATCTGGATGGAACAAAATTCCCATGAAGGGGAATCATGGGAAAGACACAGTGGAATGGTTTAGTTGGGGGTCAGAATATGGGGCCCAAAATTCCAGAAAAGCTCTGGGAGACAGGAACTTATTGAAACAGTCTAGAGGAGAGATGCTATAAGCCCAAACGGCTGAGATGGAGAGGAGAGGGAAAGAGAATGAGAGGCATTGCTGTCAGATGTCAAATACATGGGACCTGATGACAAATGTGCAATCAGACGGAGAGGAAAGAGCCAACATACACAAGCTTAGATGTGGCACATTTCCTCATAACAGCCCTAGGAAGTTGGTACTATTATTTTTCCCATTTTACAGATAGGAAAGAGGCTCAGAGAGGTGCAGTGACTTGCCCAATGTCACATCGCTAACAAATGGCAAGAGTCAGGATCCAAACCCATCTGAGTTTATAGCACATATTCTGCCCTTCAGGGGAGCACAGAGAGGGAATTGGAGGAGTAAAGTAAGGCTTCCAGGAGGTGGTGACATCTGAATAATGGGCCATGAAGCATAAGTAGGAGTCCTGTGTATAGAGGATCAGGAAGAGCATTCAGAGCATGCAATAGTCAGAAGGCATAGGACAGCAAAGTTCAGGGGAAGGCCAGCCATAGTTTCCATCTCAAAGAGGAGGGTGGAGGTTGATGAGAACAAGACAGTGAGGCCCACTGCCCTCACCAACTCCCCAGTCCCCTTCCCCTGGCACCCAGCTGGACTCTGTCCTACCTGAATACAGAGACAGGGAACCAGGTCTGTGTGGTTCAATGTAATGGTTTGCGGTCCAGTCTGTGGGACAAGCAGAAGTGGGGAAGTTGGAGAAGATAAGGAAGAGAGGAAGGTTGGAGGCCAAAGTTGAGGAAACCAGGCAGGAAGCAGTTCCCCCACCAACACTTTCTTTGGGTGTGGATCGCTGTGTCCTCTTCAAGGGTCCCCTTATAATGCGTTCATATCCTTAGCATGGGCCTCGGCCTAGAGTGGGAGTGGATGTGGGGTGGGGGAGGCCTCACCAAGTTTCTGTGCCACCAGGGTTTTGTAGGGTTCTCGGCCTGGTTCCAGTACAGGGAGAGGCCGAAGTGCTGCTCCTCAGAGACGTCCAGGACCAGGTGCACAGCGTCACCCTCTGCAGACACGTTGAGCCATGGCAAGGCTGTGGGGGAGCCAAAAAAAGACAGACCCCCTCACTCCTCTGTACACCCAAGCCTGGGCCATATTCCCCAACTGACCCTTTGGAGTTCCCTTCAAACTCCTTAGGCAGGGAGGCCCCTGGAGGGCAGAGCCTGTGTCCCCAGCAGCCAGGGACCAAACCCATGCAGGCCCCAGTATGGGTCTTGAGACCACCCTTCCCCCTGACTCTCCCTTTGCAGCCAGAAGGATACTGTAACCACTGTAAAATAAATAATTCTCCTCTGCTCAGAAGCCTCTGATGGTCCCCCATATTACTCCCAGAGTAGAAGATGGCGTCCTTACAATGGCTTGCAAGGCCCTACCCAATCTGGCTGCTGTGACCACTCTAGCCTTATCGCCTAGCACTAATTAATCTGCTGCAGACACACTGAAATGTACCAGACACACTCCTGCCTCAGGCCCTTTGCACTGACTGTTCCCTCTGAATGGAACCCTTTAGAGCAGGGGTGTCCAAACTTTTTTCAACGTTTTTCACCAAGGGCCATATCCGGTAAAATACAAACAGCCGGGCCACTCACTCGAGGTAAAGTACGTATTGCCTCACCTGGTTTATTTAAGTAAACTAAATATATTTTTGGAATTTGCTGTGGGCCAATTAACAATGGATTGCAGGCCACAGTTGGCCCGCGGGCCAAAGTTTGGACATCCCTGCTTTAGAGTGAGGCCATTCCTGACAGCTACAACTCCTAACCTCCCTATCCCCCTTCCCTGCATTTTCTCCCTAGCACTAATCTAACTATTGCACCAACTAACTATTGCATATTTCACATCCCCATGTGTATATCGTGTCCTTCCTCACCCGCACCTTGACCCTGACCCTGACTCCCAGCTAGAATGTTGGCTCTGGGCAGGGATTTTGTCAGTTTTGTGTATTGATTTGTCTCCAGTGCCTAGTGCTATGCCTTGTGCAGGCTAAGTACTCAATAAATATCTGTTGAATAAGTAAACCAATGTGTAACTGAATGAATGAAGACATGAAATGCACGATGTGTATCTGTATCTTCAAAGCTCTGGTGCCATGTAGTCTTTAATGGGTTACCAGAGGCAGGCACGCCAACCTTAAGATCAAAGGAACCAAAAAGAAAATGAAGTTGAAATAATTTAAGAGTTCAAAAAACATCACAGTGAGAGCAGAGATTCAAGACGGTGGATTAGGAAAAAAACACAGTGTTTAGATCTTGATCTGGGTGGTAGTTATCGCAAATGTATACATATGTAAAAAGTAAAAGAACTGAACATTAAAATCAGTGTGCTTCATACACTTTCTGTATGTGTTACACCACAATAAAAAGAAAATACAAAACAAAAAAATCTAGTGCATGGGAAAAACCATCAGAACCTTGACTTTCTTGGCCCTTATTTTATGATTTAATATAATTTTTTTTGATATATGGGAGAGGGGCACCATAATCTTGACAATGCTTTAGGCCTCTAGATGTCCCTGGTACTAATGAATATTTGTTATAGGGAGTAAGAGATTCACCTTTATATTCCTAGTGCCTGGCACAAAGTTGGAGCTATTGCAGTTCATGTGTGATGGATGGATGGATGGATGGATGGATGGATGGATGGATGGATGGATGGATGGATGAGCTCTGCCAGCATCTGGGATGTGTCAGCCCAAACCTGAATCCAACTCCAAGGGTTCCTAATACTCCAGAACCTGGCCCTCCCTCCTCCCAGCCCCGCTGGCCCTGCCCCTACCCCAGCAGCTCTGGATGCTGTCCTGAAGTTCATGTCCCCTGCAGTCTGGGGAGAGATCACAGAAAAGCCTCCGGTAAGGCTGGGGACCAAGGAAACAAGGGGGGCAGCTCAACTCATGGGGAGCTCTGGAAAGGGCTCCTTGTCTCCTAAATACCACCCACATCTATCCAGTCCCCGAAGCACCTTCCCCAGGGCCAGGAAAACCATGTCACCTCTGGCGAGGAGGCAAGAGGGACTGACTGAGGAGGATGATAGCTCACGCTGCTGCCTGACAGTGGACAGCACGAGGGAGGTGGTGAAAGCAGAAGGGGAGTGACCAAAGGGGAGAGAGACTAGGGGGGACCAGGACTTGGGGCCCCTGAGGCTCTAGGGCCACTTACCAGGCAGCTGCTGCGTGAAATTGAGTTCCTTCTGGTATGTGGGCTGCGTATATGACCAGATTTGCACCTCAGCCCCCAGAGCAGCCTCGAAACAGTCAAATACTACAGAGCCCTGTGAGGAGAGGGGTGGCAGAAAGCTGGTGGTATAGGGTTTAGAATCTGGCCAAAGGCTCTAGCTACTCTGCGTGGACCCCTCCCTTCTTCCCTAATTAATGACTGTATTTGTACGGTATGGCTTGAAATTCTGCCATTGAAGTTTCCCTCAAGAGCCCCCAATTCTAAAGCACACACCCTCAATAGGGGTGTCAGCAGGGCAGGAATAAGGGCCCTGGCTGCTTGAGTCCCTGCCCCAACCCTGGCTGTCCTGGATCACGTGGATAAAGCAAGGTGCTCAGACACCCCTCCCCACAGCAGTGGTTTTCACATCCAGTGCCTCACTGGTCCTCACGATTGCCCTGGGAGGTAGGCCAACAAATGTTCTCTACAATTTCCCAGATCAGAGGATATTAGCTGGGGGTAGGAGGAAGTCACAGGGTTCAGTGATTTGGCCTGAGTGGGGATACACCCCCCTGAGGTAGCCCCAACACCCTGCACCATGGGGCAGACATGGTATGGCAGGAAGTCAAAGGAGTGGATCCTGCCCACAAACTTTCCCTCTCCCAGTCTCAGTTTCCCTATCTGGAAAATGAGGGTAATGATAATCCCTAGTTCATGGCATTATCACATCATTTAATTCTCACAAGAACCATATGAAATAGGACTACTCTTATCCCCACTTCACAGACAGGAAAACTAAGGCATGAAAGGCTAAAAGGACTTGCCTACAGCTCTGATCCCAATCAGGACTTAAAGAAATCATGCATTTGGAAGCACTTTACAGATTTCATATTTAGAGGTGATGGTTATTGTTGTTATTATTTCACATACCACAGACTGACCAGGCTGCACAAGGGCAGCAGGCACTTCCACCTCCAGCAGGACACAGCGGGCAGTAGTGTAGCTATGGAAGGAGAGTAGAACTTGGGCCTGGAGAGAGGCTGTGAGCAACAGGGCAGGGGGTTGGTCAGGCCCAGGGACCACACGCGGTCCTAGTGAGGGGCAGTTGGGTCAGCCAGCTTGTCCTCACCATTCCTAGGCCCCTCACGCTCTGAGTCAGCTACTCTTCCAAGTCCTTCCTCATCTTTAGGCTCTTCCCAGTGCCCTGGAAGGACCCAAGAACGAGGCCCAGGTCAGGCCCCCTGCTCTGGGCTGGCTTTGGGTTTGGCTTCCAGAAAGTGCAGTTTGAGGAAGCAGGGGCCAGGCCTGGGGCCTAGGGGTTGGATGGGGAGACCAGACTGGCCTGGGGGTCCTTCAGCAGCATCCTCCAGGAGGACAGAGGCTGTCCAGGGCTGCCTGGCAGATAGATGCCCCAGTACTTAGGCCCCTCCCATGTATACATGGATGACATACTCACCACGCACAGCCAAGTGGACAGCCACACGCACACACAGGTCACAGTCAGTCTCCTGGTGGCACCTCAGCACCAGCTCTGTCTGCAGGCGTGTGGGCACCAGCACGGGTCCTGGAGCGGACACAATGCTCCCAGGCAGGCAGAACAAGTCACCGTCTGCGCATGAAGGACTGGGTGAGCGCTGAAGCAGTTCCAAACCCAGAGTTTGGTTGTACCTGACACCCCCCAGAGGGCCAAAGAGCTTTGGGCAATTCCTGGGCTGAGGGATGGCCATGAGGGCATGGAACTGGGACAGCTCCCCTCCCTTCCACCAACCTTGGAAGTCCTTTTCTCTCTAAAAGTAGGGCTACTCACCCCAGAGGTGGCAGGAGAGGCCCTGGGAAGGAGGTAAAGGAGAGTCAGAGATTAGGCTCCCAAATCTAACCATCGTTCCCTGTCTGAGACCCCCCCACCTATCTCTTTCTGGGGTTTCCTATCCCAAGCTCCTCCCAGAGGAAGACAGACCAGGCTCTTGCCCACCCCCCACCCCGTTCCTCTCTTACCCCATCAGTACCAGACAGACCAGCCAGGGCAGTTCTGGCGGTGGTGGTGGCAGTGACAGGAGCCAGGCTAGGGCCCTGATGGGCCTCAGACTGAACCGTGAGCCTTCCCCAACCCTCCCCAGACTCGACTCACCGGAGAGCAGCGAGCAGTGTCCTGAGGCCCCACAATTCTCTCCAGAGAGAGGACCACGGGGCTTCGGCCCAGGGCCAAGGACAGCAGGAACCAGGGCACAGGCATCTTCCAGGTGCCAGGCAGCACCCAGGCCTGAGGCCCTGTCCTGCCCCCCCAAGGGGGGGCAGACACCTCACCTCTGCTCCCACTCAGCCCTGTGCCTTTGGGAAGGAGGGCCCAGAATGTCTCCCCAGCCTCCGGGGTCCCAGCGCTGGCTGGCTGGGGCACTCCCCTCCTGGGAGTCCTGATTCCACTCTCAGTCCCGGCCAACGAGTGCTTTCGTTTTGGCTCCCGGCAGGCAGCTGGCTGTTCCCGCCCCACCCTGGTCCTCCCACCAATACCAGGCCTGGAAGCCAGCAGCCTTGGACTGGGGTGGTGGCCTCCCCTCCTTCTTTCCCTCCTTTCCTCCTCCTCCCCTGCTGACACCTAGCTGGGAGGGCCCCTGGAGAGGGCAGCAGCAGACTCATGGCTGAGTAAGGAAGCTCTTATTCATCCTGAAAGTCCCTAAGGAGGGCCTGGGCAATCCTGGGGCATTCTTGCTTCCCACATGATTCTGGGATCTTGGTGCCCACTGGGTCCCCTCTTACTGGGCACCCCAGGTGCCTTCACACAGACTCCTTGGGCCTCAGTGACCCTTTGTGGGTCAGGAGCTCTAAAGGCAGGGATAAGGCTTTTCACCACTTCGTATACTCAAGCGTGGTGGGGGTGGAGGGAAGAACCCAGGACCCAGCGCCAGCCAGACAGGGGTCTCAGCTGTGCTTTTGCCGTGGGCTGGCTGTGCTGATGGACACACACCACTTTTTTGAATCTGTAGAATCACAGTGAGGATCAAGATTTCCAGATTCTCCTTTGCCTTTCCCGTGGCATTCCCTGACGGATGGGGTGTGGGTGTGGACATGGAGGATCTGGGCCACCAGCTGATGGATAATAACCCCCAGGCAGGGTCATGCTGACCCTTCCCCCAACTCAGCATCCTGGGCACACTAGAGAAGCACTTGTGTTTCTTAGTTTATCCATCATATTCTCCTTTATTCATCTTTCTCCATCTTGGTCTCCATTGTCCCACCTTTGCTGTGGCCGTTCTCCCAAATCCTTTTTCCCTAGGTCCACAGTCCTCCCTCCCTCCCTATTGGGCAAGGCCTGGGTCTGAGAAAGGGGGATCCCTGGCCCCTAAGGGGCTTTTCTTCCACTTCCTTGGAGCCCCCCCCCCCCTTCAGAACTGCCATAGCTCCTGCCTCCCCTAACCCTGTCCCAATCTCTTCAGCCTGGACTAGAGCATGTGCACAGTACTTTCTGGAATTTTGGAAAAAGGAAGTGGGAAAATCTCCCTCCTCTCATCAGTACTGGGGTCAGAAGAGTTCTCAGTAAAACAGACTCCCTCCCTCTGAGAGGCCAGGAAGCATCACGAGAAAGCCGGACACACGTGCAGAAGGGCTGGGAGTGAGTCGTCTCCTCTGCCCCTCGCTGGGAGGCAGGAATAAGGTTTTGCGGGCAGTAGTCTTCAGGAGACACCCCGAGGATTCCACGGTAGAAGCCTCCTTCTGGGGGCCAGCCAGTGCCCCTACGCCTGCTGCTGAGACATCTGCCTTGCGGAGGAGCTCTGCTCAGCCTTAGTGGGCAAGTTTGGCTGCCTCGAGTTCCAGCCGGCGACACAGCTCCAGGCGTCCCCGTAGGCACGGTGGGGGGCTGAGGCGGCCCCAGCCAGTAGCTTCGATGGAAGGCCCCGCGTCCAGCGCCCGCAGCAAGCGAGGCAGGTCGCGCAGCAGACGGTAGCGCGGCAGGGCGCGCAGCGACGGTGGGATGTCACCCTTGACGCAGAGGCGACTGAAGTACGCAAGCAGCAGCAGCGGGCGCGGGGCGGCGCGGAGCAGAGTGCGCAGGGGCGCGGTGCGGGGCCCCGCGCGGCTCCACAGCAGTAGCACCGTGCCTCGCTCCCGCACCACGCGCGCCCGTGCCGCCCAGAGCCACGGCAGTGGGCCCACGCGTGCAACGCGCGTCCCCTCCCATAGGTCCACGATCACGTCGCGTCCGCCGCCCAGTGCGATCCGCAGCAGTTCAGCCAGCGCCCCCACCAGGCGCCGCTGCGCCTCTGAGTCCGCGGCGTGCAGGAGCAGCACCGGCCGTGCTCGGCCGGGGCCTGTGGGCAGGAGCCACGGATGAACAGGGTGGGGGCTAAGGGACAGCCCAGCCTTCTCCTCCCCGGCCTCGGGGCTACATCATAGGATGCCCCTCTCCTCCCCCACCCCCCCCACCCCGTTCCTTATCTGCGCTGGGGGTGGGTGCCCAGGGCAGCATTAGTCTGTAGGGAGCCTTGGGGCTAATTAGATAAAGGTGCCCCGGAAGGGGCGAGGGCCAGGGTGCCAGGCTTGGCAGGGGCCACGCAG
The DNA here is from genome assembly GCF_036562045.2 of Rhinolophus sinicus. Lineage (NCBI taxonomy): Eukaryota > Metazoa > Chordata > Mammalia > Chiroptera > Rhinolophidae > Rhinolophus > Rhinolophus sinicus. Next base: position 43,301,979 of record NC_133759.1, read on the forward strand.
GCTGCATTTCTGTTCCACTCGCCGCTTGCCCAGCAGAGACTTGGTACAATGGGAACTTTGCCCTGTCTTAACCATTCCTGCCCACTAGGGAAGCTGAGGTTCACCTCTTTGGGTAGCAAAGAGCTGGGCGCAGCAGCAGGGACAAGGCTCTTGGGGAAGGTGAAGGGTGGGGGCAACTAGCCTAGGAGCTGGGAAGGTCTGCATCCCCAGGTCACTTACGAGTGACTATACCTGACAGCAAGCGCCGGCAGGTGAGGACCAGGACAATCCCCAGCAGGGTGGTGAGGGCCAGCAGGGCCAGAACCAGGAGTCCCAGGCGTCTATGAGAGACTGAGTCAAGCCGGATGAGGACAAGGGCGCCTCAGTGCCCAACCCCCCTCCTACCGCTGCCCCAAGAACTCACCATCCGGACACAGGAGGTGCTTCCAGGCAAAGCGGACATCCGACCTCCACACCTGAGGGCACAGAGCACCCCCACCCATGAGCCAGGATAGCACTTCCTCCAGGGGAAGACGAATGAGGCTTGGGGATGGAGAGGAGGCTACATGCACAGGGAATGCCTCCAGCCCAGAACAGGTCAGGAGTCGCAGACTCAAAAGGAAACTCAAAGCTGGCCAGGGTGTGCACGACACGGGGACCTGGAGGGCAGGCCCTGGCTGAAGCAGACACTGCTGAGCTCCAGCCATTGTCACCAGGCCTACATGTAGACACAGAATACCAGGTTTTCTGATTTGTCAAGAAAATCCAGAAGTCGGCTTTTTAAAATATGACATTTCCCAATACTTAAATGGTGGCAACAAATTCCAATTTCAAACACCGTGCTGGCCAAAGCAAACATTTTTGCAGACTGGATTTGCCCAGTGTGCTACCTGTGGGGTAGATACTAGCGCAGTGTGTGCAGAGGGAAGGAGGGCAGGATTCCTTACCAGGACACAGCCTCCAGGCCTCAGGAAGGGAATGATGAGGTCTAGTGTCACCGGGCTTGAGCCCTGAGTCTGTCGGAATAAAGAACAAAATGACTGTTCCCACGGAGGCAAATCTGGCTCTGTCCAGCTTCTGAGCCTTTGCCCATGCTGTTCGTCCTTTCCACCACCCACCCTCCCCCAAATTCTCCCAGGCTTAATGCCAAGTGCCACCCCTCCAAGAAGCCTTCCCTGATTTCATTCCCAGATCCCACTGATCATTCCCAGATCAGAATTGCTGCAAAAATACACAATGGTCATGTAGTCGGGCACTTGTCAACAGACATATTCCGGGTGCCGACTCTATGCCAAGCCCTGAAGAAAAACGGCGGGCGCAGATGTTGTCTCTGTCCTCCAGCAGCGCACAGAACAGGGAGGCTAATGATATGCTGTCCCCCTCCTGTCCCGCACACCTGCAAGGGCAGCTTATCCATTGGAAAGAATGTAAGTTGTAGACTCAGGAGACCCCAGTTAATAAAGTCAGGCTTAACGGTTGCCTTGGTCGTTCCCAGCTGTGTGGTCTTTGCATGGAAATAGGTGACCTCCCTGCCTGAGCCTCACTTTCTTCATTTGTCTGTGAAGGGTAATGATCCTAGTTTTCTGGGTTATTGAGAGCGTCACATGGGTATATGCAGGTGAACCTCTTTATAACAGACAGGACAGTGTGTATTCGTCTAGTCATAGTAGCTATATTACACTGTGGACTCCCAGAGGCAGAGACTCAGTTACATACTTTTCTTGTATCTCCCAGGGCCAGAGACAGGGTAGGCATAGAATAGGCACTCGATAAATGCATACTGAATTGGAGAGAACTGATTGCCACCTGCCTACCTGCAGGATGTGGCTGTGCCCTACGTTCTGAGTTCTGGGTAGGGGGCTGATCAGAATCTCCACCCTTTGGGAACACCTTCTACCCCGTACCCCACCCTGTGCCAAATCCCATTCTCCAGTCAGCTGGAAGCAAGTGCTGAGGCAGTGGCTCTCAAGTCATGGCTGAACTCAGTGAACGTGGTCTTTTCCCAGCTCAGAGAAACAAATGAGTCCATGGATTTCTCTCCATTTCAGGTTTTCCCACAACTTTGTCTTAAATCTTCAGCATGACGTGGTCTTAAATCTTGGGCATTTGCTACCACCTGTCTGTTTGGGAGCCCTCGGAGCATACAAAACAAATAAGCAAGCTGCAAGTGAGCATTTAAGAAAGAACTGGGAAGAGCTAGTCATGCTTAGTCTGCCTGGGGCTGTGGTTTTGCAGATATATTTGTGGTTTTTATATCAGATACAGAGAAGAGAGTTTGCTAGTGAAACTGTTCTTAGTTCACATATCTGTCAGTAGTTTACAGTACTCTGCAAAGAGCACTTCAGCTTCCAGGGGCTCTTGTCTCCCAAGATTTTAGGTTGGGAGATAGTTCGAGAACCTCTGCCAGCTGCCTGGTGGAAGCAGGCAAAAGCACGGTGGTAGAGGACAGGTGGGTTGGGGAGAGCATCAGTATAAAATGTGGCAGCAGTTTGAGGGGGCAAGAGAACAGCTGGATGTGGAAGGGCAAGTCTTTTGCCTGTGTATCTCTGTAAGTTCAGAAACTGAAAGGGAAGACCCTGCCAGAGGAGCCAGCTGAACAAAGGCTGATCAAGTAAATCAATAACCAGTAAGTCAGGGATTTGCTTGCCGCCACCTGCTGTGCTCTGAGCAATAGACGTAGTGGGCGGCCAGGCCCTACCTGGCTGATGCTGTACACAGGGGGCGCCCAGCTGTCCTGCCTCAAGCCTGGGGGGCTCCAGGCAGCACTGAATGTGGCGTGCGTCCTCGTGAAGAAGTGAAGGATCAGCTGCTGGGCCTGGGTGTCCATGCTCACGTTCCAGGATGGGGCTGCCGGGGTGGGGAAAAGGGTGTCATGTGAGAGACCTTGCTTGGGGAGGTGATAAGAGCTGGGCCGCAGTTGACAGAAAGTTGGGGTGAGAGTTTGGCTTGGTCACAGTTGGGTGAGGGCAAAATCGTGGGAGGGGTTCCCAGCTGGGGTCACTTATTGGCTCACCAGTCTGGTGGGGACATTCAACGTGGCTGCTGTTTCTAAAAGAGAACTGAGAGATCCAAGAAAGGTAGGTCAGCAAGCTCCAGGCAGCATCCACATCCCTACCCACCCCCACTTGCCCACGTCTGTACCTTGAAGCAGAGCTGGGGGTGCAAGTCCACTTTCTCCAAAATGTACCACTGTGGTGGGAGAAGGGGGTCAGTCAGGAGCAGGGCCCTGGGCCCCGCCCTGCCCACTCCGGTCCTGGGGAGGCCTGTCTCACCCCGTCTGACTCTTGAGCTGTGGCATTGGGGAGGTCTTCGCAGAGGGTGTGCGAACCCTGCCTCTGGCAGAGGGAGGCCTCCAGCTTCAGTGGGCAGCGGAGTGTCAGGGCCATGACCATCTGACTGTGCTGGCTGTGGTCAGTAAAGTGCACTGACTTCCAGAAGTCCGAGCCATCTGGGCAGCAGCAGGGCCAGAGAGTGAGGCCTGGAGAGACCTGAGCCCCGCTTTGCCCTCATTTTGCCACCCCCATCCCCAGGGCATCCGGAGGCCACATTTGTGAAGGCTCCCAGCAGTTACTGGCCTGCTAGGAACCCCCAAAATGAGCATGCCTTCTCCAGGGCTCCTTTATTACCGTTTCTATTTAGCAGTCTCCTCTCCTTCCTGCATCATTCTGGCTAGTGCTTTGTTGCTCCCCAAACTTGAAATCTTCGTATCTTTGCTTAGGTTCCTCTCAGAACCAGGAATGCCCTCCCTTTCTCTTCTCTCCTGTCTAAATCCTGCTCATTTTCTGAGTGCAGCTCAGGTGTCACCTCCTTTAAGAGACCTGCTCTTGCTCATGGCAGCCTGTACATGGCGTCTCGCTTTCCTGAGTTCATGCTGCACAGCCTACTCCTTACGTGCAACCCTGCCCTGGAATGCAGGCTGCTTTGTGCTATTCACTTGTCATGTTTGAGAGTCCTGTCTCTTCAGCTTGGGGACAAAAATATATGTACAGCACTTTAGACGTCAGCAACCACTTTGACATATCATATTGGATTCAGGCCTCATAAACAGTTGCAAAGTAAGGCAGGGCAAGTGTCATTATTTTACAGGTGAGAAAACTGAGGCTCAGAGGAAAGTAAGTGGCAGAGCTGGGATGTGAGTGAGCCCAGCTCCTCTGGTCCATCCTCAGGACATGACCTCCTTACATTCAATATTTCTGAAGCCCCCACAGTGCCTAGTATTGTGTTCAATACTCTGATTTATTGGCAGGCTGACCTGCAGACATTGCAGCCCTTTTCCCCCACGGAGTCCAGGGAAAGTACCTGCATGCCTTCTGGGGCCTTCCTCCAACACAAGTGTGAAGTAGGTGCGTGTGTGTGTGTGTGTGTGTGTGTGTGTGTAAGAGACAGAGAGGGGCTGTGCATGCACAAGAGTGCATATGGGCAGCACTCACAGGCTTCCGGCCAGCTCTGGAAGGGACATTTTTTGCGCCTCACGGTGTCCTCTTGCAGGTAGGATGCCTGGGGGGACAGGGAGCAGGCAGGGAAGGTAGCGGAAGGGCTTTTCCTATATCGCTCAGACCTGGAACTCATTCCTGAGCCAGCAGGGCACTGAGGAGGGGAGCAATGCAGGGTGTGAGTAGTGGTGCTTGAGTCTGGGGGAGGAACGCCAGGGTCTGGTAGTGAGAACAGAAGTGAGGGGCTGAGTCCTTTTCTCCTTGGAAAGGAGAACCTATCTCCAGAAAGAGGCAGACTGTGAGACCACATTCTTCCACTTTTGGCTTCCCTGGCCTCCATTCTCCGTGGTTCCCAGGGCGTCTAGTGCCCTACCTGGGCTCCTCCCTCTGGGTTGCCCAAACGCCAGGTGGCAGGTCTCTGCCTGTATCCTCCCTTTAGTTTCCCCCTGGGAGATAAGGCCCCCTGCCTTTTCTGTCTATGCCACATAAGTCTTAATGCTAGACCTTCGGAATTAGGGAGAGGAGGACCGCTATGAAGGACTAGTGGGGACATGGCTTTGCAGACCATCTGGAACCTGGCAGTGGCTACGTGCCCCCACCGTGACTGATCAGAACCCACAGTGAGGGCAGCTGTCTATTCTGCCTCTGTAGGCCACGACCAGGTCTGGACCAATGCAAGCTAAGTCTGGGTGGAGCTGAGGTTGGAATTACCCCAAAAAATGTCCCATGTTCAGCAGGACACTGCCATCTCTGACCCAGAGTATGGCTCACAGTCAACCTGGCACCAGTCTTTCCAAGCACCCATTAACACCCAGTCCTTTTAAAACCTGTCTTCCTGAAAATGTGTCTCACCAATGGCGCTATCGGGGGCCCCAGGAATGGGGCCATGGACGATCCATGCCCTCTTCTCTGCTCACCTCTATGCATAGACATGGCAGAAGGAATTCATAAGGCAGGTCAGCAGTGTGGCCCCAAGACACAATTTTCTGTTGACAAAGCAGCAAAGGGAGAGAAGAAGAGATACCTGAGAAAGAGCACAGGCACCCTAGCCCAGGGCAGGAGGAAGCTGGGACCTTGGCCAACACCCTATTTTTCCTCTTGTATGAGACTGAATTCTTTCATCGAAAAATTTCCTCTTAAAGGGTCTCTGCTCTATACTCTGACCAGTTTCTCTCGGTGTCTCAACGTATGGAGTGGGGGAGGGAGGAGTCAGGGAAAGGAACATATATTTAATGGGCCCCACTGTATGCCAGGTAGGGTGCTGGGTGCTAAAGAAATAATTAAATGCCAGCATCACAGTGATGCCGGGAGGCATCATCACCATTCTATAAATGAAGAGAGCTGAGGGCCTCAGGGGTGCGTTATCAGTCCCTGCAAATGGTGCCAGCTGTTCACAAGGGCCTCTGTGACAACTGGAGGTTGAGGTGGGGTATCGGTCTGGCCTGGGAGAATGGGGATATCTCAATCTCTGAGGGGCAGCAACAAAGGGAGGGCAATGGAAGGGTACCAGGACAGATGTGACCACTGTTATTTTCTCAGGGAGAACAACTTCTTGAAGGAACTGAAACAGCTTCTTAATGAATACAACCTGAATCTCACTGGTGGGCTTCTCGTTGCAGGTAAATACCATATTCATTTCTCTGCTAATCATGGTTGCTCCAGGTCTCTGTGGGCCCTTTCCTTGCCGCTCCCCCCTGTGTTTTCTGTCTAGTCCAAAGAGGTCTTCATGCTCAACACTTCAGACTTGTGGGTGCTGGAGAATTATCTTCCCTCTCTACCTCAGGCTCCCTTTATGTATAAGGGGTAGGCTGTTTTCCTCCAGCACTGAGAGATCCGGCTTTTTACAGGGCAATGGCACTCCATACCTGGACATCAAAGGGACTGCTCAGGTCTTCGCACTCTAGTGCCCACTGGTGACAAAGACGCACGCTGACCTCAGGGCCTGGGGGAACGCTCACTCGAATAGCCCGTGCCTCAGGCAGCAAGTCGAAGGAGAACTCGGGCCCTGGGGAGAAAGGGGGCTTGGTGGTCTTGTGTCTTGCCCTTAGCAAGGGCACTACGACTTGACTGTGCCCATCTCCAGTCACACCCCATGCCTACCTTTGTGCTTTTGTGAGCCCTGTCTTGGGAGCTCTTCCACTGCCCCTGGATCTGATGGTTGGGTCCTTTTAGAGCGTTGCCCCTTGTGAGAGCTGTCTAGGGAGGGGACGGAGATGTGATGGCCCTTCTCAGACAGGCAACAGCTACTCAGCAGCTTCCTCTGTGGGCAGAGAGCAAGGTTGGCCTTAGGCCAGGAATCAGGATCTCTAGCTTCTGTGTCTCCCTCTGGAACATGGGACACCACAGTCAAGTTGCTCGGCCTTTAGGCTTCAGTTTCCCTAACTGTGTAATGGACAGAACAGTCTACTTCATCTCCACACTTTCCATCTCTTTCATGTGGCTGGAGAACAAAATGAGAGGACAGAAAGCAAAGGGCTGGGGTGTAGGCCAGGGCTGGAACTGGAAAGTACCTGAGCAGACGCTGGCATCGTGTGTCTCCTACAGAAGTGGAACGTGTAAGACTTTCTGGATTTCTGCACCAGGCGGTGGAACCTGTCCCGCTGAGGGCCTGCGCAGGAAAGGAAGGACATATTTCATATCAGCCCTTCAGTGCCCCTCCCCTACCTGGAGATGTGCCCAATGTTGGACTGTAAGTCATTTTAGATCAAGGGGGGTAATGATATCAAGCCTCTTTTCTCCTGAAAGTTAAAATACAAACAAAAAAGGATTAGTTTCTTAAGTACCAAAAAGATATATATATATATACATGTATATATGTATATGTATATATATGTGTGTGTATGTATATATATTTTTGGTACTTAAGAAATTAATCCTTTTTTGATTGTATATATATATATATATATACACATATATATATCTTCCTCTACTTAAGAAATATATATAAGTATATATACATATATATGAAGATGTTCATTGTCGCATTATTTATAACTGAAAAATTACAAACTGCCAATCCTTAAGCAGTGTATGGGCATTTAGTATGTATCGGGCACTGAGATAGGCAATGAAAATACAGCATTAACTAAGAACAATCTTACTTTACAAACAGAAGGTAATAATAGTAAATTCATAGAACTAAAACATTTTAATTCCAAGAATTGGTGCCAGATGAGAAGAGAAACACCTTCACAAAATGATACAAATGAACTCACTAAGAGCAGTCACGGTGTGCTATTTTAGGATGCCCCAAGTCTCTGTTGAGGTTGACAATGGGACAAACATGAGTTCTAGTATAATAAGTCCCACTTGCCTCAGCTGGGGGCCCCGCACCCCACCACTACCCAAATTTCCCTAATTCACAAAACCACTGAGATGGCCAAAGGGCTGCTTCTCATACCTGAAGGAACTGACACCAGGTGCAGGCACACACAGTAGGGGCAGTGCCAGAGCTGAGCACACCAAGGCTTTGGGGAGCTGGGGAGGGCCAACCAGGTACGGCAAGGAATATGGGCAGACCTTCCTGCGAAAGAGGAAAAGGAAATCAAGTGGTAGGGTCCAAGGAGGTCCCTCCTGCCTCAGACAAGTTGGACTTGAGGCTGAGCCACTTCCATCCTGCCCATGTGACCTGGGGCAGGGTATGGACCTTACTGAGCCTCAGCTGCCTCATTCATAAAGTAGAGCTATTGTCAAGATCAAGTAAGATAATGTGTGGGAAAGTATGTCATGTGGGAGCTGTCTGGGGACAGGACGGAGATGTGATGGCCCTTCTCAGACAGGCAACAGCTACTCAGCAGCTTCCTCTGTGGGCAGAGAGCAAGGTTGGCCTTAGGCCAGGAATCAGGATCTCTGGCTTCTGTGTCTCCCTCTAGAACGTGGGACACCACAGTCAAGTTGCTCGACCTTTAGGCTTCAGTTTCCCTAACTGTGTAATGGACAGAACAATCCACTCCATCTCCACACTGACAGGTAAGGGGGACTGCCTGGAGATTTACACATGTCTCTCATTTAATGCTCCCCACAGCTCAGGGTAGATGGTCTTCATTATACAATCATTTCTACTGCACTGACAGACCCTTTGGAAACTGAAGATCAGAGGGGTTAAGTGTGCTGCCTGCAGCCACACATGGTAAGTGGTAGAGTTGTGATGCAAATCCAGTCTTGTCCTGATTCTACTTCCCAGGCTGGGAACCAAGAATTAGAATGGAAGGCTTGCTCCCCAGCCCATTAAGCTGCTCTTGGACTTGGATCTCCCCTGGACACATGCTTCTGGAACAAAGGGATGTGGGGAAGAAGAGCAGGGCAGGGAACGAGACTCACCAGCAAAACTGTCATCCTGAAGGTGCAGGGCCCAGTGGGGGGGAAAAAGGGAGAGAACTAGAATTAGTGGGAATTTCCATAAAGAGCGCTCTCCCTGGGATCTCTGCCTCTAAAATCACCTAATTCCAAGGCCCGGACGCTAATACCCCATTCACTGTGGCTCTTTCCTCCCCAGATCCACCTCACCAGGCCCTGAGCCCACCAGGACCTTGGCTGCTCCTTGGAGACTGTGTAAGAGCTCACAGTGAGGCTGCCACCAGAGCACAGGGACTTGGGCAGGTAGGAAAGGACAGACAGGAGAGTGGGCAGCTTTGCCGGCCTGTGCCAGGCAGGTGTCCCCACCCAGCAGCAAGCGGCACCTTACCATGTGGGAGGCCAGCAGACAGCGGGTGTTCCAGCAGGGCAGACAGGGGCAGCCAATCCCAGCGGAGGCAGAGAGCCCAATGAGCAGCAGGTGGAGAGACAGGAGCAGGGCTGCCAGAGTGGGGCTCCCCATGGGCTTCCGTCTAGTTAGGGCGCCCAGAACATGGCTGCACAGCCTAAAGGTGGGCAGCAAGTCTTTCTTTACAGTAGCAGGGAGTGCAGTGCCAGCAGGAGCCCTCGCCTCAGCCTGCCCTGCCCCGCCCAGCCCCAAAACTCCTCCTGAATCCTAACCAGCAGGCCAGGCCACATTCCTTCTCCTCCAGGCAGAGATACTTCAGGATGCTTGCCCCCAAGAAAACCCTACTCGCCCTAACTGCCTTCTGCTGGGGCAGAGAAATAACAGGAAAAAGGCCAGCACAGGGTTAGGGGTATGGTGGGCTGCACCCCTTTCTTAACCCCTCCTCCTCCTGCAACACCCTCTGGATCTGACCCGCCCATTAAGATGCTCTTAGACTTGGATCTCCCTGGGACACATGCTTCATCCCCTCACTTAAAGAATTAACAGAGCTATTAAGCACTACTCTGCACTGGGTGCCAGAGACAGAGGGGATTGAGGGACCATTTCGAGTTGGGCAGAACAAAAAAGCACTATAGGACACACAAAAGCCTCCCCTGCCCCATATGCATCCTGGCTCCCCACCTGGCTCACTCTCGGGACTGCAGTCCAGCTCTCTATCCAGCCATTGGCTAGTTCCAGCTTTTCTGGGCAAAGGGCTCCATGCCAAAGGGGCCACCGGCTTCAAGGATCCGCTAATCAGCAGAGTCTGCTCAGGAAGCCCCAGAGCTCACAGCAGAGCCCGGGAGCTAAGGGAGTGGGCCCCACGCACTGACCTGGTTTCTTGTGGTTTCCGATGATGCTGACAACGCTCCAGTCTTTGTGGGGACCCTCCCCAACATCCCACAGCTTCCTCCTGCTCATGGAGCATTTGAGCTGCTTCAGCCCTCACCTTGGTGACACATACAGTGGAAAGAAAGTTGGGGGCACACCTAGCAGGTTAAGGCATCTTGAAATTGTTATTGACCCTCTGCATGTTTCAGTAGCCTTCTTTCGGCTAATTCTAGTTTCAAAGTCTTGAGGTCACTGTCGGAAGATCCCATCCTACCCATTATCCTAAAACTACCATCTAACTTGTGAGTTCCTTTTGAGAAAAGGGCCCTTTCTTATTGGGCTTCATCAATGCCTAGGGGTGGATGTCGTGAAACAGGTGCTGTGCAATTGAATAAACGTAAATTATGATACACTTCATCCAAGTATCAGTTTACCTGTTTCACATTTCACAAAGCACTTTGGTATTTGATTCTCCTAATCACCTTGTAAGACAGGTGGGAATTATTTTCATTTCATAAAGAGAAGTAAGGAGAAAGGAACATGATTTGGTCAAAGTCACGGTCTCTGGCTTAGGGAGTTCTACTTCTGCCAACCTCTCACAGTTCAATTCTCTTATGGTCTCTCCTCGAGCTGCTTCATCTCTCTCTGCTCCTGGGAACCCCAAAGAGTCTGCCTGACACAGTTCTGTCTTTTGGTCTCGGAGCCCATCACTGCAAACAAATGTGAAGGAAGGGCTCCATGCCAAAGGGGCCTCCGGCTTCAAGGATCCGCTAATCAGCAGAGTCTGCTCATTAGGAAGGAAGAAAAGGGTGGTCTGGCCATTCTAAAGATCCGTTAGGGAGTCTTCCCCCCCAAAATTGTTGCCTAACCCACAGTAGTTTAGATCGACATAGATAATGCATTTTCCAACGCTGAGAACATGACGTGAGAAACTCGATTCTGTTCTAGAATACTTCTCTTTTGACCCTTTATTATCTTCTGATCTCTCACAGTAAAAATATTTGATTCATTTCTCCCTAACCATGGCTAAGGTATGGTAGGAGAAGCAGAAAAATAAATGGAGACACATACAGACACACAAAAGAAAAAGTAGAAGGGGAAAGAAAGGAGCACAAAGAAAGGAAAAGAACAAAGACAAGAAAGAGAGAAGCGAGAAAAGGAGGTCTGCGTTGTATTTGTCTTGCTGGTTTACTTATTTATTGTAGAGCCTATTTCAAAAAGGATGTAAGGCAGAAAGCACAGTGAGTGAATTCCAGCACACCCTGGCAAAGGGGAGGGGATCAGATCAACATTTGCTAAACTACTCCGAGGCTCTGGTCCCTGTGCTCTGCCCACATTATCTCATCTTGTTAGTGCTAGTATCCTTGAGGTCAGTCTTATTAAAACATTTTACACACTAGGCAACACTGGGAAGATTTAGTAACTTGTCCAAACACGAAAATGAAGAGCTGGGACTCACCACCAGGGCTTTCAGGCTCTTGCTGCCAGGACACACTGCTTAGGAGAGCTGTGGGATGTCAGGTTTCCAGGCCCTGAGTCCACGGAAGTACTAGCATTAGCAGTGCGATGTTGTTGGGTTAACAATGTGGAGGAAGAAACTGGAATCGCTGGAAAGAACAAAGGAAAGTAGCTCTTTGTAATAGTTCATCAGTGGTCAGACTTCCAGAAGAGTAGGAATTGTTTGACAAGTGTCAACAAGGGAGGAGTAACTCTGTAGCTGGAATAGGAGGTGGCCAAGTGGAGTAAAAGCAACAGGTGTGTGGTAGGTAGGCCTTCAGCACTGAGGCCCTGTCTTGATGGAAGGTGGCTGAGGCCTGTCTCGCCTTGGGTTTGCCTGAATGAGCTGACCTACGCTCCACACTCCAATACCTTTACCTGGGGAACAAGCCAGGAGCTCAGGAGGTCTTGACAGGTCCCTGCACGTTCTCAGGTACAGAGGACATGGTGGGAGACCTTGGGCAGCTGTTTTTCTTGACAGAGCTTGACCCACGCATGGACTCTGGTCAGACCATGCAGCAGCCTCTGCAGGCTCTTCCTGTAATTGTCGATTCCTAAGGTCTGTTGGGGCAACTGTAACTGTTAGTGCGCCCTGGGCAGGAAGGGCCAACCAATTAGACCAATGTGCACTAAGAGTTACAAGTGTCCCTTCCTCATGTCTGCTCTTCCAGAAGGGATCCACCTCTAGAATTCTGAGGCAAGAATTTATGCCTAAGAGAAGGTGGAACTCCCATCTGGGAGCGGGAAGCCAACACTGCTCATCACGGGAAGCAATTGTGGTAGATATTAAGTACCTACTATGTGCTAGACTGTTCATTTACTTTATTTAACCCTCACAACCCTGGGAGGTATGATCCCCATGTGTCACACTAAAAACAGAGGCCCAAGTATCTTGCTCAAGGCAAAAGGTAGTAAAATTCCTGGCTAGAATTCCAACTGAAGTTGGTCTCACATCAGAAACTGTTCATTCCATGACACCACACTGCCTTTCTCAGGAATTAAATGCTTTCTAAGGGTCCCTCCATCGCCTACTCTCTAGTTCTGTAAATATCAGGAAATGATAACCATTCCTCAAAATTTACACAGGGTTACATAGTTCATAAAGCACTTCCACAATATTTCACCTCATTTGATCTTCAAAACAATCCTGTGAAATAGGCGGGTTGATCTAAGCCTTGATTTGGTAGGTGTGGTGGTAATTGAATCCGTCTTCTGATTGAAATGCAGTGCTCTTCCCGCTAAATCAAGATCCCTTTCAAAGAGAATCTTGTTTGCTTCAGGAAACACAACAACCCTAAGACAGGAAAAGATGGAAAAGCCCAGAAAAGCAGAATTCCAACAACCTAACAAGCAGAAAACTAAAATAACCGTAATGGCCTTTTTTTGGCATTGACAATAATTTTCATAATGGGTCTTCGAAAGCACTGCAAAACTGCAAAGTGCTATTCTAATAACCAAAGACATTTTTATTTGTTTTTATTAGGTTGGTGCAAAATTGCGGTTTAACAGGTTAAAAATAATTGCAAAAACCTCAATTACTTTTGCACTAACCTAATACTAATAATTATTTGGATCTCAATTTGACAATTAGCAACCTGTACTTGATACACATAATCCCATTACCCACATATTTCCATCTGCTGCTCTCTGCTCTCCAAATTCTACCCCTGCTTTAGTCTAGTTCTTTCCTCTGCGAAATACATTCTGATTTTAGTCTACGGTAGGATAAGTTCTGCATTCAATAAGTTCAGAGTGCACACTGTGTCAGATGCTGAGCAAAGGGTGAGGAAGACATGTAAACTAGTAATTCTGCCAATAAAAGAGGTAAAATAAAAATGCCCTGTGAATTCAAAGAAACAAGTCTCACTCCTTGAAGGAACCAGAAGACTCCAGAATTACCATATAAATTGGGTCTTGAAGGATAAGTAATAAAGGGGTAGGAAAGTAGAAAAGGGAAATTTTTAAGCAAAGGAAACTGGGAAAATGTGGAACCAACATGAAGATTCATAAGAGGTTCTGCTGAGATACAGTATGTGGTGAGAGAATTGGGGATATGCAGGACTGCTGCATTGAGACCACACTTTGGACATCTCACTGAGATTAAGGAATTTTGGTTGATCAAATAGTAACAGCACCTAGTAGGGACTTAACGAGGATGATCCCGAGCTGTGCTCTGTATACTCACTTGTGCACAGGGATGCAGGAAAAGGAATGAATATGGGGTTAAGTTTGGGACACACTGAGTTGGAGATGACAATCAGAACATGGAGAGGAAGAGGCTTTGCAGTTACAAGTACTGCCACCATGACTGAGTACACACCTAATGTTTACACAACAAAAGAGTGACTATGATTGCAGAGGGGTGAGATCTGCAGTTAAGAGATTTGGGCACGATCCAGAGACAATAAAGTCAAGTGGGTAAGAGCAAAGGGACACACAACTTTCATTTACTCTGTGTCAGACTTTTAGGTGTCAAAGGGTCTTTGGTTTACAGCGCTCTTTCCCACTTCTATTTTTAACGTATCTGCTTCATACCCTTAAGTACTGTGCTCATTAGTTATTTCACATTTATATCATGTTTCACCTAGATTGCACATTCCCTATATCCAGAGATACTTTAAAATGCTTTTGGATACTGTAATACAGTGCAGTAGTTCCCTCCCCCGCCATCTGCAGTTTCACTTTCTGTGGTTTCAGTTACCCACAGTCAACCATGGTCCAAAAATATTAAAAGGAAAATTCCAGAAATAAACCATTTATAAGTTTAAGTTGCACGCCATTTTGAATAATGTGATGAAATTGAGCGCTGAGACAACATTCACATAACTTTTATTACAGTATATTGTTATAATTATTCTATTTTATTGTTACTGTTGTTATTCTCTTACTGTGCCTAATTTATAAATTAAACTTTATCATAGGTATGTATAGGAAAAAACAGTATATATAAGGTTTAGCAGTATCCGCGGTTTCAGGCATCCACTGGGGGTCTTAGAACATATCCCCCACAGATAAGGGGGGACTGCTATATCAGGCACACAACTGATACTCTGTTAACAATGAATGATAAACATGAATACCAACCAAAAGAAGACTCCCATTAACTCAAGCTGGACTATTTTAGAGATGGAGAGATGAAATGTATGGCGCATCCTGCCCATCAGCTACAGAGTGGCAACCACGGCTTAACTTCCTACACCCAGTTCACTTCTCTATGGCCACTGCCAGGTTTCTCAGGAAGCTCCCACCTATCTCCTAGTGTCTAATGCCACTCAAGCAACGCATCATTCATTTTCTGTTAAAGCCCAAACACAAGGCATAGGGTGGACAGGGCAGTTATGACTTTATTGAGGTTTTTTAAATTAAAATGCTTCACAGTAGAAACCATAGCCTGCAGAGGAAGTAGCCTCCTAAGTGTTTCCTGCCCAATGACCCACAGATTGAAGTAGAATTTAGTTTCTTCGCTATTTCCTTCCGTCTCAGTGCCTAAGGGGTAATGGATGGAAGTGAAGAGAATGACCAAAAAGCGGCAAGGAAGAGGCTCGGTCTTAAAAGAAAAACACTGAAGGGCCTCAACTTCAACTAGCTGAAGTTTGTCTTACAGCTATTCATCACCCAGTTCCAGCCAATCAGGAATAAGTTAAATACAGTTTTGCCACCTCAGCTGATGACAACAGGTGGAGCTTTCCAGAACTTGGGCCTCAAATGCACTAGTTGCCAATATCACAGCTGTGAAAATCACCAAAGGAGATTTTAGGACAGCTCCTCTCCCGTCACACTCCGCTCGGTGGGAGGCCCAGGATTGGCCCCAGCAATCAGTCCATCCAGCAGGCTTCATTTACGCTTCTTCTCTTGTGTGCTGGTGAACCAAGAGTCTAGGAGCTTCTTGCTGTAGTATAACTGCCAGGCATGCACTTGGACCGCCAGCACCAACACCAGGTACATGACGGAGACAGCAGAAAAACCGAAGAGGAAGCGGTAGGCCTTGCCATGGCGGTAGAGCTGCTGGGCAGCAGGGAACATCTCCATGCTGCCATAAATGAGGGGGGCGATGGAAAAGAGCCCCATGCTGATCATGGAGAGCACCAGGTAGCTAATGTTGTTGCGGGGGAAGGAGAGGAGGCCCAAGAGTGAGGGCATGATGCTCAGCAAATATGGGTACTCCCACTGATAGGGCATGGCCACTTGATCATGTGACAAGAGCCTCAGGTGTCCCACGCTCATCTTGGCAACCAGCAACAGCCATAAGACCAGATGCACGTAGATCAGCTTCTTGATTTCATACTTGAGGGTCACACTGTGGGGCAGAGCAGAGAGAGAAGTGCCTTTCATTCAAAATTTTCTGACCACCAACTATATGTCAGGCAAGTATACTGGACAATGAGATAGAAATGTGAATAAAATATAGTTCCTACCTAGAGGCTGGGCACAAGGAACACAGGAAGAAAAATAATTAGAAAACAAACTGAAGAGCTCCAGTTAATATACGTTGCAAGGAACATGCAATTACAGGAAGCAGTAATCAATTCTGCTTGGGAAGCAATGTCTGAGAAGGCTATCTAGAGGAGGGTGATACTTGAGCAAGGCTCTGGGGGGCAGGTGGAGATGGGCATTCAAAGCAGAGGTAACTGCATGCAAGCAAGAAGGCTTGGATAGACATTTGTGTTCCAGGAGAGCCTATGGTTGGGTATGACAGGAATCTTAGAAGGGAGGGGAGAAGTGGGATATGAAGTTGCAAAGACTACAAAGTGTCAGTTTGAAGGCCAAAGAGTAACTCAGAGCAATATTTAGAAAGTGACTTTGCACTGCCAAGAGTATAGCCTAGAAGAAGGAGGTATTGGCAGGGAGGAAACCAGCTCGCTGCTCAAAGGAGTATGCATTTCTTATTCTTCTAACTCTCACAGATCCTAAATGTGTCCTTTTCACAGCCCAGAGGGCAGTTTCTGCTCTAGGCAGGCACGAAAACACTTGCTTGGGTTGTAAGGTATCCTTAGGGAAGGATTTTTAATATAAGAGTAAAGTCAGGGTCCAAAGAGCTTGTCATTCTTTAAAAATCTGGCGAGAAAGATGCAAAAATCATTCTGGGATAGTTTAATGGATTTAAGGAAAGAAAACCTTTAAATTTTTTTTTTTATTTTTAAAATATTCATTATAGAAAGTGCGGAAAGGTAGGGGGAAAAAATCAGTCACCTCTAGACTTCAAGATTCATTAAGGCAGGGACCTTTTCGTTTGTTTTGTTAATAAGCTTTTTTATTGAAGGTATAACAAGCCTACAAAGACCAGGTCTGCTTTTGCTCACTATCATATCCTCAGTGCCTAGCACAAAATGCATGATGGGTAGAAACTCAATAAATACTTATTTGTTGAATGAATAAACTAATGTAGAAATACTCCTTATGTGAGGGTGTTTATAAAATTCATTTTAGGTAGGGAAAGGCTGGCCTTTATGATGCACATTCCCCAAAAGAGTACGAACTGGAACACTCACCATGTATTGGGCAGACTCGTATTATGTGCTGGATCTTTTGCTACGTCCTTTATACGAATTATTAGCTCACTAATTCTTCACCAACCCTAAAAGGTGCATTACTTTTTCCCATTTGCAGGTGAGGAAACTGAGGTTCAATTAAAAATTATGTCCCCGAGGTCACACAGCGGGGACAGCATCGCCGTGACTGGAGCCCAGGCGGTCTGGACCCCCTCAAGTCACAGGGAGGAGCAAGAGGCGGAGTCTATCGGAGCGACAGGGCTTCCCAGGATTGGGGACAGGCCCAGGGCCGTCCCAGGAGGAGGGAACCTGGCAGGTGAACAGGGACTGGCTGGAGAGTAAGAGCTTAAGGCCGGGGGTATGTGGGGCGGGGGACGTCGCTTCCCAGGCCCTGCAGGCTCCGACTGGGGAGAAGGCCTCTGAGCGCATCGCCTCAGTTCATACCTCATCTGGTAGTGCTTGGCGACGCGCTCCCGGTGCTGAAAGTCGCTGCCGTCTGTGCCGGCAGCTCGCGGGCCTGCCCGAGACGCCATTGGCCCAGTCACACGGACCCTCTGCCACCTGCAGATACTGTTCGCACCCCGTCAGCTCCGCCACCCCAACAGTCCTATAATATGAGAACTTCCGGCCTCTCTGTCTCTGGAGGACCGACTCTATGGTCATTGCCCCCCTACACGCATGCGCACGCTGACGCACGCGGTCTTTCTGTCGACCCGGACCGGGCCGCCCCTCCTCTAGTGGAACGCGCCGGAAATTAACCCCGCCCCGCGTCTTCCACCCCCAGCACTGGCATCTGTTTGCCTTCTACCTGTAGCGGATTCTCTCGCTTCTCGAGCACTTTCACTTTCTTAAATTCTAATATGAGTTTAAGACGCCGCTGTCCCCATTTCACAGATTGGCAGGGTTCTGTGACTTTCCCAAGAACATGTATCACACAGTCTCAAAGAATCGCGCCATGGATTACTTAAGCGATGCAAAGAGAATAGGGAAAGTTTGCAATGAAGAAACCTGGTGTGCACCCCTTCAACAAAGTAATCAAGGTTAACTTGACATGGGTGGCCTGATGGCTCAGTTGGTTAGAGCGTGAGCTCTCAACTACAAGGTTGCTGGTTCAATTCCTGCATGGGATGGTGGGCTGTGCCTCCTGCAACTAAAGATTGGAAACGACACTGGGCTTGGAGCCGAACTGCGCCCTCCACAACCAGATTGAAGGACAACGACTTGGAGCTGATGGGCCCTGGAGAACCACACTGTTCCCCAATAGTCCCCAATTAAATATAAATGTGTATACACATTTCCTAGACTATCCATTAAAAAATAAAAAAAAGTTAACGACCACTAATTGATAGGTCGGCCAATTAAGAAATATACATGGTCAGGCGAATTAAGAAAATTTTTATTGTAAGAGCGAAAAATCTATCGGGCTGAGCAAAAGATGGCTATAGCCCGGGGCTGAATCTAGAGGAGATTGCAGCCCCGAGGGAGAGGGTTGCAGGGGCTATGCTGACAGGGTAGCATTGTTTGAAAGGAAAATGCTGACTGCCTGTAGTCAGTAGCTGTTTTGTGGCGTTTTCTGTTATCTCAAATTTGGCTCTGTCTCAGGTGCGGGCCAACAGACATTTTGTTTTCTTGCAGACATGGCTCTGTCTATAAGTCAATGTCTCTGAGACCTAACATTCAGAGACCTAACACTGATGACACCTCGTGCCTCCTGATACTCTGAGATGTTCCTGCCAAAGATACTTAACCTGGATCTAATCATGGAGAGATGACAGATAACTCAAATTGAGGGGCATTCTACAAAATAACTGGACTGTACTTTTTTAAAATGTCAGTGCCGTTAAAGAAAAATAAATTGTGTAGAGGCAGAAAGTTGAACGGTGGTTGCCAGGGCCTTGGGGAAAAGGGAAAGAGGAGTTGTTTAATGGGTACAGAGATGAAAAGGAAGACAAAAAAAGTTCGGGAGATGAATGTGGTGATGGTGGCACAAACTGTGAAAATACTTAATGTCACTAAACTTAAAAATGGTTACTTTACCTATGTAACTTTACTAACAATTGTCACCCCAATACACTTTCTTTTAAAATGGTTAATTTTATGTTATGTACATTTTACCACAATTTAAAAAATAAATACATAAAATTTAAAATTATCTGAAAAAAGCATCTTTTTGTTTACAGGTCATTTGAATTTCATTTCCCTGAACTGTGTTCATGTTCTTTGCCCACTTTTCTACTGTTGTTGGTCGTTTCAATTCATATACAGATAGAAGAGGGAGAAGACAGAACAGAGGAGGGAGGGAGGGAGGGAGGGAGGGAGGGAGGGAGGGAGGGAGGGAGGGAGGGAGGGAGGGGAGATTGGCCTCTTGTCTATATTAGTTGCAATATATTTTTCCTATTTATTGCATGTCTTTTGACTTTACTCATGGTATTACAAGTTTAACATGCAGAATATTTTTTGTAATGTAGTTGAATGTATAATTTTTTCTTTTTTGGCTTCTCAATTTTGAGCAGTAGCCAGAGTCCTTCTCCACTCCAAGGTGTCTCAAATGATTTTCTGCACTTTTGAGTTAGAGAACCACGCTCAGACATCTGCCTCCCCCGGAATATGATCTTTTCTAAGAGGGATAAGAGCCAAATCATGTGTGTCCCCAGCAGCCCACTATGCCTGGCATAGTGTAAGAGCTCAAGAAATGCTTGTTGAATAAAAAAATTCCAACTGAGACAAAACTATCCACTTCTCCTAAACACCTGAAGAATCCTCAGGTTCATGAAGCCATTCTCCCTCCCACCCCCACCCCTACCCCTCTGACAGATATTCTCTGGCTTTGGCTTGTGGTTATCTTTGTCTTTATTGAGTCTGCGGCCCATGATGCACCAGGTGTTCTTCAGGGCAAGACTGCTTGTGAGTCATCCATTCGCCGATCATGGGACACCAAGCACATGATGAACATTCAATAAATGTTTGAGGCGTGAATGTCCAAGGGAGGGGCCGAAACTCTTTCCCCAGAACTTTCTCCCCGAAGTATTTGTTTATACGTACTTTTCTTCTGGGTCTTGGTCTGCCTTAAAGTTTAGTGATTTGTGTTCCTGTCTCTTCACCCTGCTCATTCCCTTCTCAAATCCTTTGCAGTGATGTTTCCTTTGCCTTGAATGTTTCTTCTCCTCCAGGACTTCAAAAGACTGGCGGTCAAGCCCAGGCAGAATGCTGTAAACTGAATGTTTGTGCCCCCACCCTCACCCCATAATACTTATGTTGAAACCTAATCCCCATTGTGATGGTTTTTGGGAGGTGATATTATGGAAGAGATTCCCTTGCCCCTCCACCATGAACCAGAAAGTGGGCCCTCATCAGACACCAAATCTGCTGGCATATTGATCTTGGACTTGCCAGGTTCCAGAACTGTGAGAAATAAATTTCTCTTGTTTATAAGCCGCCAGACTACGGTATTCTGCTATAGCAGCCCAAATGGACTAACGCACTCCAGGACTTCAAAAGACTGCCTTCTCACCAGTCAGGATTTAGCTGAAAGCTCCCCTCCCCTCACACTTTCCTAAATCCAAGGCCAATCTAGCTCTCCAATCATTTGCTATCATATCTCTGTGTTTTGTTTTCTTCCCAGAACATCATTATCTGAAATTATTTTGTTTATTTGCATATTTGTTCATGGTAAGAGTTCCCCCTCCTTCAAGAATGTCAGTTCATTGAACTGTAAGACAAGGCTGTCTTGTTTCCTGCTGTATTCTCTGCCCCAGGAGGGCTGACACATAGTGACTAATAAATATTTGCTTAATGAATGCATGATGGTTGCTTGGGAGATCCTCCAGGGAAGGATTTAGATCTAAATAATAATGATGATGGTGATGATGATGATGATAGTAATAGTAATTATTTATTGAACCTGAAGAATGTACTAAGTTCTACAGCAAGTACATTTCGTGATTATCTCATTTAATCTTCATGACAACCTATTTTTAATCCCCATTTGTCAGATCCCACTGAAGCTTAGAGGAGTTACATCACACTAGTTTAGTGCTAGACTGCTGGTTTTCAAAGTGGGGTCCCTAAGTAGCTGCAGCTTCAGGACCACGTAGGAATCTGTTAGAAATACACTTCCGTAGGTCTCACCCCAGCTTTACTGAGTCAGAGCCTCTGGGGTGGAGCCCAGCAATCTGAACTTTAACAAGCTCTCTAGGTGATTCTGATGCACTAGTGTGAAAAACTCTCTGCTAACAGAAGGATGAGCTTGGACTCTTTTTACAAACCACATTAAAGAAAAAAAAAAAGGGCGGTCAGATGCCTCAGTCGGTTAGAGCTCAAGCTCTGAACAACAGGTTTGCCAGTTCAATTCCCACATGAGCCAGTGAGCTGCGCCCTCCACAACTAGATTGAAAACAATGAGCTGCCTCTGAGCTTCTGGAGGGGAGGCCAGATGGCTCAGTTGGTTAGAGTGGGAGCTCTTAACAACAAGGTTGCAGGTTCAATTCCCGCACAGGATGGTAGGCTGTGCCCCCTGCAACTAAAGATTGAAAACGGCAACTGGACTTGGAGCTGAGCTGTGCCCTCCACAGCTAGATTGAAGGACAATGACTTGGAGCTGCTGGGCCCTGGAAAAACACACTGTTCCCCAATATTCCCCAATAAAATTTATTTTAAAAAAAACATTATTGAGATATGATTCACATACCATACAATTCTCGCACTCAAATGTCCAATTCAATTATTTTTAGTATGTTTACAGAGTTGTGCAACCATTGCCAGAAAAAATTGTGATTAGATTAATGGATTACAACATTTTGTCTCATCTGAAGGAAAACCTGGACCCATTAGCACTCCCCATTCCTCTCCCACCCCCCAGCACCAGCCCTAAGCAATCACTAACTTATTTTCTGCCTTTATAGTTTTGCCTATTCTGGACATTTCCTACAAGTGGAATCATAAAAATATACATGTGATCTTTTGTGACTGGCTTCTTTCACTTTGCAGAATGTTTTCAAAGTTCATTCTTATAGTAGCACGTACCTTTTTATTGACAAATAGCATTCAATTTATGGTTATACCACATTTTTTTATCCATTCATCAATCGATGAACATTTGGGTTGTTTCTATCTTTTGGCTATTATTATTATTGCTACGGACATTTGTGTATAAGTTTTTGTGTGGACGTATGTTTTTATCTCTCTTGAAGATCTACCTATCTTTCTATCTATCTAGGACTAGAATTGCTGGGTCATACGATCTTACCCTCTTCACACTACACATTTCAGCTAGTTTTAGTCTCTGCTATTATTAAATAATTACATTATCAATAGCACCAATTTCTCTTCTATCAATTAAATGTCTCTGTTGAAAAGCCCTTTA
Source organism: Rhinolophus sinicus (assembly GCF_036562045.2). Classification (NCBI taxonomy): domain Eukaryota; kingdom Metazoa; phylum Chordata; class Mammalia; order Chiroptera; family Rhinolophidae; genus Rhinolophus; species Rhinolophus sinicus. The sequence continues at coordinate 43,324,311 of NC_133759.1, forward strand.
ATTTTATTATCACGAATCCTCACCTCAATCCTTTGACACGGGAATCATTATCCCTGTTGTACAAGTGAGAGAAATTGGGGCTCACAGAAGGAAGACAACTTGTCTATACTCAAACAGCTAACATGGGTGGAGCTGGGGCCACAACCCACATGTGTCTGTTTTCTGTGCCCTCTGTGCCTGATATCATGGCCTGGGCTGTACCCTGTCCCAAAGCTTTCGAAACATGACTTGTCCTCTCCTTTCAGGCCTTTTCTGGAAGTTAGGCTGGCCTGAAATCCCAAGGGTGGGAGCTACACACTCACTCCCCGTGCTCTTTTCCCCAATTGGGGCTGAAGGCCAGGGGAGTGGCTTCCCCAGGAGCTGGAAATAAAATGGAGGGAGGCCTAGGCTGAGCAGGGAAGTATTGTAAGGAGGTTAGGAGGCTGTGAGGGGGAGGTAAGGAATTTTTTGTTTTGGGGTGTTTGATTTTTTAGCTCCTGGAGAGCAGATGAGGTGGGGATTGGCAGAGTTTTGCTATGAATAGGGAGTGAGGCCAAAGCTAGCCGACTTGGGTCGTACAAAGTTGGGGAGAGGGCTTTCACAGACAAGGCTAGCCTGGGGAAACCACCTCACCCCCAAGTTTTTAGAAAGAAAGTGATTTTACCTGACTAGGGCAGGGGCTTTTCTTCCATGACCACTCCTTGAGACCTCTGTGCCAGGCTCTCTCTGCTTTCGGAGCTGGAATTAGAGAGAACATCTCAGAGCCAGGCACCCAGGGACTGGGGGGCTAAGGCAGAAATAGACACTTGGCTAGGAAACAGGAAGGGCAGGATGGAGGGGAAATTATGTGAGCCGTGTAAGAAGACTTTCCAATGAGTGGAAAGCAATGCAACTGGGGCTTCAAGGCTGCAAACATTTAGCCCTGGGCCAGAGAAAGGCCTTGCTGGTAGAAGGAACTGCCTGTGCAAAGGCTTGGAGCATGAACGAGCTGGAGCACAGAGGTTTAGGAGAGAAAGTGGAGCCCAGGCCTATCAGCTAGAGCTGTGCTGTCCAGTATGGTTACTAGTAGCCATAAGCCACAATTACTATTTAAACTTAAATTAGTTAACATTAAATAAAATAAAAAATGCAGCTCCTCAGGCACACTAGTCACATTTCAAGTGCTCAATAGCTACGTGGGGCTAGAAGCTCCAGAGATGGAGAGAATAGATATAGAATGTCTATCATCGCAGAACAGCCCTTGGGTCTGTGGGAAGCCTCAGAAGGGTTTGGATTGCTCAAGGGCCCATGGGAGAGAGCTGGCTTACATTGCGCTGCCTGGCCTGTGAGGGCCTGACCAGTGAGGTCTCTGGACTATAGGTGAGGGAACAGTCCCCAGCAGTGTGAGGTGGTGTGACTCACCTTCTGCCAGCGTAAAGTGGACTCTGCCCCCAGGGACAGAAATTAACCAGGCTGGGCCTCTTCGTCCTGGACTCGGGATCCCCGATCAGTGTAACCAGAGCCGGGGTCAGAGAAACATGGAGTGAGTGGTCCTAGGGATGGCAGAGCAGCTGCTGAGTGGAGCTGAGCCTGGTCTCGGGAGGGTCTCCGGCTTGGTCACACTTAGTGTGCCTGGGGTTGTACAGGAGGGCTGGGGGAGGCGTATATGAGCTGAGAGGGGAGACCAGAGTGGAGGGTTGCTGGATGGGGTGGGATCGTACTGTGTCAAATGATGAGCGAAAGGGAACCCTCCTAGCCCATTATAATGAGCTGTTTCTGCTTCTTTCCCAGGTCCAACATAGTCCAGTTGGCGAGGATGGAATATGCCTTGAAGTCCCTCAGCCTTCTCTACCCCAAGTCCCTCTCCAGGTGAGGAGAGCTAAGGGTAGAAGGGAAGGGGACTACCTGTGAGCTGTAGAGCAGAGCTTCTCAAATTTCAGAGGGCACATAAGTCATCTGGGCCTCTTGATAAAATGCAGATTCTGATTCAGGAGGTCTGGATTGGGACACAAGATTTTGCACTTCCACCAAGCCCTCAGGCGGTGTTCATGCTGGCTCTCACCCCCAGCCACCACCACACGTTGTGTAGGAAGAGGTAGACACTGGGTTTGGTGCTTTCATTCTTGATCTCATTTAAACTTCACCACGACTTTGGGAAGTGGGGATTATTATATCGAATTAATAGATGGGAAAACTGAGGCACAGAGCGGGTGCTCTTAATCACCTAGCAAATGGGTAGTAGGGCCAGGATTTGAACTTGGGCCTGCCTGACTCCAAAACCCAGGTTCCCGGCACTGCTTCTCTGGTTCTGTATAATGTATATCGGAGAGCAAAATGCCGAACACTTCCCCACTTCCTCTCACTTGACAGGTGAGAAGAGTGAGGCAAGGAAGGAAAGTGGCATTGGGGGTATGTGGAGTGGGTCTTCTACCACCTTGTTCCTCCTCGTGGTCTGAGAACCAGCAGAGTCAATATCATATCGTTCGGGAACTTACTAGATGTCTAGAATCTCAGACCTAGTGAATCAGAATCTGCATTTTACCAAGATCCCCAGAGGTCTTCTATGTCCATTCAAGTTTGAGACGCACTGATCCAGCAAGCTTTTACATAAGACTATCTAGAGCAGGTTTAGTGGGGACTAGGGGGAGAGGAATACGATAAGCCCAGCTTACAGGGGTTGGGGAGTAAGTTACCCTGTTATGGGCAGCAGACAGCTCCTTTTGATACCTCCCACTGCCCTCAGGTATGTGGCAGTGAGTACCTCGGTGGTGACTCAGCAGCAGCTGTCAGAGCCCAGCCCAGAGGCCCGCAGGGCCCGGCCCTGCAGAGTGAGCACCGCTGACAGGAGTGTGCGGAAGGGCATCTCGGCGCACAGTCTGGAGGACCTCCTTCACAAGGTTTGGGGCAGGCCTACCCTCTACACAGCACAACCCCTGGGACCTTGGCTAAGAGTTGGCCCTGGAAGCTGCCTCTGTCCTCCAGGTCATGAGCTGGGAGTTCAGCAGGGATGGAGTTCATGGCTTAGATGGCGAAAAGATTTTCTTTCTGATGCCAGCTCCAACGGGTGGGTAGAGCCAGCCTGGAGTGTTGTCCAATTGATTAGTGATGTCTGTTTGGTGACAGGAAGAGGGCAGTATATTGCCATCCTATACCCACATCAGGTCACTGGTATTTTCAGAGCATATTTTTATTTCTGAAAGGACCCTTAGGTCGCCTTTTCCAGTAATTCTTAAACTTGTAGAAGTGCCTGGAAGTTGGGGAAATGGGCAAGATTTTAGACATTCCCTTGCCTGTGTCCTCCCTTCAACCAGAGCAGTTCTCCTTCGATCTGTCCCCTACGTTGTTGGTCTTCCATGTAAGGCTTTGTTAGTAGCTGTGGAAGACATTCTTCAAACTATTGGTCAGGTAACCTTCCAGAGGAGGAAACTAAGGATACACAACTCTTGTGGATGGTAGTCATAGCAGGCAAGAATGACACCCTTCTCCATTTCCAGGCTCCCTCTCTACTTGGTTGGGGGTAACTTCTCCCACTGCCTGGCCTACAGCCACCTCTAATGGAGCTCAGTAACCTTCATGTGCTTCACTGCTCCATTAGATTACCAGCTCCAGGAGGTGGCACCCTGCTCATCTGCAAGCCCAGGTGCCTGGCACAGATCAAATGTTTGGGTTAGACTTCCAATTACCAGTCTGTTTAACATACAGAAATTGTAGCTGACCTAACCCTTTATTCTAGGTTCCCCATTTCTCTGAATTAGGTCTATTCTTCCTGGGAGCCAATTTCTCCTCCCTTGTGAGGCTTCTGACGGTGCCAGACTACATTTCTTGTGCCTTGAATCAAAAGTGATCTTTCACCCTGAGTCTAGAATCCGTACTATTTTTCACATTGAGGTCTGGGGACCACTTCCTGCATGGCCTTGTTAACACATGGCTTCCCACATTTCACCTCTGAGACTGTTCAGGTCATCAGTGAGGCCCAGGGATTGTGATTTTTAGCAGGTTCCTCAGGAGATTCTTACAGCTGAGTTTGGGAACCCCTAGTCGGAGTCCTAACTCCAGAGGATGCAAGGAGGAACAGCAAGGAGGGTCCAGCTTTCTAAGATGGACCACAGTCAGATGTGAATCTTCCAGAAAGAGCAGGGAGGAGGACATCAGTCTATCTAGCCGCCTTTTCCAAATTTGGCAACAGGAATAAAGGAGCATAGAGAGTGTAGGGGGAGAGGGTAAGGCAATACGGTTGGCAGTGAGCAGAGTATGTCCCTTATTGGCCATGGCAGAGAACTGTTGGGTTTTATTTTAAAAGATAAGTAACAGTAAGCCACTGGAGGATATTTTTCAGAAAAACTAATTTTGAAACAATCTCAAACTAACAAAGGTTGCAAGAGCAGGACAAGGCTTCACTTGAATCACTTGTGTCTAAGTTGCCAACCGGATGCCTATCATTTTTGGATACTTCAGTGTATGTTTTCTTCAAACCAGACCTTCTCTGATATAACCACAATACAGCCATCAAAGTCAGGGAAAATGAATGGTACATGACTACCATTTAATCCTGAGACTCCATTCAAGTGTTGCCAATTGTCCCAATACTGTCCTTTGTAGCAAAAGGACCCAGGTCAGGATCAAGTGTTCTATTTAATTGTGCATCACGTTAGTGTCCTGCAATCTGGAACAATTTCCCTGACTTCCCTCAATTTCTGACTTCCCTCAATTCCCCCCACTTTCATGGTTTGACTGTTGTGAAGATTATAAGCCAGTTGTTTTGTTTACTGTCCTTCAGTCTAGAAATGTCTAGTTACCTACAGTTTTGAGTTGTCACATTATTGTGTAACGTGGATGATTTGAATTAAGAAGGTCCAGTCAGGCTTCTCTGTGTAAAGTTAGTATTTTTCCCTTTGAGTTAATTATTTCTGGGGAGGTACTTTGTACTAAGTATACCATTCTGCAGCTAACTTTCAATGTATTCACTTATATAAAAAAAAGGACTCAAGCATTCCTATTTAAATGGGCTATAAGGATGGTAACATTATTTATTGATGCTCAGATTGTCTCAGACTTAGCCAGTGGGACTCTCTTCAGTCCTACTTCTGCATTGTGCTTTCTGATTTTCTGGCACAAGGTATTGCAGGTTTATCTTGTACTTTCCCCGCCCTAGCTCAGTTTTTCTAAGGAGATCTGCTTCATTTTATCAAGTTGGCGCAAATGTAATTGCAGTTTAAAAGGTTTTTAAAATAATTGCAAAACCCGCAATTACTTTTGCACCAACCTAATAGTAGAAAATGGTATTCAGAAACCAGGATCTGGGAGTTAGGTGTGTTCATTGCTATTGGTATGTTGCTGATCACGGGCCTTTATTAAAGGATTTTAAACAGAAAAATATGTTCTCTTGTGAATCCAAGTAAGAAAAGTAGAGAGAATTCTGTTACTCCACGGTAACTAATGGTGTGGCTGTGGACGTCCTGGGCTATCCTTATACGCATATAACTTACTTAAGTGAGGTTCTGTAGTACGTAATGTGACTTTTCATTCTGTGACATGTTGTGGGTCTCTTTCCATTTTTAATTACTATAGTATAAAATTTAGTAAATGAACATTGTGGTCCACATACTCTTGCAGGTGACTTATAGCATTTTTTACTTAAAGTTTATTGGGGTGACGCTGTTTAGTAAAGTTACATAGGTTTCAGGTGTACAGTTCTGTAATACATCATCTATACATTACATTGTGTGTTCACCATCCAGAGGCAGTTCTCCTTCCATCACCATATATTTGATCAACTTATAGCATTTCTTGTAATCATAACCTTGAGGTAGTTACTATTATTCCCATTTTTTAGAGGCAGAGGCCAAGTTCACTGGGATTTAATTAAACCCAGGCCATCATCTCATACACTTTTTTTTTTTTTAAGATTTTATTGGGGAAGGGGAACAGGACTTTATTGGGGAACAGTGTGTACTTCCAGGCCTTTTTTCCAAGTCAAATTGTTGTCCTTTCAATCTCAGTTGTGGAGGGCGCAGCTCAGCTCCAGGTCCAGTTGCCGTTTCTAGTTACAGGGGGCACTGCCCACCATCCCTTGTGGGACTGGAGGAATCGAACTGGCAACCTTGTGGTTGAGAGCCCATGCTCCAACCAACTGAGTCATCCGGGAGGCAATTCAGCTCAAGGTGCCCTGTTCAATCTTAGTTGCAGGGGGCACTGCACACCATCCCTTGCGGGACTCGAGGAGTTGAACTGGCAACCTTGTGGTTGAGATTCCACTGGCCCATGTGGGAATCGAACCGGCAGCCTTCGGAGTTAGGAGCATGGAGCTCTAACCGCCTGAGCCTCCGGGCTGGCCCCATCTCATATGCTTTTGCATTTAATTATTGTGAAGGCTCTAAGACTGTACTTGCCTCAACTTTTTAGATGATGAAACTAGTTCAGAGAAATGAGATAACTTGATTAAGTTCAGAACAATGAAGTAGGGAAGCTAAAGTTCAAACCTAGGTCTGTTTATCTCTAGGGTTCACTATCCAAAGCACTAGCTACTAGTTACATGTGGTTACTGAACTCTTGAAATGTGTCTAGTTGAAATTGAGATGTGCTTAAGTATAAAGTACATATAAGGTTTTGAAGACTTAATATGAAAAAATGTAAAATCTTATAGAGTTTTATTTTGATTATATATTTTTAGATCGAATTAAATATATTACAAGTAATTTCACCTGTTTTGATTTTAATGGGACTATTAGAAATTTTAAATTATATATGTGTGAGAAAGAGCATCTGTGAAAACCTGACAGCTAATATCCTACTGGAATTCTGAAAGCTTTCCCCTTAAGATAAGGGATAAGATAAAGATGTCTGCTCTTGCCACTTCTATTCAACATTGTACTGGAGGTTCTAGCCAGGGTGAGTTGGCAAGAAAATAAAACAAAAGGCATCCTGATTGGAAAGGAAGTAAAACTATATATATCTGCAGATGACATGATCTTGTATATTAAAAACCCTAAGGAGTACACACACACACACACACACACACACACACACACTTAAAGCTAATAAATGAGTTCAGCAAGGTTGTAAGACATAAGATCAGTCTATAAAAATCAATTTTATTTCCATACAGTGGCAATAAACAATATGAAAATGAAATTAAGAAAATAATTCCATTTATAATAGCATCAATAAGAATAAAATATTTAAGAATAAATTTAACAGACATGTAAGACTTACAGGTTTAAAATTAACATTGCTGAAATAAATTAAATCGAACACCTAAAAAAGACCTAAATAATGAAAAGACAAGTGTGCTCAGGGATTGGAAAACTTAATATTGTTAAGATGGTAATATTCTCCAACTTGATCTGCAGATTCAATGCAATCACCATGAAAATTGACAAGCTGATTCTAAAATTTGTATAGAAATACAATGGACCCAGGAGAGCCAAAACAAAGTTGGAGGACTCACACAATCCTGATTTCAAAACTCACTACAAAGCTACAGTCAGTAATCAAGACTGTTATATTGCCGTAAGGGTAGACACACTGTATTAGCTAACTAAGGCTGCCATAAACAAAGTACCACAGACTGGTACTTAACAGCAGAAATTTATTTTTGCTCAAATCTGGAGGCTAGATCAAGGTGTTTTCAGGTTTGGTTTTTTTCTGAGACCTCTCCCTGTGGCTTGGAGATGGCCATCTTCATGTTCACATGGTTTTCCCTCTGTGTGTTTCTTTGCCCTAATCTCCCCTTCTTATAAGGACACCACTCGTATTGGATTGAGGCCCACCCTAATGACCTAATTTTAACTTAATTACCTCTTTAAAGATCCTATCTCCAAATACAATAACATTCTGAAGTACTGGAGCTTAGGACTACAACATATAAATTTGGTGGGGGAGGGATATAATTCAGTCCATTATACATACAAATCAATGGAATAGAATTGAAAGTCTAGAAATAAACCCATGTTTCAATCATCCATTGATTTTCAACAGGGTGCCAAGACTATTCAATGGAGAAAGAATAGTCTTTTCAACAAATGGTGGTGAGACAATGGGATATCCACATGCAAAAGAATGAAGTTGGATTTCTACATTACATTATGTACAAAATTAAGTCAAAATGGATTGAAGAGCTAAATGTAGTGCTAAAACTATAAAACACTTAGAAGAAAACATAGGTAAATGTTAGTGATTTTGGTTTCTTAGATATGGCACCAAAGCACAAGCAACCAAAGGGAAAAAGCCAGACTTCATCAACACTAAAAACTTTTGTGCATCAATAGACACTCTCAAAAAAAAAAAAAAAGAAAAGAAAGAAAAAATGAAAAGGCACCCCACAGAATGAGAGAAAATATGAAAATATTTACAAATCACATATCTGATAAGGGTCTACTATCAAGGATATATAAGGAACTCTTATAACTCAACAATAAAAAGGCAACCCAATTAAAAATGGACAAAGGATTTGAATGGCTATTTCTCTAAAAAAGATATACAAATGGCTAAGAACACATGAAAATATATTCAACATCATTAGTCATTAGAGAAATGCAAATCAGAATCACTTCATACCCACTAGACTGGCTTAAAAAATAAAAGACAGACGATAACAAATCTGATGAGGTTGCAGAGAAATTGGAATCTTCATAAATTGCTGGTGGGAATATAAAATGATGCAGCTGCTTTGGAAACAGTTCCTCACGAAGTTAAATATGAAGTTAATTGTACGACTCAGCAGTGTCACTACTAGATATATACTCAGGAAAATTAAAAATATATCTTTACCCAAAAATTTGTACATGAATGTTCATAACAGCATTATTCATGATACTCACAAATGGAAATAACCAAAAGTCTATCAATTGATAAATCAATTAAAAATGTGGTTTATCTGTATAGTAGAATATTAAGCCATGAAAAGGAATGAATCATGCTACAACATGGCTGAACCTTGAAAACATATTAAGTAAAACAAGGCAGTCTAAAAAGATGACATAGTATATGATTCCATTTATATGAAATGTCCAGAATAGGCAAATCCATAGAGACAGAAAGCAGAGTAGAGGTTGCCATGGGTTGGAATGGAGAGTGCCTGCTAATGGGTACTGGGTTTCTTTTGGGGTGATGAAATTAGATAGTGATGGTGGTTACTTAATTTTGTGAATATACTGAAAAACAATGAATTGTATCTTTTAAAAGGGTGAGTTTTATGACATGAATTATATCTCAATAGAAAATTATATATGTAACTCCCATTATAGATATATATTTAAAAAAAATTTTTTAGTGGGGAATGCTGGGGAATAGTGTGTTTTTCCAGGGCCCATCAGCTCCAAGTCAAGTTGTTGTCCTTCAATCTAGTTGTGGAGGGCACAGCTCACTGGCGCATGTGAGAATCGAACCAGCAACCCTGTTGCTAAGAGCTCGTGCTCTAGCCAACTGAGCCATTCAGCTGCCCCCCATTATGTTTTTATTAGACAACACTGTTCTAGAACATTAACCACGACCCCAGGTACCAAGGGGTATCACAACATAGAGTCTTTGGATGGTGATACCACAGCAAAAGCCTGGGTTCCAGTCCCATCCCACACACCCTGGCCCACTTGTTCTTTCCCTGACAGCTGAGGTGATATGATACGGGTCTTCCCATACCAGCTCTGTGGCTGCATGGGGATGGCAGAAGCATCACTAACTTTATTCCCCAGGTCCAGTACACCCTGATGCTGGCAGACAAGCCATTCTTCCTGGTGCTGGAGGAAGACGGCACGACTGTAGAAACAGAAGAGTATTTCCAAACCCTGGCAGACAACACAGTGTTCATGATTCTCCAAAAGGGGCAGAAATGGAAGCCCCCATCAGAGCAGGTAAGGTACCACCTGTCGAGGGAGAAGAGTGGGAGCCTGGGAGAAGTCTCTGAGGGGTGCCAACCACATGGTTGTCTTGGTGCAGGGCACTAGGTCCCAACTCTCCCTCTCCCGTAAACCTGCCAAGAAGATTGATGTGGCCCGTGTGACCTTCGACTTGTACAAGGTGAACCCACAGGATTTCATTGGCTGCCTGAATGTAAAGGCGACCCTCTATGGCACATACTCGCTTTCCTACAATCTGCACTGCTACGGGGCCAAGCGCATCATGAAGTAAGTGAATTGGGATTGGCTGGGGACAGGTGGGTACGCAGCAATGGGAGAGCCCCTCTCTGCTGCCATGGACCTCAGCCTTCTAGTGCCTGGAGGGGTATTAATGCTGACACAGCATGACAGTTAGCATTTGTCTAGAACTTATGGCTGAACTAGTGCTTGAGCTTTCACTAGTGTGTGCCAAAGGAGTACATACACTCCTCCAGGTAGAACAGGTATAGATTTAGTTTTCCTAATTACCTTCCGCTAAAACAAATTCTTTTTTCACTTAAAATAGTAAGTTTCCTTAAGTAATCTTCTAATCAACTATTTAAAAATGAACATGTGTCAAAGATTTTATTAAACTCATTAATGAGAGAACCAGCAAGAAGTCACAATCAGTTCAAAGGAGAATTCAAAATCCCACCTGTATAAGGTCCATCAAGAATGATGAAAATTGGGGCAGCCGGATGGCTCAGCCGGTTAGAGCGGGAGCTCTTAACACTAAGGTCACTGGTTCGATGCCGACATGTACCATTGAGAAGCAACAGCTTGAGCTTGGAGCTAGGCCACTGGTGGATTGAAAAACAAGAACTTGACATCCTGGAAAAATACACTGTTCCTCAATATTCCCCAATAAAAATAAATAAATAAATAAATAAATAAATAATGAAATAAACAGCAAATAGAAAAAAATTAAATGAAAAACAAAGAATGCTGAAGTAAATTTATAAATACAAAATTGGATTTTTCCATGGTGGTGAGAGGGATGAAATAATTGTCCTTCCATAGGATAGAATTACTTTGCATGTCTATGGACAATTAGTCATTGTATTGTCTAATGAACTTTAAAAACGTTTTACTTTACATTTGAAAGTCTAATCAAGTATCATAGGAAGCATGGAAATATATTAACTTGTAAGACGAGTACTGTTACGGTAGTGTTTCCTAAATTCAGCTGCTCCAGTGGTGCTCTAGAAAATTCTTACCCCATTAGATGGATGTAACCACTGAGGCAGAGGCCATCCAATTAGTCCAGAGCCACAAAGCTAGGGAGTAGCAGAGCATGACCTCTTGCCAGTTTCTTCTGACAGATTCTATTCCTCTCCAATTGCTTCATTTAGTATTTACTGAGAACCCACTGTGTGCCTGTCCCTATGCTGCAAGCTGAAGAATAAGGTGTCAGAACAAGCTCTACGAAGGCAAGAATTTCTGTTGCCACCAGTACCTTGATGAATGCTGGCATAAAGCAGTAATTCAATTCGTAGAATGAATGAAGACATACATATGATCCTTGTTTTCAGGGGGCTTCTGAGAAATCCTGCTCAGGGTACCCAGAGTTCTGCGAGGGCCTATGTAGCTACAGCATATCAGACTTTCTTGGCTTTCTGAGTTTATTCTCTTGCACACCCAATCTGCAGATGAGGAAGCTGAGGCTGCATGGTTCTGCTTGCCAGAGGCGACACTCAATAACAGGCTTGAGCCTGGTTCTGTGGCTAGAAGTTCCATTTTCCTCTTATATCATGCCCTCTCTTGTTCCGGGCTTGCTGCCAGTAGTTTGCGGATTTCAAAATCTAGAGCAAGAAGTTTCAGTCCATTTAGGGGACGTGGGACTCTCGGACCTAAACACTGGAGACATCTTGGTACAAAAAAAAAAAAAAAAAAATATTGCAAGCTGGAGTCAGTGTAGTGAGTTAGTGGTGTTGGCTAGTTGTTTTTCTTAAACTGTGCTAAAATATACATCGCATGACAGTTACCATTTTAACCACTTTTAGGTGTACAATTCAGTGACATTCACAGTGTTGTGTAATCGTCACCACTATCCATTTCTGGAACTTTTTCACATCCCAAACTGAAACTGTCCCCATTAAACACTAACTCTTCACTCTCCCTCCCCCCAGCCCCTGGTAACCTCTGTTCTGCTTTCTGTCTCTGCTAATTTGCCTATTCCAGGGACTTCATACAAGTGGAATCATACAAGACTTGTCCTGTGTCTGGCTTATGTCACTTAGCATAACGTTTTCAAGTTTCATCCATGTTGTAGCATGTGTCAGAATTTCATTCCTATTTATGTCTGGACAACTGTTTTAAGCCTCAGTTCTCTAATTTGAGAAATGGGTATACTTCTCAAGTGTAATCTTTTCGTTTTTAAAATATTTTCATGTGTAGATGTTTATGGTTCTAATTGTCTTTCTGCTCCTCTCCACCTCAACCATAACTTATGGAATGAAGGTTAATAGAAGACAAATTTGAATATCAGCCAGGAAGTATTAATTTTCCTTTTGTTTTCCCCTACCTGACCCCCCTTAGGACTAGACACCCCTAGTAACTCTCATCTATCTCTTTTAAACATTCGGGTAAGGACTTAGTTAAAGAAGTCAAGCATTCAACCAGTTACTCCTGACCCCATCTTTCCCCGTGTTAAGTGTTCTATGTTATTTCAACCTCTTAACCCTGTGTGGGATCAAAATGGTATCTTCATGCCCAGGACTCTGAAAAATTAGCTTGACTACAAATGACTTGGAAAGGCCTCAGAGTCTAGAACAGACACTGGGCAGAGTTACGATCTTCATGTTATGTAGACCAGTCTGGTTGGTCCAAAGTAATATTACAAAAATAAAAGGCCTTGTTAAATGAGCTTGAATTTGGCGTGAGAAAATAGAGAGGTTGTGGATATCTCAGTTAAGGTACAGTTGCAGGTAATGCCTGTAGCCCCTTTCCCATTTGCTGAAGGAAGGCAACCTCTGTTCCTGTTTGCACATCACTCTACAAATGATGAAATTAAAAAGGGAGCATGGGGAAGGAAGTACTTAGGGGATGCAGGCAAGGGTTTTCTTTGTGTTTTGACTCTACCCCCTTCTCATTCCACCCAGGGAAGCTCTTCGCTGGGCCCTCTTCAGCATGCAGGCCACAGGACACGTTCTGCTTGGCACCTCCTGTTACATGCAGCAGCTCCTGGATGCCACAGAGGGAGGACAGCCACCCAAGGCCAAGGTCCCATCCCTCATGCCAACCTGTCTGAAGATACTGCAATGAAGGCCCAAGTCCTCAGAGGGTTTCCCCAGCCGAGGACTAGACTGGGGACCCCATGCACAGCTTGTAGCACCCAAAAGCCTGGCAGAGAGGTTCTTGCCTCCCCACACCTCCCTTACCCCCACAGGACCGTGAATGTGGAAGCAGGGGGAATGGCTGGAAACCTGGGGTGGGCTGGCCAAAGGGTACTGAGGCTTCTTGGCCTGGCCCAGCTCCTTCCTGCCCAAGGTAGCTTAGCTGACCAAGACTGGTCACAAGCAGGCTAGGCATGAAGTCTGCCCTCAGACGCCTGTCTTCACTTGCTATACTTTCATTACACTTCCTACCTCCTGGCTCTTATCCCTAATACTCCTGAATAATAAGGCTCACTAATGTATTATATGAGAGAGTTCACAATAAATGAGTTATGCTGATACATCTTCTCTGCCTGTGTTCTTTGGGAATGAGGGTGGGGTTCTATCTGGAAGGTTGGAAAAGTCCAAGGGAAGAGACGAATCTATTGTCAAATCATTCTCTAAAATGTGGCGTTACAGGAAACAGCACTTCTGCCAAAAAAAAAATTTTCAGTTGATTCTGGAACTAATGTCTGCTTAATCAAAGACTTGAGCAAACCATTTAATCCATAAAATAAATAACGATTTCCAAAATAAATTTGCCTATCAGAAGGGCTTTGATTGGCAGGGTGGGATTAAGGCACTCTTCTAATTTCTCATTGTTGCATTTTATTACAACTTTTAAGTGTTTAGGTGGGAATGTACTAACCAAGGTGTAAACCAGCTCTCCAGCAATGTCTTCCCTAGCTTGCTAGACAGTTCAGAACTTTCAATCTTAGGATTTCAAAACAGCTGTTAGCCACCACAAAGAATATTAATTTCTCATCAGTGTGAGTTTCAATAGAGAGCAACTCAAACAAGACAAGCATGAAAGCTAGGTTTGTAGGTGATTGTGCTTTAATCTGTGACTCAGATTTTAAAATGTGTCATTTCTGACCTTTACCATGAAGCCCATTTGGGTTTATTAAAAACAAAAACAAAGGCTTGTGTTACCAAAGGTAGAGCTGGAGAGTTATTGCAGGCAGTGGACCCAGACCCTGCAGCCATTTATGGGAGGAGCTGCCAGAGCTAGCAGAACACTTTCTATTCTGGGCTTTCCTGCTTTTGCAGTTATGGCTGGAGCCCTGGTTCAGTGCCATCCTGTCTCTATGGGCTGGGCCTTCTGACATGGAGGCACGATGACCAGAAGCTATTCCTGGTCAACCCTTGCTGAGGCTGTGGCCTACCTGCTCCTCCTATAAAGTTAATCATACACTGAGTTGGCTGGGGTGGCAGAAGCTTGGAATTTGTCACCACAACTCCTCCTCCTGAGATTCAGAGTTTCACAAGTGCGTTGAGTGACCAGCTCTTGGCACTGAGCCCTTCCAGCCCAGGAAAAATTAGTTCTTGCTTTTCTTCGAGGAGCTCGGAGGCAAACGGAGTCACAATGGGCAGTGAACAGGAAAGGGCAGCCTTTGATGAGGCTGTGGTGTGTGGAAAACTCCAAAGAGCAAGGGAGCTCAAGCCTCAGCAGGGCCAGGGGCCAGTACAAGTTGGGGACTGGCCCCTCCTGGAGCCAAGCACCGCCAGTGGAGGAGAGGTGTGCTGCAGTTAAGGCAGGCTGTGTGCCAGCCCCGCGGCCTTAGTCTTTCCATCTGGCTCAAAGCTGCTGCTTATGAATGCACAGGAGACCTTCCAGAAAAGAGATTCTAAAATACCATGGGGCCTTGTGACAAAGCACAGTAATGTCCGAGCCTGAGCTCAAAACAAGATAAAAACACTTGTAGTCTTGCCAAATATCTTGCCAGTCTTGTCTATACAGAGGGTGCCAAGAAAATGTATACACATTTTAAGAAAGGAAAAAAACGTATGAAAATGTAATACTATATACCGATAACAAAAGATGAATACAAGTCATGTGTATACATTTTTTGGCAACCCCGGTACTTATGCATTATCTATTTAAAAATTGATTATTTAAATATTTGAATTCAAAAACAAGTTTCTTGGGCCGGCCCGGTGGCTCAGGCAGTTAGAGCTCCATGCTTCTAACTCCAAAGGCTGCCGGTTCGATTCCCATATGGGCCAGTGGGCTCTCAACCACAGGTTGCCGGTTCAACTCCTCGAGTACCACAAGGGATGGTGGGCTCCGCCCCCTGCAACTAAGATTGAACCCCGCACCTTGAGGTGAGCTGCCCCTGAGCTCCCAGATGGCTCAGTTGGTTGGAGTGCGTCCTGTCAACCACAAGGTTGCCGGTTCCACTCCCGCAAGGGATGGTGGGCTGTGCCCCCTGCAACTAGAAAACAGCAACTGGACCTGGAGCTGAGCTGTGCCCTCCACAACTAAGATTGAAAGGACAACAACTTGACTTGGAAAAAAGGCCTGGAAGTACACACTGTTCCCGAATAAAGTCCTGTTCCCCTTCCCCAATAAAATCTTTAAAAAAAGAAAACACAAAAAAACAACAACAAAAAGCAAGTTTCTTGAGGTATAGCTTACATACAATAAAATTTACCCTTTTAAAGTATATAATTCAATTAAATTTTGGCAAATCGATACATTTATATAACCACTACTTCCAGCATGCCAACGGCTCCCTTTCTAGTCAATCCCCATCCTCCCACACATCTCAAGCCCTTGGTAACCACTGACTATTTCCTGCCAATATAGTTTGCCTTTTCTAAAATGTCATTTTAAATAGAATCACCCAATCTTTTAAAAAATTTAGTTCTACCCATTTTTATTTTAAAACACTTTTATTATTTAAAATTTTTTATGAATCTTACAGTCTTTTATATCTGGCTTAGATTTTTAAACTAGGGGGGTGTGTGTGTGTGTGTGTAGAAGAAATAGATCAATGAGATAAAAAACTTAAGCAGCTTCAAAGGGTAAAAATAATTGTTACTTATCTTCTCACATCTGATTCCTTCTCCAGAAGCAACCACCATCTCATTTTGTGTCCTAGAAATGCAGGAGTACATAAATATAATATATATATAAATCACACACACACATATGCAATCATGCACCCCTTAACGACGAGGATTTTTCTGAGAAATGCATTGTTAGGCAATTTTGTTGTTGCCTATAGGATGCACTTACCCAAACTTAGGTGGTATAGCCTACCGCACATCTTGGCTATATGGTATAGCCTATTGCTCCTAGGCTACAATACAAGCCTGTCTAGCATGTTACTGCATGAAACAACTTGAGATTAAGCACAAGAGAAAATGATGCAATCAAGAGAGGTGGTAAGCACGAGGTATGTGAGGCTGCTGCTGGTATAATATGGCATACTATTTTACAGCAAACTATTTTTTATAAGCAGAAAGAGTATACTCTAAAATAACAATAAAAAGTATTGTATAGTAAATACATAAACCAGTTAAATAGTTATTTATTATCATCAACTATTATGCACTGTGCATAATTGTATGTGCTGTACTTTTATGCAACTGGCAGCACAGGTTTGTTTACACTAGCATAGCCACAAATGCGTGAGTAATGCATTGTGCTATGACATTGTGACAGCTATGATGTCACTAGGTGATAGGAATTTTTCAGCTCCGTTATAATCTTATGGGACCACCATCATGTATGTGGTCTATAGTTGCCCGAAATGTCATTACACGGCACATGACTGTATGTATACAGTATATGCATATTCTAATCACACTGCCCTCCACTTTGCTTTTTTTTTTTTTTTTAATTTTAAGTGTGTTTTTCCAGGACCCATCAGCTCCAAGTCAAGTAGTTGTATCAATCTGGGCGCAGCTCACAGTGGACCATGTGGAGATCGAACCGGCAACCCTGTTGTTCAGAGCACTGTGCTCTAACCAACTGAGCCAACCGGCTGCCCTCCACTTTGCTTTTTTGACTTAATATATTCTGGAGATTGATTCATATTAGCACATATAGACCTACACATTCCATAATGGCTGCATGGTAGGTATGTGCTACAATTGACTTAGCCACGCTTCTGTTGATGGATTTAGGTTAATTTGAAGTCTTTTGCTAATGCAAACAATGAATTGAAAGTTACAGTGCTCTTAGTAAACAAAATAATACAAAGAATGCATGTAATTTCTCTATAGTTGTAATTACAGGATAGAATCCATTTTGTTCTTTGCTTTTTTTTTTACTTAGCTCATTTCTCCTGTTGTTCCCTACCTCTGCCTCCTAGTGAATTTCTATTAGTTCTTCACAACCTGTCAATCACAACCCATGCTGGGACACCTTTTCTGACTTCACCTTCTCTGTCTCCTCTCTTCTCTCTCTCAGCCTTTTCCCAGGGTTTAGCAAGGTGCGTCATGATGCTGTGATCTGAACTGTGTCCACTTGGTTTAATTTCTTGTGCGTAGGGCCTAGGTCTTGTTGATCTGTATTTCCAGCTCACAAATGCCAGGGCCTGGCATAGAGTTAGCATTAAAAAAAATGTTGAGGGCCGGCCCAGTGGCTCAGACGGTTAGAGCTCCATGCTCCTAACTCTAAAGGCCGCCGGTTCAATTCCCACATGGGCCAGTGGGCTTTCAACCATTTACCAGTTCAACTCCTCAAGTCCTGCAAGGGATGGTGGGCTACACCCCCTACAACTAGCAACAGCAACTGGACCTGGAGCTGAGCTGCGCCCTCCTCAACTAAGACTGAAAGGACAGCAACTTGACTTGGAAAAAAGACCTGGAAGTACACACTGTTCCCGAATAAAGTCCTGTTCCCCTTCCCCAATAAAATCTTTAAAAACAAACAAACAAACACCACGAATCTTAGTTTCTCACTCAAGTGTGCAAAAAAAAAAAAAAATCACACACAAAAAATGTTGAATGTATTAATTTCCCCTATAGAGCTAGCTAATCACAGGACAATTTATGTTTCCAGTTTTGAGATTTGTTTTATTTGTGCTTTGATAAATAATGCTATAGTGAATCTTTTATCTTTTTCTACCTCTGGCCTTTTACTCTTTTTGGATTATGCACCAGGCTGTTCTTCCACGCAGGGTTACTGGACCAAAGGGTATAGATGTTCCCCCCCCCCCCCCCCCCCAATTTTCTTGGTCACATTGTGCACAATAGTGTTTTTTTTGGTCAGAAAGCTCCTAAGAATTGAAATGGTAATCAGAAAACCTTAACCTCTCGTCTCGGTTTTGTCTCGGTCCTAAGACAGGTCCCCTGACCCTGAGAAATTCCTTCTTTGCCCTGTGCCTCAGATTCCCCGAAAACATAGGCACGAATTTCATTCCTGGGCGAAGCCACGGCTCTGCCACGGCTTTGCCTGCTCACGGCTCTCAAGCCCCACCTTCTCGCTATTCCGATTGACAGTCAATCTGACCAATGAGAGAGCTGTGGGCGAGTCGGGGTAGGGAGGGGGTGCAGACACATGCGCACTGTCCTGGCTCGGAAGATGGGTGGCTGCCGTGTTTTGGGCCGCGTCTTGGGTAGCTGGCGACGAAGGCCAGAGATCCATGCAGCTCGGAAGGCCGCAGGCTTTGGCACCGAAGCCCGGTGATTACACCGCCCCCCCACTTCGTGTGGGCGGAATGGTGGGGCTGGGGGAACATGTGTGCGGGATCTGGAGTTAGGAAGATAGGAGTTCTAATTCTGGCTTTGCTCTGTGACCTTACACTAGTCTCTTGGCCTCTCCCAGCCTCGGTTTTCTCATCTGTAAAATGGTACCAATCAAACCTGAATTTTCGGAGAGCTCAGCCCAGGCTTTCTGGGGCATTTGTTAAGATTTGGGAAGAGGTGTGTGGCAATAAGAATGGGCAGCACCTCTGGAAATGAATGATTCCCCTGTTGCTTACCTCATCTTTCCCAGGCATCAGCAGCAACCCCGAGGCTCCAGCAAACGGTCGAGGCCCTTGGAGAACCAGCCCTTCCCAGGGCTGTTGCAGCCAGAGAACCTCAGTCCGGAGCAGTTGATTGATGTACTGAGGGCATCTGTGTTGGACCAGAAAGGTGAGGGTGAGAGGGACGGCTGCACAGAGACGCAGGAGAGTAGCCTGCCTCTCCAAGCCTTCCAGGGGGCTGTTTGGGCTCCCTACTAAAACCTTTGGGGTCAAATCCTGGTTTTGCTTCCCATTAGTGGCATGAACTGGGACGAGCCACATCCTCTCTCTGAGCCTCAGCATGATGAGGATAGGGGTGTGGGGTGCGAGGGTGTAAAGAACTAGAGGTTCTCGAACACAGTAGGCACTCCCCAATGGGAATTGCTCTAATAAATTGCTTATTGATGGACAAAACACTGTCTTTGGAGTCAGATGTGGGCTCTGTAATCAGCTTGCTTTGTGGCTTTAGGAAGAAGACAATTTCTCTGTGCCTCAGTCTTTATTCAGTGATTTATTCATTTTCTCAGCTATTTATTGAGCATAGGCTATGTTCCAAGGACTGTTCTAGACACAGCCATACAGTGCTGAACAAGATAAATACGGTTCCTGCTCTCAGGGAACTGACATTTTCGTGGAAGAAATGGATTAAACAGGAAATAAAGAACAAGGTACTTACTAGTGGTCAGTGCTGTGAACGAAAGAGGGTGTTATGACGGTGAAGAACGGTAGGAGCAAGGCAGACATTAGATTGTGGGTTTAGGCCTCTGTGGTTGAGCTAAGATGAGATGAAGAAGCCAGACATCTGAAAATCTGGGACAGAGAAAACATCAAGTGCAAAGACCCGGAGGTGACAGTGAGAGCATATGCAAGGGACAGAAAGAAGTTGAGGTTAGGGTGTGGTTATCATGTCTGAGAGTTGTAGTGGGGCCACATGACAAGATGAATTGAGAAAGTGCTTTGTAAACTCCAGCTGCTGCTTTTGCTGTTAGTGATGTTCGTGTAACATATGTTTCAGGACCACTAGTGACGCTGAACAAGCCACAGGGTCTGCCAGTGACGGGTAAGGGCAGGGGAAGGAGATACACTGAAAGGGGGTTTGATGTCTCTGAGGGAGGGAATAATGAAGAGAAGGGGGTGGTGGGGTAACATTACCTCTGGGAGCAATTTGTATTTGACCTTTTTTTCCCTCCCAGGAAAACCAGGAGAGCTGACATTGCTCTCAGTGCTGCCAGAGCTGAGCCGGTCCTTGGGGCTTGGGGAGAAGGAGCTCCAGGTTGTCCGAGCATCTGGGAAGTAAGTGGTGGGGATGATAGGAAGACAGGCATCCATCTGTGTGGTTGGGGAGCAGTTGCTTGAAAGGAAGCCGAGATATTTTCCACAGCTGGCTTGGGCTCATAGAAATAGGAAAGAAAGTAAAGGAGGGAGCAGACAGATCTATGTTCAAATCCTCAAGTACGAGCTGTGATCTTAGCCAAAGCATGAAACCTCACTGAGCCTCAGTTCCATTACTTATAAGATACAGCTACTAACCCCTATGCTGTGTATATAGTCACTTCTCCAAGCCCGCACTCATGGCAGGCATTGGGAGTTGATCCATGATGTTCTTTCCTCTAACAGCCATCACTTAGAGATGGTACTTGAGATGAAATATTTCTGCAATTTCACAACTCATGGGTTTGTTTGTGGGGAATTTAATTATTTAAGAGCTAATATATATGAAATTACTAGGATAGTGCCTGGCACATGGTCGACTCTGAGAAATTGATAGTAATTGTTGTGATGTTTGGCTCTGAGCTCCCTGGGGGCCAGGGTAAAATGAGAAACACATTGAGCTACATAGCCCTGTTACAAAACCCAGGAAGCTTCACTTGTTTCTCGGAAGGAGGTATGGGTTATACTCTGGTGTTACTGTTTGGCATTAAGCAGGTCAGTGTTCCTCTCTTTTTTGTGGTAAGCCCAAAGGACTTTAACTTTTGTCATTTGTCTCCTTCCTCCAGGGAGACCTCTGGGCTTGTACTCCTCTCCAGTTGTCCCCAAACAGCAAGCCGCCTCCAGAAGTTTTTCACCTACTCACAGAGAGCCCAGAGACCCATAGCCACCTACTGGTAAGTGGTGCTGGAGGCAGCATGGCAGTGGGAAGATCCCAAAAGGCTACTGTGACCTCCTCCTGCCTCTTCCGTAGGGCTGTCACTGATGGGATCCCAGTTCCTTCTGAGGGGAAGATCCAAGCCGCTCTGAAACTGGAACACATTGAAGGCGTCGATCTTGTGAGTCAGGATCTGGGTGGGGAAGGGGAGGAAACTCTGACATATTACCCCTACAGAGGAGTCAAGGGTACAGACTGGGGGTGGCTGGCTCTTCTGTCCCCTAAAACAGGCAAGTGAGCACTGCCTATACTATGGCCCTAACCTGAGCCTGTTGGGAGCAAGGAGGGTTTGGGTGTAGCTCCCAGGTATGTGTGAATTCTTGGAGGCTGACATCACAGGTAGTTCCAGTGAAGTCCCCATCCCGAAAGGACATCCTGGAAGGTGTCAAGAGGACCCTCAGCTTCTACCGTGTGGTGGCCACAGGCTCTGGCTGTGCCCTGGTGCAGCTGCAGCCATTGACAGGTGGGTCTGAAGCCCCATCCAGACTTTAGAGCTGTATTTGGCTGGGGGAGGCAAGGGGCTGGGAGGAAGGTGATGGGTTAGTGGCAGCCTGAGTAGCGTTTGATGGACCCCAAGGGTGTATGTGACGAGGCCCAGCTGGAGGAGGCAGCGCTTCTGCTGTCAGTCTGATGGTCATTCCTTTGTAGCTCATCTACTTACTTTCTTAGTTAATGATCTCAGCATCTTCTCTTTGTCTTTGGTGTTCTGTAGCATCACTATGATGAATCTGTGTGTGTTTCGTTTTATTTATGTTGCTTAGGATTCACTGTGCTTCCTGAATCTGAAGATTAATATTTCATCAAGTCTGGAAAGTTCTCTCTTCAAATGTTGCACCTCTTTCATTCTCTCTGTTCTCTTCCTTTTGAATACCTAATAGATATGTCTGACTTTCTCATTGTCCTCACTGTCTCTTAACTTTCCTTTCCTATTTTTCATTTCTTTATCTCTGCTGCATTCTGGGCAATTTCTTTAGCTCCACCAGTTGAGTAATTTTCTCTTCAGTTGGATCTAATCTGCCAATTTAACCTATCCATTGACTATTTTTCACTTCCACAAGTTCTGTTTGGTTCTTTCACAAATACAAATTGCCTTTAAAAAAATATGGCATGCTTTTCTTCTCATATTATTTGTTCATTTTTGTCTTTAATCATTTAAAACATACTTATTTGTATTTCTACAATTCCATATCTGAAATTCTGGAGAGTTTAATTCTATTGTGTTTCCCCGACTCAAACTTGGTGAGTTGTTTCCTTATTGCTCTGTGATTCACCATTGTGAATTCAGGTTAGGCTCAGCCTTTATTTGTGGAAATCCTTTATTGCTTCCTTGGGGCCTTTAGGAGAGGTTCTGCCTTTGCTTCTGCCAAATGCCTTAGAGCTATCACTGCTCAGGACCTCTCTAAATACTAGTGTCTCAGTTGGAAGTTCAGAGATCACTCAAGTAGTAGTAGAGCTCCAAACTTGTGTGAGAGCAGGCTCATGGTTGTGAATTCTCAGGGGAAAAACTTTCATTCCCCTCATCTGGTCCTAAGGTGAACATCTGCCTTCTGGCTGGCTGGCTTTTTTGCTGGTTCACCCTTATTCCTGGCTTCTAGGGTAGCTACTCAAAACCAAGCCCCCTGGATAGTAAGATTGGCAGCACAACTAGAATAGAAACATTGGTTCTCACATGCTCTGGATTTGTTTCCCTTTTTGTGTTTGGTCATGGGGACCTTACTTCCCTGTGTGCCCAGCTGTGCATTTAAAAGGATGATTGTTATACTTTTCCAATGTTTCTAGGTAGTTTCTAGCAAGAGGGCTTTTAGATTATCCAGTCTACCATATTGCCAGGCATGGAGGCAGAGGAATAGATCCTGGGTTTGAATCCCAGTTTATGGAGGTGGGCAAGTCATTTCTTTTTAAGCTTTGGTTTTTCTCTCTGTAGAATGGAAATGATGGTATGACCCATCTTGCAGGGCTGTCATGAGGATTAAAGGTTTACATATGTGAAACATTTTGTACCATGTCTAGCACATTACCCCCCTCCCCGCCGTTTTCTGTAGCTTCAACAATATATGCAGGGTTGCCTCTCTTCATGAGTGCATCCCACAGGCCTGGTGGATGGACAGGATTGTCCCAACTTGGTCATGCGTCCTGCTCTGGAAGCAGGGACAGTAGCATCCACTTCACTAAAACCACCTGATCTACCAAGGGGGTGGTGTTTCCTCAGAGGAAAGGGGGAGACACAGTACTGGGTGGGACAGAAAGAGCAGCTGCTCACTGTTTGTCCTGTCTCCCAGCGTTCCCCAGTCAGCTACAGGTACACATGGTACTACAGCTCTGCCCCGTGCTCGGGGACCACAAGTATTCCGCCCGCGTGAGCACAGTCCTGGGCCAGCGCTTCCTGCTGCCCGCTGAGAGCACAACGCCCCAAAGACAGGTACCCAAGCCCATCTGCCTCCTGCAGCTGTGGGTGGGCTGGGGGACTGGGGTGGACAGCATCTCTGGACATTGGCTGTGCAGCTTGGGACTGGGAGGCAGTCCTCTCGGCTTCCAAGGCTATCTGTGGCCCTGTCTTGCTGTGTGGCCTTGAACAAATGACAACCCCTCTCTTGGGCCTCATTCTGCCCGTCTGTTCAATACAGGAGTTGAACTGGCTGATTTCTAAAGGCCCTGCTAAGTCTGTCGTTGAATGTTTGGTATAAGGGGTAAGAGAAGTTGTATATATTAGGGTAACTCTATCTGCTCTAACAGAGTAGCCCCAAAGTTCCAGAGTCTTCACACCTTAATTTCCCTCCATGTTAAGTCCAATTAATGGGATGGGGTAGAGGTGGACTTTGCTCCCAGCAGCCCCTCACCGACCCAGGCTGTTGCTAATCAGCCAGCAGATAAGGGGGTACAGTGCAGGTTCATGCAGGAGGTTTTCATGGGCCAGGTCTGGAAGCAGCATACGTACGTACTTGCACGCCCATTCCGTTGGCCAGAACTCAGTCACATGGCCTCACCAAACCGCAAGAGGGGCTAGGAAGAGTAGTTTAGCTGTATGCCTAGGCAGAAACTGATTTGGTGAACCCTTAGCTGGTCTCTGCCATCGTGTGAGGGTACGTGTGTGTATGAGTGTACATGTGTATGCGTGTACATGTAGAAAGGAAATAACTACGGATGTGGAGGGAAGGAGGAAAGTACTTGCCTCACTCCTGTTTTGGTTAGAGCTGGTTGACAGTCACCTGGCTGAATGCTGACATGCCTCTCCCACTCCAGGTCTTGGATGAAGCCCTGATCAGACGCCTCCACCTGACACCCTCACAGGCTGCCCAGCTGCCCTTGCACCTCCATCTGCATTGTCTCCACCTCCCAGGAGCCAGGCCCAGGGACACCCCCAGCGAGCTTTTGGCACCCTTGCCCCCTTACTTCTCCAGGACCCTGCAGTACCTGGGGCTCCACCAACAATAGTCTTCCTTCTGTTCCATTTCCACTGGAAAGCAGTGAGTGCTGGGGGACTGCAGGCCGAGGAGAATGTGTTCAACATGCAGGAAGGCCATGGTGTAAGACCCTGGGCTCTATGGTCAGATCAACCTAAGATCAAATCCTGGCTAGGCCACTTGCTGTGTGGCGTCAGACAAATAACTTCACCTCTCTGGACTCGAGATAATAAAAATACCTAACTCATAGTATGGGTTTGAGGATTTGCTGAGGAAGTAAATGTTTTGTCATGCACCATGCTTTCTGCTGAGTTCAATGAGTGGTCTTTTATTGGGCTGTTTCTGCCCCAATTCTAGCTGGGAAAAAAATATTAGATTTTTTAAAATTGTGGTAAAATACACCTAGCAAGATTTTTCTTAACCATTTTTAAGTGTACAGTTCAGTGGTATTATGTACATTCATAATGTTGTACAATCATCTCACCATCTATCTCCAGAACTCTTCATCTTGCAGAACTGAAACTCTGTAACCATTAAACACTAAGTCCCCATTCCCTCTCCCCCCAGCCCCTAGTAGTCACTATTCTCCTTTGTCTCTATGAATTTGACTACTCTAGGGAATCTTGTGTAAGTGAAGATGTGAGATTTACTTTAAAAAATTGAGAAATATATTAAACATACAGGGTACATAAAACATTTGTGATTTAAAGAATTATAAGGTGATATCCATATGACCATCACTCAGGGCATGAAATAGAAACATGCTCTCCTTTCTTGTAGAGCAGCAGTTCTCAACCTGGGCCCCACATTAGGACCCCTCTCAGGAAGCTTTAAAAAATTCCCATGATGCTACACCCCAAAGATACTGGTTTAATTGGTCTGGAGTGGAGACCCCTAGCATCAGTCTCTTTCAAAAGCTCCCAAAGGGGTTCTGTTGTTTAGTCTAGGTTGGAACCACTGCTCTGAGAGAAAATTCTTTCCTTGTCTTATAAGTTTTACCCCCTATGTATGCATCTCTAAATGATGATATATTCCATTTTGCCCAAAGTTTCATTTCCGAAGTTTCTGTAAATGGAATCATGCTGTATATATTCTTTCGTTTGGCTCTCCACACTGAGAAGTGCATCTGTGTTGTATGGCATGCAGTTTGAATTGCAGTACTTGAATATACCACAGTTTATCCATTCTGTTAATGGACAGTTAGGTCGTTCGGCTGTTACCGCAATGCTGCTGTGAACCTGCTCGTAAGCATTTCCCAGTTATGCAAGAATTTCTGGATCAGAGTATATGTATCTTCATTTGACTAGTGGATTAGTCTTCTAGGGCTGTCATAGCAAATCATGCTGAGTGACTTGAAACACTAGTGATTTGTTTCTCTCACAGTTCTGGAGGCCAGAAGCCTGAAATCCTGGTGACAGATGTGGCTGTGCTCTCCAAGGTTCTGGAGACCCCTTCCTGGCCTCTTTCAGCTTTTGGTGGCTCCAAGCGTTCCTTGGCCTGTGGTTGCATCACACCAGACTCTGCCTCATCTTCACACGGCCTTCTCCTGGTGTTTGTGTCTTCTCTTCTGCCTCTCATAAAGACACTTGTCATTGGATTTAGGGCCCACCTGGATAATCCACTCATCTCAAGGTCTTTACAAAATGTAATTACATCTACAAGGACCCTTTTTCCAAATAAAGTCATTCTCAGGTTCCAGGTAGGAACCTATCTTGGTGGGGCGGGGTGGGGGGCGAGGCACCATTCAACAACCCATTACAACTAGGAAATACCAAACTTTTTCAGATGGGTATGGCTTATTGGATATTTCCTTTTTAGGCGACCTTGGTGCCTTGATGAGGAAGGGACAGACCCACTCGTGGAGAAAGGCTGGGGTTTAGGCAAGGTCCACCCTTCCCTCTATGTCTCATTGTAAATCTTGTGCCCATTAGATGTCATTCTGCTGTCAGCCCCCCTCCTCCTCTGGTCTTGGGGACTGGGGGGACTCCCAGTGGTTGGCCGTTCTGGCAGTGTGTCCCAGCCTCCGGCCCACTGCCCTGTGGTCTTGGACAAGCCATGTCTTCTCGTTCAGACTCTTCTGTAAAGTGAGGCTTACCCCACACACACCCAAAGATCAGAAATGCCAGGGGAGTCCCTGAACAGGAAGCCCCATGTCTGCCGCTAGGTGGGAATTCTTGGCCTTGCTTCACGGAGGAGTTGCTGATGCCCTCTAACTCTTGTTCTGGACTTTGGGGTACAGCACCCCACCCTACCCTCTCTTCACACTCCAGGAGAAATGGAGCCATGCCTAGAATACTTCACTTGTTCCTTTTTATTTGGCGCCGCATCCAGGATTGGGGCAATGAGGCCTGAAACCTGGGCTTCTCTCACCTCACACCCCCCAACCCCCCAACCCCTGGTGTGCATCGATTAGGGGCAGGGGTCCCAGAAGGCGCAGTGTCTTCATGAGGCATGCCTCAGCCTTGGGTCTGTCACAGAGTCTGGCCTTGAACTTGCCTTTGGCTTTGATCTTCCAATGGGTGCCAGGAAGATTTCCAACTTCAGAGGGTAGAGACCACAATCCCTTCCAGGATGGGAACCACCAAGGCGCTGGGGAGCAACAGCCTCGGTGTGAAAGGAGGGGGAGAGGGGAGAGATGATCAGGAATCTGTCCAGGAAGGGTGTTCTGAGGGAAACCAGCCCTCCCCTTGGACTCCAGCCCGCCTGGGAGCTGCCCTCTGCCTGTGCCCTCCAGCCCTGACCCCAGTACTTAGCACTGCCCACCCAGGATGCGAGTCACAGTTTGAGGCCCACCTTTCTTGGTTTCAGGAAGTTGGGTGCCTGCTTGAGCTCGGAGTTAAGTGGGAGGGAAATCAAAACCTTGGCGGTAGGTAGAATCATCAAGGCCTTGCCTGTGGTCGACAGGGCCTTAGAGCCCCCCAGCTTGCTGTGCTGCAGTCTGAGCACCCGCCCCTGGGGTTGGAGCACATGGGGAGATGGCAGCCGGGTCTTGGTGTGGATGCTGGGAAAATGGTAAGGGGCTGTGGGAGCAAGAGGGCTATGAAGACCTGGGGAGAGCCCCCGGTTGAGCAGCTGCCCCTCAAGGTGCGTGTGGGGGGCTGGGAGGCAGGGGGACGTGAAGGCTGGGGCATAGGAGGGCAGATGGAGCCCTCCCAGCTCCTCCTCTGGAGACCATGGGAAGGGTACAGGGTTTGGAATCCAACAGACCTGCGTCTGCATCCCAGCTCTGCCCCTTCTGAGCTGTGCAACCTCAGACAACTTCCTTAAACTTCCTGGTACCTCGGCTGGAAAATGGGGATAATAGCACCTATCTTGCTAGGTTGTGAGGACAAAAGGAGCTGGTTAGGTAGCAACACAGTGTAAACTATTAAGTGCTGTGCAAATATTAAGTCCTTTCCCCCAGAGGCAACTTTGTATGGAGGCAAAGGCAGAACACTGCCACAGGGAAAGCTTGGGCTCTAGAGAGAGATCAACCCGGGATTGAGTCCAGGCATCTTTGAAATAAGTAAACTGCCTCGCAGGGCGACTCCTTTAGAAGGGACGATACTCCCTTGGTTGTGTATTTTTAAAAAATACTTTTTACGTGGTGCCTTTTACTTGCTACTGGGGGCTCTTTGGTGGGGCCGTGGGTGGGCGGCAAATTCAGGTGCTCAGGAGGAGCTTGGAGAGTGGAAAGAAATTGCCTTGGGACCCTGGGGTGTTTGGGGGGAATGGTCTTATCCAGGGCCTGGGGATTCTTCAGACTCAGTGGCAATCTATTCAAGGAGTGGGGTTTTCTGTCCCCACTAGCCAAAGTCATGGTGAAAATACAGCCCATCTTGGTGCTGGAGGGGTCCCACTTCTGGATATTGGGGCAGACCAGAGCTGCAGCACTTTTTGCCTTGCCTTTCTTCCCCTTTCTGGGGGCCGACATGGTGGCAGTGGAGTCTGGCTTCTCAGTGTGCCCCAGGCCCCTGGTCTCAGGAACTTTCTTCGGAACTGAACTGTGGGTAGGGGTCCTCAAGTCCTTGCCTTCCTCAGATCCTTCCTGGGTCAGGTGAGGGAGTGCTGGGTGGACCCCTGTCCGCCGGTGACACACCGCCATGGGCTTCTTGATGGTGGAGCCCTCTACCAGGAGCCGGATACCCACATACTGGGGCACTTCCACAGCAGGCTACGAGGAAGAAAAGGAGACAAGGCCTGCTCAGACAGTGCTACTGGAATCCTAGCCCCAGAAGGACTCGGCAGAGATGGATAGAATTCGTTTCTGGGGCACTTAGTCAGGAGACATTTCTGGGCTGAGAACTGGGAAGCCTACTTCTGTCTTCTAAGGGGTGTGGCCCTGGAGGCCCGAATCAGACCCTAGAGAGTCACTGAGGCCCTGGGATTAGTAACCCAGAGGAGTGGGGGAGTCTCAGCCATGCCTCCACTAGCACCTCTCCACCCCCTTACCCTCCTAAACTGCCCTGGCTCCTGCCGGAATACGTGTGGCCCTACTCTGTAGGCCATTGAGGATGGAAAGCTTCCTGAGTTGAGCTGGATTCGCTGCAGAGAGAATTTGAGTTATGACATCCAGACAGATAAGACGCTTGGAAACTGCCTAAAGCCTCATGTGAACCCAAGTTACGGGGAAGCAGAAACTAAGAGCCTTAAAGAAGGCATTCTGTGGAGGGGATGAAACAGCAAATATACAAAGGCAGGCAGAGAAATTGCTCCAGTGCAATTGTTAAGTTCCTATAAAGCCAAGCTGTACTTCCTGCAGCTGGGCTCCAGGACAGCCGCTTGTGTCTTGCTAAGAATGCTTCTTTTAACCTGGCGCTACTTTGAGGTGTTTTCTGTGCCATCAAAGGATCCTGATTAGAATCTACCTAAAGAGGGTCACTTGAAGCTTGTTAAAAATCCAGATATCAGAGCTCCTGGAATGCCCAGTTGATGAGGAAAAGCTCATCTGTACAGAATCTCAACTAATAAACGGAGAAGGAAAGACAGAATTAGAAACTTAACATTTTGCAACTCGAATACAATAGGCAAGAATGAAAACGGGATATCAAAACAAGTAGGTGAAAAGGATGACAGGAAAATGTGTCATGTGCACATGACCAAAATATCCCCTTACAAAGTAACTGATCGTTGCAAAAGTGAGGATGCAGATTTCAATGGAGAGGTCTGGTAGCCACCACCTTAACCCATGGTCAGACTTAGCATCACTGATCGCGAGACACTCCAACAGTGCACACCTTGTGATGCTGTATGAGGTACCCAGCATCACCTCTCAAGTCGTCTTGCCAAAAATGTTTAACCTGAACCTCATCAAGCTGTTTGACCTAACTTCTAGTTTACAGGACATTCAGATAACAGAAGAACAAGTTAAAAACCACCCTGAGGAAACAATCAGATAAATCCAGAATGTGGGACAGTTCTACATAACAATCAGCCTGGTCCCTACAAAAGATCCAAACTTGGGGGTCAGAGAGGGGGAGCATTGGGGCTGTTCTAGATTAAAAGAGATTAAAGAGCAGCAAAAAGAATAAAATACCTAGGAATAAATTGAACCAAGGAGGTGAAAGACCTGTACGCTGTAAACTGATGAAAGAAATGGAAGACACAAATAAATGGAAAGGTATTTTGTGCTCATGGATTGGAAGAATTAATATTTTTAAAATGTCCATACTACCGAAAGCAATCTACACATTCAATGCAATCCCTATCAAAATACCAAAGGCATTTTTCACAGAAATAGAAAAGAAATCCTAAAATCTGTATGGAACCATAAAATAACCCAATTAGCCAAAGCAATCTTAAGAACAAAGCTGGAAGCATCAGGCTTCCTGATTTCAAATTATATTACAAAGCTAGAGGAAAAGGTGTTCAACATCATTAATCATCAGGGAAATGCAAATCAAAACCTCAATGAGCTATCACTTCACACCTGTTAGAATGGCTGTTATCAAAAAGACAAGAAATAAAAAAGTATTGGCAAGGATGTGGAGAAAAAGGAACCCTTGTGCACTGTTGGTAAGAATGTAAATTGGTGCAGCCACTATGGAAAACACTGTGGAAGTTCCTCAAAAAATTAAAAATAGGACTACCATATGATCCAGTAATTTCACTTAGGGGTATATATTCAAAGGAAGCAAAAATGCTACCTCAAAAAAATATATGCACCCCTATGTTCATGGCAGCATTACTTGCAATAGCTAAGACATAGAAACAAGCTACGTGTCCACTGATGGATGAATGGGTAACAAAAATGTGATATATTCAGCCATAAAAAGAAGGAAATCTTGCCATTTGTGACAACAGGGATGGACCTTGAAAACATTATGCTGAGTGAAATAAGTCAGACAGAGAAAGACAAATACCATATGGTTTCACTTATATGTAGAAACTCAGGAAAATAAAACTACTGAACTCACAGATACGGAGAACAGATTGGTGATTGCCAGAGGCAGGAGGATGGGGGAGAGAGGGTTGAAATGGGTGAAGATGGTCAAAGGTTTAAGCTTCCAGTTATACGATAAATAAGTCCTGGGTATGTAATGTACAGCATGGTGACTATAGTTAATAATACTGTATTATGTATTTGAAAGTTGCTAAGAAAATAGGTCTTAAAAGCTCTCATGACAGGAAAAACAATTTTGTTAACTGCATGTGGTAATGGATGATTAACTAAACTTATTGTGGTGATCATTTCACAATATATACAAATATCAAATCATTATATTGTACACCTGAAGTTACTACAATGTTATGTCAATTACATCTCAATTAAAAAAAAACCCACAAAATTTCAGAGAGATCTAAGTCATACCTGACAGGCCCTTTAAAATATGTAGCTACAAATCTTTTAAGCATCCCAAGGGCATACCTGTAGGTCGTGCGTTTCAGTCTTTAATACATTTTGAGTGTAGCAGAGGCCCTCTTTGCCAACTAACAGCAGGGCTTCTATAATTTTGAGGGCTATTGTTCCATAGCAGCCTCACAAAAGAGAGAAGAGCGCAAAGATTTGTGGACATGGCTTTTTTAAATCTTTATTTTAAACTTTTAGTTATTTTAAGTGTGTTTTTCCAGGCCCTATCAGCTCTAAGTCAAGCAGTTGTTTCAATCTAGTTGTGGAGGGCGCAGCTCACACTGGCCCATGTGGGGATCGAACTGGCAACCCTGGTGTTACAAGTATCGCGCTCTAACCAACTGAGCTAACCGGCCACCCCTGGACATGGCTTTTGTGTAATACAATGGGTTATAAATTGACATATAAGAAACCCACAGGGTTTTAAAATATCTACTTGGACTGTAAGGGACAGTTGCAATATGAAACAAAAGAGGCTTTTGTATTCCCAAATTTCTATAAGAAGGTAACAGACTAAGAACTATTGAAAAAGTTTATGGAAAAGGAAGGATGATTCAGGGCTGAGCTGAGATCCCAATGGATGGAAGGAAGAGCCATGGAGAACTCCCAGTAAGTAACACTGAGTCCTAATAGTAAAACTAGAAATATATGCTAGGCTGGATTTCAGAATTGCTGTGGACCAATGATTCCTATGTGCTTCCCACCCTGCCTCTCTTTTCTGGGTGGGAGTGTCTATTACAGAGAGAGAGAGAGACAGAGAGACAGAGAGACAGAGAGACAGAGAGACAGATTCGAGAGACAAAACCAACGCAAAGTGTGAATCTTGATTACATGTTGGTTTAAAAAGCAAAAACAAAACAAGTCAGCTATAAAAGATTTTGGGGACAACTAGGACATTTGAAGAATGCAAATGCATAGTCCCTAAGCCAGACATTTCAGCTCAATCTCTGGGGATGGGGCTTCCTGACATCAGTATATTTGGAAAGCTTTCTAGGCTATTCTGGCCTATGAACCAGCATTTGGGGACCACTATGCCAGAACATTTCCTTTTCCCTTGGTTTTGTCTTATTTTTTTGCCCTTATATTTCCTCATTTATATTTTTTGAAACCAAAATGCCAATATATTGACTTATGATCAGTAACCGGGACAAAACCAGGACACCTGGTCCGTGGGATCAGCATGTTCTCTCCTGGGGGCCGAACTCTGATGGACGCACATCCTAAGCAGAAGTAATGTAACTGTGACAGAAATTACTCACAGAGCTCCTAAACCCTTAAAGTCAGTTTTTTGACTGATTTTTAAAAGCCTTATTCTATTCCGGTAAGTGGACTCAAATCTCTTTTTGGAACAAGGTGAGTAAAATAATTAAGAATAAGAATAATTCCACTAACACCATTACTATGTGTCCAGGCACTTTACGGGTCATGCCATTTATCATGAGACACTTAACAACCCTATTAGGTAAGAGCAACAATAGCTAAAACCTGTGTAGCACTTACTACGTGCCACGCACTGCTCTACCGTGCTTCACCTAAATTAACTCCTTTAATTCTCACAACCTTATGAGGTAGGTAGTGTTTTCATTCGTGCTTTACAGATAAGGAAACGGAGACCCTCTGGAGATTAGGAAGTTGTTCAGCGTCACACAGCTTGTAGTTATTGAGCAGAGATTTGAACCCAGGGA
The DNA here is from genome assembly GCF_036562045.2 of Rhinolophus sinicus. Lineage (NCBI taxonomy): Eukaryota > Metazoa > Chordata > Mammalia > Chiroptera > Rhinolophidae > Rhinolophus > Rhinolophus sinicus. The sequence continues at coordinate 43,357,317 of NC_133759.1, forward strand.
GGTTCAGGAATCTATGCTTTTAATACTATGCTATACGCCTCTCTAGAAATATTACCCACACGTATTAACTCATGTCAGCCTGCCAAGCCCCATGAGAAGGATGGTAATAGCATCTCCATCTTACAGATGAGGAAGCAGATGCATTAAGTCGCTGTGGCAGGACCAGGATTTGAACTGGGTCTGCCTGCCTGCAGTGCCCTGTGCTTCACTACGGGGCAGCCTGGAAGAGGGGGAAGACTCTCTGGGCTCCTGCCTGGGCCTGGCCACCTCACCTGCTTGTAGATGAGCTCGAAGGCTCCCGTGTCACAGTTGTGGTCCAGCCGCCAGTCGATGACCACACGCAGGGTGTCAGCTTGCACGCCGGCACAGAGCCGTGCGGTGACTGACGTGGAGGGCGCCATGGTGGGGCTGGCATTGATCTCGATCAGCCAGGGCTGGAAGTCTTCACCAAACACAAAGTCAGCACCATAAAGCTCAAAGCTGGCCTTCCGACACTGCACGGCGTCCTGGGAGGTCTGCAGAGCATGGATCACTGCGGCCTTCATGCCAGGCACGATGATGGTGGACCAAGCGTTCGGGGCCCCCGTGTCCTGCAGGTGGGCCTGGAACTTCTGGCTTGACCACATGTTGTCTGAGGGCAGCAGCGGGTGCCGATGGCACGAATTCTCCAGGTGCTTCTGGATGGAGTTGTTACACAGGTGCACAGAGCTGAGGCAGAGAGCAAAAAGCTGGGGGTGGGAGGGCAGGCAAACCCTGGAACCAGCCCTGGGCCTCCCTAGATCATTCAACTTGAGATGGGCCCCTGATGAGGGGACAAAGGCCCAAGGGCCAGGACTAGTCTAATCTCTCAGGACCACTTCTGAGGCACTAACTATGGAGGACACAGTGTTAAGTGCTTTGTGCAGAGTGTCAGTGAACCTTCCCAGTGCCTAGAGAGAAGGTGGGTAAGCGTATGGGCCTTATAGTCAGCGAGACATGTGCTCAAGTCCTAGCTTCACCAGTGACCAGTGGTGAGATCTTAGGCAAGTCAGTTAACCCGAGTGCTCCTTTCACATCTGTAAAATGGGGGTAGTTAAGGTACCCACTTCACTGGGTTTTCAGGAATGACTAATATGCATAAAGTGCTTAGCACCTATCCCATACAAAGCACTTAATAATTAACAGCTATAATTATGAGTGTCATATTACTGCCTCCACTCTTCAGTCGTGGAAACGGAAGGTTAAGTAGGTTTTCATGCCACCAATGTCACACAGCTTAGAAGCTGCAGGGATGGAATTTGAACCCAGGATTCAACAAGGCTTCCTCTTACCCCACAAGTTAGTGTTGCAACTGGCCTCTCTTCTTTCAAATTTCTCTTGACCCCTGCTTTCCCCTGCTCTACATGCTTTTTTTCATATCACCTTTTAACCTACTAGACGATTTTCCTTACTATGTCCATTGTTTGTCTGTTCTCCCTACTAGAATGTGAATTCTTGAGAGCCAGGCTCTTATTTTGTTCACTACTGTGTCCCAAGTGCCTACAACAGAGAAAGGCACAGGGCACACTCAGTAGGTCTCTGTAGGATGGAAGGATGGTTGGACAGATGGAGGGCCTGCCTGCCTGCCTGCCTGCAGAGTCTGTGTTTGGAGCCGAGCATTGCACCCAAATCGCCTGTTCCTTGCCCAAGCTCCCCAACTAGCCTGGGAGCTCAGAGGCAGTGCGTGGTGGGGCTCACTTGTCCAGGCTCGTCAGGGAGAAGGGCTGTGTGGAGAAGCGGATGTAGCTGTCACGGTAGAACCACACGGTCAGTGGGTTCCAGTCGGTCACCAGGAACCACTGTCTCAGATCAAACTTGGTGCCAAAGATGAGCAGGGGCCGCTCGATATACTTCTGTACCACCCATTTGCCATCCTTCGTAATCATGGGGTTGCCCTCCACCAGCTTCAGCATCTCCTCCAGGTGGTCCATGCACATGATGCCTGAGGGGGGAATGGGGGTCAGGGATCAGGGCAGGTTCCCACCGGACGAAGGGTTAGGGACCGTGGACAGCTCATCATAAGCTCTCATCCCCACAGAACTGATAGGGCCACGTGGTCAGGCTGCCTGCCTCAGTCAGAACCTGTTGTCTTTGGGAAACCTGAAAATCTGCTAAGGATTTAATTTTTTTTTAATGAATCAGTTTTGTTTGATTGAAAAGGAATATATGCACAAATAAAAATTCAAACAGCACTGGGCTTGTTTCTTTAACCATATGCATATATGACTTTGATTCGTTTCTTGATGTAATTAACTGAATGTTAAAAAAAAAGAGAAACAAAAATTAGACAGTACAAAAGGGTATACAATAAAGAATATCCCTCCTTCCCCAGAGGCAGCCAACTGTGGATATCCTTCCAGGTTGTGGTAGAGTCTATACATGCCTCAATTTCATAGGATTCTATACATTTAAACATGTTAAGGATCTAGGATAGTGCTTGGCATATGGTGAGCATTCAGTAAATGTTAACTCATATCATTATTATCTGTTACCTATAGAATAAATTTCTAGCCACAGATTTGCAGGCTCCAAGGGCATGTGCATTTTTCCATCTTATATGACGAGCGGGAGTGTATGAGTTGTGTCTGCCCACATCCTACACAATACTGTTGATTATTTTTGCCATTCTCCTGGGTAGAAAATGGTATCTTATTTTATCTACTTTATAACTAGTGGAGTAAGTATCTTATGCTTATAAGGCATCAGTTTAATGCTGATAAATATCAGAATCACACTGCAAACCAAACACACACACTCACCAATCAATCTCATTCCTTCTTTGTTTGGTCCCCAAAACGGCCTGATCGCCTGCCAATGGCATTGAATAACTTCTGGCTGGTTCCCAAGCCAGATGCTTTCTCCAATGGCCAGACTGATCACTGAGATTCCCAAGAACACGACGCCTTGTGTAAAAACAATGAAGACTGTTCATGCCCTTTCACCCAGCAATTCCATTTCTAGGAATTTATCCTAAGGAAATAAGTGCCACAAGATATCTGAACAGGATGTTTGTTCCTGGTAGTATTGCTTGTAATAGCAATCAATCAATAAACAAATAAATAGGGAAAAAACTGGCGGCCACCTCAGAAAAGGATCAGGCAAGTCCATGACCGTACATCTAAACAAGATTAGACTATGCAGCTGAGAAGCAGACTGAGGTGAGAGCATGTACTATACTTTCACGTAACATTCACTAACAGGCAACACTAATCTATGGGATTATAAACCAGAAGAGGGGCCACCATTGTGGGGAGGTAGAGACTGGGAGGCAGTGTGGGATGGGGCCCTCTAGGGGGCAAGTAATGTTTTCTTTCACGATCTGGGTGCTGTTTCTGCAAGTATGTTCCTGTTGTGACAATTCATTGACTTGTATACCCACAATGTGTACACTTTTCAATGAGGTACATTATATATACATTTCAATTAAGTTTTTCTAAAAATGGAGAGAAAATATTGAAATTTGGTACTTGGTATATGGGGATTCCTTGTGTTATTCTCTTTCGTTTATGTATTTTAAAAGTGTCCATAAAATAAGCTAAAAACAACAAAAAAAGCATATTTGGATGTACGGAAATGGAATGATCTCCAAGACTGAGTGTTAAAAATAAAAGAAAAATGCAAAGAAGAAGTGAATAATATTAACTGATATCAAAAGGTGTAATGAAACAAGGAAGCTACAGAATAGTGTTTTGTTTAAAATCAATCTCTCTCTCTCCAAATGGAAGTATAGAAAGAAATGCAATAAAATGTTAACAGTAGTTATCTCAGTGAAATCAAGAGAGGCTTTTGCTTTCTTCTTTCTACTTTCCAAAATTGTCTGATCTTTTTCTTTAATATAATAAATACGTATTTTCATACTTGGAAAACCCAACAAAATTATTCCAAGGTAGAAAAAGACCACAATGTTGGTTTGGAAGTGACATCCCCAAGAGGAGTATCTGGAATCCCAGCGTCACTGGGACATGAACAAATTCACCCAAGAGCAGTATTTGGAGGGGTCTGTCAAAAGTCTGTCTTCTACATCTTGGGAGTCCTTAATCAGTTTTTAAAGGCTGGACTAAGTCACCACCTCAGCTTGCTGGCTCACCTGTTCAGATTTCATTCATATTGGGCTGAATGGCCAGAATAATAGCTGAAAATAATAGCACTTATATTATTACAGTTACTGTGTAAAAAAAGCACAGGATCTAAGTACTTTACAGGTATTATATTCATCTAATTCTCTCGGGTAGGTATTATTGATTTCATTTTACCAATGATGAAAATGAGACACAGGGCCGTTAACTACCCAAAGTTTTACGAATAGTAGGAGGCAGAGCTGCCCGGGTTTGAGCCCAGGCATTCTGGCTCCCAGCATCCATACCTTAACCACTATGCTATACCTCACAAAGATGCACCCATCAAATCAGAGAGCCCATAGAAGACAAGCACCGGCACGAAAATAGCACCAGACCTACCAAAAGCATTAACCCAACTCTGAGGGCAGGAGAGGAAAAACTGGCAGCATCACAGCAGTCAACATTTATGGGGGTTACTCTGTGCCAGGCACCACACTGAGCCTTAGACACACTTCCTCATTTAATCCTCACCTCATAGGAACTATTATCATCCCTCATCAATGAGGGAACTGAGGTGCAGAGAAGTGATAGAACTTGCTCAAGGTCACACAGCATATTGGTAGCAGAGTTGGGATTCAAACCCGGGCTGTTTGGCTCCAATAGAGCCTGAACTATTAACATCCCTGGCCTCTAGCTGGGGAGGCAGGAAGTAGGGTGCTGGTGCAGGAAGCAGGGGCTGACCCCCACCTCGGCCACGGGACTTGGCTCCCGGCTTCACGATCCAGACGTTTCGATCTCCTTCCATGTCCATCTGGGGCACCACAGACCGCAGCTGCTGCAGGATGTCCGCACAGCGCTGGACCTGAGTGTCGAGGTGCCTGAGTTCTGCCCCCTCGCTGTGGGGAGATGATGGGTCTTGGGCAGGGTTGGGCCTGGGGGCAGCCTGGTGGAGAAGGCAAAGGGAGACACAAGCCCCCTGGCCATGGTCCGACCAGTCTTGGTTGTACTGTCCCCACCCTACAGATCCAGATACCGGCTTTCCCCGAAAATAAGACCTGGCCAAACCATCAGCTCTAATGCATCTTTTGGAGAAAAAATTAGTATAAGACCCGGTCTTATTTTGCTGTAAGACCAAGTCTTATCTAACAATATAAGATCGGGTCTTATATTAATTTTTACTCCAAAAGACGCATTAGAGCTGATGGTCTGGCCAGGTCTTATTTTCGGGGAAACACAGTAGGTCTCTTCCAAACCTCCATCCCCATGCTCACATTGCCCCCCAAATTCTAATCTGCCCAGGTCACCATCCCAGACTGCTAGAATGAGAGAGGATGGGAAAATTCAACTTCTTACATGCACCCCCCTCTTCAACAATCAATTTCCTGCCACCTCCCTTTCCACTACAATAAAATTGCCGTTGGCAGAATTCACTCATACTGCATTGAATGATGAGGCACCACTAGTGCCAAGGGCTGTACATGTATTATTAACCCTCTGTGTGGCCCTGCAAGGAAGATATTACTAGTCCCATTTCTGAGCAGTGTAAACTGAAGCCTGGAGAGTTAAGACTTGCCCAAGGCCACAAATTGAGTTAAGTGGCTGAGCCAGGATACAAACTCCATCCTGACCAATTCCTCCACCCACAGGGGCTTTTGGGGGTTCCTTCTCCTTCTAACCTGGACCTAACACTGGTTGATAGGTGAGTTCCTTCCTAGTCCAATTCTTTTCAAGCAAATATGTGTCATCCATCTCCTTGCTTTATTTCTCTTCCCATCACTTACCACCTGACACCTGCACATATTTGGTTGTTGTCTGTCTGCCTCCCCTCACTGGAATGTAAACTCCGTAAGAGCGGGAACATTTTTGTTGCTGTCACTCTCTGTTGTGTTCCCACCCCCAAGCACCATACCTGGCACTTACTCAGCACTCCCTAAAAGTTTGTTAAATGAATGAATGGTTGCATAAGCAAGTACTTTGGCAGGAGCTCGGTTCTGCCACTGGTCTGCACAGATAGCGGGTTCGTGGACAAAGAGAGACCCTGTTCCCTACAGGACACAAAATGTTCTGAACTAAATCAAGTCACAAAATACCCCAGATGGTTGCCTCATCTGAACTCTCCCATTTCTTCCAACTGAATAGGAAGGAAGCCTCCACTAGATGCTAATGTTCCTTTAACATCTTAGCCTCTTGAATGTCTCTAGCCACAGAGAACTTAACCTCTCTTTTAATAAGGAGGCAGTAGCAGCCACTCGGGAAGTGCCAGAAACAGGGACAGCTAGATGGAGGAGGCTTGGCAAGGCCTCTTATTCACGCCTAGTCCTGACCCTCCTATTTCCAGGTTTGCTGGAAACTTTTCCATGGACCATGGCACAAAGAATCTGCTCGGTAAATCTGTGATTTGGTCCAGAAAAGTGTCACATGGGGGTTGTAGGGGTACATGTAATTTCGAAAAGTATATTCAACATGACAATATGATTTTATATTTAGCAAAAAGAAAAAATAACCGTGTGTCTGTGGAAAGTCAACCTTGATAAAAGCCTGGCTGCTGAGTCATGGATTTATTTTTAAAAGTTGAGAAACACAGGAATCAATATTGAATGAATTAATGAAGGCTAACTATCTGTACTGAATAACTCACCACTACATATATAATGAAATATTTTATGAAATCCCAACTTCTAAGAGGATCATACAGCACTCTAGAACTTGCCCCACACCCGGAAATAAGTAGGACTCACGTTCTTTTCACCTAATGTTCTAACTTAGTCTTGATAATTCTTAGTTTAAGAAGGGTCTTTTTACATATTCTGGTAGCTAAGGGCAAGTGTAGGGTCATTTTCATTTTCTGATATTTTGAAAGATGCAAATGAATTATTTGTCAATGACGTGGGTTTGCTCAGTGTGTCATTCACTCAAAGTTGATTTATTAGTCCTCAGTCTCCCCTACCTAACCACTGAACCGTTCACTCCTTTTCTGTTACCACCACCCCAGCTGAGGCCCTCAGCACCCCCACCCAGCTTGCTTCCAGCCCCCTCAGTTGAGCTTTGTGTCCCTTGAGGGCAGAAATTATGTGTCATTTCTGGAGCCTGGAGCAATGTGTGACAAACAGGAAGAGCTCAATAAATGCTGTGTTCTCCTGCCTTTAGTGCCTTTTCCCCTGTAGCCTCTCCTGCACACTCTGCTGAATGGAATCTCCCTAGACAGTTCCAATCTCACCTTGATACTCCTTTCCTCTGCTCAAGAACCTTTCCCCCAAGTGTGTTCTGAAAACACAACGCCTCAGGCTGCTTGGGGGTGCTGGGGTAATGGAAGTACAGGATATACAGTAAGTCCTCATTTAACATTGTCTATAGGTTCTGCAACTAAGTGAAATGATGTAAAACAAAACCGATTTGACCAAAGGCTAATTAACATAAATAAGAGCTAAGTTCCTACAGTAGCTTATCAACGCTGCTGTATTGCACACTCTATCTCTCTCGGAGGTGTATACTATCAATAGATTCTGCACCGCCCTGCACCAAGGAAACCTATTTGAATTAACTTTGTTTAACTGAATGTGATTGACCACAAAAGCCCCCCCGATCCCCCCCCCCGCCTTTTTTTCCACAAAATCGACTTACATCCTGCAGAACTACTATCCTATGTAACACACTTTGGGAAACACTGGCCTCTAGGATAAAATCTAAATGACTTAACAGATTGTTATGTTATGAGTGAACACTATGAGTCTGTGCCGAGCACATAATACAGATTTTCCTGTCTAATCCTACCTTTGAGGCAGACATTATTTTTAAACCTATTTTGCATTTGAGAAAAGTAAAGCTCAGAAAGATTAGTGACATTCCCAAGATCACAGAGCTTGGAAGTTGCATAGCCAGGACGAACTCGGGTCTATCTGACAGCATAGCCATGATCTTTGTGACTACATTATGCCAAGATCCAGGAAGCATGGTTTGCACCCCATGAGGAAGGCAGTGGGAGCTCTTGAGAGTTCTCGAGCAGGAGAGTAACAGGGCGAACAAAAGGGGGAGGGTTAGAGAGGAGGTGGGGGCTCAGAACATGGAAGGCGTCTGAGAGCAAGGGGCCCCTGCCCATGCCCCACAGCCCAGCTGCAGAGGTACTCACTGGACCACTTGGTAGTAGCGCCGGAGGAAGAGGGACCAGCCCTCAGGGCTGAGGTACAGAGGGGCCTCCAGGTCCTTGTCAATGTCCAGATGGGCCAAGGTGCTAAGGTGCTCTTGGCAGGCGCACAGAGCTTCATCCACAAACTCCGGGGGTACCATCACCGGCTTCTTCTCCTGTTTCTTGGGCTGCTTATCTCCTGAAGAGGTAGGGAGGGGCCTGTAACTATGTGACAGGTAACCTGACATGCCACAGCCCCCACTGCCCCAAGGCCAGTCACTTACCTGAATCACCCTAAATACACCTGAGGCCCAGAACATACCTGCATCTCCTACTCCCCTGGGACCTGTCACTTACCTGAGGCTTTGTTCTAATTCACTTGAGACCCTAGTGTTCACCCTTGGCTCCTACTGTCCCAGAACCTGTCACTCACTTGAGGGTCCACCTTAAATGTCCCCAGAGCCTCTCAGCACCAACAGCCCCAGACACACCTGCAGCCTCTCTGCTCCTGGGACCTCTGACACACCTGAGACCCTTGTGCCTCTAATCCTGGCACACTAGTCTTCTTTGCACCTGACCTACCCAGGGGACAGCAATGAGGAGGTCTCCCTCTGGAAGAGACAGGGATGTCCCGCCTCCCAATAGAGCTGCCCCCTGGGTCCCTGAATCCCTGGCTGACAGGCCCCTGTATTATAGGATGGGGGCTTTGAGGTAGGAGCTAAGTCGGGAGAGAAAAGGGGCAAGCAACAGGTTGAGCCAACATGCAATGTGGGATTCTCTGTGTCCCCCTCCACAAGCACAAGTTTCACTGTTTCCTCCTTCACAGAAACCTGAGCTCCCACAGGCAGAACCGCATATTCTTAGTCTGTCCTGTCTAGGGAGCTTGGCCATATGCCAGGCCCATGGGAGGGCAGAATGAGGAAGTGGATTGGTTGGGACAGAAGAATGGATAAGTGGATGGTCTGGAAAACAGACAGGTGGTAGATAGGAAGACGGCAAAGCAGGTGGATAGATGGGGTCCATGGAAGGATGTGTAGGAGGAGGATCGATGGATAGGGAGTGTGGAGCCGAGCAGGTAGGGGAACGAGTACATCGATAGTGAGGGGATAGGTGGGGAAATGGAGCGACGATTGGATGGATGAGTAGGTGAACGTGAGATTGACAGGTTATGTGGGTGAGTAGGGAGTTAGATGGACAGATGGGTGGGTAAATGTATGGATGAGTTGGTGGGAAGGGGTAGTGGATAGGCAGATGGATGAGGATAATACACAGATATGTGGATAACTAACAAATGAATGAATGGACAAATGGATGGACAGGTGGGTGGGAGGATAAATGGGTGGGGGACTGGAGGTAACCACAGTACTTACCTGGGGCCTCTTTCTCTTCTGCCTGGATAGAGTGTGACTTCCATTCAGACTTTACCACCAGCTTGAGAACGTTGCGGGCAGCTGTCAGCCAGAAGTCCTCTGCTCCCAGGGCAGGGGATACCCTGCTCAGCCCCTAGGCTCCAGGCCTGTTCTGGTTCCAGCACCTGATCATGACCTGCCCCATTTGGGATCTGGAACCTACCTTCTGACTGGAACCTGGCTTAGAACCTGCCTCCTGTTTCAACTATAGAACCAGACCCAGACTCTGACCTGACTTGGCTCATAGTCTGCCTTCAGAATCTCACCTAGACCTGTTTTATTTCTCTCTTCTGTTCCTGATCCACTTTAGATACCTATTCTAGCCTGAGAACCATACCTTGGCCCAAAACCTATTTCAGATTTGAAGTCTAATTTAAACCTAGCAACTACTCTGGACCCAAATTCTGACCTGAATTTAGAACATGTTCTGGAGTTGGAAACTATTCTGTCTTAGAACCCTTTCTGGATTAGGAACCCGATCTAACCAGTGGACGCTGACACAGGCCTGGAACCCATTCTGGATTCCCAACTTACCCCATTAACCAACTTTTAGAACCTGCTCTAGAATATAAGCTGAGCTCCCTACGCTCTTCTGGCGGTCTGAGTTGAACAAGCTGGGAGGTTCAGGAAGGGAGGCACATTAGGGAAAGATGAGGATTGGGGATGGGGGAGTTCTGCTGGGGTGGACGAGGGCACGAGAAAGGCCCCTTGCTCTCCAATGCGAGCCAGGGCCTTCCCCTTCCCCCTCCAGTCTGGGGCTGGGCATCTCCTTACCTATGAAGGCCTTTTTGTCATCCTCAGCCCCCAGGCGGTAGCAGCGTGGGAAGAAGGTGTCGGCATCAGCCTCGTCAAACCAGGGCAAATTCCGGAGATTGAGACATAGACCCACCTATGGAGTTAGCCACTGAGGGGGCAGGGTGGGACTTGCCCAGAGAAATTCCAAGGGACCCCCACCCTCGACACACGTTCCGAAAGCTCTAGGAGACCCTGCCCAGATGTTCTCAGAGGCTCTGCCCATTTATGAGGCCTGACTCCCTCACGTCCATGTCTGTATGCCTGCCCAGGCGGTCCCTCTGCCGAGAATGCCCTACATCCCTCCTACCCACCCTTTCACATCCTTAAAGACCTGCTTCCTCTAGAAATCCTTTCCAGTCCACACCAAAAGATATACTAGCAGGTCCCAAGTATGAAGCCTTCATTCTTGCCACAACCCTAGAAGATAGTCTTACTGGTATTCTCATTTAAAGATGAGGAAACTGAGGCTCAGAGAGATGAAGTTACTTGTTAACAAACCCAGGTAAGACAGAAGGGATCCATCAGCCAGATATCCTCTGCATAGGAAGTAAGGGCCCTCTTGCTCAGTCACTGGGCTTGGTATTTGTTCTGATCCCATTTGGATCCTGGAGCCTTTTTTAGTCAGTATTTCTCCATGTGCCAGACATGTAGGAGGTTGGATTTGAACCCAGGACTGTCTGACTCCAAATTCCACTGAATTATATACCCACCCCCTCTTGAGAACTCTCTTATTGACAAGGAGAGCAGAGCAGGGAGCTGTGTTGCTGGCCCAAGGCCGGGGGGTAGAAGCCGCCATGCCTGCTCAACCCGGGGAGCCCACCTTTGTGGTAAAGGAGCCAGCCCTGGCATAGTGGTTTATCATTTGATCCTTGGAGAGGAAGCGACAGTCCAGCACGTCCCGCCGAGTGGTCCAAATGAAGTAGGGGATCTCATTCCGAACCATGCGGGACTGGGGAGAGGAGAGGAGACAGAGAGGCTGCTGTGGGCTGCACTAGGCCTGAGGCGGCTTCCTCCCACCCTGCTGAGCAAGGAGGTGACTGGAAGGACAGGAAGCTTCCCAGGTGGCCTCGAGCCTGCACATCTTTATGTAAGGTCAGAATGCACATCCCTTCCTCAGGGCACACACTTGGTGATCAGAGAGCAGCTGGGCTTGCAGCCTCCTTTGGCCACGTACCCCTAGGCAGTGAACAGCACACCTTGTTCTGGCCCGTGGCCATCAGTAACTTGCTCGGTGGTAGGAGACTGACTCTAAGCTGATGGGCACGTAACCCATGACAATGGCTCTACGTCTCTCTATCTTTCCTACAATTCCAGGAGGCAGGGTTATTAATAAGCAATCACACCACGTGCTAGACCCTGCCCTCAGTACTTTCAACATCAACTCATTTAATCCTCACCACAACCCAATGAAGCAGGCGCTACTGTTATCCCCATTTCACAAATGAAGGAACTGAGGCACAAAGAGGGTAAGTGACATGTCCAAGAGCTCACAAGGTGGAGCCATATGAAATTGCCAGTACTCAACCATTCCTGACATAGAAATAGGGCAATTTGGTATAATTCAACTTAGTAGGCAGTGGCGGCAAGACTTGAAGCCACACGCGTATCCTCCATGCCATCATGTCAGCCTTTTTCAGAACTTTTGAAACTCTTCCTGCCAGCCTTCGCTTGCTAAGGGGGCAGAGGAAGGAGATGAACTATGGAAGGAGGAAGTATCAGGCATGGAGCTGGTGCCAGCTTCTGACACAACCTAGCAGAGTTCTGATGCCATGCCAGCCTTGTCTGAGCCCCACTCTGTCTCACACCCTCTGCTGCCCTATCCAGGCTTTAGAGAAGCAACCAGTTTTTACCGCAGATGGGGAAACTGAGCCCCAGAGAAGGAAAGGACTAGTCTGAGATCATCCAGCTGGACTCCAGCACTCTCCCTCCAACTAAGCAGACCCCTGCCAGCCCCGGGGGCCCTCACCATCAGCGCATGTGTCCCATCTAAGTCATCAAACTCTAGTAAATCATCGAAGTCAAACGGCTGTGGCGGTGGGAACACCTCGTCCTCATCTTCGTCCTCTGTGAAGGCAGAGCCCAGGCCTGGTGAGTCCCTGTCCCTGCCCCACAGGCCCATACCAAAGTCTCACCCTGAGACAGTGGGAACCAAAGGAAAGGGGCTCAGGAGGGGGCGCTTGCGGAAATGGAGGGAACGCCCACCATCCTCGGTGGTGTCACTATCAGCCATCACAGAGCGATCCGGATCCTTCTGGGGTGGAGGCAGGGTGGTGCCTGAGGGATGCAGCATCTTCTTCTCCACCCAGCCCCTCTGGCGCAAGAGGCACCGGATCACCGGGTAACGGCCTTGGATCATAAAGATCTTCTTCTGCTGTAAGGTGAGAGAAGGATACTGGTTCAGTAAGTATTGCCTAAGTACCAGACACAGGGGATAGTGAACCAGACAGTTATGGGCTCTGCCTTCAGGAAATCTTTATATTCCAGTAGGGGAGACAGATTATAAACAAGTACAGAAAGAAATATGCATAGTCATATTTATAATAGTAATAGCTAGTATTTATTGAGTACCCACTAGGTGTTCAGTATGTATATTACTAACAACAACACGTATTTTTAATAGATCTATTATCCCCATTTAACTAGTGATGAAACAGGCACAGAGAGGTTGAGTTGCTTGGCCACGCAGTGGATAAGTGAAAGAGCAGAGATTTACATTCAGGCTGGCTGATTCTAAAAACTGGATACTTAATGGGGATCTGGAGAAACGAGAAATGCATACATGACCAGGGAAGGTGCAAAAGGAGCAATGAATTTACAGAGCTGGGAAAATGGCAGTTCAGGCAAAGGGAAAAGCCTGTGCAAAGATGTTGAGGCTGGAGAGAGGTCCAAAAGCACAGGAAGGAGGCCAGGGTGAGGGTGGAAATAAGGGGAGAGCTCCTGGGGAGGTAGTTCTGGCTGGACTGTAAAAGGCCCTGCAGGCCTTGGAAATGGACTTGGATTTTATATCAACAGCAGTGTGAAGCACTAAAGGCAAAGTAAGGGAATGACAGACAGTGCCGGAGGCTGTGTAAGTTTGGCTTGTTGCTATACTGCATTTAGATGGAGGGACAAGGACGGAAGCAGGGAGGCCAGTTGAGAAGGCTGTTGTCGTTTGTGTAGGAATGAAATCACAATGAGAGTGAGCTAGAATGAGGGTGGCTTCAGTGGAGATGGAGAGAAGGTGATAGAATTGAGACTTGTTCTGGAAATAGAGATGACTGGCTTTGCTAATGGGCGTAGATGTGTGGGTGAGCAAACAGAAAGATCAGATTTCTGGCTTGAGCAACTGGGAGATGGGGGAGACCAGACAATAGTGAGGACAGGTTTAGGCTGGAAAATCAAGAGTATGGTCTGGGACATGGAAATGCTTGTATGTTCTCTGGGTGGAGACGTTAAGTAGGGGGCTGCATCTACCAAGTGTGGAGTCAGAGAACAGGCTGGGCTGGAAAGGGTATGCAGAGGGCACTGCACATTGTCTGGACTTATAGCCCAGGAGACAGGTGCGGGGAGAGATACAGGGAACAACGGAATTCCTAGGAGCCTTCAAAGGCAACTGAAAAGCAGCAGCCAGGGACCGGAGAAAGGAAAACAAGGAGTGTGCAGGAAGCCAAAAGGGAAGGGTGTGTGGGGCAACCATGGAGAACGACACAGGGTGCCCAGCCAATACTAGGGCAGAAAAGGGGCTGCTGGATTGGGCTCGTTGGAGGTCCCTAGTGACCTTGACTGGAGTGATTCCCAATGGGAGTGGGGAAGAGTACGGGAGGCAGAGTGGTGGGAGCTGAGCAGTGAATCCCAGATAAAGAAGCAAACAAGTCTGCCAAGTGTGGGGGTATGGAAAAATATGGAGGTATTTGAAAGTGGGTGTAGGATCAAGGTTTTTGGGGTTTTTATTTGTTTTTAAGGATGGAATAGTTCAGGGAGGGAGGTGGAACCACTCTCAGGGACCTTTCTAGCACACCCCCGTCTGTGCGTCCCCCCACCCCCCCCAGCTCCCTCCAACCTTGACAGCTCTCTCCACGTGGATCTTGGCATTTCTGAGCCGGCCCATGTGGTGAGACGCCTTGGAGAATCCTGGCCAGCGGACAAGGGAGCCTGCAGAAAGATATGGAGCGAGGGTGAGGTGGGCTGGGGGCTCAGCCTAGCGTCTTTCTGGGCCCCCGATGCCCAAGCTTCTCTTTCTCCACCCGTCTTCTGGATGCCCATTCTCTATCGCTCTTCTCCCGACCCCCGTTCCCTCCACCCCATCTTCTCGTCCTCGCCGCTGCCGCCTGGGGCCAGGATAGGTGGACCGCAGTGGGCCTCACCGTCCTGCGGCAGAGCATCATCCAAGGCCGAGGGATGCGAGGGCCCGAGGGGGGGTAGCTCCGTGGCGCCCTGAGCGTGGGTGCTGTGGGCGAGCGACTCGAAGGCACCGCCTAGGCTGCGCGCAGAGGCGGGACTGCCATCCGAGCATTTGCCTCCTGCGTGAGCCCCGTCTGGCAGGGCGGAGGCGGGCCCGGACCATGGCAGCGTCCCTGGAGGCCGGGACTCAGAGTGGCGCGCCCAGGTCCATGGGACTGGGGAACTGGTGCGTGGCTCCCGCGGCTGCTGTCTCCGCAGCCAGCTGCACACTGGGCCGCCCTCTTGGCGGTACCAGGTAGCAGAATCCCGATGTGTAGCCCCCAGCTCCCCAGCGCTCAAGAGCAGCACCGCGCAACGGCCCCGCATGCGCCCCTCGCCGTGCGCAGCCTCCCCACACTGCGCGCCGCCGCCTCTCCCCCGAGGGCCCTGCAGAGGCCAGTGCTGAGCCGCCAGAGCTGGGCCCTCCGTTCCGAGGCTCCGCCCTCTGTTTATTGTCGCCTTGGAAACCATTTCCAGCCACCACCAGGCCGCGTTGGCTGGTTCCGAGGCTCTCTCCAGCTGGCCTGTCCCAGACCCTTGATGAATGGGGCACTATAGATAGAAGCGTACATCGCTGAGCTACCACTTACGATCGGTGCCAAAGTTCCTCATGGAATACTTCCTGGGGCTTCAGTCATCCCACCGTATTTATAGAGGACCACGTGCTAGGCAGTGGGCTAGGTGCTGGGGCAGAAGAACAAGCTACAGGTGGTCCCTGACCTCATGGAGTTTACAGTCCAGTGGAGGGGAAACAAAAAGCAAGCATCAAGGCAATAAAACAGTTGTAGGTATGGTAAGGGCAATAAACTAAAACCAGGAATGGGGTACAAAGATGTCCTCTGAAGAGGTGACATTTAAGCCTAAGCGTGCAGAATGCAAAGGTGGTCAGGAGTTGGCCCGGGAAGAAGGGAGGAATAGCATTCCACGGAAAGTCTCAGCAACAGCCCTGAGGAGGGTAAGAACCTTCCCTGGGAACTAAAAGGAACAGTGTGGCTGGTGCCTGGTGAGGCCAGATGGCATGTGCAGGGCCTGAGAGATGGGACTTAGGAGCAGGTCCTTGGGACTAGATTTGAAAGACAGTATATGGGGAAACAATGATAAAGCACAGAGCGCAATCCTCCCCACCCACACCCTGCAATAACTTGGAAACAGAAAAACAGATCATTTGAATCAACTGCAGGAAAAAATGTAATTGAACAGTTATGCACAGCTCTCAAAACAAGACTAAGTAAACTTTTTGGAGGTAGTGGCAAAGTATTATCCTCTAAAGTCACAAGTGAGGTACCTATGGCTCCAAGATGTTAAAATAATTTGCCTTACCACACAGCAGAGCCAGCACTGGAACACCAGTCTGATTCCAAAACCCCTCTTAAACACTGTTAAATATAAGTACATGTTATTTCTCATGAGGGTAGTCTATTAGCCATGGAAACACTGGCAGGTGAGAGGCAAACTCTAGCCATGCCCATTTAAGCAGAGTCCAGGGAAGAGAGAATCCTGGTTCAAGAAACCAGCTTTGTGTAGTCACTGGCTAGGTCTGCCCTTTCAGTGGAGGTGGGTTCTCCACCCAGCTGTCCAGCCAACCCCAACCACTGAGATCACCCTTCCCAAGCCCCCTTTGGCTGGAACTGGGCTTCCCCAAAGGCATGACTCCCAGGAAAGGGCTGGCTGATTGGCAATCATCCAGTCTGTTCTTGCCAGCAAACTTGGTTTTAGGGGTTCTGGATCCTGGGCGACAGATGCATGACAAATGAGTTTTTGGCTGGCTCACCCAGGCAATGTGATCCTGTGGCTGAGTGAGCAGCTGCCATATTCTAGTGGACATCAGCTTCACCAGGAGCACCTGTACCATTCACTGTAAAGCTACAACACAGCATTGGGCACACCTGATTCTGTGAGACAGGAGCCGGGGCCACAAGAGGTAATAGCATAAAGGGGATGACAGCTGTCCAAGTTGCCCCCAGCCCGTCCCTCCTCCAACAGGACCGTGTCCTCCACTTTAAGAGATCCCTTTGGCCATCCAGAAAAAACTCTTCAGAAAGCTCAGCTCAAAGGCCAACCTTTCTGAAACTTTTCCTGACACCCTCTTCTATCAATATATGCCCTGTGGGCCCCCAGACTTCCATATGTGAGTATGAAACACTTCAGTGCACCTTTTTACACACCTGGCTCTTTAGTTAGTCCAAGTCTCTCCAAGACAGGGATAATACCGTCCTGTGTCTAGCATGATGGAAGTTATCAAACAGCTTGGCTATTAGGTTGGTGGAAATACCGGCTATTGTTTAATACCTGGATAGCAAGTACTGTGTCAGACTGTTTCCATTCATATCTCCACTTTATAGATTAAGAAACGGAGGCACAGGAAAAGAGAACTTGCTCCAATTCAGCAGCAAGAGTCAGGACTCAAACACAAGTGTTTGTTTCCTTCCAGGTGTCACCAAGAAGGCTGGCCCTGTCCAACAGCACTTCCTGCACCGGTGGAGACGCTCCGTGTTATGTCCTATCTGACACAGCAGGCGTCAGTCACCTGCAATTATTGAACACCTGAAATGTCGTTGGTGGGACTGAGGAAATGAATTTTAAACCTTATTTGATTTGAATAATTTAAATGTCAATAGCTACACACAGCTACTGATTACCATCTTAGCACAGGCAGAGGCAGATGTCTTGGATTTGAAGTCCACCCCCTTATTCACTGGCTCGATTTGGGGCAAGCCGCTACAGCTCACGGAACTTCAGTATCCTTAGCCAAATGGGATCATTCGTTCTGAGGTTACCTTTTAGCCCAAATGAGCTCATTAGATGAAAAGGACCAAAGCTCTCTATAGGCAGAGAGAGCAGTTGCAGAAATCGGTGGTGCCCAGATTGCCCTGGAGCTCTCTGGATTGGGACCCTTGGCAGGGATGTCGCCGCCAGGCCCAAGTACCAGCCACACGGTCTTAGGGAAGAAAAAGCCCCACCCTCCCTCCTCTCACATATGCACACAGAGCACAGACCTCATGCAGCCCCAAAGGGGCAAGAGACTTTAATTAGGGTTGGGAGAATCCACCAGAATAAGAAAAGTTACAGCGAGCGTGGGAGCAGAGAAGCCAGAGCGGGTGGGAGGGCCCGGCCGGGAATCTCACAGGACTCACCTCTCCACCTCTAGCACAGGCACTGCACTGACAGACAAGGCGTTAACAGTGGCCCCTCGGGGCTGGGAGGGCATGAAGCAGCCCTGCAGCCAGAGGCTGCCTGGCTTTCTGGCCCAAGCTCCTAGGCGTGTCTGGTGGCCACCGGTTCAGCCTCTGTCCCCAACCAGGGCTGAGTGGCCATCTTCAGGCAGAGCTTCAGGCACCGCTTCTACTGGGCCCACGGAGGCTCAAGAATACGAGGACGAAGGAGAGGACGGGGGTCTGAGCTCTCCCTCCCTCCCCACATGGGCTGACTTGGGGGAGGAACAGTAGTCGCCTTCTGGCTCCAGGCCCGCCCAGACCCACAGCGACTAGTAAAGCACAATCACTGGGACCAGTCACAGCCACTGGAGGTGGAGGTTGTTTTTTTTTTTTAAAAAAAAAAAAGACAAAAAGGTTACAGTCTCCTACAAGCACAGAGTTTAAATTTCAAGACGTTAAAAAAAATGTGTCCCGGCCCAGGGGACTGAACATCAGAAGCCAGCCTGACCAGGCACATGTGGCCTTTGGGGCAAGTCCACTGCTGCTTTGTTGCCAGCTAGCAAGCGCACCACCCACCTCCCTCGTCTAATGCCCACCCCCAACCCAGCTCCACTCCGCTGCTTCCGCTGCTGCCGCTCTGAGAAGTAACTCCAAGACGCCTTCGCAGAGACACCGGGGAGCCTGAGGGGGAAGGCCTCGAGATCCAGCCAGATGGTTTAGAACTGTCAAGAGAACCAAGAGGCAGTGAATAATGGTTACTGCTGTATCCCGGAAGGCTGCGTGACGGAGGTGGGCTGCTCTGAGAACTGCTACTGTGCTGAGATCTCTCAGGGGCAGGCTTGGGTCCCAGGACACCCGTGGGCACACTCTCTCCTCCAGCCAGATTCAGCAGTGACCTTTGGGGCACTGGCCCAAAACCTAGCATTAGACAAGGCAGAGCAATTAAGGGTGGTACGGGCGTGGCCACGGCTCCCCGTGGCTGTGTCATGGAGGCGGCTATAAAGCCCTGTCACCATGCCTTACTTACTGAGCAGACTGCATTCGTTAGAGACACAAGGGCTTGGGGACTCAAGAGGGCTGAGTACTTTGTGTCAAGCTCTATGGGATCCTCCAACAGGACAGGCACTTGAAATGTTTTCTGCCATCAAGGATCGCCCATGGACATCTTACAGACCAGAGGTGGGACGACTGGCCCACAGGCTGAACCCAGCCCAAAGGCGAGCACTGTTTGGCCCACAGTGTTTAATATGAATTAGTTGCCAACCTTGAAAATATGAGACTCCGTATACAAATCCAGATGTGGGGATTCTTCAGAAAAACTGGAAGATGAAGCTGTGTGGTGGTGATCCTCTTTGGGTGAGGCAGCTGCTGCTCACGAGGTCCCCCCACATATCCCACTTCACTCACGGACGTTACCTGCCCAAACCCTGCATGCACGTGGGCATGTGACCAGTGCCAGAGGCCACAGTGCTATCCTAGATCTCATTGTGAAACCTAGCCATGCCCTGGTTGTCCCACTTACTGGCTGAGGGACCACCAGCAGGTGATTTAACTTCCAGAGCCCCCAGTATAATCATCTGTGAAATGGGGATGGTTTTAGATATTAAATGAGACACGTGAATGTGCTTTTTTAAAGCTGTAGAAGTATAGAAATGTAATTATCATAAAAATGAAATGATTGTTGAATGAATGACCTAAGTATTAAATTGGGACAAGAACTGTTTTTCTTCACAGTTGAATCCAAAGGCCTCCTAGTGTCCTGGCCAGAAAATTCTGGTCCTACAATACATAGGACACTTATTATGTGCCAAAGGCTATGCTTTACATACATTTCCTCATTAATATCCAACTACCCTGAAGGTTCATGTTACTTACTCACAGTCTCGTTTCACTGCTGAGGAAACGGAGGCTTAGTGACGCCGGCTCACACCCAGGTCGCCTGACCCCACAGCCTGTGTGATCTGAACAAGCATGTTACTTTCCCTTTGCACACACTACAGCTACTTTGCACGCTGGCTGCCCTCAGTATAATTAAAGCCCAGGGGAAGCGGGTGTACTTTCTATTTTTAGGAATCTGAGCTCCTTCTGGGCTGGGTCTGTATGCACTGGGAGGAATAAACACTAAACCTACCATCTAGGGTACCAATTCTGAGTGGAACATGTCAACAAATCAAAGATTGTTTGGAAGAAGAAAAAGACCAAGAAGAAGGCACGTCCTGAATACCTAAACAAGAACAACTGTGTCATCAGTGCATCAATGTTTACAATTCCTCCTCTTCAGAGGAATGCAGTCCTTTCCATTAGGGAGGCACAGACGACTGAAGAGGGATTGGGACTTAAGCCAGGACAGTGATGGAAAACAGGCTGAAGAAATCATGACGTTAAGACTGATAAACAGACGCTGAAGGAAAATATTTAAGTCTGTTTGAGAAGCGGAATTACACTGTGACTAACTGTCCTATAATCCTCAAAAATTCACATATGGATTTACTTGGGCTCACTAGGGGTTTGAACTAGATATAGGGAAGGACTCTGTACATTTTGAGATGTAGAAATGAGCTTCTAAGTCCTCATGAGAGGCGAAGAGAGGCGTCCCCCAGATACCCAGATACGAAAAATGCTCTGTAGCTCTCAAAGATACACCTGCCACCCACCAGAGGTCCTAGAGGCATCAGGAAATTTTCCACACCATTGGCACCCCTTTCCTGCCAGATGCTAAGTTCTCAACACAGCCCACGACTCCTACTTCTGGGAGGAGCTCAGAAGACCTCTCCTTACATTCTTGAGGAACTCCTCAGCCACGATGCGGGCGCGGGCGTTGACTGACAGCTTCATCTCACTGATCTCCTTGTCGATCTCCTCCATGAAGTGGATCACGAAGTCCACCAACTTGTGCTTGTACATTTGCTCTGTGTGGAAGTTGGTGATCAGAAAACTGATGTCATACCCCTAGGGAAGAAACAGGAAAAAATTAGCGTCCGGGGCACTTAGCTGGCCACGTCTCCTGCGTTCACTCAGCCACATGCTTCCAGCTGGCTGTGATCGTCTCTCAAGCAACAGTTTTCAGTCAACAGCCCACCTGCTCTGGTGAGGTATCTGTGTTAGATCCAAGGGATTGGACCCAATTGAGAATTCTGTACCGGATGTCTCAGGAAGACTATCTGTGGCACAAATAGTTGCATTCAGAAAGAGTCAAGGGAGAATAAAGGCACCTAAAATCTCGTTACAGAAGAATCTAATCAAACAGGGAACACTTAGTCTGGAGAGAAGAGATGCTGTGGGAGAGGGATGGGATGGAGTCTTTAACTACCAGATGGGCTGCATGTGGAAGAACATTTTTTTTTTTTTCATTCTGGGTGGCCCCAGAGGTTAGATCTAGGACGAGGAGAAAGCTTTTCGCTCAGGATGAGGATGAGCTTATCCAGCATGTCTACTGTATCTGATGATGGTGTGTGCTGCTCAGTCACTGGGGATATTTTAGTTAATCTGGCAGGGAGCCTGGGCGAGGACTCAAATACAGAGTCAGGCAACAACTGACCCAACGTCAGCTACAGCCTTTAGAGACCGTGAACCAGCTAGTGGCGAAGCTTAGAAAGGAGTTCGGATTCATTGTGTCCTCTCTGCTGCTAGACTGTATTTCTGGGAAGATGTGCAAGGTGTCTCTTCTTTGGTGCCTTTTCCATGGTTGAGACAGACCCAACTTCTCCGAAGCAGATCCCTCTCACTCCCACTCGAGCTGAGATAAAGGCCGACTCTCAACTCAAGGAGTGGATGGTGCCCTACAGCTGGCGAAGCAGCACCCTGGCCAGTGACAGAGGGCTCAGCGTTAGAATTCTGGGTATTACAAACCCGTGGATCTCACGGTCTCACCTCCACCGGTTTCCTTCGAAGGATAAAGAAGTTCTCTGCTCGCATCATCATGAAGCGCATGAACTTGTGGCATAGAATCTTCTCAATCTCATCAGCCTGGTGAGAACAGAGGAGAAATGCTGTTTCCCTGAAGCCGACACCGAGGCCAACAGAAACCCGTCGCCTGCTCTTCTGACCCCATTTCCCCCAGGCTCACAGGAGGCAGTGCGTTTGGTATTGGGAGCAACTGCTGCCTCAACTTTGAATCATGGGGCATCTGGTTACCAACTGAAAGGAGGGTCTACAACATCATAGCCTCTCCAACTGGACAGGGCATTACTATGATCTCATCTTTGTCCATTTCAGGCGCTAACCTGGTGAACCTGAGTCTTCTATCCACTCCTTCCAGTGTCCACACCTATATTCAAAGTTGTCTTTCCCTTTCTCATTTCACTAGTGGTGCATTTTCCAGTTTGTGATCTACCCCACCGGGGGTATCAGAAATAACCTTAGTTAGTGCACTTTAGTAACACTGAACATCAAAGAATCCCCTCAGTTTCTCCCTGAACTCTCAGTATTTCTGGAGGAAGAATCTTGCTGCTAGGCACTGGTACACCCTCAACAACTGCAACACGTGAATCTCTCCTAACAAAGAGTTAAAAGGGTACAGCTTTCTGTAGGCAACAGTATCTAGTCTGAACTTAGCAACACTGTTTTGTTTTCATTATGTTTATGTTTATTTTTTAGACTCCCTCTATTTGGTGAGTGATAATTTGAGAAGAAAAGTCAGTTTAAAGAAACCCATTCAGTAAATAACTGTCCAGGTGGCACGTAAATATGGCCAAAAATGTGGAGATAGTGGGAATGTCAGCTGCCTGAGGCAACATAAGACATTGTACTTTTGTTTTTTACCCTAAATCTCACTTTCAGAATTTATGGCTATCAAATTGGCACCGGTACTATTTATTTTTATGAACTGGATTCTTCCTCATTTCTCAGGAATGGTTCCATGCCCTGACACCATATTGGCCCGTGGCCTGAGCTGCTACATTCAGAACAAGGCCTACAGGACAGAATGGCTCACTCTTTATTCTACTGACTGGCTGAGTTTGGCAAATCATTTCCTGGGTACATTTAAGGAAATAGAGGGTCTCCTTGCACCCTGGTCTCTCGGATGGGGGCTCCCCGGCCTCCTAGGGAGGCAGGGGCTCCATGGTGAGCTCACCTGTTTCACAGCAATGCTGACCCGTACAGAGTTGATGGAGCCCTCAATCAGAACTTTCTCCTTCTCATTCCTGCTGATGGTCACAGGCTGTAACAGGAGCTCTTTGCTACTCCTGAAAACACAATGTCACAAAGGCTTCTGTACTATAGAGGAACAGAATGCTTAGGGACATCCCACAGCAGGTCCTGGAATCACTATCTGAGACCAGAGTCCAAGAAATAGGAGACTCACAAGCAGGGGTGCTCCAAGATGGGGGCCAGTGAGTGTGTTCTCCAGTGGAAAGAGCACAGGCTCTGGAGTCAGGGCGAAAGGTTTTGAAATCCAGCCTCCTCTGTTACTTTCCTTGGGCAAGTTACCCTCTTGGAATCTCAATTCTCTCATCTGTAACATGACTGATTCCTATTTCACTGGCGAGGACTGAGAGAGATCAAAAAGGGTCAAGTGTCCAATAGCGTGCCTGGCACACGGTAGGAGCTTTACAAATGGCAGCTCTTATTTTAATAACTATAGGCAAATCCACATACCATTTAGGGAACAAAAAGAGGGACTATCTTAGAAATAAGGACAAGCTAAAATCAAACACAGTCAATCCAGAATGACTCACTTATTCAGCATTAAGACCTCTCTCAGCTCAGTTCCCATTCTGATGTCTACTTCCCTAGATCTACATAATGATAATTCACTGTGGTGGTGGTGTCTGTGAATTGTTGTCATTTTAAAATGCCTAGTGGAGATCATATATGTAAAGTAGCATAACATGGCACATGCTAACATCTTGTGTGTTTTTAAAAATTCAAATCATATCAACATAGTGTGGTAATGCCACATCTCAGTTCTAGATGTATGTCCCAGATTAAACTTTAAATGGAAAAAAAGAATGATCTGTTTAGAAAACATGAACTACATGAGACTATAACCCAAAATGCAGAATATCTGGAGTAGGAGATGAGAGAATACAGTTTGGGAGTGGGGAGGGGGGGAGAAAAAATCCTTGATCTTTAAGAAAAGGATGGAGACGGCATCTAACTAAATCCTCTCTTTAAACAGCCAGTGGGTTCAATAATGCCACAGGAAATACTTCATGAACAGCTCTACTCTGAAAAGTCATACCTTGTGTCAAGCAATCTTGGCTCCAGAGTAGATTCTCCCCTGGGTTTTGTCCTGCCAACCTACTGACCCTATTTTCTGAACTCCAAATTGGGAACCATTGTTCATCTGGCAGCAAGACAAAATATGTGAACTGTGGTTGTCCTTCCAGGATGGAAGTTCATGGCACCTTCTCAACAACAGCCACCTCTGGGGCTGTACCTATCACCCCTACCCTGAACTTTTCCTTCCCTACCTGACTTCCACCTCCGGCTTGTTGTGTCGTTCCACGACCTGGGAGGAGAAATTCTCCAGGCAGAGGGCAGCCTGCAGTGTGGCCCGCACGGCACTCAGGTAGGGGCGGAGAGTGGCAGTCTGTAGGAAAAACCCCAAAGGAGGATCAGAATCTGTCTCACCAAACCCACTGGTCCCCTGCTCCAGCTACACAGGAGCCAGGCAGTCCTGAGGGTGCTGGATTCTCAGACACCGAAGAACAGACTAGGCCTTCAAGGTGCCTTCCAGTCTAAGTCTGGAGCAGTGGTTCTCAACAGGGGACCATTCTGCCTGCCAGGGGACATTCGGCAATGTTAAAACATTTTCCACTGACATGACTTGAGATGGGGGTGCTACTGGCATTGAGTAGAAAGAGGCTGGGCAAACTGCTAATCCTTCTACATTGCACAACAAAGAATTGTTCAGCCCCAAATAGTGCCGAGGTTGAGAAACTCCGGTCCAGGGGCATACAGGTAAATGAATGATTGTCCTCAATCTGTCTTTTGAGCCAAGAAATGGATAAATCTACTATGTGCCAGGCACTGAGCTAGGGGCTGGGAATTCAAAGATGATTAAGACCATCTCTACCCTTAAACAGCTCAATGCGGGGAGAAACTATGATACAAAGAAGGATAACTTAATTAGATTTACAAGTTATATTTGCAGAAGCAATTGGCTTTGATTTGAAGATGGAAATACGATTAGGAGTGCTTTAGAATGAGAAAAAGAGAGTAAGGGCATTCCCAGTAGAAGGATCAGCTTCTAGCTACTCTAACTCATCTTCATTTCCTTATGTTCACCAAGTTCTTTTTCACCTCAGTTTCACACATGCTGAACTATCTATCTGCAGGCTTTTCTACCCTCTCTTCGCCTAAGTCATCCTTCAGATCTTGGTTTATTCAGGGAAGGCCTCTTCCTTCCTCAGAGAAGTCTTTCTTGACTTCCCCTTAGTAGCAGTTCTTATAATTTACAATGATACATCCTTCAAACATCTTTAGTAAAGTGATTTCTCTTTCACTAGACTGCAAGCCTCATGGTCAATAGACCGCGTCTATTTTATTCAAATCTACATATCCTGCTCCTCGCTCAGTTAGTACCTAACGTATATAGTGTCATTCGTTTTCTGTAGAATAAATGAATGAATGAATGCTGTAACTTAAGCAAGGTTAGGATGAACACAAAAGGGCATTAAGAGTTCCAGAAGTAGTAATGAGTACAATGTTGCTGTAGGAAACGTATTTTAGATTTAGTAGAGGAGGCTGCAGTGGTAGTCTGGAGATTCATGGGGAATCTCAAATGCCAGGCTACTGAGTTTAGCTTTTCTTTTAAGGTGGTAAAGAACTGCTGGGGCTTTCTGAGGGGGAAGTTATAGGACCACAGCTGCATGGTGGCTCTGTGGAGAATGGATTGGAGAGGGAAGTAAGACATAAGGCAGAGAGAGTTATTCAAGGAGTACTGATGAGAGCCTAGACTGGGGCCGTAGAGAGGAAAAGCAGAGCGGTTCGACTATAACATAAGTATCACAGAGGTTAGACTATAACATAAGTATCACAGCGGTTAGACTATAACATAAGATATAGATAATCATGGAATAAAAACACCTCCCAACAAACTACGGTCCATTGATACAATTAAATGCTACTCAGAAATGAAAAGGAATAACTACTGATACAACATGGATGAATCTCAAATGCATTATGGTAAGAAGCCACGTTAAAAAGCCCACATACTGACAATTCCACTTATATTACAATATGGAAAAGGCAAAAAAATTATGGGGGGTAAAAATCAGTGGTTGCCTGGGGTGGGGAAAGAGGAGGAGGACTGATTACAAGGGACTTGCGGGAACATTCTGAGGTGATGCGGATGTTCTGTGCCTTGATTGTAGTGGTTACATGATTGTGTTTGTCAAAATTCATAGATGATAAACCCGAAAAGGGTGATTTTCAGGTGGCTAGCCCCATGACACCTGCCTTTTCACAAATAAAACAGTCTCATGCAATACCTCAATAGACCTGATTTTTAAAAAATCAAGAGGTATGGCCAATTTAAGAAACAAAGAAGGAAGAGCAAGTTTAGGAGGAAAGAGGAGTTTTGATCTGGAGGTTTAATGTCAAGGTATCTTCAAGATATCCAGGCAAACCTTGGGAGACACCAGAATACACAAGGTCATCAAAGCCAGGGGACTAGATAGGTACCACACTACTCTCAGGAACGCACACATTTATCAAACAGGAGGATTTCCAGGGAGGGAAATCAGCAGTATCAGATCGTGCAGTGAGGCAACAACGGCTGTGTTCTGACCAGGAAGGGGCTTGGGTGGAGGCGGCATAAGAAATCCTTCAATCAAGGTAGGGGGTAAGGAGAAGCGTGGGATATGGAGGTGTAGACGCTTCCCTTGGGAAACTACAGAGTCTGGCGGGCAGGAGAAAACAGAGCAGTGCATTTAGTGAAGTTCTATTCCGGGTGAGGAGGTAGCCCTACCACCTGAGCGCAACTACGAGCCTAGCAGGTCCCACTTCCGGCTTCCTCCATACCTCAGGTATTCCCTACCTGTCTCGAAAGACAGACCGTGAAGTCACCATGCCTACTTCTTACGAGGGCGTTCCCCGCTCGCCCCTTCCTCACTTCGACCCCCACCCCGCCCTCTTTCTCCGAGCCTCATCGTGCCAACTCCCCAGCATCCCTCGGCCCCAGGCCTCTCCGCTGCAAAGCCGTACCTCCCCCAGACCCACAACTCTGAGACAGAATGGGGGGGGGTCCCTGGCCCGGGGCCCGGCTCTCTCACCATCGCGGGCGCTGGCTGGGCCGGAAAGCGGAAGTACGGAAGTGGCCAGGCCCGCGACGCCTGCCCTTTCGCGAGAAGCGCAGCCGCAGTCTCCGCCCGGACTTCCGGACAGTACCACTATGCTCCGAGCAGGGTAAGGAGAGCCTCGGAACACTTGTTCCCTTGGAAGTTTTCCCGCTAGGACTGTCTTGGTGTCTGTAGACTCCTGCAGTTCCAGATCGGTACTCAAGCTTCTCCCATTATCCATGAAGCTCTCGCTTGTAACTTTGGCTTTCTTGTCCTATTTGCCGCTTTCTTTCCCCACAGTCATGCAATGGTGCAGCCCGGCCGAAGGTTGGGCACCATATTTGGACAAGGCGAGGCGGAGGAGCCCTTCGTTCCTTCCGGTTCTGCGCCCCCTTCCTTCCCCCGGGCCCCTCCTACCGGCTGCCTCTGGGGCTCGGCGGGACTAAATGCCTGACCGAAAACCCGGCTGCCCAGCCCCGCCCTCCAGCCCTGGGCTGTTCCCTCGGGTTCCCCCGCGGCATAACCCTCACCCCAATTGCAGTGGTCTAGCTCACGGCCCGCATACCCTCCCCCGCAAGGCACAGTGAGCTCTCCCTCGCGTTTCCCCGCCCCCGCGTCAACTGCAGGGGCCCCGCCCATAGCCAGTTGCGGGCGGTAGATCCGACCAACCGGAACTCCCCACCCCCTCTCGCGGCCCGGGGGCCGTAGGAGGCCGGAGTGTGGAGGTAGAGGGGGCAGGAGCCGCGTTGGGGGTCTCGAGTGGACGGGGACCCTGAAGGCGGGGCATTGGGGCGACCCACGGGTGGAGCCAGCCGTTAAGCAGTCCCACTTCTTCTGTGCCAGGCACTGAACTGGGCTCTTGACGAGCATCAGCTGTTAATCCTCAGAACATCCGGGGGAGGTAGGTACCATTATTATCCCCATTTTACAGATTCAGACTTCTTATGGGGAAACAGACCCACACTACTTTGTCCACATTTTGCAGTTGGAAAAACCGAGACTCAGAAAAGTTAAATGGCATATTCAAGGCCACACACATAGAGAATGGCAAAGCTTGGGCTTGGACCCAGGTATGTCTGGCTTACCATACCACATTCTTAACCACTGTCGGGCAAAAATAACCCGCAAAGGTGGGAAGGAGTGAGACAAGGTGAAGCAGGGAGGCACAATGAACGTGAACATGGTGAGAATGGGATGCTTGGAGCTCAGAGGCTTAGCAGAACTCAGGAGGAGGAGAACAAATGGAAAGCATCAGGAAGACAGGGCATAGTGTATCATGGTAGTGAGGGGCTCAGACTCAGAACTACCTGGATTCAAAGTCTTGGTAAGCGTGGGCATGTACCCACCTTTACAAAGTCTCAGTTTCCTCATCTGTAAAATGGAGAGCACCACGGTCCCTGCTCAGAGGGTGAGGAATCAGTGCAAAGCTGGTAAGATGTCTGCACCTTGCTTGGTGCACAGTGGATGCTCTCTGAGTAGAAGCAGTGCCATCAGCCTTGTCAATAGGGTACTGAAGTCGGTCTTTCTCCTTGAGGCTGTTTCTGGATGGAGGGAACCCTTGGGCTTCCCTCGTGCCCCTTTATCTCCCGTCAGTGTCCCTGTCCTCTTCAGCTCCACAGCGTATCCTGGGCCATGAGCGAGCTGAAGGACTGCCCCTTGCAGTTCCACGACTTCAAGTCAGTGGACCACCTGAAGGTCTGTCCGCGCTACACAGCAGTGCTGGCCCGCTCCGAGGATGACGGCATCGGCATTGAGGAGCTGGACACTCTGCAGTTAGAGCTTGAAACGCTGCTCTCCTCTGCCAGCCGGCGCCTGCGGGTGCTGGAGGCCGAAACCCAGGTGATACCCTCCAGACGAGACGTCACCAGGGCTAGACTGTGATAAGTTATGGCATGGCTCATTGAGTTCGTCCCATCTGCTAAGGCCTGAGGTATAGGAGGTAGCAGGGAGGAGGGGGGAAGACACCCAAATTGGGTTCTAGGGACACAAAATAAGCAAGAACATGTGTGATCCCCATAAACTGCAAGATTTCTAAGCATTTATTGACAACACAGCTCTCCCGCCCCCAACCCACCCGTTAAGTTCTGGGTCCTGTGCAAGTCATTAAAGAAAGATAATTAGGACAATTGTGGCCTTCAGGGAGTTTGCTAACTAAAAGTGGTGGGGGGCTGGTTAGACAAGTACCAGGTGATGTGTTATGGTTAGGGGGACTAGGGGAACTGGAATGAGGAGAGGATTTGATTCCTGCACTAAGCACTTGTTAGTGTTGTTTCCTAACTCTTTGACTTTGGGGAAATTACTTCCTATTTCTGAGCGTCAGTTCTCTGTCTGCAAAGTGGGCTGAATAATAGGACGTACAAAAGAGGTTTTGTGAGGATTAAGAGAGGTTTTTTGTGTGTTTTTTCCAGGACTTTATTGGGGAACAGTGCATACTTCCAGGCCTTTTTTCCAAGTCAAGTTGTCCTTACAATCTTAGTTGTGCAGGGTGCTGTTCAGCTTCAAGTTGTTGTCCTTTCAGTCCCAGTTGTGGAGAGCGCAGCTCAGCTCCAGGTCCAGTTGCCGTTGCTAGTTGCAGGGGGCACAGCCCACCATCCCTTGCGGGAGTCGAACCGGCAGCCTTGTGGTTGAGAAGACGTGCTCCAACCAACTGAGCTGTCCTGGAGCTCAGTGGGAGCTCAGCTCAAGGTGCCGTGTTCAATGTTAGTTGCAGGGGGCGCAGCCCACCATCCCTTGTGGGACTCGAGGAGTTGAACTGGCAACCTTGTGGTTGAGAGCCCACTGGCCCATGTGGGAATCGAACCGGCAGCCTTTGGAGTTAGGAGCACGGAGCTCCAACAGTCTGAGCCACTGAGCCGGCCCAGGTTTTTTTGTTTTTGTTTTTGTTTTTTTTTGCGAAGTCTGAGCCCAGTTTCTGACACTAAGTTAGCATTTCAAATGTTAGTCATTGGCACTACTCTGATTATTTCTCTTCACTGCATAGACATCCTCTGGGGCCTGTGTGCCAGGTGCTATGCCAGATCCTGGGGGACAACTGGTTAAGATGAGCTTCCTGGTCTCCAGCAGCTTATAATCTAGTAAAAAAGATAAAGTATGCTGTGCATTTTAGTATGACCAAACAAGATGTTTGGGCCTACAGTGAAGGTGCAAAGTGCCAGAGACTCATAGAGGAAGAAGATGCCATTTCAACTGGACTTGGAAGTATGAATAGCGTTAACTTGTGGTCCCTGAGAATCCACTGAAGCTTTTTGAAAAGGGTTGTGGCACAATCCGTTGTATTTTAGTGTCTAAGAATCGGGTAACTGATGTGAAGAAGGCTTTCCAGTTGTGACATTCAAAGTGAAGGTTTTGCTGGGAGGCTTGCTTGCCTTCACCAAAAAGTTCCCACCAGCATATTTTCCCAGAGCTGCATGCACTGGGGTGTGATCCCTTGTTTGGCCTTGCTACTAAACACTACCGAGGTGAATCACAATACAGACAAATGAACGGAATGATGAGAAGTATATGAGTAAAATCCTGTGAGATGGACACAGAAAAGGAGCTGGGTTTTAAAGGATGAGTAGGAGTCTGCTAAATAAAAAGGGGGTGGGGAAAGACTTCAGCGCCTCCTCAAGTTCTAGATCCTGATTCTTCACTGGGGGAAACAGTTGTCCTCTGTCTTCCCTTCCCTCCCTCATTAACAGTCTCTCTGAATTGCAGATCCTCACTGACTGGCAGGATAAGAAAGGTGACCGTCGACTCCTGAAGCTGGGTCGAGACCATGAGCTTGGGGCTCCCCCCAAACATGGGAAGCCCAAGAAGCAGAAACTGGAAGGGAAGGCAGGGCATGGGCCAGGCCCTGGCCCCGGGCGACCCAAATCCAAAAACCTTCAGCCCAAGATCCAGGAATATGAATTCACTGATGACCCAATTGATGTGCCTCGGATCCCCAAGAATGATGCCCCCAACAGGTTCTGGGCCATAAAACATAGAGGGGCCTTGGGATTCGGGCCGTGGAGACTGTGGAGGGGCCCAGGGCTGAGGCTGGTGGGGCATGGAGCGCCCACTTAGGATCTGCTTCTCCCTGCAGGTTCTGGGCTTCGGTGGAGCCTTACTGCGCTGACATCACCAGCGAGGAGGTCCGCACACTAGAAGAGCTACTGAAACCCCCAGAAGACGAGGCTGAACATTACAAGGTAGAAACCCTGAGCCTCGATAGACATGACGGAGAACAAGAGGGCTGCAAGGTGCCTCAGAATCAAAGATCCCAAAGCCACGTATCATCTTACTTCCCCTTCCCTGTCCAGGCTCCTCTCTGCCCCATCAAGCCACCCAGACACCCAGTCTTCCTCCTGCATTGTCTCCCTTCTGCCCCATCCAGACGGTCACCACATCCATCCTGAGGCTTCAACTTCAGTGAGGTCCCCCCTTGACCCCACATCTCCATCCCCTCTACTTTGGTTTAAGACTTCGTCAGCTTTCACCCAAACAGCGTCTTAATGCTTTCCTGCTTCCAGAGGGGCCTTTCTTTGTATTTCTTTAATACATATAAGTTTATTTTCTTAGGATGAAAATAAAACATTTTCTTAGGATGAAAATAAAACAGGTTCTAGTAAAGAAAATGTGGAAAATACAGAAGAGTGTTGGGGACAACTCTCCCATAGGTCTGCTGTCAGGCTCGGATGTGACACAGCCGTCCCTGCTCCCAGGCCTCTCTGGGCTCCCATTACGCACAGGATCGAGTCCAGGCATCTCAGTTCTTGGTGGCACAGCCCCAGCAGCCTCTCCAGTTTCCCTGGCCACGCCCCCTCTTCACTGCTGCCTTCACCAGCCTCCACCAAGCACCGTGCCCTCACTCCAGGGCCACACAGGGTCCTTGCTGGTTTCTGGGCTTCTGTACTGCTCTTCTCCCCTTGGCAAACTGACCCACCCTTCAGGGCTCTGATCTCATGTTACCTCCACCAAAACGCCTTTGCAGATTCCCTAGCAGAAAGTCAGTCTCTCTTTTGTGCTGCCAGAAGACCTCGGTCTACCTGTATCACTTCACTGAATTTTTTGAAAATTTATTTTAAAAAGGAATCCATACAGGCAGTAATAAATTCAAGCAATACAAAAGAGAATCTCCTCTCCCAACCCTAAAGCCTGTAGAGATGAGAGCTGTGACCCAAGATGGTCCATGTACACAATATTCTGTACCTTGTACCTTGGAAATTGCTCCGGATTGGCTTCTATGTGTGTTTTAGTTTGCTTACTAGACTGTGAATGTAGAGATTTTATCTCCTTTGTCTCTTGTCACTTATACCAGGTACAATCCTCGGCCCTGGGCTAGGTACTTGGGAGGCAAAGAAGTGAATGAAAGAAGGAAGGAAGGAATGAAAAGCATGCTTACCCCTTAGCGCTGACGGGATCTCTCCTACAGATCCCGCCCCTGGGGAAGCACTACTCCCAGCGCTGGGCACAGGAGGACCTGCTGGAGGAGCAGAAGGATGGCGCCCGGGCAGCGGCCGTAGCCGACAAGAAGAAAGGCCTCATCGGGCCACTGACTGAACTGGACACTAAAGGTTGGGCCCCTCACCGCCCTGCCTACCCCAGGCTGGGACGGGGGCTCCCAGCACTGCTGCCCAGCTTCCCACCACTTCTCTGTGTGCTTCAGATGTGGATGCCCTGCTGAAGAAGTCTGAGGCCCAGCATGAGCAGCCGGAGGATGGGTGCCCCTTCGGCGCCCTGACGCAGCGCCTCCTGCAGGCCTTGGTGGAGGTGAGCACGCCAACCCAAACGGCAGCTGCATGTACTTTGTTTTAATGTTTTGTTTTCATACATTTAGAAGGGTACACAGATCATAAACGTAGAGCCTGATCACTTTTCACAAACGAACACAGTATAATAATAAATAATATAGGATAATAATAACGTATAATAAAACATTAGCAGTATCCTAGAAATCCCTCTCATGCCCCTCCCAGTCTCTAACTTCCTCTAAAGATAGCCCCTACTTCACAGTTATTTCTGCTGGGTGTTGGCTAAGTGCTGAGCCCTGTGCAGGGGCTTTCCACACATCCTCTAGTTGGAGGTAGGACAGTGGTTAGCTCCATGTTACATACAAGAAGATGGAAGCTTTAAAAAAGGGAACTGTTTGCTTCAGACGTCACACAGCTAATACATAGAAGCAGGACTCAAATCCCAGGTTCAGGGGCCCTTTTCTCTATGCTCCATGGCTGATTTTAGGCACATCCCTCATCTCACTAAGCCTCAGTTTCCTCTCTGGCCCAAGCACAATAGTGTATTAGTCCTGTAACAGTCTGGGACACATGTTCCAGGTTGGCTGGGCTGAGGGGGGCTGGGCTCCGTCCCACACCGTCAGATAGGGATTCCAGCTGTGGTGGCTTTGCCATCTTAAACATACGCTCTGCACAATATCACTCTGGGTGTGATTGCCGCTCGAAGCCCACAGGAAAAGAGGAAGGAGTGTGTGAAGGAAGGTTAATGGGCCGTGACTGGCTGTGGCTCTTCTTCTGTCACTTTCCACTGGAGAGAATTTGTCACCTGACCACACCTGACTGCAAGGGAGGCTGGGAAGTGTAGTGTATATGGGCAGCCACAAGCCCGGCGACTATGGGAGAAAGGCGAGAATGGCGTTTGGACAGCTAGCAGCCTCTGCCACAGTGTGCTTCGCACAGTGCCTGGTGCATTGCATATACTTGACAAACCTTAGCTATTCTTGTTACTGTCACTGAGTGTTATCTTCGCTCTTCTCTGCTCCCTTCTTTTGGCATCAATATAAAAAAAGGGGATTTCTAAAACGATCAAAGCTTTTTGGACGGTAGAAAACCTTACCAGACAGGGTGGGATGGGAAAAAGGATAGTTCTGGTCTGGGAAGACTGTCCACGTAGGTCAGAGAGGAGCAGGAAAATGGAAATACTGTAGCTCTTTCTCTCTCATCCCATTTTTGTGGTCTTCTAGGAGAATATTATTTCCCCCATGGAGGACTCTCCTATTCCTGACATGTCTGGGAAAGAATCAGGAGCTGATGGGGCAAGCACCTCACCCCGAAATCAGAACAAGCCCTTCAGGTGAGTGGCATCCTATCCATACCCCACAGTGTGGCCCCTGCTTCTGGTGACTTCTGTCCCTCCTGACATGGGGAGGCCTTCTTTAATAGAGAGGCCTAGGGCACTTTGAGAAAGCCCAATAAAAGTCTCAAACGTGTATTTCCGGCCCAGCATTTCTGCACGCGCAGGCTTAGCCCAGGGTTGTTCATCCCAGCACTGTTTGTACTGTAAACAACCTAAACGTCCCGCTGAAAGAGAGTAGTTGGCTAAATTGCCATAATTAACCCGCGACTATTAATCACATTAGAGAAATATAGTTAGTTGACATGAAAAGATGTAAACAGTAGAGTGTTAAGTGGGGGAAATGTCAGTTTATCACAATACAGACAGTATAATCCTTTTTTTAAGATAAATGTGTGCGTGTAGGGAAAAAACAAATATATAATGAAAGATGATATAACAAAATCTGGACTATATATAGCACAATAGTCCCCTTCTCTGCAGTTTCGCTTTCCCCAGTTTCAGTTATCTGTGATCAACTGTGGTCCAAAAATATTAAACGGGAAATGCCAGAAATAAACAATTTATAAGTTTTAAAATTGTGTGTTGTTCTGAGTAGCACGATGAAGTGTCAGCGCCACCCGCTCCATCCCACCCGGGGTGTGAATCATCCCTTTGTCCCACAGCCACACTATGTCCTCCATCCATGAGTCACTTAGTAGTCGCCTCAGTTATCAGATTGGTTGTCAGAGAGAGAGAGACCACAGCCACATAACTTTTATTACAATATATTATAATTGTTCTATTTTAGGATAGTTAATCTCTTATTGTGCCTAATTTATAAATGAAACTTTATCATATGTTTGTGTGGGAAAAAAGCAGTATGTATAGTGTTTGGTACTATCCATGGTCTCAGGCAGTCACTTGGGGTCTTAGAACATATCTCTTGCTGATAAGGAGGGACTACTATATATATATGATAACATAAAATATATGTGTATTACACATAACATACGTATTAATAACCTATAGCAAAATAAGGTTACCATAACAAAATAATAGTGGTTCTCTTTGGGTTGTTGGCATTATAGGTTTTTCCGTATTTTTTGTTTGTTTGTTTTTGGTAATGGGCATATGTTACTTGTGTTTGAAACAAGACCAAATTTGTCTGTCTCTCTATATTTCTATATCTAAGTAGACAGAGGGGGCGCCCAAAGAGAAAGGAAGTTTTCACTAACCTCGGGAACCTCTGCGGGATCCCCTTGATTTGAGGGCTGCCTTCCTCTGCAGTGTGCCACACACCAAGTCCCTGGAGAGCCGAATCAAGGAGGAGCTGATCGCACAGGGCCTGCTGGAGTCAGAGGACCGTCCCGCCGAGGACTCAGAGGACGAGGTCCTCGCCGAGCTGCGCAAACGGCAGGCGGAGCTGAAGGCCCTCAGTGCCCACAACCGCACCAAGAAGCACGACTTGCTAAGGTGAGTGACGGGACGCATGGGCCACGGAGTGGTCGACAAGGCCATGGCCACTGCCTCTCCCCTTCTTTACCACAGGCCACCCAAACCTGGCAGGGCCTCTGACTCACCTGCAGAGCCTTGAAGAAATTATCAGTGCCAGGCACTGCCCCACAGATTATGTCTCAAATAGATTGTAATCCTGCAGACTAGGGCTCAGGCATCTGTGATTGATGGATTTACTTATAATTGTGGTAAAAAACGTGTCATATAAAATTGACCCTCTAAACCATTTTTAAATGTACAGTTCAGTGGTGGTAACTACATTCACCTTGTTGTACGATTTGTTATTTTTAATCTTTTCATGCTTATTTTCTTTGTTCCCCAAAGTATTTTTATGAAAAATTTCATAACACAGAAGATCTGAAGGAATAATGTAATGAACACCAATATGCCCTCAATCTAGATTTATCAACTGGTAACATTTTGTTCGACATTTGTGATTGCTATTGGCCCTTCACCTGAAATTGCCCAGTGTTTTAGGACCAGTTTTTTAAGGAATTGGTTGCAATGTCATTTATTTTATATTGACTTCCATCCTTTGCCCTGCATTGGTCACAACAAGGGTATAGGTGACATCTGGAGGGAGATCATGGTAAGGGGTGCCGTCTTATTGGGGACAACCAATCTGATAACTTCTCACAGCAGGCGCTGTCGCTTTGCCTCACAGCACAGGGCACACTCATTCATTTGTCCACCTCTGCCTGTCTCTTAAACGTTGTGCTGGGCCAGCAAGAGAGGCCGAGCAAAGGGCTCACAGTCTCCAAGTGGATGATTGATAAAAATGTGCACCATTGAAAGGAGAGGTAGGGCAGCCAGTTAACTCAGTTGGTTAGAGCGTGGTGCTGATAACACCGAAGTAGCCGGTTCGATCCCCACATGGGCCACTGGGAGCTGTGCCTGACAAACTGCTAGGGTGCTTAAGGACAAGGGTGTCCTGCGTGCTGACTATGTCCCAGGGACTTCTGTACACCCTCCTATTGAATCTTGACGACAGCCCAGGGGTAGGTGTTTACCCAGTGATGAAATAAAGGCCCGGGGAAGTGAGTGCTCTACTGAAGGTCACATAGCCAGTAAACAGCCAAGCTGCGACTTGAGCCCAAGGCTAACTCCAAAGCCTCTTTCTGGTTCCTCTCTAGGGCAGGAAGAGGCAAATACAGATGAAAGAGGTACTGAGGAAGGGAGGGGGAGGGGAGAGAAGCAGCGATGTACAGATGCAGAAGTAATGGGCAGTGAAGGAACTGGCTTGGGCCTAGGAGGAGGCCAGTGTGCAGCCCTCGGCCCTGCCCTGATTCAGATCTGCTCGCTAGTTGTGGGATCTTGGGGCATTTCTGATCCTCCTTGAGCCTCATCTTTATCACTAGTAACAGAAGAATAACACATCTACCACCTCACAGGGTTGTTCTGAGAAATAACAGCTAATATTTTTGAAGAGCCTAACCTAGCACCTAGCACCATGTTCCATACCAAAGTTCAGTAACTTTGCTTTTTGGTGTGAAACGATCCACAGGAGTGCCAGCCTTGCGTGGTGGGTGGGCTCAGTCTGGGAGAGGGCCCCACTCTGGAGGTGGGCTTCCCATGGCACCGGGCCCACTGATTCCCACAGGCTGGCAAAGGAGGAGGTGAGTCGGCAGGAGCTGAGACAGCGGGTCCGCATGGCAGACAACGAGGTCATGGACGCCTTCCGCAAGATCATGGCTGCCCGGCAAAAGAAGCGGACCCCCACCAAGAAGGAGAAGGACCAGGCCTGGAAGACTCTGAAGGAACGCGAGAGTATCCTAAAGCTGCTGGATGGGTAGCCCTCACCCCTGCCTCAGGCTGCCTCCCCCTGGTCTAGGGGAGAAAGGGGAGGGAGCCCCAGTTCCTTCTCTGGGCTGCTGGAAGCCTTGTCCTGTGGCTGCCTGTCAGATGTCGTGTGGCCACAGTCTCTAGAGGACTGGGGCGTTTCCCTGAAGTCTTTCGGCCTAGCTCTGTATAGCCTGGACCCAGGAGGCCCTGCTGGGCTGGCCTGGTGTCTCTGTTTCGTCCCCAAGATTAGGGAAACTTCATTTCTAGACCTTCCTTCCCCCTCTCTGCCTCCCCCCACCCCACCCCTCTCTCCCTCAAGGACTTCTCCTTTGTGGTTTTGTAAAGTGCAAACTTAAGAGTAAAGTGACTGCTGTGGTTTTTTAAAAAGCATCCAGAATCTTTGAGTATCTGTTACTGTGGAGTAGAAAGCAACTGGGATGGGCCACAAAGGTTCAGGAGGGCAGGGCATGCTTGGTGGCTCTCAGCCTGTTGCCACTAGCCCTTGTCATTCATTCAGGAAAGACGTTCTGTTCTAAGGGAGCTTACAGCTGCAGGTAAGAGCATACCTGCCCCGCTCCCCACTCACAGTGGATTAACAAGAAGGCAGCGTGTTGGCTGGGGGCTTGATCCTGGAGCAGGGCGGCCTCCGAGGTCGGCCAGTCCAGCAATTCCAGGATCCATGTGTCTCCACACTGCCCTCCACAGTGTCAGCTTTCACCTAAGTGGGTTCCCCTTTGGCTGTGTGATGGCAGCCAGTAGCAGTCAGTGAAGGCCAAATGCTTCCTCATTTACAGCCAGCACCAGAGAGGGCAGGAAGGAGCAGGTAGCTTCCGTGGTCTACCCAAAAGAGCAAGAAGCCTTTCCCAGACATCCGTATGTCTCACCCAAACTAAGTGTCCCGTAACCATTCTGGAACCAATCACTGGCAAGGGATGACTGATGGGTTTAAACTAATGAAAGTGTCTGCTTTCCCACTAAGTGCAAGGCAACGGGGAGAGAGGGTGGAACCCAACAAAGATCTGAGCAGGAAGGGGAAATGGATGGGCAGGAAGCTAGCCCTGGGAAATAACATGAACAAATATGCTCTTGTCCCTGCCTCAAATTGAGAATAATTTGCAGTTCACTGTGAGAAGGTGAAGGTCCACACAGGAGAAGGGAAGGGAAGGTTCCCTGAGGTACTCAGCCATAGAGAAGGATGGCGAGGACAACCAACATTCTTGTATACCCAACACCTCTCCTGTGGGAGACCTGCCCTTTCCTCATTTCATGTGGCTCTTGTGGGACTGTCAAACTAGAGTGGACACGTGTTCCCAGCTTGGCCAGTCACAGTACCCCATCCCTTTAGCCATGATGATTGGTCCAAAGAATGGGCATGTGACCCAAGCCGGGCCAATCAGAGGTCTTCCATAAGATGGTTGTATGGATGCTGAGAAGAGGGTTTCTCTTGGATTAAAAGCCATAGAATGTGGGGTGGCCAGATGGATCAATTGGTTAGAGCGCGAGCTCTGAACAAGGTTGCTGGTTCAATTCCCACATGGGGAGGGTGGGCTGCGCCTCCTGCAACTAAAGATTGAAAATGATGACTGGACTTGGAGCTGAGCAGCACCCTCCACAACTAGATTGAAGGACAACGACTTGATGGGTCCTGGAGAAACACACTGTTCCCCAATATTCCCCAATAAAAAAGTAAAAAAAAAGCCATAGAATGTAAGGTTGGACCACCTGGTGACTCACTTTCCTGCCACATGGAAGAACCTGCCCGAGAATAAAGCCAACTCGGAGAGGCAGAGCGAGGAAATAAAGACAGAATCTTCATGATGTAGCTAGAGCCCTGGATCCTCCAAAGACATCAGCCCACAGATGCTTCTTTTGGCGTAAGCTAGTTTGCTTTGGAGTTTTGTTGTTTGTCTAGTAAAGAAGACCTGACCAATAAAAGTGGATTTTTAGCAAAAAGAAGGATGGAGTAGGGTCCTGAGAGAGAGGACGACGTGAGGCCCTGCCTCCCACATGGTGTGGGGCCTAGCTGCTGCAGTTTTTCAGTGACTCATTTTCCCCAAGTTGCTTTTAGTCTTGTCTTAAGACACCCAAATTAATTTCATTAATTAATTAAGTGCTCCGTAAATGTTAGATCTGTACCAGGCACTATTCTAAATTCATTAAACTACTGAATCTTCTCAACTACCCCATCTGGTAGATACTAACAACATCCATTCACAGATGTGGAAA
The DNA here is from genome assembly GCF_036562045.2 of Rhinolophus sinicus. Lineage (NCBI taxonomy): Eukaryota > Metazoa > Chordata > Mammalia > Chiroptera > Rhinolophidae > Rhinolophus > Rhinolophus sinicus. Next base: position 43,397,073 of record NC_133759.1, read on the forward strand.
TTGTGTTGTAATGAAGTTACATACCTTCGTCAAACAGTTGATAAGTGGTTGAGGCAAGATTCGAACTCAGTCCATCTGACATGCAGACAGAACCTCTTCATTACACAACTCTTTGGGGCTCTACTCCCCTCCAGCCTATGTGAATGGTATTTTTAGGCTTGGGCAGTGCAAAACCTGTGCAGCCATACGTGGTTGCCCTGCTTGCAGACCCCCTGTTCTTAATTAACCACTCGCTTCTCTGATCATTAGGCCTGATCAGAAGTATGGTAGGCATCATTAGTAGAGAGTTCCAGGAACAGAGACAGCTTTGTGGAGGAGGTAGGATGGGAGCTGAGGTCTCAAAATTTGGTAGAACTGTGAGAAGGGGCAGGTAGATATTATAAAAACAGTCATGCACTGCATGACAAACTTTTGACCCACGACATACCGCATACACAATGATAATCTCATAAGAAGAACCCCCAAGAAAATTCATAGTCAAGGGTTTAGCAGAAAATTTTGCAGACCTCAACAAGCTTCTGAAAAAGTTTGAAGACATGGGCCCCAACACCGAAAGGTTTTCATTAATAGAGAGGGATGTTCATGGTACATTATCTGCTTAAGCAAGTGTCATGCAGGGTGGCATGCAGGGTTTCTGGTCCCGCTCCCCACATAAGAACGCAGGACATGGTGAGGCCAAAAAGGAACACCCACGGAGCCATAGATAGGGGACTCATACCTCTATATTCTTGCTGGCGGCTGGGTTGGAGAAACAGGAAGCAGGAACCACACTATCCACAACCTGCCGTCCACTTCTCTCTGCCAACCAACATCACTTGCTAGCTGCAACCCGCCGTGCTAACTGCAACCCCCACTTGCTAGCTCAGCCACCATCTTCTTGCTAGCCTCCCATTTGCTGCTAGCGTAGCCACGGCAGTTACATTAGTGGCCAATGGCTCACTGGTTACAGCTGACAGCCAACTAGCCACAGCTGATGGCCATCCAATCACAGTTGATGGCCATTTACTACCCTAGTGAGCACCTTTCCATGTGAGTCCGAGAGCCTGGAAACTGCACTCTTGGCTCTGTCCAAACAGCAAGTCTATGATAAACCAACCAAGAAAGCCACCATGGACATATTACTGAAAGGAGTGATAAGAACCTCAGGCAGGTCCTTCAGGAGGTCTTCCAGAAGAAGGCGTTGTGATCATAGGAGGTGACAGCTCCATGTGTGTTGTTGCCCCTGAAGACCTGCCAGTGGGACAAGAGGTGGAGGTGGAGACAGTGATAGTGATGAGCCCAACCCCGTGCAGGATTGGGCTAAGGTGTGTGCGTCTTAGTTTTAAGGAAACTATTTACAAGTTTAAAAATATTTTTTTAACTAGAAAAAAGCTTATAGAATAAGGATATAAAGAAAAAATAGTTTTGGGCCGGCCCGGTGGCTCAGGCGGTTAGAGCTCCGTGCTCTTAACTCCGAAGGCTGCCGGTTTGATTCCTACATGGGCCAGTGGGCTCTCAACCACAAGGTTGCCAGTTCAATTCCTCGACTCCCGCAAAGGATGGTCCCCCTTGGCAGTGCCCCCTGCAACTGAAATTGAACACGGCACCTTGAGCTGAGCTGCCACTGAGCTCCCGGATGGCTCAGTTGGTTGGAGCGCGTCCTTTCAACCACAAGGTTGCCGGTTTGACTCCCACAAGGGATGATGGGCTGTGCCCCCTGCAACTAGCAACTAGCAACTGGCAACTGGACCTGGAGCTGAGCTGCGCCCTCCACAATTAAGATTGAAAGGACAACAACTTGACTTGGAAAAAAGTCCTGGAAGCACACACTATTCCCCAATAAAGTCCTGTTCCCCTTCCCCAATAAAAAAAAAAATCTTAAAAAAAAGAAAAAATAGTTTTGTACCGCTGTACAATGTGTTTGTGCTTTAAGCTAAGGTTATTACAAGAGTCCAAAAGTTAAAAAAAAATTTTAAGTTTATAAAATAAAGTAAAAAAGTTACAATAAGCCAAGGTTTATTTCTTGAAGAAAGAAAAGTATTTTTTTATAGATTGAATGTAGTCTAAGTGTACTATGTTGATCAAGCCTACAATGGTATCCGGTACGTCTCAGGCCTTCACATTCACTCTCTGCTCACTCACTGACTCGCCCAGAGCGACTTCCACGCCTGCATACTCCATTCACAAGTGCTCTATACAGATGTACCATTTTAAAAGTCTTTTCTACCATATTTTACTGTCCCTTTTCTATGTTTCGATACACAAATGCTGTTGTGTTAGAATTGCCTGCAGTATTCAGTACAGTGACACGCTGTGCAGGTTTGTAGCCTAGGGGCAAGGGGCGCGACCATCTAGCCGACGTGTGCAGTACGCCACACCATGCAGGTTCGTGTGAGTGAACTCTAAAATGTTCCCACAGCGAGGAAGTTGCCTAACGACGCATTTCTCAGAACGTATCCCTATCGTTAAGCAACACAGGACTGTAGAAAGAAGAACCCTAGAGGATTGATTGGGCCTGGTTCAGTAGGGAAAAGACAGCTTTCAAGGATCAGTGAGAACTGTAGTTATCTAAGTTACACACCTACTATCTGGCCAGTCCTGTGCTGCGTTCTTTACTCCCACGTCTTATGTGATGCTCACCACACACCTACAAGGTGAGCAGTAGTATTCCCACCCTACAGAGGACATCGATGCTCAAAGAGGTGCAGTGCCTCCTGAGGCGGCACAGCCTTGCTGCAGGAACAGTTATTAGCTCCAGATTGCACCATCCCCTACAGAGCTGACAACCACAGTGGAACAGGGAGTCCCTTCTTACGGCCATATCCGTGTCTGCTGGACCCAGAGGAGGCCTCCTTTATGGGGTTCGGAGGAAACCGGTTCCCCACGAGGAAGGGGAAATTGGTTCCAGCACCTCAAGACTGATTTTAATTTGAAACAATCCTGACACCTTATCGCTAGTTTGGTGAAAAAGCCTTTTGTACCTTGGCCCTGAAAGCCGTCCGCCATCATTGTTTTTCCAGAGCCCCAAATGTCTTACAATTGACTTTCAGAAACACCAAGATGAGTGGGAACAAGGGTGATTGGGTGGAGGTTAAGCCCTGAGTTGGGAATGTGACCCAGCATGGGTCCCCAGCCTCCGCCAGCTCCTCAGTGGTCTGGAGGACTGAGTCAGTAGATTGGGGCTCCCGGTGACTCCTACTAAGAAGAAAACAATGGCTAGAACTTGGACTTTTGTAGAAACCTGGTGAGAAAATAAATTCCTTTCCTCATCTAGGGCTCAGGCTGCGGTGGAGAGGATCAGGCACAAATGGGCCATGACTCACCACTTCACATATTAACTCATCATTTCATCTCTTCACTCACCCCGTTCATTTATTCACCCATCTACTCACCTCCATTTCCTCCTTTATGCTTTTGCTCCCTCACTCGGTGACCCTGTTGCCATGGCTGAGAACTAGGTAGGTGACTGAGGCTCCAGATATGGGAAGACAGCTGGGCAGATGAAACACAAGGCAATTAGTGCAATAATAGAAGAATGTGCAAAGTCTGCAGGGACCTGAGGCGGAGAGTGACTTAACAACAGCTTAGAGGGTCAGGAGAGGTGTCAGGGAGGATGGGGAAAGGAAGGTGCTGGGGCAGAAGACATTCCAGGCAGAAGGAACAGCCAGGCAGGGGTGTGAACAGCTGGCCTGCTTAGAGAAAGGTGAAAACGTTGGCGTGACGAGCCCTGGGTGGAGGGGAAGGGGAAGGAAAAGAGATGAAACTGAAAAGTAGGTTGAGATCAGGCTGGGACAGGCTGTGAATGGCAGGTTAAGGAGCATGGGCTTTATTTGTTTTTAATTGGGGAACAGCGCGTTTCTCCAGGGCCCATCAGCTCCAAGTCGCTGTCCTTCAATCTAGTCCAGTCGCCATTTTCAATCTTAGTTACAGGGGGTGCAGCCCACCGTCCCATGAGTGAATTGAACCAGCAACCTTGTTGTTGAGCGCTCACGCTCTAACCAGTCCGCATGGGCTTTATTCTTGAGGTCAGTGGCTCTCAAAGTGGGCTCCCTGGACCAGCAGCATCAGCATCACCTGGGAACTTTAAAAAGATGCAAATTTTCAGGTTCCAGACCTACTGAACAGGAAACTCTGTGTGTGGGGCCCAGCCATGTCTGTTTTAACATGCCCTCCAGGTGATTCCTAATGCATATTAAAGTTTGAGAATCACTTTACTAGGTAGTCGGGAGCCAGGGGAGGTTTGTGAGCAGGAAAATGCCATAATAGCACTCTGAATCGGAAAGCACTTTGGAGGCTGGACTGATTAGAGGGGGTGAGAGTGAAATGGGCAGATGGGAGTGCAGCTGTGTACAAAGAAATTCATCTGAGATGGTGGATGTGGCAGAAACTGGTAGATGTCCTCCAAAATCTCTTTTCTTCTACAGTTAATAGAACTCCTGATTTTCAGTCGGACACATGCCTCTGAAAGACTAAATATTCCAGCTTCCTTGCAATTAGGTGTGATCATGTGACTAAGTTTTGGCCAATAGGATGTAAGTGGAAGAGATGTGTGTGTGACTGAGCTTATGCGTCCCAAGGGGTGTGCCCTCCATGTTCCCATTTGCCCCTAGCTCAGATGAGACATGGTGGCAAGCCATTTTGAAACATGTGGTCAAAGACAACACCATAGGAACAGTGGAGCAACGAGAAGCCAGGGTTCCTCTTACCTTGTAGTCGTCACAGCAGCCTGGGACTGCTTGTGGCCAGATTGTCATACACTTCCATTTTATTTAAGTCACAATTATTTGGGGTGTCTGGTAGAGAAACCAAACTATATTCTAGCGATACAGTGAGTGTGTGGCATGCCAAGCACTCTTTTCAAACTATACCTGCTTCTTTCCCTTCATTTTTCCCTTCCTTCCTTCCTTCCTTCCTTCCTTCCTTCTTTCTTCCTCTCTCTCTCTCTTTCTTCCCCCCCTCTTTCCCTCCGTCCCTTCTTCCCTTCCTTTATTCCACTTCCTTTCATTCTTTTGTCCTCTCTCTCCTCTTTTTCTCTTTGAAAACAATCTGAGAAAGCTTACAATTGAGGATAATGTACAATGAATTTCATCAAATACAAAGTTAATCCCATTGGGGTTATTGAGCATCAGATTTAGCTCTAAGATTCCTGGAAGCCAAGCAAAAATGGAAATAAGATGAATCAGTCTCAAAATGTTCGCTCTCAAAGGAAAGAGCACTTCCAGTTTTCCTGACAAAAATTCCAATAATGTCTCATGCTGGAGAAATTTCTCAGTTGGAGTCATATTGATAATATTCTCCATAAATTTGACAGCAAATGGAGATTGAGTTTCACACAGTGGTTTCTTATCACAACCTTTGGTGACTGCTCAGGGCATGTTGTTAAAAAACTACTCTGGAGGATGATTCTGCAGGGACCAAGCTTGGGTGGTGCCCTTTACATGAATTCTCTCATTTGCTCCTTTCAACAACCCTATGTAAGAACAGGTAGTACTGTTACCCTTATTCTACAAATGAGGAAACTAGGATACAGAAAGGGGAGGGGCCAGATCAGATAACTGGTGGTGAGCCAGTTTTGCAAGCCAGGTCTTAGACTCTAAATGTCCCTCTCTGGGCCTGCCAGCACTACCACATACAAAATTAAAGACATTGTGGGTTGTGAATCAGAGAAAAGCACAATAATCATAGTTCCAGAATATACTGGTTAGCCAAGAGAGATCCGTGAGATCTGGTAGATATTGGAGGGGCCTCTGAGTCTCTTAAGATGAGCTGCTCCTGATAGGGTAAGAGGTATATGCTTAGGTGCTATGAGGGCAGAAGGGAAACCTCAGATTTGGAGCTTGACTAGAACATGTGGGGCTTTAAGAATGGAAGGAGAAATAATATTGCAAGCAGCTGTCTTAGGGCAGCTGATGTCTAGAAAAAGAGAAGAGAATCCCTCTCTTCTGTCTCGTTTCTTACTGAGCACCTACTATGCACCAGATACATGCTGAGAACCCAAGAGACAGCAAGGAAACCAGCCTACTGGGTGACAGTCACTTTTTAAGTTGTATCATTCTCAAAATAATGCTACAAAGTAGGTAGAATCATTATGATTATGCCATGCTATAAATGAGGAAACTGAGACTCAGACAGTGAAATGATTTGCCCAAGGTCCCACAGCTGGTAAAGGGTGGAGTTGAAGTTTGAACCCAGGTCTGCCAGACTCCAAAACATCCATCACTATTTCAACAGGAGGAGAGAAAAGATGTGATGGATATGACATTTAAATCAATTCTATTTCTTTGTGATTAAGTAAAATTTAAATAATTGAACACCAAATTGGTCCACACTCCAATAAATACTTCTTCAAACATCTTGGAGCATACAGCATTATTCTAATTTAGGATTATTTCTCTGAAATTGCTTCCCAGAGGAGCAATTCCTGGGTCAAAAGGCCTGCATATTATTTAAGCCTTTGATGTATATTGTCAAAATCTTTATAAGATTTTTAGCAAGTCATTTTCCTACCAGAAATGTAGAAGTATCCATTGCTCACAATAACGTCAGTCTTCTTCAGTGTTACCAATTTTGTTTTTTTAGTTTTTTTAAGGAGGGCGCAGCTCAGTGGCCCATGCAATGATCAAACCGGCAACCTTGCTGTTACCAGCACCACTCTCTAACGAACTGAGCTAACTGGCCTGGCCACCCCCTCAGTTTTTTAAACTTTGAATTTGAAAGGCTATAAATGAGCTCTTTCAGTTTGTACTTCTTTGATTACTTGTGAGATAGAAATTGTCCCATGTTTATTGTGTGCCATCTGTCTCCTTTGACCATTTATTGGGTTCTTAGTCTATTATGTTATCAATTTTATGTTCTTTACATAATAGAAATATTAACTCATTGTCTGTAAAACATTTCCCCAGTTTGAAGTTTGCCTTTTACTGTTGGCTATAATTTTGGAGTAGGGTAGGGATTTTTGGTTTGTTTCCAGTAACAGAAGTTGAAAGAATGTTGTAATGTTTTATAAATAAACCTGTCCATCTTTTCCTTGTAATTTTTTCTTTTTTCTCTAAACTTAGAAAAACCATTCCCTCCTCCAATGGCTTATTTTCTGTCAGGTTCAAGAATTGATGGCGATGTTTGAGCTGCTTTGTCATCTTTTTAATAACAAAGGAGAGAAGAGGATTATTTCCTTTTTCTCTTCATAAATTTGACTTTCCTTGAGAGACTTTTTGTTTTAGTACTTTGAAGTATGCTCACTGGGGAGTGGAGGCTGTAGAAAGAAATGTGTGTATGTGTGTGTATCCCAAAAAGTCTGGAAGAATATGTACCAAAAAATATTAACACTGGTTATTTCTGACTGATGGGAGCAGGGCTGGGATGGATGTATTACTCATGCCTGGCCAGCACCCTTACTTCCTTTGTACAAGATACCCCTCTTCATTCCTTGTAACTCCGGTGTGGCTGCCCATTACAGTACATTTGCCCTCATTCCCCTGGCAACAGTTTTTGGGGCCAAGGGGTAGGCATGTCATTCCAGCAGAGCCCATTAGAATCCTTTCGAGTATATATCACTCCTTCTGCTGGGTTCAGTTGGAAAGCTGGGCTGCCTCACACCACGTTTCCTGCCAGGTAGAGGGGAATCATTCTGCAGAGGAAAGGAAGCCAACGTGCAAAGAGACATTGAGACTAGGAGAGATGAGAGAAGGCTAATCCTACGAGTACTGCGTCCCCAGTTCCAGTCTCCAAGACCTGGATCCCTGGTGTTTTTCCTTCAAACTTGCATCAGCTATTAGGGGTCCTCTTTGATGAAGCTAGCTTTAGGTTGGGATTCTGTTATTCAGCAAGTGAAAGAATCTGACCAGTGGCAAAAAAAAAAAAAAAAAAAAAAAATCTGCTTTTGTGTGTTTTTAGTATTTTATGTAATTTTCTTGCAATGATCATGCATGACTTGTTTAGTTGAAACATTTTTTAAAGAAAAAAATGACAGAATGTGTTTGTTAAAAATAAAAGCAAGTATAACTAAGTGCCCTCAAACATGTTCAAAAGTAGGCATAATATAAAACAGAGCATAAAAGCTATACAAGTCCTCAGAAGGACAGAGGCCACTTTATCACCTTAGGAATATTGTTATTGAGAGAAACAGGACTTTATGGTGAGATAACCCCATCTCAGTGGGTGTGTTGGGTGGGTGTAGGGGAGGGAGAGTAGGGGCTCAGCCCTGAGCAGGAAGTGTGTTTTCCTGTGGACTAGAGAGTCTCAGATACTAAGATTTGGGGTAGAGAAATTACCCTTTAGTCCCCTGTCCCTGGACAAATCAGGTCCCTTCTCTGAGCCTCAGATTACATTAAGTCTAGCTCTCATATTTTGAATACCTACAGTATCCCAGGCACTTCACATCCATTATCTCATAGAATTCTCAGGAGAATTGACTCAGTTATTAATGTTCCCATATTCCAGATGGAGACACTGAGGCTCCAAGAGGTAAAGCGTGATTCAGATAAGTCAGTCTCTACAGCCCTTCTAAGAACCTCAGACATCTTTCTCTCTCATCTGTAAACTGGGCATAATAAATTGACCACATTCTGACACAGTCCAGAGAATAAGACAGGGAAACGCCAGTTGAAACTGAGTTGAGGTAAGCATTGTCTTCTGCCCATCTTCAGCTGGAAAATTTCGGGACTGGGAGCTGCACTGGGGGGTTAAAGTGGAGTGGGGGCCCCAAGCAACGTGCCTCCTCTGTCTGGCCACAACCCAGCCCCACCCTTACTTTCTGCGAGTTGCTCCCTCCTCCCCTCTGCATCAGATTTCTTCCCAAGGAAGACCTTGCGCAAGAGGACCTCTGTCAGATCCTTGGGCCCCCGCCGACCACGCCAGGAGCAGTTTCATGCCCCCTTGCCTTCCAGCTATCAGCCCCTGGCACCTGCCTAGTCACGTGCTACTTCAGGTCCTCTTTGGCCTGTTTCCTCCGGGATCCCGATTTAACTCCCTCTCCTAACCCCTTTCCTGCCTAGCCGCCCCCCCCCCCCCCGCCTTCTGTGCACCTCACCCGTTTTTGAGGGGCAGGTGTAAGGGATTGGGACATCAGCTCTGCCTCGCTGAGGGACGTCCGGCCTCGTTTTTCCTATCTGTCAAATGTGTCCCCCGCTCCACGACCGCCTCCGTTTTTTCATTGTCTATTCTCCTGTCTTTTCCCTACTTCCCCATCCCTCCACCCTAATCAGTCTCCTGAGCCCTAATGAGGGGCGTCATTCCCTTTAGGGCACTGGGGGGGGGGCATGGAAAGGGGAGTGGACACAGCCCAAGAACCCTAAGGGAGCTTCCAGAGTGGTCTGAAACTCTATAAAGGCAACAGGGTGAAATTGGCCAGCCTCTGGCATCAGATAGACCTGGGTCCAAATCTGCCTTTGCTCGGACCAGCTGTTCAAAATACCTTTCATCTCTCTGGGCTTCAGTTGTCCCCTCTGTGAAATGGAGGTCCTACTGGAGACAAAGGGCCGCAAGAGTCCCGCAGAGGATCTGACCGGTACTAGCGGTTCCCCCCATCTCTCTACCCCCTCTCGCGCCCCTTTCCCAGCCCGCAGCTGAGCCTAGCCTGCCAGTCTCTGTCCCTCCGCCGCAGACTCCGCCTCCACTGACATCAGAGCCGCAGGCGGGCGGAGGGAGCCAGCTGAGCTCAAGCCGAGCCCCAGCGAGAGAACAGGCGGGCGGGCCAGGAGCACAGCGGCGGCGGACCGTGGCGGGAGCTCATCGCCTGCCACCTCGGGCCTCCCAGCCAGCCCCGCGGCGGGGCAGCCGCAGGTACAGCCCGGGGGCCGCCCCGCCTGCGCCCTTGGGTGTTAAGGAGGGGCGGCCGAACCCCCCAGCCGCTGGATACCCTCCCATATGAGGGGGTGCCCGGGCGGTCTGGACTCTGGATGGGCAGGGTTGGGCCTTTCCCACCCCCGACCTCTGCCGCAAGCCTAACAGGTGCCAGTTGGGCAGGTGGGGAACTGAGTGGCTAATAGAGGAAGGTGGGGAGGGGTGTGTGTGTGCCCGCGCGCGCGCGCACGGGGCTGGGCCTGAATGTGGAAGGACGGGGCATTTGGAGGTGTGTGGGGGCCGTGTTGGGGTGTACTAATGTCTTAGCCTTAGGCATGTGGGTCAGATACAGAGTTGCCGTATGTTGACGTGTAATTGCATCCTTATGGGCGGGCGATGTCTGGGAATGAGTGTTTTTGTTGCAGATGTGGCCAGGTGTTGTGCATGCTGTTATCTGGTTCAAAATGTACTGCGAGTTGCGGGAATATACAATTGTGTACTGAGGATGTTTGAAGTTAGGCGTAGAAGTTGTTGGGGTTTGTTTTGGAGTATAGGAGCTTATAGGATGTATAGGAGCTGGAGGGTGAGAAGTATGAGTGAATCCCAGATGGCTGGTATACAGGTGAAGTGTGTGCGTGCGAGCGTGCGTGTGTGTCTGGATGTCATCTTGTCTACGTATATACAGATGTGTTTCAGGGGGAGAGGGATTCGTGGGAGGGAGGTTTGGGTGCGAGGATGTCTGGGAGTGTACGTTTGGACATGTCTGGGTGTACGTATGTTATCAGGTGTCAGGGTATCTGGGGATGGACTGTGCTGGATCTGGGACAGGTGTTTGGGTTCAGAGGTGTGGTGTGGGTGAGGCTTGGTGTGGTGTGTATGGGTGCATGTGTATGTGTGGAACTGTGAGGGCTGTATGTGCCAGGCCTCCAGGTGGATTTTAAAACTGCCTCTAGAGCTTACCATCAAGTTTCTTTCCTGAAGTTTCCATGCCTGGGATGGGTGGCCAGGCCCCCCTGGGAAGGAGGTCCCATCCAAGGAGTGGGATCTCAGACCAGGGACTCTAGTCAGGGCACCTTCCCCTCATTCTCCAGCAGAGGAAACAGAGAAGGAAAGTGCCTTCCCTGAGGTCACACAGCATGCTGGGGGTTCTGTTTCAGCCTCACCCTCCTTGGGCCTGGGATAGGGTCGAGAGGCTGTGTTCTCTGAATGGGCCCGTCTGGCTGCATATTAGAAGGACCAGCTGAGGGGTATCCCCTCTAATGCCTTTGCCCTTGGCAAGCTTAGCTGATGCCCCATCGAGGTGTCATTTGGGAAACTTTGGACCCATCCCCTCCCCATCGCCAACCTCAGTCTCCCCATTCCCTATCTGATAAATGGAGAGAACTCTCACCCTCTCCTGCTGACAGAGGTCTCAGCAGAGTAAGGTGTAGCTGGATCAGGGTCAGATGAAGTCAGGAGGGTGAAGTCAGAAGTCAGGAGGGGCAAGCTGGGTGGGACCATTTCTCAGGCTGCTTGGGACTCAGATAGGGAGTTAGGAGGGAGGGGGTAATAGGAGGCCTGTTGAGTTCCAGCTGTGGCTGCTGTTACCCTGGTAACAGTGCAGAAGGAGCTATTTAAAAACGTGGCTGAGATATTGCTGGAAGCGCAAGCTGCCGGAAACCTGATTTCGGAGAGGCTGGTAGGGGAGCAGAAGGAGGAGGAAGAAGAATCACCCCAGCAATTCCCAGGGTGGGGCTGGGACATGGCTGGTTCTGCGGAAAGAGGGATCCTCCGGGGCTGTGTGTTTCTACAAGCTGCTCTGAGGTCTTCTCTACTGTCCTCCAGGAGGCCAGGGTCCCCTGCAGTGTTTGGATTTGGAGAGGGAGAAACTGAAAGGTGCAATGAATAAATGAATGACTTTGCTGAATGAAGGATTTTGCTGCCACCATGAAGGATTTTCCTCTAGGAATAAAGATTTGCAGAATGAACAAATGACTGGTGAATGACTGTTTGTTGAATGATTTTGTTGAATAAATGAATCCAAGAATGAATAAATGCAGGCCGAATGACGGAATGGGGCCCCCATGAAGTTCCCACATACAAATCTGGGCCCAACTGAGTCTTTTCCCTCCATTCCCTTTTCCAGGAGCCCTGGCTGTGGCCAGGGGGCCGTGGGCCATGCCGGGGGCAGTGGAAGGCCCCAGCTGGAAGCAGGTGGAGGACATTAGGAACATTTATGACTTCCGTGAAGTTCTGGGAACGTGAGTCTCAGGGCAGGAGAGAAGGGGGTGCTATCCTGAGTTGAAGGTTGGGGTTGGGAAGATCCTCCCCCTTGGGCTTGGCTGGCTGGGGAGGCTGAATCCAGGGTGGTGCTTCCTCTGGTCAGTTGATCACTACTTCCTGTTTCCGACTGTCCAAGCTCTGTGGAGGCCTTGCGATGGCCCTGGCTTTGCACTTCTGGCCGACAGTGGGTGGAACAGGGGCTGCCCTTGCCACAGCTCTGGGTTCTTATGAAGAGAAGGAATTAGGGGAGAATGAAGGAGCCAGTTTATCCAACTTGCTGCCAAGAGCTGGGAGTTCTGGCCTGGGTCTGGGAACTGCAGCTGGGCATGGCTCTGTTTTCAGTGCTGGGAGTCCAGAAATAACTCAAACCTGGTTTCTGCCCTCAAATTGATCCCAGACATGTGAGGGCGACAGACCCAGGGAAAATGACAACACAGTATGTGCTGGGCTCCAGTTAAAGAAGGGAATGAGGACGCTGTAGAGCCCAGAGAGAGCAGTGGCTTCTGCCTGGGAGAAATCTTTCTGGAGAAGCGGGTATTAGAGCTGGGAACTGAAGGATGGGTGAGAGTGCACTTGTCAGACTGGGAAGGCATTCCAGGCAGAAGGAATAGCATAAGCAAAGGTTCTGAGGCACGTTTTGTGTGGAAAGGGGTAAAGGGCCTGGTGAGGCTTATCATCCAAGGCCGGGGAAAATGGGGAAGAGGCTGGAGAAGAGAGGGGAACAGGCCTTGGAAGCCAAGCTATGGAGGCTTGACTTTATCCAACAGGCCATAGAAAAACATTTGAGACTTTTTGACAGGTTTGCAATTCAGGATGGTTGCTCTGGCCACAGTATGGAGGGTAAGCTGGAGAGGGACAAGACTGGAAACCAGCAGTCTGCCAGTCGCTAGTGAGTCTGATGATTGAGATTTCACCATGGGAGGTGCTTTTCTTTGACTTATGACTTATTATCCCAGGGAAAGCAAAAAGCTGTAGAAAGAAAACTTTAGTAAACCCTCCTTAGTGAACTTCAGTGCAAGTGAGTTTGCTTGTTTCTTTCCAAGAGCCTGTTCTAAAGCACAGCTTCTCAAATGAAGTTTCTTGTTAAAACGGATTTAGTAGGTCTGGGGTGGGGCCTGAGATTCTACATTTCTAAAAAGTTCCCAGGTTATGCAGATGGTCTTCAAAGTTCTAAAGGGTGTTAAATTAGCCGTGACTCAAATTGGCTTTAGCAGAAAAAGGAATCAATAATGCACATAATCAAAAAGCCCAGGGTGTCAACTTCAGGCATAGCTGGATTCAGGGGCTCACATGATGTTTGCAGGAAATCGTCCTTGACCATTTCTCAGCTCTGGTTTCCTTTGCGCCGGCTTCATTCTCAAACAGGCTTTCCCCAGGTGGTGGCAAAGATTACCAGTAGCCCCAGGCTTACAGTCTACCTCCCTGGCACCTCATTCTCAAAGCGCCAATACCCTGGCTTGCATCACGTGACCCAGTTACTGTGGCCAGGGCATAGACTACTCTGATTGGCACCAGAGGGTAGATAGGTGATGGGGGGGAGGCCAATGCCACCTCCTTGGTCCAGCGGTGGTCACACAAGCCATAGGGGATGGAGAAGAGGCTGGAGGGAAGCAGGGCTTCTAGTTCCTTGCCTCATGAATCCCCTCTCCCTGCAGGGGAGCCTTCTCAGAGGTCATCCTGGCAGAAGATAAAAGGACTCAGAAGCTGGTGGCCATCAAATGCATTGCCAAGAAGGCTCTGGAGGGCAAGGAGGGCAGCATGGAGAATGAGATCGCTGTGCTGCACAAGTGCGTGGGCCCTCACCTGACCCTGCCCAGGCTGACCCTACCCTGGCCCTTCCCATCCTCCTCCAACCTCTGCTGTGGGCAAATCAGTTAACTCCTCGGAGCCTGAAATTGCTTATTTATAAAATGGGGTAATAATCTCCACTTGTCAAGGTGGTGGAGAGCATTAGCGGCCCTTTGCTTCAAGTGCCTGGCACAATAGCTAACATGACAGATGTGATTGAGATGTCACTGCTTATTTACAGTAGTTTAATCTGTTAAGTCAGGTCTAAAGGTCAATCCTTGAACATGGCTTGAACCCACGTGTCTCAACTGGTGTTATTGCTAGACCTACCTCAAGTTCTCCCCGCATAAGCCACTCAGCAAGTTTAAAAATGTGTGTATGCTAACCTCTGACTAAATCAACACCACCTGGTCTAGGAATTGCTTACGCTGATATGACGCTTGCTGCCCTCACTGGAAAGTTTATAGAGTATCTTCACTTCCACTCTCTTCCCTGAGTTTTCCAACCACCCTGGGCAAGGACAAAATGATCATTTTCACTACTGGTGGTAGGGCTGGGGGAACTGAGGCCCAGAGAAGGCAAGGGACTTGCCCAAGGTCACACAGCAAGTCTGTGGCAGAGCCAGCTTCCATCAAGCTCAATCACCATCACTGGTTCATTTTTCGAGCATTTACTATATGTCAGGCACTGTGCCGAGCATCTTACTTACCTGCGTTATCTCATGTGAACCTCATCCCAACTCTTTGAAAGAAGTACCATCATTGGCTTCATATTATAGATGAAGAAATTGAGGCTCAGAGAGGTGCCACATTTGTGAGCACCTACTCTGCACCTGGCGCTGGAGGAAAAGTGGTGAGCAGGATTAAAGCCCCTGGTCTCTTGGAGGCTGACAAACTTATAAACAGGAAAACATTTGCAATCATATATTATCAGCACTGAGGTGGTAAGACGCCCCCAAATCGAATGTGATAGAGGCAGGTTTGAATCAGGTCTGTCAGATGCCAGAACCTGGTTTTCACCTCTGTGCTCTCCTGCCTTCCAATCATGGTAAATCAGCTTTTCCCTTTGGTACCCAGAGCCTTGGTTTGTCCTAGCCAGGTTTTCAGGTGTTGGTCCTTCAATGAGGGAAGGTGGCTGAGCTGTCCTCAGCTCTGAACCACCTCATTTCTCCTTTCAGGATCAAGCACCCCAATATTGTTGCCCTGGATGACATCTATGAGAGTGGGGGCCACCTCTACCTCATCATGCAGCTGTGAGTGGCCCCATCTGTACCCCTTCCTCACATCTCTCCCTGCTGCCCCCTCCCGAGCATCCCTGTATCCCCCACTCTCGTGGCCAGACTGTCCTGTTCCCTGCTGCAGGGTGTCGGGAGGGGAACTGTTTGACCGCATTGTGGAAAAAGGCTTCTACACAGAGCGGGATGCCAGCCGCCTCATCTTCCAGGTGCTGGATGCTGTCAAGTACCTGCACGACATGGGCATCGTCCACCGGGACCTCAAGGTGGGGTGTGAGGATCAGCTGAGGCACCGGGGGAGGGGGTGTGCTCTGCACGCTCCTCACTGTGGGACCTGGGGGAACTCTCACCCCTGAGCCTCGCTGCACAGTGGCCCTTGTAAACCCTACCCTGCCTCCTCCCATTTCAGTTCAGACACCCAAATGGACACAAAGGTGAACTCTACTGTCATTTTATCCAAATAGCATCTTGTGTCTTTTCTGACAATAAAAGTCCCACTTGCTCTTTGTAGAAAACTTGGGTGGGAGAGCAAAATATAATGAAGAAAGCCAGAAACCCCTGAAATTGTACTTCTCAGAGATTATAATGGGGTTGACCTTTTGTAGTACGTCTCATTCTGGTCTAGAAGACCAGATCTGGGGTGACACATATCTGGGTTAGAATCCTGGCCTTGTTATTCCCTAACTGTAGGTTGTCAGGTAAGTCACGTTGCCTCTCAGTTTCCTCATCTGTAAGGTGGGATTATTCAGACTGGCCTGGCAGGGATGAAGTGAAATCAAGCACTAGTCCAAGATCTGGCACACAGTAGGTGCTCAAAAATCATTTCTTTAGGGCTTCACAATAAATACCTGAGGCTTACAGAAAACTCCCTTCCACGTCCCTGAGTCCCTTGTCCTTTCTGGAACTTTTAAACTCCTTGAGTTTCTTGTGCCTCCAGCCAAGATGGCAGCCATGAAGCCACAGTGGCTGCTCAGGGTGCTTGGGGAGACAGAGGGTTCTGCCAGGCTCTGGCTGTCTCTAACTGCCCATTGCCCTCCCTCCCGCCCTCCAAGCCAGAGAATCTGCTGTACTACAGCCTGGATGAGGACTCCAAGATCATGATCTCTGACTTTGGCCTTTCCAAGATGGAGGACCCCGGCAGTGTCCTCTCCACGGCCTGCGGGACCCCAGGATACGTGGGTGCGGAGGGCCTCGGGCTGGGGCCACGGGCAGGGGAGGAACCAGGAGCTGCAAGGCAGAGATTTGTGACCCCCATGTCCTCTTCCCGCCATAGCCCCTGAGGTCCTGGCCCAGAAGCCCTACAGCAAAGCAGTGGATTGCTGGTCCATTGGGGTCATCGCCTACATCTTGTGAGTGGGGGCTTGGTTGTTGGGGTGTGTGGCTCCAGAGTTCTCCTCTCCACTCCTTTGCTTTCTTCCTCCCCTCTGCTATTTCTTCCTTCCTGCCATCCACATTTTTATCTACTATTTAATGACTAATGTTACTTCATTCAATAGATACTATGTTTTAGGCATTGTGCCAATCACGGGGGGTTTAGCAGACAGAGAACAAAACATGGAGCCCTCAGGGAGCAGACACTCTAGTAGGAGAGACAGACAAGTAAATAAACAAGTAAACAACAAGGAACTAAATCTATAAAATAATGTCAGGTGGTAAAAACTGCTCTGAAGAAAAATCAAGCAGGGTAGGGAGATGGGGGTAGATGCCATGTTAGATAAAGTGGCCACGGAAGGCCTTTCTGAGGAGGTGACATTTGAGTGGCATCCCGAATGAAGTGATTGGAGGTGTGGAGGGAAAATGGTTTAGGCAGAGGGAACAGCACATGCCAAGGCCCTGAGGAAGGCAAAATGGTGGTGTGTTAAGGAACAGAAAGAGGGTCAGTGAAACTGGACAGGAGTCAATAAGGCAGAGAGGGGTAGATTCCGCCCCCCACTTGTAAAAGGGGGAGCTCTTTCATGTGGGTCCTGCCCCAAAGCTCCATCCTGAAGCCAACGGGTGCACTGAAAATGGAAATGAGGATGAGTTTCTCCCTGCCTAGGCTCTGCGGTTATCCCCCCTTCTATGACGAGAATGATGCCAAACTCTTTGAACAGATTTTGAAGGCCGAGTACGAGTTTGACTCTCCTTACTGGGACGACATCTCTGACTCTGGTATTTGGGGCTTTGCCTTCTTCCCCTGTGTCCTGCCTCCGGTGCCTTCCTCGTCTGCTTTGGGAGCCACCTCACTGCCTTCCTTCAGTCATTTCCCCTGCCCCAGACTAAGAGCTGACTCTGAGACCAGACACCCACCCCAGGTGCTGCTCTCTGCTGGCCCTGGTCTGAGAAACCTGAAGGCATTCATTCGTTCAATCAGTCTTCAAACAGTATTTTTGAAACTACCTCCCCCACTGACTTCCTAATGCCTAAAACACCAAGTAGAAGTTTTCATCTGTCTTTTTGTGCCTTCTATTAGGAGGCATACCTGTGCAAACCTCAATCATTCACGTATCAGTGTGAATACACTGGTAGAGTCTTCTCTAAGAACAAGTTTTTCTTAAGGGCAAAGGAGAGAGCTGGGAGGCTGGGGTTGGGGGAGGGCTTAGAGAAGGAGAACAGGTGGGCGGGGCAGTGATGGATAGATCTGGCCTCTTGTCAGACCTGAGGGGGCGGTTTCTGTATTAGGGGTGTCCACAGGCACTGCCACGCTGTCTCTGTCTTTGCTTTTGTCTTGGGGGGTTTAGCCAAAGACTTCATCCAGCACTTGATGGAGAAGGATCCAGAGAAGAGGTTCACCTGTGAGCAGGCCTTGCAGCATCCGTGGTGAGAGCTCCCACGAGCTGCAGACGGGGCTGGGGTCTGGGCCTCCCAGGCTGGCCTCTGCCTTCACGGATAACCCTCCACACACCCCCACCCTAGGATTGCAGGAGATACAGCTCTAGATAAGAATATTCACCAGTCGGTGAGCGAGCAGATCAAGAAGAACTTTGCCAAGAGCAAGTGGAAGGTGAGCCTACAGCCCTGGTCCTGGGTCCCAGCCCCCAGGACTCCTCCCCAACCCCACAGGCCTCAGCTTGCAGAGCACCTAGCACCACTGGGCACACAGTAACTGCTCAGGGTGCATATTAAAGAACCTCCTGCATTCATTCAATGTTCCCTGACACTCACCGTAGTCCGGTGAGGGTCCCTGACCTCCAGGTCTAGAGGGAGAACAGTGTATGATTCTTCGTGAGGCATGTAATCCACCCTACACATCCTGGAAGGAGCATAAAGGTGGTGATGGCCTGGCAGACCTGACAGTTGAGGAGGAATTAACCAGGCACAGCAGAATAATGTGAGGCAGAGGGAACCAATGTACAAAGGGCCAGGGGCAAGAAAGAGTGTGTGCATTCAGGGAAGTGCCAATGCCAGACTGGAGGGGTTGTGGGAGGAGACGCAGGTAGGGGCCAGGCCAATCGGGGTTTTGAGTGCCACCGTGGGGCCCTGACTTGATCCTGGGGATACTGAAGAACCCCAGAATGATTTTCAGCAGGAATGTGCCCTTTGGAGAGAGGCGTGGAGTAAAGGCTGGGAGATCCCTTAGGAGGCTGTGGCAGAGACGCTCACAGAAGGCAGTGAGGGCTTGGATCAGAGCAGTGGCAACAGCAACAGAGAAGCATCGTTGGTCTAGGAATCGTGTAGGAGGCGGATTTGACAAGAAGTGATGGTAGAAGGGATGATGGGGGAGAGAGATGTCAAGGGCTGGCCTAAGATTTTGGTTGGGGACAGGGTGGACGGTGGTGCCGTCACTGAGATGGGGGTCCCAGGGACAGAAACTTGTCTTGGGGGCATGATTTTGGTTTTGAACATGGTGAATTTGAGGGGTGTGTGGGACATCTTGGTGGATATGCTGAATACAGAATGACACATACACCTGGGCAAGTGACTTAACTACTCCTGGGGTTAAGCCTCAGTTTCCTCCTTTGACAATGGTCACACTACTAGTGCCCACCTCAAAGACTTATGTGAAGGTTAAATTACTGTAAAGTGCTTAGAACGATGCCTGACACATAATGCTATATTGTTTGCTATTAGGAGAATATGAATTATATATACAAAGTTGTTTATATATACGTATATGTATGTGTATGTAAATATATAATATGGTTGAATATAATTTAACAAAGTCTTGCAGATGTTTTGGGGGATGTGGGAGGATCAATCAATAACACCTAAAAATAACAGAACCACGGCAAGAATCTCACTGTGAGAGCCTGTCCTGTGATCTCCCACTCTCTCCAAAGTCCCTTCTCCCCCTTTTCCCCACAGCAAGCCTTCAATGCCACGGCTGTGGTGCGGCACATGAGGAAGCTACAGCTGGGCACCAGCCAGGAGGGGCAGGGACAGGCGGCAAGCCACGGGGAGCTGCTGACACCAGCAGCTGGGGGTGAGGACCAGGGCTCCGTGGAAGGGCATGGGTGGTCCACGAAGAGGCACCCAGGCTGGAGTGGATGGTCTGCTCCCACGGCCAACTCTGTTCTCTCTTCCCATGTAGGGCCAGTGGCTGGCTACTGCTGTCGAGACTGCTGCGTGGAGCCGGGCCCGGAACTGTCCCCCACACTGCCCCACCAGCTCTAGGACCCTGGATCCAGGGTTAGGATCCCCTGTGGGAGAGGGTTGGGGAGTAGCCTGCTCCCCTTCCCTCCCAGAACTGGGGAGTTCTCCTGCCCCATGCCCTCCCTACCCCTTTCCTTACCACTCTTCCACTGCATTTTCCATACAAATGTTTCTATTTTATTGTTCCTTCTTGTAATAAAGGGAAAAGGATAAAACCATAGGTAGCTCTGTCTCCCCAGGAAACCCCTACCCCACACTGTTGTGCAAATTGCTTGATTCGAGGGTGCTTGACTCCTGAGGTAGTTGCAGGGAGCCCCCTTCCCAACATGAGGCTGGATGGGAGAGAGCAGTGGGGAATGGAGCAGGAAGGTGTTAGGAAACCTTTGTCCAGTGCCCCCCACCTAGCCTTCGGGTCCTGTGGATGGCTTTCTGTGCTTTGCTGGGGGCTCTTGAGCTTGGCGGGGATGGCGCAGGTCAGCACTGAACAGCACCTGGGGTAGGGGAAGAGGTCTGTGTGGGGAGAGGATACACTGGGGCCAGGGCTGGTGCGGCTGCTGGTAGTGTGGGGAGATAGAAGAGTTCCTGGGGAGCAGAGCTGGGCCACCGCGCGGTCACTGGAGTCAGGGCTGGGGAGGAAGGGTGGAGAATCTTTTAGGGTCACCTAGGGTGGTGTTGGTGGAAGAGTCCACTGGGTCAAGGCTGGGGGAAAAGGAAGGGAAGCCTAGGTACACTCACTGCTTGGGCCCAGCCAGCATAAGGTCCCCACAGGGTCCGGAAGAAGTTTCCTACATCAGAAGTGATGAGGCTCAAAATTAACGGGCTCCTCCTGCTCCCCATCCACAGGAGTAGGGTTTCAGGGAGAGGTGGGAGAAGTTTCTACCACCCCAGCCCACTGCCAGCCCTGGCATCCCACTCTTTCTCCTTACCCAGTTCCTTGTTGGCCTGGGGGCTCGGACCCTTGGCTTGGGTCTTGGTGGGATACCAACTGTAGTCACGTTGGGCGATCTGCCAGACGTGGACATCCACAGGCACGGCCTGGGGCTTGTCTAGAGCCATCAAGCAGATGCAGTCGGCCACCTTTGACAGACATAGAGTGAGCCACAGAGAAGGAATGGCAGGATCCAGGCAGCGTCCTGCTTCTAATCTCAAAGCCTCTTCCTCCTCCACTGATGTTATTTTACAGTCTCAATCTATATACGGTATCTATTAATAATTTTAAAACTAGCTGTGATGAGAGTATTACTGCATGAATATTGATGTGGGCCAGATTCTCATCATAACCTGGGAAGAAGGTGATACTGTGTCCATTTTGCAGAGAGGAAAACTGAGGTTCTTAAGATGAAGTGATTTGGCCTAAGTTACATGGCTGGGAAGAGGCAAAAGCAAGATTTAATGTTAGGCTGAAGTTCAGAGCCTGCTAAAAAAAGGTCTTTAAACAAAAATTCATTTTTTAAACTACAGAGAAGTATAAAGAAGAAAACAATAAATGCCAAGTTCCCAATTGTCTTACTGCCAGCTAACCCTGTTGAAATTAAACAAAAAGTTTTATGAGTACATATAATTTCAAGAGAAGAATAAAATGAAAAGTAGAAACATCTTCCTAATTTGTCCTCCTGAAGATAACCATTATTAAGTTTCCTGTGATTCCTTCTGGAAATTTCTGCATACATATGGCAGTGTATATATGCACCTGAACAAATGGCCTTTCTAAAAATGCATTCAAAGGGCAACAATGTCCTTTACACCCTTTTGCATTTTCTTTAATAAACCACCTGCTTGTATCCTCTCTCCTGCCTACAATGCCTCCAGAAGCCAAGCTGCACCCAGCTCTCAGACCTGCCTTATCTCCTACTCCGCCACTCAACACGGGTGGTGAGGGTAGCTCCTACCTCCCTCGGGCCTCACCTTGGCACCCACCCCGGGCAGGGTGCAGAGGGCCTTGTGGGCCTCCTCGTAGGAGGCCCTGCGCAGCTGCTGAAGCCAGGGCAGCCCGCCCTGTTCTTCCAGGATGGCTCGGGCACTGGCACTCACATAGCGGGCACGGTACCCCAGGCCCAGCTTCCTGAGTTGAGCCTCCACTTCCGGCCCTGTGGGGTGGGTGGGAAAGGGAGCAGGGGTCAGGCATCCTCAAATCCTTCCTGTCCTCAGGCTAGTGTGAGCCCTCCACCCCATAAGAATGCTTTCTCTAAGCACCCCTCTCTCATCTTACCACCTCTGAGAGACCCCAGGACACTTGCATGTGCAAAGGAAAGGGTGAAGGCCTGCGTTGTGACCCTCTACAAATGTTTTCTGAGCACCTACTATATGTTAGACATTGAAGCAGAGACTGAGAAGGACTTGCTGCCCTGGAGGAACTGCACAATTAAGTTCTTTAACCTTTCCAAAAGGCCGTTCACCCCCATGACCTAAAATAATAGCCATAATAATAGTATCAGCTTCTCTGATCAAGTGCTGGGTATCAAGCATGGGCAAAGTGCATTAGGTACATTGTCATGCTTTTCCCAAGGACCCTGATGACAGTACTGTTTCTTCCCATATTGCAGATGGAGAAACGAGGGCTTAGAGGAAGTTAAGTAACTTGCTCAAGAAAGGACACAGTGGAGATGGGATCTTGAATCTGGGCCTGGGACACCAACACCTGTGTTCTAACCCCATTATACTACCCAGCCTCGTGATTGCTTTATTCACCCCTCAAGCCCTTCTGGATAGAAACTGTTATTCTCATCCTACAAATAAGAGGTTGAAGAGATGAATGAGTTTTTTGAGGTCTTATGACAACTAAGCTGGGAGCTGAGACCCAAGACTGGGTTTCTAAGCACCAAAAACATTCTCTTTTCTCTAGGCTGGCTGTCTCCTTGCCACGCAGGCCTCAAGCACGTCCCCTAGTTTGGTTCTCACAGGTGCCAACTGAGATACTTGTCTCTGTAAAATACTTGTCTCACAGGGCTGCTGTGAAGAACATGTGTGTTCTTGGCTACAAGATGGCTGGGTTCACTATAGAGAGCAACTTGAATATTGTGCATACGTCCCATGTGCCAAACACTGTGCTCGGTGCAGTATGTACAGTCCTTTATTTAACCCTCATGACAACTCTGATAGGTAGGTGCCATTATTATCCCATTCCACAGATGAAGAAACTGAAGCACAGAGAGGCTAAATAATGTGCTCAAGGTCATATAGCAAGAAGTGCCAGGGTTGGGATTCAGATGCAGGCGGTCTGTTTCCAGAACATGTGCTCTTAACTCCAAACTATTATACACTACCTATGGATGTTTTTCTGGTGAGGCATTGAACCCATGGGGCAAAAATCACAGACCAGTGAGGTACTGTCATTTCAGGGACAGATACGGATGATGAGGTGTGACTGGGGCTGATTAGACCACCAGGCAGGGTGTTCTGGATGAGGGCAGTCTTTGGGAAGGCAGGGAGCTTTGAGAAGGGCAATGGGGACCAGGAGAAAACTGAACAGACCTTGAAAGCTATTGGTGGATCTGGGGGCAGGGACCCACCTACTCACCAGCCAGGGCCTCCAGGCTGGGGAAGCCATGGTAGGTGACGTCATCGAGCTGGATGAGCTGAGGTCCAAAGGCCTGGCAGAGCCGCTCCACCATGCCAGTGATGCGGGCAATGTTGTTGTTGGAGGAACAGATGAAGGAGAAAAGACACTCAACGGGCTCTTGCTGTAGGAGTCGCACACCTGGAGAGCAGAAAGGCAGGCGGTAGGAGAAGCACTGGATCTTGGGAGAGGCCTCTTCCCACCTTCAGATCCTAGGCTCAAAGGCTCCACGGGAATCCCAGGGGAATGAGGGACAGCGTTGCTAAAGAAAAGCAATACCAGTGCTCTCATTTTTCATAGCATCTTGTGAGGTCTGGGTCATCATTCCATTCCCCAGATAAAGAACACAATGTAAGCACTATGAGGGTGGGGATTTGTGTCCATTTTTTTCACCGCTGTTTCCCCAGTCACACAGCAGATGCTCTGTAAATATTTACAGAATGAATGATGTCACCTGCCCCAGGTCACACAGCTGGATTTGGCTCAATAGCCTTGTCACTCCTCTCTGGTGATCAACAGGACAATAATAATAGTAATAATAACTACTCTGTGTCAGGCACTATTCTAAACACTTTACATGTATTGATTCTTTTTTTGTTTGTTTTTGGTTTTTTTTGTTTTTAAAGATTTTATTGGGGAAGGGGAACAGGACTTTATTGGGGAACAGTGTGTGCTTCCAGGCCTTTTTTTCCAAATCAAGTTGTTGTCCTTTCTTTTTTTTTTTAAATGGGTGCATTTGTTTAAATCAGTCCCTAACTGATGGGTGAATACATTTTCATGTTTTTTGAGAACTTTTGTTCTTTTTTGGGGGGGGGAGGGGAACAGGACTTTATTGGGGAACAATGTGTACTTCCAGGACTTTTTTCTAAGTCAAGTTGTTGTCCTTTCAAACTTAGTTGTGGAGGGTGCTGTTCAGCTTCAAGTTGTTGTCCTTTCAGTCTTAGTTGTGGAGGCGCAGCTCAGTTTCTAGTTGCAGGGGGCGCAGCCCATCATCCCTTGCGGGACTTGAGGGGTTGAACCGGCAACCTCGTGGCTGAGAGCCCACTGGCCCATGTGGGAATCGAACCGGCAGCCTTCGGAGTTAGGAACACAGAGCTCCAAATTCCTAAGCCACTGGGCCGGCCCCATGTATTGAGTCTTTTAATCCTCATAAAATCCTGTAAGATAGATTCCCATTTTACAGATGGTGAATTCCCAATTTACAGATGGCAATTCCCATTTTACAGATGGTGAAACTGTGTGACCTAATCAAATTACAAGAACCCCAATCCCTGCCCCAGACCCTGTACTCACCTTGGAATTTCTGAGCCACCTCTTGGAAGTGGGGGTCCACGGAACTCCAATGATGATACAGTTGAGCCAGGCTGACATCCAGCTGGAAGTACTGGTGCACAGCCTTTAGCTCTTCTGGTGTGGGCTTGCCAACCAAGCCCTTTTCCCCTCGGTACACAGTGCAGTAGAGCCGCTCCTCAGTCTGGGTCAGTGTCCATACCTGGTCGGCCAGCACGCCACTCCAGTGTGCAGGGCTTTGCTCCCTCCACCTGAGTCCCCAGGAACAGGGCAGCTCTAGTATTCAGTTTCCCTTCCTGCACCGTCTGGAGCCCTGTCATCCTACAACTGCTCCATATAAAAAACTGATTTATAAACTGTAAAGTAAAAGTGCGTTTTTTTACATCAATTATATAATTTGATCCTCATAACAACACTGCACAGGCTCATTACATCCACTTTATAAAGCAGGTAACAGGCGCACCACCGTGCCTCAGTTTCCTCTTTTGCACCCTGAGGTCTCTTCCATCACCCCTAACATTCCTTTGCACCCCAAGCCTAACGTGCTGAGGAGTCAGGAGCCAGGGTCACTCACCGGAAGGACTGTCCAGAAGCCAGAACTAAGTCCAGACGCAGCTCTGAACGCGGACAAGGGATGGAGGCCCACAGGGCCGGGACGGCGGCTAGAGTACGATGCCCCATGCTACCGGGCATAAGGGAAGGGGAATAACCTTTCCACTTGGCTCCGCCCCATAATGGCCACGCCCACTCAGAACAAGCTCTAATTTCCAAGACCAAGTCCACCAAAAGACAACGCCCCTCAAGGCCTCGCTCACCCAATTCTGGCCGCTTAATCTGTTTAGGGTACGCCCAGTTTTATTTAATTCCTCCACTCCCCGCAGGCCCCGCCCCCTACAGTACACCAAAGCCCTGCCTGTCCCACTGTCCTACATCCTGCCCCCAACCTCCCGCCCGACGTATTTTCCCGGGTCCCCACGGCCTCCGGGCCCCTAACACTGTACCCTGAACTACCGCGATTTTGGGAAGCGCGCTCAAGCACACACTTCCAGCTTTCCCAGGGGCCGACCTCTCCCTCACCGGAAGTAGAACTCAAACCCGGCTTATGGGATCCAGAGGTAGCCAATCCGCAGGGACGTAAGAAGCACCAATGAGAACGGGCGCGGCGGCGGGTGGGCAGGCCTTCCTCAGTGATTGGCGCGCGCTGGGCTCGCTGCGCGCTCTGGGCCTTTCTTCTGGGGTTGTCTGCCTCCGCGATCCAGCGTGTTCCCGCGCCCCGCGGACCCGGCGCAGTTTGCCTTCAGGCCCTAGTCCTCACTGCCTGATCTCCCCAGAGCCCTGAATTTCTCGGGGCTTGCCCACCCACACAACCAAATCCCATCCCCCGTAGTCTCCAGAGGGCCTTTTCCCACCGATCCTCTCCAGACAGTGCTGTTGGCTCTCCTCGGTCCTCCCATGACCCCCATCACCGAGAATCGGACCCGGACCCGAACACAGCTCCGGCCCTCTGAGTCCCCGGGAGGCGTCTCCACTGCGCCTGCCTTTGCGCTCGCGGGTCTTAGGCCTGCTCACAGACTTCATTCTGTCAGAGGCCTGTCTCCTCTGATCGTCCCGCCTCGGCCGCAGCCCGCCGCAGCTGCTTCCTGGTCTCGGTATTCCTTCAGTACTCCACCACCTCACACTGCTGCGCCGAATGCGGCCAGCACAGGGACTTTCTCTGGGGCTGGAAAAGGCAACTCAGAGCCCTAGGACAAATGCGTGGCCCTGAGACCGATCTGCCTAGCTCAGTTGCCAGGGCCGGTTGCCAGGGCCAGCTGCCCGCCTCAGGAAAGATGTATTATGTAATTCCTTCCCTTCTGGAGAAAGAGAGAAAAAGCAAGGAGCTAGGAGACATGCACTTTATCTGTGCGATATTTCACCTTCTAGCATACTGAGTGGTTGCTGTATCTGAATGATCAGACTGCACATTCCTTAAGGGCGAGATTTGCAGCTGATTGAACTTTGTGCCGCACCCACACGACCTAGCAGAGAGTACCAGGAAGGTGGTAGCACCAGACAAAGGCTATCTTTGTCTCAGTTCTACTCACTAGCTCCAAGGCCCCAGGTTGGTGCAAAAGTAATTGCGGTTTTTGCAATTTTTTAACCTTTGAAACCGCAATTACTTTTGCACCAACCTAATACTTCCCGATGGTCTCATCCTTAGGCATGCCAGCCCACAGGTGCCTGGCACCTGGAAGGCATTCCCTCAATAAATGTTTGAATTAGAAAAGAAGTTGCCAGGATTGGGAATGAAGAGCAACCCGCTACGTTCCTGCTCTGTCCCCACTCCCAGGGGAAGCTCACAGCTATAGAAACGCAAGCACTTGGACCATCCTACTGGCAAAGGACCTCAAGCAGCGTAAGTTCATGAAAGAGTGGGCAGCAGACTTTTCTCCCAGCAGTTTACCATCCTGGTTAAAGAGCCAGCTTTGCAGACAGATAGACCTGAGCTCAAATTAGCTTTGTGACTTCCTAGTTAGAATTTAGACAAGTTACTTTCTTCTAAACCTCAGTGTGTTTGTGGAGATAACCTATTAACCTTCCTATAGTTAATGCAAGGCTTACAGGAAACTGTATCTATGGGTGCTCAGCACCGGGCCTGCCCTGCAACTCAGTAAGTGCCTGGGAAATGGGAGCGGTCGTATTATCGTGGCTGTTGTCTTACAAATGCAGCATGCACAGCAGCCTGCAACCACTTGGGCCCCATTATTTACCATCCCTGGGGGACAGAATCTCCCTTTGCCCTGGCAGAAGGCAAGAACCATTAATTCCAAACAGACCATCTATTTTCTAAGAATCAATATATTTTCTTCCTTTGAAATAAATACAAACCAGTTTGAAAGGTGGGGGCATCTATGGGAAGAAGGGGAGTGGGGACAGGCCCCAGTCTTTTTAGTACCAAATGACTCTGGCGCGACCCGGAAACGCAGTTACAAATGAGAATAATTTAAATTCTCCGATAATTACAGTATTTACAACAGCAGGGGAGGGGGTCACCTAGTGCCCCTCTTCCGGGCTGGACAGACATCAATCCCACTGCTAGGCTGAGCAGATGCCCGTTCTCCTCACCACCTGCAGGGGCCTCAGGCCACTAGGCAGTTATGGATTCTCCTGGCATAAGCAGGTAGAGGTGGTGGGATGGCCTGTTTTATGCAGTGTCCTAACCTTGGCCCACCACCCTGCACTTTAATGCTGAGGTCTCGAGCTTTCTGACCTCTGAGACCTCCCCTCTCCTTGCACAGAGCCGCCATGGCCCTTGGAGTGTTCTGTACAGTCCAGCTGCACTCAGGGCAGGAGGGACCTCCCCCACCCAGCTTCCCCTGAGACTGGCCCCAAGACCAGGAATGAGTCAGTGCAGAGGCCGGTGCCACTCCAGGACAGTGAGCGAAGGGGAGGAGAGAGGTGGCAGGGCACTATCGGTTGGGCTGTGCGGGGCAGTATCAGTCACTATCACTGGTCTCGCTGCTCTGCTCGCCCTGCACCTTGCTGCGGTGCTGCAGGGCCCTGTGGTAGGCGATCTGCACTGACTTGCGGATGTTGGACTTGCGGCCCTCCAGCATCTTCTCCTTGTCTAGGTCCTGGTTCACGCCCAGAGGAACCAGCTTAGTCCTGGGCAGCCACTGCCTGTAGGACGAGGTGAGGATCAAGTCAGTCATCTCTGGGAGAGCAACAAGCACCAGCCTTCCTCACTCCTTTATTCATTCAAAAACACCTCCTGAGGGCCAGGCTCTGGTGGGCACTGGGGTTACAGACACCAAGAGACACAGTCCCTGCCCTCAAGGAACTGATTACAGTCTACACTGAAGGTAACCACAGGGTTATTTAGGAATGCAGAAAGGAGGAGCCCTGATATACCCTGAAATAGGGGCCTTGTCCCATAGGCTCCAGGCAGACTTTACTGGCATTAAATATCCTCTGCAGACAATGAACAAAAAGACTACATATGTAAATGTGGCAGAACAGGGATTCAGAGCCTGAAAGTTGATGCCTGCTTTATCCCCATCTTGTCACCAGGGAGGCAGAGGTGGGAAAAGTAAGTCTAAAAGTCACCTGAGTCTGGGTGGGGAGCCACTCCCATATTTGTCACTGTCACTGATGATCCTTTGTTTTCTAGCTACAGCTGTTTGTCACTGCTGCCCACTCATTCACTCAGATTCATGTCAACACAATCCTTTTGCTCAAAGACCTAAGTCCCTCCCACACTGATCTGTGATAGCCCAGTCTGTCTTGTTGCTGGAATTTCCTGACAGCCTGCCCCCATACCCAGGGCTGCATCTGTGGCTGTGAGTCAGCAAATGCTCCCCTCCTCTCTTACCAGGTTCGCTTGTTGTCAAAGAAGAGGACGAGGTAGAGATGCTCTCGGGCTTCCTGGGTCATCTGCTCCCCAAGTTTCAGCACCTCCAGTGGGGGCACAGGAATGGGAACCCCATGGTGGAACATACCTTCCCGGGGCATCTTTGGATCAATGATCTGAGGGTATAATAAGACCTGGGTTTGGTGCAGTCCCCTCCTTCCCCAAGGCTTACTACACTACCCAAGAATTTGAAATGTACCTCTGAGGTAGGGACAGAGAAAGGTTATCATGCTACTAAGGCTACAGTGTTGACCCTTGGCTTCTTCCTATGCTGAACTATTTCAGAGCCCAAGGGCCCAAGGGGCAAAGGGAAGGAAAAGGGAGAGATGGAGAAACTAATCAGGGACTTCTAGGTGTCCACCTGCCAAACACATTGCGCTCTACCGCTCAGCAGAGTAGGAAGTCTGCTAATTGAGTCTACATTCTGGGGTCGACATGCAAGGGGCAGGACAAGACAAGCAGAGGCCTACCAGAGCTGGGTACGACGGATACCCTCGGCATTTGGCCCACACCAGGTCTAGAGCGTCCAGCGGGGAGTCCTCATCCTCCGACAGCCAGCCCGCTCCCCGGCTCAGACTCTTCCTTACCACTTCACAGGAATGGGAGAGAGGGGGCGGATCAGCAGCCAGGGGGCTGGCAAGGCCCGGACACTGGGCCTCCGGCATTCCTGGCCTTGGGCGAGGGTACTTACTGCTGTGGCCCACGCCGCGGCCAGTGCCCACGGAGTAGGCCTCGTTCTCAGTGCCTGAGGTATCTTCACTGCTGTCCTCTGGGAACGTGC
Organism: Rhinolophus sinicus; assembly: GCF_036562045.2. Lineage (NCBI taxonomy): Eukaryota > Metazoa > Chordata > Mammalia > Chiroptera > Rhinolophidae > Rhinolophus > Rhinolophus sinicus. The sequence continues at coordinate 43,426,705 of NC_133759.1, forward strand.
CCCGAGAGAAGGAGGGCTTGCCCCTGCCTTGTTTTGAGGGCGTTGTGCTGGGGACAAGACAAGGAGAGCTCAGCTGAGATGGGAAGAGTGGGGAATGGCACAGTGGGTGACCTCTCTTAAGCCCCCAGGGTCTAAGACTTTTGGAAAGCAGAAAAGACTACTTAAAAGAATTTCAAATTCAAATGCCCTTAGGGGCTTGGCAGCGATTTGACTGATGTGGGTGGGATTTAGCAGTGGTGGTGATGAATGCATGCCCTGTCCAAAGGCAATATTGGTCCGATTTTTCGCCAGATCTTATTTAAAAAAAATAAATACAGAAACTGGGAATTTTATGACACTTATGGATTTTTTTTTTTTTTAAACCACCATGCTGGCCCAACAAAATGTCTACAGGCCAAATCTAGGCCACAAGACGTCAGTTTATGCCCTCTGCTCTAAAACATCAGCTGAACCTAGGATGGTTCCCTCCATTCCATTATGGAGACATTCTCATCTATTTCATTTACTTTGCAGAGAAACTTGGGTCTGTGCCATCTTAATCTAGGCTGAGATGGCTACCACCCCACTTCCCATTGGGGCAGGCCTTGATCTGGGGGGCCAGTACCTGGTTCGGTCTGAGGCAGCACTGCTGCTGCTGCTGCTGCTGGACTCAGAGTCTGAGCTGCTCCGGGGAAGGCTGCAGTCATTTCGGTAGACCAAGAAACTCTTCTTTACTGGCTGGTTTCCACTGCTGAAGCCGTTGGCTGGTAAGTCTTGGTAGGGGAGGAGGAGGAGGAAGGAAGGAATCGGTCAGGAAGATGTAGATCAGAGATGGCATGGAGGGTAAGAGGTACTTAGAGCTTGGCTTCCCCTTCTATGCCAGAAAATTCCTCCACCCTGGCCAGCGGAGCTATCTCTGGGCAGTGTCCACCACTGTTGGCCATAGCTCTGCCCCACCCCTTGCACTTCCCCTTGGCAGTTACAGGTCTTAGGACACAAATGGCTTAAAGGGCAGGAGATCCCCAAGGAGAATAAGAAGAGAAAAAGTGAAGTGATACAAAGGAGGGGGCCCTGGGTGGGAATCTAGCTGGGGCAGTGTCTTTGGGCTTCAGTTGCCCAGTCTGTAAAATGAGGGGATTAAATTAAAGGATTCCTAAGGGCCCTTCTATCTTTGACATCTTATGGGCAAATGAAGGAGTAGGTGCAAGTTATGTTGGGAAGGATGGCAGCTTTGCTCACTCTCTTGGGGGGCTGGGTGATGGTGAGGCTCACCCATTGGGGGGTCTTCTGTGGATTTATCACTGTCGCTGTCTGAGCTCGAACTGGGCCGGGGGCTCCTACCCCGCTTGCGCTGACGCAGGGAGCTCATGATGGGAAGCTGGGGGGGCCCCACAGGACTGCCTCCGTGGCTGGGGGTCATCTGGCTCTCCCGGTTTTTGGGGGGCCGGCCCGGCCTCTTGGGCGGTCCAGCTGTCTTCGGGTTCTTTTTGGAGAACAGAACTGAGGTTCTCCTTCCCACCTCATGTGCGGGGGTTGAGGACATGTTGGGACCCAGGCCTGGAGCAGAGAAAGAGAGAAGGAGAGTTGGTGAGGGGCCTGATGTGGAAGGTAGAAGCCCAGGGTATGCCCTGGGTGTATGGGACCACTACTCCAGCTAGAGTTGGGAGATGATTCGGGAATCAAGGATTAGGAACGCTGTCTCTTATACAAATAGCTAGAGGGGCAGCTAAGAAGCCCCAGACCAGGGAATGAGGGAGAAAGTACAGCTAGCTGTGCAGAAGAGACCTCTGTCTGGGGGATGGCAGGGGCTGAGTGTGTGCTGCAGAGTCAAAGTCTGGCTTGCTTTGGGGTCCACCTTGCTATGAGGTTCAGACCTTTGCTTGTCTCCTGGCTGCTGCTCTCCTCGGCGGCACTGTCTGTCTGCCCGTCCTTGTCACAGGCTGCTGGGTGGGGTGTCAGGCTGCCCCGGCTGGAGGGGCCGTGCCGCTCAGGCCCATCCCGTCCAGTTTCCCGCTGGTGGGCAAGCTTCCGCCGCAGCGCTGTCACCTCCTTCTTGATCATCTTTGCTCGCCGCGAGCGGCCCACGCTCTGCTTGCTGGCATTCACCTCCTTCAGCCGCTCCAGCAACAACTTCAGCTGCTCTTCCACTGGCAGGTGCTTCTGCTTCTCCAGCAGGACCAGCCGCTCTTCCTCTGCTGCTGGGGTGGGCACAGGGGGTAAAGGTTAGGCTCAGGGCAGCTCTCTGGGCCCTCTGAACCTGGCAGGCAGCAAGACACCCACTCCTGTCCCTTCAGCTCCTCACCAGGCACATTTATAAAACAGCAGCAGCAAGAGTGGCCAGTGAACACTGCTACCCATTTACCCAGCCTGGTTTCCTGGGGAGCATTCCTGGGGGGAGCTTGCCACTGCTCAGCCTAGCTGCTTCCTGCCTAAACTACCAACTCCCAGGAGGGGACTTTGGAAAAGCTGTCCGTCCCCGGCATGCGCCCCTCCGTATGTGTGTGACTTATCACCCACCATCTTCAGTGTGGTGTGGGGCCTCGTCTCCAGCCAGGCTGTGGGGGATATGCATGCCCGTCTCAAAGTCAATGCCCATTTTTTCTGCCTGGCGCCGGGCCTGGCGAAGCACAGCGCCACCCTGCTCACGGAGCCGCACCGCTGCCCGGTAGAAGATGGTGTCCTTGGCATTATACTTGAGGCAGTTGCTGATGATGAGGTTGAAGTCCTCCTCAAAATCATCAAAGTTCAGGTAGCGGTAAGCCTCCAAGTTCTGCTTCATGGTGAAAAAGTCCATGGGCTTTTTGATGTGGTCTAGGTAGTCAGGTACCTGGGAGAGCAGGGCAGGTGTGGCTAAATGGAGATATGCCCCTCATTCCCCCTGAACCCCTGCTCCTAACACCACCCCCTGAAATGCATCCAGCAACCTCCTCCCACCACAGTTAGAGGCAGGCATATAGCACAGGGGAAAGGAAAGCTGGATTCTAGTCTTGACTTTACCAGTCACAAGCTGTGTGACCTTGGCAAGTGTCTTAACCTCTCTGGGCCTTCTTTTCCTTGTCTGGAAAGCGGTAATGAAATTACAGCCAAATCTACCTCCTAGAGACATATGAGGCTTCAGTAAGAAAATGGCTAGGGGAATCCTCTGGAAAGAACACCATCTTGCATTCCTATAGCTCTTTTTTACTTATCATTAAGACTTATAAGGAGGCTGCTGCCTCAGGCCTCTCATTTTATACCTTTTAGAGAGAAGAGTCTGCCAGTCAGGACCTAGGACTTCAGAGCTGGTTCTTTAGGTGCTGAGCCTTCTAAAGTGTCCGTTCTAGGGTTCAGCACCCCGAAAGTGTCTTCCTGCCCTGGGATTATTCACTTGGCAGACTCAGTCCCTGCCTCTGGGGAAGGAGTGCAGATTGCCTCCCATTCTGGGCCCTTGGGGTACGACAGGGACAAGACAGAGTCCAGGTGATGCATGTGGCTCCAGGTCATCCTGGAGCCCCACAGCCACCAGCCCCTCTCTTCAAGATTCCCTCCTAGTCCCTGGCCCAGACCTGCAGCAGGGGTCCAACTGGGAGAGGAACAGAAAGAAGGTGGAGTGAGGGGAAGGGATTCTTACTTCGTCCAATTCGGTTACCTCAGACAGAGGGACCGGCTCGCTGAAGATGTTGCCTGTGTCCTTCTCTTGGAGCTGCTCCAAGGTTTTGCGAAGGAGGATGAGGAAAGGGGTCAGCTGCATCTCCATGGCGATCTGCTGGACCTTGATCTGACACACACAAAGGCCCAATCAGCCAGGCCTAGGCCAGCCCCCGGCAGAGAGGTCTGAGGAAAGGGTCGGGGCTCAGCTGGTTTGGGAATGTGCCTGCCTTCCTACCCCTCACAGCTCAAGGTACTCGCTCAGGTCTGCCTCATACCAGACTCCACCCAGTGCAACTCCCCACCTGCTCGGGCCTTTCCCCTCCTTGACTGAACTCCCAGTGCTGGCTACCAGTATCACATCATTTAGGCTTCCGTTCATCCTCTCCTGTCATGTTCTGCTGTCAATGAGCCCAAAAGCACACTGAGCACCAGGAGACCTGACTCCAGCTATCAGCCTTGTTGTTTCCTGTCCAGGGAACACATGCTTTTCCTACTCCCAGATATGTTTTCTCCTCTGTAAAAAAGAGCTGGCCCAGGAACACTCACCGTCTCCCGTTTGAGTTTCTCCCGCTTGCGAATCAGCTCCACCAGCAGCCGAGCTCGCTCTAGGTCATGTCGGAGTCGCTGCCAAGACTTGAGCTGTTCTTTGAGGGCCCAATTCTTATCCTCAGAATCTCTCTGTAGAGGCAAAAAGGGGGTCAGGAGATGATGAGAGAGCCAGAGGAAAGGCCAGATGGGAGGACAGCCCAGGAAACTTGGGTCAAAGACAAGTAAAACCAAAGGAAGGAGCACAGGGATTTACTGGCAGGTCTGGCAATTCAAGTGGGAGCTTCTCAAACTACATGTCCCCTGTGCCAACGCTTGGTATACACTTGTTAAGTGAACGAATGAATAAATACATAGGAATGTGCCATCATTCCCTCATGCGGATAATCTATAAGGATTTCATCTTGATCCTGATTTGAGGGCTAGATTAGAGAAAGAAAGAGCCTAAGTCCTCAGACACTGGATGCTAGAGTCACAAATCTCAGTCCTTATTCCCCTGGCCCTAGTTCCCAGAGCCCACAGGGAATCTGACACGGTACCCCGACTTGGTCACAGTTCCTCTGAGACTGCAGGTGTGTCTGCAGGCGACGTAGCAGCGGGACCCCATTTCGTGACTGCCGCTTTAACGTCCAGTAGCTGTGCAGCCTCTGCATGAACTGGCTCTTCCTTTGGATGGTAAGGCGGTTGGTGATTTTACTGAGCCTGGGAGGCAGGAGAATAAAGATAAAAACCTGTTGGGCCCTTATTTTCTTCAGTAGAACATGGGTTTCTGGCTAGTAAGAGCTCCTGAATGGAGCTGAATAGGGAATGTACTGTCAAAAAGGCCTGTGACATGGCTCAAGGCAAAGAAGAGCAAACAGTGCCATCAATGGTACCTCAGCAGACGGAAAGCCAAGCTCCCAGCACTAAGACAGACGCCTAACTCTGTTCATCAGGGGTTCAGGGAGCTGGGCCCCTAGACTGCTACTGTCTGTATAGCCCAGAGTACTGTCTGACCCTGGGATACCTCCTCAAATGGAGCTGTGGGAGGTTTTAAGATAAAGCAGAGCAGTAAACTGTAGGAAATCAACTCCGGAGCACAGGAGAGAGTTAAAAATAACTGAGGATCACAGCCCTCTTCTGGACTCATCTGTGGCAGGAACCACTCTGCAACTCCTTGAGCATTTCCTTCCCCCCTTCTTTCATTCCATTTCTTTCTTCCTGACTTAAACCACACCATCAAAATGAAGGGCAGTTTAAAACATCTGTTAGGTCTGCCAGATAAAATTTGAAGTTTCTGGCTTCTAATGTAAAAGTCAGGTGACCTGCTAGAGCTACCTTCTTTTGGATTTTTTTTTAACTTCCATGTAGCTCCTGATAGGAAGAAGATAACCCCACCTTGTCACTGCACTCAGGGGGCTGTCAGTGTACGGCAGGGCTGCTTCTCCCGTGCCCGGCCTATCCACCTGCCCCCACATACCTGTGTGGTGGGATGCAGGGCACGGACACCACAGGTGCTGCTGCCCGCTTCTCTGCCAGAATCTTCCGTGCCTTCTTCATCTTGATCCGGGACTTGGCCTTGGCCTTCTTCACCTTCTCTGAGCTCCAGCTCTTACCCTCCTCCTCCTCTTCCTCCTCATCCTCCTCCCCCTCACTGTGGGACAGGGCAGGCAGGCGGCGCGCCGAACCTGGGGGCGTGTGGATGTCACAGTAGGCCGTCTTACGGACGCTGAAGGAAGTGCCATTGGCACCGGTCTCCCGCACAGGCTCCATCTTCATGTAAAGGCCAGCCTGCTGGGCGCATGTCACATGGAAGGCTGTGTAGCAGTTGGCCTTGTGGCACTGGATGCAGGCCCCTGAGCCCCGCTGTTTGCAAATGTAGCAGGTCAGCTTCCACCGAGCTGGCGGGATATGCTCAATGCTGTCGATAGGCTCCAGGAAGACTGTGTTGGCGAAGCAGACCTCAGGGATCCACAGGGCACACACCACATGGGCCCAGCGCCCATCATCTGTTTGCTTGAAGGCACCGCCCTTGTTGGGGCATAGGGCACAGTCCACAGCACGGGAGGGTGATTGTAGGCAACGGCGGCACAGCCACTGGCCCTCGGGGATGTAGGGGACACCATAGCACTCCTGGTGCACAGCCAGGTTGCACATGTCACAGAAGAGGATGACGTTGCTGTTCTGGCACTCACCGTCATTGCAGATGCAGCACACAGCGTCCTCATCCACCAGCGCATTGGGGTCGCCTTTATTGTGGCTCTCAAAGTAGGACTCCTTCTCCAGTCGGTCCATTAAGTACTCGAAGACCTCCTGCGGGATGGGACTCACGCCTTCCGCCTTCCGCCTCTCATTCATGATATCCAGCCAGATGTAATCCTCCTCGTCCATGTCATACTCGACCTCCTCGTCCAACTCTTCTGCCGACTTCTCGATGTACCTGCAGGGCACACAGCAGCTAAGCATTATGTGGCTGAGATTGCCCTGCCGGAAAGACAATGGCTTACATTTGCTGAGCACTCACTCCAGGCCAGGCCTGTACTGTCTCATTCCATCCTTACCTTAAACCCAGGTACTGTGGGTCCTATAATCATTCCTATTTTGCAGAAAAGGAAACGTTAAAGTTTGGGGAGGTTAATTCACCTGCCCCCGGTCCCTTATGAGAAAGCGGCAGCGCTGGGATGTGAACCTAAGTTTGTGTATTAGCTGCTACACCACCTCCCTTGCGGTGCAAAGGCTCAGCCAGACTCCTAAAGGGAGAAGGACAGGGCAGCAAGGACCCATTGGGATGGTCCGGATGATGGTGCAAATAGTCAGGGGCAGTGGGGTCCTCAGGTAGCCCTTGCAAATTACATATGAATTGTTTTAGCACCTGCTGGCAGTGCCCTGAAGGGAGCCACCATGGGTCTTGTCAACTGTTGCCTGCACCAGCTCAGGGCTCCCTCAAACTCTAGGTACTCTGGAGAGCCTTGGGAGATAACAGTCAGAATAACTAAGATTTACTGAGCATTTACTATAAGCCAGGCATTATGCTAAATTATCACATTTATTTTCACCACAGCCATAGCGTCAATGTTATTTCCCACTGAGGAGACTGAAGCTAACTGCCCAACACTGACGGGTCACACAACCAGGAAGTGGCAGGCTGATTCCAACTCTACCCTACAGCACTCACTGGGCTAGCAGGTGCCTGTAAGGTAGGAGTCAGCCTGGGCCCTCCACGCCATTACGATGCTCCAGGTTGCCCGGACTCTAGTATTGTAAAGCTGCAGGGAGCTACAATGGAAGGAACCAGGCTTCAGCTTCTAACAAACCTAAATTTAAATCCTGGCTCTGCCAACTGTGTGACCTTCGGGACATCACTGCTCTTTTCTGAATCTTGGTTTTATCGACAGAATGAGGATAACACTCCTTACTCCGAAATAAGCTCTCAGGAGTAGATGGAATTACAAAAATGAATGGGCCAAATCAAGTGCCACATAGCAGGCCCTAGATAAATGTTAATTCCTGACCCTGCCCTCCCATCTCCACAAGAAAAACTGGAGCTCTGGGTGCTAGAGCGGGCCAGGCCAGCACAGGCTCTGGAGCCACGTTCTGTATGTGACAGCAGGCAATTGAGCTAACGTCCCTGGACCTTGTTTCATTTTAAAGTGGTAACGCTAACATGAACCTATTTCATACAGCTAGTATGAGCAATAAATAAGTTAATAAGTGCTTAGGAACAGTACCTGGCGGGGAGCAAGTGCTCAACAAATGTTAGCTTCATCATTAGCGCTTGTATCGCCCTGACCCACCTTGCCTTTCATTGTCACTGTTTATGTGTCTAACGCCTCCACTACAGGACAGAGGCAAGGACCATGTCTGATTCACCACACAAAAATAGGCTCTCAGTGTTGTTCATTTGAAAGGTGTTTTGGGGGTGGAAGGGAAGATACAGACTAAAATGCTGTGCCTATAGGAAGCAGCTTCTTCCTTAGCCCTTTACCTCTTCCCTAAGGTGACTGCAACGTCCTCATCCTTGAAAAAAGGTGTGGCTCAGGGCTAGTGTGAACGATCCGGCCCCTTCCAGGCCTTGGCAACAGCTCTAAACCTTTTCTCTGCCATGACACACACCACATTATGTGATGGTGTACAGCACACGCCCACAGTGCACCCAGATTACAGGCTGCAGCAGATAAGGTAGGCTGCAAGGCTTGTCATGTATAATTCCTGGCACACCAGCTGACACTCCTCCGTCTCCTCCCCCTCAAGAAAGTATATCCGATGCAAGCAAGAGAAAGTGGTGTTATTAGAGAGATGACCCCAAATCTTCTCAAATTCATATAAAAAGCAAATCATTTCCAAAACTTGGGCAGTTCTGCTAACAATAGTAATTACATGCCACATACCTCCCAACTGATGGCAGTGCACCAGCTGAGAACGGCTGCCCTAGAGAGCAGACCTGATCTTCAGGAGGAAAAAATGAATCTGAGTAGAGGGAGAAAGAAGAGGAGTGGAATGAGCTGGGCTGAGCTACCTTTCAGAGCACCATTAGGAGGGAGGGCAGGCCAGAGAGGGGTCTGTGTGTTGGGGTGGGCATGACAGTCAGTGCTAACAGGAAAGAGAAAGAGAAAGTGCAAAGTCAGAAGGAGGTGGAGCTGGGCTGGATAGATGAAAGAATGGAAGAGAGGAAGGAGACTGGCGGACATGTGAACAGGGAAGAGAGAAAAGTGACATACTGGGCCAAATTACTTGGGTTCCCACAGATTTGCTTTTTATGAGATTTAGTATGCCACATGGATTCTACTTTTGGTAAAAACCACTGTTTACACAGAAACCTTTACAAGTCCTTCTCAAACCTTTACAAGGCCTTCTGATAAGTTGACACCAAAGACTGCTCTGTAACTAACTCATATGAACGCACTCTTCGCCTTGGCTGCCAAGACTCTCAGAGGGCAGTTTTACACTCGGTTTCTGTATCCTTCAGCTAGGGTGTCTATTTGTAACCACATTGCCCTCACCTCTTCATTTTTTTACCTCATGTTAAAGGTGTTTAGCCTACGCGTGTGACTTTATTAGGAGCCACTGTGATTAATTTTTGGAAAGAAGTGGGGTATCAAGTAACAACGAAGTGAAATAAATAAAAGAGCCATTGGAGTACAAAACATAGGTGACAGAAATACTGCTTACACGTGCTAATGGATGGGGGATAACAACGGAACAAATAATGGGAAAATTACCTCTGCAGATTTACAAATAGCTTTTACGACATTCTGAAATCACTGTCCCTAGTCTTCTCCCTTTAGGCTGCCAGAGGGATATTAAACCTGCTCTGCCGATGGAGTCACTAGAACAGCAGAAGCTGGGTGCGTTTCCCAAGGTCACACCGTGATGGAGTGGAGGTCAGGAACAGAGAAGGGATCTTTTGATACAGTGGAAATAGTGTAGCTTCAGAGTCAGAGGAACCTGGACTTGAATACCAGTTCTGATACGTACTGGCCTGTGACTCTCAGTAAGTTTGGCCCCCTTTCTGAACTGTGGTTTCCTCATCTGTGAAATGAGAACAATACCTACCTGGGAGGGCTGTGAGAATAAAATGAGGGTGTAGCCATAAAGCCCCCAGTGCGGGGCCTGGAATATGGCGGCGTTAATACAGTAAGTACCACCATCATTAGTTGGGGTCCTATTCCGTTCACTGGCCTGGCTGGACCAGTGTGCTGCTGCTGTCCTTTATCCTTGCCATTCTCCTATCTTCTGCTTGTCACCTCTCTCCGGCTCCTAAGCCCTGCGTGACCAGTGTGTCCGAGTTAGGAGGCAGAGGTGGCCTTACCGGTAATAGGAAGTCGGCCGGGGCGGGGCGTCAGGGGTGTCCTGCTCCAGCTCCCGGTACACCACCTCTGGCAGCTTGGGAGTGGCGCTGGCGGAAGCATTATGGTGGTGGTGATGGTTCGAGTCCTTGCGCTTCTCCTTGTTCTTATGCTTGCCCGACTTGGGCGTAGCAGCTGGCGTCTCCGTGTTCTCTTTGTTGCTGCCATTCTCAGGGGCCTCCTCGGGAGCCTCCTCATCCTCTGACACCACATCCAGGTTGTCGAAGATGCTGATGCGGTGGACACGGCCATGCAGGTCCACCTCCACCATACGCTGGGCCTGTGCATAGCTCATCACCTCACGGCCCGGGGACTGGGATACTTCTGAGGGGCTGGGCGACTGCTTGTTGGCTGGGCGGGACTGGCGTCCCTTCTTCTTGTGCTTGCGGAGTGGTGTCTGCTGCGGGGGCGGCGGGTTGTCGTGGTCATAATGGTACAGGTGGTACTCGATACCACTGTAACTCTTGTAGACCTTGCGGCAAGTCTCCACGGGGCACTCATATGGTGGCTTAGTCGCCCGCAAGTTGTGGCAGAAAGTCTTCACGTCAAAGTCCACCCCCATGCTGTCACATCTAGAATTTATAGATCAGTTAGCATAGACCCAGGAAGAGCTCCTGGCCATTCACTCCACTCCCTCCAGCCCTCTCTCTCCCCAAGGATCCTGGCCAACCCACATCCACAGGATCGCCAAATGCCATCTGCTTCACAACATGGCCACAGTCTGAGCCTCATCACCTCTTGCCTGGTCATTCTAACCTATGTCTCAACTCTCCTAGCGTCATCTTGCATAACGTGGCCAGAGTGATCTTTCCACTAAGTAGCAACAGTCATTTCAATCTCTTGGTTAAAAGCCTCCCGATGCTCCCTACTTACTTCAGGATAATATCCAAATCCCCTATGACGACATGCAAGATGCTCCTTTCACTCTGGCCCTGGTCCTCCTTTTTAGGTTTTTCTTTTCACCAGTTACAGCTGTGCTTCTGTGTATCCAGGGCAATTTACGAGTCCCTGAATGTTATAACCTCTCACTCCTGCAAGATGATCTCTATTTGGAACACCTTCCATCCTCTCTGATTGGTAAGCTCCTACTCATTCTTCAAAACCCAGCTCAAATGTCACTTCTTCTGTTATGACTTCTTTGTGTCTCCTAACTGTGCTTCCATAGACTTCAATTCTTACCTCTTTGTCTCCTACTAGACTGGGAGCCGTTCAAGTACAGTCACCAGAGCCTACCCATCTCTATATTCCCAGTACCTGGAATGTTGTGGACACTCAGTTTTCGGCAAATGGATATATAAACTGTCGAATGAATAACTAAATGAGGGGACCATCAGATTTGGAGCTGAGAGAGACAGATGAAAGCTAGTGTTAGCCCATGTAGAGGCTTGAATGGGTAGCCAATGATTTAGTTCCAGTCTCCAGCAGAAATCACTGGATTATAGAAATAATTTGTTCATTTCTGAGATCTTTTGGGGAAGCCTATGCCCTGGCCCTGGCCCTGGTACAGGTCCTAAGGGTACACACAAGGCAATCCAGGCACACTCAGCTCCATGCTGGTCCTCAGGGCCCTCCCTTTCTCCTCTCCAGTGTTCCTAGGTGAATGGAGACAGCAGATGGCACCAGCCCCCAGGAAGTCCAGCTTGGTCAGAGACTGCCCCAGTTTCTCCAGGCATAGTGGAGTTTTAACAATTCAGCTAGGGGCTTGGCACTATTCCAGGCAGTGCCACCCTGAGCTCCATGACAAACAGTGACCCCTCTAGGCCTCTCTCCTCTTGTTACTTAACCAAGCAAATGGGCTGCTTCAGCCTCTCCGACAAAGTCCCTGACTTTCCACATCAGTAAAACTATTCCTTCAACTCCAGCTCACTTCTACTTCCTTCCCACCTGGGGCTGTGTCTTGAAACACCGACCAAGCGGAGGAACAAACAAGCTCTCCACTTTCAATGAAGGGTCCCTGGTGAAGGCTGCGGCTCTGCTTCCCCGGGCAGATGTCCCGCTGGGACTCAACAGCAAAGGCACAGGGGAGGGAGCGAGAACTTAGACCTGAAAGCCCGTGGGGAGGGCGCGGGGCCCACGGGTGTGGTGGCGGTGGAGCTCAAGGGGCTGGAGGAAGTAGGGGGCGGGGGCCGGAGGGATCAGGCCGGGCCCAGGCGGTGCCCGCAGCCCTCCCGGATGCGGCGACGTTTCCCTTTTGTCGAAGTGTAACAAGTTAAACAAGGCTCCCCGTCTTGCCATTGGCCCCGGCAGCCCCGAAGAATACAATTTTGTCCCAGGATGCCGGGTGGGAGTGAATGCCCTGTCAGTTCTCTTGGCTGGAGTGGCCCGAGGGGCACCCGGGCAGGGCAGCTCAGTGCGCCCCCACGAAAGTAGCTAACCCTTTCCCCACTGGCCACTCCCGCCCAGGTCCCAGGCCCGCACTCACCGGCCACCTCGAGTCCGGGCTCATCGCCGGGGCTGCCCGCCGGGGCTCCGACCCCACTTGGGGAGGCCGGCGGGGAAAGATGGGCCGGGGAGGAGAAGCCCCAACTCCGAAGGCTGCAGACCTCGCCACCCCGGCCCCCTGCCGCCCCACGCTCTGGCCCCGGCTCCCCGGGATTCCCGCGCTGACCCCTGCCGCTCCGGGTCCCGCCGGCGCCCCGGTGTCTCAACTCCGTCGTCCGCCTCCCGTTTCGAGAGCCCCTAAGTTGCCGGGTCTTGGACCCGGCGCCGCCTGAACAATGGAGGCTCCCGGAGGCAGCGGGGTCGGCAGCAGCGGAGACGGTGGCGGCAAAGGCAGGGACAGCAGCGGCGGCAGCAGCGGCGGCGACGGCGTCTGCGCAGGGTAAACGTGGTGCCGCGGCGCTGCCGAGCTGCACTTTCGCCACAGAACCCCGCCCGCCCGCTGAGGCTCCAGGGGCCATACTGTGGGACTCGGAAGGGTCCCTGGACACCCCACAAGGTTTCTCTAGCACCTCCATCTTAAAGGTGAGTTTCTGGAAACTGAAGTCGCGGTACTCGCGATCCGGAGTGGTCGGGCCGTTTATGGCGAATCTGCGGCCCCGGACGGTGAACGCGGGTCTGGGCGTGAGGAGCCCGCCCTTCTCCCTTCCCCCTCAGCTTCCTCCCTCCCTTCTCACTCCCTACTGGTGGCGCCGGGGCTGCGGTAGGGACCTGGCCTTGGTCTCGGAAGAAGGCGGCGAGGCGGGGCCGGAGCCATGGGGCGGGGCTGGGGGCAGGGACCGGAGCATGAGAGACGCGGGCTGGAGCCTAAAGGAGGCCCGGAGTTATGGGTAGGGGCGGGGCGGGCTGGAAGAGATTGAACCAGTCTACGGGGCGGGGTTTGCGGAGAGTGGGCGGGGCCATCTGTAGAGTGGGTCCTAGTAAGAATAGGGACTGAACGAGGGCTCAGGGTGGGGCTAAACTGAAGAGTAGGCCTCGGTAAAGAAAAGGCGGGGCTTTGGATGAGCCTGGAAAGGGGAGCTGGACTAGGGAGAAAGGATTGAGCTGGGAAAAACGAGGGGAGGCTTGAAGGGAAGGGGCGGGGCTTGAGGAAGGTAAGGGGGCGGGACTGGAGGGAAAGGGCGGGACCGGGTTAGGGACACCGGGGTGTGGCCGAAGGAAAGGGAAGAATCTTGGGAAAGGTAAAGGAGCGGGACTGGAAGGAAGGTGTGGATCAGAAGGAAGGGGGCAGATTTGGGGAGGTGCAGAGTGCTGTTGGGGTGTGAAAGGGCTTGTGTACCGTAAAATGGCATTCAGATGCCTGGAACCCTGTAGGTTGGAGGGGAAATGCATCATGGCTGCAGGGATGCCGGCTGAAGATGGTTGAAAAATAGACAGCTGGTTTTAATGTGTCTGGGCTACTTAGTGGCTCTGTGAACCAGTGCAAGTTGTTAAATTCTCCCTACCTCAAATTCCTTATTTGTAAAATGGAGCTCGAAAGCTTTATTGTTAATTCATGGGGGCTTTGGAGAACTTAGGCTGCGGAGAGAGAGTTGACTTGTTAAACAATGCTTGTCGCAGAGCTTCTCCAGTTTTGCCATCAAGGAAGGGAGTGACTGCCCTGTGAGTTCTCTCGGCTGGAGTGGCCCGAGGGGCACCGGGCAGGGCATTCTGTGGTTCTGCAACAAAGCCCAAAGGATCTGGAAGCTTCACTTTTTTTATTGGGGAATATTGGGGGACAGTGTGTTTCTCTAGGGCCCATCACCTCCAAGTCATCCTTCAATCTAATTGTGGAGGGCGCAGCCCACCATCCCATGAGTGAACTGAACCAGCAACCTTGAGAGCTCGTGCTCCAACCAATTGAGCCATCCGGCTGCCCCACTTCACTTTTATCTTAACGCATACCTTGCACTCTACCCATTATATGTATTTCCGTATATAATGTCTTCCAAAAAACAATAAAATTAACACTCCAGGAAGATGTTTGCTACTTAAGATGTTGGGATCTGGAGTCAAACTGATGAGTTGTCTTCAATAAGTTACTTCATCTCGTGTGTAAAATGGAAATACAGTGACTATATCACAGGATTGTTGTGAAGATTAAATAAAATGATGCTTATAAGTCTTAGCATAGTGTGTGTTGTGTAGTGAATACTCAAACAAAATATTAGCTATTTTTTATTATCCTCACTTAAAAAAATAACAAATGGGACAGAGCAGTCATACAGTCATCTTAAAGTCAACTACTTTTCAGGTCAGGAATCCCTTTGAGGGTCTAATGAAAACTATGGCCTCTCTCGGAAAAAAAGTATACACACACACACAGTTTCACTTATTTCTGAAAGTGTTTGAAGAATGAGGAAATGATCGGATGAATATGTATTAAGATGGGGATGAACCTAGCTGAAGCCATCCTTGCTACCCATCCTTCTCTTGGTGGGGTGCCAGGCCCTGGGTCCCCCAGTCTCCCCAAAACCAATGAGACAGAGGTGGAGTAAAGGTCAGCTTTATTATTTGCATGAAGGCAGGGAGGTGGTGAGAATGCCAGGCCCTTCTGTGGGTGAGGGGGCACAGGGCTTGACCAGCCAGCATTGATCCTCCAAGCTGGCCTTCCAGTGAGTTCCAGGGCTCCAGGTGCCTCTGGCTTTCAGCAGAAGCAGTGGGTGGGCATGTGGGCAGATTGCTAGGCATCGGATAAGTAGGCCCCTCAGGGCTGCTCAGGAGCTGGGGTCGGGTTGGGGTTGGCAGGGGGTGGAGGACGAGGCTGGATGTCTCTGGTGCGCATATAGGACAGCAGCTGCTCCGGGATCTCCGCCAGCACGTCCTTGGCTAGTCGGGCCATGCTCAGCACCTGGTTCCCCGATCGGTCGACATAGTCTCGGAATGGGACAAACTGGGACAGGCAGAGATAATTGGTATGAGTGGTGGCCAGGAGAGGCGGGTGGGGAAGGGGGGCAGTAGGGAGGCTTCCTCTATGACCCCCTAACATCTCTTTACAAATATCACACTATCTCTCTCCACCTATTTTGGATAGTTTTCTGCATTTGCTTTCTCCCCCCCTCCACTCCCCCCACCCCCACACACACCTTCTAGTTACTCTCAACCCACTCCAGTTTGGCTTCACGCAGTTTACTGAAATGGCTTTTGCTAATGTCGTCAACAGCCCCATGTTCCCCAATCAGTCCAGTGGGCAGTAATAGTCAGTACTCATCTTCTCTTCAGCTTTCCATTCTTACATTTGACCATAATCTCCCTGGACACTCTGCTGGACACACCACACTCTGCTGAATTTTCTCCTACTTTTCCAGATGCTCCCTTTCCCGCCTCCTCTAGTCCTCTGGGTCTACCTGATCTATAAACTGGTCCCTTCTGTTTATCAGTTGTCTTCCTGGATGATTTTATACACTTCAGTAACTAAAAACTGTTCCCTGGTGACTCCCAAGTCTATATATCCACCCCTAGCCTCTTTTTTAAGGTCCAGATCACATACTTAGTTGCCTGTATCATATCTCCATTCAATTACCTTAGATACCTCGAACCCAGTGTGTTCACAACTGAATTCTAGCCCGTCCTGCCAAATCTTCTCCTCCTTCAACTTTCCCTTTCCCAATAAATGGGACTCTCACTCACCCAGTTGCTCAAGCTAGAAAACTGAGAGTCATCCTTGAAGCCCCACTTACTCTCCATCACCATTTAATTAAATCATCAACTCTTGTACAATTTTTTCTTAAATCTTTTGAACCTGCTTCTTCCATCCTCACTGCTTCCATTCCCATCCAGATTCCTATCATCTCCCCTCTACTACTTCAAAGGTTTCTAATGGCTCTCCCTGCCTTCCCTCTCACCCTGCTTGTCCCCCCTCCATTTTCAGCAGCGATCCTCTTAAAATGGAAGTCTGACCATCTCACTCCCCTATGTAAAATCCTTCAAGAGCTTTTCAATTCTTTTGGAGTAAAACCCCAAATGTTCACCATGACTGACGAGGCCTTGGCTCCTTCTTTCTCTCACTTGCTGTGATCTTTCTACCCTGGCCTCTTGCCTTTTCCGTGATTGGGCCAATTCTTCTGAGCCTCAGGGCCTTCTCACGTGCTGCTCCACTGCCTCTAATGTTCATACCCTCCTTTAAGTTTCAGCTCAAATGTCATTTCCTCATGAAACCTTCCCTGACTACCCTGTTATAGGCTTTCGTAGTGGCATTTGCTGTTCTCTGGAGCACTTAATCACAATTTAGTGAGGTATTTAGCTGTGTGATTATTATTGGTTGCCTCCACTAGAGGGCAGGGGCCTTGGGGATCTCCTATACTATGAATCCACAATGGCTGCAGCAACCTGCCTTTTTCTCACAAAGATTTTGTTCAAGGAATGCAGGAAGGCTGAAAGAGTGAGGGGGAGAAAGGTAGGTGATTAAGAAGGCAAAAAGGTAGAGTGGCTGCCAACTTGGCCTCTCCTTCCCACCATGCCTTTCAGCTCCATGACTTCCTCTCCCTGGTGAGTCTACCTGAACGATGTCCCGCTCTGCGTAGCGTCCTCTAGAGGATACGCGCACATCATCACCATCCAACTCTTCCATTGCTGTAGAAAAGACACCCCTCAGCTGATTGGCCTCTCCCACATCAACCCATGCTGGCCCCCGCCCTCTTAACTCCACTGCAAAGTCATGAGAATGCCTAACAGGTTATATCAAAAGTCCTACAATTATTAGGCATTATTATGGAGTTACTATTGCTTCCCACACATTCCATCCTGGGAATCCCAGGAGGGAAGTATTCATATCAGCAGCCTCGGTTATGATGAGGAAACAGGTTCAGAAAAGGTCTGTGACCTTTTGGTCAAGGTTCAACACAGGCATCCATCTGATCTTTTTTGTGAGGCAGGCCTGGGTGCCCATATTCTCCTCTATTTTCCCCAGTTCTTGGTCCCACTCATGGAAAACCCCCAGCCTACTCACCCTCAAACATGGCTGGTCCCACACCAACAATAATGATAGACATGGGCAGTGAGGAGGCCTGTGAGGGAAAGAGGGTGAATGGCTGTGGTGAGCAGCTGTAAGGGAGGTGACTGTTGAGAGACAGTTCTCTGTGCATGTGTCACAGTTCTGTACATCTTGCAAGCATAGGCACTGATTCCTTTCGTTCCAGACTATCTTTTTCTTTTTTTTATTGGGGAATATTGGGGGACAGTGTGTTTCTCCAGGGCCCATTGGCTACAAGTAGTTGTCCTTTAATCTAGTTGTGGAGGGCGCAGCTCAGCTCCAAGTCCAGTTGCTGTTTTCAATCTTTAGTTGCAGGGGGCACAGCCCACCATCTTGTGGGAATTGAACTGGCAACCCTGTTATTCAGAGCTCGCGCTCTAGCCAACTAAGCCATCGGTGGCCCACCCCTAGACTATCTTTTCAAGGATGCCTGAATATCAAACAGCCTAGAAAGATATAGTATCTTCCTTTAGAACAAAGGGCAGGTTTATTGTCCAGCACAATAAAATGTTTTACACTGGAACAAAGGGCAGGCATGCTTACTGCCCATTATAAAAGATTTGGGTTCCCTAAGCTCAGGGTTTCTGTCCTATAATGCAACTGACTGTGGGTACAGGTGTTATCTGGCCCTCTTCGCATCATCTTGTGGGAACTGGGACTTAGAGAATCAGAGAAAATGCTAATTCTTGAGCTACTGCTATTGCTGGGAATAACAAAGTCCTTTGTCTCTGATCCACTAGTTTTGTATCTTCTGCCAGCATCCATGAAACTGGCAGGCTAACTTGTTAGCTTGCAAGTAGGGTGAAACCTGAACCCCTTCCCAGTTATTAACAGTGACCCCTCCCTGCCAAGCCTCCTCCTCAGACTCACACTGACAATGGCCTCCTTAGTCTGTGTCATGTCAGAGATGACCCCATCGGTGATGATGAGCAGGACATAGTACTGGGAACCATCAGAGATCTTGGCTGCAGCCCTGGGTGAGAGGCCAAGAAAAGAATCCAGCTGAAAGCCCAGAGAGGCCAAAGGGAACACCCCACCCCTAAATCTTCCATAGCCAGCATGTAAGCAGCAGGCAAGGACTGGGGCTTCTGAAGTTCATGCTCCTTCCCCAGACCTGGCTGCCTCCCCCTGCCTGCCACCATTTCAGCAACATTTAGGGAGCACTTACTGTGGCAGGTTCTGTGTTAGGCACTGAAGGTACACCATGATAAAAAACAAATCTATCCCAACCCTCTCAAGGTAGACAGACATTGATCCAAGAATCACTGAAATAGGTATAAAATTATACTTGTGACAAGTGCTGTGACAGAAAGGGACACTGCTATGACAGTGTATAGTAGGGGATCCTGACATAGTTCATGAGGTCAGTGAAGGCTTCTTTAAGAAAACGATGTTTGAGGATGAAGGAGAGGCTAAGTGAAGGGGAGGTCATTCCAGGTAGAGGGAACAGCATGGACAAAGGTCCAGTGATGCGACTGAAGGAAGCCCCCCTTGTCTGGAGTCCAGAAAATGAGGGAAGCAGAGTGGACCATGTGGCTGAGGTGGGCAGGAGCCAGATCACACAGGGTTTTGTCAGCCCCTGGAAAGATTTTGGCATTTATGTAAGAGCAAGACCAAAGTCTGAAGGCCTCCTTTCTTCCGTCTCTGACCTAGTTCTTCTCTTTTCCTTCTCCCCTCTGCTGACCACATCCCATTGCCTGGGCTGCTGGGTCCTCAGCCAATCTAACAGCTGCTCCCAGAACTCCTTTTCCTTCTCTCACCATCGATCTTTGAATCCAAGATTTTTCCATCTGAAAAGGACTTCAGAAGACATTGAGTCCAGTCCCCTTATTTTATATATAAGAAAAACGAGACCTTGAGAGAGTACAAAGGCCATGGTAGACCCTGGTCTCTTGACTTCCAGTCTCAAGCTCTACTTGGGTTGGAAAGGATGGAGCTATATTATCCAATAAAGAAGTTCCTAGCCACATGTGGCTATTGAGATTTTTTTTTTTTTTTTTGAGATTTAAATTAAGTTAAATAGAATTAAACATTCAGTTCCTTGTTCACCCTAGCTACAAGTGGTCAATATCCATATGTGGCTGGTGGCTACCGTATTGGACATCACAGATATAGACCATTTCCCTCATTGCAGTAAGTTCTATTTACTGTGCTAGTATTTAAGTTTGATATCAAAAAATTAAGAGGAAAGCATGGTGAGAGTGGAGAATTCAAATAGCTATGGCTCAGTTTGTCCAGGGCCTAGAGTGGAATTGGGTCATAATCATCCATAGCAGCGCCTGTTCCCTTCCTGAATTCTGGCCATAGCGTCTTCAAAGGCCTGGACTGGTACTCTTTCCTGTCACTCACTCATTTTACAAATAGTGATGGCACACCTGCTATGTGTCAGGCACCAAGCTCGGTGCTGAGCATGCAGCAGAGAACAGGATATCATCCTGGGGGAGATGGTTGCTCACACCATTAAGATGTATTGAGGTTAGGGCTTTGAGGACATGACATCTAACCTAAGACCTGAGAAATGAGTAAGAATTAGCCAGGTGAAGCTGGTGGTGGTGGTGGTCATGGGGGGATGGGGAAGGGGATGGGAAGGTAAAGGTCAAAATGGTCCAGAGAGAGGGTTTGCATGTGCAAACCAAGAGAGAGCATGTTCTAGGTGGCACATGTAGGACTACAGAAGAGAGATGAGGCTGGCACAGTGGGTGAGGGCCCACTCATGAAGGGATTTGTGAGCCAGGGGCAGTGGGGGGCATGGAAGGGTTTGGGGGCATGGGAGGTACATCTTTGGCATTCTTGTAGATACCTGGCATTACTAAGGCCATTTAGATCTGGAGATAGGTGACTGGCTAGGGGATGCCAGTCTGTGCCCTACTTGTCTGTTGAGTGGGAAAAAACGAGTCATCTGTGACCATCAAAATCACAGCTGCACACTTGACATACATGATCTAGCTTAATCCTTACCACCATTCTATGAGGTAGGCACGTTTTTATTCCTATTTTTGAAATGAGAAAACTGAAGTTCAGAGACATTAAGTAGCCTCCCCAAGGGACAGGGAAGCCATGTTCCATGCCCATGCTTGATCAACCTAAAGCCTGAATTCTTGATGCCTTCACTCTATTCCTGGCTGCTCTTTGGATACTCCTCCATTCCATATACACCATTCTGGTCCTAGTATATTGTTCACTGTTTCCTGAGCTTGCCCCATCAGGCCTCTGTTCTTTTCACATGTGGTTCCTTCTGCCAGCCCTACTCTACTCCTTTCTCTGATAAAGTCCAACTTGCCCTCTAGACCCAGCTGTGCAGTTCCCTTCATGAATAGGCTGCCTTGGGTTTCTCAGACGAGGTTACACACTCCCCTCTTCTCCCTCTGCCTTCTAGGATACCGTGTTTCCCCATAAATAAGACCCAGCCAGACCATCAGCTCTAATGCATCTTTTGGAGCAAAAAGTAATATAAGACCCAGTCTGATTTTACTATAAGACCAGCTAAAATATAATAATATAATATAACATAACATAACATAATAAATACCGGGTCTTATGTTAATTTTTGTTCCAAAAGATGCATTAGAGCTGATGGTCCAGCTAGGTCTTATTTTCAGGGAAACACTGTACCGCCCACTGAGATGGGCTGTCTGCCCTTCCAAATGGATTCTCACTTCCCCGAGGGTACCTGGAGCATCCATTCTACTCTATGATCTTGTGGATAAAGCTGGATGACTCTAAGTACACTTAAAACACCCCTTCCCCCCAAATTAAAGAAAGCATGGATACAGTGTGAGAAGAATGTAAAATTTGCATGAATTGTTAAGATAAATATGGGGACTTCAAAGACATTTTCAGTCTGGCTGCATTCAGCTGTGCCCCCAGATTTCCCTGGGGGAAGCAGTCGCTTGCCTTTGCTGACAGGCGACTTGGGAAGCTCTGGCTTACAGAAGGTAATGATTTATTTATATTTCTGTCTCTTGCACCAAGGCGGGAGCTCCCAAGGGCAGAGACCAGATCTGATTCATCTGTGAGTCTCCAGCGCCCCAGCAGAGAACTGAGCACACAGCAGATGCCCTTGGAATAGTAATAATGGTAATAAGAGTAACAGTAATAGCTAATACCGATAGCACTTAGGATATGGCAGGCACTGTTCTAAGCTATTGACATATATTAATTTAGTTAATCCTCACAACAACCCTATGATGTGGATATTATTGTCCCCATTTTACAACTGAGTAAACAGGCACAGGGAGGGTAAGAGTCTTGCCCAAAGTCATGAAGCTCGTGAGTGGTAGAGCAGGTGTCTTCACTTAGCTAGTCTGGCTCCACATCCCACAATCCCTTACAGCGCCCTTTTACTGAATGTTTATTAAATGAATGAATGAATGAATGAGTGAACTTGCCCAAGATCATATTTAAGAAGTCTGTTTAATAACAACAAAAGAATATGCTCAGGCTCCAATATTAAGTGAAAAAAATCAGTTGTGAAATATTACATGTAATTTGACTGCAACTAGGGACCCATAAGGAAGCCTGTCAAGAACTATATGTCCATCCACAATCCCACAGGCACCATCCTGGGTGATTTCTTATTTCATTTCTCTATCCTTGAAATGGTCTACAACTAAAGAAACTATTATCCTTACTATGAATTAGAAAATAAACAAATTTTTATTATGGAAAAAGGAAGTCTGTGAACAGACATATAAATCCCCCTGAAATCCTTCACTTTTATGCTCTTTTTTTGTTTCATCTTTTTACTTTCAAGCTTTCTGAGGTACTTAGTTTTAGTTGGGTCTTTTCTATGTAGCATATAGTACAGTTTATTTTTGTTATTCAATCAGATAATTTTTTTCTTTTAGTAGGTGAGCTTATCCAATTTATGTTTGGTTTTAGTTGTCATTTTATTTTATTTGCATTAAAAAAATAAATTTGATATGTGATCTGGGTTTTCTTTACTTTGTATATTTTTATTCTGAAAATTTGGAGTTAATCTTCTATATTTAGAAGTCACTCTTCTGCCATTTATTGAGCACTTACTTTGGGCCAGACACTGTTCTAATAATTCTTACATTGTTACCTAATTGTAACCTCTCAGTAACTCTACAAAGGTGCTATTGTTATCTATTACACCCACTTACAGAGATGAAATGGAGGCTGAAAGAGGCTAATTTGCTTACGGTCATATGGTTAGTGAGTGGTGGAGCCAGAACCACTCCTAGATCTGATGCCAAAGCTTGTGACTTAACTATTGTGCTATAGGCCCTTTTCCCCAAACTTGAGGCTCGGGTTGTCCCCAGGGAATGGGGCTAAGGTAGTTTGTTGATTTCCTTTCTAACCCAGAATAAGACATTATGTAACCTCTCGATATCACAGCCAACACAAAATTTTACTCTCTCCCCAAAGCCCAAGTTCACCCGAGAGTAGTCCTGACTATCCTTGGGATGTCAGTCCTGTCTGGGTTCCCTCATTCCCCACAACCTCCACCCAGTTCTCTTACCTGGCCACCTGGTTGATGACAGGAGCAAAGTAGGTGGGCCCGTAGAGCTGCACTGTGCGCAAGCTCTGGAAGTAGCTCTCCAGGACACCTTCGATGCCCGCACAGTTGGGGTCCTCGTCATTGTTGTTCTGTCAGGGAAGATGCCCCGCTGGGCCGAGCCCATGCAGGGTGCACCCAGGCGTGCTCTGATCCCAGCTCGCTCCTTCCTTTTCCATCATGCTCCCCTCCAAACTCCAGCCCTGATCCCCTCCCTGCACTTCTACCCTATCATAGCTTACTGCTCCGTGCAGGTCCATGACCCTTAGAAGAAATGTAAATAGAAGAAATTTGTCAACGTGGGCGGGCCAGATGCCGGGCATGGAGTGTAGGCTCTGGCCCATACCATACCAGGGGGAACTGATGGGAGATCCGTCCCTCTGGGGGCAGCTTGGCCCCAAAGCCGTAGGCTGGGAAGAGCTTGTCACTGTCATAGTCCTGGATGATTTCTCCCACTGCCTTGAGGGCCATGGCATAGGCGCTGAGCTGGTAGGGACTCATGTAGTGCAGGGAGGTGGGCTGCAGGGGATTCCCTGTAGGGACACAGGAGCCCCAGCCTCATGGTCACCTCGCTCACCCATCGACGTAGCTGCCTATCCTTGTATGCATCCATCCACCTATTCGTTCATTCACACTTTACTCATATCCTTCCTCATTATTTTACCCAATCATCCGTGTGTTCATTTATCCATCTGTCTACCCACCAATCCTTATAGTTAGCCATCAATTTAGCCGCCTATCCGTATATCCATTCACCCCTCCACTGGCATAAATCCATCTTTCAATCTACCTATCCACTTCTATCCACTTGCTTTTCCATTCTCTTATCTATCCATTCATCCATTCACCCACCCACCCAGCCACTTGTCCACCTGCCATTTCTTTCTTTCCCATCTATCCATGTAGCCATATTCTTTTGTCCACCCACCCATCCAACCCTATCCATTCCATTCATTCACTTGTCTATCTATCCTCATATGGATCTATCCACCTCTCCACTCATTCATTCCCCATCTACTTACCTGCAGTTTCCCCAATGTAAATATCTGTCCATTTGTCCACCCACATACCCATCCATGCATCCTACTGTACTCACTCACCAACCCACCTACCCTCTGTTTGTTTACCTCCCTACCCACTCAGTCATCACTCACAAGCCATTCATCTGTCCATCTCTCTTTCCACCCCTACTCTCTCCCATCCATTCATTTCCTCATTCACTTCTTGAGTCTATCCTTTCAACTTTCTTTTACCCACCTATTTCCCTGTACCCTCTGCCTACCCTTATACCCAATAACCTCCCCCCAGCACTCCTGCCCCAGTACCAGCCTGGCTGGGCTTTGCGTCAAGCCTGGGCTTCCTGGGTAAATAAACTCTTATCCCTAGCTCGGAATCCAGGCCATCCCTAAGGTCCTCTTTAGGCTTCCTCCACCCCCATCTCCCCATCCATGCCTCACCATTGGAAGCTGTGAAGTCAATGGCTACTGTGAAGTTCAGCTGTGTCCTGTCAGAGAAGTAGACGGATTGAGAAGTGAGGGGCAAATGCTTATACCAGGGTTTCTCAAACCCCAGTGTGCATAGGATTCACCTGGGGACCGTGTTGAAATGTAAATTCTGATCTGGATGGTCTGGGTGGAACCTGGGAGTCTACCTTTCTGATAACCTCCCAAGTGGTGCTGCTGGTCCATGGAGCACACTTTGGGTAGCAGAATTAAATGCCCACGTGACATGTGTATGTCATTTAACGTAATCCTTACTGTAGCCCTGGAATATTCGTTAACATCTCCAGTTTACACAGGAGAAAAGTGAGGATCAGAGAAGCAAAGCACCTTTCCCAGGTTTGCCTGCCTCCACTGAATCGAGCAGAATGCCCTATCTTGGCTTATCCCTCTCTTGGCCGGTCATAACTTTTTTCTGGGTCCCAAATTACTGGGGTCATCTTTGAAGACCACTAGTCTGGCATCTTCTCAAGGGGGGACGGTAAACTAGGGATGAAGCCCCAGGAAGGGAACTAAGATGGGCAGCACTATGCATTTCACAGAGCACTTTACAGTTTGCCACGTGTTCTAACGTTTATCTCCATGATCTCATTGGACCCTGATCATTCATAAATAAGAAAAGTGAGGCTCAGCCCTGGGAGGAACTCATTGTTTTAGCCCAGAGCTTGGCCTGTGACTCACCCCCCCTTGATGTAATCGACAAAAGTGAATTCAGAGTCCACAGAGAAGGAGAGCAGCGTCACCTGTGGGACAGAAAAGGCAGCCCTGCTACTTTGGAAAGGGCGGCGGTGGTGGCAGAAGGAGGAGAGGCACAGGATGCGCCCCCCTTTTGCCCCCCCCGTCTGATCCTGAAAAGGGCAAAAACGAGGAAGCTGTCAGAAATATTTGGATTTCCAAAAGTATATTAAATTGGGAACTACAACATAGGTTTTTGAAAAAAATTATGCAAAAGAGTAAAGATCAAAAAATTTCCACAGGTAAGGGGGGAAAAAAAGGAAAAATGTAAACGGTGCCACCTTGTGCCCAACATTACTAATCCAAGTAATCTGTGCCCACAGCCTTCCTGCACCCCTATTTGTCATGCTATGTCAGTGGGATAGAAACAGAAAGACCCAGGGAGTGCTAGAACTCCAGGGAGCACTCACAGTTCCCGAGTTCACATATTTCTTCTTCTTACATTTCTTCCGAGGGTTAAGTACCTGAGCAGGAAGGTAACAGTGATGGTGGGAAACAGGACTGGGACTGCAGACTGAGCACAGTGGGGTGGAGGGCGGACCTGGACCACCTGGGCGGCGGTGACGCTCTCACCTCATACACTGTGAACTGGTTCTGGGCCTTGCTCAGCTCCCGGTAGCTGGTGGTGAACTCACCAATGAAGTCATGGCTGCAATGAGACCAGGGGTGGGTGAGCAGCAGCTGCTGCTGGCTTGGAGGCAGCCCAAAAAGCAACCTTTTATTCTCACTATCCCCTGCCTCTACTTGGGCTGCAGGAGCATTGGGACTGTGGCCAGAAGAGGGGCCAAGCTAAGGAGATGAGAAGGGAAGAGACAGTGTACCAGAGAGATAACAGGGGGGATCAGTTGTACCCAATATAGTTGGCACCTATCAGCACCCTTCCTGGCTCCCAAAGCCAGGAACTTTAGGACTCCTAGTGAACGTGCTACATATTAGAGACTCTTTAGAGGAGGTGCAGGAGAAGGCAGCACCCTGTGAGGCAGTTCTACCTTCCATCCCGGTCCCAGTCGTACACATCAATCTTCACTGTTCTGAAATGCAGAAAATAAACATAGGCTGGGTGTATTATGATAAATCCTAGAGACACCCCATACACAATCATGCTCCTACCCACCCATCCGTCCTTCCATCAGTTTTCCTCCCATTTGTCCATCCACCTTATCTGTTCATCAGTCCACACACACACCCAACCATCTACTGACACTACCACTAATCTACTACTACTGCCATTTGTACCACTATTGCTATTCTTTACTGCTTACTGAGTCTTACTATATATGTTTCAAGCATTGTTCTCAGCACGTTTATGAATTGTCTCATTTAATTTAACAACCACCTTATAAAGTAAGTACTATTATTTTTGGATAAGGAAATTGAGGTAGAAAAAAACAGCAATTTGACTAAGGACCGTAAGTAGTATGTGACTGAGCTGTGATTTAAACTCAGACATCCGGGTTGCAAAGACCTTGTTCCTAACTACTATGCCTAAGCCATCCCCGTATGTCCTTCTATTTATGTGGCAGCCCATTCAGTCATCTATCTACCCAGTCAGCCATTTGCCCATGCATTTGGCAGTCCAATTACCTATTAATGCCTATCTTTGTCCACCATCTAACTATATATCCAGCCACTCCCTGATCACCGACGCACGCAAGCATCCATCTGTCCATTCATCTATCCAACCAAACACCTAACTATCTGATATTCCATTCATCTACATAACCATCCATTTGTGTCCACCTGTCTTCATACGACCCATTTATTAGTTCATATGGTCAGCCTATCCATCTACTTTACACTCATCCATCAACTAATCCATCTACTGTCCATTTATCTGTCCATCCGCCAACCTACTGTCACTCCACCTATTTATCCACCTGCTTTTCCAATCATCCCTCTACCTCTCCAGCCATCCACCAATCTCGCATACACCCAGCAATTCATTCATCCATTTACTCATCCATCCATTCATTAATCCATCCATTATCTGTCCATCCACTAATCTATCCATCAGTCCACATATCTATTCATTTACCTACCCACTCTATCTACCTACCAATCTTCTTATGCACCATCCATATACCCATCCATCCATTCACCAATTTATCCATCCATCTGACCATCCATCCATGTATCTGCTCATTCATTTGTCCATCCATCCATCCATCCATCCATCCATCCATCCATCCATCCATCCATCCATCCGTCCACCTATCCATCCATGTGGCTATCTATCTGCTTCCCCATCCACTTATCTCCATGTTTGAAACTCTGTCTCACTGAGCAGGATCCTCCACTTCTGCCATCATTCTGGGGCCCAGGAACCCCCTGTCATGCCCTTGTCCCCTTCCTCCCTAACTTCTGGTGAAGCAGACCTGTCATAATCTCCATTGCACAGTGCCCGCACAGGGATGCTGAAGGGCTGCCACACGGGGTTCAGTGTATTTTTCACAACCTCTGTCTTGTGGCAGATGGTGAACCTGGAGGGGAGCAAGAGGATTGGAACCAATCTTTGGTGTAGGACTGAGCCCAGAGACAGGGCCTGACACTCTGGGACATTCCTGGGGTTCTCCTGCTTGTTAAGCACATGCTGTGTGCTGCCTTGAGTGAATGCTGGATGCAGTCCGGGGGGAGCCTAAGATGCCCCACACCCAGCCTAAGAGCCCAGTGGGGTAGGCGGGGTACTCCGGGCGAGGACAGTGACTCACGTGCCATCCTCATTGCTCCTATAGAACACAAGGAAGGGGTCTGATTTCCCAAAGAAGTCCTTCTTGTCCAGCTTGTTTGCACACAGCTGCATGGTAGCAATGTCCTAGGGATGAAGTTGGGCTGTTGACACTCTCATTCCCCATAGCCTCAGACGGGAGAATTTAGGGAGTTTAGGGAGAGAAGGGAGCCTCCTGGGTCTAGCATGTGGCCCTTACTGACCCGACAATTGCTAAGCTCCTCTGCGGTCAGCAATATGGTCCCACACTTCTTGCCTGGTACACCCCTGGAAGCAGAAAAAGCCTCTTTGTGAGGGGGGAGAGTAGGCAACAAGAATTGGGGTGGCCAATCAGGGATTGGGTGGACCAAGGGATTCAATTGCCATTTACTGACAGTCCCCTGAGTGTGTCCCCTTCTGTCCTGGTGGCTGCTGGTGGGGAAGGGTCTAACGCTGACTGGAGAGGGTTCTCTATTCTAGAAGGATGGGGTTAATGTAGTCTAGGGGGATATCTCATAATGGTAGCATGGGGAAGACACAGGATGTAGAGTCCTGGGCAAGTTATTTCCCCTTACTTTGGGCTCAAGCTTTCTAGTCTATGAAATGGGAATCATGCCCACGTCTCAGGGCTGTTAAGAGCTCTGAATGGATGCCTGCAAGGAAAAGCATTATAGATTTGAAGGTGGTTATATTTCGCGAAGCAGAGCCTGGTATCTACTATATGCCAGGCACTGTGCTAGGTATGAATCGGCCAGTTGGCACTCTCCAGCTCTGCCACACCCTGCCGTAGGGGAGCTTCCAGGGGGAGGTGGGCTGTCAAAGCCAATAGGCAAATGGAGTGTGATGTAGCTGTCCGGAACGAGGGAGAGGAATTTCTATCCAGAACTGGGGCAAAGGACTGGTTTGTTAGATCAATGAGGCTGTATTTTCTGAAGACTGTGAAGAGGAAAATAAAAACACAAGGGAAGCCTTAACATCTCCTGACCCATGTGCCTGAAGGGTGCATACCAGGACACCCACCCCCAACTCGCCTTGGGTCTCCAAGCAGTCAGGGACCTTGTTGATAGGGGCCTGTGAACCCTGATTCCCCAAAGGGATCCAAAGAGTGGCAGAGAGAAAGCTAGGTCAGGAGTGTCCTGGATTCAAGTCCTGACTGCCAACTTGCTACGTGATTTCCCCCATCTTTAAAATGAGAATGTTGAACGATTTCTTTGGCTCCTTTGATCCCCGACTGACTCTTTATGCTTTAAAAAAGACCCGTGTGATGAGCACAGGGACTCTTTACCTGCACACCCAGGACAAAGGCACGGATCCTACTGCCTTCTCACTGTTTTTCGCCTCCTTGATGTTCTCCCTCCTTTCCTCACCCAGTGTGAATTCCAGTCCATGATTATAATAATTACCACCTTGCATCCTACCGCTTTTCCCTAGCCCTTCCCTCACTTTGATATACTTATTTGGCAGAACCGCAGCCCTGGTTAAATTCAATTCTCTGCCTAACCCATACTGCACCTATACAACTGAATATGGCCAGAGGAAACTGCTGCATTTCTAGAATTTCTAAACAATCAGGCTAACCGGTCTCTTTTTAAATGCATGACCTCAAAGAAGATCCTTAATCATACCATACATCCCAAGTCCCTTCACTTTTTAGTTCTGCTGGATAGCAGTTTCCCTCCTCCTCCTCTCTCCTCAAACCCCAAAAGCCTCCTCCCCCATCCTCACTCTCAGCCAATGACCTTGTTTCCTGCTTCACTGACAAAACTGAAGCAACCAGAAGAGAATGTCCACAGACACACCAGCACACCTCCCTGCCTCCAGTACCTTCACCCACACAACTGTGTCTTCCTACTGTTGCTATAAATGACTATCCATGTGCCTATTTGTCCCTCCACTCTGTGCTACATTCCACACCCTCTTGCCTACACAGGACATAACTCCAGCAATTCCCCCCCCCCTTTTAATTTTGTCAATTTTTCAGTCTCTACTGGGTCATTCTCATTAACAGACAAATGTGGTATAGTTTTTCTCGTTAAAAAATTACAAAACTTTCCTTGACCTCACTTTCCTCTACAGTCACCCTTCCTTTTCTCCTCTTCTTTGCAGCAAAACCTCCTGAAGTATTCTTTGACTCCCATTCCTGTCTTCGTTCTTTTCTAAACCTCTCCACCTGTCACCCCCACCTCTCCTTCAAAACTATGCTTGTCAAGACTCACCAGTGACCGCCATCTTGTTAAGTCTAGCGGCCAATTCCCAATCCTCACCTTACGCGACCTGCAGCAGCATTTGACATGGTTGGTCACTCTTTCCTCCTTGATACACATCCTTTACTTTTCTTCCAGGACAACACCACCTTCTCTTGGTTCTCCTCCTACTTCATTAATGCTCCTTTTTAGTCTCCTTTTCTAGTTCCAATTCCTGGAGTCTCAGTCTTTGGTCTTCTCGCTCCCTCCTCACTGCCTTGGTGAGCTCATCTAGTCTCATGGCCTTAAAGAGCATCTAAGACTCAGCATGTATCTTATTGCATATTTGACATGTCCACTCGGATGTCTAATAAAAATTACGAAATTCAACAAGTCAGACTGCACTCCTGATTGAATGCTCCTTCCCCCCAAATTACTCCTCCCTCCCTTAAAACAATTTTTTTTTTTTACCATCTCAGTTATGGCAACTCCATCCTTCCTGTTGTTCAGGTCAAAGGCCTTGGTGTCATGCTTGACTCCTCTTTTCCTGTCACATCCATATTCAATCTGTCAGGAAGCTCCACCTTCCTGACAGTTGGCTCCACCTTCAAGATATATCCAGAATCTGACCACTTCTCCCCTCCTTCCCTGATACCACCCTGCGTTATGGTAATAGCCTTCCCAATGGCCCTCTGCTGCTACCTTTGTCCACCCAAGGTTTATTGTAAACCCAGCGTCAGCATCATCCTTTGAAAGCATATTCATCAGCTCATGTTACTTCTCTGCTCAGAACCCTGCATGACTCCCGTCTCAGAATACAAGCTAAAGTCCTGACAGTGGCTCAACGGCCCTAACTGTGAACTCTCCAACCTCACCTCCTCCTGTCTGCCCCCTTGCTCACTTGGCTCCAGCCACACTGGCCTCTTGCTGATCTTTGAATGTACATATTAGGCTTTTGCACTGACAGTTTCCTCTGCGTGGAACATTCCTCCTCCAGATCTACTGCGTGGCTCACTCCCTTACTTCCTTCAGGTTATTGCTCCGAAGCTACCTTTCCAAGAGGCCTACTGAACCGCTTTGTTCAATGTTGCAACTCCTACCCACCAAGCATTTCCAATCCCCCTAATTCTGCTCTACTTTGCCTTTTTTCCCCATAGCACTTAATGTAATTTACTTATAGTTTACTTATTTATTATGTCTATTTTGTAGCCGCCCTCCCCCCCATTCTATAGCATACGCTTCCTTTGTTTTGTTCACCATTACAACCTAAGCCCCTTGAAGAGTGGCTGACATAGAGCACATACCCAGTAATATTTGTGGAATGGATAAATCCTGGGTGCCTAGCACAAGGTATGGCACACAAAACGTGCTAATAAATATTTAGTGAGTAATGGAAATTCTAGAGGACTTGATTTAGTGAGAGGAAGCCTCCTGGAAGAGAAGGGCTTGGAAGTGGACCTTAAAGGTTGAATCAGACTTAGAAAAAGAGTGAGGTGAGAGAGAGATCTGTCAGGTCTGAGCCCGACTTGAGCAAAACCCTGGAGATTGGAGTTTCCCGCAAGAATAATAGGAGCCATGGAAGGCTCCTGGCCAGGGGGAAATCCCAGCCTCCACTACTATGGGGTCTTTGGGAGGAGAATTTGGAGGCACCCACCCTTCCCCCCTCACCCCTTCCGGTTCAGCTCACGTGAGGGGTCGTTCTACGCGGCTGCCCTGGCCTCCGATCACCTCTCCCAGGGCCAGAAACGCTTGTCCCAGGAAATCCTGCACCGGGACATGGAATCAGCGAGGCCAGGATGGGCTGTGGGCGCGGAGTCCCAGCCCAGCCCTGGTGACAAGCCCAGTCCACACACAACGACCAGGGTATTCCCAGGCGGCGGGACGTCACTGGAGGAGGAGGGGGAGTGGAGTCCCTAGGCAAGCTCCTTTTCTTGGTCCTGCCATTTACTTTAAGCTGTTCTCCAGGATGCCATCCCAACCCTCACCTCCACCCTCTTCACCCCGCCCAGCACGGTTCAGCCTCACCTTCTGCGGGTCCCAGCAGCGGCCGAGAAGAAAGAGGAGCAGTGAGTGAGAGGCATGGTGGGAAGCCGGGGGCAGGAGCAGGAGAGGAGGGCCGGGAGGGTGGGTGGGGGCCAAAGAAGGTGGAGTGGGGGTTGGGGATGTAGGAGGGTTCCAAGGAGGGTTGTTTAACACACTGAGCGCCACCTGTGTGCCCAGCCCGCAAGGGGACGCTCGCTTACCGGTTTGGAGATGTTGGTTTTGGAGTCGACGTTGTACCTGAAAAGAGTGGAACCAACGTGGGGCGGGGCTGGTGGGAGAGAGCCGGAAAAGGGGTCGGGTTTCGAGTCCTGGTTAAAATTGTGGTTTGGCGGAGAGGGTGTGGCTTGGGCCCGAATTCAACCTGGATCTCCTGTGGGACAGGAGTCAGGGTCTGAGAGGATCAGTCCTGAGGCGAGGCCAAGTAGAGGGCCTGCTGGGGGCGGAGTCATGTGGTGGGCGTGACCTAGACGGAGGCGGAGCTAAATTTAGGAGCAGAGTTGTGGGCAAAACTAGGCCTGGGGAGTGAACTGGATTGGCTGTGACCTAAGGGCAGGGCCAAGCTAGTCTTGATGGAGGAGTTAAGGCTAGAGTGAAGCTCCTCAGAGTGGGACCGAACTGGGTCTGGGGGAGGAGCCAGCCCAGGAGGCCAGGCGGGGGCGGGGCCAGCCAGAATTTCGAGTGGATCCAGGTCGGGGGCGGGCCAAGCCAGAATTCTGGACGCGGCTCACACATCGAAGCGCAGATTTTGCTTTTCTTCAAAGAAATAGTCAAGGACGAATTTGCGCAGGAAGTCAGGGTTCAGCGTGTTGTCGATCACCTCGGTCCGTCCGAACTGGATTGGGGTGATGGGGGACGTGCCGAGAGTCAGCGCGGGCCTGCAAGGGCGCAGGTGACTCCCGGGGGCAGCTCTGGGCTGGAAGAGGACTCAGACTCACCTCCCGCCACTCCTGGCTGGCCCGGCTCTGCGTGTAAAGCACCACCACTGCAGGCAGGAGCGGGGGCGGGGAGGGAAGGAGGTCAGGTCGGTCCGCACCCCCTCCCGGCTCCTCAGTAGCTCCAGCACACGAAGTTCCCCCTCACCCCGCCCTGGTGCCACCTACTGGGGTCGGACTTGGAGAAGGTGTCGAGGTCCAGCAGGTTCCTAGAGAAAGCGAAAGACAGACGGACAGAGGGTAGGTCCTCCTGAAGCCCACCGCCTCGACTGCCCGGAGTTGGGGAACCGGGAGAGGCATGGGACTCAAACGGCACCTTCCTCTCCCGTTACTGCATCCAGCTGGGGTCCGCGTTGGTAGCACGCTGGACAGCACCGGAAATCTTAGCCCTTCGACCGTGTCCCTGCGGACTGGTCGCCTATGCGTCCACACTGTCTCCAGGGGCCCAGGAAAGAGGGTTAGCCCCAGAACTTTGTCCTCCGGGGGCCCAGATCCTGCTGGATCCCAGCGACCCACCCCTTGAACCCGCGGCTAAGTGAGCCGTCCTTTGCGGGTTGGGCTGTTCAAGAAAACCCCCTCTCCAAACCCACCGGGGACTCCCCGCAGTCTTTATCCGCGATTTTCCGGCCCCCGATGCCTCTCCCCCCGAGGTCGAGCCCCGGAGACAGCTGGGGCTAGGGCAGTGTCTAAACCCTCCTCCGCTGGCCTGCTCACCTGCAGGATACGGTAATTTCAATCTTTGTGGCCGGGACGCTGCGCTCAGAGGTTCCACTGAGAGACATGGCTGGTCGGATGGCCGGAGCCGCAGGTTAGGGGCGGCAGCAGCAGCGGGGTCGGCCCACGTGCCGCCACCGCAGGCGGCTGCACTCCCTCCAGCCCTGCGTGCTCTCCAGCCGCTCACTCCTTGACTGTGGCCGCCGGCGGCAGTGACTCCAGATGGCAACACAGCCCCGCCCAGCCGTGCGGGTGGCCCCCGCCCCGTTGGAGCAGCCTCCGGCCGGCCGGGAACCTTATCCAGACCCCAACTCCAACCCACACCTTCAGAGTCCTTCCGGCGCATTTCTCTGGGGCAAAACCCTAGCCCCTGAGAGCTGTCCGCGGTGCTGAAGGGTTTGGGGCGCCTGGTGGGCGATGGGGACTTTCCTTCTTCCTGAACCTTCCCTCAACAATCTGCTTCTCTGCTTTCCCACTCCCACCCTGCCTAGGTCTCCGAATAGGAAGTTACACATTTGTTCTCATTAGCTGTGTGACCTTGGGTAAGTTACTCAGTATCTCTGTGGCTCAGTGTCCTCCTTGGTAGAAAGGCCATAATAGCACCTACTTGGGATGTTGTAAAATTTTATCGAGGCAATCCATAGAAAGGACTGAGCACAGGGGATTATACACAGTAAGTTCCCCAAAAATGTTCGTTGGTATTATTTCCTTCCTCTAGGAATTTGCACCAAAGATCCCTTTTGTGTTTATCATCAGAGCTCAGTGAATGGTGGCTGTTGACGGCACCATGCAAAGCCCTTTGCCCAGGTCTTTGAACCCTCATAATTCGTGGTGCGGACAGACGAGTGGTGGCCACCCAGACCCATCCTCCCCACACCAATTACTGTCTCCAAAGCCCCTGAAGCCAGTGCCCCCACCACAGGCAGAGGCTGCAGGTCACTTGTACCACGACTGGACGGCGTGCAGGACTTCTTACAAATGAAGACCCCACCCCCATTCCCAGCTAGATCTCAGCAACCCCAAGTCTAAATTTCAGGCAGCCCTGGGAATCTGTGTGGAGAAACAGGTGACTGGGGCCCACTCAGAACCGCTGCTCCCACAACAGCCGACTGTCCCCACCCCGCTGCTTAGGAGTTGAGGTACACTCAAGACTCCAGTTTTCTTCCTGTTTCATCTGCCACCACCCCACCCAAAAACCCTTCTTCCAACACAAGGAAGGACAGTAAGAACCTTCCCAGTAACTCCAATCGACAAAAACAGCAATGAAATGAGAATGCCAGAGAGCTGCTGTTCAAAAAGACTTTGATTTTATTTCATCTGTGTCAAACCACCTCTTCTCAGTGCAGGTGACCCCCTTCTCCCCAGGAAGTAAGACTGGAATAGAGGGTGTCTTTCGTGACGTCTCGGCCTCCACAAGGCCCCAGGGAAACCCCCCAGTTCTGAGAGTTGGCGGGAATCCTGGCAAAGACTAGGGTGAGTAGGAGGCAGTGACAAGAGGGGTGGTGGTCACCAGCCAGGGGTTGGAGAACCATGTCCTTGGCCCTGCAATGTGCATGATGGAGACGGGGGAGTGAGGAGGTCTCCCCCAACTCGGAAGCGCTCCTTGGCTGGGCATGGCTGTGATTCCGCTCAGGGCTCAGGTGAGAGGAGAAGGAAACTGTCATAAGGTGCTGCTGCCGGTACCCCGGAGCCCAACCCCGCGGGCAAACTGCTCCAGCAGGCCCCCAATGGCTCCAGAGGGGCTGGGGGCTGCTGCCCGAAGCCCCACTGTGCTGCTGTATGCAGCCAAGAAAGCTGAGCGCACCTCCTGTAGCCGAGTCTCCCGCTCACTCAGGGCTGCAAGCCTATGGGGAAGAGGGAGGGAGGGAGACAAGAAAAGGAACGCATTACCTTGGGGCAGCATCCAAGATCTTCCTCCTCCTCCTCCTGCCACAGTGCTATCCTTCTGTCTTCACTGGCACAGGCCAGCATCTGGCCTGTGGTCACACTACCCTTGTGGTCCATGCCCCGGATATTTCACCGTTGCCCTCCTAAGCCATTCCTCTCAGTCTCAGGCTACTGTTCCTTATGGGGCACTGGCCTGACTTCTATGGGAAACCACCATTTCTGTGACTGGGCAGCAGGGAAGCCAAGCAGGAGGGACTTTGCTCCAATAGCTGCTGGCTTCCATTCCTTCGTAAGAAAAGAGCTGAGGCACAAGTCTTACACCTAACTGTGAGGAGAGACCCCGACATCAGGAATCAGGTCTTGGCTGCCCAAAGGCCTCCTCTTGAGGCCAGGACCTAGAGCATTCTAGGAGAAAGCTCTTGGCGGTGTCCTGGAGAGGCCAGAGCCTTCACCGGAAACCCCTGAGGCTCTAGCTACACCTTCGGTCACTGTGGTCCTCAGGTAAACAGCTAGGAGAGTGCTGGCGTTTCCAGCAGGATTCCTGTTCCGATTCTGTGTGTTTTCTTCCCTGACCTCTACAAGCACTGATCACACAGGGAAGATGGGAAGCCCCTCTTCTCTTCTCTGCCTGAACCTATAAGTCGAGAAGGGGAACAAGTGCATGAAAACACAGGCTTATCAATGCATGAATTCCATGAGGCAGTCACACCTAACCTCTGGACTAAAAGATATAGCCTAGGGGTGGGAAAGACAGGGAATCAGAGTAAAGGTCAGGAATGGTCAGGATCACACAGGGTGTTCCCTCCACTGTCCCCTGGAGGAAGAAGCAATGGAAATGTCTGCAATTCTCAAGCTCAAATGACCTGCACCCCAGGGCCTGGGAACAGATGGAGATATGAGGATAAATGACAGTCCTGGGTAAGTATGAGGAGAACAAACCTAGGCGAAGTAGATTGGTGCAGTGATGTGTGTGAGGGAGAGAGAGATAAGACGGAAACAGCGGGTTCTAGGGCAAAAGAAAGTCAAATAGCTCTCGCAGCAGGACTAAGAAAATGGAGCTGATACTGGATTCCTGCAGTACCATAAACAACGCCCAAGTCCCTCCTGGCATTTGGAAGAGACGCATGACCCTAGATCTTCTTTACTGCCTTAATTTCACAAAGGCTGGAGGCCATGTGTGCATCTGCAGCTTTTCCTTAGAGCATATGACCAGGAGAAATTCAGATTAGTATTTTGTATTCACAGGGAACAGCCAAAGGTCCATCTGGGCGCATTCTTACTACCCCCTATTTTTGGGAGGTAGAGGGAAAGAGATCACAACCTATTTAGAGAAAGAAAACTGGAGCCCAGAGAGGATATGTGATCCACTTGAGGACACACAGCAGGCAATGGGTAGGCAGGGAATAGAGCTACCATAGTGCCATTATTCTCTCAAGAGATGAGCTGACGATAGGCTCAGACAAGTCAAGGCTGACCCTCCAAGACATAGTTGGTGAGCAGAGTCGCTAAGATTAGGATTCAATTTCTGACAGAAAAGCCCAAGCACTGAACTCACAGACTATGTGATCTCACCAGGAATCAACTCTGACCCCACGCCCACCCTGTAATCTTGGGGGCCTGAAATCATGTAGGACCTAGCCCTCGTCTGGGAACCACCAGAACCAACCAGAATTCTAAACTAGGAGCTCCGAGAGCTGGCTCAAGGTATAAATTGTAGGACCTGGGGCTGGAGTTGCCCGTTTCGGTGTCAACACTAGGTAAAGGGGGGGTGTTATCAAGCAGGGGCAGAGATGTCTGTTTCCTCCAGAAAATAGCTCTTAGGCCAGTATGGCTGAGGCAGTTGAGTCCTACGGAAAGGTGCAACTATCTCTTTTAATCCTTCAAAAATCTAAGCTAGGGATCTGTTTCTGGCCTAAGGGCTGGCTGTAGAAGTTATGTTGGGCACCAGTGGCCTGTGAAGCCCTTGGGCTACTCCCAGCTGCAGGGCCAGGGCCTGAGTGCCGTCCTGGAATCCCAGGGTCTAGCCCCTGCCTGCCCTCACCGGGATCCTTCTCAACTCCCCAGGGCAACTGGCCTCCAACCTGTCACATTGCAGATGGGTATGAGCTGCATTCTGATGGTGGGGGTGAATTCTCGGCACCTGAAGTTCATCCAGCCTGGGTGGGGAGATGAAGGCCCACAGGCAGCCACCGTGAGGATCAGGCCACCGCGGCTCTCCTCCCGCCTGGCAGCCGTGCAGCAGCAGAGCAGGCAGGGGGCAGGTGGTTGCCACCGAGGCAGCCACTCAAGCAGATGTATTACAAGAGTTGGAAGCCCAGGATCGGAGACTTGGAAGGAGATGATTTTATAGGCTTGGGATTTAGTATTGCCATCAAATTTTCTTTCCTGACCAGAGGCAAAAGCAGAAGACAAAAGTGGCAAGGGGTCGGCCAGGAACCCTTGGTTCTGCTGGGGAGGAGCACAGCCCTTGGCTAATCCAGCTCCGTTCTGGCTTTGGTCTCCACCATACACCTACCTTCACTACCCCACTGTTCTGCTTTCAAAGGATTCTCCTGTCAGGCAAAGCCTTGGACAGAAATAGAATCTTCTATAGTTACAGTCCAGCCAGCTGTCCCTCAGGACGTGCCCCGAGACAATCGTGGATGGGTTTTGGAGGCTGGGGAGCGTGAACACACACCATCCGGCCTCCTCATTCCTCGGGTCCACGAGCAGAGCAGCGAGGTATACTCAGCTAAGACACTGGGGCGGGGCAGAGACCCCAGGCCAGAAACCTGGGGCTGGCTGCTGCCTCATTCCTAACCAGCACTCTCGGTTGCTCACCACCTTTTGATATGGGCAGGGGAGCATCCTGCCTTTTCCAGCAAGACACTTACAGACAACTGTTAGGGAGCTCATCCGGGAAGCTGAAAGGGAGAGAGGAGTCTGTGTGCAGGACAGCCCGTTCCTGAATACTGCCACAGCCTGTTACCATCTGCCAGCTGCCAAAGTCTGTGGAGAGAGAGGATCCGGGCCGGGGATGGTCCACTGATCTGGGGCAGAGAGGAGAGAGAGGGGAGAAGATGATGCACAGTCAGTCATATGCCTGACGGGAGGCCCGGCGGGGGAGGGGGGTTGGGAGGCTATGGTGGCCCTGGCCCATGGCTGCAAAGTTCCGTGGGTGGAGCAGCTGTAAAGTCAACCACTTTCTCCAAAAGTGCAAAAACAGCTGGATAGGTTGTGACCCAGAGAGAAGAGTGTAGACCAGAAGGCAGGCTCAACTGTAAGGACAATGTTGAATGCAAAGATGTACAGGAGCAGAAGAACAAGAGCAAAGCACGACAAGAGGTGAGCCAGCAACCAAGGCCTGCGGTCAGGGCATACCTGCCCTGGTGGCTGACAGAGCAAGTACAATCTCAACAGGACCAAAAGGAGGGGAGCAAAGCTGGATGCTCCAGGAACCAGGATCACCCCACTCCCCAGCATGCACACTGGCAGGGTGGACAGCGCGGAGCCCAGGGGCCGCTGAGGTCCTGAGAGGTGGGAAAACAGGCCTCATGGGGACAGTGGAGGGTGGTGACCTAGATTGCGGAGTGAGGTACTGGGAACCCTGAGCCCCACCCTCTGCAGCACCTTCCAGGAGCTATAGTTTGTATTCACAGGCATACCCAGCAAACGCACTGGCTATGCCCAGAGGGAAGGGATGAATCATGCAGGCAACCTGACAGCTTCATCAGGCCTTTTTCAGATGGAGGTTTATGGGATGCAGGGAGAGGAAAGTTGTACTGGGAATCTACTGCTGCCACCTCCTCCCCTCTCAGAGCCAAGCCCTCTCTGCTGTCTTTGGGCAGCAGCCCAGCCAGTAGGGGTGGAGAGGAGGGGAGGAGATAGGGAGACATCAAACAAGGCCTTTCCATCAGCTACCCCAGGGCCCAGTCCCCAAGGTGCACCATCTTGGATGCCTGGCCCTTTATTCTTTAATTCAAGAACAGCAGAAGGTGCTCCTGTAGGGACCCAGAAACAGCAAAAGCATGAATAGTGGTGGAGGGGGTGGGGAACAGCGAAAAATGTTCACTGACCTTGGCCCACCAAGTTGGCCGATCTAAAGGGCTCCTAGTCTGAGGCGACAGTCCCTTCCACAGGTCACCAGACCAACCTTATCCTAAACTGGCTGCCACCTGAGTGCAGCTCTATCCAGGCACTGCATCTGCAGTGAGCCTTAACCACCCCCATTTTAGAGACAGCTAGTGAGTGCAAGGAGAGAGTTTTAAAGCCAAGTCTGATTACAGATTTGTCCTACAACCGAACCACCTTGAGACAGGGAAAACAGATGGCTTTCTACGTTAAAACCACCACGAATCGGAACCTCCTGCAACACAGACTTGCCACATTCATTATTCCTGCTGAACTCTAGAGGGTGTGTGACGGCAGCCTTAGGGATGAGAACAGGACGTGGTCTGCTACCTGGTGGAAGCCCCTAGAGCCCGACACGGCAGGGCTTCCTTGTTTCTAGATGGAGAAACTTGGGAGGGCTCAGTCTGTAAATCAGAGACAGCGGCCCAGGAGAGGGCCAGCCACGTGCCATATTCTGGCGCCGGCCCTGTGCTTCCTCCAGGTCATGCTGGGCCTTCAGTCAGCACAACCCTTCTGAGGTCAGCCTGGCTCCACAAATCCCATCTACTGTTCAAACTCAAGGACCGTTTCCTTTCCAGTTTTAGCAATTTGTGGGAAAACAAATTCTAAACACCAGAGTGTTGAAGGACTGAAAGGGATACTAAGTAGAAGAGGCAGGTAGGATGAGGCACTCCTGGGCCAGGAACACAGGGGTTTCTCAGGCCCCAGCCCCACTCCCCAGGGCTCAGACTCACTGCCAAAGGGAAAACGGTGGACAGATGGAAGCGACTACAGAGAGGTTCCCTGCAAGGACTCCTGGTTTCCTAGGCTAGTCACTTCTCTTTCCTTCCCCAGTGTCCAGCAGGAAGCACCACGAGGCAAGGACTGCACCCGGAGCAGTCAGGGGACAGCTGTGGGATGGAGGAGGCAACACAGACAGCAGCAAGGTGAATGATCCCAGGGGACATGAAGCCATGGCAGCAAGCGGACATCTTCTGCATCTTTTTCAAGAGTGAGCACACAGGCTCTAACTGAATCTTCCCGTATCAGGCTTTTATCAAAGAAAGGGTTGCAAAGCAACAGTTCAGCTCCTGGTTTTAGGTTAAGAGGCTGTGCTGAGCAGAGAGGGGCTCACGAATGCCAGTCCGGGTTAGCTGGCTAGAGGAGACACCTAAAGATGAAAAGAAACAGTCACCAGAAGGGAGCACCTATACCTGCCTAGTGAAAGAAGGAAAACCTTCCAGGCAGTCTCAGAACACAGGGAACTCAACCAGCTTTAATAAGACACCCCTCTTCTGCCCTGTACCCTTACTCAAGCACAAACAGAGCAGCAAAAAGAGGTCTGAGCTGCACCTCCTCTAATATCCTGTCTACCTACAGAACTGGACAGAATATGGGGCCAAGCTAGCTTCAACTGCAGAACTGTTCATGTCCCTCTAGCACTGAAGGCTCAGACCTCTCCCCAGCAGGCTGGCTACTTGGCAACGTCTTATTCCCTTAGATGGACACGGCCCAGGCTCCTCTTCACAGAACCAAGAAAGCGTCCACTCCCACCTTCCCCCCACCTCCTGCTGGGCGACCGCTGTGGGCCAACTCAGGCAGGTGTCTTTTAGATATTCCTTCTTGGGAGGAGGTATATGAATACCCACAGAAGCAGGGCTGGCCCAACCCACACAGCTGAGTCAAAAAGAAACAGATCTGGTCCGGCCTTTCACCTGCCCACTCCCCTGACATGGCCCAGAAGCCTTCAGATATATGACTGATAAGGACAGGTTCTTAACCACAGCTAGTTTACTGAGCATTTATTGAAAGATGAGTATTTACTATGTGCCAGGAACTTTGCTCCATTATCTCATTTAAACCCAAACTTATGGAAGCTAAGATTATTACTCCCACTTTACAGATGGGATTTAAAAAATTGAGTTCAGGAGGGAAGTGATTTTTTTTCCAAGTCACACAGCAATAATTGGCAAAACTGGGAATGAAACTCAGGTCTGACCAAGCCCAGGCTAGCTAGCCCCGTAACATACTGACCTTTCTCCCTTATAAGGGGTAGGGGCCTCAGGATTGGTTCAGTGATGGACACATAAATTCCAAATGGAATAAAGGACAGAACTTCTGATCTATGATTGGAAAAGAGGTCTTCATGTGACCCCTGGATGTGAGAAAGGAAGCAGGGTGTCCCAGGAGTGACTGGCCACCATCAGGGAAACTGGACAGAAGACAAAGATAGCATGTGGAAGGAGTCAAGGGGAAAGAACCACAGGGAAATGGAGTTGAAGCCTTGATCAGGCTACACCTGAAGGCTGCACTTTCCATTGGACTTGTCCGTATGAACCAGTTTTCCTTTACTTTTAAAACCCACTTGCGATGAGTTTCTCTTACTTGCATCTTTTTGAAAGCACTTGCGCTGATGGCTGATGGAGGCTTGAAGGTACATAACTAGGAAGGACCTAGGAGTTGCCTATCTAAACCTCTGATTACAGACAAGAAAATAGAAACCCAAAGCCATCAAGAGACATGGCTGAAGTCATGCAGGGAATGAATGTCTGAGTCAAGACCTAGAATCCCAGACTCTGAGGGGGCCCGGATGTCACCTAATCTACACTTACCTCGCCCCCCCACCCCTCCTCAACCCCCAAGTCTCCAGAGGATGATCCCACAGCCTGTGCTTAAGTGAACGCCTTCTGGCACGGGGCCTTAGAAAAGATTCCTTCTGTTCAACAAAGGCCTGAACTCATAGAGCAACTGATTTCAAAGATACTAGCTAGGACAGGATTTCCTACCACCTCTGACCCAAGGAACATCACTTCCTCCCAGCCTGGCCTTTATCATCGACTGATGTGTGTGTCACCCAACCAGGGACCTCTGCATTTCTGCAGCAGCCCAAGAAGACGTCTTCTGGGGCTGCAGGTTTTCTCTTCAGGGTCTCAAGCTGGCAGTGCCTTTAGGCTTCTCACCACCCATGCCTGGTCTGGAGCTGTGGCCCCAGGCAAGAATGCATCAAACGTGGGACAGGAACCCGCTGGACAGCACAAAACAATCTGGTTTCTCTGCCTCATTAAGCACAGCCTGGGACGGACCTTACTGCTTGTAACGAGCAGTTAGTAGGTGGTGGAGGATGCGGGAAGGACAGCTAGCTGGGCAGCAGAGGTTAGATCCTATGCTGCCACTTAGCTATTCAACCAAGCTGCTGAGTGTGCCTCAGCCAAGTTCACATGCCCCTCCGGCAGCGTGGTTTCCTGCTAGGTTCAGCAATGGCACCATCCCTCCTCAGGCACGGACAGTGCTGTGCTAGCAATGCCACCCCCCTCCCCAAGATGCCTGACTGGAGCAGCGAGCAAGACCACAAGGAGCTGGGCCACGCCATTCACCAGGACGTGGGAAGACTTGTGAGCCGGGAGCATTGTCTTGCCTCTTCCCAGCCCCCAGCCTTGGAGCTGATTAGAGATTTAACAATGGTCCAGAAATGCAACTCAGTCAGAAGCTGCTGTAGTGGCAGCTACTAATGCAAAAAAGCCACCAGTCTGCCCGGTTGAGAGGCATGGGTTGGGGCTGGATAAGAATCAGTACCCCACAGAACTTTCTTCCAACCTGACACCTGCTTCTTCACTTTGAACAAAGCTTTACCGATTCCTTTTACAGTAAAGTTCTGCTTTAAAAGAAATATGCTTGTGGAATTTGGAGCACAGGAAACCCAGAGAATTCCCAATACGTGGGAATTCTGGCCATCAGATAGCTTTTCTACAGGGTTTCTTTCCACAGTTCCCCTACTGCACTCAAAAGCTGATTGGCTACTGTCACCTAAGACAGGCAGGGAAGCTAATGACAGGATCCCTCAGGCACTTTAAGATAAAAGAGACTAAATTAATTTTAATGTTAATGGAAATACATAATTAGAATGCTCCAAATCTGAATAATCTAGTCTTTCAAAATCTTTGGCAAACAGGCATCCAATCCAGAACCTTGTGGCCTGGCCAGCCTGGCTGAGCTCCAACTTGGTATTCATTCCCAGAATAGCCTCGCAGGGCCATTAAACACCTCTCAGCGGCCCACCTCACACGGCTCCAAGGCTTTGTGTCCGGCTTTGTGCAGCTGTCCCAGCCTCAGCCAGGCCCTTGCACACAAGGCTGAGAAGCCAGACGATATCCCCACCGTCCTCAGCCACTGAGGGAGGGGCCTTGGTGGCGATCCTGGACTGGCCATAGAGGGAGAGCCGCCCAGTCAGGCAGAGAACCACTGGTGATACCGAAGGAAACTATCACAGGATTGGAAAGTAGGCTCTTTGGGCAGGAAGAAGGGAATAAAAAGCTGGAGTGAAAGAGAGGTGATGGAATGCTTCCTCGGCAGGGGAGCCCCTAGCAGTTGGACACTTAAGACTGGGACGGGGCTCCCGAGGACAAGAGGAATCTTCTGGTTTCCCTTGCAGTTGTCCAGCAATTCGGCACAGGCAGAAAAGGAGGCAGAGATAAGAGCTCCAGCCCAGAACGGCAGGGGTCATGCAGTGCCGCAGCAGCCCTGGAGCAGCCCCAGAAAAGCCAGGCGTGCAGACCGGGTGGCTTGGCAGTGGGCATATACTGAGGATGGGAACAGGCACAGGTACGTGGGCTCGTCTGCCCAGCACCATTTCTGCTCAGTCACCAAAACTCCCGTGGGGTCAGAGGGGTCTCGTTTAACAGACTCAGCTGCAGCATTGCCAGATACGTTGCTCCAAGTTGAAGGGCTCACCTTCAGAGGTGAGGGCCTAAGACCCATCTGGACAGTGCAGTCCGGAGCTCCCTCTCATTTCCTACTGCTGATCTGCTCTGCCCATGTGCCCATGTGGGGAAGAGGCCT
This sequence comes from Rhinolophus sinicus, assembly GCF_036562045.2. Lineage (NCBI taxonomy): Eukaryota > Metazoa > Chordata > Mammalia > Chiroptera > Rhinolophidae > Rhinolophus > Rhinolophus sinicus. Next base: position 43,471,218 of record NC_133759.1, read on the forward strand.
CTTCCCCATCTTTCTCCATTGCCTGCTTTTGCCCACAGGGAAAAACCAGAGGATGATGGTGAGAGGAGAGCTCCAGAATTTCGGGTCTTTCCTTGTTAATGTACTTGTGGCTTTGGAACTCAGTTTCTTCCTTGGTACAAGCCTATTACAAGGAAAGGCCCAAAACTTCTGGAGCAGTACACGGCAGAACCAGGCTGGAATCTAGGGTGGACTCCACTGCTCAGGCTCTTTCTGCTAAATGCCCATTTCTCCCTAGAATTTAAGGACCTTTTAAGTCCCACACTGCTTTGTTTTCTCCTGAAGGGCCAGACATTCTCAAGGCTTCACAGAACAAAGCAATTCACAGAATTATTTCCTTGGAGGTATGACATGGAGACAGTGGCATGAGGACAGCTAGGAAATGCTTTCCCCAAGGGCCAGATCACACGTCAATCCTAAACCCCTGCCCAGAGCTCACCTTTAATCTCATCTAGGAAATATCGTTCCTATAGCAACTCCAGAGATACCTGTCCACTGTGGCTGAGCTGCTCCCGTTCCAGGTATGCAGTCACGTGAGGTTTGCTCCAGCCATGCAATCTAGCCTACTGTGTTCTCCTCACTGCGCCACTAATTCAGACATGGACTGAGGAGCCAGAAGGGACTAGACCCATGTCTTTAATGAGAACGGGTGTCCACAGGGAAGGAGGTGGGGTGGGGCAGAGACCTGCCAAAGGCAACAGGTGAAGGCAGCCCCGCCTCTGCCCACCACATCACAAGCACTTCACCTTCTGGATTCCCCATCTGCCAGGGCTCAGGGAAGGAGGGGTCTCAAACCATTCTACAAACAGCTCGTGCTCTGTATCCAAACAGGAACCTATCCTCCAAACAGTGGGCTGGCCTGCAAGCTTGCCCACCCCCTCCGGCCTCCTGGGTGCACTGCCCATCAGGCCACATGCCGGGACCCTGTCCTAAGACACCACCTGAGGCACCACCTTAGGTGTTGGAACCCCCCTCTCCAGCCTTAAGAAGGGAGGGCAAGCGCCCTCGACCATTAAGGGTTTTGGAGCTCCTCACCTGGCCTTGGGGACCTCCAAGGGACTGCTACCTATCCTGAAAAAGTTGTCAGAATGGTTCGAGGAGGAGGAACTGGAAGACTTGGCTTCTACCAGCCCCTGGTGGGAAGGCAGGCGGTCCTCCGAGGGCTGCGGCCGGTTCCAGAGCACACTCTGTGGAGAGGATGAGTGGCTCTTCCTCCTGCGGTGGAAAGAGTAGGGCTGTTGGCCAAGGGGCCGCCCCTGGCAAGCCCTCAGCCCACTTTAACCAAATCTTGGGGCCCAGTCTTTACTTCCAGTGGGAAAATGCCACATGGGAGTGGGCATACGTCAGTACTCCCTTAGGCCTGGCAGCAAGAGCATGCATCAAGAGCTGGTTCTTTACACAGGGACTGTGGCATCCGAACACTGGCCTACTGGCCACAGAGCACATGCTAGAGAACAGATCCTTAACTAACAGTTCAGTAACTGCCCCTCCCTCCCAATGTTACACAAAGTTGAGAGCCCTTTGCCTAGGGAAGAAAGGCATCCAATTCTCAGATTGCATCAGATTCTCAAAGGAGTTGGCCCTCAAACAAGTTCCCAATTCCCAATCATTAGTTTGTACTCACCTCCGTTTTCTTCTTTGTTCTAAACTGGTTCCCCACCCCCCAGGCAAAGGATACAAGGGAGCACCCCCAGGGAGTCCTTTTAACACCAGCTTCCCTTCACTCCACCCTGTCAGCCCAGCCCTGCAGCTTCTTTCCTCCCCCCGCAGGGAGCCCCGGCCCTTTATGCTACTGGGCCACCCCTGGCAGTGTCCCTCACCAACCAGATGGCTGGGCTCCGAGGCCCAGGAGAGACAGCAGGGAATGGAGCTGTGCTTTCAGCCCGACTGTCAGGGTCCCCTCTTTGTTCCCGGGACTCCCTGGAGCTGGTGGCCCTGGGCCACAGCTGTGAGCAAACTTAATTCCAGCCTGGCCCCTCACCAAGCTGCTTGAGTCTGTGCTCCTGCAGGGACCAGCTCCACGGCCTCATAGGTGAAGCTCCCAGCAGCTCCTGGGGAGCTCTCCATGACCAGAGAGAAGTCGCTGCCAAGGCTGGTGGTGCTGCCACGGTCTTTTCGTCCTGAAAGAAGCCAGTGCCATCAGTCAGCCCATTATCTTCTCCCATTATTGGTCCCCCCACCCCCCCACCTCTTCCATACCATAGGACCAGAGAGTAAAGCTTCTAGAACAAACAATGCCAGTGTGGTCTATACACAGAACCACGTACAGAGGAAGAGAAACCTGCTGGGGCCCATGACTCACTCAGCATGCAGATATCTTCCAGGGTGAAGCCTGCATCCCGGGCTGGCAAACTCTTCCTCCTGTAACAGAATCCAGAATGGTGAATTCCAGATTGGGCTGGGGTCTCCTCTGACCTCCCCACCACACACACATACAACACAGCCTCCATGGGAAAGAAGCTCCAACTCACTGGCAGCTCGTGGAGACAGGTCTTCCCTAGTGCTGCAAACGCCAGATGCGCTTCTGGGGGCAGCAGAGTCGCCTCCCCTTTGGAGCCTGGCTCCTTCGAGTCCAAGTCTGGCCTAACACACTGGGAGCTCAGATTTGAAAGGCAAGGGAACTCAGAAAAGACACCAACTCTCACGGGGCCCTAAGGCGACTGCCAGGCAAGACTCCTGCATTTCCCGGGCTAGAAGCAGACTGCTGACTCTGCTCGGTGGTGACGGGCTGCACAGTGGCGCAGACACACATTGCGGTAGCCCTGGGAGGGCAGCAATCCGCTCAGGCAGGAGAAGCGGCTGCTTTGGCCAGGGCCTGGGGAGCTGGAAGTCCTCCTAGCCTTGGATTGGCTTTTCCTGCAGCCAAGCACCCTATTCTCTTAGTTACCAGAGGCCACTCATCTGTCCCAAAGCCTTTCTGCTATTTAGTATGACTGCAGGTTGACCCAGCCCTGCCTCGTGTGTGGAAGAGCCTCTTCTTCACCTGTGGCCTTCACCAGGGACCCCCACCCTGGCTTCAGAGGGAAGGAAGGGAAAGAAGGCCAGCCTGTCATGTATGCAGGGCAGGGATAATGTGGCGAATGAGACCCTGCCTGCCCCAGAGTGGCCCTTCACACAGTGCTTTGGCCCCAGTGTGACAGACAGGCCTCGCCTTACCTCTGTGTCTTCAGAGCCGAGAATTCCTCGGAGATGATATGCTTCAAAAAATTGAAGCAGAAGAAGAAAATCTGAAAAACCAAAAACCAGCACACATGAGAAGACAGCCTTCTCCACAGAGAAGAATCTAGGTGGCAGACTGCCCAGGAGAGGGCAGCCAGCCGCCCTGGTCAACCCCCTGCTGGATATTCTGGTCTGTCATGCTATGGGGGGTAGAGAGCGCTTAGCAGGCCAGGCAGATGCACTTGGGCTGGCCAAGGAAGGAAGGGACTGTGTTTCCTTCATGGGAATGCAAGAAGGTAAGCCAGGGATTTTTCAAACTCTTCAAATTCAACACGCATGTTCTCAAGCTATTGAAAAGGATGAAGACAAAAGCAGCTTCTCCCTTCATTGTCTCCTAGGGGTTCCCAGGGAGAGGCTGACAGGGAAGGACAGCTGGGACAGAGACTTGGGGACAAGGAGATTAAATGGACACAAATTAAGGAACACGATGGAAGGGAAAGGGATTAGATTTTGTAGAGGAGATGCCCAGAAATAGTGGTTGAGGAGAAGCAGGGGTGAGAAGCAGCCAGCGTCTGGCCCAGCGCCTGCACTGCTCAGGAGCTGTGAGGGGCAGGTCTGAGTCTCAGCCACAGCCCCACCGCCAGGAGCAAACTCTTCTCCCTTCCAGCCATCACCCAAGTCAAATCAACCTCCATGACGTGCACACAAGGCCTGGTCACTACAGTTTTCAGACTCCCCAGTGATTCTGAAAGGTGTCATCTGTGAACTCCTCGTGCTATCCCAGAGCCCTGCATGATATCCTCAGAAAAGAAGTTGTGAGGGTGCCCAGGTCAGGTCAGTATGAAAAAGCTGTGTTACATAAAATTAAATAGGTGTTTTCATCAAAGACTTTTTAGTCTTTAACATGCTAATGTGCTCTGTGAACCTCAGAGACAAGGGAAGGAAACAGAGTGCTGTTTAGTAGGCCTTATTTTTTAAGGCATCAATATCTTGAGTGCCCGGGGGGGTAAGAGAAAAGCCACACCTTGGAGCCCAACCCTCCCAGCTGAGGAGAGCCTCCTGTGCATGCCAAGAGATGGCCAGGGTTTGAATCCAGACGCCACTGGGCTCAGCCTGATCCTCTGCCCAGAGTCTCTGAAGGCAGAATCTAGCCTGCTTCGGGGGTGGGGGAAATGGCATAGAGGGCAGAATGTCCTAGAGTGCCAGTGAGTTTCAAAATTAGAGGCTGCAAAGGGGCTTTGTGTGCCAATTTCAATGCCAAAGTCACTGCGTCTAACAGAGTTCATGGATGCCTCTGAGGAATAGGCTTATGAGCTCTGCAGCCTCGGCAGATGCGATAAGTGCTCAGAAGAAGAGATTTGGAAGGGGTGAGGAGCAGCTATGAGGCAGGAACAAAAGGAGGAGGAACAAGATAAGATGCCTGGAAAAGACAGCAGCCTCAGGAGGCTGAGAAAGTGCTTCAAGAAAATAAGGGGGGGCAGGGGGCAAAAGAAAAAGAGCTAACACCATGCTGGGCATATGGACTCATTCTCTTTCTGAGGCAGCATGAGCGACAGCAGGAGTCTCAAGGTTAATCACATAACCCAAGGTCATCCAGGTAATAAGCAGGACAACTCAGATTCAAACTCAGGTCTAAATCCAGGCCTGTGTGCAGGGAAAACAAGCACACACAAGAGGCAAAGATTGCGAAAAGCAGCCAAAAGGACGGCGTGTGGAGAGGGCAGAGGAGCAGCAAGAAGGGACAGCCCCCTTACAGGAAGGGGACCCTGTAGCCTGGCTGGCCATACCTGGTCTGGGGCTGGTGATGAGGAGCAGAGCAGAACCCTGCTTGCACAGATGGCCCTGGCTTAAAAGGTGGTGGTGCGTGGGTGTGATGAGAGCAGAGAGGACAGGGAAGAGCACCTAGGTTTTAGCTGTAAGGATGAAGGTCAGGGAAAACGACTTGTGGGGCTGGCCCCATGGCTCAGGTGGTTGACAATGTGTTCCTAATGCCAAGGTTGCCGGTTTGATTCCCACATGGGCCAGTCAGCTGCGCCCTCTACAGCTAAAACTGTAAACAACGGCTCTCCCTGGAGCTGGGCTGCTGTGAGCAGCCGGAGGTTGGCATGGGCTGCCGTGGGCTACTGTGCGCTGCTGCGGGCTACCGTGTGCCGCCATAAGCAGCCGGTGTCCAGTGTGAGTGGCCGGCAGCTGGCGAGAGCTGCCATGAGCTGCTGTGAGAGGCCGACAGACGACCTGCGACCGACTGCCTCAGCCAGGGGGAGTGCAAGGCTCATAACACCAGCACGGGCCAGGGAGCTGTGTCCTACACAACTAGACTGAGAAACAACGGCTTGAACGGAGTGGTGGGGGGAGGCAAAGAAGGGGGCGAACAAAAAAGAAGGGACTTGTAAATTGGTTCCAGAGCTGAGTGCAGAAAACAAGGTCACCTATAAGAAGGATGGCAGCAAAAAGAAGGGGGAAAAGACTGACACACGAAGGTCAGAGGCAGCCATGAGGGCAAGTGTTATCCCCACCACGCAAGAGAGGAATCAAGACCCAGAACCAGGGCTATTGTGCTGGTGCTTTTCCCACCACGCAGCCTAATCCCAGCCGACACCAGGAAAGGAACCGGCCCTGAAGAGTGGACACCAAACAGACCATCATCACACTGTCCCTCCTGTGGGTAAAAGAGCCCAAGCTCTTGGAGCCCTGGCATGCGCTTGCAGACCGTGAGCAGTACCCACCTCCTCTCCTTTGCTGAGCCGATCTACCAACATGTGCCTGCAACAAAAGGGCAAGGAGGTCAAAGCGAGCAGTGCTGAGACAAGGGCAAAGGGGGACCCAAGTCACAGGGACCATGGCTTTGACACCAGAGCCTCGGGTGGGGCCTGACCAGCACCCTTCAGTCCTTCCCAAGGGGGTGGCACTGTCCTCACCTCCGACCCCATCACAGAAGCCGCTATCCTTACGTACACACAGGAACGCAGCTCTCAAGGCACCACCCCAGGCCCCAGCCTGACTCACCCAAAGAGGAACCAGTCATAGGCCACAGTTAGGTAGAGGATCTCAGCAGGCTTCAGGGACGTGTGGATGAGCCCATCCTGGAAGAGACCAGAGAGGTGCCGAGATCAGATCAGAAAGCGGCCTCCCCATGACAAAGCCCCCTCCTTGTTCAGGAACTGACCACAACCATAGACCCAGGGACAACCAGGCTGCCCAACAGCCCCCATGAACAGGGTTACACACAAAAACCTGCTCCAATGTGGGGTCCCTCATTCCAAATCTTGTCTACTGTCTGGAGCCAAACTGTCCTAATGCCCCCAAAGGGTAGATGTTGGGAGGGGCCTCCGAATGCTCCCTGACCCCACGACCCAGCCCATCCGTACTCACAGCCCACAAGGAAAGGCGCAGAAGAGAGATGAAGAGAGGAGTCCGATCCCAGCCTGAGATACAGTGTACCAGCAGCCCGCTGTCATCTACTCAGGAAACAGAACAGGAGGCCCAAAAGAGAAGCAAACATGAGCTGATGAAAAGGAGACATGCCACCTGTCTGGCCTGGGGTGAGAGCCAGGCCACCCCTAGTCTCCGTCTTCCTGCAGGGCCCCCCCACGATTCTTCTCCAACCTAGTCCCAGAAAGGGGTAGACGGTGGACACTTGTCTGTTTACAGTATCTCTTCTTCCTTCTGACTACAGTTTTTGGTGACTTTTAGGGAAGCAGTAACTCTTGGCTAGTTGACTCTGCCCAGGTTATTGAGGTGGGGCTGACGTGCATGTTCCTGCCCAGCATCTCTCAGGGGGACACTATAGGCATTTTAGGGGAAGATAATTCACTGTACAAGGCTGTCCCAAGGACATTTAGGACCCTTGGCTAGCACCCACCAAATACTAGTAGCCCTTCCCTAGTTCCTACAACAGCCAAGTCTCCAAAAGACCCCTTGAGGGGCAGTACTGCCCCCGACAGAGAACCACTGCCTAGCTCCAGGTGCACACACGTGCCTTTTTACAAACCTGGCCACAGTGACTGGTTCAAGGATGGGCACCTGACCCAAACTGGCCCATGAGCATGAGCTCTGCGACAGGCAGTCTCTCTCTTCTGTGGGAGTTAAGATGGCAGGAAACAAGTCTGCAAAAGTTGCCAGCCATGAAGCTAATCTCTGCAGTACCTGGGAGGCACCTGGCTCTGCTCCTGGGTCTGCTTGTTTACATAAGCTAATATATTTCTTCGTGTTCAAGCAAGTCGATCTCACAGAAGTCCTGATTGATACTGAGGAGTTAGAGTCCGGCCGCCCCAGAGACACGAAGCATTACAGGCCCATCCAATCAAAACAGCCAACTGGGGCAGGCTGGCTGGCCCTGTATGGGATTTTCTGTGTATCCTGTAAGAAGCCAGGACTGATTTTTCTGTCATCTTTCTGAATTAAAAGAAGCCAATCTGTGGGTGGCCAGATGGCTCAGTTGGTTAGAGTGCGAGCTCTGAACAATAGGGTTGCCGGTTCCCACATAGGCCACGGAGCTGCACCATTCGCAACTAGATTGTAGGCAATGAGCTGCCATTGAGCTTCCAGAGGAGCGGCCAGATGGCTCAGATGGTTAGAGCACGAGATCTCAACAAGGTTGCCAGTTCAATTCCTGCATGGGATGGTGGGCTGCGCTCCCTGCAACTAAGATTGAAAATGGCGACTGGACTTGGAGCTGAGCTGCGCCCTCCCCAACTAAGATTGAAGGACAACTTGGAGCTGATGGGCCCTGGAGAAACACAGTTTCCCAATATTCCCCAATAAAAAAAAGGCCATTCTGTCCCCCCCAATGCCGATGCTTAAAGGCCAGCTGACCCAGTGCAGAAACATCCTGTGTGGTTCAGACAGTAATGAGTTCATAATTTTGTTTTCTAGGATTTTGAGGACATGGACTAAAGCTGCCCATGGACAAGGAAATCCCCAAATCCTTCTACCATAGAGCAAAAGGTACACGTGTGGCCCCAACACACACACACATTTGGCCGTGTCATGACCTGGGAGCACCCAAGAGATCCAATGGTTTGAGGGCTCAGGCAGAGGCAGACTCACCGTCGCTGTTAATTATGGAAAGCAGCAGTTTCAGGTAGTTTTGTGTTTGTTGTACCAGGTCCCAACTCTGTTGGGGAGGAAGGATAAAAGGGGACTGGGAATTTGAAGTATTTAAAAAAATAAAATGCTAAGGGCTATTCTGAGGCAAAAAATACCCAAGGCTCTTGGTCACGTGTCATAGGTCCCAAATCCCCAGAATACAAGACTTCACTCCCCACTCTGAGAGCTCCATTCACCTCTCCCTAACCCTCACCCCATGGGTCTCCCCGACTCAGTGCGCTTACCCATCATGATGGTGAAGAAAGGGAAGCCATGCAGAAACCTGGGCAACCCCCAGCCCCATGCCCACCAGCAGCAGCCATCTGTTTGCCTCCTCTAAGCCCTGGGCTCTCCACATGGCTCTCCATGGAGTTAACAGGAGCCCTGAGCCCGTGGCCACTGTCGCCAAACAGAAGGAGCCATTCCTTTATCTGCTATCACATGTCAGAAACCAAGGAAAATATCGACCTTCTCATCAACCATGTTTCATTCGCTTTTTACTGCTATTCACAGCACACTGTCGTTTGATGAATAATATATGCAGTCTGTTTGGCAGACAGAATCTTTTAAAACAGGAAGCCCATGAGGTGGGAGATGAAAAGTCGGCAAAAGACGTAAAGAGACTGGAACCCTGTTCTAGCCCAAGGAAGAGGTCCAGACCAGACGCTTTTAGAAACAGTCCACTCGGAATCTGAGATTCCATGGAGGGGCTTGACCCAGTTCTGCCGCCCCTTCCCCTCAGTGGGGAGCAGCCTCTCCACACAACCGCTCACCAGTGGTCTAGGGCTCAGCAGAGGGCTCCAAGTGCCAGAGAGAGAGCACTTCCCGGGGGGAGGGGGAGCACAGCACCTGTAATTGGAATGGTTTTCCCGGGAATTGAAAACAGGCTCATCTACCTGACCCTCCCACGGCCCCTGGAGGGCTCTGACCCAGTTCTGGCAGCTCCGGAGACGGCACTGCAGTGCTGCACTAATAGAGTTATTACCCATCGTAGCACAGGGGTCTCTCCACTCATCTGGCTCAAACGTGTCACACACACCATTGCCACCAGATTTCCTCAGAGCTGTAATACTTGCAGGGTGAGAGGAGGCAGGAGCTATGCAGCACCAGGGCCAGGCAGTCAGGTGGGCTGGAGCAAGACTGCAGCGCCCGGCAGAGGGCAAGCCCCGAACAAGCACTAAAGCCTGCGGAGCTCCAACCACGGGGACGGTGACAATCGGGAGAGGCAGCAGTTCACACTGCGCCCAGTGCTGGCGTAGGAACCAGCCTGGACAGCGCTGGTCTGTAGAGGTCCAAGGCCACACAGCAAAGCTAAGTGTGGTACGAACCCAGCCCCGACACACTGAGAAAGTCACTGCTTAGTCACATGCTATACTGAGGGGACGTTTCCTCCACAACCAGAGTAAGAAACAAAACTTTGAGGGGATTGCAGAATGGGAGGAGGACCTGGGAAACATGCTAAAATCTCTTGCATCCGACATGCTGCCAGGCAAGTCTCTGGGTCCAGACTTGAGCACTACGCCTCTGCTTATGTTTTGACGACTGGACTCCTCCTCCTTCTGGCTGGCAAACTCCTATGCATCCTGCAAAGGCCCATCCTCATCATCTTCTCGTCTTCTTCTGAGGTCACCCCTACTATGCAGGTGGTGATTACATTGTTGCCTCTTTTCCTAGACTGAGCCCAGTGAGGGCAGAGGCTGTTTTGGCATCTCTGCATCTCCGAGGCTTGGTGCTTAGGGAGGAGGCACCTGTAGAATGCTCCGTCATGGCCTGTTCACGGTCAGGGCCCAGCCTAAGGAGCAGCAGACAATGGAAGCAGTCTCGGGGCACAGAAAGGAGCAGACCTCTGTGGAACCCAATCTGGTTGCATGGAGGGCAGCAAGAGCACACATGGAGGCAACAGGACCGCCCAGGTGCTCCTTCGCTGGGAACACCACTGAGGGCCTGGCCTTGGGACACAGTGAACCACCACCGCAGCCCTCACGGGGCTGCAGAAGGCAAGTGAACGAGCAGAGGTATGCTGGCTAAAAGGAGACCTCTAGGATGCGGAGGACCATGCAGGTGGGGAGATGAGCCTAGCCTCATCCATGGGACCTCCAGGGGAGGCTTCTTGGAAGTGACATGTACATAAGAGGGGAGGGAAAGGAGACAGGTGTTTCTGGCAGAGAGCCCTCTTACCTAAGGGGCTGAAAGGAGGCCAGTGTGGCTGGAGGAGAGGGCGGCCAGTCATAAGAACAAGGCTGGCCCACGGGGAGCTGGGTGGGCCACGCGAGGGTCCTTGGACTAGATTCTGAGTAAAGTGGGAAAGCCAGTGGCAGGGTTTAAGGAAAGGGAAGACCTTGCTTCATCATTGAGTACTGGTACCTGTGAGGCCCTAGACAAGTGCATTATGTTCAGGTTCCAGGTACCCTTCAATGTGGCTCCACGCTCAAACGCGAGCTTCACTGAGATGACAGTGGCCTGGACTAAGCTAGTGGCATGAGATGGAGGTAAGGACTGGAGAGTTTCACCAGGGTCAGAGATTGAGAGAACTGATGGAACCTGGCAAGGGTGGTGGCAGGAGAAAAGCACCCTAGGTTTGAGTTTGAACAACTAGGTAAATGGTGGAGAGCCTGGGGGTCCTATAGGTTTGGGCCAGTGCCATTTCAGACAGCTTGAACTTGCAGGGGCTACACAGAGGAACACTAGTGAAAGGTGATAGAGATCACCAAAGAGAGGCTTGGCCCCGAGACCCAGGCCTGAGCAACCTGGTGCTGGGCTAATGGAGTGGACAATGAATGACATCACCCTGGGAGATGCAGAGTAACAGGGAGTCCTGGCGCCCATGCTGAAGGGGCTGAAAGGGCAGAACCCACACCTGGCTGAGGAAGAGGCTCGTAGGAGGCCCAGTGAGAACAACCAGTAGAAATGGAGAGGCGGACATGTCATTTTGTGCCTGGGACGTTACTAGTGTTCACTCCCTTGAGCAAGCAAGCTAGTAGCCGACTTCTTAATTATTGTCGTTAACATCGGCCTGGCATTTCAGTTAAGAGGACACCTGCACAGTGATCCTATCTGAACCTCATTGCGACACTGAAGTAGGTGCTGAGAACTCCACTTTCAGAGAGAAGTGAAGTCACTTGCTCAAAGCCACAGCGGCCTGTAAGAAGGGCCATGCAAGTGAGGGCCTGGATCCAGGGCCTCGATCTATTAAGGAGAACTCCTCACTCGACCGGACTCCATCCCAGGAGACAAGCATACTCGACAGTGTCCACACACTGAACCCCTACAGTTGTACCAGTTTGTATCTACACGAGGAGAAAAACGTGCCAGGAAGAAGAATAAGGGGGGCTTACTTGAGACCTCTGCATACAACAAAATCAGAAGGAAGCCTCTAGATTCCTTTGGACACTCAATCTGTCCAGGTACAGACAGCCTGGGACTTGAGACCAGAGAACAGGGCGTGCCAACCCAACTTGTTTCTTCTCCAGGCGTCTGGGGCACAACAAACAACTGGCCTGCTCTCCTTCCTAACATTCCCTCTCTTATAGAAACACCCTTGTAGAGAACGCCTGACACTACTCTAACACATTCCTTCAAATAGTTATGGAGCATGTGCTTTGTGCTTAGGGGTTGGATATACAATATAATATAAGCACAGCCTCTGCCTTTACAGACCATTTGCTACCAGGACAACAAAGTCCCAAGTGATATGGTAGCACACGGCTGCCTAATAGGGAGACCTCAAGGCTGGGTGGGAATTGTCTAGACTCAGGTAGAGAAAGAGAAAGGAGACAGAATGTGTTCTGGGTATTCACTGGCTTGGCCTTTCTGGCTCTAGGCTCTGTGCATTTCTGTGCTGGGGATGCACAAGCTGTGCTTCCTGTTCTCCTGGAACTCAGTCTACTGGAGATGGAGCAGATCTCTGAATCAGTAACTACAGCTCAGTGGGAAATTCCATGATAGATGTGCCCAGGAGTCAATGGTAATGTAAATGCAGGTGTCTGACCCTCCAGGGATGGAGGGGGAGCGGGAGGAGACATCAGAGACATCCTCCTGGAGCGGACACCCAAGCCAAATCCCGAAGGCAGTGTGCCAGTCAGGCAGAGGGAACAGAACATGGGGAAGACGGTGGGAGAGCAAGGCTACTTGTCCTGGCTGAACCAAGTGGCAAGGAGACTGTTGACGGCCTCTGGGCTTGTGCAGTGGGCCAAACTGGTAAAGAGACAGATCCATCGTAAGCCTGGGGCCCCTTACATGGCAGAAGAGGACAGAGGAAAGGAGCACAGTGGAAATAATTTTGAAGTTTCTATAATCAAATGAGGTCAGGCAGCTGTGCACTTCCTCTGGCAGAACACACATTTAAAAGGAAAAATGAAAAAAGTCACTAAAGCCCAGAGCTGGAAAGCAGACACCATGAGGTCCTCAGGAAACAGAACCCCCTGGTGGACGCAAGTCTTTGAGTGAGTCACGTTCAGAAAGCTTGGATTTTCTGGGCCAAGAGCAAATCAGGAGAGTGTTAAACAGATAAGCAGTTCCTCCCTTCCTAGGCTGTGATAGGTGAGAGGTCAGAGGGCACGAGCCAGGCCTTGAGGCATCTGCATGTGGGACATGCGACAGGTATTAGGGGTCCCCTTGGCCCCTTCCCTTATCCTGCCCTGCTCATGTCAGGCCCCTCACCTGATATTGGCTCCAGTCAATGTTTAGAGAGCAAGTCAGGAAGTCAGGGATGCTCAGTGGGGCATCGACGTAGTCCTGGGGAAGAAAAGACACCCATGAGATGCGGGCTGGCCACCAAGAGAAGTCATGATGACAGGGCAGGCTGCGGCCCTGAAGCTGTGGCTATCACAGGCGGGCAGGACATCCCTCCACAATGCTTGCCTTCCCGGGTCCAGATGCCTGTGCTACCCTGGGAGTGACAGCTTAAAAATCAAAGGGGCAAGACACTGCTGCCATGTGGAGCTTTTCAGTGTTTGCTGCAGAGACAGATGTGGTCAACCTGTATGCAGCCTCCCGCAGGCTCCCGTGGCCCGCTCCCACAGACTGGGCAAGGAACAGAACGCTGGTCCCACTTGTGCCACAGATGGGGGAGCAAAGAAGGGCTTGTCCTATCTGGTCCTTGACAACTCTTTAAAAGGGAGAAATTAAAGGGGGAAAGGAAAATATATACGATGAGAATGTAAAGATGTATGTAATACGAGAGGGAGAGAAAATAATGAGACTCATTTAGGGAAGAGAAAGAAAAATGGTAATTGTTTTCTCCAAAGAGATTGCTAGCTGTTCTGTGGTCTCCCTTTACAAAGCGACAAAAGCCCCAAGTTGATGAATGTTTATCGTTCATACCTGCTTCCAGTTAAAAATGAGCCCTTCAGCCATGTAATCCCGGTCCTTATATTCCTTGAAAAATTCACAGCCTGGAAAAGAAGGGCAGAGTTATGACACCATCATTTCTAGTCCAGGCTCCTGAGATGCCCGAGTGCTTGTTGTAGGACCAGCTCACACACTTCTCTACACTGGTGGGCCCCAGATGAGGCCACAGCCAACACAGGTAGGGGAGACAGGGAACAAGCCTCCAACACGCCTCGGTTTCTAGTTCCATGCCTAGATGAGGTACTGCCTGCCCGCACACCTCTCTACCTCTCTCTCCATCTGTGCTCACTGGTTATTGGTCACTTCTCCCTCATTTCAGGTTCTACATGTCTGCAAAGTGTCAACAACCAGCAAACAAAAAGCATGAGTTACAATTTGAGTCCTGTCAGCACTATCTCAGCAACTTATGTACCATGTTTCCCCAAAAATAAGACCGGGTCTTATTTTTAAGTTGTGCTCCAAAAGACATATCAGGGCTTATGTTCAGAGGGTGTCATTCTGGAAAATCTGCAAGGGCTCATTTTCCGGTTAGGTTTTATTTTCGGGGAAACATCGTAGTTACAGAAGTTCACTCTCCTCCTTTCTAACCAACCTCCCAGGACTTCAGTGAGGACTAAACATTGTAACATGCTGGAAAGAACCACAGACAGTGACTGAAATGTGACAGGTGCTCAAGAGACATGTCCATCTCCAACAAACCTGGCCAAGAGATACTTTTCCGTGTCATTTGCTGGAAAAATTCTAAGAAACTCCACTAGGATAAACCCTCAGAAATATAGAGGGAGCAGTGGAGAGAAAAGGGTTTAGGCAATATTCCCAGCTTCAAATCTCAGCTTTTCACTTAGCTCTGCGACTGTGAACTAGTTGTTTGACTTCTCTAAGCCTCGATTTTCTCATTTGTGAAGGGGTTGTTTAAGGATGAAATGAACACATATAAAACAGCTAGCACGGCGCTGGTACAAGTGGCATTGGAATGGCAGCATATTCTATCATCATGCTGCCGCAGCAACACGAGCCCACGGCCAGTCCTGCAGCTTACAGTCAGCTGCTTGGCTCGGAGAGGACGCGGCTTGCCCTCACGCCGTAACCCAGTGAGCACCCAGGGGCTGTGTGGCTTCGAGCCACGAGGGTGGGCGAAAGCACTTCGAGAGCAGCTTCTTGCAGTTACTCTCAGTTCCTCAAGCAGGACCAACACAAACTTAGGAGGGCACATGACTTTGGCCACAGGTCCAAGTCTGGTGAGATCCCCAAAGGCGAAACAGTTGTCCAAATTCTGTGGAAGTGGACACAGGCCAAAATTCACATGGAACTCTCCAGCTTCTCGTGAGCCAAGTTCCTGTCTGAGATCACCCCAGGGAAGAAAGAAAAGGTTCCTTTGGAAAGGAAGGGCTGGAGACACGGCCCATGTTTTATAGACTTGGCTCTCATCCCACACACACTTCTGAACTCTAATCCCCCAAACCTTACAGTTGACTCATAAATCAGGAAGCAATCCTCAGCTGTAACACTTCAGCCTATTCTTGGGGGCCTCACTGGAAGAAAGAAGAAATATAAATACCAGATAGAGGCCGTGAGCTTATGAGCCCAGGTTTGGAAGAGATACCAATTATCTGTCAGAGATCCTGTGAAGTGCTGTTTTCCCAAACTCAAGCTGTTCAAATCAACACCGCAGGCTCTAGGCTAAGCTCTGACCAGCCTATGATGCAGAAGCAGTTTTTTTTGTGAGAAATGGATAGAATTAAAATAGACTCGGTACCCAGGGCAATTCCTAACATTCATTACTTGAATAGGCTTCTGAACCCACTGAGAGGCAAGAAGAATGAGATGAAAAGTGGGGTGAGGACAGCCACCCACTCAAGGAGGAAACAAATTTGACTTGTGCTGGGGAGTTTTCGGCCCTGTCTATTCTGGAGCCCTGAAGGACGTGCTCCCAGAATACTTCTCTCTTTTAGGGCTAGTCTAAGCCCACGTTAGCTTGCCAGAGCCAGAACTGATACCATCACAGTTCCTGTCGGGGCTTCAAAGAGGGCGCAACTGAGACCCCTGACACGCAGTGAAGGGCATTTCATGACTTGGTTTGGATAATGGTAACTTTGTTTCTTTTCCTTGTTACGAAGTAATACAGGCATGTAAAGAAATTCAGGAACTTAAGTACAGCAAGGAAACAGTGCTTCTCCTGTCCCCGTATCTGGTATGCAATGGCATCTCCTCCACCCCTGGCTTTTTTATTTTTATTGATCCTCTTACCCTCTCCTCAATACACACACAACTACCAGATGTAGCACATAAACATTTTAGGAAGAACAGGGAAAAAATTAACAGAGCATATCATCTTAGCATTGTAGCGTACTTCCTTCTCACGCTTTTGTGTAAGCACTTTTTCCCTGACATAGATGGGCACGTACTATAGTTGTCCCCCTTATCTGTGAGGGATATGTTCCAAGACCTCCAGCAGATGCCTGAAACCGCACATAGTACTGAACCCTATATATACTATTTTTTTCCCCATACATACATACATACATACATACATACATACACTTTACATTTCTCTTAGGCATATCCGAATTGCCGGCATCACTGCTCTTGTGCTTTGGAGCATAATTAAGTACAATAAGGTTTATTTGCACACAAGCACTGTGACACTGCGACAGTGGATATAATACAAGAGAAGGCTCCTAAGTGACTAATGGGCGGGGAGCATAAACAGCGTGGATGTGCTGGACAAAAGCATGATTCATGTCCTGGGCAGGACAGAGAGGGAAAGTGAGAGATTTCATCACACTGCTCAGAACGGCATGCAATGGAAAACTTATGAATTGTTTATTTCCGGAATTCTCCATTTAATATTTTCAGACTGTGGTTGACTGTGGATAATCGAAACTTCGGAAAATGAAACTGCAAATATGAGAGGACTAATATATGTAATTTTGTATCTTGCAACGTAAGCATGTTAAGCATTCTTCCATGTCAAAAAGTTAAAGCATTTTTCTATGACTATGTATTTCATTCCACTATCAATGGCTACACATTCATATGATTATATTATTCTGATTAATGAAAACATTTCCCATGTTTTGCTAGTATAAACAGACATTGTGACGACTACCCCGTTAGCTGGGTTATGGCCTAATAAATAACTGAGTAGACGGGGGTTAATATTTTGGGAGTCTTATAACAAGTTGCCAACTACAGCAGAAAGGATATTATGCTATTGTTCTGGAGTAGTGGTATTCAAACTTGTAGAAGAACTATTTGTAATTAAGTTCTACTTGAAACCTAAATATAAACAAAGAAAGCAAAGCCTGCCTGCTCAGGCAATGCAGACCTTTCCTGTTCAGCAGAGCACTGCAGTCTGTGAATACCCCAAGGCATCTCCTGGGAGTCGAGAGCCTGCCTGGAAAACCAGCTCTAGATCTACCTGACAGCTCCAGTGTGGACACATTGGTTGGGACACCTCTGTCATCACGCAGCTCTGACGCTGTCAAGCCCACGGCATCATCACTATGGTCTGCATCTGCCAAAAGTGGCTTTTAGGGAAGAGGAGCTTCTCTGAGCCTTTCCTCCCAGGTACCCGTCATTTGGCCTGGAGAACCAGAACTAAACCAAGCACCTGGTAAGGATGGGTCTGGCACTTTACCTGGAAACAAGCACCGTTATCTTTATTTTATAGAGGATGAAACCGATTAAAGGACTTGGTCGAGGATACACAGTTCTAGGGCTGGTATTCATGCCTAGCTCGATATGGTACCAAATACTAAGCTGTCAGAGAAGAGTGAAAAGAGACTCCAGTGGAAGCTACTGTAAGAGTGCCACGCTATCAGGGGTCTTGGTTTGAATACCAGCAACTTACACTGAGGAGGATACCCTCTCCCCACCAGGCACTAGATGAAATTGCAGTTCTGATGAGAAGGCCTCCTGGCTATACAGCAGCCTGCTGTCATCAGCCTGCCCTTGCTATTGGCTCTATGGTTCCAAGATGAGATTCCAAGGTCCAGCACAGGACTGAAGGCAGATACTGATGCTGAGAAGCAGGAGAGAGGTTTCAAAGAGAAAGACTATACTTCCTGTTGTTTGGTGACAAAGTGCTGCACTGCTGTTAGCGCTCCTTGGCCTCTCTTACTGAACAAGCAGGTGTTGCCAAAAAGGTTGTTACCGACTGGACCAACACAGCTTTGGTATCCAGTGCAGAGCGTGCTGCCCTGGCCACAGGTTGCATACGTATCTGTGTGCCAGAGACAAACGCAGCTAGCTCTGCACACCAAAATGCTTTGCAACATGATGAGGTCACCACCAACCATGTACAACTGCGAACAGAGCAATTACATTCTACCACCAGAACAGGCTTGCGTGATTTCAGCCCTGCAAAGGTTCACATCCGCACAGCCCAGCCAGGCACGATTGGTTGCTGACAGAGTCGTAATAATGTCATTTGATACTTTACTTGCATAGAGCACTTTGATAAACATGATCTCACATGATCTTCACAACAAAGCCCTGAGCTAAGCTTTTCCAAGTTCCAAATGACACCTGTGAAAACTTGAAGCTCGGAGAGGTGAAGTAACTCGCTCAAGGCTGTAGTAGTGAGTACCTGAGCCATGACGCAACAACTGGACCCACCCCTTGCCAGTGGAAAGGCCCTTCCAGTGGAAAGGCCCTTCCAGGACAGCGTCCTACCCCAAGTGTGAAAGCCTCTGACTGAGAGCGACACTGTGCTATGCTGACTGACAACTGATACAAGATCTTCCCAGAAAGTTCCAGGGCACTTTTGTCCCTAAGTGCAAAAGCCTGCAGACGGCCTCGGAGAGCTCCCAGTCCTCGGAAGCCTGTCACTTAACTAGACCCTGAAAAGAGCTCCCTACCTGGATACGGGATGGAGAGGAGAGTGAAGTCGGCATAGCGCTGGGCTTTGTCCACCTTCTCGGAGGAGGTTACACTACAAGACAGGACACAATGTGTTATGGCATCACAACACATACACACCATTCCCCAAAGAGTATTATAACAACTTAAAATGAACCTTTTGCTAAAGAAACTACTCTTCAGAGTTACAAGTGATTCCCTTCAACAGTGCTTACTTTGAACAATTAAGAAATGTAACTTTGGGCCGGCCCGGTGGCTCAGGTGGTTGGAGCGCCGTGCTCCTAACTCTGAGGTTGCCAGTTCGATTTCCACATGGGCCAGTGAGCTGCACCCTCTACAGCTAAGATTGTGAACAACGGCTCTCCCTGGAGCTGGGCTGCAGTGAGCAGCCGGAGGTCAGCGTGAGCAGCCGTGGGCTGCCAGAAGCGGCTGGCAACCATCGTGAGCAGCCAGCAGCTGGCGAGAGCTGCTGTGAGCGGCTGACTGATTGCCTCAGCGGCGGGGGGGGGGGCAAGGCATAATACCAGCATGGGCCAGGGAGCTGTGTCCTACGCAACTAGACTGAGAAACAATGACTTGGACCGGAGTGGGAGGAGGGGAGGCAGAAGAAAGGGGGGGGAAAAAAGAAATGTAACTTCTCTGCCCCCTACCCTAACCTATCAAGCGAGAGGGGCTACTCTCCCTTTAATATTGCAACAACCGCAACCAAAAACTAAGGTTGCAAAACAACCTTCCACCTAAGTCCCACAAACGAAAGCAAAAACAACCACTCTGACTTGGAGGATGGAGTAAGAAGAGAGCCAAATAACTGGGACACTGTCCAAAAGGGACCCTTTGGGAGATTCTCACCTCAGTACTCACTGAGGAGAACCCTAAACAGGGGGAACAAGCAGCATCTGAAAGGGAAAGACTTAGGACTGTTCTGACAGATGAAGGAAGAAGGAACAAGAGAGACTATCTGGGCACCTCTAGACAGCTGAACTGTAAGTTAGCCTCGGCATGCCTTATTTCCTAGGACAACTGCAACATAATTAAAAAGTCAGTATTAAATAAATAAATACATAAGTACATAATAAATATTTTGGAAAAACTCCTACAATTTCATCACCCTAACCCAGGTTCCTTTTTTTTCCTTCAAATTTTGCCTTACCACATGAAGATTTGGTCCATATGCGAAGTAAAAATTAAGTATACACTGATTTTTTTTGTTCCTTATTAAAAGAGACTGTAACCTACCAGAAATGGTGTAGAACCTGGAGCCACAAAACAAACCTTCACGGGTGTCTAAGAGGAGGAGGCAGCAGAGCACAGACAGGTTAGAGACTCATGGCTCCCTCAGTTACTGTCTGGACGACCTTGAGCAAGTTACTTAACCTCTCTGTGCTTCAGTTTCTCACCTGCAGAGGGGGACACTAGAACCTGTCTTGCAGGGCTGTTTGCAGATACAGTGAGGATGCACAGCAAGCCCTCAACACAAGGCCTGGCACAGGGTGAGCCCTCGGTAACTGCCATGTAGTATCACCAGCCCAAAAGGCCTACGATCACATCATCTCCACCCATCTCACAGTGGGTGCCCTGTACTTACTTCATGCCAAACTTCACCTTCTTGTTCTCTACCATCAGGTCACAGATGTATTTGACTGACAGGTACCGAAGCAGCTTGATGTCATAGCCTCTGACCTTATCAAATAGATGTGAGTCGGAACTTCTGAAACAAAGAGCCACAGGGAGAAGTTGCACTGCACATTCATTCAGAAAAGTCTGGGAGGTGGGGAGCGTATTCAAGGAAGTATAGATGTCCCTGGCAAGAACTTGTTTCCCTTCTCCAGAAGATGGAGGGAGGACCAAGACAGGACAGCTGGTTCCAGGAAAGATGCAGAGAAGGTGACTTTCTAAGAGATTACCACCCCACTCAGCAACAGGATGCATTTCAAAGAGGAGCAACTGCAGCCCCGGAACCAGGAAAAGGCTTTCTGGCCCTGCTTGACACTAAGCCAGAAGACTCAAGATAATCTCTGAGTTCTAAAAAGCAGCAAGCTGGTGGCTGATGGAGTCTTTAGCTTCCATTAGAGTTTATCTCCCTCCATCTTTTATGACCATTTGTAGCCATGACTTCCTTATAATGTAACATTGAAATTCTCATTGGGAGATGGACTTGTTAGAGCTATTTTATCAACTGTAAAATACTAGCAAGTGAATTCCTGTGCCTAGCAGGTCTATGAAGCAAGGAGAAAGATAAAATTTTTCCTAATCCCAAGGCTGTCTTTTGATCAGTCCCACAAATAAAGACAAAAGTAGAATGCGTTAACAGTTACCATGAATTGTTTTTGAAATGCCCACTGCCTCGCTGCCCCTAGCTGTCACCTAACTGAGAACAGTGTATGCTGTGGAAAATGGCCTGGCTGAGGCACAGGTCCTCTGACCTTGGGGGCAGAGCCAAACATTCCTGAGCACAAGCCAGAGCTGCTGCATTGCTCTCAGAACTAAAAGGCAGAACCCAGCACAGCGAGATGATTCTGGGCAGCTGATCCTACTAGGGGGTGCTCGTGTGCATTCCAGAGACCCTTGATACCAGTTAAAGACATCCATGTGGTACAGACCAGGCAAAGGAGCTTTTCCAAAATATCCTAATGTTGTTTTCTAAAAACATTTGAAAAGAAAGTACGAAGAGTATGACCCGGTACATTACCTGCCTTTAAGAGGACCTAAAATACTTGTTTGTATCAAGCTCTATTATGGCACCAAATCACACAGCTGTGGAGCTTCTAGTCTCTGTAGCTCCCACGTGAGGACTATAGCCCTTGGCCTGTGTCTCAGCACCGGTGTGCAGTGTGACACCTGGCAGGCAGGCAGGCCAGCCATCAGCACCCTGGAAACTTGGGCTTAGGGACACACACACGTCTGGACCTTGTCTCGGACTGTGGTACCAGGAACCCCAGGGCTGGGACATTATCTCTGGGATCCTTATGCGTGGCCACGGTGGAGATAGCCTGCTCAGGTGGTCAATACAGTCAGCTTTGGTGTGAAGCTACCGGATGGACTTCAACAACTATTTCCGGGGCAAGGACCTGGCAGCAGGAGGAAGGGAGCCCATGCACTCATCTGGACCAGTGACGAATACACAGTCAGTGCGAATGTGGCCGCCACTGGTCAGATACCCCGCCCGCCCCAACACAAGCCCAGACCCCTAACAACCTGGCACTGACCGAAGAGCACAGTCCTCTTCTGTGACGTCCTCTGTGTCTGCCCAGGCGTCATCTGTGCCCCCTGCCGGAGACACCTGTCTGTCAGCACCCAGGCGGGGGCAGGGGCTCCACCCAGGGGCTTCCCCACCAGCCCCACCCGAGAGCAGCCCTGGCGTCCTTCTAGCACCAGATGCCCCATATGCCGGTGATCGTCTCTACCCCAGGCATCTCCTCAGGAGTAAAAGAACCATAGTCTCTCCCCCTTGCTCGCACCCTCCACCCATGCCACTGTGGCTGGGGGGCTATTCTCTGTGACTGGGCTCGTCTCCTTAGTCACAGAGGACACAGCTTAACATTCACCTGAGAAAATATAGTTGTAGCCAGTGCGTCCATACAGCTCCCCCCATCCAGCCAGCGTGGCCGACCTGCAAATGTGCTGGGAGAGAAATGGAATTTTCAGGGTCAGATGGTTTCCTGGAGTTTTTGGTTTTGTTTTTCCCAACTTCATTGAGATACAACTGACATGTAACATTGTGTAGGTGTAAGGTGTCCGGCATGCTGATGTGACACTTCTATACTGCAAAATCGTTACTACCATGGTGTTAGCTAACACCTCCGACATGACACATAATTACCAGTTCTTTCTGTGGTGAAAAAGTTAAGATGATCTCTTTGTAATTTTCAAGCATATAACACAGTATCATTAACTATAATCATCATGCTGTATGTTAGATCCACACAGAACTTATTTATCTTGTAACTGGAAGTTTATACCCTTTAACCAACAGTCAAATGGTTTTCTGAAGTACACAGCTGAAGGAATACTTGGGACTCACTCCTGATTCTTCCAGGCCCGTAAAATGGGTGCAGGAGCACTCACCAAAGTCTCAGCACCGAGGCCACAGCAGTCAGTCTGCAGTACGCTAGAATTTAATCTCCAGCCTCTGCCAAGGGCTATCTCCCCAAATGAGCGGCACCAGTGTTACTAACTGTAACGGACTCAGTGGTTGTCACATATGCACTTGTGGAAGATTTGGTGGTTTTCACGTGTGTGTGTGCTGGGCATGGTACTGAAACTTTTATACCCTCTTCTCACTGAATTTTCAGAGTCCATAGGCGAATATGCTGCTCCACAGACTGAGAAAGACAGGCACAGGGAGCTGAAGCAATGCGTAAGATTATACTGCAATGAGGGGTAAGCTGGGATTTGATCGAGACCTACCTACCTCCAAAGCCTGTGTGCTTATCATTACTTGGGACTGTTTAGTGCAGGGTGAGTAACCTTTAAAGCAGAAGGGCCAATTACAGGAGAAATGATTTAGGGCTTTAAAAAAAAAAAAAAGAAAAAGAAATTGTATCTGCTCTCTCCTCCATATCAAGGAAATGCAGTAGCTATAGACGTGCTTACATATTCTTTTACTCTTTCCTCATCACTGAAGAAGCATTTTGAGAGCTAGAACTCCAGAAACCAGGCACCTGGCAAGCACTTCAATATATCTAATTTTAAAGCTGTATCTTCAATTAACTTGTGGTTGATGAGATCCAGTAGGGTTGAGGAATGGGAGGAAATATCTGATGATGGGGAAGCAAACTAGCCCCGAGTTTAGCTAAAGGCTGGAGGCGGCAGTGAGGGTTCCTGGGAGATTACAATAGAGGGAGGGGAACCTGAAAGGTAAAGCCATTTCTGAATGGGTCACACAGCCTGGCAATGTAAAGTGGGTCCCTGGAAGACCACAAAATACTGCCTTTTCCTCCTCTACCTGTAAGCTAATGGGAACGAAACAGTTTTGTTGACACAGGAAAGGAGTGTGAGTGGGAACTTCTGGCTTCCTGAGGTAGTGGCGGCCTGTAGGAGGGGGCACGTAACAGAAAGGCAACTGGATACAAGCTGGGGCAGGTGGGGCGCTTTTTCAGTGCTGGGGACAAGAATGGATTTGTGGGAAGGTTGTCCAGAACAGCCTAAGAAGGACTTGGGCTGGGATTCTTGCTCGCCTTAGCAGGATGTTTTCTGGCAGGGGCTGCTTAACTTTTTCTAGATCCAAAAGCATTTTGAGAACCTGATGAAAATGATAAATGTTTTCCAGAAAAAATGTACACATCATAGTTTGCCCACATTTTAGGTGTTTCTGGACTCTTCCAAGTGCATCCCCGGACCTACCTCCAGCCCGTTAAGAGTGCCTGCTCTAATCATGAGGAGTAGCGAAGCAGAGAGCTGGAGCAGGGACGTGTCAGCCTCCAGGCTGAGAACCCCCAAAGACTCTAGAGGTAAGGGGGCAGGGGTCTGATTCTTGAAAGCAAGACAATATGGGGTATGTGGCTTGTTTGAGTTCGTTGGCATGTATTATCACGCCCACCCTTCCCCATCATGTAAGCTGCTGGCACCAAATCTTACTCACTCTTTTTTCCGTTAAATCTTTTCAGAGCAGACACCCCCCCCACTTTGGATGTTGAGCTTTGAGACCACGTCTTGAATTCTTTTGAGGGTTCATGTACCTCTTTCTGCTCCCAGATCTTCTCCCACACCCCTTTGATCCGTCCTTGTCTTTTTGGTCATTGAGGCAGCCAGACCTGGGCCCAGAGGACTAGCCAGATAGAGAACAGCAGGCACGTAAGCCAACTCCCCAAGTGGGGCACCAACCTCACAGGAAGGCCCTGAGCCGGCACCTGGGGAAAGCTGCACCCCATGACAGTCTAACTCCTGACCCCTGCTCCCTAGCCTCATGGCTCCCATTCATAACCCATCACTTCTACATTTTAAGCTTAGCTATTAACTGAAAAAGAGGATGCACTCTGAATGCTCTCTATTTACCTCATTAGGAGTGGCCTCAAATTCTGCACTAGGAGTATCACTGTATGATTTGCTAACCTTGTTAACTAACTTTGGCACACAGCATAAAAGCGGCTGACCTCTGCTCCCCACCTGTTAAGGGGGAAAGCGAAGAGAAAGACGACTTGTTCTAATTTTAATTGTGTAAAAGCCAGATATAAGTGTTAGGAGAGAAAATACCATGGGAGAACATCCTATATACTTAAATGCTTGAACTGAGTTTTTAAAAAATTTTAATAGTATACCTTATTTAATCTAATATATCCACGTTATATCAACGTATAATAATGTTAAAATTATTAATGTTTTAGTCTTTGTACTAAGGCTTCAAAATCCAGTATGTGTTTTACACTTAGAGCACACCTCAACTAGGATGCTTCACTGTCAGCATTTAAAGGCAAATGCAGTCCTCTCCCAAAATAAAGTTGTTTAGCCAAAAAAATCCTACATTGCTTCAGTTATGAAATGTAAATTAATTGAAATAAAATTAAACATTTAGTTCCACAATTGCACTAGCTACACTGAACTGATTTTCTTTTTCTTTTTATTCCCCATGCTATACTTTACAAACCCATGACAATTTTGTAACTACCAATCTGTACTTCTTAATCCCTTCACCTTTTTCATCCAGCACCCCCAAACCCCCTCCCATCTGGCAACCATCAGTTTGTTCTCTGTATGTGTAAGTCTGTTTCTACTTTGTTTGTTTATTTTGTTCTTTAGATTCCACAAAAAGTGAGCTCATATGGTATTTGTTTTTCTCTGACTCATTTCACTCAGCCTAATACCCTCCGGTCGGTCCATGTGGTCACATGAACTGAGGTTGGGCAGAGGTAGGTGCCTCTGCAGAATGTGGGTAATAAACATGCCATCACCGCACTGGTCACCAAGTGCCGCTGAGGGCCACCATGTCTGACGACGACATCCCCATTTCCCAACAGAAGACATTCTTGAGCCTTTCTCAATCTCCCTCTCAATGGCCTGTTCACTTGTCTGCCTCCCCCACTCACTGAGCTCCATGAAGACCAGGACTTATTCATCTCTGTGCCCCTAGAAGCCAGCACAGGGCCCACGACTGCTTTATCCAAGCGCAGCTTGCGGCTCAGCGGGCATGGACAAGCTGGGCCGGCACTCTGCTACCGCGTTTCCCTGAAAATACGACCTCACCAGAAAATAAGCGTGATTTTTCAGGATGACATCCCCTGAACATAAGCCCTAATGCATCTTTTGGAGCAAACCTTAATGTAAGACCCGGTCTTATTTTCGGGGAAACACGGTAGGTGCTGGGAGGACAGTAATAAGAGGCCTCTGCCCTCAAAGTGATTACGGCTGAGAGGAAATGAGAGGTTCCAACATACAATTAGAATAAAGCTATATAAGTGGGTATTAAGTGAACACCTACGGAGTCAGGAGAAGCGCTAATGGGTATGAAACGGTATCACGCTGCCTGGACAAGAAGGTGCGAAGGGAGACGAAAGCAAGATTAAGAGCAAAGCCCTCATAAAGAACTAAGAACACCAAAGCCTTCATGGAATAACCCCTCCAAGTCATCATCCTCCCTCTGAAAGGAGTTGGCTTAGGGCTCTGTTCTCACAGGCCTGCCTAGTCTCTAAGTGCTGGCAATCTGTCATTTAGGAACCCTGCTAGACTAAGCTGTTCAGTGTGGAATTTCCCAAATACGTTCAGGAAAGTTCCTTACTCATGGTCTGCAGACAAATGAGTGAGAAACCCCAGGACTTCACAGGTCTCTGCTACAGCACTTCTCAGAGTTTTACTATGACGGTATACACATAAATGTACTTTATGAATCTGGAGCTTGGGGGTTAGGCCAAATCTAGTATGCAGTATTTTTCATTCTTGTGTGATAGGTAATGCTTTTCATAAGCATATCCTTAAGCTACTGTTCTATGGAACACACTTTGAGAAACTCTGGTTTGAGTATCTCCTCTGTAATTTCTAGTGACAAGCACTACGCTTCACAGAGCAGTGATCTTTAAACTGGAGTTCTGGTAACTTCCAGGAACATGAAAACTTTCCAAAGGGGAAAACAAACAGCTTTAAAATGATCCATTTTGGGGACTTAACTTCCATACATTTCCTTAAAATCAATCCGCCCAAGAAAGCCTTTGGCTATATCTCTCTTCCTACCTCCCCTTTCACATTTGCCCTTCTCCCATTTTATGAAAGACACAAAGGGACAGAAAGAAGCCTCGCGACTTCACTCCGCACTGCCCTGGCCTGGCCCTCGGCCACTCACGCTGGGTGACTGCAGCTGGAGTCTGTGAGCCACTGACTGCAGGGCGTGTGCTCAGAGACGTGCTAAGTGAATAAACACACTACATCCTTGCTCCTCTCCCCCCTCCAGGCTCTCTCTACTTTAAGTCCACTTCTCTTGGACTAATCTTCAAAATGCTCCTTTCATCCTGTAGGTCCCTGCTCAAGAATCACTGTGGCTCTCCTGGCAAATGCACACACCTTGGTCAGTATTTGGCCTCCTGCACTCAATCCCTTCCATCCTCGGCTCTGATGTGACCCTTCCATGCCAGTCAGGGAAGTCTCCTGGCCTCTCTTGTTCCTGCCTCGTGCCTTTTCCCATGCTGCATCACCCGCTTGGAACACCCTCCCACCCCTTCCTGCCAATTACTATTCTGAATATCCTCCAATACTCGCAAGCCAAGTCCCGCTCAGTTAATGAGGCCATCTGTCTGCTGCCCCTTTGGTGAGCTCCTCTTACACCACACCGTGTGACTCTAAATTACAGTGTGATAACCTGAAGGAGTTTTGGGAGAGCTTCAAATCCTAGCTCTCTAGTTGTTCACAGTAAACTTGAGAAAATTACTTAACCACTTTGGGTCTCATCTGCAAAATGGAAACAACGATTGCACCAAAGGATTAAAAGGTAGGTGAAATGAGACAATACTGGAGAGACAAATATCAACAGTCACTAGAATATAAGTTTCCTAAGGGTAAGGATTTTTTATATGCTGATGTACCTTAAGGGCTGAAACAGTGCCTGGAACACAGTACACATTCAATAAATACT
Source organism: Rhinolophus sinicus (assembly GCF_036562045.2). NCBI lineage: Eukaryota > Metazoa > Chordata > Mammalia > Chiroptera > Rhinolophidae > Rhinolophus > Rhinolophus sinicus. Next base: position 43,498,750 of record NC_133759.1, read on the forward strand.
TGATGAATTATACGACTGAAAGAATGAACAAACAACGTAGTAACTCACTTGTTCTAATGTACTCATAAACCTCTGATGTAGGCATGATTATTCTTCCCACATTATAGAGAAAACTTGAGAGGAGGGCCTTGCACAGGCAGGAAGTAACACAGCCAAGACCTGAACCTCGGCGGCCTGACTCGGGAACACAAGGTAGGGTACTCTGTGGTGACTACCCCTCTCTATTCGGACTCATCCTGGAAGGTGGTTATCAGAATTGTTCTTTCTCTGGTCTGCTTCCCACCGCACCAGGCACCCAGTAACCACCAACACTCAGCTGGCAAAGGCAAGAACTAGACAACCCTACAGTTTGCATTGAACCAGTTACCCCAGAAGAGGGTTTCAGGGAGTGTCAGGGTCTGACGTGGTCTTACCTTGCCCTTGAACAAGATCACTGGGCAGACAAACCGTCCTCTGCACCTGGCAGTCTTGCTGCGGTTGACGAGGTCTTGTAACTTGCTCACTTGCACCGTGCTCTCAAACCTAAGGCATGGGCAAGAGAGATGGGTCAGGCTGGTTTCTAAGTGAGGGCTGGGTGTGTGTGTCCACAAATACCCCATGCTACGTCTGCATTTGTGTGTGTGTGTGTGTGTGTGTCCACAAATGCCCCATGCTACGTCTGCATATATGTGTGTGTGTCCACAAATGCCCCATGCTACATCTGCATATGTGTATGTATGTCCACAAATGCCCCAATGTACGTCTGCATATGTGTATGTCCACAAATACCCCATGCTACGTCTGCATATGTGTGTGTGTCCACAAATACCCCATGCTACATCTGCATGTGTGTGTGTATGTCTACAAATGCCCCATGCTACATCTGCATGTCTGTGTGTGTCCACAAATACCCCATGCTACGTCTGCATATGTGTGTCTGTGTGTGTCCACAAATGCCCCATGCTACATCTGCATGTCTGTGTGTGTCCACAAATACCCCATGTTACGTCTGCATATGTGTGTCTGTGTGTGTCCACAAATGCCCCATGCTACGTCTGCGTGTGTGTGTGTGTGTGTGTGTGAATACTCATTAGAAATTTAGTAAGTGCTCTAATTCTTAAAATTCTAGATCATGGGTATAAGTTTCTCAGGAAAAGAAAGTAGTATTATATCACAAGTGTTAAAAATCATCCTGATTTCAAAACCATTAAGATGAAAAAGTGAGCTACTCTGAAGACACAGTATATAAAATACAGACATATACATAGAAAACTGAATGTTGATTACCAGTTTTTTCCTCCTAGAGTAATATAACAAGTGCCTTGGGAACCCTCTGGAAATCATAGGGCCATTTTTGCTGGAACAAAGGAGGTGAAAGAGAAGCTATTTTTGGCATTGAGAAGCATAATGGTTACTGCACTGGGGTTTGGTAAGGGAGCTTCTAGAACATGAAAAAGTCAGGTTTAGACATGAGCCCCAGTAAGTCACACCCCTATCAAATCACATCAAATCAGTACACCCCTAAATAAGGGTCAACTCTAACAGATTCACCTACTGATCTTTAGCAAAAGGCTCCGAATCAGCCAGTCAGAGCTTCCGGTTGCAAAATAAACTAGAGGCAGGGAAATTAAAGAGTGGGAAATGATCCCAGCTATGCAAAGTAACCGAATAGAAGAGAGAGAAGACACGCATGCTCCCCCCTTACAAGGGTTGGGCTTTCAGGTCATAATCTTTCCAGGGATCCGCATATTATTACATGGCACATGCACACAAATAATTGTTTCAGAATGAATTAAATTCAGTGATTCCTACACATCTGTGGTCACTTTTTAAGCATATCTGGATGCTGTTGGCATTCATAAAAACATAAAGTCATTTTGGGGCAACTGGTCAGCTCAGTTGGTTAGAGCATGAGCTCTGAACAACAAGGTTACCAGTTTGATTCCCACATGGGCCAATGAGCTGCACCCTCCACAACTAGACTGAAGGTAACGATTTGAGCTGAGCTGCCTGAGTTGGTTAGAGCGGTCCTCTTAACAACAAGGTTGCCAGTTCGATTCCCGCATGGGAAGCTGGGCTGTGCCCCCTGCAACTAGATTGAAAATGGTGACTGGACTTGGAGCTGAGCTGCGCCCTCCACAGCTAGATTGAAGGACAACGACTTGATTTGGAGCTGATGGGCCCTGAAGACACACACTGTTGCCCAATTTAAAAAAACATAAAGTCTTTAAAAACACTGCTGATTTCATAGCAGCCTTCATAGATATATTCTCAAGCCAGAGTTACTAAAAATGTAACTACCAAGTAGAGCTCTGAAATTAAAGTTAAAAAGGGGTCTTCAAATTAAAACCTGAACCAACAGTTTCAGTTTGATGATCGTGGAAAGAGAACAAGGAGGTAAAGGAAGAGTACTTATCGTTCCCATGGTCTGACTGAAGATGTTACTTTTGCAATCCTTTTTCTTTTTTTGCAGAATGGCAAACTCAAAGAGGCTGGGGTGCCTGTTCAAGGTGCCTGTGGGGTGGCACAGGCCAACCAGACAGGCTCTGGAAAACAGGTGGCTCACTGAAAACCAAGTTCTTTTCCCTTCCCTCACTTATTTCTCTATGAAATAAGGTACCGCAGTACCAAACAACGGCCTAATTAAACTCAGAGCCGTGAATACAAAAGAAAGCATATACAATACTGTTCACAAGAGTATCCCTTCCTCCCACCTTCTGGTGGCCCTCGGCCATTTTCACAGATCCAATCAGCATCATCTACAGCAACTGACTTTCCCTCAGTTCAAACCAGCAGCTCCCTTTGAGCTCTAAGTGCACTGAAACTGCATTTGATTCTCCCAGGTTGAGTCCTTTCATTGAGCAAACGCTCCACAAAACTAAGGTGGAGAACATGCCACTACTTCCCCCTTAGAGGTTCTGCACCGTTGCTTGTTAGGCTAGCTGGTGGTTTATTTTCCTGGTTCCCCCACTCAAGGAACCAATTCAGTTTCTTCTCTCAGGAGTTCCTGTTTTCATTTTTATTATCTCTTGGCCTTAGGATTTTTTTCTTCCAGTGCTAAGCACTGAGCTGAGTCTGGCACGTGATGATCTAGCTGAATGAATGAAGTGTAGGCTTCTGTATTTGTTTTTCTTGTGGGACCGAGCCCCTAACCTTGGAATCTGATGCTATTTCTGGGTAGTGTCAGAACTGAGTTCAACTGTAGGACACCCAGCTGGTGTCTGAGAATTGGTGGTGTGGGGGAACAGCCCCTCCCCACACACATGCTGGAATTGGGTGCAAAACTTTAACCACTATCCCCCAATGCCCCACCTGTACTTCCCTAATTCTGGTTCTTGTTTCACTGTCACTGCTTATTTACTGGTCTGTGTTACCCACTAGACCTGAGGGTAGGGCCTTCATCCATCTGGTACGGCTTCCAGCTGGATCCCTGGGGCCTGCCACATGTCAGCAGCTCAAGGAACACGTTTGATAAACTTATTTCGGCTATCAGATCCCTGTCCAGGCTTCTATTCCCAGATGATGGGCTAAAGTGTGGAGGTGGTTACGAGGACCACACCACTTCCTGAATCCAGTTATACCCTGTGTAACTCAGTCTGATTAGTGTCATATTAACACCAAAGCCAGATATGGAAAGAAGCAAAAATTTCTACTTTTTCCCACCTAAACATGCATATACTCCCTTCCCGTCAACAAACAGGCATCACCCACTTAGTTATCACTTCACGGCCTTGCAAAGGTTACTCCAGGAACCCTTCAGGATTAGGGGTGTACTGCAGTGTCCCTGGCCTGGAAGCTGAGACTGCTACATAAGGTGGGAGAGCCATGGCAATGACAGAAACGGCACACAGGTGGACAGAGCAGGGTGAGGAAGACCCGGCCTTTACCCCCAATCTGCTTGCTACGTCTGTGATCTTGGGCAAAGGGCAAGTTACTTCTCTGGGTTTCAACTTCCTCTTCTATACGATGGAGGTGATACCGCCCTCTTCATTGGGTGGTTGCAGGACTTGAGTGAGCCAGTGTGTGAAACCCTAACAGCTGCCAAACAGTAAGCACTCCACAAATGCTTATTTCCTTCCCTTTAAGGGTTAGATTGAGTCGGCACTGAGCTTGTTTCCTTCCCAGAAAAGCTTCTGTGAGGCAGCCAAGACCGAGTTCCTCAAGCACTGCTACTACAAGGTGGTCTGGCATGACCTGGGAGCTTATTAAAAAACACAGAGCTCAGGCCCCTCTCCAGACCCACTGAGTCAGATTCTGCAGTATAACTAGAGCCCCGGCTCTTCACTCACAGAATCAAGTTGGAGAAGCACGACCTTGACTACAGCTGAGCTTAACAGCAAAACGCCATTGTAAAACCACCAGCCAGCTTTGAAGAGGGTTGAAAGGAGGCCAAGGGCGAGGAAAAAAGCTCTTGCTCAGAACCTTTAACCTAAGGGCTTATACAAGGTGAGTTAACCCAACTCTGGAGGCAGTTAGGAAGAGAGAGGAACCATAAATAACAGGACTATAGGAAAGCCCAATTCTTTAGGCTTGGAGATCCCTGGAGTTCTTAGGTTATACGACTGAGGCTATGATACAGTTTCTATGATTTACATATAATTTGTTTTTCTAATCTATTCTTTTTTCTCAGTGACGACCACCAGCAGCTCATCAGATAGCACACTTACAGACATGCCGTTTTACACATGAGGAAACTACGGCTTAGTCCTCAAACCTCCAAACTGCTTGTTCTTTGCTTGAAAGCCTTCTCTGGCTCCTGGTAGCCCACAGCAGCAGCAGCTCTCAGGCATAGCATGTCAGATTCATCTAGGGAGCTCTCTGAGAATGCAGATTCTAGAAATTCTGAGTCAGGGGCCCGAGAATCTGTGATTTTAATGAGTGCTCAGGAGATACAAGCAAAAAAACCCACTAACACCCACAAATCCACACTCCTTGAGCTTATGATCAAGACCCTACATGAGCTGGCACCTAAGGAATTTTCAGGGGACATTCTTACTCATCCTTCCAATTCCAACCGAAGAGAATCTTCACCTGTGGGTCTTCCCAAACATCACTCTCCCTGGTTTGCCTACAGAAGCACTTCTCACACTGCAGCATGCATACGAATCCCTGGGGCATTTTGTTATGCTGTGATTCCGATTCGGTGGCTCTGGAGCCCAAGACTTGGAGTCTCTGGCCAGTTCCTGGTGCACTGACGGGCATGCTTTGGGTAAGAAGGGTCTGCTGCACTTTGCATCATGACTCTACTGTAGCACTCATCAGAACGTTGTAATCATGGGGCCAGGATTTCACAGCTAGTGTTGAAAATAGCTCCTGGAATTCCCTTAAAATAAGCAGCAAGCAGGGAGACTAGGGGAACACACTTTGCGATCGACATAAAACATTTCCTGGAGCCTCAATGCTGTGATTATTTTTAGTGCTACTGCTACCATTTATTGACCACCTTATAGGCTGCAGCCTGTGCCAGGAGCTTTATGTTTACTCTGGTATGAACTGTTACTCCACAGAAAGTACTCAGGCCTTGGCAGGCCCTCAATAAATGGTAGCTCTTATGTCTAATTCTTAGAACAAACATGACAGGCTTGCACTATTTATCATCAGGGATTGTACTAACCACTTTTCTAAAGAGGTGTAGACTTACCAATGAGAAAAATGAAGAGACAACGCGGTTAAATAACTTGCCCTAGTTACACAGCCAGCAAGTGAAGCAGCCAGCATGTAAACTCAAGCAGTCAGACTCCGGACCTCAGGCTCTTAAGCATGTCAACACAGCACACACTTAAGAAAGGACATTGAGATTCAGAGAGGTGAGATTCAGAGAGATTCAGAGAGTGCAGTCAGCAGTCTTAGGACAAAGAGCTATAGGGTGGAAGTGAAACAGAAGTCCAGGGCTGTGATTCCCAACCCCTCATTCTACACCATGCTACCCTGCCAATCTAACTTCTCAACCCCTGAAGTAAACAAAGAGGCCAATAAGGCTTAACACCTGGGGAAAGTGAGTCTGCCACACTCAGCTCCCCTCCCAGCTGCAGACTGCCTGACCCCAGGAAACGAGCTGTGAAGCCTCCCCAGAAAAGTACACTCTGGTCACATGATGCTCACGTGTCTTTCTCCTTTTCAGAACTTTCATACTCCAGGAACACGATATGCTGGGGATAGTGGCTGCAGATATCCCCGTTCACATTCTGGATCACGCTGTAACAGTAGTCTCGGCCAAACAGCTCCAGACATCTCTTCTCAATGCGCTCAACCTGCAGAGGAGGAGACCTGGGCATAAACAAGACTCTGGGGCTCTGAGTGTGACAATTAGGTGATTTATGACCTGGAGAGATCACTGGGAATGATATGTACCACTGTGATTATTATTCAATGCCAGAAAGAAACCTGTTGCTGGGTCACAGGCCCTAAATGTGTAGGTCATTAACCAGTATGTGATATATTTGGGAAGGGACTCTGAACCCCTCAACGTTGCAGTGGAATTGTCTGTGTTATGCATTTGAAGGAGAGGATTACAACTTTCACTAGATTCTCAAAGGGGTCCACAATCCATGTTATTAAGAATTCTTGTTCTAGGTTACTTTAACTGGCACTAATCCATTATCTGCCCTTGGCTCCAGATTCCTCTCCATTCTCCAGCCACAGAGCAGTGCCTAGAGACTCTAGTTAGTGTAATGACTAAAACTGCTGACAAAGCTGTCTCCTTACATGTATCATCTGCTTATGAAATAGAAGTAACAGCTCCCCTTAAAATTGTCTTATTTTGTTCACAGTTCAGGGAAAGACCCACTTAAAAAGGGCATAAGACCTGTAACATCTCAAGAAGTCTGCAAGAGATCGGGAGGCTCGGAGCGCTTTAAGGAAGCTGCAGTGAAAATCAGGAATGAATTATGACAACTCTAATCTTCAAGGGTGTGTGAGATTGAAAAAGGGCCCAGCAAAACCACTGAGCCTCTTCAACCACTCAAAAGAGCAATGGGGAGAAAAAATTTCACAGCAGCTGAAACTAGAATTCCTCAAATTTCAAGATGCATGAGTCTCACTCAGAAGCCTGTTGAAAAATGCAAATTCTAGGTTCCCACCCTCAGAAATCGATTCAGTAAGACTGGATGGGACCAAGGAATTATCATTTTTAACAAGCACCCCAGATGCTGCTGAAACAGGTGGTCCTCAGGCTGAGCTCTGAAAAATACTTGGTAGTTTGCAGAGTAGGGAAGTCGCATCATTACTGAAGTGATCCACTGGTTACTCCGGAGACTAGCAGATGCCAACTGCAGTATGTCCCAACATAGGACACCTCTGGAGCCAAATCAGAGTTTGGTGGCCCAGGATGGAACAGAATCACCCGAGAAAACTTGATGCTAAACCTGCTAAAGCCACGTGGGCAGTGAGAGATGGGTGACTGCAGGGTCAAGATTCCCATGAGGCTGTCAGTGCCGAGGATGTGGACGGCATAACCAGACCAGAAGCCTTGCAGGTCTGGCAAGAAGAAGGCTGAAGGGAATGCTAAGAGTAGAAAATAGAGGAACTGAGACCTGCTTCTGATAAAGGAACAGAGGAAGTGTGGACTTTCTGCTCTACAGGGGAAGGAAAGGGATGGGCCTAAATTTAAAGTCATGATACATAGGAGACAGTATAAGGAAGCAACTCAATTCATCTCTTGGTTCCTTTCTGTCCCACTACTCCAGCCCCTTCATTTTGACCTCTGACCTGCACGTATCCTCTAGATTTTTTTTTTTTTATCTAGCCTTGGGGCTAGACTTTTTTTTTACCTAGGCTTTTGTTTCCACTCCAGAAAGAAGCAGAGAACTAATCCTCCTCAACTCCTCTCTAATCTCTGAACATGGCCCCTCAGCTTTGATCTTTGACCTCCAAATCCCTTGTCTCAAACCTAAAGGACATCCTTCCGTGGCTCGTTCTGAGCTCAGTTCCTCCTTTTTCGGTTTCTAAATCTGACTCTTACTCTCCGGACCCTTTCTCTTCTTCCTCTGACCTCTGACCCCTAGCACCAGCCTTTCCTAAGGCGGTAACTGCCCCAGCCAGGGACCTTCTCCTGCTCATGGTGCTTCCGGACTCACCTTAGAGCCGCCGGTCCCGCTGCAGTCCTTGGCCCGGTACTGAGTCCGGGAGAACTCCTCCAGCAGCTCCCCGAGCCCCGGCTCCTGCGGCGGAGGGTTGCCCGAAGAAGTCGAGGAATCCGCCGAGGCGGCGGCGGCAGCCCGAGCGCCAGCCATGGCCCAGCCCCGAGTCCCCTCAGCGTCCCGCTTCCCCCTCAGCGTGGCTCAGCCCAGCCCATGGCACCTCGCGGCTCCGACTCCAAGTCCGGAACCTCCAGAACCGCCTCAGCCACCGCCTTCCGCTTCCACTTCCGGCCCCGCCCCACTCTGCCGGATGTTTACCTCGGATCTGGCCAATCGGAGCCCAGCACTCGCACCCTGCCCCTTCATTACCGGCCCATCAGCCAACGCGGAGTGATCCAACTGGTCTCCGGGGATGGGGGCTCGCAGATACCAGGTGCTCCGCCCGTGGGATTTCCCCTGGGGAAGCCGGACTAAACCATTAGGGTTCTGGGAGGGAGGGCACTGAGGGAACTAGGAAGACGGAACCAAGGGAAAGAAGCAGGAAGAATGAAATAAACCATTACAGGGAGAGGAGGAGGGAACTCGTGGAGGCAACTTGTGTTGGCAACCATAGTTGTAATATTAAATCCTAATAAAACAGCATATCTTAAGACACTCTACTTGCACTGCTCCTTACAACATCCATGTGATTATAGTGCTCCTAGCGTCAACCCATTTTATCGAAGAAGAAACTGGAAGTCGTAACTGGCTTAAAATTCTATGGTTGAAAAGCCCTATAGTCTTTTTTCTTTTTTTCTTAATGGTGTTGATGTAAGAACGTCCAATCCTGTAAAGAATTTTTTTTTTTTTTTAAAGATTTTATTGGGGAAGGGGAACAGGACTTTATTGGGGAACAGTGCACTTTCAGGACTTTTCTCTAAGTCAAGTTGCCATCCCTTCAATCTTAGTTGTGGAGGGTTCTGTTCAGCTTCAAGTTGTTGTTCTTTCAGTCTTAGTTGTGGAGGGTGCCGCTCAGCTCCAGGTCTAGTAGCCGTTGCTAGTTGCTAGTTGCAGGGGGCACAGCCCACCATCCCTTGCGGGACTCGAGATGTTGAACTGGCAACCTTGTGGTTGGGAGCCCACTGGTCCATGTGGGAATCGAACTGGCAGCCTTCGGAGTTAGGAGCACGGAGCTCTAACCGCCTGAGCCACCGGGCTGGCCCCTGTAAAGAATTTTTATGCATATATTTGAGCCAAACTGGAGACATATGCCAGGGAGCAAGATCTCAAGTACTCTGGAGAATTGACAGTTTTGCAGTTTCTTTTATGTATTTGAAATTAAGGAGTGGGGTGGCTAGTTAGAACAGTTGGTTAGAGCAGGATGCTCGTAATACCAGGGTTGCTGGTTCGATTCCTGCATGGGGCATCTTGAGCTGCAACCTTCACAACTAGATTGAAACAACAACTTGACTTGGAGCTGATGGGTCCTGGAAAAACACACTTAGAATAAATAAAAGTTAAAAAAAAAAAAGGAAAATGAAATTGAGGGAATTTAAGGAAGATTACAGGAAGGTGGGAAAAATCGGGGTGGGGATTGGATTACAGGATAGTTAACAAGATTGTGTGCTCTTTTTATGGTGCTTACGGTTATTTCACAGGTGTGTTAACCTAAATACACAAAAACAATGGACAGGGCTTGCTTAAAACAAAGATAAACCTTTTACTAAAAAAGTTACATTCCTAGGGCATGAATACCCATGACCTGCCCAGTTATGAATTTATGATCAGATCACCTTGTGAGGTTGGTTTCCCTAGAACCTCTTTTTCATCAACAATGGAATATTTTAAACATCACAGAAGTGGAGAGAATAGTATAATGAACCCTCATATATCCATTAGCCAGTTTCAACAAGAATCATCTGTCAATCTATCTGTTTAATCAATCCCCATCCAGTAGAACTATTTTAAAGCAGATCACATTATTTTATCTGTGAATACTTCAGTATTTATCTCTGTCAGATTAGTACTGTTAAAAAATTATTAAGGAAGACAATTAAGGTAATGCAATCTTTATTTAATACTTTATGAAGTGGGTAGTCTTTGTTCTCAGGGGTCCAGAGAACTGGAAAATGGGGCAGAAAGCAGGAAGCTTTTTATAGAATAAGGAATAAAGAACAAGAGAAAAATATAAAATGAATAAAGAACAAGGAAGTAAATATAGTCCTGTGCCGCATAACAATGTTTTCGTCAATAATGGACTACATGTCTGACAGTTATCCCATAAGATTATAATGGAGCTGAAAATTTCTTATCACCTAGTAACATAGTTTTCATAGCCCTTGTAATTTAGCACAAAGCATCAGTCAAATATCATTGTGTTACAAATGCCTACAGTATTCAGTACAGTAACATGCTATACAGGTTTGTAGCCTGGACCTGTAGGGAAACAAAACTTGTCACCCCAAAATGTGTCTATTTGGTATGAGGATTATTTTAGGTTAGTTAATTTTAAGAATCAGCGGACAAGAGAGGTCTAAAAATCAAGTAAAAGCTGTTCTTTGCGAGACACTTACATTTGTAAGGGAAATCTCCATTTGTAAGTGTGTTTCCCTTACTGTACCAGGACGAGGTGGATGACCTTATCTCTAGAAACTTTTATCAATTCAGAAGACTATGACTTAAATCTGCATGATAAAAACCAACCAAAGGGAAAGACAACCTACTGAGTGGGGAGAAGATGTTCACAAATGATACGTCAGATAAGGGGTTAATATCTAAAAATATATAAGGACCTCATACAACCTAACACACACACAAAAACAGGAACAATCCAATTTAAAAAATGGGCAGAGGACCTGCATAGACATTTCTCAAAAAAGGACATACAGATAACCAACAGACATATGAAAAGATGCTGAATATCACTAATCATCAGAGAAATGCAAATCAAAACTATAATGAGATATCACTTCACACCTGTCAGAATGGCTATTCTCAATAACTCAACAAATAACAAGTGCTGACAAGGATGTGAAGAAACGGGAACCCTCAATGTAAGCTGTTGGTGGAAATGTAAATTTGTGTAGACATTGTGGAAAACAGTACAAAGAGTCCTCAAAAAATTAAAAATAGAGCTGCCATATGATCCAGCAGTTCCACTTCTGCGTATTTATTCCAAGAAAATAAAAAGATTAAAAAAATGAATTCAAAAAGATATATGTACCACTATGTTCGTTTCAGCATTACTAGCAATGGCCAAGATATGGAAGCAACCTAGATGTCTATCAGTAGTAGCTGAATAGAAAAAGAAGATGTGAACGAACCCACACACACACATAATGGAATATTACTCAGCAACTCAGAAATAAAAAAGAATGAACTCTTGCCATTTGTAACAACATGCATGGACCTAGAGGGTATTATGCCAAGTGAAATAAGTCACACAGAGAAAGGCAAATACCATATGATTTCACTTATAAGTGGAACCTAAAAATACAAATCAAATGAATAAAAAAACCAGAAACAGATCTAGAGAAAAAGCTGATGGATGCCAAAGGGGGGGTGGTGGGAGAAGCACGGGGAAAAAAATAATAAAATACCTCTAAAAAACTGCATAAAAACCTTACCCTTGTTTAGTGTGCTTTTCCTGGTAATCTCCTATAACTGACTCTCCCCCATCCCAACATTTGATTTTGTCTTCAGCTGAATATGGTATTTAAGGTATTCAGCCATTTTGGCAAGTTACTCGGTTTTCCCGGGTTTCTCCCATGTATACAGGAGGTATACGTGTTATTAAACTTTTGTGGGTTTTTTTTTTCTGTTAATCTATCTTTTATTGCAGGGATATCTCAGCCAAGAACCCAGAAAGGTAGACGGAAAATTATCTTTCCTCCCCTACAGAGCAATGGGCTATACCATAAAACCTACGTAGATGTGAAGTAGGCTGTACCATCTAAGTTTGTGTAAGTGCACACTGTGATTTTCACACAACCAAATCACCCAACGATGAGCATTTACAGGGACTTGAAAGTTTTCTAAGTTTCTGTTTATTGACCTGACTGAGCAAACCAGGCAGGAGTGACTCCATCTTGTGCTACTAATTTATTTCAGGAGTTCCCCCTTTTAATCATACCTCTTGACCATTCAAGAGGTATAATAAAAAAAATATTGGTATTAGTGTGACTCTCAGTTACCATTGCCTCTTCAGGTCTCAGTGTAATATTCACAAGAGATGATGTCAGGCTTCATCTTGAAGCCGGTTACGTTTTTCTGCTGTCTTTTGTCATTCCAGTCAGAGAGAGAGACCATCTGTTGGCTGCTCAATGGCTGACCACATGTATTTAAAACTTCTGAGAGAAGTTGATTAAGGAGACAATAATAATGATTAGCAACGGAGCAATGTCCATAGTTTGAAGAGTGCTCCTGAGCCAGGATCCCCATGGTCCAACAAATCAGCTAGAATTTTGGGGACACTTCTTTAAGCCAGTTGGTTTGTTTATGCATTTAGTATATTTCATGTAACTATGTCTCTACTTTCCCAGAATTGTTTGTCCAATGATCTTGTTCCAGAGAGACTAAGGTATTAGAAATCGGGGAGAAGTTTGTGACAGACAGAAAAGAACGACAGGTTCATCAGCACCATAGCAAATGCAACAGTAGGTTTACCCTCCTGTGTAATGGCCTGAGATATGTGAATAATGGCATTATCTTTCCCAGCCAGGGCAAAGCAAAAGGTGGAGTAAAGAATCATAAAGACTTTCATTGTGTAATAATTAGGAAAGGGATGGTCAGAGAGGGAAGGAGGAATGGAAAGAAACAATCTGATGTCTTGGGAGGAAGCAATGTACTTTGATGTCGGCTCCTTCTCTTCCTAGTCAATTTGATTTTGAGGTCTCCAGCATTTGTACAGGACCAGATGTCAAGTGGAGCCTGCATCAGTTGTGAAATATGCACCCAAGGTTTGACATTTTTGTAATTTGGCAGTGGTGTCAGTGGTCAAGAATACTTGGTAGGGTATTTTCTATGAATCTCACTTTTCCAAAAGCATCCGAGTAAGACAATAACTATCTATAAATGACAAAGGACTTAAAAATACCCACGGTGGATGATCTGATAAGAATTCATTATAATGAAAGTGACAAGGAAATTTGGTTATTTCTGTGACATACAACATTTTAAGATGATAATTGGAATTACGACTCATAACATTATACCAGGGGATAACAGATTTTTAGAAATTTTATGCAATTTCTAGAATACTTATGTTAATAACATACCCACACAAATATAAACTAAGAAGGTCAAATATCACTTTTTATTTGAAAATGCTTCTTATGTAATTTAACATCTCAAATAAACCTGATTAGTTTAACATTTCTCTTTTTATAGGATGAGAGAACAAATCTTTTGAGATGTCCCAGGGACCCTCTATAAAATTCCAAAATTAGAGGTCAAGAAAAGAAAAATCCACTTCATTTAGAATTTGATTTTGGAGAAGTTTGTCAAAAATACCCATTAACCAAAGTGACTATTAAAGACTTCAAAGGTAGATACAGAAAGTTACACAGTTGTCAAAGAGAAACAAAAATCCTAACTTTTTAAATATTGAGAAGACTGGGTTTTTTCAAGTAATCAAAGACCTAGTAAAAACTATGTGAAGCACAGTAAATTATTTTGATAAGACACAAATCTGCTTTCTAGGCAGAGTACTTGAAAGGCAAAGAAAAACCTTTGTTTGCAATTCCTTACTAAGAGCAGACCAATAACGTAAGGAAACTTTGTCCTTTTAACAGAGAGAAAAGTAAATTCTAATTTTGCACTAGTGTACTTTTGATATTAAAACTCATTTTTAAGAACTTATTTTAAATCCATTCCAATATTATTTGCCAGTATGACGACACATAAAATTCTTTTCCCAAGTTTCCTTTTCTTATTTTTTTTAATGAAAGTTTATTGGGGTGACAATTATTAGTAAAGTTACATAGATTTCAGGTATATAATTCTGTAATACATCATTTACCGTGTTTCCCCGAAAACAAGACCTAGCCGGACAATCAGCTCTAATGTGTCTTTTGGAGCAAAAATTAATATGAAAGCCGGTCTTATTTTACCGTAATATAAGGCTGGGTCTTATCTAACATAATATAAGACCGGGTCTCATATTAATTTTTGCTCCAAAAGACACATTAGAGTTGATTGTTCAGCTAGGTCTTGTTTTCGGGGAAACAGGGTATATAGCACATTGTGTGCTCACCACCGAGTCAGTTCTCCTTCCATCACCATATATTGGCCAAGTTTCCTTTCCCATAAACCTTCTAAACTTTCTTTTTTTAATATCCTTTCAGGTTTTGTCTTTTTTTTTTTTTTTTTTTTTTCCCCTTCTTTCTCATTCTGGAACAACCAGTTGTTTTACTTTAGGACAAATTACTTTCTTTTTCCCATAACAAAACACATCTCAATACCTTATACCTATTCTCACCAAAAAACATATCCTACTTTCCTTGCATAGAGATGTCTCCCCTATTATTTCCAGTAGTTTTAATTACACATATTTGTTAGAATTCTTAACACTTAGAATCCTTAATTGCTAGTGAAAACTAAGAAGTAAGCAATTTGTGCACTGTCTGTCTGTTACACTAGTATTTTGTGGGTTGGCAAATTTATAAATACATTTCATAATGTCTAGAAGTGTAGTAAAATTTAAAATGTGACACAAAACATGTTTACTAATAGACTCAAATATCTTTAGTTCCTCTGTAAAAAGAAGCCAAGTGTGGATAAACCTATTTTCAATAGTTAATGTTTCAGTATTTTATCTGATTTGGAAATGATTTATATATTCAATGAATATCCATTATTTAACTTATCTCAGTTTAACTTTAAGGTTTAAAGTTACCAAAAAGGTTTTGGAAACTATTTCTAAGTAGACATGCATAAAGCATAATTACTGTTAAAAAATCCGTTTGTAAATTTTTACTTACATTTTTTAAATTTACATGTTCTTAACAATTATGTTTCCATTACTTATGAAAATTTCATGAGACATTGAAAAGCTAACCATCATCTTAAGTTATCCTCCTTGCTGACAAATTTAGCAATAGAGATAACATGAGCTTATTTAACTTTTAGCAAACATAGGTAGAATAAAAGTTGTATGTCTGTATGATATTTAATTCTGATAACTATAAAAACATGCCTGTTTTAATTAAACCAACAAATTTAAACTAGCTTTTTGTTTTAATTTACCAAAGATTATCAAATCACATGAACTTGAAAAACATTTGGGTTAGTTTTCTATATTTTTGAGAGTATACTTGATTTATATAAACATGTAATTTTCTTTAAGCCAATTAAATAGAACTCTTTACAAATTAATTTTGGCAACACCATCTGGAGGTAGAAAAAAATCACATATTTATACATATATAGACATAAGTAAACATACAGATGCAAACAGAGATCTTACAGCTTTTGTTTTAAATTTTTAGGCATCAGACCAGTATGATAATGCAAGACTCACTAGTTTATAAAAGAATAGTTGGATACCAACCGTGTTTCTGACAGATGGAGTAAGTTAAGATTACCTGTTCAGATGGCTTAAACTTTTTAGTAATATTTGTAAAGAAGACTTTTGAGATTTTTTTATTCATCTTGTTTCCAAATAGCCTTTCCCACTTCTGGTAAGAATCACCTCTCTAAAGTTTGTATTTCAAAGAGATGACCCTCAGTTCCTAGAGAAAACCAGTGGGAACATTTACATCTCAAAGGCACAGAGAAAGACTTTTGTTTTTTAAATCCACAAATTTTACCATGCGTACAAATTTTTTGACATGAATAGGGGAGGTTTGGGAAATTGGTAAAAAGGGTAAGTGGGCTTTTTCTGTTCTTGTAAAGTTGGGTTTTAATTCCTTCGAGAATTGGGCTGCAACCTGAATAATATCGGGGGGCTGATCCACCCATCCAATGACATTATTTTAGTTTGCTTCTTTATACAGGAAGAAGATCTTCAACTAAGATAGAAATCAGAAGATTCCTCTGTTATAGTGATGGGGAAACTGACCTTAAAATGGTTCCCTGCCACGTGGAACTGAGCTAAAATGGTGGCCCCAGCGGAGAGAGAAGTCCCCAGCCTAAGCCCCAGCCCACTTCCACATAACTCACTCCAAGCCACACCTTGAGCCAATCCCCAGATGACACCTACCTCTTCCCCAACTCAAGGAAGTCCCCAACCCATAAAAACCTGCTCAAAACCTTGCTAGGGGCTCAGTCTTTTGGGAAGGATCCCGCTGAGGCCACCGGCGTAATAAAGCTGTGTTCTCCCTGATCTCTGCATGCTGCTTGAGTTTCTCGGTCCTTGCCATTTTTCTGCAACAATAAATTTAGAGTTGTTTGTTTTTTGGAATTTTTTTTTCTTCCTCTGGATACATAGTTTCATTTTAGCTTAGGGGAAAAGGCCTAAAAAAAATTCCTGTTAGGTTCTGAATATCAGTTTCCAATTTGGCCAACTTCTAACTGTAGAACTACTTAAAAAAAATCATTTCAAATATTTTGTCAAGTTTCAGCCAGGACAAAGTAAATATTCAAGGCAGTGTTGAACAACCCCATGGACACAAGAGGTGTCCCCAAAGAGGATACAAAAGATTCTACTACCCTCCCAAGATCCAGAGCCACTTCCAAAGGTAGCCCAAAGAAAGAAAGACTTAGACAGTTCTCCTGAGAGCTGGCAATAGTTGGTCAGATCCTAGAGGCAACCTGAATTTCTGGTCCTGCCATATTTTTGGGCCTCTAACCTGATGGTTGAGCTGCCTGTATATGCAAGAAGTAACAACTTGCATGCCCCAGGCAGGCAGAAAGCCCATCCAAGCTCTGAGGACACAAAATGAAACAAACAAAAAGACATTGGCTTTCCCTGGGAAAGAAAGGATCCTTAACCACTGGATACACAAAAACAAAATTTACAAGAGTCTGGACTTGGAAAGGAAGGGACAATGTGAAATTTTTTACCTTCCTTTCTCAAGCAGGGACTACAGAGATCCAAGAGAGGTAACACTGATAACAATTCTCATTCTTAGGTTTCTGCAAGTTTTCCCAGGATCCCATCTGCAGGCTCCTAAGCAAGGGGGAGGGTTTAAAGTATCTACCAGAATTTGGCAAGGTTTTCCATTAATTTTAATGGCTGTTTAGGGGAATAACTTGTAGCAGTTTACTGGACAATGCCTGAATCTCATCAACCCTGGGAGGGACCCATATGGGAGAGCTTTGGTTGGTGTGGAAGGAATTGACAAAACCTTCAAGGATAATCTTTTCTTCCAGAGTCCCATTTGATTACAAATGAGACACCGAATTCTGAGCAGGTGCTCTGATGATGGACCCCTTAGAGGGTGCAATGGGGGAGGCCCAGATATTTCAGGTTTCTGGCCTTGGAACTGTTGTCGCTATATGGCCAGTAACTAAGCAGGCTTTTGTTTGTGGTCTGGTGGTCTCTTCAGAGTGGAAAGGCAATTGAGACAGAGCATTAAGACTGAGTACTCAGATAAAGGACAATGGGAAGAAGTAGGAGTCACATCAGTTTTATAGTCTTTTGTTGTAGGTACCTCATGTGTCTTTAATTTTTCAGTAGCCTTTTGCAATGAATCTTTCAATTAAGCTATTTTGAAGTCTTGAAGCCTTTTGGAGGTTTCTGCGTACTAATTAAATCCCATTCTGGTTGTTGATTTGGGAACCCTCACTTCCAAGTACACTTCTTATATGAATTATCTTGTCTAAAAGTACCCCATAATGGCACTGTAATTCTAGGTTGTGCTAGCAATGTTTTGCCATTTTGGTTGATACCCACAGCTCTAGGACCACAGTTCTTAGACATAAAATAAGCAGTTATGCTGGAAGGTGATGGACTCAATTCTCTGAAACTTGAGTATCCCATTTTTTTAAGCCAAGCCTTGGGTCTATTGGAACCAAATTAATGCCATGGCATTGGGGATTCCCCCCACACACACACACACTTTACAGTGTTCCTTTTCGCATGGAAATTTTCTTGAGGGTGGCAGGTGGATCTAGCGTCAAGCTAACCCATTTTGTGACCAACTTATTCTAGCACAAGAATCTTAGACTTAGAGGGCAACTCTCTAACAACTTTTAGTGTTTGACCTGTGCCCACCAATTTTGTGAGTTTGGCTTCTGACATTCTCATTAACAATAGATCTATTATTCCTTTACCTCATTTGTATATTAGCAGAAACCAACAGTAACTGAGGAAGTATAACTGTGGACACCAGCAGTAACCAGAGAGGGTGCTGTGGACTGATCAAAACAAGGCCTTAGGGGTGCACTAACAAAACCATCATTTCCCAAAATGGAACTCCAGATTGAACCAGGAAAACCTGACAAATTGGCACTGTGGACTAACCAAGAGCTAAGGACTCAGTTCTGGGTGGAACTGTCTGTTAGCTCAAGGTGACTTGTTAAGCCCAGGACTAAAACTGTGCACTAACCAAGAGGTAAGGACTGATGCTCAATTAGAGCCTTCATCAGTCTAGATTTACTTGTTCATCTAGAAAGCCAGTTAGATCAAGAGGTCATGCAAAGAGAGCACAGGTGGGATCCAAGAGGAACTCACCCACAACCCTCAGAAACAGCAAAAAAAAGAATGCAAAAGTTTCAGCGAGTATTAACACTTGTGTTGTTTGTTGTCTTGATGCCATTAGAAGTCTCCTTCGGATCTCATCACTGCCACCAAAACTATTTAAAAAAAACTCAACTGAGCACATTTTAAAGATCTTATTGGCTTTATTCAATGATTCATAAATCAGGCAGCATCCAATCTAGCAGATAGAAACGAGCTCCAGGTCATGGAAGGTCATCACATCCCTTGGCCTGTAGCTTCCTGACAAAGGAAATCTTTACCTTAAGTGAGCTTGTCTATTGTCTTTTCACATCTAAGATAACATGCTCTTCAAATGTAAGAGTAAACTCCTTTTCCTGTACCTCTCAGGGCACAATCCACTGCACCAAAGCACAAGGCTACAGAACCCCTCATTGTTATCTTGTTCTTCAAATACCTTCTCTATGTGCTGTAAAATGTTCATTAGTAACTACCCTGTATTCACCAATGTAAAAGATGTGTCTCTCCATTTTACTTTTTATCCTATCCCAGAGATTTACCTGCTTTGCTTTTTCCACACCCCTTAATCTACCACCAATGGATTTTATGTAACCCTTCTTACATCTCCTTCTTTGATTTTAATGTATAAAATAAGCTGCAAAACTGCCATTCTCCAGAGAATTTTCTTAATCCATTAAGATTTTGCTTCCCAGAAACTGTCATCATTTTGGCGCAAATAAAGTCATTAAAGTTCTGTATAGGTTTGGATGTTTCTTACACCAACAAGGTTATGGTGACTATAAATTGGAGGTGCTATAAACATTCATGTGTAGGTTTTTGTGCGATCATAAGATTTCATTTCTCTAGGGTAAATATCTTGGAGTGGGATTGTTGGGTTATGTGGTCAGTATATGTTTTATTTCGTATGTCGACAAAAAACATTCAGCCTAAGAGAAAGCTTACAAGGGTTTATTTGAGCCAAACTGGTGACAATTGCTGGGAAACAAAATCTCAATGGATTGAGAAAAAGCTCCGCAAAACGGCGGTTGGCAACTTATTTTATACATAGAATCAAAGGAGGAAGATTGCATGAAATCCACTGGTGGTAGATTAAGGGGGTGGGAGAAAGCAAAGTGGGTAAGTCTCTGGGATTGAATAAAAGTAAATTGGAGAGACAGGTACTTCTTTTACATAGGTGGGTACAGGATAGTTAATAGTTTGCTTTTTACAGCACAGAGATGGTAATCAGAGGATAAGAATAACAGTGAGGGATTCTGGAGTTTCCTGCTCCTCTGGGACAGAAAAAGGGATTACTCTGAAATTCCAAGGGCTTGTTATCTTAGATGCAAACAGACAATAGATAGGCTCACTTAAGGTAAAGACTGACCTTTGTCAAGGAAGCTACAGGCCAAGGAAGTGACTACCAGCCATGACCTGCTTTTAGTTAGAAATTTTATATTCAGACCACCCTATGTGATTATTTTTGGTCTCTTGAGCTTGTCATGTTTAACATGTGGCCCCTTTTTTCATCCATAAATAAGAAACAGTCAAACTGTTTCCCTAGAGTGGCTGTACCATTTTGCATTTGCACCAGCAATGCATGAGAATTCCAATTGCTTTGCATCATGGCCAGCAGTTGATATCATCAACAATCTTTATTTTTGCCATTCCAATAGATGTACAGTGGTGTCTCATCATGATTTCAATCTGTATTTTCCTAATGACTATGTACCGTTTCCCTGAAATTAAGACCTAGCCGGACAATCAGCTCTAATGTGTCTCTTCGAGCAAAAATTAATGTTATATTATACTATACCCAGTATTACATTACATTATACCTGGTATTATATATTATATTATATTATATTATATTATATTATATTATATTATATTATATTATATTATATTATATTATATTATATTTATTATATAAGACCTAGTCTTATAGTAAAATAAGACCAGGTCTTATATTAATTTTTGCTTCAAAAGATGCGTTAGAGCTGATTGGCCGGCTAGGTCTTATTTTCAGGGAAACATGGTGTCATGCAGGGTGTCAGCTCCCGCTCCCTGTACAAGAACGCAGGATATGGCGAGGCCAAAAAGGAACACCCATGGAGCTATAGATAGGGAAGTCATACCACTATAGTCTCACTTGCGGCTGGGTTGGAGACACAGGAAGCAGGAGCCACACTATCCGCAACCTGCCATTCACTTCTCTCTGTCAACCAACCTCACTTGCTAGATGCACTCCGCTGTGCTAGCTGCAGTCCTCTCTTGCAAGCTCAGCCACCATCTTCTTGCTAGCCCCCATTTGCTGCTAGCGTAGCCACGGCAGTTATATTAGTGGCCAATGGCTCACTGGTTACAGCTGACGGCCAACTAGCTACAGCTGATGGCCATCCAATCACAGTTGATGGTCATTTACTACCTGAGCCAGCACCTTTCTACGTGAGGCCGAGAGCCTGGAAACTACACTCCTGGCTCTGTCCCCACACCCGGTATTAAGATTATTATGAGTCCCAAATAGTGGATGGTCTAAAAGTAATTTGAAAAATATTTGGAAAGCATTTTTCATGTTAGGATTCTGTTAAATAAATGGATTCGTGAGGTATGGGTAGCCTTCAGAAAGGGAACAGAACAGAATTCTTAAGTTAATCGGTAAGGGAAGAAACAAAGAGGAAACAGCTGAATATCAGGGTGGCTCTAACTGCAAACAAACTAAGTCTAATTACAGGT
Organism: Rhinolophus sinicus; assembly: GCF_036562045.2. Classification (NCBI taxonomy): domain Eukaryota; kingdom Metazoa; phylum Chordata; class Mammalia; order Chiroptera; family Rhinolophidae; genus Rhinolophus; species Rhinolophus sinicus. The sequence goes on from NC_133759.1 coordinate 43,520,122, forward strand.
AACCAGATAGTGAGCTATGTGGCAAGTTAAACTGCAAACTAGCTAAGTCTAACTGCATTACTGATTTACTGAGTTTTATCCTTACTGAATGCCTGACTTATCCAAGCTTTATCCTTGACTTGCATTTTCCTGATGATTAGTGACAATGAGCACCTTTCATGTGCCTGTTGGCCATCTGTATGTCTTCTTGGAAAAATGTCTGTTCGGATCCCCTACCCATTTTCAAATTGGATTGTTTGTTTTTGCCATTGAGTTGTATAAGTTTTTTATATAGTTTGGATATATAAATATATATATGATTTGCAAATATTGTATCCCATTAGTAGGTTGCCTTTTCATTTTGTTGATGGTTTCCTTTGCTGGGTGGAAGCTTTTTAGTTTGGTGTAGTCCCACGTGTTTATTTTTGCTTTAGTTGTCTTTGGTTTTGGTGTCAACACAAAAAATCACCACCTAGACCTATGTCAAGAGCTTACCACCTTTGTTTTCTTCTAGGAGTTTCATGGTTTTAGTTGCCTCATCATTTTAACTTGATTTCTTCTGTAAAGATCCTATTTCCAAATAAGGTCACAATCTGAGATTCTGGGGAGTTAAGAATTCAACATATTTTTTGGGGGGAGGGGACACAATTCAACCCATAACAGGAGGTATAGACAAGAAGAATGTTCCTTACTATACAGGTAACACCCATATAACACGATGGTTAGGTTCCTAAAAATGCCGTGTTATGTGAATCCATGTTATACGAAACAAAGAACTAGTACAATAAAGGGGGTTAGCTTCCAAAAATTAAAAACACATACTATTATATTTTTATAATTAAGAGGAATATCTTTATTAAGGCAATTTTCACCAAAAGTGTAACATTAATATGTATTAAATAATGTTTTCTTCGTCGTCACTACTAAGCTTTTATTACGTTCTGTGTTGTTCGGGGATTTCCCTAATTTCGAATGAGATATTTTTTGCTCTTAAAAGCTCTTATTACACTCCATGTTGTTCAAGGATTTCTCTAATTCTCAAACCGTGTTGAAAGAAGTGCCATGAAACCATGTTATAGAAGTGCCATGTTATACGGGTTTACCGGTACTCTGTGGACTGTACCAGCTCCCTGCTTCTCTGCTTTGAAGTGGCTGCTTCCTCTTATATCACAAAATGAGTGACAGGGATGACATCCACTTATCACTTTTCTTTATCCTTTGGGACATTGAGGGGCAAACTCCCTCTGTTCTCTAATAGAAATATTTTGAGGGCCAGCCCGGTGGCTCAGGTGGTTGGAGCGCTGAGGTCGCCGGTTCAATTCCCACATGGTCCAGTGAGCTGCGCCCTCTACAGCTAAGATTGTGAACAACGGCTCTCCCTGGAGCTGAGCTGCCATGAGCAGTAGGAGATTGGTGTGAGGGGCCGTGGGCTGCTGTGGGCTGCTGTGTGCTGCTGCGGGCTGCTTTGTGCTGTCATGAGTGGCCAGTGGCCAGCATGAGTGGCTGGCATCCGGTGAGAGCTATCATGAACTGCTGTGAGCGGCTGACCGACAACTAGCGACTGACTGCCTCAGCTGGGGGGAGCGCAAGGCTCATAATACCAGCACGGGCCAGGGAGCTGTGTCCTACACAACCAGACTGAGAAACAACGGCTTGAAAGGAGTGGTGGGGGGAGGCAAAGAAGGGGAAAAAAAGAAATATTATGAATAAGCCATCAAACAAATATTTTACTAACAGAGTAAAAGGTAAATACTGAAGAGTATTTCATGCTTTCGTTCCCACCCATTGAAACTTGTAGAAACTACCTTGTGGGAGTGGAATGCCCCAAACAAGCAGGGCTGTGCTCTTCTGGCAGCTCATCCAGTCTGTCTGCTACATGAGGAAGGGAGCAAATGGCAAAGAAATCCACTTGCTTGCTCTGCAGGTTACCTAAGGGGCCCCTGACATCATGGTCCCTTGTAATCTCTGTCAGTCAGGGAGCCAGCAGGAAGTAGATGGCACATCAAATTTGGAGGAAGGTCTGATAAAGTTCTAGTTGCGAAGGTGTGGGCATGGTATAGGGAGAACATGAAAGATAATGCAGTGCCTGAGGCTAGCAACAGGAAACTGTCATTATCCCCCTAGTCAAAGGGATGAACAAAACACAGGGTTACCTAGAGAGTTGTCTTGATAGGACCTCTGTCAAGGGACTGAACCAGACCTAGATGACCTTGTGGGAGGGAACTAGGGGAATTAATACCCCAACTTCATTCTCATTCCTCCCTCTCTGTTCTAACCACTGCTGAACACTGCCAGAAGGTAGAAGGTATGGAAGCCCATGTACTTCAATCTCTGAGGGTTGCAGACAGCAGGGGAAAAGGGTGGAGAATGCAGATAAAAGATGTTTAGTCCATCATCTTTATTTTAAAATCAAAGTGATTTAGATACATCTGAAATTAGTTTTTGAAAATGTAATTAAATACTGTGAAATATTTTTATAAACGTCAAACCATTTGCAACTCCAGTGGCAACAACTAGTGTCCATCTGGCTGCCAATGTAAAGAACTGGTATCACATATCACTCATGTTACATCTAGACAAATATGCGTGCAAAGTTAAGAATAATAATGTTGTCAATATTGCAAAATGTTCTGCGGTTCCCATGCACAACTCTTGTGAATGTAGAACTAATATGTGAGCACTTCTGGAACGATGGATTGGAACATGGAAAGCAACAACACAGCGTACACGAGGCACTACTGGGAAACAATGCTTTGTTGTAGAGGAATCTATTGCATTCATACTGTTTGAGGGGGGAGGGTTTGATAAATACATTTATCCAAGTCATTTATCCAAGTCATTCCAACACTGAAACTGCCCCCCCACACTCTGAAACAGTGTCTGTCTTGAATATAAACAGTGGCACAACCCACAGAAAACCATTTAGATAGAGTTGTCTTTTCTTTAGAGATGTGGACCAGTGTGCCCCTGAGTCATAAGAGTGGATGTGTAGGGTTATGGGTTGAATGGTGCCAGGACTGAGCACCGGATCCCCAATGACAGCAGTGCCTATGTATTCTTTACCAAAATTTTGCGTATGTGCTTGTGATATATGGAGCCCTCTAAAGCATGGACCAAGAGAAAGGGTCCCTCTTTCCTGGTGCTAAGGAGGTACTGCCATTTAGGAGGCTTTTGTGGTCACCCAGGTGAGGGCTGGAAGGAAGGAAGTCTGAAGTCTAGCAGAACGGAACAACCTCAGATTGGGGGCACAGGAAAGACATAGGAGTGATTTTCCAGTGCTGGCCCCTGGAAAACTCTCAAAGACCTGCAGACACCATCGAGGCAGTTTCCCTCGTTAGTTCTAACCTGACCATTGGGAGTTTTGCAAACCCTAGCACACACAGTTCAACTTGATTTGGAGACAACTGAATTTTCAGTGATTTGCTAACCAATCAGCTAATAAAACACGCTTGTATGGAGTGCTACTATGTGCCAGGCACTGTACAGGGCCTGGAAGTCAGTGGCGAGCAAGGTGCGGGAGATTCTGACACTTGGCTGTTTGTCTTGCAGGGAAGTTAGAGGCTAAACAACAAATTCAGTGGGGGAAATGCCAAGGAAGAACAGTTTAGATGCTGTGGAAAAGTTTGGCTCTTCTGTAATCTTGTCTACAGAAAATCTGAACCAGGAGAGGCTGAGTTCCCACCGGACATCTCTCATGACAGCTGCCTAAACCAGAAAGGGAATTAACTCTCCAGACAGACTAATTTATGTCCTAAATTTAATAGTGCTAAATGGCATCCCCAGAGAGAGTCTGGTGAAATTTTACTTCTATTGCTAATCAAGGGCCTGTCTGGTGGATTACTTAATAACAAACCCCACTCTGGTGATTTCTGCCTTCAGTTCAGATGTTTTAGTCTCAGTTGAAGTCCAGGAAATTATATTCTTGGTCCTTATATCTGATTCTTACAAATAACTGGTCTGGGGATACAGGAGGAAGAATGGCCCAAAGAAACGTATATGGACTTTGGTGCCAGGCAGACCTGTCTGTGCTGGGTTTCCAGGCTCTGTGACCTTAAGCAAGGCAACTTTTGTTCGCTAAGCCTCAGTTTACTGATCTGTAAAATGGGGACATCGGCATCTATCTCATTGGGTCATTGAAAGGATTAAAGGCAATAATGTATTGTAAAGATCAAACACATGGCAGTCAAAAATATTTTCTATGTTTTTTCCTTGTTGTACAAAATGACATTTAAATTTAAATCAGTTGGGCTTTCTAAATAGGTTGGGTTTCTTGTTAGAGTTGATGGCTGGGAAGTTAGTTAAAATGAATGAGATTCTTGGGACAGGTTTTAAAAAATAAATTAGCTGAATTTTATTCTAATTATAAAAGTAATACTGAATTTCAGCCAATATGGTGGATGGAGTTGGTAACAAAATATTTTTTTTCCTGACCCACACTCATAAAAATGTTTGGAAATGTTGCCCACCAAAAAGCCATTTCTACCTCCTACCTATCCTTTTTTCACCATTGGAAGAAACTACTTCCCATTATAGTAACTGGAGAATGCCACTTTCCCAGCCTCTCTCGTGAATAGATACAGGCAGGTTACTGAGTCCTGACAATTGGATCTGAAGGAAAGTCTGTAAAGAGACTGTGGGAAAGATTCTCCTCCCTGATAGAAAGAGATTCGTGGGATGAAGTAGCCTCTTTCTCTTCTCTGGGTGTGGCCATGTCTGCTGCAGCCACCTGGTGAGCATGATGAAAAGTGTTGCAATAGGATTGTAGAGTAGAATTCAGGAAAGATGGAAAGTCTTGGGTCCTTCAGTCATTGTTGAAAAGTTAACCTGAGAATCCTTAATCTTTGCTATACATGCAAACATGCAAAAAGAGTCAGAATCCATTCCACCCCCTTGGGATAAGTATCCCAAGCAAAGAAATTATTTTAAAAGTTGGTCTAGAATTAATGATACCCACAGGCCCTGCCAGAGAAAAGTGATATATCTCTGTAGAATATTTCTATAATTCACTGTCTCCACAGTTTTCTCTTTTCCAATTGTCATATAGTTAGAATGGTATGTAGCCTTTTCAGATTGGCTTACTACTAGTAATAAGCATTTAAGATTCCTCTGTGTCTTTTCATGACTTGATAGCTCATTTTGTTTTTAGCACTGAGTAATATTTCATTCAGTTTATATATCTATTCCCCTACTGAAGGACATGTTGGTTGCTTCCTAGTTTTGGCAGTTATGAGTACAGCTGCTATAAACATCATTGTGCAGGTTTTTATGCAAACATACGTTTTCAACTACTTTGGGTAAATAAATATCAGACAGTGCAATTGCTGGATTATATGGCAATAGTATGTTTATTTTTGTGTGAAACTGCTGAAGTGTCTTCCAAAGTGGCCAAACCATTTTGCATTCTTACCAACCATGAAAGAAAGTTTTTGGGGCGGCTGGTTAGCTCAGCTGGTTAGAGCATGGTGCTCTTAACAACAAGGTTGCAGGTTCGATCCCCACATGGGCCACTGTGAGCTGCGCCCTCCACAACTAGATTGAAACAGCTACTTGACTTGGAGCTGATGGGTCCTGGAAAAACACCCCTAAATAAATAAAAGTTAAAAAAAAAAGTTGTTTCTTCACAACCTCACCAGAATTTTCGTAGAGATTGCATTGAATTTACAGATGGCATTGGGTAATATGGATGTGTTAACAGTATTAACTCTTCTGATCTATGAACAAAGCATATCTTTCCATTTACTTGTGTTTTCTTCAATGTCTTAGTTTTTGGTGTATAGATCTTTCATTTCCTTAGTTAAATGTATTCCTAAGTATTTTATTGTTTTTGATGCTAAATGGGATTATTTATTTCTTTTTCAAATAGTCCTTCATTAATGTATAGAAATGCAACTGACGTTTATATGTTTATTTTGTATCCTGAAACTTTACTGAATTCGGTTTAGTGTTAACAGCTTTTTTTTAAAATTGGGGAATATTGGGGAACAGTATGTTTTTCCAGGACCCATCAGCTCCAAGTCAAGTCATTGTTCTTCAATCTAGTTGTGGAGGGCACAGCTCAGCTCCAAGTCTAGTTGCCATTTTCAATCTAGTTGCGGGAGGGGGGGGGCGGAGGGGCGCAGCCTACCATCCCATGCAGGAGTTGAACTGGAAACCTTGTTGTTAAGAGCTCACCATCTGGCCACCCCAAGTTATAAGTTTTTTGTTGTAGTCTTTAGGGTTTTTCTATAATGCAGGATCATGTCATCAGCAAACAGACAATTTTACTTCTTACTTTCTGATTTGGATGCCTTTTACTTATTTTTCTTGCTTAATTGCTCTGGCCAAGAATTTCTATTAGGTTGGTGCAAAAGTAATTGCGGTTTTTGCAATTATTTTTAACCTTTTAAACTGCAATTACCTTTGCACCAGACTTATAGTACTATGTTGAACAGGAGTGGTGAGAATGGGCACATTTTTCTTGTTCTCTATCTTAGAGGCAAAGTTTTCAAACTTTCACCATTGAGTATCAAGTCAGCTATGGGTTTATCATATATGGCCTTTATCATGTTGAGGTATATTCCTTCTATATTGAATTTGTTTAAAGATTTTATTAGGAAATGATGCTGAGTTGTGTCAAATGATTTTTCTGCATCTATTGAAATCATCATGTGATTTTCATTCTATTAATATGGTATATTATATTCATTGCTTACAAGGTTTTCCCAAGAAAAAAGGAAACATATGTACACACAAAATCCTGTTCATGAATGTTATAGCGACATTATTCATAATAGTCCAAAAGTGGAAACAACCTAAATGTCTATCAACTGATGACTTGCCCATAAAATGACACATTTTCTATGGTGTAGAAACATACATATCTATGGTATAGCCATACAATGGAATATTATTCACCCATAAAAAGGAATGACGTACTAACACATGCTGCAACACAGATGGCCCTTAAAAACAGCATGCTAAGTAAAAAATACCAGTCACAAAAGACCACATATTGTATGATTCCACTTAGATGAAATGTTTAGAATAGGCAAATCTCTGGAGACAAAAGCTAGATTAGTGGTTGCCTAAGGCTGGAGGAGTTGGGGAGTGAGGAATGAATTCTAATGGGTACAGGGTTTCTTTTTGACATTATCAAAATATTCTAAACTTAGATTTTAGTGATATTTGCACAACTCTGTGAATATACTAAAACCATTGAATTGTTCACTTTAAATAGATGAATTTTATGTCATGTGAATGATATCTCGATAAAGATGTTTAAAAAATTAATTGGCGGGCCAGCTCGGTGGCTCAGGTGGTTGGAGCTCCATGCTCCTAACTCCGAAGGCTGCCAGTTCGATTCCCACATGGGCCAGTGGGCTCTCAACCACAAGGTTGCCGGTTCAACTCCTCGAGTCCCGCAAGGGATGGTGCGCTGCGCCCCCTGCAACTAGCAACGGCAACTGGACCTGGAGCTGAGCTGCGCCCTCCACAACTAAGACTGAAAAGGACAACAATTTGCCTTGGAAAAAAGGCCTGGAAGTACACACTCTTCCCCAATAAAGTCCTGTTCCCCTTCCCCAATAAAATCTTAAAAAAAAAAAAAAATTAATTGGCCGTATATGTTTGGATATTTTTCTGGGCTCTATTTTGTTCCACTGATTTTTGTCTATCCTTTCACCATATTGGTTTACCTTGACTACTGTAGCTTTATAGTAAGACTTGAAATCAAGTTGTCTGAGTCCTCCAATTTGTTCCTCTTTTTAAAAATTATTTTGACTGTTCTTATTCCTTTACTTTTCAACATAATTCTCAGAATCAGCTTGTTGATGTCTACCAAAATTCCTGCTGGGATTTTGAAGGTAGGTTGGATTGAATCTATAGATCTAGTTAGGGAAAATTTACATCTTAACAATATTGAGTCTTCTAATCCATAAAAAAAGTATCATGCAACTTGTCTCAGTTTTCTTCGATTTATTTCACCAGTATTTTGTAGTTTTCAGCATTCGAATTTTGCACATAACTTTGGTTAAATTTATACCTATTTCATGACTTTTTTGGTGCTATTGTAAATAGTACTTTTTTTTCAATTTCTGATTGCTCATTGCTACTGTATAGAAATATAATTGATTTTTTTATATTGGCTATGTATCTAGTGACCTTGCTAAATTGCTTATTAGTCCTCATAGCTTTTTTTGTAAGTTTGTTGGGATTTCAACAACTAATGGGTGAAAGATGAAATCAAAAGGTAAATCAAAAATTATATTGAAACAAATGAAAATGGAAGCACAACATACCAAAACTTATGGAATGCAGCAAAAGCAGTCCTAAGAGAGAGGTTATAGTAATAAATGCCAGCATTAAAAAAAAGAAGGATTTCAAATAAAAAACCTTACTTAAACCTTAAGGAACTAGAGAAACAACAAACTAAGCCCAAGTTTAGCAGAAAAAAGGCGAAAACAAAGATCAGGGCAAAAATAAATGAAATTGAGAATGGAAAAACAATATAAAAAATAAAAGAGTTGGTTTTTTGAAAAGATAAACAAAATCGACAAACTTTATATAGACTTACCAAGATAAAAAGAGAGGACTCAAATAAATAAAATTAGAAATGAAAGAGGAAACATTATAACTAATAACACAGAAATACAAAAGCTCCTAAGAGACTGCTATGAGCAAACATACACCAACAAATTGGACAACCTAGAAGAAATGGATAAATTCCTAGAAATATACAACTTACCAAGACTGGATTATGAAGAACTAGATAATCTGAACAGACCAATAAAGGGTAAGGAGATTGAGTCAGTAATCAAAACCATCCCAACAAAGAAAAGCCCAGGACCACATGGCTTCATGGGTAAATTCTACCAAACATTTAAAGAAGAATTAATGCCATTCCTTCTCAAACTGTTCTCAAAAATTGAAGAGGAGGGAACACTCCCAAACTCATTATATGAGGCCAGCGTTACCCTGATACAAAGCCAGATAAAGATAGGACAGGAAAAGAAGACTATAGGCCAATATCCATGATGAATATAGATGCAAAAATTCTCAATAAAATATTAGCAAACTGAATTCAATACACAGTAAAAGGATCATGCATGATGATCAAGTGAAATTTATCCCTGGGATGCAAGGATGGCTCAACATATTCAAATCAATGAATAGCTCAGTTGGTTAGAGCGTGGTGCTAATAACACCAAGGTTGCTGGTTCAATCCCCACATGCGCCACTGTGAGCCATGCCCACCTTAAAAATAAATAAATACATAAACAAATAAATAAAATCTACACAGTTAAAAAAATGTTTTTAGAAAAGGACTTAATTGTAAGAGCTAAAATTAGAAAACTCTTAGAAGAAAACATAAGGGAAAAGCTTCATGACATTGGATTTAGTAATGATTTCTTGGATATGACACCAAAAGCATAGTCAACAAAAGAAAAAATTGGTAAAGTGGACTTTATCAAAATTTAAAACATTTGTATGTCAAAGGACACTATCAATAGGGTGAAAAGATAACCCACAGAAGGGGAGAAAATGTTTGCAAATCATATATCTGATAAGCAATTAATATTCTGAAAATATAAAGAACTCCTGCAACTCAACAACAAACAACCCAATCCAAAAATGAGAAAATAATGTGAATAGACATTTCTCCGAAGAAGATATACAAACAATTAGTAAGCACATGAAAAGATATTTCATATCCCTAGTCATTAGGGTAATGCGAATTAAACCAAATTAAATTAATGGGAGGTAATTATGTTTAGATAAGGTCATGAGGGTAGAGCCCCCATAATGGGATTAGCGTCCTTATAAAAAGAAGAGACTAGATCTCTCTCTCTCTCTCTCTCTCTCTCTCTCTCTTTCTCTCTCTCTCTCTCTCGATCCCTCCCTCCCACCCCCACTCTTTCCCTGTTCCCTTTTCCCCTCTCTCCACCCCCCAGACACAGCAAGAAGGTAGCCATTTATAAATCAGGAAAAGAGCTCTCACCAGACCTGATCTCACTGGCACCCTGATCCCCAACCTCCAGAACTGTGAGAAAGAAAAATGAAATGTTTGTTGTTTAAGCCACATAATCTATGGTATCTTGTAATAGCAGCCAGAGCTAAGACAGGCAGTATGATTGGCTGGCCTGGGACCCATATCCACTCCTGCCCTAAGAGGAGGAGGGGTAGTTCCCTTAAAGAGGCTGGATACTATCATCACAAGAAAAGGAAAAGGAATCCTGGACAGACAAACCCCACATATATTTCATGACATCTTCATACAGACATTTAAGGATTGATTCCTTAAGAGGTGACAACTTTATTTATTTTATTCCTCACAAGCACAGTTTAATCTATTTTTGTGTTAATATTTTGGAGTCCTTATAAATAAAAAGTAAATTCTATATACAGGTAAATAATCCTTTAAACATTTCTATCTATCCCCCATTTTTTAAAGACTAATAATGTTTTTAAGGGAAAATGGTTTGAAGTTTTTATATCTGAAAATGGACTTCCTTTTGGTTCTTTCTTTAGTCTATCTCAGTTTTCTTAAACTTTAGTACCTAAGAACTACAGGGTGGGGTGGTACACATGAAACCTTGCTTACTGTACTTTACGGACAATTAAGGGCTTGTTAAAAGGGTAATTTACACCATATTCCTTTCCAACTGCATTTGTTTTTAGAACCCAACCTCCTACAAAAGACGAAATCCTCTCTACTACTAATGTTTACTGAGCATCTACACCTTACATACTTTACCTCATTTAAACTATGTGAGGTTAAGAAGTTGCAAGTTCAATTTTATAGATAAGGAAAATGATGTTCAGAGAATTCACATAACTTGCTCGAACTCACACAGTTATTGGGTATCAAGGTTAGACTACAAATACCCATTTATCTGACCCTGTAGCTCCTGTGCCTCTCTGTAGGGGCTCAGGAAATTTGCACAGTATAAGAGAAGGGTTATCTGCACTAGCTTTGACCAAACCAGTCCCAGGTTTGAATCCTGGAACTCTCACTTTTTAGCAATGCAATGAGAATAACAAATAACTTTGAATGTCTTCCAAGTGCTCAGCAGTTTATGTGCATAGTATCTCATTCAACCTTCCGGAACACTTTTGGAAGGAGATACTACTATTATCATCATCCCCATTTTACACATGTGGAAACTGAGGCTTAAGAACAATCAAGAGCAGAAATGAGACTTGAACACAGATGTCTGATGCCAGTGCATGTGCTCATAACCAAATGATATGGATAAAAGGAAAGGAAACAAAGGCAGTTGAGAAGAATTGAATCCATTCTATGGAATGATCTATATGGTACCGTAACTAAGAGTGTGGACTCTGGAGCAGGCTACCTGGGGATAAATATCAGCTCCTCCACTTGCTAGAGGTATGGCTTTGGGCAAGTCATTTAATCTCAGAGTTTTCACCTGTAAAACGGGCACATAGTAGTACTTATCTGTGTTAGTTTCCTAGGGCTGCCATAGCGAAATAATACAGACTGGGAGGCTTAAACAACAGAAATTTATTTTCTCACAGTTCTGGAGGCTAGAAGTCCAAGCCAAGTCCTTGGCAAGTTTAGTTTCTTCTGAGGCCTCTCTCCTATGGTCGCTTTCTCACTGTATCCTCCATGGTTGTTCCTCGGTCTGTGTTTTACCTGTGTTCTAGTTTCCTCTTCTTATAAGGACACAGTCATACTGGGTTAGGGTTTACCCACAGAACCTCATTTTACCTTAATCACCTCTTTAAAGGCCGGCCCTGTCTCCAAATACAGTCACATTTTGAGGTCAGGACTTCAACATATGAATGGGGGGGAGGAGGGCATAATTCAGCCCATAACACAATCTCATAGAGTTATTGTGAAGGTCAAATGAGACAATACATGTAAAGCAAAGATGGGGAACCAAAATGTTTTAAGAATTTAATGATTGTTCAATGTCACTGAACACTTACGTTAGGCATAAGGGTATCTGGCAAGTTACAAATCTTTCTTTGCTAGAATATTGGCTGGAAGTGTCCTGGGGGCTTCTCTTCTCAGCCAGGTGCTCAGTCCAGCATCATTGCCTGACGGTCAATAGTTCCCATCTTAATCCCCACACTGTTCCATTCTGGTCCGGCTACTCCTTGGAGACAATACGTTCTTCCTGTAGAGAGTTGTCAAACTTTCTGTAACTGCTCCAAGGTTTGTGTTTAAAATGAGGAGACATTCTGTCCCAGCTACGCACAGCGCAGCAAGTGCCTTTCTAATACTACTGCTCTTTCTACTCCTTGGGCAAGCCACTTATTAAAATTTAATGACAATCACTTACATTTATAAAGCTATTTTCAATTTACAAAGCTCTTTTCCATCCATTATCTCTTTAAATCCTCATAACATCTGTAGGAAAGCAGTATGTTTTCTCCATTTTATAAATAAAGAAGCTAGGGCTCTGAGGAGTAACATCAGTGTCCTGGGTCACACAGTTGATCAGTGGCAGAGATGGGTCTCAAATTCTGGTCTTTTGGTTCCAATATGTCAGGAGTATCTCACCTATTTCAGCATTCTTCTATAATATAAATAATCCAGTAAACAAGCCCTACTCTCTTTTGAGGGGATGTAGGTAAGTTATTTGGACTATTTTGATTGGAAATGACAAAACCCCAAACGGGCTTCGGCAAAAATTGAATTTATTGGCTCACCTAACAGAACAACCCAGAAGCAGTTCTTCAAGCATGAATAGATCCAGATGCTGAAACTATGTCATCAGGACTGTCTCTCTCCACGTCTTAGCTTCACTCTGTGTTCATCTTCTTCTTTTTTTTTTTAACTTTAAAAACCTCCAGGGCTTAAAAGAAGCAAATTTATGATAACAAGCAAAAGGTGGTGTCCCCGACCCGCAGGTTTCTCAGGAGGAGGACTCTGGGAGATGCGGCAGGCAGCCGGGACCCAGTGTCCCCACGGCCCCTTGCCTGCGGTGGCGCGGGAGGAGAAAAGCACAGAAATAACTTCGTCTTATTCTTAGACATACGTTCTGCTTGGGATGTCAAAGATGGCCCCCAGGAGCTAAAGCTTATAATTCCCCCAGCTCAACAAACTCAGCAGAAAGTGAACGCCTCTTGGGCCGGCCTGGTGGCTCAGGCGGTTAGAGCTCCGTGCTCCTAACTCCAAAGGCTGCCGGTTCGATTCCCACATGGGCCAGTGGACCCTCAACAACAAGGTTGCTGGTTCCATTCCTCGACTCCCGCAAGGGATGGTGGGCTGTCCGCCCCCTGCAACTAGCAATGGCAAGCTGAGCTGTGCCCTCCACAATTAAGACTGAAAGAACAACAACTTGACTTGGAGAAAAGTCCTGAAAGTGCATACTGTTCCCCAATAAGGTCCTGTTCCCCTTCCCTAATAAAAATCTTAAAAAAAGAAAAAAAAAAGAGAAAGTGAACGCCTCTTTCTTGTAAACTGCAACAAATGACATGGATATCATTCTCAACTACAGAGGGTCCCAAAACAATGTATACATATTTTAAGAAAGGAAAAAAATGTGTTAAAATTGTAATACTCAATATATACTGATAACAAAAGGTGAATACAAGTCATGTATATGCATTCTTTTGGCATCCCCCCCACCCCTCGGTACTTGGGTTCACTTATGGGCCCCATGCCTGAACCAATCATGTGTGTAGTACGATGGAGTGTTCTCATTGTCCAGAAACACTCATATGCCCTCCTCTGGAGAGGAGTATGTGGTGGGATGAGGCTCACCAAACCCAGGGACTGAGTGATGGAGAATGGAGTTTCTTCAAAGCAAAAGTACTGATGTCCAGTGGTGTGGGTGGTGGGCAGATCCCCACAGGGTGCTTTGCTCTGGAGAACTCAAACAGAACAACCAGTGAGGAACTGGGGGACTACCTGAGCAAGAACTCTTAGTAATAAGTGATAAGTAATTAGTAATAAGCCTCAAGTAATAAGTGAACCTTTGTGGGGTTTTTTTTCTTGGACTTCCTAGCTTGGCTCAGCAGGAAAGAAAAAAAAGGCAATAATTCATGGCAGAGCAAGGAGGAAAGATGCAGCTTCTGGCTCCAGTACTTGCATTCAGAATAGTACCAAACCAGGAGCACCCGTGGAAGGAGAATTTGAGGTGCTCTTTGAAGATGACCACTTGCCTGCTCCCTATTCCCAGCACCTTCTATCTCCCCATGAAGCTGTGAGCTCCAGGAGGGCAGGGACCACATCTGATTTATCCACCGTCTTCTTCTCAGGGCCTAGCATGATGTTATGCTTGGCACATAGCAAGGGCCTATCACATGTTTATTGCATGGATGAATAAATTCATGAATCAGATTGATCAGACTAATGGGCAGGATTGATTCACCTCTTTGTATAAGTAAATCCCCCTCTTTGACCTTTGTTCTCCATTTGTCATCTGGGAGGTGTAGAACAAGACTCTCTCCACAGCCCCTTGCAGCTTATGATTCCAGTATCTTAGGACCATCAGGATACCCTCTGCAAGGAGCCAGTGGAAGGGAACCAAATTTACTGAGCACTCTGTGCTCGGGTGACATGACCTCACATGGCTCTGAGTTACCCGAATTGTGGGAATTCATGGACCTGTAATTTTTTTTTGGGGGGGGATGAAAATGACACTGCCCATTTTTTATTTTGCCCAATAAGGACATTAAAAAACCTTCCATAAACTATCATCGCAATTTCTTGTAAAAAAAGGAATTTTTGCACTAAGATAGTAGAAAGTACATAATCTCAGAAAAACAGCAACCAGTCCCTTTTTCCTCTTGCAAAAAAGACAGTTGGCAACCTTGCATGATGCTGATGCTGATTATTTGCAGACAGATGCAAATTTCATCAGACTGACCCCTGTGTGGGGTCCAGGATTTGGAACCCGCGAACAGATTATTTTTTCAAACCCCCTTCCACTTTCAAGTGAGCTTAATCTCCCCCACTTTACGGACGAGGAAACAGGTTTAAAGAATGCAAGAGCAAGGTCACAGAGACAGTACGTAGGAGTTAAAGTTTGTCTGAACCAAAGGCAACCCAAATCACCTTGGCAGATGCCAAGCCAAAGCTAAATTCTTGCAGGGAAAGAAATGACCCACCCTGGCGCCCTTGGATTGCCCCCGGGGTGTTCTCGGCCTCACCTTTGAGCCTGGATTTGGATGCTTTGTTCTTAATGATGTGCCCACTTCATGTCAGGCACTGGGGAGAGTGTAGGGAAGGAAACCAACAGGTTCCCAGCCGCCTCTCCTGTCTCCCGATACTCACCTGGGTCCTGTTCCCCAGGCCCCGCTCGCTCGTTGCACTAGCGGCTGATGAATCCCCACCGTAGGCGTGGGCTGCTAACAGGTTAGGGGTTTCCCTCTCCCAGGGGTGTTGGCAGTTTTCTAGGAGACTCTAGGAACCTTCAACGCTTCCAAGACCCAAAGGACTAGAAGCGCAATGGTGCACTTGAGGTACTGTGATAGGCTGCAGGGAAGGTAATTTGGAAGGAAGAGATCAGTTCAAACCCTATCAAATAATACCCTATTCGGCCCCTCCCCCATTCCCATGGGCTTTGTGGGGACCCACAGCCCCACAGCTTAGGCTGGAAGAAGGAAGTCCCCCAATCCAGAGGGCCTTACTGTGGAGGGGACTTACTCTTGCTCTGGCTGGGGACGTCGGGGACCGTGTCACCCCCCCTCCCTTTCCGCTCCGCCCCGCACGCCAGAGGCAGGAGCGCGCCTTCGCCTGGCCAAGCCGGTGCACGAGAGCGCCCGCCTTGGCGCGGGAGCGCGCCCCGGGGAGAGCCCGAGCAAGATGGAGGCCGCGCCGCGGCCGCCGCCTGGGCCAAGGCAGCCGCTACTGGGAGCGCCGAGTCGCGGCGCCTAGGCTGTGCCAGTCCCGGACCCGCTGCCCAGGACCAGGCCCAGGTTGGTCTCCCCGCACCCCCTCCCCGAAGCCGCAGCCTCGGTGCGCGTCCGGCCTGGGCTCGGGGCAGCCGCCCCCCCACCCCCGGCCCTACTGGGGCCCGGCGGGTCCCCAGCATCCGGGGGACACCCCCTGCCCACCGCCCTCTCCTCGTAGCCCAGGCTGCCTTCACGCCCAGGTCCCTCGTCCCCTTGGCCTGGAAAACCTCTTTCCCCAGCCCTGGCCCGCCAATACTAGGCTCCCTCCCAGCCTACATCCAGCCCTGGCTTCTGAAGGACCGCTCGAGTCCTCCCGCCCCGTGTCCAGACCCTGCAGTCCCAGACCCCGACTCCCCTCTAGCCTCATCCTGATCCCTCCGCTTCGTCCTCTCAGACCCTCATACCAGCCTCCCCTCCCTCTCCCAGCCCCCATATCACCTTCCCAATCCCCCAGTACCTGCCCCTTATTTCCCTTTCTTACCCCCTCAGTGAAGCGCCCACCCCCTCTCTACAGCCCTTTTCTGGACACCCAATACCAGACCTCCTACCCCTAATACCATTTCCTTCCGAGCTCCGTATGTACAACCCCTCTGCTAATCCTGCAATACCGGTCCCCAGCCTCCATTCCATCTCCTCATGATCCCCTCTTATTCCAGCCCCCAAGCTCCCTCCCCAACTCCCCCATGACCACTTTCTAACCCCCACATTCCAGCTCCCATATCTTCATCACAGCCCCCTCATCCCAGCCCCCCAACTTTCACATGGCCCCTTCCTAAGTCCCCAATTGGAGATCTCTGCCAGTCTCCCCACAGACTACAACCCAACACTCATGACCCCCTCTTAGCTTCCCGATACCAGCCCCCGGGTCTCCCCAGCTCCGCCCAAGCCCTGCCCTCGTGAGTTCTTTGGCTCAGGGCTGCTTCTCGCGTGCGTCCCCAGCTCCCTCCCGGCAAACCAACCCGGCGGTCGGTCCCGGGCCGGCGGCCCCCATCAGCGGCCGCCGTCGCTGCCGGCCCCGCCCCCGGGCACCATGCTGCCCTCGCAGGAGGCCTCCAAGCTCTATCACGAGCACTACATGCGGAATTCGCGGGCCATCGGCGTGCTATGGGCCATCTTCACCATCTGCTTCGCCATCATCAACGTGGTGGTCTTCATCCAGCCCTACTGGGTGGGCGACAGCGTGAGCACCCCCAAGCCTGGCTACTTCGGCCTCTTCCACTACTGTGTGGGCAGCGGGCTGGCAGGCCGCGAGCTCACCTGCCGCGGTTCGTTCACCGACTTCAGCACCATCCCGTCAGGCGCCTTCAAGGCGGCCGCCTTCTTCGTGCTGCTCTCCATGGTGCTGATCCTCGGCTGCATCACCTGCTTTGCGCTTTTCTTCTTCTGCAACACCGCCACGGTCTACAAGATCTGCGCCTGGATGCAGCTCTTGGCAGGTAGGGCAGGGGCGGGGGCGGGACCCCTAGAACAGGTGCTGGGGAAGGGGGCTCCTTCCTTCTAGAACCCCTTCTTGGAGGAGTCAGAGATGGATTCTGCTCATCTGTCTAACGACACACCTCCTTGGCTGCTCCTCAGCAGCCACTGGGGGGTGAGGGGGAGGGTTATGAGAGAGAGAGAGAGACACCTTGGGGCAGGGGCTAGAACCTTAGAACTGGGTCTTTGGGATTGTGTGCTTGGATATGGGCAGACTGTATTTATTGATAGGTTAGCATTATGTTAGAGTCTCTGGTGGCTGTTTTATGGGAAATAATTATCTGAATGAGGAGTTACTCTAGGTGTGAGCAGTGTGTGTGTGTGTGTGTGTGTGTGTGTGTGTGTGTTGAAAAAGGCATGAGATGGGGAATCAAGAGATCTGACTTTGAGCTTTCACTTGCTGACATCATTAAATTGGGTGTTTCACTTTACTTCTCTGAGGCTCAGTTTCCTCATTTGTAAAACAGTGAAGAGGATGCCAAGAACAAATGAAAGAGTATCTTGTAAACTTTAAAGCTCTGTGCTAAGATAAAGGAGGACAGGAGGAGGCTGTTTATAGTGTATCCAATGTTTGAAATGTGGGCGATTGACAGCACCTGGCAAATGGGTCTCTGGAGGACAGGTCTCTGTCCCCTACCACCACCCAATGCAGGAAGGGTTCTGGTGCCATGCCCAAAGAGAATGAGCTCCTGAGACCCTCTGAAATGTTTGGCTAAGATAGATATCTTAACCTAACAATCAAAGAAGGGCCTTTGGGAATAGGAACTGCTGAGACAATTTTCCAGGATCCATTAGAGTCCCCTACCCCCACCCGCATTTCGATCGAAGACATATTTTAAAGATTCAGCAACTTGGGCATTTGCCTAATTGCAAGCAGGGAAGAGAGTTGGGCTGGGGAAAGTGGGGCCAGAGGATGGGGGAGGAGGGCTGATGAAAGCTAAGAAAAAGTTTGGAGCCTTCCAGGGTGAGAAGGAGAAGGGAAAATATGACGGTCATGCAGCAGAGATGTTTGTTTGTTTTTTAAGATTTTTTTAAAAATTATTTGTTTGTTTGTTTATTTTTTAAGTCAAGTTGTTGTCCTTTCAATCTTAGTTGTGGAGGGTGCTGTTCAGCTTCAAGTTGTTGTCCTTTCAGTCTTAGTTGTGGAGGGTGCAGCTCAGCTCCAGGTCCAGTTGCCATTTTCTAGTTGCAGGGGGCACAGCCCACCATCCCTTGCAGGAGTCGAACCAGCAACCTTGTGGTTCAGAGGACATGCTCCAACCAACTGAGCCATCCGGGAGCTCAGCGGTAGCTCAGTTCAAGGTGCCGTGTTCAATTTTAGTTGCAGGGGGCGCTGCCCACCATCTCTTGTGGGAGTCGAGGAATTGAACTGGCAACCTTGTGGTTGAGAGCCCACTGGCCCATGTGGGAATCGAACCAGCAGCCTTCGGAGTTAGGAGCATGGAGCTCTAACAGCCTGAGCCACCGGGCTGGCCCCAGCAGAGATGGTTTTTGAAAATAAGCACCTCAAGGCATTCAACAAGTGTTGGCCCCTTCAAAATAAATTAAAATAAAATAATGACATAACTTAAAAGTCAGGAGTATCTGGCTTCAGGCATGAATGGATCCAGATGCTTAAACAATGTCATTAAAATATGTCTCCCTCCATTTCTTGGTTTTTCTGTGTTGGCTCATTTTTAAGTCCACTTCTCTCTTGAAGGTGATAAATAAGGCTACCAGCAGGTCTGAATTTACATTGCTTCAGCTTAGCAATGCCTGTGGAAGAAGAGCTCCTCTAACTCAATGGTTCCAGCAAAAGTTCCAGGGCTGATTCTCATGGGCTCAGTTTTGGTCAAGTGTCCACCTCTTAATGAATCAGCGTGACTTGTCTAAGGCCTCAGCCACGTGCCCGTCCCTGTAACACATGGACTGATAGTTGAGACAGATCAATTCCTGCAAAGAGAAGTCAAACCTGACCACTGGAAGAGGGATACGTTAGGTAAGATAAGTGCAGAAAGAAATGGAAACCCAGGGCAATCAAGAAGGCTGCTGGCTTAGTTGGACATCGAGGCTTGGGCAGGACAGGTGTGAGGTGTGGGAGAGCATTCTGAATGGAGAGGAAGGTCGTGGGCAGAGACACAGAGGTGAGAAAGCCACATAGGGGAACGGCGGGTGGAGAGGGCAGGAAGGAATGATGGGACCAGTGTGCAAGGCTCTGGATACTGGGTCAAGGAATCTGGCTTCAATCAGTAACAGTTTGAAGGTGCTATGATGTTTATTATTATTCAGGGAAAATAGCAGTTAACACTTTATGAGCCTTTATGTGTGATCACTTGCTAACATTTACATGCCTACTGTTATTTGATCCTCATAGAATCTATGGAGGAGGTGACCTTATCGATATTTTATAGATAAGAACACTGAGCCTCAAAGAAGCAAAAGTCATTTGTTCAAGGTCATAAAGGTGGTTAGTGGTGGAGCCAGGATTATAACTCCGTCTGTTTGACGCTAAAGCCCAAGGATTTATAAAGGAGCATTCATGCTGGGGATAGTGGTGTGATGTATTTGCATTTACCAGAGTCAAATGTAAAGCACAGGGGCTGGCAGTCCCAGGTCGCCCTTTATGGAGTTAGGGGTCAGCTTTGCAGGGCTTCTCAGGATGTCTCTGTGACTCTTTACCTGGTCTTTCCCAGGGACTAGGAAGACACAATGTGCCAGCTTATGTTAGATATTTTCACATTTATTATGTCATTTAATCTTCATCTGTGAAAGTGACTTGCTCAAAGGCCACACATCTAATGAAAGGTGGAGATGAAACTTAACACAAGTCCAAAAAGATCTGTTATAGCTGTTAGCTCTATGTACTCAATGTTTACCTGTGGGTTGGGTGAAGTTAGCCAAGGGGAGGTCGCTGGCTGGAGAGAGACTCAGGTTGGAAGCCTGGCTGAGGGTCCGAGGGGGCAGTGTGGGGTCGTGGTTTAAGAGCAGAGGACTTAGAATTCCCACTCTGCCATTTCTCAGCTGTGTGGCCTTGGATAAAAGTGTTTTCCTCTCTGAGTCTCAGTGTCCTTATCTGTAAAATGGAGATTATTATTGTACCTACTTCAGAGGTGGTAGAAAGAAATATACAAAATGAAGGGTATAATATGCTGGGTGTAGTTCCTGGTGTATAGTAAACACTCGATAAATGATCACTTTTATTCCTGTAACGTAGTCTGAGTGAAGAGCAGTTTGTGAGAAGTCCCTGATGCTCAGGTGGAAAAGTTTGGACTTGCTGGGATAATCGAAGGCCTTGCGAAGTCATAAACTATCAGCTAGGAAGGGTCTTACGCATCAGCTTGCCCTACTCCTTCATTTTACAGATGAAAAAAACTGAGTCGCAGAGAGAAGAGACAAGTTCATGATCCCAAAGTGAGACCCTCTATCCACAGAAGGGAGATGATTCTGACCCAATTCATTCAATATTGAGTGCCTACCATGTGCCAGGCACTGCCTGGTGCTGGAGTCACAGCAGAGAACAGAGTGTGTGACATGAAGTGGGAGCTGGGGGAGACTGAAGGTGGAGATTGCATCAAGGGCTGGTTGGTAATACAGAAGCGAGATCTGCCGGCCTTCCAGATGTGTGTCCTGAAGCAGCAGGGTCTCGGGGCTAGGCCCAGAAATGACAGGAGCTCCTGTCACTATGGCACAGAATATGCATCCACGTTTCTTGCTGTTTGTTTCAGATTTGGTTTAGGATTTTATTCACCCAATAAGTCTTTGTTGATATGTATGACCCTGCTGACTACATTGGGGGAATTTCTTTCCTCCTTCCTTTCATCCCTCCCTCATTTTCCTTCTTCCTCCCCCAACTCTCCCTGTCACCCTTCTTTCCTTCCTCCCTCCTTCGTGCCCTCCTTCCCTCCCTCCCCCCTTCCTTTTTCTCTCACATCAATCCTTTACTGATGCCTCCTCTCGGTGTCAGGCACGGTGATAAGCTCTGGGAATCCTGATGAAGAGCCCTCACTCCCAGGGACACAGGTTTTCATAGTCTAATGGCAGAGGCAGGGAAGAAAACAGACCATCACACTGTGTACAACACATGCAATGACTGAATCATGCACAGCGTATTCTGGGACGCGAATGGGACTTCTGACACAGTTAAAGACAGCAGGAAAGTCTTCTAAAAAGTAACAGCATTTGAGCTGAGTCGTAAGGAATGGGAAGGAGGGAGAAGGCAAACCAGGCAGAAAAGACAGTACGATCAAAGGCATGGAGGTGGGACATAGCCTGGTGTGTTTCGGGGACTACAAGCAATTAGGGCCAGGAGAGGTGCAAGTTGAGACGGGGAGATGGATCATGCAGACCTTCGAAGCCACGGTAAGTTTAGACGTTACCTATAGG
Organism: Rhinolophus sinicus; assembly: GCF_036562045.2. Taxonomy (NCBI): domain Eukaryota; kingdom Metazoa; phylum Chordata; class Mammalia; order Chiroptera; family Rhinolophidae; genus Rhinolophus; species Rhinolophus sinicus. The sequence goes on from NC_133759.1 coordinate 43,541,785, forward strand.
CAGCAGATAGTTGACTTTTTAAAAATTGTTTATAAATTTTCCGGACATCTATTTACTTTTTGGAAAAGTTATTATATGCAGATGATACAAAATTCAAAAGGTAAAAAGGTATACAATCAGTCATGAGTCTTTTTCTTGCCCTCATCCTCCAACGATCCTCCCAAAGGCAATCACTATTACCAGTTTCTTGCATGTCCTTGCCAAGAATTCCCATAAATATACAAGGAAATGCAAACAATATATATTTTTTTACATAAGTGGTATATTACTTACCTATTGTTGCATAACAAATTACCCCCAAGCTTAAAGCAACAAGCGTTCATTATCTCTGTTACTGTGAGTCACAGGAATTTGGGGAGCTGGAGGAATCTAGCCACACTCACGTGTTGACAGGAAACCTCAGAATGAGTGATACAAGAGAGAAAGAAAAAGAAAGAAGCTACACTACCCAACCCCCTTTTTCAGTAACAACTTCGTTGAGATATAACTCATATGCCACACAATTCATCCATATAAAATGTACAGTTCAGTGATTTTTAGCATATTCAGAGTTGTGCGGTTATCACCATAATCAATTTTAGGATATTTTCAACTCAAAAAGAACCCTTATGTCCTATAGCTATCCCCCCCTCAACCTATTCCCACAGCAACCACTAGTCTACTTTCTGTCTCTATAGATTGGCCTACTCAGGACATTTCATAGAAATGGAATCATATAATGTATGACCGGCATCTTTCACTTACCATAATGTTTTTGAGGTTTATCATGTGGTAGCATGTATCAATGCTATATTCCTTTTTGTGGCTGAATAATATTCCATTGTATGGATGTATCACATTTTGTTTACCCAGTTATCAATTAGTGGACATTTGGGTTGTTTCCACCTTTTGGCTATTTTGAATAATGCTGTGAAATTTGTGTACAAGTTTTTGTGTGGACACATGGTTTCATTTCTCTTGGGTGTGTACCTAGGAGTGAAATTGCCAGCTAAATGACAACTTTCTATTTAACATTTTGAGGAAATGCCAGATTGTTTTTCATTGTAAATTCCCACCCGCAGTATGTGAGTGTTCCCATTTCTTCATATGCTCATCAACACTTGCTATTATCTAACTTTTTTATTATAACGATCATACTAGGTATGAATTGGTATCTCATTGTTTTGATTTGCGTTCCCATAATGATTCGCGGTGTTGAGCCTCTTTTCCTGTGCTTATTGGCCATTTGTATATCATCTTTGGAAAAGTATCTATTCAGATTTTTTGCTCATTTTTAAAATTGGGTTATTTTTCTTTTTATTATTGAGTTGTGAGTGTTCTTTATATACTCTCGATATAAGTCTCTTATCAGATATGTGATTTGCAAATGTCTTCCATTCTATGGCTGTCTTTTCATTTTCTTTGTAGTGTTCTTTGAGCACAAAAGTTTTTAATTTGTGCAAAATCCAATTTATCTATTTTTTTCTTTTGTTGTTTGTGCTTTTGGTGTCATAACTGAGACTCCATTGCCAAATCCAGGGTCACAAAAATTTACCTGAAGGTTTTCTTCTAAGAGTTTTATAATTTTAACTCTTACACTTAGATCTCTGATCCATTTGAGTTAATTTCTGTATATGTGTAAAGCCAGGGTCTAACTTCATTCTTTTGCGTATGGCTATCCAGTTGTCCCTCCCAGCACCATTTATTGAAAAGATTATTCTTTCTCAATTGAATGGTCTTAGCATCTTTGTCAAAACATTAATTGACAATAGATATATGGGTTAACTTCTAGACTCTCAATTCTATTCCATTGATCTATATGTCTATCCGTATGCTGTATCAGATTGTTCTGATTACTATTGCTTTGTAGTGAGTTTTCAAGTCAGGATGTGTGAGTCCTCCAATTTTTTTTTTTTCAGGATTGTTTTGGCCATCACACTGCCTTTTATGTCCTAACGTCAGACATCATATACCATCACTTTTGCCACACTCTATCGTTAGAAGTGAGTTAGTAAATTCAGTGCACATTCAAGGGGAGGAGACTACACCTCCTCTTCTTGAACGGAAGACTATCAAAGAATTTGTGGACATAAGAACCACCATAAATGGTAGCATACTAAATGTTTGGTTTGTCTTGCTTTTTTCATTCAACAATACATTTTTGAGGTTGTTCCACATTACTATATATAAAGAGCTACTTTTTTCTGAAGAGCTGCATAATATACTTTTGTATAGCTGTATCATCATGTATTTAATCATTATTTGAGTTGTTTACAATATTTTGCTATGACAATATTTCAGTGGATAATGCTGTATATAAATAACTTGATACGTATATAAGTATAAGGATAAAATGAGACTCTGGGTGGTGAACACACAATGAGAGATATAGATGATGTATTACAGAATTGTACACCTGAAATCTATGTAACTTTACTAACCATTGTCACCCCAATAAACTTTAATTAAAAACAAAAGGATAAAATGAAGACCTAGAGTGAAGCTGCTGGATTAAACGGTCTGTATATTTACAATGCCGTGAAATCCAGCCATAGCGCCCTCTCCTCCCAGCCGCAGTCCATGGAAGTCCCTGTTTCCTCACCTCTTTGCCCACTGAGTGTGTTATCAAATATTTTACTTTTGCCAACCCAATGGGTGAAAAATACTCTGTTATACAGTAGGTAGTCATTTGCCTGTTTCTGGTTATGAATGAGGTTGAGTACCTCTTATATCAGCTCATATATGCTTTTCTATCAGTTAATAGTATTTTCCTCTTTTATATGTAAGAACTCCTTACATATTAAGAAAGTTAGCTCCTTGTCTGTGATGTGAGTTACAAATATTGTTTCCCAGCTTATCTTTTGACTTTGTCTATGGATGTTTTCCCCATGGTGAAATTCAATTTTTCTCAACATAAGCAAATCATCCTGTATGGCTCCTGGGTCTAGTGTAATACCTGGAAAGATCTTGAAGTATTTTGAGCATGGGGGAAACATACCAGATCTGGCTGTTAGTGGAAAGGCTGGGGTAGAGGTGTCAAGAGGATGAGGGCTAAAACTATCCTTATTCTGAAAGCCTCTTAATTTTGTCTTTTTCTTTTCACTCCTGTTTCATGTTATCCATCATTATCAACCTTACTTTTATCCCAGAGCAGTTTAATACCATAATGAGACACCTGGATCAGGAGTCTGTACCTGACACATAGTAGGTGCTTAATAAGTGTCTATTAAATGAATGAATGAATGAATGAATGAGTGAGTCACAATATCTGATTTAAGTCCTTGCTCCACCACCCACTCCTCTGGGAGCATATTCAGTGGTCAGACAACCTGAATTTGAATCCCGAGTGTAGCATGACCAACTAAGTATCCTTAGGAAGGTTGTGTAATTTCTGAGTTTCAGTTTCCTCCTCTACAAAATGGGGACAAAAATAGTAACTACTTCACTGGGCCATTGAAGGATTGATTGTAAATATGTGTACAGACCCTGGCAGAAAGGGAACCCTTAGTAACTGTTAGCTGTTCTGTCTTGTGTCAAATCACTTTGGCTCCAACATTCCGTGGCCTGCACTAGAACAAGGGAGGAAAGGTTAAAAAGTGGAAAGAATTGGGAGCTAAGCCCAAAAAGTAGGTAGGACTGGCCTATGGAGAGCTTTGAAAGTTGGGTCTTGGAGTTTGGGTCTTATCCCTAGGTGATGGGGAATCACTTTTAGGCACGGCGTGACCAGGGCCAGATGTGGGTTTAGGAAGATGATGTGGGTGGCTGCTGGAGGCTTGATGGGAGGCAGGCAGCCCAGGGAGAAGGCGAGGCAGTGGTCCAGCTGAGAAGTGCTGAGGCTGGGGGAGGGCGAGGAGGAGAAGGATTGGGACCTATTTAGGGGACCAGCAGGTGTGCTGGGGTGAGGACAGGCAGGTGTTGCAAATGACTCCAGCTTTCCTCCTTGGAAAGTTGGGTCTCTGGAGTGACATTCCCGAAGGACACAGGAGCAAGGTCAGGTCAGTCTGGGAAATGGTGAATTTGAGGTCCCTATGGGATGTACAAGAGGAAAAGTCTGACAAGCAATTGGATATTCAGGTGTGGAGCTGAGGAGAGAAAACTAAACTGAAGATGTAGATAAGGCTGAGTAGGGGCTGCAACTTCCAGGGGCGGATATATGGAAGGAGGGAGAAGAGACAGCTTAGAAACACCAACCGCAAGAGGCAGGGGAAGGAGGAGCCAGGAAAGGAGCCTTGGCGAGAGGAGCCAGAGAAGCTGCTCAAATTAGCAACCAAGAAACTGAAAAGGATGGCCTTGAGAAAGGATGCCTGCCTGGAAGAGCCAGAGGGCAACTGGAAAGAGATGGAACCAGCTGGAAGGGCCGTGTCCAGAACTGAAGGGAGTGCGACAGGATGACAGGATGTGGGGAGAGCACACAGCCTAGCACGGAGCGGCTGAGCCTGGGCAAAGGGGTGCACCTGGCAGGTTCAAAAGTTAGTAAGAGGCTGTGGGCTCCATGCAGGCTGGGCCTGGAGGTGGAGGACCAGTGTAAATACTGTTCCCAAATAATGACCATTTAAAGTGATGGGTGTTCCATGTCCCCATAACAACGTTTATGGCACCAGATACAATTATTTGTGTTCTTAACAGTCCTTCTACTCAACTATGAGCTCCTTTAGATCAGGAAGCGTGAGCTGGGGACTGAATGACTTAGAGGAAGAGTGTCCCAGGGGGAGGGACAGGTCAGTGCACAGGCCTCCAGGTGGGACTGAATGTAACATTTTTTCAGGGATAGAAAAGAGGCCAGCGTGGCTGGAGGGGAGGTAGAGAGAGCCTGTGGGCCTTGTAAACCTGGACCAGGCATCGGGGTTTTATTCTGAGTGCAACTGGGAGCTTTTGGAGAGCATTAAACAGGATTGACACCACCTGTTTTGGACAGTTCACTCTGGATGCCAAGTGGACAATAGACTGTGATGGGGCAGGGGTTGGAGCAGAGGAGCTATTTAGGAGGCCACTGCGATAAGCCAGGAGGGAGAGCATGGTGGCTTGCCCAGGGGGTGGCAGTGAAGATGGAGAGAAGATGCCTGTCCTGGATATGTTTTTGGAGCCAATGGGCCTTGCAAATGGATTGGCTATGTGGGGTGAGGGAAAGGATGGAGTCAGGGTACCTCCTAGCACTGGGGAGCTGGATGGGGAGTGGGGAGCACAGGCACAGGAGTCCCGTCCTCTGAGCTCCCCAGATGACAGAGGTACTAAGATTGGGCCTGGATCTTTAAACCCAGTGGGTCACAAGTGACTGTTAGGAGAGGTCTGTCTCCCTGAGAAGCCCCTGCCCTAGGTTGGCATGGTGAGGGAGGAGCAGAGCCACAGCTCAGACCTTGTAGGGAGGGGCTTGTGGGTAGACTTCTCCTGGGGAGGGGAGGGAGTGAGTGAGTGTGTGTGTGTGTGTGTGTGTGTGTGTGTGTGTGTCCCTGTTAGAGGTTTTCCCTACTGCCTCCTACTGCACCAGGACAGGGGAGGCGTTCCCTGGGAGAGCTGTGGTCCCGACATGGACACAAACCCTTCACTGGGCTCCTCTCAGCCCCAATCTCAGCCTGACCCTGTCCAGAAAACTGTCTAAAACTTGAGGGAGGGACTTAAAGAAGATACCAGCAGCCCATCGATCGTGTATTCTATGCTTTGCTGCTTCTCTGTATATCACATTCTCTCAGACTTTTACTGATTTGTAACATTATCATTGTTCTTTGTAGAACAATTTAAGACTATAGATGAGCAAAATTAGACCCATAATTTCACTCTCCCAGAAATAGTCATTCTTAACTGCTTGATCTATACTCATGACAGTACAGAGTACTGATTATATGAGCAAGCTCTTGAGCCAGACCGTCTGGGTTCAAATTCTGGTTCTGCAACTTACCAGCTGTGTGACTTTGGATAACTTGGACAGCCTCTCTGCTGTAGTGTCCTCGTCTGTAAAAAGAAGATAATAATGGTACCTACTCTTAGTGCTGTGGGGATTAAATGAAGTAATCTGTGTATTTAGTATAGTGCCTGGCGTAGTGAATAATTCTACATAACTTTGCTATAACTATGTATTTTTCCCAAAGTGAAATTATGCTACTTATACAGCCTTTTGAAACCGAACATATCTTGAATATTTCCTGTATAAGTAAATCTTCCTCAGTATAATTTTAATAGCTGGGTAGTACTCCATGGTATGAAAGAGTTATATTTCTGTACTTCTGGATATTAAGTTGTTTCTTTCCTTCCTCTCTTTATTATTTCTCCCCTCCCCCTTCATTTCCCTTTTTCTTCTTTCTCATCTTTTCTCTCTTAAAATAACAATGTGATGGACAGCCTCAAAGCTAAGTCTTAGAGCAAATCCATGAACATTTTCTTTCTTTTTAGCATTTTCTTAGGATAAATTCCTAGCAATTGGCAAGCTCAGTCAAAAAGGGCTTGAAGATTTTCATTTTTATGTTTTTATGATGAATCCATTATTTCTACAAGTTACATTTGGTTTGCGCATTGCCATTCTTTGTTGCTTTAATTATTTCATTCCAAGTGAATGAAAATCTCTGGCAAGAGTCATTTACTAGTAATCAACTCCACCCACTGGATGGTTTCAATAGGGAAGTTATTCACCTGGTTTCAAATTCAAAAGGTGCGTCAAGTTGTCAGTACAACATCGCCCTCCTACTGGTCCTCCAGCTACTCAGTTTGTCTTCTTACTAGAAGTAACCGGGGTTATCAGTGTCTTATAAATCCTTCCAGCAATATTTTACGTTCATGCAAGATGATACTCACACATATTCTTTCCCCACTGTCATGTGGGGTCTCAGCTCCTGCTCCCCACATAAGAACGCCGGATATGGTGAGACCAAAAGGGAACACCCACGGAGGCATGGATAGGGGGTTCATACCACTATATTCTTGATAGCAGTTGGTTGAGACACAAAAGCAAACATCCACCAGTACCCCAATGAGGGGTCTTCCTGCACCCCAGTCTCGCTGGCGGCCGAGCGAGACACAGGAAGTAGGACCACATGATCTGCGATCCGCCATCCACGCTTGCTAACCCCACTTGCTAGCCACACTCCACAGTCCGCTTCTCTGCAAACCAACCAACCAACCCCACGTGCTAGCCGCAATCCGCGCTTGCTAGCTTAGCCACGGCAGTTGTATTAGTGGCCAATGGCTAACTGGTTACAGCTGATGGCCAACTAGTCACAGCTAACGGCCACCTACTACCCCAGCCAGCACCTTTCCACGTGAGGCCGAGAGCCTGGAAACTGCTCTCTGGGACTCTGTTCCCACACCCACTCTTTACAGAATGCTAGCATTGTACCATATGTGCTGCTCTGAACCTGGCCTTTCACTTCGCAGCATGTCCAGCTGTGGTTCCACATCAGCACATAAAGAGCTTCCTCCCGCCCTCTGACTGCGTAGTGTGCCACTGCATGGGTGTACTTTTGTCCGTGACCTCCCGATGGGCATTTAGTTTATTTCCAGTGTTTCCGTATTACACACAATGGTATGCAGCCTTTTTTTAAAAAAAAGTCAACATGTATAACATACTTACAGAAAAGTGCAAAAATCATCAGGTCTACAGCTCAGAGAAATTCCACAAAGTGACTATGGCTATGTAAACAGCACCCAGATCAAGATCGTCGTGCCCCCATCCAATCACTACCGTCCTGACTTTCAATCCTGTAGATTAGTTTGGTCTGTTTTTGAACTTTATGTGAACGTAATCACACTTTCTCCTCAACGTTATGACTCTAAGGTGCATCTAAGTTGTAGCAGGTTGCAACAGTTTATCCATGCTCATAGTTATCTAATATTCCATTGGGTGAGAATGCATGATTGATTTCTCCATCACGGGGTGAATAGTCATTTGGGTTGTTTCCAGTTTGGGGCTATGAATCAGGCTCCTGTGAACCTTCCAGTACAGGTCCTTGGTGAACACAGCTGCACATTTCTGCTGGGAGCACCTGTGGAGAGGACGGCTGATTGCTTGGGGATGGTGGAGGAGGCTCAGCTCACAGACATACTATGGCGAGCAGCTTTTGGAGGCTTTTGATCTACCAGGTGGGGCTGCTCTCCAGCACCTGCACCCTCTGAATGGGTAGGGTTTTTCCTTCTCTTCACGAGGAGGGGCCTATTACACAGAGCCTCTGGGGACCTGTGGGAGGTGAGGGGGCCGAAGGCTCTCTTGGTAGCCTGTGCAGCCCCTCTCTGTGCTCCAGCGCCCCTGTAGCAGCTGAGCCTCCTGCGTAACAGAGACCCGTTCCTCCATCCTGCTGAGCTTCCATCTGCAGGGCCTGGGTGCAAGGGACCCAGGCAGAAAAGAAGGAGGTGGCACATCAGAGAGGCCACATCAGGAGAGAGGGGGATAAGGCCTTATCCTGTCAGCTCGGGCTGACACAGCAAAATACCACATACTGCGCAGTTTAAACAACAGACATTTATTTCCTCTCAGTTCTGGCAGCTGAGGAGTCCCAGATGAAGGTGGCGGCGCGGTTGGGTTCTGGTGAGGGCCTTCTTCCTGGCTTTAGGTGGCCTCCTTCTTGCTGTGTCCTCATAAGGGGGACAAAGAGCAAGGTCTTGGTGTCTCTTTTGATAAGGGCAATAATGCCATCATGGGACCCCACCCTCATAACCTCATCTAACCCGAAGTACCTCCCAAAGGCCCCACCTCCAAATACCATCACATTGATGATTAGAGCTTCAACATAGGAAATTTGTGGGGACACAGTTCAGTCCTTAGCAAGCTTCTTTGAAGTCTGCTCAGGGACAGAAAGCCCCAGGGAACATCCAGTCTGACCCCCCAGTAATGGATACTTGCTGTGGTGTGTCAGGAGTGAAGTGGACAGATGAGCAAAAATAGAGGCCTCCCTGTAGGAGTGCCCAGCTCAGTGGATGTCCTTAGAAGAGGTGTAACAGTATTATAATAAAACTGTTAAAATAGCTAAGCATAAAATGCATCATTAAAAAGCTTTATGTAGTGGCGCTGGTTGGCTCAGGTGGTTAGAGCACAGTGCTCATAACACCAAGGTCGCCGGTTCGATTCCCACATGGGCCAGTGAGCTGCGGCCTCCACATGTAGAGTGAAAACAACAGCTCGACTTGGAGCTGATTGATCCTGGAAAAAACACACTGTTCCCCAATATTCCCCAGTAAAAATTAAGAAAAAAAAGATTTAAAGAAAATATACTAAAATATTTAAAAAATAATAATAAAATAAAATAAATTAAAATAAAAAATATAAAAACCATAGATGGGATTGGATTACACTATATATAGTATTCTGTACCTTGATTTTTAAATTTCTTAATATATCTTAGAAGATGTTCCATGACAACATACAGAGGGTGCCGAAAAAATGTATACACATTTTAAGAAAATAAAAACTGTATTAAAATTGTAATACAATGAATAATGCTAGCATTCATTTGATTAACATCATCTTTTGAGGGAATATCATGCTACACACACATTGCTACCATAACTCAATTCAACTTCAAAAAGTGATACACATATAACAACTCTTAAAATGTGTACATTTCTTTTTGGCACCTCCAGTATACGATTGTGCTGCATTTGTTTTAATGGCTTTCAGTATTCCATGGCACGGATATACATATAACCAGTTCCCACTTAATAGACATTTCAGTCCTTTGTTATAAACATGGGGGTGCAGTGAACACGCTGTACACATAGGATACATTTCTGAGTCAAGGGATAAGTGCATTTACAATTTATGGATACCGCCGTGTTGTTTTCCCAATGTGCCACCTTTATGCTCCACAATGAGGCGTATCGCCATTATAATGATGATGGTGACCACCCAATCTACCTCATGGCCTTGAGAAGTAGATATCACCATTCCTATGATGACAGAACCTAGGTTCAGAAGGGTGAAGTGACTTCCCAAGGACCTACAGTTTAAAGTTTTTTTCCAATATATACATATGATACAAAATTCAGAATGAATAACATTGTATCAGTTAAGACTAGGTTTGGCTGCATGTCATAGGAATTCCCAAAATAATGGTGGTTATGACCGACAGTTCTAGTCCTTTTTGTAAAATGAATGCCCGAGAGTTAGGCAGTCCAGAGCAGGTATGGTAGCTCCTGAAGTCATTGGCTCCTTCCAGAGCTCTGCTCCACCACTCCTGGGCTGTGGCGCTTGTTCTCATTGTTGAGAGGGCTGCTAGAGCCCTAGCCATCACATCTGCATTCCCATCAGCAGGATGGAGGAATGGATGAAGAAAACGGGGGCAAAGAGCACATTTTAGCATCCTTATAAACCTGTTTATGTAAAGTTGTTTCCTTGAAGATACATAACACATCTGCAGGCATTTTTACGTAATCTTGTGGCATAGTCATCCAGCTGCAAGGGGGACTGGAAAATGCAGTCTTTGTTCTCAAGAGGTGAGTTCTCAGCTAAAAATTGGAGCTCTAATAGTAAGGAAGAAGGGATGAACAGGTAGTAAACTGTTGGTTTCTATCATGGTTATATGTAAAAATATCTCCTTCCCCTGGCAGTCACTGTTAACATTTCTTGAATATCTAGAAAAAGGCTTCTTTTGTCCAAGATTTTTTTCCACTCTGCCAAGGGTTGCCATGACCTGTCCCTACTTCACCCTTAATAATTTGCCCCTCCTCTTCTCTGTCGTTTGATTCTCACAAAAGCTCTATGAAATGAGTAGGGCAGATGTCATGACCCCCATTTTACAGATGAAGAAACCGAGGTCCAGAGAGGTAACTTGACTTTGCCTAAAGTTGCACTGTAAAAAATGAAGCTGAGGCTCCTGTTGGTGCAGTACAAGGCAGGCAGTGTTTTATAACTTCAAGGAGAAAGTCTCGGTTTGGTGCTAGTGTGTCTTTAACTCCTCTCACACGTACTATTATAATAAGTCTTTTAAACAAGGGAGCAGCCCTCAGACTCAGAGCACTTGGCAGGCAAAAGTACCTAGCCAGAATCTAAGTACATTGTTTTGGTTTCATTATACTTATATTTATAGTTTCCTTCTATTTGTGGCAAATGATCCTGCTTTCCTTTTCTTTGATAGTCATAAAGCTCACTTTTTCAGTAAATGCCTCTAAGTTAAAAAGTGAGTCTATTCAAAGGAAAACATTAAGTAAAGATCTGTCTGGGTTTGCATACAGATCCCACCATTTACTGTGTGATGTCGGATATGATACGTGGTCCTTCTGAGCCTCAGTATCTTCTTCTGTAAAATGAGGACGATAGTTTTTTCCACCTCATAGATTTTGTTATAGGATTAAATGAACTCATGACTGTCAAGAGCTTAGCACCTTGACACAGAGTTAAGCACTCAATACTATTTGTTAACATTATCATCACATTATTCATAATATTAGTATTATTAATCTCAATTTTGTCCCAGCACCTCCTGGCTGCTTTGAGCAAGGATAGTGGGCTGTAGGGTAACTGGATAGAGACGCCCCATTCTAGGGCCTCTTTCCCTATACCAGTGGTTCTCAATCAGGGACAGTTTTGTGCCCCAGGGGACATCTGGCAATTTCTGGATAATTTTTTTTATTATGACTGGGAGTGGTGGTGCCCCTGACATCTGGTTGGTAGAGGCTAGGGATGATGCTGACCATCCCACAATGCACAGGACAGTCCCCCGCCATGAAGAATTATCAGGTCAAGTGTCAAAAACACTGCGGTTGAGAAATCCTACCCCATGCTGCACCCTGCACTTGTACCTGTGCCTTGAAGCAACCAGCTCTTCAGCCAGCTCATTATTTCCAAAAGAGACTTGAACTTGTACTCCAGAGACCTCAGCCTCACGTTCTTCATCCAGCAAATGGGGTGCTGAAATCTACCTTGCCTGTAGTGATTCCATCTCCTGATGGTTGAACCTCTTGGTCACTCCCCTGGCCTATGCTGTCCCTAAGTGGTCTTTTCCTCTCTTCCCCCAGGTCCAGGGAAAGCCATGTGGTTGGCTTTTCTCCTTTTGCTTGACTTCTGGATGTTTCCCATTCCCATAGTTACCACCTAAAACACTGGAAGAGCAAAGCAGACAGAGAGTGAGAGATGGAGGGAGAGGCTCCACCGCCAACCAGCCTCCTTGGAGCACCCTGTTGTTCTGCGCTCAGCCCCTAGTCCGTTTCTTTCCCAGAACTGCTTGACATGTGTAACTATTCTATTGTGCGTTGACTTGATTTTATTCCTTCCAGCACACCTCTGCTCCCGAGGTTAGAAACCATGCCTGCTAGTGTCCCCAGAACCCTGCCCAGTGCCTGGCGCTCAGAATTTATATGTGGAATGTACGAAGGAGAGCCAGAGAGGGGAAAGGGCCAAGGGATAGATACAGAGAAGGAAGAGAAGCTACATAAGGAAGAGAAGAGAAGGGCTGTTGAATGATTGTTAAATGCTGAGAGATCAAAACAGAAGAGGAAGAGCGAGGGTCGAGACTGAGACTTGAGCACGGTATAGACTAGCTCAAGAGAGGGAGAAGGATGTAAAGGGACAGATGCAAACAGAGAAAGGTGGAAAGGGTAGAGAAAGAAAGAAACGGAGACACGCGACTAGAGAGAGAGAGAGATGCGTAAGTGGCGAAGCAGAGAGAGATAGAGAGGAGGTGCAGGTGCAAAACCAGGAGAAGAAAACCTCATTGAGGGCTGAGCACCGGTTGCGGCGCGGGCTGGAGCCAGAGCAGGCACGGCTAGGAGCTCCGGATGCTGGAGCAGTTTCCATGGAGACGGGGAATGTTCCCGGCGGGAGAAGAAACACTGCACGTACCCCAGGAGGGAAGGGCCTGAGAGGAGGCGGTGGGGCTGGCTGGGTTTGCCCTCTCCCCAGTCTCTAATCTTCCTGCTTCTTGAGGGTGGAGTGGGGTGGGGGTCGGGAGGGGAGGGGCAGCGGAGGCCGCGCACTTGCCTGGGGAAGGGCCCTGGGGACGCTGCGGGCAGGATGAAGGGCTGTGCTGAATCGTCTCGGTCTCTCCCATTTCCCCACCGTGGCATTTGATCCTCCTTCCCTCTCCGTTAGGGGCCTGAAGGGCTTCGCGAAGTGTCAGGGATACATGGGGAGATGGCTGGGTCAAGCCTTCTCCGTAGGCTCCTCCTCTCTTCCCGCCCCGTAAATGCTGGAGCACCGCAGAGCTCGGTCCTGAGTCTTCTCTTCAGTTTCCATAACGTCCAGACTTAGGAATCTGTGTGCCCACAGTTCCCAAAGTTACATCTCCAACACTGATTCCCCCACAGCTTCCCTCTCCATTTGGGTGTCTAAGCGCATCTTCAAACCTGTTGAATTCTTTAAATGGCCCAGCTCATTACCGCCTCAGGGATTTTTGCATTTGCCATTCCCTTTGCAGGAACCCTTCCCAGCCCTTAGGTGGCAGGGAGGGTGTTCCACTGGAGCTGAGAGGAGGCGAGCATTGCAGAGAGGAGGAAGCCCTGCTAGAATGTGTGTGTGTGTGTGTGTGTGTGTGTGTGTGTGTGTAGTCACACTGCTGTGGGGAGCCCTGTATCAGCATGAGGAGCATAACTGGGGTGGGGGGGGGGGCAGGGATACTGTCAGGACCACTGTCTTATCACAGGAAGGAGGCGGGATGAGGCCAGGTGGCCGCTGGGGCCTCTGGAGGGAGCTAGCAAAGCTGAAGGCCCCCTCCCTATCCTGGGAACTAGGTGGGCTTTGTGGACATGTCGTGGTCAGAACTGACCACCACCCCAACTTTGTCATCACTGTCATCTAAAGTCCAGGTTAAGGACCCCGGGGCCTGGTGTGGAACCTCTGGGTCTCAGACACAGTAACCCAGTCGCTGGCGGAACTGTCAGACACTAAGGGTGACATCAAACCGCAAGCATAGTCATAAGTCTGCGGCCTCCAGCATCGCAAGACTAAGAGAGACCACCCGCTATGCGGCCCACTGAGTCTGGTGGGTTCTGATTGGCTGTGTGGAGCATGTGCCCCTCTCTGAGCCAATCAGTTACCAGAAGAATGCAATGTACTGATTGGCTCAGACTTGGGTCCCACCCACTAGGCTAATCAGTGGGGAGAGCCTGAGATTGACAGAGGTGAGTCACTAAACACAGGAGTGGGTGCCAATGAGGGAACCCAAACCCCCTTCTCTCCAATTATTCCCTTATATTGTGATTTTTATTTTTATCATTATGACTAGTTTTAATAATAACAGCTAACATTTATCCAGGGCTTACTGTGTCAAGCACTTAATTTAACATTTGCTGCCTCCTGTAATCTTTATAATCACTTGAATGCCAACATTACCCCCATTTTACAGATGAGCCTCTCTCTCCCCTACTACACGGCAATCTCTGCGAGGCTAGGGTCCAAGTACCCCAGTAGGTCCTCAGTAGATACTCCTTGAGTGTGTGAATGCCTGGGACTGTGCCAAATGTCTTAAAAATATTAGGTCATTTAATCTGCACAACCACTCTGTGCGGTAAGTACTGATTTCCATCATATAGACACAAACAGGAGGCACCGCCAAAGTCATACACTAAGTGAAAGAACTAGGCTCAACCCCCATCGTGCTCACCCCAGCCTAGTCACTGAGCGGAGGGCTGAATGAGAACTTATTTCCAGCGTCTTGAGGTAAAGGAAAGTGGCGCCCAATAAACATTTGTTGAATGACCTAAATACATACATACGTACATAGACACAAACATACACAAATAGTGATGAGGTCGGGAGAGGGTAAGCCTGGCCAAGATGCTAACGGGAGCTGAAGGAGGTGACAGTGATGTGCTATTTTCTGCTATTTCCAGGAAGGCTTCCTGGAGGCGGAGTTGATTTGATGGGGGTGGGAAAGGGAATTGTGGGTTCCCTAAAGCTCTCTGAGGCAGGGGCCATCTCAGGCTCTAGATTTTCTGCAACCCACAGGAAGCGGTTAACAGGCTCTAGGGTTGATGGGTGGAGTGTGGGGCGCAGTCGGAGGAGGGCTCCGGGGAGTCATCACCCCCTTCTCTCTTCCTCACTGACCGCGGCCTTGCACCCTCTCAGCTCTGTGCCTCGTGCTGGGCTGCATGATCTTCCCCGACGGCTGGGACTCCGAGACCATCCGGGACATGTGCGGGGCCAAGACCGGGAAGTACTCCCTCGGGGACTGTTCGGTGCGCTGGGCGTACATCCTGGCCATCATCGGCATCCTCAACGCCCTTATACTCTCCTTTCTCGCCTTCGTGCTGGGCAACCGGCAAACAGACCTGCTTCAGGAGGAGCTTAAGCAAGACAACAAAGGTGAGTGGGCCTCCCTGGGTGGGCGGCTGCCGGCCTGGGCTGAGGGGTGAGGGCAAAGTCTGCCTCTTGAAGGCAAGGCAACTGCAAAGCCAATGGTGAGGCAAAATTTGGGAATGGTACAGACAGTAAGACCACCTTGGAAACAATGTGGCATTATCCCTCAGACTGGAACATTTGCTTGCCTGTGACCCAGCAAACCCACCTGTGAGTATAAACCCATGAGAAATAGGCAAGAATGCTCTTGCAGCAGTTTCAAAGTAGCTACGAACCAAAAACAGCCTACATGGCCATTGACAGGAGGATAGTTCATAAATGTGAAAATGAATGAACCTCAGTTATATTAACAGAATGGATACATGCTGGAAACAATATTGGGGGAAGGGGAAATGAAGTTCCAGAAGATGACATGAGATTTTTATTGAGCTCAAAAACCAAGCACCACTAAGCGATGTCTAGTTTAAACATACATATATTGTTAGTAATCCTGAAATGAGAAATCCAAACAGTAGGATGGTAGTTACATATGGTTGGGGTGGACAGGGAGAAACCAGAAACATAAGATAGGGGACAGGTAGGTGGGTACGAATTGTTGGTAGAGTTACAGTTCTTGCATGGTGGGCCCACAGATGTTTGTTACAGTATTCTTTATACCCAGTATATTACATATATGCTTCTGTACATATCAAGTAACATTAAAATACAATAAAGAAAAAACTTAGGCCAGAGTCTCAGGGGTCACCACTTTTATCAGATGCTTCTCTGTGCATCTTCCTACCAGATCCATTCCTTTACAAAACAGAGAGTAGTGTTACTTGCCAACATGACTTAGGACAGGCATCAGTCATCCTAAAGAAACCCCCCCTCAAATTGCTTTTTGTGCTCCACCGGGGAGCATGATAAATGACTAAAGGTCTGTGTTTATCATTTCACGGAGAACCATCTTGCCCTTTTAACCCAACACTTAGCATTACAGAAAATGAAGGAACTGTAATTCTCCTTTTCAGGGCTGTTACTATACTATTACTGGCAACGGCACAATGAACATCTTTGTATTTTCTTGGTGTCTTTCCAGAAGTGGAATCGCACACTTAGCATTGTAATGAATGCCAGATTTTTCTCCACAGGAGGATTGGTCTTCTAACCCAAGAGCCCCCCGGAGTAAGGGAGACACTGCATGGCATGCGTGGCTAGACCCCCGTCTGTCTGGGTGTGCTGTGAGAAACTAGTCATTTCCATAGTCACACCCTTCCTGGAGACCTTAGCACATACTGGGTCTCTAGCGCTTCCCATGAACCATATTCACCTCTTGGAGTCAGTCTCTCATCTATAAAATAGGGATAACGGTGGTAGGGTTATCTCACGTGGCAAGGGCAGTTTAGTATTATGGTAGAACCCTTGGACGATGAGAGCAGAGTGTCTGTGTAGGAAGCAGGCTGAGCGAAGAAATGACTTCACCTCCTTGAGCCTCAGTTTCCTGCATGAGGATGGTGAGAATAGTGCCACCTGACAGGGCTGTCCTGTGAAGCAGAAAGGTTATGCCTGTAAAGGGGCACGTGGTGCATGCTCAGTAAAAGCTGTCACTCCTTGCAACTCTCCATCAGGCAGGCATCATGACCACCATTTTACAAATGAGAAAGTGGAGTCTAGAGAAGTCCAGCAACTTGTCCAAAGTCACCAAAGTGGTAGAGCCAAAATGTGAACCCAGGTCCAAGTCCAAAGGCCATGCTCTTTCCCCTGCTTGCCCCCTTTTCAGGCCGCTCCCAGGCTGCTGGCTGCTAACCTCAGCTCTGAGGCTCCTGCCCCTGGACAACTTGACCCGCTGGGGTTTCTGTGGTGTTGGTGTAAGGTCAGGGCCTGCCCTCTGGTGGCAGCTTCCAGAAATGCAGGACTAAGGCAGCCATCTGGCCTTTCTGAAGGGCCTCCAGGATGTGACCTGTGTGAGGTGGACTCACTCAGTGGCCTCCCCTCCCTCCCCAAAAGACCTAGCATCTCAGTGTTAAAAGTGACATCAGGGGGCCCCAGTTTGCCTTCTTTCAGCATCCAGTGATCTCTGTCCCTCACTGGGAGCTCAAGATGAGTGAGCCTCAGAGTTCAGTTCTGAGCTAAAGACCTCTGGAACAAAAGTAAGAAAAATAAATAAATTGCTATCATGTCCAGCATTTACCATGTGCCAAACACTGCAGAGTCCCTGGCTGGTGTTATTTATGTCTTTCTGACCCCTCAGAAGCACCCTGTGAATGAGGCTGTTCTGCCCATCTTACAGGTGGGGAAGTTGGGACTCAGCAAGGTCCAATGGCCTGCTCAAGGCCATCCAGCTAGATAGAGGCCTGGTTGGCATTTCAGAGTCTGTGAAGCTCATCCATCTGCCCTGCTCTGCACTGAGGAGTGGCCGAGGGGAGCCCCAGGGCCCCAGTGGTCTCTGACTTTCTCCAATTCTCTCTTTCTCTTAGATTTTGTGGGCTCTACAGTAAGCTCCGTGTTGCGGCCAGGGGGTGATGTCTCTGGCTGGGGAGTCCTCCCCTGTCCCATTGCTCACTCACAGGGACCCTGAAGGCCAGGATCCAGCCCAGGAATTGACCTGCCCTCAGTGTATCCCATCTCGTGCCCTCTCATCCCTCCACTCAAGCGCCAAGGGAAGACCTCAATCGGACTGACTTCTCACCTGCTACCCGACCACCAGCTCCAGGCTTTGAAGAGAGGTTGGGATTGGGTGTAGCCTGGGGGAGGGGAGAGGCCCTGCAGACTCCGGGAGGGCCTGATTCTGCCTCTCCCTCAACTGACCTAAGGGAGCCAGACGTCCCTGGGGTGTCTCCTTTTCTCTCCAGGCCTGGGGGACCCTGCAGTGTCTCCAGGGGAAGGAGGAGCTGTGATTCCAGTTCCCCAGGCTCCCTCTTTCAGGGGGCTTCTGCCTGGCTGTATCCTGGCCTCCTCTGGTCCCTGCCTCCTGCAGAAACTTATTCAAGACACTGCCCTAGGGCGACTGGACTCTTTCCTATCTTTTTTTTTTTTTTTTTTTTGCCAATGATGGTTACATCGTTTTTGCAGAGCTCCAGGTGCCACCCGCCTCCCCAGGGCTGCTCTGCCCCTGCTCCAGCCCGCTCCCAGCTCTCTCCAAGGACTCTGAGCTGCACCGAGGGAGAAAGCACAGGGCCTCCCTGTCAAGTGCTCACTGGGTCCTGTTCAGCCCAGAGTCTGAGAAAAGACAGACAGGCTGTGAGGCTGCGAGAGGAGGAGCTCTGACTCGGGGCTGCCTGGCCTCTGCTGGGCTGGCTCAACCTTGACTGGACCCTTGACCCCAGCCCGTTTTGTACAGCACAGACTCCTTGGCTCTGTTGTCAGGGTCGGAGGTTGGGGAGGAGAGCGCCCAAGAGTGGGGAGTTAGGGGATGCGTCACCCCTCTGCCCGTTCTCATGCCGCCTGACCCTGGGCATGTGCCAAGGGCAGAGACTGTCTTGCCTCTTTGATACTTTTCTGCATAACTTGAACTTGCAGGTCACCTCTGAACAGGGTACCCCCTGTCCCCATACCCAGGCCTTGTAACCCTGTCCCCACCTCTTCCTTCTCCTTGCCCACCTCTCGCCTTGCGTTATGCCCAGGGTCTGCGGCCCAATGGGCAGTGCTTGGAGCCGCGGCATGAGTGTGTGTGTGTATGAGCGTGTGTGTGTGTGTGTGTGTGTGTGTGTGTGTGTGAGGGGGGCAGATGAGGAGTCTTCTCTCCCCCTCTCCTCCCACTGTGGGGAGCGTCTCCTTCCACTTAGCAGGGAGCAAATAAGGAAGACGCCAAGTGTTTCTGGACTTCCCTTGCTGCTGCGTTGTCCTGGCGGTACAGCCATCTGGCCTGGGGTGTGGGCAGCCCCTTTCAGGCCCTAGTTCAGGCGGCAGGTGGGCTTCCTCCAGTGTGCCTGCTTCTGTCTGAGGGTGCTGGTGGGCTGGCCCCCTGTGGAGAAGGAGTGTGAGACCCCAGCATTTTGTTATGTTGGCCTCAGCCAAAGAAGAGCTGAAAAGCAGTGAGTGCCATGTATTTGCCAACCTTGTGTTCATTTCCATCAGATATGGACCTGAGAGGAGGGTTTCCAAGACAGACCCTAGAAATCCTCTGCCAGAGTCCCTGTTTGGACTCTAACTGGGATCAGATGCTGGGTCCTGATAGGATTCCAGAAACCTGGAGCTTCCCAAGTCCTGACCGCCCCACCCCCACCCTCTTACTCCCTCCTCCTGGGCAAACACCTTCCCCCAGTTCTCTGCCCCCCACTGCAGCCCCCTCGCTGGCACCTTCCCCAGCAGGCTGCCTGCAGGTGGGCTGGACACCAGGGTCCCAGGGGGAATGGGAGGGTGAGGGGAGCCTCGTGGGACAGAGGGAGTTGGGGGGCAGAGTGACACCAAAGCCCAGTGTTGGAAGGCTGCAAGGGGGTGGGGCTGGGAGCAAGTGATTAGGAATGGAGAGAAGATAGGTGGGTGAAAGAAAATAAGAGACAGGAGAGGAGAGAGGGAGACGGAGACGTACAGAGACAGAGCAAAGGGAAGGGGGATCCAAAAAGGTACAGAAATGGAGAAAGGAGAGGAGATGAGCGAGATTAGAGGGGTCTGGTGAGGGAAAGAGAACCTGGGATGGACAGACTGAAGAAGGAATAGGGATAGGGAAGGAAGCAGATGGCGAGATGAGTTGTGGGAAACCAGACGAATGCAGGAAGAAATGGAAGGGGACGGAGAGGAAGATGCAGTAGGCTGAGGAATGGGGGAGAAGCCGCTGTGAGGGGAGAGCTCATTCCCCCACATTACCCACTGGCTCAGAGGACCACCAGACCCTGTGTGCCTTGTGGAGAATTTAGAACTTACCCCCTAGGAGGCCGAGGCCTGGGTTCCAGGCAGCCGACCCTGACCCTGGGAACAAACAGTCCGGATGCCTGCTGAGGGGTTAGCGCCGCTGGAGCGGGTCAGCGGTAAAGAAAAGGGAGGTTAGTTCCTTTGGGTGACAGTGTTTCCACGTCAGCGTCCACTCAGCCAGCTGCGGCCCTGACCGCGGAATTTGGGGTTAGAAAAGCAGGGTTGGGTGCGCTGAAGGAACACCAGGGTAACGCAGGGAAGGGGAAGAGGTTGGAGGGGGGGCCAAATCATGGGTGTCCCTGAGGCTTCAGCAGAGGTGGGAGTAGAGTGGGCAACAGATGAGTCAGCCAGGGCCCCAGGGGGAGCCGTGTGGCCATATCGAGGCCCAGGTGTCTCCTGGGGCAAGGAAGCCACGGTGGCTGGAGGAGGTTTGTGTTTCACCTTTCCCCAAGGCAGGCGATTGGGCTTTAGCCTCCGGGAGAGGATGGAAGCAGAGGGGGTGTCTCTTACACTTTAGGTCCCCAAAAGAAGCTGAGCTTTGAGCCGGCCTCCGAGATGCTCCTCCCTTAATTGTGACTGAAGCAGAGGTGCTCCCCAGCTTTCTCTGCCCTGGTCTGGGGACTACTTCACTATAGGCTTAAGTGGCCACAATCTAGGTGTGGTTTAGAGCCCTGGCTGGTCAAGTCCTTCTGGGTCCCAGGATGGGAAAACTTCCCTTTTTGGGGACCAGTCCCCATGGAGGAATACACTGTTTTCCTGAGGGAGTGATCATGGGTAAGAACAAGATCCTTTCCATGCCCGGAATTGCCAAGATGTTGGGAGCTTATACGAGTAGATAAGGCTGTGGAGGAAAATTCCTTGGCATTCTTTTGAGATTCCTGCTTGGGCTCAGGGGAATCCCCCTTCTGCAGCTTCCAGTGTGAACTAAAAAAGGGAGACCCTCTCTTTGAAGAAGCTGGGATAGTCCCAGCACGAGAAACTTCCACAGGCCCCTGCCTGGATCAGCGCTAGCCTTGGGGTAGGACTGGAGTTTCCTGAGAAGGGAACAAGGGAGCCACAGTTCTTCCAGAGCTCTGACCAGCAGACCTCAGAGGGCCTGTGCTGTGTGTTGTTAGGATAGCTTGGTGTTGTCTTCATCCCATTAGTAAGTTCTGTCTGAACGTGTCCTCGCTGTCCATTGTCCAATTTGATAACACTTATTTCAGTCCTGACCCCTTCTGCTGCTGCTGGATTTGAGCTTCAGTGCAGGTGGAATGATGTTCAAATAAAGAAACACTTTATATCACCCACGCTCGCTTCTCCTTTTCTGAGTTAGTCCTCAGGGAATCAAAAGGAGGTGAGATTCAACCTGAGCCTTTGTACCAGGTTTGGCTGCATAGTAACAGGTCTACTACGGACTTAACAGGATCATTTATTTTCCTGCCACGTGAAGTCTGGAGGTAGTCAGACCATGACTATAGCCCCGTGTTATCAGGAACCCAGGCTCCCGTCTTTCTGCAGTACCACTTGCAATCCTGGCTTCCATCCTCCAGGATACCTCATGGTCCAAGGTGGCTTCTGGGCCTCTAGTCACTTGGTCCACATTTCATTTGAAGGAGACTTCTGGAAATCCCATAGGACTGACTTACGTAGCACACCTAGCCGAAATGTAGTCTAGGGGACATTGCCACCCCAAATAAAATTAGATTCTGTTATCAAGGAGAAAGAGGAGAATGGATGGAGTGAGCAGCTGGCAGTCTGTACACTCCTGATTGCACAGGCCATGCCTCTGGACTGAGGACTCTGACGAGAGCGAACAAGGCTCCATCCTTGTCTGCCTGTGTGGCCTTGGACAAGCCCCTTCACCTCGCTCTAAATCCCCATTGAATAAATGGGGATGACGATCGTGACCTCAAGGGTATTATAAGGAACAATGAGGGAATGTATGTGAATTGCTTCACATACAATTGCTAGCACACTGTTACCTGCCCCAACTACGTTTATTACAATTTTTGAACTTGGGAATTGAATCTTCAGGCAACATATTTTGAGCACTCAGTATAGACTAAGCACTTAAAGAACAAAAAAGGACTTAACGGTCAGTCTGGTTGGGGGATGACATGGAAAAATGTAAAATTGGCTAGGTGCAGGATATTGTGGGTGCCCTGGGCAGGGACATCTTACATGGCTTTTGGTGGGATGGATAGAGCCGGGGATGGCATTACTGTACAATGATTAGAAATAAGGCAGGCATGGGTCAGGAAAGCCATTCATGAAAGAGAAGGCAGCTTGAGGAAAGAGATCAAGGTAAGAAAAAGCATGTCCGTGCAGAGAACTAAATGCTGAACTACAAAGTATGAGGCAGGGAGGGTCCAAGACTAGTCTGGAAAATAGGCAAAGGCCAGATGATGACAAAACTCGAAGGCCATGTACAGGAGTCTGGATGTGAGAGCAATGGGGAAACATGGAATGATTTTAAGCAGGAAAGGGACACAGTTGGATTTGCATTTCAGAAAAATCACTCTGGCTTCAGTGTCAGGGAGCTGAATTAGAGGGAGACAATTTTTATGAAAGGGAAATCAGAAGCTTAGCCTGAAGCAAGGTGTGGCAGTGGGTTTGAGAGAGGTAAGAAATTTGATATTCAGAAGGTAGAACTGAGGACACTCGGTAACCGGTTGATTGTGGATAAGGGATAGAGTGGCGTCAAAGAGGACAGTTAAATTTCTTGCTTGAGCGACAAGAAAATTTGCCAGTATAGCAGGGGAGCAAGATGATCAGTTCAATTCGTGATGTGCTAAGTTTTAAGATGAATGTGGGGCTGATGGAGTTGTCCAGTAGTCAGTTGATTTATATGGATTTGGGGGCTCAAGAGAAAGAAAGATCTGGACCAGAAACATAAGCATACAAGTAATGGCTGAAATGTGACTCATAGGTAAGCTTGCTCAGTTTATAGTGTGGAAAGATGATGGAGCTAAGGAATGCTGGAAAACACCAACATACAAAGGTCAGAGGAATGGGCGTCCTGGAGAAGACAATGAAAGTCAGAGCTACAAGGAGAACTGTGAGAACATGGTGTTATGGAAACCAAGCCTGTAGAGATCAAGGGGAAGGTCAACTGGTCAGATGGAGCAGAGAGGTCCAGAATCAGGGATTGAGTGTGTCCACTGAATCTGGGAACAAGAGGCCACTGTTGAATTCGGTTAAGAGCAGGTTCAGAAGAGTGTGGAGAGAGCCCAATTGAGGTCTATTCAGGGAGAGAGTGGGAGATGACTGAGCGAGGATCACTTTTTGGAGAAGTGTGTTAAGAAAGGGAAATGAGTGACTGGAATTCATTCAGGAAATGTTAAGTGTACACCGCGAACCAGCAGTGGACAAGCACCAGCATGGAATCTAGAGAAGAATGTGGAATCGCTTTCTTTAAATATGGAAAAGTTCTGAATGTTCATAGGGTATGGCCAGTAAAAGTTGACAGATAAAGAGAAGATGAGTCATGGAAGCCTCTTTTGTGGAGTAGAGGGAAGTGCAAGGTTTAGGGAGCCTTTGCCTGATGGCAGCTTTTTTCTCAATGAAGCAAGAGGCAACATTTTCTACTCAGAAGGGAATGGGTAGGGGGTTTGAGAAGAGTGGTGAAAGTTTGGAAAAGTTGCTGACTGAGCTGGCAAAGGACAAAGAAAAAGGCTGATGGATGACCATGCATGGGTCGTGGCACCGACAGACAGGAGGGCAGGCAGACAGGTTGACAGTAGAGTGAGAAGTAGGTGCTATGTAAGTCAAGTGTCCTGAGAGTGTTTCTAGGCTGGGTATTGAAAAAGAAGAGCCTGGAGTGGGGCAGATAGATGGAGAAAATGGAGGAACTAAGGGACTGAAGGGACTCAAATTTACGTGAAAGAGCTCGGAGGATAGGAGATAGTGGTCGTGAGAAAGCTGAGTGACCTGAATATTCTGGGCAATTTGTGAAGATTTTGAGATGCGAAGCACTCTGATTAGGATGTCCCCCCCAAATGGTGAGGATAATGACAGAAATTTGGGAGAAGAGGAGCCAAAACTGTCTAGGAATCAAAGAATCAAAGAGAGTGATTGGGAGGTGAAAAGATGACGGCAATGCAGAGGGCTGAAAGTGCAATAAGGAGATATTGCGTGCTTCAAGTGGAGCAGGAACTTTTATCTGAAGGGACAAGACGTATTTGTCTGGAAACATTTGAGGGAGAACCTCCACTTAAAAGGGCTGCAAAGGAGATGGTGTCCTAAGGAGAGAACCAAATTTCAGTCAAAGCCAATAGACACGATGGAGGAGGTTTGTCTATCAAAGAAAAGAGGTGTCCAGAGAGCATGGCAGAAAGGATGGGACAGAGTACCAAGAGTAAAGAGCACTGGGGAGCCAGATGACACAGAGAACTCTCTTTTGGGGAGGTGACTCAGGGTAACAGGAGTATGAAGTTGGTAGAATTCTCTAGACTTAAAGATTCAAATAGAGTTCTATTTTGAAACCCCCTTCAAGTCCACTTAGGCAGTGCAAAAGGATGGTGCAAAAGGTGATGTGAGCTGCTGGCAACCAAACAGATCCAGAGGTGCAGGAAAGCTTCTCCGGAGACCAACCATGATGGTTTGCTATGTATCATTAGGATGCATGGATTTAAATGTATTTCATGCATTTGGTTCCATTATGTTTATTAGCCTAATTAATACTTAAGATGTCCCATTGTTGGTCAGCAGGAGTCTCTAAGTTGGTATGAATCTTTTAAACGGGCCCCTAATTATCTGATAGTAACCTTGCTCTCTAGTATGACAAGATGGTCCAGACTGATGTACACTCCCTCCTTCAGACCCAACTAGTCATTTCTGAGTCCTGTTTCTCAGCCTCTCCAGTTGACAGAGCTCAGACATGGGTATACCAAACTTCATCCATCTATCTATCTATCTATCTATCTATCTATCTATCTATCTATCTATCTATCTATCTATCTACGATCTTCTATTTATGTATTTACCTACCTACCTATGTAGTCTATCTATCTTATCTATAATAACAAAATAGTTCACGAGTTAATACTAATACATGGCAGGTTTTGGCTTCACATCTCTTATCTTAACATCTATAACCCCTTCCTCTCCATGCTGAAAATCCTGATTCTCAAGGATATTGGATTCATTTGCTTTATCCCCACATTAAAGCCCTCAGATATAATACTACCACCAATATGATTACCAAAAACATATTTTCTAGGTTTTTTTTGGGGGGAAGGGGAACAGGACTTTATTGGGGAACAGTGTGTACTTCCAGGACTTTTTTTTCCCCCAAGTCAAGTTGTTGTCCTTTCAATCTTAGTTGTGGAGGGTGCTGTTCAGCTTCAAGTTGTTGTCCCTTCAGTCTTAGTGTTGGAGGGCACAGCTCAGCTCCAGGTCCAGTTGCCGTTGCTAGTTGCAGGGACTCAAGGAATTGAACTGGCAACCTTGTGGTTGAGAGGACGCGGTCCAACCAACTGAGCCATCCGGGAGGCAATTCAGCTCAAGGTGCCGTGTTCAATCTTAGTTGCAGGGGGAGGAGCCCACCATCCCTTGTGGGACTTGAGGAATCAAACTGGCAATCTTGTGGTTGAGAGCCCACTGGCCCATGTGGGAATCGAACCAGCAGCCTTCGGAGTTAGGAGCACAGAGCTCCAAACACCTGAGCCACCGGGCCAGCCCTCTGCTCATTGTTTATAGTTGTACTGTATCTAGTTGCCTAGATCACATAAACTATTTTATACTACACTCTTTTCTTATATCCCTCACTTAGTCTTTGTAGGTATGGCATAGCCTATTACTCCTAGGCTATACAGTGTTACTGCACAAAACACAAGATTAAATCAAGCACAAGAGAAAATGATGCGCGAGGTACATGAGGCTGCTGTTAGCATAACATGGCACAGTTTCACAGCAAGCTTTTTTTCTAAGTAGAAAGAGTACACTCTAATGATAAACATAGTAAACACATAAACGAGCCCCACAATCCTACTTGACCACTAACAAGTATCACGCACTGTACATAGTTGTACGTGCTGTACTTCTACACGGCTGGCAGTGTAGTTGGGTTTCTTACCCACCAGCATCTGCACAAACATGAATAACACGTTGTGCTACAATGTTAGGGTGGCAATGACATCACGAGGCGATAGGAATTTTCCAGCTCCATTATACTGTTATGGGACCACTGTTGTGTATGCAGTCAAATGTCATTCTGCAGTGCATGACTGTAATTGGAACCATATAGTACACAGCATTTTCAGATTGGCTTCTTTCACTCCTAGTAATATTCATTAGAGGTTCTGCTGTGTTTCTTCATTGCTTGATACCTCATTTCATTTTAGCGCTCAGTAATATTTCATTTTCTTGATGTACCCGTTGATCCACTTACCTACTGGACATCTCATTTGCTTCCAAGTTTTGGCAGTTTATCAATCAAGTGCTGTAAATATCCATGGGCAGGTTTTTCAACTTCTGTGGGTAAATGGCAAGATAATGGCCAAACTGTCTTCCAAAGTGGCTGTGCCATTTTGCCTTCCCCCCAGCAGGAATGAGTTCCCGTGGCTCCACATCCGCATCACCATTTGGTGTTGTCAGTGTTGTGGATACTGGTCATTGTAACAGGTATGCAGTGATATTTTATCATTTTAATTTGTAATTCCCTGATGACGTATGTTGAACATCTTTTCATATGCTTATTTGTCATCTATATATGTAGTATCCGTTCAGATCTTTTGCCCATTCAAGAAAACCAGTTTTTCTTTTTTGCCAATATGATAGAATTATGCATATAACCACAAATAATGCTTTATTTGAAGAGCTCTTGTAGGTTTTATACCTACTGGTGGGTATCAATACCACTGGACCTTAAAATGTAGGCATTATCTTGAAATAGAGCCTTTAAAAACCAATGTGGACAATTGATTTACTAAACCTTTTATTAGTAAATTAAATACAACTCTTTTTCCTCACCACTGTTTCCATTTTATAAGTTAATCAGGTATTTAATCAGGTAGAAATTTTCCTTAATTTGTACTTTATGGTCTCAACTTTACTTCTAAAAACTCAGGAAAATCTATTTATTTCTCCAAAAGGTTCTGTCTCTCCTTTTCATCTTCTTGCCTCCCTTCTGTCAACTTCTGAAAGAATGAAACATATCCTGTATGCAAAACTGTGAAAAATACACATAGTAAAATACTGGTCTTAAGGGAATCATAGTTATATTGGCTGACATAAAAGGTTTAAATATAAGACTAGAAGTACAGGCTGGACCTAAACAAGGCTATGTACGTCTGCTGTCACACTCTAACCCTTTCCTTTCCCTTCCCTTCCTTTTTTTTCTTTGTCTCTCTCTTTCTCTCTTTCTTTTCCCTCCCTCCCACCCTCCCTCCCTCCCTCCTTCCCTCCCTCCCTCCCTCCCTCCCTCCCTCCCTCCCTCCCTCCCTTTCTCTCTTTAAAGATATAATTGACATAAAGTTTCAGGTGTACAACATAGTGATTTAATATATGTACCTACTGTGAAATGATCACAATGTCTAGTTAACATCCATCATGTTACAAAGCATTTTTGTGATGTAAACTTTCGTTTTTAAAGATTTTATTGGGGAAGGGGAACAGGACTTTACTGGGGAACAGTGTGTACTTCCAGGACTTTTTTTCCACGTCAAGTTGTTGTCCTTTCAATCTTAGTTGTGGAGGGTGCCGTTCAGTTTCAAGTTGTTGTCCTTTCTGCCTTAGTTGTTGAGAGCGCAGCTCAGCTTCAGGTCCAGTTGCTGTTGCTAGTTGCAGGGGGCACAGCCCATCATCCCTTGCGTGAGTCCAACTGGCAACCTTGTGGTTGAGAGGATGCGCTCCAACCAACTGAGCCATCCGGGAGCTCAGGGGCAGCTCAGCTCAAGGTGCCGTGTTCAATCTTACTTGCAGGGGCGCTGCCCACCATCCCTTGCGGGACTCGAGGAATTGAACTGGCAACCTTGTAGTTGAGAGCCCACTGGTCCATGTGGAAATCGAACCGGCAGCCTTCGGAGTTAGGAGCACGGAGCTCTAACCGCCTGAGCCACCAGGCTGGCCCCTGTGATGTAAACTTCTAAGATCTACTCTTTAGCCACTTGCAAATATATAATATATAGTCACCATGCTGTACATTACATCCCTAGAACTTATTTAGATGAATGCCCAGGAGTGGGATTGTTGGATTATATGGTAATTCTACCTTTAATTTTTTGAAGAACCACAGTTTTCCATAGTGGCTGCACCACTCTACATTCCCACCAGCAGTGCACAAGATTCCCTTTTCACCACATTCTCAACATTTATTTCTTGTCTTTTTGATAATATCCATTCTAACAGGTGCGAGGTGATAGCTCATTGTGATTTTGACTAGCATTTCCGATTAGTAATGTTGATTGAGCAATTTTCACGTACTTGTTGACCATCTGTATATCTTCTTTGGAAACATGTCTATTCGTATCCTTTGCCCATTTTTTAATTGGATTGTTTTTTGAATTGTATGAGTTCTTTATGTATTTTGGATATTAACTCCTAACCAGATATGATTTGTAAATATTTTTTCCCATTCTGTAGGTTGCCTTTTCATTTTGTTGGTTTCCTTTGCTGTGCAGAAGCCTTTTCATTTGATGTGGTTTTACTTGATTATTTTTGCTTTTGTTCACTATGCCTTTGGTGTCAAATACAAAAAAATTGTCACCAAGACTGATTGATGTCCTGGAGCTTACCACCTATGTTTTCTTCTATGGTTTCAGATCTTACATTCAAGTCTTTAATCCATTTTAATTTTTGCGTATGGTATTAGTGGTCCAGTTTCATTCTTTTCCATGTGGCTGCCCAGTTTTCCCCACACCACTTATTGAAGAGACTGTCCTTTTCCCTTTGTATACTGTTGGCACCAAAAATTAATTGACCACATATACACAAGTTTATTTCTGGGCACTCTATTCTGTTCCATTGATCTTTGGGTTTGTTTTTAAGCCAATAGCATACTGTTTTCATTACTATAGCTTTGTAATATAGTTTGAAATCAGGATGTGTGGTGCCTCCAGCTGTGTTATTTCTAAAGATTGCTTTGGTTGCTTTAGGTCGTTTTCTTATTGAGTTTTAAGAGTGCTTTGTATACATTTCAGTGACAGTCCTTTAATATCTTCTGCAAGTATTTTCTTCCAGTCTATGGTATTCTCATTCTCTTGAGTCTTTTGCAGAGCAGAAGTTTCATTTTAATCAGGTCCACCTTACCAATTCTTTCTTTCATGGATGATGGCTTTGGTGTTTTATCTAAAAAAGTCATTGCCAAACCCAAGGTTTTCTAGATTTCCTTCTATGTATTGTCTAGATGTTTAATAGTTTGTGTTTTACGTTTCTGTCTGTGATCCGTTTTGAATTAAATTTTGTGTAGGGTGTAAGGTCTGTGTCTGGATATTTTGTTTTTTTCACATGTGGATGTTCAGTTGTTCCAGCACTATTTGTTGAAAAGACTATCTTTTCTTCACTTTATTACCTTTGCCGATTTGTCAAACACAGTTGACTGTGTGGGTCTACTTCTAGACACTTCTATTCCGTTCCAATGACCTACGAGTATTTGTCCATTCCTATTCAAATACTATACTGTCTTGATTACTGTAGCTTTATATTGAGTCTTTGGAAGTCAGGTAGTATTAGTCCTCTGACTTTGTTCTTCTCTTTCAATATTGTGTTGGCTATTTTGGGTTTTTTGCCTCTCTGTATAAACTTTGGAATCAGTTTGTAGATGGTCACAAAATATTGTTGGGATTTTGATTGGGTTATTGACAGATCAAGTTAAAAACTGACATCCTGATATTGAGCATGGATACATGACCATGGAATATCTCTATTTATTTAGTTCTTTGATTTCTTTCATCAGTTTTACCCACATAGGTCTTGTGCACATTTTAAGATTTCATTTTTTGGGTGCTAATGTAAATGTTAGTTTTTCAAATTCCAATTGTTTTAGGTATATAGCAAAGTGACATTTGTATATTAACCTTGTGTATCCTGCAACCTTGACATAACTGCTTATTCTACAATTTTCTTTTGCTTGTTGATTCTTTTGGATTTTTTACAAGAAATATCATCTGTGGCCAGTTTTATTCCTTCCTTCTCAATAGGTATACTTATTTCCTTTTTTTGTCCAATTGCATTAGCTAGGACTTCCAGTGCAATGCTGTCTGTAAAAGCGGTGAGTGAATAACACTTGTTCATCTTAAGTGTCAAAGCTTCTAGTCTCTTTCCACTAAGTATGTTAGCTATAGGTTTCTTATAGCTATTCTTTATCAAGTTGAGGAAGTTCCTCTCTATTCCTAGTTTTGTGAGACATGTCATTTTGTTTATCTGTATGTCTTTAGCATGCTTTTATTGTCTGTGGGGTATTATTTGCTCCTTTGACATTTGATCCTTTCCACTACCCATATTTGAGTTTTTCTAGTTTCAAGGTTCTACAGTCTTTCCTTTTGTGTGTTAAGTATTAAAACATGGACTATTATTAACAATAGCTATTTTAAATTCAGCATAAAATATGCTTAGAACTTTAGGTCCATTTGTTTCTCTCAGGAGTTCAAGAACAAGATATTTAATATCCTTATATCGTTCCTAGAAGGACAATATATCCGGCATTTAATGGGACATTCCTAGTTTCACTTATTCAAAATACTTCATTTAATGTGATTACCCCACTCTCATCTCTATTTTGACTGTCCGGCTACATCTGGATTCTATTAGGAGTATGTTTTAAATGTGCTGTCCTGGGGGTTTTGCTGGTTAGAATTGTTTTGAGCCCAGACACTCCAGCCCCTTCACTTAACCAAGCATCCTTTGTATTCGTTGTAAATCCCTCTGTTTTGGCTGTTCTTAAACTGGCTTGCTGAATTTCCAAGTATTTGTCATTTTGGAGTTCAGAGATCCATTAGATGCTCCATTGCTTCCTCTGAACTGGTGATATGATGCAGGTTTTGTGGCTATTGGTTTATTTCTACCCACCTTTTGTTTTGGGGCTCACAGAGATACCTAGTTTTCTTGTAATGTTGCCCAAAGTTGTTTTGCTATCATGACTGTTCTGTGCACTTTTATGGGGGATTTGAGAAATATTCAAAATGATTATCTCAGCATCTCTGCCAGGTAAGTTTTGAATGTAGAAGCCAGGAAAAATGACAGGGAGACACCATCTCCTGCAATAACTACGCTTTTCTTTAAGCTTTTTCCTTTAGCAATCAGCAGAGGGTTTTATAAGAACCTTGGCAAACCCTTTATCTGAGCCTCATAGAAAGTTGTGGAGGTGCAGGTCTGGCTAATGAAATTTACAATCAGTGTAATTGCAAAGCAAATGGCCAACTTCATGAGGACAATCGTGTATTTTTTCAGGGTGACCTCTGCTAAATAGAATCCTGAACTATCAAACTGATGCCTGAGGGCCAAAAAGGCCACAGTGCTACTTTTAAGGTAGAAAAGGGTATGATATGCTTTTTCAGCTAGTTAAGTGATTTCTAGTCACAGTTTCACAGCATTTCCAGGTGTCTCTCTTTTGTTTCCTGGATAAACTGAAATATTTCCAAGATTGTTGGTTTGGGTCTGCCATATAAGAGAGAAATCTTGGACAAGTTATATCCTCTGAAATTCACTTAAAAAATTACAAAAAATGGGAATAATACCTACCTTACATATTCAGTGTGAATGAGAAAGCTGATCACGTAAGTGGAAGTCTGGTAAACTGTAAAGTCACATATAAGGTGGACCACTGCACTACTAGTAATAGAATATTTGACAATAATAGCAAATAGATTAATTCCTAATAGGCAGTTGATTGTCATAGTATTAGCACGTTACACATAACCCAGTGCACAGTAGGTATTTAATAAACGATATGGAACACAACCTTCCAATTCTGGCAAAAATCTGATGGGCTTATTCATAATCAGAAGCTCTGTGGTACAGCTGGAACACTGTATGAGGCCTCAATTTCTTGTCTTTAAAATCTAACATATGACTTGCTTTCACCACATAATTATGAGACCCAAAAAAATTTGTATATGGAAATGCTTTTTAAAGACCACGCACCTATTCTCCTCTTAGCTCAGGCAGAATTCAGTGGTGGCGGTTGGAAGATTATCTAGGTATTCCTGTAGGCATTTTGGAAAGGTCATCTTAAAAGACAATCATTTTTATGATGTCTCCAACTGGTTACTTTCTAAGCTCCCTAAAGAAACAGCATTTTCTCCATCTTTGAATCCCTTATTTGCTTAGCAAAAAATGCAGTCTATTAGTCTTAGTATTTGTCAAGCAAATGTTAGAGCAAAATACTGCCACACCAATCCATTAGCAAGCACTGCTGTTTACTTGCAAAACACATCCTGATTCCAAGTACTTTTCCTTATCCTCGCTGTTCCCATTTGAATAGAAGCCATCATTGTATTTTTGCTTGCCTGAATTACTGCTATAGTTTCCAAACTGGTTTCCTGGTATCTATTCATCTCCCGCAACAGTATCAAAATAATCAGTCATTTTAAAAACAACCAACAAACCATTAATTAGGCCATGTCACTTCTCTGCTTAAAATCCTGCAAGGACTTTGCCACCTGTACTTAGAATACAGATTCTTTAGACTGAATCCATAGGCTCTCCATCAGTGACCAGCAAACTGTAGCCTACAGGCCAAATCTGACTTGCCACGTTTCTGTAAATATGGTTTTACTGGAGCACAGCCACGACTGCTCATGGTTGTTTTCGTACTGCAGTGGCAGAGTTGAACAACTGTGACAGAGACCACACCGCTTGCAAAGTCTAAATATTTATTACCTGGCCCTTCACAAAAAGCTTCCTGAGCCCTGCTCTGTATGTCCGACCCGTCTTCCTGCCTTATTGGATATCTGCCACCGCCTTTCCCCACCCTGCTCATTCACTATATCCTAACCAAGCCCTTTCTTCCTCAGAAGCTTTGCACCTGCTGTTGTAACTCCCCAGCAATGATCTTTATTCACATAGTCCCATGACTGCCTCCCTATCCATGAGGTCTCAACTTAAATGTCAACTCCTCAGAGACCTTCCCTGATCAACAAAAATAGTGCAGCCCCTTCAACCTCCCTAGTTCATCTGCTATGAAACAATAACATGACGATTTGAAATTATGGACTCGTCTAGTTCTCACCCTGCTCTACACTGTAAGCTCCACGAGAGCAGAGACCTTGCCTACTACC
Source organism: Rhinolophus sinicus (assembly GCF_036562045.2). Classification (NCBI taxonomy): domain Eukaryota; kingdom Metazoa; phylum Chordata; class Mammalia; order Chiroptera; family Rhinolophidae; genus Rhinolophus; species Rhinolophus sinicus. The sequence goes on from NC_133759.1 coordinate 43,575,004, forward strand.
CCCAAGCACCATTTTAATCAGCATAAACCCACCACCAAAACCAATACCTAAAATTGTTTTAGAATGGAAAAGAAAAAGATCAATAAATAGTTGCTGAATGAATGAGGCCAAGGTCAGGAACTCGTCTGATTCCTCAGTTTGCAATGTTCGCTTTTCCTGTTGCAGGAGGGCCTTAACACTGGCCCGCCCTTCATCACAAAAGGCTGAAGGAAAATCAGTCTATATTCGTTGCCCCATTATGGGCAACACAACTCCACCAAGAGTACATTGTCCTGAATGTGTGTCCGCCTTGCTCTCTTCAGGTAAGGAAACAAGTTAGGAAACCAGGCAAGGCAAAGGTCACAGGACTGGATAAAGTTGTTCTCGGGGATGGCTGGTTGTGGTTAGAGCGCGGTGCTCTTGGCAACAAGGTTGCCTGTTCGATCCCCACATGGGCCACTGTGAGCTGCGCCCTCAACTAGATCGAAACAACCACTTGACTCGGAGCTGATGGATCCTGGAAAAACATACTTAAATAAATAAAAGTTAAAAGAAAAAAAAAGTTCTCAACTTTATGATTATTATGGTTAAGAATTTTATTATCAAAATTATTACATCTCTTGTGAAAGTTCAAATGTTACAGCAAGGTGTAAACACTCCACTTGAGAAAGAAGTGATACTTCTTCCCTTCCAAGAGTTCCCCCCACCCCCACCCCCATCCCCCCCAGAGGTCTGGTCTTGACAGCACCCTGCCCACACAGAGTAGCTGGGGTCTCTGCACGTGCCAGGCAGGGTGAGGGCCGCCTGCCCGCTGGCCTCTCCCCTTGGTTAATAGCCAAGGGGAGAATGCAAACCCCAGCCCAAATGGAGAGACATTTACATACGTTTTATATAATATACAAAGAAACCAGCATCCCAGGCAACATGATTTCTACTCCCGACGACGCTCTCCCAGACTGATGGGTTTGTGGGGGAAACAAAAAGAAAAGTATTCTGCTGAGGTCTCAGCATTAAAAAAAAAAAAAAAAAAGAAAAAAAAATCTCCCCTCATTTGAGCAAACACCTGATTTCAATTTTGAAAAAGTGAAATTTTGTAACAGTCACACACAAAGAGAGAAGAGTGTGCATATGATAGTTGTAGGACGGTAGAAGGAAGGGGATGCAAGAGGCCGGGGAAGAAAAGGAGGAGCAAACAAACTGAAGGGAAAGGAGGAGGGAGACTCACAGTATTATCTTGTCCAAAAAAAAAGAAGTAAGGTCCACTGCAGCACCAGGGATTACACCTGTCACAGATCTGCTACCCCTACCATGGTTATAACTGAATACAAAATTAGATAAATAAAAACACACCGGATATTACAGTAAACAAGTGAAAGAAATAAGCTGGCAACCGTATGGAATTTAAAAAGATCGTGTACCCCACCTGGCTGGCTCCAGAGCTCCTCCAGGGGCGTACAACAGGCACAATGCACTGATGGGGAGAAGCCCGGCTGCTCTCATCTCTCATCCAGAACAGTGGTAGGTGTGTGGGTGGCTCCGTAACTCTCACCTGTGCCACTCTCAAAGAAGCATCCCCCAAAGAAACGTGGGGCACACCCACACACAATCACAGTCCTGTCGGCGCCACTCCACACACATCTCTCCACTCTCTTACCCTGCAGTCACGAGTGCATGCTCCCCAATCATGGAGGCGGTCCTGCTCATGGGATCGTCAACTCCTGATTAATTGGGAGTAGAAAAAATAAAATTCAAAGAATTCCCAAACCACTTGGGGTCCTTCCTAATCAAATTTATTGCCAACAGCTGATAAGCAGCAATGCAAAATTGGCCCATCTCACTTATCACTTCTCTTTCCTTTGCCTACTTACTTCGTTGGTTACTGAGCTGTGAAATAGCTTGGGGCGGGGGAGCGGGATGGAAACAGCTGGGGGCTCAGACAATCTACTAGGATAATCTGCTCCTGAATAATCAAGAGTTGACCACAAACTCTTCTTCAGAGAGCCAGGTACCCCTCTCTCAGAGCACATTCCAAGCTTCACTATCCCTGCCTATTTCTTGGTGATTTTAAGACAAAGGTAGGAGCCTTCTTGGTGGACACACCTTGGCTGGATATCTGCTTTTGGAATGGTTGTCTTAGGTGAACATTTACATACCTACCTTTTTTCTCAAGTGCATAAAACCCTAGTACTACTCAGATGGCTTGGGGCTTTGAGATTGGCTCTTTTCTTTTTTTTTTTCCTTTGAAAGAAAACTTTGTTTTGGATTTAAAAAGATGTCCTCGCTGCACACGTGACTACAGGCTACAGGCAAGGATGGGAGACCGAGGCTTCAACACAACTCATTGCACTTAGAACCGCTACTAACCGAAACACCGTTTGTTTGTCAACAATGTACCCTTAACAGCAGGGAGAAACTTCTTTATAGTCTCTGCTTCAGACAAGATTTACATCTTTCTCCAAGGCCAGAGCCAGTCGCGACCACAAGTCTTGTTTCTTGTCGACCAGACCCAATCCTCTGGCACCTTGTACCCCCTTCCCCAGCAATCTGCTTGGCCTAGGTTCCAGAGGCAGCTGGAAGGAAGCAGCTATGGGCTCAATCAGTTCTGTTTGCCCAAATCCAGAAGCCCTAGGAAAGTCCCGTCTGAGTCTTGACTCCCGACCCTTGCAGCGGCTGGAGCCGGTACTGGTGCACACCCCCGGCACCACGGTGCGGGTAGTGCTGTGAGCTGGAGACCGCAGACACCCTGGAAGCCTGGTAGGCAGTTGACTGCCCGGCACTGGGCAGACTGATAGTCCGTAAGTCTGATGGCAATGACGACCTAGAGTTCTGAGGAAAGGAGGTGGAACTCAGAGTTCCTGTGCTGGACTGGGAAACCGAGTCTGAGGTCGGTGAGTCTGAGGGGCCCTGCGGGGTAGGGCTAGCAGCACTAGAAGGGCAGCTCCTCCTTGGAAGACCGCTGCCCGTGCTGTTTCCAGAATGTGGCTGGCTGCTGTAATACCCTGGTGTCCCCGTAAATGGGGCCAACGAGTCTGTGGACACAGGGTGGGCGGGGCTGGAATAGGATGCAGAGGAGAGAGAGGATTCTGAAGAAGCGTGAGAGGGGGGGTTTCCAGGTCTCAGTGCAGTAGTTCGGTAACTGTATCCTGGAGATTGGGTGGGATGTCCTCGAAAGGGGGAGGAGCTTTGCTGAAGGAGGCTTTGTGATTCTGTCCGTGGACTATCACACTGCAGGAGCTAGAAAGAGTTGGGAGAAAAGCATATAGAAGTGAAAAAGTCCCTGTTTAAGCCGTTTGTGAATATTTAAAAGACCCTACTTTTTCTTCCTCTTTACCTTCTTAACCATCTGTTCTTTTTAGGATACCAAAAACAGTAAAATGGCTGTCTCTGGTCACTTTATTTTTCTGGCATGATTTATTACCCGAAGGTGAGTAGATGATGACATTTCCAAGGCTTCTGAAACTATATGCAAAGACAGCATCTCAACTGCAAAGGATGGGCAGCATCACAAGACATTTGGAATCTGGAGTAGCCTATGCATAGAGAGGAGCAACTTCTCGTCTCACCTGGTAGCTGTATCTGGAAGGGCTGTAAACGGCTGCTCCTTTAGAGAGTGCTGAGCTCAGTGTCTCTGGGCCTTCTCCATCTGCAGGGTCTGGAAGGTAATACAAAATGAACCTGACTTAGAATAAGTGAGAACTCACCCTTGTTCATTGAAATCACCAATGCCATGACTAACCCATGCTGCTATCTGTCTGAAAAATCAGGGGAGCGCAGCATGCCAGAAGGGCAGGAGGAGTGGTCAACTATAGGCTATGTCTTAAATGCCTCATCTGCTTTCCTGTCTCCTCCTTTCTCTTCTTCCTTCATTGAGGTGGATTTCCAGGACTTTGGGGAGATGAGTTACAAAAAGGTATCCCTTGGGAAAGAAAAGCAGACAGAGAACAAGCAATCCTAGATCTTAAGAATGCTGAAGCCCAAAAGACTGGAAGCGAGGCTGAGCTGGAACCTCAAATTCAGTGGAGCCCAACTACGTAAGAAGCCGACTCACCTCCGCCCGCAAGTGGTGTAACCTGTGTGGAGCCTGGCTCACGTGTCCCTGAACCTGGGTGGCAGCAGCAGGCCGTAAGCTCACCTGAGTCTTTCTCTGTGATGTTACTCTCCCACGTGGGAGAAGGCTCTCCTTTTGGGGCCACCCTCACACTGCTTCGGAGGACTTTGGGGATGCTCCCTCCTTCTCGCAGTCGTTCTACTGACGTGGGAACCATCCTGCGAAAGCAACAAAGTGCACGTTTATGTCACAGGCTTTAGAGTCAAAAGTCTGGAACAACTGAAGCACTGACAATGGTTGTACAACGTATTCTCTAAAAAATATCCTCTCAAACATCATTTGTTTCAGGACCAATTTAGAATAAGGTACTTTTCTCTGCTTCAAATTATGTCAGGCACAGAAGAAAAAACACTTTTAAAGAAAAAGCAATCAAAGAGAAAGTAAATTTAAAGATGTCTACTTCTTTTAATCCCCATTTAGAAATGCTAAATTTTGTCTTCTGTGAAGTCATGTACCTGGCACACAGTAGCAGCTTAACTGATGTTTCATAGATTAATAAAAATTATTTATTTGGCTGTTTCTTCTTTTGCAGACTTTATTTCTTCAGTTCAAGATCCCTGAACTCCCTCACTCTTTACTTCACCTATTTGATACTCAGTACTTGCCACCAGTCTTGTTTATTTGTGGTCTCCCCTAAACCAGACAAGTCCTTTCAGACTGTCGTATCTCTCTGTATGTGCCGGCTGTGTGGAATAGAGACTTCTGTTGTTAATTTAAGTGGAACTGAGCTGAACTCCTGACTTACCTTTCACGTGAAATGAGAAAACAGAAGATGCAGTGTTAGTGCCCAGTAAATACTATAGCTCATCCGTGCCCACACTATACGCAGTCCAAAGTGGTGTTCTACAGGCTTGGCAGCAATTCTTTCTCTCTGTAAGGCTCGGGGGTTGTGGCTGATAAACTATTCACTCAGCTGAACAGAATAGATGGCACTGTTGCCTGGCTTTCCCAGATAAGCGTTCCCATACATTTGAGGAAAAACTGGAATGATCCACTTCATTATTGAAGCATCAAACATCAACTTACCACCTACTGCTGATATTCTCTTGAGGTCTGCAGTGAGATGAAGTGCCTCTGGAATCAGACGGGCTTACCGCCTCCAGATGGGACAGAGAAGAATGAGATGGGGAGAACTTTTTGTGAGGGGAAGATGGGGTTCGGGTTGAGGATCCCTGCACACCATGGGCACCAGGCTCAGAGAGGGAGTTACTGCTGCCTTGCCCAGCTCCTGCAGACTTGCTTTTACTCTGTGCAGAGTCACCTCCCCCACCGGCAGAATTCTCCTTGGCTTCTTGTTTCCGTTTGCGGTACTCCAGCAGGGATACCTAGGAAGCAAACAAGAAACAGGACTCCAGCTAGACGTTGTTAGTGGATCAGCAGCAATGGGGAAAGAAGCTGGGACCCTACGAAACCACTAGCAAGTCATGCAAACAAAGCAGGCATCAACACTGGCAACTTTTTTCAGGCATGAGAGAGATCTGAGCACAGCTACATATTTAAATCAATCAGGAGTTGGTAAAGAGAAGACAAGACACTAGGAGATGACATTTTGGAAGAATGGTGTTTACCAGTAAAGCTCAACCTTTTTTCTGCCTTCAGAAAACCCTGTGAGATTAGTCACTGAGTAACAGAAGTGTGCTGTCATATTATCTGCAACAATGGGAGAACCCAGAAAAGGGATGGTGGAGAGTTGGGAGCTCCTGTAGTTTGAAAAAGCCTCCTAGGTGATTCTGATGGCTTTTCCTTACTCCCTAGGAATCCCTAAAGTTAGCAGTTATTATTTTTAAAAAAAGAAAAAAAGAAAAAAAAGCCAATGCTTTAGGGCTTTCAAAAGTGCTCAATTTCCCAAGATACACCCCAGGATTTATTACTGATTCCGTCTTACACATAGGGAAACTAGTATAAAAGGAGAAAGGAAAAGATTTCTGGTTTCTATTTAAGCAAGTAAGCTCTACTAAACCAACACATGCTTGGAAGGTGCCTCCCAACTCGCTGTTCACCCACCTGGTTCTTTCCCGACCGCCACAGAACCCTCTCCCTGCCCTGCTGGGCACACCTCCTCTATAGTACGGTGCTTGCATTGGGCTTACAATGGCTGTTAACGTGTTACGTTCCCTCACTAAACTGTATGTTTTATGAGGTCAAAGACAAAGTCTATTTAGCTTTTTATCTTTAACATCCAGCACAGAACTTGGCCTATTGTAGGCACTCAACATTATTTCTGAAATCATGATTTCAATTACTTTTGTACATAATAAATGAAACCAAAAATCCAAAGACTGTTTTCATTTTTGTTTCTGATAGTCAATGCTGTTCAGGCAAGCGTTCTAAACCCATTGCTATCTTATTCCAAATTATATGTTAGTGTCTACCCCTTCTTCTATCCCCTTAGGGCTCTCATTTTAGTCTAAATGTAAAATATAACAGTAAGGTAATTTTGTATATGCACTGGTTATACACAATCTTGGAAGGACTTAATAATAATAAATTCTGGTAATGCATTTTATTGTAATGCAAATATAAAAAGCCACTAGGCTCTATTTCACCAAGAGCACTACAGGTATTTTGCAATTGTGTGAGATTGCCAGAGAACATTCAGCATCTCTAGTCCCGCCCAATAAATAAAAGTTGCTGCGCCAACCCAAAATACTCCCATGCATTTCCAAATGCACCTAGTTGAAAACCAGCGACAGAAAAAGCAGATTTTTGGATTTGTAATTTCTAGAACAAGCATTGCTAACAAGTCAAGTCCCAATTCTCAATGGCCTGGTCCTGCCCATTTCTCTATATGCTCCTGACTCTCCCCACCTTTCCTGATACCATAGCAACATTCAACTGTTTACAATTACATTGCATCCCTGCTGTTCACCCAATGGAGTGTCACTTAGTCACGTTCTGTTCCATTTGCTGCAACATCTTCACCCTTATTTGTTGGCTGACTGATTCCTACTGTTTGAGATCAGGTGACCTGTCACGTCTCACTCCACCACCCCACAAACTGGCCAAGAGCCTCTTGTTTGTTCTTAAGTACCCCCCACATATCTGACTCGGCCAGGTTTCCCTGTTAAGATCTGAACAACTCCTTTGGAGCATCTGTCACGATTGTAATTAGTTACTTATGAATACAATTATCTGCTAAGCTCAGTGTTGTTTGCTATAAGCTCCATTAGGGCAGAACCTAGGAGGCAATATAGAATGGTGGCAACAAGAGCATGCAATCTGGAATCAGACAGACTTGGGGGTGTCCTGGCTCTTCCATTTACTAGCTGTGTGACACTGGGCAAGTGACTCAATTTGCCTTCGTTTCCTCATCTGCAAAATGGGAAATTACCCATCTTACAGGATTATTGTGAGGATTAAGTGCATAAGAAGAGCTTAACAGTGTCTAGAACATGGGAACTGTTACGTATTACAAGTAATTAACATTATTCTTTTCCATTGCCCTTTGAACTGCCTAGCAAGTGGACAGCACAGTCACGGCAGGCGTTCACATTTGCCGATTGCTTACAACACTCATCAAGTTGTATTAAAACAGCCTGTTTCATCGGATACGGCAGAGACTGTATCTTAGTTATCTTTGTTTTCCTCACACTGAGAACAGTGCTGAAGACATAGAGGTAACTTAGAAAGTTCCTACTGAGTGTTAATACTCTTCAAAACGGTTTCTATAAAGTGAAACACGTACCTTTTTCCTCTGTGGTGGGTTCTGGGGGGCAGAGGGGACTCCTTCACAAGCCCTGTCACCACCAGGTGACATGGATCCACGAGAGAGGTCTTTCATAAAACCATGTTCATATCTGCTGGGAAACCCTTCTGCCGGGGAACAATAGCCCCCATCCAAATGTAAAGGCTTCCTATCCCCTACGAGGGGGGACCCTCGATACAATCCATCTGCTCGAGGCATAGCGTTCAATGGGGAATAGGCATACATTAAGTTAAACTCTGTCCGAAAGGCCTGGTCCGCGTTTCTCACAAGGGCCTGATGTCCGTCCGCACTCCTGCCGGGAAAGCCAGGCTCCGAGGCGGGCCCGAGGGAGGGGTGAGGGGCCAGGTCGGAGTGAGCGGAGGTGACCAGGGAGGGTCTGTCAGCGCAGCTGTTAGTGTTGGCGTCAAGGTAGCCGGCTTTTGTCAAGTCCAAGTCTTTCCGGTGACAAAGCTGAAAGGAAAAAAAGAAGGAAAAATCAATGGAGACATGGAGTAGAGAGGAGAAAGGAAAAAGTCAAAGGGCGGAAAAGGAAGGCAAGAGGGGCACAGGGGCACAGGAAAGAGCAATGGAAGCAGAAGAGAGAGAGCCATTACCACTGGTAAGAGTCCCCTGGAGCAACAGTGTAGACAGGCCAGATCACTACAGAATCCTCACCTTTCCCAAACTGCTTTCAAGTCTTTCTGGAGGATACTGGGAAAACCAGGATTAGATAATCGGCCAGATGTGACTACTTTGCCTGCTGAGCCTTTCATCAGGTTTGCTGAGTCACCTTGCACTACGTTAAGGGACAGGCAGTACAACTGGGGATACACCTGAGCCCTATGTATATATGCTACAGATTTGAGACTGGTCTTAAGATAACCCACTGGCTTCTGGTGTTATTCATTTCTAAATCAATAATGATGGAAGGTGGAAAGAGGGGAAAAGGTGAAAGAAAGTAAATGGAAAGTCAAGTATTTAACGTACTGGATTCAGTAAAGCAGAATGGTATTAAAGACATCAACCAACCAGTTTTTCACTCACTTCCACTATTAAATGTACCCAAAACAAACCCCATCTACTAACTTGTTATCATGACCTCCTAACACCGTGATTTTCCACTGCTAGGTCAACTAACTCTAGAAAGAATGGTTCCAGAAACCCAGCTATCACACCATGTCAGCCTCCAAATTATGTTACCTTTGAATCTTAGGCAGCTGAGGAGAAAGCTCTTTCCTTTCAAGATACCACAAAGAGCACCCAGAAGACCTCTAGACTCTAGAATACAACCTTCCTTAGTTTGACACTGATCTATAAAATCCTACTGATTCAGAATTTGGTCAATCGTCCCTGAGTTTAATACTAATTTTTTATTAGAAGGAGGTGGGGTTAACATTTCACAGTGAATTTCTAAAGGGTTATCAGAGACTATAACTTTCTCTTCAAGAGGAAAAACGTTTCACATGGATTCATGGATTTAATAATTACTGCGTTTGTCCAAATCTTCTAATAGTTAAGAAATGCTAGCAATAAAATCTGATTTTAACATCACAGCAGCAGGAGTTCTGAGCAAAGCACTCGATTGATATCCTAGGAGATACTACTTGTGCGGCAACCATATCCCAACCACTGCAGAATGGAGGCCTGTGTCACAGAAACCACAGGCTGACAGTTTGTGAACCCAGTAAGGAGCTATAAACAAAATGTAGAAAGCTGAGAGGTATGCCTCTCCCGTCCTAAAGAAGCTCAATCTGTCAACCAAAGCTCAAAACATCTAGTTAAACAGAGCTCTCAGGTTAACCTGGGAACAAGGCATAAATCACTGCCTAACTTTTCCAATGTAAGTTGCCCCTTTATCAGCTCAAGATAATAAATATCAAAAGACAGCTCCTACCAATTTTTTTTCTCCTCCCCTTCTTCCACCTCCCCACCCCCCATCCCTGTTCCAGCGGCTGTTTCTCAGTCTAGTTGTGTAGGACTCAGCTTCCTGGCTCATGCTGGTATTATGAGCCTTGTGCTCCCCCAGGGCTGAGGCAGTCGGTCGCCAGTAGTTGGTCGGTCGCTCACACCAGCTCTTGCTGACTGCCGGCCATTCACACTGGCCACTGGCCGCTCATGGTAGCCCACGGCAGCCTGTGGCTGCTCATGGCAGCCCAGCTCCAGGGAGAGCCGTTGTTCACAATCTTGGCTGTAGAGGGTGCAGCTAGCTCACTGGCCCATGTGGAAATCGAACCGGTGACCTTGGCGTTAGGAGCACGGCACTCCAACCACCTGAACCACCAGGCGAGCCCTCCTACCAACTTTTGATTCAATATTTCTTAATTAACAAACACACATTATTTGTTAGACTTTCTTTAACAAGGCTTTACCACATCTTCAGCCTCCTTTAAACTTTACTTCTAGATTCTGTTCTTTTAAAACAACTCTTTAGCCATTCCCTCCTCCAAACAACAACAAAAACAAACCCCACCACACATACACACAGCTGCTTCATTTTCCTCCACCTATACTGAGCGTTCTGAGTAATCACCCACACATGGGAAGATTAATTCAACTCATAGTGACCAACTGGCCACCCTCCAGCCCATCACCCCACTCACCTGGATACCTCAGCCCTTCCCACACACTCACGCACACTCACTCAGAGCCTCCAAGTGTGATTGAGATGGTGTGATAACTACCTCAGGTGACAGGGACTCGGGCCTATTCGCAGGGTAACTCTCAGGGGAGGATATGTTCTAGAGGAGGGAAAAGCATCTTGTTATTCATCTACTTGAAGTCAAGAAGCAAACCAAAACAAAAAATAAAGTAAAAGCAAGCATAGATGGTTAGTCACAACTTTTTTGGGGGACAGAGGGAGGGATCAGAATGCAAAGGGGAAATGTTAAATTGCAGAACTCATTTCAATGGACAAAATGACTTGTTTAAATGCTTCCTGCTGCCTTTGAAAGCATTTAAGAATAAATTAGTTATGTTTCATGCTATAAGTAAACATCTCAAGCAACTATCAGGAAAGAGAGCAGTAAAATTTTACATTATTATAGCTAACACTTGAACACTGGTTTGAACTGTAAGGGTTCACTTATAGTAGTACCTTGGTTTTCGAATGTCTCCGTTGACAAACATTTTGGTTTACGAACACCGTAAATTTTATGGATCTATGGTATCATTAGATAGTAAAATTCATGCTAAATTTGCAGTTTTAGGGGTTGATTTTAAAGGTATGGAACAGATTAATCCATTTTTGCATTACTTTCTATGGGGAAACTGCACCTCGGATTTCGAAGGTTTCAGAACTCGAATGGTCCAGAACTTGAGTGTCTTCTGAAACGGATTACGTTCGAAAACCAAGGTACCACTGTATATGTGAATTTTTTTCAATAAATACATACAGTACTGTAAACGTATTTTCTTTTATTATTTTCTTAACATTTTCTTTTCTGTAGATTATTGTAAGAATACAGTATATAATACATATAACTTACAAAATATTTATTAATCAACTATGTTATTTGGTAAGACTTCTGGTCCAGTAGGCCATTAGAATTTAAGTTTTTAGAGAGTCAAAAGTTATACGAGGATTTTTGAGTGGGGGTCGGCACCCCTAACTCCTGCATTGTTCAAGGGTCAACTGTATATTTCTTTCTAGGTTAGATGAGAATTTAGCAACCTATACTATTTGTTATTGCCAGGCACCCTACCACTTATTCCTCCTTAGGGGAATCTTTTTCCTTCACCCCACATTTCCTATTCTGAGACTTCAGGTCCGCCACTGTTATCCAGGGAAACTGATTAGCGTGCTGGGGGCTGACAGGGCTAGGGACATGGCCAGTTCCCCTTAAATGACAATTACAGAAGATACGATTGATGGAATCTTTGGCTTATAGACTAGATGGTTCTTGGCATAATCCATTGGATCTGAGCACCCCTACAAACATTCTCTATGTTAAAATCCATTGTACTTCTGCGAACAGAGGAAAACAAGAAAAGCAGACGTATACACTTTGAGTCCCTGTGTCCTAAACATGTTTATTCTTATCAGGGCTTTCACCTGAAGCACCATTCTATGAAACAGAAACTGGGCAATGAACTCTAACAGGAAGATCTGAATGGTAAATGTGGATAGAATGGTGGTGGTTATTGTGACAAAGATTCAAGGTACCGGTGTGTGTGTGTGTTTCCTAACGTTGTTGACTATGGAATGTATCTGTGGTGGGGGAAACGAGGCTGTTCAGCAGAGCCAGGTATTGGCTGTTCATTTTATTTAGTGGGATGGGTAGTGTGTGTGAGATGGATAGTGAGGTTTGCATCTCAAGGCAGGGAGTGAAGAAAAGGGTCATTCTGGTGGAAAGGAGGGACTAATTAAGTCTGCCTTCCCAATGTTGTTGCTTTCCTTTTTCTTGATGGTTCCCCCTATGATCTTGTTCTCTTCCACTACATGTCACCTCAACTCCTTCCCTTAGCATTGGAGATATTTCTCACTTTTCTCCTGGAATGTTTTTTATTTTTCCTTTCAAAAATATTCTTCCCCCAACCAAGCTGATCTTTATTTGGGACACCTTTTGGATTATTTCTCTGTGTCACATAGTCTTGGATGGATATAAGGCTCCATACCTTCCTATACTATAATAGAAAATAGGAAAGAGCATGGCAATTAACATGGTGATAAGGATGGTCAAGATGGTGAGGTGTTTTTTTTTTATTCATTAGGAAGGCTCAATTGCCTCAGTTAAACCATGAGATTAAAATAGTATAAACATGCATTAATCTTTTCGAAGAGATGGGCTATTTATTATATTATTTTCTTTCCCTCCTGGTATTCTAACATTATGTTTAGACTGCATCACTAAAAGGACCTTTAATTAAAAACAACAACAAAAAACCCAACCAACCCCCACCCCTGACCAAACCCCTTACATTTTCCTGGTATTTCACAGTTATCCAAAGTGCTACAAGGGATAAGAAATGCAGCAACGCTAAATTTGACTGGGAAGGCAACTTACCTTCTAATTTCCATAATTTCCCATTTAGTAAAACCTGCAATAACAAAGTATGAAACCCTATTCCTATAATATACTGCCCACGGGGGAGAATGTCCTCTCATGAAACTTTACTTACCAAACCCTAACTGAAACGTCAACAGCACTCTTAACAAGCAAACCAGACAGGTAAACTTAGTTAAGGCCTGAATCAGCTACTTTACTATCTGGCTAAGAAAGAACACCACAGGGAATATGGTAAAGAATAACTTCGCTAGGAATCAAATGTAACTAGGAAATTATTTTACCCTCCAGAGGTGGTTTACTCCAAGGTTTAGTTTAGGTACAGAACATAGCTTCTCCTTGCTTTCAAGGTTGCTAGCTACCTCCTTCTGAGTTAGCCATCCAAAGTCCAGCTATTTTTAATCCCCATGCTCTTATAAAAGCTGAACAGGGAGGATGGCATTGGTTAGAACATTCTCCTTTATGAAAAAACACACCTGGAGAACCGCAAGCTAGGGGCAGAGATGAGTGTGTTTAGTGATCTGAACAGTTTTTTCTGAGAAGGAAAAGATAGTGTCTGTTTAATGATAAATCCAAACAACATGCAATAAATGCGTTTTTATACACATGGAATCTACTCAGCAAACCTGCTGTCACCCAAACTTGAATACTAAAGTGATTCAGAATTAACTTTCTGAAATAGCTGAGATATACATTAATCCAAAGAGTGAATATAATCAATTTATCTTTATACATGCATACTGCTAGCCTTTTTCTAGGTCTCATTCCTAACACATTATAAAAACAGGGAAAGTAACCTGGACTAGGAAAAAAACCCTCATTTGTTATTAACTATATTCCAATGCTTTCAAATCTCTGTTCACTGAGGTCAAGACGAGAACACAAACAACAGGGGAAAGACACTTCACTGATTTAAAGGCCTATCACATCAGTATAATCGGAGCTTTCAGGCTGGTGTGATCAATAATTACTAGGCAGCTAGAGGCCTATTTTAATTGAAGTACAGAGTAAAGGCAAACAGGGAGGTGTAGTATGTTTACTACCTAAAGTTAAGGAGACTGATGGACTGCCTGCAAAAGGCAAATGAATGTCATCTGTGGTAGAATTATTTCTGTTTTGGGAAGTATGGGGACTGCCAAGATGACAGGCTACCAGGTAATAGTTCACACTGAATCTGAGGTTTCCCATTCTTTTGCCAAGACAGGCAAGGAACATGGTAAAGAGCATTTGAAATGATATTGTATTTGAAATGAGGAGGTGCGAACGAGGACTTGATATTCAGCACTCCCAACAACCAAACCCAAATCACCTCAAACTGCAGAGGAGTACTGCAGCGACTGGCAGTAGTAAGAGACGTGATTGGTGAGAACATGAGGCTATATCCATTTCGACATTCCTCTTCTGGGTGAGATGGGCCAGATGTGGTCAGCTGGGGGCTCTTTGAGCCTGGATTGGGAGGGGGTGGTGTGACTGGAGAAAGAGGCCGCAGTAACTTGGTGACATTCTGCTCCATCAGATAGCGAGACTTCCATTTCTTTAATGGGCTCAACAAATCTGTGAAATACAAAGCTTGGATGAGAGGTTGAAACCATAGTTTAAAAGGAGGCTCTGTAGTTAAGCCATTAATCTCTAGCCCCATAATGGCTCTTAACTCCTCTTTTGCCTCACCCATTGTTGTCTCCCACAGTCAAACCAAAACCCAAAGAAACTCTTGAAATGTCACACAAAGTAGAATTGCCAGATGAATCTGACACTTCTGACAGATCCCTGGACCCAATTAATCTCTTCTAGTGGGAAATATAAATTAACTTTTTTACAGTTTCCGAAAATCCCAAATCTGTGTCACTGTTGAAATCACCCTCTACTTAATTGACATTCGCCAGCTCAAGCTTCTGGGATGTTAACTACATGCTTCTTTTAGCTTCTCTATTTTTGCCATTTTTCAGCAGCTTTCTATAACATTCTGCTTTAGGAGGAAAGAGTTACATATGTCACCTGATCCATATCTAGCCCCTAGTTTTAAGAGTGCTTCAAAGTGTTAAATGATTTCTACAAAAACTTCCAACTATTTTCAAAAACTAGGCTGGTACTTTTTCTCATTAGAATATGCTACTTTCTCTATTTCCTAGGTCCACTTAAAAAGGAAGTTACTACTCTGTATATTTTAGTGACCACTTAGGCCAAAATACTTCTTTCTCAGAGGAAAAATCTACTTTTATTTATTTACAACACTTAAAAGATATTTATTTACTTAATACTTATTATATGAAAACCACTGAACTAGGTTATGTGGGGGTAAATGGCCATCATATAGTCTACTTAAAGGGGTTTACAAATTTTTAAGAAAAAGAAAACATGTTTAATATGTTTAAGAATCTCAACAGAGGTGATCATACTATACTCTGTGTTAGTAAAAAATAATTATGCTTTTAAGTGCTTATTATATACCAGGCACTATACTACAGGCTTTATGTAAATTATCAGATTTAACAATTCTATAAATCCAACACTATTATTACCTCCATTTTAAAGATGAGGAATTTGGTATGGAGATGAAGACTAGGTAATCTGGTCCCCATCTACATTCTTAATCACTGGGTTAAAAAGTGTATCACCAAGGCTTGGAGGAAAAAGTAAGATTCATCCCAGGCCTTTGAGGAAAAGTTTTGGGGCAGTAGGTCATGATCTGAGCTATGCTTTAGGAAAATTATTCGGGCAGTAATGGTTAGGATGAGATTAGACACTGGAAACTATTTGGAGTTAATGGAGTAGTTAACAGAAGAAGTTACGAGGCACTGAACTAGAGTAGATGTTAAAACAGAGAGGGAAGAAGAAATGCAAAAAATACTGGAGATGCATATTTTCCTTTCTGATATCTGATAGTTTATTTTCCTAGATTGGAAGTATATTCGTATTTTCCTTTTGTTCCAGATACTAAGTTTTCTTTCTTATTTTTCTTTTCTCCTTTTCAAAAGTGCCTAGGTATAAAAAAGACAAACACGTGATTCATGACTTATATTTAGAATACCTTTTCTATAGTTCAAGAGTCTTAAACAGTGAATCTTTAAAAAGACCGTTATACTGTTAGGTCCAACAGTGTAACTACTAAAGGCAATTATGTAAGCGATGAAGCTCATTGCAGAAAAGTTAGAAAGTACAGATAAACTCTCCCACCTCCAAAACAACTTACAGGTCATTCATTTAAATATATATTTACTGAGTACTTATTATGATATCACATTCAACAAAACAACCCTGATGTCTGCCCTTATGAAATTTATGGGCTGGTGGTCACTGCCTACTTTTGTCTATTAACAACACTATGTTTATGAAAAACTTTTTTCAAGTTTCATTTTTCTTTTTGCCATAAATAGCTTTCAAGTTTTATGTGGTTAAACCTATCCCATCGTTTTTGATTTTTTCCCCCTTTACTCAAATACTTCCCAAGATTATATACATAAACATCCAGATATTTAAAAACACAACTTGAAAGTATTTCCCTAAATTAATACACTGCTAATATCCTGGTATTATTTTCATCTAGACCTCTTTTATTAACTCTTATCTAAATCACACTGCTCAATAACTCACTACTTTTGCTCAGAAATACATGGTAAATCTTTCCATGGCAACAAACCCAAATCTACAACTAGGTTTTTAATGGCTGTATAGCATTCATATAATCAAAATTTAACCAACTTGTTTTCTATTTTTGCTATTATAAATGCCTCAGTGACCAATAATCTTGCTCTTACATATTTCTGCACTTGTTTACTTTTTTAGGACAAATGTCCAGATGTAGAATTGTTAAAAGAATATTTCTATAGGCTCACTAGCTTTATATTTATTCTTGTGTGAAATGTCAGCTCATGTCCTTCAGCCTGCATTCTACAGAGGTGTTGATCCTGTTCTTCATTTCTAAGGGCTCTTTAAATAATAAGGTGCTGACCCTTGTCAAAAATGTTACTATTATATTTTTCCAGTTTGCTATCTGCCTTTTAATTTTATTAATAGTCTTTTTTGGCTATACAATGTTTTGTATCTATGTTTAATGCCAAATGGCTCTCACGTTCTTCCAAAACCTTTTACAATACAGAATTTCTCCACTAATTTGAAATATTTCAAATATGGTATTAGAGTCTTACATATACTAGGTTTAGTTCTGAATGTTACTATGTATATTTGCTATCCAAATGGCAGCAATATTGACATAAATTGTTTGGGCAATACGAATTATTTTACTCCAGCTCTCTAAAATACTTTGCCTATCTTACCATACTTGTTAATGTCACTAAACTGTAGAAATCATTTGTCAACCAAAAAAAAGTTAGAATTTTGATTGGGGTTGTATTTAAAAAATAAATAAATTCATGAGTAATTTGGGGAGTGTTCTCAGCACTATGGCATTTTTTTCAGCTACTCATGCCTTCATTTATATCCCTCTACCCATAGATTCGTCACATTTCTAACTATGTTTACTCTTTGGTGTTTTCTACTTTTTGTTACCACCGTGACTTGAACATATTCTCATACCCTTTATGTTACCTAAATGTTACTGTTAATATATAAGAAAATGTTTATATATTTTTGTACCCAGAAAAACCTTACCAGTTTTTCTGTTAATTTTTTCACTACGAAGCATAACTGGAAACTGTTTTTAGACAGATGTTAAAAAAAATCATTAACTGTGCTATCTTATTTACCATTAAATTAATTTACTGTGCTATTACCCTCCCTCCTCCAATGGGCCTGCTAATAAATTAAGTTTATGAATAAATTTTCAAATACTGAATCATCTATAAATTCCTAGGAGAAATTTTATTTAGTCATAACATACTATTCTATTAATATTCTTACAGAGTCAAGATTCTGATCACTACAATCTAATTCAATACTATGTTTTGTGTGTGTGTGGGGGAGGGTTAAGTTAATTTGATAAAATGAATCAAGAGTAAAAATTGTTTAATGATATTGCATAGTACTCCATTAGAAGTATGTGCACACAGCACATAAATTCTATCATTCCTTTATCAACTGAAATCCAAGTTTTTATCCTACATATTTTTGCAATTATTAATAAACCTATGGATAAAGCTTTGTACAAAAATTTTGGCCCATACCTATTTCTGTAGAACAGATGCCTCGAAGAACAATTACTAGGTTAAGGAGTACGAATATTTTTAATGCCTATCATAAATCTTACCAAATTGCCAGTAAGAATAATACTTTCTTGTCATTTTTATTGCAAATCCTTTCTCCCAACATATTAGTCTGTTATATCCTCTGTTAATTCAGAGACAACATAGAAACAGGCACATTGTCTTTCCAAGTTTGATTTTTAAAAAAATATTTGAATGTGTCTAGAATTTGCTTTGGCAAGAATCTCATTCTTTTCAATCCCCAAGTAAGTAAAAATTCCAGAATAATTTATCACATCTTTCATTTATATAAGGCCTGTTTCCAACTGTATCCATTCTTGGACCAGCACTGTGATAACTTAATTACTAACGTCCAGCTTCATATTAGAAGCTAGTTTTATACTTCTAGGGAAAGTATGTCTCATCATTATTCTTTCTTTAAATTTTTCTTGGTTATTTTCATGTTCTTTTTTTTTTTTTTTTTAACTTCAATATCATTTAATCAAATTCCAAAAACAAGCTTGTTTGATGTGGATTATATGAAGTCAGAGAGTGAGACAGTGATTGTCTTTATTCTTTCCATTAAGGAATATGACATTTCTCTTAATTTCCTCAAGACTTCAAAAATATTTCTCAGTAATATTTTTCACATGTCCCACTAACGTTATTCCTAGGCAGTTTCTTAGTTTTGGTAAGTTTGGGAATGAAAAATTTTTCTTCATTAATTTTCTGAGTACATAAATGCTATTAGTTTTTGCCTATGTACCTTCTATCCAAAAGTTTTATTAAACGCTTATCAATTCTAAGTTTTTCAGTAGATTATTTAAACTCTCCTAGATATATATCCACATCATTTATAAGTAATGAACATTACACCCTGCCCTAGCTGAATAGCCAATACCTTTCATTTCTATACAACTTTAGCTTTTCAGAATTTATAATCTTTAATGTATTGTAGTTATCTGATTAATTTCTGTAAATGTTCCATAAATGTTTAACAAAAAAGAGTGCTCTGTGTGGAATAATGACAGTGAGAATTCAGGTGTGGAGTCTTCCTGCTGCACCATCTGTCTGTCTCCCTTTCTTGATTAATACCTCCTTGGTCTTTTTGAAGGGAAAAAAACAAAACAAAAACGAAAACTAAACCAACAAATAAAAACAATTCCTTGGGATTTACACTAACTTTTGGCAATATACCAAGTCACCCATTTGACTCCTGCTCGGTTTTAATGAAATATTTTCCTTCTGTTTATGTTGCTCCTTAAGGGCAAGGTGTGTCCATTGCATGTTCCTCACTGCTCGACACCAGAGCAGAAATTCAATAAAGGTTGGTGACTAACAGTTCTAATTCTATTCCAAACAAGGCACGCAGTAGCAAAGGCACTTTTTCTGAGTCTTTGCTGGTCAGGACATGAACTGCCACACAACCTTCCTTTCCCAACCTGAAATACATACACACATCACACACAAATACAAATGTGCATGTACCAGCAATTCTTTGTATTAATCTGGTTTGAGTAAATCTCTCTAATCTTTGATGAAGAAAGTAAAGTATTTTAAATACATTGTATCATTTATCTTCCAGATATTCCAAACTGGGATTCTATTATCCTGAAGTTACACATGTGATAATTTATAAGGTGCAATCCAATATAAAGATAGAATATTCTAAATCAATAATTTTGAAAAAATATATTTTTAGTAGCTTCCTTTCCCCCAAATACATTATACAAAAATTTAACATAATTCAGGAATTAACAGACATAGTATTTAATTCAAGTTCATATTTACTCAGCAGGTCAATGAATAGAAACAATGAAGTGGTTTTTATGAAAATCTAAAATATTATCACGTTAGCTATAGCTTTACATGACTTTAGGCATCTATTTATTTTGGTCTTTTGTTTTGATTGCATAATATCCACAAAATTTAGAGATAAACTTAATGGAAATCACAGAGAACTTCTCAATTAAGCTGATATTGGCAGGAGAAACTTTGGTAAAAAGACTCTCCCAAAATAAGTAAGTTGGTATCACAAGTGCTTTCAGTTGCAATTCAGTTAAAGCCCGATGCAAGAGTCACTGTGAGAAGCTGTAAACCAGATGATCTTTCGTGACCCCGTAGTTTAAAAACTTGTGAAGACTTTAGATTCAAGGTTGTGTCTTCTTTAAAAATTTATACTAATTGTGTGAGCCCCTTTGAAAACAACCAATGTATAATAATTTCTCGTTTACTTCATTCATCCACTGAACCTTCAACTGAGCCAAACCCAACTCAATCACTTACAATTTTGATTCATTCCTGGATGGTGTCCCACCTCTTTCTTGCTTATTTCCCCTGTTATAAATATGGATAAAGATTTCCTAAACTTACTACTTTAAATGTATCTAACCTTTTAATAACCATTTCTGCTGTTATCTGTACACTGTCTAGCTCCTTCTTTGTCGTCCTGGGAAAATTGATCCCTGACTTGAAATCTCTCTCTTCCTCTGTAAAGACAGATGTAAAGTAACTATTTAGAGAGCAATGCTATTTCTTTCTTCTATCAGACTTTTTAGGTACTCATACTGAAATTTTTTATGTGGACCTGAAATAATCATTCTCATATATTCAGAAAGGTTTGAGACAAATACCTGCATTGTCTTTGTAGATACTAGAAGAGTTACTATTCTCATTACTTTGGTATAGGTGCTGAGTTCTAGTTTCTTGGGGTACAGATGATGTTTGAGTCATCCCTTCTTCCAAGGCTTGCTTTATCCAGCGCTATAATGGGAAAAGAACCAGGGAATTATTAATAATCATTTAAAACAATTTAGTATGCCTATTATAAATGCATTAACCACGTTATTACATGTCAACTGGTGAGAGATGCAATCCAACACACTCATTCAGTTCCACAGTCAAATCTTATTTTTTTTGTCTTGTGTTTCAGCATATTAGTATATTGCCCCATCAATTCCTTCTACTGGGCAAAGCTGAGAAAACCTTGATTACAAATAATGAGATCCATCAAAGAACCAAAACCAATAAAAAATGATTACTACTCCACTTTTCATACTGCTTAGAATGGGGCAAATGGGAAGAAAAAAGGAAGAGAAAAATCTTAGCATTTATTTAAGAGAGACTCTGATCATATAGATAAAACTAGTACATAAAATACAGTGCCCAGAAGGAAGATAAAAGATCTCTTAAGAGCTGCCTGCCCTGTGCTGTGGGCATATGAGGAGGTAATAGAAAAGATTCACAGGTAGACTTCGAATGAGAAAATACAGCTGTCCACTACAAGTACCAAAATATTTCTCTCAGATGGAATATCCTGTGAGTTTTTTCTCCCTATCAAGTAGTTTGGTTAAATTATGCATGAATAATGCAAATCACCATGATAAATGACCTGCAGAAATCCAAAAAGGGAAAAAGTCAAAAAGAGCTCTCTAATTAGTCACATTTTTTATAGTGAATATTGAAATCTAAATGATGAGAAATAAATTTAGGTCAGAAAGTAAGCCTGCAAAGGTTAGGGTATAAGGTTATGCATCCTGTGGAAGAGGGAAAATTTCTTACCTGTAATTGTGTTCTCTTAAGATACACAGTTGTAGGTTGCTCACCACTCTGTGGCTCTCCTGCCCTGACATAAGACAGATCGAATTTTGATAAACATCAATTTCTGAGTCAGACCCTCCCCCAAATAGGAAGAGCAAAGGTGATCATAATTTTACACCTTTAGAGAACAAGCATTACAGGTAAGTAAATATTCTCTTCACCAAAGAGAGCAATTCTAATAGATTTACTCTCTTAGAAACTGAGAAAAATTTCACCAAGAAAAATTTTACATCCTATAAATGGCACTGTGGTCTGCCAAATGAAAGCAAAAATGAGTTGTAAATATGAGGAGGTAAGAGTGAATAAATATATAAAAGACAGATCTCAAATGGTCAACTGAATCACAATATTGTAGGATATGATCAGATCTCTGAGAAGTCAAAATAAGACCAAGAATGAACTCTTTTACAGAATATTGATGTAAAGATGAGCTGTCAGAAACATATCTCCTTACAACTTAAAGAGACCTTAGAGGTCACCTTGTCTAACGTATGCATTGTACAGATGAGAAAAACTAGGCCCAGGGGAAAATGACTGAAAAATCCTTTGTTACAGATATGTTTAGTCCAAGTTTTTCTTTTCAGAGCAGATTATACGACTCACTTAGGGTTACTGTGCTTTCCTCCAAGAGAAGTTAATTTCTAGTACTTCCTTGTCAAGTAGATGCATCCATATAAGAATTTACATTCTGGATCTGATGACTATAAAAAGGGAGAATAAAACCAAGACACAGGCATTCTGAGGAATAAGATGCTGCTATGATTAGATATGAGGTCAAACGCAGCAAATATGATCTAACCCACTCCTCCTGACCCTACTATATCTCTGTACAACATTTTAAGGCCCATAAAAAAGGAACACAAACATTTGTTTGTAACTGACAAGTTCCAGTCACCTTATAGATAATTAATTAACTTTAGACACCCCCACCTCTGAGTTCTAGCTACAGTTATTAAGGTCAAAAGGGTATTTCTTCCTTTCTGAAACTCTGTATTAAGAAGTTACTTAGGTAGCTCAGAGATGGGCTAGAGAAATGTTTTAAAGGGTAAAGAGCAAGGAAGTAATTTGGGTTTTGGAGTCCAAAGATCTGGGCTGAAACTTGGCTGTGCCTTTCACTAGCTGCCTAACTCCAGACAAGTTACTGAACCCTTCTGAGCCAAAGCTTCTGATCTGTAAATTGAAGCCAATATTCCCAACTTCACAGAGATGTCATATAGGCTAAACGAGATAAAGTATGTGAAGACAGCTTGTAGCACAGAACTGGGCACACATGTTCAGTGAGGACTTGTTCAGCCAAATTTTAATGCTGTGTATAGAGATACACAGAGTAATAACTCTCCAGTGTATACAATGAAATAACAATGCAAAACACAGTGTTTCATTTTCAGTCAGGACGGTAATCTAAGAAATCTGGAAGACCAAATATTCCACACATATTATGCCTACAGGTAAGTTTAGAGAAGGTTTAGAGAGGACGAGGAGGCACACTACCAAAAGACTTCTTAGCCACTTATAAAGGCTTTCATTCTAAAGTAAGAATTGAAGCAAGACTCAACAAAAGATATACATACCGTAACATGCTTTTTAAAAACTATGATTCAATTTACTTTAGAAACTCCAGGGACATCATAAAATGTTCTGTGAAATACTGTAAGAATCTGGGCACAAATATACACATGCAACTTTACACTGTATTTAAACTTATAAGGCCTTTACCTCCTTTATTTAGATAGGAAACAGTAGGCCGATTAAGAATACACACTGTTCTAACTAATTCCATGGAGGATGGTTTTTCTCTTTTCTTATATCCGTCTCTGAAGGATCTTTAGACACTTATTACAATTTTGTTTAACATGGAAATCTTAGGTCCTGTACTAGAATGAATACTCTCTATCCAATCTACAAATAAGTCTCTTCCATCCATTCCCACCCAGGATAAAGCTAAGTTCAATTTCTACATAAAAGACCCAATTTCACTAGCTTTGCCCCATAATAAGCTACATTCTGGTTTTATAATATAACCTTGATATGGTAACAGCAAATCTTAAAGCTGTAATTTAAACTTAAACAATTCAGATCTAAACTCAAACAAGACCCAATTTAAGTCAGATATTTTTGCTTTGATAATTCAACATACGTAGCCTGAACTCCTGGAAGACAGGTAGGACACATATAGATGCAAGTGTCTGAGTAGAGCCCATGTAAAACAAGACTAAGGATGGTCAGACACATTTGGAGAATATAACATGGACATGAGTTAAACAAAATTTCTATCTGTTGCCAGTGGAGATACAAAGATGAGCTATAGATACAAGTTCTAAACATAACAGTAAAAAGAGCTCTAAGAAGTGATTTGAAGTCATATTCACACACATTTTTTGTTTTCATAGGACTCTGCTAGTTGGAAAAGCAAGATGGGAATAGAAAGATCATAATCCCGCATCAGAATGATTAAGACAAGTTTCAAGAGGGTAATCAATATTATTTACAATTCAGACCTCACTATTAATCTGTACTAAGTAATTGTCTACCCTTGGTAAAGGACCAAAATAGGAGATTCTATCTGGTTTGATAAGATGCTTCAACAGTTAACATGCTTAGATATCCAATAGTGTGTCCAGCCAAAGACAGAAAAGTTTCTTTCATATATGTTAAGCCATCTCTTGACTTGCTCCTCCAAACTAAAGACCATATCTACACTTTCTCTAATCGTTCAATACTACTCTGAAAATGTAGTTAAGATTTTGAGCTGTTACTCTTAATAAGGGACTGAGCTAAATACAATAGGAAAGTTAGTTTTGCATATCATACCAGAGTTAATACAACTCTCTATTATAGAATATGGTTAACCATAATGCTCATTAAATGGCAAACATTTTTTTCCCCTTCTCAGATAATCTCTAAGATCCAAGATAAGTGGCTTGGTATAAGAAAGTATCCCCAGCGACCCAACCTTCCTTTATCACCTAGGCAGATTTCTAGTCTATGTTTTTCTTAAGAAAGTTTTCATTTCTGACACCTGAATGTTTTTTGTATTGCATTATCTACAAACCCTTGTGGCAAAGATCTCAAGGTCAAATTTCTCTTTAGGAGTTCTTCTACTTGTGAACTTCCCAAGTGAACCAGTAAGTGATTCAAATATTTAGGTAAGATGTGCAATTAGGAAAGATGTTCTCCATTGTGTGTGGCTCATTCCGTGGTAGGGCCCTTCGGCTGTGCGCAGATCCCTGTCGCCCTCCCCTCCATATCCCACACCACTCTGGCTCATCTTTCATGCCCCCTCCCCCCAAGAAATACTTTCTGCTCTTTGGGGAAAGAGAAAAGCTTTAAGTTTGGAGGAGTCAGGGAAGACCTGCCTGGAGTTGGAGACTTCATCACATCAAATAATCTACATGCAGCATCCTCATGTACGTGATGCCAGTGGAGGAGGGCAATGGCAGACACTGAGGAAGGCAGCCTGAATCCAGATCTGAGGATAAGAGAAAAGGGTGTTCCAGGGAACAGACTCTATCTCAAAGGAAGACCAAATGAAAGGGTGTCCTACACTTATAGAAACACAAAACGACATTAGTCTGAGGGAGTGATCTATTCCTGAGAGGCACCTTTGGAAAATATTCAGGGCTTCTGGAAATTAAGAAAGAACATTCCAAAAACAACCATCAAACACTGCCACTAGATCCAAAAACAGTATGTAACTAGAGAGAGGAGAGACACAGAGAAAGAGAGAGAGAATGAATTTTACAGCTGGTTCCATATTCACTAGGGGATAAATAGTCCAACTTGTCATTTGATCAAGGAACAGGAATTATGCCAATTGTAATAGAATGTCCTCTACTTGTATTCAAATGATAATAGTGACTGAATTAATTTAAAACACAATTTGATCATTTTTTACTTATGCAACAGTGCTCTAGAGTACCTGGGGCCCAATCTCACTCAATAATCACGAATGGACATTTTAACCAATACCACAAGACTACACACAAAACATCCCTCCCTACCCAGGCATCAAATGCTGTGTGCTCTCAACTCAGTAACTTCAAGGGCTCTCAGAAAAGACAACGGTGAATACTAACAAATTGAGCACCCAAAATGCAGTATACATCCCACCTTAGTCCCTCTGCCTCTTGATGCATTGTATTCATGGTTGAACTAACTCATAATAAACTCACATGGGCAGAGTGTGGCTATCTAGAGAATGTTACATATGTCGTGATTACAGGCATCCTAGGTTAAAAATAACAGACGTACCTTTTTACAGGAGCTGAATGTGCCATCAGGCAGAAGGGGCCTTCGACGCCTCTCAGGGATAAAAGGTGAGCCAAAGCGAATGTAGTGTTTGGGGGTGGTGCAAATTAACGGGGAATGGATAAGACCGGGTAACATGTTCAGGGTCGTTGCCAGTACAGTTGGGTCCGTGGTGATACGTAAAGGGCACTCAACAGGGCATTCTGGCTTCTCTGCTTTGTCATTCAACCATTCTGTAACTAGATACTAAGGTAAAAAAGGGCTCATTAGTTGATGCTGCAGATGTAAAGCAGCTCACAAAGACAAAGTTCATCTAGAAACTAGGACAAAGGTAGATATTGCAGCTGCACAGAGTATGAATTGGGCATTCAGAACGCAAGGATGTCTTCCCTCACCCTCTCTGTGACCATTAAGGGTAGGAATAATTCCAGGTATCAGCAATTTAGCTCTGCCTAAAAACTATGGGAACAAAAGCATGGTAGTAAGACAGCTTCAGCCCTCTATGGCAAAGCATTTTATCGAAAACTTTCAATTTAATAATACTTAGAGTATTTGTTTTTTTCTAGGGAATTACAGGTCCTCTCACGTTACTAACACAGCCCTTGCCAGACTAGACTTATGAAGATGTACTTGTGACTTACCTTTTTGGTTTTGGGGTATTTAGATGCAGCACGGTTGACATGGGATCCAGCCACTGATGCCACTGTTGGGTCAGACCCTGTTAATTGCCTGTTTTCTCCTGAACTGTCTATACTTCCAGCTTCAGTAGGAGTTACTGAGCTGTTATTTCCTCCCTCTTCCAAGGCAGCTTGTGACAACTCTGCCTGCTGTGCAATGGCCTGCTTTTGACGCTTTAGTCTTTGGGCTGAACTGGTCCGATACCGAGAAATTCGACTCTTCGGTCGGGGCCTAGAAGGCTTTGCTGGAGGTGGTTTGGGGACCGGTTTTTCTGCAGCAATATCCTGTAACAACAGCAGAGTAAAATGCTTATCAGAAATTTCTTATCAGCAAACATTCTATCCATTTTCCTATTCACTTTAAGTATTTTGAATGTTTACTGGTGAAAAGAGTATTTAGAAAAACTAGTAACAAATGTAATCCTTACAAAAATGTACACATTTAAATTAGCTAAAGAGGCTGTAGGTAGATGATTCAGTTAGGTACTTCTTTTTCTCATAAGTATTTATAACCTAGGTCAAAAGTCAGGTGAAGGTAGCCACCTAATTTTAGGGTTCCTCGCAAAGAAGGTAATTCTTCCTTTTGTTTCTTTCCTGGACACTGAAGTTTTAGAATTCATGGCTAAGGTAGGGAAGGGAAAGATGACTTTATTCTGAAAATCCTATGAAAGGTGAGGTAACTGTGCTAGACAGAAGGGCCAAAAGAGAAACCAAATGAATGTTATGAACTCACCACCAACAGTCTATCTGGCAGCAACAGTATGAAATTCCATTCTAATCTAAAAGTGTCTAGTCATTCCAATTCTGTATCCCTGAATCCCACAATATCAGCAGATGAAAATGGCCTTATTGAAATATAAGGCAAAGATGAAAACGCAGATTTTAACCATTCCAAAAGACGTAACTGATATTAGCAGAAGCAAGGATGTTGAAGGCATGAACTCTTTTCAAACCTCTTACCCCAGCTTGGGAAGACCTCCGGGTGTTCACTCCAACACTCTGCGGAGTGCTTGGGATGGCCACGTTTGAAGCAGAGTTGCTAACTTCAGATTCAGGAGCTTCAGTTTTTGTCTCTTCCCCCATAGGCATCTCTGAAGTGGGGGTAGTAACCTCGACGTCAGAGTTGCTTTGCTCCAAGGGCTGATCCCGCCGCTTCTTTCTTTTCTCTAAGTTTTCAAAAGCATGCATGATGGCTTCAACCTTCCTGTCTTCCCGGGTCTAAAAAGAAACAGCGTTAGCATAGAAGGAAGCCTTACCAGGAAGAGGGGACAGCTTTTCAAAAGTATTAATAAAAATTTATAGACATTTATAAAAACTACCAGTAAGATGACACATATATCTTGGAGAACAAAAGATAAAAACTAAAAAGAAAGTATTTCATTTAAGTTTTAGAGTTGTAAAGGAAGGCAAGGTCAAACTTGAACTTTCAAAGAAGGCCAACTGTTCTAAAACTTTAATATGAAAGAAAAATAGCCATTGAAACAAATATTTCTCTGCTTTTTCAGAGTTCAAAAATAACCAAGCAGAATTTCTTGAACTTCTCAGGGACCAAAATAAACATGGATGGTTTTAGTAAAAAAGGAGACTTTCTGAATCCACATGACTGATAGGGATTTTTAAATGCAAAAACTCACGCAAACTTTGGAACTTCCTAAGTCAGATCAAACAGCCCCAAAAGAGGCATTTTGTTTTTACTAGGCAGTGTTTTGGAAATGAAAGTGTTTCTAAGAAGCCTCTTAAGACCACCATCAGATAACAGTGACTATCAGACCACTATGTGTGTGTCTGTGAAAACCAAAAAAAGAAAAAAAAAAAAAACACAATGAAATGTACTTTGTAGAAAAAGTCCAAACTGTAACCTGCAGGTGATGGTACAGTATGCTGTCAAAGAAATGAGACGATGCAAACGCAGAAGAGAAGGGCTTCACATGCTGCAGGTAGCAGGAGTCAGCAGGAACAAAAAGATGTTAGAAGGTACCCACCCTCCTGCTATGAGCTGGGTTCTCCTGGTCATCTGTAACCTCTTCTTTCTCTTCTGCTTTTTCTTCTGGATTGTCTATTTCCTTTAAGATAGAAGCAATATTTAGCTGTACTTTTAAGCTCAACGAAAAATCAATGTTTTTTTCCTCTGGAAGCTTAAAACTCTCTAGAAACAATTTTTAGTGCTTTATAGTGTTACTCATGTGGGGCCACATGGTAAACACAGATGATAAGCCCCATTCTCTCGACTGAGACTGGCAAGTAGCCAAAAGGATGTTCTTGACATTAAAAAAAAGAGAGAATGAATAATCAAGCACCCACCTTGATATGAAGGGCATTAAGTGTTACAATAGATTCCCTACATAAAACATATGTGGCAACCCAGGATCTTCTTCATTTGGAGAGGATCAGTACCATAGCAACAACCTCTGGCCCAGGGAGATTACCTCATGGTCACTGGATACGGTCACTTTCTCAGAAACTTGTTCTGGTGGTGGGTTGCTATCCTCTTCTGGAGCCTCATTCTGCTGCTCCATCTCTAGCTCTTTCCGCCGTGCCTTTCTCCGCCTTGTCTCTGCTCCGATGATGGGTAGGCTTGGAGGGGGTGGGAGTGGCAGTTCTACAGCACTGGGATTCCTTTTCTGTATAGGGCAATTCCGGTTCCCCTTGTGACATGCGCAGTCCACTTTATAATTACTGCTCCAAAGAAACAACCAAAAGGGCCTGTGTCAGTCCTCTTGAAGTTCAGTTATATTATCCAGTCATTCTCTTGAAATATTAGTACAATAATTTCCTTGGGAATTATCTTTGAAAAACTTAAACAGAGATATACGAGAGTTCTATGAATACTTTCAACGTTCTGTGTTTCTCTATATAACCCCAATTCTTTCCCTACATACAGTAGGTGGAAAGGAAATAAAGCCCCCACTAAATCCCATTCTCCCAACTGTTTTTATGCTATTTAGTGGGCAGTAAATCAGTGACAGTCTAAAGTGGTCATACTTTTCTTCTGCCTACCTTCACCATATGCTCACTTTTACCTACTCATTTCCTACTTATTATTAATATAGTTTCTTCTTGTACCATGTGTTGAACATCGATTTACCACACAACATTTTTAACCTAAAAGGAACCAGGGAGAAAAAGCATCCATTTTACAAAACCCATTCATCTGTGACTTGCTCTATGTTTTTCTGCATTGTCATATATAACTAGATTACATGGTTTGAGTGGATGGGGTGGGTGAATCTTTAAATTCTCATTCTATATGGTCCCTGGCACAAGTGCTGTGTGCATAACAGATGCTACTGCAATTTCTAAGAGTGTCTTTACATCCCCTTTTTGCTATTCTTGCTATAGAGGAGTCAGCCAAAATACCCTTGGTTGGGAGACTGGTGAACAGTGTCATACTATATACTTATGCCTCTAAAACTAAACTAAACAAAAACACAAAATGCCCTAAGTCTGTCTTTCCCTCCACAACTTCTAGGCAGGAAATGAAAAGACACTCATGAAAAGACTAGCTAAACAAAGACAGAAATGGTAAGGAACAAAAGCAGACTCAATAACAAAAGCAGACTCAATAGCTTAACATGTAAGACAAGGCCATTCACGTTAGGAAAGGTTTTAGAGGTCTTACCAGTTACTATACTCATAATCAAATGCTATGGTGACCTCGGCATCCTTGGTGATGGCAGACACAGCATAGATACACAGGTGAATCATTCCGTCTGCAATCATATGTCGCACCTGAGTGAACAAGGCGTATGGTTCATTCTTACCATAAAGACCAGGAACTCTCCAAAAGAAGGAGAAAGCCTTTTATCCAATAATTTCTCCCCACTTATCGTTATAATAATCTGTTATTTAACTCCATCATTTCATTTGAAACTATTATATAGTAATTATTTGAAAATTTATGTGTCTTCAATAAATAAACCTTGAGATGTTAGAAATCAGTGTAAGGTCGCTGCTCTACATCTTTAAGCTGTTTTCACAGAATTAAAATTCCTTAGCTTGTAATAAAAGCTCTGTAGCTTTTCTTGCTGCATTTGATATGGTTACACTGATTATGCACTAAGTAATCAATTCTAGAAATGTCTAGAATCTCTCTTACTATTACCTAAAAATCTAAAACTGTAACTACACAGATTAGTTTGGTCCCAATGACATATTCTTCTATTATATGGAAACTTCTTTAATATAACCTCATCGACTTTTTATCCAGTCTAGCTCTTTTTAGAAAATGCTAACTTGCTCCCTCCCCCCAAGTTCTGTCAGAATATAAGCCATCATAACATTTTTTTTGTCTCTTAAATGAAAGATCATAACCATTATCT
This sequence comes from Rhinolophus sinicus, assembly GCF_036562045.2. Taxonomy (NCBI): domain Eukaryota; kingdom Metazoa; phylum Chordata; class Mammalia; order Chiroptera; family Rhinolophidae; genus Rhinolophus; species Rhinolophus sinicus. The sequence continues at coordinate 43,605,761 of NC_133759.1, forward strand.
ACAGACCTTAATCTGAGTGAAATTTTCAGACTGCTTCTTCAGTAGACTTGTTCTTTGGTGGTCCCATTCAGAGAGAAGTTGCTACAGAAATCTTACCTCTGCATTTGGTGTACATGATCTTCTGATGAACCGAGCATCATTACCGAAAGTACGTGCATCCACACACATCTCTACACCATTGAATTTTGAGTAGAAGAGCACAAAGGGATATGGTCTAGGGATATAATAAGATTCCTGTAATTCTCAACACAAATAAAAAAGCCACCCCATGACTTCAAATATGAAGCATATGCTGACAGAAGCAGCAGCAATCCTTTGCAATGCCTAAACTTGGAAAACATCGCATGCTTGTCTGCTGTTGATTAAAGAATAAGCACAAAGCAAGGAATGCTTGGCTTGGAAAGGAGTCATCACCACTTTATACATTAAACAATCTGCAAATTTATTTGCACTTCTCTAGAAATAGCAGATGAGCGTGAGTTTATTTGAGCTGCAATCTTTCCCAAGAGCATCCTATCAACCAGGATAATTTTTACAGTCATACTGCTCAGCCAGGCCCACGTTAGCCCTCACTGCTCAATAAATGATGTTCTTACTTTTTGAAGAAATGCCCATTGACCTCAAATTGCTGTCGTAACATGACTTTCCCTCGATATTCTATTATAAGAGTGTCCAAAGCCAAATCTCTTGCAGCCCTCAGGATCTTCCGGTGCTTTTGAACACGAGTGACTCTTCCCAACTGTAGCTGCATAAAACCAGAGTATTAACATTAGACAATTGCAACAGCAGCTTAACAAACACTAAAAATACTTCCTAATTGAGGAAAAGACACTAATGTTTTTAGGTCTTATTTATATATGTTATTTAGCTCAATGATCAGAAAAATTTAAATTTGATAAAAACTCAGTATTAGGAAACAAACATCTAGTGCACCTGTCACCACCCTCCTCCCCAAGGCAAGAAAAGGTCAAAGAAAACCATATGATTAAGATTTTAGTTGCTCTATGTCTAACGTAAGAATGAGAAAAAACAAGCTTAGCTTTCTATTAATCTTAATAATTCCTATTGAGGGTGTATAAATTTCCTATCCTAATTTATCTATTTTTAATTAATATAACTTAAAAATATGTATCTGGGTAGTTTCCAGTTTTTGTAACCTGCTTTTGGTTTAAGATGCTCAATAGCAAATAATTTCTTATTCTAAAGCCTTGTACATTTGAATGAAATGGTAATTCCCACATACGCTCTCTTCCTGTGTTCTTAAAATCTCAACTACTTAAAGTATTAATCCTTTGATTCTTACCTGCATTTGGGAACCAATAACTGTATTATTACAGGCCAACTCAGTCTTATTGATAGTGTCTAAAATAGCAGGCTTGCCGACAAACTCCTTGCTAGAATGTAGATGTTGCTCAAGGGCGTTCTGTACGTCTGCACTGTACTGATTAGTGAAAGCTTCTTCATACTGATCAGTCCATAGTCGTATCCGATTTTCCCATCCCTCAGTTGTATTCTCATCTAAATTCTGTGCTTCAGAAGGCGAATTCTGTAGAGAACAAAGGTCAGGTAGGTTAGCGGAGTCCATGAATAAAAACGGGAGGGGGAAACAGGCTGAGTTTTCGCGTGGCAGTTGGTGTGGCATAAAAGAGCAATGGCCTGGAGTCAGGGGATCTGGTTTCTGCCATGGTTTCACTACCCATGAGCAGGGAGGCCTTGAACAACTTCTTAGAAAAGCTCAGTTTCCTCATTTATAAAGGGAGAAATTAATCTGGATTGTAGTTCCATCCCATTACTGATTTTATGACTATTTTTAAGTAATAAAAATAAATTCTGTTCTTATCAGATGATACCAAGTTCACGAGAAAATTTTCATAAAAGAGAACAAGAGACCCCTCAAAATATCACATTGCTTTAATTTCAATACTTCTTGAATATCTGCATTTGTGTGTCAGCCCAAACTGGTATTATTTTACTTCTCTCCAGGAGAATGTTTTTGTTTCTATGCGACTTATTTTTTTCATTATACAATTAATACAGTTTCATTCTAAATATACATGTGACCCAAATACACAATAACCCATAATCTCACCTCCCATAGAAAAAGTTATCATTCTGAAGTGTATCCTTCTAACACTCTATTTTCGACAGTTTAAATAGCCACACTCTGAAGAGGTGAGGTGAGGGGAGGAGGTGGATAGGTGGAGTGTAGAAAATTCTGAGAGGTATTTTGATATACTTCTCTAGGAAAACCACTGCCCTCTATGGTAACAGTACTGAGAAAAGATTATAACTCAGAAACGTTTCATCATCCTAAACAGATAGTTCATATGTGCTTGAACTATAGAGACAGAGCTTAAGTCTGACACATGTTCCCCTCCATGGTGCTCAAGACTTAAGGTATCATCAGAAAACAAAACAAACACCCAAAGTGATGATGTCATACTAGTGATGACTAAAAGGGAAAGACAGTATAGTACCAAAGCTACTTAGAAATCTACGTCCACACAAAATTTGCAAAAACGGGCATAAGAAAATTAAATATACTCTCCATGAATGATACAGAAAATATTTATGCCTATTATAACGATTTCTTTCTTTCACTTTTGTGTCACTGGTATTGACTATTGTCTACCATCCTTTCCCCAAGAAACAGGAAAGGACAAAATTAACACCATTGTTTTCTACATTTCTCACCAGAGTCCAAAAGACTGAGCAATAAACAAAGGGATCTAAGAAACACCTAAGGCCAACACACTGAGAACACAATATCATCTGGCTTGAGATGTCAGTAATAGATGAGCAAAAGAAAAGTGCAAAACTCGAGACTTTAGAGTACTTAGGAGACTGAGGATTGGGGGAACCCAAATAGTATTCCCAAGTTTAAGCATCCAGTAGTGATCACTAAACTTGTATTAAACGTAATATATATTGGAAGCCTTTGCCACAGTATTAGCTGTTATTCATTAATACAACTGTCTATTCTGCTGTCCCATTCTTCTGTGTCCTGGCGACCCCATCTCAGTGGGTTAGAGCAGTGGCTCTCAACCACAGGTGATTTGCTCCCAGGGAGACATTTGGCAGTAGCTGAAGTCACTTTTTATTATCATACCTGTGTGTCACTGGCACCTAATGGGTAGATGCCAGGGATGCTGCTAAACAGCCTATAATGCCCAGGACAGCTCCCACCAGCTCCCTGCCAGAAATTACTTGGTTCAAAATGTCAACAGTGTCGAGGCTGAAGAAATTCTGGTTTAGAGTAGTTTCTAGCAGAGAAGCTTTTGACTTTGGGATTAAAAATCCAAATGATAAATTCTTCCCATTCTAATGGCTCTCAACCAAATCTTTGGTGGAGTTCTTACTGATAAATTCTGAGTACAAAATTTGTAACTCAATTTAAAATTCTAATGAGAATTAAAATAAACCAAATAGTATTTCTTTTATTGTCTAAATTTTAACAAGTCTATGGGGTTATCTATCAACATTTTAAAACAGCAAGCAATATTTGGGGTTTATGGGTAGTTTTCTAGGAGAACCAGTCAACAGCTTTTAAAACATTTCAAACATCTAGAGGCAAGTTACAATAGCTGAGAAAAGAGAAAAGAGCTTTGCAGCTGGGATGAGTACTGTGTGTTCCCTAAGCCTATTTAAGGTCCCATGTAAGTAAAGGAGACAAAAATAAAGGGGCAGTTAAAGCAAATGTGGCCCCTTACAGAAGACAGGTTTAGCAAAAATAAATAAAAAATAAATAAAAATAAAGTTGTGTTCCAAGACCTCTCAGGACTCTGATGGCCTTGGGCTCTAAGTCCTCTCCCTCCTCTTTTACAGATACGTACAAGTCTGTTTACAGGTATATGCAAGGTGAGGCCTTCAAATTTTAAAGTGCCACCTGTGATCTTTGTTAACGTCATATCGGTGCTCCATATATATAAAAAAAAACCTAGTAAAGCTTATCCTCACTAAAAGATTTTAATGTTTATGCCATACAGTTGTATACCGTCAATAGGAAAGATCCTGCTTTTACATCATTTACACATTTACAAATACAAATACTTATAGAATTAAAATAGATCTTAATTCTAATTAAATACTTTGAAGCCCTAAGTAATAGTTTGGGAGGTATGCTGTCGTCCTATATATACATTGGTAAAGGAAGATACCAAACAGTGTATCAAATCTCCTTCAAGCAAACTGTTTTTATCACCCAGTACCTCAAAGTCCATTGCACATAATTTCTCTATTCTCCAAAATCATGCCTCATAAGCTCTTTTATTCGATAAGTGAAGAAAAGAAACACATTAGCACCATCTGAATCTTCTATACCAAAAAGATATGCCAGGAAAAAACAGTTCAAAAGTAAGTAATTCCAACAAGAGTAATTCCTATCAATAAATAATACTACTTTCCTATTGATGAAAATTATCCCTCCAACTGGTGGTTAAAGACTCCATGGCACTAGGATGGGTACACAAGAGATCCTGTTATCACCACAGAAACCTCAGTCCAGCGGTTGAGGCCAAACACAATGATAGAACACATCAACCTCATTTTGTTTGGTAAAATGTCACTTATCCCCCCAGAAAAGCAGCTAATGAAAAACCAATAAATGAAGGCTGATTACAGAAAGGGAAAATATTTCACAAAATGGCCAAGAAAATCTACTTTGGAGAAAGGCTCTATGAAAACTGAATGGCAACAATTACAAACTAACGAAAAGCAGAGATCAAAGATTCCCAGACCATCAATGTCAGAAAAGAAGCTGACCAAAATGCAAGATCACAGTGAAGTAAAACACAGCATCAGGGAAGAATACCCCTTACCTTCATCCGCAAGGACTTCCGGGATCCCTCTCGAAATGCCTATCCCAAAGAGGAAAACAAGTAGAACAAAACAAAACTTGGTACCAAGAATGACAGTTATACCTATCTGAGACTAAAACTAAGGTAACAACTAGTATTCTAGTCTGTCCCCTTTCCCCTAGGTAACAAATACAATTGAATCCCCCACACTATTATCAAGAATAGGGGTAGCTCAAAGCCAGTGAACTCAGGCTAATTCCAGTACTTCCCACTGTGGAACTAAGTAATTAACGGGGAAGAGCATGCATCACTTAAATCCTATACGTACCCCTGACACTAAAAGAAAAAGTAAACACCAACCCTTAAGTAAGGTTGCAGATTTACCAGTTTTGAAATTAAGAAGGAAACAAAGACCAATCCCCTTAACAAGGGGTGGGCAAGTCACCTAGGAGCAACAAAGTTGCCGTGATGGGGAAGAAAGAACACAACAGAAGAAGTTTCTCCTGGAGACTTTTTAATTGAGAATACAGGAAAGTGACCACAACACACTGAGGAAGCCTAGACCATTCAAGAGATGTTTCTTGATTTTTTTGAAACAAGGAAAACAATCAACCTAAACAACATGAGGTGGGCACGTACCAGGACAAGAATTTCAGACTGCTTTGGGATTGAGGAGGCAGGGAGATACTGTAAGGATAGTGGAAGCCTATACTGGAGGCTGCAGCATATATGGGCTTATGCCGGGTGGGGCTGGGATTTCATACCTGGGATGGGGCTTGGAGGAGAAGAAACTTTGTGCCAGTTGTGATGGTATGGAGTGGCAGAAGAGGTTGGTCTACATGTTCACAACACAGATTAGCCGATTTTTGCAAGTAGAGCAAAAGTGGCCCTTCAAACATCTGGATCAAACTTCTTAAAAGAATTTTGGTGCATTCTTGGTCCAAAATTTGAGCTATTTCATCAGACATATTTCTATTTAAGACACTTTTACCCTCCATACCTTGATTTTCTTTGTCTTTGGTGCTGTACGACCCTTTTCTGGACTCTTTTTCCGCTTCTTGGGTTTGGTTCTTCTAACAGTTAAGGTGATGCTTGTAGGTGTGTGCTGTGTTGCTGTATACAACACAGTGGAAGGAGAAAGCTCCTCATCCCAGCTTTCTGTTGCACTGCTATCCCCACCTGAAAAAAAGATTATTTCATAGTTCACATTGTACAAATAGTCTTGACACTGCATTAAAAACAGCTTATTCCTTCCTTTAGGTCCAGCTCATAGTCGGTAAGTCATTACTTCTATCAATTCTATGATCTGTAGAACAACCTAAATACCCACCTTCCATATGAAAACAAGATTCTTTCTGGATCACTGGCAATAGCATATAAATCTTGTTCTACATCGTATATATTTCTCTCCACATACCCAGTCCCCAAGCTCCATTGCCTCAATGTGTAACAGAGAAAAAGAACCTACTTTATTTCTGCTCACAAGGCATATTTTGATTGCTACAGGCCTAAAATGTTGTTTATGGATACATTTAATTCACAAAAAGAGAATTACAGTGGTCTTGAGAGGATTTCTAGCTCCACGAAAAGATCTAGGGACCATGGGAACTTACGGGGGGGATTCCTGAGACAAATACTTAAAATACAAACTATTAGGTCAAAATATGGGCCTCACCCATCTTTTGCTCACCTGATATGTTGTCCTGCTTCCGCCGATGAAGTCTAATAACCTTCCCCCTGCTCATTCCCCTAAAGAGGGAAAACAAACTTAAAGTAGCACATCATCACACACGGGAGAAGTGTCTCTGCATACACTACCCCATTCCTCCCACCTACCCAAAGTTTCCAGGACATTAAATTTCATATCAAATTCAATAGCTTTAACATCAATCTCTCCTTCCTTGTTGTCAGCAATTCTCACCTAGTGCAGAGAATTCGAGCCAAGGAGCACTAAGGAACATCTACATTAACAAACACAAGAAAGAATACTTTGAGCTTTTCCCTACTAGTAAGAAACCCTAAACCCAGCAACCCAGGCTCGAACTTCGAAGGAACGTGATCTTACCTGCACTTGTCACAGTTGAGAAGGAAGCCATCCTGAGAAAGACCACAAGGACACCAGGTAGGAACAGTCTCTCCTTCCGAGTTCGGGCTGTCTCCACAGCGTTCCTCTACGGGTGACGGCAGGCCGTTCAGGTCAGAACGAGGGATGATCGTCTGGACAGGGGGAGAAGCAGGAGGTGTCGGAGGAGGAGGGGCTCCGTAATTATGATCCTGAAAATAAGATTTTTTAAATCAACAGTGTCCAAACACTGGCCCCTCTCTCCCCTAAAGTATGGTACATATGGAAAGAAAGAAGAAAGTAGTACCCTTCGTTTTTTGGCTTCAACCAGGAAAGTGATAAAACAAAATGCCAAGGTCAACTGGGACATAAAAACAAGAACAATGATGCAGGGCTAGACGTCCGCTGGAGGCAGGGAAGTGCAAAAGGGGCAACTTCGTCATGCTGCATATAAACATTGCAAGAAAGTCACAATGTATAAGAATGGATTACACTCCAGGAAGATCACTGCTCTGGAGAGAAACAAATGCATACTCACAGCATAAGGCAGTCCTCGACACCCATGCCTCTGAGTGGTCCCATAATTATGAGTGGAATACACGCTCTTCTCATTAACTGCTGGACTAGCCTCCACAGATTCAGGGCTGCACAAAGGCGAAAAGCAAGGCATGATAGCATAACACCTAATCTTCCCTTAAACTGAGACTTAACTTCCCATTCTAACCCCTCCTCTTTCCACAACCACCAGCCACTAGAATAAGAGAAAGAACTCAGTGAAACAATCTGATTAACATAACTAAGCCTATAAATAACATTAGGAGTGTTATTAACTGTGGATTTGTGTGTAACATGAAGCCAGTACAGGCAGATGTCTCAAGGCAGGCACCTGGGATACAAGGTGTCCCTAATGACAAACACAAACGTACCAGCTGAGCAGGGAGTTTCCCCTAGAGAAGCCACTCTGGGCTGCTTTAGACTCAGAACTATTCTTCTTAATTGGATCTCTTAATACTTCCATGAAACCTCACATGACATTTGCAGTGAGTGAGATGATGAAAGTGCCTTCTGCACTGCCCCAGAGACCAGGCCCTCTTCCATTCACTACCAAGACAGGATACCCTGAAGAAAGTACAGGTAAAAACATGGCATCTTATATTTATCATACCTCTCATCTTGATGAACCCCCAAACACCTTTCAAATATTAGAGTAATAATTTCTCATCCATCAATGACATGCAAGCATATCAAGGACACAATTATTTAACAGCTGCATGGTAATACAACAGAACTTCAAAATAATCAAAACTGTACTCAGAAGTTTTGTTAGTCTAGTGACAAATAACAGTAGTAGTAGCTACCCTTTCGAATTTCCCATTATTTGCTAGGTGTTTTATATATATTTATAAATTCATTTACTCTGCAACTATTAAACATGGTAAATAGCACCTCATATTTACAGAAGGGTAAACTGAGGTATTGAGATTACGTGACTTCGACAATGTCACACACTGACAGAGCCAGGATTTGAACCAATGTCTGACTCCAAACCCTGTGCTCTTTCCACTATGCCTAACTGGTTTGTAAACCAGGATAACATTCCATCTTTAAAGAAAATTACATGAGATTACAAGCGAGAAGCTTGGCTAAGTATCTTCCTGTACCCTCACTGAGTGGAAAATAAACAGTTCAGGAACAATTCAATTATATAAAAAAAATTACAAAGGTGTTCAAATTTAGAAATTTAATGTAATCCTTTACTTAGCAATAAAAAGGAATAGGTAGCAAAGGACAAAATTCAAGTTTCGGGGAAATAACTTTAACTGGTTAGGTTTCGTGGGATTTTGAAAGATAATTATCTTAAGGAATGCAACTGTATGACTTTGCAGAACTGAATAATAGACTATCTGTCATTTAATTAATCAGAGCAGAGATTCACGAATAGAAACTCTAAGAACACCACGCCTAACTCAGTCTTAGAGATCAAAGGGTCTCTTATGGAGTCAAATAATGCATACTGTTTGCTTCAAGTAACACACATTTTTCCTGCTTGAAAATACACAATATATAATACTTGGCAGGAATAAAGTGTAAGCTTTAACGTGGTGCAATGTGAGCCGAGAAGTGAGGGATAAAAAAAAATTCTGAAATATGTATCCAACTCACCCAGTTCTATGCTCCAAAACTGCGAGAAGGGATGTTAATAACAGCAAAGATTAATTTCTAGGTGAAGAACTTTACAGACATAGGAAAATATTCTCTGTTAGTGAAGTGCATGCATTTTATTCCTTTAAGAGCGTCTGCAAGATGGGAACTAGGGGGTACATATCAAGAATGCAGGTCAGTCTTCTTGAGAAAAAGATGATCTGACCACGGCTCAATGAGAGGCAAACAACTCTGAGTATTAGGAAAAAGGTGGGTTTCCTAAATAAAACCAAAGGCAAATAAGCATTGACAAAATGAAGGCAGAATTTAGTTCCCATAATTGACAGTTACAAGAGGGTATTATAAAGTTACAAGTAATTTTATAAACATGTTTAATTTACTAGATAAACAAGTATTCCAAAAAGCTGTACGTATTTTATATAAGAGATTTTGTACCACTGAACACATGGGGTGAAACATGACAGCTATTTATTAGCAATGTCTTTTTTTCCCCTTGGATAGGAAAAAAGACAGTGGCATGAAATAAAAGATGGCCATGGAGATGCAGTTTTGTTTGATGTATCTCACTCATCTCCAAACTGGGTAAATATGAACATACGCACTTCATGTGTAAGTCTAGGGAACAAAATCTATATTGTGGAGGTTAAAGGCCATCTGCACAACACCTTCTAGTCAAGCACAGCATATAATATATTGCTATGCGTGCCAAACACTAACATTTAAGCTCTTGTCTTTTGATAAGGAACCTTTGCAATTTCCATACTGGTTATTGATTCAATACATAGTTACATGTTGACAGGTAAATTATAGGATTTCTTAGGATATTCCTTGACATGTATATCAGCTCTTAACTATATCTTAAATGGATTAAAAACTTGAAGTGTTAGGATTGCATCTCTTTATTAGCCAACTATTTTATGCAAATGTAATTATAGCCTCCTCCCCCCCTCCTACGTTTGAACTGCTATGACAGATGGGCACAGACACAAGAACGCATGCGTACAAGAGATACACTCCATCAATGGTCTTCAAAGTACAATAGGCAATCTTGCTGCTATAATGCTACTACCTCTTGGGAAATCTGAACTTCATTTACAGCAGGATTGCAAATTCAGAAAAATTTTTGCTCCTATTGTTATACCTAGAGGTTTTCCTACAAATACATAAAAAATGCATAATGTATAATGTTACCATCAGCTTTAAAATCCCATGAGGTAAAGTCTAGGTCTTTTACTTGGTTGAGTATATTGCCCTTCATACCAGGTTTAAATTTCGTATCAGTGCCCAGAACAGAATATGCATGGTGAAGCATTAACAAATATCATCAATAATTTAACCGAATGGTACATAATTGTTGACATTTTCTTGCTTTGCAGAAATACCGTATGAACAACTGTAATTAGTTATAACCACAGTTATCAACTGGAGATTATGAATGAAAATGCTTCAGGAAATAGAAACATCGCAGTCAAAGTTTTAGGCCAGAAGTATTTTTTCTTTCTGCAATTACTTCTGGACCCCCAGCTATAAATATGGGTAGTCATCTCTGTACTCTATCAAAAATATCAGTTTTAAGAATAATTGCTTTAGGTCTTTTTCTTATCTATTTATTCCAAACTCACTGATTTAATCTCTGTTGAAATTTCTCTCAAATATGGTAATGCTATTTACCTACATAGTTTGTTAATTAATCCATATAGAAGGCTAGTGGCTGACCTCATAAAAATCTATTAACACCACAACTAGTCACCGACTAATGTAGGAAGATTTTTAAGTACTTTATTTGGAAAATAGTTATAAAATTGTAAACCTCAGCTATTGGCCATAACTAAATCTCTTTGGCATGCAAAAAAAATATAAACAAAAGAGGAAAAAAACCCTGGAACACAATCCACCCTTCCCCATCCCCCCACCCTCCATCTTTCTTTTTATATGGGAATAAGGCCAAAAATTGCTTTAAATTCTAGACCACCCCAGAACATAATATACTGCTTCTTAGGGTAGTTCACTTTAAGTCTTCCTCTTTAAGGAAGCAAGTAAACAATTAAATTATCCTAAGTGGCTTTGTGAAGAAATATACATGCTCTTTACTATCATAATATTCTCCGTTTTAAGGAAGAAAACCACTATTAATCAGGGACGCAGTCGAACCCAGAGTTCTGGTACAGTTGCTTTGCTTTGCCGAAGGGGGAAGAATCCCCGGGGACTGTGAAAATGGCAAGAGAAACAGGGGAATTAGAGCAACACCCACCTCACTCAAGAAGTGGCTGTGGGATCAAGAGTCTGAACTGGACCTGAACATATTCAAAACACCAGGATTTTTCCAGCCCAGACCCTAATCCCTGGTACTGCCTGGAATAGACTTGGCTTCTGGGGGTGTGCTGCCCCCTAGGCCCCTTGGGTCTCTTTCGCTGGACTTTCACATCCTGGTGTAGTGCCACTTCGTCTTGAAAGGTAGGGGGCTTCCACTTCCTTTCTGTAAGCAAGGAAGATTGGGTACAAGGGAGGTAAAAGGACAAGAGGGGGAATCTGTGAGCAGGGGGAATCTCGGACAACTTAAAAGAGAAGGGATACAAAAGGCTAAATTTTTTAAAACTGTGAATAATATATAAAGTTTTATAATGAAGGCCTACCTTCATTGCCATTTGGCACTTAAATTCTTCAAGAATTGAGAGTCTATTTTAGGGATTGGGCTTTTCGACAAACTCTGAATTCCTAAAGCTGCTCTTAGCTGAAAAAAAAGTTTGGTGCCACTGATTTTGAAGGTCCTCTTTCTAGGCAATGAATATTATAAAAAACAGGTGACACTGCTTTCCACATTTTCTACCCCAAAATGTCAGAACATCTAAGTACCCTGCCCATATTCAGTTACAGCCCCTTTACTCTAGAACAATGAGAAATACATAGGAAGAGGCCTTCAAGGAAAATCAGTTGGAGAGAACTCCTCGTTATCTCCATCCATCAGAAAAATCAGTAACTCTACTGAAGCAGGTAGTGACACCTATTTTATTTCAATCTTCCCCACCCATTAAAACAAACAAAAATGCAATCACTACTTTGCAAATTTAATTCTATTAATGATTTACTCAGAAATCCTGCCCCCACCCCCAAATTCTTTTCCTCTCTTTTTCCCTCCAGCTTCTAAGGGAGAAAGGGAAAGGTCTAATGTCATTTACAGTGGGCTAGGTTTGGGTTTAGAAAATATTGTATTTTTATTATGAGATGCCCATAAGAAAGTTGTCTCCACACAAACTGGTAATTCACCTACGATCTAGGAAGTATCACTTACTCTGATCCAGCAGCCATATCTGAGTAGGATGTATCTGGTGTGGTGACTCCCAGAGGGATTGCAATGCTCATGACGTCCAACACAGCAGAGAGTGGAAATCACGGGGTCCAATTAATGGAGACTGGCCACTCTGAGAGTGGGGGTGAGCTGCAGAGCCTCAACCAACATGTTATGGACATGAGGAATCCTAGCACAGAAAAGGAAAATATCTAGTAACCAGATAGTTCTTTAAATTCATCCTAAATACTACTAAATGGTTTTTCATTTTTTGAATAAAGCTTTTAAAAGGGTAAATATAAAACAAGTACAACAAGGGATCTACACATTATCCCATGTTTACTATGTACTGTATTAATGTTCCACAAAGTAAGGTAGCAAAAGTTACGCTTACTCTTCATTTTTATTTCACTTTTTTTCTTTTCTGATAAAGGGACAGTAACAGTCTGCGCAGCTCACTAATAAGTACATTTCCCCTATTCTACAACCATTCATCAAACAAAATTTCCTGGCAGCCTAGGACCTAAAAACTAACAATTTTTAAGATATAGGATGCTTAATAAAATATCACAATTTAATTTCTTTAACAATTCAAGATCTTTCATTTAAACTCCCCCCGCCACAAATAAATGCAGTTTACCAGAGCCAATAATGCTATTTCTTCCAAATTAAATATGAGATCGATTTGTTTCTTTTTGATTGGATACAGCTGTTTCTTATTGCCTTCTTTTATCACAGAACACTGTTCCTTTATAAAAACCATTTTTACTTTATAATTTTGGGAGATGATTATCTCAACTACATTTGTGAGGTAATATCCACTGCTACGTATGAATAAAAACATAAACCACTAAGAACATGGTTTCATGATAAAGATTAGACAACTTTCTATGGAAAAGTAGTGAGGATATCTTGAATTGGTGGCTATCTACAGACTGGAATTTGGGAACAGAAAGACTCAGCAACCACTGAAGTGTACAAAAGCAAAAGTAGATTAAGAGATTTGGAGAGCTAGTGCAAAGGGAAAACCATATACTTTGTATAGTTTTACATTAGTTGTTGTATATTGTTAAAAAAACCATTGAAAAGATGAAATAAGCATTTCATGTGGGAGGGAAGAAAGTGAATGTGAATGTTAAAGACTCAGCTTAATAAAGACTCTGCAAAAAAAAGACTATAAAGAGTCATGATCCATATACTGATTCATAAGAAATAAGACACTAGAAAAGTCAAGAAATTATACTGAAAATACTAAATGGAATGAAAAGTATAAGATATTAATTGAGTCAATCTAGGGAATTAATGCAAATTTTAAATGGTAGACGATCTGAGATGTTTGAATCTTATTTTGATACACAAAGCAAATTAATGTGGATAAGAAAATCAATTATGAACAGTGAATCAGGCCAAGATTTTTAAGAATGCATAAAGATAATATTATTTCTTTGTGCCATCATTTTAGAATGCTAGTATAGCTATACACTGAGCCGTCTTCCCGGGGACCTATACTTTGAAAAAGCTTGATCTCACCAAAGGATCTCTCCAAATATGGGTGAGGCAATACAACTGTTCCTATTCAACTAAAGGTGACGTATTGCTAGACTTGGGACCAAAATGAAAAGGGCAAATCTTCCTATCCATTGCTTCCTCCCAGGTCATGAAAGAGAAGTGATTAATGTAACTTTCTGCCTTTGCACCCATCTTACATACAATGTTTTCTTTGACCCTAACAGTATGTCCAAATAGAGATTTAAGCAGTATATCCTCAACGTCTCTGGGAAACTGAAGCAAAATCTACAAATGACAGTAGAACACTTATCAAATAAGCCCAAAAGGCATAAAATTAAATACTGGGGATTGTTGGTTACAACTCTTTCTCTACTTTTAGTATCATTGTATAATTTGAATTAAAAATGAAAAATAAAAAAAGCCCTAAAACTGCTTGGCTTGATAATCAGACAGTGTGATAATGATTATACCTTCCCTGATTAATACAGGAATCTGAATCATGTACTAAATATTTTCAGTAAAGGACCAAAAAAAAGTTACTTAGCACCATTAAAAATCCTTTGTCACTGCTATACTATTATATGACCATAAAAAAATGTAGGCTTCCAGATAGAAGTCAATTTATAAACCTAAGCTGACAGTTGTTATTTTTCTGAGTAATTTTTAAAAGATATACTAAAAGGAAAAGACGAAAAAATTACTTCAGATATCTCCTTAATAAATGAATAAATGAATATATTCCTTAATGAAATTCCACCCTTGCTAATTTGGATAGTTGAAAAACAACTTTGAGACACATTAAGTAGCCAACTATAAATTTCTCCATTTTCCTTTTATCTAGTTTTACCCTTCCACTCCTCTGACGAAAGCAATCATTATAATAAGCTTCACCAACTTGTTCTAAATAATATTTTCACAATATTGGAGCTTCTTAAATGATAACAAAACCAAATATCTTATATAACCCTGAGAATAGTTCCTTCCCTAAATAACGCTGTGCAAAATGCAGCTATTAAAATGTTAACTAAAGAACTTTTAACAGATCATCTATACGCAGTATTTTCTTAAAATTACTCTAGTTTTATAAGCCAAGACGATAGATTCCTACTATAGTTTACTAAGCTTAGTAGTTGTAGCAGTTATTAATCTGCTATAGTTTGGAGATATGTCCTAGAGAGATTGATAAGAATTAACTCTGTCTCTAGGTGGAACAATTTCAAGATATCTTTTACTTGTTAATTTGTCTGTCTCTTCCTAACAGAATACAAACTCTATGAGGACAGATTATTTTTGTTTTATCTTCTGCCGTAGTTCCAACGTCCAGAACAGTGCCTAGCACAAAGAGGGTGTTTGAGAAATATTTGCTGAATTTTGATCATTATCTCAACATGATTTTAACATTCATCAAAATACAAAAACAATTTAAAAGAATTAAAACAAATTAAAAGAATTTATTTGGTTCAGTCACCTTTTTATAGACCTCTGAATACGAAGTCCCAAAAATTATGTCAGTAGCTCTGAAGACCTAGAAAAAGTTGAGACACAAATTAGTACAGAAAGAAGTAACATTGGTGGACACACACAGAATTCTACAGAAATAATTTTTTTAATGCTAATTTTGTTTCATCTCTATATACTGTCTTGTTTAACATCCTATGTTCCATCTAGTACTATATTTTTGCCCTTTAACCTTTGCATTCCATTTACCTGTAAAGCCAGACCTAAATAAAGGGTGGAGAGGAAAATTATCTTTATTTGACTTAAGAAGTGGTAAATACTTTGTCACTGGATAATCCTCTTTCATTCAAATTAGAATTCTCTCCAATTTCCAAAGGGATTTCGTCTTTTTCTCTCTCTTAGGGGTGCTTCTCTTCTCCACTGACCCCTTCCCAAATCCAGAGGCTTTTCTTTAATCAAACGTCAAATTTATTCTCTAGTCAGACAAGGACTTACCTACACGTCACCTATTAACATATAAGTCTACATTACTCCTTTCTTACCCGACACTCCATTCCACCTATAGCCTCTTGTCCTACTGTAGAGTGACAAAAGGAAGTCATTTCTATTTGTGGTCAACTCCATAACAGAAACGTGGAAAAATAAGGCCTTAATTAACTTGCTACCCTCCAAAAAGGAAAGGAAAATAGGTGATGACCCAGGACTTTTAGGGGAAAAAAGTGAAATTTAATTAACACCTGAAATGTTAATACATCATATGTGTGAAAGGAGCTGCTTCTGGTATTTCACTTACCAAGAAGTAGAGAGGAAATGTACTTTATGTTGATATTTTTATGGATTTCCAATTTATTAAAAATTGGAAAATAAACTTTTTTTTAGGAGGGTGCAGCTCAAAGTGGCTCCTGCAGGGATCAAACCAGCAACCTTGATGTTAGTAACAACGCACTCTAACCAACTGAGCTAACTGGCAGCACCGAAAATAACCTGTTTTAGACACAATTCTAAGAGAGTATAGTGTTTCCCCGAAAATAAGACCTAGCCGGACAATCAGCTCTAATGCGTCTTTTGGAGCAAAAATTTATGTAAGACCCGGTCTTATTTTACTATAATATATGTCTTACATTAATTTTTGCTCCAAAAGACGCATTAGAGCTGATCGTCTGGCTAGGTCTTGTTTTCGGGGAAACACAGTACTAGGAATTATAAAAATAAAAGGTATGAAGATTACAGCAGTAAAGAAAGAAAAAAACGAAATAAATCAAGGACAACAAATAAGAAAGAATATATGAAACAACAGAGGAAAAAGAAAAATGAGTAGTATGGGGGCAAAAATGAATGCATCAGAATTTCAATTTAACTATATTCAAAAGAATCCATCAGAATCCACAGGAACACTAACTGGTACGTTCTTGGATTCAGAGGCAGAACCAGCCTGTCTCCCACTACTGAGTACTCTTTTGAGAAGTTACCATTTACATAGTTTCTTGGGAAAAGGGTATTAAATAGAACATGTCAGAAAATTTATAATTACTTGTCTTTTTAATTAGGTTCAGAAATGGTCAATAGTCTCTGTATTTGTCATTCTGACAGTCTCTTTTCTATATGACTTGCTGAAAGTACAAGACCTTTGTGATTTGTCTGGTCTCTCTCAGAAGACAGACAAAAAGTGTTTTAAAAACAATTCCAACAGAGATTTCAGAAAAAGAAATTGCATCAGCCAGGTGAGCCGGAAGCAGCTGGGAGACAAGAGTCTCATAAACAGCCAATCCAGTGAAAGAAATCCAGAACAAGTCTGCTTCAGTAATCCTGTGAAGAGGACTGGCAGGAAGAGGAGTGCCGCTTCAGAAAGAGAACAGGCCTCATATGCTTCAGACAGTCTTTGTACTGAGGCTGTGGACCTTGGCCATTCTCCCAGAAATGATGCAATCCTGATGAACAAGATCTGCTGCCAGAGAAACAATTGTTAACAGCCTAGGCAGACAGCAACTCAGCCAAAGAGCAAACCGATCAACTCTCCACAAATCACCAGAAAACCAAATCCCATCCTTAACTTTGGTCTCTGACAAAACATGTAAGTAAATATATATTTAGATATATACGAACAAGCCATTTCCCCAAAATGTCCCTTTGCTTTTAATTTCTTTGGCTTTACAACACCTACCATCCATCATTAAACTTTAACTAGAACACTGAGAGCATTTTCTCTTTTATGAATAGAATTCTCTCTCCGAGCACATTAACAGCAAGGTATTTACATCGAAATTTTACACTTATTTTTCTTTCTCTCAAAGTAGTGGCTCAATTATGAGATTTCAAAGGACAACTATGCACACTAATTCAAGGCCAGAAAGGTATATTTTACAGATATTTTTAAAATGATGTGAAACTATATTAAAAATAGGTATGTCTTAAGAGAAAAAGAAAATTTCTTCTTGCTTAGGCTGACATTAAAAGGTAGGTTGAGTACTATCATCACATTTTGCAATGCCCATTTTTCTCAAGGGCAACAATATTACTTCAGGTTTTATAAGAAGGTTAAAAATTACTTTCATCCTATTGGCCACAATGTACAATTTAAAATCTAGTTAAAAATATCCTCAATTTAAAAATCCACCTTAGATTCCTCATCTTCTAGACCTGGTTTCTTTTTCAGAGCTTTGGTATCAGGCTGTTCACACAGTATTGTTATCAAATTAGTAGGAGTTTCTTTTTCTCACTAAATAAAAGACCCTGCATACAACAAAAAGTTCTCTAAATTCCACCTAGTCAGCAGCCACAAATACCAAATTTCTTCCCTTAAGCAGTAAGCCTTAAATTGGGATTCACTAAAAACACAAGCATCTAAAATATATCCTCAAGTCAATATATTCAGCCCAATCTACTATCCTTTTATTTAAATTATTAAATAATGAAAATTAATAGATACACAGAATGAAGCAATGAAAGATCTTTAATGGGTCAATAAATGAATACATATAACTCAGTTAAGGAGATGAGAGAAAACATTTCCGGAAAATTTAAAATTAGGGTTAAAATAGTCATTAAGATTCAATTTCTGAACCTACTGATTATTTAAAATTGTTATACATGTAAGTTAAACTTCTTAAATACTTCTATACTTCAATTTCCTTCTTTTGAATAACTACAAAATAGTAAAAAGGGGAGATGGAGTAAGATTATTAGAAGGTTTTTTGCATTATTGTTACCCTCACCTTAATTTTTTCATGCCAGAAAAAATGCAATAAATATATGCCTGAACTTTATCCACACAACCAACTTGTTAGAGAACATGGCAGCTGATGCATTATATGCTTACTTCCATCTCCAACCCAAATTGAAATATTGAGGAAAAACACTGCTGTTATACTGTAACATGTCGCTTTTTACCTTTGGAAAAGAAAAAAGTACTCTATTAGGAGGTAGGACATTTGAGTTCTAGCCTACAACTTAGTTAGTTTGGTGATCTCTGAAAAACCACTTTGTATAGATGAACCTTAAATTCCTCAAAGTCTCCATTAGGTTTTTTCCTGCTCTGAATTTCTATGACTCCTGGCATTAGCCTGGGCAATTAATGCAATGTCTCAAAGTCTCAGTTTTTTCATCTGTACAATGGAAAGAACAGTACCTGTACCTGTCCTGCTGACTCAGGTGCATATGGACTAGTGGTTGTAGCAAATATGAGTTTAAATGGCACTTTGGAACCGTTAAATATATGTGAAGAAAGAGGAGCTGCTACTAATAAGCTGAATGTGGCTAAAGATTATTTTCACTCTTCTCCAACAGTGTGTATTTCAATCTTGCTACAGTAAATAATGTAAGATGACGATATGTGGGAAAGCAGGGGATAAAAAGTATAGGAGAGAGAAGTGATAAGCACTAGAAGAAATAAATAAGAATTATTGGAAAATAAGAGATGAACACTTAAAAAGTGCTCAGAGACCCAGCGAGAAGTTCACAGAACTGGGACAGTGTAAGTTCTAACTCAGTCTTACCATCTGAAGCAAGTTAATGTAGGCAAAGGATCTAAAAGAAGTTCAAGGTTGAAGAGACAGAAAAGAGAGAAACACTGGGGGATGGGGTGGTGGTAAACAATTACAAGAGGCTAAAGAAGTGTCATGATACAGTAGTTTAGAACCAAGATAGTTTTCCTTTTCTCCCTCCTCTTCTCTTGCAATACTTGTTGATCCTTTCTCAACGTTGTCTAAATTTATACTCCCTCTAGGGGCTACTGGGCTTGGCACAAAAACCGATGACTATACAAGCTCAAATAAGTTTACTAGAATAGAAGGTAATTAAAACCCAGTTTAAAAAAATCTTATCTTAGTCCATAGTAAGAATTTCTTTCCCTATGAAATATTTCATTAATGGCTACACTATAGAGGCCAAGACATACTCAGTTGTACTTGGAGGGGAAGTGAAGTGGTAGTTGCATGAGTACGTGTCATGTGTCATACACAATGAAACTAAATACACCTTACCACAATCTTAAATTATTTTAAGTTGCCATTGAAGAAAAAATTTTATTTATAACTCATTTAACAATGATAAATACATACTTACTGCTAAACTAATCAAAGATGCACAGACTCTATCCTTAACAAAAATCAGAAAAATTTTAGGCTTCTAAGTATCAAATAAAGATGACACCTTCAGAGAACTTTGATTTACCTTGTCATAGAGCTATACTCTCAAGACATTCTGAAGGTTCTGTCCTACTGTGTTTGAAGACTTCAATACATGCTTTAGAAACATGTACTACACCACATAGAAAAAGAAGCTCTCATACCTCTATGTTTGCCTCCTCTGTCCAGGCCTTTTTCATTTTCAAACCCTGAAAAGGGAACCAGGTTTACTTACTCCACATGAAGTGGGTTATGCACAGTTATGAGGCACTGATATATGTTATACTTTCTGTAGCTCAGGCAATATTTCTCCAGTTGATAAAAAAATTTAGTTTTAAGAATAAAGTCTAATTCATTATTTTGAAGACGAAGAAACAGGGCTACAAATATATTAATTGTAAACTCACACACAATGGTGGAGTTCAGAAGAAAATTTTGATTTTAATGTATAGCTTCTATTTATTAAAGCAATTTGCCACTTGCTTTAGATAGCAACATCTGAATTAAAACAAAAAAGATTTTTTTAAATTAAGACCAATTATTGGTGCTGTGTTAGATAAACATAGCACCAATCCAGATTAAAATTCCTGGCTCTTTTGGGATTTATATTATCTAGATTTTCCAGTTTTCATTTATTCGTTCGTTCATTCATTCAACAAACACAGAGTAACTACTCTGTATAAAAGCTACTATGTTAAGTGCTATTTTAAGATGTTTCTATTATCCAAAGTAAGAGAGGGTAGGCAATTTGCAAACTCTTTAGGTTTGCCTATGTGCCAAGTATTGCATTTTCACAACCATGAAGGAAAAAAATATCCTAAAGTATGCCTCTATAATTAATGAGTCATTCTGAAGAGAAAACAACACCCTCCCCCCAAAGAAAGAAAACCCAAACCACTCCATAGTTTACCAGTGACACACAGAGGAGTCTCTTATGAAAACAGATTCTTTTATAAATCTCTTGAACTGTTCAGACAAAACTTACTGACTGGTCTCATGGAAAATTCTATTAAGAATGAAGGTCACTGGGCAGCAAGAATCCTCAAAACACAGATAAACAGAACCTGACTTCACATGTTCTGATTATTTGGCAGACTAGGTGGCTAAATATATAGCAGTGAAGGAATTTAAAGCTTAATAATTCTGATACGCAAATAGGAACCCCCATCCCTGATCAACAGCTGTGTCTTTGTTCTTATTGTAAAAATGATAAATGCTTGTAAAAATTATGCAAACATTACAAAAGTATAAAAAAGTGAAATTCTTACAATTCTACTTCCTAAAGGTATCCCAAAGAAAAAATAACCCTACTGTTCTGTAATCTGCTTTGTTCATTTAGCAATTAAGTTTTAGACATCTTTCCGTATGCAAAGGAGATGTACAAATTTACTTCTTCCTCTTAAATGATGGAACACTATTATACGCTATGGATCTACTATAATTTAAATCAATCCTCTGCTGGTGGATGTTTAGATCGTTGCCAATTTTCCATAACATATGCAATGCTGCCCTGGACAGTATGTACATATGCCTTTGTCTATACATGTGCACAAACATTTCCTTAGGATACAGTTCCTAGAAGCAAAACTGCTAGAACAGCATGAACATACTTAAACGATACTGAACCACCTTAAAGAAGAAAAAATAACCCTACTGTTCTGTAATCTGCTTTGTTCATTTAGCAATTAAGTTTTAGACATCTTTCCGTATGCAAAGGAGATGTACAAATTTACTTCTTCCTCTTAAATGATGGCACACTATTATACGCTATGGATCTACTATAATTTAAATCAATCCTCTGCTGGTGGATGTTTAGATCGTTGCCAATTTTCCATAACATATGCAATGCTGTCCTGGACAGTATGTACATATGCCTTTGTCTATACATGTGCACAAACATTTCCTTAGGATACAGTTCCTAGAAGCAAAACTGCTAGAACGGCATGAACATACTTAAACGATACTGAACCACCTTCCAGAAAGTAAAAACCATTTTATACTCCCACAAACAGTGGAAAGGCTACATTTTCTCATAAGGTTTAAAATAATTTCAGTTCTTTCCTCATAGTCTTTTCCTTAGAAAACTCTCTACATTCTAAAAGAAAACCCTAAAATGAAAGTTAACTGTAAATTCTCAACAATTCTGCGATACAATTTTAAGACTACTGATTAGATATGCTTTTGTTCTCTAAAATGCTGATAATTAAATAGATCTCCGTTGCTTTTTCACTAAATTTGGGTTGGGACCTTCAAAATAAAATCTAGAGAAAGCAGTATTCCAAAACCAAAGTATTTTCTTACAGTTGTCCCATGAGATAACTTTTAATTCTTTTAATAAATGCACCAGGCTCTAAATTTCTTTTCCCAGTAATGAAAAAACAAATTATGCTAGCCATCTGTAATCTAGCTGGCATCTGCAGGATTCTGACTGAAAATGCAAGTAATCTAGAAGATCTGAGCTCTTTCAGTTTCAAACAGGTTCTCAAACTCTGTTCTAGCAGTTCTACCTCAGTAGTATAAAACATGATGCCTTCATTTTTTAATTATCCTTAGAAAGAGAAGAAACTATAAGAGTCCTGTCAATATTTATTTACTAAAAGAGCCAAAATATTGACTAAATTTGTACTGTAGCTACAAATTCATTTGGGTACTCCATCATGACACCAGACAACCACAAGGTCCAAACCCTCTCCTTTTCGCTGCGCTGGCACTAGCGCCTAACCAGAGTTTGGATGCAGAGCTAACTATCCTTTTTCCTTTGAAATGTTTCGCAGACTATATCCATCCATTCACCAACACTACTCTACACACCTTATGATTCCAAGGTCTCACTAACTCTGGGCTCTCAACCCTCCAATCTATTCTTCATTCTTCCATGACAGTTAAGCCTCCCGGAGCAGAACTTTGATCTTTATCACTCTATTAGGAATCTACAATGGCTCCCTACATGCCTATTGGGTTAATTCAAACTCCTCTGCCTAAAGGGAACAAGACCTTCTTTGTTAATTAGCTACTAAACTGTTTCTTCTCCTTTAAAATTTTGTTCAAGTATGAACAAATAGTGACTTATCCTGTATGATACGCTATTTTTTACATCTTTAAAAAACTATTATGAAAAATGTCAAACAAACACAAAAGCAGAGAAAACCCCATTATTAACTCATAGCACCTACCCAGCTTTCATCAACAATCAACTCAAGGCCAATCTTATTTTATCTTGTAACCTCTCTTCCACAGCATTATGTTACAACAAATTCTAGAAACATTAGTTATATACATCACATCTGCTTAGTAGAGTTGTCCCTTTTTTATTATAAAAATGGGTGAGAGAGGTCTCCTTATAATGATAGGTGGTGATAAGGAAAGAAAGGCCATCATTCTGCAAAAATTAAGATGGATGAAGAGCTTAATGCTGAGTAATGTTTATGTGTTAAAATTATAATTATGACTATTAAAAATGCCCATTATTTTTCTTAAGGAAAAATCATTGTAATTATTTTTTTAACATGAATTTGTTGATAAAATTTCTTTTGTTCTTAATGCAAATTTCTCCTTATAGCAGAGCTAACTGCACGTATACCCATAACTCAGCTGTGACATAGCATTACTATGTATACTCTATGTCAGTAAATAAAAATGGATAAAACACAGAAGAAATACCCCAAAGATGGTAAAGCATAATATTCCATAAACCTATGTATTAAAGATAACAACAGATTACATTATAGAACAAATGGCTCATCTGAGATAGTGGCCAGTTGGTCTCCTTATTTTTAGTGAGCAGTTTCTTTGAATACTAGGGGAGTCTTAGAGTAATGACAACCTTAGGGTAAAAAGGATCACCTACACCACTGAGGTAAATTTTTCAGTTAAAAAAAACAACTCAGTAATAATGGTGAATGTCACAGAACAAAAACAACTGAGGTGCATATGGATAATTCCTATATGAACCACAAAGCACACATATCTTAAGGTTCAGTTAGTAGAAAATATTACTGACAGGCACAAATCACTGTCAATGCAAATACACACCACTACACATTCTATTACCAACTACTCCTCAGAAGATATACTGATAACAGTAAAATTGAACTTAGAATAATTTGCAATTTAAAAAATAACAGTGATAGAAGATAACAATCAACCAGTAAAACCCCACAACACACTGATATACATTGTTTTGCCTCAGCATAAAATTAGCCTGTATTTACTCGTATAGTAGGTTACTGAGTAAAATGAAATCTTTGGAGCGGTGAGTACATTATTTCCCTAGAAGCCTGAGGATGAACATCTATGGCCAACTAGTTGGTCCACAGAAACTTGTTGAGACCCAGAAACTTCAAGAGTTACCATCATGCAAAACATCAAAATACTGTAAAGTTTTTCTCTGGCAAGCTTAATATTAAAATTTAAAAACCTTGACACAGATGCTCATCTTTGGTCCAGTTTCAGTAAACATTTCAGCCATATTTAGGCCAAAATTCTCATTAATTAATTAATACTTAAATGAATTAGCCCCAGGACACTGACAAAATAGTCCTTTTTAGTTAATGAATACAACTGGAATAGTAAGCTGCTCCAAATTCTTATGCAAAATATAATCACAACCATATACTACACTAAAATTGCCCAGTTATTTTATTGTCTCCTTTAATTAGCTGTTGGTTTTCCTGTCATATCAGAGTTTGACCATAAGCAAAGCTCAGAATTCTAGCACCAAATAGAGTAACACAAAGAATCTTAGGATTTGCCTGCTATTTTCCCATTTTAAGACATCTTCTATTTACAAATTTATTTTTACCTAAGTAAAACATTTTTAAATACTGAATATTACTGTTTCTGAATACTGTATTTCCTTTTCTGGTACTTAGTAACCAAGTACTTGGCAATCAATATAAAAATTAGGGTGCTTTTTTGAACCCTACACCTCAGATTATGAAATTTCTTGTAGACCACCTCTAATAACATTATAGAGTAGTGGTTCCCAATCTTTTTGGGGAAAAGGATAGTCTTTTAAGAGAGCAAAAATTTTTTGGGGCGGTGGTGGTAGTGATGGAAGAAATGGGTGGAGGGGGTCAAAAGGTAGAAACTTCCAGGTATAAATAAGTCCTGAGGATGAAATGTACAGCATGGTGACAATAGTTAATACTGTTTTGCATATTTGAAAGTTGCTAAGAGAGTAGATCTTAAAAATTCTCATCGCAAGAAAAATTTTTTTTGGTAACTATGTAAAATTATGGATTTTAACTAGACTATCATGATCATTCTGCAATGTACAGAAATACCAAATCATTATGTTGTACACATGAAACTAGTATGTCAATTATACCTACCTTAACAAACTGCAATAAACAAAATTTTTTTTTTAACAAGACCATTAGGGTGGGCCCTAATCCAACACGACTAGTGTCCTTATAAGAAGGGGGAACTTGGACATACAAAGAGACAGTAGGGATGTGTGTGCAGAGAAAGATGACCATATGAAGAGGCAGCAAGAGGGCAGCCACTTGCAAGCCAAGGAGAGAGGTTTTGGGAGAAACCAATCCTGCTGGTATCTTTTTTTTGGGGGGGAGGGGAACAGGACTTTATTGGGGAACAGTGTGTACTTCCAGGACTTTTTCCAACTCAAATTGTCCTTTCAATCTTAGCTGTGGAGGGCGCAGCTCAGCTCAAGGTCCAGTTGCCGTTGTTAGCTGCAGGGGGTGCAACCCACCATCCCTTGCAGGAGTCGAACCAGCAACCTTGTGGTTGAGAGCCCACTGGCCCATGTGGGAATCGAACCGGTAGCCTTTGGCGTTAGGAGCACGCAGCTCTAGCCGCCTGAGCCACCTGGCCGGCCATCCTGCTGATATCTTGATCTTGGACTACTGGCCTCAAAAAGTACAAAAAATTGTATCTGTTGACTAGGAAAATACAGTTTAAAAAAAAAGAAAGAAAACATATATGCATATATTTAGATCCTTTGCAATTGGGGCTTCTGGCCCACAAAGTACCAGTGTCCTAGAATAATAATTACAAACAACTGACGATAATTCTGTACAAGATCCTTTCCTCTTATGCCCTTAAGAACCATTACCTATTTAGCCATTACAAGACTACCCAATTTATACCCTGGTAAATTTACCAGATGATACTTATTAAAGATGACAAAAAAAGAGAAACAAAACAGATTCCTTCCTAAGAAGGTATCATCTTTGACCTATTGGGCCAAACCACCTATTGGGCCAAACCACCATGAAGCCCCTATTTAAGCAATGATATCTTCACACTCATCCCTGAATTCTAAAAAATTACATGACCCATGGGTCTTCAACGAATTTAGGATTTCTTAAGAATCCACTAAGATTCAATGTTGTGTTTCGCTTTTTAAATTCCAATCTTCCACAATCTGTATAAGAAAGCAGAAGAAAACCCACCAGGCTTTCCATCTGCCCTAGTATCAATATTCAAAAATTGATCCTTGGTATGGGTGTAACCAGCTTGTTGCTGTTTACCTAGCAGATTTCAAACTTTGAACACTCATACTTGTAAGAATTCCTACCAATTCTGCTTTGGTGAACTCAAAGGAAACAATATTTGCCTAATCTCTTCTTTGAGGGATCTATAAGAAATGTTTATTTGGCTATCAGCCAATTACAATACATAAACACTAATTTACAAAGCAAAAAGTTTTAAAGAGCAATGTTTGGGACCACTTATCACCATTCCTTATTCTATCAAAATACAAATTCCTTTAGGAAGACCTGTTATTAACCCCTTCCTTTTAAAAAAGTATTTTCTTTTGGAAAACATTGAGTTTACCAAGCACAGTTGAAAGCGCATCTATGCCAAGTTAATACTGAGTAAAACTGAGCAGACTTCAATCTTTAGTAGCAACATTATTTGCATTTTCAAAAATAAAAACTAAAATCACAAATCATTTCTTTATAAGCAAACAAGTAAGTATGTTCACAGTGGGTTTTGTGGTTTGCAACTTGGCCCAATAGGTCAATGGGAGACACCTTTTCAGCCTAAGAAGAATCAACTGAGTCTAGTATCTTGCTCTCTTAGGAACCAAATCCTAGGGTACCTGTAGTACGTAACTTTTTTGAAGAGTGATCACAGATTTCTATGAGAACCTGGTAAGGACCATGAACCTTTTCCTCAGAAAAACTCAGACAAAACTTGTAGAACTTCTAGGAATTCATGGGTCTCTGCTCTATACCCTTTCCCAAACTGCAGACAGTCTGGGATGAAGGAAGCCCGTAATGGACTAACTGGTGAGGTATGGGTGATTGCAAGAGGACCATTAACTATTTTTTTTTTTTTTAATACCAAGGAAGCCAGAATTTATAATTACTCCAGTAGGGGACAATGCTCAATAAAAATCTACCTATTTTTTCTTTCTCTATTCAGATCCAGGAGCCTCATCCAATTCCAGGAAAAGAATCCTAAAGAAAAAAAGGTCAAAACTACAGGACGGGTCGCAGTACCCAAAGTTAGGAGGAGAGGAAAGGATAGATTATATTGGTGGAGGTGGAAGGCTCTTTTAAGCTACGTAACATGGCATAGAAGATTCTGGAATCATAAGGACTTGACTCACCCTATTACTAATTGTGTGATTACTCTGATGCATTTTGTTCATTTGCAAATCACTATTTTGAGAATTGAGATAACATTCTTAAGAGAACCTAGCAAGATATTTGGCACATTACAAGCACCCAGCTTTTGGTATGCAGGGTTCCCATACTATATTAAAGAAATAAATAGAGCACATAAAGAAGGCGAACAGGAATCACTTTCCTGTTTCCAAGGCAATAGTGTGAAATGGAGGAGAGGAATTTACAGTTTGAGTTCTGTTAGTAATTTGTCGAATCCACTAATACCGTGTTTCCCTGAAAATAAGATCTAGCCAGACAATCAGCTCTAATGCGTCTTCTGAAGCAAAAATTCCTATCAGACCCGGTCTTATTTTACTATAAGACCGGGTCTGATAGGAATTTTTGCTTCAGAAGACGCATTAGAGCTGAATGACCGACTAGGTCTTATTTTTGGGGAAACACGGTACTGACGTTTGCTAATAGTCACAGAAAAACCTTCACCCTTCGTCAAATATCCTATTAATTTTCTTTGAGAAATCTTGATTGTTTGGCATTGATCTGATATTTATTAGATACCTTTTCAGAATTTCAACCATCTCAGAAAATGAAATCTATTGTATCCTGAACATATCGTTAATTTACCCTTTTGATTCCTCAATCTTCATCAGGAATGCTTTCTAGAATCTACAAAGACTTCTTTAAAATATGAAAATTTAATTTTAGTAAAAAGTTATTATATACCTACACAGTCATTCTATTTTTCTGTTGATTGGAAATATCATCTAATAGTCATGAGGAATTGGGCTCAGAGGGCAAGTAGCACCAATGGGGAGACTGTTTACTAGCCTGCTTTAACAAGATCCACAACAGCCACATCTATAGATACTTTTAAACTTTAAAACTTTTTATTGTGAAAAATTTCAAATAAGTATAAAAGTAAAAATTTACAAAAAGTCATTTACTTATTGTTGTTTGAATAATTACCAATTCATATTCAATCTAGTTTCATCTATTACCTCGCCTCCATTCTAACACAAACACTAGCAACATATCATTTCATCTATATACATTTCAGCATGTATTTCTAAAAGATAGATTCTTTTGAACAACAGAACCATGTATGAATTTTAGTCACTCTGTTGTTTTGGGGGGATGGGGAAAGATAACATTAGCACATCATTTTGTTCTTTCCTAGAACTCCCTATCTCTAAAATAGAAAGATAGGGAACATGGTATAATGAAAAGATTCCGGAATCATAAGGATTTGTCATTCAATCTGAACTCATTTGAGCATTCCTCAATCTCACTTTAATCTCAAAATATTATAAACAAACATAACTTCCAAAACACTGAAGAGGAGGGAACACTTCCAGACTCATTTTATGAGGCTAGCAGTACCCTGATATTAAAGCCACACAAGACTACTACTACTACTGCTACTACAACAACAACAATAAAAACAAACAAATGAAAAAAAAAAACAGGCCAATATTCCTGGTGAACACAGATACAAAAGTTCTCAACAAAATATTAGCAAACTGAATTCAACAGTACATTAAAAGGATAACATATCATGATCAAGGGATTTTTTTCCTGGGATGCAAAAATAGTTCAACTACCCAAATCATAAATGCGCTATACCACATTAACAAAATGAAGAATAGCGGGTGGCTGGATGGCTCAGTTGGTTAGAGCGTGAGCTCTCAACAAGGTTGCTGGTTCAATTCCTGCAAGGGATGGTGGGCTGCACCCCCTGCAACTAAAGATTAAAACAAAAAACAAAAAACGGCAACTGGACTTGGAGCTGAGCTGAGCCCTGGAGAAACACACTGTTCTGTAATATTTCCCAATAAAATAAAATAAAAATACTATAAAAAAATAAAATAAAAATCATATGAGCATCTCGAACAGAAAAAACATTTGACAAATTGAACATCTTTTTCATGATACAAACTCTCAATAAATTAAATACAGAAGTACCTCAACATAATAAAGGCCATGTATGACAAACCCACAGTTAACATCATACTCAATGGTGAAAAGTCGAAAACTTTTGTTTTAAGATCAGTAAGAAGACAAAGATGCCTACGCTTGCCATTTTTATTCAAAATAGTACTGGAAGTCCTAACCAGAGCAATTAAGCAAGAAAAATAAAAGGCATCCATATCAGAAAGAAGTAAAACCATCTGTTTGCAGATGACATGGCACTACATCTAGAAAACCTTAAAGATTCCACCAAAAAGTTAGAATAGTCAAGTTGCAAGATATAAAATCAATATACAAAAACCAGTTGCATTTTATACAAATGATAGGAAGGAAAGTAAGAAAACATCCCATTTACAATAACATCAAAAAGATTAAAAGACCTAAAGAGGGCTAAAGATTAAAAGACCTAGCCGGACCATTCAGCTCTAATGCGTCTTTTGGAGCAAAAATTAATATAAGACCCGGTCTTATTTTAATATATGATTGGGTATAATATAATATGTGGGTCATATATTAATTTTTGCTCCAAAAGACGCATTAAGAGCTGATGGTCCGGCTAGGTCTAATTTTTGAGGCAACATGGTAGGAATATGTTTAACCGAGGAAGTGAAAAATCTGTACACTCAAAATTATCTAAAGCATTGGTAAAAGAAACTGAAGACAGAAATGAATGGAAAGATATTCCATGCTTGTGGACTGGAAAAATTACTATTGCTAAAATGTTCATACTACCCAAAGGGATCTATAAATTCAATGTGATCCCTATCAAAATTCCAATGGCATTTTTCACAAATAGAAAAAAATCCTAACATTCCTTTCATGGAATCATAAGACCCTGAATAGTTAAAGCAATCTTGAGAAAGAACAAAGCTGGAGCATAACACTTTCTGATTTGAAACTATATTACAAAGCTATAAGAAGTATGATAAAAATATATGGTGTTTAAATGAAAAATAATGACATTAAAAGTCGCATTGCCATTAATCCCCCTCAAAATACTCTCCCTCGCTTCAAACACACTTATCCCATTGTTCTCGCCACTTTCTGAAGCAGCTCTGGAAGTCCTCTTTCTTGAGTGTCTTTAGTTGCACCGTCGTGGCTGCTTTGATGTCCTGAATCGATTCAAAACATTTACCTTTCATGGTCACCTTGACTTTGGGGAAAAGCCAGAAGTCACATGGTGCCAGATCTGGTGAATAAAGTGGATGAGGACACACCGTAACGTTTTTATTTGACAGAAATTGCCATACCAGAAGCGATGCGTGACACGGAGTGTTGTCATGATGAAGGATGAAGTAAAGACACAAAAGAGAACTTCCAAAACTGCTTCAGAAAGTGGCAAAAACAATGGGATAAGTGTGTTTGATGCGAGGGTGGCTATTTTGAGGAGGATTAATGGCAATGTGTCTTTTACTGTAATGATTTGTTTAATTTAAACATTCACCGTATCTTTTGGTCACACCTCGTAGTTATCAAAGTAGATGACATATTGGTATAGCAACAGATACATAGATCAATGGAACAGACTAGAGGGCCCAGAAATAAATCCATGCATATATGGCCAATTAATTTTTGACAACAGGGCCAAGAATATACAATAGGGAAACAACAGTCTCCTCAATAAACGCTGCTGGGAAAACTAAACATTCACATGCAAAAGAATGAAACTGGACCACTAGCTTATACCATATACAAAAATCAACTCAAAATGGACTTGAATATAAGACTTGAAACTGTACAACTCTTACAAGAAAACAATAGGGGGTAAGATCTTTGACAATGATCTTATTAATGATTTTTTTTTGGATTTGACACCAAAAGCAAGGGCAACAAAAGCAGAAATAGTCCAGTAGGACTACATCAAACTAAAAGCTTCTGCACAGCAAAGGAAAAACCATCAACAAACCACTAAGGCAATGCATGGAATGGGAAAAAAATTTTGCAAACCACATATACACTAAGGGGTTAACAAAAAAAATGTATAAGGAACTCATACAACTCAATAGCAAAAAACAAAACAAATTTAAAAAATGGGCGAAGGATCCGAGTATTTCCCCAAAGACATAAAAAGGACCAATAAGTCCTTGAAAAGCTGCTCAACATCACCAATCATCAGGGAAATGCAAGTGAAAACCACCATAAGGTGTCACTTCACACCTGTTAGGATGGCTATTATTAAAAAGACAGAAGATAACAAATGCCAGTGAGGATGTGGAGAAAAGGGAACCTCTGTACACTGTTGATGGGAATGTAAACTGGTACAGTCACTACAGAAAACAGTATGAAGGTTTCTCAAGAAATTAAAAATAAAACTACCATATGATCCAGCAATCCCACTTTGGGTAATACATACCTACAAAGAAAACAAAATCACTATCTCAAAGAGATTATCTGTACTCTCATGTTCATTGAAACACTATTCACAATACCCAAGGTACGGAAACAACGTGTCTGTCAAAGGATGAATGGATTAAGAAAATGTGATATCTACCTACCTACCTACATCGGAATATTCAGCTACAAAACGATGTCATTTGTGACAACATGGATGAGCCCAGAGGGCATTATGCTAAACAAAAGTAAGCCAGAGAAAGACAAATACTGCATGGTATCACTTATATGTAGAATCAACAATAAATAAAAAATTGACCTTACAGAAACAGAGTAGAATGGTGGTTGCCAAAGGCTGGGGTGTACAAAAAATGAGAAGTTAATGAAAAGGTACCAACTTTCAGTTATAAAGATAAATGAGGTCTAGGATCCACTGTACAACACAATGACTACAGATAATTCTGTATGTATTATGTAATAGAAGTTTGCCAAGAGATTAGAATTTAAGGATTCCCACCCCTCCATTAAAATTTTAACTACCTTATGACTCAGCGATTCCTTTCCTGGGTATTTATCCAAAGAAACGCAAAACACTAATTTGAAAAAATATATGCACCCATTTACTGCAGCGTTATTCACAACAGCCAAGATATGGAAACAACCCAAATGCCCATCAATAGACAATTGGATAAAGAAATTGTGGTACATTTACACAATGGAGTATTACTCTGCCACACAAAAAATGAAACCTTATTTGCAACAACATGGATGGACCTAGAGGGTATTATGCTAAGTGAAATAAGACAGACCGAGAAAGACAAATACTATATGATCTCACTTATACGTGGCATCTAAAGAACAGAATAAATGAGCAAATGACACAGAAAGTCTCATAGATACAGAGATGGTTGCCAGATCGGAGGGGGGCTGGGGGATGGGTGGGAAAGGTGAAGGAATTAGGAAGTACAAATTGGTAGTCACAAAATAGTCACAGGGATGTGACATACAATACAGGGAATATAATCAATAATGCTGTAAAGACTACAAAGGGTGTCAGATAGGTACTGGACTTATGGGGGGGGGGAGAACCAATTCACCAATTATATATAAATGCCTAACCACTGAGCTATACACCGGAAACTAATATAAAATACTGAATGTCAACTATTAAATATATACGTATGTATATACATACATATACATAGTCACAGGATGTAAAGTACAGCATAGGGAATATAGTGAATGGTACTGTAATAGCTACGTACGGTGTCAGAGGGACTTGGTGGGTTATCAGTTCGTGAGGGGTGTAAATGTCTAATCATTATGTTGTTGAGTACACCTGAAACTAATAAATTTTACAAAGATTTCATTTAAAACTTACAAGAATCAAACAGTTTGAATTTTAAACGACAGTTAAAAAGTAGATGACATTCTTTCTAATATTTAAATTTCAGGTCTAAAGGTGAACCATTCAAGAAAATGTTAACTGATGAGCTTTCTATTACAAGCAGCACCAGTGTCCACAGTGGTAGCTGGGTTTAAATATCTGAAATCATTGGAGACGAATGGAAAATGATCTAGCATTTCAGGAGAGGTAATTTTTACTAAAGAAAGTTTCTTACCATAAGTGTTTATATTAAGTAAAGAAATTGTGGTTCCAGAAAAATAGAAAAGTCCATGTTCCTCTTCCATGGCCTAAAAATACCAGTCATTGAAAAACCTTGAAGCAGATGAGTGAAAAACCTTGAAGCAGATGAATTTTAGCAAATTAACTTAAATGCTTCTGTGTTACAAAAGTACCACAACAAAATATCCCTTTAAATAATCACAATGAATCTGTCAAGTCTTGCATACAGGGACAAGGAGAGAACAGGGTGGAAAAGACTAGAAGCTAGATTTCTCTGACTATATGCATATTTGTAAATTTCACTTAGTAGCTATATTTTACATAATTATGAAACGAAAACCCCTGAAAAATCTGAAAGTGAAATGAAAAAAATTCACCGCGTATCAAGTTGGTGGCATAACTCTACAGAAGAACGATTCCAAGTTATTTTTTATTTTTAAATTTTAAAGAAGGGTATAGCTCACAGTGGCTGAACCGTCAATCTTGGTGCTACCAGCACCTTGCTCTAACCCAGCTAACCAGCCACCCCCCAAGTTATTTTAAAACATTGTATTAGATTGGTGCAAAAGTAATTGCTATTTAAAAGGTTAAAAATTGCAAAAACTGCAATTACTTTTGCATCAACCTAATGATTTGACTGTATATTTTTTGGAGGGACATATCCTAAGGACAAAAACAAACAAACAAACTCACTCACTTTCCAGTAAGCATGTTGCTCTGAGATTCTAAAACTGTTGTGTGTGTGTGTTGTGGGATAAAGCAAAGAGTAATTAATTACAGTTGGAGTCAGCAGAAATTGGAATTTTGAGTATGGGGAAAAGATTAGGTTTACATAAATATACAGTATTGAACTCGAAATAAAATTTATCAAACACTAACAACTGATATTTAAAAAAAAGGGAAAGAAATCCCTTTTTAGTTCTGTCCCTTCGAAAGATCTAGAAACAGGAACCAACTCAAGAGCAATGAACACTCCTAGAACCCAGACTATGGTCTTTAAGTACCATTTCCACTAAAAGAAACCAGGTTTTGCAAAAGTAATTCTAGGTTTGGGACAGGAAATGTAAAATACAATCCTGGAACATCTTGTCATATGGAAGGAAAAAAAAAAAAAGGCAAGCAGGGAAGCGACTGAGAATGAATAAAAAGGACTTAGAAACTAAGAGTCAAATGTGGGACAATTTGAATGTCAAAAATAATAACTGCAAGAGACTGAAACACATCAAATGTATTTAAAACTACAAGTACACAACAATAACACTTCATTGATCACCTTTGGAGGTTGCTAGATTACCAACCCATTATTCTGAAAACTGGTAAGGGGCAAAAAACAGGTACATGTCTTGCCTTTTGTATTCAAATTGTATCTTAGGGTAACCAAATAGTACTAAATGAGAAGGAGTTTTACAGAAAATAATGAAGTAGTGATAAAATATCATCACAACCATAAAGGAAATAATGGATCTAGGCCTGTTGCTCTCAAAGTATGGTTTGAGAACTCCTGAATGTTTCCGAGACTTTCAGGAGTATGTAAGGTCTTTTCCTTTTCAACTACATATCTGTGTTAGGACAGATTTTTTTTCATAATCTTCAACCAAACAACTTATCATACAAATTAAATGTAGAAGCAGTTATGAGAAAGCAGTTGTCTTCTATTAAGACAGACACTAAAGAAATTTGCAAAAATGTAAAACAATGTCACTTAAAAATTAGTTATTTTTCATGAAAATCACATTTATTGTTATTTTAAAATTAGTTAATTTAAAAATTTTGTTTTTATTTTTAATCTGGTAAATCTCCATGCAACCCATACAAACAAAAACTCTTTGGAACCTTCAATTTTTAAGAGTGTCAAGCTTAAGAATGGCTGATCTAGGCAATAAATAACAACAGCTGCTTAACATCACATAGACAGGTAGGTGGATATTATGTAACTCTTAATGGAAGTACACAGTACTCTTATAAGGCATACTTGCAATAGAGGTAATTACTAATTTACATGAAATATGGGCAGGGGATCATCTAATAGAATACATTAAATCACACCATGTAGATGCAACCTCCAAAGTCTAAAGAGTAGGAACTTTAAACGATGATAAATTCCTTTAACTATATTATGTGAAAAAGAGGGAGAGAGAACCTATAAATCAGAAAGAATCAAATTCGTAAACCAAGTGCATTAAATGTATGAACCTTATCTTGATCAAATGGAATGGTTTAAATAAAATCCAAAAGGAGTCCATTTTTCTATTCCCTCTATTTTATTGTATTTGGGCTTTTTTATAACAAAAAATTAATTAAATCTCTATCTCCTCTCTCACCACCAATTAAAAGAAAAAGGCATTCTAAAAAACTGCTCATGTGGAAATGGGGATTCAGAGGCCAACAGACAAATCCTAGCAGAGAGGAGAATCAGAAGAGCTCTGTAAAAGAAAAATGGGTTGCTGTATGGTGACAGAAAGTTCCATGATCCTGTAAAATTAGAGTGAGCATATAATTTATGGTCCAAACTGGGACATTTTGAGAGTGAAAGGGGTGCTATTAGTAATTATGCAGTAGGCATAAACCAGGACTGTCCCAGGGAAACCAAGACATATGGTCACTCTAACTATAAGACTAAATTTTTAAATCATTTTCACAAAAGATACTCAACTCAATCCTTTGGGTAACTATTTTCCATAGAAAAACATTCCTATTATTAGTTTTCAGAAAAACTAAGGCATTCTATACAAAAAAAGTACTTTTCATCTCACTTGCCTGGCACATAATTACTTCATAAAGCGGGATATGTCTACTTCTCTTCTTGTTGCTCTCAGTGTACTCTGCAAAATTCCAGCAATTCCTTTTCATGACAAACCATGAGAGGAAAGTTACACTTACCCAGAACCCTGCTTTTCTAAAAATACATGTCTTCCCCTGGGCCTCCACACATGGTCCAATCAGAGTCCTACTCAGCTTATGAACAGATACCGTATTCCTAGCAACACTTCAAATATTAACAGCCTAGAGGTTAAGTAAGGAAGAGTGAGGTAAAAACATCTGGGTCAGGTCAACTAACATGGGCTCCAAACAGCAAACCTTGGGGCTGGCATTATTACCTACTTGGTCTAAGTGGAATGTCTACTTAGGCTCTCCATATGTGATATTAGCATAATTTTCATTTCTTGGATTCTAGTAAGTATCTGATTTTAAAAATCTGATTATCGCGTATATAACATGCCGCTAATAAGTTAATTTGTGAATATTTAATCTGTGACTACCTATTTAATCTGTGACTATTTTATGCCACATCATAGGTTTTTAAATAGAGTAAACTTCAATAAAAGTAGCCTAAATATGTAGCCTCATCTTAAATGTACATTGAAACCATGTCAATCTACCATTATTTTGTTCTATTACTAAGCTATGACATTAAAGTTCTAATTGCCATAAATTAAATTTATCTAACAAGAACAAAAATCATTAAAAGAGGACTTCAAATTTGGGTTGCTACATTTTCCTCAGACCTGTTTTTTTTTTTTAAAAGGTCATTCTCCTAATATTTTTCAGGTTGTACGCATACAGACATTTAATTCACATGGATATCGTAGTTTGCACCATAGAAATTGAGAACATAAAAATGTATGCATTCGTACAATAATCCGGCGCTGCATTGGGCATGCAATCAATCATACTGCCCAACAGTCCTTCTCTTTGTTCTACATTAAGAGGTTAAACTCTTTTGTCTAGAACTGAAATAAAGTTTTTTCTTTTAAAGTGCCCTAAGACTCTGCCCCAAATATTATCATAAACATTTGTTTTTTAAATGGCCATATGTAACTGTGGCTCTTCCCCTTCTGTCTGGTTTCTTATAAAACAAGTCAACTCTCAACAGCCTACGTTAATAAAGGAAAAGGCAACAAAAATGCAGAGGCAGTCTAATTGCCTACAGGTCCTTCCAGGTTCTTCCTCATAAATAAAATCTTCCCTGGATACCAAGAATGCCCAAACAGATGATTATTAGCTGCAGACCACCCTCCTTCACCAAGCTGTGAGAGTACAAATTGTATGTGTTGTGGCATGCACAGAGGTTGGTGGAAGGAAATAGAATTTTTCAACACAGGCCAAAGATCGGAACAGGACAGGAATAAAAAACCATGGAGACGGGGGAGGCGGGGTAGAAGAACCCTCATATAAAATGACAAACAATGGGTACAAATATAAAACAATGAGATCCATCTGGACATATATTAAAATTAACATGTCAACATTATTAAATATGCTAACATGATAATGGAACAGCCTAACCAAATCATAAGAATTATGAAATAATCCTCTTACTACCGTGTTTCCCTGAAAATAAGACCTAGCCGGATGCATTAGAGCTGATTGTCCGCCTAGGTATTATTTTCGGGGAAACATGGTATATTCAGCAGTGCACACACCTTATTACACTTCTGAATTTTATTTGAGTCTTCACATTTCAGGAGTGAGGAGGAGAAAATCTCAGCACCAGAAGACAACAATAAAAATAAAATTTCTTGGTATTTTGGGGGAGGGGAGTGTTGTGGGAAAAAGAAGCTTGAAGAAAAAATTCTGAAGAATGAAAAATTTGTATTTGAACTATTAATTTCACGTCCACTAAGATAAAGGGGTAAGCATAAAACAAAGGTCTGATTTTTTTAACCTTATTTTAGTCATAAATCTGAACCACACAGGTTAGTAATTCCCAATACAAACTGCAGATATTATCTATGTAGGAGATTTTCCCTTTCTTTTAGCTAATAATGCAGTGGCATCTGGTGGTGTTAATGACTGTGTGAACAGCCAATGAAAAATTAAGTATGCTTAAAAATATTTTTCTGTAAAGCTGAGAACCTGAAATGGTTATCAAGAGAGAAAGTAGAAGATACTGAAGTTACAAAATCTCTTTTTCTACTGACTTAAGAATAGGACAAATGAACTTTGTATTTAAGTACATACAAACAAACCCATAACCATAGTAAAAATCATATTAGCCCGTCTAATTTTCCCCCTTTGTCCTACTTTCTTTTTTGCTGGGGAGAGGCGTTGTGGGATAATAATAGCAGGAAATAAGGTGGAGCAGCTGCAAAGGCAAGATGAGGTACAGTGCTGCGTTTCACCTCCATTCTTGGCTGAGTCTCGTTGAAAATGACATTAGCTGTTTGGGGAGTCAAAGCAGTTATCAAAAACTATGGGATCAAAATGTGCCCCCCCCCCCCCCCCCAGCAACACACACACTGTTGCTAATAACTTTTTAGGGCCTCTGGCAAGATTCAGGTAACAGGAGCAGAAGCCACAATGGAGATTTCTAATTATTTAGGGTGTGTGTGTGTGTGTGTTGTGTACGACTGTGCAAAAACGATGTTTACCTTAGAGCTAACAATGTGGGTCTTAGTACATGTAAACTGCCTGGAATGGAGTCCAGGTTTGGAACTAGATGGCTTCTATTTTAGTCCCACAAATCTATGAAAATAATCCATGTGGATAAATTATAAAGAAATGACTACTCTAAAATTCTATAGTAATATAAAATATAGCCTACTAAATTTCCTGTTAATATTATTGCTATTACTGATGAAGTTCTAACTAACAGCAATGATAATTAATCCAATTTCCCTTTTCAGATCAAAGTATTTCATTACTGCCCCAAATTATACACAGATAGTAAATGACACAAAATTTGGTTAGGTTTGCTTAATATTACAGTGTGCATTAAAAGCAGTTTTTCAGGTATTCTATTAAAACTGCTCGTCTTTGCTAACAGCCACAGCTCTAGACCCATAAGCAAACTTTAACATTCCAGTTTCTTTACTGTCTCTTGCAGTCTGGATAGAAGGCTAGTTTAAGAACTTGCAATATAGGTGGTATCTCAATTCAAGCAACAGATGTACACTTGGAAAACTGAGTTCTAACTAATCATTTCTAAAAACCACATTCTCTTAAAATACATTAAGGCTTGTAAAGAACCTCAGCATAATACTCCTTTATAAAGGAGGAATCCTTTTGCAATCCAAATAATTACTACCTAATCTGTGAATGCAATTCTTTAATAGTATGGTTTCTTTTTAAAAAAAACAACTAGCACACACATTTTACTTGACATTTACTGAAAAGTAACGAAAAATACTGTTCGGGACACTGATACTTTTAACATTTTAATGAAAACTTCCATAGGGGACCAAACTTTGAAATACTTCATTATGATTTTGCTTAAAGGACCAGATAACCCATATATCTCTTCCAACTCTATGATTCATATTAATTCTAATAATATGGGTGCAACTGCCCCACTTTCATTTGGGAGCTGAGCACAAGTGTAACAAACAAGGTTGCCCCAACCCTAAAATGTGGGGGAGGGAGTAATCTCCAGGGAATATCAGGTTCTCCAGGAAGTAGGGATGAGACTGAAACAGTAAGTAGCCTTTTTTCAGTTAGCATTTTACACGATGGCAAACCAACACATGAATGCTAGAGCGTGCTCTCTGCTACTGATATAAAATCTGGACCTAACAATATCCAACTATTTCACAAAGGGAAACAAATTATTCTACCTAATCTGGTCTAATCCCAAACCAAATAAAGACAACGTATGTGTTAAAATGTTTTATTCAGATAGCATATGCTTTAATCCCAACCCAAATAAAAACAATACATGTGTTAAAACGTTTTATTCAGATAGAATAATATTCTTTTCAATTTCTTAATGAGAAATGTGCTGTCAGATGCTCTAGAACTGGTCTACTCAAAGGGTGACTTGTATTTAAGAGTGTGGAGAGCATGGAATTTATTTTCTTTTAACCTATATAAAGCTTCAGTGTTTTAGTTTTTCTTGGAGGAATGGATGCGTCCCTACCAGATATTCAGGGATATACAAAATTTCAGGTTAACGGTATATGGTTGACACAAATTCAATGCTTCAGTGAGAACTACAAATGATATCTTTAATTGTATGCCAAAGTGAATAATCTCCCAGGGAAAAGAACCTTCCACTCCTGTCTTTCCTACCTCCTGCCCCTCCCCCACCAACACTGCCTCCCTGCTGCGCAAAGAGCCCTTTGTCCTGCCCTGCACTTATCTAGCTGTTTGGCCATATTGACAGGCCAACTAGAGGCATAATAAGGGAGTCAGTCTGACATAAGCAGCTGGCAATTTGAAACAAAAATCTTCCTTTTCTACTCAGATCAAATCCTGTTGCAAAGATCTCAGGCTCCTCCCATGCTTTCATTTATTTTTCAAACAGAAGAGCAAAGAATTCGGCATTTTCCCTCAATTAGGTAGTACATCAAAAACTTGATTCCCCAGATAGAAACAATTTCTGTATAAATTCCCATATCCTCCACTTTTTTTGTGATTCACAACATGGGCCAAGGAGTATTCCCAGCTCTGGGTATATACACATAACTAACATGGCTAAGGAAACGATGCTTATTACTTTAGTTTGCCATCAAAACTCGGAGAATTCTCATAGTACAAAGACAGAAGACCACAGAAGAGAAGGCAGTCAGACCAAATCAACAGTTGAATAAACAAGGCAAAACTGGCCAATAATCTTAAGTATTTTAAAAATACTAAGGCATTATTCCAATAAACAGAAAATTCCTTTTCTGCCTTTACATCAAAGATACTTAATGTGACCCTTACATTTCTCCCTGAGGTATTCAGCAAACAAAATCAGTATGATGGAAAAACTGAGGAAGGGTGGGATTATAAATTCCTTGCTCAGTGAGGGCTCCTATAAAGTAGACGGAGATTTAGTTGCATTGTTTCTTTATTATATCTCATAGTTCCCTTCATAAAGTGTTAAGAGTTTGAATATGTTTTGTCAGAATAAGAGAATTCTCTAAAATGGTGCTTTCCAACAGCCCCCTAAGTTCTTGGATATCTTTTACTCAATTTAGACTTGACTGTACAACAGGAAAGTTTTCATACAACTACCTGACTTAACAAAATATGTATTAATAAGTGAAAGAAATTATATTCTCTCACCTTTCATGAACTTCCCTGAAGCTTTATCACAAATCAATCATTGCATCAAGTGAAAGGTTAAAAATACCATTTTACCACATATTTTGGAATTTTTGGCAGTAAGGAATGGTACCAATAACTTTCTCATAGGTACATTACACTTATATTTTTTTTAAGGAGTGCCCCTGAAAGGATGTTAATTAAATTACAAATAACTACCAGTTGTATTAAAATATACACTATTATACATTTTGCAGTCAAAGTAAGTTTTGTTG
The DNA here is from genome assembly GCF_036562045.2 of Rhinolophus sinicus. NCBI lineage: Eukaryota > Metazoa > Chordata > Mammalia > Chiroptera > Rhinolophidae > Rhinolophus > Rhinolophus sinicus. The sequence continues at coordinate 43,647,424 of NC_133759.1, forward strand.
TAAGATGTCCCTATCAAGAATTTTAGTTTTCAATACCTGGAACAATTTTAAGTAAAATTCACTGCTAGGCCTTTTAGCTTCAAATTAAACTGACAAATCACAAGAATGGAACCGGAAGTTCTAAGAAAATTTTATTCTATTCATGATCCAATTTCTCATTAAGATGTATCCAACAATCATTGACTGTTGTTGACTATGGCCTAATGTTTCCTAAGTTATTTCAACAGTAAGAGGATAAAGTAAAAGTGTTTGTCTGCACATCTGCATTTTGCCCTATATTATCTTCCCGTCTAAAGGCAAAAATTAAATAGCCACTCTCCCCCAGGAAATCCAGAATAACTTCAGAAAGTACTGAATTTCCTGGGCACAAAACAGTATCAGATGATAAATTTTCAAGCATACTGGTTAAATAAATCCTATGAAAAGGGCCTCTATGATCTTTCAGAAAAGGATTACATCAAGATCACAAGGGGTTCCAAACAACAGCAAATACAAGGGGAAAAGCAATTATTTTATAAGGTAACTTATACTAAAAACAGCATATTATAAAATAACTTAAACTAAAAAACATACGTATCTAAAATGTAAAACAGCCACTATGAGTGAAACCATCATTTACCTGGTTTGTTTTATGGCATCTTTTATATATGACAGTAATGAGAGTTAGAACCACCTAAAATATTATCCACGAAAGGTTGTTTCATTAGTCAGCATGTATCGCTGAGACACAATGCAAGCCACATTTGTGAATGACAAAACTCATTTCCATTCTTTCTGGTTACCTGCTACAAATACCAGAGTCATGCTACAAAGTGTTACAGATGATTGTGGGATTTAAATACATTTACACAAAACTGAACACATGAAAATTTTGAGGGAAAAAAATAGGATTCAAGAGTCTTGGGGGAGGGAGAAAATGTATCTGTTAAATATTGCATGTAATCTGTGGTGTATTTGGACGGTGGTTCTCCTTCAAGTACTTCCATACTCAAACTGTTCTGCTTAATCAGAGAGCTTCCCAATGTGCAGGAGCTGTGGGGGGAGGGGAGACCACATAGGGGCTCAGGGACCATCTTCTCAAGTATCCTGTACACTAGACTTACTCAATTTCTGAATATTCCTTCTGGTCTGTCCTATATTTCAGATGGATCACGGTCAAACATACATCCTTGTGATCTTGTAATAAGACTATATCCAATATATAATGAATCCATTTTATAGGTCAAACAGCAAATAAATAATCTAACCTGGAGAAGTCTATTACCAATACAGAAATTAAGAAAATACTTGAGATTCATATTTACAAATCATTCTGAAAGGGCAGTCCTTTTTAGTTTAAGATTCTAAATTTAGTAAAATGTTTAACAAAAACATCTATTCAGTAAGGTAAATATGGCCTAACAACTGAAAGGAAAGAGACAACAAAATGTTAAAATTGAATCAATGATTAAAGAGTTGGAGGAAAAGACGTCAGTTGCAGAAAAAGAACTGATATTTTTCCCCTTTTGGTTCTCAGGAAGATTCTTAAATTCTTATTACTTTGGTTTTAAATGGATTGAAAAATTAACTCTAATGGAACTTTCAGTCCTAGCCAAGCACAAATCTGCATATAAAAACCAAAAATCTGCCCAAAAAACAAAAACCAAAAAAGAAGAAAGTCTTTAACTATAATCCAGTTTCCAGATGCTGATATCCATAAATGGGTAGGTTGTGAATTGCTAATTCTCATCTCCCCACCAATAAAATGCAAACCAGCTCAGCAGTGAAAATTCCCAGGAAAGCAAGGTTTCTTCTTAGTCCTGAAGCAGCCATTGCCTAAGTGCAGCTCCCTGCAGCCAACAGCATTAATGGACGCTGCACTGCTGTCCTTCCCTGGAGACAGCAGCCAGCACTACTCAAGCTTCTCACGTAGCAACCAGAGCTCCAGAGCCAGCAGCTGCTGCTGCCTTGTATACTCACCCCTGTGATCCAACCCAAAGGAACAACCTTCTCCTTACCCCACCCCCACTCTTTACAGTTTTGTGTTTTTTTTTGGACCAATGCTCCCTGCCAGAAGGGCTTGAATTATGCTTTTAGAAAAAAAAAATCCTAAGGTCACCTGTTTGTTTTAAACCAAGGGCTTTTTATTAGAAAAATCAATACCAAATTTCAGATATCCATTTTAATTAAACCAGCAATTTAGGAGTGAAGATTAAGCTTTAGTCTTTAAAAGGCGAATTTTCCAAGCACTCTTTATAGTCAAATTTAAATTTGCAGCTAGAGACAGAGCCTTGTCTTGCCCTACCAAAGGACATAATTCATTTTTCTATCTTAATGACAGTCTGAGTAAACCTTAAAGACTCTAATCCCATAACCGGCCAGAATTTTTGGCTATAGAAGAAAACTAATGATCCTCCTGAGAAAACTGGAAGAAATCCAATAAAAAAATTTTTCCTGTGTCCTCCAAGAGGCCCAGAAACCTCTGTGTAAATATTCTCTGCTTTAGTCCTAGGTCAGATTCCACACATCTAAAATTTCAACTTGCAACTTTTTTCTGAGGGACCTAAAAACATTAATAATATAAAATTAACCACCAAGAAATCGTCCCAAATAGGGGGTACACAAACATTCTCCTGAAAAGCGTAACACTCAACTCAGCTGGACCCTCCTCAATCAAAAGTATAGCTATGTAACATCTGCCCAACAAAAAAATGTTAAATATGACCTTGGTTACAAATAAGTCATTTAAAAGCAACTTGTTTAGTCAAGGGATGAAGGAAATTCGCAGAGAATTTGGGGATTCTTTCAGTACTATGAGCACGGGAAAAATTGGAGAAATGAACTAAAGTGTAGACAAAGCCCCATGAAACCCCAGAGATCTGGGCAAGAAATGAATTACTGGTGAACACATTGCACAAGTAACATGAGAAAGCAGAAAATGCAGGTCATACACGCACTCCTGACCCAGACCAGCAGAGCTGGCTGCAGCATCAGTATCCAAGGGAAAGACCAGTTATTCCTAAGAAGTGAGACGAGCAAAAGAGCTCTATAGAATAAATTAGCATAGAAGGGGCTTTCCCAACAGTTAAACTTTCCCTCTCACGCGATTCACCTACTTAAAAACCAGGGCTTTTTCTCACCGCCATTCACTTCGCATCCCTGGCTTCCACGCAGAGAGAATGGGAATGCATAAAGGGTAAAATTTTCTGCCTTTAAAGACGTTCTCCAACGATCGCTTTCCACGCCCAAGGCAGGGAGAACGACACAATCTGGCTCAACTCCAAGCTCAAACCCTACAAATTCAATAGGGCTATTTTAGAGATACTGGGGCAGACGCCACTGAGAACCCAAGAATGTGAAGTAGGGGTGGCGAAGGTAATGTCCCTAGTGTGGGAAACGTAGCAATCATGTGAGATGGGGACCCAAGAACGAGAGGAAAGGCGTCCAGGAACATTACGGAGGGGAGATCGAGGCCCCCAGAGCCATCAGAGTTGTCACCAGGCCGCGCGAACGAGGGTGGGGGTGGGGGTTAGGGGAGGGAAAAAAAGTATGCCTGTGTATTTTGAGAGGAGAGTAGCGAGGCGCCTATCCTCAAGTCAAAGGTAAACGTGGAGTAGGCAGTTCCCAGGAAAGGAGGTGTAGAGACGTGGGGGGAGGGGAAGCGTCCTGACCCAGGAAAGACATGAAAAGGGTCGTGGGGTCGACTAGATTACGGACGGGGCCTCTCTTCCTGGGAAAGAGAAATGTAACGGTGTACGGGGAGTGGCGAGGGGGGCGAGAAGGGGCAGCATCCTCCTGCTAGGAGCCTGGGAAGAGTCAGGCCCACATCCCAAGAACGAGCGCGGGGAGACGGAGGAGGTGACCCTTCCCTCCCCCGGGGCCCGGTCGTGAGGGTAGGTCCCTCTTTTCTGTCGGACCCTTACCTTGTCCCAGGCGCTGCCGGGGCCTAGGCCCGGGCTGCGGCGCACGGCACTCCCGGGAGGCAGCAGGACTCGAGTTAGGCCCAACGCGGCGCCACGGCGTTTCCTGGCCGGGAATGGCCCGTGCCCGTGAGGTGGGGGTGGGGGCAGAAAGGCGGAGCGAGCAAAGGCGGGGAGGGGGAAGGGCCAGGGGAGGAGGGGGGCCGGCACTACTGTGTTGGCCGACTGGCGGGACTGGGGCTGCGTGAGTCTCTGAGCGCAGGCGGGCGGCGGCCGCCCCTCCCCCGACGGCGGCGGCGGCAGCGGCGGCGGCGGCGGCAGCGGCAGCGGCAGCTCACTCAGCCCGCTGCCCGAGCGGAAACGCCACTGACCGCACGGGGATTCCCAGCGCCGGCGCCAGGGGCACTCGGGACACGCCCCCTCTCGCCGCGCCATTGGCCTCTCCGCCCACCGCCCCGCACCCATTGGCCAGTTCGCCGCCAATCAGCGGAAGCCGCCGGGGCCGCCTAGAGAAGAGGCTGTGCTCTGGGGCTCCGGCTCCTCAGAGAGCCTCGGCTAGGTAGGGGAGCGGAACTCTGGTGGGGGGAGGTCCTCTGGATGCGGCGGGGAGAATGGTGACCCAGGTGGTGTGACCGGTTACTGGGGATCGCCTCCCCCGGCAAGTCGGGAGTATAACGTTTGTTACGCTGGAAGGGAAAGAAGAGGTCAGAGGAAGGCGGGAATGCCGCCCACCCGGCGGCAACCGGAGGGGGAGGGAGAAGGAGCGGAAAGGGCTCAAATCCGGACGGAGCCATTTCTCCTGCAGAGGGAGGACCGCTTCCGGCTTAGGTCTTGTCACTGATTGGCCGCTTCTCCTCCCGCCGTGTGTGAAAACACAAATGGCGTATTCTGGTTGGAGTAAAGGGCCTGTCAGTTACAGCCTCGGGAGTGCGCAGCCGCTTAGGGATTCGCATTGCTCCCTGGATGGGGCGGGTAGGTAGGTGGGGAGAGTTGGATCGGCGGGCGCGGTCGGCCTCTCGCGGGGGGAGGTGAGGGGGAGAGGAGGGTCAGTGAAAGTGGCTCCTGCTTTGGCGTCCCGCCACCCTCCCCTTTGAGGGAGTCGGTTTACTCGCCGCCTCCTCGGTTTCGGCATTTGATTGGTTGCTGAGACCCGGGGAACAGCCCCTTGCTATTGGCTCGGGTCCCAAAAGAGCCAAACCACTGCGCAGGTCGGCGGGGGTGGCGGAGAGGCGGTCGTTGGTACGATCCTCCCCGAGGCCCAGCGCCGCAGTGTCTGGCCCTGCGCCCCTGCGCAACGTGGCAGGAAGCGCGCGCTGGAGGTTGGGGCGGGCTGCTAGGCCGAGGCTTCTGGGTGGTGGTGACCGCGGCTCCGCCCCAGGCGCCCGCCGCCTGAAAAGCTAGACAGGCCCGATCTGCTCCGACCCGTGGGGGTGGGGAAAGAAGCGGGGTCGGTCCTGCTGGTTTGTGGGTGGGAGGCGCATGTTCTCCGAAAATCGGCGCGAGGTCCTATCCTGAAGGAGCCGCAGTAGAGGAGGCGGAGAGAAGGCCGCACCCTTCTAGGCAGGGGGAGGGGAGTGCCGCAATACCTTTATGGGAGTTCTCTGTTGCCTCCTGTTTCCTAAGGACCGCCCTGGGCCTAGAAGAATCCCTCCCTCCCCCGCGATCGCGTCATTGCCTCCTTGTCGAGTCGCTCCTTCTAGATTGTGGGCCGGATTCTTGGCCAGGTTTAACTTGGTGCCAGGGCGTTGTCCTGCAAGGGTTTGAGCAGGTGTGAGATTTTGAGGGTGAGCCTAATTTCTCTCTTCCCACAGACTTGAGTTTGTGTCACGGAGTAATTATAATAGGAGTGGAGGAGGGAAATGGAGTCCAGGCGTTCACCTTGGGGTGATTTTTGTACAGCGAGACTGCGTGTTATTGCTACTTGCCATCCTTTCTATAACATTTTTCCTGGAGATAAAGTGAGATAGACTAAAGGCTGACTGAGTTTTTATACTCATCCCTTTGAGACCCTTGCTAAAAATAAAATCCCCCAAAGAACAGCATCTCAGATTAAACCTTAATCTTAACATTTTAGGCTCCCTTCCTTGCATTCCCAAGGTCAGGCATCTTAGCAACTCTCACTCATACATTTGAGCCCATTTTGTTGTACTTGCTCATCCAGTCCCCAGACATGCCGTTGGCTCTCTCTCCTGTTTTTGGTAGGCCGGTGAGTCATGAAACCAGACAGTTTGGTTCCACCACCTATTATGGATACTCAACCTGAGCAGAGGCCTCACTTTTATCTTTTTTCTCCTTACCTGGAAGTCTACCCCTGACGCTTTTCACAGTCCAGGTGATCTTAACTACTGTTACTGAAAATTAGCCCTGAGGTTCAGCAACATCTCCTTTTACCTCCTTTGAAACACCTCTCAATCCATCCCATCATTTCTGTTCTCATCAGTTAGTAATGCTCAGTTGCCATAATGCGAACAGCCTCCAAATCAGTGTGTCTTCCCCTGATACCCTCTTCTGATGCATGGACAGTTGCCGTAACATGATAGAGCATGAAAATGACTGGTGGAACTCCTTTACTGGCTCCTACTTACAGGATGAATTACATCATCACTAATGTGATTCACGAGGTCCCTAACAGGCTAATCTCATGTTTTTAACGTTTATTTGCCACAGTTTTCCACACATCAACGCTACCTCTACTCAAGTCACACTGCATTGATTACTGTTTACCCAAATGGTAGTGACAGTGTCATACCGCTTTGTAGGGTGTTTACTTCTGGAATGCTACCCTTGATGCTCCTTACCCTTCAAGACTTCAGACTCAAATATCATCTCTGTGATGATACTGTCCTGTAAGCCAGAATCCCCTATAAAAAAGTTAGCAGTGCTTTCTCCTGATCCCATAGCAGGTTGAATCATAGCACTTCTCAGGTCCTTGTCATTGCTTGTTTAAATTCTCCTAACTATGCTGAGCACAGGCTCTTGTTGAGTCTTGTACCACTAAGCTAGTGTATTCTTTGATGTCTAGCCAACCCTAAATAAAATGGAGTGAATGGCATGGAGATGTCTTTGTAAAGGATGATTGTTGGTCTCAGACAGTTCTTTGTATGCTTGCTAGTGCTCTAGATTAGCACTATCCATTAGAACCTTCTGCAACAATGGAAATGTTCTACATCTTTGCTGTCCAGTATGGTAGCCACTAACCATATGCTACTGTTGAGCACTGGGAATATGACTAAAGAACTGAATTTCTAATTTTATGTAATTTAAAATGTCACTATGGGCAGTGTAGCTGTAGCCACAAACTTACGGATTAGAGAATACTTAAGGTGGACATCGATAATTTTCATATTGAGCAGTAAGGAAATAAAAATTGAACCTCTCTGGCCCATTTAGTTCTTTTTCCTGCTTGTTTTATTTTACCGATTTCTATACTTCAGCTGTACTTATCTGAGAGCTAAATCCAACTATCCTTTACTAAAGATAAACCTGCCTTGGACAACTATGTTGAGAAGGCAAGTATTGACTAGTTTGGATTTTAAGAATGCATAATGAATTTTAGGAAAGTGAGATTTCATTAAACCATAACAGTGACAGAAGTTTAGTGAGGAATAGGACTATATCTGATGTTAATGAAACCAGCCCTAAATTGCAGTCCTGCAAGTTTTCATTTTTGGAAAAACTTAACAGAGGAGGTCCCAAATATCTTAAGTTACAGAAACCATCACAAAGTAAGTTTCAGCCTGATAAAGTATAAATTATTTTAACACTAAAATGCTTTTTATGTGCTTATATATATAGCATCTTACACATTTCAATTATATCTTTCAAAGCTGTTTTACTTAAAATTTCTCCTTAGACTATGAAACCTTTAGGATAGTATTCTTCTAACCTTCAGTGCACACAAATGGCTTGCTCTATAACGCAGATTCCCAGTCTCACACCCAGAGATTTCTGAATTCAGTTAAATTCTGTATCTTTTTTCAAATTCCTTATTTGCTTCTGATTTTGGCAGCCCAGAAACAACACTGCAAAAACAGCCTGGGGGGAATAGTATGCCTATTTGACAAAAATGATCACAACTTGAGAAACACCTGTCTGGTAGATATGTCCCCTCTTTTTGTACCTAATATTTTCCTCAACTGAGCTGTTTTTCCCCCTCCCCTATAAAAACTGAATGGGATATCATTTTGAAAGGCAAATAGTAACATTTAATAGTTTTGGAGACTTGCAGGTCAGATTATGGAGAAACTAGGGTCGTACTTAACTGAAATCTAATATTCTATTCATAAAGGAAACCTGATGCCTCATGGTCTCTGAATATATCTGTCCACTGTTCAGCTCTTCCTTGGGTTTCCTGTATGAACCACTGTACTTATCTTCTTCCTGTGCTTTACTTCCTTGGGCTTTAATATTTTCTAATAAACTAGCAAACTTTATCCTGTAGAGACATATTTCTATTAATAGGACAAAAATTAAGTACATTGCAACACTTACTTACATAAGACAGCTGAACTTTTGTAAGGGCTCTTAATTTTTTAGATTTGCAAAATTTGAATTACACACTTTCATATATTTTTTTATGCATGGTTTGGTATAATTATGGTTTGCAACTGTTAGTCCAGAATCTGATAGGGATCAACATTACAAGATTAAGACTGGTTTGACCGTTTTAGGCCAGTCTTAATTGTGGAGTACCTTGTTAGGTCACATCCAAGAGTCTGGTACTTTGCAGACTAAGAATTCTTGATTTTGTTACTTTACCTAGTGACATACTACTTTATTTTGGAGGACGTATTTCTCCAGAAGTATGTAAAATATTTTTTCCTTATCTATGACTCCCCAATTCTTGACAGAGTGGGTCAGAAACTGGATTGTTACATAACTATTAGTAGTGTGGAATCAAATATTTAGGTTTATTTTATCTAGACGAGGGTTGAACCTGATGAATTATTACTGGTATATGTACTCGTATATCTTCATGGTGAATAGCGAGACTGTTTCTGCTTCTGATTATATATCTTAAAGTCATGGTTACATTTAATCCTGATTTCCAGCTTTTTTCCTAGAGTTCACAGTCGTTACTGACCTTTAGTTTGTTGTGGTACTTAGTCACCCTTTGTTCTCTAAGTTTTGTTTGTTTTTTAACATGTTTAAGATTGGCTCTTCCTGATGACAGCTGTAACACTTTCAGATCATGTTAATAGAATGAGTTATTTTACCAGCTAACTAACCCCACATGTAGTTATATGAATTCTCGTCAACTCAGTCACACCTTTGACAGCTTTTTTTTAACTGACCTCTGACCTTGGCTTAAAATGTCATCCCATACTTTTTACTATACTAAATAATGGCAACATATTCTAATGCATACTATAGGCAAAAGCTAATGGAAATATAGTTAAGTTGAAGAAATGAACTAATAATATTTATTGAGTCCCAATTGTATACCAGATAGTGGGCCAAACTCTTTGCCAATTTTATTTAGTTGTGGTTCTGATTTATAAAACCCTATTTTACAGAGAAGGAAACTAAAGCTCAGTAAGGTTGAACAATTGCCCTGTAAACACACCAACAAATTCAGGGATTCAAACTCTGGTCTGACTTACATAAATCAGTATTTCTTACCAACTTATGGTACTACCTTTCTCTGAAGGACACAGTCTTTTAGGAAGTTTAACATGGCTGCAGGATACAGGATGGATTGTAGGAATGGAGAAATTTGAAGGCAGAGAGACCATTTAGGAGGTTCTTTTGCAGTAGTCCAGACACGAAGTGATGAGGTCTGGTACAGTGATGGCAATCAAAATAGAAAGGAAGTTACAGGACTCAATAACTGATTGTCAGTCTGTCAATCAGTCTGTCAAGGAGGACAGTCTCAACATAATCACTTCTCAAGGAAATCTTTCTTGATGCCTTCAACTCTGCTACATTGGATCCCGCAACTTGAATTTGTCATAGAATTTCTCACAGTTGTAGTTAAATTAGTAATTGTAATTTTTTTTTAACGTTTTTAGGTTGTTCCTTGAGGGCAGGACAGTACTTGTTTATGGTGTATCCTTGTTGTCTAAGCATAGGGCGGTCTTCAATGTCAAACTATTTTCATAATACAAAGCTGTACTTAGCTTTTCAATTCATTCTCACAAGTGTGCAGAGCTACATGATGTATGATGAGATCACTGTGTTAATCAAATGGTGCTTTGCATATTTTTGAATTTTCTAGAATTTCCTAAGGTGATAGGTTTAGGATATGAATATTTGTTCTTAAGAGTTAACTCACTTTTAGGTTATACCTTCTGTAATCCCAGCAAGCTTCAATATTATGCAGTTGTTATAAAATCCTGTTTTCTTTGTGCTAAAGTATAAACATAACTGCATTATATTGTGTTATGCAGTCAGTAATGATTTCAAAATTTTCTTGAAACTTCTAAATTTTTAAATTTAACTACAACTTATTTTAGAATTTAATACCTTCTAAAATAAACCAATTTATATTTTTCTTATTTGAGAATTGATCACTGGCTTAAAAAAGGTTATAAGATTACTTGTTCAACCCACACTCTGTCTAAAAGTGCTAAAAAGATGAAAGGAAGAATAAACTCCAAAGAAACTATAAAAAAATGCTACTGAAGTAAGTTATTGTATTGGCTGGAGAAACACAATAGCTGAGAAACTTCACAAAAAGCCATATACATTTGACACTGCTGAATGTCTGCCCAATGAAAAGTAAAAAATCATGGTAGTGTCACAACTTGTCATATTTAAGGTTTGTGTGCAGACATGAAGTCTGCATTAATATCTCATCTGTAAAAGTGTACTTATGCCTTATAAATGGATGAACCAACGAACATGGCTGGGCTTGTTATTTTGCTTGTATTTGTCCATCATCAGTGTGAACTAATTAAAGAGATTCTTAAGTGAAAGCTTGGCAACAAAACATGTCCCAAAGTAGTCAAAATGTTGAAAAACTTTAAAGTCTCATGGTTTTTCCTGATGTTTCCACTAATAGTGAAAAAGCAAAGGGGGTAAAACTGCTGGCATCTTGGCATAAATCAAGGCAGTGCAACCAGACTGTAGTAGTCCTTCACTGCCATGCTTTTGCAGTATACACTCCGTGTGAGGGGGAGCAGTTTCACTTCATATCCTTGTGAAAATAGTAAAATTATATCTGAACCCTGGGTAGGTAACAAGTTATGAAATGGAAAATTTGCATGTGTCTTAAGTACAATGGTTTCAATAAAAAGCACGTTTGCAACTGAGTTGCAAGTTGAATTAGGCACTATTTTCTTAAAACACCGTTTCTACTTGAGTGACTCAAATTTTCTCAGAGTCGGCTATTTGGCAGATATTTTTTCAGATACAAAGGAAGTAAGCCTTTCAAGGAAAACAATTGATAGCAATGTTGTCAGTGATAAAATTCAAACTTTGAAGTAAAAATTAGAATTTCTGGAAAACTTGTTATCTACTGTTAGGTGCTGGACATCTTTCCAGTACTTAAGGTTTTCTTTTATGAGATAGGTAGTGACATTTATATGACTTTTAGATGTTATATAATGAACTGGGTCAACATTTGGTAGATTTATGTAACTAAGTGAACCAACATTTTCCAAATGGCCAATACATGAATTACAAAAAATTCCAAGTAACATCTCAACCAATTGAATGCAGAAAGATAAACAGAAATCCAGCTGCCTTCTATTAAGGCAGACATTTGAGAGAACTAAATTGCAGAAATGTGAAACAATTCACTCTGTTGAAAATAATTACTTCATTGAAAATGTTAATGTAATGCATTTGTTACTAACTTATTTTCCTCAGTTTTAATTTCTAATATGGTAAAATTTGGTCAGCAAAGCTATTTGGGGTCCTCAATTTTTATGTGAAGGGGTCCTGAGACCAAGAAGTTTGAGAAACAGCTGCTTTAGCACAGTGTATATAGTAAACACTCAAATGTTTGTTGAATAACTGGATGGAGTTAAAAAAAAAAAAAGTGACTCCCAGTATTAAGCCTGGATGACTGGGAGAATGGGTATGCTAGGACATGAAGCAGGTTTTAGTGAAGAAAGGTACATTCATGTTGAGTCTGAGGTGGGATACAAGGGTAACTATTAGCAGGTAGTTGGAAATTTGGAATTTGGGCTTGAGAGAAACTAAAATACCATTCTCCTTTCCAGTGAAAATTGCTTTTATCATAAAATGTATCACTGAATAGCTACAACTGGTTAGCAGAAATGTTAGCATTGGGGCAAAAGTATAAGGGTGACAGAATAGGCCTGTTTAGACAATGATGCATTTTTTTTCCACATTGTACACATTTTAAGTTTAGTATAGGAGACCTATATATATGTGATGTTTCTCCTGAGCCTTTTTAAAAAAATGTACCAAGGTACAATAATTAAATTTGATTTTTTTCTCATAGAATTTTCAACCTTTTTCCATGTCTCCACTGAAATTCCCACATAACACCTCACCTGAAATTTTTGGAAAAGGCTACGCTGAGAATAAGGATGTTTTACTTTTTCAATGCCTATCTCAGTAATATTAAGCACTCCTAGGCTTTATTGTGCTTTATTATATTTTATGTATTTTACAGGTCTTTTAAAATATTTCCTTTTTTTGGCTTTAGCTTATCTTTTGGTCCTTGCAGTGAAGACATAAGTCATATCTGACACTGATAAGTCAGAATGTACAGCTTGGCAGTTTCCAGAAAGTCTTACTACTGTTTTAAAAGAAGTGTTTAACAAATGTTTCCCTTTCTTGCCACTAGTATGAGGTGTGATCAAAAAATACGGTAAATGCTGCTGCTGAGTGCCATCCAACGGAAAGGCAGGGATCTTCAATACGGGAAGTGGCGCATCGAACCTTAGTAACTGTGTGACAAGTTTCAACTTATTTGGTACAGTCAGTTGGGTGTGAGCTACAGTTGAGAGGAGGTGTGTTTTCAAGTGTGCCGTAAATCATGGATTACGAGCAACGCATCAACATGAAATTTTGTTTCAAACTGCACAAAAGTGCTAAAGAAACACATGAAATGTTAAAATTAGTTTATGGTGATGCTGCAGTGACCATGAAGACAGTTTACAAGTGGTTTGAGCGATTTCGTAATGGTTGTGAATCGATTAAAGACGAAGAGAGATCGGGACGTCCTTCAACATCAAAAACTCAAGTGAACGTTGAAAGAGTAAGTGAAATGATGCGATCAAACAGACGATTGACTATTAGGGAAATTTCTGAAGATCTCAACATCTCTTATGGTTCCGTTCAAAGCATTTTAACAACAGATTTGAACATGAGGCGAGCGAGTGCGAATTTTGTTCCACACGTTTTAACTGTGGAACAAAAGCAACAGCGTTTGTCAATTTCGTTGGCGTTGCGTGATCATGCTGCTTCAGATTCCAGCTTTTTAAGACATGTCATCACTGGGGGTGAAACTTGGGTCTGTGGTTATGGTCCTGAGACCAAGGTTCAGATTTCTCAGTGGAAATCACTCAGTTCTCCTCGTGCGAAAAAAATGCGTCAATCAAGATCTAACATCAAGGTGATGTTAATTGTGTTTTTTGACCTTGGTGGAATTGTGCGAGCTGAGTTTGTATCCAGGAACACTACGGTGAACTCTGAATATTATAAGGGCTTATTGGAGCGTTTAAGAAATGATGTGCGTAGAAAACGGCCTGAGAAATGGGAGAATGGTTTCATCCTCCATCATGACAGTGATCCGTGTCACACATCGCTTTTGGTACGGCAATTTCTGTCAAATGAAAACATTACGGTGTATCCTCATCCACCTTATTCACGGGATCTGGCACCGTGCGACTTCTGGCTCTTCCCCAAAGTCAAAATGACCGTGAAAGGTAAATGTTTTGAATCGATTCAAGACATCGAGGCAGCCACAACAGCTCAACTAGAAACACTAACGAAAGAGGACTTCCAGAACTGCTTCAGAAAGTGGCAAGAACGATGGGATAAATGTATTCAAAGTGAGGGGGAGTATTTTGAGGGGGATTAATGGCATGTCTTACTGTAACGTTCTTTTTTAATTTATACATTCACCGTATTTTTTGATCACAGTGTCAGTCTCTAGACGATAACTATCTTTCATTGAATTTATAAAATGTTTCAATGTTTATGTTGTTTTCCCCCCTCTAAAATATATTGATTTTCCCAGTAATAGAATGTCTGGATTATTAACTCACTCATTTTGTGTTCAGATATTAAGATTACTTCCCCATCTTTTCACATTCCCATGGTGTATGAGGCCCGCTTCAGAGGTTAAAAACCAAGGTCACAGAACTAGCAGGTGGCAGTGTCATATATAACTCAAGCCCAGTCTGTCTGAATCCTCAGCCCATTTCTTGTTCCTGTCACCAGATTACAAAACAATACTGGAGAGGAAGATTGCAGACAATGCTCCGCATGTTTGCATCATCTTAAATCAATCTGGTAATGTTTTTATGCTGGTATTAAATAAGACTAAAGCTATGATGGATCATGTACAAATTTGATATACTTAAAAACTAAGCCAAAATGCAAAAGTATTAATTCATTTGTTTAACATTAAATATCCACTGTGTCAGGTATTGTGCCAAGCACTTGGTAAACAGTGGTGAAAACAGACATGGTCCTTGTACTTTCTAGTTCTGTGAACTGCTGACTAACACTTAAAGCTTTAAGTGGTTTATTTTGTCAGAGGTGAAAAGTTTTATATTGAACCCATAATAATGCTGTTGCATTCTGACGATGGTAAAAACTTGAGGCTAGGATATAAAACACTCAAGTATGAGGTAGTATATCAGAATCCAGACTAGGAATGTTGACTGTACTGCTAAATGTGAACTCCATTCTTTAAAAGAAAAGATTAAATACTATGTCCATTTATTCTAAAGTGACACATAAAAAGGTAATATGAGTAATACTATTAACATTACTAATACGACACTGAAAATCTAAGCTGAATACAGCCAGAAACTCCAAAATAAACTCTGAATACTATAAAGATTTCCACATAAAATCCCAAGTACTCTTTGTCCCAGGGAAGTACTGTTTTCATGAGGACTTAATATTGAGGTCATTCATTTTCCACTGTCTCAGGAAGGACTTTTTGCAACTGGAAAAGCAACTAAGTATGAACAGTGACTCGAGAAAACAACCAAGATCTTAGATGAAGTTTTTTTTTAATTCAAAGGTATATCAGTTTGTTCTCTAGTCCTTGTAAGAAACCAAACAAAAATATTTAGACAGGTTTGTGTTTGAAAAGCAACACCACTGTTGTGTACTGAAAGAAAAATAAAATTTCTTTAAATTTGACTTGGTCCCATACTTCATCTAACAATGTATTTGCTACTTACAAATAGAAATGTCCTATACTGCTAACAGTAAAGTACTCTTGCAATTCCTTTGATAAATCCTAGTCCTCTACTTTAGTTCTATGTATTAATCTGAATAACATGCATATTTTAATCTTAAGGCAATAGTAAACTTTCCTATAGGTCTTGTGAGACTTCATCTCATTGTGGGGCAAAACCTTATTTCACAAAACGTAATAATGCTTCATTTTTTAAGGATGAAGTAAAGCGAACTTGAGTAACTAGCAAAGCAGCACAGGCAATGAGATGTTGCCTGAGATGCTCTGATTATGTTCTCTGCCTTTCCATTAGGCCAGAGTAGCTTGAGTAGAAAAGAGGAACTATTATAGAGCCGGAAAATGTTCTAAACCCAATTCCGAGAGCGTTTTAGTAGACTAGTATCTTTAAAGCATTTTAAGAAAAATACTAATTGCCCAGCTACCCCTTCAAAATAGCTCCACAAAAAAGTTCTTTCTCAACTTTTTAAATTCTATAACATTACATTCTTATATTTGGCTAACCAGGATGAAGAGCTTTAGACCAGTTTTAAACAGTGCAAACTGCACTTTTGTTAATACTATTTTTCTCTCAAAGCCAGTTCATGTTAACGTTTCCAATGTCAGGAAGCGCAAATACTGTTAATCATTCTTTGCATTACCAAGGAGTTCTTTCGCCATCTTGTTCTGAAGAATGAACAAAAGCTTGAGGTGTACGTTTCAGAAGGTAAACTGCAGCATGAAGACCCCCTATGTTCACCCAGACAGTATGCACCTTCCGCCATAAGTGTCCCATTCCAGATAATGCCTGTGTATACACAAAAGGCATAAAAGTAATTAGCTTCTATGACCTACCTGTTTCTAGACCAACCAGGGGTCTTTGTTGCCAATAAGAAACATTGGGGGAGGGAAACAAATCCTACTCAAACTATTATCCCCAAGATTCTAAAGTTGCCACAGGCTGAGTGAGCTGTACAGCACCTTGGTAAAGCATTTCTTGTCCTGAGTAAGTAGTACAGCTCGGCCTGTCCCTGGTCTACAGACACGACTCATCTCCCGTAGGCAAGCTGGATAAAGGTTCCAGTTTCTCTTCTTGGAGCCCATCCTGTAAGAGAAGGTCCAATGAATCAAACACTTGCAAAAAATAAATATCTAGAACTATATGACATGAGAAGTTATTAAAACTTACTGCAATAAAATCCTGAGGTATGAAAAATAGTTGCCTTCTGGAAGCTAGAGCTTTGCCATTATGTCAGTGAAATGAGCAATCAGACAATAAATTGCATACACATTTTGAATCGGATGAATTGGTTACAGAAAAAAACTGACAACTATGATAGTTATGTACAGTATCCTCTTAATGAGCCTAATAGCAGATAAATTATATAAACCAAACAAGTGATTAAAAATCATTTATACTGAGAAATGGAGCCAAGTTTTTCTCAATCTTTCTGTGTGAAATGTCATGCAATTCAACACTGGACTAGAAAGGCGATGAATCTCCTGTGATGGTCAGGATCAAAATATAGTTAATACATTCCTGAGTTCTCAGAAGGAAAAAAATGGGTGAATGCATGTTATAATTCCTAAGTGAAAAACTGCTTTGCTGACAGTCTGCTAAAAGGAATTAAAGATTTCTGACATCATCTCGAAATTACAAAAGATTTAGAAGATAAGTGGGTACAGGGAACAAGTGAAAGTAAAATTCATTTTTAAAAAAAATTTAAGTTGTACCTTTTTCCAAATGGCATGTCAGTTACAATAATGTCCACAGAGCCAGTTCTCAATGGCAGATTGCAGACATCCCACTGGACAGCATCTATGGGCAAGCCCTGGGACAGTTTGCTGTGGGGACAAAGGAACGGTAACTTCAATGTATTCTGAAGTATGAAATTAAAAATTTTTTTCTAAAGACTGCTATAAAGTATAAAATACTACTAAAATAATATCGGTGGCAATATCAACAACTTAAGCAAAAATTTAAAAGTAGAATGTAGGAAGAAAGCGTAAGGTCATAAAACTTACAATGACAAAATATAAGAATGACAAGTTTTTTAAATGGTTAAGATTGGTTTTCAAACGATATCTACATCTGCCTTATCTACAATTTAAGAATGGATTAAGGGGGAAAAGAAGATTGCAATACAAAGAACTGCAATAGACAACTTTGAAATGGTGTTGAGGCAGTAAATTATGTCACTGATGATGCAAAACACTGATGAAACACACTGGTAACAATGCTAAAGAGAAAAAAAAAAGATTGTGAGGTGACACATCTGAAGGATAAAGTTTGGTAAATCTATGTAGTAATAACGGGAGACCTAAAGACTGTAAAATTAGTAAATACAGAGGTACTTATTTTAAGATTAAAAAACAGGTATCATACTATTAATAAACAAGAAGGCAAATAAAAAGATAAAAAATATAGGTGACAGAAGACATAATAAAATATGATTTAAGTCCTCTCCATTAAGACAACTGGTTTAAAAAATCAAACAGGCAGTAATGCACAGGCTAAGAATTAAAGGCAAATCAAAGATTATGAACAAATGAAGGTTATACTGTTGATATTTGATAAAAATTTAAGAAAAAGTAAAATGCAGTGAAGGCAATCATAATGAGGTGAAGCAGATACTGAAAATAGAGTATTTATAATCACAAGCACCAATAACTGCAACAAAACAACATAAGCCAAAAAATATTAAAAATCTAGGTAAGATTTATAGAACTAGTACAGGTTGAACAGACAAAAAGTGAAGGTGCAGAGGGTCAGAAAATAGAAAAATCATTTATTTTAAAATGTTTATCAGGTTTCAAAAAAAAACCCGGTCATGTACTAACCCTCAAGAAAAATCTCAATAAATATGAAACAAAATATACCATAATTCATCGTAATGAAATATAAATTAACATAAAAATAAAACTTTTCAGGGGTGGCCAGATGGCTCAGTTGGTTAGAGCGCAGGCTCTTAGCAACAAGGTTGCAAGGTTGCCAGTTCGATTCCTGCATGGATGGTGGGCTGTGTCCCCTGCAACTAAAGACTGAAAATGGCGACTGGACTTGGAACTGAGCTGTGTCCTCCACAACTAGATTGAAGGACGACTGGACACTGATGGGCTCTGGAAAAACACACCGTTCCCCAATAAAAATAAATAAATAAAACTTTTCAATTTTATGTATAAAAATGATGTAAAACCTTGTTACTCAAAGTAGCAAGGAACAAGAAGCCACAGACCAGAAGCTTACTAGGAAATGCAGACCCCTACGTCCCATCCTAAATCTACTGAATCAGAATCTGTATGTTAATAGGATCCCAGGTGACTCATAGGCACATTAAAGTTTGAAAAGCACTGTCCTAAACAACTGATCAGAGAAACAATCAGTATACAAGCAACAATGTAGAAAATAATCAAAACAGACAATTATCAAAATCTATAGGATGTGGTCAACAAGAGTATTTAGCATAAGTCAGCTCTAATAATAACTTTTATCATTAAAAAGAACACATTTACAGCATATAACTTAAGATTTTAGATAACAAAGTTTAAAGCCTCAATAGGAAATAAAAACAAAAGACAGCAGAAAACTACAGAATAGTATAATGAAAGAACAAAACAAAGCACTGGCAATTTTAATCAAAAGGGAAAAAATTGACAAAGAAAAGAGGATAACCAATATACAGACATAAAATATCAGGTATACCATGTAAAAATAATGAGTATTTGCATAAAATATATTTAAAAACAACTGTTTTCTACTTACACATATAAACCTCACAGTAAGGGTTATGGAGGCAGGTGTTTCTAAATCTGTTAAGGTTAATCATGAGATTTAATGACTTCCTGGGATATGTATTCAGGAAGTGGAGCATCTGTACGACCTAACAAATCTGACCACTACCTATACTCCTGCCACTGTAAGAAAATGAAGGACACCAGCAGAGACCAAAGAAACAATTTTGTGAGGCCTCTGTTAAGAAATTGCAGACTAAGTGACATTTTAACCAATTCTTTCCAAAGACTGCTGAGACTTGAAAGAATGGTGAAAGGCTGGCACAGCTGGTGTCATCAAATGTAATTTGGGGTAGTGGGCTAGGGCTTAATACTATAATTACATATATTTCAGATGAAAAATAAAATTTTCCAGAGGCTAATGGACTTCCAATGTACAGATACCAAAACGATAGAGCTAAAGGACTTAGAATATTTTGCTTGGACAAGAGAGGATTTGGAGGAGTGAGATGGAGGAAGGTGGGGGTGGGGATAGGGGGATGGTATCCCTTTAAATGTCTGATGTCAATCATCATGTAACATAAAGACTTTTCTTTATGGACCCAATAGGAGGGGAAAAAACCAAATCTGGGGCTGGCCCGGTGGTTCAGGCGGTTAGCGCTCCATGCTCCTAACTCCAAAGGCTGCCGGTTCGATTCCCACATGAGCCAGTGGGCTCTAAACCACAAGGTTGCCAGTTCAATTCCTCGAGTCCTGCAAGGGATGGTGGGCTCTGCCCCCTGCAACTAAGATTGAACACAGCACCTTGAGCTGAGCTGCCTCCCAGATGGCTCAGTTGTTGGTTGCAGCGCGGGCTCTCAACCACAAGGTTGCCAGTTCAATTCCTTGAGTCCCACAAGGGATGGTGGGCAGCATCCCCTGCAACTAACATTGAACACGGCACCTTGAGCTGAGCTGCCGCTGAGCTCCCGGATGGCTCAGTTGGTTGGAACGCATCCTCTCAACCACAAGGTTGCCGGTTCGACTCCCGCAAGGGATGGTGGGCTGCACCCCCTGCAACTAGCAATGGCAACTGGACCTGGAGCTGAGCTGTGCCCTCCACAACTAAGACTGAAAGGACAACTTGACTTGGAAAAGAGTCCTGGAAGTACACACTGTTCTCCAGTAAAGTCCTGTTCCCCTTCCCCAATTAAAAAAAAACAAAAAACCAAATCTGTAGGAGGGTCACAGAGAGATTCCGTTCACTAAAAGATATGACTAGTTGTATAAAGATGGAATCAGCCTTCAGAGATAGTCGTTAGAAGTGTTTACACAGGTTGTAAGGCCAATGGCTAAGATCTATAAGATACTTAGGCACCATGGGGATGGCTTTCAGGTCTCTTTCAACTCTTAGATTTTTTTTTAAGTGCCAAATAATAAAGGAAAGGCTAAATTACAGTATTTCTATAGAATGGAATATTATGTAGTCATTAAAAATGAACTATAAAAACAAAAAAGTATTCAAACATTTATGAAATTAAAATAAATCTATACAATATTCTTCCACTATGTAGGAAAAAAAATAAATAAATAAATATATATATATATATATGAAAAAGGAGGAAATAAAAAGAGTTGAAGTAAGGTGGGGAAATTACAATTTAAAAATGTTTTTAAAATATAAATCATTTTCAATCTTTTAAAATTTAAATGGAGTCTCAATATATTCATTTGTGAAATGACATCACAATGCACTGGGGATATTAATCATAAAGTCAATATGACATGTGATTATCTAAGTTTAAGAGATGCCACAAAATCCTTAAAATTTTTACCCTTCTTTAATTTGGTTCTTAGTCAGTAAAGATGAGATGTTATTTGCTGCTCTATTTACAGCCAATGGATTATTATCACCAGCAATATGATAACAGTTAGTCCATTCAGTAGCCCCCTGAAAGACAAGAGTATATATTAAAACAGAAGTAGCAAACTGCAAAAAGATGATTAAAGAGAAAATCATTTCAATTGTCAACAAACAAGACATCCAATCCAATAAAATCCAATGCTTTTCTAAAGTGGCAAAACACTGCATGCTGTCAACTTTGTTATTCCCCCTGCTTGAAATGCCTTCTGGTTCTTTCTGCACTTGTTGAACTCCTACTCATTTTTCAAGACCCAGCTCAAGTGTCATGCCCTGTGTGACATAAACTCCAACTCTCCAAGCTGTCTCTCATTTGCCCCCATCCGCAAAGTACTTTGTACATATTTCTGCCACTATACTTGTTCTCTTTTTAATTATTTCAATAGCTGTCTGCCTCAACAAATCTGGGAACTCAGGTCTGGTATTCTGTTCAATCTCTCACTAAGCAGTGTCTGGCACACAGTAGGCATTACAGACCTTAAATACAAATGTGGTTTGAACAACTTAACCAAATCAAACTGACCAACCTATACCCTCCTTTAGTGATTATGGGATTTTATATAATCTGATATGTTGGAGTACTTGAGAATTTCAAAAAAAAAAAGTAATCTCTATTGCATAGGCTTTTGAATAATAACTACGATATCCCTGAAAGGATTTTGTAATTTTAACTCAAAATCATGTCAGCAGAACATTAAATACCAAGTTGTCACATATCATTTGTGGAATGAGATGACATACTACACTAGGTCTGAACAATGTTCTATGTAGACTAACAACTTTCTGACATAAAGGCAGATGTAATTTTCTAACTGCAGTCTGGATTATTTTTCCCTTTGTGGGCTGCTTTGGACTTGCTCATTTGTCCAATTCTGCCCACTCAAAGAATCTGTGGTATCTCCTATTGGCTTTAGGCGTACTACATGTAAGAACTTACTATGTTTCACAAACTTAAACAATTTTACTGTGAGTGCCCTCTTCTAAATTATTTATAAAAGTATAGATAATACTGATTCAAGGAGACTCCTATTAAATGTTCTCCACTTAGAAAATGCCTTTCCATTTCTTGCTTTTCTTTAGGCAGTTTCTGAGTCCTCTCAATGTCACAGTAATTTTGAAAACTACTTAAGAGCATTTGGAATGTAATCTTGTTAGACTTCCTTAAAAAATCCAAATATTGTTCATAGGTTTCCCCTTTTTATAACTATACTTACGCTCTCCAAGAACCTAAGTGGATAAAGAACAATAATCTCACTTTAAACAGATGAAACACTTTCCTCCAGTTTATGCTTATGCTTTCAATTATTTTTTCTGTTCAAGTCTACCAGCTCGTCTATTACAGAAAAGGGACTCACCAGTTTGTAATTCTCAGCCTCCTCCATAATCCACTGAATAAATACCATTTATTATCTACCTAGTCCTTGGCTATTTGTAATAAGTACTTACATCTTTTACACAAAAGTTACAGCTTTACTAGAGTAATTCTTTCAAAACTCTTGGGTCCATTGACCCAAACTTTGCGATTTCATTACATCTAATTTACCCATTAATTCAAGAACATTCTGGATGTATCACTTGCTTATCTCAAAGCTAATAAAAAGTTATTACCTCTATTGGTATTGCTCCTGTTCCACACATGGGATCAACTATTATATCAGTAGGTTGAGGAGCACAGAGCCTAGAGAAAAGAAAACAGCCTATGTGAAGAGACTTCAACCAAAAGCTGAGGCTTCCATAATGACTATTCCTGAAACTATAAGATCAAGGACCTGTTATGTTAGTATGAAGAAACACCAATCAATATTCATTTTAAAAATCAATTTGTAATTACATGTTGACTCAATATCCTAGTGTTTAAAAAAACAAAACAACATTACATACCTAAGGGTCTGTATCACTAAAAGTATTCCTTGACTATTACCCGAAATCCCATTTCATTCCTAGATGGAATTTAGCTTTTAGATCTTTTCATATACGAGTATATGTATGCCTTTAGAAAACACATGCTATTTTGTATATAACCCTGTATTATTACATTAGAAAAACCCTGAAATATGTTTCAAGTAGAACATGTATTAATATAAATTTACTGGCAATTAGACATTCAATATTCCTTTCCTTATGAATTTTAAAGATAATAAATAACCTTGCCACAAACTAATTGTTTACTTTGAGAACTTAGTACAGTAATTCCTTACTCAATGTCTTCAATAGCTTTTGTGTGACTTTAAGCAAAACGACATCTAAAGGAACCAATTTTACCACAGACTAATTGACATAAACAAGAGGTAAGTTCCTACAGCATCACTGGCATCTCATGAATCTTACAACAAAACAAGGCTATTTGAGGACCTGCTGTATTTTCCAGGCGTGGATTTAACTCTTTGCATGCATTACCTCATTTAATCCTTTTAACAACCTTAAGAGGTAGGTGACTATTATTATTGTCATAATAATAGTGACAGCTATAGATGAGCTGATGCAAAACCTATCCACAGACACAAAACTAACAGGTGACAGAGTCAGGATTAGAGACATTAATGTTAGTGCCTTAAATGTTACCCCCTCTATGAGGCCTCCCCTCCTTAGATAGGTCACTAGGTTTCTTTCCTCCTTTTGTCCTAATCTTTTTACATTCTATTAAGGTATTTATTATATACAAGGTAATTATTTATCTTCCTCACAAGACTGGGATTCTTGGGGACAAACACTGGATTCTTATCGTAATACCTGTCCAGCTCTACCTCCCTGTTCCTGCACCTCAACACATGGCAACAGAATCCTTGGCAACAATGTTGGTAGTAAGCGACCCTATATTCCCAGCCATTGCTGCTGGGGGTCTGGGTGAACACTTGACCGAGACTGTCAATCAGATTCTCTCCTCCAAGAACTGGGGATAAAGAGCTAGAAGCCCAGACAGCCCGGACAGTATGGAGATATAAATTTTGATGAGGGGCAGCCATTTGCATAGATGAGCAGAGACAAGAGCCCACAGACTTCCAGGGGAGATAAAAGTGACTGTCTAGGTTTAAAAAGTGGTTTTGCAAGATCTGGTTCCTACCCTTCTTGAAACATGGCTTTCAGTTTTTTTGTGGATTCTGCAAGATTTCTCAGTATCTTTCTAATATATCCCCTTCCCACACCATCATCACTTTTTATCTTAAACTAGCTTACTTAGGTTTCTAATAGTTGCACCCAAAATAACTCTTCATATTCCTGGCTCCTACCATAATGCCTGAAAATAGATAATAAATGTTTGTTAAATGAATGAAGACGAGAAGCTCTTCCTTTATCACATGGTCCCAGTTTCTATTATTGTTATTGAATTGATAGTTTTCAATTGTGTTGAACTGTGACTCCATGGATGAGCAGGTAGAAGACAACCAGGGTATACCAGGCACTGTACACAGCAGCTATTGTGCATATATTTCTGCATTTACTCCTCACTAATAATCCTTTAAGTCTCACAGCAAACCCACTGTGCACTCTGAAAGACAGAAACCTGGAAAAGACAACTTGTCTGAGCGGTGGAAAAAAGCAACCAATAAAAACAACAAAGAAAAAAGCAAGCTAGGTCTTGCACTTGGAAAAGTGGAAATTCCAGAACAATTCCTAAGTTGTAGTGAATATAAAATTTTAAAATGTAAGTAGAAACTTTCTCTGTTCATTTACACATTGTACACATTTTTTAAAACCTCTGCTTTCATCTGTTTCACTGACAGATATATAAAAACAGCAAAATTTGCCTTATTTCCCAATATACAGTGTATCCT
Source organism: Rhinolophus sinicus (assembly GCF_036562045.2). Lineage (NCBI taxonomy): Eukaryota > Metazoa > Chordata > Mammalia > Chiroptera > Rhinolophidae > Rhinolophus > Rhinolophus sinicus. Next base: position 43,672,060 of record NC_133759.1, read on the forward strand.
TTCCAAACAGAAATGTGGCAACCCCATTTAAGAGGCAGATGAAAACTATCATTCCCATTTTAAAAGCAAGAAAACGGAGATAGAAATTAAGTGATATTTTCAGGATCACAAGGAATCAACACTGGATGTAAGGGAAAAAAAATGATTAATAGCTTTTTACCCTATTCTTTACTCACTAAATTCCAACACAGTACACCTCACAAGAAATTAAAGTGTAATGAAGGGAAACTTCAAACCAAGGTGTCACTTTAATCTAGAGGGCAAAATCATTCTCTTACCTGAGCATCCCATAGGCAAGCGTAGATCTAAGAGTTGTAGGTCCAAAATGTGTGATATTTCTTCGGTGGAGACTCTCTTCTGTCAATGCAATGCCCACCACGATTTCGTTATCATGGATATTCAAAAGCACCTATGGTAAAACAAGACAGAATAAAATAATTTTAGAATTGTTTAAACTTATTTATTACTAGGATTTTTAAATTTCAGGTTTTATTAATTTTTTTATTATTGAGGTATACTTTGCATCCAGTAAAATACACAAAGCTTAAGTGTGCAGCACAGTGAATCTTTTCCTACATACACTGTGTAACTGCCACCCAGATAAAGATATACAATATTTCTAGCTTGCCAGAAGGCTCCCCTTCTCCCTCCCAGTCATTACCTACCCAAAGTAATCATTAATCTGGCCATTACCACCATATATTAGTTTTGTCTTTTTTGGAACTTTACATAAATAAAATCATATAGTATATACTACTTTTAAATTTTAACATCTATTTTTTTCTTTTCCTTCACTATATACATTAGCTATAACCATATTTCCTCTGAATTTTAATAATATAAACATATTTTGAAGGTCTATGGGTTTTTTAACATACATTTTTAAAAATTTTAACTTTTAACCAACTGTTAATACCGTACCACATTTGCTTTATCACTTATTTTCTTAGTTTTTTTTAAACTTCACTCAATGTCTGTGAAATGTTTTGTGTCCTAGTTATACTTTTTCTAACACCAATATAAACTATTCAAATAAAAATACACTGTAAACTATGTTCTCCAATCTTCCACCTAAAATTTCCTCCTCATTGTCTTAGCAGCAGCAGCTGACACTTATTTAGCTATATGCAAGCCAATATTCTACACACTTTACATCCATTCCCTCATTCATATTCACACCCTCTGGACTAGGTATTATTATCCTCCTTTTATAGATGAGGAAACTGAGGCACAAAGATGTCCACTTACTTGCCCAATGTCATACAGCTCATAAATTGGGATTTGAACCCAGGCAGTATGGCTCTAGAATCTGTCCTCTGAGCCCCATTGTTAACTTTTGAACATTACTGTTCTTGTTAGCCTTTTCATTCTCATAACAGCTGTTATAAGGGAAAAAAAGGGGGAACTTGATACACAAAATAAAAAAAGAGACAATAAGTGACTTGCCCCAGATTCAGGTGTCCCAAAAGCAACAGAAAATGACTTCTTGGTACAAGCATCAGCTGCTAGGAGCCTTTTAAGTTGTCCGTGATTTAAAGATGACTTAGTATGGCCCATATGTGAATCACCGGTGTAGAACATTGAGCCCAAAGAGACTAAGAATGCTAAAAAGAGGTATCTAGGTTTGGGAATCTAGCAGAATTTAAGAAAGAGGAGAGTTGGCTCTAGGAATAGTATTAGCAATGAACTCCTGATTTTAGGAGGTAGATGTTTGTTTTCAAAATGTACTGCATTTTTTTTTAGTGACAAAACTACAACCAAGACACACGAAAACAAAATAATTGTTTTAAGTCTGGTTGAATTTTACAATCTGAAAGTCCACATAACGTTGTAAAAAGTACTAGATTAGGAATTAGAAAACTCAAGTCTCATAGTTCCCATCTATTGAGCACTTAGTATGTACCAGGTATTGAGCCAAATACTTAAAATGTATTATCTCACTTAACCTTCAGGACACACTTAGAGGCATATACTACTACTGGCTCTAAACACAGGTTCAGAGAGAATATCTTGTCCAAAGTTACACAGTAGTGGGATCAAAATTTGGATCTAGATCTGTCTCCACAGCCTATGCTCTTGTTAGCCACACCTATTAGTTCTGTGGCCTCAGTTTAACTGTCTATAAGATCAGGGTAGTCTGAAAATCCTACAAATCTACAATGACGGCCTTCTTAAATCATCACCAGAGCCTGTACCTACCTCCACATCAAAGTTGGTCATGTCAGCTTTCCACTTAAAATAATCTTGAACAGCACCCCCAAAATCTCTTGCGGCCTCGTTTGAAGAAAAGCAATGTTTCTCTCCTGCCCTGTTGCATGTGACTCTAAACTTTAGCACTTCAGGATCAGTTTCTTCTCTTGAACTTTCATCAGTTTCATCTTTGCAAGATGCCAAATCATCACCTACTAATGTTGATATCTCTTCTTTGATGGCCGGATTTTCATAATAGTCTAAGATATGTGACTCCAAGGCGTTGTCAGTCAACTCTTTTTTAACATCTTTCTTGTCTCTTTTGTCTCCTTGTCCATTATCAATCTTCTCCTTACTTGAATTCTCATTTATCTTTTTGCGCTTTGGTTTTTTTTTTTTGAAACTGGTATTAATTTTCCATACTTTTAAAGGGTCTGACCATGGAAGCTTCCCGGCCAATTCTTCAAAATCCTTTAGAACTTCTTCCTATAAGAGACAGAGAATGAAATCTATTCATTTCTCATCGCTTTAATTGAACAAATAAAATCTTACTTTGCCTATAGATGACATTAATTGTTATGTTGGGGATGGTAGTAGTACAAAACAAGAGTCAATAAAATGGCTGCAATTAAGGAAGTAAAAATCTCATTGAAAATTAAGATATGTACAAATTAAGCCACTAAAGAATACAGGGCAGAATGGGAGCTCGGAAGTTGGGCTTCCGGGAGTAGTTTCCTTCAGGGAGAGGAAGTCGGTGGATGAAACACAGGGGAAGGAAGGCAACTTAACCTCTCACTGACTTCCTTTTGAATTTTGTGTTGTGTATATATATTAACTATTTTTTAAAGTAATATTTTTTTAAAAAGCCGTAAGCAGTTGAACATGAATCCAATTTCTAAATATTATCTAGAGTCATCTTTTAAAAAAATAAATCTGATCATGGCCCTCTCCCCTCAATAACTTCACATTACACATAAAAAAAAAAATCTAAATTCCTTAAAAAGCCCAACATAATCTGACTCCTGTCTACTTCTCAAACATCACTTCAGGATCGTTTTCTCCCTGATTTCCTCTGCTTGGAAGATATTTAGTTTACATGGTCTCTTTGCACTGCTGGATCCCTTCTCATTATTTAATAGGAATGTAAAAGGCATATTCTATGAGAGACCAGCTCTACTTACAGTAATCCTCTCAAGTCATCTCTTCCCATTTTATTTTCTTCACAGAGCTTAGCATTATCTAAAGTTACTAGGTTTATGTATTGTTCACCACCAAGGCTCCTCCCAGAAGGTAAGTGCAGAGTGGGAAGGACCTTACCTGTCTTGACCACTGCTACATGTTTCCCCAAAAATAAGACCTAGCCGGACAATCAGCTCTAATGCGTCTTTCGGAGCAAAAATTAGTATTACTAATTATAATATAATTAATATATAATACTGGGTCTTACATTAATTTTTGCTCCGAAAGATGCATTAGAGCTGATTGTCCAGCTAGGTCTTATTTTCGGGGAAACACGGTATAAGCCACCTGTCTAGGCCTAGAACAGTGCCTGGCATAGAAAAGATACTCAATAAACAGCTGTTGGATAGTATGTGATGAAATATTAAAATGGGTGTGCAGAGCTGTGCTGTCCAATTCAGCAGCCATCAGCCACATACAGCTATTGAAATTTAAATCATTTAAAATTGAAAGCTCAGTTATCAGTCACATTAGCAACATTTCGCAGTGACGGTTAGTGCCTACCACGTTGGACAGTGCAGACACAGAATATTTCCATTAGAAAGCTCTACTGCAGAGTGCTGTTATATGGACAGTATACGTTACTGAAGATCAAAGCAGAACAAAATCAGTGCTGACTGATGGAACAGAGACTTGAAACGGAAGTGAGTGAAGGCTTTGATACTACTTGAAACCTGGTAAAATGGTAAATTTGGGGTTTGGCAAATCTAATTCTGTTTAAAAACAATTTTCCTATAAAGGGGATCTACAGGACTTTTAGGTTTAACGTGGTGGAATAACACTGGTACAATCCCTTCCTTTTAGAAACCACACTAAAAGAAAAAGAAAACAGAAATGCCAACTCTATCTTAATAGAATCTACATTATATCTGTAACCTGAAACCATAACAAGAGAATTCTAACATAAAAATTCCCAAGTGCAGTGAAGGTCAAACAGGTGTAGGAAGACAGGAGGGGGAGAATGTCCATAGATCTCAGATAAAGGGTAGAGCAGTCTGCAAAGCAGGAGGAAACAAACTCTTCTTTGAACATTAGGGAAGAAGTATGTGCACTGGACTTTGTATCAAGAAAAACCAGGGGGAGAGAAATGGAGTCTGAACAAAGAATCCCACAGACTGTGCTGGAAACAGTCTGTTGGTGAAGTAGAACTGGGGAGACATACTCTACACAGTGTGTAACGCTGAAGCTGCTGATCCCTTCAGGCTAGGGAGAAGTGATGATTAAAAGAACTCATTTAATGGTGTGGAAATTATATCTCAGTAAAAGTATTAAAAAAAAAAGAAGGAAGAGACGAACTCATTCACTCATAGCCCTTTGTCAGAAAGAACTTCACAGGAACCAGGGGGATTTCTTGCTGGCCTGGAACAGTTCTTGGCTTCTCTCAGGAGAACCTCCTATAAATAGTAGGTCCAAAAGGAACTTTGTCACTCGAAGATGAGCAATTATTAAAAATTATCAGCACAAAATTTATAGGAACATAAAAAAATGGAAAAAGGAGGAAAGGAACAGAAAAACAGACAAAAAACTCACCAGAAAGACACTGCCACAGAGCGGTTGAAAACTATGATCAAAGATATTCATATGCCATCAAAAAAATTGTAATGAGGACTTATATCCTTTTGTAAAATAAGAACTCAAGGTAGAGATATAAAACCACAAAGATGAGGTGAGCCAATGCAAGGAGAAGAAACAGGAGCTTGCAGAGTTCAAAGAAAAATAAATCATAGATGCTAGCCTTTAAAAAAGGACTATAAATTCATGATATTGTCTGAATACTTAAAAATAAGAACCCACTAAAATGCTTAAACTAACAGGCATTTTATATAATGGGGAAAGTACAACGCTACAGAAAATAAAATTGATGGTCAACAGAATGAAAGCTAGAAACAAATGTTTAAAAACAAGGTTTTCCTGGGGCATGTTGCAATGTAAGTCCACAAGTTAAGGGCTTAATAATTTTTCATGGTCACACACAACAGAAGTTGCCCTTGCACAGACCTATAAATCAAACTTAATCCTTGCTGCTCTTCTTTTAGGACTTCTACCAGCAAGCTCTTTTGCAGTTACTTTACAAAGCAACTCTGAAAAGCTGGCTCACATAGAACCACTCCATATATTAAATTCACCTCCAATTAGAGATCAAAAGCACCAAAATAATGCAAAAACTCTAAGATGGCAAAAATGTAGGAATTGAAGAAAATATTAATGGAGCCCTAGTAAGTGAGAAGCAAGAATTGAAGAAAATGCCTGTTAACATTTACTTATGGCTATTAAAATTTTGAAATACTCAGCAGCAAAAATTTTCAGTAGCCTGCCTATTATTTACTAGTTTCACAGATATGATTCAGTTGACAATGACTAACAGAAAGAAGTCTGAAGGGTTATAATACTAGTGTTGAAAGTTACATTTTTGGTTAATAAATTTTTTAAATCTATTTTCAGTTTGAATTCTTTTAGGTCTGGTTTTATTTTTTTCTAGGCTGTGGGTTCATATTACTTTGGTTTTTGAATTATGTTTTAGAAATCAACCTGCTGCCAATAAATAAAAATTAGAGACTTGAGCAGCATACCATAGTTTTTAAAAACAGATTATTTCTCACATAGGCAATAAAACTGATAGAAAAAAGTTTTCAAACATTTGACTCTGGAAACCTGACCAAAAAGCAATGTGGAAAAATACTAAAGCCTTACTGAGATCTCTTTTCAACCTTCAGCTTAGGCAGCATCTCAATATTTAGGAATCAGACGCTAAATACAAGTTGGAGACAAAGCTGTTGTCCTAACAACTGAAGAAGTATTTAGATATTACTTTGGCTTTATTTCAAAAAAATAAAGTTAGAGAAGAAAGCCAGGCAAGAGCAAGATGGTGAAAGTGTTATTTGTAGATGCTACAAACTGTCACTTGCTCTTTGGTTCACAAAATAGAATTTGGAAGCAATTCTATTTTGAAACTATACGTATGAGCAAAGCAAATCTAAGGTATGTATCTTTTGTAAGCAAGTCAATTTCTTTTATTTTTTAATAAATTTTGATGTTGTTCAATATTGATTTTTAAATTTTCTTATTCTTTCGTCTTTTTAAAAAATAAGGTATAATTGACATATGTTATTTTAGTTTCAGGTGTACATCATAGTGATTCGATATTTGTATATATTGCGAAATGATCACCAAAATAAATCTAGTTAACATGTTACCATAGTTACAAAACATTTTTTTCCTGTGAGAACTTTTAAGATCTACTCTCAGCAACTTGCAAATATGCAATACACTGTTATTAACTATAGTTGTCATGCTGTACATTTCATCCCCATGACTTATTTTGTAACTAGAAGTTTGTATCTTTTGACCCCCTCCACCCATTTTGCCCACTCTCCACTACTCACAATACTGATTTTTAAAGACAATTTTTGGGATGGACTGTCAACAAATCTCTGGACTGGACTGTAAAACCCTCCCAGTATTTTATATTATAAAAGCAGCAGTAATGCTAAATGATAGAATGTGAAAAGTAGAAATTAATCTCTTTGAAGAAGATGGCTAAAAATCAGCTACCATGTTTCGAATAGCTCACCTTAGTTTCTTTGAACTGGTAATCTTTAAGCTCCTGGACAACCACAAATAAATTATCAACTGATCTCAGACAATGAACCTGGGGGGGGAGGGGAAACGTTAGAAACAAATTTCTGAGAAAGCTTTTGAATCATACAAATCATTGATATTTAAACATAAAAATTAGGCATAAAGACTTTAAAGCGGCTAATACAGTAGTCCCTTCTTATCTGTGGTTTCAGGTGCCCATGGCCAACCACTGCCCAAAAATAAAATTCTAGAAACAAATTTTCTGGAAAAATCCAGAAATAAAGAATTCATAAGTTTTAAATTGCACGCTGTTCTGAGTAGCGTGATGAAATCTCACACCATCCCATCTGAGACATGAATCATTCCTTTGTCCAGTGTATCCACACTGTATACGACACCCGCCCATTAGTCGACACCCGCCCATTAGTCACATAGTAGCCATGTTGTGGTATTAGTGTTTGTGTTCAAGTAACGACTATTTTATTTAAGAATGGCCCAAAAGTACAAGAGTGGTGATTCTGGCAATTTTGAAATGCCCCTGAAAAGCCATAAAGGGCTTGGTTTAAAAAGTGAAAAGGTCAGTTCTTGATTAATAAGGAAAATGGAAAGTAAAAAAAAAAAGGTATGCTGAGGTTGCTAAGCTATACAGCAAGTATGAATCTATCCGTGAAATTTATAAGTCAAACTTTATCATAGGTATGTATGTCTAGAAAAAAACATAATATATATAAGGTTTGGTACTACCTGCAATTTCAGGCATCAACTGGGGGTCTTGGAACATGTGCCCTGTGGTCATGGATGGGGGGAGGTCTACTGTACCTATACTCTGTATATAAATTTTTTCCCATTTCCCCAGTCTTTCATCTTTTTGGTTAACTATCATTTTAGATTCCTCTAGAGAAAAGAAAGGACAAATGGAAGGATAGAAGCTTAGAGTGTTATGTGGGTAACACAGCTTTAAGGGAGAAGGGAAGGCCAAAGACAGTCAAGTGGGGCTTTATTATATTTCTCTCATGGCTCTCTGGGGTACACTATATTGCAGTGATTAAGAGAATAAAGTTTGAGCTCCAGCTCTATGATTACTAGCTAAGAAACTCTGGGCAGATTACTTGTTCCTATGCTTAATGATCAATGAGGATAACACTGCCTATCTTCACAAAACTACTGAGATTATTAACTAAAATACAGATGGACAATACTTGCTTACCAATTCATCCCATAAATATTTACTGGGTGTCTACTATATGCCAGACACTAAGAGCTTGGGAAATATGAGAGAGAGAGAGAGAGAGAGAGAGAGAGAGAGAGAGAGAGAGAGACAGAGAGACAGAGAGAGACAGAGACAGACACACACACACAATAATCCCTGCCCTCATGTGGCTTAAGTGGTAATGAGATATAGCTTAGCTTTTTTATTCTTGTGGGATGGCAATCTGCTGACCTTCACTTCTCACCTTCAGTGGTTCCTAATTACTTTTGAGCAAGTATTTCTTGACACAAATTTAAGGAAAAATCTCTTCTTTTATGCTTTACCACCAAAGTCTAAATTTCAGCTAGGTGCTGAAGTAAATAAATTCAAAGATGTGTATGTAACAGATATCCAGAATTTCTTCATAAGTCACACATTCTGGTGAATTTATCCTCAGGAAATAATTGGAATCACTTCTAAAAACAAAGCAAACCCACTAGTCAAACTTACAAATCAGTACCCAATAGAAAATGCAGTAAAAATTTTAAATCACCTGATTTGGGGCAGAGAAAGCAAAAAGGATTCCAGAGTGATCTGTAAACTAGAAAGTAACCATAAAATGACCTATTTGGAAAACTATTTTAAATATTGCTTCATTCAAACCTGAGCCAGACTTTCCACTGAAATGTCAAAATATATTTTGCCCCGGTCTTTGCTGATTTTGCATGACGACCTCAATTTCTCTCTCACTTCATCTGCAGCTGTTTGCTCAAAACCAGTAGGTACAGTGGCTCCAATAGTGACTTGGAGATTCTCGGACTCACTTCCGGGGCCACTTTCCATCACCTGTAGAGACCTCTGATTCTCATGAAGGTTCACATCCAGAAGTTGGTTAGTGGCTTCTTGAATATCAGACATGTTGGAAGTGCTTCAAGATCCTTAATATAGTCCTTTTAAAAGCAGGACAGGAAAGAAAAAATGTCCAAACATTATCACCTCATATTTCAACTATAATTAAAAACACCTGCTTTGGAGGGCTAGAAAAACGAGGCAACACAACTGATACAGCGATATTCAGTTAACACACCAGAATCAGTGTTCACCAAAGATAAAAGGATTGAATAACATGGGCAGAGAGTGTAGGATGTGAAATATATTATTAAACAAGCACTATAGACACTATGGAAGAAAAGGAGACAGACATAAACACGCAACGTTTGGTTTGGGATCATCTATGCTGATTAACAGTCATCTCATAATTACAAGTGAACAATCTTAAAACAGAGACTACTAAAGCACATTCAAATACATTTCTACATCTAGTCCTTTGTAAGCTAGCAGTGGCTTTGGAACTTTAGACATGGGTTTGAATTCTTGCCCTCACCATTCATAGGCTGAATGACCTAAAACAAGTTTATTCTCCTGTGCCTCAATTTCCTCCCCTGCAAAGCGATCATTTAATAATACCTCTTTCCTAGAGTTGTTGGGAGCTTAAATGAGAATAGCATATTGCCAGGCCCACGATTAAAACTTGCTAATGAAATATCTATCTTTCTCCTGTGAAGGGGATAGTGATTGATGGATTTAAAAATGATTAACTGAACATCTGACTACAAATATTTGAATGACTACTACCAGTCAGGGTCTGGGATCCACGGGTGGGCAAGAAATATCTGCGAAATTATCTGAAAGAGTAAGTCAAATTTCCTGTATCTGAGGGTGAAGGGGGTGGAGTTAGAGAGGTGGGTGGGAAGTGGGGATTAATAGCTCTCACCAGATTTTCAAAGGTTTTGTGACCTAAAACGACTTAAGTAGGCACCGAGTACCTAATCTATCCTTATTCTGTAACCGGAACAGGCGACAATGTCTAATATTAATAAAAGTCAGTTCTTTCCCTTGAGCTCACAATAACTGTGAATAAGACCTCCAGCTTCTAAATAAGGAGGCTGAAGCCCACGAAAGGACGTATCCTGCCCAAGGTCAGAGAGCCAGCCAATAAGGGGCGCCCGCTGGAATGAAACCCACGTCGTCTGCAGACTCCCCCCCGCAGGGCCCTCGTCACATGAATCCAGGGTAGCGGGTGAAGGCCAGGGAGAAGCAGCGATGTCCATAATGACACCAGGCTGCTGGCCTGGGTAGCAAGACGAAGGTTACGCCTCCCTCCCGAGAGTTTGCGGCTCCACAACCGGACACTCCCACCCGCTGCCCTGTTACCGGCCGCAAGCGTTGACCCTTCCCGCGCCGCACGCCACCAACCAAGCGCGCGCAGGTCACGCCGCCGGAAGTCGCGGCCAGCGCCCCGGAAACGGAAGTTAGGAGGCGCGGTCACAGCGGCTCCGAGCGACGGGTGGTGCGGTCGCGAGGTCTTGGAGAGAGGCACGTACGCATAAAGGTTTGTGTCCGGTGGCGGCCAGTATAGAGTGGTCCGCTCCTGCGGTTGGGGGACAGTATCTGCAAGCTGAAACTGGAAAGCCGTGAGCCTCGTGGCTCTTCGTTATAATGGCTGACATTTATAAATTGCTTACCGGAGCTAGGCCCTGAGTAAGCGCTTCGCATCGTCATTTCATTTGTTCCACAAATCTTTGATGTGGTCTGGGCCATCCCCTTTTTAAAGCAGGAGAAACTGAGTCTCAAAGAGGTTAAATGTCTTGGCCCAAAAGTCACACACAGTATTTTCCAGGCAGAGCTGGGATTTGAATCTGGGTGGTGTGACTCCAGAATGCTAGCTCTTAAAATTTGAGCCAGCGTTGCTCAATCTAGTCCCTGAGTTATATATGGTAGTTCCCCCTCCAGCCACCCACACTTACCGGTGAGTTTGTTTTCCAAGGTTTTAGTTACCCTGGGGCAACTTTGGTCTGAAAATATTAGATAGAAAGTTCCAGAAATAAACAGTTCATAAGTTTTAAGTTGCGCGCTGTTTTAAGTGTCAGGATGAACTCTTGCACTGTCCTGCTCCCACTTATATAGGATGTGAACCATCCTCTTGTCCAACGTGTCCACCCTGTCCATTCAGAACAATAAGGTAGTTTGAGAGAGACCACTTTCACATAACTTTTATTACAGCGTATTGTTATCATTGTTCTGGGTATGTTATTATTGGTTATTGTTAATCTCTTATTGTGCCTATTTCAAAAATTAAACTTTATAGTAGGTATGTACGTATAGGGAAAAGCATAGTATATGTTGGGTTTGGTGCTATCGGTGGTTTCAGGCATTCACTAGGGTCTTGGAACATACTTCTTTCAGAAAAGGAGGGACTACTATGTCACCTTCACTATTCTTGCCCAATAACGCTATTATTTACTTACTGTTTTTTAAAATATATGTATTTTAACTTGTTATTTTAGAAGGAAACCTTAAAACTCAGCAACAGAAAGGTAACCCAATATAAAAATGGGTAAAGCCTTGACTGTTTCTCCAAAGAAGATACATGTATGCCCAAAAGTCATGTGAAAAGATGCTCAATATAGCTAGTCATTAGGGAAATGCAAATTAAAGCCACAATGAAATACCCATTTGAGTGGCTAAATTTTTTGAAAAATGGACAGTTCCAAGTTTCAGTGAGGATATGGAGCTATGAAATATTTAAATATTGCTGGTGGGAATGCTTTTAAAGTGCTACAGCCACTTTGGAAAACAATTTGGTTTTTCTCAAGAAGTTAAACATGGAATTATCATATTATCTAGCAATTCTACTCATAGGTATATATAATATGCAAAGGAATTGAAAACATGTTAAAAACTTGTACATGAATATGCCTAGCAGCATCATTCATAATAGCCCAAAAGTGGAAATAACCTAAATGTCCATGAACGGATTAGTTGGTAAGTAAATATAGTCTATCCACACAGTGGAATGTTATTCAGTCATAAAAAGGAATTGAGGTACTGATACATGTTACAACATGGATGACCCTTGAACACGTTATGCTAAGTAAAAAAAGCCAGACCCAAAAGACCACATATATGGTTCCATTTATATGACATATCCAGAATAGGCAACTCTGTAGAGATAGGAAGTAGATTAGTGGTTGCTTAGGTCTGGGAAGAATGAGGAGATTGGGGATGATTGCTAAGGGGTTGAGTTTCTTTTTGGTGTGGTGAGAATATTCTGCAATTAGATATTAGTGATGGTTCCAAAACATTGTAAATAGACTAAGAAACACTGAATTGTACACTTTAAAATATTTAAAATAGTGAATTTTCTCTCAAAGGAAACTCATCTGCAGTTTCCTCATATGTGAAATGCTACTTCTCTCATAAGAGTTGTTGTGTGATTTAAATGAGATTGGAATGTTTGAAATAGATAGTACCCCTAAAAATAAATACAATGAAAACAAAGCAACATGTTTAAATTCTAGCCAGACACTGTTCCCTACTGAAGGCTCTTAGTAGGCTCTAAATGTAAGGCTCTTTTTCTGTTCTTGAAAGGGATAAATTATCAAGTGTCAGGGACAAACTACCACTGAATGAGGCCTGCCTGATAAAGTGAAAAGATCCTCTCCACCTGATTCAATGTTATTTAATGCATACCTTTATACTATTTAAAATCGTCTCCATAAACAGGTCTCACACCTGAGGAAACATTGCTCTAAAAACACATTGCCTCTCTTTCTGTGCCCAGCGTAGCCATGGCGCGTGGCCCCAAGAAGCATCTGAAGCGCGTAGCGGCTCCAAAGCACTGGATGCTGGATAAACTGACCGGTGTGTTTGCTCCTCGTCCATCCACCGGTCCCCACAAGCTGAGGGAATGTCTCCCTCTCATCATCTTCCTAAGGAACAGGCTGAAGTATGCCCTGACAGGAGATGAAGTCAAGAAGATCTGCATGCAGCGGTTCATTAAGATCGATGGCAAGGTCCGAACTGATGTCACCTACCCGGCTGGGTTTATGGATGTCATCAGCATCGACAAGACCGGAGAGAACTTCCGTCTGATCTACGACACCAAGGGTCGCTTTGCTGTTCATCGCATTACACCTGAGGAGGCCAAGTACAAGTTGTGCAAAGTGAGGAAGATCTTTGTGGGCACAAAAGGAATCCCGCATCTCGTGACCCACGATGCTCGCACCATCCGCTACCCTGACCCCCTCATCAAGGTGAACGACACCATTCAGATTGATTTGGAGACCGGCAAAATTACTGATTTCATCAAGTTTGACACCGGTAACCTGTGCATGGTGACCGGAGGTGCCAACCTGGGAAGAATTGGTGTGATCACCAACAGAGAGAGGCATCCTGGTTCTTTTGATGTGGTCCACGTGAAAGATGCCAATGGCCACAGCTTTGCCACCCGGCTCTCCAACATTTTTGTTATTGGCAAAGGCAACAAACCATGGATTTCTCTTCCCCGTGGAAAGGGTATCCGCCTCACCATTGCTGAAGAGAGAGATAAGAGACTGGCAGCCAAACAGAGCAGTGGGTAAAGTGATGTCTAGGTGACATGTTTGGAAGAGCCTTCGTCCCTAATTAAAGAGAATATAGCATAATGATGAAAAAAAAAATAAATAAAGGCACATTACCTACCAGTAGCATTGCGTTAAGTCTGTTATTTAACAATTTATTGAGCATCTATTGTGTGTCGGACACTCTTAGGCACAGGAGATACAGCAGTGAGAAAAAAGTCCGTAAGATTTTGACCTGTTAAGAGCTTATATTCTAATAGAAAAGACAGACAATACAGAAAATATATACATACATGCCTGTGACGATCAGTATTATAGAGAAAAACCAAGCAAGGGAGGATGGAGATTTCCTCTCTAGGAAAGACCTCATTGATAAGGTGACAAAGCAGAGCCTGAAAGAAATGAGAGAGCAATCCAGTGGATATCTGGGAGAAGACCATTATGGGCGGAGGGCAGGAACATGCTCAACTGGGTCTAGGAAGAGCCAGGAGGCCAGTGTGGCTAGGGAGGAGTGAATGAGGGGGAGAGAGATAAAAGAGAGAAAGATGGAGTGGGTACATCATAAGGCCAGTGTTTTAAAATTATCACCACGACTTACTTTTAGCGTGTTTCCCCTAAAATAAGACCTAGCCGGACAATCGGCTCTAATGCGTCTTCTGGAGCAAAAATTAATGTAAGACCCCGTCTTATGTTAGATAAGACGGGGTCTTACAGTAAAATAAGACCAGGTCTTAATTAATTTTTGCTCCAAAAGACGAATTAGAACTGATTGTCTGGCTAGGTCTTATTTTCCAGGAACCACAGTAAAAAGGATCACTCTGGCTGCCGTGTGGAGAATGGTAGTGGGCAGGAATGGAAGCACTTACCAGACTATCGGTGGTCCAAGTGAGAGATGATGATGGCTCAAACTAGGATATTAAGGGTGGGTGTGGTGAGAATTGTCAAATTCTGTTGTATTTTGAAGGATGACCTATCAGTGATGGATTGGATATAGGTTTGAAAAGAAGGCAAAGAACAGAGTTTCAGGGTCAGACCTGGCAAATTTGCTGGTCTAGAGTGCTCTGTTCTATTGATGCGTGCTCAGGAGCTTAAGCTAAAGTGCTACAAGGGAAGAACTCTTTAGAGTTCTGTTTTATTGCAGAGTGATAGTATTTCAGTTTACATCCGAAAAACCCTGATGATCTGCTGTGAAAATGCTGACTAACGTGGATCTTTGCTCAAAAATGCCAGTTTCGGGTAAGTAACATACACATGTGGAAATTAAAGCCTCTAATTTCTTTCTAGTTGGCTGTACGGTTAAACTGAAGTGACTCCGACGTAAAGAGATTAAATTTGATTAATTTCTATAAGTATAGTGACAAAAATTAGGAACTCAGTGGTAGATGTCCCCATGAACCCACATATCTATTTTACCCTAATAACTGTCCTTGCCTGGTCTTAAGGGAAAACAAAGTCATGGTGAGAAAGTCCAACAGTACAGCCATTCCCCAGCCCTACCCCTTCCTCTGCTCTTCTGTACAGGTAAGGACTGTTGACCACTTCTGCTTTTAGTTCAAATGGTGATTTCCTCCATGTCTCTTAAATAACGTGCTTGTAGTGCTATTTCTTCCTTTTCAATTTTAGGGATTATCTACAGACTGTATGGTACTTGAGCCTATTAATACGCCCACCATCCTATTTCCCTTTCCCTTATCCCTTTAAAGTTATAACCCAAAGTAGTTATTTCCTCTTGGTTAAATTTACCTGGGTAAATTCAAGACATACATTAAATATCTTCTTGTTCTATCAGCTCTGGACAACATCTCTTGATCCCCCACACTGTAAGATGAGGGTTTTATCAGCACTCCTGGCCTTTCCTCTACCTCTCTTCCCTTCTTTGTACCTCCCAATCTATTTTGTTAAAAGAGCATTCCACTTGGCAGGCTGGATTCCTGTGGGGATGTAATTCAAAGAAGGGATGCCCCCATACCTGCTTTTCACTCAAGAAGCTACTGAAATTCCATCCCCCCCCCCCCAAGAAAGCCTTTTGGGACCTGGCTGGGACAGGAGAGATTTGTCTACAATCCTATTAACGAAATGATAGCCTATGAATCCATGAACTTTTAACCTAATGGACCTTTGGCCTATCAGGTGTTAACAACTAGAGGGGAAAACAATCAGCTTTGGCCATGCCCTAAACAAGTTGAGGTTTATTTACTTTTCCCATGCCTTTTTCAAGCCAAAGGCTATATAAAACTGCTTTAGTAATATAACTCCTGTGAGAGCTCTCGGGTGGAATTAGTGACATAACAATGAGTTTTCAAGAGAATGTACATGAAATTTATTGTTCACCTTGAACTTCATATGGATAAGTAAGTTGATTCAAAAGCAACTCATTCATTTTGAAAGGCTCTGTATTTGACTAATTAAGATTACAAAGCGGAAGAAGTAAATGATCTGGGGAGCGAAACACCCATGCCACCTAGTGGTTACTTACTCTGAGACACTAGTCTTTCAAAGCACAACAGAAAAGGAACTGTTATACCGGAAACACCCAGGCAATGTCCTGAATCTGGGAGACTTCTACTCCCTCCTCCCATGTTAGAAAGGGATGTTAGTGAACCTTTTGTAAATAGTTAAAAACAAAACAGAGTGTTAATGGGATGAGCCTCAGAGCTGCTCTCCCTTTGTGTAATCAGAATTAACAAGAGTATTAACAAAGGGAGAATGTTGTAGGTAAACGTGGACAGCCACAGCCACAAGATCGCGAGCATGAAGTGGCAACTCCAGAAGGAAGCAGGAAATGCAACAAATGAGCAGAGAGGGACCACAGTGAGGCAGGACCTCAGTACTGGTCAGCAGCAGCAGCACGAGTCCAGGAGCAAAGCAGAATTAGAAGCAAGGCCTGCAGGGATAATGATCAAGTGACAGACGCAGGATTATTGGTCAGTAGCAGACCTAGAGACCATGGTCTTGGGACTGCAGTACTGCTTGATTCAGAGTAAACTAATCAGGATACTCAGGGAAAAACCGAAGGAAGGAACATTTATGGGGCACATGCTCTATCCAGGCGGTGCTTTACATGCATTAGCTCGTGATAGTGAATACTGTTATCAGCCCTGTTCTACAGATGATGAAATTGAGGTGAACTAGCCCAGAGTCCAGAACTGAGACTTCGAGCCAAGATTCCAACCCAGGTGGTTTGATGTCAGGGTCCGAGCTCTGAACTATGCATGCTTTCCTGCTTCCCTCAAGGCGAGGGAACACAAAGTTCAACCACTCCAACTCTCCTGACCCTCATACTGAGGGATGGCTGTGAACTGGAACTCTAAGGTGGCTGAGATCCGGTTCTACATCTGCAACCTACTTGTAGGAGGACATTTCTTTCACCTTTAGGAGCTACTTTTCCTTAGTTGTTAAACAGGGATAAAATGGTGACTAGTAAGTTTCTGTGAAGATTCTTTGAGATAATGTACAGTGTATGGCACATGGCAAATGAGGCAGATTGCCTACAAAGAGGGTTGCCAGCAATTCTCATCATTGTAGGTACCACTCCTCCTCCCAACAATAGGTGGAATCTATTTCCCTTTCCCTAGAATTTGTGCTGGGCTTAGTATTTGCTTTGACAGTTCAGTAATGTGGTGGATGTTTTGTTGGCTAGTTCCAAGCCTAGGTCTTAAGAGGCCTGGCAATTTCCATTTTTGCTTTCTTTGGACTACTTGTGCCACTATGTAAGGAAGCCCAGCCTAGACTCACATGGTAAGAAATGACATAGAGATACACCAGGGAGCCAGTGTCACAGCTGAGCCCACCATCTGAATGCAGCCATGTGAGTGAGCCTCCAAGATGAGAACTGACCTGCCAAACCACAGAATCACAAGCAATAATAAATCATTATTACTAAAAATACTAAGTTTTGAGATAATTTGTTATGCAGCAAAAAGAAGTCCTTGATAAAGGGTATCTATCAGTATTAAAATTGGTGTTGGTGAGGGATTCAGCCAAATAGCTCATTCGTCTTTTCTTAGGTCACTGATTTTTCTCTCACTGAAATGGGCTCGGAGAAACAAGGCTTATATATGCAGATGAGCATAGCTTATTACAAATACGTTTTTTTAAATCAAAACAATATTGCTGTATATCTACTCAGAAAGACTTTGTTAGCATTTGAAATAATATAGAAGTATATTTCTTCAAACGTTTACAATTCAGGCTTTTCAGTATGTTGGGACCTCCAAAGCCTTTATGTTGTAGAATTTGAGGCATGAACAGAGACTTACCCTTTTCATACAGCATCTCAAAGCCCTGGGAATGACACTTGCAACTTCATCTCCTTTATGTCCTCTTTCCTAAATCCTCTCTTCTTCTGTTTATACTCATCCCTTCCCCTCACTATGCCTTTCCTATCTCTTTTCCTTATTGTGATGATTAAATAAGATCTTCCTTACTAAAATGTAAGCTCCAGGACAGAGGAGATGCTTCATCTGTTTTGTTCTCTATGGAACATTCTTCACATAGAACAGTCCCTGGCATACAGAACGTGTGCAATGAATGTGTGTTGAATGAATTAAATAATGCATATAAAAACACAGCAGTGTCTGGCATAGATGATGATCAGTAAATAACCCATGACAGTTCTGTAATAAATGAAGTCATTCACATTTATCTTTTTTTTTTTTTTTTTAAGATTTTATTGGGGAAGGGGAACAGGACTTTACTGGGGGAACAGTGTGTGCTTCTAGGCCTTTTTTCCAAGTCAAGTTGTCCTTTCAATCTTAGTTGTGGAGGGTGCCATTCAGCTTCAAGTTGTTGTCCTTTCAGTCTTAGTTGTAGAGGGCGCAGCCCAGCTCCAGGTCCAGCTGCCCTGTTAGTTGCAGGGGGCACAGCCCACCATCCCTTGCGGGAGTCAAACTGGCAACCCCGTGATTGAGAGGAATCCCTCCAACCAACTGAGCCATCCGGGAGCTCAGCGGCAGCTCAGCTCAAGGTGCCGTGTTCAATCTTAGTTGCAGGAGGCACAGCCCACCATCCCTTGCGGGACTTGAGGAATTGAACCGGCCACCTTATGGTTGAGAGCCCACTGGCCCATGCGGGAATCGAACCGGCAGCCCTCGGCGTTTAGGAGCACGGCCAACAGCCCGAGCCACTGGGCCGGCCCCACATTTATCTTTAATGTGTTCTATTTCATTTAGTCTTTCTCCCTTTTCTTTCCAGTCTTTGTCCTTTCCTTCTTTTCTTCCTTTTTCTGTCATTGCATCTTTTCTCCTACCTTTACTTGTGGCCTGCCAGGACCCCTCACAGATGTTGTTTTGCCTTACCTCGGAGGATATGCAGAAAAAGATTCTGGAACTTGGTCTTGGATGAAATGTAACTATTTGTGATCTATAGCTGACTTAGGACTTCACATAAAATTCTGCTATTTAGGTGAGTCCAATTCTAGTGCTACTGAATATTTTAGGGCTTAGATTACGGAAAATAGCAAGAGTATTAAGTTATAGCCTAACAAATGCCTGACCGTACATATCTCTGAGTGTGTAGATGTTTCTAGTGCCTTTTGGTGAGTAACCATGCTACTCATGGCAGTAGAAATGTGAGCAGAATTAAGTAGAACTGATTTAGCCAATTTTCCCCCAACCTTTTTGCTCCATAACGGAATGGAAATGTACTATCACCCACTGGACCAGTTGTTTCTCAGGCTGGTAAATACCTGTTGAATTGCAAACTGGACTGGTGAAAATCAGATTCCCATATCCTCTCATAAGCTGTTTGTCAAGGTACATCCCCTACATTTTAAAATCATGACTTCCCAGGGCTAGATAGGAAAATAGAGAGCTTTGGACCTATCATTAGGACCAATTATCTAGATGTCTCAATTTCCTTGGATAGTCACTCATGTAGGAATATCCCTCTCTTCTTTTATGCTAGTCTTTCAGATTCAAATTAAGAGTTTGACGAATCTGCAGGCCAGTGGCTGGGTCGCTTGGGCTGAATACAGAGCAGTATTAATGCAGTTCTCAGCACAGCCTGGTTTATGCTTCAGTTAGGCCACTGGGTAGCTCAAACCTCTCAGCCCTGCTAATGCTTAATCCAGTTATATAGTCATATAAATATGTTCTTCCGTCACATAAGACCATTCTTTTAAAAACAGAGTTGGAAGGAGAAAGGGTGAATCTTTGAGCCTCCTGCCACATTTTCTTTTCTTTTTTTTCTGTCACCTTTTCTCAAATTTGCTTTCAGATACTCTATTTTTTTCATAGGCAATCATTTACCAGGCCTCTTTACTAGTTAACCAACCTAGTCTCAGGAGAGGGAGATTTTGAGGCATTCAAACCATAAATTCTCAAATAATGTTAACTTAATGGGCACAAAGGACACCACAATACACCCAATACGTCCCCATCTATTCCATTTCTCCTGGGGAAAAAATGCGATGATAACAAAGAATTAGAGAGGAACAAAATAGGAACCCGAAATGGCAGCATCGTAACATTTATGAGTGAACAAAATGATCAAAAACAGAAAAACGACATTTCACTTGTGAAATAACACATACCAGAAGGGCTGTGCTTGAAACTCAAGACACTGTGAAGTCCTAAAAAAAAAAAAAAGCATCCTTCTTGAAAATTGTGGAAATTCCAGCAATTTTTGTTACATGTGCAGCAGGCAACTTGCATCATTGCCGAACTTTCTGTGGCAGCCATTTTTCAATAATTGGCAGTACTGCACTTTGTGTGTGTGTGTGAATATAAAATTTTAATCATTCTTAATAATTAATGAAGGAAGCTATTAAGTACTTAGTCATATGTAAAAATGAATGTCCCTGGCCTCGCATGGTATTTGCTCTCAGAGTTGAAGAAAGAACGTGCATATTTTGATCTTTTCATCGTTCATCAAGAAGATTAGTCGGCCACAATTGTATTCGGAAACAAGCTGGCTGAAATGACTATGACAGCCTTAATTTCTAAGCCTTCTCTGGTCTGTGTTCTTGAACTTTCTTCTAAGTCTTTGAGTAATAATCTGATTTCTACATTAAGATGATTCTCTACTGACAGAAGTATAATAAGTGGATAAAACCTTTCTAAGGAGTATTTGGTAGCAGGTTCAAAGTCTTAAAAATATACATCCCCGTTGGCCTGGCAATTCCACTCCTAAGGAAATAATTATGAATATGAATAAAGATGCATGTACAAAGATATTTATGATAATGTTTTAAGACAATTTTTATATTAGGAAATTGTTCATAACAGTAATTTTTAAAAGTAGGGCATATAAAGTATAATCCTTTTTCTCTAAAGATGTATATCTTCATAGAAAATGTCTGGCAGTACGTAATATACAATGTTCATAGTGATTATCTTTTGTAGTAATACGGATTTTTCTCAAATGTCTACAATAAACATGTATTGCTTCTGTAATAGGAAAAAAGTTACTTAAATATATTTGAAACAGAGAGATCACTTTGGCAGCAGTAGTTAGAGGAATACAAATGAGGGAGATTGGATGAGAGGTTATTGCAATGGTTCTCAGGTAAAAGACGATGCAAGTGAGAACCAAGGACATGGCAATGTGGACAGAGAAGGAAAAGCTGATTGAAGACATATTCAGTAGTCCTATGAGAACTATAAACACATACATCACCTTCAAGTCAACAGTAAAACTTATCTTTTAAAAGAGCCAACATGATTCCTTTATATCCTTAAAGTGCCTTCAAATATGCATTTGAAGAAACTCAGAGCCAACTCTGATGATTGGATTTTGGTTTTCTGGCTGGATGTTCAGCAAAGTTAGTGGAGTCCCACTTGACCGAGAAAGAGAATATAAGTGGAGGACCAGATTGTGGAGGGAGCGAATCAATTCGGTTTTGGACATGTGGAGTTTGAGGGGTTTGTGGGACGATACTACGCTGTGGTACATGAGTCTGGAGCTCAAGTGTGGCAGCAGGTACAGAATTAGAGATCATCAATGTATGAATGATTGTTAAAACTGGGTGGTTGTTAAGGTTGCCTGGAAAGTTAGTGTACAGTGAGAAAAGCGCTGAGCGAGGAACCCTGTGGAAGCACAACAATTCAGGGCAGGACAAGGAAGAGGCGATCACTGAGAATTTTGAAGAGTGGTGAGCTAGACTAGCCTGTAATAGGCTAACCCAAGTTCAAAACCTGACAAGAATGACCAATTGGACAAGTTCAAGGTTGCTTTCATTTTAGCCTCCTACCAAATTTAAAGCAAGCACTGCAAGAGGCACAGGAAATGAGAATGAAAGTGAGTGAGTCAACTCTGGAGTTTCTTTTGCTCCTCATGGACATGTGACCAAAGTTCAGAGGTCAGCGCAGTCCCTCTGAAGTCTGATGTGCTACTCACTGCTCGTTAAGCTGGGGAATCGGCCATCAGACCTCAAGGCAATTCGTTGCTGTGCCATAGGCACATCCCTGCATGTTCTCTTTTCTTGCCGCCTCTCCACCTGCACCAGGCTCAGCTATGGCATACCAAAAGTGGCCAGAGAGGTTCAGAGGGAAAAGGGAGTTAAGGGGGGAGAGAATTTCAAGGAAGGAGTTTTCAACAATATTAGATTCCAGAGAGGTCACATAAAATAAGTGCTTAAAAGTTCCTACTACTGTTGGCAATGTAGAGGCTATTTGCAACCACACACATAGGGTACCACCAAGCTCAGATTACCGTGAACATCATTTTCATTCTCATGAAATATAATCAAAATATTTATTTTAGCTATGATGTTTTGTTACGGCAGCATGAGCTAAGACACCCACCCTGCCAGACTCCTTCATTCATGGTGATTTTCCCTTAGTGGCCTTAGTGTCTCTTCTAGCACCAGCCTTGTTTTAGGAACTCACCTGTCCATCATACAGGGTTGTAGTGTACCCCAATTGTGGGCTATATTCAGCATCTCTTCCATAGGCTCTTGTGTTTCATACACATCAGGAATGTGGCTGGGTGCCAATTTCCAAAGGTTTGGAAAGGTACCCAAACCTGTCCAAAAGGCAAGAAGACTATGGAATGTTGGTTTTCTCAGAGCATATGGTGGACTTGTGGATGACTCAGGTCTATCAGGGTCATTTCTGACTTGCAGAATGCTCAATTACCCTTCAGTGGCAAAATTAAAGAAACACATTAAGGGGAGAAGTGTGGGTGTCTAGGACAGAATTATAATTACTGGGTTTTACAAATAAGGTGTAGGTCAGAATCAACAATACTTAGACTCTTCTAGAAGGAATAAGGCAGCTCCAATCTTGCATCTGTTGGGTCAGCTTCATCGGGGCCCCAAACTAAAGCAACATAAATATCCATATGTTTTTACATCTGTCATTGTTTATTATTTGGTTTTCCATCTGTCCTGCTCTGAAGCAGGAGGGGGAAGAAGAGACAGAGGAAAAATGTGAGCTCCTTTTGAGGAGTAGTGCCAGATACTAAATCTATAAACAAAACGGATTGAATCAGTAAGAATGAGTCAGAGACAAAGGAAGCATGAAAGCAGTATCACACTGGGAAAATATCACCTGAAAGTACTGACTGAATATTCCTGGTGTATTTATGATTGGCCCGTTAAGTGCCATCAGCAGAATTTGGTTCCTGCTTGTCACTCACTGCCCTGTTGAGTGTATTTTCACTGTTTCCTCATATCAAGCCCTTGGATTCATTTATATAATGCAAACTGATGACCCATGGTGAGATTGTCCCTTCCTTTGGTGATAATGATCCTGTCACACCAGGTTGCTGTTTCATTGGAGTGTGAAGAGAATTATGCTGATTGATTGAGACTGAGTCGGACTGAAATAACGATTTTACTGGAGGTCCTTTAGTCTTCCTGCATAATGCCTCAGAGGGTGCTTAAAACTGGGAGTTATCTGAATGTCCTCCCTTCTTGGGGTTAGTCTGTAACGGAAGATGCAAACGGGCAGACCCTGGGTCAGATATATTTTCTTTGGTCTACCCTGGGTTTGGAATTATTAATAGTTGCCAACATTTAAAAATAGGGATACTTCACATCCAGGTTTTCTATCTCTCTTTAAAACTGGAAGATCTGGAATGTTGGACCTGCATCCCCTCCTGGAAACAAATAGCTGATGCTGTGTGGATCACTGCCCCTTAATGGGGACACAAGCTCTCCAGGTTATACAGTCCCCGCTGCTGCACACACTTAGGTTGGCCACAATTAAAGCACTTGAATTTGTGTCCCGTGGTCTATACAGGAAGGACAAGTAGGAGAGGAAAAACCTTTCTCCTCTACCCTCCTAGGTTCATTGGCTGGGCCCATGAATCAAAACTCTAATAGATTAGCAAGAGAAAAAAGTTTAAATTACATAGGTGCACATGGGAGTTTCACAAAGAAAGAGACTCAAGGAGATGGCCAGATGCTTGAGATTTATATACCATCGTAGGCTAGATAAATGAAAAGGCGACTGGGGCTTCTGGGTGGGGGAGGCAAGTTATGGGACAGTAAGGGGAGGAAATCCGTGGTAAAGATAGGTTGTTTCATCAGGCAGGTCTGAGTCTCCAGGTAACAAAAGTTGTCTGCCTGATTCAGAGACAAGTTTACGAATGGAAATTTCCTTTATAAATGTAAATTTTCTTTACAAAAGAGGAAATTTCTACTCTATTTTTAGGCAGTTAGGGGTTGGTAAAGAGCTTTTCTTAGTGCTGCTGGTTCTCAGTTGCCTTTAGCTCAAAAAGATCCTTATGTAAAAGAGGCATATTTTGGGATGACATATCCTAGTAGCCTTCAGAAGGAAACAAGGTTTTATTGAATGCCTTCTGTGCAGGGACCACTGTATCTTGTAATTTGCGAATATGATTTCATTTGATTTTCCAAACGACCCAGTAAGAGTTGAGCTCCAGTGCTATGGAAACCATGCTCCAGGTAAACTGGCTTTTCGTTATTTGGTAATGCCTCTTTCAGAATTCACCTCCAACCTTCGGCCCAAGCTGTTTCTTTTGCTTAGGATATAACCCTCCCTTTTCCTAGAAATTCACATTCTTTCTGTCTTGTCTCTTCCTCCCCCTCCCTTCCCCTCTTCCTTTCTTTCAAACTCTTTTTTTTTTTTTTTTTTTAATAAACTTCCCAAAGAAAAGTCCTGAAAAACACTGAATTGCTTTCCTTACTGATCATTGTGCTCTGTGGGAAGTGATTGGAATGCTAATCTGCTGGAAGTTTAAGGAAGGAAGACTGGGAGGAAGTGGCCACTAGAAGAGAGGACATAAAAAAAGAGGCTCTTTCTCCCAGAGACATCTGCAGTTACCAATTTTTTCTCTCTCTTGTTTTAAGGCCCAAGTGTAGTCCCATATTTTCAAATCAGAGTCACTTGCAGAGCATTTAAAATTCCTGAGGACCAGGCTGCACCTCAGACCATTTAAATCAGAATCACTGGGGTGGGACCCTGGCATCAATATTTTGGAAAGTTCTCCACTTGATCCAAAGCAGGAACTGAGAAGGAGTGTGACATCTTCCTGATCAGAAGACACTGCGCTCTCCCACGGCCCTCGTAGTCTGCATCACACAGCCTGGCTTGTTGTGATCTCATCTTATTAAAAGTGGGAGCTCGCAGCTTGCTTGGTGGTGCTCAAGGAAGAAAATTTCTCTAGTTCTGAAAGGCTGTCTGTATATCCCTCCCACCCTTTGTCTTCCCAGCTATGGAGAGTATTGGTTCTCTTGTGGACATCAGATTTATTTGGAGGGCTTGTTAGAATGCAGATTGCTGGGCCCCATCCCAGACCTACTGATTCAGACACTCTGGGGTGGGGCCCGTCGAAGTAAGAAATGTAAAAACTTGTCGAAAATTGTTATAAGTTTATTTGAGCTAAACTGACAATATATGCCAGGGAGAAAGACCTCAAATGCTCCAGAGAATAATACTTTTGCAGCTTCTTTTATGCCTTTGAAATTAAGGAGGGAACATAGGAAGATTATTTGGAGGTGGGAGAAGACAAGTTGGGGGGGATTGGATTACAGGATAGTTAACAAGGTTACATGCTCTCTTTGAGGGTGGTTACTTCTTATTTCAAAGGTGTGTTAACCTAGATGCACAGAAACAATGGACAGGGCTTGCTTAAGGCAAGATAAACCTTTGACTCAGAAGTTATATGCCTGGGACATGACTACCCACCCTGACCTGCCCAGTTAGATTCATGATCAGATCATCTGTGAAGTTACTTTCCATAGAGCTCCTTTTTTTCCCATCCACAGGCCCAAGAATCTGCATTTCTAATAAATTAGATGATTCCGACACTGTTGATCCATGGACCACACCTTGAGAATTACTGACCAAGAGGGCCTTGGCTGAGGAAGAGAGTCAAGGTGGGCCTGATATAGCCCCTTGGGATTGAGAAAAACTTAATAGAATGGACACATTCTATTACTTCCAGCTGGAAGTAAAGGCCAGCTGAAAATACTAGTTTACATGGAGGTTACCAATTCGTGGCCCAAACCCCAAATCCAATCCATAAATGTGTTTTCTTGGGTCACACAATGTTTTCCATTAAAAAAAAAAAGTTAATATTGAAAAATCAGGGACTTACACACACATTTACACACATGCACAAATACTTCAATTTTTCAAGAAAATAGGTTGGCAGCAAGGGGCCCAATTTCCTACATGGCAACATTCAACATTGACAAGGAGTAGCTGCCCTAATATCCCAAAGGAGCCCAGCCCCCGTCCATCTTCCAAATGAACACAGCCACATGAATGAGCTTGGTCAAAACCAGCAGAGAAACTACCCAGCAAAGCTATAAAACAGTGAAACGGAATATATTGTTGTTGGTTTAAGCTACTAAGTTGTAGGATGATTTGTTACGCAGCAAAAGCTAGCTGATAAAATAACTGGCAGAGTCCCGACAGGCCTGCTGTGCTCAATTATGTTACCTCCCTGGCCCCGGTAGGCAAGTGAGTTTCTAGCTGGGCCTTACCATGAAGAATGTTCAACATCTATCCATTATCCCAACAACCCTACAATGTCAGCTGGGATTAAATCTCCATTTGTAGATGAGGAGACTGAGGGCTAGCAAGCTAAGGGACATCCCTAGAGCCACACATAACAGAGCAGGATGAGGACTTGTCCCTTTTCACTTCTGCTTCAGTGTTTTTTCCCCTTCCATCTGGGCAATCGACCATTGGTCTTTCCAGGCCAGTAGACCTGACAGCCACTAAAGCCAGACTCTGTTAGTTAACAGAGTATGATGTTTTCAAGAACCCTCTCCTTAGTCTTTATTTATTGAGATTATTGTCTATAAAGTGCCTAATATGAAGACTAATACATAGAAGAGCCTTCATGAGAGATAGTTACTCATTATCTATATCATCCCTTAGTCTGTTTCTATATCATCCCTTAATGCCCTTTTCTTTCTTTCCTATGCTCCATACCCCTGACTGGATAATTTCAACTCTAATATCTGGTGCATTGTCTGTATCTCTGTTACAGCACATAAGCACACTGTGTTACATTTTTTCACATGTTTCTCTGCTCCCTCAGAAAGGAGTAGAGAAACTAAAGCACCCTTGGTGCCTTTAGTTTCAAGGGATTATAGATTCCTTTTTATTTGCAATCTCTAGCACAGGTCCTGGCCCAAGGTAGGTGCTGAATAAATGCTGATGGAATAGAATTGAAATTCAATTGCACAGTTGCAAGATACAGTCTGTCATATTCTCATTTGGCCCCTATAGTAATCATCTTATGAAGCAAGATGATTATTAATATCATTATATCATAAAAATGAGGAAACAATCTCAGTAGCCTGAGAATTTCTTTCCTGTTGGTGATACTCAGGTGATATTTGCCAGGTTTTTCCATCAAACATCTGACTGTTGTTATTCTCTGCTTTCCTCTATAATGTCTGCAGAGTTTGCACCTTACTGGCAGAGGTAAGCCTTAGGTAGATCTCTACCCCAGCATGAGGTGTGGCAGGCAAAGACACTCAGTAATTGTGGATTGGAATTTCATTTCCACTTCTGTGTTAGAAGTATGTCTGTTACCACCGTAGGGAAAATGTTTGAAAGAGCCATTTAAAAGTTGCTTATGATTAAGTTTACTTTCACTCCGTCTGAGCATTAATCAAATATGCTCTCGCTCTTTTTTCATGGGTCGATGCCTTGGAGAGTGAGACAGACAGACAGAGACAGAGACAGAGAGACTTGTATCTTTGAGAAAAGAAGGACATGGGAAATTGCAGGGTAACTGGACCCTGTCTGAGAGAGAATTCTTTCTTTGTGCTAACACCAGAGAAATGCAGGGCTGTCATGTGAGGAGCAGTTATACTCTTTGTGTATCAGGTAAGGCAGAAAAGAGAGGACTAAGGTTCAAGGAAAGGAGGAATTAGAAGGGGCCAAGTGATTGAAATCAACAAAGGGAACAGGCCAAGAAATATGAGAAATTGAGAGGAAGGAAAGGCTGAGAGGGTGTTCTGTCGATAGCATTTAAAAGAGGGTAAGGAATGCAAAGCGCCCTGCTGTGAAGGAGCCACAAGATACCATCTGTATTCTTTTCCCTGTGAGACACTTTCTTCTGAAAAGGATTGCCATCATCAAATCCCAAACACCACAACAGTATTTTGTTGGTGATTGCTTTTAAAATGTGGACTATAATTTTCAGAATTTGATTAATTTGTGATAAAATTCTGGTATTTTATAAAACTGAAATATGCTAAGTCATCCTGACAAGAGAAATAATAAGTCAAGAAGCTAGGGTGTTTTTTCCCTATCATCATGGTTGCCAATTTCAGTAGGGAATTATTCACATGCAAGAAACATTTCCTGGCATTAGCAGTGGGTTTCATATCATGTTTTGAGCTAATATGATTTTCTGGTCAAGAGCCATTTGTGTCTAAATAAAAATGACAGCTTTAGTAACAATTTGTCATATTCTCCTTGCAGCAAGTTCCTTTTGCTCATGAGTGTTATTATTATGGAAAAAGAATTTAGTTGTAGGTAAATGACCCTTGCCTTCTGTCTTTAATTGAAACTCAGCCTGCCACAGTTAATATGTTTCATGACTCAATAAATCTTGGAAGAAAAACCTAATGTTCTATAAAAACAAAGGAAAAACAATTAATTGGTTTCTGCACACATTTTCCTATGCAAACAATTCCTTGCTTTCATATCAAAAGCTCTCTTGACATTCTTTTTTTGTGTAATCTTCCACACTTTCCGACCTGTATTTGTTCAGTTGTACACAGTTAATTCTGTTTTGAGAAGAAGAAACCTTTCGTTTATTTGGAAGGGAGTGTGAGATCTAAAATCACTCTTTGGGCATGGAGTGTGGGCTTGATCTACGTATCAGGAAAAGAAGTGCAAGAGAACCTCACTGAGAGGGCTTTTACCACATTGTGTTACTTTAGTATTTCTTTGTAACATGGACCCAAAACAGGCACCCCAGTGACTTGAGGGGGAGAAATTCAAGTTGTATCAGTTAGCTATTGCTGTGTAACTAATCACCCACGACTTCGTGGGTTAAACAGAAAAATTTCACAGCTGAAAATTTTCTGAAAGAAAGGTTTTATGAGCCAAATGTTAGCCAAAAACAGAAGCAAAAACAGGTCATAGGGCACGAAGTCGAAACCCCCAATCAACAGCATGGCTTGGTGGAAAAGACAAGCACATCCACAGTCCTGGAGCGGAAGAACATTTTTATACATTATGTTCTGGGGAAGAAAGATGTATGTTGTTCTGAAAGAATTTATATTCAAGGGGAACAGGATAAGGTGAAGGGATGGGGGCAGTCCTATGCTGGGAGCACAGTCTATCAGGAAGAAATATTTACTATTTTGATTGGTCATAGGCAGCAGTCCTCCAAGTTCATGCATATATGCAGGATGCAGTGACATCTAGGGATGGCTAATCGGTGCCTGCATGTTGGTTCAAAGCTCCCACGTACATTCAGGAATGTGAGCGGTTTTTTGTCAGCTGGCCCCCAGCTATGAACAGGCTAATCGCTCTGTTCTGCCTCTTTCTGTCATCCAGCTGGCTGTAATTTAATTTAGACCATCTCAGAATTTCTTTTCTTGTCAGTAGCTTAAACCAACAACAGTATATTGCTTTTCTTTATTTTATGGGTTGGGTAGCTAGTTTTTCTGCGGCTTTTGCCTGGTATCACTCATATGTCTACGTTCATTTGGAAGGTTAGCTGGGGACTGGGCTCATCGGGGATAGCAGGGATGGCTGGGCTTCTCTTTCCACATGGTATTTCATTTTGGGCTTCTTCATACCATGGTGGTCTTGGGGTTCCAAGAGGATGAAGGTGGAAGCTGCAAGTCTTCTGGAACTGGCTCAATAGCACTTCTACCACATTCTACCAGTCAATGCATGTCTCTCAAGATCAGATCAGATTTGAGGAATGGGGAATCTACCACTTACAAGGAGCCCTAAAATATTATGGCCAAGTTTTTCAATCTACCACACGGCTAGTTATCTAGGAGAGAATCATCAGGGTATTTGGGGGTGGGGAGGGTGGTCATATGTGGGTTTTGAGTCTTAGGTAGTTCCAGCTGAGATAGCTGTTCCTAAAGTGGGGTGCATATGAGAGTAGCTGGAAGTGTGCACGTGTGCTTCTATAATTGTATTCCAAAGTCAATCCATATCATAATAGTGCCTCTCACATAAATTGTGAGGATTAAGTGAGAGAACATATGGAAAGTGCTTTGTACAGTTCCTGGCACCTGGTAGGTATTCAAATGAATGACAGCTAATTTTACTTTTTAATTTTCCTATTTTAAATCCTTAGCTATTTTTGTTTGCTTTACAGGTAATTCACATTTCTTGTAGGCAAATCAGAACATCTAGAAAAAACAAAAAAGAGGAAAAATATTTCAATTTATCCAATATCTTACCACTTAGACTTAGCCACTATCAATCCTTTGATGAAATTCATCTAGAGCCTAGACTTTTTTTTCAATGCATATGCCCATATGAATAAGTATGTGTGTGTGTGAGAGAGAGAGAGATTAAGAGAGACAGAGATCTGTATATATTTTAGTTAGATATATGTAAAAAATTTTAAAATTGCAGAAATACCTGTTGCTTTTTTTCTTTTAAGGGGAATAGGACTTTTATTAGGGAACAGTGTGTACTTCCAGGACTTTTTTCCAAGTCAAGTTTGTTGTCCTTTCAATCTTAGTTGTGGAGGGTGCCATTCAGCTTCAAGTTGTTGTCCTTTCAGTCTTAGTTGTGAAGGGCGCAGCTCAGCTCCAGGTCCAGTTGCCATCGCTAGTTGCAGGGGGCACAGCCCACCATCCCTTGCGGGAGTTGAACCAGCAACCTTATGGTTGAGAGGACGTGCTCCAACCAACTGAGCCATCCGGGAGCTCAGCGGCAGCTCAGCTCAAGGTGCCGTGTTCAATCTTAGTTGCAGGAGGCACTGCCCACCATCCCTTGCAGGACTTGAGGAGTTGAACCGGCAACCTTATGGTTGAGAGCCCACTGGCCCATGTGGGAATCCAACCAGCAGCCTTCGGAGTTAGGAGCACGGAGCTCTGGAGCTCTAACTGCCTGAGCCACTAGGCCGGTCCCCCATTGCTTTTTATAATTTGTAACTCCTCAACCTGGCGTTGCTATAGGGCATTGAGACTGCAGTATTAAGTAATAAAGTAGTCCCTACTTATCTGCAGTTTCGCTTTTCCATGTTTCAGTTACCTGCAATCAACCAAGGTCCAAAAATATTAAGTGGAAAATTATAGAAATAAACAATTCATAAGTTTCAAATTGTGCACCATTCTGAGTCGCGTGCTGAAATCCCGCATCATCACGTCAAGGAAGTGCAACATCCCTTCGTCCAGCCTATGGACACTGTAGACACTCCCTGGCTTGTAGTCACTTAGTTGCCATCTTGCTTATCAGATGACTGTCGCAGTGTCGCATGCTTGTGTTCAAATAACACTTATTGTACTTAATTATGCCCCAAAGCACAAGAGCAGTGATGCCAGCAATTCAGACATGCCCAAGAGAAGCTGTAAAGTGCTTTTTACATATGTGGTCAGAAGGTCAGTAGTAGCCTAATGCTACGTCACTCACCTCACTTCATCTCACAATGTAGGCCTTGTATCATCTCACGTCATCACTAGAAGAAGGGTGAGCACAGTACAATACAATATTTTGAGAGAGAGAGGCTACATTTACATAACTTTCATTACAGTATATTGTTATGATTTTTCTATTTTATTATTAGTTATGATTAATTTCTCAGTGTGCCTAATTTCTAAATTAAACTTTTTCATCAGTATGTTTGTGTAGGAAAAATCAATCTATATATGTATATACAGGGTTTGGTACTATCCGTGGTTTCAGGCACCCACTAGGGGTCTAGGAATGTATCCACCATGAATAAGGGGAGATTATTGCACCTGACTCACAACCTGACATTTCAGTCTTCCCTAGATCCCAGATATCAAGGCACCAGCTCATACCTGTTACCACATCTGAATTTCCCAGAGTGAATCTAGGAAACAGCAGGCTTCGAGATGCTCAGAGAAAGAAAGTTTCCTTGGTCAAATAAGACAGGGAAATGCTGCGTATTCTCTTCCCATCTTTGAGAATCACAGATGCTCATTTGTAATTAAATAAATATTAAATTAATTAATGCATACTAAGTTAAATATATGATTAAAGCACGTTAATTGCTCTGAGAAGTCCTGTTGTAAAACACCCTATTTTACTTTAACCCCAAATTTCCCAAATGTAAGTAAATTTTTCTTTTTCTTTTGAAAATAATGCAGAGTAAAATGAACTTTTTTGATAAAAATGCTATGAAATTTCACACACTTATAGATTCATATAACTACCACCACAATCAGGATACAGAACAGTTTCATCACACCCCAAAATTCCCTTGTACTATCCCTTTATAGTCACATTCCCAACTCCCCCACCCCCTGGCAACTATTTTTCTCCACCAATAGTTTTCTTTTTTACGAGAATATCATATGAATGGAATTATATACTAATGCAGCCTTTGAAACTAGCTTCTTTCACTCAGGTGATACCTTTGAGACTCATCCATGTTGTTGCATGTATCAGTAATTATGTCTTTGTTATTGAGGAGTAGTATTCCATGGTATGGATGCACCACGGTTTGTTTATCCTGTTGAAGGATATTTGGGTTGTTTCCAGTCTTTGGTGGTTATGAATAGAGCTGTTATAAACATGGATGTCCAGATTTTTGTGTGAACACAAATTTTAACTTCTCCAAGGTGAATACCCAGGAACTGGGATTGCTGGGTCATTTGGTAACTGTATCTAAGCAAACTCTTTTTATCTGTGTAACACCTGCTAAGATTCCCACATAACCAGTATTTCACAGGACATCCTATTAACATCCTCCAGACCTAATATTTCACAGAATGTACTTTGAAAACTGAAACTTTGGGAAGGCTTTGAATGCTGTGACTGAGTGCTGCTTTTGAAAGTGAAATCGACCTCAAATTCATCCCCCATACCCAAAGTTTACTTAGGCTCAGCCAGAACTCCCACCATACTCCCATTTGTTGAGGATCTACTGCCAGATGTTTGTACCATGGTCTTGTTTAATTTAGCCCACAATTCTGTGATTTTGCAGATGAGGAAACTGAAGCCCAGAGAGGTTAAATGACCTGCTTACGTTCCCACAGCTGGTAAGTAGCTGAAATTTGAACCCTTGTGTCCTCAAGTCCAGTGCTTTTTCTGCTCCCCCCCCCCGCCCCCGCCCACCTGCCTTTTTCTTCCTTTTCCTCTTTGAATAATTTTTTTCTGGATCTGTAGTCCGTTGTCTTAGACCAGGATTGGCAAATAAAAACACAAGTGATGTCACTTCTCACTTTCACGCCCATGGCAGATATCTCTGATTTAATTCCATCTTCTCTTTCTTGCTCAGCCTGATGCAACTTTATCCAGACAATTACCAGTTGGCTAGGGTTAGCATTTGAGCTAATAACCATTTGTGATGTTGTTCTTGGACTTTGTATTATCTATTGTTGTGTCACAAACTACCCCAAAACATAGTGGCTTAAAAATGGCAGAAATCATTTATGAGCTCTCACAGTTTATTTGGGCCCAGAATTCAGACAGAGCTCAGCAGAATGGCTGTTTCTGCTCCACCATGCCTCGGGCTGATTCAGTTGAAAGACTTGAAGGCTGGGCTGAAGTTTTTTACTCACTTGTTAATTCTGGTTGTTGGCCGAGGGCCTTCCTGGGACTGTTGTCTGAATATCCTCAGGTATCCTTTCCCTGTGTGGCCTGGGCTTCCTCAAAATGTGGTGCCTTGGTTCTAAAGGCGAGACTCGAGAGAGAGCACACACCATCGCAAAGCACCCCTTCCACCACGTTGTGCTTCTTAGAAATGAGTCACTACTTCTGGCCCATTTGCAAGGGGCAGTAAATTATACTCCACTTTTTAAAGGGAGAAGTGTCAAATAATTTGTAGATATATTTTAAAACCACCAGATTTAAGCACATACGAGACATAGATGGTGTCTGTGCATCATTCTTTGTGCGGGCCTCACATAGAACTGTGAATAATTACGTGTTGTAATTAAATGTTTTTGTTGGTAGTGTTGGGAGCTAATATTGTTCAGAGCCTTCTATCCAGCACACTCACAGTATGTAGTCGCTGGTTGGAGAGAATTACCTTGGAAATCTAACCTCTCTGCCCTTTTTTGGGTCTTACAGGCAACCTCCCTTAATCAATGAGAGATTTGGCTAAACCCAGAGATAAGACCTTTGACAGAGGTAATTGTGTTTAGGGCTCAGTCTTTGTGCGTCATTCTATGAAACCATGTTGTACCATTAGTGCTTTGTCCATGTTTTAATTATTCAGTGCAAATTTTTATGCACAGTGAATTAGCAAGGACTCTTTCAGAAAGTGACAGATAACCAAAAGAGGGAATTTATTGGTTCATTTAACTGAGAAGTTCAAGGGGATGAATTTGTCCTGGTAGGATCCAAGGCTTGAAAGAGTGTTCTTAGAATCCAGTTTCTTTCTCTTCTGGTCTGCCTCTGTATTTTAGCCCGACTTCCTGTTCTGTTGGTTTTAGTCTCAGGGACGTTCTCCCCCAGGAAGGAGTCCAAAGGGACAGCACCAGCTGCATGCTTCCATGCCACGGGCTTAGCAAGCCCAGTAGTCCAAGTTGCCTCTTTTCTCCAAAAAGATTCTAAGGCTGATGCTTGTCTTATTTGATAGTTGGGGCGCTATAACAAAATACCATAGGCTGGGTAACTTATAAACAACAGAAATTTATTTCTTACAGTTCTGGAGGCTGGAAGTCCAAGAGCATGGTGATGGTAGATTTGGGTGGTAGCTGGTAAGTGCCCGCTTCCTGGTTCATAGATGGCGTCTTCTTGCTGTGTCTTCACATGGTGGAAGGGGCGAGTGATCTCTGTGTGGTCTCTTTTATAAAAATCGTAATCCCAGGGCGGCCAGATAGCTCAGTTGGTTAGAGCGCGGTGCTCTTCACAGCAAGGTTGTCTGTTCGATCCCCACATGGGCCACTGTGAGCTGCGCCCTCCACAACTAGATTGAAACAACTACTTGACTTGGAGCAGATGGATCCTGGAAAAACACACTTAAATAAAAAAAAGTTAAAAAGAAAAAGTAATCCCATTCACCAAGACACCCTCCTCATGACCTAAGCACCTCCTACAGGTCCCATCCACGCGGGGTAGGAGTTTAGCATACATATTTGGTGGGCACACAAACACTCAGGCCACAGCAGTGCGGATTGGCCTATGCTGGGTCACGGACTCACCCCTGAGCCCATCACTGTGACACGGAATCGCGGCCTGACCAGTAGACAGACAGTCAGTCCCTCTTGAATCCATCAACTACTGTTGGGGGAATTTGTTCCTCAGAATGATGCGATGGACTTGGTTATTAGAGGAGAGCAAACTTAAAGGCAAACACCCTTTCCTAGTCTAAGATCCAGCTCCTGACTGCTGATGCCTCGCTTACTCCCATGACTCTCTGCATTCCTGATCCCCAGTCTGCTCAGGATTTGAGGGGCACAGAACACTTTGGTTTTGGTCTAATTTTCTGGACTTCTAACCTGTCTGTCATAGTCAGGAAGTGATTACTTTTTGACCTGTGGCCTTGACTTTGGGCCTCTTGGCTCCTTAGTCTCTGGTGTTTACAAACCTATTAACCCCTCACTTCCTTTGCAGCCTATCTCTTGGATTATTTTATTACTGTCTTGTTATCATCCACATCTTGGTTTAATAGTGTCTCTGGGGCCAAGTAATTTCCTAACACACATCCACTGATCAGTATTCTGAGCTATGGCTTCTCCATTGACAGGCCTCCCTTTCTTCTTCTTTTGGAGGACAAGCTGAGGTACAGTGGGTTTAGTCTTGGATTCAGAACCAGAAACCCTGACTTCAAAACCTGGCATATGTGACTTCAGGCAAGGATTTTTTATCTCCCTGAGCCCCAATTTTCTCATCTGTAAAATGGGAAGAATAATATCTACCTCACGGGATTGCCTTGAAGATTAAAAAGGAGAATGTAGATATTACAAGATAATAGATACTAATTCTAAAATGCTAATATGTATGTTTTTCAAAAATTAATTAATTTTTTTCTCCCTTCTAAGCATCTTCCCTTTATGTAGTTTACCCTGTTCAGGTAGCTAGGCCATTCTATACTCATTAACTCAGGGAAGGAAATGTCAGAGCAGGAAAAACAAATAGGAATCTTTCTGGCTTTGGTTTTCAAAAGCCTAAAGCCCTTGGGGGAACATTGAGAGTCCGGGACATGGCCAAAATAAGTGACAGCATGGGGTTTGAAGAGAGAGAGAGAGAGATTCTCCCTCAGACTGGCAAAGATTCCACTGTTCTGGGCAGAGAAGAGGGGTGGGGTGGGAAGGAGGAGAGACAAAGGGGGTCTGATGAAAGTAGAGATGCAGTAAATCCCAGAGAAAGGGGCCTTGTGTCCTGCTTTCTGGGTAGAGACTGGGACAGAAAGGACATGGTTGGCAGATTTCGGGTTTCTAAGTGTGACCCAGAAGTGGTGCCGGCTTGAAGGATTCATGCAGTCTGGGGGTGAGGGACGTATCTGATGATCAGTGAGGGGTGAAGCCTATGGGCCAAACAAGGCAATGGTGATTTCAATTGACAACCACATGGACAGATGACAGCAAGGACCAGAATGTACACCCCCCCTCCATCCCCATGATTCTCCATGAACACCCAGAACCTAGAGGTGTCTCCTGAAAGCAGAAGGAAGACTTCAAACTAACAGGGGTTACGTTTTTGTCACTCTAGTCTAATTGGAGCAGAAAATGAAGTTGAATTATAAAAATATTATTTTGTATATACCTGTGGTAGATTGAGAGCCATAACCACTAGCATAGAAAGCACTTAGCCTGTGTCTGTATGTAGGCACTAAACTATGTTTACGGAGTCTGGATCCAGATGCTATTGAACCTTTGACTCTATCGAATGTCCTGCTTGATGTCTGAGGCCTGGTACAGCCACTCACTGCATCAGAGGTTCTCATGCTGGGTGATCCCTGGAGAGGCAGCAGCAGCAGTGCCGCTGGGCATCTGTGCAAAAGGCAGCTTCTCAGGTCCTGCCCCGGAATTACTGACTCAGAAACCCTTACCGGTCATTCGGATGCGGGCCAGAGTTTGGGAGACACTGCTCTTCATCATTTCTGTTTTCTTCCACCCTGTTTCTCAGTCTCACTCAAAAATCAAGTTACTGTTTGCCACTAGACTTGCATCAGTTTTGAGCCAGCCAAATATTTTGAGCTCATACGAGGACAGGAGCGCTTCTGATTTCCCCCAGAGTTTTTTCCCCGTAACCATCCCAGTTTTATTTCACTTCACTGAAGATCCAGTTCCTGGAAGGAAATAAGACAGGTGGGGAAGAGACCCTTTAGTACAAGGGGGGAGGGAATCATAGGCGAACATGATCTTAAACCTTTACAAAATCTCAAGGAGCGGGTGAACTTCAGAGGGAATGATTTTGTGGCCAGGCAAGGTCCTAGGGAAATTCATGGCCAAAACATTTCCTGCTTTCTGGGTCAGGAAATGATAGCACACAGATGGAATTTACAATGGGAGCGTGAATGGAGCAGCCCCACCCAGGCGCTCAGCAAAGGCCCCTTTCACTGGCTCTATTCAAATCTAGTGAGTGCTCCCCTGGCTCTCTGGCTGGCCGCTTTTTCTTTTTCCTCGACTGCTTTCACTTTTTCACAGAGGGCTGCCCCCGCTTGCTGGCCACTTGGGACTGGGGTGAGCCTTGATTTGGCAGGAGAAAGGGAGAAGTACACGGTGGCCTACTAAATTGAATCGCTTTGCCTCCCTGGGTCTTTTCTTGAATAATAGGCCTTTGTGCTTTGAAATGTAGGGAAGTCCCAGTTTCTCAGGCTTTAAGAAAACAAAACAAAACAAAAACCTTCCTCTAACCTCCTCTCCAGGCTTTAAGATGCTTAGCAGGGAGTAGTTAAGAGGCCGAACAATTATTAAATCAAATGTTTCTTTAATAATTTTAGAAATTGCTTGGATAGCTGACTTCTAAGCAAATATATTTGATGGATTCCTTCAGATGGACAAAAATATTGGGTCAATGAAAAAAAATCCAGCTTTGAAAAAAAAAATCATATGGGACAAATCACTCTATCTAAAAAAAAAACAACAACCCTGTTTTTTGGCTCTAGCCAGTGACTCACTTTCATGAAATATTTGACAGAACAATATTGCATTACCAGAGCAGAATTCAGACAGCCTTTGGAGTCTTGTTGAAATGAGTTTTTGATAATAG
Source organism: Rhinolophus sinicus (assembly GCF_036562045.2). Classification (NCBI taxonomy): domain Eukaryota; kingdom Metazoa; phylum Chordata; class Mammalia; order Chiroptera; family Rhinolophidae; genus Rhinolophus; species Rhinolophus sinicus. Next base: position 43,710,366 of record NC_133759.1, read on the forward strand.
ATATTCATCTCTGTTTTCCCTTCCCTAGTTTTATTCTGCTTTTTCTGTTCTTTTAAAGGTGTATGTTAATAGCATTACATTCTTTTTTTTTTTTTTTTTAATCCTGAAAGCAAATTATATTGAAAAATCATTATCATCATTTAGGCCCCCATATGTTTCAATGGTTTAACTATGTCTTGTACAACTTTGACTTTCTTTTCACCACAAAAGATATGATTTCACCATTTATTTTTGAATATTATAGAATGTGGCAGAAGGTATAAAAACATTCTTCAATCAAGGACTATTATTTATCTCTTTGGCTGTGTTACTCAAGGCCAGGCTATGGAACTCCACTTGGCATAAGAGGTTATTGTCTGCTGCTCCAGAACCCATTCCTCTTCCTTCTGGTTTCCGTCCAGATTTGTGTTTTCTCCTCACAGCCATGTGCTCTCTGTAAGGCTCCCCTCTGAGCTCGGGCCTGGAACACATGATCCCCACCTGGCCAATCAAATGATCAAGTCCTTTCTTAGGGGGGAAACCACAGGGATTGGTTTAGGGATGGGCACATGATGTAGCCACACCTTCAGGGATTGGTAGGAGCGAGGTAGATGCCTTCCTCCCACTGGTACTTAAGTCTGCAAGAAGGTGGGGCTAGAATCACAGCAGCCAGTCTGACACCCTGAGGTGAAAGCCTGAAGCTGCAGGGGGGGCGGGGGGGCCTTTGAAGAGTCTAAGGATGAATGAACCCAACCCTGCTGAAGATAGAGCTGAGAAGAAATGGAGAGAAATCCGGCCCTGATAATGTCATTTGAGCTCTGTCCTGGAGGCCAGGTCTACCACTAGAGTGTTCAGTTTTCTGAGCCAAAAAACATAGCATTTGCTCAACTCCCGGTGACACGTCCAACTGAAATAACTCTATACATTGGTAAGTGGTGGAATTTGCACTCATGTCAATTATTTTAGAAATACTAGAGTGCTATGGTTACTTTCTGCTCAATCCCAGTGGCAGAGAATTGACACATGGCAAACAAACATTTTGGCATTTCAGCAGGGCAGGTTATGTCAGTGGATGGGTGCCCTCCCACCTGAGCCCCACACCTCCCACTTAGTCCTGGCATCATTCATTGACTTTAGAAAACCGTTTATAGCAGGGGCAATCAAACTATGGCTTGGAGGCCAAATCCAGCCTGCAGCCCATTTCCGTATAGCCTGCAAGCTAAGAATTTTTAAAAGGGTTTTACGTTGTTAAATGGTTGGGGAAAGAAACAAAACGAAACAAAAAAAGTTACAAAGGAAGAATATTATTTTGTGACATGTGAAAATTACACGGAATTCAAATTTTAGTGTTCATAGATAAAGTTTTATTTGCATGCAGCTACACCCACTCATTTCTGTATACCCATGGCTGCCTTTGTACTAGAGTGGTAGAGCTGAGTAGTTTTGACAGACTGTGTAGCTAGTAAAGCTCAAATATTTATTAGTTGACCCTTTGCAGAAAGAGTTTGCTGAGCCCTGGTTTATAGTAATGCCAAGGTTTCTTTCCCAAGTTGTCATTAATAGCTCACATTTTATGAGTGTGGATTTTCCCCTCTTAATTCTATTACCTTGTATTTTATATGTATTGACATTCATTGGCATCTTGTCCGCATATCCCACCTTTTCACAATTATCTTCCTGGAGTTTATCACAATTAGCTATTAACCAACTGGAGATTCAGGTATCCTTTATAAACCCAGAAGTGTCACTGTATTATTCAGGAACATTTTGGTTAGAAATAACAGAAAACCCATGCAACCAGCTTAAACAGTCAAGGGAACGTATCACCTCTTATAAGCAAAAACTCTAGGGTTCGTACTAGTTTCAGGTAAGGCCTGAGCCAACCACTCAAATGATGTCCTTGAGGACCCTGTTTGACCCATCCCTCTGCTTAGCTGTCATTAGTTTTCCATTCTTAGGTTCTACATGGTGGCTCCAGGTTCTTTTCTTGTGCTACCAATTTGTTGTAGCAGTTCCAGACCTTATAACATTATACTGCACCATCTTAGGGAAGAGGGGTTGTCTCTTTCGATAGCTCCTGCAGAAGCTTCTCTTCCCAGAAGCATTAGCAAACATCTCCTTGAGTGGCATTGGCCCTAATTGAGTTGCATGCCCAATCCTAAGCCAATCACTGTGGGCAAAGGTCGGATACATTAATTGGCTTATGCTGACCAGGATCCACCTCTGCAGCTAGATATTGGCCAACCCACACAAACTGCATAGCTGAGGACAAGAAATAAGGATACTGTTGGCAAGAAGTAGGGGGAATGGATGCTAGGAAAGGGACCATTAGGTTGGGCATCTTAGCTTTCTGATTATTTATAAAAATGATCCACTGTTCTGATTCAGGGGCAACTCTGATATTTACTCATTTTTATTCTGGGAAACGCCTGTTTATTTCTATCTGTTCTTTGTGATGAAAAGGGAAACCTGGTCCTGATTTGGCTCTGCTACTAAGGAGCTTAATGAACTTGGAGAAATTGTTGACTTTTCTGGTCCGCACTTTTCTTATCTCTATGAGAAGAAACTGCTCAAAGATTCTATGTACTATTAGTGCCACCAGTTTGTTAAAAGAGACTCAGTAAGGAAATTTCAGGGTCCACTGTAGAATGTTTTTAATGACTGTAATACCATGTGCCTAGCACATAATATGTCATCAGCAAATATTTGCTGCATAAATCAATGAACGATCATATTGGCAGAATACCAGTTCCACGTAGTTTTATCTCAGTACCTTTCAAATTCAGATGAATGGCATTGATTTTAGTTTACTGGATTCTGTCTGGAGCCCAGGGTTGGAGGGTACTCTGTAGAGTGGTCTAACATTAGGGAGGTGTATTGGGGTTGCTGGAAAGAACGGAGCAGGAAGGAAACATTTATTCTCAAGATTTTGGGAAGTACATGAAGCAAAGGAAGAAAGAGGGTAGTGGAGCTGACAGGGAAATAAGGATCAGAGGGAGGCGATTTCAGTTATTTATCTCTGCATAAGGAACCACTCCAAAACTTTGTGGCTTAAAATAACAAAAATTTACTATTTCTTGTGATTCTGTGGTTGGACAGGGAAGTTTTTTTGCTGGTCTCTCCTGTGGTCCCTCGTGTGGCTGCTCAGACAGGACACTAGGATGGCTGGGCTCCTCTCCCCATGTGGTTTCTCATCATTCCCTTGCCTCACCCAACCTTCTTATGCAGCAACTGGGGCCCGAAAGAGAATTTCAAGAGGATGAGCCCCAGCGTGCAGGTGCTTATCTAGCCTCTGCTTGCAAGGCACCTGCTAACGTTCCTTATGGCCACACCTGGAGTCAGTTCAAGGATTTGAATACCAGGGTGCCAGGCTCACTGGGGGCCATTTGCAGAAGCTCCAGGATCCTGGTTCCTAAATCCATTGAAAGAGTGGGGCAAGGGTGTATGTGATTGATGGGCTGTGGGATGGGGCTGGAGTGGAGAGGCTGCGTCAAGAATGTTCACCACATTCCTGTCATCTAGTTGACTAGCTCTGTCCTTTGGGAGAGCTAGGGAGTCACCGGAGGAAACTATAGTCTCCCACCATTTCCATTAGCCTTTGCCTCCTTTGATACGAACGGTTGGCATCATTTCAGTCTTATTTAAGGTACTATGCAAACACAGCTTCAAAACAAGCCCCCACGCTGAATCCCCAGCTCCATGGCTGTATTTAAGGTCCATCTAAGTATAAATTTTGGAGCTACCACTGGCCTTGGAAATAAAAGGAAATGAAATCTAATGAATTCATGAGATGAACCAATGCCATTCACTTGAATTTGAAAGGTACTGAGATAAAACTATGTGGAACTGGTATTCTGCCAATATGATCATTCATTGATTCATGCAACAAATATTTGCTGAGCACCTATTATGTACTAGGCACCTGGTATTACAGTCATTAAAGACATTCTGGAGATGATCCTGAAATCTACTTATTGAGTCTCATTTAACAATTGGCTTTCAGGGGTAATTGCTTCCTTTGTTAAATGTTCAGAAAAAATTCTTTTAGCCAGGCTTTCCTGAACCAGTCTCATTCTTCTATCTCCTTGTTCTCCACCGCTTTTGGAATCATTTTGGTGTTTTTCTGATTACTTTGTGTTTCAAAGTAAAAATAACTTTATTATACTTTCTCTTGATTTTATAAATCATGTATGCTTGTTTTAAAATACCCAGAAACACAGACAAGTGTAAAGCAGAGCGTAGAAGTCTCCTGAAATTCCACCACCCAGAGGGCAGGCGCCACTGTTAACATTTTAGGGGACACTTCAGTCACCCCTCAGGAAGTGTGCATGCGTGATGCAGTGAACACAATTGTGCTGTGACCTGATTTTTTGAAATGCCATTTTGTCAACATTCACATTCAATCCCACAAAATTCCAGTTTTGACGAGGATTGAGTAATTTTTTGATTCTTTGATTTCACATCTGCCCCTGAGGTTTTCCTGTTTTCTCTGGGACATATTTCTGTTTTGCTAAAGATACCCCATCTGTGTAGCCCTTTTTTTTTTTTTTTGTCTTGGCCATGTTGATCACTGACATATTTTGTTTAGGACCTCTAACAGGAGTTTCTAAATGGCTTTCAAGTAAATACATGGTAGACTTTTAAAGGCCTCTTTCAGTCTTTTCCATAAATGTAGCCTACATTTACTTGACTAAAGTGTGTGGTACTAGCTATGTGGTGGGTTTCCAGGGCTGCCATCTCCCGCCACATTGTTCAGTGCAATTGTGTATAACCATAGTTACCAGGCTTGCCACCATTACTTTCTTAAAGTGATTTCATACAATCAGCATTTCCAGCCCCCATGCCTCTAGGCTGGGCTCTGTACTCAGAGGTGAAACTCGCTCTAGAAGTTTGGTGCCCTGGCTGGGGGTTTGGGGGGCGGGGGTGAGATAGGCAGTGACAGGCTAGTTAGGACTATGTGGACTTCTGCCCTACTTCTTGGCTCTCCAGCCCCTGAGACTTAATTCTGGGTATTGCCCTGGCATAATAACACATGTCACTTTGTGCACTAATCCGTGGTTATGTGACTGCCTCCCTGACCCAGGTTGTGAGCATCTCAAAAGGAGGGATCTTTTTCATTGGTCTATGTCACCTAGGTATCCTGTGCAGTACCTGGAAAACATTTGCTGAATGAATGAATGACTAAATGAGTGAATGACTGAAAAAATACAAGAAAAAATCCTGATATGACAGTCGGGCAATGTTTGGGTGCTCAGTGCAAGGATGAGGAAGGAGGAAGGAAAGGACAGGACACAGAGGAATGTAGCCTTAAGTGTGTGAGCTTTGGAGTCAGAAAACCGGAGCTCAAATCTGGGCCAGGCTACTTACCAGTTGTGTGACCTTGGGCAAGTCACTCTTCACTGAAGTCTCATACATAAAAGGGCATTCATTTGAATAACTGATTGACTCAATAAATAGTTATTGAGTGCAATGTGCTAGGCATTATTCTGGGTGCTAGGGAATCAGCAGGGAGTACTAAAGTTGCTCAGAGCAACTTTAAGAGAGAACCTCCCGTGAGGGGTGGAGTTCGCTTCAGCCTCCCTTCCTGGCTCTGCAGCATTTGTGCTGAGACCTTGGTTAGCATCTTAGGGCCCTGCACCCTGGGGGGCTTCCCACCCAATCTTTCCTTTCCTCTATCTCTCCGTAGGTATCAGAGCTGCATCAGGGTCAGAGGCTTTCCTTCCTACTCCTGCTCCTTCCTCCTTTATGCTTCTTAGGTGTTTCTCCCAATAAGTCTCTTGCGTATTTAATTCTGTCTTAGTGTCACCTTCTTGGAAGGCCCAAACTGACGGAGCTCTGTCCTCAAGAACCTCACCTAACGGAGATGAAGCAGTACATCCGAAGGATTAAATAATGCTGTTTTTCTTTCTTTTTTAAATGAGATAATGTTTAAGCAGGGCTTAGCAGACGGCCAGCACCAAGGAAGAGCTCAGTGAAGGGTGTGCATTGTTGTTGCTGTTATTATTACCCTCACTGATTTTGTTCCCCCGGCGAGCAGGTGGAAAATGGTGTCTTTCAGGTGTCAGTTTCATTAGTTTGTTCAACCAAGTGGACTGCACTCGAACCCCTGCGTCCTTAGGAGTTTCTTCAAGAACGAGGGGCTAGACACTAGAAATGGGAAACCCTGGGAAGATGCTTTGTGACTTTCAGGGAGTAAGCATAGAGCTTCCAGAAGAATCTTTTGATTCTAGGAAGGTCTGAGTGTGGAGGGGGAGAAGCCTGAATGGCAGGCCTTGAGCTTGACAATAGCACTGGCTACTTGCTGAAGCTTGGAGGAAAGAGCCAGGGGCAGCAGAACATGGTGAACATGGTACAAGAGTGTGGAGCCAGGCTGCCCGAGTTCAAATCCCAGCCCTGCCACCTACTACCTACCTCCCAGGGCTGTGAGATTTAAGATAATTAAGTAGAATGCTCAGCACCAAGTAAGTGTCTGAAAATCGTTACTCTCCCTTTCCTCCCCACACAACATTTTCATTCTTTTATACTTGGATTATTTAACATTAGTGTGACTTCTCTGGGTTTGAGAATTATGGCCGGGGTCTAGGCTAAGGAGCCACTGTCCTGATCTCTGTGGATTATTGGGAAGGACAGGAAGGTCTGAGGAAAGAGAGGAGGGACAGCATTTGGCCATGGAAGGGGTGGGGGGAGAGAGAGAGAGAGAAAGAGAGAAAGAGAGAGGTGTCTTTCACTGGAGTATTTATGAGCAGCCACCATGTGCCAGCCCCTGCTGGGTGCTGGGTTCATGAAGATGATTAGGACACCGGTGCCATTCTTAAGGAGCTCAGATGCTAATGCAGACGCTGAGGGTAGACAAACAGGTCTGTAAATAGTGTGCTGGGTCCTAGCCAGAGGCAAGACACACAAAGCTTGGGAGCATGTGACCCTGCGCTTAGTAATCATTTTTGACATTTCTTTCCTCCCAGACTGACTGAAGCACCTGTGGCTCCTAGGTTTTTCATAGCGCAGACATCCCACGGGCACTCACTTGTGTCTCCCTTTCCTGCCAGATAGAGGACTCTGAGAGGATGTGGAGCCTGAGCGCCCCGCTCGCGAGCACCCCCAGAGCTGGCCACACACAGGCAAACGTGCTGACTGGGTGGTCTTCCATCTCCCTACTGTAAAACGAGGATAACAACATCTATCTCAGGGGTCATTGTGGATTTAACGGGGTCGCGTTTATCAAATGTAAATCACCTTATGAATGTCATCATTGTACCTTTCTAATTGGTGCGCTCTCTTGTGGATTAGTTTAGGGGGCTGTGCAGTCTTTTTGTACCTCTCTCACAGGGTTATTTGGAGGATTAAATAAATTAATGTATATAATATTGGAACATGGCTTATTATGTAGTAAACACTCAAGAAGTGTTCGTTAAATCAATGGGCATAAAGTTTCAGTTGTGCAAGATTAATAAGTTCTAGAGCTCTGCCATATAGTTAATAATACTATATTGTACACTTAAAAATCTGCTCAGAAAGCAGATCTCATGTTAAATGTTCTTACTTCAATTTAAAAACATGCCCCCAAACCAAAATCAAAGCAAAAACAAAAATGAAGGAAAAAATTATATATATGGGGAAAAAACAGAATCAATGTTACAGAACTTATCAGAGTTCTGTACAAATAGTATATCAGAACAAATAGTATATCACTTCTATGCTTTATCATTCACATTGGTTTACTGTTTTGAAGTAAAGTGGTGAAAAAATGTGGGGGGAAATTGTTAGTTATTATATTATCATCGTTGCTAGTTTTTTGGTGTCATTTTACTGATCAGAATTATGAGATTCAAAGAATTGAAGCACATTGCCAGGGATGGCACAGCTAAATATGGGCAGAGCAGTAGGAATCCGCAGCAACCAGGTCTGAGCCCCTGCCCAATGCTCTGGAACATTCTTGGAATGGCTCGCTAGGTGGCGCTCTTCCCCCGGGATGGGATCTGACCGAGACCCCAGCTGACTAGCCCTTTCTCCTGAGGAGAACCTACGGGTAGCATTCTAGAACTTGCAGGGATTTTGAGAGTATCTAGGCCCTCGGCTATTGCTTTATTGGGAGTCACCCATGGTCACGAGGTGGTGCTGGGATGGAGTCCCAGTTTGCCCATTTCTGAATCTCATTTGATTCCTACCTCCATGTAGCATTCTTTGCCCACTCCCCACAGCCACTTCTGGACCCTTCTACGAGATCTAGGTGCTTTCCTGCTGGGCAGTTGTGACTCTGCTCTATGAGGGTGGAGAAAGTGTTTGGGAGCAGGGCAGGGATTTGAGTCAGGGTGGGGAAGGCCACCCCTCATCCCATTTCTTACCCTTCTCCAGAGTCATTCAAGGGCGGTGTGTGTGCAGCTAAGGGCAGGGACCCAGGAGCCAAACCCTTGTCCTTCCTTTAGCAGCAGTGAGCCCTGGATCTCCGTGTCTCATTTCCCATCTGTAACATGGGAATAATACAGTACCTATTGCATAGGGTCTTTGTGAGGATCAAGTTAATATATGTAAAGTACTTGGAACAGTTGTAAACACGTGATGAAAGCTATAAAACTGTTAGCTCTCAGTATTATAACTCATGAGCCTCCTACCTGGATATAGGCGTTTACGTGAGAATTTCACCATGATTCATCATATTCTTCACCTGTTCACTTACCCCATCACATCCTTTCCTGATAATAACTGCCACCTACTGGTAGTTAGCTATGCAGTATGCAAAATCTATGATTCCATGATCTCATTTAGTCCACAGAATGATCTTAAGACGTAGGTACTATTACTGTTTGCTTCTCAGGGTTGAGGCTCAGACAAGCCTGGGTCATTTACCCAGGATCACATAGCGAGTGACAGACTGTTCTGTTCGATGAGGCTTTTACTGCCACACTGTCTGACTTCCTCTTGAAGTCAATTAAAAACAACTGAAACAAGCCTCCCCTGCCCCTCCCCCCAGCATCAGCTATGCTCACCACACCTCTGTAAGACCTCCCTCACAGAAGCCATCCTTCTGTAGGGTGAGGTTTCCTACAACTCTTATCTTGGGGGACAAAGGAACAGATTTCACAGATGTCTCCCTGCTTCCCAGCAAAGAGACACAACATGCTTTGACCGGCAAACAAAGAGGCCTCTTCAGATTAGAGCTGAGTTAGCCAGGCAGCCTTCTCGGGCCCCTTTCCCCCGTCCTGTTTCTTCTGCAATCAGCAGGCCTCCTACCTGGGCAGGCGGGTGCTTGTGTCTCCTCAGTTCACCCGAGTTCTGAGCGGTCCAGGATGTCACAAAAACTCTCAGTGACTCAGGCCAGCCTATCTGGGATTTTTCCTCTCTTGGCACTTGAGAGGCCCTGTGGAGCAGCCACATCTTTTAGCCAAGAAAGAAACAGCAGGCGGCAATCTATTATTGCAGGGTCACAGAATGTCAGTCAGGGCTGGAAGAGACCATAGGGTGTGGAAAATAGGACCCTGATGAGGGAAGAGTCGCGATCAGGATCACATTGAGGAAGTGAGGTGACCAGGTGAAGCCCTTACTTGTCCTCAGTACCCTTCCTAGTACCCTCAGCATCCGGAAGTGCTGAGAGGAGGGCTGAGCTGGGGCAGGGGGGAGCTGTACATCCCGGCTACCGAGCATATGTGCATCCAGTTGGTTGGCCGTCTGCTGAGAATGTATGTGAGGATCCTCTGAAACGGTTTCTCAGCCTTGGCACTGTCGGCGTTCGGGGCAGATAATTCCTGGTTGTGGAAGCTGGCCTGTGCATTGTTCGCTGTTGAGCAGTACCTTTGGCCTCTACCCACTAGATGCCAGTAGCACTCCCCCAGTTGTGTGACAACCGAAAATGTCTCCAGCCATTGCCCAATGTCTCCTGGAGGACAAAATTGCTCCTCTCCCTGTTCCTCATGCTCTAAAAGCAGGCTCCTTCCCTTCCAGAAACATGTATTAAGAGCTTGCTACGAGCTGTGCTCTGTGGGCACACGAATCAAGCAGGAGCTCTGGCCTTAAATTACTGAGTCGAGCTGGGAAGGCAGACAGGGCCCCACAGGCAGCAATGGATGGGAAGCTCCTCCAGGGAGATAAGAGCTCTCTGCTCTCAGGAGCACAGGGCAGACACTGCACTGACTGGGGAGATCCACGCAGGCTTCACAGAAGGACGTGGCAATTTTCCAGGCAGACAAGGTGGTGAAGGACATTCCAGGCAGGAGGAATGGAATGTACAAAGGTAAAGAGTTTTGAAGTGTGACATGTTGGGGAAAAAAGTATTTTCGTGTGACTGTACCCCCGAGTGCACGTGGGGAGTGGTTGGGGAGGAGGCGAGAGGCAGGGCAAGAATGATGATGATGACGGTTAACATATTGAGCACTTACTGTATGTCAGACATTGTTCCAAGTGTCTTACATATACTATGTCTTAATCTTTACAAGCAATCCTTTGAAGAAAGTACTATTATTATCTTACAGTTGGGAAAAATGATGCACAGAGAAATTAGGGATCTTGCCCGAGTCACACAACTCATGAAGGACATTTGCTTATGGAGATCTAAGGGTTTTCAGTAGAGCAGTGTCATGGTCAGTGTCAGTTACCTTTGGCTACATAACAAACCACCCCAAACTTACCAGCTAAACCAACATCGTATTATTATATCTTATGATTCCATGGCTTGGCTGGGGCTCAGGTAGGGGGTCTGGCTTGGGGTCTCTTATGCAGTAGCAGTGAGGTGCTGGCTGGGGCTGCGGCTTGGGGCTGGCTGTCTAGCACCTTGGTGTCCCTTCATGTGGCTTCTGTCCCTCTCTGTCCCTCTGGGCCTTTCCCCATGACCACTTTCTCTAGCAAAGTAGCCTGTTCTTCTTGGTGGCCCAGAAGCTACCAGGCCTTCTTAATTCTTGGACTCGGAAGTCCCAGGATGCACTGGTCAGCGTGGTCGTAGGCACAGCTAGAGTCACAGGGAGGGGACATCTCTGGTGGGAGGAGTGGCATGTGTATACGGGGAGGAGTGGAATTGTTTGAGGCCGTCTTTGGATACTAGGTATCCCAGCCAGACTTTTATTCCAGAAAGAATATTCTGGTAGCATCGTGGAAGTAGATTGAAGAGGGCAAGACTAAAGACTTGAAGATGAATTATGAAGTCATTGTAATAGCTTTGATACTTTTGGTTAAGTGGTCCCTCAACGTCTCTCTATTGTTACTATGGAAAGACCAGAGTAATTGTGTTTTAATAGCAATAACACAACAATTAGACTAGCCTACCTTTATTGAGCACATACTACGGTATGTGCCAAGCACTGTAATAAGTACTTTTCTACACAATTTAATCCTCACAATGATCTCATGAGGTACATATATTCCTATTTTACCTTTCAGAAAACAGATCAAGTGTATTAGTTTCCTGGGCTGCCATAACAAAGTACCACAGACTAGGAGGCTTAAACAACAGACACTTATTTCCTCATAGTTCTGGAGGTTAGAAGTCCAAGATAAGGTATTGGCAGGGGTGGTTCCTTCTGAGGCCTCCCTTTTTGGCGTGCAGCTGGCTATCTTCCCCCTCTCTTCACGTGGCTTTCCCTCTGTGTGTGTCTGTGTCCTAATGTCCTCTTCTTATAAGGACACCTTCATGTTGGATTAGGGTCTACCCATATGACCTCATTTTACTTTAATTACCTCTTTAAAGACTCTATCTCCCTCGTATAGTCACATTCTGAGGTACTGAGGATTAGAACTGCAACAAACAAATTTTGAGGGGACACAATTCAGTCCATAGAATCAACTAATTAGCTTATGCTCATGTAGGTTAATATGTGGGAAGTCAGAATTTGACCTGAGTCTGACTTCAGGCTCCTGCTATTAACTACTCCTTATTACCAAAAATTGTGTTCAGTTCTTTTTTTTTTTTTCAATTAGTTTCGGGTGTACAAAGCAACATAATGCCATGTTTCCCCAAAAATAAAACCTAACCGGAAAGTAAGCCCTAGCATGATTTTTTCAGACCTGGTCTTATTTTCGGGGAAACATGGTACTTAGACATTTACACACCTCAATCTACTACCCCTCATCGTATACAGCTGTTACAATACCATTGACTATATTCCCTATGCTGTACTTCACGTCCCATGACTATATATGCGTGTATATAGTCACACACACACACACACACACACACACACCCACACACGCACATATAGTCTGACAATTAAGTTCGTGAACTCATCCTGGAAAAAATGCTACATACCTCATTGTTGGATATCACTACAGTCACCTTCGAAGGACTCTGCTTGGGAAGCTATGCACTGATGCCAGTGCCTAGTCTACCCTTCAAAGCAATTTTGGAATTCTTTTTCTGGAATGGCCATCAGAGCTGTCATTGTATTACCCTTGATGTCCTGAATGCCATCAAAACGTCTTCTTTTAATATTTTGTTTATCTTTGGGTAAATAAAGAAGTCACTGGGGGCCAGATCAGGTGAATAGGGAGGGTGTTCCAATACAGTTATTTGTTTACTGGCTAAAAACTCCCTCACAGACAGTGCCGTGTGAGCTGGTACATTGTCGTGATGCAAGAGCCATGAATTGTTGGTGAAAAGTTCAGGTCATTTAACTTTTTCATGCAGCCTTTTCAGCACTTCCAAATAGTAAACTTGGTTAACTGTTTGTCCAGTTGGTACAAATTCATAATGAATAACCCTCTGATACCAAAAAAGGTTAGCAATATAATTGCAACAAGTTGGTGAACTTAATTGTCACACCATACACACACACACACACACACACACACACACACACACACACACCCTGTTTGCTCTAATGCATCTTTTGGAGCAAAAATTAATATGAGATCTGGTATTATATTATATTGTATTATATAAGACCCAGTCAGACTGGGTCTTAAGACTGGGTATAATATAATATAATATAATATAATATAATATAATATAATATAATATAATATAATATAATAATACCAGATCTCATATTAATTTTTGCTCCAAAAGATACATTAGAGCTGATGGTCCGGCTAGGCCTTATTTTCGGGGAAATACGATATGTGTGTGTGTGTGTGTGTGTGTGTGTATATATATATATATATATATAATTTAATTAATTAATTATAGTTGACATATAATATTATTCTACTTCAGCTTCAGGTGTAGAGCGCAGTGGGTCAGGCATCTACACAATCTATGAAGTGACCCCCTGATAATTCCAGTACCCAACTGACACCCTACATAATCTTTACAACATTATTGATTATATTCTCCATACTATATTTTATATCCCTGTGACTATATTGTGACTGCCAATTTGTACTTTCTAATCCCTTCACCTTCTCCCCCACCCCCAACCCCCAATCCTATCAGTGAGATCATATGGTATTTGTCTTTCTCAGTCTGACTTATTTCACTTAGCATAATATCCTTTAGGTCCATCCATGTTGTTGCAAATAAGGTTTCATTCTTTTTTTATGGCAGAGTAATACTCCATTGTATAAACGTACCACAAATTCTTTATCCAATCATCTATTGATGGGCATTTCGGTTGTTTCCATATCTTGGCTATTGTGAATAGTGTCACAATAAAAATAAGGGTACATATATTTTTTTCAAATTAGTGTTTTGGATTTCTTTGGATAGATACCCAGGAGTTGAATTGCTGGGTCATAATTGTCTTCAGTTCTTGTCCCAAGCAGAAAAATAGCAAGGTGGAGGATAATACCAAGTTTGTATAGCTTTGCCTTTAGGATCTAGCTATTTATAACTTGAGCAGGGATTGAATTCCAGTTATTTGTTCTGTGTCCTTCACCTATAACTCTATCCCAGTGATCTTTGTGGAAGGACATTGAAAGGTGGCAGAGGTGGTATATGTTGATAGGACCATAAATGGAATGATAGTAATGATCACTAATACTTTAGAAATGTGTACAGTGTGCCAGGAAGAATGCTAAGTGCTTTACATGCATTATTTAATTCTCACTATAATCCAATTATGTAGGGACTATTATGTTTCCTATTTTACATATAAGGAAACCAAGGCAGAGTGATGTGTTAACCTGTCCAAATTCACCCTGCTAATGAAAAGTGGAAGAGTCAAGCTGAGCACTCAGGAAGTCTGAATCCAGAGCCTGTACCCTCAATTATTACGCTTCCATACTGCCTTTGGGAACTTGGTGAAGAATGAATCTATACCATTTCCACATAAAGAATCCTAAGTCAGAGAAGACTCATTAGGCCATCATTTTTCCAAATTTTTTAATTGCAATTATCAAGATATTTGTTGCTACATATCAAAATAAAATACTGATATTGCTGTTTTTTTATTTATCAGTTTTAGAACTCACCTATTGATTTGCTGTTATCTGAGATAAAAATGTCTGTTACTTGCCCTTATTGTTTCCTGTAAACACTTTTATAATCAAAGAATAATATTTTGTTAAATCAATATTTATTGATTTAATAATATTGTGTTTATATAATTATTATCCATTGCCAAGCCAAAAAGTGGACAGTGAATATATTTCATTCCTTGTATAAGTTTTTGTTTTTCCTGGAGCTGATAATGTTTTTTTGTTAGTTTGTTTTACTTGCAGTATTTTCTATGTACCTGTCCTTTTCTTTCCCTAGAACTTTCATGGCCTGTCAGTAATTTTTTATGGTCAGTTGTATACTCTACTCTATGTGAGCATTCGTCCTGAAAGCCCTTCTGCTCCAGTATAGATAGGTTTTCCCTGAGAACTTTTACCTAGTTGTTATTCTGGGAGTTCTCTTTGCTTTTCTTTTATGTTTATGAACTCCTGTTTCCTCGGTCCCCTGTCTTGTTTTAGTTTCTTGTTCTGATGACATATTTCCTTATGTTGCTTTCTAAGAAAGTGTACATGGGAGATACATTTTTTGAGACCTTGCTTATCTGAAAATGTCTTTTTTTTTCTACCCTTACTTTTGATTTGCAGTTTGGCTATCTAGAATTCAGGTTGCAAATTATTTTTCTTTGAAGGCATTGTTCCATTGTCTTCTCAGCTTCCAGGATCATTTCTGAGAAATCCAATACCATTTTAAATCCTATTCCTTTGTATGTGGCTTATCTATGTGGACACTTCTAGTTCTTTGTATCCCTCATATGCTGAAATTTGGCATTGTTTTTTTTTCCATTTATTGTGCTTTCAACTGTAGATTCCTTCAATTCCAGGAAACTTTTCTTAAATTATTTTGATAATCTCCTCTGTCTTCTTATTTGGATATTGAATTCAATTGATTCCCTAAGTCGTTTATCCTTATATTATCCCTATTATTTTCCATCATTTTGCCTTTTTATTATTCCCAACCAATTAACTTTTTAGTATTGACTATCATTTTTAGTTTCCAAGGGCTCTTTTTATTTTTCATAGTGTTCTGATTGCTCATTTTAAAAAATTTCTCTAAGCATTTATTTTTTCTTTGTTTTTTTAATTTTTAAAGAGATTTTTATTAAAATATAGCTAACATATAATATTATATTAGTTTCAGGTGTATACAATAGTTACTCAACATTTATATACCTAAAGAAGTGATCGCCATGATAAATCCAGCAACCGTCTGACACCATACCACGCTATCACAATATAATTGACTATATTCCCTGTGCTGTACACTACATCCCCATGACTTATTTGTTTTATACCTGAAGATTTGAACCTCTTATTACCTTTCACCTCCCCCCTTAAAATTTTTTTCAATTACAGTTGACATTCAACATTATTTTATATTAATTTTAGGTGTACAGCATAGTGGTTAGACATTTATATAATTTAAGAAGTGGTCCCCCTGACTAGTCTAGTACCCACCTGGCACTATACATAGTTATTATCATATTATTGACTGTATTCCCTATGCTTTAATTTACATCCCATGACTATTTTGTAACTATTAGTTTGTACTTCTTAATCCCTTCATCTTTTTCACCCTGTCCCTCAATCCTCCTCCCATCTATTACCCCGATAAATCTAGTACCCATCTGACACCATATGTAGTTATTATAATATTATTGACTATGTTCCTTATATTCTACCCTACATCCCCATGACTACTGTGCAACAACCAATTTGTACTTCTTAAACCCTTTCCCTTTTTCACCGATTCCCAAACCCCCTCCCATCTGGCAACCATCAAAATGTTCTCTGGGGCCGGCCCGGTGGCTCAGGCGGTTGGAGCTCCATGTTCCTAACTCCGAAGGCTGCCGGTTCGATTCCCACGTGGGCTAGTGGGCTCTCAATCACAAGGTTGCCGGTTCAACTCCTCGAATCCCGCAAGGGATGGTGGGCAGCGCCCCCTGCAACTAAGATTGAACATGGCACCTTGAGCTGAGTTGCTGCTGAGCTCCCAGATGGCTCAGTTGGTTGGAGCGCGTCCTCTCAACCACAAGGTTGCCAGTTCAATTCCTCGACTCCCGCAAAGGATGGGGGGCTGCACCCCCTGCAACTAGCAACGGCAACTGGACCTGGAGCTCAGCTGTGCCCTCCACAACTAAGACTGAAAGGACAACAACTTGAAGCTGAACAGCACCCTCTACAACTAAGATTGAAAGGACAACAACTTGACTTGGGAAAAAAAAAGTCCTGGAAGTACACACTATACCCCAATAAAGTCCTGTTCCCCTTCCCCAATAATAATAAAAAAATTCGGATGACCCTTTAAAAAAAAATGTTCTCTGTATCTATGAGTTTGTTTCTGTTTTGTTTATTTTGTTCTTTGGATTCCATATTTAAGCGAAATCACATTGCATCTGTCTTTCTCTGTCTGACATACTCCATTCAACACAGTACTTTCCAGGTCCATCCATGCTGCTGCACATGGCAAGAACGTATTCCTTTCCCTGGCCGAGCAATATTCCATTGTATATATGGACAATCTCCACTTTATCCATTCTTCCACTGATGGACACCCAGGCTGCCTCCACATCTCGGCCATTGTAAACAAAGCTGCAATGAACATATGGATGCACATGTCAACTCAAAGCAGCATTTGGGTTTCTTCAGATAAATACCCTGAAGCGGGATTACTGGGTCCTTCTATAGCCCTTGTTTTAAAGTTTATTTTGTCTGGTATAAGTATTGCTACCCCAGCTTTTTGTTTGTTTGTTTGTTTCTATTTTCATGAAATATTTTTTCCCCATCCCTTTACTTTCAGTCTGTGTGTGTCTTTTGATCTGAAGTGAGTCTCTTGTAGGCAACATATATAAGGGTCTTATTTTCTTGTCCATTCAGCCACCTTATCTTTTTTTTAATTAGTTTCAGGTGTACCAAAAAACATAATTATTAGACATTTACACGCCTCACAAAGTGATAACGCCCCCGAGTCTACTACCCCTCTGACATCATACATAGCTATTATAATACCATTGACTATATTTCCTATGCTGTGCTTTGTGCTTTACATCCTGTGACTATATATTTAATTATAGTTGAAATTCAATACTGTTTTATATTAGTTTCAGGTGTAGAGTGCACTGGTTAGGCATTTATATAATCTATGAAGTGATCTTCCCGATAAGTCCAGTACCCATCTGACACCTTACACAGTCTTTACATTATTGATTACGTTCCCTATACTGTATTGCATATTCCCATCACTATTCTGTGACTACCAGTTGGTACTTTCTAATCCCTTTACCTTCTCCCCTGTCCCCCTCCCATCTAGCAACCATGATTTTATTTTCTGTATCTGTGAGTCTATTTCTGTTTTGTTTGCTTGTTTATTCTGTTCTTTAAATTTCTCATATGAGTGAGGTCATGCAGTATTTGCCTTTCTCAGTCTGACTTATTTCACTTAGCATAATATCCTCTAGGTCCATCCATGTTGTTGCAAATGATAAGATTTCATTCTTACCATTCTACCACAATTAAAAAAAAAATCTAGTCGTCTATTGATCGGCATTTCAGTTCTTTGCATATTTTGGCTATTGTGAATAGTGCTGCAGGAAACACAGGGTGCATATATTTTTTCAAATTAGTGTTTTATATTTCTTTGGATAAATACCCAGGAATGGAATTGCTGGGTCATAAAGTAGTTCTATTTTTAATTTTTTGAGGAACCTCTATACTGTTTTCCATAGTCAGCCACCTTATCTTTTGATTGGAACATTTAACCCAATTACATTTAAAGTTATTGTTGATGGATATGTAGTTACTGCCATTGTATTATTCATATTTTTGATTTTTTTTTCCCATCTCTCTGAGATTCCTTGTAATACTGGTTTGGTGGTGATGAACTCCATTAGCTTTTTCTTGTCTGGGAAGCTCTATCTGTCCTTCCATTCTAAATAATAACTTTGCTGGGTAGAGTAATCTTGGTTGTACGTCCTTGCTTTTCATCATGTTGAATATTTTGTGCCAATCCCTTCTGGCCTGCAAAATTTCTGTTAAGAAGTTAGCTCACAATCTTATGGGCACTCCCTCATAGGTAACTAGCTGTTTTTCTCTTACTGCTTTGAAGATTCTTTCTCTGTCTTTAACCTTTGGCATTTTAATTATGATGTGTCTTGGTGTGGGCCTTTTAGGGTTCATCTTCTTTGGGACTCTCTGTATTTCCTGGGCTTATATATTTAGTTTCTTCACCAGGTTAGGGAAGTTTTCTGTCATTATTTCTTCAAATAAGTTTTCAATTCCTTCCTCACTGTCTTCTCCTTCTGGTACCCCTATGATGCAAATATTATTATGCTTGATATTGTCCCAGAGGCCCCTTAAACTAGCCTCATTATTTTTTTCTTTTTGCTGTTCGGATTGGGTGTTTTCTGCTACCTTATCTCCTAAACTGCTGATTTGATCCTCTGCTTCATCTGATCTACTGTTGATTCCCTCTAATGTATTCTTCACTTTAATTATTGTATTCTTTATTTCTGACTGGTTCTTTTTTATGTTTTCTATCTCTTTGTTGAAGTTTTCCCTAGATTATTAAGGATCCTTATACCAAGTGTTTTGAACTCTGAACTTGGTAGATTGCTAATTTCCATTTTGTTTAGTTCTTTTACTGGAGCTTTGTTCAGTTCTTTTATTTGGGACATGCCTTTTTGTTGTCATATTTCAGCTGCCTCCCTGTGTTTGTTCTATGTATTAGGCAGGTCTGCTATGTCTCTCAGTCTTAGTAGAGTGGCCTTATGTAGTAAGTAGGTTTGCTGTGGGACCCAGTGGTTGTGTCCCTGGTCACCTGAGCTGGGTGCTCCAGGTGTGCCCCTTTTGTGGGTTGTGTGCACTCTTCTGTTGTAGTTGAGCCTTGATTGCTGTTTGCACATCAGTGGGAGGGACTGACCCTCAGGCTGATTGGTTGTGAGTACTGGTTGTGACTACAGTGGAAGGAATGTTGTACTGGCGCTGACCCTACAGAGCAGGATTCAGTTTAGCAGGGCTCTGGTGCCCACCCAGTGTGCCCTTTGTGTGTGTCATCCCCAGAGGTGGCCAGGTGATGTTCTGGCTGGATCCAAAGCTTGCCACTGGGTATGCCAGCCCTGGGGCCTCCTGGGAGGGGTCTTATCACAGGTGAAGTTCAATCACAGCCTGTGCCCTGTCCAGGAGTACCTGGCATGAACCACAAAGCAAACCGCAGATGACCACCACCCGTGCTGGGCTTGGAGGTGCTTTGAGAGGCCAAGCCACAAACGGGCCGGCTGTTGCTAGTGCCAGTCTTAGGGCTGCTCACCCAGATGTATGGGACATGTCGAAACCAGCAGCTGCTTGTTTGGGTTTTGTAAACCTTTGAGAAATTTTAGGAAAGTCTGCAGTGTGTGCCAAGACAAGCTGTTTATATGGAAATGCCACTGGAAGTGGCTTGGGTGGGCCTGAAAGTTAGGTGGGGGCTCAGGCAAACAGGGCAAATGAACGGTTTTAGCCAGTTGGCTGGAGGCTGAGATATGACAGCTACCTGTGTCTGCATGCTGGGTAGGGGGAGGGCTCAATAAAGAAACAATGGCTTCCACCAGCACTTCTGTCTGGGAGAAATCTGCCCCTCCAGCCCTCACTCTGAAGCCAAACAATTCAGCTCCTCCTTATATGTCCCTGGTGTCTTGGAGATACTGCCCCAGGGCTGAAGCTCAGAGTGAGTGAGTCTGGCAGCAAGTAAATCCATGTGTGGGCCCTTCAAGAGGATTGCCTGGGACTCTAGCTGCCCTCTGTCTCACTTAGCCATAATCTTTGCTGGTTTTCACAGCCACAATTTATGGGGACTTCTCTCCCTGGCACTGAGACCCTGGGCTGGGGAGCCTGGTGTGGGTCTGGGACCCCTTGCTCCACTGTGGGGGACCTCCATAGCTGAGTTATCCTGCCCAATTTTTAATGGTCAAACGCAGGTGTGGGATCAGCCCATTCCGTGTCTCTGCCCCTTTTACCAGTTTTGAGGTGGCTTCTTCTGTATGTCCTTAGTTGTAGGACTTCAGGCGATTCTCAATGATGATTGTTCTGTAGTTTAGTTGTAATTTTGATATAGTCTTGAGAGGAGGTAAGCACAGAATTTACCTACTCTGCCATCTCGACCAGATTTGTCCAGATTGATTTTTTGTTCTTTTTTTTTAACAGTTGGATGCAATATCTTCTCTTAACTCTCTGGGGGATATTAATTGTGGTTTTTATTTGAAGCTTTCTTCTCTTCTTGGCATCATCTATTTCTTCCTGTTTCAATTTTTTTGTTTTTGTTTTTTTTTGGTCTCTGTCTTCCATGATGAAGGTTTTCCTCAAATGTCTGGTGACCCTCAGTTATTACTTCATATTTAAGGTAATGCACAAAACGTAATTGGAAGTCCTGTGTGTATAGCTTATCAAGTGGAGGCCTTCACTGCTGCATTTCTGGTGGGGATTTTGCTGTTTTGTTAGGGGAAACTCAAATGTCACTATCTATAGTTTTCTTCCCCTGGGGAACTTCAGTTTCTTTTTATTTTTCTTTTCTTTTCTTTTTTTTAAATTTATTGGGGTGACAATTGTTAGTGAAATTACATAGATTTCAGGTGTACAATTCTGTATTACATCATCTCTAAATCCCATTGTGTGTTCACCACCCAGAGTCAGTTCTCCTTCCATCACCATATATTTGATCCCCCTTACCCTCATCTCCCACCCCCCACCCCCCTTACCCTCTGGTAACCACTAAACTATTGTCTGTGTCTGTGAGTTTTTGTTTCTCATTTGTTTGTCTTGTTCTTTTGTTGTTTTGGGTTTATATACCACATATCAGTGAAATCATATGGTTCTCTGCTTTTTCTGTCCGACTTATTTCGCTTAGCATTATACTCTCAAGATCCATCCATGTTGTCACAAATGTTCCTATATCATCTTTTCTTACCGCCGAATAGTATTCCATTGTGTATATATACCACAACTTCTTTATCCATTCATTTATCGAAGGACATTTTGGTTGTTTCCATGTCTTGGCCACCGTAAACAAAGCTGCAATGAACATTGGAGCACATATGTCTTTATGTATAAACGTTTTCAGGTTTTTTGGGTAGATACCCAGGAGAGGGATTGCTGGGTCATATGGTAATTCTATTCATAATTTTTTGAGGACTCCACACTGCCTTCCATAACGGCTGCACCAGTCTGCATTCCCACCAACAGTGTATGAGGGTTCCTTTTTCTCCACAGCCTCTCCAACACTTGTTACTATTTGTCTTGCTGATGATAGCCATTCTGACTGGGGTGAGGTGATATCTCATTGTGGTTTTTATTTGCATTTCTCTGATGATTAGTGATGTTGAGCATTTTTTCATATGTCTATTTGCCATTTGTATGTCCTCTTTGGAGAAATGTCTCTTCAGGTCCTCTGCCCATTTTTCAATTGAGTTGTTTGTTTTTTGTTGTTGAGTTTCATGAGTTCCTTGTATATTTTGGATATTAGCCCTTATCGGAGGCACTGTTTGCAAAAATCTTCTCCCATTCAGTTGGTTGCCTCTTTATTTTGTCGATGGTTTCTTTTGCTGTGCAGAAGCTTTTAAGTTTCATATAGTCCCATTCATTTATTTTAGCTTTTACTTCCATTGCCTTTGGAGTCAAATTCATAAAATGCTCTTTGAACCCAAGGTCCATAAGTTTAGTACCTATGTTTTCTTCTATGCAGTTTATTGTGTCAGGTCTTATGCTTAAGTCTTTGAGCCATTTTGAATTAATTTTAGTACATGGTGACAGATAGCAGTCCAGTTTCATTCTTTTGCTCGTGGCTATCCAATTCTCCCAGCACCATTTATTGAAGAGGCTGTCTTCCCTCCATTGTATGTTTTTAGCTTCTTTGTCAAAAATTATCTGTCCATATTTATGTGGTTTTATTTCTGGGTTCTCAATTCTATTCCATTGGTCTATGTGTCTGTTTTTCTGCCAATACCATGCTGTGTTGATTATTGTAACCCTGTAGTACAAGCTAAAGTCAGGGAGTGTGATACCGCCAGTATTGTTCTTTTTTCTTAAGATTGCTTTGGTTATTCAGGGTCTTTTGTGGTTCCAAACAAATCTGATGATTTTTTGTTCTATTTCTTTAAAAAATGCCATTGGGATTTTGATGGGGATTGCATTGAATCTGTATATTGCTTTGGGTAATATGGCCATTTTAACTATGTTGATTCTTCCAATCCATGAGCACGGAATGTCTTTCCATTTCTTTGTGTCTTCTTCAATTTCTTTCAAAAATGTCTTATAGTTTTCAGCATATAGGTCCTTCACATCCTTGGTTAAGTTTATTCCTAGGTATTTTATTCTTTTTGCTGCAATTGCAAAAGGAATTGTTTTTTGTATTTCTTTTTCTGAGATTTCATTGTTAGTATATAGGAATGCAATGGATTTTGTACGTTGATTTTGTAGCCGGCAACTTTACTGTATTCGTTGATTGTTTCTAATAGCTTTTTGGTGGAGTCTTTAGGGTTTTCTATATATAGCATCATGTCATTGGCAAAGAGTGATAATTTTCTTCATTCTCAATTTGAATGCCTTTTATTTCTTTCTCTTGCCTGATTGCTCTGGCAAGGACTTCCAACACTATGTTGAAAAGCAGAGGTGATAGGGGATCACCCTGTTGTGTTCCTGAACGTAGAGCAAAGGGCTTAAGTTTTTCACCATTAATTATAAGATTAGCAGAGGGCTTGTCATATATGGCCTTTATTATGTTAAGGTATTTTAGTTCTATACCTATTTTATTAAGTGTTTTAATCATAAATGGATGTTGTATCTAGTCAAATGCTTTCTCTGCATCAATTGATATAATCATATGACTTTTGTCCTTTATTTTGTTATGTGATGTATCATATTGATGGATTTGCGGATGTTGAACCATTCTTGTGCCCTGAGGATGAGCCCCACTTGGTCATGATGAATAATCTTTTTAATGCATTGTTGTATTCGATTTGCTAGAATTTTGTTTAGGATTTTTGTATCTGTATTCATCAGATATATTGGTCTGTAGTTTTCATCTGTATTTTTGCATCTGTATTCATCAGAGATATTGGTCTGTAGTTTTCTTTTTTTGTGTTGTCCTTACCAGGTTTTGGTATCAGTGTAATGTTGGCCTCATAAATGAGTTAAGGAGTACTGTCTCTTCTTCAATTTTTTGGCAGAGTTTGAGCAGGATTGGTATTAGATCCTCTTT
The DNA here is from genome assembly GCF_036562045.2 of Rhinolophus sinicus. Lineage (NCBI taxonomy): Eukaryota > Metazoa > Chordata > Mammalia > Chiroptera > Rhinolophidae > Rhinolophus > Rhinolophus sinicus. The sequence goes on from NC_133759.1 coordinate 43,733,923, forward strand.
GAAGGTTTGGTACAATTCACTAGTGAAGCCATCTGGTCCCGGACTTTTGCTTTTGGGAAGGTTTTGGATGACTGATTCAATTTCCTTACTGGTGATTAGTGTGTTTAGATTTTCCAGGTCTTCATGGTTCAGCCTTGGAAGACTATATGTTTCTAAGAACTTGTCCATTTCATCTAGGTTATTGAATTTGGTGGCATATAGTCCTTCATAGTATTCTTGGATGATCCTTCATATTTCTGTGGTGTCCGTGATAACTTCCCCTTTTTCATTTCTGATTTTGTTAATTAGTGTCTTCTTTCTTTTTATCTTAGTGAGTCTAGCCAAGGGTTTGTCAATTTTGTTAATCTTTTCAAAGAACCAGCTTTTTGTCACATTAATTTTTTTCTATTGTCTTTTTGTTCTCTATTTCATTTAGTTCTGCTCTGATTTTTGTTATTTCCTTTCTTCTGCTCACCTTGGGTTTCACTTGTTCTTTTTTTTCTAGTTCTTTAAGGTGCAACATGAGGTTATTTATTTAGGATTTTTCTTGTTTCTTGAGATAGGCCTGTAATGATATAAATTTATGTAATGATATAAATGATATAAATGATATAAATTTCCCTCTTAAAACTGCTTTAGCTGCATCCCAAAAATTTTGGTAGGATGTATTTTCACTGTCATTTGTTTCTATGTATCTTTTGATCTCTCCTCTAATTTCTTTGTCGTTCTTTAAAAGTATGTTGTTTAATCTCCATGTGTTTGTGTTTTTTTCCTGCTTTCTTTTTGCAGTTGATATCCAATTTCAAAGCCTTGTGATCAGAGAATATGCTTGGTTTGATTTCAATCTTTTTAAATTTGCTGAGGCTGATTTTATGTCCCAATATATGGTCTATCCTTGAGAATGTTCCATGTACACTAGAAAAGAATGTATAGTCTGATGTTTTAGGATGAAGTGCTTCTATATATGTCAATTATGTCCATTTCATCTAATGTGTCATTTAGGGCTACTATTTCGTTATTTATTTTCTGTTTGGATGATCTATCCATAGCTGTCAATGATGTATTTTAGTTCCATAGTATAATTGTGTTTTGGTCAATTTCTCCCTTTAGTTCTGTTAGTAGTTGCTTGGTATATATATTTCGGTGCTCCCTGATTGGGGGCATAAATATTGATGACTGTTATGTCTTCATGTTTTACAGTCCCCTTTACCATTATGAAATGTCCATCTTTGTCTCTTGTTATCTTTTTCACCCTGAAGTCTGTTTCATATGATATCATTATGGCTACACCTGATTTTCTCTGGGTACCATTTGCTTGGAGTGTCAATTCCCACCCTTTCACTTTGAGTCTATGCTTGTCTTTGTAGCTGAGCTGTGTCTCTTGGAGGCAGCATATGGTTGGGTTTAGTTTTTTGATCCAATCTGCTACTCTGTGCCTTTTTATTGGTGAGTTCAGTCCATTTACATTTAGGGTGATTATTGATATGTGAGGATTTCCTGTCATTCTATCTTTAGTTTTCTGGTAAGGCTGTGTCTCCACTGTTTCTTTGCCTTTGTTGTTGTCTATTATTTCTGTGTGGTGGTATTCTATGATGTTTCCCTCTGTTTCTTCTTTTATTACAGTATATATTTCAGTTCTGGATTTTTTTTTTGAGTGGTGACTGTTAAGTTTATGTAAAAGAAAGTTTGATATTTAGAGTATTCCATTTTCTTCAGCACGCTTACTTTCTCCATTCCCATATTCCGGTTCAGGCCTTTACTCTCCCCCTTTTTATGTTTTGGTTGCCACAAATTGTCCCTGTTGATGGTGGTCAAATAGCCTCCTTTAGTATTTCTTGTCGTGTATTAGAAAATTCCCTCAGCTTCTGTATGTCTGGAAAGGTCTTTATTCCTTCTTCATACCTAAAGGATATCTTTGCTGGATATATTATTCTTGGCTCATAATTTCTCTCTTTCAATAGTTTGAATATTTGGTTCCACTCCCTCCTGGCTTGTAGAGTTTCTGCTGAAAAATCTGATGATAATCTAATGGGCTTTCCTTTGTAGGTTACCGTCTTCTTTTCCCTGGCTGCCTTGAGGATTCTTTCTTTGTTGTTGATTTTAGACAGCTTCAATACAATGTGCCTTGGAGAAGGCCTGTTGGGATTGAGGTAATTAGGTGTTCTATTTGCTTCTTGGATTCGAGGATCCAGTTCTGTCCACAAGTTTGGGAAGTTCTCATCAACAATTTGTTTGAATATATTCTCTGTTCCCTTCTCTCTTTCTTCTCCTTCTGGTATGCCCATTATTCTTATATTGCTCTCTCTGATGGAGTCAGAAAGTTCTTTTAGAGTTCTTTCATTTCTTTTAAGTCTCAAGTCTCTTTCTTCTTCCATCTGTGTCATTTCCAGGTTTCTATCTTCGATGTCACTGATTCTTTCCTCCATCTGGTCAACTCTACTACCTAAGCTGGTTATTTCATTCTTAATTTCTTCTATTGAGTTCTTAATCTCCAGAAATTCTATTTGGTTCTTTTTCCAAATTTCAACCTCTTTCGTAAAATGCTCATGTTGTTCTTTGATTGTGTTTCTGAGTTCATTAAACTGCCTTTCTGTGTTTTCTTGCATCTCATTGAGTTTTTTCAGAACTGCAATCTTGAATTCTCTGTCATTTAAGTCACATATTTCCATATCTTTAAGTTCCTTTTCTGGAGACTTTTCACTTTCTTTCTGAGCTGTCTTGTTGCCTTGGTTATTCATGGCAATTACTGATTTACTATTTCTCTTCCCAGCTACAGGAGTGGCTTCTGCAACAGGTTGATAAGAAGTGGTCTTTGTTTTGTTTTCCAGTACTTGTTGGTAGAATGTTTTATTTTCTCTCCAACTGCAGCCTTTTCTTTCTCTCTCACACAGTAGTGCTATGTTTTCTCTGCACTATTCCAGCTTCTCACACAATGGGTGGATTCCCTGGGAGATGGGCTTCTCCTCTGTTAAAAGTTTGCCTGGGTCACAGGGCGCAGTGTCTGTGTGGGTATGCGGAGAGCTTTTGATGTTCCAAAGCTCTTCCAGCTCCAGATTCAGAGCCTGTATGTTTCAGCAGTTCTGTTTACTCCTGCAGGGATCTGCCCAGATAGGTGGGGTCAGGGGCGGGGTGAGTTGTGAGAGATGGCCCAGAGCAATGGCAGCGACCACCACCGCAGCCGGTCCCACTTCCACAGCTCCCTCCCCGTTGCTGGAACCAGTTGGGCTGCGAATCCGTGTCTGCAGTCCACAGATCTCAGAACAGCAAATATTTTGTTCCTTTGATCTGACACTGCTACTGTTGTGCTTCTAGCACCAGGCAGGTGGGGGCGGTGCGCTCTCTGGGAGGGTAGGGAGGGGGCGGCTAGTCTCAGTGCCTAAGGCTTCCGTTCTTTGCTCGGCAGTGAGGGCTGAAACCATCGTTTTCAGCCTTCTTCCCTCAGTCTTTTCTCTGAGGTCTCTGCCGTGAGCGCTGGGCTCGGCCGTGCTATATGCTGTCCCCTCAGCCCTGTGGGCCACAAGCAGAGCCCCAGCAGTCCAAGCTCTTCCCTCTCCCGCAGCTGCGGTAGTTCCGGGATGCAGTGAACTAGGAGCACTGACCTAGGTCTGCGTCCTGTGCCCGCGAGGCTCCGTCTCCGCGCACTTCTCCGTCTCCGCGCACTTCTCCCTTCCCTCTTCCCCTGCTCGCAGGACTCGCCCACCTTTAGGTGAATTCAATAGTGAGTCTCTTCGTCTTGCCTGTCTGCTGTGCAGAGAGTCCCTCGTGAAGCCATTGTTGTTCGATCAGTTGTAAATTCCAGGGGAGCCTTACAGAGGCTCCCCTCACGCTGCTATTTTGATGACATAATCGGAACTTCAGTTTCTTATGGGAAGAATCCTTTCATCTTATGCCTAGAAGTAATGTGAATTGCCTGCATTTTGGGACCAGAGTCAGGGAAGAGGACTGGGGGTCCTGCTGCTCAGAATGCATTCTTGAGTCTCCCCATTTCCAGACCTTCCCTCACTCCTACTCGCTACTGTCCCAATCGTACTGGAAGCTAGGATCTCACCAGTTCTGATTCCTCGGGGATTAAGTCTCCCTTCTCCTTCCCGAGTGAGGAGTAAACTGTTTGGCTGTTGGGGTAGAGGATGTTTTCAGCCCTGATCCTCATCCTGGTCCATTCTTCCATCAGGGCCTAAATCTTTCAGAGCTTTTGTGGGGGGCAAATCAGTTTGCTTCTCATCTGTAACCTCTCTGGCTCTGCTAAGATGATTACCATGCCTCCATCTGCTTTCCATCTTTTAAAAATGAATGGAACAAATGCCAATAAACACATGGAAAGCTGCTTCACATCACTAATCACTAGGAAAATGCAAATCAAAACTACATTGAGATATCACTTCACACCCGTTAGGATGGCTATTATAAAAACAAAACAAAAAAACAAGTGTCGGGGTGGATGTGGAGAAATTGGAACCCTTGTATATTGTTGTTGGGAATGTAAGCTGGTACAGCTGCTATGGAAAATAGTTTGATGCTTTCTTAAAAAGTTAAACATAGAATTACTGTTTGATTCAGTGGTTCCACTTCTGGCTATATCCCCCAAGTTTTGAAAGCAGGGACTTGAATAAATATTTGTACACCAATATTCATGGCAGCATTTTTTGCACAGTAGCTAAAAGGTGGAAACAACCAAAATGTCCATTGATGGATGAATGGATAAACAAAATGTGATATATATATATATATATATATATATATATATATATATATATATACACAATGGAATATCATTCAGCCTCAGAAAGGAATGAAATTCTTTCAGTTATATACTAATAAAGCTGAAAATAAAATACAATCTGGTTTAGTAGGGGAAAGATAAAGGAATGACATTCTGACACAAGGTACAACATGGATGAATCCTGAAGATGTTATGTGAAGTGAAATAAGCCAGACACAATAGGACAAATATTATCTGATTCCACTTATATGAGGTCCTAGAGTAGTCAAATACATAGAGACAGAAAGCAGAATAGTGGTTACCAGAGGCTAAGGAGAAAGGAATGGGGTGGTACTGTTTAATGAGTATAGAGTTTCAGTTGGGGAAGATGAAAAAGTTCTGGAGATGGACAGTAGATGGTTGCCCAGCAATGTGGATGTACTTAATGTCACTGAACTGTACACTTAATTATGGTTAAAATGGGAAACTTTAGGTTACGTGTATTTTACCAAAAGAAAAAAAAAGTTAAAAAAATAAAAAATGGAAATCTACCTACTGTGGTATTATTTCCTATTTCCTTTGTCTATATTAATGTATTCCTTTTTTATTCTTTTGTCATTTTATTAGGGTCCCAGGAAAAAGAAGCAATAAATGTGTGTGGTCAATCCACCACATGTAACTAATTCCCCTTAAATATTTTTTCAGTGCCTGTTACATGGCTAGCATTGTCCTAGAGGATATAAATATGATTGGTTTACATGTTGAAAAAGACAAAAAAATAGCAGGCACAATACTCATTCCAAACTTGTGTGCTATTAAATACAGTTTTGGCTCTGAGGTCACTAAAGCAGGGAGAAAATGGATTTGCTGCAATATTTAATATATTTGCTGTCATCCTGGACTACAGCCCTAAGTTGCCGTAGCAACGGACCAGAGCAGGAACTTCATTAGAGGAAGAGTGCCTTGGATTTTAACCATGTTATTCAATCAGGCATGAATGATGGGGTAACCATTATGTGGCACCCATAAGATCTTTTACTTTGACAAGCTGTATGATTAGCTAAATCTAATGAGTTTTTGGAATAAGTAAAACAACAACCTAAAATCTTGCTTTTTGCATCTTTTCCAGAGTCACCAGTAGTCAAAAGATTTTTCTTGGCATTTCCATGGTGGAGCTATTTCCAAGGCAGTACCAGCAATAACATTTGAGCAACCCATTCATCAGTAAAGGGCTGGAAGGGGCACCAACAGATTAATGATGGTTAACAACTCACTGCTTTTGGCATTTTGAAAGAAGATGCCTGGCATAAGCAAGGTCATCAAATAAAGAAATTACTCTAGACTAGTGAAATTTTAGGTCCTTGTCACAGGTGGGTGGGGAGCTATTTCTTGGAGGGAAGAAGGGTGCCTTCCAAAACACACACACACACGCACACATAGACACTCACTCACTCAACTCACACTTGAAAAAGCTTCAATAGCAATTTCAATGCAACATGCAGTGAGTCCATATTGCTAAGGGAATTCAGAATAAAATGTGATCAGAATTGGGTGGGGGTGGGGTGGCGGTAATCACCACCAGGATGGCTTGCAGAAGGAGAAGAGTTTTAAGTTGAGTTTTGGAAAAAGGAAGCATCACATACTCTTGAGGAAGGCAGAGGTATTTCTGATTCCTTAAGATCTTACCATCACTCCAAATTCTCAGTTTGTCTGCTTGTGATGCAAACACATTTCAAATATTTCCCCTTCCCAGCCTTCCAGGAGGCACCAGGCAGAGCAAGCCAATGGAATCATACCCTAGTGATCTCAGTAGTTCTTTTCAAGTCTCTTTGCCAACCCTGGAAATCAATTGTTTTGTTGACTCATTTTCCTCTTCCAAAGTGTAACTTTTGAGTTTAACTTCCCTATTTATAATACTGGTCTATTTTACTGCAAATACATTTTCTTTGTGTTGCTCTCCCCTGGATACAATTCTGGTATAGTCAAACATATAAATTAAATAGTTTTTCTTTTTTTTTTTGGTGGTGGTGGGGGTGTGGGGGTGGGCAATTGCTAATTCTAAAGCCCTGAGCACAGGACTGTACAATTTACAAGGAAGGGTCGGATGTATCTCCTTGTGCTCTTAAGGGACAAGAATAGAAGAAATGACAGAAGACCAGTGATTAATTACCAAATGAGTGATAGATACCAGGTGGTCCCAACCTGAGCTTCCCAGGCCCCCAAGGGTCTCATATAGAAGTAATGGGGGAGACCGCAGAGGTGCCTGCGAGCTATTTTCAGTACTTCAAAAAGACTAACCCAAAACCCTCATATTTACAAGAAATTAGATTCACAGGCAAATTAAACTAAAACATCAGGTTTCCTTGCTCTGGGCTAGAATGATAACAACTCAGCATAGAAACACTAGTTACCCATACTGACTGGAAGCTCTGATTGGCAGTTACCCTTGTCTTTGATTAATAAAGCATGAGAAAATGAATTATTACTCGATATGTGTGTTTGGTTTGATAAACAAAAAGTATTTCAAGGCATGGGATTTGTGAAGGGAGAATAAGGACATGTTTGGTTTGGGTGAAAAGATTGAGAATCAGTGAGATGGACAAGAAGTGACTAGTCTGGGAAAGGTTAACGTGGATAGAGAGGGGAGAGAAGGCTTCGTGGAGGGCAGAGATGGAGGGACTCACCTAAACAGAGTTGGGAAAGAGGTGTAGGATTTCTCTATGCAGCGGTTCCCAAAGTTTGGTCGGCGCAAACAGCATCAGCAGTATCCAGAAACTCGCTAGAAATACAAATTCTTGGGCTTCACCAGCTGAGTCAGAAACTCTGGCTATGAGGCTGAGACATCTGTTCTAACAGGACTTCCAGGTGGTTCTGATGCACGCTATAGTTTGAGAACCACAGACCTGTATTGTCATTTCTCAAAGTTTGAAATACGAATGAAACAGGAGATTCTGAGAGGTACCTGTGCAGCCTTAAAACGGAATCACTGTCAAGAAAGTTGTTTCCTTTTCTAATCTTTCGTGCCTTTTGATAACTTCATGGAAAAAGACTCAATTTCATCCTAGTAAGTATTTAACAAGAAACATTCAAGTCTCTTTTTAAAACAAAGACCAGTCTTCATTCAGTTCAGAGCCTTGGCAGGTGACAGAATTTAACCTGAGTGTGATAACTAGGTTCTCCTTTCCTAATACTTATTTGTACAGTTACCTTCTCTTTTGGCAAGTGATACTGGTTTTCCATGTATAGGAGCAATATAGAGTGTTCTTTGTGAAAACATTTTAATATTAAAATGTGATTTGATTTAAAGAAAAAAGGTAAATAATAGTACTAGAGGTATGTAGAAATTGAAAAAATAATAAATGCATTATGTGAATGAAATTTGTGAAATATATTTAACACAACGTGTGTGTGTGTGTGTGTGTGTGTGTGTGTGTGTGGTGTTGGTGCTTGAATGGATGGATTTGTATTTGTCCTTGCTTATCGGTTTTTTTGGGAGAACAGGCCACAGACATACCGTGTTTCCCGGAAAATAAGACGTAGCCGGATCATCAGCTCTAATGTGTCTTTTGGAGCAAAAATTAATATAACACCTGGTCTTATTTTAATATAATATAAGGCTGGGTAATATATAATATAATATAATACCGGGTCTTATATCAATTTTTGCTCTAAAAGACACATTAGAGCTGATGATCCGGTCAGGTCTTATTTTCAGGAAAACACAGTAGACCCCATTAAAGCAAGTACAAATGCAAGGAAAAAAGTATCAAATAGCAAAAGGCGTTCCAGGCTACAACCTAGGACCACTTGTGGGAGCAATCCTCAGTACCACAAAATCCTGCGCAGCAAAGGGACCCACTCAGTAGTACCTTGGAGTTTGCAATACTTCATCTCCTTAAGTATAGGGTTGCTGAGATGTAATGAGAGCTGGAATACAGGCTTTGTAATCTCTTGAGGAAAATAAGAAAACAATTCTTGAATAGGTGACAATTAACAGCATGTTTCCACCCATACCAGGTTCATAGAGTTGCTTTTTCATCACTTCACTTTTGAGTCAGGAAGTGCCAAAATTAATTGATTTATGTAAAAACATAGATGTGTCCCAGCATGCTATGGGCAGGGTTAGTCAGGGGGAAATTATAATGAATTCCTTTTCCTCACAACATTTTAATTACAGGTAAAGTCTGGCTAAAAACAATACAAAGGGCATCCCCTAAGGTAATACTCCTTTAACTTTTTTAACCTCAACACATGAAATACATTTTGCAGCTTGGCCCAGAATATGCGTGCATGTGCGTACACACACACGCACACACACACACTTTATAACACCTAAACAAAGGTTTAATGAAGTAATGCTCATCCTTATAGCAAGAGACACACTGTGAGTTTTACTCTATTCTAGCTCATTGAAAAATGATTTCCCAATCCTTCAGTGGCCTCATTAGCAGTTTGAAAAGCACTGCTTTAACCCACAGGTTCTCAGAGTTTGGTGTGCATAAAGTTTAACCCTTCTTGGATTTTAGGCATTCCCTCCTTCCCTCCCTTCCCTCCCTGGGGATACTGATTCAGTAGGTTTGTACTGGGACTTAGAAATCTGCAAGCTTTGTTAAGTGAACCAGGCGATTCCGATGCAGGTGGAATTTGCCTTGGTTTGAGAAACACAGCTTAAAAGGGAAACAATAATAGAATCCTAAAATGTTAGAAAAACTATAAATCGTGTCCAGTTTTGGAAGCACCTCCATTACCTGCTGGATAAAGTTCAAATACAGAGTGACATTCAAGGCCTTTCGTTGGCTAGTCCCTTCTAAGCTTTCAGGTGTATCCCTGCTTCAAACTTGTTGCCCTCCCTCACTCCTGTTCCATGAAACCAAACCATATCAGACTATTCATCATTTGTGCGCCGCATGATTTTTGTGGACTTTCATTTCTTGCAGTATGGTGGAATAGCTACCTCGATTGATCTTCCTGCTAGGAAGAGCTCCATGTGCTGGATAACATATGAAAGCCTTTTACAAAATGTGTTCATGATCTAGCAAGTCATTATGGAATCCTCAGAGACCAACAACTAGGTTAGAAAGGTAAGCAGAGCCCCAAAGCTGCCTTTTGCCTCACAGGTACTTGCTGACCTGGGTAATTTGTGAGCGTTCGTGTTTTCATGGCCTTGGTCCTAGGGACAGGAGATGAAACCCAGAACTCGCCCTGGGTGGGGCTCTACTAGGACCCCTCCCATAAAAATAGGATCTCAAATGGCCATACCTCAGTGTCTAAGGTGATTCAGGGCAAGGGTGGCTTAGAAATATACTTGTCACCTGACGGATAAAAATAATCGCTTATCTTAAACATTGAGCTGGGTGAAGAGTCAAAAAAAAATATTTCCTGAGAATTTATAACCACAAGTCATCCCTTACGAGGAATCACCCAACCAAAGGGAGACTAGAATGGCAGTATCCTTGTGGTGCCTAGCAGGACCAAATGCATGTCCCCTCAGAGGAGCTTGTCTTTCCCCAGGCCTCAAGGAAGCCTTTATGATAAAGTTTTAAGAAATTTCAGCTCATGCTTAAAAATTATAAAATAAGTAAAGAAGCAAGGCAACCTGAGTATTGAGCCAGCAGAAATAACAGACAGCAGAATCAGACCCACGAAGACTGCAAAGAGTGAAATTATCAGTCGCGGAATATAAAAGAAGTATTTTAATGTAATTAAATAAATAAAATTATGAGTAAAGAATCAGACTATAAAAATGACAAAGAATATTTTTTTAAAAAGAATTTCTAGAAATGAAAAGTTAGACACAACTAGAAAAGAATAGTTAGACACAGCTGAGGAGAGAATTGGTAAGTTAGGGGAGAATCTGGGGGAAAAAATCCAGAATGCAGCACAGAGAAGCAAAGAGATGAAAAATAAGAGAGGGTAAGAGATCTGGAAACTAGAATGAAATAATCAAATACATGTAGACATGTATAATTGGTGTGCTAGAAGAAGAGGAGAGAAAGAATGATGCAGAGATAATATTTAAGCACATAATGGATGAGAATTTTTCAGTTTTGGTGCAAGACAGATATCTGTTCACACATTCAGGAAGCCCAATGAACCTCAAGTAATATAAAAAGAAATCCACACCTGCACACATCACAAATGAACCTGCAGAACACCACGACAAAGAGAAGATCTTAAAGCAACCAAAAGGAAAGCCAGATTATCTTTAAAGAATGCGAATTATCCTGACAGTTGTCCTCTCAACAGCAATAATAGAAACCACTGAAATATTTTAAATGTGTTAGGGGGAAATATCTGTGAATCGAGGATTATATATGCAGCAAAAATATTTTTTAAAGGAGGGGAAAATAAAGACATTTGCAGACAAAAATCTGAGCAAATTCATCCTCAGTAGACTCTCACCGAAGGAAATTCTAAAGAATATACTTTAAACAGAAGGAATACACTTTAAACAGAGATGCAAGAAGGAATGAGGAATAAAGAAAGTGCTAAATATGTGGATGGATCAAAAGACATCAACTCTGTAAGACAATAATGATGTAAGTTTAAAAAAATGAAGATAAAACCGAAGTATGTGAGTATATGATAACAATGGTTCAAAATTTGGGGAAGTGACTAAAGTTGAAGAGTTATAATCCTTATTTTTTGGGAGGAGAGTAGGATTCAGATACTGATCAATTTTGGATTTTGACAAGCATCCATAATAACATTTCTAAGGTAGTCACTAAAAGAATAGAAATAGAATGGTTGCCATCTCTTCCCTGTATCGTCTGTGGCTCTAATGCTCATGGACTCCTGTGTCTTACTCATGTCTGTACTTCTGGACAGTGGCGTACAAGTGGGGAGCAGTGCGGAGGGTTTCTCCACGTGGGGAGGGATATTTTGTCACTGACATTGTTTGGAATTGCCATTACATGGTAACAAAAAAGCATACCAATTTTAATGGGTTTTATTATTGTGTTTAAATACTTCACTTGCCCAACTTCATACCGCTGTTCCTAGATTCTCTTTGATAACTCCCCCTCTCCCCCATGAGAGTTCTGACTATTCAATTTGCAGATGTCTGGCTCTCTACCTTTTTTTGCTCATTCTTCTTTAGGTCATTTCCTTGATCAACAACATACCTTAGGGGCAGTGGTTCTAAAAGTATAGTCGGCAGACCTCTAGGGTTCCCCAACACCTTATTAGGGGATCATCAAGGTCAAAACTATTTTTAGATTAATATGAAGACCATCATTTGCTATTTCACTGTGTTCATATTTACACAGACGGTGCAAGAGCAATGGCACCAGAAATCAAGGCAGTGGCACCAAACTTTACTAGTGCTATCGTGTTGCCTACCAAATAGGATGATTGTCACAGCAAAAGCACTTGGGCAACTGTTAAGTTGGGAGCTGAACTAGCTGCTTTGTTCACAAAACACTATTTTTATGAAAGAATGAGTGACAGAAGACTATAGGGGAGATTTGTGCTTCAAAGGAAATCTGTGCCTTGTCTGTATGTAGCATATGCTTAGCTGATTATGATTCTATGGAGCTATTTTACAACTCTGTAAATTGCAGATAACGGATAGAAATGCAAAATAATTCTTGTCTATAGATATGCAAACTATAATGATAATAATGAACTCTGCCTGGTGGAGAGACACCCCTCCCCACTATGAAAAAGCCAGTTTTGTGTCATGTGCACATTCTTTCCAACACGCTTCTATTCGTTATGAATTTGTGCTTCTTTGACTTCTCCTTTGAACTGGTTAAAATGTTTGCCTGGCTCTCTTATTATGAGTTAAATAAAATCTTTAACATGTGTTCATGTTACATCTGTATGAAAGTTATAGTTTTATTTTTTTTTTAAATGATCTTTTAACAAAAACTATAGTTACTCCAGCTTGAGTATGTGGCAGAAAATTTCTTAAAAATAATTGAAATGAGCTTGTAAAGGAAAATACTGATAGTATTTGCTACCAAAAATCAAATTTAAGCTTTCAGGTGAAAATTAGAGTATCTGCCACAATGAACTTGACAGCTTCCCAGTACTTAAAGATTTATCTCATGAGATTGGTAGTGATGATAATGAATATGATTTTGTATAATGAAATGTGACAACATTTGGAAGATGTGAATAATTTGGTGAGTCAGTATTTTCCAAATGACCAATGCATTATATTAAAAAATCATGCGTAGTTAAAAAATTCATTCAAAGTGGTAAGCCAGTAGATTTTAATGTAACAGAGTATGAAAAGTTCATTGTATAGTTTCTGATTCTATATGCAACTAATCTTTAAGAAACTACCATTTGTTGAGTTTCGATGTAGTATCAAAGAGAAAATTCAGTTATCTAAATAGTCTATTAAAACATTCCTTCCTTTTCTGACATCTGTCTGAGTGCATTTTTTTCATATACTTTTTTTTAAAATTTTTTTATTGGGTAATATTGGGGAACAGTGTGTTTCTCCAGGGCCCAACAGCACTCAGCTCCAAGTCAAGTCGGTGTCCTTCAATGTAGTTGTGGAGGGCGCAGCTCAGCTCCAAGTCCAGTTGCAGGGGGCGCAGCCCACCATCCCATGCAGGAATTGAACTGGCAACCTTGTTGTTGAGAGCTTGCGCTTCAACCAACTGAGCCATCAGCTGCCCCTATTTTCTTCAGATACTTTAAACAACAAATTGAATGCTGAAGCAGATGTGAGAACCCAGCTTTTCTCTATCAAGCCAGGCATTAAGGAGATTTGCATAAATGTAAAACAATGTTACTCTTCTCATTAAATTTGTTTTGTTTTGGGAATAGTTGTATTTCATAAAAATATGTAATGTTTATTGTTATTTTAAAACAAACTAATAAATAGTTTTTTAAAAATCCATATAAACAAAAGCTCTTTGGGAATCCTCAATGATTTTTTAAATGTGGAAGAGGATCTGGGACCAAAATGTTTGACAACCACTGCCTTAAAGAAAGATTGTTAAATTTGAACTGATTATAGTCCGTTTATATAAGAAGACAGGGTATGGAAAGAAGTGGGACTATGGATTAAGATGAAGCTGGATTCCTCTTGCATAGAAGTCTTTTTGGGAGTAATTGATCTAGTTCTGGCTCTGCCATTAACAATATATTATCAATTATTTTAGGGGCACCTATTGTATGCTAAATATGCTACGTGGATTATTGCATTTATTCCTGCAACAATCTTGAAAGGTAGGCCCTTTTATTATTTTTATTGTTATCATTATTATTATTGTTAAGTAGACTCAAGTTCAAAGAGGTTAAGTGACTTGCCCAGAGTCTAACAACCAGGATGCAAATTCCATTCTGTCACACTCCACAGCCAGTGGCCTTAACCAGGAGTCCACTCACCTCCTGATGGCCAAGTCTCCTCATTTTCCTGAGTCTCAGTTTCCCAAGCTGTAAAACAAATGAGGTTAGACAGAGCTGCTTCCCCCGCCATGGGTCACATACAGCACGTTCTCCTGTCTTCAAGAGGCTCCCAGACGCGGTGATCCCTCATGCCGGTTCTGTCATTTTCACAGCCCATATTATAGTGTTGTTGCTCTGAAGTCCAGGGGTTTGAATGGCTTTGTGATTGGAAGTGAAGAAGCCCAAGCAGAGGACGAAGAGCGTGCCAGTTCATTAGTGTGGAGAGGCGAGATATTAATCCAGTAGTTAATTCATTTTGCCACTGGATCCTAGAGTCCTGAAAGCAGAAACCTAAGCATGAAGCTTCCACTGCCAGAGGATTTTATCCCCCTCAGCTCAGGAATTGCTTTCAGCCAACATTACCTCTGCTTTCTGAGCATAAGCCAGGCTATTGTGCTGGAAATAATCTGTGTTAGTCTTATTGGAGTGGCTTGCGTTGCCATAGTTACTGTTTGGGTTCTGTACACCTAAAATTTCAAGTATTTATCAGACAAAAAGAGTTTGCTGATTTTTCTCTTTTTCTCTTTGGAAAATCAGATTGGAGAGGAAGCAGATTTTATATCCTGTTAAATGTCTGTTCTGGGTGGGTACTGTCATACCCAGCATTGCAGAGTAATGGTTAACTCTCCAGTGGTGAAAAGCAGGCTTGGCCGCAGCCTTGAAAAATGTAGTTATCAGCATCCTGCTTAGGACCCACAATCACTGCCTGATGATGGACGGAAAGGCAGGTTGTCATTGCTGGTTGTGCAGCTCAGGAAATTGCACGAGACAGCTGGTTATTTATGATGGAGTAACATAGAGCTCCTTAGCAGGTTTCCCAGTTGCTGCCACTCTGTCCATGGTCACTTGCCACCCAGCACTGAAGCTAGGTCAGAAGTTTGCACACAGATGGGAAGGGGAGGTGGACACGAACTGGTGTGGACAGAAAGAGCAAAGTTGGCCACTCGTCACACGTGAGCAACTAGAAGTGCAATACACGAAGACTCGGCTTTTGTAGCCATGATGTCTGTTTGTACTGCCTGTTTGCCTGTCTGGTTTGCGGACTCTGCATCAGCCCACAATTGAGCCCAGAAATAGTCCCCTTTTCCTGGTTGTCATGAGCCAGACTGGTCTTTATGTGGCTGTCTCCTAGGAGCCCAAAGCTATGCCACATGGCTGGAAGCTGTGTTTACAAGCTTTTCATCCGTCTTCCTTAACTTGTGGTTGCTATGGTTTCCTTCCCCTGCTGGGCCTGGCCTTTTTAGGGGGACAAGCTGTCCACTCAACCAAAAGCAGAGAGGCACAGCTCTGCCAGCACTGGCCTTTTGGACACGGTCCCAACCCTATCTCATCACCTGACAATACTGAACCCTAAACTTTGCTCCTTGTAGGTCTGACTCTGACTTTTGCCCCTGCACCAGTCCACTGGGGGGTCCACCACTTACTGCCTGTTCTGGGACCTTCTGCATTTGCCTCAATTAGGGTGGTCATTTTGCTTCTCTTCGGACTGACTTCTCACTAGCTTGGCTTCTACTTTGTCAAGCCTTGTCCTCCTGTACAATCATCACAGTTACCTACTAATAAACAGGGCTCATTTAAACCTGGGACAACTCTACCAGGTGGCCATCACATCCTGTCATGCACATCTGTTGCTGGTGGCCAGCATTCATTCCCCTTTTGCAGTTAATAGCACTTTGTCTTTTGGGAAACTACTCCACAGACTCATTCTTAGCTTATAGATTTCTAGTGGGGCTCATCCCACCCCTCTTATTCCAGGGCCTGGCTAATATAAATATTATTATTTCCCAGCTTTAATGATTGGTTCGGGGATGCACACATGATCCAAGCCGGGTCAATGAGAATGAATTCTGGAACTTTTGCAAGAAAGCAGTTTTTTGCTCTGTGGTTGTGTAGGGGTTTGGATGTAATCCTGATGTGCTGGGAGGGGGTACCATTTAAGGAGAATGAAACAATGCAGATGAGAACAGAGTTAAGAGGTCAAGAGAGAGTCTGTGGAGACTGGGCGACATTGTTTGCATGCCTCAACTATAGTCCAAATGCTTGAGTCAGAATAAACTCTATTTTTATGCAAATGCCCATTTGACTTGGGTTTTCTGTCACTTCCAACTGAAAGGGTCTGATATATCCCCATTCTTGGGAACACTGAAGCTGTGAGAAATAAAATAACCTACCCAGGATACCCAGCTACTGCGATTTGACCCCATTTCTCTTAGCTCCAAAGACTGTCTCTCTTCTACGGTACTATCCCACGCTTACTTTGAATAGTAGTAACCTTACATTTGTGACACATTTTACAATAGACAGAGTGCGTTTACATGGCTTATACTGCACACCAGTTTACTGTTCTCACCATGTGCTCCCAGTTAGGTACAGAATTATCCTTCCCATTTTCCAGATTAGGGTGTTGAGGATTGGTTACATGTGCACTTAGCTAGTGAGTGGAAAAGTGTAGCTGCTTATTTTAAGTCAGGTTTCCTATTCCATTCCCCTCTATTACTTCTTGACTATGCCATGAAGAGTAACTGCCCCAGCTGGTAGACTTGTGTCCCTCACTTTTCCCCAAGGAGCCCTGACCACTCCGTACCTTGGAGATAGTTGCCTTTGGAGGAGGCTGATGTGATGGAAAGGGCATGAGGTCCGGGCATCAAACAGACCCAAATTGCTTCCACCATTCACTGGCTCTGTAACGATGGGCAAGTTACTCACTTTATCTGAACTCTAGTTTCCTCCTCTGGAAAACCTATAAGTCAGGGAGAATAATTCTTACCTTACAATATTTTTGTGAGGATTAAATAAAGTCCGTGCATGTGAGCAGTAATAATAATAATATCAACAATGAACATGAATTGAGCATTTACTATATTACTTATTGTTATCTCTATATTCCATATAAGAAAACTGAGGCACAGAAAGGTCAAGTGAGTTGACCAAGGCAGAACAGTATTCAAGCCAAACATACTGGCTTAGAGCCCATACATAATCACAGCGCTTGGCACAGAGTAAGTGTTTAAATAACAGGACACTCTTTCTCTTATTTCTTTGGAAAGTTCAGCATGAAGTGCTCAGGAAAGAATTGAAGCAGCGGAATGAGGGTAGAAGAGGGCCCTGTCCAGGTGGCACAGATCAGAGTGGGGCTGGAGGCCATACCAGGGAGGTAATGACAGGCAAAGCACTTGCGTGGACCAGAGCCTAGGGAGACAGATGGGGCCTGGATGTCAGGGAGGCAGGGCCCAGCAAGACAGGTGGGCTGAGGACTTAGAAACCCACAGGATCAGAGAAAGCACGCTAGGGGACACCCTAGTGACCCAGAAGGCTCTATATCTCAGGCGCAGAGTTTTGCTGTGGTTTCTGTTAAGCCAGAAATCCATTGAAGATGGTTGACTGGGGCCCTGCAGGAGGAGGGGTTAGGATAAGGGGAAACTGCAGCTTCTGGCAGGCATCTGTGTCTTGCCATTGACTAAGGCTTGATGATGATAATCTCGATTCATTCAGTCAATATATTTTTGTAACCTGATGGAGAAAAGTCTTATTTTCTTAGCAATAGATTCTTTCCTCTCTTAGTACGCTATCCCCCCAACCCTTTTCAGGAGACCCATGTAGGTGAGTGAACCCTTTGATTGACTGCTTGGGATGGGGATGAAGATGACCTCCTAAACATTAAGCTTGAAGAACAATAGGTAGATAGTTCTGCTCCATTAACCAACCACCAGGCTGTTATTTGGTTGAGTGGATTGGCTCCAATGAGAACTGAATAGCTTTGGGACAATAGAGCATATTTTTTAGAAGCTTAAATAAAGGAAGAGCGAGAGAAGGAGGAAAAATGAATCTGGCTGGGGAGAGAACTTTGAAAGAAAAGAAGAGAAATATTTAAAGGACATTTTATGAAGTCTTGCCATATTATGTGCAATGTAAACTTTCCTTTCTGCCTCACCAAGAATTTTGCAGTAAAACAGACATTCCTTATTAATGTGTTGTGGAGTTTAATCTCTTTTGAGAATGCATTGAAACGCTGAGTTCCAGTTCAAGGTGGGTATGTGATGAGCAAAAGTTGCCCACCAGGATCTTGCCACATCTGGGGCACATATTTTTGGAGCACCTACTATGTGCCAGGTACAATGCCAGGTGCTAAAGTTACAAAGACAATTAAACATGGTCTCAGCTCTTAAGGAGTATACAGTCTTTTGGCAGAGCATGTTTGGAAACAGATTACAGTGGAGGATCTCTGATTTGGGAGGCTGAACATCAGAGTTGTTCTAAAAGGATATTAAAAGTTATTACTCACTTAAAGACAGATATATAGACCACTGGAATAAAGAGCCCAGAAATAAACTCTAACATATATGGTCAAATGATTTTTAACTAGGGTGTCCATTGGATGAATGGACAAACAAAATGTAGTCCGTACATACAATGGAATATTATTTAGGAATGAAAAAGAATGAAATTCTGACACATGCTTCTATATGGATGAACCTTGAGGACATTATGCTGAGTGAAATGTACTAGTCATAAAAGAACAAATAGTGTATGATTCCATTTATATGAGAGACCTAGAGTAGTCAAAATCAGAGACAGAAAGTAGACTAGAGGTCACTAGGAATGGGGAAAATTAATGGATAGAGGGTTTCAGTTTGGGATGATGAAAATGCTCCTGAGACAGATGATGGTGATGGTTACACAACAATGTGAATATACTTAATGTGACTGAACTGTACCCTTAAAAACGGTTAAGATGGTAAATCTTATATGTATTTTACCACAATTTAAAACAAAATTAAAAACTAAAAAGAAAGTGATCACTTACTTAAAAATCATACCGCTGTAAAGACTGACAACGTTTTGGACTATGAAGAGATGATGTGATCCAGTGGACTATGAATGAGTGGTGAGTAAGGTGATCGCTGCCCAAAAAAGGCAGGTTGGACCATGGCCATGATATCGTAATGGATTCATGGCAACAGAAATTGTGAAAGTTTTCAGACATTTGTCTGTTTGGCAGGTAGCAATGATTTCAAATGGATCATTGTCAAATTAAACAAATTTTGGCATTAAGACACCCAAACTCTAGAACTATTGTGATTTCAGAATGGAGCAGGTCTCAAACCTCCATGCAAATGATCTTCTGTTGTGATTACAATATGAAAAATGCTGTAGAGATACGTGTAGAGTACCTACCGTGTTTCCCCCAAAATAAGACCTAGCCGGACCATCAGCTCTAATGCGTCTTTGGAGCAAAAATTAATATAAGACCCGGACTTATTTTACTATAAGACCTGGTCTTAAATAATATAAGACCGAGTCTTATATTAATTTTTGCAGCAAAAGATGCATTAGACCTGATGGTCCAGCTAGGTTTTATTTTTGGGAAAACACGGTATTTGTTCACTCATTCCTTTTTTTAAAAACATTTTTATTAAAATATAGCTAACACACAACAATTGTATTAATTTTAGGTGTACACCATAGTTATGCAACATTTATATGCCTAAAGAAGTGATCACCATTATAAGTTCAGCAACCATCTGATACCGTACCATGCTGTTACAATATTATTGACTATATTCCCTATGCTGTACATTACATCCCCATGACTTATTTATCTTTTTTGTTTTTAAAGATTTTATTGGGGAAGGGGAACAGGTCTTAATTGGGGAACAGTGTATACTTCCAGGCCTTTTTTCCAAGTCAAGTTGTTGTCCTTTCAATCTTAGTTGTGGAGGGTGCCATTCAGCTTCAAGTTATTGTCCTTTCAGTCTTTGTTGTGGAGGGCGCAGCTCAGCTCCAGGTCCAGTTGCCGTTTCTAGTTGCAGGGGCACAGCCCACCATCCCTTGCAGGAGTCGAACTGGTAACCTTGTGGTTGAGAGGACGCGCTCCAACCAACTGAGCCATCTGGGAGCTCAGCGGCAGCTCAGCTCAAGGTTCTGTGTTCAGTCTTAGTTGCAGGGGGCACTGCCCACCATCCCTTGCGGGACTCAAGGATGTGAACTGGCAACCTTGTGGTTGAGAGCCCACTGGCCCATGTGGATATCGAACTGGCAGCCTTCAGAGTTAGGAGCATGGAGCTCTAACCACCTGAGCCACTGGGCCGGCCATGACTTATTTGTTTTATACCTGAAGATTTGAACCTCTTATTCCCCTTCACCTTTTCCCCTTTTTAAAAAAATTTCAATTAATTATTGCTACCCCAGCTTTTTTTTTTTTTAATTTTCATTTTCATAAAATATCTTTTCACATCCCTTTGCCTTCAGTCTGTGTGTCTTTCAATCTGAAGTGAGTCTCTTGTAGGCAGCATATATAAGGGTCTTGTTTTCTTATTTGTTCAGCCCTTCTATGTCTTTTGACATAGGAGGGAACATTTAATCCATTTACATCGAAAGTAATTGTTGATAGATATGTAGCTATTGCCATTTTATTATTCATAATTTTGATCTCCTCCCCCCCCCCCCATCTTAAAGAAGAAGTCCCTCTAACATTCCTTGTAATACTGGTTTGGTGATGATACACTCCTTTAGCTTTTTCTTGTCTGGGAATCTCTTTTTGTTCTTCGATTCTAAATGATAGCTTTGCTGGGTAGAGTAATCTTAATTGAAGGTCCTTGCTTTTCATCACGTTGAATATTTTCTGCCAATCCTTTTTGACCTGCAAAGTCAGCTGTTGAGAAATCAGCTGACAATCTTATGGGAGCTCCCTTATAAGTTACTAGTTGCCTTTCTCTATTTTTAGGATTCTCTCTTTGTCTTTAAACTTTGCCATTCTAATTATAATGTGTCTTGGTGTTGGCCTGTTTGGGTTCATCTTATTTGGGACTCTCTGTGCTTTCCTGGTCTTATATGTCTATTTCCTTCGCCAGGTTAGGAAAGTTTTCAGTCATTATTTTCTTCAAATAGGTTCTCAATCCCTTTTTCTCTTCTCCTTCTGGTACTCCTATGATGCGAATGTTTTTACACTTGATGTTGCCCCAGAGGTCTCTTAAACTATCCTTATTTTTTGGATTCTTTTCCTTTTTGCTGTTCTGAATGGGTGTTTTCTGCTACTTTGTGTTCCAAATTGTTGATTCGATCTTCTGCTTCATCTAGTCTGCTGGTGATTCCTTCTAGTGCATTCTTCATTTCAGTTATTGTACTCTTCACTTCTTTTTATTTTTAAGATTTTATTGGGGAAGGGGAACAGGTCTTTATTGGGGAACACTGTGTACTTCCGGGATTTTTCCAAGTCAAGTTGTTGTTCTTTCAATTTTAGTTGTGGAGGGCACAGCTCAGATCCAGGTCGAGTTGCCGTTGTTAGTTGCAGAGGGTGCAGCCCACCATCCCTTGCGGGAGTCGAACCAGCAACTTTGTGGTTGAGAGGATGTGCTCCAACCTACTGAATCATCCGTGAGCTCAGCAGCAGCTCAGCTCAAGGTGCCATGTTCAATCTTAGTTGTGTGTGGGGGGACAGAGCCCACCTTCCTTGTGGGAGTTTAAGAGTTGAACCGGCAACCTTGTAGTTGAGAGCCCACACTCCAACCAACTGAGCCATCTGGCCACCCGGGAGCCGAGCGGCAGCTTATTGACTTCATTCTAGTTGCGGAAGGCGCCGCTCACTGGCCCATGTGTGAATTGAACCAGCAGCCTCATTGCCCAGAGCTCGCGCTCTGACTAACTGAGCCACCCATCCTCCCGTATTCTTCACTTCTGACTGGTACCTTTTCATGGTTTCTGCGTTTTTAAAAATTTTATTTTTATTAATTTTTATTTCTTTTGTGCTTGCTATCTTTCTATTGAAGTTCTCATTAAGTTCCTTGAGCATCTTTACAAACATTGTTTTAAACTCTGTATCTGGTAGGTTGCTAGCCTCCATTTTGTTTAGTTCTTTTTCTGGAGTTTTCTCCTGTTCTTTCATTTGGGATGTATTTCTTTGTTTCCTCATTTTGGCTGCCTCTCTGTTTCCATGTAGTAAGTATATCTGCTGATCCCCCAGTCTTGGCCAGGTGGCCTTATGTAGTAGGTGCCCTGTGAGGCCTAGTGGCACATTCTCCCTGATCAACTGCACTGGGTGCTCCAGGAGTGTCCCTTGTGTGGGTGGTGTGTGCCCTCCTGTTATAGTTGAGCCTTGGTTGCTATTGGAATGTCAGTGGGTGGGGTTGACCCTCAGGCTGATTCGGGTTTTGCCACATCCACTGAGTGGGATTTGCCCATGTAGGCTCTGGTGCCTGTTGAGACTGCCCTTTGTGTGTTTTTACTTGTGGGGCTAATTGGGCAATGCACTGCTCTTCTCTGAAGCCAACCTCCAAGTATGTTGGTTCTGGGGCCTCTTACGAGGGGCTCCAGTGCAGGCCCAGGTCACCCACTGTCTGTGACTGGCCAGGGACTATCTGGTAAGAATGACAAAATGGTCTGAGGTTGTTCACAGATGTTGTTGGGGCTCCTCTTCCTGCCACCAGTACTCTGGGCTGTGGAGGCCTGTGTGGGGCTGGGGTTCATCACTCCTCCAGGGGGAACCTCTGCAGCCGAGATATTTCTCCCAGTTCTCAACCGCCACACAGAGTTTTGGGGTTAGCCAGTTCCGTGTCTCTGCCCCTCCTTGCAGTCTCAGTGTTTTTTTTTTTATATCCTTAGTTATAAAACTTCTGTTCAGCCAGACTGCAGATAGTTCTCCAGGTAGACTGTTCTATAATTTAGTTGTATTTTTAATTTGTTCATGGAAGGAAGCAGGCACAGTGTTTATCTACTCTTCCATCTTGGATCTTCTGTTCACTCATTCTTGAGACATTTCCTGTGGACGTAATATGCTCCAGGAGACAGGACAGAGAAGTAATTTCCTAATTCTTTTCTCTATCCTCTGCTGTTCTGTGCTTTCTTCTTTGGGCATCATGCTTTGGCTGTAGGGTTTATTTTGCCTTCTTAGCAAGGCTGATATAATGGAAATCCAGCCCTACAAAATGGCACATTTTGTTCACTGGGGAAAACCATTTGTGTGCAGGTTTATAGGACTGTTCTCAACACCTAATGGGGGCAGCGAATGCAGCAGGATTGGTTTCATGAAAAACTTTGAAGCTGGGATGGTTCTTTAGAGTTGTCTAGATTGAGACAAGGGGGTGCAGCCACCTACCCCACAGTCATTGGTGCAGGTGCCTGGAGAGGGGGCATAATTTAGGGTGAGTAGCTCTCTGTGAGGAGAGTTCTGTAGGGGATCAGGGTGGCATAGCACACTCAGTGGATACTACACCAACCCTCTGCTTTTGTCCTTAGGAACTACAGGTAAAAAAAGTAGGCCTGGTGTGGGGGCAGAGCCCCAGAAAGTAGTTTCCAGGCTCTCGGCCTCACATAGACAGGTGCTGACTCAGGTAGTAAATGGCCATCAACTGTGATTGGATGGCCATCAGCTGTGGCTAGTTGGCCGTCAGCTGTAACCAGTAAGCCATTAGCCACTAATATAACTGCTGTGGGTACGCTAGCAGAAAGAGAAGAATGGGGGCTAGCAAGAAGATGGCGGCTGGGCTGGCAAGCATGGATGACGGTTTGCGGACAGTGTGGATCCAGCCTCCAGTGAGAGTATAGTGCCGCCAGAGAGAATATAGTGGTATGACTCCCCTACCTATGGCTCCTTGGGTGTTCCTTTTTGGCCTCACCACATCCTGCGTTCTAGTGTGGGCAGCGGGAGCAGAGACCCCGCAGGCCTCCCTGCATGACACCTGGAAACATAGCACACAATACTAGCAGCATGACAAAACAGGAGTTGAGGTTTTTCTTTTAATCTTTTGCTCAAACATTATTATAACAGCAAAACAATTTTATTAGATTCCCAACTTCCTTCTGACTTACTTGTTTTCCTTTGTTGTGCTATTATCTGGTCAGTATTCTTTTGCACATACCAATGTTATATAGTTATGATTGTAGGCATTATGTATATGTGTATATACGAGGTCTGACAATTAAGTTCGTGAACTCATCCTAGAAAAAGTGCTACACAACTAATTGCTGAATATCACTACACTCAACTTCGAAGTACTCCCCTTGGGAAGCTGTGCCCCGATGTCAGAGCCTAGTCCACCCTTCAAAGCAATTTTGGAACTCTTTTTCTGGAATGGCCATCAGAGCTGTCGTCATATTACCCTTGATGTCCTGAATGTCATCAAAATGTCTTCCTTTCAATATTTCCTTTATCTTTGAGTAAAGAAAGAAGTCATTGGGGGCCAGATCAGGTGAGTAGGTAGGGTGTTCCAATACAGTTATTTGTTTACTGGCTAAAAACGCCCTCACAGACAGTGCTGTGTGAGCTGGTGCATTGTTGTGATGCAAGAGCCATGAATTGTTGGTGAAAAGTTCAGGTCGTCTAACTTTTTCATGCAGCCTTTCAAGCACTTCCAAATAGTAAACTTGGTTAACTGTTTGTCCAGTTGGTACAAATTCATAATGAATAATCTCTCTGATATGAAAAAAGGTTAGCAACATCGTTGCAACAAGTTCACAAACGTAGTTGTCAGACCTTATATGATTTGCAAATATTTTATCCTTTTCAGTAGGTTGCCTTTTCATTTTGTTGATGGTTTCCTTTGCTGTGCAGAAGGTTTTTAGTGTGATACAGTCCCACTTGTTAATTTTTTAATTTTATTACTTTGCTTTAGGTGTCATATCTAAACAATCATTGCCACAACTCTGATTTCTGTCACCATGGATTAGACTTGTCTGTTTTTGAATTTTACATGAAAGAAAACATAGAGGATGGACTCTTTTGATACATACATATTTAAGAAACTGACTTTCCCCCTTTCTTTTATATTACTCATGTATTTCTTTTATGGAAAAGATAGCCTTTTGTTATTGACTTTCAGTTATATATAATAATATTATCTAGCATTAAAAAGTGATTGTCCTTCGATCCACTTCCTTTTGGTAACCACTGAATCTTGGTATATTTTCTTACAGCAGTGGTTCTCAGCAGTCTGGTCTCCAGACTAACAATGTCAGAGAACTTGTTAGAAGTACAAAATTTCCAGCCTCATCCCAGGTCTGCTGAATCGGAAACTCTGGGGATAGGGCCCAACAATATGTTTAAAGAAGTCCCCTAGGAATTTCTGATAATACGTATTTGCAAACCATTTCCTTAGGATGTTTTTCTTTTTATTTCCCAGGTTAGATTATAGTGTATTCACATTTTTACATTCTACCCTTTCATGTAACAATTAATCAGAAGCAGTACCATGTCATGACAGGTAATGAGTTAACTTATCCACCTAAAATACATTGGTGTGGTCTAGAAGTGTAGTAAGGAGGCTAAATGTGGCCTCTTTTGGCTTTGGCATTCCCTTGGGGTAATTATTTCCCAACATGACCACATTTGTGGATTGCTTCCTTAACTTGCTGTCATCACCGTATATAGCATGATGATGCTGGAAACGTGTTTGGGTAGAATGACTCAAGTTGGAGTTGGGAAGATTTACAAACAGACTTTGTCTCCTCCAGGACTGATGAGTAACAATTGGATCCAGGCACATGACACAGAAGACCGACACTGTGGTTTCTAAATAAGAATTGGTCTTAAGGAATCTTGGTGGGCAGACACCGACATGAACGGCAGAGGAGACATCTTGAAGGAAAGGTGAGTGTGTGGCTCTGCTGGGGGCACTACCTAGGCCCTTGGTTCTGGTTGAACAATAACCCCACCCCTCTTGCCTCATGATGCAGCGCTGCTGAGGAGCATGGCATCCAGTGGGAGACTCAGACTGGCAGGCCTGACTTTGAGAATGCCCATTGACTCTTCTTGTCTTGAGATGATATTTGTTAAACTGAAAGCAGCGGGCAAGGGACCTTATCCACAATCTTCCCCAGAGGTTGGCCCTCCACATAAAAGCCTTCTAGTCATTTTACAAGAAACAATCTTTCAAGAAACAATCTGTCAAGAGATGGCCTGTGAGGACTCAGCCTGGGAAAGTGACTTGCCCAAGGTCACATAGTTGGTGTGTGCTGGCAATGCTGTGATTCCAATCCAGTCACCTAACTCCAGATTCGACCTACTTTCCACCCTGTGGTGCTGCCTCCTGGAGAGGGCAGGATCCTGTTCTTATCCCTGGTGAACAGGATAGCAGGAGAAGGAGCAGCGTCACACTGTTTCAGAGCAATAGGTACTTCTGGGGGAAGGGAAGGAAGAAAACAGGAAAGGCAGTGTGATAGAATGCAAAAACGAGTGGGTTCTGGCACCAGGTTGACCTGATTTAGAACCAGAGCTGAAGCACTTACGGGTTGTGTGACTGGGTCAGTTAGTAAAAAATTACCCCAAAAACATGGCATAAAAACACACCCATTTATTCTCTCAGAGTATCGATGGATCAAGAATCCAGGTTCGGTTCCTCTGGGTCCTCTACTTCAGGGTCTGTCACAAGGCTGTGATTGAGGTATCAGCTGATGCTGAGGTCTCATATGAAGACTCAACTGGGGAAGGGTATTATATTCGTCAACTTGGGCTGGCATAACAAAGTACCAGAGACGGTGGTTTAAACAACAGACATTTATGTCTTTACAGTTCTAGAGACTGAAAGTCCAACATCAGGGTACCAGTTTGGTGGGCTCTTTTGAGAGCCCTCTTCCTAGCTTGCAAACAGCCACCTTCCTGCTCTGTTCTCACATGATGGAGAGAGAACACGCTCTCTGGTCTCTTCTTATAAGGGCACTCATCCCATTAAGGACCCCACTCTCATGATCTCATCCAAACCTACATTCCAAAGGCCCCATCTCCAAATCCTAGCACTTTGGGAGTTAGGGCTTCAACATACAAATTTGAGGGGAACACAATTCAATCCATAGTAGATCTGCTTCCAAGCTGACACATGTGGTTGTTAGCAGCATTCAGTTCCTCACACGTTGTTGGACTGAGAGTCTCAGTTCCTTGCTGCTTGTCGGTCAGAGATCACCCTCAGTTACATCCACTTGGTCCTTTTCAACAGTGCAGATGACTTAACTTCTCGAATCTTCCCCCTTTTTACCCTGCAAAATGGGGATATTTATAGCTATCTTAGAGTTGTGTGGGAATTCACTGAGGCTGTAGAAAATGGCTTTGCACAGAGGGTGGCACAATGTCAGGGCTTCCTAAATGGCAACTATTATTTCTATTATTATAATTCTTAGAGCATCTGATACTCCGGAGACTGGCTGTTGTCCAGACAGTATATGGGGATATGCCCCCTGTCACCTGCTGTAACACAGAGGCTTCCCCAGGAAAAGGACAATTTCTAAACTAGAGAAAATGCAGCTCATTTCCTGTAGCATCTCAGACGACGTGACTGGCAGTTCTCAGAGATGCCCCCCGGAGTCAAAAGTAGTCATACTTTTTGTTGTCCCTCCATATCAGCCTCTCAGAGCAGGCCCAAGAGTGTCCTTTCACACCAGTGGAAACCAGACCTCTTACAGTATCCATTGCCTGTGCATGACATGGATTCTCCAGGAAGTTCAACTTGAGCCACCTTTGTGCAGTCGATCTCAGTTTTTGTCTCTTAAACCATTGTCTGTTCTCCGTCTCATATTCATTACTATCTTAAAGTATCTGTGTCTGCTACTTTCCCATCTGATCCTGAGCACAGTTAACAAGGTGAAGCCGTGTTTCCCAGAGGCCTAGGGAGCCATATATTTCTCAGTCATTACTTGGGGCTATTATAGAGGGAAGTATAACTTTGTTTTATTGCCATGGGATAATGTAGATGTCCTAATTCTTGCTGTGTAAAAATAAGGCTGGACTGAATGTCTGTTCTGAATTATCTTTCTGCCTAAACAGAGCCCAGGAGGGACCCTAACTTGCAAAAAAATATATTATTCAGCCTGATGCTGATTTCATTTCCTAAAAGAGATTGGGTCCAAATAAGATGTTAATTGAATTCAGCCTCTTGACCTGACACTGACTTGGTTCTCCCTCCTAATGCCTTCCAACATGAGACAAGGGAGGAGAACGAGGAGGAGGAATAGACAAATAAAGCGACTCACGTGGGTTTACAGGCCGAGCCACTTCCACATTCCATAAAGCCCAAATGACTGTATAGGAAACAGCTGCAGTATTTACTGGGGCCTGGTAAGGCCTCATTACCATCCCACCTCCTCACAGGGGGTGTTCAGCTCCAAATGGAGTGCAGTGGAGGGAGTAATTGACTTTGCTGCCCTGGCACCTGGTATTTCTGCCAAATGCCTGAGGTCACTGCAGCAAACAGCACCCCCCTCCCCTCTGGGTAGAGGGAAGCCTCAGGGCCTCTAGTGAGAGGTGGGGAGCAGTGCCAAGAGGAGGTCGGAAGAGATTTCCTCGTTCATTTGTTCATATCTTCGTCCATTCACTCAATTGTTTATTGAGCACTTCCTAAATGTCAGGCGCTGTTGTAGGCTCATGGGACACAGTGACAGACGTGATCCCTGCCTTCTTAGAGCTTACACTCTAGAGCTGCTCTGTTCCATAGAATAACTACTACATTTCAATTGAAACTCATTAAAGTGAAATCAAATGAAACATTCAGTTCTTTAGTCACACTTGCCACATTTCAAGTGCTTGATAGGCTAGTGGCTATCGTATTGGATAGCACAGGTATAGGACATCTCATCCATCTCAGAAAGTTCTAGTGTGGCTGAGGTGTGGAGAGACAGCTGGGCTGTGTAATGGGAAATACTCTTCTTGAAAAGCCAGAGGACTTCTGCTGCATCAGCTGGCAGCTCTCCTCAGGCTTCGTGACAGGTTCTGACTGCTAAGAGACTGATCTCCTTCCTTTTCCTCATGGGGCCACGTGGGCAGGCTTCTGAGGCCTGTGAGTTCTTACGTGCAGCACAGTGTCTTTCCATGGGACGTGGCCCCTGCATGGACAGGGAAAGAATACCAGAGTCAGGGGCAGGTATCGTGCTTCCTAGCCCAGCTTTCCCACTGGGGAACTACTGACTTCCCTGAGCCTTCATTTTCTCCTCTGTAAAATGGGAGTATTATTACCTATCTCAAAGGGCTGTGCAAGGATAGATGATTGATGAGAAGGTGCTTTATAAACATCAAAGCTGGATGATTTCAAGCTGCTTTATCATATTTTCCATGGGTCTCTTCTGACAATCCCCCTTCTTTTTTCCCCACATCCTTTTCATAACAAACACATGATTTTGCCCATGCAGCATCCATATTCTTCTTTCTTCTGGAACAGCACCCCGATCCTCCTTTGGGAATCGCTCTGGCCATGTGGATTGTTTGGGGCTGACCCCATTGCACAGCTCCAGGGGCCAGCCCATGACCCAGGCCTCACCAAACAGGACGTTCCATTCCCCTGGTCACAGTTATTGGTTCAGGAATAGCTGTTTACCTCAGCCCAAGCCAGTTGACCATTCCTGGGACTTTGGCTGGAACTCCTAGGAAAGATTCTGTCTTTGCTGGAATTGCCAAGTTGGGGGAATGTAAGTCTGGAACTGTTGGGGGCCACCTGTGCATCTTATGGGAAGAGCCTGACACTCTATACAGTAAAACAGAATGGAGAGTTGGAGAAAGACCGTAGTGTCCTGGTGACATTGCTAAAAACCCTGGAGCCTGCCATGCCTGACTCAGATTCATTATGAACGAGGCTGATTCACATTTCATATGTACTTCCCTTTCTGTGAAGTGTTATCGTATTCTGTACTAATTTTTCTACTGGGTTTTTGGTATTTTCCTCATAGATTTGAAGGAACATTTTTTTAACATTTATTTTTTATTGAGGTGAAAGTCACATAACATGAAATTAACCATTCACAATGAACAATTCATTAACAATTTAGTGGCATTTAGTATATTCACCATGTTGTACAAGCATCACCTCTATCTAGTTCCAGAACACGTTTGTCATCACCAAAGAGACCCCATATCCATTGGGCAGTCACTTCCCTTTCCCTACCTCCCCCAGCCCCTGGCAACCACTCATCTGCTTTCTGTCTCTATGGGTTTATCTATTCTGAATATTTCAAATAAATGGACTCAAACAATATGGGACCTTTTGTGTTTGTCCCCTTTCACTTAGCTTCATGTTTTCAGGGTTCATCCCTCTTGTAGGATCATCAGTCCTCATCCCTTTTCATCGCTGAATAATGTTCCATTGTATGGAGCAACCACATTTTGTTTATCCATTCATCGGTTGACGGACATTTGGGTTGTTTCCACTTTTCGGCTATCATGCACTGTTCTGCTATGAACATTTGTATACAAGTATTTGAATTGTAAATCAGGGAAATCTATTTTTGTATATCAGGGAAATCAGTCCTTGGCCTAGGATAGGTGTTGCAAATATTGTATTTCAGTTTGCCATTTGTCTTTGACTTGGCTTCTGGTGGCTTTGGCCAGGCAGAGTTTTGAAGAAATTGTTACATAGTTGAATCTGTCAGGTGGGTTTTGTGGCACAGTTGGGAAGACCATCCTTATTTTTATAACTTGAGGGTATAAAATAATTCTCTAATTAAAGTTCCCACTTATCCACTCATTTCCTTATTGGTCAAATAGGGATTTAGAAAAGCTCCTCTTGTCCCTCAGGGTTATTGTGAGTACGAAATAAGAGAAATGATATGAAGGGGCTTTATAAGATATAAAGCAATGTATATACACAAGGCCTGTTGTCATCATCGCTATTAATTGTATCAAATTCTGGCACTCGCTAGCTGAGTTGTGTTGTTGCTTTCATTTTGCAGAGCAGAGACTAAAGGGCAGAATTACTCACTAAGCCAGCCAAGGATGCTTCAGTTGGTAGCAATGTGGAGAATGTCACAAAAGATGTCAGCTCTTATTAGTCATCTTAGGAGGGTTTCATATTTGACTGGAAAAATAAAATTGCCTTAAACCAAAAACTATTCTGGTCACTCTTCCTTCAAGTAGAGTCTTTTTTTCCTTTTCTTTTCTTTTCTACCAGGAAAAGAAGCCAGTTCAGTGAGTTTTGTGTTATTCAGCTGTTCTTGTAATTTAAGCCTTGTCCATGGCCATTTGTGACATGTTTTCCTTATATTTTTAACCCCCCAAATTCTTTTTTTTTTAATGGCAAACTTTAGGATGAACATTAAAATTGATTGAAAAAAAAATCTCAATACTTGACAACAATTATTACTATGATGATTGCTCTGGGGTAGAATGGTGTACTGGTTAAGTCCTTGGGCTCTGACATTGTTCAGACATGGGCTTGAATGTGATTCTATTAGTAGCTAGCTGTGTGACCTTGGGCACATTGCTTTACTGCTCTGTGCCTCTGTTTCCCCATCTGTAAAACAAGGATGATTATAGCACCTGACATACTGAGTTATAGCAGAAGTCAGTGATAAAATCTATATAGAGTACTTGGCCCAGTGCCTGTATGGAACAAGGGCTCAGTAAATACTAGCTATTAGTATAATTCAGGAATATCTAAAAGAATTCAGGATATGAGCCCGAGGGAAATGGAATATACCCTTCCAGGGGTATTCCTGTCCTGGTGGGTGGCACAGATCAAATCACATGGTAGAGCCCCTTCCCCTGCTGCATACCACATTTATTTAGGGAGAAATCTGGTTTCTGTTATTACCACGTGGAGGGTAAGCATCAGGAATAGCAGTTGGTTCTCATATAACAAGGAAGTGGCCACGTGGAGGGGAGAGCCGCAGAAGGGCAGCTGTGAGACTGGGGTGAGCTGTGGGGAGGACTGGAAGGAAAAGGTGAGGACACTGTGCTAGGGGGCCTGCCCAGGTCATATCTCCTCGTCTTGGGGACAGAAGATTCTGGTTGAGGTG
Organism: Rhinolophus sinicus; assembly: GCF_036562045.2. Lineage (NCBI taxonomy): Eukaryota > Metazoa > Chordata > Mammalia > Chiroptera > Rhinolophidae > Rhinolophus > Rhinolophus sinicus. The sequence continues at coordinate 43,765,712 of NC_133759.1, forward strand.
GATTCACGGCGTGCAATGATGCATGTGCAGGGGGCACAACCTATTTTTTTCTTTTCCCCTTTTCTTCTTTCCTCTCTTCCTGCTCCTAACCTGCGTATCTGTGGAGCTCCTACTCTTACCATAGGTCCCGCATTATTGGACCCTAAAACAGAAATAACATCCGAAGGACCTCTGCTATATGCCAGGCACTGTAAATCCCTGATCACATTAGATCCTGTGCAATGAGCGAGATCACCATCATTTTACAGATAGGAAACTGAGGCCCAGAGCTACCTAAGACCTCCCACAAGCAGATAAGCAGCAGAGCCAGAATTTAAACCACCATCTAATGCCAAAATCCAGCTTCTTCTGCCATTCAGCACGTAACTCTATCTCTACCATACTTTGCTTCAATTTCATATGGATTTTTGTGACATTTCTGTGGCTTAGTGCCCTACACATGGGTCTCCCAGAAATATTTACAGATAGAAAATTTTAGTGATGAGGAGAAAAGCTGACATTTCCTCATTCCTGCCACAAATGGGCAACAAGCAGGTGAAGTCACTTGCTCCAGTTCTCAGAGCCAGTCACTCACAGGGCCAGGCAGGGAATCCAGTCTGTCACACGCCAAGGCGTAGAGTGCTCACTTCTGTCTTCCTTTGAGAGTCTGTGCTTGAGGCAGGGATGCTAATCTCTGAGCACATCTTTCTCAGGTGAGGTGTGGCTGTCTCTGTTTTAAACTGGTCCACAGGGGAACTGAAGAGGGCGAGGGCCTGAGTATGCCAACGGGAAGGGTGAGGCAGGAGGGTGATGGCAATGACTGTGGGCCAGTGGCATCTACTTATGACCTTTGCTACCTCTTGTCTCCATGCACGAAGCTGTAACAAGCCCCGTGATTCCCCAGCTGGGCTGTTCCCCGTGCTTTCTCCAGGCTTGTCCTGTGCATTCCCATCTGTAGACCTCAGCTCATACTGCTCACTCCATAGGAATGCCCTGCTGTTCCCCCTGCCCCCCTGCCCCCGTCTCCCTGACTACAACTGCCACCTTCTCTAGGAAAACTCCATGGATTGGCAGGGACAATCTACTCACTGTGGAACCCAGATGAAGTAATCTATCATACATTCAGAAAAGGCATATGGAAGATTATTTGGAGAAATTTGTGAAAATACCATACACAGGGGACAATACATGGTAATGACAATCTTAACATGTGAAATTCCAGTGGTCAGTGACCCTGTAGTGCTTGATTTCGTTTTTACAGAAAAATCTTATTCTACCTTAAGGGCATGTGAAATGGGTTTAAACTCCCTAAGACTGTGAGCATTTGCCTGGGTGGAATCTGGTGTCACACAGCCTAGGCTTGAATGCTGGTGACCTTGCATAAGTCACTTTCCATATCTGTGCCTCTGTCTCTTTACCTGTGAAAGAGGGATACTTACATTATATTGTTAGGTTGTTGGGGGGGTATCGGGGGTAATAATAATTGCTACCATTTATTGAGTACTTCCTGTGTGCGAGGTACTGTGCTGAGCTTGGCTTTACATTCTTATTTGAGCTTCCCACGAGCTTCCTCATACCTGAGGTCCCTTACCCGGCAGTATTTTCTTCCCTACGGCACTTAGCTGCTGCCATGTTATGTAATTTACTCATTTTTGTTTATTTTTCATCTCCCTCCCAGGGCCTCTTGCCTTGCACTACTCCAGGAGGCACCATTCACAATGCTTTATGAGCTCTGCTCTGGGCTGCTTTTACAGAGAATATACTGTGTTTCCCCGAAAATAAGAGCTAGCCGGACAATCAGCTCTACTGCATCTTTTGGAGCAAAAATTTATATAAGGCCCAGTCTTATTTTACTATAACATAAGATCTAGTCTTATATAATATAATATAAGACTGAGTAAAATAAGTAAAATAAGACCCGGTCTAATATAATATAATATAATATAATATAATATAATATAATATATTATGATATGATATGATATGATATGATATAATATGATGTGATATAATATAATATAATATAATATAATATAATATAATACCGGTCTTATTTTGCTATAAGACCCAGTATAACATAATATAATGTAATGTAATATAATATAATATAATATAATATAATATAATATAATACTGGGTCTTATATTAATTTTTGCTCCAAAAGATGCATTAGAGCTGATTATCTGGCTAGGTCTTATTTCCGGGGAAACACGGAAAACATGGTGACTTCCTTAGAGTTGTGTGATGTGGAGACTTTGGTGCTCCAGGAGGGCAGGGATTTTTCCCCCCCCTTATTTTGATCATTGCTGTATTCCTGTATGCAGAATGATCCCTGAACCATAGTAAGCTCTCAGTAAATATTTGTTGAAAGAAAGAAAGGAAAGAAAGAAAGAAAGAAAGAGAGAGAGAGAGAGAGAGAGAGAGAGAGAGAGAGAGAGAGAGAGAAAGAAAGAAAGAAAGAAAGAAAGAAAGAAAGAAAGAAAGAAAGAAAGGAAAAGCCCCCAAAGAGAACCCATTTGACTGGTGAGGACACTGAAGCTCAATGAGTTACGGATTTGCCCAAAGCCCTGCAAGACACTGAGGCAGCTGGGTATTTCCAGAATGCCTGCTCTCAAGGGCTTTGCAAAGCTGCATGTCTGAAACGCCTGGCATTGTTTGTGCCACCCGCAATTGCTCAACAAATATTAATGAGCTTGGCTACATGGGTCAGCCCCTGTCCTCTGCTAGACAATTCCTGCAGAGTGACAAACTGTCACATAGGTATTACTTTGAGAAATTGAGTTAAACTGCATGTTGCATGGAAAAGGTGGACCTTTTGGAGATTTTGGAAGAAAAATCCCTAACCCGACTGCTAGTGGTAGGAGTTCGGAGGGGCCTGTCAGGCCCTCCCAATCCGATTCTTTTTCCTGCTGCCTTCCCTTTTGTGAGCGTCTCTTCCCCTTTTTGCTTGCAGTGAGTTGTGCTCTCCTGTAGGCTACAATGTGTCAGTTGTTATAAAATCCAGAAGGTGGAGCTTAGTGACGAGAGCGGTGGGGGGAGCGCTCAGCCAGCTCTGCAGGGCGAGCAGTCCAGCCCCGAATCACCCGAGCTTAAGCCTTGCATCAGGAGAACTTCCATCTCACTCTCCTGGCTTTGATCCTCACTGTACATCAGACCAGAGGCGCTGAAGGGAGGGAGGATGCGAGATGTCCAGTCCTTTGGCCACCTGACCATCTCCTTAGCAGAGCTTTGGAAAGCCAGCTGGGGGCTGACCGGACAACCAAGGAGGCGCTGCGCCTCTCGTGGATGTGTGTGAGTGGGTGAGCCGGTGTGAGTGAGTGAGGGTGAGTGTGTGTGCGCGTGCATCATGGCTGTGTGTGTGCGTGTCCAAATGAGAGTGCGAGTGCACGTGTGAGTGTGTGTGTGAGTGTGTGTGTGTGTGTATGTGTGTGTCTGCGCTCTTGGTTATTATTTTTTGGAAGAAAAATCTTGAAAATCTGGGGCAGGTTACAGTGTTCCTAGGGTGGTGGTTCTTCTTTTGCAAGAGGAGCTGACCAGACTAAGCTACTGGAGACATTTTTTGGCGAGTAAAGAGAATTTTCCTTCCAGAACGAGAGGGATTTTTCCCCTGGCTCTGCCGCCAAGTGAAAGAGATTAGCCCCTAAACCTGTGAAATCGACCAGAGCCGGGTGACTACCAGGGCTTGAGAGAGAACTCGGGAAGAAAAAGGAGAAATAAATCAAATAGCCTGTCAGTGCCGGTGGCCACGTTGGAAGATGTCATCTCAAACTAAGTTCAAGAAAGACAAAGAGATCATTGCAGAATATGAAGCCCAAATAAAAGGTGAGACACGGGCTGGGGAGTCATGCCTCCCCTCCCCTTTCCTTATTTCCTTGCTTTGGCTTTCCCCCCCTCTTTTCCTCCCTGCCATCATGAAATGTTGTTATGCATCAATAATCTTATTGTGAGGAGGAACAGTGGCAGCCGTACAAGTCCAGACTGGTTTCTACGGCAGCTAGAGCTGGTGCTGGGAGTATGGATTATAGGGGGGCAGCGATCACTGCATTGCAGGTGTGCGAGGAGACTCCTACCCCAGCTTGAGGAGTGTCTCGGATACTCCATCATCTTGGCCGTGACATGTCACTGTAAGGGCATTTTGACAGTCATCGCCTCCACTGCCCCAGCCCTCCCCCCCCCCCCATGCTAAAAATCCCTTGATCTGGTGTCTGTTTTTTTATGGTCTGCTATTTTATTTTGCTTTCTCCTTTTTGTTGTTGCTTTGCCTCTGCCCCTTTCTCTGGGCTGGAATTCACAGGCATGTGCGTAGGGAAGCGGCACAGGGCGGCTGCACTGCTGGCCTGGGTTGCCATGGATTAGCTGTTACGGGGCATATTGATCCAAACTAATGCAGGCATTTAGGCATAAAGAGGGAGCTTGGTGCAGAAACTGTGTTCTCTCTCAGTGTGCAGCCCCAGTCATCGTCTGTGCACTAGTGTTCAGGGTCATTCGCCTTCATTCAAAGCCAACAACTCAGTGTGCTGTTTCAGCTGGTAGGTGCTGCCTGGCTTTTGTGCCAGGGGAAGCCTGCCAAGACAGTGAGATGACCTCTGGCTGCTTGTTCCAGCGTTGGTGCCCCTGGGGCACACACTCCTCTCGGAAGCTGCTCCCTAAATCCATATTAGCAAGGTGAAATAGGAAACTGGATGCAATCGCATAGACAAATGTAGGCGGAACCCTCATTCAGGCCAGGCTTCTCCCACCCTCCTGAGTTCTAGGCTCAGCTTTGGCAAGGAAAACCTAAAAGCACCGTACACCATGCGCACTCTTTCTCCTAGGATGTACCCTAAGGGACGTCGGGGCCTGTGCCTCGCAGCGTCTGCTTTCTTTCTGGTCCCAGGCGTCTTTGCTGCGACACAGGGTGTGTTGTGGTCTCTCATAGAAAGAGCAAAGACAGAATGCATCTTCAATGGGTGTTGATGTCCGCCCTTGAGGTGATGGCTGGATTATTGGGCAAGTTGGTTATCGGGGGCTCAGGTGACCTGATGTTGCCACCTGCTTCTAGGTGCCGCTGCAGCTCAAGACTCAGTGACCCAGGAAGGCCGGTGGCCTCCCCAGCAGTGGTGGGAGGCCAGGCATCCACAGCTGCTGTACACGCTTCAGATGCTTGGGAAACTTTGGGAGGGGAGCCGCCATCAGGGGAGGGCTTCGGTTTTTTTCGTCTCACCAACCGTCTTGTGCGTTTTAGTTCTGTTCAAACACAGCATGCTAGTCACCTCTGGGGAGACCCCAGGGCAAAACAAACAGGAAGACCCTCCTCATCCCTGATCTCCTCCCCTGTAGTAGTTTTCAGTTCAGTGTAGAAAACAGTGACTTACGATGTTTCAGCCTTGCTGAAAATTTAGAAACAAGCCCTGTATTGGTTAGAGATTTGAATTTACCCGATTGCTCAATACAAAAGCCCAGTTTCAGTCTTTGCATATATACTTTATAGGGAGGTTATGTTTTATAAGACTAATTTGGCTGATTTTTTTAAAAAAGTGGAGGTTCCCATGAAAAATGCCATAATAGAGAAGGGGATGCTGAGTTTTAGACAGGTTGGGGTTTCCATAAGCATCATTTTGGTAGGAAATGTACTGATTTTATTTTTGAAGGATTGCTACCGCTGGGCCCATGAACTTTGCTTGAAGATCAATTGAACATTTATTGCTCTGGCTGATTCTTTTAGTTTTCACTTTCACCTTTATTTTTAACAACTAATTAGCAAGTGAAAGGTAATGCGTTTCAGCAGGAAATTTGCCCAAATGATCTTGTCTTTTCCAGACTCTAAACATCTCTGCATTCTGTTTACAAGAGTTTTAATTTTATTCCTTTAGAGATGACACCCATATGATTTAGGTCAGGATGCTGCTGTGCCTGAAACCATCTGTAATCTTTTCTTTCAAAATTCTATGTTCATCATCATTGTACATTTTTTTTTTGTTTTGTTTTGTTTGTTTTTTTAAAGGAGGGCACAGCACACAGTGGCCCATGCGGGGATCGAACCGGCAACCTTAAGTGTTATCAGTACCACGCTGTAACCAACTGAGCTAACCGGCCACCCCTATTGTTGTAATTATTGTGTGTGTACAGGGCCCTGCTGTTTCTATGGCCCACTCCCAGACATCACTACTCTGGGCCTACACACGGTACAGAAAGCGTTCGCATGAACTCAGTTTTAGAGATGAGGCAACTGAGGCCTCATAATGTGAAATGACTCGTCCAAGGTCACAGAGCTAGACATGTGAAGGCAGTGGGTTTCCTGCCAGGCCCAGTGTTCCCTGACACGTTTGCCTACAGCTGCCCTTCGAAGGATTGATGTTGGTAGCAGATGGCAGTTTTGTGGTGGGGCTGGCTGCCTTTTGATGGAGTTCCATTGTTTGCCCTTTTACTTTGATCCCTCGCCTTTCTTGCTTGCCTCTGAAGAATGTTTGAGCAATCACCAAAAATAATGCTGATGCCAATTACCTTTCTCCACGGGTAGCATTTGACCAGTTTGGTGCAAATACTCCACCTAGTTACACAGATTTTGTCCTCTATGAATTCTGTGAGGGGAACTTTCGGTTTTTAAAAATAATACTGAGTTCTTTGTAGACTTACTCTCTTTTACCTCTTTTTGAGGAATTTATTGACCTAATAAAGGGGAATGTTTTTTCCTAGTGTAAAAAATTTCAGACTCATGCCTTCTCAGATACTTGAGTCCCTTTCATTAAATACCTGCAATGCAGTGGTATACCATATGCTTGCTAATTTCCAGTGATGGGGAACTCACCACCTCTCAAGCCCACATATTCTATCCTTGGACAGCTCTGGCTGTTGTAAGCAGTTTTTACGTTGGGTTAAATATGTCTCCTTCTCATCCACCTATTGGTTCTATAGTATCTTCCCCTTGGGACTTTGTAGAACTAGAAAGATGCTTCTTGGATGTCTGATCATAGCACCTGGACTTTGGTTATTCTCATTTGCTGATACACGATGGTTTACTGATGCTTAGCTTCACTCTCCTTTGGATCTACTGCATCGTGGGTTACAAACCCCAATGCTTTTGTGTGCTTGGCAGGTAGAATAAATGAGTGAAGATGACTTGTGGCAGTTGGTCCACTATCTCATTGAGGGCAATATAGAAGGGGTGGTGGTGATTATGGTGGGCTTGACAGCATACATGCTTTCCAAATGGGCAATCAGTGCTTGGATCCAACCAGTTGTTACCATTTAGAAATGTAGGCCCAGTGAGAGCTTTCATTTTTTTTTTTTTTTAACAAATGCCAGAAATTTGGATGAGAGCTTTATGCTTTTAAAGAGGGTTTGCCAAATGAACTTCCAAGTTGATACTATCAAAAGCCTTCTTCAAGAGTGGGACTAAGTTCTAAATGAGGCTCTCTACAGGTAGTCAGAGAAAGAAAACAACTATCGCCTCTCTCATGCTGTATGTACTGCTTCTATGAATATAGCCCAAGGGTTGAATTAGCCCATTTCACTGCTGAATTAGCCCTTTTCACTGCCCACCTCCTCATTGTACCATAGATATTGTATCTGCTATGTTTCTTCAATCCACTAGGCTAGGAGCCTTGTCGGAGGGAAGAAATGAAATGAATTTAATATGACTCGTTCTTGGTGATTCTGTGCTGGCTCCAAATAATAATAATTCCTGTCTGAGGGACTCACAAGTGTCCCTTTACAAATCCGTTCAAGCACCTTGCCTGAGAGTGACATCATGTCCTCTAGTCTGGAAGTGGCAAGCCACCACTTCTTTCTCCTTTTGAAATCAGAATAATATTTGCCCATCTATCGCTTTTTGGCACCTATCCTATTTTTCACAATTCCCTTAAAGATCACCCATCGTATTTGGTAATCTTATTTGCTGGCGTCCTCAGTATGCTGGGATCTAATCCATCTTGCTGCCAGGCCTAATGCTCTGTTCCACATTTATTCAGAGTCCCCATTTCCATTTCAACCTAATAGAAAATTGAAATAGAAATGCAGTGATTGACTTTAATGTTTTATTTTTTATTACATACCTATAATCATTTTAGGCTACGTTAATAGCAAAGCTCTATAGTTTTGGGGGAAGAAAAGCACGTATTGAAGAAGATCACCGAGAATGCCTTCATTTATGCATTCATTCCATAAACATGGAGTATCTACTTTGTTCTTTGTCTTGTGCTGGGTGTTGTGAGAGATGCAAGTATATGATACAGTCTTGGCTTTCTAGGACTTTTCTTGGAATATGGTGATAAAAATCAGTGAAGGAAATAATAATAATAAAAAGAAACCCCCAAATACAAAAAACTTCAACTGAGTACCAGAGTGAGTTCAGACTTAAAGAGATTATGCCTTAGATTGGATGACCTTAGTGGCACTCGGTGCTTCAACAGGGTTCAGTGAGGAAAGCAGGCTGGGTTGGGGACTGGGCCTGCTCAGAGCTCTCACCTAGAGGAGGCAGCCTTGCTCAGTCTAGTCCGTCACTGCTGTGAAATGTGAGCCCAGAGTAGTCAGTTCTTTAAATGTATCAAGGGAATCTGGATTTTTAAAACAAAATCGCCTGATTTTTATTTTTAAAATTTATTAAAATGTTTAAAAAAATTTTTTTTTTTAAATTATTGAGCTGTAAGTGTTCTTTATATATTCTGGAGACAGGTCCCTTATCAGATAAGTGATTTGCAAATATTTTTTCCCCTTTTGTGGGTTGTCTTTTCATTTCTTTGATGGTGTCGTTTGAAGCACAAACGTTTTTAATTTTTATGAAGTTCAGAGTCTCCATTTTTTTTTCTGTTTTCCTCATGCTTTTGGTGTCATATCTAAAAATTCCTTGCCACACCCAAGGCCATGAAGACAATCTCCTGATTTTCAAATGGTAGCTCAGATTTTTTAAAAAACCCCGCAGGGCCTGAACAAACCTGTCAGTAGGACAGTTTCGGCTCCTGGCCCACCAGGTTGCAGCTTCTGGCCTACAGTTGAAGTCCACAAAAAGTCTTGGTGATGGGTCCTCAGCCGGTCTTCCTGTTTCATCTTCAGTTGTTTTCTCTGTGATAGGCCTGTGCTTTTATAACCACATTACATCAATTCCTTGTCTCTGAGTTCCCCATATACCTTCCCACCTCCAAATCATCCCCCATTTGTGCCTTTGTTACGCCTAAAATATCTTCCCCTCATCCCTGCTTTTTGTCTGACCAGCACCTGACCATCCTTCAGTGCCAGCTCAGATGATACCTTCTTCCATGACGCCCTGCTAACTCTCCAAGGCAGAGTTAGTGGTTCCCTCACATCTGTCCCTCTAGCTGAGCCTTATTGTCATTTATTACAGCTCTGTGTGTAGTCCTTTGGCTATGAACTCTTGAGGGCAGAAGTGCTCATGGTCCTCTTTGTTTCGCCAACAGGCTTGGCACACTGTTGGTTGAGGGAGTGGCTGATAAGTTACTAATAAGAAGTTTTACTCTTATAACTCATGACTCACGCAGTTATTTTCTTTGACGTTTGCCTTAGTCAGCTTGGGCTGCTATACAAAATACCATAGGCTGGGTGGCTTAAAACACAGACATTTATTTCTCACAGTTCTGGGGGCTGGGAAGTCCCAAGATCCAGGTGCCAGCAGATACAATTCGTGGTGAGGGTCCACTCCCTGATTTTAGATGGTTGCCTGCTTGCTGTGTGCTCACATGGTCTTTCTTTGGTGTGTGGAGAAGGAGTGAGCTCTCTGTCTTCCTTTTCTAGTAAGGGCACTAATCCTACCATGAGGGCACCATCCTCACGCTCTCATCTCATCCTCATCACCTCCCAAAGGCCCCACCCTCTAAATACCATCATGCCGTGTTTCCCCGAAAATAAGACCTAGCTGGTCCATCAGCTCAATGCGTCTTTTGGAGCAAAAATTAATATAAGACCCGGTATTACATTATATTATATTATATTATATTATATTATATTATATTATATTATATTATACCTGATCTTGTATTAAAATAAGACTGGGTCTTATATTAATTTTTGCTCCAAAAGATGCATTAGAACTGATGGTCCGGCCAGGTCTTATTTTCGGGGAAACATGGTATTGAGGTTTAGGGATTTAAAATACGAATTTGGGGGACACAAACATTCAGCTGATAATAACACCTATATTTTCTGTTCCATTGAAAGCAGACGTTTTATTTCCATTGAAAGCAGGGTAAAAGAAATACTCTTCATGGCTTGTTGAATTTCCTTCTTTGTCCCTGGTAGGGGAAATGTTTATATTAGTGGGGATTTGGTGAAAACTGATGTGTTGAAAGCCAAGGTGATGTTTGATGAGGTGATGTTTGTCACAATCAGGGTGGGGGGCACTGCACGCCAGGCGCCTCCCAGTCTGGGGGAAATCAGTGGATCCGGGGGTCTATACTGGCAATTTCTGGCATTTTCACCACCAAAATTTATATATTAGGAACAACGTTTTCTTTCTAGAAACCTCTATTCATTCATTCATTCATTCATTCATTCATTCATTCTCTCATTCAGTGACTGTTACAAGCCATGCTTCAGGTTATACAGCTTTATTTAGTAGTGTGAGGTAATTAATTTTTATTTAGCTCTAGGTCTCAGTCATATATTCAATGTCTCATTTTTTGATCCCAATAATTCTCTGAGATAGTCATTATTAGTCCCATTTTATAGATTAAAAAAATGAAGGTTGGGGAAATAAAATAAGCTGCATCAGATTGCACAGCAAACAGTGGCAGAGCCGGGGTTTAAATAGGAGTCTTCCTGACTTCCAGTTGTGCATGGAGGCAAGATGCATGCCAAGGCAACATGGCTCTGAAACCCAGAATTTCCTTCAGTGGGTGACCAACCTGGGATGCGTCTTTATCTTTGACTTCTTACCCTTCCTAACACTTCCACGCTCTTTCTAATCCAGTCTCTCCTAGTCCCCACCCGATGCCACCTAACTGTGTCTGGCCCTTCATTCTTACCCCGGAGGAGTCTCTTTGGGCAAGTACCCACTGGAAACGCCCCTGTAGATGTGACAGAGGCTGCCTGATCTATCTCCACCAACCTGGAAATATAGAACCAGAAATCTTAGCTGTCTTCTTGTCCAGCTCTCCCACTTTTCTTTTTTTCTTGTGTGGAAATTAATGCTCAGAGAAGGGCTCTGGCTTGCAGACACTTTGTCTGTAAAGGCTTCATCCTTGATGGCTTGTTGGTGTTTATACAATAACCTAGATGGCTAGAATTGGTTGCCCAGGAGGCAGAGCTGAGTGGTACCTTGGAAAACAGGATGAGGCAAGGGTGAGGACTGGAGAAGTCGGAAGGAGAAGTGGTAGGCTGGTTCAGAAACTGGTCCTTTCCTCATAGCTGCCAGGAAGGGAATTTGACTTCTAAAGATGCTGAATTTCAGAACCTCTGGCCTAATGAAGGACCCTGCAAGCTATGGTATGGGCTAGATTTCACTTGTAAATGCTTCATTCCTTGTGGCTTGTTGGTGTTTATAAAATATCTTGGCTGGCCAGGAGTGGGATTTTGACTCTGTTCTCTTAATTTGTTTAATCATTAGGCCAATTTATGTTTGGGGCAGTGCTCCCTGAGGTGTAGTCCATGAGATTGGATGTAAAGAGGCATTGGGTGGGAAAAATAGAACCGTGGCCAAATAGATTTTGGAAATTCTAGCATAAACTGAGTTGACTAGGTTTGTTTTCCACAAGACTTCTGGAAACCTTGAGTGTGTCAAGTGTGAAACTCTAAGAAAGGATCATGGGCTTTCCTCAGACTTATTTAATCTTATAGACCTTTTTCTTGAAAGAATCTCAAGATTCTGTTCCTGAGATTACATTTTGGAAAATGTCAGGCTACAAGATTTGTGGCTTATCTGGATTCTTTCTCTCTCTCTCTCTCTTTCTTTCTTTTTTTTTTTTTTTTTTTAAGATTTTATTGGGGAAGGGGAACAGGACTTTATTGGGGTACAGTGTGTACTTCCAGGACTTCTTTTTTTCCCAAGTCAAGTTGTTGTCCTTTCAATCTTAGTTGTGGAGGGTGCTGTTCAGCTTCAAGTTGTTGTCTTTTCAGTCTTAGTTGTGGAGGGCGCAGCTCAGCTCCAGGTCCAGTTGCCGTTGCTAGTTGCATGGGCACAGCCCACCATCCCTTGCAGGAGTTGAAACCGGCAACCTTGTGGTTGAGAGGATGCGCTCCAACTAACTGAGCCATCTGGGAGCTCAGCCGCAGCTCAGCTCAAGGTGCCTTGTTCAATTTTAGTTGCAGGGGGCGGAGCCCACCATCCCTTGCGGGACTCGAGGAATTGAACTGGCAACCTTGTGGTTGAGAGCCCACTGGCCCATGTGGGAATCAAACCAGCAGCCTTTGGAGTTAGGAGCATGGAGCTCTAACCACCTGAGCCACCAGGCCGGCCCCAGGATTCTTTCTCTTTTTGCCTTTTGCTCAGTTCCCTAATTTTTATACTCCTCTCAGAGGACAATTTGAAGAAGGAAAGAAGTAAAACAAATGTGTATCCAGCTCAGCTAAGTGATATCCGTATGGTGTTTTGAGGCCGCTTAGAAAATGTGGGTTTTGACATTTCCAATTACAGGGCGCTCAACCATTGATTTAAATGGTAATTTGGTGACAGCTCACCCCGATCAATATGCATGGTGTGTGTGCCTGTGTGCCCTTCTGTGCATGACAGTAAGGGGGTGCACTTGGCTGCAGGTGGTGTTCGGGTGCCCTGAATGGACCTTGGTGCTGTCCCTGGATCGTACAGTGGATGCCAGGTGATAATGGTGCCGGTAAACACGCAGAGTCCACACAGCTCATTGTACTTCAGAGTGAAAAGATCTCGGCCACACACCCAGCAACACAAGAAATGTTTTCTTTATAATTTTGGAACGCAATTTCCATTTCACATCTCTATTCTGCTGGGGGCGGCAGAAATAGATCTAAGGCAATTTGGGGTTTCTCTCCTGTTTCCTCCAGTGTCGTGTGCCAAGTCCAGCGAAAAGGAGGCAGCACCAAGGGACAGCTGTTGTGGTTTTGTAACTACTGAGCAATCTTCCTTCCTATTGGGTCTTCAGTGGTCATTCGGTGCCAATGATCTTCCTTTTTCCAACCCCCCGGGCTCCTTCATGTGTCCCCCTCTTCAGCTACTTCCATGTGATTTGTAGGCACCAGGGGTCATCCTGGGCTTCACATGCCATGTTGGTGGTGAGGGACTGGACATTTGTCTCAGGCTTGTCTTGCCCTGCCCAGCACTCATTTCTCCAGGGCCTCCCTGCTGCTCTGCTTGGGGAAGTGGCCTAGCTCTTCTCTGTTCTCAGATCATGCAAATCTATAAGGGATTCCCACTTGTTCGGGTGAGGCTGGGTTGGCTGATTGTCACATGGCTGGCTCCTTCTTGGTATTCAGCTCTCAGTTTGCATGTCAATTCCTAACCACCTAGGTTATTTTCTTATAGATCCATAAAATCTACATACACTTTGCTGTACTGACTCCCTGAAATCTTTATGCATGTGTGGGGCCTGAGGGGGAGAAGGGAGTAAGAGGGCTGATATCCTGGCACTTATCATCAAACATTCTCTCATAGCTGTTGCCCACAATCCACATTCTTTTTATTCTCCCTGAGGACTAAGCTTTTGAAAGTCAAATGCCAAAGGTGGACCCTTTCTCTGTATTATCCCCGAGGCAATAAACATAGAATGCCCTCCCTGCCTGTATCAGGTCCAAGAGGTCTAAGGAAATATGGGAGAAAACCTTCAATATGTCAAAATATTCATTGCAATGAGTTTTCTTCTTTCTCCCTCCGCATCATCCTGGCCCAGACCACTATCACCTCTTGCTGGACCATGGCAACGTCCTCCTAACTCAGGGTTTCTCAGTCTCTGCACTACTGACATTCTGGGCTGTCCTGCACCATGTGGGATGCTGGCCTCTTCCCACTAGTATCAGTAGCACCCCCCTCCCCAAGTTGTGACAACCAAAAATGTCTGTAGACATTGCCAGATGTCCCTGGGGGAGGGAGGGCAAAATAGGCTCAGCTGAAAGCCATTGTCCTAACTGGTGGCCCTGCTTCTTCTGTCCTCATAGTCTGTTCTCCCCACAGCAGCCCGCAGTAATCCCGACACAGTTTAAATCTAATCTTGTCAGCCCTGGGTTCCAAGCCCTCCAGTAGCATCTGCATGAGAATTGAATCCCAACCCCTAGCTCAGTTTACAAAGCCATGCTCTGCCTACTTTGGCCACCTCACCTTTCCACTCTTCTGGTTCCTTGAATTCTCTAAGCGCGTACCTGCTTCAGACCTTTGTACTTAGCTTTTCCTTCTTTCTGGAATCCTCTTCCACTGGATTGTCACATGGCTGGCTCCATCTTGATATTCAGCTCTCAGCTTTCATGTCAATTCCTGACCACCCAATCCAAGTAACCACAGAGTAACTATTGCATCTGCTGACATGAGTTCTAAGCAAAACACTTATGGCTATAATATTTTCCCTTCTTTGTTTATTTCTTCTCTTTCCCAGAATGGAAAGTCTGTAAGACTTTTGTTTTTCTTGTTCGTTTGTGTGTCGTTAGCACCTAGAATAGCACTTAGTGTATAGCAGGTCATTGTCATATGCATTGACTGAATGATTGAACGTAGATGTCCTTGTGATGGACTTTGCACACAAGTACACGTGGATATTCTGCTTCGAGGTGCATGGGATTGAACTGGGAATTGCAGTCTAGGGGCACATAAGGAAGTAGATGCAGGCTTTCCCCAAACCCTGATTGAGAGATAATTTAGGAAGATGGAGAATCAGTGGAAGGGACAATGGTATCTAGGCAGAGCCATCCAGCTGATGGCTTAGAGGGGAATGAGGTAGAGACCCGGTGCCACTTGCAGGGATACTGCAGGGAATCCAATATGTTTTGTTAATGGAGTATGTGTCTGATATGGGGACAAAAAAGTGGGTAAAATATAGTTTCCATCCCTGTCTTTGAAGGACTTGTAGTTTTCCAGGAAAGATAGTTACAAAAATAGATTTATCAATTATAATATAGTATAGTAAGTACTGGGACAGTGCTGGAACCACACTGTGGAAACTCAGAGTGAAAGGGACTGCTTTGTCAGGGGAACTGGGGAAGTTCTTATAGAAAGAAGGACTTTTGAATAGGGTTTTTAAGGATGGGTAGAAGCTCTCCAGATGGTAAAAGGCATTTCATGAAGCGAGAACAGTATGTGCAAAGGCCTGGGGGTCATGAAAGGGCCTGGGTAGTCGGGAAACAGTGAGACGTTTGATGTGGCTGAAATCCAGAGCAGGTGGAATGGAGTGGGGGTGGGATGTGAGACTTGAAATGAGAGGAGCTTGAAGTTCCTTTCTAACCATTGGATCCTATGAGTCTCTGACCTTGGAGATGATGGATGATGGTCTTATTTTTTTTTATAACTTTTCTTTTTTTCTGATTATGGTTGTATTCATGCTCATGATTTTTAAAGTTTTGAAAATATGGAAAAAAAAAAGAAAAAAAGAGAGAATCTAGAAACCACTACCTAAGATAACCACTATAAACATTCAATATATTCCCTTCCAGATTGCATATTTCGATCTATCAAATCTGTTTTATGTCTATATGTAACAAAAAGTGGGATCATAGATCTTTCGTGAAAAGTTATAAGAATAAAGCTGATAGGCAAATCACCAAAGGCCTGTAGACCTAGGGCTTCAGACAGAGTGTGGCCTGAAAATAAACAGACTTTGCCAAGTGAGAACATCAGTCAATAAGCATGACCTCCCACATGTTTGGAAGGTCTTTTAGGGCGGGGGATTGTAGTGGTTGGTCACTTCTGTCCCCCAAGTTTGTCTAAAATTGGGGGGAACTGAGCATACTCATCCCCACCTGGACATCGATTCCAGTCCCTTTCAGCTAAAAATGTCCTCTTTTCCGGTCCACTGTAGTTTCACTTCCCTGTTGGTATCCAGGCAGTCATTCCTGCCTTGAAAGTTTTAAGAAGAAAGTCTTGTCCGGGGCCAAGAATTTAGCCTCAGCCACAGGTTACCCACCCTGCTGGTACCTTTCCTCTGGTTCACCTGTGCTTGCTGTTCTCTGCCAGAGTCCTTGGTCATCCGGGCTACTTTTGGGATTCCTGATTGCTAGTTTGCTCTCAACAGGGGTAACCTGCTATCACCTGGCTTCTGATGGC
The DNA here is from genome assembly GCF_036562045.2 of Rhinolophus sinicus. Lineage (NCBI taxonomy): Eukaryota > Metazoa > Chordata > Mammalia > Chiroptera > Rhinolophidae > Rhinolophus > Rhinolophus sinicus. The sequence goes on from NC_133759.1 coordinate 43,781,835, forward strand.
CGCTGAGCATATTTTCAGAATATCGTTTACTGTAGATTAGTACATTTGCCATCTTTTTCTCAGGCAGCAAGGCCTGTAGGCACGCAGCATTTTTACTGAGAGATCAGAGCTTAGAGGGAAGGGAGAGCTCTGTAGAGAACCTTCCATAGCTTAGTGCCTCCAAAGGAACCAGAGAGAGAGATGACATGAGAGACCCTTACCAATGAAACACTTTAGCCACCTTCAAGGACATAAAAGAGTGGGTGTCACTTCTCTGACATTATTTGTACTAAAGAATGCAAACTGGCTGGGCAGCATGGCGTCTCTGCAACTGTCATCTCAGTAGGACTTTTCGAAGCAGAGCTGGCCAGTATGTTACTTTTTACTTTGCATGGTCTTTATTTGGATCAGTGGCCTCTCCAGACAGTGTATTTTGGAGTTCCCGAAGATATAGCATCTTGGGAAAACTGAGGCAGAACAATAGTCACTCGCTGGCTTCTGACCCCTGGTAACTAATTACTCCTTGACCTCCTACCTCAGCCATTGGGACTCTTGACCTTTTGCCTGGCTGTGGTCTTTTGAGTTTATTTGTCCCTTGACCCTCAGCTCATCTAGGGCTTTAGCTGTGGCCTGATCTCCTGCTTCAGGACCCACCCTGAGTATCTCTGTCTTGCTGGATCTCATACTTGGCATAATATCGCCATTGAAACTTGGAGCCAAAAATGACGGAGGCCCTACTGTTCTCTGCCAGAAACACAGAATTGTTATGCTGTTGGGAATAGTGGGAAAGAAATGTTGCGAATATGGTGGGCCAGTGTACTTTGATTTCGTTTAACAAATAGTTATTAGTTCCCACTATGTTCCCTGCCTTCACAGGAGGAAGACAAACTAACTTGTATTTACAAAAGTGTTGAGTGTCGTGAAAGGGTGGTGCAGAGTTCTTGGGAGAACCTATAGCAAATGGATCTAAATGGTTGAAAATGTTGTAGATGATTTCTCATATTGATCTGTACAGCTGAATTGGCCACGCTTATCTCACCACCGTTATTTCCTGAGCTATTTTGGATCTGGACAGAACCCTATTTTCATTTAGAGAAATGTCGGAAGCCATCAAACTATTTAAGGGGTCAGAAGATTGGCACTCCTAAGAGAAACACACAATTCCTGGTATAAAAGATTAAAATGGTTTCAGAAAAAGAATTTTATAATAGTTACATTCAAGATGGTAAATATAATCAAGTGATAAGTGCTTCTAAGGTGAAATTAAAGTCAGGGATCAATGGAAGAGGATAGAAACCCAACCTACTTGGATAGAGTTATGCTAGTTACAGAAAGCAGGTGAGACAAGAATATGGATTGTGGAAGGAGGCAGCTGTGAGAAGGGGGGGGACCATGCTCTCAATGGAATTGCACAGACCTGGGTTTGAGTCTTGACTTAGGGCTTATCAGTTGAATTACCTTGGATAAATCTTTTCTTATCCAAGAAAGATAAAAAAATAGGGAGAATACCTCACCAGTTTCCTTATTTGAAAAATGGGGATAATAATCGCTCGTGTGTGTGTGTGTGTGTGTGTGTGTGTGTGTGTGTGTGTGAATTAGTTGAAAAAACACACATCAGAATTTCCAGCACACTGCTTGGCATACAGGAGCATTCACTGAACAATAAAAATGTTAGTTATGCTAGTAAGAGAGTCACCAGCATTCAGAGCCCTGTACAGCGAACCTGAGCCTGCAGGTGGGACATTAGTAAGTGTACCTGGTTGGAAAGGAGAGGTGGATGGGCAGTGGGAAAGGAAGTCTTAGATACTAGGGACGATGCTTTCTTTGCCTACTGCAATGTTTTCCCCAGTGTGGCTCCTGGGCCGCATGCATCAGAATCACGGGGGAGGAATTTGTAACAAATGCAGATTCTGGGGCCTTACCCCAGACCTATTGAATCAGAATCTGTGGGGGTGGGGCCTGGAACCCTGGATTTTACAAGTGCCCCAGAGTTCATGAACTTGAAATATTTGGACCTGGACTATGGTAAACTCACCAACTTGACTGTCTGTATATTCTTTTTGAAGGCAAAAGAACATTTAGTAATCATGTAGACTACTGATGAATTAGGAAAACAAACAAAACACCTAAACTCCCAGTGTGTGTGTGTGTGTGTGTGTGTGTGTGTGTGTATTACAATCCTGTTGTTTTTTTTTTCTTAATAAAAAATGTGTGTCTTTATGTATTTGGGTGTGTATAAAAAGAGTCTAATAGTTCTTAGATTGATAATGATGTTTACTCTTGGGGGAGCGGTTAGGGATGGGGGCTGGATGGTAGTGATAGGGAACAGTGGAAAGGAGACCTTTTCCCTTTATATTCTTCAGTTTTGATTAATTTCTAAAATAATGAGTGTGAATACTTTTCTAATTAAAAGACCCACAAAGCTGACAATAAGTAAGGAATTTATTGACAAATTTTTCTGCTGTGGAGGATGCTCAGGCATCAGCTGAACTATGAAAGGAAAGAAAGGAAGGAAGGAAGGGAGGGAGGAAGAAAGACACCTGCAAAAGATATTTAAGTTATGCTGAACATCTCATGGTGTTCGTTACATACTGTAAGAATGATTGCTGAAATGAACTGTATTACTGTACTGGATTATTACCCCATGTATTGTGGAAGGTGTTTTTCCCCGGCTCTTTTAAAATTCTAAGAGATGGGTATGGGGTGGAATAGTCACGCCCAACCATTTAGGTTATTGGGTTTCAATCAGGAGCCATTGTGCTGCTGTGTCAAGAGTCTGGGACTTGATTTTTCCATTTCTGACCTGTCTTTTGAGAGAGGCATGTCTCCATTCTGCGTCCTTGCTTCCTCATATGTAAAATGAGGCATTATCTACCCTAAAGGCTAGTTGCTGTGAAGATCAAATGAAGTGGTGTGTGAGAAAGTTAACTCTGGAGTTCTGCAGAAATGTTAATTATTTCTATTTTTGCCTAGCTCCTCCCCCGGACATGCTGCTATTACCCTGCGTTGTTTATGTGTCTGTATTCCTCTGAGCTCCTTGAGTGCAGGGGCCTTGTTTTATTCATTCCCGAATTCTTGTGCCTAGTGCCTGCCACACAGGAGGCATTCACAGCAAGTTCTGGAATAGCTATCAAGGGTAGAAAAACACATGCACAGTTAGGTTTAAGCTTATGAAAATATTAAGATGCTCTTCCAGGAAACACTGCCTTCCAATTCTATTTAAAGGAATTAAAGAAGAAAATCATTCAAGTCTGCAACAGAAATGATATTGCTAGGAGAAAGTAAAGAACTCATTAAAGAAAATTTAATTGCCCAGTTTTCTAAAGAGACAGAGCCACATTTCTCCATCCTCATTACTGTCAAAGGCTGGACAGCTGGATGAATGAGAGGAGACTGTGGAAAGATAAATCCTGGTGCTCCTGGAGAAAAGGCTCCCGAGAAACAGGCATGCCCCCTGGATCACCAGTTTCCTTTATTGTTTGTCAGAACCCTGGAGTAAGCCTTCTACGGGCTCCTCAGACAAAGGCCCTTTTTGGCCTCTACCCCAGACTGTGGCCGGTAAACCACAAAGTCCCCTATTTCCCCTGGAAGTGGGAAAATGGCCAGTTGCTTGATGAAACTGGAAGGATTATCTGAGGCTCAACTCGGGGGCTTTGCTACCTCTAAGACCCAGTTAATTATCATCTGAATGGGCGGGGGAAGGACGGGAGCCAAGCCCAGAAACAGAGCCTTGATATAGTTCTGCAGTTAGGAAAGAGGGGACCACGTCTCAGCTCTGCGCCTCTCCACCCTTCTGCAGCCAGGATTGCTGCGAATCTGCATTTTCTTCTGCTTCTCCAGGTCCCTAAGCGCAGACAGCCCAGGAGCAGCATTAGGTGGGTTCACAGGTGTCCAAACAAGTGGTTGTTGCCTGGTTGTCGGTCTAGGTGAAGCCTCTACTCCTGCCCAGAGGCCCTGCCCCATTCAGTGTTTTAATTGAGTATTTATAGGATGAGGATACAAGCATGCCCATCTCGTCTGAGAACATCAGGAAACCAAGGAAGGCAGGCTTAGTCACCGGGAGCATGATTCTTCAAATCAAACTGCCCAAGGCTTGCAGCCCAGCTCTGCTCCTATTCTAGCTATGTGACTTGGGGCAAGTCTTTTTCATTTCTTTGAGCCTCGGTTTACCCATCTGTAAAGTGAAGATAATAATCTAACCTCAAAGAGTTAGCTAGGTGGTTAAATGAGACGATACATGCAAGCCCTCTCTCTGCACAGGACCTGGTACAGAGTAAGGACTCCGTCAGGGTTAGCTAGTGTTATTACCCCGTTTCCCCGAAAATAAGACCTAGCCGGACAATCAGCTCTAATGTGTCTTTTGGAGAAAAAATTAATATAAAATTAATATAATATAATATTATATTATGGTTATGTTATGTTATGTGGTGTGATGTGATGTGATATTATATTATATTATCTAAGACCTGGGCTTATATTACAGTAAAATAAGACCGGTTCTTATATTAATTTTTGCTCCAAAAGATGTATTAGAGCTGATTGTCCGGCTAGGTCTTATTTTTGGGGAAACACGGTAATAATCACAACTACAATAGTAATCCTGCAGGCTCCAGAGTTCAATAAATCTGGCTTCAGATTCCAGTTGTGCCTCTTACTAGTTGTGGATAAATTTAACCTCTCTGAGGCTCAGCTCTCTGTACCTCTGTACAATAGGAACCATATACCTACCTTAGGCATTTCTGTAAATCATTCAGACCAGAACAGACACATGGTAGGTATTCCATAAACAGTGGACACCCTTAAGAGAAACCGCACACCCTGCAGCAAACAGAACCAGGAAGCAGAGAGATCTTAACAGAATGAGATAGGTACTGACTCTAAAAATGTAAAGTTTAATACAGTCTTTAAGGGAAAACCACCAACTTTTCAAGAGGAACTAAACCTTTTGGGATATTGAGCCCTGAGGGGAATTTCTCTTGTGAATAGACAGAAATATGAATGGGGTAATAACAAATTGGACTTCGGTTAGGATGCCACATCTTGGACCCTGATCACAATCTTGTCCCTCGTCCAGGTGGCTCTTGGTGCCTCCCCAAGAGGGTCTAGAAGGAAATAGATGCGAGAGGCTACTCATGGGGAAATGAATGCCCGTCCCAAAGCTGTGGCTCAGTACCCCCATGTAGAAGTCTGGTGAGCTGCTCTCCACGTGGAGAACTAGTTTGGCCTAGGTGGGTTGGGCATGAAGGCCTCCCTTCCACGCCCACACTTGAATCCTACCTCTATTGCCCCAGGGTAACCAGAGTTGGTCTGGAGTTCAAAACTCTGACTCCTTCCCTGTAGGGACTCGTTTGCACAACTGCCCTGACTTCTCTCTGAGATGCTACCAGATCCAACCAGCCACCAGGGAGAAGAGTGTGTTAGAAGTCTGGACCCACCCAGACTTGACTTTGACCTCCTTGGAAGTATAACTTCTAGGAATTTTGGTCCACGAAGGTGCCCTGAACCTGGCTAGTCCATATTATCATTTCCTTTCCATGGGTGGATTTCCATGTCCTTAATTGTGATCCTGACTTGGGAGGAGTGCTAGAGTTGGCCTTTAGCTCACTAGAGGTCAGTATCCCCCTCCCTCCCCATCCTTGTTGACATTTCTTCTAATGCTCCCAACAGCTTCACAGCCAAGCCTATGACAAACTCAGGGTGTGGCTCTCTCCCTCTGCGGAAGAAATCAATGGAGAATCAATGACATCCAGCACGCATGCGCATCCTTAGCACCGCTCCGTAGTGTGCCTGCCGGGCACCCAGGAACTGGGTAGCTTAGGCCCCAAGGATTTAAAAATGCCTCTTGGATGTCCTTTACCTTCTCCATTTAAAGCAGCTCAAGACTAAATTAAAAAATTCAACTTATTTTCTTCCAGACCAACACTCACCCAGCAAGAGGTATTTTGCAGGCCAGTGATGTATTTTGTTGAGATGCACAACAAAATTGGGCAACTTCATAGAAAAATCTGTATTTCTGACTTCTTGAAAACAAATCGGACGTTCTGGCTGCACTGGGCCCCCATTCGCACATGGAAACCAATCCACCAGAGCTGAGGAGCAGCTGCCATTTTTAGATGAGGCACGCAATCTTGAGTCTCTACTACTTCCTGGGCCAGCAGCTTTGGGTCCCCACACCCCCTTATTTCACACCCACTGCTTCACTCATTTACCTAAGCTTCCCGGTTTCTATAAGCAGCTGGGCTTGCCATTTCTGGATACAGCTGAGAAGTTATATTCTCTCTTCAGTCTCAAATTATGTTCATCAGATAGGGCTGTACTATGAGAATTGCATGACAGCATAACAAACGCTCCAGTGCCTATGATATAAAAATGCCTCTCACTGGCCACCATCCTTTCAAAGTTCACAATAGAGACTCCCTGTCATTATTTTAAGTAAATCCTTCACTTCTCCGTAAGGATGAGTTCAAGGTTGGAGTCAAGGGTAAGACGCTCTCCCCCAGGGAGAAGTGCTGTGGTGTTTGCCTCAGACCCATTCTTGAGGGGAACTGGCGGAGGGTGGGCAGGAGGGCCCTTCAGCTGCCGGAAGCCGGTAAGGACCCAGCGATGTGGTGGGTGGTGGACTTAGTCACCCCTATAATAGTCATCACAACACATTTTTAGTAGTTAAAAATCCCTCAGTGTAAGGTGATAGTCTGAACACTAAAGCATAGTTCACTTCACAGCAACTGTGCTCTAACAGTGTGAGTCAAGAACTCTGCACTGGACTCTGAAGTCAGACAGGACTGAATTCCAGCTTCCTAAGTGTCCACTTCCTTAAAACGCGCACCTCCCCAGACTCTTGTGAGGATTACGTGAGGTAATCCACACTCGGTGTTTAGCGCGGTGTCGGGAACATGGGCAACACCTCAAGGAGCTGGTTGTTATCCTTCCCACCCGGATTTGGAAGGCTCGGTTTGGTCCGAGAGTGAAGTTTAGGCTTCGACAGCAGAACCGGCAGCTTGCAGACGAACACATCCCCACTAGTGTGTTTTGTTTGGCCTTTAGAACATTTACAAAAGTGAATTAGTGTCCAACATTTAAAAATCAAGAAAGTTTTAAAGAAAATGAGGAGAGTTCACATAAAAATCCAGATTTCCAGAATTTCTTATGAGAATTGGTCCTTCGTTCTCAGACAGAGGCCAACATTGGCTGCCCCCTTCCAGTGGGGCATGGGCTCTGCTTTGTTCCAGGGCTCTCCTGGGCCACTGTACTCTTTTGTTGCCTGCTTAGCTCCTGTGGGTATTGGAGTGTTTTGATCTGGAGGAATGGATCAGCTTTCATTTAATCCTCCATAAATATTTCGAGCAACCAGGCTTTAGAGAAGGTAGACAGTAGGTTGTTTTAATGGCAAATGCCCCAGTGCCATCTGTGTTATCAGTTAAGTACAGAGCCCTCAGCTTCAACAATGGTGGGGCAGAGGTAGGGTCAAGGTCCTCTTAAAAGAATGTGGGAGACTAACAGAGATGTGTACCCGTGAATGATGGCCACCTCATCACAACGTGGAGGTGGGCTAAAATTTAGTGAGAAAAAATGTAAAGTCTTCACCTTATGTCTAAAAGCCCAGCTGGCAGAGGACAGACCAGGGAGAGATGTGTTTAGCAGCAGCACTTATGTGGAAGACTTAAGATTCTCGTGGACAATAACTTTGGTGTGAGTCACGGGGAAGCAGCTGCCAAAAATTCTAATCTGATTATGGGCTGGGCTGGGTTTATGGAAGCCTAGTGCCTGGAAGACCTTTCTAACAATTAGAGCTGTCTTAAAGGGACAAGCAGGTAGCCTCGGGAAGCCTTGATCTTCCTGGCAGTGTTTGAGGCTGGATGATATGTTCCTGGAAAGATGGTCAGAGTGGGGATTTAGGTATCAGAGTGTGATTTGTTTTAGTTGACATACAAGGTCTCTGCCAACCCTAAGATTCTGCTTTCTGAAGCCTAGTGAAAGAAGATAATTTTCAGAACAAAAGTAAAAATCTTGCTTTCTGACGAGGAAAGCAGGACGAGTTGAAGAGGCTGAACTGCATGCAGCCATTTTGATCAGACTCTGTCAAAATGGAAACGTATGCTAAAGTTCTTACCTAGTAATGAACAGGTGGCACCGGCCCTACCTCATCCTTGAACCTCTCCTCACGTGCATCTGCATCCCTGACCCCCTACCTCATTTCTCAGAGATGGGGAATGGGGAAGGATCTGTTTTGCACATTACTGGTGGCAATTTGTTTAAGCTGAACTTTTATGCAGAGTTTGCAAACTGACGGCGCACAGGCCAAATCCAGCCCTGAGATGTGTTTGATTTGGCCTGTACTGTGTCTTTGAAAAATGTGAATTAGATGCCAACATATGAAAATGAGGAGATTTCACGTAAAATCTGGATTTCTAGCACCTTTTTAAAAAATCAGAAGGTCTGGCCTGCGTTCCCACGTGGCAACACAGGCTGGAGCTAAGCGCCATTCCCCTTCTTTGAACTCGCTTGGCCACTGTCTTCACCCCTCTGACCTCTCCTGCTCTACTGGTTCACTTGATTTCCTGGGTCTTAGATATGGGAGTTAGCAACCCCTGGTGGAGTGGTGGTTTCCTTCCTTCCTTCCTTCCTTCCTTCCTTCCTTCCTTCCTTCCTTCCTTCCTTCCTTCTAAATCAAAATGTCATTGAACTTCATTTTCATTAAATAAAAGTCACTGTTAATTTTCTCCAGCTTTGGAGGGACTATCTTTTGGGATGATCTGACTGCAAATGCAGACTTTGTGGTATACCTGGAATTCGCTTTCTAGGAGGTGGGTGGGGGGGGTACCTCAAAGAGAAATAGGCATCTTCAGAGCAGCTGGAACCAAGATAAAATCTGTGTCTCAGGAAAGACTTGCTACAGGCACGAAGACAGTGCGGACCAAGAATGCAAATAGCACCAGCACGAGCATCAAATTGAAATTTTCCTCCCAGGGCTAACCCTGTATTATATATTTCACTCTAAGGAGCAGAAGAGACTTAGGTGTTTATTTAAGCATGAACAATACATTAGATAATGGTTTGTTTCCAAGGCCACATGAAAATGCCTTGCATGGTCAGAGACATTCTTAAGTCCTTGACTGCTCTAAAGCTCCTCTCCCCAACAATGGGCGGGCAGCTGGGGGTCCACAGGGAAGGGTTGCAGATAGGGTGTGGGGAGCAGAGATGCCTTTACAGCTGCTCCTAAAAAGTACCTATGGCTCATATACCACCAGCCCCCAATTCTTGCATCTCAGCAAACATCCCCAGCTGTTCTTTTGAACTACTCCAAGCAACCCGATGGTTTTCCTTATTCTGACCCAAGTTTTCATCCTTGTCACTTCTCCACTCCGGGCCAGTTCTGGAGCCATGCAGAATGATGGCTTCCTCTTCCACAGCACAGCCCTACAGATATTTGCAGATAGTAGCCTTCCCTCTGGGCTGGGTGACAGTCCTTACCCTGAGGAGGTGAAGTCGGGGATCAGCGGTGGGTAGAGAGACCAGCTAGATTTAATGGAGGTGGTTGAGACAGTGTTGCCCTCAGGTAGGTCTCGAGCTGGCGGCTTCTGCTTGGAAGCCCGAGTTGCCAAAGGCCCTTATGCCAGCCTCAGAATCTCTCTGTCAGTTCGCAGGGTCCGGGGGAGACCAAGAAGAACTGAATGTTCTTATGAAGCCTTGGTATTTGGTGGTAGAAACTGCAGGAACGTCACCCAAAGCAGGGGTCATCAAGGGCTGTTAGCCTAATGTCTGATGGCTGCTGGGAGGCAAGGAGAGTGAGGCATGTTGATGGGCTTCCCCACTCCACGATAGAATTTGATAGACCCTTACCCTGCTTGAGTCTGTCTCTCCGCTCTTAGGTTCTCAGACTGGAATCGGCCAACCCAGGCCTTCAACACCCTTAGGGCCACTCCGGTATCACTGCCTTTCAGAGTGGGCCCCCCCGCATGGGACCTCAGGCTTATCAGTTAGGAAATGCTGTGCTGATCTGAGTTATTTCTAGCATAGACAGAGGTCTTGTCTGGCTCTCCATGGGACAGCAATCTGGGGGCAATTTTGTATTTTTACTGTAGTTGCCTTAGTGTATCCTTTTATTGAGTCATCCTTTAAGTGTTATTTCCCTTTCACCATTCTCTAAAGGGGAAAAATGAAGGCTTTTCAAAAAGACCTGCCCTTGCTTAGGGCCTTTCTTCCACAGATAGAAATAGTATTTGTGAATTGTGGGAATTCCAGGAAGGTGTTATCTCTTGAGAATGGCAGGCGCTCCTGACCATTAGCATCTGGAAGACGCTTGAATCTATATGGGGGGGGAGGGGAGAAGATGGGCAGGCACCATCTTAACTGCCTGGAGAGGGTGAGGATTGCAGGACAGTGGGTGAGCGGGTGGTGTTACCATAAGTCCATCTCTATTCCTACTTCCTTCCCTCTAGCTCCTCCCCCACACTCCCCACGTCTTATTTTGGAAAAGGAAATGGTGACATCCATTTGTAAACGGGATGACATCTCAGCATAGTGGCATTGCTGCTTCCTAGTCTGGGATCCTGGCCATTCCTGCCTGACCTGCTTGGCTTCCCCTGGGTGCTTCCATGGGTCTGAGTCAGAACTGGAGACGTCTTGTGTCTCAGTGAGTTGTTCTATTAACAGGGTTGGGTAACACTCTGTGACAAAACTTGGTTGGTGCTATAGATGTTATGTGGAAGGGCTAAGGGCATGGAGCTTGTATGTGTGGAGCGTGAGGAGGGTTCCGGCGGGGCTTGGTTGGGGTGCTCAGATGTTTCTTCTGCAGGAGCATCTGTTGCGTTCAGAACCCCATGGCTTGTGAAATGGCTTTGCACGAGGAAGCAATCTGTCTGGAGTCCATGTCACACACGTGTAGTGTGGGGAGCTAACCAAAACTTCAGGAGGAGAAGTACCTGTCTTCTATCCAGAATTAAGATTAATTGATGCTCTTTAACGGAAACAAATCGAATCTCGCAGCAAGCTTTCCCATTAAGCTTACAGGTGTGCACTTTGCTATGAAGGCCTGGTGAATTCATCAGAATCAGCAGGTTCTTGGAAACAGTTGACCCCTTGAAGCCATTTGTGTCTTTCCTGAGTGGCTGGTGGGAAATGGAGAGGAAATGTCTGTAAGTTACCGGGCTGAGGGTATAATTCTCATTTGCCTGTGGTTTGCACAGCCCACCTATGTCATTGCTGCGTATGCTAACAGCCCTGCGATGCAGGTGGAGTTGGGGTTATTATTATCTCTATTTTACAGATGAGGAACTGCTCTAGACTTTGGAACACTAGTCCCTCAAGGTGTCTGCTGTAAAAAGGGCTCTCTGTTCAAATAAATGTGGGAAGCACTTTAGTGTGTTCTTAGAGATTCATAGCCCACTTCCATATATGCGTATTAAAGGCTCTGATAAGTCCTGTAGAAAAGAAATCCACTTTCCCCATTGTTTCCTGACGTCATTAAATGAGGTACTGTTTTTTTCTTTATGGTACACCTATGGGCATCTCCTAGACATGCAAACATTTTCTGTAAAGTGTCAGATAGTAAACATTTCCGGCTCTGTGGGCCATGTGGTCTCTGTCACAACTACTCAGCCCTGCTGTTGAATGCAAAAGCATCCAGCAAAGGTAGAGAAATGAATGGGTGTGGCTGTGCTCCAATAAAACTTTATTTACAAAAGATTTGACTCATGGGCTGTAGTTTGCTGATCCCCGTTCTAGAGCAAGCGTCTTACAGAACAATCTTTGGGAGAAACTGCTTGAAGTGTCTGGAGAGTTCTAGATAGGGACTCTCAGCCGCCAGAACAGTTGGCAGGGGTGTCAATGTCTTATGGAAAGTGGCTCAGAGGTTGAATGTCTTGCTTAGGGTATACATCTGCTAACGCGCTGTCACAGAGATGTCACCCAGGCTCTTGAGTATAAATTCTCTCTCTCTTTTTTTGTTCATTGTTCTCTGCTCTTTTGGAGCAACAGACCTGGGAAGGAGGCAAAATACACCACGTGCTGCTGTGTGCAATTGAAGTAATGTGCGTGTAGGTGCATGTGGGTGTTTGCGTGCAGTTGGACTGAGTGTGACCACAGTATTTGCGTTACTAGGCACGAATGTGGCCAATAGATATGTTATCCAGTTAGAGGTCTTTGTTTCAGAGCACCAAATGGTAGATGCTACAGAGATTTCACCAGTGCTATTTGAATTGAAGCCTGTGGTGAGAAATCAGGAATATATTCAATCAATGTGCAAGAATTTACTAAATACCTAACACGTGCCCTCACTTTAATTAGAACTTTTAGTTGCAAGCAACAAAAACCAGCTAAAGCAGGTGGCAGTGAAAATGGAGTTTATTATAAACATGCAGGGTGTTCTGTGGAACCCAGATGAAGAAATACAGTGGCTTCAGCATGCCTGGGACCAGGAATGAGGGTGCTAGGGAGCCCTGGTTTCTTCTTGATATTAATAATGTACTTTCTCTCATTTTGGCTTCTCTCTGCCCATCTGCTTCCCTCTTCCTTCTCAGCAAATTGGCTATTTCTGGTACTTCTACATGACAGGTAGACAAGGGTTGCCCGCAGTTCCCAAGTTCATGTTTCAGTTGGAGGTGAACACATGTAAAGTCTGTCTTTCTCTGTCTCTGTCTCCATCTCCCTCCTTGTTTTGCTCCTCCCTCACTTCAGTATTGCTGGGAAGGGACTCTGAGTGGCCAGCTTAGGTGGTCCCTGAACCAGTGGCCACGGCCAGTGACGTGGGGTTGACACGACAACTCCGCCAGCCAGGATCTACCCCTGTTGGCGGGGCCGTCACTTGGCAAAGCAGAGAGTCTGCCACAGCCCTGCCCTGGCTAGGCTCTGAGCAGGTGCAAAGTGAGGTAGCGTATTTCCATCCACTGACATTTATAAACTAGTTGAAAAGTAAAACAAATACATAATAAGGATGAGAACGTCAGATGTACTAAATTGTTTCATTAGACAGTGAAGGAGATAATAGTATAAATAAGGGACTAGTTTTGCGGTACAGACATTGAGTGCAAAAAGTGAGAGAGATGGGAAAGGCTCGTGTGGGCTGACCTCACCAGGAATGGCTTCGGGCAGTAAATATACATTCTCTCCGGGAGGGTGGGAGGCAAAAAATCCTGACAAGGGAGATGATAAAGACAAGAATGCGAGATGTAAATGTGGTCTGGTTGCTTAAGATCAGGGAGATCACTTTGGAGAGCAGTAGGAAATACACTTGGGGAGGTGGGAACCATTTCTGGGGACACAGCCCCCTGTGGTCTGGTCAAGCATAGCAGGACATGCTGGGGGGGCTGGAACAGAACTATACCCTCTGGGGGAGGGGACATACTGGGGAAAGACCCCCAGCTCCACACGAGCAGAGGAAGTCCCAGCTGGCATCTGCAGGTCCACACAAGTGGGAGTGTCAGGGGTCTGAGATGGGATACTCCACAGTGCTGGCAATATAGAGCAGAAAGTGGGGCCTGGCCATGAGGTGGGGTGAGAGGGACAAGTCCCAAGCACTGGGGAATTGGCAGATACTGTTGCCAGAGCGGTGGGACAAGGCAGGACTTGTGAGAATGGGGGCTGCGGTACAAGACAGAATCCCCAGGAATCTGAAACAGACCGTGAGGCCATAGCAGCACTAGCAATGAGATTGGAGTTGCTGTGTCTTTCTTCAAACTATCCTCTTCCCTTTTCCTCATTCAAACTTTCCTGTTCTCCTTCCCGGTGCTAGGGTCCCAGCAGCCCACAGTTAACTCATCATCTGGGGAGTCAGTGATTGATGCGGCTGTAGGTGTCACCTCATTTTTGGGACTTTTGCATTGGAACAGAAGCCATAAACGTCTCAAACCAAAAGAACGACAGTGCCTGGGATTTTAGGACAAAGATACTAAGGGCAACGTCAAAGATTCCACCTGTGTGTGCACCTTTGTGGAGAGAACTCTCATTTGGGGAGAGAAGGAGCAAACACGATGTCTGCTGTCCAGCAACCAGGGAGCTTTAGCCCTGGTCCTGAACACTTACAGAGCAGCAGAGGCGGGGCTGTCGCATAGCAACGGGGCAGCATCTTTAGGGAGGAAAAAGCAGCCAGTGTAGGCACCATCTGAGGACCAGTTAGCTTCCAAGGAGGCCTCGTCTTGGTGTTAGTTTGCAGGTAATAGAGGCAAGTGGAAAACATGCAGGACTTGGAGTCACAAGATAAGGACTTGAGTTCTTGACCTGCCCCTCTCACTCTCCATCCCTCTGAACTGCCTTCTGTAAATGGAAGTCACAGTGTCCGCTGTGATAGCCTGTGTGCTGGTCCCTGCCACATATTAGATGCTCAGTTCAGAGGTATTATATTTGAACCTGGGGTCCTACTTTGAGTCACTGCATTTGCCCGAATGACCACCCTATGCAGGAATCCCTGACAGCTGTGAAGCTTCTGGTTGGAACTTCTAATAGTGAGGGGCTGACCACATCAGAAACGAGACTATCTCATTGTTGGAAATGTTAGGAAGGTCTTCCTTGAATAGAATTGCAAGACACCTTTGTCCTTTGAAACAACCCGGAGTAAGTCTAAGCTTGCTGACTCATGATAACATTTCCATTATTTGAAGACCGCTTTCGTGTACTCCTAAATCAGGGATGGGGAATAGTTCATATGTGATGTGCCAGCTGTGATGTGTTGGTAGTGGCTGCATTGGGAAGGATTCTGAGGCTGTTTTCCAAGGTTGATGGGGGATAAAAAAGGCATATCTGCTACGAGGTTGGGCAGTCATGGTATATGTGCAAGGCATTTGTTTTCTCGAAGTATTATGCTTAGATTCTTCCATTATGCTTTAGATGACTTGTTCTCTCACCCTCTGGACTCTTTCCCCTGTCACATTTCAGCTTATCAACATTTTAAAAAGCCATCTGGCTGCCACATCTTCCACCTAATTCATTTCTAGGGTGGATTTAACTAATTTGGCTGGCTGGGCTGGGGTCTCTCCGAGAGCAGTGTTTTCTGGGAAATCTTCCCAAATAGAGGAGGACCGTATTTGAGTCTGCAATTCACTGATAAACCTTCCACGTTATTAATATCCTTCAAAATCTGAAGCCCAAGCTAAGCACCTTCTTTCAGAAGTACTCTGAACAATATGGAGGCCACTGAGACTAATAATAACATCTCCTGATCCTGTTAATGCAGCTTAAAGTTGCATTAGCTTTTTCCCTGTGTTGGTAAAGCTGTAGCTCAGAGACTTTGCTCCTGATTCTGAGGGGTAAGGGAAGAGGGAGAGGGAGGAGGGGGCCGGGAAGGTGAAGGAGGGAAGGGCAGGAGAGCCAGAGCAGGTCATGGCAACAATACGTCCTGCTCCTACTGTACCAGCCCCTGTGCTTTGCTCGCTTCTCTCACAGGTACTGAGCGCTGGCACATGACTGACTCACTGTGGGAGGAAGAACTTCAGCTTAGGCTGGGGGACCACCCTGCTGCTGCCTTTCTGCCATCACTGTTCTCTGCCCCTCCCCCCTGCTCCTCCCACCTGTGCTGTCCCCTCCCCACCTCTGTAACCTTCTAGATGGTTTGGCTTCAATAAGACTGGCCCCTGCAGCCAGCACAGTGAAGTCCCAAAGCCCTAGGTATCCCTCCGTCACAATGAGGTTGTCTGCCCTAACTAGCCTGGGCCACTGTTAGTCCTTGAAGTGTCCCCCACCTGGAAGGGACATGAGAAAAATAATAACAGTGCAGGGATTTCCCCATAAAGCTAACTGTACATAATTAAAGACTTGCTCTCTATCTAAATTGAGTTCTTCCTTTCTGGTGTGTGTATGTGAGTGTGTGTGTGTGTGTGTGTGTGTGTGTGTGTGTGTGTGTGTGAGTGACAGAGAGAGAGAGAGAGAGAGAGAGATATCACCCTTTCTTCGATAACTGGGTTAGTTTTTCACCCCCGAAGCCCTTAGTGATGCTGGCCACTCTTTGTAGATCTCCCTCCTCATTTTGTGAAATCTGGTCTGAAAACTAAAGCCTGTTCAAGGTGAGGCCCATCAGGACTCGACAGGCGGGTCTGGAAGACAATCTGGCATCGAGGCACAGGACTGGGCCACGGGCCACTTTTATTAGTGGTTAAAATTTCCCACAGCCCAGTTTATTTTAAAGGTGGCACTGTTTTCATTTAGGCTCTGGATCTGGTATATAATTTAAGGAGAGTGGATTTTGGATTTGGGAGACTCAGTTGACAAATGCCTGCCTTGTCAATTTTTAGCATGGCTCTGGCATGCGACTGAGCCCCTCTGTGCCTCAGTTTCTTTTTCTGTTAAATGAGAACAGTTGTGTCCTTTTCCTTGGGTTGTTGTAAATTTTGTTCATGACAGTGTTTAGCTTCAAGTCTCCATCAAATGCTGTCATTATTATAGTTATTTCTGATAACATTCAGTTAGTGTTTATTGGGGTTTCTACTCTGTGGACATTCACCTTTTGAAGAGTTCAAGAGGATTCAGAGAAGTGATGCAGAGATGATGGGGTGGGCCTGTCCCAACGGGTATTCCACACCCCAGGCCCCTCCTTACTAAATGCTGGTAGTGCTCCCCAGTTACTGTGACATACCCTCACAAGTTTTGCATTTCCCTTGGAGGATGGTCCTGCCTCCAGGAGAGAACCAGCTGCTGAGTATGTTGGAATGGCCTGAGGCAGTAAGGAGATGGTCTGAGATGCATAAGGAGATGGTCTGAGATGCAGTAAAGAGATGCAGTGAGGAGATGATCTGAGATGCAGTAAGGAGATGCAGTGAGGAGATGATCTGAGATGCAGTAAGGAGAAGGTCTGAGGTGCATAAGGAGATGGTCTGAGATGCATAAGGAGATGGTCTGAGGTGCATAAGGAGATGGTCTGAGGTGCAGTAAGGAGATGCAGTATGGAAAAGTGAAGGCTTTAGAGAATGGTCCGGTGGGCTGCATACTCCTAAACTGCACATTAACAGTTGGTGTTTGAGTCCTCTGAGTGCTAAGTGAAGAAGGAGCTTGGTGTCTTAGAAGGAGCATAGCACTGGAGGCAGGGGTCCTGCACTCAAGGTCCAAATTTGCTAGTAACAAGTTTGGGGACCTTGAGAATATCTCTTCCCTTCTTTGGGTCACATCTATAAAATGAAGGATTTGGAGAGGATGGTTCTGTTTAGCTCTATGGCTCCAGGATTTGAAGGGAAAATGGCTTAGATTTGAGTGAGACCAAAAGAAGAATTTTCTTCTTGTCATGTTATGAAGAAGGAGAAATAGGCCTGCCTGCTTACCTTTGTTTTGGTTGGGTTGGAAAAGATGAAATCTGATAAAGAGGCTGGGCTTGGAAGAACTGACCTGCTGAAATTGCTTCCTAAACCGTCTCATTCTCTTTGTTTTAATTAGTTAAATTTAGCTCATTTTTTGAACATGTAATATAGACACACATACAAAACATTATAAATATAGTAGAAAGTAAGTTTCCCTCCCATCCACCCAGAACCCCTTCCTCAAAGGCTACTTCATTTTATCCTCCCATGGATATTTTACTCGTATTTTCTTTGACCCAGGACTGAGAAGATAGTTTTAAACATGCCTGGGTTGTTACGCCTTTAACTTTTTGGTCTGAAGGGTGAGAAATTTGATCCTCCTGTAGCATGTGGTTAGTTTCCTACAATGAATTTTCCCTATTAGTCATAGTTTCTTTTTGCCACTCTTGGGTAGAGATACAGCCTTTTTCATCTCACTGAACATTCCTCCACTCCCAAGTTCCTTGTCCTTCATTTGAATCAGGGAATTCTATAAGCACAGATCAAACTGGAGATATGACATCTGGCTGCCTTGCAACTTCTCCATCTGTGGATTTCAGAGAGGGCTCATTTTACATAATTGTCTATTTTGATGACTTCCAAAATAAGTTTAAGCTTCATAAACTTATCTTCTCTTTATGTTGGAGCTTAACAATCTTGCAAGTATCAAGTTGGTGCAAATAATTGTGGTTTAAAAGGTTAAAAATAATTGGAAAAACCACAATTACTTGTTTGCACCAACCTAATAACTGCTTTGTTCCTCTTCTGGTGTTGTTAATTTGCTCAGAGAGTGGGAAGCACTGTTGGATGTTAACCGTGTATTGAAGGAAGAACTCTGGACTTGAAGGGAGAAAACTGGGTTTGAGTGCAAGTTAAGCTTCTTTCCTGCTGTGTGATCTTTGGCAAGCTGCTCAACCTTTCTGAACCTCTATTTTCCTCATCTGTAAAATGAGGGTTGTGCTATCTGCCATATAGGGCTCTTTTAAAGGTAAAGCAAGGCTATGAATATGAGTATACTTCACAAACTAAGAGCCTTACAATGATAATTATTCTAATTATTTATAAAACAATTTATTAAGCTTCTGTTGTAGTGTAGCTACCAGAGATAGAGAGAGAAATGACCTTATATTCTGGTGTGTATTTGGGAAGTTGAGGGAAGACAGGGAGACTGGCAATCAAAAGATTAATAAACAAGATAAATTCAGATAATGGTAACCATTACAAAAAAAAATAAAACAGAATAATGGAATATAGAATAAGGGGGGAGGGTTCGAGTTCCCAATAAAAGGTCAGGAAAAGCCACTTTAAGTTGTCCTTTGAATGTCATATAAAAAGCTGGGGCAGAGAATCCAGAGAGCCTGGGAAGCAGCAAATGCAAAGACCCTGGGGCAGGAACAGCAAGCTTGGAGAACTAAATAAAGAAAAAGGAGGAAGGAGCTGTGATAAAGTAGGCATGGCAAGAACAAGGTGAGCGAGATGCAGAATGTCACAAGAACTGGTGGGAGAGCTTGGCCAGAACAGATTCGTAGAGGGCCTCGTAGACCGTGTGAAGAGCTTATACTTTGTTCTGTACACCGTTAAAGAGGTTAAGCAGGAGATGACACGATCAGTTTTCTCCTTTAGAAGCATCCTGCCTCCTAGAATGTGGAAAATAGCTTGTTGGTAGGCAAGGAGCAGTGAGATGAGTTAGGGTTGTTGCAGTAGTCTAGGCCGCGGATGTTGCCTGCACATTGCCAGAAAAAGCACAGATAAAATCATCCTTGAGGTATTTGGGTCTGAAGCTCATGTTTTCATATGAAACGGGCCGTCTCCTGGTGTAAAGTACGATGTTCTCCCTTTCCTTTTGCCCATCTGCTTTGTTCTCTCTGAGGAGCATGGAGGGAGTTGAAGTAGGGGAAAACGCAGGGGAGAAGTCTTCATTTCCTCTTCCGATGATGCAGGCTTTGGAATTACAACAAGTCTTTATTGAGTATTGGAAGATATTTCTAGGCCTGACTTTAGGTCAGCCTTTCCTGCGGACAAACTGGGCATTTTCCCAGAAGCCTGGCAAAGAAGAGTCTACCCGATTTGCATTTTCAATGGGCACAAGGAGAGCAGTGATACCAACACAGGTCCACCCATGTGGCAAAACGCAGGGTGTCCCCTACGCAAGGGCCCCTGGCTGAGAGGTGGGGCCTGAGACCCAGTCCAGGCTCTGCTCACCAAGCGGTTTGCCCTGGTGTGGAGCGAGCGGTACCAGCAGAGAGAAAGGGCAGTCTTTTTCTAACTGGGTTAGCAGCAGCCCTTTCCAGACCCCGGGGGTCTCTGCTTTGTGGCCTACTTTTCAGGGTCTGTCTTCACCTTCTCTATTCCAGTCAATCAGCATTTGTTTTAACAAATACGTATCGAGCACCAACTTTGTGTCAAGCAGTGGGTTTACAACAATGAACAGACAGACATGCTTGCTGCTTTCATGTAGCTTATAGTCTACTGGAGGTCATTCCATCTTTCTTCATGGCAACTGGAGAGCTTGTTGCAGGGGAGCGAGCCTGAGCTGAGCTCTGCCCCTGTTCTCTAAGACACCTGACTTGGAAAGCCCCTGTTGGGGTTGGGAAATAATGACCGCCACCCATAACACGCATGTACCTTAGTCCAGACTTTCAGGGAGATGGGACTAGTGTGGAGATGGACTGTTATTAGCTCAGCTCCTTCACTGACCTCTGATGAGGAGGAGAAAAAAAGGGGGCGGGGGGCATTGTGATTCCCATTGGAAAAGGGTAAGATTTATCCTTGAGCCCTAGAGTCTTCATAAAAATGCTAGTTAAAAAAGAACCCATTTCCGTATGTCTATTACACTTCAATAAATAGCTAAGAAAACACTCATTAAGTTTGTTGAGCTGTCAGGGTCTGAGCTTAGAGAAATCAAGACAGGGAGGTGGGTTGGGCGTATAGGGCAGGCCTTCCTGGGGTCTCTGTATCTTGACAGGGTCCTCAGGTCCTTGATTTCCTTCTTTATCTTAATGAATAATCAGATTATTTTATCAGCCTTTGAGGAATTCTTTTTTCTTTTTTTTTCTTTTTTTGCCTGCCAAACTCACAAGGAATTGCTTTATAAGCCATGATATCCATAGACAGGTTGACACCGAGGGAGACACCTCTCCAGAGCATTCATTCTCCCCAGTTTCGAGGTGGCTGGGAAACAGAATTAGTCATAGTTTGCTTGGGGAGCTTGGAATGAGGGAAAGACAGAGCTGGGTGGTTTTCAGAGTTTTTTTTCCAGGCTGTGGTAGAGCCAGGAGCATGAGAGATTCCATGGATCTTGTGACCAGATGTGGTATCTGTAACTGACTCTGAGCGGTATCAACAAAACAAGAATCAATTTTCAACAACAATTCTTTCCTGACCTGTTTATTTTAATATTTATTTAATATTTGTATTCTTTTTAGATTATAAAATTAATGCCCATTTTCCCTCCAACATTTTAAGAAAATATTCAAACATATAGCAACAATACCTGATTTTAAAAAATCAGATATATTCTAAAGTGTACCATTAAGAAGTAAAAGGTTCTCATAACTCTGCCTCCTGGAGAGGATATCACTGTTTCCTGTCTTGTCTATATTCCTTTAGAGTTTTTTTCTACATGTATACTAACATATATTATTAAAATTGCCTTAACAATCATATAATATTATTCATACGATTTGGCTTCTTTTTTAAAAAATTGAAGTTTATCTTGGATATCTTTGCATGTGAGAATTTATCGATCTATCTCATTCTATTTTAAAACTAGTTTTACTGAGGTATAAATTGTGTACCATAAAATTCGCCTGTTGTCAGTATACAGTTCATTGACTTTTTAGCAAATTCTCAGAATTGTGCAACGAAATCCATCGTCCAATTTTAGAACATTTTCATCGCTCCTGAAAGATTCCTTGTGCCCATGTGCAGTCCCCCGCTATCCTCATCTCTATCACCACACAGCCACTAATCTGTTTTCTGCCTCTGTAGATTTGTCTTTTGTGGGCTTGCATATAAATGGAATCATAAATATGCTTTTTGTGTGTGTGGGTCCAGTTCCTTTTAATGAGCATAATGTTTTTCATTTATGTTGTAGCATGTAACAGACCTTTGTCCATTTTCAATAGTATTCCATTTTGGGATACACCCTATTCTGTTTATTTATCAGCTGGTGGATATTTGGGTTGTTTCCAGTTTTGGGCTATTAGGAATAAGATGCTACAAACATTCGTGTACAAATCTCTGTGTGGATATATGTTTCACACTTTTCGAGTGCCTGTATAGAGTTCCATTTGATGGCTATACCCCAGTGTGTTTAGCCAAACCCCACTGGTGGCCATTTACTTGGTTTCTGATTTTTTTGATGAATAAGTAATACTGTATTGGACAGCCTTGTACGTACAGATGCTCCTTGACATACGATGGGGTTATGTCCTGATAAATCCATTGTAAATTGAAAATGTCGTTAAGTCCAAATGCATTTAACCCACCAAACATCGTAGCTTTAGCCTAACCTCCCTTAAACATGCTTAAACATTGGTTTACATTTGGGTACAATTCTCTCCCTGCTGCTGCCCACTATCACAAGAGAGTACCGTACCTCATATTACTAGCCCAAGAAAAGATCAAAATTCAAAATTTGAAGTATGGTTTCTACTGAAAGTGTATCATTTTTGCACCATGATAACGTAGAAAAATCCTTGTAAATCGGGGACCATCTGTATAGCTTAGTGCGTATGGGTAAATGGTTTTGAAGGATAGATATTTAGAAGTTCTGAGTCAACAGATGTAAACATTTGAAATTTCAAAAGCTAGTGTCAAATTGTCTTCTAAGAAAAGCTGCACCAATTTATACCTCCTACCCCCAGCGGCACATGAGCGTGACTGTTTTCCAATGTACTCGTCAATGTGAGCAAGAATGAATATTTTCATTTTTTTCTAATCTTATAAGTGAAAATTTTTCATTGTCATTTTAACTGGTATTTCTTTCATTGTTAGGTTGTTGACCACTTATATGTCCGTTTCTTTTTTTGGTGTGTTCGTTTCTTAATTTTTTTATTGGGTTGTTTATCTTTTCCTAGGGCTTTGAAATAACTCTTTGTATTTTAGGAAATTGGCTTTTTTGCTTATAAAATGTACTGCAAAATTTTCATTCTTCACCTTATCCTTTCCCCCCCCCCTCAAAACTCGGCTCATGGTAGTTGTGCTATGCTATACAGATGTTTTACATTTTTAAGTAATCATATCTGTTAGGGAAAAGAAAATCTGTGAACATTTTACAAGTATCACTTAGATTTTATTATAGCCCCGTAAGGAAGGTAAGATAATGATGGGGGAAGAGTTGAGGAATGTTATATGTGCTTTATCTACCAAACATCTGGATGGTTAAGAGATTTTTTTCAAACTTTTATTTAGTTGTTTTGGTGTCATATAAGCATAGCCTCCTTATATTAATGCAAAATCTGAGAACTAAATCTGGGTATGTTTTGCCTCGCAGCCTCTTGCTACTAGTAATTATGACAGCTGACATTAACTGCACGTGTACTACATGCCATTTGTTCCCATGAATCCTTGCAATCACTCTGTGAGATGGGTACCGTTATTTCCCCATGGACAAAAACACAGGGACCTTCAAGTGACGTGCTCAGAGCCACACAGCTAGCTGCTACTGGGGCTGCGTGGGATTCATCCTCCCCTCCCAAAGCATTCAGTGAGTTGACCAAAAAGGGGATGTTTCAAGAGGGCTTTAGAAAGGGATGAAGACTCTCAGGAAGGTGGCCTGGTACAGTGAGAAGGCCACTGACTGGAGCATGGCTGACGAGATCTGTGGGCTCTAGACTAAACCCCCAAACTCTTTTCTTTTCATGAGGAGAGAAGCCATGTGTTTGCAGCAGAGTCTGGGAAGTGAGGCCAGGAAGAGTGGACGAGTCCCTAAGACCCTTGGGTTTTCTGTTTGCTACACGGCAGAAATGAGCTGGCTGTTGGCATTTAGATCTTGGACCAGTGGAGGGAGATTGGGGTACCTGGAGATGAGAGGTGGTTCAAGTCCCAGCTCGGAAGTCAAAATGGTTTCCAGATGAGTGTAGCTCTGCCTGGATTATTCTGACCACGGGCAATACTGTAGGCTCACCTGGATAGGACTGGGGCCTAGAAAGGATATGGTCAAAAATCCATACAAATCTTGGTGATCTAGGAGAAGGTGGACATACTCTTGCTCATTTATTAGTTACCCAGGAAGCCTAGGGTGCCAAGGGCAGCTGTGGAAGGAGGCACTAAGATGAATGAGCTGCAGGGCCTGCTCTCAGGGGACTCACTGGGTAGGGAGAGGGATCTATTCAGATATTACTTGAACTAAGGTAGAGGTGGTAACACGAGAGGTTTAGACAAAGAGCTAGGAGGCAGAGCAGAAGGAGCGTGGACTTTGCAGTGAGATAGATCTGGCCTTGAGTTACGTCCTGTGACAACGACAACAACATCATTTGTTGAGCACTCACTGTGTGTGTTGCCTGCTGTGGCAGACACGGAGGTCTCCTTCAGGATTGAAGGTTTTATCCCGAGTCCTGGGGAGACTGTTGGCTGCAGCTGTCATCCCACTTTGAGAACTGCCTCTGCTGAAGAGAGCTGCCAGGCCCCAGATTACACCCCTTTGACAGCCCCAGGTGTAAAGGTCCAGCCCCCTCCCCCAAACCTGGGACAGCTGCGAAGGGCCCTCTCAGCTTTAATGCCTCCACATAGGTCTGCTCTGTGGCCGCCTCTCCACTCTGCCCAGTCCCACTTCCTTCTCCTTTCTTCCACATGTTTTGAAAAGGAGAGCACACCCTAAAACCCTCCTGCATGGTGCTCTCCATCTCAGCGTTTGCTTCCCAGGGAGCCCAATCCATGACACAGAGAAATCTGACTGTGTCTTCACGTTAGATGCCTGGGCTGGGGTTACTTACTCTGTTTTACAGGTGAAGTCATTGAGATGTAGGGAGGTTGAACGGCTTGCCCAGCAGCAGTAGGAGGCCTCTCTCAGGTTCAAACCGAGTCTAGTTGTGCCCAAAGCACAGCCTTTCTATCTTGCTACCCTGTAGGTGTGCGACTTTTTGCAATGGAAGTCATGGGGTTATAACATCAGATTGCTGGAAGGGAACTCACAGTTCATGTGGTTACAGCTGCCATTTCTTCATCTCTGGATCTGAGTTTCTCACGTCCTGGGGACCGCTTTACTCCCTGGTGAACCAGGGTGGTTGGCCACCCTACGTGAGGATTGGCTGAAGCACTCAGGGAATTCATCCATTCAGTCACCCATTCAACAAATGTTCATTGAGTGTCTGCTCTGTGCGAGGCACCACTTTCGGGGCCAGGGATACAGGAGTAAACAAAGCAAAGTCTCTGGCCTCTTGGCGTTGACTCTTAGCAGAGGAGGCAGCAGCAATGAAATAGACAAATAAGTACGTACTATCATGTCAGGCAGTGGTAATGGCTGTGATGGAAAAAGAAGAGAATGGGGGCTGGGCTGAGGGCGAGGAAGTGTCTTATTTTAGAGACGGGGCAAAGAAGCCTTCTGGGATGAGGGGACCTTTGGCTGAATGGGAGGAGGATCTGACTGCACAGATGGCAGTGGCAGTGCTTTCCAGGAGGGAGGAAAGGCCCTGGGCATTGGTCAGTTTAAGAAAGATGAAGGAGGTTGGTGGCAGGGACACGATGAGCCAAGGGGGAGATGAGATTGGAGAGGCATCAAGAGGCCACAATCCTGCAGGACCTGGGGACTGGGAATAAAGAATTTGGGTTTTATTGTTAGTTGGTTTGGAGAAGGCGAGTGGCATGATCAAGTTTGTTTCAAAGTGAGTTTTGTGACTTGTGCTGTTAGCAAATCTCATTTCCATTTCCTTCCTGGATTATTGCTATTTCTGTTTGAGGACAATCGAGAGGTTTCGTGGAGGACACGATATTTAAGAGCACAGGCTTAGTAATCAGACTCCCTGAGTTTTTTTGTTGTTGTTAAGGAGGGTGCAGCTCACAGTGGCCCATGTGGGGATCGCACCGGCAACCTTGGTGCGACTAGCACCATGCTCTAACCAACTGAGCTAACTGGCCACCCCAAGACTTCCTGAGTTTTAAACCTGGTTCCGCTACTCACTGGCCATGAGACCTTGAACTACCGTATTTGCTTAAAGAGTTCAAGCCTCAGCTTCCCCGTCAGTATGATGGAGATACTAACAGCAGCTACTTTTTGGAGTGGGTTTGTTATGAGGATGAAATGGGATAATGCTCCTAGAGTTTAGCATAACACCGGCATTTTTTTACAGCTGATGTTTTTATTGTGGTAAAATATAACATAAAATTTACCGTTTTGACTGTACAGTTCAGTGGCATTAAGTACATTCACACTATTGTGCAACCATAATCACCATTCATTTCCAGAGCTTTTTTCATCTTCCCAAACTGAAACTCTGTTCCTATTAAATAATAAAGACCCTTTCTCTCCTCCCCCAGCATTCACTTTCTGTCCCTATGAGTCTGACTGCTCTAGGGACATCATATAAGTGGAAAGACAGTGTTTGTCTTTTTGTGACTGGCTTATTTCACTTAGCATAATATCCTCAAGCTTCATCCATATGGTGGCACATATCACAATTCCCTTCCTTTTAAAGGCTGAATATTCCATTGTACGCATACACCACATTTTGTTTATCCATTCATCCATGATGGACATTTGGGTTTCTTCCGCTTCTGGCTATTGTGAATCATGCACCTATATTTTGTAAGTATTGGATTTTTCTTTCCCATAATTTTTATCCTGGTTTGTGTAAGTGTGAGGAAGTGATAGGTGCTTAGGACCAGGAGGCAGGAGATATAGATTCTAGATTTGTGTGAGGCAAACTCATTTATTCTGTCTGAGCCTCAACTCCCTCATTTATGAAATGGTGATGCGAACGCCTACTTCAGGGGGCTTGTTGTAAAGATCAAACTACATACATATGTTCTGCAGACTTTAGAGTTATGCTGTCCGATACTGTAGCTACTAGCCACATGTGAGCACTGGGCATTTGAAATGTGATTAGTCCAAGAAATAACAAAGCTTGCAGAGGATGTGGAGAAAAGGGAACCCTGGTGCCCTGTTGGTGGGATTGCAAATTGGTGCAGCTACTATCTATGGAAAACACTATGGAGATTCCTCAAAAAGTTAAAAAATAGGGCTGCCATATGATCCAGCAATTCCACTTCTAGGTATGTACCCGAAAAATATGAAAACACAAATTTGTAAAGATGTGTGTACCCTAATGTTCATTGCAGCATTATTTACGATAACCAAGACATGGAAACAACCTAGTTGTTCATCCATAGACGAATGGATGTGATATGTATTTACAATGAGATACTACTCAACCATTAAAAAAAGATGAAATATCGCCGTTGGTGACATATGGATGAATCTTGAAAGTATTATGCTAGATGAAATAAGTCAGACTGAAATGGACAAAAACCGTATGATTTCACTCATATGTGGAATATAAAAGAAAAAGTAACTAATGAACTACAAAACAAACAAAAACAAACTCACGGACACAGACAACATAATGGTGGTTACTAGAGGGGAAGGCTGGTGCGGGGAAGGTGAATTGGGTAAAGGGAGTCAAATATCTGGTGGGAAGCAGACCAGACTTCGGATGGTGAGCACGCAATGGAGTTTACTGACACCGAGTTATAATGTTGTATGACTGACAGTTATATAATGTTACCTCCATAAATTGAATTAAAAAACAACATCCGTGAAGTGCAATAAAGCAAAGCACAATGAAAAAAAGAAAGAAATGTGGTTAGTCTGAATTGTGACATGCTGTAAATGTAAAATACATACATATTTTGAAAACTTAGTACCGAATAGAGAATGTGAAATTCTCTCAGTAATAATTTTTTACGTTGGTGACACATTGAAGTAATACTATTTTGGATGTATTGGGTTAAATAAAATATACTATTAAAATTAATTTCACCTCTTTTTATTCTTCAACGTGGCTACTAGAGAATTTAAAGTGGCACGTGTGGCTTGCTTCCTACTGCGATTGGGTACCTCCTGTCTTCAGTTCACTACACATTTTTGGAACACAATCGGCAGTTTTGTGTGTGTTCCTCGAAGGGTTGGTTGGGGTCAGGAAGCAGATTCTCTGAGAGCTCCAGGTGGACAAACGATTTCTGTCATGAAGGTGCTGCAGTCTCAGTGTGACCGGTGTGCATGGCCCGTGGAAGCTTAAACACGCAGAGAGACCAGGCCTTGGCATGGCTGCAGGTAACGTCTAGCCATGACCGAGCAGCCTCTCGATTCCCTCCGTAAAGGGAGGTTTCAGCAGCACCACTCTGCTGGGATTTGTGATTTAGCTCTGTGTTCCCCAGTGACAATAGATTTCTTCATTTCAAAGCCTAACTCCTAAGAGGCTGGGGCTGTGGGGTGGGGAGGGCCAGCGGTTTCCCAGCTAAGGCCTCTGTGCATTGCTAATTGTATTATCACAGTTTCTTTAGGGAAAAAGAGACTTTCAAAAAGTCTCATTTAGGACTTAAAAAAAGAGAAAAGCCCTAGGGAGAGGTAAGGTCCATTTGGTACTGTTTGGGTGCAAAAAATGTTTTTTCTTCTATGAGGTGGAGGAGAAAAGAATTTCTGTTTTGCAGCTGGAAGAGAGCTTTGTGTGCACGCCCCTCCCTCTCCTCTCATTTATCTCCGACCGACAGGATATTCAGGGAGCTGAGACAGCGAGTGTTCAACACAGAAATAGAGATAAGTTCAGAGCCAAAGCCAGTGGAAGCAGAGGCACATCTAGCTCAGGCCCAGGCGGGATGGGCCTGGGGGCGTGGCCCTGCTCAGCAATCAACTGTCCCCCAGCTCTGTGCTTTGTCAATTCCAGGGCGGCTTCCTGGGCCTCATGCTCCACCCAGAGCTGAGAGGCCAGTCTCAAAGCTTTCACTCCTGTGGCATTTCAGGCAGGCTCTCTGCCTTCTCCAGATTTCCTGAGTGTCACGTAGATTTTTGTCACATGTGATTGTCCCTTGGATTTCTGTCACGTGTGACCTTCTACTGGGTGTGTAAATAGTTTCCAAGGTGGGTTCCAGATGGATGGAGGCTTCAGGGCTTTCTCCATTCACTGTTAGGGTGGTGGGCCTGGAATGAGGGAAATCACAGATCCAAGAGTGGGCTACGGTTGGTGGAGGCAAGCCCGCCCTTAGGGATGTCAAACTGTATATGTGAGGTCTGCTTCTTCCTGTTTTGGGGGGGAGCAGGATAGAAGGGAGATCCTGGCTGAGCGGTCAGGAGCCGGGGCTCCAGCAGGGAGTAAACCACTTCAGCACACCTTGGCTTGGCCTCTTCTTCTGTAGGCTGGGAACACAGCTCCAGGCCTGCCTACCCTGCAGGGGTATGGGGACCAAATGAGCCGGGGATGAAAGTAATTTGCCTGTTGTAACGGGCTGCGTGAAGTGAGATGGTGTCTTTGCATTTCCTGCAGCACCTAGCTTAATGATTTGGTTAGTTTACAAATATATTTATACTCTCACCATGGGCTAGGCCTTGAGCCAGACATGGAGGATACAAAAGTGAGTAAATACTTCCCCCCCTCTCGTGGCGCTCACACTCCAAGGGAAGGGAGAGGCAAAAAGCCGGTAATTACAATTCAGGGGGTAAAGGCTACGGGAAGGATAAAGTCTGGGGCTGCAGGAACACAGAAGAAAGTGACCTATCCTAGCTGTGGGAGGTGGGAGGGCTTCCTAGAGAAAGTGACATTTAAGCTGGGGTTGGAGGGATAAAAACGTGGTCAGTTCTCACTAACTGTTTATTGAGGGAAGAAGATAATTGAAAATGCCATGAGCTACCGGGATGTGTCCCAGTGTTCAGGTACCGATACGATGTATCGATGTATCGGTAGGAAACTGACTCAGGGAGGTAAAGGAAACCCCTCAGGTGCCTAGCGTCCAGGTTCAAGGCTCAGTGATTCTCCTACGTGGGGAGAGTGGGGACAACCGGCGGCTGCAGAGACAAACTGGTAGGGACATGGGATATGCTGCCCTCCAGTTAATGAGGACAAAAATATCATTACTAGGGTGGGTTCCCTGGGAAACAAACTCTGGGTTGGAGACTTTGTGAAGTATGTTTATTGGGGATTGCTCTCAGGATCCACGTCTGTGCAGGAGTTGAGGAACCAGGACCAGGCAGAGGGAGAAGCTGAAATGGGAAGTGGTCACATCAAAAGCCTCTGCTGATCTCACACGGAGTGTTGAGGCTGGGTTGGCCTTTAGAGTTGTCCCGAATTGGGGGAGGTGGCTGAACTTTATACCCTCACATCAACCTGTCACTGGAGTTGGTTTTCCCCGCAAAAGGGGCTGAGACCTTTGGAGAGGCCTAGAGCATGTCTGGAGAGGGGCTCAGCTGAGGGCTGTGGGCCACCAACCCTGTGGCTGCTGGGGAATGGTACCACGGTCCTGATGGGGGGAATGGATGCTGGCAGGTCCTGACAGGGGAATGGATGCTGGCAGGAGAAACAATAGAGGTCTCAGCTGTGAGGCACAAAGCCAAAGGCTCAGTGGACAATCAGGCTGAGTGTTAGCTTGTGGGGTTTCCCACAGAGTGAGAGGAGGGTTTCTAGTACGTGAACACAGCTGGGGCAGTTTCCACCTGGAGGTCTGAACAGGGGCGCTAAAACCTGTGCTTCAGACAAGAGTTCATGGGTAGGGCCCAGGTCTTTGTTAGAGCAGCGTAGGCAAGTGAAAGTCAGAGTGGTTTTCAGCCCCCTGGAACTGGGGGCTCAGAGGCTGGTTAAGGCTCAGCTCCATAGAAAGCCTGGTGTCTGGACTGGCTGTTGCCTGGGGAGGAGACTGAGCTTTCAGGTGGTCCAGCTCTGGGGACAGGGAAGGCAGAGGCTGCAAGATGAAGTGGGAGCTGACACCACTCTCTCCATCAAGGAACAGTCTCCAGGGTCCCCAGCCCAACTGCCTCAAGGGTGAGCTAATTTGGCTGCAGCTCCCACCATAGCTGTTTCCATGGAGACAGTTCAAGCCTCAGTCTGGTCATCTTCAAAAGCATCAAAGGCAGCAAACCCCATCCATGCATAATCTTTTGTTATAGCCCCACAAATAGCTTTTGTTATAGCCCTTCCCCCATCCCTCCCATCCATCCTCCAAACCAAAGAAACTGGCTTAATTGTGGCACAGTCATCTAGCAAAGAAGCATTGGATTTTTTTCTGGAAGTTTAAAAGACCTGAGTTTGAATCCCAGTCATATGTAAAATGCAACTAATGATACCTAGGACCTAGAATTGTGGCAGTGATTAAATGAGACAAATGTCCCAGAAAACGCCTAGCACATTGCCACGCCCATGGTGGGTCCTCATTCAATGTTAGTTTCTTTCCTCTCTCTGTATGTCAGTCGCACCACTTAGAAAACACAATTCTCCAATAGCACGCACAATCTTTGTACAGTGTCTCCTTGAGTGTCCCATGCCCTTGATACTGAAGAAGCTGTCCTTGATGTCAGTTTACTCTCCCTGATGGCAAACATCAAGTCCTGTGACTGCAGCCTCACAGGGTGTCTCTTGACCCAAGTTGGGAAGGAATCAGTTACGGGACCCTGAAAGCATACGGGTTGGTGTCTTTCTCTCCCTTCTGAAGGCCAGGCCTTTCGCTGGGAGATTGAGGAGGCACAGGAGGTGGGGAAGCTCCCTGACTCCGGAGAGTCTATTCCAGCAGATGGCTCTGCTGCAGCTCTGCTTAGGACGTTAATGGACAGCAGATGTCTAGGAGGCACGCTTTCATTTTCTCCTGGAACCGCTTAATGTGACTGAACACCTGCCTTGGCTTCCGGGCTTTTCTATCACCTGAGCTTCCACACTAGTTCAATCGCCAAAGGATACCAGAGGAGCTCTCTCGCCCCTTTCCTCACTCGGGCTCCTGGGGTGTCCTGGTCTGATTGGTGAGAGTTAGAGGTGGTGTGGTGGTCAAGTGGGGACAAGAGTGGGGAATGGTTGGCTCCTGTCAGTGTCCTTCACATCTGGTCTGTTGTCACTGAGCCTTCCTGTTGGAAAACCAATTTCAAGCCCACCAAATGGTATCTGCCTGACTGGGGAATATATCCATCTGGACCAGCACTGGCTGGCTGTCAAGGGTGGGGCGGGGGTGTGTGTGGGTAAGTCTTTGGAGGTGATTTGGAGGAGATGCCTGTGTGCTCACCCCTGTCCTGTGCCATGGCCTCTATTAGTGCGTGTTCAGCCCAGTGACAGCTGCTCACCTCAGGGGGAAGTAAGACTTGATTTGTGCTCGGAAAGTACCATTTTTTTGTTGGTGTCATGGATTTTTAAATGTCGGCATGTGTCAGAGTGGTCTGAGGAGTTTAGTAAGGTGCAGACTGCTGGACCCCACGATGGGACCCAGTGGGTCTGGAGTGGAGCCCAGGAAGCTGTGTGTGAAACAAGCACCCCAGGTGATGCTTTAGACAACTCAGAGCAACACAAACGGGAATTCTGTCTTTTCTTGGGTCTGAATTTTCTTCTGCTTTCTATCCTAGGGATGTCCATACATGTTCATGTTCTTTCTTCTTTGCCTGGAAAACTGCTCATCCAAAAATAAGATCCACATCAAAAGTGGCTTTAACTGCAAGACCTTTTGTGAACTTCCCTTTATTGGGTAGAATTACTTACTTCTTCCTTTTGCTTCCAAAGCACTTTGCAGATACTTTTATGCTTTAATAGGATGGCACAACACATGTTTATCATGGGCTTCTATGTACTTTCTGAGGGCAGGGAGTTCATCATTTTCATCTTTCTGTTTATCCTAGAATAGAGCAGAATAGTATGTCATAGATACCAATAAATATTTATTGACTGAACAAAAGAATCCTTGTCCAATTCCCTTAGTAACATACACTTATTGTATAGAGGGTCTTCAGAAAGTATATTCAAATAAGACAATATTAGTTTTAATAATATAGCTTATTTATTTTCAAACCTATTAGTGACATTTAAAGGACCAATATATTTTCTTTTCATAGCTCATGGCCCTAATCCCCATAGGACATCATTTACTATCTTCCTGGCTGTAGCTCTTTCCCCCCACCAAGCATACAAATGATGTCTTGTTTATAACTGTCACATTATCAGTCCCTACTTTAATTAGTTTGCTTTTAAATGCCATTTTTCTGGTAACTAGTCAACCTACAACCTATATTGCATTTTGTAATTTTTAAGGCCTTTTTTTAAAACTTGATTTTTTTCTTAAATATCTATACTTTAATATCTAGAGTGATGCTAGTCTCCCATTTCTTCTTTGTCATAGTTCTTCTCTTTAATAGCTCAAAATGGTGTATGTCTCAATGGCAGGTTTCCAGTGGGCAGAGACCATGTGTTTGCAATTCTCTTTGGACAGGGCTTACCATGTCCAGTCATAATAAAATCTGTAGAGTGACATACAGTTTATACAGCACTTTCCCATCAGCAATACTTTGAGTCAGAGAATGCTATTATTTCCCTTCTAGGGTCTCCCTAGCTAGTAAGACACATAGCCTACATTTGAATGCAGTTCTACACTCTCAAAAGCTCTCTCAAAAATGATCATTGCAGCTATTTATAACAGCAAACAAAATCTCAACTGAAGTAATGTCCAATAGGAGGAAAATAGTTCAGTATTGGATGGTGTTTTGGTCAGCTTGGACAATATACCACAGACTCGGTGACTTAAAAACCAGACACTAATTTCTCACAGGTCTCTTTTCTTTTTCTTAATTTTATTAATTTAAAATAGCATTTATAATGATCTGAAAAAAAAAAGAGAGCATGTTTATAGAAGAATCTTGCTTTTAGTATTCAAGGTACATTATTTCTTTCAACCAAATGTCATCACATTTTTCTATTAATATTTATTTTTTTATTTTTTAGATATTTATTAAATTTATTGGGATGACATTAATTAGTAAAATTATATAGGTTTCAAGTGTACATTTCTATAACACATCATCTATATATTGCGTTGTGTGTTCACTATCCAGAGCCAGTTCTCCTTTCATCACCATATGTTTGACCCCCTTTTCCCTCTTCTGTTGCCTCCTCTCCTCCTTACCCTCTGGTAACCTAACCACTAAACTGTTGTCTGTGTTTCTTACAGTTCTGGGTCTGAGAAGTCCAAGATGAGGGTGCCAGCATGGGCAAGTTCTAGATGAGGGCTCTCTTCTTGGCTTGCAGACAGCAGCCTTCTTACTATGTCCTTACCTGGCACAGGAGGTGTGGGCTGGGGGCGAGGGGAGGGGGGGGAAGAGGTGGCGGGAAACAAATGTGAGGGCAAGTTCTGGCCTTTTCCTCTTCTAATCCCTTCATGGGGGCCACACCTTATGATCTCATTTAACCCTAATCACCTCCCAAATGCCCCACCTCCAAATACCATCACACTGGGGATTAGGGCTTGAACATATGAAGTTGGGGCAGACACACATTTAATTCACAACAGATGGTCACAACCATTTGATGGAGTATTAGAAATGAGGCTTGGGAAGGTGATGTAGCAACATTTAAAAGTGTTTATTGTCACGGCAATGATATAAAACGAGTAAAGAAAGAAACATGGCAGCATGAATACCATGTAATTGGTGGTTAGGTGAAATGCCACGACTTCCTAAAAACGTTTTCAGTCTGTGTTACAAGAAGATCGGTGTTACTGAAAACAACAACACAAAACTGAGCCCCGCTCCACCCCACCCCCACCCCTGCCTTTGTCACTACACATTTGTACTTTATTAATGCTTCCGAGGTGCTGATGAAGTGAGAACAACGTTCAGCTCCCAGAAGCCAGTGTGTGTGCACGAGTCACAGGAGTGTGGTCTGATGTGGATGATTAAGCCCAGGGTGAATGTAGATTTAAGTAACTCTGATAACAGCGCCCTGGAGCATCCTTCTTGGAGATTAAACCTTTCAGCTGTTAGCAGCCGAGAGGCGCTGGGGATCAGAGATAGCTGGCTTAGAAAGGAGAAGAAGAGGGGGCAGATATTGGATGGCGATGAGAAGGAAAATCTATCACTCTCAGGTTAGTGCTAGTTTTTGAAATTGGCTGCCACTTGGAGAAGTGGTGGGAAGTATACCACTATCTGGCAGAGGACAGTGTGTCTGCTTGCTTCCTGTCTTTCCCTTGCTTGCCTTCCTACAGGCTGAGTTTGAATTTCGTGGGCGGGCCTATTCCTCTAGCTTGATCGTGTGTGAGTTTTCATTCTCACTTATTGACTAATCCTGACTTCAAAATGTAAGGATGGTCCGAAGCCTTGTTGGTGAGAAGGACCGGGCATCTTGTCTTTGCAGCCCTTTCCTTGCACCTATTTGTTCCATGCATACGTAGTTTGCCCCTTTCTTGTGTTGGGTACAACGCTAGGTGCTGAGAGTAGAAAGATATGGCCTTTTCCTTCATGGAGCTTACAGTGAAAAACTCTGGTTGTTTAGGATGGGCTACATAATTTTCAGGGCCTGGTATGAAATGAAAATTCAGGGCCCCTCATTCAAAAATTATGAAGAATTTGAGATGGTGCTGGCAGAACACTAAGCTAAGCACCCTTCTGAGAGATGGGCATTATGTAGTTTGCAGGTGGCACAGGTTGCACGGCCAGGAAGCTGGCCCCCGTGCTTGTTTCTTGACAGCACTTTTGTCACAATAGTGCTTTTCTCTTTGAGATTGGTTTTCCTTTTCTTTCTCCTTTTGTTCTGTAAGGAGAGTGATTTATTCCTTCCTTATTGTTCCCATCGTCCTTATCACTGTGTGTGGGAATTGAGCGGCCTCAGAAGAAGAGGTTGACTTCTTTGACTCATGGGCCCTTCGCAGTGAGACAATAGAACCCAGATAAAAGGCAAGATAAATACTAAATAAATATTGGTTGCTTGAGATATGCAGAGCTAGGCCACATGTACAGAATGCTCAACTTCTCTGAAAACATCTGGACGTAATCAAATATGATAACAGAAAGCTTTGCCAAAGTTTTGCCCTGTGGAGCAAATTGATAAGCTATGATCAGTTTAATTATTATAGGCCTGAAAGACAGCTTTTATAGAAAGGCCTGTTTTCTGTATGGTGACATGGAGCAGAGAGTTTACCAGTTTTTATAAAGCAACAGACACTTAACTGAAAGTAATAATAAAACTATGAGTAACTACCATAGGGTAGTTTCACATTTTCCAAAATGTCCTCTAGAATATTAATTTTAAGAGAGAGATTCTACTTCAGTTCGGTGATTTGACATCAGTTTAAGAAATGCTTCATGCTCTGTTCCCTTTTGGAGATTTACAATTCATATGAAGGTCCCATGGCAGCAAAGAAACCCTTAACACTTTTAACACAATGTTATTTGATTATGAAACTCTTTTAAAAAGTAATAACTGACAACTATATCTGTATATATCTATAGGATATATATAGTTGTATACATATAAAATTATAGCAACTCTATCTATCTATCAACTATCTATCTATCTATCTATCTATCTATCTATCTATCTATCTATCATCTATCTATCTCTGTAACAGGGATACTGAAGAATATACTTTGGGAAACATTGGTGATACACTTCTAAACTTTAAAGTAGGTGGTCTGGGGTCACAGGATCTGGGTTTGAGACCCACTAGCAACTATGAACAAGTTACATCATCTCTTTCAGAGACAGTCTTCCTATCCAATGAATAGTAATACCCACATCACACAATTGTACAGATTAAATGAGACACTAGATCTGAAAAAACATTTTGTAAACTGTTAGTTGTCTGGCAAAGCCTTTAGTGGTTATTGAAATGACATGGAAATAAACAACGATTGTCTCTGCTTGAGAGTGGGTAAACGGAGGCCTGGAGAGCTTCAGAAGGGAATCGGGTTCAGAGCCATCCAATGGCAAAGGCAGCCTCCTGATTCACAGTTTTCATCTAGATGCATTTTAAACCAACTCTGCTCATAGATCTTAGTTTAGAAAACAGATAGGTTACCTCTTTGACAGGCAAGCTCCGTGGAGCAGCTGGAGGTGGACACTGGCGTCAAAATGCCAGCTTTCCTTTCTAACTTTGACATCTGATATTAGCAGAATGATGAATTCAGACGTGACAGATTTCAAGAGGATTTGTGTCCTCTCCAGGCCACCACACCCAATCATCTACATGAGTCCCTTCTCTACTCTGAAAACAATCAGTGAGGTTATTTAAAAGGGAAGGTGGCATGAATTCAAAAAGAGCCTGGAAGGTCCCCTGTTGCATATCTTTTAGGGAGAGGACAAAAACTTTGGAAAGGTGTGTTTTTCTTCCTTCTGTAAAGGAGAAGCAATGCAGAGTAGAAAACATGGAAGCAGGAATTAGAAAATCTGGGTTCTAGTCCTGTTTCTGCAACTAACTAGTCATGTGAACCTTTGATGGTTCCCTTACCCTTTCTGGGTTCAAAGGAGAGTGTTGGACTGGTTTGCAAAATGTAGGGCTTTTTTTTTTCTGTTTTACCTTTGTGAATTTTCCATATGTCTATAACCCTTTTAATTATGTTCTGCATGTTTTTCTTTAAATAGATCCATTCTGTACAAATTATTTTGAAGGGAAATATTACATACTTCGGGAAATGAAAGTCAGCATTATTGCTATATAGTGAAAGTAACTTTGAAAGCAAAAGCAAAGAATGGTTAAGAGGGTAAATTTTATGTTACTCTATATTTTACCACAATTTTAAAAAATTTAAAAATCCAAAGAAACTATAACTATTAAAATAAATAATATTTACCCTTGTGTTGCCTAAAAGTTTTCATCCATTAGTGGCACTAGATGATGTGAAAAGCACCTTCCAGCTCCAAAGGTTTCGATACGCACGATGGTTCTAGTGCAAACTAGGGTGTCATAATGTTCTTGCCAGAGAGCCACACATCTTCACGGACCAATAGTTTAACTTTCCCTATCACATGGTTGCCATGGAAACGGCCCCTCCTCCAACTCTGGCCGTCCCTAATGGATGACAGACACCAAGACCCACGCCTTCTCCCTGTGAGAACCCTGCTCAGCCTGGTAGATGGAGCTGTCATCTGCATGGTGGTTGGTGTCACCTGGGTTAAACCACTCCCTCCATTTGGAGTATCTTCCAGCCTTTCTTTTCCAAACCTAAATCCACCCACCCTTTGGAGCCTACCATCTTCAGAGATCCCTCCGGGGATCCCTCCAAAGCCACTGTGGTCTTTTCTATTTTCTCCCTAAATTTTTACCCTGTACCAGCATTTTAGGTTGAGTTTCTTAGAAGAAGAGCCGGAGACTAGGTTGCAGGTATATGTGACTTATTGAAGGAGTGTCCTTCAGGAAAAACCTGTAAGAGGTAAGGGGATCAGGATAGGGTAAGGGGGAGATGAGGGAGGAAGGGGCCCCAGGTCAGATCTAGCCTTGGCTTAATTCACTGGCAGCTCCAAAATTCACCATAATACAGAGTTGTTCCCTAGATGAGATGGGGAGCACACCCCTCTCTGTGCTCCCAGGTCGGTCACTGGCCTCGGGGTGTTGGGAGGCGGGGAGAGCATAGGCAATGGTGCTGGACCTGACTCCTATGGCCTCACTGGAGACAGTTGTCAAATTTTTAGGAATTTTGTGAGCCACTATTAAAATTGAGTTATACAAACTTATAATTAAATAAATAATATTAAAAATAGTGGTAATCAATGTTCCAGGCTCATTGCTTCCTAATAATTTTGCTGCAGTTTTCTTTCATCAGTGCTCTTGTGATTATTTTTGTCTGTTGCACCTTAATGGTGGAAATGCCATGTGTTTCCTTACAACGCCACATTTAGTGATGTCGTGTTGGTAGCTGGAAATCAGCCACAGTGGGAGTATTTACAGCATGGAAAGTGGCAAGCACGTAAAGCAGGGCTCACCCTCCCCCACCACCAGAAAGTCAGCTGTGAAATATTTGCCATCACAGCACTGGATGTATTCTGCAGGGTGAGGAAGGGTCTATCCGCTGGGCAGAGGGGTGGCAATTGATTGTCCAGAGGAGGCAGCTGTGAGCGACAGGCCACCAACACTGCCAGCAGTGGAGGGACAGTGTGTGGGCTGCGAAAGGGGATCCAGACGGGGCACCACCAGCATCTTCTCTACGACAGCAAATCATGGATGTTTTATCCATGTCCTGACCTGTTGGCGTCCTGTCTCTTGTTTTAAGTTTCTCTGGAGAGGCAAGAACAGGGGAATAGATGTCTGAAGCCCCGGGTTCTGGTCTGGCTTTGCCATTTCATTACCTTGCTGTGTGACCTCAAGAGAGTTACTCGACATATCTGTTTCCTCGCCCGTGAAAGGATGGATCACATGATCTCTCAGGAGGCTTTCAGCCCTGCATCACCTCAGACAATGCGATCCTATTAGCCCCTCGGCTCTGAGTTGGGAGCATAACAGGCACCTTGTCTCCCGGTATGACCCACAGGACTTAACACTCAAAAGTTTACGCTCTGATCCTCAGGCTTAGAGAGCCAACAGTAAAAATAAATAACATTTATTGAGCACTTACTATATACAAGGCATTTTAGGCCTTAGTTCATCTAATCCATAGGTCATACAGGTTTGTTTGTTCTGTTTTTCAGATGAGAAAACTGAGGCTCAGAAATATTAAGTAACTTGCCCAGTGACACAGCTAGTAAATGTTCAATCTGTGATTCCAGCCCCAGTCTGCTTCATTCTAGAGCCTGGGCTTTCAGCCATTTCCCATTTCCTCTTATTGGGAAAGAACTTGTCAGAGGCTTTTGCTATGTCAGGGCCCTGATTTGGGACCTGGTTGGTTCCATTCTCCCTCCATCTACTCTCTGTCTTTCTCACTCTGGGCCCTCTTTTGGGTAGAATAGTTGTAAGCCCCTTTGCAGTTCAGGCTGTTTTAACTGTTGAATAAGCAAATGAAGGAGAAAGGCCCAGGGGATGGAATCCAGCTGTGCGCTTAGCCTGTGTCCGGGATGTGCGATGATGGGGCAGGAGGAACACAGACGACCAGTAATGAACATTTCCCAGTGACGCCTCTGAAGGGGCGCTGCAGGCTGAGCTGCTGTTTGGGGCTGTTGGAGCCATCAGAACACAGCCAGGAGAAGTGGCATTCATCCTGGGACTTAGGAAGGGGTCACATCACCTTTACCCAGAAGGCCCGGCCACTCTTTGTGATGTCTCGTCCTGCGGCCAGTTGAGGAGGGACCACAACCCACATTGATTCCTTGCCACTTGGAAACCCATAAAGGACAGCTTAGCCCCAGACCAAGGGGAGACTTTCTGTGCAGACCACAGAGCCTTTATTTCTCACCACTTCCTTCAACCCTGCACCCCCACTCCAGTGTAACAGGGATTGGAGTCTCACCTTCCCAGTGTCTGGCCCAGGCTCTCATCATCGTGTTTGAAATCTCCTCACATGTCTACTCTTTCTTCAGGCCTCTGCCACCCAGCCTGAGCGTCTTCGCTGCCTGGCTCACCATTTCACAGAAGGCGTTAATGCCTTTCTTGTGATTCTGCCAGCAGGGAAATCAAGGTCAGGGAGATCTGCCAAGAACATCTTCCGGTGGTTTTATAGGAGGAGCAATCTGTAAGTGATCACTGAAGGCAAAGGGCTGAAGGGGATGGTTTCAAAGAGAGAAAAAAGAATGAACAAAGCAACCTGTTTACCCATGGATTGTAGAAATGAAGATAGTGAAAGAAGCCGGGCTGGGCTTGGGAGACAGTACACCCCCAAAACGTTTCCCCTCAGGATTTCCCATTTCAATTGCTGATACTATTGTCCATCCAATTGCCCAGGCCAGAAACCCGGGTGTTATCCTTGACTGTTCTCTCTTACCACAGAGTCTAATTGGTTATTAAGCTTTGTTTCACTTACTTCCTGCATATCTCTTAATTTCAGCTCTTCTTCATGGCCATTGCCAAC
Source organism: Rhinolophus sinicus (assembly GCF_036562045.2). NCBI lineage: Eukaryota > Metazoa > Chordata > Mammalia > Chiroptera > Rhinolophidae > Rhinolophus > Rhinolophus sinicus. Next base: position 43,821,948 of record NC_133759.1, read on the forward strand.
TACTAAGGGCTCATCAGCTTTCACCTGGACTGGTTTAGCAGTCTCCTCCCTGGTCTTGGTCTTCCTGCTTTTAGCCCTGTCCCCTTCTCCCATCCATTCCCATCTGCAGTCTAAAATATCTTCCATAAATGTATATTTGACCTTGTCATGTCAGCCTCATGTTAGAACCCTTCAGTTCCATAACGATTGCCTCCAAGGTGAAGTTCAAGCTAATCAACCTCAGGCAAAGCTCTTCCTGCTCTGCTCCTCCTGGACCCTCTGTGGAGGGGGTCCCAGGATCAGCCTTAGGTTTGGTGACTTACTGGAAGGACTCAACCCAACTTAGAAGAGCGGCGATGCTCACAGTTGTAGTTTATTACAGCAAAAGGGTACAGATTAACATCAGCAAAGGAGAAGGCACATAGGCTGCAGGCCAGGGGACACCAGGTGTAAGCTTCTAGTTATCCTCTCCCAGTGGAGTCATATGGCCAGTGCTTAATTCTTCCAGCAATGACGTGTGACAACACACTGAAGTATTGCCAGCTAGGGAAGCTCATGCAAGCACCTGTGTCTAGGGTTTTTATTGGGGGTCAGTCCTGTAGGCGTGGATCACGTGAGTGACTGACCTTAGCTTCTCAGTCTCTGGCTGCCGCGGAGACCCAGGACCTCAGGCTAACAAGGACAGGCCTTCGCCATAAATCACATTGTTAGCATACACTGGTGTGGCCCAAAGCTCCATGTATACAAAGACACTAGCAGACAGGATATTCCACGACCTCAGAGGTTATCTCCCAGGAGCTGGTCTAGAACCAGTCCTTTCCTTGGAATGTGCAGGGATTGAGTACTCCACACCTCCTGAGTTAACCCTTTCTTGCACAGCCTCCAGCCTCACACCCACGACTCTCTCCCATGCACTCCAGCCATATCATTTAGCCTGTACTCTCATGCCTCTGTGTCTTTGCATGTACTGTTCCTTCTGCCTGGAATTCCCTTCCACCTCTCCTGCTCTAGTCTACCTGTAGAGCTCTCACTCATCCTCAGCTCTCCAGGGAGGCATGCCTTCCTGCTTCCCCCAGGCAGGCTGAGCTTCTCCCTTGGTGTGCACCCAAAGCACTCTAATGCCTCCTGTCATTCACACATCATTCAGTGTCCCTTTCCCACACAATAGGAAACACTAAGCTCCTTTGGAGTGGGTAATGTGTAGCCCATTAACAAATGTTTGTTTGTCTTATGTTTTCCCAATTGTATAGGTCATGCTTGCTCATGGTAAAAAAATGGGGCAGCGTGTTCCTTCTCAACTTTTTCTCTCCAGTGCTCTCCACATGGTAATCCTTGTGTCCGTAGGGCCTGGGCATGGCTCTGCTTCCAGGTTGCTGCCTGATGTTGCCTAAACCTCTCTGAGGTTGTGAATGAGGGTGCCCACACCTGTGTTCTCCCCATCCTCCTTTCGCCTTCTTTCCAGAAATGTGGAATGGGGTTGAGGAAAATGCAGCCCTGTCCTGAGGAGCTGGGGGAGACAGACTAGCCACCTCGTTGTGGTGTGAAGGTGCCACGGACAAAAGGCGTTGGCAATGAGGAGGAGGAAGAGTAACCTTCTTCTATGCAGGAAGTAGAGATGGGGCAGGAATGGATGGAGTAAGGGAAAGCGTCCCCAGGAAGCTGTTGACATTTAGGTTAGGCCTTGAAGGAGCTTAGGATTTTGCTCAGGGAAGGAAGAAGTTTCCAGGCCAAGGTCATAGAACAAAAGAGTGACTGGCCGTGCATGGCCTGGGTTGGCTGAGTTCAAGGCTGTGGGGCTCCTCTTCCCCCAGAGTCCCCAGCCCTCAGATGTGACCCACCACTTGAATTGCCTTTGATCCCAGGCAGGGTTGCTTCCATGGTCCTGCCCTTGCCGAGCTGCTGGCCCCAAGTTCTGTTTTGGTCCTGGGGCTTCTTTTATTTTTTAATTTATTTTTTGACATTTGGCTTTGGATATGTGTGAAATCATAATTCAGGCTCAAAATAGCTGGCCGATTAAAACCTTGTGAAACGAAAAATTGAGGGAAATGTGCACTAAAACAGATGTCGAGCAACCCAGGCGGCTTACCTGCATGCCAGCTTTAAGCCGATAAATACGTCAGTGGGTACCTCTTTCCGGTCTGAAACAGCAAGCCCTGGGAATCAGCGCCAGCCAGTGCTATTCCATTGTACCACGTTTTTAGTCTTAGGGAGTTTTTTGAGCAAAATGGAACCTCTTGGGGCCAACCTGTCATGCATGAGATCATGGTGAGACCTGTATGTTCATGCCAAGAGCTCAGTGTCCTCCCTGAGTTCTGCTGACTCACCTGTTCTCATCTCCTGTCTCCTGAATCACCCACAACTGCTCCCTGCCATTGTAACCAGGACTTTTCACTCCCTATTCTGCAGCCTTTAGGTGCTTTGAAAAGACCACCAGGGCTCCATGGGGTATTTTTCCAACGTGGTGATATGTGGTGATAAAATGACCAGAATCTTCCACTGATTATGTGAGGATGTTTCTATTGTAATTGCAATTTAAAAGGTTAAAAATAATTGCAAACACCACAATTACTTTTGCACCAACCTAATACATCCAGCTGTATTCTTTTCTGAGTTTTTCCTTCTCTCTGTGTTTAAATCCCTTCTTTGCCACTTACTGGTCCTGGGATCATGTGTCTCAATTTCATCTATAAAGTGGGATGTTTACGGCACCTTTCTCACTGTGCTGGCAGGATGAAATGAGATCGCGTGTGAAAAGCACTTAGAACAGTGCTTGGCATTTAGTAAGTACTAATAAATAGTTATGAGTATTATGATTATCTGTGTCTCTAAATTGTACTGTTAGGTCCATCTTCTATCATAAGACCTGGAATAATAGGAAAATAGGAAATGCAGGCAGACCTGGGTTTGAGTCTTGGTTCTTACCTGTGACTTACCCAATGTCACAGAGTAAGTCAACACTCCTTCTGGGACTTAATTTGATCCGAGAAAAATGATGAGGGTGGATTAGATCAGGAATGACAGACATATGAGGGATGTAGAACTTATGTAGAAATGAATGAGGGATTTTCTCATTCATTTCCTTCTGGACTCAGATATGATCTCAGAATCTTTTGAATACAGCTGTCCAGGCAGCCATTGTAAATTGATTAGGTGGCACCTGATTTGAAATCTTTTTCCTGTCCCTGGACTAGATGATATTCCAGCTCTGATAACCTATAATATTAAATAACGGAGTGTGTAGAGCCCAATTTTCAGGCTCCACAGATAGCCCATCCCCTTCCTGTATAACTCTGCCCATCAATTTAACAATAGGTAAAAACTGACTTTCAGAAAGGACTTGTAATCCATTTAGCTGATGATATGCAGGGGCTTGCCTTATTGGCTACATTTCCTAAACCTGTGTTCTTTGCATAGTATTCAAGACAGTCCTACTGAAAGTCTGAATGAACTTTATTTCCACCTTTAAATTTGGTTTTAGGTCAACTTAATAAGTATTTGCATTTATGTGTCCTATTCTAGGCAGATGTGGACAGGGCTTGGCCTCTGACCTCAAGAAGTTTATAACTTTATAGGGGAGGTAGGATTGAGGCACACAGAGCAGTGAAGGAACAGTACAAGGTTGTATACAATCATTTGCTAAATAAAGTACTAAAATGTACATTACAGATTCCAGATAAGGAAACAGAGCATCTCTATGCCCAGGGCAGACATAACTAATCAATTACTACAGTCCTTCCTAGTAAGCTCAGGTACTGCCTAACAGTCCTTCTCAACATGGAATTCTAGGCAACCACTAACATAGATCAGAGCTGGCAAGCAAAATAAAATCTATGTGCCATCCTGTGTTAGCTAAAATATGTAAAGCTAGCTGCGTAACAAATCTCAAAATCTCAGTGGCTTAGCACAATAAAAGTTAATTTTAAACTTATTTTAAATTAGTAGGGAAGTCTACTCCATGCAGTCATTCAGGAACCCCAGGCTTCTTCCATCTTGTGACTCAGCCCCTCCTCAAGGTCTATGGGATTAATATTATTTATTTATTTCCATTGAGCCATAGACAGGGAAAGAGAGAGTGAAGACCATGCCTGAGGATGCTTTATGGGCTAGGCCTGGAAGGGGCATGCACTATTGTGCTCACCTTTTATTGACCAGAATTCAGGCACATGACCACACCTGACTGCAAGGAAGGCTGGGAAATGTAGTCTAGCTGTGCCCAGGAAATAGGGAAGAAATGCAGATATTGTTGGGCACTAGAAATTTCTGTCACAGTTCCTGGAATAACAGGAGATTTCCAAAAGGAGTGGAATTGTCAGAGAGGTTGAGAAGGGCTCTGAAAGATGTATACAATGTGACTCTGTCAAGGGGTGGGGAGTAGGGAGGGCATTGCAGGCAGGGGCAAAGCAGGGATAAAGATTAGGGGTAGAAACCATTTGGCTTTATGCAAAGACAGAAAGGAGCCGACATTGGTTGGAATTAAACGTTTGTGGGAGGAAATCCTGCACGAATGGGATTAAGTGATACTGGGTCCCTGACTATAATGATATTTCTTCTTAAATGGCAGAAATTTGGACAAGTGTTTTGTCCGGCAGATTCTACAAAAAGGAAGAGACCCATAGCAGTCACTGATCTGATTCTATCAGCTTCTGTTGTTACCTTCTGCCGTCCTTTAGTGAACCCAACAGCCTATTTAGAAATACCACCCTTTCTCAAAAACTCTTTCTTTAATAGTGTAAAGAGAATTCCCAATGAGAAGAAAGTGAGTGGGTCAGGAAGCTGGGAATGCTTGTTCTTAGCCCAACTTTGCATCTTTCCCTATTTGCATTTATTATCATGCACTAATTATTCACAGAGAGCCTTACCTTTGTGAGTTTGCATTAATTTAGATTGCTTTTGAAAAGCAATCAAGGAAGATATTAAGTGATCATACATCAAAGGGAAGAAAAAGACATGGCATCAAAGCCACGGGATGTGCTTTGCTGTAACTGGCCATGTCAGGCTGCTGTGAGCTTTCCTCCGGTCCAGGAAATATTGGCAGGTGCACCTGAACCCTTCTAGAATCTTTGTAGTCCTGTTGGTTACACTTTTGATCAGTACCTCAGTGGATCAAAAAGTGGAGAAGGCCGTGTAGCAGGGGATCACTGGATTGAGACAAGTCTCTTTCTCTCTCTGAGCCTCAGTTTCCTCCTCTATAAAATGAAAAGGTGGGTTGGTTGATCTTTCATGTCCCTTTCTCTAGGTCTACAAGTCTCAGCTAAAGTTTTTTTGCAAGACTTGTAATTGGGTAACATTACACATGGACACACTAATTACCTGCTCAGAATCCATAAGGTTTTCCTTGCTCAGTCCTCCCATGGGTATTATTAGGAATAGGAGAGTGAACTAATATTTCTGCATCTCTCTCCTGCTGCAACTGAAGCATGGCTCTCTCAGCTGTTTGCTTTTGTTTTATTTGGGGTCTTTAAAAACCTGTGTCTGCAAAGTGTAACACACATAGAGAAAAGCAAATGTTTGATAAGCATTCAGCTTGATCCTTACTTTTGATCATTATTTTCTTTTTCCCCCTTCACCCTCTTCTAATTTGGGGTGGACACTGAAGGGACTGGGATAAGAATTCCGTATCTGTTACTTCCATAGTCCTCTGGCAGGGGGTTGTTTGCTACATGAATTTGAGGCGCTTGCTGTGGACCTGGTTTGTTGCCCTAATCATCATCACAGTTAATGTGAAGATGTTTTGTGCAGCAGTTTTGAGGGCGTCACTGATTGGTAGAAGCCACATCTCACACAGGCTTGGATGAGATCCTCCGGGAACAGTCCGCCAGTGAAATAAGACAGAGGCTGAGGGTAGAGCCCTGATTGAAGAGGTTGGCAGAGGAAAATGAGATGGGAGGAGGAGAGTGAGGCGGAATGGAGCACATGCTGTTCAAACGGGATAACAAAGAGAAAGAAGCAGCAGAGACTAGATTCGTGCAAGCCAAAGTGGTCAAGGTTGGGGGGATGGGGGTGGCAAGTTCAGGCAAGGAAGAGAGAGGATGAGGAGGACAGGGTGAGATAGGCCACTGGATTTATGATTAGGAGGTTGGCGAAGAGGATGCTTCTTTGAAGAGGTGATGTGTGGAGAGAGAATGGACGCGAAGCACTTAGCACAGAGTTTTTGTGTGTACGTGTGTGTTTTTCCCCCTAATTACCTCCCACTACTGGGCACAATAATTAAATCCCACCTGGCCCCTTCCTCATGTAATTCACCAACTGGGCTGCCCTCTTCCACTTTTTATCTTGGAGGTACATTGCTGTTTAGAGAGATCGCTACTAAAGCCTATTTTGCTGAAGAAATTGTAAGATACAGGGAGAATTTAGTATCCACTGGCTATAGAAAGGTCTAATTACCCTTGCTGTGGGCCTGTCCACATGACAAGCTGCTCCTCTGGAGAATAACAGATGTCCCCAATGTTTATTCAAGAGCAGCTTATTGATTAGACTGACTGAAATTGAGTAGATTTCAATAACTGGACAAACATCTACTTTGGGCTACCTAAAGACAAGGCATAATTATAATCCCGGGGGCCGATGTACACTCTTGGGTTTGGAGAGAACTAGAGTTGACATGCTCAAGGTATTTCATGCTTTCACCTGACCTTTAGCTGAGATTCTCTAAAGGACAGGTTTCTTATCTGTAAAATAGGATGATACTTAGCTTGCAGAGATATATGAGGATTAAACGAGATTTTCTATCCTTTGTACTTAGTGTCATCCCTGGTATGTAGTAGGTATTAATAATACTACAAGCAAGCATTTACTGAGCGTCCCAGGTGCTGTTATAGAATGAATAATACAGGACTCCTGTTCTTCAGGAGCTGGCAATGTAGCAATAGAGAGATTCCTAATACTTGGGAAATAATCACAAGGCAGTGTGGTAAATATTGTAATAAAGGGGCACTCAGAGTTCTGTGAGAACATGGAGGAGAGGACAATGGGTTGTCTGTGGGAGAGGGAGGCAAGGCTTCCCTAGGGGAGGAGGCTCTCAAGTTAGACCTTGAAGGCAGAGCAGCCGAGGAAAGATATTCCTCACAAGAAGACTGCAAGTCCAAAGGCAGTGAGGTTGAGAAAACTCGATGCTTTTTGAGGAAGCATTAACTAGTGTGGTGGGGCATGAGTGAAGCGGGCGTGGTGATTAATTTCACCAGCCCTGGGGTTTAAGGGGTGACATGGTGGAGAATGCTGAGCGCTCGGGTCTGGTTGGAAAGTGCAGCGCCCCCAGCACTCTGCCTTGCTGAACAGCCTGTGCCCTTCCCCTCCGTCTCCCTTCCCTTCCATCTCATCCCCGCCAGGTGTCTTTTGGGAGAGACAGATCAAGCTTGGCATCCAGGGCTCATTACAGTCTGTTTCTAATCTTCCCCCCCCACTCCTCTTGTCAGACATCAATATTTTTCCGTGTTTGCCCAGCGACCCTCTTGACAAATGGGGAGCCATTGGGATGCCTTCCCATCCTGCAATCAGCCCGGTTCACCGATGGCTCCTTCTTCCCCTCAGTCTCCCTCTTGGGCCACTCCAGCCTCGATCGTCTCGACCCTCTCTTAGAACAGCAGGTAGCTAGTGAGAGGGGCTGGAATCTGGCCTAGACTAAGTAGACATCTGGGGGACAGAGAGGTACCACCCTGTGGAAAAGGCGTGGCATGGCGTCCACTGGGAGATCGGAGTCCAGGCAGGCAAAGGGCTTTGCAGTGTTTCTGAAACCACACACCCTTTGAAATACTACAAGGGCGAGTCTGGGACTGGGAGACTTGGGAATCCAGGGCAGGGCCTCCTCAAGGAAGACCCCAGGGTATACAAGGCAGGTGACTGCAGCAACACCCATACAGGGTCTGGGAACAAGGGAGGGTCCTGGCTGTCCTGCTACGTGCAAAGTGTGGGAGCTAAAGGGTGGGGCCTGAGCTGATTCATACCTTTTGTCTGGTAGGGATGGGTCAGTGCAAGGGTAAGGAACTGATTGGCTGGATAACCTCCCTCTTCTAACCTGTCCTGTAAAGCAACTAACTCTTGACTATTTGTTTGACCCTTAGCCTCTGAATGCTTTTCACGTTGTAGCCAAGTCTTTGCTGAACTTTCAAGTGGCTCTGCCTTGCTCCCATCTAGGCCGTAAATGCTTGGAGGACAGACTCTGTGCCTATATTTCTAATAACAACAATATCAACAACAACACCCATTTACTGAGCCCTTCCTCTCGGTGCTGGAAGAGTTACATGTATAATTCATTCAACCTAAGTTAAAACCTTGAGGCAGGCTTATCCTCATTTGACAGATAAAGAAACTGAGGCTCAAAGAACTGAAAACCTGGTGTTGAGGTCACAAAGCTGGTAAGTGTAGTAGTTCAGATTCCAGTAAGGTTGATACAAAGTCTGTACTTTAAATCCCTGTGCTATCCTGTGAAACAAAATCATTTCAACTCATTGAAACGGGTCTTTGTTCCAGGCCCTGACGATGCAGTGCATTACCACGTGCCTCCCTCACCTTGGTCCCCAGCACCCCCTTGCTCAGTATCTCTGTACGTGAATTAATTGATTGAATTGGGAGATGGAGATTGAGGGGATGCACAACTCAGGGGTGCCTGGACTAGTGCCCTTTGCTTCCTTGAGACCCTTGGTGAGGGGACTCCTGGGAGCAGATGGAAATGTCTGCAGAGAGTGTTTTTCAAACAGCCCCCCAAAGCATTCTGCCTGGCAACAAAGAGCTTTTCAGAACCCAGCTCCTTGAGGAGGTGGGGCTCACAGGGGTGGGGGGGAATTACTGGAGTTGCTACTGCCTCTGGCTCCACAAAAGAGGCAAGCCACAGAGTATTGAGTTTCATCTCGGGGTACAGCTGCGGAGGCTGAGGGGCCAGGGCTGGGGGTTAAGGCTGATGAGAGTAAGAATGGCTTTAGGGAACATTCTGGTGTGTGTGTGTGTGTGTGTGTGTGTGTGTGTGTGTGTGTGATAGCAAATGCGTGCTTCAGTATTAGAGCACTACTGTGTGGGTGTGGAAGGACGTGCACAACTAGTTTCCCAGGGAGATATGTGTTTTTAATTAAGAATAGTTTTAAATTATAAAAGTAATACAGGCTTGCTATAAAAATGAAAATATCATAGAAGTGTGTAAATCCCTAAATACAACACTGAAATCTCTTGCCACCCACCATGTTACGGATGTTTTCTCCCAGACTCGTGTGTGTCTATATACTATGTTTTAAACATAAACATCTGTACAATAGATACGCCACTATAATGGCTAAGTTTCATTGAATGCTTATGCTATGCCAGGCTTCATAATAAGCACAGGGTCTTCTTTATTTTCATGACCTCATTTAATTCCTACATTTCTATGAAGTTAGATATTATTATAATTCACATTGGAAGGGTGAGGAAAGTGAGGCAGGTGCAGAGGGGTGGAAGCGTGCTACAAGGTTCATATGCTTCTCTGCTGGCTGTGGCAGTGTTGTTTATAACAAAGCAGGATCATTTCAGCTCTCTTTGCAACTCGGCTTTTGCTCTGGGCCACTTTCTTGGCCCCTCCCCCCACCTTGAGGTTCCCATTCCCTGCCTTTCACTCTGGTCTCACTCTGCTCAGTGGATCTGAGAAGAAAGCATACTAAAGCATGAGGATCAATAATCACTAATCACGGGGTGAGTTTGGTAGGCAGAATGATGGCCCCCCAGACATATCTGTGTCCTGATTCCCTGGAAACCTGTGAAGGTGATTTCACATGGCAAAAGGACTTTGCAGATATAATTAAGGTTAAGACCCTTGTGTACGTTTCCTGGGGCTACCGTAACAAAGCATCAAAAATCGGGTGGCTTACACAACAGAAATTTATAGTCTCACAGTTCGGGAGACAGGAAGTCTGAAATCCAGGTGTCGGCAGGGCCCTGCTCTCTCTGCCAGCTCTAGGGCAGAATCCTTCCTGGCCTCTTCCAGCTTCTGGTGTTTGCGGGCAATCCTTGGCACTTATAGATGCACCACTCCAGTCACACGACCAACTTCCCTCTGTGCATGTCTGTCTCTGTATCCAAATTTCCGCTTTTTATAAGGACACCAGATACACTGGATCAGGGCCTACCCGGATGACCTCATTTTGACTTGATTACTTCTGTAAGATCCTACTTACGATTAAGGTCAGATTCAGAGATATTGGGGACTTAAGACTTCAACATATCTTTTGGTGGTGGTGGGGGGGACACAGTTCAACCAGTAACCACCTTAAAATAGGGAAATAATTGTGGATTACCTGGTGAGCCCAATCTATTCACACGAGCCCTTAAAAGCTGAGAACTTTTCCCAGTTGGAGGCAGAAAAGAAGTGTACCTGAGGGGAACTCAAAAGGACACAACATACCGCCGCGTCCCGGCTCTGAGACACAGGGGCCTATCTAAATGCAGAGGTTGCAGAGCGGCCTGTAGGAGCTAAGGGCACCCACGCCCCAGCTGACAGCTCGCCAGTCAATGGTGACCTCAGTGCTCTCACTGCAAGGAACCAAATTCTGCCACCACCACAATCCATGCAGAAGTGGATTCTTCTCAGAATCCTCCGGTAAGAGCTCGGCCAGCTGACACCTTGATTTCATCCTTGCAAGTCCCTGAACAGAAAACCAGCTGAGTCACCCTGGGCTTCTCTTCTATAGACCTGTCCTGTATTAAGTTGCTACATTTGTGGAAATTTGTTCCAGCGGCAATAGAAAAGGAATACCCTCACTTTCCATTTCACTGGCTCTTCAGTGCCTTAAGCTAAGTGAATGACCAATGCTAGGAATTCCTTGGGGCCTTATGTTTACTTTCTTGGGTCTTTAAATAATGCCATCCCCCTGTGTAGGACATGATATTTCTCGGTGTATTTCATACAAAATTTCATTCACTCCTTTCTGCGGCTCTGTGAAATGTGGAGAGATTATTCACTCCAGTTTGAAGGGAGGAAACCAAAATTTAAAGAAGTGATTTTCCCCAGGCTTCACATGGCTGGGGTTGCAAGCCAGGTTTCCTGCTTCCAAATCACGTGTGCTTCTTGCCACAGCCCACAGCTGCCTCTGTTTCCCAAGACATCTGTTGTCTGAACACAATTACGGCTGCCCAGTGGGCAGAGCCCCCTTGTGAGGCTGTCAGCTTCCTTTTGCTGAAACGTGGTCCAGCAGAAGCTGTGGACAATTTACTTGGGATGCTGAGGAAAGAATCCCTGCCATCTGTGGGAGGATGTTGGCAGGTGCCTCCTAATGCTTTATTCCAGTTCAGGGTCTGCAGTGGGATGTGGGATAAGCTTTTGGTCCTGTAGTGCAGACAAGAGAAAGCTCCCTGGAAATTTCATTGGCCAGCAGTGTTCACAGAAGTGGTGAGATCTGTACTAGGGTTTGGAGAATGAACAGGACTTAGGATGGCTGTGTTTGGGTTTCTGGCGTGATTGCAGGGTACGTCTTTTGCCCACACCTTCTGACTCCAGTTGCCTTAGTGAAACTTGCAGGCAGGAACTGGGTCAAACCTGAAGTGAGCGTAACCCACGCCTGTGGCCTGCCCTCCCCACCCCCTCTCCAAGTCCATCATGGTGGCTGAGGGCACACCATGCGGTTGACTGCTAGTGCAGCCAAAAGAACAGTGGTGGGAGAGCAGAAGGGTTAGGGGAAATACAGGACAAGAAGAACGTCCTGCTCAGCCTCGCTTCCTGTGGCTTCCCCACTAACCCACTGGAACTCTTATAACTCTTTGGCTTTCCGTGGGTGGGAACCCAACAGCCTGACTTTTGAGGCCAGCTGCTCTCCTATTAAAGGTTCCGTAACAATTTCCACTTGTCCTTCTTGAGCCCGGGTGTCCCCGCCTCAGTCTTGTTCCCTGCATGGCCGAGCTGACTGACGACATGTTTTCCCCGAGCCAGACTCGCTTGGGAGCTGTGAAAGCCACTGGGCTCCATTCCTTCCCCCTGCACGTCTTGGAGTGCTGTTCGGTTCGGGAGCTCTTCCTGACACAACATGCCAGGCACTGAGGGATGCCCTGGAAACACGGGCCTCTCAGGCTTCAACCGAGGAGGCAGCATGGCGTTGTGCAGAGAACTCAAGTACTTATTAAATGCCTGCTGTGTGCTTGGTCCTATGCTAGACCTCAGGGACACAGCACTGAAGAAGAGAGCTGGAGGACAGTGTGCGAGTCTTGGTTCCACTCCTCGCTAGCTGTGTGACCCCAAGCTAGTCACCTCACCGCTGTGTCACAGCCAGGTCTGGCAAAGACTGACATGGCCCTTAAAGTGTGTTGTAAACTGTAGAGCTCTATGGAGGTGATATTGTTAGGTATTATTCCCTCACTTGATCCTCTCAGTTACCTGGTGAGATGGGCACAGCGGCAGTTTGTAAACCCATTTCACAGACGAGAAAGCAAAGCCTCAGAGAGGGTGAAGAGCAGGAGCAGGAACAGGCACGAACATGTCTTAATTGTGGGTTTCTTTTATTTTACTGGGTAGCTGTAGCCCAGGAGTGACAGCGTTCAATGACACTTTCAACAGCAGCAGCATTAATGACTAATATTTATCAAATGCTTACTGGGTACCACGTACTAGGATAAACATGCCTGTTATTATCCCCAATTTCCATGTGAGAACATTGGGGCTCAGCAAGTATACGTCCTGTGCCCAAGGTCACTTTTCTCGGAAGAGGCAGAGGCAGGATTCAAACTCAGGTGTGTCTGATTGCAGAGCCGAGACTTGTAACCTCCGTGCTATCGGCTTACCCACCGGAGCATCCCAACCTGACATGCCCCAAATAACCAGAAAGTGTCCAAGACACGCCGTGGTGTGACCTGGGAACACTGTGCATCAAGAAGGGATGTCTTCCTGCAGCCTGGAGTGACTGGAAGCGTGGGTCCTAAAGCTCAGAAAGGCAGACGCTGGTGTGAACAGGAGACGTTGGGGAGGAAGGGAGCCGAGGAGAGGGCTGCGGCTGGTGGGTGCATTTGGCGGAGCAGTGGGAGATCAGATGGGCTGTAACTGCAGCAGGGAGCTGATGGTTCCAGCAACCCTTGCAGCTGTGGCCTGAGGTTAGCCCGGCTGCCCACGCCCTAGTCACCAGAGGAAATTAGTACCCAGAGACGGCTCTGGGCCTGGGGTAGAACACAGAGTGTGCCTTTTTTGTTGTTTCTCTTTCTGGGGCCTTGAGGTTAGAAAAGAAGAGGGGAGGAGCTGCTTCACCCTGGAGTCAGGAGGAGGAGGAGGGAGCATGGAGACGTGCAGGCCCAGGGAGCTGTCAGGAGAGTTGGCTGTGCCCACGGGAAGGCCTCCTGCCAGACAGCTGTAGGAGCACTCTTCTGGGAGTGCAGAGACCCAGACTCTGTGCAGCTCTGTGACGTTGGCACATCGATTCTTCTTTGGGCCTCAGTGTTCCAAACTGTCACTTGAGAGATGTTATCAGTAAGAACGACTGGTGGCAAATGGGCTGAAAACAAAAGTTTAGTGACTCATGTGATTGGAAAGAACAGTTCTGATTCTAGGGAAGGTTGGATCTGGTGGTGTCTGTTTCTCTCCACCTTTGGGCTCTCCTCTCCTCTGTAATGCCTTCTGTCACAAGCTCGCCCTTTGAGAACTCAAGGTGACTGCCAGCTGCTCTAGGCTTCCCTTCTACCAGGCGTGCATCCCACAGCAGGAGAGCATCTGTTCGCAGTTCCTGCAGAAGTGGTAGGGCGGCTGCTTATCGGTCCTGCTCGTTCAGGTGCCCACCTCTGAGCCTATTCCTGTGGCCAGAGATGCCCGCCTCTTATTGATTAGACTGTGGTCACGTGATCTTCCCTAGAGTTAGTCCCACAGAAACCACATGGAATGAGAATGGGAGGGGCTGATTTCTCCCAAGGAACATAGAAATGCTGCTGATGCCCGAAGGCGAAATGAATGTTGGGCAGGCAAAAAAGCTGCAGAGGTCCTCAGCATCCCAGGGCTGGCCTGACTGCCTTTAAATGAAGCCACTGACAATGGGATCCTTTGAACTGTGTTAGGGTCACGGAACCTTTGGAAATGCCATGGAAGCCACGGCTCCCTCCCTAGAAAGACACGCAAGTCAGAATTCCTTAGCATGGCCTCTGAGGCACGGCAGGGTCTCTCCTGCCTCCCCCAGACCCCTCAGCCCCCCAGCTCTTCCTTCCATAGGGCCTTGAACTGGCTGTTTCCTCCGACCTAGTTAACGCCCCCTCTGTGCATATTCTCATTGCACCATGAACTTCTCCTTGGACTCCATTTCAGCCACAATTTTAACAGCTTTATATAGTTATTTGTTTAATATTTATCTCTTCCACCAGAATGGAGGCTCCATGGAGGAGGGAGCTGGTTCTGCTCCCCTTCATTTCCACAGTGTCCAGTAGAGTGTCTGGCACATAGTAGGTGCTCAGTAGTAGATGGGTGAATTAAGAATTTTCTCCAAAAATTTTAGTGGCATAGACCTCCCTGGAATCAGTCTCTGAACCTCAGAAAAAAAATGGGAAAGTTAAGACATTGACATTGATCGTCAGCTCAACTTAAAGCAGGGCCATGCAAGTGAGGACCCCGATCTCCTCCCCCCTCCCCCTACCAGGCCATGCAAGTGAGGACCCCGATCCCCTCCCCCCTCCCCCTACCAGGCCATGCAAGTGAGGACCCTGATCCCCTCCCCCCTCCCCCTACCAGGCCATACAAATGAGGACCCCGATCCCCTCCCCCCAACCACTACCAGGCCTGTTTTCCTGATAATCTATAATTAATAATTATCAGGTGCTATTGACTTACTCTGATATTTCCTAAATGGAATCCCATGGGTAAAACTGGTCAAATAAATGTGGGAAACACTGTCTAATCTAATATCTCCTCCTCTTAGACATTCGCAACATACAAGGTCTGACAATTAAGTTTGAGAACTTGTTGCAACGATGTTGCTCACCTTTTTTTTTTTTTTTTTTATTGGGGAAGGGGAACAGGACTTTATTGGGGAACAATGGTCAAATTGTTGTCCTTTCAATCTTAGTTGTGGGGGGTTCTGTTCAGCTTCAAGTTGTTGTTCTTTCAGTCTTAGTTGTGGAGGGCGCAGCTCAGTTCCAGGTCCAGTCGCCGTTGCTAGTTGCAGGGGGCACAGCCCACCATCCCTTGCGGGAGTCGAACCGGCAACCATGTGGTTGAGAGGACAGGCTCCAACCAACTGAGCCATCCCGGAGCTCAGCGGCAGCTCAGCTCAAGGTGCTGTGTTCAATTTTAGTTGCAGGGGGCGCTGCCCACCATCCCTTGCGGGACTCGAGGAATTGAACTGGCAACCTTGTGGTTGAGAGCCCACTGGCCCATGTGGGAATCGAACCGGCAGCCTTCGGAGTTAGGAGCACGGAGCTCTAACCGCCTGAGCCACCGGTCTGGCCCCTTGCTCACCTTTTTTGATGTCAGAGGGATTATTCATTATGAAGTTGTACCAACTGGACAAACAGTTAACCAAGTTTACTATTTGGAAGTGCTGAAAAGGCTGCGTGAAAAAGTTAAGACGAAAACGACCTGTACTTTTCACCAACAACTCATGGCTCTTGCATCACGACAATGCACCAGCTCACACAGCACTGCCTGTGAGGGGGTTTTTGGTCAGTAAACAAATAACTGTATTGGAACACCCTCCCTACTCACCTGATCTGGCCCCCAATGACTTCTTTCTTTACCCAAAGTTAAAGGAAATCTTGAAAGGAAGACATTTTGATGACATTCAGGACATCAAGGGTAATATGACGACAGCTCTGATGGCCATTCCAGAAAGAGTTCCAGAATTGCTTTGAAGGGTAGACTAGGTGCTGGCATCGGTGCACAGCTTCCCAAGGGGAAGTACTTCGGAGGTGACCATAGTGATACTCAGCAGTGAGGAATGTAGCACATTTTCTAGGATGAGTTCTCGAACTTAACTGTCAGACCTTGTACATTAATAATAGTATTATATTTTTCAAGATTGTCACTAGTATGACTACCATTTATTGAGGGCTTTCTATGTGCCAGGTACCTTACTAGTTCCTTCATATGTGTTTTCACATGTAATCTCATAACAGCCTTGTGTGATAGATGCTACCCCATGTTACAGAAGGAAAATGCATGCATGGCGGGATTAAGAAGCCCAAGCTTCTAGGCAGTGGTGGATTTGAGACTCATACCCAAACACTCTGATATGTGTCCAATCTCCTTAATCACCGAAGATGTTAGAATTTCCATGGAGGGACCAGTTTATCTTTCTTTAACTCTTGTTTGTTGATACTGGAACCTCTTTGCTCTCCAAACACTTAGAAGATCCCAAGGATCGCAGCAGTTTGGGACATGCTGGAGGAGTGTTGATTCATGTTGGATAGGACTAAGATCAGAAGAACGTAGGCCTGGCACAGACTCAATCCCACAAATATTTACAGGGCACCCCCTGTGCCAGGCGTGGTGCTAGGAGTGCCGGGGGCGTGGGCACAAAGCCACGTCCTCCTTGCCCAGGGGCCTCCAGAGTCCTGCTCCTAGGCCGCCCCACCCGGAGCCGCCCAGCTCCAGGTCTTCCTCAGCTGTGTCGCCCCCCTCAGTGGAGTACCGCCCTGAGTCAGTGTGGGAGTGAGTTCACAGCATAATGCATGTTCGTTCTGTAACTGTTTGCTGAGGACCTTCTGTGCTCCAGACCCTGCGCTAGAGGTTGGAGATATAGAAGCAAATAAATTACTCTCTTTTCCCAGGACATCTACTGTCTAGTGGAGGAGGCAGATCAGTGCATAGGAAACCAGAATAAACCAAAGAACAAGATAGGCTGAGATGTGCCCCATTAGAGACACAGACCAGCGTGCTAGAAGTTCTGAAATATGAGTGATTGCTTCTTTTTCCTTTCTTTTCTTCTATTTTTCCTTTTTCCTTTCCTTCCCTCCCCTCCCCTCCCCTCCCCTCCCCTCCCCTCCCCTCCCCTCCCCTGTCTTTTTCTCTCTCTCTTTTAGTTAATCAATTAATTTTGGTTTGGGATTGAAGCTCATGCCTAAGTGATGCCAGAACATCTGGACAAACGGCAGACCCAGATGTTTGGCTGACAGCAGTGAGCAGCCATGTGTTCTGAAGCATCTTGGGGAATTCCTGCCCACCTGTCCCACAGGGCAGGGAGGCACGTGGGAATGAGGTGCTGCCTCATGGGGCTCCCTCAGGCTATGCCCCTGGGCAGTGTCTGCGTGCACAGAATGCCATCAGCCACTGCTCCTGCATGCTGCCTTCCAGCCCATAGAAGGATGCCTTTCTGGTGTCCAGCATTGCTGGGTCACCCCCATTTCCCCAGATTACTCACCTGAGCCCCCAGGGACAAGTGGAGGCTTTTCATTTTACGGACCTTGGTTTCCTTATCCATCAAATGGGAGTAAAAATTCCTCCTTCTAAGGTGATTGGGAGGATAAATGAGATGAAATAATTGGAGGAGCTTTACAAATGTCACATATTGTTAAAGACCTGTCAGGGACACAGGAGACCCACTGGAGAAGCAGAGAATTCTGGCTCCTTCAGCCCACTACTTTGCTCTAGTGCATTCGGGCAAGTTCAGGCGAGGCCTGAATTCTTTCACGGCCCTGAAGCCTTCTGCGCTCTCACCTCTGGGTCTTTGCTGATGCAGTAAGTGAGATGATGCATTGAAGATTTAGTGTAGCGCCTGCAGGGTGGAAGCGGGCACTAAATGGAGCTGGGTGTTGCTCCTGCTGCTCTTGCTCAGTCCCTCTGCCTGAACCTTCCTTCTCTCTTTTTTCTGCTCCCTCCCCCGGCTCCTTCCCTCCCCCTCCTCCTCACTTCCTCATTTACTCATTTAATAAACACTTTTTATTCTTTTTAATTATTTTAATTGCTGTAAAAATACATAACATAAATTTATCATCTTAATCATTTTTTAAAATTTATTGGGGTGACAATGGTTAGTAAAATTACATAGGTTTCAAGTGTACAGTTCTGTAATATATCATCTATATATCACATGTGTGCTCACCACCCAGAGTCAGTTCTCCTTCCATCACCATATATTTGACCCCCGTTACCCTCTTTTATCACCCATCTCCCTCCCTTACCCTCTGGTAACCACTAAACTGTTGTCTGTGTCCGAGTTTTTGTTTCCTTGTTTGTCTTGTTCCTTTGTTTCTTTCAATTTTATATCCCACATATCAGTGAAATCATATGGTTCTTGACTTTTTCTGTGTGACTTATTTTCCTTAGCATAATAATTTCAAGATCCATCCATTTTTTTGCAAATGGCACTATTCCACCTTTTCTTATGGCAGAGTAGTATTCCATTGTGCATATATACCACATTTTATTTATCCAATCATCTATCGAAGGACACTTTAGTTGTTTCCATGTCTTGGCCACCGTAAATAAACTGCATAGAAGAAAACATAGGTACTAAACTTACAGACCTTGGTTGGGTTCAAAGAGGATTTTATGAATTTGACTTCAAAGACAAGGGAAGTAAAAGCTAAAATAAATGAATGAAGTAAAAGCTAAAATAAATAAATGAATGGGACTATATCAAACTAGAAGCTTCTGCACAGCAAAAGAAACCATCGACACAATAAAGAGGCAACCAACTGAATGGGAGAAGACACTTGCAAACAATGCCTCTGATAAGGGGCTAATATCCAAAATACATAAGGAACTCATACAACTCAACAACTAAAAGACAAACAACCCAATTGAAAAATGGGCAGAGGACCTGAAGAGACATTTCTCCAAAGAGGACATACAGATGGCCAATAGACATATGAGAAAATGGTCTATATCACTAATCATCAGAGAAATGCAAATAAAAACCATGATGAGATATCACCTCACCCCAGTCAGAATGGCTATCATCAACAAGACAAATAGTAACAAGTGTTGGAGAGGCTGTGGAGAAAAAGGAACCCTCATACACTGTTGGTGGGAATGCAGATTGGTACAGCCGTTATGGAAGGCAGGATGCAGGTTCCTCAAAAAATTATGAATAGAATTACCATATGACCCAGCAATCCGTCTCCTGGGTATCTAACCAAAAAATCGGAAAACATTTATATGTAAAGATATTTCTACTCTGATGTTCATTGCAGCTTTATTTACGGTGGCCAAGACATTTTTAAGTGTCCAGTTCATTGGCAGTAAGTACATTCACAGTGTTGTGCACTCTTCACCACCATCCATCTCCAGAACTTTTTCATCTTCCCAACTGAAGCTCCGTCCCCATTAAGCACTAACTCCTCATTACCTTCCTCCCAGCCCCTGGCAACCCCCATTCTACTTGCCTCCTAAGCAGGGAGTGTGGGAAGCATCCTTCCCGGGGCTGGGCCAGATGTGGCCAAACCTTTCCAGTGGCTTTTGCCCCCGGTCTGCAGATGTCCAGGGTTGCTGTGCCAGCCCAGCTGACCTGGCCGGGCCACAGTTCACATGTGCAGTGGTTGGTGGCTGTGAGCCATGCCCCACCACCTCTCCTGTTGGCGTTGGTAGCTTCCCAGCTTCCTCTCACATGACTCTGTCTCTGTTTACTTCTCTCTCTGGCCTCCCTGCCTGCAGCGTCCCCATGCCACCTCGAGTCTAATCTTCTGCATTAGACACAGCCCCTGCAATGGCCCCTTCCTGGTGGCCTCATTCCAGAGCGTGTGCTGTCTTTGGCTAACCCTCCTAGCCCGGGCTCCTCAACCCCGCCCCCTGCTCTCTCGACCACTGTGAAGGAGGATCTGTGTGCTTTTTCATTTTAAACCTGTATCAGGGGCTCCTCCATCAAGTGCCCTGGAGGGGACTGGCTCCTGGGGGCAGAAATGGGTTATCCTTGAAGTCATGGAATGAACATTGCCCAGTGAGCAGCCTAGCCCAGAGCTTGACTGAAAACAAATGAGGTAGACAGTGGGGAGGCGACAGGAGCTGGGGATGCAGCCTCTGAGCGCCCTAGAGAGCTGGGGGAAGGTGTTTGTTATGGGTCGAGCTGTGTCTTTACAAAAGATTTTGAAGTCCTGACCCTTCAGCACCTGTCATGTGACCTTATTTGGAAGTAAGGTCTTTGCAGATATCTGATCAAGTTAAGGTAAGGTCATTGGGGGGGCCTCATCCACTATGGCTGGTGTCCCTTACAAAAAGGGGAAATCTGGACATGGAAACACACAGGGAGGTTGCCATGTGAAGATGAAGGCAGAGATGGGGTGATGCCTGCATAAACGAAGGAATGCCAAAAGTCGCCAGCAAACCACTAGAAACTGGTCAAGAGGCACAGAACAGATCCTTCCTCACAGCCCCCAAAAGGAACAAACCCTGCCGATACCTTATCTCAGACTTCTAGCCTCCAGAGCAGAGGACATCATTTTCTGTTATTTAAGCCACCCAATTTGTGGTCCTTTGTTATGGCAGCCCCAGGAAATGAATATATATTTGAATACCTTCAGAGCCTCACCTCTGATTATGGGTCAGTGTGCTTTAGCTGTTGGATTTCTTCACATCTTATTTAGTTTGGACACAGGGGCTATTTTGAGGTATCTAGGCAAAAACTTTTAATAGTAAAAATAATAAAAAATTTAATAAGAATGAAAATTTTAATAGGATTCTAATGAGGAACTTTTTGATATCCTACCAATGGATGTAGAGCTGGGCAAGCGATAAGACCAACAATCCCCCTATACTTTTTATAGGGCTTTCCGGTTGACGAAGGCTTTCTTATTTATTGTCCCATTTGACACTTAGGGCAACGCTGTGAGGTTAACACTGTAAGGTTCCCTTTTTGGAGAGGAGAGAAACTGTGGCTTGCAGAAGTTCTATAATTGTGTGAAGTGGCCGAGCTGGGATTTAAACATTGGCCTTCTGACTTTAGTTGCACGCTCTTTCCATGCCTTCACAACTGAACTTAAAGCAGGTGAGATGGTTTGAGGGCAGCTGAACCCTTGCCTGGTGGCCTGAGGAGTAACCCAGTCTTTTAAGCCTTTTCTAGGAGTGAGAAAGAAGGGACATCAGCCAGCCAGGACTTTCCCATGTTCTTGTAGGACTCCATGGTAGCCATGTGGGGGGTGGGGAGGTGGGCAGGGGACTCTGGGCTTCTTGGGCTCCTGCTAGAGCAATGTCCAGTGGTGAGAATGGGCCGTGACTGGATCGGTTACCACAGGACACAGCAGGTGGGGAGAGAGGCTCCAGGTGGGAGCTGGCTGCCCAGGGTGGGATGGGCACTCGTCAGATGACGAGTTGTTCTCCTGCAGAGGGACTGAACAGCATCACAGCTCATGGCCCTGACCCTTAGCAAGCTTGAGAAGGATGACGATGAGCCGTCCCAGGCCGCTTCATAGCACTCCTCAGGACTATAAAATGCTTGTTAGCCACCAGAAGTCCGAGGCCTGAGTTCAAGCAAGTCCCTTTACCTCCCTGGGCCACACTGGTGAAATGGCGAGGTGAGTGCATCTCCCGCTGAGTAGAGGTGAGGAGGAAAGGACGTGGTGGGAGCACTTTGTAACGGCTGACGTTCGTGTTATTCACAATAATAATAACAGCGAATGCCCATGCGTCTTTGGGGAGAAGGCGGTAAATCTTTCTGCCCCTGAGGAACCATCAAGGACCGTGGTGACCTCCTAAGAGACGGCCCACTCTGCCCCCTTTCCTCCCTTTTCTTGTGTCAGGGTGTGACTGAAATTCTTTTGCAGTTTTTGGCTTCTTTAGGAAACTCTTCTGGTTTCTATCACCAGAGAGTTTCTTTCCACTTCATTCTTCCCTGCCCCTTCCCTGCCACCACACTCTGAGGTTGTCATGTGAGTGTTTTCCATGTGAAATATCTGGAAAACCCATTCAAGCAAAACAGAAAGACAACATTACTGAGTCTGAAGCGGACTGAGGTTGCCTTACTGCCCTGGCGCAGGACTTCTGCAGGCCTGAGAGCGTCTCCAGTGTCACAGGACTTTCACCCGGGAACTTGAGGACGTGAGACATTCATGGCACAGCTTACCAGCATTGTTTCAATGGCAGTGACTAAAACCTCTTTCCTTTCTTCGGGGCTTCCTATGAATCTGTCACCGTGTGAGGTGCTTAATGTGTATGAAATCCTTATTTTCTCCCCTCAACAAACGTCAGACAGGCCCATCTGACTTTAAGGTTGAGCTCTAAGCAGTTATACTGTATTGTCTCTCTGTGTGAAGAAAGCCTAGCCCAGCCCCTTCCTGAGGCCCAGGAAGAGGAGTGGTGGTGGCAGGAGGGTCTGGACTGCAGGTATCCTGACTTCCAGTGCTTTTTCTGCTGCCCTGTTCCCTGCTTTAGGGAAACTCTGAACTGCTGCTAGGAGTCGCCCAGTAAGTACTAGCGGTGCCCTGATTCAGAGACGCTCTAGCAGTTACATCCCAGGTCCCAGTTAAATCTGGCAAAACTGGTTATTAGTTAATTCAAGCCCTGCCTACTTCAAAAGGCTTTGGCCTAATTGACCCAAAAGTACAGCTGCTTTGAGTTTCAAAGTCAAGGGTCCGGACTCATAAGTTTGGCACCCAGAGGGAGATATTTGCTCAGTTACTGTGCATCTGAGCTCAACAAAAATTCATAATTAGTAGTAATAGTGCGGGAACTTCTCACCGTTCCCAGAACATGCAACGACATGTAATGCTTCATTTCCTTTGTGCACACTGTTCTCCAAGCCCTGCGTGTTCTCTTTCCTGATCCCCACCTCTTATTCTCTGCCTGGTGAACTCCTACTCATCCTTCAAGAGCGGTTTCCTGATTCCTGTCCTGCCATGCCTCTCCCCCAACCCTAGTTATTAATAGATGTAAGATTTCTACAATGTGCTTTTCCCACCAGACTGTAAACTCCATGAGGGTAGGAACTGTGTCTGATACACAATGCTAATAGTAGTACATTAAAAGTGCTGGTATCCAGACTCTGTGCTAAACACTTTCCATATATTATTTCACCCTCCATGACATTATAAGGTAGATACTATTACTATCCTTATTTCCTGAACAAGTAGATTCATAGAGAGGCTCAGAAACTTGCCCGAGGTTACACAGTCTGTGGCAGAGTCAGGATTGAAATCAGTGCTGCCCTATACAGTTGTTCTGGCTGTGCACTGCACAAGGACATCTGGGGGAGGGGCCAGTAAGGCTGAAAGCTCACCTTCACTTTGGTGCAGATCTGTGAATGTTGGGAGGAAGGGGCACGCAGGCCTTGTGTTGTCTGGCTGCAGGGTTCAAGCTCAACCGCTGGAACATCCTGGGAACATAAATAGGCAGATTCATGCTGCCATTGCTTGGCACAGAGTAGGGGTCCACACGGATGAAAGGGCGATTATAAACCAATAGGCTTTCCCTTTTTCATTCTTCCCTTTTTACTCATATCTGCAGGAACAGGTCATCACAGAACATGGCGTTTGGTTCAAGAAGCACATCTTTTAGTTGACTTGCCTCCTCGCAGGTACAAAAAAGGGTTGAAAACCCAGAAAGAAGTCTGCATTTGGAGCTCTAACTGTTACATAGGCTTCTTTTATTCTAAATGAATTCATTCTGCCACCTTTGGACGTTTCAAAGTTGTTAAACGGGTGTCAGAAGCCACTGGTGAGCTGAAACAATGGCTTGGTTTTGAAACCAGCGGCAAGAACTGCACATTCGTGTACAGCGTGCTGGGCCCTGGTACTTGTCTGGGTGCATGAGCCCTGGATTCTCCAGCAGGGCCTCAGCTGGGGGCCTGGGCGTGGGGCTCCTGCTGCCCAACCCCGCGACTTTCTGAGCATATTTACAGCAGCTGGGAACAGCCAAGCTGATGGTTGGGCCTCTGTCGTAGATAAAAATAAGGCTTCAGGATGAAATGTCTACAGAGATGTCTGAGTTTGTCCAGATCAAAGCAGAGGACTGGCGAGGCCTGGGGACAAAGTTCTCTCTGATGGACTTTTGGGCTGAGACTCAAGCTGTGCATTTCGGTCCTGACTTCTGTCTTTGTAACAACATCTCCTGTTGACACAGAGACCTGCCACTTGCTAGTTGCATCTTTGGATAGGTCTCTTAATCTCTCTGGGTTTTAGTTTTCTCCCCGGCAGTAGGGGAGAATGCCATGTACAGCAGAGGATGGTGATGGGGAGTCAAGGAGTTTACGTTTATGAAAAAAGCACTTTGTGAATTGGGAAGGGCGGTGCAGATGCTATAACTACCGTTATTTGTCATAGGTGGTTTTTCTTGCCATTCCCTGGGGGAATATTTTCCCCAGCTAGTTCTCCTGAGTGGCCTTGGAGGTGGTGTTGAAGGACGAGGAGGGTGGGAAGAAAACAGCATGGTGTGCAGAGGACTGGAAGATTTTTAGGATGTGGCTGTCGTTTGGAGGTGGAGAGAATGGTTTCTGCATTTTTCAGTCTGAAGTGGGAAAGTTGATGGTCTCCAGGTGAGTTGAGCTGGGGAGCTGGAATCTCCTTCCTTATGTTGCATCCTGGGTGCCTGGGGATGTTCCTTAAAACTAGCACATCTCAAGGATGGAGCCAGCCCAAACCCAGCTTCTCCTTTCTCTAGGCTGGTCTCTTTGCTGTGTGCCAGTCGCTTCATGCTCACACCCACCTCCGTACCCTCTCTCTGATAGTCCCTCTGTCCAGCACATCCTTCTCACGTCTGTCCAAATCAGATTTGTGCTGCAGAACTAGTCACACCTCCATTCATTTCACAAATATGTGTTGGGTGCCATGTAAAGGAATAAGAAGCTGCAACTGCAGAAGTGGGGCAGCTCCTGGGAGTTGACGAGGTCAGGGTGGTGCCGTATGAATGGTTCTGCTGAGGGGCGGAACAGAAGCCTGACAGATTAGTGAAGACCAAGGAATGAAGTCAGGGTGACGACTGGTCAGTCAGTAGCATGGATGCGGAAATGGCTCCAGACCATGGCAAGAGTGTAGGTCACGAGGAAGCTGTGTACCATTTGCTCTTGTGGGTGTGGCTTGGAGTTCTGCAAATGACGACATGTTAGTCGTTTTGGGCACAGACACCCAAATATACTCCGCTTAAATACTACAGATGTTGATCTCTCTCTCATGTGGCAGTTCCACTGGCTCCAGCTGTTGGGAAGCTCTGGACGAGGTCTTTGGTTGAATGGGTTCCTTTCGTATTATGACTCTGCCATGGTTTAGGATGTCACATTCACCTGCATGCTGATGCTGGGTTCCGTGACATGGACTCACATTCCCCTGGAAAGCCCTTCGTCACAGGGTCACCCTCAGCTGCAAGGGAGGCTGCCGGATTTCTATCTGGGGCGGCTGGGAGCCCAGTTAACACTCTATCCTGATGGACAAAGTGGGGAGCAGAATTTGTGGGACCACCTAGCAGTCTGGCACAAATGGCTTTAAGGATGGGAAGTCATTCATTCAGCAAATTTTTATTGAGGACCTCTTATGTGCGAGGTACTAGGATTCCAGAGGTGGAGGAGTCAGACCCCACGCCTGCCCTCATGGAGCTCACAGCCTCGTGGGTGGTATCATCTTTAGCAGAAAAGAAGGCAGCTGGGTGACAGCTAGAGATGAACCATGTGAGAGCTGGGAGATGGGAGAGGGCTGTGAAGGGAAGGCTGGACTCGGGCTTAGGCAGTCCTTAGAGGAAGATTTATTCATTCATCTATTCATTCATTCTTTATTCAACAAGTACGTAGTGATAGGGATACAGTGATAAGTGAAAACAGATACAGTGCCCACTCTCATGGGGTTTTTTCCTAACAGGGGTTTCTTCCTCGTTAATCAGGTAATCACATGTATGGGATGGGTAATTACCGCCTGAGGTAAGGCTTTCAAGGAGCAGAATTTAGATCTGTGAGAGCATTTAGCAAAGGGATCTGACCCAGATGGAGAGTTCAGGGAAGGAGGAACAAGGATTTGAAAGATGAGTGGGTATTAACCTGGTAAGGAGCACGCCAGACCGAGGGAACAACATGTACAAAGGCCCTGGGAACGGAGGGACTGAAAAATGGCCCACGTGGCTGAAGCAGGGTGGCAGTGTCATGGAGGAGGGACATTGGAAAGGGTCTTAGGAGCAAGTACACGCAGGGCCTGAAGGTTCTGTTAGGATTTTGGCCTTTATCCCAAGAATCAAGGGAGGCCACAGAGGAGTTTCAAGCAGGAGGAGTGACATGATCAGAACCCTGAAAAGGGTAAGCCCTTGAGATAGTGTCTTTGCAGCACAAGAGACAGAAGATACAGAAGAAGCATAAGAAAGGGGTCAGAAAGGCTGAGAGAACAGGGTGGGCAGCGGGAGGCCTTGGGTATGGTTGGTGGCTCACAAGGACGATGGAAATGGGGAGTTGAGCAGATGGAGGGACAGAGAAGGGGCTCATTGACCTCAGGCTTCCATCTGGAACTGGGGTGTAAAGATGGATGCCAGGTTCTTCCCCAGGATGAGCTCCAGGGCTGACGGATGTGCTGGCTGTCACGGTGGGCGCCACACCACAGCATGGCCCCTTGCCAGATTGTGTGGCCCTCCCTTTCTGGCAGGAGAAGACTGCTGGACGATATGCCTCCGCTGGGGCCCTTTCTCCTTCTGCATGAGGCCCTAGTGACTGGGAGCACCCAGGCCCTGGGGGCTTCTCTGGGTCCGAAGGCCTGGCCTTCCACCCTCGCTGACCCCAGCTTGTCTCTGAATCCCCTGAGGTGAACCATAGGACTGGCTTCCAAACTGATGGGATCGTGGGACGCCACGCCCTGGGAAGCCAGAGGCCAGGCAGGGCATCAGGCTGTGCTGGGCGCTGCATTTGGAACCACAGGGCAACCTCCCTCTGGGTCATTTACCAAGCCTGAAGCTCTCCCTCGTTTTCTATCTGTGAAAAGAGGGTTTCTATGAGGATCAAAGGGAAGATTAGCGAATAGTAGGGTACAGCATGAACATTGCGGACACTGATAATAATAACACAGACTATCTAGAATATGGAATGGCTATGACGTTCACCCAAAATGCCTACACCATGTGGCAAGAAAGATGATGGTGTTTAACCGACAAGGAGAGGTCTCCATTAGAGGTATTTAACTCCGTGTGTGTGTGTGTGTGTGTGTGTGTGTGTGTGTAAGTTGATCTGGGTGTCAGGAGATTTGGGGTCCAAGCTCGGTACCAGCAGTAGTTGCTGGGTGACCTAGAGCAATTCAGTTCCCCAGTTTATATGGTAGGTTATGGTGTTTAGTGCACAATCCTGAAAAAGATTAGCCCGGTTTTAAATCCTGCCAAGCTGTTTAGTAGCTATGTGACTTATAATAACATAGAAATAATAGTTGCTGCTGGGAATTAAAGGAGATGCCCCTTCTACGGTGCTTCATACAGTTCTGGCGTAGTGGGTGCACATTAAATGGAAACAATGGGCCTCAACTTCCTCATTTGCAGAGTTGAACTGAGTCTACCCCAGGGGTGACAATGACGAGGGTTTCCACTGGGAGTGTCAGTTTCCTATGAGTGTTTCCCACTGGTGGGATCCCACGGTCCCTGACTCACCCCAGCCCAGCCTGGGCTCACGCACCGGTGCCACCACCTGCCCCAGGCCGGGCCTTACTGGAGGCCTGGAGCGCCGATCCTTGCAGTGGGTCAGGCCAGGCGTGATCCCAGCAGCACCCAGAAACCCTTTGGTGGGTTCTGCCGCATTTTCCCTATGTAACCCCTGTGCCCCCATCCCTGCCCTTCTCCTCTGAAAACAGGAGCCTTCCAGCTGGGCCCAAGAGGCACAGTGGCTTAAATTTAGCCCTCTGGCTTCAGTGGTGAGCCACAGGTGAAGACCAAGGGGAAAGCAAAGAGGCGGCCACATTTTCAAAATACCTTTGGTCAAGACCATAAACGGAGCAAATGTTAGCCCATGGATGGACCCACGCCCTTTGCTTGTTTTTGAGGGAAGACTGAAAAACAATCTTACTTCCTTCTCAGTGGACCCGCCCTCGAGGAGGCCTCAGCTCAGAGCAGTCTGTTGAAGTGTTCCCTCCCCAGGGAGTGGGGCCTGGGCTGTGGGAGCAGGCCTCCCCCAGTCTGTGTTTGGTTTGGCTGGGTCTAATCTGGGTTTGGCTCGGACAGACCAGCCTCATTATGGGGGCTCCAGCCCCCTCAGTCTCAGCTAAGGCTGCTGCCTTAGGAAGGCTAGTCAGACAGGTCTGGGACAGACGACACTAAGAGCAGTTGTTCACGTTTATTGAACACTTGCTGAGTACCAGGCATTGTTCTAACAACCTTACCTCTACCAGCCCATTTAATTTTCCTAGTAACGTCAGAAGTGGGTGCGACAGTCACACTCTACAGATGAGAAAAGTGAAGCACAGACAGGGTAAGTAACTGTTTCAAAATGCCACAGCTGGTAAATGGCAGAGCTGGGATTGAAATTCATTTGGCCCGCCTCCAAAGTCTATCCATGACCACTATAGGACAGTGCCTCTGTCCTATAGCATGCCCCTTTGTGAATCGTTTACTGTGCCAGGCACTTTTTTTTTTTTTTTTTTTTTTAAAGATTTGATTGGGGAAGGGGAACAGGACTTTATTGGGGAACAGTGTGTACTTCCAGGCCTTTTTTCCAAGTCAAGTTGCCCTTTCAATCTTAGTTGTGGAGGGTGCTGTTCAGCTTCAAGTTGTTGTCCTTTCAGTCTTAGTTGTGGAGGGTGCAGCTCAGCTCCAGGTCCAGTTGCTGTTGCTACTTGCAGGGGGCGCAGCCCACCATCCCTTGTGGGAGTCGAACCGGCAACCTTGTGGTTGAGAGGACACGCTCCAACCAACTGAGCCATCCGGGAGCTCAGTGGCAGCTCAGCTCAAGGTGCCGTGTTCAATCTTAGTGCAGGGGGCGTTGCCCACCATCCCTTGCGGGACTCGAGGAATCGAACTGGCAGCCTTGTGGTTGAGAGCCCACTGGCCCATGTGGGAATCGAACCGGCAGCCTTCGGAGTTAGGAGCATGGAGCTCTAACCGCCTGAGTCACTGGGCCGGCCTGCCAGGCACTTCTAATACTCAGAGAGGTTAATCAACTTGTCCGATGTCTGGACAGGAAGCTGTGGTGTAGCGAGGCCAGCCTGTGCCTCTATGTTGTAGAAGTCGTGTTTCCTAGCCCCACCCACTCAAAACCAGCTTCCCCGTGTACGCTCCTACTGGCCAGATTGTCCTGGAGCCCTTGTCCCTGTGTTGGAAAAGTTGTTCTTACTGTGGTTTATCCCATAGGCTTTATCACAGCAGCCTGCAAGCACAACAGAGGGGCAAGGACTGCTCAGGATTCGAAATTGTAGGCAGGAAGCTCCGTGGGCAGATGTTGCTCCAGGAGCCCCAGATGTTGGGATTGTAATAGTCCACGTGTTCCTCAGGGGTAGGGGTTCTTTGCAGTCGTCTTGGGGGGAGGTGTTCAGGCGGCATCTTAATACGCCATTCCCTATTTTTTTTTTTTTTTTTTATTGGGGAAGGGGAACAGGACTTTATTGGGGAACAATGGTCAAATTGTTGTCCTTTCAATCTTAGTTGTGGGGGGTTCTGTTCAGCTTCAAGTTGTTGTTCTTTCAGTCTTAGTTGTGGAGGGCGCAGCTCAGCTCCAGGTCCAGTTGCTGTTGCTAGTTGCAGGGGGCAGAGCCCACCATCCCTTGCGGGACTCGAGGAATTGAACTGGCAACCTTGTGGTTGAGAGCCCACTGGCCCATGTGGGAATCGAACCGGCAGCCTTCGGAGTCAGGAGCACGGAGCTCTAACCGCCTGAGCCACCGGGCCGGCCCCCTATTTTTGTTTTATCTATTGCAAATAATGAGGTATTTATTTATTTATTTATTTATTTATTTATTTATTTATTTATTTAATTGTGGCAAAATACACATAACATAAGATTTACCATTTTAACCATTTTCAAACGTACAGTTCAGTGGCATTATTGTGTAACCATCACCACCATCCATGTCTGGAACTTTTTCTCTTCTCAAGCTGAAACCCTGTCCCCATTAAACACTAGCTTCCCATTCTTCCCTCCCCCAGCCCCTGGAAATGACTTTCTACTTTCTATCTGAATTTGACTCTTCCAGGGAACTCATATAAGTGGACTCATACACTATGTGTCTTTTTGTGACTGGCTTATTTCACTTAGTGGAGTGTTTTCAAGGTTCATCCATATTGTAGCGGGTGCCAGAATTTCCTTCTTTTTTAAGGCTGAACAATATTCATTATATGTATATACCACATTCTGTGTATCCATTCATCTATCCGTAGACACTTGGGTTGTTTCCACCTTTTGGCTATTACAAATTAACATTGCTATCATATATTGAGGTTTTGTGAAAAAGTTTGCTTGAAAAAAATTGGTTGCGAAAAGAAGTATGAAAACCACTGCCCTGTCTAATATTAGGGGAGATGGAGACCCCGCAAGTGTGAGTAAGGTACCTATGTGAGAGCCACTGCTGAAAGTACAGACTTTAGACTCTGCATCTAGCACTTTTATGCTCTGATTGCTGGTTCTATTACTTATCAGAGGAAGGATGGAGAACGCAGCTGTGTCTTGGGGCATCTGCCAGAAACCCCCTGGAGCTGTAGGAAGGACTGGGTTTGACATTGATTGAGTGCCTAAGGGAGCCAGCCCAATGTGGAAGTAGACAGAGCAGGGTTTGTCTCCTACCTCTACCTCTCACTGGTGGCGTGACCTTGGGCAAGTTGTTTCACTTCTCAGAACCTGGGGCTATTGCAAGGATCAAATGAGATGATACATGTCTAGTCCTTTTTAGTGCGTGCCTGGCACTCAGTACCCAGGAGACAGGAGCTGTCCCCTCCACAGGCCATGGCTGGGAGGAAAGAGATGATCAAGACAGGCTGTGGCCCATGGGAGTTCTCAGTGCATCGTGTCAAGAGGCACATGATGCTGATTTGTCTCATAACCGGTGATACTGACATTTATCATTTGATTAAGATGGTATCTGCCAGGTTTCTCCATTGCAAAGTTAATTAACAAGTGTTTTGTACTCATTAATTAATTAGTAGTTAATAAGCATTTTGTGGTAACTACTTTGAGACTAGGTAAATATTCTATTCCTCATCAAACTTTTACCCTGTAGTTTTAGCATCATGTTTTGCCAAGTAATGATTTTATAATTCCATCATTCCTTCTACGTTTATTATTTGGAATTCTACTGCAAGGTAGATATTTTGTCCATTATTTATTTGTTTATTTGTTCATTCATTCATTCATTTATTCAATTATATCAGTGCAGGCTCATTAATTTCTATTTTATTCAATGGGTTATAATCTATAACAATAATTATTTTGATGCTTAAATTGTTTTTCTCTGACTTAAAATGTCTAATAAGCTTAGAGAATAATAAATAGCTGAGTATGGCTACAACATAAAATAATAATAATAATCTCCAGCCCTTCCTAAGTGCCAGGCAGGTGCTGTTCTGTCTCTTTATTAACTCTTTGTGTATTAATTCTTCACATATGTAATCATTATTTATTGCTATGAAACATTGTCCCAAAATGTAGTTTAACACAATAAACATTTACTTATCTCCCAAAGTTTCTGTGGGTCAGGAATCAGGAGCAGCTTAGCTGGATGGTTCGGACTCAGTGTCTCTCACGAATTTGTTGTTGAGATCTCAGCCAGGGCTGCTGTCAGCTGAGGGCTTAACTGGGGAGAGAGGATCCACCTTGAAGACGTCTAACTTTCTCGTACACGGTTGTGGGCAGGAGGTCTCGGTTCCTTTCCACGTGGGCCTCTCTGTAGGGCAGCTTGAGTCTCCCCACAACATGGCCACCAGCTTCCAGAGGGTGTGCTCCCACAGAGAAGAGTACAGAGGAAACCATCATGCCTTGTATGACCTAGTCTTGGAAGTCATACACTATCTCTTTTGCCACATTCTCTTAGAAACAGGTCACTGAGTACATCCCACACTTAAAGGGAGGTAAAGGCTCTTAGGCTCCTTCTGAAGAGAGGAAGTCAAAGAATTTGTGGTAGTACTGTAAACCCATCGCTAAATATATGAATCTTATTAACTCTTTCATCATACCCCCATATGATTGACAGTACTGTGAGCAAGTAAGTGCCTTGCCCCAGGTGACACAGCAGCCAGTGGTAAAGCTGGGATTTGAATCTAGGCAGATTGGATCCAGGGCCCATATTCTCAGCCACTATCTGCTCGGAACAGGGCTTTGAATACTTTGCTAAGCTAAGCCAAGGAAATGGAGACTTCCTGAAGGTATCTTAGGGGAAACAGACATGATCTAACCCAGTGTTGGAAGACAACATGCCCCAGGGTGACGCTTTTTGAGGTGGGACTTGCGTGCAGATTCCTTTTTTCTCTCTGTAGTTAGGAGGCCTGTCTTTCCACCTAGTGCTTTCCATCTGCTCGTTTTGCAGTTAAACAGTTACAGAAAGGCAATGTAAATCATAATTTTTAAAAAATGGGCAGGATGGTGGTACTGGTCTCTTTTTTTGGCAAGACGTTGGGGGAAGGCTCAGTGTGGAACACCTATATTGGGGGTGGGGTAGGAGAAAAAATGGGGACATGTGGGACATGGTCTTTATCCTTGGAAGCATAGTCCCTATTTGGAAAACAAGCATATAAACATGAACTTATTTAAGACCTGGGCTATATGTAATTAACTTTTAAACAGTGGGGCCAAGGTTTATATCTTGGTTGCCTTTATATGCCATTACAGTGCGTGGGAGCGTGTCCCACTTTCCTTATTGATTGTTAAGTGAATGAAAGACAGATAGATACAATGATGGTATCCTACCATGGGTGTCAGAGATAAGAAGGAGGTGGGTGGGGAAACCAGGAGAGTCTACCAGGGGAGGTGAATGTTATGAATCATCTGTTCCCAGAGGGCAGGATTAAGAGTTAGCAGAGGTTAATAGCCGAGGAGGTATCATCAGGGATCTACAAAGATTGACAAGCACCAAAAAAATTGGCCAAGAACTCAAGGATAGGAGGATATCAGAAGTCTGACAGGGGGAATCTTGGGGCAGGCAGGTGTCAGCACCTGGAATCCAGGTCGTCAGGCAAAGAGAGTTACAGCCTCTGGACCAGAGCTCAGAACATGGGCTGGAGCCTGGGGCAGGCATGCTTTGCCCTTTGGTGCCCTTTGGTGCCCTTTGACCTTGTTTGGACCTGCACCAGTGTCCGAGGGGCTCACTTTCAGGAATGTGAGCAGGAAGGGACTGGAGTGAATAGGGGAGGTGCCTATGGCTACTGAGGGGCTTTGTCAGGGAACTTGGAGAGGGGGAGAGGGTTTCATTTGGGCCAGACCAATGCACTGTGTCCTGCAGATTGTTGAGGCCTTCGTATGTCCAAATTGTGGGTGATGGTACAGATTGGAATGAGGGTGAACCCGCTCTCAAGTGACTTTTAGTATTGAATTTCTTAGGAGAAACCCAGACCTAATGAGACCCATGGACCATGGCCACTGGGGAAGTCTGTCTGCAACTCTGTACTTTTCCTACTGTGCAAAGAGGTGGTATAGCTTCTTAAATTTCTCTACAGAGAAGGTTTAAGATTGTGATTTGAGCCCTAGCTTTGCCACTTCCTTCTGTGGGACCTGACACAGGTGACATGGACTAATTCCTCACTGGGGACATGAGGATAATTAATACCCACCTCCCGGGGTTTTTGAGTAAATTCAATCACACATGCGAATATAATTGTTTGAACAGCAAAGTTCTGTGTGAACCTAAGGGAATAGTACTGTGAAATAGAATCCACCCGGTGAGAGCTGAAAGATCTTAATATTGTCAGTGGACCCCTCTTTATATAGGAACCTGGATGTCCCGGTTGTATTCACAGGGGAGCTGCAGAAATGACTCACTGCCCTTCTCTGGCTCGTGGAGTAAAAACTCAATTTGACTAGAATCCCTTCCCATCCCCACATCTTTGTGAAGGACCATGGTCTTCTGTGAGAGTATCATATGGAACCCTTCTAGTTTGAGCAGACAGGAGAGCCAGACAGAATCCCTGGGTGGGCCACATGGTTTCACTCCAGCTAGTAAGGGGTTTTGTTCTCACACAGCCCTGGTACCCATCCAGGCTTGGTACTTCTTGATAGTACCTGAAAGAGTTATTCTAGTTGGACTTTCATAGAAATCACAAAAGGAATAGGTAAAAATAATGACTGTTATTCACTGAATAGACTAGAGCAATCTGAATCTGAGTGTCCCCTTGAAGAATCTTCCCTCAAACCTGAAATACCCCTCTAGGATTACTTCCTGTGTAACAGGAAGTTGTTCCTCCTGCCCGTAGAAGTGTGTATTTTAACTGTTTGGTGTCTACATATGTGTGAATTATAGATGTATAAGTTATCCTCAACCTTTGGCCTGGGTTTCATTTTCTTCTTAGGGTTCTCTTAGTTTAATTCCCGGTGTCCCCCAGCATAATGTAGAGACGTCTGACCATGTAATAGCCAAGAATGGGAGTTGTGGGGACGGACTCTTCCATTATTAGCAGTGGGTCAAACTTCCGTTTCCCCTCTCATAAAATAAGGATAACAACAGTATCTGCCTCGTGGGTTGTTTTGAGTCTGAAAGTTGCTAATGTGTGTAAAGTGCTTAGATGGTGTCTAGTACATCGTGAACACTCAATAAGTGTCAGTTATTATTTTTTTTTCAAGTAGCACATATGGTATTCCTTACCCTCAAGAAAACTAACCCCCTAGAAATATAAACATCCTGAAAGGTTGAGATAAATCTATAGATCCATACTTGGAATGTTAAAGAACATTAGGGTGCCTGGGGCTACAAAATAGTGTCCTAATAAATATTTTTACTTATTTGGGAATAAAAGGTACAAGGGATGCCCCTTTGAGATGCTAGCTCCAGCTGCGCTTAGCTGCTTCCTGTCTGTTGAAACACACATCCAGGCTTTGCCCTGCTGTTCTTACTTACCTAGACCTGGTCAAAGTCCTTTGGCAAATATATTAATAGATTTTGCTCCACTGGCCAATGCAGTTCTTCCTGACTCCTGGGCTGGAGCCTCAATGCTTTAGTGATAATACCAAGTGGCAACCACCCCCTGGAATACATTACGGGGAGGGAAATGGGTTCTTAAAGTACCCCATGAGGGTCAGGGTTCCAGAGCCAGGCTACTGCTTGAAACCTGAGGCTGGAGTGAGGTTCCCTCACCTGGGAAAGAAAGTTGGAAAAAAACTTCTCCTGATTGCTGCCCAGGGCTATGAAAAATATAAGTGATATGTCAACATGTAGACAGTACCTGGCAAGTGACTCAGCAGCTCAGTAGCAAGACCTGCAATGTCCCCAATATAACTATGGTAATTAAGCTCTGCTAATGGGGTCTGGTTCTGCACTAGAGACTCTGGGGGGCCAGGAAAAACCAACAGCAAAACTCACTGAGTTTTGAAAGAGACTGAGAGAGAGAGAGAGAGAGAGAGAGAGAGAATGCAACGAACACAAAACAAACCTCCCACTCAAGATGAGCCTACAATTCCAAATTTTAAAACACTTAGGAGGAAAACGATTGATAAGGCAGAAGGAGAAAGAAAGAAAGGAATATAGCCAGCAAGTACAGTCGACAACAAGGAGATGAATTCACTTCAGATTATAACAAGAGCAAAAGCTAAGACTGTCTTCAAAATATGTGTGAGGAGGATCCTCAAAGGGCTGAAGAAAGAAATAGAATCTATAAAAAAGAATAAGACGTAATGAAATCAAAAGCAAGCAGAAACAGACACAGGACAGAAAAAGAACCAATTAGAAATCAGGAAATACAGAGTATAGGTTTGAATTTCTTAATGAAACCTCAATAGAAGGGTTAGACTCAATCCTGGACATAACTGAAGAAAGGATTAATGAATTAGACGTCAGTACTGTGAGAAATTAAAAATATGGAAGAGCAGTTAAGAAACAGAGAGTACATCAAAATGCTCCAATATATGTCAGTCAGAGTTCCGGAAGAGAATAGAATGAATGAGAACCAATATTTGATAAGATAGTGAATGCACCTTTTCCCATAACTAAAGAAAGACATGAGTTTTGGACTGAAAAAATCACCAGGAGTGACAAATACAAATAAATTCATACCTAGACATATTGTAATGCAACTTCAGAACCTCAAGAACACAGAAAAACTCTTGAAAACTTCACAGAGAAAAGACAAATTACCTGCAAAGAAACTAGCCTGATGACATACTTTTCATCAGCAATAGCTGCCAGAGACAATGAAGAAATATCTTGAAAATGCTGAGGAAGAATAACTGTTAACCTAGAAGTCTGTGCTCAGCTAAACTAGCTCTCGAGAGTGAGGATGATATAAAGGCATTTTCAAATATATAGACAGAAGAAAGTTTAGTACACACTGATCCTTGCTGAAAGAAATACTAAAGGATGAACTTTATCCATAAGAAAAGTATCAAGATGAAAAAATGTCATGCAAAAAAAAAAAAAAAAGACTAAGCCTAAAAATTGGTGCAATGTTTGGTTGCAAATTTACATAACCATTGATTGTTTAAAAAAAAAGCAAAACCAACACTTTTGTGAAACAACAATAAAAAAACGCAGAGAATGCAATTTCTACTCCTTTTCATCTGATTGTTGCTGTATAGGAAGTAAGCCCAGTGTTTCTAGATCACTGGTCTTTCAAGACAAGCCACAAAGCCAAAACTTTTATATGAAATCTGACTTTTAAGGGTTTGCAACAGATTCAGAAATTTCAACACGCCAAGCTCTTCAACATTTTGCAGATCAAATGAAACTTCAGGCAGCCATTCAGCCTGCAGCTGGTGACTTCAGGTACAGGCAATACTGACATGTCCCTTTGGATCTCTGGTCTCTATCACATGAGTAGGGAAGCCTTCTAGAAGAGATGGTACTTGCATTGGGAATTGAAGGAAGGATGGAATTTAAGTGGGTGGAGATGGCACTTGAGACCTAGAGGTAGGAAAGCAGTTGGAGTGGCTCGAGAAAGAAGCAATTTGATGGGAGTGGGGTTTGGAAGGAGGAGGTGGGGTTGGGGAGGGCCAGCGGTGTTTGGATATTGTCCTGTATTCTTGTGTCCTCCTTGAGATATGAAAGCTGGTCTATTTTGAGTCACATTTTTTCATGTCTTAGATCATTCCCCAGGGACAGCAGTGGTGCATAAATGAGCACTACTTGGTGATGAGGGTGAGAATGCCAATGAAAAAGGCAAGAAGGAGAAATCCAGGGACATCTGGGGGAATGTGTGGTGTGATGGGACGCTTCCCAAGGAGCTACGGAATGTGTCAGCCAGTACTTTTATTAGAAACAGCGATCTCGAAAGCATGGCTGCAGTGTGGCAATTCACGTGGATTTCTCAATAGCTTGAGTCTCTAGCTCGGAGTTTTTCTAAATAGCAATGTTGCAGTGCTCTGAACCAGCTTAGTTTCTTTGAAATAAAACCAGATAAACAAATGAAGGGGACGTGGGTGGAATAGGTGGTGGGAAACCCAACGGTGAGTAGGAGACGCAGGTTCTTGTCCTGTCCTTGCTATCAGCTCCTTCAGAGGCAGATCCTATTTTACAGGGGTTTAGATCCCTGTCAACCTGTCAGGCCAAGTCTGTCCTTGAAATTGCCCTTCAGACATAACGTACATGGTTGAGAGTATACAACACTATACAATAATATGTATATATGTATAATGTATATAGTCAAGTGCCATGAGTAGAGTACATATAACAAAATAAATTTTATGGAGAAAATGACATTATTTAAATGGTTTTTTTATCACTCTTCTTTTTGCGACATATATATTTTGATTTTGTAAAAGTTAAATACTCATATATTGCAATTGGATTGTATGACTTTGTGCATTAAAAAAAAAAATCATCCCTTTGGGCCTCAGTAAAATAAAATGACTGGCCTAGATAATTTATAGGCCCTTGTCCAGCTAAAAATCATTGACTCTTTCTTTGACATTGTAATTGAGCGATGCAAAAGGCAGGGTTGAATGTGGTTAAGGACACAGGTTCTGTGTCTGGAAGACTAGATTTTTGTATTGACTTTACCCCTGACTAATTGTGTGACTCTGGGAATGTGTGCCTCAGTTATTTTCTTTTTACATCTGTAAAATGGGGATAATAATATCTGCCTCATAGGGATGCTATGAGGATTAAATGATCCTTGTAAAATGCTTAGAACAATACCTGGCACATAGTATTTGTTTAATAAATGTTACCTATTGTAATTATTGCCATTATTTATAAAACACTGTGATAAGTGCTCTTGGGAAAACAAAAAGGATCACCACAGTTGAAATGGATTAAAAAAAATGGCTTCTATCAGTCTAATCAAGACTCATTCATGCTGGCTGATGTACAAAAAGTTCATTGTAAGGATTTCATAGGCAATATTAGGGCTGTCGCGGGTGGAGTTCCTTGGGAAACAGGTGCTGAGATGGAGTTTAGGACGTGGGGCATTTTTCGGGGAGTTCGACTGGGATCAACGCCAGTGGAAACAAGACAAAGGCAAAGTGTGGGATTGGGCAGAAGGAGGAGGTGAGCTCTGATGCCGTCCCAGGGAAGGCTCAGCTAACTCCATGGGACACTCTGGAACTTGGAGAGGTCCGTCAGAATTGTCCTGAGTTGGAGCAAGGGGTCAGGCCGTTGCACCCCCATGCTGACCAGTCATGGATGTGGCCACCTCTGGAAGGCATGTGACCCGGCATGAGGCCGTTTTCTGCAGTCTTCATAGAGGGCTGACAGCCGAGGGTCCTCTTCCAGCAGCATTCCCCGATTGGGGGGAATGAGGACTTCCTTCCCGAAGGGGATTCGAGTGGCTCGTCGCTGTACCCACCACAAGGCCCAGGGACTGAGCACAAAGTTAAGTCAGTCCTGCCGGGATTGGAACTTGGAGGTTAGGAATGGAGGCCACCTTGCTCGTCCCTCAGGGCTTGCGTGGGATGTGTCTCTGCTTCTCTCTGCTCCGTTTCTTGCCTCTCTCTAAACACCAGCTTCCTCCACCAGCTCACTTTGCACATGGCCCAAGTGGGCCCCAGTCCAGACGCTACACGGCTTTAAGGCTCCAGTGCCTGTCACCACTGACCTTAACCTTTGTGTCTTAGTACAAATGTGTGTGTGTGTGGAGAGAGAGAGAGAGAGAGAGAGAGAGAGAGAGAGAGAGAGAGAGAGAGAGAGAGAGACAGGCTGGCCGGCCTTGACTAGCCTATGAGTGAACACCCTTTCTCCACCTCCGACTTGGATCACCATCCATTCCTAGTCCAGTTGCTAGAGGTTGGGGGGCTGGATCATGTTGTACCTCCATTTTCCAGGGTTTGTGGCCACATCAGGCACCATAAATATATCTATGGGACACTTAACATGGATTTATTGAGCACCTCTGATGTGCCAGGCAGTATCTGACGTACAGGGGATACTGCAACCAATCCAACAGACAACAGTCCCTGCCCGCAGAGAGAGCACATGCTACTCGGGGAGACTGGCTATGAAAAAATCAGTAAGACCCAATCAAGGCAGAGGTTGGGGATCTAGGGCACATATGAAGATGTGACAGGAGCTCCTCTCAGAACCTGGCTCTCTCATCAGCTCTCTCTCGCGCGCAGCTGTAGTAGATGCCTTCCAATTGCATCCCTCAACCCCGTCCACTGCTTCCTTCACTTTATTTCCAAACCTATCCTGACTTTCAAGAACAGAAACTCCCTTCCTTACCTATGTTCTCCCTCAAGCTCCTTGCTGATGACCCTTAGACAATTCAATCCCACAATATCTGGCAGCTGCCTCCTTCTTTTCTGTTGGCCATGGATTTCACAGTTATCCTCACAGATGTGGAACCTGGGAATGACCCACAGCTCTGCTCTTTCCATCCAGCCAATTGTCAAAGTGATTTGGAGTCTGTTTCTCACATCTGTCTCCTATTCTCTGACCATTTCTGGAAGGATCTTTTTAATTGCTCCTCTTGGCTTGAGTTTCTCATTTCTAACCTATGTCATTAGTCAGCCAGATTAATATCCCTGAAATGCACCCCTGATGTCACATTCTTTGACTCAATATTATCTTATGGATAAAGTTCAAACTCCTTCTCTTGGCCTCTTAGAGCTTCCTTGATTTGGTTCCAATTTTCCTTTCCAGCTGACCTTTCACCTTTTCCATATTATTGATGGCTGTACTCCAAGCATCCAGAATGAGTCCCCAGGTAGGGTCCAGGCTTCCTTCCTCCGTGCCTTTGGGTAGTTTCCTTCTCTCTAAAGACCTTTCCCCTAAGCTCCTCAGTCTTCAACTCATATTTCTTTCTAGAACCCTTGCCTGATTCACTCAGCCAGATATGCCCTCATCCAAACTCCTCAGACTCCGTCTGAGTCTCACTGCCACCCCTTACCACTTGTTAACCATATTGCAGGCCATTCCACACATATTTTATCTGCCCTACTCAGAAGCTGAGCCAAACAGTGGCTTCCCCAAGCCACCCCAGATAAATACATCATTTAAGCAAAAATAGGGTCTCACTATTCTCAACCAATTTTCCCGGTGTCTGCTTCCAACAGATTGCCTCTATAGAAACTCTGAAGTTGCCCCAGTTTCTTCTAGACTGGAGGTCTTAGAGGGCAGGATGGCAGCCCAGTCATCTTTCAGTCCTCCGTGGCCTGTGGTGGGGACTTGCAGAATGTGGCCAGTTAGGGAATACTTGCTGACTGCACAAATGAATGGATGAATGCCACTACATACCGCCTCCCCTGGGATTTCTCTTTCCCTTTTTTCTCCATAGAGGAGAGCTTACTACCCCCCACTCTGACTGGCTGCTTCAGAACAGTGCTGTAGATTCCAGCGGTAAGTGTTTATTTCCTGATCAGGTCCTGTGTAAGAAACAGCAAAGAGCTTGCAGCTGTAGGCAGGTAACAAATGTCCTTTCCAGTTGAAATGGAAGAACTGCTCCTGGCCTTCTGACAGCTGTCCCCTGGCGCTGCCCATTCTGAATACGCACTGCAAATGTTCTGTGGCCTTTGACTTCGTTTCTCTATCTGTGCATGGAAGAGTGTCCTGTTTCCTCTTCCGGATTTCAGTTGGCCTTGAAAATAAATATGGAAAAAGTACCTGGGGTGATGATTGGGTCCTCCTGGTGCTGGCTTCTCTGGACTCCCTTTCCCCGTTCTACCTTCTTACTCCTGGGCTCCAGCAGCCAGGTCTCTACCTCATTAGGCCTTTGCCAGGCTCTGTCTTCTGCTGGGAAATTCTCCCTGACACCCCCTCCTTGCCCCACAGCCTTCTCTTCAGCCTTTAGATATCCGCTTAGATGTTA
Organism: Rhinolophus sinicus; assembly: GCF_036562045.2. Lineage (NCBI taxonomy): Eukaryota > Metazoa > Chordata > Mammalia > Chiroptera > Rhinolophidae > Rhinolophus > Rhinolophus sinicus. The sequence goes on from NC_133759.1 coordinate 43,863,016, forward strand.
ATGCTTCCAGGAAGCCCTCCTGACTGCCCCCGTTCACCCTCATCTCAGTGCCTGCACTGTACGCTGTACTTGCCCTACCCCTACCCCAGTTCTCCTCTCACTTGTCAATCTTCCTCCTGGTCTGCACACTCCATGAGGGCAGGGCAGGGTCTGTCTTGCTCACCACGGTGTCCCCAGTGCCTAACACAGGCTTGGACACATAGTAGGCACTCAACAAATACATTGAATGGATGGATGGAGGTGGATGGATTGGGGGGATGAATGGATGAAAACAGGTGCTACGCGTCTGTGAGCTGCTGCCATAGATTTGTGCATAACGGACAACCACATAACGTCAGTGGCATTCAGTAATAAGCGTCCATCGCTCAGGCACCTGGAGTTCTGTGGAGGTCAGCTAGGCAGCTCTGTTGATCTTGGCTGCGCTCACTCACACGTCTGAGGTTGGCTGTTTGGGCTGGGGTGACTAGGGCAACGCAGCTCCACTCCTTGGATCTCATATCATCCGACAGGCTGGCCCAGGCATGTGCTCCTGGCGATGGCACGGGTGTAAGAGCATGGAGAAATACTCAAGGCCTCTTGGGGCCCAGGCTGCAACTGGGACACCGCATTCTCTCGGTCAAAGCAAGTCATAGGCAAGGCCAGATTCAAGGGGTGGGGAAATCGATTTCACCTCTTTAGTAAGAGAGGAACTGTAAAGTAACACGGCAACGATTAGTCACGTGGGTGCAAGGAGGGATTGAAGAAGTTTGGGGCCCTTCATGCAATTCATCTGCCACACTGGGCATCAAAAATCCTGGGTTGTAGTTCACAACCAACTGGGTCCTCGGGGGAAGTCACACATGTCAGATGGGTTCATGAGCTTTAGTTTCCTCGCCTGGAACATGAGAGTGACGCTTTCTATCCTGCCGATCTCACATAATTACAAGGAATTTATTCATTCTTTCTTCAGCCCACACTCCGAGTTTGCGAAGAATTATAAACTGCAGAATGCTGTGCTGTGGGAATGAGGATTGCTCTTCTGTGTGAGCTCACGCAGTAGAGCTGGCAAGGAGTGTGGGACAGTGGGGGGTGGGGTTGGAGAGACCAGGAACCTGCCTGCCGGCCTCACCTGTCGCCTTCCCACATCTCACAGTCTCCATTGTGAGCTGGAGGCCATTGTGGATCTAATAAATAATGGATGTAAATGGGTTTTGAAAAGCGCCAAGGGTTATATGGTTGTAAGGTATTATTAGACATGGGACCACCTTTGCCAAAGTAGCTATTTGACAAGGCTGGCTTTTACCCATGGCATTTCCTCTGCCTCCCCAGGAGATGAGATGATTGGGAGCAAATTGTTCTGTAAAGCTGTTTCCATAGCCCAAGAAAGTGACGAGAGAGACTTACTAGACGCTCTTTTTCTGCACGAACGCTGTGAAGCTCTGCTCGCAGAATTGCTGACGATTGTACCCCAGGTGCCTCTGCCTGCTGTCTGCCCAGGGCAGAAAAGTGCTAGGGTTGGTCCTGTCCCTGGGACATTTCCTTTTTTCAGGCCTTGCTGGGTCATACCCTCAGATAAAACTCTGTGTTTCCGGAGGAGAAACAGGCATCTCAGTGTTTCTGAAATGCTCATGGGATGTTCACTTGGGCACTTGAGCTGAACTGGATCTGGGGACATTTCTTCCACTGGCTTTGGAGGAAAATACCCCTCAGAACAACAGCCCCTCTTTGGCTCTGGAGACAGTCACAGGGGTGGAAGGTGGGGCTTGACGTCTTTTATTCCTGAACTTGGAAGGGGGCGGGTGGTTTGAAAGACTGTCTTGCAGGATGGAGGGGTGAGGTCAGAGGATGGTAATAAATTTGCAGGGTCTAGGCGCCCATCTGAACCTGCTTGGACTCTGGCTTGCACAGTATCATCTGTTTTTGCGGCTCAAGCACAGGCTGCATTCCTTTTTCTCTGAGGCGTCACATCTCTCCTAAGGCCGGCACTCTGGCTAGTTGTGTGGAAACACCTGGCTCAGGACGCATCCAGTTGCCGAAGCACAAAAGGAAGCGCTCAGATGCTTCTCGCTGACAGCACATGGCTGTTTTCTCTTCCCTCTGTCATGAATCACTGTGACTGGAATCTACCCAGGAAGGGCTCATCTGGCTAATGATTCTGTCCCTAGAATTGGGGACACTGGTGAGCAACAAGCCAAGGAGACTGAGATTTGGGGGGGACAAGCCTTATTGGGCTCACATGGTCCTGGGCCCAGGTTCCAGGTGCAGCACCTGGCAGCCGAGTGGTCTTGGGGGGCTCATCCACGGAGCCTCTGTTTCCTCATCCACAGGCTCCTCTAGATTTGTGATCAGCATTAGGTGAGATTAGGGGTGTGAAATTGCCAGGTGCAAATGGTTTCGAACCTGATTCAAGACAGATTGACCCCTGATCCCTGACCCCACTTCTCTAGTGGCTGCCATGACCCCATGTTCATGTCCTTTATGGAAGGGGAAATCCAGGCAGGGGCCCGGCAGTGTCGCAACTTCCAGAAAGTATCTCCCAGGCGCCATGAACAAGTGTGTGTGCTGTGAGTGACACAGGTCTTCTTCCTGCCAGGTGCCCGCGACTGAAGCATTGCCCTCTTGCCCCTGCTGGGGGCACACTCATAGCACTGCCACTGTTGTTCCAGGAACTGGTCCTGGCGCTCCCCAAGCTGTGGTGCCTTCAGGTGCCCCTGTGTTCCTTCTGGTCAGTGTTGCCCCAGAGCCATCCCTGTTCTAAGCCAAAGTGTAGAAGAAGTCTTTCCCTCCCACTCTGCCACGGTTTGTCCCCAAATCTCACGGTGTCTCCCACGGCACATCAGAATTGGGCCTTAAAGTATGAGTAGGCGTTTACCTGGTCAGGGGTAAATGTTAACACTTACATTTTACTTAGAAGCTACCTCTTCTCCCAGACTAACCACCTTTCCATAGGTTTATGTAATCAGTTATACAAATAGATGCTAGAATCGTCTGCTCTACTCCTCTAATCTCAGTTTGGGCTATGAACTGCCTGCATTGCAACAACAGCAGCAAAAGGACCTCACATCACGGCCTTTATCGCCCCCGTCCACAGGTGGTGCAGGACTCTGAGCTGGGCACTGTCAAGGTTATGTGTGACCTCTACGAGAAACCTAGCATTTGAAATTGGCCTTGTGGTACCACATGCATGGGGCTGTCATAAAAGTTAGTTAAGCAGGATTTGTCATCACATGAAATGCCTGTTTCGTGGGTGGAACTTAATAAATGTCTCTCAGTGGAGTCTCCCTGTCCCTGACTGTAGTATTGTAGTAGTCTCCTGACTCGTTGCCTTATTTCTCCTCTAGCGACAATTCACCTGTCCCCCATGCTGCCACCAGATTGTCCTCTATCACCGACTGTGGGGTAAAGTCTAAGCCCCTGAATATGGCTTCGGGGCCGTTCACCTCCTGGCCCCAAGTAACCCTTTCTGCCTGAGCTTCTCTGGGATCCTGCTAAACTTCTCCATGGGGAGCCCTGCTGGAAAGAACCCTGTGCCAATCCCTGAACACACCGTGCACTTCCAGACCACGGGGCTTCTGCCCACTCACTTGTTTCTGCTGCTGTCTCTGCTCTCCCCTCACCTGGTGAATTCCTATCCACCCTTCAAGGCTGGGCTCAGATGCCATGTGAAGCCTCTCTGACCACTTGGGCCCATATCATCTCCCCTGCAGACATCCCTGCTTCCTTATTAGTGTGCACATAAGCACTTTTGTGCACACCTCTGTTCTAGATCATTGTAATGTTGTCATTTTGTGGTATATGTTGGTCTCTGCTGAATTCCTCAAGGGCAGGTCCTGCGGCATCATGGTAGCTCAATCCTCCTGTTTTCGTACAGAGCGTGGCGGATGCTAATGTTAAGTGAATGTGTAAATGAATGTTGACTATGGAAATAGGAAGTTAGATATGAATTGGGTCATCCACGCCTTAGGAGCAAGGGGGGATTTTGAGTATTTGAGTGACACATAAAGCTTATATAACGATGGAGAGAAAGGAACGTATCTGTGAGATTTCTAGGATTAGGTGGAAACAAGAAAAGTTTTATCTCCCTTTTCAGCATTCTGAAAAGGCTTGCTACAGTTGAAGATGAAGCTATTGACTTCTAGAAGAGAGAAAGAGTACATGGGCATAAACAAGAATGACTTTTCAGATTTAAACATGTGTAATGCATATGTAACATTTATTGAGCACTCAGGCACTGTGCCAACACTCTATATACATAATCTCATTTAATATTTTTAGCAATACCATGAAGTAGTTATTCATTTTCTCCAAACCCTATGTCTGAAAATAAATAGGAGTTAGATGGGATAGGAAGAAGTGGAGCGACCAGAGGAGCATTTCAAGCAGAATAGCAAGTGCAAAGACTCGGAGGCAGGAAAGAACTTGGTATGTTCAAGCACCAGGGAGAAGGTTGGGGGGCTGGAAGATAGTGAGCAAGGAGCAAATGGAACCAGATGAACCCCAGCGGGGTAAAGAGAGCATACCAAGCAGAGCCTTGTAAGTCACACTAAGGCTTGTTCTGTTATCCTAAAAGCACATTAGGTTTTGGTCTTTATCCTAAAAGGGATGACAACCCATTGAAGGATTTTAAACTGGAGGTGGAGAGTGGGGAGGAAAAGGACTACGTGCTGGTGGTGGCATTAATTAGATTTTTACTTTCCAAGGAAGAATCGACTTGGAAATATTGGAGGTGGAGGAGCAAAAGAGATGTGGGTGCTGGTTTAGGAGGCTGCTGCAATGGTCCACCTCAGAGATGATGGGGACTTTCATTAGGGGGGTAGCCATGGAGATGGAGAGAAATAGACCAGTTTAGAAATGTTGGGGCAGGAGAATGGAGAGGCATGGGTGATGGATGGGATGGAGGCGTGGGGGTAAGAGAGAGGTAAGGTGATGGCCGGTTTCTAGTTTGAGCAAGTGCGGGAATAGAGGTGCCATTTGCTCATATAGGGGATGTTCGGGAGGAGGATGAGTTTCAAGGTGGAAATGAAGGGCACCTCATGGGCACGGGTCTGTGGAATGCCCTGGGAGGAAATGCTGGCTTTGATGATCACTAAGGTCCCGAGAATTTCTGAAAGTAGGAGTGGGCCAGAACGCCACCCTCCAGTGGTGTCTGTAGGTGCATTATGTCCCTTCCCTATGGGGAGTGGTGGGCTCCCCATAATAAGAGCCTTATAATGATTGTAGTTTTGCCTAGAGCTCCTCGACCTTTGAAAAGACAGGGCACTGGCAAGGACTCAACATCACTGGCATCTTCCTCTGCTATATGCCTTGTGGGTATTTTATATATTTCCTTCCATAAAATACTTTCAGGATCCAAAAGGCTTGGTCCTGGAAAATGGAATGCAAATTAGATGACATTTTATTCATTCATTTCCCCGAATAAGCTGACCCACACCAGTGTCCCTGATTCAGGAGGAGGGAGAATGTTTAAGTGAGTTGAAAAGAAGGAACCAGGCAGTGCTTTGGAAGGTAGACTGTTATTGTTGTGTTTGTGCCAAAGCAGACCGCACCGGTTAATGCATCTCAGTGCTGGGGAGAAATTACTAGTGGCCAAGGGAAGCGGAAGGGGAATCACTAAGGGCTGGAGTTTGTGGGGGCAGGGTCCCCGAGATTAGTTTCCAGGCTCTCGGACTCACGTGGAAAGGTACTGGCTTGGTTATTAGATGGCCATCAGCTGTAATCAGATGGCCATCTACTGTGGCTGGGTGGCCATCAGCTGTAACCAGTTAGCCATTGGCCACTAATGTAACTGCTGTGGCTACGCTAGAGGGTTAGTTGGTTGGTTGGTTAGTTGGCAGAGAAGCAGACGGCGGATTGCGGATCGTGTGGCTCCTGCTTCCTGTGTCTCCAACCCAGCCGCCAGGGAGAATATAGTGGTGTGACTCCCCTATCCATGGCTCCGTGGGTGTTCCTTTTTGGCCTCACCATATCCTGTGTTCGTATGTGGGGAGCGGGACCAGAGACCCCGCCTGACAGAGTGTATCTTCACATGATCAGTACAGGTGGTAGGCACCATGGCTGTGAGGCGATTCCTATGGGACTATTGAGCATGTAACCTGATTTATGCCCAAAGGGGGCACAGAGGTGTGTTAGACTAAGAAATTACCCACTTGGTTGACCTCCAGTAAGCTCTTAATGCTGAAACAGACCTTAATCCAATGACCCCATGTGGGGACAGAGTCCCAGAGAGCAGTTTCCAGGCTCTCAGTCTCATGTGGAAAGGTGCTGACTCAGGTAGTTGATGGCCATCAGCTGTGGCTAATTGACCATCAGCTGTAACCAGTTAGCCAATTAACCACTGATATAACTGCTATGGCTGCGCTGTTTTGTCAGTGGGTTGGTTGGTTGGCAGGCAGAGAAGCGGACAGCAGGTTGCAGGTCATGTGGATCCAGCCTCCAGTTAGACTATAGTGCCTCCAGTGAGACTATAGTGGTATGACTCCCCTATCTATGGCTCCGTGGGTGTTCCTTTTTGGCCTAGTCATATCCTGCGTTCTTATGTGGGGAGTGGGAGCAGAGACCCCACAGGTCATCTTTGTGACAAATGGCACAGTGAGCAGGGTCTCCCGCACAACACACCACTTTCTGTGAAATCTGAGGCCCGGAGCTTGGTTCACAGTAGGACCACAAAAGCAAAACACTGCAAAACCCAGAGTAGTGAAGCTATTTGCTCAAAGTCTCATGAAGAATTATTGCCTGAGCAAGGCACAGAAAGAACCCCCTGCACTGTGCTTCCAGTAGCCAGATAATAAACATGAGGTGTTTTTCCTCTTGGAATAGGACCCAAGACATGAAATATGAGCTCAGGAGAGAGTTCCATATTGCGTTAAAAGGACAAATAGATTTATATTGGGGTAGTAAGTGCTTACTCGGAGCCCAAGCATGAATGATTGGATTCCAGCCTGAGCATTGAAATTCACTACAGCACTGGGAGAGGCGTCAATCAGCTAAGGGAGCTCTAACCTTTTCTTCTTTGGTTGACCTGTGTCAGTATTGCAGCCAGTGGATGTGCAAGCAACACTTTGTACTCATTTTCAGGTAATGAACTCTTACAAAGTAATAATCATACAACGAGGAATAATCACACCCCTTTGTATAATTTTTCACTGTTTATAGAACTCTTTCATGTATATATATATTTCCCAATTTTATTTTACCACAATTCTTAGGTAGGTATCATGAATCCCAGTTTCGGATGAGGTTAATTCCTTGAGGAAGAGCTGGAACTAACCCAGAACTTATTTGTTCAAGCCCACGTCTGAATGTGAAACAGCGTTACCAGACACAGCACGTATATTATTGGCGTTCAGGCTTGTAACCCGTTATTAAGCCATTAGTCAACTATAATGACTTTGTATTTTTTCTGAGGCTTTTCCTCGAAGTTTGCTGGACTCAGCATTTGAGAAGGTCCTTCTCTGGATTACTTTTCTTATGTCTTGCTACACTTCATCTATCCTCAAAGGCATGGAGGGTCTCCTGAAGAGTGTCTTGAAAGTTCACCTATTGACAACAAGAATTGATAACAGTGCTTGGAAGGACTTAATGTGCACCATAAAAACGAAATTCCTTCAAATTACCAGGCACCACTCACTGACCTTCTTGAAAATTTGAACACACACACACAAAATCAGACCCTTATTTCTCCCCTCTTTTCCAAAAATCAACTGGCAAGAATTTGCAGAGTTGCCAGGATGAGGTAATGGGCAATAACTCACGTGGCTTTCGGAAACATAAATCATTCCACTTTTCCATCCTGTGGCAAGCCTCTGAGCAGTAGCTGCAATGTGCATAAAATATTTGGGCTTCACTGTGGCCTTGGATATTTTTTCATGTGGCATTCTTATCAGAAGGTCAAGGAAATTCATCCTGCATCCTATTACTGTCAGGTGAATGCACACATGGCCGGAGGCACCGTCTCAACAAAGATTAGCAGCTCTTGCCCAGGCTGGTCATTTCAGTGTGAGTTAATGGGGTCAAGGTGGGGACAGCTGTGGCCTTGTGGGGGCTTCCCTGCTCTGGGTTTGAATCCAGCAGGACCAGCATTAGCTAAGGTGACATTTGCTGGGAGGATTTCTGAGAGTCATAAGCTGGAAATCTGTACATAGTTTACGCACAATATTAACACCGAAGAATGAATTGGAATATATTTGGTCACATTGGTGCTCTCTGTATGGTTTTATACCAGGTCTCTAATCACATTTTTTTGGCACCTGCTTAACCCCCAGAGATATTTGAGGTTGTCACCCCTACAGGAGATGTTACCTTACTGTGACCCAGCCATGGCCTTCCCAGGGCCAACTGAATATTTAAAATACTTTCTTGTACCTCTCCATATTAGAAGAGTAATGCCTAATAGTAAAAGATTTGAAAAATATAGATCAGCATGGTGATTAGTACAGGAGTTGGCAACCTATGGCCCATAGGCCAAATCTGGCCCATTGCCTGTTTTTGTAAATAAAGTTTTATTGAAACACAACCATGAGCATTCATTGCCACACTGTCTGTGGCTACTCTTGTGCTACAGGGCAGAACTGAGCAGTTGCAACAGAGACGGTATGGCCTGCAAAGCCTACAATAGTTACCATCTCGTCCCTTACAAAAAAGTTTGACAAGCCCTGCCTTAGCATGTAGGTGTGTGGTAAATATTTACTGAAGAAATGAATTAATCTGTAATCCTGCCACCCATAGATAACCGTGATGAACATTTTGGTGTATATTCCTCAGTTTTTTTTCCCTCTGTGTATAAATAGCTATAATTACATTTTGGGAGGACTAACCCATACATCCCAGTTTTATGACTCATTTTTGTCATTGAGCTCTATATTATGGGCATTTTCCAAGGTTATTAACAATTTTGCATGGTTTTTAAACTGCATAGGAGTTTATTGCATGGATGTGCCAGGAAATTTAACCAATTCCTTGTTATTGGATTATGTCACATTGAGTCCAAGTTTTCACTTTTATTAACAATGCTATGACAAATATCCCTGCATATACATTTTGTGTATGTGCCTCTGATCCTAGAAGGGGAATTATCCCATCTTACATGGCTAATTAGTTTTTCCTCTAGGTGTGCCTTATCCGCCAGTACCCTGGGAGCTCCTTGAGGGCAGGGATCCTGTTGTATGCATATTTCCATCTCAGCTCCTCCTGCCCTCCGACTTGGACACAGTAGGCCATCAGTAAATGCTTGTGGTGTGTGTGGTGGAATGTCCTGCTCCTTTTCCTACAAGCCCTGCTTCCGCGCTCCTCCTTTGTGAGGCCTCAGCTGACCCTGCAGCATCCATGGTCCCTCCCTCTTCTGGTCAGCTGACCTCCTATGTCATTCACTGCCTAGACCACCTTCTGGTGTTCTTTAGGGCTTCAAGGTGGTGTAGTGCACTTTCCATTAGTTTCTATGGCTGCTGTAATAAGTTACCACAAACATGGTGGCTTAGAACAACACATAACTTGTCTCACAGTTCTAGGAAGTCAGACGTCTGACGTCAGTTTCACTGGGCCAAAATTAAGATGTTGGCAGGGTCCCACTTGCTCCTTTCAGAGACCCGAGTGGAGAATCCATTCCTTGCCTCTTCCAGCTCTGGTGGCTGTTGGCATTCCCTGGCTTATGGCTCCATCATTCCAACCTCTGCTTCTGTGGTCACATTGCTGCCTCCTCTTCTGTCCATGCCAATCTACTTCTTCCTCTCTCTCCCATCAGGACACTCGTGATTGCACTTAGGGTCCACCTGTACAGACCAGGGTAGTTTCCTCGTCTCAAGATCTTTAACCTAATTGCATCTGCAGTCCTTTTCTGCCATTGAAGGTAACAGTCACAGGTTCCCGGGATTAGGAGCTGAATATCTTTAGGGGGTCATTATTCAGGCTACCACATACATCATTTCATTTGGCTGGTTAATTGATTCATTTAAAAATATTTGTGAGGAACCGTCTTGGGGGCAGACACTGGCACTGTGCTAGCTGCCTTGTGTCACAATAGGGCAGAAAGGACTAGTGTATAAAGCACTAGTCAAAATAGCTGAGCACTGGCCAAGCAGCTGGGAGTCCCAGGTTCTGTACGAGGATGAGGTTCTCAGTTCCTCAGTTTCCTTTTCTGTGTATTAGGGTTTGGACCACTCACCATTTCCTGAAGTGAGGGATAGAGCACCACTGTTGGTATATATATATAGGATGATTTTAGGTGGTTCATAGGGACAGAACTAAATAGCGTGGACTCACAGAAATAGTTATTTCCTCTTTCATCTCCCTTCAACCCTTCTGATAACCTTAAGGAGAAAGTCGCCATTAGGCGCTAGCATGCCTTCAACACTCCCTGTAATACTTGCCAAACCCCTTTAATCAAAAAGAAAGCAGATCTCAGGTTGCAGAATCTAGGTAGAATTTTATAACATTATTTTGTGTTCCTTGTATTTATTTTTATGGTTACCTTCCATTAATGGCGAGCGATTCAGATTTTTCCATTTATGGCAATACTATGAAGCATCTCATGGAAAAGTGCGATGATTTAAAGAACTGTTTTAAATAAGTGTAGGTCTGATGGTTTTTTAGAAAGGACACATTGTGAAAATGGTGCTGAAGTTTGGGAAACACTTGGATGTTTCCAGCCTGGCCCCCAGTACTATTACTGCTGTTTTACTTCCAGGAGAAGGTTAGGATTGAAAACATAAAAAGCATTCTCCTCTGGAGGACGCAGCTGGAAATTCAGTATTAATGAATCCTGATCTCTTTCCATTTAAATGAGACTTATCCTTCAGGGACCACTGGGCATCAAAACCATGAATATTAATCTCATGTTGAGATTTTAACTCAGAGTTTCTGGTCGGAGGAGGCGTGGCCTTCTTCTGACCATTCTTTGCGTGGCAGCAAACATCTGGAAGGTGGGGAGGCCGCTCTGTCTGACTTCTTCATGAGAGGCAATGGCTATTATTAGGACACGGCACCGATGCTGCGGGGAGACCCTTTTTCCCACCCACTCTTCTTTCCACTTTCTGCTCTAGGGAACTGGTTTAACAATCCGGGTGGGGTGCTCAGGGGACTGCAGACCTTGGTCGCTGCTTTAGGGCCACAGTGGGAAGTGGGAATCTCCTGTCTCCATCTCTTCCACTACAAATACATATCCAGTGCTGATTCCCTAGAGTCTTTGGAACCATATCATCCCTCTTACTTAAAGAAAGATTTTCCTGGTTAACAAATAGCATCATCATCACCGTTATTAAATAACTCTTATTTTTTTCAAAACACTAGCCCATATACTATGCTTCTTTTCTGGGGGAGAAAGTGGTAGGGAGAAGTGAAGGGAAAATGCCAGTCATTTCACCCAGCTTCTTCCCAGCATATGTGTCCTCCCTGCAACCTCCCAAGAAAGCTGGAAGCAGGTATAATTTGCTGCAAGGAAGCCTCAGGAGTTGATGTGCTTTGATTATCTGTGCTAAGCCTCGCCTTGGCTAGCCTGAGTAACTGTGAGATGGCTAAAGACAGAGTGTAAAATCTTGGCTGACTTGGTACAGTATATATGGCAAGTGAGCAGGAAACATCTCTGGCAAGAAGCACCAGGTTTGGAGCCCAAAGATTCCTTAATGTTTAGGTGAAATTAGGCACGTCACTTCACCTCTCTGTGCCTCAACCTCCTCTTCTGCAAAATGAGATAACAGTAGTAGATCCTCCTAAGGCTGAAGCATAACATTCACTGCTTTGCTTAACAAGGAGACAGTTCATGGGAAGCACTCAGTGTCATACTGTTTGCTATTATTCCCTCCATTTTGCAGATGAGAAAGCCGAGGCCTAGAGAGGCTACTAATTTGCTGGAGGTCACACAGTTAACAAGCTTCAAGGCCAGCCTCTGAACTCAGCAAGTCTGATCCCACACTGAACTCTTGGTACCGCATCACGCAGCCACCCATTTAACAGTCCTATTCTGGGGCTTATTCCCTCTGGTCAGTGGGATCAGAGCTAGGCCAGGGCAGGGTCAGGCCAATTGGAGTTGGACTCCAGTGATTCAAGCAGGTCCTTTCCCTTCTCCCGGGCCTCAGTTTCCTCATCTGTAAAATGGTATGGTACCCACCTCCTCCCTGCCTCCCTCTTCTGAGGTCAGAAGCCATGATAGATGTGAATGGGCTTGGTCAAGGTTAGGAAAGGACAGACTGATGCCGTTAGTAGGGTCCATGGCCAAATGAGGGAGACAACGCTAGGAACCAGTGGCATCTGCCGAAACGATGCACTGAGAAGCTTGCTCCCAATTACCAGGCTGGCTCCACCTGGCCTGCAGGCAGCTGGGAGGGTGGCAGATGCAGCTGGGCTGACCATGGTTGCCGGGGAAACGGCGCTTAGCGGTCAGGTCTGGCTTGGCAGCTGGTGCCCTCTGGCGCGGCACAGAGCCTGGGGGCCTTGGGAGCGCAGGGCCCCCACTATGAGCCAACTCTTCACACACCAAAGGCTGGGAGACGGTATGGGGATTTGGAGCCTTTTGTGCAGGGCCCAGAGAAGGAATGAAATGTGGGCCCAGGCTTGTGTGGGGGGAGGGAAAGAGGAGGGAACCCAGTGTGGAGAGGCGGGATGAATGAATTGTTGCCAGTAATACACCCCTCCTTGTGGGGTTGTGGACTGTGGGGATGAGATGCGCCTGGGAAACACGTAGCTCATCACTCAGCATGCCCCAAGCTTGCTCTACCTGGCTACAGCAGCAGTGATGGCTCATTCCTGACACTTATTGCTTATCTACTATTCACCAGAATCATGCCAGGCACTTAATATGCATACCAACTCTCTTTTGACAAACCCATGAGGAAGGTATTTTACAGATGAGAAAACGGAATCAGAGAGCCGGAGTGACTTTTACTAAGTGGAGAACACCAGGTCTGGAGCCCAGGCTGGCTGTCCCCCAATCCCCAAAACCTCTCCGTGGAGGCTGTTTGCTGAGGGTCTCCTAGGCGCCTGGCATATTACATGCATTGTTGCTAGTCTGATCCTTGCAGCAACCCTGCAGGATGAGCACAGCTCCCTGTCGTTTGCGGATAGGAAAACAGCTCAGACAAAATGACTTGCCTGCCCAAGAGCTCACCAGGCAGAGATGACGTTTCACTTCCTGACAGTGGCTGGCATCCAGGCTCTGGGGGTCTATCCATTCTGCCACACCACCTCCCGCTCCTAAGGCTGCAGTTGGACAGCAGTGGACTTTCGGGATGCTGGGTGTTGGGAGAGTGGCGATGAGAGTGAGGCTCCATCATGGTGCTGTTCTGAGGTCCTCACAGAGCCCATCGCGCCATGTTTGTTAGAGGGGTTGTGCACAGATTCTTGGTAATAGAGTGTGGGTGTCATCCCTGCCTCTCAGGACCTTACTTTCCATTTGAGAAGATGAGAGACGATCGCGAAAAGCAACAATGATTGATAATTATAGCTAACCTGTATTAATACAGTACTGTCCGATAGAAGTTTCTGCTGTGATGGAAATAGTCTGTGTTGTCCAATATGGGAGCTTTTGAATACTTGAAAGGTGGCAAGTACGACTGAGGAATATGCGTTTTATTTTAATCAAATTTAAATGGCCACAAGTGGCTAGTAGCCACTGTGTTGAATGGTGCTGTGCTAAAATAGATGAAGCACTGTACCAAGAGCTTTCTCGAATTATACTTATCACCCTTACAGCAACAACATGAGATAGAGGATTATCACCTCCGTTTTACAGAAGAAACTGAGTCGTGGGGAAATGAGGAAACAAGTTTACCCCGCTGAATATGTGGCAGGGCCAGGATTTGAAACCGTGGGCAGATAGACCCAGAGCTGCTACAGCTGATGTTTCTCTTCACCACAGAAGGGCTTGAGGTGAAGGTCAAGATGCACTGGGATGGATACGATGACAGCCAGGACCGGTGAGAATGGCACCGAGATGACAGATGGAGCCCGAGGTGGAGACAGGAGGTGGAGTGGGACATGATCCCTGAGCAGGGAGGCCTTGGGTCCCCCAGGGAGAGCACCTTGACCTGGAGACTGGGTAATCTTGGTTCCCATCTGCCCCTTACTCTGGATTTGCGCCCTCACTCTGCCACTTTCTGGGTGACCCTGGGCAAATCACTCCGGCTCCTTGAGTCTCAATTGCTTCATCTATAAAATAGGAATGATATATAGTACCAGAATCACTGGACATGCTGAGAGTCAGGCATGATTGTGCATAGATGTGATGAGGCCCTGTCAGCTGTCACTTACCATACGGTTCAGCCTCCTTGTAAGCTCCTGACACTTTATACTGGGGAGGATATACCTGCTGCCTCTGGGGAGCAGAGGGGGCGAACACTCACATGATCTTGATTTTCAGGACGAAAAAGAAGTGTGAAAGTGGGACCTCACCATCCCAGGAGGTGTCGTAAAAGTTACCTCATTCTCAGGACAGTGTCCTAGGACTCGAATTGGGTGGAGCCTGGGAAGCTGCATTTAAAATTGCTTGTAGGGTCACACTCTGGCCCCTCTTTGTAACGCAGGAGAGCCATCTGCAGGCTGGGAACAGAGGCCCCTGGGGACAAGTTATTGGCATTCCTGACTGGTCAGACCTGTTAACCAGAGCTGCAGGCTTTGTATCAAGTTTCTGGCTTTGTCTGCCTTTTCTTTTTTTTTTTCCCTTTTCTTTTGTATTGTGGAAAATTTCGAACATTACAGAAGTAGAGAGGATATTATAATAAGCCTCTTTCCCATATTCATCACTACAACTAAAGTTTAACAATACCTGTAACGCTACCACTCCCGGGCACCTCACCCAAGTTTACTTTGAAGCAAATCCCACCATGTCGTCCTTTAAAGTAGTCCTTGGGGATGATCCGCTCCTGCGTTTCTGGTCAGAGTCAAATTGGTACCGTTTCAGGAGAGGGCAGTTTAGCTGTCTCAAAACACGAATGCAAGTGCCTTTTGATCTGGCACTTCCATTTCACACAGATGACAGTCCTGCACAGATGCAAACTGAAGGTTGTATATGGTTATTCATTCCAGCGTTGTTGATGACAGTGAAGGATGATTAAAAAAAACAAAACATTCAGAAAACGACTGGTTAAAAAATTTTTACAGTGGAATTCTATAGTCTGTAAAAAAGAACGAGGAAGTTCTTTATAAAATGATATGGTCTGATCTCCCCGATGTATTCTTAAAAGAAAAAGGTAAAATACAGAATGCTGTTAATTATATGCTGTAGTATATACCGAAGTAGGAGAATTAATATATTTCAAATAAGCCATTATTTCTGGAAAGATGCACACAAACCTGGCCCCCTGGTTGCCTTGTTACAGGGGGACCTGGTGACTGGCACACAGGAGTAGGAGGGACACTTTTCTTTTTATATCCTTTTTATCTTTTGAATTTTGTATTAACTTTTAAGATTCCTGTCTTTCCTATCTAAACATAGAATTTTCTGTAAACCTGAAAACGCTCTTAAACAGTCTGTTAATGAACAAAAAGGTATTTATCCAAATGAGTTGAAAACTCTGTCCACACAAAAGCTTGCACAAAAATATTCATAATTGTCAAAAACTGGAAGCAACCAACATATCCTTCAATAGATAAGTGGATAAACTGTGGCTATTATTCCAGACAATGGAATAGTATTCATCGATAAAAAGAAATGAGCTATCAAGCCCTGAAAAGACATGGAGGAACTGTAGACGCTTATTGCTAAGTAAAAGAAGCCAGCTTAAAAAGCCTACATAATGTATGACTGCAACTATGATGTTCTGGAAAAGCCAAAATTATAGAACTAGTAAAAAGATGCGTAATTGCCAGAGGTGGGGAGCGGAGGGAGGGAAGGATGAATAGGTGAAGGACAGAGGATTTTTTTATTGCAGTGAAAATACTCTGTATGGTACTATAATGATAGGTACATAACATGATACATTGGTCCGAACCTAAGAATGCAAAACACAAAGAGCGAACCCTAATGGCAGCCATGGACGTTAGGTAATCATAGTGTCTCCGTGTCGTCCGCCAGTTGTAATAAACATACCACGTCAGTGCAAGATGTTACTACTAGGGGAAGTGTGCGGGAGAGGGAGAAGGGGAATATGGGAACTCTTGGTCCATTCTGGTTAATTTTTCTGTAAACCCAAACCTGCTCTAAAAATAGTCTGTTAATTTAAAAAAATAGAATCCTAATTATTTTAGACCTGGAGACTCTCCCTCCTCCCTCTGCTTGTGAGGTTGTAGTTGTGAGTAGGGTGGGGGGTGTAAGGTGAGTCGCTCTGGGCAGGGCCGTGGGCAGCAGAATTGGCACTGGCACAGCGGTCTTGAGTGAGATTGCTGCTTGGAGAGTAAGCAGGAATGTTATGAAGGATGGAGATTTTTGAGCTTTGCATGTCAGAGGAGTTTGGCTTTGATCCTATAAGAAACGGGGAGCCATGGAGAATTTTATCAGGAGAGTGACTTGGGGAGAGCTGTGCTTCAGGAGACTTGGGTGGCAGAATTAGTCCTGCCCCTTCTCGCTGGGCCTCATGCCTCTGTCTGGAACCCTGGCGGCCACACTAGGTCACCAGAGAGGTTATCTTCAGCTCTAAGGTTCTGAGATCAAAGCCTTTCTAGACTTTCCAAACCCCTTCTCCTCCCTGCCCCAACCCCTTTTTATTTTTCTGCCACCCAGTGCTGTGCAGGGACTGGAACCACCCCCTGGGGGAACAGCTGCTGAGTGAAGTCTGTGCCTTGGGAGCAATTCTGTTTTATTTTATTTTTTCCGTTCCTTTTGAAATCTTCAAGGAGAAAAACCAAATCTATGCCTGCCCCCGGGAGGAGCAACTTGGAAGGGAGTTAGAAATAAAGAGATGGGTAATCAAATCCCTTCAGGGTTCCAGGGCACAGGCAGACAGCAGTCGGTGCGTCTGCCAGGGCTGTTTCCTGCTAGAAAGACTTGTGACTCCGAGGCGTCCTTGCTGCTGGAGGTTCCGTGGACGACCCAGCCTGGAAGGCTCCATCCAGCTGGTTGTGTGATTTGGGGGAGGTTTCTCTGCTCCTTCCAAAGCGGCGCCTGTCATCACTATGTGATTTATGAGCTTTTCCTCTAAAATATGAGCGCATTGGCTCCTGATTATGTCCTGTAATGGAGGAAGGCAGTGGCTGCAGCATTTCTGATTAAATACTACTATCTCTTTAGACCCACCATCTTGTTACAAAAAGGATGCAAGACGTTGAATACAGATGGATTAAAGTCTTTTTTTTTTAATCACATGGCCTCAGGCTAGTGAGGTGTTGAGAGGATCATTGTTCCCATCTGAAGGGTCTGGGCCTGATCTCTAGCGTAATTGTCCTGTACCAGCTGTTAAGACCAGAGGCTACTTACCCCTGAGTCTCCACTTCTTCATCTATGGGGAAAAAGTGGGGGGACACTAGTAGCACCCACTTTATAGCGGATGTTGTACAGATTATGTGAGATAAATATCTGAAGAACTCAGCACCAGGCCTGGAAAAAATGACGTGCTCCAGAAGTGCTAGGGATTATTACCGTGTTTCCCCGAAAATAAAACCTAGCCCAACAATCAGCTCTAATGTGTCTTTTGGAGCAAAAATTAATATAAGACCAGGTATTATATTATATTTATATTATATTAGACCCGATATTATATTATATTATATTATATTATATTATATTATATTATATTATTATATTATACCTGGTATTATACCTGGTATTATATTATATTATATTATATTATATTATATTATATTATATTATATTATATTATGACCCGGTTTTATATTATAGTAAAATAAGACTGGGTCTTATATTAATTTTTGCTCCAAAAGACGCATTAGAGCTGATTGTACGGCTAGGTCTTATTTTTGGGGAAACACAGTATTAAGATTATTATGAGTCCCAAATAGTGGATGGTCTAAAAGTAATTTGAAAAACATTTGGAAAGCATTTTTATAACTATGTATTGATGTGGCAGGGTTTGCCCTTGTGGGAATGACGGCATCTCAGTCCAATTCAACAAATGGGCCATGTCATAGGCGTACCTGTATAGTTTGATATAATCCATAGAACAAAATGTGAACTTGAACAAGTTCCTGATCTTGGTTTACACAGAGCCTTCGTTTCTTCATCTGTAAAAATGGATAAAAACAATATCCACGTCTTATGTGTGGTATGTGGTGTGGTGTGTGTGTGTGTGTGTGTGTGTGTGTGTGTGTGTGTTTGTGTTGGGTGAGACTCCCATAACCACAACACTTAGTGTCCTTGGGGAAAAGCACTTGGTAAAGGTAAATACTAATTTGCCTTACAGATATTTATATCCTGATGACCCATATATGCTGGGAGAATCTACCCTCTGAGCTTAAGTTTCATTTGAGGGGCTAAGACAGATGAGACATGGGTACATGAAAGAATAGAAAAACAGCATGCGGTGGTCTCAGACTAAGTAAGTACCGTGGGAGTTCAGAGAAGGGTCACGAGGGCTGAGCTGTCCAGACTTCCTGGGAGGAGCCGTGCTTCACAGGGCTCTAAAGCAGTGGTTTTGCTTTTAAAACTTTTTTGCTTGCCTACCCTCTAAATGAACTTTGGGGGAAAAAAGTCTCTTTTGCCTCACACATTTTAACTTGACATCTGAAATCGTTTCACTGTAAGTTTAAGTAGGTACAAAGGATATAATTTCTGTCATATTGTAAATATTGACCTTGTAGAATAAAATTACTCTCTTAAACGTAGCAAATGGAAACTAACATAACAATTTTTAATTTTTGCCTTTTTATTGAAGTATCACTTATATACAGTAGAATGCACCAATCTTAAGCATGCAGCTCAATTAATTTTTACCAGTAGGCTGACTACCGAAATCCAGGTGTGGTATATATATATATCCAGCATTCCAGAAGGCACCCTTGTGCCCCCTCTCAGTCAATATTCCTCCACAGGTGACCATTTCTCTGACCTCTATCATCACCATGTCATCATATTTAGCTCCATAAACTAGTTTTATGTGATTTCCTTTGTTCTGGCTTCTTTCAATCAACATGAAGTCTGTGACTTTCAAGCATGTTGCTGTAGGTCGCAGTAGCTCATCTTTTTCATTGTTGTATAGTATTCCACTGAACGAATATCTCACATTAAAAAAATCTCGTCTACTCTTAAATGGACATTTTGAGTTGTTTCTAATATTTGGCTACAAAGCTACCATGAGTTTTCTTCTGTATATATATTCTGTGGACATAAACACTGATTTC
This sequence comes from Rhinolophus sinicus, assembly GCF_036562045.2. Lineage (NCBI taxonomy): Eukaryota > Metazoa > Chordata > Mammalia > Chiroptera > Rhinolophidae > Rhinolophus > Rhinolophus sinicus. The sequence goes on from NC_133759.1 coordinate 43,882,210, forward strand.
TTTTGGGTATGTATCCATGAGCAAAATTGTCAGGTCATACATCAGTATGCACCAGTCATCAAAACTTACCTGCACAAGTCAGAAATTGTACATTGTTCCTTTCTTTACCCCCTCGAACTCATAATCCCCTTCTACTTCCTTCACAGAATTTTATCGTAATATATTTTTATGCTTGAAAACATTTTTATTGATTACTCTGTCATACTTTTTACCCAAAATATGCATGTAAATTGAAATGGTTGTTTAAACAATTTCCTTAGGCCATAAAACTCCACCTTTCTTTTGGATTGATTTATCACACAACTCATCAAAATAACATCAATATTTTATAATTTGATAAATAACTACGAAACATAAAGAGCGTATGAGAAATGCTTCTCTTAAGGAGACGGGTGGAGTGGTTCATAGCAGTACTTCTCATACTTTAAGGTCCATAAGGACCAATCTGAGGACCTGGTGAAAATGCAGAAAGTCTGGGTTGGAGCCTGAGGTTCTGCATTTCTCATCAGCCCTCCGGCAATGCCAATGCTGCTGACCCACGGATCACATTTTGAGCAGCAAAGGTTTATGGTCCCTACATTGAAGGAAAATTTGCTGACACCAACATTCTCATTGTCTTTTTTTTTTTTTGCTACTCAGAAACCTTGACACTTTGGGGCACTGCCCCGTAGTCCGATTCTGGATGAGGGAGAAGTTAGTCTTTCATCTGCAAAGAGGGAGAAAGACTGTCGTGAAGAGGGAGGTGGAAAAAGAGAGGGGTCCTGCCATCCAGACTGAGACACATTCTCAGGCAGAGCAGGAGAGTGGGAACGGAAGCAGGATCTCCAGCTGATTCCCTTATAACTCTTCCCGCCTGCATGCCCCTTGGGAAGTCTTCCTATACCCCAGGGTAGGGCTGCCTCTTTTGCAGACCACTTTTCTGAAGGATGCTGAGATGGTGTCGGCCACCATTTATGCAGGTGGGATTGGACATTTCAAGGACTGGTTTGGATGGTTTGGAGAGCCCATTGGGGGGTCAACCCTGAGAAGGTAATTTTAGGGCTGGGTGGTAGATGGCCTTGAATTTCATGGTAAGGAGTTGGACTTAAAACTCAGGCAGAGGGGACCCTGGGGTGATTTGAGCAGGGCGCTGGGGTGACAGAGTGCTATGGGGTGACTGATCTGTTGAGCAGCTTGTGGGATGGCTGGGAAGGAGTTAATGCGTGGGGACGGCAGCAGTGACAACACTGGACTTGAAGATAAGATTGGCCTTGGCTGTTGGGATTGGGCTGTGATTTTTATCTCTAACACCCCGCAGCTTTTAAACTTTTGCCCTGGTTGCACAGACCTGGTTGCTCCATCAGTATTTCCTGAAGTGTGGGCTGCATTCCTCTAGTGGTACTTAAGATGTTTATGCACGGAGCTCAAGATAATTCAAACACCGCTCACGTTCCTGTTTCCCTTTTGTTGATAGAGAGTGAGAAGTTTAGGCTCTAGGGCCTTTGATAAGCAATAGTCTCTAGAGAGAATTTTACAAAATTTTTGTTTTCATTGAATTAATTTTTCTATGTACCAGGATGGCAAGTGGTTCTATTTTCCCTGTAGTGACATAGAATTTTTCATTTTAAATAAGTTCACTTTAGGAAGAAAAGTGGGCCAATTTGCTAGACGATATAGAGGAAATAATAATGCTGTAGCATGTGGATATGGCAGAAATTGTGGTGGCGACATGCAACGGTTCAACTCTGGGAAGCACTGGGTTTGACCATGTGGCAAAAACTGACATATGTGAGATCTTTGTGCCAATGACTGGAGGCTCTGAGTGGGGGTGGGGGGGTGGCGCTGCTGGAACTGCAGTGCCTGGGCCGCCAGCACTGGGTCAGCTGGGTGGGTCCCACCGTTGTCCACACCACCAGCCTGACACCCCCCCCTTGCCTCTGCCCATAGAGATCCGCACGCAGCTGGTGGAGCAGTTCAAATGCCTGGAGCAGCAATCCGAGTCTCGGCTGCAGCTGCTGCAGGACCTCCAGGAGTTTTTCCGTCGCAAAGCTGAGATTGAACTCGAGTACTCCCGCAGCCTGGAGAAGCTGGCCGAGCGATTCTCCTCCAAGATCCGCAGCTCCCGGGAGCACCAGTTCAAGTGAGGAGGGGCAGGGGTGTGGGCGATGGGAGGCAGTGCTTGGGTGGGTGGGCAGTTGGCTGTAAAGCTGAAAGGAGGCAGATGGCTGCCTCAGAGGCCCTGGGTCTGCAGGACGCGTACACCTCCCAGCCTCAGTCTTCCTTAGTGTAAAGTGAGATAGAAATAGTTCTCCGCAGAAGGATGGGGTAGGGAATAAATGAGTACCCCGAGACGACTGCTTGTCACAGACAGTGCGTGCTCGATACATGCTGCTGTCATTCTCGTCTTACCAAGCACCAGGCACTGTGCTAGCCTCCATTTGGGCCAAGGGACACCCCACCTCCTTCCAGGGCATCCTGGTCCTAGCCAGTTCTCTTTTATTTCCGGGTCAGCCAGCCCACTTCCAAATTCCTTTAGCACAAGGACCTTAGAATTTCTTCTCCGTGGAACTGATGTTGAAAGCATTCTTCTCCCTTACTCCCCTGGAGAACCAGTGCTGGGGCTCTCTTCCTGCCTTATTTACTTATTTACAAGGCACAAATCCTCTGTGAGCTAATTTCTCATGCCCCAAGCGCTCTGTTCCTGGAGGCACGGTCCTCTCAGGCATGTGGGGGGCCCCGAGTCCTCCAGCGACAAAACCTTCTGTGCTCAAAACTCTCCTAAGTGTATGCGGGAGCCACAGCCTTGCTGGGACACATTCACCCCACAGGGGAGACACCACCTTGCAACTGTTTTTCCCTCTGCGTGCTCCCCAGATGTTCGCCCTCCTCAGGGCATCTCTCCAGCCAGTGACCCTTAACTGCAGGAGACCAGAGACTTGCTGCAACCCGTCCGACCTGATACTTCTTTCTCTGGGTCCAATCTCTTTTTCCCCTTTCTTTATATTTTGTGATTGTGGTAAAATACACATAACATAATATTTACCATCTTACCCATTTTGAAGTGTACAGTTCAGTGGTATTAAGGACGTTCACATTGTTGTGCTACCATCACCACCATCCACCTCAGAACTTTTTCACCTTCCCAACCTGAAACTCTGTCCCCATTAAAAATGAACTCCCCATTCCTCTCCCCGTAGCCCCTGGCAACTACTGTTCTACTTGCTGTCTCTACGAATCTGACTACTCTAGGGACCTCACATTAGTGGAACCATACAGTATCTATCTTTTTGTGCCTTATTTCACTAAGCAGATCCTCAAGGTCCATCCATGTTGTATAGCATGTGACAGATTTCCTTCCTTTTTAAAGCTGAATAATATTACATTGTATGTACAGACCACGTTTTGTTTATTCGTTCTCTGTCGATGGACACATAGGTTGCTTCCACCTTCCCCTCCGTAGTTTTGCTTTCCACTCTGGCCAGAGGGCGTGCTTCCTTTAAAGTCCCCTGAGCATCTTCCTTAGTCTGTGCCACCGCATTCGAATACTTACTTTTGTGCCTTCTCCTCTTGACGTGTGCAAATAAGAAATTGCTTTATTAAAGGGCAAAAATTCATTACTCCTTTGCAAATGCTGTGCTTATTTTTCTACCAAATCACATCTCTTTAAACTTGCACTGCAGAAGGAAGCTTCTATTAATAATTTCCTTCCAGGCACTGTCTACATCCTTTCACATACATAATCTCGTTTTCCTGATATATTTTTTGGGAGAAAATTTGTGTATGTTTTTTTTCCAAGTGATAAAAGTAAAAGGGTCATTGTATACAATTTAGAAATACATAAAGCTAGGAGAGAAAAAAAAAAAAAATCACTCACAGTCCTGCCATTCAGAAGCAACCACTGCTCACATTTTGGTGGCTTTTCTTGCTTGTCTTTTAATAATAACAACAGCAGTGGTAATTCATTGCGTGTGTTAACTGAGCGCTTGCTTTGTGCCAGGCGGGTATTACTTCCTCATCTTAAAGATGAGGACCATGAAGCTCTGAGAAAGCAGCTTGTCCAAACCTGTCTGTGGACCCGTCAGTGGAAAGAGACAGCATTGAACCATCACTCTCATTCTCCCTCCTCACTCTGGGTGCAGCCTGGTGACAGCCATGGGGTCTGAACACCCCCTAAAACCACAGTCGCAGACTCATGTTCGGAAACCCAGTCTCTGGCTGAGCTGTCACTGGAGCCATCTGGGGCTGTGTGGTCAGGTTGGAGCCTCAGCTCCTGCCTCTCTCCTTCCTCTTTCATTTTCAATGTGGACATGGGGGAGAGGGGAAAGGCGGGGCACTGGGGAAGCTCGGGTGGGGGGTGTCCCCTGTTCCCTTGCATCACCTGTAACGAGCTTGGCCAACCCCTCATGTGTTCATTAACCGAGGCCACCAGATGGAACAGGAGCCCCAGCTGGCACTCGGGCCAAGCAGGCTGCTCGACATGGTATGAAAGTCTAATTAGGGTGTGGGCCAGGCCAGCGCAGCTGGTGTGAGCCCTCTGCACCATGCTAACGCAACGGCACAGCCCCCAGCGGCTTGGGAAGTGGGCGTCTCTAGGGGATGCCTGGACTTGCCCTCTGACCCCAGGGCCAACCAGCAATGACCCCTGCCTGCCTCTTTTTTGGAGCTCAGCACATAGGGTCTGCATCCTAGCTGTCCGCAGAGGCCTTGTCCTGCTGTCTTACGGGTACTTCATTGAAGGGTGTCCATCTGTCTGCTGGTAGTCTCTGAGCACTTGGAGGGCAGGACCCAGGTCTTGTCACTTTATTCCCACTGCGGTGGGCCCAGTGCCGGGCAGAGATGGGGTGCTTGTGAATGAGTGGGAGAAAGTGGGGGAGAAGAAGAGGAGGGACGGTATTTACTCAGTATATAAAGTCTACTTGGCAGAGAGGGAATTGATTTGCCCAAGAGCTCACAGTGGCAGAAGTGACATGGGAACCATCTTAGACTATCGGCTGCTATGATAAAGCAGCATGGACCCGGAGGCTTATAAACAGAAATCTATTTATCAGAGTTCTGGAGCTTGGCAGTCTCAGGTTAGGGTGCCAGCGTGGTTGGGTTGTGATGCAGGCCCTCTTTTGGCTTTTCGTCTAATCCTAATTACCCACCAGAGGCCCGCCCCCTAAAACCATCACATTGGGGGGAGGATTTCAACATATAACTTTTGGCGGGGATGCACGTTCAGTCTATAACCGGAACTCAGGTCTCTTGACTCTAAGTCCGGTGCCCCTCCTCTCACTCCGTGGGCCCCAGCTTCTCCCTACTCACCTAGATAATAATAAAAAAAACCCATTACAGTTGCCCAGGAGGTGCTGTGTCTAGGCTAGACTTACCTGTGTTGTGTTCTGTGTGGCACACGATTCAAAGAAAGGCTAAGATGATGGCTCTGAGGGTTACCTGGGGCATGTTGAATATTTAGAGGACAATGCCATCACGTGCTTCTTTCCTACCATCACAGATTTCTCTTCTAACCACATTTCTCTTCCAAAGCCCTCTGACACCTTTGCTGTCCTAGAATCCTGGTGATAAGCCAGGCACATAGAGAGGAGCCGGGGGTTTTATCTCACGCCAGCTGAGCACCCTGCCAGCGGAGTGGCTTATTTTACAAAGGACCCACAGTGAGCTGTTGAGTGAGAAAAGCCAGGGTTCCTGACTTCCTGCTCGGGCTCCTCTCTCCAGGAAGCCATGTTGGTCGTTCATTTATTTGAAATGAATGTATTGAGGACCTCTTATTTTCCTGGACTGTGCACTGTGCTAAAGACACAAAGATTTAGGAGACGCAGTCTCTGCTCTCAGATATTCTCTCTTCTCTCCAGAGGCGAGTACATGGCTTGGGGAACGCCCGTGGATGCTGGTGTGCCTGGGCAAGCACCCAATCCTTAGGGCTCTGCTCTTTGAACCCTGACCCCTGCTCGCTTGCTAGGCCTCAGCGTTTAGGTGTCACTTTCTCTCGTGCTTCCTCTGTGTGCCCCTAATATTCTGTACTTATTGATTTGCTTATTCGTCTAATATTTATTGAGCACCTGCTACGTGCCAGGCCCTGGTATAGTGGTAAACGAGATAGACTTGGTTCCTGCCATGATGGAATTTAACATCTAGTGGAGGAGAGAGGTTAAGAATCAAACATTAAAAAACCAAAGCAAATGATTGCTAGGATGGAAGTATAATGCAAAGTGTCCTGGTTATCTATTATCTGTAGCAGCAACACTCCCCAAACTTAATGTATACCATGATTTAGTGCGTCAGGAATTTGGACAGGGCTCAGCTGAGTGATTTTTCTGCTTTATGTGGCATCAATTGGGATTACTTGGTGATGTTTAGCTGTGGCCAGAGTGAGCTGGAAGGTCCGACACGGCTTGACCCATGTACCTGGCACTTTAGTGGGGACAGCTGGAAGGCTGGGCTCAGCTGGGTTGCCTTCCTCTCCATGTGACGTCATGGCCTGTCTACCTGGCACTTCACCTAGGTGTTAGACTTCAGACATGGTAGCTCAGGGCTGTGAGAGAACAATGGGGAAGCTGCAGTCTTCTTCAAGGCTAGGACAGAGCACCGTCTTCTCAACGCTAGCTCAGCTTCAAGGGGACAAGAAATAAAGCCCTCCTGTCATGGGAGGTCTGTCAGAGGATTTGCATCTCCCTGTAATCCTCTACCCTGAGCTAGAAGGCAGTCAGAACGGCTCCTGGAGGCGGTGGCATTTAAGCAGACGTGAAGGAGCAGTTGTGAGGGGCAGTGTGAGGGGAGAGATGCCGGTGGGGCTGGAACTGGTGATGAGGGCAGAGTAGGAAGTCACTGAGGCATCATATGTAGGGAGTAGCATGATCTGATTTAGATTTTTAAAAGATCACCCTGGACTGAAGGGGGCAAGAGTGGAGCTGAGGAGACCAGAGGGTGAGTGGGAGTGTCGCTGTCCAGGCAGCTGGTGACAATCACCTGACTGACGGCAGAGCAAGTGAGGAGTGAACAGATGCTGGGAAATCTTTCAGAGGTGGAATTGGGGAAAAGAGAGGAATCAAAGGTGTCTTCCACTTCTGACTTGAGATGGAAGGAGTTGAGAAGGGAGGTGAGGCAAAAGCTGCCCCCCTGTTTTCTTGTCTTTTGATAACCACTGGGCTATGAGCTTCAAGATGGCAGAAAGGGAGGCAGTTGACCTGGGGTCCCTAGCACCTAGCATCAGGTTTGATGTATGGCTGGTACTCACTAAATGTTTGTTGAATGAGTAAACGAAGGCCAAGTGGTAATTAGAGTTGCCCTGGGCTGGGAGTGGTGGGAGGCAGAGCAGGGGACATTTGTCTTCTGGTTGCCTTAGGAGCTAGGTGAGGCCATTTGGGTGAAGGGTCACCCATGCCTGTGCCTGGCGCCTGGCTCAGTGTTGCTGAGAGGACAGAGCGTGGATTCCCTGACTGGGGCACAGGGACCACAGAAGCTGGAGCACTAGTTTACAAAGTGTGGTCCTGACCAAGCGTGGGCATCACTTGGGGCCTTGTTAGAAATGCAAAACCTGGGGCCTCCCTTACTGCTGAATGAGCAACTCGGGGGGTAGGGCCCAGCAATCTATATTTTAACAAGCTCTACAGGGTATTCATGTTTAAGAGTCACCCAGTATGATGATTGTCTAGATGACAAATTGTTACAACTCACCTTCAGGCCATGCTGGCCTCCTAGATCCCTCCTCTTCCCCAGCGTAAAACCCACGACCCACCACCCTTTTCCAGCCAGGCCTGACCTAGGCTTGGCTTGTCCTTTCCAAGGCCTGGAGCTGGGGGCCCTTCCTGAGGAGGTGTGGTGTGGAAGGACACACGGGGCCTGAGAGCTAGCTGCCGCTTGGGGAAGGAGGAAGTTCTCAAGCAAGCCCAGGAGTTCTAGGAAGCCAGAGTTTTCCTCGGGCTAAGGCTTTTCCTCCTTCAGAGCGGTGTTTTCTAAAACACCAATACTTTAAGATGTCTAGGAGAGAGAGAGAAAATATGCGTGAAGCTGGGAACAACTGCCCCTCTGGACCCCCTCTTAGAGATTCCCAGCACACGTTAGGATAAGGACGGCTCTGAGAAGTTTGGTGATAAATGAGCCTGCTGACATCTTTCTAAATGCTGTGTGACCACAGAATTCTCCCTCCCCCATAGTATTGATTACCATTTCCCCAACTAGCACTCCTTGTTTGAAAAGCTCTGTTCTAGACAAACGCTGGGCTCCCTCTGGGATGCTGGAGCTACAGGCAGTGCTCTGTATGTGAGGTGACAGAGCTCTTTCTTTCCGACTCCTCAGTTTTGATATCTCTGACCTTCCGGGGATATACCTGATAAAAATGCTCTCTCCAGAAGGCTAAGTGTTGGTTGCTGCTATTTGGACAGCTGGAAGGGGTGGGGAGAAGCAACAGGGAATTCTATTCAAATATGTTTAAATGGGCAAAACCAGAATTTGGAAAGAGCTGGGGGGTGCTTGGTTAGTTAATGAATAATGCTTAATATTTTATGCAACGGAGGTTTGGAGCATCTCTCAGCTTCACAGAGCAGTTGGGAGGGGAGATTCCAGTGAGCAACTAATTTGATCGCTGAGGAGACATTTTTTCTGGAGTGGGGGGAGGTGAAGCATCACAGACTTTTTTCAGAGGTAGCATTTCCTTACAAAGTTGCTATAATTTAGATTTAGCCTTTCAGGTAAATCCTAAGCAGAGAAGTACTTTTGTGGCTGGTAAATTGAGCCTATAAATGTGCAAAGGATTCAGAATGAGTTTCCTCAGAACGAGGTGGGGAAAATGGGGAAGGTTCTCCCGGAGGGTCTTGTGTCTCCATTCATAGCTATTACTATTACTATGACGACTGTCACACTAGTCATGACTTTCCAGTAATATTTCCCAGAGCCAGTAATTCCCCCACTACAGCGTGCAGTACCGCTCTTTCCTGATGGCTCAGTGTCTGCTGTGCAGGTTGCTTAATCTTTTGAATACTCTCACATCCACATTATTGCGTGCCAGCGGCTCTACGAGATGTTTTATATGCATTGTCTTGTTTAACCTTCATGGTAAACGTGGTGAACTTCGAGGCAGGTACTATCTCTGTATTTCTAGTTGAAAATGTTGAGATTTTGAGAAATTCAGTAATTTGTCCAGAGGGACACAGCTGGAGTAGGTTAAGTAGCAGAGCTAAGATTGGTTTATTTGGCTCCAAAATGCCAAACTGCTTCTAGCTACGTGACGTTGGGTGCGTGTCCCTTCACCTCTCTGGGCTGGGTTCGTGTTTCCTGAGAGCCACCCATCAGACCAGGCCACATCGTCCTTACGTGGGCATCAGGGCTTCCCTCCCCTCCTGCCGGTCAGCTCCTGCTCGTCCCACCATGGCCAGCTCGGGGCGCCTCTTCTGGGAAGCCCCAGCTATTGATTCCACGCGTGCAGTGATCTGTGTGTCATTCTTATGGCGCTCGGGGCAGATGAGCAAGGAATGTGCCAGCTCATAGGCCTGGTTTTCCCACTTCAGTCTGCCCGCTGCTTGAAGACAAGGGGCCATTTCTATTCTTTCTATCTATCTATCTATCTATCTATCTATCTATCTATCTATCTATCTATCTATCTATCTATCTATCATCTATCACCTATCATCTATCTGATATATAACAGAAGCTCTATCAAAGTTTTTTGAATGAATAACTGATTAAGACCAAGATATGACCAAATGCTTTCTTCAAATACATGAACGAAATAGACTTATTTTGTGCAGCTGCAGAAGGAAAGAAGTGAGGTCCAAAATAACATTTTCAGAGAAGCCGACTTCAACTCACCCTTGAGAACGTTCCAGTAGCCAGCGCTGTCCAGCCCAGCCAGGGCTGCCTTGGAAGGTGCGAATGGCTAATCTGTGGAGGTGTGTACTCAAAGGCACGGGGGTTTAGGAGCATCTGTCTATAAGGTGACGGACGCTCAGACTGGCTCAGGGCTCCTCAAAAAGAGGGCGGGATCACTGACAGCACGAACCATAAATATTAAATTACCTTTCAGTTCTCTTTCAGTTTTCGTGGTTGGCTCCAGGAGAAAGTCTCAGATTGGTGCTAGCATGTTGCTAATGCCTCTCTAATCCCACTTTTCACAAATTGAGGGGGTGTTAGCATCTGCCCAGGACTGAGTGATACTGTTTAGTTTTTTCTTGAACTTACTTTTTTAGTTACCTTCTATTTATGGCAAGTGATTTTTTAAAAATTTTATTTTAACATAGACTAGGGAAAATCCTTTATAAATAAATGCAGTTAAGTAAAAAAGGACAACCAGCAGGGACGTGTGATGGTAGGCAGGAATGGCAAAACTCCTGAAGCCAGCATGACACCTTCTCTGGGAAAGGGAATCTCTTGCATCGCAACCCTCTCCATCCTCCAACTTCTTTTTTTCATTGCTGGGAGGGATGTTAAGGCTGGAGGCTCAGCCTAGAGTGGTCTTTGCGATGGCTACAATCCCCTTTTCTCCTTCCAGTTTTTCCTTCTAGTCCTTTCTCAGATCCCACCCCAGGTTTCCTAGGATCCTCTGAGCCTATAATGAGCAACATCCAAAGTACTAACCAGGATGAGATTTATTTATGTACGATATGTGATATGTGCGTATACCTGTGATATGTGCATATCATTCAAATTTTATTCTAAAAAATGAAAACTCGATGTTGTAATAATGGAGATTTAAGCAAGCTGTAATATGCAAGGGTTTAGTTTTGACTCAATTCCATTAGGCAAATAGCATAATAATGATCTTTGAAGATCATACAGTACCTTATACTTTGCAAAGTGACTCTCCAGACTTGAGTTGCTTAAATCCACCCAAGAGTCCTGGCGGGGCTGGGGAGAGTTCGGGAAGGTATTATTCTCCCCACCTGACAGGCAAGGAACCTGAAGACCTGGCCTGGCTTAGGATCCCCTGCTGACCAGGGAAAGAATTAGGCAGAGGAGCAATGGGTCAGGACCCTTCGTCTGCCTAGCACTGTACACACCGCATGGCCCACCCATTTTGCGGGCGGATATATTAAGGCAAAAGGGGCTTGCAGAAACAGAGAAGATGAGGTTGGCCTGGCGTTGCCTGGAGCAGAGATTTTCATTCTGGTACCAAGAATACATTCAGCAGGTTCAAGGGGAGCTCAGAGGAGATGCTGGACACCAGACCCAGGGCACTGTCACTTTGAGGTGTGGGGAGCAAATGAGTGAGGGAGTAATTCTGTCCCAGGGTGGAGGGGGAGTCACGGGACCATTCTCACTGGGCCTTGAAATACATGTAAGAGTTTGCAGGGGGAGAAAGTAGTAATGGGAGGAGGAAAAGCAACATTTCTAGAAAACCTACCATGGGCCATAGATTTACATACACCAGTCATTGGATTTTCCCAACAACCTAGTGAGGTGCTGGTGGTAATATAGTGATGATAATAACAATATTATGATATGCTGGGTTTGATGCTAAGCACATCCCATTAATTACTTCACTTAATCCTTAAAATGCCACTTTGAGGTAGGTGTTTATCAACCCCATTTTGTAGATAAGGAAAGAAAAGGTTTAACTAACTTCCTAAGTTCACCCAGATGGCAAGGGGCAGAACTGGTATTTGAACCCCAGCTTTGACTCCATAGCACCCCAGATGGGTAAGCAGAATCTGCTTCAGCCAGGCGACTCAGTGGAGGTAGTCCTTCCCCGTCAGAATTACTGTGCTTCAGGGCAGGCATCAGCCAAAGGCAGCTTCTAAGTCAGTGGATTTGAACCGGCAGGAAGGGGCTCTGCCGTGGGTAGGTTTCAACAGACACACGGATAAGGGCATTGCCACCAGTAAGTGTGAAGTCTCCATGAGCATGAGCACCTTCTAGAACTGAGAGAAGGTGAGTGTGGCCAGAGGGCAGAGGGACAGGGTGAGGGGTGGAGACAAGGCCAGAGAGGGTGCCTGCGCTGGGCCAGGAAGGGCAGGCTGAGATCTGGTGGGTACCGCGGTGCACAGGGCTGCTGTAACAAGCATCACACCTGGCGGCGTAAGCAGCAGAGATGTGTCTCCCAGTTCTGGAGGCTGGAAGTCTGAGATCAGGCTGTGAGGTCTGTGAGGGACTCTGTTCCAGGACTTTTCCCAGCTTCTGGTGGTTTGTTGGCAATCTTTGGTGTTCCTTGGCTTGTAGACACGTCACCCCGATCTCTGCCTTCATCTTCACATATCATTTTCCGTGTGTGTGTGTGTGTGTGTGTGTGTGTGTCCAAATTTCCCCTTTTTTTATAAGGACACTAATGTTGGATTAGCGTCCACTTGAATGACATCATTTTTACTTGATTCCCTCTATAAAGACCTGAGTTCCCAATAAGGTCTCACTCTGAGGTCCTGAGGTTAGGACTCCAGCATGCGAATTTTTGGAGGACACAATTCACTCATAATGGGCTGCTACCCCAGGTGGATCAGGAGTAGAGATTACCCCCCGACCCCCTGCCAAAGGCCTAGTTCAAAGGCCTTTCCTATAGGGATTAGCTGAGATCCACAGGGTGTTCTGTCTAAACCACTCATTTAGTTAGATCTTCTCATCTAGTTACTTCTGGATGACAGCTTTTATGTGTCGCTCACGTCATCTCATCAGTTGCCATTGGCACATGTGGGGTTTGTTTCTTCACTTATTCTATAAGCCCCTTAAAGGCAGGAACAATCTCTTATATTTCCTGTATCCCTCCATAGCCCTTGGCAGAATCCAATTCTTTCATTCATTCATTCACTCACTCTGCTAGTATTTTTTGAGTATCTGCTATGTGCTAGTCACAGAGGATTAAAAAGATGGCTGGGTGTGCCTTAAGAAGGCTCACAATCTTGTAGATGAAATTAATACAAACCAAGAACTGTGGCTATTAGTCAGAACACCTTTAGCCGAAGTGACAGAAATACTTTAGACTGGTTTAAGCAAAAATGGTAGTAATGGGAGGAGGAGAAATTTAAAGGATCAAAAATTCTACTCAAAAAATGTAAAGGAATAAGAGTTGGTTGGTCTCAGGCATAGTTGGATCCAGGGGCTCAAAGGATGTCATCGGGACCTAGACTTGCTCTCTCCATCTCTTGGCAATTTCCTGTCTATATATGTGATTATTCGGTGGTCACCTGAGGCCCCCCCTGGACTGTAACGTCCATGAATGAGGGAGTGTGGCTGATTTTACTTACTACTGCCTGGCACAAAAGATGGCACTAAGTTAATATTTGTGGAATGAATGATTCCTGCTCCAGCTAGGGCAGTGAATTCCAAATCCTGCTTGGGACAGCTTAGGTAGCAAGAGGTTCACCACACCTTTTTGGCACTGGAACTAATTGAGGAGCATTCTTTCCTCCATTTTTCCACCAAAACACCTGAAGTTGCATCTCACTCTGTGGCCAGGATGGTGAATTGCTGGTCACAGGCTCACCATGGCTCAGGGATGATTCCTCAAAGGAGTGAGGGAGAGAGTGAGGGAGCGAGTGGTCAATTTTGCCGGAGGATGCACTGGGCTTTGAAGTACACATAAGAGTTTGCAACAGTGGCTTTGAAGAAAAAATGCATGGTGCACTCTTTCTACTGTGATTATTAGCAGTCATGGTATATTTGGTCAGGAGAGGACCTGCCTGAGAGCGAAGAAGTCTAGATTTCCTGAGAGAGGAAATCTAGATATTATTATAAAAAGAAAGGGGGAGAGATTCTGAGCAGGAAAGAGTAACAGATGTGTACTGTTATGCTCCGTGAGGAATGGGATCCTAGAGGAGTGAGGGAGTGCTTTTCAGAGGCAGCTTTGCTGGCAGCCACCCAAACAAGCCCAAAGTAAAACCCAAGAACGTTCTGGAAGGGAGCAGGAAGCCAGAGGCACGGACTCGGCGTCTTGAGAATGGTGTCAGCTGTAGCTGCTTGCCTCCCTCCCTGAGGGACCACGATCCCAGGGCAGTAGATTTGGATTTTTCTGCAATGTGGGGCTCTGCAGGCCTGGAAATGGGTTCTGTTTGCTAAGCAGAATTTTCCAGCCCCCAGCTGAGAAGCTGGAGAAGCTGTCTCACTGCTAATTTCATTTTCCTATCTCACCAGCTTGGCAAGGCTTTCACTGCTCTAGCTGCAGTCTCTTGGAGCCTCAGACCCAGCTCCCCTAGCCAAAGAAAGAAAGCTGTGATTCACCAGAAATTTTCATTGCTATTTTCTGGCAAAAAAAAAAAAAAAAAAAAAATTATATATGTATGAAAATTCTCACATTATGCCTTAGCTCAGCAGCTTCTACCTGCTGTGTAGATGCTGGGATGTTAGATTGGAAAAGTAGAAAGCCTGCTCAAGACATGCCTCAGAGGAGAGAGCGCAGGTCCAGGTTCAATTTGACGTTCTCCTAAAGTACAGCTGCTACAGGCAAAAATGGCTGATAGCATGGAGAGCCGGCTCTCAGGTCCAAGGGGCCCCACTTTCAAAAGGGACAAGTAACCAAACCCCTGAAAAGGGAAGGGCAAAACTGAAGGTTCTCAAAGGCCAATGTCCAGCTCTGCCATCTATGGCCCGGGTGCTTCTTTCCGTGGTCCCAGAACAATCCAGGTGGCCAATAGGACGGTGACCGTGTGCTGGCCGGAGCCTGCAAAACCCTGCACCTGCCCCCTCCTCTGCCTTGCTTCTTCCTGGGCTCCTACCACACTGGTCTTTATTCAGTTCCTTCAATGCACCAAGCTCCCTGCTCCTCAATGAGTCTTTGCCCATTCTGTTCCCTCTGCCTGGGACCCTCTCCTCCCGAGTCCACTCTCCTAACCCTCTTCACCTAGCTCACTCCAACTGTTCCTTTAGGGACTAGCCGAAAGAGCCCTTCCTCAGGGACACTTTAGTGACCTGTGAAATCAGGCCAGGCTCCCTTGTTACAGGGCCTCAGGGCACCATGCTCTCCTCTCTAGCACTTTCTGCGGTTGTAACTTCACACACATTTGCTGGACTCTGATGGTTATCATCTCCCCCACTAGACTGTGAGCTTTATGTCGGCTCTAGCCCAGGTACTGCCATCTGGATGTCCCAGAAGCTCTTTAGACTTGTCTTATTCAAATAGAGCTCATTGTCTTCCCTCCCTGCTCTCTGCTGACCTGCTCCTCATCTCGGTAAAGGCCACCTGTTCTCCCAGGGCTCAACCTGGATACCTTGGGAGTGGTCTTGTAGGTCTTTTCCTCCCTCCCAACCCCAATCCCGCCTAGTATTTCTCGGATCGCTCACCTTCTCTCTTATCCTCCTTGAGTCTGTCCTCCTGATGGTAGCCAGAGTGAAAGTTTGAAAATGCAATTTCACCCTTTCACTCCCCTACTCCAAACCCTTCTATGGCTCCCTGCCAACCTCAGGATGAAGCTCAAATTCTCTGACGGGACTCAAAGGCCCTGGGTTATGTGGCCTCTGCCTAGTTCTCCAGCCTCTTTATCCCTCACCCCCCTCACAACACCACGCTCAAGCCCCCCTCAGCTATGCTCAGCTCACCCACATGCTGTCTCCGCCTCCCTCTGGGCCTTTGTTCATCCCATGTCTCCACGTAGAAAACTCTGCCCTATCAAACTCCATTCCAGCCTTTAGTTCTCAGTCTAGGATATACTTCCTCCAGGAAGCTGTCGTGTTCACCTCACCACTACCTCCTCTGCTCCTTCTCATCACTATGTTTATGAGTCTGTGTCATCATCTTCTGTTTCCTTGTGTGTCTCCCTTCCTTGAGTGGAAGGCCGAGGGAAGCAGGGTCTTGCCCGCTCTGATCGCTGCTGCATCCATAGTGCCGAGCTGTGCCTGGCACATGTACACAGACAGATGGTGCATGAGTGAAAGCCAGAATGAACCAAGACCTTCATCTTTCCAGCAGCTGCTCACTGTGGCTTGACAAGTCCTTGGTTGCTTTCCGGTACCTTTCTCCTTGCCTCCTCCTGTAATTCCACCTAAGGCCGCATTGCCTCCTGCCCACAGCTTCCCATAAGGAAAGCGCTGATCTTTCTGCTCTTTCTCGTATCTAATCTCCCTGACCAGGTGACCTAGTTAATGACCTCCAAGCCATGCCAGCACTTCTGCACCCTTTCAAGCTCTCCCTCCCCTCGAAACTCACCTTCTGGCTGTGATTTCCATAAAGTTTGCACATTTAATTCTCGTATGCTGTTCAATTCTTGCATCCCAGGCTGAGTTAAGCCCCTGAAGTAATTTAGGTAACAGCTCAATTATCTCATCTCTCTTTTACTCTAGTCTTTCCATTTCCATCGCCACCTAGGAAGCAGTGAAAAGTGGGATGTGGAAAGTATTTTCTACCCAAGCCTTCTTCTCTCCTTGCAGTTCTTTTTTCGGTTCCTGTCATCAACATCTAGTCGCCTGAGAGCTGAACCTCAGAATCACCATCCACCCCTCCTTTCTCCCTCCTACTCTCTACTTCCAGGATGTCTCCAAGTTATCTGCTCTCCTGTTGAGGAGTCTCTCAAGTCCAGCCTTCCCTGGATGCTACCCAGGCCCTTGATATCTGTATTCTCCTGGAATAAGGTCACCTCCTGACTAGTTCTTCTGTCTCCAGCCCCATGCCTGTCCTACATCCATCCACGCATCAACCATCTACTCATTTACTTACCCATCCAGCCCCCCATCCATCCATCCATCCATCCATCCATCCATCCATCCATCCATCCATCCACCAGCCATCAATCCACCCTCCATTTTTTCCTCAATGATCTTTCTAAGACACACGTTGGTTAGCTCATACCTCTGCTTAAATGACTTCCATTACTCCCTACTGCCTATAGCAGGCATTCTTAACCCTGGATGCACATTAGAATGTTCTAGAGAGTTCTTAAAAAATACGAATACCAAGGCTCAACCCCCAGCGATTCTGACTTTATTGGTCTTGGATGGGGCTTGGGGCTTGCTGTTTTCTAAAAGCTCCCCAGGTGAGTCTAGTGTGCAACCCAGATGGAGAACTGTGTGGCCTAGAGGATAAAGTCCCAGCTAATTAGCCTGGCATTCAATGTCCCCACCCCCCAATCGATTCCTTCACTGTCTCCCAGGCCTCATGCCCTACCAATTTTCCCCTACCACATTGGAATTCTCGCTCTACTAAATTACTTCTGTCTTTGCATTCACGGTTCCTTCTGCCTGCAATTCCACCTTCCTCTGCGCTTCTGCCTATTTGGAAAACTCCTACCCATTCTTCAAGACCCAGACGAATGTGATTTTTCTTTATGCATCTCTCTGCCATAGTGTCTCCTAGGTGTCGTCTCCTACGTTGCTGGGCACTAGATGTGACTAACACAGAAATGGTCCCTGCTCTGAAAGAACTTACAGTAGTAGGGTGAGGAGTGGGGGAGGGAACTCCTTAAAGCAGACATTCTCAAACTTGACCATGCATCAGAACCGCCTGGAGGGCTGGTTAAAAGACAGCTTCTGGGCCCAAACCCAGGGTTTCTTATGAAGTGGTCAGGGGTGGCCCTGCATTCCAAGCAGTTCCCAGGTGACGCTGACACTGCTGGCCTGGGACCCCACTTTGCTGTGCCTTAGAGTCCGGTCACACGCATGCTCTCTGGGGAGGTGTCATTTAACCTGAGACCCAGAGGAAGAGAAGGAGGCAGTCCCGAGAAGAGCAGGGGCGACCCCATTCCAGATGGAGGGAGTAGTGTGAGTGAAGGCCCCAGGTGGGAAAGAGCCTGGTGTGAAAGCAGAAGGGGCGGTGAGTCTGGGACGTGGTGGGCACAGGAGGAGTGCAGGGCCTTCTCCACCTTCTCACGCAGAACTGATGCTTTGTCAGCTTCCACTGTAATCCTTCTCTCCCGCCTCAGCCCCTTGACAAGGAGCCCCTCCAAGGCAGGTCTGTGTCACGGATCCCCAGAGCCCACCTGAGACCTGACACGGAGTAAATGCTGAGGGATTCGGGATGGGTGGTTGAATTTTAGTGTTCTGGCCTTTTCTCTAGGTTATAAGCAAGGGAGAAATCGGTTTGTTTTTCCTAGAGCAGCATGTCGCCTCCCTTTTCCTTAGAGAGTTTCTAATATATCTGCCTCTAAACCAAATTCCCTTCTCCCAAATTCCTGCTACCTAGACAGATTTTTAGTCTATTTGGTGACAGAAAGGAAATTTCTCTAAGTCAAGCAGCCTTCCTCACCTCTCTTTCCCAAGCCCAGGGTTTGGGTGGGGTGAAGGCGTGGGGGTGCTGTGGGTGCTCGGAGGCCCTCAGGGCTGCACCCCCCAGCCCGTCCATGTGGCTTTCAGGGGATGATGCTGTGTAGTGAGAGCCAGCAGAATTCCCTTCTTCAGAAACACTGACAGTGGGAGGCTGAGAGGTAACTATGGCTGGCTCTCAGAGATGACCTGACTACCCTTAGGGTACGGGAGGCAAGGCAGGCCTGGGGGACCTGGAGCTGACCACCCTCAGGTGGAGGATGGGCCTCTCCCCCCACATCCTGCCTTTCCAACATCTCCTTCCTGCCCTGGAAAGCAGAGTAAGGGAAGAGTCAGGGTTAGAGGGCAAGATGGCCGCATGGCATTGTGGGTTTGATTTTGGTTTCGAATTGCCCTTCCCTCTTTCTTCCCGGAGAACAGGATACACCCTTTATTGAGGCTAACAGAGGGGTCTTTGGTAAAGTATAGACAAGAGAGGTATTCCCCTGTTTCATTTTTTGGAAACATCCCATTTCCCAAGCTCTCACACTTCAGGGTGAATCTGAGTCTCCTGGAGGGCTTGTTAAAACCCAGATTGCCAGGCTCACTGTAGAGTTTCTGATTCAGCAGTTCTGGAGTGGGGCTCAAGAATCTGCGTATCTTTCTTTTCTTTTTTTTTACTTAAAGTTTATTGGGTGACAATTGATAAAGTTACATAGATTTCAGCTGTACAATTCTGTAATCCATCATCTATATCTCACATTGTGTGTTCATCACCCAGAGTCAGTGCTCTTTCCATCACCATATGTTGGAGAGAATCTGCATTTCTACAAGATTCCAGGTGATGCTGCTGCTGCTAGTCTGAGGAGCACACTTTGAGAGCCCCTGTTTTAGCATCATGTCCAGCGAGAAGATGCTAAGAATCCATCAGTCATTACAGGACAAAGCTTTATTTGTCTTATATGTACTTTACTCAAAGCAGCTTTCCTTAACTCCTCTTCCGAAATACCAAACGTGAAACCCTTCAGGCCTGCAGCTGGAGGGGTGAAGGCATGGGTTTCCAAGAGGCTGAGAGACAGAAACTGACCCTGGGGGTGTACAAAGGGTTAAGAGCCTGAGGGGAGCCCAGAAGTTGGGAGAGGCAGGGAAAGGGAAGGGAAGGGTCCCCTTTTTGTTCTTTTCAATTCGTAGTTCTAGAATTCAGACAAATATTTCAAACACAATTGGTTTAGTATTTCTTAGCCCCAGGAAAAGCAGCTTCTTTCCAGAAGGGAGAGATGCAGGTAGCAAATGGGATGGGACCTAGAGTGCCTGACCTGGGTGTGGGCCCCAGCCCAGCTCTGTGACCTTGGGAGGATCACTTCAGTTCTCCTAGCGTCTGTTCCCCAGCTGTAGACGTCTTAGAATAAAACTCAGCTTGAAAGGGCCCCATGAGGGTCAAAAGAGCCATGGTGAGTGACACTGTAGAACACTGTCTGGATGGCAGTTCCAGTGAAGCCAACCCGCGCTGTCTTGGTTTCCACAGGAAGGACCAGTACCTCCTCTCACCCGTGAACTGCTGGTATCTGGTCCTGAATCAGACCAGGCGGGAGAGCCGAGACCATGCCACCCTCAATGACATCTTCATGAACAATGTCATCGTCCGCCTCTCCCAGATCAGTGAGGATGTCATCAGACTCTTCAAAAAGGTGGGCAAGCAGGCCATCTGACCTGCCCGGGTCTCTGCCCCAGGCTGCCCATGGCAACATTGTGCCAGCCAGGGTAGAATGTGGCTTGGGGACATGGAACCAAGAGGGCAGGTGTGTTGAAGGGTGCAAGGGGTCAGGGCTGGACTTGGCATCCCAGGCCCTGAGTTTGAATCCTGGGTATGGATGGGGGTCTCAGCCACTTTAGCAACCACCACAAAAATAAAAACTTGTGCATGATCGGGTTGGTAGTACACATTCATTGTATGAAATTTGGGAAAACAGACATGAGCACACGCATAAAAATTAAAATCACTTGCAAGGTTATCTATTGCTCAGCAGTATTTACTTTGGAGTCATAGGTATTTCTTTATATGTACATATGCAAATACATTTTCTGTGAGTGCTCATATGTATACATTTTCCAGTTTACATATGCACTTTCCCCAAACGAGATCAGACAGCATGTATGATTTTACTATCTGCTTATACCACCTGAAAAATTATATAACACTTTATTACAGAATTTTCGCATGTCAATAAGTACATTTCTTTTCTTGTTTCTTTTTTTAAATTAAATATATCGGAGTGACAATAGTTAGTAAAATTACATAGGTTTCAAGTGTCCAATTCTATTTCTATAATACTTTTGAATGATTACATAGTTTTACATTATACAGATGCAATCTAATTTATTTAACCAATCTCTTATTGTCGAACACTTAGGTTAGTCCATTCTTTTACTCTTATAAATAATACTGCTATGAGCAAGGTTGTATATACACCTTTGTCACATTCACTGCTATTTCCTTAGTTTTCTGCAATGGGAATTTTGGAGGGCAAAGTTTGCTTATTTTTAAGTCTTTTAACAGTCTGCTCGGTTGCTTTCTGAAAGGTTTTACCCATATAAATGCCCTGAAGCCGAGTGTGGAGGGAGCAGTTACATTCTATGCTGCTGAGGTCTCTGTATCCCAAGTCCTTTGCACATTGCCTGGCAAACACTAGGTCCCGCATAAGTGTCTGTGGAACCGAACTCCCTTCTGTGAACTTCAGTCAGTTTCCTCCTCTGTAAAGTGGGCAAGTCAGTAGCCTCTGTGGGTTCCATCCTCTTTGTCTCGCAAATGGGGCTAAGATCCACTACTTCCCAGTGGCTGTGTGAGGGTTAACTGAGATGGTGTATGTGAAGGAGGGAAGTGTTACTGGGAAGTGCTTAGGGTATGGTCTTTGGGTCCAAAATTCTTGAAATTCCTGGGTTCATAATCCTGGTTCCATCGTTAGCTTTCCATCATTAGTCTTGTTCCTTAAACTCACTGAGCCTTAGCTTTCTCATTTGTGGGATGCGGATAGAAATACCCACAAGGCAGTTGGGAGGGTTACAAGGGCTGTTCACCCCAAGGAAAGCAAGGAGAATAGCACCTGGCACTGAGTAAGTGCTCAGGAAAGCTGGCTCTCGTCCTACCAAGGTAAGAGACTCTTACTACTAAAATAATCCATGGCATCTGTTCTAGTCAGGTGCCCATTGTAGGGATTAGGCAACCTGGGATGGCTAGAAAGAAGCACAGGGAAGAGGACGAGCTGATTTGAAATATAATGATCTCTCCATGGTCTGTCTGTGGATTGTCCACTCTGAGGGTGACGTCTATAGCAAAACTGTAATTGCACACTGGTTCCTTCCCTTCACACAAGATGTGCTGGTCTCGTCCTGGGGCCATGTTTACCAAACATAGTCTAAGATTACTATCTCCATAAGGAAACATAATTAGGAAGGTAAATACAGTGCAATTAAAAAAAAACAAACACACCACACAGTGCTTTGCAGAGTCAAACTGAAGTGACTCTGGGTCCCTTGGTCCCATCATAAGCCTCTGCCTGCTGCTGCTGTCACGTCAGTTTTCCTGGGTGGGAGTGACTCACAGAAAAAAGGTCATCCAAGCCTTTAGGAAATGAAGGGTCTTTTTCCTGAGCTGAGCCTGGGGACAAGTGAGATAAATCTTTTCAGTTCTCATTTAGGCTGACAGCAGCCTCACTTGTGATGGAGGTTAACAGGGTGGAAAATAATGAAAAAATGTCTACAGCTGAGCTCCTGGCTGCCTTGTTACCGGGCCTGTGCCTGTGGAACAAAGGAAATGAACCAGCCCCTGTGGGCCGGGAGAGAGATGGGGGCCAGGCCTGGCTGGATGATTTAGCATAGCGCGGCCCTTTTGGGTCACATCAGTTGTAGATAATCTCGGCACTGAGGCTGCACCCCTTAACTAACCATAATTTCCGCAGTCCTCAAAATTCCTGTGGGGGCTGGTCTCTGGTCAGGCTGGGGAACGGGCTTCTCGCTCACTCGTTTTATAGATGAGGAGGTAAAGCCTGAGAAGCTGCAAGGAGCCCCCGGACTTGGCAACTTTGGGCCCATTGTCATAACCAGAGGGAGGCAGTGTGGCTGGGCTTTTGGAGTCAGTCTCAGAGCCTCTCACTGACAGTGTGATTCTGGGCAAGTCTCTGTGAGCCTCAGTTTTCTCATCTGGGAGATGGAGACGGTGACAATGCATCTGTCAGGGGCCTGCTTTAAAGAGTAGATGTAGGCCAAATGGCCAGCACAGGCCTGGCATCCAGTAGGTGCTCATTAAATAGTGACTTGCCAGTGATCCCAGAGAACGGAGCGCCCGCCTCGTTCCTGAGACAGGGTCCTAGTACTTGAGGTGGGTGTTCCTGCACCACCCTGCCATGTCATGCTCTGGCAACGTGTCTGCAGGAGGGGGGAGCAGCTTCCAGGCCAGGTGCCATTCCTGGGCTTGCGTCTGGGGTAGCTGCCGTGACTGCCAGCTTCTCACTTAATAAGTTACCTTTTCATGATTCTTTGTTTCCCCTTTTGCATTGGAATCTATTCTTATGACTAGAGGTAGTACTTCAAATTCCAGAAGCTATTTTAGGATTTGTCTGGGCAAATGGGCTTATGCATGCAGGTAGCCCTTGTTAAGTATGAGGTGTGGATCCACCATAGCAGAATGGAATTGGATAAGGCCTTAGAGCCCATTGTATGGATCAGAGCTCTGTGGTTGCAAACAACAGAAACCCAGATCAACCGGCTAGAGGGAAGAAAGGGAACTTACCAGCTCTCTGGAGCCAAGCCTGGCTTCAGGCATGGGGCACTTTAAGGGCACAAAGGAATTCAGTCTCTCTGCAGCTCTGCTCCAATTTCCCCACTTTTGTGGGGAGGGGGCAGTGAAGGGCTCTTTTGTAGTCAGTCTCTCTCCATGTGATGACCACATGGCTCCTGGAAGCTCCAGGCTTACATCTCACCTGCTTCAAGTTCAGTGGAAAGTGAGAGCTCCCTTTCCCCAGAGTTGGGTCGTATGGGCTCTGATTTGCCCATTGTGGGTCACATGAACACCCCTGATTGGGCACCTGTGGCCAGGGGCTGCAGTGTGGACTGACTAGGCCTGGGAAACCGCCCCCCCTCCACTGAAGCCGGGTGTACAACTCCATCTGACACATGGGACAGAGAATGGGTGAGGGGTGGTTCCGCAGGAAAACCTGGGGAGCTCTTACAAGAAGAAGGGTGAAATAAATCAACAAATGTGCACTAGGCTTTCTGTTCCAGCCCTTTTGTCATCCTCTGTAGGAGTGATCCTCCCTCTGCTAGATCACCTTCAATACATGGCATTCACTACCTCTCAGGACAGCTCATTCCTCTTTAGAGAATTCTCCCCAGTGTCGAGATGAAATCATACAGTGTCCCACTCACAGAGCCTGGTCACACCCTTGAGGACAACATAGCTCAAGTCACATGGCAATCTGTTAATTGCTCAAAGACAGAAATCATGATGACCCTCCCAGGTCTTCCCCTCCTCTGGGTAAATGGTCCAGGTTCCTTCACGTGTCCCCGTGGTCTGGCTTTGTGTTTCCTCCCCACCTAAGTCACTTCCTGGGTCTGTCTCTGGGTCTTCTCTGACCCACAGAAGTTAATATTCAGGACCATTCAGGGAGGTCTGACCAGCTAAGAGTAGAGCAGGGCTACATGACTATTTATTTCTAATATTGAAGTCTGTGAATGCATTTTCTTTTCTCATGAGCGTCTCATCACTCTGAACTCTCAGCTCAAATCCCTAGGTATTTTTGTACCAACTGTTTTTAAATCTACACTATGAATTCTGAACTTATGTTTCTTTATACTTGCCCCTTTAAAACTTTATTTTCTCAGATTCTGGTCAAGTGGGATCTGTGTCCTTATTTAAAGTGGTTTTTCAAGCAACAATAGGGTAACTTTCCCAAGAGGTTGTAATTCTTCCTCTGTGGGAAAACCCTGTTGTGTTACTTCTCCGTGCCTTCCTCTGTGGTATTACCTTCTTCTACATGTCAATTTTTTGGTCCTGTGTTTGATTTTTCTCTACCTTCTTAGTGGAGAGGTGGAAAGTGGGGCAGAGAACTCAGAATGCGATAGAGTGAAGGTGACCTTTGAGCTGGGTGTTGAAGGATGAAGAGGAGTCTGCCAAGTAGGGAAAGGCAGTTGGGGAGTTCAGTGTTAGGAGAAAGGCAAGAGCATTGTGGGTGCTCTTGGATGGAGGTCCAAGGCAGCTCCGAATGGAGGCTGCAAAATGGTGGTCCACAGCTGAATTTGGTTCCCAAGGGTAACCTGCTCGGCCCTCAGTATGTTAAGATAATTAAATCAACATTTTAAATTGGGGGATTTCACAGAAAAATCAGGATTTTGTGTTTCTCTTGAAAACTCAGAAGCTCTGCCAGTACTAGATCCATGTGGGTTCATACTTGGCAGTAGTTGGCTGGAACTAAGTAGCTACTGCCCCATTTAGTCAGGGCACACTCTCCACTGCCCCATGGTCCCTGCTATTGGCCAGTATAGGGCACCTATTTGGCTCTTTTATTTTGCCTCCCTGGTCCTTTACATATTTGAGTTTGTGGCCTCATCTTTTTTTTTCTTTTTTTTTAATTTATTGGGGTGACAATTGTTAGTAAAATTACATAGATTTCAGGTGTACAATTCTGTATTACATCATCTATAAATCCCATTTTGTGTTCACCACCCAGAGTCAGTTCTCCTTCCATCACCATATATTTGATCCCCCTTACCCTCATCTCCCACCCCCACCCCCTTACCCTCTGGTAACCACTAAACTATTGTCTGTGTCTATGAGTTTTTGTTTCTCATTTGTTTGTCTTGTTCTTTTGTTGTTTTTGATTTATATACCACATATCAGTGAAATCATATGGTTCTCTGCTTTTTCTGTCTGACTTATTTTGCTAAGCATTATACTCTCAGTGGCCTCATCTTTAAATATTATCTACCAGAGATTGGTTTGTAAGAGGTTAGTTTCCAGAATCACCTGGAGGGCTTGTTAAACTTGCATTGTGGGGCCCTGCCCCCATGGTTTCTGATTCAGTAGGTTGGAGTGAAGCCTGAGAATCTGCATTTCTAACAAGTTCTCAAATGAGGTTGAAGCTGCTGGTCTGGGGACCGCATGTGGAGTCCAACCTCCTTGTTTTCCAGGTGAGGAAACTGAGGCCCCCTCCCTCTGGTAAGTGCAGAATCTGGCCCCAAACGCAGGTTTTTGACTCCAGGTCTGGTGCTGAGTCTCATACCCCCTGTGGTGTTCTATCTGCATCCTGCTTGCTTTCCCTTCTCTCCCCAACCATTTCTGAGACTGGGCACTGAAGCCCATTTCATTTCCAGCCTCAGCTTTTTTAACAATAGCCACCCATTATGCTATGCTCTGAGGCCTGCAGAATTTAATTACTTGCTGAGTAGGGAAGTGAATTTGATTGTTGGAAGCTGTGGTGTTCTGGAGGAAGCACTAATGAGGAAAGACTCTTAGCAGAGAAGAGAGGGCATTTGGGGGGCTTGTGTTTGAAAGCAGCCATTCACTGTGTGGCAATAAAGGCCTGGTCGTCAGTGAGCTTTTTCGTTCCCGCCTCGAAGATGTCTGTCACATTTCATAAATAAATCAGGGCTTTTGTGTGCAATAATTGCTTTGCTTTGTAACCAAGATCAAAAGCACCAATGGCCTTGGATTCAAAGCCAAGTTTATTTTTTATTATTGGGTTGAAGGAGAGAGTGAGAGTTTGCATGCTGGAGGGTCCAGCTATGAGGCCTGAATGGAGAGAGACGGAGCAACATGGGCAAACTGCCAAGCATGAGGGACCTTCAGCCACTCTCCACTGTCTCCTAGGGAGTTGAAGTTGTGAACACTCACTCTGCTAGTACAGCCTGCTGAGCTGGTCACCATCAGGCATTCTCATTCCCAAGCCATTCAATAAACATATATTAGTACCATCATGACAGTAGCTAAACAATAATTATAGATAGCAAACAATTAGGGAGTGCCAGACTCTGGGCTATACATTCTATAGACATTTAATTCTTAAAGCTTAAGAGGAAGATGCTGTCATCATCCCATTTTACAGATGAAGAAACCAATGCTGATAAAGGTGGAGCTGGGATTTGAATCCAGATTTGTCTGACTCTGGAGCCCAGTGGTAAGAGCAGATACTAAAGAAAACAGAGAAATGAGTCAGACAGGATGCCCGCTCTCAAGGAGCTTACAGTGCAGAATGGAAGTGAAGCTAGATAGATGTGTAGCAGTGATTAAAATACAGGGAGAGGGAAGTTGGTTTAGAGGAGCAGGACTTCCAATGTGGGCTGGGCTGATGGGGGAATTCTGGGAAGGTTTTCTGTTGGGGAAGCAGCATTTGAAGTGAGCTTGCAGGAGTAGGATCTATCCCAGCCTGGGTTTCCCAGAAAGCAGACTCAGTGATTTCAATGCAGGAGTGTATTAGTGAGTGCTCTCGGGGTCCCCACTTGCAGAAGGGAAGGAGAGAAGCAGGAGTCAGCCATTGGAGAAGTTGGGCTGTGGTACAGTCGTAACAAAGGCCTCAACAGACTCCTTGGGGAGCTCTGAAGCTGAGGTGGCCCTTCCGAGTTGTGGTAAGGAGGCTGAGCCTTTATACCCTCACGTGGTTTCCAGAAGGGGGTGTGGCCTTGGGCAGATGCCTTAACTTCAGCTGAGGCAGTGCCACATGGGGCTGCCACCTGAGGGTGTCTGTTAGCAGCACATGGGGGAAAAAGTCCTCCAGTCCTAAAGGGGATCGGGGTGGTACATCGCTATGTCCACAGCAGATATTCAGAGATTTGGGAAAAGTGAAAGACAGGATTCCAGACTAAAGTAAAGGCCCATGGGCAGAAAACTCTGGGTCCTGTATCATGAACAGGTAGGCCAGTGTTGCAGTCTAGTGCAGTGATTAGGGTTACAGAGAGACTCTCTGGCTCAATGCCTGCTTTGCCACTTTCAGGCCATGTGAGCTCAGCCTAATCCCTTGATCCTCTGAGTTTTGTAATTTTCAAAATGGAGCTAATAACCTTCTTCATAGGATTGTTATAAGGATTAAAACACAATGATATAAAAGCCCTACCTGGTACACCACAAGCAATCAATAAATATTCACAATTATAGGGATGATTTTGGGGACTTTAAGAACATAGTTAATCTTAGAATTAAGGTTGGAGATGGGGTGAAAAAATATTTTATTCAGGGCCACAGGTTAAATAAAGGGTCGGAAGTAAGAAAATGTGCTCAGGACACCACTCGCTGATTAGTTCTAAATGACAGTGGTCTTATCTCTTCTTTTATAACCTCTTATTTCTTTTTCTTGCCTTATTATATTGGCTAGGACCTCTATTCTGTACAGTGTGAAGGAAAATGGAAGAGAAGTGGCATTCTGTTAAAACATATGCTTCTAACATTTCACCATTTAAGACACAAACTCCTAGCAAATTCAGAATAAATAGGAACTTTCTTAGCCTGACAAAGTGTATTTACCAAAAACCAACAGCAGGTATCATACTTACTGTTGAAGAAAGTTCAGCAAGATGGCTGGTTACAAGATCATTATATAAAAATTAATATGCTCCTTTGTGCCTGCCACATTCAATTAGAAAATGTAATTTAAAAGTGGATACATTAGAAAATAAGAATGATTGAAAATTAATGCCATTAATGCTACAAATTAGCTATGTCCTAGAAGATTTGATAAGTAATGCTTTCATTGTCATTCAGATATAAATATTTCATAATTTCCATTATAGTTTCTTCTTTGCCCCATGAATTATTCAGAATTATGTTTATTTTAGTTTCAAAGATTTTTTAAAAGCTTTTACTTGCCTTTAATTTCTAACTTTATTATGCCATAATAAGAAAATAAGTTCTCTAGGTTATATTTTTTGGTATTTGTTGGAGCATTTGCTGTATCAGACTGTCAAAATTTCCTTAAAGTGATAGTCAGTAAAATGGGTAGTGCTAGAGCAGTGTTAGGTAAACTGACTAAGAAGACAAATCAGAACCCAGAAACAGCCCTCTACACGTGGGAACACCATATATGACAGTGGGGCATTAAAGATGGAGGGAAGAGGATAGACTATTTAGTAAATGGGGCTGATTCCATTGGTTGGTTGCCTTTTTCTTATTTTTAGAAACTGACATTAGACACACACGTATATTTTCTCATATGGAAAAGATAAGACTGTAGTTCACAAAAAATATATTCTAAATTGCTTTAAGTGCTAAAGGTAGAAAGCAGAACTTTAAAACTTTTCAAAGAAAATATAGGAGATTATATTTAAAACCTTGGGAGTAGGAAAAGAAACATAAAAAAAGAATATTTGTCTGCCTAAAAAAATGAAAAAACACAAATCATAAAGGAAAATATTGATAAATTCTATTATATAAAACTAAAACATTATTTTCCTGCAACAACAAAAACAATAACGCCTATACAGGGAAAATACAAACAAGATAAGAACATGTTTGACATGCATAGAATCAGTAAAAAGTTAATTTCCAGAATATAAAATCAGCTCCTACGAATTAGTAAGAAAAGGGCAAACAATCCCATAGAAACATGGGTAAAAGATATAAATGGGCACGTTACAGAAAATGATTTTTAAATGGTTAAAAATATGAGAATAGATGCTCATACTTATTGGTAACCAGGAGAAGGTAAAATTAAATGAGACATAATTTGAGTTCCATTGGATTGGTAAAACAATCCTAAGTTCTGGCAAGAATGTGGAGCAGCAGAGGTTCTCACATCCTCCCAGGAAATGTGTAAATTTGTCCAGCCCCATTGGAGAACAACTGGGCAGTATCTAGTAACAGTGTAGGAGGAGGTCCATGCCCCATGACCCAGCAATGCCACTTCTAAGTGTAACCTAAAGATATTCTAGTATATCTGCACGCA
Organism: Rhinolophus sinicus; assembly: GCF_036562045.2. Taxonomy (NCBI): domain Eukaryota; kingdom Metazoa; phylum Chordata; class Mammalia; order Chiroptera; family Rhinolophidae; genus Rhinolophus; species Rhinolophus sinicus. Next base: position 43,911,201 of record NC_133759.1, read on the forward strand.
TACAAAGCCTTGTACAAGGATATTTGCTGCAATAGTGTTTATAGTAAAGAAACAACAACAATCACCTAAATGTCCATAATGAAGGGAATGGTTAAATAAGCTATGGATGGTCATACAATTGAATATTACACAATAGCTAAGATGAAGGAACTAGATCTACATGTAGCAATGTGGGCAAAACCTGAAAACACAATGTTAGGTGAAAAAAGCAAGGAACACTGTGATACTTTTATGTAATTAAAAACACGAATCAGTAGTTCATATTGTTAGGCATCTGCCTGACATAAAGCTATCCAAATGTGGACTGTGTAAAAATACACACCAGCCTCAGAATAGTAATCGAGGGACGAGGGAGGAAGAAAGGAGACAACATTTCAGCTGTTATCTGCAACATTTTGCTTCCTAAGAGTACTTTTGAAGCAAAAATGGGAAAATCTTAATAGTTATCTAATTTGGGTGACACCATTCATGGGTGTTCGTTATTGTTCCCTCTACTGCATGTTTTTAATATCAGAGATATTAAATACTTAACATTCAGATATTTAAAAATTGGGGAACTGAGGTAAAGGTGGGGTAAAAGGTTGAAGACAGATCAAGGAAGCCCTTGGGTGTCAGAATGAGAATCTGGGCTTTATTTTCTAGACATTGGAGAACTATTGCAGGTTCTTAAATAGGGGGTGATGTGATCAAAGCCAAGTTTAAAGATAATTAATTTGGTGTATTTGATGGATTTGAAAAGAGAGATGCTGGACTCAGGGAGAGCAGTTCCATGTTATTAATACATATACACTAACATACAGATTAGTGGTAGAAGGTGGTAGGAACCTGTATCGGAATGGTTGATAGGGGAATAGAAAGGAAGGAAGGGACAGATGAATGAGTGGATAGGTGAGTGGATAAATGAGTGGATGGGGAGATTCATGGATGGATGGATAGATGGATGGATAGTTGGGTGGATGGGTGAATGGGTGGAAAGCTGGAAAATAGATGGGTGGATAGATACATGGCTACAGACATTTTTGACATGCCAGTGCAATCCTCATTACATCCTGTTTACAAACAATGCAAATGAAATGGAAGATCCAATTATAAAATTTAAAGAGGAGTTTAAAGAGGTATCTCAGGTCAGTGATTCACCAATGTGATCAATAATGTTTTGAATTCAACAAATAAGCCAGACAACATCCATAGTCACCTTGAAAATAATGTAGAGAGGGCGAAAGCAGCTTAAAATTGAGTGTCCTCGGTGTCTGTAGATAGTGGTTTTTCAGGAAGACAGCTTTGTCATGTTCTCCAGAACACACAGACTCTCACCCATACCTGAACTTTTCACTCCTTATCTGCGAGTAAGAGTCAGGGTAAAAAGTTCCCCGAAACATAGGCCAACATCAGGGCCATAGTCAAGAAAGCTTACTCCTCAGTATGTTCTGCTTCCACAGACTCAGCTCCGGTCCACAGCATCTCCTCTGCCTTGGCCTGGAGGCCAGGGGGCGGAGCTGGGACTTGGTCACAGATAACAGGAGATTCTGCAAAAGGGCACCGAGCACTGTATGTTATTTGGTATTTATGACAATCTGAAGCAGAGACTTGTAAATATCAGCATGCTTTTTATACTAAGGCAGAGGAGTATCGATGTTTTGGAATTATTTTGGAATGTTTGGGGAAGATAATTCTAAAGGTGTGTAGAGTGCTAGCTCTCCCAATGGTGGCAACAGAGTAGAATGGTTGAGAGAAGCACATTTACTAGCTCTGTGGTCTTGGGAAAATTACCCTCCCTGAGCCTCCTGACCTTTAAAGTGGGGCTACTGATAGCGCCTCCTCTAAAGCGCTGATATTAGGGTAACATGAAGTGTTGTCTGGAAAGCAGTTACCATTCTGCTTCATTGTGCTTGGCACATGCTAAGACATCAAGAAACGATTGTATTATTGTTGCTATTAATTATAATGATAAGTATTATTACTAGTAATAGTACCAAGCATTATTATTAACAAGAATAAGTATTATTAATAATAATAGTTAGTATTATGAATAGAGATCCAGAAACTCCTAGCCCAACCACATCAGGTCACTTCTGCATAGCCATCCCAAGGTATCCTGGGACTTCCTCGTACCTGTTATTTTAAGCATTTCTGAAAATGAGGGCTTTCGGTGCTAACAGGGTCCCAGAGACATGCTGGGAGTAATTACAGGGGATGGGGGTGGCAGGCACCATGCTGGGCTCGTTGCCTCGCTGTTACTGGGCTCCCAGGTTGGCATCAGTGGGGCCCACGGCTGCCGAGAACCTATGATGAGTGGTTCCAGGGCTTTCCTGTTTCCTTGCAGCCTGGTATCCGAGCCACAGCAACAGGGGAAGAGTTCAGGGCTCAAGTCTGCATTCCAGCTTCTTGCAAAAGCATGTAGATGACGGCATGTGGAGTTGCAGCAACAGGAGACATAAATTAGTTTGGGAAGGGGGGGGAAGAAAGGAGGTATCTGGGAGCAGGGAAAGGAAGAAGATGGGGAGAGGGGAGGTATAGCAAGGGTCCAGACGGAAGGTGGGACAGAGTGCAGGCTAAGGATGATGTTTGGAGGCAAGGGGTGGAAACATAACAGAGCGCAGGCAGCCCAGTTATTGGCAAGCTAGGACATGGCCAGGAGAAACAGCCAGTTGGCTGTCCAAGCTGCCATGTTCAGGGATAAGCTGACCTTCCAGGACACACTGGAGAAGCCCCCATTTCTCTGAGCCACGCCTTTAAAGCCCTTGCTTTGGAAATAAAAGCACAATCGCTTTGGGAGATGGCCAGGGCTTACATATACCAGATATTTAAATAGGGAACATCTGTGGGTCTCAAGTTTTGTTATTTGACGAGAAAACAAGTTGGAGTGTGGAAAAGCAGTGGGATTAAGAACTGCAAGAGACAGAGGTTTTTGTTTTTATTTAGTTTTGTTGGTTTATTTGCTTCCCATTGTTTGCGTGGAGCCCCAGCACTAGGAAAACCATGGAATGCCCCCAAAGGTAACCCAACATGAGAACATGTAGTGGAGCAAAGCGAGAAAAGAGAGACAGGCCTTGCTGTAGCAGTGTCTGGTGAGACGCAGAGAGGCCCGGAGGCCCCGCCTCAATCCCTGGAGGGAGACGAAGCCTCCACCTCGTTTCCTGCATTAAAGTTTTCTGAAAGTTCCTTCACTCCTTTGGAGAAGTGAAGGGGGAGTCTCTTTATTAAAACCCAACATTTTAAGATGATATTATTTTCTAGATGTAAAGAGTGACTTTAGCCATGGAATGGACCCACCTTTGAGTTCATTTGAGGGAGACAGAGACATGTCCTGTAAACACAGAACTTTCAGTACAGCTCATAAAGTTCTAGGACCCTATAGTAATAGTTTTGAGGCTTTCCCCTGAAAACCACACTTAGCCTTGTACTGAAAACTAAATCAAGCCACCACTGAAAGATTTTCATGGTGAAGACATTGATTTCACTCAGGAATCTTTGTGTCAAAAAACTTTAGTCAGCTGGTCCCATCTTGGCATGAGTGTGGGGTGTTTTGTGCACAGGCATTTAAGGGGCTCCTTGTGTATGTAAGTCTTCCTGATCTGCGCTGTGGGAAACCAGAGTCCCAGCCTTAGGGAGCTTATGCTCCCTCGAACTGGTTGGAACTTGGTCCTTTTGCAGGAACTGAGTGAAAGCTGGTGCTTGGTGGATGGTTTTCAGAAGGCCGTCTCACTCCGTGGTCATTTTGGTATCTTCATACTGATATAAGCACAGATTACGTCAGTATTCTTTCACATAAGCAAAAAGGAAAATTCACTGGATCCTGTAAGCTGGAACAGTCCAGGGGGAAATCGTGTCTAGGTATCTCCAGATCCAGGACTCTAGAGCTATTGCCAAGGCCTTGACTCTCCTTTTGATGGACAGCCCAAGGCCCCTGACGTCCTACCTTAGTGACCCAGAGGAGACGTGATCTGAGAATATGGTTGTTAGAAAGGCCCCAGGGAAGATTCTTATTGGTTGAGCCTAGAATACGTTTCCATCTCTGACCCAATCACTAGACAGAAGGAGCCAGAGCACTCCGGTCCCGCTGGGTCCCATACCCAATGGACTGTGTTGTAGGACCAGGCAAGCAGGGGTCAGTCCCATCATATCTCATCTTCTATTATCAGAAGAAGGAGGGAGGGAGAGGCCAGAGCTGGCCCTCATGGCTAATTTATTCTTACCAGTGCAGGTGGCCCAAGACGGACCCGCCAAGGAGAACTAGATGTGCCTGCAAGTCGGGACAGGTGTCAGGGATACAGATTCCTGCACAGGTGGTGAGAAAGTATATCAGACAGGCAGACTGTGGCCATTCTTTCCTTGTGGCCTGGACTCGTCTCTGTTAAATCATTGCAAGGGCTTCTTTTCACGTGTGCTTGCATCTTGTCTAGGCCCCGAGTAAGCAGACCACAGGAAGTGTCTATATGGGTCAGACCAATGAAAAGCTGAATCCTGCCTCTGCTGCTTCCTAGCTGTGCAACCAAGGGCTAGTTGCTCAACCCTTCTGAGCCAATGGCTGTCATCTGTCAAGTGGGCATAATATTAGTACCTACCTTAAAGTTTTAAATTAGATAATGTATGGAAGTGACTTTGGACAGTATTCAGCAAGTGCTCCATAAATGCTAGCAACCAACGATAGAGCAGGGGCCGCATCTCCTTCAGCTTTGTGTCTTTGGTGCCTAGTTGAAGCTGGCATCTAGTAGGTTTCAGTACGTGCTGGTGTAAATTGAAGCTAGATGAGGGTTTGGCCACAGAGGTGCAAGAGGAGGTGGTGTAGGCAGGAAGCTGGGTTCCCAGCGGTGCTGAGATTCTATACAGGTCATGCTGTTCAGGGTCTACACGGGGCCAGGAGGTTTGGTCCCAGGAAGCAGACTCTTCAGCGGCTCTCAAACGTTGGGATATGAGAAGGGCGCTGGTTAAAAGGCACTCTCACAGGTTCTGACGCGGCAGGTCCGGGATGGCTGCCCTTGACGAGTGCCCGGGGATGCAGAGGGCTGCCCCCTGCAAAACCTCACTGGCTTCTGAGTCATGACTCAAAGGCCCTCATGGGCCAGATGGGTGACGTGGCTGAGTGAAGGGAGAAGCTGGGCACGGCAGCCGACTGGAGAGCACAAACCCCACCCAAAGGGGCCACCATGCTCCAGGTGGAGACTCAGTATTGCTGGATCGTCTAGTTTTTCAGGAGAGGCTGAAAATCTGCACTCATAAGGAGAATTTCCTGATTTATAAGTGCTGGGTAAAGAATCTGATTTTCTGAAAACACCGAATGGCCCAGTAAAACATGTCTGCAGCCCAGAGAAGCTGTCTTTTGGAGCCCTGGGTTTAGGGCAGTGCTTCTCACCCAGGTGATTTTGCCCCCAGGGGACATTTGGACATATCTGGAGATGATTTTGGTTTGGGGGTCGGGGAATGCTACAGGCTAGGGATGGTGCTGAACAACTTGCCATACTCAGGACCCCCTGCCCCCCCAACATCAAAGAGTTAGCTGACCCTTAGGGGCATTTAACTAGCATTAGTTGTGGGCAGAAGAAAGAGGCAGGGCTGGGGCCACTTGTCACCTGATTTTTCAGACGTATTTGGGTCGGACAGACAGTGCTGTACCCTTTCAACCCCACAGAACCACAGCGGCCATGGCTGAGCCCTCCCTGGCCCTGTGCAATCGTTTTCCACAGTCCACACGCTTCCTGAGCATGAAGGAAGCAGCCTGCCACCCCTGACCTCTGCAGGCATGAAAGTCATGCGAGAAATGCGCACAAAGAGTGCTATTGCATTGCCACTTGGGTCCCCAAGGGCTGGGTGTGATGGTCTGCTAGAGATTATCAGGGTTTTGGCCTCCTGCTCCTGGTGGAATGTTTGGTTTGGGTTCCTCATTCAGTAGTTTCTGGAACTGTAGTTGAGAATATTTCCCTTCCCAATCAGCCCCAACCATAAAACAAATAATAAAATGCCTTTGAGTCCTGTGTAGTTCAGTAACTATTTGCTGAACACTCACTCTGTGGCCAACTCCGTGCCTGGTGCCGAGGGGGGATGAGCAGTGACTCACACAGGTTCCATCTGGTGACTGTGCCTTTGAGGAAATGCAAGAACCAGACCTCCAGCCCCTGCCCAGCCAGTCTCCCCTCCGTACACCACCGTCTTCATCTTCCTGAAGAAGCACAGCTCTGCTCATCACACTCTCCTGCTCCAAACCATTCAGAGGCTCCCCGTTCCACTCTGAATGAAGCCTCAATTTCAAGCTTGTATTCTGCTCTTCCGTTGCTGTGCTTCTTTCTTTGCAAACCAAGCTTTCCCCTGTTCCCAGGCTCCATGCCGTTGCTCAGTCTGTGCCCCTGCCTGGAATACCGTCTCTGGCCATTCACGCAAGGTGAGATGGCTCTGGTGGCAGCCCCTATGCCCTCTTCATCACTTCATCCCATCTCACCTCATCTTTCACTCTTTTGCAGCTCTTTCTATCTCCTGCCTTAAAATTATTTGGTTTTTGACTCTCGATCCCACCAAACTGGGAGGTTCTTAAGGGAAGAGTTAATAACAAATTCATCTTGTATTCCCTTTTTTGGGCAACTTTCTAGCCTTGCCCTTGGCATCCAGTGGGTGTCAATCCAGCCTGTACTATTTCCAAGCTCTTCATCCATGCCAGGTGCTGCCATAAGTCTTACTTGTTTTCATCATCACATGGACTCCACAATACCCATGACATCATCCCACTTTTACAGATAAGGACACTAAGGCTTAGAGGAACTGTCACTTCATTTGTTCATAGAGTCATTCCACTAATATATTTAATGAGCACCCATGATGTGACAGGCTCTGTGGCATTGCAGGGAGGAGAGGGGAAGCAAGATGTTGCAGGTTGGGTACCGTGGGAAGCCAACTGGGACACCGGAATTTAGCATCTACCAGAATGATTAGGGAGCATTCTTGGGATCCAGACCTTGGGAGGGCAGGGGAGGGAGCAGGGTGAGGGCAAGCAATGGGGTAGACAGCCTTACTGGAAGTCTTAGCCAGCCCTACAGGGAGTTCTCAAGAGGGAGTGACCCTTCAGAGCTGTCCAGGTTGAGACCGTGGAGGCAGGCCTTTATGCCTCACACAGATCCATCTTTGGATGAGGTGTCAGTCTTGGGAAAGTATGTCACCTTGTCCTCTGAGGCCATCCCTGAGGCACTCTTGGCTAGGGGATGTCTCCTGCCAGCCCTCCGAGCTGCTGGACAGTTGAACATCTACCACCAGAGAGAAAGTCTCTTTGCTCTCATGGGGTTTACATTCGAGTGGGGAAAACAAATGCCAAATGAATATACAAGTAAAAAAGCAAGATCATTACACTTCCCCTTTATAAGTGCAGAGAAGGACAGTAACAGGTATTCATTTTACAGACAGGGAAGCTGAGGTGCCGAGAGGTTAAATGGCTTAAAGCTCGATCTCCAGTCCCAGCCTCGGTGGCTCCCAAGTTCAGCCCTCTCTACTGTCTAACCAGGCCTATGCTAGTCACCTAGAGCCTTGAAAGTCAACCTAAAGAGTTGGATCTTGGTCCTGTGAGCAGTGAGGAGGCTTTAGAGGGACACAGTGAAATGCATTTCTAGTAAATTACACTGGCACAGGCATGAAAAACTGGTGACAGAAGTCAGGGGCTTTGTCGAGGGGGCAGCTTCTGTAGTCTGGGTCCTGCAATGATGACATGCTTATTCTGGGACTAGTGTTAGGAAATCTATCTTTTAGGATGCTTTTGGCTGCAGGAGACAACGCCAGCTTAAAATGGCTTAACCAATAAGGCCACTGAAGTGGAAGTTCCTATGGAGGTAGGTTCTGGGTTCAGTTCAGCCAGTGTCTCAGGAGGTCATTAAGAAGCCAGGTTCCTTTTGCTCTGCCTCCCAAGGCTGCTTCCTCTTCTGGTCCTTGCTTCCTGCTGGTAGCAACTGGGGCTCCATTTTTTTCTTTCTTTTTTCTATCTAGCACTCAGTAGAAAAGCTAAAACCTTCATCTTAACCATCTACATACTTCTCTTCCATCCAGTTAAGTCACGTAGTCACCCCTGGACTAACAACACACCAGAACCCAGTCTCTAGTTGAGATGGCATCATCGTCCTGGGAAGCTCAAAGCTGGAGGGATAAATGCAGGGCCAAATTTACGGCTCTATCAGGAAACAGGAAGGGCAAGAATGGATGATGGGGAGGGAATGAGCGTCAGCTGCTGCAGAGAACAAAGGATTGGGCATTTTGCAGGCAGGAGGCAGTGACAGATTGGATTGAGGAGGAGGGACTTAAAAAAAGTGTCAAAAATAACTCCAAATTTTCCAGTTGCTGTGCCTGGGAAGATATTATCCCATTGACCAAACTCAATGAGATGGAGGAAAGTGCAGGAGTTTGCTTTTGGATAATTTGAGTTTGTTGTGATAAGGGGACATCCAGACCTCACTCTTTTGCAACAGTTGAAGATATAGGTCCCTGAATCTGGGCTCTGGGTTGTACGGGATGCAGCCCAGGAGAGAAGACTGTGGAGACGATGACACAGCTGCTGATGACGGAGAAGTGGGAGCTGACGTCGGTAATGCGCGGGGAGCTGGCTGGGGCACAGGCTGAGAAGGCAAGACTGGTGGGAGTTTTGAAGGCAGGACTCTTTTCAGCAGAGCTGCTTCTAGGAGTTTATCTGCCAGGGGTCTCTGCCCAGGTGCCCAGTGACAAAGTATAAGGATATTCACGGCATCATTGTTTGAAACAGTAGGAGACTGGAGACAACCCCCATGTTTATCACTATGGAGCCGGTTTATTAATTATGATACATCTGGTATATGGAACCCCAAGCAGCTGTCAAAAAAGGAGGATGTAAGACTTACATGGGCTGTGAAGGAAAAACCTCTTAGATATATTGTTAGGTGGGAAAAAAAAGCAAGATGCAAAGCTGTGTAGGGAATACTCCCATTTGTGTTAAAAAAAAGAACATGTGCTGTCCAAATGCATGCTTGTATATCCATAGACTGTTTCTGGAAGGTATCAGAAGAAACTTTGAATAGCAGTTGACTATGGGTGGGGGTCTGGGAGCCTGGGAGACCTACTCTTCACTTTTACTTTGCTGGCTATTAGCGTTCCTTTAACCATGTGCATTTATTACCTATCAAAAAGTTAGGTCATAAGCATCAATACATAAGAAAATGAGTATTGGGTGTCAGAGATGTTGGTGAAACTGAGGACTGAGAGGAGGCCACTGGAGGGTGTCAGAGGGTCCAGAGTCAGCAGTGAGGCGAATGTCAGGGGGAAGGGCCACCGGAGAAACTGAGGCACAGACTGAGAGTCTTGGAGGATAGAAAGAGATGGGGATAGCTGGCTGGGTTCATTGAGCACCACTGTAGATGCTTGGGACACAACTGAAGGTTTCCGGTGAGCTCTGCACAGAAAGTTCTGCTGAGCCTCTGCTGTGCTTTTGGATCGGGTCCCCTTTCTTTAGTCACCAGAGCGGGAGAGAGGTCTAAGCAGAGGTCTGGAATTGCCCTGAAGCTTTCGCTGTCTATTAAGAGATCTGGCGCATGCAAAGGCTGCCTTCAGACAGGTATCCTTAGCAATGCCAGGCCCAGAAGCTAAAAGAAAGGCTGTGGGTGAGGAGAAGGAGCCGGGGAAGGCATCATGTGTGGTATGGAGCCTTCCCCAGCTACCCCTGAGTCCAGTGCCTCCGGACCTGCATGGGGGCGTGAGGAAGGCTGGTCTCTGCCCGTCAGCTGCTGGTCACGGATGACTCGGCTCTCAAGGAACAGAGGTCAGGACTCCCATTTTCAACTTGGAAACTTCATGTGATGGTCCAGGCAAACAGGGAGAGTATTTATAATCATAATAATAGTAATAAACAAACAGAATCCTAGACTCTTCAGGCTAGAGGGAAGCTGAAGAAAATTTATTTAATGTTTCCTGAATCGTGTCTCTCAGTATATTAAACACGTAAGTCCCCTTGCAGAAAAAGGATTGAGGACAACTAAACTGCACCCTCCAGAAAATCCATGCATGGGAGGGTATGAAAGCCTCTGAAAAGTTCTGCAGGAAGAAAACCTGTCTCACTTTGTTTAACTAGCTTTTCCCACATGTATTTGGTCACAGAAGCCCCTGCCCCCTTTATAGTGTGGCACCCAGCAGTGACCCCCAGACCGTGTTTTGGGAAGCGTTTCTTTAGTTTTTTAAGTTTTTCATTTTATAGATGTGGTGACCAAGTGTCCAAGGCCACATGGTCAGTTGTTGACAGAGGAGGCGGAGACCTCAGTTTTCCGCCGTTGATCCAGGGGGCTGTCTGGTTCTCTGTGCTGCTGGTGATGACTTGAGGTGTCAGATCATTATTTCTCCAAGTGCGTTCTGTGGAACCCCACTCTCATGAGATGTTAACGAATACTGAACCAGGGACACGTGTTGTTCACATCAGTTATAGGACACACAGAGTTCATGAGAGATGAATAGGTCGGTTGACTGTGGGGCTTCTCAGAATCCTTACCATGGTGCTGTCTCTCTGGATCACCAAGGTAGGGAGGTGATGTGTAGTGTTCCCCAACTTCTATGGCCAGGGAAGGATTGCTTTCATGGACCCACGTTGAGGAATGCAAGTCTAGATCAGTGAGGTTTGTGTTGATTTCTGCTCCCCTTCTCACCCACCCCACTCCAAGCATCCCTGCCCTTTCTGTGTTGAAAAGGAAATTGGTCAGTGCGACCAGCCACCTTCTTCCCCTCTGACATTTGCTCTTCCCTGTTCCAGAGCAAGGAGATTGGCCTGCAGATGCACGAGGAGCTCCTGAAGGTCACCAACGAGCTCTACACAGTAAGTCCTGCTCAGCCTCTGCCGCTGGTTGACATCCGGTCTCTTTCTTCAGTGCCCAGGGCTGGAGAGGCAAACCGGAGGTCTGGGAGGTCCCTGAGCCTTTTTGCTGTGTCATGTGCCTGAGTGACAGTGGGCCATCATGTGGGATGTCATGACTCGCAAACCCAACTTCTCATTCTGTACATCAGGGTGGGGCCCTGGGCATGTTTAGTTTGTAAAGGTTCATGAGAGATTCGTATGACCTGCCAGCTGTAGGAACGTGTTACCTAGAAAGCAGGACACGAAGTCGGGTGAAGGGAGTATGGACAGAAAAGCTCCCGAGTAAGGGGTGTGGGTTTGGAGTCGGTAGGACAGGCTGAAATCGAGGCCTTCTCCTTGCTGAGTGTGGGAACCTAGGCGGGCACATAGCTTGTCTGGCCTCAGTATTCTCATCTGTAAAATGGAGCACTGTTCCGAGGACCATGTGAGATGAGGGGGTGATCATGACTTGCAATCCCCAGGGAATAGTTTCAGAACATCACAATTTGGCCAAGAGCTGACCTTGCTACCTGCTTAGAGGCAAGATTTAACTGGACTTGGGATGGGTGTTAGAATCCAAGAAGGTGAGTAAATGGGGAGCATAAGGTCAGCACACTGGTTATAGTGCAGAAATTCACTTGGTAGGTGGTGCAGCAGGACTCCAAACCCAGATCTGTCTGTAATCAGCGTGCCCTGCTGGGATCCTGTGTTGCCTCTCCTGCTGAGAATTCCCTTTATCTTCCTCTCTTCCCTTCTGCTTCTTGAATTCCTACCCATCCAATGGTTCCAATCTCAACTCACCCTTGATCACATAAGCCCACACGGAGCCATTATTTTTCTGAACCCTCAATTAATCTCCCATGCATGCACACTCTCCTTCTCATTTCTTTACTCAACAAATAATGTATTGATTGCTGGCTCTGTGCCAGCACTGCCAGAGGCTCTGGGGACCCTATGGAGAACACGGCACAGCCCCCACAGGACTCACAGTGTAGACACCCTCCATCCGGGCCATGCTCTGTCAGGGCCGCTGTGTTGTCCGTTCACATACAAGATCTGACAATTAAGTTCGCGAACGCATCCTAGAAAATGTGCTCCATGCCTCATTGCTGAATATCACTATGGTTACCTTCGAAATACTCCCCTTGGGAAGTTATGCACTGATGCCAGTGCCGAGTCCACACTTCAAAGCAAGTTTGGAACTCTTTTTCTGGAATGGCCATCAGAGCTGTTGTCGTATTACTCTCGATGTCCTGAATGTCATCAAAATGTCTTCCTTTAATATTTCCTTTATCTTCGGGTAAAGAAAGAAGTCATTGGGGGCCAGATCACGTGAGTAGGGAGGGTGTTCCAATAGTTATTTGTTTACTGGCTAAAAACTCCCTCACAGACAGTGCCGTGTGAGCTGGTGCTTTGTCATGATGCAAGAGCCATGAATTGTTGGAGAAAAGTTCAGGTCATTTTCATCTAACTTTTTCACGCAGCCTTTTCAGCACATCCAAATAGTAAACTTGGTTAACTGTTTGTCCAGTTTGTGCAAGTTCATAATGAATAATCCCTCTGATATCAAAAGGTTAGCAACCTCGTTGCCATAAGTTCTTGAACTTAATTGTCAGACCTCTTTACTTGACTCTTGTCTCCCTGCCCAGATTCTAAACTGCTTGCAGGCAAAACAAACCACTTTCATTTATTCATATATCCCTCCCTCCCTCCTCCGCTTCAACAAGCACCCTGGGAACACCAGGCTTGTACAAGGTACTTCAAAGACCTCCTCTCGAAATCCTTACAGCTTGCCGCTGTGCCTCTTGCAGTGCTGGAGCCCCAGCAGGCAGCTCCGCATGCTTGTTTAAATGAATTTCTGGGCAACTGCTGAAGACTCAGTGTGCAGTCAGCAAATGACCTGGTGACGGGGTGCTGCTGGCACCCCAGTGCTCTCATGCCTCTGTAGCAAGCAGTGCCTGCTACATACTCACCAGATCAAAGGCAGTAGAACTGCACCTCCTCCATTTTATCCTGTTTCCTCCCTCACTTTTCCTCCTTCCTTCCTTTCTCTTTCTTTCCTCCTTCCTTGCATCTCTCCATCCATCCATCCATCCATCCATCCATCCATCCATCCATCCATCCATCTATCCACCTTTGGGAATTAGCCTCTCTCCTTTTTTTGGTTTTGTTTTCCTCTGTGCTGCTTTCACGATGAGGCAGGATTCTCCTATGTGGTGACAAAGATGGTCCCCCCTCACCCCAAGCTCACTTTCTATCAGCTTAGCACCCCCTAATGGAAAGAGAAAATGCCCTTTCCAGTGTTTCCAGCAAAGCCCCAGGGCTGTCTCTCATTGGCCTGTCTAGGCTCATGAGATCCAATCACTGTGGCCAGATTAACATAATGTTACTAATTGGCCAGGCCTGGGTCTCATGCCCACCCCAAGATAGGAGAGTGGTATCAGTTTCCCATGAACCACATGGATTGAGAATGAGGAGGGCTAATTTTGGAGATTGCCTCAAAGAAAATCAGGAAGCTATTTCAGAAGAGGGAGGACTAGAGGATTCTAGGCAGAGAAAAACAACAGATGTCCACTGAGGGGGAGTAGCTGGGGGAGGATAAGTAAGTGGCTCCATTGCCTAGCGCTCAAACCAACCCCTGCTTCTCAAACCTGCCTGGCTCCTGCTCCTTCTGGGCTTAATACTCATACTGTTCCCTTTGTCTGGTAAACTCCACCCCCTACACCATGCCGTGTTCGCCCAGCTGACAGCTCCTCTTTTTCAAGGTTCAGTTCAGATGTCATTTCCTCTAAGAAGCCTTCCTTTATTTAGTGCCTTGTACTCCCCTTGTCATAGCACGTATCACACCATGTAATAATCACGTGTATAATTTCCTGTGTCCCTACTAGAGTACATATTCTGCGAGGGCAGAGACCCTATCTGCCTTCCATAGTGTAGTGTTTCCTAGTATAGTACCTAATGCATAATGACCTGTTCGATAAAAATTTAATGACTGAAGGAATAGCTGTCCCCCATCCCTAACTATATTTATCAGATCAAAGGCAGTAGAACTGTACCTCCCCTATTTTATTCTCCATTCCCCCCTCTCTCCATCCCTTCCATTCAGCCATCCATCCACCCCCCATCCATCCATCCATCCACCATCCTTCCTTCCTTCCTTCCTTCCTTCCTTCCTTCCTTCCTTCCTTCCTTCCTTCCATCCACCCACCCACCCACCTATCCATCCAGCCAGCCAGCCAGTTGTTATTCTTTCATGCAAACAAATACGGATACTTGCTGGGTATCAGTCTCTGCTCTAAGAGAAGGAATATGATCATGAAAAAGGTCTTGGCCCTCAGGGAATTTGCACTCTAGTTGGGGTGAGACTGTCTATAAACATGCAAAATTAATAAATAAGAGTGATGATAAGTTCTATGGAGAACGTACGCCACACAGTGTGTGGGTGGTCAGATTAAAATGTAGGGACTTCTCTTTTCCTTCAAGGATGCTTTGGCATGAATTGGCTTAGGGTCTCACCTACATACTCCTCATGGACGGCCCAGGGATGGCCCTGCCTGTGGGACACGGGAAGCGCACAGGGATGCATTGTTGAGAACCTGTGTTCTAACAGCTGATCCTTATCCTGCCCCAGTGTGTCCCTTTATTGATGCTGTCAGCGTCCAGATTGCCTTTGCCTTCTTTTGCATTTAAACGAGCATCTGAAGGGCTGTGCAGATAATACTTTCCAGTTTTCACGATCTGAGGATTTGGGAAGATGCGAAAGGCAAAATGTACATAGCAAAAGGCAGTGTGGTTACCAGAAAAGACAACGTCCACAGCTCAGAAGGTCCAGCTGTCTGAGTTGCTATGTGATTTTGGACGATACACTTGCTATCTCTGGGCCTCAGTTTCCTTCAATGACAGGTGAATACGCCAAGCTTTCTGGAGGACCTTCTGAGCACCTAGGAAACCGATCTGGGTGTCAACTTACATGTTCCGACACAGCGTTTCTCAGCCGGTGCTAGGCTTGTTCTGAGGGAGCCTCCTGGGAGGGTCTGGAGGGCTGGAAAGTGAACCTCCCATCTGACATAAAGCCAGGTGAGCGCCTCTGAGGGGCGCTGCCGAGATCCCAGGTTAGAGACCAGGTGACAGTGACTTGGCCCCAGGTGAACTCCTGCATCCGCCTCTGCTCCTTTCCCAGCCCAACGCTGCTGTCAGCTGGTCACTTCACAGTCGCCATTTACGGAGCATCTTCCTATCTACCTCCCATCTGGTCTTCACCAGGTGAGAGGACCAGCCTCTGCCACCGTCACTCAGCAAGGGGTGGGAGTGTTGAGTCTCAAAACCAGGTCTTCTGGGCCCCTGTGGTTTTGTGGTTTCCTCATCTGTAAAGCAGGGATCACATAGTGTCTACCTCATAGGGTTTTTGTGAGAAATAAAGGAGTTACTCTGTGTACAGGCCTGGCAGGTAGTAAGTGCTTAGTGAATATTAGCTACTATTCTCATTGTTGCCATTGTTATCACACTGCCTCCCAGGACTGGGGTAAGGATTAACTGAAATGTTCCTTGGGGATAATAAAACGAGAGGTTTGCAAACTCTGAAGTAATAGATACGTTTAAATATTATTTAACACATCCTGGACTGGCAATATTGAGCTGATTGTTTTGATTATTTAACTAAGGGCCTTTCATGCTGAATCCTATTTTTCAGGTAAATAAAGGAAGTACCTAGAGGACGTTAAGTATAAATAGTTAGTTAGGCTCATTCCAGAGCAGTCCCCAGGTAAACCCTTTATGGCAGCTGTTGGACATAAGTCACGCTGGCTGGTCCAGTTCATTGATATTCTTGGAATCAGGAATTACCGATTGGATCACATAGCATTTGGCCCCAGCGTCACCAGGGCTGTTGTCTCCACACATGGGATTTTTACAATGCAGTTCAGAGACTGCACTGGGAAGTCTGGCTTGTTGAAGAGCCAGAGAAGTGTTCTGTGGTTCAAGAAGAGTAGACATCTAGGCAAAGGAAAATGTGAGAGGCTGGGACCACCCAGCTGGGATGCTGTCTGTGAGTGAGTAGATGGATGCATGCACGGAAGATCAGACAGGCAGATCTAGCTGAAGGTAGAAATGCTTTCTCTTCCCCTGAACTACCCAGTACAGATGATAGACAAGCAGACCTTAGCCACTGAACTAGAAAAAAATGGATGTAGCAGGAATGACTGAATGCAGAAAAGGGCGGAGTCCAGAAATGAGCACCAGCAGCAGCATGATGGGGAAGCGAAGAAACCAGTGGTGTTCGTGAACGTGGAAGGATAGAGAAAAGCTCCAAGAACAGGAAAGGTGGGCTCCCTGGAGACAGACTTTGGCAGGCATCCCCAACTTTTAGCTGCATTATTTTCCTGGAGCCATGGCATAAAGAAGATGGTTGAAAATAGGCAATTGCTTTATCTATAAGCCTGCAGTCCTTCCTTTTGGCCACTAGATGTCAAGAATGCATCAATGCGGCACAATTTCTGGTCCCTTGCGTTTATAAATAAGCTTAGTGGAACTGGCATAAAGAGTGGACGAAATCAGCAGGAAGCGGATCTCTAGAGGTTTTAGGGCAACGGCAAATAAGCAAAATTGGGTGGAATGCAGGAAGAGTTCTTTCCACCAAGACCCACAAAGAAAAATTGATTGCAATTTTTATTAATTTATTATTTTTGCAATTCTACGAGGTTTTCAGCATGAAAGGAGGGAGAAACATGGTATAGAATAATTTTTTTCACAATAGTTGATATTCTCTAGAGCTTGTAAACATTTTCCTGAAGCCAAGTGAATTGGAAGTTCTTAGACCCTCAGCCCAAACAGGGAGGATGGTCACGGTGGTAATGGTGGCAGCTAAGGCCTAAATGGCTCTTACTGTGTGGCAGGCATTGTTTTCAGCACTGTACAAAAATGAACTCATTTAGTTCTCCCGACAAACCTATGAGGTAGGTGCCATTAGCCCCATTTTACAGTGAGGAAGGAAAGGTCAGAAAGGTCACGACTTGCCCAAGGCCACACAGCTGGTAAGTGGCAGCATCAGGATCGGCCCAGACTTTGTGACCAATGTCTGTATTCTTACCAACCATACTCTACAACTGATGTCGCCCCCACTGCCTGCTGACCTCTGGCAAACGGAGCCTCTGAACAACAGATCGGTGCTGCGATTTAACGATAAGAGTCACAGAAGAATTCTAATAAACTCACTTCATCCAACTTTAAATGAGAACAAATAAGGTTATGATGTGGGCCCGCATTTCAGTCCAAGTTCCTGACTTTAAAGGGCCTGTTTAGGCAGGAGCACATCCCCTCCCCAGGTAGAAGCTTCTGCTTTATTAGCTGCTATAGTCATCCGAACAATAGAAGAAAAGAATGAACAAGGCTCAGATGCCATGGAATCCAGAAATTTCTTATGTTTCTTAGCACAGAAAGATGATAATAAACTTGATATTGCAAAGGAAAAGTGTATTTCTAGTTGGGGGCCAGGAAACAGAATACTGTTGGTATGAGACTTCCCAGCTTGCTCCAAGGATGCCAAGAGTATTCACATTTGCTGAGAAAATTGCAATAAGTTAAGGAAACAGTATGATATGGTAGAAAAAGTAGTGGGTTAAAAGTCAGAGACTAGATTTCTAATTAGGCTAAATAGACACTTACCATATGACTCTCCATTCTACTGCTAGGTATTTACCTAAGAGATATGAAAACACGTCCATACAAAGAATTGTACATGACCCTTCATAGCAGCTTTACAAAGCTGTAAACAACCCAAATAACTATCAACCTATGACTAGATAAGGAAGTTGTGGTAGCTGTGCAATTGACTACTACTGGGCAATAAAAACAAAAATGATAACATGCAACAACATGAGAGAATCTTTCAAAAATTGTGCTGAGTGAAAGAAGGCAGACACAAAAGAGTTTATACTCTGTGGTTCCATGTATATGAAGTTATAGAACACACAAAATCAATGTACAGTGACAGAAAGCAAGTCAGGGATTGCCTGGGGCTGGGGTAGGGGGTGAGGATCAAAGGCAGAGGGGCACGAGGGATCTTTCTGGTAGGATGGAACTATTACATATCTTGACTGTGGAATTGGCCACATGGATGTAAAGTCTGGAGACTACGCTGATAATACTGTATGATCATGCATAAGCCACTTTGCCCTTTTGGGCCTCAGTTTCCCTATTTATAAAATTCGGTGGTTGGGTTAGATGCCATCTAAGATTTCCTCTGACTCAAAAATTCCCTTGTTATAACGATATCCAACTTTTATTATTATAAGTAGAATAGCAAAGTGCAGTTTACTTTATGGGAATTCATTTTATAGCCAAGGATGAGTTTGTTTCAGAGAGCATACAATGTCTGTTAGGTTGCTCAATAATACTCCTTTTGGGGACAGGGCCATTTGCAGGCCAATTTTACTTAAGGAAACAGCTGAGAAAACAATTTGTATGTGAGTAAGAAGGATGTTCCCATAGAAGCCCCATGAGTACCTGGGGAGGGGCTTTCTCAGTGATCCTGGGGGGGACGGAAGGAGGGAATGGGGGAGGGACACCAGAGGCAGGCTGAAGAAGGCAGGCTGAAGAAGGGCCAAGTTTGCCGTATCACCTCTGAGACCCGCATATGCTCGGGGCTGTGGCTCACCTTGTCAATTTCCTCTTTACTAGTCCATTCCTGGCACTTAGTAAGGACTGAATCATGGCGATGACAACAATGGTGATGAGTCTGTGCAAAAGCAAAAAGCTGTGCGAGTTCAGAACGTGCTGTGGAAGGGGGCGGGCCAAGCGGACTGTAATGTGGCGCTTGGGAGGGGGCTGGGAGCACCAGGCCCCCCCTGCTGGGCCCTACCAGGCGGCTGATTTGCTCACTCGTGTGTCCCCAGGTCATGAAAACCTACCACATGTACCACGCGGAGAGCATCAGTGCAGAGAGCAAGCTGAAGGAGGCTGAGAAGCAGGAGGAGAAGCAGTTCAACAAGGCGGGAGAGCTCAGCATGAATCTGCTCCGGCACGAGGACCGGCCCCAGCGGCGCAGCTCCGTGAAGAAGATAGAGAAGATGAAGGAGAAGGCGAGTGAGCGCAGGAAGGGGAGGCCGCGCTGCCTGACGACCCTGGCCTCCCCCTTTGCCCCCTGGGGGGTGTGAGGGTCCAATAATGCTGCCAGCATCTGCTCTCTTGGAGGCCAGTGTCACGGAGGAGGCAGGGGTTAGCAGGCAGGGAGAGACCTCTGCTGACAAGACAGCTGAACTATGAGACTCATGCCCCATGAGCACGTTCTTCAATGAGTAGGAGTCACCAGGCATTAGTGGGGGTGGGGACTTCCTCCAGGGGTCAGTTAGGAGGCTGGAGTGGTGGCGGGCTGGTTGGGACTGAGTGTGTCCCTGAAAGAGTGAGCAGCACTGGGCTACCAACCAGCACCTGGGAACTCGGTAAAGAACCATTCCAAAATTGTCATTGTCAAGGCAAAGATGGGTGATTTAGAATCACTGTGCATTGGTGCTGCTGGACAGTGCTTTAGTAGAGCATGGTGAAAAAAGTGCTAGTTTTGGAGTCAGACAGGCTGGGTTTTGAAAATGCTACATTTACAACACCTCTCTGAACTTCAGTTTTAAAATCTGCAGGGATGGCAAATAAATCTCCCCTCTCATGTCAACTCTGATCGATTCGTAGTGGCTGCCCAGAGCTCTGTGCTGAGGACTGTGAGCCCTCTCCAGGCTTTAACTAAAACCTGTGCTGTGATCTATTAATGATGTCTGCCATGGCCAGGGAATTTAAAGGGGCAGTGCATATGCTGCTAATTTGTCACCCTAGACTAGGTGACTTCTAAGGTTCCTTTCTTCTTAAAAGGCTACGATTTCTTGTTGAATTCTCTGCATTCATTCATTCCATGCAATCAGCAAACACTTGCCGAGCTCCTTCTATGTGCCACACATTGTACTAGATGCTTAGTTGGGCTCCTATGAGATGAATTCCATGATGATATGGTCCTACTGCTCTTAAAAATTGTAGGACATTGAGTGGGAACAAGATCCAACAGGACCTAGGTAAGTTGGAAAAATAATCACAGGCAAATAAAATAAGATTTCAGGGTAATTTCCAAAGGCAAAGAAAAAGAGCCTTCACAATAATTGGGCAGAGACTCAATTAAAAAGTGGGCAGAGGATCTGAATAGACATTTCTCCAAAGGACATGTATGAGTGGCCAATAAGTATATAAAAAGATGCTCAGCATCATTAGTCACTAAGAAAATGCAAATCAAAACCACAGTGAGGTACCACTTCATACCCACTAGGATGGCTAAGATAAAAAAAAAAAAAAAAAGGCAGACAGTGACAGATATTAATGAGGATGTGGAGGCAGTGGGATCTTCTTACACTGCTGGAGGGGATGTTAAATGGTTCAGCCACTTTGGAGTTCCACAAAATGTTAAACACAGACTAAGTTACCACGTGACTCAATTCCACTCCTTTGTATCTACTCAGGAGAAATTAAAACATACATCCACACAAAAAGTTGCACACCAATGTTCATAGCACATTATTCATAATAGTCTAAAAGTGCAAACAACCTAAATGTCTGTGAAGTGATGAATAGATGAATAAATGTGGTCTAGCCACACAATGAAATATTATTCAGTCATAAAACGGAATGGAATACTGATTCATGCTATAACATGGATGAATTTTGGCAACAGTAGGCTGGCTAAGTGAAAGAAGCCAGTCACAATAGGCCACATATTGTAGGATTCCATTGATATGAAATATCCAGAACAGACATCCATAGAGACAGAAAGCAGATTAGTGGTTGCCAGGGGCTGGGGCAGAGGAGAATGGGGAATGACCACTAATGGGTGCAGGGTTTCTGTTTGGGATGATGAAAATATTCTAAATTTAGATAGTAGTGATGGTTGTGCAAATCTGTGACTATACTGAAAATAAAGAAATGAAAATAAGATAACCAGGCAGGGAATTACAGAACTACAACATAGGGGGATATACAGAGGGGTAGAGAGAGTAATAGCTGGGAGTCTGGAGACTAATTTCTGGTACAGAGTTGTATGTTAATTAGCCATTTGAGTCTTGGACAAGCTACTTCTCTTCAGTTCTCATTTCTTCCCCTATAAAATGGATGAATTAAACTAAGATACCTTGATATCCTTCCCAGGTATAAAATTGTATGAGTCCATGAAGGACTGAAAATGGTCTCGGGATCATAGCAGCCCCCTGGAAATGGGGCAGGAGTATCAAAACTCTCTGTGGGGGTTGGTTGGTACAGGATGTAACTGCCAGAGTCTGTTTCTGGAAATTCTCAGAATAACTGGACCCTGGAGAATGGTCAGAGGAGATCTCTGGGGACACCGCTCCTAAAATGTTAGGAGAACTCAATCTGGAATGAGGAAGGTTTAAGTGTGTAGGTGAAGGAGGAAGCCCTGTTTCTTTAAGGAGAGCTGTCTTTCATCCAGCAGTGGGACTCATCAGTCTGAAAGGGGCAACGGGAAGCTCTCCAACTCTTTACTCCTTCCCGCCAAGCTGGCCCAGCACAGAAGCAGCTTCCCGGGGAGGCTGCCTGGCTCCTAGCCAACACTGGCCCCGCTCTGGCTGCCCCACTCTGTGTCTCCCCACCACTCACATCCAGGCAGCCAATGAAAATCACGTGCAGGGACTGTTCTAA
Organism: Rhinolophus sinicus; assembly: GCF_036562045.2. Lineage (NCBI taxonomy): Eukaryota > Metazoa > Chordata > Mammalia > Chiroptera > Rhinolophidae > Rhinolophus > Rhinolophus sinicus. The sequence continues at coordinate 43,932,691 of NC_133759.1, forward strand.
GTGCTACAGGTCCAGCAATGAACAAGGCAGATTAAGTCCCTGACTTCATAGCGCCAACTTTCTAGTGGGGGACACTAAAAATCAGGAATTGCACAAAGAGGTTAAAAATTATAATTTGGGGTGGTGAAAAGTGCAGTTGAAGAAAAATAGAGCAACCAAAATTTCCTTCAGTAGGTGATTGGATAAATAAACGGTGATAATCCAGATCATGGACTATTGACGAAATATGCAAGATCTAAAAAAGAAGTGAGCTAGCAAGCCATGAAAAGACATGTAGGAACCTTAAAATGCATATTACTAAGTGAAACAAGCCAGTTTGAAAAGGCTACATACTGGATGATTCCAACTACATGACATTTTGGAAAGGGCAAAACTATGGAGACAGTAAAAAGATGAGAGGTTGCGAGGGTTGAGGGAGGGAAGGATAAAAAGGCAGAGCACAGTGTGTTTTCAGGGCAGTGAAAACATTCTGTATGAGAGAGACTATAATGATGGATACCTGTTGTTATACATTTGTCCAAACCCATAGAATGTACAACACCAACAGTGAACCCTAAGGTAGACGACGGACTCTGGGTGATAATTGTTAACGAATCTGCCACTCTGCTGGGGGATGTTGGTAATGGGGAGGCTGTGTGGGGGCTGGGGGAGGGGTTAGGGAGAAGGTACCTGGGAAATCTCTGTACCTTCCTTGCAATTTTACTGTGAACCTAAAACTGCTCTAAAAAATAGTCTTAAAAATAAAAACAATCACTAAAATTTGAATAAAGATTAAATCAATGGAAAAAATAGAGCAGGGCAAGGGGATAGAGAGTCGGGGAGAAGCAGTGGAGATGCTGGCAACACATCTTATTACAAGGCTGCCATGAGAGGCCAGTCTCACAGTGTGACCTTTGGTAAGGACCTGACTGATATGAAGGACCAGGCCACACAGAGACTTGGAAGGATGGCCTCCCAGGCAGGGGGAACCATTAGTCCGAAGGCCTAGAGGCAGGAATGAACTTGGCCTCTTAAAAGATGGGCAGAAGAGGCTGGCAATGAGAGGGAGCCTGAAGGAAGAGGGGCTTGAGAGGTGGATGGAGCCAGGTCAGGGAGGGCTTCACAGGCCACTGTCACAGTTGGGACAGCTGCTGGGGTTGCCCGTTGGAGGCCTCAGGAGTTCTTATTGGCACCCTGCTCTAGGAGAGGCCAGTAAAAGGCTGCTGCTTACCCAATAGTGCTGTCGTTGGCTGCACACAGGCAATGTAAGGTGAGCTTTTTGAGTACAGGGCCCACATTTTACTCACCTAGGATATGGAACCAGAGGTGTGCGGTGGATTGAATCGCAGGCAGTGAGCGTAAAGAAAGTCCGCAAACCCTGCCGTTAATGGCTCCGCTCTCACATCTCCTCTTTTCTTCTTCCAGAGGCAGGCGAAGTATTCTGAGAACAAGCTGAAGTGCACGAAGGCACGGAATGACTACTTGCTGAATCTGGCAGCCACCAATGCAGCTATAAGCAAATACTACATCCACGATGTCTCCGACCTAATTGACGTGAGCACCTGGGGAGTCTGGGACTGAAGAGGACCCCACACCCAGGCTGGCTCGAATCATCACCTGAAGGAGGGGCTGGCCCTTGTCCTTGGCTGACATGCCAGGGTGGAGGGGAAGGGCAGTGAGCATGTGGGGCCTGGGAGATGAGTCTCTACTTCCGTGGGTGGGAGTGGGCCTCTGCCGGCCCCTACACAGTTGGGTTGGGCAGTCATATATTCAGCATGCACTTCCCAAGCTGTGTTTGGGGGTACAGGTGTGACCGTCCACAGATCATGCCCTAGGGATTTCCCAGGGTGGTACAGATGTTTATATGTTCAGCGGCCCCAGGTCTAGTCTGCCAATCATACATAGGCACATGAGAGAAAATAGTGAATGAGACAGAATTACAGTTGACCTTTGAGCAATGCAGGAGCTAGGGGCACCGAACACCCCCAACCCCCCGCCAACCCCGATGCTCCATTGAAAATCCGCATGTAACTTTTGACTCCCCCGAAACTTAACTACACTCATCCTGCAGCATCTGCAGGGGATGGGTTCCAGGACCCCCTGTGGATACCAAGCTCCACTGGTGCTCAAGTCCCTGTACAACATGGCGCAGAACAACGCGTGTAGTTGGCCCTCCCGGTACACAGATTCCCAACCCCAGATCAAAAATATGGTTGGTGTAATCAGAGGATGCAAAACCTGGGATACAGAGGGCCGAATGTATATTTATTTTTAAAACTCCATGTATAAGTGGACCTGCACAGTTCAAACCTGTGTTGTTCAAAGGTCAACTGTATACAGATCAACTTTACTTGGGAACATTATCTTGGGAGAAATCAGGCAGTTTAAGCAAAAGGAGATTGGAACACCTACTCCTGAGTGCCAGCTGCATAGGACATGCTGCAGGGACAGCGAGGCCTGGAGAAGGAACACTGAGCAGCGGCATCGGGGAGAGCTTCTGTTGTCTGTGCTGCTGCTAGCACTGCTTCTCATGTCTTCCCCTTCCTCCAGAGACAGGGATCTGGCTCAGTAGATGCTCCATAAAGATTCCATACTAGCAGATGGATCCTTTTCCTCTGGCCCTGGTGTATCCTGTCAGGATGTCAGGGAGGCTACAGGGGGACCGTCATCGCCATTCCCGGACAGGCAGCTGCTCGGCCCTGCTTGTGCCTTCCCACGCCTGAGACCAGACCCCTCCTCTTTCTTACAACTTTCCTTTTCACTCCTTCCTGTCTTTTCATTCTTTTTTATTTACCTAATTTTTATTGAGCAGCTACTAGCTCTACGTCTTGAGTCTCTGCTGTGGACGAGAGCCTCAGGTCTACCCTTAGGAGCTTAACATACATAACTCTGACATGTTACCAGGCATTTGTAATGCCATGTGGCAGGGGTTACATTGTGGGAGGTGCAGGGAGATGTGAAACCTTAGAGGCTGGACATCTGATGTAAACTCTGAGTGTGGAGAGCATCAAGGAAGACTTCCTGGAGGAAGTGACCCCTAAACTGAAACCTGAAGGAAGAGTATTTAGGCTGGGGTGAGAGGCAGAGGGAATGCATGTGTAAAGGCCTAGAGAGGAGAAAGAAGGTGGTGAATTTGGGAAGGTGAGAGAAGTTTTGCTGTTGGCCAAACTGCAATCCCCAACTCCTCTGGAGGGTTTGGTGTGATTTGTGTGGTGTGATTCCAAAGTGCAGAAGGGCCTGCAGGATGAAAGATGTGACTGTGGAATGAGAGGTAATTGTGAGTCACCATGATGGGAAAGGAAACGCCGGTGGTCCCATCTCCACGTCACAGCCCTCACCCACATCCTTCTGTTGTGTGTCTTTCTCCAAGTGCTGTGATCTGGGCTTTCATGCCAGCCTGGCCCGCACCTTCCGGACCTACCTCTCCGCCGAGTACAACCTGGAGACGTCTCGCCATGAGGGGCTAGATGTCATCGAGAACGCAGTGGACAACCTGGATTCCCGAAGTGACAAGCACACTGTCATGGACATGTGCAACCAGGTCTTCTGTCCTCCACTCAAGTTTGAGTTCCAGCCCCATATGGGGGATGAGGTAAGTTTTTCCCAGGAGTCCATGCTTCAGACTGCTTCCATCTGTTCTCCCATGTGCTCCCAGAACATCAGTGGGAGGGGAACGGCTGCCCCCATTCCACATGCAAGATGTTTATGTCAGAGGTCTAGGGTCAGGTTCGTGGTCCAAGGAGTTTGCCACTAAGACGCTAACTTTGCTGGCTCAAGTCTCCCACCTGCAGAATTGCAGGACCTCAGTGCTCCTCAAAAACCCTTCCAGTTATGTCTAGAAGACCCCAAGAGAGTCCCTGTCTGCACACAGGCATCTCACATCCATTCCTCGGATCACAGGATGCAGGTCTCCTCACAGCCGCTCTGGCCAGCACCCTCCAGTAAAGAGGCGTACCACCACGGAGCTCCCTCAGTGCTTGTGCTACTCAGACCCTTGCTCTATTCCGGAGAAAAAGGTTGGGAGAAGGCGTTTGTCATTGGCCCCAAAGCAGGACACGAGTTACCCAAGTTTCACAAAATCCCTTATGCAAATAGCTCCTTGAGCTTTTCCGTGTCATTCCCTGCTCTCTCTAGGGCTCAGGCCCTAGTCCTGGACCCGATGGAGGACAGCCACCAGATGTCATATCTGCATCCCCGTCACTGTCATCTCTACCCTCCGGGATATGTACAGAGGACTTGCTCCTACTGGCTCATTCTCTCCACTTAGATATATCCCCTCTATGCACATGGGAGTTGGGGAGACCTGGGCCAACAGTGGACCAAACCCTGCCAACCCCTGGACCTCATGAAAGCCCAACTGGGCCATCCGCTGCCACTGCTTGGCAGGGAGGGACAAGGTGGCTCCTTAGCAGACAGCATTTGCTGGACCCTCCAGATGGTTCTACCCATTTTCTTCGTTTGCAAAAGACGGCCTTTTGCAGGGCTTCCTGCAGCTCCTGCCTCATCCCTCTGTCCGCCCTTTGGGCCCATCGTCTGGACCTGAAAATTCTGACCTCATGGTTACCCCTGGTGACTGCCAGGTTTGGGTTGTTGCCTAGTTAGTGGTAATAACTAATAAATAATGGGGCCCTGCTATCTGTTAGGATCTCAGCTGGGTCACCCCAGGTAGCCAGCCCACAAGTGGTAACAGAGCCCTGGGTGGTGGAATGGGTGTAGGGAGAACAATCTTTTTCTCCACTCTTCTGCTCCTCCACCTCTCACTCTGTCAACCTGCTGGGGAAGAAGGTCCCCGAGAGTGACACTGCCTCATGGTTGCTTCTCCGAAGCATCTTCCTGCTGGGGAACAGGGGCACTCTGCTGATTGTTCCCCATTCATTGTTCTTTTTATTGGCTTCTCTTAGGCAGTTGGCATCTCATTGGCATCTCTTACCACAACTTCCTGCCTGGAGATGAACTAACAGTCTCAGTTAATAAGATTATGTCAAAGTTCTTAGTAAACCCTCAAGGGTGCCCAATGTAGAAAACCACGACTGAGACGCCACACCTTGCAATGCCAGAGGGTGGCCCCTGGTGCCCGTCTGGCATTACCAGGTATAAGCTGTGTGACCTTTGGGAGGTCATTTAACATCTAAGTCTGTTTCCTCAGCGTTTGATGTGGATATTAGTGATATCTCCCACCCTAGCTCCGCACTGGGCAACTGCAGGTGGGGGCTGTCATTTTTACAGGTGTGCCAGGTCAGCGCCCAGCAGCCCGTCCAGACAGAATTGCTCATGCGGTACCACCAGCTGCAGTCCAGACTAGCCACTCTCAAGATAGAGAATGAGGAGGTGAGTGAGCCCGTCTGCCCTGTAAGGGATTTTCTTACAAAGGCCTGGCTAGTTTTGGGGAGTCCACTTTCACCATAGAATACATAAGAAATTAGGGTTCATCTGTAAGATAGACTCTTTATGCAACCATTGAAACCGTGCACACCAAGACTCTTTCATGGTAAAGGGGAATCCTCACAAGGTGTCAAGTTAAAGAAAAAGAGCAAGTAAAGCTGCATGTTCAGTATTATCCTAACTAGGGTACACTAGAGTATGTGCACGTGTACCTGTGTGTATTCACAGGCATAGAAAAAAGACTGGAAGGAAATACTTCAAAGTTAATAGTGGTGATGTCTGGGTTGTAGATTATAGGTGGGTTCTCTTTTCTTCTTTGTGCTTTTGTCCATTTTCTGCAATGAGTTTATATTATTTTTATCATCAGAAATAATAATAAATTATGCAATTAAATAAACCACCCAGGGCACACTAAATGTGTCGTGGATTCTGAGCTCCAAGGAGCTTCTGTCTTCCCTTGGCCAGCACAGCTCTCATGCACCTGGTTGCACAGGATTATCTTGGGGAGGGTACACGTGGAAATACCCGCTGCGGTGCCTCTGTCCTGCTGTGGACTGATGAAGACGATGGGAAACACCCTCTTGCAGTCTGGGTGCCTCCATGCAGGGAGGAAGGCAACCAACCGGAGGACGCCAGGATGTGGGGAGTGTCACCCAAGATCACGGGCAGGTTTATCATGGAGAAGTGCATTCACAGCTGGAGAGGGGGTGTCATGGCTCCTGTCTTAACATCTCGGACGCTTGTCCTGGGCACAGGGGGCTGCTTTGCTCTGTGTCTCTGTGAGACGGAGTATTGTTCAGGATGAAGACGAATCGAAATAGTCCCTCAGGGGAGGTTATGTGGAGACAAATTATATATCTGTTTTCCAAACCTGAGAAGAGAGAGGAGATGAACAGTGGTGTTTTTTTTTATTATTATTATTATTTACTCTTGCCCTACATCTTTCCCCGAAGCATTTTAAATTGTTTACATGGACCAGTATATGGATAATAATATTAATGGAATTTAAATTGGAAATCAGGGCCACAGAGAGAATGAAGCAGCTGTTCCTTTGCATATCCAGGCAGTTCATGGCCATGGAAATGCTTGATTTTGAATCTGAGCTTCTGTCAGGCGATGTCAGAAAGAAATGATTCATTCATTTATTTATTCAACAAGTATTTATTCAACGAATATGTATTCAAGTGTTTATTAAGCACATACTATGTGCTGAACACTGTGCTAAATGCAAAGTGTAAGACAATGTAGGACCTCCTCTCATGGAGTTTATAGTCTAGTGAGAAAAGAAAGATAATAATCCAAACACACAAGCAAACAAACCGATAAATGAGTGAGTATGCAAAGTATTAGACAGGTAGACATTAAGTTACGAATGGTAGTCAGAGGGGCCTGATGTCACCAGGAGACGACATTTAAGCTGAGATCTGTATAACAAGAAAGTGACATTGAGCAACAATAATTTAATGATGAATGTAGGTGCAGTTTCTCCTGGGATTGTTTTTGGAATGACGCTCCTTCAGAGTGTCAGGTCCGCCATCTGGGCACAAGTCAGCAAAGGGATATATATTGTGAGGTGGGAGATCGTGTGCCTTGCATGTGTAGCCTTCTGGGGGATCCCACTTGATCCCAGGAGAGAAGCTGGAGTCCTGGAGAGCTGACTAAACAGCTCTGTCTCTACGTCTGTCTTCCTTGAGTTTCTCTTTTCTGTCAGGCTTTTGATAGGTCTCAAGTAGCGGATAGCTGGGGAGTTCATTCATTGAGGATGGCTGCTCACTTTATCCAGACGTTGTCCGCTCCCTGATGGGAACCAAGAGTACTTCTAGTATTGTCTCTCCTCGAGGGACCTGCCTCCCATTGGAGGAGCTAGTTCGGGCCTATATAACCAGGTCAAGAGAAACAAAACTAGAAACCTGAGTTCTTTTGAATGAGTTGCCTACATTCTTCAAGGTTCTCTCTGGCAGAAGCAATCCAATAAAATGACACTAGATTGGGCAACCTGGGTCCACACCCCAGCCAGCTAACTGGCCTCACATTGCACATCCATATAATGAGGATGCACTTTAGGATTCTGCTGCCTCCTAGAGGCTTGTGTGGTAGAAATAAAGTGACGTTTAGGAAAAGGACTTTGAGGTGTCAAAGGCATTCTGAGGCTGAACGGTTTTTGTCGATATGCTATGTTTCCCCAGGTGAGAAAAACCCTGGACGCCACCATGCAGACCTTACAGGACATGCTGACTGTGGAGGACTTTGATGTCTCCGATGCTTTCCAACACAGTCGGTCCACAGAGTCTGTAAAGTCCGCCGCCTCTGAGACCTACATGAGCAAGATCAACATTGCCAAAAGGAGAGCCAACCAGCAGGAAACAGAAATGTTTTATTTTACAGTAAGTGGCATGCTGGACCCAGAACTTGCTGTCTGCTGACCCACTGGCATTAACTTTTGGGGAGCAGCCCAAGCTAGTGGGAGCCAGCGAAACCACGTGGGTCAGTTAGACCTAAAATTCTTCCAATGTCCTCAAATTAACTTGCCTGGCTTAGCTTTGTGAAGTGCAGACACCGAATTACCAGTGGATAAGCATCGGTATTGATCTTGAATTGGCGGTTATCGCAACTTTCCTGTTATGGAAAAAACATGAATTATAGAGTGCAGTAGGGTGAAAAGAAAATGGCAATGGAGCCAGGTGCAAGCCCCTTGTAACAAGCTTAAAGTGTCGTGGATGGTTGTCACGTTGTGATGTCTCAAATTGAGGTGTAGGCTTTGGAAACAGTGCCCTGCGTGGTCCATGCAGATTGCTGGTGAGTTGCCAACCCTTCATGTAAAATTCCTTGCTAACATTCTACTTGGCCAGAGACAGGGAGGAACAAGGATAAGGGGCATTGAGGCTGTAGTTCAACATGTTTTAGTGAACATAGATTTGGGGGTTGTAAGGGACCTTAAATCTCCCATATGATGCTTGATCCCATTCAACCATAAATCTGCTAAAAAGTCATACAGACTCTGCTTGAACAGCCCCAGGATGAAAAGCTCCCTCCTACCCCTAACAGCCCTTTTGTTTGACTTGTGGCTGCCTATGGCTATGATAATATTTCCCTTTATTTCTGTTCTGTTCAAAAATCTGCTTCCCCAAGATTTCTGGTCCTTGATCTTGAGTCTGTTCTCTGGGACGACCAAAGAGAGGCTAATTCTACTGAACAGGCTTTGGCATGGTTGCAGGGAGCTGGGTTTTCATTTGTGTAGACTAAACATACTTGGTTCTTTCAATCCTGCCTCATATGCTTTCCTTTTGAGTGGTCTCAGAATCCCAGTGACTCTCTCCTGAACACATTCCATTTGTCGATGTCTCTTCTGAAGTGAGACTCCCAGAAGTGTTCTGACCAGCACAGAATAGAACTAAACTTTCACCTCCTTCCACAGTAGGTGCTGTGCTCCTTTTTATATGTCCTAAGATCATGTTCCTTTTTTTTATGAAAGCTAAGTTAATACCAGTTAAATCTCTATTCCCTACTCACTGCCATTAAACTAGGCCACCCTCCTTCTAAAGGATGTATAGGTGACGTCTTGGGTAGACCTTACGTTTATCACCAGTTAGATTTCCTCTTGTTGGATTCAGTTAATGTCTTTAGACTGTCAAGGTCCTGATTCAGTTGTTCAACATGCGCACTGTCTCTTCAGACCCTGTGTCATCTGCAGATTCAGTGAGTGTGGCTTCCATACTTTAATGTTTATTAATAAAAAAAATAATAATGGGTATGCCAGGGGCAAGACCAAAGACAGAGTTGTTCAAAACATGCCCCTAGGCTGATATTGACCCATTAATCAGCACTTTTAGATGGTGATCATTGAACCAGTTGCAAACCCACCCAATTCTCACATTCCACTCTATCTTGTGATGGTCCTGGTCAGGTCCCTTGTTGAACACCAATAGTTGGCACATACTGGGACTCTTTGACTTTGTTGTTTTCAAGAAAGAAAACAGCTAGTCTTAGTGAATCAGCCAATGCCAATTTCTAGGGTTCACCTCTTCCATTAGGGACCTCCTGTGTTTGCAGAGAGAATGTATCGGTTCCAAAGATCCATGAAGAATACATGTGATTATTAATTCACTCTGGCAGCAGAAACAAAGCACTTTGGGTGGTAGAAGCAGAGAAGGGCATCCAACCTGCTTGAAATTAAAAAATAGAATTCACCAATATCCATGCTTAAGGGTCATCGACGTTATGTTTTAATCTTGTATTTGATTTATCAACCTGGTTGGCTAGTACACCTCATGATTTGATGTGGTGCCATATTTGGGGTATTTATAAGGACATAAAATTCCTATTAATGCAGTCATTAGTATAATTTGAGGGCATTCTTTCCTTCATGGGTCACACAGGAAGCCTGGGTGAAGCTTTGGGCGCCAGAGCCCTGTGGTGTAAGTGAATAACCCACCAAAGCTTGAGTTACGTGTTTGAGGTTAGAGCTACGGGGCAGTGAGGCAGGGTAAAGAAAACACTTCCTTATATCTCAGCTGGGTTTTTTTATGGAGAATTCTTAAACACATGATAAAATCAGGGGGCGTTACTATTGAAAGCATTCAGAGAGAACCTCTAGGTGAGTCGTTATCAAACTGAAGTATGCATTTGAATCATTTTGATTCATGGGGGAAGCTCATTCATGACGTAGGTGCCCCGTCTACCACCCTCCCCAACGTGGGGCCCTGGAAACGTGAACACTTCTGGGCCTCTGTGGTGTCCTTCTCAGATGTTAAAGGAGGGGTTAGATGCTCAGTATTCCAGAGCAGGAGTCTACATTTTGATCCTCTCCCCATCTGGGAGGAAGCTGCTGGTCCCTGTACCACACTTGCGGAAACATTGTGCATCTCCTCTCATTTTACCCTGAAGAGGGCATGGAGGCCCAGAAATGTTCAGTCATCTGCACGATTGGCCACGTTGAGTGGCCACTGAAGAATGGGAGTGACAATGCTCCCACCATTTGCCACCCAACACTGTGCTGAGGACCAAATAAACATGTTTGAAAACTGGCATGTGCTCTACAGATACAATCTGTATCTGTGAATGACCCAGGGACAAGGTCCTAGGAGCTAAGAAGGACAGTGGCCGAGGAGAGGGAAACCACAACCTCCCACCAGCCCAGCCGTTCCAGAAACCCGCCCAGGTGGGGCCCGGGTGAGGTGACCCGTCTTACCCGTGCACATGTCAGTCCCCACCCCATGGCCTTGCCCCTGCAGCCGTGTTCAACAGGAGGAAGGCCGTGTTCCAGACTCCTTCACAGGTCATATTGGGGCGCCCTGAGCCTCTGTGGCTCATTTCTCTGCTCCTTTACACCCCTTTCTGAGTGTTCTGGCTGGGCAATAGAATGGATTTCTTTGTGAGAAACTAGCTGGCAGATTTGGGGCAATCACATCCATTCCTGTGCCTTCATCCTCAGGGCTTTTGCAATTGCCATTCCGTCAGCTTAGAATGCTCCTTCCCCCACGTACCCACACGACCCCTTCCTTACCTCCTTCAGGCCACGGCTCACATGTCAACTCTGCAGCGAGGTCTGCTCCAGCTCCCAGTCCTCCATTCTTGCCTTATTTCCATTCATAGCATTCATCACCATCTGAGCAATTGTGCATTTTACTTCCTTTTTTTGCTAGCTTATTGTCTCTTTCTCCACGGTGCTACGTCAGCTCCACCAAGTAGAGGATTTAGGTAAATCTCTCAGCACCTACTACATGTCAGGCTCAGCTGTAGGCACTGGGGATCCAGAAATGTCCAGCAAAGGTCTGCCCCAGCAGAGAGGGCTCCAGCCCTGGGGTTGGGTGACTCAGGGGGTTGGGCATTGGCAAGGAAAACGGATACCTCAGTAGAGCCGTGGCTGAGACCTCACTGAACTTGGGGCAGGTAGATGCATTTCTGTTCTGGGTGGGCCCTGACCCTCCCCACGGCTTCAAAGTGCATTTGTGCTTGACCGGGCCCCTGAACTAGAGGCAGCCTGGGGGTCCCAGAGACCTTAGGCACGTCACTTGCCTGTGCCAGCCTCACCTGTCTCGTCTGTAATAAGAAGAAAACATATCCTCCAAGGCAGTTGAGGTTCTTTTAGTAGGAATATCTCTAGGGGCCCGCAGAGCCCTTCTTGTTCCAGAGCTGGGCCAGATGAAAGAAAGACTTGTTTTGAGAATGCTCTCTGACAGATCCAACAAAGCACTCTTGCCTCAGCTATGTGCCCCCAGGGATGGTTCCATCTTTATCGCTTTGGGCCCAAAAGCACAGTGAAGCTTTGATGACTGAAGAAGCCCTCTGCCCAGAGCTGCTGCAGTCGTCACCTGACAGAAGCGTCTTTTACTGCTCCCATTCCTCCTGAGCTTTCTTTGTGTTCCCAAAACTGACCTGAAATGCCTAGAGCCCTCCTAGGACTGGGCAGCCACTCAGCAGAGCAGGGCATCTGATGGAGAAGAGCAAAAGGGCAGCTCCTGAGGCCCCCTTTTCCCTATGCCGCGGTCCTTGAGGGTGCCACATTCTCTCTTTGACATCCCTGCCCGGAGATCTATTCCAGAGTTAGAGATTGGGGACGTGGCCCTGCAAGCTGTAATGTCCTTGTGCCTTGTGTCTTACAGAAATTTAAAGAATACGTGAACGGCAGTAACCTCATCACTAAGCTGCAGGCCAAGCACGACTTACTCAGGCAGACCCTGGGCGAAGGTGAGTCAGGTGGCGGAGGCCTGTGGGAAGGGGCTGTCTTCCCCGCTGGGTTTGGTTGTGCCCCATGGAGCTGTTTCAGCTTGAGACACGGGCACTTGGCAGAACAAGGCCTGGTATTGGGACCACCTTCTAGGACTGGGCAGGCGATTGCAGTCTAGTCTATAGCCCTGGGACAGATGCTGAGAGGGGTCTGGCCTGGTTGCAGAAAATAGGGGGAAATACAAACGTTGGTTTAGGTTGTGGGGGAAGGTCCAAGGCAGAGTGCTACAGGGGTCCCCAATAAGTAGGGGGTGAGAATTCAGGGACACGGGTCCACACTGATGCTTTTCAGCAGATACTCTTTGTTAGGAATACTACTGGAGTGCCTGCCCAGAATCCTAGGTCCAAAGAAGGAAAATCCATGTGTAAGGCAGGGTTTGGTCCTTGAGGGGTCTGAGGACTAGGCTTAAAACTACGCAAAGGCTTCCAGTGATGGTTGGAATAAAACCCAGCTGCTCTCAGAGCACACGAGACCTTGTGTTATTTGACCTCCACCTACTTCCCTGCCTTCATCATGTAACATTCTCCACTCGCTAACTGTGCTCCAGCCACACTCAGCTCCTCTCTTCCCTTCAAAACACATTGAGCTTATTCCTGTTGCAGGGCCTTTGCACGTACTGTTCCCCCTGCCCAGAATGCCCTTACCCCAGAGCTCTGTAGACATGGCTCCTTATCCTTCCACTGTCAGCACGGATGGCACATCCTCAGTGAGATTCTCCTTGCCACCCGACCTCAAGGAATCACCACCTCGGTCCCAACACTCTCTCTGTTTGATTTTCTTCATCTCGCTCATCACCATGTGACATCACCCTGTGTATTACTATTTACTTGGCTACTGTCTTTGGTTATGCGCCTATCCTGAACAGGATCGGATCTTCAACCAGAGCAGGGACTTCCTTGCTAATTTTGTGCCTAGAACCACTTTATTCCCAGTGCCTAGGACAGTGCCTGGCTCCCAGTCAGCACTCAATTCGTAGTCACTCAGTGAATGTTGAATGGAAAGGTCACCAGAACATGAACTAGGACGCAAGGCCAAGGATGGTTTATGGCAAGTCCTGGTGACCTGGGACTTGGTCTGAGCCAAGGCTATGAGGGGAGGACTGACCTGGGGTTTATGAAGCTGCTGGGCACTGCTTGGAGCCCCACCATTAGCCCCGCACTCACATATACTCTGTGTCCTGTTAGGAAAGAGCTGCTGACGGAAGGATGTGCTCCGCCAAAAGGAAAGGACACATGGGGGCCCAGGAAATAGGGGGCCAACAGGAGAGAGATGAAGGGAATTTACAAGGTGACGATGCCAGTCGATCCCAAGGTGACAACTTGAGGCAGGCCTAGAGGTCACCCAGGAGATTTTGGGGGCAGGAAGAGTGTTACAGGATAAGTTGTATGGGGCATGGGACTGGCGTTCACGGGCTGTCAGGTGTTTGCGCCCAGAGCGTGTTCGGGCCCTTCACTGTCTTCTCTCTTAGCGTACACAGCCTCGTGACTGTGCTCTGGCCACACGACATCTCCCTAACACTGTCCACTTGGCAACTATCAAGCAGGCTGCCAGGATCTGCAGATGGTTGGCATTTATGAGCACTGTGCACTAGAGGAAACAGCCCCAAAGCACGTAGCATCTAGCCGGGAGACAATTCATGAATTCATAAAAAACCAAGTAACGATAGCATTGTTGCACAGAAGTACTGGATGAACTACCAAATGCATAGGACACACTCTGAGGGCTGTGAGTCAGAAGAGGAAGGATCACCGCGGGCCCAGGAGTGCTGGAAAAGCTTCACAGATGAATAGCTAGGGCTTGACAACTAATCCCAATGGAAAATTTTCAGTCAATTTCACTGACATATAAGTTGTATACAATAAGATGCACCCATGTTATGTGTAGAAATCAGTCTTGATGAACGTATGCACCCAGGAATAATAACCACTCCCATCAAGATATAGAACGTCTCCATCACCCCAAAGTTCCCTTGTGCCTCTTGGCAGCCGGTCCCCCTATTCTCCACCCCAAGCAACCACGGGTCTGATCTCTATCACTATACTTTAGTTTTCTGTTCTAGCTGGTGAGAGCTAGGGAATGTTGGGGGGGATAGAAAAGTTCTGTATCCTGATTTGGGTGATGGTTGTACATGGGTATATTCATTTGTCACAACTCATTGACTGGGGGGTCAGAGTGGAGAAGAGTGAGTCGCAACGAGCCTTTTCTTCATTTGCCCCCACCCCTCTACATTCTGCCTATCCTGACACGTCAGTATTGGGCTAGGTGCATGGGGCCATGCAGGAGTGTGGGTAACAAAGAGCGAACCTTTTTGCAAGAATGGAGCAAAAAGGAAGAGACAGAAAGTCCTAGAGAGGAGTTCGGGTGAACGTGTGATTGAGGCAGTCTCCACGACTAACATTAAAGAGAAAGACTGCTTTTTATAGTCGCAGGGCCGAGGGCTGGGGGGCTGTTTCTCATGGGCCATGTAACAAAAGGCAGGTCCCTGTGAGTCCGTGGCTACTTATAATTTCAAAGTCAGATGCCGTGGATGTAGAAAACTAGATGTTTTTCTAAAGAGTAAGAGCCCAGATGAGAAAGTGCTTCTCTCCAGCTCCTCCATGAGCATTCTCAGATGCAATCTTTTATGACTGCCCTGCCCTGAATGGCCTTCGTAAAATAATACTAATTAGTTTTGGTTGGCATAACTCCTGACTCATCTGGTCTTCCAAGTGGATTTAGCCCTCAGCTACACCTTGCTCTGAGATGTGATTTACCAGTCCTTCTTCTGAGTTCTGAGCTAAATAGCAACCCAAAACTGCAGGAAAACGCAGCTTCAGAAAGTATAAGGGCTGATAAGAAAGAGCCATTGGAATAGCCGTAGTCCTGTTTTCTAGTAAGCCAGCCATGGAAAAGCCTCGTGTGCTTCTTTTGATACTGGTCTTATTAGACTAGTCAATTCTGGGAGAAATTTTTTAGTAAAATTTTGGTTTTAGATTAGTTTTAGATTTATGGAAATGTTGCAAAGGTAGTGCAGAGGTCCTGAGTACTTCATGCCCAATTTCCCCTATTATTAACATCTTACCTTAGTATGGTGTACTTGTCATAATTAGTGACTATTCGTGAGTTTTTATTAACTAAAGTTAACAAGTTACGGAATTACTGAAAAAAACTGAAGCTGAGACCAACTCTTTAGTCATTTGTGTATGTCCCTTGCACGATACAGGCATATGTGGATTCTTAGGGTCTTGGGTGAAAAGGGGGAATTTGCAAGCAGGAGAATTTTTACTGACTTAGATTGATAAAATGCTTGCCCATTGGGCAAGGGGGTCATGGAATGAGCAGGCCAAAGAGGTTTCAGAATTTGGGCTCATTCATTCTTCCGAGTGCTGACAGATGACTCACCTTACCTGAGCACGCTGACTCTTGCATTCAGTAGAAAGCCCTTCTAAGAATGGGGCCAGGGTAGGGTTATACCTGCATCAATGGCCTTTTTATGTCATCTGAGGGCTATTTTGTATGGCAAGGAACAAGCTGGGAGTTTTGAAAACAGGTGAGAAATGTGAGGCCAAGTGGAATATTTTGACCGAAAAGACACAAGTTTTTTTTTGTTTTGTTTTGTTTTTAAATGAAATAACGTATCATGTTGAATGCCTCAATTTCTCTCAAGTACTCTTGCCAGCAATGCTGAAAGAAACCACAAGTTAGAAGAAACAAAAACTTTTGGGTCACCTTCACTTTGAACATGACTGACCCCAGGTACACAAGTCAAAAAACTTCTCAGTACCCCTCAAATTGGCATTTTTGTTACAGTGATATCATTGCCACGTCTTGGGAACAAGAGCTCCCATCCTTGTAGGCCTTTGGCTGTTGCTATGTTGTTTTATTGGCCAGAGAATTCTTCCTTTATCATCTCTGAGTCTGAGATCTCTGACCTTTTTATTGCTCTGGGTAGTCTGTAAGCTCCAGGGCTTACACTCGAGCTATGGGTGATTTTTCAATTTACTAAAGTCCCTCAAGGAGGAATAGTGCATTGTCTATAAAAGAGATGGGACATAACCTTTTCAGGCCAAGATTTAATAGCCCATTACAGAGCAAAATGTCCACCAGGACCAGACAGTCTGACCTTCTAGAAAATGACTGAGCCACCAACTATAAAATATTTTTTCAATCCTAACAGGTCTCACAATAGAAAGGGCAGAACATTTTTTGATTTGTGATATTTGTTAGAAGGTGAGACTAGACTCAAAAAGATGTTGGTAATGGGGTTCTTGAGAGTAGAAGGTGGTTTAGAGCTGAAAAAGCATAGGTTAGATTCCTGGTCAGAGGGAAGTCTGCCTCCCGTGTGCTGGCATGTCACTGCAGGACCGAAACCCTTTGATTCCTCCCTCCCCACTTCTTCCTTCCCTGCCCATCTGTCCATTCATCTGCCCACTGTGCTTGGCCAGGACTAGGGGTACCGTGTATACAAGACATAAGGTCCCTGCCTTCTTAGAGAAGAGACACTTCAAACAGTAAAACTACTAAATAGAGAATTATAACCATGGTAAGTGCCACGAGCGGGCTGAGATAGAGAACAGTTGTGTGTGGGGCTCAGGGAGTGATGGGGGTACCTGCTCTAGGTTGGGTGATCAGAAAGGCCTCTGGGGGGTGCCATTTAAGCTGAACCTGAAGAAGGAGAAGGCGTCAGCCACGTGAAAAACTGGGGGAAGAGTGGGGCAGAGGGCACAGCATGGGCAAAGGTGGGAAGGAATGTGATGAGGCAGAACTGAAAGGAGGCAGGTGTGCCTGGACCATAGTGAGCACATGGAGGACGGGACGGTTTGGAACGAGAGGATGTCCGCAGGCAACTCCTCCTCGGTCCCCATTGTGAGTCAGAGCTGCACAGCTGACGGCAGCCCTGAGGGGAACGGTGTGCATTATACTCAGTGCAGGCCACGGGCTCACCCCTCCCGTGGGTTGCCAGCGGCTGTAACTCAGGGTCTTGGGTCTACGTGAGAATTTACCTCAAATTGGTGTCTGGTGGGAATTTGCCCCACACCCCAGATACACAATCAAGTGAAGCAGAAGTTAGTTTTAACTAACTTTTCTCCTTTCTTGCTTTGGTCTTTGACTCCAATGCAACCAACTGCAGTCACTCTTGCAACTGCTTGTGGCTTTAGCCAGGAATTAAATTGTTTGCTCATTCACTCCAAGTTTTATGTTCAGAATTCTATTACTCTCTTCCTGCCCTCAGTTCATTCAGCCATTGTTTTCTGTAGAGAAAATAAATGTTTTGCTTTTTCTTCTAAAAAGTCCCATCGTATGAATGCTGGATGGGATTCTAGCACCTAGAGCTCTGCTCTCCAATATGGTGGCCGCCAGCGACATGTGGCTATTGAGCACTGGAAGCTCAATAGCTAGTCTGAATTGAGATGTATAAAATGAGCACCAGATTTCTGAGTTAGTTCCCCCCAAAAGTATACAAAGTATCTTATTCATTTTTATATTGATATATATATATATATAGAAATGATAATATTTTTGATATATCAGGTGAAATACAATATAGTATTAAAATTAATCTCACCTGTTTCTTTTCCTTTTTGTAATGTGGCTACTAGAAATTGTGGCTTGCATTGTATTCTGTTAGACAGCACTGACCTAGAGGTTCTCCACTGCTCTGTAAATGGACTGAAGTACTAAATCATTGCTCTATGGATGGACTTCCAAAGCGTTATGTCAAGTGAAAGAAGCCAAATGCAAAAGACCACAGACTGTATGAGTCCATTTTTAGGAAACGTCTAGAATAAGCAGATCTATA
The DNA here is from genome assembly GCF_036562045.2 of Rhinolophus sinicus. Taxonomy (NCBI): domain Eukaryota; kingdom Metazoa; phylum Chordata; class Mammalia; order Chiroptera; family Rhinolophidae; genus Rhinolophus; species Rhinolophus sinicus. Next base: position 43,950,558 of record NC_133759.1, read on the forward strand.
GAGACAGGGAGTGGATTAGTGATTTCCAGGGGCTTAAGGTGGGAAGAGGGAGGCACTGTCATTTGGCACAAGGTGTCTTTCTTGTGAGATGGAAATGTTCTAAAACTTAATTGTGGGTGCAGCTGCACATCTTTGAACAGTAACTAAAAATCCTTGAATTATACATTTCAAATCGGTGAATTTTATGATATGTAAATTATACCTCAATACAGCTGTTAAAACTGAAAAAAGAGGACAGTGGATATTCTGGAATTCCAGGGAAATGTTACGATCTGGAGATAAGATTAGGAGGTCCTCAGTAAGCGTTTGAGATCACTTATGAAGGTTCACAGAAAGAGGAGATGTGGGGTTGCACCCGGGGGGCATTCCAACATTTGGAGGTTAGAGATTGGGCAGATGAGGAAGGGATGGCAGGATAAACTGGGGAACAGCCTGTAGGGCAGGAAGGATGCCTGGAAAGTGTGGAGCCATGACAATCAAGAGGAGAAAGCCTTATACGAAGAAGGGAGCAATGAACTGAGTTGACGGGTGCTGAGAAGTCAGATAAGAGCAGAGAAGACACTGGATTCAGCCACACAGAGGAGTCTCTGTGAAGTGGTGAGGACAGATGCCAACTGCAATGGGGAGAGGGGAAGACCTATGGTGACTCTGGACAGCTCCTTCAGGAAGTTCTGCTGTAAAAGGGGAGCTCAGAAAGTGGGGGTGTAGTTGGTGAAATGGGGCAGGGGAGGTTTAAAAGCTAGGTTATACATATCCAGAACATGTTTGTATGCTGATGGAAATGATCTGGAAGGGAGATTGGTGATGCTCGAGAGACGGAAGGCACTTGCAGGAACAGAGTCCCTGAGGTGGGACCCAGAGCACAGGGAGAAGGTCTGGGCTTTGGCAGAGGCCAGGTGCTTCCTTCAGAGTACCAGGAGGTAGCTGGTGAGTGGGTGGGTGCAGGTAGGTGGTGGGTCTTTTGGAGGCACACAGGAGGTCCGTCTTAATAACTTTTCTTTTCCACTGAAGGAAGTGAGCAGGTTTTCAGCTGAGAATGAAGGGAGGGGGGTGGGAGGGGGGTAGCAAGGTTGAGGAACAACCAGAAGGAGTCTTGTGGCTAGTACCCTTCAGGGCCAGGCATGTGACAGATGCTCCATAAACCATTGTTGATATAAAGCAATGCATGAGTCATTTGGCTCTGGTATGCTAGAAGGAATTACCTGGGGTGCTTGTTAAAATGCAGATTTAGCTGAAGTTGAACAATAATGAATGTCAACTATAATTTTACATATATAGTTACAAGAAGCGGAGTACAACATTAGGAATAGAGACTGGAAATGTAATGGCTGATGTAGTGCATGAGGGAGGGGTTTGTCACTGTGTGAGGGATATAAATGATAAATGTCTAACTATTACATTGTTTTGTGCACCTGAAACTAATTAAAAATGCAGATTTCTGCGTTCTTAGATATACTGATTCAGGAGGCTCATGGGAGAGCTCAGAAATCTGTTTTTAACCAGGGCCCCAGGTGATTCTGCTGCAGTTGGCAGGCTGTAGTGTGAGAACAACTGAAAATAATGTAAAAAATGCAATGTATGTGAAGACAGCTCTACTAACAGGAGGTGCTGCGGATTTACTAAGAGGCACTTCTTCCCAACAGACCATACCTTAGGCATGATTCAGTTCTCTAGTTCACAAAAAATTAATACCAGTTGTTTTACTGTTTTTAGAAAAAGATGAATGTTCTCTGGTTAAACAACAACAACTAAACGTCAATATCTATTTTACTTTGTAGGGGAGAGAGCAGAATGTGGCACAACCAGGTAAGAGCTGGGGATCTTGCTTCTCTCACCTGCTGCCCTGATGTGGGGAGTGGGATGAGATGGGAAGAGCAGGAGAGGAGGGAAGTGGGGGAAGACAGACACTGCTGAGAGCTCAGACAGCCTGGGGTATTCTTAGAGGGGGACAGCTCTTCACCACTGTCCCGAGATGGGGTGGGGGGGTGGCTGCGCTGAGCGGGAAGGGAAATGTGCTGTTTCAGCTGCTCTACTAGTTCTTGCCTTAGACTGAAGCCAGGCCACCTCCAGGCTGGTGATGGGGAGGGGGCTTTCAGAGCTGTGTGTCAGTGGGGTGTCCCCCCACTCCGTTGCACTATCCATCAAGTAGGACAGTAATATATACTGCAGCGTGGCAGAGGGCAACCAGTAGAGACCAGAGGCTGTGGGGTAGCTGTTGACCTCTCTCCTCATCTGTTATATGACTGCTGAGCAAACTGCCCAGCCGAGGCAGAAGCCCCAGCCCAGGGTCCCCATTTGCCCAGGCTTTGGACTTGGCTGGAATTGCACACATTTGGGCATACGCATGCGCATACCCACATAAGCGTGGGCAGATGACCCTACTGCCCGGACCCTGGCTTTGGACCTCAGCGGCACTTGGATGGACTGATGGGGCGTCCCTTGCTGGGAAAAATAACAAACGGGCAACTTCTGCTTTCTCTCCAGCTTGCTCATTTCCCTTTGCGCTTTTCCCTGAGCAGACCAGAGCCAGTGAACACTTTCCACTCAGCAGCTGATAGCTGACAGGCTGACTTTCAGCAACTGAGCCTTCCCTCTCCTTTCAGAGACTGTAGATCCATAAGCAGCCCTGTCATTGCCCAGGTTGTTCTTAGAGCCCATCTGTTTCTGAGTTCCCCGCAATAGCTCTCCCACTGCCCGACATGCATTCGGCTGTGGTCCAGAGGCCTGCACTTTCCATCAGGTGGCAATTGAGAGCTACCTTTTGCCTCGTTCTGGGCCCAGCAACCCGATGACATCCTCTTACAAATTCTTCTCAGTGACCCCGAATCCTGGAAAGCTGTCATACTTGACAAGAGGGAGGATGAACCCTTAACCCTCTCCTCATCGGGAAGGGAGTTGGCTGGGAAGAGGCTTAGAAAAAACCTCTAAGGTTTTCAGTTTGCGGGGCCCAGGATAACAGAGACTGAGAGCTCTCTGGAAGCTTAGCCTGTGCAACTGTTCTCCTGGACCCAGCAATCTGGGAACGTCAGGATGATTCCTAATGCCTGATGAGGTCCTTCCAGCACACAGGCAAGCAGGTGTGCAGGGTCACTTTCTAAGAACCTTTTAGAAACAAATCCCTGATTGATTGATTGGTTGATTGATTGATTTTGGCAAGAGAGTGTTGTTATAGTACCAAAACAACAGAAGCCACATTTTACACCAAAGTCTGCAACTAGTGAAACAGATGGGGGACAAAATGAGCCGTCCTTCACTTCCTCTTAATTCCTAGAACCTACGTGGGAGAAGATTATTCCAGCAGGTCGCAGGAGAGATCTGTAATGAAATCCTTGGCTATGTCCCAGGGCCTACCTCAGGGAAAAGTTGAGGGTTTTTTTTTTGTTTGTTTGTTTATTTTGTTTTAATAAGGTCCACTGAGAGGTTGCCTTCCACGCCCTCTTTGACCCAGGGCCTGGGAAATCCAAACTAGGATGACCAGACCTCCCACTTAGATACAGTGCAGCCATCTGTACTCTGGCCCTTGGCCAGGGTCAGAGCTTACTGGGTTAGTAAACTAAAAGCTTCCCCTTCCTTCCAAAAATCATTTTTAACGTGTACAATGAATTGTCAACTTGGAAATGGTTTTTAAATTAATCTGAAAGGCCCTGGGTGAGATGACTCTATCCTGTGGCTCTCTGTGTCTTCCATAGTTTCCCCCACACAGTGTCATTGTGGACAATCGTTTGTGCATGTCCCCTCAGGCAAGTTTCTGCTGTCCTCGTATAGATGGACCAGTTTTTGCACATGGGCTGCAACACGTTGTATTTTTCTCACACTTAAGACCCTCATCTTAGAATAGCCCAAATTTATAATAACTCTGTAATTTAGGTTGAACAGAAACAATATTGCACTTGAAGAGTGGATGGTAAATGTCAAAGCCAGATGCAAACATGAGGTTTGATTATGGATATTCAAACTAAAGACTGGCTACCCTAACCCAGGTTGATTTTCCCCCATGGTTTGAATTAGAGGTGAAATCACTGGAGATTTCTGCCCAAACAGATGCAACCCAATGCACAGCCTTCGAGAGTCTGACCACCACTGAAATACAATATGGCTGCTATTTTGGACATTGACACCCATGTCTGTTGGGTTGATTAGAGGAGATTTTAATCACTGTCCTTTTGGTCATAGAAAAGTTTTGAGGCCAATTCCTGTGTTGCAAATGTATGTTAACTTTTATCTTGGTTGAAAGGCAGAAAGGGGACATTGGTCTCTGGTTTCTCTTTCTTCCTCTCCGTGGCTTTCTCCGTTCCTGTTTTCCCTGCCTCTCTTTCTTTCTTTCCTTTTTGCTGTGCAACTGAGCAGCAGAAGAGATGGAAGGCTTAGGCTGCCCCACTTTCCTTGGCTGAGCTGCCCCCCTGCTCCCCACTTTGTGCCCCACCCAGCATTTCAGTAAGTCGGTATCGATTTGATGTCATGCAAAGTTGGGATAGCTACGTTTCCTTGTCAGAGATTCGTCAGTACACAGAGCACCACGCAAAGAAAGAAACCCTGGTGTGATTCCAACAGTCCTTTGCTTTCTGGATTGGGCAGGAGAAATGGGAAAAAATATCTTATTTTCCCTTTATTACATTTTGTAAACTTAAAGAAAATCCTTAGGACTTATTTTAAGGAAACCCATCCATTGGGCACCAAGACTTTTTGATATTGGGTGTCCTGCATTAAGGGTCTCTGTGCTTGCTGGCCATGGGAATTTAATAGATAATTTAACGCTATTGCTGGATATTCTGTGATAAAATAAAGTTCCAAATTTCACACTCACACCGGAACCTGGAGTAGGAAGAGCTGAATTCTATTCCCATGACCTTGGACAAGTTTCTTAATCTCTCCTCAGCTCATTTGCCTTACGTCTAAAATGGGTTTACTAATTCTTGCCTACCTCACGGGGTTGTAGTGAGGGTATCATGCAACATGAGGTAAGCAAATAATCTGAGAAAGGTAAAAAACAATCACCCAAAATGCTATGAAAACAAGGTGGCGAAGTTGTTATCCTCAAGTTATTCTTAATTCCAAGACTCAAAATCTATGACCTTATGTCACATTTTGGCACTCTCTTTTGGCATTTGGAAATTCAAAATCAGATCTGTTGTAAGAAATATCACTCCCACATACGCACATGCTCAAAAAATAAGTAACTTACGAAAAAGAAATGACACGGACTTAGCTAACCAAATTGACGAAAGAGCCAAGATGGGCTTGAAATCATCTTGCCTGTTTTTTTTTTTTTTTTTTAATTGGTCTGTGCTGTTATTTTGGTTCCAGTGTTTGGGTGGCATGATATTTGGATTCAACTCTGTCTTTGCCCATGCATGTCCTGGAGCTAGCAGCATTTGCTCAGTACTCAAACGCCGAGGAGAAGTTGGTTAGAGTTTCCAGGATGGCTGGCCTACTGAAGGAGACATGTACAATGAGGCCAGTGAGCAGAAGCAGCATGACTCTCCTTCACCTTGATTGGCTCCAAAGTCTATAAGGTTGCTTACCCAGTCATAGAAATCAATCCAGACCTGGGGGACTAGGTCTTTGCTTGTCATGTGTGGACATTATCTGTGCCAGACTGGGTCCCCACTTGTTGCTCCCCAAATTGCGAACCAAGCCATTTGAAAATGAACTGCCTCTCTTGGTGAGGGGCCTTCCTCCTAACTTCAGAGCCCTTTGCCCTGGAAGGCTGGCAGCATTGAGTCACGCCAACTTGGGTGATGAAAGATGAGCAAATAAGCCAACACAGGCATATGCATGGTGAGCCACTTTGGAAACTGGTCCAGTGTCTGTGGCTGTTTCACTGTCCCTGGTGAACTGTGGTGTGGTTTCCTCTCCCTGTAGCCAAGACTGGAGCACAGGGAATGGAGATCCTAAAGCAAAGCAAGACACTTTCAACCTGGCCCGCTGGGTCCCCTGGCAAGGGTTAATGGGAAGGGTGTGTCATTGGCTGGAGATGGAGAAGTGCCCGAAGGCTCCATGACTGGCCTGGTGGGAAAAAATCTTGGATTTAGAGCCAAAGAGGCCTGAGTTTGGGGCTTCGCTCTGCCCATTCCCCTCTCTAGGCCTCAGTTTTTGCCTTTTTAAAATGAGGCCATCTATACAGGGTTGAGCTGATGTTAAGTGTGGTAATGGCTTTGGAAGCACTTTAATCAAAGTGTACTTGACTAAAGAACAGGGTATAATCATCCTTGGTTACGCCAGGACCCCAAAGAAGCTGCAGCCTCCCTCTTGGCATCAGTTTCTTCATCTCAAAAATGAGAATAATAATTGCCTGGCTCTTAGATCGATGAAATAAAGATTAGTCAAGTGCATTTGAAATGCCAAGAGGCATTAGGAAAATCAGTGCCCTGGTACATTGGGAGTTGAGACTTGGTAATGAACTTAAGCCAAAATAATGAAAATTAACCCTTCCAATCAATCATCTTTGGAAGTCTCTTGCTTTCTCAGGCTATAGATTCCATCTCTCTCCCCTGATTCCCCCTCCATCTGGTCAGCTTTGCAGGATGACAGCCTCTGATTGGAGTTTCAGCCGTTTCTTGGGCATGTACTGTTTCCTTCCTATGATTTAGAATGCATTTGTGTTATATGAGTGTTGCTCCTGCCTGACATTGTGGGTAAATTAAGACCCCCTAAACATCCAAAGGACTTCAGATGGAGCATTGGACGCCAAGGTGCTGGGGGTTCAGGGGCTCCATTTGCATTTTGTGTTCTTCTCCAGTTGTGGGTTTACAGAGCATCTTTCCCAGTTGTATGTTTACATTGGTTGCTTTCTTGATTTCTTTTGTTCCATTTTCCCCTAGGCCCCCCTGTCTTCCCCCTAAACCACAGAAAATGAGGAGACCTAGGCCTCTCTCAGTGTGTAGCCATAAACTATTTAACGGCTGTATGGAAGCGTTCATTAAGGTACTTGCTGGGGAGCCACAGAGTCCGCGAATGCCCCCGATGTAATGGCAGCCTTTCTTCTCCTCCCCTCGGCCGACAGCCCTGCCCCAACCTACTGGAACTTTCAATCTGTGCCCTCAGCCAGACCCTATGGCGAGCTAGTTCCGCCCTGCAGCCTGCACTTAGCTTCAGTGAGGGCTTCTAATCAGAGCTTCTTTTATCTCTGACCAGTTGCTGCTAAGTGCCTCCCCGTGATTCTCAAGGTTAAGATCATGAAGAAATCCGGTGAAGTCCAAGTGGGGTTGCAGTGCCAGCGCACTGGTTCTTGGCATCCACGCTTTGTTGCTTCAGAAACTGTGGTCCTAACTAGCTCGAGGGACAGTTAGAGAACCCCCCTACTTCATTTCACGCCCAAGAGGAGATTGGCTGGAAGCAACAAAAAGAAAATCCCTGAGGGCAAAAGCACATTTTTATATGTGTTTTTTATTTATTTGTTTTTTTAGTTAATAATATACCAGCAAAGGAAGCACATAAAATTTGTTTGAGAGAAAACCCTCCTACCTAGTTTTGCTTCTTGTTAGGCAGTTTGGGAGAAGGAAGAGCTAAGGCTGTCCCTTTAGAATTCCAGGTTAACACTTTACATCTTAAACTAAAAACAAAAACGTTTCCACTAGGTGAGTTTCCCCTTTCTTGCTTCTTGGATGCAAAGGGTATAGGATCAAGCCATGTCAGATAGAATGGCTCAGGCACATTAAGATGACGGTGGAGTTGAAAAGGGCAGCAGGTGGGGAAGAGACTGAAGAGGAGGAGATGCACTCGTAACACTAGGGGGAGAAGGAGAGAAGGTCCCTGCCAGTTATTTCAGAGCCCACTACCGTCTAATGAAGGTGCTTTCTGCAGAAAGGAAGCCTGGTGTCAATCTGGAGAGACGTGAAGGCTCTTGGGCTTGGCTGACGAGCCTGGAGCGGTGCAGGCTGCCCATCTTCACACGGTGCGCCCAGCACTTGCAGCAGAGGGAGGAATTGGCACCGCAGCTTGGGTCTCAGGACTGTCTGCCTCTGGGCGGAGCTCTGGGGAAGGGACCGTGGGGCAAAGGGAAAGTAGAACAGGAGGGCACAAGATAAGACTTCCCAGGGGTGGGAACAGCAAGAGCTGCTAAATTTAAAATACCTCAGAGGACTGAGGCTTGGAGGGTCCCAAAAGGAGGGGTGCTGCTGGGTGCATCGGGGTAGAGGTACTGTCTGGAGGTAACCCCGAGTGCACACTGCCATCCAACAGGTCATGGGAGGATGGGGCCATGTCAAAAGGGTCCTTCTTTCTTTAGCCTCCCTCGTCTCTCCGCCAAGGCTTTCTTCTCATTCACCCTCGCCCTCAGAAAAGCCACTCTCCATAACTGAGCGGGGACTGAAAGGCATGTAAGCTATTTTCCCTGCCCTCATGGAGCTTATAGTGTTAGTTGGGAGGATTTCAACACAGAAAGCTGAAAGTGGAAGGCGATTCAAATGAGCCCTCCGTGAATTCTCACCATGGAAATAAGTTCTGTGAGAGTTCAGGGCAAGAAGAGCTCTGAGTAGCAGGGCCCAGGAGGCTTCTAGCAGGGCTTTGAAGGAAGAGGAAGAATACAGTGGAGGAGGGGAGCATAGAGGAGTCCCTGGAAGGGGGAACAGAATGAATGAAGGCTCAGAGACAGGGACACCTCTGATCTGCTCAGCTCTTTGAAAATGGGTTATCAGTGAGGAGCTGACTCTTCTCTGACAGCATTTGAAAGTTCGGTGTTCTGTTGAATGAAAGAGTCTCTTACTAGAGCACTCCTACCCAGCATGTGTGATTATCAAGTATTCCTACTTTATTCCTCCCGTCAAACCCATCAGAATTTCTTCAACGGTATGAGGGTTGGCCCCTTAGAAGTAGTCACCTTGGGCAGTCACTTTCTTTTTCTAAGGACATAGGCAGCTATTGCTTCAGCGTGTCAGTCTTCCTTAGAGCCTGCAGCATGTCCCTTGTCAGTGGTGCCAAGCTTTGTATTAGAATGGACACCCTGGTCTTTGGAATGAGAAGCGCCATTCAAAGCTCAGCTTTGCAGTGCCACCCGGGGAACAAAATGGCAAGAGGTGTATGCAGCTTAAGGCTGGTGGACCTGCCCTGAAAAGAGGCCCCCAACAGGCATAACCCAGAACACTGAGCAGTGGCTCATTGTTAAAATAAGTGCATAGCCTCCTCAGGGACTATCGGACTGAAGAAGAAAAAGTTACGTTTGTTAAACGATTGCATTTCTGTATAGTCACACAGTACTTATGCCATATACTATCAGTGCAGTTCAGCAAACTCTTCTGCACGCCTAGTGTGAGCGAGGCAGTGCACCTACCAACTTGCATGCACTGGCTCTTACTCTCAAGGACTGTTAACTTTCAGGAAATGAAAAGGCAGTCTAATATAGTCAGTCCTTCAACCTGTGTGAACAGAATTTAATTTTCTCTTATGAGTCACATGCTATCTGGACAAACATTGTGCATGGACTAAGCATCCCCAACTTTGAAATGCCAAACCTGTGAAAAGTTTTCCCATAAAATCACATCACTGGGATTCCATGATTAGGATGGTTTAGAGGGACAAGGACGCATCCCCCCTGCCCCCTAGAGCCTGAGCCACTGCACATATGGGAAGAAAGAACAGACAGGGCTCCCTGAAACTGGGCAGCTTCAGTGGCTTTTGTGACAGCAGAGGCACGATTGAGAAGGCACTCTGACTCTCTATTGCCTCCCTCCTCTGGGCCTTTCTCAGCTTTTGGGTTCCCTGAGGTGTGCTCAGTGTTCACGTGAGGGTTGGGATAGGAAGGAGAGCAAAGCCACGCGGATACCCAGGAAAAACTACCCAGTGTGTTTGGTAAGGAAGCATGAGAAGCTGTTTGGAATTTGGAATCAGGTGGAATCCTGTTGGATCCTATCCAGAGAGCAAGTGATAAACACGATCTTGGTAAAATTAGCTTTGTGCCAAGAAGGAGGCTTCCTGAGCTGGACGGCAGGGACAGCGTTACAGTAGAGCCATGAGGGCGTGTGTCCCTCCGTTGTGTGGGCAGCTGGGCTAACCTGAAGGGCTCTTGCCCGTTGGTGAAGAAAGAGCCCCCGTGTTGAAGAGAAACCAGACATGGGATGAGGAAAGGGTTCAGTGTGCACCACTGCTGCTTTTTGACAAGGACTGAAAGAGGCCCCCACGTCACCCGGTGTCCAAGGCAGCCACCCTGGAAGGCTGGCTGGGGCAGGGTCCAGAGCTCCCGTGAGGCCCTGAGACCCAGTGGTCCCTTCTCAGGGCAGGCTGGCTGGCAGTCTCCCCAGAACCTTTGCTGGTTGCCATTTCATTTCGGCGTTCACGGACTCTGAAGGATCTGCTTACTCTAACTGATCTTACTCCTGCATAATCTTTTCTTTTTCTCCTGCTCTGCTGCCTGTTTATGTTTTGTTATCAGAGGAAGAAGAAATGCTCGAACCAGGAACCAGGTATTTACTAGAAAGGTCCGTTAGCCCCATTCAGCTGGATCGAACCTGTCTTTAGTACTGACTTCCAGGACAGGGCCCACCTTACCTGTTGCCAGTGGGTCTGTTTTATTATTCTTTTCCTGACCACCGTTAATCAAGAAAAGAATTTGCAGGTGGGGGTGTGGAGAGCCACAAAAACATCCAAATTCATGGTTTTTCTCTGTCCCTTTATAAGAGCATATTACATAGGCCTTATTGTTTTTTCACCTTCTGAGGAGGCTAGTAATTTAATTTGGCCCCTTTTAAAGAATGTTTAAAAAAGATTTTGTGCTCTTTACTGACCTGAAAAGCATAGAGGCCAACCAATCATAGAATCCAAATGAAAATTACCCCTTGCCCAGCCCTTTATGGCCATGGGCCCGTCTAGGAAAATGAAATTGAAAGTACATTCATAACCCAGATGTCCGTGTTTCCAACTGCATCTTACTCAGCCTTTTAGTCTAAGATCGGCCACTCAATGGTCAAGGGCTGACATTAGCTGTTTCTAGAACACTTGCTTTCAACATGTTTGCTTGTAAACAAAGTATCTGTCTGGATGTTTAGGTCGTAATATCATGAGTAGAAATGGTCTTTCCTTCTCAGAGCTCTAAAGGACCACTGGGGCCAGTCTTGCTTCTCCCATAGTGTGTTCTTCTTAATTCTGGCATCAGGTACTGCAGTCCTAGGAGGCCTTGGTCCTGCTTTTTCACCCATGCGCACTGGGAGAGTAGGATTGAGTTGGGGCAAAGTGGAGTGGGAGACAGAGAACTCTGACGGACTCCAGCCCCCTCCCTGCGGTGGGTTCCCTCCCCTTCCAGATACGCCCATCAAGCCTCCTGAGCCCTGATTCCTTCCCAGCTGAGTAAGAAGAGCATTTCTTTAAAATTATCATAGCTATGCCTTTTTCTGCACATAACTGAAGACTTTCTGTTTTAACTGTTTGTGGAGACTTTAGAATTAGCTGTTCCTTGCTTGTTTTCCTACTAATTGGATGGTACTAATACTCTGGCTTGAGTTTATAATCTGTGTTTGCAATGTCTGTTTTCCGTGGTGGTTGCCAAGTCCAATACAACTCACATTGCTTTTTTTTTTTCTTAAGGATTCGGGACAAGCTATACCCCTTGTAGTTGAAAGCTGCATCCGATACATCAATTTATATGGTAAGCGCGATTGGGGGGCAGTGTTTTCAGCATTCTCCACAACAGGTGCTAGGCTGTTCTCCTAGGAAATGAGATTCTGATTCATCTTGGAAGACTTCCTATCACTGCTGTGCTTCCGAGAGGGAAATGCTCTGTGGAACAGCTGCTCTTCTGAGTGCTGTCTTTTGAGCCTTCTGTGTTGGGGGATGGGAGGGGTGGTGGTGGTGGTGGTGAGAAGACCCAGGAACTAGGAAAGCCAAGGAGCAGGGAGGGCACAGACAGAACCATTTTAGTTCCTTCCTCACTCCCACCCAACCCCCAGTGCTCTGTGCTTTGAGCACTGAATACAGTTGGGCCGTCAGTCAGTTTAATACTGCGGGATTGTAGTAAGCGCCATGAAGGAAATAGCGTTTGGCGTTAGCTAACCATGGTGTCCCCAGCACTTAATTTGTGTCTCCGTCTATTCATGTATTTATTCCTCCAAAAATATTTTTAAACTTTTACTTATTTGAAGTGTGTTTTTCTAGGACCCATCAGCTCCAAGTCAAGTAGCTGTTTCAGTCTAGACTTGTGGAGGGCGCAGCTCACACTGGTCCATGTGGGGATCGAACTGGCAACCCTGGTGTTATAAGCATCACACTGTAATGAACTGAGCTAACCAGTCACCCCAAAAATATTTTTTTCAGCGTGCATAGCAGGCACTGTTTTGGACAATGGGAATATAGGCTTGAACAAGATGGGTAAGATACCCACCCTATGTAGCTTACATGACCAATTAGAAGGGCAAGGAAATAAACAAGCATAGGAATACATAATATAATTTCAGGTAGTGATAATGCCAAGAAACTAATTAAAAGGGAATAGAGAATAGCTGGAGAGGGGCAGGGCTACTTTGGCCAAGATGGTAAGGAGATACCTCTCCAAGGGCGTGACTAAGACGTGAGGGACCTTTAGGGTTCTAGTGAGGAGAAGAAGCCAACCATGAAATCCGGGCAGAGGGAATGGCAGGTATAAAGGCCTCCTATGGGAAGGAAAGCCAGTGTGACGGGACAGGAATGAGCCAGGAGGGTGGGATACATGATATAGGTGGTAGAAAGTCAATACTGGTTAACTAGAGAGATGAACAAGCGTTCATTGAGCACATAACTATGCACAAACCAAATTTTGACTAATACCTGTTTTTTAAGGGTAACCACTTTCCTAAATTATAATGTGGAGGGTTATTTTATATAGAAAAACTGAACCCCAGGAAAAGGATCATGGTCTCCCCTATTAATTCCATTTCAGATGAGGGGGCCCTTCCAATCTTTCAATCCTATAGGTTGCTGTTACATCATTACTGTTACATCAGGATTCGGGGTCTCTTCTTTGTTCTGGCCTTGTAGAAACACTTAAGAAAATGCGGTTGTTTTCCTTCAATAATTTAATCTCCTGTAAACTCCTCGATCCCAGGCCAGCATGTACTTTAGACTCTAGCTTTCTTGAAAGAAGAAAATGATGTGTTAGGGGAGGGAAGAGTTGGGACAGTGGTATCAATACTTCTTGTTCAAAATCTCTGTGGCCATTGCCCGCAAATGGCATTTGGAAATGCAGGCCAAGCTCTTTGGTGCCGACGTAGGACCCAAGGTACCTAGGGGGGTATCTTACCCATCTTGTCAAGTCTTGCAGGTGTAGCTGGTAAACTTGGTAGCAAAGTACACCAATCAGTTATTTGACTGAGCTGATTGATTGGTTAAATTAGAAGTTATCCACTGGTCCAGTCTTGATATAAACATCTTGTGGCCTTTTTCTCCAAGCCCAGACAAGAGACAGAGACATACGAAGCAGGATGTGTCTGAGTATTTTGGCTGGCCACAGTTCATTGCAAAGGCTATTTTGGGGCTTCTGCCAGGAGGGCTTTATTGGGAATGAGTCTCTTATAAAGGATGGCAGGAGAGAGACAAGCAGCGGGATGAGTCATTAATGTTCCCAGTGGACTGATGAGCTCAAAACTTCACGGCATTTTTCTTCCTTTTTTCTTTTCTTTTCTTTTCTTTTCTTTTCTTTTCTTTTCTTTTCTTTTCTTTTCTTTTCTTTTCTTTTCTTTTCTTTTCTTTTCTTTTCTTTTCTTTTCTTTTTCTTTCCTTCCCTTTCCCTTTCCCTTTCTTTTTTGTTTTTCCTTTTAGGACTCCAACAGCAAGGGATCTTCAGAGTGCCAGGATCTCAGGTCGAAGTCAATGACATAAAAAATTCCTTTGAGAGAGGTAGGTGCAAAGTAACCATCTCAAGCGTGTGGCTGGGGAAGCCAGAGTGGGTGTTAGACAGTGTGTCTTTGCACCAGTGGTGTGTGGACTGGTTTGTATCTGCATCTCTTTCCAACTTCACGTTCAGTGACCTCACTCAATCAGCATGCGTGGAGCCCTACACTGCACTAGGTAATGGGCTAGGGCCTGAACATACAATAGGAACCAAAGACAGTCAGTGCTAATGGGACAATCCTGACAGTGATCAGGGCCATCATGGAGTAAGCACTGGTTCGCGTGGGAACCCCCAGGCCAGCTGGGATGGAGTGGGGAGGAATAGCAAAGCCTGGAAGCCTTTGAGGGGAGGAAATACCTGAGTAAGAGTTAAGGAAACCGGGAACGGGCATTCCACACCCAAGGAATAGCATGTGCAAAGGCCACAAAGCAAGAGGTATCTGCCATCAGCATCCCGGATGGAAGTGTCATTCCTCCTTCCCTGAGCTGCTTTTGAGAACTCTGGACAGCCCAGTCCAGCTTTGTTTATTCATTGTCCCCAACTCCTTAGCACTCCTGCTGCCCTGCATTCATTGTAAATGAACAGAGACATGGTCTGGAATCTTTGCTGGTTCCATCTTCCTGGGCTCACCTCATTATATAAAATGCCTCGAATCTCATGGGTAAACTCACTGCGTGGTGTCTCCAGCCTGGCATTTTCCTACTTCCCCATGTCCTGTAAGTAACCTTTTTGTACCAGGCAGCCAGGCCCTACCCCCACCCCAGAAGTACTGCTTTCTTTCCTTCTTGGATGTGATTTTCTAAGGTAAACCCCTTCTGTCAGCCGCTTGGGTACCTTGCAGTGGGGCAAGTTTTTAAATCACCTTGCAGGTGAAATTTAAAAGAATTCTCTGCTCTTCATAAGCTCTAGACCGCCTCAGGCAGAGCCCCACTGGGCCGAGATCACCTGACCCAAATCTCTGCTGCAAAAACTATTTTCTGCTTTTTCTTTGCATCACATATGCAGTTAGCTCCTTTCCCTCTCTCCATCGTTCCTGAGTGAATCTGAGTCTCTCTCCAGCTTTGTCCTTCTGCTCCACCTGAGCGTAAAATGAGGCATGGCTTACTCTAGAAGAATGCTTCCTGGTATGTCTTTTTTAGAAAAATCTGGCTCTTTTGAGCTGGCCTATACCTATATTTCTCACTTATTCTTTTCTGTTTCCTGATATTCACCAAGCAACTGCCCTGGGTTTGGCTCCTTAACGAGTTGACCCTCAGGGTCACTTCCTCCTACCTTTCTATATCCCTCACCCCCAACCAGGTGGCCTGAGCCTGCGCAGGGCTCAGCATTTCTTTTCTCACCCACTCCTTGTGTCCCACATACTCTTACTTGTGATAGAGCTTTCTCTCCCAACCAGTACCTTGTGTGTTTTTCCTGTCTTCCTGTTATTTTTTAAAATTCAAGTCCCCTAATCCCTTCAGGGTGCCTGACATTTATTACTTGTTCAAAGAGAGTTGGGTCTTTTTCTTCCTTGGCCCCCTTCTTTCTCTCTCAGGGGTAGTTCTTGCCTACATTCGTTGCATAGGCTGTTTAAAGAAGCACCTATCTCTTTTCCTTAATCTTCTGGAAAATGATAACATGTTGGAAAGACCATTCCTCGCTTATTATTCCCACTTTCTTTTTCTTCTGACACAAGTCAACCAGGATTTTAGTTGGGATTATTATTATCTTTATTGTTTGCTGTCAATAAATCTTAAACTTACTGATCTTTTGAGATCTTCTTGTTGTAATCTGGCAAAGTGAAGGAGAAAACATCAGGGAAAAGGTAGGACTCAGCAGCCGTGTCTCAGAAAGAGCTGTGGCTGACTGTTATCTCCTAGGTCACATTTTTTTTGTACGTCAAGATGAGGGAGATAGCTGCTAATGGTGTGTCCTATGAGGAGGGTGGCTGGAAAGAGACCCAATGGCCCTTTCTCCCTGCGCAGATCAAATAGGGTTTGGACTTGGGGCTGAAGTCATGGCTTGTAGGGTCTGACACCTTCTGGACTCAACCTACCCTTCTGAGGCTATTTCCTGCCCCAGGAGGAGGGGTGTGGCCAGGAGATGCTGGGAGGGGCTGTCATGTAGAGGAGCCTCAGGAGGTGCTTGTGTGGATCTGTGACCACAGAGAACTGCCCTTGTAAGAGAGACCACCTGCATGCTTCCTGCCCCAGTCCAGCAGCAAGTTTCCCTGAAGCCTTAAGCACGCATTGTATGTTCACACCCTGCCCTGGACACAGCCATGGCTGAAAGTCTTCGGCAATGCCTAGGTGATCTGGCTGAGCGGAAGCTGTAGGCAGGGCTGTTTGATAGCAATTCTAGCTCCTCCAGGCCAGTAGCTAGCAAAGTGTGAACACAGCTTTCTTTCCAACTTGCCTGGAATTTTACTCTAATTCTCCTCCTAGAGGAAGCCATCATTCACACAAACCATCCTGCTTATCTTGAGTTCTGGAATTCCATACGTTTCTGGAGCCAAAATTGAGTAGCCTTGCAGAGAGCCGAAGGCCTAGGTTGGGAAGAAGGTGCGTTTGGATGGCTCCTTTATGGTCTTCCCCCAGTTCAACTAAGACAGCTTTGTTCTATATGTTGAACACTCATAGAAACTGTTTTCTTGAAAAAGAAAAAAAACACACATTGGGATTCTACTGTAAAGGAAGGAGGGAGAGAGAGAGAGGGAGGGAAAGAGGGATGGAGGGAAGGAAAGAAGGAAGGAAAAAAGGAAGGAAGGAAGGAAGGGAGGGAGGGAGGGAGGGAGGGAGGGAGGGAGGGAGGATAGGCTGTATGCAGATAGGCAGACAGATAGTACTGAAAAGGTAGAAGAAGGAATATCTCCCGGGCAACATGACATCTGGGAGCTGCTGGTGTCTGTTTTTGAGTGTGGGCAAGTTGTTTCACTTGTGGGGGCCTCAGCTTTCTCGCCGGAGAGAATGGTGGTGTTGGACCCATGCCTTCCCGGGTGCCATACTTCGCTTTTGTGAGGATGAAGAGCGAGCACAGGTGTGAATGTGCTGTAGCAGTATAGGCAATGATTGTTCAGTGTTTTCTCTCTTCCTTCCCCATGAGAAAGTCTTGTGGGGGAAGCATTCTCTCTCTCTTTCCGTGGGGACATCTGAGAGGTTGACCTGTGGAACAACAATGTCTGGGCTGCCCCGTGCAGTTGTTCAGGTCAGGCACTGCACAAGGGTGCCGCTCCAAGGGGGGGGGGGGAGGTGACTCCGGCTCGCGCTCTGTCTGCCACAAGCCCTCGTTCAGGAAGGAAGGGGGGCCTTTCTCTAATTTGCACGACAGCAAGTTGGGGCTGGCAGAGGCCCTCACAGTGACACACATTCTCTTCTTACGGAGGCAGAGCAAAAATAGCCAATTCTCCTCTTCATTACTTGCCAGTCTTAGAATGCTCTGGGCTGTTCTGGGAGGAGAAGCCTACTGTGTAGACTTCTATCAGAACCTGCTGGGAGGTGGCAGATTGCTCCCTGCTTCCTCTCACCTCCCCCACAGATGCTCGACTGCCCCGCCCCGTGAACTAGCTCAGCAGCCCCTGATTACACTGAAAAGTGTTGCTCTCCTGAGAGATCATTTCCCCTGTCGGATTGGCAAACATTCCAAAGGTTGACCACATTCCATGGGCAGGGCTGTGGAAAGAAGCATCCTCTGTGTTGCTGGTAGGAGTATAAAACGGTGCAGCCCCAATGGAGGAGAATTTGGCTAAGTCTGATGAAACCACATATGTATTTACTCTTTGACCCAGCAATCCCATTTCTAGGAACTTACCACAGAGACATACCTCCACAAATACAAAACCACATGTACAAGGTTATTTGTCAGGGTAATAGTTGTGATAGCAAAATATTGGAAAGAAAACAAGTATCGATCCATAGGAAATTAGTTAACTTAATTATGATCTATCCATAAAATAAGAGTACTTTATAGCCGTCTTACAAAATGAGGAAGATCTCTATGAACTGATGTGGAAGCATTTCTCGGATTTATCGTTAAGAGAAGAAATGAATGTATATGGTAGGATAGTATGCTACTTACATTTTCTGTAAAAAAAGTGAGAGAAAATAAAAAACTCGTGTATATGTATTTGCTTATTTTTGCAGAAAGAAACACAGCAGGACAAACCAGAAACTAATGAAAATGGTTAAATATAAGATGTGGAGGGGAGAAGGATAAGAATATGGCCTCTCCGCATGCAACTTTTTTTTGGCTTTGACTTTTGGACCATGTAAATTCTTTATATTTTCAAAACTGCAAATTAAAAAAAAAAAAGGATTTCTTAAAAAACAATCAGTTCCTAAAATTGAACATAAATATAAATAAATAAGCTGTGTCTCAAATTGATACCCATACAGAGAGTAACTTTTGAATGTGTGCTCCGATCATGCATTTTTCACAGCTTAATTGAATTAAATACCATAAGGTATGTACATTCTTAAAGTGTACAATTCAGTGGTTTTTAGTATATTGTGCAATCATCGCAATAAACCAATTTCAGAAATTTTTCATCATCCCCAAAAGGGACCTTGTAGGTATTTGTAGTCACTCCCTATAACCCCTCCCCACAAGGTCCCAGCCCTGGGGAACCACTAATCTATTGTTTGACCTCTGACCACACATCTTTAGTGGGAGACATTCCGAGAACCAAAAACAAAGCCCTAAAAATAAATCTTAAATTTTGTGTAGTAGCTATATTGTTAGTGGTAATATTGCTATTAAAATTCTGAAACCATTTTATGTACATTATAGAAATTATTGACATTATCCATAACCAACATTTTCACTGTCAGAAGAATAAAGTGCAAATACAAAATACATAAAGGTAAAGAAAACCTTGTATCTTAAATATGATTGGAAATAGCAGTGTGAACTCATGAAAAAAAAAGATACTCTAGCTCTAGCCACTGAAAGAGCTTAGAGCCTCTTTATGTTACTCCTGGAGCAATGAGCATACCTAGAACCTACATCTTGGTTTCTAAATACCATTCCTGACAAAAAGCAAACAGAGCTCCTTGGAGGAATGTTTGATTCCAGATCTGGGTCAAGGAAAAGGTGCAAAGTGATCTATGGACATCTTTTGTGCCAGAAAGCCAAGAAGTACTCAATGGAGGTCGCGTCAAAAGGACATAAGAAAGAACTCCCCCTGGCCAGGTCTGGGGACAATCTGAATATCCCAGTGAATAGTGGTGGCAGTGGATTAGAACACATTGAATTAAAAATTACCAAACAAGTCCGTAAAATGTTTTTAAAAGATAAGAGGAGACAGGAGGGAACATGGGGAAAGTTGTTCTTGACCAAAAAATTTAAGCTAATAATTGTAGATGAAATGACAGAATTTTAAAAAATCACCGTTTTACAACCCCAGGGTAATAACTGATTTGGGCAAAAGTCATTATTGGATGCTAAAGCATTGGGTGAAACATCTTGAGCGTAATGATATGCACATAATATATTTTACAAAAGTATGTTATGTTTTACTCTTATTATTACAAAGGGGAAAATATACCTTTATCAATGTAGAGGTCTGGAGGCCAGTACTTAACCCAGCGATCCAACTTAGTGTGGCCAGTAGCAGGACAGCCTGACATACGTGCCTCCTGACGCAGCAAGGTGTCCACAACATCACCCGTGTGGTATTCTTGCCAAAGCGGTTGAACCTGAATCTAATCATGAGGAAACAATCAAGACAAACCTAGAATGTGAAGCATCCTACAAGGCAGTTGGCCTGCACTCTTCAAAAGAGTCAATCTTAACAAAAAGCAAACTAACAATAAAAAATGTTGGGTTCTATTTTATATTCAACAGCATAAAGATACATAACCAAATGAATTGTGAACATTGATTAGATCTTAGCTTTTGAAAAAAAACTGTGAAAGACATGGGACAATTGGAAATGTTTGATGTGGGCTGTATATGAGATGGCGTTTTGGAACTGTCGTTAATTTCCTTAGGTATAATAATGTTGTGTGACGATGTAGGAGACTATCCTTATACCTAGCTGACACATGTTGAAGGGTTCAGCAGTGACGTGTTGTGATATGTACAAAGTACTCTCAATTAGCTGAGCAATAATAAATACAAGCAGAGAAAGAGAGAGAAAGCAAATATGGCAAGATGAGTGTAAGTTGATGAGGGTAAGTGAAGGGTGATGGTTGTTCGTTATTTTGTTTTCACAACATTTCTCTAGAGTTGACCATTTTCAAAATCAGTTGCAGGGAGAACTGTGAACGTGCTCTGTTGGGGAGTACGTAAGATGTCCCCTTGGTCTCTTCTCCAGTTCAGACTGGGCCTGGTCATCTCTTCTGCCATCTACGCGTTCCCTGCCTCCTCGCCAAGCTGAATCATCATCTCTGTTTCCTCACAGGTGAAGACCCCCTTGTGGATGATCAAAATGAACGAGATATCAATTCAGTCGCTGGTGTTTTAAAACTGTATTTCCGAGGACTGGAAAACCCACTCTTTCCTAAGGAAAGGTTTCAAGATTTGATATCTACTATTAGTAAGTATTTCGCAGGGGAATGATCAATTCCTTGACAAATATTTATTGACGTTGCATTATGGACTCATCAGTGTGTTAGCCATGCAGGAGGGACACTGGGAAAGAAGCCGTATGGTCCTTGTCCTTAGAGAACTTCAAGCCTAGTTGTGGAAATAATAAGATGCTTTATAATGGAAGAACTAACGGGCATGGTACACTTGGGGATGGAAGGAGCTCAGAACAGCAGAGAGAGAGGGACACTTGGCTTCACAGATCACAGCTGAGAAAGTGAAGTGAACAGAGTCTTCTAGGAAGAGTAGACACGGGGATCCTGGGAAGGGGTGGGGACACACAGACCGAGGGGCCCAGCAGGAGGGTGTCCTGGCCAGTGCCCGGGGCAAGAGGGGGAAGGCCGTGGATGCCTTCCAAGGATTCTGGGGCTTTTCCCCTGGGGTGATGGGGAGCCATGGAGGGCTTGGGAGTCTGCTCAGCAACATGACCAACCAGGGAAATGGTGACAATAAGTTGACTGAGGGCTTCCTCTGACATTGCTAGCCATCAGAGTCCTCCTTGACTGGTATTTCTGTGGATGAAGGCAGGAGCCCAGTCCAAGGGGCTGAAGTAAAAGCACCTTCTCTGTAAGATGCCCAACTCCAAGGCAGCCTTTTAAGGATATTTTTTAAAAATAAACTTTTAATATTGGAATATGAGAATTTTAGTATTTTGGAATAAACTCTTGAATTTGATTTGCAGAAAATCGCCGCACACCTAGTTGCACTAGGGATGCTTCTCACAATGCTCTGAGAGAGATTGGCAGCCAGGACAGTGCCCCCAGAGGTGGCAAGAGCCTCCAGAGGCTTGAGCCCTCTATCTGCCTGTGCACAAGACCCTTCCTGCGCCCTTCTATCCTCCACACTACTTCCTGCTCATCTTTCCAGACCCACTTCAAGCTCCAAATCACCTCTCAGAAATTCCAGGCCACAAAGGCGCAACTTTATCTGAGCCCCACGTCACTAGCTCAGCCGATGTTTCCGGAAGCCCCAATAGTCCATTTCCTGAGCAGGGCCCTCAGTGGACCAGGTCGTTGACCTCTGGTCCAAGCTCATGACGTTAGACACCTTGAATCACAACTTGAATCATACTGTGGGGAAAAACAACAAGTCCTTTCTCAGCTCCTGTGAGTACATCAAGGGGCAAACCTCATGGTCAATCTCCCTTCCAAACAGAGAGATGCGGCCTCAGTCTCAGAAACTTTTGTAGAGAACAATGTCTACGTATAACTTAGTAGCATTGTTTTCCTCTCGTTGTATCTGTTTTTATGTTACGTCCTAATTATGACAAATGATCCTCATTTACAGAGTGAGATAAAGTCTCCTTTTTAAGAAGAAAATCAATGATGGTGGAGGTGGTACTAGGGCACGGTGACCGAAGCTGAGGACATGAAGGGGCCTATAATAGGGGCAGTGGAATCAGTGAAGGTGTAAGAGCTTACCTCTGTGGGGAGACTTCCTGGAACCAGACCTTGATGGTAGGCTGGAGTGTGCCTGGCAGAGAAGGGAGATCCCTAGTGTGTGCAAAGCCCTAGGGGTAGCCAAGTCCTTTGTGAGAGGGAGATGGTGGAAAGGCAGCCTGGCACAGAGTTTCTCCAGGGGGTGCTATTGGCATTTAGGGAAGAGCAGTGCCTTGTTGTGTGTTCCCTACATTCAGGACACGTAGCGCCTTCCTCCTGTATCTCTAATGCCAGTGGCATCCTCCAGTCACCTTTTCACCCCAAAGAATGCCCTCAGGGGTTCAGTACTACTTCATTTGAGACGCATGGCTCTAAATCATCTTCAAATACTCCAGGAAGGGGTGGTAGCTAGGAGATGGGGCAGGTTAGGTTGGTTGAAGCCCCTTCATGAAGAGCCTTGCGTGCAGAGGAGAAATGGGAAAAGTGGTGTTTTGGAAGGAACATGTTGACAGAATGTGGAGGCTGGAGAGAGAGGCTATGTGAGAAAAAAACATGTTTTCTGAAAAAGAACCTGCCATGGGTTTATGCGTCAGCCCAGCATCAACCCTGTATATAAACATCAGAGCTTTGGCAGCTCACTCTTCTTAGCCCCAGCTTTTCCTCTCCACAAGGTGAAGCCCACAAAGTACTTTTCTCTCCTTATCAAGCCAGATTTGCTGCTCCTACACCTGGCCTGACTGAGAAAAATACCAGTGTCTGTATCTCTAAGATTGACCTGAAAACAGGGGTCAGAGATGAGATCCCAAGCATCTGCCAGGCCATTCGGCCAATAAGCAGCTCAGGAGGGGTTATTCAGCTCTCATATCCTGAGCACCTACTATGTGCTGGAGCTGGTGTTTATAGTTTAATGAAACATGGACCCTGCCTGGGTTCATCAGGACTCATAGGTTGCTGGTGACAGAAACTCAGCTTACACTGGTTTAATCCATCAAAGGGAATGTATTGGCTCACATTCCTCAAATGTTGAGGCCCAGCTGGACCCAGACCTCACATGGCATCAGCAGGAATCTGTCCCTTCCATCTCTGTGCTGTCATCACTGTCAGGAAGTATCTTCTTCCCTAGGAGCCCCCAGCTACTCCAGACTTCCCTCTATCTAGATTCAAGAGGGCACCTCTCTCAGGTTTCTCCAGCCCAAACTCCCAAGGATCAACTCCAGTTGGTTCTGATGAGGCCATGTACCCCTCCCGGGGCCCACCCCTGTGGCCAGGGGAATATGATGCTCTGATCGGCCAGGCCAGGCTCCCAGAACTGAGAGTAGAACTGGCTCCCCTGAACCACATGGGCTGATCGAAGAGGTAGGACTCACAAATGTTGGCTAATTGGCTCACCAAGGATGATGGACAACCTGAAAGCCCCTTTATGTTACAGAACTGGAGAGCTCCGCTGAGAGGGTGCACCAGATCCAACAAATCCTCATCACCCTTCCCCGTGTGGTCGTCGTGGTCATGAGATATCTCTTCGCTTTCCTCAATCAGTGAGTTGCCCGGCCAGGGGGTCCCCTCTTTGACTTGGCCCTGACCTCCTTTGGGAAGGGGTGTCCTGAGGCTTCTGCAGGTGCAGCTGTTCTTAAAACAGAACATGGAATCCTCCTGGATTTGAACGGAATCCCCTAAAGAAAGAAACCGCAGGGGGAGGCTTCGCCTTTCCCCGGTGACGTGAGGTGCCTCCTCTCTTGTAGCCTCTCGCAGTACAGCGACGAGAACATGATGGACCCCTACAACCTGGCCATCTGCTTTGGGCCCACCCTCATGCACATCCCCGATGGGCAGGACCCCGTGTCCTGCCAGGCACACGTCAACGAAGTCATCAAAACCATCATCATCCATCATGAAGCCATCTTCCCCAGCCCCCGGGAGCTAGAGGGACCCGTGTATGAGAAATGCATGGCTGGAGGGGAAGAATATTGGTAAGGTTCCATTCCTCTTAATATTATTATTATCACTGTCATCATTGTTGTTGCTGTTGAACAGGAACAGTAAGAAACCCTTTGATTTTCTCACCACTTTGTAGTCTGTACTCCCATACCCATTTTCTCATTTGAGCTTCACAGCAACCTGAGCGGAGATAGTTACATCGGTCAAATTGGCTTAAACTACATGGGAATGTACAGGTTTCCATCACTAAAAAGTCTGGGTTCATGGCTTCAGGTATGGCTGGATCCAGGGGTTTGGTGATGAACAGCAGGCGTTGGCCCTGCAATGCCCAGCCTGTGGCTCCGCTTTCTTCCGTGTTGGCTCCATTCTCAGGCAGGCTCTCCTGTGGTGGTTTCAAGAAGCCATCTGGTAACTCCTGATTCAGAGCACATTCTCTTAGCGCTCTGTGGACCAAAAGTGGACAAAAAGATCTCTATTCCCAATGTTCCAACACAAGCCCAAGAATGATGTCTGCTCGCTGAGGCTTGGGTCTGGCAAACTAATCACATTAGGTAAGAGATGTAATGCTGTCGTTGGCCAGGTGAGTCGAAAGCCCATCTCAGGCAGCAGGGAAGTAGGTAATCCCCACCTCAACCTGGTGAACAGAGAGTGACACTTCCCACTATTGTCCCCTCCCACCCAGGACAAAGTGAGTTCACTGTCTCTGAGAGCGCCACACCAAGTCAGCAGTTGCTAGCTGGCCACCTCAGTGTCCCCAGAGCTGCACTGGGTCTTGGGAGGGTCTTATCCGAGTCAGGGCTGACTGCCTTCCCCAGGCTAAGACCTTAAATGTGGCAAAGAATGGAAAATTCTTTTAAATGTGGAAAAGACAGGAGATTCCGACCGCTGACTGGCAGAGAGCAGTGAAGAGGTTTGCAGTCTTTCCCGATCCCTGGTCCCGGACAACACATGGCTGTATATTTAGGCATTACCTGTACTGCTTTGAGCCAGGTGCCTGCAGGAGTTTGTCTTTTGATGGACAAAGCTCCCCTGGGTTCTCGAACCACTTTAGTTCTGTGGGCATATTTGGGCAACTGCTTCAAAGAAGGAAGATGTCCCAGCCTGTTTCCCCGCAACGCTTCCCGGCACAGAAATACCGGGCCCTGGTGTTATCTAATCACAGCTCTCTAATCTCCTGTGAGGCACGAGGGCAAGTCTGTCCCTGATCTGTAACGGAAACATTAAACAGCCAGCAAGCGTACTTTCTGGACAAAGAGAAGCTTTTCACATGTTACAGCATTACCAGTTCTCTTTTCTTGCTGCAGTACATAATAATTAGTGTTCTCGTAGGGGTCCCGTATACTTATCAAAGAACAACATACAATCCCCACACTATTCTCAGTCCCATGAGAAAGGAAAACTGTTAATTACATGGTAATTCTGGAGACATTTTCAAAGCCCAAAACGGGGATGGGGCTGAGGGTCTCACTACAGTGGACAACACTCATTCATTCAACAAATGGTTACTGAGCACCTCTCCTGGGTCAGACCTGGGTGGGGGACAGGGATGTACTCCCTGATACAGGGAGCGCTGCTGGAGGAGGAAATAGGCAGTTCCCGAAGCAGTCTTCTGAGCCAATATAGGCAGGTCAGGAAAGGCTTCCTGGAGGAAACAATGACTTAACTGAAACCTGTAGGATGAACTGGAGTCAGCCAGGTGAGGAGTGGGCAAAGAATGTTTTAAGCCCGGAGCGTTCAATGAAATGAAAAGCAGTTCTGTGTGTCTGAAGTGTTTTCGTGTGAGGGAATGGTGAGGGCGGAGGCTCCGCCGGCCAGCAGGAGCCAGGGTATAAGAGGTCTTAAACAAGCCATTGTACAGAGTCTGGACCTTATCCAGGAGGCAATGGAGAATGTTTCATAATAAAGTCCATATTCCTTTAAATGGTATTGTATATGTCACCTCCTCCGAGAAGCCTTCCCTGACCACCCCATGTAGGTCCCCTCTGCTGTTCTTGTCTCTGCTCATTTGATCCTACATAACACATTTCCACTTGCCACAGTTTTATTTCCTGGCCCATGAGAGCAGGGTCTGTGTCCACCTTACTACCAGACACTGTGCTAGTAGGAGGGATGCACTACTAGTATGTTAGGCGTATGTTAGGTCTCAATCAATGGCTCAATTAAAAAGCCAACTGACCAACTATGTGAATGAACCCTGGCCTCAAGAAGCTTATAATTTAGCGAGACAGCAGCAGCTGGTAAAATTATCCCAATGCATTCATGACTAAATTTAACGGGCTGGATACAGTCTACCGCCCTGCCCATCATGGTCGCCAGCCAACTTGCACCAGCTGGACTGATAGGGGCTTTTGCACACAGCATCAAGAGGCTTCACTGAGGGACCCTTTTCCTCGTGAGCTTCACTCAGCCTCGCTGGGTGTGTCACCTCTCCTGTAAGACCGGGAGCCAGGCTAGATGAATGACTCACAGTGCTTCTAAAATTCCTTTTTATTTTTCTGGCCAGGGGTTCTTCCGAGAATAAAGGCCAGGGTTTTACCATTGCCCTCTGGATCTTGACGTTGACAACCTTTACCAAGAAGGCAGCCCAACAAATTCCAGGGCTGGGGCCATCTGGGGAAGGCTATGCACGGAAACTTCCCAGCCAGGGGGCTGGGAGTGGTTTTATCTTAGGAAGATCCATGAGTGGTCAGGTGGTAAAGCTGGGATTCAAGTGGGTCTGGGCCTGATCTGGATCAAGGCCCAGAGGTGGGTTGGGCTGGTGCCTGAGGGAGGCTAAGGGCAGCGTGAGGGTACAAGGCCCCCCAACGGGTCCCCGTCTCGTGTTGCCTTGCAGTGACAGCCCACACAGTGAGCCAGGGACCATTGATGAAGTTGACCACGACAATGGCACTGAACCTCACACCAGTGACGAAGGTGAGTAAGAGGGATTCTAGGGCTGGTGGACCCACCCGAGGGCGTCTCATATTGACTTATGTTCGCTCAACACTGGGCAGGTCCGCATAACCCCCTCCAACTTTGCAAGTCAGCACATCCTCCTCCAGAATAGATGGGGACCCAGGAAGACCTCGGAGGCATGTGCACTCCAATTCGTCACATTCCTGCCTGGCTGCCTCATCTTCTTCGGTGCCCTCGTCCGCCCAAGTGCCAATCCTAAGTAACAAGAGTTTCCTAAGTAGGAAGCGCACTTTGTCCCTTAATCTCTCCCCCACCGGGGATCTGTTTTGCACCCAGCCTGTGCTGGGACTTGGGGCATGTCGATGAATGAGACATGGGTCAGGGAGTAGCTGCCAGTCTCGTCACTGATAATACCAGACTACTTTACAGGTGTGTCCCCAGTGCAGTGGGTGCCGGAATATGAAGCCCAGTGGTGATGACTCAGGGAAGTGGTGGAGGGAGAGAGTGAAAGTCCAGCCTGGACTCTGAAGGGCTCACCAGGCCCTTCCATCCCTTCTAGACAAGGAGAAGAGAGTCAAGTTAGTCTTGAGGGAACAGGGATTATATAGACAAGCAATCTCGGTAGTACAGGCTCTCCAGTGCTGGCATATCCACCAGGCCCAGCGCCCACCATACTTTTAGGGACCCATACAAATGTTTTAATTTCTTTTAAAGAAAAAGAAAAAAATGAATATGATCCAGCCTGGACTATATTCATCTTTATACCAATGCAGTTGTAAAATATAATATTCGATTTTTTTTTTCTAATGGAGGAAGGAATCCATGCAAGCAAAAGAGCCAGGGGCCCGTGAAAGTCCTAATGCAGCCCAGTATAGACCAAGCATAGCCCCCCTTTCTCCCTGTGATAGTTTTACTTTTTAAAAATCATTATTTGGCAGTTATCTTATCGGCCTTTGTGTTGCCCTTGTGGGCCAGCCCCAGGCCCTGTTGGCTGCCATATTTGTCAGGACAGCTGTGTATGTACTTAGGTGTGGATACTGGGAACTGGTAAAAGAGGCAAGACTGATAAGTGGGTTTGCACATTCTAGTAGGACTAGTTCAGTTGGTAATGACAGAACCTCCAGCTCAAACTGATTTAAGCGTAAAAGAAATTCAAATCATGTACCGGAAAATTCCCAGGATAGCTGTGGCTTCAGGCACAGCTGGATCCAGGAGTTTAGTTGATCCTGTCAGGAGTTTGTCCCCACCTTCCTGTTCTGTTTCCCTCTGTGTCAACTTCATTCTCAAGTATGATCGCCCTGCATGGTGCTCTCTGGCAGTTTCAGACTTTCATTATCCTTTTATACAAACTCCCAATGGAAAAGAGCTTCCTTTTCCTAATGGTTCCAAGAAAGCTGCTGGGATGGAGTCTCACGGACTGACTCAAGTCATACACCCAGGCCAGAGCCAATCACTGTGGCCCAAGAGGGAACCAATGGGTCAGGCCTGGGTCATGGGTGCAGAAAAGCAAATAGAGGTGTAACGTTGAGCTCTGCCACCCTCCTCAGGGCTGAAGGCATCCTGAGTTGAGAAAAACATCCTGCAGAGCCTTTGTTCGGAGACCTGAAGGCTGCCACCTTCTGCTTGTTTGCAGTGATTTGCTTTCCTCCTTCCTTCTTTTCCTCTTTCCCTACCACCTCCAGTTCTCCCTCTCCTATCACTTTTAACAGTCCCCACCCCCCTTCTTGTTCTCACCATCTTTCACTTGCATTATTTCTGTGTGTGTGTGTGTGTGTGTGTGTGTGTGTGTGTGTGTGTGTGTCCCTCTTGCTCCAGATCTCACTCCCAGTCTCTTCTTCTACTTCTTGTCCAACAAGATAGACTGATTTTTCAGAAATCAGATGTGTCTGGACTGCTGCTGGTGGAGGCAGATGTGTCCACAGGGGGGCGGGGCAGGTGCCCTCTGAGGACCCATGCAGCCCACCTTCCTGGGGGCGGAGGTCACTGTTAGTCATCCCACACCTGCTGACTTTCCCCAAGCTCCTCAGCCTGGGTCTGCAAGGACGCTGTGGGTACCAGGACTGAGCAGGACGAGGGCCAGACTTGCTGGGTGAGGGAAGAAGCAGCCACAGGCGGCTTCACCCTGTGCCAAGAAGACCCGCTCCCCCCGCCCCCCCCCGAGAATGCTGCCTGGCCCGTCTCAGAGCAGAGGCACACAGTGTCCCAGGAATGGGATAAGTCAGGGCTGTGTGTCTGCTTCCCCAGAATGTCCTTGCTCCTGTTTTCTTTGTCAGGTTGCTGGTTTCTGAGAATGACACAGGCAGGAAGAGTCATCCGGGAAGGGCCACAGCCACCCCAGGGAGAGCTAGTTTCCTGAAGGTTCTCCTTGTATCCTGCGGGTTGGAAGGGACGTGCTGAATTAGGGGCATTCATCAGAGGAAAATTAATTGTGTTTGCTAAATGTTTACATGCATGCTGACTAGAGCCAAAACAGTCACAGAAATACTGAGCTGCAGGAACCGTTAAGGGACCCTGGACTCTGAGAAAGGAGACCTAGAGGTGAAAGACAGGGAGAGATCTTTATGGCCATGTGATATTTGGCAAGCGCCAGAATCTCTGGCCTCAGTGTCTTTTCTGTAAAGTAGTAATGACCGCACTAGGAGAATTGTGGCGTAGGTTAAAATGAGGCGATGTAGATAAAGAGCTTAGCATAGTGCCTGGGACAACTGCGTATGCAAAATAAATCCTTCCTAATCCTGATAAAGGAAGTGGGTCCAGAGAATTGTATTGACCTAACTGCTCATTGGCAGTTGAAACCTCCTGATTTCTTCATCTACTTTCCTTTAAGATATTTCACTGGGAGAATCCTCAGTATTTTTTTTTCTCTTGAAAACACCCGGTATGAATGGAGCGCAGCAGACTTCAAAGGTCAAATCAGCCATAAAACCACAATTCCGTGTCCTTGTAATAAATGGGTCACCCAGTGAGTGACCAGATTGAAAAACAAGTTAGTTGTTTGGCCATCTACTGCCTTTCCTGTCTCAAAAGATTCTGTACCCCGCTGATAGTCTTGAGCCTATTAGCACATCATCAGTTTAAGTCTGGAAAATCCAGACTTTTGCTCTTTTGGTCTCCAAGATTTATAAAGAAACCATGGTTAGACTAAGAACCTTTGATCGTCAGAACTAAACCAAATGAAAACATCAAGGTAGCTTGTCAGTAGGCAACTTTATTAGTTGGATGCTAAGTGAGGAACAAGACTGCCAGATAAAGAAACCACTAAGAAATCAGTAACAGAAACATGTCTATATAGATACGTATGTCTATTTTCAACTATAATTGCACCATCATTCTCTCACTGGTATTTCCCCAAAATTCACTCTTGTCTCCTTGTCCATCATCCACATCTAGAAAACCATTAGGCCATTCACTCTTTGGATACAGTAGGGGTTCATAAATGGGCTTCAGGAGGTCCATTAGGGCAAAAGTTTGTTTCTGTTGCAATGTGAGCCTCCGAGACGAGGTCCGTAGATTTTATGAGATTGTTTTAAGCACCTACTCCAAATCAGGGTCAGATTTTTCTTTGTTTGTAGTTCCCAATATTTTCTTTAATAAAAAATTACAAATACATAGAAAAGTTGCAGGATTTTATATATCCATATACCTACCACCTAGTTTCTACAATTAACACTTTATTTTATTTGCTTTATCGTATATTTATCTATCCCTCTATCGATCCATCTTATTTTTTAACACATTTCAAAGTAGTGTGTTGCAGTCATCAGTGCATATCTCCCCCAGACACTTCAGCATGCAAATCATTAACTAGGGGTCAATATTGTGTATGGTTATTTTTTTGAAGTAAAATTACTTACACTGTAATATAGAAATCTTACATGTATCATTCCATGAGTATTTATACATGCAAACACTTGTGTAACTCAGACCCCTATCAAGATATGGAACATTTCCAACACCCCGGAAAGTTCCTTCATGCTCCTTCTCAATCAGTCCCTGCCCCAAAAGCTCAAGAAGCAACCATTGACATGATTTATTTTTTTTACCATAGATAGTTTGCCTGTTATGGAACATGTAAATGGAACTGGACAGAGTAGAGATTTTTGCCTTTGTCTTCTTTTGCTTTGCATAACGTGTAGAGATTTATTTGTTGTGTGTATTAGGTGAGGTTTTGGTGGTATGAACATGGTATTATAGGCAGTTTATCCATAACACCCAGTTCTGCCTGAATCATGGTCACTCTGCCCTGTAAGAAATAAAGAACAATAGAAAAGAGAATGGTGGCCACTTTATTCCCACTTCGGCTATTGTTCCTCAGCCCTAGTGCGGAGATGGTAAACTGGCCTGCCCCACGTGGCTGAGGCCTGATGCCTAAGGAAGACTCTCTCTTCCTCTTTTTTGAACCATTTTATTGTGATATGATTCACATGCCATACAATTCACCCATTTAAAGTATACAATTTAACAGTTTTTAATATATTCACAGATATATACAACCAATTTTTGAACATTTTCGTCGCTGCAAATAGAAACCCATGCCCTCAGCTACCATCCCTTATCCTTCTGTCCCCTGTACGTTTTCCCCCAGCCCTAAGCAACCACTAATCTGATTTCTAGCTCTATGGATTTATCTATTCTGGACATTTCATAGAAATGGGATCATGCAGTATGTGGCCTTTGTGTCTGGCTTCTTTCACTTAGCACAACATTTGCAAGGCTCATCCCTGTTGTAGCATGGATCTGAAATTGATTCCTTTTTATGGCTGAATAATATTCCATTGCATGGATAGACCACATTTTGTTTATCCACTGGTCACTTGATGGACATTTGGGTTGTTTCCACTTTTGTGTTATTGTGGATAATACTATTATAAAGAATTGTGTACAACTTTTGTGCAGACATATGTGTTCATTTCTCTTGGGTATACCTATGAATTGCTGGGTCACATAGTAGCTCTGTGTTTAATCATTTAAGGAGCTGCCCGACTGCTTTCCAGACCCTAGTGGGTATGAAGTGGTATCTCTCTGAGGTTTGGATTTGAATTTCTCTGATGACTAATACTGCTGAGCATAATGTGCTTATTGGTCATTTGTATATCTTCTTTGGAGAAATGTCTCTTCAGGTCCTTTGCCCAATTTAAATTTTGGTTATCTTTTTACTATTGAGTTGTAAGAGCTCTTTATATACTCTAGGTATAAGTCCTATAGCAGATACATGATTTGCAAACCTATTCTGTGGGTTGTCTTTTCACTTTCTTGATGGTGTCTTTTGAAGCATAAAAGTTTTTTTAATTTTAATGAAGTCTAATTCATGTACTTTTTCTTTGGTTGCTCATGCTTTTGGTGCTATATCCAAGAATCCTCTGCCAGACCCAAGTTCATGAAGATTTACCTTATGTTTTCTTCCAAGAGTTTTATAGTTTGAGGTCTTACGTTTAGCTAATCATTTTGATTCATTTTAAGTTTTGTATATGGTTTAAGGTAATGGCCCATCTTCATTCCTTTGTGTGTGGCTATCCAGTTGTCCTACCACCATTAGTGATTCTTTTCTCCGTTGAATGGTCTTGGCCTCCTTGCAAAAAATCATTTGACTGTAGATATATGGGTTTATTTTGGTAGTTCCAGTTCTATCCCACTGATTGATATGCTTATCCTAGTACCAATACTAGACTGTCTTGGTTATACTGTTGCTGTTTAAGTTTTGAAATCAGGAAGTATGAGTCCTCCAATTTTTTTCGTATTTTTCAAGATATTTTGGTTATTCCGGGTTCTTTGCAATTCCATATGAATTTTAGCATCAGCTTGTCAATTTCTACAAAGAAGTCATCTGGGATTCTGACGGATTGCACTGAATCTGTGGACTGATTTGGGAATATTGCCATCTTAATAGTGTTAAGTCTTCCAATCCATGAACCTGAGATGTTTTTCCAATTATATAGATCTTTAATTTCTTTCAACAATAATTTGTAGTTTTCAGTGCATGAACTTAACATTTGTTTTGTTACATTTATTCCTCAGTATTTCATTCTTTTTGATTCTAATTAAATTGAATTGTTTTCTTAATTTCACTTTCAAATTGTTTGTTACAAATGTGTACAAATACAATTGATTTTAATATATTGCTCTTGTAACCTGCAGCCTTGCTGAATTTGTTCATTCATTCAAATAGCTTTAGTGAATTCCTTAGATTTTCTGTATACAGTTTCATAGCACCTGTGAATAGACTTAGCTTTACTTCTTCCTTTCCAATCTGGATGCCTTTTATTTTCCTTGCTTAATCAGCCTCGCTAGAAGCTCCAGGACAATGTTGATTAAAGTGATGAGGATTCACATCGTTGTTTTGCTCCTGATCTTAGGGGGAAATATCCAGTATTTTACCATTATGTATGATGTTAGCTGTGGGTTTTCCACAGATGCCAAGTTGAGGAAGTTCACTTCTATTCCTAGTTTGTTGTGCGCTTTTATCATATTGGATTTTGTCAAATGCTTTTCCTTCATCTTTTGAGATGATCGTGTATTTTTTTTTATTCTATTGATTTCTTTGTTTGGTAAACCAATTTTGCATTCCTCAGATAAATTCCACTTGAGCAAGGAGTATAATTCTTTTTATATGTTACTGGATTCAATTTGCCAGTCTTTTGTTGAGGATTTTTGCATCCATATTCATGACATATCAGTCTATGGTTTTCTTGTGATGTCTTTGTCTGATTTGGGTATCCAGATAATAATGACCTCATAAAATGAGTTGGGAAGTGTTTCCTCCTCTTCTATTTTCTCAAGATTTTGTGCAGAATTGTTATTAATTCTTCTTTAAATGTTTGGTAGAATTCAACAGTGAAGCCATCTGGACTTAGGCATTTCTTTGTGGGAGGGTAGTTTTTTGATTACCGCAATCTCTTCCTTTATTACAGATTTTCTATTTCTTCCTGTGTTAGTTTCAGTAGTTTGTTTCTTTGTAGGAATTTGTGCTTTTCATCTCAGTTATTCAATTTATTTCCATACAAGTATACATAGTATTGCTTTATAACCCTTTTATTTCTGTAGAATTGGTAGTAATGTCCCTTTTTCATTTCTGATTCTAATAATTTGAGTCTTCTCTTTTTTTCTTGGTCAGTGTAGCTCAAGGTTTGTCAATTATGTTGATTTTTTTTCCCCAAAGAACCAGCTTCTGGTTTTATTGATTTTCTCTGTAACTTTTCTGTTCTCTATTTCATTAACTTCTATACTAGTCTCTATTATTTCCTTCCTTGCTTTAGGTTTAGTTTGTTCTTCTTTTTTCTAGTGTCTTACAGTAGAAGGTTAGGTTATAGATTTGAGTTCTTTCTTTTTTCTTAATACAGGCATTTATAGCTATAAATTTCTCTCTAAGCCCTGCTTTAGGTGCATCTCATACGATTTGGTATGTTATGTCTTCATTTTCATTCATCTTAAAGTATTTTCTGATTTTTCTTTTGACTTTCTCCTTGACCATTGGTTATACAGGAGTGTGCTGTTTAATTTCCTCATATTTGTCAGTTTTCCTAAATTTCTTTTCTGCTATTGATTTCTATAAAGGAAATCAATAGTTTCATTCTTTTGTCACTGGAGAACATACTTTGTATGATTTATATCCTTTTAAATTATTGGGGTTTGTTTTATGGTCCAGCATATGACATATTGCAGAGAATGTTCCATGTGCATTTGAGAAGAATGTATAGTCTCTTGTTGGGTGAAGCATCCTATAGATGTCTGTTAGGTCTACTTGATTTATAGAGTTAAGTTTTTTATTTCCTTGTTGATCTTCTGTCTCGTTGTTCTATCCATTATTGAAAGTGGGGTAATCAGGTCTCCAACTATTATTTTTGAATTGTCTGTTCCTCCTGTTGTTTCTGTCAGTTTTTGCTTCATTTATTTTACTATTCTATTATTAGATGCATAGTTTATCATTGTTATCTCTTCCCAATGGATTGAACCTTTTATAATTATAAAATTTCCCTCTTTATTTCTACTAAACTTGCTTTGTTTTAATGTCCGTGTTGTCTGATATTAGTATAGCCAGCTTTTCTGTGATTGTAGTGTGCATAATATATACTTGTTTTATCCTTTTACTTTTACTCTATTTGTATCTTTGAATCTAAAGTATGTCTCCTATAGACAACATATAGTTAGATCATGTTATTTTATCCAGTCTGACAATCTCTGCATTTTAATTGGATTGTTTAATCCATTCACATTTAATGTTATTATTGATACAGTTGGATTTATGTCTGCCATTTTACTGTTTTCTTTTCTATATGTCGCATGTCTTTTTTGTTCCCCTATTCCTTATTTACTGCTTTCTTTTGCATTAAGTGAATATTTTCTAATGTAGAGTTTAAATTTCTTTAATGATTTTTTTCACTGTATTTTTCAGTGGTTGCTCTAGGGTGTATTGTATATATCTTAACTTATCAGAATGAGGTGGAGATTTATACTAGTTTAATTCCAGTGATATATGAAAATATTACTCATATATAGTTCTTTTCCCCTTTTACATGTTTCTGGTTTTATTGTTATACATATTATACCTGCTTATGTTATAAACCAAACAGTACGTTGTTATAATTATTTCCTTACCCTCTGTAGTCATTTTCTTAGCCCAGCACAACTTTGCTCTTAACTCCTTTGTGCTGTTATTGACAAATGTATTATATGTATATTACATATTTATATATTATAGGCCAAACAATACATTATATGCATATTTTATACACTTGCTTTAAAATCAATTAAAAGAAAAGAGAATAATATGATTTTTACTCTTTATGATTACATAATTATTTTGACTGGTGCTATTCCTTTTTTCTTGTGGATTTACATTACTGTCAGGAGTCACTTTCAGCCTTAAAAAAATTTCCTTTAGTATTTCTTGAAAGGTAGATTTGCTAGTGACAAATTCTGTTTGTTTGTTTTTTAATCTGAGAATATCCTTATTTTGTCTTATTTTTGAAAGATAGCTTTGTTAGATTTAAGATTCTTGGTTGACAGTTATTTTTTTAAGCACTTTGGACATGATATCTCACTGCCTCTGGCCTCCATTGTTTCTACTGAGAAGTCAGCTGTTAATCTTATTTAGATTCCCTGGTAAGTAATAGATTGCTTTTCTCTTGATGCTTTCAAGATTTTCTCCTTCAGTGTTATTACTATGATGTGTCTATATGTGGATCTTTTTGCATACAGACACTTGGAGTTTGGTGAGCTTCCTAGACATGTAAGTTACTATTTTTAAATAAATTTGGGAGGTTTTCAGCCATTATTTCTTCAAATATTTTTTCTGCTCCTTTACCTCTCTTCTCCTTTTACTGCTCTCATTACATGTATGTTGGTGCATTTAATGGCGTCCCACATTTCTCTGGGGTTCTTTTCATTTTTCTTCATTCTTTATTCTCGCTGTTCTTCAACTTTTATTATTGCTATCAATCTGTCTTCAAGTTTGTTAATTCTGCTGCTAATTCAAACCTCTAGTAAATTCATAATTTTAGTTGTACTTTTCAATTCCAGAATTCCATTTTTTTAATTTATAATTTCTATCTTTATTGATATTCTTTTTTTATTGATATTCTTTTTGATTTGACACTGTCATCATACCTTCCTTTACTTCTTTAAGCATGGTTTCCTTTAGTGTTGTGAACATATTTTTAAAGCTACTTGGAAGTCTTCTGTTAAATCTGACATCTGGTTATTCTCACAGGCAGTTTCTGTTGTCTGCTTTTTCACCCCCAGTGTATGGGTCATACTTTCTGTTTCTTTGCATGCCTTGTAATTATTTTTTCATTGGAAACTGGACATTTTAGATCACGTATTGTTACAACTCTGGGTACTGGTCTCTACCCTTTGGGGCTTATTGTTATTTGCTTCTGTATTTGTTTAGTGACTGGCTGGATTATTTCAGTGAAGTCTATTCTCCCCTCCCCCTCCCTTTCTTCCACATACATGGTGTTAGGCCTGATGTTACTTCTCAGAGAGGAACACTTTGCATATGCCCACAGTCACTCTGGAATGACAATGGTTTTGGTAGGGTCCTCTTTCCCTGACCGCATCCACTGTTAAACTCCATTAATTGCTAGATGTTTTGCTCTAGTCTTATGAATGGTGTCCTCGGTCATAAATCATTCTACAAACTAATCCAATTGAATTCTGTCTCTTTTGAAGGAATAATTTCTGAGATCAGTGTTGGCTGTTTGTTCTGACCCCAAGAGGTCTCCTCTCTGCTGTCGTAGTCCCTGGTTATCTCTTATAAACTAACTAGCCTACAATGTAGGCTGTATCGTCGTTAAATTCATGAACCGACCGCCAAGTGCCTTTCACCACAACCTCTGCTGTTCTTGAGGGCACCCTTAGGCTTGAACTTCTCCAAGCTCTGTTGCAAATAAAGTCAATTCCTTGAAGATGAGATTAGCAGCTATTGTATAGCCTGCTTCTTCCCCTAGACAAAATCTCTGAGGTACAGCTCTGGAGCTGGGAGTGAGGACAATGGCAAACGTCTGAGGAACCTCCTCACTCTGGGAGCCGAGGCTTTGTGGAGAGGCAGGCAGCAGCCTGAGGTCCTCTCACCTTGCCTCTCCTCACACAGAATCATCACCCCATGAGCTGGGCCATGGGCGATCAGGGCCCCAGTATTCTCAGTGGCACAGTGCCTAGAACTTCCATTGCATGAGGGAGAGTTGGTGGAAGAAGGAAGCTCTCACGTTCCTACTGTGCTCTCCTGGGACTTAACGCCAGCAAGAGGTAGCTTCGGGCAGAATGATAAATACTGATCTCCTGGGAAGAAAGCCTTACAACTAGAAGTGGGGGGTGGGGGAGAGGAAGCCCTATTTTTCAGGCTGCAGCAGTCTGGAGTAATCTCTGCCTCCCTGAGCTAGGGGGACGGGGCTGGTGGAGGGGGGGAGCCATTTTGGTTCAAATTCCACAGATTCTCACGTTTCTTACTGAATTTTCATAGATTTTATTGAGGAGATGTTTATTTGCTGTTTGCCCTTAGGACCATTTCCAGATACTTTCAATGGTTATTTGTTTGTTTGCTTGTTTTGTATTTTTCACAACTTTCACTGGGGAATGGATCAGCAGATCTTACACTGTCATACCAGGTCAATCTCTCTTTTCCTGTAAAACAAAATCTAAATCTTAATACTAGCTGGTGCTACAGCCTGAGGCAATGAAAGAAACCAAGGTCATGAGTGAGAAGAGGAGAAAAGAGGGAACCTGTGGACAGGCCCTAGGTTATGTCATTGCTTTAGTTGCAGAGAAGATGAGAGGGAAGAAAGGGCACATCCATGTTCCCAACCTTTAACATGGTGACCATGGCCTCTAATACACCGGCCTAGTGAGAGTAGTGTTCTCTCTTCAGAGACAGTGTAGGGGTGGAGGTGGGGGAGTGGGGATACTGAGGTGGTATTGAGAGGAATGGAGTCATCTTCTCTCCCATGTAAGCAGAGTTCCTGACCTAAAAAAGTCTTCTCTGGTGTGGCGTCATTAGAGAGGAGCGTCTGAGCTTGCTATCGGGTGATAGGCAGAGAAGGATAACGAGTATGGGACTTGTAAAGTGTCACATTCTGAAATTAAAGGAAAGCTCCAATCTGTCCTTTCATCTCCATGTCAGGCCCCAGACTATTGTAATAGCCACTGAACTGCTGTCGCCTCTGGCCTTTCCCATCCAGTCCTTCTCCAGCTCTGTGACTGCTGTGCTCCTGGAGTGGCTGTCCCAAAGTGGGATTCCAGCCAGGCCCCTACTCGGACAGTCCTCAACCCCTCTGTCAGCTCGAGGGCTGGCCTCTCCCTCCCTCCACTCACTGGTACCATATGGTACCTACCTGGCAAAACTACCCTCTCAATCAGCAGGAGTTAAATTGAATATCAAACATACAGCGTGGTATAGGTGTATATTCACGTTTACACTGTATAGATGCAAAAGTCCCGGGCAGGAATAAGCAGCATGTTTTAAAAACACCAGGAAGGCTCTATTAATGATACCTGGGGCCTGGGCTTAGATCTCAGCTCGTCACTCTCTACTTGTTTGACTCACCCCTGGTGTGACACATCATTTCAACTCAGCCTCAGTTTCCTCATCTGTAAAATGAGTACAGTACTGTAGATGTTGTTGTGAGGATGAAATGTGATGATGTAAGAACACTTAGCTCATAGTAAAAGCTTAATTTGTTCATACAAGTAACAAACATGCATTGAGTGCCTACTCATCCCAGGGACTGTTCTAGAAGTGGGAAAAATAGCCAGAAATAAAATAAAATCTCTGTCCAAACGGAGCTTACATTTTAGTAGGAAAGATTGACAGTAAAAAGTTTCAAAACTGCTTATGTGCACATACACACATGTAAGTTCAGGTTGTGATACGTGCTCTGAAGAAGAGTAAAGCAAGAGAAGGTGGTAGAGTTATTTGACAGTTGGTGCTTTTGTAGTTGTGGATGGTCAGGAATTGCTTTGCTGAGGCAATGGCATTTGAGTACAGACTTGAATGAACTTAGGAAATGGGACACAGTGGTCAGTAAATATTTGTTGAATGTGAATGCGTGCAGAGCTTTCCAGGCAGAGGCAGTAACAAGTGCAAAGGCCCTGTGGCAGGAAAAAGCATGGCCTGTATTAAAAGCATCAAGAAGGCTCTGAGAATGTGTATGCTATTGTGGTTAGGGGTAGCATATACTAATGTCGGCAACACATTTTAAAATTCATTAAAAGATAAGATGGATAGATGGATGGATGAATAGATAGAGGGATGAATAGATATGTGAGAAAGCTCATATAATAAAATGTTAATAGTAGAATTTATGTGGTGGGTATATACATGTTTACTGTAAAACCCCTTCAGTTTCACTTTGTGTTTGAAAAATGTCATACTACGATGTGGGAGGAGAAATATCCAAAAGGCCAGTGAGGCCAGAGCAGACGGCATGAGGGAGAGATGAGGCTGCAGAGATCTCCGGGGTCTAGAGCGTGGAGGGCCTCAGAAACCAGGAGAAGACATTTGGGTTTTCTTTCAAGCACAGTGGGAAACCTTCAGAGGGATCTGAACAAGAGATTTCATGATCTGATTTATAATTTTAAAAGATTCTTCTGGCTGCTGTGGGGAGAGATGGTTCCCCAAGTAAGAATGAAAGCAAGGAGGCCAGGTAGAGGGACAGCGATGACAGTGGAGATGATGAGACTGGTCAGACTCAGGAGACAGTTCAAAGGGGTTGCTGATGGATTAGACGTGGGACGTGCAAGAGCAACTGCAAGGCTGTGGCCCGAGCCAGAGAGCAAGGTGGTCCTATTTCCTAATGGGGAAAATTTAGTAAGTGTGGGGACGGGTGTGGGAGAGTGGTAAGGGAGAAAATTGCATGTTCTATTTTAGGTGTGATAAACCCAAACAATGGATTTCTTAACAAATGGTAGTTGTTATTACCGTCTCTACCACACACATTTATATAACGACATCTGCAAACACACGCGTTTGCTCTCAGCATGTGGCTCAGCTCTGTTCCTCCCATTTTCTTTTCTCCCCCTTACATTTCCTATTCCATCCTGGCCTCCCCATCACCATCTCCTACCCCGAGCACCAGATTACCTTAGTGATTGCTGAATGCATTGGAGATGGGAAAGAAAGGCAGGAACTAGAAACCCAGCCTCTCTGTGCTCCTCCTAGCATGAGAAAGGCTCTGTTCAGGTCAGCTTCTTTATTAGTTGAATCAGCCCAATGGAAGCCCTGGGGTGAAAGCACGCAGCTGGCTGGGTTCAGCTCCTGGTCTGGCAAACCCTCTGGCCTGTCTGTCTCTGAGGCTAGGCTAGCAGGCAGTGCTAGCACATGGCAGGGTGGCAGAGTCAAAGATACAGCAGAGAGAACAGAGATCTCCCCACTTTACTGAGAAGGTGACTCTGAGTCAAGAACTGAGTTAATTTGACCCATTTAGCTGTGCTGTCATCTTGCATCAACTGTGTTAGGATAGCATTTAAAGACATTTGTCATGGAGCCAGCTGGGAAAAGCTGACTTAACTGTCTGAGCCTGCTCCCTAGAGAAGGCTGTCCCAGACACTGGGAATTGGGTCCATCCAAAGACCACTATGTCTCTCAGAGGCACCAGCATAGTCGTCCTGAGCCAGCTGCTTATACGGGGAGCCCTAGTGCGTGTGTGTGGTGGGGATTAGGGGGGGAGGTGAGTGAAGGGGTTTCCTCCCTCTACTCTGATTTTCCATGCTGCCCGTGGCCCTTAGAAGTGTATCCGCTCTGGTATAAACTAACTCTCGTATAGAGCTAACTATATGCCCAGCACTGTATAGTAACTCATTTAGTCCTCATAACAATCCTATAAGGCATAGGTACTAGTATTATTCATTCCCATTTTACAGATGAGGAAACTGAGGCTTAGAAAGGAGAACTAAGTTGTCTAAGGTCACACAGCTGGAAAGCAGCAAAGCCAGGTGTTCTGGGCTTAACTCCATGAGGGACAGCTGAAGAGCAAGATGGACAGACACATGACAACCCACCAGGAATGGAGCAGATAGGGAGTCCAATGGAAGGGCTACGGAAGCTCAGCATAGGGAAGGTATCTGCTGGTTAGAGAGAGCAGGGGTCACTTTTGTTACTCTTTTATTCTATTAGAATTTAATATATCTATACATATTATTTTTATAATGTTAAACATCTTTGTGCTTGTTTTAAAATAGAAAAACATTAATACCTACACACAATCAATTTTCTACCAAGTATGGGCACTTCTTAGGGTATAAACTATAACACAGGTTAAATAAATTGTAGGCATAACCCCCTGCTCCCTAAATATCTTTAGCTGGATGGTCTCGGGGAAACCACTTAAACTCTCTGCAGCTTAGATTTCTTGTCTGGACCTACCCCATAGGCTAAAGCCGTTAGTAATCACGAGAGCCTCTGTTAACTGAATACCAAATGCTTGTCTGTACTATGCTGTGAATTTCCATGCATTCTCCTTTAATCCTCCTAACACCCCTTACAGGTAAGGCAGCTGAGGTGTGCAGAGGTTATATAACCTGCCTGAGTTTGCACAGACAAGAAGTGACAGAGCTGAGCAGTAGGAGTGCCTCAAGGGCAAGAGCCATATCCTCATTGGTAACTCACTCAGGGCCTGTCACTGACCAGAGAAGAGAAAATGTTTGATGGGTAAATAAATATCTGTGTGCAAAGAGATATGCTTGAGCTATGGCCCCAGTAAGAATTTTCCCTCCTCCCAAATTAAGTCCATGGATGAGTGTGT
Source organism: Rhinolophus sinicus (assembly GCF_036562045.2). Lineage (NCBI taxonomy): Eukaryota > Metazoa > Chordata > Mammalia > Chiroptera > Rhinolophidae > Rhinolophus > Rhinolophus sinicus. Next base: position 43,992,356 of record NC_133759.1, read on the forward strand.
TAGCCAGGTCCAGCTGCCATAACAGACTACCACAGACCAGGTGGCTTAAACAACAGAAATTTATTTCCTCACAATTCTTTAGAAGTTCAAGATTAAGATGCCATCGGGTTGCTTTCTGGGGAAGCCTCTCCTCCTGGCTTGTAGACAGCTCCCTTGTGCTGTGTCCTCATGGCCGTTCCTCTGTGCACATATGGGGAGAGAGATGGAGAGATCTCTGGTGCCTTTCCTCTTCTTAGAGGGACCCCAGTCCTTGGGTTAGGGCCCTATCCTTTTGATTTCATTTAACCTCAGTTACTTCCTAAAAGTCCTATCGCCAAATACTATCACATTGGGGGTTGTGGCTTCAACATATGGATTTTGGGGGACACAGTTCAGTCCACAACAGTGAGCTCTGAGGAAACCTTAAGGAGTTCCGGGGACCCTTAAACATTGTGTACATCATTTTGCGTAGATGGGAGTCCACATACACCATCTATTTGACTTCTGAAAAGGTAAGAACCACTAAAAGTATTGCAAGTGGACAAAGAGGGAAACGGTTCATGGAAAAATGGAAACAGAACTTGTATTAAGGGGTAGAACAAAAACAAATTTCTTATAATATTGTTTTAATAAGTTTAAAAAGTGGAGAACAAAAAGCACAGTGGACAATAAGGATGTGATATGTCAGCCCCCACTCTCTATTTTGAGAAGTTAGATCATCTGTCTGAGGTCACAGCATGGGGGAGCAGATGTGCGCCTAGAACTCCAGTGTCATGAACCCCAGTCCATACTCTTCTCACTAGGCTTGCTTTCTGGCTGCCCCATAGAAGCCAGGGCCATCTGAGCAAGGCGCCTGGCTTGCCCTTCTGCTGACCTTATGGATGCTCCTTCTTACTTTCCTTCTAGAAGTGGAACAGATCGAGGCCATCGCCAAATTTGACTATGTGGGGCGCTCTCCGCGTGAGCTGTCCTTCAAGAAGGGGGCCTCACTGCTGTTGTACCATCGCGCCTCAGAGGACTGGTGGGAGGGTCGTCACAACGGCGTGGATGGACTCATTCCCCATCAGTACATAGTCGTACAAGACATGTGAGTGGGCGCTGAAGAATGTGGTAATCAATTAGTGCTGTCTAGAATGGGTACAGGAATATACCAAGGGTTATATGCCAAGGGTATGCTCTCCCTGATGTCATAGCCTTGGTCTTCTGTAAGGATGGATTATTTCTAACTTCCCGTTCATGGTGATCCTTTGAACAAATAAGCAAATTGCTCATGCTTCAGAGTACCCAGAGACAGCATTTGGTGCCCTTGGCCCACCATCCTGACCCACTCGGCAGCCTCCAGGGCATTCATCACCCGCCATGGTTCTCAGTGTCTCAGTATGCAGGGATCTTGCCACACACTTCCACCTTCCTGGTCTTCCCTGTAGCCAGTGGCTAGCCCACCACTCCCTTAACTGCCCAGTATTCCACTGCTCCCCCCCCCCAAGGTGGCTCTCTCAGGGGGCAGAAACAATCATCCCCTCGTTTCAAGTTAATAGGGTACTATTTTTTATTGAGATATAACTGACATATAATATTATATTAGTTTCAGGTATACAACACAATGATTTGATATTTTTATATATTGCAAAATGATTACTACAATAAGTCTAGTTAACATCCACCACCACACATAGTGACAATTTTTTTGTATGGTGAGAACTTTTAAGACCTACGTTCTTAGCAACTTTCAAATATGCAATACAGTATTAACTACCGTGTTTCCCCAGAAAATAAGACCTAACCAGAAAAGAAGCCCTAGCATGATTTTTCAGGATGACATCCCCTAAACATAGTAAGCCCTAATGCATCTTTTGGAGCAAAGCTTAATATAAGACCGGTCTTATTTTCAGGGAAACACGGTATCATCACCATGCTGTACTTTATTTATATCCCTGTGATTTATTTATTTTATAAGTGGAAGTTTCTACCTTTTGACCACCTTTACCTGTTTTGCCTACCCACCACCGCCTGCTTCTGGCAACCACCAATCTATTCACTGTATCTATTTTCTTTTAAACAATTTTAGGCATTAGAAAAACCCCTAGATCCCAAATACTAGCCCTACTAGAAGGCCCAGAAAGTCTATACCTTCCATTCCTTGAAAGCCATTGAAGGTTCCTGTACACACACTCCCTCTGAGTACCTGTCAGGCTCAGATGGAACTGATTTCTTGAGAAAGCAGCCACCAAGCTAGACCTCAAGTGAAGGGGGCCAAAAACATAAGTTTTGATGGAAGAGAGGATTGTCTGAAGCCAGAGAAACGTGTGGAAGAGGCAAACCCAAAGATGAGTGCCACAGTGGAGGGCCCTTGGTACTCTGATGTCCCTAGGCCTGTGTGGGCAGGAGGAACAGGGCACTGGAAGGGAGAGGGCAGTGGAAGGAGGCTCACAGGCACCCCCACAAGCTTGAGCCACCTCACAGTTGTCCCAAGCCCTGGGTGGGGAGGTGAAGGATGGCGGCATCTTCTTCCTCCCTTGCTTAGCCCTGAACTGCTTCTCCTTGAGACACATGACTCAGCACTCAGTGCCCAGCTTGTAGGCTCCTGCCCCCATTTCTCCAACACGCCCTCCAGCATTTAGCTTGTCCTTGCTGGAGCAAGGAGGGGAGAGGTGAAGGTAGGCATGGGGCGGGGCGGCAGAGGAGGAAGTCTTGCTGATGAAACTGACTTAGAAGTGTGGCCGTGTGGTGGTAAAAGCATGGCGGGAAGTGGCTCACTCTGAGCTTTGGGTATAAATGAGCCCTGAGGTGTGTGTTGAGCCAGCCCCTCAGGCAGGTCTCAAGGAGCCCTGCACATCCTGGGTCCTCTGGAGCGAAGCACTGCCAATTCACATCTGTCCTTTTCCCCAGGGATGATGCCTTCTCGGACAGCCTGAGCCAAAAGGCGGATAGCGAGGCCAGCAGTGGGCCGCTGCTGGATGACAAGGCCTCCTCCAAAAACGACCTCCAGTCCCCCACGGAGCACATCTCGGATTACGGCTTTGGTGGGGTGATGGGCCGGTAGGAAATGAGGATTCAGTTTTTCCTGCGAGTGCTATGCCCATTCATGTCTGATTTGGGAGAATCAAGGGGGCAGGAGGGAGAGAAGTAGGCGGTCATCGCCCCTTGTTCCCCATATGATGTGATACTGGGCACGTCTGGTGGGCTGGCTGGACCTGGGCCAAGAATGCCAGGTGTGTAACGATCCAGCTTGGGGTGGGGAGGGGATATGGAGAAGGAGGAGGAAAGATGTATATTGGCAAACCAGTGCTTTTTATTTAAAATAATAAATGGGGAGAGAGGGTTTCAAATTGGCAAGTATTTCTCCAACTTCTCTTTAGTTCTTGCACCTCTTCCACTTTCTGTGGAAGACTAAAGTTGTTATATTTAAAAATTTAAAGCTCATATACTCTCTGAAGTGTGCTATATAAACAGAAAACTTACACCCCCTCAGATGTGGGGGAAATTGACACTTAACTCCACCCACTTATCTGGTGGGAGCACATTTGCCAATTTCTTCACTCCCCATGTGTGGGCTGGGCTGTGTCACATGACCTTTCTGCCAGGCAAGGAGCTGTGCTCCTTATTCTGCGTACAAGTATAGCCCAAAGTATGTGGTTGTTTAAAAAAAAAAAAAAATAAGGAAAAGAGAAGAAAAGAAAAGGAAAAGAGGCTGACAGTTTCTCACTGCTTTCTTAATCAGATTCTCAAAATGCCATATTCTTCATTTTCTTGGTGGAGAGGTCATGGAATCCACCCACACATATGGGTACTTGGAGATAGAGCCAAAAAAAAAAATCAGTCATAATAGGAGCATACGTTTATGAATTTATTTCAGAAGTCCCAATGCCTCTTTCCGTGTTCTATTTAGTTCAGCGAACAGTTCGGGTCACTGTGATAGATGATAGATTAGGAGGGGAGGAAGGCTGGGGCAGGTAGATGACAAAGTCATGGTCCCTTGACTTGGGGGGAGGGCATATCTTTTCCTGCTTCGATTTTCCTCTCCCTTTCCCCTCCCTCATCTACTTTCTCCTTCTTCTTTCTTTCTCAATACCTCTTACTCTGCAACACCTCTGCTTTGGTCCTGTTGGGGTACCCACAGGCGGTGCTTAGCTTGGCTGGTGGCATTCTAAAGTGCTGCTGACCCGATTGAACCTGGTCCCCTGGTCACAATCCATTCCACACTCTGTCCTTGCTCCCTACCCCCTTGCTACTTGCGGACTTCTCTCCCCTCACCAGTGTCTTAGAATCTTTGGTGGCCTCCAAAGGATGTAGCTAAATCTCCTGTGGGTAGAACATTTTATCTTCAAAATGCTTTCACACCCACTGAACCTCCTTGCTAGGTGGACAAGGACTATTATGCCCATTTATCATTAATAAAATGGGTCTGAAAGAGGACACAGGAAGGTCTGTGACAGAGAGGATAAGGACTCACCCTCCTGAAAGACTCGCTAGTTCCGTTTTCACTCCACCAGCACCTCTCTAAGGGGTGAAAGGTGTCCAAACACATGGAAGGCATGCATGGTCAACAATGCACTTTTCCCTCTTGAATGACTATTTTCCCAAGAAAAGCCTCATAGAAGTAGATCTTTGCTGGGGAGATTGCAGTTGGTAACAATATTGGAATGTATTCAGTTCCCTCCGGTGCTTGCAGGGAGCTGGTAACTTTTGGTACAGTCAAGCCTCAATGCTTCAGACCAATTAGAAGCCCTTTGACATCATGGAAATGTCTGAACCACTTAAGAACCCAACTAACCATCACCAAAGCATTCCCAGGTTGCCATCCTCCTGGCCTTACTTAACACATAGCCAAGATTCATTATGTAATTACCACCAGCAGCACCTCTGCAGCGTGGAAGCAGAATGCTCTGATTCTTCCGTTTGTGTGGATTAAGTCTGCCCCCTGCCGCTGAGGACCGTGCTCAGCCAGTGTTTTCATTGTGGCATTGCGGAGTCTGGCTGAAGGAGGCTTTACTATACCACTCCCTAGACTAGTGTGTAATGTGTGGCCTGGGGGTTGGCTGACCCATTCTGAGACTTGCCAGGGTTGACCTCTGCCCCATACCCCCGCCCCCTGGCTCCTTTGCAGAGTGCGGTTACGATCCGATGGAGCAGCCATCCCCAGGCGACGAAGCGGGGGCGACACACACAGTCCGCCCCGGGGCCTGGGCCCCAGCATAGACACGCCGCCCCGGGCTGCCGCCTGCCCCAGCAGCCCCCACAAAATCCCCCTCACCCGGGGCAGGATCGAGAGCCCTGAGAAGCGGAGGATGGCGACGTTCGGGAGCGCCGGCAGCATCAACTACCCTGACAAGAAAGCGCTCTCGGAAGGGCACTCAATGCGGTCGACGTGCGGCTCCACCAGGCACAGCAGCCTGGGCGACCACAAGTCCCTGGAGGCTGAGGCCCTGGCAGAAGTAAGGGCCAAAGGGAAGGCAGGCTGGGCTGGCCGAGAACCCCCAGAGGGGCCGCAGGGTGGGCACCTGAGGACTGGAGAGCCACTTTGCCCTTCGTGCCAGGCTCAAGACTAAGCCAGAACACAGGGAAGAGAGCGAGCTGGCTTCCGGTTTGCTTGCTGGCCTCCCCCTGGGCATAGAAGCTGGATGGGTGCCGCTGCTGGCTAGGGATCCTATAAAGACTGAAAACCCCCAGTCTCCAGGGCTGAGGATTCCTGCCCTGGGTGTAGGCTGGGTAATGGGGATGTAGTAATGGCAAGTGTCCCCCACAAGATGGCATGATTGAGTCATTCATTCATTCATTCATTCATTCATTCATTCATCTGTTCATGCATTCATTTCATTCATTGACGAATATTGATTGCTCATCTATTGTGTGAAAATTATTGTGCTAGGCAGTGAGAGAACAATGATGACCTAAAATGGATCCAGGTTCTGCCCACGGGGAGCTTACAGTTTAGCCAAGACAGAGACATCAATAACACACACAGCAGTGACGTGACCGTTGGGTCAGGTGCTTTAAAAGAGTGGTACATGGTATTTTGAGAGCTTACAATATGGGGGTTGCTCCTAGGCAGGGAGAGACTTGCCTGGGGAGGATATGACCTGAGATACAAGGGATAGGTATCTAAATAGCTGAAGCTGTAAGGAAAGAATGTTCCAGGCTCTCCCAAAGTACTAAGGGTTGTTGTTTTTTTATTTTAATCTTAAGTTTTTAAAAATTTGGATGAACAGCTCACCCAACAACTAGGACTCTTGTTCATACCTGCAGGGTCTAGCTTGACTATGTCCTGATGCCCACACCCGAGGGATCCCAGAAGATCAGCACCTTGGCTCAGAGAAGCCAGGCAACCTACTGCCCCCCCCATTTTTGAAGGCTGTGCTCTTGGGGAACATCACCTAGCATCCACCATCATGTAGAAGTTCTACCAAGGCCCATGGTAGGCCATGGGCTCCCCGAGGCCTGGCCCAGCGCCCTTTACATAAAGGAGCAAATGCAGTCTAGGTCAGTGTTTCCAAAAGTAGCTCCCATAGCGGACTAATTCCACAGGACGTTAATGGGGGAATAAAAGTGTTTTGTGGTCAACAAAGTTTGGGGAACACTGCTTGACAAAGTTGAACGGCTCGTCTGCAAGACTTTTTAGAACCTTTAAATATGTGAATCTCCAAGAAAGAGAACAGGGCACATCCCCTCACCCAGACGTCTTTGAATTTTATTCACAGAGCATTTATAAGACCAGCCTAAAAAATACACTTGGGGAACGCTGCATGTGTTTTCCGTTTGCAAACATAGCTACACACTCTCTAATTTGATAGTTGCCATTCAAGAGCGCCTTTTGTGACAGAGGTAAAATAGGAATGCATGGTAGACAATACGTAAATAGCCGAAAGGGGACACTGGCTGGCCTCCAGCCTGCCAAGCACTGGCTCTAATGGGCGCTGACTTTTAGGCTACAAAGGGGAGCTGTGGCCAGGACATCCCAAGTAGTTGATGGAGTTACCCAACATACTCTGGCTTGAAAAATGTCCTTTAGGACTTAGATTTGAACCCAGTGAAGAGGTTGGGAAACTTCTGCCATCCAAAGTGGGAAGTTTTAAGCTGGGAGGAGGTGAAAAGTTCTCACTCCCCCCCCGCCACCCCCTGCTATCTGTCCTCTCCCAACGCCTCTGCAGCTCCACTCTAGAGATTATGGCCTCAGCTCTTAGACTAATGCAAGGCTTGTGCCTAAACTACTCACCTGATCTTTCTCTGAGCTTTCTGTCCTTTGGCTCCCACTCTGCCCAGGGAAGAGTGGTGGGGATGGTGGGGATGGTGGTGGAATGGACCATTGCTCTTTATTTATTAAAGTTTTACCTTTCAGCTCATGCTAGAGTAGAGCAAACAAAGCGAGAAGTGATGTCAATAGAGGAGCTTAATTTAAGCAGAGTGGGGTGTGGAAAGCAGGCTTTACCACTGCAGGGTTGGGATATAGCAAAAATGGAGAAAGGATCACCATCTCTCCCATTATGCAGAAACTCCCCCACAGCTAATCCTTTTGGATAAAGGCACAAAAGTCCCCTTCTTCAAGTAGCCAGTGTTATGGGGCAAAGGATAAAATGTCATGGGGAATCAGAAAAGCTAATACTAGCTTTATGTTAATATTAGCTAATTAGCCATTAGCTAATTACCAAGCCTCTTGAAGCAAAAAGGATAGGCTAGGACCCTGACTGTGGCCAGATTGGAGCCTGTCATGGGCAGGCAGGAAGCTTCCTTTGGACAGGGGGAGGAGAGGAGGTAAAAGAAGAATTGGGTAGAGGGATGGCCAGAACTCCAACCCCATCAGTCAGACCAGACATGTAGATTTTTCCGGATTTGCCTCAGGGTGGAAGAGCAGGGTGTCTTAATAGTCATCAGTTACTGAGATTGTGCACAGACCTTCCAACAATGGTCTTAAGCAGTATCGCTAATTGTCCCCTCAGTGGCCAAGCCCATTGGGCTCTGGCCCAGCTCAGCCTGAGCAGCTCCTCTTGCATCTTTTGATGTGGCGGTAACCCTGTAAAGCCCTATCTGAAGCATGGACTCTGGCTAATGGGACTTTAAAAACCATTGTCTGGCGGTTTACAAAGCTTCATCATATCCATTATCTCATTCCATCTTCACCGTAAACATGTGGGCTTCCAACAGATGAATGAAGTATGGTACAAAGACTGAGACTTAGAAGTGGCAGAGGAGTCTTTGCTCAAAATTCCCAGCCCAGTGTCCTGGGTTAGCCAAAGGCTCCTGGGTTAAACACTGACTTCCACCTCCAGCGCCCCCTTCTGGCTCGAGGGGAATGGAGGCCTTGGGAATCCGGGAAGGTGAGCCCCAGGCTGACAGGGCAGCCCCTCTGCTCACCAGCAGGTCCTGGGCATGGCGTAATCTCTGTCTTTCAAAGCACTCTCATTCTGATGAGTTTGAATAGTACATCTTCCCCAGGAATTATGTAGGCAGGAAAGGATTTTTGTTGCTTTTTAAGACTTCCGTTTTTTCAAAAAACAAAAATTTCTGATTATAATACAGAGAAGAGAGTAACAATCCCATCATTTTGGGGTAAACATTGTGATATATAACCTCTCAGTAGTTATATATCACTCATCAAGCCCCTGGGGTCTGTATTGTAACAATCTGTCATTTACAGATGAGGATTCTGAGGCTCAGAGAGGTAACTTGCCCAAGGAGCTTGCTCAAGTCACATAGCAAGGAAGTGGCAGAGCCAGAATTTGAGCCCATGTCTGTCTGACTCCAGAGCGTGCCTTCTTAACCAGTCATCTGAAGGTTAGGACTGCTTCCTGTGCACACGTTGTGCAGGTCATAACCACGTGGGCGCCCCCAGTTGGTCATAGGACACCCTAGGGATTTAATCTCCATCCCAGCCACCAGGCGCCCGGGGAAACCTCCCTCAGAAGCCTACAAGCTGCCGAGGAAGGATTGGACCCCAGGCCTCCAGACTCGGTGCTGACCAGAGCTCTCTTTGTCCCCAGGACATCGAGAAGACCATGAGCACAGCTCTGCACGAGTTGCGGGAACTCGAGAGGCAGAACACAGTCAAGCAGGCGCCAGATGTGGTGCTGGACACCCTGGAGCCCCTGAAGAACCCGCCAGGCCCCATCAGCTCGGAGCCCGCCAGTCCCCTGCACACCATCGTCATCCGAGACCCTGATGCCGCCATGCGCCGCAGCAGCAGCTCCTCCACGGAGATGATGACCACCTTCAAGCCAGCCCTGTCCGCCCGCCTCGCCGGCGCCCAGCTGCGCCCACCCCCCATGCGGCCCGTGCGGCCCGTGGTCCAGCATCGATCCAGCAGCAGCAGCAGCTCGGGTGTGGGCAGCCCAGCTGTGACGCCCACCGAGAAGATGTTCCCCAACAGCTCAGCAGACAAGTCAGGTACCATGTGACCTCAGGATGGGGCGGCACTGCCCTGGCCACTGTGGCACACCGAGGGTGGCCTCTGTGACTTCCACGTCCTTCCCAGTGCTCCTGGCCTGGTCGAGCAGGGACCAGAAGGTCAGCCCGGAAGAGTGTCTGTGCAGAGCTGAGGCCCAGGCGCCAGCCGTCGCTCACATCCAGCCCTGTGAATCGCACAGGCCTTGTGTGTGTAAACAGAGGCCCAGAGGAGTGCAGGAGCAGGGGCAGCCCCAACTAGAGTGTTTCCTAAGAGTGTGGCAAAATGTTATGGCTTCGCCCGCATATCGTCACTGGAAAATTATTCTCTCGACATTCTCTCCACATACATAGATATGTGTGTATATATATATGTGTGCATATACACACATATGTATGTATGTATGTGTCTGTAGGTGTGTGTATATATATATATATTTATGCATCTATATACATATACTAGATCTGGACGCACATACTAAATGTATATAGGATCTCCTTTTTTCTTTTTATGAAACTTAGATTTACCTCAGACCCATGCCACCAAACATCTCCCGCTGAGTTATTTGGTGGGATTTGCAGGGACTTTTCTGGGAGAATTTAGAGGCCCACAGTAACTGCGAATGAAGCAATATACCACTAACCTGCAGAAAAAACAAAAACAGTCTCTCACTGTCTCCAGAAGTTGTGGCCTTCCAGAACAGTCTGCCCCTAAACAAAGGGTGGGGCAGGCAGTACCCCAAGCAGGCTGCTCCTAGAGGTGGGGGACCCTTCACAGGATACCCCAACCCCCATCCACTCCAGAGACCCTGCCTTTCCACCTGAAGGCAAGTGCCAACTGTACCCGCAGAGGGACGGGAGGACGTTGGCAAGAAGACCCCTGACCACAGCATCCTGTGTTTGTATGTAGAAAAAGGGGAAAGTGAGAACCTAAGCCACATCTTAGCACAATATGTGTGGTTGGGAAAAAGTAAAAGAAAAGAAAAAAAAACCCCACAGTGGGTGTGGAACACTTCAAAACCTAGAAATGCTGTAGGAATAATTCTGGTAACTATAGAGGTTTAACTTATACAATTTTCAAAATATTTAATTTTTTCTCTTCCTCTTTCTACTAATTATACTGTGTCAGATTTGGAACTAAACAGGCAAGGAGGCTTTGAGTCACATCGTTTTAATTTTAAACCAGGCCATGACGCACTTTGACTGGTGCCCTCTTGCACAAAGTACATGAACCATAAGTGCCCAGCTCAGACCAGGGGCTGAGGAGACGCAATGCTTGGCACTTTCTGTCCTAGAGACTGCTTCAGTTGAGTTAACAGAAGTGAAATAGCTCCCCTCCCTCTCCCTTCCCTTCCCTTCCACTCGCCTACTCCAAAACATTTAATGTCATTGAAAATATGGTGATACAATTAGGGTGCACGATCTTCAAGTATTCTGAGCAAGGCTTCCGCCTCTTGGCTGGGAAAAGCCCTTCTGCATCACTCGTTTGATTGTATTTTCCTTCCTCTTTGGATCACTTCCTTTTCCAGAGATGGCTGTTTCTGGATTATGGAACATAGGCAGATCAAATTCTAATGGGACCACTTTTACTCACCCTCCTCATACCAAGCCAAGGGTTTCTTCCCTGTTGTTCTCAAGCTTCACGTCTTTCCCTTTCTCGAGGCTTCTAAGTGTGTCCATGGCTGTGGTGTGGAGTCAAAAGTCCTGTGTTTGAGTCTCAGTCCCATCACTTGGGAATTGTGGCTCTGGGCGTGTCACTGCACCTCATCGAGCCTCAGTTTCTTGCTCCATAAAATGAAGATAATAATGATAAAATGGAAGTGAGCAAGCTGTTTAAACTAGAAAGCACTGTGCCAAACCAATTGCTCTTTTTATTGTCATTAGTAAAGTAAGTCTTTTAGCTCAAAAACCACCCAAGACCTTCCTTTTGAAACCTCCTAATGACATTTGAGAAGTGGGCAGTGGAATTTCCCCACCAGCTTCATACGCTCCCCGCAGCACGGCCCTGCATTATATTGCCTATCGATGCTTGAAATTCCATTTATTACCATTTCACCCCATTGGATGAAGTTTTGTCTTCTCCTCTGGTCCACCATAAAAAGGTGACTATACCTCAGAGAGAGGGACCTACTGAGTCACTGATACCTGAGTGTGGTATTAGTGGTAAGACGTTCTGAGTGTGGGAGTGGTAAGACATTCTGCCTCATCTGAGAACTGGTATTGAGAGCAGTAGAAGGAAGAATCAAGAAAGGGCCCAAAAAGAGAATGCCAGGGAGAGGCCAATGACAAACTTGACCTTCCCTTTTTTTTTTTTTTTTTTTTTTTTTCTCTGCCTAGAACCAACCGTTCTCTTTTAGCTCCTGGAGATGAAAGCACCTCAGAACTAGGTTGGAGCCCTCTGCCTTTGTGAGCATATAAAGATATTCCCATTTTACAGCTTAGGAAAGAAAGCAAGGCCTTGGGATGTGCTGTGACTTGCCCAAGATTTAATAGATGACTGAGAGTGGGGGCTGTGTCAGGCTCATTAAGTAATTTATTTGCAAGGATGCTATGCTGTCCAGCCAGGATACAAGGCATTCCATTTCTACCCCACAGATCCTCCCAGACCTTAAATGTAGTAGCCTTCTGTGCAAAATGTAACCTTCTCTGCCATGACTAACAGATGAAAAGAGAAAATGTGAGTTGACAGATCTGTTGCCTGATACCCATAACACCAGTCAGACAGACCATGTGGCTTTTCCTCTGAATTGACTAACTTCATTTTTCTTCCCTGAAAATGGACCTGCCTTTCACCGAATTACCTGAAGGCAGAGCTGTAGCTGTTTTCTTTAAGCGCCTGTTTTTCCATTGGGGAAAGGCTGATGAGTTCATATTTCAAGAAGCTTACACCTTACTCATCCAGCCCCAAATCTGAGCCTTGATGCAGAACCCAATGGAAAAACACTTTGCTTCCCGCTCCCCGCTTCCTCACCCGGCACTCTGCATGTCTCGCTCGGTCCTCACAGGCACCCAGTGCCACCCATAGTCACGGAGCTTTGACACCCTCTTCCCGACTCCTGCCTGTGTTAGTCCACTATATATCGCTGTATTTGCTTAAATGCTGGAAAGTAACTGTTAAAATGTGAAACTGTACTTTTTAAAAAGGCGACAATTAAATTATAGCCAATGACACTCACCAAATCTTCGCACCTAGTAGATAGATCAATGTAAAAAACAAATACCAGAAACCTAACTGTACAGTGAGTGTGAGGGAAACGTAGTAACCTAGTTAGTAGTCCTCAATATAATCAATCGTACAAGGGGAAGTGGTGTTTACCTACTCGTTCATCACCATTACTGAAAGCTGTACTAATCAGTTCCTCGATAACGGGCATTTTTTTTTTTTTTTTTTTTTGCTTCACAGAATGATTTCTTTTCTTAACCTTTGACTTACCCTGAGGTCATGCCTTTGTCTTTATGTGTAACCGATGTTCAGTCTGTTTTAGGAATGAACCAGCAAGATGTTCATTTAAAACTGACCAAAGACAATTCCTTCCTGGTCTAGTTTCTTGGGCCTCGGGGGCCCAGCTGCCGCTAAAGACCTTTCTCGGATAAAATTGAGAAGAAGCCGTGCTTCCTACCCCACTCTCCCTCTCTCCCTTTATTCCCCATTTCCTCTCAAAGAGCTGCTCTGAGCTGTGGGATTCTATGAAAAATTCTTGCCTTTCCTTGTTTTCAGTGCTAACGATTTCTCACCTTGAAGCGCCTTTGAACCCAGACAGAGCGCATAATGCGAGGGACTTGTAAGCTTGGGCGTCAGACCTGTCCTCTGAGGTCACCAGGCCGAGGAGCAGGAGAGCAGTGGATTCCTGAGGGATGAAAGGTTTCTATTCAATGAAGAAATCTGAGTGAGAAGAGACAGGGAAATGGAGCCATCCTTTGGCCACTGGCTGGAACCAGCAGTTCAAAGATCTGCCTTATAAACCCTTCAGAACTGGTTTGCGGCACACAGAAGGAGCCAGTGTGGGAAAGGGCCTTGACGTGGGCCTGGCTTCTCTGTTGGAGGCCCTTGGAGTGCCTTGGTGGGTATGTTTCTTTCTCATTCAGGAGGCGTGAACGCAGAGGACTTCCTGTGACCTGATCGTTCCTTGGCACTCAGCGCCCGTACATGGCTGAGGGAAAACCACAAGGACTAATGCAATGGTTCTTCCTCTCAGTCTTTCTATTCCTAACTGTTCACATATCCAGACGGTTCCACACTAGAGCAAATGCCTCATTCGTCTGAGAAACCCAGAAAGAAGAACGGCTGCCTCACGACCATGGTGGGGGCCCTGTTGGGCTTGGGGCGGTGGCAGCGAGGAAAAGGCAGGAAGGGGTGAGCGGAGGTGTTGCTTAGCTGATTTTCTGCTATGCAGAGCTAATGCTGACGTTTCATGTCAACTTCCCCGGTTGTCTGGGGTCTCCTCTCTTTTGAGCAGCCATGTAGAGACTTCCCCACATACCCAAAGCTGCCCAGGGGAGCTGAGAGAAGGGACTTTGCTGTCAGGTCACAGTCCTCCTGGCCTCGCTGAGGTGGATCTGTCAGTGTCCCGCTGTCCCATCCTCTGGGACTGGCCGAATGGCCAACGCTGCCCCTTGCTGACACCTCTTTTCTCTGTGAACAGTCCCAGGCAAATAACAAAACTGTTCCTTGAACCAGAACAACCAGAGCGCACTTTTCCTTCCTTAGACGGAAGTAGATTCTGCTAGAGTTTATGCTCAGGCTCTTGTTCCCGGCGGTGTGACTGTTTACACGGTTTGGCAATACATTTGGTTCTGATTGCTTCAGAGTGGCTGGTCTATTTTGTTTCCTTTGGTTTCTTTCCGTCCCAAACTGTGTCAGGAAAAAACAAACCGAAACCACCCTTGGAAATTGCTGGTTACCTGTCCCCACGTGATGAGAAGTGCTGCCCTCTTCCAGATATCGTTTCTCTACCTTACAACCAAACGCCCGTCCTATAGAGTGTCTGATTGGATCCTCTGTCGCGTATTCTGATGGTGCCTGCTGGTTTGACGTGGAGCTATCCTGTGAAATAAAACAGCTTAACTTTTCTCAAGCATGGTCCTGTGGTTTTTTGAAAGGCTGAGGTGGCACATGTGGGGTGGGGAGGTCCCAGGGGGTAGTTCCCACGCTGCAGTCCACACTGTTTGCTTCCCCCAGGAGCTGTCCCTGAAATGTCCTTTAGTTCAGATCCAACAAGGTGAAGGTCAGGCTTCCAAGAAGGACTGCTTCAACTGTAGAGCTAACTGAAAAAGTAACTGTGGGCTACCCACTGGCAAGCAGAAGCTGGACATGTCAAAGGAAAGGCAAGTGGAAGAAAGAGCTATTTGCAGAGGGTGGCTTTAAAAGTTTACGATGGCACCAGAGGCCACAAGATACTGATTTCCATTGTGAAGACATATGCAACATTTTAGCATTCACTGTCTACACACGTGATACAGGCCCTATGACTTTTTTAAAAAATCTATGTTTGCGTGCGTGTGTGTGTGTACATGCATGCACATGAAGTGTTTACTGATCACTTATTTTTGTCCCAGGTACTAGTTTATCCCTTTACATGGCATTTTCTCATCAAATTCTCAAAGCAGCTATTCAAGGTAAGTACCTTTCTTAAACCCCATTCTGCAGAGGAGGAAACTGAGGCTCTGAGAGGTAACACTCACCCAAGGTTAGGCTAGGAAGTGAAGGAGCCAGAATTTGAGCCCAGTTTATCTGACTCCAGAGCCTTTACAAGTTCATTGTACTGCCTGTCACTGAGCATGCTCATTACACCAGGCTTGGTGGCAGGATCTCATGATTAAGGGAACTTGATGCCTGCTGCAGTCAAGGAAGACTCCAGGGCCTTTCCTTTCTGATGAACCCTCTGTTCGATTTTCATGCAGCAGCCTCTTTGCAGAAGAGAATGAGGTCGCCAGCCAGCCTCATGGAATCCATTATTCCCGTCATAACCATTTGATACTCAGTGGTGGCCTCTTGCTAATTCCAGACTTCAATGCTATATACTTGCCGCAGTGTCTCTTCCTCTTTGGGAGACCTTCCACTCAATGCCTTTACTTGGTGCATATTGAGTGGGTTTGTGTTTCTTGCAATCAAATGGAAAAAGAGGAAAGAATAGTAATAGTAATAGTTTTGAGTCTTTATTATGTTCTAGGCATTCTACTAAACCCTTTCACATATAAAAGCCAACTCATTAATTCTTTGACCACCCTATAAAGTAGGTACCACTGGTGTTCCTAGCTTATGTTGAGGAAATAGCACAGGGAGGTTAAGTAACTTGCAGAAGGACACACTGCTAGGAGGTTGGAGCTGGGCTTCCCACTTAGACAGTCTCACTTTGGACCTGGGTTGTTGCCACTCTCTCAGGCCCAAGGACAGGACGGGGTCCTGGGCATGATTTTGAACTGTGAGCTTCACCTGTCTGGGTGTGTTTTACCCAAGATACCTCCCGCGGGGGGGCCTGTGCCAGGCACGGGGCAGCTGTGGTGAGGAGGGGTGGTCTGCCGCTGCTCACTGCTGCTCAGACAGCCTCAAAAGAAGGAGCCACGGTAGATTCAATGTTCTAGATCAGCCTACCTCTGACACGTGTGCACATTTCGTATTGGACAATTCTGTAGAGAAAGGGTGTGTGTGGTTAATGGGAGAAGCCTAGAAATTGCTCTGCTGCTGCCTCAGTGTGTGGAGCTGATGGAGACCATCCCTGGAACGGCGTTAAGAGAAGTTTTCCCAGTGGAGGGTCGTGAAGAAGGATGGGGAAGGGGGCAGGCAAAGAAGAGACCACCAGCAGCAGCAGAAGTGGCAGCTTTCCTTTTGGCAGTGAGAGGGAAGGTTGTGTTTAAATAAGAGATGCGAAGAAGAGACAGAGAGAGGATGAGAACTCCCCAGGCCTTTTGAGCCACCCCAGGAAGTCCAGCCTGGGATTTGACAAGCAAATGACTGATCACTGGAAGGACATCTTCCAGAGCCAGCACTGGGACTCACCTGCAACCTTCCTCAGGTGCCCCAGAGGGTCTGGCATCAGATCTCTGAATCCCTCACTATGGCCCGCAAAGCCCCTGGGGGCCCACCCCCTACCCATCTCACCCAGCTTATCTCCTCCCACCCCTAGTCATTCCCCACTGAGCCCTCGTTTCCTGGAACCAACTCAGGGCTTCGTACCTCAGGGCCTTTGTCCTTGCTCAGATTTCTACCTGTGTGGCTCTTTCTCAGCCTCTCCTCCTTGCTGCCTCCTTCTCTCCCTTGCAGTGTCTGTTCAAATGTCATTGCTTCCGAGGGGCTCCCTCTGACCACCTTGTTCAGAGCTGCCCCCTCCCCCAGTCACCACTGGGTTAATTTGTTTTGTTTTCCTCATTACATTCATCATCATGGGAATTGACTTTATTTGTTTAGTTAATGCATTGTCTCTTTCCCCCAAACTAGAATGTAAGCTCCAGAAAAGCTGGGTTTCTGTCCATCTTGCCCACGCTCTCTCCAGATGGTATGGTTCCTAGCATAGTAAGTGCTCAATAAATATTTGTGAACGAAATGAATGTCCATCCACAGCTCTGGGGAAAATGCCATTTCTGAGTGAGGAGAGGTAGGTACTTAAACAAAATCACATCTTTGGCTGACAGTCACTCATTTAACAAATTGTTCTTGAGTACCTACTGTGTGCCAAGCTTCAAGTGGATAATGGGAATACATCTGTGAGCAAAGCAGACCAAGATCCCTGTGGAGTTTTATGGTCAAATGCTGGAGATCAAACAATGACAACAAAAGAGGAAACACCAAGGATGTGGGGAGGGTAGATATTGGGTCCTGCTTTAGACTAGGAAGTTGGGACAGCCCCACTGAGAAGTTTAAATTGGGAACAGAAGCCTGAGAAGGAGCCCACCCTGTGAAGGGGTGAGGGGTGCAGGAAACGGGACCAAGCAGGGGAACATCATGGGCAAATGCTCTGAGGTGAGGAAGAGCTTGGTGTGTGAGAATGGAGAAGGCCAGTGTGGCTGGAGCTGCGAGAGTGAGAGATGTGAAAACAGGCGGGCAAGGGGTGAGGCATAGGCAGTGCCCTTTGAGCCATAGTGAGAATTTTATTCTAAGAGCAATGAGAAGCCCTTGAAAGGTTTTACTAAGGGCATTACTTGATCCTATTTATTGCTGTTAAAAAAATTATCTCTGGCTTCTAGGTCACAGCTACTTTTTACCAATGGAGGGCTGGGTGATGATGAAGGATTTGAATACTGCACAGGGCCATGACACCACGTCCTGAACCCCGGATTGTGATGAACCTGCTTCTCTTTACCTAAGCTCTGATAAAGGGGTGGAAGACTTAGTGGGTTGTTGTTATTCATGGGTCTTGAGCACCTCCACCCCATTTTGTTTCTGGGCTTCCAGCTCTGCTCCCTTCCTCCATCCACACATCCACGCAGCCCCCATCTCATCCCCCAAAGGGGCTTATTTGAATTCTTCCTGATAAGGACATCAGTGGCTCATGCGTGAAGCAGATCTGTATACCTTTACAGGCAACTTACAGAGTCCTGCCATCTGTAGGACAAGACTTTCCTTCTTCAAATGCCCATTCTTTTAACTGAACCTAGACCAGTGTTCATAGGTCCTTGATGCCCTGATAAATAGCTTGGCTCTTTCTGCTTTACATCATGCTGTTAGAATACGTTCAGTCAGGACTCAAAAACCCAACTCAGCCTGGCTTAAATGAAAAGGAATAATTTCTGCCCCATCTGAATGAAAATAAAACGGGATTCAGGAAGGCCTGGATCCAAGTGTTCCAACAACGCCGACAAGCTTCTGGCTCCCCACGTCTCAGCTCTGCTCTCCTTCATGGGGCCTGTATCCCAGGCTGACTCCTCCCAAGTGATGAGAAGGATGGCGCTCAGCAATTCCAGGCTTACATCCTAGCACTTAGCTACACCAGCAAAAAAAAGCGCGCATCCCTTCCCCAATAGATAAGTAAAAGTCCCAGGATTTCCTCTGATTGGCCTCGCTTGAGTCACAAGCTTACCATGAACCAATCACTGAAATGGAGGGCAAGTCTTACTGTCATTGACTAGGTCTGGTCACTTGCTCATTTTTGAGCTAGAAGTTGGGGTCAGCTTTGCCTCACCACGTCATTGAGGGTAAGAGTGCTTCCCCAAAAGGAAGACATGGGTTCTAGTATCAGAAAAAAAATAATGCTGGGCAGGCAAACCCCAGGGGCGTTTGAAGAGCCCCACCCTCCAGGGGGCGCTCTTGAAAAATCCGTTCAGAGCATGATCTTGGACCATCTTGCCACCCCCTTCCCTAGGGTCCACAGACTCCTATCAAAAGTAGGATGACACCCCCCCCTCTCCCTAGGAAAATGCTTTGTCTTCCCACAGCACCCATTGCCAGAGAAGAGTACAGTAGATTTGAATAGCCCTCATGGATATGAATGAGGGCTCCGAGGCCTTAAATCCCCTCCTTAACAGCTGAGAAACCTCAGGAAAGTTCTTTAACAGCTCTGTCCCTCAGCCTTGTAGGCTTGTTGTGGGAAGTAAGTTAGTAGATGTAAAGTGCTTGGCACAGAGAAAACCCTCAATAAAAGTAGCTGCTATAATTATCATCTTGCTTTGTGAAGAGTCTCAAGGCCCCATTTGTCATTTTCCCCAGCAGGGCTTTCTGTAAATCAGATAAACTGGCCACTTGCTTCTATCCCGGGGCTCCAAATGGGAACATAGAGATGTATAAATATGTTCATATCGAGCACTTAACTATGTGCCAGGCACCATTCTAAGCAATTTACATCTCATTCTTTTTCAACAGAAAGGCTGCAAGGTATGAACTATTATTAGCCCCACACGGTTCAGAGAGATCAAGTAACTTTCCCAAGATCACACAGTTGATTAGTACGTAAACCTGAACGCATGTAGAAGAGGTGAACTCATACAAGTGGCACCCCGGTCTCCACTGCGCACCTCATATTAATTTATTCCCTCCCATATGTCCAAAGTCTTTATTCCAATGATGTCAAACGTAGAGACACCCATGTCTTCACGGACCCACCAAGATAGGCTCCTGGTGACTGCCCCTTCTTGACCCCCAGATACAAGTGGCTGCAGGAGAGCAGGGGCATGGGTGAATTCGACTCTTTGTCCCCTATAGGCCCAGCTCAGGGGCCCTTGTGGAAGCTAAATGCTAGGGTGAGAGGAAATAAATGAATAAAGAATGGATGGGGTGATTGCTCTTCTGCATTTCTTCCACAAAGCTCCAGCCTGATACTCTACTGCCCCCATGTGGCCACCTGTAAAATGGCAGGTGGGATGAGTTACCTCCAATTTTTATGGTGAAACATTTCAAACTTACAGAAGAATACAGAGAATAGTATAATTAGCCATTATGTCTATCAGCTAGATTTAGCAATAATTTATATTTTTCCAAGTTTGCGTTACCTTTTTAAGCTTTCAAATAAATCACCGACATGGCATTTTACTCTGAAATACGTACGTCAGCATGCATCTCTAAAAATGACATTATTCTACATGACGATCCCATTATCACACCTAATAAAATTAATAACAATTTGTTAGTGTAATTTCACACCTAATTCATGTTCAAATTTCATTGATTGCTCCCAAAATGTCTTTTAAAGTCTGTTCTGTTCAAATCAGGATCCAAACAAGGCTGTAATGGGGTAAGTCTCTTAAGCCTTTTTTATTCTAGAACAGTGACCTCATGACCTGTGGAAGAACTCTGGTTTGTTTTCTGTACAATGCCTCACATTCTGAATTTGTCTGGTTGCTTCCTCGAGCTGTCCACTGCCTGGTGGTGGTCCTACATACATGTTTTACACATTGGAAGTTGGATCTAAACATTTGATTAGATTCAGTTGCACCACTTTTTTGCAAGAACATTTCCTGGATGATGTGTACTTCATATTACATCATACCAGGAGGTGCATGCTGTTTGGTGCTCACTTTTAGAGATAAGATTGATCCGTAGACTCAGGTAGGTTCACCCTCATCCCTCCATTGAAAAGCTTGCATTTTCCCTGTGAGCAGCAAGTAAACTCGTTTGATGAGTTGGAAACCTGATGAATCCTCAGTTCCCCAAGAAGCTCCCCGCGTTGGTGATTATTACCTGAAACAATAATGTTTCACTAGGAGTTGCAAAATGGTGTTTTTCTCATTTTATCATTTCTTCTATATTTATTGGCTTGAATTCTCATCAACAGGGGCTAGTATTTCCCTAAAATATTGTTCCTTTTGGGAGGGAAGAGTAAATGCTTCCTTCTTTCACCTTCTTTATCAACTTTCAGAGTGAGAAGCTGACACAATGACTACCTCCAATGGTAGCAAATGAGGGATTTTCTTTCTTCTGCTGAGACACATTATAAATTCCTGGATTTTAAAATACTCAGTGTGGTTCAGTGGTAACCAATACTCTTTTTGATGCTTAAGCGAGTGGGAACAACTTCAAGCTGGCTCTTGTGTCCATTCGTTTTTTAGTACTTCCTTATTTGGGGCACAATAAGATGCTCCAGGCTCGTCTTGCACCTACTTTGTCCCAGACCTAAAGGAACTCTGATTCCTTTTTGTGGGGACAGTATTTAGAGACCACAATCCATGCACTAGTAAGTAGTGGAGATAAGATTTGAACCCAGGCAGTCTGACGTCAGAGCTAGAGCTCTTAACCTCTATGCCCTCTAGTTAATAATGTCTCCTAGTGACAATAACAGTAATAATTACAACTATTGCTCCTGTTGCCAAAGCCAGCCGCTTACTAAGCACCCTGACAGGTACTCCCCAACATTTAAAAATGTAATCATATAACAACCCTCTGAGGCAGGCATTATTATTCTTATCTTACAAGGTCACATGGGGGAGAACATGGATGCAAACAGTTCTGTGCCTCTAAATCCTGTTCCTTTAGTCACTATAGACCATACTGGTTGGTGAGGATCCTGTCTTTGGTGATTCCCACCCTGTCTCATTTTAAAGGTTCCTTGATTTGCTCCCTTAGCCCCAGGTACTCCCTGTGTCCTAGGGCCCCAGAACCCCAGGGCCAGACTGACATCACTTGGCATCTTTCCGGGTGATCCACCCAGTGGGCATTTGCTGGGCCCCTACTACATTCTCAGCTGTGCTAGGGCACACAGGGCCTCATTGGGGAGAGTAAATACTCGCCATATAGTGTGTCTGTGCTATAAGATACGAGGTGCAACCTGCATTAGCACCCCCAGAGGAATATTTGACTCCCAGGGAGGTCTGGGGATCTAAACAGCCTTTAAGAACCAAAGAATTGGAGCTTGAGTGGGGGAGGGGTATTCAGACACCATGCTAGATGGTGGACACCTCCTGACGCAGGACTCAGCTGTATACCCTTCAATTTATTACAGGTGGATGGCTGCCTCCTTGGATGGCTGCCTCCTTGTAAGGAGAAATGCCTGGGACCCTGCAGAGACAAGAAGAGCTGCTCTTCATAAGAAGAGTTGTCCTGCCCCTGGCATCCATAAAATCCAGCACCAGATCAGAAGCAGAGTAGAGATAAGTATTGGGGTCAAAGGGAGCAGGACCAGATTGCTATGGCGGAGTGGAGGGACCCACTGGACTGGGGCTCCAGCATCTGGGGGCTCCAAAGCCAGGCTCCAGGCAGACAGAAGACTCCTGTAGGGGGTCCCTAAGGTTTTGATCACTGTAGCACTTATTCATTGCTGTATAACAAACCACCCCCAAATTGTGGCTTGTGATAATCAACATTTATTGTTGGCCATGTCCTGTGGGTGTGTTGAGCAGGTCTCTGGTCAGGGCTGGCTGAGCTGGTCTCTGTGGGAAGCAAGTGTCTTGGCTGGGGCTGGGTGGTCTAGGATGGCTTCACTCACATGTGTTGTAGGTGGCTCAATATCAGCTGGGTGACAAAGATGACTTTACCACCTGTCTCTGAGCATCCAGGAGGATTGTTATGGTTTGTTCACATGGTGGTGGTTAGAAGGTTCCCAAGAGCACCGAGAGAGGGCAAGCTCCTGTGTATTGGCACGCTTCAAGGTTCTATTTGTATCACCTTTATTAATGTTGCATTGGCCAAAGCAAGTCACATGACTAAGCCCAGATTCAAGGAGTGGAGAAATAGATCCACCTCTTGATGAAAGGAGTCAGATCATAAGAGATGTGGATATGGGAAGGGGAAGAATTTGCAACTGTAATTTGCATACATATAGGCATCCATTCCCTCTTTTACTATATACATAACTCCAATGTTCATTGGGGTATCCACCCCATCCCCAAACTCAGACCTAGACAATCTGAGGCACAGTGATTGGTTCAAGGATGTGCATGTGACCCAAATCTGGCCAATGAGATTCAGCCCTGGTCCTTTTGCTGGGGACAGTTGGGAATGAGGTACTTTTTGTCTGCTGAGGCAGATGTACTAGTAGAATGTAGACCTTGCTCTTCTGGAGGCCGTGTGTGTCATCACGTGGCAGAAAGTCTGCTTGAGCATGAAGCCAGCACTGAGGAGAGCAGATATAAGGCATTAAGAAAGACGGATTGAGAGGAAGGAAAAGAGACTAATCTGATGACACCTGGATCAAGTCACAATATAAACTTCTGGCCTTTTCAGTTATATGAGCTAATACATTTCTGTTGTTTGATTAGGCCATTTTGACGTGGCTCTCTAACTCAACACTTGTAACCAAAAGAATCCTGACACAGACAGCTTCCTCCCTTAAAAGTTTTTCCTCTTTCATCTCAAAGCTCTTCCCATCTGTGGACCTTTATTTGGATGGATATTCTTTGCTTGTTTACTGTTTGTCACCCTGCCTGGGCGTATAGTAAATTCTCAGTAAACACCTGTTGAAAGTTTCAGTAGGAGGGGTTAGGACCCTTCCTAAGAAGAGCCTGTGGTGACAAGCATGTAACCAGGCTCAGGGAGAAGCCCCCAGAGGTGGTGTTCTAACAGGCAGGTAGAGCAGGTAATGGACACAATCTGTGTTTAAACTAGGCCTCGCTGGCCCTGAGGCTGGGGCTCCAAGGAAGAGGGACTGGTGAGAACAAGGCAGGGGCCAAGCCTAGGAGGACTCAGGATGGGACCTGGCATACGGATAAAGCAAGGTCTTACTGTGGAGTCCGTAGCAAGCATGGCGCCCCAGCACTTCCCTTCCTCCTGACTGCAGCCGGTTGTCACTGTCCCATGGTTGGTACTTCTGCTCTTTCTCCACTGAAACCCTTTCTTCACCCAGCAGCTAGGGTGGCACTTTGAAAATGTATATTAGATCATGTCACCTCCCTGTCTAAAACCCTCCAAGAGCTTCCCCACGTGCTTATAGCAACATAATAACAATGACAGCTGACACTTGCGCTGTGCTTGTTAGGTGCCAGACATTGTTCTAGGCACTTCCCTAATAACTCACTTAATTCTCAAATATTATCACCCCCATTTTACAGAAGAGAAAATTGAGGCACTGAGAGATTCAATAACTTGTCAGAGTTAACATGGATTAAAATCCAAACTCTTTATCAAGGCCTGGAACTCTCTACCCCTAGGTCTTTGCATGGCTGCCTCTATCTTATCAGTTGGGTCCTAGCACAAATGTCACCTGCTCAGGGAGGGCTTCTCAGATCATCCAATTTATAATGTCTTCCCACTCTCTATTATATCATCCCCTTTTGTTTTCACATCACTTACCACTGTATTAAATTATTTCTTAATTTTCTTACAAAATGACTTGTTTCTGTCTAGGCCTCATTGTCCCCTCAAGGTGTCAGCTCCTTGAGAGCAGGAACCAAGACTCTCTTGTTCACCTTTGTATTCCAACACCTGGCATAGGTGGATAGCACCTCAGTGAACATTTGTTAAAATGGACAGAGGAGAAGAGGAAGGGAAGAAAAAAGGGATAAGACTTGAGCCTCCCTCCCATGACTAGAATGCAGATGGGTCCTCAAGGAAGAAAGAATGGAGGACAGAGAGGAAGAGAGACCCTGGAAAGGAACTCAGGGCCTTGGGACTCCTCAAAGATGCAGCCAGGCCAGGCCCCCCACTCAGGTGGGAGAATGTTTCCCTGATTAGGGTTGTCAGACTTGGCAAATAAAACTATAGGATGCTCAGTTAAATTTGAATTTCAGATAAACAATGAATAGTTTTTAATATAAGTATGTCATGTGCAATATTTGGGATAACTTACGAGTATATTAAAAAATTACTGGCTATTTATCTGAAACTCAAATTTCCTGGGCATTTTGTTTCTTGTCTGGCAGCCCTATCCCAGATCCTCACTTTGTCCTAAGTGCCACGAGAGATTCCACTGAGTACTAGCCTGCTTTTTTTTAATATGGAACATTTTGTTTTTGCTTCTGGATAAGGAAGTACATTCTCTTTATTGGATCTAACAGGAGAATATCCGTGGAAACAGCAGCTTGTTAGAGGGGGTGGAGAAATGCCCCGGGGAAGGCAGGGCAGATGCTTGCCCTGACTCGAGGTGGCCCTTCACACCTGCTTGTGCCTTGTGACTTTGCTTCCTGGGCCCAGAGGTGGGCTTGAGTGGGTGCTGCTGAAAAGAGCAGAAAGAGAATTGCTCAATCTGGGAGAAAAAGATTTATGGGAATGTGGGCCTTTACTGGTGATTCACTCATTCATTCAGTCTCTGAGCAGCTGGTGGCAGGAACTCAGAGACGAATAGCCCTGAGTGCTGCCATGGAAGCTCTCCAGACTCGGGGGGATGGCTCTGGACCCCAGGACCAATAAGTGATGCCTGCTTCTGAATCTGTCTTCATGGTTGAATGGGAAGAGTGTGTTTCTTTCTCTGTCATGTCTCTACTTCATTCCCTACTCTTTTTTCTTTTCTCATTTCTCTTGTCTCACCTTTCAGTCCTTAGTCAACTTAAACCTAATTACGTTGTAACCAACTAGTACCATAAAGGAACAATTGCTGGTGCACTCAGGTAGGGGACCTGGTCTTCTTCTCAATTCCTTTGCCATCCAACTCAGCCTGGAATTATTTGCACACCCTTTTCTGATTGGCTGATACAAACCCACGGCAGCCTCCACCCTTTCCTGCCACTCCTCACCTGCTTGTTGAAGCCCCAGTAGGTCCACCATCCTGGGATCCTCAGATCTCTGCCCTGCAGCTTTGTCTGCTCAGTTATTCCTTGATAAAGTGTCAATAGGTGGTCCCTTCTAGCGGATTTCAGCACTGACAAGCAGTGTGGTCTTGAATGAATTCCTTTGCCTCTCTGAGATTCAGTTTCCACATCTATAAAATGGGAATAATTCTCATGATTAAGTCCTTATGAGAATATCTGTAGTGGGTAATATGGACTCTTAAGCCAGATGCCCAAGTTCAAATCCTTTTTCTTTCACTTACCAGCAGCGTGCCCTGACCAAGTTTCCTGTTTACTTCCCTTTTCTCCTATGGTTGGAGTGAGTCTAAAATAAGTCAATATGTGTAAAAAACACCTAAAACAGTACTTTGTATACAAGCACCTACTAAATGTCAGCTATTATTGTAATGGATATTAAAGTTCTTTGTCTAACTACTATGTCATGATTATTGCCCAATGAGTATTAGGGCAAAGTCAGTTGAGTACATCTCTGGCTCAGGGGCCAGAAGTTCCTTAGGAAGAGAGCCCAAAGGAGTGAAGCCTTAACTTCTCTGAGCCTCAGTGTCTTCGTCTGTAAAATGGCAATAATAACCTTTCCTCTGCCTACTTCACAGGTTAGCTCGAGTGCTTGACCAGTGGTTACTTAGAAAACTATTTGTTGAACGAATGAATGCATGGACCACGTGGGGCAGCAGTGGCAAGCTGCAGGGGTCTGCACCAAGCAACATAACTGTGCAGACTTGCTGGCCATGAGGCCTGCTGCAATGGAGGCCCACCTAAGGCAGTGGATGATGAGTGCTGAGCTGAGTAGACAGGCTGGGTGGCGTGCTGGTCAGCACAGGTACTCTCATACTGGCCTGGTGAATGTGTACCGGTATTGGTACAGCCTGTTTAGAAACTCACATAATGCTAGCGATCACAGTTTTAAACGAGCAAATTGACCTAGTAGTTCTATTTACAAGAAATCACCAGATATCCTGGCTCAAGTGTGCCAGGATTTATACAGATAGTATGTTTATGGCCACTCTTTGCAAGAGTAAAAAATTGGAAACAACCTAAATGTTTCCTTCATATGAGAGTAGATAAATAAACTGTGGTACCTTTACATTATGGGCTACATGGCTATTAAGACGAATGAGGTAAAGCTATATGTAGTAACATGGAAAGGTCTCAAGATGTATGGTTAAGTAAAAAAACAGAAAAATTCAAGTTGACAGAGCTATACATTGAATATAACACTTGCGGGGGGGGGGGGAGAAATCCGTTTCTATGTATCTTCATAGAAAATATTTGGAAGGCTACACAAAGTTAAGGCGGTAAAGAAAAGGATTAACTTTATAATTTTAATTTGATAAATGAAAGCGCTCCCGTTTAAAAAGTCCAGAGGCTCTATAATCTGGTCAATGACACTGTGCGACTCAAGGAAACAGCTCACTTTTTTGAGCCAAAGCTTCCTTTTGTGTAAACTGACAATGATAATTCCTACCTCCCGGTACTGTGATGGGGTTAGCTGAAATAATACTAGATACAAAAACCCTTTTCAGAGTCAGGGGTTCGGAGACAGATAATTACAGCAACCAGGGAGGGCAACACAACGGAGACATTAGCCTAGACCTTGAAAGATCTGGCAAGATCTGGATTTGGTTTGTGTCCTGGCTGTCTTTCCCCAACATTCAACATCCATTTATTAGGGGTCTGATACAAAACCTGATGTGGGCTTTTTAACTATTTACTTTCTGCCCTGGAAGGCAAAGCAGAAGTCCGGCGCGTGCGCAGTACTGGAGCATCTTAGGCTGCGCCCTCCCTCGTACTACAACTCCCGGCAGACTCCGCGCAGGCCTCGGCGCGTCGCGGGCTGCTGTCGTAGCGTGGTAGCGCGGGGAATTTCGAGTCGCACTGGAGTGCGGGAGGCTAGTGGGTGGTGGACCCCCCCATCCTCCTTAGGGGAGACCATGGACTCACTAGTCGAGCCTCGGTGGCCTCCAGGTCTGGCAATCATGAAGGTGAGTGCTTCGGGGAGGTTGGGGCGCCCGGGTGTCAGCGGGAGGCCAGTCCCGCCTTGAGGACGAGAAAGGACGAGGCGTGAGCGGCGACGTGGGCCTGGGTACCGGGTTCTGCTCTGCCACTTACCAGCTGCGTGGCTCAGGGCCTTAGTTTCCTCCCCGAGAAGGGACGGGGACAGGCCTCGGTCCCTTAGGATGAGCTGAGGTTGACTGTCTTATGGAACCTGCAGTTAAGTCACAACAACAATGACCTCGAGAAAAGCAGTTACTTTAAACAGTGAAAACGACAGTGACAGCCCTTTCTGAGGACTTACTACTACATGCCAAGCATTATGTCAACTCTTTCAGTACATTAGTTGAGAATTTCCGAAAGTGACCCCCGACATGATTTTGGGTGAACCTTGCATCAAAATATATTTATTTAATCACCTAGCGAAGCAGGTAATCTCCTTCACATCCTATTGTTACCCTTTAATTACCCTCTAAATACACCCTCTAATTACCCTCAAGAAGCCTAGTGCTGGTTTGCCCTAACTCCTTCCCAACGAATCCTAACTCCTAACAGTTGTGCATGTCTCTCTTTTAAACAAAGGGACCAGGACTCGGGCTCAGCACTAGCCTTTCATTTCATTGAATTATTTCTCTTAAATAACATTGATTTTTGTGGCTGCTTGGCATTTTGTGGCTGCAAGGCATTTTAGTTTCCATTTACAGTAGTGGTGAGCCCAGGATTCCTGCTGTATTTGGTCAAGAACAAATACACTTTGCTGTGCTAGTTAAGAGTCAATTGCTTGGTGTTTCTCCTTGCTCTGTGATCACTTTCATTTCCAGTTCTCATCCTGTTCTAAAGTTTCGTACACTTGGGGGTTATGGCATGTGTCCCACTGATTTATAAGGCTGTCTCTGAAGATTAAGTGAAGGGACTTGGGGGAGGTTAACTAAGTTTGAGACTTTATTCTTCCGTCATCATCAGTGTTATCTACTGTTTTTGGGCCCTTGAGACACAGCCCCACGGTGAAAAGCTGACATTGGGAGGATCTAAGAAAGATGTGGTTTTGAGGTTGTGGTGGCCCTGGCACCGAGGTGAGCATAGATTTGAGTTCTGATGGTCCTGGGTTAAATCTGGTCTCTGCCTCCTCTTTAACTGTGATCTTGAGTCAGTTACTTAATCACTGAGCATGAATTTCTTCAACTATAAACTGGAGACAAAAATAAACAGTTTATAGGGTTGGTTAAATGAATTGCTGTTTGTGGCTAGGGATCCTGTCTGTCTTACTCACTGCATAACACAGTGTGTGGCACATAGTGGGTGCTCAAAAATTATTTTCTAATTGATTAAAGGTATCTGGAAGGTAGTAAGCATTCAATTAACATATATTAACACTTACTATGTGTTAACTGTTTAAACCCCCTTTTTATTTGTTGTGAGGATTGAATTGGATAAAGGAAGTGAGAGCTGTGTAACTTGTAAAGCTACCTGTCTGTAGATTTAAGCAGATTTTATGTATTCCCACAACTTCCACTGTGTTCTCTGGAGGCAGGTTCCGTGTCTTTGGCTTTGATATCTCATCACAGCACTGAATTGAGGGTTCAGCACCAGAGAGTGTTAAGTGATGGAGTTGATTGAGCCCGTGTTAGAATCATGAAATACTAAGGTTGGGAAGCTAGCCCCCCCCTCCAGTCTTTTAATCCCTTTTACATTGTATTTGCCAGTTTCTCATCTAGCTTTTGCTTGAAGTCTGCCAAGGGCAAAGAATTAGCTGCTCCCAGAAGTAGCTCTGTTTGAAGTTCTTTCTTATATTGAATAGAAATCTGACTCCAAATCCATGGTTCCTAACAGGATCCATGAAAAGACTTTGGTATCTAGATTATTTATAAAATTTTTGTTTGTATGTATGCTTTTCTAAGGAGAGAGTCCATAGTTTTCATTCATTTTTCAAAGGGATCTGTGACCCAAAAACTTAAGAACCTGTGCTCTAATTATTGTCTTTTTACCCATTCCCTGCTTCCCCGTTCCACTGTCTCTAAGTTAAAGAAATCCTGGGGTATCCACTTGACCACTCTCTATTTGGGTTTAGATGCATGTGACGTGTCTGTTACTGTCTTGAAATGGCATGATGGGAAATTTGTACGAGAGTGTTATAGCTCATCTGATGCGGTGACTCCTTCTGCGCCACCTTCCGCGCGTCTTGCTCAGCAGACCTGTCAGAACCACTCCTCCACCAGAAGAGGATGGTTATATAGAAGGAAGTACAATAGACTAGATGCCAGGGCTCTGTCCTGCCTCTGCTTTTAATTGATTTTCAACACAGCCCTTTATTTAGCTTTTTGTGTCAGTGGTAATTTATATTCCAAAATAATGGAAGATTTTGGCATTTTAATGTTTATTTCCCTGGTTTAACCATAACAGAAATTTCTAGGTTTAACAGGTTTTAAATGTGTGTGTATATAGTAGAAAAAAATTAAAATTCAGGGTAAGATAAAGGAGTAAATGAAAGTTACCCATCATCCTACCAACCAGAGATGACCACTGTTTAATATTTTCTCTAATTTTCCTTCAGTTTTTCTTCTGTGGACTCATGTGCACACATACCCGACAATGTATATATGCATTTAAAATTTGAGATTACTTTGGAGTCAACATCTTGGATTTGACCCAATCCCCTTTAAGCTCTATAGTCTTTGTCTATAAAACTGGGATACAGATGCTATAGACATCATAAGATTGTTCTGGAGATTAAACTACATAGTTCTGTTATTATCTGTGGTTGTAGATTTGTTCTCTCTTTTTGAAAGTTTTCATTAAAATATGAACATTTTCTCATGCATTAATTATTCTTTGAAAGCATGTTCTTTTTAAATGGCTACATAATATTTCATCATATGGACTATTAGTGACATCAGTCTTTTTTTTGGTTTGTTTGTATTTTTAAAATTTAGGTAGTATACTCACATGGTTCAGAAAGTAGATGAAAAGTAAATGTCTCTCTCCCAACTTTTCTCTCATCCAGTTTCCTGACCCTTGTGACCGTTATTTATTAACTTTCTTGTGTATCTTTTCAGAATTTATATATATATATATATATATATATATATATATATGTGATAAAAATAGAATACATTCTTACTCTCCCATCCCTTTTTAATAAAGGGTAGCATACCATATGTACTGTCTTTTTTCACTTATCTTGGCACTCTTTTTGTATCAGTGCACAAGAGAACTCCTTTTTTTTCTTCTCTTAAATACCTACTTGGTAGGTATTCTATTGAATGGAATAACATTTTATTTTAAATGATTTTAAAGATTTGGGGTTGTGAGAATAGATCCTTTTTTGTTCAGGTTGCATTTCAGATTGACACCCATCTGTTTGACTTTCCAGATTGTCCACTTCTTCACCTCCCTCTGCTGTCACCGGCCCTGGCCCTTCCCAGGGCTTCCTTATTTGGCTGCATGGTGTAGTACCATGCAGAAAGCGCTGGGCTGACTGCCAGTGGGGAGACAGGAAGGTTAGTCCTGGCTGGACTCATGCCCCATATGTGTACCTTCTCTGGATACAAGTTTCCTCATTTGTGAAGTAAGGGGTTTAACCAGATAATTGCTAATGTTTGGCTCTCATGTCCCCTGATTTGGTTCTTAACCTGTGTGGTGACTGGCTACTGGTCGGCCAGGGGATGGTCTGAGGAGGAGGTGGCTTAGTGTAAGAGCTGGAAACGTGGGAAGTAGAGCAGGAATGGAGTAGCCCTTTTATGGACGGTTGGCAGTATTGCATAGGAATCTGTACAGTGTCAGTTTTATGTGTCTACAGTGTTTTGGGAAACCTGAGATTTGAATGTGAAAGAGTCATACGGAGGAGGTTTTTCTCTATTTGTCAAGATCCCCTGCGGTTCATGTAGAGTTTGTTTTTGAGTGTATATTTGACAAAGAAGTATTATTAAATTATTTTTTTAGGGGATGGAGAAAGAGTTCTGTGGCAGATATTTGTCTTGGTGTCTTACTGATATGTAAATATGTGTATTTGCATTTCAGACAGTAGATGATTTGTTGCGGTGTGGAATTTGCTTTGAATATTTCAACATTGCAATGATGATTCCTCAGTGTTCACATAACTGTAAGTATGTTCTTAGATAAGGTAGTGTTAATTTAACACCAAAGGTAAGTACACATTTATTTCTCACCTTTAGCTCCTCTATCTTGAAGTTTTCAAAAAGGTCTTTTCCACCACTTCCCTCTTGAATATGACAGTTTTTACAATGTTTCCTATATTTCGTATCACCTCCCTCTTGGATATTTTTATGCCTTTTATAACATTTACGGCAATAAAGATTTTGGTCACAATATATGGTTCTTTATTTGCCAAGCACTTTTAGATGTTAAATTTCAGAGTTTTTGTTTTTAGCAGGATAACAGATGGGAAGTTCAACCAAGTTGTCCTTTGTATAGAGTTTCAAAATTTAAAAATCCCAATGGGAGAATTCTACCAATGAAGAGTATTACAGACAATTTTATCACTTAACTTGCTGTGTGATGCTGGAAATACTCTTATATTGAAATTTGCTTGTACTTCTCTTTATGAGTCTAGTATGTAAGTACTTTTTATACTTGAGGTATTTAACTCAGAAGAGTGAGCCTGTCAGTGTTCAGGAGCTGGCTATCTAGTTTATGGATTATCTAGGTTCATGATCTTTCTGTCCTCTACTTTCAAGTTGATTTGTCTTAGAAAGTTTTAAAAAAGGAAAACCCAACAAGACTGACTTAAAAAATGGTTTTAGTGGATAGTAAGTAGCTTTGGTGAAAAAGTTTCTGTAGAGAAGACATAATAAGAGGATCGTGGTGGTAGCAACTTGGACATTAGAGATACACGTGGGCTTGACTCTTGACTCCCCACTTACTAGTTAGATGAGTTTGCAAATGCCCAACATTTCTTCAAATATGAAAATCTGGTGAATAAGTTCTACCTTAGAAGGTAGTTGTGAGAATTAAATGTGCAGAGCCTGGCATGTTGTAGGCCCTTAATAAATGTAGTATCCTTTCTAGGCCAGATTAACATGAATAACCAAGGTAAGTTTTGGGGATTGTTTCTAAATATGTGTTAAAAGCATCTTTATTTAGATATAATTTACATGTAATAAAATACATCCATTTTAAGTGCACAATAAAATGTACTAGTGTCAGTGAGTTTTGACAAATGTATATACCATGTAACCACTACCGTTAAGATATTGAACATTTCTATCATCTGATAGAATTCTCCCCATTTCAGTCAGTATGGCTGCAGACAATCATATGTGCGTTTGTTTCTGGACTCTTTTCTGTTCCTTTGATCTATATGTGTATCCTGTGCCAATACCACCCTGTCTTAATTTCTGTAGGTTTTTAGTAAGTGTTGAAATCAGGCATTGTAAGTACTCCAACTTTGTTTTTCTGTATCAAAACTGTTTTGGTTTTTATAGAATCTTTGCATCTTATATGCATTTCCATGTTAATTTTAGAGTCAGATTGTCAGTGTTTACAAAAAAAGCCTACTGGGATGTGCATTGGAATTGCACTGAATCTAGAACTCAATGGTGTTGAGTCTTCAATATAGGAGCATGGTATATTCTTCCATTTTTTTAGCTTATCTTTGATTTCTCTCTACAACATTGTTTCATTTTCAGTGCACAGGCCTTGCAGATAGAAACACAATTTTTTATATTGCATTTTATCTTGTGATCTTGCTAAATTCACTTTTAATTCCAGCATCATTATTGTTGATTCCTTAGGAATTTTTATGTATCCAATCATGTCATCTGTGAATAAAGATAGTTTTACTTTTTCCTTTCTAATCAGTATGCCTAATATATATTTTTCTTGTTGTTACACAGGCTAGTACTCTAAAACAATGTTTAATAGAAGTTGTGTGGGTGGACATCCTTTCCTTATTCCCAATTTTATGGGGAAAGCATTTACTATTTATGGTGTTAGTTATAAGTTTTACATCATTCATACATTTTCATAAATTTATCAGGTTGAGGCATTTCCTCTATACTCTTAATTAGCTGATGGTTTTTTTTTTAATGAGTGGGTGTTGAATTTTGTCAAGTTTTCTGCATCTATGGAGATGCTCATATGATTTACTTCCTTTATTGCATAATATGATTAATTATATTGATTGATTTTTTTTTTAACACTAATTGATTTTTACATGGTTAAACTTGAATTTCTTTCAAGAGATTGGTCCATTTACTCTAAGCTGCTGGCATAGAGTTTTTTTAATACTCTTTCCTGTTGTCCTTTTCAAGTCTGGAGGATCTGAAGTGATGTCCCCTTTTATTCCATATGCTAGAAATGTGTTTTCTTTTTTCCTTGACTGATCTAGTTAGAGGTTTGTCAATTTTATTGTTCTTTTCAAAGAATAGCTTTTGGTTCATTGTTTTCCATAGTTTGTCTTTTTTCTAATTCATTGATTTATACTCTTTTAACTTTATGATTTCCTTGCTTTTACTTATTTAATTTGCTCTTATATTTCTAGCTTCTTAAGGTGGAAGCTCAGATCATTGATGTTAGACCTTCTTTTCTAATACAACATTTAAAGCTGTAAATTTCCCTCTAAGCCCTGCTGTAGCTGCATCCCACACATTTTGGTATGTTTTCATTTTTATGTAGTTTATATATTTCAGTTTGAAATACATTCTAATGTCCTTTGATTCCTTCTTTGATCCATGAGTTATTCAGAAGTCTGCTTCAAATATTTGGGAGTTTTCCTGATATCTCCTATTACTAATGTCTGATTTAATTATGTTCTAGTCAAAGAACATAGTGTTTTACTTCAGTTCTTTAAACATTTTTTTTTAATAAAGAAATTGAATGTTTTATTATTAAACTTTGTTCTCCTGCAAGGCTGTTGCTTCACTGTATAAAAATAGCACCAGCAAACGCAGTATATTGCAAAATTAAGACACAATTGTTCACCATCTGACAGTGTAACAACTAACAGAAGCTTTTTTCCACTGCCAGTTATTTCCAATGTAAAGATCATTAAGTATTCTGACCCAAATCCAGAGACAGGTGTAAGCAAGTTATAATATTATATAGGGCTTAAGGTATGTTATTGTTGAATTACATGATTTTTATAACTAAATTTTACCTCAAATAATTTCAGGAATTCTGAACATTATAACTGTAGCCTAGCCTAAAAATATCATAGGGTGTTGTGAAGATGTATATTGTGTTTATTTGCAATCGTTAGAAAGTTAAGGGGTATTTTCTTCCAGAAACGTTGTAGTTTCTTTTCCATGGGTGTTACTAAAGGTTGCTATTTTAAATCTCCTATCCACCACTAATTTAAGACAACTATGCTAGATTAAGTTGTTTCACACTGCTTTATTCAGGGAGTTCCATTCTCACTCCTCAATAGACTTTATGTACTTCTCCTGGGCTTCTTCGCTCATCAGCCCCTCTAGTTCTGAGGGATTGCTCAGCGCCATCTTGATCAGCCAACAATCTTCATAACAAGATTTGTTGACAAGTCCTGTGTTTTCTACAAGAGCTTCATTAATTTCAGTTACTTCTCCTGATAGAGGAGAATAGAGTTCACTAGCAACTTCCACACTTTCCAAAGCACCAAACTCATCCGAGAGCAGGTTGGGGCCTGACGAGGCCCACCCTCAGGCCCCAGAGCCATGGCGCGCAGGGCACGATGGGCGAGGGGGCGAGGGGGCGAGGAGGAGACACGCGCAGGCGCAGGCTGCAGGCCGCCGCCCGCACGTTCCGCGCCGATCGCAGCGCCATGTTCGCTGGAGTGCAGAGGGCGTGGTGCACCTCCGCCGCCGCGCCCACGGGGTCCGACGTTTTATGGTTTAAAAAGTGAGACTAGTTTATGACGCCATTTACGGTATTGTGGTTAATGTTTCATGTATACTTGAAAAGAATGTCTGTTCTGCTGTAGTTTGGTAGAGTGTTCTATAAATGTCAATTAGGTTAAGTTGGTTGATAGTGCTCTTTAAGGCTTTTCTATCCCTATTGGCTCTCTAGCAATACTGAGAGAGGAGTATTGAAATCTCCAACTATAATAGTGAGTTTATTTTTCATTTCACTTCTGTTAGTTTTTGCTTTCTGTATTTTGAAGTGGTTTTATCAGGTGCATGCATATTTATTATTATTTTGTCTACTTGATGAATTTACTGCTTTTGTTTCCAGGAAATGACCCTCTTTATCCCTGCTAATATTCCTTGTTCTGAAGTCTACCTTTTTTCTGATATTAGTATAACCACTCCCACTTCTTTAAGATTAGTGTTTATATGATTTATCTTTTTCTGTCTTTTACTCCTAACCTA
This sequence comes from Rhinolophus sinicus, assembly GCF_036562045.2. Lineage (NCBI taxonomy): Eukaryota > Metazoa > Chordata > Mammalia > Chiroptera > Rhinolophidae > Rhinolophus > Rhinolophus sinicus. The sequence continues at coordinate 44,028,088 of NC_133759.1, forward strand.
TGTGTGTCTTTATATTTAAATTGAGCTGTTTATAGACAACATATATTTGTGTCTTGCTCTTTAATCCAGTTTCACAATGTCTGTTTTCACTTGGAATATTTAGACCTGCACTGTTTAATACGGTAGCTGCTAGCCACATGCACCTATTTACATTTTAATTAAAATTAATTAAAGTTAAATAATATTAAAACTGCTTTCTCAGTTGCCACCTCTCACAGATTTTACAGACTGGCTTCATTTAAGGAAAGACCTTAACTAGTCAGCCCAGCTAGAGATTTTGGGGGCCTCTTAAACCTTTTCTGTGGCTGTGTCTTCTCTGGACTTAGGAGTGTAAATTCCCAATGAGATGTTTTGCTGGTTTCTTTTTTCATTTAGTTTGCAATCTCTTGCTTCTTCTTGTGCCTGTGGTACTGCAGGACCTCTGGAACTGTAGTAAGGTACCCAGCTCTTTTATGTTCCTGGTGACCCCCGGGCATCTAGAGTATGTCAGGTCCTATTAGGACTTCAAGTCAGGCAAAACAGAAGCCAATCCCTCAGGGAACCCCTTGCAAAGCTGACATACTGGATGCATGCTTTCCTCTTCTATTGCCCCCCTGAAAGGAGAAGCCACTGAGCTGTATTGGCCTCTGTGTTTTATACGGTGGGTTTTCTGGAGCCTCAGCAAGCTGCCCAACTCTTTTTTGTTCTCAGCAGTCTCCAGGCATCTAGATAGAGTATACTGGGTCCCATGAGCACTCTAAGTTGTGTGAGAGAGAAACCAGTCCCTTTGGCAGCCTTTCACCCCAAATAAAAGCTGGAACATTGGGCACATAGTCTTTCCCAGAAAGAAGCTGAGAGATGGGAGTTTCTCCGTCTTCCTCTGTGCCAAGCTGGGCGAGGGGTTCTGGTGAATGAGTGTGTACTAGTCCACAGCATTGCCTTTGTTCTTAGTGACTTCCAACTTGGGGCTCTCTCTTGTCACTGTTTAGATTCAGGCAAGACAGAAACTCGTCCCTTGGGCAACCCCTCGAAGCTCTGAATATTTCACATATGTTTGTCTTTACGTTCCCTCCTCAGGGAGAAGCTGGGAGTTGTGAGTTTTTTCAGATCACGTGGTGCAGAGCCAGGCAGAGGAGCCCTGGCAAGTGAATGCCACAGATTTCCTACCAGCTTCATTATTTTGTGCTTGCTTGGGTTGCAGGAGCATCTTAACTAGTATCTGGATTTCTCACAAAGGGAGTTGGTTCTTGTATTGTTGAGTTGGAGTCTGCATGGGGAAAAGGGGGCCTGGCTTTCAGTTCTGCCATCTTGCTCTGATGTCATCCTCTCTCTATGGCTAATCTACTCATACCAACGTATGACATTCTGGGGTGTCTACTGAATGCCCGTACATTCATTGAGATCTTTCCAAACTGGCTGGTAGCCTCTTCAGTTATTGTTCTTTCCCTGGAAACTGTTCTTTGGCCTCATGGATTCTCACCCTGTGTATGTGCAGATATGCATTCAATCATAGAGTCAAGTAGACCCTGGAGGTCTTTCTATATGTAGCCTCTTTCTTTCTGGTACTCTGCCCTACAAATTCTAGCTACCTGGATTGCCTTGAATCTAGCTACCTGGATTATCTTTGTTTCTTCACCTAGCAAGACTGATGGGCTGTTCGGCTCGCCTCACCTCATTATGGTCAAGAAATTGCCTCAGGCAGAATGCTTGGGCTGTGGTAGAATTCCTGTTATTTCTGCCATTGTCCCAAGTCTGAAAAAAATGTTTCATCGGTTCCCCCAGTGTTTAAGTTCTTTATGGAAGGAGGGTAATTTTGGACCCTGTTATTTTCTCATGGACAGAGATGGAAGTCCCTTATATAGATTTAATTATGTCATTTTAGGGAAGAATGACTATATTTTATGAATTCAATGAACTCTACTTAGCTGAAAAATTAGCCTTCACTTCCATTCTTTTTTTTTTTTTCCTGCTTTGTCACTGATGTCATTGTTTAAGAGTAAATCGGTGGAGGGTACTTTCAGTAACGACTTATTTTATGAGCACTTATTTTTTTATATTGTACCTCTCATGATTTGGTGGGCCTTTTCTACTATACAGCATTTGTCACAGTCACAAAGTTTGCTCAGGACTAAATGTTGCTCTGGGTCTGTAGTATTGTTTCAGTGACACAAAAGCCCCCAAAAGCTTAGTAGGAGCTAGATCTAGCTATCATGTTGCTCTCATCCTGGATGGACTAGATTTGCTGATTCAGAATCTTAGCCACTTACTGCTTTTTCTTAAACATTTCAGGATTTATCATTTTAAATCACTTTATACTGTTTTACTCTTCAGTTTTTTGGATATGGGTAACGAATACTACTTTTGCAGTTCTGCTGTTAACTAAGATTTGAGTGAAGTGCATTGGAATAATGCAGGTCAATTAAATTGGTCTAAATACTGTATTTCCCTGAAAATAAGACCTAGCCGGACCATCAGCTTTCATGCGTCCTTTGAAGCAAAAATTAATATAAGACCCGGTCTTATATAATATTATATAAGACCCGGTCTTATATTATGTTAAAATAAGACCCGGTCCTTTATTAATTTTTGCTCCAAAAGACTCATTAGAGCTGATGGTCCGGCTAGGTCTTATTTTCGGGGAAACACGGTACATTCTACCAATGAGTACTTTTGTGGGGAAAGGGAATAGACTTACTCCAATCCATAAAACACCATTAAGTGAGAAATATTCTCACTAATAGACTGATATGCTCAAGTGCCAATTTTCTTCGCACTTGCAGTTTTTCTGACTATAATGGAAACCATACTCAAAATATTTAGTCCTGAATGAAATCATTGGCTTGTAGATATGTTAAAATATCCCTGTTTTAAAAAGGGACCAGCAATAATTGTTCTTTTCCATTTTCAATTTTGACTCACAAAATTAATTGAGGCTTGTGTTGCAATAAAGAGTAAGTTAATTTCATTTTTTATAAAGGTCTTACTGACCTTTGCTAAATTGAGAGGCAACGTAAGATTCTTTTAGGCACATAATATGTTGTTCTTTTATATTCTTATGAGGCGGCACTGTGAAACAACACAGGGAAGAGAGATAGTAATACATACAGCAAGGACATACAGAACTGCACTTACAGAAATGTTGGAGTGCAAGTTGTTCGTTGGAGGGATGTTATTCTCTTATCAGCCGACTGGTCACTAACACTAGAACTGGAGGCAGAGGGCAGCCTTCTCAGTTATCCAGGACCTCCTCCTGTTCCTTTCATACTGGGAACTGGTTTTTCTGCTTTTAACCGGACACTTCAGAATTATTTTTGAAATGGTTCATTTTCTCATAAAATCCTTAAGATCACACAGAAAGGAATGGTTTAAGGTTTAGAAATTTGCTTTTACTGTTAGGATGTTAGGCTCTTTTCAATATTTGAAAGCCAGGCTGTGGCTGTTTCCTGTTTGAGATTAGAAATGCCTCCTCCCCGTAGGCTCAGATGTTTCTGTTTTATGTCATTGTTTTATTCTACCCTCCCTACCCTGCCCACACTGCTCATAGTTGGGCTTTTGGGAGGAAGAACAAATTTCACAGGCGATTTAAATAAAGCAACCTAGGAATACATGGGTTCAAAACTCTTCAACTGCTCTACCTTGAATGGAATATCATAGTTGCTCACTAGAGAATAAATTATGTTGGTCTGCAGTTCAGTACATATTTGGTAGTAGACTCGTAGACTCTGAAATTAAGCCAAGGGCTTGATATACTTTGGACTAGTGTCTAGTTCTCCATATTTCAAAACAAAACACAAGATTATGCAGAAGAGAAAATAGTAGCCTCATTACACATACTCTGGTACCAGTAATGCTATTAATTATTACTTATATAACTACATATAACAAATACATTTTGTAAAACATTATAAATATTTAAAGTAATGAGAATTATGTTAAGAGCTTGGGCCCTGGTACATGTCTTTGCCACCTGTTAGCTCTGTGGTCTTGGACAAGTTGGCTAAACTCTGTGCTGCGTTTACCTTTTTGTTAAAGGGACTAATATTTGTACCAACCTCAGGGTTGCTGAAAGGATCAAAAGAGTTAATACATGTGATATGCTTAAACAGAGTACACAGTTAGTACACAGTGTTATGTTAAACCATAAGAAATTGCCACTATTTGTCCCTTTTTGATTTCCCAACAATGATTTTCATATGGTTTAACCTAATAGCAAAAACATATTAATTAAAAAAATAATTGTTGTTCAATCAGAATCCCATATTATGGGTGTGATTTATTGACTAAAATCCAATAAATCGGTATGACTGTGGTTAGAGCCTAGGAAACTAAATTAAAATCAACAATAATCTCCCCAGGTGACTGAGATGAACAACCAGGTTTGGGAATTCTTGACTTAACACTATTGCACAAGAAACTTAATAGTGTGAAGTGAATAACATTGATAGTCAGGAGCATGAGTCTGGAGAGGAATTTTGTCTCAGAACAAATCATACCCCATATCTCATCTATATCTGATTTAGGTGATATATAGATGAGGCTTTAAACTTTAGACTTTGAGTTGATACTAGAATGAGAAGACTTTTGGGGCCGTTGAGATGGGATGAATGTATTTTACACATGAGAATGACATAGATTTTTGAGGGCAAGTGGTGGAATACTGTGGACTGAATTGTGTTGTTTCTTGCCCCCCCTCCCCAGCCCCCCAGATTCATATGTTGAAGCCCTAATCCCCAAAGTGATGTATTTAGAGATGGGGCCTTTGGGAGGTAATTAGATTTAGACAAGTTCATGAGGATGGGGTCCTCGTGATGGAATTAGTGCCCTTATAAAGACACCAGAGTGTGTGTTCTCTCCTCCTGCCATGTGAGGATACAGTGAGTAGGCTGCCATCTACAAGCCAGGAAGAGAGTTCTCACCAGAAATTTCCTATACTGGCACCATGATCTCGGATTTCTATCTTCTAGAACTGTGAGAAAATAAAATTCTGTTATTAAAGAACCAATCTACGGTATTTTATTAAGGCAGCCTGAGGTGACTAAGACACCTACATAATTCCTCCCGTCAAGTTCTTTGAATCATTGCTGTTATTCATTTCACTTACACATAAGCATATGTGTGTATATATAAGCATAAATAATGTCATACTTTGTTGCTATTATTTTGAACAAACTATTACGTGTTAGATCAATTAAGGAAAATAAAAGCTTTTATTTTACCTTCACTTACTCCTTCTTCAGTGCTGTTCCTTTCTTTATCTAAATCAAGTTTCTGACCTATATCATTTTCCTTCTCGCAGAAGAATTTGTTAACGTTTCTTGCAAAGCTGGCCTACTGGAATCAAATTCCTTCAATTTTTATGTGTCTGAGAAAGTCTTTTTCTTTCACTTTTGCAGGATACTTTCTCAGGATATAGAATTCTAGGCTGGTGTTTTTTACTGTCAGTGTTTTTTCCTCTCAGTTTTTTCCTTTAAATATTTCACTTCACTGTTTCCTTGCTTGCATGATTTCTGAAAAGTTGATTTAATTCTTATCTTTGCTCCTTCATAGCTAATGTGTTTTTTTCCTTTGGCTTCTTTCAAGATGATTTTCTTCATGTTTGGTTTTCTGCAGTTTGAATATGATATACTAAGCCATAGGAGTTTTTTTGTATTTAGCCCGCTTGGTATTCTTTGGGCTTTCTGGATCTGTGGTTTGTTGTCTGACATTAATTTGGGAGACATTCTGTCAGTATCTAATTACATATATTTTCTGTTTCTTTCTTTTGGTATTGCCATTATGTGTATATTACACCTTTCGTAATTGTCCCACAATTCCTGGACACTCTGTTCTTTTTTTGCCTTTTTTTGCTGCTTTTCAGTTTGGAAATTCCTATTGCGATATCCTCAAGCACAGAGATTTTTCCCCCCCAGCTGTGTCCAGTGTACTCATGATCCCATCAAAGACAATTTCATTTGTGTTACGGCAGCTTTGATCTCTAGCATTTCTTTTTGGGTCTCTTTTAAGATTTCCATCTCTCTGTTTACATTACCCATTTGTTCTTGCATTGTTGTCTACTTTGTCCATTAGAGCCCTTAGCATATTAATCATTGTTTTAAATTCCTGGTCCGATAATTCCAGTATCCTTGCCATATTTGACTTTGGTTCTGATGCGTGCAGTTTCTTCAAACTGTGTGGTTTTGTTTTGTTTTGTTTTTGCCTTTTGGTATGCCTTATAATTTTCCTCATAGCAGGGTATGGTGTTCTAGGTGAAAGGAACTGTAGTAAATAGTCCTTTAGTAATGTGGTGAGGTGTGGGGGGAAGTTAAGTGTTCTATATATAGTCCTATGATTAAGTCTCAACCTTTTGTCAGTCTGTGCCCTTGCACTGTGTACTTCACAAGTGCTTCTCAGTCCCCCCTTAGGTTGGACAGGATGGCTGGAAGTAGTTGGTGTTGGTTATTTCCCTACCCTCAGGTCAGCTGGGCTCTGATAAAATCCCAATAGAATAGGCTCTGGTAAAATAGTTTCTCTTGTGGGCAGGCCTTGTTAAGAAGAACTGTGCTCTGGGTGTATTTCAAAATGATTACTTTTCCCCTCAGAAGGACTAGGGGATTTTTCTCTGATAGTCACTTTAAGAACCTGGTAGAACCCTTGGAGTTAACACTTACATAAGTGTGAGTGTCCTGCCAACCCCGCCAATGTCTGGGTCACCCTGGAGTTTCTAACTCTCAGACTTGTCCACACTGAGCCTCCAGCAATTTGTCAATTACAGTCCAGGTTTACCTACCTCATCTCTGGTTCCAGCAGAGATTTCTTCTTTGGTTTCCATGGAAGTTTCTGCTCATGGGTTTCTACTCTGGTAAATTGTGGTTCTCTGTATCCAGCCTGTGTGTCTCTCCAATTTTGGGGGCAGCAGTTTGCCCTTTGACCTCACTTGTCTGATGCATCTCAGAAGAGTTGTTGATTTTTCAGTCTGTTGTTAGCGTGATGACTTCCCAGCTCCTTACATGCCAAACTGGAAAGCGGAAGGCCCCCTTTAATCATCTTTGCTTCCCAGGGAAGTTAATTCTGCCTGTTTTGTCTTCTTTTTTTATAACTTGTTCTTTTGGTTTTTTTTTTGCCTCCTGGGTGCTCTTATTGAGGCTGGCATCACTTACTCATTTGCTGGATATCTGTACCTGAAATCACACTGTCTGCTCCTCAACTAACCTGAATCTTTTTTAAAATAAGGCCCCTTCACTAAGCTGAAAATTATCTACCAGTAAGGTACCATTCTATTAGTCACATCTATTTTTTTTCTTTGGGAGATCATTTTACACTGCCTTGGGTGTGAAGAATTTAGTTAATGCCAATTTTCTGCTTAAATCGTTAGGACTTACTACACTGTAATTGCTTCACTGCTTTGTTAGCCCCTTGATGTCGAGATCTTCCATTATATATTGTTCTTTTCTTAGTGCTTGTCACAAAAGTACTGGTTAAATGTGGGATGATGGACCTCATTTACAGAGTTAGGATGTAGACATCCCTAATTTGATAACCTGGGTATATATTATTTCTTAACGTGTATATATCTTATTTCAAAATATATATGTTAGAATGTTAGGCAGTAGAGATATCTGACATGTTTCTACAATATCCGTCCCAGGTCTTACATGTATGTTTTCCACATTTTACATGGAGGTTATAGAGAGAGATGTATATTGCTTATGGAGTTGTGATATCCTAGGGACTCATGATTATTATAATTTGATGTTTCTCCTAAAAATGCTATTTAATTGCATTTGTAAATGTATATAGATAGAGAAGAGGTACTAGAGTTTTGAGATTATAATGGTAAATCTTAAATTATAGAACTATTCTAGGGCTTAAGAATATTTCTTAATTAGAAGTCAGATTCCTATATTATTAATATAGCTTAACTAATTATGTTGCATTTATGTTTTTGCAGACTGTTCTCTCTGTATAAGAAAATTTTTGTCCTATAAAACACAATGTCCAACTTGTTGTGTGGTGAGTTTTTTCTTTCCCTTTTTGTTTTATTGGTGCAAATATTTCTGCTTCATATGTACAAAAAGCCCAAGGGAAGACGTGTGATTATTGAAATAAGCTATGTAAAAGACATTTTCAGAAAGGATCTCTAAAATACATATGAGGAGAACTGGGCTTTGTTCCATTTTTCATGGAGATTTCTGATCATCTAAATGTGTTTTAAGAGGTAAAAACTAATTTTAAGATCAGAATGTAGCACTCTTAAAATCTTGTGACCCATGTTTTTATGGCTTCTTATTTTTTGTAACTTCTCAGGTTGGGTAGAAAATCTGAGGGTAGGATTATTCATTTGTAAATGACTGGTGTAAGTATTTGTGCAGAAGGCAAAGGTTCATGGCCATTGGACTGAACCCAGCCTAACTGGTCCCCTACTTTTCCCAAAACAGACCTTCAGGGACAACACTAGGAAATTTGTTGTTATGGTTTCTGAAGCTTTTCAAGTAGTGGAAATAGAGAAAAAGGAAGGTTAAAAGGGAAAGTAAACATAAGTAGGATTAAAGAAAGAAGAGACAAGAAGGTCTAACAGAAAGGACACTCAGACTAGTTAAAGGGTTTGTGTTCTACTTTAATGCCTCTGGTAGGTACATGGTGTCAGGATGTCATTGAACTTCTCTGAACTATTATGTAAAAACCATATGTAAGAAATGATAGTTTGTTTTTCTAGTCTAAGCTCTTTACAACGTAAGGTATTTTGTCAAGATGGTATCATTGTGGAGATAAACTGTGTACCATTTATGCTCAGTAACTACCGGATTTATCATTTTCCTCTTGCATTCCTGAAAACCAATCTTGTTTTTAAGAGCTCTTTGAACACCTAATGTCTCTCCTGGTATTATCACTTAAAAGAGCCTCTGTATTCTGTTCTTCAGGAGAAATTTTTGGGAAAACTGAATGCTGGCATTTTGAAGGAGTCTTACTTATATTAGGTTTTATCTTAGTACAGAGTATATATGATTTTACCAGATGCTTTGGAGAGCTTTTATCAGACTTCCAGTCAGCTGATACTGATTCCTTGTTTTTAAATTCCATATTAGTATGAAATAAAAATGAACTTTATTTTGAGGCTTTCTTGGAAGACTTAGTAGGATGGTGAGTCTCAGGAGGATGGGTCACACGTTTTCAAAAACAAGATTATGACAAGTAAATTATTGTTTCTGACCTTTTTCCATCTGTTGTTTTTCTTTTCTAGACAGTCACAGAGCCAGATCTGAAAAATAACCGTATATTAGATGAACTGGTAAAAAGCTTGAATTTTGCACGGTATGATTTAATTTTGTGACTAACCCCTAACTACTTTTGCCTTTTATATGTGTCCTCTCTTTACTCTGTGCTCTTTTGGGTATTAGGGAATACAGGGTTGCCTATTTGGGGTAAAGAAGTGATAGCAGTCGTTAATCACACATGGGCATTCTAATGGTAATAGGATTTTCTTCCTTTACTCAACAGAAAATTCTGTTATGAAAAACAAGAGTTAAATGCAGATTTGAGTACTTACTTTTGGGTACCACAAAGATACTAAAGCTTCATCTTATTTTTCCTGCCCTAGCCCTAGAGTCGGCCATTTTCCTAAGGAGCCCTGATTACTTTTACTGGAGAATGGTATTTAGAAGTCAGGGTCTGGAGCCAGCTGTGCTCATTGTTACTGGAATGTCAGTGCTTCTATGTCCTCTCAGTGGACAAAGCTGGGTAACAGATGCATGCATACATATGTGTATACTAACCCATTATGCACACACATATTCTGTGTCGGTTACATATTAATCCATTAATTCTTAATCTGATTTACTTAGTATGTATAAAATGATATGCCACATGAAATATGTCATTGGCACTTTGTAAAGCGCAGAAGTGTAATTTTACTTCTGAACTGGCAAGTGCATGGTGGCAGTGAGTTTGGTCACCCAAAGGGATCTAAAAAGGCACGTTATACCAAATAGTATCTTGAATTATTTTTTGTTTTAATCATGCAAATCAAGCAGGAATTTTTATTAGGAATATACTGTGTTAACTTAATGGTTAGGTGCCCACCTACTTAAGTGTATGACTTCCAGGCTGCTTGGGGCATTCTTGGTGGTATAATGCATTACTTCTAAAAATGTAAAGAGATTTCTTCCAATAGAATTGCACATTTATTCATTGGTTTGCATCCTAAAAATGATCCAATTTAGTACTCTGAACTTACCTAATATGACATTACCTAATATGACAGTTGACTGGTTAGTTATTTCCCTAAACAAAGTCATAAAAAGATGGTGTGCTTTCATAGATTAAGAAACTGAGATTGTCTGAGTCTCATAATTAAAGTTATTGCTTTTTTCATTTTAAAGTCTGTTACCAGTCAGATTTTGAAGCCGATGAGAAAAGATGGAGACATATCTTTTAGAAAGGAACTTACTGACTCTTTGATTTTCTCTGAGACAGTACAATTGAATCTCAGGGCTATTTTTTTCTTCAGTTGGTACTAGAAGCATAACAACCTCTCTGCTAGGAAAAAGGAAGAGTTACAAAGAACATCTGTATGTTGAAGAGAAACGATCAGTGTCTTTGGGTTCAGAGACCTTTTGATTATTTATTTATTTTTATTTTATTTGTTTTTTTCCTTTTTTTAAAAAAAATTTATTGGGGTGACAATTGTTAGTAAAATTACATAGATTTCAGGTGTACAGTTCTGTGTTACATCATCTATAAATCCCATTGTGTGTTCACCACCCAGAGTCAGTTCTCCTTCTATCACCATATATTAGATCCCCCTTACCCTCATCTTCCACCCCCCAACCCCCTTACCCTCTGGTAACCACTAAACTATTATCTGTGTCTATGAGTTTTTGTTTCTCATTTGTTTGTCTTGTTCTTTTGTTGTTTTTGGTTTATGTACCACATATCAGTGAAATCATATGGTTCTCTGCTTTGTCTGTCCGACTTATTTCGCTTAGCATTAAACTCTCAAGATCCATCCATGTTGTTACAAATGTTCCTATATCATCTTTTCTTACCATCGAATAGTATTCCATTGTGTATATATACCACAACTTCTTTATCCATTCATCTATCGAAGGACACTTCGGTTGTTTCCATGTCTTGGCCACTGTAAACAAAGCTGCAATGAACATTGGAGCACACGTGTCTTTATGTATAAATGTTTTCAGATTTTTTGGGTAGATACCCAGGAGAGGGATTGCTGGGTCACATGGTAATTCTATTCGTAATTTTTTGAGGCCTTTTGATAATTTAAAGGGAGGCCTTGGCCTTGGAATGACTGAACTTTTCCCTTCTCCCCACCCTCTCAAAATGAGTAGCTATTTAATTATTCATTATAGCGGGTGTGGTAGGGTGGATTTTATCATTTGCTTCTCCCTGTGTTTGTCTTCTTGGAATTGGCTTATGGTGAACATTTCTTGGACATTTGTCATAGCTAACCTGCTGTGGTATTTCATTTGCAAAATTAGGAATGAAATTCAAACTGATAATTTTCATTACTTGTTTAAAATCTGGTTTGAGATTGACAAGGGAGGAGGTTTAATTTTATGAGAAAATGTAAGATGTTTATATTGTTTGTTGATTTTGCTTTTTTCTTTCTATTGCCATTTTATAACATGATTTTTAAAACTTTATAATATTCTAAACGGAATAACAAAAGGGTATTGGGAATAATTCTAAAGGTTTTCAGACACAGGCTGACATGCAGAGCTTAACATTTTCTTTTAACTGTGGCCTTTTATTTTCAAAAACAACTTTTTTTTTTTTCTTGACTCAGTTTTAAAAATAATTCTAAGAAACTGTTGTGTTGAACAAAATTTAATTAGAATATGTTTGTTTTAGTGGACCACCATTCTTGACCTAAGTAAGAAAATATTTCTATATTTTTGCACAGCAACCAGTCTACATTTCTATCATTATTTTATGAATTAACAGTGTAGAGCATCATTTATTGCTTTGTTTATTCACCATGGAGGTATGAATTTTTCTCCATGTACTTACTTCATGTTTAAGAATTTAAACATTTTAGAGGATAATTGTAATAGATAATTCCACTAGCATCTCACAAGAATATGTAGATTATAATTTCACCTTTTTGTAAGGGATAGTTTGAAGCACACTGGCTTTGGATTCAGACAGAACTTGGTTCTAGTCTCGGCCCTGACGTGAGTGTAAACAAGATACTAAGCCTCTTTGGCCTCTGTTCCACATCTGAAAAATGGGAATAACATTCTCGATACTTTGAGGGATTGTAAAGGATTAGAAATGAGAGTAATACTGAAAGATACCGAGCATAGTACCTGGAACAAAGGAAACTAAAAAGGGATCCGTATTATTATATTATTATCATAAATATTTTACCTATGTTTGTGTTGTGCTGCCCTATTATGCGTTGATGTCCTATGATGCTAATAAGAATTTGTGCATTGGTAGGCCTCTCCCTGTTCAGTTAAACAGTCCTAGATTGCCGTTTGCATGTTTCAGATCAGAATAAGCATTTGCAGGGAGTTTTATAGTAGTTGATGTCCATGGAGTTGGTTACGTGGATTTTAGGACTGTCCCTGTCGACCCAAAGACCTATTTTGACTCTTGATTCTTAGCCACATTCTGAAGAGGTAGGGTTATTATATAGTTAACAAATGGCAAGGTTTTCCTATACTTGACTGAATCACAATTTTCTGAAAGCCCACAATTCGTACAAAAAAAATATATGAGTGTGTATGGTGAATGCTGTCAGGCATTGTAATACCAGCTCACTTTAATATAAATTCATAGGAGCAATGGAAATTATAGGAAAAATTACCAATTCACTTTAAGTAAGTGTAAGTATCAATTTTGGAATTAATATTTTAACCCAGCTCATTTTCAAAGTACATGAGTTACCATAAACAGTCTCTTGGTTTTGAATACTATTTGTACATTCATGGCTTTCAAATTTATATCTTCACCCAGCTCTCACCTTAAAACTTCAGCCTCATGTATCCAACTTATCTCACATCTTTACTTGAACCTCTTAAAAACAACTCTTGTTTAGCGTGGCCCATACTAAGCTCCTCTAATTCCCTATGCCATCCCCCAACCCGCACTCCAAATCTGCTGCTCCGTTTTCCTCATCTCAGTAAAAGGAGCTCCATCCTTTCATTTGCTCAGACCAAAACCCCTGGAGTCATCCCGACCCCTCTCACACTTGGTCATTCCATCAGTAAATCCTGTTGGCTCTGTGTTTAAAATACTTCCAGAATCTGACAGCTTTTCATCACCTTACCGATACTCTGTCCATACCAGCGTCAGCCTTGATGACTGTGACACTTCCTAGTGGTCTTCTTATTTCTTCTCTTGCCCTCTTAAAGTCCATGAGGGCAGCAACCAGAGTGATCCTTTAAAATGAAAAGTCAGGTCCTACTCAGTACCGTCCAGAGGTGGTTTCCCATCTCATTTGGAGCAAAAGCCTCCATCCTCTCAGTGCAGTCCTCTGCTTCCTGCATAATAGGCTCCCTCTCTAACTTCATCTCTCCCCCTTGTTTATTCAGCTCCAATCACATTGACCTTCTTACTGTTTCTCAAACATGTTAATCTACTCAGATCCTAGAGACTTTGCTTATTGTTATTTCTAGGTGAAACAGAGTTTCCACATGATGTAGTCCTCCACTTGCTTTGAACTCTGTTTTTCATGGGTCATCTTCTCAGTGACTTCTTCTGTGACCATCCTGTAAAGAGTATCAAGCTTATCCCCTGTTCATACGTGGTTTCATCTGCTTTTCCATAGCACTTTTCACTTGCGTTATGTGTATTCTCTCTTCCCTTACGATAGTGTAAGCTTCATGATGACAGAGACTGTTTTGTTATCTATTACATTTCCACTGCCGAGAATGGCAGGCACATGAAGAAATTAATGGATTTTAATTTTAGCATGGGGCATAATTTTATCACTGTAATGGTGCACCTGTCTGCCAGATTCTTTATTGGCATGTGTTGAAGTAAGAGAGCAAATTAGAAGAATAAGATTCATCGGAATTGTGAATAAAAGCAAAAAGAGTTATCTTTAGGGTAGACACCTAGCTGAAACGATCTATCCCTGTGATAATGTGGACGTGCTTTATCAGTGACAGTTTTGTGCATTAGTTAAATAGTGTGTGCGTTACTTTAGTGTAATGAGATGAAAGCTTTTCTTAGAACCCTTTTTTGTACCAAATCCAGATCCTAGAAGGAAGAGACTTAATAATTGTAGCTCTGTATTTTTATTTTATTTCTGTTCCCTCACTAAGGTGAAGATCCTTAAAGTTTTCCTCCCACTGCAGCTTTTATTCATTTCAAACTTTTTTTATTGGTTTTAGGTGTACAAAACAACGTAATGATTAGACATTAACACCCCTCACAAAGTGATAACCCCACCAAGTCTACTACCCCTCTGTTATTTCAAACTTTTTATTGTGGAAAAGTTCAAACGTATACAAAACAGAGGAAATAGTATAATGAACTCTCATGTACACATCACCTGACTTACACATTTGTTAGTTCAAGGACAATCTTGATTCATCTACACATCTACTTACCCTACCTCAATATTAAAAAAATTAATATTTATTAGAAATGCCCATTAATCTCAGGACTAATTGTTTTTATTATTTAGAAATTTTTTCAATTATAGTTGACATTCAAAATTATATTACTTTCAGGTGTACAGCATAGTGGTTAGACATTTATATAATTTATGAAGTGATCCTCCCAATTAGTCTAGTACTCACCTGACACTATACATAGTTATTATAATATTATTGATTATATTCCTCTACTTTACAATCCTATGACTATTTCATGACTGCCAATTTTTATTTCTTAATCCCTTCACCTTTTCACTCAGCCTCCCAACCCCTCTCCCATCAGTTTGTTCTCTGTATCTGTGAGTTTGTTTTCAGTTTTGTTTATTCGCGTATTTTGTTTTTTTTAGGTGCTACATATAAGTGAAATCATATGGTATTTGTCTTTGTCTGACTTACTTCACTTTAGCATAATACCCTCTAGGTCCATCCATGTTATCGCAAATGGTAAGATTTCATTCTTTTCATGGCTGAGTAATAGTCCATTGTGTATATATACATATATACATATATATATATATATATATATATATATATATATATATATATATATATATATATATATATATGTATATACATATATATATATATGTATATATATATATATACACACACACACACACACACACACACATATATGTATATATATATATGACTTCTTTATCCAGTTGTCTTTTGGTTGACACTCAGGTTGCTTCCCTATCTTGGCTATTATAATTAATACTGCAGTGAACATAGGGGTACATATATCTTTTGAATTAGTGTTTTGGGTTTCTTTGGTTAAATACCCAGAAGTGGGATTGCTGGGTCATATGATAGGTCTAGTTTAAATTTTTTGAGGAACCTCTCAGTACATACCAGTATTTAAAAGGGTCAGAGCATTCAGATTATGACTGGCTATTAAATATGATATGAAGCAGGATATTTTGATGTAAATAGAACTTTTGTGGCTTTCTATACAACAGTGAGGTAGAATTAAAAAATTACTGCTTTTTTTTGTTTTATACCATTTCCTGCTCAGTGAGGTAACTAACCCATGGGTAGTATGAGTGTTAATAGAGTTGTTTTATTGACGTTAGGCCAGTAGAGAAAGGGAAATCCAATCAAATAATGTGTCATTGTGGTAAATATTTGATCATTTTCTGGCTCTTTAGATTTCAGGTGATACTATATAATTTTTTCCCCCATTTCCTTGTTGATAGACATTTGGATTTTTTCCGAGTTTTGAATACTGCTGCTGTGAACATTCTGGTGTATGTCTTCTGGTGTATATGTCTTTTGATAAATATCTAGAAATATAATTCCTAAGCATGAGAGTAGGCATTCATTTATTGGTTGGTGTCTTTAGTTTCAGTTACACTTGCACTAGCAAATTATGAGAGTTCCATTTGCTCCATATCTTCACCAACACTTGGTATTCACAGTCTAATTTTAGCCTTTAATGCTGATTAGTGTATATCAGTGAGATTTTTGAAATTACTGTTATTGTTTTTATTTTTACTATTTCTTGATTCTTTTAAACTGTGGTAAAATTTATATATAGTGAAATATGTACAGTAAGTTTGAATTTTGGTCACTGAATTTCGATAAACGCATACATCTATGTAATTACCATCACAGTCAGGATATTTCTATCACTGTAGCTCCCGTTTTCTGCTTTTAGTCAATCTCCACCCCCATAGACAATTACCATTCAGGTTTCTGTCCTCACAGATTCTTCTTAAACTTCATATAAATGGAATCTTACAGTATATATTTATTCTTTCCTTTGCTTCACATACTGTTTCTGTTATTTGTCTATGTTGTTGCTTGTATCAGTATTGATTTTTTTTTTAATTGCTGAATAGTATCGTTCAGTATACACAATTTCATTATCTATTCACCTATTGAATTTGGACTGTTTCAAGTTTATGGCAAATATGTAAAAGCTGAACATTTGTGTGCAATCTTTGTGCAGGCTTCTATTTTCACTTCTTTTGGGTATATATCTAGGAATGAACTTGTTGGCTTACAGGGTAGATGTATATTGAACTTTATAAGAAATTGGCAGTTTTCCAGTTGTGTTGGACCACCCCCACCAGTAGTGCGTGAGAGTTGCAGTTGCTGCCCATCCTGGTTAATATTTGGTACTGTTACTCCTTTTAGTTGTAAGCATTCTATTGGGTGTGAAATGGTAACTCGTGGTTTTAATTTGCATTTTCTGATAACTAATGTACTTTTTCTTGTGCTTATTGACTCTTATATCTTTGATAAAGTGTCTATCCCAGTTTCTTATACAATATATAAAAATTGTATTGTTTGTTTTCTTCTTATTGCTTTGTAGTTCTTTAGGTATTTTGGTTAAATATATGTATTGTATTTTTTTCTCCGTGTCAGTAGCTTGCCTTTTCATTGTGTAAAGGGTGTCTTTTGGTGAACAGATGTTTTAATTTTGATGAAGTCCAGTCTCTCTTTCTCTCTCTCTCTCTCTCAATAATTACTGCTTTTTTTTCAATCCTGTCTTAGAAATCTTTACCTACCTCAGGTTACAAAGATTTTTTTGTAGGTTTTCTTCTAGGATTGTTATAGTTTTAGGTTTTACATTTAGGTCTATGAAACTATTCAAGTTAATTTTTACATGTGATGGAGATAAAGGTCAGGATTCATTTTTTTTTTTTCCTGAGAGATTCACTTGCTCCAGTACCATTTATTTAAAAGACTTAGTAAATTGCAGTGGCTCCTTTTTTATAAATCAAGTGACTACATGTATTGGTCTAATTCTGGACTCGTTATGTTCCATATTCTTTCTGTCTCTTTAAGCTTACTGGTCTTTTACTGTGATTTTCTTTGAGATTGTCGGCATTCTATGGACTTCGATTTCCGTATAAGCATTCTAATGAATGTCTCATTTCCACCCCGGAAAAAGTTGCATGTGTTTTGACTGGGATTGCATTGAATCTATAAATTAGTGTGGGGAAATGGGCATCTTAACATTGCTGAGTCTTCTAGTTCACACACATAGGATGGCTCTCTATTTATTTAGTCCTTTTTCTTTTTTAAACACCTCGAATCAGTTCTCCTTCCATTTAGGCCTTTTTAAAATTTCTCTCAGCACTCCTGTAGTTTTCCAGGCATAAATTATGCACATTTTTGTTCACTGTATTCTCAGGTATTTAATATTTTTGATGGTATTTCAAGTGGTATTTATTTTAAAAATTCGTTTTCTGTTTGCTAGTATATAGCTGTGACATTAATTTTTGTTTATTGACATTTTTGTTTAGTGACCCTGAAAAATCCACTTATTCTAGTTACTTGTAGACTTTTTGTGGATTTTCTATGCACATAATCATGTCATCCACAAATGAAAAGCCTTGTTCCCAATCTTTGCACCTTTTATATCTCTTGTTTTGCTTTACCACAAAAGCTCCAGGACAATTTGAAGAGAAGTGATGGTGGTAGACATTCTTATATATTGTTTTCCATCTTAGGGGGAGATGTTCTGTGTTTCACTAGGGACTATGATGTTAGCCACAGACTTTTTGAAGATTATCTTTTATCAGATTAAGAAGAAGGTTTCTTCTCTTCCTAGTTTTCAGAATGTTTTTATTATGAATGGGTGTTGAATTTTATCAAATGCTTTTTCTGCATTTATTGAGATGATTATATAGTTTTTTCTCCTTTATTTTGCTAATGTGGTGAATTACATTGATTTCCTGGAATAAATCCCATTTGATTGTGGTGTATTATATTTTTTTATTTATCTCTAAATTTTATTAATATTTCATTTAGTATTTTTCTGTTTATAGTTATGAGACATTGGACTATAATTTTTTTCCTATAATGTGCTTGTCAGATTTTGTTGTCCAAGTTATGCTGACTTTAATATGAGTTGAGAAGCATTCATTTTTCTTTTTTCTGGATACATTTGTGTAACGTTGATATTTCTTAAATATTTGGTGGAATTCACCAGCAAAGCTATCTTCTTGGAAGGTTTTAACTACAGCTCAATTTCTTTAATAAATAATTGTACTCTTCAGGTTTTCTGTTTCTTCCTTTGTCAGTGTTGATGAGTAGTGCTTTTCAAGGAATTTGTCCATTTCGTCTCAAATTTTAAATTTATTGTTGTAAAGTATTCATAATATCCTCTTATTATCTTACATTTTCTGCAGGATTTGTAATGATGCCTCCTTTTAATTATTTGTTTTTGTAATTTGTATTTTCACTCATTTTTCCTTGTTCAGCCTTGGTAGGAGTTTACTGATTTTGTTAATTTTTTCAGAGAACCACCTTTGACTTTGTTCATTTTCTTTTGTATGCCTGTTTTCTACTCTACTAGTGTCTGTTATTATTTACTTCCATCTTTGGGTACAATTTGCTGTTCATTTCCTAACTTTTTAAGTTGGATGCTTTAGAATGTGATTTTCAACTTTTCTATATTAAGTTATAATTTGATCTATAGGGACTGTTTTAGCAAACTCCCGTGCTGTCATTCAACTCAGAATATTTTCTAATCTCTGTTGTTATTTGACCTGTGGGATTATTTTGAAGTGTGGTGCTTAATTTTTTATCATTTGAAGATACTCTATTTTTCTGTTACTGAGTTTCATTTGAATTCACAGTGGTCAAAAGAGATACACTGAATTATTTCAGTCCTCGAAAATTTGTTGAGACTTGTTTTATGGGCATGTCTATGCTAATAAATGTGCCATGTATACTTGAAAAGAATGTGTATTCTGCATTTGTCAGATGTAATGGTTTTTATTTGTTAATTACATCAGTTTAAATAATTGAGTTGGTTCAGATCTTATGTATTCTTCCTGATTTTTGTCTATTGTTAGAGAGGTGTTTTGTCTATTGTTAGAGTGGTATTTAGATTTATATGCACTATTATTTAAGCCAACTATTGTGAATTAACTATTTTAGTTTTGTCAGTTTTTGCTTTATACATTTTGAAGCTGTGGTATTAAGTGAATATAATTTATGATTTTTATGGCTTGTAAGTAAATTGATCATTTTGCCAAATGACATGTCTCTGTTTATCTCTTAGAATACATTTTGCCTTCAAGTCTATTTTGTCAGCTATTAATGTTGCCACATCGGCTTTCTTTCAGTTAGAGTTTGCGTGGTTCATGTTTTCCCATCCTTTTATTTTCAACCTTCCTGGGTATTTATATTTACATTAAAGTATTTTCTTTTAAACAGTATATAATTGCATCTTATTTTTCAGTCCAGTCTGACAGGTGTTATAATTGCTTCTAAGCTTCCTACAATGCACAAAACAGTTCCTTACAATAAAAAATTATCTGACTCAAAGTGTCAATAGTACCGAGATTGAGAAACCATGTCTTAGAGGTAATGTCTTACTTTTTCTGCTTGTTCACAAGATTTTCTCTTTATTTTGGATTTTTCAGCAGTTTGATTATGATATGCCTAGGTTTCATTTTCTTTGTTTTATCCTTCTTGGGATTGCTTTTAATTCCCTCTTACAATACGCTATCTTTTTATCCATTGCCTGTTTTCATCTTTTTTTTCTTTAATATATTCATGATATTTACTTTGAAATCCTTATCTTCTACATAATTCCATTCTTTGGATCACCTGTGAATTTGCTTCCATTGGCTATTTTATCTCTTGATTAGTGGCTACTTTTCCTTCTTTGTATGTTTAGTAATTTTTAATTGTATGTTGAATATTGTGGGTGAAATATTGTAGGGGTGTAGATTATCTTTCTTTGAAAGATGTTGAATTTTGTTCTGATAGGCAGTTAAATTGCCAGCTCTTCTTTTTTATTGTGTCTAGGTATGGTTTAGTGTTTCGTTAGGTTTGATCTATTTCAGTTTTGTTTATATTTCTAGGGTGAGCTCCTTCTTCCTAAGGCGTGGCCTTTGTGGGCTTGCAACTGAATGTCTCGGGCCTTCACCAAAGTCTCTCAGCTTTGGCTGGGCTCTGACCTTAGAATTTCAGTTTCCCAGCATCTGCCTCCTACCAGGTCTCCTGGTTTCATTTTATGTGTGTGTAGCCCTGGAGATGATCAGGAGTTGAAATCTTCTAAGCAGATTTCTGGGATTCCCTTTCTGTGGCTATCCCCTATCCTCTATCCTGTCCCTCCAATCCTAGCCATCTTTGCCTAGAACTCTGATCTCTTTTCCCTCTACCCAGTGAGATCGCTGGTCCCTGTTTTGACTTTAGTATAATACCCAACTCCCAGAAAATGCTCCTAGGGGGAATTCTTGGAGGAATATTGGACCACCTCATGTTTCTCTTCTCTCAGGGATAGCAGCCTTGTGTTGATTATAAGCCCATGCTTACAAACAGTTGTTTGACATATTTTTTTCCAGATTTTAAAGTTATTTGTGATTGAAGTGTAAGTCTCATACCGTCTCAGCTCTTCTCTATTGCAAGAATCTAAAGTCCCTCCATTTTCTTTTATGGACAGATTAGCTGCTTTTTAAAGTCAGATATATTGCTTTGTATTTTATTCTACAAGAAACACTTTGGTTTGGTTATCATTATGGAGTTAGTTCTATATTTCATAGAAATAAGTGTTAATTGGGGAAACAGCTTATGTCAGTTAACTTATATGTAACTTGATACCTTAATTATCTGTTGTGTTTTTTGTTCTTCAAGGAATCATTTGTTGCAGTTTGCCTTAGAGACGTCACCCATTTCTCCTGCTTCCTCCTCTTCAAAGAACCTTGCTGCCAAAGTACACACTCCTGTAGCCTTTAGACAGTCTTTAAAGCAAGGAAACAGGTTAATGGAGAATTTCTTGATCAGAGAAACTGGTAGTTCTACTTCAGAGTTGTTAATAAAAGAGAATGAAAGCAAATTCAGCCCTCAAAAAGATGTGAGCACTTCTGCAAAGACCAGAGAGACACCTTCTGTAGAAAAGACAGCTCCAGGCATTGCAGATGCTAATGTGCTTGAGGTACCCTCCACATCAACTTTGAAACAAGTTACTAAAGGTAGGAAATTATTTTCACGTGTTTATTTTCTTATTTAATGGAAATCCTCTCATCCGCCTTGACATAAGAATACATAAGCAGCGTTTTTGAGGGGGGAGGAATTTGAGTAAGGGCAAAGCAGATTTCACCTGTAACAGTCTCATAGATTGATGCAGGTAGTACGTCAAGGTATGTTTGTTCTCCTTCTTATAGACTAGGAGTTCAGGCTGCTTGCTGCAAAACTGAAGCAATTTTAATTAGTTCATACTTTGAGTATGACAGTACCTTTCTGTTTTTCAGCTTTTCATTTCCCCCCGTGTCCTTCATATTAGCTCTAGTTTAATCTTAAAGAGCTCTTTGTATCTTATCGTACCACTACCTGCATATTTCCGGGCTGTTCTGACTGGCAGTTACAGCCTAAGACAATTTGACTCCTACCCTGGCTGTCCGAACTTATTTTTCATCTTTTCCTCTCAAAAGTCCACTCCTGTAGCTAGGCTGATCTCCCCTGTATTCCTTGAATACAACCTACAAACTACAGGCCAAATTTGTCTTGTCACCTATTTTTGTAAGTACAGGTTCCCGGAACACAGCTACCTCCATTTGTTTACATGTTGTCATGGCTGCTTTCATGCCACATGACAGAGTTGAGTAGCTGTGACAGAGACCATCTGGCCCACAAAGCCTCAAACCTTTACTACCTGGCCCTTTACTAACAGTGTTTGCCGACCCGTGTTCTGCCTTTTAGACTCTATCTAGCTTCTAACCGCTCTTTAGTTATGGTAGATAATACTGATAGATCACATTACTAAAATGTTACAACACTTGCTTTCTGAACTATCTGTGTACAATTTGCTTAGCTTTTTGATGAGTGGGTCAGCTTGTTTAGCCTTTTGTTTCATGTCTTTTCTTGCTAGTGAAGTTCAGAGCACCTTTTAGGCACAGACTGTGGCTTAGATATCTTTGGTATATTCATAACACACACAGTGCAGGGCTATTAGTAGCTATTAAATTTAGATTGAAATTAGTTTATTAGTACTCAAGTGTTTAAATTTCCTAAGGATGTGTGACTTTTACTTGCATTTCCTAGCACACCTTATCTTCGGTAAGTATCAGTTTACAGTTCTTAATGTTGTGTTTCTAGTTTGATAGTTAAATTTTTTCCCCTAGCAGAATCATTTTTTCAAATGAAATCTTATAACGAACCATAACAATAAAAGGGATAAAATAGGCTCTATTGCATTAGAGGTGGAGGGCCTAGGGATTGTGCTGCTCCACTTGAGCTCCCCCTTCGTCCTTGCCTGGTATCCATGGTGGCCTCTAGGCCCCAAGATACCTCCACAGATCCCCGCAACTCCAAGGAACAGTTTGAGAATGATTGCGGTTCTTAATTTTAACATTGCATTTGTAATTACAAATGAGAACTAAATTAACACATTTGTAACCATTGATAAATTGAGCAGTAGTTGGCCCAAACCAATAAATGCTTTAATCCAGCCGCACGACTCCCACCCCACCCCCTCTACCTTGCTCCCAGCCAAGTAGGCCTTACTCAAGTTGTTATGCTTGCTTTGGCACTGAACAGGGGTGGATGGCTCCTAAGACTTGGGAAAACTTAAGATTAGTTTTATAGTGTGGTCACACCTTGGTAGAAAGGACTTTTTCTAATAAACAAATTTCCAAACTTCTTTGCAGTCTCGAGGACCAGGATTTGAATGAGGTGACTTCTCATAATTCAATCATTGCCCAGTAACCAGTCTCCCATTCCTATTGCCCTGAGGTGTCATTCTTTTTCTCTTCTGCTTTTCTAAGTGCATGTTAAGGTTGGAATTCTGTTTTTTATCGCAGTTTCCGAAAGATGCCATGTCATATTATTTTTGTCCATTCAACAAACAATAAAGTCTGTCTTTCTTTTTTTTTAAAAAATACAGTGGATTGTCCTGTTTGCGGGGTTAATGTTTCAGAACATCACATTAATAAGCACTTAGACAACTGTTTATCACGTGAAGAGAAGAAGGAAAGCCTCAGAAGGTAAGAAAGTCAAGTATAACCATTGAGCTACTATAGCTAGATGCCTCTTGTGTTTTATAAATTTGAGACAAGAAAATACAATATCCATTTTATCATAGTGACCAGTTGTGGGAGTCCCTCTCCCATCTGCTCTTTCCTTTAATCCTGTTAGTCAACTTCTGTTTCCTCTCCTGTTCTTTCCTCAGCTCCCACTTTGCCAAATATAATTAACTGTATTGAATTTAACTGCTAACCAAATTTGACTTAACAAGAAATTAGTGATTTAGGATTAAATTCTTTTTAAACTTGTTTTCTTCTCTTAGAATTTTAAAACTACCTTAAAGCCCCTGGGCCAAAGAAAGAGCAAGGTTAGACTCTGAGTATAGAACATATAAAATCTTTCTTTGGGTCTTAAGATGTTCAGAAATTAATTATTTTTAAATTTTAAATCAAGCTTTTTAAAAAACGATTTTTTTCCCAAATTGGCAGTTATATACATATGACATTAAAAGGTACAGAAGGGTGTATATGAAATGGAATGTCCTCATCTCCTAGCCCTCAACCACCCGGGTGACATAACTAAGCTGTCAACTCAATATTTGCACCCAAACTTCTATTTTGCCTCCCTTGCATATCAAAGTCATAGTAATTAAAAAGTAGGCCACTATGGTTATACATATAAGTTGTTTAGGAATGAAATTTTATTCAAAGTTCAATTAGAAAATGTTAAGGACTCGGTGGTTAATGAAGATAATGAGGAAGCAGAAGCTGCACGTTAGAGGAGTCTGGTGGTGAATGGAAGGACAGATGAGATGGTAGTTTGGGGAAGGAGTAAGTGTCAAGATCAAGGGAGATTTTAATTTTTAAAATAGTAATTGTTTAAGCCTTCAGTCTCTCTCCTTCTGTCTCCAGGGAGAGAGCAGATAATAGATGGAACAAGATGGGGAGCGTAAGAGATGGAGTCCAGTAATGCAGTTGTCCCTGATGTGTAGAAAGAACCTTTCTGAAACAGGAGGGAAGGGGAAAGAATAGGTGATAATTCAGAGAGATCTGGAACAGGAAAGGAGGAAAACTGGGAGGTGGGGATGAATAGAAGGATTGGCTTTTATGTTTGGTCTGTTTTGAAGAGTATTTTCCAAAAACCATCCTAATGAGGCAGGGCCTTTTATTATTTTTTGTGATTAAAGATAAAATGGTGTCGCTTCATTTTTATGAGTGAATCTGGAGTGAATTCTGGTTCTAAGGGATAAATTCATGCTGTTATAACAAAAGCTAACATATAAAGCACAATGATGCTTTATTAGTTTAAGTGGGGTTATTATTATTTGACAATTCTCATTGTTGTGTTTTTAGCTTGATAGGAAACATTTTCCTCCTAGCAAAACCTTTTCTTTTCCAAGTGAAATCTTACAGTGAAGCATAACATACAAAAGAGATGAAATTGGCCCTTCTGCATTGAAGTAGAGATGGAGGCCCTGGGGTTGTGCTGCCCACCGGACCTCCCCACTCTCCCTCCCTTCCTGCTTGTTATCCGTTGTGGCTCTAGTCCCCGAGATACCTCCACTGATCTCGCTCTGCAACAAATCCCTGCAGAGTTTCATTGTACCACACTCCCTCCTAGTGGGTAAAATTGTCGATGAGAAAAAAGCTTAGATTTTTTTAGGTTGCTTAGTTAGTTGAGTTTTGGAATAAATGAAACTGGATCATCCTGAGGGTTATTTCTCATAAACCATGAGAATCTGAGGAACTGTATTTCTCTTTAGAAATGTTTCCTCCTAAAGGAAGTTGGGAATATAGAAGCCGAGTGTTTTCTCCTTGGAGTGGGAATCAGCACTGATATCCTGATTGGACTACTCTTTTTGTAGATGCACCCTTCATATTTCTTCGAACACGTTTAACTGTCAATTAATCCAAAGACATACTTGTCCATGAATAATTAAGTTCAAGTTCCATTGGTGGTTCCAGATCCTACTCCATGGAATGCTATGGTCCTGCCATTGCTCTGTTATACAACTTAGAAGCACTGCATATTCTCTCTCTCTCTCTCTCAGGAAAAGATTAAATAAGTTAGTGTATTGAAGGCTCTGAGAAGCCCTACATTAAAGATAATTGTTGGATTTTCTTTAATCCAGTAATTCCTAAGTTTATTTGATCCCAAAACCTTTTTGTCCTCATAATTCACATCTTGCAAAATGAGTATTTGTGAAGATACACTTAGGAAAACATTGAGCCACATTTCTCTATAAAGAAGTTACATCCTGTTCCTGGGGTCTGGTCACTAAGAGTGTCTGACATTTAAAAAATTTTCTCCATGGTGTCCTAACAGGCCATTTCCTCTGTGTGGATGACAGGCCTTAACTCATTCTATGTAGCTTTGTATCAGAGTTGATTCAGAGAATACTCTTCCTTTTGATGTCTTCAGAGTCTGAGGACCCTTAAATGCATTACTGAGTTTCACTAAATCATGGAAGAAAGAGCAATGTCATTTTCATGTTTTGGGGGAACATTTATCAGGCTTCATATTTTAAAATTCTTGATAGAAATTGTTGATTTCTGCTGGTGCTTTTCATTGTAAATGGCAGTAACCAGTACAGTTTGCTATTAGAATTTCATAGTCATACATTTAATCACCTATCCTTGATAAAATGAATGTTTTAGATATACAGCCTTCATGAATTGTCCCTCACAATGTGCTTGTATAAACTATTGCATGTCTCAGCTCTGGCTACCTACTGTGATTTTATTTAGCCATATTCTTATCAGTTTCTGGAGTTCAATGGGCTGTCTGTCATTCTATGAGAAGAACAATTTTCAGAAAAATGTAATCTGTTGAGGGTTTGCAGCTTTCTACAGTTAAGTAATTATCTCTGGCTTTTAGAATTGATAGAGTGTAAAAGAAATAATTTAGCCAGGGAATGGTACTGTTGGTTAATAGAGAAATGTCTGGGTTTTTTTTTCCAATCTATTCAACTGTGCTGTTTCTCTCAGTATGATCTTTACATTTGCATCAGACTTACCCTGTGGAACCTTGTTAATACAGATTTTAGGTCTCTATTTCAGGATAGAATCAGAGTTGGGGGTTGGTGTGGAGAAGTGACTGAGAATCTGCATTTCAAATAAGCTCTCCAAGTGGTTCTGAGATACACTGAAGTTTGGGTAGCATGGCCTTTTGTGAGCAGTTCTATGGAAGTCTTCTGTAATATCTTGTTTCTTTGGAAAAATCTATTGCTTTCAAGTTCTTACTAATTTTTACCTGAACCTCTGATATTTTCATTTTAGAATGATTATAATTTTAACAACTACCTTGACTATATATTTATTAAGCACCCAATTGCCATATACTTGGAGAACCAGGTTATAATCAGATTGAAACTCACTGAGGAGTTCCTGTTTATAAAATTGTCTCAAGTCATTGATACCCTTAGGCAACATGACGTCCATTCCATTTTAACAAACTGGTATTTTGGAGGGAGTAGAAGAAAATCATTTCATAGGGCTTGGTTATATTTAAAATTGTAGCTTATGCTTATCGGTGTATTAATTATGCAAATAGAATGAAGAACCAGGTGGTGATTTTGCTAATACACTTCCTATAATGTCTTATATATTTGTTAATATAATTAATTGAAGTTGAGAACAAACACTGTTGTGTTCTTTGGCTGTTGTTTTTAATTGTGTTCTTTGAAAATGATGCCACAAGAATGACATGTACCCATCAACTTTCTGAATCCTTTTTTCATTGGTGTTATTGAGGTGGGTAAAGCCAATCATCCCAACAGGTCTTCTTCTATTTCATCTAGTGCTTTTGCGAAGTGATTGTCTTGGGTTTGAGGGGGCAGTTTGTCTATGGATCAACTTTTTCTAACAAAGCTATATATATATGATAATATTGTTAAGTCTATAGCTTGATACTCAGTAACATTTGTACTCTAATCATCTGAAGTAACTGGGTTTTACAGAGATTTTGCAGGAAACCTTGGGCAAATTGTAGGAAAAACATGCTTTAAAGAGGTAGAGAATTGAACAAATATACCTAAGTGTGATTCTAAGTGAAGTTCTCATAGCGTGTAGTCCACAAGCCTTCAAAGCGAACCCCAGGTCTACATCTTTAGGTCTGACCTCTTTCTGAGACCTCAGTTTCTCTAAGTTTTGGCTGCCACCGAGACCCCCCTATCTGAATGTCCCACTGGCACCTCGCATGGATCATGTTGAACGCTGTTGACTTCGTTTGCAAATTTCATCATTCTCTTTCCCATTTGTATATTGATGATTCTATTGTTCTCCCAGTCACCCTGGTATTGCATCAGAACGTAAATTACTGCTTTACATGAAAAGCGTTTGATAATTCACAATAACCTTCAGTGATCTCTTTTTTCCCCCTTTTCAGTTCTGTTCACAAAAGGAAGCCGCTGCCCAAAACTGTATATAACTTGCTCTCAGATCGCGATTTAAAGAAAAAGCTAAAACAGCATGGATTATCTATTCAAGGAAATAAACAACAGCTCATTAAAAGGCACCAAGAATTTGTACATATGTACAATGCCCAGTGCGATGCTTTGCATCCTAAATCAGGTAAAGTAATAAAATAATGAGTTATGCTTGTCTTCTGGATAAAGCAGTTTTGTGTAGCTCGGATTATAAACCATAGAAAAAATTTTTTAATAAATACATTTTTGATAATACGTAAGACATGCAAATGTATTCCTTTAAGTAGTACCTAGAGTATACTCTGATAAGCCAGCTGTTCTCTCAGCCAGTCTCTCCGTCCCCATTCCCTTCTCAGAAGCAGTCACTGCTGCCAGTTTCCTATGTGTCTTTCCAGAGATAGTGTAGGATGAAGAGTTGATCTAGAGCCTGGCTTATTATCCCAGTTTTGCAATTCTATGACTGCGTGACTTTGGGTCAGTTCTTTATCATCTCAGTTTTCTCATCCATAAAATAAGGGTTATTTTATGCCTCTCAAAACTACTACTCAAAACACTACTTCATGGTGTTTTTGAGAGGCATAAATGGCAAAATGCATGTGAAGTGCTGAGCACAATACCTTAGCAAGTAGTTAGCATTCAGTAAATGTTACCATTATGATTATTGTACACAAACACATGTCCTTGATCATTACTTTATAAAATTAGTATTTTATAGTCATAGGCTGCATAACGACGTTTCAGCCAACAGTGGACTGCAGATAGGACAGTGGTCCCATAAGATCATAATGGAGGTGAAAAGTTTCTGTTGCCTAGTGAAGTCCTTGTGAAGTTGTAGTACAACATACTACACACATACTTGCCGTTGTGTTACAGTTGCCTACAGTATTTAGTACAGTAACACGCTCTCTAGGCTTGGAGCCTAGGAGCAATAGGCTATATATATGCCGTCTGGCCCAGGTGTACAGTAGGCTGTATCCTCGAGGTTTGGGTGAGTGCACGCTGATGTTCGCACAGTGACAAAATCACCCAACAGCGCATTTCTCAGAACGCATCCCTAGTGTTAAGCAGCATAGCACACGACTACACATTACTTAATGATTTGTCCTTTTCATTCAACCACACACATATTTTAGTGTTCCTTCAATGATTAGCACATATAGAATTGCCTAATTTTTAAAAAATGAAAGTATAATATGCAAACAGAAAAATACACAACTTGTAAGTATTGTTTGGAGAATTATCACAAAATAACTTTTACAAAGGGCAGATGTCTTTGTAACCACTGCTCAGATCACCACCAGCATCCCAGAAGCCCTTGTCCTCCCACCACCCAGTCACTGCCTGCCTTCTCACAGGTGACCGCCGTCTGGACTTCTAACACTATATTCGTTTTGCCTATTTTTGTCTATACTTGATCTTTATATAAATGGAATAATAAATAGCTTATGTATTCTTTTGCATCTGGCTTTATTTGTACAATGTTATGTTTATAAGATTATCCATGTTTTTGGGTACAGTTATGCTTTTTTTCATTTTTGTTGCTATAAAGTATTCGAATGTATAAATATATCTCACTGTTCATTCAGTGGTTGATGGACATCTGGATTTTTCCATTCTGTCTCTTCTTAAGAATTATGCTGCTGTGTATAATCTTTTGCGTATCTCTTTGTGTACATAGGCACACAGATTTTTTTGGATATATATGTATACACCTAGGAGTGGAATTGTTCTGTTATCTTTTTGCAGATGTTCAGCTTTCATGGATACAGCCAGAAGCTCAGTACCAATGTACACTCTCAGCAGGAGGATCTGAGAGTACCAGTTTTTCCACATCCTTGACAACATTAGTGTAGTCAGTTTTCCAGTTTGGCTATTCTAGTGGATCCGTGGTAGTAGTCGTTATGTTTTTAATTTGCATTTCCCTAATGACTTAAAATGTTCAGCACATTTTTATATGCTTATTGGCCATCTGGATATCCTCTTGGGTAAAATACCCATTTAAGTCTTATGCCCCATTTTCTATGCTGTAGATCTATTTTTTTCTTATTTGTGGGAGTACATGAAATTTTCTGGATACAAATCTTGCTGGATGTATGTATATTTAATCCCATCTTTCATTTCACCTTTTCACTCTCTTAATGGCTTCATTTGAGAAGTTCTTAAGTGCCTCTCTGTGTGGGCCCTTTAAGAGAAACACCTAGGATTCTACCTGCCCTCCTTCTCACTCAGCCATAATTTCTGCTGGTTTTCATAGCCAGAAGTTACGGGGACTTCTCTACCCAGCACTGGAACCCTGGGCTGGGGAGCCTGGTGTGAGGCTAGGACCCTGCGCTCCACCAGGGACCTCCGCTGCTGAGATAGCCCTCCTGACTTTTAACCGCCTCATGTGGGTGTGCAACCAGCCCGTTCCATGTCCTGCCTCTCCCGTCGTTCTCAATGTGGTTTTTCCTGTGTGTGCTTTGTTATAGGACTTCTGTTCAGCCTGACTGCAGGTGGTTCTCAATGATGGTTCTGTGGTTTAGTTGTAATTTTGATACGGTCTGGGAGGAGGTGAGCAGTGTGTATCTATTCTACCATCTTCACTGGAAGCCTCACTTTGTGTCCATTTTAAAAATTGAGGAATAATTTACTTACAATGTAACTCATTCTTTTAAAGTGTACAGTTTAATAAGTTTCACAAATGTGTATATAGCCATTTACCCATCACTTCAGTCAACATATAGAATATTTTATTCACCCCCAAAAGTTCCTCAGCCTCTTAGTAGCCTCTCAATTTCCTCCCCCTCCCCCTAAAGCCCTGCGAAATACTGATATCTTTTATGTCCCTAAAATTTGGCCCTTTCTAAAATGCCAAATAAATGGAGTTATACAAATTGTACAGTATGTTGTCTTTTCTCTGGTTTCTTACATTTGGCACAAAACTTTTGAGATTTTTCCATGTTGCTGCATTTATTAGTAGTTTATTCTTTTTTATTGTTGAGCAGTGTGTCACTGTATGGCTGTACTACAGTTTGTGTGTCCATTCACACATTAATGGATAAGTGGACTGTCTCCAATTTTTGACTATTATGGATAAAGCTGCTATGAACATGGACTTAACAGATTTTTGTATAGCCATGTTTTCATTTCTCTTGGTTAAATACCCAGGAGTAGAATTGCTGGGTCATATATTCAGTGTATGCTTAAAAATACCAGAAATTGCCAAACTTTTTCAAATGGCTACACCATTTTGCACTCTGAGAGGTCCATTGGCTCTGTTCGGCCTTTAACTTGTTTTTAGGACTGAGTGGCAGCTTTCAAGCTCTTTATAAGCAGAGCTGGAAACTGGAAGTCATTTTATTTCAATGAAATCATACAGTCTGGGGCCTTTTGTGACTGTTCTTTTACTTAACGTGTTTTCAAGGTTTATCCATGGTCAGTACCTCATTCCTTTTTATTGCTGAATAATATTTCATTGTATGCATATGCTACATTTTTGGCCCATTCATCATTTGATTGACATCTGGGAATTTTCCACTTTCTGGCTGTTATGAATAATACTGCTAGGAACATTCATGTACGTGTTTTTGTGTGAACATGGTTTCATTTCTCGTGGATATGTACCTAGGAGTGGAATTGCTGGGTCAACTGGTAACTCTATTTGAACATTTTGAGGAATTGCCAGACTGTTTTGCAATGTGGCTGCAGCATTTTATATCCCACTAGTAGTAAGTATATGAGAGTTCCAGTTTCTCCACATTGTTGCCTGCGCTTGTTATTTTGTCTTTTCTGTAATAGCCATCCTAGTAGTGGGTGTGAAGTGGTGTGTCATTGTGGTTTTGATTTGCATTACATTGATTAATTTTTGAGTATTAAACCCACTATTCATCTTTAGCAAGTATTGTATACATTTTATATAAGTTGATGAATTTATAATTTACCATTTTTTTTAAATAACATTCTCTCGTTAGCCTTGTAATGTCTGTGGGATCTGTGGTAATGTCCCTTCACTTTTGATATTTGAAATGTGTCTTCTCTCTTTTTTGTGTGATTGGTTTGCCTACAGGTTATCAATTTTACTGCTTCCCCCCCCCAAAAAAAAAGATCCAGCTTTCAGTTTCATTGATTTTTTTTCTTGATTTGTTTTTGTCTGTTTTGTGTTTCATTGAACTCCATTTTTATTCTTTTTGTATTTCATTGAATTCCACTTTTATCCTTGTTATTTCTTATCTACTTTCTTTTAGGTTTAATTTGGTCTTTTTTGTAGTTTCTTATGGTGGAAGCTTAGGTAATTAATTTCAGATTGTTCTTTTAATGTATTTTAAACTACAGATTTTCCTCTAAGTAACTGTTTTACCTTCATCCATAAATGTTGATGTGTTGTATTTTTTCTTTTTCATTCAGTTGAATTATTTTCTAATTTTTATTGTGATTTCTTCTTTGACCATGGGTTATTTAGAAGTGTTTTCAATTTCCAAATATTTAAATATTTCCCAGAGATCTTTTTACTATTCATTTCTAATTTGATTCCATTGTACCAATTCTGTATGATTTCATACCTTTTACATTTATTGAGACTTATTTTATAACTTAGCATCAGGTCTTCTTTGGTGATTGTTCCATAAGCAGCTGGAAATTCTGCATTTTTTGTTCGATGATCTATAAATGTTAGTTATGTAAAGTTGCTTGATAGTATGCTCAAGTCTTCCATATCCTTACTGATTCTATGTTTACTGTTCTATCAGTTTCTGAGAGGCTTATTGAAATAGCCAAGTATGTTTATAAATTTTTCCTTCAATATTTTTAGTTTTCCTTACATTTTGAATCTTAGTAATTAGGTGTATGTGCATTTAGTATTATTGTGTCTTCTTGACGAGTTAACCTATTTATTATTATGAAATATTTGTCTCTGTCCCTGATAATATTCCTTATCTGGAAATCTACTTTATCTGATATGAATATAGCCACTTTAATTTATCTTAGTTCATTCTTTTTCTTTAAACCTATTGTGTCATATTTGCACTGTGGGGATTTTTTGTAAGCAGTATATGGTTTAGATTTGCTTTTTAAATTGAATCTGACAAGATATACGATTAAATTGTAGGGTTTAAACCATTTTCATTTTATTTAATCTCTTTAGTTGGGTTTAGGTCTGCCATATTGCTCTTTGTTTTCTATTTGCCCTATCCTTTGTTTTTTTGTTTCTGTTCTTGTTTTCTTTTTGATTATTTTTTAGTTTTCTGTTTTATCTCCAGTATTGGCTTATTAGCTATACCTCTGTTTATTTTGATGATTATTCTGGAGTTTGCCATATGCATCTTAAACTTATCGCAGCCTTAAAATAATATACTATATGTATAATGTAAGGACCTTATAACTCTCATCTTTTGTTTTGTTATTGTCATATAGATTTTTCTTCTATATGTATTACAAACCCCATAATATCTTGTTACCATTTTTGCTTTAAACTGTCAGTTTTGTTTTCTTATTTTTGAATTTTTTATTTGGGAATATTGGGGAACAGTGTGTTTCTCCAGGGCCCAAGAACTCCAAGTCGTTGTCCTTCAATCTAGTTGTGGAGGGCGCAGCTCAGCTCCAAGTCCAGTCGCCGTTTTCAATCTTTGGTTGCAGGGGGCACAGCCCACCATCCCATGCCGGAATTGAACTGGCAACCTTGTTGAGAGCGCACACTCTAACCAACTGAGCCATCCCGCCACCCTTCTGGAAGCTCAGCGGCAGCTCGTTGTCTTCAATCTAGTTGTGGAGGGTGCAGCTCACTGGCCCATGTGGGAATCGAAGCAGCAACCCTGTTGTTCAGAGCTTGCACTCTAACCAACTGAGCCATCTGGCCACCCCCAGTTTTCTTTTAAATAAAATAAAAAATGAAAAACTCTGTACATGCCTACATATTTACGATTTCTCGTAGTCTTCATTTCTTTGCTAAGATCCATCTGATGT
Organism: Rhinolophus sinicus; assembly: GCF_036562045.2. NCBI lineage: Eukaryota > Metazoa > Chordata > Mammalia > Chiroptera > Rhinolophidae > Rhinolophus > Rhinolophus sinicus. Next base: position 44,061,967 of record NC_133759.1, read on the forward strand.
CATTTTCTTTTGGCCTGAAAAAGTTTAATATTTCTTGTAGTACAGATGTACTGTTGAGACAAATTCTCTCAGGTTTTATCTGAAAAAGTCTTAATTTTGCATTCTTTTTAAAAAACTTTACTTGAAAATAATTTTGAACTTAAGGGAAAGTTGAAATACTGTCATAAAGAACATACATATCCCCTTTATACAGATTTACCAATTAGTATTTGCCCCATTTTCTTTATGAATTACTGTTTCTCTCTATGAATGTATACATGTGTTTATGTGTGTCTGTCTTTATACACATTTTTTTCTTAAACCATCTGAGATAAGTTGTGTAATCTTTGATTCCTTACCCCTAAATACTTCATTGTATTTTTCTTTAGAAAAAGGATATTCTCTTTTATTGCCACAGTATAGGTATCAATTTCAGTAAATTCAACTTTGTTACAGTACTTGAATCTATCATCTCTATTGCAGTTTCAACAGTGGACCCAATAATGGCTTTTATAGATTTTTTCCCCCCTCCTGTACATACTGATCCAGCTTTGGATCATGTACTGCATTTAGTTCTAATATCTTTTCAATCTGGAACAGTTCCTAAGCCTTTCTTTGTCTTTTATGGCATAGGCATTTTAAAAGAATAGTTGTTGTTTTTTCCCCAGATAGAACGTTTCTCACTTTGACTTTGTCTTGTGTTTTCAGGTTGTACCTTCCCAGACAGAATACTGTGTAAGTGCTGTTTTGTCCTCAGTGTATCAGATACATTGAGAGGTGTTTGACATCTTTGTGCCTCTCATATGTGATGGCAGGTTTGATCACCCTGTCAGTTTCTCCGTTGTGTAATTTCCCCACTTGCTACTAATAACAAATCTGTAGAGAAACACTTGAAGACCATGTAAATATCGTGTACCTCATTAAAATTTCACCCCCATATTTAGCATTCTTTGGTAAGTTTGCCTGAACTAATATTTTCTGTGATGATTGCAAAATGATGATTTTCTAACTTCAGCACTCCATCCACATTTGCCATTTGCCACTTGCCGTGATTCTGCAAACAAGAACCCGCCCTTGTTTTTTGTCTTTGTCTATTATCAATGTAGATTCACAGATTTATAACTTACTCCCATCCCTAATTATTTTTGTGTTTATGTTTTTCCAGATTCGACTAGTGGGAGCTGCTTTATGCTGATTCCTTTTCCTTGTGACATGCCCCAATTATTTATTATTATTATTATTTACTGTTTCCTTGTGTTTAGCATATGGCAAGATAGTGCAGGCTCATCTTGTCCTTCCTTGTCCCAGTCCTGGAATCAACCATTTCCCTCGAGGAGCTTTGCTTCTTTCTGAGGGAAACCAAGATACGGTACCTTTGCTTCAACGTCTTTTAGCAGATGGAGTTCAGGAATATTAGCATACATAAACATAGGTATACATGGATATATATATATATATATATACACACACACATATACACACACACATATATACACACACACACATACACGTGTGTGGCATGCATACTACATATGTAATTCACATGTAAGTCCATTTACATTTATATAAACTATAAATCATGAAAACATATCAATACCTCTACTTTCAGATCCAACCCTATAGGGTTCTTCATTAACTTTCTCTATTCCATATATGTATTTCTCTTTTTTTCCATAGAGATAATCTTACCTCCCAATAGCATCAGCACATTTACTAATTAGTTCAAGTCTATAATACATCAAAAATACTTTCAGAATTGCTCCATCTATACTACTATACCGCTGCAAAACAGATCTGCTTATAAGAAAATTCCGGATTGATTTTAGTCCTCCCTACCCAGCCTTCCCTCTTCCCTCCCCCTTGTGCTGGACTGAGGGTATATCGTCAAATATTGTGTTCATAAGTTCCTTTTTTTCTTCCTTCATTGTGGTTATGTTATTTATTCGATATGCAGTGGGGTTAATTTGTTTTACTTTCCAATTTTTGTCATGTAGTAACCCCCTTTTTAAGTGCAGTAATATCTTAAAAGTAACATTTATACTTAAAAATATTTTTATCATGGACCTACTGCTGTCATAAAAGTATTACATATAGAAGCAGTTTTGTTTTCTTTTGTTTCAAGTGTTCCTAATTGCTTTTTGAAGCATATTTATTATGGTAACTTTAATATTCTTACCTGAGTCGTCTCGCTGTTGTCTTTTCTCATTCAAGTTGTGATTTTCCTGCTTCTTACTATGGCAAGTATTTTTATTGTATCCTGGACATTTTGAGTATAATATTATGAGATTTTACATTGTATTTTGAAGCAAATTCCAGACATAGCATCTTTTTGTGTATAAATGTGTGTAAGGGATTGTAGATTTTCTATACCATGTTTTTCAGTTTTAATATGTTGACTTTGGAGGCAGAAAGATAGCATTTGTAAATTCCATGCTATTTGCATTCAAAGGCATTTATATATGTGATAGGATGTATTCCTGATCTTTGATGTTTGTGATTGGTAACTACACTTACTAACAAAAGTTCTGGAGGCAAGGCTATTTTCCCACTGGTATTTGTAGACCTCTGTCTTTCCTTGAAAAGTAGCCTGTTGTACCACATTCAGTATATTGGATTTTGAGTGGATATCCCCTAAGAATTGAATTCACACTAACAAATGAATTTTCATATTCCATTGAGACTACTGTCTATACCTATATGCTTAAAGGAAAGAGCACAGTGACTTTACTGTACTTTTCTGGTTATATTTTAAACTGAGTGTGTAAGAAAGTTCAGTGTTTTAGCTCTGTTATTTTTTTTAACCTTTTATTTTGAAATAATAAACTTTAGACTTATAGAAAAATAATAAAAATGGGACCAGGAATTCACATATACCCATCACCCATTTTTATTGTCAACAACTTCCATAACCATCATACAAGGAATAAAACCATGTAATTAACATTGGCTAAATGTCTTTATTTTAACAGCTGCTGAAATAGTTCAAGAAATTGAAAATTTGGAGAAGACCAGGATGCGTCTTGAAGCTAGTAAACTCAGTGAAAATGTATGTTATAGTCTATTTAAGTATATGGGCAGAAATAAAAGTTGAATACCCTATTAAAATTAAAGCAAGCCAGTATTAAATCTGTTCAGTGGGAAATGTACTGGAATACATTTCCATTTAATGTATTGTGATTTACTTGCAGCTCATTTTTAGCACAGAATTCTCTCATATTTAGCAGTCTTCTAGAACAGAATGCAATCTAAAGTAGAGTTTATTAATAAGTTATAGTCTTGTAAAAAAAGCATATGCCAATATATCAAGTAGCCTCGATATTGAACCTTTTCTCTGCTGGTTGCATTTGATAATCTATTTAACCTCTGTGGTTCTTACCATCTTCCTCTGTAAAATTCAGAAGTTGAGCTCAGTTATCTCTAAGATCCCCTTTTAGCTCTGGCATTCTGCAATTCTATGATTATACTCATCGAGAAATTAAGTAATTGTAAGAGTTTATGAGGATTGAGTATCTGTTGAGCTTGTTGAGGGAATCAGAGACCTAAAATTCCTCACTATTACCTTCCTCTAGCTTGATGATGGTCCAAAACTTGAGGAAAGGGTATCAAAGAAGAAAATAGTCATTGTGTCCTAAGACACAGGAGGAAGTGTTTTGGGCTCTCCCAAGTAGACTTTTTTTTTCTTCTTTCTTTCTGTTTGATTTAGTAATGGGTTTGTTAGGAAAGCAATGACTTTAAGGAAGGAGATAAGTTTATAATCAGTAGAAAAAAATGAAATGTTCATTGACTTTATTACCTGTGTGCTAAGTGTAAGATGGAGACTAATGAATCATGTAAGTAGATTTCTGATCTTTTAAATCTGATTTTAAAAAGTGGAACTAGAAATTACACATAGGTCTTGTATTATTGCATTTTCTCTGTATATTACATTTCTTACAGACTTGGGGACGTTAGGTTGGAAAAAAGAAGGCAAACAAGAAGATCTGCCTTATTGATGATCTTCTAAATGTCCACAGTCTTGGAGTTTAAAGTGTTACCTGTTGTATTAATGCATGTGAAAAATTAAATGTTGAAAATAGGAAATTTAATTGATTGTTGTATTAATACTTCATATATTCTAATGGAATCAGTGTTGGCGTTTTCTACTGATGAGAAATAAGTAGTGAATATAATGTATACTAATTATGATTTTCAAGGGAAATACACAGGAGTTATTTTTCCTAGGTCTATATAAAACAGATATGAGAAATTATTTTCCTCTATTTTAACCATCCACATGTGAGATTTTAAAGTTTATAGTACCGATTTCTATTTTTGTTACTGAGTTTCTAATTAAGAATTTTTGGATTTTTTTTAGGTAATGTTTTTTACAAAGGACCAAACAGAAAAGGAAATAGATGAAATTCATAGTAATTATCGTAAGTAGTGCGATGTTGTCTTTATTTGCAAAGAATTTGGGTCACAGTTTTTTGCACCTTAAGTAAATTTTTAAAATACATTTTTTACATTAATGTTTAATACAAACTTGTGTTAATGTTATTTAATAGACTGAATTTTAGTTGTTTACTTAGACATTGACCTTTTTTTATAAGTCTGTGTGCCTACTTTTGGATTTGTGACTGACATTTTACTTTGAGCTTATCACTCAGCACTTTGCAAATATTAATTAGTTGGTTTCAAAGCATCTCTGTGAGAAGATAATGGGATTAAAATGGAAACATTGCTGACTTCCCATCCTCTCCTCAGGCCACTCAATGCAACTGGCAGTTCTTCTGTAAAGAATTTCAGCACTTTTTCATAGCTTGCAAATTTGTGCCAAAAATAGTTTTCATTTTGTTAGTCATTACCATCTTTTCACCTTTATCATTCCCTTTTCCTTAAGTGGCCTTTGTATATCTCTTTCCTAGGGCCAGCACTTCACTGTTTTGTCTGGTAGATAGCTGTTATTCGTTGTTTGTTTAATTTGTTTTTAGTTTATTTTAGTTTAAATTTAAATGTAAATGCCTGGGAAACAGTAGATAGTTAATAAATGTTTGTTGAACGAGTAGCCCGTACATAATGTGTTTTAGTGGTGCTAAGAGAATTTTGTTTTTTCAGTTCCTAAGCTTTGAAGGTGCAGATTCAGCAATGGTCTGTTTGAGGAGGGAGGATGAAGTACTCAGGCACTAAATGTAGGTGTGATGGCCCGTGCCTTACAGATTAGGAAAAGCAGCCGAGAAGAGTCACGAACCGTAGGCTGAACGACAAAATCACAACTCTTCCTAGAAAGATAAATATGGTGTGGTTCTTTTTGATCTACTTTTGGGAAGCCACAGCGATTTTTGTGAGACAGAAGATAGGGAACATCAAATGATCACTGAATTGGCAAAGCTGAGGCCTGTAATAAAAGGAAACCAGAAAATCTGCATGGACAAAAAGTAATTTAAATCACCAAAAAGATGGTATCTCACAATTATGCCACACTAAGGAAAAAGTGGATTAGATACAGGCAAGAAAATACACAAATATCTGTTGCCCACCATTTAAATATCCTAAAAAAGCTTAACTTTACTAAATAGGTCATGTTTAATTAATTAGTCCTAAAATAAACCAGTTTATCCTTAAAAAAGAAAAAAAAAAAGGCTTTCAGGCACTTCCTAAAGCTTAAGTGCTTAGTCTGCATTATAGTTTAATTATACATTTTGATTTACTGTTGGGCTCCAAATACAATATTGATATCTCTCCTTTTAAATATTTTTATTAATGTTTTACATGCATGCCATTTTAAAAAACCACGTAATTCTACAAGGCTTATTATAAAAGACAAAAATCTCCTGCCTCCACCACCAACCTGTTTCCATTCCCATTCCCTGGAGGTAACAACTATCAGGCCTTTTGGCTTTTGTTTTGATGATTTCTTTCATTTTTAAGAAAAGATTGTTCTTCCTGTTATTTCATGAAGTGTTTCCGTTTTTCATGTTAACTATTGATTGATGTCCTAATATGAAAAATGAAGATTTAGTCCTTTTATACATCCTGATTCCTATCTTTGCCTCCCTCCCATACTCTGATTATTGTCATAATTTTTTGTGAGTTTAATATTAGGTTAGATACATTGTTTATAGTTTGAACCAGGCAACATAAGTATTATAATATGTTTTGAACGGTAGCAGAATATGCTATTCCCGAAATATGCCACTATGGCATAAGTATTACTTACTCTCAGCTGAAGGCAATTGAGAAGAAGCAGATATTTTTAAAAAAAGCTCTGTGCCTTCCTCCTATTTGCCTAAAAGCAGGACATAAATTTACAAAGGTGTCTGTCTGTCCTTCCTTCCCTCTCTATCCCTAGAGATGTTAGTCTTCATATCAGTGGAGGAGGCACTGACTAAAATCTGTGTAATACACCTTACTCTAGTTTATCTTGTCTTTCCAAGTCACCTGCCTAACTAACCTTTCACACACCTTTCTTTTCTCTTCCTTTCCTTTCTTTCTTCCTTCCTTCTTTCCTTCCTTCCTTCCTTCCTTCTACCTGAAGGTGGTATGTAAGCCAGTGTCCTAAGCCACCTCTAAGAGTTACTCATTTTTCTGTGGGTGTCTTCCATGTATACATAAGGTGTACATGTTAATAAACTTCTATTTGTTTTTCTCTTGTTAATCTGTCTTGTTATAGGGGCTCCAGAAAAGAACTAAGAAGGTTGGAGGGAAAATTATTTTTCCTCCCCTACAGTTATAATGCTTGTCAGGAAAGCATTCTCTTTTTCCTATAATTAATAATTTTATTTGCTTAGTTTTCTATTTATCTAGTATTAATATATCTCTAAACTTTCCACCAGAAATGTAAATCACTTTCTAATACACTTAAACACATTGATTGTTTATCAACCAATTATTTTCTCAGGAACATTTTGCCTGAAGCAGCCCCCAGCCTTTCTTACGGTTGCCCTATTGCATTCTACTCTGGTTGCTCTTCAAACCTCCTCCATGGGTGCTCTCTTGGAATTTCCTTTCGCCAGCCTTCTCGGTATCGTGCTCTCCTCCTTCCTGTGTCAGTTCACTTATTTCATCATCCAAATCTACCTCTTCTCTTTCCTGGTTTTGGTGGAATATATTTTTCAGGAGACTCCCTGAGGAAAAGGGTATATGGAAGAAAATTTGAGATCATACGTAACTGGAAATAACGCCTTTGCTATTGATTGATTATTTGACTAAGTGTACAATTTTACTTTGTAAAGATTTTTCCCTTCAAATTTTGAAGGTTTTTTTTTTTCACTCTCTTCTACCTTCCAGCATTATTGTCTTTAATTATCTTGCCATTGTGTTTTTTTGTCCTTCATATATAACGTTTTTCCCTTTTCCGACCTACCCATGTTCAGTTTATTATCTTTTGTCAATCTCTGTCTTCTAAGTATCTTCTGATTTCATGTATTTCTTATTCTGTCTCTGTCACTATTCTAATCACAATTGCTTCCTAACCAGTAATCGTCCCCCATCTCTATTCTTTACTCACTTGATTCATTAATCCTCGGAAGCCAGACTGTCTTCGAACAGTGGTGCATTTTCTGATCATACTACTCATATTCATGCTTGCTGCCTTCCCGCCATTGTCAAAAACTTTCCAGTGGCTTTTCAATACATGAAATCTATCATTTTCTGTATCCGGACTTGCCTCCTTCTAGCCATGTCTCTTTCCCTTATTCCTTATATTCTGAACAATCTGGTTATCTTTGTTCCTTTATCAGGTTCTTTGCTGCTGCAGGGCCTTTGTTACCCTCTTCTCTCTTTGTCTGGAATTGTCTCCTGTATATTGCCTCTGTGGCCCCATCTACTTTCCTAAGTCTTAATCAGCTTTTCAGTTTCCATGGGAAACCCTCTGTGATCTCCCAGACAGTCAGGTTTCCCTTTTATATATACTTACATCATCTTGTGCTTTTTCATTCAGCACGAGTTTTTTGAGTACTAACATGTGCCAGACACTTTCTGGGTGTTGGGGATACCCAGAAATGAATGAAGGGAATGAATGAAGGAATGAACAAGACAAACTAAAGTCCACCCTCTTGGAGTTTATATTCTACTAGTATTTTAGAAAGGGATAAATGAAAAAGACAAAAAATAAAACAAGGGTATAAGAAAGTTTTTTGATAGGTTGGCCACAATGGTTATTAATTGTGTGATTAATTTCTAATTAATTCCTAATTATGAGTTTTAGTTTGCTAGAGCTTTCATAATGAAGTACCACAGACTGGGAGGCTTAAACAACAGGAATTTATTGTCTCACAATTCTGGAGGCTGGAAGTCCAAAATCAAGCTGTCAGCAGGGTTAGTTTCTTCTGAGGGCTGTGAGGAAAGATTTGTTTCACGCCTCTCTGCCTCTTTATTGTTCCAGGCCGCTTTCCTTGGCTTCTCCCTGTGTCTCTTCACATTATCTTCTCTCGCTGCATGTCTGCATCCCTTTTATAAATATACCAGTCATGTTGGATCAGGGCTCACCCTAACGACCTCAGTGTAACTTGCTTCAACCTCTCTAAAACCTTGTCTCCAAGTAAGGTCCCGTTCTGAGGTGTGGGACGTTAGTACTTCAACATAGGAAATTTGGGGAGACGCCATTCAACCCATAAGAGTATTTAACAGTGTTTTCTTCCTATATGAAAGTAAGATCTGCAGTGGAGCAAATGTTTCTCTCTTGCTCACTGCCTTATCTCCAGGGTCTTGAACACAGTTAGGTCTCAGTACATTTTTGACCAAGTGAATGAATAGGTGAAGATGGGAGAGTCACCATAGTTTTTATCAGAGCCTATCAAGCCTATAAAAAATAAGCTAAGAGAAAAACAAATATTTTTCTACATCTCTCACTATTCTATTTTACTTTACTTTTGAGAAGAAGTATATAAGTTTAGTTCTGTCTTCCAAACTAAGGTGTCAACCATGCTTCAACTACCTCCTGTCTTCGGACTTGTGCAGAGTTTTCTTCTACTCATTTATGCTTTGTCACTTTTTAAAAGAAAAGACAGGAAGGGAGAAAAGAATCACAATTGTTGAATACATATTCTGTCCCAGGAGTTCCACAAATGTTATTGTGTTAGTCCTCACAGCAACTCTATGAAGCGAGTATTGTCCTGTTTCACAGTGAGAGAAACTGAGACTTAGAAACATTAGATAAATTGCCCATATAGCTAAGTAAAAAGCAGAGCTGCAAATCAAACCCAGGTTTACGAAGTACCCAATGCTAAGGCTTTTGCAGTATACCATGCTTTGAATCTGAGTGGGTAACTTGTATGTTGGGAACTTCTTTTTTGAGAGGTAAGCTTTAGTTTCAGATTTTAGTGCTTTCAAAAAAGCATAATTTCACATATGGGCTACTTTGGTAGTTTTGTGATATCTTTGTTTTTAAACAGTCTTTTGGATAGACTTATAGTCAGAAGTTCCTCTTTCAGTAAAGTAAAGAAACAGTGAAATCAGTCATTTTGATCTTTCTGTAGAAAGTGTATTTAATACAGAGGTTGAATCAAATGAGTTTATTGAGTTACCTGTGCAGTTCAGCGATCAGATGCTTTTGATAAGTCATCTTAAGACTGTTAATTGTTCCAGTAAGAGGCAGAATCTTAGCCTGATGGAAAGTTACTCTACTTGCATAACCTCCATGACAAGCATATTTTTGGAATCTTCATGCTCTTTCCTTGGTGAAATATAGTTTTATACTCTGCCAGAAAAGAAAACAACTTCAGTGAGCACTCTGGTTATCTTCTGAAACTTTTCCTGGGTGTACCAGCTTAATCTTATTAAATAGGCAAGGCATTTTAGCATAGTTAATTTATTCCTTTGTTCTTTTGTTTTGTCATTCATTAATTCAATAAGTATTTATTGAGCATCTATGTGTCAGCTGCTATTCTGTGTATTGGGCGTACAGCAGTGAATAAGAAACATAGATTTCTCTTCTCATGGAACTTTCATTCTAGTAGCAGACAGATAAATAATATAAATCAGCAGATGACAACATGGTTTTAGGTGGCAAATTCTGTAAAGAAATAAAACAGTAATTTGATAGAAATTATGGGGGGCATTAGATAAGGTAGTCAGGAAAAGGCTTTTCTTGAGAAGTGGACATTTGAAATGAGCCATGAGTTAAATAAAGTAAAAATAAAGAGTCAGCCATTCACAGACCTACAGGAAGAGTATTCTAGACCGAGAACATCAAGGGCAGAGACCCTAACGTAGAAACAAAGGAGGTAAGTGTGGCTGGAGTAGTGAGTGAGGGGGCGAGTGGGATAAGGGTGGGAGGCCCAGGTGATGGAAGACTTTGTAAGGTTTTGTTTTGGGGTTTATTCTTAGTGCAGTGGGAAATCATTGGAGGACTTCAAAAGATAAGTAACAGGATTTTATATACATTTAAAAAGACCATGATATTTGTCGAATAGACAATAAGTTGTAAGGCAGCAAGAAATAGTAAGTAAACCATTCTGGAGGTTCATCATTCAAGAAATATTTATTGATCACCAATTACTGCATCCCAGACAGTATTCTAGGTGTTGGGAATATAGCATTAAACAGACCAAGTCTCTGCCCACATGGGGCTTACATTTGAATGGGAATAGTCAGACAGTAAGCCAATGAGTAATTTGTGTAGGAGTTAGATAGTGAGTGATATGTACTCTGAAGAAACGTAAGGCGGGGGTAGAGTAATGGAGCTGCTGTTTAGATTTGGTGGTCAGGAAAGTCCTTTTGAAAAAGGAGATGTGATATGTGAGACCTGAATGAAGTGAGGCTACTGTAGTAAATTATTCCAAAGCTATGGCCTAGTCTAGAGTGATAGCAATATAGACGTTTGAAGTAGAGCCAGTAGTACTCGCTGGTGAATTTGCATGGGGGAACGGCTGAAAGGGGAATCAAGAATGACTCCTGCATTTTTGCTTTAAGCAACTGGGGAAATAATGGTGCCATTTACTGAGAATGAAACCAGGGGAGGATTGTGGCTGGGGACAAGGAATCCAAATTCCTATTTTGTTTGTGTTGAGTTTTGGTCTCTAGTAGATATCCAAGTGTGGAAAAGGGAAGTAGGCGTGAATGGGTGAGTCGAACTAACTTGTGCTTCCAGGTTTAGTGTGCGTGTACTGACTAGAGGAGAGGATCTGGAAGAAGAGTGCTGTAGCAAGCAGCCTAACGCTCTGCCTGGGGCACGCCATCGTTGACAGCAAGTTCTCGGTTCTCCAAAACCCTCTTTACACACTTCAAAATGATCAAGAACACAAAAGAGCTTTTGTTGACGTGTATTATATCTATTGGTATATGTCATATTACAAATGAAAACTTAGAGGGCTTCTACTTCTGGCCAAGATAGAGTAATAGGTACCTGGTACACCCTTACCCCCAGAAACATACGAATCATATGAAACAGTGGTTTTTGATGCTCTGAACACTAGGTTACAAAGGACAGGAATATGTGAGAGGTGGGGAAAGAATGAGAATGAGCCCTGTAATAGCGTGTTCAGGCTGCAGTGCCGGCAGGGGGATCCCTGGCAGAACCTGGTGGTCTCTGAATGAAGAAAAAAGAACTAAGAACAGGGAAATCAAAGGAGCTCGAGTTGGCAGGACAGTGCTGGAGAGGAGAGAGAGCACAGAGAGAGCCCTAGTGGTCCGAAGGTTCACGTGTGCATTCATTCAGCACACAAAGTATATTCTCTGACCACAATAGAATTAAATTAGAAATCAGTACAAAGCCCTCTGGAAAATTGCCAAGTATTTGAAAACGAAACATTACACTTCCAAATAACTCATGGTTCAAAGGAAAATTAAAACCAAGAAATTTCAAAAAGAATTATTAACTCTTAAAAATAATAAATCCATTGCATGTTAACAAATAATCTTATTTATGACAGAAAACAACTGTTTTCCAAAAGAAAAAATTCAAAATAAATGGAGATTTCTGCACCTAGCTTAGATGGCGTAACAGAGACTGTATTTACTTTTCCTTCATTCATAAACTAGAAAACTGAATGAAAACTATGGTTTTTTAGATATTGGGAAAAAATAGCACAGGACTGATTCCTAAAAGAAAGAAAACAAGATGGTGAACTCTGCAGTTCTATCAGCTTACTGCCTTTAGGCAGTTTTCAGGTACTGGATGGGGGACCCCAAAATAATCTGGTGGTATCACTGAGTAGGTAAAGCAAATCAAAGTTGTAGGAGGCCAGGGTGTCTAGAATTTGTGGAACAGCTTATCAAAGAGGAGGGAACCGCAGAGAAAGAGAGCTCTGTAAAGATTGGTAGAAAGATCCTGTTAAAAGCCTTTGCCTGCCTCCCGTTTCCCTGAAAATAAGATCTTTATTAATTTTTGCTCCAAAAGATGCATTACAGCTGATTATCCGGCTAGGCCTTATTTTCAGGGAAGCACAGTAGCAATCTACACAGGAATGAGAGGAAAGTGCCTTAGGCCAAGGAAAGACTACTTGAAAGGATTAGCTCTGGAACAATTTCTGGAGCTGACACAGGGCAAGGAACAGCAATAACAAATCCCACACCAACCCTAGTATAAAAAATCTTGTGATAATATATATTTTTTCTACTAGGGTTTAAATCCAACACCAACCCTAGTAGAAAAAACCTTGTGATATATATAGGGTATCAGGCAGAATCCTCAGAAAGGTGTTATTGCTTTAGTAGTTGGGCTAAATTACCTTAGGGCCAGATAATAAATATTTAGGCCTTGCCGGCTACATATGGTCTCTGTCACATGTTCTTGTTTGTTTGTTTATAATTCTTTATAAAAATATAAAAACCCTTCTTAGAGGGCCATATAAATATAGCTCATAGGTTAAATTTGGCCCTTGGGCTGTATTTGCTGACCCTTCTTTAGACTAATGGCTGTTCTAATTTTCCCTAATAAAAAGATTTTTTGAAACTATTTTTTAGAGCACTTTTAGGTTCATAGCAAAACTGAGTGGAAAATACTGAGAGTTCCTATATCTCCCCGATCCCACACGTGTGCTGTCTCTCCCATTGTCAACATCCCCCACTAGGGTGGTACATTTGTTATAATGGAACCTACATTGACACATCATTGTCACAAAGTCCATAGTTTACATTAGGGTTCACTCTTGGTGTTACATATTCTATGGGTTTATACAAGTACATAATGACATGTATCTACCATTATAGTATCATATAGAATAATTTTACTGCTCTAAAAATCTGCTGTGCTCCCCTATTCATCCCTCCGTCCTCCCTAACCTGTGATAACCACTTATCTTTCTATTGTTTTCATAATTTTGTCTGTTCCACGGTGTATACAGTCTTTTCAGATTGTCTTCTTGCACTTAGTAATATGCATTTAAAGTTCCTCTGTGTCTTTTCATGGCTTGATAGCTCATTTCTTTTTAGCCTTGAATAATAGTCCATTTTCTGGATGTACCACAGTTCATTTATCAGTTTACTTACTGAAGGACACCTTGGTTGTTTCTTTTGGACATTATGACAAGCTGCTATAAACACTGATGTGCAGATTTTTGTGTGGATATAAGTTTTCAACTTATTTGGGTAAATACTAAAGTATGATTGCTGAATCATAAGGTATCTTTAGTTTTGTAAGAAATTATATTCCAAAGTATCTGTACCATTTTGCATTCCCACCAGCAGTGAGCAAGCATTCCTATTGCTCCACATCCTCACCAGCATTTGGTGGTGTCAGTGTTTTGGATTTTTGCCATTCTAATCGGTATATAATGGTATCTTGTTGTTTTAATGTGCAGAATTATCTAATGACATATGAAGTTGAGCATCTTTTCATATGCTTATTTGCCATGTGTATATCTTCTTTGGTAAAGTGTCTGTTCAGATCTTTTGCCCTATTTTTAATTAGCTTGTTCATTTTTTAATTGACTTTTAAATGTTTTTTGTATATTTTGGTTAACAGTCCTTTATCAGGTATATCTTTTGAAAATATTTTCTCCTGGTCTGTGTCTTGTCTTCTTATTCTCTTGATAATCTGCCTTAATAAAATTTGAAAGCAAGCCTTGAAATGACTTAGTTGATTCCAAATAGCCTGATAGCTTCAATGCTGTTTAAGGATAGAACAGAATCTAGCAAACAAGAGTACAAAATTAACAGTATTCAGTATCCTGTTGAAATTACCAGGAAGTCAAAGAAGCAGAAAAATAAGATCCGTAGAAAGGAGAAAAATCAATGAATAGAATCAGACCCTGGAGTGACAGAGATGATGAAACAGACAAAAATGTTCAAACAGCATTTACAAATATGCTCTATATATCAAGAAGGAAGAATAAAGTGGGGTCCTGCTGAGGTGAGAAATGAATGGTATAAAAAAGACTCAAATGAAATTCTTTTTATGACAAACATACCTGAATTGAAAAATACACTGGATGAGGTAAAAACACATTACGGTATATATATAATATATAAATGAAAATACATCATATCAGTGTGGGATGCAGCTCAAGCAGTGCTTAAAGGGAAATGTGTAACATTAAATACTTATGTTAGAAAAGAGAAGAGGTTTTAAATTAGTCATCTATGCTTTCATTCTTAAGAAACTAGAAAAAGAAGAGTAAATTCCACTCTAAATAAGCAGAAGGAAGGTAATATTAAAGAGCAGAAAGCAATGAAATTGAAGACAGAAAAATAATTGAGAAAATCTATGAAACCAAAAGCTGGCTCTTTGTAAAGAGCAATAAAATTGATAAACCTTAAACAAGCCTGATCAGGGCAAAAAGAGAGAAAATACAAATTACCAATATGAGGAATAAAAGAGGGGAACTCACGGTTTTAAGTATCCTACTGATATTAAAAGAATAATAAGGGAATATTATGAATAACTTGATGCCAATAAATTTGAGAACACACATGAAATGAAAGACACAAATTACTAAAAGACATAAATTACTAAAAAGATACAAATTCCTTGAAAGATACAAATTGCTAAACCTTACTCAAGAAGAAATAGATAAGCTGAATAGCTGTATATCTATTAAATAAATTGAATTTTCATTCTCAGGAGGAAAACTCCAGGTACAAAAGACCTCACTGGTGAATTCTATGAAACACATAAGGAAGGAAAAATACCAATTCTACATAAATTTTATAGGATTGAAAAGGAATACTTTCTACCTCATTTTATGAGGCCAAAGTTTCTAGGAAACTAAAAACCAGACAAAGACAGTGTCATAAAACTTCTGACCAATATTCCTCATGCACATAGATATAAAAATCCCTAACAAAATTTTAGTGAATTGAATCCAGCCATACATAGAAAGGGTAATACATCATAACCAAGTGGGATTTATCTTGAGAATACCAGATTAGTTTAATGTTAGAAAAATAATAAATATAATTCACTGTGTTAACAGACTAACACCGATTTTCTTAAGTAGATGCAGAATAAGCATTTAGTGGGTATTAGTGGGAATACCCACTAATAATAAAAACTCACTAAACTAGAATTTCTTCAGTCTGATAAAGTATATCTATGAAAAACTTACAACTAACATATTTAAAGGTGAAATATTGAATGTTTTTCTTCTGATTTGGAAAAAGGTAGAGATGTTTATTCCTACCACTTTTATTCATTGTATTGTAGGTCTTAGCCAGCGTGATAAGGTAAGAAAGAGAAATAACATACAGATTTGAAAGGAAGAAATAAAATTACAAATCTTAAAAAATATGAGCTGGTTGAATGTGGGCTTATTTAGCAACTCCCGCAACTACCTGAGCCACTTAAAACTATTAAGAGGTAAATTCAAGGCATCTAACCAGCAGAACTGAGATTTTAAACTCTAAAGTACTCCTTGCCAGGCAGACTCCTAAAATGAGGTGAAGAGATGACTGAGAACAGGTTTATTAGTCATAATCTCTTGGCATTGTTCTTTTTCCCCTTTTTTTTATTAAAGTACAGTCGATACACAATATTACTGTGTTTCCCCGAAAATAAGACCTAGCCAGACCATTAACTCTAATGCGTCTTTTGGAGCAAAAATTAATACTAGTCCCGGTATTATATTATATTATTATGTTATATTAATTATATTTATTATATAGTATATTAGGTCTTCTAGTAAAATAAGACCGGGTCTTATATTAATTTTTGCTCCAAAAGACACATTAGAGCTGATGGTCTGGCTAGGTCTTATTTTCGGGGAAACATGGTAATTAATTTCAGGTGTACAACCCAGTGATTTGACATTTATATATCTGAATAAGAAATTGTTCATTTTTTGAGCAGGAATTATTGCACTTTTTGGGCCAAAGCCAGAGCAGTGGCTGCCCTTTACTTTTTGGTTTCCAGCCTTGGTGTGGGCGTAATTAGGTTTGAAAAAGAAAATCTCTTAAACCTGGGATTTTATTACTTCAAAAGATAAAGTCACTAAGCTTCCTTAACTCTTAATGAGATTACTTTAGCAGGTTTCTTGTGTAATTCTTTTTTTTTAACATTTTTTTTTATTAGTTTCAGGTGCACAAAACAATGTAATAGTTAGACATTTATGATTTACCCCCCATCCATTACCCCTCTGACATTGCACACAGCCATTACATTTCCACTGTCTCTATTCCTAATGATGTACTCTGCTTCTTGTAAATATAAATATATATAATATATACATATATTTTATATATATATATACACACACACACACACACACACACACATATAAATTGTAGTTGACATTCATTATTGTTCAGCTTCAGCTTCATGTGTACAGTGCAGTGATCAGGCACATGTGTAATTCTTAAATCCCCAATCCCTGGATACACAATGACATGGCCTTATACTAGGAAACTGCCTAGACCAGGTCTAACTAAATTACGGAGACCCCATAGCACTTTGTTACCCTTGCCTAACAAGCTAATACAATGGTTTTAGCTCACTGATTCTGGGGAGCTGAAGAAGTACAAAGTAATTGTGCTCAAATGCATGGAGTTAAATAGGACTTGAAAGAAATCACCTAGCGTGTGTATGAGATAGGATCTCACCTGTTTCAAAGAGCTTTTTCCAGTAATCTTTATGGTCAATTTATATTTCTTTTGCTGAAATTGTAACCAGTCTCGTGTTTAAAATTTACCAGACATTTTACAACTTAACACATTTGTTTCACTGGGAGTTTCATATACATACCATACACATAAATATATTGAAATTAGGAGCAGTCTCTCCGTGATGTCCAAAGAACAGTCACATTTATTGATCAGGAATATTGAAATGAATGTGCAAATGGAGACAAAACTGGCTTCTTCCACAGTGGGGGAGGGAAGTCAGTTGAAACGTCACCAGCCAGGATTTTGCATGTCTCAACAAGAGTTATTTTCCACTGTAATCAGTTATCTACAATTTGCAGAGGTGTAACACAGCCCAAAGGCAGTATATGACTGGAATCCTGAAACGGTTGCCCTACAAAGTGCATAGTTTTCACTTGAAGTACAAATTTGTCCCTATACCTAGATATTCTTAGTATTGTGCTGTAGGTGAAATGTGGGTTACTATATGAAAACAGTCTCAAAACTTTGTTTTACGCATTTGCAGTATGATTCTTTCTCAAATGTATTTTTACAGAATCTGTGACATCATTTTGAACCAGGGCTTCAGTGTTTAAGGTTGCTAGATAAGAGAATGCAACCTCAGCTGTTTGTCCATGGTTCAGAATCTCAAATAGATGTTCTCAAGTCATGCTCTAATGACTGGCTACTCTTTGTTGACTAAATTAACGCACATTGCTAATGGTGACATAGAGGTCAGGCTTAAATTATTTTCGGAGCCTGGAAAGTCACAGTAAATTCAGATTGGTGTGATTTTAACATCCTAAGATGAGGTGGATTGGTGGTAGAGGTACGGTCTTAGATTGTTAAAGGGATTTTGAGGGGAAACAGACAAGAAATGTGAAGCAAAAGGGAGAATTGAAGTGGATATCCTTTGTTTTTATAATCCAACTTGCCTAGAGCTTCTGCTTTTATGTATTTAATTACTGTTCTTCATCTTAGTATTCTTTTATGTCTTGAAAATTAGAATGGTGTCCCTTGGATATATTTAAGAAAGCAGAATCTTTCATGCTCTATCAAAAGCCTTTCTAGAGTATGGGGTTTGGGAAGAAACCTACAGTAGCAAACTAGGAATGTCATGTTTCCATGTTCGTTTCTGAGGAAGGGAGAAGATAAAAAGAAAAGGCTTCCACAATTTCCTTCCTAGCCCCTGTGCTTGTCAGTTTTTAAATTTATTACAAGTGATTCCCAAGGTGCGATTCATGAGCAAGCATGTACACTTTTGATAGTAAGTTTGTCTGTCATAGACTTATAACTTTCAGAGTCCTTGCTTTATTGAGACGATCTCTTGAATTTCAGGTAAAAAGCATCAGAATGAATTTCAGCTTCTGGTGGATCAGGCCAAAAAAGGATACAATAAAACTGTTGAAATGTCAAAAAAAAAAGTAAGAAAAGAAGATGAATCTACAGAAAAACTATTATCTGTGTGCATGGGTAAGAGACTTTAATTAAAAACAAATAATGTTGAATTTCACTATTTCAGTATAAAAAGAAAATTAAACCAATGAAATGTACTTGGGACCTATTAGATATTTGAAATGGTAAAAAGTAGTTTTAGGGATAGAGCAGTTGTTGAATGTAAACTAGGTTTATAACTCTGGGAAAAATGATTGGGAGAATGTCCTGAAGACACAGTTTCTAAAGTCTGTCTTCCTTTCAGTTAATGATAAATCAGAAGTTTCTTTGTTGTGTAAGCTTGGAGGATATTTTCTAGGTGTAGGATTTATTGCTGCAGATTCTTAGCTATCCTACAAAGAGTAAATTGTTTTTGTTATAGGTCACTGGTATTTATTTTGGACAAAATGTTCTGCTAAAAATCTAAAACTAACATATTTGGTATGCCAATACATGGCACATTCCTTAATTTTGACTCATTTTAAAATTTGAGATTAATTTTATAGTTCTATTGGTAGGGCTTTGGAACAGTAAACAAAACAGAATCATAACGGAGGAAAGTGCACAAGAAAATTCCTTATTTTTTCCTTTATCGTGGTAAAATATGTATAACGCAAGATTTATTATTTTAACTTTTCGTGAATGTACGTACAGTTTAGTGGTGTTAGATAGATTCACAGAGTTGTATAACCATCACCACCTTCTACACCCAAAACTTTTCCATCATCTCCAGTGAAAACTCTGTACCCATTAAGTAATAACTCTCTTTCCCGGTCCCCCTCGCTCCTCATAATCCCTATTCTACTTTCTGTGTCTATGAATTTGCTTATTCTACATACTTCATATAGGTGGAATCATATAATATTTGTCCTTCTGTGTTATTAAGTCGGTGGAAAAGTAATTGCGGTTTAAAAGGTTAAAAATAATTGCAGAAACTGCCTAATAACCAACCTAATAGCTTATTGCATTGCCCATGATATTTTCAAGGTCCTCAAGTTGTAGCACATAGCAAAATTTCATTACTTTTTATGGCTCAATAATATTCTTTTGTATGTATAGACCATATTTTGTTTATCCATTCATCTGTAATGGGTTGTTTTTACCTTTTGGCTATTGTGAATAGTGCTGCTATAAACATTGGTTTTCAAATATCTGTTCAAGTCTCTACTTTCTATTTCTTTTTGGATATATACCTAGGAGTGGAATTTCTGCTCATTTGGTAAGTCTATATTTACATATAGAAAAACCACCAAACTTTTCCGCAGTGGCTGCACCGTTTTACATTGCCACCAGCAATGCTTGAAAATTTCTATATTTTTGCCAACACTTGTTTTTACTATAGCCATTGTAGTAGGTATGAAGTAGTATCTCATTTTGGTTTTGATTTGTATTTTCCTAATGCCTAGTGATGTTGAGCATCTTTTCATATGGTTACTGGCCTTTTGTTTGTCCTTGGAGAAATGTTAAAATCCTTTATCCATTTTTTTAAATCTTTTTTTTTTTTTTTCCTTGAGTTTTAGGAGTTCTTTATATATTCTGGATATTAATCCCCTTATTGTATATATGATTTGCAAATGTTTGTAGGCATTTTCTGGGTAGTTTTTTTGCTTTCTTGATATTATCTTTTAACGCACATTGGTGCTTAAATTTGATGAAATCCAATTTATCACTTTTTTGTTTTGTTGCCTTTCCTTTTAGTGTTATATTAATGAAGCTGTTGCCAAGTCAATGTCATGAAGATTTTTCTTTATATTTTTTCCTAAGAGTTTTGTAGTTTTAGCTCTTATATCTAGGTCTTTTATTCATTTTGAGTTAATTTTTGTATATGGTATAAGGTAAGGGTCCAACTTCATTCTTTTGGAGGTACATAATCCAGTTTTCTGAGCACCATTTGTTAAAAAGACTGTCCTTTCTCCGTTGAATGTTCTGGCATCCTTGTTGAAAATCAATTGATCATACATGGGAGGGTTTATTTCTGTATTCTCTGTTCTATTCTATTAGCCTATGTGTCTGTCATTATGCCAGTTTTAATTATTGTAGCTTCGTAATAAATTTTGAAGTTGGGAAGTATGAGTCCTCCAACTTTATTCTTCCTTTTTCAAGATTATTTTGTCTATTTGCGTCCCTTGAGATTCCATGTGAATTTTAGGATGGATTTTTCTGTAAAAATGCCATTGGTATTGCATTGAATTTATAGATTGCTTTGGTTAGTTTTGACATCTTAACAATATTAAGTCTTCCAATCATGAACAAAGGATGTCTTTCATTTAATGTGTGTCTTCTTTAATTTCTTTCATCAATGTTTTGTATTTTTCAGGATTCAAGTCTCTTACCCCTTGGTTAGATTTATTCCTAAGTATTTTATTCTTTCAGGTGCTATTGTATTCCTTATTTTTTTCGTAAATTCTCCTGGTGTCATTTAGTAGGTTGCCGCCTGAGTATATACCTCATGGTCTTTGTGATCACCTTGAATTTGTTCATGCAGTTGTTCAAGGATATTCCTAGAAAGTAGTTTAGCTCCTGAGAAAACCTGGCTTAATATCTCGGATTAGGAGAACATTTTGTTTATTGGTTGAAGCTCTCTTGAAAGTGATTGATTGCTTGTACTCAGAGGTTATGTGTTATGTATATATGCACATAAATATTGCTCTCTTTGGATGAGTGCTGCTGGTAGATTGCTGTGCATAAATGTGCATGTCTGGGAAAGGTGGGCAGTGTGAGAGAGAGGAAGCCAGACTGGCACAGACTGAAAAGTTGGGTTTTGTACGGCATCATACAAATGTGTATATGTGTAATTTTGCCCTTCAGAATAAACTTGCTCATTGAGGTGCCAATATGGGTGAACAAGATGCGTATTCTCTCAAGTAAAACCTTCATTGATTTTATCACATGTCTTCGGGGAGGTTTGATGTTGGAGCCTCATATTTTGGGGTTCTATTTGAATGAGATCCTCTTCTGAGATCTGTGGAGAGATATGAAGGATTATTGACTGTCAGTGCCCATAAATTGTTGAATGATATTTGTCCCCAAGAGGGAATTTATCTGGTAGAAGCTTATATGAGGGGAAGAAGTAAGAGAAGATTGTAAATCGGGTGCAAAAATAAGAGTTTTAATATGAAAAGGCTCCTGTTCCCTGGTTTGCCAAGGACTGCGTTCTCCTGGCCAGGTGAGTGATAGAGTTACCTGGACTTACTGAGTTTACTGGGTGATTGATGCTTCTTAACATGATCCTGGGTGTCGCTGTGAGACTAGAGCCTTCTTTTTTTTTTTTTTTTTTTTTTTTTTTAAGGAGGGTGAAGTTCACAGTGGCCCATGTGGGGATTGAACTGGCAACCTTGGTGTTATTAGCACCACGATCACCAGCTGAGCTAATGGCCACCCCACGAGATCCTTCTTTTATCCTTTTCCCAGATAAACACTAGAGGGTACAGTTTTGTTGATGATTACGTTTATCGAAAGCCAGATAACATCAGGAGCTTATTTTTAGAAATTGTACTCTTGTGATGTATGCTGTTCTCCAGTATAACAAAAACTTACAATTATTTCTGGAAAAATCCTGGCTATATGGACTTTGAAAGCTTTTTTGGGAAGAATTTGTCTTTTTCCATAAATTTTCTCTTTATAACACACTGTGACTATTCTTTTTAGTGTCCTTTGTTAACATCACTTGCCTCTGTAAGCACCCTGGATGAATGAAAGCTCTGCTTCTCTATGAGAAACTCATGAAAAGGGGCTCTATACGATTAGCACTCGTGGCTTGCGTGTTAAGTGTAGTACTCAGTTTCTGAATCTAAAAGACAGCACAATTGCAGTCCGAGTCCAGTCCTGAAATTAACTGTGAAGGAGAGTCCTGGGAACTGAAGAATCTTTCACAGATATTATTTTTTGGATTCATATTTGCAGATATTTGGTCGTACTTGCATGTCATATTCTTGGAAACCTTGTGCCTGTATGGATCCAGCTTTCTTGGGCCTTTATCTGCAATAAGAGATCTCTCATAATTGATAATATGACAAGGGATGCATAGAAATGTGACATGTATTGGATCAAATGGAAATATTGGTTATGTCTGATTAGTTTTCCTTTTTCATAGTGAATATTTGATCCTATGTGACAGGTTTAGAAAATGTCCAGATAGATTCACTACCATATAGTAATCAGTGACAAATATTGCGGTTCTTTTATTAATTGAAACTTTAATCCGTTTTTGTTATGCTTCTTATGTTTATCAGTGTTCTCTGATCTGTGAGTATACAGGAGTTCTTTAGTAATACTGTAAATAGAAGCCTCATTAGCATTACAAGATTCTCCCCACTCCTGGTTTTAAAGGCAATTTTGTTTTTAAATTAGTTAATTTGGAAATACAATATAATTAGATGACACCATTGCAATGTTGATTCTGATTCTCACTATCAATCAGTGTTACATAAACTTCTATTTTACTAAGTACAAGTAGCAATATTAAATGTTGTGGAAACAATAAACATAAAGAGGTTGTAGATTTAAAAAAAATTTTTTTCATTTCTTTTTTTCTTTCTAGGACAGGAAGATAATCAAATGAAATTCTCAGAAATGCCCTCAGTAACAAATCACTTCCCTCAATCAAAGCTGGGCTCTCCAGGAAAATTGGAGCCCGATAGACCTGATGATTCTTCTAGTTGTACTGAGAGTCAAGAAGAAGCTCTTTCTTCACCAGAATCAGCTTCATGCAATAGGTGAGAAACTCGTAGTAGTTGATTATTTTAAATTTCTAGTTCCTGTGCACACTAAGCTAGATAGGCACAAATAATTAGAAAATAACTTTGGGGCCTGGTCGCAGTTCCTCAGTTTTCTTCCACTACGTCTCCTTTTGCTGCTTGGTAACTTGACAGTGATAGCAAGGCAAGATGTGGGAGAGTATGTGCAGCAATCACAGGGTGGATTCGTTTTCTACTCTGTAGCCTTTAAATAGATATTTTTCCTGGAGTTGGAAAAGAGAGGATAGGCCCTCTTTTGTCAATGAAATTTTTGTCAAGATAATGAGCGAAGGAGATAAAAACAACTGCACTAGAAAATAGTGATCACCAAAAAGATAGGGCCTAGGTGAGTTAAACAAAAAAAGAAAAATTTAATTGAGCAAGTAGAATCGATGGGAAAACTTTAAAATGAGAGATTTGGAGGTGAATCATTTTCCAAATGATTTTTTAAAAGATATTTAAAAAAGATGTATTATTAGAGGACATAGTTTTTTGATATATAGTCATGATATATATACCATTTTATGTTGGCATTTCACTTTGCATCATAAATATTACCCATGTTTCTACCTTGTCTTTATAACGTGTGTGTGTGTGTGTGTGTGTATGCATGCAGTGTTCTCTTATGTTTCTGTACGACAATTGACCAAACTCTTCAATTTCTGTCGGATATCTACATTTTCCCCAGTGTTCTACTTATATGCCTAAAGCTGTGGTAAAGCTCTCCTTACATAATCTTTGATCATTTGTTCAATATTTAAAAAATGTTAACAGTGCTCTAGAATGATAGGTTATGTCTAATTTGGATCATGAAATTAGGAAGAAGGAGCATACTCAGAGACCCTCTGCTTTCCTAGTGTTCCAGTTTCAATTTACCCAGAATCAAGTGTTAGGGAGGGAAAATCTCACCTCACGCCTAATGTTTCCAAGGTCAAAAACATTGTATCTCAAGTTGGGGAAGGGAAACATGGTATCCTGAGTTTTCTCCCAGTGTGGTACTACTGCACAGTTATTCTAGATAAGACCATTCTTGCAAGTTCAGTGGGTAGTATTTATTTTTAAACACAAGTCTTATAGGAATGCAGGGTAAAAATGGAGGAACACCAGAGTCCAGGGGAGTAAGAGTTGGTTTTTAACCACAGCCACAGGATGCCTGAATGTTTCAGAATACCGGGGTGAAACGGGACATTTTTATGAACTTGGAGTAGGAATGGAGGAAAGTGAAAGGGGAAAAACATGGCAGCCAGTATATTTATCTGGTGGTAAGAGTATGGGAAATAGGATGAGTTTCTAGGTCTTGGCCTCAGACTTATTGGCGTCACTGAACTGTGAGAGGATTATTAAACCATTAAAATGCAAAAAATGTTAAGTTCTTACATTTTATTTCACATTTTAATTAGTTATGCATGTGTATATGTCTAGATGTACACACCCACACCCACACGCATACACCCATGACCCATAAAACTACCTCCTGTTGCCAATTTTTAACAGCTTTATTGAGTTATAATTTACATACCATACAATTCAGTCATTTAAGTGTACAATTCAATGGTTTTTAGTATGTTTACAGAATTGTACAACCATCACCACAATTTCAGAACATTTTTGTCATACCTATTAACAGTCACTCCTCCTTTTGTCCTAGCTCAGCCAGCCCCTGGCAACGACTAGTCTGCTTTCTGTCTCTATAGATTTGCCTGTTCTGGACATTTCACATAAATGGAATCATATAATAGGTGGTCTTTCGTAACTGGTTTCTTTCACTTAGCATAATGTTTTCAAGGTTCATCGATGTTGTATCGAGTTTCAGTACTCTGTTCCTTTTTATTGTGGAATAATATTCCATTGTATGGGTATATATTTTATTCATTTATTAGTTGATGGACATGTGGGCTTCTAATTGCAATTTTAACAAGGAAAAATATCACTAAGTTTGCTCGTACACTTTGGAAGCTTAGCTTTAGAGACCACATGTAAGTATTTGCGTGGCTTGCCTTGAGAAAGTGGGCAGGCAGTGTCTATTATTACTCATATCTCAAATATGAATACGGGTAAGACACGTCGTAAATATTAAATGTGCTAATCTTTAAAATTTTAATTTTATTTGCGTTCTTTTTTATACTCCCCTTTTCATTTTCCTCTCCTTTTGTCAGTCTAAGATTTTTGAGTTTAAAAGGTATAGTCTCTTCCTTGCATAAGACCTAGAAACTAGGCTAAAGGGAGAGTGGGGATGAAGTGAGCCTTAACTAGTATTTGGTTTGATACCAGGACAGACCACTTGCAAATGATTTAAGAGTATACTGTCGGGGAGTAAATATGCAGTGGGAAGCAGCTATGGTGTAGTCGGCTTACAGCTGAATGGCTTCGGGTCAGGATCTGCTCAGTGATTTGGGATTCAGTCTTTTGAAGTCTGTTTTCATATCTATAAAAAGCATATGAAATATATCAGATCTGGGAAGATGAAATGAGATAATAGATGTGAGAGTCTTTGATAAATACATGATTATTAGTCTACTTTTATAAAAACCAAATCAATTAAGTTTTCTTCAGTAATGCTGCCAAACTTGTGACTGACTCTATGGCTGAACACTTCAAAAATGCTTGTACAGCCCTCAATTCCTTCATTTTAATTCTTAAGCTATATCATAGAGTAAATCCCACAATTTATCTTTTTTTTCCTACTTCCTTTGCTAAAGAAAGTTGTGAGCCTGGGCTGATTAGTTCCATTCAAAATTCATTTAATTTGGCCTCAGCTGGGTGCTTGCCATACTGAGGCACAGTCTTCTAATTTACTCCCTGTTACGTTTCCCATGGCACCTATTCCAAATCAGTTGCCTGTCTCTGTTTTCTCACTTTCAGTGGACGCTTCGTCTCGCAGTTCACCGAGGCCAGCTAATCCAACCTGTCTCCAGGTCTTTCTTTCCATCTTATGGTTTCTTATAATTTCTGACTTCTTCTTTCCTGTCAATTGTAAGAGAAAGACATTTCTAAAGACTCTTCTTTCCTGTCAGTGATGAGATAAGGACATATTGTTTCTTAAAACCAATTCATCCACCTCCTCCAAGACATTGCTGCATCGGTCATAATCATGCCTTGCGTTTGCTCTTGGTTGGCCCCTTTCTTTCAGCCCGTCCTCTGGTCTCTGTCTTCTCTTATTCTTGTCATTAAGCGGGAAGTAATTTCGACTTCCTCTGTGAACTTCATAGCAGTTTACTAAATCAAGGTAGTATTCACCATTGGATGAATGACTGCAATTTCAAATTTTCTTACAAAGCAAATGATTTATAGGAAGATACCCATGAGTATCTGAGGATGCATTACATTTTGTTAATGAACTCTGTGCACAGCATTGCCTATTAATAAATATAAATTAATACATGATCAACTGAAGGAGAGATGGCCAAATCCCTTGGAATAGATGGAAAAATTTCAAAGTAATAACATCATGTCTGACTTTCTTCTTGCAAGGGACTTTTGTTAGGGTGTCACACATCAATTTGTCAGACACTTCTGACTGTCTTTGAGCAGAAGCTGCTTATCTTCCAGTCACATGCGATGTGATCGAGGAAAGAAAATTATAAGTTCAGTTTGCAGAGTGGGTGTCAGTGGCTTAGATGAAATTTCTGGAGGTAATAGTTGAGTACTTTTGAGAAATGCTGTATCTTTGGTGCTCTCGGTGGTATAGCCGATGACTTTGTGAGGAAGAAATAAGACATTATAGGCTGAGTCAAAACATGATGAAGAGTTGGGCCCTGAATATGAAGACATTTTAGGAATACTTTAATCAATTTATTTCAGTTCTTTTTTTATATATGTACAACAGGGGTGTACATTTTTTACATATGTACAACCTATGTCTATATATGTTTAAAAGAACTTTCTGGATGTGTAAAAATTCTGAGAAAAAAGGAAGTATTATAGTTAAATTGACCTCAATTTTTTCTCTCTTAGTGACATAAAATAATGGTTCATTTTGCCATCATTGTTGTTTTAGATTTTTTAAATGCAGTATCTGAATATGAATAAGGTCCCTGACTTACTTCAGACATAATTTCATCCCCCAGTTAAAAACTCATAAAGTATAATACTAGTTGGTGCTAACCTGGCAGAAGGCTGTCACAAAGCATAGCGATCCATTGGTTAGTGCCAGTGTTATTTAGTGATTCTAAAACCTAAATAGTCTAAAGAGATACCCACTTGATTAGGGTAATTAACAGTAGAAATCAGAAAGAGAATTCAAAGTGAAAAGGAACCCATCACAACCAAATGCTTTTGGTAGAATTAGCATATCAGAGATAAGTGGTCTTTATATGGTCCAACATTTATTTTCCATAATATTTAGGCAACTGACAGAAGGGAGATGGGGCACTACCCTTAGTGACTTTTTTGAGATTGTTTCCAACTCTAAAATTCTATAATCCTGTTATTTTTGACAAGTGTAATGGCTGGTAAATTATCTGTGTTTTTTTACCACTTGTCCATTGCAGATCATGAATCAACCTTCTAAAATTATATTTATTCCTTGTATATTGAAGTATTTCTATCTTTATACCTTTTGTTTTTTTATAAAACTTTTTATCATTTTTTGTTTTTATGGTACTTTTGTTAGTTTCACTGTAAAGCCCTAAATTTTTAAAAATACTTTTAAATTTAGATGTTATACATGTTTATTGTGAAAATTAGAAAATTTTGGTAAACGAAACATAATAAAATTTTATAATTGTATCAGCCAGAAATAACTTTGTGTTAATATTTTAATTTGCACATTCTTCTAAATATAGAAATGTGTATGGATAGGTAGATGAACATTTTTTAAACGGAAGAGTCAAATTATTTTATCATTTTTTTACGCCTTTTTCTCTTTTTAATAGAAAAGTCATGCTGTTTTAGATCTAACGTGAGTATAGATATATTGTGATTTTTTTTTTTTAATTCATGCAGTCATGCTGTAATACAGCTATTACTTTTATATTGTGGAAGAAAGATGTTGCTTTTCTTTGTGTTAGAGCAGTATTCAAACTTACATAATATGGCAGACCACAGCTAAGAATAATCTTATTTTAAGATCCAATAGGTATATCCAATTCAAATTGTTATTAGGATGAAACCGCTTTGTTTCTAACTTGATTCTTAACTCTTAAGTACTTCTTTAAGAATAGGAATTATGAATTTTATATTGATTTCTCGCTTGCCAACCTGAAAACAGATGATAAACAAATTGATAAAAATTTTAGATTTTTATATCACTTCTTGCTAGATGATTTCCAGGAGTTCAAAACTTGTCCAAATTTTTGTAAATTAACTTATTGTTCTTCTTAATTCAGAAGAGAGAGCTTTTGTTCCCTGAGTTTTGGCAAGGAGAAAAACTTCATTTTTCTTGCATGCTAAGTTAAAAGATGCTTTTGTTTATGACTCTAGATAGGAAGCTTTATCTCCATGCAGAGATGAATCATAGTCATGCTTTTCTTTGGAAGAACCTTTAGGTCATTATTTTAAAAAAGTATTTGTGCACTTTTGTTTTAGACAAAAGAAGTTAAAAAGAGGCATTGTTTTTTGGTATAACTAGAGAAGTTTGAATAAGCTCTATAGAGTAGTAGTTACTATATCAATATTCAGTTTCCTGATTTTGATAATTTTATCATGGTCATTTAAATGAGTGAGTGTGTTTGTTCTTAAGAAATGCACAATGAAGGGTTAAAGGGGCATGATGGCTGCAACTTACAGTGGTTAAAAAAAGAAAACGTATGTGAGTATACACACACATGTTCATATACATATTCATATACAAAAACACACAGTGATAAAAACAAATGTGGCAATATGATAACAATCGGAAAATCTGGGGGAATGGTGTATAAGAGTCATTTTTGTAGGTTTGACATTATTAAGATTAAAAAATGTATTCAAAAGACTTGTCCATAATCAAAGGAGTTTGTTTATACTAGGAGATTTTCTAAAGGAAAGATTTATACTTTTGATTTATTGACCAACAAAAGTGGTAGCCAGGGATCTACATGGCATGGTGAGTATGTTTTTTATTTACTTCAGTTGATCTGCTCAGAATCAACCTAATATGGGTACTTTTGCTTGGTGTGTTAGATAACATGGGCTCATGCAGTGGGGACTGTGATTTCAGTACTCACCAAGACCAGCTAGTTTCACCGCTGGGTAACCATGAACCTTCCTGTAGATGCCAAGTGTCGGTCCTAAAAGGACCTGCGTCCGATAAGGTGTGAATGAGTACATTTTAACTTTCCACAATTGCTGGCATAAGTAGTCACCTCTTCCATGATGCGAAGTTAGTGGCAGCAGCTTTGTGTAGGAAGGCCAGCCAGACACAGGTGCAGGGCACTGGGCCCTGTGACATAAACGCTGTGCATGTGACATAATTTGGTACGACTTTTCTTAACTTTCCGCCATTTTTGGAAGTGCTCGCTTGAGAATTCTTAAGTATAAGAGGGCAAAAAACAAAAACGTGAAGAAATCTAGATTAGAATCCCATTTGTTGGAAAATTTAAGTAGTTAAATTTTAGCTTTTCCTAAATTCTGAATAAATTGGGGAATGGTGGGGAAACCTTACCAGAAAAAGTGCCATTGTGACATTTATGTAAGGAATATGAAGTACTGGCACCATCAGCCAGTTGATAAGACCAAACTGAATTTATAGTTTATTGAAGGGAAGGGGAAACACTACCTTTATCAACAAAGTAAAGCCCTCTGATAGCCAGAAGCACTAAATTGAGATGTGTGTTATCTTGAAGTTTGGTTTCAGGCAAGTCTTTTCAGTACAGGCCTGGGGTAGGATTGGGTAAACCTAAGCAGAATTGGTGGATACAGCAAGATGAGGATTTTGAGATGAGGGCTTCGAAGAGCCCTGAGGGTATGTCTTTTGATGCTTTCTGTTGAAAAGCTGGTGGTTCTTTGAGGAAGTTTTTGACTCCACGGTTATCTTCCTGGACAAGAGTCTCCTGGATAAATCAAGTTATATTGATGAAACAGTGGATGGTAGAGTCTTGTTATTGTAGGCAGTATGGTGTGTTATCTTAGTGCTAAGAGTGTCACATACGTTATATCATTCAGTCCAGAGTCAAACCCATTTTAGAGAGGTCAAAATGAAAGATCAAAGGAGTTACATCAGTTGTGTAGGATGTGGCTGTACAGGGACTTGAACCCAGGTCTAGTTGACCTCAGAGCCCGAGTTCTTCTGACTGATAATGCTGCTGTGGCCACGCTGGCTTGCTCTTAACATTTTTGAAATGGTTTGGTTTCCTGAGAAGCAGACCTCGAGGTAGGGCTTTAAGTGGAAGTGGTTAATTTGGAAGGTGAAGGGAGTGGGGAAGTGAGACAGGAAAGGGAAGACAGCATTTTAGGGGGCATGTTTTCAAGCCAGATGTCACTGTGATCAAGCGGAGTTTAATTCTTCTGGGAACTGGGAGCTGGTTTACAACGCCTGAATTATCCCACCGAGGGGCAAGGGGCAGGGGGATCAGTGATTTGGGGCGGGGAGAGCTGCTCTCTGCTGCTTGCAGCCTTCCATGCTGGCAACAGAGCAGACTCCAGCAGTGAGAGGACACCTCAGACAAAGGCACTGACAGGTGGAAGTCAAGCCTGGTACACTGATGAGGTAGGGGCAAGGGTGTAGGGGCAGGGCACCAATGGGATCTGTCAAGGCAGTGATTCCAGCGGAAGACAGGAAAATGGTTTGGTTCCACATACGCTTTCTTCATGTAAATGGGGTGCTGTAGCCTTTTGCCTGTATGTCTAGCCCGAGAGAATTAGGAATGTATGTAGGCATTCCAGAGCTCGTTGCAACTCTACACACCGGTTTGCCAAACACTTGGACGTGTGTTGCTGCCAGGACGGGAAATGATAGGGATGTCTGGGGCTGTGGAAGAAGTGATAGACAAGCACGTGTGGGGGGAGAAGGGGACCGACGATCCAGACAGCTCTGAGACAGTGGGTCCTCAGCCTGATGGGAGAAAATGTGCTTGATGATGAGAAATAATTTACTTTTTCATCTCGTGTGACAATAAGCCGAAGTTCGAAATAATCCATCATCAAACTGAAGTTTATCAACATATAAATAAAAATTTCTCGGCCTAAGGCAGGAAATCACAAGCATAGAACCACTGATACTTCTTTGACTGTCAGGAACATTTCCTTATTATCCTGCTTTGTTTCTCCTTAACAGAGATCTGAGGACTGTGGTATGTGTAGACATCCTCTCCCACTGCTGAAGTTGCTCTGCTGGGTCTGGCAGAATAAGCCTTACGGAAAGTCTTTAGAAGTTCCTTATTAATAGGTGATCATATTGTGTGACTTTGAACCCTCCTTAGACATAAAAAAAAAAAAAAGCCAGCCTTCTCTTTGGCACACATCTAATGGTAATTATTTTCATTTTTATTTTTTTACACAACATTGCTTCTTCATGCTTAAGATTAGAAAGTAGTATTTTTTTTTAATTGGGGAATATTGGGGAACAGTGTGTTTCTCCAGGGCCCATCAGCTCCAAGTCATTGTCCTTCAATCTAGTTGTGGAGGGCGCAGCTCAGCTCCAAGTCCAGTCGCCGTTTTCAATCTTTAGTTGCAGGGGGCGCAGCCCACCATCCCATGTGGAAATTGAACTGGCAACCTTGTTGGGAGCTCGTGCTCTAACCATCTGAGCCATCTGGCCACCCCAGAAAGTGGTATTCTGAAATGTACTTATCTGTACTATTTGATTTGTACTGATGTGTGGACTTTAAATATTTCTCTAAATATGTATTTGCTGAAATTTTTCTCACTGACTTATTTCAGATGACTTTTTTTAATTCCTACCCATCTGTATCATCGTATAACTTTTTTTCTGTCATGTTAGTTTTGTGTCCTTGTCTTAAAATGTATGGCAAATGGGAGTGAGGTTTGTCACCGTTGAAGTGGGAGATTACAGACAAGTAAGGCTGAAACTATCCGTGTGTTACTGGATTAGAATTGGAGACCTTAAAATGAACTGATGTCTTCATCTTAATATCAATTCAGATGGATACACACAGAAATAATGATAGATCTGTGTGTACAAGTTAGCTAGTATACAACCATGTATCTCTTTGTTCTATCAGCTGCCAGGGCCATAAAAAGCAAGGGCACCACGTTGCAGCAGCATGCCCAGTGCACTCATCTTGGTTTCTAACAACATTCTCTTAAAAAAGGAACCAGTGCCTCTTGGAGAAATGGCTGATTTCAGGGCTGGGGCAGGAAGCAAGGAAGTGCTAGAAAAAGTGAGAGAGACAGAGAGGGGAGGGGAAAGGAGTAAGAGAGAGAAGGAAGAAAGGGAATGGGAAGGGAAAGGAAGGAAAAAGAAGAGAAAACAAAAACCTAACAGCCACTACCTCAGCCAAGAGATAAAAGTCAACATCAACAGCATTGTTACATTGATGGCAGTTACTCTTGATGAGCTGTGATGGGAATGACACTACCTCTGTGGTCTTCCTCCCCCACATTCAAAAACCTAGTCAAATTGTGAGAAAAAATCAGACAAATTCCAGTGAGGGTCATTCTACAAAATGCCTGCCCAGCACCTCAGAACTGTCCAGGTCATCCAAAACAATGAAAGTCGGAGAAGCTGTCAGAGTCTACAGGAACCTAAGGAAACAGATGTAATGTAGTCATTCGGGATGGTTCCTGGGACACAAAAAGGACATTAGTTGATGAGTAAAGAAATACAAATAAAGTGTGGGATTTAGTTAATAATAATGTGTTAATGAGGCTCCATTGGTTGTAACTAATGTATCGGACTAATGTAGGATGTGAACAATAAAAGAAACAGGGTGTGGGGCATATGGGAACTTTCCGTACTATCTTTGCAACTTTTCTGTAAATATAAAACTATTCAAAAATAAAAAGTTTAGTTTTGAAAGAAATATATTGTAAAATACATTTCTTTCAAAATAAAGAGGGATATTGATGTGAAAGTATTTAAAGAGTGTTGAATGTTGGAAAACCAAAGTTATCAAAATGTTATTTTTGTAAGTGGTAAACATTATTTCTAGGTTGTAGTAAGTTTAGTTACTAAATATTCTTTTTTCCTTTCATTTAATATTAGATGTTACATTTAGTTACATAAATTAATAAACCCTGTTTTAATGCATTCTATAAAATGCATCATCTTGTACATGTTAAAATTTAATCCATAAATGTAGCATGAGGGAAGGATTCTGTTTTCCTCCCTGTTGTTTTATTTTTTTAAATCAGTTTTGCTTTCTTGTGCTAATATTTTTACTTTATAGAATTATTTTGCCTCAGAGGATGTGGTGCATCCTTTACATTTCATCATAAGAAACAATTTGCAATATGTCTCATCTTCTTCTGTTAGCAGTTTTTATCAGTGAATATGTACTTGCAAAAGTAGTTTGAATAGTAATCCTCCAAGAACAATGGAAGTACAAATAGTTTTATCTTTTCTCCAGTACTCATTGGCAAAAGTTATTTGTTGAATAATAAGGTTTTCTTTTACTCTCAGGCAGTTCATGTTGGCACTTTTTGGGGCTTTTTTATTATGCTTTTTTTGTTGGGTAATCTGATGAGGTTCTTCGTCATAGTTGTTTTTGTTGTTTTATAATAAATTCTTGATTTTTCAGCATTCAGAGTCAATCCTAGGTGGCAATTTTTTTTTTTTTTTTAAACCAAACTCATGAACTGTCATGATTCTATAAAGATCCTCTGTAAAATTACTTGGAACCCTCCAGTTTCTTGTATCAGGAGAGAGTTTTAAAATTCCATAGTGGGTTATTACCTGTGTATCTGAAGTGATTGTGGAATTTGGCAGTTCCTTCCAGGGTCCACATTTATCAAATGATACCTTCATGTCGTGGCTTGTAGCCATGTCTGATCTTCACCCAAGATTTGGGTACAATGACCATAATGGTGAGAGTTTTGGTTGGCATGACATGGTAATACTCACTTAAGGTGAATTTTTTAAAGTGTGTTTTCCCTTTTTACTTTTCTGACATGTTATAAGGTGTATGGGAATTTTTGTCCCATAGGCTTCTGCATATGTTTGGCTTGATTCATAAAAGTGAGATAGAATCTTGACTGGTTCAGAATTCAGTTCTTCATTAAAAAAAAAAAAGGAGTAGCCAAGAATGTATTTTTCAGAATGCTTTGAGAAGAGCAAGGAACTGCCAGTTCTTTCTAAATGTTAGACAAAATCAGTAATTATTTTGGATCAACACTCCCAGACCCCAAATGTAGGCAGCCAGTTAAGAACTCGCTCTAGTTTTTTTTTTTAAAAAAGACAAGAACCAGAATCCCTTTGGCTTTGTTCTGGTGAATGAAATAGAAATTATATGTAATTTGCATATCTTGCTATTGGAATTTGTAATTTTAAGCAGTTGACTATAATTTCTTACAGTCACCTTGGAAGTTAAAATCAGAGCTCTTTTTCTGCCTTCTTATTTCGTATTACCTTTGCTTTTAAATCAGCGGAACAGGTATTATGAGGTCTCCCTGGAGATCTTTGGAACCTATGAAAAGGGCACGTTGGGATAAAATAGAAATGTTTTCAAGTTAAAAGGTACCTCAAGAAGTCACTAAATGTAGTTGAACATCATATCACAGGTAAGTAAATGGAGACCTAGAAAGGTGATGTGACTGATCTAAAGTCATTCAGTTACTAGAGCTGAAGCCAATAAATCTCAGCCCAGGCTTTTCCCCATTACAATAGGAGTTACATCCGAGTCTTTGCTTAGGCACCATTGCTTCCTTTGTTAATCACATTTTAATGGAGTTGTTAAAAATATCAGTTAGACGTAGAATGACTGTGTTCTGGTTTCCCTGAGATAGGCCCATTTCCATTTCTTATCTTGTCATCATTATTAATAGCACCCTGTATCACCCTCCATAGTGTCTGGGTTTAGATGGTAGATTTTATGGTTGCCGTGTTAGAAGGACATGCAGTGTTAAGTTACACATCTTCTCTGTTCTCTTTACTGCCACACAAACAATCCCAGTCTGGAACCTGGGTACATATTAAAGTGCTGATTTTGCTTACTCCTATTGATTTTACCACATAAGTAGTGCACATTGTTCTTGTATCTCAGAGAGATTCAAGCGTTAAAGCATGATCGACTTCAAATGCAGAGGCTTGTATTTTTGTAGGTAATTTTACAGAAGTCAATGGTAGATGCCTTTAAGAATTCATTAATGTGTGCTTTCAAATGCTTCTGTTGCCCTAGTAAGGACATTTTATTAGCCATTTGTAACCTGTTATTAGAATGTGCGTAAAAGTAAAAATAACTTAAAAATATGAATCAGAACATTAAATGGTGGGGTAAATATAGCTTGGGAAGGATAATTTTTTCTCACACACTAGATCATTTAGTTAAATACTTAATTTTATGTGGAAACTTAGTCACAGGGAAGGTCAGTATCCACTGCCTAAAATCCAACACTATAAGGTGGTTTTAGAATTCTCCTTGAACAGATCCTAAGACTGGTCTGAACTTTGACTTGCTATTGCGTGCCTGTGATTAGGTAGCTGGTGTTGGCCAGGCAGCCCACATTTACACACAGGATGTGCATTCTCTGTCTGGGCAGCTGGGTAGGCCACACAGAAGTTGGCCTGGCTGTGCAGAGGACATGCAAGCTTCCTCAGGAGCTTCCTACCCGCCTCTCGCCCCTGTTTTCAAAGAGACTTGTAATCAAATGAAAGCTTCTCAAGTAGTAGAGGAAATTTGCATCCCTGAGATGTTGCTTGTCTTTTAACTTGTTTCTCCTTACAGGACTACACATTGTAACCTGTTACTATGATCTCGTTATCTTTTAGTATTGGGGTTTTATTTGTATCAGTCATTTATCCTGCTGACAGTCTAAAGAATAAAACAAAATGAAGCATCATGATTTTTGTCCCCCAGCCTATTTAACGTGAGACCATGACTCATTATCTAGTTGTCGCGGTGACAAATTTGCTAATTAAAAATATTTTTCCCTTACATTCGACTCTCAGAGTTGATGTCTTCTTTTGTCTCTTCATTTTGCAAGTTAAACATAAGCACAAATGCTTATTATATTTTGAAATTGACTTTTTTTCAGAGAGCCAAGGTGACTCCAATGCTTGGAATTAACCTATTATCCTTTTATTTTTCTTCCTTAAAAAACAACACAAGATATTTTTCGTCACTTTTTGTAAGCGTTTAAACTGATTGACCTAAAAGATATGCTTCTCTCTTTAATGCAGTGTTTTCTAACCCTTGTCTTTGGCACATAGAAAATGACACTATTTGTGTGTCATAAAGAGATAACGCTGGAGGCCAGAGGTGCCTGCCAGAGGTGCCTACCATGGGCTTCAAAATTGTTTCAGCCATTCTAGATTCTTTGCATCTCCGTATAAACTTTAAAATCAACTTGTCAATTGCTAAACAAAAAGGTCTGCTGGAATTTTGGTTGCAATTACATTAAATATATAGATCAAGTTGAGGATCAACTGCCTTATCGATATTAATCTGATTTGATATGGTCTAGTTTATATGTTTTAAAAGGATGACTCCAGATGCTGTGAAGAAGGGAGGGGGTAGCAATGAAGCAAGAGTGGAGCAGGGAGAGCAGTTAGGCTTTTGTAGCAGTCCATTCCAGGATTCTTGATGGAGTGGATCAGGATAATAATAGTGAGGATACAAATGGAAGGGATTGGGGGAATATTTTGGAAGTAGGATTGGCAGAACTTGCATATGGTTTGGATATGGTGAGCAAAGAAAGCTCAGCATCAAGAATGAATCCTAACTATTTGGCTTTAGCAACTGGGTGAATAGTGGTACTGCTTATTCGGTAAAATGGGGAAATTTGAGAAAGCTTGGCCAGGGGTTGGGTGGTGGGTCATATTAGTAATCAAGGGTTTTCTTTTGGGTCTTGAAATAACCAAGTAGGGATATGAAACAAGGAGGTGGAGGTGGAGGTAAGGGGAAAAATTAGGGCTAGAGATACTCATTAAAGGCATGGTGTTGGCTGAGATCGTGTAGGGCAGGAGTGTAGAAGAAAAAGACACCTAGGACAGAACCGTCTCTTACTCCACCATTTAGAAAGAAGAAACCTTTAGAAAGAGAATGAGCAAAGGAGATCAAGAAAGAATAAAACACAGGGGGATGAGGGAAACCAAGACACTGCCATATCATGGAAGCCAACAGAAGAAAACTGAGAAGTCATATAAGGTAAGACTAGAGAAGGGGCAGTGGACTTTCAGCAACAGAAAGATCTCATTAGCAGGTGTGGTCTTGAGTGGATTTTGGGTACCAGACTGGTGTGGATTGAGGGGAAAACCTTAGTGGAGAAAGGAGAGAGAACAACTACTGACATTTGCAGTTACTTCTGTAGGTCGGAGATCTGATTGAGGCATTACCAGCATTGCTTTTATTTTCTTTATGTAGTTAAGGCAGGTTCATCAGCTGAGAGTGGGGTTGGATGGTGGGTAGGCAATTTGAGAAGGTATGAGATTTTTTGAGAGTAGGAAACAGAACATGCCGGATGAGTGTTATAGGATTGCCTGGTAGTGAGGTTTGCCCAGTTGAGATTTGTGGTCAAGAATTTTAAATGAGCTTAGTCAGCAGACAAAGCCAGATAAATAGATTTTTTTTTCGTTGTGTTTAGTTGCTGGTGTACAGCACAGAGTGGGTAGTTAATTGGAGTTCCCTCATTGATGACAGATAGTATAGGGTATTAGAGTCTAGCAAATTTGACTTTGAATTGCAACCAGAAGTAAAATTAAGATAAATATAATAGATGCTTGCTTTGGAATCCTTTCTCATCAACTGAGAATTTCAACTATGTAGTAACTTCAAAAAAATGTTTACCTTTCAGATACAACTTAGTCCACGTGTTTTGACAATGAAAGACATGCTAATACACTTTCTTATCATTTATAGTGATGTAGTAGAACCTTTTAAAAACCATTCAAGGTATTTTTGCACACCTAGAGACTGAGAAGGAAAGGACCCACAAACCCAGTAGAAAAAAGGGACAAAAGTCATGAACAGTTTGCTGAAAGAAATGCAGTTAAATCCATTTCTCAGCTTTTGAGTTTGACAAAAATCTTGCCATTTGCTAATGTACTCTGTCATAAGGCCATGGGGAAACACTCATTTATTACTGGTTGTAGTGCTACATGGTACAGTCCCTACGGTGAGGAATCTGATAAGCTCAACCAAAAGTACTATTGTTTTGCCTTTTACCCAGTATTTGGAAGGATTTTTCCTACAGGTACACCTGCTCTCATACAAAATGACCTATACATAGGGTTATTCATTGCATTATTGCTTATAATAGTGAAAGACTGGAAACTACTCGAGTTTTCATCATTGGAGGCTTGTTGATGAAATTACAATATATCCACACAATGAAATACTATGTGATTGTTAAAAAAGGAAAATTTCTGTGTACTGATATGAAGAGATTTCCAGGATATGTTTGTAAGTGAAAAGACCAAAATTCCAAATAGCATAGATAGCATTCTGCTTTTGCAGGGAGGAAATGATGTGTACTTATGTTTGTTTAGTTTTACATAAAGAAACACCAGGAGAATAAGCGGCAAGCTGATAAGTGATTACTTGTTGGAGACAACGGAGAACAGGTTGGCTGGGGACCAAGGAAGAAGTGAGACTTCTCAGTGTACATCTTTTATGTCAGGTTGATTTTGAACCATGTAAATACATTAATCTACTTTAAACAAAAATGTAGGTGCTTTAAAATAATGTTTAGGAAATCATCACTGTCTTCATCAATGTCATTATGATAAGTTGGTTAATGGAATTTAGTGATGCAGGCGTTTTTTTTAAATCTTCACATTACATTTGGGTTTTTCACTGTTAAGAATGACATTTAACGAATATAAATGTTGCAACAAAATCTTTTTCTACTAGTATACATTACTGTTTTGTATTTCGTTATAGCCTTTTGTGTGGGAACATTTATGAACTTCAGATTACCCCTGAAAGCTAAATGGTTCATTTTGTTTCAGGTGGTGAATTTTGTTTGTCGAAAATTTTTAGAGAAAATGTGGGACCATGGACGAGTTCTTCCGTATCTTTTTTGTTTTCAAAAGAGCTTAAACTGAGTACATGCGATCGACTGTCCTTTGGATGAATGGCACATTGTTCTGGGGGAAATGCGTCTTCACCCAAGATGCTGTGACATCAAATCCTTCACGTGGCTATGGGTCCATGAGATCCGTACTTTGCAGTCTTCTTTGTTCCAGTGGGAGTTCAGCTCAGGCATGGCTTCCTGCTTCTAGAGGGTGGCGGGCCTATTTGCTGAATTAATTTCCCTGGGCTGCAGTTTTCTCACTGATAAAATGGAAGAATAGTTTCTTTGCTCTGCTAACCTTGGATGAATCTAAAAAGCAAATGACATGATCATATTTGGTTAGTGCTTTGTAAATAGAACATAAACTTAGTCTTTTTTTTTTTTTTTTCCATCTCTTTTTAAGGATTTAGGCATGCGTTTCTTGCTAAATAAGTTCTTTCTGGTATTATCTTTTTATCGGATTTGAAGATTTCTTCATTGTATCTTTTCATAGATCTAGTGGAAAGCAGGGAAACTGTTAGCCATGCTTTATCCTTGTACCTTATTGATGTTGTCTGATAAAACCTTATTCATGAATGCGTAGGAGGAGGTGGGATGCCTCGCTCTTGTGGATTAATAGCGTTTTCTGTTACCACTAGTCAAAAGCAGCATGGTGTAGTAGAAAGAAGAGCTTTGCATTCACGTCCCTGGTTTTTCCCTTACGTTAATTTCTGCAAGGCTTTGTTCATCTGTCACCTGGGGATAAAACCTAGGGTGCTTCTAGGAAGTAAAGGTAGTGTATATAAACTAATTATCACAACTATTTGTGGATGTAGTTGCTCACAAAGTAGTAATTTTGGTAATTGTCATCATTGAGTGATATTTTTTTGAACTTCAGATGTTTACTATCCTAGCATGTGATTGTCAGCCTACTACTAAAATATTTGATATGTAAGCTTTTTCTTATCCTACAGAATAGATGACTAAAAAGGGGGGGTTGACGAAGGATTCATAGTAACCATTGTCTGGTGGGCATTGTGTGCGCTCCATCAGCCCTCCAGTGAACTGTCCTTAAAGAGTTGTTGTTGTTTTTTTAGGCTAGATATACTCGATTACGTTCAAATTAATGCCACAATTATGAGAAGAGATGGGGCAGGGGTGGGGGGAAGTAACTACTACATGATAGAAAAATTGCACTTGTAAGTAATCTTTAATCCACAGGATTTTTATAGCAGATGTTTACATTTTTCCTACCCCACAGTACCCTGTGTACCTGCCATGCTGGATAAACAACAAGTCTGATGAATTTGCACCGTGGTGTCATAGAAACAGTGGAAATCAAAGATTAAAATAGAGCCCGTAGTGCAGGTTTCCTAGGGCAAATTGAAGCATAGGTCTGAGGTAATAATTCAGGTATTTCAGATCTAAATCTGTTCTATGAAAATTGAGCTGACATTTATTGAACACTTACTGTGTGACGAGCTCTATGCTAAATATTCTATATATTCTATTGATTAACCTTTTTAAACTTTTTTATTTTTCAATTACAGTTGACATTCAATATTATTTTTTATTAGTTTCAAATGTACAGCATAGTGGTTGGACATTTATATAATTTACTGAGTGATTTCTCCTCATAAGTCTGGCACCATATAGTTATTACAATATTATTGACTCTATTTTCTATGCTGTACTTTAGATCCCCGTGCCTTTTTTACCTACCAATTTGTACTTGTTAATCCCTTCACCTTTTTCACCAAGCCTCTCAACCCTGCTTCCATTTTGCAATCATCAGTTTGTTCTCTGTATCTGTCAGTCTGTTTCTGGTTTATTTGTGTGTTTATTTTGTTTTTTAGATTCCACATATAAGTGAAATCATATGGTATTTGTCTTTCTCTGTATGGCTTATTTCATTTAGCATAATGCCCTCTAGGTCCATCCATGTTGTCGCATATAGTAAGATTTCATTCTTTTTTATGGCCGAGTAATATTCCATTGTATATATGTACCACATCTTTTTTATCTGGTTGTCTATTGATGGGCACTGGATTGCTTCCATATCTTGGCTATTGTAGTTAAATTAACACTGCAGTGAACATAGGGATGGATATATCTTTTTGAATTAGTGTTTTGGATTTCTCTGAATAAATACTCAGAAATGGAAT
Organism: Rhinolophus sinicus; assembly: GCF_036562045.2. Lineage (NCBI taxonomy): Eukaryota > Metazoa > Chordata > Mammalia > Chiroptera > Rhinolophidae > Rhinolophus > Rhinolophus sinicus. The sequence continues at coordinate 44,103,284 of NC_133759.1, forward strand.
TTCTAGGTCATAAGGTAGTTCTATTTTTAATTTTTTGAGGATCCTTCATACTGTTTCCTATAGGCTGCACTAATTTGCAATGCCACCAACAGTGCATGAGGGTTCCCTTTTCTCCACATCCTCGTCAACACTTGTTTATTGATTTATTGATGATAGCCATTTTGACAGGTGTGAGGTGATATCTCACTGGTTTTAATTTGTATTTCTCTGATGATTAGTGACATTGAGCATCTTTTCATATGTCCTTTTTGGAGAAATGTCTGTTCAGGTCCTCTGCCCATTTTTTAATTGGATTGTTTGTTTTTCTTGGTTTGAAGTTGTATGAGCTCTTTATAAATTTTGGATATTAACCCTTTATCAGATGTATCATTGGCAAATATCTTCTCCCATTCAATAGGTTGTCGTTTTGTTTTGTTGATGGTTTTCTTTACTATGCAAAAACTTTTTACATTGATGTAGTCCCATTTGTTTATTTTTTCTTTTGTTTCTCTTGCCCGAGGTGACATATCAGAAAAAGTATTACTAAGAGCAGTGTCAGAGAGCGATTACTGCCTATGTTTTCCTCTAGGAGTTTTATAGTTTTGGATCTTACATTTAAATCTTTGACCCATTTTGAGTTTATTCTTGTATGTGGTATAAAAAGAAGTTCTTCTAGTTTCTTCTTTTTTTTTTTTTTGCATGTCTCTCTCCACTTTTGCCAACACCATTTATTGAAGAGACTGTCTTTACCCCATTGTATATTTCTGCTTCCTTTGTCATATATTAATTGCCCATATAGATGTGGTTTTATTTCTGGGCTCTCTATTCTGTTTCATTGACTTATGTGTCTGTTTTTGTGCCAATACTGTTTTAATTATTATAGCTTTATAGTATAGTTTGATATCAGGTAGCGTGTATCTCCAGCTTTGTTCTTTTTTTCTCAGAATTTCTGTGGCTATTCGGAGTCTTCTGTGGTTCAATATAAATTTTAGGATTATTTGAGTTCTGTGAAAAATGCCATTGGTATTTTGATAGGGATTGCATTAAATCTATAGTTTTCTGTGGGTAGTATGGACATTTTAATAATGTTCATTCTTCCTATCCATGAGCACAATATATGCTTCCATTTATTTGTTCTTCCTTAGTTTCTTTCTTCAGCGTCTTACAATTTTCTGAGTCTTTTACCTCCTGTGTTACATTTATTTGTAGGTATTTTTTTTGATGCAATTGTAAATGGGATTTCTTTCTTAATTTCTCTTTTTGCTAGTTTGTTATTGGTGTATAAAAACGCAGCTGATTTCTGAATGTTAATTTTTTTATCCTGCTACTTGACTGAATTCGTTTATTGGTTCTAATAGTTTTTTGGTGGATTCCTTAGGGTTCTCTCTATATAGTATCATTTCATTTTCAAATAATCCAGCTTTACTTCTTCCTTTCCAATTTAAATGCCTTTTATTTCTTTTTCTTATCTGATTGATGTGGCTAGGACTTCCAATACTATGTTGAATAAAAGTGGTGAAGGTAGACATTCTTGTCTTGTTCCTGATACTAAGAAAAAAGCTGTTAGTTTTTCCCATTGAATATGATGTTATCTGTGGGTTTGTAATATATGGCCTTTATTATGCTGAGGTATGTTCCCTCTGTTCCCACTTTGCTGAGAGTTTTTATCATAAATGGATGCTGGATTTTGTCTAACACTTCTCCTGCATCTATTGATATGCTCATATGATTTTTATCCTTCATTTTGTTATGTGGTGTATTATGTTGATTGAGTTGTGGACATTGAACCAACCTTGCATCTCAGGAATAAAGCCCACTTGATCACGGTGTATGATCTTTTTAATGTATTGCTGAACTTGGTTTCCTAATGTTTTGTTGAGGATTTTTGCATCTGTTTATCAGGGATATTGGCCTATAATTTTTTTTTTTTTTGGTAATGTCTTTGTTTGGTTTTGGAATTAGGGTAATGCTGGTCTTACAAAATGAGCTTGGGAGCCTTTTAGTGTTTTGAATTTTTTTGAATAGTTTGAGGAGACTAGGTGTTAATTCTATTTTGAATGTTTGATAATATTCACCTGTGAAGCCTTCCAGTCAAGGATTTTTGTTTGTTGGGAGTTTTTTGATTGGTGATTTGATTTCATTAGTAGTAATTGGTCTGTTCAGATTTTCTTTTTCTTCTTGATTCAGTCTTGGAAGATTGTATGTTTCTAGGAGTTTATCTATTTCTTCCAGAATGTTCAATTGTTGACATATAATTGTAGTATTTTTTTACAGTTTTGTATTTGTCTGGTGTTTTCTATTTCTCCTCTTTTATATCTGACTTTATTTATGTGGGTTCTTTCTCTTTTTTCTTGATGAGTCTGGTTAAAGGTTTATCAATTTTGTTTATCTTTTCAACAAACCACTTTTTGGTTTCATTGATTTTTTTGAAGACTTTATTTCATTTGTTTTCTCTCTGATCTTTATTATTTCCTTCCTTCTACTCACTTTGCGCTTTGTTTGCTGTTCTTTTTCTAGTTCCATTAGGTGTAAGGTTAGATTGTTTATTTGAGATTTTTGTTTTTTTTGAAGTAGGCCTGTGTTGCTGTGAATTTCCCTCTTAGGACTTCTGTCTCTGTGTTCTATAGAGTTGGGGTTATTGTGTTTTCATTTTTATTTGTCTCAAAGTCTCTTTTGATTTCTTCCTTGATTTCATTGTTAACCCATTCATTGTTTAATAGCATGTTATTTAGCCTCCACGTGTTTGTGTGTTTTGCAGTTTTTTCCTTATAATTGATTTCTAGTTTCAAACGATTGTGTTTGGAGAAGACACTTGATATGATTTCAGTCTTATTGAGACTTGTTTTGTAGCCGGACATGTGGTGTGTCTTGGGAAATGTTCCATGTACTCTTGAAAAGAATGAATATTCTGCTGCTTTGGGGTAAAATGCTCTAAAAATATCAATTAAATCCATCTGGTCTAATGTGTCATTTAAGGCCAGTGTTTCCTTGTTGATTTTCTGTCTGAAAGGTATATTCATTGTTGTCAATGGGGTGTTGAAGGACCCTAATATGACTTTATTACTGTCAATCTTTCCCTTTATGTCAATCCATATTTGTTTTATATATTTAGGTGTTCCTGTGTTGGGTGCATAAATGGTTATAAGGGTTATGCTGTCGTGTTGGATTGATACCGTTATCATTATCAAGTACCCTTCTTTGTCTCTATTATAGGCTTTTTTTTAAAAGTCTGTAATAAAGTCTGACATAAGTGTTGCTACTCCAGCTTTTTTTGGGTTACCATTTGCATTAAATATCTTTTTCCATCTCTTTACTTTCACTCTGGGTGTGTCTTTCAATCTGAAGTGGGTCGCTTGTAAACAGCATACGTATGGGTCTTTTTTTTCTTATGCATTCAGCTACCCTATGTCTTTTTATTGGAGAATTTAATCCATTTACATTTAAAATGATTATTGATGAGTACATAGTTATTGCCATTTTATTCATATTTGTGTTCTTTACTTTTTTCCTTCTTAAAGAAATCCCTTTAACATTTCTTATAATACTAGTTTGGTGATGATGAACTCCTTTAGACTTCTTCTTGTCTGGGAAACTCTATCTCTCCTTCAATTCTAAATGATAGCCTTGCTGGGTAGCATAATCTTGGTTGTAGGGGAGAACTTTGAATATTTTGTACTAATCCCTTCTGACCTGCAAAGTTTCAGTTGAGAAATGAGCTAATGGTTTTATGAGAGCTCCCTTGTAGGCAGTTGACTGCTTTTCTCTTGCTGCTTTTAAGATTCTCTCTTGTCTTTAACTGTTGGCATTTTAATTATGATGTGTCTTGGTGTGGGTCTCTTTGGGTTCACCTTGTTTGGGACTCTCTGTGCTTCCTGGACTGGTATGTCTATTTCCTTCACCAAGTTAGGGAAGTTTTCTGTCATTGTTTCTTTAAATAGGTTTTCAATCCCTTGCTCGGTCTCTTCTTTTGGTATACCTATGATATGAATGTTGTTACACTTGATGTTGTCCCAGAGGCCCCTTAAACTATGCTCATTTTTTAAATACTGTTCCAAGGGTATTTTCTACTACCTTGTCTTCCAAATCACTGATTTGATCTTCTGCTTCATCTAATTTGTTGTTGATTCCTTCTAGTGTATTCTTCATTTCAGTTATTGTATTCTTTATTTCTGACAATTGTTTTTATATTTTTTGTGTCCTTTTATATGCTTACTATATCTTTGTTGAAGTTCTCACTAAGTTCCCTGAACATCCTTATAACCAGTGTTTTGAACTCTGTATTTAGTAGATCACTTGCCTCCATTTTATTTTGCTCTTTTTCTGGAGTTTTCTCCTCTTCTTGCATTTAGGACATATTTATTTGCCTCCTCATTTTGGCTGTTGCTCTATGTCTGTTTCTGTGTATTAGGTAGATCTGCTACATTTCCCAGTCTTGGCAGAGTGGTCTCACATAGTAGGTGTGTTTTGGGGCCCAGTAGTGCAGTCTTCCCTGCTCATCTGAGTCAGGTGCTTCAGGAGTATTCCTTGTGTGGCTTGTCTTTGCCCTTCTTTTGTAGTTGAGCCTTGATTGCTTTTGGCACACCAGTGGGTGGGATTGACCCTCAGACTTTCTGGCTGTGAGAATTGGCCATGCTCACAGCATAAGGACAGCTATGTGTGGAGTGACCACATGGAGCGAGATTTGCTCCAGTGGGCTCTGGTGGCTGCTGAGACTACCCTGTGGGTGTGCTACTTGTGGGGTTAATCAGGTGGTGCTCTGTTGTTGTCTGAAGCTGGTCACCTGGTGTATTAGTTCTGGGGCCTTGTGGGAGGGGCTTCAATGGAGGTCAAGGTCAGCTGCTGCCTGTAACCGGCCTGGGGTACCTGGTCGTAGCTATGATCACATTAGTGGTTGGTAGCTCCCTGTGCTGGACCTGCAGGCACTTGAGAGAGGCCACCCTGCAAACTGAGACTGGCTGCCACTAATATGGGGGCTAGGGCAGCTCAGCAAAAGGCTTGGCATCCCGAGGACTGCTGCCGCCTGCCAGCTCCCTTAAGACTCAGATACTAAAAGAGCCTCAGGCAGTATGTGAGTTGGGTGAGGCAGGTGTCTGGGTAATTACGGTGGGGCAAGTGGTGGTCACCAGGTTAATGCAGATTCAGATTTGGTCATGTTGGGGGAGGGCTCAATACAAGAAAGATGGTGCCTGCCTTCTGGCTGTGTGGAAGGAGGGCTTAACACAGGGACAACGGTGGCTGTTCCTCCAGCCCCCACCCGGAAACCACACAACTCAGTTTCTCCCTCTATGTCTCTGTCACCTCCCAAGCCACTATCCCTCTGCTGAAACCCAGGGTGGATGCCTGTGAGCGACTGAGTCAGTGTGAGGGCCCTTTAAGTGGATGCCTGGTTTTCTAGCAGCCTTCAGTGTCACCCAGACTGACAGAATCCCTGCTGATTTTCACAGCCAGATGTGGCAGCTCCCCTTCCCGGCACTGGTGCTCCACTCTGGGGAGCACCATGTGGGACTGGGACCCCTCACTCCTCAGAGGCAACTGACCTCTGCAGGTGAGATACCCTCCTGATTCTCAACCACCGTATGTGAGTGTGTGGCCAGCCCATTTTCACATCTCCGCCCCTCCTACTAGTCTCAACATGGCTTCTTCTTTATATCTTAGTTATTATAGGATCTCTGTTCAGCTAGACTTCAGATAGTAATTTTGACATGGTCATGGAAGTGATCACAGCAGTTACCTACTCTGCCATCAGGGACCGGAACTCCTATTGATTAATCTTAAAGGTATCAATGTGTTATTATTCTTACTTTATAGGTGAGGCTATTGAGATTTGGAAAGATTAAGTAACTTGCCCAAGATTACACAATAAGTGATAGAAGGAGAACTTAAACCATAATTTTGTCTCACATTAAAATTTGTGCCTTTTCCTTCTGGGTAATATTATCAGTCATACCTTTGTCAGAGGTGTTTGGCATATTACTTTTCTGCTTTAGTGGTAAAATCTTGACTAGTAGAATGAAATGAGATGCTACAAAAGAAATATGTAAAAATAATGTTTTCCTTTGCCTGATAAGATGTTGTGCCACACTTGTGGTCAGAGTGACAAGACAAATATTTTAGGAACACCAACTAGGCCAAAGACCAACTAACCAACCAGCCAACAAAAACCAGTTTAGCTTATGCTTCTGAAAGCTTGAGTTGAAAATGAGGTCTAAATGGTATGAAATATTAAGTGTTTGACCTACTAGTAGAATCTTCCTGAAAAGAGGTTGGGAATTTTATAGAATTCAAGATTCATATAATATATATATGAGCCTATGAGCCTTTCTCACATGTGTTTAATCTATATAATAATATCCATTCTAGCCTGGCCTGCTGGTGACATCAGAGAGCACAATATGAACACCCTTCCATAGGGAACTGTAACTTTCATGTACCAGACCTCGGATTCATGCAGCTACTTAAAGTCTGGTCTACCAGAATGTTCCAAACCAAAGTTGAGAAGCTCAAGTTTACTCTGAAAATGTTCCTTGTCCAAGAATTAAATGCTACAGCTGTCTAGGCTTGTGCATACTCAGACCCTAGGTGGTCCAGAGTGAGTAATTTATTTTCTCCTGTGGAGGATTTTTTTAGATCTCTTGAAAGAATATTTAAGGAATTTTTGTTTTTTTAATCTCCAAGGCATATTAAAATGACTACCATGTTTCCCTGAAAATAAGACCTATCCGGACAATCAGCTCTAATGCATCTTACGGAGCAAAAATTAATATAAGACCGGTGTTATTTTACTGTAAGACCCGGTATAATATAGTATAATAATAATATAATGTATATAGTATATGATATACCGGGTCTTAGTTTAACTTTTGCTCCAAAAGACGCATTACAATTGGTTGTCCGGCTAGGTCTTATTTTCGGGGAAACATGGTAAGACTTCAAAAATATTAATTACTTCTATCCACAGGAAGAGATAATTTTATGATAATTTTAGTACCACTGACTGTTATGCCCCGTAGTCTAAATCTCCTTAAAATCTTATTTGTGAAACTATATGTTTAATTTCAGGAATGTGGCTTCTGAGTGTAAGTATAGAACCTTAAAAAGGAATGAACAAGCCAATCTGGTGTTTTGTATTAGTATCTCCATTTTTCTGATGACTAGGATTGGAGCAACAGATATAGCAGATAATCCTGCAACTTCATTATAGGTAAACTTCAAACCTCCCAAACTTTGTATCACTCAGTTTATTGATTTGGTTATCATTCAGGTTAGTGACTGAGCTGGAGTAGAAGGAAGGGTAAGAAGAATTGAGGCAATCGTGAAACTATGTAGCCTGGTTGGTCAATTGCAGGCAACTTTCGAGAAGTGTTTTTTGTCAACCTCCTCTACCATCTGTTTTCACTGAGGTAGCATAGCAAAAACCTCTTAGATTTATGTCATTAATGTACCGCAAATATTTTTCTTTAACAAACCAGTGATTTGTACTGATGATTTGAAAGCCCCCAGGTAAATTGATCACAGATTACTAAGTTAGTTAACAGGTTTGGCCATTCTGCTTACTTAGCTGGAATAGAAGGGATGCTTTGTAACCTTCCTGTTTATAAAAAAAAAAAAAAATGCACGTGCTTGGGGGTATCGGCAAGAAGTTGACTTTATTTCTCTAACTATGTGACACCTACTAGAACCCAGAGCCACATGACCACCCCCAATCCCAATTCTCCTAACTCAATGGGTTCTCAACAGGAGCAATTTTGACCCCTTGGGGTTAAAAATTGGTTCTTGGGGTCAGGGATGGCTGAAATATCTTATTTTTTTTTTATGTATAAAGCAGAGGTCTATATATACAATACGTAAACAGATATATGTTATATTTGTGGTATTAAAATTTCATGGAGGAGTACTTAGGAAAAAGTGTCTAAAAAGGCTTGTGGGGGTGGGGGCAATAATGAAAAAAACTTGGGAAACACTCCTGTACCTCTATCAAAATAAAGAAGAGTTGATGAGGGATCAGTAGAACTTGGAGTTGAGAGAGGAATGAAATGGTTGCATTGAAAGAGCTTCAGTTTTCTTTATAAAGTTGGAGTAATTGTCACCAAAGTAAGGACTATCAGAGGTTGGGATCAGAAAGGTTTAGACCACTTCTGTGGGGATAGGGGTGGCAGTGGATCTGTGCCTCCCTAGCAAGTGGTTGTGTGGGTCTGTCTCTTAGGAAAACAATAAAGTCAGTAAAATCTGCCTTGGCTTTCCTTAAGGCCTCCTGTTTTTCCCTCTTCCCTCCTAATAAAAACTACATTAGCTAGCCGTTTAATTGGAAAGCATGTTATAAGCCGATTTACACTAAGGTGACAATGACTGATGATAAATTAATGTGTTGTTATTTTCAGCGGAACTTGCATTTGAGCAGTGGGCCACCCTCGGTATAAAAGAGTTGTAGATGCTTAGGTACTCTGACAGGTTAGATCAATGGTTAGCAGCCCAGGGACCCAAGGGAATGATTGCAGTGGGTCTGCAGGAGCGCGTGCACAGCAAGAATTATCTATAGACATAATAAAGAGTGTCTCACAAATGCATGTACTGCTGTTTTAAAAAAGTGGGCATGTGCCGCTGTAATTAATAGCACAGAAACGAAAAGTACTACTGAATTTATGATGTTCCATAATTCTTATGTATTTTCTCATGCCACAAATACTAAAAGCATTGCTAGGATCCGTATCCTGAAGAGCTGAGAACCATTGTGCTAGCTGTAGTAGAGGGTCACTGCGCTTGTGGTGTGACCCGAATCCCCACACATAGGCCACTACACAGGGGCTCCCGCGGAGAGCCCTGGATGGTTTCAGGAATTTGGGCAGAAATCCCTTGAGTAAAACATTTGGTACAGAAGTCTATTTATTGACTGTTTTATTGCCTTTGTTCAGGCATCATAGGCAAACATTGCTTCACAGTGATTTGTCAGAAGTGGTTGAGCATTATTCACTGGCACTTTAAATCTTCATCATTTTTAAACTCTTTATCTACTAGAGTATCATTAGAAATATGATTGGCACTAACATTTCCAAACCTGTTGTTTCTCACTTGAGAATGATCCCTTTGTTTTAGCCTTCTCTTACCCTGGGGAAGTGGCTGCTTTTCGATCCAGGGCCCATGGCATTCTGTTTCTGGGATATCTAAAGAAATTCTTTTTTTATAATGATGTACATATCCTTTAAATAAATATTTATTTGGTAGGAATTTATTGGGGTAAGAACAAGATGCTGAAACCTTAAAACAATTTTTTTTAAAAGAAATAATATATGCCCTCTGTAATTTTATTTACTTTGCACAGATAGGCCAAAACTACAATACACTTTAAGCCAGGTTGCATTATAACAATTTCCATTATTAGCACAGTTCAAATTAATTAAATTTTACTTACTTTGCTTACTGAGGGGCTAAAAGCCACTTAGGAACTTAATATCTCTTGTGAATCTCATTGCTAGAATGCAGTTTTTAAAACACGATTTGATCTTTGGTTGCCATGGGAAATTGAAAAGTCTCATGACTGTATTCCATTTGAAGCCAGGTTTCGTGTGGAGGGATTTATTTAAGCTTTTGTGGTTTTTTTCATCATTATTGCTAATTTATTAAGCTTTTAAAAATACCGTTATTGATATTGATGTATAATAAAGTGCAAATATTTAAAGTACACAATTGGATGAGCTTTGACATATGCATACAGCTATGAAACCATCCCCACAATCAAGATAATGAACCTATCCATTGCTCCCAACATTTCCTTGGGCCCCTTTATAATCCCTCCTTGCCCATCCCTTCCTGCTCACGGGTAAACAGTGGTCTGCTGGATTGCTTTCTGTCACTGTAGATTAGTTTGCCTTTTCTAGAATTGTATATAAGTGAAACTGTACAATCTTTTTATTGCCCGGCAATATTGATGTCTATCTTTTTAGTTCCAGTTCAGACATCATAAGAGATCTTCTAGAAGAAGAGGAAGCCTGGGAAGCATCACATAAGTGAGTTTTCATAATCCAAAAATAAGCATGTACTTTGACCTGAGAAATTATAATTCTATACAGTTGATTTTCAAACACAAGAATATTTGTGCTTTCTGATTTAAGAATAATTCACACACTTCAAGGTAAACATTTCCAGTTCACTACTTGTTTCTATATATTTCTGCTTAGAAATGGCAATTGCTGTGTAATAACTGATCACTTGTCAGAGTTGTTTTTCTAAAGACAAAGTGTTCCACTGGTTGGTTAATAGTTTGGCCTTAAGCACTGGCTTGAGTCTTTAGAAAATTTCTAATATTTTTCTAGATGTTTCCAGTCATAAGACATGTTTAGTGTAGAATAAATGCAATTTCACTCCTTCGGTACCACTTGTGAATCAGTCTGGGAAATGAGCATGTTGTGGGGGGAGAACATATTCCAGGTCCCACTGGTAGGTAGGGAGGAAAGAAACAGTGCCAAAAAATAATACGTTTCCATTAATCTCTACCTACAGGAGCGATCGGGAGTACGACAGGGCAGTTTGCTCCACTGTAATTTCATGATCACATACCTCAAAAGGGCCCTCAAAACTTCCTAGCAGTTTTAATGTTTCTGTGATCATTTCTTTGTCCTGTTCTTCACAAGGATTATTTGAAACCTGAGCTTTTTTCAGTGGCTTCACCATTAGCTGAAGACCTCTTTTCCCTTACAGGGAAAATAGAAGCCATTATATAGGAATCCTCTTTCCAGACATATAAATCTGTCTGTATTTGTACGTGTTTGATCCTCATTTCCTCCTTTTATAATAAAGAGATATCCTGTGTCCTGTCGGATGCTAATTCCTCCTACCTTTTTCCTGCTCTCTTGTCAGGAACTTTGCTCCGTTCCTTCTCTCTCATGTAGGAAACCTCTCCCTCTCAACTGTATCTTTCTCATTGGGTTTTCAGTATGCTCAAATCTTTCCCATCTTAAAATCAACCAACCAAGCCACTAACAGACAAAAAAAACCACACCTGTCTCAATCTTATCTCACACAGTCTCGCCCTGCAGCTACTATTGTATCTCTCCTTCCTTTCTTAATTGATGATCTCTACTTGCAATTTCCATTTCCGCATCTCCCACTAACATGCTCTTCAGCATATTTAGCCAGTCCCATCATTCTGAAATAGCTTTTACTCAAGTCATTAAGGACCTCCATGTTGCTAAATGCAAAAGACGTTTTTTTAGAACTCATCTGCCTTGAGTTCCTAGCCACATTAGATACTATTGACTTCTTCACCTTTCTTAAAAGCCTCTCTTCTTTGGCTTATGAGACACAGTACCCTGGTTTTCCTCTTGCTCAACCAGCTCATTAATTGTTGATGTGGGTCAAGATTAAATTTATCTCATAATAAATTCATCTCTGCGCTCCAGATGCATACATTAGCTACCTATTTGATGTCCCTTCTTAGATATTAAGACACCTCAAAATTAATATGTCTAAAGCTGAACACTTGACCTTATCTACTCTCTACCATCCCCCCAAAATGTTTTTAAAACAAAATAAAAACATGATCCAGGCCGGCCCGGTGGCTCAGGTGGTTAGAGCTCCATGCTCCTAACTCCGAAGGCTGCCGGTTCGATTCCCACATGGGCCAGTGAGCTCTCAACCACAAGGTTGCCGGTTCAACTCCTGCAAGGGATGGTGGGCTGCGCCCCCTGCAACTAGAAACGGCAACTGGACCTGGAGCTGAGCTGTGCCCTCCACAACTAAGACTGAAAGGATAACAACTTGAGTTGGGGGAAAAAAAGGCCTGGAAGTACACACTGTTCCCCAGTGAAGTCCTGTTCCCCTTCCCCAATTAAAAAAATAAAAAGAAGGGGACAAATAGGAATATTATAAAAAAAAAAGGTAAAGAAAATAAAAACATGATCCTTTTCTGGTGTTCCTTTTCAGTCCATTTCTTAAGCCACAAATAACTATCATTTTGGACATCTTGTTCTCTGTTGCCTGAATGAATATCTAGTCTATGACCAGTCTTACAGATTTTATTTCTTTAATATCTCTGGAATTCATCAGTTTATTTCTACCCCTCTCATCATCTTAATTCATTCAACCATTGTGTCTTGATTGAGCAATAGATTATGTCTTAATTTGTCTATCCTCATTTCCTCTGACTTCTTTATAACCTGATCTACATACTGCAGCTAGAGTGACCTTTTCAAAATGAATAAATGATCACTGTTACTCATCTCTCCACTTTAAAAATTGTCAGTGGCTTTTTATACCTTTTAGGGTTGAGAAGGGACTCTTTACATTCCTAAAATGACTGCATGATCTGGTCTTCTCCAGACTCATGTCTTATCACACACCTATGCATTCTCTCTGCTCCATTGCTACAAACTTTTTAGGTCCTGCCTTCATGCCAAGCTCCCTCCCACCAAAGGGCCTTTGAACAGGCTTGTCCTTCTACCCAGAGTGATCTTCTCATCTTTGTTCCCTAGGTTACCCATACTCACACTTCAGATCTAAATTCCAGGCCTGCTTCTCATAGAAGTCTTCTCTGACCCTGCCTTCTGGACCACGTCCTTTCCAGCACATTCATGTGACTATTTGTCCATCTCCCCTACTGGTCTGTGGGTTCAATATTGTAACCCCAGTGTCAATACAATCCCACCTCAGTAAATACTTTACATATGTGATCTCATTTAAATAGCAAAACAACACTATGAGGTACTGTTATTCCTGTTATATAATGAGGAAACTGAAGCTGAAAGGGGTAAATCTCCAGCCCAACGTCACTTAGCAATAAGTGATGAGAGAGGGAGCTGAGATTCTAGCCTAATGTGTCAAAAGTCAGCACTTTGAACCATTAAGCTATACTATCTTTCCAAAGGAGAAGTTTACTGTGCTATTGACATTTTGTAGTTTCATAGCTGAATTGCTGGGCGAATGGAAAAGTGTGGTATATCCAGGGACAGCATTATGAGTAGGTGTATCAGGCTAAATGGTGGCTCAAGCTAATGTTTTATGAAAGTTTAAGATTTTGGCTGCATTACTCTCACCTAAGCGTTATTGAGCTTTGAATTCTGGGAGAGGAGGTTACTCCTTAGCTAACTATGTCCTCTTGTAACAGGAATCGCCTTGTCCATGCTGAATTAAAACCCTGACACTAATGGCCATGAAAAGCTGTGGTCCAGAATTCCTGAGCCCAAGCCCATTCTTGATAATGATGACCTCTTAAAGTCATTGTTATAAGAAAGCACTTAGAAAACAAAACCCATCATTTGATCCTCAGAGATAATGAATGTTAAAGCTGGAAGAATGTAAGAGGTCATCTAGTCCAATCCCTTCATTTTTGTAGAAAAGAAAGCTGAGCTCAGAGAGGTAAATTGACTAGGTCAAGGTCCTCAGCTAGTTAGTGAGCTCACTGCCAGGATCAGAACATAGGCCTCTTGATTTCAGCAGAGTGCCCACTAGTTAAAACAAGCTTCTGCCATAATGTTGCTTTAGAGTCGGAATCAGGAAAAGCCTCCATAGCTTTACTTTTCAACAAAATGTGGTAGTTTTACAAATACCTGTCTTATGCTTATAGGCATATTTTGTAGTACCACAGTGGCATATTTGAGATGTTAGTCCTAGAACATACTATTTCAGTTTCAACACATTCTCCTAATTCCATAAATGTTTGAGAGGTTCTGTTAGCAAAACGGTGCTCCATATAAAGCAGTAATTTCATAAGCGGCGGAAAAAAAACAAAACTTATTTTCTACAGACTGCTCTTGTGTTCTTATGTCCATAAATATTGGTTCATCGTACCATTTTGAGCTACAGCTATATTTACATTCAACAGAATGAAAACTAAGGGAATTGGTCTTGGTCTGTCCTTTCCTGTTTCCAGATTGTGTTTCCGTATACATAAAATGTGGGGAAAATATATCAGCCTCAGAGAGTCTGGTCCCTTCCATCCAGACATCCTCTCCCACTGTCCCCTCTTTCAGTGATGAACGGGAGGATCACGGTCTGCCCCACTGTTCAGGCCAGACACTTAGGGATTATTTTCAGCTTGTCACTCTCCCTTACCTCTCTTGTGCAGTAGATTGCAAGTCTGGTAGGTAAGTGGCCTCAGACTTCAGCGTTCTCAGCATCAGCTGGAGGACAGGATAAAACGGATCAGTGGGCTCTGCACAAGTCTGAGGTTTGGATTCAGTGGATCGGAGTGGGACCTAATAGTTGGCATTTTCCCCATGCTCCCAGGTGTTGCCGATGCTGCCCGGGGTCCCCACGTGGCGTAGCACTACACAGGCTTCCTCTATAATGCCCGTCAGTCCCTGTGTGCCACGGCCTGCTGCCAGCCCTTTGCTCCTCCCCAGGTCTTCACAACGACCGTCCGTCTCTTTGCCTCTAGTCATCACGGTTTACTCTGCCGGTGAAATCTGGAGCACACTGTGTTCCCTCTGTCCTACTTCAAAGTTCTTCAGGGCTTCCCCAGCGTCCCAGTGGTCCATTGTGGCCCCGTCTACCTGTTGGCTCGTGGAATTTCATTTGTTCCTTTCCCCTCCCCACCCACCCCTGTTTCAGCCAAGCTGAACTACTCACAGTCGCCTCAGAGAGTCATGACGCCTTGTCTCTGTGCCTCTGCTCCTGCTGCTGCTTCTGTCCAGATTGCCCTTTCCCCTTTCTTCATCCGGATAGGGCTTGTCATTCCTTCTTCACAGCTCCATTCAGAAGGCCCTGACTCTGCTTCTGCAGCGCTCTGCACTTAGTACCCGACTCCATTTCCAGAGTATGTTCACTGGGCCTTTACTCCTGGCACGTAGCACAGTGCATGGGGAGCCCACAGTGGGCACTCAGCAAGCATCTTGAGTGAAGGAATATGTTAGCCAATGCTTATGGCATCTGAATGTGCGCACTAGTAGTTCTTGGCATTGGTGACACAGCATCCATAGCTTTAAGAGCCTGTGAATGGATAAGGATTGTCACTGAGAAATCTTTTTAACTCTTATCTCATAGTGCCTTAGAAAGAAAATTTTAGGGAATAGCTAGCTCTAATATTTTTTACCAGAAAAAGAAGAATTGCTTTCCCTACTGATAATCTGCATTTCCTCTTCACCCCATGAGAAGTCGTTGCATTCTCTTTTGAGTCTGTCATGTTTGCTAATGGAGGACTATTAATAATTTGGCTACTTTGGGGACGTAACTTTATTGAAGTTTAATATATACACATTAAAGTGGACAAATGTTAGGTATACTGCTTGGTGAAGTTTGACAGCTGAATACACCTGGGTTCCTTTGGTTCCTTTGGTGTGGCCCCTCTGAACCATTCCTCCCGGTAGTGTGAGGCCACACTGATTCTGGGCTTGGCCATGTGAGGAGAAGCTTGATGAGCGTGTGCTCAGTGGGCCTTGTCCTTTTGACACTCACTCGTGCGATGGTCCTCTTGGAACCAGCCCCTCTGCCGTGAGAAGCCCAATCCAGGCATGGGAAGAGGCCAACTGGAGGAGCACCAGGGGCTCAGCCCTCCCTCCTGTCACTGAGCTCCCAGCCAGTAGCCAGCACCAGACTTCAGTCATGTGAGGGAGCCTTCTTGAAAGTGGATCCTCCACACCCAGTTAGGCGGCCTCTTTCAAGCCCTGCTGCCCAGATCTCGAATCATGACCAAATAAGCGATTGTATTGTTTTATGCCTCTTACGTTTGAGAATGGTTTGTCACGTAGCAAGATAACCAAAACAGAAAGCAAACACAAACATTTTCTATTTAGTTTAATTGCTATGTAACAAATCACCCTAAATCTTAGGAGCTTATTTGCTTATGATTCTTCCGTCTGAGCTGGCCTCAGACTGCGGTGGTCATTTACGTGGCATGCAGACAGCTGGCAGGGTAGCTGAGGGCTCTGTTCAGCTGAGCTGTGTGGACTTCGCTCTTTTTCCATGTAACCAGGGAGCCTCTTCTTCTCCATGTGGCTTCTCTACATGGTCTCTCCGTGTGATCTTTCCAACAGGATAATGCGACATCTTATATGAAGGTTCAGAGCTCCAGGGCCAGTTACCAGTTTGTTGCCTCTCAGCTCCAAATTCACACTTTTTGCCTTCTCTGTGAAAATTGAATTAAAATATCACTCTTTGCCAGCTCGCTTGATGTTAAGTTTTATTACTAGAGGGCACTGGATAAACATTGCAAGAGGAAGGGGTTTTGTCTCTTTGTTGCAGTTAGATCACAGGCTAGGCGCCTGCAGAGGTGTAGCTTCCCCAGTGTCTGGTCCTACAATGCACACTGGCCACCAGCTCATTGTTCTACCAATAGCACTAGTTCTAAGCCACAGTTGTGCTGTCTTCAGCCAGGTATCTAGGTCTGTCTGGGACAGAATTGTCAATGTTGAATGCATGCCCCAACACACACACAGAGCCCCATGGCAAAAACTGGTTTTGCAAGGTGTCTTGTGTTATGTTGGTTCCAGGTGATTAAGGAAACTTATGTCCAGTCATTCGCTGATCACTAAGCTAAACAAGCAGACGCTTCACTGGCAACACACAACAACGAATGCATATTTACAGAGTTAATTGAGAAAGTCACTAACAACAGCATCAACTAACCCTGGAGAAGTAGGAAAATCTAATTGGCAGAGTTACCACTGTATATTCTTACAGATGTCCAGTTTTCAACAAAAATTATGAGACTTACAAAGAAACAAGATCCCAAGATCCTATGGCACATATATAGGGAGAAAAAATCAATAAAAATGTCCCAGAGGAAACTCAGACATTGGACTACCAGACAAACCTTTAAATCAGCTGTTTTAAATATGTTGAAAAAACTAAAGGAAACCATGTCTAAAGAACTAAAGTATGAGAACAGTGTCTCACAAAATAGAGAATACTGATAAAAAAATACTGATATAAATGATTTAAAAAAAACACAAATTCTGGAATTGAAAGGCATAACAGCTGAAATGAAGAATTCACTAAGGGTCTCAACAGCAGATTGGGTAGGTGGAAGAAAGAATTAGCAAATTTTAAGATAGATCAATTGAGATTATTTAGCCTGAGGAACAGAAAGAAAAAAGGATGAGGAATAATGAACAGCCTCAGACCGGTGGGATACCAACAAGCATACAGCATATGCACAGTGAAGCCCCATTAGGAGATAAGAAAGAGAAAGGGGTAAAAAGAAAATGTCAAGAAATAATGGCTGAAAACTTCCTAAATTTGATGAGGCATACGTAAAGTGCTCAGTGGACTCTTGCCAAAGACAGAGAAAATTTTGAAAGAAGCATGAGACAAGTAACTCCTCACTTACAAAGGTTCTGGTGATTTCTCATCAGAAACTCTGGAGGCCAGCCAGAGGCAGTGGGATGACATTTCAAAGTGCTAAAAGAAAAAATACTGTCAAGAATTCTATATTTGGCAGGCTGTATTTCAAAAATGAAGGAGAAATTAGACCTTCCCAGAGGAAAAAAAATGGAGAGAATTGGTCTTTAAAAAATACTATACTAAAGGGAGTTGTTAAGGCTGAAATGAAAGAACAGTAGACAGTAACTTGAATCCACATAAAGAAATAAAGAGCACCAGTAAAGATAAATGTAAAAGTATAGGTAAATACAAAAGACAGCATAGATGCATTTTTTTGTAACTTTTCCCCTCATCTGATTTAAAAGACAGCTGCACCAAGCAATAATTATAAATCTGTGTTGATAATCATACAATGCATAAAGATATAATTTGTGGGACAGTATTAGCAGAAAGGAAGGAGAAAGGAACAAAGCTATTTAGGAGCAATGTTTTTGTATACTACTGAAATTAAGTTGGTGTTAATCTGAGCTAGAGTGTTATAGATAATACATTAATTATAATCCCCAAGGCATCCATTAATAAAATAAAATTTAAAATATAGTAAAAGAAGTGACAGTGGGTTTAAATTGGTACACTAGAAAATATTTAATACCAAAAAAAGTGATGAATGGAAGAACAAAAAAAAGACATAAGCTGTATAGAAAACAAATGGCAAAGTGACACACATAAGTCCTGCCTCATCAATAAATACATTAAGTATAAATGGATTAAACACTTGATTAAAAGGCAGAGATTGGCAGAATAGATTTTTAAAAAGACATTAATTCAGCGATACGCTGTCTACAAGAGATGCACTTTAGACTCAAAGACACAAATAAGTTGAAAGTAAAACGATAGAAAAAGATATACCATGCAAACAATAACCAAAAGAGAGCTGGTGTGGCTCTATAATACCAGACAAAATAGACTTTAAGACAAAAAAGTATAAAGGCAAAGAAAGATATTTTATAATGTTTAAATGATAATCCATCAAGAGCATATAGTAATTATTAACATATATGCACCTCAGAGTAGCAGAGCCCCCAAAAAAAATGAAGCAGAAAAGATAAATAAAAGCGACCCCAAGAAACCCTTAAAAATTAAATGAGAAAAATTCTGAAAAGAGAAATCACCTAGGAGCAGCAAGCAGCAAAAGCCAATCAAAAATTATTGCTGATGGTCCTGGCCTCTCCCTGTGTACAGTCTTTTGTGGATGGAGAGGCAAGCAGGCTAAAGGCAGTGTGTGCCTGTGGACTTACCTCTAGACGGTTTTCTTATTCATCAGCAGCCTGGCCTGTAATGGAAAGAAGGATGATCCTTAAGCAAAAGAACCTGGGAAACTCCCTGGTTCTGCAAGTCCCAGGCATGTTCTATGGGCTCTAGTCTGCCTGTCTGTGCCTTGTAAGGTCTTGTGCCAGGAGCTATATCTAATAAATGTTATCGTGCAGAACTCGTCCAGGATTATTGCTCTGATTGTTTTTGTATTGCTTATTTGACTTCACAAAATCCTAAGTTTAATCTGTTTGCTTATTGACCATGTCTCACTTTGTGTCTAGTATCCCTTTGCTGCCATTCAGCTATGGCTTCCCATCTTGAATCTGGAGAATCATTTCTGGACCCAAGTACAGGTCCTTACATTTATTATCCTTTCTACTTTTCTAATATTTTCTAGGTAGCGTGTCTTCTCCACGTCTGTACCTCCCTCAGTCGTGCACTGCTCCTGCTTGTTCCCTGGTGCTGGGCTCCTGGTGGAGGCCAGCTGGAGGTTTTCTGCTATCTTGGCCCAGCCTCAGTTTTAGGCAGGCCCAGTGCCTGGGTCTCAGGGATGAGGCTTTCTCAGCACTCTCCCTTCCACCCATGGAGACAGACTGCTGCTACCTAACCTCTACTCACCACGTAACCTCTACTCACCACCTAACTTCTACTCACCACCTAACCTCTATTCACCCCGTAACCTCTACTCCGTCTGGTGCGAGGTCATCAGCCCAAGAGGGTTTTCTGCCCCTCCTCCAGAGGTACAGGTTTTTGTTTTGAACATTTCCCCAGCAGCAAGGACTCTTTGACTGTGTTCTTGCAAATGATTGCCTGTCCTTCTCCTTCAGGCAGACAGATTTGACCTCTGCTCCTCTCCAGAGGCACTGGATCTTTGCCTGAGCCCCATGGGCCAGTGAGTGTCCTGCTCTTCCCTCAGCAACGTAAAGCTTTTGCTTCGTAGGAGAGAAAGGTCCAGGGAAGAGGCAGGGCTTTGTACCTGACCCGTTGCCCCCAATCAGCTGCTTTCCACCAGTCTCCTGCCCTGCTCCCCATTTTTCTCATGAGCACTCGACAGAGGCTCCTAGAAAAAAGCTTGCAAGTATGTATGAACTTTCCTGTGTTAGTGGCTGCAATACTAGCCCATAGTTCCAAATTCTTTAAAATGGTAGTTGAGAGCACCTCTTTCTCCAGTGCTCTGCCAACAGTGAGAGAATTCGCATGGCCCGTCTCTTTGGAGGGGCTTATCTTTCTTTGGAATTTTGTTTTTTTGATTGCCTTACCTCCTCAGCTCTGACAGGGGCAAGTCAGCTTAACAATTTCGTTAGACTATCTGGCTTTGTCTTGTTGCGATGGAAGCACCGCCACCCCCTGTCCCCCTTTTTTTGCAGCTTTCTGTGTAGCAGAAGCATAAACCTACTAGATTTTGATTCTGAAGAAAGGAGTTCAATTCCTGGCTCTATCACTTATGTCTGTGACGTTTGCTGAGTCACTGTTTTCTCAGTTGTAAAGTGGAAATAATAATAATAGTAATCATAATTATTATAATAGATTTGTCAGTGGACTAGAGAGCTATTTGGAGGTTTAAATGAAATAATGCCTGTGAAAGCACTTGTAGAAACACTTGCAAACTAGAAACTGCTGTAGAATAATAATGACCATTATTTTCTAAGATGCCATTTCCTCTTCTTATTCTTTCCAGAAACGATCCTCAAGACACAGAAATAAGTCCAGGACAGAATCGTCGCCCAAGATCAACTGAAAGTGCTGAGAACGAGCCGACAAATAAACGGAATAGGAATTAGTGTGGGCTTTGGCTGACTTTTCCAATGCAGTGATCAGAATATATGGGACTTTGTTGCCATATAGATTTCATATTCCTAAATGCGCAATTCAAGATTTTAGATTTTAAATTCTAAATATTATTTTTAACTGATTTTCATTCTTTTTTAACTTTCCGGAAAAAAAAAAAAAAAGTTACAAAACATCCTCACTTGTTCACTTACCTCCTGCCTCTAAAACAGTTCTCTCTAAAAATGCTGACTTTGCATGTTCAGCATCTTTGCAGAGTACACAGACTTTTTGGCAAAGATGTTTTGTTTGGTTTTGTTTCTAGATTTCAGAATGTCCTTAAGCCACTCTCCTCTTCCATGGAGAAATCAACTTCAGAAAAGGACTCTTCAACCTTTCTACCACAAGGAGCAATTGAGGAGTGAAGGACTCTTTGTTTCTGGAAAGGCAGGATGTCCTAACTCCACCCTCGGAGTGTGTAAGCCCCTGATTCCTGGATGACAGCGTGCCTGGTACAGCAGTTAGGAGCTAGTTGTTACCCAAGTTTAAGGTAGTTGTTTGGTAGACCTGTGTCTTAAACATTACTGGAGTAGGGTGTTAGTATTTTAATTTAAAGTCACAAACAGTAACTTTAAAATATTGAGCGTAGTCTTTGGAAATGGCACATAAAAATGATGACTGTTCGTCTTTCTTTTCACTTGGGTAAATCGAATTTTTAGCACTTTGATTCCCAGCTCTTAAAAAGAATGTAATAAATGGATTTTGTAAATGAATAGACTCTATATCTCTTTAAAACCATGTCCTTGAAAAGGTGTCTTGTGACTAGTTGAGTATAAGCTACAAATTGTTGGAAGGTGTTGATCAGAAATGACCTCTGTGCAAAATGTCCAGCAGTTTCCGGTTCCTTTCAGAGTTCCTAATGCCTCTCTTTGGCATTTCAGAGTCAGTGTTCACCTTCCTGCCACCTCCCAACCCAAACACATCTGCTTTCTAATAACGTGATAGCAGATGCAGCAATGGTAAAACCACGTGTTCTGAGTGTGCCAGGATTTGGTGAAGTCCGCTTTCCAGAGAATGTCTCTAGTCGTTTGGTATGCTCTCGGGTTTCTGGATAACTTGTGGAGTCTCGTTATGACTTAGAGTTAAGCGTTAATGGCCATTTATTTTCTTTATAAGTTCCCTGAGCTTCAAATGGTTCTATAAGAATTTGTCATAGTCGTTTCATCTAAGACCACAAGTGGCACCTTTCGGAAATGAAAAGCAGCACCACTCACTGAGTCTATCAAAGGATCTGATGTATGGTGAGTAAGCAGTGCCAAATAACATAGAGTTTATCATTGATCTGATATTTATATCTCTGAGTTGCCAGAAATAATGCTAAAATGAAAAGTGCTTGTTTCATTGTAAAGTACACAGTCTACTATAAATTCACCAGGAAGTAATTACTACTTTAATTGCAGCAAAAGGAGTTTGCAAGGGAGCTGTGAGACCCAAGACAGGAAGCCAGGCAAGTGCATTCGTTCAATAAATAGTTTGATTTTCTACTTACTTAGGTAGCAGTCACCATGCAGAGTGTGGGAAAAGCAGAGGTGACCAGAGGCCATTTGAAACAATGGGGGGAGAGTTTGCCCCTCAGGGGACATTTGACACTGTGGAGAGACATTTTGGCTGTCAAAACTCGGGTTGGTGGATTGCCACTGGTATCACTGGGTAGAGGGCCAGGGATGTGCTGAACAGCTACAGCACAGGGGTCAGCCCCCATGGAGTGTTTGCTGAGGCTGCCGTAACAGTGCCGCGGACTGGGGGCTGAAACAAGACGCATTTTTTTTCCACACAGTTCTGGAGGGTAGCAGTCCAAGATCAAGTTGTCAGTAGGGTTGGTTTCTTCTAAGAGCTCTCTTCCTGGCTTCCAGATGGCCACCTGTCACTGTATCCTCACATGGTCTTTCCTTTGCTTTCACGTGTCTGTGTCCTAATCTCTGATACGGACACCAGTTATATTGGACGAGGGCTCATTCTAATGGCCTCATTTTATGCGAGTTACCATTTTAAAGACCGTCTTGCCAAATACATTCACATGTAAGGTACTGGGGGGTTAGGACTTGAAAATATGAATGGCATTGATGGGACCCACAACACCCCACAGTAAGGAATTATCCAGTTCAAAATGTCATTGGTGCTGAGATCGAGAAACCCCCAATGTAAAGGAATTCCCAAGTCTACTTGAAAAATAAGGCCTCAAGGGCATTTATTGAGCCGTATTTGTTAGCACTTAGCATATATTTAATATATGTTAAAGATCTTTTTATATTCATTTGCAAATAAGGAATTTAGGGAAAGTATTAGATCCAGAATCGAAACCAATAAGCTGAGTCCAAGCTTTACCTTTTAATGAAATTTTGATCCTTATCACTGGTTATTCTTTTTACCTCCTAAGTCTTCTCCAAGTATCACAGCTACCATGGGTATGTCACCTCACAATGGCCGTGATGCTTATGGTTTCTGAGGGCACAGGTGAGTTGCTATGTATAATTTAGAAAGGTCATTTCCAGGTGATTGTAATATGTCAGCCTATCTTTCATCTTCTAATCCATTCTCTCTATACCAGGGGTGTCCAAACTGCGGCCCGTGGGCCAACTGCGGCCCACAATCCATTGTTAATTGGCCCGCAGCAAATTCCAAAAATATATTTAGTTTACTTAAATAAACCAGGTGAGGCAATACGTACTTCACCTCGAGTGAGTGGCCCGGCTGTTTGTGTATTTTACCGCATATGGCCCTTGGTGAAAAACATTGAAAAAAGTTTGGACACCCCTGCTCTCTACCTTTCATTGAGTCTCACTGATCTAGTTGAAAAAGTAATTCACATACATAAGACAATGTGGATACTATAGGGAGGGTGGTATATGTTTAAAAACTAATTCTTATGGTAAAGATTCATGTCAACAGGGAGAGAGGGAGAGAGAGAGAGAGAGAGGGCTTTGTGGACAATTTTTCCCCCTTGTGGCCCTTAACCCTGTAGAATGAGAAGAAAACAACTGTCTAGACCACTACACTGATAGTTGCTGTGGGTGAACACAAAATTTGACTCTTGAGTTTTCCTAGAACTGGGGAAAAGGCAGAAACGGTAGATTATAAAACTCTTAACATCTGATAAAAGAAAATAGCAATTCTTTAAATGATGCACATTTTTTTCCTGTTACATGTTTTTTATTATAGAAGTGATTAATTATGAACATTAGAGGAGGAAAATCATCTCAGCCATTACATTCATTACCGTTTTGATAACCTTTCTTTGGTTTTAGTCTTAGGGTGTTTCAGATGTCCTTAGCAATAACCATCTGAGGCTACCAATAGGTCACCCTGGGGTTGACACCTCCATGTTACCGACTTCGTATCCCCACCTACACTTAGGCCTTATGGGGGCATTTCCCCCTCTCCTTCCGGATGTGTCCTGGTATCCCCGGTCTCAGACTATTGAGAATACATGAACCAAGTGTAGACCTGAATATGTTGCTGCTCTCCTGACACTCCTGCTGGGCTGCTGCCACCCTTGCTGGTACTCTGTCACACGCATCCTGCTGGTCCCACTGGAAAACCCTGCCTTGCCTGGGATGCTGTCTCCTGGGATGCTGTCTCCCCGAGGTACATACCTGCCAGGTGCCAAGGCATCCCCGCCTTCCTGTTGGTCTCGCTGATTCTTGGCCTTGCAGTGTTCCAAGTAGAAACAGTGCTTTCCCAGCTTGATAGTGTGCAGTGTCATCTGGACCCACTGTGTCCCACTCTCCCTTTCTCCTTTCCTTTCCCCTCTTTTCTCTCCCTTTCCTCCTTACCTTCTATTTCCTCTCTCCCCTCTTTCCTGCCTTCCCTCAACTATCATGACTATATGTCAGGTAGTGTGCAAAACATAGAGAAGCCTTGCCCTAATAAAACTTGTAAAAAAGGAGAGACGAGCATTAATCAAATAATTACACAACTTACAGTTGTGATAAGTGGGACGAAGCAGAGGTGCATGGCCCTATGAAAGCATGCAATAAAGGGGTTTCGTTTTTGCCCATAAGCTCTCTATAGAGAATTTGAAAATCAGTCCAAGGTTGTAATATTAATTACCGTATTCCCTCCTCCTCCTCTGTGTTCCCCACTCCCAGAAACCTGTGCATGTATCGTCTGACTCCTTTGGTCCAAAATACAAACTGTTAAAATACTCATGGAAGTCAACTCATCTAAATAGGTGCCTATGTGTCCACTAACTACAACTGTATCAGACAAGCTGGACAAATCAGTTTCACATGACTTAGCCAGAAACAACTCTAAAGACACACAATGCTGTCATCATTCTGTCACAAAACACTTTCACTGTACATTATCAATACTAGAATGATTACATCATGAACCCATTTGGGTCATGTGCCACATTTGCATAAATTCTCTTGTTCTTGGACATTCAAGTTACTTCTAGCTTTTTTCCAGTTTTAAATAATAGAATTACTTCCTTAGGTTAGATTCACAGAAATGAAATTGTTGGAACAGTAGCTCTTAAAAAAATATATGGGCAAGTTGTTTTCAGAATGGAGGACACCAGGATAATTAAACTCCAAAGGAAATTTGTTCTGTGAGTTTTTAAATAATGGTCATTAAGAAATACATTGCAGCTCTTTAGTGGGAATTTAGTACCCTCAAGTGCAAAAGTTTTCATATGTTTCCTACTTCTGTTAACTATCAAAGCTGGCTGTCCAAAATAATTGAAGGGACTGAGAAAAGACAATTCTGTAGGCTTATAAGCAAACAAAAACTGAAAGTACTTTGGGTGTTCTAATTTGGTTGTATTTAGGATCTCTGAGAGGAATGGCTGGAGAATGCTTTATAATATTTCATACCCAGGCTGGATACATTTTCTGGCAAGGTTCTAGAGCTGTTATTCTAGTGCAGGCCAGAGAAGGGTCTAGCTGCTCTGGGTGCCAGGTGAATAGATGGCAAGATTGACATTCTTTTATGAATGTCTTTACTTGAGTACGGCGCCAGGTGGGCTCAGTGGTACCAGCAGGCAGCGTTTTTGTTTTGTTTTGTTTTGTTAGTGGTCCCCATATTATATAGCTTTAGAACTACAGGAGAGCGTAATTGACACTCCACATGGTGTTGTCTACTTCCGTTTGGATCACATAAGAAGTGCATCACAATCTTAAAAGAATTTTATAATTTCTTTTGTGGAACATCCAATTTTGAGCAGCTGTGACTTTTCCATGTCTTTTCCAAGTGCACATCTGCATCTGAACTGCATAATGTACTTCAAGGTAACTACCATGTTTCCCTGAAAATAAGACCAGGCCGGACCATCAGCTCTGATGTGTCTTTTGGAGCAAACATTGATGTAAGACCTGGTCTTGTTTTACTATAAGATCAGGTTTATATAATATAATACCAGGTTTTACATTAAGTTTTGCTCCAAAAGACATCAGCATTGGTGCTAATGGTCCAGCTAGGTCTTATTTTCGGGGAAACATGGTAACCTCAAGTTCACTATTGAATGGAGGGAGCTGTTTAATATTATTTAATTTAACCAAATTCTGAAGAATATCTGCTGGAAACATTATTTGGCAGCATTGATTTCTGGAAACACGACATCCACATCGAGCAATTTCTTTCATATGTTCAATACGTGGTGTTGAGTTATCTAAACAGGTTAAAAGCTTGAGGGAGGAGGTGGGGCTAAGATAGAACCTGTGATAGTATAACTTAATGCTGAAATCTACACAGCTTGTCAGTTTTTCAGAAATATGGGCTTTATTGTGACACATTTTTGCCCAGATCTATTTCAAGATCACTTAGTTTGGATCATTGGTGATTTCTATCTAAAAATGGAAAATTATGAATAAATGTTTCTAAAAGGCATACCCTGTTCAGGACAGGTTTTTTTTTTTTTCTTTGTAAAGCAGAAGAATGTAGTAGTGATGAATTTTGGGATACTGTATTTCAATATGCTGTTGTCCCTTATACACGATATTAGATCGAGAGGCCCAGCTTCACTCTGTTACATTTTGATAGGCAAACAGTATTTGCTAAAGGATATTCTTGAGTAAGAATGAACTAGAACTCTCTCTCTCTCTTCTCTCCTCTCTCTCTCTCCACCTCTCCCCCTTTCCCTCTCCCTCTCCATCTCCCTCTCTCTCTCTTCCCACCCCCGCCCGCCTCTTTCTCTTCCCTCCTTCCTCCCTCTCTCCATCCGTCCATCCATCCATCCATCCATCCATCCATCCATCCATCCATAAAATTAAGAGGTGAGTTTAATATACATATTAAACTCCTTAATAATAGCGGTTTATTAAGTGTGTAGTACATGCCAGACACTGTTCTAAGGGCTTTGTCAGTATTAACTTACTTAGTCATTGTAGCAACCTTATATTTTGTTGATAAGGAAATTGACAAGAATACGTCCTCAGAATTTGTGTTTCAGATTTTCAGAAAATGAGCAATCTAGCTTTATGCAATTTATAAGAAACATAATCACACAGAAACTAAAAAGGTAAGGAATTTCAGGCAAAGCAAATTAAGTGGAGCAATGATTATAACAAATTAGTTGTGCTTTTTTTTTTTTTTTTTTTTGATTTCACTGAACTAGTGAAAACTTGTGAGGAGAAATGGGGTTTGGACTGCTGTTAAGGAATACTGTTTGTGTTAACAGAAAGTAGTAGGGAGAACACCCTGGACAGAAGCAGCTTACTCCTGTTTCAGTTGGGGTGAGGGGAGGATGGTTGTCCCTGGAGAGAACTAAAGGCTAGCTGTGCAGAAGTCGGCTGTGTTCTACCATGTTTTCCTACTCTTGCCTCTGCAGCCGCCTGACGTGGCCCTTTCCCTTCAGGAATACAACACCAAATGCTGCGCTTCATTTGCCCAAAGCCCTGCCTCGTTTTCATCAGTATCCCTACTTGGTAAAGGGAAGACAGTGTCATTAGATGGATATTCACTAATACTGTGTTAGGACATGATGATAAAGGATGTACCCCTTCCCCCCACCAAAGACCCCTTTTTACACCTTCTTGGTGGTTGAAGGGTTCATTGTGCAACCAGTTTTTAGCGAAGTCATTGTTGCAAGTTCTATATGATTTGTTTCACAATTCTCTTTGGCATCTGATATTTATTGTCATTCCTCAATCAAAGCATTTTAGTATCTTGTTATATTTAGAATTCATCTTGGTTTCTACAAGTTTGACTACTTTAGATACCTCATATAAATGGAATCATGTAGTATTTTTCTTTTTCCTACTGGCTTATTTCACCTAACAATGTCCTCAAGATTCCTCCACGAAGTAGTATGAGATGGGATTTCCTTCTTTTTTAAAGCTGAATAATATTCCACTGTACGAGATACCACATTGTCTTTCTCCATTCATCCATTGATGGACATTTGGGTTTCTTCCGCCTCGTGGCTGTTGTGAATAGTGCATTAAGTACAGGTAGGCTAATATCTCTTCAAGATCTTGCTTTCAGTTCTTTTGTATATACACCCAGAAGTGGGATTGCTGAATCAAATGGTAGTTCTATTTTTAATTTTTTGAGAAACTCCCTACTGTTTTACATGGTGCCTACACCATGTTACATTCCCACCAACAGTGCACCGGCGTTCCAATTTCTACACTTATTTTTCTGTTTTTGTTTGTTTGTTTGTTTGTTTTGTTTTGGTTTTGATAATGCCTATCCTGATGGGTGTGAGGTGATACCGCACTGTGGTTTTGACGGGCATGTCTCTAATAATTAATGATATTGAACATCTTTTAATATGCTTGTTGGACACATATCTTTGGGAAACTGTCAGTTCAAGTTCTTTACTCATTTTTTAATTGGGTTATTTGTGATTTTCTTGTTGAGTTGTAGAACTCATCTTTGATCTCTTGTCTTTACCCACCACATCCTTCCCATCACCAAGTTTTATTGGCTCCACCTTCAAAGGGTATCCTTTGTCTCTGCACCCCGCACCCCACCACTGCTGCCACGTTCGGCTAAGCCACCATCGTGTCCAATGAGGCTACTGCTCTAGCCTCCTAACTAGTTCTCTCTATCCCCACTTACCCACTATCGTTGATTCTCCCCACAGAAGCTGTCTTATAAAAATGTAGACCAGATATTCAAATCCTCTAATGACTGCCCAGTATCCTTAAAATAAGCCTCAATTTCTTCCCATCACTTACACTGCCCAAGATGGTCTGGTCGCTGGACATTCTCCTGCTGTTTGCTGGGCTACAGCCACACAGACCTTAACAGTTGCTCCAACACACTAGGCTTGTTCCTGCTCCCGGCGCTTTTCTCTGTTTTCTCCGTGGGAAATTATCTTCTGGATCTTCACATGGCTGTCTGCTTCTCGTCTGTCACAGAACTACAGAGAGCTGTCACCTCATCCATGCCTCCCAGGACCTCTTTCTAAAATACTTCCTCCCTCCTTCAGGTCATTCTCCGTCCTAGACTTAACTTTCTTTTCTTTATAATATACACTGTCCAGAGTTATTTGCTTGCTTGTGTATCGTTGGTCTTCCCCTACCAGAAGGTAAGCTCTGTGGGAGGAGGGGCTCTCACGTTTACTGCTGTGTCTGCCTTGCCTAGAAGAGTGTCTGGTACATAGTAGCTATGTGGAACCTCTCAAAGAAGCAATTTGTTGACAGCCTGTCTTCCCTGCTGGAATCTAAGTTCCCCGAGGGCAGGGACTGTGTGTGGTGCTCACCTTCCAACCCCCAGTGTGTGAGCAGCATTGAGCCCAGCAGGTGGGGAACACTGCAGAGATGTTCAATGAGTCCTTGCTGGAATAGCAGAGAGATCTGGTTAATTGGGTCAGGGGCCCACTGGACTCATTTCTTTCCTCAGTTTCCGTCTTGGCTTCTTCCTGCTCTTCAGCTGTCTCAGAAATGTTAGATTCAGTTGAATGAAAATAACACCAATTATATCATTTAAGTAAACCACACTGCTCACCAAATCATCATGACTCTTCATAACAATTACATGTATCGTTTAGGTGTGTGGTAATCTCTATTATAAGCGTATTCGAGTACAACACTAAATACTTTTCTGACTTGATGAAGTTTGCTCCTTCTATAGCGTGGACACCCTCTCCCAATTAACACGTTGCAAGGAACATCAATGAGGACTTCAGCTATGGAAACTGTTTTCTATCTTTATGTAATGCTTACTTAGAGTCTTATTTCTTTGGACCTAACTTAATTATGCTTTGAACCTTTGTGTTCAGATCTTCATTTAAGATGGGTAAGAAACTCCTAAAGCTAAATGGTATTACTCCGTCTTCCCGGGTGCCTTCAAGGATTTTGTGGATAGCTTTCCTTTTTGTTTAACAGATGGTCATGGAGTCCCTGTTGTCACATTGAAATGTCCAGCACTGCCATCTCTTTATGGAGGTTTTGGGACAAAAGAAGAGCAAAGGTTTATTGTTTTTTTGTTGTTGTTTTTTAAGTAATTTTTTTTTTTTTTTAATTGGGGAAGGGGAACAGGACTTTATTGGGGAACAGTGTGTACTTCCAGGACTTTTTTCCAAGTCAAGTTGTCCTTTTAACCTTAGTTGTGGAGGGTGCTGTTCAGCTTCAAGTTGTTGTCCTTTCAGTCTTAGTTGTGGAGGGCGCAGCTCAGCTCCAGATCCAGTTGCCGTTGTTAGCTGCAGGGGGCGCAGCCCACCATCCCTTGCGGGAGTCGAACCAGCAACCTTGTGGTTGAGAGGACGCGCTCCAACCAACTGAGCCCTCCAGGAGCTCAGTGACAGCTCAGCTCAAGGTGCCGTGTTCAATCTTAGTTGCAGGGGGAGCTGCCCACCATCCCTTGCAGGACTTGAGGAATCGAACTGGCAACCTCGTGGTTGAGAGCCTGCGCTCCGACCAACTGAGCCATCCCAGAGGCAGCTCAGCTCAAGGTGCTGTGTTCAATCTTAGTTGCAGGGGGTGCTGCCCACCATCCCTTGCAGGACTCGAGGAGTTGAACCAGCAACCTTGTGGTTGAGAGCCCACTGGCCCATGTGGGAATTGAACCGGCAGCCTTCGGAGTTAGGAGCACGGAGCTCCAACTGCCTGAGCCACCGGGCCGGCCCAGAGCAGAGGTTTTTGTTCTGGAGACCGAGCTCCACTCTCAGGAGCATATGGATTTGTTCTCATAAGGAGACAGATGAAGGGTTGTCTGGAGCCTTAGTGTAGTTGTGATCATGGGAAAAAAGAGGCCTGAGACATTGTTTTAGGGTTCTTGTTAAGTCCAAGATGTCAGAATTTTGGAGCTTGAAATCAACCCTCCTAGTTCAGCCTCCTTATTTTACAGGTAGGATACTCAGTTCAGAGAGAGAGCTTCTCTCAATGTCACACAGTTGAAATACAAAGAGTAAACGCTGACATTCCTTCTGCACACATGAAGGGTGGCTACCAATACACTGTTAAAACTTAATAGTTTACTGTGGGACCTTGAGTGAGTCCGCTAACCTTTTCATTTATGTTTTTGTAAAATGGGCACACAAATCCTGCCTTTCTATTTTCCAGAGAAAAGTCCAGATGAGTATTATAGTTATCAGATTATTTTATCAAGTCTCCAGTTGGACATGGAATAGTGCTGGCCCTTTTGTAGGAAGAGTAGCAATGTCATCATAATGCCTTTAATTAATTTATTTAAAATGGAAATTATTTTTATGCAATACATAATAAAAATAAGCAATAAATAATAAAGATATTTATTTTTATCATGGTTCATTAGTCATAAGGTACAAAAGATGATACATTAAGACGTCTCCCTGATAGCACCATTTTCCAGCTATTGAGTTTCCTCTCTGGAGGCAACCAATCCCTCCTAGTGGATTTTTCTAGAGATGTTTTATGCACATGCAACTATGTAGTCCCCCTTTTTTACAGAAATAGTAGCATACCGTATACACTGTTCTGTACCTTGCTTTTTTCTTTTAAAGTTATATCTTTTATATAGCATTTAATGAAATTTTCTTTTTTAAAGCTGCATAGGATTGCATGTGTGACTGTACCTTAATGACCCAGCTCCCTATTAAGAGGTGTTTAGATTTCCAATATTTTTGTGTTATAAATGTGGCTAAAACAATCATATATGATAATCACATTAGGTGTGATTAAAAAATACGGTGAATATTAAAAAGCATTTATTACAGTAAAGACACATTGCCATTAATCTCCCTCAAAATACTCCCCCTTGCTTCAAACACACTTATCCCATCATTCTTGCCACTTTCAGAAGCAATTCTGGAAGTCTTCTTTCGTGAGTATCTTTAGTTGTGCATGGATGTCCTAAATTGGTTCAAAACATTTTCCTTTTGTGGTCATTTTGACTTTGGGGAAGAGCCGGAAGTCCACGGTGCCAGATCCAGTGAATAAGGTGGATGAGACACACTGTAATGTTTTTATTTGACCAATTGTCATATACCAGAAGCAATGTGTGACATGGAGCATTGTCATGATGGAGGATGAAGTAAAGACACGGAAGAGGACTTCCAGAACTGCTTCAGAAAGTGGCAAGAATGGTGGGATAAGTGTGTTCGAAGCAAGGGAGAGGATTTTGAGTGGGATTTTTACCATAATAAATTTTTTTTATTTAAACATTCACTGTATTTTTCAGTCACACCTCATGTATGCATTAGTTTTGTGTGTGTGTGTTGGGGGGGATAAGTTCCTAAAAGTGAACTTACTGTGTCAAAGATTTTGATAGTTTGTGCCACTTTAATGCCTTGAGTTTAAATATTTCTTTCAACCTCTAATTTTCTTTTTTTTCTGAATGATTACTTCATAGGCTCCAGCCCTTTGACTCAGAAGCTTAGGATCAGAGATAAGGGGAAAAAAAGGTATGAATATGTATCTGCATAATAAAAATACGGGACAGGAAGTTCCAAGGCTACAGCCTCGAAGGCTCTCAGAAGGGAATAGATGTGAAAGTGCTTGGAAACCTTTGGACGGCTCAGGCTGTCACTGTCAGATGCCATTGCTTCTGGAGTACCAGCTCTCCCACAGCACTGACGACCGGGGAGGACTCCTTACAGAGCCCCACCGAGACTGTGACTCCTTCATCTGGTTTGTCTTTGTAAACACCAGAGTGGAGTTTGGTAATTACTATGAAAACAGCAGTCGATATTGTTGGATGAATGAATGTATTCTTAGGCTTAATTTTGTTGTAGCAGCACCTACTCCCTTGAATGTTTGGGTCAGCATAGAACTTCCTCAGACCCTGCCCAGCCCAGTGCAGGGGGGCTGGGCTATGCTGTGTGCGCCCCACGCTGATCTACACTGACTAAATCAAACAGAACTGTACACCGAAAAAAGAAGGGACAATTTTCCTATATGACAAACACCCCCCCAAAGACCCACAACTACCAAGCGAATTATGGATGAGTCTTTTGCTGGGCGTCCCCTTCTAACAATTCCTCCTGCCCTGAGGAATGGGATTGTAAGGTCACAGGTCTAGACATAGCCATTCTTAACATAATCCTGTACCTTCACCTTGGTACTTACAAAGTTGAGCACCACAAGCTGGTAATTGAACATTAAGGCCAGAACTGATGGAAGGGAACAAAGGAACAGAGGTTAAATGCATTTCAACTCTGAATTTAGTTTTAAGTTGCCTGGTAACTAAGGCAAATTGGGAAATGTGTAGGAATGCATTGTTCTCACTGGTTAACGCTCCATTGTCATTTTTTTTCAAGTTCCCAGTTTCCTGTAGATATCACTTGTGTATTCTCTTCAGTTTTCAGTTTCTGTCTAAGCAGCGGGATTGATGGTCATGGGGAGTAGTTCTGTCACTGGTCTCCTTCCCTCAGGCATGTCACCTGTCATCGAAGAGCTATGATGAGGACGTGGGCAGCCGTGTCCGCATCCCCACCTGACCCGCAGGTCACTTCCTTCACGCCCTGAGACTGGCCTCGTTCTCCTGGTGGCGGCCCCTCCTGACTCCCTTCAGCCCCTTTTGCACAGTCCCCCGGCTCAGATTTTGTTCCCCAGGCCCCTTGGGCACCTTTTTTGGAAAAGGATGGGGAACAGTTGGAGCAGCATCGCGGACGGGATTCCTTCTCACCCTCTGAGTTGTTTCGATCCAATACTTTTGTTTCAGTTCTGCAGGAGGGAGCCTGTTTCAGCCTGGTACCAGTTGGGGGTGTCAGGATTGTTTAGCCACCAATGTCAGTGTCACCTCAGTGTACGTGCTGTCTACTCGGCACCCCTGGAAGCTGGCATGTATTTCTAAGGGGATGAACTACTAGGCAGCACTCGTCCTTAGCATTTTATCTGCTAGCCAAAACACATCTTTAACCCCTTGGATAATGTGATTCACTTTACAATCCGGTCCAGACCTCCAGCTTTGTAACCACATTAAACTGATGAGAAAGTCGAGTGGCCTGATCCATGCCTCCTTAGAGAGTCAGGAATGGGATGTTTAGAGCTCCCTGGAAAGACCTGCTTCCCCAGCTTTGCCCTGTGAGTACACCCAGTACAATCCCCCCTCTCAGAGCCCCTGTGCCACCTTCTGTGTCAGTTCAGGTTCTTCCAGAAGCAGATGCTGATTCGAGGGTTCCTGAGGGACAGGTGAGGGCACAGGAATAGCGTGGCCTTCAGACTCCCTCCGCCCGCACACGTGAGGAGCGAGGCAGGAGGAGGCTTAGGTACACCGAGCCTAGACTTGTTGCAGGACTTTGTCCCTGTGGTCCTGTAGCTCTGTTCATCCAGGAGTTTCCAGCAGAGCAGAAACGTACTGGGCATGGGCGCAGTCAAGTCAGTTGGATCCCAGCTCTACATTTAGTTCAGCACATTTATCTAGGGATCCTCGGGCTGCATCCTTCCCAGACCTGGGGTACGAGGATATATAAGGCCCAGCCCTTCCCCACAAGACTCACTCTGATAGGTAGACAAGCAGGTGGGCAGGTAATTGGCGCAGCATTCAGCAAATATATGGAGAGCAATATGATTAGAATCATGGGGACAAGTCAGGCCCTCACTGAGGGTAGTCGGTGTTCTTTCTGTGTACACTTTGTGTGGCATGAACACATCCCAGTGTCTCAGCTCCCATTAAGTAAAAGTGAGCCCCTGAAATCAAGGAGAATGTTTTCAGTGCCTGGCACACAGAGGAAGGCAGCTACCAAAGATCAGTAAGGACACACCACTGGGGGATCTTCCCTCTGTTAGCTTCACCCCAGGAGCTCGGTCATCTGGCTTGAAGAGAACTCACATGGTCCTTGTGACACAGCTCCTTGGGGGTCCCCACCAGCCCCTGTGCACAGTCAGAAGCCCTGAGAGGAGGCTGTCGGCTCCCTGGTCTGCTTGTCCTGCCCTCCTTGTTCTGAGCTGCGGCAGGAAGCGGGTGACCCAGGAAGGTGCCACTCCTCTCAGCGGACCCCTGATCACAGGCCCTTGACAGGCGTCCGAGGGAGAGGGAAGCAGCCCCTTTAGATATATTCCGTCCACCTTGGTGGCATGACTGTCCTGAGCCTGGAAATGGGCTCTTTCCTCTACTTGTTCCCTAAGACATAAGCTAACTCAGCTCAGGCTGGGGAAAAGTTCCCACTTCGGAGGCAGGAGTAGCAGCACCTTGTGGGAGCAGAGTCTCTGAGGGAGACCTTGAGTGACAGTGGAGGCCTCAGCTTCCTCAGTGGTCCAGGAAGGGTGAGTGGGAAGCTTCCCGTGTTCCTTCCAGTTCAGTCATCCAGTGTCCTCCCTGGTCTGGCACTGCCGGGCACTCAGCCAGTCAGGCACTTCGCCGCCGTGGGGCTGCTCCAGGAGGCCAGGTGCTAGGTGAAGGAGGTGGTCAGGGCCGTGGAGGGACCCTCGAGCTGCACCCACCACAGGTGCTCTGGCAGCAGCATTGCTGGTTTCCTTGTGTGTCCTTCCCTCGTGAAATGACGGCTAGCGTCCAGCCCGGCTTACAGCCGAGAGAGCTCCCTGGAATCACTGGGTATCCCCATCAGTCACCATATGGGACAAGAAGCTTCCTCCCACACAGCTGTCAGCTGGGCAGGGAAGGAACCAGTTCCAGATGCTTCAGAGGCAGAAAATACAGCCTTTGAGACTGCACAGCTCAAAGGTGAGAAGAGTCTCCTGAACCTAAAGAAGCCTCACTGTGGCTGTGGGGCTCAGCTAAGGTGGTGCTAGCAGGTCAGGCTGGGCCAGACATGCTCCACTGTACGTAACCGGGGCAGGCGCCTTCCATGTAACCTTGGCAGCCAGCACAGCTCACCTCCCTGATGCCTGGCCCATGGGAAAGGAGATGCATGCTGTTTCCTTGGCCAGCCTCTGAGATTCCTGCTTTGTTGTTGAGTGGAGAGAAACAGCTGCTGCTCCCTGAGAGCCTTTTCACAAGTTCCTTTGAGGTCCTGGTGAGGATGATCTGAAGCTGCCATTCGCCTGGGAGGGCTCAGGCGGTGGGTTCCTAAAATCAAGACATACAAGGCTGGTGGAGGGAACAGGAGGGATGGAGAACTTGAAAGGAGAAAACATCAACTGGGGCTCCTCCATGGCTTCCATGGAGATTCATACAAACACCAGGACCAATCCCTCCCTGGGAATCCCAGCCCTTGGAGACCACAGCGACTTTGTTTGTTTATTTCACCAGTTTTGTTGAGATACAATTCACTTAACGTACAATTCACCCATTTTAAACATACTTTTCAGTGGCTTTTAGTCTATTCAGAGTTGTGCAACCATCACCATAATTTTAGAACATTTTCATTGCCTCTGCACCCCTTATCCCTCACCCCCAACTGGCCCATCCCTTCTGACCCTAGGCAACAGTTAATCTGCCTTCTGTTTCTATATTTTTTCTGTACATTTCATATCAATAGAATCATAAAATATGTGGTCCTTTGTGACTGGCTTCCTTCACTGACCATAATGTTTTCAGGGTTCATCCACGTTGTAGCACGTAACAGTACTTCATTTGTTTTTATTGCTCAATAATATTCCATTATATGGCATATACCGTATTTTGTTTATCCATTCATCAGCTGATGGGTATTTGAGTTGTTTCTACACATTGTGACTATTTTGAATAATGCTCCTATGAACATTTGTGTATAAGTTTTTGTGTGAACATATATTTTATTCTTCCTGGGTATATATAGGAATGGGATTTTTGTATCATATGGTAACTATTTTGATTAACTGTCATTCTGTTTTCCAAAATGACTGCACAATTTTACTTTCCCACTAGCAGTGTATTAGGGTTCCAATTTCTCCACATCCTTTCCAACACTAGTGATTATCTGTCTTGTTGATTATAGTAATGCTAGTGGGTGTGGTGTCTCATTGTGGTTTTGATTTGCATTTTTTAATAGCTAATGATGTTGAGCATCTTTTCATGTGCATATCTGCCATTTCTATGTCTTTGGGGAAATGTCTGTTCCAATTCTTTTCCTATTTTTAAATTGAATTATCTTTGTATTACTGAGTTGTAAGAGTTACTTGAATAAGTTTTTAAATTTCAGCTTATGGCTGTGCATTGATAGTACTTAAACATAGAATTGATTTTTGCATATTAATCTGTATCCTGCAATCTTGCTAAATTTACTTTTTAGTTTGGTAGATTCTTGTAGATTCCATTAGATTTTTTATAAAGAATCATGAAATCTGCTAATAAAGACAGTTATATTGCTTCCTTTCCAACCTAGATGCTTTGCATCAGGTTGGGGAAATTTTCTTATATACCTAGTTTGCTGACAGTTGTTTTTTTTTAAAATCAGTAATGGATATTGAATTTTGTCATACTTTATCTGTGTCTATTGAGATGATCATATGGTTTTTCTTTTGTAGTTTCTTAATATTATGAATTACATAGATTGATTTTGGATGTTAAAATGTAAGTAAGAGAAACCCCACTTAATTTATGTGTTATCTTTTTACATATTGTTGGTTTTAATTTACTACAATTTTGTTTAGAATTTTTTGCATCTATGTTCAGGAAAGATATAAGTTCATAGTTTTCATTTCTTATAATGTCTATATCTTTTGGTATTAGGGTAATGCTAGCCTCATAGAATGAGTTGGGAAGCATTTCCTCCTCTTTAATTTTCTAGGAAAGTTTGCATAGAATTGATATTTATTCCTTAGGTGTTTGGTAGAATTCACCAGTGAGGTCACATGAGCCTGGAATTTTCTTTGTGGGTAGGTTTTTAACCACATATTCCAATTCTTTACTAATGTATAAAGGGCTATTCGGGTTATCTGTTTCTTCTTGAGTGATCTTTAGTAGTTTGTGTCTTTCAAGGAGTCTATCCGTTTCATCTAAATTGTCAGATTTATAGACTAAAAGTTACTCATAATTTTCCCTTTTTGTCCTCTTATTATCTGTTGAATCTGTGGTGATATTACTTCGCTTATTTCTGTTGCTTGTAATTTGTGTTTTCTCTCCCCTTTTTTTTCATCAGACTGTTTAGAAATCTATTAATTTTATTGGTCTTCTCAGAAAACCAGCTCTTGGTTTCACTGACTTTAATGTTTTGCTATTTTCTATCTGATTGATTGCCACTCTGATCTTTATTATTTCCTTTCTTATACCCTGTTTCCCCCAAACTAAGACATAGCTGGACAATCAGCTCTAATGTGTCTTTTGGAGCTAAAATTAATATAAGATCCAGTATTATATTTATATTATATTATATTATATTATATTATATTATATTATATTATATTATATTATATTATATTGTAATTATTATATTATTTTATATTAAGACCTGGTCTTATAGTAAAATAAGACCAGAGCTTATATTAATTTTTGCTCCAAAAGACGCATTAGGAGCTGATTGTCCAGCTAGGTCCTATTTTCAGGGAAACATGGTACTTTGGGTTTAATTGATCTTTTTTTTTTTGTAGTTCCTAAAGTAGAGCTGTAGGTCATTGATTTGAGTCCTTTCTTCTTTTCTAATATAGGCATTTAATGCTACAAAATTCTTCCTAAGTATTTCATTAACAGTACTCCACAAATTCTTACATATTGTATTTTCATTTTCATTCAGTTCAAGATATTTTATAATTCCCTTTTGATTTCTTATTTGAAACATGAGTTGTGTATAAATGTGTTATTTAGTTTCAAATAGTTCTTTCCCCAGCCTCCAGTAATTTCCTCACATGTGCTAATCAGTATTCTCCTGAAGACTCACGACAGACCTTCTGAAGGTCTCCCAGGTTTGCTCTCTGTGCAGAAATTTCTCCACATCTCTGTCTAACTGGTCTCTCTGGACTTCCAGCTCCTTTTACTCAACTCAGGAAGTTCATCAAGCTCCACCTGGGTTTCCTGTCCCCATCCTGTGACTTGGCAGAAAGCTGGAGCAACTGAATGGCTCATTGCTTAGCTGGTTTCCCATCTCTCAGGGATCACTGTCCTTCAATGCCTGATGACCAGTTTCCTAAAAAGTACTGTTTTTAAAACAATTCTTTTAGTTGGAGAGTACTCTAATCCCTGTTATTCTACTTTGGCTGGAAGTAGAAGTTTTCCATTGCCTTGTTATTTAAATTGTAAAATAATAAAAATAATCTCAAGGTCATCCATAAGGCAATAATTAAATAAATCATGGTACATGCATATGATGTCGTATATTTAAAGCTATTAAATGTTTTAGAAGAATGTAGACATAACTTGATAATATAGTAAACAACAGAGGTTGCAAACCTACATCTATAGTAAATTCCAATGCTTAAAAATGTGTTATTGTGTATTATTCATGTATTATGTGTATGCATAAAGAAATAAGAAAACATACCCCAAAATGTAATTTGTGAATTTGGTATTTTGTATGATTTTAATTTTCTTTTGTTTTCTTCGTTTTCTAAATTTTCTCTAATGCGTTCATTGAGAATCCTATTATGTATGTATGTATGTATCTGTGTACATACAGAGGGTGCCAACAAAATGTATACACATTTTAAGAAAGGAAAAAAACTATATTAGAATTGTAATACTCAATATATACCAATAACAAAAGATGAATACAAGTCATGTTTGACTTCTGCAATTACAAGAGGTGCTCAAAGTGGTTACTATCAGCATAATTTTAATACAATTTTTTTCTTTCTTAAAATGTGTATACATTTTTTTGGCACCCTCTGTATATAAGTATGTGTATATACACACATACATGCACACATGTTGTGGGTGTAGGGTAAGGAGGAAATACAAAAGGTTTGATTATAGGAGCCAGAGGAGAATTGGACCATAAGCCAGGCCCTGCTACAACTCGCCTGTGTGATTCAGGACAAATCATTTTCCTTCTCTGGGCCTCAGTATTCTTAGCAAAGGCAAAATGATCTTCAGCGGTCCTCTCCTGCTAGGACAGTCTAGGCCCCCTGACAGCTTTAAGTGCACATTGCTCGCTTGTTCTGCCCTTTTCATTTCTCCTCCCATGGCTTCCTTAGAGCCAGATAAAGTGAGACCTTTCCCAGTGCTCTCTGTAACTTCAGCTTGGATGTCAGTTCTCTGCTGGTCGGTGTTTCTAGGTCGAGGAAGTCTGGAGTAGGAATCGTAGGGAATTTATAATTTTGAAGGAGCATCTCCCTTGGCTGCTCCCTGCCAGCGTGAAGTGAGCACTGAGTACTGAGCTGGGCAGGGGCTGGGGCATCATCCACGGTACTGTGGGAGTGGATCAGTCCCCTGCCAGCTGGTGCCATCTCCCTCTCACTTCCAGGACAGCTATTCTCAGCTTCCTCGGGCACCTCCCTGTTCCTGCCAGATGTGAAAGCACAGCTTGTTCTAGCTTCTGTATCTAAGTAGCCACAGTGTTAATTAGCCCTGAGAAGTAGAGGGTCACAGCAGGAACTGGCAAGGATAGGACAGGCAGCAGGCAAGGGATGTCCCATCAAAGAGGCACGTTCTACACCTAGGTCCAGGATGGTGAGGGGCCTGAGAACATGACATGAACCAGGGATATTTGACCTAGAAAAGAATGTTCTTCCAGACATTGGTATCTTTGTAATAAAAGCTAGCATTTGCTGGGCACTCAGTATATGCCAGGTACTGTGCTGCATTTTTGCTTTTAAAACACCCCACAGATGCCATTTACAGATGAGGAAACTGAAGCACAGGGAAGTAGAACAATCACCATTAATCTACCACAGTACTGATTTCCACAGGCAAGATCCACCAATGGATGTTAAAAGGAGTGAGGGAAGAGCTAAGACACAGAGCTAGGAGTGGCAGGGCTAAGAGCTGAGCCTGGGTTTGTCTGACTCCAGGTTCCACAGTCTTAATTTGTCCACAATTTTGTCCTCTTGGGTTGCAGGTCAGCCACATGGGTTCCCGTTAGTCCTTGCTCTCCTTCACGCCCAGCTCTCCTTCCTGACACCAGCCCGGCTGACCTCTAATGCCTCCAGGGCCAACACCAGAAAGAAAGAGCACAGCTTTGCATAGACTTAACTAGCTCTCACAATTGTGTAAGGCTCAATCCCTTTATCAGACTCTGTATTCTGTGTCGCTTGCCATAATTCTGTTTCTCCGATGGAACCCTTTCCTAAATCACACACACCTTCCTCCACATACTGCCAGATGCTGAAGGTTCTACTCTACCCTCACATCTTACTGACGTTTATCAGTGGCTCCACATTACCCAGAAAATCAAATCCAGATCCGTAGGGATGGCTCTCAAAGTCCTCCGTCCATCCACTGCACCAAAGCCTGTGCTCTTTGCTGCCGTACTAACCTGCTTTCCAGCAGACTTGGATTGATTCTGGCTCTTCCTCTTACAGCTATGAAGCCTTGGCTAGTCAACTTCCACTGAAGGTCAGTTTACACA
The DNA here is from genome assembly GCF_036562045.2 of Rhinolophus sinicus. Classification (NCBI taxonomy): domain Eukaryota; kingdom Metazoa; phylum Chordata; class Mammalia; order Chiroptera; family Rhinolophidae; genus Rhinolophus; species Rhinolophus sinicus. Next base: position 44,144,343 of record NC_133759.1, read on the forward strand.
TCTGTAAAATGGGCATTACAAAGCTTTCTTCCAGGACTAATACTCTGCCCATACTGCCGTATCAGTTTACTGCCTATGTCCGCTCATTTATTGGAGCCCCATGCCCTGCTGGTGCTGAAATATTTTGACTATCATCCTGTGTTAGTTTTCTATTGCTCCATAACAAATTACTACAAACTCAGAGTCTTAACACCTGTTTATAATTCCCCAGTGTCTGCAGGTCAGAAGTGTGGGCAGTGTAGCTGGGTTCTCTGCGCAGTGTCTCACAGGCTAACATCAGGGTATCAGTCGGGGGTGCCTTCTTTGGAGGTTGGGGTCCTCTGCCAAGCTCACTCAGGTCATTGGCAGAATTCAGTGCCTGTGGCTGTAAGAACGAGGTCTGTTTTCTCGCTGGCTGTTATCTAGAGGTTGCTCTCAGCTCCTAGAGGCCACATGGCCCTAGGTCTTAGTCACGTGGCTCTCTCACAATGTGGTGGCTTAGTTCTTCAAAGGCAGCAGGAGAATCCCCAGTCTGCTACGACAGTCCTATGCAGTGTAACCTACGCAAGGGAGCAATACCTCATCATCTTCACAGGTGCTGCTCACACTCAAGGGGAGGAGATTTTACAGAGCGTATACATCAGGAGGTAGGAATTTGGGGGCCATCGTAGGGTTCTGTCTACCACAAACCCCATCTACCTTTCAGTGCTGTGAGTTAAATAAAGTATCTGCAGCACCTGACCCACGGCAGGCCCAGGACATGTGTTGCTCTGTAAGAGAAAGGAAGATCACATGGGAGGGCAGATTTGGGTGAGAGGTAAGGGACTCTGGGAGGAGCCAGGGAACAGGGTAAGGGCAGGCTCTGTATACATAAGCAGAGGTTGTGGGCATCAGGGACAAGCTTTGCCTCCATCTCTCTCAGGCCCCATGTCACTCCCAGACTGGTTGCTGCTGCTGCTAACGAAGGAGCTGTTTATGCTGCCCCCACACGAGCCTCTGTAGATGATCCTGGAGGAGCTGCTCCAGAAGCAAAGGGAGGTTCTGGGTGCCTGCCCAATTAGTTGGATGACCTTTCTGGTACAGAGGCTGTGTCTTCTCACCCTGCTCTTTCCCCCAGAGGGTCCCAGTATGACAGACCTGCGAATGCAGTTTAGAAATGCTGGCACATGTACCTTCTGGAATTCAGGGCTCCAGCTGTGAATACTCCAGTGAGGGGGAGCACTGCAGTGCAGAGACAAGGAAAACCACAGGGCTGATGTGAGGCATTAAGGCAGCCAGATAACCAGATGCAAGGGGGTTCTGTACCATGCCTTTGCTCACGCCCTCCCCCCAAAGTGCAATTGCAGGCCCATCTCCTCTGTGATGCTTTCCCCCATCACCCTAAATGAGAGCAGCCAGCCCTTGCCTCTTTGTTCTTGGGCAGTAGGTTTCAGTAAAGGAGCACTAGAACAGGAGTCAGAGTACCTGGTCTCACTTTGTCAAGTAAAATGTGGGCATGTCAGTTACCTCCTCTGGGAATCACATTTTCTTACCCTTTAAATGAGGAGGCTGGAGCACATGGTCTCTGTAAGTTTTTCATTTGGAGATACTTCAATTCCAATGGCTTAATTTTATTTTAGTATTTTGCTCTTGGCCCTTCTCCTATTGGCCTTGAGTTTAGGGCTCTGTGTGGCCCCCCAGTGCTTCCAAATGGGCTAAAACACGGCTGGTGCTCATACCGTAAACATTTGCTTTATGACATCCATGCCCCGCACCACTGGTTCCATTTTTAGGAGTTTGCCCCGAATTCCTAACCAGTCTGTGACTTCTTGAGGTTAGGTATTGAGTATCCCCCCTTCGGATCCCAGAATTGGGTGAAAAAGGACCCAGGGGGACACTGCGGGTGTCAAAAACCTCATATGCCAACATCAAGAAAGGAAAGACTGGCTATTCTTTGGCCATAGTTCCTTTCACCACACTAGTTAACCTCCAGCATCAGTTATCATCCAGCCCATGCTTCAGCAATAGTCCTAAAAATCAGCCAATCAGCAACAGCCTCACTGCAGCGCCCACTCTGCTAAATGTGAGGGAGCAGAATGGACAACATCCGCATGTCTGTAACCAAGTTTCCACGCTACAGTTGAACCAGTCCCTAAACACTCCCAGTTCTGAGAGTCCGTGTGCCCCTGAGCCCGCACATCCCAGCCCTCTGCGACCAGCTCTTGTTTGCTTCACAAGGACAGCTCTCCCTTGCTCAGCAAACAATTTGCTTTTGGTTCCAGATACTAAGTGGTGGCCTTTTGCTCGGACAAGGGCAGAGAGGCAGTTTCCAGAAGAGCCGCTTGCCGGACAGAAGGATGGGACCATGAGGGCAGGTACTAGATTGGCCTCGCTTGCTGTTCTGTCTCCGTTCCTAGCAGAGTCTCAGGCTGAGAGTAGGTGCTCAATGAACAGCGCTTGAATTATTTACTGTTCTTTGGTACCTTTGACTCGTGCTGGGACTGAGGCAAGAGATAGGTCCTGAAGTGCCGCGATGTTATGATGGAAAACAGCCAGTGGCAAGAAGTGCTTTCTTCCTGGGAGGACAGCCTGCACCGGATGTCAGCGAGCTGGGCCGGGACGTGAGAAGGCTCTGAGCACTCGGGCAGTGGTAAGTGGACCCTCTGTTCCTAACACCTAGATTATTCCCCATGCGTCTTGCCTGTCTCAGCCCATCACAAACCCTTCAAGGCCTTGTCCTGTCTGCACAGAAGAGGGCTGGGTGAGGGTCCAGAAGGCAAGCCAATCAAACATGCTGGCTGGAAGGGACCTTGATACTGGCTGATAGAATCAGAGCAGCGATATGAAATGGGAAGAGAGAGAGGAGACTCACTTCTCCTTTCTGGGCCTCATGTCCTCCCCTGTAAAGTGAGGAGACTGGTCTAAGAAAACACAGACGCCTGCACTCTGTCCCCAGAGATTCTGATGGTATTTTTCAAAGCTCCCCAGATGATTCTACTGGGGTTGAGAACCGCTGAGCTAAGTTGTCCAGTAACATGAGCATTTCCACCTCTGGCATTATGTGACCCCAGTAATCACCATCGGTGTTGTTGGTACTGGACAGAGGTGCAATATGTGGAAAAACAACTTGGGGGTTAATGTTTTCAGTAGTAATAGGAGTCGTAGCTCCCTTTATTGAGCTCATATTCTACGCTTGGTTCTTTCAGTGCATTCTCTTTTAATTAAATCGTCACCACAGTCATAGGAGATCAGTATCATGATTGTCATTTTATTTATTTAGTTTGAAAACAGATATTGAATTTATTGGTTGGCTATGAGTAGGAAAATGCATCAGTAAAGAGACCCTGTATATAAATATAATACTAGCTAGTTAGTATTTGACCAAGCAGGTTCCACTGAAAAGAGCAGTAAAAGCCCTGGGTACCTCCAGTCCATAGGTATACGGTTTCCTGTTACCCTTCTCAAAGAGCTGCCTAGGCAAATGCGACATTCTTTGAGTTTAGTGCAGATAATGAATGTGCTGGGGTTGTTGCAGGAATGGTAAAAGTTAGTCCCGTGCACCACACAGCATAATGTACTGTGAAGAAAAATGAAATACTCTATTTTAGATACTACTTCAACATTCCGATTATTAAAATTTATGTAACCAAAGAGAAGAACAAAGTGAACATTTTGAAATACTGTTTATGAGTGGGGAAGAAGCACTTGCTATAGGTGTTCTCTGAATTATCTGCAGCATTTGTACTGGGGATTCTGGTTGGTTCATCAAAAGAACAAACTGCTGCAATTGCTTTGTCTCAGTTGGCTTTGTCCTTATATGACACAACCCCAAAACCTTAAAAGTCACTATAAAAACAGATTCCATGAGTTTAAATAGTAAAAAGTGGAATACTAAAACTGGAATTTATTATTAAAAACCTGAATATTAGAAAAACTTTGAAATTTTAATTTTAACATTTAGACATGCATTCCACCGAATTTAATAATGTCCTTAGGCTTCAGAGTGATAACTCAAAATAAGTTTTCCTGGTTGTCACCATTGTGATTGCCATTTTAGAGACGAGAGAACTGAAGCCCAGAGAGGTGATTTGACCTGCTCCAGGTCACACAGCAAACTGATCAGTGGCTGAGCTGAGATTTGAACCCACCTCTGTGTGACTTCAAAGTCGGTATTCTTTCCATAATGGTACCTTCAATTTAAGTGGCCATTTAAGTAGTTGCTCGGACAACCCTGTTTCCCCGAAAATAAGACCTAGCTGGACAATCAGCTCCAATGTGTCTTTTGGAGCAAAAATTAATATAAGACCCGGTCTTATTTTACTGTACTGTAAGACCAGATCTATAATATAATATAATATAATATAATATAATATAATATAATATATGATATGATATGATATGATATGATATGATATGATATAATATAATATAGACTAGGTCTTATATTAACTGTTGCTCCAAAAGACGCATTAGAGCTGATTGTCCGGCTTGGTCTTTTTTTCAGGAAAACATGGAATTAATGTATTTTGGGGTTACTTTAGCATCTAACTAGGGAGGGGGAAGTCCCCCTCTTTTCTGCTTTGGCTACACACCATCACCAGAATATTGGCTTCTGTTCTCTTATGGTTTGGAAGACGTTGACAGGCTAGATTGCTGTTAGATGAGCGAGGCCAGCCAGGCAGCTGAGAGGATCCCCATTGTCACATGGAGAACCATGGAAGAGTCACAGGCCTTAGCTTCATCAGCAGAGATGGGGGATAGCAGACCTGTCTTCAGCTGTATCACAGGCTGCTTTGTGCAAGAAGGGAGAGGAATTCTGAAGCAAAGGGTTTGGCAATCCTGAAAATGGGCAGTATAGCACTCACCAAATAGGAGTGAACGGTAACCTGGTTTGAACTGAGTTTCAAAAATGCAGTCAGTGCTAAGGAATTGGCCCATTTCCTGCATGCTCTGTGTGACATTTGCTCTGGGATGACACTGGCCCTCTTTGGGCTGGGTGCTGGGGGGGAGAAACTGCAGGGAACGTTCTCTGTGGTCCGTGTGGTTCCATCTGCTGTTCAATAACATCTCAAGGACGCGTTCTGTGCACATGTGCTTGAAACTAGCAGGCTAATGGAGGGCACAGCCTGGGCACAGCCTCCTGCCTAACTTGGCGAACATCTCCTATTTCTTTAGACAGTTTTTCACTAGAAACATAGGCGCTGGCCTTGAATAACAGGATGTAGATATGCCAGCTGGGTACTTGGATCTCAGCTACTTGATGCACAGCTCTAGTGGTTTCATGTGAACAAATGCAGAGCACCAGGTGGAGAGCTGGACACTGAGCATCGAGATGTGAACCGGGAGTAGTGTCTGTCCTCTGGAAGCTCGTGGTCTAATTGGGGTAATACAGAAGTCACATAACTGAGTGAAATAGGCCACTGACAATGTTAAGTTTAAGAACAGTGATGTGGGACGCAGGAGAGGAAGGAGTTCGTTCCCTGCAAGCTCCACAGAAGCCATGATGTCCTCCACGGAAGACGTCTCTGGGAAGAGAACTCCCAGTTGCTGGGTAGATTAGAAAACAGGCCCATGGAAAAGAGACTGTAGGAGAGGCCAGGGAGGTGTTTTTCAGTTGTGGGGAAGGGAGTCATGTTAAGAGCATGGGGTATCTAGGTATAGCTGTATACACGTTGGTTCATCCCTTATGTGTCCCCTCCCCCCTTCTAATAGAAGATTGCTTCCATTTGGGGTATCCACCCTTCGCATGGCCAGGACCTTCCCTGCGTCAGGCTCTCTCATTCCTCTCACCTGTCACTGGTTTAGGCATGAGCACTTGGGGCAGTTATGGTCAAGGAGATGTGAGCAGTGTTGTAGGGCCTTCTGGGAAATGCTTCCTTGTTGTCAAAAAGAGACAGACACAGGAATGGAAGGTCTTTTCTTCTTCTGGACGTTGTGTCTGGATGTGTTGCTGTACTGGGGGGGCCACCATCTTGCTCCCATGAAGGACGTGAATCTGAGGGCAAAGCCCAGGCTAAAAACGGTGGAACAGGGGGACGGAGAGAATCTACCTCCTTGATGATTTCGTTGGGCAGCTGCATTTGCTCACCTATCTCTGGACTTCCTGTGTTACGTAACATATGTCTTTAGCGTTCACATTTGGAGATGGGATTGTCTACTACAAGTGGCTGACAGCATCCTACCTGAAACAAAGGAAAGAAGGAGAGAGGACACTGAGAGGGACGTCACACATCAGCATACATCCAGGGCTTTCCTGAGTGTGGATGTCCCTCCTAAGGGCGGATTATTATTGCCAGTGCCAGCCAGCCATCTTCGGACTCTCAAGCCTTTCCTAAGCCTGGGTCCATACAGGGGTAGTCAAGTGGGGACCTCTCCATTTTAGGCAAATCCTTTCTTATTCTAAGACCAGCTGGAGTTGTCCAGGAGAAATATTAAATATATATATTTCATATATGCATATATATATATATATATATATATATATATATATATATATATATATATATATCTGCTGCTCCTCACCCCGAGGTCTTGCTCAGAGTTACCCAGGTGAGAACCAGCACCTACAAGCAAAGTGTCTGCCCTCGACACTTTATTTAGATCCTGTGTTGGTTTTTGAAACTGCTGTTTGCTTCTCCCATTGAGTAGCACACGGACCTCAGTCTTAGTTCCTTGGGAAGCTATGCACCTGTCTCTTCCAGTTCCCTCTGGGGCCTTCAAGAGTGAATTCTGGGTGGACCAGATAACCTGTATTTCTCTGTCAGGCTGCCCACCCAAAACATACCCTTTACATGTAGTTTAAATTCATCAAGCTTCTTTTTTTTCTTTCTTTCTTCCTTTCCTTTTTTTTTAAATGCTGTGGTTAAACCAAAGACTTTTAATTTTGTTTAGAGAGAGGCCCAGATGCTTGGAATTTCACCTTGAGAAATCATTTCCTACAGCACAGCCCCTGGCTTTCGAAGAATCTCTCTGAGCCGTGACTAGGTTAGAATATGCACTCACTGTATTTCAATATCTCAACCATATTTAAGTTCAGCTGATAGGCTGGCTTTTGTTTTATTGATTACTCACGTTATGACAATTATTAATTAACATTTTCTAACATTACAGGAAGTTTGGGAAATTGAAAAATGAAGTCAGTCTTAATCCCGCCACCTAACACATCAATGAATTAATTTCATCTTGGAACATGGTCTTCCAGTATTGTCCACATACAGACATATTGATATGCTGCAATCCTAGCACACATACATTTTTGTCTCCTAGTTTTTTTTCATCTTATTAAATTATAAGATGTTTCCCACGCTGCCCCAATGTTTTATAACTATTTTAAAGGCTGCATAATAGGATCAGCGAGTAGTGGAATCATTTAACTTTGTAAGAGACAGTGGTGGCAGTTTAGGGAACTGTTGTTCCTCTCCTTCTTTTGCTGCATTGTCCATCTCTCCCCCAGGGATGACTGGGGGTAAGTGAGCCTGTCCGCAGCTCCAGGGGCAAATCCTGATTGGTCTAAGTCAATCATGGAAGCCCGGTTGCTCTTTCTAGAGATTGGTTTAGATACTTGTATGTGTTGCTGTGCTGCGAAGGGACTTGAGGGGATGTCTGCTGGAGAACTTCTAGAAAAAGCTTTCCATACCTGTAAAAAGAAGCACCCAGAAAGAGATGTCCTTTCTTTCCATTGGATATTGTTTTATGTGTATGTGATGCCTGCGAATGTAGCAGGAAATGTATCCCAACTGAATCAGCCTTTGTCTCCCATTGGTGAATGTGGAAGCCTCTTTTAGGATGTGACACAGAAACCCATTACTAGGAGACAGCTCTGACAGAGCCTAGAAATACCTGTTAGGAGCCTATTCTTAGATAGTTGGTGTGTGCAAGCCTGGGAGTGTTTCCTGGACAGTCAGAGTTCTCACCTTTGCCAAGGTCCTCCCCAAACTCTGGGGCACTTCTCAGGGTCTTATGGTGAATATCCCGCTCCGCAGTGAGGTGAAAGGACGGGGACAAAACCAGGTCATCCAAGTTCTCTTTTCTGTTGTCCTGAGTGAGTCAGGGCACAGTCAACACAGCCAGCCTGATCATGTGGAACAAGCTGACAGTGTGACTCAGAGCTGGGCAGGAGGTGGCAAGATGCTGGGCTCTTAAAGATGCCCTAGACAGAACGTCGTCCTTCAGGGCCAAGAGCCCATAAAAAATAGTTTTCCTGGGTCTTCTCAGATGAGGGGTCCTCACTGGACACAGAGGGCTGTGAACTTGGACTCCTGTCTTTCTTTAGTGGACTGAACCTTTGGACAGATCCACACCCTTAGGCTTTTGTAAGAACATAGAATTTAGGTGAAGAAGACTTGGGTTAAGAATCTGGTTCGCCCTTTTTTGAGCCTCTTCTTTTGCTCAGCCCGCTCCAAACTCTTTGGAGTGTACGATCCCTTTTCATAATGGCCCTTGAGCCACTGCTTTCTGCTCAGGCCCGCTTCTGTTTCTTTGAAGTGTACCTTTTCTTCTAATAAACTGCTTTTTCACTACTTAAAAAAAAAAGATTCTGGTTCTATGCTGGGCTCTACTGTAGGCTAATTGTAATTTGGGGCATCGTCTCCTCTTTCAGATTCTCAATTTCCATAACTATAAAATGTAGTTGACGGCAATGTCTCTGTCATACAATTGTTGGAGTATTAAGTGACCTATATGCAACTGAGTGACACAACAGTAATTTATGGTGCACATACTATGTGTCAAGCTCTAGAAATAAAAAGATAAATAAACTTAACCTTAACAAGCTTACAATCTAATGGAGAAAATGGTTTTTAAAGTATTGATTATGATCACCACTACCCAGAATCCATATATATATATTTTTAATTTATTGGGTGACAATTGTTAGTAAAGTTACATAGATTTCCCGTGTACAATTCTGTATTACATCATCTATAAATCCCATTGTGTGTTCACCACCCAGAGTCAGTTCTCCTTCCATCACCATATATTTGATCCCCTTTACCCTCATCTCCTACCCTCCACCCCCCTTACTCTCTGGTAACCACTGAACTATTGTCTGTGTCTATGAGTTTTTGTTTCTCATTTGTTTGTCTTGTTCTTTTGTTGTTTTTGGTTTATATACCACATATCAGTGAAATCATATGGTTCTCTGCTTTTCGCTTAGCATTAAACTCTCAAGATCCATCCATGTTGTCACAAATGTTCCTATATCATCTTTTCTTACCACCGAATGGTATTCCATTGTGTATATATACCACAACTTCTTTATCCATTCATCTATCGAAGGACATTTTGGTTGTTTCCATGTCTTAGCCACCGTAAACAAAGCTGCAATGAACATTGGAGCACATGTGTCTTTATGTATAAATGTTTTCAGATTTTTTGGGTAGATACCCAGGAGAGGGATTGCTGGGTCATATGGTAGTTCTATTCGTAATTTTTTCAGGAACCTCCACACTGCCTTCCATAATGGCTGCACCAGTCTGCATTCCCACCAACAGTGTATGAGGGTTCCTTTTTCTCCACAGCCTCTCCAACACTTGTTACTATTTGTCTTGTTGATGATAGCCATTCTGACTGGGGTGAGGTGATATCTCATTGTGGTTTTTATTTGCATTTCTGATGATTAGTGATGTTGAGCATTTTTTCATATGTCTGTTTGCCATTTGTATGTCCTTGTTGGGGAAATGTCTGTCCAGGTCCTCCGCCAATTTTTCAATTGGGTTGTTTGTTTCTTTGTTGTTGAGTTGCATGAGTTCCTTGTATATTCTGGATATTAGCCCCTTATTGGAGGCACTGTTTGCAAAAATCTTCTCCCATTCAGTTGGTTGCCTCTTTATTTTGTCGATGGTTTCTTTTGCTGTGCAGAAGCTTTTAAGTTTCATATAGTCCCATTCGTTTATTTTAGCTTTTACTTCCATTGCCTTTGGAGTCAAATTCATAAAATGCTCTTTGAACCCAAGGTCCATAAGTTTAGTACCTATGTTTTCTTCTATGCAGTTTATTGTGTCAGGTCTTATGCTTAAGTCTTTGATCCATTTTGAATTAATTTTGGTACATGGTGACAGATAGCAGTCCAGTTTCATTCTTTTGCACGTGGCTATCCAATTCTCCCAGCACCATTTATTGAAGAGGCTGTCTTTCCTCCATTGTATGAATTCAACTTCTTTGTCAAAAATTATCTGTCCATATTTATGTGGTTTTATTTCTGGGTTCTCAATTCTATTCCATTGGTCTATGTGTCTGTTTTTCTGCCAATACCATGCTGTTTTGATTATTGTAGCCCTGTAGTACAAGCTAAAGTCAGGAAGTGTGATACCTCCAGTATTGTTCTTTTTTCTTAAGATTGCTTTGGCTATTCAGGGTCTTTTATGGTTCCAAACAAATCTGATGATTTTTTGTTCTATTTCTTTAAAAAATGCCATTGGGATTTTGATGGGGATTGCATTAAATCTGTATATTGCTTTGGGTAATATGGCCATTTTAACTATGTTGATTCTTCCAATCCATGAGCACGGAATGTCTTTCCATTTCTTTGTGTCTTCTTCAATTTCTTTCAAAAATGTCTTATAGTTTTCAGCATATAGGTCCTTCACATCCTTGGTTAAGTTTATTCCTAGGTATTTTATTCTTTTTGCTGCAATTGCAAAAGGAATTGTTTTTGTATTTCTTTTTCTGAGATTTCATTGTTAGTATATAGGAATGCAATGGACTTTTGTATGTTGATTTTGTAGCCAGCAACTTTACTGTATTCGTTGATTGTTTCTAATAGCTTTTTGGTGGAGTCTTTAGGGTTTTCTATATATAGCATCATGTCATCTGCAAAGAGTGATAATTTAACTTCTTCATTCCCAATTTGGATGCCTTTTATTTCTTTCTCTTGCCTGATTGCTCTGGCAAGGACTTCCAACACTATGTTGAAAAGCAGAGGTGATAGGGGACAGCCCTGTCGTGTTCCTGAACGTAGAGCAAAGGGCTTCAGTTTTTCACCATTAATTATGAGATTAGCTGAGGGCTTGTCATATATGGCCTTTATTATGTTAAGGTATTTTCCTTCTATACCTATTTTATTAAGTGTTTTAATCATAAATGGATGTTGTATCTTGTCAAATGCTTTTCTGCATCAATTGATATAATCATATGATTTTTGTCCTTTATTTTGTTTATGTGATGTATCACATTGATGGATTTGCGGATGTTGAACCATCCTTGTGCCCCGGGATGAACCCCACTTGGTCGTGATGAATAATCTTTTTAATGCATTGTTGTATTCGATTTGCTAGAATTTTGTTTAGGATTTTTGCATCTGTATTCATCAGAGATATTGGTCTGTAGTTTTCTTTTTTTGTGCTGTCCTTACCAGGTTTTGGTATCAGGGTAATGTTGGCCTCATAAAATGAGTTAGGGAGTACTGTCTCTTCTTCAATTTTTTGGAAGAGTTTGAGCAGGATTGGTATTAGATCCTCTTTGAAGGTTTGGTAGAATTCACTAGTGAAGCCATCTGGTCCCGGACTTTTGCTTTTGGGAAGGTTTTGGATGACTGATTCAATTTCATTACTGGTGATCGGTCTGTTTAGATTTTCCAGTTCTTCATGGTTCAGCCTTGGAAGGCTATATGTTTCTAAGAACTTGTCCATTTCTTCTAGGTTATTGAATTTGGTGGCATATAGTCCTTCATAGTATTCTTGGATGATCCTTTGTATTTCTGTGGTGTCCGTGATAACTTCCCCTTTTTCATTTCTGATTTTGTTAATTAGTGTCTTCTCTCTTTTATCTTAGTGAGTCTAGCCAAGGGTTTGTCAATTTTGTTAATCTTTTCAAAGAACCAGCTCTTTGTCACATTAATTTTTTCTATTGTCTTTTTGTTCTCTATTTCATTTAGTTCTGCTCTGATTTTTGTTATTTCCTTTCTTCTGCTGACCTTGGGTTTCACTTGTTCTTCTTTTTCTAGTTCTTTAAGGTGTAACATGAGGTTATTTATTTGGGAGTTTTCTTGTTTCTTGAGATAGGCCTGTAATGATATAAATTTCCCTCTTAAAACTGCTTTTGATGCATCCCAAACATTTTGGTAGGATGTATTTTCATTGTTATTTGTTTCTACGTATCTTTTGATCTCTCCTCTAATTTCTTCTTTGACCCAGTCGTTCTTTAAAAGTATGTTGTTTAATCTCCATGTATTTGTGTTTTTTCCTGCTTTCTTTTTGCAGTTGATACCAGTTTGAAAGCCTTGTGATCAGAGAATATGCTTGGTATGATTTCAATCTTCTTAAATTTGCTGAGGCTGATTTTATGTCCCAATATATGGTCTATCCTTGAGAATGTTCCATGTACACTAGAAAAGAATGTATAGTCTGATGTTTTAGGATGAAGTGCTCTATAAATGTCAATTATGTCCATTTCATCTAATGTGTCATTTAGGGCTACTATTTCGTTATTTATTTTCTGTTTGGATGATCTATCCATAGCTGTCAATGATGTATTTAAGTCCCCTAGTATAATTGTGTTTTGGTCAATTTCTCCCTTTAGTTCTGTTAGTAGTTGCTTGGTATATATATTTCGGTGCTCCCTGATTGGGGGCATAAATATTGATGACTGTTATGTCTTCTTGTTGTATAGTCCCCTTTACTATTATGAAATGTCCATCTTTGTCTCTTGTTATCTTTTTCACCCTGAAGTCTGTTTCATCTGATATCATTATGGCTAGACCTGATTTTCTCTGGGTACCATTTGCTTGGAGTGTCAATTTCCACCCTTTCACTTTGAGTCTATGCTTGTCCTTGTAGCTGAGATGTGTCTCTTGGAGACAGCATATGGTTGGGTTTAGTTTTTGATCCAATCTGCTACTCTGTGCCTTTTTATTGGTGAGTTCAGTCCATTTACATTTAGGATGATTATTGATATGTGAGGATTTCCTGTCATTCTATCTTTAGTTTTCTGGTAAGGCTGTGTCTCCATTGTTTCTTTGCCTTTTGTTGTTGTCTATTATTTCTGTGTGGTGGTATTCTATGATGTTTCCCTCTGTTTCTTCTTTTATTACAGTACATATTTCAGTTCTGAATTTTTTTGAGTGGTTACCCTTAAGTTTATGTAAAAGAAAGGTTGATATTTAGAGTATTCCATTTTCTTCAGCATGCTTACTTTCTCCATTCCCATATTCCGGTTCAGCCCTTTACTCTCCCCCTTTTTATGTTTTGGTTGCCACAAATTGTCCCTGTTGATGTTGGTCGAATAGCCTCCTTTAGTATTTCTTGTAGTGCAGGTCGTGTATTAGAAAATTCCCTCAGCTTCTGTATGTCTGGAAAGGTCTTTATTCCTCCTTCATATCTAAAGGATATCTTTGCTGGATATATTATTCTTGGCTCATAATTTCTCTCTTTCAATAGTTTGAATATTTGGTTCCACTCCCTCCTGGCTTGTAGAGTTTCTGCTGAAAAATCTGATGATAATCTAATGGGCTTTCCTTTGTAGGTTACCGTCTTCTTTTCCCTGGCTGCCTTGAGGATTCTTTCTTTGTCGTTGATTTTAGACAGCTTCAATACAATGTGCCTTGGAGAAGGCCTGTTGGGATTGAGGTAATTAGGTGTTCTATTTGCTTCTTGGATTCGAGGATCCAGTTCTGTCCACAAGTTTGGGAAGTTCTCATCGACAATTTGTTTGAATATATTCTCTGTTCCTTCTCTCTTTCTTCTCCTTCTGGTATGCCCATTATTCTTATATTGCTCTTTCTGATGGAGTCAGAAAGTTCTTGTAGAGTTCTTTCATTTCTTTTAAGTCTCAAGTCTCTTTCTTCTTCCATCTGTGTCATTTCCAGGTTTCTATCTTCAATGTCACTGATTCTTTCCTCCATCTGGTCAACTCTACTACCTAAGCTGGTTATTTCATTCTTAATTTCTTCTATTGAGTTCTTAATCTCCAGAAATTCTATTTGGTTCTTTTTAAAATTTCCATCTCTTTTGTAAAATGTTCATATTATTCTTTGATCGTGTTTCTGAGTTCATTAAACTGCCTTTCTGTGTTTTCTTCCCTCTCATTGAGTTTTTCAGAACTGCAATCTTGAATTCTCTGTCATTTAAGTCACATATTTCCATATCTTTAAGTTCCTTTTCTGGAGACTTTTCACTTTCTTTCTGAGCTGTCTTGTTGCCTTGGTTATTCATGGCAATTACTGATTTACTATTTCTCTTCCTAGACATCTACAGGAGTGGCTTCTGCAACAGGTTGATAGGAAGAGGTCTTTCTTTTGTTTTCCAGTACTTGTTGGTAGAATGTTTTATTTTTTCTCCGACTGCAGCCTTTTTTTTCTCTCTCACACGGTAGTGCTATGTTTTCTCTGCACTATTCCAGCTTCTCACACAATGGGGGGATTCCCTGGGAGACGGGCTTCTCCTCTGTTAATAGTTCGTCTAGGTCACAGGGTGTAGTGTCCCGGTGGGTATGCGGAGAGCTTTTGATGTTCCAAAGCTCTTCCAGCTCCTGATTCAGAGCCCATATGTTTCAGCAGTTCTGTTTACTCCTGCAGGGATCCGCCCAGATAGGTGGGGTCAGGGGCGGGGTGAGTTGTGAGAGGTGGCCCAGAGCAATGACGGCGACCACCATCACAGCGGGTCCTGCTTCCACAGCTCCCTCCTGTTTGCTGGAACTAGGCACTTGGAGCTGATCATGTAAAACAGATAACCTGGCGTGCTCTTGGTCGATGCTAGTTTAGGGGGCAGGGTGTCCTGCCCATTTAACCCCACCAAGGATCTCAGTGGAGCCACAGGGCTCCACAGAACACAGCTCGAAGCCCCCACATTAGATCAGCTCTAGCTAGATGGTGTAAATAACATCCCAGTGTGTACACCATACTTGGTATGACTTGAGCTCTGTGAAGGTGCCCAACCCCAAGGAACTCCCTGGCCAGCCACCTGTTAGAGATGGAATTCCATTGCTTGGGGGCTTTGGAAGTTTTTAATCTTTCCAGAATACCCCATAGAAATGCAAGCATTCTTGGGAAGGGTACGATCAGCCCATGATCCATTCTGTCACATTCACTCATTCATTCATTTATTCAACTAAGGTTTACTGGGCATCTACTAAGGGTCAGATACAGTTCTGCAGGCTGGAGATACAATTCTGAACCAACAAAACAGTGGGGGTAGGATAACTGACTGCTGGGCCCTAGGGGTTTGGGGTGCAGTGCTGGGCAGACTGCCCAGTCTTGCTGTACTCACCTCTGTGCTGAGGGCCCTATTTGGCCAGAGCTAAATAATGTGCTGAGTCATGCAAGCTTGGCAGGGCATTTCTGCCAGACTTCAAATTACTTGGTTTGCACACTGTCCTCTTGAGGTCCTTCGGGTCTGGTGGCGATGCTTCAGGGGCCACCTTGGGGCAGAAAAGGGGAAGAGGTAGGAGGGGGCAAGGAGAGGCACTGAGCACTTTACTTGGGTCTAACTCAGTGCTTCTCAAACTGTGCTGCACATTAGAACACCTCAGTCGTGTAAAAAGTCTCCTGTGAGAACCACTGAACTAACTTAGATAACAGGTCTCTGTAAGATTTTTCTTGCTGAAGTGTTCCTGTGCTTTAAAAACATCTATATAGTGTTCTCTACCTTTGGACAGTATCAGACTCACCTGGAGAATTTATTAAGCACACATAGGCTGAACCTCTCTCTACATCCTTGAGCTTTCCAGGTGATTCTGAGACGCACAAAAGTTGGATAACCACTGGGGTAAGAGAATGTCCAAGTGGGAGGGAGTGGAAGGATTGGGGACCAGAGGCAGCTCATGAATTCATGACTCCTTGGGCCCAGAGCCAGATAAAAAAATAAATATTCCTGTATAGGTTTTCTGACTTTGAAGCTCTACCTCCTAAATCACTGCATTGGAACGTCACATGCCTTAAGGTGTCATTGCCCCCATTCTACAGATGAGGAAACTGAGGCACAATGACAGAAAGCAACTTGCCCAAGGCCACATGGGATTTGAACCCCAGATATGCCTCACTCCAGATCCTGAGGGTGGGGCGGAGTCATGGTGTTTCTTCTATCGCCCAAACTCTGTTACAAGGAACACCAGAGAGGTCTGTCTGTGTCTTAAGTCAGATGATGCTTTCATTGTCTCTTAGAAGTGGTTTCAAGAGTCCACGCTCAGAGACTCAGTCCTGTGCTCACGAAAAATCCCAGTTCACGCTCTCCTCTTCACTCTCTACTTGTTCTGTTGAAGGGAGGCTTTCCTGGAAACTTGGAATTAGCCACAGCTGTACATCTGATGAGCAGAACTTTAGTGCCATAATGCAATTTGGTGGAATAATATACATCTTTTTCAGACTGCATCCATTTCCTCCCTTACCAGTACCTTTGCAACTGCAAAAACAGTATGTTGACTATAGGGATCGTATAATATTTGCCTTTAGTTTGAAAGTCTACACGATCCAAGTGTTTCCACAACCATCTGTGAAAATCTAAACTAAAAAATGGGATAAAAGAGGGGGAGATTGTCCTCATAAAAGAATATGTTGTCTGAGTTTAACGTGGGCAAAATAAAAGCCTGTTATTAGGCTTTGAACACACATATTTTCAGTCACATTTATTGTGTGCAGCAAAATATGGCCCTGTTTTGTGCCTGTCCATATAAGTATCTAAGAAAGAGATTCATTCCTAATTTTTGACAAACATAAAATTGCTTTCAGGAAATACATGCAAAAGCAATTACGATTATGAATGGCTTTGGCAGCTACTGCCTGACATGATTAATTTTGTAATATAGTCAGCCTCCTCTTCATTCATATTTGATGGGAAGTCTGTGTAGTGAAGAGGGAAGCCCAGGACAGTACTTATAAAACTGTGTACGAAGTTTCAGAGGTGGGTTGTGCTTTGTCAGCTTTCAGGGTTGTACTCTTCCTTCCCTCAGTGACCTGGCTGGGCCCTGGAATCTGCTCTAACCTTGCCTTTGAGAGAGCGACTGCGCTTTCGGAAGCTTGTCACAGACTGGTAAGTAACCAGCAGGGTGTTATTTAAAGGAAAGGTAATAAGCTTTGAGCATCATTTGGAACCTGCCGTGTTTTATCAAGGTGCTGGGAGTCGGTGATGAGTTAGTGGGAAAGGGCCCCTCCAGTCCTCTCTGAGGAGGAGGAAGTGTGCTGGCTGCCATACCAGCATGTGTTCCAAGCTTTACAGTTTGCAAAGCATTCCCAACCTGTGGTCTCATGTGAAGTCATGATAACCCTTACAGGAGGTGGGCTATGGCTAGGATTAGATCCCTTTGACCGATGGGGAAAGAGAATCTCAGAGGGGTTACAAGATGTTTAGCCTCTTCTGGCCGCCTTTTCACAGTCACTGTCTCCCTCACTCCCCAAATTGCTCCTTGGCCCCCTGTGTCCTGTGCCCTGTGTTGCATCATCAGAGGCCCTGGCATTTGTTGGCTGTGGACTGGTCCCTGCCAGCGTGTAAGTCTGCAGTTCCCACTCTGTGCCAGGCACCCATGGTGCTGCTGTGAACTCACAGGAGCTCAGCAAGTTATTCTGACTTTTTGAGGGAAACAAAGCAGGATCCGTCCCCAGGTGAAAGAGGTAAACAGATCACTCTGAATCCCTTTAGGTGAGGTCGTATCTTAGCAAAGTCTAGGTTTCAGTGTTTGCAGTGATGAAAAGTGAGTACCAATCAAAATCCGTGTGGGACAGGAATTAAAGGTAGCAATGTCCAGTCAGATTGCAAGGTTTGAGAAGCTATACAGCGTCCAACAGGCACACATGTCCCATGGGGAAGTAATCGTAGTTCTTTAAGAATTAAATTAAAAAGATTATCTTTTATTTCAATTTCTCTGTATTATTTTTTGTGGCTAGGACATGAATACTTACTAAGTTGCTTGGATCTAATTACTAATAAATGGGACCATTAGGTATTTCTTTCGGCCTAGGGGCATCGTGAAAAATTCCGGTGATGCTGAGGGCATTGTGAACCTAGAACATTTGGAAGCCTCTGGTGTAACGAAAAAGCCTAGAGGTGTTGCTGCCCTTTTTCTCAGAGGACTCTGAAAGTGTGAAAAGCTTTTAAACCCCAAGACTGGATGGCTACCAGAGGGAGCTCACTGCTCTGACAAGGCAAAGAGGAGACAACTTTAGGTGGGGATCTTCCTCGTTCTCCTGAGCTATTCTTGATGGCATCAGCCACTGAAGGTGCACAGACTGTCTAGAACACTAGGGTGATGAGTCAGCCAGGAGTGGGTAGGGCGCGAATGAGACGTCCATCAGCCCTAGGCGCCAGTGTCTCCAGGGGAAAGCTTAGAGCGTCCGTCTCTGTTCAGTCCTTTTCCTCAGTATCCCTTCACGTCCTTTTCCCCCAAGGGAAAATGTGGGCAGCCTGGACTAGCAGGCCCGGCATCTGACACAGGGCTTAGCTCACTCCTGCTCCCCGAAACCAATCAGCCTTTCCCTTGTCTCTGTCCCAGCTGCTTCCCACGCTATGAGAGGGCCAGAGAACATGGATGCTACCTGGTGTTCAAAAAAGTTCTGAAAAGCATAACTGGGAGCAAGGGACACGCTTTCCCTGAGGTGATAAGCACCCAGGGAATTCCTAAGTGCCTGCCATCTCCACCTGGTCATGCCAGCCTGTGAGTGTTGCCTGGTCCTGGCACCCTGGCCACGGCTGGTCGGACCCATTATCAGCCAGTTACTTGGGCCTGATGGCGGGCGGGACTAGAACCAACAGCTTCCATCAACCTTGAGCTCTAAGACCAGACACACTCCTGGTTCAGATCCTGGCTCCACCACATACTAGCTGTGTGACTTTGGGAAAGTTATGTAACCTGTCTAAGGTTTGGTTTCCTCATCTATAAAATAGAAATAATAATAAAACATCTCTTAAGGTTATTGTGACAATTCATTGAAACACCTTATATTAAGGACTACACATGGTACCTGACACAGAAGTCTTCAGTATATGGTAGCAGTGTACTATTTTCATCAGCGCCATCACCATCGTCTCATGGAAACAACAAACCTGTGACGTGGGATGAAGAGAGGTTACGCTCTCCATTTTATAGATAGGGAAACTGAGGCTCACAATACACACACGTACAGCGAGGACTGCAAACTCAGGCGTGCCTCCATCACCTGGCACTCCCTCTGTCGTACCCCACTGTCCCCCCCTTAGTCTGGCCCCCACCTCCGGCCCTGCTCTGACTGAGGTGGGCCCACCATGTTCACGCACCTGTCCCTCTGCTCTCACCTCCTGGATCCTGCCATTAGACAGCCACCGGAGGCTGAGACAGCTCGAACAGAGAATGAGGAACCCTTCTGGGCCTGGGGGTGTCTCCTGAGTGGACACATACCTGTCCTCTGTTTGTATGAGCCCTGGACCCCTGGCAACATTGGTGGTTTTGTCTCAGAGACTCTGGAGCCAGCATTCTGAGGAGTGGGGCACAGGGAGCCTGTGCCATGGAACCACATTGCCATGACCTTACAGGGCAGCAGCCAGGAGTAACTGCTGGAGATTTTCAGGTGGGGAAACACTATTTCCCCTGACCTTTCAGAAGGCTGTGATTCCAAATGCAAAGAACTACCCCCCTCCACACACACACATACACACACACGTCTGCCACCTGGCAGCATAAGCTGTGATTTGGTAATCCCTTCTCTGTACCCAAAATTGTCCTACTGTCACCACCCCTTCGCCTCCCCCACCTTACCAGGAGAGACTGTGAAACATGCTGGGATTAGTAAGAGGCCAGTTTGGGTCATCCACTGTATCAGTTAGTTTTTGCTGTGTAACAAACCACTCCCAAACTTTGTGGCTTAAAACGATTTCTTATTTCTCACAATTCTGAGGGTCAGTTAGATAGTTATTCTGGTCCTGGCTCATTTGGTGGAGACTGGATGTTCTCAAGTGACCTAAACTCACATTTCTGCATCCTTAGCTGGGACAGTATATTACTCATACCTTTTTATGTTCTGTATTTTTGATGCTTTGGCATCTTGGGGCCTTGAAGACCCGGAGGGACTGCCCCTCCCTGGGTCAGCCAATTCCTAGAGACAGTAAGTCACCCTCCTGCAAGAGCACACCTTTCCTATGCAGACCAGCCAACCCAGCGCCCACACTCCTCCCCACCACCTCCTCTGTGCAGCTCTCGCCCTCTGATCGCTATCCCTGCTCTAATCACCCCAGGGCAGATACCAGACAACTAGGGGCAGCACCTGTGAGCCACCCAGAGCCACCGGAATGATTCAAACCAGCCACTCCTAAACCTGCTTACCTGCCTCTCCCATTCCTACCCATGGAAACCACAATAAAGGCCCCTGCCCATGTTGTCACCTGCTCCCTCTGTCTCCTGACCGACGCTGGCGCTTCCCTTGTGATCCCCCTGAGGCATGGTGTGCCCTCTCCTCTTGGGAACTTTGAATAAGAAACTGTCTTTTCGGTGGCAGTTTTCTACCAATCTTAGCCTCACCACCATACCTGAATTATAATAAAACCCACATTTTGAAACAGCAGCTGGTGTGGCTGGCTCGTTCTGTCTCTGTGGTCTCTCCTCCTCCAGGAGGCTAGCCTGGGCTTCTTCCCAGGGGAGCCCAGTGTTCCCAGGAGCAAGAGAGGGCAAATGCCAGTGTGCAAGCACTTTCAAACTTCTGCCTGGGTCATGCTTGCTGATGTCCTATGGGGCAGAGCATGTTACGTGGTCAAGCTCAAATTCAAAGGGTGGAAAGAAAAAGACTTCATCTCTTACTGGAGGAGCAGCAACGTCACATTGCAAAGGAGTGTATGTACAGGGATGGCAAGACTTTGTTGCCATTTAAAAACCATCTACCTTATGCTCTGTTCTCTGTACTTTTGGGGAAGTAGCATCTTTGTCCTTAACCTGTAGCAATGGGGGATTAAGCCCTGTCTTGCACAGGGCTGCCGAGACGATCAAACACCGTAAATCACAGTGTGCCATGGAAATGAAAGTGCTGTTCTTATCAGACTTCCCTACCACCGGTGTCACATTTCAAGGTGAGAAAGATCCAAGTGTTTGGATTTTATGCAATGGTTTTGTTATCATCCAGTTTGGACAGAAGGATAGTTTCCTGAGATTTAGGATGGTGTCATCTTGACAAGTGCCTGACAAGATGCCATTCCATTCTTCTTATATAAAATATGTATTATTCGTGGTTGAGGTTCTTGATTCCATCTGGGTCCCAGTTCTGGACCAGGGGACAGAAGATAAGATTGGCCAAGTTTGGATGAGGTGTACACGCCTGGTCCAACCATGCCACTCCAAGGGGCATCGTTATGGGTGCTGAATGCTGCTTATGTCTCTCTTGACCCTAATCCTTTAAGCCGACTGGGCACACTGATCCTTGCCAACCAGTGGATCATAAAAATAAGTTGTGAACACCTACCCGCCAGTCTTCTTGCCACAGACCTTTCTTGCTTGTTTCCAATTTATTTCTGGTTCCTGTATGACTCCTGACTCTTGGCTCTATTGCATGTAGGATCTTGCTCTTGTACTTTCCCATTTGGTATTTTTCATTTGAAATTGTCAGCCCCTGCATCTCAGTTCTTCCAGAAGGACTTTTGTTTGGATAAACCTTCCATCCAGAGCCACAACCAACAATGGATGTAGTTGACTTAGTTCTTCTAGGTTGAGTTGAGACTTTGGGTGCAGTAGCCATCCTAGCTGACTCCTCAGAACTCATCTTGCAACCTTGGTCCACCCATTCCACTATAAGATGTGGGAGTTAGACAATTTATGTGTGTTTCTCTGTCTAGACCATAATGCTCTTGAAGGCAGGTACTGTGTTTCCAGTTGTTATTTGTCATTTTGTCCCTATGGGACTAAAGCAATTGAGGGTTGTGTAGATTCAAGATAGAATGTTTTGGGATGGACCCTTGTAATGGACATGTGTTGTTTTGTGGCTGCCAGCGTCCAAAACTCTTTCTTATTTTGGGGGAATCCTTCATCAGTGATACGTACATCCTATCTCCCTAGTTCCAAAAGGGACCAGCCATTCCCTTTCCTCAGCCCCTGGCCTCTGGGGCATGTATGACCTTGGCTTGGCCAACCAGATACTCCCGCTGAACTTTGAATCTTGAGGGAGGCTCACAGAAACAGTGATCACATGAGAAATAATTCATGCAGGAAGAGTGGACAAGCTCAGAATTAACCAGAGGTCACAGGTGGTCTCTAGTGGTAGCTGAATGAGAGAAAGTGACCGAACCCAGCTATTCCAGTGGCCTGACCCAGGCTGTGTTTTTGCCACCTTGTCCTCTGGATTTCTGCCTACTTTTTGAGCTTGACTCTCCGTTTTTGTAATAGATTCAGAGAACGGTACAATATTTTGTCAATAAATTCCTCCTTTTGCTTTGGTGAGTCAGAGTAAATTTTTATGTTTTTGTTTTTGCAACTGACAACCTGACTGTGCAGCCCACAAATAATAATAAACAATGGCTCCCATTTACAAATACATATCAGGTGCCAGGTGGGACACTAGGCACTTCTTGTAGATATTTAATCCTTACAACAATCCTAGGGGACTTATTACATTTTTCATTTTGCAAATTAGACTCAGAGAGGCGTTTGTGCATAATGCTGCTGTAAACATCCTTGTATCTGTTTCCCTGGCATTCATGCATGCACATTTCTGTTGGGTTTATAGCTGGGAATGGGATTTCTGGGTCATAAAGTGCAGACATGTTCATCTTCATTAAAGTGTTCTTACAAATTTAAATTCCCACTAGCACTTGTGTAAGATTCTGCTTTCAATACAGAGAGTTCCCAAAAAATGTATATACATTTAAGAAAGGAAAAAAACTGTATTAATATATACATAAGAGGAATATAAGTCACATTTGACTTCTGCAATTACAACAGTGCTCAAAGTGTCCGTCAGCGTCCAGACACTTCTGATTACGGCAAACTACTCCTTGAGCAACATTGACCAAAGTGTTAACATCTCTTAAAATGTATATACATTTTTTGGCACCCCCATATATGATTGGATCTTGGCCAACATTTGATATTGTGTCTTTTTTATATTAGTCCTTCTGGCAGGTGTTTAATGGTATCTCATGATAGCTTAATTTGCATTTCTATCAGGCCCAATGAGGTTGAGCAGCTTTTAAAAAAATAAAAGAGTTTTTGTTTTTTAAAATTATTGAGCAGATAGTACAGTTTCCGTATACCACTTCTGCCCCTGACACACACACAGACTTTCCACTATTATTAATATTTTGCATTAGTGTGGTATATTCATTGCAACTAATGCATTAATATCAATATGTTATTATTAACTAAAGTCTACAGTTTACATTAAGCTTCACTCTTGTATATTCTATGGGTTTTAGCCAATGCATAATGTCAACTATCTGCTATTACACTATCATGCAGAACAGTTTCACTGCCCTAAAAATCTGTGTGCCATCTGCTCATCTTGCTCTACTCCCCCTGAACCTCTGGCAGCCACTGATTTTTTTTTCACTGTCTCTATAGTTTTGCCTTTTTCAGAATGTCATATAGTTGGAATCATACAGTATATAGACTTCAGAGTCACTTCTTTCACTTAGCAGTATATATTTAAGATTCCTCTGTCTTTTTGTGACTTAGTAGCTAAATTTCTTTTTACCAGTGAATAATACTCCACTGTTTGGATTAATATTCAAAATATGCACAGTTTATTCATTCACATATTGAAGGACATCTTGGTTGCTTCCATGTTTTGGTAATTGTGCATACAGCTGCTATAAACATCAGTGTGCAGGTTTTTGTGTGGACCTGTTTTCAGTTTATGTGGGTAAATACCAAGGAGCATGATTGCTGGATTGTATGTAAGAGCACATTTGGTTTTGTAAGAAACTGCTGAACTGTCTTCCAAAGTGGCCAGTTTTCATTCCCACCAGGAATGATTGAAACTCTGTTGCTTCACATTCTCATCAGCATTTGGTACAGTTTTTGGATTTTAGCCATTCTAATATGTGGATAGTGTATCTTGTTTTAATTTGCAATTCTCTCATGACATGTAAATTTGAGCATATTTTCATATGCTCATTTGCCATCTGTATATCTTCATTGATGAACTGTCTGTTCAAATCTTTGCCTATCAAAATTTTTATTTTTTATTTTATTCTTTTTCTTTGCCTATTTTTAAATTGGGTTGTTTGTTCTTTTATTGTTGGGTTTAAGAGTTCTTTGTATATTCTGGGTATAAGGCCTTTATTAGATGTATGTTTTGCAGATACTTTCTTCCAGCTGGTGGCTTGTCTTTTCATTCTCTTAGTGTCTTTCACAGAGCAGAAATTTTTAATTTTAATGGAGCCCAAATTATCAATTTTTTTCATGCATTATGCTTTTGGTGGTGTGTCTAAGAACTCATCACCAAACTTAGATTTTTTTCTTGTATTATCTTCTAGAAATTTTATAGTTTTGCATTTTATATTTAGGAATGATACATGTTGAGTTAAATTTTGTGGAAGTTGTACGGTCTGCATCTAGATTCATTAATTTTTTCCATGTGTATGTCCAGTTGTTCCAGCACCATTTGTTGAAAAGCTCCCTTTCTCCACTGAGTTGCCTTTGCTCCTTTGTCAAAGATCAGTGGACTCTATTTATGTGGGTTTGTCTGGGCTCTCCATTCTGTTCTATTGATCTATTTGTTCTTTCACCAATACCGTACTGTCTTGACTACTGTAACTTTATGGTGAGTCTTGAAATTGGGTAGTGTCACCCTCTGATTTTGTTCTTCAGTATTGCGTTGGTTATTTTGGGTCTTTTGTCTCTCCACATATACTTCAGAATTCGTTTGTTGATACCCAAAGAATAACTTGCTGGGATTTTGATTGGGACTGAGTTGAATCTATAGACTAAATTGGGAAGACTTTACACTGTTCAGCACCTTTTGATATATTTTTTCTTTTTTCTTTCTTTTGGTGGCATACCTGTGCCAATCTTGTCCAATTTTCTTTTGCTTATTGAATTATATAAAGTTCTTTATATATCCTGGAAAAGTGTTGTTTGTCTTACATGTATTACAATTTCTCATTCTGTGGCTTGCATTCTCAGTTGATTAATGATGTCTTTTGATGAAAAGAAGTTCTTAATCTTTTCAATTTAATAATATTTCTTCATAGTTAAATATTTCATGGCCTGTTTAAGACCCCAAGGTTACAAATAAGTTCTTCTGTGTTATCTTCTAGAGCAGGGGTCTGCAAAGTTTTTTGAAAAAGGTCAGATAATAAGTATTTTAGGCTTTGCGCGTCACATGGTCTCTGTCACAACTGCTCAGTTCTGCCTTGCAGTGTGAAAGCAGCCATAGACAACGTATAAATGAATGGGTGTGTCTGTGTGTCAATAAAACTCAATTTACAAAAACATGCAGTGGGCTAGATTTGTTCCAGGGGCCATGGTTTTCTTTTCTTTTCTTTTTATTGTAATTAAAGTTTATTGGGGTGACAGTGGTTAGTAAAGTTACATAGATTTCAAGTGTACAGCTCTGTAATACATCACCTATATATCACATTGTGTGTTCATCACCCAGAGTCAGTTCTCCGTCCATCACTATGTATTTGATTCCCTTTATCTTCATCTACCACCCCCCTCCCCCCTTACCCTCTGGTAACCCCTAAACTATTGTCTGTGTCTATGAGCTTTTGTTTCTTCATTTGTTTGCTTTGTTCTTTTGTTGTTTTCAGTTTTATATACCACATATCAGTGAAATCATATGGTTCATGACTTTTTCTGTTTGACTTATTTCACTTAACATAATAATCTCAAGATCTATCCATGTTGTCACAAATGGTACTATTTCATCTTTTCTTATGGCCAAATAGTATTCTATTGTGTATATGTACCACATCTTCTTCAGGTCCTCTGCCCATTTTTTAATTGGATTGTTTGTTTTTTTGTTGTTGAGTTGTATGATTTCCTTATATATTTTGGATATTAGCCCCTTATAGGAGGCATTGTTTGCAAAAATCTTCTCCCATTGGGTTGGTTGCCTCTTTGTTTTATCGATGGTTTCTTTTGCTGTGCAGAAGCTTTTAGTTTGATATAGTCCCATTCATGTAAACTTCCCTTGCCTTTGAAGTCAAATTCATAAAATGGTCTCTGAATCCAAGGTCCATAAGTTGAGTACCTATGTTTTCTTCTGTGCAGTTTATTGTTTCAGGTCTTATGTTTAGGTCTTTGATCTGTTTTGAGTTAATTTTGGTACATGGTGACAGATAGCAGTCCAGTTTCATCCTTTTGCACGTGGCTTTCCAATTCTCCCAGCACCATTTATTGAAGAGGCTGTCTTTTCTCCATTGTATATTTTTGGTTTCTTTGTTGAAAATTATGTGTCCATAGTTATGTGGGTTTATTTCTGGGTTCTCAGTTCTATTCCATTGGTCTATGTGTCTGTTTTTCTGCCAATACCATGCTGTTTTGATTATTGTAGCCCTGTAGTACAAGCTGAAGTCAGAGAGTGTGATACCTCCAGCATTGTTCTTTTTTCCTTAGGATTGCTTTGGCTGTTCGGTCTCTTTTGTGGTTCCATACAAATCTGATGATTTTTTGTTCTAGTTCCTTAAAAAATGCCATTGGGATTTTGATGGAGATTACATTAAATCTGTGTATTGGTTTGAGTAATATGGCCATTTTAACTACGTTGATTCATGTACATGGAATATCTCCATTTTTGTGTCTTCTTCAATTTCTTTGAAAAATGTCTTATAGTTCTCAGCATATAGGTCTTTCACATCCTGGTTAAGTTTATTCCTAGGTATTTTATTCTTTTTGTTGTAATTGCAAAAGGAATCTTTTTTTTTTTTTTTTTTACAAATTCATTGTTAGTATATACGAATGCAGTGGACTTTTGTACATTGATTTTGTAGCCAGCAACTTTACTGTATTGGTTGATTGTTTCTTATAGCTTTTTGGTGGAGTCTTTAGGGTTTTCTATATAGTATAGCATCATGTCATGTGCAAAAAATGTCAATTTAACTTCTTTATTCCCAGTTTGGATGCCTTTTATTTCTTTCTCTTGCCTGATTACTTTGGCTAGGACTTAACAATACTATGTTGAAAAGCAGAGGTGATAGGGGACAGCCCTGTCGTGTTCCTGTCGTGTTCTTTCCAGAGCTTCAGTTTTTCACCGTTAATTACGATATTAGCTGAGGGTTTGTCATATATGGCCTTAATTATGTTAAGGTATTTTCCTTCTATACCTATTTTATTAAGTGTTTTAGTCATAAATGGGTATTGTATCTTGTCAGTTCTTTTTCTGCATCTATTGATATAATCATATGATTTTTGTCCTTTATTTTGTTTATGTGATGTATCACATTGATGGATTTGCAGATGTTGAAACATCCTTGTGCCCCGGGGATGAACCCCACTTGGTCATGATGAATAATCTTTTTCATGTATAGTTGCATTCAATTTGCTAGAATTTTGTTTAGGATTTTTGCATCTGTATTCATCAGAGATATTAGTCTGTAATTTTCTTTTTCTGTATTGTCCTTACCAGGTTTTGGTATCAGGGTAATGTTGGCCTTATAAAATGAGTTAGGGAGTATTGTCTCTTCTTCAGTTTTTTGGAAGAGTTTGAGCAGGATTGGTATTAGATCCTCTTTGAAGGTTTGGTAGAATTCACTAATGAAGCCATCTGGTCCCGGACTTTTGCTTTTGGGAAGGTTTTGGATGACTGATTCAATTTCGTTACTGGTGATCGGTCTGTTTAGATTTTCCAGTTCTTCATGGTTCAGCCTTGGAAAGCTTTATGTTTCTAAGAATTTGTCCTTTTCTTCTAGGTTATTGAATTTGGTGGCATATAGTCCTTCATAATATTCTTGGATGATTCTTTGTATTTCTGTGGCATCCGTGGTAATGTCCCTCTTTCATTTCTGATTTTGTTTGTTTGTGTCTTTCTCTTTTTATCTTAGTGAGTCTACAGGGGTTTGTCAATTTTATTGATCTTTTCAAAGAACCAGCTCTTTGTTGAATTAATTTTTTCTATTGTCTTTTTGTTCTCTGTTTCATTTAGTTTTGCTCTGATTTTTATTATTTCCTTCCTTTTGCTGACTTTGGGTTTCATTTGTTCTTCCTTTTCTAGTTCTTAAAGGCGAAACATGAGATTATTTATCTGGGATTTTTCATCTTTCTTGAGATAGGCCTGTAATGACATAAATTTGTCTTTTAAAACTGCTTTCGCTGCATCCCCAAAATTTTGGTAGGATGTATTTTTATTCTTTGTTTCTGTGTATCTTTTGATCTCTCACTTATTTCATCTTTGACACAGTCATTCTTTAAAAGTATGTTGTTTAATCTCCATGTATTTGTGTTTTTTCCTGCTTTCTTTTTGCAGTTGATATCAAATTTCAAAGCCTTGTGATCAGAGAATATGCTCGGTATGATTTCAATCTTTTTAAATTTGCTGAGGCTATTTTAATTTCCCAATATATGGTCTATCCTTGAGAATGTTCCATGTACACTAGAAAAGAATGTATAGTCTGATGTTCTAGGATGAAGTGCTCTATAAATGTCAATTATGTTCATTTCATCTAATGGATCATTTAGGCCCTGATATTTCTTTCTTTATTTTCTGTTTGGATGATCTATCCCTATCTGTCCATGATGTATTTAAGTCCCCTAGTATAATTGTGTTTTGGTCAATTTCTCTCTTTAGTTCTGTTAGTAGTTGCTTGGTATATTTCGGTGCTCCCTGATTGGGGGCATAAATATTGATGACTGTTATGTCTTCTTGTTGTATAGTCCCCTTTATCATTATGAAATGTGCATCTTTGTCTCTTGTTACCTTTTTTATCCTGAAGTCTGTTTCATCTTATTATAAGTATGGCTATACCTGGTTTTCTCTGAATACCATGTACTTGGAGTGTCACTTTCCACCCTTTCACTTTGAGTCTATGTTTGTCCTTGTAGCTCAGATGTGTCTCTTGGAGGCAGCATATGGTTGTGTTTAGTTTTTTGATCCAATCGCTACTCTTTTTATTGGTGAGTTCACTCCATTTATATTTAGGGTGATTATTGATGTATGAGGATTTCCTATCAATCTATCTCTGGTTTTCTGGTAGGACGGTGTCTCCGTTGTTCCTTTGCCTTTTTGTTGCTGTCTATTATTTCAGTGTGGTGGTATTCTATGATTTACCCCTCTGTTTCTTCTTTTTTTATGTTATATATTTCAGTTTTGGATTTTTTTTTTTTGAGTGGTTACCATTAAGATTATTGAAAAGAAAGTTTCACATTTATAGTATTCCATTTTCTTCAGCATGCTTCCCTTCTCCATTTCTTTGTGCCAGTTCATGTGGTCATGGTTTTACTCTCTAGGGGCCATGGTTTTCTGAGCCCTGTTCTAGAGTAGCACTGTGCACTAGTACTTTCTGAGATGCTGGCACTGTTCTTTATGTGCACTCTACAATGCTGAAGCCACAAGCCACGTGTGCCTATTGTGCACTTGAAACATGGCTAGTGCACCTGAGAAAATGAGTTGTAAACTTTATTTAGTTTTAATTAATTTAAACTTTAATAGCCACATGTGATTAGTGGCCACTGTAAGAACAGTTTTGTCTTTTCTTTAGATCTGCAATAGACTTGGAATTGATTTTAGTGTATAGTGGGAAGTAGGGGATAGGTGGTTGTCCATTTTGCATAAAAACCATTTATTTAAAACAGCGTCTTTTCCCCACAGGCCAGCAGTGCCACCTTTGTCTTTGTATGTGTGAGTTGGTTTTTGGACTCTATTATGTCTCATTGTCTATGTGTATTTATCTATTCCTGAACAAATATCATAATTTCTTAAATACAGACGCGCCCTAATGAGTAAGACTGGTTGTCTGGTAGATTTAATACTCTTATCTTTTTTTTCTTCTTAAAGAATGTCTTAGTATTTCTTAACCCTTTGCATTTCCATATAAATTTTATAATTAGTTTGTGAATTTCCAGGCCAAAAAAACTCCTCTTATTAAATTTTTCTATTGAGATTGCATTGGATTTATAGATCAAAATAAAGAAAATTGACATATTAACAGTATTTAGTCTTCCAATCCAAGTACCTGGTATAAGTCTCCATTTATTTAAAGATTTTCAATTTCTATCAATAAATATAATTTTCAGTGCAGAGGACTTCCACATTTTTCAGTAGATTTATTCTTAGGTATTAAATATTTTTTGATGCTATTATAAGTGATATCTTTAAAAATATTTTCTGTTTGTATCTGGTATGAAATATAATTTGATTTTTGTACATTAATCTTGTGTTCATAGCCTTGCTTAATTCACTTATTAGCTATAATAATTCATCTGTAGAGTCACTTGAATTGTCTATGCATTAAAATCATAATTTGTGGATAAAGGCATTGCTGCTTCTTTTATCCTATTTCTTCCTTCTCTTTATTTATTTTTCTTCTTTATTGCATTGTCAAGGATCTCTACTAAATGCTAAATAGAAGTGACAGAAGAGCAGGCACTCTTACCTCATGTTCAGTCTCAGGGGTATATCTTTCATGTTTATTCCAGGTATCCGTACATCTTAACTTACCGATTTTCTAACATTAAGCCATGCTTGCGTTCCTGGAGTACTCAACTTAATTGTGTTGTAGTCTTCCTTATTCGTAATATTATCACTGGATTAGTTTTGCTAAAATTTTGGTTGTGATTTTGGAATCTATATTAATGAGCGAGATTTCTTTCTTGTATCTTTTTCTGTATCTTTGTCAGTTTTGGAATCAAAGTGATGCTGGCCTCGTAAAACTAATTGGGAAGAATTTCTTCATTTCCTATTTTGTAGTTTTTGTAATATTTGGCATTATTTCTTTCTTGGTAGATTCTTGTAATATTTGGTAGAATTAGCCATAATTTTAGGATTCTTCAGAGTGTCTGCTTCGTCTTAGGTCAGTTTTTGTTAAGCTATATTTTTCTGTAAATGTGTCCATTTTATCTAAATTTTTAAATTTATTGTCATGAAGTTATAGTCTCTCTTATGATTTTTCAAGAGTCTGGTAGGTCTGTAGTGATGAACGCTTTCATATTCTCCAAATTGACTCTTTATGCCTTCTCTCTTTTTCTCAATTACTCACTCTAGGATTTTTTTTTAAAGAACCAACTTTAGCTTTGTAAATTTTCTATGTTCTGCATTTATTTTCTATTTCATTAAGTACTGCTCTCATTTTTATTATTTCATTTGTATGTAATTTATTATTTATATATTGAAGTACAGTATAACATATACAGTAAAATGTACAAATTACAAGTATACAGTTAATGCATTTTCACAAAATTAACACACCTGTTTAAGAAATAGTATTTAGCAGCATCCTAAAGGCCACCGACCCCATTGTCCCCTCTAGTCACCAACCCCCTCCTCAGTCCAAAGATAATCACTATCCTGGCTTCTAACACTATAGATTAGATTTTACTTATTTTTGCAATTTATGTAAATCTAATCTTATAGTATATGCTTGTGTCTTTCTTCTTTTCCTGAACATTATGTTCATGAGACTCATCTGATTTGTTGCACATAGCCTAAGTTTGCATATTTTAATTGTGAATAGCATTTTATTGTATAAATATATCACAGTTGATTTATCTCTTGTATTGTTGGTGGATATTTAAATTGATCTGATTGCAGTTTGGAGATACTATGAATAATTATGAATAATAAGGTACCCAAATCACAATAAAAATATTAGCAAAACTAATGCATTCATAATACTAAGAATAAGGAAGGATATAACACAACCAAGTTGAGTACGCTGAACATTGTAGTACATGTTTTTTAGGTGCATAATTATATACACTACTGTTGGGTACATACGTAGGAATAAAATTTCTGGGTCCTAGGATATTTGTATGTTTATATTTAGTAGATACTGCCAAATGGTTTTCCAAAGTGGCTGTAAGAACATTTTCCTGCAAGCAGTATATGAGAATTCAAGTAGTTCCATGTCTTTGCCAAAACAGTATTATCAGTCTTTTTTTTTTTTTTCAGTTTCAGGTACACAAAACAATGCAATAACTAGACATTTCACCCCAGTCTTTTTAATTTTAGCTATTTGATGGGAGAATAGTGGTATCTCATTATAGTTTTAATTTGCTTTTTCTTAATGACTGAGCTTAAGCATCTTTACATAAGTTTATTGGCCGTTTATATATATCTTCATTTATGAAGTTCAAGTCTATTGCCCATTGGGTTGTCTTTTTTAAAAAAACAACTTGTATATGTTCTTTATATACTTTGGCTGAGTGCTGTGATTTTTATATGTATTGCAAATATCTTCTACTCTTGCCTCTTTACTTCTTTTTTGGTGTCTTTTGAACAGAAGTTCTTAATGTAGTTCACTTTATCAATCTTTTCCTTCATTGTTGATGCTTTTGTTCCCCATTTAATCAATCTTTACGTATTAAGGTCAAGGACATATCCTATATTATCTTCCAAAAGCTTTTTTGCTTTATTTTTCCCATTTAGATCTACAATACACCTACAGTCGATTTAGCACAGGGTTTTTCAACTCAGCACTACAGACATTTCACACCAGATAATTCTTTGTTGTGAAGGGCTGTCCTGAGCGTTGTTGGATGTTTAGCAGTGTACTTAGCTTCTACTCCCTAGATGCCAGTACACAGCCCCTCTTCAGTCATGACAATCAATGTCTCCAGAATTGCCAGAAGTTCTGGGGGGAGGGAGAGAAGGGGACAAAATTACCCTCACTTGAGAACCACTGATTGAACATATGGTGTGAAGTAGGGATTAAGTATCATATATTTTCTCATATGCTGTTCAATTGATTTTATTTCTTCCTTTACAATCTTTATACTTTTTACTTATTTTTCTTTCTTTGTTGTACCGGCTTGAATCTCTAGGACAATGTTGAATAGAAATGATGATAGCAAGGGGAAACTCTCAGTAGTTCAACATAAGTATAATTTTTTACGGTGGGTTTGCTGAGAATATCCAACACCTGATTCAGAAAGTTCCCCTACGTTCTTAATTTATTACAAGTTTTAAAAAATGATTAATGGTTATTTATGTTTTTATTAAATGCTTTTTTGTATCTATGTAGATGTTCATATAAATTTCCCATAATTATGTTAACATTGCATTACATAATTATATTACATTAATTGGTTTTCCAATGGGAAGCCCGCTTTGAGTTTTTAGAACAAACTATGTTGTCTTCTTCCTTCCTGGGAGCTTTTGCTTTTGTTTTTGGAAAGCATCAAGGGCATTAATAATTCAGGATGAACTTCAGCCAGTTTCAGACACTGAGATGATTGGAACTTGATTTGCAGTGCCTTTCAAGGTTTATCTCTACTCCTAGGGCAGCCATTGAGGTTTCCAGGTCCACGCGGCAGGGAGAGTGACCAGGGTTCCTCCTCTGTGGTGCGCCCTGAACTTTAACTTTGGTCTACTTGCTTCACAAAAGTGTCAGGAATATTATTAAGACACTCAGCCTCTCGGCGCTCTCTTCCGGAATCAGCAAATTGCCTCTAGAGAAAGTAGTCCCAAACACTCAGCGTTCTTCATTTATATTTTCTTCTACATTATGACATGGTTACTTTTTCCTGCCTTACTAGGACCATGAGGTCTCCAAACAGTTTTTTTAAAATAAAAATAACAATAGTTATTATTCTCTTTTTTTTTTTTACTTAAAAAATAAACATTTATTTCTCGTAGTTCTGGAGACAGAAAAGATCAAAGCCTCATATGGCAGGGAACAATAGTTATTATTTTGTTATCTTCATTATTTTGTTCAGCTTTTGTAGATTTACCACTGGGAGGATTAGTCTGAATTACCTAATCTGTCATTACTAGAAGTAGAAATTTGTATGTTGTCAATTAGAGAAATAAATATGAAGTATGCAAAGATAAAAACATATATGTGCATTAAAATAAAACAACTGGTGGATCACCACCTTAGTGGAAATAAAATGTTACCAGTATCTTAGAAACCCTCGTGTGCCCCACCTCAGTCTCATTCTTCTCTCCCTGTGCCGTAACTAACCCCTACCTTGTTTTTTGTGTTAACCTTTCCTTACTTTTCTTTACAGTGTTTGCACCTATGGATGCATTATAATGCTTATTTTTGCCCTTTTGAACTTTATATAAATGGAATCTTATTAAACGCATTCTTTGGTGTCTCACTTCTTTTACTCAAGATTATGTTTAGGTTCCTTTTCTTTTCAAAAATTTTGAAATTTATCCAAGATGATGATTTTCTCTGCTCTGTAGTTTTCTATTGGTTCACAATACATTTTTCTATTCTACTGAAGATGGACATTTGTGTTATTTAGGATTTTGAGCTTTTATAAGCAATATTATAGTGTAAGTTCTTCTACATACTTCTTGGTGTACAGATGGAATTATAGCATGTATGTATCTTCAACAGTGCCGGATAATACTAAACTCTTTTTCAGTTTACAATCCCACAACAATGTTTGAGTTCCTGTTGCTCCATAATCTTGCCAACACTTGCTTTTGATTGACTTTTTACACTTTTGCCAATATGATTAGCCTGAAATAATTTCTTACAGTGTATATTTCACTGATGTCTGTTGACATTGCACATTTTTTTCATGGGGGACCGTAAGCATTTACTTTTCTCTGAAATACCTGTTCTTGTATTTTGTTCTTTTTGTTTTGTTTTGTTCTTTTGTGCTTTTTTTTTTTTTTTTTTTTAATCTCATTGATTCTTAGGAGTCTTTCTATATTCTAGATCATGGCTGCACAGTAAAACTTCCTATAATGATAGAGATGGTCTATATCTGCACTGACCTATATGGTACCTACTAGCCACATGTGGCTATTGAAGCACTTAAAATGTGACTAGTACAGCAGAGGAACTGAATTTTAAATATTATTTAATTTGAATTTATGTGACTGCAAATCTGATGTCCGCCATATTGAACAACAAAATTCTGGATGATAATGATTTGTTGGTTTTATATTTTACAAATCTCTTCCCCAAGTTTGTGAATTATTTTTTCACTCCCCTTATGGTGCCATATGTTGAACAGAAGTTCTTAATTTTAATGCAGTGTATGTTATCAATCTTTTCCTTTTCAGTTTGTGTTTCTAATATCTTGGTTATAAAATCCTTTCTTATATTGAGGTCTTAGGAATTGACTTTTGTGAATCCCATGAGGAATTGTAATTTTTCCCTCCTAATTGGTAACCAGTTTTCCTGGCATCATTTACCGTATGGTCCTTCCTTTCCTCCCCAATCTGCAGGGCTGGCGGTATCAGTCAGGATATTGACAAGAAATAGATGGCATACTCAAACAATATAATTGAAGAGAGTTTAATAAAGGTACTATTTATAAAGGTGGAGGCAGGGTTAAGGAAAACTGCAAGAGATGGTGAAGCATCGTAGGGCTGGTAATAGCTGGAAACACTCAACCACTTCTAAGCCTGAAGGGTTGAGGGGAAGGCAAGACTCAGTGGACGCAGAGAGAAAAGGAGAAGAAGAAAACCACTGTATTGGTATGTTTCTCACTTCATAGAGAAACGCACTAATCACTATGGCCCAGGAGAAAGAGAAAGTTGGCCAGAGGAATAAATACCTAACTGCTCAAACTTACCTTTGTTTCTCCTTCATATTCCCTGCTGGGGAGGAACCCACCACAACCCAGTGGAACCACAGGACAGGGAGCCCACTGATGGAGTCCATAAAGGTCAGCTCTGGACCACGAAGCAGAGTGGAGAAGGGTGAGCAGGGCACCAGCAGAAACCACCAAGCACCTTTGTTCTGTTATAAATCTATTTTCCGTGAATGCACAGGTTCGTACGGGTTCTCTTTTCAGATTGTGCTGTTGATCCATTTGTCTGCACTGATACCGTGCTGCTTTAGTTACTAGAGCGTTACATTTGGGAGGACAAGTCTCCCCTCCACGTTTTCCTTCAGGAATTCGGTGCCTTTTGTTCTTCTATGTTTAGAATCAGTTTGCCAATATCCATAAAAAACTCTATTGGAATTTTGATTGGAATTACATTTAACCTACAGCTCAATTGGAAGAGAGTTGACGTATTTACAATATTGAATCTTCCTATCCAAGTATATGGTTTATGTTTTCATGTACTTGGGTTACATTTAATGTCTTCCTTAACAAAATTTGATAAAGGTCTGCCATTTTTTTTAACTATTTTCCTAGATACTTTCTCTTTTTATTGCTATGGTAAATATCTCTTTAAAAAGATCTCTTTCTTCCTGATTCTTGCTCATGTGCAAAAATGCAAATACTTTTGTCTATTTTAGCGACCTTACTAAATTATCTTAGTAATTCTTTTTTTTTTCAATTGAAGTTCATTGGGGTAACAATAAACTTCAATTAAAAAAAAAGTTACATAGGTTTCAGGTGTACAATTCTGTAATACATCATCTATATATCACATTGTGTGTTCACCACCCAGAGTCAGTTCTCCTTCTATCACCATATATTTGATCCCCTTTACCTTCATCTACCACCTCCCTCCCCCCTTCCCTCAGGTAACCACTAAACTATTGTCTGTATTTGTGAGTTTTTATTTCTTCATTTGTTTGTCTTGTTCCTTTGTTGTTTTCAGTTTTATATCCCACATATCAGTGAAATCATATGGTTCTCTACTTTTTCTGTCTGACTTATTTCACTTAGAATAATAATCTCAAGATCCATCCATGTTGTTGCAAATGGCATTATTTCATCTTTTCTTATGGCAGAATAGTATTCCTATGGCCAATAGACATATGAAAAAATGCTCAACATCATTATCAGAAAAATGCAAACAAAAACCACAATAAGATATCACCTCACCCCAGTTAGAATGGCTATCATCAACAAGACAAATAGTAACAAGTGTTGGAGAGGCTGTGGAGAAAAAGGAACCCTCATACACTGTTGGTGGGAATGCAGACTGGTGCAGCCGCTATTGAAGGCAGTGTGGAGGTTCCTCAGAAAATTACGAATAGAATTACCATATGACCCAGCAATCCCTCTCCTGGGTATCTACCCAAAAAATCTGAAAACATTTACCCGTAAAGACATGTGTGTTCCAATGTTCATTGCAGCTTTATTTACGGTGGCCAAGACATGGAAACAACCGAAGTGTCCTTTGATAGATGATTGGATAAAGAAGATGTAGTATATATCTTAGTAATTCTAATAGTTTATTTGACAGGTCTTTGGGATTTTTTGTGTAGATAGTCATGTCATTTATAAATAATGATAGTGTTGTTTCTTCCTTTATAATCCATATATTTTTATTTTTAAAATCTTTTTGCACTGTGTAGGACTTTGAGTAAAATGTAGAATAGAAGTGGTATTAGCAGCTTTCCTTTACTTTTTTTTTATTGCCATTTCATTAATTGTTTTCTGGTTGTTTCTGTAGTTCTCTGTTCCTTTTTTCTTCTGCTCTGTTTTCTTATACATTGGTAACTTTCTTTAGTGATTTGTTTGGGTTTATCTTTTAAAAATCTTTTGTGTATCTATTACAGATTTTTTGTTTGTGATTACCATAAGATTAATGTATAACAAACTATGTTCATAGCAGTCTGTTTTAAGTTGATGGACGCTTAAGTTCGAATTCATTGTAAAAGCACTACATTTTTTTTACTCACCCCCACACGTCATGTTTTTAACATAATATTTTACATTTTGTGTGTGTGTGTGTGTGTGTGTGTGTGTGTGTGTATATCCCTTAATTTATTACTGTAGTTATACATGCTGTTACTCCTTATGTCTTTTAACCTTCATATTAGCTTTATAATTGGTTGATTCACTACATTTACTGTTTGTCTTTATCAGTGAGATATTTTCAGTTACTATATTTTCTTATTTTTAGCTTTGGCCTGTTCTTTTCCACTTAAATAAGTCCCTTTAACATTTCTTTCAGTGCCGGTTTAGTGGGGATGAACTCTTTTAGCTTTTGCTTGTAAAGTCATGGAGACATAAAGAGGATGGAAAGTTAGGGGAGTGACTGGAGTTTAAGGACAGGATGAAGGGGTGTGGGGAGGAGGTAACAAGAAGTGAGTCTGGAAAGGTAGGTGGGACACGGCTCCTAAGGGCCTGATTCACGGTGAGAAGTGTGGGAGCCATACCCTCAGGGTATCAAACGCTATTTAAGCATTTCACTATGGGAGTAATGTGATCTGGTTCCTGTTTTGGAGAGTTCCAAATGGTTGGAGTGGAGAGAATGGATAGGAGCAGGGGAAAAAACTAGAATGAGGAAGACCAGAGAAGAATGTTGATCTGAGCCTTGAAAGATGGAGAATTAAGTGGGTAAGGAGGAAAGGGGACATTCCAGGCAAGGGGGATGGGAAACCTCTGGTGTCGAAATTGGAAAGCATCTGGAGTGTCAAGGGGCCAGTGAAGTGACCGGGCTGATTGGAACCCAAGGAGAGTCCTAAAGTGGGAAACCAGTTGGTACACGTTAGGTGGGCGTCTAGGGCTCCGAAATCTGTAGAACCAAGTGGGAAAGTATCCATCAAAGACCAGAATCTTGAGGGTTGGAGATGTAGCAGAGGGTGCTGGAAAGAGATGAGTTGGAAAT
Organism: Rhinolophus sinicus; assembly: GCF_036562045.2. Lineage (NCBI taxonomy): Eukaryota > Metazoa > Chordata > Mammalia > Chiroptera > Rhinolophidae > Rhinolophus > Rhinolophus sinicus. Next base: position 44,182,756 of record NC_133759.1, read on the forward strand.
GAGAAAACCTACATTCTAGACTCAGCTCTGCCAGGAGCTTGCTACGAGTTGGAACAAGTTGTTTCTCCTCTGTAGGTCTTAGTTTTCTCGCTTACAAAACGAGGCAGCCAGTCTAGAGCTTTTTCTTCCAGCACTGGTAGTTTAGGGTCCAGGCACCAGCTTCTGTCCTTTTGTTCACTAGTGTGTTTGTATTTACCCCAGACCATCTCAGCCATGCGGACTGCCTAGCTGCCTCCTGCCAAGTTCAGTGTCATCCAAAGGAAGCAGAATTAGTGGATGAGACAGGGCAAGACAAAAATAAGCATAATATATGATATATCCTCAAAGAAATAAGAGAGGCTGTTAGAACATGAAGCAGGGACAAACAGGGATGAAGAAGATACCTGACCGAAGGAAAATTTAATAATTGAAACAACAGACTTAATACATAGGTTGAATAACAGAGAGGAAAAAGCTGAAGAATAATGTAGTATCAGTCATCTTTTGCTATGTAACAAACTACTGCCAAACATAATGGCTTAAAATAGGAGCTGTTTTTCTCTCTGGCTCTTGGGTCTCTAGGATTCCCCAGAAATGGCGTGCATTTGCAGTTAGGTCGATTTCTCAATTTACTTCTTGTCTGTAGAAAATTGGGGACCTAGAGGCCCTTTTACAATTGAAACCATTTCAGATCCCAGTTCCTTCGAATCCAGGCTCGCAGCACTGTCACATGTGTAGCTCTCTAAAACACTGATTTGAGTCCAATCATTTGACAAAAGTCACACCCACAGTTGTTTTTGAAGAAGACTGTCCTTTCCATTTATTCACAGCTACTTTGGGCTTGTCAGGCAGCCATGGGACAATGTGCTTGAAATTCCTAGAGTTCTTTTGTCTGGATGAAAGGGCTTACTAGGAGACAATAATGTCATTCTCTCAGAGGTATTAACAAAGCATCTTTCAGTCTCACCTGCACGTCTGTAATGAAAGTTGTACACAGCGGCCACTGGCTTGAAAACCTCATGCCTGGACAACGACAGTTCCTCTGGTCATGGTGTTCAAAGCAGGCTCTTTGGACGGACGGGCATTATGCGTATTGCCTACAAAGGGTGCTGAAAGAGGCACCAGGAAGATTCCATCCTCAGACTCAACAACCTTTTTTATTTCTACCATGCCCAAATTCCTTCCACAGAGACTCATTGCTGCGGGTTAAGCATTAACCTGTCAAGGGTACCTGCCATGCAAGGCCATTGTCATGGGTAATGTGCATTACCCTAGCTCAGTGCCTGGTCCTCAGTGAGTGCTCGGCACGTCTTAAACCCCTCCTCCTCGTCTGCTGCTGCTCTCCCTAATGACCCTTTCTTACAGTTTACTTGACACCCCCGGAGGGAACATGAAGTTCTGTCACCTCAGTGTAAGTGAGTTCGTTGGTTGGTTCCTTGAACAGATACGTTGTGAGCACTGGCTGTGCGCCAGGTGCTGGTCTAGGTACTGGGAGGGAGCCCTGAGTAAGTCAGCCGTTGTTCCTGCCTTTTTGGAGTGTGCAATCCAGTGGGGGCAGATAGACGGAAAGTAAACAAACAGCCCATCAAATACTGACAGGTTATGATAACCCCATGATGCAAACAGGTGAAGGGGCTGAGACGAGGCAGCCGGGGAGCCCTGCTGTCTGCTGGGAGTAGAGAATGGGGAGGAGGGAAGGGGAGGCTAGAAAGGGAGGCTGACGACAGTCCTGTGTCTCCTCCACATTTTTGCCTGATGACTGCAGAAAGGACACTGCAGTTCAAATAAACAAATAAATCTAGAGAAATATGATCTGTCATAGCAAACTCAACACCATTAGTCACGATTCCCTCAAGGACCAGAGCAATGGACTTGGGTGGCAGGTGCCCTTGGTGGTTAATGCCAGCAGAGCCCCCAACCCTGTGTGTCCTCGGTGAGGCCCCTGTTCTCCTGGGCCCCTGGCTCCTGCAGTCTAAACTGAGGGGGTGGGGTTCAGTGCTGTTTGAACCCCCAGGACTTCATGAACTGACCAGCACCTTCCATGGGAGTTTGTCAATTCCAGAAAGGCAGACGGCTGACTGCCGCCCAGTTTCTAGCTGTTAGAATTCTCCCTTGCCTGCCCAGCTGTGCCGTTTCCATGCCTCACTTCACTGGGTTCCAGCTCTAGGCCATCTTTTCTTTTAAGTGTTTAGTCATAGTGCAGACAGTTGGTAAATCAACTGTCTGGTGCAGTGACGAGCTGACCTGGGTATTGTTCCAGAAAGTCATGGCTCAATCTTGGTCCCATCCAAATGCTTCGGGAGTGCCTGCCATTTCTATGCTTTTAAAACGTCCCCTCTCCAAGATTCAGAGCAGATAATAATACAAAACATCACAAGAGCCACCATTTATTTAATACCTAGTGTGTCCTCGGTAATGGAGGTCATTGCATTCAGTCCTCACCTCGGGCCTTGAAGTCTCATAGATTAGGAAACTGAAGCTCGGAGACGGGGAGCTCACCCATGGTGGGGGTGTCATTTTGATCCATCCCGTTGGGCTCCAGAAGACCAGTCTCTTTGCCGCCACGCTGTTTTGCAGTTCTTTTTGCCACCTGCTTGGAGGAGCAGCAGGTGGGCCAGGGAAAGGTGAGGTCTGCCCCCGCCGAATGCCCAGCTTGTCTGTATCACCCTCCCTTGCCAGGCTCCACCAGCAAAGGAGGGTTGCTATTTTGAAGTGACTCACCTAAGCTCAGCCAGAAAGAAGCTCCTGAGAAAATATTGCCCAACTATAGCTCTAAGTACAGTCTCGAAGCTGATGTCTCCTTTCATTCCCCTAAAATTGTAGAGTAAGTAGAGGTCCTGTGGGTCCCCTGTCTCCCCACTAGTGGTGACAGAATTCATTCTCCACTTCCCTTGTCAGCAATGACAAAGAGCAGAGGCTGCTGCTCCATCCTAACCCGATACGCAGTCCCAGCTGGGCATAGATGGCACTCACCATTCCAGTGTGATTGTGCCAGATCCTTCTAGAAATAAACCTCCCAGGAGCAGGGGGCTGGGCCCTGTCTCTGAGGTTGCAGAACTCAAGCAACACCATTCTGTGCAGCCCTGTGTCTAGTCCTTCAGCCAGTCACATGTGTGTACCATGGAACAGGCCTCCAAGGTGAGGCTCTTTCCAGCTGAAGTGATTGGTCATGAAGATGTGTCAGCGACACAGTCACATTCGAGGAAGTTGAGGGGCAGTGAGGGCTTTGGGACTGGCCCTTCTCTCAGCACAATCATGTCTGCAAGGCCCTGACTCTTCCCATCTCTCCTCTCTGTTACACCAGTGTCAGCCTCATCCAAGGTGAAAGGCAGGGGCTGCACCCTGTGGAGAAGCACTGCTTTCTATGACTCTCTTCTAAGAGAGAAGGCTTTTCCCCAGCAATCCCGCAGGAAACCTTTCCTTGAACTTCACCAGCCGGAAGGGAACTGGCATCGTCATCATGGGCTTAGATTGGTCACTTTTTCCTTGAGTCATTCAGGAGTGGTGTCAAGGACGGGTGGCTCATGTGAGGATGGAGGAAGGGGGAACCAAAAGTGTGGACTGCTCACTGCCATGCTGCTCTAACTACAGAAACTGTCCAGATTCCGGAACTTAGACCTACTGGGCCCTGCAGATGAACTGATTAATTAACCTTTGATTATGGGGGTGTGGTGGGGCAGTGGCTTGTTTTGAGATTCAGATGCAAGGCGAAGGTCAGTTCTCCATGGCCTGGGCAGCTGGGGAGATGCGGTGAGCTGGGGACAAGATCCATGAGAGCTGTGCAGGCACGGGGACATACTTGGCTCATAGCTTAGTCCGCACTTAGCTCATCTGAATTGGAATCACCTGGCTGGGGGTGGCTGGGCGGGAGAGCCTTTACTGTTACAGATTTGCAAGCCCTTTGAGAAGCGCTGGGACTAGGAGTCAGGAAGCTGCCTGTTTAACAAGCCCTCCTGGGGATTCTCATGCACATTGGACTAGCCAGGGGTGTCCAAACTTTTTTCAAGGTTTTCACCAAGGGCCATATGCGGTAAAATACACAAACAGACGGGCCACTCACTCGAGGTAAAGTACGTATTGCCTCACCTGGTGTATTTAAGTAAACTAAATATATTTTTGGAATTTGCTGTGGGCCAATTAACAATAGATCGCGGGCTGCAGTTTGGACACCCCTGGACTAGAGCTATGGTTTGGGGGAAATGATTAGACCTGAACGAGGCAAGGAATCAAGACAAGTGGCTGGATCTTCAGGCTGTGTAGAAGGTCGAATGACCAGGACTGCATGATTGGATAGGGAGAACGAGGGCAATGGGAGAGTCAAGACAAGACCATCGTATTTCTGTCATCAACGATCAAGTGACTCTGGGGGGAGGCGCTAAGGGAAGAAGGGAGAGGGGAGGACTTGTCTGTGTACTCCTTGAGTTGAGGTGGATATGGGTCACTCAGGCGTCTCAGGAGCATTGGATTATAAGGTCCTGGAAGCAAGGAGAGGAATCGGGCTAGAAATGTAGACTTGGGATGGCTGAGCATGTAGGTGGTAGGCAAAACCTTAGGTGTGAGTGTGGTCACCACAAAGAGAGGAGATGGACTGAGAGAGAGGCCTTCTCAGGGAGACTGAGAAGTGTAGCTGTAGAAGTTGGAGAAGTCCCAGGACTTTGGGTTGAATACTCCTTGTTTGGTTGGAATCTTTGTATTTTAAATAGAATGAGTGAGAAAAAGATAGTGCTAACACCAAAGGAATAGCTTTCTAATGGTGAAATCTGGGGACCCTGTGGGAAGAGATTTGGGGTGAGGGGGCTCTCAAGTTATGCACGTAGACTATTACCCTCTATGCTTCTTTGCTGGCCCAGCTGTGGCTGTTGCCTGTTGGCAGCCTCTGTAATAACCTGATCACCTGTTTGGGACCCAGGGAGGCCCCAGGTAGTACCAGGAAACCAGCTGCCAGTTGCACTTGTTGTTGATTCTTAAAATACATTATGTACCAACAGCATGGCTGAAGTAGAAAGCACAGATGCGGAATGTGCAAAGAGAGAGCCATCTGTGCTTCTCAAATGTTCTGTTACTGTTGGCCTGATGAAGTAAACATCTCCTCAGAATCACTTCCTGCATCTGCCCTTCCTTCTTCCTCCTCACAGAAGTTTCGAGAAATTCTGAGACCCAGATTGGTAGAGCTGATACCTGGGTGAGGAATCTGAGACCCAGAGGGTGGAAATTCTCTTCTTCTTGGAGGAGCTGGGGCAGATGCCCCCTCGGAGGTCACCCTCAGAGCCCTCTGCTGTCTTCCCCAGGGTCTGCACTCCCGCGCTAAGGTGACAATCACAACTGTCAGCAATAATAGACCTTTTAACAGCTTAGGAAGTTCTTTTCACATTCGTTATTTGCTCAATCCCCAAACCCATTAGATAAATATGAAAAACACTGTTAATTGCTGAGAAATCAGGGTCAGAGAGGATCAAGGATTTGCCCAAAATGCAGGAACAGAACACAGGTCTCTCTGACTCTGAATCCCATGTCCTTCCCCCTCCCAATGCTGCTACCATTTTGGGGTGATAGGGCCCCAGTACGACACCACCCGCTGGCCTGCTGGAGTTGCCAGGGTCCATGCCACAGGCTGCTGAGAGCTGCTGGGCACTCACCAGGTGGTCCTTTCAGAAAAGGGGACAAACCTCCCAGAAGGAAAGGGTGGGCACCACCAACACAGATGACTTTTTGATTTTGCTCTGGGCTGACTCTGGGCCATCTGATGGAGTGGAGTGGAGTGTTTGGTGCAGCTGAAGACACATATCTTGACATTAATAAATAAGCTCTCAAGCTTTCAGCTTTAAAAAAGAAAATCAAGTAATGCATACAACAGACATCGCCCCATCACTGAGGTCTGTCCTATCCATCCTGAGTCTCAGGCCATCCGTCTCTGTGCCTCCCTGGGGCCTGACCGTACCTCACCCAAATCTCAGGCCTCTGCCTGGCACTTACACAACGCTTTCCGTGCCACCCCCACCCCCAAAGACTGAAACTCACTGTCCTATGTCATCTCTCATCCTTCACCCCAGCCCCAATCTGTCTGTCACTCAATTCCTGAGCCTGAATCCCAGCCTTAATACTAGCTTCATCCCTCACCCGAATACTGAACCTCATTCCATTTCAGACCCCATCCCATCCCTCGCCCCATCTCCAAATCTACCACTGGCCACAACACCAATAATCCATCCTTTACCCAAACCCAAATCTCACCCAACTCTGACCCCACTGCATCCTTCACTTCATTCTTGAGCCTCGGGGCTCGGGATGAAGGTGCCTCTTATACACATCACTGGGAAGTTTTATAAGTGCTTAACAGTTAATGGGCTCTTTTATAGGCTAATAAAACAAGTGTGGCTGTCAGTTTGTCCACAGGGTCAGGCTGGCTGCTTCAGAATGACAGTGCCCACAACTGAGGCCGGCAGGAGAAGACAGTGTGTTGAAGATGACCCGTGGCAATGCCATCGCGTCCAGACCAGGAAGAGGGAGTTCAGTTTTGCAGTCGGTAAGCTTAGCAGCCCCGTGAGTGCTGCAGATGGAGCCTGAGGAAAGTGCAGTAATTACTTCATGTAATGACATGGTGGAGAGCCACCTCTGACATGGGAAAGGCAGGCATGAGCCATCCATCTTTTCAAGCCAACGAGGAAGGTTCATTTTTCAGATTGGTAGTTGCTCATTAGAACTCCGTCTTCTCTGTCAGTCCAGTGGCTCTTGGTTTGTCTTCTCTGGGCTTTGCTAAGTGATTGACTTTCCAAAGCACCTTGGCTTCCGGGAGGATGAAAGGAGGTCTAGAATTGCCAGGTGTGCGGTAATTACCCCTGGCAGCGCCACTGAGTGGGCCAACCACTCTCATCTTGACTTGCCTGGAATAATCCAAGCCACCTTTCCTCGCAAAAATGTCAGCTTAATTAGCGATGGCTCCCACAATGGACTGGGGGAAGAAAAAAAAGAACAGTTGCAGTATTTTCTAAAATGAGATTTTTCTTTTGCTTCAGTCCAAGTTAGATTTTTAATTTGCAGAAACTCCCAAGAATTTTGTGCCAGTGTTATAGTTAGGCCACAGCTTGATTTAGGTTGGCACATGAAAACCCTCTCCTATTTTTAAGTATTATACACTTTGCCAAACCATCGTCCTATCCATCTTTTGCAATATCCCTGTGCAGACGGCATGATTACGGGCAGCTACAGATGAGGAAATGGAGGCCCGGGGGCGTAAGTGATTTGTCCAGATGGTGGAGCTTTCCTGACACCTCATCTCCTGAGTCCTGACCAGCACTGTCGCCACCATGGTTTGACGGCCCAGGGAGGGTGGCTGAGACCTGGGAAGGCCTTGGTGAAGTGTCAGGTCTGACGGCCCTGGGAGAGGAGGTATGGGTGTCAGTGAGCACGCTTCCTATGAAACATGGACATGCGCGCCAACTTGAGAATCAGTTCCCTTAGCTAGTTCCAAATATCTGGAGGCTTCATGTGATGTCAGCGGAGTATCCAGATTTTTGACTGACTTGTTTTTCCTCTGGGTCATTGTTACTATTTGGTCTTTTGTAACAGAGAGAGCCTGGTTGGTGCTTGGTGTCTATCACTTGTTCAGTTCTTGAAATAGCACTGAGATGTGGGTGCTGTTATCCTTGTTCTACCAATGAGAAGTTAAATAACTTGCCTGACGTCCTACAACTTCAGGGCAGAGCTGAGATTTGAACCAAGATCTGGATTACGCTTATCTGGTGTATACCGTGTTTTCCCCAAAATAAGACCTAACCAGAAAATAATCCCTAGCGTGATTTTTCAGGGTGACATCCCCCGAACATAAGCCCTCATGCGTCTTTTGGAGCAAAAGTTAATGTAAGACCCGGTCTTATTTTCCGGGAAACACGGTAGTATGCCTCTTCTCTATAAGTCTTAAAAAAATGGAATTTTAGTCTGAGCTTTTTCTCTTTTGACTTCTGGGTCATTGGGCAAGTTAACAAACTTCAGTGACTGTTTGCTGAGTATAAACTAGGGCCAGGCCGTGTGCTAAGGGGAGGGAGGCAGGGCAGGAATGCAAAGACAAAAAAGAAAAAGTTGGTCTCTGTCCTCAGTTTTTACATTGATGAGTGAGTGACTTCCTTTCTCTCATGGATGAGAATGCATACACAAAGAAAGGTTTTCTGGAAGGTTACTTCCAGAGCATGTGCGCCCTTATTCTGTGATACCGATAGTCTGGAGTCACAACAGGGTGGTGTGCAAATCTCCTAGATGTACATCTGGGCTTTCAATGTCATAGGCCTTCTGCCCCGAACTTCAGAAAGGGAGAGGTTCCCTGAATTTTACCACCCGTGTAACGTCCTTTATCTCCTCTAAGCATTATTTTTTGTACAGCTGTCTGATTTAATCTGTACACCAACAATCTGAGCTGGGTGTTATTGTTATCACCATTTTAAAAATGAGAAAACTGAAGCTCAGTAATTTTAGCCACTTGCACAGTGTCATCGAATTAGTACAAGACAAAGCTGGGACGTCACCCAAGAAGAACCAATGCAATAGCTACTGCTTCCTAATATAGACCATGGGGTAGGTAGGTCAGGGCCTGGGAGAAGCTGGCTTGTACTGAGCACGAAGCAAGACCCAGGGCTCTGGGAACACCATTCAGAGATGCTTAAGTGAGGGTCAGAGGTCGTCTGCTTCCCCACAGACCGTTTGGTATTTGTCACACTAGATCTTTTTCATTCTGCTTGTGACCTTGTCTGTGAGTCAGTCCTTGACATATGGTAAGACAAACTAGCATGAAATGGAGTCGTTCAGGTGATCTTTTAGAACCTCTGAGATGCCTGTTCCATGACGCAAGGATAGTCAGTCTCCCTGAAGCCCGTTTGTCTTGGGCCGGGAGATGAGTGGAGCCTTCGGCCCCATCTGCAGAAGACAAATGTCCTCACCACTCAGATGATGTCACTTGAATTTCCTGAACCTTTATAACCGCTCGCTCCTGACAGGTGGTCATCACCTCATAATGGGCTACATTCTTCCCCTTGTAAAGAAATTAGATTGATGCAAAGCTCTTCATTCCCCCAGCTGAAGAGTGTTAAGACGGTATCTTTGCATTGCACAACGACATCAACAAAAGTCTGGGGAACCAGAATAAGAGGTGACTTATTAAACAGTGAGCTATTGAAAAACTAGTGGAATATATCACACTACTAGTTGGTAACCAAGTCTACGCAGCTGGTTAATTGGATTAAGATGGCGTTTCCTCTTTGCAGCTTTGTGTGTGTAGACATTACATCATTCTCACATCTCTTGTCCTCGGAGCCCCATAGGGAGGGTCCCACGCCCAAGAAGCAAGTGTGCCGGTCACCTTAGCACCATGCAGAAAGTGATGGAAAGGTCTGGTGTCATTCTTACTACTGACCCCTTTTCTCTTTCCTTTTAACTCTTCCAACTGCCACCTGATTTCCTCGGGAAAATCTTTCCTTTTTGCTTCACTCTGGACCTAAAAGCAGTTGGTATCCTGGTCAGGTATCTCTAGGGCATACACACTCATCAAGGAAAGGATTGTGGTGATTTTCAAGTGAAATCAGGTAATTCTTGAAAGGTCCCAGATATCCCCCTTAGAAACTTTGCAAAAAAAATCTCTCCTTATCCTTCTTTAGTAGTTATATTTATGACTACTTCCCTAGGTGAGGAGTATAAGGGTTTTCTGTGTAAAATTCTTTCAAGTTTGTTGTATGTTTGAAACTTTTTAAAAAACAAAGTCTGGTTCAGTCAAAGATCTTATCAGACTTAACATTTACAAAATAATTATAGGAGAGTAAATTCTACTAATTCTAAATTCCATTTAAGAGAATCTTTTTTATATTATTTATTTGCTATTATTATTATGTATTACTATTTATTTTACACTATTTTTCTTAGTGAGCTCAGGCTGCTATAACAAACATACCACTGACTGGGTGGCTTAAACAACAGATACTGTCATAGTTCTGAGGCTGTAAAGTCCAATGTCAGGTGCCCTGAGATGTCTGGTGAGGCTCCACTTCCTGGTTTGTGGACCTCTCACTAGGGGCTCACTGATTGAAATTTGAAAACTAAACTTTGAATAATAAGATCACATTTAAGATTTAAAACATTAATTTGAAAACCTAGAGCTATCAAACTTTTGGAAGAAATACAGAGTATCTTCACAACCTTGAGGTAGCCAAGATTTATTTGACACAAAAAACACTGGCCATAAAAGAAAAAAAATGTTAAATTGGGGTCCACCAAAATTAAAATTTTCTGCTTTTTAAAAGATACTATTTTACTATGTGTAATTTAATTGGGGGGTAAGAATAAGAAACAGGTTAAGGTTCATTTTTCCCCCATATGAATATCTAGCTCTTCGATTTAAAAAAACCACACCTTTTATTTTCCCCATTGGATTTACTTGGCTGAATCATGTATAGGGTCTCTTTTTGGACTTGCTATCCTGCTTCATTTATTCGCCTATCCTTATACCAGCATCACACTATCTTGATGACTGAAGTTTTATAGTGAGCCTTGAAATCAGGTAGTCGAAAGTCTTCCAACTTTGTTCTTCATTTTCAAAATTGTTTTGGCTATTTTAGGTCATTTGTGTGTCGATATTAATTTTAGAATCAGCCTATTTCTTCAAAAGAAGCTGCTTATATTTGATACAGATTATGTTAAATCCATAGATTAATTTAGGTAGGTGGACATCTTAAACATATTGAGTCTTCCAATTTATGAACATACATTTGCTTAGGGCTACTTTAATTTTGCAATTATCAGTATATAGGTCTCAAATACCTTTCATTAGATTTACCCTTGGGCATTTGATTTTGGCTAATATTTTTTAAATTTTATTTTATTAAATTTATTGGGGTGACAATTGTTAGTAAAATTACATAGATTTCAGGTGTACAATTCTGTATTACATCATCTATAAATCCCATTGTGTGTTCATCACCCAGAGTCAGTTCTCCTTCCATCACCATATATTCGATCCCCCTTACCCTCGTCTCCCACCCCCCACCCCCCGCCCCCCTTACCCTCTGGCAACCACTAAACTATTGTCTGTGTCTATGAGTTTCTGTTTTCCTTTGTTTGTCTTGTTCTTTTGTTGTTTTTGGTTTATATACCACATATCAGTGAAATCACATGGTTCTCTGCTTTTTCTGTCTGACTTGTTTTGCTCAGCATTACTCTCTCAAGATCCATCCATGTTGTCACAAATGTTCCTATATCATCTTTTCTTACTGCCGAATAGTATTCCATTGTGTATATATACCACAACTTCTTTATCCATTCATCTATCGAAGGACATTTTGGTTGTTTCCATGTCTTGGCCACCGTAAACAAAGCTGCAATGAACATTGGAGCACACGTGTCTTTATCTCTAAATGTTTTCAGATTTTTTGGGTAGATACCCAGGAGAGGGATTGCTGGGTCATATGGCAATTCTATTCGTAATTCTTTGAGGAACCTCCACACTGATTTTGGCTAATATTTTGATGCTATTGTAAATGGTTATTGGTTTTTGGAATTTTATTTTCCAGTTGCTGATTGCTAGTATATTGAAACATAATTGATTTTTCTATATTGACCTTGTATTCTGAAACTTTGTTAAAATCACTTATTAGTTCTGGCAATTTTAAAATAGACTCTTACAGAGTTTTTAAAAAGCGCTTTATTGAGGTAATTCACATACCATTCAATTCACCCATTTAAAGGAAAGTCTTATATTCACAGAGCTGTGCAATCATCCCCACAATCCAATTCTAAAACATTTTCATCACCCCAAAGACACTGTGTCCATTAGCAGTCACTCCCAATCCCCCTCCCAGTTATCTATACAACCACCAGTCTACTTTCTGTCTCTATGAATTTGCCTATTCTGAACATTTCATATAAATGGAATGATACAATATATGATTTTTTGTGATTGGCTTCTTTCACTTAGTAATTATTTTTTGAGGTTCATATATGTTCTGACATATATCGTTCATTTTTATGGCTGAATAATATTTCAATATATAGATGCAACACATTTTATTTATCCATTCATCAGTTGATGGACATTTGGGTTGTTTCTACTTTTTGCCTATTATGAATAATGCCGCTGTGAATATTCGTGTACACGTTTTTGTGTGGAGATGTTTTCACTTCCTTTGGGTATACACTGAAGTATGAATTGCTGAGCCGTATAGTAAGTCTGTGTTTTATCTGTTGAGGAACTACCAGACTATTATGTACTCTCCTCTCCTCTATTTGCGCTCTTATGTGTTACTTTCGTATATGCTTTGATCTTCATAGTACATTGCTATCTTTTTGTTTCGGGTTATTTTGCTTTAAAAGTCAGTAGTCTTTTAAAGAAAAACCTATAATTTTAAAAAGCCTTTTATACCTGCCAGGTATTTACTTATTCTAGTGTTCATTTCTTTCTGAAGATCTAGTTCAATCTTGCACCATTTCCTTTCAGTGTAAAGACTTTCTTTTGGCATTTGCCGCTGTGCCATGTAGCTATCTGCTCGAGATGATCTTCAAGTCAAAAGAGCCAATGTTTGGATTGCTGAGAAGTGTTACTTTGCCCTGCTTTTTGAACGATATTTTCAGTGGATATGGAATTCTGGTGTTTTTTGTTGTTGTTATTCCCAGCACTTGAAAGATAATCTGTTGTCTTCTGGCCTCCAGTGTTTCTGGTGATAATTCAGGCACCACTTGAATTGTTTCCCTGCATGTGTCTTTTTACTTGGGCTATTTTGAAAGTATGCTCTTAATCTTTGTTTTCCAGCAATGATTATGAAGTGCCTAAACATGGTTTATTTGTATTTGTCTGGCTTGGGTTTTACTCAGCTTCTTGCATCTGTGGGCTTGATGCCTGCAACATTGTGATTTATGAGAAATATATAGTTGGTCATTCAGATCACCAAAAGATATTTCTCATATCTATTTGGTCTTCATCATGGTTCTTGACTCACAATTGCCCTAATCATTGGGATTTCCTGAGTGGTCAGAGCAAAGACAGCGTCTTTTGTCATAATACTTGGTTTCTTGTCCTCAGTCCCTGAAATCCCTTGGGAGCCATAAAGGCAAAATAGGTGTCTTGTTATTCATGACAAGCCCTGTTCACAACTGGAGTTATGTTAATGAGATGACTTTTGGAATGCACCTAAGGATGGGGGCTTGTTGCCATGGGAACCAACCTTGAATTGGATGGAACTTTCAGTCCTACTGAATCCCACCTCCTGACTTCTGAGGAGGAAAGAGGGGCTGGAGGTTGAATCAGTCACCAGTGGCAGTGACTTAATCAATCATGCCTGTATAATAAAGCCTCTCTAAAAACCCAAAAGGAGAGCATTTGGAGAATTTCTGGGAGTGAACATGTGAGGTGCTGGGAGAATGGCATGCTTAGAGAGGGCATGAACGCTCTGCATCCTTTCCCCATATCATACCTTGCCCTATGCATCTCTTCCCTCTGGCTGTTCCTGAGTTGTAGTCTTTTATAATAAACTGCTGATCTAGTAAGTAAAATGTTTGTGAGTTCTATGAATCGCTCTAGTAAATTAATTGAACCCAAAGAGTGGGTTGTTGGAACCTCCAATCTATAGTGAGTTAGTCAGAAGTGTAGGTGACAACCTTGGTGTCTGAAATTTGGGGAGGCAGTTTTGTAGGACTGAACCCCTTAACCTGAGGGATGTGATGCTATCTCCAGATATAGTGTCAGAATTGATAGTGTCAGAATTGAGTTAAATTGTAGGACACCAAACTGATGTTTGAGAATTACTTGGTGGTATGTAGGAACGCTACCTGTCCCCCAAACACACACTCATTGGAATTGGTGACCAGAACCTTTAATGCTTTAATCATTTTGGAAAGTTTATGGCCATTATCTTTTCACATATTTCTTCTGCTCTATTCTTTCTCTCTTTTCCTTCTGGATTCCAATTATATGTTTGTTAGACACTTTCATATTCTCTCTCAGATCCCATTTGCTCAACTTTGTCTTTCCATTTCACTCCTTTTGTTTCTGTTTGGATACTTTCTACTGATCTGTCTTCATATTCATTGATTATTTCCTATGCTGTGTAACGAACTTTTCATTTTCTTTTTTTTCTTTTTGAATTTTTCATTTCTAATTTTGTATATTTCATTTCTAGCACATCTGTTTGATTCTTTTTTGTTTCCATGTCTCTGCTTAAATTTCCCATTTATTCACACATTTTATCAATCTTTTCCATTACATCTTTTACTATCTTCGTCATAGCTATTTCAGTGTTCTTGTTTGATATTTCCAACATCTGGACCATCTTTAGGTCTTCTTCTATTGACAGATTCCTCTGTTGACCATGGATCACATTTCATGCTTTTTCATATGACTTGTTATCTTTGGTTATATGCTAAACATTTTATATTAAAGAACATAGAAATAAAAATAAATACTATTTTTATCAGGCTGTTAGAGTGGAGGCTGACTTAAATGGATCTGAAATTTAGCAGTGTTTGGACTTTGTTATAGACTTCCTTTGATTCCGTTCACCATTGGCTTCAAATTATTTGAAGACAGGAGCAGTACCATCCTTTCATCAGGGATTACATCATTGGGTCTCTTGCTTTTCAAGTGGGTTGTATCCTTCTGTTTTAAAGCTAAGGTTCCTTCTTAGAATTCAATTAATTACTGCTTTCCAGGCCTTCATGACTGCAGCAACTGTCCACTGTGCCCTGACGCAGGCCAGGGGCTGTGCGTGGCCGGGCATGTGAAGATGTCCTGATCACCATGCGAGATCCCAATCCTTAATCTCCTGTAATCACTTTAGCAATTAGCTAATGTCTCTGAGACCTTGAGTCACCAGTTCCTGATGATTCAGAGTCTATCTGCGTCCATTGAGTTTCCTCAAACGGCTTTGCTGTCTGGCCTCGGTCCCTTGTGCCAGCATTCGCCTGTCTCTTTACGCAAGGCAAAAGGAGTGACGTCCAGTAGATCCAGAGCATCATGCCTTCCTTTGCCTCCAGAGTCAGGCACCGTGGCTTTGGCTGTGGTCACTCGTCCCTATTTCTCAGCCCCTAACCTTAGAATTCATGTATGCTCATTAGAACCAGAGGGATGGCTGGACCCTAAAACAAGGCTTCAGAAACAGGGGCTCAGGGCAAGGGAGGCACTGAGAAGATGGTCTTTGTTAGGGCATGTTCCAGGGCTCGTGGTCCTCACACCCCTCTCTAAGCATTCACTGACAGCCAGGCCCATGCTGGGCAGTTGTCCATCACTTATCTCCTCAGCTCCTCCCACCTTCCTGGGAGGAAGGTGGCTGTGAATCAGGAAGAAGCTGCCAAGAGAAATGGGTGGCTCGCCCTGGGTCCCACAGCTGGTAGGAGGCTGAGCCAAGACAGCGGGGAGGTTGTCCCATCCCACACTGAAGAGCAAAGCTGCAGCGGCTGCTGCTTCATGGTAGGTGTCATCACACGGGCTGCCCTGGGGAAGAGGTTCTTCTGCTGAGCCTGGGCCTCATCTCAAGGCTTAGAAAAGACATTGAGAGACAGGCTAGCAGGGCCAGGAAGGAGACTTCTCTGTGGGGAAGGCCCGGGATGCAGGCAGCTCTGTTGTGAGAGCTGTTTCTTCCCCAGGCCACCGCTGTGGGGATCAGGCTCCTCAGGGCTCCGACCCAGAGCGGGTTTTCCAGGAGGACTCCATGGCCAGCTGCATTGGGGATTCTCCCATGGGGCGGCCTTTTGTGGAGGCTCCAGTGCCCATGCTAGGAAACCCCACTGTCCACAGCTGGTGCCCCCAAATCCATCTCAGTGCTCCTTTCTATAGGGTCAACAGTTTCTTTGCCTATGGATCTTGCCCACTTAAAATTATATGGAGATACTAAGTTGGTAGCATCTCCCTGTGAACAAGGTGTTCAGACCATTTGTGAGACAGGAAGCCTCGGCCCCTGTGGAAGGCAGAAGGTGGAGAAGGAGGGAAGTTGTTCCTGAGTTATCTATTCTGTGGGGGTGAGGCACGGTGGGGGGAGCTGAGAAGAGGCGGTATTCGGAGAAAGGAACTAAAGCTTGGCAACTGAGCAAGGTACCAACCCAGGCTTTACACTGAATGAGGAGTGGATTAAAACGAACACTTTTGAGTTCTTACCCTGTGCCTGGTGTCACGCTGAGCACTTAGAAATGGTTATTTCCCTCCCTCCCTTTCTTCCATCCATCCAGTCATACATTCTTTCATTTAACTAACATGTTTAACATAAACACGTTTAAGATTAACCTACATGTTTACCTGTTCAGACAATGCTACAGCACATAAAGGAAAAGCTGTAGCTAACACTAGTCTAGCACTCAGGGGTGACCAAGCACTGTTAACAATTTAGTATTTTTTCTATGATTATGAATGAATAGAATTCACACAAAAAATTTTTGTTTTTGTAAAAAAAGCCATACCTTACTCTCCATGTCATTCTTCAACCTGCTTTTCCACCTTACTGAAGAGCATCAACAGTTTTCAACCAGCTGGATCTCTAAGGTGTAGCTAGACTCAGATGGGGATGGGCAGAGTGGATTGTTTGAGATCCTTAGGAAGGGTAGGAAAAGGGTCAAGAAAGCAGGATTGGGGGCACCAAGTCTGGTCTCTGTCAACCCAGGAGAGTGACAGACCTACCTGAATTGGACAGTGGTCCTGCCTGGTAGGTGCTAGTCACCTTGGGGTCCTCTTCTTGGGTTGCCACACCAGTTACTTTCCTCTGAGAGGTCAATGCAGCCAGATGCCAGGGTGTTCTGAGCCTCTCAGGGTGAGCCATTGAGCTAGATGCCAGTGCTCTAAATGTGAGATGGAGTTGAGGGAGGCGTTGCTTTGCAAGCACACCTGCAGAGGGCCAGAAGGTTTCAGTGTTTGGGAACAGCATGTGAGTCACCATGATGGGACCTTCCAAGGACGCCATTTGTTCCCTAGCTACATTAATGGAAGTACAGTATTTAGAACGAAAGAGAGGACTGTCTCACCAGCCTCTGCACTGGGCAGACATCATCTGGAGTAATGGACTCATCTCTGGTCTATGCTTTATGAGGGGCAGGGCAGAATGACTTGGTAAGAGAAGGGTCTGTACCCTCTGTCCTGAGGGTGGATCGAGGACCATGAAGATCTGTAGCCTGAATGAGGGAGCTTTGTGCAGAGCATGTGAAGACGTTGTAGTTAAGTTCATGGGTGCTGGGGTCAGGTAAAATGTACTACTACTGACAGGGTGACCAAGTTACTCATCTTCTCTGAGCCACAATTTCCTTAGCTTGAAAAGGAAACATTTTTATTATTGGATAATCATTCGTATTATTGCAGTGGTTTTCAAAGAGTGGACTACAGATCCCTTTCAGGGGGTCTGTGAGGTTAAATTTATTTTTTTTTATTTATTTTTTTAAAGATTTTATTGGGGAAGGAGAACAGGACTTTATTGGGGAACAGTGTGTAGTTCCAGGACTTTTTTCCAAGTCAAGTTGTTGTCCTTTCAATTTTAGTTGTAGAGGGCACAGCTCAGCTCCAGGTCCAGTTGCCTGTTGCTAGTTGCAGGGGGCGCTGCCCACCATCCCTTGCGGGAGTCACCGGCAACCTTTTAGTTGAGAGGACGCGCTCCACCAACTGAGCCATCTGGGAGCTCAGCGGCAGCTCAGCTCAAGGTGCCATGTTCAATCTTAGTTGCAGGGGGCACTGCCCACCATCCCTTGCGGGACTCAAGGAGTTGAACCGGCAACCTTGTGGTTGAGAGCCCACTGGCCCATGTTGGAATTGAACCGGCAGCCTTCGGAGTTAGGAGCACAGAGCTCCAACCGCCTGAGCCACCGGGCCGGCCCTAAATTTATTTTTATAATAACAGAAGACGTGTCTTTTTTACAATGTTGACATATGCACATTTTTAAAAAGCAGTGGCAGACTGGATAAGAAAAGAAAGATCCAACTATGTACTGTTTACAGGAGACACACTTTAGATTCAAAGATAAAACAGGTTGAAAGTAAAATAATATAAAAATATATCATGCATGGGCCGGCCCGGTGGCTCAGGCGGTTAGAGCTCCGTGCTCCTAACTCCGAAGGCTGCTGGTTTGATTCCCACATGGGCCAGTGGGCTCTCAACCACAAGGTTGCCAGTTCGATTCCTCGACTCCCACAAGGGATGGTGGGCTGTGCCCCCTGTGACTAGAAAACGGCAACTGGACCTGGAGCTGAGCTGCGCCCTCCACAACTAAGACTGAAAGGACAACAACTTGAAGCTGAACGGCACCCTCCACAACTAAGATTGAAAGGACAACAACTTGACTTGGAAAAAAAAGTCCTGGAAGTACACACTGTTCCCCAATAAAAAGTCCTGTTCCCCTTCCCCAGTAAAATCTAAAATAATATATATATATATGTCATGCAAACAGTGAACATAAGAAAGCTGGAGTGGCTATACTAACTTCAGACAAATAGATTAAAAAAAAACTAGAGATAAAGAAGGATATTCTATAATCATGAGAGAGTAAATCCACCAGGAAAATATAACAATTATAAACCTATATGCACCTAAATAACAGAGCCTCAAAATACATGAAGGAAAAACTGACAGGATTGAAGGGAGAAATAGACACTTCAACAATAATAGTTGGTGACGTCAATATCCTAGTTTCAATAATGGGTAGAAAATTGAAGTAGAGGATCAGTAAGGAAATAGAAGACTTGAACATCATTATAAACAAACTAGACCTAACAGATATCTGTAGAGTATTCTACCCAACAACAGCAGAATACACACTCTTCTCAGGTGCACATGGAACATTCTCCAGGATAGACCACTTGCTAGACTATAAAACAAGTCTTAACGAATTTAAAAGACTGGAAATAATACAAAGTGTGTTCTCTGGCCACAAGACAGTGAGATGAGAAATTAATAAAAAAAGGAAATTTGGAAAATTCACAAATATGTGGAAAGTAGATGACACTCTCAAATAACAAATGGGTCAAAAAGGAAATCACAAGGACAAATAGAAAATACTTTGAAATGAATGAAAATGAAGACACAGCATACCAAAACTTATGGGAGGCAGCTAAAGCACGACTTAGAGGAAAATGTATAGCTCTAAATTCCTATATTAAAAAATAAGAAAGCTTTCACATCAATAACATGACCTTCTACCTTAAAATACCAGAGAAAGAAGAGCAAACTAAACTCAAAGCAAGCAGAATGAGACAATAATGAAGATTAGAGTGACTTACCAAGTCATTCTGCCCTGCCCCGTCATAGAATAGAGAGTACAGAAACAGAGGATAGAAAAACAATAGAAAACAAAAGAACCAAAATTGAGATACTTGAAAATGTCAATAAAATTGACAGGATTTTAGCTAGATTGACCAAGTGAAAAAGAGAGAAGATTCAAATTACAGTCCAGTACCACTTAATGACAGGGATACATTCTAAGAAATGTGTCATTGGACAATTTTGTGTTTGTGCAAACATCATAGAGTATACTTACACAAACTTAGATGATGTATACTACTACTGTAATTATGTGCTATATACTTTTATGCACCTACAGTGCAGGAGGTGATTATAATGGAATGAGATGAACAGCTGTATGACTCAAATTAGATAACTTAGACAAAATGGAAAACTTCCTAGAAAGATACAAATTATTAAAATGGAGTAAAGAAGAAACAGAATATCTGAAGAGACCTATAGTAAGTGAAGAGATTGAATTAGTGATTAAAAACAAACAAAACTACCTACAAAGAGACCAGACCCAGAAGTTTTCATCAATGAATTCTACCAAACATTTGAAAAATAATTAATACCAATTCTTCATAAACTTTTTCAAAATCAGAAGTGGAGACAACAGTTCCCAACTCATTCCGTGGGGCCAACATTATTCTGATACCAAAAGCAGACAAAGATATTACAAGAAAAGGAAACTACAGACCAATACCTCTTATAAAGTAGACAAAAAACAAAAATCCTAGCAAACTGATTCCACAAACATACTTAAAAAATTTACAGGCCATGACCAAGTGGTATTTATCCCAGGAATGCAAAGTTGGTTTAATATCAGAAAATCAGATAATGTAATATACCATATCAGTAGAATTAAGGGGAAAAAAACACAGTATCATCTCAATAGATATAAAAAAAATTTGACAAATACACATGTTCATGTTAAAAATATTTAACAAAGTAGGAATAGAGCTAACTTTCTTAACCTCATAAAAGACATCCACAAAAAAACACAGCTAACCTCATACTTAAAGGCAAGAGATTGAATGCTTTGCTCCTAAGATCAGAGACAGGACATGGATGTTTACTCTCACCACTTCTATTCAACATTGTACTACAAGTCCTAGTCAGAACAATTAGATAAGAAAAGGAAATAAAAGGCATCCAAACTGGAAAAGAAGTAAAGCTGTCTCTATTTGCAGATGACATGATCTTGTACTCGTACATAGAAAATCCTAATAAATTCACTAAAAATTTTATTAGAAAAAAATAAAACAGTTGATTAGGTTACACAATACAAGATTGATATATTAATATTAAAAATAATTGTATTTCTATACACTTGCAATGAACAATCTGAAAAAGAAATTAAAACAATTTCATTTATATTAGCATCAAAAAAAATAAAATACTTAGGAATAAGTTTTAATAAAAGAAGGGCAACATTTATGTTCTGAAAATAATATGCCATTGTTGAAAGAAATTAAAGAAGACCTACATAATAGAAAGAAATCTCATTTTCATGGATCAGAAAACTTACTACTATTGCCAAGATGGCAATACTCTCCAAATTGATCTACAGATTCAAGGCAATCCCTATCAAAATCTCAGCTAGTTTCTCTGCACAAATTGATAAGCTTATTCTAAAATTCATGTAGAAATATAAGAGACCCAGGATAGCCAAGATAACATTGAAAAAGACCAAAGTTGGAAGACTCATGCTTCCTGATTTCAAAACGGTACAAAGCTACAGTAATCAAGACTGTGGTACTGTAAAGATCGACATATAGACTGAAGGAATAGAATAGAAAGTACAGAAATAAACCCTCATAATTATGGTTAATTGATTTCTGACAAAGGTTCCAAGACCACTTACTG
Source organism: Rhinolophus sinicus (assembly GCF_036562045.2). NCBI lineage: Eukaryota > Metazoa > Chordata > Mammalia > Chiroptera > Rhinolophidae > Rhinolophus > Rhinolophus sinicus. Next base: position 44,203,818 of record NC_133759.1, read on the forward strand.
GTTATTCATATTTTGATATTCACCAGAACCTTTCTCAAAAATAAGTGAAATGGACTTGTCACTTTAAAGAAAACAACTTGACATAGTTCCATATTTGCATATCAGTGAACATAATACATCACATACACAAAATAAAGGATGAAAAAGGCAGAAAATGAAGGCAGAAAAAACATTTCATACAATCCAGCATCCTTTATGATAAAAACTCTCAGCAAAGTGGGAACAGAGGGAACATACCTCAATACAATACAGGCCATATATGACAATCCCACAGCTAACATCATACTCAACAGGGAAAAGCTAAAAGCGTTTTCCTTAATATCAGGAACAAGACAAGGATGCCCAATTCCACCACTTCTATTCAATGTAGTATCGGAAGTTCTCGCCACAGCAGTCAGACAAGCAAAATAAATAAAAGTCATCCAAATTGGAAAGGAAGAAGTGAAACTGTCATTATTGGCAGATGACATACTATACAAGGTGTGATCACAAAATACAGTGAATGTTTAAATAAAATGTATTACAGAAAAAGACACATTGCTCAAAATACTCCCCCTCACTTGAAACACACTTATCCCATCATTCTTGCCACTTTCTAAAGCAGCTCTGGAAGTCTTCTTTCCTGAGTCTTTACTTCGTACTCTATCATGACAATGCTCCATGTCACACACCGCTTCCGGTACGGCAATTTCTGTCAAATAAAAACATTTCGGTGTGTCCTCATCCACCTTATTCACCGGATCTGGTACCGTGCAACCTCTGGCTCTTCCCCAAGGTGAAAATGACCATGGAAGGAAAACGTTTTGAATTGATTCAGTGCTGTATGTTAATTATATCTCAATAAACCTGAAAGAAGAAAAAAAAACTAACTCTGCAAACACCTTAATCTTAGACAGATAGCATCCAGAACTGTGAGAAAAATAAATTTCTGTTGTTTAAATTAATATATGTACTCGTATTTGTCCTTTCATTGGATCATATCATTACCCTGCTCAAACTTTCAATGGCTTTCTATGACTTTAGAATGAAATGCAAGCTCTTTGGCTGGCCTGTGAGGCCCTACAAGATCTGACCCTGGCTGACCTCATTTCTTGCCACTGTCCCCTCGGTTCACTCCTCTGGCCACGTTATCCTTCATGCTACACCAGATTGCTGCTACCTCAGGGCCTTTGCACTTGCAGTTGTCTCTGCCTAGACTCTTCTCCCAGTCCATCCCATGTTTCACTCCTTGTTCATTCAACTTCTTGCCCAGTGTTACCTCCTGAGATTGGCCTTCCCTGTCCACCTCATCTTAAATAGCAGTCCAAGTCTCCCTCCATTTCCTTATCTTGATTTTGTTTTCCTTCAGGGTACTTATCACCTCCTGCTATTATGTTAATGTTCTGTATGTGTATTTGTTTATGATCTGTCTCCCCCACTACAATGTGAGCTCCATAAGGGCAGGTCTGCCTTACTCATAGATGAATCTCAAGGGCCTGAAATAGTGCCCTCAACACAGGGGGAGCTGTGTGGTGTTGTTAATGCCTGTTGCATAACACCTGGGAGTTCCCACTAGGCTGTAAATTCCTTGAAGCTAGGGTTGTATTTTATTAAACACCTCCACCTTTATGGAGGAATGGAGATAATGATTCCTGCCTGTGGACCTCATGGGTTTGTTTTTAAAGCTCTAACAAGCTAATAGGCTGGAATGTCCTTTGAGAAGGAACAAAAAGCAGGACAAATGCTGGAGGTTGTTCTTATTTGCCTTCTTCATAAAGGATATTTGGCTCCCTGCAGACTGCAGGCTCAGAGGAGCCAGGCTTTGCTTCCAGGTTCAGTTCCCCCTGCCTGGAGTCTCATTTGGATGCCAGCGGCGGCCATCCCCTCTCTCAATACCCTAGGAGCTGTTAGTGGGAATGTTTTAATGCCCAGCTGCTGCCAGGCCAGACAGGACCCTGGGTACCGCAAACCCCACCTGGGAGGGCAAACGGAAGGTAAGTCCAGAGGAGAAGATGAGTGGCAGCTCTCCTGCTCCTCCTGTCCCTGGTGGGTAGCCTGGCAAGGAGTGACAGCGCCCTTTCTGTTTGAGTTGACCGGGCCACTTAATAATCTTTTCATTGAGTCTGAACTTCAAGAAGCTTTTCAGGAGCAAGAAAGCTGGACCAAGCCTGGGGCAGCTCAGTGTGTATGTGGAGGGTATGTGTCCACCCTGCTTCTCTTGATCCCGAAAGTTAGATTAGAATTATAGGTTAGGCTAAACCTAATTTAGACTAAAGTTAGTTAATGTAGTTGAGACATTCTCCCCAAAGGCAATCTGTTGTAGAAGAATGGGACCTGGGTTTGGAACTAGCCCCAGCTGAATTTGAATTTGAACCACCCCTTCCCCACCCGCCATACTGTGCCCGGCCAAAGGGAATTTTACAACCCGAGTTAGCACCAGACGTACTATGTGGTACTAACCTCTTTAAATGTATATCTCTCAGGTAGGGAAAATGCATGGAATCTCTACTCCATCAGTAGAAGTAAGCGTATCTAAGAGCTTCTTCCTCCAGTTCCAGATACCTAGCGGAAGGGATGTGAAAAGAGGAAGGCTCCGTTGAGGTCCCAGCCCTGGGCCTTCCAGCATCCGTCCGAGAACACGCGATCGACACTTACTGAACATCTCTGACAACCTCTGTTTAAGGAAGGGATCCTTGTCATCTTGTTACTCTTGAGGAGACTTCCTTTTTCCCCTATGACGAGTCCGGCACACTGTCAGTCCTAGGATTTCTGTGTATGTGACAGGCATTGTTGGTTCATTAGTCATCTTTCAACATGTGCATTGTGCAGACACAATCCACTAGGCACAGGGATACAGTGGTGAATGCAACCAGACCTGGCTTCCACTCTTGGGGGAAGGCGTTAGTCAAAACTCACACAAACACGGTGAAATCCCGCTTGTGGGAAGTGCTGAGAAGGAAAGGTCTGTAATTGAAGAGGTCCTGCTGGAGTGAGGAGGATGTCGTGGGTTTGCTGAGATATGAACTTGGCCGGAGGTGTAAGGGCAGTGGCTGAAGCTCAGAGAACCGGAAAGAGGGAGATACAACACAAGGCTGACTTGGGCGTAGCTGGACAATTCAGGTGCCATGGGCCATGGTAAAGTACCCCTGGGGCAGGGTGAAGACATTTAACTGTTTCCAGCAGAGGATGACATCATCACGTGTCATTTGAAAAGATAACTGACTGCTGTTTGGAGAGCAGGTGGGAGGGGACAGAGGGTTGGCTGTGCTGGGAGTGTGTGTGGCACCTTGGAGTGGAGAGACACCTTCAAGAAATGCTAAGGAGGCAAAGCAGGTAGTTTGGTGGTGCATTGGATGGTGTGAGAGAAGCTCCTGGGAAGGCTGGCTTCACGGAGGTGCAGCCTGTGCATTAGCATGTGGCCCCACACTCAGGGGGCGTCATACCTAGTTTAACACTCTTCTGTCACTGTAGTGAAATTCTTAATAATGTTTGAACAAGGGACTCTGCATTTTCACTTTCACTGAGCCCTGCAAATAAGGTAGCGGGACCTGCCCTTGGGACTGGAGCTGGGGATCTCAGCCCCCACCCCCCAGTTCCAGGCAGTCTGAATTAACTTGTCTGGAGCAGGTGGCGTAGGTCCAGACCCAGAGGGCTCACTGCCCAGAGCCATCAAGCTGGGACCAAGCCAGAGCTTTAGCCATAGGAGTCCTGGCCCTGAAAGGAACCAGCAGAAACCAGAACCAGTCCCGATCCCATTCTGGACCTCTCTTTTGTTCTCTAAGAAACAAAGGACATGTAAGCTATGATACCTAGACTCCTTTCTGGCGCCCACATTCAACATTTATTATTCTCGCGTCTTTGTTTCAGTTCCTGGCGGCCTGGCATGCCATAGGAGACAGGCAGAACTGCTATGATATGTATATGCGGGCTCACAGGGGCTCTTACTTGTCTTCTGCCACTTGCCTGATTTTCCACCGTTAGAGAGCAATGCACCTTGACATCAAAATGCAAATACTTCTGGGAGCAGTGATATCTGTGGCTCTTTATAGCTAAAATTTTAATGGCATGATCTTCACTAGCAGGGTGTGGGGAGACTTGTTAAGAAAGGACAGACCTGCCCCCGTCGCAGTTTGGCCCAGGGTGGGACAGCATAAGCCCCGGGGTAGGCTAGAGGCGCCATGACTGCTGGGACTGTGTTTACTGGCCTGGAGGACACCTGACCCTCTTTCCAGAAGCTGTGCTGTGTTTCCATTGGCCCCAAAGCTTGCAGACGTTTCTGTTCTCATTTCCAAGTGGTTTGCTCAGTATTTGGCATCTTGTTTAAGACAGCGTGGTTTCTTTAGGACTAACACTCTGGACTTCTCATCTGGGCCATTGGACAATGATTTTGGGGTGTGATGGGTGTGTGGGCTGGGGCGCATGGAAAACTCTTGCTGACGTGTTCTTGTGCTCCTGGCCCAGGCCCCTGGTTCATGCAAACTGGGGTGACTAGGAAGTGGACCTTGAGCTCTTTGGTTTTGGGTATAGAGGACCAATTCTAGCTTGATCTTCTGGGAATGGCCATTGGTTCCTACCCTGCGGCCCCCAGACTCCTGGGCTGTTTTGTGGGCAGCAACCACATAACAGCTACTGCCTACTGCATAGCCACCAAGTACTGAGCTTATTTTCACAGATGCTTCCTGAACAATTCAACAATTAGACTCCTGAGGCTAAGCTATGGAGGGAGTCAGGCTCTTTCCTGGATCTCTGCTGCTCTGTCTGTCTTTCTCTGCTTCTCTGTCTTTCTCCATCTCTGTCTCTATCTGTCTCTATAATGTTTGAACAAGGGACTCAGGAGTCGTCCTGCATCCCTCCACTGCCACATTCTGCTTGAGGCATTCTCTGTGTCGTGCCGGGTTCAGGAGGAGAAACGGACTCTGTGGGGAGCGGCAGGATGCTGGAGGTGTGTGACACCAAAAGACTGCTGTGCCATTTTTGGAAAATACACAATCTCTACGTCTGTCTGTCTTTATCTCTTTCTTTGTCTCTGTCTCTCACAATGCTCGCCTTTGGAACCCAGGACCACGCTGGGAGGCAGGCCTGGGACCCACATGTAGGTGTTCTGACCCACAGCCCCAGCTAGGGTCCCAGCTGGGATGGATTGCCGTCTGTGAGAGATCAATCAATCCTTCAGATGCCCTAAGATGGTCCCAACTCCCCACCTTCATGTTGCTCCGATTCATGTTGAATGGAGCAGATGTGAGCTGTCCCTGCCAAGCCTTGCCCGAATCATCATTTCATGAGCAAAATGTTGTTGTTTTAAAATACTACATTTGGGACAATTTGTTTTGCAGCCGTAGTAACTGGAGCATGTGGATATTGTCACCATCCTTACTCGTTAGTTAACGGAGGCACAGAGAAGCTGGTGATGTGTCTCAAGGTAAACACTGTTAGTACGTGGCAGCATAAAGATTTAAACCCAGGGCTGCCTGGCTCCGCTGTGCAATGCTGATTTTGGGCTGTGCGTCTACCTAAGGTGAACCCACAGGAGGCCAGTTCATTGACTCCTCTGCCATCCTTGCACTTTAAGGCGGCTCCAAAGGCAGGAAGAAGGAGACTGCAGGGGAGCTGGGGCTTCCGGATCATCCATTCTGGAGAGAGCAAAGGGAATGTCCATTCTCTAGCACCCCCTTCTCTTTCATACAGACATATGCGCGCGCGCACACCCCTCCTTTCCATGTCAGTTAACACTGATCCACCCTGTCATTTTTAACCTCTATGTAGGTGTTCACCAGGTGTGCGTACTGACAGTCTTGTTCTACTCATCCTTTTTCACTGTTACCAGCCATGCTTAACATCTGTACACCTCTCTGCATTTTTGCCCAGTTGTTTCCTTAAGTTACATCACTACAAGGGTTAATTGCTGCGTCAAAGGGTATCCAGGTTTTTACTTGGCTTTGGATACATCTTGTCTAGTTTCCTCCTAAGGAGGCTATTCCAAAATACATTCCTGTCAGTTAACATTGTTTGAGAGCATTGGAGCCTCCCAATGCATTTATTTCCCTTTTTCATTTTCGCCAGTCTGATAGGCGAACAGTGATATGTCACATGTTGGTGTCACTTTCCCCACAGAGTGTTCGCTTTTCCTGTACAGTCCACACTCATTCTGTCTGCTAGTGTTTATTGAGTACCTGCTATGTGCCTGAGCCTCGCTGGTGCTGAGGCTGCTTCAGCCGACAATCCGTTTCGTGCTCGCTTCTCCACTGTGTGTGTGTGTTTGCTGCCCAGACTTAGAGAACGAATGACAGGAGGGGAGAGTTGTGAGGGACCTTAGAGATTGTCTCTCGTTAAGAAAGGAAACTCCTTAAAGTTTCCTTAGAGGCCAGGCAGGCGTGGGGCTTGCCAGTAGTCACACAGGGTGGCGCGGTCCTGGTAGAATTGTACCTCCGAATTCAGGCAGCGATTTGATTTTCTTACCCAGCTCAGGGGCACTGGTTGGTCCAGTTCAACTCTGGACTCGCCGCCTTTCGGTACCATGATTCAGGGAACCCCACTGTGTACCCAGTAGGTACGTAGAAAATACGCAGTGAATGAATGTTTGTGTCTAACAGCACAGGAAATAGTACATTTTGTCCAAATGTACTCAACATCCCAGGAAGCCAGGTAAACTTCTGTTGGTTGCCTATCTGAGAAGAAATGCCTTTTCTTTTTGAATAATAATAATACAAAAACAAAAAACAATGAGTGAGCTGTTGGAATTGGTGGAGGAGGAGAAATGGCCTGCCTGGGGCTTGGGACAACATTTGTGTTTGGAGCTGTCAGGCCCCTGGAATTTCCCTTCGGTTCCTTCTTCGTCCTGCCAGAGATGGACTGATAGAAACGGGGCCAGAGTGGCGGGTGGAAGAAGAGCGCTTTGTTTTCTTTGTGTGTCCTGTGAAGTCTAGGCTGACCTCTCGAACGATTCCAGGGGACCGTCTCCTCTCACCTCCCTTATCCTCTTTCCTCAGCCCACACCCCCTTTCCCTCTACTTCACTAAAACATCTTTCCAGCTTTTATCTCCAGAACCTTTTTAATGCTGCTCATGCCTTTCCACATATCAGGAAGGGGCTGGATCTGTGGAAAGCCTGGAGTTGTGGTCTGGTTTCACTTCTGATGGCAGTGGGACCTTGGGCAAGTCACCTGTCCTTGCCATGTGGCCCCGGGCGCTGCCCTATTCAGGCTCGCTCCACTCTCAACAGCCTCTTTTCCATTTACCTCTTGTCTCCTTCCAATTCATGCACCACCCACCCTGTGCCAAGGCTTATCCCAGCTCTCCTTCAGTTAAAACCCCCAACGCTTCCTGGCATTTTGCAAGAGAGGGCAAAGTTCCCACCATGGCTTCCAGATTCCCTGTTTTCGTTTCTCTCACGCGTCTCTCCTGCCATGCAGGCCTTCTTTAACTAGCTGTGTGGCCTTGGGCCTGTCCCCCACCCCGACCCCAAACCTCAGTTTCCTCTGTTATGAAATAAACATCTCTGTTATGAGAATCCCAATCATTCTGCTTGTTAGGAGGATAACAACCACTTTTAAGTGACTATCTATTCCTCTAGGCCCTACTTCTCCCAAAGAAGTCAGAAATTCCGAAGATCCTGATTCTCAGTAATCCTTTTCTGCAAAAGGACAGCCTGCTTTTATTCCACGGTCTGCTATTCCTGAAACAATGCTTTTCTTTCTAGTTATGTCTTGTTATGCTTTAACCTAGGCCAACAGTGTCTATAAATGGAGAATGCGTTTATTTATGCCAGTTTCTTCATAGGAGTTGTGTTGTCACATCCATTGTCAATGACATGTTTTTGGAATTAGAAACATAATGCTTTATCTCTGTCATTACTTCCTCTCAGTAAGAATGGGACACATGTATGAACAACATGCTTTCTCACAAAGAGCCCTCCTTCAGCCTTATTTCCACAGAAATATTGTTCCAGGAAGCATGGTTCTGCCCCTTGGTGATTAATTTGCTGAGGGATATTCATGGATAATCAATCAGTCATTTTCTCAACATATTTTTATTGATAGGTATGTGTGAGAGGAAAGATGACGGGTAAATATATACAGGACTATGATATAGGAGACTAATTTAGACACAACTGAATGGGGGAGACTGAGCACACTCGTGTTACAAGTGAAGTCTGCAGTCACGAGCAGACACCACACATGCGCAGTTTGTCCAATTGAATTGAAAAGACATCTCTTGCCTGGACTCCCGTGAGTCTCCTAATGCCGGTGTCTCCTTCCCCATCTTCCCTGTGGCCACCAGGGGTCTCATGCTAAAGCACATGACTGCGTATGTTTATAGTCCTTCCTCATGCCTCACCTTCCCCACCACTGTCTCCCAAACTTCAGGCATTCTACTACCACCTTGTGATTTTTGTTGTATCAGACTTTCTCCTTGCTGAAATAAAAAAGATTGAAATAGAACTGCAAAATAACTAATTTCCTCACCATATTATTATCAATACTAAATCCACATCTTGAGTATCATCAGAGAAGGTATTCCACGCTGCATTCGGGGGAACATTTTTACAGAATAAAATCCATTCTTGGCATGGCCTACAAGATCCTTCAGCACCAATAAGTATTTATTAACTAGCAGCAAGAGCCGAGCACTAAACACTTTCCCCAGCAACATGGAATAATCAGTCCCCAGAATGCCATGTACACCCTGGAATGCCTCTGAAAATGCCTTTTCTCTTTGCTTCCTGGAGAACTTGTTCTTGGACTTCAAACTCTAGCGGCCTTTTTTGTGTGACACTGTCCCTCAAATGCTCCCTGGCACTTTGCCCCTGCCCTGCATTAGCATTTAACATCATCACACTGCAGATATGTGTTTGTCTTCCCGGCTAGAGGTGCAGGGTGTGGGAGCATGTTTCACTTCTTGAGAGAAGTCTGCAAGGGGACCCCACAGTAAATAGCATCTCGCCCCTGCCTGGCTTCTGCACACATTGAGAAATAAAATGAGAGGAAAGGGGGATAAAACTATCCACTTTTTTTTCTAGACGAAGGCTAAATGAGAACTTAGCTTTTGCAAGAGACCAGATAGTCCTACTAAGTGAATCCAGGATTTGGCCCAGGACAGGCAGACCTCCCAAAATGGGCTGGAAGAGCCCAGCCCTGGAGAAGTGGCCCAGGAAACCTGTTTGCTGCAGGCAGCTCTCTTCCAGGAGAGAGAGGGGCAGACTGGGCTCTACAGACGCAGTGTTTTCTTTCCTGAATTTACCAATCAGGGTGCTCAGGGAAAACCTCTCCTTATCTGGCCGAGGCGTGGGGGTGGGGCAGATGTGTTTTACCCCCTAGAATTAAGCTTTTAGGCAGCATAGATCATAAAATTCCAGAAAACCAGAGGGATGAGAGCTCAGAGAGCTCAGATTAGCTATCCTCTCATTTTACGTATGGAGAAACAGAAGCGAGAGAGAAGGTCAAGGTCATGTAATTGTCACCTGAGTGGTCTGTAACTTCAAACTGTCATTTGTGTGACAGATACTATGAATATTGTTAAAAACAAGACAACAGGCCCCAAATGGTGTCACTTATGCTAAGCCCCACATTGCCAAACTGAGATGTAACTTCATTATAGTTTCAGCTCTCCCAGAGATGGAATCTTAAACCACTTAGGAATCACCTGATCAGCGCTAGTTAAGTGATCTGCCTGATAAACGCCTACAGGGAGAGTAACCTTGCAATAACCAATCCACTCTTTTTGCCGACTCTAACTTCCTTGCTCCTGCTCCCTTCTGCCTATAAGACTTTCATTTTGTACAGCTCCTCTGAGCTGCCTTCTAGCTGCGAGACTGCATGCTGCTCGATTCATATATGATTGAATAAGACCAATAAGATCTTAAAAATTTACTTGAATTTTACCTTTTTTTTTTTTTTTTTTTTTTAACAGTATTATGACACAAATCCCAAGGGCAAGAAAAAGACAACTCTTGTCTCTGGCCCCTGCACAATGCTGCGGGAATTCCCAGGCCTGTCCTGAAATGCTTACTCAACTAGAACCCTGGGACCAGGACTGCCACAGGGTCTGCCCCCAGGGTGTCTTGGCACAGAACAGGTCCTTGGCTAATTCAATGGTACACAATTAAAAGAGGGAGAAGTGAAATGTCAGGAAGAAATATGCATTTAATGAATTTCGAAGAACTGTTCATTTTTGAATCCTCACTTTTTTTCTTCTGCCTTAATTCTTGGCCACTGTAAATTACTCAAAAACAACAACAATAACAACAACAATTTTTAGAATAGAAAAGAAGCTAGGAGTCAGAGAAGCGGTCTTTAACATTTAATCTTCCTTTGGCACCATGTGGAATTTTAATTTTGAAGCATGGTAAGGAGGAAGAAGTGGCTTTGGGCCTCAGATGATCAGAATCGCCTTAAAATGAAGACAGAATTTTTTTCCCTTGAGATCTTCTAAAGCTACCTAGACTGAAGACCTCTCTCCGTGCTGATTAGAACAGAATGCATTTCTAATTCCTCATGAATGGGAATATGAACAAAAGCATTCCAAAGCAAGCACTTACTTGAATTCACTGATAAATCCACCACATAAACTCCTGGGATTACAAAAACAAAACAAAACAAAAAAACACCCCAAAAACAAACAAACGAAAAAAAACACACACAAAAAAACCCCGCTGAAATTAACCTGGTATTTGGGAAATATCAGTTAAATGCTTTTATAACTTCATCACCAACTACGCAGGGGAAAACACTGCTGTTCAAGCCTCCCATTGCCTGAGAGTCTGGAGTTTCTAAACCAAGAAAGGAAGAAACCACGCGGGTTATTTACGAGCTCCTTCCCTCCTGCAGTTTTAAGCCTCTGTGAAATAAGCCTGTGTGTTACCGCTCAGAGGCCAATGCTGGGCGAGTTAACCTGGCTCTGCGGGGGTCGGCGCTGCAGACCTCCTGCGCCCCCCAGAGGATTCCTGTGGTGGTGCAGCCCACCACCCGCGGCAGAAAAGCGGGCCACTGGCAGACAGCGCCGCAGGCTGACGCTGTCGGCGCGCACAGCCTCGGCGGCGCCCCTCGCTCGCCTTCTGTCACTATCCAGCCACCAGCCAGGTTGCGGACCAGGGGAATCCAGCCGAAGCTCGAGTTCGAGACTTCAGCATAGTATCAGATTGGGTTCCAACAGCAGCCATCCCAACCTGGGACGGGAGCGCAGGCATCTTTGAAGGAGCCTTCCGCCACGGTGCAACTTCCCCGCGGAGCCAACTTTAGTCCAGTCTGTGGACTCGGTGCAGGTAGCTGGGTCCTGCCCACCGGTGGATGGGATGGCAGGGACTGATGGGGTTATGGGGACCCAAGTGGAAATGGTGGAGTGCCTCGAGCCTCTGGTTCCTGGAGGCGCCCCGGGTGCTCCGGCTCGCGATGACTGTCGGGGGGAAAAAGACGCCTGTGGGATTTCTAAACCTTCGAGGCTGCTGGGCTGGGGAGGATCCCCGCAGGAAGTGTCTAGGCCTTGGAGGATCCCGGCGGGAGAGGGCTTGGGAACAGCGCCTGGGTATCCTGGGGTTAGGTATTGAGGCAGGAATTCCTTGGAGGGACCGCTGGACTGGGGTTATGGGGGGAGAAGCTGCTGTGGAAATTCGGGATGGGGGGATAGCCGAGTGTCTTAGAAACAGGAGGTTGGTTGGAGGATGGTCCTGAGCTGGGGTTTCCCAGGTAAGGGCCGTTGGGGAACTCCGGAGGAAGTAACTGGAGTAAGACTAGCCAGGAAAGGTGGCTGGTTTGGGGGTCTCGCGGGAGGTGGCTATGCCGAGCGTTCTGGGGGTGGGGTGGGTAGCTAGTTTGCAGGTCCCCGGGGAAGGCGGCTGGTTTGGGGTCCCAGTCCCGGAGGAAAGTGGCTGATTGTGGCTCTCCCCTCTCCTTCAGTGGAAGTGACTGAATATCCCAGGGAACTGGCCGTCCGGTTGATTCGCGCACATTTCCGTGGCTCAGAGGAGGTACCTCAAACGGGGATTCCTAGGGTGGCGGCTGAGCAACCCCGGGGCCAGCAGTTGTGGCGCGAGTCCCAGATTATTTGGGGTTCCTGGGAAGGGGACAGCTGTGCTGCACTTGCGTAGGGAGGGAAACGCGGCGGTCTTTTCAAGACCCTGGGGGTTTGTTTCAGGGCCCCACCCAGCAGACAGGTCCGCGGAGTCTCCAGGAGTGGAACCTCTCCGTCCGGCCCAGCCCCGTCGCACCCCGTCTTAAGGGGCTTCCAGGCCAGGGGAGCACCACGGTGGCCACGGTCATGGAGGGCGCACTTGCGGCCAACTGGAGCGCGGAGGCGCTCAATGGGAGCGCGGCACCGCCAGGGGCCGAGGGCAACCGCACCGCCGGGCCGCCGCAGCGCAATGAGGCCCTGGCGCGCGTGGAGGTGGCGGTGCTGTGCCTCATCCTGTTCCTGGCGCTGAGCGGCAACGCGTGCGTGCTGCTGGCCCTGCGCACCACGCGCCACAAGTACTCGCGCCTCTTCTTCTTCATGAAGCACCTGAGCATCGCCGACCTGGTGGTGGCCGTGTTCCAGGTGTTGCCACAGCTGCTGTGGGACATCACTTTCCGCTTCTACGGACCAGACCTGCTGTGCCGCCTGGTCAAGTATCTGCAGGTGGTGGGGATGTTCGCCTCCACCTACTTGCTGCTGCTCATGTCGCTGGACCGCTGCCTGGCCATCTGCCAGCCGCTGCGCGCCCTGCGCCGCCGCGCGGATCGCCTGGCTGTACTTGCCACGTGGCTGGGCTGCCTGGTGGCGAGCGCACCGCAGGTGCACATCTTCTCGCTGCGCGAGGTGGCTGACGGCGTCTTCGATTGCTGGGCCGTCTTCATCCAGCCCTGGGGACCGAAGGCCTACATCACGTGGATCACGCTCGCCGTCTACATCGTGCCGGTCATCGTGCTTGCCGCCTGCTACGGCCTCATCAGCTTCAAGATCTGGCAGAACTTTCGGCTCAAGACGGCGGCGGCGGCGGCGGCGGCGGCCGAGGGGCCCCAGAGCGCGGCGGCGAGCAGCGGGGAACGCGCGGCCCTGGCGCGCGTTAGCAGCGTCAAGCTCATCTCCAAGGCCAAGATCCGCACGGTCAAGATGACCTTCATCATCGTGCTGGCCTTCATCGTATGCTGGACGCCATTCTTCTTCGTGCAGATGTGGAGCGTCTGGGACGCCAATGCGCCGAAGGAAGGTAGCGCGGGCCAGAGACGGGGAGGAGCGCGGCGGGGCGGGCCTGGGCCTGCTGCCTCCGCACGGCCGGGTCCGGGGCCTCTGGCCGGGAGAAGCGGGTTTGGGAATCCTGCAGAGCACAGAGCACATGCGGTGCATGGTTGGTTCCTTACTACAAACGAGGAAACTGAGGTTCACGTGACTTAACTGCCGCATGATTAGCGAGTGTCCAAGGTAACTTTCCAACCCTCGCCCAGGCTCTAGCTCCTTTCCACTTTAAGTTCACTTTACGTTGAATTTCCTCTTGAAGTTCAGCTTAGCCTGAACCCACCTGTCTGGTTTGGCTAAGGGCAGCAGGAGGCGGGCGATTCGGTTCGTCCACCCAAGCGCTGAGAAGGTGCTGGCGGGGGATGAAGATGAGTTCCTGGACCCTGGTCTGGAGGAGGTGGTAGCAAGGTATCTCAGGGGACAGCAGGCAGTCGTGGGGGCTGTGGCTTCCGCTGGGGGTGTGGGAGAAGGGGAAGGAGCCAGGAAGTAAACAGGTTTGGGTGATTGGCAAAGGGCGGGGAACTCTCCATCCAGGTTGGAGGATGGCGGAGGCGGGTTGTGGGTGACTGGGGCCATTATCCAAGCTGGGCTGGTGTCGGGGAGAGTAGTAGGAGAGGACAGGAGAGGATGGAGTGGTCTGTGGAGAGACGCTTGGGGAAGCAGAGAGTGCGGTCGCTTTGAGGTTTGGGGCTTGTAGCTGGCACTGGCCTCTGAGAGCTCCAGGCAGTTCCGACTTCATTGGCCACAGTTTGCAGAGAGCAGGAGGGGTAATCAGTGGTGGTGAATGACTTACACCTTTTTGTAAGCAGGTAACACTGCACTGGGATGCCAGGGACTCAAATGCTTGTAAGGAGAGACCAAGGGGTTTGCTTTCACCCTATCTGCCTTTGAGACGGCATACATGTCCTGTTTCCGGATAGAATCATAATTTCTCCCACGGTTGCAAACACAGCCATCCTCCAACATTCAGCGGGTCACTTTGCTTTGCTCTCCTCCTGAAACCACAGACTCCTGGCTTGCCCACCCCTGCCAGTTAGCCTAGAGTTAGTGGCTAGGGCAATTGTCATGAAGGAGTTATTGAGCACCTGCCTATGGCAGTCCAGCTGTGCGGGGTGGAGATTGCTGTGAGGACTCAGCAAAGCCAGCCTGGCTTCATCCTGCAGCCCTGTCACACCTGACAGAGGGCATTCAGGGATCTCTTCAGAGAAGCAGGTACTTGCTCCAGGTCACACAGCAGATGGGAGGCAAAGCAGGACCTAGAGCTGGGGGTTCCTGTCCCCCCATTTCTTTCTGCACCAGGTTTCTTATGAGGGGCGCACAGTTATGGAGTTGGGCTGGGCAAAAGCCAGCAGTGGGGGATTGTCAGTAAGGCATCAGCCTTCTGTTGTTTCCTGGGCAGGCTCTGAAGAGGCCAGACCAGGTCTTGAGGAGCTCAAACTTCAGCACTTGAGGAAACGAGACTGACATTCCCTCAGAGCAGGTACTGGGGAGACCTGGGATCTAGTCCTCCCTCCAGCCCTTACTAGCTGTGGGACTTTGGTGAGGAATCCCCTCTTCTCTTTGACCCTTAGTGTCTTACTGTGAGGACACCCAGCATTCAGTGCATGCATTCCGCAGATATTCGGACTCCTGTCTCTTTACGGCTCCCTGACCACTCCCCTTCATTTTTCTTCCTCTTTCTTTCCCACAGCCCCCTCCTCATAGGACTTCCCCCTGGCCATCCCCTCACCTGCTCTCCTCTTTCTCACTTTCCTCCTTCAAGATTGAGACCGTGGGGGCAACACACGTCATCATCACTCAGTGAAGTGGAGATCTTTTCTACACTTTAAAAGTGCATCAAACAATTCATTTTTCTGTCTTAAAAACAAGACACAGGAAAAGAGAGAAAGAAGAGAGTGCCGCCACATAAAGTGGGGGCCAGAGGCCTTTGGGGTGCATACCGTCCCATGAGGATTTCCTGGAGCGAGGCCTTCAGTGGAGATGAGCCCCTGCTCCGGCTCCAGGAGCAGGGAAAGAAATGGACTGTAGGAACATCAGGTCCTACTTCCATTTGCTCCTTTTTCCTAGTTCAGAGGAAAGGGTGGGCATCACGTGAGAAACCCAGGTCCTCCTGGGCCTCCTGAGCCTTCTGTCCTGCGTGCTCCGAGGAGAGTACAAATGCAGACCATGGCATTCATGGCTGTGATGCTGCCAGCACCCCCTTGCCACTCCCAGGGTGTTGCCAGGAGCAGGTGCCCAGTCCACGTGTGAGAGGCCCAAGAGCACAGGGGACTTGGGCTCTGGCCACCAGCCTGGCCCAGACGCACAGGGTTCCGAGTGGACGTGGGCTCAGCCAGAACATGCCCTGTGCCCACGTGGCATTAATCTGGACAATTGCAAGTAGCAGGCTGGGCTGTCGGAAATGATGGTGTTTATAATCACCTTGGAGACATGACTCATTGGAGAGGCTATCAACAAATGTTAAGGAAAGGATAAAAGAGAGACACGTTTGAGCTATTCAGGAGATGTTGATCAGCAAAGTGGAATTAATGCACAGCCCCCACTTTCCTCTCCAAGAGGGAGGGACTTTACAAGAGACGCAAAATATCCAGATCAGGGCCCCTGGCTCTGCTCATCTCCTGGGGAATGGAGCCTGGAAGGTCAGGGAGCCCTTGGAAACAGCGTGACATTAGCATTCTTCAGGGGAGCCCCAGGGCAGATGGGCTCAGAATGAGGCAGGAGAAGGGCAGACGTGGGATCTCTTCCTGCCAGTAGCTTCATCATGAAAACCTGTGGAAGAACAAAAGGAGAGCTTCCTTCACCACTGGCTACAGATCGGGGGTTAACGGTGGATGCAGAAATTAAGCTAGCCTTGGCAGCTGGCCTTGTAGCCCCTCACGGAACACCAAGTCCCTGCCTCCATCACGGTTCGCTCTCTGATGTTCTCTTGAAACCCAGTTCCCCCTTTTGCATCTCTCCCTTGACCTACTTTCTCCCCTCGCACCTACGTCTTCATTCACACCAAGAGCTGCCTTCATGGCTTTAGAGCTCACCTTGTTCCAAAGAGTAATTTGAGGGGGATACTTACGATTCACGTACTGCAGTGAGATGAAGCAGATATAAGGAAACTTAGATGTAGGAGCAGAAAAAGAATAAGAAAAATTATAATACTATAATGACAGTAAAAATAAAAAAGGCACTCTGTGTGGAGGTGAGCTGTACAGGGAGCTCCCTTTTCGGAAGAGCCAAAGCAAAGAGGAAAACTTGCAGCTTCAGTATTTCCATTGTTCAGAAGAAAAAAGGAAGAGGGGCTGAGCGTCGTGGTAATTGAATGAACCCCCCCCCCACACACACACTTCACAGCAGCCACATGCTGCTGGAGCTCTGATTTGGGGAGACTGGGAAGACTGTAGAAGGAGGCCTGAGACCAGACACCCATGCAGGTTTTGAGAAGCCCCACATGTAGCCTTCAGAATCACATTCCACAGCCAAAGATTTGGCACCTACCTCTTTCCTTGGACTCAGTGAAATGTGCTTTGCTGCTGGTCCCAAGAACTCCAGCCCTGGGCTAGTTCTGTGGGAGGGGGCGGACAGGGACGTGTTTGTGTTTCCAGGGTTCAGTGGGTGCTGGATGTGTGTGGTGGAGCTGATTTTGAGTCTCTGTCCTCAGTTTTCCCCTTCCAATGTGTCCCTTGTGAAATGCCCTGCCCAGTGGGCAGAGAGGAGAGAGGAGGTGACTGGTTGGCAGATGGGGTGGGTGTGCTGCCTGTACCCACCAAGCAGTAAGTGTGGCTCTTGTCGAATCGCCATTCTCAGGTTCCCAGAAGCTAGAGAAGCTTTTGAATTTTAAAAAAATCTCATTCTTCGTAGATGAGCCCTATTCGTCTTTCAGATTGTCTCCTCCAAGTTAATTGTTGATTTCCATGGGAGCAAGAAAACGCTCAGAGAACGGGGCTGGGCCCTCCACTGCAGGAGCCCAGACAGAGGGTGGCACTGCAGACCCTAGCACATGCGTGCGAGGAGAGAGCCACACCATTGGCCAGTGCTGAGAGCCTGCTCTGTCATTCATTCCTGTGTGTCCTCGAGCAGGTTGTTTTACCTCTCTGAGGCTCAGCTTCCTCCTGCGTATAATGAAGACAGCAAAGCCTACTCATGGAGGTGTTAAGAGGAGGCCATGGTATGACCTGTGGCAGTGGGGGCCACCTCATCAGTATCACTGTTCTCCTCCCTTCCCCCTATTCTGACTGTTACAAGTCTGGTTTGCATTTGTAGGATTGCAGCCCTCCAACAGTAGAACTGCCTACCTGGTGAATAAGTGAGGGCCCCATTCACTGGGGGCAACCAACCATCTGTCAAGAGGAAGGTTTGAAATGTACAGGAGGCCTGGTTTTAAGTGTTCCCCCATGTGAAAATGAGCTTCCCAGTCCTTCCGGAGGGACACCCCCAGTTTCTGTCAGGCTGGTGAGTGGGGGAGTCTGATGTCCCAAGGTATAGCCAGATGGAGTAGCAGCCGTGACCCTGGGCAGTTGACTAAACCTGCTCAGAGCTCAGTTTCCTGGGGTTAAAAATAGGGCTTAGGTTGCAGGGAGGGTGGAATGTGCCAGTGGTGCAGTGCCTGGCATATATTATAGTGAGTGCTCGATAAATGTTTGCTTTAAGAAAACAGAGTGAAATTTCAAGATGGGTCAGCGTCCTGGGGTAAGTCAGTGCCGTGGAGGGGGTGGGAATCGTTTTGAGCTGAGGAGCAGGGTTTTAGCAGAGGGGCTGCAGTTTCAGTGGAGGAGTGGTGGCAAGCCCAGTGACGCTGAGAACAAGATTGTGGAGAGGTAGAGAAACTTAGGCCACGCCTGGAGGAGCCAGCAGGAGGTGAGGTGGGGGAGGTCCTAGCTCTGGGTTTCGGAAACCCAAGGGACCCCTTGCATGAGGGGTGGGCAGGAGTGGGGTGTAACCAGCTGGTCTTCACCATCCCAGCCCCTGATTCTTGTGATCCTGATTTGGCCACTGAGGCGCAGGCTCTACCGGAGCCTGCCTGTGTGCTCTGCCACAAGCTGGCACTTCCTACCTGTGTTTTAGAGGCTCCAGTACCACAGGCCTCTGCCCTCCCGGGCCCAGGCCTCACATTGTAATGGTCACTCTTGCTCATTCTGTTTCTTTCTCTCTCTCTGGCTCACCTTGATATCTGACTTTGAACTTAATTTTCCTAGAGGGAATTGCATCTTGTTAGGAGGCTGTCTCCTGTTGTTAAGCAGGGAAATTGTCTTTTTGCCTTTCCAAGGTGCTAGTGGAGGTGGCAGATTTATCAGGATTTCTGTCTGCTGATTTCATGCTTCAGTTCGATTCAGTCCCTTTTCCTACTTTCCAGTTTCTGCTAGTTAGGGACAGAGCCACAAAGTAGATACAGTCCCAGCCACAGGTTGTAAATATAAATAATGACAATATGAAGTGATGATTCTATAAGAGTAATAGTTATTTATCAAGTACTGTGTGTGCCCCAAGAGGGAATCATTGATTATGTCTCTCTGGGGAAAAATAAAATTGGGGGTTTCAGAGAGGAAGCAACATTTAAAAAGGGTTTTGAAGGATGAGTAGGAGCTGGCTATGCAAAGAAGCTGTTGTATATTTCATGTTGAGATCACTGGACAGTTACTTTAGTATCTTCCCCTCTATTGGAAAGCTACTTCTCAAACTTCAGTGTGCACAAAAGTCATGTGGGAAATCTTGTTAAAATGCAGATTCTGATTCAGGACAGCTGGGTGGCATCCCAACAGTTTGCATTTTTAGCAGGCATCCGGGTACCACCTCTGCAATGCCCAGGCAGCTGGCCCATTGACTACACATTGAGTAGTAAGTCTTTAATATCCTTTTTACCAAAATCCCTGCAAGGTAGAAAAGGCCTGGTCATTCACAAAAAGACCCCGGCTCTTCTGCTTCCAGAATGTAGTTATTCCTTAGGTCCAGCCCAGTGAGCCCAACACGTCCCCAACATAATAGGAGCCCACTTAACTCCCTGTAGCACACTCTGTGGCTCTTAACCCTTACCTTATGATACCTGGAGTGATCACACACTTGTGATTTTTAGAACGATTCCAATGTTGTAAAATTGTAGTCTTTTCAAAGAAGGCACTTTGTAATACACATGAGTATTCAATCTTGTACGTGTACATTTAAAAAGAAAAGGCCTTCTTTAGATCTGACCCCCAAATTCCTACACAGGAATAAGGGACTTAGACCTGAGTTCCTGATCCCCTAGGGCGGGGGGAGGCCTTGAACCAATGATTGGTTTCTGGAGTGAGGGCCACTTATAAAAAAAAAGTTGAGGAGCTTGATTTGCTTCAGATGAGAGACGTCACATGCACCAGGTGCCTCTGAGTTGTACGAGAAATGCCTCAGGAGCAACACAGCCCAGAGGAGGCCTTGGGCAGCTGCACGTCAGCTGTTCTGGGCTAATTTGGGCTTCCACAACAGAAGGAGTGCCGGGAAATTTGGGTGGGTGGAGGGAGTGCGGGAAATCTGAACAGGGGAGTTCTTGGGGCTTAAGTAAAGCCAGCTGGTGGGCGGATGGAAGGCTTGGGCATTCCATCCTGGAGTGGCCCTCCGCCTCCCACCCCTCCATGAATCATGGTGCTGAGTGGAATACAGAGTTATTTCTGTATGCTGGGGGTAAAATTGCCCAGCAGGGGACATCTGCTATTGGTGGGTGGCCATATCTGCCCATGCTTGGCATGGAGGAACCCCTCCCCCCCTTGAAGATCACCTGTGGTCCCCCAGCCTTGGGCCCACCAGCCCGTCCCCAAATGCTGCACCACCCTGTGTAATAGACTGCCTGTCTTGTACGCACTTCTCTCCCCAACCTGTCTGTAAATCCCTGAGGACTGGTGCCCAGGGCCAGCGCAGTGGCTGGCACGGAGGAGAGAAGCATGAAAGGATTCCGTGAACATCTCATTTCCTCCTCTCCCACTTCCTCCTCCTCCTTCTCTTTGCCCTGAGCTGGAAGCCAGGCAGGTGTGAGGGCCAATCCCGGGACCAGTCCCACCCCGTCACCCTCCCTTCTGGGCAGGGACTCCGGGCTTGTCCTGGGGGAAATGCGTTCTTTTTATGGGGGAGCGAGTGGAGGAAACATGATTAGAATGGCTCTGCCCGTGGAGACCCTGAACCCCAGCTCTCCCCAGGGTTGCTGCCACCTTCCCTTTTGGGTTTCTTATGTCACTGGCAGAGTAAGTTTTTCCAGAATGGACTATTTATTGAGTTCCTTTGATGCTACATAACCCAATCCCAGGGCTCTGTGTTTTCTTATTTTATTTATTTATTTTGATTTTTGAAGTCATGGAAAAAAGGGCAAAGAGCAGTTTCTTTAACAGACCTGGGATCAGGAGTCCCCAGAGCTTAAAAAATTATGCAGTTGATCATATCTTGTATCCGTTAATAATAATAATGCTAAGCGTTTGAATAAACACTTTGCCTTTTACGAAGCCCTTTCATATGATTTGCCCCCAGTTTTCTCGAAGTCCTTGTCAGTGTCCCTCCATTTTACAGGTAAGGACGTGATGGCTCAGGCAGTGGGTGTGGCTCAGAGAAGGACAGAGAAGGACGGGGAGGTGGGGGGGAGCGGTGTGGGTCTGAATCCTGTGTTCCTGGCTCCCCCTCCCCCCTACTCTGAGCCAGGGCTCTGCTGGGACCCTCCGTGAATGGCTCCACCGTCCGGGGAGCGGAATGCATTCTGACATCAGATCTTCCTTTTCTCTGCACTGACTTCATCCTTGCTCTGCTTTGTGGAAAGTGTGGCTGGGGACCCGTCTCAGGGAGAGTTTGGGAGCTGGGATGACCCTTCAAAGACGGGTCCAGGATGACCCTGGATTGAGACAAAGAGGCAGCCTGTGTACCTCTGCGTGGGGCTGCCCTGGGACAAAGGCAGTGCCTTGAGAGGAGCTCATCTGTGAGCATTTCCAGCCAGCTCTGGGCAGGCTGGGGGAGCAGCGCCTGCTCCCCAGAAGCCCTGGGCGTGGCCACCCCAGCATCACCGGGGACCTGTGAGGCTACGGTGATTTACCTTTCCAGTCAGTGCTGGACAGCAGCTGCCCTGTGGGCGGGCGTGTGTTGAACAGAGACAGCAGCACGGTGAGGACTTCAGTGTACAAGAATCAGGAAGGTGGCAGGGCCCCAGAACTTCCGGCTGGAATAGAGGTGAGCAGAAAGGAGAGAGGACGGTTTTTGCAGCGTGGAGAGTCAGTAGCTTTTCCCAGCTAGAATATCTAGGCTCCTGTGGGAGCCCAAGTAGCTCTTAGTACTGAAATCTGAATGGTAAGGTCAGATATTCCCAGGACCCCAAGTAAGATGGAATCAGCCAAGAGCGTTCTTAGCTAATGCTGGCTCATTGTTTCACCCCACCTTTGACTTTGTGGAGCGCAGACATCCCCCTTGCCCTTCCCCGAGACGGCCCATTGTTTCAGTCTGTTTAAACCCATCAGGAAATTACAAGCTGGCTGAGAAGGTGCGTCAGCTCTGCAGGCTCCACGGGTGGTGGGGCCTTTGGAGGCAGCACAGGAATCTGTGTATAAGCTGACCGTGGCCACACAGTCTGGCCCAGGAGCCACACTGGACAAACACTGCCATATGGTGGTTCCGCTTCCAGAAGCCCAGCCACTGGGTCCTGGGTCCCACCTTGGGCTGCCTCAGATTCCAAGACACAGCCCGGCCCAGGAAGCAGCCTCTCTCCATTGTTTCACGTGTGTTGGTGCAAACTCTGTTATTAATAAGAAAAGTAACATTTATTGAGCACGTACACATCATTATACTAAGAATGACAGTAGCTAAGCTTTACTAAGTGTTTACTGTTACTGTGCCAGAGTCACGGTGAGCGCTTGGCATCCTGTCCAATTCAACTTGGCAACTCTTCTGTAAAGAAGTTCTTTTCAGTATTCCAGTTTCACAGATGGAGAAACTGAGGTTAAGGGGGTTTAGGCAATTTGTCCAAAAACACACAGGTGCAAAGCGGCAGAGTCAGGATTTGTTCCCAGGCCAGGGTAACTCGAAAGCAAAGTTATGCTCCTGTTAATGTGGGGAGAGGTGGGCTGAGCGTCCCCTTGTGGTCTGCCCCTCCCCTTGCTGAGCCCTTTCCCAGGTTTTTAAATATCTGCCCCTCGTATAGGCATCAAGGATTGGCTAACTTTTTCTGTAGAAAGGCCAAACAGTAAATATTTTAGGCTCACGGGGTCTAAGGTCTCTGTAGCATGTACTCAGCATTGCCCTTGTAATGCGAAAGCTGCCATAGGCAGTATGTGAACAAATGAGTATGACTGTGTTTCAATGAAACTCTATGTACAACAACAAGCTGCAGGCAGGGTTTGGCTGTGGGCTGTAGTTTGCTGGCCCCTAGGCTACACCAGGAGAAACTTCTGCCAGGAAGGATGGTGATCTGATGGGAGGCAATGTGTTTCCCCTTCCAGATACACTTGGATTTTAAAAGACCATCCTTGGGGAGTAGGCAGTGCTTAGCATCCGAGGGGGCCTCCATCTGTGGTGGGAACAGGGAAGTTGCTCTCTGACTCTGTCCTTCAAATCCCACCATGAGGTCAACTGCCTGGACAGCCTGTGTCTTTGTGTTGGGAAGGGGAGGAACCAACTGGCACCCACCTGACGTGTAAATGCAGACCTAGCTTTAAGAGGAATCAGACTTCATTACTTTCAGGTAGGAACATAGGGTGACTTGCTGTGTGTCCTTGAGGTTACTTCCCTTCTCTGAGCTTCACTTTCCTCATCCATTAAATGGGGATAAGGCTGCTTTGAAAACTGTCCTGTGCAAACTTGAGCAGTGGTTCCGATGGGCAACATTGCTGCATTGTCATGTGCTCCCTGAAAACATCGTCGTGAAATGCAAGGACAATGTTTTGCATGCTTTGTTCTATTCCTGCTCGTGTGCCATCCTATGAAGCCTTTCTAGCCACCAGAAAGGGCAGTGTTGTGCCCTAGACAACATATGGTAAGTGCAGAGAACAGGTGCGGTGAAGCTCCTCTCCCGCCGAGAGAGCATCAATGGCTCCCCATTACCTACAGATTAAAGTTCAGACTCAGCCTAGATTCAAGGTCCTCCTCAGCCTGGCTCTTTCCAGTCTCTTCTCTGTGAAACTTCCCTTTGCCAACCCCCAGTCTACCGTTCGTCCTCCAAAGCCCTTGTATTTTTATTCCCAAATAGCTCTCCTTCCTGTTGATGGCTTGAAATTCCACGGCTGGAGAATCATGTCTTGGTTGATTAGGATATGTGCAAAAAAAATAAAAAAGAAGTCCAAATGTCCAAATGTGCCCTTAGCATTGGTAACTTACGTGAGCAGATTCAGCTTAGAGAGGGTCATCCATCCCCCAGGAGCCAGGCTAGGCCGGTCATTCGTGTCTGTGGCCACCAGGTGGGGGCAGAGGTGTCGGCTGTGGCCCCAGCTCCTCCCACGCAGCCGCAGCCGGTGGCCACTCGGGAATTCATTAACTGTTTCCTTTTTGTTGTTGCTATTTCTGAAGGAGATGTATATATTTAAAAAGATCCAAATGTAAAGAGTGAGGCAAGGAGCTTAAATGAACAGCTAAGATTATACCCTATGACTCTGCACAGCTATGTAAAGCAGTGCCTTTCCATCCACGCGTGAACTTCGTTCCTGATATTTCCTTCTATCCCATTTCATAGCCGTACACCCCTCCATTCTTCCCTTTGTGTCTGATGGTTTTCTTTTCGATGCCTTTTAAAATTTTGACTTTCATATGTTGATTTTTGTCTCTTTCATTATATATGTTTAATTATGATGTTGAATACATTCTATTCTTAGTCTTGATGATATTTCACCAGAATTTCTAAACTTAAATTCATCTTCTCACCCATGGAAATCAAAGCAAATATATATTTTTTTCATTCTGTTATATAGAAAGAGGAATTCAATATTATTGGCTTTGTATCTCCCTTCACGCTTCCTCTCTTCTTTTTAAAAATTATTTTAATCTAAGGATTAGATCTCCCTCCTTGGCTTTCTAAGCTTTCTCTTTTGCAAGAGTTTTTTTTTTTTTTTTTTTTTTTTTTTTGTCTGTTGTAGCTTGCTTCAGTTCCAGGTGCACCAAGTAAATAGACCAGTGGTTCTTAAACTTGCCTGTGCAGCAGAAGCCGGTGGAGGGATGTTGGTAACAAATCGCTGACTCTTGCCCCCAGGAGTCCGATTCAGTAGTTCTCAGGTGGGGCCTGAGAACCTGCATTCCCAACAGGTTCCTAGATGATCTGGGGACCCCACTTTGGGAACCACTGAATTCATCTCACAAACAAGCGCCCTTCCCCCTTGGGCGCTTGGAGACTTTGTACTCTGTATCTCTGCATTGACCATGGCGTCTAGCTCTTGCAACTCCAACATCCCCACGAGAAATCCTTTCCTGGATTTCGCTTTTGAATTCTGGAGTTATTTTTTGATAACTTGGTGCAGAAAAGATGGGAGACTAGCGGATTTGTCGAGCCTTCTTGCAGTTGCCTTCGCTCATGAGAATGTGGTTGTGAACAGAACGCTCAGGTCTGTTGTTTTCCTCAGGTTTCTGGAGGCCTGTCCTGTCCTCTGTTGGTGGGAGATGGCTGCGGTTTGCCAATTTAAGTCCATTGAAAGAAACCCAGATATTTTCCTCTTCTACTTAAAAGTATTTGGGGTTAGGAATTTTCTTCCTCCTTGAGGTGTAAGTTTATGACGAGCAATGTCTTGAAGTTGATTTCTGATCATCATTTCTGCCTGAAACTCAATAAATTCTCAGCATAATGGCTCTACACAGTGCTTCATATAATTTTAGTGTCACCTTTTGTTTTTCTGTATAAGTCTGTTATCGTGCTGAAGCTCTTGGGGTGTCTTCATAGAAACGCTTTCTGTGTTCTCAGCTGTGAAGATAGCATCCGCTTTCTCGCCACCATGCCTCTGCCTGTGCCTTTCCTTCTGCCTGGGGGACCCTTCCTCCCGTCCATCCCTGGAAAAGTCATGAGCATCCTACAGGTGTCAGCTCAAATGCTGGTTTCTGTGGGGCCAGCCGTGATTCACTCTCAAGAGTTGCACCCCTCCTTGGTGTGGCCACCTGAACCATGTCATGGCCACCTCATGGTGCCACTCATCTTATTTTGGTGTCCCTGATGCCTAACCTGGTACCTGGCACATGGTTATGATGGCAGCCACCATGAACTGGGCACTCACTGAGTACCAGACACTCTTTAATCCTTGCAGCATTCCCATGAGGTTTGCGTTGTCCTGTTATCCCCATGTAGAGATTAGGAAACAGCACTTTTGGGGGAGTTAAAGTTATCTGCTCCTGGTGAGGCTAGAATACGAGTGAGGTCTGGCAGTTTCTGGACTCTGCACCCTTCGACTCTGAGCAGTAGGTACTTGGCACTTGCTGGGTGAGTGAGGCAGACAGCTCCTGCTGCTGATGGAAGCACACAGTGGGGACCTGTTTGATGTGAGAAAGGATAGGAGCATTCCAGGGCTGGCTGAGCCTGGGAGGGCTTGGCAGGGGGAGGGCTGAGGAGGGGCAGGCTGAGTGCACAACCTTCCACAGCAAGGATATGGAAGGGAGGCAGACTTTGTCTCTTTAGTACTCCATTCCGTGGCCCAGCCCTGATACCTGGAAAAGGCAGCTCTCAGCTAATGATGGCTAACGCTCCGGTTGTGATGCCCTGTTCTCCTTTCTCCCTTCAGCCTCGGCTTTTATCATCGCCATGCTCCTGGCCAGCCTCAACAGCTGCTGCAATCCCTGGATCTACATGCTCTTCACGGGCCACCTCTTCCACGAGCTCGTGCAGCGCCTCCTCTGCTGCTCCTCCAGCTACCTGAAGGGCCCCCGGCCGGGAGAGACAAGTGTCAGCAAAAAGAGTAACTCGTCCACCTTTGTTCTGAGCCAGCACAGCTCCAGCCAGAGGAGCTGCACACAGCCATCCTCTGTGTGACCGGCCTGGGGCTGGACTGCCTCCCTCCGCTTGGGTCACGTGACGTGGACAGTCCGCCCCTTGTGGCCATGTACATATGTATATAAGGTACCTTTCAGTTTGTACCCTTCCACGCCTTGGGGCAGCTTGAGTGGGGTGGGGAATTCTGACACAGGGTGCAGAAGTGGTCTCCATGGGGGAAGATGATAGGGTAACAGCCATCAGACAGTCCCTGGATCTCCCCTGGGCCCCCACAGGTACATCTGCTACCCTGACACTGCTGCCCCTGGCTGCTGGATGGGGTTGTTCCTGTTTCCTGAACCTGTAATTTCACTCCAGCATCTTTTTTTCTCTTTTATTCTGGGACCTTGTGAAAAGCAGTTAAGTGTAGGATTGGTGAGCAACTGAGTGTGGAAGCCTAGTGTCCTGACCTCGGAGTAAGGAGTGGGAGTGGGACCACAGATGGGAGGTGGTGCTCACATCCTTCTGACTGCAGAGTGTATTTGCCTCTGAGTGGACTGTCCCTGGGTACCAGCTTGTCAGAGCGTGGCCCTAGGAGCATGGATTCCTTTACGAGACCATTTGGCACAGGCAGCGATTCAAACTTAAAAATGGGATGAAAATGTTTAAGAAGCAAATATTTAAGAAGTAATTAGGAAATAAAAAGAATAAAAGGCTTCTAAATTGGGAAGAAAGAAGTAAAACTCTGCAGATGACATGAGTTTGTATATAGAAAATTGTAAGGAGTTCGTGTATACACACATGCACATGTAAACCCCTTAGCACTAATAAATGAGTTCAGCAAAGTTACAGAGTTCAAAATCAGTGTACAAAACTCAATTGTATTCCTTTATACTAGCAAAGAACAACAGGAAAGTGAAATTAAATAATTTCATTTATAATAGTATCAGAAAGAAAAAATAGGAATAAATTTAACAAAAGAAGCGCAAAACTTATAACCCTGAAAACTACAAAATATCCTTGAAGAAACTGAAGAAGACTTAAATAAATGGAGAGACATCCTGTGTTCTTGGGTCAGAAACTTAAATATTGTTAAGATGATAATACTATCTAAACTGATCTACAGATTCAATGCAATCCTATGAAAATCCTTGATGGCTTCTTTGCACAAATCAATAAGCTTATTCTAAAATTCATATGGAAATGCAAAGGACCCAGAATAGCCAAATAAGCCTTGAAAAACAAAGTTGATGGATTCAGACTTCCTGCTTTCAAAATTTACTACAAAGCTACAGTAGTCAGAAGGGTGTGGTATTGCTATAAGGGTAGACATATAGACCAATGGCATAGAATAGAGTACAGATATAAACACTTACATTTATGGCCAGTTGGTTTTTGACAAGTGTGACGAGACTTCAATAGGAAAGATAGTCTTTTCAACAAATGGTGCTGGGACCACTGGCTATCCACATGCAAAAGAATGAAGTTGGACCCCTACCTCACACTCTATACAAAAATTAACTAAAAATGCACCAAAGACCTAAATTTAAGAGCTAAAACTATAAAACTCTTAGAAGAAAACATAGGCATAAATCTTTGTGATCTTGGATTAGGCACTTGTTTCTTAGATATGACACTCAAAAGCACCAGCAAAGGAAAAATAGATAAGCTGAATCTCATAAAAATGGGAAACAAAACTTTTGGGTTTCAAAGGGCACTATCAGGAAAGTGAAAAGACTAAATTCATTTATCAGTTTTAATAGTTTTTTGGTGGAGTCTTCAGGGTTCTCTCTCTATAGTATCATGTCATCTGCAAATAATGAGAATTTTACTTCTTCCTTACCAATTTGGATGCCTTTTATTTCTTTTTCTTGTCTGATTGCTGTGGCTAGAACTTCCAGAAGTATGTTGAATAGAAGTGGAGAAAGTGGGCAACCTTGCCTTGTTCCTGATCTTAAGGGGAATGGTTTTAGCTTTTCCCCATTGAGTATGATGTTAGCTGTGGGTTTATCATATGTGACCTTTATTATGTTGAGATATGGTCCCTCTATTCCCACTTTCTTAAGAGTTTTTATCATAAATGGCTTCTGGATTTTGTGAAATGCTTTTTCTGCATCTATTGATATGATCATATGATTTTTATTTTTCATTTTGTTAATGTGGTATATCACATTAATTGATTTGCGGATGTTGAACCACCCTTGCATACCAGGGATAAATCCCACTGGATCATGGCGTATGATCTTTTTAATGTATTGCTGAATTCTGTTTGCTAATATTTTGTTGAGGATTTTTGCATCTATGTTCATTAAGGATATCGGCCTGTAGTTTTCTTTTTTTGTAATGTTTTTGGCTGATTTTGGGATCAGGGTGATAATGGCCTCATAAAAAGTGTTTGGGAGCCTTTCTTCCTTCTGGATGGGAGAAGATATTTGTCAATGATATATCTGATAAGGAATTAATATCCAAAATTTATAAAAGACTCATTCAATTCAACTCCAAAAAAAAACACAACCCAATTAAAAAATGGGCAGAGGACATGAAGAGACATTTTTCTAAAGAGGACGTACAGATGGCAAACAGACATGAAAAAATGCTCAACCTCACTAATCATTAGAGAAATGCAAATAAAAACCACAATGAGATACCACCTTACCCCAGTCAAAATGACTATCATCAATAAATCAACAAACTACAAGTGCTGGCGTGGATGTGGAGAAAAGGGAAACCCCGTGCACTGTTGGTGGGATTGCAGATTGGTGCAGCCACTATGGAAATCAGTATGGAGGTATCTCAAAAAACTGGAAATGAAAGTACCTTATGAACGAGCAGTTCCACTCCTAGGTATCTATCCAGAGAAATCCAAAACACTAATTCTGAAAAATGTATGCACCCCTGTGTTTATTGCAGCACTATACACAATAGCCAAGACATGGAAACAACCAAAATGCCCATCGGTAGATGACTGGATTAAGAAACTGTGGTACATTTATACAAGAGAGTATTACGCAGCCATAAAGAAGAATGAAATCTTGCCATTTGCAACGATATGGATGGACCTAGAGAACATTATGCTAAGCAAAATAAGTGAGAAAGAGAAAGACAAATACCATATGATCTCACTTATATGTGGAATCTAAAGAAAAGAATAAATGAACTAACTAATCAGAAACAGTCTCAGAGATATAGAGGAAAAACTGAGGGTTGCTAGATGGGAGGGGCTGGGGATGAGGAAGAAGGTGAGGGGATTAGAAAGCACAATTGGTAACCACATGGGGATACGAAAGTCAGTTGGGGAAATATAATCAATAATGTAAAGATGTTGTAGGGTATCTGATGGGCACTTGTCTCGTTAGGGAGACCACCTCAGGGATGATGTAGATGCCTGATCACTGCACTGTACACCTGCCGCTGAAGCTGAGCAGTGAATGTCAACTACAATTTTATGTATATAAATATATATGGTTACAAGAAGCGGAATACAGCATTAGGAATAGAGACAGTGGGAATGTAACGGCTGTATGCGATGTCAGAGGAGTAGTAGATGGGGGGAGAGGGGTTATCACTTAGTGAGGGGTATAAATGATAAATGTCTATTACGTTGTTTTGTACATCTGAAACTAATAAAGAAAGAAAGTGAAACGACAACTCACAGAATGAAAAAAAGTATTTTTAAATCATATACGTGTATCCAGAATATATAAAGAACTCTTACAACTTAACAATGAGAAGGAAAATCAGGAAATTTTGAAAATGGGCAAAATATTTGAATAAGCAAATGAATAGACATATTTTCTTACCTTCCCCAAAGAAGATATACAAATGGCCAATAAGCACAAGCACATGAAAAGACGCTCAATATTACTATTCACTAGGGAAATGTGAATCAAAACCTCAGTGAGATACCACTTCACACCCACTAACATGGCTATAATAACAAGATGGGCAATAACAGGTCTTGGCAAGGATATAGAGAAATTGGAATGCTCATACATTGCTTGTGGGCATGTAAAATGGTGCAGCCACTTTGGAAAAGAGCATGGTAGTTCCTCAAAAAGTTAAAACACTAGCAATGCCATTGCCAGGTATTTACTCAAGAGAAATAAAAGCATACATATGCACAAAAACTTGTACCTATATGTTCATCGTATAAAAAATGGAAATAACCTAAATGTCTATCAACTGATTAATGGATAGATAAAATGTGGTCTATATCTATACAATGGCAAGTTATCCAGTATGAGAAGAAATGAAGTACTAATTCATGCTACAACATGGATGAACCTTGAAAATACCATGCTAAGTGAAAGAAGCCATTGCAAAAAGCCGCATACTACACAATTCCATTTATATGAAATGTCCAGAATCGGCAACTCTATAGAGATAGATTTTGGAATGGTGGTGGCCAGGGGCTGGAGGCTGGGGTGAATGCGGAGTGACTGCTAATAGGTACGAGGCTTCTTTTTTGGGTGATGAAAATTTTCTGGACTTAGTGATGATGGTGCATGGTTTTGAGAATATGCTATAAAAGCCACTTAATTGAATACTTAAAATTTTTTTTAAAAAAAAGTTTACCAGCTGAATTCAGGGGCGGCCAGCTTGAAGGATGAATTCCTTGGAGAATCTCTTACCACTCAGTGCTTGCATTTCTCTGTGTGACTCACCATTTCGGAGGAAACCCATGGTGTTTTTACTCAGTCTGTCTACAAGATATGATGTTTCCACTTTGGCCCAAAAGTCCAGCAGTGACAGTATGCCCACCCTGCTCTGGTAGAGGCACAAGTGATGCCTTGTGGCTGTAGATTGTGTTTTATTTAGAAGAGCAATTCACTAAGGTAAACTTGTTCTCACATGTCCTCTCAGCCTTGAGGTAGGAAGTGACTGTGTCCAGGAAATACCTTTAAGGTGTTAAATACAGGACGTTATAGATCAGAGGTTTCCCGACTGAGACTGGGCAGGCAGCTCAACAGCATTCTGGGGCACATTTATATTTTTTTGTTTGTTTGTTTCCACACATACTTTTGGACTCACCATGATAGAGCAAGAGCACTTCTCAAAAGCCACAGAGCCACTCTGTCCCTATCCACTTTCATCTTCTCCCTCCACACTGCAATCTACACCCATGGGCACACGCACGCACACATGTGCACATACACACATGCACACAGTAGAATGAGCTAGCAGGGTCTAGATGTTCAGGGAGAAGAGAGGCATACACTACGTTTCAATGTTCAAAGTCTCAGCATTTAGTTCAAGATCTGCAGGATTAACTGGAGACTGAGAACAGTATCATCTGTAGACCAGATGCGTTGCACAGTGTTTCTATGACATGCACGTAGAGTGTCAACACCAGCCAGGGCTGGCTCTTTGGGAAGCTAACAGGATATTGGTTTGAGGTCTCAGTGCCCATGTACAACTGGGGCTCTCTGGGTACAGAGGCAGCGATGGTGGGGTCTGCTCACTGGCTAGAGGTGCTCCGGTCTCTGCTGTTCCCAGGGAAGTTGCCTTCCTAACCACCAGCAGAAGCCACTGGGGATGAAGTTGATAGAAAAATCTACTGTAAGTTGCTGACCAGGGGCACAGCCTTCCTGAGAACCCTGGAGCTGCAAAGCTCTTGGGCTCCAGAAGCAACTGAGACACTTTTCCTCATTTTCCTCCTGTGAAAGCTTTGGATGGTACCTTGGGTCTCATTATAGCGCAGGAGTCTGCGTTTTATAGCAAATCAGTGACATTTGATTTCAGCAGCACCCCTGGCTATGCACCCCCCCCCCCCCCCGCAGGTCATCCTAAAGAATATTTCCACTGTCTTCCCCCACAAAAGCCTGAAGAAATGAGTGCAGACTCCAGAATGCTACGTTGAGCTCAGTCTTTTCCTTCCTTCAGTTTACAAACCTAACACGTGGCTGGAGGTGCCAATAAATTGGAGCACACAGATTTTCTTTGGGAATGTTTTATTGTTCTGATGGTCAAAAGTGAAACATGAATACTTGAAGACAGCCTTGTTTCTTTAGGCCCTGAAAAAATAATCTGTCACACAATTTGGTCTCCTTTTGGGATGGGTCTATGGATTGATACTGTACAAGGCGGTTGCCTTTTATGAAGATCCTGTTTTCAAATTGCTTAATATTTTTGTATTTAATTGCAGTGAAACACTACTGAATGCAAAATGTTAATTTCCTCGATTTTGTTCTACCATGGTGACTTTTCAGGGTACCCTCGCGTACTGTGCCAGCTGGTGAATGGTGTGGCTAATAATGAGATGTCTGCTTCATTACCTGCTTTATAAATGGTGCACTTAATAAACATTTTTTTTCATACATCACTTTGCCCTCTTTCTCCCTCCCAAGAACAGGGACCATATCTGGTGCTTGCAGACTTGAATTCCTTTGCGGGGCTGCAGACTTACCTGCCTGACTGTGACAGAGGGGTATCTGGGCTGTTGCAGGGGGTGGGGTGGGGTAGGTTGGGGTGGTCCTATTGTCCTCAGTCGTGGGTACTCTCATTTGTCAGAATTCTGTCAGAAGATGCTCTAAGTCCCAGGAATAAACCTCTGTTGTGAAGTGGCCACACCCACTGTGCGCCACAGTCTAATTCTGGAGATAATAGGATTTTTAGATTGTCCTCTTCAGGGGACCCTAACACGTGTTTCCTCAAGTGGGATATAGGGGCCGCCTGTGAAATCAAATGGGTTTGTGTTTATTCCTGGGTGCCACTACTGAATTGCTGGGGCCCCAAACCTGCATTTTAAGCGAGAGTCCCTGATGACCCGGACGCAGCTTACAAGAGGGAGCGGAACTCCACCTCTCTCCTGTGGCCCATTGGCATCACACCCCCAGGGTGCCATTCTGTGTCCTACCTCCGACGGGCGTTCCTGGGAGGAACAGATCTCCTCAGATATACATGCGTCAGAAAGTGTGTCTTTTCTCCACTTCTGTGAACTGCACAGGTAATTGAGCACCTGCCATACTCTGCGCCCAGTGAGCTTGAAGAATTGGAGTTTTGATCAAATCAGGTTTTAGCAAATGCCAAGCTGGTGAAAAATCTGTGCATAACCCAAGATTCCAAGTCTGAAACTCATGGCCTAATGGTTTCAAGAGGTGTTTGGAAGGGTAGGCCCTTGGAGGAGGATGTCAGTAATACTGGCTATAGTCCCTTTCATCAGGAGGAGCCTGGGCTCCTGAATCCACTGGAGAATGTGACGAGCCCCAGGCTGGAGAAGACAATGTGGGCTGGAAGCAAAGCGGATGCTGGCTCGCTGTGCGCCTTTGAGCAAGCTTGCTGACCTCTCTGGGCTGTAACTGTCTCATCTCGAGAACACTAAGGGATGAATGATGACGTGTTGAGCCAAATATACTGATACCGGCAGGTTCTTTAAAAATGCATAAAGATAAGCTTGGTATATAAAGATGAGGCAAAGCTGGAACAATAAAATATTCATTGTGGAGCCTAGATCGTGGCGATATAGGTGTTCACAGCAAACCCTTGCAACTTTCCTCTGTGTTTGAAAATTTCACAAGATACTTTAAAAAAAAAGTTTTAGAGCTGAAATGGACGGTAGAGATCATTTTGTGGCTGATAAAATTGAGGCCCAAGACGGCAACTAGGAGGAGAAGCAGGAGAACTAGGAGAACGAGGCTGGTGTGCGTCTCCCAGTCCACGTGTGGCCCGTTCACCACACCCCCCTTGAGCCCTTGAGGGGCTCACAGGCACCGATGAGGTGATGGCTCTGAAAACCTGAAAAGCACCGTGGCACCTTCATTTTATGATACTTAAATGGGTGTTGCATGAAAGGAAAGGTGAATAAAATTGTGGGATATTGGGACACTGACCTAAACAAGATACTTTTTTTTTTAACTGTAGGACTTCTCAAAGTATAATGTCTATTGAAAATAGACATTGAAGAGACTATATAGCACTTCCCAAACAAATTTAACCACAAAAGCCACCCCCTCCTGTGTTTGAGGACTGAGTTCTGATAACACAGTTACCCCCAAAGAACTAAGATTGCTGTGTGTTTTTCTCCCCCAGGGGTGGGGAGGAGGGGGGACATGCCCTTTCTGTTGCCTCTTACTTTCAACGTGAATACACACACACACACACACACACACACACACACACATGCTGGACCTTATGCCCTCATCACCTCTCTCAGGGCTGATGGTGTCCATATGCTGAGTGGCAATGCAGACGCCTTGGGGTTGGGGTGCCCTGGGGAAGGTTCCGAGATGTTGTAACCCAGGCCCTTTCCTCAGCGGTACCAGGGGGAGTCCCCCTCCCCCTGTAGCCCAAGGGCCATTTGCTTCTGTTGGTGACCACTAGCTGGCGTGGGGGAGCAGAAGTCAGTGGGAGATCGTGTCCTAAGGAACAAGGGGGAGCGGGTATGCAGGCGACAAGAAAAATCCCAAGAGAAACCAAACTCTGCTCCCGGTCTTGGATATGGCCAAGAGAAGGGCCAACCAACTTGCCCCGCTTCTGTTTCTCAGGGCAGCGAAGTATATTTTTGGAGCTGATCAGGACACACACTCACCTTACGGACACATGAAACATAGCATTGTCCAGATGCAGCCGAAACCCTTTATTGGAGCCACCCTCCCAACACCGACAGTCACCGGTGGCTTTCCTGGGTGGCGCGTGTGGGCAGGTCAACCCTGGGTGGGAACTGAGTGCTGGTTTGTGCTGTTACAGTACACATGAACGCAAAGACTTGCAGTAGCTGCCTCTTAACAAATGATCTTGCCTCGTGCACGGTCACGGGGACATCGTGGTGGGATGGGGGTGGAGGGAAGGGCCACTGTGCTTCTGTGGTGGCTCTGTCTTTCTGGCTTTCAGAAAACTCTGTGCTCCTGTCTTGGGGGGAAGCAGCAGTCCCCACAGAGAAAGCTCCCCAGCAGCCCCCGGGGAGCAGTACCGTGGGACCAGCCTGGCCTGACTCCCCTGCCCAGCGCCCCCTTGGCCCCACCTGGTGTTACACTTCCTTCCGCAGCATCACCTTGATGTTGCTGCACATCTGGCCCAGGGCGGCGAAGAGCGGGTTGCAGAAGGTGCGGATGCAGAGTGAGTAGATGTGGCTGATGCACTGGATCTCGATCAGGTAGCTCTTGATGCAGGGCACCACGGCCCAGATGTGGCAAAAGGAGATGCACGCGAACAGGAAGCCCCAGAGCAGCGCCAGCGGGACGCCCAGCAGGGTGGACAGCAGGCGGTAGCACCAGTACTTGGAGACGGTGAAGGTGGTGTAGCTCACCTTCCACACGCCGTCAAAGCTGTAGGTACCCACAGGTTCTGCGATCACGTCCTCAAAATCCACCTGCAGGGGCGGGAAGGGCATCCTTAACCACAGCACCACCCACCTGCTCCTCAGCCTTCACTGTGAGTGTCGGGACCCCCTGCAGGGTTCCCAGCCCTGCCGGCCCGGGGCCCACCCCTGGGGACTGGCTCTGCAGGGCCAGCAGCGGGCTCAACCCCTCGCCTTGCAGGTGGGTGAGCAGGCCCGAGGGCTGAGGGACGCGCTTCAGGCCAACAGTAAGTCAGAGGCAGGCCTAGAGCCATGGCTCTCAGGTTCTATTTGATGATCCTAGGGAGTTGGAAAAGATGAATGGGGTGCCTGCTGCTATGATGGTGGGTAGGCAAAGGTTCCTGCCATCCCAGAGCTTATGGCGGGCAGGTGTAGCACAGTGATCAAAGCGCTCGGGTAAGGGAAGGACGGGGTGGGGGGCGGTGTGCACTCACCAGGGGACATTGAACTCAGCCTGGGGAAAGGGAAGGCTCCCTGGAGGAAGAGTCGTCCAGCTAAGCTCTTATCTGAAGGCAGCCAGATGGAGGGAAGGGTTTGGGCAGGAAAAGTGTGCTCAGGGCAGGAGGAGCAGTAACTGCTAGGAGCTGCCAGGTCAGTGTGTGTTCTCAGGGAGATGCAGGTGCTTCCAGAAGGCTGAGTCCAAGCGCAGACAGCGGAGTGAGGCTGGGGAGGCAGGCAGGACGACGTCCTGTGCTGGGCAGCCTCTGAAGGCCTTCGTGCAGGAGCAGCTCGCTCTGGCCGCTGCGGCTGGGCCGTGGTGTGTGTGTGTGTGTGTGGACAAGCTGGGAGCCATGAAGAGTCCAGGCGGGACCTGGTGGCAGCCTGCTTTGGGGTGGTGGCAGCGAGTTGGAGAGAGGTGCACAGCTCCGAGAGTTATTTTAGGGTCTGGCATGTGGCCAAGCAGGGGCCACGCCATCCTGGCTGGTAGAGGAGTCTGGTGTCTGAGTGTGGCTGGCTGGCCTGAAGCACCATGTGGAGGAGGCTGACTTGTTTCCCTTGACCTAGTCCTGCAGGGACTTCAGTGTCCCTCCCCTCACTGCCCACACGGGCCTCCTCTGCAGCTGGAAGGAACATGGGCACTCAGAGAATCCGATACACGCATCCCTCTGAAATGGTGACTGAGGCCCCATTTGGGGAGTAGGAATCTGGTCAGTGGAGTTGAAGAAAAAGATGACTTCTAGCCACGTCACTTCACTAACCTTTCTTGAGTCCCTGTTATGTAGTCAGTACTGTCCTAGCTGCTTTATATGTGATGTCATTTAACATCCCTAAGCCTTAGCTGTCGTTATCTGTAAAATGGGGGGAGTGACCATCTTCAGTGTTCTTGGGGCATTTTTAAAAAGTTGAATGAATGAATGCACAGCTAATCAGATTAATGGGAGAAGGATCCCCATGGAGGCGGGGGCGGGGCACAGTTCAAACGTATAGTTTTCCAGGGCGGGCCCCTTCCCCACATTTGTTGAGGGGGAGGGGATTCTCTCCTCCATGCACAACGTTATTATTAAAATTGATTTTCATTATCAAATATCATAGCCACATTGCAGAAAGTTAAGGGAATAGCAAAAAGAAAATGAAAGCATCTCCGATTTGTATTTCTCTAGTACTAAAAAGATTGCTTTGGCGCTTTTCTTTCCAGTATAACTATTTTGGGGGAGGGAGTGGACATAACTGGGTTGTATGTACAAGGTTGAGTCCTGTTTTTCTCTCATGAATAGATCCTGGGCTCCTGCGCCAGGCCTCAGATTCCTGGACCCCCCTGAGGACAGCTGAGGATGAGGCCCTTCCTAGGGTGGTTTGTGAATGGGGAACAAAGTTCACAGGGTGAGAGTTCAGGCTGCAGGTGATGTGGAAAAGCTGACTCAGGGAGTCAAGTCTTCCAGGACCCTCAGCCTGCAGCATTCTCTGCTGGTGCTCAGTGACAATCACTTAACTCTCATAAAGCCCCCTGGATGACAGGACAAGAATAGGAACAGAGTCCTGGTCTCCTTGGAAGGATGGCACTTCTTCCTGGAGGGCTTCCAGGAGGTGGTGGCTGGCTGGGAATTTGGGGGACTGGGATTTGGAGGCAGACATGGAAAAGATGTGTCATAGATAGTTAGAAAAGAGGGCCCAAGTTGTTTGGGGAATGACTAATGGGAATGTGGATGGAAAGGGCTGGCATCTTCTACATCTGGTTTATACGGGGCAAAAATCCAGAGTTGCTGATTCCTGGGGGAGCTTTCAAATCCAAGAAGCTGAGGAATATAGGCCAGGGGACCATTCCAACCTTGACCTGGGTACCCCTACCATAAGTATTGAGGTTCAAGCTCCTGGGTCCAGGAACCAACTAACTGAGGTGTCCTGATATCTGCAGCCGGCCCGTCCTCCATCGTGGCCCATGCCCTGGCCTGTGCCTGATGCCTCATAGCACCCAGGCCGGCTTCTGGAGCATGCTGCAGCCCCAGGAACTTTGCCAGAGGAAGGAGGCATTTGGGCAGAGACACGCCTCCCTGCCTCTGTCCCAGCAGGCACGCCCTCCTTCCTTCCCTCTCCCACTGAGCACCTGTGGCCTCTCCTGCCTTTCTTATGGCTGTTCCTTACGAGAGTGCCCTCCCACTCACAGGTCACCCAGCCCTGCCTCCTCACCCTACAGGTGGGCAGTCGGGCCCGAGGAGGGAAGCAGGGCCCAGACTGAATCTAGGCATCCTGATTCTAGGCTAAGCTTTTCCCATTGCCCTAGGCAGGGTCAGACCCACAGGTAGATGCTGCCCCCTCTGAGGTCTGGTCCTTGTCAGCCAGACACCTGCCCCAAGGCACAGCCCCCAGCCTCTTCTTCCAGCCACCTACCTTGCTCCCAGCAGTCAGCACTTTCCCCGCAGCCCCTTTGCAGCCCCGCCTGCTTTGTTCATTTATCTTAGAATATTCCTTCATTTAACACATTTGATTATTTGTGTCTGGCCCCTAAGAGGCAACAGAAGGGCAAAGAGCCCTGACTGAAGTCACACTGTTGTGGTTTGAGTCAGGCTCTGTTACTTATTGGCTCCATGACCTGCAGCAAGTGACTTAGATTTTCTATGCCTCGCTTTCCTAGACTGATCTCATAAAGTTTGTCAGAGGGTTAATAAGTTAAGACATGTAAATACTCAGAACGCTGCCTGGCACAGAACACCTGATTAAGAATTATGCTGCTGCTGGTGGTGGTTGTTACAGAGTGCTTTCTTCACCAGGAAGCTGGAGTCCCAAAGGTAGGTCTGCACCCCAACGCAATTGCTGATCTGAGTGACTTTGGCAGATAACCTCTTTGGGCTTCATTTCCTCATCTTTAAAATGGGTTTGCTATTTCTTACAACCTTGTATGAGGAATAGAAATAATTTTTCATCCATCCATCCATCCATCCATCCATCCAAACAAGTATTTATGAAGCACCCACTGTGTGCTAGGCACACTACCTCTTGGGCAATGATTAATACCTGCAGTGTGGTAGGTGCTCAGTGATGGTAATTATTTGTTCAATTGCTCTGAAGGTCGTAGGAAAATATATCTCAGAAAATCTGTTGACATCCCAGATCACAAATATGAGAACTCTCTAGCCTACCTAGTGTGTATGTGTGTACACGCGTACCTCAGCCGGTGCTGATAAGATGGACAGAGTCCTCTTTCCTGCATTTTCTGCTTATGGTAGTAATAATCCTACCCCCAAGGATCTCTTGGTTGTGGCTTTTAATTATCGTTTTCCTGCAGCAGCCATTGGTGCTGACATTTGAATTCTTCCCAATGATTGCCTTTGGGGGCGATGCATGGGGCAACTGCTCTGTTTTCTGCGAATCAGAAAATGTGCCCTCCGAGGGATGGGCTGTGTTGGGAGGACAGCTGTTCCCCTAACTTGGATTAAGCATGGAGACAACTTTGGTCATAGCGCGCTAGTTTGGGGAGATGTATTTATAAGACCCAGCTCAGGCAGCTCTAGGCAGTCATGCCAGTGTATCAGAAGCAACAGTGACTTCATTTCTTAATTCATTTCCAGAAGCGGGAGGTGAGATAGCTTTTTCAGGGAGGGTGGTGGGGTAGGGTCTGCATCCACTGGCTGAGCTTCAGGGCTTGGTGTGCAGCTGGAGGGAGGGGCTGGGCTGCTCATTCAGTTGGTGTCCCCTTCTCTGCCATATTTATTTTTGGAACAGCAAGAGAGCCAGTTGATTACTCAGAACCAGCCATTGCAGCCCCCGCAGTCTGCAAGAGGGCAGGGAACGTACAGATCAGCAAGGCAAGCATTGCCAGAGGATTGGGGGGGTGTGCGGGGGAGGCCAAAAGCCACACCCTGTCAAAAATACCTCCCCCAGAGTCCCACATGACTCAGTCCTTGGGCATCCAGGGCACTGGACTATTCAGATAGGGTGTCTGTGGTGGGGGAAACAGCTCTAGGCAGGAAGATAGACATCTGGTTCTAGCCCGCACTTGACCGCTGAGTTACTACTATGTGATTTTGGGCATGGTGCTTTCCTTCTCTGGGCCTCTGGGAGTTTTTGTTTTTGTTTTTAACTCTATACTGAGAGGGCTGGGCTGTGATCCCTCGGGACATGGAGTTAGTTTTAGAGTCAGAAGACCCAAGGGGGTGGTTTAGGTTTGCTGGGTCTTACTTTTCTCACTCACTATTATCTTTTATTATTTATTCTTTATTATTTATTCAAATAATTTAAATGAAATTATTCAAATAATAATTTTTATTATTATTTAATAATTATTGTTAAGTTATTTGATAATAATAAAAATTGGAGCTCACATCGTGGATGTCTATTTTTTCATGTGATTTTTCTAGTAATTTTTATTAAATTTTACAAAAGTATTGGTGCACAAAGAGATTGGAATAATAATAATAAAACCAGTCCTCACCCAGATGGTTTGAAAAGCACTGGCCTATAAAGTAGGACGTTAAAATGAGGAGATTGCAGCACAACAGCTGCAAAAATGGCAAAGCTTCCCTTCTTGTGTCATAATTGGTCATAACATAAACAGAATTCTGTGCAATCGGGGATCACCCTAGTAATGGCCACACTTTGGCACTTGTGGATGTCAGTTTCTGGCCATGTACGTTATATCTAGCATTTCACCCAGCAGGTGAGGGACAAGCAAGGTGGAGCCTAAGCTGGCCTGACGTCAATTCCTGTGCCTGAATTTCCTCTGCCATCTCCCTGACCAGGGTCATCACAGGACTGGGTACCCCATCAGGAGCTGAGGCACGGAACACAGCACAGGCTGATTCTCAGGGTGGGAGGAGGGGCTCAGGGATTCACTGGAGCTTGGGGTCCAGAGCACCCCATGGGGGTGGTGGGGAGGGGCCTGGGACACCTGGGCCGGGGCTTAAAGGGACTTAGGTTTATGTAAAAGAACTGCAAAGAGAGCAGGATAACAGAGCATTTCAGGGTGAGAGAAAGGCCCCTGTCAGAAGAACTCCCATCAGGTCTCATAAGCCCTGTCCTTGCCCTTTTTCCCATCTATTCCCATGTCTCTTCTGCACTCTCAGGCTCTGTCTTCAGGAAAGTGGGTGCAGGTGGAATGGAGAGCACTGGAAACAGCCTTGGATTGAGTTCTAAGCTTCACTGTGCACCAGCTTTTGGTGGGTGACTGGCTAGTCTCCAAAGACAACCCCCAATTAGTCATGATCATCCATATCGAGTCTGGGCTTGCCCTGTGACTTGCTTTAACCACCAGAATGAGGTAGAAAGGATACTGTGCCAGTTCCTGAACTAAGCCTTAAGAAGGTCTGGCAGCTTCTGCTTTTGGGAGCCCTGAGCCACCATATCAGAAGTCCACTTTTATCCCCTGATTTAGAGACCAGTGGGGTTGGAAGTCCATTGCTACACCCTTCTCTAGAGACTGGAGGAGAGGCCATGTGAAGGAGAGGCCCCAAACTACACAGAGCTGGAGGCCCAGCCATCCCAGCATCCCTGCTGAGCCCCACCCTCCAGCCAAAGCGCTAGGCATATGAGTGAGCCATCTGGGATGTTCCAGCTCAGTAGAGGCCCCAGGTGATTGCAGCCCCAGATGCCATCTGACTGCAGCTGCATGAGATGCCGGTGAGACCAGCAGGCTGCCCAGCTGAGCGTAGTCAACCCACAGAACTGAGAGATCATTAGATGGTGGTTGCTTTAAGCCATTGAGTTTTGGGGTAATTTGTTACACAGCAATAGATAACTGATATAATAGATAAGTTTGTCTTTAGGGAAAACTGGTGATAATAGACTCCAGGTTTATCTTCTATTGGATAAGGGGGACTTGTTTGCCCTTGAAAGTACAAAACATTCCCCAGTTCTGCTGAATAAGAATTTCTGATGGCAGGGCCCACAAATTTGCATTTTAACAGGCTCCCCAAGAAAGTGGACCAGATTTTTGAAGAACTCTAGACTAGTTGATACTCAGAAGTCCCCATAACACTAAGTCATAAATACCTCAGTGTGAGTTAGTCTAATGTAACCCTTCCTTGAAGTACTTGACAGAGGGTAAGACATTTCTGAAAGGAAGGAATTGCCAATGAGGAATGACTGGCAGGTTGGATGACCTTTCATAATCCAACTTTAACCTGCCCCTTCTGCCTTCTCTCCCACAAATTCCCTTTCAGGTAATTTGTCTTAGTCCCATTTTTCTCCTGTGGACAGAGTAGCAAAGAGATTTCATCTGTGTCCCAACTCCGCCAAGCTGACGGTCCAGGGCTTCCTGGAAAAGTGCTGTGATCTATTAGTAATGTCTGCCATGGACACAGGTGGTGAAGAGGCAATACCCACCCCTGACGTTTGCCAACTTTGCCCAATATTCTCCTCAGTGTTGTGGCCTTTGCTTATTTTGTTTCCTCTACTTAGAAAACCTTATTCCCTCTTTCCACATTTAAATGTTTTCCCATTTTTAAATGTACCTTGGCTAATACCTCTCCATGAAGCTGGCTCCTGGTTTTCCCATATAAAAGTAATGCCTCCCTCCTTAACCTCCCTTGACATCCTGTTGACACTTCAGTTGGCACTAATTTATGGCATTTAGCACCTCCCATTACTATTCTCATTAGTTTAGTTTCATCTCCTCTGTCAGGTTGGATTCTTCTCAAGAAAACGGAGGAAGAACCAGGTCAAGTTTATCTTTCTGCAACAGGGTGTCCAGATGGGCCCGACCTGGGAGCAGAGCTTGTAGAACTGGTAGTCCACCAGACCCTCTAGGTGTCTGCAGCCTGAGCTGGTAAGCAAAGGGTGTTGCTTGTGTGTTTTTCTGCAGGAGGAGGGTGTTTGGTGGCAGGTATAGGTTTGAGGTGGGATGGAATCTAGAATGTTGGGTTAGGATCATATCTGTCCCATGCTCTGTTTGAAGGGCTAGCTTTGAGTGTCCAAGGAGAGACCAGTTGGGGCCAGAAACTCAAGGACCTGCATGAGCCTTTGGGCTCAAGCGTCACTGCATTAGGGCCTGGGTGCCTACCGTGTTTCCCCGAAAATAAGACCGGGTCTTATATTAATTTTTGCTCCAAAAGATGCCTTAGGGCTTATGTTCAGGGGATGTCATCCTGAAAAATCATGCTAGGGCTTATTTTCCGGTTAGGTCTTATTGTCGGGGAAACACGGTACATGTGAGGTAGGAAGAAAGCGGGCTGTTGATGAGACAGCCCTGAGCCCTCTGAGAAATAACTCAGGAGGACTTTGGGGTACGGCTGGGGTCCTAGGAATGCAGGGGGAAGAGGGCTGGAGGCTTTACAATGTGGGTCTGAAGGGAAAGGTGTCTTCACTAGTGAGCTAAAGAGCCCAGGGGACCACTGG
Organism: Rhinolophus sinicus; assembly: GCF_036562045.2. Taxonomy (NCBI): domain Eukaryota; kingdom Metazoa; phylum Chordata; class Mammalia; order Chiroptera; family Rhinolophidae; genus Rhinolophus; species Rhinolophus sinicus. Next base: position 44,246,920 of record NC_133759.1, read on the forward strand.
CACAGATTCCCCCCCCCCACCACAGCCTGGCATAGGCGTCTGTCCTGCTCATCCCCACCTCCTCTGAGACAGCAGAGTAGCTGGCGTGTAGCAGGCAGTCAGTATTGATCCATGGAATCAATATTCCACAAACGGTGGTGATGGTGGGGGGCAAAGGGAATGGGGTGTGCTACCCCAGCTCCTCAGCTCGAGTCCCCCATGAGCCTCCCCTCTTTCCTAGGCCCAGCTCTGAGCCTTGGAGACCAAGTTCAAGTCTGTTGGACTGTACAGGCCTCCCCCTCTGTCTTAGCACTCATTTTCCAGCCTGGGTTCAAAGGCAGCCCCAGGCCTTGCTTGGGGAAGTTTGGGGAAGTTTTGACTCTGGAAAGTCAGAAGGGAGCACCTCTCCTCTGCTGGGGGTCAAGTCCGCAGACACAGTGGGTCTATCTGCTACTCTTCATCCTTGGCTTTTCTGTTTGAAACCTCAGCAGCCAGCCACTATCTATACCAGAGACTCAGGCCCAGAGAGGAAAGGAATTTGCCCAGAGTCACACAGCAAGTTAGTATCAGGGCTGCGACCGGAACTTCGGTCTGCATCCAGTCTTATTCCAGCATCTTCCTGTGTCACTCATCCTAGCCCACGTGGAGCCTGTTACCACATGTGACACCACCCCTGGCAGGTGCCTCCTGGGACTTCATCTCGTCCCCTGTCTCTCTCCCCACCTCACTCCCTTTTCCTTCCCTCTCCCTCCATCTTGTCTTTTCCCCAGTTGATGAAAGACGCTTGGTGATCCAATCTCTCCTCTCTCCTTCCTTCCTTCCTATCTGGAGTCTCTCACAGACCATTGTACCACCTGAAGTCTGATCGAACCTGTTTGTGGTACTTATCTGACTCCATTTTAAGATCTCTGTTCTAAATTTCAAACCTTTCATTTGTCACTCATTGAAAACAAAAGAAAGAAAAAGTCAAATAACTCCCCAAACCAGCGACTGTTCGATAAATATACCAAGTAATAATCTCCTCTCAGCAAGATTATCAGGCCTCTTGCTTCCCTCGTGAGGGATGTTTTTTCTGGGGCTCAGCCCCCGGGGAGGGTGCATGAGCAGCTGCATCTGTGTGGCCTCCCATCCCTCCCTCGGGTCATAGTCTGAGCCTGGAGCCTGGAGCTAGCTCAGTCCTGGCTCAGTAGGACCCAAGGGCCGCTCTCCAGTTGTCACCTATTGTGGGTCTCCTTTGGAAACCACATTCTCCCCTGGGGTCCTCTTCTCCATCCCCAGGAGCTGGCTAGGGGCCACCAGAGGGGCCCCGGGTGTAGAAGTTGGCACTGGCTTCTTCTCTTGTCCTGCAAGTTCCTATAGGTTCCCTCTCAGCTGATGTTGCTCATGTGCTTGCTGTGTGCCAGGCGCCGTGTTAGGCATTTTCGAATCCCTTGTTTCATTTAACCCTCTCATCTTATTTCTATTGCGTTTACCCAGTGGAGGTAAACGATATTATAATCATTTTATAGGGGGAAATTCAGGCTCAGGAAACCTAGGAGACATGCCTAGTGCCATCTTTTTTAGGTAGAAGAGCCTGGATGTGAAACCAGATCTGTTAAATTCAAGTCCAGGACTATTCCCTCTAGGCCACACTGTGCAAACCAGGACAAATACTATTTGACGTCTGCATGGTGGTTTTCAGCTTGCAAAATTTGCTCCTCAACTTCCCCTTTGCAGTACTTTTCACACTGTGCTGTAATCACCTCGTCTCCATTACTAATGACACACATGTATATATGTATGTATAAACATAATAATAGAATAATATGAGCTGTTCTGAGGAAATGCCCAGAGTGAAGTGGGGGCATAGGGGAGGGAGCTACTGACTGCCTGGAGGAGTTGGGGAAGGCTTCCTGGAGGAGGTGACGGTTGAATTGGGTCTTGCAGGCCAAGCAGGGCATTCACCATGTGGAGGAGAGGAGGTGGGTGGCCCTGGCATAGACACAGGAGTATGTTCTGGTGGGTGTGGCTGGATCCTGGTGTGTTGGAGTTTGAGAGCCACGGAGAGAAGTTAGACTTTCTCTAGCATGGGAGGTGTCCCATTGAAGGAAGGCAACGAAGGAGGTGCTTTAGAACAAGTCATTAGCTCACAGCCACCTATCCAGTGGCTGTGAGCTTTGAAAGCTTGCCCTGTGGCTAGTACAACTGGAGAATTCTAAATTTTGTTGAATTTTAATTAAAATGTAAAAGCTGTTACTCAATTCTATGACTGGGAAGCTTTGGAGAATGTTTGGAACAATTTGGACACGTGAATCGATTTGGCCATTTCCACAGTACATTTATGAAATCTAAACGCAGAGCAAGGATTTCTGATAAAAATTTGGCGTCTGAACTGAGATGCACCCTAAGTCTAAGATACACACTGGATTTTGAAGATGTAGAAAGACTGGACGATAGTTCATTGCTAGCTGTTTTATATCAATTACATATTTTAATGATACTATTTGGATATATTGGGTTAAGTAAAAAATATCATGAAAATTAATTTCACCTGTTTGCTTTTCCTTTTTAAAACACTGGCTGCTAGAAAATGTACAGTTACATAGGGTGATCATATAAAGCGTTATGTTTCCATTGGATCGCGCTTGCCTGAAGTTCTGATGCATTCAGTAGGGCCTGGGAGGCCCCAGGCAACTGCCCTTTTAACAGCCCCTCCAGTGGTTCTGATGCAGGCGGCTGGACACCCTGCTTCCAGCAGCTCTGCTGTAGGAAGTTCCCTATAGGTAACCAATGGAAGCTGGAGTGAAGGTGTGGGCCTAGAAGCAGCCAGGCGAGGAAAGAGGCGTGGCCGGGGGGAGACTCCCCGAAAGTTTTCCATCCTCATCTGGGCATTCGCTTTCAGGGGCCTGAGTGCCCTCTGACAGGCCTCTGCCCCAGTCTGGCCACTGGACCAGGGGTCAGGCAGGCAGCTGGCGTGAGCTCTGGGCATGGCTCCCATACCTGGTGGGTGGACACTGGGCAGTGCTCCGAGGGAGTGAGTGCCCTGTGAGGGCCACCAGCCCTGCTGGAAGCCGCCCTCTGGGGATTAGCCCTGTGCACCCTGTGGGGACCGCAGAAATGCCCCCTGGCACAGAAAAGAACCCAAGTTGGCCACCTCGCTTCATCCTGGGCTGAGGCCCAGGAGCGAATGGGAAGAGCTGCAGAGTAGTGAAGACTTTGTCACTTGCCTCCCCCCCACCCCCCCAGTCAATGCCTGGGTCACACGTGTGTGACTCTTTGCTCTTGTGTATGTGAAGGGTCTTTGCGGGGTGCACAGCTGGGTTTTGGGAAAAGAGGAACAAGGCTCTTTTCAGGGAAGCTGCCTGTGTGTGGAGCGGAGCCCTCCCCTGTCTAGCACCCAGTGCTCTGCAAACCAACACCCTCCGGGCGGGCGGCACCCGGACAGGCCCGCCCAGCCTACCTTCACTATGTCCTCGTTAATGTTCTTGGGGTCTCGGTTCACCAGGTCGATCTCCTTGCAGTGAATGTCCTTGATGATCTGGGCCTCCAGGTCTGTGTGCTCTTCGGCCATCATCGCGGAGCTGGGGGACCCGCGGAGCAGATGTGAGCCCCGGGACTGGCCGGGGCTGCAACGACTTGGGGCAGGGACACCAGTTCAGTGTCCCCAGACTTGTGCCCCTGCCGGCTAAATAGGCCCCACCCAGCATGCCAGCTGACAGCTGTCCCACATAACTTCAGCCTGCCTCTCACTAAAGCCTCTGTGGCAGGCCTCCAAGCTAAAATTAAGACCAGAGCTCTGCTGGAAGGCCCAGCACTCCTTAAAGGGGGCTGCTGCAGGCGCTGGGCCTCACGCAAGGAGTGGAGGGCCTGGCATCTCCTGCTGCCACCAGGCAGCTTGGCTCTGGGTGTGAGGTCCTGGAATTTGCCCCTCTGTGTCAGCGGTGGAGCTCCTCTGGGAGGGGGTGGGGGGGTTTGGGCCCCAGCTTTGCCTCTTTCTGGCTACGTGTGCTTGGGCACACCTCCCCTCTCTGGGCCACCATGTCCCTACCTGTAAAGTGGCCCTAATAATATTATTGGGGTTTTGTTGTCCCTCGTTGAGAGGAGGAGATGAGCTCATATGTGAGAAAAAAACTTCATAAAGAAACTGAAATGCTATCTGGGAGGGATTCGCATTAGAGTAGTTAGGACCCAGCCCTGCTATTTGGTGGCCTGGTGCAGGGCTGAGCCTTCCCTACTTCTGGGCTTTTCCCTTGCACAGGGAGCTGATGGACTGTGGTGTGGTGTGGGGCTGGGGGTGAGGCAGGGAAGGACACCACTGATGGGGTTACCTACCCTCCTCTGCCTCATTGATGCTGGGTGGAATGGATGTGGAGTCCATATTAACACTGACCCCTTGTCCTGGCCCTTGTGACAGCTTCCAGGTTACCCACGGGCCCCAGACACAGTGTGGGCGTCAGTGGGGTGCAGCTCTCTGAGGTGCCTGCTCAGTTTTCCTGTGTCCTTTTCCAACTCAGCCATTACTACTTGAAGGCTCTACAACTTGAAGAATGAAAATTCTGAATCCCCAGGTGTCAGGGTGTAGGCATCCATTCATCCATCCACCTACTCATTCGTTCAGGATTTGCTAACTGCTGGGGATAAGCAGACCCCCCAGGCTCTGTCTCTGTCTTGAGGAATTCACAGTCCAGGGGGACGGATTGATCAAAAATAAGTAATTATAATACAGCCTGGCAAGTGCTGCAGATCACAGGCATTTTACAAAGAACTTCCCTTAGAAGTCCGTAGGAGGCAGTGGCTTACTCTCAGGGCATTCGGGAAGGCTTCCTGGAGGAGGTGACTTTAGAATTAGGTGTTAAGAACAAGCAGGAGTTCACCACATAGAACATTTCATGTAGAAAGCTATAGCTATCAGAGGACTAGTATGAACTACAATGCTGAGAAGTGCGTGGTGGCTGGAGCATGGGGTTGTCTGGGGGCGGTAAGGCAGGAGATATGGCTCTGTTGGGGCCTGGGTGTGAAGGATCCAGAATGTCATACTATAGATTATGGATTTTATCTTCAAGCCATTGAAGACTTCAGAGCAGCAGAGGGTCTTGTGTGTGTGAGGAACATCACTGGTGATTGGACCTGGGTGAGGTTTGAGGCAGAAAGAGTGGTCAAAAAGCTGGAGGTGATAAGGGCTCTATCAGTAATTGTGCTTTGCTGCTCATAAAGATGCAAAATAATCGTGGCTTGTACAAGGTAAAGACCTTTTCTCTCTCACACATATTACAAATAGGTAGTTCAGAACTTTTATGGTGGCTACATGATGTCATTAGGTGCCCATAGCAGACCTCCATCTTTCTATTCTGCTATGCTCAAAGCCACCTCATAAGATAGCTGCTGCTCTTCCAGCCATTGTATCTGAGTCTAGACAAGAGGAAAGAAGAAAGGGTAGGGGAAGGAAAAGGCATCTGCCAGCTGAGTCAGTTCCATTAGAAAACTTTCCCAGAAGTCCCACTTGACAACTTCTGTTTACTTCTCATTGGCCACACCTCTTAGCAACGGAGGCTAGAAATGCAGATTTGTAGCGGAGCCCATTGTCAGCCCCCACGGTCTCACTAGGGGTAAGTGACAGGCAATTAGAAAACTCTGTTGCTAAATCTCTTAGGAATGATCTCCCCTCCCCCCCAATCCTCCTGCCTGGGGCCCCTAGGTCCTGGGGATGTGCACCTCTTCCTGCGAAGAGATTGGGACAAAGAAAGAATGTTGTTGCTTGTGTTCCTGGGGAAGATGGCAGGGATCTGAGCCCCAGCTTGAGCTTTGTCTGCTGCCAGACCGGATATGTCTGCTGAAAAGCTGGGGCAGCCAAATGGGGCTGCTGCGGGGTCAGCAGTGTTGTTACAAGGAATGGGGAAGCCACCTGGAAGAGAGTCATCCTACAGGAGAAGTGATGGGAACAGATAATAGTAATGATTCTGGAAGATTGTGTATTTCAAATATGGCTACATCGATGCTCTTACAATGGGACTGATATGCCTTCCACCAAGAGATGGGTCCATGACTCCCCCTTTAATGTGGGCAGGGGTTTAGATTACTCACCCATAGACCACAGCAGAACTGATGCTTGTGACCTTGGGCCAGGCCATAGGAAGGACACAGCTTCCTGGTTCTCTCCTTTAGGATGCTTGTCTTTGGAACTCAGTTGCTATACTGTGAGGAAGCCCAAACTAGCCCATGTGGAGAGACCACAAGGAGAGAAACGAAGGCCCCCAGCTATCAGCCAACATTGACTTTCAGGTGTGTGAGGAAATGAGACTTTGGATGACTTCAGTCCCATCTGCAAGTCACCCTTAAACCTTCATACTTTCTAGCTTCCCAGACATCATGGAACAGAGACAAGCTATTCTCTCTGTGCCCTGTCTGAATATATAAATGACTGAATCCATGAGCATTCAATTTTTTTTTTTTTTTATGTCACTAAATTTTGGGGTAGCTTGTTCCATGGTCATAGTAACTGGAACCATGAGCGATAAGTAGAAGTCAGCAAACTACTGTCTGTTGAGGTTCACTGAGTGCTTGTGTCATGCTAAGGCATCTGTGGTGCATGTAAGTTGGTTCCTTTGTCACGTGCAAGTGTCACAGCCTTGAGCTGGTGTTCAGTCTGAGGGCTAAGGTTGTGGGGCAGCTAATACACATTTTGGGTTCCAGAGGAAAGAAATGCTGTGGCCTGAGGTAGCCAGGGAGTGCTTTCTGGAGGTGGCAGCACTTCAGCTGGACCAGAAGAATGACTGTTTTCAGAGAGACAGAGTGGAAAGAGCCAGACGCCAGAGGCAGAGCTGTCTCTCATTTCATTATGACAATCCTGTTTCCAAAGATGATGGATAATAGATAGAAAGAACACTTAACCCAGGAACCGTTGATCATGAGGTCTTTGCTTAGCCCCATCACTAACCAGCTTTGTGACCTTGGGGCAGCTATTTCCCTTCTCTGTGCCCAGTGTTCTCATCTGTCATATGTGGCTGGTGATCCTGCTGCATCCTCACACCCAGGGAGAAAACCTAATGGGGTCCTGGCAGACCCGTGTACCCATGGATAAACTGTTATGAAGAACACACTGAAAGATAAAGCTTTCAAGGGTGATGCTCTGACATGAGGACGCAGTAAAGGAGGGAGAGTGACTTTCCAAAGCCCATTTTGTGCCTGGGGTTTTATGGAGGACACCCCGTTCTTCTTGTAAAGGCGTTTTGTTGTTGTTGGTTGGCTTGCTAAGGGAGAGGGAGAAAAATCTTTGCAAATGGGATGCGCAGGGAGACATAAATTTCTGGACTGTGAAAATGGGAAATAATAGGAAAGATGATATAGACCGACTTACTGAGAAAGTTGTGGCCCTTTGATCTGAAGACTCAATTAACTGTCAAATTTAAAGCTACCACTAACCAGCAAGATTTATCACTTATGTGAAAGTTTTCAAGATAAGTAAGGCCAGGATGAATGGTAGAAAAGGAAACTGTTTTGTTTTTCTTAGGAGTTTTACATGTAGGCAGACGGCTTTTATTTTCTGTTCGCTACTTGGCTGGCAGAGTCTGCTTTTAGAAGACAAATCACAGCATCCCAGAGCTGAAAGAGACCTGGTTTCTGCATTCGGTGAAGAAACTGAGGACCCAAAGAGTCTTGGTTAGGGGAAGGGAAGAGCTTGGGGTTCAGAGACAGAAGAACTGGGAGTGATTGGCCATGTGCCAATCAGCAGGTCCCTACCCTCCAAGCTTCAGTTTACTCATCTATACAATACAGATTAGAATCCCATCTCTTCTTACCAGATTTTGGTACCTGGTTCCTACTAGAGATTTTGGAGAATTTTGGAATGGTTCCCAAAAAGGACAATGTGATCTCAGGATGTATTAACAGAGATATACCATCTAGAAAGATGGCGGTGACTGTTTTATTCAACTCTGCACTGGTCAGACTATTTAAGAGGGGTCTTGGGAAACTAGATCCTACCTAAAGAGGGTGAGTAAGCTGGTGCAGAGCTTGAAACATGTCTTAGGAGAAACAGCAATTTTGGGCTAGAAAGAGAAGATTCAGGGGAGAGAGACAGAAGACTATTACTCCAATCTCCGGACATTCAAGGGATGAGATTTATTCTGAATGGTCCCAAGGACAGGTGAGGAAGTGGAAGAATTTGGCTTCATTCAACTTCGTACCCGGCTCATAGTAGGCCCCGTGATGCTGATGGCGGGTAGGATTACCAGTGAGGGTATCAGGAAGAAGGGTTCCTCAGTTTTCCAGAAATATAACAGGCTGTTTCAGAAAGGGGTGAGCTTCCTGAGGCCAGAATCGTTAAGGCAGAGAGTGAAAGGCAGTCACGGAGTGGAAAAGTTGAGGGACAAGCAAACTTTGGGGTCAGATAGCAAATATTTTAAGCAAGTCTGGCAGTGTAATTTACAGGACTTGGTGAAAATGTGGGACCCTTGTTAAAAAAAAGAAAAAATGAGTAAGAATGTCAAGAGAGCGGCAGTAGAGCATTAAACCAAGCTTGTGGCATCTAAGCCCAGGGCCTGTGGATTGCACGCCCATGAAGTTGATCCTGGTTTTAGGCTCTGCGGGCCATGCAGTCTCTGTCACAACAATTCACCTCTGTCACTGCAGCACAAAAGCAGCCACAGACAGTATGGAAATCCAGGGGCATGGATGTGTTCTTCTAAAACTTTGTTTATGAAAATAGTGGCTGCCAGATTTTGGCCTGCAGGCTGTAGTTTGCCGACCCTCTTTACAGTCCTGAGATGGGTCATCAGAGCCACTCCTGAGTGACAGCCGGCAGCCTCGGTCCATTTTCGAGCCTCCACAGCATTGCTTCTTTCCCACCTTGCAGAAGATGATCTCTGCCTTGAGTCCTACATTTCATTGGGACGCCGCAGATCCTTACCTTCCTTTGGAGTAAATGAACTCTCCCCCTCAAGGGTAGTTGCCAAAACAGGGGAGATGGCCCTGCCATTCTCAGGTAAAATCCACTTTGTCTCCAGGTGACAGAAAAGAAATGGAAACTTTGCCAGCCTCAAGGACCCACAGTGACGACAAAACCACACTGGAGCAGGTTCCTGATCTTAATTACCTTCCAAATCCGTTTTTTAATCTTAAACGGAAGATTGTTTCTAGCCTGAATCATAGGAAGTATCCTGCCCCCTGCTTCAGATAATTACCCCAGAACCTGTGAGTTATGCTTATTGATTGCAATCATTGTGGCCCCGCTCCTGGGTGAACAACGCCACCCGAATGACCAGTTAAACCAGAAGAAAAGACCACAGGCTCCATGAAGCCAAACAATTTCCACCACACAGCCACCTTGCATCAGTGGCTTGGGGCCTATTTCTTGGGCCAACACTTTTAACTCTGTTTAACCAAAATCTATCTCTCCTTATCTAGGGGCTGATGGGATACAAATGATGCCCCCACAAGACTTCCAGTACATCCGTCTAAAGAGGTCACCATGGCCTGCCGGGCGGATCCCGAGACCCCCTTCTCCTCATCTAAGATAAGACGGGGCGAGAGTCCCGTGAATTCCCGATAGGCAGGGACAACGGCCGCACTCAGCAGGAAGCAGACACAGAAGAAGAGCTCTCCTGTCCCTCAACCTCCCATAGAGATTTATGAGGATCACGTCTCTCAAGGGGGTTGTAAGGCAGGCAGTTAGAGACAGGAACTGGGTCTCCCATACGCCCAAACACGTCAGGTAGCATTCCTGCACATCCAACATGGTCTACGAAGAGTGAACACCCAGAAGACCTCCCCTCCTGCCCAAACCTTTCCTTATCTACCATAACCATCAACCACTATGAGGAACCTAAAGGAAACAGAACACCTAACTGGATTAGACCAGTCGCTCACACCTGCACAGTAAAGGCTACAACGACCTTCATCTCACCTTAGCCTTATTATACCATCATTATAATATACATATGCCTGAAAGTTCATTAAAATTATAGCAGACTGAATTCTGGGAAGGAACATGTGCAGTCTAAAAAGATGAGGGAATAGCCTCTTGTCAATCACAGGTGCCAATCAAATGGTCCCACACCTGGAGAGGAGTAACCCATTCTAGAGAAAAAAAAGAAAAGAAAACCCCCAAGCTCTCGCTAGCCGAGGGCTCTTGAACCACAACTTCGCGCCCGGCCCGCTCTATGGTATCTCTTTGGAGTGTACTTTCGCTTCTAATAAACTGCTCTTTACCACTGTATTTCTGTGTCTCATTCAATTCTTTGCTCAAGATACCAAGAACCTGGACACCACGCCGAGTAGGGCCTGCTCTCCGGTAACAGAGCCAAAGAAGTTTGGGAAGAAGGAAGTGGCAAGGATGTGGGAAAGGGGCAGTGTGATACTGTGACTTATAATAACAAACATATATTTTGTTTTCGTCCCCATTCCTGGTACAGTCCCACACCCCCAACCTCCTTGGAGGGGAGAGGAGCTACACGTTGCGTTCTATCATCAATGGCCAGTGATTTCCTCAATCCTGCCTTTGTAATGAAGTCTTCATAAAAACCCAAAAGGATGAATGTCAGAGAGCTTCCAGGTTCGTGAATACATGGAGATTCAGAGAGAGTCGTGGGCTCAGAGAGAGCACGGAAACTCTGTGCCCCTTCCCCCTACCTCCCTATGCGTCTCTTCTATCTGGCTATTCCTGAATTACATCCTTTCATAATAAACTGGTAATCTAGTAAGTAAACGATTTCTCTGAGTTCTGTGAGCCACTCTAGCAAATTAATGGAACCCAAGGAGGGGTTTGTGGGGACCTCTGATCTATAGCCAGTTGGTCAGAAGCCCAGGTGACAACCTGGATTTACAATTGGCACCTGAAATATGTGTGTGGGGGCAGTCTTGTGGGACGGAGCCCTTAACCTGTGGGACCTGATGCTATCTCCAGGTAGATAGAGTCAGAACCGAGTTGAATGGTAGGATACCAGCTCTTGTCTGAGAATTGCATGGTGGTGTGGGGAAAAAACCCACACTGGGTATTAACCTCCTGCCCTGGAGAGGTGCTGAGGAGAAAGTGGCTTTGGAGTTGGGGCAGGGAGACCAAGGGACATGGGGGAGAAGAAAGCTCGCAAACTGAGAGAGAAGGATAGAAGCATTAAAGGAGATGACTTGTGGAAGGAAAAGCAGTGGCCTCATATGCTGCCCCAGGGCAGGCTTGTTGGATTTATCTGAAAGGATCCAACTAGAAGTCTTTCCTTTAAAAAAGGCAGGTTACCCGGGGAGTTCCTGAGCTTTTCAAGGTTTCTGATTGTATGCTCTGAAGAATTAATTGTACTGGCCTCTTCAGAGACCAAAAGAGACTTCTGGAAGGAATTGATTCAGGGGAAATGAATAAGAACTGGGAATAAGTAGTTCCTTTGAATTCAGCTTTTTGGAGACTAACTAGTTCCTGGCACCCAGTAGGGGCTCTGTAGGTATTTACTGAGTGAATAAATGGAAGTAATACCACATTGATTATGTCTGGGAAGAGAATGAGAGCAGAAATGCTTGGCCAGAAAAGTCTGCAAATGGAGGGTGATAGAAAATGTTGTGCTTTGTTATATATGTTCATGTGCACTCTACGGGTCTGGGACCCTGGCTTCTCTGGGTTTACTTCCCCTGGGGACAAGGCACGGATTGTGAACATGGGTCCAGCTCCACTCCAGCTGAATATCTGCTCCACCAGCAGGGAGGTGGCTGCCAGCATCTGCTTGCTCTTGGCCTCTGGAAGCGATTAGGAGTGGCTATTGTCGGGCACACGAAGGACTCATCTCAGAGCTGAGTCAAGAAACATGGGCAGCTGTGAGCTGGATTCCCAGTGCTTTTGAATTGCGTTTAAGGCCATTGTACTTCTGTTAAACACAGAAAATCTTGAGATGTGTGTTTTTGAGGAGAAGAGACATAAATTGGGTTGTATAAATTCAGATTCATCCTGGCTCTGCCACGTACCCAGTGTGACTTTGGGGAAGTGACTTCATCTCACCATGTCTCAGTTTCCTCCTCTGTAAAATGGGGTGATGATGTTTCCCTACTCCTAGGGTTAAGTGAGTGAACACATGAATGAATGGAAAGCACAGCACTGCCCCGCACATGGCAAGAGGTGGCTGCATTGGTTATTGTTGTTACTCAACGGTAGGACTGTTATTTCAAATGGAGGGAGGGGTGCCATTAGTTAGTTACATGTTTGTTGAATGAGTGGACTCAGAGAATTAGACACTTGACACTGCGCTAGACTCATTGTATCCACTCTCATTGGGTCTCCATTATAATGCTTAGCAGAAGGTGGGAGCTCCTGAGGTTCAGAGAGGTACAGTAATGTGCCAGCGGTCACACAGCTGCTAAGTGGTTGTGCTTCAAACTCAGCAGTGCCAAAGCCTTCCCTCGGCCACAGTGTGGTTGTGAAAGAGAACGGTGTGGTCTGTGGTTCGCAACTGAAGATGGCCTTTCGGTGGAGAGTGGGGGCCAACCTGTGTAGAGAAGCTCACAGGGATTCTGGGACAACTTTTGCAAGGGGGTTGGAGGGTCCTCACTTGTAGTGCGAGGCAGGAGCCCCTGGGTCTGATCATCTGAGCACTCGCCAGGCTTTCACCTTAATGGATCTGACCCTTGTGTGGAGTAGCGTCCCAAGGGGTACTTTGGGGTGCAGCTGGGAGGGAAGGCGCTGGGGAGAGGTGCTGGTGGGTGGGAGCAGCCAATGAGCACTGACTGACAGTGGTAGCATATGAATACTCCAGGATGGGGAGGATTGTGTCAACACTGCCTCCTAGAGGTCCCCAGCAGGGTTACACTCCAGTCACTCAGTGGCAGCTGGCTTGAGAGCACACCCTTTATTGGCACCTGTTTTTTGCTGTTATCACTTCCCCACTCCCTCAGCAGTCTTCCTTGCATCTCCCACATAAGTAACTTGTGCTGAAATCCTGGTCTCAGGGCTTTTTCTGGGGAACCCAAACTAAAAGAAACTACCTGGCATCTGGTAGACAGAGGCAGGGATGATGCTGGACATCCTATAATGCACAAGACCGCCCCCCAACACAGGACTGTCGGCCCCAAAGTCAGTAGTGCTGAGGTTGAGAAACCCTGTTTCAGACAATGGCAGCTGCTCACCCTGGCATGATTCTTTTGGCAGGAGGGAGAACCACCCCTCAGGACAGACCCTCCAGAGCAGACGCAGCCCTGGAGACTCACCCGATGGCACACGTCAAGGCCGCCGGAAACAGAGGAGAGCAGTTTCTTTTGGAGAATGTGCCAGCATTTCAAGATGTTAGTGAATCAACTGGAAGGAACCTCAGGGAAGTAACGTCAGAACAGAGAAATCTTGGCTGCCTGATTGCACAGGTGAGGGTGGCAAACTCAAGAAATTATGAGGTGTGAAAAGGAAACAGCATGTTCTTGTCTGGAATCGAAAACGAAAACTGGCTAGTAGAGAAGCCACAGCCGTCACGCCCCCACCCCCCAGACTCTCACACCCCAGGAACTCCACCATCTGCATTTTCATGAGTCTGGAGTCCAGGTGGCCATGAAAGTAAACCTAGACATCAGGCCAGAGGCACAGGATGTAGGCATAGCTGCGGGCAGGGAGAGGCCGCCTGAGGGGGCTGGTTTCTGCAGGAGCTCGACTGGCTGGGTGCGTGCTGGACTTGGCTTTGTTTCCCCCCCACCAGTACCTTCCAATGGCTCTGCCAGGTCGCCCCTTCCCTCTCGTTGACACCCTGGGCAGAGCTTCCAGCCTTCTGCTCTCTTTCGGGAATTAGCCTACTGGAGTGCTGGCAAGATAATACATGTCTGGGTGGTTGGGCCCATATGTAAATGTTCCCCAAGCTGTGTCCATATTAACCAGCATTTCTTAACCCTCTATGGGCATGTGAAGGCCCTGAGGGCTTTGTTAAAATGCAGACTCTGACCCAGTAGTCTGGGGCGGGGGCTGAGACTCCATTTCTGACAGGTTCCCAGGTGATGCCTCGGCCCCATCTAGTGCTGTCTGTAGCTGTTCCCTCTGGGTAGACAAATGGCAGATGCCCTAACCCATGCTCTCTCTGTAGGGGCCTCCACCCTGGCCCCCTGAGCTACACTTGGCCTCATCTGGGGTCCTGCTCCCATTCACACCACTGGGGCTCTCTTGCCCTGGCAGGCAGCCCTCCAGAGTCCCCTTGGAGCCTGGGGACATGCATGCATTCTGGGTGTCTTAGCTTGGGCTGCCGTAACAAAATGCAACAGACTGGGTGGCTGTGGGGACAGAGTCCCTGAGAGCAGTTTCCAGGCTCTCGGCCTCACGTGGAAAGGTGCTGGCTCGGCTATTAGATGGCCATCAGCTGTAATCAGATGGCCATCCGCTGTGGCTGGGTGGCCATGAGCTGTAACCAGTTAGCCATTAGCCACTAATATAATTGCCGTGGCTAAGCTAGGGGGTTAGTTGGTTGGTTGGCAGAGAAGCGGACGGCGGATTGCGGATCGTGTGGCTCCTGCTTCCTGTATCTCCAACCAGCCACCAACGATAAATAAGGGTATGAACCCCCCATCCATGGCTCCATGGGTGTTCCTTTTTGGCCTCACCATATCCTGTGTTCTTAGGTGGGGAGCGGGACCAGAGACCCTGCATGACAGTGTCTTACACAACAGACATTTATTTCTTACAGTTCTGGATCTGGAAGTCCAAGATCAAGGTGCCGGCAGATAGGGTGTCAGGGGAGGGCTCTCTTTCTGGCTTGCAGAGGGCTGTCTTCATGCTGTCTTCATGTGGCAGAGAGGGAGAATGAGTTCTTTGGTGTCTCTTCTTATAAGGACACTGGTCTTATTAGATCAGGACCCTGCCCTTATGAGTTCACTTATGTTTTATTATGTTATTATTATCTGTTATTTATTTTATCATGTTATTATTATCACTCCAAATAGTCACATTGCAGGTTAGAGCTTCAACATATGAATCGGGGAGAGGAGGGAAGTGCAGTTCAGCCCAGAGCACGGGGCCCACCCTCTGCACAGATTGCTCCTGCCAGGTGGTGCCTTAGGCTGTGGGAAGGGCCAGCCCCAGGCTTATGCTTGCATACCCACAAACCTTGGGGCCTTCAGTCAGGTGCTACCAAAAACTCTGTTAACTCCGTTAACGCTTAGGGTGGCCTTTGAGATTCTGTAGCTCAGCTGAGATCCAGCCCGGGAGGGTTCAGCTATGTCCTCATCCTGCAAGCTCTCCCCAGCCTATCCAAATGTTCTCCTGAGCTTCCCTCCCACTTTGTTTGGGAGGCACAGGAGGGATCCCCTTTTCCCTCACCCTTGGGAAAATGCCAGGGTACCTGTAGCAAATTCCTTCCAAAAATTGCCACCCTCCCCTTACATAGGTAGTGGCAGGTGATGAGTTTGACAAATACCCCATTTGGTCACCTTTTAAATAAAGATTGATATAGCACTTGCTAAATGCCAGCGGTTGTTCTAGGTGCTTTACACGTATTATCTTTCTTCCTTCTTACAAGGATACCTGTCAGAAATGATTATTGGCCTTATTTTATAGAGGAAGAAATCAAGACACAGAGAAGTTAGTTAACCTACCAAAAGTCACACAGCTTATACGTGGCAGAGCTGGATTTGGACCCCGCAGTCAGGCGTCAGAGTCAGGGCCTCTAACCACTGCTCTCTACTGCCTCTCAGAGGCCAATATGTGGGTGTTAGCACCTCTCTCACAAGGAAAGAAGTGACTTTGCTGAGTTTGCATAGCCCGTAGGTGGCAGAACCTAGATTCTAACTTGGGACTTGGGATTTCAAATCTAGGGCTCTTCGGCTATTTGTTAAAGAGCTCTTCTTCACCCCCTTTTCCTGCCATTTGGGCTTTTGAAAACCTTCAAACACAGTGAGACATACAGAACTACTCTCAAATTGACTGCAAACTCGCTTTCCTTAACAATGGAGGCCTCTGGGACATAGTGGGTGGGCTTCCAGAAGAACTGGTCCTAACTCTCCACCGCTCCCTAGGGAGTCCTGTAACAGGGACTGACAGGGGTTTGTCCATCAGGCCTCTCTAGCCCTTGTCAGAGTGAGCATTTTCAGAGTTCCCAGGCCACCTGAGTCCCCTTCTTTCCTATGTCCCCGGCTGCCTTTCCCCTCCCCCGACATTCACACCCCCATACACACTCCTTTGACACTTGGCACAGGGATCTGACCGCCCAACGTTGCAGAGCCCAGGGACCGCTCTGGACCACCCTGGCCTCTCTGACAAGTGCCCCCCTCCATCTAAATAGCACCAGCCTGCTAATGACTCAAATGAAAATCCCAATTCACAGGGTTGTTAATTCAGCTCCCTGCTTCTTCACTCCGTTGACCATTTTAAATTAAAACGAGACAGGCCAGCTGCCAATTAAAACCCACTAAAGCATTAGCTCACGACTGTCTAAAGGTTTTATATCACTGGCACCTGGTAGATACTGCGTAAATATTTGTTGAGCTCATGAGCAAACCCGTTTTCCAAGCACGTTTCAACAGAGAACTCTGGAAGATGCTAAAGCCCTCCCTGCAGGACTAATCTCCAGTGGTGGAAGCTGAGGCATCACGGCCGCCACTGCAGTTCAGGGTTCTGGTCCAGGTTTGCAGCCTCGCCTCCCTGTGCCCAGAGGGGTCAGCCACTGAGTGGCATCATTTGGTTCATGCTGTATTCATAAATGCATGCCAATAATATCACGCCAGGGCATGATAGATGCCACAAAAGGCTGCCCTCACCATCGGTTTACCCGATTTATGTGTCAGCTGGCTCTGCCCACAGCAGCTGCATGACACACCCTCTGTCCCCTGATACCACAGCCTTGGACATCTAAAGCCCTTCCCACTAATTTCCAGGTGGCTGGAATCCAGATCACCAGCCTGTCCATCTGGCCCTCGTTGGCTGTGTGTCCCACCCCTATTGCCACACGACACTCAATCACTCAACCCCTCCACGTCCACACCCTCCAAACCGCTAACCCTGAGCACTCGTAATTCTAATCGCTTTAATGGAAGTTGGTGGTAGAGTTGCAGGAGAGGTTACCTTCCACAGCCCATGGCCTTCCTCCCATCTGCTTGGTCCTCTTTTCTCATTTTACCTCCCCATTGGGAGCAAAAGGATGCATTTTCTTTATGGTTTTCATGCAGACCATTTCTCCCTTCTGCCTCAAGTACATCTTTAAGCTCAAGCACTTATCAAAGCTTCCAGGCCAGTGGTTCTCAAAGCTTGGTCCGCAGACGGCAGTCTGAGCATCCCCTGGAAGCTTGTCAGACATGCACATTCTTGGGCCCCACCCCAAACCTACTTCCTCAGAAACCCAGGGGTGGGACCTGTGATCTGTGTTTTAATGCCCTCGCGGTGATTGATGCGCTCAAGTTTGGAAACCTTAGGTCTAGACAACCAGTGTTCTTTCCCTTGGGAGGTTTCTGGTGAATCAAAATTTCTTCTTTAAAAAAACAAAACAACAATCTGTGTTCTGGCAAAATCTGCTTTTGTCATTACAAAAAAATAATGTGACCATTTCAGTCAGACAATCAATAGATAAATAAAATTCTATAATAAAAATTCAGTAAACTGACATAGGCAAATAAATTCATACATTCTTCCTTTTAAAATTAAAAAAAAAAACACAAGCAAAAAAAATATTTCTTCTTGTTATAAAGGGCTTTTGGGGAGGAGCCTCCCTATTTAGCCAACAGAACGTGGGCTTGGAGTCATCAGGCCTGGCTTCCGCCATCTCTGCCACTTACAGGCTGTGCAACTGTGGGGATTGTGGTTCACCTCTCTGAGCCTTGGTTTCCTCCTCAAATGACATTCTCCATTCTACCTCCTCTGAGGATTCTTGTCTCAGAGGAGACCAAAAAGTCAGAGGTCTTTTATAATCTGTAAACCTCAGGGGAGCGTGTGGTTAGCTCATGACTCTCAAGCCTCCTCTCTGCTCGGGGCTCCTCTGAACAAATCTCTGGGTGCTGAAAGCCTGGGTCTCCTACTGACCAGAACAGTGTGCGGAAAGGGGTGCAGGGCCTGCTGGGAAACTGGGTTTGAAGACAGAAGCATGTGGGGTGTGAGCAGTGCTGGCCAGAAGGCACCCTCCATATGTGGCTTCCCTTGAGGCATTTCTCCTCTCACCTCAAGCTCCTCAGGCAGCTCCCCACCCCTGCAGGTCACAGGTGACACCCTCGTGGAACCCTGAGCTGACAAGAGAAGAGAAGAAGGGCGTGAACTGAGTCTACTCTGTGCACGATTCTTCTCATATTATATCTCATGCATACTCCTCTGATGATGGTGAAGAGGGAAGGAAGGAGGGAGAGAAGAAGGGGGGGGGAGAGAGAGAGAGAGAGAGAGAGAGAGAGAACTCCGCCCTCAATTCCTTGGTGAGAAAGCTCCCCACTATCTTACCAAGTTACAACATTTCCATTATTCTGAGCTCCTTTTACTCTTGCATCCCTAAAAATAAACATTTTCCTTAATTGTAACCCTAGCTTCTACACATTTTTCTTTTTGCACTAGGCATATTAAAAACCTATTCACAATTCTCATTTTAAATGGCTCCAAAATATTTCATTAGGACAAATTGTAATTTGTTGAACTGTTTCCATGTAGTGGATATATAGATTGTTTTTAAACTTAGTTTAAAATAAGTTTTAAATAAGTTTAAAATGGTGTGCCATTAAATTATGCTTCAGGGCCAACATCTTTGGATGCTGGGCTTTCAGATTCTTTAGAAAAAATTCCATGGAGTGTGATCATTGAATTACAGGGTATCAATAATTTTATGGCTCAAGAAACATTTCCAAAATACTCTGTCACTAGTAATATTTGAACTTACCAGTTTTCCTGCAACCTGGGGTTTTGTTATTATTTTTCCTAATTTACTAGATACCACATGGTACATCATGGTTTCTACTTACTTTTCTTGGTAATTGTGATTGCCAAACATTTTCTCTATATTTTATATTTCTTTTCTCTTTTTGGGAAATTTTCTTCTCCTATCTTTTACACATGTATCTTCACATTTTAATTATTTGTATCCGCTCTTTAGGAAGATACTAACTCTCTGATATGTTTGCTTGCTTATGTGTGGTTCATGTTTTTCTCCCCGGCTCAACCTAGTTTTTAAACCGAGAGCTATAATCACATAACTCTGTGTACCTCTAACTGATGATGCCTGAGGAATTCATGGTGTTGCCAGAGGCTGAGCACTTGGAATATTGGAAGTTTAATTTGCAATGAAATGAACTGGCTTCAGATTCAGTCTGCAGTCTCGGCAGGCATGGATTTCTGAGTGTCTGATGTCTCGAGTCTAGTGCCAGCTGAGCAGTTTGGCTTTTTCCATCCCTTGCCCTGTGTCCCCTTTTCTTCTCAGTTATTCTAATTTCTTAGCTGAAGAGGAACCGCTCAAGTAATCAGTGAGCTTGGTTGCTGCCATCAGTCACTGCAAAAGAAATACTCCTGGGGATCTGATTCCCTTTGCGACCACCCCCAGGGTGGCCTCTCCATTCCCTGGGCCCCAGGGAAGGCTGGCTCTGTCTGCCTATCTGGCCAAGAAACCCACTGAGTCAGGCAAACAACAACCCTTAGTGGGTGGCTTTCTCAATCATCACCCCCTGGTTTGTACCTCTCATTGGTTCATCGATTTCCTCTTCCACCAGTGCCAGAGCACCTGGGCACCTCCTTCCTTCTTTGAAGTGCTGCTAAAGTAGAAGGAGCACTGGACTTGGAGTCTGCAGCCTGGCTGGGAGTCCTCCCTGTCCTACCAGCTGTGTAACCTGTGAGGGTCACTGACAGCTTCTCTGGACCTCAGCCGCCTCACATCAGGAGTTTGGATTATAACCCAAAGTCATTACATCTTCAAGTGGGAAGGATTTGCCATTAAAGTCACACAACAACCCTCTGAAGCTAATTCTATTTATTAGCCCCATTTTCAGTGGCGGTAAATAAGTTTCAGAGAGGTTAAGATGGGAGTGTTAGTGCACACTAGTTGAATGTTGGCTCCATCTTACATTTGACGTGACTACCTTCAGACCAGCATTCCCAGAGAAATTCACAGAGGGTCACCATTCTAGTCATTGACTACCAGCAATTTTACAGCTCTCACATCTTTAGTTTGCATGTTGGTCAAGGACTTTATCAGAAGCAAGGAGACTTTGTGGGCTCACATTCACATGTTAGAAAGGGATGGGGAGTAGCTTGCAGGAACTAGGGCCTCAGGGATCGGAGCAGGGGTTTGATGCCACTAGGACACTCGCTCTGTCTCACGCCTCATCTCTCTCAGGTCTCTGACAATCTCCGAAAGGCTCCCTTTCTTCCTGCTGCCAACAGGCTTTCTCCATAGAGCAGGGAAGATGGTTGCCTGGGTCTTAGCTTCAAGTTTTTCCAGGACCAAGAGCCCAAGGTGGGGCTCCTTCTGTTCCAGCTTCAAATCGGGAAACCCCAGGGTTTGGCCTGGCTTGGGTCACAATAGTTGGGTCTGGGCAATGGAGCTCTGTGATTGGCCAGCTTGGGTCACATGCTTATTCCTAGCCATGGGATGTGGGGTGGGACTCCCTTATTCCCCCAGCAGAGGAAAAGGATCAGGAATACTTGCTAGGGAGACGAGCAATCAGTATACCCGCAATCCAGCCCCCATTCTTGTGCCATGTTCTCTTGAAGTGGCAATTATAGATTCTAGGAAGACTTGCAGGGTGAAGCTTACTTTTGGAAAGTGATTATCTATCCTTCTGAATCATCCCTTGTTTATCTCAGTGGAATTAAAAATAGTGTTGAGTTTTGGGTTCTTATTAAATTCATTTTGGTTCACCCCTAGGAGCAGTGGAGCTCTGTAAAACAGTTCTATGTAATGCTTTGAGTGCAGGCAAAATTGATAGATCATTGAAAAGAATGCGTGCATTGCAGACTTACAAGTTCCTAGTACTCCAGAATTCTAGGCTTCTGTAGCTGAGTTAAGGTGCAAGAGTTCACTTAGCTTAATTCCCTGCCGGCGGATCTCTCTCTTCCTGAAATCCACCAAGACTGGAATCTTTCAGGCTCTTTTGGAGAATGTGAAGCTGGGAGTAACCTGCCTTTCTAACATTTGAACTTCAAATCTGCAAGACATGTCCCGACAGGGGGTGGGTCACTCTGAGCCAGGTGGTATCTTAAGGTGGTAATTTTTATTATTATTTTAAAATCTGCTGTGAGCTTGTGTCTGCGTCACATCTTGGCTTTGCCCCTTGGACTCTGAGTGATTCCCTGAGCCTCAGTTTCCCCACTGATAGAATGGAGATACAATGCCCTACTCACTGAGCTGTGGGGAGAACCAAATGCAATGGATGATAATAATTGTTATTTTACTATGATAGTATAATAGCTCTGATAGCAATATTATCACTTACAATGATAATTCTGGCCCAATGGCTAAGAGCATGCATTCTGGAGCCAGGCTTCCAGTTTCAGGTGTTGGCTCTGATACTTACTAGCTGTATGACTTTGAGCAAGTTTCTCAGTTTCCTCATCTGCAAAATGTGAATAATAATCATAGTACCAACCTCATAGCATTTTTGGGAGGCGTAAGTGAGAGAATGCACGCCACATGCTTTTAACAGTGTGTGATGCATGTATGTGTTTAATTGCTGTTTTCACTGTTGCCATCATTATCGTTATTCCTGTAAAGGTTCCACTCTTAGCCTGGAGCCTGGTTGTCCCACATCGTGCTGTACACCTGCCCTTGGCACATGGGGTGGGGTGCATTTGGAACCAAGGCCAAGGCTTTCCTGGACTCTTCCTCCATTCTAGCTGCCAAGTTGGAGACGAGCAGGGTGGGCACAGTTTTCAAGCCTGCTTGCTTGTTACTTCTGAAAATGCCTCCATTCACTTTGAATTTGTTTTGAAATACCATAGGAAGAGCAGATGTCAGTGTAGCTATTTTACAGAAAAGGAAACTGAGGCCTACAGTGACCTACCCAAGGTCACTCAGCAAGTGTGAGGCAGCGGTGGGATGAAAGCGCAGGCCACTGATGCCTGGCCCGCAGCCCTTCCACGCGCAGGTGATTCCCTAAAACAGTCTTTGCTTCCTGAAGCCCCACTCTCACCTCACCTGAAAGGGACCATCCCATCCCTCACCAAAGGACCTAGCAGGTAATGCTCAGCTTTCGGAGCTACCACTCTTAAATTCTGTTTCTCTTGCAGATGTAGTTCTTACTTAGAACTAGCTCTAAAATAGGTTCCTGAGATACATAATCCATCCCACGTGCCATGCTAGAATCAAAGATGGGGATTCCTCCTGTGGACCGTGTGAGCAGAATTAGGGGAGTCATGTGTGGGTTAGGGATGCTTGGGGAGACTGTTGGACATGGTGGTTTCTGTGTTCACTTCCTCTTCCACATGTTGAAATCACCCAGGATATTAACGATCTTATTCTTTGCAGAATGCCCAGATGTCAGGTGGGGCCCCTGTCCCTTGTCATGGAGATAACATTAACTTGGAGCCCCATTTCCACCATTCCCCAGGAAATTTCAATCCCTCCCCCAAATCTCAGCGAGTTTCTAGGAGGGATTCCTTTTTTCTTTCCCCCCAAAATACATAGATTTTTTTTAATTTTATTTTTTTTATTGGGGAATATTGGGGAACAATGTGTTTTTCCAGGACCCATCAGCTCCATGTCAAGTTGTCATTTCTCAATCTAGTTGTGGAGGACACAGCTCAGCTCTAAGTCAAGTCGTTGTTTTCAATATAGTTGTGGAGACTCAAACCGCCGACCTTGGTGTTATGAGCACCGCACTCTAACCACTGAGCTATCTGGCTGCCTATGGGGGGGGATTCCTTTTTATGGTGACTTTTAGTTTGGAGTTCCTGCTTCTCTAACTTAGAGGTCAGCCCACTTTCTCTATTTTGCACTTAATGGGCCCAGACGTAAAACTTTTAATTCCTCTCCTGATCAAAATCCCATGTATGCATGGCGGTTTGTGAATGTGGTAGGTTTTCCCTTGTGAGGATATGGAAGGAGCGAAGAGAGGGGCTGGATTGCTGCATCCCCACTTTGAGTTGGGACGTGGGCATCTCTGCATGAGCCCCAGCGGTGGCCCCCTGCAGGCATTTTACACAGCATGTCCCACCATTTCTAGAGTCCCATTTCCAGGCATCTCCTAGCCATTTCTCTTTCCCTTCCTTCCTCGTCTGCACATTCTTGGGCAATTCCAAGGAATGGCAATTTGGTTCTCCTTTTCTTTTACCTTCATGGCCTCACGTGACCCCTCTCCTCCCTAAATGTCTCATCAAGGTATTTTCCCAAATAAAGTTAGGTCCTCATTAAGAGGATAACATTTTTCACTGCACTTTAGATGGACGGTGTCAGTTACAACGCCCAAGCCTCCCGGCCCCCGGCCTCCCTTCTCTAAGCCTCTGTCTCTCCTTACAGCCACCATCATGCTTACAAAGTCTTTGGAGGAAAGAGGGTTTGGATCTGAATCTCATCTTTGCCACTCAGTCACCTGGGTGGGCAAGTACCTTCACCTTTTTGGCCCTCGGTTTTCTTACCCTGTCTTCAGGTGGCCTGTCTTAACAGAGATGGGATGGTATTCATGGGTAACCCTCCTCAGGATGAAAGCAAAAGGAACCACAGCAGGCACATTGGATTGAACATAAGCCAGGTTAAAAACCATACCCAATGTTTATAAAGATTACAGCACTCAGAGAAGATGCATAAGTGCAAAAATAATATCTCTTATCATAAAAATTGCTTGGCCAAAATGATTACTCCAACCTTCCTATTTGATAGAGTGAGCGGCTAGTGTCTGTTTTGCAGTTTTCCTTTTGCTCTGTTTTAGAATAAAGCCTCTCTAGCATCCATTTGTCACTGAGCAAATGTTCTGGACAATCCCGCAGGCTGGCTAGCTGATTGGGGCCAATATAGAGCATTATCTCGCTTTCGTGAGCCAGCAGGCCCAGTCCTTTCCCCGTTTCGCCGGTTACCCACATGGCAATAACAGCTTCTAAATTAGGTTCTCTCACAGGGTAATAGATTTAGTCAGGAGATTGCCCCCAGGTGGGTAAGACAGGAACTAAAATCCTCACTTGATAGCTGAGTGGGGTTTTAGAGGGTTAAGAAATTCCTCCCAGTCAGGAGGCAGGTGGAGGCCGGGACTAGATGAAGAGCCAGGGCTGCTGGCTGGCTCACTGTTGCCTGGGTCATGTTTAGTCTGTACCAAAACTCTCCGACCTCAGGCCACAGGGGCATCTGGTTGGAGGGTCAGCTCCAGCTCCCACATGCTCCTCCTTCTGGGACTACCTCTGCCCATTTGAGCCTCTGAAAATGACCCTGAGTCTGGGGAAAGAATCAGGGTGCCACAGCCAGGGGTTGAGGTCTTAGGGACCTGGCCCTAGTTCTGCCTCTGTGCCACTCGCTGTGTGTTCTCCGGTCATTTCACCCCTCTGAGCCTTGGGTGGGCCAGATCCAGCTCAGTCTTGTGCTAAATGAAATTGTGCTCTGGCTCATTGGTGGCCCTCACTCTTTGGGGCATTACTTTCTGCCGTGTCTCCAGAGGATGCCTCTATTATCCTTGGACCCCAGATTGCTGTAGTTTTTAAGTCTTTTGGCTACTTTTGCTAGATTTTCCATTTCTTTCCTCACTGGCAACTGCCACTTCCTGTTACTATCAGTGCCTCTCTAATTTCTGCCCCCTCTTAATTCATTATTTCTAGTCGGCTATGATCTGGGACATCAGATAACTAACCTTGTTAAAAATCTGTCTCCACTATGAGTCATGGCTGTGAGCAAAGGCTTTGGTGTATGCACTTGGTGACGACAATAGCTTTGACTTTGCCCAGGCCCTTTTGGCTTTTTTCTATATTCTGAGTCATTTTCTGAAAGGTGAAATTCCCAGATTAAGTGACATTTCACTCTACTGGGTAAATGTAACAGGGTGGCTCCAAGGATGGGAGGAATGGCAGATGGGATGGGTCACTGCAGGGCTGCCCTGTGTGCAAGGTGGGCGGGAGCTGGGTGGCCCTGAAGGCCCATGTTGGCTCCCTTCCATGTAGCATCACACCCTGGGGATTCTTCTTTTCATATCTTCAGACAGGTAAATACCTTGACTCCATGGAGAACCACTTCAAACCCAGAACTCAGAGCCTGACACTTGCTGGTGGGTTATTAAGAAGCAGTAGCCACTGTAGCCAAGGTCGTAGGTCACGGGTGACATTGAAAGGAGACCAACACGATCAATCCCAGAACAGTACCTTTAAAAAATTCCAAGTCTGAGTAATCAAAAAGAGACCATCACATTTATAATGGCAAAAAGTCAGAAATAAAATACAGGACACATATATTTACAATGGAATGCTGTACAGCAATGATAATATTTAAAGAATGTCTAATAATGTAGAAAAGTACTGATGATACAAAGCTGACTGAAAAAGGCCAGTGAAAAAATTGTTCATACAGGATGATCTCTAATGTAAAAACTATTTGCATAGTAAAGGACAGGAAAGATTCTAACTGATGAGTAGAGGAGCCAGTAGTTAATAGAAACTAGTGGCTTAGGCCAGGTGTAATGTAGGGATGTGTGGGGACTGAGGCAGGTTAGAGAGAACCCGCCCTTTGGAAACGAGGCTCCTAGCCAGCTGTTGTACATATTGCTAGCTCTTCAAATTTTTAAGGAGAAGCTGGAAACCATAGTATTTATATGAAATCCCCCAATTTTTAAAATGTTAGCAACTGATTTATGTGTTTTAAAACCTTTTGGCCAAATAAAAATTGTGGTGGTTTAGCTTTGGCCTTTGGTCCACCAATCTACCATGTTTGAATTACCCCAAAATATTGACACCAGCTGTCTCTGAGGAGTGTACTTACTGAAAAATATAACTTTTCCTTATTATAGCTTTGGTCATTTTATAAATCAGTACATAGTATTTCTATAATTAAAGAAAAAATGAATAACTGTAACCTCAGGGGATTGGGGTGTGTGTGTGTGTGTGTGTGTGTGTGTGTGTGTGTGTGTGTGTTCACATGTGCTCACACATATGAGTGTTGAGGGAAAGGTATATTTAAGAATTCTGAATTCTGGGAAACTCGCAGAACCTTTCTGAGCTTCAGTCGCCTCATTTTACAAATGAGGAGAGCAGTTTCTGCTCTGCTCATCTTAGAAGATTGAGATTCAAAGGAGGTGTCAAATTAAGAAGACCTTGCAAGTAATAAGGTACTGTTGGGGATAAAGATAAAGTACGTGCTCAAAAAATATCTGTCATGTGAATGTAGGGGAAAAGGCAGGAGGAGAGTTGGTAAGTCTCTGTGAAGCATTGGCAAGCACACGGCTTTAGCAGTCAGATGTGTATTCAAAGCAGCCGGGCTGTGCACTGACCAGCTGTGACACCTTGGTAAATAATTATACCTGTAACTATGCCATGTTGCACGTTTACTATGTGCTAACGCTCTGTTAAGCACTTTGTATGTATTATAACTTTCCGAGCCTAATTCCTATTAAAAAAGGGATAATCATAGTCCTTATTTCCTAAGTGTCCTTGTGAGGATTAATTCTGATAATCCAGTTAATGAGTAAGACAGAACTCAATAAACAGCAATTCCCTTTTAGTTTTGAGCCTGGTTTCACCCCTGGTAAGACCTTTTTAATTTTACCTGTTCCCACCAATTCAGGGAGACTGAATGGATGGTGAGTTTGAGCAATAGATTGCTTATTCAAAATATGTAACTTTTCCCGTGCTTGGTTTCTTAAAGAAAGGAAACTCATTCAATTCACGGAGATGGTTTACAAATGGGAAGTAAAATCTGACCCACATCTGTTGTTGGAAAGTTGCCTCAGGTGTACCCTGAGAACAACCCCCCCGCCCCAGCCACTTTCTGCAGCCCCTGCTTGTTACCTGTAGAAGCTCTGAGAGGCTTTTTAAGGAATATGGTGTCTAATTGTTTTCCAGCCAAATTGGGTGGGTAAGCACTTGCATACAAATGGCCATGTCAGATAATCAAAAGGTCTCTAAATGCCATATATACACATACATATCTACTTCTATTGCTCTATCTATCTGTATTGCAATACATAGTTTGGGTAATTTATCCTTTTAAGATGGGGGAATTTTAAATGCCAAGCTCTACATATGCATTAGCTCTTTATATGCATTAGCTCTTTAACCCTCACAGCAACTATGTAAGATGAATAATATTAGTACCTTTTTACATATGAGGAAAATAGGCCCAGAGAGGGAAAATAATTTTCCCAAGGTCACACAGCAAGTAAATGGGAAGACTGAGGATTGGTGCCAGGCATGACTGGTGCTAAATAAAGTTCGATTTGTTTGTGGTTACTACAATAAAGTATCAAAAACAATTATTTTGATGACATCCTCCCATAAGTTAGAACCCTCTCTACTTTTGCCCAAAGAAATCAGAGTGAGGACACACAGATCTGCCTTTAGACTTCATTAAACGGTGAGATAGGATCATAGGCTGCTGCTGCATACAGGGAGACAAACAAAAATTGATCCCAAGAACAGCTGGATTCCTGGGACTGCTCTGCCCCCAACAGGTCACCACTGACACCATTGGTCACCCTGAAAGTGCAACCAGCCCCTTTCCTCATTGGCATGTCCCTCCTTCTTCTCCTGGGTGTTCTTCCTGACCACAACAGCAAACACCCTTTCCCCCAAATTTCTAAGGCCCATATAAAGAATGGATCCATGTTTATTGCAAAGGCTAAAATACAATTTCTTCGGGATGGTTTATGTCCAAAAATACTGAGCATACCACCATATAGCCCTCTTGACTTGAAAACCATTTGAGTCAAACATAGTGTGGCAGGGACAGAGCTATCGATGTGTTTACAGCTTCCCCGCCATCTCCAAGGGCGCTCTGCTACTTGCTTTGGACTCTGGTGATGGAGCTCATGCTACCAAATGGACTGGGGCATGTGCAGGAGCCAGGAAGGTTGAACTGGCTCCCACTGGGAAGGGTAGGGAAGTAGGCACAGAAGACTGGAATAAACAGGGTGGGTTGAGAAGGCTGGAAGGAGGGTGCTGAGATGAATAAACAGGGAAGGAAATCACAGCGGGGTGGAAACTTGGAGGTAAGGCGTACAGTGGAGATAGAGAAAAAGTTTTAGCAGGGACTGTAAGAGCCCCAGAAAAAAATTGGGGGCACAGAGGGGTTCCCACATGTTTTGATGGCATCCTACAACAGAATGGCCCTTTGGAGCCTTTTAAAAGATAATTCTGTAAAGGTTAAATCAGTAAATATTTACCTTGCTTTTCACAACAACCCGTTTTTTAAAACAAACAACTGAAAAATGGGAAAACCTATCATCTCTGTCTGTCTGTCTGTCTGTCTGTCTGTCTATCTATCTACCTACCTACCTATCTATCATTTGTTATCATCATCTATTTATCCAGCTACCTATGAGCAAAACCATAAAGTTAACACCAAACTGGTCACTTTGAGGGGTTGGATGGGTGAGGAGGGAGGGTGGAATTTTTCTTTATCCCTCCTATTTGGTTTGACTTGTTACAACAGCAGGTACTCCTTTTTTTGGTTGTTTAAATTTGGAAATAATTGTAAACTTACAAGAGAGTTGGAAAGAGAGTTCTCATACACCCTTCATTCAGCTTCCCATCATGTTAACACGGTACATTTATCAAAACTAAGAATTACTACTGGGACAAGACTATTAAGTAGATGACAGACTTTATTCAGATTTCTCCAGTTTTCCCACCAGTGTTCTTACTCGGTGCCAGCAGGACGCCATCCAGGGTCCCACACGACATTTAGTCGTCATGTCTCCGTGGTCTCTGCCAACATGTGACGCTTTCTTAGTCTTGTCTTTTATGACCTTGACAGTTTTGAAGAGTATTCATCAGGTATTTTGTAGATAGTCCCTCAGTTTGGGTTTGTGTGATGTTTTCTCATGATTAGATAGACTGTGGTTAGGGATTTAGGGGAAGAATGCCACACAGGCGACGTGTACTGGGGTACATGCTACCGTGTTTCCCCGAAAATAAGACCTAGCTGGACAATCAGCTCTAATGCGTCTTTTGGAGCAAAAATTAATATAAGACCCGGTCTTATTTTGACATAAGACCGGGTCTTATATAATAATATAATATAATATAATATAATATAATATAATATAATATAATGTAACATAATATAATATAAGACCAGGTATAATATAATATAATGTAATACCAGGTCTTATATTAATTTTTGCTCCAAAAGACACATTAGAGCTGATGGTCCGGCGAGGTCTTATTTTCGGGGAAACAGGGTAGTGTTGATTTTGATCATGAGTCTTCCAGCTTTCTCTACTGTAAAGTTGCTATTTCCTTTTTTGTAATTAATAAATATTGGGGGGGATTCTTTGAGGTTATCAAACATCCTGTTTCACCTTCAACTTTTACCCACTAATTTTAGTTTTTATCGATGGGTTTTACAGTAGTTATTGGGCGCGCTGATGGTGGCTTTCTATGTCCCCCATTCCTTCTCTATTTAATTGGAATTCTTCTGTAAGGAAGAGTTATCACTTTCCCCCAATTTATTTATTTGCTCAGTCTTTTTTTTTTAAATGTCAGTATGGGCTCATGGATATTTATTTTTATTTATTTTGTTCTTTGGATTATAATAAAATATTATAGCTACTTATTTTGTTGCTCAAATTGTTCCAGCTTTGCCTAGTGGGAGCTCTTTCAGGTTGTCTCTTGTGTCCTTTTAACATGATGTATTACTTTTGTAACTTAAACAATGTGACAAAGTATAAATAATTAAAATTGCTTTTCACTGCCTTTTATTATGTTGAGTTGGTGTTTCATTTGAGTAGGAGAAGATGTTGAGACTACACATGTGATGGCTCAGCTTTGAGTCCCATAGACAAACCTTTAACAAATGATAGATTTCTTTTTTAAATAAGGCACAATTCTCGTTAGCATATGAGGCTGGATAATACTAGAATATAATCATGAAGCTACCTAGGTTATAAACATCTGAAATAGTTTTTTTTTCTTTTTAAATCACAAAGAATGACAAGAACTTCATATTGTTGAAGAGATTAATGAAAACCACAAACTCTGAGTGTTGCTAAAACTGCACTTGGAGAGAAAATTACAAATAAATTCCAGAGTATTGTTTTGTTTGCTTTTACAGTCAATAGCTGAAAAGATGACTTAGCTGAGAAAACCAAATTTCAAGGTTAATTCATCACCAATAAAGAAAAATTGTGCTCACTGCTTGTTTGTGCATGCTGCATCGAAGAAACTCTGTTCCTAAGCCCTTACATTGGTGATATGTTTGAAGCACTGTCAACATTATTTGAGGGAATGAGCTTAATTAGAAAACAAAAATGAGATTGTCTACTGATTTCAACAATGCCAGGTTTAAGATCAGCATTTGGGACAAAAATCCAAGAGAAAATTAATCTTCTTAGAATATCTTATCACTGTCAAGCATTAGAGTAAAAAACTCTGCGTGGGAAGCTTGCTTTAGCTTTCAAGATAGCCAGTTTATGAAAAATAGTACGTTCAAACATCAGATCACTTGCCTTTTGTGTAAAGAGTTGAGTGCTGACCCCAGAACACTGAGGGAAATTAACTTGGCTGGAATCAATGAAGGTCACAGTCACTTATTCTTTGGGATACTCAGGGAAAGACCTTTCCAAACTTTCTAAAGTATTAACTGTCCTCATAGCTTGGTATAGCAGACAATCTCAGTGCATCTCAGTGCTTCTCCCGGAGCCCCTGCATCTCTTTCACAGGTTTGAAGCGTTCATGTTGCAGCTTCTGTGTGCTTTGCTACCATTGTTTGCATCTGCTGTTTCTTCCAGGGTCACCCTGGGATGGCTGGAGTCCTCTGCACAGGCAAAGAGAACAGAAGTGCCTCCTGGGAGTTTGTAGCACCTGAGGTGGCTATAACCAGGGACTGCAGGGCTGGTTACGAAAGTCCAGCTCCTGCTTTGGGGGTGCAGAGAAATTCTGATCTGTAACTCATGCCCCAGAGGTCTCAGGGGACCTGGCTAAGATGAGGACCTGCTTGAATGGCCCCTCTGCCCAGCTTTTCCCCTTTGCTCATCTTGCTTCTCTCACTCCATTACAGTTCCTGCTTCATAAGTAAGTCCCTTGAACACGTGTCCTCCTCTAGGGTCTGCTTCTTGGCAGCCCGACCTAAGAAACTGGGCAAACTCGGCAGATGTATTTGAAACCTTGAATACAGTGATCGCGAAACTTTATGAAATAAACATCCAACTCATTTTTCAGTATTTCCTATGTCAAGCAATTATAGCCAAAGTGTATCTATAGATACATCATGTCCATGTTAAAATTTTCTTGTTAGTGTTTACACTTGGTGATCTTGTTTTCAAGGAAAAAAAAATTCATCTAATGTGTATGCAGGGTGAATTCAGGATATACACTTTTTTTCTGATATTGTGGCTAAAAAGCACATTTGAAACTCTGTAAGGAGCCCCTTTCTCTCCAGCACTCAGTCTTTGCCAGGTCTCCCAGAGGTGTATTGGAACTCAAGCTTGACTTTGGGGGCAAGACCACTTACATAAGATTGACTTTAAAGATTTAGGAGAGTAAATATTCTCTCTCATTTCCTGAAAACAAATAAGCGTTCATTGTACTTTATTTCCCATTTTTGTCAACATAAAAAAGGCGCACAATGGCCTCCATGTCAAAAACGATCTTGATTATGTTTTAGCTGCCACTTTTGACCCAAGAGAGAAAAACTGGGGTAGGCAAGTAGACTGATAGCACATGGATAAAGTCAAGATTCAATTTCCCCTGCGGGGAAAAAGAAATTATTTTCATGTAAAATTGCCGTAGCCTTGCCTTATTTATAGTAATGGTATTTATCTGTTTAGACATTTCAAGTGACATCTAAGGAAAGCAGGTCTTTTCTGTTGGTCTGTGTTTTGGGTTAATGGAAAGGGGACACGGATTGGGGGGTTGAGAGTGCTTCCTCAGAGATCTCTGGGGTCTTGCCCTATTCTGACGTTCTTTGATAATAAGATTCTCTTCTTTCTTAGCGAAGGCCTGAGCCGGAGCCACAATGCCCTTTCTCCCAGTTAGAGGAGACTGTGGAAGTTGCAGTAGACGTTGGTTTCAGGCCCAAGCAGTGAGGAATAGAGACTGCAGGGTGAAAACGCTCCTCTTTCGACAGACTGCTCATTAAAACAGTTGTCGTAGGCTGTTCTAGATCCTTAGGATGGGAACATGAGTAGAAGGCCCAGTGTCCTTATTAGCAGGATATTCTTTCCGCCTCCTGCCTTCCCTTCCACTTTCCTTCCTCGCTCCATCTTCGTCTCCCTTCTTCCTTCACCCCTTTCTTTTCTTCATCTTCCCGCTCTTCCAATCCCTTTTCTCCTTCCTTTTCTTTCTTTCTTCCTCCCTCTTCTTTTCCCTCCCGCTCTTTCTGTTGTGGCAACGGAAATGCCCCCACACTGAAATGCTTGCTGCCAGCACCCTAACTTGCTGACAATAAACGTTCTGGAGCATTGATACCACAGAGCTCACACAGCTGAAGAAGGTGAAGCAGAAAGTCCAGAGGAGAAGGAGTGGGTACGTTTGGCAGGCATTATGTGTAAGGGCTGTTCTTGAAGAAGGCGTTTGTCACGGTGGGGTCTGTAGGCGCTGATGCCAGAGAGAATACAAGCTCCGTGTTTGTATGAGCACATCCAGACATGACTTACAGGAATTGAAAGATGTCTTCCTCGAGAAGCATGTAAGAGTTGAAGAGAGGCTGAGCTTGATAACCTGTCCAGGTTGCTTTCTGGATGCCTTAACTTGTTTTTCTGTGAAATGGAAGCAATGATCTTGGGTCCTTTCCAGAGGTCAGAGATATTGTCAAGGTCAAAGGCCCATTGGAGGGCAGCACAGGGAGGAGGCCAGAGCAATGAGCCAGGAGTCAGGGCACTGGGCTTTTCCCCACTCTGCTGTTTCCTAGGTTTGTTATCATCATGCTGTAAATACCTTCTGAAGATCTCAGTTTTCTCATCTGTGAAATGGGAAAGGTAGGTTTCTCAAAATGGGCTGCATTTCTCCAATTCAGAGCTCTTATTTCTCCCAACTCCCTGGCACTTTTGGCTATGTGTTTTTTTAAAAAGCAGAGCCTATCATAGGATCTGGCAAAAATGCGGTTGCTCAGAAATATTGTTGAATGTATGAATGGATGGATGGATGAATGAATACTCACCATCAGGGCCCCCACCCCGTGTATGGCTGTGCTCTACACAACTCCAAGGGAAAGAGGGACACTGTTTATAAAGATGATGATGGAAACCAGGCCCCTGAAGTTGTGCAACGTGGCAGCTGGCTTCCAATTGACAAGCATTAAATGACCTGAAACTGCCCAGAAGGATGTGAGGCTCTTGGAAGATATAACATCCCTTATGCCCCTCTGCCTAGTTCCATTTTCTAGGAGCTACAAAACAACCCCTTTGGGCTCTGCATCTCCCTCATCCTACAGAAACACAGGCCTGCGAGTGCTTTCTGGGTTAGCAGCAGCTGTGGGGCTCTCTGACCTGCAAGAACCTCAAGTGGGACCCCCCAGACGCCTTGCATTGACGAGGGCCTGAAGAGCTTATTGAGTAATATGATTCTTCAAGCCCTTTCATTAGACACTATATTTTGGAAGTTAAAGAACCAAAGAATCCTTCACTTTCTAACCAAGGGAAATAGTTATACCCCAGTCCTTTGCCAAGTGCATTTAGAAGAAAACGAAATTTTCTTAGAAGATACATAATTATTGAAAATATTTATGAGTTTACCTGTGTGCTTTTTTACAATGACGTCTTGTGTCCACACGGGAACCGCTGACTAGGAAACCCTCCCTCAAATGAAGGAATTGAGATTGCTTAGTGACTCAGTTAACAAATTCCTAGCGCCCCCTGGTGGACATCGCTGCTCTAATCCACCATGGAATTCTTGGACTAGGCTGAATTGGAAATAGCTTTCCCAGCCACATTGCTATGGTTCCCGCCCCACCCCTGCTCTCAACCAGTGTTCTTAATTTTCTCTGCGTTTTTATATCGTTTTGTGTTTGCTTCTCACAAAGTCCTGGTGAAGCTATCAGAAAATACAGGATGAAGGGACCGAGGCCAGGGCCTGGAGTCAGGAGTTTTAGTGCAGGCACTTTCTAGGACTCAGCACCGCCCATGTTCTGTTCTGCAGGCCTGTGTTTCTCTGCAGTCAAACACGAGGGCGTAGGTGATCTCCCAGGCTCCTTGTAGCAGTAGAATGCATTGTGCTAAGCTTGGGCTTTGGAGTCAGGCCTGCATGGGTTTACCTCTGAGCTTAGAACTTGAGGCAAGTTATTTTATTGCTGTGAGCTTGAGCTTTCTGGTCTGTAAAATGGGGCTAATGATGATAATGACTGTCCCTGGGGTTGTGATGTAGGTCAAATAGGAGCATCGATGCAAAGCCCTGTCTCAGGGCTGACATGTTCATTGGCACGCTCAGTGTGTGGCAGTGGCTATTTTCATTAATGCCATTACGGTCTTCCAATGATTTGGTGTATGGCATGACTGCTAAGAGGGCAAATCAATGTCTACATGAGAGTGGGAATAATAGCAGGGATGTTGCGTTGGTACTTATTTTGTGTTTAGGAAGATTCCAAAATCATTCATCTCCATTTTTCTTAATGGGTATCATTTCTCCCTAGTCAGCACCATCAGAGTCTGGGGCCATCCTCAGCCACGTGGATGTCATCACATCCCATCTGTGAAGGAAGATGCGGGATGGAGACCAGAGTCAATGGTGTAGGAAATTGTATCTGCCTGGGGAAAGGAGGACACGCTGGGTAATGACATTCTCCGCCTTCTGCTGCTGCGGTTCTGCTCCCTGCTCTGGAGTGGGGCCGGCCTCTGGGCCAGGTGTTCAGCCTTCTCCTGTTCTGTATATCAGCTCTTTTTTTCTTTTGTTCCTTTTCGCTAATATATGTACTACTTCCTGTGTGCTGGCCTACGTACTTCACAGGGCTGAACTCATGTCATCCTCCTAGCCACCCTGTGAGCTAGCTACTGACATGAAGCCTCTTTTACAGATGGGGAAAATGAGACTCACAAGTGAATTCCATGAGTTGCCATAGACATTCCAGGGCTGCACCCTACTCTGGGTCCTCCACACTCGGTTGCCTCTCTTCCCTACCGTCTCCTTCCCTAACCCCATTCACGGCTGAGGGCCTCATGGGTTTGGGGGAACCAGTCAGTTTCTTTAGTACTCATCAACCCGTCCCCAATTTCTGGTGGTGCTATCATTCCGAGTCCTAGCATCCACTGGATGGGAGCCGGTCAGGGCTGGACTGACTGGAGACTCAGTCCCGATGTTTGTTATCAGGAGCGCAGAGTGGGACCGCGGGTGTACATTTCACATTCAATGGTACCTAGCAGGTTCCATGGGGGACTGTTACCCCTGGGCTTCTGTGTCTCTGCCTGTCTTGCAAACAGAGAGTCTGTGTAGCCTTTATTCTGGACTATCTTTTCCAGGATGTTTATACAGCAGACATCCTTGGGAGACAGAGAATGTCTTCCTCTGAAAAGAGCTTACTGCCCTCTATAAAATGCTTGGGGTCCCTAAGATCAGCGTTACTCTCCTGTAATGCAGCCTCCAGTATATACAGGTGCCACCTGGCTTTTGTCGTGTGGTCCTGTGGGAATCGGGGCTCAGTGAACTGGACCAAAGGTGCTGACCATCTGGCTACAGCTATTGTGGTGAGCAATAAAGCCCTTTGCCTCTGACCCAGGAATCTCATGTCTTCTGCCAGTATCCGTGAAACCGGCAGGCTAACTTGAGCTTGCAAGTAGGCTACGTTCTCACACTCTTCACAGCT
Source organism: Rhinolophus sinicus (assembly GCF_036562045.2). Classification (NCBI taxonomy): domain Eukaryota; kingdom Metazoa; phylum Chordata; class Mammalia; order Chiroptera; family Rhinolophidae; genus Rhinolophus; species Rhinolophus sinicus. Next base: position 44,282,628 of record NC_133759.1, read on the forward strand.
CTTGACAGATTCCAGACTCCTGACTTAGAGGAGAATCACATAAGTGCTGAAAAGATGAATGCTTTCTGAATAGATAAGCTAGAGGCTTTCAGAGGACACAGCCTGTGAGTGTGGCTTGAAGGAGGAATAGGATTTTGATGGGCTTAGAAGCTGGGGAAGGCAGTTGCAATAGAGGGAAGGGAATGAGCAAAAGCACAGAAGTGTAAGGGCCAAGGCTGGGCTCAGGGGACAGCAGTCAGTCCCAGTGTGCTGGAGCCAGGCATGCATGGCTGGATGGGCTCGCAGCTTCGGCTGTCCCTCTGGAATCAACCCTTACCCTTGTTCGCCCTGCTCCCTGCCCTGGCAGGCTGGCTGGGTTAGCCACTGGGAGGTACCAATGGAAGCCTGGGGGAGAGTGAGGTCAGGGCAGGGATCCTCTCGGCTCCCTCGAGGTCGCCTTGGGCTCCTGTGCCCTTTGGCAGAAAGTCACTGTTCTTCTCAGAGGTCTCTACCCAACTCCCTCATTCTGAATTTCTGTAGACTCTCCCTCTCCTTACCCTTTTAGATGTAGGGGGGTGGTAAGTGCTCCATTGCAACTGCGCTGTCCCCTATGGTTCCCCCACCTGCCCCTTTGTGTATAATTGTCCCCATGAAGCAAACACTTCTCACGTGATCCCCACTTGAGTGAGCCAGCCTTCCTTCTTGGGACCTGACTAATACAATGGCTGACAGGGGACAGGGATGTCAGGTCAGACTGTAGAGGGGGCGTCAGGAGCTTGTCTAAGAAAGGCCTCCTCGTTGTATCTAACTGACCTTTAGATCCACTCAGATGTTCCCTTCCCTGGAGAGACTCCCAGGGCCCCTTCTGCCCCTTCCAGCACTGATTGGCTGTATTTCACTTGCCTCCCTCCATCTCTCTCTCTCCTCTCTGACTGTAGGTATCTAATTGATTTCCATATCTCTTATAATACATGGCACACAAACAATATTTGTTGAGTGAGTGAATAACTATATGGATGGATGTAGACATGCATAGAGGGATGAATGCCATCCTATGTCATTGAGGATGTGGAGACAGGGGAGTGATGTGAACAGACACAGAAGCACAGATGCAGCCCTTGCCTTCTAGCAGCTTTTAGTCCACTTGGGAAGACACCGCATGGACATAGGACTCTCTAATTCTGAAAGGCCACCTCTGCAGAGGTATCCCAAGCACACAGAGAGTGGATGTAATAGGAGGTCAGACAGGAGAAATCTCACTCTGCTCTGGGCAAAGAGAGATCAGGGAAGGCTGCCTGGAGGAGGTGGGGCTGGAGCTGGGTGCAGAAGGAGGGTGTCTTAGTCAGCTTGGGCCGCTACAACAAAATATCATAGACTGAGTTGCTTAAACAACACACACTCATTTCTCACAGTTCTGGAGGCTGGAATGTCTACGATCAAGGCACTGGTAGATCTGGTATCTGGTGAAGGGCCTCTTCCTTGCTGTATTCTCATATGGTGGAGAGCAGAGATAGGAAGCTCTCTGGGGTCTCTTCTTATAAGGGCACTAATCCCATTCTGTGGGCTTCACCCTCACTGATCTAATCACCTCCCAAAGCCCCACCTCCAAATACCATCACATTAGGGGTTAGAATTTCAATGTATGAGTTTGAGGGGGGCAAGAGGGGGAAAGAGGAGAGAAGAGAGGCCAAGGGACCAGATGGGCAAAGTCAGAGCAGGCGACAGAGGACAGTAACACACGGTGTTTTCAGAGAGAAGGAAGACAGAACTCTGAGGGAGGAGAGGCTGGCTTCGGAGGGCCTTGAAGGCCAAGCTAAGGGGGTGGAGTTTCTCTTGAGGGCACCAGAAAGCCATTGAACGTGCCCCAGTGGGCTTTGTTACTTAAAACAAAGAAAAGTAGTGAAACAGGTGCTCTTTTCGTAATGCATCAGGAGAAGTAGCTGGAGGAAAGAGCATTGATTTGGAGTCAGGCAGCCCTGGGCTTGAATCCCAGAGTCTCTGAATGTTACCTGTGTGACCTTGGGCAGGTTACTTCACTTCTCTGACGGGAAACCTCAGTTTCCTTTCCTAGATCCTGGGGCTTGCGACAGGTACCGCCTACGGCTGTTATGAACAGATGATCAAATGAAAACAATACGCCTATCGTAATGCTTTGTGTATGGTAAGTGCTTTGTTGTGTCGTTGTTGTTACTATTCCGACTACACAGCCTTCTGAGTCTTTTTTGTTTGAGAGAACATGGCGTTGAGGGTCATGTGCATTGTTTGTAGTGGTTTTGGCAGCTGTGGTTGTGGGTCACAGAAGAAGGAATCATGCAGCCACAGAGCTTTCTTTTCTTTATTTTTCTGGCCTGAAAGTATGAGATAGTAGAGTATTAATACCACTATCTAGGGGTTTGACGCTGGGGCCTGGCAGGGGCTTGTTTTCACAGCCTGAAATAGTCTGGCATTTGCCTTTCCAGCGGGCAGGCTGCCAGGTCAAGGAGTGTGTAAGCACCCTGCCTCACAAAGCAGAACTATTTTTAACCATAGCTGGGTGGTTCAAGAATGCATCACAGAGTCCCCGAGGCCAGCCCCACCCAGCCTGGCGGCCCCAGCCAGTCGCCAGCAAAGGCTAGTCTCCTGCAAGCGTCAGTGGGAAGGAAACAGCTGGGATCCTTGGGGACTAGTTTCCCTAGTCAGGGAGGCCAGGTGTCCTAGACAGTCCTGGACTATCCCCGCCTTCTCTCAGCCGGGAACTAGAAGACCAGAATCTTACTGAGAGAGTTTCTGAAGTCATCAGGCAAGAAGCAATAGGATTTAATCTTATGTCCAACTGTAATATGAATAAAAACAATGCTACTACTAATAGTAATGACTTTCACTTACTGAGATTCTACTGGATGGCAGGCACTGTCCTGACTGTGTTACATGCACCATCTCTTATCCTGTAATAGCTCTGTGAGGAATAGCCCCATTTTTCAGATGTGCAAACCGAGGCTCAGAGAGGTTAAGTCACTTGCCCAGGGTGAACCAGCTTGGAAGTGGTTTGTCCCCAGGATTACTGGATACACAGTGGATGCCTCTCTCACCTCCCTCATTGCCTGCCCACACAGCGGGAAAAGAACAGGGAGGAGGTGGGGAGCTGGCCTTCATCCTGGTCTTGCTCTCGACTCAGACCTTGCATCTAGTATTCCCTCATGCCTCAGAGTTATTACAGGGAAAAGAATTCTTGTGCTCCTGTCCCCCCAGGGCTGTGAAAGCAGGGAGGGTGGAAAGAGATTTGGAGAGTCCCAACAGCATGTTGATTTCAGCCCATAAGGCCCATGTATCTGAGGGTGAGCGTGTCACCTTGCCTGTCTCTCTGATGAGCAGAGGAGCCTGGGCGTCAGAAATCTGCAGAGCTGAATCCTCTGTAAGTTACCTTAGAGAAGGCTTGTCTTTCTCTCACCTCTTGTTTCTTCTTTACAACCTTCCTCTCTCCCTTTCTCTTTCCCTTCCCTTTTTTCCTCCCTCACTCCCATGCCACCCTGTTTTTCTGTACTCACTCTTGGTAGGATGTAGCAGAAAGCGCATGCATGGTCTCTGGAGTCCGCCTTTGTTCACTCCTCCTCTCCATCCCTCTAACTCTTCCCATTCTTCAGTGTCCAGCTTTAGCCCTGCCTCCTCCAGGCAGCTTTCCCTGACTTCCCCCTGCCCAGAGCAGAGTGAGGTCCCTCCCAACTGACCTCCTGTCATACCCGCTGTCCCTAAATATGGGCCACCTCAGCGGAAGTGGTCTCTCAGTGTTAGAGACATTTCAGATGTCCATGCTATGTCTTCCCTACTGGGTTGAAAGCTGCTTGAATGTACGGGCTAAGTCTTATGCTTTTTACATCACTTTGTATCACTCCCCTGTCTTCAAACCCTCAATGACTTCTTATGGCACGCAGGATTGAGTGTTCACCTATTCACCCACCCATCAACCCACCCACCCAGCCATCCACGCAACAAATGCTTACTGAGTGCAATGTTACGGATGTAGAGATACAAAATAAGATGATAAAGCCTATGAGAAGGAGATAGAAAGATTGTGGGGGTTAGAGAAACCATATTCAAGTCGTAACTCTGCCACTTCCAGCTGTAGGAGCCTGGTCAACTCATTTCCCTTCCTGTGCCTTAGTTTCCTCATCTCTAAAGTGGGGATAATAATTACCACCTCATAAGGTTGTAGGGAGGACTAAATGAGATGATGTATGTAAAGAGCACAGCCTTTTCCTCTAGTCTATCACATTAGTTCCACATGGGCATGGTGGTATCGGTGGGAGGGCAGTATCTCCATCCCCAAGTCCCAGGCAGTGACTGCCTATTGCTGGTCATGGGGATCTGAGAGCCTGAGAGTTGAAATGATCAATCCACAAACAGGTTTTGTGCCAGTTTGGTGCAAATCCTCTTTGAATTAAATTTCCACTCTGTTCTCCCCAGCCTCTGTCTGTATAATACATTTTTCAGGGGGAGGGGGCAGTTTCTAGAGGTCTCTTTCCTTGGACCTGCCCCAAGCCTTGTCTCACAAGTGGAGAAACTGAAGCCCAGAGAAAAGGTACAGAACCTGCTGGGGTTGTGTTTAAAGTTTGGATCCAAACTCTGGTTGTTCTGGTTGGTTTTGCTCTCCCAAGGAAGATGATGGCAAGATCACCAGGGGACCCTGCTGCTTACATCCCCGGTCCACCCCCGACCTCATTTTCCAAAGGACACCACCCATCTTGGCCTGCACACATCATTCCACAGTCCCCAGGACTGGGTCATTTTCCTTGGAAGCCCTGGAATTACACCTTCCCAGTGAACAGGCAGAAAAATAAACACCTTCTCTCCTGAGCACCAGTATATACTGCCTGAACAAAAAGTCTGGTCTGAGACAGGGCAGGGATGGGGCGGGGGAAGGCGGCAGCCAGTCTAAGAGGTCTCATTTCCTGGGGGTTGTTGGAATAAATACTGAAGTTTGTCCTGGAGTGGACTTTTTGTTCCCTCTTCTGCTAGACTTGCTGATGGGAGCTGTTTAGTAGGAAATGAAAAAGGGGAGCATGTGTTGTCAGAGATCTGAATTTCTTGTATGGAGCCTTTTGAGCTGTGTGTATTTTGTTTGAAATTTGCACTAACCGGGTCTTTCTTGCTCTTAAAATATTTTCTCGGCCATTGTTGAAGTGGGACACAAATTATTGTTAAAAAATAAAACAAGCAAAAAAAAAAGAAAAAAAAAGAAAAAAAGCCAAAGAACAACTTTGTTTCCATAGCAGCACAGGCTTATATTTAGTTAGAAAAATATCCTTTTGAAATTCAAGTTTTTCTGCCCCACAGTAGTGCAAGGGGAAGGAAAAACAATAGAGAAAACGGAAAATTCCCCAGTGTCCCAAACTTGAAAAAGAACAGAGTAGGCTTTCAAAATTGCAGTCTGCGTCACTCGGCCTCCCCACCTTACCACTGACCAGGGAGGGACCCAGGCCTTCTTCTTTAGAAACCATCCTGTTCCATCCAACAGATGCTGAGTGGTTATGGGGCTGTATTATTAGGCTGCCCGATTGGCTCTGAACAAAGGAACAGCTGTGTTTTCTTTCTGCACAGTCAGCTCCAGATGTCAATCAAAAAGCTGGCCTAAGGCAGGTTTGCGATTCCAACTAGTAGTTTGTGTACGTAACTAATTCCAAGTGAGTATTTTCAATTTATTTTTCAGTGAAATGAAGTATGTAGATAGAGGTAATGCAGGCTAATGGGCAGGCATAGAGAATCAGTCTAGGATGAATTTGTGAGCTTAATTGTCCCACCTTTTGTGTGTGTGTGTGTGTGTGTGTGTGTGTGTGTGTGTACATATATATAATCCATAGGGACACAAAATATTCTAAAGAAATGAAAGAAGATGCATGTTGCTAGTTAAAATATGAAGTATGAGGGTCTGACAATTCAGTTCACAAACTTGCCACCATGCGCTTACATTGGCTGCACTGTACAAACAGCTCGGTAAGATGTTTCATAACCTTGGTAGCTGTGTTCATGTCGACTTGTGGCGGTGTCTTGCTGAGTGGCGTTCATTATTGTTGCGTGGTTTTGTGTGCCTTAAGAGAATGAGCTTGAATTAGACCAATGAATGAACATTAAATTTCATGTTAAACTTGGCAAGAGAGGAAGTGAAATCAGGGAAATGTTAGTGCAAGTTAATGGGGATAATGCCATGAAAAAAAAGGCAGTGTATAAAAGGATTAAACGTTTTTCTGAGGGGAGAGAATGCATCACTGATGAAGAAAGTTCAGGGCGGCCAGTAACGAGCGGAACTGATGAAAACATTGCAAAAATTCATCCAACTGTGTGTCAATATCATCGGCTGACTGTGAGAAGCATAGCAGACCAAGTAAACATCGACAGAGAAACAGTTAGGAAAATCTTCACTGAAAATCTTGGCATGAGAAAGGTGTGTGCAAAAATGGTCCCGAAGGAGCTCATAGATGAACAAAAGCAAATGCAAGTGGAAGTTTGCCAAGACCTTTTGGAGAGGCAAGACAATGTTTTGGGTCATGTTATCAATGGTGATGAAACCTGGGTGCACCAATACGACCCTGAAACAAAGCGTTAAAATGCTCAGTGGAAGTCAGCCAATTCTCCATGACCAAAACATTTCCATCAGTCCAAATCAAGAGTCAAAATGATGTTGCCAATCTTTTTTGATATCAGAGGGATTATTCTTTATGAATTTGTACCAACTGGACCAATAGTTAACCAAGTTTACTATTTGGAAGTGCTGAAAAGGCTGTGTGAAAAAGTTAGAAGAAAATGACCTGAACTTTCTGCTAACAATTCATAGCTCTTGCATCACGACAATGCACCAGCTCACACGACACTGTCTGTGAGGGAATTTTTAGCCAATAAACAAATAACTGTATTCGAACACCCTCCCTACTCACCTGATCTGGCCCCCAATGACTTCTTTCCTTACCCGAAGATAAATGAAATATTGAAAGGAAAACATTTTGATGGCATTCAGGACATCGAGGGTAATATGACAGCTCTGATGGCCATTTCAGAAAAAGAGTTCCAAAATTGCTTTGAAGGGTGGACTAGGCACTGGTGTTTGGTGCATAGCTTCCCAAGGGGAGTACTTTGAAGGTGACCATAGTGATACTCAGCAATGAGGTATGTAGCACTTTTTCCAGGATGAGTTTGTGAACTTAATTGTCAGACCTTGTGTTTATAGTATGATCCCATTTATGCTTTGAAAAATTCTAAGTGTGTGTACATTTATGTGACGATCTACATATAAATTCACATATGGACATTGGAAGTGGGGGGGTATTAATTTTTAACTTAATCTTTTCTAAGTTTGATTATTTTCACAACATTATGGTATTTCTTTTATAAATATAAAAAAGGATAGTGAAGATAAATAAAAAGGAAAAAGAAATTAGGGGTTTGGAGCAGATGCTGTCTGAGGTCCCTTCCACCTGCCCTGAGGTCAGTAACGAACAGTGACCCTGTGTGGCCAGGTTTGAATTATATGTATGGCACTTAAATTTCATTTGTGATTCTTCCTTTAGATTCACAAAATCAGCCTTGTTCATTTCTCTAGCTGTTTTGGGTTTTCATCATGGATTCTTTCTTCAAGTCAAGTTTGGCATTTGGAAGCAAGGTGCAATGGGCATTCCTCAGGGTGGCCATTCAGGGAGTGGTTCCCTGCTTGGCATCTCCCCCACACGTTGGGAAATGCCTTGGGGGGTCGGGAGAAGCAGTCACATATCCATAAACAATGGCTCTGTGCAGAGTGGTGTGGAGACACAGAAGAGATGGGGGAGGAAAGATTGCCAGGAGGGATGGCGTGAGAGGAGGCGGGAGCTGAGGACAGCTAGAGGTGTCCAGTTTGTATGGCCTTGGGGTGGGGGGCATGGATGGTGAAGCCGTTGGGCAAGAAGAGGCCTTGAAAGGAGGGACCAGCCTGTGAGGAGGAGGATTAGATTGGAATGATGGCAGCACATCGTCCTTGCTTATATCTCCAGTCGATACAAGTTAGGAGGCCCACCATCAGGGCGTGCAGGAGAAGTCATTTCTGCCATTCTCGGCTTCATGGAAGGCACCTCACTGTGTCTGATATTAGGGTTGCAGTACCTGTCTGCAAGGAGACAGCGTGATGATGAGTGAAAAGCAGCAGGTTACTACCCCCAACCCTGCTCCTGGCTGCCTGTTTGGTCCGCAGTGCAAAAATATGAGGCTGTCTGTCAGGGAAGAAATCTTAGCCTGCGGCTTGCTGGTCATTGCCGTGTGACCCTTTTCTTGGCCTCGGTTTCCCCATGTGTACAGTGAGGAGGTAGCACAAGAGGATTTCTGAGGTGCCAACATGTGTTTACCACCACTTTGCTGGAGCGGCGTGGGGAGGCACAAAGGGACCCCAGCATCTATGACAGATGCAGTCCCCGGGGCTAGTGGTTAGTGCTGTCCCCAGGCCTCACAAGGCGGGCAGTGCCTCACAGAGCAAATTGAATTTGTGTTTGAAAATGTAAGTGACCAAATCGCCTGGCCTTTTAAAATTCCAAATTGGTTTTGGAGACAAATGGATTAGTAAGAAGGGAGGGAGAATGGAAGGACAGCTCACCCCGTGTGGATTGCTGGCAGGCAGCCTCGCTTAATATGAGATCAGCATCTCTGACTTTTGCCTGAAACAAACTGCTCAGTCCTCCTGGCCTGCCAGGAGCCAGGAGTGAAAATCTGCCCCAGTTCCTTACCCAGAGAGGAGGGCAGCCAGACCCTAGACACTGGTGCTAGTTGGCTAAATCTGAAGCCCCCAGGCTGGCATCTGAGTGGACCTGCTGAAGAGCTCCACAAGAAAGACCTTTCAGAGTCCTGGCCATGGGATGGATCTTGAGCTGTCGCCCATCAGTTTTCTGACCTGTGAGGCCTGAGCCATCCTTATTCCCTAAGGATGCTGGGAAAGCATCCTTAGCTCAACTGTGAGCCTCAGGTCCCAGTGAGCTTCCTCCTGCCATCTTTGTAATGGGGCTCACGGAGACTGAATTCCTCTGTCTTTGAAAGTATGAAAGTCTAGAAACAGGGACAGGCTGATACTGAAAAATTACTAGTGTTCCACAGATGGAACAAACTCATATTTGGAGAAAACGGCTCAGAAGTCTAGGACAATGGGATGATAAAGTCTCTGCATAATAATGTAGACTGTGCCTTCCTTCCTTCCTTCCTTCCTTTCTTCCTTCCTTCTTTCCTTCCTTCCATATTTATGGAACATCTCTCATTTGCCAGGTCCTGTTCAGGGAGCTAACAGGGAACAAAACAGGGAACAAAACAGACAGAGCCTGTCCTCATGGAGCCTACGTCCTGATCATAGGGTGGGGAGACAGATATTAAACAAAATAAAGAGTAAGATAGTTAACGTGTTAGATAGTACTAAGTGCTATGAAGAAAAACTATAGCAAGAACCAGGAATAGGGAACTGGCGATTTGGTGGGGGTGTTGTGTGAGAGTGTTCAACTTTAGATAGAGGGCTAAAGATGGCCTCATTGGGAAGGTGACGTTTGAGCAAAGGCCTGAAAGAGGCCAGGGAGTGAGTCGTGTGGAGATCTGGAAGGGAATTCCAGGCAGAGGGCACAGCCAGTACAAAGGCCCTGAGGTGGGGGTGTGCTTGGTGTGGCCTAGAAGCAATGGGGAGGCTGGGGTGGGGGCCACTGGGGGACCAGGGCAGAGATGGTATGGGGAGGTGCAGGCTGCCCCTCACAGGCCTTGGCAGGGGCTGGGCTTTCAGTTCCAGTGAGAGGCAGCGATGGAGGGTGTTGAACTGAGGAGGGCTGCATGTGACTTGCAGTTACGGAAGAGACAGATACAAGCTCTGGGCGGTGGGGCAAGGGCAGGTATAGGAAGCAGAGAGGAAGCCCCTGCACTGACCTGGGTGGGAAGGGCTGGGGCTCTGATACGAGTGGGAGCAAATGGCAACACTGCCAGTGGGTGTGACATGCTGACATTGCACAAGGGGTGTGAGAAAAAGAGGGGCCTAAGGGGCCTGGAGATCAAGAGTGCAGAGTTAGATGTGCAGAGTTGAGATGTCTGGGAGGTATCTGAGCGGAGGGGTCCTAGCTGAACAGAGGGGTCTGAGTTCAGAGGAGAGGTGCGAATTTGGAAATTGTCCGTGTATGGATAGATGGTCATGAAGCTGACTGAGATTACCCAGGAGTGAGTGGCGATGGAGACAAGATGAGTCCAGGTACCCTGATTTTTAGAGATGGGGGGTGAGGAGGTGCCACTCCCACCTCACCACCCCCAGGAACTGACATGAGAATGAGAAATGTGGTTCCTGACATCTTCATGAACCAGAGGGGCTGTGGGGCCCTGACAGGGTGGATGGGATTAAAGAGCCCCCATAGGCAGGCTGCCTTCCAAGGAGGGAGGAAGGCTCCGAGATGTGAGATGTACGTGTGGAAGGCCAGTCAGTCAGGGGTGCTCTTGGGAGCAGGCCTGTGAGGAGGGAGCAGGCCTGTGAGGAGGGAGAGTTGCACTGCGAGGCCTCAGCCGATTCCATGAGGAGCTCGGGAACAGGGTGGCCCTTCAGAGCGGCCCTGAATTCAGACAAGGAGGTCTGGCATTGACCAGTCATGGGGGTTGTGGGCCTCCCCGAAAGGTGGGGCATACCCTTAAGCAAGGCAGATTCCTTGGGGCCGGACGTTCCGGAAGGACGCAACTCTGGGCCTTGAGCATTCGACGCTGCCAGGAGTCGGGGAGCAAGTGCCTTGGTCCTGAGGGAGACGTGAGGGGGGATGTGACCAGGCCTTTAGAAGACAGTGGCAGGCCAGGGTCTATTAAGAAAGTTGGTGAGTTTGGGGTTCCCTGGAGAGTCAGGGCCGGTGGAATCCAGGAGCTGTGACGTGTCCACGACCCAGGTTAGGTTTTCTCTTGTGTTCCAAAATGTCCACAGCTGAATTTTGTGAAGTGAGACAGCCTGGCTCTAGAAGCTTATAGGAGAGGTCTCATTTATGTCCAGATGGTAAGGGAAGAGGACAGAAGACTGGAGGAGCTAAAAGAGAGAGGCCAAGAGCATCAGGCCAGGGTGACAAGTGGCAGCACACCCAGCGTGGGTTAGTGCAGTGGGGAGCATTCCTTGGAGACTTCCAGAAAGACCTGGGAGGGACCCCTGTGAAAATGTGGCTTTCTTGTTGTCAAGGAGACAGAGGTTCAGACTATCACCACTCAGCTAGAAAAGGGAAGGGTGGAAGAGTGACGTTCCCTAAAGGCAAGGGATTGCAGGCATCACGTTACACAGCTTTCCTCTGTTCTTTTCCTGTTCAGTGGGTTAGGTAGCCAGGTCTACAGGGACCGAGCCACTTTCTAGCCAGGTCAGTGAAAACCACATCACTTTCTTTTCCCCCAGATTCTTACAACGACAGGTAATAATGCACAGGATTGTTTGTAGTCTACATTAGGGTCTTAGCGTCCACAGGTCCTGCTTGAATCCTGGTTCAGCCAAACATGAGCTGTGTGATCTTGGGAAAGGCATTTTCCCTCTCTGAGCCCTTGCTTCTTCATCTATAAAGAGAATCATAACTATGTTATGGGTTATTGTAAGGGTTTAGGCAGGAAAGCACCTAGGAAATATCTCCCTTCATCCTGGCATTTGGGAGGCATCAAAACTCTCAGTCCCTTTTCTGTCTCTGCAGAGAGGAGCCTTGGGCCTGAAGGGGTGCGCCAATTTCCCTGGCTCCCAGGGAGAGGAGGGTGCTTGGGTGCAGTGTTCCAGGAACCTCCCACTTGGGCAAATTTCTTATTTGTGTCAAGACCATTCTCTTCCATTCCATCCTCGATTCCTGCCATGGGCACAACGGGTCTCCATCTACCCAGCCTGCAGATAAGCCAGTAACAATGTTATCACAGCTGCCAGGCCATTTGGGGCAGAATTCCTTTGTTGGGCAGTCTTGGCTTGTGCCAGGGTTCTGGGTGGATCCAAGTTTAGATGGAGCTGAGAGGGCCTGGGGCAGGGCCTGGCTCCTAGCAGATGCTCAGTGAGTGTTCACTGGAAGAACACAGTGAGTGGCTCAGAGCTCCTCATATATAGATGGTGGGCGAGAACGTCATCTGGAAAGAGCGAGACTGGATTTGGAATGAGTGCTTCCTGTGTGGCAGGGGGACATTGCAGCACCAGGAGTTAGGAGGCCCCAGCTTGGCTTCTTACCGAGTGATTCTGGGCAAGTCACTTCACCTCCTGGAGCCTTTTAAAAACATCTGTCAAGGGGCGATACCAACTGTGAACTGAAAAATGCCGTATGAACAGAAACAAGCGTTGGTGAGGATGTGGAGAAATTGGAACCCTTATGCACTGTTGCTGGGAATGCAAAATGGTATAGCTGCTGTGTAAAACAGTAAGGCAGTTCCTTAAAACGTTAAGCATAACTACCATTTGATGCAGCAATTTCATTTCTGGGTATACACCCCAAGTAATTGAAAGCTGGGTCTCAAAGAGATATTTGTACAGCCAGGTACATAGCAGCATTATTCATAAAACCAAAGGTGGAAGTAATCACGTGTGCATCGGCCAACGAATGGATAAAGAAAATGTGGTCTAAACATACAAATATTATTCAGCCTTAAAAAGGAAGGAAATTCAAATACATGCCACAATATGGATGAACCTTGAAGACACTATGCTAAGTGAAATAAACCAGTCACGAAAACACAAATGCTGTATGATTCCATTTATATGAAGTCTGTAGTAGTCAAATTCATCGAGACAGAAAGCAGAATGGTGATTTCCAGGGGCTTACTGTTTGATGGGGACAGCGTTTCAGTTGCGGGTGAAGAAAAAGTTCTGTAGGTAGACGGTAGTGATAGTTGTACAATGTGAATGTACTTAATGTCATTGAACTGTGGACTTAAAAATGGTTAAGATGGTAAATTTCATGTCATGTGCATTTTATCCCATGACACTATAAAAACATTTTTTAAAGTGCTATATAACAACTTATATAAGTTGCATGAAAACAACTTACCTTGACTGAAATTGAGCCTTTCCACTTGCCTACTTGTAGAAATGGCTGACTCTTGAATAATTTAAAATTCTGGGTGAATTTTTGTTGTCATCAACTTACCAGATGGTTACGGTGGCACTCTGGGGTCAGAGGAAGAGACGAGTCATGGAATAGATGGCGTTTGTATTTGAATGTCCTAGGATTGCTCAAGGTGGAGCTGCCACCAACTGAGATAATATTTGTGCCTCTAAAATGCTTCTTCAATTCTCGTTGTGGTCATTAGTGTTACCCCCTCAATATTTGTGCCCTTCGGGAAGGAAAATGAGGGTCTTCCCTGTAAGTTGATAGAATGACCTCAGTCAAGCACTTAACCCAATATTACAATAATTCTTTATCTTGAGCTGAAGAAAGTCCTCTCCGTATAAAGGAAAAAAAAAAAACTAAGACAAACGGTGAGAAATCTCGTTAAACTTCTGTTGGTTGTACCTTGAAATGACTCTCGTAAGAAATACAATGTTGGAATGCTGAATTGTGCTGAGTGTGTTCCTTAAGTCAGTGTTTCTTAAAGTGTAAACCAACTGAATTGGAATCACCTGGGAGTCTTGTAAAAAGGACACACAATCCAGCGCTCCACCTCAGACATTCTTAATCAGGCTATCTGGGGACAGAGCCTGGGAATTTGTATATGGCAGACCCCCTGGTGACTCCTGTTGACTGACTAAGAAACCAGGCCCAGGGCCAGCGCAAGTGAATTCATTAGGAAGCCTGGGACAGACACAGTGATCATCTTGGGAGGCCACCATTTGGTGGGAGAAAAACCAGCGATGGCTGCCAGGGGATGGAGGTTTAGTCACAGGGAGGAGGCAAGTAGGGGCTGATGCTTGTTGGGAGCTTGTGCAAGAGCTGAGCAGAAGCTGCCTCTTCTGAGACAAAGAAGTCATCGGAGCAGACTGGCTGAGGGGCAGAGATTCCTGGCAAGTAGGTCTGATGTTTAACCAGAAAGTTCACCTGATACTGGTTTCACAGTTCAGTGTTAACTGGTGCCTTGTAAGCTGTATATTTTCTGCTACAACCACCCCAATCTGTGGATCCCACATAATCCTTGATCCTCCATATTCCAGACCATTTTGTCTGCCCCTCCATCGCAGCCTTTGGTCCTCTGCATTTAAGTACTTGATTATGAATTTCCCACCTGCCACGGGGAGTTCCTTAAGGGCAGGAGTTACCTGGTTTACCTGAGGCTGGGTACATAATAAGCACTGCCTGAACTGTTGAATGAACATGTGATGAACTTTCTGGCTACTTAGACAACAGATCTACTTGCTAGAAACCTCTGTCTCTGAACCAGCCTGATCTGATTGTTACCATAGGCAGAAAGAACAGGGTTGCGGGAAGAGACGGGGGAGGAAAAGAATGAGGAATGAGGTCATCCTTAAGAAAAGGTGTAGCTACCAGACTGACCAGAACTGGATTCCAGTGGCCAAGAGCAGATCCAGGACACCGTCTTGACCCTCAAGGTGAACTTTAGTTATTATAATGGATTATAATATTATTAGCATGGCAGCCAAGAAAAATCTGCACCCTTTGTGTTGCCATGACTGTTCCAACAAGGGCCAAATAAGGACAAAAAAATCCCTCCTGAGAGGAAGGAGTGGTCAGCAAAGACCCATCTGGGAACACCTTTTACACCACCCCAAAGTCTTGAATATCCTGTGCCCTCATTACAAAAACAATAAATTCCCAAGCCCCAGTTCTCCCCAGCCTGCCCACTCCCACCCCTCTGGGACTGCACTGTCCTGTCTTCTTTCTTTTAATAAATTCACCGCTTGCTCAGCTTGTTTGGCAGTGTAACCAAGAACCTGTTCTCTGCAACATGATCATTTCTTTGGTCTCAGAGGAGGCAGCATCTGCTCCATTTTGGAGTCCAGAGGTGGTAGTTTTGATAGAAGTATTATGTGCAGGGCGGGCAAATCTATATCCAGAGTGTCTGTTTCAGAAGAACAAAGTGCTGCCCTTCCACGGTCCAAGTGGTTCAAGGTAATCAACCCGCCATCAGGTAGCTGGCCGATCACCTCAGGGAGTGGGGCCATGGAGGGACTCAGTGTTGGTCTTTGGCAGACTGGGCACTCAGCAGTGGCCAGACCAGCCTGGGTAAGTGGAAACCCAGGCTATGAGCCCTTGTGTAACCTCCATTCCTGATGCTTTGACCCCCTGGGCATGGCAGAAGTGGCTGGAGAAAGAGCCTGACTGGTAGCCACAGAATGGGTCATGCCATCAACCTGGTTATTTGAGTTCTCTGCTCAAGTCACCCTTTGGTGAGCATTAACATGGGGTACAAATATCTTCACATTCTTTGCCTAGTCAGAGAAATCTATCATATATCTCTTCCCCAGACCTCACTGTTACCAATTTACTAGTGGTGTTCCTGACCATCCAAGGAAACCATTTTTTCACAGCTCATGAATTGGTGTAGACTCTTACCCGTGACCCTTTCTTATTCCAGGCAAAATGCACAGCCAGGTGCACTGTTCAAAGTTCTGCCCAGTAGGAGGATTTCCCTTCTCCGGTTTTTCAGGACTGTTCCAAAAAGTGACGGTAGTGCTGCAGCATCCACTTTTGGACTCTGAACCCAGTTTGCACTGAATCTGAGGGCATAAATTGTTGCATTCCACCACTGCGCATGGTTTTTTAATCATTAAGCTTCTGCTTTAATATTCTTCAGAGAAGCCAAACCCAATGGATGGAAGTTCTCTGTTCATTAGACAGATCTTCTCTTTTGTCTGCTCCCACCCACCTCCCCCATTCTGGACCAGCTCTGAGCATGCGTGCTCATTGGATAGGTCTCCTGAGATTCAGTTCTGCTGCCTCCTCCCCATGACAGCCCTTTAACGCTTGAAGGCATTTGTTGAGTTCTCCTTCAAGGCGTTTCCCTCACATCATATTAAACTGCAGCCATACAATGTGATTTCTAGACTCCCTTCTAAAGCCATACACCACCCTAACACGTTTCCCACAGCCATGACATACCCTCAAGGCTCAGAGACCAAGGTATGAGGTTATATAGACTTTCTTTCCAAGAACAAATAAGATTCTCAGACAGCAATAAATGCCTATAGTCACCTCCTGGACAGCTGCCTTCATTCAACAAATGTGTTTTGTGCATATTTACCATAAGCAGGACATGAAGAGTGCCAACGATGGATCGTATCCACAGACCACTGAGGACCAGTTCAGGAAGAAGAGCTGTAAGAAGCCCACTTTTTGCCATCAACAGCTGTGATACAGAATGGAGGTAAAGTGCCTGACACACAGTTGGGGCCTCCCTTTCCCCAGCCCAAACTCCTTTGATACTAGTGGGAGGTGGAAACCAGTATTAACTTCATATTGGCCTGGGTCCTAGAATGGGTGATGCTAATTTCTGCTGATACCATGAATCCTGTGAAGTGATGGGTACGTTGTTTGCTGAGTCACTCAAGCACGTAGGCCCATTCTTGCCTTGATGCCTAAGCAAGATTAGAAAGGTCTAGTAGTTGGCTTGTTCATCTTCTATGTATCTTAAGACATATGTACTAATCCACTACTATGTCATCTAACTAGTGTGTAGCAAGGGACTGTCACTCCTTTTGATCTACATTCCTTAGTTCCTAACAACTCATGATGGTCTGTATTTTTGTAACCTCAAGATTTCTGGTCCCTTTCATATTCAACTCTATTGAATATCCTGTTCCTTCTCTTTGCCATTTAAATACTTTCTTATGATTTTTTTCTTTCAAATGCTGAGGAGGGTTTTAGGTAAGTATATACTGCTGCTTAAAAAGTTCTCAAGATGTAATAGTGGTATATTGTTGTTGTTAAAACACAAGTAGTTGATCTATTTATTTATCAATCATCTATCTATCTATCTATCTATCATCTATCATCATTTATCATCATGTTTAGGCTCAAATATACACACACACAGACATATAGACACAGATATAGACACACACATGTGAGTATATTATGTTTCGGGTAAACTATATACACAGCCAAGCACACACATCCTGTTTCCATGGAGACAATTTTACAAGGGTTTAATATCATTGCTTAATGTACGTATAAAATTATCAAACGACTATATATTCATTCCTCAGGATCTTGGTCTTTCTCATGTATTTACAGTAATAAAACTTACATAACTCTCTTCCTTGAAGAAAAAACAACAGCAACTCTCAAGTTTAAGAAATTCAGTGCTCCTACCAACCATAAAAACCTATTTGTGGGTGTTGAGTTGTCTGACTGTATTTAAGAAGTATTTGTCAGCTATTGCTGCTGTTTTCATGGTTGTCACCAGCATTCTGTTGGGAGTGGGCAGAGAATGATGAGGGGGAAGCAGTAGAGAGGGACTGAAGGCACTTTGTAGCACACCTTGGAGCCGTCTGTGTGGTGTGGCCGTGCCCAGTCAGTCAGTGCTTCCCCAGGGGACGCAATCACTGGTGTTCATGTAGGACTGTCATGGCGCCCCCCACAGGCCTTGCTGGGCTGGGCGAGCCAGGGCACCGGGTAGTTGCTTTGTCCTGTGGCACAAGGCTGCCCTGGCCAGATGTGAGGGGTCATCACCAAGGCGACAGTTAGGGGGCTGCCAGTGCACAAGCTTCTACCACCAGGTGACTCGGGTTCAGGGGTTCATTGTTCAGACTCCTCCAGAGGAGAGGGTTGATATTCCAAGGGCTGGGGTTGAAGAAGTACCGAGCCTCGATGCAAAAGGCTTGGAAAGAGACCTGGAAAAACCCGTGGAGGTTTCGCAGGGGGCTAGGCTGGTGTGGTGACAGCCGTGGCCCACGTAGCCGGGGTTTTTAGCGGCTCTGCTTATGATGTGTTGTGTGGCCTCGTTTCTTCTCCAGCAAGAGCCTGCCAAGTGGAAAGTCTGGTGAGTAGGAGTTCCAAGAACCCCTTAGATCAGGTCCAGAGCAGTGGCTCTGATGGGAAAAGTGTTCTCCCCCCCCCCCCCCCATGTTTCCCTTTGTTGAATTCAAATCGGGTAACAATGGGCTGCTGTTCAGGGAGGTGCCGAGGGTGGTCCTTGAGATTTCAGCAGCTTGAGCTCACTGGAAAGGCAGAAACCTCCTTGGCTGGACCTCTGGACCATGGACAGGGATCTGAGTGATGAGGACAGTAAGTACCGCAGGGAGGGTGTGGGGCAGCCACCTGTGTAGCCGGCACAGAGCTGAAGCCTTCCCTCTGCCCTCAGCGCTGTCTCAGGTTCTGCATGTGTGCTGCTGGGAGCAGCCTTGCTTCCTTCCTTCCTTCTGTCCTTTCCGTGCAAAGCCCATTTACAGCCTGCAGGCTGTTTCCATTATGTGCCTCTGGGCAGCAGAGGAGGATGGTAAAACCCCAAGAGGAGAACTTTTCTCCCTAACCATGGTAACACAGTCTAAGCCACATATTCTTCAGCCTTCCTTTCTCTAGTTGACAGCCTCTCCCCCTCCAACCCCAGAGTCAAAGTGTGGTTGTCAGGATTCTTATTTTAATCACAGTTGGGTTCTGTTCTTAGAGGAGGTTAGTTTTAAAGAAATGTCATGAAAGGTCTTTCCTCCTGGTCTCCGTCTAGCAAAGAACGCGCTTGTTCATTACGGCTCCTGAAACAGCCCGGGTGACCCCATCCTATCATTACTGGGACAGGAATACAATGGACTCTAAGGATTATACAATGAGATGAAGAAGGAAATGGTATTTTAGGAAAAAGTGTGCTATGCTTTAAAAAAGGATATTTTTGATCCTGAATTTGGAATGGGCAATGTGATAGAGCATCAGATTGGGAATTGGGAGGCTAGGGTTCCAGTCCTGGCTCTGCTATGAATTCGCTGTATGATCTTGGATAAATCACTTAACCTCTCTGAGCCCCATTTTCCCCATCTATGAAAGGAGATTGGGACAGGACTTCTTAATTTGAGGACCATGAAGAAGGTGTGGGTAAAATGTTGTATGAATATGCTTTTTTTTTTTGAGGTGTGGCACCACAGATTTCCTTTGAATCCCAGGAGGCCCGCGACACTAGTACATTTTCACAGTTACTGAACTTGGCGACTTTGAAGGTCCTTTGAGGGTTCAACACTCTTTATTGTCTTTAATGTTGTTATCTCAAAGCTTTAAGCTTCAGAGCTGAAGTGGGATATAAAATAGATCCCTGCTAATCTTAGAGCTCAATTTAAATTCTGTTGGAATCCTTTTTCATATTGAAGTAGGAAACTGCACGGAGAAATTTTAGTATGTGTTTGAGAAGGACTTTATCTGATAGATTGGAAGTTATGTATCCATAGTCTTATTTTAATAAGCTTCTACTAACATTCAAATGCAATATTTCCTCTTCAAAACACTGCTCATTAGAAGTCTTTCAGTTTATGTTTGGAATTTCTCTTAGTAGAAACTGGCTAGGTCAGATCTCAATTCAAATCCAAGCTGTGCCTCCTAATTGCTGGGTGATGTGAAGTCACTTAAGCTCTCTTGTCACCTTGCAGAATTAGTAAAGGATTAATTGGATGTAAAGTGCCTAAAGCATCACTCGGTCCGGAGTAGGCATGGAATAAATGTTGACTCTAGAAAAAATTGCCAGATTTTGTTCCCAGAGTTTAAAAATTAAACTCTA
This sequence comes from Rhinolophus sinicus, assembly GCF_036562045.2. Lineage (NCBI taxonomy): Eukaryota > Metazoa > Chordata > Mammalia > Chiroptera > Rhinolophidae > Rhinolophus > Rhinolophus sinicus. Next base: position 44,302,182 of record NC_133759.1, read on the forward strand.
TTAATAGAAAATATTATTACCTGTGATGTTTCTGTTTTGGCATCATCCTTTTAGTAAGCAAGGTGAGAGTGTGGTGAACTCTAGTTCCATTAATATTCTAAAAACCCCGATTCTGTCGTAAGCTCACCCTACATAATGATTTCTAATACAATCAAACCTCAGGTCAACACTTAGGGTCTACTGCAAGGTATGGGATCCTCCAGAAAAGTTTTCTGAAACTAAGTTGATGAACTCCGGAACTATGTAAAATTTTCTCCAGGTTTCAGACGAATTGCTATGGGACTTGTATATCTTTAGCATCCCTTCTTAGGTGAGAGATGGCTACCCACTTTTCCCAGTGAGTTACCCTTCCCAGTCACTGTGTCGTCCCACAGTTTTTGAGTTGATAATGTGGACAGCTTCAGAGAGAGAATATCTTCCTCCAATGAAAACACTTTGGCACCAAAGCTGGAATGGATAGGGACATTGTGGGACGTGACCCCCACAGGGAAGTCACCTTCAAGGCCGTTTACCACCACCACTGCCAAGTGCTGGGATGCTTCTGGCAGCATCACCGACTGGAGGCAGGGTCGGCGAGTCCTGGCTCAAATGCCTTCTGTAGTGGGCTGGTCCCCCTTCCACAGCTGACACTGTCAAAAGTTCTTTCCTACATTCAGCTGATACCTCTTTCTCTGAAGCTTCCACTTTTCAGTTTTGATTCTACCCCCAAGGCTACTCAGAACGTGTCTGTTCCCTGTTTAAAATAAGAACCCCTCAGAGTCTCTTCTCTAGCTTGACCAGGCCCTGTTCTTCAATGGTCCCAGCTGTAATGTGTTTTTAGTCACTCTTCTCTCAGAGGGAGATGTTCTAGCACAGAGCTGAAGAGGAAAATTCCCCTTCCTTATTCCAAACACCATAGCTTTTGTAATACAACTTCTTTTGTTACAGACTGAGACCCCACCCAGAAATGGTGAGCAAGAGCCTCTTCAAGTAAGATGGGATGTAACTAGCGCCCCTGGGAATTTTAGGAGGAGGCTGCTCTGTTCCAGGACCATAGGACCTAGGTGGCACCTCCCTGCTCCTGGGCACCGATCCCTAGGCAGGTGGGGGCAGTGATCCTAGGCCACCAAATTGTCACCATCAGTGATTCAGTGCTGAAGAGATGGGACTCTCCCCTTGGCATCTGAACCAGCTCTGCTCCCCAGATGCTTATCCATTTAACTGTCCCCCCACCCCAGCTCTGAGTTGGAGATCTGAGAGTGGTTCTGAAGCTGTCACTGTAATTCAGTGGGAAAGGATGCTGAACTTCCCGGCAGGGTCCCAGCTGCCAAGAGCCTTGGTGTCTGACCATAGGGCCTCAGCATTTTGACACATCCCTCAGGATGGAGGCACAGCCACCGGGAATGCAGGCCTTCCCCGACAGGTTGGCCCTGGCCTCATGGTCCCCCTCCGGTCTTTCCTGCAGCACCATATTTCTAGAAGGGGAGTGTGGGCCTGGGAAGTCCCAATGGACTTTTTGGGGAGTAAGAAATAAAAGTTTTAGTGCAATGTTGTCACAGCTTAGAGAAGTTCCCAAGAACGCTCCTGAATTTGCTTCCAGAACTCTCTCTTTTCCATGGTACCATTCATTCCTCTCAGCGACATACTCCCTGAGCCCTAATTTAGGAAAAGGATATCAAGCTCTAAAAAGTGAAGTGAGTTTCCCCTAAGACTACACAGCAGGCTAGCTGTGCTGTGCTCAGGGCTGGGGGAACAAGGATGAATAAAACATCCACCTGCCTTCAAGGTGTTCAAAATCTAGTGGGGGAGGCAGACCCCACACTGGTACTTTACACATAATCATTCTTCCTATAAAGCCATTCGTCAAAAGCAGTGCTAGAGAGTGGAATGGAGTACTGAGGGCACAGAAGTGGGGAACCACACGCAGGCTGACTTTGCAGAAGGTGAGGTTTGGGCTGATTCAGGCTGAACTGGGCGATAGGGGGTCCGTGGGCAAGAACAGCTAGAGCCAGGGCTGGGAGAAATGCCACGGTGTGTGTGTGAGGATAAGTGCAAACCTCAGTCATGAAGTAACCAGTTGCCTCTGGAAAGGAGAGGCGCCTGGCAGAAAGCCCAGCCCCCATGTGGCCCTGTCTTGGCACGATGGCACTTTCTACAAAGCGTGAGCTCCACATCCCGGCTAATTGACGATGTGTGGTACTATTTGCTACATTCTCTCTTGGCACACCAGAGGGGGAAAACTTCTTCCAGGTCTTCTCCCCATTTCTCTCAATGTTGGTCTCACTCCCGTGGTGGGCATTATATTGCTCCCCCAAATATTTTCTCAGTGGCCCATACCTCACAGCTTCCACACGTCTCTTTCAAACCTTAAGCAGGTTGATCTCTCTCTGTGTCCCCGTTTCTGCTCTGTTCTTTATTCTCACCACTTCACTCCCCAGTTAGCTGTCTTCCCCGCTCTCACCCCTCCCTGACCACACAGGAAGGCTATTGTCCCATCACGTGAGCAGACTCTCGTCTGCTCCCTGTCCCACAGGTGATGTAGGGCCTTATCTGCCAAGTTCAGGAGCTTTGGCATTAGCTGTGGGTAGTAATGAGCCAATGCAGTGTTTGAGACGGGATGACCTTGCCAGGCTTTCTAGTCTTGCTAGGACGGCCTTTGCACAGTGTAGGCGATTATTTGTTTGTCCTTCTTGGCAAAACAGGACGTCTTCCTTTTCTTTATCTTATAATCACCTGAATCTCCTTCTCTTTCCCTTTTATTTTAAATGGTGGTGAAATGCACATCACGTAACATTTGTCATCTTAACTGTTTTTAATGGACTGTTCAGTGGCATTAAGTACATTCACATTGTTGTGCAGCCATCACCACTCACCTCCAGAACCTTTCCATCTTCCCAAACTGAAACTCTGTCCCCATTAAACACCAATTCCCCATTCTCCCTCCCCGCAGCGCCTGGAAAACACCATTCTACTTTCTGTCTCTCTGACTTCGACCATCTGAATCTCTCTTGTACTATCTTAAATATAATTCAAACCCCAAGGCATTTATGTGCACCAACTATATGCAAGAAGGCAGGGGGTGGGGTTTCCTGTCTAAAAGGGGCTATTATACCTGTTGAAGGAGATAAGATTTTTTAAAAAATGGCAGTGGGGAGGCACTTGAGCCGAGAAATGGCATGATTTCAGTGCTTTTCAGATGATTAATCTGGAATCAGGGGCCGAAGATGTGGGCTCTGTTTATCCTCTGAAATAAAAGGAATGGCATTTTAAAAGAGAAAGTTAAGAGGTTATCCATTAATTATGCTTTTCTCTAGGAGAAAAATTCCTTTCTGTACTAATGAAAAATAGCTGGTGGCTGGTGAGCAGAAACACTACCTTGGTACCACTTTGTAAAGCTTTCTCAGCAGCCAGCTGATGCCATTTGCATGGAGCAATAGGGTGTTCAGCTAAGCGAAAAGGTCACTGGGCTTGGAGTTAGGACCTGAGTTCTAAGTATTATTTCCGTCTCTGCCGTGAATGTCTGAGCTCCTTGCCTCCAATCAGACCTCCAGCCTCAACTGTTCTTCTGCGAAACGGGGAAAACCATGGTTGTCATGAAGTGCAAAAGGGATCCATCCCTTTGTGAGCCACAGGACACAATGCATGTGTTAGGGTGAGGTGGCCAGCTGGACAACCACCCTGGAACTCAGCCCCAACGCCATGGAAACAGTGACCCTCTTGGGGGCCCCTTTCGGGGTGCCTCACGCTGGGCATCACACAATGCCCCCGTGACATCTGCGTTCCTGTTGCATAGGAAATGACGCATCCGCCTGGAGGTCAGCCTGGAGTCCTTTATTTTTGTCCATAACATAATGGTGAGATTAATTTAGCTCTGACGAATGGCGACTGCCCTGGGAGGTCAGGGTGGCTCCTGTTTGATGGATGGGGCTCTACATTTCCCACCTCTCATTCTTCCCCTCTTCCTGCCCCTTTGTTTGGTATCCAGCAGGACATAGCAGGCATATGGAATTTGCTTGTCTTCTTGTGGAGGACAGTGTTGATGCCCTAGCTGACCCAAGGCTTCTAGGTGGGTGGGAGCCGTCCCTGGGGAGAGGGTTCTGATGGCCTTGCCCTTCTTTCCATGCTTGACATTTTCACTTTTGTCTCCTGGCTTAAAGGAGCACAAAGAGAAAGGAAGACCTTCCCTATAAGGTCCATGGCATTGGCCGAACATTTATTAAATGCCAGGCTTGGGGCTAAGAGCTCTGTGCACATTGTCTCATTACATGGGCACTAATATCACCCACTCTGTTTCACAACTGAAGGAGTTGAGTTCTGCAAAGATGTGTGGCTGGCACAGTGTCATGTATCACATGGCTCAGCTCCAGTGGATGAGAACCCAGGTTCCTGAGCACTGAGCCTCAGGCTTCCGAGTCTAGTCACCCTGCCTACAGTCTAACACTGACCTTCATCTTTAATTCTGATTACTGGGCTCACAGAAACTGCAATGAATGTGCAAAAGCCCTGGTCCCAGAAAGGTTCAAACTGCAGCTGCCACCTTTCTGACCTCCCTCAAACCCATCCACACAGGTGAGTGTCTAGGTGGGGGTGGACGAAAAATAGCTCAAGGGACAAATCTAACTGCCTGTTTTTGCAAAATTTTATTGGAAAAAGCCACACTTATTCAATTGTGTATTGTCTGTGGCTGCTTTGAAGCCACAAAGCCGAGTTGAGTAATTGAGACAGATCACTTGGTCCACCAAGTCTACACTATTTACTACCTGACTATTTATATAAAATGTTTGCTGGTCCCTGGGTCACTGGTGGCTAAAATAGCTGAGAATGGTAATAAACTCATTAGAAACAAAACAATATTGGGAACCAAGGTATGAATCCCAGGTGATCGTATTGGGGACATCGGTCCCCATGGACAGGCCTCAGTTTGAAGCTTTGGGACGATGTCACTTTGCATCACACCTGTGTCTGTTCTGGCTCTCTCACCTGTTTCTGGGCAGAATCATTTGCTTACAAGGATGAATTTTCCTGCTAAGACAGGTACTCTGTCTACATCTGCAAACATTCTTCTATTTCAGCTTTCTTTGTAAGTTTCCTGTAAGGAGAAAGAAGCTTTGAGATGCATATGTGTTTCTTATTGTCAGAGGACAAAGACATTTCTAATTTGCGGGGAGTGGTGGAACGGGTTTGTCCCCTTGCCCTCCACTGTTTTTGGCCACAAGTTTCAGGATTTCAGACTTTTTCACCTTATGCCATTTTCACTTCCAGACAAACCAAGCTGCTCCAATTTAGAAAAAGATCTGGTTACTCTTCTGACCTCTGTTTTTATTAAACGTGAAAGGACAGGACATATTATTTTTATTTTTGTGGAGGTCAAGAGCTATAGGCTTTAAAACGCTGTCCAAAAAAAGAAGAAAAAGAGAGAGCGAAAGAAAGAAAGAAAGAAAGAAAGAAAGAAAGAAAGAAAGAAAGAAAGAAAGAGAAAAAAAGAAATAAAAATAAAAGAGGGATCTGGGGGATGTAGTAGAGCAACTGGAAGTTTGACCTGAGTGTGCTTCACTGATTTAATGCAGAGAAAACCACCTTCCACTGACCATTTATCACTTTACCCTTTAAAGCCAACTTCCTGTGATTAAATTGGCAGCTAGAAAGACAGCTGGGGGATTCTTGTCCCTCAGCATGGCGGCTTCAGGGACCAGGTTTGAAGGGTGGGCCAGTGGGCTGGAGCTGGAACAAGGACACTCTATCCTGCTCTAACTGCACTGCTGTGCACCGTACGACTACTGGAGTAACCTCTCTGAGCCTCAGATGCCTCCTGTCATACCTCTGAGTTAGAAGGCCTACATTCCAAACCTCCAGGAGTGGGGGTGAGGTGAAGCAACAGGTGTGGGGAGGTGATTCTTGAGTTGTCCTGTGTTTCCGGGGGCTAGTTCTTACATTATGCTTTCCTGCTTGGAGTCTCAGGGCCATGCATATCTGTGTCACAGCCTGACAGATCAAGAAAAGGTTTTAAAAGCAGCTTTAGAGTGAGTGATTCTTCCATAGGGGTTGCCTCATGAAAAGTGCTTGGAAAGAACACAGCGTTTGGAGACTGATGGACCAGTCCAGCCCCATCACTCACGGGCTATGTGACCTTCGGCAAGTCACCACCTTTCTGAGTACCAGTCTTCTCACTGGTAGAATGGGGTAGTATTAATCTGTCAGTTTGAGTCATCCAGGAAGCAGACACCAAGATGGCATTAGATGTGCCAGAGGTCCCTTGAAGACACCTGTGAAGGGAAAAGGGAAGAGGGAGCAAATGTAAGCAGGGACGGTCTCCAGACCGCAGTGCAGGTCAGACTTCTGAGAGCAGGGCAGGAAGGAGCGTGAGCAGAAGGAGCCTCAGACCATGGTGTGGCTGAGAAAAAGTCTTACCCAGGTCTGTGGGGAGTCCCAGAGCAAAGGCTGCCCATTACAGGAAGCATAACAAACAGCCCCATATGACAGTGTCTTGAAAACGACAGCTGAGCCATGTTTTCATTTTTTTGGGGGGATCAGGAATTTGGGCAGTGCTTAGCTGGGTGCTTTTTCTGTTCCACGTGCAATCCATTAGGGTCTGTCTTCATTTGGGTTGCTGTGAAAAGGCACTGTAGACGGGGTGGCTTAAACAACACACATTTATTCCTCACAGTTTTGGAGGCTGGGAAATCCAAGATCAAGGTGCTGGCAGATCTAGTGTCTGCTGAGGACCCACTTCTGGTTTGTAGGCAGCTGCCTTCTCTTGTGTGCTCACGTGGCAGAGAGAGAGAGAGAGAGGGCACTGTAGCCTCTTTTTCTAAGGACACTGATCCGATCATGGGGCAGAAGCCCTCATAATCCCATCTAGCCCTAATCACCTCCCAAAGGCCTCCCTCATAATACCATTCCATTGGGGGTTAGGGTGTCAACATATGAATTTGGGGGGATACAACCATGCGGTCCATAATGGGTCCCTCAGCAGTCTCAGCAAGCATCTGGTCTGGCCCGGAGGGTCCAAGATGGGTTCATTCCTATGCCTGGTGGCTTGGGTGGGGGTGGAGGGCAGCAGGAAAGCTGGGCTCCACTGGGCCCTCTCCATGTAGTCTTAGGGCATCTCCATGTGGTCTCGTCAGCCTGCTTTCTTACATGGCAACTCAGGACTCAAGAGGGAGCGATCCTAGAGGCCAGAAGTAGACACTGCAGTCTCTTCATTGCTTCCATTGTGTTCCTTGGTTGAGGTAGTCTCAAACCTGCCCAGGTTCAAGGGAGGAGATATAAACCCATCTTTTTTTCTCTCTTTTTTATTATGAGTTTCAGGTGTGCAAAACAATATACTAGTTAGACATTTCACCCCTCACAAAGTGATAATCCCTCCCCCAATCTATTGCCCCTCTGGCATCATATATATCTATTACAATTCCATTGACTCTATTCCCTATGCTGTACTCCATATCCCATGACTATATACATTAAATTATAGTTGACATTCATTATTATTCAGCTTCAGCTTCAGGTGTACAGTGCAGTGATCAGGCATCTACATCATCCCTGAGGTGGTCTCCCTAATGAGACAAGTGTGTATCGGATACCCTACAAAAACTTCACATTATTGATTGTATTCCCCAAACTGTCTTTCATTTCCCCATGGCATTATTACAGTTACCAATTTATGCTGTCTAATCCCTCTCCTTTTCCCTCATCCCCATCCCCCTCCCAGCTAGCAACCATCCGTTTTTCCTCTATGTCTCTGAGACTGTTTCTGTTTACTTTGCTCATTTATTCAGTTCTTTAGATTCCACATATAAGTGAGCTCATATGATATTTGTCTTTCACTGTCTCACTTATTTCGCTTAACATAATGTTCTCTAGGTCCATCCATATCGTTGCAAATGGTAAGATTTCATTCTTTATGGCCGAGTAATACTCCATTGTATAAATGTACCACAGTTTCTTAATCCAGTCATCTGCCGATGGGCATTTCAGTTGTTTCCAAGTCTTGGCTATTGTGTATAGTGCTGCAATAAACATGGGGGTGCGTATAGTTTTTCGAATTAGTGTTTTGGATTTCTTTGGATAGATAGGAGTGGAATTGCTGGGTCATAAGGTAGTTCCATTTCCAGTTTTTTGAGATACCTCCATACTGATTTCCACAGTGGCTGCACCAATCTGCAATCCCACCAGCAGTGCACGGGGTTCCCTTTTCTCCACAGCCTCACCAGCACTTGTTTAAATCATCTTTCAATGAGAGAGAGGAGCATTGAAGAAGTGTGACCACCTATAATTCAGCATCTATCTTCTAGAGTCGTGGAATATGACAATGTTTACAAAGCAGCTGTCATGGTGACTGGCACAGAGTAGGTGGCCATCAAACTGGAGCTGCCATTCTTAATGTTTTTCCCATCATTATTATTACTGCTGCTACTCTCACACCCCCACCCCATTTCTGCTTGCCCTGCAGACGTGTTTTTTGTCCAGACGGTGCCAGAGTGAGAGGGGCTTAAACTGTGAGGCTTTTATAATGCACCTGCCCTCATTTGTTAGCTTCCTGTGAAGTTGCCATCAAGACCCCTTCCGTCCCCGAGGCTGAGGACTAGGTATGTCTCTCTGCAGGTGTGGTGGACCTCAGCTTCGAGGCCGAGAGTCCTCTGGCACCCCCAGCTGAACTCCTGGAGAGGCTGCCCAGCTATGACTGCCTTTTTCAAGGTGGTGGTAAGTCTGTGGGGTCTTGGGTGCTGTGGCCTCTTCTTGGGGCTTCTGCTGTTTGAGGGGACAATCTCTGGAACGGGCCAGCACCGAGCTAGCTCCCCTTTCCTCTGGGGGCCCTAGGAAGCCTCTTGTCAGCTTTGAGGGAGGGAATGGGAGGACATGGCATCAGCCGTGTGTCCACGAACATTCCATGACCATGTCCATTAGAGACCGGAATGATGTTGGTCTGAGAACCAGTTTCTTCATCTGTTCTTTCTCACGTTCAGCTAGTCTTTCCTTCTTTCACCCCACAAGTATCTGTCCCTTTGAGCTAGCCCGACTCCTTCCCTCTTTTCCAGGACGGCAGATATTCTTCACACCTTTGGAGGCCCCGGGGAGACCCGAGGAACCCAGGTGCTGGTCCTCATTCCTGGAACAAAGGTGAGCTGCAGGTGTGCTCGGTGACCCTCAGAGAGCCATCCCACAAATCACGTGTGGTGAGTCTCATTGTCACCACTGCCCCTGATAGCACCCTCCTGAGGGCTCTCAGGGGCCACGATCTCAACCCTGATAGCACATCAGGCGGTAGACCCCTAGGTCAGATTCTCCAGGGATAGAGCCTGGGAATCTCTATTTTACGCAGCTTTTCAGGCTATTTGGCTCCCAAGCCAGAGTTGAAAACCATAGTGGGGATTGCAGGTTGCCAACTACGGCCCACTGCCTGTTTTTGTAAATCGAATTCCATCGGAACACAGCTGCTGTCTTCTGTTTACCTGCTGCCTGTGGCTGCTTTCCCACTACGACAGCAGAGGTGAGTGACTGAGACAGAGATGAGACGGCCCGCAAAGCCTAAACTTTTTATTCTCTGGCCCTTTATGGAAAAAACTTATTGCTCCTTGGAAAGGCCCACACTGGCCTTGTTTTGAGAGAGCTGGGGCGGAGTTCCAGCTTTGCTGCCAGCTTCGTGCAGACAGAAGGGGGAGCCTGGAGCACTCCCCTTCTCCTCTCTGGCCTCCCACTTTCCGTGCCCAGTGCAGGCCGGCTTCTTTCTAGTCCACACGCTTCCTGCAGGCACACAGGACCCTCTGGGCGGGGTGGGCTGCTGGAGACACTAGTGTGAATGAAATGAGCTAACCGTTTGGAGCGGGCTGCTGTGAAGAAATGTATGAAGATGAGACGAGGGCTTGGGGGAAGGAGAACAGGGCTCCTGCTTACTGGAGGTGTTGTGGCAGGGAGAGGTTCTCTAAGGAGGGGACATGGCAGCTGGGCCTCAGGAAAGAGATTTCCAGGAGGAGGGCAAGCTGGCCAGAGAGAAGGCTGAGGAAGAAGTCGGTTGTCTGCCTTCCTACCCCCCCTCTCTCTAACGCCGCAGGCTCTCTGTGAGTGGCTGTGGGTGCTGCTGTTGGATGAAGTTGCTTGCAGTTCCTCTGGCTGAGGTCAAATTTCCCAAGGGCAGGAACCTCATCTAGCCTAGCTCTGCCTTCTTAGCTGTGTGACATTGTCTCTGGATCTCAATTTTCCTCATCTGTAAAATGGCATAATTCATCTTTAACTTTTTTTGTTGTTGTTGTTCTAAGGCTCTATCCGCCCTTCTCCTGAGCTCCACACTTCAGCTAATGTGGTTTTGCTGTCCTCTAGAAAGACCTGCCACTTTCCCACCCTGGGCATCTGTTTGCATAGTTCCATTTGCCGAGATGCCCTACCTAGTTGGATTCCTGAGTGCTTTCCCACTATTGTGGACCAGTTCCCATCTGCACAATGAGGGGGCAGTCTGGCCTGGCTCAGCCCACAGGCCCTCTTGAGACGCCCCTGCCTCTCTGCTCCATCCCCGGCAGAGTCCCCGTGGTGACGGAGGAGGTGGCACGAGAAGCCCTCCTCAGCTTCGTGAACTCCAAATGCTGCTATGGCAGCACAGCCGCGGGCGACCTGATCATCCAGGAGCTGAAGCAGCAGACCCTGTGCAGGGTAAGAGAGCTGGGCCTGGCGGGGGCTGTGATGTGAACCGGGAGAAAGGCGTCCAGGGTGGGGCAGTGAGCGTGAATGGTGGTGGCTGACGTCCCTTCTGCGACTTCTCTGGTCTGAAGTCTGAGTAATAATACAAGGAGTAATTATCAACCTTCATTGAAATGCTCGAATGTGCCAGGCATCGTGTAAATCATGCTAGATGTGCCATATCACAACCTAATAGCTACCTACGTGGTAGGTGTTAATTGTCATCAGTTTACAAGGAGGAATTGGATGTTTAGAGAGGCAAAAGTACTTGCCCCCAAATCCGCAGCTGGATTCAAACTCAGGTTTGCTGGTGCCAGAGCCCGTGTGCTCAGACACCAGGGGTGGGCTGGGAGAGGTCCCTCTACTCCCCTTCCTCCCAGCTTCCTCTACCAAGTTACATCTGTGCCAAGGAATCGTTTATTCATCACTGGGGCCTGACACTGCAGGGAAATCCTGCGCCGGGATCTCAACAGGCACCCGTGTCACCTTCTGCATTGATAGGGCTGAGGGACAGCTTCTAAGTTCACATTTCCTAGTGTCACTGGCACAACCATCCTCTGGTGAGCACAGGACTGCACAGAAATCAGACGAGCCTTGCAGGGAGTGGCTAGAGCAGGGGTCCCAGAGAAGAGCCCCCTGTGTAGTTGTGTGGCTTTGGGCAAGTCAGCTGACCTCGCTGAGTCTCCATTTCCTCCGTGAAAAAGGAGCCAGGTGATTTCCAAGCTCCCTTCCCGTTTTGTGATTCTGTGGATGAGGTTCGAGAAGGACCTTGACATCAGGCAGATAAGTTCCTTCAGAAGGGGAGCCTCATGGCAGTGGATTCCAGCAGCCTCCATCCTCAGAGGACAATTGCTGCTCCCACACTTGCCTCTTAGAATGCTTCTACATGTACAGAAATGGGGAACTGAAATCGCCCCGGTTATGAGTCCGTCAGGGACATTCCTGGGGCTGACTGACCTCTCAGCAGAGACATCTGGAACAGAAATCACTATTGCCAGCCTGTTCTAAGCAGCTCCCGGATGCCACGAGTGGGGTTTCTGGTTTCTCCACTGAGCCCCAGCACGGGGTGGGGGTTTCGGGAGGGGTGGCCTGCTTCTTTTTGTATAATGCTCTGTCTTCCGAAAGGGCACGAGTTTGAATATGCTCTCTTTTTCTCTATAGTATCGACTAGAGACTTTCAGCGAATCCAGGATAAGTGAATGGACATTTCAACCCTTCACTAGTAAGTCTGAAATCAGTTTAGTTGGGAGCAAATATGGCAGGGGCTCATCTTAGCCACTAACCTTGAATGAGACGCTCTTCTGCCCCAGTTTCCCCGTCCCCTGTAAAATGAGAGGATGGGCTTTCACATCAGAGGCTTTCCAGGGCTGATCTTAGCAAACGCTGCCCGCCCAGGAAATGGTTTGTAGACGGTCCTGAGAAAGTCTAGCTTTTGCCTTTGACCACAGGCTGGTGCTGCCACATGGGGCCATATTGCAAAGGCAGCGTCTCCCTGCCTCCCAGGCCACCCCAGTACCTCCCGAAGTCTCTAGATCCCTGGGCCCCTCTTCACTGTGCCATCCCAACTCCTGCTTAAACCCACTGGAGGCTTCAGGTTCTCTGTCTGGGAAGCCCTATGCTGTACTTGTTTTGTCTGCTCACCACTTCGATTCATCCTTCAAGACTCAGCTCACAAGTCACCTCTTTCATGAAGCCTTTCAGGATTTCTTCTCGTGCCACTTCCCTCCCTGGCGGAATGAATCAGTCTTCTGGGTTTTCACAGTCCCTGATGAAACTCTTGTCCAAAGCACTTACCATCGTGTTGTAGCTCCTTGAGTGGAGGAAGAGGAAGAGGAAGAAGATGGTGGGGATGGAGACGAGAGTGCTTGTTGATTGAGCCTTTCACCATGTGCCAGGCCTGCGCTAAACATTTCTATGCCTTCTTCTATGTAATTTTTGCTACCATCCTAAACGGTAGATGCCACCATTATCCCCATTTTAGATGAGAGAACTGAAGGTCAGAGAGGTGAACTCATTTGTCTAGAGTTATGCAGCTAGGAAGGAGAGGAACCAGGAGTCAAGCCCAAGTCTCTTCAACCCCTGAGTTTGGGGGCTTCATCACTGACCGCAAGGAGACAGTGATTTATCTCCCTGCCTCAGGGTGGCCTCACGCCTGGCACCGAGAGAAGCCTCTGAAGTATTTGGTAAATCAATAGAAGTTTGTCCTGGCAGACTCACTGTTCTCACACTGATCCCTCTCTGTGTCAGAACACTCTGTGGATGGGCCACAAAGAGGGGCGTCCCCCAGGCTTTGGGACATCAAGGTCCAGGTGCCCCCGATGTTCCAGGAAGACATCAGGAAGTTCCAAGTGCCTCACTCATCGCTGGTCAAGGTAACATGATTATTGGGACCTTTGCCCTCCTCTCCGAGCAGGTGTTCCAGGCCCTGGAAGTTTCTTCAAACTTCATCCTTTTTAAAAGGGAAACCCCCAAATCCAGGCTGTTGCTTTCTTTCTTGGCTTTCTATTCCCACAGCAAAAGGATGATCCCATTTACAAAATTCTCCTCAGATTTAAACAGTGAGCATTCACACACCTAGACCATCTGAATGATTTTTATACTTTTTTTTTTGCCTGATAGTAAGCAGCTGATGTGCTGAATAAAACGGATATAAAATAAAGTTAAAACATTGTTGGAATTTTTCATAGAAATCCGTAGGGGAACAGCATTTAACCTCTATCCTATTATACAGAAATATCACAACACGAAGTGAGGGTAACCTCATGTATTACAAAAACACAGCTGAGATATTTTATATTACATTCTCATCTAATTGTCTGCCTTGTTTCCATTGTAGAACTTGATGCAAGCACGTCATTTAACCCTCTGTTTTCATAACATTATAAGATGGAAGGGACTGTGAGAGGTGAAGCAAAGTGTTCCACTCTTTTCTCGAGAGTGGAAATGCTATTTTGATTCGATGATTAAATTCCAATAGCTAGCTTATTGCCTCTCACAATGTGTCCATTTTTTATGACTTCTATTCCCAAAGACCACTTTAGCTACTTAATGAGTGAAGGGCACTGGTCTTTGTGGTTTAGCCTGGGAACGAGAGTCAGGATGCGGGGCTGGGAGAGCAAGTGTCCCCTTCTTAGTATCCAGGACAGACTGGGCTGGGGCTCTGAGAAAATGCTAACACGATCTCCTGGGCTCTGCATTCAAGGCCCGTTGGATCATAGTTGAGTGGGAATGGCCATCTTCCCACCCTAGCTCTGGGATGGTGACATCATGGGGGCAAGGGTTGGGGTGGTGAAGCCAGGAGCTACTGGTGCCTGGGAAACTAGATTCAAGACAAGTTTCACCTTCAGGAATGCCACAAATGCCATGGGCGTGGGCGCTACAAGTGCAGCGGCTGCCATGGGGCTGGCATGGTGAGTCACGTGTGGCGGCTGGTGAGTAAGGGACAGTGTGAGGGGAAGGGCCGCATAGAGACAGAGGGTTGGGCTGGGGGCCTGGCGCTTCCCACTCTATCAGTGTGACCTTAGGGAAGTCATCCTCTGTTTTCCCACCTCTAAAATGGAAAGGTTGGATGGGGTGGTCTCTACTGGTGTTTTTCACTTTGATGGTTTATGATTTTAATTCTTCTCTCCTTGTCCCATCCATCTACAAACACTCATTGAGTACCTGCTTGGTACCAGGCCCTGCAAAAGGACGAAACCAAAACCTGGAGCTCCTTCCAACCGGGGACGCCCTGTCTGTGTGGAAGGCTGATAGGGACCAGCACTTGTAGGGTGATGAGTGCTGAGAAGTTGAAGTGCAGAGGGCTTCCAGAGACAAAATAGATGGGGCCTTGTATCAGGTTCCGAGAGCTACCCCAATAAATGACCACAAACTGGGTGGCTTAAAACAACAAATTTATCCTCTGACGGTTCTGGTGGCTGGAAGTCCAAAATCAAGGTGTCAGCAGGGTTGTTTCCTTCTGGAGGCCTTGAGGGAGAAGCCATATTTCAAGCTTCTGGCAGCTTCTGGCAGCTTCTGCCAATCCTTGGTGTTCTTTGGCTAGGAGCTGCATCACTCCAGCCTCGGCCTCTGTCTTCACATGGCCTTCTCCCCCATGTGTGTGTCTCTGTGTCTCCCCACGGCCTTCTTATAAGGACACCGGCCATTGAATTTAGGGCCTGCCCTAGTCCAGCATGACCTCATCTTAACAATTACATCTGCAAAGACTATTCCCAAATGAGATCACATTCTGAGGTGTACATTTTGGGTGTACACTTTGGTGAGGGGGAGGAGGGGAGACACCATTCGACCCAGTACAGGCCCCTAAGCACACAGCCAGGCTCTCATGACATCAGCCTTTCAGAAATCTTCAGGGCTGCTGACCATCCCAGGAGCAGAACCAAGCTCCTCACGTGTGCTTAGCACTCTCCTTTGTAGCTAATCCTTTGGACACATACTGACCACTTGTCACTCTAAGCTGGGACTTCCTCCATCCTTCTGTCTGCCTGCTTTCTGTCTATTCCTCCCACCCTGGTTGTGTCCTTCTTCTGCCTGCTGTGTGTTCACCCCTCTGTCCACTCACACCCCATCTGTGGGGCCAGCGGTGCTGAGTACTGGTGTCTCTCTCCTGTGCTCTCACCCCTGCCGTTCTCCTTGTGGCTTTCTGGAGCCCCTCTTTGGGGTCTCTTCTGTTCCTTCCTCCACCCCGCTCCTCTTCTCCCTCTCCCACCTCCCTCAGGCTTTTCCTGGAATGTCTCCAGCATCCACCATCAGCCAACTGGGGAAGCATTGCCTGGGTCACTTCTGGGGGCCTTTCCAAGACGGAGATCTTTGTCTCCAGCATCAGGTCCCTCAGCCAGCCCGCCCCTCTTCCTGTGCTCTCTGGCCATGGCTGTTTGGATAGGGGACAGCCCCAGGGTTTGTGGGGACCCGAGGGGAGCAGGAGAGGCTGATGTCCCAGGAGAAACAGGGATATTAGGATGTAAATTCTTTGAAAGGTACAACAGACGAGGTCCACAAATTCACTATGTCCAACCCTCCCATTGTACAGATGAAGGGGCGGAGGCCCAGGGAGAGGAAAGGGCAAACTTAAGGTCACCAGGTGGGGATTTGAACCAGGTCTCAGGATGCTCTTTGCCCCACTTCCCTGGGAGGCCAGTGGAGGCTGAGGCTGTGGTGTGTCCGCAGGTGAGGTGCCCTTCCTGCTGTGGAGCCAAGCGCAGAGCCAAGCAGCCCCGGAGATGTCAGATGTGCTCGGGGTGTGGCAGGCGCAGGTAGGATGGTTCTCCCTGGCTCTTGCTTCTCATTGTCTGCCCTTCTGGCGAGCAAGCAGGCACCCTGTCTGTCTTATCACTCCTGTGTCCCCAGACCTCTGTGCACAGCAGGTGCTTGATAAATATTTGTGGAGTGGGTGGGCTTTTCTCATGGGCTGAATATTTCTGGAAAAGACTGGAACTCATCAAGCAATATGTGAGTCAGGTGTAAGGGTGAAGCCGCTGGACGAAGGCAGGCAGGCAGTTTATAGAGAGGAGACCTCGTCCTGCCGCGCATGGCGGGGAAGTGAATACAGAAAACCACCCAAAGATGTGATTCTTGATGCTCTAAGTCCCGGGGCCTGGGAGAACGCTTATTTATAACTCATTGCAGGGTGTGAATGGAGGAGAGAGAAGTCAAGGAAGGTTGGTTGATGGTCTAAACAATCAACCAAGTTCCATCTCTGCTCAGAAGGCTTTGCAAACAGTGGGGCGTTGCGTTTTGTAAATCATATTCTTTAATGTATTTATAAATCTTTAAAGGGCAACAGGAAATCATGAGGAGTGAAACTACTCAAAGTTGTGTTGGTTAATGATACTTTTGGCTCATCGAGGCCCAAGCTATCCTTCTAAGAAGCCCGATGGTGAAGCTTTGGTATACCTGCCACCTGTGGTTGGTAAAGAAAGTCTTTGATTTGGAAGGAAACTCAGGTTTATTTTATTTATAAGCGAAAGAAATCCAATTCAAACTGGCTGTTGCAAAAAAGTAAATTTATAGTCCCCTGTCATGGAAAAGTTCAGGGGTATATTTCTGGGTTCAGGAGTATATTCCATCCAGCTGAAGGTACAGCTGCGTCCAGGTGCTTAAACAATGTCATCAAGAATCGGTTTCCATTCCTCAGACTGCTTTCCTTTGTGTTGGCTTTATTCTCAGGCAAGCCATCTCCAAGTTTAGTAATGTCAGTAGAAAAGGGTATCCCTTTCCTGAATGTTCCAACAAAAGTTATGGGGCAGGTCTCCTTGCACTCACCTGGGTCACGTGCCCATCTATGTGTAAGCCACGGTGGCCAGGGAGATAATAAGCTAACTGGCCAGGCTGAGGTCCCCAGCTGGTCCTAGAAGGGGTGGGGGCAGGCCCATGAACTCTGGGGACTGGATGGGAGAAGGGTGGTCTCCAGAGGGAAATTGGGGTACTGCCACCAGAAGGAGGATGCCTAGATGGTGGGCAGGTGGAAGTAATCCATGTCCACCACAGGCTGCATCTATGAGACAGGATTTGGGGGTGGAGCCTCTGGAGGCCCCCAGGACCCCATCACTATCAGAGTGGTACTGATGGTGTGTCCCTCTCAGGTGCAGCACATGCTCGGGAAGGGGGAACAAGACCTGTGCCACCTGCAAGGGGGAGAAGAAACTGTTGCACTTCATTCAGCTGGTCATCATGTGGTATGTGGCAGTGTCTCAATGCCGTGGCCCGGGGGGGTAGCCGGGGAACGTGGGCTGGATTGGCTTCTGCAGGGAAACTCCACTTGCTTGGGGCTTTCACAGTATATGGACCTGCTGGGACAAAAGGGATTAAAGTGACTTGGGAAGGGGAGAGATCACTGGGAAGAGGCAGCATGGGATGGTGGGGTGCTGCCCGGTTTCAGCGCAGACCTAAATTCAAATTCAGCCAGCACCACTTTTTCTAGTGCAACAGCCAGTCGTCATGTGGACATTCCCATCTGGGAAGTGAGTCCCCATGTCCTAAATTCCCATGTCAGGGAAGGCTCCCAGGCTTTCAGTGTTTCTCCCTTCACACATCGCGTTGAGCACGTCACAGGTGAGGGTGAAATGAGGTAATAAGATGGAGCTGTCAGTACTTTACTAGTTTCTGAGTTTACAGTTGAAGATACCGAGGCCCAGAGAGACTAAAGAACTTTCGCAAGGTCCTACCAGTAGTAGTAACACAAGCCTTCCAGCCCAGGTTTGTCTGATTCCAAACCCATGTTCTAATCTGTCCCTCACCCTCTTCACCTCCAGGAAGAACAGCCTGTTTGAGTTTGTGTCTGAGCACCGGCTGAACTGCCCCGGGGAGCTCCTAGCTAAAGCCAAAGGAGAAAACCTCTTTAAGGATGAAAACACAGTGGTAAGGGGGGCTTTGCAGACTGTCCCATGGAAGCTAGGTTCCTCTTATGGCTCCTCCGGCTTTCTGTGGGGCTGCTCTCATTTGGAAAGACAGGCTGAGCTACCTAGACAGAACAGAGGTGGCTGGGACCCCAGGGGGCCAGTTCTCCCATGAATTTCACACTCTTAAACCTTACTTCCTCCCTTTTTTCACCTTCTTCCTCCCTCCTCTCTTCCTTTCACAAACCTGGAGACACTTCTCCTATACTAAGAACCATTCTGGACCCCGGGGATACCATCCAACAAAATCCCTGCCCTCATAGATCTCACAGTCTGGTGAGGGAGAAGATAATAACATTTGACCACAATGTCAGATGGTGGTAAGGGTCATTGAGAAATATGCAAGCAGGGTGAGGAGACATAAAAGGTTGGGGGTGGTGTTTCAGCTGGTTGTCAGGGAAGTGACACTGGGCAAAGACCTGCAGGCAGTGCAGAGGGGAAGTGGGCCATGTGGCCATCAGAGCGAGGGTGTCCAGCGGAGGGAACAGCATGGCAGAGACCTTACATTGAGCTGGGCAGAGCAAGGAGCTAAGACACGGGAGGGGCCAGCAGGCAGATCAGGGAGGGTCCTGTAGGCCAGGGATCAGCAAACACTGGCCCTCAGCCTGCTTTTATAAATAAAGTTTTATTGACACACAGTCATGCTTGTTTGTTTACATATTGTCTGTGGCTGCTTTTGTGCTAGAAGGGCAGAGTCGAGTAGCTGAGACAGAGACCCTATGGCCTACAAAGCCTAAAACATTTACTATCTTGCCTTTTACAGAAAAGATTTGCTGTACCTGCGTAGGCCTTGGCAGGGAATTTGGCCTTTATGGGATACCTGAGCAAGGTCCCTATGCCATTTTCTCTGAGAGGGACAGGTGCTCAGCTTTCTCTCGTTCTCTCTCCCTCCTTCTTTCCTCCCTTCCTTCCTTCTGCCTTTTCAAACTGGCTTCTTTCACTTAGTAACATGCATTTTTAAATAATTGGGATGTAGTTGACATGTATCATTATATTAGTTTCAGGTATACAATATAATGGTTCAGTATTTGTATATATTGTGAAATGATCACCACAATAGGTCTAGTTAACATCCATCACCACACCTAGTTACAAGTCTTTCCTTGCGATGGGAACTTTGAAGATCTACTCTCTTAGCAACTTTCAAATATCCAAAATAGTATTATTAACTACAGTCAGCATGCTGTACATTACATCCCCAGGACTTATTTATCTTATAACTGGAAGTTTGTACCTTTAACCCCTTCACTCATTTCATCCAACCCCCTCCCTGCCCCACCCCTCTGGCAACCATGGATCTGTTTTCTGCATGTATGAGTTTAATTGTTTTTTAAATTCCACATATAAGTGAGATCATACCATCTGTATCTTTCTCTGACTTATTTCACTTAGTATAATACACTCAAGGTCCAGCTCTGCTGTCAAAATGCCAGAACTTCCTTCTATTTTATGGCTGAATAATATTCCTCAGCCTCCTTTCTTTGCCCTAGTCACTCGGGCTTCCTAAATGCTCACGGCAGGCCTCACCCCTATAGAAAGCCCTGCATCCCCTGAGTCAGGCAGCCTGGAAAGCTTGCTGGGTGACTGAGTGGGCTGCAGGTGCAGGAGTACTCTGTCCACAGCCTCCTGCTTTTGTTGGAATTCCCAAGGCTTTAATGCTGGTGATTGAGGGTCTGTGGTGACTGAGCAATCCCCACCCGCTGGCTGCATGGCCTCGGGCCCTCCCCTCAGGGCTTTTTCTCCCGCCTGCCTTTTGGAATCAGCTCACCAAGGCTCTAGGTGCTGACATGGTCAGAGAGTGAGGTGGGTGTGTCTCTCTCCCCAGGTATACCCACTTGTCGACTTCCCCCTGAGGGAGATCTCTCTGGCTTCCCAGCGAGGCCTTGCCCAGCACAGCGCCGCTCTGGCCTCCAGAGCCCGAGTCCTTCAGCAGGTGAGCTGGGCAGGGGCCTGGGGCTTTGGGGAGGCTTCCAGGGCCAGCCTGGGGCTCTGAGGGCACCGTCCCTCTGGTCACGTAAAGGAGGAAATGAGATGTTTCTTCTGCTGGGGCTCTTTTCTGAGGGGCGGGGAGGAAGGATAAGGAAGAGGCAGCTAGAGGGAGGGTGGTGGAAAGAAGTCTCAGCCTGAGAAAACAGGGGGGTACTGGGGACTGATTTGAGGTCAGCGGGTGGAGGCAGAGAGCAGGGCGGGCCACATAGTCCATGGTGAGAAGTTTGGACTTTTATCCTGAGAGTGACAGGAAGCTATAGCTGGGTTTCAAGCAGGAATTTGGCGCGGTGTGATTTTGATTCGAACCCCCTGGTATTCAGAGAGGGGAAGGGAAAGCTCGAGATCCAGAGTCCTAGGCAGGTGGGAACCCAGCGTTGGGCCCTTCAGGGCACTTTCCAAATCCCAGGCATATCTTCCACCAGCCTCCCTGGGGCACCGGTGTGGCCAGGGCAAGGGTTGCTTTGGTGCTGTATCCTGGTGGCCACTAGGTGGCGGTGGTGCCTGCTGCGTCCCCAGGAGCTAGGCTTGCTTTGGTACTGTATCCTGGTGGCCTCTAGATGGTAGTAGTACCCGTTGCAACCAGCAGTTACCTGGCTGGAAGCTGCTGGAAGCTGGAGGTTTGGCCAGGAAATGCCCAGCGCCAGAGCTCTGTGAGGGGTTTTGTCATCAGAGGCCCGAGTCTTGCAGACTGGGCTCAGATCCTGGTTCTCCCACATCCTAACCGTCCTCCTCCTTGAAGTCCAGTTTCTCATTTGCGGAAAAAGAGATGCTAGAACGGCCTCAGGGGGTGTTGTAAGGATGAGACAATTTGCTTTAAGTGTTTGGAACCTGGTGATCAAAATGATCAAAATGTCCTTGTTCCTTCTGTTCCCTTTGCAATGAGTATTTCCTCTTCTTTCTCGGCAAATGTCCCCTATTTGCAGGAGAGAGAAGGATGCATTTAATTTAAAATTAATAAATGACCATCTTGGAGCTGGAATGGACCTCAGAAATCATGGAATTGGGGAACTGCAAACTCAAAGGCCTACCAGAGCCGAATGGTAACATGTGCGGGAGAGCCCTTCATCCAAAGGGACCCGTCATCGCTCAGCTTTATGTAGACTCAGAGGCAGAGATTTCAGATCTAAAGTCCAGATTTTTATATATGAAGCCTTCTGACTTCTCAATATTGATGACAATTTTTAAAAAATGCTAAGTGAGCACTGCACAGGTTGATGGGCCTGCTTTGGCCTGTGAGCCATCATAGGCTAACCCTAGTCTAGTCCAAACTTACGGCTTTTCTGATACATCAGAGGCCCAGGGAGTGGAAGTAATTTGCCCAAGGTCACGCAGCTTCTTAGTGGAAGAGCCCAGGAGTAGAACCTAACTTTTCCGACTCCAAGCCAAATGTTGTTATTCACCGCATTTAAGACACACAAGCAACTCTTTGGGAGCTAGTGTAGGCTCGCCAGGGAGATCAGCCAGCGGGGAGATTTGGGACCCTTTTTACTGGGCCAGACACTGCAGGGACAATTTGCTTAGCAGGCTAGGACCTGCTTGCCCAGTTGGGCATGCACTCATGGCTTTCAGCCCCTTTCTTCCCTGCCAGGGGCCTCCGTGTTCTCTAGGAAATGAGCGGGGTTGGACCTTGCCTTGTGTTGGACTTTGCAGAAGCAGAGCTGAGGCAACGGGTTTTTAAGGAAGGGGTCCCAGGAGAGCCTGGTAAAGTAGTGGGGGAGCTGAAGAGGGAAGAGGGGGAGGTCATGCAAGGACACAGTGCCAGTGACGGCCCAGACTCTGCCCAAACCCAGGTGACCTCTGAGGGTCAATCACACCTCAGGCTGTCCTCCTGGAGGTGAGAGAGCTGGACTTTTGTTCTGTAGTACCATCCAATCACTGGCACCACTGCCCAGGCACTTTCTGCCCGTGGGTGGGAGGTGGGTTCTGTATCTCAAGGATGGACTCTGGAGAGAAAGGTTGAGCTGTGAGCAGTAGCGTGTGTAGAAGCGGGATGGGGGTGAGTGTGCAGAAGCAGATTCCAGGGGACCCAGGTGAGATGAGAACAATACCTATGAGAGACCCCAGAACGGTCTCTTGGGGAGCTTGCTCTTATGGCACTAGTATCCTATGGTGTGGGTCAGAGTGAAGCGCCCCAAATATTGAGGTATCTGCTTGGGACCTGGGAAGAAGGTGAGGACGTGATTCAGCGGCGTGGGGACACTAGTGGTTATCCTGGGACTCTTTTGCTTCTGAAACATGATTTGAGTCCTTTTTGGACCCTTCATTTGGCACCTGGGAAAACTGAGGCCCAAAGAGGCGAAGTGACTGCCGAGATCTAGACCTAGGTGGCTGGCCTCGGTCTGGAACCTGGTTTCCTGGGGCTTTTCCCTACAGCATGATCCTGTCTCGGGCAACACAAGCCATTTGTGAACCAGCCCTGGAGCAGGGAAGGGTAAACTGGAGGCATGGGGGAACATTAGACTTTAAAAGGGAACGTAATGGGAGAAGAGGCTCCGTCTGTGAGTCTTTTCCTACATTGTCCCTTGGTCCTGGACTGTAGGTAAAGATTCATGCCGACATTCTGTTTGGCATCAAGAAGTTAGCAAGTGCAATCCAATGTGGAGACAGCCGTCATGACACCAGCCCAGGTCATTATGCTCAGACCTCAGATTTTTTCATCCTAGGGGCATGACCGAGGTGTAGAATCAGATAAATGGCTGGTTACAAGATAACCACTTGATGGCAATTGATGTCCTGACCAACCTGTGTCCTCAAACTCAGAGCATTCAAATCAGAAGCAAATGGAGGCAGGTGGGGGGTCAGTAGGGTGGTATTGCTGTGCTTTCTGTTTGACCTTGGTAGAAAAGTCTGGAAACGAGTGGTGCTGACACCACTGTCCAGGCCTTCTGAGCAGCGATATTGACTACCATCTCCTCTCTCCTCGTAGTTCCCACTTTGGGTCCCCCATACCAAAATGTCAAGAAGGGGTTTCTACCTTGTATTTCCCAAATTATCACTGGGAAACTAATTTCTGGCATATGAAAAAACTCAGTTTCACAATCTCATTTGATTCTCTCAACAACTCTGTGACATAGAAGTTTTACCCCCATTTCACAGACGAGGACACTGAGGCTCAGAGAAAGAAAGTGCAAGATCACACAGAAAGCTTCATTGAAAACGCATGCCCTGATCTGGGTCCCCCTCCTCTCACAATGTCATCCTTCCCCTAAGCTTCCCCTCCAGTACAGTAGGGAGCTGCTTCTCAAAATCCAACCCTCTACCCCCAGCCTGTTTCACCCTTTCCACGGGGCCTCAGACCATCACATACACTGCCAGGACTTGGACTCTTTTCCTAAGCAGGGGAAATTCCTGCAAGTAAGAGTCTGATCCTGGGCCAAACTCCCTCTGGGTTTGTGATCCCCACATCTGAGTCTGGGACAGGGGAGCAGATAGTGCAGAAGAACTTAGGGGTTTTGACACAGAGCCTGGCCCACAGGATGTCCCCAAGAAAGCTTCACTTCAATGATTGGGGGTAAGTTCCTTACGGAACTCCATCTGTAGTTGTCAATAACAAAACAGCATGGAGAGCTAATGGGGAGGGTACCTCAGTAGGAGCCAGTGTTCTCTCCCAAGGCGGGGCTGTTCTCTCCATTCTGGGCCCCTTGATTTCAGAAGGTTGTTGAGTCAGTGCTCAGAGAAGGGGCCAGAAAATGAGGGACTTTAGGACCACTCTGTGGGAGGGAGGGAGTGCCAGGTACAGGTGGGAGCTGGAGAGGAGACCTGAGCATTAAACAGGTACAGCTATGGTAAGGAGATGGAGCTCGACCTAGATGGTCTTCCAAATTGGAGATTCCATGGGGCCATGGGCCTCGATTTTCCCATTTGGTGGGGGGCGGGCAGGGTCGGAGAAAATCGCCTGAAGCAGCCCATCAAACTTTGGAATTTCTTTCGTGTCCATGTTCTATTTTAAAATTTAATTCAAATTGCATAATACACTCGCTAATATGTCCATGGTTGTTTTAATATAAAAATGTTAAAAATGACTTTATCTTCTACCCACCATTTGTCATCCCACCATTTAAAAATGAATGTTTCTGGGAGATGTCCTGTTTGGCTGGTGACTTTTCATGCATCTGGGGACTCCCCTGGGGATACCTGTGCCGCCACTTCACGAAACCTAGCAGCAGATGGTGGCTAAACATGACAAGTCGGTTTGAGCCAGAATGTAGGGTATATGGAGGCGTGCAGGGGGATATATACCTAGAGAGGCAGACGGGAGCCAAAATGCCAACTCCAGAGCATGAACTTCATCCCACAGGTAGTAGGGAGCTACTGAAGGTTCTTGAGCAGAAGAGTGACTTGAACAGAACACTGAAGTTTTACTTGGCCAATTGTTTCCTCAGCGCCAGACCATTGAGCTGATCCCCCTCACAGAAGTTCATTACTGGTACCAAGGAAAGACTAATGTCTACTACATCTACGGCACTGACCACAGGGTGTATGTGGCAGACTACCCTGAGCGATACTGTTGCGGCTGCACCATCATCTGACTCGTCACAGCTATCTCCACAGCCCACCGGGGAAGACAACTGAGGTCTCTGAGCTCACTCGTCATTAGCTACATGGGACAATCACACACAAACCCAGGTGTCCGTCCTTCCAGAGATTTCAGCTCATCGTCTGTCAAGCCACCGGTCTTCCTTTCCAGAGCACCTCTGGTGGGGCCTATCATGTGTTTAACCTGCAAGAATTCAACTTCACACATTCCTTTAGGACAAGTCATTTCACGGTGGGGGCTTGGCCTCTTGCCTCCAGGCCTATTCATGCCCTGAGAGATCGTGTAGTCTGATGTCGCTCTGCCCTGGGTCAGGCTCAGCTCTGGCGTGCCTCTTCGAGTGTGAGCCATTTGCCAAGCAGAGCGTCATTGGAATGTTTAAAGATACACACAAGCCGGCGGCCCCTTAATGCTCACCAAAGAGTGCACTTAGGCATAAAGTACCTTTATGTCCTAAACTTCGACTCCCCATTCTGTGGGTCGGGAATTCAGACACAGCCACGGCGGGGACGGTTTGTGTCTGTTCAGTGATGTCTGGGAAGATTTCAAGGCTGAGGTGGCTCAAGGGCAGGGGGCTGAAATCACCTGAAGCCTGGTTCACCCAGAGATCTGGTGGTTGATGGTGGCCGTTGGCTGGGACCTCTACGAGGGCTGTCAGCTGGAGCACCTGCATGTGGCCTCTCCACACAGCCGGGGCTTCCTCAAAGCATGGCAGCTGTGAGGGTAAGCACCCCTCATGCTCGCCTGACTGAGGAAAGAGATCTCTTCCCAAAGGGGAGAATAAGCCTGTGTGTTGGATGGACTCACGGTCTAGTTGCCGATACCTAACGCGGTGCCTACGCAAGGGGAAATTTGAGAGAGTGCTTTTGGATGTATGCAGGTTCTCACATCACGTGTTGACCTCAGAACCTGCCCATTGAGGCGCACACAAACTGGATGTTCTGTGTACCCAGTCACGTGCAGGAGCGCTCACCTGGTGTAGCCAGGCTGGGGGGTGGCGGAGGGGGTGCCCTGCAGACTGCACGCTCAGTTAGCCTTGGAGGGGTGGTGTGGCCTGGGCCACTGTGCCATCTGTCTGTGGGAAACCAGAGGCCCCTGTCATTTTATGATCCCCGCTCCACACCCAGAAGGGGATTGCCATACCCTGCGAGGGCCAGTCTGTACCCTTTTGATTCCCAAGCTCCTGCCTGTCTGCAGCCCTTGTCTCCCATGGGGTAGGGGGATGTGGACACAACAGGCCTGGCTGGGGAGGCTGGGGGCGGGGGCTGAGGCCATTCCCCAGGGCATCTTTGACAAATGCAATGCAAGTAAGCACTTGCATCCTCGCCTGCCACGTAGGCAACCCCTGCCTTCTGTTCAGGTGTTGCTGTTTCCTGCACACTGGAGGTTGGGTGGGGGATGGCTGGCAGGAGCAGCAGGGCTTCAGAGGGGTGTCCGGCTCCCCTAGGGCTGCAGGAAGACAAGGGAAAGTTGACTGAGAAGCACAGGAGTGGGACTTGGAGGCTCTGAGAGTCCTGAGCCCCGCAAACCTTCTAGGCTCAGATGCTGCCCCCAGCTAGTGCCACAGGCTCTGCACATGTGGGAGGCCAAGGGCATGAGAAGCGCACACTTGGGTGGAGGGCACTCTGGTGGGGGTGCACCTGGGGACAGAGCCTGGTGCCGGCAGGGGAACCAGGGACGGCCTCCCAAGGCTTCCCACTTCCTTCTCCTGCAACTGTGTGCTCTCCACTCTGGGAGGTTCCTGCTCTGGTTCACAAGGAAGGCCAAGCACCCACCTCCCTGGGGATGGCCCACCTCCCTCTGTGGGATGCTTTTGCCCCTAGGGGGACTTGTACAAAGGGAGGGGACAGTTTTGGTTGTTACAGTGATTCGAAGCAACACGATTGGCGGCCTTTGGTGGACGGAGTCCAGGAAAGCTGTGGTCCAGCAATGGCTGGAGTCCAGGAAGCGCCGTCCCACATCAGACACGACTTGCAGACACACCACTGACTTTTATGGCGAACTCACTCAGTTTTACAAAAGATCATCCGTTATTGCTTAACGTAGTGCTGATGTTCGTTTAGTGTTCACCTCTGTTCTTTGATTTTCCTACACACCTTGTCTGAAATGGCTTCTGGTCCTATCACTTCTCTGAAGTCCTAACCTGGGTTGAGGCTTCTCGTGCCGCTGTGCCTGAGCATTCACAAATTGAAATACATGTATTAAAACAATGATTTCTTATTTCCCCTTTATATTTCACTTTGGGCATTCAATTGCTTTCTAAAACATACGATATAAGTAGGCCATATATAAATATCATTTTAGGATAAAAACGGCGTACGTGAAGTTTGAGGGCCAGTGGGCCATACACACGGTTGGTGCGTGAACCAATGAGAAAAGTCCAGCAGGAATAAAGTGGGTCCAAGTGACAATGTTCCAAGTGAGCCCCCGTGAGCCACTCGCCACAGGCTCCTTAGTTCCCATGGTTTCGGCAAAATCTCAGATGGATGCTGGGTCCTCTGATTGGTTGATAACTGCTGTGTGATTTTTCTCTGCAGTGTTATCTGTTTTTATGACTTCTGCTGCAGCCAGGATATGACTTCATTTGCTATTTCTGCCTCTCTCTGCTACCCGAGGGCTGAGCTGGCTGTGACTGTGTAGCCCTAGCCCCAGCTGAAGTCATGGGGGGTAGAGAGAGCATGCAAGGGCAGCCCTACCTCAAAACCGGCCACCACAGACCGGCTCTGATCCCAATTCAATTTTGTTTTCCAAGAACATCAGACTCATGTGGCTTGCTTTTTCCTTATTGCCCTGCCAGAGGGCAACACGAGCCCTGTTTTTTACCAGTCACTGGGTCCCTGTCAGGTGGGCAGAGCCATGCTGGGCTGGCAGGGGTTTCCCAGAGATCTGGTCTCTGCCCTAAGACTACAGGATAGTAGCAGAGACTGTGTGTTGTGCAGAGGGAAAGGAAAGAATCAACGTGAGAGGGAGTTGATGACATGAGAATGCCTAACACCCAATTGGTGGTGATGGTTGCAAGTATATGTACATATGTGCATGTGTGTGTGCATGTGCATTTGTGTATGTATGTATGTATGCATACGTGGTGTGTGCATGCATTAGGTTGGTGCAAAAATAATTGCAGTTTAAAAGGTTAAAATTGCAAAAACTGCAATTATTTTTGCACCAACCTAATACGTGTATGTGTGTGTGCAATGGTGTGTGCGCATGCATGGTGGGTGTACATGTACCGTGTGTGTGTGTATTTTTGTGTGTGCATGTGTGTGCATGCATGATGAATATGTGTATGCATGTGCATGTGTATGTGTGTGGTGTATGTATATGTGTGTGTACATGTGTGTGCATGCCTGGTGTATATGTTTGTGCATGTGTGTATGGGGTGTGAGTGCATGCAGTGTGTGTGTGTGTGTGTGTGTGCTTGCCATGTGGGGAGGATCACTGCTGAGAAGGCAAGAGGGACTTCCTCTCCCACCTGGTTTTCTTCCCTTCCCTCCAGGATCCTGTCATTCCTAGTATTTCCCAATACCCTAGCCCTCAGCACTTGGTCAGCTTGTTGTACCTTGGCTGACTTCAATTCCTAATTCACATGCAGCCCTTGATATGGAGAATGATGAGAGAACTGTGTTATTTTCACAGTTGGTTCAAATGATCCAAGTGGAGTTATGTTACCCAGTAGGAAAGAACCTTCTAGATACAGCAGCTTGGCCCTGATGGCTTGCACTCAGAATTCCAGTCTTTTTTTTTTATTATATTTAATGGCCAGGGATTGTGGAAACAGCATGGTTTGGAGACCATATATACTCTGGTTCAAATTCTAGCCCTGCTTATGATCAGCTGTGTGACACCGGGCAATTCTATTAACCTCACTGAGCCTCACTTTCCCATCTGTGAGATGGGGATGATATCACTTGCTTTGCAAGGTGGGTAGAAAGGGTTAAAAGAGGTCAGGTGTGCAGGGCTCAGCGTCAGTAGGCGCTCAGTACCTGGGAAGGCTGTCTTCTCCTTGAATGAAACTCCTTTGGGTAGGTAGTGCTGAATGGGTGTCACGGCATCTCTCTAGTGAGCCGGCCTCCTGCACTGCAGCAGTGACTGCCAGAAACCTTGCTTTTTCAACCTTCAGCTCACGTACCCCTTCCTCAGGGATGGTTCCCCTCGTCCTCAGGTGGGGCCAGCTCCCATGGCCCATCCTCAGTGCTCCTATCTCTGGGGAGGTTGCACGTGTTTCATGACTTGTATCCCCCCCCCCTCCCGTTTCTCCCCACCCCAACTGCCAGCCTCATAGGGCAGGTCTGTGTTTAGCTTATCACTGTTACATGCGGCGCCCATCTGTAAACACTGCCAAGTACAACCCAAGACTGAATCAAGGTGCTGGATGTTGATTTAAAATAAAGAATGTCAGATTCTAATTCTAGGTGGCCTCCACCAGCTGTGTGATGCTGAATAAGTCCTTGTACCTTCTGGACGTCAGTTTTCTTTTTGTATTACGAGGAATTGGTTTGGATCCTATTTTTCCTTTTTTCCTTTATCCTTTCCTTTTTCATGGCACCGTTTATGTCTCCCCCAAATGAAATCTTATGTGGGACCCAGATATAGAAACATGGTGGCTGTGGCTGAGGTGTGGGTGGAAGGCCCAGAGCCCTCCCCTGACACCTGTCCTCTCTTCACCTCCAGCCTCTAGGAACCCACCTGAACACAGCCAGACCAGATGTCTCACTACTGCTCAGGAGTCTGGGAGGTGGGCTGCGTCTCTAACAGACCACAGGGCACTCCTGGAAACTTCCCTTTTCTTTTCTTTCTAAGAGAATGAAACCCTGAGTTTATTTGCTGATGGAGTATTTATCAGAGTGAAAAGTGCATGGAGAGAAAAAACACCATAGAAAGTTCTGTCTAGGGGTACTCTAGGCAGTTGGTATTTTTCCTGTACTTTGGAGCAGAACGGCCCTTTAACCTGGTCCCCAAGCTGGAGCAGTGTTGCTACCTATCTTTAAGTCTTCAAGTCTGGAGCATGTCTTTGCTTCCCGCCCCTCCCATCAGCTGATGGAATTGAAATTTCCAGCTAAAAGAAATATATGAACATGGGGAGCTCATCTTTTAGGCCAAACTTAGTCGCTGTCATTTTAGTGACAATTAGTTTCTATCGTGTGATAGGAAAGTCAGACAGTTTAAGGGGCCTGGGACACAGGAGGGGGACATTTTGTAGGGGAGACTACAGTATGGTACAAGGCCACACAGTCACAGCCTGGGGGTCACATCCTGGCTCTGCTGCCACTACCCGTGTGGACGCAGGGACCTCTGCTCGCCCAGTGTCCCACCTGTAAGACGGCAGTGCCGACTGTTGGGACTGAGGGAGATGAAATGAATAGTGTATAAGGTGTGCATGGCTCGCAAGTTTCACGAGATCCGAGCTGTTAGTAGATGAGGGGATGACGGAGGCAAATGTTGGCAGGAAGAGACAGATCCTCAGCACCGGGGTACAGGGGAAGGAGGGTGTTATAGACTGAACGTTGTGTCTCCCCTAAAATGCATACGTTGGAATTCTAACCCCCCATGTGATGGTATTAGGGGTTGGGGCCTTTGGGAGGTGCTTAGATCATGAGGTGGAGCCCTCATGAATGGGATTGGTGCCCTTGCCCTGTGAGGTTGTAGAGAGAAGATGGCTGTCTATGAACTAAGACACAGGCCTAAACCTGACTGTCTGCTGGTGCCACGATCCAGTCTCCAGGACTGTGAGACATAAATTTTCTTTGTTTATAAGCCTCCCAGTCTGTGGTATTCCATTATAGCAGCCTGAGAAGACTGAGACAGAGTGTACGTGAGCACAGAAGCTGAGGCCACGTGATACAGGCAGTGGTTCCCAAAGCTGGTCCCAGTATTGGGACCTGACTGCACCAGCCTCACCTAGAAAGTGTGCTGGAAACGCGGATTTCCAGTCTCGCCCCGAGATATTTGGGGTGCTGGCTGAGATTCTTTAGTTTTAACCAAGGCTCCAAGATGATTCTTATGCACAGTCAGAACAGGAAATTGACATTTGGAGTAAGAAATATTTGAGTTTGGAATCCAAACTCTCAGCCTTAAATTTCAGTTCTTGGCTACCCATGGGCTTATCTTCTCTAAATCGCAGTTTCTTCTTCTGTGCAGTTGGAACAAGCCTGGTCCTACCTACTTGCCTTGCAGGGTTGTTTGAAGGCTCACATAAGACAGAATGTGAAAGTGCTCTGCAAACTAAAGCACTGCATAAACGTTTTACTTATTCGAAGTGGTAAAGACAACCTGATGGGTTCAAAGGCTTCCTGCTGCCTTTCAGTCTGTCCACCAGAGGGCAGCAGGTGCACACACATGAAACTTCAGAGCAGTGTCTCCCGCACAAGCGAGTTCCCTGTGCAGTGAAATCAGAACCCTAGGAGGGTCTCTCATTCTTAGCAGTCCCTGGGCTATTGGGTCCCTTGCAGGGAAATTGGGGTGGCTCCAGAAAGTTTCTTCAGAAATGTATTTATTATGTCTTCTATTATTCATAGACTCCAGTTAAAACTGTTTTATGCTTCCAAAGGGACACCATAGGAAACAATAGTGACATTTAGAAAGCCAGGCTTGAAATACCAAACCAGAAATTAATGGTCTAAGTCAATACATTAGCTCTTGAATCCAATTCATTCATTCATTCATTCATTCATTCATTCATTCATTCATTCTGGACATGAACTAAGCCCCTTCTCTGCTGGGCATTAACTAGGCCAGGCACAGGGAGAAAAAGATAAATCAGGCATTGAACTTGCCTTGAGGACTTCTGGTCTTCAAAATAATGGTGAACATCTCTGTGTACCACCCATATGTCAGGTGTTGTTTTCGGCTCTTTATGTATGTCAACTGACGTGAATGCTGCTAGGTAGGTATTATTGACAGAGAAGGGAACTGAGGTCCGGAGATGTTAAACCAAGGTTCCACATCTAGAGGCAGAGATTTGAACATGGGCAGTCTGGCTCCAGAGCCTATGCTCTATCTCGTTTATTGGGGGAGGCAGACATAGTAAAGACTTAAGCAATAAGAACTATAAGAGACTCTTGCCTCAGTCACTCCTTATTCCCAGGCATACTGATGATGCTTCATTGAGCTGGGCAATGGGAAGTGCTGGGGAGATGATGTCCCTGCAAGCAGCCCTCCACTAAAGGCAGGCTAGAGAGTTGGAGGCGAAATGGGACAACTCTGAGGTGTGTTCTATATCGCCCCCTAGTGATCCCCAGTGGGACTGACCTCCAGGTGCCACAGCAGTACCTTGCTCAATGATCCAAGCTTCCTGGCTCCTCCCCTCTCAGTCTCACTTCCTCACATTCCTACCATTGTTTCCTGGGATCACCTTCCAACTAAACTATTCCCACTGGAATCCTTGGCTCAGAACCAGCTGCTGGGGGAGCCCTGCCTGTGACACTGTATCTCCATGAATTGTGTATCCCTTAAGGAACAAAGGGCTAAGTGTGATTCATTGCTGCAGCCCCAGCCCAGAACATGTGAGGGCTGAGTGGCCTGGAGTGAGAGGCTGCAGAGACCTGGAGCGCATTGATTTGGCCCCGTGGGAAGCAGTGAATGCTCTCAGAAGAGATGACATTTGAGTTGCTGATCTGGACTCCCCTTTACTCTCTATTAAAGGCTGTTCTCCCTCACGATTTTCTCCTTGCTTTTGGAACCTACATACTTCTATGAGGTCTCAGAAAGTCATGATCTAATTCCCCATGATTCCAGAGCCTTCTGAGCCCTGCCTGTTCACTCTCAAAGCATTTTCTTCTGACATATTTATCAGACGTGTTAACCAATTGATTGCTTCTGCTCGACATTCCTGAGGCCACAGGTCGCCACAGCTTCATCAGGGCCTCAGTTTCCACCTCTGTAAGAGGCACTTGCGAGTCTCAGTGCACGTCCGCTCATGGTTGGCTTTGGGAACTCCCTGAGTGGGGGTTCCACCCTGCCCCTCGTGTGGGGCTGTGTCCAGCACAGAGCTCTCATCGTGTGACTGAAGGTAGCCCAGGCACTGACCGCTTCTCTTCACCCCTTCCTGGGTGCCGGCAGTCTTTCAGTCTGGTCCTCAACCTCCTTGAAGGTGCCCTGGGTTCCTGGAAGAGATAGGAAGGAGAGATGCTCTCTACTTCTTACCCATTTCTTCCAGATGCCCCCAGACACCCAGAAGGCCAAGCCTCTCACCTTAGAGGGTCATGGCCAAATAGTCCTCCCACCTCCAGGAGACCTGGCCCAACATCTGGACCTTGTTATACTAACAGCCCTGGTCTCCTCCTTCTGGAGTCACTGCAAAGCTCTGGGATTCCTCTAACCTGGCCTTGGCTGGCTCCATGACAACTCCCAATTCCTGTTTCCCTTTTCCACTGATTGCAACAGACAATGATTATGGCAAACATTTATTAAGTGTTTATTAAGTGCCAGATGCTGTTCTCACCAGGTAAGTACAGAGCAGGATGTCTGGCTTTCAGTCCAGGGTGCACATGCAGTGTGCCAGCACAGGCGCTGTGTGTACGTGTGTGTGTGTGTGTGTGTGTGTGTGTGTGTGTGTGTGTGTGTGTGTAAGGAGGGTGATCCCCGAGGACTCCGGGGATAAGTGTATAGTCCAGCTGACAGCAGCAGCAGGCTTGCACTCCTGCCGAGGCTGGGTGGGCAGAGCACCTGCCTGCTGGTGGGTGGCTGGTAACAGCTGTGGGTCTTGGGAGGCCCCAGCCCTGTGGCTGCTGAGCAGAAGTATGTTATTCTTCCTGGGTAGACATTTTGGGCCCAGCTTTCTCTGCTGCCAAAGCTGGCTTGGCCTCCTCTCAAGATGAGTTGGTCCCAAGTTACCTCTTTAACCACACCCTAGAGCAGAAACAGCTTCATTTTGGAATGCAAGCATGGGTCCTGTCCATGGCTTCCTGTTTATGTCACTATTCTGGGCAAGGGACTAATAGGGCCCTGTGTGATCTTTCTTCCTGCCAATCATTCATGGGACTAGAATTACTTATGTATTGTAGAATATATGATTTGCAGACTCTCACAACATATATATGATAAGTTGTAAAATCACCCTAGATTTGAATAAATCCCAACTATGCGCTTCTAAGCCCTAAGACCTTGATTTATCAATCTCTGTGAACTCAGTCTGCCCATCTGCAGAATGGGTTTTTAGTAGTATATACTCCTCCTATAGCTCTTGTGAGGACTAATGACGTGTAATGCCCGAGAGCCCTTGGAACAGAGGCTACCACATACTACCGTGTTTCCTCAAAAATAAGACCTGGCCAGACCATCAGCTTTAATGCGTCTTTTGGAGCAAAAATTAATATAAGACCCGGTATTATATTATATTATATTATATTATATTATATTATATTATATTATATTATATTAGACCCGGTCTTATATTAAAATAAGACCGGGTCTTATATTAATTTTTGCTCCAAAAGACGCATTAGAGCTGATGGTCCGGCTAGGTCTTATTTTCAGGGAAACACGCTAAGCACTTGATAATGATTATTATTATTAATCTAACATCTGATTATTATTATTCCTGTTACTTCTGTCTTGGAGAGTTGTTTGAGGATTTAAATGAGATAATGCTTGGCATAGAGTAAGTGGTCAGTAAAGGGTAGTTATATTATCATTATTATTATTTTGTCACTATATTTTACTAAGTTCTTTTGCTCTTATTTGGTCCCTACTCTAGAACTGAGGGAAAGCTGGAATTCCTTTTCTCATTTGAAAAAATGTTGAAATAGATGCATAAAAAAATCACCGTGTCTTTTTCTAAGTTTCCTAAAGAGTAAGAGTCAAAGTCATGACTGAAATTTACACTATTTGGGCTCAAAATCCTATGTCCTTCCTACTAACATCCATGAATTCCTACTTTGGGATAAGGCACTGAAGCCTCCTTTAAACTGTGCTCTTGTTTTGCAGGAAAGAGCTTTTGAAACCACGCCAGCTATTAAGTGCCTATTTATGACATACTTTTCCATCTACCATCTCGATCTGATGCACTTATACTTCTTTTGAGGTCCATTTATTATAAGGCCTATTTCAAACATGAGAAAACTGAGGCTCACAGAGGATGAGCTTCCTGCCTGAAGTTGTGTGGCAGCTTGGACCAGAGCCAGGGTCTCCTGGCTTCTTCAGTGTGGAATCTGAGCGAGTTCCCTTAAGACCAGAGGAGGCTTGTGTGTCCCAGGAAGCTCAGACCTCCACAGAGCACGGTTCTTCCTTCCTTGTCTTTGCCACCCTGGTCACCCCTGGCAGCTCCGACTGTTCGTGAGGCCACAGCCTCTGATTCTGGCTCTGTCCCCTCTTGTGACTGATGACTCCCGCGGGCTAGCTCACGTAGAACCCAGTCGCGCCTCACTTCTCCCTGCACAGACCACACATGGACGTCCCGAGCCTCCTGTCCCAGTATCTGGCCCCTGGCTGTCCCTCATAGCGCTCATCCCAGACCCGCCAGCTTGCTGCACTGTCTGCTGTATGGCTGAGCAAGGACTCTCGCTCATCGCGTCCTGCTACCTCCAGACCATGGCAGGACACCCAAAGATGGGAGAGAGAGGTGTAGGGGGGTGCAGAGGACAGATGTTGCTGACGTCACCAACAAGAGTGATGCAGACAGCAGAAGGAAAGTGTAGATGCACATGTGGGCACAAGGACACTGGGTTGTGAGTGCCAGAAGCCCCGCTCACCCTGGCTGATATACTTCGTTGGCATGCAGAACTGACTCCTGGGGCCTGGGTTTTGCCCAGAGGTTCAAACAGTCTTTGGGAACGTGTTTCTCTCCATTTCTCGTCTTACTGGTGGCAAGCTGTCCACCTTAGGTCCAGGCTTACCCAGACTCTCTCAGCAACTCCTATAGCCAAGAAGACACAGCTTTCCTGGTTGCTCCAGAAAAGGTTCCAGAACTGAGACTCGTTGGGCCAAATGGTCTGCCCTGGGCCAGCCTAGAGCCAGTCCTCATGGCCTGGGTGATGAAATGGGATCCAGGGAATGGGATCAGCCTCATGAAAACCCCCTGGATCCAGAAGGGGAGAAGGCTGGTTCCCTTAGGAAAATCTGGGTTCCACTCCCAGAAGGGAAGGGGGACCTAGGCAGCAAAACAACTAAGGACCAGGGCAGCATTTGTGTGTATTCTGGACACGGGACATGCTGCAGCCAGACTCTTTCACCGTGAGACAGTAAGCTTGGACCTGTCTGGTCTCATACATGAACTTGAGAAACGCTGGGTGGGACGTTTCCTCTGAGGATGCAGGGGCTGGGCTGGAGACTCTCTGTCTACACTGGCTTGAGTTCAGTCTGGAGCTGGGCAGGGACGTCAGGCTCCTAACTTTCCTTCTTTCCTGCAGCCCACACTCTCCACTGATAATTGCCCTGCCTCAAAGCAGGGAGATGGTTCTGGAAGACAAAAGGCCAATTGCTTCAGGTGATGCAGAATGTAGCGTCTTTCCTTAGAGAAAGTGAATGAAGACTGGCCGGGCTACAGAAGGCAGCGTGGTCTGGCTCTGGACAGTGACAGGCAGAGGTGGGCAGCAGGCTGTGAGTCTGTGGTTGTTGCGGAGCACAAGGGAATCTAGACTCTTGCAGGGGAACAGACCAGATCTGATTATCCAAACACAAAACCCCTCCTGGTTAGAAGCATCTGCTTGTTTTTCTCATTCCCCTGGCTTGACTCAGACAGAGTATTCTCAAAGAGAAATCTACTCAGTGGCTGCTCATACAGCTGAGGAAAAGCCTCCTTAGCCTTGCCCTGGAGCATGTAGCTGTCAATGCAGCAAATGATCCATGAAGAGATGGAGTTTGTATTGACAGACACATGTTTATCCGGATCAATTAGGGGGAAATATATATATATATATTTTTTTTTTCTTTCTTTTTTTTTCTTTCTTTCTTTCTTTCTTTGCAACACTCCCCAAACAAGGCTTTGCAGCTAATAATTAATTTGATCTGTGCAACACAAATGACAAAATGTGAAATGAGATGAGAAAATGATTTGTCGGATTTCCTCTCAGGGAGGGCACTGTATGGTCTGTTGGGAGGAAATGCTGTGATGACCCCTTGCAACACAGGGCAGAATGCTATCTAAATTGCTCCGCATAATTAAGGAGGGAGAAATTGGAAGATGGGGAGGGAGTGACTGGTTTTCAAAGGCTGACCACCTGCGGAGGAGCTCAGGAGAGAAGGAAAAGAATAACCCTGCTGAGAAAGCCTAAGGAGTGCTGACATGTCAGGTGGGGAATTTGTCCAGGGAAATTCAGGGTGCTAGGTGATGTGGAACTTCCCTATAAATGTACGCATTTATTGTCTGTGGAAATTATTAAGAAATCCCAAGATGCATGGTGGGCTGAATCTCTTCTATTTGCTCCACTAACCCTGGGAGGCTATCCTGCAAGGGCTCTCTCTCTTTTTAAACATTTTTATTAAAAATATAGCTAACATACGATATTATATTAGTTTCAGGGGTACACCATAGTTATTCAACATTTATATACCTAAAGAAGTGATCACTATGGTAAGTCCAGTAACCGCCTGACACCGTACCACGCTGTCACAATATTATTGACTATATTCCCTATGTTGTATATTACGTCACCATGACTTATTTGTTTTATACCTGGAAATTTGGACCTATTTTTCCCCTGTACATTTCCCCATGGCCTAGGTGATGAAATGAGCTGAGTAGCAGGCCTGGATCCAGGGAATGGTACCAGCCCTATGAAATCCTCCTGGACCCAGAAGGGGAGAGGCTGGTTTTTCACTTTCAATTACAGTTGACATTCAATATTATTTTATATTGATTTCAGGTATACATCGTAGTAGTTAGACATTTACATAATTTAAGAATTGATCCCCCTGACTAGTACCCACCTTGCACTACACATAGTTATTACCATATCATTGACTATATTCCTTATGCTTTACTTTAATCCCCATGACTACTTTGTAACAACCAATTTGTACTACTGAATCCATTCCCCTTTTTTCACCCATTTCCAATGCCTCTCCCATCTAGTAACCATTAAAATGTTCTCTGTATCTATGAGTTTGTTTCTGTTTTGTTTGTTTGTTTATTTTGTTCTTTAGATTCCACATACAAGCGAAACCACATTGCATCTGTCTTTCTCTCTCTGACACTCCACTCAGCGCAACACCCTCCAGGCCCATCCATGCTGCTGCAGATGGCAAGAACCCATTCCCTTCCCTGGCTGAGCAATATTCTGTTGTATATATGTACCACCTCCTCTTTATCCATTCTTCCATCGACGGACACCCAGGCTGCCTCCACATCTTGACTTTTGTAAACAATACTGCAATGAACGTATAGATACAGAGGTCCTCTGGAAGTAGTATTTTCGATATCCTTGGATAAATACCCAGAAGTGGGATTACTGGGTTCTTCTTTGTCTCTTGTTATTGCTTTTGTTTTAAAGTCTATTTTGTCTGGTATACTATTGCTACCCCAGCTTTTTCTTGTGTGTTTTGTTGTTGTTGTTTGTTTTCATTTTATGAAGTAACTTTTTTCATCCCTTTACTTTCCATCTGTGTGTCTTTCAATCTGAAGTGAGTCTCTTGTAGATAGCATATGAAGGGTTTTGTTTTCTTATCCATTTATCTCTCCTATGTCTTTTGATTGGAACATTTAATCCATTTACATTGAAAGTAATTATTGTTAGATATGTAGCTATTGCCATTTTATTATTCATAATTTTTATTTTCTTTTTCCGTCTAAAAAAGACCCTGTAACATTCCTTTTACTACTGGTTTGGTGATGATAAACTCCTTTAGCTTTTTCTTGTCTGGGAAGGTCTTTATCTGTCCTTTGATTCTAAATAATATCTTTGCTGGATAGGGCAATCTTGATTGTAGGTCCTTGCTTTTTATCATGTTGAATATTTTGTGCCAATCCCTTCTGTCCTGCAAAGTTTCTGTTGAGAAATCAGCTAAGAGTCATATGGGAAAACCCTTATAAGTTACTAGTTGTCTTTCTCTTGCTGCTTTTAGAGTTCTCGCTTTGTCTTTAATCTTTGCCATTTTAATTATAATGTGTCTTGGTGTGGGCCTTTTTGGTTCATCTTTTTTAGGACTCTCTGTGCTTCCTGCACTTGTATGTCTATTTCCTTTGCCAGGTTAAGACAGTTTTCAGTCATTATTTATTCAAATAGGTTCCGAATCCCTTGCTTTCTCTCTTCTCCTTCTGGTTACCCTTATAATGCGAATGCTGTTACATTTGATGTTGTCCCAGAGGTGTCTTAAACTATCCTCATTTGTTTTTGGATTCTATTTTCTTTTTGCGGCTCTGTTTAGGTGTTTTCTGCTACCTTGTCTTCCAAATCATTGATTCGATCCTCTGCTTCATCTAGTCTGCTGGTGATTCGTTCTAGTGCATTCTTCATTTCAGTTATTGAATTCTTCTCTTTTGACTGGTTTTCTTTTCTTTTTCTTTTTTTGGTTTCTATGTCCTTTTTTATGCTCGCTGTCTCTGTGTTGAAGTTCTCACTAAGTTCTTTGAGCATCCTTATAACCATTGTTTTGAACTCACTACGTTCCTTGGGCAATCTTATAACCATCGTCTCCATTTCATTTAATTCTTTTTCTGGGCTTTTCTCCTGTTATTTCATTAAGAACATATTTCTTTGTTTCCTTATTTTGGCTGCCTCTCTGTTTCTATGTATTATTAGGTAGGGCTGCTATGTCTCTCAGTCTTGGCCTGGTGGCCTTATGTAGTAGATGTCCGGTCGGGCCCTGGCACAGTCTCCCTGGTCACCTGCTCCAGGTGCTCCAGGAGTGTCCCTTGTGTGGGTTGTGTGTGCCCTCCTGTTATAGTTGAGCCTTGATTGCTATTCAAGAGTGTCCTGTCAGTGGGTGGGATTGACTCTCAGGGTGTTTGGCTGTGGGGTTTGGCCACATCCATAGTTTATAGGCTGCTGTGTGGGGGGCTTATCCCACTGAATGGGATTCACCCCAGTGGTCTCTGGTGCCTCTTGAGACTGCCCTTTGGGTGGGTTGCTCGTGGGGCTCATTTGGCGGTGCTTTGCTGTGATCTGAAGCCCACCTCCAAGTACATTGATTCTGGGGCCTCTTGGGAGGGGCTCCAGTGCAGACCCAGGTCACCCATTGCCTGTTTCCAGCCGGGGACTACCTGGTAGGAGCTATAAAGTTGCCCATGTTTGTTTGCTGCCTTTGGGAGAGGCCACACTGCTACCCGGGCACAGCTGCCACCAATACTGGGCCTGGGGTAGCTCTGCAAAAAACCAGGAGACACGATGCCTACTGCCACCTGCTGGCTCCCTTAAGGTTCAGCCATGAAAACCTTGTGTGGTACACAAATCAGGTGAATCAGAGTCTCAGGAAATCACTAGAGAGGGAAGACTTGTGGTCACCGAGTTAATGTAGACTTTGGTTTGGTGTCAGTGCTGAGTCTGGAGCTACTCAGCAAATGTCTCAGAGCACACAGAGGCCCGTCACTGCCCACCTGGGGCTTGCGGACTCTGATAGTTTTCCAAGAAAGAGTGCAATGCGGGCTGGCGGGCCCGGCTTCTCGCGAGAAAATGCCTCCAGCACTGGGGGAGTTGTGTGGGGTGGGGTCACAGCTGAGTCAGCAGGGTGGAGCAGCAGAGCTCACCAGCCAATCAGACTCAGATTTGTCTGTGTGGGGGTGGGCTCAACACAAGAAAGATGGAGCCCATCTGATGGCTGCAAGGGAGGAAGACTTCTCATAGGGAAAATGGTGACTGTCCCCCAGCCCCGACCCCCGAATGCCTCCGACGCCTCCCGAGTCACTGTTCCTCCTCTGGAGCCCAGGGTGAGTGACTGGGGGTGAGAGTGTCTGTGCACAGGCTGTTTAAGAGGATGTCTGGGTTTCTGGCAGCTTGTCCCACCTGGATGGTCAGAATTCCCACTACTGTTTTCACAGCCAGATGTTATGGGGGCTCCTCTCCCTGGCACCAGTACTGTGGGCTGGGGAGGCTGGTGTGGGACTGAGGTCCCTCTCTCCTCTGAGGGAAACCTCCATGGCTGAGATACCCCTCACAGTCCAGAACCCCACAAAGAGGTGTGGAGACAGCCTGCTTCTTGTCTCCACTCCTCCTACCAGTCTTTATATCTTTAGTTATAAAACTTCTGTTCAGCCAGACTTCAGATGGTTCTCCAAGTGGATTGTGCCACAATTTAGTTGTAATTTTAATATGTTCATGAAAGGAAGCAGCCACAGTGTTTATCTACTCTGCCCTCTTGGATCTCGGTCCTGCAGGGGCTCTCTTGCCTTCTGGCTTCCATTGAGTTTGGCCAATGGGAGCTTAATTTGGGTTTGGCCAACAAAGAGCTTTGGATTTGGCTAATGAGGAGCTTCCCTTTGGACTTGGCAAACAGGGAGCTTTGGGTTTAGCCAATGAGGAGCTTTCATTTCTGTCTGGTCAGGGCATCAGAGGAAAGAAAAGAGTGATGTTGGGGATATTCATTTCCCTGCTTCTCACTTCCGCCTTGCCTTGGCTTGGCTGTTGGTAGTTCTGTGGAACCACATGACCCTTTGTGGGTTCTTTACACACTGCTCATACCTTTGTAAAATTTCCTCTATTAAACACCTCTTAAATGATCCTAATTTGAGTGTGCCATTTCCTGCCAGGACTTTGGCTGATCTGATTGGTGTGAGTGCATTCTCATGCAAACCTATAAAGGGGTGAGGTTCTGTCTCCTGGGTGAGGATTGAAGCAGCAGTTCACACAGACAAAGGAAGAGCTGCCTTCCAATTACAGCACACGCATTCAGGAGCTCTCTAGGGATCTCCTGGAAGCCTGGCTGCTCCTTGCAGCCACAGTCAGTTGGAAGTGAAAAAATTTCAGTCTCAAAGTATCAGACTGCTCTAGGAACTCACCCAGGCTGGGGCCCATTGGGCCATCAGAGAGCATTGCTACTATGACTGAGGCCGGGAGCAACCAGAATCTTGAGACATACAGGATGGGGAACTGAGAATTGCTGGATGTGACCATTTCACTGATGTGGAAACTGAGGCTGCCAGAGGTTCAAGTCACATGTCAGGTAGATAGCAGCATTGAGAATGCTGTAGGAAAGTGAAAACACGGCTTGGTCTAAGAACAGATATCATGTCAACCAGAGGAGATGTCAGACAAATAAACACAGAATTGGCGTTGGCTGATGGCAGAGCATTTACAGAGCACTCTAGGCAAGTCAGCTGGGAGGGTTCTGTGGTGCTGAGGTTGAAAAGCTGCTCCTCCATTTTTCTGATTATAAAAGCAATTCAGATTAATTAAAGAACACTTGAAAACCATGGCATAAAGTAGAAATCACCCAGGATCTTACAATTTAGACTAACTCAGTTACTACTTTAGTATTTTTCTTTCCAGGGTTTTCTCTTCAATATTGCTGTAGTCCTTCAGTTCTTATAATTTTGTATTCTACTTCTTGGCATTGTGAGTCAACATTATGAATAAACATGATATTTTACACTTTCTATGTTTCCTATCATATAGATTGCTATAATTTGTTTATATAACTATTCCCACAATAATAGACATTTAATATTTTTCTTTTATAATTTTTGTTTTGTGTTGTAGCTAATAGTACATATGCAGAGGGTGCCAAAAACTGTATATATGTTTTAAGAAAGGAAAATACTGTATTAAAATTGTAATGCTCAGTATGTACCGATAACAAAAGATGAATACAAGTCATGTGTGTACATTTTTTTGGCATCCCCGGGGGTATAATGATATATATTATATTAATGTTATATATATACATAATCTTGTACACAGACTTTATGGTCTCATTTGTGTGTTTATCTCTCATTATTTCCTTTATTCAGAATTTAAAAAGTGGAATTATCAAAGGACATGAACATTTTAAAAACTTTTGGTACATAAATTGCCTTCCAGAGAAGTACCAGTCCCATTTCTCTTGCCAGTCACCTAAGAGAGTGCAAATCTCAAAGCAGCTTTTCCTTTATGGAGTTTGGTAGGGCCTCACTTCAAGGCCTGGCCCTGCCCTCCAGGTTATGGCTCCGCCCCCAGATGCTGGCCCTGCTCCCAGGTCCCACCTGCATGTGTCTTAAAGGTGAATCCAATGCCTGTTAGTGAACACGTGCAGTGGGTGAGGGTTGCTCTGGTTCCAAGAATAATATGTATCTGTTTTCGACTTTCCAGATGTTTCTTCCCTCTGGGGCCAGTTCCATGGCTCCCTGGAAAGTGATATGATGACCTTGGGCTTGAGTCCAAAGAGCATGGGAGATTTTTGGCAGGTTGATGGTTGGTTGGTGCCAACCCACTTACAGCAAAAACACTGTATGTTGGACTCACATAGAAGAACGTGTGTGCATCTGCCTCCAATGGGCTCAGAAGCACCACGGCCTCCCCCAGGAGACTGCCCGGGCAGCTGGATCCCTTTGGAGCAAAAGCAGGAAGGATGTGTTTTAGAAAGGATGTGTGTATGGGGAGGTGATGGGAGAGGAGGTACACATTAGGTATGGAATCAGGAGATCTGAGCCTATAGAGACCATCGGTACAAAAGCAACAGCAGTGTGAAAAGTGGGATATTTACCCTGACTCTCAGTTTCCTCATCTGTGTGGGTTAGTGTTGGGAAGTTTTCTAGGGCCTTTTTCAATGAGTGTACATACCCTCATGTGTGCACACACTCACCGATAGATGTCCAAAATATATGTTCTATTGGTTAATCCACTTGCTGGATGGTGGATAAATTCCAACTCTGATCCAATCTTAATTTTCAACTTCCTCTTGCTTACCCTGATGCCAGGAATGCATTTAGTGGATTATTAGTAGTAACTATTGAAACCCAGGGCCATTTTCCCCCCAAACAATGACCTCTTCCTGTCATTACCCGTAGGTCCCCACCACTTCCTGTGACTGAGTCAAATTCATTTTAATATTAACTCAAAAAACATGATTAAGAAAGTCGACCTACAGAGCTTGTATTTGGACTTATTCAGTGTTTATGCAATCACCCTGCATCACTATTCTCCCTGAGTACAGGAAACTTTGAATTGCTGGATGTGACCATCTTACAGATGTGGAAACTGAGGCTGAGAGAGGGGGCATGTTTAGCCCAAGAACACCGACCTGGTGAGTGGTGGAGCCAGGAGCTAGAATGCAAATCTCCAGATTCCAGGCTGGTGCTTTATTTATTTTACCAGTGGTTTTTAAAACGTAGAACCCCTTAAAAATGAGTCTTACGTGTATCCTCTCAACTCAAAAACCAGAAAGATGGAATTAGTAGGAAGAGGTTATGTGTGGCCCAGACCCTTATCCACTAGGGGCTTCTGAAGCAATTCCATGGATCTGTATACTTCTGCTTAGAAACTGCTGATGTTCACCAAGGAGGCTGACCCATTCATTCACTTACTCTGTTATTCAATTTTCTCTTCAGCAAACACATGATGAATACTTATTATATCCTAGGCTCCATCCTTAGCTTAAGTGAGCTACCTAGTGTTCTTCCAATAAATTCTCTGCCCTTGCCTTTTCCCCTTTCTTAAACTATTCAGAGTCATTTCTGTTGCTTTCCATCAAGGAGCCTTAACACTGGTAGGTGCAAAGAGTTTATACTAACTATCTTGGTGATGGAGCCCCTTTGGGAGGATTTGAGCAGGGGAGTCTCTGGGACAGATTTGAGTGTGAGATTGATCATGCTGGTGGCTGAGGAAAGGATGGTTTGGTTCCCATGGGAGTTGGGGCTTGGGGGAGATAAGCAGGGAAATTTGTTAGGTAGTACTGAAGACCAGGAAAGAAATCACTGGCCTAAGCTCGGTCAGTGATTGCAACAAAGGCAGGGAAGTGCAGTGATTAAGAGCTTGGACTCTGCTCACAGATCTGGGCTTGAGTCCTGCCTCTGCCACTTACTTGGTATGTAAACATGAGCAAGTCTCTTAATCTCTCCAAGTCTATTTCGTTATCTGTAAGATAGGCTGGATAAAAATATCTCTGCTTGTGGGGGTGTTGGGAGGATTCACTGCGGTAACTAAAGTGGAGGCTAAGCGCG
The DNA here is from genome assembly GCF_036562045.2 of Rhinolophus sinicus. Classification (NCBI taxonomy): domain Eukaryota; kingdom Metazoa; phylum Chordata; class Mammalia; order Chiroptera; family Rhinolophidae; genus Rhinolophus; species Rhinolophus sinicus. The sequence continues at coordinate 44,346,751 of NC_133759.1, forward strand.
GTGCCTGGCTCGCAAGAAGCAGTCAATAAATGCTGTTATCCACTGATGATGATGGTAGTGACGAGGATGATAAGGATGGTGATGATGATGGTGATAGTGATGATGGTGGTGATATGATGGTGATAGTGGTGATGATGAGGAGGGTGATGATAGCGATAGCGACGATGATAACAGTGATCGTGGTGATGATGGTGATGGTGGTGATGATGGTCCTGGTGGTGATGATGGTGATGGTGGGGATGATGGTGATGGTGGGGATGATGGTCATGGTGGTGATGATGGTCATGGTGGGGATGATGGTGATGGTGCTAACTGTCAGGGATGGAAATGATGAGTGGGATTTGAAGGAAAAGTCAGGGATGACTCCTGACGTTCTAGGCCAGGTGACAGAGGGAGTCCTTTTTAAGAAAAAACCAAAAAAATACACATATATTCATAGGGTTCTATGCTTTTTGTAGAATTTGAAAAGTTGAATATTGGATATCCGAACCTCAGTTGGTTAAGATCACCTTCTCTCCTGACTCTGCCCCCGCTCCTGTGTGCCGTGCGGTCTCTTATGTCAGGTGGTGCTGGGGCCACTTCAGGGAGGACATGTGCTAACTTCATTAGCTCTGTGTAAAGTCTGTCTGTTTACTCACAATTTGCGGAACACCTGAACTATATTTACTAACATTTCTTTACAATGTCTTATGGGAGGACACAGGAAGCTAGCATCATTTCCATAAATAAAAAATGGCTACAGATTCAAATACAATGAAAATTAAAGTTATTCAGTTTTAGCCAGATGACCTAACGGTGGCCTGCAAAGACTCCAAACCTGAGGCTTGCTGTCTTTTTATTCAAAAGAGATTTTAACTAGCACTAGAAAGGTGTGGAAGACGTGGCTCCAAACTGAGACTCTCCTTGCAGTAACCAGCAAGATTTGAAGAGAACTGCTGGTGGAACGTGGCAAATTTCTCACTGTGTGAGTCCATGTTATTTAATGCTGGGTCTGTGGACCACCCAAAGCCATGTCCCAAACTTCCAGTGGAACTCACCCTACACCATGGATAGTCCTGCCCCAAAGATAGGCTGTCATAGCACCATGCCATGTGGCTGCACTATTCAGGACCTGTGGAAATTGACATCGACAGGTGGAAACAGGTAAAAATTAGCTCAGGATTAATCAGCTTGGCCTCTCAGCCTGGCTTCCTCAGGCAGGCAGAAAGGAGGCATCACCACACAAGGCTTCTATTTAGAGAAGGCATCTGAGCAACTGGGTTTGGGATGGGCCAGGCTCTGCAGAGGGGTTGCTTCAGACTCCAAAGCAGGCTTGCTGGTGGCATCACTGGAGCCAGGGCACAGCTGAGAGACCACCATGAAGCAATTAAAGGGACAAGAACCCCCCCCCCCACACACACACACCGTCTAGGAGTTTCCACAGAGATGCCTCTTTTCACAAAAGAGGCGGAAACCAGCAAATTCGTCCCCTGCCAATGAGAAGTGAGGATGAGCAACTTTTCTGATATGTTTTAATGAGTGCGCTTTTCTCAATCCCTGCCTTGCTCAATAGCAATTTGCTCAGATGACTTCCAGAGAGACTAAAAACCACTAACGTAATCACGGACACCGAAATTGACCTTTGCAAAATATTAGCATCCTTTTAAAATTCTGTTTCTAGGCTGTGACATTAGCCACAATGTTCAAAATATTGGCAACATCTCCATTTTAAATCTTTAATTACAGAAAATGTCAAACATACACAAGAGTGCAGAGAATAGTTAAGAATAATGAGCCCCTTGTACCCAGCACCCAGTTTTAGCAGTTATTAACTCATGGCCAGTCTTATTTCACCTATTACCACCTCCCTCTTCTATTACCTAGTGAGGTTATTTTGAAGAAATCCTGGAATCATGTGACTTCATCCCCGGTTGCATACTCCATAGACAACTGCTGATAAACACATGTTTATTTCAAGGGGGTTTATTTGGCTGAGGATTCAGCACAGTCCACCCATTTTTGGAGCATCTTCCTGCTCCTTCTCCTCCCTCCATGTGTCTCCATCTTTCTTCTCATATCCCCCATGTTTATAGTCATCCCAAAAGGGGAATTTGGGAAGAAGGTAAATCTGTTTTCAGAACTTCCAAGCTCTTCTGGGGGTTGTCTGCTCTCTGGGGTTCCCGTCGACCTCCTCTAGGCACTCGGAGATTGTATATTTTCTACTTATTGAGGAATTTTTATTCTGAACAAATTCTGGTTCCCTGAAAAAAAAAAAAAAGGTTTCCATGAAAGGACCCATGGGAAAAAGCCAGTGTATTGGAGAGTGGAAGGGGGCTCCTTGGTGCATCTGTGCCAGTGGGGCTGACATTTTTGTTTAAGAATTGACTGAGGCCTGGCCACTGCTTTGTGGCCCTGGCCAAATCACTCGACCTCTCTGGGCTCCCATTTCTTCGTGTGCCACACAAGAGAATGTTTGTTCACTTATAATTCCTTTTCTTTCCCACCGTTGGAATTGAGTGTTCCCTATTATTGCTGTAGCAAAATGCCTAGCATGTAGCAAGCGCTCATCCGTCTGCTGAGTGCGTGGATGAAATACTCTCAGGAGCCCCTTCGGCTCTGAAGCCCCGCTGTTCCAAGACTCACTGGTCCTCCTCACCTCGAGGTGTCTCACTTCCTCCTCCTGGCTGGGGGGTCATCTCCCATCCCCGACTGTGTTTGGCTGACTGAGAAGAAACCGACTGCAGACACCCATGGAGGGAGAAGTGGACAGGGAGGTTGGAGGCCACTTCCGCAGTGTCCTTGACTGAATGTTCTCTTCCTGGGTGACAGCCTGGGTCCCAGTGCTCAGCTCTATTTCAGTTGCCATTTGGCATGTGTCACCTTGCAGAGGCCCGGGCCCTCAGGGACAAAAGGCCAAAATCTGCTACAAGAATGGTAATTTGAGGAAACTTGGCTCCCTGCCCCTGGGGCTTCGGTGTTCTTTGGGACAAGTGGAGTGATGATATCATGGACGTAATTACTTTCTGGACTATGTAGGGTCCTTGTGTCTGGGCTCCAGCCGGTGTGAGGCCCCAGGGAGCCTAATTTAGGAAAAGGAATCAGCAGGATGACAGCTGTTGAAAGTGCTTGGCTCCACCTTCAGCCAGAGAATTTAAGAAAAAGGCCCTTAGAAACACCTAACTCTGAAGGTAGGTCTTTCCTTCTGATGACTCTCAGGAAAAGGCCTAGTTCTTGGGGATGAAAGGGCCCACAGAGGTCATCTTGGCCAGCAAATACCCTTCCCAACACCCCTAAGAGGCGGTGTGCTTGATTACCTCCAGTGATTCTGTGTGATTCTGGCTGTGCTTGATTACCTCCAGTGATGGCGAGCTCAGCCTCTCTGGAGACAACCTGTTTCATTATTGGAGAACTGTAACTGCTAGACTGTGCTCCAACGTGACTTCTCCATTACCCCCAAATGTATTGATGCCACTTCCATTGCCCTGGTTTCACCCTTGGAGCCACATAGAACATGTTTAAATTCCTCTTCCTTGTGACAGCCCTTCAGATATTTGAAAGCAGCTCTTATGTCCCCCCTGGAGCGTCTTCTCCAGGCTAAACATAGCTCTTGCAGCCATTGCTCATATGACATGGCTTCAGTTCGCACCACTGTCCTCATCATTTTCCACTGGATGGATACCAGCTTTTCACTGTCCTTCTTAAAATGTGGGGCCCTGGAGGCGCTGAGCGAGCGGAGTCCGACACTCACTTTATTCCTACCCTCACACGTCTACTATCATAGCGCTGTTTGGCACACACCCCATACTGTACACCGCAAAGTCCCCTCCATCGTTCTCACAGAAGCTGCTGCTAAGCCGCATTACCCTCTCTGGGATTTGGGGCCCAGGCACAGGCCTTCCAACCATCTGTCCCTATTGCAGTTTCGCTCTGTAGGATTCATACAATTGTTCCAGGCTGTCTGGATATTTTAGGGTCCTAGTTCTCTCATTTGACACTTGAAGCCCCTCTCCGCTCTGCACTGCCTGTGTTTGCCTGCTCACTGAAACACGACCTATGGGACTGGGCAAACACGTTCCTTTCAGGCTCATGTGCTCTTCTGGGGGTGGTCATTCAACACACTACATGTAGCTCCCGTTTCTTCACCTGCTCACAGGGTGCCTGGGGAAGCCGGGTTGCAATCCAGATATTCTGTGTCTACACACAATCCCTCTGTACTGATAAAGGCAGTGAGGTGGGTCTGCGGGGTCCCATACCGTTAGCCCAGGCTGCTCCTGCTGACCTCTGCTCTCTCTTTGGAGGGCCACCCAGTCTCCAGATTGCCCTGGGAACCAGGGGGACGCATGCCCTGAGGCAGGAATTTGGCAGGGCAATGCCTGCTGGAGTCCTGGGGGCTGATCCCCAGTGCTGAAGACTCTAGGTTTCTGGTTAAAGTTGATAGGAAGAGCTGGGCCCTGGGTGACAGATGCAGGCTAAAGAAAACCCCCTACCTTGTCCAGGTCCACTCACCTGCGGAACCTTTTCCAGAGGCGGGACTCAGTGGTTGTATAACTGAATGACTGTATCTCTCACTTTTCTCTGACTTCTTTTCCTTCCTCCTTTCCACTTTCCCTTTCTTCCTTTCTTTTTCTCCTTCCTTTCACAGGTGTCTTTTATTTGCTACTTGAGCACTGTCTGTCTCTGTACTCACTATTGTTTAGGGTGCCTCTGTCCTCCAGGTCACAGGCCACTGGGTGAGACACCTGTCAATCACCAACATCCATGCCTGCCCATGGTGAGAGGCGGGCCCAAGGTGCACCCAGAGCAGGTATGCTATGGGAATAGGAGTTTCTGGATAGTCCCAAGGCCTGAGGTTCTACCTTGTGGTCTTCATAAGCCATTGAATGATCCCTGAAATAATCACACTTGAGTGTCCAAATGACAACTTCTCAGATTGACTTTCCCACCTGAAGGAGATAAAATTCTTTTGTTAAACTCTGGACTTGTTTTTTGGTCTAGAAAATATGTCCCCATAATAAGTGACATTCAAGTTAGCCCAGGTCATTTTAGGATTTAGAATGCTACTAAATTTGGGGACAAATCCCAAAAGGGAGCTGCTATTCATAGGTCAGTATGATATACTGGACCAGGGCCATTTATGGGCCAGGAACCTGAGGTGGCCAGCAACTCTTAGGACCTTCTGGAGATAGTGTGGACTCCGACATTAGTTTTGGGTTTGTAAAGTGGCTCTTTCTTTCTCTGGCTGTATGACCTTTAGCATCCTAACCTCTCTGGACCTCAGTTTTCCACATCTGTAAAATGGGGGTAATACTTTGCTGATCATTGTGAAGATTTATTGAACTAGTACAGTTCCTGGTACATAGCAGACATTGTATTTATTACTTCACAGCTCTGCCTCTAATAGCATTATGAGCTCTTTTTAAAAATCTGTGACTCTTCTAAAACAGGAAAAGAATGGTGGAGAACATGAATAATGTAGATTCCATAGGATGCTTGAATTAGTTTCAAAATAATTTCTAATTTGTGTTTTCTTCGCTTTTCTTCTGTTAGGTTTTGTTAGAAAATCTTTTCAGAGGAGAAAGTGCAGTTACATTTCAAAGGTGAAAACCTCCCAGGCCTTGCAGGGCTCCACAGTCTAGGAGTTTGTCCTGTTGAACAATGACAGGTGGGCCAGCGCCTGTCTTGCCCTGTGCAGAGAAATGCGGTGTAAATCAGGGAGCCCCCAGGGTGCTGAGCTGGAAGTGCTTTTGTATGCCAGGACAAGAGGATGAGACCGTGCCATGGAGAGCCCACAGGAGGCATAGGAGGCTTTGACCCTCACTTCTCCTGGGTTCCTGGCCAGGATTGGGGATAGAAGAATATCCAAGTATTCCTTGTGCTCCTGTGACCTTCACCTCCCCTCTCCCATTTTCGAGGCCAAGATCTGAGTTCCAGGTTTTCCATCCCTGACACTGTCCCCACCTAGCTACTGGCAGGACTCTGACCAGCCTGGCTGCCAACTCCCTGCAGGTCAAGCTGACCCTTGTCTGATGATCATTTCTCTCCTGGACTTGTCTCCCACCTTCACCTTCCTCCTGAGTCCCAGAAGTGCACCATTTCATTAGGATTTCCCAACTCCAAATCCTGTGATATGGCCAGCACATGCCATTTGCACTAAGTCCGCAGATTTCATTCTATTTATAGGATGGTGTGGCAATTCTGACCTGGCGCCTTGTCTGTCGTCCTGGAAGCCACAATAGACTTTGTTTTCTTTGCTCTTTTTTCTTTATTCTCTAAATTTTAAAGATAATTATTCTCACAATAATATGCAAACATATTCTTGCTGGAAGAGATCTTAAAAATAGAGAAATATAGAAAGAACACAAAGAGAAAAATGTTTAGGTGCCACTTCCATTCTATTCTGTTAACATTTTGGTATGTTTCCTTCCAGTATTTCTTCTATGCATCTACATGCTTATCCATGTAAATACAAATGCAAATATATGTGTGTGTGCCATAGAGAGTTTAACCTTGCCCCAAAGAAGTCTGGCCTTTGCTCTAGGCACCTGGGAGGTGATCTTTGTTTGCCTGGGGGCCTTGGGCTAGCCAGATGGCAACAAGGTGATTGAAGGTAGGGCTGGTCAAGCCAGAAAGACCAACAATGTGACTTAGGGTGGTGGCTTTGGGTCAGGCGATATCAGTTGACTAGACCAACCGTATGGGCAATCGATCAGTCAATCAATCAATCAAGCAGATGTAACGGCACCCCAGTAAACGCCCTGAACACTGTGCTCTGGTGAGCTTCCCTTGTTAGTGACGCTCTGTGCGTGTTGTCACACAGCCAGGCCAGGAGGGTAACCTGTCCGTGACCCCAGGGGGAGAAGACAACGGAAGCTCCATGTTTGGCACTTCTCATGGACTCCACCCTGCCCACCTCTACTCTTGGCTGATTTTAGTCTGGGTCTTTACCCTGTAACAAACCATAACTGTGACTATAAGGGCTTTCACTAGTTCTGTGGGTCCTTCCAACAAATTATTGAAATTGAGAGTTTTGGGAACCCTCCTTAACTTGCAGTTGGTATGAGAAATGAAGGTGGTCTTAGGGAGAGTGCCCTCTAACTTTGTAGTTGGCCTGAACTCATAATTGTGTGTGAATGTGTGTGTGTGTGTGTGTGTGTGTGTGTGTATTAAAATATTGCATAATTGGGAATTACATTCATGGCTCTGGGAATTGAATTATTTCACCTTTCATAGGCTTGGAGACCTTCTTTAAAGCTTCTGTGCCTCAGTTTACTTATGTGTAAAATGGGGTTAATAACAACATCTGCGTCCATAGAGCTGTTAAGAGGAGTAAATGGATGATATTTGTAAAGCTTTTAGGACAGCACCTGCCATGAGGTTAGGGCTCCATAAGAGATGATGATGATGATGATTTCCAGACCATTGAAGTCTAGCTTATTGCTTTCAGTAGCTGATTAATGGATATTAATTACTTCTATTAGTTCTCTCTGGGTTTCTAACAAAGAGAATTGCTGGCTGGAGTGCTTTATGAGAAATGATTCTTTTGCTGAACTACAAGGTCAGGTGAATTAGCCAACTGGTCTAGAACAAGTATTTATTGAGCACCAACTATTTATTGTACAAACATTAATTTTGCACAGACTATGTGCAGGGGCCCTGTCCTGATAGCTGTGGGATTATAGAGACAAGTGTATTAGGGGAAGAAAAAGAAGGGAATCCATTAGACTGTCTACTAAGTGTCAGACACTGTGAATTTGTTATTTCAGTTAATCCACATGGCACCCCTCGGAGGAAAATATTATGACCCCATTTTCCAGAAAAGAAAACAGAGACTCAGTTTATGAAAATGCCCAACTTGACATGGACAGAATGTGTTGGGAATAAGATTGAAGTCCAGTTGTGCCTCATTTCAAAGCCTGTTCATTTTGAGCTGCGTGTCACTGCTGGACAAGACAGGAAACTTGCCCTGGGAGAGCTCATTGTTTCTTTGGAGAAGGGATGGTAGAGGTGGTGCATATGAGACATAGGACAACTGAAGAAAGCTCGGACTCTTATACACACTTCCCCATTTCTTAAGTTGCTTTGTCGCTCGACATGTCATTGGACTTTTCAGAACAACTCTGATGTAGGCAGGCATCATTATTCCCATTTACAGATGAGAAAACTGAGGCTCAGAGGGGCTAAGCACTTTGTCCAGCTTAAGCATCTAATAAGGGGCAGACCTGGTAGTTGAATCTGCATGCTTCAGTGAGTGAGTGACCTCCATTGTGACCAGGAAAGTCTCACTCCTGTTGGCAGCCTCAAGACCTCTCCACCAGTCCCTGGAAGGTGGGCTGCATTTTCTTTGACACCCAGATTCTTTTTCTTCTGGTCTAGCTGCCCAAGTCCTTGGGACACTGTAAGCATATTCCTTTGGGCTCTTGGCAATGGAGCATTTCAAAACCGAACCTAAATTAAAACGAAAAGCTTTAATCAGTTTTCTTTGCAGCTTTATCTGCAAACAAATTGATGGCTGCCTCTGGAAGGTTCTCTCCATTTTTTCCAGGCATGATTCATCATCAGATACATGCTTCCTTCAGGATCCAGTGGAAAACTAATGAGAACTTAATCTCTGATGAGCAGCGCAGGAAAAACCCAAGTTGAGTACAAGTTGAGTACAGGAATGGTCACAGGGCAGTCAGCGAGTGACTTAGAATGCTTTTCTTTATGACCTCAGTGTGGGCTTCAAAAGACAGGCTGAGTTCTGAGCTACCAAAACAAGGTCATGAATAAAATTTATTTTTTTGCATAAAGTTCAGTTTCTGAGACACCCCGTGGATGATGCCCTCCCCATGGAGGGGGCTATGTGGGCAGAACCTGGCAGCCTTTGCAAAGACACCAGCCATTCCTCTCTCTGGCACAGCTGCTATGGCCTAATGGTGTCCCTATCTTTCCTGGAACTCGGGATCGTTTTCTTTTTGGAATCATAAATAAACTTGGGACAAATATTGTGACCATCCTCTCAGGCTCTTGTTCTGAGGCCCACAGGATTGCTGGGATTTGGGGGAATTATTCAGGAAACTTCTGCTCTGACAAACCTTTGCTCAGTGGAAGCAATAGCTATTAATTTGCCCATTCATCCAGCTAGTTTTAATTGAGCCCCTACTATGTCAATGTACTAGGAACTGGAGGGACCATAAGGAATGGACAAGATGTGGATTCCCCAGGAAGCTTGAATACTCTTTAATCACGATAAAGTGTTTTCACAGCCACAGCTGCAGCTGGTGCCCACAGCAAATATGTAGGGAGGGCAGGAGCTGGTTATACCCATCTTCCAGATGAGGAAACTGAGGTTGGAGAAGATAAAGTGAATTGCTGATAATCCACAAACCAGTGATTTTTTGAGGAACCAGGTCTTCAAAATCACAGCTTTTTTTTGTTTGTTTGTTTAAACCTTGGACTTCAAAACACATAAACTGTGCATATTTTGGGGGGGAAGTGACTTAATATTTAGAGCCTCTGTTTCACCTCCTATAAGATGAAGGTAAGAGAAACTGTTCAGCAGAGTTGCCAAAATTGTTGAGTTAGACAATGTAGATGGATATTAATTGATAGATGTCTATTTGTAGAAAAAGACAAAATAGATAATAATATGATTAAAGCACCTGATATATTGCCAAGAACATAAGAATAATCACCATGACAATAATAAATTGGCTAATACATACCGAGTCCTTACTATGTTCCAGACAAGTTCTATTATTATCTCCATTTTACAGCTGAGAAAACCTCAGCATAAGGAAGGGAGGTAACTCACACAGTTTATTGATAAAAACGATAAAGTGAGTATTCAAAGCTTATAATATACAGGTATGTATTTTATATGACTATCGTCCATGTCCCCCTTTTATTTCATCAGGGGAAAGAAACGGAGATTATTATTTTCGTTTAATTTTTTTATAGTTTTGCAATGGCAATTGACATATAATATCATATTAGTTTCAGGTGTACACCATAGTGATTAGACATTTATATAACTTACAGAGTGATCACCCCAATAAGTCTAGTACCCATCTGACACCATACATAGTTATTACAATATAATTGACTACAGTCCCTATGCTGTACTTTACATCCTCATGACTAATTTTATAACTGGCAATTTGTACTTCTTAATTCCTTCATCTTTTTCACTCATCTCTCCAACTCCCATACCATTTGGTGACCATCAATTTGTTCTCTGTATCTATGAGTTTGTTTCTGTTTTGTGTGCTCATTTATTTTGTTTTTTAGATTCCACATGTAAGTGAAATCATATGGCATTTGTCTTTCTATAATTTATTTCACTTAGCATAATACCCTCTAGTTCCATCCATGTTGTTGTAAATGGTGGTATTTCATTCTTTTTTATGGCTGAGTAATATTCCATTGTATATATGTACCACTTTTTTGTCCATTCATTTTATCAATGGACACATATGTTGCTTCCATATCTTGGCCATTGTAAATAATGCTGCAGTGAACATAGAGGTTTATGTATCTTTTCGAATTAGTGTTTTGGATTTCTTAGGATAAATACCCAGGAATGGAATTGCTGAGTCATATGGTAGTTCTATTTTTAATTTTTGAGGAACCAGGTCTTCAAAATCACAGCTTTTTTTTGTTTGTTTGTTTAAACCTTGGACTTCAAAACACATAAACTGTGCATATTTTGGGGGGGAAGTGACTTAATATTTAGAGCCTCTGTTTCACCTCCTATAAGATGAAGGTAAGAGAAACTGTTCAGCAGAGTTGCCAAAATTGTTGAGTTAGACAATGTAGATGGATATTAATTGATAGATGTCTATTTGTAGAAAAAGACAAAATAGATAATAATATGATTAAAGCACCTGATATATTGCCAAGAACATAAGAATAATCACCATGACAATAATAAATTGGCTAATACATACCGAGTCCTTACTATGTTCCAGACAAGTTCTATTATTATCTCCATTTTACAGCTGAGAAAACCTCAGCATAAGGAAGGGAGGTAACTCACACAGTTTATTGATAAAAACGATAAAGTGAGTATTCAAAGCTTATAATATACAGGTATGTATTTTATATGACTATCGTCCATGTCCCCCTTTTATTTCATCAGGGGAAAGAAACGGAGATTATTATTTTCGTTTAATTTTTTTATAGTTTTGCAATGGCAATTGACATATAATATCATATTAGTTTCAGGTGTACACCATAGTGATTAGACATTTATATAACTTACAGAGTGATCACCCCAATAAGTCTAGTACCCATCTGACACCATACATAGTTATTACAATATAATTGACTACAGTCCCTATGCTGTACTTTACATCCTCATGACTAATTTTATAACTGGCAATTTGTACTTCTTAATTCCTTCATCTTTTTCACTCATCTCTCCAACTCCCATACCATTTGGTGACCATCAATTTGTTCTCTGTATCTATGAGTTTGTTTCTGTTTTGTGTGCTCATTTATTTTGTTTTTTAGATTCCACATGTAAGTGAAATCATATGGCATTTGTCTTTCTATAATTTATTTCACTTAGCATAATACCCTCTAGTTCCATCCATGTTGTTGTAAATGGTGGTATTTCATTCTTTTTTATGGCTGAGTAATATTCCATTGTATATATGTACCACTTTTTTGTCCATTCATTTTATCAATGGACACATATGTTGCTTCCATATCTTGGCCATTGTAAATAATGCTGCAGTGAACATAGGGGTTTATATATCTTTTCGAATTAGTGTTTTGGATTTCTTAGGATAAATACCCAGGAATGGAATTGCTGAGTCATATGGTAGTTCTATTTTTAATTTTTTGAGGAACCTCTACTCTGTTTTTCATAGTGGCTGCTCCAATTTACAATCCCCGACAGTGCATGAAGTTTCCCTTTTCACCACATCTTTGCCAGCACTGTTGTTTATTGATTTATTGATGATGGCCATTCTGACAAGTGTAGGTGATATCTCATTGTAGTTTTAATTTTCATTTCCTTGATGATTAATGATGTTGAGCATCTTTTCATATGTCCTCTTTGTTCATCTGTATGTCCTCTTTGGAGAAATGTCCATTCAGGTCCTCTCTCTAGTTTTTAAATTGGATTGTTTGTTTGTTTTGTGTTGAGCTGTATGAGTTCCTTATATATTTTGGATATTAACCCCTAATCAGATGTATCATTGGTGAATATCTTCTCTCATTCAGTAGGTTGTCCTTTGTTTTGTTGATGGTTTTCTTTGCTGGGCAAACACTTTTTCGTTTGATGTAGTCCCTTTGTCTTTGTTTGTTTGTTTGTTTCCCTTGCCTGAGGAGACATATACAAAAAAAATTACTAAGAGCAATGTCAAAGAGTTTACTGCCGATGTTTTCTTCTAGAAGTTTTATGGTTTCAGGTTGTACACTTAAGTCTTTAATCCATTTCGAGTTTCTTCCTGTGTATGGTATAAGAAAGTGGCCTAGTTACAATCTCATTTACAATTGCATCAAAAATAATAAAATACCTTGGAATAAACTTAATGAAGGAGGTAAAAGACCTGTGCTTGGAAAACTATAAGACACTGAAGAAATAAATTGAAAAAGATACAAATACATGGAAGGATATACCATGCTCATGAACAGGAAGAATTAACATTGTTAAAATGTTCCTACTTACACAAAGCAATCTACTGATTCGATGCAATCTCTATCAAAATACCAAGGCATTTTTCATGGAACTAGAATAAATAATTCTTCAATTTATATGGAACCACAAAAGGCCCTGAATATTCAAAGCAATCTTGAGAAAGAAGAACAAAGTTGGAGATATCACACTACCTGATATGAAACTATACTACAAGGCTACAGTAATCAAAACAGCATGGTACTGGCATAAAAAGAGACACATGGATCAATGGAATAGAATAGAAATATACCCATGTATATATGGTCAATTAATCTATGACAAAGGAGGCAACAATATACAATGGGACAATGGGGGGAAAGACAGTCTATTTAATAAATGGTGCTGGGAAAAGTGGACCTATACATGCAAAGGGCAATTATTTTTGAATTATCAGAGGAAAGGATGACTCATAATAAACAGACTTTTCAGCTATTATGCTGTGTGTAGCCTCCTGAAGGAAGCCTCAGTTGTCTCACTTTTTCAATGGGGATTACTATATTTCTCTCAAGGTTGTTGTGAATATTGAATGAAAAGAGTCTGAAATGCTTTTTAAAACCTGAAGTACTTTCCACCATAATATATGCTTATTCTTGTATGTTAAACTCATAGGGCCATAGCATTCTGTTCTCTAAGTGTATAATGATGACATTTGACACAATGATAAATCAGGCGTCTAAGTCTACAGCCCAAAAGATGGCATTTTATTGGGGCAAAAAGACACCCAGGTGGCCATTTTGGAAATTTCAAGTATACTATTTAAATTATCGGGTTTCCCTGAAAATAAGACCTAGCCAGACCATCAGCTCGAATGTGTCTTTTGGAGCAAAAATTAATACAAGACCCAGTATCATATTACATTATACCTGGTCTTATATTAAAATAAGACTGGTTCTTATGTTAATTTTTGCTCCAAAAGACGCATTCGAGCTGATGGTCCAACTACAGTGTTTTCCCCAACATAAGACCTAGCCGGACAATCAGCTCTAATGCATCTTTTGGAGCAAAAATTAGTATAAGACCCGGTCTTATTTTGCTATAATGTAAGACCGGGTCTTTATAACGTAACATAACATAACATAACATAACATAACATAACATAACATAACAATATAACATAATATAATGGTATGGTATAGTATAGTATAATAGAATAGAATATGTAATATAATATAATATAATTGTATAGTATAATATAATATAATATAATATAATATAATACTGGGTCTTATATTAATTTTTGCTCCAAAAGACACATTAGAGCTGATTGTCCGGCTAGGTCTTATTTTCAGGGCAACACGGTAGGTCTTATTTTTTGGGGAAACACGGTATATGCCTGGGTATTGATGACCCACTTTTCAAACTGAAAAGCTGACTGTAATCTCATTTTTAAAGGACTTGTTCAGAAGCTGTTTTCTCTTTTTCATTTTGCCTTTAATAACCTGTCTCTTGTCTTAAAATTATGCCTGGTATCATTGTGTTGAGGTTCATAATTCAAAGGAAAAAAGAAAACAACCAAAAATTAAAATTTCTTGTTTCTCAGGAAACAAGAAAAACAGAAATTCCCTCTACTACTCCACCAAATTTCAGATATGAGAGAGAAGAAACTTCAGGTAATAGTTTTTTTTATAGATTGAAAAAAAGTTATTCTTTTAAATTGTGGAAAAATACATGCAATATAACAAAATTTACCATTTTAACTATTTTTAAGTTTACAGTTCTGTGACCTTAAGTATGTTCACAGTGTTGTACAATCACTACTACTCTCCATTTCCAGAACTTTTTCATCTTCCCAAACTGAAAGGCTGTCCCCATTAAACATTAACTTTCCACCCACCCCACAGCCCTTTTTAACCTCTATTCTACTTTCTGTCTCTATGAATTTGACTACTTTAGGTAAATCATGTAAGTGGAATCACATAATATTTGTCCTTTTGTGTCTGGATTATTTGCTTAACTTAGAGTTTTCAAGGTTCATCCATGTTGTAGCAGGTTATAAGCTGAATTGTGTCCCCCCAATTAAAATTCATATGTTGGGAGTGTCTGGTTAGCTCAGTTGGTTGGAGCATGGTGCAGATGGCACTAAGGTTGCTGGTTTGATCCCCGCATGGGCTACGGTGAGCTGCTCCCTTCTTAAAAAAAAATTTCAAAAAATTCATATGTTGAAGTCCTGAACCCCAGTACCATAGAATATAACCACATTGAGAGATCAGGTTTTTACAGAGATAATTAAGTTAAAATGAGATCATTAAGGTGGACCCTAATCTAATATGACTAGTATTCTCATACGAAGAGAAAATTTGGACCTACATGTACAGAGGGAAGACCATGTAAAGACACAGGGAGAAGATGACCATCTAAAAGCCAAGAAGAAGGGCCTAGAACAGATCCTTCCCTCACAGCCCTCAGAAGGAACCAACCCTGAAGAGACCTTACCTTGGACTTCTAGCCTCCAGAACTATAGAAAATAAATTGTTGTTGTTTTGTGTTAAGCCATCTGGTCTGCGGTAGTTTGTTATGACACCCCTAGCAAAAAACCACATGTACCAGAAATACCTCCCTTTTTATGGCTGAAAAACATTCTATGGTATGTACAGACCACGTTTTGTGTATCTATTCATCTGTTGTTGGACACCTGGGTTATTTTCACCTATTGCTATTGTGAATAATGCTGCTGCTTTGATTATCGGTGTAAACGTATCTGCTTGAGTCTCTGCTTTTGATTCTCTTGGGTGTATTCCCAGAAAGAGAATTGCTGGATCATATGGTCATTCTATGCTGAACTTTTTGAAGAACTGCCAAACTGTTTTCCACAGTGACTGCACCATTTTACATTCCTACCAGCTAAGCACAAGTGTTCCAATTTCTCCACGTCAATGACAACACTTATTATTTTCCTTTTTTTTGGGCGGGGGAGGGGTAGGGATATGTTTGTTTTTTCATCCTTTTTCACCTGGAGGTATTAAAATGAACAACAAAGAGTTCCACTTCTGGGATGGCAATGTAGGCTCCTAACAGGCGAATCTTTCCTCAGAGAACAGCTGTAAACTCTGGATGAAATACAAAAACCAGTACCTGAAGGCTCTGGAAAGTGCATAAAGGGAGCAGATTTTGAAAAGGGCCAAAACTTGAAAGAAGGGACCAACATGGAATAGTTTCCAGTTTTTATGGTTTTAGCTTAAAGGCAGGGTACAGTCACGGTGAAATGAATAGCCATTAAAACTCCAATAGTAATTCCACCATCTTTCTGGCCTGGGAACCAGAGCTACATTCTGTGGGGCTTCTGTGACCATAGGAGAATGGACAGTGGAGCCCTGGACAGGAGAGAGCTGGAGAAGGGGAACTTCTCCATACTCTTCACATTCTTTCTCCCAAATGCTTCTGATTGAACACTGAAAACACATGTGCAGGTCAGATGTAAGCAACTTCCAGCTGTGGCTAAACAACATCAATTGTGTTTTTATATGTTAGCTGTAAACAACTGGAAAATGACATTTTTAGAAATTACAGTACCAACGACAAATTAGGAATAAATTTAACCAAAGCTACTCAAGACTTTTACAAGGGCAGACATCTGTAAGACTTTTACAGTGGAAGATCTTATCGGCAGTAAGAGAAAAGAAAGAAGACCCAAATAAATGGAATGATATGCCACAATCAGAGATTGGAAGACTCAAACTTGTTGTGATGACAATTCATCTCAAATTGATGTATAAATTCAACACAATCCCAGTCAAAATCCAAGCAGGCACTTTTGTAGAAATTGACGAGCTGAGTCTAAAGTTTATGTGCAAATGCAAATGACCTCTTTATGTGCAAATTGCAAATGCAAATGAATCAACCAAAACAATTTTGGAAAAGAACAAATTTGGAAGAGTTAGACTTACCCTACCTTGTCTCAAGACATACTATAAAGTCACTGTGACCAAGGCATTGTGGTATTGGCAAAGCGTATACATACGTATATATAGATCAGTGGAACACAAGAAAGTCCAAAATAGACTCACACACACACATATGGTCAACTGTTTTCCAACAAAGGTGCCAAAGCAATTCGATGGGGAAAGAATAATTTTTACATTCTATTAGCCAAAGCAGGCTGTAAGACTAGTCCAGATTCAAGGAATAGGGAAATAGATTCAACTTTTGAGGGGAAGGTCAGCAAAGTCACATTGCAAAGGGCATGCTGACAGGAAGATGTGATGGACTGGATCCATTTTGGAGTCTATCACCCTAGGGAACATGGATGAGCCTTTGGGACCACTCATCAGACAACCCTACTTGTCTGCCCTGTTCTCAGCTCAACGGAGGTCTCACCTCCTCTGAGAAGCCTTCCCAAATTGCCCTCCCTCAAGGTGACTCACAATTACCATTTATCACACTGGGCTGTTTAGCTCCTTCGTAGCTCCTCTAGAATCTTGTTCAGTCATTTCTTCATTTGTTCATTGTCTGTTTTCCCCTTTAGGATGTGATGATAATTTAAGGTGGCTTTGAAATAAGTGAAAAGAATGAGACTGGGAAGGTACCCAGAGGTCAGGCCATGAAGGGGGGGAAGGCCCCAGTAAGGAGTTTAGACATTAATTTACGGAGAAACAAAGAATCAGAAGTTTAGAGCAAGGGGGTGACCTGATAAAATCGATATTTTTCTAACAAGATTCCTGTGGCAAGGGCAGTAGTAGTGAATTCCTTGGGAGGCAGTGTGAAGGGAGAATTGGAGGGGGTGAGAACAGGGACACCTGAGGGTGGCTTTGATGGTCTGAGCGAGAGTCGGCCTGCGCGAAGGGTCAGTGGGGATCGAGAGGCAGGTCCATCAAGGATTATACTGCTTGACTTCTCAACAGAGTATGGGAATTTAGATGCGTTATGTGGAATCTCAACGATTTTTCATTGTTGGCAGCTAATAAAAATGTTTAA
Organism: Rhinolophus sinicus; assembly: GCF_036562045.2. Classification (NCBI taxonomy): domain Eukaryota; kingdom Metazoa; phylum Chordata; class Mammalia; order Chiroptera; family Rhinolophidae; genus Rhinolophus; species Rhinolophus sinicus. The sequence goes on from NC_133759.1 coordinate 44,364,308, forward strand.
ACTATGTTGGGGGTGAGCTGTGGCCTGAGCCCCACTGGACAGCCTCTTTGCCAAGCATAACATAATCATGATTTCACAGGCGTAATTGTAGCATAACTTGAGCGCCTGGAATCCAGGTTATTGCTCTGAATGGCTTGTGTGTGCAACCTAAGATATAGCACCCAGGAGACAGGGTCAAGAGGTGGGAGGGCAAGGAGCGGGAGGGAGCTGTGAGCCCCGTGGGGAGACAGAGGCCAGCTCTCTGCCGTCACTTGGGGGAACCGGGGGTTCTGATTCATGGGGAAGACTCGAGGTGTAGCTCTGCTAATTCTGCACTTCAGTTGCCTCCTCTGCAAAGTGGGAATATCAATTCTTACTCCTCAGAGCTGGTGGGTGGAGAAAAGAGCATGTAATTGCTTATGTGGTAATGACCGTGAACCACACGAGTCCGGGACATGTTGCCTAAATGAATTCACTTAACATTCACAGCAACTCTGTGAGGTCATTATTACATATTCTTTTTTCCTATGGGGACACTGAGGCACAGAGAAGTTCCATAACTTGTCCAAGTCTACATAGCTAGAAAGTGACAGAACAAGATTCAACCCAGGCTTCAGAATCTATGCTCCCGCCCACCTCTCACGCTATGCTTTACTCCCAGATGTGAAAGTTTCTGGCAGATTTTAGGCGCTCAGTGCAGTTCTTAATGTATTCCATTGGTGGTTATTCCTGTGTACGGGACTGTGTGCTAGGCTTTGGAGGTGCAGTGGCAGGCAAGACAGTCACGGCTCCTGCCTGCATTTGATCTTTGTGGAGTATTTGCTGAGTGCAAGGCTGTGTTTGGGGGGAGGAAACTGAATTGAATTAAAATGTAGGTTTTTTTATTATTCATGTATGATGAGGCTGACAGACCAGGAGAGACTGCCATTGAGAAGACAAGTTTGTTACAGACAGTTCTCAGCAGGAGGGAGTAAGCCACACCCTGGGGGGCCACCCAGGGAAGCATCCCAGTTAGTCAGGAGGCAGGAGAAGCAAGAGGAATGTGTGGGCAGGAAACTGCATTGTGTTTTTCTTGGGAAGGAACGGGGAGGCAATATAAGCAGGCTGAGGGTTTTAGGATTGGAGAGTCTGAATGATTTGTGGGCCTCTGGGCTACAGGGGTGGTCCCTAGTTGTCCATTACAGGATGGGCTTTGGGGTGATTTCTGGCAGGGGGATAGTGTACCTGAGCTGTAGGAGCCTAAAGGAAAGGGCAAGGGGGCAGGACTCACATTGTTTGGTTTGCATATCAAAGATGTGCTCCAGGCAAACTGTTTGCTATCGCTTAGAACTGGCTAGCCCCGGAGAGGGGCAGCCCCTCTTCAGGCTGTGAGGCCCTAGAAGCCAGAGCATCAGAATACAGGACAATAACAAAATACAGTTAATACAGGGACACAGTCTCTGGCATGAAACAGACAAGGTTTAGCCCTAGAGGAATTTACAGGCCAGGATGGGTAACCAACCATGCAGGTAATAAACCGTGGCAAACTCAGATGCAGGAATTCTCTGCTTCTTCATTCCTTTGTCAAGCATTTATTCGTTCATTTGGTCGTACTTACTGAGTGCCTGCTATGTGCCAGACACTGGTCCGAATACTGGGGAATAAAGCATAGACATGGCCCCAGCTCCATGAAGTTTACATTCTAGCTGGGGAGGCAATAAGTAAACAAAAACATAAACAGAGGTACTCCTATCGTGATATGTTGTACAAAGAAAGTGAACTATAGGGATTATTAAAGAATAAGAAATATGTATCGGTCTCTGTGCCTGCTTCCTGAAAACAGAGTTCCCCAAACTCTTGTAAATAGGTATGCTAGGAGCATCTTTTGTTCTAATGAGGGGACTCTTGGTGGGCTTCAGGATGGGGGCTGGTCGCTAGAAACATCAAACCATGATTCGAAGCTTGGACTTTTTAGCCCCGTCTCCCATTTTCCAGAGAGGGGAGAGGAGCTGGAGACTGAGTTAATAATCAATCATGACCATGTGATGAAGTCTCCATAAAAGTTGCTAAAATATGGGATTCAGAGAGCTTCCAGGCTGGTGAACACATCCGTGTGCCAGGAAAGTGGTGCACCCCAACTCCATGGGGACAGAAACTCTAGTACTTGGGACCCTTCCAGAACTCGCCCTATGTACCACTTTATCTTGCTGTTCATCTGTATCCTTTATGTCTCTTATAGTAAACCAGTAAACGTAAATGTTCCCCTGACTTCTGTGAGGCATTCTAGCAAATTATCAAACCCACGGAGGAGGTTTTGAGAACCCTGATTTATATCTGGTTGGTCAGAAGTATAGGTGACAACCTGGGACGTGAGATTGGTGTTTGAAGTAGGGGCAGTCTTGTGGGACTGAGCCCTTAACCTGTGGCATTTGCGTGAACTCTAGATAGTGTCAGAAATGAGTTAAATTGTAGGACACCCAGCTGGTGTGGGAGAATTGGTTGGTGTGGGAAAAAAGCCACACATCTGGTCAAGATGTGTTCTGTGAGTACTGAGTGTATTGAGCCGGAAAAACCAGACTTTTCTGTTAGTTGGTGTAGAGGAGTTTTTCTCTCATAGAGATGTAACATAGAATGACTGAGGACCGGCCTTTCAGGTAAGGTGATGAGGGATGGCCTCTGTGAAGGGTGATGTCTGAATTGATGCTGGAGCTAACCATGTGATGGGGAGAAGGAAGGAGCATCCCTTTGCATAGCAAGCGCAAAGGTCCTGAGGCTGGAGCAGGCTTTGTGTATTATACCTTAGGCACCTTGAAAAGTGAGGGAGGGAGTGGTGGAAGGTGACGTTAGAGAGGTTGATATCACCATGCTATGCCACAGGCCATGATAAAGAGACTTGATTTTATTCTAGGGGGAGATTTCACAGGCTATAAATGAGAAGTGACATAAGCTGCTGCATGTCAAAGTCAGCATGTGAGGAATGGGTCACAGAGGACACGAGTGGAGACCATTTGGGAGACAAGTGAAGTCCACCTGATGAGTGATGACACGTGCCTCCTGAGCGCCAGGTGCCACACAGAGCAATGGAGACACCACAGTCCAGTCCCCAGGGGCTCACAGTGTAGTAGAAAGCAGACTATGAGGGAACAGACCATTACAAATGTGGGACAAAGACGAGCAGCTCATCCCCACCACCTGCCTTTCCATCGGGGTCAGCTTGGTGAACCTCGTCACCCTAACTGGGCCATAGGGTTCTCAAAGTGTCCAACTTTCTCTCCAGAATTGCTCTCCTGCTGGGAGAAGCCAGCAAAACCTCTAGTACGGTGGCCCCTGCAGAGCGTCTGAAGGACTTGCAAAGCCCAGCTCTGCCTTGGAGTGCTAGGGCCACCTCTTCCTGAAAGAGCTCGTGATGGAATGTTCTGGGCGAACTGTGAGCAGGGCTTCAGGACCTTCAGCATATGCATTGAATCTGGGCCGGGATCATGGGCTGTTTTTCTGCTGCTTCCTGTTATGCTTTCTGGTTGGAGTATATGGCTCAGAACGATTTCCCCCGGCTAGTCAGGATTTTAGTGTGGATTCTGGGAGAAGGGAGGTTACATTTCTCTGTCATCATTCATGGAACCACAGTGAAACTCTGGCTAACATAGAGATCTTATCAGCCAGCAGGGACTAGACTCAGTGTGGATGAAACTCATTGGGGTAGTGGGATTCTGTTTGTTCTTAAACTGAGAGCCAGGAATAAATTGCTTTGCAGGGAGAGTCTAAGTGAAAAATTAGAATAAAACAAGAAAAACGTGTTTTGCTGGATATCTGGTCATCTACGGTGATGCAGTCAAAGAAACAATACCTCCTTTGCTTTCCTACCCAATTAAATTCTCTGAACTTTGGTCAAAAATGAGAAAAACAACAACAAAAATAGTGATAATAACATTATTAATAGTTGCTACTTGTCTCATTGGTTGCTTCCATAATTTAAAAAAGTTTTTTGAGATGTAATTGACATATAACTTTTGTAATTTTAAGGTGTACAACATGTTGATTTGATACATTTATATATTGCAATACGACTGCCCCTGCAGCATTAGCTGCCGCTGCCGTCAGGTCACATAATACCATTTCTTTTCTGTATGAAAACAAGACTGCAGTTATTATTCCTGCATCTGCCGATTCTCAATGGCCGTTAGCTCCAAATAATCCATATGGCAAAGAAGCATATTTATTCTAGTATCCTTCACTAATCTAGGCTTAAATTCTGAAACCACTGTTCTTAAGAAGGATCTTGAGACCAGGAACCAGGAAAACCGGGTTTCAGTCCCAGATCTGCTACCTCCTAGCCATGTGGTCTTGAGAAGTCACGTTTTCCCAGGGCCTCAGTTTTCTGCAACACATTTTACCGTCTGTGAAATGCTGTGACACCTCTCCTGGTTTGCCTGCTACCAGACAAGTGACCCTGAGTTTGTTCCATAACTTTCCTGAGCCGGAGTTTCCTCATTTGCAAAAAGGAGATGAATAACACCTACTTCCACGTAGGCAAAACACGGGCCCACAGTAGGACGCCCCAGCACATGCTTTCTAGGTTGTATTACTGACATATTTGCCTGCTTACTTGAACGGTCCTGATGTTTTCCCTGCCATAATTTTACTCTGCTCCGTGCTGGATATCTGGTAATCTACGATGTTGCAGTCAAGGAAACAAACACCATTGTCTTGAACTTGTTTTCCCAAGTGCTATGGGGTCTGTCAGTTTTGGGGGAAAAACAGGACTGAGCAAGTGTTCACCAGTAACGTGAGGCCAGGAGCTGTGTTTGTGTTTCATGTATAAGGTCAGTGTCTCCCGATGTCAGACAGAAGGGGACACCCCTGGGTTCCCTCTGGACCCTTTACAAAGTGGTTCCCTTCTTCCCATCAGCATCTTGTCTGGGATAATGGCTCCAGTCCTTTTCCTGGAAGACCTTGAACTCTGGTCTGGCCACTGGCAGCTCAAGGGCCAAAATGCTGCTCCAACTGGTTGGTTAGTTAAGAAAAAGAAATGTGGGGACATTTCCTTTAGTTCTCCTCTTATTCATCACCATGTGGGCTGCTTGGACAAAGTTTGGGTGATGGTTTTCACTTATAGCATGTGTGAGGCTGTGATGCAAGGCTGAGCTAGATAGGACTTGAAGGGGCATTATTAAATGTGCTCTTTACAATCTTTGCCCAAATTTCCATTGGGCTTTTCGCAGTCCTCTCCTCTCAACGACACCCCCTTTCCTGCTCTGCTGATTTTGAACCATGCACTCAAACTATCTGCTGTGCCTTCTCGCTTAATGTCCCTCCTTAAGGAACTTCCAGAAGGAGATGGGTGGGCAGCCTGGGAGGACACAGGGGATTTCTATTCCTGCCTCTTTAGTTAGGTGGCCACTAGCCAGGGATGAGAACCTCCTGATGAGATCTGGTGTAGAATTTTTCTCCTGGTTCCTGGGAATCTGAGGTCTATAGGGCAACCTCATCTGTTGCCATCAGTTTGAAGCATAAGCTGATTGGACGGGTCTCTAGCTGCCTTCCTCCTGCTGTTTCTTGCAGCCCTACCTTCATTTATTTCATATATGAGGTGATTGTATAAAATTTCATTAACATAAACCGTTCAAAACATCTTTGAACATGCCCAAATTGGCCGATTAGGTGCTACTACAAGAATGTTCATCTTAAACCAGATTAAGAGAAAGCTGATATTTCTTCTGGGAATATCAAATAAGGAGGCCATATGCACATAGGGCTCATTCTAATTTACACAAGCCTTTCCTATCTGCTCTCCTATTTGATTTGCTGCCATCCTCAGATGTGGGCAGGATGGATGGTGTCTCCCCAATATACAGGTAAATATTGAGGTTTAGCAAGGTTTTTATAGCTTGTCCGAAGTAGAAAGCTCAGATCTGAGTTTAGGCTTTCTGTCTTCTAGGCCAGTGTTCCTTTTTTTTTTTTTTTGGCAAAAGAGTGTTTAGTCTATAGAAAAGTTTTATAAGAATTTATTTGAGCCAAAATTATAAGGACATGCCAGAAGCAAAATCTCAATGGGTTGAGAAAATGCTCCAGAGAATGGCAGTTTTGCAGCTTATTTTAGACATTAGAATAAAATGAGGAGAGATAAGGAGGGTTACATGAAATCCCTTGGTGGTAGATTAAGGGGGCAGAAGAAAGCAAAGTGGAGAAATCTCTTGGATTGGATAAAAAGTAAAATGGAGAGACACATGCTCCTTTTTCATTGGTGGGCACAGGATAGTTAATAGTTAACATTTACAGCACAGAGAGATGGTATGCGGAGAACAAGATAAAAAAAGAGGGGCTCTGAGGTCTTGTGCTCTGGAGCATGTGGTTGTAACTTTGAGGGGTCTAGAAAAAAAATTATGCTGAAATTTCAAAGGTATGTTATCCTAGATGCACAAGAACAATGGACAGAGATCATTTAAGGTAAAGACTGACCATTGCTAAGGAAGCTGCAGGCCTGGGCCATAACTAACCTCCATGGCCTGTCCAGTTAGGAATTTATGATCAGAACGTCCTGTGTGGTCTCTGAGTTTGTGAGGCCTGCCATGTGAGCCCTGCCTGAGCTTGTCAGGTTTAATATCTGGCCCCTTTTTCATTCATAGTTTCATATCTAGAACCCCCTAAGAAGAACTGGGGAGCCCTGGGTTGGCTGAAAGAGGACCTTGGCTAGAAAAAGCCTAAACTAATAAAGGGTACCAGCATACACCACCCCAAAATGAATTAAAGGTCATTGAGAACCAGCAGCTGCAGGAAAAGCTGTTAAAACAGGGCACAAATGGAAATTTCTATTTATAAAGTTGTCTCCCTGACTGGTAAAAGGAAGAGAGGACTCTTACTCTTATCAATGAAGAAAGTTCAGGCTTGAATCTCCCTAACTAACCTTACTAAACAACCCTCGTTTGCTGTACTTTTCCTGGTCACCTTCCCCTAACTTGCCTCCCATCCCGAAAACCCTAAGACCCTTTTTCTTTGTTTAGACTAAGATGGTCTCTAAGCCTCATTCATCTGGCCACCTCCTTGAGCCACATTTTTTTTTTTTTTTTTGTGAACTGCAAATTATATAATAGGCACTTAGTTAAAACTATTTTTTTCCTCTTTTTTAAATCCATCTTTTATGAGTTTGATTCTCAGGCCCCAGTCAATGAATCTAAGATGTGTAGAGGGGAAAATTTTTTTCCCTTTCCTTTGCTAGTCTGCAGCAGTGCCCAGATACCAGAACAACAATGGCACGGGTGCAGCAAGCGCAGTCAAAATAGTGGCCTAGTCCTCAGAAAGTTCCTCTCGCTAAGTGACAACTGGGGTTGCCTCCTTGGATGGGTAATTTGGTGCTGGGGTTTTGTGTCTGCCATTTGTCCTCTTCCTAAATTCTTCCCTGCAACACAGCAATTACAGTGTTTGCAGAGAACAGCCAGATGTCTGGCCCCAAGTGTATGGGGGGTGGAAACCCCTCTTCTTCTCAGTAGAAAGGAAGCCTGATGCTGTATGCTTCTCTAAGGTGCTCATTAGAATAACCATTCAGACTGCTGTCCAGTTGCCTGCATTTGACTTCACGTTTGGGAAACAGCCCTCACTGGAGAAGAGCTCTGATTCTGCAAGGAACAGACAAAATCCACATTCGCTCGTTTCTTATTACTCTTTTCCTTTTGGATAGTGCCCTAGCAGGGAGAGTGTCAGATTGTGTCATAAAACCTTTGTCTGGATCTGGGTTTGCCTTTAAACTTGGGATAGAAAGAAGTTTCTTAGAGTGAACAGTGCCCTGACCCCAGAGTAAAATTGATCCCCAAACTCTCCATATGAAACCAGTGGCCCATAAATAGGGCCATGTGTGCATTTTCACGAGGGGAATCCCATTGCAAGATAATAAAAAAGCAATCACAACTTGGGCAAAATACCTCACTCTAACTAGCAGATTGACAGCCTAACAAAACATGAACCAAAACAAATAAGAGTATCCCCCAGAAAGCACTTGTGACTGAATATGAAAGAAAAAATAAAATTCAAAAGAACAGCTGTCCTCCTTAGGCCAGCAGTGGACTGCCAGGTATTTTCTGACTTGAATGATTCAGCTTCTCACTAGTTCAAAGAAGTGTCTCTGGAGCCATTGAAACTGTTGTGTAGTCATTCCAAAATCAGGTATTTTCATTTTAGGCTGTGGGTGTTTCATCTAGACTAGTTGGCATTTTCTTCCAGGCCCCTGTGTTAGTAACTCTCTGATGTACAAAAATGCTTTATTTGAAAAATGTGTATATAGGTAGAGTCATGGCTCATTCTTTCAGACCCGCACACTAATTTGGAAGTTGTGATAATTCAGCCACTACTGAACTGATTTCCTTTAGTGAAGTTACACTGTACATATATGGTGTGAACACCACTTGTGGGGGAGTGGGGTGTGTGTGTGTGGTGGGTGGTGGGTGGTGAGAGAGAGAAGTTTAACTCCTGAAAGGAAATGGCAAATTTCAAACTCTGGTTTGAGATGAATCCAGTGCATTTACCATATCAAGCCATGAGTTTCTCCTAGATGGAAAAGTATAGGTTGCCCTGCCTTAGAAATTCAACTTGTCATACCCTGTCACTAGGAACCGAGGAGCCAAACAACCTGTGTCTTTAACCAGCTCCCTCCCTGAGGAGGATTTCTTTACAGGAGTTGTTTCCAACAGACCTGATGTCACCTTATCTGTGGATTTTAGCATCCCATCCATACCATCCACTTCAGTAATGCCTTTGTAGGGGCCGGAGGAGGAAACTCTAGCACATCATTAAATGTACATTTTTAACTCTAAGATGAATCCCCGTTTTAGGAATGTGGTTTTCCATGTAATGTGTCCTTCGGAGCTGTGGAAACAAGACAGTGAGCGCCTGTCCTCCATGTCTGCAAACTCACAGATGACATGACTAACGTGGAAAGACACAAGCGGCAGTTTTAAAATACTGTTTTATAAGTCACGGTTTGTACAAATAGAGACCACCCCTCCCTGCAACCCCTGTTTGTCTAACCAACTAAGGCAGGATTAGCAAACTATGGCCCACTGGCCAGATCGGGCCCAGCTCCTGATTTTGTAAATAAAGTTTTATTGGAACTCAGCCATGCTTATCTGTTTACATACTGTCTGTGGCTGCTTTCCCACTACAACAGCAGAGCTGAGTTGTTGCAGCAGAGGACACATGGCCTACAAAGCCTAAAATATTTACTATTTGGCTCTTCACAGAAGAAGTTTGCTGAACCCTGGTCTAAGGTTATCAGGGAGGCAAACTGGCTGCCGGCAGACCAGTCATAGCCTATAGTTATGTTTTGCTGGGGTTTTAAAAAGAGAAGTAAAAAGCAGCCATACACGTAGATTGGCTCCTGCTGTTGGCAACTGGACCACTTCATGCATTTACCTCATTGCCTGGATCTTGTAGGCTCTGGACTTCCACCCCTGGTTGGCAGAGCCAGGAAGGGTGTTGGCTTGGAAGTCAGGAGACCTCGGGTGTGGTCGTGGCTCCTCTACCTTGCGCTTGCTTTGTGACCCTGATAAAACTACTCTCTGGCCTCAGTTTCCCCACTTCTCAGGCAAGGGGTTGGGTTACCTGGCCTCTAATCAACCTTTGCAACTCTAACCCGCTGAAGTCTTGCTACTCCCTGTGTGGTCCTCAGATCAGCACCATCAGTGCCCAGAGCTTGTTAAAAATGCAGAGTCCCAGGCCCCCCACCCAGACCTACAGAACCGGAACCCACATTTTAACAAGCTCCCCAGGTGATTGTTACAAATACGAGGTCTGAGAAGCACTTCTCTAGAATATCACCTTCCTGATGTGATATTCATAGCAAATGTTTATCTCCACTTTCCAAGTTGAAGGCCTTTGGGGATTTCAATTTCTGAGTTGTTTTTACTCCTAGGGTGAGTTAGGTGAGACATAAAATGTATGGTCTTATTCGTATAATGTTTTCCCAGCCTCCTCCCACGTACTCTTTTAAGACTTTGTGGGACCCACTTTGAGTCTAAAGGTCACTCATCATTCTTAATACATACACAGCATGAATACAAGACAGACAACGCCTGGCTTTGAAATGGCAGGTAGATCTGTAAAGAAAGTGTATTGTGGGGGCAGAAAAATAATATTCCTCCCACCTTTCTAAATTCTTCTGGCTGGACTAATAGTCAAATTAACATGAGACAGATTAACAGGAGAAAATGTTTTTATTGTGTATGTACATACGGGCATTCCATAAGAATGTGAGACCTGAGGATACATTGAGCAGAAAGGCTTATAAGCCATTTTGGACTAAAGAGAGGGAGTCAAGGGTCTGGGAATTCACAGTGAAAGTAGGCAATTCACAGGTAGATGAGAAAAAGCAAATATATGGTAAAGAAATTCTTGCTTGGCTTCCCAGAAGCAATGGGACACAGAGGGGAGTCTAACCAACAGACTTGCTTGGATCCTTCCGGCCTGCCCCACTTAATTCACATATGCTAAAGTGAATATGCTAAGTTTCCCTTCCTGAAGCAGGCTTTTCTGTCTGAATTTGTTCAGGCAGGTCAAAACAAAGCAAAACTCTTATTGAGTTTATTGGACTTTTCCTTTCAGCGTAAAATAGCCTGCATGCCAGGGGGGCACGTTCTGGGGAGACTCATTTTGAACCCCTACGGTACCTACATTCACAACTGTGTATGTGGGTGTGTATCAGGATGCTGAAATGTCTCTCTCAGTGGACATTGATGCTTGGGCATTTATAGAAGGTCTCAGAGATTAGAAAGAAGGAAAGGAAGTTTGCTGATGGACTTTAAAGAAACACATTTTTTCCTTTTAAACCACAGTCTCCAAGAGTAGAGGAGACTGCAATTAAGCCCTCTTCTTCCATGGTTTGCCGTTGGGTAATACAAATAACAATAATAATGATAAAAGCCGGTACTCATTGAATACTTACTATGTGTCAGGAGCTGTTTTAAATCTTTAAACATACATAAATCCATTTAATCCTCAAAACAGCCCTATAAGGGAAATACTATTACTATCTACATTTTATAATGGAGGAACCGGAGAACAAAGTGAAATGGCTTCTCCAAGGTGCCAGTAGAGTCAGGCTTAGAGTTGAGGCCCCTCGCTCCAAAGCCCACTCCGTGCATAGCAGTGTTGCATGGCCGGATGTGTTGGCTGTGTCTGGTGAGCCCGTGGGAAAGATCATGACTGCTAGTAACCTGTTTGCTAGGAAGCTGGGGTGCGGGAGGTTGGGGAGGGGGGCGGATCCTGGGAAGGAGCACAGCTGGGATTCTGCTGGAATTCAGGCAGATCTGAGCAGATAACTGTCTGTTATTTCTTGCTCTCCTCTGATAGATTGTAACTCCTTTAGCACAAGAATGTATCCTTTCTCCACCATTGTATGTCTAATACGTAGCACGTGTAGTAGGTGCTGAGTAAGTGCATGGTAAGTGAACGAGTAAAAGCATGAACTATGGAGTGAGTGAGTGAGTGGCCTGTTGCTTGGAAGACAAACCATGGAGTCTGACATAAGTACAATCTGGTCAAGGGCTAAATCAATTACATAATCGGTTGAGTCTCTGAGCATCTGGAGGAATCAGCAAGGGCTTCCTGGAAGAGAGAGCATTTGTGCCAAGAACCTGGAAGCAGAGGTGGCAAAAGTGTGGCCTTTCCAGAGGGGACAAGCACCAAAACTCAGTTTGCAAGCCCTGGCCCAAGATGTCACAGACACCTCCCCTGCAGAGGTGGACCACACAGGCAATGTATTGAGCTGACAAATACCTTCCTACTTGGCCTTCCATCCAGCTTTGGCACAAATGGTCCCTTGTGTTGGCCAAGGATGCCCGCCTATCTGCTCCTGCTCCCTCTCCCCTTATCAGCCGAAGATGAACTCCACAGAGGTCTCCTGTCAACCTAAGCCCAAGTCATTCCCTTGTAGGGCAAAGGCTTGTGATTCTTTGCAACCATATTTCATAACGCAGCAGCCTGCATAACCTAACATATTGGGATCATTAGCAGCTTGTGTCACTCTTCTATTTTAAAACTTTCCATATTTGAACTCATGGAAGTACATCCTTCACATTTATTAAACTTTTCCCATAAAAGCAATTTTAGTACGTCCCCATCAAATTTAGTAAGTCCCCATCATGAATTAAACAGAAAAGGCCACAGTAAAACCTTTTAGACATTTCCTTTAGGGAATACCATTTTATTTAGGCCTTTAAAAACATTTGTCTTTTCTTGCCAGTAATTAAAAAAATATCAAGACAAATGAGATTTTTAGTCGCATGATAATTACTTCAAGATGAAGTTTGTGACTTGGCTTCTATGCTCGCTCTTCATTGCAGCTCCTCCCAGGTCTCTCAGGAGCCTCCATTTCCCAATCCTGGGACAATCTTAGTCGCCTAGATTCCTTGGGTGAGTTCTCGTCCAGTTTCTTTGACTGCTGCTTTGCTCCTGTAGTGTTAGCCACCCTCTCTCTTTGGTGAGCTGGGCCAGCTCCACGTTGCCCAGAAGGCTTTTCCTTGCCACCTCCATCTCTAACATGGCTTCTCTTTTTCACAAGGGGCCTGTTTCATGTGATTTGGGTGTGGCTGTCTTTCGCATCCTTTCTCCTCCCCGTCAGAAGTTGGCTGGTTGGCGTTGTGCTCGAGGCACTGCCAACCATAGTACTCCTGCCACCTGGGCACAGTGGTTGGTGAAGAGATAGGCACGTGACCCACATTGGGACAGTCAAAGTCATTCCCAGAAATCCCCCCAAATAGACTCTTCCTTTTCATTGGGGTCACTTGCTCTAAGGACAAAAGTATCCCTAACTGCTGCTGGTGGTGGCCATGTCTGCTACAGTCTGGGTGAGCCTGCCTGAGGATAACAGAGGTGAGAGATGGAGAAAGGAAGCAGATTCTTAACTTCATAATTTGAACTACTGGGTCCAGTTGTTCCTGAAGGTGGTGCTTCTTTTGAACTTTCTCACTAGAAAGTAAATTCTATAATGTGGATACCTTCCAATTTGGGGGCAGCGTTAAATGAGCTTGAATTGGACTTCCCTTACTTGTCGCAAGGGAGTCCTGCATATTATTTCTTCTGTCTGCAAGTCCAAATCCTTTCTGCTGCTCAAAAACCAATGTTGTCCCAAACTTAGACAAAAGAAACTCTTGATGCTGATGCCTGCAGTTTTTATTACCATAGAATAGAATCAAACCAAGGGATCATTTTGCTTCAAACTAGTAGAATCAGACTGAGTGCAAATAACAGTTGAGAAAAAAGAGCAAACACAATTCTGTCAACAGCATCATCTCTAATCTTGGCTTGTCAAAGGCAGAGGCATGTAAATGGCCACCATTTCGCGTAACTTTCTCGTATTTTAAGCCAAATATCTGGAGCCAAAATCTGATAACCCAGTGAGTCAAATATTCATGCCATTATCATTTGCGTCCCCATGGGACAGACTTGATTAAAACTGCAAATGAACTGGGAGTGTTATGGCCTCAGAAATGTGTAATTCACCCAAGCTGAAATGAGAAACATCTAGGCATCAGTCACATTGTTTTTGACTACAATTAACAAGATCCCCACTAATGAGAAACTCTATGAGGAGGAAACATATTACACAATGAGGAAATGTATCACCCTGCCTAAAGAGTAAGGAAATAATGGTCTCATGTAACAAGAAGCCTAGAGGTGAGTTCACTGGCTCGATGACATACGAGGGACCTACGCTCTGTTTAACTCTCATCTCTATTGTCCTCGGCTTATTGGCTCGGTTTACTTGTCTCTCCAAGGTTCTAAGATGGCACCAGGAATTTCAAGTCCAGAGCACACAGTTGAAGAAGAGGGAGCTCCTTGAGAACTGGATGATTCCAAAGCTGGGGGAAAGAAAATAAAAGACGAGCCAGGAACGCCTTCTGGTGACAGGATGTAAAATTGTATTTCAAGAATGATGGGACGTGTCAAAAGGACACAGCCAACTGGAAGGAGCTTTTTTGACCAAATTTGGAACAATTTGAGCATTAAAATAAACGATAGTAGTAGATGATAAACAATTTGACAAAATAGAAATCTGAAACTCCAAACTGATATAAATAAATGAATCAATCAAAATAGGGAGAAGAGAGAGCTTTTCCTTATAGTAGAATGCAAATTAAGAAACATTGAATGAATTATTGAATTCAAGAAATCAACATTTGGCAACTATCAGAGTAATAATTCAGTCAAGAGACATCAATGTATGTTAAGAACCAGGAGGTAGAATTTTGATGAGGAACAGGATAGTAACATAGTCTCAAAAGTACCTTCCTGCAAAATGCTCATTAAATACAAATGGAAAAAGAGTAACAACATTGGGAAAATCTTGCATAATCAAGTGTTTAAAATTAATATCAACACTAATGGAACAAATACAAATCTTGTATCATCTGATGGGGTACAATGAAAACAGCATCACTTCTGTGGCATTCCTACCCAAAATGCATAACTTGAATCTAATTATGAAAGAATATCAAACAAACCCAATTTGATGGACAGTCTACTCAATAAGTGGCCTTTAATCTTCTAAGATGTCAAGATCATAAATGTCAAAGAAAGAACGAGGAACACTTCCAAACTACACTAAAGACAACGCTAAAGAGAATACTAAAGAGAAAAGATAACTAAATGAAATATATAATTCTGGACCAGATCTTTCTGTTATAAAAAGCCTTATTGGGTCAATTGGTAAAACTTGAATTAGAGCTGAGGATTAGCTGATAAAGGGTTCATTCCTGATTTTAATGGTTGTTTGTGGCGATGTAGGAAAATGTTCTTGTTTGTAGGAATTACACACTAAAATATTCAGGCGTGATGAAGCACTGTGCCAGCCACACCCTCAAATGATTCAAGAAGAAAACTTCTTTGTTTTCTTCTTGTAACTTTTTTTTGGGTAAGTTTAAAATTATATCAAAAGAAAAAGAAAGAAGGGCTATTTTCTCCAGAGCATCTCTTTTCATTAAGATAGAAAACTTTTCTAAGCATCTCCCCAATGGAAAAGCCCCTTTGGCTGGGACTGGGTCACATGTCCTTTCTCCAGCTGCAAAGGAGTCTGGGAAAGTGGGTTTATAGAATGGAACGTGGGCTCTTCCCACAAGGAAGAAGGAAGTGGGGGTGGAGAATGGCAACATGTAGGCAGTCAACAGAGCCTGCCTCAGTCTGAAGTTTTGATATTTGCTTTAGGCCATTTTGGAATACAGTGCCATTAGCAACAGTGACTCATCCAAGAGCCCTCGGCTGTTTGCTCTTTCCTTTAGTTGCTAGACATTGTACTAGGATTGGAGAGGCAAAGACAATGAGACTATCCTCTCAAGAAGTTCCTAGGGGAGCCTTTCACAAACTAATAATTTTAGCACAATAGAATCAATGCAATGATCGCTGTAAGTCAGGGTTATTGCTACAGCACAGGTGAACCTAAAATCCCCCAGAGGGGAGGGTAAGGCCAGGGAAGTGTTCGTAGAGGATGGAAGTGATGGGAATGGTGACTCCTCTGCTGACAAGAGGGCTGAATCACGGACCGGTTAATAGTGTAACATTTTAAAACGTACATCGTTCCGATTCTGGCACAGAATCCCACCCAGCTCTGGGGGCCCCATGGAAGAGGCTGCAGTTGAGCACAGTATGGGGAGCTCCAGGAGGAGGGAGCAGCCTGAGCAATGGCACAGAGGTAGGAAAGGCGTGGGGTGCATACAGGGACCTGTAACCTGTCCATTGGGCTTCTGAAAGGGGAGCAGGAAGCAAGGTGAACTGGAGCCAGGAAAATTAAGAAATCTGAATGCAAGGCAAAGAAGTTTCAACTTGTGTGCGTTCAATAGGGAACCCCTGAGTGTTCTGAGAGGAGAGTGCATGATCAGGCTGTGATTCTGAGCAGTTCACCTGAGCAGTGTGTGGAGAGGGTGAGTTCGTGCCAGGGAGACTCACTAGGAGACTGTGGTCAGTCTGGGCAGAAACCGTTTGAGGTGAAATATGACCTTGGAGCTGGAGGGAGAGAAAGGACTGTACTGAGTCACCCGTCAGGTGGGAAGAGGGAGTGTCAGCAACGATTTGTGTGTTCCAAACGCAAGGATGGGGTGTCATTAGTAGATACAGGAAGGCAGGAGCACGCTCCGGGTGGTGTCCAATGGGGTCTGTTGTGGGTCATCACTCCCACCCACAATGGTGTGGACAAAGCCATCAGGACAAAGGCAATTAGGCATCAGGCTGGGTTTCAGCAGAGGAGACATCACGTATTTGATAATCTCCCTGTCTAGCCATCACCAACCCCTGCTTTTAAAAAACTCTTGGAAGGCTCCCCACTGCTTCTAGAACAGAAACCAGTCTTTTCTGTCACTCACAAAGGTGGAGTACCTCGAATGTCTCAGTGCTAAGCAAACGCCCCATCGCTGTTGGTGCTCCGGCTCCACACATCTTCTTTGAGTCCCATGCGTGGGCCACTGTCACCACTGTATCTCCAACACTAGTCAATAGGTGTTGAATAAACTGGTGCTGCTTCAGCCTCAAGGCCTGGTACATGTCATCCTCATATACATCTTTAACCATCGTCCTTTTCCTCTTTGCCCACTCAGGGGCACTCATACGTTAGATATTAGTGTCACTATCCTAACACCCCTTACTCGGTCTAATATCTTTCATATACTTGATAGCAACATGTACCTCCCCTCTACAGCATCCACAGTAGCTGTAATTTTACATTGACTGTGGGAGTATTTGACTAGGGCCCATCTCCCCTACAGACTGTAAAATCCAGGGGGCAGGGGGCACTGTTTTTTCTTTGCGTGCTGTACCCCTGTACTGAACATGGAAATTGGAACTCTGTAGTGCTCAGTGAAGATCTGTGGAATGAATGAATGAGTGAGTAAATGAGTGACTATTCCATTGGTGTTTCTGGGGGCGGGGGTTGATCGAAGGGAGTTTCTGAATGTCTAGGAGAAATTGGGAAGTATTAGGTTGGTGCAAAAGTAAACTCGGTTTTTGCAATTATTTTTAACTTTTTAAACCACAATACTTGTGCACCAATCTAATAGAAGTCTAGAGAAATAATGGGTCCTCAGACCAGAAAGACAACTAAACCAAGTTTTGGAAGGATTCAGATGTCAGAATAAGAACGTGGTTCTTAATTGTGTCAGTGAGGAGCCATGAAGGTTAGGTGAGGAAGACGACACAGGCACAGCTTCCCGTTGAGAAGACAGACACGACACAACAGGGAAACTGAGTGTGGCTGCAGAGTGGGCTGGCACCTTAGAAGGATATTGCAGTCACTTTGGTCAAACTTGCAAAGCACATGAATGAGGATATTGCAGGTAAGAGATGATGGCGGAATTTGTGTGGTAACACATAAGAGACTTGGCAACACATGGGAAGTTTAAGAAGGAAAGAAGCCCCGTGGTGATGGGACTGTGAGTCCGTAGGACTCGTGTCTTTTTTATCCTTATAGCCACAGTAGAAAAAGAGACGTCTTTTCTTAGAAATTGTGGAAAGGAAACTAATTTTGGGGCTGCAAATGCTCAGAGAGGCCATAAAAAGAGAGATCTTGCCCAAAGACCTATTCTATTTGGTTCATTCCATGTTCAGTTGGCAACATTTAAAGGAGAGATTTCTCATAAAATTCCAGTATTTCTTAGGATCTGTCCACACTGGTCACCATGTCCCACGTGGCACCAACCACTGGTTGAGCTTAGGTGGCTCTATTTGGCTGCTTACCTGCCTGGGCTCTGAGGGCAGCTGAGTTGGGTCCCTGCTCTTCAAGCTGCTCATCGGTTCCTAGAAGGCTGCTCTTTGGTACGTCATGACACATTGCATGTATGTTCCCATCAGTGATCTGGGGGTGCCTGAAACTGGGATGGGGGTTCTGCTCCCAGGACCTACACTCCCCAAAGAACTCTGGTGAGACGAACAGGCACAGCAGCACTTACAGTGCCTTCTGCCAGCACCAGCATTCAGGGTCACAGGGCTAAATGGATGCTGTGAAATCACTCTCCCGGTGTAAATAATTAGATAAAGGCATATGTGGACTGCATAAAATGTTTATTGATATGTTTATCATGCCAAAAAAAGGTTTTTATTTAACATTCAAATTCCATTTGAAAGGAGGCAACAAACAATCATTGGGATCCCAGCCTGCTCCTGGAGGAGCTCCCACGCTCACAAAAAAGCACGCACATTCTATAGCTATGTGATTTGATCACTCAGAATTGCATTCTGGGAAACTCCTCCTAGAGATCCCTTGCAAGATGCCAATTGTGTCTTTCGTTGGTAGCTGGGAAACAACAGCAACAAAAACAAAATAACTCCATCCTACGACTTCTCAGAACATTTCTGGCTTTGAAACTATTGACTCTCACCACCACCCCACCTAGAATATATGTGTGTATATATTCCCACTGAAAAAATAAATCATTGTTTTTGTTGCTTGCCGGCTGTTGGGTCAGACCCTTAGGATGGCCTCAGTGCACCTGGCTTTCCTTCTCGGTGGGCTCCCGTGGATTCCGGTCATGGGCAGGCAGCCTTTCAGGAGCGTTTGGACTTGCTACAAGTTGGGCACAGAAGCTGACCCTTGGTGACGATGTACGCCCGGCCACTCAGCAGCTGCTCGCAGCCCTCACAGACAAAGTGCTTTCGGTGCCAGGCCAGGTCTTCCACGCGCTGGTAGTCCTCTGAGAATATTATCTGGGGAGGAGAGCAGAAGAAATGAACCTAGTAGAGACAGTGTATTGAGGGCAAGTTGTAGGATGGTGGTTTATCCTACCCTATTCTTGTTTTGACCCTTAAATACTTCAGTGGAGAAATCTGACATCTTGGTGAAGGTTGTGGTTGCATCTTAGCTTCTTGGATGGAAAAAAAAGTCCCCCACCATTAGCAGGTATGATTTATCTAGTCTCTGAGATACTCTTTGGGTCAAATGCAAAGCCCAGTTTTCTTCTGAGACAGGATTACATGCCCCAGTGAGGACAGCTTAATGATATTAGCTAAGTTACCAATGGCCAGCCTTCAAGAGCAAGAACACACAGGGTCACTCACCTTGGAATAAAGTGACACTTTGCAATATATATGGTGAGAAACCTCCGAGGCTCAGAAAGAGAAGAATAGCATACTGGTTAACTGTGCCTTTGCATTTTGGGGTCAAACAGGAACCAGGGATGAGGTTTCACTTAAATACTAAACAGCTTCGTGACTAGGGGCAAATTGCTTAATCTCCCTGCATCTCAGTTTCTACATCTGTAGAATGGGGATATAAATGCTATCCCTGGTTCCCATAGGGTTTTATGAGCTACTACACATGAAGTGCTTGGTATAGTGGTGGATACAAAGTCACTGCTGTATGACTATCATTGACCTCTCTGAGCTGCACTTTTCTCACATGTAAAATGGGGATAATGATTCTCTCCCCCTAAAGGATTGTTGGGAGATATCAGGGCACATCACACATAAAGTATGTAGCAAATTACTGACCCATTTGTAAGCTCTTAATAAAGGATAGAGTGTTATTACAGTGAGTATATTGTTGTGCTCACAAAAATGAGGTTGTGGGCCAGGCCTGCTGACCATCCTTTTCTTTCCTAAAATTGCTTGATGACAAAGTTATTAGGTGAGAGGGCTTAACTTCGCATGGAGACCAATGGTGGAAGGTGGTAGAGGCAGATATTGGCTTAAAGCGAAGAAGACCCTCACGTGTGCCAAAGATGAAGGTAGTGAGTTTCCTGTCACCAGATGCATGCAGATAGTAGCTATTATCCTCCTAATTATTATTGTTATTATTAATAGACCTTAGAATTCCTCTAGTGTTAACCCATATTGGAGAGTTGAACCCCTTTATAGCACGTCTAACTACTGTATTGCATCGTGTTACGTTAATGTTGTATTATATCACGTGTGGTATCCTCAGACTAACAGCAGCTCCCACTCAGTAGTCACTTGGTCAGGCCCATGCCAAGCATTTTCATGCAGTATCTCATTTATCTGCATAGCAGCCCCATGGGATGGGCACTGTTATTCTTCCCATTTTACAAGTAATAAAACTGAGGCACAGGAGTTAGGTAACCACACGACTAATAGTTGCAGAGTGAGGTTGGAATGTGGGTAACCCTGCCTCCTGGTGCACTTCCCCATGTTCTTCTGAGCACTTACTAAGTGCCAAGGCACTCTGTGTCTGGTACCCTGTGTCTCCTGGGGGGGCAACTATCGGCTCCATTTTGCAGATGAGAAAACAGAGGCTGAGAGCATGAAGTGAGACCCGAGTCTCAGTTTTCCCATCTGTGGATCACGTCATCAATGAAGCCTTACTCCCCTTGGCCTATGCGTCCTCTCCCACAGTAGAGGTGTCATCCCACCATCCAGCCCCACCAGCTCTTACCTCATCACAGCCGGAGCACCGGGGCCGGACACTCTCACAGTAATGGCGGCCACACCAGGGCGCACCGTCCTTCCAGAAGTAGATGAGGTCCACCAGAGGCTCGGAGCACTTGAAGCACACAAAGCAGGCAGGATGCCACTGCTTGTCGTAGCCTGCCCTGTCTGAGTAGACCACGGGGCTGTCGGCAGGGGCCACTTCCTTGCACAGCTCACAGACCTAGAAGGGTGAAGGAAGACCCCAAAGATACAAGGTATTCAGGAAGGCGTGGTGACACAGGTTTGGGTTTTGACTCCAGTCTCTTTACTTCTTTAGTGACCTTGAGCAAGTTACTATATCTCTCTGTTCCTCAGTTTTCTCATCTGCAAAGTGGGATAATAATATTGCCTACCTAGTAGGTTGTTGTGAAGACTAAATGAAGTACTTGTTTAGCTCAGTGATTCTCAAACATTTTGTTCTCAGGACACTTTATACTGTTAAAAATTATTAAGAACCATAAAGAGTTTTTGTTCATATGGGTAATAGCTATTGATATTTCCCATAAGAGAAATTGAAACTGAGAAAAAATAACTAATTATGTATTAATTCACTTAAAAATAATAAACTGATAACATGTTAACATAAATATTTGTAATGAAACATAATTCTAGTTTCCAAAACAGAAAAAATTAGTGAGAAGAATCGCATTGTTTTACATTTTTGCAACCTCTTTAATGACTGGCTCAATAGAGAACTGCTGGGTTCTTGTAACTGCTTTTGCTTTTCACCTTTTGCATTATGTTGTCTTCTTTGAAATATATGAAGACAATCTGGCCTCACACTGATATGAAGTTGGAAAAGGAAGGGAGGAGCATTTTAATAGCCTTTCCCGATAACTGTAGCTAGTTTTGTTTGGTTCTATGTCAAAATTCAAGTGGTAGTTTCTGAAAAGTTAATGCAGAATTTGAAACCATATCAATCAACCTCTCACCCTTGTTACACGAAAACTCATTGGTCCGCCTTGCACTTTGAATGGATTTTTACCCGTGTATGAGTATTTTGCAATAAACTTTAGTTTAGAACACAAAAATTGTGAAGATAGTAGAGTTCTCATGTATCCCATACCCAGTTTTCTCTGTTCTTAGCGTCTTACATTAACGTGGTATATTTGACACAATTAAAAGTACTATACCATGTTTCTCCGAAAATAAGCCCTACCCCGAAAATAAGCCCCAGTTAAGATTGTCAGCCAGATGGATACATTTACGTTATGACGATGTTCCAGAAGAAGATGACATGCCTGTATTTGAATAGATGTAGACTGTTGTACATGAAAAAAATAAGACATCCCCTGAAAATATGCCCCAATGCGTCTTTTGGAGAAAAAATTAATATAAGACCCGGTCTTATTTTGGGGGAAACACGGTACATATGTTATTATTCACTAAAGTCTAAACTTTATTCAGATGTTTTTGCATTTACCTAATGTCCTTTTATTGTTCTAGGATTCCATCCAGGAAACCACATTACATTTAGTTGTCATGTCTCCTTAGGCTCCTCTTGGCTATGACAGTTTCTCAGACTTTCCCTGTTTTTGATGACTGACAGTTTGGAGGCGTGCGGGTCAGATATTTTGTAGAATATCCCTCAATTGGGATTTGTATGATGTTATCATCATGATTAAATTGGGAGGAAACCACAGAGAGGTAAATTGTTATCCTCATCACCTCCTCCTCAGAGTACATACTCGGTCCCTAAAATCTTTTGAGTTGTTTTGGTGTTATCTCCTCCTCAAAACTCTGATGGTGATGACAATGATACCAGCTGTCATTTCCTTATGGCAGGTCTACGTCTAGCACTCTGCTCAGAATCTTGCACTCATTTCTAATCCCCCTTACCAAAACCCTAGGGAGTTACTTTCCCTTCTAGTTATCTCCCTTTT
This sequence comes from Rhinolophus sinicus, assembly GCF_036562045.2. Classification (NCBI taxonomy): domain Eukaryota; kingdom Metazoa; phylum Chordata; class Mammalia; order Chiroptera; family Rhinolophidae; genus Rhinolophus; species Rhinolophus sinicus. The sequence goes on from NC_133759.1 coordinate 44,386,537, forward strand.
GGAATCATTATTTCCCCCAAGATATGGCAAAACTGAGGTTCCGAGAGAGTCAGAGACTGCTTGGTAATGTACAGCTGATAGGAGGCAAAGCTGAGATTTGAACACTGACCAAGCCTACCCCAAAGCTAAGGTTCATTCTACTATACCATGTGGCCTTTCAATCAGGTGTTGGCAAACTATGGTTGTGGCCAAATACCGCCATGGCCGGTTCTTGTAGAACCCCCCAGTTAAGAATGGACTTGATGTTTGAATTCCAATTCAGTGAAATATTTTCTGCCCCAAAATAATTCCGTTTTTCTCATTAGCAGACCTGTGGTATGCACTAAATCGTGTGTCCCCCAAATTCCTATGTTGAAGCCCTAACCCTAATGTGACTGTATTTAAAGATGGGGCCTTTCTGGAGGTAACTAAGGTTAAACAAGGTGGTAAAGGCGGGGCCCTAATCAGACAGAACTGGCGTCCCTATAAGAAGAGAGACCAGAGATTAAGCAAGTTTCTTTCTTTCTCTCTCTCCCTGTATGCTCACAGAGGAAAGGCCGTGTGAGGACACAGTGAGAAGGCAGCCATCTGAAATACAGGAAGAGAGGCCTCACCAAAACCCAACCCTGCCAGCACCTTGATCTTGGACTCCAGCCTCCAGAACTGTGAGAAAATAAATTTCTGTTGTTTAAGCCACCTGGTCTATGGTATTCTCAGTTCCTAGTTATGGCAGCCCAAACTGACTAATACAACCTGTATCACAAAAACTTGTGCTTGCTTATATTTTTATACAGTTGACCCTTGAACAACATGGGTTTAAACTGTGGGGGATCCATGCAGTTTAAACCTGTGGTGTTCAAGGGTCAGCTCTATTTTGAATATAATAAAAATAAAACATAAAAAATTAAAAATTAAAAAGTTGTGAAAATTTGTTTTCTCTCTTGTTACATAAAGTACCAATATGATATCACTGATTTTGGCTCTTGGCCCACAACCCCTGAAATACTGACTACCTGGCTTTCCACAGCAAATGTTTGCTGACTCTGTCTTTAGATGAGAACTCCATCTTACTAAGCACCGCTTACCAATTATGTGTCAGCCCAAATCAAAACAGTTATTGGTTAGCCATGTAAAGATCAGTAGGCATATGTTAAGAGCCTAAACATGTAGTTGTCTTAATTTAAATACTTTAATTACGTATTTGGTATACTCCTGTATATGAAGAGGGAATAAAAAGTAAGATGGTCAAAACTGGGGCAAGAAAACCAAGTGACAAAGAATGCCATGTACTGATAGCAGTCCCTAAGCATAGTGGCTGCTGAATGAATGTCTAAAGAATGTATTTGGTTAATTGATCCTGAATGCCTGATGATGTTCCTTAGAACTTGCCCAATTTGTGGTTTCAGTTATGCCCACAAGAGCGACTGGTGTGAAAATCCCATGCCTCTGCACATGGCTGAGTCCCTGGAATCCATCAGAGGGTCTGAACCGAAAAGTAAGTGATGAGTCAGCATTCATTCCCCCCACCCCCATCTCTTTAGCATACCTTGTTCACGTGAACTATTTGGCAAGGGCTGTTTGAGTACCAAGCGAGCTTTCTGTCTGTCTGTCTTTCTAAATTTTACGGAATGAAATTTCCAGTCCTTTCCTCCCACACAGAGGGACTTACTGTCGATCCACCCCAGCTGGTCAGTTATCACCATGGTATATCAGTGGGGCTCCTGACTCCACATTTCCAGATGTTTGCTTAACATGCAAGTAGGAAAGAGAGAGGGGTAGAAATGTGTCTGGGTATCTCTGGGGGCAGGCACCCTCGACCCATCGGAGAAACTACAGGGATATGAGGTCAGAAAGGCAGTTTTGGGTGATCATGGGTGGCTTTGAATCCAGGCTAGAGGTGAGGCTTGCCTTCTGGAGGTCACAGGGAGCCATTAGTGGTTCTGGAGGTGAAGAGAGTAGCGTCCTGGCTTGCACTGTAGGGAGATAATTTCGGCGGCTGCATGGCGGGTGGAAGAGATTTGAGCTCACAGAGCTTGGTCTCGATTTCTCAGCTATCTGAAAGTCCTTTGTCAAGGGCCTCTCTGAGGCGTGTCTCTTCCCTCATTGTTTCCCCAGAATTCCTGGCTCTTGGCCTGTTACTACCAGTAGCCAACCCTTTTAAGTAAACAGTGTCACTGCCATTTTATGAAAACAAGATGTCTGGGTAATAAGCCCTGTCAACATGTGTCAGAAACTAATTTCCTCTTCTTGCCTCTGAGCTGTTTTCTGTGCCCCTTTCCCTGTCATCTCAAAGAATGATAGATCTGACAGTATCCTGGCTCTGTCAGCCTGGTGGCCTCTCAGCCATGAGGGCCAGGCTGGCAACCAGGAGGCAGAATGCCTAGCCTGCTTGGGTCCAATGACCCTGGCCCGGCTTTTCTCTGCACAAACTTATTTCCTACAATCCTTGGTACTGAGGTTTACAATTTCAAAATTGCAGTGGGTTGTTGAGAGTGGGGCTAGCTGTGTGACCTTAGGTTAGTTACCCACTCTCTCTGTGCCTTAGTTTTCATGACCCATCAAATGGGGCTACTAATACCGTGCTTTCCCGAAAATAAGACCTAGCCAGACAAGCAGCTCTAATGTGTCTTTTGGAGCAAAAATTAATATAAGAGCTGGTATTATATTATATTATATTATATTATATTATATTATATTATATTATATTATATTATATATTATACCTGGTCTTATATCATATTATATAAGACCCGGTCTTATAGTAAAATAAGACCGGGTCTTATATTAATTTTTGCTCCAAACGACGCATTAGAACTGATTGTCCAGCTAGGTCTTATTTTTGGGGAAACATGGTAATAATACCAACAACATTATAGGGTTGTTGCATAGATTAAATGAGATAATAGAGTTAATGGCCTTTGTAAGGGCTCAGTAATATTAGCTAAAGTCTCCTGTTATTCCCTACCCAGCCCTCCTTATACACGAGAAACCTGAGGCTCAGAGGAGTTAAACTACTTTCACAAGATGACAAAGACATGTTAGAGGCAGGATTTGTATTTGGTTTGGAGGCCCGGGGTTCCTTTCTGTAACACTGGGACCGGGTAGGTTGGCCATGAGTTATGCAAGTTTTATCGTCTGTCACTACCCCAGACGCAGCTACAATCGCTGCCTGGCTCGGCGGTCCTGCTCCTCTCCCTCTCCAATCCCACTCCCTCTAAGACAGTGACTCTCAGACTTGATTCTGCCCCAGCAACCCTAAAACCGACTGCTGGGCCCCAGCCCCAGAATGTCTGGTTCAGTAGGTCTGGGATGGGGCACGGGAATTTGCAAGTTCCCACGGGATACTTACTGGTGTGGCCAGGAAAGCACACTTTGAGAACCAAAGCATACGGTGTTTAAAAATGACCTTATATACAAGCGCAGCAACAATGATATCACCAATTTGATTTGGTTACAGCCGAAGCCAGTTGGAATTCCTGGGATGCTTACATTCTAAACTATTTAAAAGAAAGCCCCGTGTGGTCATTCTTAGGCTACTTCGCCTGTGAAGGAGAAAATGTGGTTAAGTAGAAGACCTTTGGGAAACTCATAGACACAGACAATAGTTTAGTGGTTACCAGAGGGTAAGGGGGGAGGGAGGTGGTAGATGAGGGTAAGGGGGATCAAATATATGGTGATGGAAGAACTGACTCTGGGAGGTGAACACACAATGTGATTTCTAGATGATGTATTACAGAATTGTACACCTGAAATTTATGCAACTTTACTAACAATTGTCACCCCAATAAACTTTAATTAAAAAAAAAAGGCATAGAGAAGAACATTGATCATCAGCATATTGGTTGGTTCTTATTCATACTTACAACTATCTAAATTCAGAACTTGGTCATGAGATTCTTTCCAACATTTGCCATATAACTTAGTTTATAGACTATTTCCCCCTGGGGGAAGGAGGTGAGGCCAAGACCTGTCATCGGTAGAATAAAGTTGAAGCTTCTCCCTGTGCCACTGAAGTTTGGCCCTCTCCTTGTTCAAATGGTCAGAGATTCTTAATGAAAAGGGTCTAAAATAAAGAGTTGAGGAATTCTGTACTTTGGGCCTTCGTAATCTATGAAAACGCTTGCTTGGAGAAAGCTGAGGAACGTTTTAGATTCAGGGGTCTCAGGCGCTAAAACCCTGCAGCGTTGGAGTTCTCTCAGTGTGTGGAAATGATGTTGCAAAGTTTTGGACCCTTCTCCAACCAGTGAGGTATCTAAGTGCCTTCCTTTGAATGGGATCCCACCTTAATGGCTTGCTTCTATCGAATGGAAGGTTTGCTACAGATCCTCGAGGAAGGTCATAAAAGGCTACACAACCTCCACAGGGCTCCCTCTCTCAGTACACACACCCTGGCCCTGGGCAGGCAGGCAAGAAGTCCTGAGGCCTCTATGCTAGGGCAACCGAGTGCAGAAAACACAGAGAAGCTCCTGCTGGTCCCGCCCCAGGCCGTCTATGTCTTCCCAGCAATAAGGCCAGACGTGCAAGGGAAGGAGCTTCAGAAGGTTCCAGCCCCCAGCCTGTAAGCTGCTCCAAATGATGCCACATGGACAGAGATAAGATATCCCCACAGAGCCCTGCCCAAATTGCTGATTTGTGAGCAAAACAGATGTTACTGCTTTAAGTCTCTACATCTTGGGGTGGTTTGATAGACAGCATTAGGTAACTGGAACATCAAATGTGGGTACGTGGAACTACTAAGACTTCTGAAATGGAAGTCATCAAGACATGAAGTGTTTTAGGCAATGGTAAATTAAGGACAGTGGCCAAGGGTTACACAGCCAAAGAGCTGTCTCTAAGGACTGTGTTGGCCTTCAGAGAGGGATCAGCAGATATGGAGAACCCTCTAAACCAGCAATAATCTCTCCTTCAGGGTTGCCAGCAGTTCTGTTCCAATCCTGTTGTCTCTTCTGGAAGGCTCTTATCCAAAGGCCTACCCAGTCTAAACCCAGAGTGCCTTGTGAAAATCTCACTATTACAATACAGTAAATATTAACACAAGGGCCTTGAATTAAGGCGCTGAGTTCTTTCCAATACAAATACTCAACAATTTATTTATAAACAGCATCTCTTCATTTCCTCTTATGGTGATTATTCACCATCTTTGCTTTGCAGCCTTAGGTATCCCAGAGTTTTTTTCTTTCTTTTTTTTTTCCCTTTTCTGGCCCAGTGTAATTTCTGGCATCCTCCACCTCTTGAGTTCTCTTCCCCCACACCGTCACCTTCCTGAGGCTCCTGATGGTGCAGGATGGGCAGTCTGGGCCAATGTTAGGTCCATGGCCTCTGGAAGGAGGGCTATACCACGGCTTCCTCACTGGTCAGACAAGTACCCACCTCTCTGAGCCTCAGTTTCCTCATCTGAAACATGTGGCAGGTCCCCGCTTGTGGGAAATGCTTTACATGTGGAGGTCACTGTTGCTGGCCAACCACTTCACCTCATGCTTCTTCTTGGGGCAAGCTATCTAATATGGGGCTCTCCGTCATGCAAGGTAAAACGCTAAGCCTTTCTAACTGAATCTTCCTCAGTGGGTATCTGGTGCAGGGGGGAGGTGGAGACAGGAAGTGTTCATAAATGCTATGCTTGTAAGAGAGAACGCCAACCTGGGCTGTTCTCGAATCCAGCTTTGTGTAGGATGTGGGCAACGAGCGACTTTCTGCAAAAGGAGGCTGTTGAGTAGGGAAAAGCCTTACATCTGGGCATGGCTGGGCAGCGGCCTCACATGGGGCCTCCAGCAAGGGGCTCTGGCAATGGGAGCATCTATTATTTGGAGGCTTTGTGGGGCTCGGGGCGAGACAGGCCTGAGTCCCAGTTCTGGCTTACTCGCTCACCAGCTAGCTGACTAGACAATGGCCTTAAGTCTGTTTTCTCAAATTTTTTTTTTTTTTGCTGTGACTCAGAGCAGGAAATACATTTTATGACCTGACCTAGCATATAGACACACAGTACACATACACAGTTTCCAGAAGAATATTTACTACCCTTGAAGCACTGTTTGTTTTCTTTTTAAATTAAAAAGGAATTCTCATTGTAATTCACTAAAAGGATTTACTGTCCACTGAAAGGTTGTGACCTGAAGTTTGAAAACAATGTCTAACTTTGCTAAAAACTTCTCTTAATGTCCTAGCCTTTAAAAGGGGGGATAATATATGAGGTATGATAATTAAGTTCGCGAACTAATCCTAGAAAAAGTGCTACATACCTCATTGCTGAATATCACTATGGTCACCTTTGAAGTACGCCCCTTGGGAAGCTATGCACTGACTCCAGCACCTAGTCCACCCTTCGAAGCAATTTTGGAACTCTTTTTCTGGAATGGCCATCAGAGCTGTCGTCGTATTACCCCTTGATGTCCTGAATGTCATCCAAATGTCTTCCTTTCAGTATTTCCTTCATCTTCAGGTAGAGAGAGAAGTCATTGAGGGCCAGATCAGGTGAGTAGGGAGGGTGTTCCAATACAGTTCTTTGTTTACTGGCTAAAAACTCCCTCACAGACAGTGCCGTGTGAGCTGGTGCATTGTCGTGATGCAAGAGCCATGAATTGTTGGTGAAAAGTTCAGGTCGTCTAACTTTTTCACGCAGCCTTTTCAGCACTTCCAAATAGTAAACTTGGTTAACTGTTTGTCCAGTTGGGACAAATTCATAATGAATAATCCCTCTGATATCAAAAAAAGGTTAGCAACATCGTTGCAACAAGTTTGCGAACATAATTGTCAGACCTCATACCTTAGAGTATAAATCTTAGAATTAAATTAAATGACAGTATGAAGCTTCTGGCTAATGCCTGGCACAACCTAGGTGATCACTGAATAGCAGATGACATCATCATCATCCCCATCATTCATTAACCCATAATAGCAAAATAAAATTGGGTAAAACCAAAGTAATTCATAAAAAGCTAAAACTATTTTTTATGGTTCTTCTAGTCCTGGGGTCAGCAAACTACATCCATGGGCTAAATCCAGCCCACTGCCTGTGTCTGCAAATAAAGTTTTATTGGAACACAGCCATGGTCATCTGTTTAGATGCTGTCTGTGGCTGCGTTAGTGCCACAAGGACAGAGGCGAGTGGTTATAACAGACCGTATGGCTGCAAGGTCTAAAAGTATTTGCTCTCTTCCTTTTACAGTAAAAGTTTGCCAATCCCTGTTTTAGTCAATGGAATATTATGCAGTCTATTTCAGAAAGAAAAAAAAAAAAAAACATGCTTGTGAGGCCTATGTGGCAACGTGGAAAAGTATTTATAGTGTAAAAAGTGGGATAAAGGGAATTTTCTGTGGAAAAAAAAAAAAAAATCTCCTTTCATGTTATTAAAATATTTCCACCAGAAAGAAGGAGGGAGGCAGATGCAAGAAGCCTGGTAACCGTGGTGATTTTTCAGGGCTGCTTCTCAGAGCCTCTTACCCTCCTGTCCCCGAGCTCAGATGGGCACAAGGCATGGGGGTGAGGCAGTGGTTTCAAATTCCCAGAGAAGGGCTGGCAGGAAAGCCAGCCTGCCGAGCCCACAAGCCAAACATCTGCTCAGACAAAGGTTTGGAAGTCCCTTGCCCACAAATATGTCTCTTGTTGGGGCTGGAGTGGGGCTGAGCCGCCAGCTGCTGTAAGTTTCCATCTGAGAGGCAGACCTCAGTGGTTGGGTGGGGACCCAGGCCTCCAGTCCCCACTCTGTGCATTCTTATGGGGAGAGGGGACCAGATTGACAAATCTTTGATTCAAGGAATGTCATCACTTCTGTTGATCTATTCTCCTACTCATTCTCTTTGGTGCCATCTCTTGACCTGACAAAGGGGATGGTGTGTGGACGAGGCTGGCCAGGGGGTTCCGGCACGGGTGATCAATACTAAAGGGTGGAGACTCCATTCAATGGTATGTTCTGGCGTGCTTTCCCCTTTCTTCAGTTACAAGTTTGGGATGTAGGGGAGGGCGGAAATGCCTGGGCAAAATGACCATGACCAGGAAATCTGTATATTCAGTTTCTGAGAGAATATCCAGGACGCTCTCTTAATGCAGGGAAATGGTTTGGTGGAGCTGTTCACAATCAGAGCACTAAGGGCATTGCCCCAGGGATGCAGGTGCCCATAGGTTCCACCCAGGGGGGAGAGGTGGGGAGCGGAGGGCCTGGAAGGTGGGTCTAGGCCTTCACCATTCTGGTGTGAAAGGGTCCAGGTTGCTGGAGTTGGCAGCTCCCTGGCCACAGAAACTTTTGAAGCCCCCAAGGCCCATGGTGGATGGGATTGGGGTGGGGCAGGCAAATTCTTCTGTTGTTCTTGGCACGAAGACCAGAGGCCCCCCAAATTCTCCACTGTGCTGTGCTGTGAATTACTCCAAACATGGCCATTCACCACAGCAAACCTAAATATATACCCCCTTGCATGGCTGTACCCACTCTGCTGGGTCCCACCCAGAACTGCTCAGATTCCACAAAACCATGACACAGAAGGACCTGGGATGGAATCCCAGCGCTCCCTCATCAGCAAGTTAACCTCCCTGTGCCTCAGGCTTTGCATCTGTGAAATGGACATATTTCTCTTGCCCATCCTCGCTGGCTGGGTGTTTGTGGGATTCAAAGAGATGAATGGGTCTGCTGTGCAGTAACAGTTCCCTCCCCTCCACGCACACACAGTGAGACAAGTGAGGGCAAGAGAGGGAGGCTAAATATTTTGGGTTTTTAATTGGCCTCACTGACTTAAAGGGCATGCTTTGGGAGGGACAGGGGGTGAGTTCGTGCCTGGGATTTTTCTGCCATGGTGTTCCCTCATGAAGAAGGATTCTGCTGTAGGCATTACACGTGGTGTCCTGCCTCTCCTAACCTCAGTGGAATCATAACACTTTCAGAGGACTGAAAGTCAGTGTGGGCAGTCAGCGTGGGCAGCCACAGCTCTTGGGTTCATTCTCAGATGTGCCACAGCTAATTTTAGGTCTCCCTGTCCTGTCGGGGGTGGGGGAGGGGCTGTGTAAAGGCCTAGGAGCTGAAAGCTGGGGGTAGGGTGCAGATCTGCTAACTATGCTCGGATCCGCATAACTAGACAGCCCTCGCCCCTAGGAGGGGTCGTGTTCAGAAGGCACTCTTCCCCCCGCCCTCCCACAAACTGGCTGGCTGGCTGGCTGTTATCTGGCTTCTCTCAGAACTCAGCCTGTGGGTGGGAATTCCACACAGGCGAGTTGGAAAAGACTTTTGGCAATAATGTTCCTCTGGTCTGGATAACCCTTTCCTCTGAGGACAGTTTGGTGGAAGGGTCTGGGGAGGGCTCGGCAGCCTGACCCTACTTGCCCCAGGCTGAGCCCCTCCCAAGGTCTCTGGAGACGGACATGACTGCAACAGGCTGAGCTGCAGCACAATGTGGCCAAGTGAGCTCACAGGAGAACTGCCCTCCAGTGCAGGCTGAGCACAGCATAGAGGAAAGTGGGAGCTCGTGGTCTCAGATACCCGTGTGTCCAAGACATGGGTAGCGGGGGCTGGGCATAAAGCGATGTGTTAGAGTCTGTGCCTGTGTTTCCAGAACTCAAAGAATGTGCTGTGCAGCGTTCTCAAAGGTGGACCCCTAAGCCAGGAGGCCAAATAAACCTAGAAAATGCCTGGGTTATCATCTTCTGGACCCTCACCAGAAACCAAATCGGTGATATCATTTTTGCTGAGCTTATATGTAAGGTAATTTTTAACATTCTTTACTGTTGGTTCTCAAAGTGTGGCCCCCAGGCCAGTATCAGCATCAACCTGAGTACCTATTAGAAATGCAGTCTCTCAGCTCCTACCTGTACCTTCTAAATAGGGAACTCCAAATTTGAACAAGCCTTTCAGGAGATACTAGTTTGAGAACCACTGCTTTAGCCTACTAAAAGCTCTGAGAAGCCCCGCTGTAAAGAAACCCATTTTGTTCACTCTAATGTCTCCTAAACTTACATGGCCACATGACCCTTTTATGGCTTAATATCCATTAGCTTTGTGAGGAATAAGCTTTGGGAAACAGAGAAGACGGCCTAGAGGTCTGACAGAGGTTGGTTCAAATCCCACAGCCTTTTCTCACGTCTCTGGGTAGTTAGGAGCTTGGGATCAGATGCTGCAGAGCTTAGCACTGCCCTCGGCCCACAGCAACACACACTAACTTGTAGCTGCTGTGAAGAAGAACCATCACTAGTAGAGTGATAAACCCTAACATACGAGGTGTTACCAGTATCGTTCCAGTGTAATAATTTCACCTGTCTTTCGTTATGCCTCCATTTTATTCATAAATCTCTGTTTGGATTGGAGGTGTCAGGGGGAGTCCTACAACTTCCTCCCCACACCAGGGTTCTCAAGTGGGATGCCCTCACCACTTCTAGCAAAGTTCATTGCCCTCATCGGGGGAGCAAAAATCAGAGTTCGCGCCTGACTCTTGGCTCTGGTAACTGTCCTACACGGCCCTTTTATGAGCATCAAGAAGAGCCCAGCACGCAGGATGGCCAGCACCCCCATCCACGCACTGGGGTACGGCCGAGCAGTTCAGGGAGTATATAGCCTGTGTCTGCACCTCATAGGTCTGTGGCCTGGCAGGCTATCCAGCTACCTTTACAGGATTTGCTCCCCGGCTCCAAGGAGACAAAGAAGGAGTTAAATAAGAGCATCCAGTCTCCTTTCTTCCTGAAACAGACAACAAGCAGGGCTTTGTAACTCTAGAAAGAGTACTGGATCCATGTTTTTCTGCTTAGAAACTGTGCGACCTCAGACATGTTACCTATCACCTATGAATCTCTGATTCCTTATTTGTCAAGAGGGGTTGGTGGAATTCACCCCACCAGGCCACTGTGAATTAAGAAAAAGACCCTGAAAGGGTAAGCACACTATTTGGCACAGAGCACGTGCTTAGTAAATTGACCTTGAGATCTTATCATCCTCCTAGGCAAAATGGCCGTCCAAATTGTCCCCATCGTTCCAGGTGCAATTTGTTTGAACATTCATTTATTCATTCATTCATGGACCACATATTTATTGAGCACCTACTATCTCTATCGAAGGCACATGCTGCAGATACAGAGATGAGCAAGACAAGACCTCAGCATCTACAGAGGGTGACAGACATGAAGCCACTAGTTACATAATCACTGACCAAGTTTAGATTGGGGTTCAGGTAAGGAAGGAGAAGGCTATCTTCCCCAGCTAGCCCCAGGCCAATCAATATTGGCTTCCTTTGGCGTCTTTACCTTATTTTCTGACTGTGGAATTTGCCATTGACTGTCTGGTCTTGTTTAAATGCTTCCTAAGTGCCAGCACTATTTCCTAAAATTGACTGTAGGCAGGGCTGTGGGACCTCAGGCCACCTTTGTCCCACTTCCACACTGAACAAAATGTGGGGCTGAGTCGAGGATAAAATACGTTCTCAGATCAGCATCTCTCTCTTGGGAATGGCAACTGGGAAATGTCACAACGACTTAAAGAAGTCGCTTTCCCACTTGGAATTACACAGCCTTTGTGCTTTAAGGACAGACAGCTATTTGAGGGTGGACAGAAGGCAGGGCTGGGGAGGAGATGAGTTTATAAAACACGGTCACTGGATCTCATTTTTTAAAAAGTCCTCGGGCATATATTCTTCCTGAGAAATGGGTCTTTTCAACATCATGGCCAACTTTGTGGTAGAGAAAATAAGTTTTGTTCTTTTGTGTTAGAGGTCTCAGATAAACAGTGTGAGGCCCTAGTTCACTGGATGGCACAATCCCAAATGGGGGTTGGAAATGCAGGATGTGAATTTGGGATCCCAAGTTTAAGTCACCGCAGGGAAGAAAGAGGCCAGCTTCCTCTGGATGTAGTGACAGCATTGTTTGGGCTGGCATTCCCCTGGGATGTCTGGCTCAGCCTGTTCTCAGCAAGGCAGGTAATTTGCTTGAGGGCCTTAGGTATTGGGAGCTCTATCTCCAAATGTCAAATAGAAGCATGAGGCCACTTGGCTGATGGGGAGTGGGGTGGGGCAGCCAAAGGTAGATGTGAGGCTGGGGAACATGAAACTTAGCAAACAGTAGCCCCATGGGGCACCAACCTCAAGCTAGTGCTTTTACCTCCTGGGAATAGAATAAGATAAACCCACCCCTGAGGCTTTCACTGCTCAGACCCTGGGCCCTCCTTTGTGTTTCCCCCCACAGCACATGGTCCATACTCCCACTAGAGGAAGCCTTTGGAAGCACAGCTCAGATCCCGTGCTACTTCCCACAGAAAGCCTGCCATAGCTCCTATGGCCCTCAGCGGAAAGCCCTGAGGGCCACGGCCGTCTCCAATGTGAGGACAGTGTCCCTGTTTGAGTCCCTGGGCTTGCCAGACAGTGCAGGCTGGTCAATACTTGAGTAATGAATGGATGGATGACCTGACTCTTCAGGAAGCATGCCCCTGCTCACCTTGCCGGTCTCGTGTCCTGCCTCCCCTCAGCTCACCAAGCTTTCGGTCACATAGGACTTCACTGCATTGTCTGACTACACCATGCTCTCCGGAACTCAGGGCTTTCCCACTCGTGCTCATTTCTTTAGGGTGGCACAGGTCTTCCCCTCAAAGCCCGAAGGCTGGGGTGACTCCTAGTTCTTCTGAAGCCAGCTTGGGCCTCAGCTCCCAATCCAAGCCTACCCACACCCCAAGCGACCTTAGATGCACTTTCTCTAAGCTACGACCGTTTGGTTGTCTGTGACCTCCACTGGATGATGACCCCTTGAGGGCAGTGGCCTTGTATTATTTTCCATGGGCACTGTCTGGCACAGAGTCAATGAGCACCAAATAGATGTAGAGGCACGAATGAGTGAGGGCATGAATGAGGGGAAGAAGCCTGGAGCTGGGGCACTGGCCGCACAGCCCTGGCCTGGGCGGTTGCAGCAGCCCTGGGGGCCTGGGAGAGACTTACATATTCTTTGGCTGGGTCACCGATGCTGCCATTGGTGGTTGGGGCGGCGGGCTCTGTGCCGTCTGGCTTTTCCTGCTGCTTCCCCTCCTCCTTGGGCAAGCCACCCTGCCCAGGGAGAGCCACTTCTCCCACGCCGAGGGCCTCGCTCTTGTATTGCTTGACAAATTCTTCCATGAGTTTCAGCTCGTTCTCCAACAGTCCGCGGCAGCGAGAGGGGTCCTGGTCGTAGATGGGGAGCTGGTGCATGAGCTGGCGGCGGCGGTAATAGGCACCCTCAGTGCCTGTCACCGGTTGCTTCTCCTTCGGGATGAGCTCCATGTACTGCAGGCCCTGGGCAGGAGGAGAGAAACCAATCGTGATTCTTAAGCCCCCAGGCAGAGATCTGAGAATTGGCTCGATCTGGAATAGGTGAACAGTTTCCAGCTTCTTCAGGTTTTTGCGGACCCCAAGGATTCTTGAGGAAGAGATGTGAATTTTGGTAACACCCAAGAGAGGCTGAAAGAAGCGTTCACGCTCCCCCAAGTTGTAGTTACAGATCACGTTCTTGATGAGAATGGTGTAATTTAAGTAGATGTTCATTTTGGCTTTGCTGGTTTTGCAACATGGATTTTGTTTCCTTCAACACTAAATATTTTTACTTCACTTACCTCCATGGCAAGGCTCCCAATTGAAAAAAAAAGTCAATCGAGTTTAAAATGGCTTTTCTTTGAAAAACATAATTAAATCATTACGGGTGTAAGGTTTTTCATGGTTTATTAATTGAAAAATATGCAAAGGCACCTTCTAATAGAATTGGCAGGGTCTCAAGTCAATAACATTTCCATGTCGATATGAATGGTAACCATCTGAATATTAATATGTTCATAGATAACTGTCCAATTTGGCCTTTTTTAAAATAAATGAACAGAAATCTTATACTTGGTGGGTCCTAGGGATGGGGAGAAAGGGGGAAATAAAGGTCAAGGCCACACAGCTTGAGAAACTGTGACAGGAACTGTGAGAGGCCATTGTTTATCTTTTACACCTGTTCTCCATTTCTATGTCAGACCCTGACCTAGAACCTGACACACCCACCAGGTTGGCTGATTCCCCCTGCCCAGGTGGCTGCTGCCAGATTTTCCCTCTTAGAACTTGCCTGCCCCATATCGCATCACTGGGGCTGGGCTCATCTTGGGATTGTGTTAATCAACTTGAAAATTCTTACTGCAATTCATCACAAGCAGTCCAGTTGTTGCCTGATTTTAAGGAGTGGTGAGGAACCTGGAGGGGTATACTAGTTCAGAGCCTGATATTAGCTGAGTTTCATCATAAATGAATTCTGGATAAGAGTGTTTTTAGGAAAGGGAGAGGAGGTGACCTGGTTCCTGCAGGACTCAGCAATTGAGGGGTGGCTGTGGATGGCCCCTTGGTGGCGCTGCCCTAGTTCCCCGGGACACCTGGCTGAGATGCCTTCTGGCACTAGGGGCTCACAGCATACCCTGTTAATCCCTGTTCATTTGCACAGTCCCTAATACACTTCAAGGTGCTTTCCCAGACCCAGGAGAGGGCCTGGAAGGTGGACAGAGTCCTGGGGTGTCAGGACATTTGGATTTCTAGTTCCAACCCTGCTGCTGCTTTCTGTGTGAGACTGAGAAAGGACCCAGCCCCTCTGGGCCTCAGTTTCCTCATCTGCAATGCTTAGGGGAGGCTGCATGATTGTTGGGGTCTTGACCATTGTAAGAAGTCTGTAGTGACCTCATTTGACCCTCACCACAACTAAGAGAAATTGGCAGTAGCAATAACCCAAGTTTACAGCCCAGGAAAGGGGACACGGAGGTGATGGATATTCTGGTTGGCCAAAGAGGCCAAGGTTCTTCACCCAACACTTGGCAGAACAAGAATCCCACACGGCTGATGAGGGCTTTTCCTTGACTCTGTCTTAGGAAGACCAGAGCCACCCGTGATTTCAGTCTTGATCACGATGACATTGCTGGTGGCTTTCCAGCACAAACACACCAGACAGATAGGTCTGAGGAACCCAGTCTCCAACTTCACGCTGCATGAGAATCACTTGGAGATCTTGTGAAAAGCGTCCTGGGCCCATCCAAAGACTGATTTAGGAGACTGGAGGGGACTAGAAGTGAGCCCTTTTACAGGTCCCCCTGTGTGCATCTGAAGCAGGACATCCAAGGGTTAGGACCTCTCTGGGGATAGTGGGTGGGGGGAGTGACTGTGACTATCAGAGCACAGGCAAGCAGTAGCCCAACAAGCCAAGAGGCTGGGGCAGGGCCCAGGGCCTGGGGGGTGGTTAGGGACAGCTGTTGAGGGTCAAGCACCCACACCAGCTCTTCCCATTTCTTGCCTGGGGCTTGCCCTGCTCCCAGGATCTAAGGAAGGATTCTGGAGAAGTGGAAATGAGAGCTTGGCTCACTCTGCCGGAATGTGTTGAAGCAGTCCCAGTTACACGGCTGGTTCAACTTAAGGGAGAGTAACGTCTTCAGTGAAGGCTGCCTACTCTGTCAGGTTGAGGAGCTTGAGGGATAATAGAAATAAGTAACACTTATGTGCTGCTTACTATGTTACAGGCATTCCTCTAAGTGCTTTACGTATGTTAACCCATTTAATTCTCACAAACCCCTACGAGAAAGGTACTCACATTACTTCTTGGGAAACTGAGGCACAGAGAAGTTAAGTACTGCCCCAAGGTTGCACAGCTAGTATGTGGGAGAGACAGCTTTGAACTCAGTAGCTTGGGTCTCAAACTCTTCTATTCTGCCTGTCTAGAAGACGGATGATTTGCAAAGAGAAAAAGGAAATGTCCCCCAGTTGCTGGGGGAGTTTCCCTTTGCCATCACGTCAGGGTGAGTGGACTGGGTACGTATCACCTGGGGCCAGGTTCCCCAGTCCCTGGATATGTCTGTGGCCCTGCACCCCTCCCTGCTTAGCTGGACAGATAAACTCTGTGGTAGACACTCTGGAGAGTGGCCGTGCCAGACAGCCTCTTGTTGATCCCTGCATTCACAGTGTCCTTTCATGGCTCCGTCCTGGCTGTGGGTGTCTGTGGCCTGCAGAGCTCATGGGTTCCTGGCTGGGGCCCTGGAGACAGAGCGTTTCCTTCCCAGGAACCCAGTGTTCTTGTTGCAGCTCCAAGCCCCAGCTGGGTCCCGGCTCCCTGCCTTTGCACTGTTCAGGCCATAGCATATAGCTGCCACTGGAGTGCGTTTTGTGTTGGCTGGCCTTGCCTGGCTGGCCTGACACTCTTGCCTATGCTTCCTACTCACACATTACAGACATCACTAATCAACCCTGATGAGGGTCTCAGAATCCACCTCAACACAGCCCTTCAGGCAATCACTGTTGATGATGTGCACTTGGGGAGCAGATGCTGGGGAGAGAGGGTTGCATCTGAGTCAGCGGCCTGTGCCACTCAGAGCCTATAAGGTCTCTCTCTAGGAAGCCAAAACCTTTAGCAAGAGGTCTTTTCTCAGACCTGTTGGAAAGATTGGTTTAGGTTTTCAGTTTTTCATGAGGACCTTCCTGAGTCATTTGGTGCTTTGCTGTCTAGCTGGGACATCTTGGGTGAAGAGGTTCCCGGAATTAGGCTTTATCAAGAGAGAAATAAAAAACGCAGAGAGGAAAGTGGGAGGGAAAGAGGCTCTTTTCTCAGGGTTGGGCAGTAGAACACACATGAACTCTGGCATCAGAAGACCCAGTCCTGATTCTGCTTATCCTGATTCTTCTCCAGCCGTCAGGTGAGGACAGTAACTGGGCTTCACTTCACAATGTCAATGCTAGTCAATCATGGCCTTTGGAGTGCTGTGTTGAGAAGGATTCTGAGGCCCAATGAGGGCACAGTGGGAGACAGTGCTCTGACTGCTCAGCAATGTCTCCCATGGGTATGGGAGTAGAGGGTGAGGTACGAGTGAGTGCCACCCCGTGTAGGCTCCTCACAAGCCTCTGTTTGCTCCCCTGTAAAATGGGGCTGTAATGGACTCTGCACATAGCGAGTGGTGAGGTGTTAATATTATATACAAAATGCTCAATGAAAGCTGGTTCCCTCCATCTGCTCCATCTTGCCTCCCTCAAAGCCTGGATAGTTTTCAAAGACCCATTCAAGCCCCTCCCTGTTCTTGGAAGCCTTCCCTAGAAATGTTAACCCAAGATACTTGCCTCCCCTACTTACTACCTGCCCAGTTTGCCTGGCCTGTCCTTGTAGGGAACAGCCCAAGCTTTGGAGTCAGGGAGGACTGACTTGAAGACCTGTCTCTGCCATTTAAGTCAGCTGTGGGACATCTGTCTAGCTGTGTCAGCTCTCTGAGCCTTAGCTCCCTTTCTGTAGCTGAGGGTAAAAATAGCACAACCCTAACAGCTAGAAAATTAGGTGAGATTGTACTCGTATAGCTCTTAGTACAGTGTCTGGCACATAGTAAGTACTTAATAAATACTAACAATTAGGTTTATTGTGTCCAGTTTTGAAAGGCTTAAGAATGTCTCTGGCTTTCATTCTGGTTGGGAAGGATGACAGGTAGCATGATTCAGTCCAATTTCCAAAATATAATCAGTTCCGATCACTTGGTAATTAAAAAAAGAGTCGGAAGGTGGGTAGGAAGGGAGAATTGTCCAATCTCAGAAATGTGACTTGCTCAGCAGGCCAGATGCAAGGCAGACAGAGGCGCCTTTATCCTGTGTGGTTTTAGGAGCCAGCATTCATCATGGCCGGATGATGCCATCCTCTGATTAGTCTGGGGCCCAAGCATTTGGGGTTTTCACCAGCCAGATCCTGACGCCCAGAGCCAACTCTTTTACGAGCTGCTTGCTTTAGTTTCCACCAACATCTCAGGGACCCACTTGATGTCTTACCCAGATCTGGGCACTGCAGGCAGACCCGTGTTTGGAACCAGCCAGCCTTTTCCTGCGCTGCTGTTGTTCCGTGCCACCCTCTGTGGCCTGAGATCTGCCCCTGACTAGCCCCCCGAACGGCGAAGGCCAGTGAATCATTCTGTGTTTCCTTCTGTGTAAAATAATTCCTAATTCACAGGGTAGCTGAGCTCAGAAATGCTGAAGTGTTCTTTTTAAAAGATGCTTTTCCAAAAATACAGCTTTAAAAAATAAATCTTTGCCTCTATTCATTTTATCTACACGGGATTTCCTCCCCTCACCCCCACCCCACCGCAAGCTATAGATTAGAATTGTGTTGCTCAAACTCTCTATGGTGAGGGATCAGGATTATTTGGTTAGTTTTACTGCCTATTGCAGAGTGATTTGCGGGCTCACTGCATGTGATGAGAATGTAACACATGCCACGTGAGATTCCCATGTGAGTCTGACCACAAGGGAATTCTATTCAATGAGAGGAGTTCTCTGAGCACATGTTTGAATATCAATTGTTACAAAATTTTCCCAACATTTAGTCTCCACTTCTTGTTGTGGATCAGTCTCAAAGATTTTGTGAAGCGGTGCCATTCCACAGACCACATAGGACAGTGCACAGGACAGCATGGTATCTGCCCTCATGGACCTCACTTCACTCTAGTGTGGGAGAGAGAGGACCACTAAGCAAACACATGCATGAGACAACTACAGCTCACTTCTAAAAGGTTCTAAAGAAACAATGGAGAACTGAGAAAGAGAGCAGGAGGATGGCCGGCATCTCCTGTAGTTTGGGTAGTCAGAGACCTGACTGGCAAAAGGACCCCGCCATGCTAGAGGAGGGAAAGGAGGTTTCAAGTAAGGGAAGAGCAAGTGCAAAGTCCCTGAGGAGCATGACAGCTTAGTGTGTTCTTAGCAGGAAGAAGGAAGGCCCGTAAAGTATTAAGTGAGGGAGGCGTAGAGAAGCTGTGGCGGAGCCTGTGTGGATGGGACTACACACAACTCCAAAGGCTCTCCTTTCCTCCCAGGACAGATGTAACTAAGTGTCAAGCTTGTATCTCGAAAATCGAAAATTGTAGGACCTCTTTTAGCTCATTAACTTGCAGAAATCATCTAGGCTCTTGCTAGTTCAGAGAACCAGCAGCAGCAGCATAGCCTGCGAGCTTGTCAGGAGTGCAGCATTTCAGGACTGGCCCAACCTTACCGGATGCATTTCTGCAAGCTCCCCAAATGATTTATATGCTTATTGAAATTTGAGGAGCACCAGTCTGGTCCACTCGGCTTGAATGTGGCTGCATGTGGCATTACCTGGGGCGTCATTTACACGCTCGCATCTGGTGATTCTGATCCTGAAATCTGGAGCTTCTGATTTAATGGTCTGGGGCAAGGTCTGTGCACGGAGACTTTTTATGGGTCCCCAGGAGATTCCAGGGGGCAGCCAGGGTGTGACCTTGTATAAATCACCTGTTTTCTGTGGGCCTATCCTTTCTACTCTCCTCAGAGTCTCTCCAAGCTTTAGCCTAAGCCTTCTCTAGGTGCTTCTTCCAAACTGTTGTGAAAAGCCAGTTTGGTTCTCCCTTCTCAGAGCAAGGGACCTCAACTGTTGGGGAGAAGCAAGGACTGTTTCTCTGTTCTCCTAGAGGCTTACAAATGGCACAGCCCAGGCCACTTTGAGGGGATATGAACATCTCACAGGTGAAGACAAGAACTTGGAGGGTTCTAGGAGGGTTCTAGATGATAAGCCATCCTCTGTTTCGAAGTGAGGAGCCCAAAGGGAGCCATGAGTGACCCTGTACTAGAGCTAGAAGGGCTCTTAGAGATCATATGAACAACTCTACCCATTTAATAGATGAGGAAAACTGAGGCCCAGGCAGTCTTTACTACAAGATCACATTGTGAAGCAGGAACAGAAATGAAGCCACAGCCCTCTGTAACCGTGCCCTATTCTTATCTTGTCTTTGAAATTCAGGAACCCATGGCATGGCTAACATTTATAAACGCAAGAAAACAACCACTTGGTTGGAAGAAGCTATCTTACCAGTTTCTGGGTGACTCCGGGGGGAGCCCACTCATAGGTGATGGTGTCAAAGGTGGGATCTTTCCCAGTGGCAATGGGATTAGTCATGATCATCCGGTTCCTCTTGTAAATCCGGATGCCGTCCCCACCTTTCACCCGGGCCGTGAGGGTAGAATACTTGGAGTCCATCAGCAAGCGGCCGATTTTTCGATCGTCTTCCAGGTCGGAGCTCAGGCAGTGGTCCTCTTGGCTGCATTTGCATGACTTGCATATTTTCCTGGGGCGGGGTTGAGATGGGGACAAGTGAGATCAACCTCTAGAAAAGAGGGGCAGAGTTCCCTGCTGGCAGCATCTGCCCTTTTGAAAGCAAGCTCAAAGTTTAACTTTAGTAACTTGGAAAGGTTAGCAGCAGACAAATGGTAACCTGAGACCAAAGGGCCTTTAAGATGGGGACTGCATTTGGAAGACTCCAGTCTTTCTATCAGTCTGTCTACCTGTGGGGAATGTGGGATATGACTTTTGCTGGAAAAAAAGCAGCCGTTTTTCCTCATGGTCGTTGTGGTGGCAAAGGCTGGTTCATTTATTAGAGATGCTCTAAAGCAGGAATCTTCATGGTCTGTGGGCAGAACATAGCCCACAATCTGGCCCACAAACTGTAAATAAAGTTTTATTGGAACACAGCCATGACCATTCTCTCGCATATCGCCTGTGGCTGCTTTGAGACTACAGTGGCAGCTTGAGTAGTTGCAATAGGGAGCATATGGCCTTCAAAACCTAGAATATCTACTATCTGGACCTTTACAAAAAGAGTTGTGGACCTCTGTTCAAAGAATTATGAAATTGTCTCCCAAGATTAATGAGCCTCCCAGCTTCAGCAACTTTCAAACTCTTGAGCACTCAGTTAGGAAGTTAGAATACAGCTGGAAATTTTCTTCAAGAAACTGGTGGACAGGACCCAAGGGGAAGCTTAGAAAACCCCTTGGGCTGGAGGGATTGGTGTTCACAGGCAAGGTTTGGTCATGAGGCTGGGAGAAGGAAAAGCATCCTGGGGAAGCCTCAGATTCCCTGGAAAGCCTGACACCTCTCTCTGACAATTAAAAGCAAAAGTGTTTGGCTGCTTTGTGGCATGCTGCTACGGTTTAGAAATCCAGAGAGTTCCACAGTGTGAGAGGAAAAATTTCCCCCTCCCTTTCGGGCCTGTCACCATAGGTGTGTTGTGTCCCAGATATGCTACGCATGTGATTTAAGAGCTTGTTAGGTAAAGTGAGCTCTGTCAAGATGTACAACAGGGATAGGGCGGCCGAGGCACAAGAGATGTCCCTGCAATGCAGGAGCACTTCCCAGCCAGGCATGCCTGAAAGAACCCACCTTTGCTCTTCTAAACTCAGGAAACCAATATATTTAATCCTATATCATAAATAGTGACTATGGCGCTAGCAGAGGCATGCCTTGATGGTCTAGATCAATGGTTCCCAACCAAGGTCAGTTCTGTCCCTCAGGGAGATTTGGCAATACCTGGACACATTTGATTGTCACAATGGGGTGCTACCAGCTTCTATGGGGTAGAGGGTAGGGACGCTGCTCAACATCCTAGAATTCACAGGACAGCCCCTCCACAGCAAAGAGTTACTGGGTCCCAAATGTCAATAATGCTGAGGTTGAGGAACCCTCATCTAGTATGATGAAAAAGAGGCCCCGTCATAGCCTTCAAGGAGCCTACAGTTGGGGTGGGAGAGGGAGAAACAATAACGTAAAGTAGAATCAGGTTGGGCCATATGAGAGCAACATATGCTCTGGGTAGTTCTGCTGGCCAGGACCAGTTCCCCAGGTACGTGGAAAAGGGCTTCAGTGGTGATGAGTTTGGAAAACAGTGCGTTACTGAAGGTTAAACACATTTCTTTCGTGTGAGGCTGCTTCTTGCTTGTAATGCACTGATGTGCAGCGTGACTTAAAGTGGGGGGAGAACACAGCATTTCCAATATAATTTTAGGAGAAGCTTGCAGTCCAAGTTCACCTTTGGTGGGCTGCAATGGAAGAAAAGTGAAAATTGCCCATTTCAAGGATAATTCTAGCACTACAAAAGAGAATATGGTCTTTAAGGCGATGCAGGGCAAAAATGAGAGGTCTTTTTTGTTGTTCTCTTAAGAAGAGGATGCTTGTTTCGTGGAATTGAGGCATTTTATTTATGATCGGTAATATTCTCCTGCCTCTCCCTTTTACGAGACATGAAGGAGACTGATTCTCTAAGAAGACAGGTGATAGTACCATTGGTTTCA
The DNA here is from genome assembly GCF_036562045.2 of Rhinolophus sinicus. Classification (NCBI taxonomy): domain Eukaryota; kingdom Metazoa; phylum Chordata; class Mammalia; order Chiroptera; family Rhinolophidae; genus Rhinolophus; species Rhinolophus sinicus. The sequence goes on from NC_133759.1 coordinate 44,408,544, forward strand.
CGCGGGCGGTGACAGCAGTCAGTGGAAGGAGGAGGAAGAGGAAGGAAGAGGAGAAAGTCTAGTGTCCCATGGGTCCTCTGACTTCCCCAATACTGTCCGTACCTGGGTGAGGAAGCTGCCCTTGGCTTATTTTGCTTAATACAGACTCTCAGGTTGCTATTAGAGATGTGGGAATGCAAACACTTTGAAATGGAAGATGTTGATGCATGTGAGATGTGCTTTGAGATTGTGTCAACATTATTTTTCTCCTTTCTTTGTGCTTTTCCTGTTGCCAGGCATATTTCTGGCACTTTATAGAGAGTCCACCCCTCTCTTTCCAGGCACCTGGATTGTAGAGGACACAGGTACACTACAAAGATCCTCAATGGGGTTAAAATGGCCATTTCTGCCATTTGTCGTAGGCATCCTGGAATTGTGGAAAAGACACAGCCTTGGCATCTAACCCGTCTGCACACTGGCCCACCTTAGGTCCATGGTCAAGTTCCTTATCTGTGAAATGAGAGGGTCGGTCTGCATCAGGGCTGGCAAACCACAGCCCGTAGGTCAAATCTTATTTTTGTATAGCCCGTGAACTAAGAATAGTTTTTACATTTTTAAACGGGTAAACATTTTGAATATCTATAGCCTTAAATCAATTAATGCTTTCATGCTACAAGGACCAAGATGAATAGGTATGACAGAGACCATACGGCCTGCAAAGCCTAAAACGATGACTGTCTGGCCCTTTATAGAAAATTTGCTGACCCCTGATCTACTTGATGAGTTTTCAAACTTTGCTGCACTTCCAAGTCACCTGGGGAGCTGGGTAAACTTAGACAGGCTCCGCTCTGGGCCCTGCTAGTCAGATCCATGGGTCCGGAGTGGGATCCAGACGTGGGTACTTGTGACCCTGTCCCTGAAGTGATTCTCATGCACATCAAAGTGCCAGAGCTGCTAGTGGGTTCCTTTCAGGAAGTTAAGCAGCTCAGGTTGACTTTCTCTGCACTGTCTCTGGAAAAGCACAGGAAGCCCAGCTATTACATTATGGAAGGATTATTTATGAAGAACCCTGCCCTGGTGAGAAGAGGTGGAATTAACACTACAGTGCCCGGGGCAGCTGCTAAAGCTGGCCAGAAGACAGGACCTCATGAGAAGGGGCGCCACCATAAGGAGGCTGGGAGAGTCTATCAAGAGCGACCCCTAAAGAATGCAAACTTTTGTAATTTGAAGAGACAGTTTTCATATTATGTTCCCTTTTTCCCCTCAAATTGCGGTTTCATCTCTACCTACTGAAGTCAGTGTACATTCAAAAAATAAAGCTAATTAGAATTATATATCTCTATCTATCTATCTATCTATCTATCTATCTATCTATCTATCTATCTATCTATCTACCTATCTATCTACTATCTATCTGCATGCAAGGAAGAGACCTTGCGTTGGGCTCCCTCTGAAACCCCTGGAGTCCTGGAGGAGTGTTTTCCTCTACCTTGAAGGGAAATTCAGCATCCTGTGAGGTTGGCCAGACAGGCAGGGAGCCTGGCATGGCATTTGGAAAGTGGGATGTTAAAGGTTTCCAGGGAAATGCTTCCTTATGTTAGTCCTGAAAGTCTGCTCTTGTACCCTCCTCTCTAAGTAATTCTATTCTGTACTCCTAATGCTAATTCCATTCTAATTCTACTAACCATGGGAATCATTCATTCGATTGCAATCCAATTTGCCTGAAACTATGGAAATGTAAAGCGAGAAGGGGATCCAACAGTGCATTAGCTCCAACATCCCTCATTTTTGGATGGGAAATCTGAGACTCAGAGAAGGGAAGCATCTTGTCCAAGCAGAGTCAGCATGTGAATTCTGTCCTGTGATTCTCCGCCGAGGGCCTTTCCCACAAAACCAGGCTGGCTGCCACTTTGATCATTTAAATCTCTTTCAAACTATTGAGAGTATGAGAATTGGAGCATAAAAATGCTGTCATGGTTTCCCTCCTAAGGGTCTTGGGCCTCACTGCTCCAATATGGCTTGAGTTTAGGTCCCTGTTAAGGTTGTTCAAACCAAAGATGACACTTGATATGTCAAAGATGACCTACATGTTGCAATCTGTGTTTCTCAAGGATAAATTCACTTCATGTTCAAATCATTTGTAGGATTATGAGGAAATGTAGGGATTAAAATAATGCTGAATGGCTTCTGCCTCCAGCCAGGAGGGACAAGGTCCAGAATTGCCCTCCTTCCGTAAACAACTAGAAAAGCAGACAAAACATATTAAACGACTATTCTCAGATGTCAGACAATAGGAAGCGTGGGACTGTGATCCTTGAGAGAAGGGAAATGTGATGGAACTGCCTCGGTGTGTGCATTTAGGGAACATTAATCCCCTGCCCCAAGAACTCTAAAAGGAGGCCTCCTAAAAACTCTAAAAACAGGCCTCCTGTTTTAAGGATCCGAAGCTGATGAGGAGTCAGCATTTTTCTACCACACCCTGATGGCAGATTCAGGACGAATGGGGTGGCATGATAGGGACACTGAGTCTCCTCTAGGCCAGAAAGAGCTCAAGTGGTCAAAATAAGTGGTCAAAATAGAGGTGTGGGGGTTTCCCATCCTGGGAATGTTTTAGCTGTGGGAGGAATTTGTGCAGGGGACAGGAGCCGGGATTGGATGACCTTGAAGGTCCTTGCTTCCAGAGACCACGCGAGGTACTCTGTGGTAAGGACTGTCGGCATGAAGACAAGGAATAGTCGTGTGCTTCTAGAGCGCAGGGCACACAATATTACAGGATGGTTGAGAGTATGGGATGGCGTTTCCTGCAGATCCGAGTTTGAATCCTGCCATTTAGTAGCATCTCTGTGTTACCCACCCCTCAGTTTCCTGATCTGCAAAATGGAGATACTAATACCTACTGTTTTGGGTCATTTCAACATTCAAATACAAAAGATTCAGCTCAGTACAATAAATGTTTTTGTCATTGCCTTCTCTCAGTGGAAGTCAACATCTCTGAGACAACACCTTCCAAATTTTGTTCCTCCACTGAGTGCCCAAGGCAATGCTCTGGCAGTGGGACAAAAGCTCCGTCTTTGCTATTGTGGCCTCTAGAACTTACCCTCTCTCACACAGTCACACAGGCTGTGCCCCACACAACTCCTGGGGGTGCCATCCACATAGATGCTGATGTGAATAGTGCCAGGAGTTGTGCAAAGTGGCAGCCCTACCTCTAGTTTTCAGAGTCCTCAATTAACAAAAAGAAAGAAAGCAAAGTCCAGCTGGATCTTATGGCCTTCCTGAATAGACATGAATCCCAGGTCCTGGTTTGTAAGTACTGTGGATACAATGACTTATTTCTGCCCCGGGGCACTCCCAGATCAAAACTCACCAACAGAGATGACAGTGCAGGAGGAGATCAAACCCATATACCCAATCCCAGGAGAGACAGTTCTACCCAGAGTGGACCAGGCATCAGCTAACAACTGGCCACACTTTCTCAGCGGAGTCCTTGCTGGGCTGAGCCTGGCAGCCTCCACCTTGAAATGGTTTATGGAGCGCTAAACTCCTTCTTCATCTGGGCTCCCACGGGCTTTTCTGGCACTCCTCTGGAGCCACTCCTCCCCACAACATGCATCTTAAGCAGTCCCAGCAGAGAATGACCAGGGTTCCCCGAAAGGACAGCCAAGAAGTGAAGGCAGGCAGGGCCTCCCTTGACAAACTCTGTTACCTCCACGAATGTGGCTCGAAGCCTGAACACGTCCCCTTGCATCTCAAACAAGGCACACCTCTCGCTGATTGCTGCTGGCCCAGGGACATCTGGAAAATAAGCAGAAAAGAGGGTGTTTTCCTTCTAAATGTCTTGGACCGGGGATGCTTGACCTCTGAAAGACTTGGCATGCCCGCAAAGGGACTGTGTGGGGTTCAAAGGGCTTGAGATGAATACAGCATCCCTGTTTACCGGGAGCACTTACTGTTTACCATCACTTACTGTTTACCGGAAGACCAGCTGGGAAAGTCGCCATGGGGCAGGCAAGTATGGAAGGGTGGGGCCCTTCCCGAGACACATGCAATGGGGGCTCATTCCCTGCCTCCCGTGCTGTCTCCAGAAACCAAGGCTGCTCTGAGGGACCCTCTGCTCTTCCTCCCACCCTACCCACTCTCCTGATCCACTTGTTGCTGGAATGGGACCCTCCAGGGAGTGCCTCCTCTCCTTTATTGACAGGGTGTGATTAAACCAAAGCGCAAACAAATGTTCATGTGGCCAAATGTTTATAGCTCAAAGCATAACTTAATTTTGCTAAAACATGAAAACTCAGGAGCATTTGAAGTCTGGTCACCCTTTGGAAGGAGACCAACATACGAGTCAGGTTTTATTATTTGTTACCAGCCAAAGGTAACAAAGGTGCAATGGCTGCTGACGATGATAGGTTTAGACCCAAATGGCTCTCGAATGGGGTCTTTGAACCAGCAGCATTACTGGAAGCTCGCCAGAAATGCAGACCCTTAGGTCTCACCCCAGCCCTTTTGAATCAGAATATGGACTTTAACAAAATTCAAGAGACTTGTATTACATTAAAATTGGAGAAGCAGTGGGTTAGTATATGGGTCTGCTAGCTGAGAAACCTACCTGATTCTCCACTGGGAGTGGGGGGTGTGTATAGATGAGTCGGTACAGGTATGTACATGCATTATTGTTTTATCAAAAGCAAGGCTCTGTCAATTAGTAAGATAAAGGGATAAGCTCCTCATCCAACAAACTATTGACTCATGTAACCATTTATTCAGCATCTACTATATGCCAGGCACAGGGATACATCATAAAATTCAGGTATGCCCTAGAAGAAGTCACAGTCTCGGGGGAGATGGAGGGCGAAAAACATACTTATCACTTGCTTCTAGAAGGGGTAAGTTTGAGGCAAGGAAACTGCCTCGTGTGTAGTAGAAAAGGCAAAGAGTTCAGAGCGTGAGAGACCTGGATTCCAAACCCAGCTTCACAACTTAACAGCCACATTGACCTTGCCCAACTGAGCCTCAGTTTTCTTAAACCTGGTTATGGGTACAGAGATAATGTATGTAAAGTGCCTGACTGTATTAGCTACTAAAAATGGTAGCTGCTATTTTCACACAGACTTGAGGAGCACAGAGTAAGATGTCAGTAAATCCATATGGGAAATCCAGGGAGGCTTCTTAGAGGAGGTGGCTCTGGGTCAGGGCTATGAAAATGAGCCAGCAGAAAATGAGAAGGGGATTCCTGGAAGAAGAAAGAGAATGTACAAGGGCAAAAAGATACAAAAGGGCTTGATGGGGAAGGTGTCAAAATCTGAGCATGCTCTTTGGAACATGTCAGCTCTCTTTGTTCTAACACACATTCACAGCCTTGGTGAGTAAGAGCCATGTTACACATATGTGAAGGGAAGTGTGTTCATGTTTGCGCCTGCTTACTATTAAAATTGAAAAACAAGATGGTGTTCACAACCAACTCATCATCCTAAGCTGGGAGCTTTCATTTGCAGGCAGAGCTTTGCTCCCGAAAGCCACTGGCATATGAAACCTTGCAAACTCCCGCCTCTTATTCTTGACACCTTGGATTCTACTGGTTGAAATACAGTGATCCTTTCACAGTTACTATTTGAATGATTCAAAGGTTGCTTTGGAAGGTGTACAATTTATGAATAAGGCTTCATCGTTGGATTGTTTTAAATAGACCCAGAGGAGTAAGGCTTGGAAACAGAAGAGCTATGTGGAAGCATTTTGAAAGTGGCCAAGCACCCTGCATGCTTGAGCATTATTGTTCTAATGAGTGGCTGATTTAACAGTCATCCTACAAGAGGATTAGTCTGGATGCTTGGCCGGGAGAGTGGAGCTGCTAGTCCAGGGTTTGGTTCAGAAACGGTGATGTCAGGTAGTGCAGCACAGCAGAGTCCTGGCCTGCGGGATGGAGGCTGGCCCTACGTGCCAACTGTGACACGTTAGCTGCGCAGCTAGAGGCAACTCATTTCTTTCCTCGCCCACCCAAAGTTGCTCCTCTGTTAAATTACAAAACTGGCTTGCATTGGGGTTGCCCAAATCTTGTTCTGCAGCATCCTAGTTCTGTGAGATGATACAAAGTGGTTCATGGCTGAGGGTGGGAAACATTATATGATCAAATAAAAATGATGGTCACTGGATACAAAATGGCTTCTAGAACCTGTGGTAGCCTACATTGGAAGCGAGAAGAGTGGGGAAGAGCAGGCAGCTATTTATGTTAAGAGGTCCAGGATTTGGGCTCAGATGGTCAGGGTTTAGTCCCAATGTTTGTGCCTTCCTTCTGCTGGACTTGGGCCAGTGACTGGACTTGTGGTGTCTCAGTCTCTTCATCTGTGCTGTGGGGATAATAGGCACCAACCCGCCTCATGGAGTTACTGTGATGGTTAATTGGGTTGCTACACAAAAGGGCTGAACCTGCATTTATTATGTACGGAGTATTTGTTGCTGTCATTACAACTTGTGTAAGCAGTCTGAGAGACCCTGACACAATTTTCCCCCCACTTCAGAATTCTAGGGAACTTCAGAGGAACTACTTTTCTAACTGCACACCGCAGGTACTTTCTTACTCTCTCCTTTGTTTCATGTGTATAAGAGTTGGCTTCTCTGACTAGGTGTAAGGAGCAGAGGGTGGGCCCTTGTCTTCTTCCTGCTAGTGGGACAGTTTCCATGGCGAAAGAAGTCAGTGGGAGAGAAGACTAAATGTCCTTGTGAGGAAGAAATAGATTTGGGCCATCAGGCCATACTTGCAGCCAATTTCCTGGCAGACTGTTTAGCAATAAATAGTCATTTGTCCACTGCATGCCATTCATCCAGGAGCCAGCCAGACCCAGGTGTCTCCGACACAGAAAATGACGATCCCGTTTATTGAGGAGGGGAAAAAATCAACCTGTGTTTCAAGCGAAGTATTCCCATTTATAAACAGTGGGTTTTTCTGCTGTGGACTTTGTCACAGATGAAAGAAGGCACAGTGGCCCATAGTAGCTGAGAAGAGCCTACAAGGACCTGTCACTGAAACAAATGAGTTCTTGGAATGCAGCATGTATTCTGCTATTCTGCCTTTTTTTTTCTTCTTTTTTTTAGGGAAGAATAAAATGTTTTGACAATTTTCTTTGGCTCAAGATAGGAGGATGTGGTTCATCTGATGTGGAACTTAATTGTGTCAAGGACTTAAAAGGAATTAGATCAGGAGCCCTCCTGGGGATGAGAGGGCAAGGGCAGCAGAGGACTCCCTCCTCCTTTGAACATTTACCTTCAAGTGCACCCCAAGGGAAATCTTAAAGGGGGGAACTGTCACCAAGAACAATGTAGGATTGCGATGGAGAGGAACTGAAAAGGGGAAATGCAATACAGAGTTTAGGGGTGAGCACGGGACCTGGAATTAGAAATGGGGGTTTTCCTCCCAGCTCAGCTTGTCTCTCTTTGTGTAACTCCGTTTCCTCCTCTGAAAAATGGGGTTTTCCCTGCCCTTTTTGTCTCAATAAGGCTGTTGTAAACATGTAAGATTAAAAGGTTGTTTGTAAAGTGAAATAAGTAATTATCACTGTTAAAAAAAAGTCATCCAAAACTTGAACATAAGGCAGAGAGATGGGTGGCACTGCCTTTCAATATCATATGGTGGCTATATGACATTGGCCTCTGCCTCTGAGCCCCCGAGGATTGTCCAGAAAAATGTACTTTGCTCTACTCCAAGACTTGGTGTTACATGTTAACGTGTAGATTTTTCTCTAGTTGAGATACAAATATAAATCATTTTTGTCTTTTTGAAAAAGATAGCCCTAAAGTTTTACTGTCCTGTAGGATATTAGCTAGTTATGTACCTAACCAGTTTTGTCCTAACATTAAATACCTAGCTCCTCAGATGTTTTTTGAACTGGTCTAAATCTCTGATGACTCCTTTTAATTAATGAGTTGACTAACATCTTTGCCAAGTTTCATTTTACATTTGCACAAGAGTCATGATTTTAACTTTTTGAAAAGGCTATCTAACACTATCACACGCCCTCTCCCCTACGGGGTCCCAGGAGAGAAGGTGGAGTGAGGGTGGAGGTGGTTGGCGTGGGGTGGAGTTATGAGACGGTCCAGAGAAGAACTGAAATCATATACAGAAAAATGATCCCAGAACTTCCCTACCACCGTCAACAACCCCCAAATAATAACAACTTGAGAGTCCACAGAGTGATTTTGCTTACTTATGCATCATTCGCTCCCTTAACAATTATGACAAGCCTGTGAGGTTTAATCATTACTCCTGGTCAACTGGTGATGCAGGACAGTGAGTCTGAGGCAGGAGAAGCAACTTGTCCGTTCAGAATGCTCTGACTGCAGTTTCTCTGGGGGAGGGCACCTTCTAAGTCTATAATTATCTGTACTGGCCTTTAAGCAGAAATGTTTTATCTTTCTTACTGTTTATGACTGTAGCTAACATTTATTGAGTACGCCTTATGTGCCGGGCAAATGCCAAGCATTTTCATAATATTTAACTGAGGCTTCTTCATGAACCTACTTTTAGTAACATCATGTTCAGATGAGAAAACAGGCCCAGAGAGGTTAAGAGCCAATAGCTGGTAAGTGGTAGAGTCGGGAAGTGAAATCAGACAGGTCTTCCGAACTATGCTCTCATTCAATCTGCGCTGGCACTTTCCACCAAACACTTCACAGCTTACAAAGTATATTCATATCAGCCCTAGGCTGTAGATATGTTTGTGTGGCTCATGAGAAAAGCAAGCTCATAGGACGGAAGAGAACTGCTGCCCAGGACGTGACTCACACTCACGTCTTTGGAATCCAGACCCTGTGACTTCCTACCACACCAGGAGTCTCCAGACTCCAGACACCCTCCTACAAGTCTGGCCTGGACTCTGAGCATCAGGCCAGTTGGGTCCAAAGGACAGGGCTAGTGTGTCTGTTGGGTGGGAAGTCCTAGAAGGGTCATGGTTGGGAGGAGTAGGACAAGGTCATGATCACCTCGGTCCCAGGAGTTCTACCATTCAACCCTGTTCTGCTAGATAAAGTGTAGAAGTTCAAGGCAACGGACAGGCCTCAAGGGCAGTTGGAGAGGACGTAGTCAGAGGAGCAAGTGAATCAGAACCAGTGTCATGGAAGAAAAGTGCCACGGTCCTGGCTTCACCTAGTTTACCTGCATTAATGACTACAGGTCATATATGCTTAGTATCAGCCCAGGGAGCTGGAATACACACTGTGACCCAAGTTCTGGAGCTGGGTCACAGTGTTTCGTAGAAGCTGTTTTCACTTGAAAAAACAAAACCCAAAACCAAACCAAACCATAATAACCAACTTGTGAGTCCTTTCTGGATTTATTCCCAACTCTTAAGTTCGTTTATATTGAGGATCCTAGCACCCACCTCATTTTGAAGTTATGCTAAACCACTTTCAAAGGGATAAGGGTTTGTTGAATGTTAGATGTCACAGGGCTCCCACGATGTGGCCCACCTCACCTGTCCAAACTTATCCATTTCTACTTCCATATCATCTACTGTTTCTACCCAGATTCTTTTCCCAATCACCCGAGCCTCTTGCAGTTCTCCTAAATATACACTCAGCGTTTTTGCTCACGGTCATGTAAACTTCAGAGAGCTTCAACCACTCTTTAGAGACCAGCTGAAGTCCCATGTTTTCCATAATAGAATTAATAGCAGCTGTAACAAGTACTAGGCTTTGTGGTTTTCCCAGTCACTGTGCTAAGCCTGAGCTCATGAAAATCTTGCACCGCCTGTATGAGATAAGTCATCTTGCACTGTTCTCAAGGTGTGGTCCCATGCAGCATCCGGGAACTTGTTAGCCGTGCAGGTAGATCCTCACTACTGACCCCAGACCTGCTGAATCAGGCTTGTTGCTGCCCGCCCCTTCCCCCCTCCCCATGATTGTTCAAACCCTCCAGGTAATTTGGATGCACAACTAATGCAGGAGAGACACTGATCTTTGCTGGTATCCTCAGGTTGCACATGAGTTAACTGAAAGGTAACTGCTTATTTTGGCTGACTCAGTGCCTGGATGAAACACTGTCAGTGATAAAACCAGGAACGCAAACCAGGACGAGTTGGGCTCCCTTATTCAGGGGATTCAAAAGATCAAATTAAAGTACTAGAGCTTGGATTTGAACCCAGGTCTCTCTAAATCCCGAATCTCCATTTTAATTTAACCAATGAACTGCAGGTGATGCCAAGAAGCCTTTTCCAGATGTTTTGGGGGCCCTTTCACTTATTTCTCAAATAACTCACAGAAATGTAGAATTACACATGTGGTCAGTGCCAGGGAGGAGAAAAAGCATGATTCTCAAATTCACCTGACCCTCCGATTAGCATAAAGGTCACCTGGGATGTAGCTAACATGCAGGTTCTGCTCTAGCGAGTGTGGGCTGAGCCAACGCTGCTGATCCAGTGACCACAGTTGAGTTGTGAGGGGCTATATCAGTGGGTCCCAAACTTGTCTGCACTTAAAATCACCTGAGGATCTTTTAACACTTCCAAAGCCCAGGCCACATCCCAGAACAACTTCGTCACCATCTACGGGGACAGGGCACAGGCTGCAGTCATTTTGGAAGTTTCCCAGGGGATTCCGATATGCAGACAAGTTTGGGAGCAACCAGGCCGCACTGTTGTGCCCTCAGCTGCTCCAACTTGGGCTTTAACGTCTTTAACATCATTGGCTTAACGTTGCCCCCCCAACCCCCCATACTCAGCTTGCAGACCACCACTCCTACAAGGGGAGCTTTCATGGCGTGCCTGACTTTTGTTATTGTCATTTCATTTTGGTCACCTCTGCCCTGGCACAAGCCTGCCCTGCAGGCTTTCATGCCAAATGCAGTAACTCTAAACAGCCGGACAGAGGGGAAACTATACCCTTCGTCTTCTTCTAAATGTCACTGGCTGGCTGACTCCCCTCGGGGGCTCTCTTGGATGTTGAGACGCTCTGCTAAGCCTGAGGTCAGGGGTGGCCCTCCTCAACCTGTGGGGCCACAGGAGGGAATGAGAGATCCTACCTGACAAAGGAGTCCAAGCTGGGAATACCTAAGGCCCAAATGGTTACAGCGGCATCATGGAGAGTTTGTTTTTCTTTGTTTCCTTAAAAAGTATGATCCTTTTGGGGAGTGGCCTGGCTGGGAGGTATAAAGGGAGGCTTGCACGTCACTTTCCTGCTCAAGAACCCCAGGATCTTGCTAGAGGTCTGGATTTCTTCCACTTTTTGAAACTCCCCAATGATTGAAAACATGAGTTACCAAAAAAGGGTTACAAAATATTAACAGAGACATGAAATCAATATACTCACCAGTACAATAACTGCCTGTTCATAACTTCAGGTCTCCATTTGCCACCCCTTCCTGACCATAAACCCTCCCAGTGACATGTTCTGTCACCAGAGATGGAGGCTGGGGCCTGGAAACCCAGGGATGCTGGAGGAAGGCCAACAACAAGGCTCTTTCCAGCCTGTTTGCTCGTACATTAGGGTGACTTTTGCCATGCTATTCATATATATATATATCTTCTGTTATAAAATGAATGCTCCCTGTCCTCTCCAGTCCTAAGCAGAACTGTTGCTCTGTATTTGTCCTCTGGCTTCTGGCTCCCTCATCTCCCCACTGAATCTCCTCTGGTTGGGGAGGCCTCAACCTAGGGCTACAGTTGTGGCCAAGAGAACTTTTCCCTAAATATGAGATGAAAGAGTGGGACGTGTAGCCCAAATCCTGGAGGGTTCTGTTTTTTATCTCATCCAGCCTGAAGACAACTAGCTTAGAATATGGTAGCAAGAAGCCTAAGAGTGTGCAGAACTGGCTGCTGGCAATCTTTCTCCTTGTGCGAGTTTCCACTCTGCACGGTCCCACCTACGTTCTCTATGATAACGTGCAAACCAGCCATGGAAACAACTTTGGATGACGCACCTCCTAAAACCACAGCGATGCTCCCACAGACAGCCACAAGGTCCTCGTCTACATTAGAGGTGATATCTGGGGGCAGAGATGCTCTTCAGGGGGCTGTGTGTGTGTGTGTGTGTGTGTGTGTGTGTGTGCATGTGTGGCTGTGTGTCCAAATCAACCTTTCTCCCCAGGTTGTCCCTTGGCCATTTCTACTCCTCTGTCTGGACAAGCACAGATGTCAAGAAATGTCTTCGGGTTAGATACTCTTTTTCCCCAAATTGTGTAATGAGGATAAAAACGTACAGACTAAACAAATTGAGATTAACCCAACTGATCTAGTACTAGACTTCTATGGATAGAAAATTTTTCTTTTTGTTTTTAAAGACCAATCCTATTTAAAGCAACAGAATAGGAAAACAGTTGGTGAGTGATGAGCTGACTACAGAAGTGCCTGCGTCCTTAGCATTTCGCAGTGCAGATTCAATGACTTTCCTATTAAATGGTTTGTGTTCAATTTATCGCATGGACTGGCTGTGGTAGGAAGGGGTTCGTGTGATGGATTTAGCTGGTGATGTTAGGAGTGTCTGATGTCCCCAATAAAATTTTAAACAAATGCCCAACAGACGGATACTTTTTTCCTCTCTATAAGAAACGGTGTTTTGTTTTGTTTTCATCTGTCAAGATAGTTTGTCCAGGTCCAACTCTAGGAGAATTTGGGGTTGGGGCCAAATATACCACATTCTCCTTCCTGTCCTCCCTCTCAACACGTCATGGTTAACAGGTAAAATTAAGTTCAAATCTGGTGGCCAGCAAGGAGCGCTGAATTCACAGAAGCCTGACACGGTGCTCCAGAGTGTGTGAAAGGTCAGCGGGAGGTGTGGTGGTCCCGGGCCCTTGGGGGTGGTGAAAGGGGGCCTGCTGCTCCTGTGTCTCCCACACCAGCTGTCCCCAGAGTGTATCCTAACCATCTGTTCAGGCTTCTTGATGGACATGCCAGAGGGAAAGTTGTAGAAAGCAGCATCTGAGTCTTCTTTTTGCTTCCTCAGGGAGGACCTTGATTTTCCCAGACTAAGTACCCCCTTGCATTCCCCCATAAGAACCTAACCACCATGTATGACCCTTTATGGAGCATTTCTATAGTTGTAATCACTTATTTGGTTCTGTCTTCCCCTCTAGGGGAGGAAATTATCAGAGATCCTCAAGGTTCACATCATGTGTGAACAAAAAGGGTTAATCTGGCTATGAAAACCGAGTAGAAAAGCAAATCCATATGTGGAAAGGGAAATATAAAATGAAAGGTTTCTCTGTTTAAGACCCTGCTTTTGCCTCCCCCTCTGGTCAGCCAAGCCTCACTGATTCCAGCTGGTTCTAGAAAAGCAGGAAGGCCCAGACCCAAGGCCATGAGAGGAGTAAGCTCATGTAGCCTGCCTTTGGGGTGCCTGGCTCTAAAACCTCACCCCACCCCAACAGTGACCCCATCCTTAACTGTCTGTATTCAGGAAGTCTCCTCCTGATTAAAAACAAATTATTACAAGCACAGTTCCCTCCGCTCTCTGGCCTGGTCGGCTAAAGGACTCTGTTAGTAATGCCACCTCTTACCACGTTATCACTTGGCACAACGGAGCAGTAGACACTGGGTCCTCCACCAGCCAAGACAGGGGATTATCTGCCCGTTTCTCTCCCTTCTTTCTGTCTGCCTTTTGGGTAATTTCCCTCTTTGGTATTTTTAGCACTTTCATTAAAAAAATAGGCAAAGAGGGGATAAGACTCAAATCGGTACATTTTTTCAAGGGTTTGCAGCTCTTGGAACGGCCTGACAGGAGGGACGTTTGGAGGGAAGAGCTTTAGCAATGCTAGGAAACAGGGCACATGGCTGGGCTCCCTCGCCCTGTTGAAAGTGGGCAGCCTCGAAACAGTCTTCGCAGACTTCCTCTTTTATCTTTCAAAGGGATGGGGCTGGGTCACTTGGAAAAGAGTAAGAAACAAGGCAAGAAGTTCCAAATCCTAAATTGAGCGATTGATGGCTGGATGATCAGATCTGGGTGCCAGGCCAAAGACAATCTAGGAAGTTGTCAGTCCCGCCCAGGGTCCAGGACTGACTCTTTTGATGTTCCTTTGGCAATGGATGGAGGCAGAAGAGAAGCCAGCCTCTTCTCTGCCTGCTTCTTGCTGATAGCTGATGTTTACACGTGGCTGTATCCAAAACAGGTCCACAAATCTTACGTCTAAGGGACCCTGTTGACTGAAGTGATAGGATTTTAAAGACTGAACAAATACAGTCTTTGACACCTGCTTCCTTTAAACTAGCTGCACACGTGCACAGTGAGTTGTACCAACAGGCTGACAACACCCGCTGAGGGGGCAAAACCATTCTCTTCTGTTTTTGAGACCTTCCCAAGTTTCTAGAAAAGTAAACCCATTATTTGAGGGGCCCGCTGCTTAATTGAAATAGTCCTAGGGAGTAGGGTTCTCCTGCCTTCCCCACTTCCAGATTATTTTTTTTTTTGACCTTTTGAGACCATCCAGCCTCCTAGGGGGTGGGCTTTGTGTTCCTTGACTATGAAAGGAATCCCCACCAGGCAACAGCTGTCCGGGCATTTCTTGTCAAATTAAGTGAGTTTAGAGACTCCAATGCAATCATTTTGTCTTGAACTGTCCTTTTTCTTTGTTGGACAGGCCCTGCCAGCTTTTTGGAAGATGTGAGTAAAGCCACCAGCCTCATCACGAGCCAGAAGTTATCCACATCCCCCTGGGGAATCTTATCTAGAGATTTACCAAGTAGCTTCAGGGATGTCAAGACAAAAGGAAATAAAGTCCCTGTAGGGACTGCCTATTCCCCCATCCCCACTTTCTAAATGAGAGCAAGTTGTTGGTGTCCCCAGACCTAATATCTTTAGATTACACTTGCAATTAAAAATCTAATTGGGCTTCATAGTTCTTAGGTTTCGGCTCTTAATACTTCTCAAGTGGAAAACTGTAAGTTTGAGGCCATCAATACTTCCTGACCATACCTCCCCCATTTTATAAGATTCTCGTTATTTCAGTGGCCTGATGTCTTAAGAACATCATCCTTTAACGATGTAATTTGTTGTGTGTGTGTGTGTGTGTGTGTGCATGCGTGCATACATGTCTGCTTTTTTAAAAAAATTCTTGCAGCATTACTGATTTTTCCAAAGATAACACACTTTATTGGAATACTTTTGGAAATGGGAGATACTTAGCAAACCAAGTTGGAGAATTTTTAATCTTGCCGATTTGAATCTTAATATCTCAAAAGGAAATGTGCTGTATAAATGTACAGCGCTGTTATTACAAGTCTGAAGGCTTTGCTTATGCAAATGATTCCTGCTGGGAATCTCTGGCCCAGATTCTTAGGTTAACTTATACAACAATGGAAGCATTCACACACACACACACACACACACACACACACACACACACACACACACACTTCCTTCATCCAACATTGGTGCCTTGATGTTAAAAAAACACTTGTGTTTTAGTGTAATGCCTTTAACAAGATTTCCCCCTCCCTTTGGTTTAAAACAAGCATCCTTTTTATAAATGATTTCCCTCGTCTCGCCTTTTTGCTATCACGTGTTTTTAAAATTAACATTAAATGTGCTTTCAAACATTTCATCTTTTCCTTTATTTTCCCCCTACGTATGCACTAGTTGTACGTATTTTATATAGTTGAATTCTGCGTTTAAGAAACATCTAACACAGGAAAATCACAGCTTCTTAGGAATTAAAACATCTTAAAAAGTATTGAGGCCAAGTTCTTCTAAGCCCAGTTTTATGAAGTGGAAATTAGCAGATGGTCCTTCCCTTTGCAAATGATTCACTTTCTTGGTCTCACCTTTGAAGCTCATGTAACACAATGAAAATATAAACTCAGAACTATAGAAGCCACGTTCCTTTACTGGAAATTCTCTCGAGTAAATTTAGAATTATTCATTTAACAACACGCCCCAGAAAAAATGCCACATTCTTATACACCTCTGAGCCTGCCCACGTGCCGTTGCCTCTGCTTGGACCATTTCTCTCTGCCTTCACCTGACAAACTCGTATTCATCCTTCAGATACCTGTATCATATGATCTTAGAAAACCCTGTATCTTGTACTTCTTAGTCGTATCTATCATGAATGTGATTATTCAATCTCGGATTTAACTTTTTAATGTCATTCTTTTCTGCTAGACTATAAATTCTAGGGGGGCAGGGTCTCTACGTATCTAGTTCATTGTGCTGTCACCAGTGCCTAAAGTAATGCCTTGCACATAGTAGGTCCTCAATAATCATTTGTTTCAATAGCTTATTTTATAACTTCCTTTTTATGCCTTTGATCAATGCTTCAGGCGTGTTAAAAGCTAACACATGCTAGATAGCCTACATCTAAGGCTGATGTCTGCACGAGGGGTTGGAAGAAAAAAGAACCATGCTGGTTTCCAAGATTCTAGCCTTCCCTGGTCACTTAACCCCTAGAGCCAACCCTTCGCTGCCCCCCTCAATGGTTCCCCTCTCCCTTCCAAGGTTCTAGCCCTGGCTCTTATCTCCGCTTCATTCTCAACATGCTTTTCTCTTATGTTTGAATTTACTCAAATGGCTTCAACCATTCCTTCCAGATCTCAGCTTTATGTTCAGGAGTGTTTTCAGCTCCCGGAATCTCTTCATGTATAGATTGATGGAACTGCCAATCACCTTCTTTGGCACCCGGACCCACTGGTTCTCTCATGTTTATGGTATCCCTGCCCATGAAGTCACCTGGCCCTGTGGTCTGAATCCCAGTCAACTGCTCAAGGCAAGCAGACTTGGAAAGAAAACTCTTCTTAGTGACCGTAACCCAACTCTTCCTCCTCTGTGTCATCCCTTCCATGGTGTACCCCAGAAGGTAGGAGATGATCCTCTGATGAGAGAGCCAGTTTTGGAACCTTCTGGAAAGCGGCTTGCTAGAGAGAGAAAATCAGACTTCTCCAGAGAAATTCAGAATGTAGCAACCGCAGGCTTTCCATGAAACAGAATATATACAAGCACTAGGAAATTGTGAAAATTCAGGCCAATTCGTGAGAGTCATTAAGTTCTGTAGAATTTCCATGGCATTTCTGGTCTTGGCTCCTTGCTTTGGAATATGCTTTTATCCACTCCTGCCCTTGACAGGATTTGCTGGCAGAGTTTTGGGGGAGCACTGCTCATGTTGGAGCTTGAGGACCGGCACCTGAGCCCAGGCTACTTTTTTCACCACCTGTGTGACTCCAGCAAGCAGTTTCTGTTCTCTGAACCTTGAGTTTTTTCATCTTTAAAATGGGTCATAATGCCATATTTCCCCGAAAATAAGACCTAGCTGGACCATCAGCTCTAATGCGTCTTTTGGAGCAAAAGTTAATGTAAGACCTGGTCTTATTGTGCTGTAAGACTGGGTCTAATATGATATGATATGATATGATATGATATAATATAATTAATATAATATAATATATACCAGGTCTTATATTAATTTTTGCTCCAAAAGACGCATTAGAGCTGATGGTCCGGCTAGGTCTTATTTTCGGGGAAACGTGGTACCTACGAGCTTCCTGGGGTTGTTGTGAAAATCAAATATGATGACGCATATGAGACGCTTTGCAAACTGTCAAGTGCTGTAGAGATCAATGATTATGAAATATTAGATATTTAGGGGATTCCATGTTCCTCCTTCATTAATTTTACCCTAAATATGCTATCTGTGTGATTATTTACTTATAATTTTTCTTTAAACAAATTATTTAAAAGAAAACCTTATTTCTTGAAAAAACAAAACAAAAACACTTTATCCCTAAAATGTTTTAAAAGTAGAAGGTAACCATAAAAAAACACAGTAAATATGAATCAACATTATTAAATTCTGGCTCACACAATTGCCTTCTAAAAGCTCTGAGTCCGAGGACCACTCTCCGTCTGCTTAAAACGAAGTTGGCTAAGTGTTGGAGGCATTAAAAACATCTTAGCACCAGGTGAAGACTTTCTCCTTGACATACTCAGAAGGATGGAAGAAATGGAAAGGGAGAAAGACTCTATTGTGGTTCAGTGTTGTTAGCGCATGTCTATGTACCAACTAAATTCATCTTGTGACCAACATGTTCATGGCTCATCCTTCTGAAACCCTGTAAACACGTTTGGTATAGCTGGGAAATGGCATGTAGTGACGAGTGTGCAGCTGTGAACTGAATTTCCTACATTTAATTCACATTCATCACATTAGTTATGCCACCAAGGCAATTTACTTAATCCCTCTGAACCTTAGTTTACTGATCTGTAAAATGGGACTGGTGTAAACACTAGGAAAAAGCGATGTAGAACAATGCCTGCACATGGCCCATACTTGATAAGTGCAACTACTATGCCTACTGCAAGAGCAAGGCTTCTAGTTTTGCCCCTCCTATCAAGGGGAGAACATCATTGAAGTTTCTATTGTTTTGGTTCTGAGAGGTATGGAATGACTAATAAAACTGAGGAGAAAATGTGGGGCCATTTCTCTACTGGCCAAGTAAAGAGCAGAATTAAAGTGATTAATTGAACCATTATGATTTGTAAAAGATGGGAAAACCTATCGACCAACAAAGCAATTTCCCCCCGCAAAACTTTGCATAGACTTACCATCCACTCTTTCAAAAGAGTGTTCACGGTCAGCTCAGTGTCAAGGGCTTGGCTAAAACTATAAAGCACTGAGAGGTGTTGATATTAAGTGTTTTCTAAAAAGGAGTGCCAACTCTAGGATAAGAAGAAATATGATGGGTCCAGGGCCTTCTCAGAATTTCTTGCACTTCAAAGACCATGTACTTGGCAATGGTTCCACCACTTTCCTGAGTTTGGTCAACGTGGCTGAGGAAAGGCAAAACTCTTCAAATCCACACAGATGGAACTTTTCCACTCGCCCTATTTTGGTATAAATATTAATCAAGGACTAGAAACTTAAAGTAGATATCGGGCTGAGCTATAAGTGGTTTGGACTAAATTGCATCCAATTT
The DNA here is from genome assembly GCF_036562045.2 of Rhinolophus sinicus. NCBI lineage: Eukaryota > Metazoa > Chordata > Mammalia > Chiroptera > Rhinolophidae > Rhinolophus > Rhinolophus sinicus. The sequence continues at coordinate 44,427,404 of NC_133759.1, forward strand.
TCAGTCGTCTTGCTGGCTCTTGTCTCTCAGGAGGGCCACCTCTCCTGAGAAGTGGCTGCTGTTGTCTAGAGATCTGAGCCAACTGCCTCCCCAGACCATGGAAACCAATGGAGTCTTTTCTCAAGAGACTTCCAGCCAGAAACAGGGGCCTCAAGGTTCACATGAAAGTTTGAGTTAGTTGTTTGAAGGAAGGAAACAAGATAAGGCTTGGCTCACCCACCATCCTAAAGTCAATCCTTTTGTAGACAAGCTTGAAGTAGGATAATACACTTGGAACCAGATATTAAAAATTCAGGGTCTGGTTTGGAATGGTGCCTTCCCCACCCTCTCACTTTCATTTCCTTTTCATCTCAAGATCCTTCCTAAAATCCACCAAAGAGAATCCCTTCCACTCTTCTTGCCCCAGTCCTATCTTGCCAGTTCCGATTGTGGTCCATGAATCAGAGGGTTTTAGATTAAGCAACGTGTGTGGGGCACTGGAGGAGGTTAATGGTCTCACCTATCCTGTCCCACACGTGTATATTCAGCACTCATGGTCTGTCTCCCCCTTTCTGTCCCTGAAGGATTCCCCATCTCAGTCAGGAAGGAGAACCAAGTGGCTCTTACTTTCGATAACTTTCCTTCTCTCCTTATTTCATTCCATTTCTTTTTCTACCCATTAACATTGTGGAGACCTTAAAGCAGGACAGGCTTTCGGGGGTGGGAAGCACACAAAGGAGACTAAGGCATGTTCCCTGCCCTCGAGGAGCTTATAAATGGGGAATTTTTAGGGTGCGGGAGTTAAGTGGACAAAACACGAACTGCACATGTTCCAGGGCCATTCAGAAAACAAAACACCCATTCAGTAGGAGAGTAAATCCATGCTAGGAGTTCAGATGAGAGAGAACTTGGTCTGCACTGACAGCTTCCTGGTGGAGGGGACTGAGGAATGGATAGGATTTTGTCCCCTTGAGAGAAGAAGGCCTTTCAGTATGCATGTGAGGAGGAAAACCTATGGTCAGGGAATGAGTGACAGGTCAGTGCCCAGGAAGCAGAATGTTGTAGTGAGAGACCAGGATGAAAAGGGACCCATCACACAGAGACTTGAATGCCTGACTAGAGTCAATGGAAAGATTAGAAAGAGTCCTGGGGGCAGGTCTCTAAGACAAAGCTGTCCACGAACATGATACGTCCATAGGTTGCAGCAATAACTCAGCCCTCAACCCCATCTCCACATCCTTCTGCTGCTTGGAGCCATACTTTCCAGTTGTTTACCAAATACTGTCTTTTTCACTTTTTTACTTTTTCACATTAAACAGTACTTCAAGGAAAATTTGCATGTAGTAAAATTTCACAAATCTCAAGTATTCCGTTGATTACTGTACATACCCTGTGACAACCATCCAGATAAAGACATAAAACCCTTCCTGTGCCCCAGAAAGTTCCCTCATGCCCCTTTCTCATCAATAACAATCTCTTCTTATAAAGCTTCTCATTACTCTGACTTTTAGCACCATGGATTGGTTTTGCCTGTTTTTGAGTATCACATAAGTAGAATTATACAGCTTATAGTCTCTTACGTCTGGCTTCTTCTGTCAAGATTACCCTTGCTGCAAAAATAATTTTTACTACTAATTAGTTTTCTGTTGTAGAAATCTAAAATGTTTTGTTTATCCATTCTCCTGTTGATGGACGTTTGAATTATTTCCAGTGTCTGACTATTATGAATAAAACTGCTGCAAATATTTACATCCAAGGTTTTTTTGGACACCTGTGCTCCTTTCTCTTGGTGACATACCTAGAACTAAAACTGCTGGACAACAGGGTAGGTATACACTTAACTTTACTGGAAGCTACCAAAAGTTTTCCAAAGTGTTTTTATCGCTTTACATTCTTCTTGGAAATGTATCTGAGTTCCAGTTGCTCCACATTCTTGCCAACATTTGCTATTGTCATTATTTAATTTTACCATTCTGCTGGGTAGAATAATGCTATCTCATTGTGCTTTTAATCTGTATTCCTCTGATGAGTAATAAGGTATCTTTTCCTACACTTATTAGTCATTTAGATATCTTCTTTTGTGACATGCCTGTTTAAGGCATCACTTACTTTTTTAAAAAAATTGGATTGCTTTTTAAAAATTATTGATTTATACATTCTGGATACAATCTTTTGTCAGATATATGTACTATGGATATTTTCTCTCTGTGGATTGTCTTTCACTCTCTTCGTGGTATCTTTCAATGGAAGGAAGTTAATTTTGATGACCAAGCTTTCATATTTATTCATGAGCATTCCTTCCAGATGGAAAAGTCACAAGGATATAAAACTTAGATTACTTTCTTAGTGTTCTAGCATTCCATATAGTAGTAAGCTGTAACATTGCAAATCATTTTTAAAAGCTTTTAAAAGATATTACCTCTATTTACCAAAGTTTTCATCTTTTCCTCCATAACTTTCTGATTTTATAGTACTCTTTCTTCCTTTTTATAAATTAGGAGTACCTAATTTATGCATGTAGAGGAGTGCTGATTTTTCATGAGTATTTATGACATGGGTTTGGAGTACTTTTCTTAATGCTTTAAATTTTCCTATTCCCTTCTCTCTTGGCAAGTTTTTCCACTTTAAAAACGCTCTTCCAAGAAACAAGATAGTTTGGTGGCACAGAAGTGGGTGAGGATGGAAGGAGAGGGAAACAACCTGTCTAGATGGAGGAGGTGGCACAAGTCACAAAACTTATGCCAAACAAAAATGGGGGGCTGTCCAGTGGCCATCTCACTCAGCTAAAAGCAGATGTTAGGGCTCCCAGAAGAAGTAACCCCCCAAAATAGATGCTCTGACCTTAATCCTGACCAATATGTAAGAGTTGCTTGGCGAACCAGACTAGAACATTAAAAAGTGGCCACTGTATCTTGAACTAAGGAAACAGGGAGAAGTTTGAGAGGGACAGGAAGAAAGAGACGGAGAGAGAGAGGGAGAAGAAGAGGGAGAGGGAGAGGGAGAGGGAGACGGAGAGGTAGAGGGAGAGGGAGAGGGACTTTAGCTCAAAATAAAAAAGCGCTATCTAATAATTATAGGGGTTCAAAGAATAAAACATCTTTTTAGGAGGTATAAGTACTCATCAGTGGTATTTTTACAGCACCTGGCTGCCCATTTTATCTCACGTTTAAGGTTCTGGATGGTGTACTTGGACAAAATAGAGTTTTTAAGTCTTTCTGGATTTGAACTACTATGACACCCTGAATTCTAATCCTAGCTCTTCTACTAATAAGTTCTGTGATTGGGAGCAAGTCACTTAACCTGCTAGATCTGTTTTCCTTGTCTGTTAAAAAAGGAAGTTGACCTAGAGAAACTCTAAGGCCCATTCCACCTCTTAAAAATTAATTCTAAGTGCTGCAACGTACAGTACAAGCTTATTCAAGTAGGTAAATGATAATTTCCCTTGTGATGGTCCCAGCCTGGGCTGGGTCCAAGGAAAGGTACAGAGTGGATGACAACAGCCATCCTAATTACCGTGGATCTTCTTAGAGGGTGTGTTCTCCTCACAGGCTGTTTGAGCCTGTTGGCTGCGTAGGACGTAAGACTTGAGGAAACACAGCTTTTCCATCAAAGTTCACCTCTTCTTCAGGTCCTTGTAAATACAGGGATGATCCCCATAATTTCATTTTTCCAGTTAACTGGAAGGGAATTGTCTGGGATGTTTTTTTCTCTTTTTAACATACCATATGCAACTGACAAAAATCAAGAACAATCATCCCAGTGGCATTTCGATCTCCAAACCATGTACTTTTCATTTTGATGCATCATCTGCTCTAAAACATGGCACAGAAGGACCCACATTTACAGACCAAGTCAGAAATCTGAAGTCAGAACAGTGCAAAAGGAATTGTTTTGCTGCAAGATTCTGGATCTTATTAATCAAGTTCTCCTATTTCAAAGGCCAGTTTTCTTCCTCACAGTTCACTGATGAATCCTACTTGGGATTGCTCTTCCTCGAATGATCATTTACATGGTGTAAGAGTTTAAACAGTGACTGTACTTTGAAATGTTTTCTTGTTCTGCTCACACGGGCAGTGTGCTGAATCTCACTGGTGTGTGTGTGTGTGTGTGTGTGTGTGTGTGCCTTGCTTTCCATATGTATTGCACATCCTCAGTTATCTTTGATTTTCTTCTGTCACAAACATGAATTTACATCTTCCTGCAAAAATTCGAACTCAGTGGGGCTAGGATTGCTGGCACTCCATTGCTGGGCTTAGGAAAGTCTCAAGAAACCACCATGAGAAGTTTTCTGTGTGCCAGCTTGGCAGGCCTTCCTATCCTACCACCCCAAAGGGTTTCGGTTGAGAGGCAAGAGGAAAAGTTTTCAGATCAGAAAATAACAGATGAGCATCATGGATGGATACAGAGGAAGGTATTTCTCCACAGTTTAAGATGAACGGTATTCCCCAAATTAGAAGTTACATAGGATCGAATATCTGGGTGTCAGATTTGGAAGGCATCAAACTGGATGGTGACCCGATCCTAATAGCTCATTCACCCTTGTCTTTCAACATGCAGCTCAAATGTCTCCTCTTTAGTAAGCCTTCCCTGACCTCGCCAGGTAAGGTTAAGTACTTCCTCTGCTGATCTCCCTCAGTCCCATGTTCATACCTCTAATCGAGGTCTTTTAGACACTGCTGTGGTCTCTGATGGCTGAACCAGCTGTTCCTTTTCTGAAACCATCAGCCTCTGGGATTCTTTTCCTTTTACTTCTCCACTTCCCAGCTCAGTCCCTGGCATATAATAATTGCATAATATATGTCTGCACAGAATAAATTCTTAAAGTTGGCAAATCAGAGGCAGGTATAAGTTTCATCAAAATAATGTTTTTGTTCTCTTTACCATTTCACTCTCATTAGCTCTTTTAATAGTGATGATAACTCATGTTTAACACACACTCATTCTTTGTCAAGTATTGTGTTAAGAACTTAATAGATTATTGTTGTGAGGACAACAACTTTTAGGCCCATTTTATTGATGAAGAAACTGAGGCTCAGGGCTAATGTGACTTGTCCCAAGGTAACAGAAAATGTGGCAGAGCTGGGCTTTGAACCCAGTTTGTCTACACCAAGAACCTCAGATTCAATTCATTATAGTTGTATGTGTGTGTGTATTTATAAATGCATACATGTCCATATTTGTGTGTGTGTGTATGTGTGTGGAGAACACCGTTAAAGCTTTATTTCAATGGCAGTCTTAATATATTTGGGCTCTTTTGGCTGTTTGACATGAAAGCATCCCTTCTCAGAACAATGTTTTAAATGCATATAACAAAATATGTAGGATCACAAAGGAAACCAATATTACTGAAATAGTGTCAGTACATAAAAACAAATTTGTGATTTAGTAACATATGTGCCTGTATTAAGTTTATTAGCACGATTTAGCGATGGATCTAATTACTGCTATTTTAGAACAGGGATGAGTGTAAGTGGTGCACGGGGCATCCACCACAGCTGAAATAGGTTATGCACATATCATATTTCCATTGGTATCAAGACACAGGGCCTGCACCTAGTTATCTTTCCAATGTGAATATCATGTACAGTAGCCTTATTTGATTTTTTGAAAAAAGGCACAGGGGCTGCTAAACTCCCAGGGCTTTTGTCTTCATGCATAATTGAACGACATGCTAAACTTCAATTAGAGATTAGGGTTCTAAAGATGCAATGTTTTTCTTCATTTACATTCCTTGATAACTTCAATTTTATCCACAGATCTCTGGTTAGAAACCTTTCCTCTACCTACTAACAAGATTTTAGAAAACATCTCCCTCCCAGACTTCCTCTAAAGGAAGAAGCGCAAGTGCTGCCCCTCCCACTCTTAGGGTCAGGCCCCCACCCACAGCGCCAGGACTAGGTGGGGAGCAGAGGGGTAGGTGGGTGGCTCTCCTCCAGCATGAGGACAGGGTTGGGCTCCACTTCCCTTCCACCTCTTCCAGCCAACGGGTGAACGGGGTCAGGGACCTCCGTGGTCAGCGTCAGGACAACGCCGCTTAGTCACACAGCCCCACACATACTGTCTTCTTAAGGCAGGTTTCTTCTGGAGGCATTAGTCAGCCAAGAGCCCTTTCCTCAGGCTCCGGCCCCTTGGTGCCCCTGACACCAACACCGTGAAGGACAGAACTTCTGAAGACATAGACTCAACACAGACAACTTGTTTACCACCACAGGTCTGCTAGCAGTCTGAAGGGGCCACAGCTGAGGCCAGTGACTGGTTGCCTCCTCAGGCAAGAAGAGGGCTGCTGTTTTGAAGTGTAGCCACCAGACACCCAGGCCAAATTCTTGCCATTGTCATGATTTTGTATAGGATGTGCCCTGAGTATATTTATGACTAGGTCTAAGTTTAGCTCTAAAGAGAACATCTTGCAATCTGATATCTTAGAACCACATGAGACGTAGGTAAACTGACCTTGGTCTTCCATGTTCCAGCACTTAACTACCTATGGGATTCCTGCACCCGTGCTGATGAGAGAGGATACCAATAACAGCAGGAGGAAATAGTTTTTGAGCACTTACTATGTCCCCAGGCACTTTGCTATGGTTTAAATGTAGAACTATTGCTAACTCTTCTTTCTCAAACCAGGAGCCAGAAATCCAGATACACGATGTGGCAAAGGTTGCAGACATAGCAGATGGCAGAACTATGAGCCACATCTAGATGCCCGTACATGTGATTAACCATTCCTCACGATGGCCTCTGAACCTTGTGGCCAAAGTTAAGTTCGTGGCCAAAATGTTCACTTGACCTTCTGAAGTTTGAGGTTACATAGTGGACATGGAATCAGAATATTCTGAGCATTGAAGTGACAAATATAGATGCTACCCTTTTCTCCTTCATTCATAAATGATGCTGTGAGTCAATGTACCTCTCAGTTATGTCACATGTAACTTTTGGATATGCCATTTCTTCCCCATGTCCCATCGATCACACAAAGGGATTGGCTCAGCAGATCACTAAATTCTGCTCAGCTCTTTTATGTAATATCTCATTTGCATTTTCTCCAAAGATTGATTTTTACAAAGAAGGCAATGTTTGAACACAGGAGAAGGTTACAAAAAATTCAGGAACAAATTATGTGGATTTGCAAAAGCCACCATAGGATGGACCCCAGGGCTTCTTTGTCCTTCCAGAGTGACTTGCCACATGGAGCCTTTGGTTTCTGCACCCTCAGCAATCTTATTTCCTTTTCAAATATGTCCTGGTAGGGGCTTGGGCAGTGTTTTGCTTGGTCCTGATTCATGCTGTTGGGTAGACCATGAGTCAGCCTGACCAGGCATGGTGAGGTACACAAACTTATCCCCAGGCTAGAATTTCCTGGAAGCTCTGGGCCTGGGATCTCTAGGATTTTTTTTTTTTTTCTTTTTGTCAAGTGTTACTGCTTCTTCAGTAATTTCAGGATAATATTGTATGACTCTTAGATTGTCTATCAGCCTCTTCCCTAGAGAGTTCTACCAGTCTTCTAGAAAACCAGAAACCAGGAGAAATCTAGAAAGCCCTTGTTCTGTACCTGGGAAATGGCTTTGACTTGGTGTGGGGGGCAATATACACCTGGTCGTGACCAAGAGATATCAAAGACATACAGATGCCTGGTACCATTTGGCAAATGTTGGGCAATCCTGAATTGAACTATCACTGTATAGGGAGAGCTTGATTTCTGTGAAGCTCACGGTAATAGGTCACCAGATTTCTGCTTGTGATGAAAGCCTTCTTGTTTTTTCTTGTTGTGGAAAGAGCTTAAGTTTTGGAATCAGAGAAGACTGGGTTTGTATTCCTAACCTGCCATCATATGGTCTTAGGCGAGTCATTTAAACCCTTAGTCTTAATGTACTCATGTGTAAAAAGGACATTAATATTTTTGCATGGTAGCCCTTAAGGCAAAATGAGATCAGATGTGAGAAAATGTCAAGCACCCAGTGTGTATTCAAGAAACTATCTTTTCTTTCTCTCTTTTGTCTTCCCTCAAACTTGTCTGTCCTACTTGTAGAACTGTTGTAGAGCAGGTGAGGAGAAGGTATTGGAGCTGAGATGGTTTAGATGAAAGCCCAGGGATGCTCTGATTATTAAGCTTTTTCCTGCCTCCCACCACCACAGGTGTCAGACACACTAGTGAAAGTCAGTCATTAGCCCCCAACCCCACATATTCAGGCACAATATGACAAGCACGTGCAATTTACAAAGTAATGGTTTTAGCATCTGTTTTTGGACATCCTTTAAGGAGGATTCGGATAACTTCTTTTTCTTTCTTTATTTTTTTTCTCCTTTTTTTTCCCTTTTAATAGGCTCTCTTTTGGGCCAAGTTGCTTATACACCTATGGGCATGTCTCCAATGCCTTGACTATTAAAGTCTTTAAGTGACAGCTTAATATATTTTTAAGATTGAGGGAGCCAACGACAATTCTCGAGGAGCCGTGTTTACGTTGGCTCAGCTCTCCTAGGCGACGTGCCAGCAGTTTTGCAAGCTGCAGGAACTGGAGGTGAAAGCAGGAAGGGCTGAGTACAGAGGGGAGGAGAAAGCTGAAGGACAGGAAAGCCAAGAGGGATATGATGTGGAAAGGGTGGAGGGAGACGCCCAGCTGAACCTGGCAATGCACTTAGAAGAACCATCATTTAATGCTCCTCTGACATTGTGCTGAGGGGTGAAAAATAGAACCCTTTGGAGCCAGTCCATTGGCACACGCTCAGTCAACAGTGAACATGCTCTTAGATCTCTTTGTTCTGTTCCTTTCTAAATTCCTGCAAATGGCTCGTTGGCAGCCAAAAGGCCTGTATTCTTGCAGGCTTTGGCACACCTTCTCAGCAATCTCCGATAAGAAGTGTGACCCCCTCTGGGCCTCAGTTTCTTTATTTAAAAAGTGTAAAGGCTCCATGTCCCCTTCCAGGCCTAAAATTCAATGGCTCCAGAATAAAATGCTCAGTGACGGGTAATCTCAGTTCTGTGTAAGCAGATTTTATATCTGTTGGGTTAGAATAAAGACAGGTGGTCATTGTCCTAACTTATCAAGGCTGAGCAGTGGGCTTTGGTTCAGCTGAATGAAAATTAATTGCTCTTCAGATGAAACAGTCTAAAGAAAAGTGTGTCCTTCACTCAGCAAAAGGCTCTTTTCATCATTCACACACTGCTCGGCGAGCATCTGCAGCACCCACAAAAATAATGGCGACCTCTACTTGAGCGCTCATGTGCTGAGCCCCGTCACATGCATCGTCTCACTGGACAATCACAGCCACCTTGGGAGCTTGATGCCGCTACTGTCTCCCCAATGATCAGGTGAAGACACAGACTTCCAAGTTCATTCACTTGCCCAAGAGCACACAGCTAGGAAGTGGTAGTGCGGGGGTTTGAACCCAGATCTGGTTACAAGAATACTAGTAACCAGTGTTCTTACATACACTTAAGGAATCCACAATAATGGTTGATTCCAAGAGAAATGGCATTTGGCCTTCAAAACCCTTTGTTCCCAAGGCATGTTGGCTATTTCATCATTCACAGGGAACTCTCTGTGTTAGGAAACCTTCTCTTTCCTAGGAGAAACACAAGCAACTCAAGAGTATCCGTTCAATGGGCGCATTTGACTTAGCACAGATGAGAGGACGCAGGGAACTGTCTCTAAGCTCTTCTACTAACTATGTATGTGACCCATGGTGAGTCCCTCAGTCTGTCTGGGACTGGTTAGATGACCTCTAAGACTATTCCAGTTTTCAGATTTTATATTTGCTTTTGAAGACCTTTTAATGATTTTCCAGCTGCTGGGGATTCCCCGCACCCCCACTCCCCTGGGGGCAGGGCAGTGGAGACAGCTCGTATGCCATTTAAAACCATTTCTCATTTTGTAAATAGGTCCCTTGCAGCTCTAAGAGTCTATAAAATTGTTTCAAAATGCCTAAGTGTGATTATGCATCCTGAAGCCAAATGTTATAAAACCCCCCACTGGTGCGGATTTAAAAACGTAAATATGCAATAAAAGCTTTTCAGCATGCTGTTGGTATGACACAGTATTTAATCACGGCTGTACTGCTCAGCAAGAAGAGCTACCCCACTCTCTTCCCTTCCCTCAGCTTTTTTGAGTGGAAGACATTGGTTAAGCTACAAAGCGGTGGTGATCTTCCTGCTGGTTGTCACAATCCCAAGAGGTAAAAAAAAAAATATCTCCCCTTTCATCTCTACCCACCACATTCTTTCTCTAAGCCTGTAACTGGATCTAAATGAAAAATAAACCCTTTGCAGGCCAAGGAAGTTGGCACGAGGGGGGACAAAAAGGAGAACATGTTCCACCTCTAACCCAGATAATCACACTCTCTTATGCAAAGAGAAATAAAAACAAGATAGGGAATATAGTCAAGAAGATCGCAAATATTTGTACGGTGACAGGTGGTTACTAGACGTATCATGGAGGTATACAAATGTCAAATCACTATGTTGTACACCTGAAACTAATATTGTATGTCAACTGTACTCTAAAAAAAAGAAAAAAGAATAATTATAAAAACAAATGAAATAAAAGAAAACAAGGCTTCCTCTAGGTGGTGGCCTCGGCCTTCAGTGAGGAGAGGTGTGTCTGTGTACCCGGTCTCATGTCCCACATAACCATCAGCCAGCTTGTGCTAAAACCACTTCAAATCGTCTGACTTTCCAGAGGACTGTGGAACTCTGCCTCTTTATCCCTGAACTTTTCACTTCGACTGAATTTGGGGGAGGCTGTTTAGATACAAATATCCTGGTGCTACAACAAATTTTAAAAGAACAATGCACAAAATGTACTTGTCCGTGAACATTCTGATCTTAGCTTGGTGGATAGTCAGAGATTCACTGGTGGTTTATTAAGTCCCACTGCGTATGGCATGCTATTTTGGAACAGAGATGAGCAAGAAAGGTTTGCCCTCAAGAAGTTTAGAAAGATATGTAGAGAAATAAGAGCTGTGCATGCCTGACTCACTACTAGGTAGAAATTAATAGGTATTTTACCATGGTCTAAAGTTTATGAGAATGCCATAGAAGGAGAGATGACTTGATTCTGCAAATAGTCTGGCAAAAGCAAGGGACATGGTACATTCCAGAGAGATGTCCTGATGAAATCTGACTTAGTGTACACACTCCGAAGGGTCTGCTGGATTTTGTGTGGGAGTTTGGGGAAGGTCAGCTGTGTCATGGCGCAGCTATAAATCAGATGCACGAATGTTGTGCCTCTAAGTGGCTGGCTTGCATTTTATTTTGATTCTGACATAGTTTCTTTCTTCTTTTCCCTCTTGTTCTACCCCACAGGTATTGGCAGATGTCTAAGGAGCACTTTGCCCTGCAAGACCAAATCCCCTGAAATCAGAGTTTAAACACGATTGGTTTGGAACTTTTTGGAGCACCTCTCTGTTTAGGAGAAAGGATGCTGCTCGATTCACGAATACTTCAATAAAGCCAATTAGATCTTTAAAAAAAAATAAGACTGGTTTAGGAGATTAACCCAGAAAAGTGACTTGCTCAATATGTATGGTGCAGCAAAGAAGTGTCAGGGCCAAGGTTTCAATGCTTAAGGCTTTCCTTACGCTGTGCTGCCTGCTGGAACCAACGCTCTGTGACCCTGGGCCTCAGTTTCTGCATTGGCCTAGGCTATTTCTCTGCTCCCTTCCAGCTCACATGACCTCTAAGCTTCTGGCATGTACCATCTCCCAGCTGCATACAGGTAAGTAACTAGTGGGTGTTGGAGCTGCAGGCACCCCCTGCAGTAATTCACCGGTGACCTTCTGGGTTCCTGGCCAGCCCTTCTTGAAAGGGAAACGTGCAGATCTTAGGGACAAAAATTAGTTCCCCAGTGCTGGGACTGCTGCCATTGCCAACATCAGCAACTAAAGAAACGTGTGTGTGTGTGTGTGTGTGTGTGTGTGTGTGTGTGTGTGTGTAATACAAAACACAAGGATGACGGCAAAAGGGGAAGATTTCTTGTGAGTAAATATTACATCCCCCCCCCACCTTCAGCCAGCCACCCCAACCTTCACCTTAATCACAGGAGGGGGAAAGGAGAGGGGACGGTAGCGTTTTTTCTCCCCTACAGAGGATAGTATTACCATATAGAAGAGGTTTTACCTTATTTAAATTTCAATTAGCATCACCAAAGAACTAAGATCCTTTGCAAATACTTTACACAAGGGCTTTTAAGAGTAAATTTTGGGAGGTGTGCCTATTGGCTCAAACAAGTATTCCCAACTATTTTGTTCTCTGTGAAGTCTTGGAATTTAATAAGGTTCCCACTTACTTCTAGGTAAGTCTCCGCGAACACATGGGTGAGGGAAACAGAGGGAAAAAAAAAAGATCTGGGTAAGTACAGACAGATCGCAGCTCACCTTCTGAACTCCTGGGTTTAGGTCCTTGGCCACCTTTGCCATCTTCTTCGGGGCTGGAAAAACAGCGCCTGGCTTCTCAGGCGGAGGCGCGAGGGCGCGCAGTGGGGACAGCGGTGGCTGAATGGCCAGATTCGCGGGCCTAGGGGGAGCTCTGAGCACAGCGGGGCGCGGCGGGGCCCTTTAATTGGAGAGTGGGACTCCCTCTAAAACCTCGCCAGCCAATCCGCGCAGGCGCTCGCACTAGGCCAACCAATCCCAGCGCGCGGCTCCCCCCTCCCTTTGGGCGGCCGCGGCCAGGCGGGAGGCTGCAGCTGAGCGAGCGCTACCCTGACGTCAGTGCGACCGCGGCCCCTGCCTGCCTGGGCGTCTCTCGTCTGTCCCTCGAGCGGCAGGAATCTGTCCCCACGCCCTTCTCCTTTAAAGGACTACGGGCAGAGGGTGGGGCGGGCCGCTGGGCCCCGAGATTCATTCAGGTCAAAAGGGAGAGTGATCAAACAGGAAGGCCGAAGTATTTTTAGTGAGCTGGGTCCAAAAATAAATGCTGAGCTGTATTCCCCTTCCCACCCTTTCTGCCTTGTCGTAAGGGGGTGCAAGTGGAGGGGGGCAGGCAGGTGGTATGCAGCAGCATTAATTTGGCTGACTAACTTTCCCCAAACCTGGGCAAGTTCTCCAATCACCAGAGAGGAGGTAAGAGTCCAGGGAGCTTATGATTTTTTTTAAAAACTAATGTTTGTATTCATCTGCCTTTCATAACCTGCTCTAGTTTAAATCCTCCTGATTCAGTGAGAAAGAGAAGAGGAGCCTGATTTTATAAATGCCAAGATAAACATCTTCACTCCTTTTGCCATCTTATTGTGTCTTTGTAATCAGGTATTATTACGGTGGTGATGATGGCGATGACAACGGCCCTAATCATTCCCATTTGACAGGTGAAGAAATAGGATCAGAGTGGGTAACTGAGCTAAAGTTGAACTCTTCAGCCAGGCTTTAACCTGAGAGAGTGGCACTTACGGGGGAGAAGAAGGGGCACGGGATTACAAGCCATAATCTAGGAAATCTGTGCTGCAGCAACTAACATAACAATTCCTCTAAACCGACAATGGCCAGGTCTTCCCTCCCTACGCCATATTGTCTGCCTATAAATCCACATCTCTCTTGAGATAGTTGCACAACCTTGGTTCCCAGAGGTATTTTCCCTGCCTGGACAGAGGACTAAACACAAGCCCTTTTTCACCCCTGGGGGAGAAAAACTGCTGTCTGTCATGAGGATTTTGTCCTATAACCCACACTGGCAGTGCCCCCTGCCACAAACCGGGCTCAAATGGGCTAAAATAAAACCGGGTTGCAGGGTGACTGAAGTGTAGTTTCAAAGTACATCACGTGGGAATGACATGGAGATGGGGGGGCGGAGGGGGGCTGCAGGTCACATTTTAGGACTTCCTTTCTTATTGGAGTCACTTTCCTCCTTAAAGCCTCCTCCTGTTGGTTCTTTATACATCGTCTCCAGCAATCCCAAATCTTGACCAAGATCCCGAATTGTGACTCCTTTTTCATATTCCTGGAAAGGGCTTTCTGTTTGTGACTCCCCTTTTCCAAGACAAGAGATGGCCTTTTCCTTCTTTCATGGATTTTTGCTCTGATTAATGTTTGTCTTGCTCCCAGCTATAGCCCCAACACCAGCTCATGATAATCACTCAGAACACACTTGTTGAATGAACAGAGGTGGGAGTCTGGCTTTTAATCAGCAGTGAGCAGGCAAGGTGGGGGTAGGCAGAGATGGCGCAATGCTACACCTAGTCTGGTTGGTCCAAAGTTCCAAGGTGGGCTGCATGTTAAACCAGTGTGTAAATAATTAATTGGTGGCCAACAGTAGCCTGGCCTGGGAGAGGTTTCCACATGAATAGGCCTTTCAGTAGCAAATCCTAGGCACAGTAGTGCTGGACCGGGATGGCATGCCTGAAGCCCTTATATTGCAGAGGTATGGGAACAGAAGCCAGGAGAATAACAAAGACAAGCTTTATCCCTTGCAAACTGGGCAGAAGCCTTCCCAGTGAAGTCATTTCCCACTCCCTTCCCAGCCATCCTTCTTGCCCTATCTTGAGAAATCATTGTTCCGTGGAATAATTCTAATTTTGTTAACGTTAACACTGTTAGCCAAACACAAGTCCCCCTTCTCCTCTCATTTTTACCCTTGGTCTCAGTTTCAAGTAAGGAGGCAGATATTGTGGCTGTTTCTTAGAATGTGAGAATCAGGAGCTGCTGCCCAGGGTGGCCCAATGTCTCCTTTCTGGAAAATAACCTTTTGTGGGCAGAAAGGTGATCCCAGCTTCCTGCTAGAACTTGCTCTCTCCCAGCTGAGGATGCTGACTCTGATACTTTAAACCCTAACCTCGAGCCAAAGTTTCTAGGGGACCCATAGTGAGAATCTTGGCTGGAAACCCGGACAGACTACTCTAATTTGGGGCTGTTCTGGAAAATGGAGGCAATGTGGCCATAACCCTTCAGCCTCACTCCAGCTCTGAGGTCCTTTTGCTTTTCTTTGGCAGAAAATGGGGTCTCTTTTCCAGGTTGGAACAGAGAGAGATCAGACTTCCCCAAGGTTCATTGCTTTGTGGCACTAGGGCTTATTAGAAGTTTCATTCATCCATCAAGCAGTTTTGGGGGACCTGACTTAAGCCAAGCCCTGTGCTTGGTGCTGGGGACACCCAGATAAATAAAAGCATCTCTCCCTTTCAAGAACGTCTTGGTCTAATAAATATCCCTGGGGCTCTCTAGTTGACAAAGCTGTATCTTACTTGAGCTTCAAGACAGCCACTCTGGGAGAAAACAGAGATTTGGGACAGTCAAAGGCTCTGTCCAAGGTCACATAGCCAGTCAATGGCAGAACTGAAATTCGAACTCAGGGCTTCTAACTCCAGAGTATGTCCTGTCAATTATACCGCACTGCCTCCCATGATTGTCAAAGTTGATTACAGGGAAAGGAGTAAGCACCTGGGGTAAGATGGTGGTGTCCTCATCATTTTCACTGGGTTTATCCTGACTGGGATTTTTGACTCTGAGTCTCATGCTCTTTCCACTGTTTGTTTGCTCGTTCATTCATTCATTCAACAAACATTAAGCTGAGAACTACAATGGATTAGGCCCTGAGTTGTGGATATGACAGACCAGTGAATAAGACAGGAAAGGTTCCTGCCCTCACATAGCTTCCATTATAGTGGGGGGGACAGACATTGAGCAGGTGAACAGATAATTAGATAAGGTAACTAAGAATGGCAATGAATGCCTCAGAGGAAACTAATAGAGGAAAGATTCATTGAATATGTGATCCCTTCAGATCAGGTGGTCTAGGAAGGCCTAATGGAGGAGGTGACATGTGAGCTGAGACCTGAAGAAGGAACATGAGTCAGCTATGAGTAGAGTGGCCATGGAAAGAACATTCCAGAAGGATGGAGTCATGAGTACAAAGACCCTAAGGTAAGCATGGTCTTGCTATGTCTGAGGCGTCATAATGTCAGTGTGGCTGGAGGGTAAGGAGGGATGGGAAGAAAACGAGAGGACCTGAGAGAGGTAGGCAGGGATTCCATTGTGTTGGGCCCTGTAGGCCACACTAAAGGGCTTTCATTTTTTTCTGAGAACAGTGGGAAGCTATATTAGCGTTTCCAATGGAGACAGAATGTGCACCACATATGTCATTTTAAAATTTCTAATAGCCACATTAAAAAAAAAGTAAAAAGAAACGGGTGAACTATTTGTAATATATTTTATTTAAGCCAGTATATCCCAAATGTTGTCATTTCCACCTGTGATTGATATAGAACACTGTTGAGGTATTTTACATTCTTTCTTTCATGCTACATCTTTGAAATTTGGTGTGTGTTCTATACTTACAGGGCATCTCCAACCCTGATCTTTTGGTTTCATGCCAGACACTTAACGGAAATCCCCGATAACCCTAGCTCACAGTGACGATGTTTCTATTGTTACAGTGTAGTAAGCATGGCTTAGTTGAGTGATGGCTTCTCTTTGGTTATGATTTTAAAAAACATATTATGTTCATTAAAAACACTCTACACTTAAACGTAGGTAGATATAAATAATCCATGAACCACAGTATATTTTAATATGTACTAATTGATATAAATATACCATGAGTCACATAATTTAATTTGTATCAAATTGGACCCTCATTTGTACCGTATATATGTGGATTGCTCACAACTTAAAATTTTTGATTTCTTTCCTGCCATCCTTATAGTAACTTTAATATTAGAATAACTAAAATTCAATTTTAGAATAAGATTCTACTCATAGATAATGGATAAAATCACACCTGCTCAACCCATCAGAAAATCTCTAATTAGTAAAGGGTGGGGGGGAGCATCATGGCACCCCTGTTTGTCAAGAGAACTTAAAAGACAGGGAAGAGATAATAATCAGTATAAAGTCCTCATTGACATCTTTTCTCAGTATCACATTTTCCATTCTGTTTGCCCTGTTGGCATTTTATTTTTCTAAAGGCTCATCAACCTGTGTTACCTGGTAACATCTCCCCATGGAACATTGAAATCCTCCTATACTCTGGAAAAAAATGGTGAAGATGTTTCTGTATGTTACCTTTGGGGGCAAAGTTGACCTAAGTGTTTTGGTCAGGTTGAACTGTCCAGAGTCCTATGTATCATTTGTGATTTGAGACCAATTCTGCAGCTTAGGCTCAAGGCCAAAATTGGACTGAATTGTGAAGGAGGTGATGTCTGCCTTGACCCATGTCTTCTCTGTTTCTTGCCTTGCCTCAATGACTAAATTGACCTGTCTGAGCATCCCATTCTGACCTACTTCCTTGTGTCTTATTCTATGCTGCAGCCTTATTATTCTTTTTCCCACCCATCAAAATTGACCTGTCCTAAGTACCATTCTCTCAGTGTGCCACTCAGCCTCTACCTCACTGGGTTTGGCAGCGTTCCACTGAGACAACAGTGAGGTTTTGAAGTCTGGCATGTCTGACTTTGAACCCTGGTTCTACCACTTATTAGCTATGTGACCATAGATAAGTTAACCTCTCTTAGCTTGTTCGAGCTGTCAAATGGAAATGACCAGCCCTACCTCAAGAAGGGGGTACCAGCTTTAGTTAGGGAACGTGTATAAAGCACCCAACATTTCTTGGCACACAGTAATACTCACAGTTGGCACACAGTAATACTCACAGTTGCTTTCCTCTCACAAGATTCCTCTCCCTTCTAATGTCTAGCCAATTATTCCTTGTTTATCACAAGTAGGTTCAGAATAACAGTTCCCCGTTATTGCGTCCTCTAGCCTCAAGGAGATGAAACTGTCATGTTGGACTGATTCTGCATAGAGAGTTTTACATACTTGTCTCTGGCAGATAGTGGTTGGGTGCAGGCAAGGGGGAATGAACTTTCTTAACTGATTAGTGAGCACCTAACCAAAGCAAACTGGTACTGGGAGTTGGACAAGACCTCACAGGTATCTCACCCTCACCGCTGTGTCACCCAGCAAAATATTTCCTGCCCTCTGCTTGGATGCCTTCCATGTCCAAGAGCTCATTCTGTCACTGGACAGTTCCAGCAGTTTTGGACAGCTCTCATTGTTAGAAGATACTTCATTACTTTGGGCTGACACCTCTCTTTCCTAGAGCTGTCACCCATCTGTTCTTTCCAGCCTTTGGAACCTATTTGAGGGGTTCTCCCTTTCTCTCATCATGACAGTTGAGCTGTTAGAAAACTTTGGTTATGTGTTCATGAGGTCTTCTCTCCATTCTTTCCTCTAGATTTTAGCCACCATTTTTTCCTGCCTAAGTTTTATTCCGTTATTCTAGTCCCTCCGATCTCAGGGGCTATGGTGCAACCTGTGGAGGGGGTAGGAGCATCAGCTTTAAAGTCAGACAGACTTGCTTCAAATCCCTGTGCAGGCATCTGCTGGGAACCTCAGTTTATCTGTCCATGAAATGGAAGCAATAATACCAATCTCAGTACTGCCATGCAGATGAAATGTACTGATGTATAGAAAGCATGCAGTCTAGTGCCTGGCATGGAGTGGATATGTGATACCTGGCAGCTATGTAATTATTATTTGCTAATTGTCAGGTAGGTAGTCATCATGCTTGGTTCTTTTAGAAAATCTTCCGAGTGACCTTTAAGGTTTTGGTCAGCCTGGATTTGGGGAGTTTTCCCCTCTATTACACCAGGAAAATGCCATTAAATAACTGTTTCACTTAGTTCATTAAAATCACAGATTCATAGGAGGAGGGTAGGGTAGTCAAAATACTACTGTTCAACGGCCATTTTAAGTATGTTCATTTGAGACAGGTTAGAATTTAAAACCAATTTACGTCTTCTATGTCTAACCATGTCCATCCTAAGAGGGCCTCTGAGAATGCAGCACAATGTCCAGACATCCGTGGGCAGAATTCCAGAGCTTCTGAAAAATGTGCTTGTCCTGCGGCTGACGAATAAGGTATGAAGACACCAAATCCCCCTGATGAAGTCCAGCACTGCCTCGCCACTGACCAGCCTTTCTGGAAAGACGGGATGAGCTTACCAGAAGAAAGGGGTGGGCAGGAGATTTCAGGAAAGATTCCTAGTTATCAGAAATGAGGCAGGAAAGCCTTCCTGTTGATTCCCTCAGTTCTCACAGACCAAGACACATGGTTTGGCCATGATGTCATCTGACATGGGTAGACACGCTGAGGCCAGAAGCTGTCAAGCAGATCCTGGATTCTGATGGAAGTTGGGAAGATTTTGTAATGTGAGGGCCATGTGAGTGTGGAGTAACATTTCCCGGTAGGGTATTATCACCTATTCCATCATTGGGGGGAGGGGAAGAATTGAACTCTAAGATATTCAGAAGCTGTTATTATATATCCCCCCCAAAGACCCTACTTTTCTAAGGTAAAATCCTGTATATAGTGGTCTTATCTTTTGTCATGCTAGGGAAACATTTTCTTATCAACCAGTTGAATTTAGATGACCTATTTAATCATTAATTAATTAATTCATTCAGTCACTCATTTGGTCATCTAGTCACTTAGCCTTTGGTTCAGTCAGCCATTCAATCTGTCATTCCATTGATTCACTGGTTATTCAGCCTTTCAGTCATTCAACGAATAACTGTTTCACATCTCTTTCCAAACGGAGACCTCTGCTGGGTGTTGTGCCTGCAGCAATGAAAAAAGATTCCCAGTATCTACTCTCCTGGGGAAGACAGATCTTAAACAAGCAATTACAACAAAAGGTGATAAATAGGGAGCATTATGACAAGAAAAGCACAGGCCCTGAGGTGCAATTTCAGTTTGGCTGGAGGTTACAGTTTTTTATTACCTAAAGCATCTGATTCCAGTGGCTTAATGTCTGGGGTATCTGAATAAATAATTTCAAATACTCCTCCGTTAGAAAGAATAAGAACTAACATTTGTGGAGCTCTTGCCACAAAGCCAGGCACTGAGTCAAGTCCTTTGCAGATATAATCACACTTAATCCTCCCAATAATCCTCAGTTAGGAACTCACTAAGTATGACCATTTCACAGATGGGGAAGCTGAGGCTCCAAGAGGATAAGCCATTTGTCTGTAGTCTTGTAGAGTAAAATGGCAGAGCCAGTAGAGCCAGTACCCTGGTCTGTCTGATTCCATAGGTCATGGTAATAACCATGAATGCTTTTGCCCCACCTCATGCCCAGGAACAGGAAAACCTGTAACAAAAGGCACTGAGAAGTCAGGGCAAAGAAAGCCTCTCAACCTTCCTAGTGTACTTCCAAAGAGCTAAGAGCTCTGCAGTGATGCTCACAGCCCATGGGAACTAGAGCAAGAACCTGGGGTGGCCAGGTCAGAGAGCATTTTGGGGCGGGTGACTGTCCTGCATCCCAGAAGGCATGAGAAAGCTTTGCGAGAAGTTATTTGTAATGGTAGAAAGACCTTAGGCAATCCAACCGAGAAACAATCAATCTTGTGCTCGCATGTGCATTTTAAATGTAGCTGGAATAATATAAACTGAGTTAGAAAGCCTCATGTCCACATGACATCTTTATTTGGTTGTAAAGCAATCCATTACACACACTCTCTTTCCTTTTCAGTGATCAGAAAAATAAAATGAGTCAGTCATTTTTGCAAAAATAGATCCTATATTTCAAAAGAACATAGTTTTCTTAGTGAACATAGCCTTCCTTCTATTTTTTTCTCTTTCCTTATGTCCCCTCCTCTAACTCAGTAATGTATTATCTCTTGTCCAGATGTTAGATCATTTTGAGCTAATTTGGAAATCTTCATGCTTAATTTAGAAATGATTCATCTACAAATTGAGTAGTACCTAAATTTGGCCAGGGATGGGGGTAGTTACTAGCGATGGTGGTGATTCAGGCTCGCCAGTGAGTGATCCATCTTCTGTCGCTTGAGATGTTACTGAATTGCTATGATGACTCAGCTTGAGTCCGTACAACCATGAATACAAGCTGAGCTCCCTCAGCAGCTTCTCCTGGTGTCCCTACGCGTGCTCTGAGATGATTCTGTGCTCCTGGGCACTGCTGAGTTTGTGCTGTGGATTCTCAATGAAGGCATGAGTGAGTCATGTTTTCATGTGTTTCCCAGTCAGTTCTATTTGGGATTCTGCTGTTACTGCAGGATTAGTTCATACATCATCTCCTTTCCCAATGGGATTCTTTTACCCAATATCTCATGATCATTAAAGACGTCTCCTTTCTTTCCAGACTCAAGAACAATGAGCCTCAGACTCTAACTAATCTGTCTAGACCTGGTATAACTACATGGTACTGCCTCTTCTCGGCAACAACTAGTACACTCTACTAGTGCAATACTGCAATGACCGCTACCACCACCACTGCCACCATCACCACCACCATCACCACCACCGTCACCACCACCACGACTGCCCTACCACCACCACCACCACCATCACTATCACCACCAGTTCTCTTACTACTAGTAGGAAATATTTTCTAACACTAACAATGTTACAGACACTGGTTGTATATGGTGTATCTCAGTTAATCTTTGTACCAGTCACATGTGATAGATGCTATTTGGATCCCGATTTTGCTTGGGAAGAAAAAACTAAGGCTCAGTAAGCAAAGCAACTCACCTAACGCCTTACCATTAGCCAATGGCCGAGGCATTATCTAAATCCAACTTCTCTGACACTATGTTTTTTAACCGCGACATCAGTATTTCCTGCCTTCATGATCTTTTCCACCACCCAATAGCATATCCCCTCTGTGCTGTTACTGACATAATACTGGCTGCCTGGTGCTCGCCACTCTCACATACGCAAGGCTGTAAGAGCAGATCAGCCGTTTTCAGCATGCGGTACTTTTAACCTACTGATACATTGACCACAGTCTGCATCAGCCATCAAAGTAAATCCGTGAAGGAAAACAGAAACCCTGTGCCAGCATGGACTCAGAAGGATGGGTTGTAAGCTCCTAGTCTCCCCTCTGTGGCAGAACCTTTTCTTACCCATCTCCATGCAAGAGCGCCGTTCTCTAACACGTTCCTCTTCTGCTTCATCACTTCTTTTCCCTACTCTACTATAATTTCATTTATTCTAGAGAGGACCTTAGTTAGTGCTTTCTGGGAATAGTCGGAGGGCATCTATGAGGTTTGGGGCAAACTTTATTTCTCCAGGTGGAACAACTCTAATCTTTGCCCAGGAGGACCTGGGGGCATTTTTGGAAATTGAAAATTATCTCATGGTTTCTAATTTTAAGGGGCCTCCAGTGAATGGTGGCTCCCAGCATTGTCTTTAGACTCAGGCAAGTGTGGCTCCTGTCCTGGGGACCACACTCTGGCCCTCTGGTCATCCTTCCAGGCCAGACTTAGGTTCCCTGGACCCCAGAATTCCCTGTTTGAAGGGACCTCATCCCACTTCTAGAGCAGAGTGGGCTTCTTTCCTAGGGCTATTCTTCTCCAGGGATGGACCCTAGATCCTGAGGGTTGGGGGAAGCCAAGAGGTGGCTGTTTATGGGGTGTGGATGGAGTTTGAGTATCTACACTTATGTGAGAAAGACGCCTTGTGGGGTGGGACAGAGCTAGGCGTGGGAAGAGAAGGTAGAGACAGACCAGAAGCCAGAGGGACGTGCCAGAGATCAGAGTTCAAACCTCGCCTTCCAGGAGGTTTTGAAGACATTTATTATGGTAGGAGGATGGAACATATTTTTATTTAGGAGTGTTTCAGCTTGATTTATAACTTCTATATATTTAGACATACACTACAGACACCTCTACTTACACCTTGTGTCCTGGGTCACTCAAGCATCAGAGTTAGGTGGTTAGCTACCATGAGGGCAGGCGGTCATTCCAGTTTACCTGAGACTAAGGGGTCCCCATGGATGCAGGATTTAAACTACTAATGGAGAAAGCCCCAGGCATACTGAAACAAGGCAAGTCGATCACTCTAGACCACCCACCATCTAAAATACAGTGACAGTTATTGATTTGTATAACTATACAGAACTCAGACTCTTTCTTTCTGGAGCAAGAAAGAACTTCTGTTTACCTTTTCATCATAATAGCGCACTGGAAATTCCGTTTAATGATAGACCTGCTTTCAGAGTCAGGAGATAATTAAAGGTCATTTAACCATAGGCAGGATGCAGCCATTAGCAGTCGCCTTTGTAAAATTGCCCCCAAAATTAACAGTGAGCATTCATTGGCCACGAGAAGAAGAAACATTGAAATTATTGCTGGAAGTCAAAATAGCTTTCTATACCTAGGACTGTCTTATGTCTCCAAGAGCACAGAGGCAGGGGATGATTCTGTGTGACATTTTCCTGTCAATATCCAGTTCCAGCGTGGCCACTAAAACAACTTTCCAGAGAGCCTACAGGTAACTAAGATCTGTGGGTACTTTGAGGTATTTGGCAACTGCAAAAAGAGCAGGTGGAAGCACCTTTAGCCAAACAACTTCTAGGCAAAATTGAGAAGTAGGGGAAGTTAATTTCTACCCGTGCTGCTACTTTGTTTTTCCCACCATCTTGTTTCCTGAGTTCTTGGGAATATGACGTTCATTTATTCATTCAGCAAATGAGGTCAAGAATAGTAGCATAGAGCAAAAGGAGCTGCCAGAGCGAAGGCCCTGTGGCAGGAACGTACTTGAAGATGTAAAACCAGAATAGAGAGGTGGGCTGTGAGAGGCCGAAAGGGGGGTGAGATGGGGTCTGAGATGGGGGAGGGGCCAGGTCCCAGGGGACCTTAAGGGTCATCCATGATCAAGACTTCGGATTTTATCAAGTGCACTGGAAAGGCAGTGTGACAGGCTGAAGAGTGATCCCCAAAAGATAGCCACACTCTCTCCCCGGAACCTGAAATTTGATATAGGTTATGACAAAAACAGACTTTGCAGATGTGTTTAAGTCAAGGATCTTGAGATGGGAGATTATCCTGGATAATGCAGGTGAGCCCTAAATGCCGTCACATATATCTCCATAAAGAGGGAGGCACAGGGAGAGTTGATTCAGACAGAAGAGGAGGAGGCAATGTGACCACAGTCAGAGATTGGAGTGGTGCAGCCACAAGCCCAGCAATGCTGGCAGCTTCCAGCAGCTGGAAGAGGCAAGGAGCGTTTTCCTCCGAGCCTGCATAGCAAGCACAGCCTGGCTGACGTGTGGATTTCAACCTGGTAATACTGAGTTTGGACTTCTGGCCTCCAGAACTGGGAGACAATAAATGTTTGTTGCTTCAAGCTACCATGTTTGTGGTAATTTGTTGCGGCAGCCAAAGCATCCTGATACAGGCTGTTCTTAGCTTTAGTGGATTGAGTTCTGTATGGGGCAGAGATCGGAGGGGCACAGGAGTCGGAGCAGAGAGACCAGCTGGGAAGTGCTTGGCAGGCATGAGACGTGATACAGCAGTGGGGCTGGAGAGAAGGAGAACATTTAAGATGTTCTTAGGAGGTAAAATGACAAGACTTGCCAACAGATTGCCATCAGGGAAAGGAGGCCCTGAAAAGTCATCAACAAACTAGTCTGAATGTGAATGTGCTTTTTCTTTCGAGGAAAACCTGTAATTGAAAAAAAAAAAAGAAGTAGGAGGATAACCCAGTAGTGGGATTTTAGGCTCTGTAATACCCCCAAGTGTCAAGAAAGGTACTTAGCGGTTTGTGGGCTTGTAGAGTTTTCCTTTACTCTGTTGTGCTGCTTTGCTGACCACCTGCTCTGTTGAAAAGCTGTCACACGTCCTTTTTTAGACGTAGATGGGCTACAAATCCACCGATGATATTGTCCATGCCATTTCTAAGAGAATTTTTGTGGCACTCCCTGGTGGGGGAGGCATCTGAAAGATGAAATTTGAATGAATGCCACCATATTGACGTCCTCAGGACATGTCACAGGTTTTCTGCGCTGGTTCTCAAAGTTCGGCATGTATCCAGTTCACCTGGGGCATTTCCTATGTCAAGCTGATTCAGAATTGTAGCTCCAGGGATTCTGATCCAGGTGAAAGTCTGCTCTAGGACAGCACTTCTCTGGCTTTAAGGATTCTCATTCAGCTGGTCTGGTGGAACCTGTGATTGTGCGTTTATGACGAGTCTCCAGGTGATGCTGCCCCTGCTGGCCTCTGGACAATTTTTGGAGTAGTGAGCTGCCCACAGCTCATTTCCAGAGCTTTAAGCCCCCATGTGCCCAGGATGAGCCAGTTTGGATGCAACACCGCATGTGTCAGAAACAAAGGTAGCCCAGGCTCCCCGCCAAAGCCTTCTGTGCGATGGCCCAGCTGTGATCTTGTGCGGCAGATCCTTTTCCTCTCTAAACCGGGGACACTCTGCATTCTCTCCTGCTGAGCTCATGAGTGCCGCTCTGCCAAACCCAATAGGGGCCAGCTTCCCAGACTGGGTTACGAGGCTGAGGTTGGCTAGGCTTGTTTCTTCCGGGAGTGCTGGAGGCCAGACGACTTCCTCAGCCCAGCCGTTGTCTGTCGTGCGTGGGGCCCCACAAAGGTTGGCACACCACAGGCAGCATGCTGTTTCTAACACACAGTCTTGGCCATGTTCTTCCCCCACTTCACCCCCTGCCCTGTCCCTGGTCAAGCTCATTGGCACAAAGCTCTCTTCCATCTCCAGCCTTCACAATCTACACACTACCTACATGGAGCCACCATTTGTTCCTTGTTTCATATGCTTGCTTTGTCTTCTCCCAGGCCTGAGGAGTCACATTTTAACTCGGAAACATTTTCAGACGATGGGGAGGGATGCATATGGAGAAGAGAGAGAGGAGCACGACTGAGGCTTAAAGAGAGGCAGTGCAAACTGGTGGTTAGGAGCGTGGGCTTTAGCGTCAGTCCCAGCGTGGTCGGACCTCAGCTGTGTGGCCTTGGATGTCTCTGGGCCTCAGTTTTCTCAGCTATTAAACAGGAAAAATAAATTCTTCCTCTCAGGCTGTCCAAGGGTGCAATGAGTGAATGCACTTAAGAGGCTGTGGGGGCAGAGCCCCAGAAAGTAGTTTCCAGGCTCTCGGCCTCACATAGATAGACAGGTGCCTGGCTCAGGTAGTAAATGGCCATCAACTGTGATTGCATGGCCATCAGCTGTGGCTAGTTGGCCGTCAGCTGTAACCAGTGAGCCATTGGCCACTAATATAACTGCTGTGGCTATGCTAGCAGAGAAGGAGAGGAAGAATGGGGGCTAGCAAGAAGATGGCGGCTGGGCTGGCAAGTGTGGATGGCGGTTTGCGGACAGTGTGGACCCAGCCTCCAGTGAGAGTATAGTGCCGCCAGAGAGAATATAGTGGTATGACTCCCCTACCTATGGCTCCGTGGGTGTTCCTTTTTGGCCTCACCATATCCTGCGTTCTTGTGTGGGGAGCGGGAGCAGAGACCCCGCAGGCCGCCCTGCACGACAAATGGCGCAGCGAGCAGGGTATGGTGCCAGCCAAAGCTCTCCAAAGGACGGTGGAGCAGTTTGTGTGTATGAACACTCAGTCTGAGGAAGACCAGGAGGAGCAGCTGCCGGAGAGCTGGACCCCCGTGGAGGGGTGGGAGGACGTGGACGGTTCTCCCACCAGCACAGGAAAAGCCATGCAGCTGCTGGAGAGATGGAGCCCCGTGGAGAGGTGGAAAGATGTGGACGGTTCCCCAACCAGCACAGGCCGGAGAAAGCGAAGGTCATTGCAGCCCTGTGGGCCGGGGAAGTTCCTGCTCAGGCAGCCCGGATGCAGGACTTGTAGTCCCAGGAGGTAACGCTTGCTGAGTCCTCCATGGGAGATGAGGGTGAGGTCAAGGTTGTCCCTCACCCCCAGGACAGCCCTGGCGAATGACTATGGACTATGGGGAATTGCCTTCCATCCCTAATTTAATGGACCGCTTGACTGTTTGTTTGGGAACTGTTGTTAGTGGAACTGGGGGATATTTGCTTTTGTGTCTTGACTGGCCGCCATTGAGAATATGTAAGCACCTTGATTGTGAGTCGCTGTTGTTCCAGCAGGGTACCCTGAGAGGCACAGAGAGAGTGGCAGTGCCCTGAGAGCCCTGGCTGTGTCCAGGAAGTGTGGCTGTGCCCACAGAGAGTGGCAGTGCCCTGAGAGCCCTGGCTGTGCCCAGGAAGTCGGGCTGTATCCCAGAGAGAGTGGCAGTGCCCTGAGAGCCCTGGCCGAGCCCAGGAAGTGTGGCTGTGCCCACAGAGAGTGGCAGTGCCTTGAGAGCCCTGGCTGAGTCCAGGAAGTCTGGCTGTGCCCTGAAGTTGCCCTGGCTGTGCCCAGGAAGTCGGGCTGTTCCCAGAGAGAGTGGCAGTGCCCTGAGAGCCCTGGCTGTGTCCGGGAAGACAGGTGGTACCCTAAGAAGTCCAGGAAGTCTGGCCGTGCCCAGAAGCACTGGTGGTGCCCTGAGAAACCCTGGCTGTGTCCGGGAAGACAGGTGGTACCCTAAGAAGTCCAGGAAGTCTGGCCGTGCCCAGAAGTACTGGTGGTGCCCTGAGAAACCCTGGCTGTGCCCAGAGAGCCTAGTTGTGTCCAGGATATTGCATTCACCCCCAGGCTCCTCGCACAGGGCCCCTCGCGGAAGACGCTTGTCGCGTAGATTGTGAGGCGAGAGCCTGTAGGGGTGGAGTGTGGGGGCAGAGCCCCAGAAAGTAGTTTCCAGGCTCTCGGCCTCACATAGACAGGTGCTGGCTCAGGTAGTAAATGGCCATCAACTGTGATTGCATGGCCATCAGCTGTGGCTAGTTGGCCGTCAGCTGTAACCAGTGAGCCATTGGCCACTAATATAACTGCTGTGGCTACGCTAGCAGAAAAAGAGGAGAGAAAAATGGGGGCTAGCAAGAAGATGGCGGCTGGGCTGGCAAGTGTGGATGGCGGTTTGCGGACAGTGTGGATCCAGCCTCCAGTGAGAGTATAGTGCCGCCAGAGAGAATATAGTGGTATGACTCCCCTACCTATGGCTCCGTGGGTGTTCCTTTTTGGCCTCACCATATCCTGCGTTCTTGTGTGGGGAGCGGGAGCAGAGACCCCGCAGGCCTCCCTGCACGACAAATGGCGCAATGAGCAGGGTCTCCCGCACGACAGAGGCTTAATTTTGGAGCAGGCCCATACTAAGTGTGGAGATCAGCAGGTCAGATCAGCTGTTTCTGCCTGGCACCCTCTTCCTTCCCAGCCTTCCCTTCTTCTCCCCTCTTTCCTTGCTTTTACTCTCAGGATCTCGGGGCCTTCCTAGAGGTACCATTCTTGACATTTCCTCTAGATGACATTCCACAGGGGTAGACCATTGATTATATTCCAGACACTGGATTTGATAATTGACAATAGGAATAGTTTGGCACCGTTCAAGTGGCTCCATTATCAGTAACACTTTAAAAGGAAATGAATGGAAATGCTCATTATTCTGGCCATTAGTCCAAACTTAGAGCAAACAGGAATCTTGAGGTCCAAACATTTCCCCTGTACAGCTTTGTTTATGTTGGAGACCAACGTCAACGCAATTAGTTTTCAATATCAACAACGTGGGAAGGTTTGAAGTCCAGGGCAGCGGAAGCCTTTTACATAGCCGGCGTCAGAGGCCACAATTAACACCTTCCTCTCTAGATTCAGAGTACCGTGTTTCCCCGAAAATAAGACCTAGCCGGACCATCAGCTCTAATGCGTCTTTTGGAGCAAAAATTAGTATAAGACCCGGTATTATATTATATTATATTATATTATATTATATTATATTATATTATTATTATATTATATTATATTATATTATATTATATTATATTATATTATATTATATTATATTATATTATGATATAAGACCAAGTCTTATATTAATTTTTGCTCCAAAAGACACATTAGAGCTGATGGTCTGGCTAGGTCTTATTTTCGGGGAAACATGATAGGGGGACATTTCAGGGTTGCTTCATCAGATGAAATAATCAGGAACTGATATTAGATTCCAGGAGTGGTTATATCTAGAATTATGGGGGGAGGGAGGTCGGGGGGACTCTTTGAATCTGGGCAGATAAAGTCCAAAGATAAGCATTTGCTGGGGCCCAGGCCTCTCCACTGTCAGCCGGATGAGGCATCATTTATCTTTGGGTCACCTATGGAAGGAAATAGAGGCTTTGGCTGCGGTTCATTCATCCACATTCACCAACAAATGTTTCCCAAGCGCCTAGGAATTGACAGCCACTGTTTTAGACACTGGTGGTGCCTCAGTGAAGCAAACCACAGAAATTCTTGCCTCCCTGGAGCCCACATTCCAGTTAGGGAACAGCTTTAAGTCATAAAATATCTGCTTGCCCCAGCCTGACTTCGGAGACAGAAAGGATTCTAAGTCCTGGGGCTTGGGGGTGCGGCAGGGACGGGGAGAAGCCTTAAAGATCATCTGGTCTGTTGGTTCATTATCTTTCTTAGGCTCATAGTCATCTTGGTGAATATTACAGGAGCTGCAAACCCACACTGGAGTTACGCAAACTTCTGCCCCCAGTTTCAGACAGCTTGGGTCTCACCCTCCCTACTTCCCTATCTTCAAGCTTCTGATCTTGTTCTACCACCTTGAGAACAATCCTCAGCATCCTTGCTAAGAGGGGCTTACCACAAGGTAGGGTTTTTGTTTTGGGAGATGAAGCACTTGCTACCTCCCCGGGCCTCCCATTCCATCCCAGAGCTCCATAGACTGCAAGCTCGACCAATTTTTTTTCAGACCCAGTTCCCTGCCTCTGAGCCCTGAGACGGGGATCTGGCACAGATATGTCCGGCACCCTCTTCACTGGTGTTTTCGTTTCTTTCTTGAAGGTGCAATGAGAAGTGCCTAGGCCTACCACCCCCTGGGTTTGGGGCCAGTATAGGCGTGGCTGCTATTCTTTTCCCTGAAAGGGAAGGACTCCAGTAATGTTTCTTCTCCTAGTTTCTCTATAAAGAGATTGGCCTAAGATAGGCCTCCTTAATCTCCTCCATCCCCTGTTTACCGTCTTATCTGAAAATATGACTGGATTTGCAAATTAGCCAAAGGAAACAGAGACATGTTTTTAAGGCTGGCGACTTGCGTTTTGAGCCTGCCGGTATTTATAAGGCTTAAAGGACTTCTCTGTTCTTTGTGTTGTGTGGGAGGAAAAAGAAAACTCTCAACGACAGGCAGGAGGGAGAACAGTGTCCACAGGTGCTCGCCCACCCCCACCCCCATCCCCTTCCTGCTGAAAGCCCGTTTTTCTTTTAACCCAAAGTCCAGGCCAGGCGAAATCTCTCACAAGGACAGGGCCAGAGACCCAACTATGACAGTTCCTGCTGAAGAAAAGGTGGTGCAGACAGGTCACAGCACTTTAAAGAGATTACTATTCAAAAAAAGGTTAGGGGGAGGGGGTGATAGATGAGGGTAAAGGGGATCAAATATACAGTGATGGAAGGAGACATGACTCTGGGTGGTGAACACACAATGGGATTTATAGATGATGTAACACAGAATTGTTCACCTGAAATCTATGTAACTTTACTAACCATTGTCACCCCAATAAACTTTAATTAAAAAAAAAAAGTTTATGTAGATTTTGGAAATAAGTGGGTCTTGTCATTATATTTACCAGACGATAGCTGTGTGATCTTTAAACCATGAGGCCCAAGAGAGCCAAGAGGTTATAGTGATTCGCAAAATCCGTGGAGCCATAAGACAGAGGGAGGAGAAGCAAAAGGACGTGCATTTTCTTTAGTTCCCTTCAAGCTGTTTTTGAGCCACATGTACGTGTAACCCAGAGCTGGCTGCCTGGGAGCTGGGCCACATGGCATCCCTGCCAAGCAGGAATCTCCGTTGGCATTGTCATTGGTCTTCAGCTTCACAGAACTAAATTCATAATGACTCTGGGTTCATGACACCACTCAGAACTACATAGTTGAAGAATGCAGTCAACACTCACGACCTGCACTTTCCAAACCAACGCTTTGACGTTGACACTAACTCACAGCTAAGACCACGGCTCCCTCCCCCACCCCATCAGAGGTAGCCATGGTCTTGAACCCCGTGTCCACCACCCTCTGCATTTCCTCTGTATACAATTGTGTGCATCTATATACATTCGTAAATATATGTGAGACTATTTCATTTCAGTTGTTTTCACTTTATAGAAAAGGCTACCACACTTTACCTAATTTTAGGGACTTGGTTTTTCCATGTAATGCTTTGCTAAGATCCATCCATATTATGTACTTCCCTGTAGTTCATCTATAGTAATAGCTGTAGGTGATTACACTGTGGGAATATCCTGCAGTTTATTCACTCACTCGTCTCAGGAGCTTTTGTGTGATCACCAGGCAATGTGGTCTTTGAACATTCTTGTGTGTCTCGGTTTTCCAAAATGGTTGCACAAATTTACGCACCAGCAACGTATCAAAGAGCTTTCTGATTACATTCAGTGTAGTGTTTGGAATTGTCAGATTTGAAATTTTTTTCCAAACTAGTAGACACAAAAAAAGTGGTCTCCCATTGTGGTTTTGATTTGCATTCCCTTGAGCACTAGTGATATTGAACATCAATTCACATATATGTATATATACACACACACATATGTATGTATATAGCTCTATGTTTCTTCTTTTGTGAATCATCTGTTTCTTTTGCCCACTTTTCCTGTCGTAGTGGTTGTATTTTACTTATTTTTTTTGAGAGTTTTCACATGTTCTTGTACTAATTCAAATGACATAATATCTACATTTTATCAATGGAGAAACCAAGTGTCCTAGAAGTTAAGCGACTTGCTCAAGATAACGTAGCTATCCACATAGGGCCCGATTGGCCCAGTGTATACCCAGGACACTAGGGCCATGCTGTCTTTCGGCTGAAAAGTCTGTGCACCTGCCCCTGAGGTACCACTAGAAGGCTGAGGGCACGGGATTGGTCCCCTATGTCTGGGCTTCAGTTCCTCATCTATGCAATGATTACATCACTTCCAGCAAAGCTCTGGGAACCTATCTCTAACGTTTTTGATTCTTATTGCTTTTAAGTACCGGTGCGGCTGCTGCTTTGAGGAAGGAATGTCCCCCACCAGCCCCTACACCATCTTGTCCAGTCCACAGCGTGTCTTGGAAAATTGTCTGGACTGCTCCAAGGATTTTCCTTGTTTTGGGCTTTGGAGGGCCTTGAATGAACAAGGATAGTACTAATGCCTTTCTTATTCTTCCGTGATTATCATTTACCATCTCCCTGTTTCCGGAAGACATTGATTAAACATAGCCCCAGGGTTAATTAAGGACAATCATCATGATAGCTTTTGCTTATCTTGCCCATCTAACAGGTATTAAGCACATAGAGTGAGCCTGGCACACTGGACAGGTAGTGTGCTCACATGTCGGACAGACTTGAAGGTTTTTTTTTCACACTTTATTTATTTTAACATTCAATATTATTTTATATTAATTTCAGGTGTACAGCATAGTGGTTAGACATTTATATAATTTAAGAAGTGGTCCCCCTGACTAGTCTACTACCCACCTGACACTGTATGTAGTTATTACCATATCATTGACTATATTCCCTGTGCTTTACTTTTACATTGACTTTATCCCCATGACTACTTTGTAACAACCGATTTCTACTTCTTAATCCTTTCCCCTTCTTTCATCCACACCCCCAACCCTCCTCCCATCTGGCAACGATCAAAGTGTTCTCTGTATCTATGAGTTTGTTTGTTTATTTTGTTCTTTAGATTCCACATATAAGCGAAATCCCATTGCATCTGTCTTTCTCTGTCTGACACACTCCACTCAACACAGTACTTCCCAGGCCCATCCATGCTGCCACAGATGGCAAGAGCCCATTCCCTCCCTGGCCAAGCAATATTCCATTGTGTATATGTATCAGCTCCCCTTTATCCATTCTTCCATCAACTGACACCCAGGCTGCCTCCACATCTTGGCCATTGTAAACAATGCTGCAATGAACATATGAATGCATACATCCCTTCAAAGTAGCATTTTGGGTTTCTTCGGGTAAATACCCAGAAGTGGGATTACAGGGTCCTTCTTTGTCACTTGTTATAGCCTTTGTTTAAAGTCTATTTTCTCTGGTATAAGTATTGCTACCCCAGATTTTTTGTTGTTGTTGTTTTTTTCATTTCCATCGTCATGAAATATCTTTTTCCATCCCCTTACTTTCATTCCGTGTGTGTCTTTCAATCGGAAGTGATTCTCTTGTAGGCAGCGTATGTAAGGGTTTTGTTTTCTTATCCATTCAGCCACCCTATGTTTTTGATTAGAGCATTTAATACACTTACATTGAAAACAATTGTTTATAGATATGTAGTGATTGCCATTTTATTATTCATATTTTTTATCTTTTTTTCTTTCTGTTTCAAAGAAATCCCTCTAACATTTATTGTAATATTGGTTTGGTGGTGATGAACTTCTTTAGAATTTCATTGTCTGAAAAGCTCTTTATCTGTCCTTAGAGCCTAAATGGTAGCTTTGCTGGGTAGAGTAGTCTTGGTTTTAGGTCTTTGCTTTTCATCATGTTGAATATTTTGTGCCAGTGCCTTCTAGCCTGCAAAATTTCTTTTTGCAGAGAGAAATCAGCTGATAGTCTTATGGGGCTCCTCTGTAGGTAAGTGACTGCTTTTCTCCCGGTGCTTTTAAGATTTTCTCTTTGTCTTTAATCTTGCATTTTAATTATGATGTATCTTGATGTTGGCCTGTTTGGGTTCATCTTGTTTGGGACTCTCTGCACTTCCTGGGCTTGTATGTCCATTTCCTTCACCAGGTTAGGGGAGGTTTTCGTCATTATTTCTTGAAACAGTTTTTCAATTCCTTGCTCTTTCTTCTCCTTTTGGTATCCCTATGATGTTGTCCCAGAGACCCCTTAAACTCTCCTCATTTGGGGGGATTCTTTTTTCTTTTTGCTGTTCTGATTGGATGTTTCTTGCTATCTCATCTTCTAAATTGCTGCTTTGATCCTCTGCTGCATCTAATCTACTGTTGATTCCCTCTAATGTATTTTTCATTTCAGTTATTGTATTTTTCATTTCTGACTGGTTCTTTTTTATGTTTTCTATTTCCATTTCTATTTTTCCTATCTTTTGTTGAAGTTCTCCCTGAAATCACTGAGTATCCTTATAATTAGTGTTTGGACCTCTGTGTCTGGTAGATTGCTTGTCTCCATTTTGTTTAGTTCTTTTTCTAGAGCTTTGTTCTGTTCCTTTATTTGGGACATGTTTCTTTGTCTCCCTATTTTTTGCTGCCTTGCTGTGTTTGTTTCTATGTATTAGGTAGGGCTGCTATGTCTCCTGGTCTTAGTAGAGTGGCCTCATGTAGTAGGTGTCCTATGAGACTCAGTGGTGCAGTCTCCCTGTCACGAGAGCTGGATGCTCCAGATGTGTCCCTTGTTGTAGTTGAGCCTTGGTAGCTGTTTGCATGTCAGTTGGAGTGTTGGACCCTCAGGCTGATTGCTTGTGAGGACTGGCCATGACTACAATGGAGGAGCTGTGGTGCAGGGGCTGATCCTACAGAGCAGGGTTCACTGCTGGGGCTCTGGTGCCTGCCCAGCCTGCCCTTTGGATATATCATCCTTGGAGGCAGCAGGATGATACTCCAGCTTGGTCTGAAGCTGGCTACCATGTGTGCCAGCCCCAGGGCCTCCTGGGAGGGGACGTGCTGCAGGCCAAGTTTAGCCACAGCCTGTGCCCTGCCCACGGCCACCTGGCATGAGCCATAAAACAATCTGCAGATGGTTTCTATTCACACTGGCCTTGGATTGGGGCCTTGAACTGAGGCCAGCTCTTGCTAGTGCTGGATTTGGGGCTGCTCAGTCAGAGGTATGGGACACACTGAAGCTAGATGCGACTTGTTTGGATTTTGTGAACCTTTGAGAGATTTTATGAAAGTCTGTAGCATGAGCTAAGACAGGTTGTTTGTATAGAAAAGCCACCAGAAGTGGCTTGGTTGTACCCAAAATTTGGGTGGGACAGGGTCTGATGGAATCACTAGGGTGGAGCAGACAATGGTGGTAGCCAGTTTGATAGAGACTCAGATATGATGTCTGCCTGTGTCTGCATGCAGGGCGGGGGAGGGCTCAGCAAAGAAACAATGGCTTCCTCCAGCTCCTCCATCTGGGAGAAAGCTTCCCCTCCAGCCCTCACCCTGAAGCTCAACAGTTCAATTCCTCCCCATATGTCCCTGGTACCTTTCGAGCTGCTGTCCCAGCACTGGAGCTCAGAGTAAGTGAGTCCATCAGCAAATAAGTTCATGTGTGGGCCCTTTAAGAGGAGCACCTGGGCATACAGACATCCTCTAGCTCACTCAGGCACTATCTCCGCTGGTTTTCACAGCCAGAAATTATGCGAACTTCTCTCCCCAGCACTGAAACCCTGGGCTGGGGAGCCTGGTGTGGGGCTGGGGCCCCTCGCTCCTCTTGGGGGGGGACCTCTACAGCCAAGCTATCTCTCCTGATTTTTAATGGTCACACGTGGGTGTGGGACAGCCCTTTCTGTATCACTGTCCCTCCTACCAGTCTTGAGGTGGCTTCTTCTGTATGTATGTAGTTGTAGGGCTTTGGTTCAGCTAGACTTCAGGTGATTCTCAATGATGGTCATCTGTGGCTTAGTTGTAGTTGATGTGGTTCTGAGAGGAGGTGAGCACAGCATTTGCCTACTCTGCCATCTTGACTGGAAATCCAGACAGACTTGAGTTTAATGCCTTTTGCTAGTTGTGGAAACATTTGGGTTGTTTCCACATTTTGGCTATTATAAATAAAACTGCTATGAACATTGGTGAGTACTTTTTAAAAGTGGAATATTGGGGGCGTAAAATGAGGTAAGATATGCCTCAGCAAATAATAATAACTCAATAAATAGCAGTGATGATGAAGGTGGATTTTACCAAGGGGAGGAAATGTCAGTAAGAAAGTGCCAGAAGACTGCACAGAAGAGGTCATCTAACTGCATGCACACTTGAAGTCACACAGATTGTAAGAAATGCGTCTTGACTCAGTCAGAACGTTTTGTTTAGGGCTAGAAATGGAGATTGAGACTGAAGTTAATAGTGCTAAACATTTATACAGCACTTTACCATGTGCCAAACTCTGTCCTAACTTCTTTAAACACATTAACTCATTCAATGCACACAAGAACTTGATGAGATAGGTGACAACTAGAAATCCTATTTTACAGATGGGGAAACTGAGGTACAGGGAGTTGAATTCACTCATCCCAGGTCACACACTAGTAAGTGTTTAAGCCAAGGGTGTAATCCTGACCAAATGACTTGACAGTACCATTACAAAGTGAGGAAAGCCAAATTCTTGTCCTTGGAAAGTTGATGTGTCCTAGGACAGACAAACATTTCAGTGTAGTGTGATCAAAAGCATCTGGATGATTCACACAGAGTATTGATGGTGTTTACTTCTGGAGAGAGCTACAGGGTTGAAAGAGAGAATTTTCTCACTCCATGTTTTATTAGGATTACATTGAATATGTCACACTTTTGTAATATAAGAAATCACCACATGTCAGATACAAAACAAGGAAGTATGACAGAGGTGATAACAGAGTTGTAGGCTGTGTCTGTGGGAGCCAAGATGCGGCAGTGCCTAACTCTGGAGGAGGATATGGTGGAGGGTTTTGCAGGATGAGTAGGAGTCCTCTGGATGGAGATGAACAGAGAGATTATTCCAGAAAGAAGGGATCCTTGGGTAGAAGCAAATATAGTTGCCTTCAAAGTAAGTGTTGGCCCAGGGTGTGGGACAGAAGGGGTGCTCAATTAATGTTAGATTTCTAATCTAGCACCTCAGGATATAGGGGGTGGCTGTTTGTATGTTTCTCTGGGATTATACTTATTAATATTATGTTAGTTACAATTTTTGGTCACCATTGATAGAGAACCAAACTTTGCATTTGTCACAGTATAAGCCTGGCCACCCAGGGAAAGTGAAGTTTCCTCCTGTTCATTTGGCAATAAAGCCTCAAATAGTCAGGAGTCAGTCTCCCCACCTATGTCTCAGCTTTCCCCTCTGGCAGGGACCCTGCCATCATACTCCTCATGCAGGTGCAAGCACAGGCAGGAAAGGAGTGCTACTCTTCCTGATGTTTCCCCCAGAAGCCTCAGGCTCCTTCTTAGGGTCCCAGGTGGAACTGTGAGCTGGTCCTGAACCAATCACTGTGGCCAGGCAAACAGATATGCCAATTGGTGAGACCTGGGTACATCAGGTGCCCTTGGCACTGGGAAGAGAGCTCTCCTTTCCCAACCCCGCTGAACACAAATGGGAGGTGGTAGTATTCCTCCAGGAAAATTAGAATGATGCTTCCGTAAAAAGAGAATAGATGCTAGGCAGAAAAAACCAAACCAAACAGAAAAAGCAGGTTTTTAGAAATAAAAAATGATTTTATTATGATATGAGCTCATGTAGGGAGCCCCTGATAAGTCCACATGGAAACTCCTTGTATGTCACTCTGAGCTCATGAAGATTTTGGATGAACGAAGAGAAAACTATCATAGAACATGGCTCTTTTCTGTTTCTTCTAACTTATCTCTCTTATCTCCATTTTTGGATATTTTCAGGCTGGGAAAATGTGATCCTTTGGAATACGTTTTTAATAATGTTTCTCATCCAAGAAGTGACTTACTTTTATAGACATTCATTCAAATCCACTGTTGTCATTGTTTTCATTCTTGGTGTTTCCAAAGGTGAGCTCCAAAGGCTGGGTCAGGGCAGCTGCGTGAGGGGGTAAAGTTCATTGCCAAGGTATTTTTGAAGCATCAGCGTTGCCATAAACATAGACATTAGCGAGGTCCTGTATCTCTAATAGGTCTGTGTATCTATTGTGACTTTGAGAAAGCTATGTTCTTTAGAGAGCTCTTTTCCAGACTGGTACCCACTTCTCAACTGGTATGATTGGACCATAATGTATAGACACCTACAACCTAAGGAATGGAACCTTATTAGGGATTCAGACTTGTGTTCAAATCCTGCCTCTACCACTTATTAGCTGTGTAATCTTAGGCAAGTTACTTAACCTCTCTGAGTTTTAGTTTTTCATCTGTAAAATGAGGATAACATTGGCATTGAGAGGACTAGATGTGCTAATGAGTGTAAAATTTAGCCCAGGGAGAGGGCAGACCCAGTCTTTGTTCTCAACGAGTTAATAGTAAAATGACTATTAATAAAATAGGCAAGCCCCTCTAGTGTGTTATAGCAAGAACGCAAACGATGTCTTCTGGTTATCTGGATTCCAACTCTGGCTGTCCACTTAACAACTGTGTGGGCTTACTATTCTTTTCTGTGTGATGAGTATAAGGATACTACCTCTCAGAGTTAGGAGGCAAGTTAAGGCAACGCACTTGTGTATGAACCACTTCGCACAATGCCTGGCACAAAGCCCAAGCGCAGCCAATGGTACTATCCTCCACTTGCCTTTCTTCCTGAGAAGCTGGGGCCGGTCCGCATCCCTGCGCTCCAGGCGGGGTGGCTGCTATTGGTATGGCACAAGCCGGTTGAATTCACAGGGGTGGAGCGAGAGTATTTCACAACGTATCTCAAACCCCGTTATTTCAGTACTGAAAGCTGCCAAATCCCCACTTCTGGGTACCCAGAAAGTGCTTATTAAATTCCCCTTGGAACAGGATTTAGCTTGTAGGACAGTGCCTCTGCTATGCCCAGAGCAAGCGTCGTTTGCCACACAGGGAAGCCAGGCGCCACGACCAGGGGTGACCTCAGTTTTCCTTTGTGGCCAGGGTTGTACTGTGGTGGCTGCCTATCTCACCATCTAAGTCACCAGGCAGCTCTGAGTATGAAGTCTGTGTGGCATTTCACTGCCGTGACCCCACGGAAGAGAGCACGTCGGCAACAATTAATTGCAATGTTGGAATCTGGGTGGGAGTGCTTGGCTTCCAGAGTGAATCATTCACTCCATACAAACAGTCCCCAGCCACCTCCCACTGATGGGATGCTGCTTTCATCCTTGCTCTGCTGCAGCTTGGGGCTGGCTAAATTTAAGAGGCAGTGGCAGGGTAACATGGCCAGAAGCGGGATTAAATGAAGGTGGGTTTGCCTAGAGCTGAGACACTTGCAAATCCCCTTTGGGG
The DNA here is from genome assembly GCF_036562045.2 of Rhinolophus sinicus. NCBI lineage: Eukaryota > Metazoa > Chordata > Mammalia > Chiroptera > Rhinolophidae > Rhinolophus > Rhinolophus sinicus. The sequence continues at coordinate 44,466,235 of NC_133759.1, forward strand.
GCCATCAGCAGTGGGAGATAGTGACGATACAACATGACACTTGTTGCTGGTGATGTTTTTCTCATCCTAACCTGTTGTCCGTTTTGCATTCAAAACCATTCTTATCTCTCCATCCTATTTTTTTCCTATCCTGTCCTCTGTGTCTTTCTCATTGTCTGACTCCGTAGTGTCTCACGGCAGCCCTGCTCCCAGGTGGCTTGAGAGACATGGAGAGTGCTCATCCCCCAAACTGGTCCTCCTTAAAATATGCTTCTCATTGTCTCCTTGCAGGGGCCTGAAAGTCCACCATGCCATAAGACATTAGGATTTCAGGAGGCTCATGCTATAGGGGAACAGATCACCCAGACTAGCACCCAAATCCACAGATGCCCGATGTATTCGTCAGCTATCGCTAGGTAACAAAGCAGCCCATGATTGTAGGGTACACAATTTTGCTTGTAGGTCTGTGCGTTGGCTTCCGTGGCTGGGTTGGCTCAGCTGCACATGTGTTCATTCTGGGTCCAAGCTGAAGGGGAAGTGAGTTCTTGGAGGACCCATTTCATGGGGATGGCAGACCTATCAGAGGGTAAGCTCAACTGCACAAGCACATTTCAAGCCCCAAGGAAAGGATGGGGTCCTGCAATTTGCCTTTTGTGAAAGAACTGCATGGCCTCATGGCAAAGTGTACCAGTTACAGAAAGGGTTGAAAAATTGGGGTCAATAATACAATCTATGATAGCCATTAACACCTGAGTATGAATTAGGGGGCTTAGACCAGGGAGAGAGTAGTGATGAGAAGGCCTGGCAGCTAGGATTCATACAATTCCACGAGGGGAGGGAAGAAGAATAAAGTCTACTTATTTTCTAGATGGAGCAGCGATTTGGACACCTCGAAGACAACGTGAGGGCACTGGTACCCAAGAGCAGTGGTTCTCAAACTAAATGCATCAGAATCTCCTGGAGGGCTTGTTAGCACAGAAGGCTGGGCCCCACGTCCAGAGTTTCTGATGCAGTAGGTCTGAGGTGGGGCCCGAGCATTTGTATTTTCAATGAATTTCTAAGTAATGCTGATGCTTTTCCTACAGGAACCACACTTTGACAACCACTTCTCAAGGGACCTGGTTATTGCTGATGGCAAGCTGATATTCATTAGTGACGTCTGGCCTCAGCTTGGTTTAGCCCTCTCCCCTCTGATTTCATGCCAGTCCTGTTCCAACACCTTTTGTCCCTCAATCCCATCCATGTCCTTCTTGATTCTACAACCCGTTTTTTCTTCCCAGAGAGCTCCTTCGCCCTGCTCCTGCTCCTTAGCACCTTGACACGTGTTCCCCTTCTCCTGGCTCCTAGAAGGTGATAGAACCCAGAGGGTGGTTGGAGTGTCCCTGACAAACACCCCAGCAAAGCCAGGCAGATGAGTCATAACCTCCAGGAAGAAAGCACTCCCTGTCCTGGATGGAGATCGCCAGGTGATGTGAAGATAATATCCTAGGAAGTTGATGGGTCCCTCGGCTCTATTTTTGATGGTTTATGTTTTGCATCTGTGCTACATCTTTGTACTTTCACTTCCAAAATTTGTTTGGCGCCTGGTGGCAACCATCTCAAGGCACTGCCTTTAATGACTTGTGAGGGATGAAGATAGTCCCCGAGGGACCATAACAAGTGTGTCGTGAAGCTTACCCAGGAGTTTGGGAAGTGCTTGTTCAGAATTCAGCCCAGCGCGGGTGCTGTCTAGTCACCATGTCACTCCCTGGGAGCCCAGCTCAACTAGTGGACTGAAGCGCCAGGGAGACCAAGAGTGTGTGTTCTCCGGCATTCCCTTAAGCTCCTTCCCCGAGCAAGGCAGTGATCTGAAGATGTTTATAGCTGTTCCCAGAGAGAGGTCAAGAGGGACGAAAGAGAGGGTAAGCTACTGCACTGGGGCCCACCAGTGACCCTTTCTTGCCAAGCCCCCCTTTATATTTGGAGGCCACGTTGTGCACAACAAAATGTTTTCTTTCTTCCCTTTCTCACAGACCCCAGAGTCTCAGTCGGCTATGTTCTATTTTCAGTAGCTGCCACTACATACACCATCCCTTGGGACTTTCTTCCCCAAGGCCTGGCTGGAGAGCACAGCTAATCTCCCTGACTTTTCCCCTGCTTTCCAGAAGACAAATCCACAGGGACATTTCATTAATTTAATGCCAACTACCAGGGGACATCATAACCATATTGGCCATTGGTTAATACACTTTATCTCTGAAATGGTAAATAAAAGCCTCACAATCTTCATTTTTTGATGGCAGGCTCTATAAATTCTAGTTGCTTTTGACTTGGCCTTACTGCAGACATCTTTAGTGAAGGGGCCTTTTTTTCTGTAAATGAGTGAATGAATGACTTTAATTTCCTCTGTATTTGTTTTCTATTGCTGTGTGACAATTTACCACAAGTTCAGTGGCTTAAAACAACACAAATGTTACTTACTTCACAGTTTCTGTGGGTTTGGAGTCCAGCCCCAGCTGAGCTGGGCCCCCTGCTCAGAGAATTACCAACCTGCCATCAGGTGTCAGGCAGGACTGTGGTTTCATCAGAGTCTTGACTGTGGAAAGAACCACTGTGAGCTCCCTCAGGTGGGCAGAAGGCATCTACTGTGGTTGTAGGACTGAGGTCCCCGTTTTCTCTCTGGTTGTCATCTGGGGGTCACTCTCATATCCTAGAGGCCACCTGCAGTTCCTTGCCACATGTCCCTCTCATAACATGGCGGCCAGCAATAGAGAGAGTGTCTCTCTCACTCCAGTCTGCTAAGATGGAGTCTTATGTGATGCAACGCACTCATGGCAGTGAGAAGACTCCATCACCTTTGCCATATTTAGCCCGTTAGAAGCCAGTCACAGGTCCTGCCACATTTACACAAAGGCCTGACAAGCTGGAGGGTCTGTCTGTTACCCTCTCCTTCCAATCTGAATATGTAGAGCAGGCAGAATGGCAGGTACCTCTGAGTCTCACAAATCACTTTGCTTTTCTGAGGACTTCCAGCTGGATGTCGCTCAGTTCTGGAGACCTCTTCCTCTGTTCAGAAATGATACCCCACAGCATTTCCACAACAACCCTGCTATTTGGAAGAAGAGCTCCAAGACTGTCAGACATTGACTGGATATCATTACCATTGTATATTTCATTTTTCATCACTTATTGTTAGTTCATTCAACAAATACTGACTGCACACCTGTCGGGTACTGGGCACTGTTTCAGGCACTGGGGAGATAGTTGTGAACTTGACAAAGTCTCTGCTCTCATGCAATTTATATTTATAATTCTTAGGGGAGAGAGACAATAACACCTAACCAAAGGGATGCATAAGCAAGTGACAGGTGCTCTGAAGGAAATAAAATATGGATAGAACATGCTAGAGGAGTGCTTTAAATGGGGGTGATCAAAGACGGCTCCCTGAGGATGTGGTATTTGAAGTGAGCCTTGAATGATGACAAGGAGCCAGCCATCTTACCATTTGGGAAAAACAAATGGAAGGTAGCGAATTGCAAGTGCAAAGGCCCTGTGGTTAAAAGGAAGTTGGTCTGTTGGAGGAACTGAAAAAAAGCCCATTGGCTGGAGCTGAGAGAGATGAGAGAGCTGGTGGGAGATGAGGTTAGGATATTGGTTGAGGGCTGATCTCTCAGGATCTTCTATCACACAAGTTTGGATTTGATTCTTGTGAGATGGGAAGCCACTGAAGGGCTTCTGTAGGGATGTTATGTAATGTAGTTTATACTTTGAGTCTCACTGTTTGCTTTATGGAAAACAGAGTTTAAGGCATCAGGAGTGGAAGCCAGGAGACCTATCTAAAGTCTCCAACAGTGTTCCTGGCAGTGACACCATCCACTGGGGCTAAGGTTGCAGCAGTGGACTTGGGGAGAAGTGATTGGAATTGGAATATATTTGCACTTGCCTCATTTACCTCCTAAATGGGTAAGTTGACAACTGTCTACTTGTTCATTAGGTAAAAAGATCAGTCCTCAAATTGAAAATGACCAATATCTTTAGTTTTGTGAATGCTTGCAAATTTCTGTAATAAAAAGTTAGGAAGGCGATATAGATCTTTCCCACGCACCACCTCAGGCTGTGCTCTGAGGCTCCAGCCCTCAACTCTCAGTAACACGAAGCTTTGCTTCAAAGGGAGGCTCGTGAAATCATAAGAATTTCGCTGATTGAAGAAGTCCACATGCTAGGCCCTTGTACAAACTGACTTCTGCCCCTGCAGTGCGATTGTGGGGCATCTATAAATATTTTCTCTGTGGTTCAAGGAATAAAAAAAAAAAAAAATTGCTACTACGTTCCCAGGGCAAAGGAGTGGGGCAGATTTTGTGCTAAAGCTTGAAGTAAACTCTTCTTGTTAATGTAGAGGCACCATCTAGCATCATGGCTGAGAACACAGATTCTGGAGTTAGAGATTCTGGGATGGATCTCTGCTCTGCTGAACAGAGTTGCTTAGCTTCTCTCTGCCTCAGTTACCTCATCTACAAAGTGGGACAACAGTAAAAAGACCTCACAGACCGTTACTAGGATTTAATGAATTAACACTTGTGAAGCTCTAGAGAGTAAAACTAAATGCTATAAAGGTGTTTGGTAAATTAGAAACTAAGTCATAAAAATTAAATCATACATTTTGATTCTCTTGAAGACCCTCGTGATATTTAAGGAAACAATTAAAAATGCAAGTTGCTTCCTCTTTCTTTACTTTAAATGTCAGAACATGTATTGTGGAAAAAACCATGGGATTTGGTGTCAAGCAGATTTGATTTAACCCTCAACTCTGCCATTTACTGGCTGTGTGACCTTGGGTAAGTCACTTAACCTCTCCAGATGCATCATTTTCTCCATGGGTAAAAATAGAAAGAATAAAGTGGTGTGCTGGTAAATAGTTGATAACAATCTCTCTGAAAATAAAAAAGCCCTTGTTTATAGTGATTTCTGATTTCCGTGATGTAAATACGTCCACTATAGCTGATTGCAAGCTATGTACATGATGTCACTAAGCGCTGAGTTGGGAAGAAATGCACACAATCTGCTCTCAGGAGCCAGCATACTTGCCCCAGCATGTTCATTGATGACAGCAATAGCTACCACTTACTCAACACTCACTGTGCATACAGTTCCAAGCTAATCTAAGTGAAATAGAATATTTCACTTAATCTTCAAAGCAACCCTATGACGATAACGTCATTATTATCCTATTCTGCAGTAGATGCTATTGAGTCATAGAGAAGTGAGTTGTCCAAGGTCACACTGCCAACAGAGATCCCTCAGCTCAGTGCCTGCCTCCTGGGAGACACTCAAGAAGAGACAGGCGTTGATATTATTGCTTCTGCAATAGGAGGAGAAATAAATACTTCTTAATATTCAGTCATTTCTCGAAGGTTCCATTGGTTTTCATAAACTTCACCTCAAATTGTCGTACTTCTAAAGAAATTTAAAAATTTTGATCTTTCCATTAAAGTGGGGATGAGAGTATGAGGTTCAAAGAATCACTCTCTTAGTTATTTAGATAAAAGTTGAGGATTTCACTCTGCTACAGACTTGGGAGAAGGATTAGGGATGGAGAGAAGGTGTGGATGTTTATTGAATACCTACTATGTGCTAGGAGCTCCATATGCATTACATCACTTAGTCATCCCAGAGGTGGAAAGAATTGTCCTTACCCTGCTCCCCACTCAACAGAAGAAGATACAAAGGCTCAGAGAAATGCAGTGACTTGCCCAATTTTACATTGCGGGTAAGAGGCTATGCTGAGATTTGAACCCAAGAGCATGGGCAGAACTTTTTTTTTTCGTTGTACCACGTTGCTCCTGCTTGGGTTCCCCTGTGCTGTGAATGTCAACGAGGCTGTTTTCTAGAACTCACGTTGGAATTCTGTGAAATAAGCAGCATTACCAATCACAGAGCATCTCTTGGCAGTTGGCCCAGCCCTCCTCCCTCTGACCACCATCAGTCAGAGCAGTGGCACAGCCAATGTCACGATCAGTGGCCTAGAAAAACACTGGGGCCCTGCTGCGGGCCTCTGGTACTGTTTATATGAAGTTGCCGCTGGAATGCCCAAAGCCCTCGCCGGCATCCCATGTTGAGGGAAAATATCAGCCAGTGCTCCATTTCTGGTCACCATCTGCACACATTCCAAGAGACAAGCAGTCCATTTTAGTTCGTGACCAAGTTAACTCCGAGACTGCAGAGACCCAGCCCTACTTGTCAGTACTCACGTTCATCTTATTTGCCTTTGGTCCAGGGCCAGTGTCCAGAGCAATCCTGAGTTTAACTCACCTGCATGGCCAGAAGGCCTGAGTGGAGGAGATTACATGTGAACAGACCTTTGGGAACACGGCAAAGTATGACGACTGTGTTATCTGGGGTTTTCTGACCCAACTGACTGAATGGGAAGAATTGTCTTTTTCCTGCCTAACTGGGATAGCAAGTCGGTGTATTTTCTAAGCATTATAAGGAGCTCTAGAATATCCAAATGGAAAGGATCTTCATTGCACTTATTCATTTATTCATTCATTCACCAAATATGGCCCCTGTGTTTTGAGCATCTTCCATGTTCCAGAAATTGTTGGGTGTCCAGGTTAAAAGATGAGTTTGGCATAATTCTCACTAACAGGAAGCTTGTGGTCTAGTTGGAGAGGCAGCTTCATAAAACAACCCTATACCTACATCTAAAGTTGTAACTGTGAAAATATTATGAAAGGGAAGTACATGGTCCAATGAAAGCACTTAATTAAGGGGCCAGACCTACACTGGGTGGGGGGGTTCCTGGAGGCTTCCCCAGGAAGTGACATTTGAGCAGTGAGATGGAGAGGCAGCAGGTAGTAGAGCAAACCAGGTGGAAGGGACGGCATATACCGCCTGGGATGTGGAAGATAACATGCTTGTTTAAGAATGGAAATCGGTCAGAGTGGCTGGATCATTGAGATTAAGTGAAGGGGTGGGATGAGACGAGGTTGGGGAGGTGGCCAGGAATCGGGTCACGGAGGGACTTGCTGGCACGTTAGGGACATTGCTCAGTCTCCTGAGAACAATGAAGACATTGACGATTTCTCCACACCAGGGTAATATGATGGATGCTGTCCTTACAGATGGTGTAAAGGGAGGAAAATGCAGGTGGAGTGTGGGGCTGGGAAGTTCAGATACGTCATTTCAGCAGTCAAGGGGAGAGATGCTGGTGGCTTGACCGAATATGGTGGTATTGCAGATGAAGAAAGAAATGGAGACATTCCATTACCGGGAAATTTAAGAAGTGCACTGATGGAATGTATAGTTTTTTGGGGTGTGGGGGAGGGAAGAGAGAAGAGGCAGCAGAAACAAATTTCAGATTCATGGCTTATATGGACATTAATCTGCTAAATATAAAAAAGTCAAGATTTGTGGAGTTCATTTGTCAGCTTAAGCTAAGTTATGCTGAGGTAACAAGTGATCCCCAAATCTCGGTGGCTTCCAAAAACAAAGGCTTATTTTTTGCTGTGCCATTTGAACACAGGGGCCAGCTGCATTTCCATTCCATATCATCTTTACTCTGGGACCCAGTGTGATGGAGCAGAGGCTGCTCAAAGGGCGGGGGTAAAGAACCACGTGCTGGTTATTGCAGCTTTGGGAATGATACACATTGCTTCTTACTTTTCATAGGACAAAGCAAGTCACATAGCTACGCCTGAACATATAAGCATGCTACAGGGAGGAGCCCCCCAGGGTGGGCAACACATTTGTTAAACAACAAACAAATCGACAGAAGGGAAATTTAAATTTCAACTTCACCATCTGTAAAATATGGATGATAATAGTGTCTGCATCATAGGATTCCTGTGATGACTGAAGGAGTGAATGCACGGAAAGTGCTGTCAGCATGCACACAATATATCCTGGGGCTCAGAAAGGAAAAGGAATCTGCCCAGTGATTTCTATTCATGTATGCACCCACTCCACCTCACTCTTGGGTGGGTGGTAAAAATAAAATTCTGTCTGACAAACATTTACTGGTACTTTTATACTGTCTACCAGGCACTGTGTTGAGATAAGATTCTGATAGGAAGACTTCCCCATTAAGGAATTTATGGTATAATAGGACCAACGGATGTGGCAACAAGTATGAAACCCAGGGGAGGTGTAACAGTGCTAAGTCAGAATGGTCAGCTTTGGACTTCCGTTTTTTCCCTTTGGTTGAGGAAATAAGTCTGAAATACCCACTGCTTCTCAGTAGTGATTCTGTTTTTTTAAAAAGATTTTTATTAAAATATAGCTAACATACAATATTATATTAATTTTAGGTGTACACCATAGTTATTCACATTTATATACCTAAGGAGTGATCACCATAAATCCAGCAACCATCTGACACCGTACCATGCTATCAGAATATTTTGACGATATTCCCTATGCTGTACATTATATCCCATGACTTCTTTGTTTTATACCTGGACATTTGGACCACTATTCCACTTCATATTTTTCACCCCTTTTTGATTTTTTACAATTACAGTTTGACATTCAATATTATTTTATATTAATTTCAGGTGTACAGCACAGTGGTTAGACATTTATATAATTTAAAAAATGATCCCCCTGACTAGTCTTGTACCCAGCTGGCACTACCCATAGTTATTACCATATTATTGACTATATTCCCTATGCTTTACTTTACATCCTCTTGACTATTTTGTAACTGTCAGTTTGTACTTCTTAATTCCTTCACTTTTTTCACCCTGCACCCCAACCCCTTCCCATCTCTACTCCGATAAATCTAGTACCAATATGACACCATACAATGTTATGGACTATATTCCTTGTGCTATAACCTACATTTCCATGACTACTATGTAACAAATGATTTGTACTTCTTAATCCTTTCCCCTTCTTTCACCCACACCCCCAACTCCCCTCCCATCTGGCAGCCATCAAAATGTTCTCTGTATCTATGAGTTTGTTTCGGTTTTGTTTGTTTGTTTACTTTATTCTTTAGATTCCACATATAAGTGAAATCACATTGCATCTGTGTTTCTCTGTCTGACATACTCCACTCAGCACAGTACCCTCCAGGTCCATCCATGCAACCACAGATGGTGAAAACCTTCCATGACTGAGCAATATTCCATTGCGTATATGTACCACCTCCTCTTTATCCATTCTTCCATTGACGGACACCCAGGCTGCCTCCACATCTTGGCCATCGTAAACAATGCTTCAATGAACATATGGATGCACACGTCCCCTCAAAGTAGTATTTGGGTTTCTTCCGATAAATACTGTGAAATATGATACCTGGGTCCTTCTTTGTCTGTTGGTATAGCCTTTGTTTTAAAGCCTGTTTTGTCTAGTATAAGTATTGCTACCCCAGCTTTTTTTTTCTTTTCATTTTCATGAAATATATTTTCCCATCTGTTTACTTTCCATCTGTGTGTGTCTTTCAATCTGAAGTTAGTCTTGTAGACAACATATGTAAGGGTCTTGTTTTCTTATCCATTCAGCCCTTCTATGTCTTTTGATTCGAGCATTTAATCCATTTACATGGAAAGTAATTATTGATAGATACTTAGCTATTGCCGTTTTATGATTCATAATTTTGAGGGTTTTTTTTCCATCTTAAAGAAGTCCTCAAACGTTCCTTGTAATACTGGTTTGGTGGTGATGAATTCCGTTAGCTTTTTCTTGTCTGGATAGAAGCTCTTTATCCTTAGATTCCAAATGATAGCTTTGCTGTGTAATCTTGATTATAGGTCCTTGCTTTTCATCACGTTGAATATTTTGTGCCAATCCCTTCTGGCCTGCAAAGTTTCTGTTGAGAAATGATCTGACAGTCTTATGGGCGCTCCCCTATAAGTTACTACTGTGTTTCCTTGAAAATAAGACTTAACTGGAAAATAAGCCCTAGCATGAGTTTTTCAGGATGACATCCCCTGAACATCAGCCCTGATGCGTTTTTTGGAGCAAAAATTAATATAAGACCCGGTCTTATTTTCGGGGAAATACCATAGTTGCCTTTTTCTTGCTGCTTTTAGGATTCTCTCTTTGTCTTTAACATTTGCCATTCTAATTATAATGTGTCTTGGTGTGGGCCTGTTTGGGTTCGTCTTATTTGGGACTCTGCACTTCTCTGTTATTTCCTTCACCAGGTTAGGAAAGTTTTCAGTCATTATTTCCTCAAATAGTTTCTCAATCCCTTGCTTTCTCACTTCTTTTTCTGGTACCCCTATCAAGTGAATGTTGTTATGCTTGATGTTGTCCCAGAGATCTCTGGTTTGGAGCCAGTGCTGAGCCTGGAGTGACTCAGCAAAAGTCGCAGAGCACATGCCACCTTCCTGGGGCCCGTGGACTTTGATAACTTTTTAAGAAAGATTGCAATGTGGGAAGGTCTGGCAGATCTTAGAGAAAGTGCCTCCAGTGTTGGGGGAGTTGGGTGGGATGGGGTCACAGTGAGTCAGCAGAGCGGAGCTCACCAGACCAATCAGATTTAGATTTGGCCTGTGGGGGCAGGCTCAACACAGGAAAGATGGCTCCCGCCTCTCCTGCCTGCTGGCTTCACAAGAGGAAGAGCTCCTCATAGGGAAATGGCAACTGTCCTCCAGCCCGCAACACAACTCAGTTTGCCTCTCGTATGTCTCCGACACTCCCCGAGTTACTGTCCCTCCGCTGGAGCCTAAGGTGAGTGTCTGTTCGCAGGCCTTTTAAGAGAGCGCCTGGGTTTCCCGAAGCCTTTCATCCCACCTGGATGGTTGGGTGCTTCTCACAGCCCGGTGTGGGTGCTTCTCTTCCTGGCACCAGCACTCTGGGCTAGGAAGGTCGGTGTGGGACTTGGGTCCGTCACTTCTCTGGGGGGAACCTCCACAGCTGAGATATTCCTCCCGGTTCTCATCTGCCACACAGGGGTTTGGGGTTAGTCAGTTCCGCATCTTACCCTTCCTGCCAGTCTTGACGTAGCTTCTTCTTTATAGCCTTAGTTATAAAACTTCTGTTTAGCCAGGCTTTAGATGGTTCTCCAGGTGGGCTATTCTAGAATTTAGTTACAATTTTTATTTGTTCACAGATGTAAGCAGGCACTGTGTTTACCTACACCACCATCTTGAATCTCCTCCTGTACTAGTTGTCTCAGAAGTAGTGATTGTTTATTATTATTATTATTATTATTATTATTATTTTTATTAGTTTCAGGTGTACAAAACAATGTAATAGTTAGGCATTTATCATTTATATCCCTCACACAGTGATAATCCCCCTCCCCCATCTACTACCCCTCTGACATCGCACACAGCCATTACATTTCCACTGCCTCTATTCCTAATGCTGTACTCCGCTTCTTGTAACCATATATATATATACATATATATATAAAACCACATATATATAACCATATATATGTAACCATATATATATATATATATATATATATATAAACTTGTAGTTGACATTCATTATTGTTCAGCTTCAGCTTCAGGTGTACAGTGCAGTGATCAGGCATCTACATCATCCCTGAAGTGGTCTCCCAAGTGTCCATCAGATACCCTACAAAATCTTTACAACATTGTTGATTACATTCCCCAAATTGATTTTCGTATCCCTGTGACAATTTTGTGGTTACCGATTGTGCTTTCTAATCCCCTCACCTTCACCCTTATCCCCACCTCCCCTCCCATCTAGCAACCCTCAGGTTTTCCTTTATGTCTCTGAAACTATTCCTGATTAGTTCATTCATTTATTCTTTTCTTTAGATTCCACATAGAAGTGAGGTCATATGGTATTTGTCTTTCTCTGTCTGGCTTATTTCACTTAACATAATGTTCTCTAGGTCCATCCATGTTTTTGCAAATGGTAAGATTTCTTTCTTCTTTATGGCTGCGTAATACTCCATTGTATAAATGTACCACAGTTTCTTAATCCAGTCGTCTACTGATGGGCATTTCGGTTGTTTCCATGTCTTGGCTATTGTGTATAGTGCTGCAATAAACATAGGAGTGCATAAAGTTTTTTGAATTAGAGTTGGATTTCTCTGGATAGATACCTAGAGAAGTAGTGATTCTTGACCTGGGTCTTGAAGCCTTAAATAGTTCATCAGATAGGTAGTGTCAGAAGGGCATTGCAGAAAGAGGGAACAGCATGTGCATCCATGGAGTTGGAGCTGCCTGAGGTATTTGTAAACTCTACACAGTGAATTGAGCCTCAGCACCCACCTCTACCCAACCTGGGACTCTTCAGGAACCTGTGGGCTAGCTTCCTGGCTCTTATTTTGTTCCCTGGCTATGAGAGCTAAGAGTGGGGTGAAGAGAAAGAGTTAACTTCAGTTAGAGAACAGTTTTTGCCTAGAAAGGGGAGAGATACACTTGACAGTTATCATGGGGAGGTACTTTGAGGAAATATTTTAAAATGAATAATGAAAGGATTTGGCCAAATGATGTACAATAGAATACCCTTCCGTTTTCTCTCTGTAGACCTTTAGTAAATTCTGCTTTACTGTCTGAATTCTATCGGAAGTGTATTTGAGTGTAAATGTATTTGTGTTTATGTGTGTGTAAGCATGTGTGTTATTGGCAGGATATGATATGCTGAACTTGTCTTTAATGACTTTAATTCAATGATAGGCTAGCTGTGAAAGTCCAGGTACATTTGGGTCCCAGATAAGCAGCACAGTATTGTTAGCATGTCAAGTAAAACGTAGGCAGTGCTAAGACATGAAAATTCAGAAGCAAGCTGGACCAATTGTGAAAATGGCCTTGAACATGAAGCTAAGAACTTGGAGTCGAGCACTCAAGCTTAATACCTGTTTGAAAGTATTTAGGATTAGTGGCATCATGAGGGACTAGAGAAAGAACTATAGTCCCTTGGTAAAGATGGCTAAGGCGTCCTCACATGCTCTCAAGAGAGCTTGCCAACACTGTTGTGATTGAGGAGTGAAAGAAAAAGGGGGAGAATTCCGTTCAGTTTCAAGATAAACAGTATTGCTTAAAAAAAGAAACCAAAACCTGCCGTATCTCTATGTGGTGTTGCTATGGAAAGAGCTATTTTCATCGGATATGAAAGCAGGAAGCCACATAAAACAGAGAGAAATGGCCAGAATGCAGGCTTGAAATATCCCTGGGCTGCCCTAACTTAGCCGCATTTTAAAGGAGGGCTGTTTCTTCATGTGTTTATATGACAGGAATGAGAAAAATGAACGATCTCAATGACCTATTCCTTCCGTTTTCCCATTGAATGAGAAAACATGCCTAAAATCCATGGAATGGAGGAGATAGTCCAAAGAAATGCCAACTTGCTGAATGAAGAAGGGTCTCCGATGGCACATCTGTGACCTCATGCCCATCACCTCCTGCCCCTCCCAACCCCACTATCATCTTTGAACGAGGTAGCAGACTTGTTGTCCTCCTGTTAAAAGTATGCACTGAAGCTATTTAATCAGTTGTGGTTGACTTTTTAAGGGGCATATTATGCTCTGCTGAAGTCTGAAAGACTGTGATGAGGACATACAGATCTTTCCAAGAAAAATATGTTTTAAAAAGAAGCATATTCATAATGTTGGAAAAAAGAAAGCATAGTTAGAACTTGGAATAAGATGCTGGAGCCACCTTAGGTGTCTGAGAAAAAGACTGGTGCCTGGGTGAGTGGTGAAGCTGTGGGTTGGGATAGGAATTTGCAGAGTCCTGGGGCTCTGTGAGCTGAAAGCTCCTGTAGAATGCACGAGAAACCAGGGAAGCAAATAATATTTTGCTAGCATGTCTGGCTCCTCTGTGGCCTTGTGGTCAGGATCTTAAAGTTGACACAGTGCCTGAGGCTTAAGAAGGGAAGGGCTGGCAATTTTAGGCAGCAAAGGGCTAGGCCATTAGGTCTTGTGTTTCCTGAACAATCTGGAGGTGGAGGGGGGAACAGACCTCTGCTTGAGAAGCGACTGTGAAGATGCATCCATTTCAGGGAGGGGTGAGAGGCTCAGATACCAACCAAATGTTATTTCCTGCTTGCTCTGTGCAGTTTCTCTTAGTAACCTCTTGATTGCTCACACTAATAAACATGAGTTAGAAGGGCAGAGGGCAGACTAGACGCTTGATTGAAAACAATTCTGTTTGGTGTGGGAATGCAGGGCATGGTTATTTTCTCATGGCTGGCAACATTTCTTCTTAAAGTTTTGTGTAAGACATGAGCCATATGGCTTTGCTTTCTCTAGATACCTGTAGGTCAAGGAGAAGCAGCACAGAAGCCACTCAAATGTCTGGGTCATGTTGGAATGGCATCCAGTATCATCCGACAAACATTTATTGAGCACCTCATAAGTTCAAGGCAAAATGTTAAGACATGAGGATACAAAGAGAAGCAGCCTGCTGTCCTTCTCCTGAAGAATTCACAAGCTTTCAGTACACACACATCCACAAGTAGCTGTGAGTAGTGCTGGAAGTCTAAAGCCATGGTGTGAAACACTGGGCTGGACATTGTCTATGTAGTTGATCTCGTTTCGTCCTCCCAGAAATTCTGTTAGTTGATATTATTATGATCTCCATTTTTCAGATGAAGAAACAGAGGCCCGGAAAAGCTACACATGTTTCTGAGCACCCATAGCTAGGAAGCACTGGAGCCAAGAGTCAAATGTGGGCTGACTTTTAGTCTATGCTGTTTCCATCATGCTCTACCCTCCACCTACCCCAGTGAGATCAGAGAGAGACAGGAGCCTTGACTGGGCGGAATTGACACTATCCTGGGCTGATGTGCAGGTTGAGGCAGGCTGCAGACGGAAGGTGACATTGGCCGAGGCCCTGAAGAATGACTGGGGCTCATTGGGTTGTCCAGGGTATGAGAGTGGGGCGGGATGTGCTCTCCCAGTAGAAGGAACCGCTGATGCAAGGGTTTAGGGGCACCCAAGGACACAAGAACCAGGGGTCTGCTATGGCCCCTTTCTGGGTTCAGTACCAGGGGAAGGGGCCAGACATTAGCAGTCCATCTTTTCAACAAATATTTGAGTGCCAGTTGCTGGTGGAGGAACTAGTCATATACTGGTGACAAAGAATGGACCAGGGCTCTGCCCATATGGGGCCATCCTTGAGTCAGAATGTAAACGAGTCTATGGACATGCCAACAAACCGCATACATACTGTGTTTCCCCGAAAATTAGACCTAGTCAGACAATCAGCTCAAATGCGTCTTTTGAAGCAAAAATTAGTAAGACCTGGTCTTATTTTACTATAATGTAAGACCGGGTCTTATAATATAATGTAATGTAACGTAACGTAACGTAACGTAATGTAACGTGACATAATATAATATAATACAATATAATACCGGGTCTTACATTAATTTTTGCTCCAAAAGACGCATTAGAGCTGATTGTCCAGCTAGGTCTTATTTTCAGGGAAACACGGTATCAGCTGGTGAGATGCTGAGAAATCACATAATGCCATGTGAAGTGTAATGTGTGGTTGGGCCTCTCCAACAAGGTAACATTTAAATAGATCTCTTCAGACCGAGTATGAGCCAGCTGCACAGGGATCACGGGGGAGGGGCATTCCAGTGAGGAGAACAGCAAGGGCAAAGGCCTAATGGTGGGAAAATTGGGCCAAAAAGTACATCCTATCGTACCTACATTGCAGTGTGTTCTTGTGTTTGTCATGTGATCACCCCAGTGGGCCGTGACGTTTGATGCCTCCTCCAGGCTCATGCAGCAGGGCCCCATCTTGGAAATCCTTCTGAAGTTAGTGCATTTATTGTTGGTTCTAAATTACATAAAACCTACTCAATGTGTTCAACCCAACTCTTTTCCCAAATGGACCAGGCATCTTGGAATCTAACTTAGGCTGTACATTGTTAGAACCTGCCTACTGTGTTTGTTCCGCTCCGCCCCCCCCCCCCAACCCTTTCCCATCTGAACAAATTAACCAGTGATTTAATTGCCACATTTTAACCAAATGGCACTAACGATGTTTCCCCCTTGATTTTCACGGTGGCCATGAAAAACACAAACTTCATTAATGATCTCTTGTGTTCTCTTGCTAAACCAAAGTGAAATGAGGTTTTTACCACTGAGATCATTTGAAGACTATCAGTTTCCATTCATTAGACATGAACTTCTTTCGCCATCTAACCATTCCTCTCTTGGTTTGAAATGATTCTTGGAAGTGCTTTTTGTTGTTTAGCAGGGAGGAGACTTTTGAAATGCACAGACTATTCAATTGTTTCCTACCTACCAGAGAAGAATCAGGTGGAAGATGTGAGGAAGCAATGGAAAGTGCCAGAAGGAGACAAGTCACATCCTTTTTCCAGCCTCTACCCCGTTCCTCATCCTGTGCCTGTTCTGCCTCCCTGGTCCCCTCTGCTCCTCCCTCTTCTCCTGCTGACGGCATGGTCATGTGACCCAGACCTGATGGATCTGTGACCCAGAACTGACCAGTCAGCCCCCTCAGGGCTGCAGGGACCGCTCTTGAGCATCAGATCAAGGACTTGTGCTGGAAGGTTGGGCAGAGAGCCACTTTTTTGGGGTTGTTGACTTGGGAGCACTGGGGCCTGCCCCTGCTGTTGACCATTTGGTGAAAAGCAGAGTTGGGAGACAAATTGAGGCAGGTTCCTG
The DNA here is from genome assembly GCF_036562045.2 of Rhinolophus sinicus. Lineage (NCBI taxonomy): Eukaryota > Metazoa > Chordata > Mammalia > Chiroptera > Rhinolophidae > Rhinolophus > Rhinolophus sinicus. Next base: position 44,482,763 of record NC_133759.1, read on the forward strand.
AAAAACCTGTTGGAATACCTGGGGTCAGCCCTGTCCTAAAGCCAGTACAATCTCAGACTTTTCAATTATATGAACCAATAAATAGAATTTATTCTTCTCTGAAACTAGTTTTGAATTGGGTATCTATTTCTTGAAACTCAAAGGGTTATGCTGAATACTTGGCCACAGCTGCTGTGCTGCCCCACCTATTATAACCATCCCAACTTGCTTGTTACTTTTCCTTATTCAGAAAACATTTATGGAGCTCCTACTGTATGCCAGGTACATGGCCACTGCTGCAGACAATGGCCCATATCCGTTTTCCACCCACCCCTACCTTTCGTGGCTCACAGACCCCTAAGAGTTTACTTTTGCCCTTATCCATAGAGCCAGGGGCCAGGCACTTTCTCCATTCCCCATGGTGGATCCAGCCTAAGCAGTTCTCTTTCTTTTCTTTTTAAACCAAAGTTTGGCCTGATTATAAGGGGCGTGTGACCAATTTCTGGCCAATGAGATGTGAAGGGAAATCTTCTGGAGGAGGGGGACACTTTGGGGAATAACAATAGAGCAGGAAAAGTCCCTTTTTTTCTGATGGATAGTATTTCTGTGTGAGATACCAGGAGCTGTCGCAAGACAATGGCAGAGCAAAAATGTGGAGAAAAAGAATCTGGTATGTGATGACATCACTGAGCTACTGAATTAAGTAACTCTGGAGCCTCTGAACTTCCTGATACTTGAAAGAATAAGTTCCCTTATTGTCTGAGACTTTGGACTGGGTTTTCTGTTGATCACAGCTGAAGGGTTTCTAACGGAGACAGATGCTCAGTTAACACTGCTGCATGGGTTGGCCCCGGTGTGCCTTCTGCAGAGATTGTATAGTCCTACTGGATAGGTCCACGGGGAGCGAGGGCACCACGTGTCATGGCTTCTTGTTGTGTGGACTTGAACACTCAGGTGGCTGGGCTCCAGGAGACGGACGTACTGGTGATAACCAGATTCACTTCATAATGATAAGTACGAATTGGAAAGTCAAGGTGTTGATTTGTATTTCACCTTTAACTCCTGTTTGGACATTCTCTCTCTTTAGACAAATCTTCGTGGGGTGTCAATGATAACTAGAGAGAGAATAGCTGGGTGAGCTTGGAGCTGGAGCCAGAACTAGGAGACTTAGTTCTTAGTTGTATGATTGTACTGGCTTATAGCACCCAGCCCCCACGGACTGAGGCCTCTATCTTCCCCATCCTTCCATGCTGTTTGAAAGTCCCCATTCTTGCCTTGCTTCCTCTTTCCTCTAGGTCTTTGTTCATGCCATTCTCTCTGACCAGAGCACTGTTTCCTAGCCAACATTATTCACCTGGCTGATTGCTGTTTGTCTTTGAAAGAGCAGTTCAGTGTCACCTCCTCCAGGATGCCTTCCTTGACTGTCCTCTCCCTCCCGCTATGCTGTATCAGGTTGTCTGGCAGATTGCTATGGCTCCTTTGTGTTAACCTAAGCATTTTACTTCTCCCACTGAATGTAACTTTATTGACTTGCTGTCTCTCCCTCAACTGGGAGCTCCTGAGGGCAGGGACTGTCCATCTTGGTTCTTGTTGTATCCCCATTTCCTAGGGATTTGCTTGCCATTCCACATGATTAGTACATGTTGAATAACACATGCATGGCTGTGAGGCCTCGCCCTCCCCATCTTACTTAGGTGGCTGTCAGTGACCCCTCATGACTTTTTTCTTGTGGGGCAGATGCTAACTGACATTTTTAGTTTTTCTACAGTTACGTAAATTGCCTTAGCTGGTTATTTGCAGCTACTTGCAGTCAGTGAGGGAGTTCTGGTTTGGATTCCAACAGACCTGTGTTTAAGACCTCCTCTGTCACTTGTGACCTTGGGAATTTTCCTTAATTCTTGGTAGCTTCAGTTTCACCGTGTATAAAATGTGGCTGATGGCAACACCCTATCTCATAAGGTTATGGTGAGAATTAAATGAAAAGGTGCCTATAAAATGCTTTACACTGTGCCTGAAATACACTAAGTGCTCAATTAGTGTTCTCAATATGATTATTATCCTGAAGCTTTGTGACAGTTGTTAGGGCTGCGGCTGGAGAGGAGAATAATCCTCCTAGAATTGTAGAGGGCTGACATTTTATGTCCTTCATTACAGAGGAAGAAAGAACTCGGAAGAGAGAACTCGGGGCTTCTACCACCTAGCATTTCCAATGAATATGTTTTTCCAGAAATAGTTTTTTTTTTTTTTTTAATGTGAGAATGTTTGAGTCTAGCCCAAGAATGTATGTTATGTTCTTTAAAAAGGAAATGTCAACAGAGTGTTGGGTGACAACCAGTCTCATGCCGATCTTTCAAATAAAGCAAAGAGGGCATTCCATGGAAAATATTTATGAAGAACCTTATCTGAGGGAAGTTAGTTTTAAATTTCCTTCCAATTCAGAGGACAAGGGGATCAAGTCATTAGATGTAGCAAGACTTTTGGAATGAACATTATAGAAGCTGAAAGGACAGCCACTCCCTCTGGGGCTCTGTGCGGGAAGCTTTACAGAGACAGCCTGGCCTGGTGGGGGCGCCCCTGTAACAGGCAACACGTCAGTCCACCAACATACAGACTCTACCACCTCCTTGCACAAGTTAACATCTCCAAGTCTCAGTTTTCCCATCTGTAAAATGGGCATCACGATGGGTAGCTATCTAACAAGAGAGATGTAAGGAGTGAGCGCACAAGACACACTGGGCACAGTGCCTGCCCCATGGGAGGTCATCAGTGAATGTTGGCAACTTTACCCCCTCCTCCTCCTCTTCCTCTCTTTCTTAGTGAGTACTTCTTTTATTACTACTAATAATACCTCTATCATGACTTCTTCTATTACGGGGACTGCTATTTATTTTACTACTAATTCTGTTACCACTGCTGCTATTACTTCTATTAGTAGGACCAGTATCATTACTACTATGATTGTTTTTTTTTAAATACGACTTCCTGTATCACTGTTATTACTGTTTCTCCTCCTCCTCCTCCTTCTCTTTCTAGTACGCTATACTACTGCTACTGCTACTTCTGTTATGATCGCACTTCTATTACTATTACTTCTTCCATTACCACAAGTACCACCTCTACTATGACTTTTACTATTGCTACCACTGCTGCTATTACATGAGCTCATCATTTGTATCAATCGGGTAATTTTACAAATGGGGAAACGTAGGCTAAGAGATAGGAAAGAGCCTGCCCAAGATCAGAACTTGCTGGGAGCAGAAGTGGCACCAGAAACCAGATCTGCTAGCTCACAGCACTGCGTTTCTTTCATCCCTCCACGAGCTCGCACGGCTGGGCTGTGTGCTACACTGCTCATGAGCATGGAAACTGAAGATAATGAACTAATTAGATGTGAGACTCAGGGGGCCACTTGCTTGCTGTGTGACTGTGGGGGAATCAGTTCACCCTTCTGTACCTCACTTTTCTCATCTGCAAAATGGGGATCATGAAGGGCCTATCTCATGGGGCTGTTGTGGGGAATTAAATGAGTCAGTGCAGGGTTAAAGTGCTTCTACCAGGGACTAGTGTGCCTCTAACCAATGAGAACTCACTTAGCCTTAGCCCCAGCCCCCAGCCCTCTGCCCATTTCAGTTCCCTCTTCAATACTTTAATTCCTCCCTGCAAAAGGGGGAAATAAGTCAGCCATTGCCTGGACAGGTGTCAGACAGGAAAACCAGTGATGCAGTTCCCTTACTTGTAGGCACCAATGGCCAGCAACTCCGGCCATCTCTGTCTGTCTGTCCTTCCCGCCCTGTCCCTGTCCTTTCCCCTCTCTCATCTCCTTCTCTCCTCACTCCCTTTGTCTCCTGCTTCTTTGTGCTATGGCCACGACTGGGGTGCTGGTTGGGGGGACCACGTTTACTCTGAATAAGTGCTGCCGGTGGCCCTCGATGCCTGTGAGTCATCATAGGTCAACAGCACATCTGCTGGATCCTGCTTGGGTGTAAGTCCTGGCTCTGACACTTACCCGCTCCGTGACCTCGGGACAGTGACTTCACTTCTCTGAGCCTTGGTTTCCACATTGGTTGTGGGGGTTAAAGAATTGAATAGATGCAAAGCTCTTAGTATAGTGCCTAGCACATTCTAAGTGCTAAGTCAGAGAATGGCCCACTTTACATCGTGTGTGTGTGTGTGTGTGTGTGAGAGAGAGAGAGAGAGAGAGAGAGAGAGAGACCCTGACATACCAGGCTTTCCCTACCTGTTTACATGCTTCAACCTTTTGATGCTGGGAGGAGAGGCATGCAGACCTCAGTGGGAGCCAGGGTGGGGGTTTCTAGAATAGTTTCTTCCACCCTGAAAGCGCATGGAGCAGGATTAGCAACCTTCTCCTCAGTTCTTCACCTCCCTTCCTTTGAAGCCAGACCAGCAAGGTACAAAGAGCATTGGATCCAAGGCGCAACTCTGTGACAAGCTTGGGGTGACCCGCACACACTGAGAAGGAGAGAGAGCACCGAGCAGCAGACTTGGAAGGGGCTTGAGAGGTTGTCATGTCCAACGTCTCACATCACAAAAGAAGAAACTGAATCCCAGGGAAGTTCATGGCTTACGACTGTAAGCGTGACAATGAGTCAAACTGGTGGTTGAGGACAGACTGGAGCCAGCCTGCCTGGGCCTGTTTGTGCTGCTTCCTGGCGGTGGGACCTGGCTGCGTATTCAGCCTCTCGGGACCTCCGCTCCCTTATCTATGACAATGGCTCCTAGATGACGGGGTTGTGATGAGCATGAAAGGAGTTAACACGCGTGAAGCCTGGCGCGTGGTTGGTGCCGCGTAATTGTTAGCTGTTACAGTTGCTGTTCACTGTTACTTTTATCTTGTGAAACCTTCACAGAATCCGTTCGTTCTGCTTGTCCAGCTGCGCCAGGCCTCCTCTGATAGACCACGCTGACACAGAGTAGGCTTCCTGGCAGCAGACCCTGAGGTGTGTATTGGTACAACGTGAAGTTTGTGAGGGGCCAACACCAATGAAAGGTGGGGAGGAAGCGGAATTGGGCAGAGGGGGAGGCTGAGCTGCTCTGCAGGCCCCAGAAAGCCCCCTCAACCCAGGGGGGGGGGCTCAGGAGCCAGGACTGCCTGTCGGAGGTGTCCCATGTGGTGTAGAAATGGCCAGGCCTTCATATCCCACCTCACTCCATCACAAGCTGCTCCTAAAAGGCTGTGACCTTGGATGGGGCCGCTCTGGGAGTGCAGGGACAGGTGGCTTTTGACTGTTTAGGTCTCTATTGATCACTTGAAAGACGGCTCCTCCTGAGTTGTTTTCCAAGACTGACTGCAGGACAGAGGACACTTGCAGGCCTTCTCATCAGCGCCCCCTTATTTGCCAGTAGGGATTCTGAGGTCAAGGAGGGATGTGACTTGCCTGAGCAAGTCACTGAGCTGGAATTAGAACGGAGTGCAATTTAAATTTAAATTTAAATAGCTACATGTGGCCAGTGGCTCCTGGATGAGACAGCTTCATAACCTTCGAAGAATGCATCCTCTTCGCCTCGCTGAGAACCCTTAATGGACATTATTACCTGACAAGCAGCAGAAAAGGCAGAGAAACACGAGTTGTTCCAACTCTTCTTCCCGTCCCACCCTGAGACCTCTTTTCTGCCGCTATGCCAGGCCTCTTCATACCTCTGGTTTGATTGCGGTCCACTCCAAAGACTTTGTTTGCACATTGCGAAGATTGCCTACTTTCCTTTCCTCATCTCTGCTGCTTGCAAACATCTAATTTTTTTATCTGCAGACTAGTAATCTCTTATATTTCATTCATAAGGCATTCATCTAAACCTGGCACACCAACTACTCTAATTTCCACAAGCAACTAGCAATTCAGCTCCCCAGGGGTCCACACTTTGGTTTCTCCCGTGCCTTCCTCCATCTCATTTCTGTGATTAAGCATCCTAATTCTCCCTCTACATAGGCTTCTGTTCCTGCCTGGATGAGCCGGCTGCCTCTCCAGCTGTCCCCAAGGATGATGCCTGAGGCTTTCCCGTGCAGGTGATTTTGCTGTATGTACTGGTAATGATTAGAAAGTGTCAACCTGTTACTAATGATGAGAAAGTATCTTGGAGCCTTAGTTCTCTGCTTCTGCTTATGAAGACGTAATTCTAGATAACAGACGGGCCTGCATCCCCCCCATCAGAATTTCATCTAGGTTGGTGCATTTCCTGGCCCCTGCTTCTTAGCTAACTTAGATTCGGAGACTCTTCTTCCCTTCCTCCCTCCCTTCCTTCTTTTTTATTTTTCCTATTATTGATTTTCAAAAGGTTACCATGTACTTGAAATTTTTTTTTTTTTTACTTTTCAATTACAGGTGATGTTCAATATATTAATTTCAGGTGTACAGCATAGTGGTTAGACAGTTAGATAATTTGTGAAGTGATCCCTCCGATAAGTCTAGAACCCACCTGACACTATACATAGTCGTTATAATATTATTGACTAAATTCCCTATGCTCTACTTTACGTCCCCATGACTGTTTTGTTACTACCAATTTGTACTTAATCCTTTCACCTTTTTTACCCAGCCGTCTGGTCGTACTTTCATCTGCAACCATCAGTTTTTCCTCTGTATCTATAAGTTTGTTTCTATTTCGTTTGTTCATTTATTTTGTTTTTTCAGATTCCACATATAAGTGAAATCATATGGTATTTGTTTTTCTCTGTCTGACTTATGCATATGTCACTTAGTATAATATTCTTTAGGTCCATCCATGTTGTCGCAAATGGTAAGATTTCATTCTTTTTTATGGCTAAATATTATTCCATTGTATATACAGAGGGTGCCCAAAAAAATGTATACACATTTTAAGAAAGGAAAAAACTGTATTAAAATTGTATTGCTCAATATGTACCGATAACAAAAGATGAATACAAGTCATGTGTGTACATTTTTTGGCCCCCCCGGTGTATTTACCACGTCTTCTTTATCCAGTTGTCTATCAATGGACACTTAGGTTGCTTCCATATCTCGTCTCTTGCAAATAATGCTGTAATGAACATAAGGATGCATATATCTTTTCAAATTAGTGTTTTTGATTTCTTCAAGTAAATACCAGAAGTGGGATTGCTGGATAATATGGTAGTTCTATTTTTAATTTTATGAGGAAACTTTATACTGTTTGCCATAGTGGCTGCACCAATTTGTAATCTCACTAACAGTGCACAAGGGTTTCCTTTTCTCTAAATCCTCACCAGAGCGTTATTTGTTGGTTTCTTGATGATTGCCATTCTGACAGATACACTTTTAAATAAAAACAATGAAGTGAAGGTATTCATTACTTCACAAATTATAAGTGTCTTACTCACCTTCCTGCAAATCTGGATTCACATCCAAAGGTGAATTTGTTCAGCTCTAATTAACTGATAGGAATAGTTTTAATGAAAACTGTGAATAAAAGATTCTATATCTAATTTTTAATAATCATAGCATCTGCGTTTGGTAAGTATCCATAAAGGATTCCGCAAAAGAATAAACGCTTCTTCTTCTTCCCGTTTAATCCTCAAGACCACCCTGTGAGGAAGGTCCTAACAGTATACCCATTTTATAGATCAAAAGGGAAAAACTGAGGAAATGACTCATCCAAGTCACACAGAAGCAAAACCAGGGTTCAAACCCAGGTTTGACAGCAAAACCTGTGCACTTAATTCCTGGGTCAACCAGCAACCTGTCAGGTAGTGAGGAGAGAACTTGAAACCGAGGTAGGCAGGTTTGTGCCATTATGGTGGATCTCTGTTGTTTTTGACTGTCCAAAATCTTTTCTCTTCTTACTTTTGGTAATAGCACCTTGTCATAGGTTAGGTTTCCCATATGATTTATTAAGAAAGTGTTCCCAGGAGAACCTGGGAAGGAAGTGGGGAAGTAGGTCTGGGGCAAGAGGAGATGCCAAACCAGGGACCAGCAGCCTCAGCTGAATCCTGTGGGAGCTCTGGAGTGTAAACTGCCCCTGACTTGAGGCAAGAGAGCTGGGTTTTCCTCCCCTCCCCGCCCCCAATGCAGGGTCACCCATGGGAGATGTAAACTCCCAGCTCTCTGAGCTTGCAAGTGGCTCGAGCAGCCCAAGGAACGTCCTTTGAAGCAAGTTGCCAATGGGAGCTGACAGAAAACAAGCTGGGGCAGGGGAAAGAGAAACAGCCAAAGGGACTCAAGGGAATCTGGGCAGCATAGACAGTTGGTGTGCCCTGTACACAGCTCAGTTTCTCCTTGAGGAAATGTCCTTTTGGCACTCCTTTTGGGTCCATCAGTTGGGATCAGATGTTCTCAACCGTGGCACTATTGTATTGACATTTGGGGACGGGGGATTCTGTGTTGTAAGGGTTGTCCTGTGCATCGTAGGATACTTAGCTGTGTCCCTGGTTGTGACAAGCCACTGATACCCCAGAATATTTCCAGACAATGCCAAATGGCTCTTGGGGGCAAAGTTGTCTCCCCTTCCTGACTGACGACCACTGGTCAGATGATCTGCCTTCCTCTGGCCAGAGGATGGATATTTGACCCAAGCTGGAATAATTACTCCCTCCCAGGAATGTCACTCTTGCTGAGTGACACAAGGGTATACATGGTTAGGGTTGATTACTCATGAATGCTGTGTCCTGAAGAGACTGAGCATTTTGTTGTTTTTGTTTTCAAATCTCCTCTGATGAGGAGTTTTCCTTTGATTCCATGAGTGACCCTATATCCTTTAATAAATTCCTTCTCTGCTTAAGTTGATCTGAATCAGTTTCTGTTGCCTTTGATGAAAGACTCTTAATGAACACAGTGATTCATTTGTTAAATTTTATGACTTGACAGCTCTAATCCAAGAAATAAAAAGTATCTGTAGATCCAGAACGGAGTGGAGAACACTGCTTGACCCTTAACCCTCTACTTCTCCTTAACCCTCTACTTTCTCCCTCTTTCCCCCCTTCACTTACATTCCTTTGACAATTTTCCTGTCGCTCTAGGGTATGTTGGGTTAGTTAACTAAAATAGTCCGCCGTCCCCTTTGAAGAAAGCCCGTTGCCGTGCTACTTCACCCAGCATTGGCTACTGAGCAATCTCTTGCTTCAGAAGACATCATCTTATTAGGAGACATATATCTGGATTTTTTCCATGGATTTCTCTTTCCCATGGTCTCAGATACAGTTCTTCCTCTCCAAAAAAGGAATTACTTCTTTTTTTTTTTGGACTTGGAAACTACCCATTCTATTTTCCTGGAAAGCTATCTAAGACTCTGGAATTGTTCCATTCCTAGAGATGTGTAGTGTAGACTGTTCTCGAGGCTTGAGGATGGCTCTGTGAGGGATGACATGTACGGCTGAACGTGTGAGCCCTCCGAGGCCTTCCCACAAGACTCCTAGGATGCCGCCTTCTCTTAGCTGTAGCACATAGCTTTCTGTGTTTGCGTGGGGCTGCTCTCCTGCAGAACATCAGGGGAAAGCATTAACGGCATACTGGCAGTTTTCAGAAGAACTTATCAAAACTTCTGTTTCAATCATTAGGAGACATTTTAACCATTTGACAACATGTATGGGAATTTGCCATTCAGAAAAATCTTGTCTTTCTTAAGTTTTTGTTAAGAATTATCAGTCCTGAGATGAAGAATTATGTAGTGTTTCTTCCCCCCCCCCCCCACTGCCAGGGAGCACACAGAGAAATTGGGTGCTCCACGTAGATTCTATGTTATTTATATTCCCATGTCTCATATTTCCTCTCTTTCCTTTTGTCTAGGCTTACTATTACTGTATTTATTTTATTACCCAGTTAGACCCTTTGTTCTTGGCTTCTACAAACCCTTTTGGAGAAGGAAGTAGGGTATGAACAAACAAATAATTTTTAGCTAATTATTGCACCTGTAGCACTGACGATATTGTGCTAAGCATCTTAGCATGACATTCTTTGATTTTATCCTTTCCCCACTTCACCATCATTGAGTTTAGCAAATGGACCAGCTCCAGACACATAATTATTTTCCCTTTGTTTTGTTCATCTTTGGTTTCTTTGGATTGGAGACGATCATGTACCAGGGTAGTTTATTTCAAAATGAGGGAAGGAGCAATTTCAGTAGGAATCCCAAGCTGGTGGCTGGGGTGAGGGCCATCACAGCCCATGGAGGGGTTTCACCCCACTATTTTGTTTGGTCTGCCCAGTGTCTTAAGAAGCAGCATAGCAAGACAGGGAATCCACCAGGTTGTACAACAAGCAGTTCAGTTCTATTTCTTTTCAGCCCTTTGAGTTCAACATTCAACATTTTATGGTACTGTTGGGTCCTTGTAGTTATTTGAATTTGAGACTCTTGTTTTATGATTATTCACTCATTTCACCGGTAACAAATACCTTATATATTCTGAAATATAGGCAATGTCTAATATTGAAGCCATTCTCGAGTCCCTTTGAATGGGTATCTATTTTACTTTCTCTTTGCAAGCTCTGACCCCATAATTTTAATGGAAGATGATCCAGTGCTGAAAGTCTAACTTTGAATACATTAAACTCTGTAGGTGTATTACACCTTGACTTTTGAGAAGAAGTAACTTTCTATGGGTGTATGTCAGTTTCCTTGACATCCCGACACAAGATGACATCATATGTGTGTGTATGTGTTTGCATGTGCATGTTCGGTGTTAGGGAAGTGGACTGAATGTCCTCTAAGTCCCTGCCAATACTGATGAGTTCCCGTGAGACCTCAGGACAGTCACTGTAGCTCTTTGGGCCTTGGTTTCTTAGCAGAGCTTTTGACTGGAAGCATTCCAAGCCCTTATCTGCTATGAACGTCTATAGTGCTGACATTGCCTTGGAATTTAATTAATCTTCAAGATGGTATGGCCTATTGAGAGAGTGAGAAGACAGCCACAGAATGGGGTAAAATATTTAATAATCATCTATCTGATCAGGATCTAGTGTCAAAAATATGTAAATTCCTCTTACAACTCAACAACAAAAAGACAAACAACCCAACTAAAACGTGGAAAAAAGACTTGAATAGATATTTCTCCAAAAAATATATAAGTGGTCAACAAGCCCATGAAAAGATAGTGCCATCAGTCATTAGGGAAATACTAAATAAAAATCACAATGAGGTAACAGTTTGCATCCACTAGGTTGGCCATAACCAAAAAAACAAAAAAAAATAAAGAAAAAAAATAAGAGGTGTTGGTGAGAATGGAGAAACTAAAATCCTTATACACTGCTGGTGGGAATGTAAAATGGTGCATCCTTGTGGAAAACATTTCAGCAATCCTCAATAAGTTAAACACAGAATTATATGAGCCAGCAGTTTTATTCCTGGGTATAGACCTAAAAGAATGGACCACAGGTGTTCAAACAAAACTTGTACAGGCAGACCTGAGAGATATTGCAGGTTTGGTTCCAGAGCACCATAATAAAGCAAATTTAGCACTAAGGTGATCATATTAATTTTTCGGTTTCCCAGCACTTACAAGAATTATGTTTATACTATAGTGTAGTCCAGTAATTGTTAATAGCATTATGTCTAAAAACATTGTACATACCTTAATTAAAAAATACGTTATTGCTAAAGAATGCTAACCATCATCTGAGCCTTCAGTGAGTCATAATCTTTTTGCTGGTAGAGTGTCTTGCCTTGATGTTGATGGCTGCTGACTGTTCAGGGTGGTGGTTGCAGAAGGTCGGGGTGGCTGTGGCTTGTTAAACACGAGACAATGAACTTTGCCCCATCTATGGACTCTTTCTTTCATGAACAATTTCTCTGTAGCATGAGATGCTGTTTGGTAGCCTTTTACCCACAGTAGAACTTTTTTTCAAAATTGAATCAATCCTCTCAAACCCTGACACTGCTTTATCAACTAACTTTATGTAATATTCTAAATCTTTTGTTGTCATTTCAACAATCTTCAGAGCATCTTTAGCAGGAATAGTTTCCATCTCAGGAAACCATTTATTTGCTCATCCATAAGAAGCAACCCCTCATCCATTAAAATTTTCTCATGAGATTGGAGCAATTTAGTCACATCTTCAGGCTTTACTTATAATGCTAGTTCTCTTGCTATTTCCACTGTATCTCCAGTTACTTCCTCCACTGAAATCGTAAATCACTCAAATTCATCCATGAGATTTAGGATCAACTTCTTCCAGACTCCTGCTAATGTTAATATTTTGACCTCATCCCATGAATCATGAATGTTCTTAATGGCATCTAGCATGGTGAATCCTTTCCAGAGCATTTTCAGTTTGTTCAACACAGGGTTGCCACAAATCTTCAATTTGTAAAAAAACAAAAACCACAATATCTGTGAAATGTAATAAAACGAAGTATGCCCATACTTGAGTGTGTATAGGAGTAGTATTCACACTAACCAGAGGGTGGAAACAGCCTAAATATCCATCAGCTGATGAATGGGTAAACAAAATGTGATCTATCCATGCAATGGGTTATTATTCAGCCATAAAAAGGAATGAAATTCTGATAAATGCTACAACATGGATGAATTTTGAAAACATGCTTAGTAAAAGAAGCCAGACACAAAAAGCCACATATTTTGATTCCATTTATATGAAATGCCCATCCATAGAGAAAGAAAAGAGATTAATGGTTATCAGGTATTCAGGGAAGTTAGGAACGGGAAGTAACTGCTGAATGAGTAAGGGATTTCCTGTTGGGGTGATAAAAAAATGTTCTGGAACCAGATAGTAGTGACAGTTGAACAACACTGTGAATGCACTAAATACCCACTGAATTGGTAAATGGTAAATTTTTTATGTGTATTTTCACACACACACACACACACACACACACACACACACACACCAACTCAGAACATCCATGGTGTCCACTTTTTTAGATTAAAGGAGATTTAAAAGACATAACAACCAGGAAAAAAAAAGGCATGGCTATTTTTATTTCAATAGAATTTGTGTAGATTCTTTATATATAGGTATATTTTTAAAAATAAAGAATAATATCAGTTTTACTCTAGTGCTACTCAAAGTGTGATCTGCAGATGGGCAGCGGGAAGTGAAACTAACATTTATTAAGTACCTTCTATATGCCAACTATACATTTATCTTATATTAACCTATGTTAACTCATTGAATGGTCACAGTGATTCTTTGAGATGTAGATTATACCCATTTTAAAGGTATGCCTAACTGAGGCTATCAGAAAGAGGAAGTGACTTGCCCACTTATTTCTTTCTTCTCTCTAGAATAAGTTGACATCTATCTTGCCACCAGTACCTGTAGTCTGGGAAGGCTACAAGTTACAAGATATTTATTCTAACTATAGTTGACCCTTGAACAACTCCAGGGGTAGGGGTGCCATTTGCCCCCAGGCAGCTGAAAATCCACATGGAGCTTTTGACTCTACAATTGGTGCTTTGCATCTGTGGATTCAACCAACCACAAATCGAAAAGAGTATTTTCAACCCTGGTTGGGAATCCATAGTTGGAAACAGTGTTTGGGAATGCGAAAATACTGTTTTCAATCTGTGGTTGGTTGAATCTGTGGATGCAGAACCCGTGGATACAAAACTTGCGAATACAAAACCTGTGAATACGAAGGGCTGACTGTATTTATTGAAAAACTCCGTATGTAAGTAGACTTGTGCAGCTCAAACTGTGTCCTTCAAGGGTCAGCTGATCTCTAGATGCCCATCATCAGCCCTGTTGTATTGGAAGATGGTCCTTTGTAACATGAGAAGCAAGCCACACAGTTTTCCAGTTTAACATTTCCTTGTGGAACTCTGCCAGCACAGCGTTGGGATAACTTACTATTTGCTTTGTGTCTCTGGTATGTGCCTGGTGTAATATTTACCAACTGGTCGACTCTGTGGACACAGCAGGCCGTGAGACTGTCTGTGTTTGCCCCAGTCGGCTTCCCAGCAGGGCCCGTTTCCATGGTAATGGCCTTCCCTGTCAGCAGCCTTGCAGGGAGGTTTAAAAGAGCACACTGTTGGGTATTGCTGTCTGGGGCCTAATAGGGTTGGATTTTTCTCTTGGATCCTTAACAAAACAGGAGTAGGTTCTTCACTTAAGCCTTCTCACTGTGTTTTCCTGTGCTCTGAAAACCTACCTTTTCTGTTTTGGGTTCTGCATTACCCAGGAAGGTTTGAGTATGCGATTCATACTCAGGAGTAGGAGACTCCCACTAAAGGACGGTAACTGGGTCGTGTGTCTCTATGCAGTACAGTAGTCTGAATTGGACCTGTCATGTGTTTTCTCCTCTCCTAAATAGCTCTCCCAAATCCCCCTTCTCTGCTTTGTTTAGACATAAACACTTCTGATTGAGGAAATCGTAATGGCCGCCAGAGTGCCCTCCCACGCCACACCTTCCTCTCTCCTGTCTGCACCTGCCAAAGGTGTTTCTAAACCCACAGCATATCGGACTGCTCCTGGGCTACAAGCTTCTGATGAGTCCCTGTTGCTACAAGATGACCCTCAAGCCCCGGATGATGACACTCGCTGTCCTCATGCTCGAATGGTTTCAGCAGTGTCTGCGGAGATAAAATGTCAGCCACAGATGCCATCTTAAATGTTCTAGTAGCCCTATTAAAGTAGTAAAAACAAGCAGGTGAAATTATTGGTAAAAGTATATTTTACTTAGCTTAATATTCCCAAATAGTATCATTTCAACAGGCAAACACTATAAAAATATTAATGAGGTATTTTAATATCTTGGTTCCTACTCAGTCTTCAAAATCTGCCGTGTATTTTACATTTGTGGCACATGTCAATCAAACCAGCCACGTTTCCAGTGCTCAGGGGCTAGTGGCACTGCATCCAGTCCCTGCTGACCCCTCCAGTCTCCTCCTGTTCCGCCCTCCCAATTTCCCCAAATTTCCCGGTCCCCCAGGCACACCGGAACTGGTGCCAGCCTGTGAAATTTTCATGCCCTATGCCTCTGTACCCGCCCTTCCTGTTGGCCGGCATGCCCTCCGTACCTGAAGTTTTCTCTTCCTCTTTTAAACCCAGATCCAGTGGTTTCCGGTCTTTTCCTCTCAAGTCTCTTCTCTCTTCCCTGCTCTCTTTTTACCCCTCCACTAGTACTTCATGTGTATCTCAAATACATTCGTCCCTCGGTGTCTGCAGGGCATTGGTTCCAGAACTCCGCAGATATTCAAGGCTCTTATATAAAATGGCACAGACCAATGTGTACCTACAGTCAGCCCTCCACATCCGCAGACTCCCAACTGCAGATTGAAAATACTTGTTTTTGATCCTCAGTTGGTTGATTCCCTGGATGTGAAACCCGTGAATTGTGATTAGTATTCACTTTTAGATTTTCTCCACTGTGGGGATTGTTGGAAACGCAAGGCTCCAGGAAAAGTTCAAAAGTGTAAGAGGGAATAAGTACTTTGAAAACTGCTTTGATGTTGAGATTTTCCAGTTTCTCTTTTGGTACACGCAGGATCACGCTCCATTCCAAATTGTTCTTGTCCCTGGACTCTTGATGTTTGAGCGGCAAATTTTGACCCTAGCTCAGTTTTCTAGGCCTGTTAGTAGGCTATGTCTCTCTTTCTAGCTACATTCACATCCACTTCCTATATCAGACAATGCATATATTCAGATAAACGTTATCCCATGTCAGACAACACTGAGAAGCTAAATACTGTGTTTCCCTGAAAATAAGCCCTAACTGGAAAATAAGCCCTAGCATGATTTTGCAGGATGACATCCCCTGAACATAAGCCCTAATGCGTCTTTTGGAGCAAAACTTGATATAAGACCCGGTGTTATTTTTGGGGAAACATAGTAGGTTGACTAAAAACACCCACACAACACCTATCTCATCCCCCCAAATAAAGTACAACATGTACAATGTATGTCAAAAGTTAAAATGAAAAAAAGTTCTGCTGTTTGGGGTAATCCAGGTCACCCTTTCCCTCTATTAGCCTTTAAAATTAGCTGGTGTAAAGTCAAGGAGAGATAGTAGAATAATGGAGTTAATGAGTTAAAGAATTGCTCTGGTCTGCCTTTGAGCCTTGTGCCGATTGATTCTGTGCTGGTGAAAGCAAGTCATGTCGCTGGGATGCACATCATGGTGTAGGTGAAAGAGCCCAGAGGCAAAGTCAGAGAGATCTGGCTTCAATCCTAGTTCAGTCACTTCCTAACTGTGTGAACTTGAGTAGGTAAGATTCTCTCAGGTCCTCAGTAGTCTCACCTGTAAAATGGGGCTATTAGTGGTACTGCTCCTTCTGGGACGTTCTGAGTGTTCGCTGAGATACTGTGTGGCTGAGATACAGACACCAGGACACATGAGTCATGGCATCTCTTTTGTCGACAGTTAGGAAAATCAGTCCTCCTTGACCTAGAGTGATCTGGGTGTAGCATTCCTTAGCTTTAGGACTTTTCCTGGGCTCTGACTCCAGGAATTCATTAGGATCAGATTCCCTGGCTTGGTTCCCCCGAGTTTCCAGCGGGGTTTTGCGTTTGGTGACATCTACTGGTTGGGTGAGGTAGTTGTCAAAGCTGACTGCCACACTTCCGATTTGTTCTTTTCCTACCCGCTTCTACATCCCCCAAATGGACGCTCCATTCCTGAAAAGTGGTTCCCTCCTATCTGCCACTTTCATGAGTCTCTGTTCCTCCATCTCCCTGGAGTCAGGCAACATCCATCTTCCAACATTCTGCAGCAGTCAAACCTAATGGGTCCCCGTCCCACACCTTCTCCTCCGGAAGGCCACTGCTAGGGTGACTAGAGTGAAGATTTCCATGCCGGGTGATGGAGAACGTTCCCTTGACTTGGAATCCCATGGTCATCTCCTCTGCCTGGCAAAGTCGGTCTTCACGTATCACTACCCGTGCTGCCAACTCCATGAATCTTCCCAGCTCTGTCCAGACCAAGCCAGGCCCTTGCTCCTCTAGGGTTTCAAGACAGTTCTTATTTCCCCTTATTTTAGCTCTTTAAAAAATTTTCTCATCTAGTCAATTCCCTACAACCCACTACGTATCAGGCACCGACTACACTGAATTGTAGTAATACATTCACTTGCCTGGGTCCCCGTTAAACAGTGAGATTTCCTCCTCCGCCTTCCTCCCCACTTCTTCCCCCTCCCTAACTTCCTCTTTGATATTCCAGGTGCCAACACACAACTTGTTCTAAACAACCATTTATTTTTAATACCTCTTTTACAGTGTTAAATACGAAAGACTCATAAATGCAGAGAATGTCAGTGCCTTTGGCCCTTCAAATGGGCAGTATTTTTGGTCAGTCGTAACTGGCCTAGTACTCTTCAAATTATGCCCTAAGCCATCACATATTTGACCAATAATCAGAATGGACACAAATCTATGGCTACTTCAACTTAAGATAATATGGCAAAATAAGTAACCAGATAATTGGAGGAAAAGTGAAATGGATTTTGGGGGTGTTAAGATCAGGAGAACAGGAAGTTATGTAGTGGACTTTGACTATTTGACTTCCTTGCTTTTTTTTTTTTTTTTTAAAGTAAGCTTCCCTTTGCAAATGCAGTGATTTCTAGTATTTTGGCTGTGCCTCAGTGGCAAAACCTCTGAGAACCCCCCAGTATATATATGTTACTTATAAATTGTATGTGTGTCCTTGTTCAGTAATATATTATTTTTGTTACAAAGCATACAAAAGAGAAACTTAAAGAGAAAAAGTAAGCATAAATAGGTGTCGAAAGCTTTCCTCCTGTACCCCAGGGATTCATCTCCGTCTTTAGGGGCTGTGTTGTCCCACTTTGAAGAGCATGGGTTAGTGGTGACATCCAGCGCCTTCTGCCATCTGGACCCAGTGCTCGGGCACAAACTCTTCTCCCATCAATCTGGTTTCCACACATGTCCTGGACCTGCTCCCTGCCTTGTTGATGCCATTCCACCTGCCTGGAACTCTCTTTCCCTTTCCTCTTTGCCCAATCAAACTCTACCACCTTTGAAGATCTGGTTCCAGAGCCTGCCATTTCAGAAAACCTTGGGGAAACTGAGGTCTAGGAGTGTAGGTTATTGCACAGATTAGAATGCAGGGAGGAAGGGGATGGATCCAGGTTTCCCAACTGATTGTTCATTCATTCAACAGATATTTATCGAAGACTTGCCCTGTGCCAGGCCTGGAACCTGGCTCTATTCTATTCTAGCAAGTTCTCCAAGTTTGGTGAACCAGGGTTTATTGCCCTTGAAGTATCAGTAGGCTGGAATGATATTTCAATAAACTACGAAGTCAGTTGGATTTCATGTCATGGTCTGGTCGGGGAAGATTGGTTTCTGAAACCAGGCATGCCTTGATTTAAATCTTGCCCAAATGGCCAACTTTGTACATGGCTTTAGGCAAGATTTTACTTTTATGAGCCTCAGTGTCTTCGTGTATAAATTGCGACTCTTTACATCTACTACTGAGGACTGTTGTGATGCTGATCTGAAACGCTGTACGTCAGATGCACGACTCACCTGCATTTGCCTGGGCTTCTCTTGTGTCAGCACCCAACATCCTTCAGCCTAGGAACCCAGTCAGTTCAGGGCAAACCAAACGGTGGGTTTCCCTGAATGTAGGGAAGCTGCCTAGAGAGTCCCTGTTACCTACTAGAGCAGCGGTGTCCAAACTTTGGCCTGTGATCCATGGTTAATTGGCCCGCAGCAAATTCCAAAAATATGTTTAGTTTACTTAAATAAACCAGGTGAGGCAATACGTACTTCACCTCGAGTGAGTGGCCCGGCAATTGGTGTATTTTACCGCATATGGCCCTTGGTGAAAAATGTTGAAAAAAGTTTGGATGCCCCTGTACTAGATGCTCCATAAATGCTGCTTTCATCTCCTGCTTTTCTATTCAGGCTTGTTTCCTTATACTCTTGATTCTTCTTTCTTGCCCCTTCCTTGAAAGGTGTTTGAATTTTGATCCTGGCCGAGAGGATACCTCCTCAGTATGTTTAAGGTTTTTCTTCTCTGAGGAACTGTGCATTTTACTAGGAGACTTTCTATTTAAGTCCAAAGGAATGAACTTATAATGATAAAATTTAAGATACCGCAAGGGGGCTCTGGAAAATCCCCGAGATGGGAGAGTTTCCTTTTTCATTAATTCTGAGAGGGTTATTGAGTGCTTGCTATGTGCCAGGCTCTGGGACAGGCGCTGGGATACTGCAGGGTGCAAACAGAGCACACACCAGTTTCCAACCTGCCTTGTTTGCATGGAGCCACGGCCCTTTGTAATGAACTCTTAAACAAAAACCCTGGAATCATTTGTCCTTGCATTTTCCCCATTCCTCACTGAATGGAGTATCTCTGAGGGCTGTTACAAATGCCTTTTTCTCACGATGCTTTTCAGAACTAAAAGGACATAGGAAATGGGATAAAGGGCTGAAAGGCATGCCCAGAATTTAGCAGGGATGCCAGACCATGACACAAATGTCCCCTAAGCCATCTGGGAGACTTCAGAAACCTTCTAGGGACTTTGTGTCCTACTTGTGCACAGGGGGCAAGCTGTGGCCTCTTGTCAGCATTCCTGCCGGGTCCCTGGAGGAGCCCTCCATTCTGATCTGACCCGTTGTGGTTAGGATTGTACCAAGGGATGGCCTGGAGATTGTCCATCACTCAAGGAAGAGCTTAAGCCACCAGGCACAGATCTGGCCTGAGCAAAGGGCAAAGAGCAAAGTCTGTATTGGTTTTGGCTGCAGAGGTTAGAAAAAGAACAGTCAGTGAAAAGTCCCCTTGGGCAGGTGGTCATCCCTCTTGGATGGAACCTTGTCACTCATTCTAGATGGTCTAAAAGTTGAGGACCTAAGTATAAATCTAGAGGCAGGTTGTGTGTGTGTGTGTGTGTGTGTGTGTGGTTATGGGGGCCTCTCGGAGGCAACATGGGACACTGTTTAAGAATCCAGCATTGCATACAGTGTTGGCTTCCCCAAGGTATAATGTGAATCTTGGGTAAGATACTTAGTACCTCAATTTCTCCATCTGTAAAATGGGGATAACTTGTGGATTTGCTATGAAGGCCAAACTACCTTATTTTATGACTGGACAACTGACATTTTAACATCTCACAATCCAAGTTCATCTTCCAAGCAACAATGTAATAATATATTAATTTTTAGGCCTGCTGTAACTAAGTGCAACAAATTGAGTGGCTTACACAATTTATTCTCTTGTGTTCTGGAGGCTAGAAGTCTGAGATCAAGGTGTTGGCAGGGCCATACTCCCTCTGAAGGCTCTAGGCAAGTATCTGTTTCAGTTCTCTCCTAGCTTCTGGTAGTTCCTTGGCTGTGGCTGCAGAACTCCAGTCTTCACATATCGTTCTCTCAGTGTGGGTGTCTGTCTCTTCACATGGCGTTCTTTTTCTATGGACACCAGTCATATTGGATCAGGGGCCCACCGTACTCCAGTGTGACCTCATATTAACTTAACTAATTACATCTGCAGTGACTGTTTCCAAATAAGGTCACATTCTTATTTGAAGCACTGGGGGTTAGGACTTCAGTATATCAATTTTAGTAGGACACAGGTCAACCCATAATAAGTGTCTTACTATTATAATTTCTAACATTTTTTCTTTTAAATTAATGATGTGCCTTGTAAGTGACAGCACCTTAGAATTAGTGAAATCCAGTGTATTAATACCTATGAGCACTTAGTATACCTGCTAGTAAGAACTTAACTAATGACAATGATTGTTGTTATCACAATAGTGAATACATTCTTTGTGCCTCAGTTTTATTACCTGTAAAGTTGGTACAAGAATACCTACTTAGCAGGATTCTTTTCTCTTTCTTTCTTTCTTTCTTTCTTTCTTTCTTTCTTTCTTTCTTTCTTTCTTTCTTTCTTTCTTTTGTTTCCTTCCTTCCCTCCTTCCTTCCTTCCTTCCTTCCTTCCTTCCTTCCTTCCTTCCTTCCTTCCTTCCTTCCTTCCTTCCTTCCTTCCTTCCTTCCTTCCATTATAGTCACCATGCTGTGCATTACATTGTCATCAGCTATTTCCTTTATCCTGGAAGCTTGTACCTTTGAAATCCCTGCACACATTTTGTTGCCCTGCCCCCTGCCTCTGGCAACCTCTGATCTGTGTTTTATATCTATGAGTTTGGGGATTTTTGTTTTGTTTTGTTTTTAGATTCCACACGTACGTGAGATCATATGGCATTTGTCGTTTTCTGTCTGACTTATTTCACTCAGCATAATGCCCTCAAGGTCCATCCATATTGTCACTAATGGCAAGATTTCCTTCTTTTATATGGCTGAATAATATTTCATTGTATCTATGTACCACATTTTCTTTATCCATTCACCCATCTATGGACATATGGCTTGTTACCATGTCTGGGCTGTTATAAATAACACTGCAGTGCACGTAGGGATGCACATATCTTTTCGAGTTAGTGTTTTGTTTTCTTTGGATAAATACCCAGGAGTGGAATTGCTGGATCGTATGGTGGTTCTATTTTTAATTTTTTGAGGAATCCACATGCTGTTTTCCAGTGGCTGCACCAATTTACATTCCTACCAACAGTGTACAAGGGTTCCCTTTTCTCCACATCCTCCCTAACACTTGATATATCTTGTCTTTTTGATAATAGTCATTCTAACAGATGTGAGGTGATATCTCATTGTGGTTTTACCTGCATTTCCCTGATGATTGGCGATGTTGAGCACCTTTTCATGTGTCTGTTGGTCGTCTGTATGTTTGGCAGAACTCTTATCACACTTTAACGAGACATTACACACGCATGTGCCCACTACGTGCTCTTGTGTTTGGCAGATGTGTAGTCTGCGTCCTTCCCTTTCTTCTTTCACAGCGTGTCCCCAGGGCCCACTCTAAGTCCACAGTGCTTGGCTTATTTTCAGCCCTCAATAAATACTTGTGGGATGAATGAATAAATGAATGGTGAACTGGGTGATCATATTTGAGTTTATTTTGTTTGAAAATAAAAAGCATTCAACTTAAACGAGCTTTAGTCAAAGAGGGGACTTGTTGGTTCATGAACTCAAACTACATCAGGGGGTGGGGATGGGCTGGCTTCTGTGACAACTGGGCACAGACACCTGTAGGCTGAGAGGACTCCCTGTAACTCATCTCTGCCTCTCTCTGCCTGGTGGCTTTATCTTCTCTTTCTGAGTGCAGGTTCCTTCTGCGTGGTGGGGATTTAGCTGCCAGCAGACCCTGGATCTCATCCTAAGAACTTCCTAGTCAGAGCAGAAGACTTGTCCACGCTAGATTCTGCTAGAAAAATTCCAAGGGAGGACTTCGGTTGGTTGGGAGACTAGGTGGAAGCCCCCATCCCATCCACCCCACCCACATGGAATGGGAGGTTAAGAATCAGTTCCCCAAAAATCCTGATGGTCACTGGGGAGATGTGACCTGGGCAGCCACCTCAGCTGGTGCCACCTACAGCAATGAAGACTGGAAAAATTAGACATGGGCAAGAAGAGTGTAGGAGACGTCACAGAGCAACACTGGTAGCTAAGAACCGTTGTATGCTTATTCACTTATTCAGTGACTTTTTATTAAGCGGTTTCTCTACCCCACGCTGTCAGCTGGGTCCGTTATGCATATTATTTTTTGTCAGTCTTTACAATCCTGTTGGGTGGGTGAAATAACCCACATCAGGTCAGTGAGCAAACCCAGGTGTAGAGTTGAAGTCCCTTGTCCTATGTGACCTTGTTAGCGAGTGGCAGAGCTAGGGTCTGATTCAGGGTTTGAATCATGGCTTCATTACCCATTAGTTGTGATGTTGGGAAAGATTCTTGACTCTTTGGTGCCTTTGTTTCCTTATTTTCCCTTACTACTAAAATGGGGTTTTTCATAGTATCTATCTCATAGCTTGTGAAAATTGGCTGAGACAATATGTGTACAGGGCTTCTCACGGAACATGTCACAGAGTCAGGGCTTAATACATATCAGATCACCTATTAACATTGCTGCTGTTATTGTTAGTATTTTGCTATTATCTCCAAATCCCTGTGCTTTTCTCAGTGTCATATATAAGCAACAGAGAAGGCAGATGGTGTGAAGACCTACAGAGGAAAATATTAAGGAAGGGGCATTCAGGGAAGGCTTCCTGGGGGAGGAGAGAATCCAGCTGTTGTTTTCTTGAAAAAACTAGGAGGTGGCTCATCTCCTGCCTGCTAGGATTCCTGGTGCCCAATTGCCTAGGCAAAAAGGGGTCCTGATTGGTCTAACATTCACTTTATTTTACTCTTGAGGAGCCTGGCCCCAGGTATCTCAGGCCCTAGGTCTCCAGACTCCCTTGTGCTGTTGCCAGGCCTCCATCTCCCTCGCTACTCTGGACTTTTGGTGGGGCCTGGAGTTTGCTCTTTAGTCCCGCTAAGCTCCCCTCTGTTAATATTGGTGAGTCTTAGCACTGCTGCCTGTATTTATTTAGTCATGGGCCTGAATTTTTCCTCCTGGAGCCTGTCCTGTCTGGGAAACAGACAGCTTGTGACAGCAAAAGTGGCAGTGACAGTGACCATGGGGACGCAAAAGCTGCTCAGCAAATTGGATGCATTCTCACGTGCTGGCCAAGAATTCAGGTCAGCCCGCAGCCTGTCAGCACCTTTCCCAACCCGCTGGCTCGCTCGTCTCCCTGGTTCCCTTCTCATTCCCAGCCCAGGCTCCTGGTCTGAGTCCCCCCCCCCCCCTCCCTTCCCTCTCTCCCTCTCCTCTCCTCTCCCCTTCCTCATCTCCATCTGTATCCCCTTTCTTTTCTCTCTTCCCCTTTCCTTCCTTTCTCCTTCCATCTCTACTATGGCTAACAGAAGATTTGGCCTTGAATTGTCCCCTCATTTTGGTGACTGCCAGGAGCATCTCATTATTGAGACCAGTGGAGGCTTTGGGTTTTCCCTCCCTGCCTGACCTCGGGGTGGGTTAATGTGTCCTTGCTGAGCTCTGCCACAGGCACACTTGTGACTAAGCTAGCGGCCGTGAGAATAGCCCTACACTGTCCTCAACTTGAAACCTGCTGTGCTGTGAGGTGCTTCAACAAGCCCTTGTGTGAATGGGTCAGTGGGGCAGCAGCTAAACTTTTTAACCAGATTCAATGACTGATAAGAAAGACCAGAAGACAAAGGTAGGGAGAGAGACGGGACCCAATGGATTCCAGATGCAGGGGCCCTTTGGCTGCCTGGCTCCCTGATGCCAGTGCTGGGATTGCCCAGGATGGAGGGTCTGTATCATTGTATTTCCAGCCTCCTGTGTATCCTGAACTCCACTCGTTTAATCAGTGAAAAATTACTTCTAACATCTCATCTGCTGATTAATGATCCTCTAGAGCAGATTTAAATAGAGATGTTTGAAAAGCTTGCGGTGGCAGCTTCTGGTGTTTGGACCCCTGATTGGAGTCCATCAGATGCTAATCCCCCCGCTGCCCTGTGGTTTCCTGATTAGGGAGTTTCAAATGTTAATGAACTGCCCCTCGGGCGTAGACTAAAAGTAGCTTGTATACTTACTTATCTCGTCTACAGCTGTCTCTGTGTCAATGTTTTTGACGAGTACTTTAAGGTAAGTTATAGTATCCACCTCATCCTCAGCCGTGTTTGTGTCGCTGGCAGAGCTCTGGAACCACAAATAGGTTTGTAAGAAATATCACATTCCCCCTTCCTGTTCCTTTCCTCCTCTTCGCTCTATCCATTAAGCTCCAGGCTTTATTCAGACCTCATCAGTTTTCCTTCTTCTGTTCTAGGATCCCAGGCAGGAAACCACATTACATTTAGCCATTCTGTCACCTTCGTCTCTTCTGGTCTGTGTTTTTCATTCTGTCCTTGTTTTTTGTGACGCTAAGAGTTTTGAAGAGTACTGGTCAGACGTGGTGTAGGATTTCCCTCAATTTGGGTTTGCCTGGTATTTCTAGTGATTAGCTCTAGAGTCTAACCTAGATTCTAATTCTATTCTTGGGAAAGAATATGAGACAGCTGTGGTGAGGTGCCTTCTCATCACTTCACATCAGGACTCATGGTTGCTAGTCAGGTTCACCTTGAGCATTTGGTTAGGGTAGTGTTTGCCAGGTCTCTATTTTTCCCCTTTCCATACCCTGTTCTTTGGATGCTGGTCACTAAGTAGCGCTCACCTTTAACAGAGGATGAGAGGATGATGGTTAAGCTCCACCTTCTGGAGGGAGAAAAATCTATGTGTGTTATTTAGAATCATTCTGTAAAGGAAGATTTACCCCTTCTTCCCACTTATTTATTCAATTGTTTCTATCAGTATGGACTCGTATAACTCATATTTTTATTCTTTGAGTTGTAATCCAATACCATGCTATTTATGTTTTTTGTTCAAATTGTTTCAGGGTTAGCTATTAGGAGCCCTTTCAGGTTGGCTCCTATATTAGTTGCCTATGGCTATTATAACAAATGACCACAATCTTTATGGCTTCAAACAACACAAAGTTGTCATCTTACAGTTCTGGAGGTCAGCAGTCCAGAACGGGGCTAAAAGCAAGCTGCTGGCTGAGATGCTTTCTGCAGGCGCTGGGGGAGGGTCCTTATCCTGGACTTTTGCAGCTTCTGGAGACCACCTCATTCCTCAGCTCACGGCCCTCACCATCTTCAGAGCCTGCAGTCACATCCGTCTCCCTCTGTGCCATCTCTGACTCTGACCCTCCTGCCTCCTCGCTTACCTATAAGGACACTTGTGGTTATACTGGGCCACCTAGATTACCCAGGAGAGTCTCCCTGTCTTAGCTTGGGCTTCTGTAACAAAATACCATAGACTGGGTGGCTTAAACAACAGATGTGTCTTTCTCACAGTTTTGGAGGGTTCAGATCGAGGTGCCAGCTGGTTTGGTTCCTGGTGAGGGCTCTCTTCCTGGCCTGCTGATGGCCACCTTCCTTCTTGCCATGTCCTCACGTGTCAGATAGATAGATAGATAGACAGATAGATTTAGAATGAGAGCTCTCTCATGATGTCACCGCTTATAAGGGCACTAATCCTATCACATCAGGGCCCATCTTTATGATCTCATTTAACCTTAATTACCTCCTTGTAGACCCTTTCTCCAAATGCAGTCACATTGGGGATTGGGGCTTCAACATATGAATTTTGAAGGGTACAGAATTCAGTCCATAGCACTCGCCGTCTCAAGATCTTTTACTTAATCTCATCTGCAAAGTCCTTTGTGCCAGGTAAGGTAACATAGTCACAGGTTCTGGGTATTGTGGCATGGACATCTTTGGAAAAGGGGGCCTTATTTTGCCTACAACAGTGCTTGTGTCCCTTCAATACGCCCCCATCAAGTTTTTTTTTTTTTTAATTTAATTTAATCTCTGAACTTTCACTGCACAGGGTGCTGGTATGTTCCAGCTCATGATTATTTGGCTCCTCACCCTGGGGTCTTTCTGAGGTCCTGGGTGGCAGGAGGGTCTTGGGTAGCTTCAAAGCATGGTTCACACTGGATACTCCATAGTGGCCCAGCTCACCTAGTTCCCCTGGATTCTGGGGATTCTGCTGTCAAGCTTGGGGCTGGGTCTAGAGGTTGGGATCCCCCTGATGTCCTTTCACCCATGGGATGCTGCAACTCTTGGGAACCTTTGAGAACTTTCCTTCCATCATTTTTGCTAACATTAAGATAGAATGCCCACCCTTCCCTTCCCCTTTGGAGACATCTAGCATATATATGCATGACAATTAATTTAGGTCTGTACCAAGTATGGGAAAAGCTGCTGGCTTCAAGCAGAGTCTACTTTTTTTTCCAAAATTCTCCAAGTCAAGGACATACAGGTGGGAATTGGGTAGACAGCAGAAAAAGTGAATGAAGGGGAAAACATATCTCAATAAATTGTCCTGTCACATTAAGTCAGGGAAAGCTTTTGGAAAATAAGAAAAAAAAAATCTACCTGGAGAATGGCGTTTTCCTAGCCTGACTCAGCATTGTCAGCTGCTGGAGACGGTTCTCAATCATAGAGCCCAACTGTAGATGGGATTGTTCTAAAATTTGTACTGGGGTTTGTTTACATAAGGTATGGTACAGATGTAGACGCGACTGTCAGGGGGGAAGAAGTTTGTCCTTACAAATCTCTCGAAACAGGCGGCTGGGCTTGGCATGCTACCCAGGGTTGTGTTTCCATGGAGAAACCCCCAGGTCTGCTAGGAGGCAGAAGTGGGGAAAGGGCCCAGGGCCTTCATTGGGGTTTCACTGGAGAGAACGAGCAGGCAGGATATGAGCTCTGAATAGCATGTGACAGTGGAATAGTTTGGGTGGGCTCTGGGCGACGGGGTGGTCCCTAGTTATGGAGTGCATGGCCCTGGGGGATTTGGGGCAAGGGGAATATTGACTTGGTGTGTGAGCGTTTGGTAAAGGAGATGGTTGGGGGTATGGGCTGGGGATTCATTGGCAATGCATGTGAAAGACACAGGGGAGTCCTTTGCTCTCCCCAGGAGTTAGCTGGCCCTGGGCGAGATAGTCTCTCCAGGATCAAGGTGTCTAATACCACAGCATCAAAAGGACAGAAAATATTGTTGGTTCAGAGGTCAGCCAGACAAGCGGTCAGCTGACCACCCCAGCCATGAGGCAGGAAGAAGAATGGGATTTCTCATAAATGAGGTGGTGGCTTCTTTTCAGGAGGATATTGGAGTGCCCTCTTGTTTGGATGTTGAACACTTGGAAAGCTTTTGTGTTTGCAGAGAATGGGCTGTTTATGTAACCAGTGCTAAGTCATCTTTGACATGGGATGGGTGTGGGGTACCCACTAACACACTGACAATTCTAAGCCACCAGGCCAAGGACAGTGCCATCCCGAACCCCATTACCCTCATGAATGTAGATGGAGAGTGGTGTACGACCCTCCACAGGCTGAGTTTCAAGAACCAGGCCAGTCGGGCCGTGCGTTGCACCCCAGTGCGTGGTGAGCCCTGCCTCCCTCATGTGTGTGTTTCCCTGGCCTCGCACCACCATGAGCTGGCTGCGCAGGCCCCGTGTCTGTGTTTGCATCCTCCCAGAAGCAGACCCTGAGCCGAGGATTCGAGTTCAAGTCTTTATTTGGCTCAGAGAAGGACGTGTACAGGGGGTGTGGGGGTCATTCAGGGAATGGAAGGCAGCCAATTGTGTGCACTGTGTTTTTTTTTTTTTTTTTTCCATTAAGATAAAATTAACATGTAACATTATATTAGTTTCAGGCGTATAACATAATGATTCAATATTTGTATATATTGTGAAATGATCACCACAATAAATCTAGTTAACGTCTGTTATCATAGTTACAGAATATTTTTTGTCTTGTGATGAGAACTTCGAATCTACTCATTAAGCAACTTTCCAACATGCACTACAATATTATGAATTGTAGTCACCATACTGTACATTACGTCCCCAGGACTTATTTATTTTATCCTGGAAGTTTGCCTTCCTTTTACCCCCACTCACTGCCTCTGGCAGCCATTGATTTATTCTCTGTGTCTATGAGCTTAGCTTTTTTCCCATTCATGCGTGTAAGTGAGATCATATGGTATTTGTCTTTCTCTATCTGACTTATTTCACTTAGCGTAATATCCTCTAGGTCCACCCTGTTTTCATAAATGGCAGGATTTCATTCTTTTTTTTTTTTATGGCTGAATAATATTGAACAATACTCCATTTGTGTGTGTGTGTGTGTGTGTGTGTGTGTGTGTACATGTCACATTTTGTTTATCCATCCATCCATTGATGGACACTGGGGTTGCTTCCATATTTTGGTTATTGTGAATAATTCTGCAGTGAACATAGGGGTGCAGATATCTTTTCAACTTAGTGTTTTCACTTTCTTCGGATAAATTCCCAGAAGTTTAATTGCTGGATCATACGGCAGTTCTGTTTTTAATTTTCTGATGAACGTTTTTATGGTTTTCCACAGTGGCTGCACCAATTTACAATCCCACCAACCGAGCACAAGGGTTCCCTTTTTGGCACAGCCTCTCCACCTCTTATTATTTCTTGTCTTTTTCATAATGCCATTCTAACAGGTGTGAGGTGGTATCTCATTGTGCTTTGGGTTTGCGTTTCCCTGATGAGTAATGATGTTGAACATCTTTTCATATTGGTCACCTGTATGTCTTTTTTTGAAAAATGTCTATTCAGACATTAATGTTAAAAATGGGCTCCTTTGCCCATTTTTAATCAGGTTGCTTGTTTTTTTGCTATTGAATTATATAAGTTCCCTATATATTTTGAATATTAACCCCTTGGGTGAACTATGAAAACCAGAACTGTTGATGCTTGATTGGAGTTCAACTAGGAAACAGTTCCAAACACAAGGATCCCCTCGAGGGGTAAGGAGCTGGGGCCCTTACACCCCGACTCCTGCGAGTCCTTGCAGGAGGGCTGCTCCCAGGCGTGTGAATTCCTCTGCGCCTCTGGCCTGCTGGGTACCCTGGCAGGCTGACTGCCTACAGTTCTAGCAAATGAAATGCCTCTGGTGCAGAGGTGCAGATCCCAGCAGTTAGAGGCCTGCAGGAGCCCACAGGAAGGTCTGAGGATGTGGATGGTACTCTGGCAGCGTCTGCTGCAGGGGACCCCAAAAAGATGGGGGGCTGCACCCCGACACAGTTATGAGTTTCCTGGATTTTCATCTCTTAAAAATGTGCACCTTTGGGGTCAGAGTCTCTGGGGTGGCCATGGGTCTCATGTGGTGCAGATGTCCTGCCGCTAAGTAGCTAAGGGCCATTTCTCCGTCACCTCGCTGCTTCCTGCACAGGTGAACATTTAAAAAGTGAAGCCTTTCCCCTTTTAATGATCATTTCCTATATGTCCATTTAGCCTTTGGAGAAACCCAGCTCATGGGACCTTGGCGTTTTTGCATTCACTGGTCCCTTCTCCATTAAGAACACACACACACACACACACACACACACACACACACACACATACACACACACACACAGCTATTCAGTATAAAGATAAATATATTAACATCACATAGTAAAATGTTTTCATTAACCTAAAAGTTTGTTTTTATTTTAAAAGCAATTAAAACATGTTGAAGTTCCCCTAAAAGTATTGCCGTGGGCCCTAGGCACTGCCTCTGGTGTCTAATGGGTCAGGTGGCCCTGGAGACCTTACCAGGAGGGATGATCCACGCCTGCTGCACACGTGTGGGCAGAGCAGCTGCTGGGGTTGCTGGTGGGAAGCATGAAAAGATGCCCCACCTCACACAGCTAAGCCTCTGACAGAGCTAAGCCACCTTTGTGGATTGATTGTTTTGCTGGATGCCGAAGAATTACAGATCTTCAAAGATCTTGTTTGTAGGCCAGGGTACCACTTCTCCTCAAGGCATCTTTGAAATGCAAACTGGTTCTCTCAGCAGACTCAATGCATCCCCGCCTTTAAGATAAATGCTTCAAACTGGCAGCAAACTCACTTGAGTTTGGTGCCTGGCTTTCCGACAGATTAATTATATTGATTGCTGGCTGTTTGTTTGCCTTTGTGAAACTCTCTCCCTTGTTGGCTCCCATTTACTTTCTCCAACCATCATAGCACTGGAGCTCAGCCTTGACATAAACAAACAGCCATTCAGCACACTGGCCACACTGGCACGTGACTGTAAACCTGTCTGCTTTGTAAGGAGCCACTGGCGGAGGCTGTGGGGCGAGGCTGGAATTCCAAATCCCTTTCCTTTCTGATGGGTTTCGGGGCTTCCTTTAGGGCCAGGAGCTCTGACGTGTCATTGGAATGAACAGATATCCTAGCAGACAGGGCAGAGAAAAGCACATGGCAAAATGAATCCACACCTGCTCTAGAAGAA
This sequence comes from Rhinolophus sinicus, assembly GCF_036562045.2. Taxonomy (NCBI): domain Eukaryota; kingdom Metazoa; phylum Chordata; class Mammalia; order Chiroptera; family Rhinolophidae; genus Rhinolophus; species Rhinolophus sinicus. Next base: position 44,513,374 of record NC_133759.1, read on the forward strand.
CTTGCCTGAGGCAGCTGATACCTGCATATCTGAGTCTCCCTGTGGGCACCCATGCGTGAGCTGTGTGACTTTGCTTTGGGGGAGTCCTTGCTTCTCTCAGTGTTCTCATCTCCAAAGTGATAAGAATAACAGATGCTAATATTTACTGAACTCTTAAATGTCCACCAGCTACTGTTCTAAATGCTTTGCAAGTATTAACGTTTTCATCCTCACAACAACAGAGGCAGAGGCTTAGAGAGGTGAAATGACTCAGCCAAGATCAAGAACTGGCTGGAGTTGACCCCAGGGACAAGGCTAAGCTTGACCTTGAGGTTGTGCTATCTAAGAGTGGCCATCAGGGGTTGCTCAGACTTGATGTTTTGAGCTGGTGAATTTCATCATCTGTCCTGGGGGCTTTCACGCTTTCCCATGTGTAGTGGAAAGTCCCAGTCCCAGTGATTTCAGCATAGTGTAGTGGCTGTATGCACTGACACTAGCCTGCCTGCGTTTAAATCCTTTTTTTACCACTGACTAGTTGTGTGACCTTGGGCAAGTAACTCAACCTCTCTGTGCTTTGCTTTCTTCATCTGCAAAATGTGGCTCATCATTATAATATCTACCTCATAGGGTTATTGGAATTATTACAAAAATTAGTGCTTGTAAAGTATTTAGAGCAGTGCCTTGTGCATAGAAAGCATGATATGTTTGTTAATTATCCTTCATAAATAAACATGTAATTCTAGGAACTGAACCTAGGAGACGTCTATGTCTTGTGTTAGCTTAGTCTGGAAGGTTTTGTGTCCTCATAACTTTGAGGGCAGAGACTGTGATTTTAACACCAAATGGAACAATTAGGTGTTGCAGGACTGGGAAGGTGGGGAGACTCACCATCCTGTGGCCCATTGCACCTCATTTCACTTAGTAATTAAGAAGAACAAATTCACAATTAAGACTGAAAATTAAAACATAGGGTGTGCTTTTTGTTAATGAGAATTTTCTCATCTTGAAAAGGAATGTTGCGCCTTGATTTAGTTCTTGTGAAAAGCTGCCCTCCCCTCCCTTTGGCAGAGGGCCCTGGACATTTATGATGACGAGACATTCAGGGTGAGGTACAGCTACTTAGGGGAGCAGCTCAAGGAGCTGGTTGGTGCAGGCCTGGGAGGAAGTGTTAGCTCCTACTCAAATCTGGGAAATGAAAATCAGAGCTGGAGTTAAACAAAATAAAAAAAATTTACGCTGGCGATCTTGAGAAAGTTGGATGAAGTCCTGTTGGCAACCAGTAAGCAAAGGGACACTTAAACAGGCCTTCAAGTGCTCTGAAAACTGCCCCGGGCCAGAAAGATGCTTCTGGCAAAATTAAGAAGTCAGATCAGCCTTGTACTTTTCCAGAGAATGATTATTTCCAAGTTAGTGTATCTAGTTTTCTTTTCTTGTGTGCACCCCTTCTCGGGTGGCTCCCGGCAGGCTCAGGGCGCCTCCCAGTGAGTCCTGGAGCTGGTCTCTGGCCAGCTGTCCCTAAGACCTGGCCTGTGGTACAGCTCCACTCTCACCTTCAGCTGGCTCGGATGCTGCCGTAGAGTGGCCGTGATGTTTGGGTTCTATGTGGTGACCAAGCAAGTCTTGTTTCTATGACGGAAGGGCAAGAAGAGGTGGAACAGGGAGTCCCAGAGCCATTACCCAAAGATGAGGGCTTGGCTGTGAGCAAAAAGGAGGGACGTGGGATGTGTTCCTTGGTAGATGAGTCAACATTATTCAAAGGATCGTCAAGATGCTGATAGTGAGCACGTTGCAGGTGCTATTCTAGGCACCCCCACATTTTATGCCCGATCCTTCCAAGCATTTATTATCTCTGTTTTGTACATAAGGAAACTAAGGCACAAGAGGCTAACCGTCCGCCTTATTTGACTTCTGTGTATCTGAGATGCGTCTTATACGCCCTGAACGTGAGGTCTTATACGCACGTGAGGTTCCTCACTGATGTTCACAGAAGGAGTGGGGATGAGGTAAGAAGCGGGGGGATTGAGGGAATAATGGATATTAGTGATGGCCTAGTATTAATGTTAATAATGGCATCATACTAAAAATGATATTACATATGAATTACTAGGAGATGATATTACATATGAATTACTTGGGCTGGATAATTCATAATAATAGCGACCACTTATTGGGAAATTCGGAGGCACCGAGGACACTGCCAAACTCATTCTGGACGTCATCTCTTTTGACCGTCATGTCAATCCTAAGAAGCTGGTAGAATGATTCTCAAATAAAATTTTCCTGTTTGTGTGACAATGACTGACAAGTCAGCATTCGTTCCTTTATTTATTTTTTTTACCCGTTACTGAGCCCCTCGCACGGCCAGGTCTCAGTATGTGACTGCGAAGGAACTCAGTTCAGTTAAGAAGATGGGTCCAGAAGGCGAGGAGTAAAGGTCGTGACGTGATGTGTCTGGTTCCCTGGGGGACAGTGGAGGAGCGAGAACTCTGCTGAGACCCACACAGAGATGCTGCTTCTACTTACGTTCTGTGATGTATTGACAATATTGATGCTGTTTATCGCAGACTCATGTGCCAGGTTCTTCATATGTGTTATCTTATTTAGTTCCCATTATGGCCTTGCGAGGTAGATACAATCTCAATGGAACAGAAGAGGCTACTCAGGCATAGAGAGGAGGCCGAGCTAGGCAAGTGGCAGAGCTAAGGCTTAGACTCATTGACCCCTTCCATGGGACCCCTCAGTGGCCTCCCAAACTCCCCTGTACCTGTGCTGGGCTGAGAAGGCTGCCCCCTGAAGCAGGGCTGTTGGGTGTCTGGGCCTGGCTTTCTCCTCCTGTGTTGGTTGTGGCATGGCCATGGCCCTGGTAGAGGACCCCCAGAGGTGCCCCAGAGCCTGGCTGCAGCCCTCAGCTGGTGCTCTGGCCTCCGTGGGGGGGTCTTGTCAGCCTTCACCAGAGCGGGGACGTGGTGGTGGTTGTTAGCTGAACTTGTGTTCTGTGGACTGTGAAATGGATTCATGAACCTATATCATAACAAGAAGTAGCGTAAGAAGCAATCCACACTTGTGTGTGTTTCTAAATCTTCCCTCAGTTGTCAGAAAGGGCAAAGAATTCACCCTGGTCTGTTTCTGGGCAGCCCCTCCCCATCCCTGGGGTTGTGCAGGGGCCATGGAGTTCACCCAGTCCAGAAGATATGGGAAGGCCCCTCTCATCTTGCTCTGGCCGTCATGGTCCCCTGGAGTTCTTGGGGGCTAGCATCTCCTGGTACCTTTTCTGAGAGTTTGGATGCCACAGAGTTGAGGATTGAACCCCCTGTCTCCACTTAGACCTTCTTGGCTGGTCCTGCCACCTCCAAGGGCGCTGCAAGAGGGAGAGGCCAGGTGCTCTCTCAGCCTCTCCCCTTAGTGGACAAGACAGTGCCAAGGCATCACATTCTGCCTGGATAGAGGGAAACGCAGACCTGGAGGACAAACATGTGGGGGATGTGGGAAGGAAAGCACATTCTTATTCTTTTATTATCATCGTAGGTAAGCCAATAGTCACCAACATTTGTTTATCCCCTTCTGTATGAGAAGTCTGTGTCATTTCACTAACCTTCGCTACAGTCCTCAGAAACCATGTATTATGGTCCTCTCACTTTGCAAACAGGGAAACTGAGGTCTGGAGAGGTTAAGTAATTTGTGTGAGGTCGCACAGCTTGTCAAAGTTTCCTCCAAGTTCAAACACAGGCAGGCTGACTCCTGGACGCACACACTTAACCACCATAAGGACTTCCTGTCTGTAGCACCACTGTTTGCCCAACTTCTTCTGTTGGGTTGGTGACTCCTTTTTAAATCTCATATCCCCTTAATATCTATGTGAGTGTATACCTATTAAGGATGCAAATGAATATTTGCACAGATTGACTGACAGAGTCCTACAAAACAGGGCACGCTCCATGCTAGGGCAATGGGGGAGGGGTATGTTTACCTTGTTGATTGATGTGGGAGGTTGCACAAATGGTCACACATGGTTTCCTGCCTTTGCAATGTGACTTTGAAGCTCCTCCCATTAGGAGGTGGAATCTGTCTCCTTGCCCCTGGAATCTAGGCTGGTCTCGTGGTCTGTCACACCAAGAGAATTCTGTGGAAGGGATGGATGGTGTGCCACTGTCAACCTAGGCCTCAGGAGGCCCCACATTCCTCTTCTTATTCTCAGAACCCTGCCACTGCCATGTTTACAAGCCTGGCTAACTTGTCAGCGGGTAACAGACATGGGGCCTAATCTCTTCCATCACCCCAGTCAAAATGCCAGACACCCCCAGAAATGGGATTTTCTATAACCAACCAGGGGCTGACTGCTGATGCATGAGTGAACTGAGACCAGAAGAATCTTTTGGCTGAGCCCGGCCCAAGATGCTGACCTGTAAAACCGGGCGCTAAGTTAATGGTCATTGTTTTGAGGCAATTTGGTAGGTAACGAAATTACTTACTCCACTCAGCATAAGTTGCACCCCTTCCTCCCGGAGCTGGGTGGTGGGACTGGAGGCAGAAGATAGGACAGCTGAGTTAGAGCCACATTTGTCCTTCCTCTCGGTTCCCTGAAAGTGTATTTCCATGGGTTTGTATCACAGATACCTGATGCCGTGATTCTATTTCTGAACACCTCAACAGATGAGGTGAACCACCTGTGAGAGCTGTGGTCTGGTCCCAGCCCTGACACCAAACTGCACGTGGTCTTCGTAATTCCCTTAACCCATCCGGGCTGCAGTTCCTTACAAATATAAGAATATGAGGCTGACATACACACTTCCTCAGATTTCTCTCAGCTCTAGTGTTTTCTGACTCTGTGATGCATCCCTACATTTGTCTTGGACAGTTTATTCTAGACTGCTGCAGTGGCACAAAATGACATAATGGATTTTTTTTTTTTAAGTCATCCAACTGAAAACATGTAGACCATAAACTGAGTAGTGCCACTATAAGAAATTTGCTTTACTGACAATGAAGCAAACAATGTCTTAACTATGAAAGTACAGGTTTGGAAAGGAAATGCTCAAGTTTTCTGACAAATATAAGTTTGCATTATTAAAGCCAGAGAGTTTTACAGGCTTTTTTTGGTTGGCATTTACAAAACCACAGTGCATATTTGACTTTTCTCTGAAAGGCAGAAAAGGGTTTGGTTGGCCTGACTGCACAAGCTCTATAAAATGTATTCATTATTCATTCATTCATTCAGGAGAGATTAACACTGGAGACGTTGTCCAAGAACAGGGCACACATTTACTACCTTCTGCATCTTCCCACCTTCCACTGCAAATTCTCCTTCATTCTCAAATGTAGTCCTTGGAACTGAGGCATCTGCATTCACTGGTACATCTCAGCGGTATTTCAAAACCCAAGGATGTGAGAACAAGGAAGAAAATGATTCTCGACAGCCCAAATCTGGGGGACAGGCTGCATATGTGCAGGGGTCTGGACACCGCTGTGGCTTCCTAGAACAGGCGACATTGTATCGAGAGACAAGCTCTACACTGGGGTTAGAGGGCTTGGGCTCTGCTTCCCTCTCAGGACTTTGTATGTGATTCTGGGCATGTCTTACACCCTGTTTCTAATACTACTACGTACCTCTCCACGTTGTGGGACGATCAGATGCAATAACATAAACAAAAGCATTTTGTTAAAGTATTTTCCGTCTGGACTGTAAATTCCCTGAGGGCGGGGGCCAGGCCTTATTCGTCTTATTTCCACAGAGCTTGGCATATGTCAAATGCTCAATAAATGATGGTTGAGTGAATGAATGTGCCAGAGAATAAATTAGCAAGAGAATGGAATGGAATCCTGTGGGCCCCAGTTCTTCATTTTGCAAATCAGGGCTCCCATGTATAGTTATGCGGGTTGTATACTGAAGGAGTGAACTTGGCTGAGGGGGAGGGGACTAAACCCCAGATTTTCCACCTGCCAAGTCATGTGCCTGGTGTGTGTGTGGGGGTGCCTTTTCTAATTTTCTCAAAGGCGCCTTAGGGGCTAGTGATGGACTTGTGCAAAAGAAAGGAGTCGATTCTATTGCTCTTCAGAGATTCTGATTTAATTGTTATGGGCTGAGGCTACAGAAGCTGTATTTTTCAGAAAATCCCCAGATGACTTAGATTTCCCTCCTGGTTTGGGTACCGTGGGTGGGCAGTCTTTGAAGGCCCTTGTCACTCTAATAGGTGATTTTTGAACTGTATTTTATTTCTTGAATGTATTATTTTCTAGTATTTCAGGTTTAAATTTTCTTCTTTAATGCGTCCATGAGCTGCCATCTCATGGTGTCCTTACCCACCCTTTCCACCAACTGTTTTTGGCGGAGAATAGCACTTAGAGTGCGTAGAATATGTGTTCCCCATTTGTCATTAGGAAATTCCCGGCCAAGCTAAATAAAAAAATAATTTTCCCTAGATTCCTCTTCTCAATCTCTAGCCCTTGTGTTTTTCCTGATTGATCAGCAACAACAGGTCAAAAAAAAGTCAGGTTCTTTAGACAAGACAGAGCTGCTCAGACAAAAGCCTAGTGATGCAGTTTACCAGGGTCTAATTTAATTTATCTTCCTCCATTTCTTTTTCACCCTCTGTCTGCATCAGTCAGGGTCCCATCAGGAAAAGGAAACCACACAGTAATTTGAACAAGGAAAGTTTACCGTGAAGCCGGGTTTGTCAGTTTCAGCACTATTGACATTTTGGGCTGGATAATTCTGAATTTGGGGGGAATATCCTGCACACTGTAGGATGTTTAGCAATATCTCTGGCCTCTACCCACTAGATGCCAGCACTCTCTCCTCGTCCCCCAGATGAGACAACTGAAAATGTATCCAGACGTTGCCTGTATTGTCCCTTGGTCTGCAAAATGACCCCTGCTTAAGAACCACTGCTAAAAGAATTATTACCCATTTCAAAGATTATCTAGAAAGGAGTAAAGAGAACTCTAAAGAATACCTAGGGCAGAGGAAGAGTATGAAGGAAAGGATATGCTGAGAAGGGGACCCCTCCGCAATCTGGGATTCAGGTTGTGTTGATGAATGTGTGGCTATAAAATAAGGGGACATCCTGTGGGTTGCCCTGGCCAGGGCTGGTCTAGAGTTGCTCGGTAAGCAGGAAACAACCAGAGGGGAGGCAGAGCAGGCAAGCAGGAAGCACCTCTTTCCTTCAGGGTACAGATGGACTGAAGCGGGGAGCTCCCCACTGGGTGTCTATGACTCACTGAAAACCCATCCTGGAGATGTTGCTGAAAATAGATGGGGACGAGGGCCCAGGCTGTCCCCACAACACACTGCTGGTAGCTGCTTTTGGTAAGAACCAGAAGAAGCACATGGAAAAGCATTGGAACTGAAAGAGAAGCCCCCTCTTCCTGCAGTGTCTGTATAGCGCCCTCTACTGACAAAATGTAGCATCACGCCATCTTCAAAAGGATTATCACAGAGCCAGCGATGAAAGATGTTTTTGGAGCTGAAAGGCAATAAAACGATAGCTGGCATGCTCTTGTATTGTACCATCTACTTGGCACCGGTCTGGCATTTAGTAGATACAAAATTAACGTTGACTGAATAATTGAAAGAATGTATGAATGAATGATTTTTTTTTTCCTGGCGGCTGTTTTGGAGAATGCAATTTACTACTGATTTAAATTTTATCTACAGAATAGTAAATGGCAGTTTTCAGTCCCTCCAACCCCACTTTTCGACTACATTTAAATGTAATTGAATTAGCTTGTTATATCTTCCCAACTCTCATATAAAACTGATCCAGTTGATAAAAAATCTATTAAAGAATTGAGCAATTCAGTAGAAGAAATTAATTGAACTAATTTGAATTGATCATTTGTTGATTAAATTCCCCAGTTGAGCATTGATCTGATAACTGAGAAAATACAAGACTGGTATCTGTTTTTAAGATCAGAATATTAACCAAAGTATTGTGGCCGATGAACTCAGTCCAACAAAATTGTTGCCCGGAAGCTAAGAACATTAATAGAAAAATCAGAATTAATTTTGACTTCGGTGTCAAACGGTAATTCGCCGATTGCAATGTGGTAAGTTAGTAACCAGGGACTAAGTTACACTGTAATTCAACACGAGGAAGCATGGTGAGAAGAAAATGAGACTGGGATTGAGGAAAAGTTTTGTGTGGGCTGCCTACTGATGTGGACAATCTTTTGCCCTCCCTGGGCCTCCCTCTCCTCTGGAATTAAAGAATAACCACACACTTTGCTTTGGAGAAGAGGAAACAATATGAATGGAAAAGTGTTTTGGAAATTGAAAGTACTGCACACATGTGAGGCTCTTTGTATTCATAGTTGCAAAATGGGTATTTTGGGGTTGTTTCAATTTTCTTAGGTTTCTAGAAGACTCTGAGTGCACCTGAGGTGCTCTTGAGGTAAGAATGTTCTTACATTTTCTAGATTCCTCTGCCTGGAATTCTTTCATTTCCTCTTTGCCTCCGTAACTCCTACTTATCCTATGGCTCCATTACCCTGAGCTCCTGAACGGATCAACTCTCCTTATTATATGCACTTACGTGCCACGTCTCTCCTATATAGTCCTTACCACTAAGGGTATTTTACATTTTCTTGCGATTGTTTTAATGTTTGTCTCTCCAACTAGGCTATAAGCTCCAACATGGACAGGGCCACTTCTGCTTTCACCCAGCATGACATTTTCAGTAGGTATTTAATGACTATTGGTTGGATGAATGAATGAATGAATGAATGAATGAATGAATGAATGAATGACCAAACGAGCATGTTCTCCAGAGTTGACTAGAGCCTACTTGATTTTGATGTGTTGGCCACATTTTGAAAGAAATGGCAACGCTTGGCTTTCTGGGGCTGCAGAAAGAACACAATGATAGGGGTGGTCAGCTGGTGTGTCCTTAGCGCCCAGTGCGATCTCTGGCATAGAGTAGGAGCTCAGTAAATGTTTGTTGAATGAAGTACTTTTGGAGCCAGACGTTCGGGGCTTAAGTTTTGCCTGTAAAATTTACAGGCTCAGCAAACTCGGTGGAGATATTTAACCCTCGATACAATACAGTGAAAACAGGCTCGGAGGTCAGCATGCTGGATCCAAATCTCCATTTACTAGATATTTGACAAGAAATTTAACATCATTGTGCACAAGTCTGCTTATACACAAAAATGAGGGCAGTATCAATATCCTGAGATTATTTCAAGTATTAGATGAGAAAAACTATTCAAAGGCCTTGCCTATTACAGCACACATTAGGAATCAATAAATGAGTCCTTTCCTCTCTCTCAGTCTCTATAATGTGATAACATTCCATACTTCAGAATCATTGGTTCTCAAATAAGATCGTGTACGTCAAACACTTGAACCCGAGGTCCAAGATTCATTTTCCTTCATTTCCACTTTGCGTCAAAAGAAATATATGTGCAGAATCGGCATTAGCCACCAGGTGGCAGTGTGGTAATAGCTTTGATTTCTGGATTTTCGCTTAAAATAGCACCTTTTAAATTGAAGTCTTCAGGTGAGAAAAATGGGTGGCAGTTAAGAGAGAAGCATTGCAGGATAATGGAGTAATGTCTGTTGTAAATGATATTTTAATGTCCAAGGTCTTACTCTGGAGAATTAGGAAGGAAAATTTTAAAACATTCCTTTAGATTCTTAATTCAGAAACATAAGAACCACAAGAACTAGGTACGTGAGGGATAAAAGCTTTTATTACAATATAATTTTATCACAATTTGTAACTTCTCCTCTTGGAGATCCATTTTGTTTCCTCAATTATTCTGGTAACTTATACTTATTTTTCTTTCTTTTTTAAAATAAATGTTTAGTTTGGTTGATACATATTTCTTGAGTACCTAATGTGTACCAGGCACTGTGCTGGGAGATTGAAATAAAGTTATGAACAGAGAAGACGAAGCTCCATATCCTTAAGGGAGTGGGGAGATTCATGATCAACTATTAAAAAAAGTGAACAGATAAGAAAATTTCAACCGGGTGATGGGATAAAGGGTGACTTAGGTGCGTGTGGTGGGGGCACGCACTTCAGATAGGGTGGTCAGGGAAACCGACAACCTGAGTGATGAGAAGGACCTTGTCAGGCACATGCCTCGAAGAACATCCCGGCAGAAGGAAAAGCTAGTGCGGAGGCGATGACGGGGGGACAAGCTAGCCATGTCCAAGGGAAGCATCTTTGGAAAGTTAATACTATACCAATGATTTATTGCTACATAACAAACTGTCCCCCAACTTAAGAGTTTTAAGTGACCTAGTTATTTTGCTCATAATTCTGTTGGTGTTAGGAACCTGGGAAAGGCTCAGTTGAGCAGTTTGTTTTGATCCATTTGACATTATCAGTGAGGGTTTATCAGCTGAAGCTGGAAAACCCGCTGTCAGGATGGTTCTTCACTCACATGTCGATACCCTGATGCTGCCTGGACTGTCCAGGGTAGAAGCTGCCAGTCTTCTTAAAGTCTAGGCCCAGAAGTTACTTCTGGTCTATGGTCAGGTCTGCCCAATTCTACTGGTTGAAGAGGCCAGTCCTCTTTCTTCAAGGGGAAAATAAGTACTTTTTTCCTTCCTTCCTTCCTTCCTTCCTTCCTTCCTTCCTTCCTTCCTTCCTTCTTTCCTTCCTTTCTTCCTTCCTTCCTTTTTCCCTCCCTCCTTCCCTCCCTCCCTTCCTTCTTTCCTTCCTTCTTGAAAGAGGAGTCCCCTCTTCCTGCAGTGTCTCTCCAGTGCCCTCTACTGACAAAATTTAGCATCATACCATCTTCAAAAGAAATATTTTCACAGAGCCAGTGATAAAAGATGTTTTTGGAGCTGAAAGGCAATACATTATAGCTGGCATACTCTTGTACCGTTCTCTTAATCATTTCTGTGGCATTCTACTTGGCACAGGTCTGGCACTTAGTAGATACAAAATTAATGTTGACTGAATGATTGAAATAATGTATGAATGAATGAATGACAGGGTTTGATTTTAACATGATAACATATAACATTATATTAATTTTAGGTATACAGCTTATTTGTATGTACTGCAAAATGATCACCACAGTAAGTTCAGTTAATGTCTATACAGTTACGAATTTTTTTTCTCATGATAAGAACTTTTAAGATCTACACTATTAGCAACTTTCAAATATACAATCTAGTATTATTCACTATAGTCACCTATGTAATGCTCTACATTACATCCCTATGTCTCACTTATTTTATAACTGAAAGTTTGTACCTTTTGCTCCCCCTTCACCCATTTCACCATTCCACTCCCCACCTCTGGCAGCCTTCAGTCTATCCTCTGTTTCTGTGAGTTGGGACTTTTCTTTTAAATTTTAGATTCTGCGTTTATATAAGATCACACAGTATTTGTCTTTCTCTGTCTGACTTATTTCACTTCAGTGCCCTCAAGGTAATGGACCCCACCTCGTGAGGGCAGGAGTGTTAAAGAACCTGTGACCATCTTTAGTTGCAGTAGATCCTTAACAAGTTACCAGAAATTCCGTGTGACGGGCTGGGGGCCAGGCTCCCACAGTCCCCGCGCCACCCATCTGGCCTGTCTGTAGCATGAACAATCGCCAACACCTCGGGAATCCACGAGGAGCACTGAAGTAAGTGTGTCAGAGATTCCTTGAGTCCTGATTGTGAATCTGTGGATTGGGGGTTGGGATGGAAAGCATGAAATACTGTGCCAGCTTCTTTGTGTGAATTTTCCTGCATGAATTAGTTCTGGGATGATCTTAGAGAAATAGGAGCAAAAGGCAACACAGAAGCACAGTTTAGCTACTAAGGGTATTTGGCCTCAAAATAGTCTGTGAAACGACTATATCTTTACACTGGTCAACACGTCACCTAGCTAGGAGAGTGCTTGATTTATTAGATTTGTCCCCTTAAGAAAGATAATTGAGCCTCTTGAGACTGAATTGTAAGAGAAAAGAAGCAAAGGGAGGTGAGATGCCGTATTTCTGCCACAGCAGCCTTTGGGTAGAAGGAGAAAGACCAGTGGGAACTGAGAATTTTCTCTGATGGACAGGAAATGGGGGGGAGGGGCTTTGAGGTGAGGATAAAATAAGCCGAGTCATATAGACTCCAGCTGGTCCTGAGTTTGTTCTACATCAGTGTGGCAATTAATAGTGCAAATCATTTTTTGTATTGACACATGTCCCAAATCTAACGTTTGCCTAATGATGATAGCTGGTCACTCAAGATACAACCAAACTTAAAAACGGTTGCTTATTGCTGGTGGCTATTAAGTCACCATGAAATTGAACCTAAAAAAAACACCAACAGAGTTTACATTTACAGTCCTCCCATATTTCCCCAGGTGACTATTTATTTCTTTTAGCACCTTTTTGATGTGTCTCCAAAATGATCCTGTTAAATGAGCAGCTCTTTTTCGCTCTAATTGATGTGTCAACACAGGCAAAGTTTCCAGTTTCCTGTTCACACTTGATGTCAGGCAGGACACACTAATAAACCTCTCATTGTTCTATTGTTTCACCTGGAGCAGCATTTTTATTCTTCATCATTACAGGTTACAGTGTTAAAATGGGTGGATTTACCTGAATGGAAATTTTCGTGGCAGCCTTAACAATTAAGTGGGAAAGTCCCCTTGTGGTCATATTGTAACCAAAACAGGATTTGGTTCTTCAAATCCCACACTCAGATGCTATCTCTCTGTCTACAGACTGATTGTCTGGGTTTAATAAGACATGTTTTTGGAGGGCTTGACTTAAATGCAAAAATCAATTAAATTAATCACATATCACTTGGCTCTTAAGTTTTCTATAAGTAAGGGGAGAAGCTTCCAAGGTTGCACTTCTGAAATTGAATCTGGGGTTGGCTTTTAGCTCAGTATGTGGCTGCCTGCAGGACCAAAGGGAGTCATCACTAGCATTTGCACTGACTCTTGTTTCTTCTTGCTTACACAAGTGCCTGTTCCTTAAAAGTAACCCCCACGCCTTGTACAGGGTCTTAGCAAGTAGCTTTTATGTACTCGTGAACAAATCTGGTCACTCGTGTGGTCAGGGCTTCCCAGAATTTTGTTTCTTTGTCTGCTACTGTGGTTGCTGATGTGTTCCTCAGGGACCGTGGTCTTTGGCCAGGCCCAGCTGTGCTGTTTCTACAGCTGTCTTTCTCTCTCTCTTCCTCTGCAGCCAGGCCTGGCAGCTTCCTCAGTCCCCATGTGGGGGGCGGCTGGCTCCTATGAGGTGAGGAGAAAGCTGCTTTCTCCTTTGTGCATCCAACTCAGCACCTAAGAGGGGGCTACTACCCTATTGCTTATGCCGCACAAGGTAGCCAGAGTGAGTGGGCTCTTGCGGTTTCAGTTACAGCTGTCTCTCTGTGTGGTGGCAAGCTGGGGGTCACAGGCTGGATTCAGGGCTAATCAGAGTGAGACAGCCTGCTTCTCTTGGACACACCCCTCTTCTCTGACTGCTAGACTTTGGGTCTGCATCAAACCCCTGTGCCTGGTGTACAGAGAAGTGCAGAAGGTCTTAAAGTCAGGTAGACGCTAAGTCAGACAAGTTCCCAGCTCTGTCACCTACCAGCTGTGTGACCTGGGGCAAGTCACTCAACGGTTTCAGAGTCTCAGTTTTCTCATCCTCAAAAGGGAATAATAATGACATAACCTACACAAAGAACTTGTGCCACAAGGCCCGAGTTCCTGGCGCAGAGCTCCTAGGAGCCCTGGGAACTGTCTTAGTGAAAGGAGTGTCTTTGGTAGGCTAATGAGGTGACTTATGGTAGGGTGGGTCCCTAGGGAGCTTTAGGAGGGAGGTGGGTGCCAGAAAACCAACCAAATAAGTAGCATGTGAACTTTCAACCAGACCCCTGACCTCCAGGAGCGGGAGAAAAGTTGAAGACTGAGTTCGGTGACTAATGGCCGATGACTTAATCAGGCCTGCACAATGGAACCTTGATTAAGAAACAAACAAACACTTGGAATGATGAGGATTGAGGGGAGCTTCCAAGTTGGTGAACATATCTCTGCACTGGCAGAGGGACACACCCCAGCTCCATAGGAGGTTCTGCACCCGGGACCCTTCCAGACCCCACCCTGCATACCTCTTCATCTGCCTGTTCATCTGTATCCTTGATAATAAACTGTGATAGTCAATATAGCACTTTCCTGAGTTCTGTGAGTTGTTCTAATGCAGTTTTGAACCTAAGAAGGGGTCCTGGGAACCCCTGAAGTTGTAGTCAGCTGGATAGAAGTGAGAGTAGTCTGGGGACCCTGTTTTTAGCTCGTGTTTGAAGTCTGGGGCAGTCTTGTGGGACTGAGCCCTTAACCTGTGGGGTCTGCAGCTTAACTTTGGGTAGTTAGTGTCAGAAATGAGTTGAATTGTAGGACACCTAGTTTGTGCCAGATAATTAGAGAATTGCTGTTGGAATGATGTATTTGGTGCTGGGAAAAACCAAACAGAGCCTAGTGAAGTAAGCCTTAATTCACAGCAAGGACCTAGGAAATGGGAGCTCCTCTTATTGTAATGCTGTTACTGTTTTACTATGAAAAAAACACACAAAATTTAACAAAAATGTATATAGTGCTAGTTATGTGCAAGTGGCTCATTTAACTCATTTGTTCCTTATAACAACTCAAAAAGTCAGATTTTATTATTCCATTAGTCCCATTTAACAGATGAGGAAACTGAGGCACAGGGAGGTTCAGGTACCTGCCCAAGTTCACACAGCTAATAAGCGGCGGCTTCAAATCCAGGCGGACTGCGCCCTCAGTCTGTGCTCCTCATCTTTGCAGTATGTTGTGGTTGTGATTGGTCTTATTATTATTACTGCAATTTGTTCAGGGAGGCCTGAGTAGTCAAAAGAAGATTCATCAGGCATGGGAACTGATCAGAGAAAACTGATATCATATTAAGATAGTCATACATATTTTGTTCCCGAAGTAGGTACCAGCATTTAAGGGTATAATAGCCTATTCAGTACTTGGATTACTAATAACTTTTTTCTCGAAAGACATTTCTATCATCCCAGGGTGAAATGTAGACATGTGAGTGCCAGTGTACTGTTGGTGATTCAGATGTACTTGGGTTTAATTAACTTCTCTTGAGAAAGTTCAATCACTTGAGAGCCAAGTGTCCACAATGAGCCTGTTTCAACTGCCAACTGCACTGGATGGCCAGCTCTGTGCACGTAGAGTGAATGATAAATGGGCCTTGTGCCTCCTCCTGGGCAGGTGCAAAGGGAACCCTGCCACTGTGTATTGGTACCCTGCAGATGGAGGGAGGAAGGGCCATGTCAGTGGCCCTGCCAAGCAGTCCGTGCAAAACGCACACATTTATCATGGCAGATCCTGCACCATGCCAGACCTGCATAGGTCTGTAAATAATAGGCGTTTCAAAGCAAGACCTGTTGGAGCAAACCGGCACCACCAACAAGTGAATGGCTTTTTGTTTTTTCTAAACCTGGTATAACCTGTATAGGGCTCCCACTTAATCATACTCTTTGAGCCTTTATATCACGTAATCCCTGCAAAGCCCCTGAAATGAGTGGGGTATTAGGATGACTAGGCATCCTGGTTTGCCTGTTGTCCTGATGCAGGTATTAGAGGAGCCCTTTTTTACTTTCCAAAGTGCCCCAGGTTGGACAGTAAATTACATGGTCAACCAAGGTATTATGTTTATTTTATGGAAGAGGAAACAGGCACAGAGAAGGTAAATGATTCACTCAAGGTCATGTAGCTGGTGGGTAGTGGAGCAGGACCAACTCAGCTGTCTGTCTCCAATGCCCAGGTGCTGTCTGCCAGACGCGTCTGCTTCTCTGTGAGATGAAGGAGCTCATCTTCCTCACAGTTAGTCTCCCTGGGGATCTGGGGTGATTTACTATTATTTGGAGCTCTTCTTTTTGAATGACCTTCAGAGACTTTTTTTTTTAAAGACACCACACATATTTTGCAAACATCTTTTTATTTTTTATTTTTTAAACTTTTTATTTATTTTAAGTGTGTTTTTTCAGGACGCATCAGCTCCAAGTCAAGTAGTTGTTTCAATCTAGTTGTGGAGGGTGCAGCTCACACTGGCCCATGTGGGGATTGAACCGGCAACCTTGTTGTTAAGAGCACCGCGCTCTAACCAACTGAGCTAAGCGGCTGCCCCAGAGTCATATTTTTTTTTAAAGGACATTTTTGGTGTTAGCAAATCATGACCCTGGGAGGACAGATTTCATTTTTGGCGATACCCTCAACACTTTCAGAGCCAAGTCTTGTGAATAAGGTGGGAAATTCTGCTGGGGAATACCATGTTGGAGGCAAGTCAAAAGCTTAGTTTGAATTACTGAATAGTTTATCTTTGTATGCTTGTTTGCTGGTGAAATTGGCTTTGAAAAAAATGCTCAAAGAGTTATTCTGCAGATGTTTTCAACAGTGACAGTGTCACTTATAGTGTGTTTAATTTCCTAAAGTAAATTATTTTTTTAAGTCTCATTTTATCATGCCTGGTGGATGTAGCATATTGTGTCTAGTCTTGGTAGCTAAGCATAGTTAGGCTGGAATGAGTGGAGGAGCTTGCTAGGTGATAGAAATTCCTGGCCTCAGACGAAGAAAATAAATCAATTATTTTCCCACAACTCATATTTCTATCAGCCAAATTCCCAAGCCTTTATGTTCCGCCAAGTCAATTCCCATGGGTGTCATCATCCTGCATTTTAAAAATCAAAAGTCCAGGTCACCTGTGTTTGCAGTACTTACCCATCTTTCCACTTCTGACAGTGTTTTGGATGGGTTTATCTATTAGAAGTAATCATTGTACATTTTAGTAACACTTTTTAACTTAAAAAGCAATGTCAATTCTACCGTTTTTTTCTTATTTAATGTGAAAACAAGCAAGGGACTAAAGTGAGTCAGGTTTTATCACCTCCTGTTACAGGTAAAGAAAGCGAGGCTCTAGAGATTGTGTCTTGCCCATGGTCACATACGTTTAAGTGGCAGTATCTTGACTCGGGGGTGCCCAGGGCATTTAGTTCCTGTTAGTTTCCCTTCCAGTGGAGGAAACTCCCTTCCTCTTGATTGTTCTGTTCTCAGAGATAATTAGTTTTCGATGGTAGCTGGTAACAAATTACAACAAACTTGGTGGCTTTAAGAAACAAATTTTTTCTTGTCTAGTTCTGGAAGCGAGAAATATGAAATAACTCTTATGGGGTTAAATCAAGGTATCAGCGGGGCCACTCTGTAGGCTCCAGAGAGGAATCCCTTTCCTTGCCTTTTCCAGTTTCTAGAGCTGCATTTTTTGGATTCCTTGACTCATGGCCCCTTTCTTCATCTTCAAGGCCAGCAGGGCAGCATCTTCAAATCTCTCTTTGTCTGTTCCATCTGCATATCGTCTTGTCTGTCCTTAAATCTTACTCTTATTATGAAGGGAGTCATTTGTAAGGATACATGTGATAGCAGTCAGAGCCCATCTTGTTAATCCAGGACAGTCTCTCCATTTCAAGGTCCTTATCACATCTGCAAAGGCCATTTATTTGTTTATTTATTTGCCCTTAAAGGTTACACTCACAGGTTCTAGGGATAGAATGAGGATGGATTTGGGGAGGGAGTTATTCTTCAGCCGACCACAGTCTGCTCTTTGGCCTTCAAAGATTCAGGTCCATCCTACATGTATTTACCCCATCTCAACATTGCTCTATCTCAACCCATTACAATATCAACTCTAGTCCAAGATCTCATTTAAATATCATCAGCTCAAGTCTCAACTCTCACCGTCTAAATCATGTAGATCAGGTATAGGTGAAACTCTTCGCATGATTCATCATGAGGAAAATTTCCTCTCTGTCTCCGGACTTGTGAAACCAGAAAATGTATTATTTACAATGGTGGGCTAGGCATAAGGTAGCAGTCATAAACATTTCCATTCCAAAGGGCAGAAAATGAAAGGAAGGATAGAGTTATTAATCCTACGCAATTTTAAAATCAGAAGGACAAATTCCATTCGTTTTTTTTAAGGCCTGGAAGTCATCCTTTGTGGCTCATGGCTCTGCCTTCTCAGCCACGGGTTCTCTGGGCGTCATTTTTCCTTTTTTTTTAAAGTAGTATATGTTTGCAGCTGAATAGTTTTATGAGCCTGTTTCTTGACTGTAGAATTTTGAGATTTCTATAGCTTTTCTTCATTTTGTCCTCTCTCTGTCCCTTTCAGTCCAAACTGGCAGTATTTCTCCTAATATACCATTCTCAAAAATCTGTGGCTTTCCCGTGTATGTCATAGGAATTCATGCCATTAGATAACAGAATTCTCCACAGATATTTCTGGATCTCTATTCCAGGCTCCCGCTGAGATGGTTGAGGGGGCCCATGCATGAGTCTCACACTTAATCTTTTTGGCACTCGCCAAAGGTTGTCCAGGCACGTTCTAGACCTTCTCTCAGAGCATGATTTCCTCACAGTGAATACCCTATCTCCTAATTTTGGCATCTTTTCCAATCTGGATAAGCTGTTAATTTCCCAAGTCATCAAGGCCTGATTCTTTTCTGCTTAATGGTACTTCCTTCATTTTTTTTTTCTGTTTCTTTTCACATTTTACTTTCAGTAGCAAGAGTAAACCAGGCTGCACCTTTACTCCTTTGAAGAGAGACCTAAATGGCCATGTTCATAACTTACACGTTCTGCTTTCTACACAGTTGTAGGATACAATTCAGTTTAGCATTCTGCCAGTGCATAGCAAGCGGCCTTCCCTCCAGCTTCCATTTCCCCCTGTGACCTCAGCAACAGGGTTTTTAACGTTCACGTTTTTGCCAATAATCTGTTCACAGCAATCTTTGCTTTCCATATCATGGGTCTCCAAATTCTTCCCACCTCTCTCTATCCGTTACCCAATTCCAAAGCCATTTCTACCTTTTTAGGATTTGTTACAGCAGGTAGTTTCTAATTGCTGCTTTAACAAATTACCACACTCTTTGTGGCCTAAATTTCATTGGGCCAAAACCAAGGGCTGCATTGTCTCTGTGGTTTGAAGGGGAGAGTTCATTCCTTGCCTCTCCCAGCTTTTGGTGACGTTCCTTGACTTGTAGCTTTATCACCCCAGTCTCTGCCTCCATCATTACATTGTATCTTTCTCTTCTGTATGTGTCAAGTCTCCCTCTGCCTCCTTTTTATAAGCACATTTTTGGTTGCATTTGGGGCCCAGCCAGATGATAGAGGATAACTGTTCATCTCAGGGTCGTAAACTTAATCACATCTGCACTTTTTTTTTTTTCCATATAAGGTATCATTCACAGGTTCCAGGAATTAAGGTGTGGATATGTCTTGGGGGCATTATTCAGTCTACTGGAGTGCATTTTTCATGTCTGCATCTTATTATGGTCACGTGATACCCAGGAGTATCCATTCTGCACCAGTGTAGTATACACAAGTTAGGATGTCACTTGCCACAAAATGTCTTGCTCCACTCTTCCAATGTCTTGTGGTGACAGACCCATGCTCTAGTCACAGAGTAAGACAGGCTGGACCAGGCAAAGATACTCTGTCCCCTGGCCACGGTCGTGGGTGTGTGACCCACGCCAGCCAATCAGAATTCTTTCCTGAGATTTTCAAATTGAATCTAGGGAGAGAAATATTGTAGGGGTAGGAGACTAGAGCTACCTTTCTCCACCAGGTGCTGAAAACAAAGAAAGACCTGCCTTGTCAATTTCTCCTTGTTTGCTACTGAAATACACAAAATTCTCATCAAGAAAAGTTCATTCCTTAAAGACATACAGGCCTGACTTCCTGCCTAAGTGGGAGAAAGTCAGCAGGTGAGGGTGGTAGTCTTGACACGTTTGACCTCATTGAGAAATTTTAAAATTTTCAAGAGGTCATCCTGGTACATTAACTAATCAATAAACCACCGTGGTACATATATTCTCCTTCCTAGCTACACAAAGGATACCTTAAATTCTGATTAAACATATCACACATTGATTTTTGCTCCCTCCCTCCTGAACCCCACCAAAATGATGGAGAAGAAATTAAAAGTCATAAACCTACATAGACAAGGCACAGAGGAGAGAAAACAGTAGCAAATTAAAAATGTCAACAGATACTGAGATGGAAAGCAGTTAGTTGGATGAGTGGCAACTGGATTGGCAGAGCAAGAAAGCTGGAAGTAAGTTCCTGGAGAATGGAATTCCAACCAAAAGCAAGCCACCTTTTGCCACAGAATCCTAGACAGACTTGAAAATTGGAGCCAACAAATCCCTCTAAAGATGGACGTGAGGCATCAGTTCAGTAGAAGGTAGCTCTCATACTTAGGGCTGCCTGTCATCTTTGAGTCGCTTTTCTGTATTTGGGGAAATCTAAAGTTAGGAGTCTTGCCTCCCCAATCTGAACTCTAATCCCCAGTTTCCCCTATAGTTAGTCACGGGACCTGGCTGTGACGATCAGGCAGACAACATTTTAATTCAGAAGTGAGCTGAGGAAAGACGATCTGTGTGTTTTCATGTTTGAAGCAAAGGACCGAGACTTGTAGTGGAAGCAGTCAACCAGCAGTTGTAAGGTCAAGTTTCTTATATAGAATTGGCGTTGGTGGGGGGTGGGGTGGGCGCAGTGATTATCTACTTTGCCACTCAGTAGGTAGCTGAGTCTGTGAAGATTTGCTCATCAGGCCTGTTCTTTGGGGGTGGTTTTGGGCATAGTTCTGGAAGACTAGCCTGGAGCCTGGTTCTTCAGCCTTCCCAAAGAGTCAACCAACCACACACCAGTTAATAAACTCCTTTTCCATTTACACTAACAGAATCCATATGTATTGATTACAATTTGAAAACACACACACACACACACACACACACACACACACACCCCAAAACCAAAAGCAAAGAAACCAAAAAAACAACCCCGTTAAGAATACCTATATAATAGGTAGTTTTATTCCCAGATACCCTTTCCCACTCCAAAGAACCAGATAATGGATTCTCCCCCATGACACCTGGAGAAAGGAAATTTGTCTTTGGAGAAATTCAATCAGAGGGGGCCCAGATTGAGGACAGCAGGAGCAATGAACACTGCTTTCAGACATTAAAATGAAATAAGGAGAGAAACTTCTCAACCCAATCCTCTTCCTCTCCTCAATTTCCAGAACATAGGCAGCCAGGTATATATTCTCCAGGCAGAGGTGGGAAGATTTTTTGGGGGATTAATTGACCACTCCAAGAGAAGAGACCTCCCATGAATTAGATAAGTTTTTACCCATCACCTTCCAGTAAAGCCCCACCTGCTCACAGACAACTGCCAATCAGCTTTTCGTTGCCTCTCTCTTAAATATCAATAGATGTGTAGGAGTCACCAGATTTTTGAGGAGAGCTTCTATTCTTGAATGAGAAAGACCAAAGCAAATGCTGTTAGAAAATGAACTTGATGAATACGCTGATCGTGAAGTGAGCAGAAGGCACCTTAATTAAAAACACTATAATTAATATTTTCAGAAAGAAAAGAGAAGACATTTCACTGATGAAACAAAATACAATGCCATTTTTAAAAAGGATG
Source organism: Rhinolophus sinicus (assembly GCF_036562045.2). Classification (NCBI taxonomy): domain Eukaryota; kingdom Metazoa; phylum Chordata; class Mammalia; order Chiroptera; family Rhinolophidae; genus Rhinolophus; species Rhinolophus sinicus. Next base: position 44,534,793 of record NC_133759.1, read on the forward strand.
GGAGAACAAAGAGCTCTTGGAAATTAAAAATATTACAGCAGAAATGAACAGTAGAAAGTTGGAAGTTATTGTTCAGGAACTCTCCTAGAAAGTAGAAAAGAACAAAGATGTAGATAGCAGGAGAGAAATGATGAGAAAATCAGAGAATCAATTTGGTAGGTCTGACTACTAACCAAGAGAGACACAAAAAGTGAGGAATTAAAAACAATCATACATATATTGAGAGCCAAAGAACTGAATCTCCAGATTGAAAAGACTTACTGTACTCAGCCCATGAGTCTACATCAAGGCGTATCACCATGGGATTTCAGGACACCAGGGATAAAAAGAGAAGATGCTAAAAGTTTCCAGAGAAGAGCAAACTAGTCATACATCAAAGGATCATGAACCACAATGAGATCCCACTTCTCAGCAGCAAACTTGGAAGCAAGAAGGGAACAATGTCTTCAAAGCTGAGCAGTGGCTTCTAAGGTTGATATCCCTATGCCGCCCAACTGTCAATCAAATGTGCAGGTTGAATACAGATGTGGGAGGTCTCAAAACATGTACGTCCGGGAGCTACTGGATGATTGGCTCCAACAAGCAAGAGAAAATGGCAAGAAATAAAATGTATGATTCTGGGGACATGAAATCCAACTCTGAGAAGGAGTAAAGGAATTCTTAGGATAATGATGAAGGGATTTCTTAACAGGACAGTTGTTCAGGAGCCTCAGTGAGCAGGAGGAGAAGCCTTTTGTCAAAAAACAAAAGCAAAACCACCCCCCCGTCCCCTCCCCCACACACAACTTCAAAGGGAAAATACAGTTCTGATAGATTCCCTAAGGAGTTGGATCTTTTTGAAAGGGGTTTTATAATTCCATCAGAATCTGTGATAAACTGGTGATAATTAGAAAATGAAGTAGATGGGGAAAAAAAGCAATCACTAACTTTAGGGAAGACAAAATTTGGCATAAGAAAGGAAATGCAAGCATAGAATACCATTGGTTTCACTTATGAATAACAATTATATAGTAATAATTTAAACAGTAACTACTGATGGATTCAACATTGTGATAAAGCTGTATTATGAAGAAGTTAGATATGAAATGTATGTGGGGGGGCCATGGGGGCATAGGGTGTAAGAGGTCTAAAATTTTATTTTTCTGTAGAAGGAAATCAATAGATAATCCTTAAAAATAGTCAATTAAGGACTAAAAATATGAGTGTATAGAAACACAAAGATAAGTATTGGAAAAACAGAGCTAAAAGAATTGAAAATGCTTGGCTCTGGGGAGCAGAACTGAAGGGCAGAGCGGAGGACTACTTTTTTGCATTGTAAGCCTTCTGGGGTCACTTGATTTTTAAGAATATGAACAGCCATTACTACTTGATACAAATTCAAAACCAGCTAAACCTTGGAGCAAATTCTTAGATCAACAGGCTCGCTCATCCTCTGTCATGGGGACTGTAAATTAGTACAATCACTTTGGAAAACGGTTTGGCAGTATCCACTGAAGCCGACTATACATGTATTGTGTGATACAGCAGTTCAGTTCCAATAGAGATGTGTACAGTTATGCACCAAAGGTTGTGCAAAGCATGTCCGTAGCAGCACTCTCCCTGATAGTTGGAGACAGAGAAGAGCAAAGTGTACATCCACAGTACAGTGAATATTGTATGATCATACAGAGGAGTGAGCTATAGGAATGCAAATAAGCTACGCTTACTGCAACACCGAGGATGAACCTCACGTACATTGTACTGAGCAAAAGAAGTCAAGCACCAAAGAGCACATGCTATGTGATTTCATTCGTACCAAGTTCCAAAGCAGGCAAAACTAACCTATGGTGATAAAAGTTAGGATCGATTGCCTTTGGGAAAGAGGTGGGGGAGGGTCGAGACGGGTGTGTGTGAAGCCGGCTTGTGGTGCTGGGCAGTGTTCAAGTTCATGGCCTGGTTGTTGGTAAGACGAGAAAGTTTACTTTGTGAAAGCTTGTCAAGCTATACTCTATTGATTACACTCTTCCGCTTGTATGTAATAGATTAACATTAAGTGAATAACCTTTAAAACTGTTTATCAAATAAAACACACATACTTCTACAAGAGCAGCAGCTCAGCCCATCTGGACCAGGGAATCTGCTATTCTGGAAAATTAGGAAATTATCGACTGATTTATGAAAACACATTCAGAAATCTCAGCAAGTTGAATATGGTTATTTCTGGGTTCTTGCCTTTTTACTTCAATGTGAGGATGTTTTGGATCTGTCTTGTCTGTGTATGGTCTCCATTAAGCTGCCTCAAGGTTTGTTTCCCCTCCCCGCCCCTCATCATTACTGATGACTTTGAAACATTGCAATGGCCAGGAGGACTTTCTTCTGCTTCCCGGATGTCCTGCTCATGATTTTAGGGGCAGTTCTGTTCAAAAGTCAACAAAAGCAGAACAGGGAGGATTAAAACTGTCTAGTAAAGGAAAGAGCATGCATTGACGGGTTTTCCTTGGGGCTGAGGAGGTGGGGCCGGAATTCTCCTATTTGACCTTTCCTGTTACCCAGGACTCTCACTCCCTGAAATAATATAATGCATCAATGACCTTGGTTTTTCCCAGAAGTGTTTAAGAAGACGGGACATTCATCTTGCCTTTGCCCTTTTACATTATTCGTGTTAGAAATCTTCACTGTGCAAGTCTTAGGAGGAGGGGAGAGCGAGCAAATTACATTCTCCTGACCTTCACATCATCACACTACAAAGCCCTTCAGTTGCAGGCATTTGCCTTGCTATCATGTTCCAGATCAAGGCAAAGCAAAGGGAGGCGCTCTTGAAAGTTCAGCCACTTACGCTGAATTACAATGGGTGGATTTGCGGGATACATGAAATAGTCCAAGTTGGTTGTCATTGGATTGGTACCCACCACAGATTTGTGGCAGCAGTCAGCCACCCGCAGGGGAGAACCTTCCCATGAGACAGTCTGGGGGGGAGGTGCTGGGAGTGAAGCTGCCAGGGCTTCGTCCGGACGCAAAACGGATCTGGCATACCATCAACTGCGTTTGGTCTCTTTCTTTTCCCACTAAGACTGATGATTATTTGGGGGCAAGTTCGGCTGTTTGATAGGATGGGGGGTTATGTGGAATGGTTGCAATTAGTCATTTAAATGCCTGTGCTTCTCATTGGCTTTACAAGAGATATGATATATTTATTATACTATGTCATAATACTGTAATTACATACAGTAAGAATATCTGTAATATATGGTAATAATACTATAATACCATGTGTCCCTGAAAATAAGACCTGGTCTTACATTAAGGTTTGCTCCAAAAGACACATGAGGGCTTATGTTCAGGGGATGTCCTCCTGAAAAATCATGCTAGGGCTTATTTTCAGAGAAACATGGTACTTATAAAGAGGAAATAATTTACTGCGAAGCCAGGAGACTCTCATCCTTGTATTTTTTTATGTGAATTTGGGCCACGTTCTGGCTTTCTCTTTCACCCCATTGCTGTCTCTGTTACATACAGGTAATTATGCCTACATTGAAAGGTTTGTCAGGGCTGGCACTTGGCAGTTGTTCGTTAGCTGCTAGGCATTTTCCCTTTCCTTGCCCTGCAAAGTTATCTTTTGAACAAACCTTAAAGTTGCTCTCTGTCATGTATCGGAACAGCTGGAACGGAGATTTATGCCTCTGTGTATTCCCAGAGCTTCCAACAGTCTGGCAGAGAGCAAGTCACTGAAGTCATCTCTGAAAAATAAATATTAGATCTTGCTTCTCAGCACACAATCCCCCACACTTGGAATGAAATCCAAGCCCCTCGTCATAGTCCACACAGCCCTGCCTGCTTCTCTAATTCCATCTCCCAAAGGCTCGATTCCACACTCTGTCCCAGACACACCTGCCAGGTAGCTCATGCCTCAGTGACTTGGGACTTGACATTCCCCTAATATGAACAGCTTCCTTTGCTTCTTGGTATGACTGGCTCCTCCTCATCCTTCAAGAGTGAGCCTTTCCCGGGAAGCGGACTCTGTGCCTTTCCCGGGAAGCAGACTCTGTGCCTTTCCCAGGAAGCAGACTCTGTGCCTTTCCAAGGAAGCAGACTCTGAGATGGAATTAGCGTGAAGGATGTTCATTATGGGCCACCCCTGGGCTCACCCCCTACAAGAGGGAGGGGAAGGAAGCGGGACTCGGCAGAGGGAGACATGGAGAATGCAGGTCTGGTGCAGCCTTTGCTGACCGCATGGGGAGCGCTGGAGCTGGCATGGTCCTGCAGTGTTCCCTCCAGCTGTCAGCCATGGCCAGACCTTCATACTCTCTCATTCATCGGTTTTAAATGGGGGTTCTCCATCCTGCTGGGAAGGATGTGACCTCAGGGTGGTGATTCGCTGCCGCTGAGGCCATCACTGAAAGGGCTGACAGCTGCAGGCCAGGAGAGCAGTACCCCTAGGCATGAAGGCTCCTTTGACGGGGGATGTGGGCAGCATGACAATGTCCACCACACAGCCTTCCCTGACCACTCTGTGTCTCTCCTGTTGTTTTCTGTCTGGGAGTCTGATCATTTCCTTTATTTTCTTATTGTCTCCCCCACTTAGCTGTGGGCTCCGTGAGGACAAAGGTCTTGCCTGTCTCATTCACCAGCTCATTGCATAATGCTTAGTATGGTAGGCATTTAATATGGGTCTATTGAGTGAATGAATGAATAACGAATGCTTAATAGTAATCAACATGAGAGATAGCAAAGCAGATCTGTCTCTTAGAGTAGCACTGAGCTTGCAAAAGAGGGATCATGCCTTTGCTCCATCCCTTTGCCATTTATCACTGGGTAAGACCATGAGCAAAATGACACCAGCACTCTGTGTTCTTAGCACTTCGATCTTTATGAGCAAAAGAAGAATGACTGGTGTCAGTGCAATGGAAATGGCTGTAAGGAGGGTAACTCGGTCTGTAGACATCCCTGTGCTTGACTTCAGGAGGCAGCGAGGTAGAAGAGAGGACACCCCGGCCAGCTCAGAGGAACCAGTAACACCACGAGCAATATAGAAGGTGGATGCCTCCAGTGAGTTGAAAGCAATTAGGCCTCGTTCACAGATATTTTTTCTCTTCCCTGCTGCCTCATTCAACATGAACATTTAGAATCTGAATAGTTTAAAACCCATCAGGCAAAAGAAAAATAAAGTGCAGTTTACTTCTACAAGAAGTAAATGGTGCTTACCAAGCTGAGGATTGTAAACAGAAGTTCAGGTATTTCTGTGGCAAGACAGACAAGACCTCATGGCAACTCTGCCTTGGGTTGTGTTGCTGTTAATTGTTTACGGGCCAGAAAGCAGCTTTGCAGACTGCCTCAGAGTTTCTCCAGGAAACATTTACTCTGCATGCATTCATTAATTCAGACTTACTTCTTTTATTTACTCACTTACTCAGTCACTGGGGAGAGAAGGCTCCTCAATAGTTTTGGTGGGTTGATAGGGTTTATTTATTTATTAGATTTTGTTCATTTTGAACAACAAAAGAGAGAAAAGGACACAAAATATTTTGCTTCTTGTTCATATAATCATATGCATACTAGTCACAGACTCTAAAAACTTGCTTAGAAGAGTGGCTGTAGCTTCAGAGGAAATTTGGAGAGTTTTGGATACAATTGTTGAGTAACTCTCAGGGGAGAGGTTGGATAGGGTAACCGTGAAATTTATTGGTGTTTCTGTTTCCTTTTTGTCTTTGTATTTTCTCAAGTTTTCTGCTTCGTGCATATATTGCAGTTGTGATCAGACACAAAGCTATTACTAAAATAGATGTAGTTTTGTTAACTACTTTGCAGATAGAAGTCAGCAGAAAAGATTCTTCATGAGTCTAAGCTGTTTTAATTTGAAAAACAAAGTCCTCCCACTAGCTCTTTACTTAGAGACTGCAAGAAGAAGTCATTTTTCTTTGAAATCGTCATTTTATACGTGTTCTTGTGGATTATACTTTGTCATCTTTGTCAAATTATTTTCTTTTTTCATTCAGTGTTGTATCGTGAACAATTTTTCATGCCATGGGATATTCTTTGAAAGCACATAAAATGGCTACATAGTCTTCTATTACGGGGCTAGACCATCCTTTACGTAACTAGTCCCTTATTGTTCGACATTTGTATTGTTTCCTGCTATTTGCTTTATAAATAACTATCATAAATATCTGTGTACACAAAGGATTGTGTGCCTCCTTGAGGAGTGCCTCGGGATGAATTTTGAGAAATGAAACGCAGAAGCCAGAGCACGCCCAGTGTAATTCTCTCAGACTTAGTGCCCTCGTGAGAAGCTATGCATAAGGGTCTCCAGCCCACAGGGGACTTCTTGGCCTTGCTTTTGGCTGAAACACACTCAGCCATCTGGTCAGAAGCTGGTATAAGGGAAGTGGCTCAGGATTCTTGGGCTCAAGTGATCATCGACTGTGTAAGCTCAGGTAAGAAGCTTCACCACTCTGAGTCTCACTTTTCTCATCCACAGAATTGGAGCAGTGGCATTTGGCCTCCAGACTGTTGTAGAGCTCACTGATAATCTACCATCAGCCAGCGATCGTGCTAGGGGCTTTGCAGAGCCGCTTTCATGGAAATACGGAAATGAACATGGAGTAATATACGGGAAGTGGTGTATGTGAAAGAGTTTGGCAAACTGGGTTTCCTTGTCTCTATGAAACTGTTGCCGTAACTTCTGGGGCCAGCACACAGTGCATGGTGTCACTTAATGAGGATGGGAGGAGTGCGTTTTGATAGAGCCATTCAGTTTAGGGTTTATTGCTTAAAGTAACTAAAGTTTGACTTTAAATCTCCACACTAAGAAATAATAGATCCTTGACTTGGAACTTTGATTAGTTTTTAGAATCTCGTCTTTCCTGACCAGAGAAGAGGACTCTGGGGGCATCCCCACTCCCTTCCTTGTTTGGGGCTTTCTGATAAGAGCAGTAGGGAATGGCACAATGTTTTCATCTGCAATTTAAAACCTTGTTTTACTTGCTGATTTGACGCATGCTAATACCTGGTACTTATTTTCCTTACTCTTTTTCCTGCTCCCTCAGTTAACAGGGTTACCCAGCAGTAGTTACAGCTCATATTTTAGTGTATTTCCTTCCGGATTGAATTCAGATGTATTCCCAGATATGCATGCAGAATGTGGTAATCGGATTGGGTTCCATGGTGTGTATTTTATAACTTTATTTTTTTGTCATTAATATTGTATCTTCAACATTTTATTTTGTCATTAACTATTCTTCAACATATGATTTTCCACGGGTGTAGTTTTCTATCATATAACCATACTATAGTTTATTTTACCAAGGCCTTATAGTTAGATATTTAATTTCCCAACATTTTTCTATCATAAATAATGCTACAGTGAATAATGCTAGAGTGAATCCTTCTAGTGTAGGAATATCTATAAGTACATCAACAGAAATGCTGCGTCAAAGGTTAAGGACATTTCAGCACTTCTTGCTACTTATTCCAAACTATCTTTCATATGCAATGGGCATCTTTACCTCAATCAGCTGTAATGAGTATCCGCATTTCATCAAATCCACTCTTACACTTGATATTATCTTAAAAATACTTCTTTCAAATTTGATGTGAAAAATACTTAAAGTTTTTTTCCCCCCTCTGGTCCCAGTGAGATTAAACATTTTTCATGTGTTTTATGGTTCCATTATATCTCATGCCTGACACATCCCAGCTCTGCTGCTTCCTGTCTGAGTGACCCTGAGCAAATTATTTAATCTCTGTAAGCCTCAGTATCCTCATCCGAGAAATGGGTATAATAATAGTAGCTATCTCATAAGTTGTCGTGAGATTATTCTTATTTGCACTCTTCACTCTTGTTTGAGAGGATTAAATGAGGTAAGACATGCAGAGGGGTTAGTAGGAAGTACTAAAAAATGGTAGATTCAATAATCATAAATACTGATCACATTGGTTTTACTTGCCATTCACTTAAGTTATTGTATCTTCCAAAGGAGAGAGATCAAAGATGTATTTTCTCTATTGCCATGCGAGATTCCATAGCTATGAGTTTTAATTCTAACTGTCCTCTTAGAGTGCCACAGGATTGCACCAAAGTCTGATGTTTCTTCGTTCCTAAACTGGATGAGGACTCATGACCCATTCCATGCAGCTTCCTGTACATGTTGGAGAGGCACTTGTAGTTCAGGATTTGGGTCACCTCTGTAATATTTCCGACAACTGGTTATATACTTTCTGTCTGGAAATGTCCTGCAATGCAAAACTCATTCCTTAAGGAGCATTCTATGTTCCTTAATTCTTTCCTGATTCTATGTTTGCATAGTTCAGGAAAACTAGTGTCCATTTTATTAAGTAGATCTCTGTCCACTACTGCCATTTTGGTCTGGAGCATGCTTTACTGGGAGGGGTCGTCCTGTATGTTGTAGCCTGGACTCGCTGCCCTGGATGCCAGAAGCACACCCCCAGTTGTGACCACCACAAACGTCTCCAGACCTTGACAGCTGTCCTCTGAAGGGCAAAATCACTATTGGTTGAGAACCACTACTTAGATTAAACATCTGGTTCTTTCCACTGTTCCCTATAGAGAGAGCATTTGAAGTTTTTGGCCAAATTCACGAATCTGGACACTCTCACCTAGCTGCATTCTGGTTTGCCAGTGCTGTGCTAATGGTGTGCAAAGGCCTTTATAACTGATGAGCAGTTGTGTACATTCCAGGTAGGGTCTGAAGAGAAGGGTGAAAGAAGACATCTTTTTCTATTGTAGCCCATGATTATACTGGGCTTTTTTTTTAATCTTACTTTATTTTAGTCATTTATATATTTTTGACCACCTCAACACATCTATGATTCTCACTTTACTCCTGGTCAATCCAGACTCCTGAGGACTATGATTGGGAAATGAACATGAGAACCCTGACCCTCCATACTCTCCCCTCTCTTGTGGGAGCTCAGTCTTTTTCTTAAAGCCTTCAACTGATTGGATGAGACCCATCCACGTTATAGAGGGCAATGTGATTTACTCAAGTTTAATGATTTAAATGTTAATCCTGTTCAAAAAATACCTTCACAGAAACATCTAGAATAGTGTTTGGCCAAGGACTATGGCCTAGTCAAATTGACACATAAAAATACCGTGTTTCCCTGAAAATAAGACTTAGCCAGACAATCAGCTCTAACGCATTTTTTTGGAGCAAAAATTAATATAAGACCTGGTCTTATTTTACTATAATGTAAGACTGGGTATAATAATATAACATAATATGATATGATATGATATAATATAATACTATAATATAATACCAGGTCTTATATTAATTTTTGCTCCAAAAGATGCATGTGAGCTGATTGTCCAGCTAAGTCTTATTTTCAGGGAAACAGGGTGATTATCACAATGTTTAATTAACATTGTTGAAAAACCATAGACCATTAAGGCTGGCAAAGACTCAACAACGTTCATTTTACTGATGAGGAAACTGAGACCCAGAGTGATAGTTACATACTCACAAACACTTGGAAATGAGTCAGGGCCAGATTCCAGCTTCTTGACTCCATGTGCCTCACTCCCTCTCAACTCGTCTTTCCCTGTAGAGACCATTGAACATCAAAGGTTCTGCTTCCCTTTGCACCCAGGGTTGAGGCCACATCTGGGATTACTCAATACTTTTCTTTCACTCCAGTCTCATTTGCTCCTTTCTACTGAAGGCCTCTCCTGGAGCTTCCTTCCCCCATGATAGCTCAGAGCCATCTCCTTACCAGAAGGTGTGATAGATTGTTAATGAAATGTCGCCTCCTTCTTTTTTTAAAAACAAGTTGATAGTGGTGAGAATGTTGTTCTTGTCCTCTTAGAAAAAACAGGCATCAAATAAAAACAGTGATTTTCTCTATAACTAAATCAGACAGTTTATCCCCCAGGCTATTGGTACAGGAGAATCTGAAGAGAAAAAAAAAGCAAATATTTTCAGCTAGGGTAATGCACAGTGACTCAGACAGCAACATTTTCCAATTGATAACAGAAATTAATTCAATATTTCATGTAAGGGCAGGAGAGTTCATAGCAAAGATGGTCCCTGGATCCCGAGATGAAACTCTAACAATTTCCTATTCCTGCTATAGGAAACACTCTAGTGAGGTTATTGTGATTGCTCTGCCTTTTATTTATTTATTTTATAAAGAATTACTTAGCAATTTGCATGGTGTTGGTTTCTTAAAACCCTCAGGTCAAGATTCTTGGGCACATTCAAGCCAGTAGAACTTTGCCCGATTAAAAAAAAAAATCATAAATTTAAAACGTCTCATTGCTTGAAGTTGATAATTACAAGTAGTGTTCTAGAATCATCCTTGCTGGTACGCTGCTTAAGAACATTCTTTCAGGGGTCAGCCAGTCCTTACCAGCAGCAGCCATGACGAGAGTGCGAGACACTGGGAAGTGAGTGAGGCTTTGGGACCATAGGGCAGCAGTGATTGACCTTGGAAACATGGTTGGGAAGGTCATGCGTAGGGGACCACACCTCCTGGTTCACTGGGAGCTGTCTTGGTTTATACCTCTTATTCTGACTTAGCTAGTATAGCACACGCATCTTTGGTGGGCTCCTGGAACCTCTGAATTAATGATTTTCTAACCCGGAGTCCTTAAAATTGCTGTTCCTTTAGCTTGCCGTGCCCTTTCCCCAAATATGAGCATGGCTGATTCTTACATACTTCAGGTCTTAGGTCAAATTGTTTTCCCCTTAGAGATGTTGCTCAGTTACTCTCTATCAAAGGAAAGTTTATTTTTTCCTTTCTCTGTGATCTGAATGTTTGTGTACCCCCAACTGAAACCCTATATTGAACTCTTAACCCCCGACCTGGTAATATTCGTAAGTGGGGCCTTTTGTAAGTGGTTAGGTCATGAAGGTGGAGCCCTCATCAATGGGATTATTGCTCTTATAAAGAGATCCCACAGAGCTCCTGAGCTCCTTACACTCGGTAAGGACGTACTGACATTTTGGTGGTATTTTGTTATATTAACAGCCTGAATGGACTAAGACACCATCACGGCATTAATTCAATTTCAATTCTTTTGTGTATTTTCTGCCCCTGCCCACCCATGGTGTCTCAAGTGCCTGGAGCTATGACTAACAAGAGTAGGCTCTCAATAGTATATCGAATAAAAAAAAAAAAGAATGAATGAACTGGAAGGTGCTGTATGAGTAGTTAATAGAATGCTAGCAGTAATAATAGATACACTTTAAATCTATTGGCTTATTGGAATCGAAGTTAGTTTTAACTAATGTTGAGTCCCATCAGTCATGATGGGGTGGCAGTGTACAGAATGAGGGCAGAATCTCTGCTCCACAGAGTTATTCAGGGATCTGGGCTGACAGAGGTTCTCCCACTTTTAATATGTTAATGCCTATGGCATTGACATCCAGCCAATAGAGGGGGGTAGAGAGCGAGAGAGAGCATGGAGGATTGTGTAGGAAATTTTTATGGTCCAGGTCTGGAAGTACTTTACATCACTTCTGCTCTTTTTTTTTTTTTTTTGCTTAGGATTTGATGAGCATGACCCTGCTTAGATGCAAAGGGGCTAGAAACTGGTGGGAAACAGCTTTCTAGTGAAGGAGAGCATGAATTTGTTGCAGACAGCTAGTCACCTCTGCTTCTAGTGGTACAACATTCAGTACCAGTGCCACCACCACTGCTGTTACATTGAGAGTTTCCCGAGGGCAGAGACAGTCTGTGTCATCAACTTGAGCTGAGGGCCAGCACAGTCAATATTTGAATGAATAAGCAAACATCTCTTGATCTCCAACTATATTTGGGACACTACGTCAGACACGAAACTTATGGTGTGAGTACGTACCGTGTTTCCCCGAAAATAAAACCTAGCCAGATAATCCGCTTTAATGTGTCTTTTGGAGCAAAAATGAATATAAGACCCAGTCTTATTTTACTATAGTATAAGACCGGATGTAATATAATATAATACAATATAATATAATATATGATATAATATAATACTGGGTCTATATAATATAATGTAGTATAATGTAATATAATATAATACTGGGTCTTATATTAATTTTTGCTCTAAAAGATGCATTACAGCTGATTGTCTAGATCTTATTTTCGGGGAAACACAGTAGTATGAACTCCATAAAGACGTAGAATCAACAAAGAATTATTTGTCCTTTGAAGACAGATCAACACCTGACTCCATTACAGACTCCATGAAAAGCAGAAGTTGGCAAAGCAAGTTCTGAAGTGACTATTTCCATGCCAGAAGGAATAGAATACAATAAGAGACTCTAACAATAAAATACATCAGCTCAAAAATCTGTGCCAAAAAAATGGCCTCTAGCCCTACTCTTTGGATCTTTCATTGTATTTTTTCTCCTTGGAGTGCAGTGAAAGTCACTTCAGAACATGAACTTCCATCTTCCCAGAGATAGAAGGTGAATTTCTATTTTACTTTTTTCTTCGCCTCAGGTTCTTTCCATTGTATGTGCTGCAGTGACCAAAAAAAAAAAAAAAAAAGAATCAGAGTGAGTCACCCAGTACATTTTAAACCCTTGTAGTTTAGAAAAGCAGGAAATCCTTAAACTGAGACCACTGAATGGAGTTCTAACCACCCTTGTGTTTGATTCTTCAGAGGACTCTAGACTTATGTCCTTTCACAGAGGGTTAGCTCACAGTGAGGAATCTTACACTGGCCGTCATAAACATACAGACAAGCTTTCATTGCTTGTCCCCTCATTGCCACACTGAATCATTTTGCTGAGCTCTTACATGGAGGGAGCTTACATGGAGAGTTGGGAGGAAAATTTGTCCTTCGAAATTGGATAGGACGCTTTCGCCAATTCTGACATTTTAGAAACTTCAATGGCTAGCTTGAAAGGAAATATCCAGATATCACTCTGGAAATTTGACACTCATGTATGTGTATCTGACCCTGTTCTTGATGCCAAGGGTACAGAGAAGGAAAACCCCATTTCATTGCATGCCTTCCATCCTTCTTTTTTTTCCTCTTTTCTTTCGTTTTGGTTCCATGGCCAAAACAGATGAATGCTCCTTAGCTTTTATTGTCTCCCTGTGTGTCAATAATAATGCTATCTGTCATTGTACCTTACAATTTACCAAGTGCTTTCACCAAAGATATGTTGTAAAAATACTTTGAAAAGTGTAAGTGCTGTATAGATGTGTGTAAGGCTGTCACGTTCTCAAAGCTAGTCAATTTGCCAAGAAGCAACATGTCTGATGGCATCATCATTACTTTTAATTTTCATAATTTCCTCATTTTTATCCTCATAAAACCCCCAAAGGTGGTCCAAGCAAGCATTATCCATTATATGTCCCAGTGTCTTGGGTGACAGTTCATGGGTGGGAAAATGGGGGCTGGGCGAATTGGCCATGGCACGGAGCTTTCATGTGGCAGAATTTATTTTAAATTCTCTTAGTCTCATGGAAATTCTGGTGATTGGGCTCAGCATCACATGTTATATCGCGGAAACTCTCTTACTGCGTTGCACAAGTTTCTGAGGTATTTTGGTGTGGTGACGGACTGCTCCCTGAAAGAGAGGCAGCATGACATATAGCGAGCACACAAGCTTTGGGGACAGATTCAGGTTTAAATTGAGGCTCCGCCATATAACATCAGGCAATTCACCTTATTGCTCTAAGCCTCACTCACACCCCTCTGACAATGGTAATGAAAGACGTGTCTCCTTCAATTTTTTTTTAAAATTAGAAATAATAGCATTAAGGTGGTTGTTCCAGTAGCTAAGGTTGTATAACAAACACTGTAAGCTTGGTGATGTAAAACCGTTTCATCATTTCACTGTGCTCATGGTTTCTGTGGGTCAGGGGCTCCAATGGGGCATGGTGGGTGTCTTGTCTCTGTTCCAGGGTGTCTGGGGGCTCACTTGGGAAGACTCTAATGGCTGGAGGTGGGGATCTTCTGGACGTTTCCTCACTCGTATGTGTGGTGCCTGAGTGGAATGAGTTTTCCTCACTCACATGTGTGGTGCCTGAGTGGAATGACTCTGAAGCTGGGCTCAGCTGTGGCTCTCAGCTGGAGCATGCAGAGGGTTTCCTGTGGCTTGAGGCTCTCACAGCATGGCAGCTCTGTTCCCAGAAGGAGCAACCTGAGAATCAGCATATCAAGGGAACCAGACAGAAGCTGCAATGCCGTTTATGATCTAGCCTCAAAAATCACATAATCCCACTTTTGCTGTAAGGAATATGACATATCCATTAAGACACGGTAGCATCATTGAGAAGAAAAAGGTGACCTGCTAACGGTGCTGTTTTTATTTAAAAATCTCTAATTTCACAGATGTCAGGCCTCAAATGATTTAAAAATTATGAACTATCACCACATACAGAAAAGTGCACACACATAAATAATACTGCTTAATAAATGATTATGAAACAAATCCCTATGTAATTACAGGTCAAGAAACCGATGACTAGAACTCAGAGCCCCGAGGGTACCCATCTTGATGACACACCCTTTTCACCCCAGGAAGGTGAGGATGACGCCCACTTCTGTGTTAATCACTGGCTATGATTTTGCCTATTTTTGAATTTTATATAAATGAGATAATATTGTATGTGCTCATTTGCACCTGGCTTTATTTTTTCCTTCTCCTCCTCCTCCTCCTCCTCCTCTCAGTATTAGGTTTGTCAATCTGGTCCATGTTGTGTATAGAGCTGTGGCTGGTTTATGTCATTACTGTAGAATATTCCATTGTATGAACATTTATCTATTCCATTGTTGATGGACACATGGATTGTTTCCAGTTGTTACCAGCAAATAATGCTGCTATGCACATTCTTAAATATGTATTTACCTTGGGTATCACCTTGAAGTATATGTTCAACATGGATAGATGGTGATACTATTTTTCAAAGTGTGCCAATTCATACTCTCAAAGTATGTTGGTCAAATCTTTACCGATGCTTGGTATTATTAGCCTTTTCATTAAGGTTTTTTTCCTGAGGTTTCATCTTATTCTTTTGTTTGGAATGTATTCCTCCATTTCCTCATGTTGCTTTACTCTATGTATTTGTTTCTATGCATTAGATGAAACCATCACTTCTCCCAGTCTTGCAGGAACGGCCTTGTATAGCAGATAAACCTTATTAGTAAACCTTGCCCTAGCTCTTAGTTGTCTCTTGAATCTTTGTGATTGTCCAAGCAGCCTCTTTTATTTTTAATAGCTCCCAGTAGTTGACAGTGTGCCAAGACCTGTCAGTGTCTCAGTCAGCACCTAAACTCAGGCTGATTGGAAGCCAGACCCTCAGGCAGCAGTTTTTAAAGTATGCAAATATATACAGTCATATGTTAACACAAGTATAAGCCCTGCTGGCCACCAATACCAGGTGATCTAGAGTTGTCTCTTGGGTTATGGTTGAAAATACCAGGGCTCCAGATGGCTGTACAAGCTCCTTTATAGGAGATATGGATGAGCTGGAGCAAGGCAGAGTGCAAAGATGGCGATGCCTGTCCTACATTCCCTGAGAGCATGTAGTAGGTACGTAGGTGGGCACCAAACCTGAAGCCTGCCCCTTAGGCTGAAGCTCCAGAGAAGCAAATAGGTTTCTTTCACAGGAAGACTGGGGTGTGTTTCAGTCTGCTGACTGCAGTGCCCTGGGGGTTGCAGCCTGCCAAGAACCACCTCTCCGATTGCTACAGTCCTGTTGGACCCAGGAAGGCCTCTAGAGCAAGGTCATCAAGGGGTGTTACCTAGGCAGCAGCCGCAAAAACCAAGGCACCAAATGTATGTAAATGTGTCCTCTGGGAGATTCTGGCCCTGTGGTGTGGCAGAGAGAGAGTGTGAAGATGGCACCTATAGGGTGAAGGGTAAAGATGGCATCCACCGAGAAAACAGCAACAACAAAAAAGACGAAGTCTAGAGTGAAAAAAAAAAAATGGCACCTGCCAGCTTCAGCAAGGTAGAAGGGGAGTGTGAAAATGGCATCTACCAGCTCTGTCCCCAGAGTATTTCAACAGGCTCTTGCACCTCTGGCTGAGGTTTTAAGATTAGCAAATAAACCTCTTTGATGTAAAGTCTGGGCACTTTTCAAATGGCTACTTTTGAGTTGGGCCCTGGGGTGAGTCAGTCTGTGCATGAGCCCTTTAAGAGGCATGCCTCAGTTTCCTGCAGCCCTTTGACTGTTGGGATAAGAGCCCCATTGGTTTTCAAAGCCAGATGTTTTGGGGGGCTTTCTCCAGTACAAGCCTTAATAGTTGGGGTGTCAGACGTGAGGTATGAACGCTTGGCTCCTCGAGGAGAAGGGCCAGGTGTGTGAGTTCCCTCCTGACTGGCTGCGTCTGGGGTGGAGTTTATGGTGAAATCGTGTCCCAGCTTCTCATACTACCCAGTTCTATGTGGGCCTTGTCTCATTTGCCCAAACATGAAGGCATTGCTCAGCCAGTTTTCAGGTCTTTTCCGAGGAAATTGTTCCATGTGTTGCTGTAGAACTGATGTGTCTGGATTGTAATAGATACATAAGGTGTCAGAGGGGCAATAGATTGGGGGAGGGGGTTATCACTTTGTGAGGGATGAAATGTCTCTTACTTTGTTTTGTGCACCTGAAACTAGTAAAAAAACAAATGAAAAAAAACACAATTGGTGCGTCCGAGGGAAGAGGTGAGTTCAGGATCCTCCTATGTCGCCATCTTGGACCGCCTCTAGCATTTAAAATTTTTGCCATACTAGTGAGCATATTCTGATACATTATTGTGATGTTTATTTGTGTTTCCTGGATTAGTCATGAAATTGATCATATTGTCACATGTTTTAGGTGAAATGCTTATTTTTGACTTTTTTCATTTTTATTTTTACTTCACTCGTCTTTCCCTTATTGATATGTAGGGGTTCTTTATGTATTATAGGTTTTGATATTGTGATTTATAATAAGAAGTATATATTTGATCTTTTTCCCTTTCTGTCACAGAGCTCCTAAAACCCTTGGAATTTCCTAAGAGCAACAAAGGTGCCATTTTTATGTTAAAAAGTGCCTTTTGGACCACAATTAGGGTTGGGGGCTCCTTGCCATTGGACCTCAACCATGTGGTTAGAGGGTTGGAACTTTCAGTCCGACCCCCAGACCTCCTTGGAGGGGAGAGGGGCTGAAGGTTGAATCAATAGCTGGTTGCCCATGATTTAATCAATCATGCCTATGTAATGAAACCTCCATGAAACCGCCAAAGGACATGGTTTGGAGAGCCTCCTGGTGGGTGCACACACCGAGGGGCTGGGAGGGTGGCGTGCTCTGAGAAGGCCTGGAAACTCTGCACTGTCTTCCCATATCTTGCCCTACGCATCTCTGTATCTGGCTATTCCTGAGTTATATCCTTTTGTAATAAACCGGTGATCTAGTAAGCAAACTGTTTCTCTGGGTTCTGTGGTCTGCGCTAGCAAATTAATCTAACCTGAGGAGGGGGTCGTGGGGACCTCTGATTTATAGCCCGTTGGTCAGAAGCACAAATGATGACTTGGGCTTGTGATGTATTTCTGAAGTTGGTGATGGGGGATGAAGTCTTGGGGGACTGAGCCCTTACCTGTGGAATCTGATGCTCTCTTCAGATGCATCGTGTCAGAATTGAGTTGAATTGTAGAACACCCAGCTGGTGTCACAGACTTGCTTATTGGTGTGGGGAAAAACCCACACATTGGAATTGATTTCAGGACACATTTATGGTTACATGGCCTTTTTTAGTTATATAAGTGACAAATTTCCCACTCAGTAGCTTACCTTTTCCCTGTCTTAATGATATGCTTTTGTATATATCTGTGTGCTGCTTCTTTTGTTCAACATTACGTTTTGGGATTTATTCATTTGTGTTGGTAGCTGTGGTTTGTTCATTTCATGGCTGCGTAGTATTCCATTGTTCTGAATTCTAATATAATCCACTTATAATTTTTTTCCAGAATGGTAATGGCTTTTTAAAATTTTACTTAAATACTCGTTTCATATGCTGAGGTCATATATATACTTTACTGTATTATCTTCTGAAGGCTTTATTGTTTTGTCTTTTTCATTTATATCAGGAATCAGCAAATTACGGTTGGCAAGAAAATCTTGCCCATGACTTGACTTTGTTAATAAACTTTTATTGGATCACAGTCACAATTATTCATTTACATATTGTCTGTGTCTGCTTTTATGCTGCAACAGTAGAGTTGGGTACGTGCAACAAAGATAGTGAAACCTCTAAGCTGAAATATTTACTACTGACCCTTTGCAGAAAAAAAAACTGTTGACTTCTGATTTAGTTCCATAACATATTTGGTCAAAGTCATTGTATTTTTATATCACCAAGTGGGCTCTTCACCTACCAGTGAAAATTCTTCCTTCTTCCCGCAGACGTTCATGTAGCAGCTACTACACGTGAGACCTTGTTGATGATGGACATTGTGATACAGAGAAATATGGTGTGTGCCCTGTAGGATTTCACAGTTTGGTGGCATTGACCATAACTTGCATGAGCTTTGTTACACCAGCAAAGCCATGTGTAAGTTAACTCAATAAACATTTAATGACCAGAACCTGAAAAGCACCACATGTTATAGGTGAGATAAGAAATTCATAAATACATAAGAGTTTCTCCTAGCTCTCAAGGGGTTTACAGTCTAGTAGGGTGGGCATATAGAGAGGTAAGCAGCTGACACCGTGATCCGCCAACACTTGACATAATAGGCGCCCACAGGCGTGGCTGGGTGACAAAAGGGCTGTGTGGAAAAGTATCATTTGGGGCTCATGAAATATGATCCAGACAAGTGGCAAAAAAAAAAAAAATCCTCATTTTAATTTTATTTATAAAAAGTCTGTGAAGTCACCTGTGCTTTGTTCTCAGCAGCCCCATTACAAACCCTGCTCTGAGGGATGTGAACACTGGCCATGGTATTCATTAAATTAGTCATCCTGATAATTACAGGAGCTCAGAAATAACTACTAATCAGCCTGAATAGAGAGCTAATCCCCGGATTCATTGAAATGCATTTAAGATAGGGTTGTTAATTCTGCATACACATTTAAAGGAAGTTACATATAAAAAAGAAGTTATATATTTCCTTAGGGCTCTTGATAACATTTTATGGAATCAGAATGGCAGTTCCACATCCTCCCCCCACCCCCCACACACACTGTTTTTAAACCACATGTGAGACTAGATGGTAAGGTATTGAAATCTGTATACTTAGGGGATTTTCCCCCATCTCAGTAGATTCCATTGTAAAATGACAGGTATGGAAGAGGCACTTGTCAGGAGACTGTAATTATGAAAAAAGAAAAAAAAGCACTAACAAAATTAGTTTTTTTTTTTTTTTAAAGATATGTGGGCATAAAATGGGTTATGACAATCCAATAATTAATTAATGGCCAAAGCCAGTTTTTTTTTTTTTTTTTTTTCACATTTGAGTGATGGATAAGAATATCCCACATATAGTAGCGAAGCCCACGTTGGAATGTAAATACTATTTGCTTTTTTAAGAGCTCTGATCTCCTGGGCTGCTATAATCACTGATATTTTATTTAGTTTTATAAATTCTTAGTATCTTTGCAGTTTTGCTTTCAAATAATCAACTTGATTGTTTTATTTGCTGTTTATTAACTAAATGACCCAATGCAACTGGTTTTCTCTTTTTAGACTCTCCCATTCCTTATTCAGTGAGTAGTCAACTAAGATTCCTATTTCTTTTTCTGAAGGTCCCCAGGTTGGGACAGTACTCAGCTAGAAAGAAAGTGACACCGTTGCATCATTTATCAATTGCATGGTTAGAATTATGACTGACTCACATTATTTGAAACTCAATCCACCATGTTCTATTCTCTTTGTCTATGTAATATTTTCAGATTGGTTTCCTACTGGGGAATTGTTCCAACCAGTAACTTGGCATTCCATTTTCTTTAAGTATAGAATGTCACAATAGGAAGCATGCTGTCACTGATTGAATGCCCACTGTGTGCCAAGTATTGAGCTAGAGGTATTTAGGGCAGGGATTGGCAAACTTTTTCTGCTGAGGGATAGAAAGTAAATATTTTAGGTCTTGTCACAGTTACTCAGCACTGTCCTTGTAGCATGAAAACAGCCTTAGAAAATACTTAAATGAATGTCATTGCTGTGTTTCAATAAAATAAATTATACATATCTATCAAATCAGGCAGTGGACTGGATTTAATCCATGGGCTATAGTTTGCAGAGCCTGATTTTGAGTGTTGGGGCTGGAAAGGTTTGGAGAAGTCATCTACCATAGCCCAGGGTATTTCAAACCCTGGCCCTTAGATCTCAGTGTTTCCCCATGATGAATGGGCCTTTGTCTTACCTCTTCTCTTCAATTAGAGAAGTGTAATCTTCTATCCATTTTTCTTGTGGGGTCTTGCATAAGATTTCACTTGAGCAAAGTGTTTCTTAATGAGTTTCAAAAGTTTTGAAAACCTCCAATTCTCATTCAACTTTACTTTACAATTGAAGACTTGAATAATTAAGGATACACAGAAGCTATGATATACCCCCCTGCTAACTAACACATTTAGTCATTGTCAGAGCTGGGACTTCTACTCAGCACCAGTGACTCTCAGACACTCAGTGCTATGTACATTGTGCTGCCTTCATTCCCATAAGAAGAAAAACTTATGTCTGTTACTTGTTTTTTATAACAGCCACTTATCAGCATGAGCAATTTGTAAACAGAATTCATAATTTCAAGAGATTACATAACATTTTTCTGGAGTAGGCGGAACCCCAACAATTCTAGGGATAGTCTCTTACAACAGACTTTAAATTCATGCTCTGCAGTCTTGTCCACGTGAAGGCCCACATGACTACATCCACGCCTAGCTAGGATGGTAGTCAAAAAAGGTCAGTAATGTCATTTTCCGGCCAGTGTTTATTGTGCGTCATTCAATTGCTTCATGTATATCCACCAGCCATTATGCTTCCCTGAAGACTCTGTTTGCCTCAAATACAAAATTGAATTTTAAGTTAAATTTAAAAATCTATGGTGCTTTTGGCTTTGATGGAAGAAATTGTACTTCATTTGTCCATTTTCACAGCAGGGTAGACTTGAGAGCTGGAGAGTAGAGATTTATCTAGTTTTACACGCCCAGATCTGCCCTACATAGCACCTACAGTCCAATTTTGGTGGAGGTCTAATGGGGTGAAGGCAATTGGTTATCCACCTACGCAATGCCACCTACAGGACCCCCACTTGGCTGCTACCCTGGAATCCATTATGGAAATTTGTTAAACCTTCTAAAGAGGGAAAAAATCCAAACTAATTTTCAACTTCTATCTCTTCTCTTGAATATAGACTAATGAAACCTTAAACAAAGGTTATTTCAGAAAAAAAAAAAAAAAGTGTTTTACTCAGTTAAAGCAAATATTCTTCCTAAAGTTTCAGATTATTCCTATATATACAGTTTATTTTTTTGGGGGGGGCAATAAATCACATGATAGAAAATTCTATTACAGATGACCAATTTTCAATCTCCTCCCTCCTGTAAAAAGACCATTGGTTTATAGATGTAAATTTAGAATCCTTTTTACTGCTTTGTTCTGTGGCATAGAGAATACGGTGTTTTAACATAGTCTGATTATTGTATTTTGTTGCTTTTGATGTAAAGTGTCACTTGGCATTATTCTCTTGGATGACTCTATGTGAAAGAAGATATAAAAACTGTCTTGATGGAATTCTGCTGTGTGTATGTGTGTGTGTATTTTCTCAAGGAAGTAACATTCAGTGAGATAATCAGTAGTTTTATTTTGATGGATCATTTTTATAATTTATTTGTTTTAAGAAAACAACCACATCATTCACGTGGGAGTAAGAATGGAGCCTGTGAAAGAAATTTTAAATGTTTTCCTGATGGCTTTTTTATATGGCTTATTGTTATTTTAAAATTGACTTTTAGTTATAGAAGAATTATAACAGTATTATAGGAAGCACTGAAAGCAGAGAGAAAAATATCACTTATATGTCTAGATGACTTATAAAAAAATATTTAGATATTTTCAGTTTTCTGGTTTTACCTCTTGTGGTTATAGAGTCGTTTGTTTCAGAATTCCGGGGAATTTGATGAACCGGGTGTATCCCTAGCCCTCTACCTTCCTGGAAGACTGACACATCTCAAGACTGGTCACTAACTAAGACTTTAGGGAGCTGAGAAGAGGGGGAAAGGGCAATCTAATTGGAGGGACAGGGAAGCAAATGGACAAGCCAGGACACAGGACAGAGCATGGCTCACTTAGCAAATTGACAAAAGTTTCATAGCATTGGAGTATAGGGTCCCTGGAGTGGTGTGCCAGGAGTTGAGGTTGGAAAGTGAGTTTTCATTCAGACTGTGAAGGGCTTTAAATGTTCCGAGGAGTTGAGACTTTGCTTGTTGTGCAGGGAGTAGAGTGAAGCTCCCATCAGAAGGACATGTTAGAGCCCCAGTAATGCTGCTCAAGTCCATGGACAACGTAGTTATGACCAGCCAAGGGGAAGACTCAGCCCAGCGCTGGGATAGTGACAAAAAAGATGTCTGTTTCCCCCTCCTCCCTCTCCATCTCGCCACCATTCACAAAGAAAACAGGAATGTGAAAGAAACTGGAAGTGCTTCCCCTCCCCGCTTTCCAGGTTCTAAAGAGGCCATTTTAGCCTGTGTTGGTGAGGGAAGGGAAAGAGGCTAGCCTGGAATTGGATGTGAACTTGATGCTTTGAAACAAACACGACTGAGCCTAAAGAATCAACCTGAGACTGTTTTCATAATCAAAGATGACAATCAGACTGAGATGTTACAGAGGAGCCTTCTTCCCAGGAAACAATAGTGATTCTACTGAGGATAGTTGGTGGCAATTCCTGGAAAAGATAAAACCAGTTCACATTTATACTCCAATGAATGGAGACCTCTTCCTCAATATGTTATAGTAAAACGTCCACTGTAGCATAATATTGACTAGGTATTCTGTCACAAAAAAGGATTAGTTTGGGAAAAGGAAAAAGAAAAAGAAAAAAGAAAAAAGAACAAGCGCTGCCACCCAGTACATGCAGACACGGCAAGCCATACGCACATTCTGGCTTATGTGCTGCAATGTAGGGTATTTAAAGCAGGCAGACTGGAAGTTAGAACCATAGCATTTGACTAGGTGTTCTCATGAACTGCCATAAGCCCAGCTTCTCCCATACACCTTGGGGCCTGATCAGTTTATAAAGTCTCAGTTCATCCTTTTTTATTATTATTATTTGTTTCAGGTGTACAAAGCAATGTAGTAGTTAGACATTTATACCCCTCACAAAGTGATAACCCCCCTCCCCCAATCTACTACCCCTCTGACATTGTATATAGCTGTTACAGTTCCACTGACTCTATTCCTAGTTCATCTTTATTAAAAGCAAATGGAAAAGGGATTTATATAAAAGGATAATTGTTGAGATTTCTGTAATCTCAGAAGATAACTGTTTCTAGGCGCTAAGGGAAGACGTTTAAAAATCAAGATAATGTAGTTACATGTTATTATGCAGGAGAGCTTCTGCATTTTGCCCAATTTTATAATGCAATAATGTGATTTTGTTTTCTCAGGAACTTAATAATTTAAAACAGTACTCTTTCCCCATTGAGTTGAAATGAATGTTTTTAGTCTTATTAGTTTTTCCTTTTATAAACTGCTAAGGACGCCTCTACAGCCCCCCACCCCCCATCCCCTCAACCTGATGAATAATATGTCAAGTACATTTCTCTGCGGAGAAAGTCCTTTAATGGTTGCAATCTATCAAGACGTTCTTTTGAGATTATTATTAAGAAGCATTGTTGATTAATCAAAAAACAAAATAGGAGAGAACAAAAAAGACGCAGTAAATGAAGCGATGCCTGTTGGGTTCAGGATTCAATAGTCAGATAAGACCAGTGCTGGGAGAGAAGCTTCTATGGGGAGGACTCAATCACTTGTTTCCTGCTGTCTCCCAGGAGGGCACAGGGCTGTTGCCAGGGAGTTGTCAATGGGTAATCTGCATTTTGTTAACTTTTATTTTAAGGGGGAGAATGGATTAGAGGAGGTGTAAAGAGATAGAGGTAGGAGAAAGGTGACTCAGTAAGTGGTTTGGATTTTGGTCAGAAGAGGAAGTGGACAGAGATTTATTTAACACACAGGTGCGGAGGATTCGATCTTGTAAACCTATTTACACAAAAGGAAATTTTTATCCCTACTACTCATAAAAACAGTATTTGTTATCATAAATAGATAATTGACATTAATGCATGTTAAAACACCTGTAGTTATGAGAATGAAAATAGTCCAGGCTCTGCCGAAAATCGCCTCTAGTGCCGGGAGTGTGGTACAATTTCTGTGAAAGAACTACTTTTGTTTGCTGTCATAATGCAGCTTAAAAAAAAATATGGTATCAATCTCGATGCTATTGTTATCTAATTTTGAACAAGGGCATTAAGTCCAAAGTTAGATTCATCAATCATAACACAGGAAATGTTACTGACATCCATTATGAACTCCACAGTTGATTAGCTCCCTTGATTAAATAGTGGTGTAGCTGATGGGAAAACAGGAGAGGAGACTGCCACTCCTGTGAAGAGAATTCCCAACTCGGAATCTCCAGGGAGTTAGAAAAGAGAAGTGGAAAATACAAGACAAAAAAGTAGGGCTGCCTCAGTAGTAACTTGATGCTGGCCAAAGCATCAGTCCCAGCAACCTGTGCCAGAGATACCGCTCAGTTCCCTTTTTACACACCCAAGCAGATTTTGTTTTTGTTTTATTTTGTTTTGTTTTTCAGGGAAAGGGTGGGGGATAACCTTAGCTGTCATTAGAAAAGTAAAACCCTAAGTTAAAAAAAAAATTACAGCGTTGGATGTGAATGATACCTGAATGCTGACATTAACCAAATGCCACCGTTTTGGACAGCAGCATAGAAAAATGTAGAAATGTACTGCAGTGGTTTTTTTTAGACAGAAATTTTCCTGACAGATTGGGAAAATCAGGAGGAGGCAAGCTGATGACATTTTGATTGTAGGTCCCACTTGGAAAGGCATTGTGGGACTTTCTGCTTAACAAAGTTAAAAAAAAAAAAAAGCACCCAAAACCTTCCACTTTCACCTTGATCTGCATTCTTTTTCTTTTCTTCTTCTTTTCCTTTTCTTCTTCTTTTTCTTTTTTTCTTTTTTAGTAAGTGGTAAAACTTCCCAGGGGTGGTTTGAAGACATTGTTACATGTGTCACTGGCAGCTAATACACTTGCTGTGAGATGGTAGTTGTTTATCAATAATACCACTTTATAATTCAGCCTCATCTGCAAGGCACTCAACTAACTAGATGCTACTGTGTCTTTATTTGCACCTTCAGCTTCTCCTCCATGAAGACTTCTCTATCTCCTCTGTGAGATTACTCCTCTCTGTTTGATACTTCTCCTGTGTCATACCTCCACCAACCTTGCTCCAAAATTCTTAATATGATATTTTCAGAGTTCTTTGAGATTAGCGCTTTGCGTTTCATAGTTAATTGAACATTAGGTAGATGAAATGAATGGATGTGTGGCTAGGGAGATGGATAGATGAATAATGATGGATGGATGGATGGTTAGATGGTGGGGTGAATGGATGGATGGGTCAATGGAGGAAACTGAAAAATAATTGTAACTTTTACAATATTTGACACTGATAGAGCTTTTGCCAACTTTCTACAGACCTTGTAAATGGTTTAATAAATAATGACATTGTTTAAAATAAAAATAAAATGAAAATATAAAATGAAAATAAATATACTATTTTCTTATTTTTATTGTATTTATGTAAAACACAATAAAATAATGTTTTTTGCTTTATTCTTTGTCCTTTTTCCTTTGAATCTACTTTCCTTTTTCTCTCAGAATTCAGGTGTAATACTTGCTACAGATTTACATATAGACTGATTGGAAGGGGACTAGAGGGACAGTTTTATTTTAAACTTAGGACTTTTTAAAATCACATCTTGAGATGTCACATAAAAGTTTTGTGGGATAGTATTAATAAATTGTAACAATATCATAGCCAAAAGCTTTTTTCATTTTTTTCTTCCCTTTCTCCTTTCTTTGTGTTTCTGACTATTCCTAATCCTTATGCTACAGGGTTGAAAAAATTAAGTTTTATCATTTTTTCTGTATCCCTTTTTAATAGAAAAAAATGAGAGGATAGTTAAAATTTACCCCTGAAGCTACTGAAATAAACATGATTTATCTTTTGAAGCCACTTCTATAAGTTTTCCTTGAAATTAAATGTACAGTCTTGAAAATAGGATACTAAACTTTATGCCAGTTTCCTATTCATACATGGACGTAATATCAATTGTGTCTCCCATTATTGCTTTTGTAAGTGCTTTGCTGCTCTGAGAAGCTTGCTTAAAACATATTTTCATCTAACTCAGTGTGGGTGAGAGAAAACAAACAATGGTTGATTTGAATAGATATGGATGCTAAATCTTTTTCTTTGCATTTTCTGGCTTCTATTTGTATTAAAAGTTTACATACATATAATTTTTTGGTAAGTGCATTTGACAATAAAAGTGTGTGATGATATTTTAGAGGTAATAAATTGGAAAGTGAGGCTTATGAGAATCAGTGTGAGAATTAAAAAAAAAATTATTCAGTATCACTATCATAACTGTAATAAGCTTGTGACCTATGCATTTCATGGTCAAAGGGGGGTTAGGTATTGGTCAGAATAATGCTAGAATATTCTGCAATAACAAATAAACCCCGACATCTCAGTGGTATAACACGTCACTCTGGCAGCCTCTTCCATCTTGTTTGCTAGACCTAGAATATGTGATTTATAGATCACCAGAGAGGGAGGAGAGAGTTGGAACAGGTGCACCTGCTCTTAACTACACGAATCTGGAAGGCATATATGTCGTCTCTATTTACAGTTCATTGAATAGAGCTAGTGACATGGTCCAAACCCCAAATTCAAAGAAGTCTGGGAAATGCAAGGGGGCCCATGAAATATTAGGTAAAGATGAGTTGTCTTTGCCACATATTACATTCAGGGAAGCACAACCCAAGCAGGGATTCTGATCTGAACTTGGACTTTGTGCAGAACTTGGAAGGCATCCAGTCCTCGGTCATTTTCTAGCCTCTGAGTCCAGCAACGTTTTGGGATTACTAACGTATACCCAGGAAGAGTTCTGTTCCTCATTTTAGATATTCTATCCCTATTACATACCACCCACATAGAGCAGGGGTGGGGGAAGGAGTGGTGTAGTACATTATTAACTCTTAATGTTTTCTTTGTGGGGAACAACGTGAATGTGGAGTTTTCTGGTCCTTTATTTCCCCCAAGTTGGAAAGAAGATCTGTGACAATTGCAGTATCCTTTTTGCAGGATATAGAAAGAAAAAGAATTAAACCAATGTCTGTTATTTTGTTTTCTTTTTTTGACATTCAATGTTATTTTATATTAATTTCATGAGTATAGTATAATGGTTAGACATTTATATAATTTAAGAAGTAATCCCTCTGACTAGTCTAGTACCCACCTGGCACCATACATAGTTATTGCCATATCATTGACTATATTACCTATGCTTTACTTTATATCCCCATGACTATTTTGTAATTATCAATTTGTACTTTTTAATCCCTTCAGCTTTTTCACCCTGCCCCCCAACCTCTTCCCATCTATCACCACAACAAATCTAGTACCCATTGACACCATACTTAGTTATTACAATATTATCGAATATACCCATTTTGCTATACCCCACATCCCCATGACTACTGTGTAACAACTAATTTGTACTTCTTAATCTCTTCCCCTTCTATCACCCATACTCCTAACCCCACTTCCATCTGGCAACCATCAAAATGTTCTCTGTATCAATGAGTTTGTTTCTGTTTTGTTTGTTAATTCTGTTCTTAGATTCCACATATAAGCGAGATCATATTGCATTTGTTTTTCTCAGTCTGATATATTCCAGTCAGCATAACACCCTCCAGATCCATCCATGCCTCTACAGATGGCAAGAACCCATTTCCTTCCATGGTTTCTATGTCCCTTTTTATGTTTTCTATCTCTTTGTTGAAGTTCTCATTAAGTTCCTTGAGCATCCTTATAACCATTGTTTTGAACTCTGTCTCTGGTAGGTTGCTTGCCTCCATTTCATTTAGTTCTTTTTCTGGAGTTTTTTGCTGTTTATTATTTTGGATGCATTTCTTTGTTTTCTCAGTTTGGCTGCCTCTCTGTGTTAGTTTCTATATATTAGGTAGATCTGCTATGTCTCTCAGTCTTGGCCAGGTGGTCTTATGTAGTAGGTGCCCTGTGGGGCCTAGTGGTACAGTCTCCCTGGTCACCTGAGGTGGGTGCTCCAGGAGTGTCCCTTGTGTGGGTTGTGTGTGTTCTCCTGTTGCAGCATTGATTGCTATTGGCATGTCAGTGGATGGGATTGGCCCTCAGGCTGACTGGCTGTGGGATTTGCCCGTGTCCACAGCTTATGGGCTGCTGTGTGGGCTTCTTACCCCATTGAGTGGGATTTGTCCCAGTAGGCTCTGATGCCTTTTGAAACCGCTCTTTGTGTGTGCCACTTATGGGGCTAATTGGGCAGTGGTCGGCTGTAGTCTGATGCCAACCTCCAAGTATGTTGGTTCTGGGGCCTCTTGGGAGGGGTTCCAGCTCAGGCCCAGGTCAGCCACTGCCTGTGACTAGCCAGGGGCTACCTGGTAGGAGCTACAGAGCAATCCATGGTTGTTTGCTGCCTGTGCTAAACCTGGAGGTGTGTGGGAGAGTCCAAGCTATGAATCAAGGAGAGCTGCTACCAGTACCAGGCCTGGGATAACTCCACAAAAAGCCAGGATACCTGGAGGCCTGCTGCCATCTGCTGGCTCCCTTAAGGTTCAGCCACTGATAAAGCCTTGTGTGGTAGGTATGTGATTCAGGTGAGGCAGGGTTTCAGGGAGTTACTAGAGTGGGAAGAGTTGTGGTCACCTGGTTAATGTAGACTCTGGTTTGAAGCCTGGTGCTACTCAGCATAATGAAGCCTGGAGCTACTCAGCAAAAGTCTCAGAGCACACAAAGGCCAGCTGCCACCCTCCTGGGGCTTGTGGACTCTGATAGTTTTCTGAGAAAGAGTGCAATGCAGGGGCTGCGGCTGCTCACAGAGAAAGTGCCCAGCTTGGGGGAGTTGGGTAGGGTGGGGTCCCAGTGAGTCAGCAGGGCGGAGCAGCAGAGCTCACCAGGCCAATCAGATTCAGATTTAGCTGTAAGCATAGGGGGCGGGCTCAACACATTAAAGATGGCATCTGTCTATCAGCTGTACAGGAGGCGGACCTCACACAGGGAAAATGCTGACTGTCCTCTGGTCTTCCACCTGAAACCACACCCCTCAGTCTATCCCTTGTATGTCTCCGAGGACCCCCAAGTTACCATCCCTCTACTAGAGCTCAAGATGAGTTACTGGGAGCGAGTGAGTCTATGCATGGGCCATTTAAGAGGACGTCTGGGTTTCCCGCAGACTTTTGTCCCACCCGAATGGTCAGAATTCACACTATTTTTCACAGCCAGATGTTGTGGGGGTTTCCCTTCTTGACACCAGTACTCCAGGAATGGGGAGGCTGGTGTGTGTATGGGGCTGGGATTCCTTGCTCCTCGGGGGGAACCTTTGTAGCCAAGATATCCCTCCTGATTCTCAACCACCGCAGGGAGGTTTGGGGTCCGTACCACGTCTCTGCCCTTCCTACGAGTCTCATTGTGGCTTCTTCTTTATATTTTTCGTTATACGACTTCTGTTCAGCTAGACGTCAGATGGTTCTCCAGGTTGATTGTTCTATAATTTAGTTGTAATTTTAAAGTGTTCATGGAAGGATGCAGGCACAGTGTTTATCTACTCTGCCATCTTGGATCTCTCTAAACCAGTATCTTTTTTAATGAGCAGGGAGATGAGAAATAGGCTAACTTTAATATGTTAATTATTCCACATCACTATCATCAACAAATATATTCCCCATCCATCCATCCATCCATCCATCCATCCATCCATCCATCCATCCATCCATCCACATTTAATGGTACCAGGCCCAGTACAGGGCCCTTGAAAGTCAAAAAAGAACCTCTTAGACTTGGCTAACCTTTCTGGTTACCCTTACCCTTGCATAAACAAATTGTTTTGTCTATAACATTTTTGTTAACATTTTCAAGTGTTAACAAGTGCTGAGTTTCATGGATCTGGGCTTCATTCACTTCTGTATCAGCCAAGGCCTGATTCAGAATTGGTGCTGTAAATGGATTTGGATACATGGGCAGATGGCCCTGTGAGGCCAGTTTGTCTTAGACCTGAATCTGTAGATGAAACAGTCTCTTCACAGCTTTGTGCAGTTCTCTCCTCCTTGAAGTCCATGAGTTCAGGAAGTGAGTGATTCTGACGTTGGCCTCTAGATGACCACACCAACAGTCAGTGCCAAGGCTACTATAGAGGCTTGTTTCCTTTCCTCCTCCTCCCCTGGTGCCAAAGGTCCTATTTGATTAAAAATCATTTATAGCCCTGATAAGAGCTAAGAGCTATTATCTTAGAAAACATTGTGCCCCATTTCTGGTTTCTTCATGTGACTCTCTTCCTTCAGACTGCTTCCTACATATAGGTTTCATTTCAAGTAGCCCCTTGGCCATCTTTCCTCTCATCCACACCTTTATCATGACTATAACTTTCACTTCCATGTCTCTACCTTCTATTTCCTCTGAGGTTCCAGGACAATATTTTCAATTTCTACCTGGAAATCTCAACAGGATGTCCTATCACACTTCAAGCTCCCCATGCTGCAAACAGGACCATGCTTCTCTATCTCAGCTAATGATACTATGTCCTCTCATTCACTCAAGCTGCTTTCCCCCCTCCTCATCCTCCCACTTTTGCGGGCCAGTACACCATCATTTCTGCCTCTTTTCCTCCATGATGCTTCTTCCAACTGTTGTTTTGTTTCATTTTTATTGTCAGACATGTTTACTCTCTCCTCTGTGTGCTTTAACTGTTTAACTCATCTCTCTGTATTTTAAATTATTTTTGATTCCTCCTGTTCTTGTTGTTCCTAGAATCTAGCCATTGATATTTCTAAAACATAACACTTTTCTGATATAATATTTTTGGTGGTTCTTTTTACTCCCCAAATAACTTCTAGTTGCTAGTGTAGTATCTAAGGCCTCAATCATCTATTTCCAGCTTCATCTCCATTCTTATAGACTGTAGCCAAACTGACTACTCTTTCTTTCCCACCTCAGTCTTGGCTCATGTTTTCCTTCCATGTGGTGACAATGTCACTTAAATTTCTATGTGAAGACATTCTAGCTACGCTTTTAGTATTAGCAATCTCAGCAGTAGGAATCAATTTCTTCTTCTAACTCAGATGTGGCAAGTAGATTTCATCTCAGGAACAAAATCTGGTTGATTAATAAAGGCTGCCTGGAAAGTTGTGGTAAGAAGGATTCTCAGGTTGTATCTAGGCTCAGTGGGAAAATCTTATGATTGTTAGCAGTGTTTGTCTAGAGAAAGAGGAACTGAGACATTAATGTTTCTTAGATGCCTTCTGTGATCTACCCTGTGCTTCTCTTATGTGTGCAACATCACTTATACTAATTGGTAAATTCTTTGAGGGCATACATTGTATTCTGCTGAATTATATATCCAACAAGAAGAGTCTATCTTCACAATGCCCTATGATCAAAAGGCACTCCAAAACTGTTTGCTAAATAAATCCCCTAATACTGGAATATGCTGTTTAATTACATAAGATTGAAGAGTTGTGGGCAGAGCTGTGGTTGCATTGTGTTATGTTATAGTGTTTATTCCTTTAAGTTTCAGTTTGTTAAGGAATCTGACTGTGTTGACATGAGAATTGCTTCTGCACAGTTACCTTTAGTGATAAATGAGATCAGGCAACACTGGATGAATGGATGGCATCCAATACTCCACTATTGCTTGTAACAGAATTAACTTTCAAGTAGCATTGATTAATTCTGCTTTTAGGCTTACTTTCACAGACCAACAAAGCATGTCAGATTTTCAACCCCTCAGCCTAAGTCAAAAGCCAAAGGCTGGCTTGAAACACATTCAAAAGGAAGACATTATTGATTTCGTGGTTTTTAAAATGTCCCAATCATTCAGACAATTAAGTAATTGTAAAAATAACTATAAAATTATTATTTCTCCTGTTTTTTCTTTCTCTAGATAAACATCTCAAGTATTTCAGCCATTCTTTTAACATGGTTTTCAGAAACTGCCTCATTCTGTTCTCCCTCCTATGAGTATCTTCCATTTGTCTGGTGATGTATTCTGAATTTGTGGATATTCTAGAT
Source organism: Rhinolophus sinicus (assembly GCF_036562045.2). Taxonomy (NCBI): domain Eukaryota; kingdom Metazoa; phylum Chordata; class Mammalia; order Chiroptera; family Rhinolophidae; genus Rhinolophus; species Rhinolophus sinicus. Next base: position 44,567,036 of record NC_133759.1, read on the forward strand.
GGGGTCTGACCAGCCAAAATCAAGATCAAGAACTTCATAGATGTGGTTCTATATTTCTGTCATTACATCCTAAGTACAAATTTAATCTCTCAATGGCCACATTATATTGTTGTCTCATGGAATTGATGGACAACTGAAATTCCTCTTCAAAAAATACCATCTTATTTCACCTTGGATTGGTTAGGCCTCTTTCTGTTTATCAGAAAATCTGTCATGAACTGGCCTACCAATGAAAGGGACATTATTGTGTTTCATCACCAAAATGTCCAGGGAGGTGACTGTTTGGTCCACGTGCTAACAGGTGTCATCAAGATTCCATTTCCATCTGTTCATCCTTCCTCTGTTTTAGCTGCATTCTCAGATAGGCTCTCCTCTCATGGGAGCAAATGGCTATGGGGGCTCCAGCCTAAATCATTTTTGGTTCACATTCATCATTAAAAGGAGGAAGCACCTTTTCCTGGAAGGTCCCACACAAGTACTGGAGTTCACTTTCATAGGAATTGATCATGTGGTCACCACTGAACCAGTCACTGTGTCTCAGAGTACGTATTCAATGAGCTCATTTACGGACCTGGGTCAAATGACCCAGGAATTGGTATTGGAATTGGAGTGGGAACTATATGTACTGAGATCAGGGTGCCATCATCCAAAGGGAGGGAAAGATGCTGGGCAAACCCAAAATAACAAGTGCTCTCTGCAATACAATTATACTCTAAACTCTCAAAAGGCAGAGATTATGGCTTATTAATTGTCTAACATTCTCCTCCCACCTTTAACAAGTGACACAATAAATATTCAAAAAACTAGGTTTGATTGAATGAGTTCCTGAACAAATGGCTACAAAATGAGTGAATTTGAAATGACTGCTTAATGTTAAAAATATCTTTGTCTCTCACATGTACATTGTACAATGTAGTCCAAATTAACTTTGAAGTGTCAGTTGTGTCTACATGAAGGAAAATAGACGTATAAAAAACTTGGTATATCATTACAAGGACAGTTTTTTGGGAGTATTCTGAGGAGAAATAATACAACACATCTTAAGTGCAGAGAACAGGGGACATTTTCTTCTAGGACAAATGAAATGAAAACAGCTTGATTGACAGCCTAGTAACATTAATAATACCTTGAAGGTGGAGATCTGCTCTTATTTCAAACACCCCAGAGCAATTTTATCAGAAGAATAAATACTCTTTGTTCCAAATTCAGACACTTTTCAGTTGCTTTTGGGTAAGATAGTTGTTTTCTAACAGCCACTTGGCACCTTTATTTAACAAGCATATTTCAGTGTCTACATAAAATCTCAGTCGCACCTAACCCTGATCCCATCCCCTATTTAACCGGGGGAATTTGTTTGACACGGTGTTGTGTCTAATGCTGCAGGTAACTGTATATTTGCCTCTTTGCCATTTCAGGGCACTGTGGTCTGATTCCCAATGGCCATTCCTGCATGTCTGGCAGGCTGGGAGGGACAGATGATTAACACCTGAAGGGCACATTCCAATTACTGATCAGAATAGGTGATGGAGCCTCCAGTGGGAGCTTCCTCACGCCCCCCCGGATGTGGGGGTCAGCTCAGCCACCCCCCACATGACTCACAGACATGTGTTCTGAGCTGTATCTGAAAGAACTAAGCCCCTGCTGCCCATCCTTATAAGGGGCCTGATTGCACACCTTCTGTTGGTTTTCTTCCCTTCTCTGCTTTACTTCTTCCTCTTCTTCCGGTGTTTCCCCAAATTTGCTTCTAGATAAATGACTTACATTTCAGTCTTGTCTCAGACTGCTTTTTGACAATTGTTTTGAAAGTAAACATATTATTTTCAGTCCTCAGAAGGGGATAATCAAAGATCCTCATGTCATCGAGGCAGGTGTCAGAGTAAAGACTAGAGACCTGCGCGGCTCGCTGTGTGTGGGTAGAATGTGGCCACTGCGAGAGCCACTGTCTCAACATGGCTTTCATGGTGGGCTGAGTGCAGGAAAAGCCGACTTTCTCTAAAGCACGCAAATCTACAGCAACTGTTGCAGTCAATCCACACCCTTGAGTGGATCTTCTCAGGGAGGAAGTCTAGCCCCGAGAGGGGTGTGATTGGTCCATGGTATCAGAAGCCACTGAGGTGGAATGGAATCATGATTTCAGAAGTGGTAGCATTTGGTCACATGGAGGAACTCAGCCATGCAAATCTGAGAGGTCTTATTGGAGTGGCAAAAATGCAAGGCAAGGCAGTGGACTGAGAAGACACAGAAAGGTTAAGAAGCGAAGACAGAGAATGGTAGAGTAACTTTTCCATCATTTGAAGAGTGAAGGCAGGGGAATGCGAGCGAGCAGAGGTTGACACAGTAACAATACCCAATGCTTGAGTTCTTACCACAGTTCATGCCAGGCACTGGTCTAGGTGTTGTGCATTTTCATAACAACACTATGATGTAGATTGTTTTTATTATCTCCATGTTAATTACAAGGAAACGGAAGCACCACTAGCTTAACTAGCTCCACCAACAGCCAGAGCTGAAAAGCACAGAACTGGAATAGGAATTTAGACATTCTGGTTCTGACGAGCTGGTTCTGACCCAGGGATTGGCAACTTTTTCCTATGAAGGGCCAGATAGTAAATGTTTTAGGTTTTCTGGACTATACAGTTTTTTGTTACAACTACTCAACTCTGCCTTTGTAACGTGAAAGCAGCTATAGATAATATCTAAACAAACAAGTAAGATTGTGTCCCATAAAACTTTATTTGTAGAAACAGAGAGGGCCAGATTAGGCCTGCAGCCTGTAGTTTACTGAGCCTGGATATTACTCCACTGTTTAACATTTTCACATAAAAATTAGTTTTTGGCTCGAGGAGCCTGGTCATGTGCTTTTGCAATGGATTTTATGACAAACCACGCCTAACACGGATGCCTTTGGGGTGGGATGTGGGGGGAGAGGCTGAGAAAAAGAGGGGAGTTGTGGTGGGAGCTAGCCTAGAAGAAGCAGGAATTGTAACTGAAAGCTGAAACTTGGTAATTTTGGGGGGAGATGGAGGTGGGAGAGAGAAGCACTAAATTCTGACTAATATAGGTCAGAATTACAGGGTGGCTATAAGTGGAAGGAACAGGTTTAAGAAATGCCATAAAATTAAACTTTATAGGATTTGGGCTTTATAGCACATGTTGTAGCAGCCACATTGAATAAATGTATGTTTTTCATTATATTTTTATTACACATTTAAAGCACATTAAGGCACACACAGCTATCAAAGAAGAAAAATATAGAGAAACTTTGGCTTCACAAGTAATCGCCTCAATTTTAAGGAAAGCTGTATTTTATGAAGACAGAGAAAGATGCATGGCTATTGTCCTCAGTTTTATACTAACTCATTCTTCTTTGGGAAAAAAATATTAATAGATATTTTGCTACATTTGTCTCCTGTTGAGGCAGCATTTCCCTTTTTCTTCTTCTTTTTTTTGTTTTTTAGACTATCATATCATGAATGTTTATTCATTTGCCTTTGAGTTGCAAGTAATTGGCTGGCATTCTCAGTCGGTAAAACAGCCTGCTTTGTTGGGGTTTGAAAATTGAAAACCGTTTCAAGAAATTGTGACTTGAAATTATTTCTGGCTTTGAGAAGCCATGTGATATCTAGTGGTCTCTGGTGATATTTTAATTTTTAGCCTCTGGAGTTGGGTAGAGTTGGTCTGTGAATAATCATGGGGGATAACAGGATCACCATGGATTGTTATAAAGTGGTGCGTTATACAAATGCCCCTGGGGTTGAAATGCGGCCTGGCTGTCGCCCAAGCCCTGTGCCCGTCTACCTGGAGGCAGGAGCATGTTTTCTTTTCTTTTCTTTTTTTTTTTTTACATCAAGGCACTGTCCACTTGCCAAGCCACGGCCTTTGTGGCCACTGCTCCTCAGAGGTGGTGACTTTTTCTAAGTTGTGTTCTCCACGGGTGGGAGTATGTGAGGGGGACTTTGCAAATTGTGTATCATCACATGTAGGATGCCTTTGATTGTGAGATGCACCACTATTGTTTGTGTAACTAAGAAAGACAAGATGCTGCTAATGAAATCTTGTGAGGCCATGGATTGTGAGACACATGGCAACTTCAAAGATGTTAAAAAGTGAAAAGGACGCCATGCAGTCGTTTGTAGAGTGGGGGCAACTTTCTTTAATTAGCATCAAGGCACCAGTTGAACTAGCTGCTACCCTATGAGGATGAGGTCAGCAAGTCCCCGGAGGGAGGTTTCTACTAGGCTTTGTTTATTTTGTGTGATAAACAGCATCACCAACCTCTCTGCTCTCCTGGAGGACGCCAATTGGTCAAAGCTCTAATAGAATAGAAATGTAGAATGTTAGCGTGAAACTGACTTCAGGGAGTTTCTTGCATCTCAGCTGGGGGCAACTTTGTCCCCAGGGAACATTTGTCAATATCTGGAGATATTGCTGGTTGTCATAATTGGAGTGGGATGCTGCTGTTTTCTAGGGAGTAGAGGCCAGAGATGCTGCTAAACATCCTACAATGCACAGGACAGCCTCCACAACAAGAAATTATCAGGCCCCAAATACATAGTGCCGAGGTTGGGAGTCCATGATGCAGTGGGATGATGTATAGAGCAGGGGGTAAGAACCTGGACAATGGAGGCAGGCAAACCTGGGTTCAAATCCAGTCTTACACTTAACTGATTATATGGTCTTGGGCAAGTAATTAGCTTTGCTAAGCCTCAGTTTCCTTGTCTATAAAATGGAGCTCATAGTCTCTTCTTCAGGGGGTTGCTGAGAGTGTTAAATGACGTAGTTAAGGCAGTTGTAAAGACAGCAACACCATCTAAATTCAAAAGCAGCTCTGAGTACCTTTATCTATACCAACTAAATCCTCTGGGCAACTCTGAAGTGGGTACCTTTATTATCCCGTTTGCAGATAAGGACACTGAGAAAATTTAAATAACTTGTCCAAGGTCGCCCGTGAGTAAGTGGTGGAGCCAGGATTTGAATTCCGAGTCTGTGTGCTCAAGCAGCTCAACCCACCTGGCAGAGTGCCCAACACAGCACAGGGTCTTAGGAAAGGGAAGCTGCTGCTAGTGTATTATAAGCTACTGTAGCCCGAAGGCCCTGCTTAAAGGTGGTGATTGACTGAGCCTCGAGGAGAGTAGGACTTAGCAATGTTCCCTGTGACCTGGGCTAGTTCCTGGGCCTCCTGCTGCTCAGGGACAAGTCTCTGTCTGCCATGCTGCCCCTGCCAAGGAGCCCATATGGAACCTGTTATGGTGCAGCAGGAGTCCAGATCTAGCTGGGCACCACCATTTACTGATTACTTCTGGGAGGTAATCGTATCTACCTCACAGCGTTGTTGGGAGAATGATGTACAACAGGAGACGTCACATATCAGCTAACCGTAGATATCTGAGGGCTTGGCATGTGGGCTGAGAGCCGGGCTTGTGGACTCACCTGGAGTAGCCTGCTCTGATGGACACCTGGGAGTGGAGGGGGCTGGAGAGTGACGCCTAAGCTGGCCTGCAGGGTCTCAAACAAATGTTCCTGGAAATTGTGGGGAAGGGGTGGCCTTGGAATGCCCAGGTTTAGTTCTGCTTTTCCCAGACTCATTGACGTTCAATCAATACTTGTGGAGGTGAATGAGCGAGGGAGGGAGGAAAAGGAGAGAAGTTGGCAGACAGGCTTCATGCAAATGAGAACCCCAAGGTGCCCTGGAGAGTTTCTATCCAGCAGTGGCACTGATGGGCTTCAGCACAAGTCAAAGACCCTGGAGGAAGAGGAGAGAAGTCTCAACAGACCTTCGGTGCAGAAACCAAAGGGTAAATGGATGCCTCCTCCTGGCTGAGGACAAAACATAGGAACAGAGCACAGAACACGCAACAGTGTGATGATGAATGAGTGTGAAAGGTATTGGCAGGCAGTTAGGAAAGTCCTTTAGACCCCACAGGTGTGAGGCTTCTCGAAGAAGCCACCCCATCAAGCCCAGGGCTCACCAGCACCTCTGTGTGAGCTGAAGACCTCGCTCTGCATTTCCCCAAATGTTGTTAGATAGGAGGCAATACTGCTTCGCGGTTAACAGGTTACAGGCTCTGTTGTTACACTGCCCAGGTTCAAATCCCACCTTGGCCACTTGCCAGCCCTGTGACCTTGAGAAAATCACTTGAACTTTCACGGCCTCTGTTTTCCCATTGGAAAATTAGGATCTATCTCGTAAGGATCGTAAACGGATTAAATAAGATACTGTTTTGTGGTCCTTAGCACAGAGTGAGTACTCAATAATGTTTACTCCTCCTCCCATTATTTATTATTATTATTGAATTTATTCTCAGCAGAAGAAGTGAAACAAAGATGCACGCTGGACTCATTCAAATCAGGACTGAAATCCTGCCTGTCTTCATTAGCTGTGTGTTTATAGGCCAGTGACTTCATCACCTGAGCCCATTTTCTTACCTGTATAACAAGAAAAATGATAGCTGCCCTACAGAGTCATTTGGGAATTAAATCAGTTAACATTTTAAAAGTACCTAGCGTGTTTGACACTAAATTCTCATTACCTGTCCTTTCCCTTCTCTTTCTATCTCCCTCCCCCACTAGTTCATTGTCCTCACAGGTGAGTCCCCAACTCACCGTCTCAAGATAAAAACTTAAGGCAACAAAGAGCTGGTTCTTTGAAAAAATTAATAAAATTGACAATCCTTTGGATAGCCTCACCAAGGAAAAAAGACACAAACAAAATCAGGAATGACAGAGGAGAAGTTATCATGGACACCACAGAAATACAGAGGATCATCCAAGAATACTATGAAGGACTATATGCCACCAAATTCAATAACCTAGAAGAAATGGACAAGTTCTTAGAAACATACAGCCTTCCAAGGCTGAACCATGAAGAACTGGAAAATCTAAACAGACCGATCAACAGTAAGGAAATTGAAACAATCATCCAAAACCTCCCCAAAAGCAAAAGTCCAGGACCAGAGGACTTTACTAGTGAATTCTACCAACCTTCAAAGAGGATCTAATACCAATTCTGCTCAAACTCTTACAAAAAATTGAAGAAGAGATAGTACTCTTTAACTCATTTTATGAGGCCAACATCACCCTGATACCAAAACCTGGTAAGGACAGCATAAAAAAAGAAAACTACAGACCAATATCTCTGATGAATACAGATGCAAAAATTCTAAACAAAATTCTAGCAAATCGAATACAACAATGCATTAAAAAGATTATTCATCACGACGAAGTGGGGTTCATCTCCAGGGCAGAGGGATGGTTCAACATACGCAAATCAATCAATGTGATACATCACATAAAAAAAATAAAGGACAAAAATCATATAATTATATCAATAGATGCAGAAAAAACATTTGACAAGATACAACATCCATTTATGATTAAGATACTTAATAAAATGGGTATAGAAGGAAAATACCTTAACATATTAAAGGCCATGTATGACAAGCCCTCAGCTGATAACATAATTAACGGTGAAAAACTGAAGCACTTTGCTCTACATTCAGGAACACGACAGGGCTGTCCCCCATCACCTCTGCTTATCAACATAGTGTTGGAAGTCCTAGCCAGAGCAATCAGGAAAGAGAAAGAAATAAAAGGCATCTGAATTGGAAATGAAGAAGTTAAATTGTCACTTTTTGCAGATGACATGATGCTATATATAGAAAACCCTAAAGACTCCACCAAAGAGCTGTTAGAAACAATAAACAAATACAGTAAAGTTGTCAGCTACAAAATCAATGTACAAAAATCCATTGCATTCCTATATACTAACAATGAAATCTCAGAAAAAGAAATAAAAAAAAAATTCCTTTTGCAATTGCAACAAAAAGAATAAAATACCTAGGAATAAATTTAACCAAAGATGTGAAAGACCTATACACTGAAAAGTATAAGACATTTTAAAAAGAATTTATAGAAGACACAAAGAAATGGAAAGACATTTCGTGTTCATGGATTGGAAGAATCAACATAGTTAAAATGGCCATATTACTCAAAGCAATATACAAATTTTATTTCTGAGTTCATTAAACTGCCTAAAATAACCCATCAACAAAACAAAGAGGCAACCCACCGAATGGGAGAAGATATTCATGAACCACACCTCTGATAAAGGGCTGATACCCAAAATATATAAAGAACACATACAACTTAACAACAATAAAAACAAACAATCCAATTAAAAAATAGGCAGAAGATCTGAACAGACACTTCTCCAAAGAAGACACATAAACGACCAACAGAGATATGAAGAAATACTGAACTTCACTAGCTATTAGGGAAATGCAAATCAAAGCCACAATGAGATACCACCTCACACCTATTAGAATGGCTATTATCAACAAGACAACAAGTGTTGGAGAGGTTGTGGAGAAAAAGCAACCCTCATATACTGCCAGTGGGAATGTAAATTGGTACAGCCACTATGGAAAACAGTATGGAGGTTCCTCAAAAAATTAATTACCATACAACCCAGCAATCCCTCTTCTGGAAATCTACCCCAAAAGTCTGAAAACTTTTATCCATAAAGATATATGTACCTCTATGTTCATTGTAGCATTATTCATGGTAGCCAAAACATGGAAACAATCAAAGTGTCTTTTGATAGAAAATTGAATAAAGAAGATGTGGTACATATATGCAATGGAATATTACTCGGCCATAAGAAAAGATGAAATACTACCATTTGTGACAACATTGATAGTTCATGAGATTATCATGTAAGCAAAATGAATCAGGCAGAAAAAAACCAAGAGCCATATGACTTCACTCATATGCGGGATATAAAACTGAAAGCAATAATAAAATAAACAAAAACTCACAGACACAGGCAACAGTTTAATAGTTTAGTGGTTACCAGAGGGTAAGGGGGAAACGGGGGTAGTAGAAGAGGGTAATTGGGGTCAAATATATGGTGATGGAAGGAGAACTGACTCTGGGTGGTGAACACACAATGCAATATGTAGATGATATATTATAGAATTGTATACTTGAAACCCATACAATTTTCCTACAATGTCACCCCAATAAATTTAATAATAATAAAAAAGGATGACACAGTTAAAAAGGAGTGGAGCCAGCCTCAAACCTGGACTTAGTTGGACCCACCTCTCCTTTCCCACTTGATTACACTTGTCTATTGCAGGTAGACAGAGGACAGGTCACACCTGGAAGACTGGTGACTCGTGGGAGGCTCTAAGGAGGGAGACCTGGATTCTGAGCCGCCTGGCCATGCCCCATAACTTCTCCCCATGTAAGTGCAATAACAAGACTGTCCATACAATTTTTCCCCAGGCAGATGCAATAACAAGACTGTCCATATGATTTTTAGGGCCCCTTGCTCATTGTTCTTTAAATTTGCTTTTTCCAATCACTCTGGAATAGTGGTTCTGGCAGACATTATTGTGGGCCCATTTTATAGAAAGGAAAATGGAGGCATCAAGAAGGGAAGAGGCTTGCCCAAGTAGAGCAGGATTAAGACTGGAAACCAGACTGCGGTCTGGGTGCTCCTGGTCCATTGCTCTTTCCACAACGTTGAAGTGCCTTTACTTAACTTTCTTGCACTTTCCTTCTTTAACTCTCACCTCCTGTCCCTACTCTCTCCCCTCCCATGCTCCGCCTATCCTGGCCCCAGCTCTAGATGCATTACCTGGAGGATAATTGAATCTGGCTAAACTCTGGCGTCACAGCAAATAGGATCAATTTATTACACTTAGTCATTTGAAATTCTACATTGACACAGCTATAAATTGAGCAGTGACAAATTCCAAATAACCTGACAGTCAATACAGTTGAAGTGCTTGAAGTCAGACGTGCAGGGAACAGACAATCTAGGAGCAAGAAATCTGAAACTTGGTCCTTAGAAAGTGTATTTACTGTCTATACTTCCCTGTGACCTGACACCTAGTCAGGATCCTGGACTGAATTGGCTGTGTGGGAGCTGAGGAATTTTGTGAGAGGGAAAACTTGGTTTCTACTGACCAACTGAACCTGACTAAGCAAAACAGGAATTTATTGGGTTGCATAACTGGAAAGTCTAGGGGTAGCACTGCATTGAGGTATAGCTGCATCGAGGGGCTCAAATGAGGGCATCCGGAAATCTCTCTCTCTCTCCTTGAGCTTTGCTTTACTCTGCTGTAACAGTGATGAAGGTAATCATTGGAAGCTCTAGGCTCACAACCTACCAGCATAGCAGCCCCATCAGGAAGAGCATCTCGTTTCCAGCAATTCCAGTAAAGTTTTCGGTTTTCTCTCGTTAGCCTAGGTGGGGTTATAAACCCGTCATGACCCAGTCAGTGTAGGCTGGGGCATGTGTACTCCTTGGCTAGGTCTGAATTATATGGCCATCCTTGGAGATGACTAGATGGGTCCTATGACCTAAAAAAGGGATTATGGACATTTCTCAAAACAGCAGATGGCCACTGCAATATCCCCCAGCCTCGGTGTTACCTTTAGAGATAATAACCTGTGTAGACTGTTTGAAAGTGTTTCTTGTTTGGTCTGACCTAATTTTCTAAGGAAAAAGTTGAGAAAACTTTGGGTAAAACTTTTAACTTCATGTGCACAATTATATAAAAGCACTAGCTCTTTTCTGATCCAGAATTAAAGGTACTTATCATGTGCTGGAAATGGGATTCAGTGCTCAGTGGGGGTTTGGTGTGTTTCCCCAGAAGCCAAACTCCTTCCTTCTAGAAATGGCTCCAGTGTTCATTGGAGATCAACTCCTCCCACACTCTCTGGATGGAATTCCACTTCAACTCCATGAATGGAATATGGGATGCTGATTTTCAACCAATCGGAGTATCACATTTCCTAATCCACAGAGATTGGTTCAGGGGTGATCATGTGATCAAAGCCAAAAATCAAATTTGATTCAAAGCCAAAAATCTTTGAATCAAATGAACAATAGGCTTTATCTTCCCATTGGATTTAGGGAAGGGAGACTGAGATGGTAAGGCTGTGTATAAAGCCAGAACAGCAGGAGGTACAGCCAAGGTTGAGAGACACAGAGGCCTGCCCCAAATCACTGTGCATCTAGCTCTGCATCTAGCTGGGTCTGAAATTGCAGTGATCTGACTTTTTCAGTTCTTTGAGCCAGGACATTTCATTTCTGTCACTGGTAATACAATGGAATTTTGATATGCCCAAAGTCCAATAGCTGTCAAGTGTCAAATTTTGAGCCCAAATTGTTTAATGCTATTTTGATATATATCAGGTTGTTTTAAAGTCATTTTCAAAACTTTCAACTTATTTGAAGTTAGAAACTTAGAAAATAGACAACTCCATGCTCTCTCCTAAATACCCACTTAACCTGACTTTTTTTTTAATTTATTGGGGTGAAAATTGTTAGTAAAATTACATAGATTTCAGGTGTACAATTCTGTATTACATCATCTATAAATCCCATTGTGTGTTCACCACCCAGAGTCAGTTCTCCTTCCATCACCATATATTTGATCCCCCTTACCCACATCTCCCACCCCCCACCCTCCTTACCCTCTGGTAACCACTAAACTATTGTCTGTGTCTATGAGTTTTTCTTTCTCATTTGTTTGTCTTGTTCTTTTCTTGTTTTTGGTTAATATACCACATATAAGTGAAATCACATGGTTCTCTGCTTTTTCTGTCTGACTTGTTTTGCTTAGCATCATACTCTCAAGATCCAACCATGTTGTCACAAATGTTCCTATTTCATCTTTTCTTACTGCCGAATAGTGTTCCATTGTGTATATATACCACAACTTCTTTATCCATTCATCTATCGAAGGACATTTTGGTTGTTTCCATGTCTTGGCCACCATAAACAAAGTTGCAATGAACATTGGAGCACACTTGTCTTTATGTATAAATGTTTTCAGATTTTTGGGGTAGATACCCAGGAGAGGGATTGCTGGGTCATACGGTAATTCTATTCGTAATTTTTTGAGGAACCTCCACACTGCCTTCCATAACGGCTGCACCAACCTGACTTTTCTTGTTGATACCCCCTACACTGTTGTTTGATCTCTTCACAGCTCCCAGCTCATATTTTTTCTGGAATCTTTTTTGTTTTTGTTATTGTTGTGTTTGTTTCTTAGCAACTATATTGAGGTATAATTGATATATAGTAAATTGTAAATGTAAAGAGTATAATTTTATACATCTGTGAAATTATCACCACAATTAAGATAATGAATATATACATCACCCCCAAAAGTTTCTTCATGCTCTTTTATGATCCTTCTACCTGGCGGCTACTCATCTGCCGTCTGTCACTATAAACTAGTTTGCATTTGTTAGACTTTGATATAAATGGAATCACACAATATGCACTTTTCCTGGTGTCCTTTCTTTAAAAATAATTATTCTGAGGTTTATCCGCTTTTTAGTGTATCTCAATAGCTCATTAATTTTTATTGGTAAGTAGTAGTCTATTGTATATACTGCAATTTGTTTAGCCATTCACATATTGATGGGTTGTTTTTAATTTTTAGCTATTACTAAGAAGGCTATTATAAACATCCATGTACAAGTGTTTGTATGAACATAAGCTTATAAGCTTTCATTTCTTTGGGGCAAATACGAGGAATGGAACAGCTGGATAATATGGTAAATGTATGTTTAACTTTCAAGAAACCCAGACTATTTTCCAAAGTGGTTGTATCATTTTACATTGTGGCCAGTGGTATGAGAGCTCGAATTTTTCCATGTTCTTGCCAGCATTTGGTATGACCAGTCTTTTAAGTTTTACCTGTTATATGATGTCTGTAGTGGTGTCTCATTATGATTTTTATTTGCATTTCCCTAATGACTAATAATATTGAACTTCTTTTTTGTGTTCTTATTTACCATCTGTATATTTTCTTTGGTGAAGTGTCTGTTTAAATCTTTGCTCATTTTAAAAATATGCTTTTTACTTTCTTATTATTGAGTTTTGAGAGTTCTTTGTATATTCTGGACATATGTTCTTTACCAGACACATAATTTGCAAATATTTTCTCCCAGTCTGTGCCTTTTCATTTGTAGGACAGAAATGTTTAATTTTGATAAAGTTTATCTCTTTATTTTTTCATGGGACATGCTTTTGATGTCATATCCAAAAAATCTTTTTTCAACTTAAGGTCACATAAGCATTCTTCTGTGTTTTATTCTAGAAGTTTTATAGTTTTAGGTTTTGCATTCAGGTCTATGATCCATTTGGAGTTAGTTTTTGCATATCATGCAGGTTGCAAATTCAATTCAAGTGATATAAGATAGTCTTTTCAACAAACTGTGTGGAACAATTAGACATGCAAAAAATACAAAAAAACAAACAAACAAAAAAAACCCGCAAAAAACTTTGATCTATAGTTGTATTAGTTTCTTACAGTTCTAAACAAATTACCCAAAGTAGATATTTAAAGAAAGAAACGTATTCTTTCACAGTCTGGAGGCAAGAAGTTTGAAATCAAAGCTTTGTCAGTGTTGGTCTCTGAGGAAGAATCTATTACACGTATTTCTCCTAATTCCTGGTGGTTGCCAGTAATCCTTGGTGTGCATTGACTTACGGATGCATCTGCTTCCATCATCACATGGTGTTCTCCTTTTTTGTCTCTGTATTTTCACATGACCTTCCTATATGGACACCAGTCACTGGATATAGGATCCACCCTAATCCAAGATGACCTCTTCTTAACTATTTACATCTGCAAAGACTCTTCCCAAATAAAGTCACATTCACAGGGGAGTAGGACTTTAACATACCTGTTTTGGGGATACAATTCAACCCACTATAATAACTTTGTCCTGTTATTCAGTGGAATGTTTTATAAATGTCAATTAGGTCAACTTGGTTGATAGTGTTGTTCAAATCATCTGTATTCTGTTACTGATTTTCTGTCTATTGTTCTTTTGATTGTTCAGAGAAGTTTACTGAATTATGTGACTATAATTGTGAATTTATCTGTTATTTCTTGCGCTTCTATCAATTTCTGCTATTTGTATTTTGAAGCTCTGTTATTAGATATATAAATATTCAAGGTTGTGATGTCCTCCTTTATCATGACAAAAATGTCTTTCATTATCCCTTATAATTTTCCTGGCTCTGAAATGTACTTTGTCTGATATCAATATAGCCATACCAGCTTTCTTTTGATTAGTGTTAGCATATCAAAAGGCAGATCTTTTTCCAGACTTTTAATTTTGACATATCTGTGTTTTTATAACTCAAGTTGTGTTTCTTGTAGGTAGCAAATTGTTGTGTGTTGCATTTTTTGTCCATTCCGACAATGTCTGCTTTTTAACTGGGGTATTTAGACCATTTGCACTTAATGTGATTTTTATTATGGTTAGGTTTAAACTATTATCTTCATACTTGTTTTCTATTTTTCCCTTTGTTTTACTTTTTCTTTTTGTTTGCCTTCTTGTGGGTTAATTGAATATATTTTGTAATTCCATTTTATCTCCTTTTTGGCTTCTTATCTATTACTCTTCATTTTATTATTTTGGTATATGTTTTAGAGTTTATAGCATACATCTTTAACTTTTCATAATCTACATTGAAGTGATATTATTCCACTTCAAGTGTGGAATATATACAAGTAGTAATATACTTTCATTTCTCCCTTCCTGAACTTTGAGTTATTATTGTCATATATTTTATTTTTACATGTTATAGAAACCTCACACACTATGTTTGTTTAAATGATTACTTTTTTTTAATTAAATTTATTGAGGTGACAATTGTTAGTAAAATTACATAGCTTTCAGGTGTACAATTCTGTATTACATCATCTATAAATCCCATTGTGTGTTCATCACCCAGAGTCAGTTCTCCTTCCATCACCATATATTCGATCCCCCGTACCCTCATCTCCCACCCCCCCCGTCCCCCCCTTACCCTCTGGTAACCACTAAACTATTGTCTGTGTCTATGAGTTTCTGTTTCTCATTTGTTTGTCTTGTTCTTTTGTTGCTTTTGGTTTATATACCACATATCAGTGAAATCACATGGTTCTCTGCTTTTTCTGTCTGACTTATTTTGCTTAGCATTATACTCTCAAGATCCATCCATGTTGTCACAAATGTTCCTATATCATCTTTTCTTACCGCCGAATAGTATTCCATTGTGTATATATACCACAACTTCTTTATCCAATCATCTATCGAAGGACATTTTGGTTGTTTCCATGTCTTGGCCACTAAATGATTACTTTCTAAAGAGATTTAAGTATTAAGAGAAAATCTCATATAGTTAACAATAGTTATTATTTCTAGTGCTCTTCATTGTGCAGATTTATATTTCCACCTGGTATTATTTTTCTTTTGCCTGAGGACTTTCTTTAACTTTTCTTTTAGTGCCAGTCTGCTGGTGATGAATTCTTTCTGCTTTTGTAGATCTGAATACATATTTATTTCAGTTTTTTGAAATATATTTTCACTTGGTATATAATTCTGTTTACAGTTTCTTTTTTTCTTTGTTTTTTTTTTTTTTTTTTTGGCTTTAAAGATTTTCCACTGTCTTCTTGCACAAACAACCAAACTGTTGTAATCCTTTTCTTATTTCTGTTCTTTTGTCTGTAACAAGCCTTTTTTTCTCTGACTGATTTTAAGATTCTTTCTTCTGAATTATTTTGAGCAATTTGATTATAACAGGTCTTGAGTTTTTGTCTTTCTTTGCTTTTTGTGCTGTGCTTCATTGAATTTCTTGGACTTGTAGGCTTAAAGTTTTAATCAAATCTGGAAAAGAATTTCACCTTGTTTTTAAAATATTTTTATTGCTGTGTTTTCAAGTTCACTAATATTTTATTTTTCAAAGCCTAATCTTTTGTTAATCCCAACCAGTGTATTTTGCATCTAATATGTTTTAGTTGTGATTTCCAGAAATTGTATTTTGGTCCTTTAAAAATACCTTTCTATTTACATTTTGAACATATAGGATAAAATTATAATAACTTTTAATGTACTTACCAGCTAATTCTGACATCCGTGTCACTTCTGGGTTGGTTTTAAGTGACTGATTTTTCTCTTTATTATAGTTTGTGTTTTTATGATTTTTGCATATCTGGTAATTTTGTCGCTGGATATTTTTGTATCGCATAAATAATTTCAAAAATTTTTCTGTTCTCAGTCACATTACTTAGAGTTTGATCCTTTTGTGTCTTGCTTTTAAGATTTTTTAGTCAGGGAATTTTGTAAAGGTAGAACATTTCTGGGCAATCTTGGGCTTACCTTGTTTGGTTTTCATCTCTCAGGTAATCAGTGTCCTTCATTGCCTGTTGTCTTGTGTTTTGAAAGCCATTGTTTTATATTTTCTGCCCATTTTTTTGGTTGTTTCAAGTAGGAGGGTAAATCTGATTCCTGTTACTCGAGCTTGGCTGGAAGTAGAATTGTTCAGCCTTTCAGGTCACTTTTATTATTATTAATATTATGATTGTTATCCCTATTTATAGATGAGAAAATAGAAGTTTAGAGACATTAATTCATATAAAGGCAAACATAGTTTTAGACATTGTATTTTTTTTTTTCTTCTTGGAGTGAATGCAAGTGATCAGGAAAGTGAATTTGCAAAGGAGAGAAGGCCATTTCCTGGTGACCTGTCTCTTATCCTTTCTTTTCAAAGATAAGTTAACTTGTGAATAAAGCAAGATGACATCCATCTTCTTTATCCTTCCAGAGCACCATGTCTCCTTTATTATTGTTTGAACCATTGATTTCTTCCTAAAGTCGTTTTCCACAGATTTTGACTACATTGGGCATTAACCAGCAACAAATTAAGTGTTATCTCATTCAGCCATGAGAAATAAAAAGACTACTAATATGGAAGAAATTTCATAGAGGAATGAATATTTCTTGCTAGTATTTTTTCTGAGATACTGCTGACAGCCAGTGCTAAAAGATGAGAGTAGAGAATGGTGGCCTGCTCCTTTAAGTACTCACTTTAAAGACCCATTATTATTTTATGTGATCCAATGGGAGATGCTCTGGATGGGAGGTACAAGACATGTGAACTTGTATTCTAACCAATTCACCAATATGCAGAGTGATGTGTTTCTTGGTCTTCATGACCTTCTCTATAAAATAGAGTGAAAAATACCCCATCTCAAGTGTTGGTGAGGATGTGGAGAAAAAGGAACCCTCATACCCTGCTGGTAGGAATGTACATTGGTATAGCTACTACCATGTTTTCCCCAAAAATAAAACCTAGCTGGACAACCAGCTCTAATGCATCTTTTGGAGCAAAAATTAATATAAGACCTGGTCTTATTTTACTATAATATAAGACTGGGTATAATATAATATAATATAATATAATATAATATAATATAATATAATATAATAGCTGGTCTTATATTAATTTTTGCTCCAAAAGACGCATTAGAGCTGATTGTCCGGCTAGGTCTTATTTTTGGGGAAACACGGTATGAAGGACGATGTGGAGATTCCTCAAAAAATGAAGAATAGAATTACCATACAACCCAGCAATCCCTCTCCTGGGTATCTACCCCCCAAATCTGAAAACATTTATCTATAAAGATATATGTATCTCTATGTTCATTACAGCATTATTCAAGTGGCCAAGACAGGGAAACAACCAAAATGTCCTTGATTGGGTAAAGAAGATGTGGTATGTATATACAATGGAATATTACTTGGCCATCAGAAAAGAAGAAATACTGCCATTTGTGACAACATGGATGGATCTTGATATTATCATGATAGGTGAAATAAGTCAGACAGAAAAAATCGTGACCCATATGATTTTCTTCATATGTAGGATATAAAACTGAAAGCAACAAATGAAAAAGACAAACAAACAAACAAACAAAAACTCATAGACACACATAACAGTTTAGTGGTTACCAGAGGATAAAGAGGAGGTAGAAGAGGGTAAAGAGGGTCAAATATGTGGTGATGGAAGGAGAGTTGACTTTGGGTGGTTAGCACATAATGCAATATACAGATGATGGATGATAGAATTGTACACTTGAGACCTATATAATTGTATTAACTGGTGTCACCCCAATAAATTTAATAAAAACAAAAATGAAAACCCAGTTCATCTATTCCTGTGAGTCACTAGGAAGGAAGGTCAAGCATAATCGTGGTGTTGCTTTAGCAGAAAAAGTTTAGAAGCTGAATATTAGAACGTTATTACTTATGAGTCTCTTCCTTTGATAAGCTAGATATAAATGCCCTTTCCCCTTTAGAAAGAAGCTTTTTTTGTGTGAGGATGCCAAACTCAGGGGCATGTTTTCAGAGGAAAGACCTAAAGTTTAGGAGAAGACCCATAGCCTTGGGAATTGGACCAAAATGGGTCCTGTGGCCTGACATATTTACTTATTTACTTCTCTTTTACTCCAGAGCTCATTCCAGTTTGAAGCCCTTCCTAGCAATGACCATGAAGGAGTCTTGAGCCCAACCCCAGTCAAGCTAAACTGTTACCTGTATCCCACAACTGTTACCTGTTTCCCACAATGTGTGCTTGTATGCTAATGTGCCTGAAGTGTTTTGACCCAGCTCTATATGTCCCTCAGGAACTGGCCTAATTATCTTCTGGGAAGGCTTCCGAACAGATTGAGATGTTCCTTTATCTGTGTGTCTCTTGAACTGTATGCTGTTGCTATAGAGCCTATCATATTGTAGAACAGTTACTCCTTAACATTTCTGACTATTTGATCATATTTTAAGTCCCTCAAAAGCTGGGAACAGATTTAATTCATCTCAGTGTCTCATATCTTCTGATGCTTGCTTAATACATTTGAAACAGTTTTTATGCTTTTTATTTATTTATTTTTTTAAAGACTAAACCCTGATAGGTAGCTTATCACATTTCAAAGAATCTTAAAACAGTGTAAAAGGGGATAAGTTAAGATAAAAGTCCCCAGTTCCTTTAACCCTCTCAGTCTCTCACTCTAGGGGAAAAGTTGGGATTTTTTTGAAAATTAAATTTATTGGGGTGACACTGGTTAAAAAATTATATAGGTCTCAAGTGTACATTTCTATAATACATCATCTGTATATTGCATTGTGTGTTCACCACCCAAAGTCAGTTCTCCTTCTATAACCACATATTTGACCCCCTTTACCCTCTTCTATCTCCTCCTTACCCTCTGGTAACCACTAAACTGTTGTGTCTATGAGTTTTCCTGTGTTTGTCTTGTTCATTTGTTGCTTTCAGTTTTATATCCTCCATATGAAGATAATCATATGGTTCTCAATTTTTTCTGTCTGACTTATTTCACTTAGCATGGTAATATCAAGATCCATCCATGTTGTCACAAATGGCAGTATTTCATCTTTTCTGATGGCCAAGTAATATTCCATTGTATACACATACCACATCTTCTTTACGCAATCATCTATCAAAGGACATTTTGGTTGTTTCCATGTCTTGGCCACTTGAATAATGCTGTAATGAACACAGGGATACATATATCTTTACAGATAAATGTTTTCAGGTTTTAGGGGCAGATACCCAGGAGAGGGATTGCTGGGTTGTATGGTAATTCTAGTCTTCATTTTTTGAGGAATCTCCACATCATCCTTCATACTGTATTTCCCTGAATAAGACCTAGCCAGACAATCAGCTCTAAAGATGCATTAGAATTGATTGTCCGGCTCGGTCTTATTTTCGTAGAAACACAGTAGTAGCTGTCAGCAGTCAGGGAGAAATATCCCTCCAGATATGCGTATGCATGGGTCTCTCTTATAGACACATTCAACTTTTTAGAAATAATCTAAATGGGATTATGATTTACATATTATTCTATAACCTTCTTCACTTAATATGTTTGGTATTATTTTCTAATATCCCATTTTAAATGCCTTATTTCTTTACTAGATTTTCTATTGACAGACACATTTTTCCAATTTTTATTGTTAAGTACAAGGCTGCAAAAAGTATACTTGAAACTTTTTAACCTGCTTTCCCCAAATTTGGAAATGTTGTTTTGTAAGTGACTTTGACATGTTTATTCTCTCTCCATCTTCTCCAAGATAACACAAATTTTAAATTTCAAATATGATGAGTTTGAAAACAGTTGGCTTTCACAACTGTTTGCAAACTATTTTTTCCCATTTTAAATCCAAACATCTTAAGGCACAATTTCAAAACATTTTGGATATGAAACTAGTTTATTTTCTAAGCTTGCTGACGAGTTGAAAATTTTTGAAAATGACTTTAAAACAACTTGAATGTTCCAAAATAACTTTCTAGTATTTTGAAGCATTTAAAAACTCATTGAGCTTTTAAAAATATTTATAAAACATTTATATAAAAGTGATTAGAAATTGTAGAAAACGCAAAGCATGTTCACTTTATAGCTTCATTGTTGCAAATATATTTTTCTCCTAGGTTTTGCCTTCTAAGGTTAGAAAATATATTTAACATATGTTAGTTATTTTCATTAAAGGAATATGAACTATTTATCATTATAATTCCATTCTCCCTGCTTTTCTCCTTTCTGGAATGGAATTCCCTTCCTTTTATTCATTTAACAGATGTATATTGAGTACCTACTAGTAGGTGTTAGCCAGTGTTCCAGGTGTCAGGGACACAGCAGTGAGTAAAAGACAAAAATGCATACACTCATGGAGCTTACATTTTCATAGGAAAGGTCAAAAATACACTATTAGGTAAAACATATAAGATAGTGGTAAATTCTAAGGAAAAAAAATAAGACAAGGAAAAAGCATAGGCAATGTTGAGGGTAGGGCTTGCAATTTTCGATAGGGTGACCAGGAAATGGCTTGCAGAACATAACTTTTGAGTAGGAGGCAAGTGAGCGTGTGAACCACGTAGACATTTGAGGAAAGAGCATCTTAGGTTGAGGAATAGCAAGTAGAAAGGCCCTGGGGCAAGAATGTGCCTTGAGTGTTTGAGGCACAGCAAAAAGACAATGTCACTGAAGTTGAGTGAACAGGAGGAAAATAATGTAAGATGAGGTCAGAGAGAGAATGGGGGTGGAGCAAACCATGTGGGGCCTTATAGGTTATTGTAAGGACTTGCACTTGTTCTCAAAGTGAAATGGGAAGCTATTGGAGGGTTTGCACTTAGTCTGAAGTATCTGACTTACATGTTGACAGGCCTGGTCTGGCTTCTGTGTCGAGAGGTACAGGCAGCTGAGGTAGAAGCCTGGGGATCAGTTAGGAGTTAGAGCAGTAATTCAGGTGAGAAATGATGGTGCTGGAGTGGAGGGGGTGAGAAAGGGTTAAATTTTGGGTAAAAAGAAGGAATAGTGGAGCGGGTTTATTGGTGAGTTGGTTAGGAATTTTGAGCAAAAGAGGAGTCAAGGTTTCTGGCCTAAGCCGCTACCTGGGTGGAATTGCCATGCGATGGGATGAGAAGACTGGAGGAGGAGTGGTTTGGACGGGGATATCAGAAATTGGTTCAGGATATTTACATTTAAGATACCTTTTGATATCCAAGTGGAGATGTCAGGTGGGCAGTTGGATATACAGATCTGGAGTTCAGAGGCAGGGCCAGGTCTCAGAGAAGTACATTTGGGAACCATCAGCATATAGTGTCCAAAGCCATGAGGCTGGATAAGATTACCAGGTGTGTGGGTTAATATGCAGAAAAAGAGATCCAGCGACTGGGCTCTGTGTCACTCCAACATTTTGAGCTTAGAGAGATGAGGAGACATCAATAACGGGCACTGAAGAGGCCCAGTCAGAGAAGCAGGAGGAAAACCAGGTGAGGATGTTGTGTCCTGTAAACAAAGGGAGGAAATATTTCAAGGAGCAGAGAAAAGGGTGGATAGAATCATCTGGCTAACATCTCATCAAGGTGTTAATGTTGTTATTACTAGCTCTTCTAGAAAGCCCTTTCTGGTTCTACTTCCACCTCATTTCCCACCCTCACTGCTCGGATTGCATGCCCTGCGCTAGGTTCCCACCTTCTTCAGGGTAGAGCTCCAATTTTGCACAACCCACATTATAATACAAGGGTCAGTTCACTTGTTTTCCTCCCCCATTAGACTGGGGCCTTTGGAGGGGAGGGCCAGTGTCTTAATCAACTCCATGCCTGCTACAGAGCATGAACTCAGCATATTTTTAATATAAGTAAATGACTTACATTAATCTGGTTTTTCTTTGCATTTTTCAAAAATGATTTTTGAACCAGGTATATAATAATTTGAATTTTAGAGATTTAGCAATTTTGGAATGTGGAAAACAAAGGATCATGTTATATTCTTCTGGGGACTTTGCCCTTAGATACATAAAATTTTATAATCACTTCCATATATCAGAGTGATTTTCAGTAGCATACTTCGCAATTCCCTATCTCTATGCTCTCACAAAAGCCTTTCCATTCACCCAGTATGGCCTTCCGTCCTCCCTAACAGACCATTGGAATCTACCTACCTCAAGGGAAACTTCTCCACGAAGCCTTCCCCCTCACCACCTCCGACCCAGGCACACATTCTAGTAATGCCTGTCTTGCTCTTACATTGGTATCAATGTGCATTCTAAAATTTGTTAAGGTTAATTGGCATTTATATCTTTGCCAGAAACCAGCAACTCTGATTCACTTTCTTCTGGCTTACAGCTAGCAGTGCAGTGTCTGGGTAAAGTAGAAACCAATAACTGTTTGCAGTGTCAACATTATCTGAAAATAAGTGATTTCAGTTTCAGAGGCAATACAGATTGAAGTCAGCCATTGTGTAAAAGTCCTGAATTGATTTAAGGGCTTTCACAGATGGACATCTTCCTAATAGAAGTCAGTACAATGTTCCTCCCCATTGTTCGGTCAATGGACCTTTCAAAACCAGTTAATGGTTGTTATATGTTGGGAGGATCTTGAGAAAGTAAATAATCGAATGCCCTTAATTCTGAGCCTCAAGTAATACCGCCTACCTCATGTTCTGTAAAAGGTCAAAGGAATCAATCACCATTGCTTTTTTATGCTCATTAAGTATTTCATGCAAACAATCAGTCACTCAGTTATCATTCACGAATGGCCTACTATGGGTTCAGAATAAGGAAATGTGCTGTGGAGAGTCCAAGGTGCTCACACGTGGTGTCCATACTCAGGAAATTATCATGTAGCATGGTATCTGCTAGAGTGAAGCACGTCTGCACGTACCTCCTTTCTCTTCCCAGTGGTGGACCAATTGATTGTCAGCCTCTATCTTGCTAATCCTCAATGCGATCTGAAGTTCTTCTCTAGGAAGCCACTGACAATGGGAGCTCAGACATGGGATGACAGCTATTTGTCATTCCCTATACTGGATTTTAGGAAAAGGGTACCACGAGGCAAAATGAGAGTAAAATGGTGCACAGCCCTGAGAAATGGAAACCGCTCTCTGTTGCGTGGCCAGGCAAGTAAACAAGAAGTCAGGGGTTCCACGCCCAGGTGCCTGTTGTGCTACTGGAAATGTGATTGGGGCAAGTCACTTAAACTTTTGGACACTTTTCTTTTGGATAACCTTTACGTAAGAGTATTTTTACTGCAGCAGTCTTTTGTATGTAGAAGGCTGGACTGCATTCAGGTGTTACTATTTCTCCCACCCAAACTTCTGCTACCAAATAATCATTGAGCACTTATTTCTTTCCTGGCATTCTGTTAAATGACTTATGGGCTCTGGACCCAATTTCAACCTGTATGTGTGTGTGTGTGTGTGTGTGGGGGGGGGGGTTCCCCACATTACCAAGCAATTCTCTGGCACCATCTGGGTATCTGCCAGTGCAACTCAATTCTAACACTATCAACCGGGAGCTTGCATCAGATCCCACAGGAGAAGGGCTCAGTCCCACAAGATTGCCTCTCCCCACTTCAAATGCTAACCAAAAATCCAGGTCTAATACTTGTACTTTTGCTAAAATCAGAAATTCCCACAATCCCATCCGTAGGTTCGATTAATTTGCTAGAGTGGCTCATAGAACTCAGGAAACCCATTTACTCGCTAGATTACCCATTTATTACAAAGGATATTAAAAGCTATGAATCAACAGCCAGATGGAGAGATACACAGGGTGAGGTCTCAAACATAGGAACTTGTGTCCTCATGGAGTCTGGGGCCTGGTATAGTAGTAGGCGGAAGCATTCTGATTCTCCAACCTGAAAGCTCTGTCAAACCCCTCCTTTTTTTTAAAATGGAGGTTTTATTATGTAGGTGTGATTGATTAAATCATTGGTTGTTGGTAATTGAATCAACCTTCAGCCTCTCTCCCCTCCTCAGAAATCAAGGGGTGTGACTGACTGAAAGTTCTACCCCTCCATTTATGGTTGGTTCCCCTGGCAACCAGCCCCCATCCTTAGATGCATTCCAAAAATCTCATTAACATATACCCAGTTGGGGTGGAAAGGGGTTTGTTATGAATAATAAGATACCCATTTCACCTTTGGCTCTGAAACCATTTCAGAAAATGAGGACAAGAGACCAAATGTTATAACAAAAGATTCTCCCATTGTTCCTATTGTTCAGGAAATTCGAAGGGTTTTTAGTTCAAGAACCATGAAAGAAGTCCAAATTTATATATGACGTATTCATTATAAATCACAATATCACAGGACTTTATCTCCATCAAACAGTTTAATCTTCTCAATGATCTTATATCTCAGGACCTATTAATATCCTCATTGAAGCACAGAGAGTAAAGTTATTTGGCCAAGTCCCACAGCTAGTGAGTAGTTTGAATCTTTGCCTCCCAACCCAGGCTCTCGGGCCTCCACATAACTCTGAAAGTCTGCTCTTGATTTGCTGCACTGGATTGAGGCCGTTGTGGTTTTCAGACTGTGCTCTGGTTGAAGCCAGGGATGTGGAGCGCAAGCCCTGGCCCCACCGGCCTCTCAGGTTTTGCTCCAACCTTCCACTTCCTCTGAGGCATCTCTGTGGAACCCACAGAATTCAAGAAACAGCCTCAGAACCTCTGAGCTGGAAGACCTCCCCGACTTTTCAGCGTCCATGCTCTCCTTGCACGTGACTGATGCAGTGGCATCGATCCCAGTGTTCATTCCTCAGCCTCAAGAGGACCACTTAAATTATAGATGATGCTAGCTTGAACCCTGGTTTACAAAACAGCAATTAGGAAGTAATTCTTCAGGCCTGTTCTGGGGACTGCCGAGGATGCTGTTTCTTACACTGTTCAGTGTCTTCACCCTGGGGCCCCAGGGGAGGAATCTTTCTGGCCTCTGGGTTAAGGGCTTTTCTTGGGCGCTGGTGTGCTTTAGCCTTAGGGACACTGTGAATCTGTAACCCACTCCGGCTTCCTTGACGAACTGGCTTCTGAAAAGCTCAGAGCCAAATTAGCGGCAGAATCCTAGGGAGCTTACTGACTTTCCTTAAGGCTATAAATTGGTTGCTTTTCCTTTGGTCTCATTTTCCTTCTGATTAATCTAATTTATTTTTCTGTGGCATGCACACTTTTAGAAATTACCTTAAATCCCTTTTGGAATAAGGTGGGGTATAAATGAAGCAAAATTATTTTCTTTAAAAAAGAATTTCCTGCTAATGACCGTATTAATACTGAGCTCCCTTAATTAGCGTAAAATCTGGACTGTATGAGTTTTTCATTCTTTTTGATAGTATTTTAAAGTTCACCATAAAGTAGGACCCCAATCTTGCTAGCAATGAAGGAAATAGGAACATAGTTCACTATTTCCAAATTGTTATATTGTAGGCTGGCCAAGGTAGAATACAAGTCATCATTTAAGATGAAGGAATGCAGGTAAAAGCAGGAATAAAAGGAAAGAGATCTCAAGAAGAGAACTCCTGTTAGGTGAGTCCTTATTTTGTACAGGAGACTGATTCTTATCTTTTAATCCTCACAGCAAATTTGTGAGAGCTATTCCAATATTGCTCATCAGGAAAGTGAAGCTTGAAGATGTTTAAGGAGAGAAACAAGAACGAGGTAGTTGGATGTTTCAGCTGGTTTCCTACCTCCATCTTTATCCTCCAGAGTTCAAACTGCCATCATCTTGCTGCTGGGAACTGCAACCTGGCGCCCCTACAACTTCTTCACACTGCAGCCAGAGTGACAGCAAATTGCAAATCTGCTTGTATTACCTGCCCCCTTAAAACCTTTCAATGGCTTCCTTTTGTTCTTAAGATAAAGACTAACTTCTTGAACATGGCCTTACGCCTGCGTGGTCTAGCCTCTGCCGATTTCTCCCCTCATCCCTCGCAACACTCCTCTTTTCCTCTCATCCTCCACCGCGGTGGTTAGCTTGCATCAGAATCACCTGGAGAGCTGATGGATTGCTGTTCCCTTGTCTCCCCCCGCCCCCCGAGATTCTGCTTCAGTAGGTCTGGGATTGGGACTGGGCCTGAAAAGTGCATTTCGGATGGTCTCCCAGGGGATGCTGATACTGCTGGTGTGAGGATCACACTTTGAGTGACACCACCTACTACCCGTTTGTCTAACATTGAGCCTTTTTATAGAGGTCAGCACACTTTTTCTTTAAAGGACCGGATAGTAAATATGGTGTTCTTTGCAGTCCGTTTGATCTCTGTCTGTCATAGTTACTCCACTCTGCCTTTGTAGTGTGAAAGCAGACAATACAGAATGAGCATGTTTGTATTCCACTAAAACTTCATTTACAAAAACAGATGGTGAGTTGGATTGTTGGTGTATAGCAAACTATGAGCTGTAGTTTGGTAGAAGTCAAGTTGCCCCTGACCACAGAGCGTATGCACATACCATTTCCCCATTTGATTGGGATGCCCTTCCTCTCCTTATTTGCGTAGTTAGCGCTTTCTTAGCTTACACATCTCATAGGTATCAGTCAGACCATCCCATTGCCTTTCTTAACTTCTCTCTTGCATTCATGGCATGATTCATCCATTCAACCATATTTATCATGTGCCTTCTAAGTGCTAGACACTGGTCTAGGTACTAGGGATATGGAGAAAAGGCAGATAAGATCCCTATTGTCAGGGAGCATCTATTTTAGTGGGGAGGGCATATATAATAAAGAAGTAAACCAATAGGAAATTAAATGAGATTCATTGGAGAGTAATATAAAAATGCAGGGTGATAGGAAGAATAGCTTGGGAAGGAGTCCCTGTCCTTTGTAGTGATTGGTACAGTCTCGGTTTTGCATCTGTGTGTGGAACTGCATGACTCATATTGCTCAGCTTCATCAGATTGAAACTTGTATGCCTTGTCTGGCTCTGCTCATGGTTGTTTTCTTATCACCTGGCACAGAGCCCAACAGAGACAAAGGCTCAGAAAATACTTATAAAATTGAGCTCTGGAGTTAATGAGTGATACCTAGAACTGTTTCATTTCTTCTTTCATCAAACACTCATGCAACTGGGCCAGTACTCTCTGTCAGTGATACTTGGGATATCAGCTTTCTTTGTTCATTAATTAATTGATCCAACATTTATTGAGTACCTACTATGTGCCAGGCTCTGCTCAAGGTCAGGGGACAAAAGGATTGTGTAAAACAGAAAATGACCTCTGCCCTCAAGGAGTTTACCTTCTGGTTGGGGGCAAGGTGGAGGCAGACATTAAATACTCAAAACATATATTAGGCGTGCAAATCAATGCAGAGGACAAAAATAAAGTAGGAAATGGGAGGCAGAGAGTGCTGGGTGAAGAGGTAGGCAATTGTAGTTTTAAACAGAGTGGATGGCAAAGGACTTGCCAATATGTGAGCAGAGATCTGAAGCAGGTGGAGGATTTAGTCAATGAGCCAAGTAAATATTTGATAGTTACAAATGGAGAGCAAGCAAGTTCAAGAGTATTGAACTGCCTGGCACATTCACGGACAACAAGGAGGCCAGTGTGGCCAGAGTGGAGTCATCAGTAGACCCCATCTGTTGTGCAAATCAGCTTCATATCAGATGTTAGGTCTAAAATGAGATGCAGACAGTGTGGGTTCAGGAAATACTCTGGGTGATTAACCTTCACACTCACTGGTGACCAGCTTCTCAGAACAAGATTCCTTTCAATCATGATAATGAAAAAAAAGTAGAGATTTTCTAAGCCCCTCCAAGCTTAAGCATTCCCTTTTTGTACTAGCTACTCCTTAAGTAAAGCCGTTGACAAATATTAGTTCAGGGGCATCAGCTTAGGGAAAATTTGAGGCCCAGGTATACGAGGAGTTACTTCAGAAAGATCCCGTATTTTGAGTGCTTTGTCTGGAGGAGTTACTGGGTAAAATTTAAGTAGATCGTACCTTTTATGGTATAGCATTGACTGCTGGTTATTTTTCCATATCCATTTCCCCTTCTTCCACAATAATAGAACTCTGAGGTTTACTTGAGGATAAGGCATGCTCCAGCCTCTCTTGCAGCTAGGTATGACCATATGGCTGAGATCTAGCCAGTAGACATAGTACACGCAGAAGTGGTATGCACAATTCAAGCAAGTGTCTTTAAGGGGGAGAGTATTTCCTTCCCTTTGCCTTTTTGCCTACCTACTGGCTAGAATAGGAATAAAATGACCAAGGCTCCAGCAGCCATCTTGGACCTTACCGAAAAGACTACATTTCGACAACAATGAAGTGGAACTCTGGGAGGTAACAGAGTCCCTAGGGATTTGTAAGCTGTCATGTTGACCCTGGACTGTTAATGTCCATAAAATATATGGGATAGAATAAACCCATCTCATTTCGAAACCTCTCTTAACCTGGATTCGAGGTCACATGCAGCAAAACCTAATTATAACTAACACATCTAAATTTTATGGAACCACGGAGGTCTGAGAAAACAACAAATATAGGTGTTTATTTTTTGAGCCCTTAAATTAGATACAGTCAGTATGAGAACTGTGTAAGTATGTGTCTCAAAATGAAATGCCTTTTATTGTTTGTTTTTATTACAAAAGCAATCACGCTCATTTAAAAAAGGACAAGCAAATAAAAAAAAAAAGAAAATATATCCATCATTCCACCCACCTAGAAACAGTTAATACAATAGTGTATTAACTTTCATATATATATATATATATATATACACACACATATATATATGTGTGTGTGTGTGTGTGTGTGTGTGTGTGTGTGTGTATATATATATTACAATATCTTACAAATAATTTTGTGACTTACATTTTTTAGCTTAATGTATTGTGAACATCATTCTCTACCAAGGAATATATTTTTGCATTCAAGTTTTTAATGGCTTCGTTGTATACCATTGTATGGACATATGCTTTCTCTAACCAAACCCATGTAGCTGGATATTTAGGTGGTTAATAATGTGGTGATGGACATCCTTGTTGCTAAATCTTGGCACATACCTTGAATCACTTCTTAAAAATAAATTCCCTTAGTAAATAATGAGGTGAGCACGTGAGAGCTGGGCCAGTCTCCAGGGAAGTAGAGGAAAAGAGAAATGGGAGAATTAGTCATACAGACTAATGCCACTGCACAGCGGCCCCTGCGGGGGGGTTAGGGTGATGGACGATGCTGAGTATCAGGCCTGGGTCACGGACAAGCAGTGGCTGGGTGGGAAGTGGGTAGCCCAACGGGAGCCACAGGGGCTGAGGTTTGGAATGGGGAGGACGGGTCATTTTCCGAAGGCGGTGGTTCTCAAACTGTGGTTGCTGGACAGCAGCAGCCTTAGTGTCACTTGGGAACCTGTTAGAAATGTAACGTACAGAACGGTGGCTATAGTTAGTGATACTATATTGTATATTTGAAAGTTGCTAAGAGGGTGGATATTAAAAGTTCTCATGACAAGAAAAAAAATTTAACTATGTGTGGTGATGGATGTTAACTAGACTTATTGTGGTGATCATTTCTCAATATATACAAATTTCAAATCATTAGGTTGTACACTTGAAACTAACTTTGTATGTCAAGTATGTCTCAATTGAAAAGAAAGAAATGAAAATTGTCAAGAGTCACCCCAGAACAACTGAATCAACAACGCTGGGGTCAGGCTCAGTAATATGCCTTTTATCAAGGCTTCTTGGTGATGCACATGTACAACTTTGCTAAAGTTTGATAACCGCTATCCTGAGGAAAATAAGGAAACAATCTCCTGTAAAGACAAAGAAGACAGATATTTTTAGAATGTAAAATTTTCTTTCCTCTAAAATTCTATAATGCTTTATTTACAGTTTGTTTATTTGATATTCATTTATTTTCTCTCTCATAGCCTACAGGCTTCCTGAGGGCAGACAGGGGTGCTACTCAACTCGGTGTTGTTAGCACAGTGGGGTATGTGTGCTGACCTCACCCACGTACTCTTCCATCCATGCCCCATCCTTCTCTGTTCTCCGTTTCTGAGTGCATCACATCAATGGACTCCTGGGTCCTCTGTATCCCAGTTATGCCTGCTCCCTCCCCCCAAAAAATGGAGGGAGAGAGAAGAGTAAGATCAAGGTTTTTATTCTTTTGGCCCCCTCCCTGTGAGCTTTCTTCAGACCAGGTTTGTATTTCCCGTCCCACCATAAGCCACTGCTCCTCTAAAGGTAGCCTCCACTATTGGCCTACCCCCTTCCAGGGTCTGGGAACCACTCCTTGCTTTGGTCCCTCTGGCCTAGGGGCCACATGGTTGCACTGCTAATAGCCCCAGGTGTCCCCAGCACCCCCCATGATTGCCCTATGCCCACATGTTTGTAACCTGCCTCTTTGTAGGTAAACCCTCCTAAGAGTATTTGTTTTGAGTGTGTCCTCTTTTTCCAGCTGAGACTTGATTGATAGAATCAACAACTAATAAATACTTGTTAATGAAATCGGAATATTTAACAATATTTTTGTTGAAAACAAGTTATACACATACTTTCTATCATATACAGTACTTTGGTAAAATTATTTTAAGATGGATAACTTAAACCCTCATTTAAGAAAAGTAAACCCCCTTGCTAAGAAAAATAAGTCCTAAAATATTTATAAGGAATCAAGAAAAAATATTGTTACTCTTATTCTTGGTTTAAACCATTGAAGAGGGGGTAAGGTGGAATGTTCTCCAATTACTATTTATAGTGATAACTTGAGCCCTTCAGCTGTACAAAATCCCAAGGGATATGTGTATTTGTGAAGATGGGCAATGACTTAATTTATTTTCAA
Organism: Rhinolophus sinicus; assembly: GCF_036562045.2. NCBI lineage: Eukaryota > Metazoa > Chordata > Mammalia > Chiroptera > Rhinolophidae > Rhinolophus > Rhinolophus sinicus. The sequence goes on from NC_133759.1 coordinate 44,597,961, forward strand.
AGTTAGTTTTTCATAATTGTAATGACAGAAATTAAAGGCACTTGGAGTTATATCGCAAACCAAATAAATTAGTTTTAGTCTTCATGTGCGTAAATTATACCTTGGTATTTAGGAAGAGCAATGTTCCCTGTGGCCAATGATGAGCCTCACCCTGCAGTTTATAAATCAAAGGTACAATTTGAGAATAAAACACTTTTTATGAAATAGAATGTCAAGAGCTCCTTGTTAAATTTGCGGTAGCAATTAAGTTCTCAGGTGAGAAAATGCCTCTTTCCCCCTGTTTTATTAACTCTGTCATTCAGTACTCCATTTATAGGAGCAGTTCTTCACTGTAAGTACACATTAGGATGACTTTGTGCCTCCATTTTAATGAAAAGTTTGAAAGGAGGAATTGGTTCTTGCCCACCCGCTTGAATAGCAATGGAGACTGGGTCTTCAGTTTGCAGAGAAAGGAGAAGCGGGGGGAGAAGGACAGTAAATGGTCGACTTAGCCCAGATTGGCTGATGTTGAGATGGAGATGTCTCCAGGAGCTGCACACTGTCTGTGGGAGCTGTCTCCCCATGCCAATGGCATTTTCTCCTGGGTTATGGGAATGACCCTTGTTTTTAGCCAAGCCCGAGATTCTAACTGATCACAACTTTGGGGTAAAATAACAATCAGCTTTGTGTTATTCACCTTTGTTTTTTAAAGCAGGAAGAGGTGTGTGTGTGTGTGTGTGTGTGTGTGTGTGTGTGTGTGAGAGAGAGAGAGAGAGAGGTGATAGAGACAGACAGCTATACATGTGACTATCTTCAGCTTCTATAATTATTCCAAGGAATAAGAAACACTGTATTTAGAACCAGTCAGTTATTTATTTATTTATTTATTTATTTATTTATTTATTTATCACTCTTAAGTTGTTTTTTTTTAATTATAGTTCACATACAATATTATATTAGTTTCAGGTGTACAACAGTGATCTACGTAATTCACAAAGTGATCACCCCTGCAAATCTAATACTCTTCTGACTTCATGTAGCTATTACAACACTACTGCCTGTATTCCGCGTGCTATACTCTACATTCCCAGGACTATTTTGTAACTACCAGTTTGTACCTCTTAATCCTCTCCACCATCACCCCTCTCCTCACTGTCCCCAATCGGGCACACATCAAAATGCTCTCTATCTATGAGTTTGTTTCTGTTTTGTTTGTTTATCCTGTTCTCTAGATTCCACATATAAGTGAAATCAAATGATATTTTTGTATCTCTGTCTGACTTAGGTCCACCCATGTTATTGCAGATGGCAAGGTTTCATTCTTTCTCTTTTTTTTTTATAGCTGAGTAATATTCCATTGCATTTAAGTACCACCTCTTCTTTATCCATTCATCTATTGATGGGCACCCAGGTTGCTTCCATGTCTTGGCCACTGTAAATAATGTCACATTGAACATATGGGTGCACATGTCCCTTCGAAGGAGCATTTTGGGTTTCTTCAGATAAATACCCAGAAGTGGAATTACTGGGTCCTTTTGTGTCTCCTGTTATAGCCTTTCCTTTAAAGTCTATTTTGTCTGGTATAAGTATTGCTACCCCAGCTTTTTTGTTTGTTTGTTTCCGTTTTCATGAAATACCTTTTTCCTTGCCTTTACTTTTAGTCTGTGTGTCTTTCAGTCTGAAGTGAGCCTCTTGTAGGAAGCATATATAAGGCTTTTGCTTTCTTATCCATTCAGCCACCCTATGTCTTTTGATTAGAGCATTTAATCCATTTCCATTGAAAGTCATTGTTGCTAGATATGTAGTGATTGCCATTTTAGTATTTCCATTTTTTATCTTTTTTTCTTCTTCTTAAAGAAGTCCCTTTAACATTTCTTGTAATGCTGGTTTTGTGGAGATGAATTCCTTTAGCTTTTACTTGTCTGGGGAACTCTTTGTCTGTCCTTTGATTCTTTGCTGGATAGAGTAATCTTGGTTGCAGGTCTTTACTTTTCATCACTTTGAACATTTTGTGCCAATCCCTTCTGATATGCAAAGTTTCTGTTGAGAAATCAATCAGTTGACAGTCTTATGGGAGCTCACCCACAGGTAATTAATTGCTTTTCTCTTGATGCTTTTAAGATTCTCTCTTTGTCTTTAAGCTTTGGCATTTTAATTATGATGTGTCTTGGTGTGGGCCTCTTTGGGTTCATCTTACTTGGGACTCTCTGTACTTCCTGGGCTTGAATATTCATTTACTTCACAAGGTTAGAGATGTTTTCTGTCATTATTTTTTCAAATAGGTTTTCAATTCCCTCCTCTCTTTCCGTCTGGTACCCCTGTGTGCAAGTTGTGTTATGTTTGATGTTGTCCCAGAGGTTCCTTAAGCTATCCTCATTTTTTTTTTTTCTGTTCTGATTGGGTGTTTTCTGCTACCTTACCTTCCAAATTGCTGATTTGAATCCTCAACTTCATCTAATCTACTGTTGATTCCCTGTAATGTATTCTTCATTTCAGTTATTGTATTATTTATTTCTGACTGGTTCTTTATGTTTTCTATCTCCATCTTTATGTGTCATACCTCTTTGCTGAAGTTCTCACTGAGATCACTGTGCATCCTTATAACCAGTGTTTTGAACCCTGCATCTGATTGCTTGTCTCCATTTTATTTATTTCTTTTTTCGGGAGCTTTGTTCTGTTCTCATTTGTGACATGTTTCTTTGTCTCCCAATTTTGGCTGCCTCACTGTATTTGTTTCTATGTATTATGTAGAGCTGTCTCTTGGTCTTTGTAGAGTAGCCTTATGTAGTGTGTGTTCTGTGGGACCCAGTGGCACAGTCTCCCTGGTCACCTGAGCCAGGTGTTCCAGATGTGTCCCTTGTATTGGTTATGTGTGCCCTTCTGTTGTAGTTGAATAATGGTTGCTGTTTACTCATCAGTGGGAGGGATTGACCCTCAGGCTGTTTGGTTGTAAGGGCTGGTCAGGACTACAGTGGAGGAACTATTGTGCAGGAGCTGACCCTACAGAGCAAGATTTGCCTTAGTGGGGTTGTGGTGCCTGCCAAGTCTGCCCTTTGGGTGTGTCTTTTGTGGAGGTGATTGGTGGTACTTTGCTGTGGTCTGAAGCTGGCCAGTAGTCATGTTGGTTCTGAGGCCTCTTGGGAGTGGCTCTGTTGGAGGCAAGGTCAGCTGCTGCGTGTGTCCTGCCCTGGGCCACTTGTTATGAGCCACAAAATGATCTGCAGATGGTTATCTCGTGTGCTGGACTGGGAGGTACCTGGGAGACGCTAAGATGTGAACCAAGGCCAGCTGCCACTAATGCCAGGCTTGAAGGTGCTTAGCAAGAGGTATGGGGCTCTCTAAGTCCAGATGCTGCTTATTTGGGGTTTGTGAACCTTTGAGAGGTTTTAGGAAAGTCAGCACCATGAGTCAAGACATAGGTGGATCTCAACGTTTGGTGGGGCGGACTCTCATGGAATTGCCAGGGTGGGATGAATGTGAGCCAGGTTGATTGAGACTCAGATAAGGTGGCTGCCTGTATGTGCACGCTGGGTGTGGGGGGGTGGAGCTCAATGAAGAAACAATCGCTTCCTCCAGCACTTCTTTCTGGGAGAAAGCTCCCTCACTGCTAAGCCAAACAATTCATTTCCTCCCCATAGGTCCCTGGCACATGCTTATGGGGTGGTATTGTTTTTGTCTTGACCCATCATAGCCACAGAGTGGCCCTATCTGATGTTGATGTTCTGTGAAATTGTTTATGTTCAACAGAACATCAAGGGCTAGCCAGTAATGCCATGCCAGCTGTTGGATGTCAGGGGTTGTGTTTCTCTTTCTCAAGCTTTATAAGGAAACTAGAATATTTTGCATTTGTAATTATACAGATACAGAGTTTGTGCTTGTTCATGTTCATGTGTATGGGTGTGTGAGTGAGTCAAGTGTGTGTGTGTGTGTGTGTGTGTGTGTTCAAGCCACAGCAGTATGTGTGGCTACCATTCTCTGATAGAAAAACACATCTTTGTAATTGAGACATTGATATGGTTTAGTAGCCGTGCTGGAAACATTCTAGTGTCCTCACTAGAAACTGAACATTTCTCCCCCTGAGAAAATTCCACCCACAAACCCTGCTGAAAAGAGAGAGACTGTTTTGTACTAGGTGGCTCTTTGCCCTTACTGATCACAGCTGAAAGCATCAGAACTGTCCCTGGCCAGAGGTAGTCAGCCAGAGGCCAAACACTGACCTGTAACCATGTGTCCAGGCTTGAAGTGTTTGCTTGGACCAGTCAGATAGTTCTCCCAGAAGCTAGAAAACCAAGAGACAGACACAGCTAATGGTAGATAGAGTAAAGAGAATAACAGAGTCGAAGCTCAAAGAGAAGCAGACACTATGATAGAAGAGCTGGCTGGCCTTGAGCTGTCTTCAGGCTGGACCACTTTCTGATTCCAGCCTTGACCATCTTGTGATAAACTACTTTCTTGTGAGCTAGCTCAAATGGGTCCCTGTTTTTTGCAACAGAGTGATACTGATTTAAGTAACCATATACAGTGTTAGAGATTTAAAAAAAGCTGTAGACAGCATCTAGCCTTTGCTTTCCAGTTGAGGAAGCTTAGTCTAAGAAAAATGAAAGTAACTAAGATGACAGAACAGGATGGAGGTGGGATGTGAATAGAACTGCATGTTCTTCTTAAGGATGTGCACACGTGAATCCACACACAGTGCTTCTGGTTAAGGATGATGAGCACATTTGGGGGAGTCTGCTTTCCAAGAAAGTCCTTCATGTAAATGGAGGCAATAACTGCCTACATGGTATTTGAGGGGGACTAGACAGTTCTACTACATTTTCCTTGCTCTCCCTATGCCACTGTGGATGCTAGCACCTCCCTCCTCAGATTGTTGCAGAGATTAAATTAGGTTTTTTTTTTTTTTTTGTGGTTGTTGTTGTTGTTAAATCTTTATCACGGTGCTTGGTGCATAGTAAGAACTTAATAGATAGTACGTACACGTGTATAAGGCTACGGTTCCAACTCATTTATGCCTGGCTCCACAGCTCGTGAGAGTAGAGGATGCTCTAAGTGTGGAATGTTAGCTAGGCTTATCAGTTTAGTTTAGGACAGTAACCAGAAGATATGATCAGTAGTGCAGGGCTGATATCACCTGTGCTGGTATAAATGAACAATGCCTTACACTAGTCTAGCAGGTGGATCTAATTATGGATGGTAGCTCCTTTATCAAGCACAAAAATTGTCATGTTTTGATCCCTATTTTAATGGTGTGGGACCTGAGGCATAGAGCAGCAGGATGTGCGGGGATGTTCTCCTTGTAAGGAGTAGTATGAGAATCCAGGGCACTTGGAGGTGGGGAAGAGAGTGTGGCAACTTGGAGAACTTTCCTAACTTCACCATTTTGTTCAGGACCAGCTCTTCACACCCAGCAACTTGCAGCTAAAGGGCACTCTCTCCATCTGGCTGTGAGTGTAATTCCTCTCTGTCCAGCCATAATGTCACCACTGTGGGTAGGACCTGTATCAGGGAAATTGCCTCCTTGGTGCCCATCCACCTTTCTCATTCATCTCTGTCTCGGCAGGTGATGAGAATGGCAGCTTGGGCTTGGAGAACATTCTTGGCATAATGAAAGCAGCCTGTATGGGCCCAGCTAAGACTGCAGGTCAACAGAAGTAGGAAATAGGTGGTTGTGTGACTTTCTGCAGTGCAATATATAAAGTTTCTGTGAACAGATCTTTTGAAAGCTTGAAAAATGTGAAGCCCCATTTCTTTCAAGAGGATTAATTGAAAAGCCATAGTTATTAAGTATATGGGGTCCTATTCTGCTTATGAACAAGGCAGTGCTGGATTTGGGACACAGGCTGCCTGCTAAACGTTGGTCAGGAATTTATCCAGGTTGATGGCTGCCCATTTGTTTGAAGGGGATTATTTTTCATGGCTTTATGAGAAACTATATGGACTGAATGCTTAAATTTTCTAAGCTGTCTGACATTTCTGAAAGTAATGCTATGCATATTTTTAAAGCTGTCAGACTTAAGATAATTATTTTGATCAAAATATTTTTATTCACATGTTAAATTCACTTAAATCTACTAGTTTGAATTTGTATGCATTACCCCACTTAAGATCTTAAGGACTTAATTATAAAACAAAATTTTGGTTGCTGTTTCATGTGTCAAGTACCCAATTTCTGTTATATACTCATTGTTTTGCTGTTTGTTTGTTTTTAAACACAGTTTTATCACATTAACTATGGCTTTGGAGTTTATACAAAATATATCTACCTAGTCTCATAAAGTCAATCTGGATATTAAAGGAATTATCTTCATATTTTTGGAAACTTTGAGATAGTCAAATAAAATTAAAGCATTTTAAGTAATGAGTTACTTTTAATAAGAAAACATTTCTGAGAATTTTTTTCCCATAAAAAGTTAAATTAACTTTGCCTTATAGAGTTATTTTCCTCAAGGTATTTTTATTATTATTATTATTTTTTGTAAATGAGGTTGTCCACAAAGTTCACTGCTTGTATGCATGTTTTTGTATGTGTAAACTTTTTCAAATGTATTATGTTTTTGGTAAAGGTAGATAGATCCTACTTGAACATTTTTGGACTGACTTCATTATAATATCAGAACATATCTGATGTTACAGATATCCATTTACTGAACAATTTAACAATTCTCTCCTTGTTTATAATCATGAATCTTTATTTCATGAAATCAAACAAGAGAATTAAATAACATACCTGTGATGCTAATACTGTGTTTCCCCGAAAATAAGACTTAACCAGACAATGAGCTCTCACGCATCTTTTGGAGCAAAAATTAATATAAGACCCGGTATATATTATATTATATTATATTATATTATATTATATTATATTATATTATATTATATTATATTATATTATAGACCTGGTCTTATAGTATATAAGACCCGGTCTTATGTTATAGTAAAATAAGACCGGGTCTTATATTAATTTTTGCTCCAAAAGACGCAGTAGAACTGATTGTCTGGCTAGGTCTTATTTTCGGGGAACCACGGTAGTATAGATTCATTTTAATAGGTTGCTTTGATCCTCTATTTTAAGAGAGCCTCTTTATCTTGCCAACATGAATTTTTTTCAGTGTGCCATTACCTGAAAAATAGCCTTTGTTATTCTTTGGAACTTATCCACTCTCTGCAGCCTCCAATATTTTTATCATTGTTCAGACTCTTAGCTTTGCTCCCATAGAAGTTTATAAGGTTTTTTTTTTTTTTTTTGCAAGTCTCAGTCTCCTTGGCAAAATACAATAGTGATTGTTAGCTAATCATTACAGTGTGTGGAGCAGACAAAAGCTCTTTAAAATGAGCATAGGTCTGTTCTCCAGCAACAATAATTCAGAGATTCAGTTTTATCTATCATTCTATGGCAGTGACAGGGGCTGACACTTCACTTGAACTTCTGATAAGAGATGAGAAAAAGAAGAAATGGGCATTAGTGAGAACCATTTGACTGGGTGGGAATAAGAATGGTGTTTAGTAAAACTAGACGCTTTGTCATACCTGTGTCATGGGTAGTTCCAGTCCCTCTTTTCCTGTTCCCACCCCGAGCCTGTGGGCCTGATTAGATAGATCTGTTTAGGTGCAGTGTAGACATTTGTTATGTTTTATGGCCACATAGGCTCTTATGAAAAGTCTTTCTTTGGAGAATTTGCCACCATACGAATTCTTCCTACCCAGCGTAAGAGTGGAACACTCACTTTCCCAGACTCCCTTGTTACTGGGTCCAGTCATGTGACTTTGGCTCAGCCAATAACATGCAAACACAGGAAAGATTTTGGGTGAAGTGGCAGAAGGAAGCAGGCTGGGCATGGAGTCCATTTTCTGGGGAGCATGGTGGTAGGGGCACTGGGCTTTTAGGGATAGTTATGTGGGGGGAGTCCTGATGTTCAAGGCCCATCAGTGGACCAAGCTGCAGTGTCTTTGTCTCAGTGGCAGTGGACCTTCACTGGGACAGTTCTGAAGCGAGGTTTAGAGTTACTGCTTGCTGGATAGCTTCTCAACTACCTTCTTGAATGTGATATTTAAAAACTTACTTTTGTTTTAAAATCTATGTATTTATTTTAAAATGTGATATTGTTTTTAAGGTATACAATGTGATTTTTTTTTTAATTGGGGAAGGGGAACAGGACTTTATTGGGGAACAGTGTGTACTTCCAGGACTTTAATTTTTTTTCCAAGTCAAATTGTTGTCCTTTCAATCTTAGTTGTGGAGGGTGCTGTTTAGCTTCAAGTTGTCCTTTCTGTCTTAGTTGTGGAGGGCACAGCTCAGCTCCAGGTCCAGTTGCCATTGCTAGTTGCAGGGGGCACAACCCACCATCTCTTGCAGGAGTCGAACCAGAAACCTTGTGGTTGAGAGGACGCACTCCAACCAACTGAGCCATCTGGGAGCTCAGCGGCAGCTCAGCTCAAGATGCCATGTTCAATCTTAGTTGAAGGGGGCACTGTCTACCATCACTTGAGGGACCCAAGGAATCGAGCCGGCAACCTTGTGGTTGAGAGCCCACTGGACCATGTGGAAATCGAACTGACAGTCTTCGGAGTTAGGAGCATGGAGCTCTAACTGCCTGAGCCATCTCCATTAATAGGAGATGGTTTAGTCATATAATGGAAAACAACTCAGCAATAAGAAGGAATCAACTACTGATACACACAACAACATGGATAGATCTCAAAATTATTATGCTGAGTGAAAGAGGCCAGACCAAAAAAAAGTATATATGATTTGATTTATATAAAATTGTAAAAAATGCAAGCTGCTCTGTAGTAACAAAGCAGCTCAGGGGTGGAGGAAGGAAGGAGTTACAAAAGGGCTCAAGAAACTTTTGCAGATATGGAGATAGAGATAAAGATGATAGAGATAGAGATATATATATATATAGAGAGAGAGATAAAAATAAAGATGATAGAGATAGAATAGAGACAGAAATAGAGATGGTAGAGAGATGATTGAGATAGAGATAGAGATAGAGATAGATTGCACTTGTCCAGGTTACATGCAGCACATTTCCCCCACATTCCTGATAAGTAGACTATATTCGAAAATGTACTTTCTTTTTCATATTTTCTATCTATATTATTCCCACATAAGAACATTGCTTGGATGATTGTGCATTCTACATGGTTCCTGAGTTATTTTATCACCCATCATAAACTTGTATTTTACAATTAATAAGAATCTTTTATACTTTTTCTTTTACTCAGAAGAATGTATATGCCCATTCACTGTGGGCATACTTCTTTTTTTTTTTTCCTTTTAAATGACCCGGAAATTCAATAAAAGTGATGCAGTAAAGAAAAACAGCATTGTCTGCCCAAGAGGAGCCACCCAATAAAATTACAGCTTTAATTTTCAGCCTGACCTTTCTTGTAAGTTGAAATTTCATGATTTCAAAAGAAATAGGCTGCTCATTGAAGAATGCATTGTTCACTTCCTCATGGGGATTTTGGAAACAAAAGTTTTGAGTCTAATAACTTAAACGCAACAGCTTCATTGCTGTTTGCTATCCATTTCTATGGCTAGCAAGAGTGGAAACTGGTCATGTCCAATTTTGGTCATCATCATCATTTCCAAAGTTACCTCTTTGTCTTTTCCTGAATTTGAAGGAGTCATGACATGATTCGGTGTTTTTCAAACTTTAACATGCATACAGATCACATGGAGATCTTATTAAAAGGAAGGTTTTGATTCAGTAGATCTGGGGCAGAGCCGGAGATTCTGCATTTCAAACAAGCCCATGAGTGATGCCCGGCTGCTAGTCCATGAACTGCACTTTGCATAATAAGGGCACAGGTAACACCAACATAACACACGACCCTCCTATTATTTGTTTGCCTTTAAAATAAATTTCTCTCTGCCTAGAGATAGCAACTCACCTTAGAAAAGATTTAAAGCAGAGCATTCAACCATGACCACCTTTTAGTCATCGTTATCAAGTAGTCATCACGTACCATGCTGTCTGATGCTCTTCCTGGAGAGGAGGCCAGCCAGGAAGCAGAGCTAGTTAAAGGACCACAGGGAGTGAAGAGATAGAGTATGTGAGAGAGTCTGTCTCCAACCTGTGCTGTGTATCAAGGTGAATGTCAGGTCAATCTCGGAGTGTACATTGCATCGTTAACCTCAGTTTTTCAACCATCCCTATATCTGTGCCTTTTTCCCTGCAGTTTTGCAGTGGATGGGTGACAGTCCTACTCCTTGATGCTGGGCCTGGCCATGTGACTGGCTTTAGCCAATGGGGTGTTAGCAGATATGACACAAGCAGAGACTTGGTTTCGACTGGGGTCTTGGGACTTTCACCTCCTGCATCTTTACCACTGACATGGACACAACATGTTCAGGTGAGCCCACTGGTCTCAGGAGGTGGATGAGAGGCATGTAGAACACAGCCTCCCCTGGTTTAACCCAATATAAAGCAGCTCACCCTGGCTGACCTTCACGCGCTTGAGACATAATTGGTGGTTGATGTTTTAAGCTACTAAAACTTGGAGTGGTCTGATACATAGCAATGACTACCCGACACACTGAAATAGTGTCTGATACAGGAGGCCATGGCTAGAGATGGGTGGTACTAGGGGGCAGATTAGAAGTTGGAGAGCAGAGTTGAAAAACGTGAAAACAAGCATAGCAGAAGATCAAAGCAGGTGAAACAGAATGGAGTCCAGGCTAATGCCAACCACTGCTTTTAAAAAAATATTTTCAGTGCACACTTGCATGGGTGGATGAGATATATGGAAAGGATATAAAGGTGATCTGACATGGGATAGATGGACGCTGCTTTGAGCCAGCTAGAATCAGACCTGACACAACAGGATGCTGTTTTCCTTGTTGAGATCTTGACTGCTTGTATTATGGAGAGAAGACAGAGAAAAGGAGGGTTGGAAGAAAACACTCAACTGATTAACTAATTAAATTTGAGTATGAATTAACTGAAAAACATGCATCTTCTCATGTTGCCTACTTGCCTGTGATGACAAAGCAACCTTTCTTCCTCCATGTAATTGCTAGACAATGCATGAAGTATTTCACGAGGCATATGGCATTTGCGCTGTAAGTCATGGGTTGCCACTCTCCACCTATAAGAAGTTCTTGAAACTCTGTAAGTCATAAATTCACTGACTCATTCATCCTTTCAAATGTACTTATGAAGTTATTCTGTGTCTTCATGGAGCTGATATTCCTGCATGAGAGAAAGACATCAATCATTTGATTACAATTGTGTCAGAAATGGGGAAGCACTGTGAGTTCTGGGCTTTGAAAGAAGGGGTGATTGACATACAGTGGGGATCAGTGAAGGTTTCTCTGAGAATAAAATGACATTGAAGTTGAAATCTGAAAGGAGTGAAAAGAACAATCAGGACACTAGAAACAGGATGTGCAAAGGACCGGAGGTAGGTAATTTTATGGCTTATTTGAGGAAACAAAAGGTCAGTTTGATTGACTAGTGAAGGACAATATTGGTAGGTGCCTGATCAGGCATAACTAGTTTGAGTGTTTTGGATTTTAGTCTAAGAGCAGTTGAGCATAACCGAAGGATTTTAAGCGGGGGAGCAACGTCATCAGATTTGTATTTTAAGAGATTACTGAGGCTGCAATACGGAGAATGGGTTGGCAAGGGGTAAACATAGGAGATAGCTCTTGTAGTAGTCCAGGAAAAAGAAAATGTTGGGTTGGACTCCAGTTGTAGTAATAGATTTGGAGAGCTTCGGATAGGTTTTAGAGTCATTTGGGAAGTAGAATCAACAGTTCTTGACCTGATTGGGATGTAATGGGTAAGGAAGGAGGAAGATTGCCTCTGAAGTTTTTAGTTGTAACAGCTGGTGGTGCTATTAGGGAGACAGAGGACTTTGGAAAAAAACTGGTTAGGGAATTGGATCAAGAGTTTAGTTTTAGGTATGCTCATTTTAAGGTACTTGTATGTCCAAGGGGTATGTCAGGTAGACAACTGAGAATATTGTTCTTGAGCTCAGGGGAGAGGCATGAGCGGGACACACAAATCTGCGAGTCATTGGCATAAAGGTGGTAATGAAAACTGGGAGAAAGCGTAGGAAGCCAAGAGAAAGTGTTGTAGACACATCACTGGGGGGATATCAATATTTAAAGGAGGATTAGTGGGCAAAGGAGGCCAAGAAGGTAGGAGGAAAACCACCAGAGAGCAGTGCCATGGAGGACGAGCACGGGGCAGAGTGCTCAGCTCTAGTGAACGCAGCTGAGAACTTCAGTGAGCTGGGTGACACTTGTTTGTTAGATTTAGCGTCAGGGACATCATTAATCAACTTGGCAACAGTCAATTGGCACAAGAGAAGCAAAAGCCAGATTGTAGTGGGTTAATGAGTGAGTAGAAGTAGGAACATACAAATGTAAAAGGCTGATTAGAATACGAATATATTCTCCAAGCATCCACAATCTCTGTTTTGTGGAGAAGCAAACCTGATGTGCATGGCAGTAGGAATAAAACTGACATGAGCTGAGAAAATGTTTATGGGTAGACAGTTCAGAAAGTAGATAGTATCTTTATCAGCATAATTAGGATTAAGTTGTATTTGGTCAGATGTCAAGAATGCATGATTTGGACAATGTCTTTGCTCAAAACTACCTATAATTATACCATGAAATAAGGGTAAATAATATGTCATTGGGTCAGTAAGATTAATGGGGGTGGTTGCCATATTCAGGAGGAGACAGTTTTCGACATATCTTTTCATAAAACCATTGATCTGATGATGACTTGTCTTTCCCATCTGTGTTGGTTGTGAAGTTCCATGCAGGAGAAATCTTGACTATCTTCATAATTGTATCTTCACCACCTATAGAATAGCATCTGGTACAGGAAGGGGTTCAATTACTATTTATTGAGTGAATGAATGCTAGTTGTTTCTTATTCTGGGAGTTACCATAGTACTCAGAAGTAACACAACCAAAACTTGGCAGCAATCCTCAATACTTCTGCCCCTTCTGATGGTTGAATAACTCAGGCTTGACATTTTGTTAACAAGTCCAAGTCAGGGAGATTATACTGTTCTGGAAAACTCACCATTGAAATGATCAGCGTGACTTAGACTGGGCCAGATGGAATTCTGCTTTCTGGCAACCTTGGGTAAACAACAAGTGAGTGGAATATTGCAAAATGTAATTGTTTGCATTTGTTAGCAAAGCCTTACTATTACCCAGACGCTGAAAGGAGTGTGCTCAGAATGTGAGTGCATAGAGCTGAATGGTACCTGAGGAGCCCCGGAGTTTAGAACCCTCTTCTGCAATCTCTCCTCAATGCCAGCAACGGTATGAGAGACATTGGGTTTGTCGGTAACAAGTGCCCTCATTTTTCACTTAATCAGAATTTGCATTGTTTTCTCATTATGGTATTAAAATGTGAATTTTGCCGCCATGTGCTGTACAAAATAACAAAGCCCGTAACAGTTGGTTTTATCCTTAGCACCTTCCATCTTAGAATCTCCGAGGATCTCATAAGCTGATAATGTTCTTTCCAAATGAGCTATTTTGTAATCACAATCCACATGATTGTTTAAAATGATTATTATTGTTTCACCTTAATATAAAAAGATTTATTTGCCAATAGAAAACCAAGTTTACCCAGGGATGCTTGTGTTAACGGCTTCTTGGCTCATCAAAATCTGTGCAAATCTGGAGACTGTGAAATGCAAATGTTAGTTTCTGGTTCCATACATTTAAGAAAACAAGCGGCTAAAATTTCCATATTCAAAGTGGAGGGAGGGTGCTCATTTGAGGAAGACATGATGGAGGATAGTCAGAATTGAAGACACGTTTCTCTCCCCTCCCTGCCCCAGGATTTAGGGTTAGGATTGGCTTTCCAAAGCTGTGAGGCTTTCTCCTACCTAGCACTCCTGAATTTCCACCACAGCTTGGACACCTGCTTTTGTTTTGTTCTGATTACTTTAATCAGATTTCCCCTTGTTCAAGAAATCATGCCATTGGGGGAGTTTAGTTCCTTACTCATTGCCTCAATCACAGCCTGTAACTCGTTGATACTTTCTGGAAAATATACAAGTTCCTTTCAGGTAAAAAAAAAAAAAAAAAAAAAAAAAAGTAATATAATTTGAAGGTTTCTGTTTCATCATCCTCTGCTCACTTTATACCAAAACTCTACATTATGTAGGTCAAAGTTACAAATTTTTTTACTATCCATATATGGTTACTTTTCTATCTGAAATCACTTCTACTTCATCACTAAGATGACTAACTCGCTAAATCAGGGTTGGAAAATTTTTTCTATAAAGGGACAGAGAGTAAATATTTTAGGATTATGGGCTATCAGGTCTCTTGCAACAACTCAACTTTACCATTATAGTGCAAACGCTACCATATGGAATATGTAAGTGATTGGGTTATCGGCTGTGTGCCAATAAAACTTTATTTATAAAAACAGGTAGTAGAGTGGGTTTGGCCATGGGCCATAGTCTTCAGCCCCTGTTCTAAATCATAGTTCCCACAATTTCTCCATTTCCACACTGTTGGAACAGGCATAGCGTACACTGGGCTCAAATATCCCATTAGAGTTATGATGATTCTCACCTTACTTTTCCATTCTCTCCCTTTCCCCATATTCAACAGGGGATCTTAAAACTCTTTAGGGTAATAGCATCATCTCAGTGGACTCATGGTCTGGTTTTTCCTGATTTCGTTTTCTACTCTTCTCTCCCTTCATCACTCAGCTTCAACTCCCCTGCCTTCCTTGTTATTCCCTGAAAATACTCTATATGTTGTGGCCTCAGGACCTTGGTACTTGCTCTTCCCTCTGCCTAGAATGCTTTTCTCCTAGATAGTCACAATTGTCACTCCATTCTCTTCAAGTCTCTACTCAAATGTCACTTTCTCAGTGAGACCTTTTGTACTAGCCAATGTCTAGTTAGAAACACAGGAATAACTGTAGGTATTTCAAACAGAGAATTTAATAGAGGGGATTATTTACCAATTGAAAGGAACAGGAGTTACAGAAGAGGTAGGTGGGCTGGCACAAAGATTAATGACAGCAGGAAGGCTGGAGGAGAAAAGGGGAAATAGTGTGACGCAGAGCTCATGCTCACTGTGCCACAGAGGTGAGTGCCACCAGATCCGCTGCCTTGCAGGAAGATCAGACTCTTTACTACCACTGGTGCTCAGGAGCTGGAAGAGACCTGCGCCTGATTCACCACTGCCAGAGCCATTTACTGCTGTGCGGCTGCTGCTCTTGGTAGCACTCTGTCTGATCAGGGACCTAAGATCCCCCCACTCCACCTTGGTAGATGCAGCTTAAAGCACTGCCAGAAGCAGAAAGAATATTGCTTTCTCCTTCCTCCTGCCTTCCAGGCTCCCATCAGTGCCTCCCATTGGCAATGGGAACATGGGCGGAACCTAGCCAGTCCCAGCTGCAAGGGAATCTGGGAAATGTAGTTTTCAAACTTCCAGCCCCCTGCTGTAAAAACCTGACTCAGGAAGGACTAGAACAAAGCAAGAGACATTGGGTCAATCAATGATCAGCATGCCCTGTCCACTCCATCTAAAATGACAACTCTCAACAATTTGTTCTTTTTCTCTGATATTTTTGTCTCCATAGCTTATATATCATTGACTAACATACTATTTACATACGTACTTGTCTATTACCTGTCTCCCCTACTAGAATGTAAGCTCAATGAGAGCAGAGATTTTTGTCCACAGCTTTACCGCCCCCCCCATTGTTAGAACAGTGATTGGAATATAGGAGACATTCAATAAATGTGTGCAAAATGAATAAATGTATTTCTTAACAGCATGCAAGGACTACTCCTGACAAGTACTATGGTTCACCAAGCCAAGTCTGACAACTTGAAAGAATCACAGAGACAAAAGGATTGGGGGACAGTGTCTCTCTCTCTTGCTTTTTCTCTTCTCTTGTTCTCTCAGATATATGCATTTTATATTTTCATTTTTTTCCCTCAAGAAAGCATCTGCTTTGAAATGCTGACTATTGTTATCGGCATTGTAAGCCTGTTCAGAGAGGGGACCCTACATCTGAATCTACTTTTTCAGTTATTTGGTAAATGTTGCAGTGTCTTTACAGAGAGCGTTAGGAGTTTGCTATGGCTGCTATAACAAAGTACCATTGATTGGATGGCTTAAACAACAGAAATTAATTTTCTCACAGTTCTGGAAGCTAGAAATCTGAGATGAAGGTGTCGGCCGATTGTTTCCTGCTGAGGGCTGCGAGGGAAGGATCTATTCCCGGCCCCTCTCCTTGACTCATAGATGGCCGTCCTCTGACTGTCATCATGTCCAAATTTTCTCTTCTTAAAAGATCACCAGTCATATAGTTCAGAGCTCACCCTATTGACCACATTTTAACTTAATTACCTTGTTAAAGGTACAGTTTAAACTCCAACATAGTTACATTTTGAGGTTCTGAGAGTTAGGACTTCTATATGTGACTTTTTTGGGGGATGTAATTCAACACATAACCAGAGTCAAGGCAAATTCTCCTCAAAGTTCCATATTTTGCAGGCTGGTTTCATTTTGACAGTGTTTGACCCAAGGCTTACAGGGTTGAAATTGAAAACCTTCTTCACTTGCAGTCTTCCATGTTTCATTTTTCCCAGTTCCTCCTAAATCATTGGGGGAATATGGTGACATGGTGCATATTGTATTGCTTCTCTGAACCAGGGAAATTCTCTGCGTGTCTCAGAGGCTGGAGGCTGAACAGATTCCTTCTGTACAAGCACTCCTTAGAATTGAGTTGGTGAGTTTAAGTACCTGGCAAGAGATTAGACTTCAGCCATTGCAACAAAACTGTTAGGATTCCACTGGCAAGGAAAGGGACCCTGTGCTGTGTCCTGCACTTTAGCTCAGTGATGAGGGTTTCAACAGACTGATAACACAGCAAGGGCCGCCTCGGATCATGAGATCGCACGGTGCATCTTGACTGGGGAGGCTGTTCCCATGTTTATAAGTCACTGTTCCATTAGGGAGGACCCTGACTTGGTAGCTGATAGACCAGCCAGCCACTCTGAGGTAGGCAAAGGTGCAGTAGGAAAACATCCCCTATTTGACCTTGACGTAAATTGAATCTGCCATGGAACACACAGTTGAGCTCTCATCTTGTCTGTCTATAGCCTTGCTCTATGAGCAGCCCACCAGATAGCTTTCCATTCTCTCCCAGAATATTGAGTGACCTCGGAAATAGCCTAATCTGTCTTGGCAGATTGAAGATAGCGAAAACAAGCAAGAGGGACAGACTCGCTGGTCCCTGCTATTGATCAGTGGCTTGAATGAAAGCTCATTATAAGCTGGAGGGATGTGTCAGACACAGGTGTCAAGGGTGGAAAAACTCAGACCCCGGCAGTATGGAGAAGTGATAAAAACAACACACACACACACACACACACACACACACACACACACACACACCAGACACCTCTGTGCCTTTCTTGGCTTAGTTTCTTATGGGTGCTTGGCCCTTTCTCTCTAATCATGGCACTTTGGAAGCTGCACAAAGAGACCCTTCCTAGAAATCAATTATTTAGTTAGTCTAATCCCCTCGTTTTACAGATGCATAAAGAGAGGCCAAGAGGATGACATGACTGTATCCCACAGGGAGTTAGCAGCACAGTTGGAAAGCTCAGCCTAGGTCTGACTCAATTGAAATCCAAGTTCTTTTTGCCACATTTTTCAGCTTCTCCCTCTGCTCCAGTCTGTCTCAGGGCATAGCATTAGGTCCTGTAATGTCAAGACCCTGGCTCTAGGCAGACCAATACGGCTCCAGAAAGAGTCCGGAACTGAGGACAAACACACATGGATTTGAGTCCTAACACTGACACTTACCAGACACATACCACTTTACCTCCTGAGTCTTACTTTTCTCAAAAAAAAAAAAAAGACACCCTGATAGTTGCTTTCCTTGCTTCTCTGGGAGGATGCATGATTAAAATTAGTCCTGTGAACACGCTTGTCGGCCCTAGCTACAGTAAGTATTCTCTGAGTAATCTCTTACTCTGTTCACATCTAATAATGCTGCAGTCAGAAATAGTTAACCAGATTGCCCTAGCAAGCCCAGGGGACCAGACCCAGAGCTGTGCGTTGTGATTAGAAGGAGGAGTGGTATATTAGTCAGGATTCTCCAGAGAAATAGAACCAATAGGACCTCTCTCTCTCTCTCTCTCTCTCTCTCTCTCTCTCTGTCCATCCCTCTAATCTCTATCGCTATCTCTGTCAATCAAGAGAGAGACAGAGGAGAAACTTATTTTAAGGATTTGGCTCACATGATTGTGGGGGCTGTTGAGTCCCGAATTTGCAGGCCAGGCAGGCAGGTAGGCAGGCTGGAGACCCAGGGAAGGGTTGATATTGCAGCTTGAATCTCAAGGCAGTCTGGCATGCAGAATTCCTTCATCCTTGGGGGAACCAAAGTCTTTTATCTTCAGACCTTCAACTAATTGGATGAGTCCTCCTGCCCCTCCCCCCCATTATGGAGAATAAGCTGCTTTATTTAGAGTCTCCCAATTTCAATGTTAACTATAAAAATTCCTTCACAACAACACCTAAACTGGTGTTTGACCTAAAACTGGTTACTGTGGACGAGCCAAGTTGATACATAAACTTAACCATCACAGGTGGGGGTTTCCAAAGTCTGGGGCATTTGGGGAATGGAGGGAGAGAGGCAGTGCAGAAGCACAGGGGTCAGAGGAACAGGGAGCATAAGCGTGAATAAAACTCAGCGGCAGCATGCCAGGCCTGTCCTAAAGCAGCCGTTTGCAGAGAACCAGACTTAAGTCCTGGGAGAAGCCAGGGCTCTCGCTTCTCCCCATCACTGATCAGAGGAAGCGTAAAGGAAAGGGAGAGAGATGACGCCCCTTGGCTGCCCTTGCTCTTCCTCATTAGCTTCTGTCATTTACGGCTGATTCCCGATTCCCGTTTCCCACTGCCTCCACCTCTATCCCATCAGTGCCACTCTGCCAAAGATCTGTGCTATGTTCAAAGGCCTTCTCTGTCTGCAGGAGAAGGAGGCCTGTCTTCAGTGTTCCCACGTGGGGAGAGTCCAGCCACAGCCTAGGTACAGGTAGGTATCGAGAGAGAAAACCTGGAATATCCCTCTCTGGAGGTATACATGCTGCCCAAGAAGTGTTATGTACTCCACATGCCACCAGTATATCCTGAAAAATGTCATTTCCTTTAAAGGTCACAAGCTGTATTGATTTCTGATTTTGTGTGTGTGTGTGTGTGTGTGTGTGTGTGTGTAGCAGATTCCAAACAATTACTTACATGATGAGTGTACGGATTAATATGAGAAGCAGGTTGGCGCATTTTTGTTAAAAGGGAGAGAAAAAGGGTATTTTCTTTAAGAATGCCACAATGTATAAGCTATCAGTGGTAATGCTGTACATTACATATTGCCAACTAACCATGGCTTTGCACGACCTTCCCTCCTTCCCTTCCTTTCCCCTTTTCTACCTCTTTCCTCCCTCCTTTTATTCCTTCCTTCATTCTTTCTTTCCTTTTTTCCTTCCTTCCTTCCTTCCTTTCTTCCAAGTGTTTATTGGGTGCCTACTATGTGCCAGGCTACTGTGCAATGTAATAGTATAACAATGGTGAGATAAATAAACATAGGCCTATTATCATAGAGCTTACAGTTTAGAGGAAGGTTGGCAGAGACAGATAGTAAACACATAAAGTCACAAATAAGTAGTCCTAAATTATGATAAGTGCTATGAAGAAAAGGGATGGAGGCATGACAGCGTACAGCAGCAAGACTTTATATACTTCATGCTGTGTAATCGTGAGGAAGGAAGAGAAAGTGACCTTAGAACTCAGAGCATAAGGAATAGAAGAACCTATTAGGTAAAAAGAAGGGATGTAACATTCCAGGAAAGGAAAAATTTATGTGCCAAGGTCCTGATGTGGGAGGGAGTTGCCCCACTTGTGGAACAGAAAGAAAACCAGAGAGGGGCTGGGGAGTGGTGGGGGAGGTGAGGTAGGTGGAGAGGTGGGCGGGGTCTTTTCTACCAGTTGGAACTCCCATCTGGGAGGTTCGGGTTCTGAAAGACCATGAGACTGGCACGTGAAGAGCAGATGGTGGGAGCTGGAAGGGATAGCTGCAGAGCTATAAGAAGGCCAGGTAAGAAATGATGACTCTGACCTGGGGGATTTCCATGGAGACGGAGACAAATATTTGGAATCTAGAGAAATTTAGGAAGTAAAAGCAGCTGAACTATTTAACTAGCTTTATGACCTTGAACAAGGAAGTCAATTAACTGCCTGGAGCTCCATTTCCTCCAGAGCACAGCAGTGCTAATATTAACTGCTCACTTTCCTTTCCCTAAAGAATTATCTGATGTCTACCAGATAGAATTCACTCTGCCAAGCGTGGGCCGTAGAACATGAACAGTGGTGGACCCTGCTCCCAAGGCAGGAGCAGACATTCAGGCAATTGTCATGAAATATGACAGGTGTCCAATGCAGGTGAGTAGGGGGATTGAAGAGAGTCAGAGACGGGCACTTAACCTTCTGGGAGGCCAGGGAGGACTTTCAGAAGGAGGCAATCTCTCAGCCAACCGTGAGAGGGTGAGTAGGAGTTTGCCAGGTAAAGGCATGTATAGAGGGTGGAGAAAAGCGCATTTAGAAGTGAGTTCTGAACAGGGGCAGTTTTGCCCTCTAAAATGTCTAGAGACATTTATGATTACCACAACTGGAATGGGTGCTACTGATATATAGTAGTCAGATTCTGTTGCTTACAACCAATATCGTTAACACAGGCTAAGAAGTTTGTACTTTATTAAGTAGGAAATGGAAGGTTATTGTATGATTTTGGCAATAGAGGGATTATTATCTAACATGGAGATATTATCCACAGGGATATATACAGAACAGCATAAGAATGTCATCTACTGAAATGCCTATAAAAGATTATCCGCAGAGTCATATTTACCTTCCTTGTACTGGAAACAAGGGACTGAGAATGGGTTTGAAATAACTACAAAGAAACCACAGCGCCAAAAGCGAGGAGTCCCATAAAGCCAGGTAAATTTATTTCAGTCAGAAGCTCATTCTTCTTTAATCTTGGTGGTTTCAGATTTGAGAACTGTAATTTCACGGGACCAGCGAGAACTCAGGTTACATGTGACATTCGATTACTTGGCCTCAAAAAAATAGGTGTGTGTGTGTGTGTGTGTGTGTGTGTGTGTGTGTGTGGTGTGTGTGTGGTTATTATTGTATTTTCCAAAATAATCCAGCTCTGTCCAAAATCAGCAGGACTCCGTGTCTGGTGAGGAGCCTCTTGCTGGCTTGCAGACAGCTCCCTTCTCGCTGACTCCTCACGTGGCCGTGGAGGAGAGGAAGAGAAAAGGGAGGGGTGGGGGAGAGAGAGTCCTGTCTTATAAAGACACTAATCCTACAGAATCAGGCCCCCCATGACTTCATTGAGCCTTATTTACTTCCTTAGCAGCCCCACTCTAAGGGCCAAAAGCGCAAAAGCCCCATGTGTTCACAGTAGTAAGTGTTCACTGCATGTTACGTGGCCGTTAGTGCTGCAGAACAGTGGATGTTTGGTGCGAGTCCTTTGACCCGCAACACACGGCAGGGGTGCAGGTACTCAGTCCTTACTCAGGTCTCTACTGAAATGTCACTTCCTCAAGAAAGCCTTCTGCATGTCCCTGATTGAGTGTGGCTCCCCAATTACTCACTTTGACGGGACTTACCCTCCCCTTCATTGCACTGGGCTCCATTTGTAATTAATTAATGGTTAACTTCCCTTCCTGCTAGACGCTAAGTAAGATTTCCAGGCGTGGAATACAGAATCAGCCCTGTATCTCTATGGTATCTCCATCCTGGGTATGTGTTTGTGAAATGAACAGATGGATGCTCAAAATCCAGATGCCAGCCCCCTTCAGGGGCTGGACGGAGACTGTGGGACATCAGCCGGGGTTCATACCCTGACAAAGCAAGAAGCGTTCGTCTTAGTAGATTACTTGACAGCTGAGCAGGAAAGCCAAATCCAAGGTGAATACTTCAGGCCAACATGGCTGGTGTGCAAATACATGCTGGGGGCTCCTGGAGGCCGACAGGTTTTTTTCCACTGGCCTAACCTCAGGTTGCACCCAGAGGAGGGGCTCAGGCTGCAGGCAGTCTACTGCCGTGGTCTGGATGGGGCTCTGGTGCCAGAAGTGGCCAGCTGACTGAGGGAGGGCCTCTGAATTTCTGTTTCAGGAGCACTGACGTGGATGGTGTGCGTCTCTGTTGTGTCACCAAGATCCTGTGCCTTGTGTGGTGTTTACTTGTGTCTTTGCTTATCACCCTCCTAGTTCAAAACACACCTGTTTGTTCCCCTGCGCCTATTGCTGAGCAAATGTTTGCTGAACTGGATGGAATTCATGTGTTGGCTGTGACAGGAAGGCTGAAAGCTGCCCCAGGATTCCAAATCAGCAGCAAGGGAATATCTTCCTAGGATCTGTCAAATGGACTCAGTTGCTCTTTTTGCTATCCTTCCAGTTTTGGTCACACCTTCCAGTCCCAGAAGAAAGCATAGAACCCCACATCTAGACCTTAAAAGGAAGGAATGACACCCGAGTATAGGTTTTCAGATGTTATTGTGCCATCAGGATAATCTGAAGAACTTGTTAAAAACACAGGTTCCTGGTCTCAACTGCAAAGACATAGAAAAGTCACTAATGTGACAGTTCAGTTAGGGCTCTGCTGTCAGGCAGTCATGGGTTTGAATCCAAGTTCACCACTTGCTTGTGTGACCAGCCTTTTCCAATCCCTGAATCCTTGTGTCTGAAATGGGAATTAGTGCAGGGGTTAAATGTGACAATAATGCAGTAAGTCCTTTCTTAATATTGTTGATAGGTTCTGCAACTTTAAGCAAAATGATGTCTAACAAAACCAATTTTACCGTAGGCTAATTGACATAAACGAGAGTAGGTAAGTTTCTACAGCATCTCATCAATGTTATAATGAAACGACATTGATTGAAACAATGCTTTTTGAAGCCCTGCTGTATACATAAAGCATTCATTATATCACTTGACATACCATTAGTGCTCCATGAATGTAAGCTACCGCATTATGTTATTAGTAATAAATCCTGCTAACTCAATGCAAATTAGTCAGAGACATTTGTTTTATATTCTGTGTCATTTTTTCCCCCACTCATTTCTATGAGGCCTGAGACCTTGTTTCAATTTCTATCATAGAACATATCTGGAAGATAAGGAAAATTAGACAATCCCCTACTGGATACCCAGCCTATGCAGTGCTCTGAACATAACATTTTCTTAATAAGATGTCACATTAATAAACATCAGCACATCTGGATGGGGGCTAATTGATCTCATCTGTCTCCAGATGTTGGCCATTATGTTTACAGAGCAGGTGCACTCAGAGCTGGGTCAATGTGTTCAAAGCAGAGAGGCCACCAGTGAAACACCACCCCCGGTCAGCTGATGGACACCTCAGGGAACAGTAGCCGGTGCAGTGACTGAATTGCTTGCATGTCACCTACTTGCTGTGTACATTCCAGTGTACCTAGTGATGTCATGCTCCATTGTTCTGCCCCAAGTTTGTTCAGAGCGCCTTTAAAGTTTTTCTTGGAAAAAACCAAGGCTGTGAGAGTAGGGTGACGCTTACTAGATAGGCAAATATTGTAGTAGAATGGTTAAGCCTTTAGGCTTTTCCTTCGTACAGACCTGGGTACGAGTCCTGACCCCAACCCTTCCCCCTGTGCGTTCACTTGCCTAACCTCTGCGCAGCCCATTTTCCTCCGAGCACCACGGCTGGGACTTCCCTTCCCAGCTGCTGGGACCTTAACGTCATGAGTCAAATACTGGTTCCTGCAGGTGAACTGTGACAACTTGAGCCATAATTCCATGGCATTGGGATATCTTTGACTCACAGCATAAATGCACATTTAAAATTTAATTTTTACCCTAGACTGCCAGTGTTAGAGTGGAAAGAACTTCTGATGGTTTTTGTTTTCTTTTAAGACTGTAGTGTACGTGGGCTCCCGGAGTCATATGCTGTAGCTCTTTGGGCAGAAAAGGTAAAGGTTTTGTCGATGATTGTAGGATATTGCAGTTCTCAAATACAAGAACTCTTTCACATATTATACTATTACAGTTAATCATTGGCATGATTCTGCCTCTGCTTTTCAGATGATAAGCTGAGACACTGAGATAGCAAATATCTTCTTAAGGGTAGTCAGGTAAGGAGTAGCTGTTTGGACTGAGTCTGAGTTGTTCCCAGATTTGTGCCCGAGAAGCCACGAGCCCAAAGAACATACTAGGTGGCTGAGTGTGGGACACAAGTTTATGGAGAATGACTGACCGGGAAGAGTCTCGGGTGCGGGCTGGCCAGAGGGATAGCGATCCGCACCCAGAGGGAGAAGAAGCAAGGTTACACAGGTGCAGCAGAACACAGAGCATTCTGTGGGAGAAATCATCTCACATGCCCTGCAGGCCTGCTCTCATGCACACAGCGTCCCAAGGAGCCGGGAGACCTTGACTGCTGGCCAGCTTGCAGAGCTGGCTTCTAACAATCAGCGTTTCCGTGGAGCCGGGAGACCTTGACTGCCTGCCGGCTCATCTGCCCGAGGCCCAGGTCCCTATAGTGGCACCAGGGGAATTTGAATCCATTCAATGTGATCCCAAAATATATGCCTTGAAATGGCCCTTTCCCAGGCTACACAATTCCTTCTTCACAAGATATTAATTTTTTGACAATAAAAGAGGAGTCGATGACTCCAGTTCATTCCAGGAGCAGGAATTTATCTTTCTGTCTCTAGTAACTGGATGAATTAGAAGTTATGTGTGAAAAATTATATTTATGTTATAATGTATGTGCATAATATTGGCAGTATAATCGATGTCTAATTACCATGAATGTCTATTGTCCTAATTATTTTGCAAATGCCCTCATCTACATGAAAAGCCTTTTTAACAGTAGGAGCCAGTTTTCATGATTTATAATTTCCAAATGATGTGTCTGATAAACTAATAAAGAGCAAGCCTACAGAGTGCTTCAGCTTGTAAGGTTTAGGGCCAACCCAGCTGCAACCGCCTCTGAAGCCCATACATCTCACACCTTGATTGATTAATTGATCGAAGGATTCACTTGCATTCATTGTTTTCTCTCTCTTTTGACAGATCTCATTTCCATTTTTTTCGTCTTCCATAAATATCTTCAGCTTGAATGAGTGGATGGTTACCTCCTTCCAGATTCAGGAAACTTACATTTTTACAGCTCTGTGGCTGGTTTTTAGTTTTGCTCCTGTATGGCTAAAAAAGGGCGACTCACAATGACTGCCAGCTGGTGGGAGCAGGGAATGGGATTTCATTTAGTCAATACTCATCGGAACTTCCACTCTGTTGGGGCCATACGGACACTGGACATACAGAGCTGAATAAGATGATGGTGAAAATAACGAAGGCATCTGTTACCGACTGAATTGTGTCCCCTCCTTCCCGGATTCCTATGTTGAAGCCCTAACCCCTAATGTGACTATATTTGGAGATGGGGTACTAAGGTTAAGTGAGGTCATAAGGGCCAGGCCGTAATTGAATAGGACTGGTGCCTTATAAAAAGGGGAGAGACCAGAGCTAGCTCTCTCCATCCACGTACAAGGGACAGGCTATATGAGGACCCAGTGAAAGGTGGCGTCTGCAAGCAGGAAGCGAGGCCTCACCTGAAACCAACTATGCCAGCACCTTGAGCTTACACTTCCAGCCTCCAGAACTGTGAGAAAACGAACGTCTATTGTTGCAGCCTCCCAGCCTGCGGTTTTCTGCTACGGCGGCCCCAGCAGACCAGGACAGCCGCCATAGAGACTAATAAGCTGTGGTCTCTGCCCCTGAGGAATATGCCAAGTATCCAAGGAGGCGAGTACACGTATGTAGTCAAATCCCAGAGTGTGGAACACGCAGGGCCAGGTAGAGAGTGGGATGGGAGTCACACAGGTGAACCTGGGTTTGGAGGGGAAGAGGGTGAAAAGCTTTCCACAGTCTGTTGTTCAAGGCCTGCTGTTGGGCTTGCTGCTCAACCTTGCATTTTAAACTTTCCTCCTGGTTGTGTTCCTCTTGGCAAGTCCCATGTTAATGGGACCTAGTTAAGGGGTTAGTGATGGCAATGAGTCTAAAAGTTACATCGCAGCAATCTAGAGCCTTCTCTTTACATAGACGACATCATCTAAAAAGTTTGAATTCTCCAATTGGAATCTTTATGGCCTGAGGTGTGCTGCTCCAAAAAATGAAATTCCCCCCTTTCCTCCTTCTCCTGGCTTTGGGTTATGAAGCCTTCATTTGGTGAGTGAGGTAGGCAGGGAACCGGCAGCTATGGACCTAAACACTGACAAAATGTAAAAGTCAGCAAAATGAGACTTTAGCTCCCCTTCTCACACTTCTGAGTCCTCTACTCTCTTCCCAGATTTCCTCCTTTGCGAACTGAGAGGTGTTCTGCTCCCTCATTGGGCTTGGCCACACCGGAACCCATCTCATGCCTGTGTTCACTGTTAGGTATTGGGACCGCACGGGGGACACTTACCTGTGAGAGTAGCAGTTTGAAAGGAAAGTATAGGAGATAACCAGCCAGACCCAGGCAGTGCAATATTTTCTGTTAGGGAAAACATCCTCCACTGGAAAGAACAGAACCCACACGACCAGGGAATCCGCCCTTCACAGGTGCTGAGTCACCAAGGAGGAATGAGGCCGGGCTGCCACATGGCTGCTGTTGAAAACCGTTTCCTGAGGGAATTTAAGTGAATGAATGAGTCACTCAACATAGTCCAAATTTCCTGATCCTGACAAACTCTCTTCCTAGGTTCTGAGACTATGTGTAGAAAATTTATTTGATAGCCTCTGAGGAGGTATAGAGAATGAGAAGAATGCCAGAGATAGTGATTTTTGAAAAAATGACCAATTGTCCCTGATTTTAACACAATATGGAACAAATGAATTGATGGAAAGGATCTTAAGTATTATCAAAGCTTGGGTGGCAAAGAGGCTTAAGCCAGTGTGCCAGGTCTGGTCTATTGATAATGCTTGTCTATTGAGAAGAAATGGGACATCTAATTTTGGCTCCGCAGAAAAAGACTGGTTAGTGATGCCTGCCTTGGGGCATGGTGGCACATGTTTGCCATCCCTAAGTAGTCCAATGGTCTCTCTTTTTGTTAGGAGGGAGGAGACTACAGCAAGTTAGTGGCAAGGAATAGCTTGATATATCCACATGTCTTAACTCAATTCAAGTGCCTGTATCTATCGCATTCACTTCCTGCACTTGACTGTTAGTGTAAGATTCCTTTTTTTGTGTGTGGGGGGAGCAGAAGTAGTGGGAAGAGAACGTCTTCCCAGAGTTGGTGACAGTGACATGATCAGTGATCATGTGTAGGGAGGGGGACCAGATAGGACATCGTAGGGGTGCAGGCTCTGCGGAGGTAAGCGGAAGGCACGTCAGTCGACATTGGGTAATATTAGCTCACAGATAAGAAGTGAAGTGAATGAGTCAGCCAAGCAATAATTTTTGGGGGATAGATGCAGGGGTCCAAGGCAATCTTGAGACTGGTGAGAAGACAGTTTTTTGTTTCTTTTTCCCCAGGGGCCAGGTCTCTGGGAGGGGATTTGCAGAGACTACACTAGTTTAGAAACAGCACTGGAGTCTTCCTTCCTTCCTTCCTTCCTTCCTTCCTTCCTTCCTTCCTTCCTTCCTTCCTTCCTTCCTTTCATCAGCATTCATTGAATATATACTTTGTGTAAGGACACCGGGGTACTGGGTACACTTATGCAGAATGGGTGGGGAGGGCGTATCTCAACTGTGCACCAAGAATTTCAGGGATACCATGTTGAATTAATTTTTGTTTGTTTTTCTAGGAGGGATTTTTTTTTTTAATTCCTCCCCCCAAATCTTTAAGAAGTTAAATGGAGGTTGGTATTTGGATTACAAATCACCAGAAGCCTCCTTGGCATATGTACCCTGGCCCTTTTTACTTTCGGCAAGTTACTTAATGTCTCTTTGTCTTAGTTTCATCATCTGTAAAAATGGTGTCCATCTTCCACATTGCTATGAGGATGAAATGAGTGGATATATGTAAAGCATTTAGATCAGGTACATAGTAAGTGCAATATACAGGTTGCCCCGCGTACTTGGGTTATAGTACCTAAAACCGTGATTTTTCTTTTTTTTTTTCTTTCTCATTTTCTATTTTAAAAACTAATTTGTGCCATGGCTTGCCCTATGGATAGCATGTATGGCTGCAAATAGAAACAGGCCCGTGGGAAAAACAAGACATCACCTCTTCCTAACACTGAAGGTTTAAAATGCTAGAGATACAACTTCTAAATCACAAATCAAAATATTCAATTTCTTGGTAGTGCAGCCACAGATTGAAGTTAAGTACTTTGCAGAATAGAATCAATCAATGAACCTTGGAATTCTAAGTGTCTGGAAACTTGGTTTGAATGACTCAGTGTATATTTTGAAGCACCAATTGTGTTGTTATAGAATTCTCTTCACTGCAGATAATGAACTGATAAGAGATCTTTCTGGCTGCCAAGCCTGGGTTATCAGAAGGGACCAGATGACTGGAGGGGAACATGGCCATATCTGCAGGCACTGCCTGGGTCAATAGCTACCTGTTGTATAAGAGGGCGGCACATTGCCAGTTGGTTCTCAAGGTGTTGAGATGGCCTGGGTTGATGGAATATTGATCTTAGGCTTGTCAGTTTCAATGGGATTCAGGAGTGAGTTGCAATAAAACAAGCTTGCATTTAGGTTTCTACATAGTTGCCATCCTGTTAATTTCTCTTTGCCTGTCTTTGCCTTCAGTTCTGAGAAAACACATGCTGCCTTTCTTACAAAATGGACCTTTATGGAACTTACGGGAAAATGTGTTAAAGGAAATACATTAGACCTCCAATGTTCTATCTGCGAGTACTGCTAGGAATAGAAAGACTCCAGGGCAGCGATGATTTTAAAGCCAGGTTGTAGCCAAGGCTGTGTGTTTGCTAGATTGGCTCATAACTGCAGTGAGATACTTCGAATATTAGCTAATCAGATCTAATGCAGGAAGAAGAGTTTAAACTTCCAGATGAGGCATAATACACACCCCCTGTGTCTCTGAGACTCCTGAGGTGGGACTGCACTGAGTGAATTAGAAGCACACTTCATTTTGTTTCCTGGTGTATTATCAATTACTCAATTTCCAGAAGCAAAAGCACAGATGACATTTTTACTTATTTTTATAGGGTAGTTTTCTACCTTCTGATAGAAGGGCAAATGAGAGCAGGTGGCAATAAAGCTTTCCTTATTATCTTCTTTGCACTTTCTTAATGCACCTACTTGGTTTCCATTTTGTATCTTCCTGGGTACAGAGGGCAAAAGCATTTTCTCCTGACAGGTTTCATATTCAACCCTCCATATCTACTCGTTTCTGAGAAAAGGTTGGGCCTAAAACAATATGGAGTGTTCTTTAAGAGCTTTCCCTCTAAACTAAACCCATATCTCCAAGGTAAATGTGGTTGACAGGATCAAATATTCATCTTAACTTCTTAAGATGCATCTTAACATATATGTATTTGCTAAGGACTGAATTGTGCCTCCCTAAAATTCCAATGTTGAGGCCCTAACACAAAATGTGACTGTATTTGGAGACAGGGTGTTTGAGAGGTAATTAGGATTAGATGTGGTCATGAGGTGGAGCCCTCATCTGATAGGGTTAGTGAAGAAGAGATATCAGAAAGCTAGCTTGCTTTCTCTCTGCCCATCATGTGAGGACTCAGTGAGAAGGTGACGTCTGCAAGACAGGAAGAGAGCCCTCACCAGGAATTGACCATGCTGGCTCCTTGATCTTGGACTTCTAGCCTCCAGAACTGTGAGGAAATACATTTCTGTTCTTGAAGTCACCCAGTCTTTGTGATTTTGTTTTGGCAGCCCAAGCTGACTAAGATAGTATCTTATATCTATATAAACTTAAATATAGCATAATAAAGGTGCTTCGCTAGCCCTGGGCCATACTATTCCTAACAGACTGAAACAACTCTCAATTAAGGCCTTCCAAGCCAGTGAAAAGTTTCTCCTCTCTCCCTGCAGATCCTAAGATCTCCAGTTTCCTTACAGTATCAACCATGGTTGTCAGGCTTTCTGTATACTTTTCAGGTATTTATGCATATATAAGCATGTATGTAGATATCAACTCTCCCCCTTTTTAATGCACATGTATACATGCTATTTATAGCCATCTTGCCGTGTCTGGCTGCTAGTGTTAAGAATTGAAGAACCTCCCAGTTCACTTAATGCATCAAGTCTCCAACATTTATCAGGACAGTTACTCCTCTGACTAGAGGGACACCTCAATCTAAAGATGTATAAGAGGACGTAATGAGGCTGAAAAGGAAGGTGAGGGATAGCAAATACAAAACTCAAAGTCTTCCTGAGTTGTGACCAATTCCACCTAAGTAGACGCTTTACAAATTCTATGGTAATGCTATTGTTATATCTTATCACATTCACATGACTGAGCCTTTCTCTGTCTCTCATGTCTTATCTTAAATTTCACATCCTCTAAGACTTCCTGACTACTCTTCCTGAAATACCTTCTCCCACTGCTCCCAACCAGAGGACTAGTACAGCTTTCTGAGTAGCCTCATGCATACTTTAGTTTGAATAATAGAAACAAGTGATTTTTGCATGTTACAAATGTAAAATTATTTTATAATACTGGAATATGTTTTTTCAAACTCTGACCGTTCCTCACCAGCAGAGATTTTAGCATTTGCTATCTTTTAATTTCAGTATCATGCTAGTTATACCCTGAGGTCAATGAAGATGGTGACTAGATCCTATTTTACATTATATCTCCAATGACTAGTCAGGGTCTCGATAAACATTCGTTGAATACATAATAATGTCAAGAAGTTTTTCTCTATGTTTCCTTCTAGTAGTTTTATGCTTTCAGATATAACATTTAAGTCTTTAATCCATTTTGAGTTGATTTTTTTATGTGGTGTGAGAAGAAGGTCTAGTCTCATTCTTCTGCATGTGGACGTCCAGTTTTTCCAACATCATTTATTGAAGAGACCATCCTTTCCCCTTTGTGTTCTTGAAGCCCTGGTTGAAGATCAGTTGACCATAGATGTGTGGATTTATTTCTGTATTCTCTATTCTGTTTCATTAGCTTATAAGACTGCTTTTATGCCAGTCCCATACTGTTTTGACTACTGTAGCTTTGTAATATATTTTGAAATGAGGAAGTGAGATGCCTTTAGTTTTGTTCTTATTACTCAAAATTACTTTGGCAATTTTTTTTTTTTTTTTGTGGTTCCATATAAACTTTAGGATTGTTTTTCTGTTTTTGTAAAGAATGCCATTGGGATTTTGATAGAGATCACACTGAATCTGTAGACTACTTTGGGTAGTATGGACATTTTAACAATATTAATTCTTCCAGTCAATGAGCACGGGATGTCTTACTGTTCATTTGTGTCTTCTTTGATTTCCATCATCGATGTTTTATAATTTTCATTGTACAAGTCTTGCCCCTCTTTGGTTAAGTTTATTCCTAAGTATTTTATTTTTGTTACTGTTGTGTATGAGATTGTTTTCTTAATTTCCTTTTCAGGTAGTTTGTTGTTTGTGTATAGAAATGCAACTGGATTTTGTATTTTGCAACTTTTCCAAATTTGCTTATTAGTACTAACAGGTTTTCTTTTGTTTGTTTTTGTTTTTGATTTTTAATCTTTAGTGTTTCCCATATATATGATCCTAAAGGTACATGAAACCTAATTGGTAATCCAAATATGGTCTTGACCCAGCCAACCCTTTCAAGGTCCAATGCTATCCCCCTGTGGGGCACACAAAATTTGACATATGAAACTTTTGAGAAGACGACTGCTGGTGAATTCTATGCCCCTGTTCCTCTCTGTGGCTTTATTTTAATGGCTTTCAACATGCCAGGTGAGGCACAATTTGACTGAGCATTTTGAACATGATCTCAAGGGATGAAAACATTCAACTGGTCTCAATCACTGTTTACACTAGCAAGGTTTGCAGCAAGCTGGAGTAGACTTACCACAGTTTTTATTTTGTACCTAAAAAGAGAAAGTCTCTGTACTTCTCTGTGGCTTTCACCAGGGTCAGGAATATCCCCATTTAGTCGTTCTAGGGTAAGGACCATGTCTGGGGCTTCCATCTGCTCATCTCTGGAAAGCCCTCAGATTCCCAGGCATGCTTTCATTTTACTCATGTGAGGGAGAAATTTATTCTCTGCATCTTTTTCCTTCTATAAGCAGAATATATTGACGAAAAGTGACTACTTTTATCTTTCCCTATCAACAGTATTTTTCTCATCATGAGATTAACCCCTTCCAACTAATATCTCTTTTAATTAATTTTAAATTATTTGAAACCTAGAAGCAATTAAAAAGTAATTTGGCATCACACATTTAATATTACCAATTAATTACCTTAGAGGGCTTGAAATTCAGATTGAAATAGAGTATGATTTTTTTCCCTGCTGAAGTTGTATTTTGACTATATTTAAAGAGGAAACTTTTTCAGAAAGATATTTTTTTAGAAAGATTTTTATTAAAAATATAGCTAGCATACAATATTATATTAGTTTCAGGTGTACACCATAGTTATTCAACATTTATATACCGGAAGAAGTGATCACCATGATAAGTCCAGCAACCATCTGACACTGTACCACGCTGTCACAATATTATTGACTATATTCCCTATGCTGTGCATTACATCCCCATGACTTATTTGTTTTATACCTGGAAATTTGAACCTTTGTATTCCCCTATACCTTTTCCCCCCTTTTTAAATATTTTTCAGTTGCAGTCACTTATTTTTACTGAGCCCTAAAGTGACTTTTTCCTATCTCTTGAAAGTTTCTTTTATTGACTTTTCATGTCATCCATGATTGAGATGTCTGAGGATAACCTCCTTACCACTGAGAAAAGAACTTGTTGTTGGACCACCTCCAAATCTGGCTGTCATCCTTGGCTGCTGAGACGGAAAGAGACATATCACTAAATATTTAGTTTATTATCTTACTGAGAGTTCCTGTCTTTAATTTCACAAGAGTAAACAAATTGAGTGAAATGACTTTCAAACTGCTCATAATATTATATGATCCTAAATTATTCTAACCATCACTGTTGGGGAGAGAAAATATATTATTTTAATTCATTAAGATGGCAATAATTGGGAGTCTCAGTCCTTGCAGGAAGTGAGACAATTACAAAAATCACAAGACGGAAGACAAATAAGATGCCTAAATAGATTAAGCAGTGGCGATATCCAGAATGCCACTGCTGAGGTAGGTACTTGTTACTAACATACTTGGGCCACACGCACATCAGCCAACTACAGAAATGTGGGACTCACCCCTGCCAGGGACCAAAAACATATGTATTTCTGTTGTTGTTATTCTTATACATTTGAACTAGCAATTCCTCCATGTTTTTGGGAAAAATGTAGGTAATGGCTTTCTGTTCCTAGGCATACTGGATGCGATAAGAGTTCAGAGAATTAGCTTTTTAATCTTTTCATGTATCACTACCTCCTTAAGACATCTGGGTTTTGAGAAGTGGGTAAGGGCTTGCCAAGCAGACAGAGGGGAGAGGGGTCTGGGGCAGTTCATATACAAGGCGAGGCATGCCCAGCATTCGTTGGAGGTAAAATTAGTGACAAGTTAAATGACACCCAAACCTGCCTATATGTTGTGCTGCAGGCAGGGAGGAGCCATTATGGTTTGTAAAGAGGAAAGACATGTGGTCAGGTGATGTAGAAGCGTCCCTTTGGCAGCAGAGGGGAGAAAGGATGAGCTGGCACGAGACTGTAGGTAGGAGAATGTTGAGACTATTACAGAAGAGAGATGAAAAGATCTTGATAATGAGACTCAGCACAGAGATGGAAACCATACCACTTAGGTGGCCTATGGACAGTGAGAGAGAGAGAGTGTGTGTGTGTGTGTGTGTGTGAGAGACAGACAGAGACAAAGAGACACAGTGAGAGAGCGAGCCAGAGAGAGAGACTGAGAGACGGAGAGATGGAAAAGGAAGAGGAGGGTAGAGAGAGGGAGGGAGGAAAGGGGAAAGAAGAAGGGAAGGAGGAAGAAATGGAAGAAGGACTGGGATATTTCTGAGAGCCCTACCTTTGGTAAATAGTTGGCTGAATTATTTCATTAACCTTGCTTTTCTATCTGTACACCCATTAAATACAAAACTACTAAATGCCAGAAGGACACCTTATTTAACTCGTTCATATTTTTAAAAGTTTGTTCCATCAGATTAAAATCGACAGTGACTTCGTGTCTTCTTGTCATTGCATCTGATCTTTGACTTCTCATCCTTCCAGGCCCTGATTCGCTGTTTATGAGACAAAGGTTTACGGCATGCTTACGCTGTGCCGGGCACTGCTCTGGAGGCTGCAGAGAGAACAGTGAACAAAATCCCATTTCCTGGCCTCATGGGCAACCTCTCTTTTGCTTTGTTTCACTCTTAGATTTTTTCTTTATTTTTACATAAAAGTTACGTTTGCACATCCCTGATCATTGCTCTATTTTCCTTAGAAGCAATTAAGTATAAATCTACCTCTAAATCACTCTTGTTTTGGTTTCCTCCCCAAGAGCCTCATGTGTGATATCCAGGACTCAGAGCCTCCTGTGGCCTTTGATTTCATAATAATTGGGACTGAGCCGCAGAGAAGAGCAGTTAACTTCGCAGCTGGTTATTTCTGTAGTAGGAGGTGGGAGTTCTACCGCCACTGGGATGGAGGGAGGCTTCTCTTATTGCTTCATCCATTTGACTAGAGAAGAGTCTAGTTTTAATTTAAAAAATGCTAAGTTTCTAAAAGACCTTTGCTAGAGGACTGAACTGGGACCAGGAGTCCACTGGTTGTTCTAAAGACTGGAGGAGACCTGAAGTTGGCGGAGAGAAGGCAGGAGAAGGGGTGTGTGGGGGGTTCTGGGAATGGGAGGTGAGTCTCTTCATAAACTGCACATCCGGGACCACGACTGCTTTGTAAATACATGAGGGAAAGTGTGATGAACTGAGGTGCCTACTGATGTCCAGTGCCTGATGAATGCAGAGAACATTTTTCTGTTTCCCTAAATGTTTCTCTGCAAGTTCCATCTCATTTCTTGCTTTAATGAAGACATTCTTTATGCCCAAACAAACCCCTACTGTTAGAACTCAAGCCTGTTACTCTCCCGCTTTTTTCTGCCAGGATTCCAGCAGGAGGGCGTGAAAGAGGAGCTTCTACCTGCAAGAAGGCCATCTGGAAGGGGGCCCTCTTGCCCTGACAGACAGCCCCTGGTTTCCCCACATGATGGGGATGTCACATAAAGAATGTCACTCCCCATTCCCTCTCCCATATCCCCAGATGTGTTTACTGACAGGGCAGCTGGATTTATTCGGGTCCATTGCAATCTATGTACTTCCACTGGGCACTGTGTGAGTCACTGAGTAAGAGAGGTGAAGAGTGGCATCTAGTCAGTGGTGTCAATGGAAGACACATCCAAAACTGTGGAGAATTTTTATAAGAATTTATTTGAGCCAAACAGACGCCATATGCTGGGGAGCAAGTTCTCAAATGCTCCAGAGAATAACAGTTTTGCAGCTTCTTTTGTGTATTTGAAATTAAGGAGGAACCATAACAAAGATGGGAAAAAGCAAGGGGTGGGGGTCATATTATAGGATGGTTAACAAGATTATGTGCTCTCTTGAGGGTTAACATCCCCTTCAAGGGGTGTTACTCTGGTATTTTAAAGGCGCGTTAACCTAGATGCACAAGAACAATGCACAGGACTGGCTTAGAAACCTTTTACTAAAGAAGTTACAGGCCTGGGGGGGAGACTACCCACCTCCACCTGCCCAGTTAGGAATTTGTGATCAGATCGCGCTGTGAGGTTCCTTTCCCTAGGACCCCTTTTTTGTCCACAGCAGATTAGTGAAAGAAGGAAAGCTGTATGGCCACATGGTAAGCATTACCACTAGAGGAATGTATAAAGGGCAACGGGCAACATGCAAGGAAGAACAATTAATTTTCCTGGAAGGTGCAGTACCATGTCTAGCAAGGAGGTGGCATTTGAATTAGGACTTAAGTGATGAGTGGATTTGCCAGAGGTCCATAGGAGGAGTGGTATTCCGCTTGTGATCAAATGCTCAGAGGTGCCGGCACATTCAAGAGTATAGATTTAGTCCAGGAGCTAGTATATCATCTCCATATTGTGGGGCTAATAAGAGAGAGCTTGAAATATAGACTGTGGAGAAGCATTGGGTTTGATAATTAATAGGAAATCAGAGGGTTTTTAAAAGGTGCAAATAGAATTGATTCTGGTTTTAGAAATACCTCTGTCAGGAATGTAAGGGCAATGGTAGAAAATTGGAGGTGAGGCATTCAGTTACGAGGTCATTGCAATAATGTAGGTGAGCAATGACGTGGACTTGCCTTACGGACATATCTCCAGGCTGAACCCCTCTTCTGAATTCCAGCCTTTTTTATCCAAGTCCCTACTTGATGTCTCTATCCAAATATCTCAAAAACATCTCAAACTCTGCATGTCCAAGATAGAATTACTGGTCTTCCCTTCTCTAAAGCTGCTCCTTTCCCAGTTTTCCCCATCTCAGTTGATGGCAGCTCCATCCTTTCAGTTGTTCAGGATAAGACCTTGGAGTTGCCCTTGATTTTTCTCTGTCATTACCCCCCATGTAATCAATCATAAAATCATTTGGATGGACCTTCCTCACCATCCCCACTACTTCCAGCCAGTTGTGGGGAAGAGCACAGTAAATCATGGGTATAGTTGTCATGCAGAATTAAGCCTCTGCCTTCTCCATTGGTAAGAGTTTCTAGAGATTTAGTAATCTTTCTCTTCCTGCTACAGAGGGAGACATGCTTATAAATGGAGATTTCCCTTATCAATGTAAATATCTCTTATAAAACGATAACTTCTACTTGGTTTTCAGAGTTTCTTAATGTCTACTGTTTTTATTTTTAAATAACTAGCTCAAAATAATTCTTATACCAAAGAGGCATATTTTGTGGTGTCATATTCTGTTTCCTTTCACTCACTACTATATCCTAAAACACCTAGAAAAGAGCCTGGCATAGAATAGGGACTAAATAAGTGTTGGATGGATGAATGCATGAATGAACGAATGAATGAATCAATGGGAAGTTTGCTGGAAAGAATGGCAGACGTAGGTTAGCAGAGCTGAAATTGCAGCTCTTGGCATCCTCTTGACTTTGAAGATGGAGAGAAGTAAAGAATAAAGAATGGTTCTGAGTTCCTCAGCTCGGACTGAGGCCTTTACCCGATAAAGGGAAGGTAGGGGAAGAAATACTCGTATATCTGGGGGAAATTGATGAGTTCTACTTGGGTCATGTTGAGTCTGCATGCTTGTGAAATATGCAAGTTACTTGGGTTTTGCTCAACAGAGAGGTGAGGCTGGAATCAAAGTTTTGTAGGCATCAGCTCTGGCATGGATGAGATTTCCAGGGAGAGGGAATGAAAGGAAAGGAAAGGAAAGATAGAAGTAGAAAGATGCCAGAGTCATGCATGTTTTTTTATAGGATGTACCCAGCATAAGCCAGCATATGCTAGTCAGTATTCCTAGGTGCACAGTTTGGTCTCCTTGGCATATTGGGGCACCCCTTTGAAAGCTGGAGAAAGAGGCAGATATCTGAAGAGGCAAAGAGTGAGAGGATCAGAGCACCTTTTGTCACGTAATCTTGGGTGAGTCTGTGTAACGCTTGGGTCGCTTCCTAGGCCCCTGTATCCTCCAACCATCTTTGTTCCCAACTTCCTGACTCCAATCTGCAGCATTTATCCCAGGATTTGGGGACGATTTGCTGAACAAGATGGCAGACAGCAGAGCCCCAGCCTAAAGCATTAAAAGCACCAGCAATTGTTTTCTTCATTGAGTTGTCATAAAGGCAGTCCTGCCTCTCTTGTATGCATTTCACATTCCATGATCCATTTGAGACAATTTGCTACAAGGCTTCAGATTCCAATTTCTCAGAACAGTCAGAGATCACTTAAATGAATTTTGCGTGTTTACAAGAGCCAGTGATGCTTGCTTCATCAAATGACTGTTCAAGGAAATTCAAACAAAAAGCCATTTGCTTTTCCTTTTCTTTTTAGAAACTTTTCAGGCAAAAGGCAACAAATGCATATACAAGGCTGTATATTAGCCTCAGAAACCGATGCTGATTGGATGTAGAGGGGTTTGGGTTTGCATGTAATAGTCAGCACTGCCCAATGTCAAGGACCTTGAGAAATGACTGCATTTGCATCTTAATGCTCTCAGCAGCTACCATTAAGCTGGTTGTGCCCCCTCAAGTCTTTTGAAATGGTTATTTTAAAAAAGGAGCTGAATTGATTCCTTTGCTTCAGGAGAAAGTGCAAAGCAGATGTGGGGGTGTTTCTCTTCTTCAGCTGAGAGGATTTCTTGATGTAGTAGCTGTTACCCTTCAAGGCAGGTCCTCCAGACCTTTGTGGGCTCAACAAGCAATGTGTGCCCCTTGTCCAGCCCCTCCTTTAGATGTGTTCCGCTTCAGCATGGGGACTGTCCCCATGCACTCTGTCTTTCCAGCATAAGCACAGCTGCTGCAAGTGGACAGTGTTATGTGCTTGGGCTCCGTCACTTGATATTAGCAGTGGCAGTGACAGTGCTGCTACTGGTGACATGGGATGTATCTGTCATTCAGCACCATAATAATGCTGCGTAACAAATTACTCTCAACTCAGTGGCTTAAAATAAGTCATTTATTCTTGCTCACCTCTTGGTGGGTTCCCTGATAGTGGACCGTTCTAGGCTGGGCTAGTGGGGTGGCTGTGCTTCCATGTGCAGACCCAGCGAGGCTTATCTCCTTATTGTAGATAAGGGCTCAGGGTTGCTCTATATGTGTTCATTCCAGATCCCAGACCAAAGGAACAGCAGCTACCCTGGGGAGAGTTGGAATGCTTCTCATCATGAGGACGGACGTATATGAAGGTAAGCCACATTGCATAATCTCCACTGTATCAAGTCTGCTTACATCCTACTGGATGAGGCAAGTTACATGGCCAAGACCAGATTCAAGGGATGGGAAAGCATGATCTGCTACCACGTGACCAAGCCTACCATCAGTCAAAGAAGTAAGTATATTTCTTGTGTGAGAGAGGAGTAGAGAATGGATATTTGCCGAACAGTTCTCTTCTTCCACAACCATCTAGCATTTGAGGGGCCTGTACAAGGTCTCAACACATTCATTCATTTCCCTATGCAATCAAATAATACTTATTGAGTCCCTACTATGTGTCAGGCACTGTGCTAAGCACTGAGGTTATATTAATGAAGACATAGAAGAAATTGGGATGGAACGTGGGATCCTTCTAGGAGACCCAACTGAGGCCTGATCTGATGGACAAAGGAGAGACAGATTGGAAGGGAGTAGGTTTAAGGTTTTGCAGTGAATACATTTGACATTTTCCGTATCCAGAGACTAAGCTCTTTCTAATAGTCTCTCACTTTCTGAGAGACACCAGGTAAAAATTTCCTGGTCTAAAAGGAATATGTGTGTCTGAGACTCTGAGTTCAGAAAAAAATCAGCATTGAAGATTCAGGGTGACCAAATAAGGGTTTGCGGAACCAGGACCTTGTCAGATCCAGGTATCATCTTCCAGGATGCTGAGGTTCCCAGAGAGATGGCTGCCATCTCAGAGAGTTCTAGGACTTGGTCAGATTTAACTCAATGGGATCAGTGAGCTAAACAGAAGCTTCCAGAACTCATGGAAACATCAGACGAGATGGCTAGAGGATGGCAGAGGTAAGCCTTGTGTGAATTTTCTGAAGTTGTGGCTGACTGATACATGTAAACCTAATTTTTCTTTGATTATGACTGATGTTTAGAGGTATCTTTAAATTTATTCACATACATGTTTCTGGTGGCCATTCTGATTGCATTTCACAAGAAAAGAATACAACTACATATGTGAATGTTTCATCCACTTGTGTCAGTGGGGCACAAAGTTTTAAGACCTATTTCAAGGAAAAAAGCTCTTCTAAGAAATAAAGAAACTGGAAAGTGAAATAACTAATGAGCTAGAAAGGAAGCTTTCATAAGTCACCCATCAAAGGAATAATTAAAGCTTGGTGAATATCCCAGGTGGCAATAGTCATTACCAAAAATATAATACACAAATATGATTAAACAGCATTGGTTTTTTACTCATTTAGTCAGTATTGAGTAGACAGTTGGCTAATTTTCAAAGTTTCACTGAATTTGGGCTTAGAAAGTCTAGTGTTAGCAACTAAGTTTTATGAACCCTTGATGTTTCACGTTTGACTCTACACATAGAGTGGACAAGAGGAAACATTGCATAATCTGTTATGACAGCCAAACGTTTTGTCAACCATTGCAGTTAAAAAAAAAAAAAAAAAAGCTCACCATGACAATGACTTTTAGAGCTATCCCAATAAAATTTTCTCTTTCTCCTTACGGAATTTTGTCAGGCATAAGTTCAGTGGCCATTTTTGAAATCTACCATCTAAGGTTTCTGTAGAGTAGAGATCAGCAAACTACAACATGAGAACAAAATCTGTTCTGCCAACCTGATTTTTGTAAATAGAATTCTATGGGAACATAGATCTGCTCATTCATTTACATACTGTCCATGGCTAGTTCTGGGCTCCAATAGCAGAGTGGAGCAGTCACAACAGAGACGGTATGGTCCACAAAGCTTAAAATACTGACTATCTGACCCTTTACAGAAAAGGTTTCCTGACTCCTGCTTCAGAGAGCAGGCTGGATGAATTGGCTTGTGTACACACTGAGGCTAATAGGCAGGAACCCTTTTGGTTTTAAGTGATAAGACCCTTTCTGGAGTCTGGGTCTAGAAACCTGAAGTGTAGATGGGACTTCAGTTATGGCTAGGTCCATGGGCTCAAAGAATGTCACCAGGCTCTCTTATTCTCTGTCTCTTGCTTCTGCTTCCTATTGTATTGGCTTCATTCTTAGGTAGGTTTTCTTTAAGTGGTAGAAAAGATGGCCAGCACAGATCTGGCCTTATAAAGTCCTTAGTTCTTATAATAGCTGAAAACAAACAAAGAAACAAATAAGCAAAAAACACAAAAACAGCTCTCTCCAACATCTATTGTAACCCCTATCTCTGTTCCGTAGGACTCTGATTGAGCTGAGTGCCCAGCCTGGACCAGTTTCTGTGTTCAGGACGGTAGAAGGTTCTGTATTAAGTATTTTGTGTTCTAGGTCCCTCCTCCATTCATGGAATGGCAGGGGAAGGTCTATGTGTTTGATACCCTACCAGATGGGGAAAAAGGAGTTTCCAACAAAAATCAAAGGGAAACTAAGAATTACTGGAAAGTTTGGAGACAGCCTAGAATCTAAGAATCCTTTGGGAGGCTTATATTTCTAGTGTTTTACCTCTCAGTGTGATTTCGTCCAGCTGCTGAATTTTTCACCTCTGCCACCTGTTTTGCATCTTGCAACATCTGTCTACTTCTATGAATACTTTGCTCCATGCTGCTCAGAACCTCTATTATTTCATTGCTTCCAAGTTCAATTATAGAAGCTGTTGTGTGATGCAGACTTTACTCTGGCCGTGTAGTATCTGAGGGCAAAAATAACAGCAAAGTATAGTAGAGGCAACTTAAAATTTCACATCAGTTGTTACTCTCAAGAAGACTTAGCCATTCTTCACCATAGTGACATTTTTTCTACCCTATATGCCCTTAATGTCCCAGCTCAGCACAGACCATTCTTGATCAATTCTTCCCTTAATACTTTTCTTCTCAGTAGACTCCAGCCTCCCTACATTTCAAAGTTTGTGATATCTTTTGCTTAGAATGGTTTTCTTTTCTCTACCCTGCCTTCAGTAGGCTTCATAGCAATTTCTATCCCCCAAACTTGTTAAGGAGCTCTGAGAAACAAAATGCATCCCTGCAAGGTCATCAACCCTATAATACAAACAAAAGTTTTGCAAGTATTGGGCCATTATCACAATGGTTGTAGTAGAAGGGAGGAAGGAAGGCAGAAGGGGGCTAGGGAGGGTTTTGTTTGCTTTCACATTCATATTATTCTTTACATTTGGAAATTTCAGCCTTCATAAGTGGTCTTTCCTATAATGAAAATTTTACTCCTTTATCACTCAAGTGTATAACTCTCATTTGTCCAAAATCAGGGGTCATGTGCCTTTCTTTTGCCATGAGAGAAACTTATCTCAGGCAGTTACTGGACCAAGAAGTTGAGCATATGTGGAGAAGAACTTCATTGAACCCACAGCCTAGAGCCAAGTCCAGGAGTCTAGAAGGAACACATCTAGATCAGCTAGAGCTCAGGTATCCTGCAGCATGAGAAAACTATTTGTTGTTGTAAGCCATTACACTTCTAAGGATGTTTGTTACGCAGTATTATTGCAGGAGTCGCTGCCTGACAGGTTGAGGTTGAGAGTCAAACCCAGTTTGTGTGCACAGCTCTTGCTCTTTGCCAGACCACTCCCTCTTCTTACCTCTAAGACACTTATTTTTGTCTTAGCATATGAATGCCTTTCTTCTCTTCTTCCTATTAAACTGTCAGTTCCTTAAGGACAGAAAATTCATCTTTCCTGTGCCCCCCAGTCTGTAGCATAAATCTTTGTACCTTGTTGCTGTTCAGTAAAGATTTTGGATGAACAGTAAATTTTAACCTCATGTTGATCATAGCCACAGATGGAAAATTTTATCCTAATTAACTGCTGGAGAATAAATATCACTGGTCCCAGGTGGGACCAGATGAGACCTAGACATGAATTTGCACAAACTCCTCTCCCTAATAGTGACAGAGCTTAGACCTCATAGCAGAAGTTGTGAGGAGAACCACAGTAATTTGCTTCTACTAGCTAATGGTTTTACCATTATTTCACCTTAGTACATGGTGAAAGGTATTTGGGGGTTCATCTGAAAATGTTTGTGATTAGATTAAGTGACTGCATAAAATGGGAATGGTTTAGAGATATTATCTGCCTTCCCAAGAAAAGCCATTCTGTTTGCTAAGAAAACTGGGGAGAGTTCTTATCTCTGTTACTTTTTTTATTTCTTGGTTTAAGTCAAGTAGTCTTCCTTAAAATGACCAAAAAGCATGATATATTTTTGTGTAATAGCTGCTATACCTGTGTTGTTTTATGACTTCTGGTGGTATATAACTGTTCTAACAAAAATGTGTATTAAACTATAAGAAACTGTGGTACCTTGCTTAAATTCTCAGAGTAACACATGAATAAAGTATTCAACAGATCAAGGTGAAAATATTATAGGTCAAATATAGGTGGGGGTGGAATGGCTAAAAAAGAAAAGGCAACCCACCCAGAACATTGTGTGATGATGCTTTGTCTTGATCCTGAAAAAACTTTGGCTGTTTTTAGCCCAATGGTAGTAAAAATAGGGAAGGCTATTTCAGACAAAAAAGGCTCAAAATAGGTCTGTGATCATCTCTTGTCAGATGATACCAGGGAGAGCAGATGTGGAACTCTTCAGTATGTTCACACTGTCTCTGCCTTGGCAAAACCGAATGACCTGGCAGGGCCTCAGAAAAGAGAGAAGATAAAATAATTTTAGCATCTGGCTGAGGTCCAAGGAAATTAAATGTGTCTTGGTTATACCTAGGTGAAGATTTCTTCGAAAAGCCCCACGGTGACTTTCATTTGCAACTGAACAGGGACAAGTTCTGAAAAAATGTCACTGTGATCCTTTGTGACATAAAGCCCTCTTACTCCCCTCAGGGAGAGAGTTTGGTTCAAGGTATGTGAGCTTCTGAGGCAGAGACTGCAGGCATTTCAGAGAAGCCTCCTAGAATTATTAGAACACCTCCGCACAGGCCGGT
This sequence comes from Rhinolophus sinicus, assembly GCF_036562045.2. Taxonomy (NCBI): domain Eukaryota; kingdom Metazoa; phylum Chordata; class Mammalia; order Chiroptera; family Rhinolophidae; genus Rhinolophus; species Rhinolophus sinicus. The sequence continues at coordinate 44,641,792 of NC_133759.1, forward strand.
GGTCTGTCTCCTTGAGGTACTGCAGCGATTCCACTAGAGCAGGGGGGTCCACACTTTTTTCAATGTTTTTCACCCAGGGCCATATGCAGTAAAATACACAAACAGCCGGGCCACTCACGAGGTGGAGTACGTATTGCCTCACCTGGTTTATTTAGGTAAAGTAAATATATTTTTGGAATTTGCTGCGGGCCAATTAACAAGGATTGCAGACCGCAGTTGGCCCGTGGGCCGCAGTTTGGACACCCCTGCACTAGAGTATCGCTTCTGACTTTCAACATTGGATGACCAGAAGTTCATTCCAGTTGGGATATTAATCACAGAGACATTGAGCCATTCAAATCTTAGTGCACATGTACAAATTTATATGAGAACTGGAGCAGGCAGGGGGACTAAATATGCATATCTGCCTAACTAGCACATCTTAAACTCTTCGATCCATTCACGTCATTCTTTCAACAACTGTTCATCAGTGAGCGCCTGCCGTGTGCCAGACGCGCAGGAGACCACGCTACAAGCTGCAATGTTGTGGTAAACAAAACAGACTATCTGCGTCCTTAGGAAGCTTATGTCCTAGGAGATCAGACAAGTCAGTAAGTCAGCTAATTTCAGATAGTGGAAACAGTAAAAGCAATGTAAGACAGGACCGTGAGAGTAAATGGGGGTGAGGGACGAGGATGCTGTGTACGTATGATTCTTGGTGGTGCTCAGGTTCCTGGTTTCATTTGTTTCTGAAGACCAGCTAGAACCCTATTAACAGTTTATGAGCAGGGCCCGTAAATCCCTTTGTTTAAGCTAGTGCCATTTGGGCTTCGGTCATTTCTAGTCAGAGCCCTAATGCACTAACAAAGCAAGGGCTGGACTCCTGAGCCTGACATTTGAGGCCACCCTCAGTCTAATCCCAGTTGACGTTGTGAGGCCTGATTCCCACTGCACTGCCAAAGCCCCTTCCATTCGGCCTGCACCCAGCCCTGTCGCATCTGGTGGCCTCCTGCCGTGACTTCCTTACACAAGAGAACAGAGGAAGTGGTTTGCGAACTTACAGTGGAACCCTTTCGTGCTGCCCATTTTCTAGAATTCCTCTTGCCCAAAGCCTCTTGCCCAAAGTCTACCTGTCAAAGTATATATTTTGCCTTAAGGCCCCATTTGTACCTTCCCTCCTCCAAGATAAATTTTATCTTCAGATAAAATTCATATCCTTCCCATTGTACACTGAGACTCTGTCAAAACACTTAATAAAATTTCCCATGTTATATAAATTTGCCTTGCAGTATAATTACTTATATTATGGGTGTAATTGCACCAGTAGCATAAGAATTCCTAAAGAGTGAAGTCTGCACATTTCTGAAAACTTTGTATCATCTTCAGTGCTTGGCAACACGTTAAATCAGTCTGTCTGGTTCAAAAGCATCCGGCATGTGTGAAGTGCTGTGTAGAGTTAGGGGTAATAAAAGTAAGAGCAGCCAACCATATTTGGTGCGCTTACTCTGTACCAGGCAAGGTGCTCAGTGCTTGAGATATAACGTGTAACCCTTCTTTTGGCTGACATAGGATTAACTTTTCTAACAGGCAGACTCGGAAGTCTCTGTGGCTTGCTTCTCACATACGTGTGAGTCCAGGATGGGAATTTGATTGACAGATTACCCCGAAATGATTGAGAGACCAGGTGTCTTCCACAGCAGTCGGTAGCATCTAAAGTCATTTGTTGGGTCCTGTCCATCAGGAGACCGTGTGTGTGTGTGTGTGTGTGTGTGTGTGTGTGTGTCTCCATGGAGGGTCGTGTGGGTCAGGCCTAGAGGTGGCAGATATCACTTCTGCCCCAACTACTGGTGAGAACTTGATTGCGTGATCCCATCTAGGTGCAGAGAGGGCTGCGAAACATGGTTGCTGGCTGAGCAGGGCTCCCCAGCACAGCTCTACACTAGGGACAGGGAGCATGATCCTGGGGGTGCAGCTAGCTGCTTATGCCGTCATCATCGTAAGTACCCAATGGGATAGGTTCTATTTCCGCCCAGCTCTTAAGGTAAGAAATTCAGAGCAATGAAATGACTTACTCAAGGTAACCCCTAGAGAGTACAGAACCAGGATTTGCAGCCACGTCTCTGACTTTCAAAATCCACGTTGGTATTGCCACATAAGAAGCATCATTCTTTTTGCTCCTCATTCTGCTGTACTTACCAGATTGCAGGAAATGGTTCCAATGTCGGTCTCCCACTTCTGAGCATGCTTACGAGTGTTAATCCTTCTGGGGCCTCTCTCCAAGCATTCCATTTGTTCCAGGTATTTCTGTTGTTTTGCCAGAGCCATGCTCCCATCTGTGGCCAGACCTGTACCCTTCTCATAAACTCTTCTGGGTGTTGGTGCATCCAGACCTATGCTTCATGCTCTTGGGCTCTATGCTTGGAGGACCATGATATCCAATAGCTGTGGATCTGCCTCTCGGAGTAAATAGAGACATTGCCATGGGGGCATTTGATGCAAGGTAGTGTGTCTCATCTTAGGAAAGGCTATGTGGGGAGGAGGGATGCAGAGAAAGAGAGTGGGAGAAAGCCTGCCTTTCTCAGAATGAAATATAACTCAATATTGAAAAGTAAACATGGAGAGAGAAATGGACACAGTTCTTCCCACAGCTTGTGATTGCTCTTCCAAGAAGGAGGGCTGAAACTAGGAATCACTGTTGGCTCTTAGCTTTCATATAGTAAACTATCAGTGGATTTATTTTTATTGAGGATATCCTCTGTTTCCTCATGTTCCATGCTGTGGACGATTCAGGAGGGCTTTTTATTAGTTAACGTCTTGGCTGTCAGTCCATTTGGGGAGGTGAAACATCTGCATGAAAATGATAACAGGTGGATGCCTTTCGCCCAAAGGTATGCTGTGATGGTGAGTGTTGTTGGCAGTCAGAGAAGGGAGGGGTCTGTGTGGATTGGGCAGCCAGAAACAGCTTCCTAGAGGAGGGGGGACTTGCTTGGAAGCCAGAGAGATGGGATGGAATTTAAATAAGAGGAAATGGAATTGCAGGGTGTTTCTGGCCAAGAGAGAGTTGTTGGAGATGAAGGAATAGAGGCACAGCCGGGGTCCAGGGAGGGTAGAGATGAGAACTGACCAATTGCAGGGCAGCGGCAGCAGTGGTGGGGGCAGGGCACGTGGAGGGAAGACTGAAGAGGGTCACAGGGGTCTGAGGACAAAGAGTCTTTGGAAGGCAAAGGGAGAAGTGTCAGCAAGTGAGCAGAGTGTCCCATTTGCTGCTATTCACCACAAGGCTTGTTCTTCCCTGATATGGAAGCCGTGAGGAGGGCCGTTTATAAAGCTGGCTTGTTCCAGGCCTTGGTGGGCCTGGAATGGCCAGAATCTAAGAAGAGTTATTCATTCTATGTCCCTGTAACCTTTGTCCTTCTCTACCCTGAACCACCACCATCACCCTCGCAGAGCAGAGAAGGCATCCCTCCAATTCCCAATCCTCAGAATGTTCATGCATGAGGTGAGGTGTGCCAAAGGACAGCCCCTCCTACAGGGCTCTGCTTTGCTTACCTTTTGGGGAGTCCCAGGGACAGGTTCTCAAAAAGCAACTCAGCATGAACATATGTCCAGCCAGTTGGGTGAGTGCAGAGCTTAATTAAATTTGATTTAGCAAAATGTAGAAATATGCCACGTCTTGATCTTAGCATTTTAGGGTAATTTTTGCTGCTTCCATCATGCACCAGGGCAACTGATGCAGGGAGGGCACCCCCTCCAACCTCCCTTCAGACCCTTTTGCCATTTGTGACTACCCTGGCTTCTAGGGTGCCTTCCCTCCTGACCCACGTTTGCTTTCTCAGGAAACAGACTCTGAGACAGAAATTGTGAGCAGAAATTTCCCTGGACAGAGCCACGCCTGTAGCAGACAGCAGGAGGCAGGATCCGGCAGAGGAAGGACTGAGCCACAGGCTAGTTGCAGGGAGCTCACGAGCAGGACTAACCCTTCAGAGCGAACTCCCCAGGCTAGGGGCTCTGTTATGTACCCCCACACTGAACCCAGTCATTACTTGCAGCGGGCATGACCTTGGTCGGACAGCTCCCCAGCCAAGGGCAATTCCTGGTAGAATGGCAGCTGGGGAATGAGAGCTTTGGGCCTGAGAGCTGGAGGCGGGGGTCCTCTGGGCAGGTCAGCACAGCACCCACTACAGCTCCCAGTGCCAGTGCTTGAGTTTTTTTCAGCAGAGACAAAGACACCCTCAGGCTGCTGGGCCTTCTTTGCCAGTTCCCTCAGAAAGCCTGGTGGTGCCTGGGGATTTACATGCCCCAGGGGCAGCCCCTAACCAATGACTGATAGAAACCCCGCAGCTTCCTTCACCCCCACAGCAACCATCCTGAAGAGTGACCCACGCTGTCTCCAGAACTTGCCCATGGGAGTGAGCTACATTTCTCTCCTTGGGAGGGGTATTTGCCTGATATCCCACCCTTGTGTAGTCTTCTTACCTTCTGGGTTTCACTTTTTCTTCTAGAAATGCTTTATAATAACTCACTTTCCCCTGAGTTCTCAACTCAGTATTGCCTACTTCTGGAGAACGCAATCCAAGACCACCAGCTTTGTGACTCTGGGGTATATCATTTCTCTAAGCCTCAGTTTCCTTATCTGTAAAATGAGCGTAGCAATAACAATGAGTTTATGGGGTATTTGTGAAAACTATGAGAAAGTACCTAGTACAAAGTAAGTATTGGATAAATAAGCTATCGTTAGTGGAAAAGTAATAATATTTGATGTTGGAACGAGTAGGCCCCCCCCCTCCCCCCCAAATAGTGCATGGTTCTGGCTAAAAAGTGAGAGCATTGGATTTTCTAGGATTGGATGCGAAACTCTTCCTATACCCACAGTCTCCTTTCTGCATTGGTTTCAGCTTCAGTCACAAGCATTGGCCACAAATAAATTGCCAGTAAGCGGCTTTAGGGCACTGCCTACTTTTTTTTTTAAAGGGTGAAAGGAGGAAATCCCTACAGGAGAGGTTCTAAGTGTTCTTTCGCATTTCTGTATATTGAGTTTCCTGATTAGCCTCTCCTTATAAAGCACCTCTTGAACTAACTAAATTAGTTTGAGATGAAACTTTAGCTCATTTTCACATGCCACCCAAGTGGAAGTGCCTGATGTAGTATTTAGAATGTGAGTTTCACTACATTTTTAAACTTTTTTTCACTGGGGATCTTGGTGGTCAGAGGCTTCGTTGAGAACTGATGGGGAGAAGAAGGGCTCCTCGTCCCTGGGGTCACCTCCACCCTGGATCCTTGTTGGCAGGAGCCATTGCTCTGCCACCGTGGTGATGTGGAAACCACGTGCTACCCTTGAGGATGGATGGCTCTGCAGGACCATCCTTGGCTGCTGTCCCCCGCCTCGGCTGCCAAGAGCAAGCCTGGCATGTTGACTTGAACTTGTCAAGGAAGCTCTGCTCTGTTGATTGTGCTGCCAGAAGAATTAGAATTGTGTTACAAAGGATGCTGAGTTCCTTTTGAGCTTCAGTGAAAAAGAATACAGAGATTGTTGGTAATCTCTGTCATGGCTCTTGGTAGGAGATTATGGCATGTGTTTACCAGTCTGGCCTAGAGTGCACATTTCTGCAGAGATTTTAGGTTTTCTATGGTGAAATTTCCCAACTTTTATATATTACTATATTGTATATTGGATTCTATTGTAATTTGGAATATATTAATATCAACATATATGTAATTATATATATATATATATATATGTGTGTATATATATATATGAATCTCAATAGAGGAGGAATATGGGTAATATCATCCATCTGTATCCCTTCTAACATTCTTCCAAATTCCCATTCTCAAGGTGAAGTCAATTATCAACTAAAATTACCTCTACTTACAAACTGTACAACCTTTGACAACTTATTCAGCTTTTCTGTGACTTGATTTCCTCATCTGTTAAATGGACGTAATGAAAGGATCTGCCTCCTAGAGTGGCTGGGAGAGAACTAAATGAGTTGTAGCTCTGTGGTGCTCAGAACAGTGCCTGGTACTTAACTAGACTGAGGTGTGTCGGCTGTTACAATGCTAAAATCATGTTATTGTTGCTTAAGCACCCACTGTTTGCCATCAACCAATGTTCTGTGGAGGCTGCTCGTCAATCGCCAGGGCTGTCCACTTATCTTCCTTTTCAGTCTGGAGGATAAGTAAATCTTTTAAAGTTTAGGTCAGCACTGTTGATTTTCTGCTGAAGTTTCCAGGCCATGCAGACCTCGGGGAAAGCTTCTTCTGTGACAATGCTGAGACCACGCGAAGGGACACACAGATACATGACAAAGACTAAGGATTTGAAATTAAAATCACCATTTCTTTTTCCCTCTTTACCATACTATTGATGGAATCTAGCTATTAAAAATAACTTTTTAAATGACTTAGCTCATCTGGTTTCCCCTTTTTGGGGGGGCAAGGATCAGTATCAGTTAGCCTAGCCTCTGCAAAGCAGTGTGAGGTTAGAGAAAGAACTAGGGTTTTGGTGTCAGAGTTGGGTTTGAATCTGGCCCCACCAGGAGCTGTCTGTGAATCTGTAAGCAAAATTATTTGACCTCACCAAGCCTCCCTTTTCTTAGCTGTAGAATGGAATCCTAGCCAAGCACTGGGTCTCTGCGAATTGGTATTGACGTGGTCTGTTTAGTGAGGATTGTGTTTCACGATGAGAGTCCTGACGCCCCACAAACTTCTGAAGTGCCTTCTGAATCTTCAGGGAAGAAATTCAATTATATCTAGCTTGTCTCAAATATAATGTACTGTAGTTTAAGCCTTTGAGCGTCATTAACCTGTGTAGGCAGATCTGGTAATTTTGTTCAGATAACAGAATTGTTCCTGACCCAGGACTGGTCTCCATAGCGTTGGCCAGTTGGTTGCTGGATAACAGAATTCCTTTTCCCAGAGACACACTGTTAGGCCTGGATTAGCTGCCCAGAATCGCCCTCAGATGCCCATTTAACATCTAAGCCCTGTGGGGCATAAAGTTTAAAATCTGACTCCATTGGGTTTATGTAGTTTTCAGCATACTTGAGTTTGATTCTACCTTGGTCACTTACTAACTTTGGAATCGTAGTTTCTCTAAGCCTCAGTTTCCTTATTTGTAAAACAAAAACGAAAATGTCTTTTTCATGGGGTGCTTGGGAGATTAGGTGATGTTTGGTTCACAGTAACTGTTCAATCAACTGTAGTTGGGCCTACTTCTCTATTATTGTTGTTACTTTTCGGACTAAATATATCAACATTGTTGTTGAGGAGAATTCCAGCTTCCTGCTTCAGGAGCCCACCTCTGGACACTGGAACCAGGTGCTGTGGAACCAGTGTTTCTCCAGATCTCAGTCTTTGAGGGCGGCTCACACCATAAGGGGAAAGTGTCCCAGGGGATCTGAGTTTGGGGGGGATAAAGTAACAGGATGGGGCCTTTAGGATGTAGAAGTTGTGGAGAGCCTGGCCAGCTAGCGAGTACCCCTGGGTTGAATTTCAGCTTCATTTCAATCACTGCCTTTGTCCTTCACCAGCCTGGAGACCCAGGGGTCTCCACCTCACTCTTCCGTGAGGATTCTTCTCCACTGGAGCCCCAAGAAAGGGCATTTCACAGGTTTCCCTACGCTTCTGCTCCTCGTGCAAGCACCAAACTCATTCAGCTTTTTCTTAAACAGTTTTATTTTATATTACAAACATTGAAATTTGTTTTTAAGTTTACATATGATAAAATTTACTCTTTTTGGTACATGATTTTATGAGTTTCGATAAATGTAGAGCATCATGTAACCATCACCCAAATCAATGTACAGAAAGAACATCACCCTCCAAAATTCTCCCACATTATTCTTTTTCAGTCTCCTTGATGTGTTATACTCCTGATGAAAAAAAAAGGTCAGGCAGAGGTAATATAAGTAGCTCTCTTTTGCAACTTGCCCCTTACTCAACCTTTCGTGAAAGACAGAGTCCCCTAGAAGAGGTTAATGAACCACAGAGGACTGTAACGTGAAGTCTGTTGCTTTCTAGGTTCTCCAAGATTTCTCATGGGAACCAGAGCAAGGGTTGGGGCTTCAAAGCAAGGGGCTCCTAGGGACAGAGGGCCCAGATGGATCAAAGAGATGGGTGGGCTTAGAGTCAGGGAGTCAGTGGTACCATCGGAGCTTTGAGAGTTCTTCTTCCCCTGCTCTCTCATCACACATCAGCCTGCCGCGAAAACATCCTGGACTGTAATAGAATGAGCTGAAAAGCAAAGACTGGCTCAGAGCAGAGGATATAGGAGTAAATGGGGAAGAGAAAACAGGAGGGGAGAGGAGTATTAGAGGATTGAACTGGAGAGCAGAGAGAAGCTCCAAGTTTGTTTTCTGAAAGGACTTGCATTAGAACCCTGCCAGCCCGTTGTCCTCTTTGTGTGAATGAGAATACGTAGCCCTCTCCTCCTTTCCAGCTATGCACCCATGGCTAGGAGAGGGCAGTGTGGCCGGGGTCTCTGCCATCACCTGACCCCCTCATCAGGCGTCCTTGCACAGGGCACAACCTGAACACCCCTTCAGCAGGAACCCCCGCTTGAGTTCTCACACGAATCATGAGTACATGTTCAATTCATCATTCTCCAGTTACCTGCATGGCAAAGATTTGGCTGAATAACAAATTATTTGTGGAGACCACAACGGCTTCAGCCATCAAACTTTTTGGCAGAGATATTAAAAATGCAGGCACACATTTTCCATTAGGACACTGGTTGTCCATATATCTAGATGAGATCTTATTATTGAGACCCTGAGGTAAAGGCTTGTATTTCAGTAGCTGGCAGCAGTCCTCTGCCTTTGTGTTTCAAATTTCAGGGAAAAAAAATCTCAAATGTCAAAATGTGTGTCACTCTCTAAATAAAGTTTTACACCAGGGAATGGGAGAAACGTTGCTATTGAATCATTTGATGCCGTGCCTGACAGGGATACTGATGACTGAATAAACAGCCTGATGAAGACTGAGGGGGGAAGTCGGAGTATTTTGCTAGGCATGGCATTTAAGATTTGTATCGAGCAATGTTGAAGTTTCCTCCTTTGCTTTTGTACCACCTGCAAAAATATCACCCTTGCACCAGAGATCCTGTGTGTAAGTTACATTCATCGTGGGTGCAGCATCTCATTCACTGGGAACATGGATTAGTGTTTTAGTCCTTGGAAGCCATGGGTTGTAAGCTTTTCAAAGATGATCATTTCCTTTTTTTAAATTAAAGTTTATTGGGATGACCATTGTTAGTAATGTTACATAGATTTCAGGTGTTACATAGATTTCTGTAATACATCATGTATATCTCACATTGTATGTTCACCACCCAGAGTCAGTTCTCTTTCCATCACCACATATTAGACCCTGTTTACCCTTTTCTAGAGCCTCCCTCCCCCCTTACCCTTTGGTAACCCCTAAACTATTGTCTGTGCCTATGAGTTTTTGTTCCTTCATTTGTTTGTCTTGTTCTTTTGTGGTTTTCAGTTTTGTATACCACTTATCAGTGAAATCACATGGTTCTCTACTTTTTCTGTCTGATTTATTTCACTTAGCATTATAATCTTAAGATCCATCCATGTTGTCACAAATGGTACTATTTCATCTTTTCTTATGGCAGAATAGTATTCCATTCTGTATATATAACCACAACTTCTATATTCATTCGTCTATTGAAGGACATTTTGGTTGTTTCCATGTCTTGGCCACTGTACATAAAGCTGCAATGAACATTGGAGCACATATGTATTTATGGATACATGTTTTCAGAGTTTTTGGGTAGATACCCAGGAGATGGATTGCTGGGTCATAGGGAGCATGGTATTGACAGAAAAACAGACACACAGACCAATGGAATAGAATTGAGAACCTAGAAATAAACCCACATAAATATGGACAGATAATTTTTGACAAAGAAGCCAAAAACATAATGGAGGAAAAACAGCCTCTTCAATAAATGGTGCCAGGAGAATTGGAAAGACACGTGCAAAAGAATGAAACTGGACTGCTATCTGTCACCATGTACCAAAATTAATTCAAAATGGATCAATGACTTAAGCATAAGACCTGACACAATAAACTGCATAGAAGAAGACATAGGTACTAAACTTATGGACCTTGGGTTCAAAGAGCATTTCATGAATTTGACTCCAAAGGCAAGGGAAGTAAAAGCTAAATTAAATGAATGGGACTATATCAACCTTAAAAGCTTCTGCACAGCCAAAGAAACCATCGACAAAATAAAGAGGCAACCAACTGAGTGGGAGAAGATTTTTGCAAACAGTGCCTCCGATAAGGGGCTAATATCCAAAATATACAAGGAACTCATACAACTCAACAACAGAAAAATAAACGACCTAGTTGAAAAATGGGCAGAGGACCTGAAGAGACATTTCTCCAAAGAGGACATACAAATGGCAAATAGACATGTGAAAAAATGCTCAACATCGATAATCATTGGAGAAATGCAAATAAAAACCACAATGAGATATCACCTCACCTCAGTTAGAATGGCTATCATCAACAAGAAAAATAGTAACAAGTGTTGGAGAGCCTGTGGAGAAAAAGGAACCCTCATACACTGTTGGTGGGAATGCAGACTGGTGCAACCGCTATGGAAGGCAGTGTGGAGGTTCCTCAATTTTTTTTTTTTTTTATAATACTGCCTGACAGCTCAAGTTTTGGCCTCAATACATTTACTCAGCACATGAATCTATTGAGTTGATGAATTGAATATGCACGGCAATAACATATAAAAAGTATTTTTATTTCTGTAAGTATTTCTGAGCAATGCTAATTCTTCTTGCTGTGCTGGTAGGTAAAGTGAGTTAGAGGAAAGATTTTAGAGCTTGGTTCATATCTGTCCCTTTTCTGCTTCTTACTACGGTCAAGCGCCACTTAACAATGGGGATGCGTTCTAAGAAATGCTTTGTTAGGTGATTTTTATCATTGTGCAAACATTGTAGAGGACACTTGCACAAATCTAGATGGTCTAGCCTACCATGCACCATCGTATTTGCAGCCTGTCATTGACCAAACTGTTATGTGTCACATAACTGTATTTGTGTAACCTTAGGAAAGGAAAATATTATGAGTCTGTTTTCTCTTTTGTAAAAGAGGGATGAGAATATCTATTTCATAGGGAAAAGGATCCAAGATAACAAATGTGAATATTCTCAGGATGGCGTCTAAAATATAGCAATTGCTCAATGAATCTAGTCTTCTTTCTTTAATTGCTTGGTATTTTCAGGGAATAAACTGTTCTACATTAGTAAATATTCAGATAGATAACTCTTCATGTAAGCTATTATGAAGCGGATACAGACACAAAAACACAACTGTGATAGTCATATTTGGCTGTTCATCAAATACTTTCAGGTCTTCTTTGCAGGCACAGGGTAGGATTACATTTTGCCATATCATGTTAAGTTAAATGTGGCCATGGAACTTAATTTGGCCAATGAAATACGACAAGTTACATGAGGGAAGGCTGAAGAACCAGTGTAGTTTGTCATCTTTTAATCCCACTGTCTCAGTGGTTGTGGTAGCACAAATCTCCAGTAACAGGAAGGAGCAGAGTCCACTTGTTGACCAACAATGGACATAGATCACGAGTGAGGAATAACCTCTGCTATAAAGACAATGACATTTTTTTTTTAACCACAGTATAACCTAGCTTATTCTGACTGTCATATGAACTAACCATTTGATCAGGTTCATTGAGTTGGTCCTGTTCCCAGTTACAAGAACCTTATAAAAAAGTGTTAGAAGAGAATTTGTGCTAGATTCCACCTCAGTAATGATTTAGAAAGTTTGGAAAACTCTTACATTTTTAGTGTGGCTTAGTTAAAGACTGTAGCTATTATGGAAAATTTCCTATTTCACCAGTGACCATATCAAGGGTGGGACTTTGGGAAGATTTGGCTCTTCATAGCTTCATCAGCCCCATTTATTAATACAGATCTGCATGGTCCAATATGGTCGTCTAATATGGTAGCTGCTGGTCTCCTACGGCGAGTACACTTAAGTTAAATAAAATCAAACATTTAATTTTGTAGTCACACAAATCATATTTCAAGACATCAATAGCCACATGTGGCTAGGACATACATAGAACATTTGCATCATTGCAGAAAGTCCTGTTGGGGTTTGTCTGTATCCTTGATGCAGACAATTTCTGCAGACAAATTCTCTCAAAGATACATGAAGTTCTATACGATTGAAGTATTTCTTCTAGCCAGATGGTCATCTCTTAAGCCCTCACCCATAGAGATTAATTCGCCACAGCATCTGTATCTTATCCTCCAGTTGAACACTCTCAAAATGCAAAGGACAAGAAGAGTTCCTTGGGCTTTCCAGAGAAAATGTACTCAATACATCCAAGGCTGTGACTGCTGTTGGTGGTGTTTGAGGTCAGGGAATTGATATTCATTGTCTTTTTACAAAGCAGAGTTCCCCATGGACTTAAAGAGGAAATTTGAGCTGTAATGAAATAAAGGTGAGTCTGGGTAATTCTTATTTAACAAATGGTCCTTCGTGTCAGGCAAGTGTTGTGTTCTTTTTATATCAAAGTTTACAAGGTCTGTGGATTGAGTAATCCTTTCTCCAGACAAAACTGACTAGGATAATAACTCTCTCAGTTAACATTAACTTGGGGGCTAAATACGAGTATATCAGTCAGGATATCCTAAGTGATGCTGCTGGGACAACCAACCTCAAGGTCTCAGTGCCTAGAACAACAAAAACCTATTTCCCGTTTATGCAAGTTGTCTGGGGCTCCAGGTGGCCATCCTGAGCAGTTCTCCATTTCCTATGATCCAGTCATCCTTCCATGTCAACATGAAGTGTCCCTGATCACTGCTGCGAGAGAAGAGTGCTAGAATATACCATACCAACAGATAAGTGCTCTAGACACATGCCACTTCTTCTCACAGCCTATTGGCTGGCATTAGTCATATGGCCCTTTCCACATGCAGTGTGGGTGGGAGTCAGGGAAGTGTAATCCTTCCATGCATTTGGAAGGAGAGGGTAACTAGATGTAAGAGAGCATTAGATGCCTCTACCACAGTGTATGACATGTATTTCTAATTAAATACATTAAATGTGTAGGTCTCCAGAGAGCCAAATGGCTGATGTTTTAATAATGTTGGATGTTGGTAATGTGATCAGATTCCCATAATTCCAAAATTTTCTGCCAGCTCATGAGATAAGTAAGAGTTGATTTCCATGTTTTTATGAATTGAGTTTGCACTTTTATACCAAGCTTCCATCCACTGCCAGATTCTTTGGGGGTAGCTATAAAAAAGTGCCATGGCCTGTGACTTTAATCAAGTTAACTTTTCTCAGGGGATAGAAAATGAGATGGCAAGATTAGATTATTCTTTGTCTCTTTCCAACACTGTTCTGGTTTCTATAGATTTTCAAGGCTGCTGTTAGCAATCCTGAAAGATAACCCTTCTGAATATACAGAGGACTCTAAATGCTAGTGTGAGCTTGAGCCTGCTTTGTTTTTTGCACCACTCATAAGCATAAACCCTTTTTTTGTGTTTTCCTTTCATTCCCTTTGTTCCCCCTAAGGAATTTGGAATTAACGCTTTTGGCAATAAAGATCATCCTTTTTTTTTTTTTTTTAAAGTTAAGTCTATTGAGGTATAATTTACATACAATAAAAATTTCCCTTTTGAGGTATACAGTTCTATACATTTTGATAAATATTTACAGATATAAAACCACCACTGCCATTGAGATATAGAATATCTCTTTCCAAATTCTCTTTACTCTACTGTAGTCGTTCTTCATCTCCCACCCCAGTTTCTGGCAACACTGATCTGATTTCTGTCCTGATAGTTCTACTTTTTTTAGAATGTCATAGAAATGGAACCATAGAGTAGGCTGCCTTTTGAGTCTGGCTTCTTTCACTTAGCAAATTGCCCTTGAGATTCAGTCATGTTTTTGGATGCACCAGTAGTTTTTTTTTTTCATTGTTGAGTAGTACTCCATTGTACCACGGTTTATCTATTCACCATGGATTGACATTTGGGTTGCTTCTAGTTTGGAGGCATCAAAGATTTTTAGGCGGAGAATTGAAATATCCTTTTGTTTGGAGGATGGCTGGGTTAGGGAAAGACCAGTTAGGGAAAGGACAATAAATGGGACAGTGGTTGTGGATTTGAGGAGATGCATATCAGCAGTCTTCCTCTTAGGTATGTGAAGGTTTCTACACACAGGGAATTAGGGGCTTATGTGACCACAGGATGGGGACAGGTGGGGACAAAGGTCTGGTTGGAGACTGGATGATCTCAGCTTGCAGCTCCGATCTACGTAGTCCTCAAGAGTTCTTCCGCAGGCTCCTGGGAATTCCTTGAAACTTTGGGAAACTCCTCCAGGTATCTCAATCTATAAAAGTGGTTCTAAATATGTGATCTCCCAACCTGAAGCATTGGTATCATCTGGCAACTTGTTAGATATTCATATTTTCAGGCCCCACCCCAACCGCCCAAATCAGAAACCCTGGGATGGGGCCTAGCAATCTGCATTTTAACAAGCCTTTCAGAAGATTCTGATGCATGCTGAAGTTAGAGAACCCCAGGTCTGTAGCATAAGTGTAGGGGGTCCCCAAGAAGCTTACTCAAGAGCTGCTTCAAATAGAATGTTTACCCATGCATCTGCACGCAAATGCTTCTTCCTTCCAAATCTCATGCCAGTGCCACTCATTGTCTAATCAGGAACCTTATGGGGAAGGAGATTATGGGAAATGTAGTTCTTAGCTTCTCTTCTAAAATTTAGAGGATGCTCAAATAGAGAGGAAGTAGGGTAAGTTGATAATGAATGCTCTAGCACAATATGGGAACGGTTATAGAGCTGACAGGATTTTTGAGTAATGGCTTGGTGGTCTGTCACAGTGAGGCTTCTGTAGATGCTTCTAGCTTTAACTCCACTGGTTTCTTCCTTCTGCTAGTTAGGCAGCACTTTATTGAACTTTTATCTAAATGCTCCTGGACTCATGTGTAGCAGATTTACTGGCTATTCCTGGAAATGTGCTGTTTTGAGATTCTGAGGCAATTATGTCAAGTGATTGCCAAACATAGGCACGTTTGCTATTCCCGATAACTATGGTAGTTCCTTCCTAGTATGTATCAAATTCAGTCACAGTACATCTGTGGTTTTTCTGCTTGATATTTGAAGCCAAGGAGAAAGGTAAATAATATTTAATATTTAAGAAACTGGTAAGCCAAGTGTGTAACCATTTTGCACAATTCATGGCTTTATTTAATGAGCTTCAGTACCACGGGATGAGAGTTGTTCCCAAAGGGCCTCAATCAACTAGGCTATTGAAGAGAAATGCAGAATGTAAATCGGGTTTTAACTAAAAATCATACTGCTATTACTTTTTATGGAAACTATAATTTCTGGTAGAGAGAAGGCATATAGAAAACTGTCATTATGGAAATGCCTTCCGGGATTTGACCAACTGCATTTGGAGCACGAGTGAATGCTTTGAGGCTTGATTTGTATGCTACTTCTGATTGTGTAGGGCTAGATATATGCACAAGGTTCTTAATAATGCATCTTTCGTGGCTTTGTGTATGGATTCCATGCACTACCTTTTAGATTCATTATGCTCATATTTATTTATTTAGAATTTTAAAGCCAGAGGCAAGATGTGTTTTCTTTCATTTACATCCTCAGGATAAATTTTTTCTTTGAGAGTGATGGGGAGATATTTGTTTTGAAAACATGGAGAAAGAGAAGACAAACCATGTGATATTTTTCTTTTGACAACTGAGCAATGATTTGAGACTGAATTTCTCTTGCATTGTACTTCCCCTGGGCTACCATGGACTTCGGAATTGAGAGTGAAATGGTTAACCAGGTCAGTACTTGCACAGCCGATGCCAAATATTACTTGCATGCTGATGATTCCAAAATTCCAAAGCTCCAGATACAAATTTCTGCTTCCCTGCTGGACATCTTCAGCTGAAGGTCAGCCTCAGTATATGCTGGACTAAACTGGGAAGACTGCTTTCCACCCTGTAGACTTTCGTTCTCCTTCCCAGCAAGTGTAAACACATCATGAGGACATGTGCCTAAATTGTCCTCTTACAAGGCTTGGAGGACACACTTAACAAATTCTTGTTGATTGAAAAATAGTGCTGGTGACAGCACATGGTTTTAAGCATGCAGGGAGGAGCTGATGAGGATATTCAAATTTTGTAGATTTGTAGCGTCTGCTGTAGCATACCTCTCATTGTCAGAATCTGTTAATATTTTTAGCCCACAGTGTCTTGGCCACTCCAGCGCCTAATAGTAAAAGTAGAAGTCAGTGTGGTATGTGGTAAAGAGCATGTGTTTTAGGAGACTTTAGCAGAACTAGACTTTTTTTCTGACCCCAAATCCTTTGCTTGTTCTCTTACTTTAAACTGTCAGCCCTTTGCAAAATCATAATGATTTTACACCCAAGGCAGAATCCATTCCTGTTTTCCTTTCCTCTGCTTCTAAAGTTCCTTCCAAGAACTCTGTATATATTTTTTTCCCAATACGTACTGCATGAGCTTGTGATTACACATGGGTCTGAATGCCGGAAAGAATGTGAGTTCTTTAAAGTAGAACCATGTCTCATTGATCTGGGTGAGCACAGTGTCTGGCACATAGCAAGCGCTCAATACAGGTTTGTTGGATTGGTGAATGGAAGAGTCAGAAGGCTGCAGCATCAAAAGGTTCTCTTAATTAAGGAAAACAGGAACTAAAAGCATTGTGTGGCATATTATTCCAAAGCTAGCATGTGAGCTAACAAGACAGGAAGCATCCATCTGCAAGTAATGTGCACAGCCCACCCCACTGAGAATGTTAATTATGTTTTTAAAGGGACACTGGGAGCTCTGGTTGCTTGGCACAAATCAGTGGGGAGAGGGATGGCCCTGGGAAGGAATGCTAAATAGCTTCTCCAATCTGCCTTGCCAGCTTTCTGTGTAGCTCTGGGAAGGGAAAAGGTTCCTGAAAGGTGACATGTTTATTCATTTGGGAGAGAGGTTTCATCCCTGTTGTTCTGGTGATGATTCATTTCACAGGTACCCTTCTTGCCCAAGGAACTTTTTCAGTACCTCTCTTATGGCCTTGTCCAAATCCTCTCCTGACCTGAAGTCCTTCATATCCCCTGGAACTTGGCTCTGTCCATGGCCCCTCTCCATTCTCATATTCTCAAATCCATTCAACATATTTTCAAGGCCAATTTTAAGATTCACTGTGAATATTTTAATGGGCATAGTCTTTGACTCAGTAATTCCACTTTTAGGAGTCTCTCCTATAGAGATTCTCCCCCAAGAAAGTGAAAAATGTAATACATGCATAAACTGATGTGTAATTATAAAAATTAGAAATACCTGCAATGCTCACCAGTAAAAGAGTGTTCAGATCTTACTATAGCCATTTTATGTAACTGTTAAAATGAATAAAATAGAACTCTATACAAGGATATAGTGGTGTTATGTTGAAAAAGAAAGTTGTAGATAACGTATACTGTGAAACTTATTTTTTATGTACAGAAAAATCCAGAAGCATATGCAACATTCATTTATTTAACAAATATTTATTGACTGTATACTATGTGTCAGGAAAAAAAAATCTGCCTTTGTGGAGCTTCCATTTTCATCCAGGGAAATGAACAATACACATAATAAATAGGAGAACTACCTAGTACGGTAAAAGCTAATGAGAACTAATAGAATGGACAGAGATAACCTCTGAGACTGAGTGTGGTAGGGCCTAGAAGAAGGGGCGGAGCTTTCATTTTCTACTCTATTTACTTCCGTATTGCTTAACTGAATATACATTTCTGTGTCTTCAACTTCTCTCATTCAATGAGATCTTTCCCTTGTACGTTTAGACATAGCACATTCTCTTTCATTTTAAAAATAAAAATAAATAAAAATTCTCCCCTCTGGTTATAGGCCTATCCTTCTCCTTTCTTTATCTTTGTACCATAGTTTTTGAGAGTCCTGGACATTCAAGGTCTTTGATTTTTTTACTTTCCATTCAATCCTCTACCCAAGCCTATCTGGTCTTTGGGCCTCCATGCTGCTAAAACTACTCTCTCACTGAATTCTGAGGACACAGATCTTCTCTTTTCTCTCTGGGAGTCATGCAGAATTCCCTGATATCCCCTCCCTTTCCTGGGGTACTCCAGGGTTCTATCCTAGGATCACTGTTTTACCCCCCTCCACCCTTCACATGCTCTCTGGGTGACCTCATGAATTCTCATACTTTGCTGGCCTATTTTCTAATGTCTCCCAGGTTTGGATTGTCATTCGAATCTTTCTTCTTAGCTTTAGATACCATGTGTCTGTCCCTGTGGGACTTAAAACTGAGCATGTTTAAATCTAAATTCACAGTCTTCCTCTTCATCTACTCCTTCTCCTATATTTTGTTCTGTGGTTGGGGGCAGTACCATTTAACAATCTACTAAGGTTGAAAGCTGGGAGTCACCTGATGTGGAAATGTGTCCCACTCCCCTCTATAGCACTAGCTGTAGGCACAATGTCCGGCAGCTAGGAACACTCAGTAAATGTTTGAAAGTAGGAAGGATGTTTGAAAGCTTGAAAGGGGATAACTGTGGCTCTGTGGCAGAGATAACACCATGGATTTGCCACACTGTTTCATTTTCACACTGGGAGGAAAGTAATCAGGTATTTCTCAGTCACTCTGGATCTAGATGGGTTCACATGACTGATTCTAGACAGTGGGATGTAGGCAGTAGTCATGTTCCCCACCTTTGGGTCTGGCCATACGACATCGCATGCACCCTTACCCATGCTCTCCTACTTTCCCCATCTGATGGCTGGAAGCAAAGGACTCCAAAGATTAGAAAAGGATGGAACAGAAGAGGAAGGCGCTGGATTCCTTCATCATCCTTGTTGGAAGAAAGCCATATATGAGATCCTTTTGTCCAGGAGCATCTACAGCAGACTTTTCATAATCAAGAGATAAATCCTGATTGGTTCAAGCCAGTGAGGTTAAAGGTTGTTTGTTACAGCAGGTAGCATTAGTTAGCATAGGCTTCAAAAGGCAGTTCTTCTGATGGTACTTGTCAATACAAAATTATTTAGACATGAGTATAGTAGCTTATCAGCATTGTATTGGACAGTTTGTGACACACTCCTAAAGAGATGCTTCCCAACATTATATTAAGGATTAAGTCTTCCATTTCTTTCAGATCTCCTCAAGTTCTGATATGCCTTGAGCTGTGGGTTGACCCACCTTCCACATATGCAGTGGTAGTTTCATTCTGCAGGCTGAAGTTAGGTTCACAATAACATTCAAAACGTCCAGTGGCTTCCACTGCTCTTTAACAGCCTACTGATCCTTCAGCTTCTGTGTCCTCAACCATTTTCTCAAAGGCCCTGTGAGCTGCCCTGTACTTTCATACCCAATGTGATAAATATTAGATATTGGTTTCCTTACGGTAAGCCCAGTGCTACCATTGCATACCATTTTTTTTGTCAGCCATTGTGGGTAAAAACTGTTCTCCAGACAGAAAATAAGCAGAAAGAGATGAGGCCACAGTAGAAGACACAGCATGCATTGCAAACTTGCTTTCTCAAGACGGCATGGCACAGTGATCACTGGCTGAGAGCGTGGAGGGCAATCTTGCATGATAGCTTTCCATTGGCTGAGAGCAGACAGCTGTGCTCAGGGCATCAGAAAAATACATATCTATAGTGTATTATTATGAAGTGCTATGTACATAAATGATATGTATTAGGGGTCTCAAGAAAATAAAAATAAAATAAAACCACAGCCAAATACGTATGTATTTGTCCAAAGGCCTGAGAACCAGGAGTACCGGTGTCAGAAGGCAGGAAAAGATGGATGTCCCAGCGTAAACAAAGAGAGTAATTTGCCCTTTTTCCTTTTTTTTTTTTTTTCTATTCAGGCCCTCAACAGATTGGATGATGCTCACTCGAATTAGTCACGGTGATCTGTACTCAATCTACTGATTCAAACACTAACCTCTTCCAGAAACACCCTCACAGACACACCCAGAAATAATATTTTACCAGCTCTCTGGGAATTCTGTAGCCCAATCAAGTGGATACATAAAATTAACCATCACTTAATATTTAGAAAAATATTTCAGCACCAACAGCTTATTATCAGAGTGGTACTGGTGGGGATATTATTTGGAGATACAGGCATATCAGCTTACTTTGCTCTAGCATCACAGCTAGGAAAGCCAAACTTGTCTGTGAATCTGTATTGTAGTAGGTTACATCTATCTACTCATGAGTAGACTCGGAACGGGTCCTCAATAGTCTGAGAAAGCTCTGACACTTGACACAGGGATGCCCTGTACAGGGCAAGGTTGTCTTATTCTTCGGCTTTTCGTTCACTCTTGAGGGATTTTGTCTTTGGTTAGCCTGGCAGTTCCACTATGAGTTTGAATTTGAAGCCTGGATTCTTATAAAAATAATTGCATTTGTGTGGGTTTTGTGACAAACATCTCTTAGGTCTAGTCCATGGCTTTAATGACTGAGTCTTTTCTAATTCCAGGATATCTCTTCCCTTGTTGGGGATAAGAGAGCAATTAGAACACTGACAATTTGAGTTGTATTGGGGTTATGAATGGATTCTGTTGATCATGGTTATCAGCAGACAGAAGGGAGATTTCTCAGCCTGATACCTTGCTGGATTTAACTGCTGCTTCATGCTGTCTGTGCAGAAGCACAAATGGATCTAAGGCCGCAAAGTCTCCACCCTGCCTCTTTCCTCACAATTTTCTCCTGTGAATTTCCCAGCACCTTCTCTGTACTTTATCCCAAACTATACTGCCTTATCCATCCATTTTCCTCTTTCCTCTGCTTTCAATTTTAAATTCTCTTAGATCAGTGGAAATCTAGGCACACACAGGTTTCATATAATGTACCTACAACTCTGCATAACAATATATTTAAGAAGAAAGACTACCGGTTAATTTTTATTGTCTTATTATGTTTAAGTGTATCTTTTGAATTTTCTACATTAAATATTTTTTGTACTATAAAAGTTTTTTTTAAGAGTTTACTTAAAGAGAAAGAATTTTAAAATACTTAAAAAAGAAACAGACAGTCTGCCTGGTTGTTGGTCAAAGTTCCAAAGAGTGACATTATATTCACTATTTGAAAAAAAGGATGCAGTTATTCCATTGATGAGGAGATGAGGAGATGCTATGGTTGATGTGTAGCTCACGGGAGAAGGCATGACATATGATCTTTGAAAGCACACAGCCCCTATATATCACTTTTGGGTCTAGATTTCTTTCTCTGTACAGTAAGATGATAATTGCCTCATAAGAGAAATGTAAAGATTGAATTAAAATGATGTGTAGTGCCCGTGCCTAATCCATAGTAGTCAGGGGATAGCAGTTATGTGGCATGTGTGCCATGCTCATCTCCCCAGGTCTCACTCTGATGTCCATGACAAGCACATATAATTGATCACAACGTCTGTGTCATTGAGCTGGAATTCAGGCTCAAAGTCTTTAGGCATAGACTACTTCAGTCAAATGCACTTGGATTTTGTTGTCTTGGTAGTTAAACACTCAATCCCTGGTAGCTATAAAATGGTGGTGGTACAAGTATTGGAGCCAGGTATGACTGAGTAAGCTCTTTTTGAAATGATACTTCCACAGAAAATAACCATAAAATCTAGACAAAATGCAAAATATAACTATCTGAAGGCATTAGAGAAGGAGCAAAGGGAGCAGATTCTGGATGGGATTTAATACTTAGAACAGAGAACAGCATTGGGTGAGTTTTCCATTTTCTTAGCTGCTACCATATTTCCCGAAAATAAGACCTAGCTGGACCATCAGCTCTAATGTGTCTTTTGTAGCAAAAATTAATATAAGACCTGGTATTATGTTATGTTATGTTATAAGACCGGGTCTTATATTAATTTTGGCTCCAAAAGATGCATTAGAGCTGATTGTCCGGCTAGGTCTTGTTTTTGGAGAAACACGGTAGAAGAGTGAAAGCTCCAGTCTGCATCAGGCAGGATAGGAAACTGTCTTCTGGACGAGCCAGAGACAGAGTTTGGAGCAATGGCAGGTATTGGAACATGAGCAGATGATCCTGGTAAGAGAGATGCGGAGAAAGGGAAGTCCTGATCGTGTGTATAAACTTCAGACAACCAAGTTAAGGGTAAAAGAAGTAAATTGAAATTTTAATTTATGTCCAAGAGATAGAGTTTGCAGTTTGAGCTCACAAAAATAATAATAAAAAATCCTATCAGTCTCCAGAGAAATATAGCACAATTTAAGCTTTCCATAAGGTAAGACATTTTGGCAATTTCTTACAATACTAAGCATAGTCTTACTGTATAATACAGCAGTCATTCTTCTTGTTATTTACCCAAATGGGTTGAAAACTTATGTTTAAACAAAAACTTGCCTATGAATGTTTATAGTACCTCCATTCAAAATTGTCATAGTTTGGGGAAAAACCAAGAAGTTCTTCAATAGGTAAACGGATAAACAAGCTGTGATTCATCCATACAATGGGATATTACTCAGTGATCAAAAAAAAAGTAACTATTGAACCACAAAATTATGTGGAGGAGGCTTAAATGCATATTGCTAAGTGAAAGAAGCCTATTTAAAAAGAACTACATTTTGGATGATTCCAACTATCTGATATTATCAGGAAAATAAAACGATCATGCTTGCCAGGAGTTTGTGGGAAGGAGGAAAGAAGAAATAGGTGGAACTCAGGGGATTTTTAGGGCAGTGAAACTTTTCTCTATGATGTTGTAATAGTGGATACTTGTCATTCAACAGTTGTTAAAACTCATTAAATGTACAACAACACGGGTGCCCCTAATGTAAGCTATGGACTTTAGTTAGTAATGATTATTCAATATTGACTCATGAATTATAACTAATGTACCATACTAATACAAGATTTTAATCATAGGAGAAACTGTGTGTGTAGCACAGGTTGGTGAGGGAGCATATGGGAATTGTCTCTACGTGACACCAAATTTTTTCTGTGAACATAAAACTGCTCTAAAATATTAAGCATATTAATTAAAAACAAACAAACAAACAGCCACAACAACAAACTCGGAGTGACATCAGAAAAAATCCCAGAATAGGGACCTCTGGAGGCTATTCCTCCAGTAACACCAACACAATTGGTAAAAGCTATTAGAATAAAGCTTATCAGAATTCTGAAAGATGGTTCAAGGTTTATATCAACCAAATAAATGCTTAGCCAGGAGAAAGGCCACTGAAACGGAGCAGGGGATCTTTTTTGCATTTTAACTTACTCTTGCCCTCTCCTTGCCTCTGGCGGCACAGTAGCGGTGAAGATAGCAGTTTTTATTCCCAGTGTGGGTAACTGGTTCTGGAGGCAGTAGAGAGGGTCTACTCCCTAAGGAATTGTGCTTATCTGTTTTGACCTTACTGGGGTTTCCCTGAAGGCTTACCTAAGAGGCTTCCCTTTGTTTCACCTAACTCTGAACTCTATCTGGGCAGTGTCTACATAGAAAAAAATGCCAAATAAGCTGCTACCACCTGGGACAAAAATCAGGGAGAAACTTCTTTTGGAGGGAATAGTGGCTTTGAAAAGCTACCCTGTGTATAAGAAACCTAGGAAGACATGCACACATTCAGGGCAAAGAAAAGACTTTCTCAGAAAAGACCAGAGAAGACCGTAAGTTTTCTCTCCTGACTGTTCTTCAGACTCAGAGTTAGTGAAGACTAAGGTAGACTTGCAAATGGCCTGCCGAGTCACTGAAGGAGTGCCCCAACACAAAGCCAAACTGCTAAGACCTGGCGTATACTTGTCTTTTGCTTCTTTTCTTTTTCTTTATTTTCCTGTTCTTTTCTTTCTTTTTGCACATCAAAATATCCAAAAAGTCCACTTTTCAATGACAAATTATGAAGCATGCAAAGAGACAAGAAAGCATGACTAAGTCACTGCAAAAAGGAAATTCACAGAAACTGTTCCTGAGGAAGCACAGATATGGACTTACTAAGGAACAATTTTAGATCAACTGCCTCAATTATTCTCAAAGAGTTAAAGAAAACCATGGACAAATAACTAGGAAAAAACTAGAGAATAATTTCTCAATAAATAGAGCATATCAATAAAGAGATAGGAACTATTTTAAAAAAGAATGAAATGGAAATTATAGAGCTGAAAAGTATGACTGAAATGAAAAACTCACCAGATGGAAAAGTTTAAGAACAGATTTGAACAGAAAAAAAGAAAGAATCAGTCGACTTGAAGATATGTAAATTAAATTATCCAGTTTCAGGAGCAAAAAGAAAAAAGAAAAATGAAGAAAAATGAACAGAGCCTGAGACTTGTGGTATATCATCAACATTATCAACACATGATGGGAATCCCATTATGATAAGAGAGAGAGAAAGGGGCAGAAAAAATATTTGAACAAATAATGGTCTAAATTTGATTTAAAAAGTATGAATCTATGCATCTAAGAAGCTCAATGAATTCTAAGTAGAATAAATCAAGGAGATCCACACTGCGACACATTATAATAGTCAATTACTTAGGAGAAACCATGGAGGCCAGAAAACAGTGGATGGCATTTAAATTGCTGAATGATGAGAATTCTCAACCAAGAATTTTACATACCGTGTTTCCCTGAAAATAAGACCTAGCCAGACCATCAGCTCTAATGCGTCTTTTGGAGCAAAACTGAATATAAGACCCGGTCTTATTTTAATATAATATAATTCCAGATATAATGTAAGGTAATAATAATATAATATAATATAATATAATATAATATAATATAATATAATATAATATAATATAATACCGGGTCTTATATTCATTTTTGCTCCAAAAGATGCATTAGAGCTGATGGTCCGGCTAGGTCTTATTTTCGGGGAAACACGGTATGACAAAAGTATCTCTTAAGAATGAAGGAGAAATTAAGATGTTTCCAGACCAATAAAAAATGGAGTTCATTAATAATAGACCTGCTCTACAACAAGTGCTAAAGGAAATCCTTTGGGTTTAAGTAAATAAATACTAGGTGGTAACTTAAAGCCATGTGAAGAAATAAAGAACTTTGGTAAAGGTAAGTACGTAGATAAACAGAAAAGCCAGTACTATTGTATTTTTGTTTTGCAACTCCTTTTTTCCTCTGATATTTTAAAAAGAAGTGCATAAAACAAAAATTATAAATTTATCTTAAAGTACATGTAATATATAAATATTTAATCTGTGACTAACAATATAAGGGGGGGAGAGAAAGATATCTAGGAGCAGAGTTTTTGTGTATTATTGAACCTAAATTGGTATTAATTCAAAATATTTGTCTAACTTTAAGATGTTCATTGCAAGTGCTAAGATAACCACTAAGAGAGTATCTTCTAAAAAAATACACACAAGGAAATGAGAGGGGAAATCACTACAAAAATTAATTAAACACAAAATTGGTGGCAATGGAGGAATTAAGAAAAAAAAAGTAAGACATATAGAAAAATGGCATGAGTCCTTCCATACCTACTTGAAATGTAAATGGATTAAACTCTCCAATTAAAGAGCCAAAATTGGCAGACTAGATAAAGAAGACATGATTTATTTATTTATATACTGTCTGCATCAGATTCACTTTAGATTCAAAGAAAAAAGAAATTATAGTTAAAAGGATGGCAAAATATATTCTATGCCGTCTATAAAATGGAACATTATTCAGATATATACAGGAATGAATTGCACACTTTGAAATGGTTACACTGCTAAATTTTTGTTATGCGTATTTTTCTACAATAAAAAGAAAAGGAAAAGAACATACAAGCAATGGAGACTGACTCCAAGGTATTGGTAATAGCAGAAAAAGATTTTAAAGTATCTTTTATAACTATGTCCAATGTCTTAACACAATTATGCTAATAATGAATAAAAAGGTACCATTAAAGCCAGATGGCCAGTCAGAAAACTAGCCCTCAAGACAATGCAGTATCAAGAGGGTTAAGAAAATGAGAAATTGAATAATGCTTAATATGAATCTGAGATATCATCAGGATGTTAACAGAACTTTGTGTGGGAAGGAATAGAAATGATGCGTCTGTTCTGCTGCAGTCCACAAAAATCTTTGCAGTTGATGCTGAGACTGTCTCTCTCCCCTGAGTAAATTCAGTGCATTAACATCTTTTACTTTAGGCTGTTTGAGATTGTCAGAGAGGGTCTTCAGTATCCCCAGCTGAGTTTTCAGGGTTGAGCCTTTAAAAACTAATGTGGTTTCCTATGATTGCTTTCTACATCAAACATGTTGCCTTGGATTCCCAAACAGGCAGGAATCATGACACCGATATGTTTGGCATAAAGGAAAATTGGAGTTTGAGGCTGACAAATCTCTAAGTATCACAGAGTCCCTTCTTGCTTAGGCACCTATCACATTTTTATCAGGTGACTTTTCCTTCAGCCTGGAGGTGACTGGTCATCAAAATTTGTCACTGGCTCAGTCTGTATTTGTTATTTTGAGGTTGAACATTTAGTTTGCATTACTCCTCAGGAGATTGCACAAATGCTAATTTTGTTCTTTTATTTTCTGATCACAAGTCATATGTTACATTCTGACTGGTTATAGAAAATATTGAATAATAAAATGTAGAGCCACTATTATCCAAGCAAGAATAATTCTTTTAAAATATGTTCTATTGAATTCTGTAGTAGACTGAAATTAATTACTTTCAGGCCTGAAATCTCTAAATGAGCAAAAAGGTTGTTAACATTCACTTCAAGACAAAAAAATAGGAGAAACCTCACTCCTTCATACATTGTTCCCCATGAACTTGTAATTTGTTGAATTGATTTCTTTTGTTCAAAAAGCTGAAAGACATCTCAATTGAAAATCCAACCTTTAAAAATTATTATTAGTCACCTCATATATAATGATGCCTCAAGTTAAAAAATAACTAGACCTGGTTATGGATCTGGTTATTTGGCAAATGAATATCAGTCTTAAGACAAAGACTACCTAGCTAGATATACTTTCTAGAGGGATAGGTTAGGGTTTGTGATCTATATTAATTCATAGCTGGCCAGTAACGTAAGATTGTTGTGCTCAGGAAGTGACATACAATTATTCCTTTTAAACTTAAATATATATATATATATATATATATATATATATATATATATATATATATATATATATATGTAATACAAAGGAAATTATTTTAAGGAGATGTCTCTTATAACCAGAATTTGAAATTGGAAAAGCAGCGAACACATTTCTACTCCAAAAACCCTATTTTGCGACTTGTTCCCCTAACTTTATACCAGGAGCCACATAGTCTCTGGATAGTTTATCTATAGCCCCCTACAGATTCTGTAAGAGAAAGCCCGTTACTACTGAACTATGCCACTAATGTCTTTATTTTCTTGCATTTCCTTTTCTTAATATTAATAGCTTTCCAGCATTTCCCGTTGCAGCTGTGGTAAGTTGTATTATTCATAATTGTTTGTTTGTGCTCCAGTTTTGACTCACTTCGCTATAGCCTCAGTGTATTTCCCTGTCTCATTGACATTAAACTTGGCCATCTGACCTTTGTTGGCCAGAGGCTCTATCTGAGCAGAAGCTTTAAGTGGTTTGGCTTTGCCCTTCTTGTTCTTGTGATGTGTCATGAGATCAGCCTGTTCCAGAACATGGCTTTTCCTTCAGCCTGGAGTCTAATATGAGAAGACATGTGGAGCTGAGTCTAGCAGAGCCACAGCCATTGCAGCCCTCACATTACATGAGCAAGAAATAAATTCTATTGTTATAAATCACTGAGATATTGAGAAGTTTGTTACTTGTCAAAGGCTACACCTGAGAATACCAGCAAAGTAAAATATCTTCCCCTTGTCACGTTCTCTCCTTAGTAAACACATTGTTCATTTAAAAAAAAAAAAAAATATATATATATATATATATATATATATATATATATATATATATATATATATATATATGGGACAGACTTTCCCAGAAATGGTGAGTTCCTTGACAGCAGGGCTGGGAGCCTTGCTATTCATTTTGGTGTCCCCAGTACTTAACACAGGGTAAGGCACAATGAATATTTGATGAATGGTTATCTTGAGCTGCACCTTCAATCTCTGTGCCCCCCTAAAGTATCGTTTTAACTCTCAACTGGTTCTTCCCAACCTATCACCCTGAGGTCTCTTGAATTGTATTCTCTAACATCTCAAATGAACTTTTAAAAAAGAGTTATGGGAAAGAAAATGCTATAGAGAAATAATAATAATACTATTAAAATAATAGTAACACAGCTATATAGACTTTGTTTAAATCTGTGCTAAATGCTGGGCTAAGTAATATCAACCATATTCTCATTAAATCCTACAAACCAATGAAATAAATTCAAGTATTTCTTTTTTCCTTCTTTTTTTAAACAAAGTAGAAAGTAAGTTTCCAAGTCTGTAGCTGGTAGGTGGTTAAATTTAGGATTTTGAGCCCAGAACTCTGATTACAGAACTGAATCCTTATCTCGTTTTATTATGTTCACATATAGTATTTCAAAGATAAATTGCATCTAAAGGTTGCATGACTTGCTGTTTTATGTTGGCTTCAGAATAGCTTTTTACAAATTGACCAGGGAACAAGTTTCAATCATCACGTCAGACTTCTGTAGGTTGGCATTGTCTTGGGTCATTGCGACAGAGTACATCAGAAATCTTTTGCTTTTCCCCTTTTCTGGGTTCAGGCTGACTAGCAGGTGATCTTTGAGGAAAGCTTTTCTTCTTGACATTTTTTTTTTTTTAATTCTGCAAAGTGCACAGGATTAATGAGACAATTGCCTGCAAAGTGCTTTGAGCTCTGGGGAGCCAAGAGATGATTTAAGTGCAAGAAATTATTCCACTACATAAGTCAGCACTGAGGCTTTAAACAGATCTCCTCCTTAAAGAGTAATTCTAAGGTTGAGATGAAGATCAACAAGTACCAAGCAGTTCAGTAAAGGTTAAATGTCTCCCGCTGACACTGAGATGTGAGAGGCTGGCAACAGAGAATGATAGAGCCAAAATCTGAGCCAGAAATGACCTCAGAGGTCCTTATGTCTAAACCATTTACTTTAAAAGAAAATGAAGAAATATGCCCAAAGTTAAAAACCAGTTGGGTTGAGTGTCTTGCCCAAGGTCACACAGCTGTTAGGATTAATGAAATAGAGAAATATTAATGTATAGTAGATGGCAAAGACGTGTATCATCAGATCAGATTGCCAAGAAGAAGGATGTAGGCAGGGCTGGGTTGCTGGGTGGAAGGGGAGAACTTCAGTGAAAAGGCAGAACTTGAGCTAAGTCTGGAGGACTGGCAGGATTTGAATAAGTGAAGGTGTGAGGGAGATATAGTCCATGTCATAAAATAGTGCGATCTTGAGTTTAGAGGATGGAATATACAAGGTAAGAAAAATCACAACACCTAATAGTATAATTGTATATAGGCTCAATAGAAGATGCAGCAGCTATAATTTACTGATATTTTCTCAGCCTCTTGCTCAAGTTCTCTCTTCCTTCTTCCTGCCAACTCAAATGGTATCCTGTGTGTGAGTGTGTGTGTGTGTGGTCACTGGACTGAGTCCTAGCTGCTTGGAGAATAAGTGAAAGTACAAATTAATGAATTATTCCCTACACCGAGGAGATTAAGAAATTATCCGCCAATTGACCCATGAATATACTACTCCCTTGCTACGGAGTAGAACATGAGAACATAATAGGTGGAGAAAGAATGCTGTGGTTGTTCAGAAAAGGCAGAGATTGATTCTGGCAGGAGAGACAATAGTTGCAAACATAACCAACATTTATATTGCGTTTACTACGAGCTAGGCTGTGTTTTAGGACTTAACATGCATTAATTTACTTAATACTCACCCCTATCCCATGTGGTAGTTTCCATGTCAACAAGAATCTGTCTCTCCTTATCTTTTGGTTCTGTTTGCCTTGCCTTTGGCTGGATTCTTGATGGAATCTTCATAGTGGAAACAGAATTACAGTGTCAGGCTGAGCCTAATTGGAACCTAATGAGAAAAAGAAAAATCAGTATCATACTGATCCTGTCTTTATTTTAAAATTTGGTATATTTTTATTCATATTTTTTGTTTTATTTTATATTAAAAAAAATAAAGACATAAAAAATTATTTATCTTGATTACTGAGAGTTAAAAAATATGTATATATTGTGAAAGGATCCCCTCATCTAGTGAACACATCCATCACTTTATTTATTTGTTTGTTTGTTTATTTATTTATTTTGGTGAGAATATTTAAGTTCTACTCTCTTAGCAAATTTTAATTTTATAATATAGTGCTGTCAACTATAGTCACCATGTTTCACATTTGATCCTCAGACCTTATTCATCTTATAGCTGAAAGTTTATGCCATTTTACTAACCTCACCCTATTTCTCCCACTCTCTAGCCACACACACACAAAAAAAATCCAAATAAAAATATATTGAATTTTAAAATAAAGACCGGATCAGTATTATATTGATTTTTCTTTTTTGCCTTAGTTTCCAATTAGGCTCAGCATTTCACTGCAGTTCTGCCCCCACTCTGGAGATTACATTAAGAATCCAACCAAGACCATGGAACCACTTTTCTACTCTCTGTTTCTATGAGTTTGACAATTTTTTTTTTAGATTCCACATATAAGCAATATCATACAGTATTTGTCTTCTCTGACTTACTTCACTTAGCATAATGCCCTCAAGGTCCATCCATGTTATTGCAAATGGTAGGACTTTTTCTTTATCCATGTATTTATTGATAGACAATTTTTTCCAAAGCTTGGCGATTGTGAACAAAGCTGCAGTTCTGCAATGAGACATCTCTGTGGTATCCTGTTTCATTTTCTTTGGCTATATACCCAGAGCTGAGATTGGGTAGTTCTATTTTTAGTTTTCTGAGGATGCTCCGTATTGTTTTCCATAGTGGCTGCACCCATGTACATTCGCAGGTTACTTGGTTTTTGGTAACCCTCTGTAGATTTTGCACCTGAGGCAAGTGCCTCACTCACCTCACCCTCATCCCAGTCCTGAAGAACGACTACCATCAGTTCTAGAAGAACGTCCTTAACAATAGTTTCACCAGCTAGAGCTGTCCTTAGGCTGTCATTGATCCCAGGCCTATCCCTGAACCAGTTAGCGACACTTAAGAGAAATGCAATGCTTTGATTGCCTTCTGGAGCTGGGGGTGGGATCAGTCCCTTTCCAACTGCTGAAAGTATGGGGAAGGGGTGACTTACTTATGGCTTCCGAGAAGCAGAGCCTGGAATAAGGATTCATATGCAACTAATTTTGTTGGGAAGAGGGTGAGAGTTGGGTTCAGGAGAAGATGGGTGAGGAAGTAGAAAAGGGCTAAAGAAGAATGTGGCTTATGGTAAAGGCTGGCATCTGTGTGATTCCACTCAGTGAGACCAGCAGGCCCACCTTTGCATCACCATGCTGGTTGGACATTGGCTGAAGCCTGGTGGTGGTGGTGATGGTGGTGGAAGGCAGCTCTGTTTGGCTGTGGGCACTTCTTTAGAGAATGAGGTAGCTGTGATCTGTTATCAGCCAACACACAGAGCAGCCAGGGATGGCTGCACGGGCCAGTTAAAGGGTCTGGCCAGGCCCCCACCAGGGTGCTCCTGAAAGATACAATTACCGGGAAGTGAAATGGAAGCTGCTCAGACATTCTACAGATGTCCTCTTTACTTAGCTCCTTAGCAAAGGCAATGGCATTGATCCGTCCTTAATGACATCTCTTTCAGAGAAAAAAAAGAGCACACACACACTTTCCCATATCCTGACCTGGAGCACTGAAAAGCAGAATTAGCTGTCTGCGCTGCCTCTTGCTGCCTAGCTTGTAAGTAAAAGCTTTTCGTGGA
Source organism: Rhinolophus sinicus (assembly GCF_036562045.2). Taxonomy (NCBI): domain Eukaryota; kingdom Metazoa; phylum Chordata; class Mammalia; order Chiroptera; family Rhinolophidae; genus Rhinolophus; species Rhinolophus sinicus. Next base: position 44,673,651 of record NC_133759.1, read on the forward strand.
GAGTCAGCAAGCAGTGATGCTCACCTGAGCTCACCTTCTTGCTTTCAGGCAACCACCTGAGTCACAGAACGACAATGAATCAAGCTGACAGTCCACGAACAGGCCCTGGACTGGCTCAACAAGATAGCATTATGATGAGCAAAAAGGACTTCTTCCTTGAAAAATTCCATTCGAGTAGGGGTGGTGTCATGGCATTTAGGGGAGAGTGTGCTGGTGGAGTGAACTGCAGCCAGGAGAGCGAAGAAGAGAAACCCGCTGTCAGCTGCAGTCCGTGCCAGGGAGCCTGCAGAAATGCTCCTCTGTCAGCGAGCAGGGGAGCCCTGTCACCCTTTCATTAGGAGTAATTGAATGCCTACAGAGGCAGTAATTACGAATACCAGCCAGGCCTCACAGGCTCATCTGTCTTTGTTTATCATCACAGTATGGGTATTGATCATTACTGGGGCCCTCCTTCCCCTTGGATAGGGACAGAAAAATTGGATTAACGAGGCCTGGCATGTATTGTGTAACACATGCCTGCAAGGAAAAAGCAGATCAGATGTGTTGGGAAATGGTGTGTGCTTGATTTCCTGGGGTGTCCAGGCTGCTAATGCTCTCGGGGGCCTCCTTTGTAGGGGTGTTTGCTCAGACTCTGCATCTCCCTACCATCCTTGCCTTTGCTGGAGCCAACACTAGCTCCCTTTCTAAGTCACTTTTCTGCAGATATCATATAAAAAAAGAAAAGAGGGCTGGGGGAGGGAAGGATGGGAGGGAGAGGAGAAGGAAGGGAGGGGAACTAACTCATTATTCTGAAAGGTGGTAAACAAAAGGAAAGAGTCAAGCACGGAACTTGCTTTTGCTGTGTGAACTGTGTCAGGGTAATCAAAGAGTTGTTAAGAAGTTTCTTTTTATAGAAGCAGTCCAGCTAATCAATGAAAAAGAAATGGTAGAATTAGAGCAATGGTTCTCAAACACCAAGGTGCATCACAACTGCCTGGAGGGCTCATTAAAACACAGATGCTGGACCCCACGCTGGAGTTTCTGAGTCAGAGGTGTGGCATGGCGCTGGAGAATCTGCATTTCCAACCAGTTCCCAGGTGATGCTGCTACTGTTGGTTGAGGGATCATACATTGAGAACCACGGGATTAGGGCATCGCTGCTTAACACACCTCAATGAAATCACCCATAAAGGCAGTTCTTATCAGTGACTATTAATATTACAAAACAGGAGGCAACTGAACAGGACATGCCTACTGGTGGAAGGACACAAAACCACCTATGAGAAATGTCAAAATATTGGTTCCCAACCAGTCAAGCCATACCTAGTTACCAGTTTACACAGGATACGGAGGAAAGAAAAGCAAGTTCAAGTTGCTACAGGGAGGAAAACAGCAACGTCCAAACCCTGGGAAACTTCCAAGACAAGTCAGTTGTTGCCTGGAAGAAAAGAGAAGGAGGGGAACGTAAGGATTCTAGACATAAGAGACACACAACCCAAGGATTGGACTTGTTCAGATGCTGATCTGATCCAGTGAACTGTGAAGAGGAAAATTGTGAGACAAGCAGGGAAACTTGAAAGTTGACCAGATAGCTGATGATGACATCATGGATTTATTACCAGCCTCACTCTTCACAAGCCTGGATTCTTTCTCATTCTTTAAATCTCAGTTTAAATGTCATCTTATCAAAGAGATTTTCATCGACCATCTTATCTAGACAGCTCCCCTGTTCGTTATCTTAGCATCTTGTTTGTTGACGGCATAGAACTGACCTCTCAGTATAGTTATGTTCCTTGTGTGCGTGTTTGTCTGCTCTTCCTCTCCGACTAGACTGTAAATCCCATGAGGCCCATCCCCCGCTCAGTACTGTCATCCTTCCAGGGCACATGGTGAGGAATACAGTCAACCCACAGTGTTTCTTTCCTGAACGGATGATGAATAAAGCTTAGGGCATTCCAATGCTTCCAAATTATTTTCTCATAGCTTCTTTTAATTGTTTTATAGACCTTATCAGAGTCCTCTAAGTAGGCAATACTGTTCTGCCATAATTTTGGAGACATCAAACATGTTGAGTGATTTGTCCCAGATCGTGAGTTGTGCTGAATCAGCGTAGCCAGGACAAAAGCCAGGGTCTCTGACTCCAAAGCTGATAATCTTTCTGTTCAGTTTTCACTCAGAACTGTCTGAACATCTAGAACTGGTCATTTTAATAGTTACACTTACACTTGGTTGTCTTGGTGGGAGAGAGTGGGCTCTGTTTAATGATAAGTTCTGAACCTCTGTGTGTAGAGGAAGGGGCAGCGAGCGCCTGGAATGCTGCACGTTTGGGTGAGTGAAGTAGATGGTGTATGGCAAGTTCGCCTCCTGGAAGTGGGTTGGTGTGCCCTCCCAGCTCAAGGACTGTCATTGCCGGTTCCTGACTATTTTGCAGTAGAGTCAGCAGCTCATTTCCATCAGCATGCTGACATTTCTAGGCTCTCCATATCTTTCTTCTCTCTCTCTCTCTCTCTCTCTCTCTCTCTGTCTCTCTCTCTCTAATCTCTCTCTCCATATCTATGTCTACTCTCAATAGCTATCTCTCGACTCTTAACTTCATGCCTATTCCCAGCTTTTGCCACATTGTTTTCAGTTCTCCTTCACAGAAAAACCTATTAAAAGAGTTGTCCACAAGGGTTGCTTTCGCTTTCTCACTTCTTATTCTTTCATCCATCTACTCTGATTTGGTTTCTCTTCCTTCCATTCTCTTCAAACTGTCTTTGACAAGCTGACAATTTCCATATTTCCAGAGCCAGTAATCTGCTCTTATGTTTCTTGACCTCAGAAGCATTGGACACTAGCCATTGCTTCCTCACTGAATTATTATTATTATTTTGGTATATTAGTCAGGATACCTTAACTGCCATAAGAAATAATCACAAAATCTCAGGAACTTAATACAATAACATTTTATTTTTTGCCGATTACATTATACAGGGTTGTAATAACCGGGAAAAGAACAGGGAGGTTTTTATGGGCCAGGCTTGGGGTAACATATATCACTTCCTCTGACATTCTATTTCCCACTCTTTTGGTCCTTCCTGGATGCAAGGGGTGCTAAGAAATGTAGTTCCCAGCTTGGCACTTGCTTCCCAGAAGTAACTACATTATGGAAAGTGAGTGTGAGTCTATGGTGGGCAACTAACCCATCTTGGCCACGGATAGAAAGGTAGGCAGGTGACAGGTCATGTATGTCCCCAAGTCTGCAAAGCCGTGCTCAGCATTCTCTCTCCCCAAATCCCATCTCTGCTTTGGGCAATGGAGGGCACTTTGCCAGGTCACCCTGCTTTTCCCCTACTGGGGGTCTTAGCTCCTTAGGAAGATACCCCACAGACAGATTTCATGGAGACCTCAGATCCCTTTTGCATCTAGATCTTCTCTAGAAAGCGGACCGTTTAGTCTAAGATGCCCTTTTATAAGCCCCCAGTAGAAGCTTAATTGTCCTAACGCAGAGGAACTGGATTTCTCAGTGGGAGGTACGCATTTAATAATTGCATATTCAAGGCATTCCCTGTGCTCTTTGTATTCTGGTGTATACTCTGGGGTTATTCAGGTCATGGAAGGAACTTCATTACCCAGCATTGGACCACAATTCTGCAATTCTTTCTATATCACATTTAGGAACAAATTGCATATTACAAGTAGAACATATGTAGACAATTACTGGTTTAATTCCACGTGGATGCTTAAGGCTTTTTATTTTAATAACCCCATAAAATTCTTAAGAACTCTCATCATGCTTCTCTTTTATCTGGAGGAAGATTTATTATATGGTAGGTCTCTTGATAGTGTCCCATTTCATCAGAGGGGTTGACTTGACTCAGAGTCAAACAATTCTGGGGTTTGCATGGGGAAGTGACCACTGGACACTCAGTCCTGGCAAACCCTGTGCATATAAAGCCCTCCAAATGGGGTTGCAGGGTAGAGAGTGTCATACTCTGCTTCTCTGTGACCCCACTCAGCACTTTGAGGACGTCTCCTTACAGGTGAACATACTTTAACAGATATGATTGGTAGGGATGTAATCATCGTAAGGTCTGTATCTGTTTATGATTGAAATCCTTGGAGTGTTATTCCACTGCCTCTCAGAAGTATTGAAACACTATCACCCCAGATCATTCAAAGCCATTGCATTATAATAGCTGAGAAAATGCAGGTTGCAAGGAATAGGGTGCCTGAGGCTGGAGTATACCAAGGCCCATCTCTGGCTAAGTTCTCCTTGGTGCAGAATAACTTATTTAAACAAATATTAAGTGAACACTTAATATTCTATACACAGTACTAGGAAATTAGGGATAGAAGCAAATAAAATAACGTGTTGGATGCTATGATCCCCCTCCTACACTGACGGACTTAACTCCCAACTGTCGTGATTGTTTCCGGCTGACAGCCTTCAACTGTCAACCCTTTTCAGGAACTGGCTCAGCTAGAGAGCTGCCTCTCCCAATGTCACATCCCCGGGCCACGGCAGACCATATGTAATGATTGGTCTGAAGGTCTAACCCTGAAGGACCAGCCAGCTTCAGAGTTCCCCATAGGGTGGGCTGATACTTTGGTTGAGACTACCTTGCAGCCCAGCTGTTCCCTTTGCCCAATTCTGCTTCCCCCCCACTCCCTTCCTTGGGGAGCATTCTTAAAATTACTCCTCAGTAATCTTCCTGCATGTAATGTCAGCCTCAGTGTCGGCTGCCTGGGGAACCTAACCTGAAACAATTGTATATATATATAAATAAAAGTTTATTGGGGTGACAATAGTTAGTAAAGTTACATAGGTTTCAAGTGTACAATTCTGTAATACATCATCTATATATCACATGGTATGCTCACCACCCAGAGTCAGTTCTTCCATCACCATATATTTGATCTCCTTTACCTTCATCTGTCACGCTCTCCCTCCTTACCCTCTGGAAACCACTAAACTATTGTTTATGTATATCAGTTTTTGTTTCTTTGTTTGTCTTGTTCCTTTGTTGCTTTCAGTTTTATATACCATATATCAGTGAAATCATACGGTTCTCAACTTTTTCTGTCTGACTTATTTCGCTTAGCTAAAACAATTGGGTATTGAGGGACCCTTTGATTGAGGGGCTCACAATCTAGCTATAGAAATAGATATGTAAGTAACTAACTGTGCCCCTCATGAAAGCCAGCGGCATGAGAACAATGATGAGGAAGCAGCAGAGAACTCTTCTATCCTTCTTTCCGTCAGACAAGGAGGAATGAGCCCTCCCCGAAATGGGAGCAAAGATGTGGCATAATTATTAGTACTTTGTATAGCCAGGATGTGAAAGGATGTTCAAGGGCCATTTATGCTTTTCTCATTTCTCTTTCACACTTCCTTCCTCTTCACACTTGTACAATGCCTGCGTTTTCATTTCCAGTGGTGGATGAGCTTTCTCCCAGGTAGACACTGCATATTCTGCCATGAATCTAAAAGGCTGACTCCCAAGTAATGGGTTTTAGAAGATCAATAACCAAGTTGTTCCCAGACTTGCTGAAGCAGGTTTTACATTTATAATGTAAAAAACAAAGGGCTCAAAGAAAGAGGAGAGTTCATCTAAACTAAGGAGAGCTAGATTACATCATTAAACCGGTAATTAACCTGGTGGCTTTGACTTAAGAAAATCAATGGAGCTTTCTCACTTGTGGAAAAGAATAAATTTAATATTTTATGTGCAAATGTTTATCTTTTTTGTTTTTCTTCCTATTTTAGCATACAATTTCTTTGGTGGGCACTTGGGCTTGTTTTCTTCTCAAAGTTTAAAATTGGTAAATTTTTTTCACTGGAAATGTGATAACTATATTTGAAAGTAGGTTTATAAAGACTTAAAAAAAAATCTGTGTGTGTGTGTGTGTGTGTGTGTGTGTGTGTGTGTGTGTAGGGGGATAAAGAGGCATGGAATCATTTTTATGCAAGGATATAATTAGATTCAGATTTGTTCCTTTGGGATATTGTTGAAGTTTTCTGTTGAAAAATTCATTTCACTAGGCGTTCACTGGGCAACAAAGTACTGCACTAGGTTCTTTGAAAAGACCCCCAAAAAGTACTCATCTGTGTTTCTAATTAAATTAATTTAAATCTGTTGAATGCTCAGCTAGCTGTGGCCATACTATCCTGTTCAATGTTCACGGGGACAGACAAATCTCCTAGTATATACAAGTGACTAGTAAACCACACACATTAAACCTGCCAGCGCTGGGGACACCTTAAAATTCTCCTGCCATCCCCATTCACTGGCATGGATTTGATAATTATCATAAGGGCCTGCACATCTATATATAATTTTTCCTTTTGTCCCTTCCTTTAGCCTAGTTTTATGATTCCAGCATTTAGCATGCCAGAAGAAACCTGGTTAGGATTGAGTAAGTCAGGTTTAGTTTTAGGAAATATAAATGATTCCACCTTTATTTGGCAGAAATTCAGGGAATCGGATATTTATTGGACCCACTGGAAGGTCTGGAGGGCCACATCCACAGTGAGACATAGACATGCAAGGCCCAGGACTGTACTGATACAAACACATAAGTAATTTGAAGGGCAGGAGAGGGCACCGATTGCCTGGGAAAGGCCTTGCCTTCTTTAATGGGTAAGATAAAGGAAAACATGTAACTGTAGACACTTATATGTTGACTGATTTTTGTCCTGAAATGTATTAAAGCAGAAAACTGAGTAATCCAATTGAATATACTTGCCACCATTTTTTATGTGACTAAATTGCAGCGGTGGGAGTTGGGTGACCCTTTTGGTCTGGGATGTGATGGCTTCGTGGCATGGCCATCATTTTCACAAGGTGGAGAAAGCAGAAGAGTAAGTGTTAATCATTCTGTCTGGGAGCAGAGATTTCTTTCTTTCTTTCTTTTTTTAAATATTTTGGAGAGGGCTTTTGCACAGGGCTGATAATGGTGTGTAAGGGAAGGTAATGAAAGGAAACAGTACTAAAAAGTATTTCTTTTTTATGGTATTTGAGAAATGTACATAAAGACCTTGAAGTTAGTTTGAAATTATACTTTGGTTGCTGAACATTTTTAAAAACTTTTACATTACGTTGAGCTGAGCCACGTGGATTATGGTTTTGATATGGTTATAAAAATAGGACTGCAAATACTTATCCCTAAGGATTTGTAGTTCTGGTCCTCAACACCTCAATATTACCCTTAGTTTTTTGGATAATTTATGTTTACTGAATGTTCACATCACACAGGGTAACCTGGGCACCTGGACAAAGTGAATTGGAGGAGATAAGCCCTAAAAAGCCATCTCTCTTGGAAGTTTCTCCTTGAGTTATTGGTATCATCTGATTGATTTCAAACTCAGCTGTATTCTTGTCAGCGCTGTATTCCAGGTATTGTGATAGATGCTGGGGAGACAAAATGATAAAGGCAGTGGTAAGCATTTACAACAGATCTCAGTTTACACCAGGCAATCGATGCCCTCTCCTGCCCTTCAAATTACTCAGTTCAATGGACGAGCTAGTAAAACTTTCATGTACCTAGTTGTTCAAGCTGTCATAACTCAGTGCCCATATTCCAGGCCTTGTGGCTGGAATGGTAAATAAGTCAGGCATGGTTTCTAGCCTCATGGAGCTTACAGTTTAGTAGGGGAGCCACACCATTGACAGGTGATTACTGCTAAATGGTGATTACTTTCAAGGCTGTAAGGTAAATGAAGGCCTTCAAGTGGAATTGATTCATATGCTGAGGCCAGAACAACGAGTAAAATTAGTCCAGGAAAAGGGGACTGGAGAGCACTCAGAATATTGAGTGAGAAAACAATCTTGAGTAAGCTTCTGGCTAGTGTCAGATGAAAGGAACAGCATTTCTTTGTGGACCTTGCCTGGCCCTCTTCTTGGCAGAGAGACTGCTAGTTATCCCTCAGTAGATGTTTTTCCCTTCTCTCTTCCTAGACCCTTGAGTTTTAGCCAAGCACATAGCCACTAAGAATATAGACAACATTTCCCACCCTTTCTTATAGCTAGAAGTTATCAGGTCATTTAGTATTAGCCAATGGAATACAGTGTATGCAGTGACTTCAACTTCTAAGAAAAGTATGTTCCATACTATTTCTGTGTGTCCATAGAAAGTACGTTCTTTTTCTTTTCTTTTTTCCCCCCTTCCTGCTGGCTTGAGCTGGAACAACCCTCTTGGGCCATGAGAATTTGCCATTTGTGGAGGATGACTGAGCAATAAGATGGAGGGAATCCAGGTTCTTGATGGTAGTAATAGATCACCCATATCTGTTTTGGACCTCTTACCTTTCTATTTGAGAGAAATAAACTTACACCTTTTTAAAGTCCTTGTTATTTGGGGTTTTCTATCATAGCCCCAGATAATCCTAATGAATCCATCTTTTGTTGCTGTGTCTACCTCCAACTGGTTTCTGAGAAAGCAATAATTCAATTTCTGACTCGTAGGAGCTTCTCTGACCCACTCGGTAATGAGCTAAGATGGTTTTCCTAGGTGAAGCCTTGAGCTGTTTAGAACAGGAATATGGTCTTTGGGATTTTTCTCTTAAATTGTATTTTGTTTCAGATTTTTGCCCAAATCAACATACACTTTCAGGGCCTTTATACATCCTTTTTCTCCTATCTCTTCTTCCTTTTTCTAAGATGAAGAAAGAAAGACATAGGTAGTGGAGGTGGTCACGCAGGTGTATGTGTTACGTGGTTAAAAAGACAGTTCAGAAATCCCAGACCTAGGAGTAAAGAACATGGGATTAGGGGAGCTAACCCCAAGTATGGGGTTGGTATTGTTACATCAAATAGGCAAGTGGCACCATTTCCGGGGACCACTTCCATTGATCATCACTTTAAACATACCTTTTCATTTTAGGAGCGTTTTAGACTTACAAAAAAGTTGTGGCGATAGTATAGAGCATTCCTATGTTCTCTACACACCCAGTTTCCCCTCTTAGTGACGCCATTTCTCTAATTACCCACAGGTCCTTTCATTGGCGAATGGTACGAGAAACCAACATCTGGATGCTAAGCGTGTTCCTTATATTGGGTGTTGTTGCGTCCAGGCCCTTTCAGCTGACACAGCAAGGATTTATATGTGTATGTGCTGCCCTGTGTATATACACCTACCTATAAGTATTTCTCTATGTAACTATCCGTATCTATGTTAAGCTATGTATGAGTTCATACTGAATTCTCCAACACCAGTTCATCCCCATGTGGATCATTCTAGCCTTCTCTCCCCATTTATCTGTAAACTCCCATTCCAATAGTGGGAAGCCTGCCCTCCCATCTGCCGTTCTGTCACTTAATTGTTTAATTCCAGTATACATGTATAGCAGTATCAGAATTGTTAATCTGTACTAGTGGGAAAGAACTTTGGTAATGGGAGTATAGGGCTGATGTCCAGTTTATTTTGTCTTATTCTTACAGATTCCAATCATTTCCAAAGTTACTTAGATGGGCACTTTCTTCCTTACCCCAGGTTGTTTCATACATTTATAACGCAGTTAGATTGTTTGTTACATTCTGTGTTCTATCCTGGAATCTCCAACCTCTTAAATGTTTTTTGTTTTTAAATTGTGTACATTAAAGTTTCCTCTCTGTGTTGTCATCTATGGTTTTGACAAATGCACAGTGTCATGTGCCAACTGTTACAGTATCATATAGAACAGTTACACCATCCTAAAAAAATCCCCTGTGCTTCACACATGCAACCCTCCTCCACGTCTCCTGCACCTATGAGCGATCTATTTTATCACTGCTATGGTTCTGCCTTTTCAAAAAATGTCAACTAATTATAATCACACAGTATGTAGCATTTTTATAGTAGCTTCTTTCACTTAGCAATATGCATTAAGATTCTTCTATGTCTTTCTGTGGCTCAATAGATCATTTATTTTTATTGTTGAATAATGTTTTCTTATATGGATATACCACGATTTTTATTTTGTATCCATTTACCTATTAAAGGGCATATTGGTTGCTTTCAGTTGTTGGCAATTATGAGTAATGACACACAAAGAATCTCAGGCAGGTTTTTGTGTTGAGAGAAGTCTTCACATCAGTTGGGTAAATACCTAGGAGTGTAGTTGTTTGAATATATTGTAAGACTGTTTAGCTTTGTAAGAAACTTCCAAACTGCTTTCCAAGTGGCTGTACCGTTTCACATTCCCACTAGCGATGCAAGTGAATGAGAGTTTCTGCTGCTGTCCATCCTTGCCAACATTTGATATTGTCATTTTTTAAAAAATTAGCTATTCTAGTAATGGTGCGTCATTGTTCAATTCACAATATCCCAATGACACATGATATTGAGCATAATTTCATATGCTCATTTGCCATTGTACGTCTTCTTTGGTGAAGTGTGTATTGTTATAAGATCTTTTGTCTTAGCCAATCAGACTCTGTAAACCCTCCTGTGCTTGTAACTGTGGCCCTTATCTAATTTTATTATTGGCAAACACACACAATTTAGGAGTGTTTTGCACTTAACTGGAATGAATGGGTAGAAAGAACCTGTTTGTAACCTGATGGTCTGAAAGGAAGAATAGGTGCTGAAATTTAATTTTTGGACCCAAAGATAAAAAGGATCTGAATTTAAAGTAGGTACAACTGAGAAAGATCTCTCAATGATCCCACCACCTTCTTTTTCCTCAGTCTCTTGCCGTCTTGTATGCTATGGCATTTATGTCTCTATTTATCCGTTAGGGATCATTTGGCCATATAATATGATATTCAGGAGAACCATTCTGGGAGCATATAATCCTGACTCAAGATTTAAGCAGTACTTGAAGTATCTCCCATAAGAATGTCCAGCATTGAGACACTTATTTCAAATGACCCAAGTATCATCCTTCCTTTTGCATTTGTCGAGATTCTAATGCTTGGCACATTCTCGCTTAGTTCTAGTTTGATAGATGGACTTGCTTAAAACCTGACAGAAGTATTCAGACTCCCTGGCATTGATGAGTCTCTGGCTCTTCATCTAGAATATAGGCTGAGCAGCAAAGGAAACTCTTGGCAGGCTGCTTCCCTGAGACTTGTAAACAATAATTAAATGGACTTACGCACCCTGATTCTGCTGTTTCATTTCCTTCTTTCAAAATACAGGAAGGAGTTTTAGTTCTGGATAATAAATGGCAAGAATTGTATAGCACTCTGCATTTAAACCAAATGAGTTCAATGAGGGAATACATTTCTTGCAATTACAATTTTACTGTTTTGCCTATATTCACAATAGAAGAAGAAAACAAGGAGTGCAGCTTTCTTGGTAGGCGGAGAGCTGGAAACTCACAGAAAGCTTCGTGGGACATCTGGATATCAGATCATTTGGCACCCAGTCCCAGCTCTGCCTTTGACTGGTTCTGTGATCTTCGGCAAAGCTCTCTTGACTTTTAACATTAGTCCCCCTGTCCAAAATGAGCAAGGGGAGGCAGGTGATATCTGATTTCTCTTCAGATGCAGTATGTGATAATAGTAGATCTTAACACAGGTTGTAGTTTTTGTGCAAAAGCGAGAGCAAAAGAACTGGTGGTGGGGCATGCCTTAACCGCCTTATGAGAGGTGTATTGACTCTAAGTGGCCACAAGGGGACATCAAAGAACACATCTGCAAAATAGCTGAATCTGTAGAGTTGCTTGTTTATCAGTTATTCTGTAAATTGAAACTTTGTTTCCTACTGAGAAAATTTCAGAGATGTATTCCCTCAGGAAAACAGTGGTTCCTAGAACAATAAAAAGATGCTCAAGGATAGAAACAGTTTTAACAGCAGTATTTAAGGGAACATACTGAATAATATAGTTTTGATATTTTTGTGCCTTGCATTAAATTGGATTTGTGGTAAGGCAGCAATTTTATAAGTTTTTGGAGAGAATTCAGTTTATTTTGTCTATGGCTATTTTAATGTTTGCCTTGTTTTTTTACGGAAGTATGAAATTTTACCTGATACTAATAGATGGCCATTATATTACTTTTATGTACCTCATCTCTCCATTGTTTGGTGTCCATGATGGACAAAGAAGAAATAGTGCATGCAATCACAGTGACAGGGCTATAAAAACTTAGAGATGATCAGGTTTAGTCCTCTTATTGTATTGGTAAGGAAACCAAAGTGAGGCAGATGAAATTATTTGCACAAAGTCACAAGTAATTAGATTGAGTTGAAACAACAACGTGTGGTTGGTTATTCGGAGGTCAACGTGAGGAGCACCAGGCTTCTCAGAGTCACACTAAGGAAATATATGCACAGTGGAATTATCCATCTGAAGGAGCAACCCAAAAGGTGATAAACAAGTGGCAGAGAAGTTTGCAAAAATCCCACCAGAGTGGCCTGCATTTCTCAGGTGGCAGAATAGAGCACTGACTGTAATGCAGGATGCAGAAATAAAATCAATCATGGATGGAGGGAAAATGGCTGTAAAAAGAAGGGAAGGGTTATAGTAGAGTTGGGATAGAAAGGCAAGAACTAGATGTTGGCAGTGTGTGTCCAGCACCTTCCAGAGGCAAAAATGAACTCTTAGGGCAGTTCAGGGGTAGCCCATGGGTTCTCACCATGGCCTTAATGAAATGACACTAGAAAAAGTCCACTTATATTCTTGAATCAATACCTCCCAACACCTCCATCTATGGTTCAACTACTGAGGGATCTGGACCAATTTAGTCCCTTCCAGACTATATGAGTTTTCATTTTCCATTTATGGTATTATCAAAAGCAAACAGAACAAAACCAAATGCTTAAACAAGAAGATACTAGTGATTGATCCAAAGGGACCCTTATCTTTGAGGGAATACTCTATTGATCATCAGAACTAGGGCCCAGGTTTAGTGGCTGCAGAGACCTGGGTCCAGCCTAATAATGGCTTATTTGATATTTGATGTGTAGCTGCTAGTTGGTTCATTATATGATCCTTACAATGCAGCCAGAAGGGCAGCTTAGAGGCTAGTGCTCTGATGATGAGTGACATGAGGATTTATCATCTTCGACCCTGATGAGGTCAACAGATTCTTTGTTTACTCCAGAGTCACAGTTTCTATGGAAGTCATTAAAATGGCTCGGTACTTATACATTGGTCAGTCTGTTTATATAAATAGATTTGCTCACGAATAAGTGGATGGGATGGTGAGAAGTCAGCTACTAATGAGTCTTAGGCAGGAGAAAAATTCAAGTATTTTGAGCAGTAGTTAACATCTCAGATGCTGTAGGAGGCAAGAAGGTACGATGTATTAAGAAAAACTATGTGTATTTTAAAGGGAAACAACGCATTCCTGTTTTCACTGAGTTTCCAGTATTTCCTTGGACTGGGACCAGGGTGATTTTCATGTTTGCTGGGGAAGGTTGGACATACTATCCCAGGCATTTAGAATTGCAATTGCCAAGTTCTATGAGCACTTAGCATGGGAAATGCAATAGTCAGTCTGTGACATAACAACCTTTTGATGTCTCAGGCTTCTGAATTGAGACGGAGGGGGACCTAGATAGGAGATTCAGAATTCTAGTGATTAGAACAGGGTGAACCCCATTGGAAGCTAGCAAACTGGCTGGAGGCCCACGTGCTTCCGGTCTTTCATATGTGATTGGCATGAGTCAGCGTCCCCATTTTGGCCAGCTCTGGGTCTTTGGCCAGGCTAAGGCTCAGACCCTGGATTATGGTCCCTCCATTCAGGGAAACCTCAGTGGAGAGCTTTCTACCCCTCTTCGGAAAGTCTCTCTGCTCTCCTCATTGACTTTTTATTTCATCCACCTGGTTCTCCTGACTTCTCATTCAGGATACCTTTTTACAATCGTGCTGCCAACTCACTTATACAGGCAAATAAATGGTGCTGGGAAAATTGGAAAGCCACATGCAAAAGACTGAAACTAGACTCCTGTCTGTCACCGTATACCACAATTAACTCAAAATGGATCAACGACCTAAACATAAGACCTGAAACAACAAATTGCGTAGAAGAAAGCATAGTTACTAAACTTATGGACCTTGGGTTTAGAGAGGATTTTATGAATTTGACCTCAGAGACAAGGGATATAAAAGCAAAAATAAATGAATAGAACTATATCAAACGAAAAAGCTTCTGCACAGCAAAAGAAACCACCAAGAAAACAAAGAGGCAACCAATGAATGGAACGAGATATTTGCAAACAACACCTCTGATAAGGGGTGAATATCCAAAATATGTAAAGAACTCATAACTCAACAACAAAAACACAAACAACGCAATTAAAATATGGGCAGAGGACATGAACACACACTTTTACCAAGAAGACATACAAATGGCCAACAGACAAATGGCCCAAAATGCTCAACATCACTAGCTACCATGTTTCCCCGAAAATAAGACCAGGTCTTATATTAATTTTTGCTCCAAAAGACACCTTAGGGCTCATGTTCAGGGGATGTCATCCTGAAAAATCATGCTAGGGCTTATTTTCCGGTTACTGTGTTTCCCTGAAAATAACATCTAGCTGGACAATCAACTCTAATGCATCTTTTGGAACAAAAATTAATATAAGACCTGGTATTATTATATTATATTATATTATATTATATTATATTATATTATATTATATTATATTATATTATATTATATTATCTGGTCTTATATTAAAATAAGACTGAGTCTTATATTAATTTTTGCTCCAAAAGACACATTAGGGCTTATGTTCAGGGGATGTCATCCTGAAAAATCATGCTAAGGCTTATTTTCTGTTTACCGTTTTTCCCAGAAAATAAGACCTAGCTGGATGGACAATCAGCTGTAATGAATCTTTTGGAACAAAAATTAATATTAGACCCAGTATTCTATTCTATTCTATTCTATTCTATTCTATTCTATTCTATTCTATTCTATTCTATTCCATTCTTCTATTCTATCGTATTGTATTATATTATATTATATATTATATTGCATTGTATTATATTATATTATGATACCTGGTCTTATATTGTGTTAAAATAAGACCGGGTCTTATATTAATTTTTGCTCCAAAAGACGCATTAGAGCTGATTGTCCAGCTAGATCTTATTTTCAGGGAAACACGGTATTAGAGGAATATAAATCAAAACCATAATGAGATACCGCTTCACACCTGTTAGAATGGCTATTGTCAACAAGACAAATAATAATAAGTGTCAGAGAGGCTGTGGAGAAAAAGGAACCCTCACACACTGCTGGTGGGAATATAAATTGGTACAGCCACTGTGCAAAACAGTATGGAGATTCCTAAAAAAATAAGAATATAATTACCATAAGACCCAGCAGTCCCTCTCCTGGGTATCTACCCCCAAAATCTGAACACATTTACCTGTAAAGATATATGTACCCCTGTGTTCATTGCAGCTTTATCCACAGTGGCCAAGACCTGGAAGCAACCAGTGTCCTTTGATAAATAATTGGATAAAGAAGATGTGATACATACACACAATGGAATACTACTCTGCCATTAGAAAAAATAAAATGCTGCCATTTGTGACAACATAAATGGACCTTGAGATTATCATGCTAAGCAAAATAAGTCAGAGAGAAAAAGTCAAGAACCATATGACTTCACTCATATGAGGGATATAAAACTGAAAGAAACAGATGAACAAGACAAACAAGCAAAGAAACAAAAACTCACAGACAACACTTTAGTGGTTACCACAGGATAAAGGAGGAGGGGGGTGATAGATGAGGGTAAAAGGGATCAAATATATGGTGACGGAAGGAGAACTGACTCTGTGTGGTAAAAATATAATGCAATATATAGATGATGTATTATAGAATTGTACAGTTGAAACCTATGTTTTACTAACCAATGTCACCCCAATAAATTTAATAAAAATCAGAAAAAAAAAAGTCAGACAAAACTTAGACTCAGTAGCTCATGGGTGTAAACTTATAAGTCAAAGCGTCAAAGTCTTGAGGAGGTAAGAACAAAAAAGAAAAGAAAAAAGTGAAGGAGAAAGAAAGAGGAGAAGAAACTTTTTGCAAGACAAAACCAGTAATAAAATTTAGAAATAGGCCCACACGCTACCCTAGGTTTCCACTTAGAAGAGAAATAACAAATATTTGTATAACATGATATGATATTTGCATAACAAGATATGAAACCACAATTCGTTTATTACCAAACACCTACAACTCAGCCTTTTTATAGAGATAGGTTCTTTAATGGTGTTGGTTTTGCTTATCACAGAAACAAATTTTTAAAAAAAGCAATTATGTTTAAAATAGCCCATGGTAATTATGACAGGATGATTGGGCCAATGTTAGGAATTAAAGTAACTTATAGTTTCAAGCACAGCTGATAATCATCCAGTCTGACCTGGGGTCTCTAGGTTCCTCTTGGTTGTGAAGCTTTCTTAAACTTTTCCTGATTTTCATGACATCAACAGTTTTGAGAAGTACTGGTCAGTTATTTTGTAGAGTGTCCCACAATTGAGATTTCTCTGATTTTCGTCCCATGATTAGACTGGGGTTGTGGATTCTTTAGAGGAACAGCAAAGAGGTAAAGTGCCATTCTCATCATATCACTCCAAGAACACATGCTGTTCATATGACTTATCACTGTTGATATTAACCTCGGTCAATATGGTGGCCATATGATATGGCTGAGGTAATGTTTGTCAGGTTTTAGCACTATAACGTTACTCTTATTTTTCCCATTTCTGTATTGTATTTTCTTTAAGGAAGTGACCATGTGCAGCCTACCCATCAGGTGTGGGGAGTTATGTTCCACTCCTTTGAGGGTAAAGTATCTACATAAATTTAGAGTTGCATGGAGATGTGTGTCTTCTTCCCCATTTATTATTTATTAGTGTATTCACCCATTGATTTCTATCAGTATGGACTCATGGATGTGTATTTTATATATCCACTCTCAGCTTTCTTCACATTCTTTCCTTCGTCCTCAGGAGACCTGAACTCTGACATGCACCCATCTGTGGTTGGTCTTCGCTGGGAGTATCCTGCCTCATCTTCAATCACGGCAGACCACTGCTTGGTATAGGGCTTTGGGCCCAGGACACTTTACAGTCCTCCCCTACGGGTAGAAATTGCACCTACCCATCCCCGTTCTGCAGTGGTTCTTGTCCTATGCCTGGCAGTGACAAGGTGTGTTGTCTCTCTCCCAGCAGCTTAAGGCTTCTGCTTTGTAGAAAGCGAGGTCTAGGGAAGTGAAAAGGGCTTTGCTCCATTCTCTCAGCAGCACCTGATCACCCCCTGCATTGGGATTCTGTACCAAGGGGGTTCCTCTGGCATCCTCTTCTATCCCCAATATTTCTCGTGAACCCCCAGTAGAGGGCTGTGGAAAATAGTTTGTGAGTGAGTATGGATTTCCCTGTGTTTAGGACCCCTAGGTATTGCTGACTGATATTCCAGTCTACAATTAACCTTGAATGAGTGAATTAAAATTTTACCAGATTTACTTTTACCTACTTGTATGGTGGCTGCATCTTCATCACATGATTTGAGTTTGTGTTCCGATTGTCCTGGGAGGAGCCTCTTTCGGCTTGCTCCCTTTTTGGCCTGTGTTTTATACCTGAAGATGGAGACAAAAGTGTGAAGGCATACATGTCTTGATTTTTATTTTCATGTCCAGTTCTTTGTATTGAATCTAATTGTACTAACAAATGCAATGTTTTCCTACAGTGTTATGATTTACCTGCAGTATCTCCCACACTCATCATTTTCTGACCAATTTTGTGGAGGGATCCTTGACTATTAATAGATGAGGCTTCACAAAGAAACGCCCTTCTGCACTTGTCCAGACTGACACACAGAGCAGGGAAGGACAGGCCCATCGGCCATGCCATGTGCAGTGTGGTGTTGACCCCTGAGAGACACATACACAGAGCAGAGGGAGCATTGTGTCAGAGATCCAGAATTAAGGGGGCTGCTGCTTCTAATTGTTGTTGCAAAATAATAATAATAATAATAATAATAATCCCTGCTAAGTGCAAAACAGATATAAATTCTTCTACAATATTATATTTTCATGCAAAATCGGTTCAGGAATACATAAGAATGAGGTGAGGACTTGTATATAAGGCTTAGTTTTGTATCTAGACACATACGGGTGTAGGAAGAATGCATATGACTGTGGTCACTGGTCTGGGGGAGAGGATGCGGGTAAGGAAAGGAAGGGAGAAGGATCAGAATATGATTTCTCCTAGTGACACAGGTGGGCGGTGACTACTGAGGTGTTAGCATTTCCAAACCCTTTCTCCTGTTGTTATCCATCTTGATCTCTGAAATTCACCCAGGAGTAACATTAACATTACCTCACAATTAACTTGGATCAAATTCTTTAACTTTTCTGCATCTCTGTTTCCTCCTCTGAAAAAGTTCCAACCCTGCGAGGGAAATAGATTATGAAAAAACGTGCTTTTCAACTCTAAAGTTCTGTAAGAGTTTTTATTTGTATTACGGCATCACATTCTGCTCCCCTGAAATAGGTGGGCCAGGGTAATAGACTTATTCAATTTTGAGAACAAATTTTCTCTCCGTGTTCAAATGTGCTTGTTCCCACAGTAAGTATATGAATTGGATCGGTGCTTCGTTTGTTAATCTGTGCCTTGAGATACTTGCCTGATTAAGATGATTTTCTTTTCTTGGAAGCTGAGAAATGGTAAATTAGAAAGCTGTAGTATCGCAGACTTAAAACAGTAGTCAGTGGAGGAAACATGAACTTAATATGGATCCCACTGAGGTGTAGCAAAAACCAGAATATTGGAAAGCCTGGGAATCATGGCCTGAGAAGAAAAACATATTCGTGTATTTTCAGAAGACTTGCTTGTCCCAAATTTACCTTCTGGCTGACTGGTTTTATGGTATAAAGATTAATTTTCTCTGCTCTTTTTAAGTAACTGGTTTTAATCTTCAACCCAGATCCATTCTGGTTGAAATTAAAATTTCCAGCGTGCAAACAATAAATGAGAACAGCAGCCACAAATTAAAAAATGTGCTTGAGATACCAGTGATGGGAGGTGCCAGTGTTTCCTCACAGCTTGAGTTGACTGTTTTCTGTTGTTCTAATTCTCCTGCGTTCATGTTGATATTTGTATATGTCTATCTGTTCTTCTTTTGATCAGGAGAGTATTAAAATTGAGACGTGTGTGCACGTGCTCGAGTGTGCACGCACAATATGCGTGAACAACCACATTGGCAGACAAAATTGGCATCTGCCAAGCATTATAATTACATTTTGATCCTTCAGTTCATCCCGAGACAACTTTGTTTATGCCGCAATATGTCATCTGTTAA
Source organism: Rhinolophus sinicus (assembly GCF_036562045.2). Lineage (NCBI taxonomy): Eukaryota > Metazoa > Chordata > Mammalia > Chiroptera > Rhinolophidae > Rhinolophus > Rhinolophus sinicus. The sequence continues at coordinate 44,692,862 of NC_133759.1, forward strand.
GTTTACCTGTCTATCCTCCCAGAAAAATACATGAAGGTTAGAAAAGACTTCATCTTTTCCGTATACCATCAGAGGACCTAGAACTTTTTTTTATATATAGTAAGTTAAAATGAAATAGTATGGACATATAATTTATTATCCAAATTGGGACACCTTTGTCCTTTATAAATTTCAGAAAAACAGAATTAAACAAATCCTCTTTAGGGAAAACCAGAGTGTGTTTTTACTTCCTAACAAACATTTGTTGATTTTGGACTAGACTAAGCAATTTATAACCTTTGTGATGGTTTCATGATTGTAAGGTAGTAATTTTCTTTGGGTGAGTGTAAATAGTCATTCTGAAAATATTTAGTAGTCAAGCTTCTTTCAACTGATAGAGATAGAAATTCATCTTTACCTTTCTGAAGCATAAAAGAGAATTTCTTTTTTAGTTCAAGCACTAGGGAGTCCAAGGGCATAACTAGTTTCATGCATAAGCTGGAACCAGAGGTTCATTCAACGTCAGCTATTCTCTCTCTCTGTCCATCTCTCTGTTTCTCTCTGATGTTTTTACTTGTCTGTATTTATCTCTGCATGTGGCCTATTTCTCCAATGTCATAGACAAGCTCTTTTTATGTAGTAGGGAAGATGGCTGTCCTGTGGTACCAGGCCTAAGTTGTAACACCTTTCCAAATTTACAAAAAGAGACATAGGCTTTCATGGTAAGTTTTCTCCTCAGCACTTAGTGAGATGCTCAACCTGGCCACCCCCTGCATCCACCCACCCCTACAACCTGTGTTTGATTGGAATAATAATGTGAGCCACATTTATTGGGCCCCAATGTGCCAGGTCTATCTTATTCAATCCTTCCCACAACACTTTGAGATAGGTGTGTCTATTTTCTTCCATCTTATAGATGAGGAAACTGAGGTTCAGAGATATTGAGTAAGTCCCAAGATTACACAGCCAGGTTCTGAGTGTTGGCTCTAGATTCAAACTACTCAGGGTTGAATCTCAAATCAAAGTGCACATGAAAATGTAATTTGAAAAATATCATTATCGTCAGTGAGATAACGTATTTGAAAGTTTTTGTAAATGGAAAATTATAAATGCAAATTGTATACCAATGTTCACTGCAGGATATAGTGCTAGAACAGTGGTTCTGAACTGGAGGTGATTTTGTTCCCAGGGACATTTGGCAATGTCTGGAAACGTTTTCAGTTGTCGCTACTGGCAGCGGGCTTTGCTACTGCCATCTAGTAATTAGAAGCCAGAGACGCTGCGATACATCCTACAATGCACAGGAGAGACACCCACAATAAAAATAAAGGATGATCCAGTCAGTTATGCTGAGCTTGCGATGCCCTGTGCTAGAGGAATAGACATAATATGTGAACCTTGGCTTTTAGAAGCTCACCATTTAGTTGGGAGACAGACATATAGATATATTAAAAATATAGTGCAGTGGTTCATTAGAGTGGAACGAGAGAGAGAGAGAGAGAGAGAGAGAGAGAGAGAGAGAGAGAGAGAACAAAGTCACCCCTGTGAGCTACTTAAGAGCTGTTGTATGAAAGAGAGAGGTAACTCCTTATATGTAGTAACCCTAAGTAGCAGACAGATTTCAGCTCCAGGAAAGGTGAGCAGGTAAGCTCTTTGGGGTATGGAATGTGTGTGTTTCCACTGTTGCATTTTCTTGTCTAGAACAGTGCCTGGCAATGAAGTAAGGCTGGACAAATGCTTGCTGAATGAATAAATAGATAAATGAATGAACTCAGGTATCTGAGGGAGGGTTAAAACAGTGAGAATACTGTTTCATTTGGAAATCCCTTGATTTTATGACAGGAATTCTCTAGGAATTGGAAGGCAGAGCTATTCTTGGTGGCTGGAGTAACCAGGTAGGGCTTTGAAAAAGGGGAAAAGATAGAGCCTGCCTTCTGCATCAGCTGACATTGTGAGCAAAGGTGTGGGCCTTAAAAAGCCAGAGATGCAGTCTTTTTCTAGCAGGCTGAACCCTAAAGACTGTTCTGAAAAGAAAACGAAAGGGATGATGATAGAGGCACGACCTCCTTGGGATGGGTATAATAGCAGCCATCTTTCTCCTATCAGTTTGTTTTCTGTGAAATCAGTAGTGTAGCTGGAATGAGCAATAAGTGGTATCCGTATATATTAAGGGAATTACGTTCTGTTATTATCACTATGAATTAGTCATCATCACCAGCTATGGTAAATGGAAACCCTAGAACATTCAGCATTCACCTTTTACCTTTTCTCAAGTAATTATCCAACACAAAAGATAGGATGGTAGATTTACTGAGTATTCCTTGGTAGGAAAAAAAAAAGTCAGATGGCCATAGTTATGAAATCCACCTATTGAAATTATAGTATGTGTATTTTTAGTAAGTGCAGTTGGAAACGGTGTAAAATCTTTGTTCTATGCAATAGGCCTCCTTTCTATCATGCAGTGTGGCACTTTATGATACCTACTCCTTACCCACTCAACAGCTCCAAAGCCCCTGCATTTTCAGTAACTCGTATCTTTGATTTTGTTGTGAATGTGTAGGATTTTGCAGTCATATATTCACAATGTGAAAAGAAGATTTGCTTATTGCCTCATTAAACATTAGCCTAGGGGGCGTACCAAACTTTGCTGGATGTGAGCTGGTGTTTTCTGTATTGCCCAAGTTTCTGTAGTAACTAAAGGATTAAGGGTGGTTCTTGTCTTGCTCAATGTGTAGCTGAAGAGTGTACTTTGTTAAAAAATTGGAAATAAATGAAGATTAATATACCCAGATGTTTAACAGTTTCAAAGAACAGCGTGGTGTGTGATTCGTCATTTCAATGCAAGAGAAAGTGTCATTGCTTGCATTTTACTATTTATTCCACATAATACTGAAATATGAGTGCCAATACTAGTATTTCATTTTAAATGGTTTAGAATCCACAAGTTTAATAAATGAGGGAAATTCTACATTGAATATATTTCAAACCAGAATAAATACTTTGAAACACAGTGAAATGTAAATTTTTGAAAATATAAATGTCATACAAGCATATATATTTCTAATATCAATTAATAGCCATACTGGCACTCAGAGTTCTTCAGCTTCCGTCCTCGGCAGTTTGGATTTCTTCCTCCTGCTTGGCCTTTCAGTGTTGTCTCTGCCCTTAATCCCGATCTTCCCTGTAGCCTTAGGAGAAATAATCTGCATGCTTCTCAGGTTTCCGCCCACCAGCTTGATTTGTAATCTGTGTATTCATTAGTTTCAGGTGTACAAAACAATGTAATAGTTAGACATTTACACCCCTCACAAAGTGATAACCCTCCTCCCCGCTTCTACTACCCCTCTGACATCGTATATAGCTGTTACTATGCCATTGACTATATTCCCTATGCTGTATTCCATATCCCATGACTATATATATTAGATTATAGTTGACATTCAATATTATTCAGCTTCAGCTTCAGGTGTACAGTGCAGTGATCAGGCATCTACATCATCCCTGAGGTGGTCTCCCTACTAAGACAAGTGTCCATTGGGTACCCTACAAAATCTTTACAACATTATTGATTATATTCCCCAAACTGACTTTCGTATCCCCGAGGCAATCTTGTGGTTACCAATTTGTGGTTTCTAATCCCCTCACCTTCTCCCTCATCCCCACTCCCCTCCCAACCAACAACGATCCGTTTTTCCTCTATATCTCTGAGACTATTTCTGTTTAGTTTAAATCTTGATGATGAGGATGATGATGATTGGTGTGACTGATATTATTATTAGGTGGGAGGGTAAGAGAACGTGGAAGGAAGCAGGAGGCTTGCAGGAGCTGAAATAAAGGGACTGGGCAAGTTTGTGGTAAGGACGTTGCAGGTGAGAGTGAAAAGTCAGGGACAGGGAAGGAGATAGGAATAAAGAGAGGACCAAGGAGTGTAAAGAAAGCTACTGATCCACGTCTAAAATAATGGTATTACACTAACAAAAGTCCTGGCATTGGTCTGTTAAAATAGCATGGATTGGGTTTTGAGCCAAATAAGATGTCATAGACCCATTATCTCTGCTCCCCTTGGAAATAGTGCAAGAGGCAACCAAAGGAAAACTCTGGTGGGTGGTAAGAAGAATGTGAGCTAATTTTCGACCTGAGGTTTGGAAGAAAGACATAGTGGCAAGTGTTTCGTGTCCCCTCACCCACCCGAAGAGGTCACCAGACCTGGCATTTTGTAACTCCTGATATAGCAACAGAAAACAGCCCAGGAGGGCTTTCCCCCACAGCCCCTGAATTGAATAAAAATCCCTCTAATGACTTTAAATGAGTCTTATATCGCTTGCAAGAAGGATAGATTAAGAGCTCTGCCAAAGACAAGAGGTCACTTCTCCTTCCCCACCGAAACTGGGACACCCCCTTTTCACCAAGAAATAGAGGGAAGGTGGCAGAACTAGTCAGAGAGACCCAGGTACAGCAAGCTGCCCTGTCTAGGAAACCTTTTGCATATCTGTTCTTCCCTGACTCTCAAACTCCAGGTGAGCCAGAAAAACCAGAAAAAGGAACCTAATTATAGCAATTAGCTTAGACCAGGCAGCTGTTTTGTCCCCAAGGACCCAAGACTACCCCTTTGTTCAGAAACACTGGGAGGCCAGAGAATATTGGTAAGGGGATCCTACTACACCCTCTCCTGTCAAGAAACATCTGGTGGTTCAGATAGATGACCTCCTTTTGTCCTCTCAGCAGCACCATCAGGGACTAGAGGGAGCCCCATTGTCACCCGATAAATCAAGCCAACCAAAATATAATCGCAAAGGCTCTGAAAATTGAACTATCATTGAAACCACAGCTCACAAAAATAGGCCAATACCTGTGTGCTAAACCTAAACAGGGTGAGCGCTAAAATAAAAGATTTAAATAGGATCCAGAGTCTCCTAACATACATAATATAATAGACAATGTGTCCAGGATATAACCGAAAATTATCATACCAAGAATCAAGAAAATTGCAAGTTGAATGAGCAAACAAAACTGACACCATTGCCAAGAAGATTCAGGTGTTGGAATTACCCCACAAGGATGTTAAAGCAGTGTGAGACAATGGGAAATATACATTGTTCTCTGACTCATGTTCCTGGCACAGAATTCCTGAAACCCTTGTAATTTCCTAGGTGATAAGAGCACTAGGAGCATCTTTTGTTCTGATTTGGTCTTTGGCCTCAGTTTCTGACACCAAGCTCTGGAAACCCTTGTAATTTCCTGGGTGATAAGAATGTCTTTTGTTCAATGAGGTGACTCGGAGGGGGCTCAGGGATGGCTTCTGGATGAGGGCTAGTGACCAGAAATACCAAGCCATGATTGGAAGCTTGGGATTTTCAGCTCCACTCCACCCCCTCCATCCCCCACCATTATCTTGAGAAGGCAGAAGGGCTCAAAATGGAGTTAATGATCGATCATGCCTACATGAGCCTCCGTAAAAATCCCCCAAAGTATGGGATTGGGAGAGCTTCTGAGGTGGTGAACACATGGAGATGCTGGGAGATTACCACTCTCCCAGTGCGGCTCCTTGCCCCTTGGTGGGGAGATGGGTGTGATGAGGCGTGTGGGAAGGTGGTGAGAGAGGGTGAGATCAGAATGGTAAGTGAAGGACTGATTACAAAGATTCTTGTATGCTCTGCGCATGATGTTAGATTTTATCTGGTAAGCAATGAATAGTCAACAGAGTTCTTAGTGGAAGGGAGGAGGTAGAAGGAGGTTGGAGTACTCTTTGTGTGTGTGTGTGGATAAGTGTCTCAATATAGTAGAAAGGACACCAAACATGGATTTCAATAAGGCACTGTGACTTTCCAGCTGAATGATCTTGGGCAAGTCATTTTATCTGTTTTACACTTTGTTTTCTCAGCTGTAAATTGGGTAAGAACACACCTCCAGGCTATGTAATAGGCATTGTGTGAGCATCAAAGACTATCATGTGTGTAAAAGTATTTTATCAGCCACAGGGTGCATTGCTCATTAATGGATGAATGTTGTCTCATTAGGATATTTCCATGGTTCAATTAAGATTTATTATATATGCCAGATCTGACATCATACATAATATGGTCATTAATAAATGATTTGATGATTATCTAATATATTAAGTGATTTCATTTAATTTTTAAAAAAGTGTTCAGTGCCAACACAGCCAATTTTGTTTCCCTCTTGTGATCCTGGCATATGCAAGGGAACATTTGAGTTTAAAGAAAATTAAAAGAATTCATCACATTTCTCCCTCTTGGCTGGAAAAGTTTCTGTGCTCAGATTTTTCACTTTGTTGCAGTGAAGTTTCATCAGGGTTGCCCCATCACAGCAAACGTATATCACTTATTTCCACACATAACAGATTATGCTTTCATTAACACTCCAGCTGCTGCATTTCTCTTCTAGCTTTTTAACAGCCATAAATTCATATCTTTACATGCTCTTGTTTTATAGATTATGTTCCACAAGCAACAGAAACACAATCTGCTTTTAAAATTCCAAAGTAATTTCAATGTGGACAAAGGTATATCTAAGATAATTACATTGAGAAGTTTGCTTCCTGTGTATTATTGTCTACAGAGTTATTATTATTGTTTTTTGATGCAGTTGTGTCACTATCCTTGTCTCATAATCTCTGCTCATCCGTTCCTTCCCCATTTCCCCTTTCTGTAAAATTAGGTCCTTTCTCCTTATGCTCTGTCCTCCTTGAGAATCTCAACTACTCCTTCATGTGGATGGCCATCAAGTCCACATATTCACATATAGCCTTTCTCCCAGATGTGAATCAGACCTTTACAACTTCCAGACATTTCTGCTTAGCTGTACATACCACATTTACAGCAAATGTACCATAAGGACCCCATATCATACATGACACTCTGCTTCCTTCCCATCTTCCAAGTTCGCTCTAGTTGTTTAAATGAGCAATGCCACCCAGAGCGTCCTCTCCTCCAAATCCGAGGCATCAGCATCAGCTTGGACATGTCTTCTAGCCTTTTTGGTCTGCCACCATCACTCATTAAATTCCACTTAGTCCTCCCTTCAGACAATCCCCCTGGCTCTTCTTTTTCCTTAATCACCATTGTTGCCTTAGAGATAACACTGCTATTACCATATACCTGAAACTAGTTGTTGCACTAGCTTCCCAAGTTTTCCCCCCTCTCATCTCTTCCCTGCTAAAATGTTTCCACTGCTTGCCATTCAGATGCTCAGAAACATCAATAGATCTCTATTGCGTGGACTGTACACTTAAAATTCTCTGACCTGCTGTGACTAGACTACTGTTTCCAATCCTTCACAGTAGGATTATAAATCCCAACCTTTGCCAGGTAACCTTGCCTAACCTCTCCATGTGAACAGAGAATGCTTTCCCACCCGATTGATATTGAACTTGACCACGTGACGTGTTCTGGCTGAGAGATGAGCGAGCATGATGTAAACAGAGATTTGCTTGCATGGCTTTCCCTTTTTGTGATCTACCATGAGAAGAGCGTGTCCCAGACAGACACTGTGGACCTCGTGGGACATATGAGGCCTCGTTGTAGGCCTCAGAATGAAGACACATGAGTGAACCTGACCCCAACCCATGGTCCAAGGTAGAGCTGACTCAAACACTCAAGAGGGAAAAGAAAAGTGGATTAGTTATTGGAAAGCCCCTGGGATTTGGGGGTCACTGGTTACCTAGCATGATGGCAGTGATAGTAAAATAATCCACCGGCATTCAAGGTGTTCTCGTATACTTTTTCTCATCTAAATACTCCAAGATATTAATATAAGACAGCACTCACTGGTGAAGTGATCTCTGTAATGTGTCCTCTTCACGTTTGGACTATTTTTCTCACCTTTTATCCTTTTATCTGTCCTTCAAGGCCCATATCTTTTCTCTCCAGTTGATTCTTCTCTGATAAGAACACCTCATGGGGAAGTCTTCCATCTTCAGACTACTTCAGTATCCATGTCCTTTGTTTCCAATACCAGCTCAAACTTGGGTGGGTATTGGTAGTTATCCAGAAGCATATATTTGATTAAGTTACTCCCCTGTTCAAAATTATCCCAAGAGACCTCATTGTCCTCAGGATAGTGTCCAAGCTCCTTACGAGGAACTACAGATCTCTAGCCTCCTTTATCACTATTTTCCCACTCTCAAACTCTGCTATTGCCATTTGACTAATTTGCATTTTCCCCAAGCACAGCTCTCTCTTGCCTCTGGGCCTTTGTATATTCCATTCCTTCTGCCTGGACCACTTTTCCTCGCCCCCTCTCTCCTCAACACACACCTGAATCCAGATATATTAGATATTAAATTTCAGAGACTCTCTCTTACACTCTGTAGCTACATGAGGTCCCTTATCTCAGTCAAGATGGCCTGTGCTGTGCTGTAAAAACAAACAAATCAACACCAGTGTCTCAGTAGCTTTCCCAACAAAAGTGTTTATGCCTAACATGCCAATTACAGAACGGTAGGGAATCTTTGTTTCACACAGTCCTTGCAGGCCCAGGCCGAGAGGAGTTTGCCATCTTGGAAGTGAATCATCTAGAACACATGGCCTTCTACCCTTCCTCTCACGCTTCACAGCCCCAACTGGCCCCAAGATCCCAACCTAAGTGTCAGGGAGGCTTTGAAGCTTAGTGAGGCACTTGGAAAGTTTGGGGGCACCAGCTGTCTCTGCCACATGTTTCCCATATGTGCTTCTGTGAACATCTGGGGCTTATCCCTTTCATAGTAAGTACCCCAGAATCTTACTATCTGTCTGTATCCATGGGAACTTAAATTTCCTGAAGGTAGAAGCTATATCTGACTTCATGCCATCTTTCCGGAGGTGAATGGACCTGACACATACTAACCAGTACAGGAGTATCTGTTGAGTAGATGCTGAATCTTTGTGTTTCTCTGCTCTCTAAGAAAACCATTCTCCTTCATGGTAAGAACCCTCTCATCTCCCACAACATATAGTCAGCATCTTCCAGAGAACAGGCAACCAATACACATTTGTGGCACTTTTTGCGATTGCTTAATGTAATTTTCCAATAGCTAATAATATGTGGCCATTCTCCTTTAATAGACGTTTCTATGGGATACATTTAAATACTTTCCCTATCATTCCACATTGCACACTTGGAAGATCTTGAACCAAGTTTACTTTGCATGTAGTAAGTGCACCAGGAAAAAAAGAAAGGTCCCTTTTGCTATCTTCATTGGTAACTCTGCAGCCTTTTTCCAGAGGAGGAACCAGGAAGCCTCTTTCCTTATAGATTGGGTCTCTGAGTGATGGTATAAGAATCAGCAAAGCCTCCAGAATCATCCAGCTTTCCTTCACTCTTCCAAGCTTTCTTTCTCTTCTCTGAAAATTGATATATGTCTGTATTATGTACTTATTGCCGTGTAACGAATTATCACAAAACATAGTCCCTTAAGGCAACAGGCATGTATTACACCATTTTTGAGGTCAGAAATCTGGGAGTGGTTTACCTGGGTGACTCTGGCTCACACACTCTCGTTAGGTTGCAGTCAAGGCGTCAGCTTGACGGGCTGGAGGATTCACTTCCAAGCTCATTCACATGGCTGCTGTCAGGAGACCCCAGTTCCTTGCCACATGGCGTCTCCATAGGGCTATTTATACCGTGGGCCCTGGCTTACCCCAAAGCAAGTGATTCAAGAGAAAGCACCACCAAAATAGAAGCTGCAGTACATTTCGATGGCCTGATTAAGTCACAATGTGTGAGTTTATTCTACTTTTCCTTAAAGGTGAGTCACTAAGTCCAGCCCTCCCTCAGGGGGAGGCACATTAGGTTCCACCTGCTGGAGGGAGGAGTTTCAATTTGTGGACATATTTCAAACCACTGCCCCCTCCTCTGGACAGGCTGTGAATGCCGTTTTCACAGCCCTACCTCCCCTGGCAGCTCAGGCAAACATACCCTGGTGCCTTTTTTTTTTTTTTTTTTTGGTCTTGGTTTCAAGGCATTTCTTTTTAAACATTGAAATGAAATGAACAGCAAAGATTTAACATAAGCGCTATGCAAAGAGAAGGGAGAAATTCCAGAAATTTCCAAGCATTCCCAAAGCCTCTGAGCAAGGTCTGTGGCCTATAACTTTCTTTCTTAGATGGATATCTCATCAACCTTGGTCTCTCTGTCTTCGTTCCTGAGGATAATCCCAGGGGACGCTTTGGTGCTCCCTTTGGACCCATACTTTCTTGCGTGGTGATGTTTCCTGCAGAAAGATCCCTCTCCTTCCCATGGTCCTAGATGTAAACAGAGCTGAAATGAGGAGGCTGGAGGTCCTGGAATGTCCTCTTTGTCTCAGCTGAGTCTTCTTCATCCCAGGCCTTGAAGTCTAGTAGTATCATCCTCACGAATCCCTAGCACCACAGCAGGAAGCGAACCTTTTATGTGCCTTCCATAGCCCAGGGTGACATGGCGCACTGGAAGCATGTGAGCTTTGGAGTCAGGTAGATACTAGTTCAAATCCCAGCTCTACCACTGTCTGGGTTTCTGCCCTTGGACAAGTTGTTTTCTCTGAGCCCCCAGTTTCTTCATTATTAAAATGAGTGTAAAGCAAGGATTGAATGAAACCATGTATGAAGATAAATAGCACAGCGTCTGGCACATACCAAGCATCAATCGATGTTCTTCCAGCGAATGAATCACTTCAGAACTACCCGCAATATCTCGGGAAGACTATGATTCTGAATGTTTGTCTCTTTCTTGTACACGGACGAAGATCTGGGTTGTGTATTTCTGGGGAAGCATCTTGCTTATCTATTTGTATTACATGATTTGCTGAGTTCCTTGAATGCATTTTCTTGGAAGATTTTTATTCTGCTTTGCCTTCTATGACAAAAGAGTTGCAATTCATTTTGTATTTGAAAGCTATGACAACGCAATGTGAGGATAACTAGAAAGTGTTATTTTTTTTAATTCTCTCATATTTTAAGTAAACATCTAAGGAATCAGACTTTGGTTTCTATGAAGAAGTATAATTTTTCTAATGACTCCTCTCTCTTAGCTATTTTGTGTAAAGGTTTTCTTAGGCAGTGAAGAGAGGGAGTGTGGGACAACAGAGGTGGGACTAAGCAGAGGAAACAAAATGTCTCTCCTGATACTTATCTTCATGCTTCAGGAACTTGCCATATTATATGTTTTCTTTTTCTGCTCTTTCTATGCAGAGAACTGCCCCAGCCTGAGGGATGACATGATGCAATTTACCTCTCTTGCTCTCTTCCCCTCCCAGGGAGATGTGGTTTTACCTTAATATATTTAAGGGCAGCCTTTGCTGTATCTGGGTTGGCATTTGTAATCATACACTGTGAGAACATAATGTAGAGAAAGAGGTTAAGTCCACTTCCAGATTTTTAAAAAGTTTAATGTGTTAATGTGTTCAAATACTCCCACCTGAGGAGCAAGAGATCAAGCTCCATTTGACTTCTTTCTTCTGTATGATAATCACATTCTGTGGAGTTTAAAAAATGAGAGTGCATTGCTTTGTCATGTGCTGCCCAGAACCTCTGCACTGAATGCTCACAACCGTTCCTCCTCAGTTATTTTCCAAGTGATTTGATGTTCTCAACAGCATTAATTACACTGAAGTGTAATAGGTTGTAATTAATCTGTTCACACCTTCCTTTGTGAGGCTGAAGCGAGGGAATGGTGGGTATCTCACGGAAGAGAGGCGCAGATGATAACTAGAGGAACTCAAATAAATAATCAATAGCTCTTCATACAACAAGCAATACGGTATGTACAAGCCTGAAACTGTATGTACAGGTCATTTTATCTTCCTAGGTATATCTTCTGCCATCATCTTCCTTAAATTTGAAAAAAACACAAGAATAGCTCATCTATAATAACTAGAATTGCTCCAATTAGGCAGACCACAAAAATGAAGTGTCAAAGGACTTTCTCCATTGCAACAATGAGGACTTTTGCTTAATGATATTTATTTGATACCACTATTGGTCAAAATGAAATGAAATAGATTAAAACTTTAGCATAAGAAGCTGAAGTGAGACAAAAGGTAGAATTTTCAGAACTAAAGTTTGTTAACTATAGTGGATTTTTAAATTCTTACAATCATTGTTCTTCTTTTATTTTATTTATTTATTTATTCTTTTTGTGTGAAAAACATCCCCTACATTTAGTTGAGGAACCACCCCCATGGCTCTTTTTTAAAAAGTTTTTTATTAAATTTATTGGGGTGACACTGGTTAGTAAAATTATATAGGTTTCAAGTGTACAATTCTATAATATTAGGTTGGTGCAAAAGTTATTGTGGTTTAAAAGGTTAAAAATAATTGCACAAACCACAATTATTTTTGTACCAACCTAATACATCATCTATATTACATTGTGTGTTTGCAACCCAGTCAGTTCTCTTTCCATCACCATATATTTGACCTCCTTTACCATCTTCCACAACGTTCCCTCACCCCTTACCCTCTGGTAACCACTCAACTGTTTACTGTGTCTATGAGCTTTTGTTTGCTTGTTTGTCTTGTTTGTTTGTTGCTTGCAGTTTTATATCCCACCTATGAGCGAAGTCATGTTGTTCTCGACCTTTTCTGTCTGACTTGTTTCACTTAGTATGATAATCTCAAGATCTATTCATGTTGTCACAAATGGCAGTATTTCATCTTTTCTTATGGCAGAGTAGTATTCCATTGTGTATATGTACCACATCGTCTTTATCCAATCATCTATTGGAGAACACTTTGGTTGTTTCCATGTCTTGGCTGCTGTAAATAATGCTGCAATGAACATTAGAGCACATGTATCTTTACGGATAACTTTTTTCAGATTTTTTGGGGTTGATACCCAGAAGAGGGACTGCTGGGTCATATGGTAATTCTATTCTTGCTATTTATTTGTTAATTAATTAATTAATTTATTTATTGAGGAGCCTCCATACTGTTTCCATAATGGCTGTACCAATTTACATTCTTACCAGCCATGTATGAGGGTTCCTTTTTCTCCACAGATTCTCCAACACTTGTTATTATTTGTCTTGTTGATAATAGCCATTCTAACAGATGTGAAGTGTTATCTCATTGCGGTTTTCATTGGCATTTCCCTAATAGCTAGTGAAGTTCAGCATATTTACATATGTCTGTTAGCTGTTTGTTTTCTTGGGAGAAGTATCTGTTCAGGTCCTCTGTCCATTTTTTAATTGGATTGTTTGTTTTTTTGTTGCTGATTTGTATGAGTTCTATATATATTTTGGATATTAGTCCCTTATCGGAGGTGTTGTTTGCAAATATATTCTCCCATTCGGTTGGTTGTCTCTTTTTTGTTGGTGCTTTCTTTTGCTGTGCAGAAGCTTTTCATTTGAAATTGTCCCATTTGTTTATTTCCTATTTTACTTCCTTTGGCCTTTGAGGTCAAATTCATAAAATTCTCTCTGAACCTAAGATCCATAAGTTTAGTGCCTATGCTTTCTTCTATTTAACTTATTCTTTCAGGTCTTATGTTTAGGTTTTTGATCCATTTGGAGTTAATTTGGTATATAACAGATAACGTCTAGTTTCATTCTTTTGCATCTAGCCAGAACAATCAGACAAGACAAAGAAAAGGCATCCGAATTGGGAATGAAGAAGTTAAATTGTCACTTTTTGCAGGTGACATGATTCTTTATAGAGAATACCCTAAAGACTCCAACAAAAAGTATTAGAAACAATACACAAATGCAGTAAATTTTCAGGATTCAACATCAATGTACAAAAACCCATTGTGTTCCTATACACCAGCAACAAAATTTCAGAAAAAGAATTGGAAAAAGCAATCTGTTTGCAATTGCAGCAAAAAGAATACAACACCTAGGAATAAACTTAACAAAAGATGTGAAGGCCCTATGTACTGAAAACTACAATACGTTATTAAAAGAAATTGAAGGAGACACAAAGAAATGCAAAGATATTTTGTGTTTATGGATTGGAAAAATCAACATAGGTAAAGTGGCCATATTACCCAAAGCATATATAGATTTACTGTAATCTCCATCAAAATCCCAATGACATTTTTAAAGGAAATAGAACAAAAAGTCATCATATTTGTATGGAATCACAAATGACCCAGAATAGCTAAAGCAATCCTAAGAAAAAAGAACAAGGCTGGAATTATCATACTCCCTGACTTCAGTTTATACTAAAAAGTAACAATACTCAAAACAGCATGGTATGGACAGAAAAACAGACACACAGATCAATGGAACAGAACTGAGAAACCAGAAATAAACCCATCTTTGTATAATTTTTGACAAAGGAGCCAGAAACATACACGGGAGAAAAGAAAGCATCCTCAATAAATGGTGCCCTCACCTACTCTTAACTCATGTGATTTAATCTTTACCAGTCCCCTCCAGTCCAGAGGAGACCCCAATTTCGCTTAAGCTAATTATCATATCCTATTCCCCTGAGCATATGATTGGCTTGGGCTGGGCAGGTGGCCTATGTATGGTTAGTGAGCAGCATCCTCAAGATTCATACTGGACCATTGTAGGGAAAGCAGTGCTTATTCCACTGGTTGGAAAGCTGAGAAGAGATAAGTTCTGGAGCTGTGGCAGCTACCTTCAGACAAGGATGAGAGAGCCTGAGTGAGAAAGAAGTCACATGAGGGAGAAAACAGAGCTGATCTCAGAGGCAAAAAGAGCAGAGTTCCTGGGAAAGCATTTGAGCCTCTGTCTTAAGCTTGAGTTAAATATACTGCTAGAATTTCCTGGTTCAGAAGTCAAGAATTTTCTGTTGAACTGGCAAATCAGAAGACTTGTAATTGAATTGGACACCTAGAGGACTAATGATCCCCTCCACATTGGTGGGACCCATATTTGACGGGCAGGCCTTCATCTGCCATGGCTTGTTTGGTTTGGACTACCTGGCATTTCAAGGTTTGTTTCCGTGCAATGATTTCTACCTTGTTTTCTCCTATTGATTGCAGTTTCGGACTTTATTCACTCTCCCACTGTGTTTTTTAATCTTTCATTTTTTTGTAAAAGTAAGTTCTGGTCACTGATTACCAATATTCAGCATCCTGCCCTCTTCCACTCTTTACATATTATCCAAGCCTCAAGTGAAAGGGCAAATTTGATTTCAGCAGCTTCCCCCATATTGTCTTCTTATCTTCTCCTTTCCATATCCAAGTTGCCCTGCCAAATTTAATAATCGGCTTTGTGACTATATTATAAATCTCCTTTTATGTTCTTCTTTATTGTAATAAATTTTAATCTCTTAGCTTCAGGATTCTTTCCCCTCCTGGGCTAATGAGATTTCCCAGGTATTTAAAATGATTCACCTGCTCGACTAGTTTATTAGCCACCATTCTATTTTCCCACTCCCCATGAAGAACCATAGCTTTTTGTAGATATTGCCACATTCATATTCAGGCTCTTTTAATATTGTCATGGCTTAAATTCCTCTGCATGTTATTTCCAGAGTTCACACAATCTTGTAACACTGATAAATAAATTTGTGAATAATTCAAGGCCACCCCCAACACACACACACACACACACCTCTCTCATTCCAATTTTACAATTGAAAAGCAGGTTCCTTAGACAACTGCTCACTGCCTTCACCTCTCCTCCTTGTGCCTGGAAGCCCAATCAGTTCTCTCATTACGTATTTTAGAACTTCCGGTCTCTAAATGGGTTAGGCGGGACATGGAAATGTCATTTTTTTTTTCCTATCCCTCTGCCTCTATGCAAATCAGGACTTAAATAAATCCAAGAAGAAGCCTACTCAGACGTGCTTTAATCAATATTGCCCTAATACATTTAACAAAAAATAGCCTGCAGAAAAAGAAAGTCAAAACCTTTCTTTAGGAAATATTTCATTGCTTTACTACTCTTTTATTTTTTGTTGTCTCTATTATCTCCCTCCATTAAAGAGCAATTTTCTCTCCTGACTTCTACATCCTGTACCTGTCTATCCATTTCTCAGCTTTTCCACCGGTTCTACTACTGTTGTCTTGTTCTGAAATATGCGAGCCTCTCCAGGATGCAAACTACGTCTCAGTGGTAGAGGACCACACCCAAACTTCCAACCACGAATTGGATATACTCAGCAGGGTATTTCACGGGCACCTCATTTCAGTATGTTCAAAGAAGAACTCACTGACTTTCTAATCTCCTTGACCCTCAAAGATAAGTTTGTCTGTCCTCCTGTGTTTTTTGTTCCAGATAGTCACCCCATCTTCGACCTAATAACTCTAGCTGGACACCTGGATGGTATCATTGACATCTCTGCTTTCTCACACTGCCCCCACCCCGCCCCTAAGATGTCTGATATGTACCAAATCCCATCCTTTCCTCAAAGGTCTTTCCTTTTCTCACCTTTTACTTAATTTCTCCTAGAACACATACTCCAATGCTGCTTAACGAGTACTATTGCCTCTAACTTTTTCTCCTCCAGTTTGTTTGTCTTTTGTATGGTTGTTGCAATGATTTGCCTAAAATATCGATCATGTATTGTTGGTTCCCTGCTCAAAAGCTGTCAATAACCCCCCCTTGCCACGGACTAAAAGCAAACTTCTTGGCATGGCAGTCAAGTTTAACTATATTCTAGCCTCACTTTTATGTGGTACATATTCTCTACTACAGGCATTCTGACCTCTGCTCTCATCCAGTTTGGTGTAGCTATGGAGAGTTCAGATACTCCCTCAGCCACTTACTAGTTATCTGACTTGGGTAAATCTCATAGTTTTCCTGAGCAGCACTTTCCATAATACAAGGAAGGACAATAACTATCTTCCAGAAGGGTCCTAAGGATTAGCTACATGATGTCTGTAATGAAATAGCACAGTGCTTGATGCTACAGAACACTCAGCAGGTGATCAATGCCGTTACCATGGTGATTGTTATTGTTGTGCAACAGTATAATGTAGGTGTGTCATCTCAGCCTCTGAAATCAGTCACCCATCACCACCTCTTACTGGCCGTGTGACTATGGGCAAGTCACTTAACCTATCCTAGCATCTTTACCTCAGTTTCCTCATCTGTAACATGGGGGAAATAATCATAATTACCTCACAGAGTTGCTGGGAGAATTTAATTGGCTAATACAGAGCAGAGTGTGACCCATGGTAAAACACTATAAAAATATCAGGTCTTATTGTTGCTATTTTCAAAGCAGCCATGAAGTCATATTTCTATACTGTTCATTACGCTTTGCCTATACTGTTCTGTGACATAGGAGTCCACTCCAGTCCCCATTTTCCTTTTGTCATGGGTTCTTAGTTTTCTTTGTGCCATGGGTCCACATGGCATCTGGTGAAGTCCATTCATCTTTTGTCTGAGCAATATTTTAAAATCCATAATAGAAAATTTATAAATTTACAAAGGAAACCAATTCTATTTAAAAATAATTAACAAAATAAAAAAAAGAATTTGTGATATAGTAATGTAGGTTTTTTTCTAATGCACCTATAAATAACAAGATCTAACAATTGGTCTAATAATTACTGTCATTTCAAAGGAGTGATGGACATAAATAATATTCCAATTATCTGCAAGGTAGTAACATGCCATGAGAACACCTGTGATTCCGACTGGTGACAAAGTCAGTAGGTTCTCCAAATTCTGTGTGTGAGGCTTACATTTGTAATGGAAGAAAATATTAAATGTCACATAGAGACTGGTGGACATAAAGATGTAATTTTTTTCCCCATCCAAGTTCATGGACTCTACCCAAAGGTCCATGGATTTCAAGTTAATAAGTCTTTATCCAGATCCTACTCATATTTTAAAACCTAATTCAAATACGCTTTCTCAAAGTCCTCTCTGATCCCACCCAGTTGGAATTAACCTACCTCTTTTCTCCACTCATGGCACTATGTTGTTGTTTTTCAAAGACCCATGTTTTTCCAACCTCTGCCATGTTATTATTTGCTATATGCATATACTCATGCCCAGCAAAGGTGTCAGTCCCATGGCCAGTCTTCACACATGTACACAGTACCAGTGACTGAGGAGGCCATGGTTGGATGTAAATGCCAGAATGCCGTGGGCAGTCGTTACTTATCTCTATTTCCCTAACTGCCCATTGCAACATAAAGTACAGCATTTCTGAGAACGTAGCTCATTTCATTTTACTGTTATTTACTGTGCCGGTTCTGCTTCCTGGACTGACTAATCGCCCTCCAAAAGGTTCCAGTCCCATATGCAGTCCCTGCTCAGTGGCAATTTATATGACAAGCTCTCTGAGTTTCAGCAAATATCCTGATATTTTAGCTCAGTTCTTCTGACAACAACAATTTCTGCCTTATGGAGAGCATATGTCACCAGAGACAATCGGGTTCCTGGGCTTCCTGCTTATTGCAGGAGCATAAATTTTCACGGTGAACTTGAAATGCAAATTATATGCCTTGATAGTCTCTGCAAATCTTTGCTTTACAGCCATCTTTACAGAGCTTTGGGGAAACAAAAAGAGGGAAAAGAGTGAGAGACAAGGGAAAGAAGAAAGAAAGGAAAGGATGGAGGGAATGAGGGAAAGAAGGTAGGCTTTATTTTCTGTTTTGTCTGGTACCCAGCAGAGGAGACAATAAACTTTTTTGAGTTTTGTGTATTATAATTTTAATAAAAGTTAACATAAACATTTAGTTTGAAAGGTAGTAAGAATTAATACCTTGTTTCAGCATTTATTCTAGCACTAATTCAGAGGAGCGTTTCTCAACCTTGACACTGTTGACAATCTGGGCTAGAAATTTATTGTTTCGTGGGAGGCTGTCCTGTGTGTTTTAAGCTGTTTAGTACCATCCTTGGATTATATCCAGTAGCTGCCAGTAATGTACCTCCCCAAGTTGTGACTACCAGAAATATCTCCAAGTATTGCCATATGTCTCCTAGGGAGTGTGTGTGTGTGTGTGTGTGTGTGTGTGTGTGTGTGTGTGTGAATGGCTCTCCCCCTTCCTATCCAATAGAGAACCACTTATTTAGAGGATAACAGACACCTATTGTGTGTCAGGTTCTGTGTATCTAACTTTGTTTCTAATTTAATCTTTGCACAGTCCCATAAAGTAAGTGCTATTATTGTCTCCCTCATCTAGTTGAGAGATAAAGTTCAAAGGGGTGAAGCATAGTGAATAAGAAGGGAGAAGAATTGGAAGAGATGGGGAACTAATGCATAGAGGCAATCACTACATGATGTGGTCTAAGGTATAAGAGTAGAGATAGCAACTCTCTGGCATTTGTATCATTGTATCACCTGCATGCATAGCAGGCATGACTTGTCAATCTCAGCACACTATCCTGAACAGCCAAAATAATTTTTCAGGTGGGAATTACCAATAGAGTGAAATTAGCAATCTATAGATTCGATGGCAATCCCTGTCAAAATACCAGTGGTATTTTTCACAAAGCTAGAATAAATAATCCTAAAATTTATATGGAACCACAAAAGATTCTGAATAGCCATAGCAATCTTGAGAAAGAAGAACAAAGTTGGAGGTATCAAGCTACCTGACATCAAACTATACTACAAGGCTATTGTAATCAAAACAGCATGGTACTGGCATAAAAACAGACACATAGATCAATGAAACAGAGCAGAGAGCCCAGAAATTAACCTATGCCTATGTAATCAATTAATCTATAACAAAGGACACAAGACTATACAATGGAGTAAAGACAGTGTATTCAATAAATGTTGTTGGGAAAATTGGACAGATACATGCAAAAAAAAATGAACCTAGACCACCTTGTTATACCATATACAAGAATAAACTCAAAATAGACTAAAGACTTAAATGTAAGACCCAAAACCATAAAAATCCCAGAAGAAAACAGGCAGTGAACTCTCTGACATTGCTCTTAGTAATTTTTTTTCTGGTATATCTCCTCAGTAAAGGGAAACAAAAGAAAAAAAGTAAACAAATGGAACTATATCAAACTAAAAAGATTTTACACAGCAAAGGAAAACAACAAAATGAAAAGACACCTATTGAATGGGAAATATATTCACCAATTATATAACTGCTTATGGGTTAATATCTGAAATTTGTAAAGAACTCATGTAACTCAACACTAAAAAAACAATCCAATTAAAAAATAGGCAGAGACCTAAATACACATTTCTCCAAAGAGGACATACAGATGGCCAGCAGACACATGAAAAGATGTACAATCTCACTAATAGAGAAATGCAAATTAAAACCACAATGAGATATCACCTCACTCTTGTCAGAATGGCCATCATCAATAAAGCAACAAACAACAAGTTGCATTAAAGGCCCTGGAGCAGGAGGAAACATGGCAAAGATGTGGAGAAAAGGGAACCCTCGTGCACTGTTGGTGGGATAGCAAATTGGAGCAGCAACTATGGAAAACAGTATGGAGGTTAGTCAAAAAATTAAAAATAGAAACACGTATGACCAGCAATTCCACTTCTGAAGAAATCCAAAACACTAATTTGAAAAGATATATGCACCTCTATGTTCATGGCAGCATTATTTACAGTAGTCAAGATTAGAAGCAATCTAAGTGCCCATCAATAGAAACTTGGATAAAGAATAAGAGGTACATATATACAATGGAACATACTCAGCCATAAAAAGGAATGAAATCTTATCATTTGTGATAAAATGCGTAGACCTAGAGGGTATAAGTGAAATAAGTAAGACAGAGAAAGACAAATACTGTATAATCTCCCTTATATGTGGAATCTAAAGAACAAAATAAACAAACAAACAAAACAGAAACAGACTCATAGGTACAGAGAACAAACTGATGGTTGCCAGAGGGGAGGAATTGGGGACTGAGTGAAAAGGGGGAAGGGATAAAGAAGTACAGATTGATAATTACAAAATAGTCACAGGGATGTAAAGTTGCATAGGTATCATTGTCAATAATAATGTAATAACTATGCTGAGTGCCAGGTGGGTACTAAACTAATCATGGGGATCACTTCTTAAATTATATAAATGTCTAACCACTACGCTGTACACTTGACAGTGATATAAAATAATTTTCAATGTCAACTGTAATTGAAAAATTAAAAAATAATAAGAAATAAAAGAATGTGTTTGGGCACTGGGAAGCCAGAGAGGTTTACCACTCAGATCTTCTTCAAACTAAGAACATGGTGCAATTGATGCTGGACACAGGGCAATACAGTGGATTAAAAAATAAGGTGGTTCCCACACTCCTGGTGATTAAATTGTAAGAGATTTAGTAACAGTCATAATGATGGCCATTGGATTTATAGTAGATATAATTACTCCAGGAAAATCTAGAGCTGAGCTGTCCAATATAATAGCTGCTAAACATGAGTCTATTCACATTGAAATTTAAATTAACATTAAATGTAATTAAAATTCAGTTTCCTGGTTGCACCAGCACATCTCACATGCTCAGTAGCCACAGGTCTCTACCATATTGGGCAGTATCATTGAAAAGTCCCATCACCCCAGAAAGTTCTACTGCACACTGCTTGTTTAGAGAGAGAGGACTAGAGCAATGGGGGCTGGGGAGGGAGAAGTGGAACAGTAAAGGAGTCTGAAAATATCTTCCAATATTAAAAGCACTCCAAAACCTTCTAATAATTATCCAACAGTCTTTACTGAGTGCCTGTCTACAGTGGGTCAGGCTGGATAACAGAGACTGATTAAGTCATTGCTTTCTTGATTCATTCAATATTTATTGAACAGCAATTAATCCAGAAAATGTGCTGGAGACATGGTATAAAATGGTCAACTAAACTGGCGTTTTGTCTCCTTCTAGTGGAGGAGGTAGACATTAATCAGGAATGACACAAGCAAATATAAAATTACAAGTATGATAGTCACTCTGATGGAGAGATACCTGGAGCCGTAAGAACATATAAGGAGTACCTTTGACCTAGTCTGAAGCATCTTTCCTAGGGAAGTGATCCCTTAGATGAGATTTAAATGAATGGATAAAGGAAAAGGAGAAGGGCCAACCAGCCCAAAGACACAGCATGCACAAAGGCCCTGGGGCAGGAGGAAACATGACAAGAAGGTGGAACTGACCGAGCCAGTGTGGCCCATCACAGAAGGTGAGGGGAGGCTTAGTATGAGCTGCGGCCAGAAAGGTACAGATACTATCTCTGTACATGCAGCAACGGCATCACTTGCAAACTTGTTAAAAATGTAGAATCTCAGACTATACCAGAGACCTACTGTATTAAAATCTGTGTTTAACAAGATGCCCAAGTGATTTGTAGGCACAAGTTTGAGACGCATAGTCTATACCAAGGGTCCGCAAACTATGGCCTATACACCCAATCCTCCTGCTGCCTGTATTTGCACATAGAGTTTTATTGGAGCACAGCTGTACCTGTTCTGTTACTAATTGTGGCTGCTTTCACACTACAGTGACAGAACGGAGAGGTTGCCATGGAGATTATTTGCCGCACAAAGCTGAAAATGTTTACTATTCAGACCTTTACACAAGTTTCTTGACCCCCTACTCTATACTTTGTATATGCTTCAAACATAGGATTAAGGATTTGACACTTCCTCTGAGAGCAAGGGGAGCTAGTTCATTTTGGAAGGATCGCTCTGGTTGCACACACATAAAAGACATAGACAGTACGTGCCCCAGCAGAGCTTCAGGTCAGTGGGAACTCACTTTTATTCCCCAAGTTGGTTGTCTGCGCCTTTCATGAGGGAGATGACTGTATTATTGATTTCTTCTTTGTTGTCATAATTCATTCCTTTAGTGCCTGGCAAAGTGCTAAGCATTTAGTTAACGTCTGGTGCGATTGACTGACTCAGAGATAGCTTGACTGACCTAGGACAGTTACCCTTTACCACCCTTAGGAGCTCATTTTGTGGACAGTTCGAGTCAAAATACTATGACACCTGATCTGCTTTCCAGTTTCCTTAATATCTCAGCCCTATGTTTGACATGGAACCTCGACCAGTGCAGTAGTAGCCAAGTACTTGGCCACTGGGTGAATTTCAGGGAGAGCATGGAAAAATGGGAACCTGATTCCAGTCAGCTTCAGATGCTCCCTCTGTGACACGAGGACGCTGGGACTATTTATCTCGAAAGTTCTCCAAAGCGTGAGCATCCTTTTGTCCTGAGATTGCACAAGGTGACAAAATGGGGATGCAGGACAAGTCTCTGGCTTATGTGATGCAGCGTCCTGAATCTTTATTTTGTATAAATGGGGCTCTTCACGCATCATAAACAAACCATAGTTGATGAGAACATTGAAAACCAAATCAACTCTACAGTTACAAAGGAGATTTTTGAATTATGCATTGTTTCAGATTTTACATTCTTCTGTCTTTTATTTGTACACTACTGGCCCAGCCATAAAGAGACCAACCTTTTCTACCAATTAGGCATCATTGTGTAGACTCTGGCCTCACTGGCTACTTAGCTTGCTTTTCATGTCATGAATTGGCAGTACTTGAATCAGCTGAATATTCACTGAAGACAAGTTGGATGTCTATAAACTCACCATGACAAATGGACATGCTGTCAAATCCACAATACAACTGAGAGAAAGTGTTTAGAGGAAGTGGTGTGGAATGGTTTCTGGAAGAGGCTACAACTTGGTGTATAGAAAGAGGGACAAGCTTTTAGGATAATAAATTGCTTTGAGCACAGATAGGTTTGTAGCAGTGTTATCATCTCCTGGGCAATATGCCCACTACAGAAGTGTTATTTCAACGCATAAAAAAAGCAGTTTACAAGTTAAGCAGACTGTCTAATGGATAGTAATCAAGTAGGGAGGGATATTGTGCAGTCAGCTCTATCACATTTCGTGGATATTGTTGCTCGGCATTACCTCCCATTGATTGTCATTGATGACATTCAATTAAAACACTATTTTGTCGTCATGCAATGTTGGGTGCTGTGGAAAAGAGAGAAGCAGTGCCTGCTTCATGGGCATGTGACTTGTGCAGTCATGCGGGACCTGTGTTTGGTTTAACTCTGATGTTGCCATCTTAAAATTCTTAATACATTTTGGACAAAGGGCTCTACCCTTTCATTTTCATAGATTCTACAAATTACGCAGCTTATTCTGTAGAGAAGATGGTGGAATTTGTTTCTTGCTGCAAGTTGCTTACAAGGTTGTATCTTAGAATCATGTTGGGGCAGTAGCATAGGGACTTGATAATTTTTCTGAGCCTTGGTTTCTTCCCTGTGTATATAAAGAGACTGCATGGAATGTGGTGTAAGGACAGAAACCAAACACTTAAACTACTAAAGTGATTTTCTCAAAGTAAGTGGTATAGTCAGGACATTGCGACTTCTACTCCTGACTCTCAATTCAGTGAGAAGGGACTCTGAGAACACTAGCTGCTGAGTTCAAGATATGGTTCAGCCATGGGCAAGTGGCATCAGATCTCCCGTTGCTAGAAAATCAAGAAGATCTGGGTGTGTTGACAAAGTGCCCAGAGGAATGTATTTGGAGATCTGGGTGAGCCCGTGATTGGAAGATTCATCAGCAATGGGAATGAGGATAAACAGGCAAACCAAAGGTCAGGTCTACAATAACCATATTAAAAACTGCTGGGACCAGATGGGTTTCAGAATTCAGAATTTTTCTTACTTTTGAAATAATACATGCTCCATTGATTATGTAAAATCCTCCCAGCATGTCTGAGCAGGACTTCATAATCAAGTGTGTTCATTTCTCTGCAGTCAAATGTATAAATGTTCACACCAAATAAGAAAATTTAAAGACTATGAATAGTTTTATGTCGGCTCATGTCAGGCTTTGCTGCCAAATGTAATCAGGTCAGGTTTTACCTCCAAATGGGTTACAAACTTTCAGTTTTCAGAGAGTTTGGATTTGGGGATTTTGAATAAGGGATTGTAGACCTTTATCAAACAAGATTCGGGTAAATGGGTCATTAGAACTCAGGAGAGAAGAGATAGGTCAGGTGTTTCTCAAGGGAGTCCAGGCTACGACACGAGACCTGCTCCAACGGCTTGTTGGGAAAGCTCAAACTTCCTTCCCATGACAGCCCAGAACACAAACGTCCTTTGTGCTGAAACAAATGAAAGACCTGAAGTAGAAAGCTGTTCGAATGCATTCTCACGTCCTTTAAGGACCCCACTGCCCTCTGTTCCCTGCAGCTCCAGCTTGATGGCGTCTTGAACACATGGTCTCACTGACCATATTTTCACAGCAGAAAATAGCATTTTCAGAACTGGCTGTCCTTAAGATTCAGCTGTCATTTTTCTTCTGTGTTCCTTCTATGGCAGTTGGCAAAAGTGGCTCACTCTTCCCTTCTGAGATGGGTTTAAAAAGCCTTGGCCAAATAGCCAGACTTTTCATTAGCACCCTTCTTGTCCCCAGACCAAATAAAGCCAATGAAACAGGCTGATATTTATGTGGCATTTTCCCCAGGAAAATATAAATGATCTCTATCCAGGTTTAATTATTAGTTGCTTCAATTTATTTGCTGCTTTGCTTGGACCATAAAATTGACCCAGTAGATGCTGTCAAAGACCAAGGAAAACTATTCCTATCCTTTCGTGTTTTGTTAGGCAAAGGGTTCTCCAAGTGTGATCCCCGACCTGTAGCGTCAGCATCACCTGCAGAGTTGTTAAAAATGTGCATCCTCAGGCCCCACCTCAGAAGTGGTAAATCAGAAACTCAGGGGTGGGACCTGGCCGTCTAGGATTCTGATGTCAGCTAAACTTTGAGAACCTCTGTATTCGATAAATGATTTTCTCTTTCACATGTTTAGAACTCCACTTTTGTTTTAAAAATGTTACCATAAAAAAATCCTTACTTCCCCAAGTCCCTTAAAGCTGAGATTGCCATGAAATTCACTTCTCATCAATGAAGTATAAGTAGAAAGTTACTGTGTGGGTGCAACATTTCCATAGGTTGAATAATTAAAACAACTCACAAGAATGTGTGGGTATATGTATATATATCATATATGTGTATATATAGATTGTATATAAATATAGAATCTAGCTACATAGATATTTACATATATTATATATCTATATATAAATTTATGTATCCTATATCTATATATCAAATATATAGGTTATATATTTAAAGATATATATATATATATATATATATCCTTATACATATATATCTTTAATAAATATATCTTTAATAAAGATATATATCTTTAATAAAAACATGGGATATAATATAGCCGGGGAAAGAAAGCACCAGTAAACATTAAGGAGGTCTGAGATATTCAGGTACAGCTTTTTAGTCTCAGAGGAGACACTTCCTCAAAAGATCAAAAACTAGCAAGATACATGGAAGGTAGTGTGTTCTCAGGGAAGCTCAAGCACAAGTTTACTGAAGGGTCTTTTATACCCTACTGGTTAAGTAACCAAAACCAGGCTATAAAACGAGGTAAACCAAATGCAGACCACCTCTCTATATGTTTTCAATAAACAACATAGAGAAGCTGGTATCATATGCCTCCTGGGGGTTTTGGACATTATGCATAACATTATAAATGCATTTCATCCCTTTCTTGGCTAAGGGTCAATAATACCACAGTTCCAAGGATCCCTGAGATAGGAACAGAATTATCACAGATCATTTACAAATTAACTGTACCTCTACACAGTGGACTTTCTGGAAATACTATTATGTTCCTCATATAAAGAGATGGATTCAGATAGCATACCTCCTACTCCCTCCCGTTTTTCTTCTTGGAACACGAACACAGTGTCTAGAGTACAGCAGCCATTCTGAGACCTCGACGATGGAGTCTACACTAAAGCAGGCAGAAGAGAAACATATAGTGAGTCTGGGTCCCCGTGATATCTCTGAGACTCTTTCTAGACTTCTTATTAAATGAGAAAAAAATGGACCTTTATTTGTTTTAGCCACTGTTTCTTGAGGTGTTGCTGTTGCAGATGAAAGCCATCCTCAAGGAAACAAAGGGTGTAAGAGTCAACATTTATTAACATTTTATCTTTGTTGCTATCTAAACATGGCTACCCTTGTCCTTTCAACAACCTTATGATGTCAAGAGTGTAAATATCCATTTAATAGATATGAAAATAGGGGTTCCAAGTGATAAATAAGTTACCCAAAGTCTCACAGTTAGTAAACGGCAAAGCCAGAGTAAACTGTCTGTAAAATCTTGAGGCAAACATCTGTACTGTGATCAAGTCGGGACAAATGTAAGTTTTGAGGGGCCTGAAAGTTATAAAATTTTAAGGGCCCTTTTGGGAGGACTCTGGTGAAATGAAGGACACTTATCTTTACAGGAAATTAATTTCTGTTTCAACCTCTATTGTTAAGACTAATCATTTTCTAGCATCATGCATCATCCCTACATGAAAACTTAATACACTGAAATAAATATACTGAAATACCAGAGACCAAGATTCCAGACATTTTTAGAGAATCTCAAACCTATTTTTATTTTCTTGTGGCTACTATTGGCTTTATTGCAAGCAGACAGATGGTTCACTTCATAAATTGGGTAAATTCCCTTTGTTATATGGATATTAGCAGGTGTTGGACCTTAGCTGGTGACAAGTGGTTGTGTAGTTGGGATGAAATACTTTTGTAGTGTGACAGTGATTAAGAGCGTCTTGTCTGGAGTCACCCTGCCTGGATATAAACCTGAGCTAACGATTTCCCAGCTTTATGGACTTATAGCTCAGTCTTTTAACCTAGAAAATTAAGATGATAATAGTACTTATCTCAGAGAGATTGTGTGAAAACTCAGGAAAACAACCCATGTCCAGTACTTCCTTCCCAGGTCCTTGATACATAGTTAGTACTCAGTAAAGATTAGTGATGCTTATTACCACCCCTGATCCTGCTGTTTACTAGCTGTGTGATGTTAGGAAAGTAATTCGTTAGACCTCAGTTTCTTCATCTGTAGAGTAAGGGGCAGGTTAAGTTACTCTAATGGTACCTCCCTTAGAAATGGAAAATTCTATATTCTGCACATGTCTGCATCGCTGTGTGTTCGTGAGGTCACAGGCTATGTCTATTTTGTTCATATTTGTTTACATAGTCCATAGCATAATGCCTGGCACACAGCAGCCATTCAATACATATTGGTTGAATGAATGAATGTGAATATTTAGCTTCTTAAGAATTAGACTCTATGGGTTATCCATGCAAACAACTTCACAAATGAAATTGTAAGCAAACATTTCTCAGGAGAATATGGCCATGGTAAAGGAGTGTACTCAGTCCCAATGTGCCGGAGATCGGAAGGGTGGTGTGGTTTCATTTCCATGGTGTCCCCTAGCAGGGGTGATGCAAACTGCACTCATTGCCAACAAGAAACCGAGTCCAAAGTCTTGGGGACTTTGAGAAGCAAACAATATCAACGGCTCTTATGCTTTCTGTTCACCTTTTGTTTGATAACACAGAGCTTCATGACTTTATGACAATGTCAGACCTATTTTCATTTACTCATGGTCACCACTGGCTTTAATCCCAACTTCAACTTTCCCTTCCAGTTTGGCTGTGAAACTGGGCTTCCCCTAATATCTATCGTTCTACAAATGGTCAAGATTAATCCAGCTCATCTAGGCTGGCATTCTCTTCATCCTTCACTGCTGTAGATGTGTGGCCTTTGCTAAAGATGGTTACTTTCTAGATAAAAGAAACTTATTCTCTAACTGAGGGTGGAAAGTAGTCAAGTTACCTTTAAAACCATAACACAGGTCCTCAAGGCCCCTTGCCATATCTGGGATGTCACATCAGCCTGTTTACAGGGAAGCTCTGAGATAGAAAGCGAAAACAAATCTATGGTGTGTCCCTAGGTGCCACCTATGATCACTGGACTAAAATGACTATGAAAGAATGCCTACATTGACAGTCATATAATGTGTGGAAGGCTTTTTATCTCTGAGAAGCAGATAGCCAAAACTCGTCAATAAAATTCCACGGTCAATTTTATTTTCCTGCTGGGGAAAATATTGACATCATCATCACAAGCCCCAGAGAGGCCTGGTTGTATCAAGGACAAACCGCCAGATATTGGGAAGCAGGTCACAAAAGTAATGCTCTCCATTCATGGAGATCAAGCAGGATGCAAATCTCCCATTTTATTTCTGGAAAGAAGATCATGAAAGTAAATGAGGTGGAAACAGACCCATATGACATCCTCTCTCCTCCTCCCACCACCTGCCCCTGTCTGAATCTCCACCAGAAATAAATTCCCATTCACATTCATGATTATTTAATTAACATTTTAAATGGGAATCTGATCATGTACCCTCTTCTTTAAATCCTTCAGTAGTTTCCCATTCTCTTAAGATAAAACGTGAACATCTTCCCATGGCCGTCATGCGTGGATAAGCCATAGAGTCTAATCCTTAAGAAGCTATGTATTTGCAGTCACTCCTTCAACAAATATTTGTGGAGCTGCTGTTGTGTACTATGGGCTGAGTAAACAAATATAAACACCACCATGTTCGTGTTTAAGGAATCAAAGAATAATCTTCTTCTGCCAAGTTGAGAGCTAGACATTGGGGAGTCAGAAAGGGACTTAGGTGTGTGGAAATAGTGTGATTCTTTGTTGTGAACCCCAGAAGACTACAACATTTTCTACCTGAAGACATTGCTGCACCAACACAGCCCACCTCTCCCTCCCACCTGGGAGTCTGGCCCTGTATAAGGTACAATTAGGAGGAGTTGACCAGAACTTGTCATCCTAAGAGAAGGTAGGTGAGGGACAGGCCATGCATGCTGGGTTCTTTATCTGAAATTTCTCATTGGGAAAGAACAAGTGGGGTGGTGTTTGGAGAGAGGTTAGATGTCTACATGGAAGGACATCAGCAGTAGAAAATCTGTTCCCCTCCACAACACAGAGTCATGGGAACACAAAACACATGAGCTCAATATTTGAACAAAGCCAGTAAGGTCCAAAATTGCCTTGTTGGTTTTGACTAAGACACATTTTAAGTCATGTGATCTTTATCTTACTGACTTTCTTTTCTTATTTGCGATAATGTCCATCAAACCACTGGGAAGCAATCCATTTTCTCTCAGTTGATGTATTTTGTCTTTTCCCTTCCAATAATGGAAGATAATGCTTTGACGAGTATTAGGTTGAATTATATGAAATTGGTGATATTCACCCATTTTTGACCCACCCAAATGGCAAATTTCATATAATTCAATCTAATAAATATACTCAGAACATGTAGAATATTCATAAGAAAAAGAGGGAGAGAATGAAAATGAGTGTTTGAATAGTAAGCAATGAACTGATCAGTGATTATAGATTTCAGATACACATAAAAGATTAAATAGGCAATGGAAATCCATGGATAGAAGTTCCCCGTGGACTCAGACCTGAGGGATCCAAGTTTTGGCCTTTGGAATGCTCTTTGATTAGGAATTTTTGGTTGCAAGTGACAAGAGTCAACTCAACTAGTCGGAGGGACAGGGAGGAAAAAGACTGTATCACTAGGAGAAAAGGCCCCAAGGGAAGAAACTGGGATCTGGGGGGAGAAGAGACAGGTTACACTTATCCATGAAGGCCCGTTAGTATTTGGCTTCAAGCCTCCGCCTGCTTTGTTCACAGGCAGAGGGAAGAAAGAAAAGATTTTTGTTTTCTTAAAAATCATTTAAGACAGTGGTCACTCACGGTCCTTGAGAGCCTGACCCTGAGAGGTCAACACTATTTTCATGGTAATACTAAGATGTGATATGTCTTTTCCACTGACATTGGCATTGATGAGACAAAACTCATAGGGGTAAAACTGCTGCTGCTTTAGTACGAATCAAGGCGTCAAACTGTGGGAGCCGTCATTGTGTTCTTCACACCCTGCATTTACAGTATAAAAATAGTTTCACTTAGGAATGTTTGTGATGAAGCAGTACAATTATTAATTTGATTAAATTTTGACCCTTGAGTATTATTCTGTGTGAAGAAAAAAGAAACACAGGAAATATTTTTGTGGCAAACAAGTTTAATAGTTGTCTTAAGGGAAAAGAGTTCGGCAGTTGTTGAAGCTGTGAGCAGAGCTAACTGCTTTTTTCATTGAACACCGTTTTTACTTGAAAGAACAACTGACACACAGGCTGTGGTTATTTAGACTTTGCATTTGGCAGACACTTTCTCTAAAATGAATGAAGTGAGCTTGTTACTTTAAGAAAGACAACTGGCAGCATTGTTGCCAATGACGAATTTGAGTGTCCATGCAAACACTTTCAGAATTTTGGAAAACTTATACCTGCCAACCTGAGCTCAACAGCTTTCCAACGCTTAATACCTTTCTTTTTGTTTTTTCATTTTCATAGGAATATGTTATGAATGTTAACATGTAATGAGTTTATTGTTATTTTAAAATAGATTAATACATATCATTTAGAGTTCTCAATTTTAATTTCAAATATGATAAATATTGAAATATATAGCTCATATAAACTAATGCTTTTTGAGGTCTTTGATAGTTTTTATGTACATAAAAATGTATTGAGACCAAAAAAGTTTGAGAATGACTCATGTAAGAGCTATTTTTTCCTTTAAATAAACTCTAAGACTAAAATAAATTTTTGCTAACCAACTTTTCTCCATTATTTCTGAACTTCGCTCTCAATGATCTCTTTCTCTGTGTGTGTGTCTTTCTCTGTCTCTGTCTCTTTCCATTGTTAGCATTTAGGTCTGGAAAATATATTTTTATGATTTTGATTAATGGTGATGCTTCTCAAACAAACAAACAAACAAACAAACAAACAAACAAACAAACAGCAATGCCCATTGTGCCAGGAGATTTTCTATAGTCTCTGCTTTATACTTCTAAAATAGTTTCTTTCTCTTTTGCTGGTTTAATTTTATGTTTTCAGCGAATCCACATGTAGGACTGTGAAATGGAAAAACAATATTATAAACTCATATGCAATGAAGAAGCCAGAAAGAATAAAAGAGAAAAAAAGTCAATGTCAATGAAAATAGAAACCACATATGCAAAATGGCAAATGCAAATGCTAGAGATCATTTTGTTTCTGAAGAGTCTGGGAGGTATCCATTTTCCCTGAACAATTTATTCTGGATTATACTGGTTATAGATTTGCTAGGTCTACCACCGACAAGTGTCACTGTACATAGACCTAGTGACAGGATGATTACTTACATGGAAAAGACCACACCCATGAGGAGAACGACACGGGCCCAGACATTGAGATTCTCAGCAAGTTGTTGAGTAAATTATACTTTTGAAGTGATATTATTAATAATGCTGCTGAATCAGCCTAACTATAGCACAGGTGATACATAGAGGACTCTGGGGGCTGTTGTTTTAATAGAAAGTGAGGCTTAGTTCACATAAAAACTTAGAAAATATTTCATTTGGAAGAGATTATCATTTCATATTTCTCATGTGTAGAATTTTACTGTGAATTTTCAGCATCCAGTTCCCACCTCTGTCTGATTAATTCTTTTGTAAAGAGATAGGATTGGACTAGAGCAGTTGTTTTCCACCAGTGAAATCTTAACTTGAAACCTCGGTATATAAAACAGAGACAAGAACTACGTGGCTAAAAGAAAAGTCTATGTAATTTTACTAACAATTGTCACCCCAATAAATTTAATTAAAAAATAAATAAATAAATAAATAAATAAATAAATAAATAAATAAATAAAAAGAAAAGAAAAGAAAAGATGAGGAAACTTAAAATCTACGCTTTGACTTTCCACTGAGCTTCTCTCGCTGCTCAGCTTCTGAGCTACTGCACTGAACTCTGGGGCTCTTGGGCACACAGTTTGAGAACCCTTGGACCCAAGACGCTGCAGCTCAATGTGCTTGTGGAGACCTTGTCAGAAATCTGAGTAATTTCTTTTAATTAGAGAACCAGTTGACATCGAGTCCAGAACTAAATGGTCCCCAGGGTAGAGTTGGCAAGGGTGGTGGAGAGAGTGACAACTCGCTGCAGTAGCATTCATGAGCCAACTAAGTGTCACAGTGCATGTACTGAACACCAGCTATGAGTTCATCTACCTCCTAAGCATCATTGGGGCAAACAAAATACAGGTAAAGCAACATCTGTCTTTAAGGAGCTGGTAGTCAATTTAGAGACACACAACATAAACCTGGCCACCCAATGTAAGGCCCAGTATAATGACGTTTTAGAATTCAAAGATAGATGGTAGGTGATATGAGTAGGCAGATCAGGGAGGCCAGATGCAGCAGGATGTATCATTCTGTTATTCACTCAGGTTTTCAGCGGACATGTAATCAATACCAGTCAATCTGCTTTGTGATAGGATATAAAGATAAACATGCAGGATTATGATTCCGCCGTCCTTGGTGCTTGATGCCTAATGGAGTTGGGTGCAGAGGGGCATCAATCAACTACATATGATCTCACTTATATGTGGAATCAAAAAACAAAATAAACAAACAAAACAAACAGACTCATAGATGCAGAGAACAAACTGATGGTTGCCAGAAGGGAGGGGAGTTGGGGGGCTGGGTGAAAAAGGGGAAGGGATTAGGAAGTAAAAATTGGTTGTTACAAAGTAGTCATGGGGATGTAGAGTGTAGCATAAGGGCTCCCCCAGTTTTAGCAGTGAAAATCACATCTTGGGAAACCCCTCAGTTTTGGACTAACTGGGATTGGGATGCTTGGTCATTCTAAGTTAGAACAA
The DNA here is from genome assembly GCF_036562045.2 of Rhinolophus sinicus. NCBI lineage: Eukaryota > Metazoa > Chordata > Mammalia > Chiroptera > Rhinolophidae > Rhinolophus > Rhinolophus sinicus. The sequence continues at coordinate 44,726,360 of NC_133759.1, forward strand.
CCTAGCAAACCCTCAAGAGTTCATCTGTAGACCCCTGGTGATCTGCAGAATCCCATTAAAATGATTGTCCCGTAGGAAACACATTCCTGATCTGAAAATCAAGAGAACAAACTCCTCTATTTACTAGCAGTGACACCTTGAATAAAGGGGTTAAATGAAGTCAGTAATTAGGAATGAACAGATGAATGTACGTATGGAATTGTCTGTTGCACCTGTGTTCATGTTCTCCCGCGGGTGGTAAAGGCAGCCCAATGGTAACCATTCACTGCTCTGTTAAACAGCGTCAGTTGCTCTCACCGTCCCCATTAGTGATTATGTCAGTAGAAGTTTATTTTAAAATAGTCAAAGCTTAAAAGAAATTATTAGCAAATCTAATCAACGATTCTTTCAAATAAAGAATGTAGATCGTATTAGCATTATGCAATGTTTATTTAAGAGTAAAGGTATTTTACTTAGCGCTATTCTGTTTTATTGAAGAATTTTGATCATTTTTATTAGACTTAGAATTGATGTGAAGGATGCCCTGAGTATCAGGAATTAAGAAACACAATCAAATAAACAGGAAGAAGAGAAGTTATGTTAACCCAGACAGCCTGCTCAGAGGAACTGGATCTTGACTTCAACTTGCTAATTGATTTTGAAGTTCCCGCATATGCAATGGATTGTTTCTAGAAATATGTAATAGGAGCGTTGGCACACATGGGGGTGAAATCAGAGTTTTTGGGGAAGAACATGAGCATGAGAGTCAAAAGACCTGGATTCTAGTCTTGGCTTTGCTATTGATCAGCTATGTGACCTCGGGCAAGTTACCCTCATGCTTCAGTTTCCACATTTGTCTTCCTATATCATAGTGATTTGGGAACAATTAAACAATATGCTGAGTATACAAGTAACCAGGGACAGTGCAGTGACCCATGGTGACCAAAAGCAGGCCTGCAGGGTGAGGGAATGAAAGCCTGCAGCCTGTACAAGTGGTAGCTATCCTAAAGAGATGTAACAGCTGTGGCCCCCAGCAGGGAGGCGGCAGGCAAGCAAATCCTCAGGCGTCCTTTTCTTCCTGCCTTCTGCTCTCCTGACAATGCCTCCCACAAGCCAAATTCAATTAGAAACAAGAGGACAAGGGAGTCTGTTGGTGTAGCCCATGGATGTCAGTCTCCCGAGGCCTGGAGAAGGGTGGAGAAGGGCTATGGGTGGAACTGCAATACAATCTGCCAATAATATAAAACTGCAGAGTAGGTAAGCTGGCTGTAGTTCTGGAAAAAGTGCGGCACTTTCTTATGAAGTTAAGCATATACTTCCCATAAGACCTGGCAATCCATCCTGGATGCTTACTCTAGAGCAGGGGTGTCCAAACTTTTTTCAATGTTTTTCAGCAAGGGCCATATGCGGTAAAATACACAAACAGCTGGGCCACTCACTCGAGGTGAAGTACATATTGCCTCATCTGGTTTATTTAAGTAAACTAAATATATTTTTGGAATTTGCTGCGGGCCAATTAACAGTGGATTGCGGATCCCAGTTGGCCCGCGGGCCGCAGTTTGGACACCCCTGCTCTAGAGCAACGAAAACTTATGTGTATACAAAACTCTGTATGTGAGTGTTTATGGCGGCTCTATTCCTAATCACACCGAACTGGAAATTAGCCAAATGTCCTTCAAGAGGTGCATGGATAACCAAACTGTGCATCCATGCAATGGAATGCTACTCAGCAATGAGAAGGAATGGACCATTGAAGCTGCAACGCCTTGGATGCATCTCAAAGGGATTGTGCTGAGTGAAAGAAACCAGTCTCAAAAGCTTACATACTGTATGATTCAGTCTGTACAACATTCTTGGAAACAAAACAACTATAGTGATGGGGAAACTGATCAGCGGTTATCAATTGTTAGGGATGGGGAAGGGTGTGACTATAAAGGGATAACAGAAGGGAGTTTTGAGGGGTGAAAGCACAGTTCTATGTATGATTGTGAGAATAATTACAAAAATCAATACATGTGTTAAAACTTGTCACCCCAATAAACTTTAATTAAAATAAATTAATAGAAATGTGTATCACTAAAAGATCAATTTTACTGCATGTTAATTTAAAAATAAAAATATGCAATTTAAATGTATGAGAATATTGCAAACAAAAGCTTCAATGATAGATTTATTCTTGTAGATATTGACCACCTATTTGTCCCAAAGTTGAACTTGAAGAAATTTCAATCCAAACTGAAATCAGAGTTATACATGCAGACGTGCCTGAAAATAAGACGTTATGTAAAAGTGGCATCCTTGGACAAGGATGGAATACAGGGGTCCCAAACGAGAAGACACAAGCTGAGGTTCAGGCACGGAGCGCAGGGCAGAGCCTGGAGATGAAGAACCAGACCATAGTTTGACTCTGTCACAAGGGTTCAGGGCAAGAGATCCTCTAGCTCTTGGCAGCTAATTACTAAGGAGCTGGGACAAGAATAAAGAAAACAAACAGGATGGTGTAGGGTTTAAGAGCATAGGCACTGAAATGAGAAAGAGCTGGGTTGGACTCTGGCTCTGCTGCCTGCTAGCTTGTGAGCTGGGACAATTGTTTTAACTTCTCATGTACAAAGATGTATAAGAACAACTCCCCCATTGTAGTGTTGTGAAAATGAAATAAAATCACATCTGTAGTGTCTCAGTAAGTTGCCTGGTCCAGAAAAAATGCTTTAGTTAACAGTAGAAGTATATTAAACAGAACGTTACAAGTCACATCAGAAGTATGGTGCTCATGAGCTGTATACTAGTGAGTAATTTCATCTTCTAAATCTGTACAATGACTATCATGATGTCTACCCAATGGAATTTGGGGGGCAGCGCTCTATTGAGAAAGGAGCTATGGAAATGCAAGAATTACTTTTCATATGCACTTCTTTATTATCATAGCAGGGCCAAGAGGAAATCTTTTTTCCTTGCTTAAAAGATACAGAAAACATTACATCCAGATCTGGGTTGGTCCCAGAGATACCTGGGGCCAAACATATAGAAGAGGATCAAGAGGGTTCAGCCAGCAGGTGCCAGCAACTTTGGTCCCAAAGAAGGAGTGATATAATACCAGCATGATCGTGACAACTCACCTTCGAGCACTGGGGACAATTCCAGAGGAGTGCAGTGGGGTGCTGAGCAGCACAGGCTTTGTAGTCAGAACTTGCTGTGGAAACTTGGGCCAGTGTCGACAGAGCTATTGCTGAAGATTCTTTTTTTTTTTTCAAATTAAATTTATTGGGGTGACATTTGTTAATAAAATTATACAGGTTTCAAGTGAATAATTCTATAATATGTCATCTATCTATTGCATTATATGTTCACCACCCAAAGTTAAATCTTCTTCCATCACCATATATTTGACCGCCATTGCCCTCTTCTTCCTCCTTCCTTTCCTTCTTCTCCTCTGGTAACCACTAAAATATTGTTTGCATCTATAAGTATTTGCTTATCTGTTTGGCTTGTTCATTTGTTGCTTTCAGTTGTATGGGTACATCCCACATATTAGTGAATCACATGATTCTTGACTTTTTATATCTGACTTACTTTATTTAACATAATAATCTTAAGATCCATCAGTGTTGTCACAAATAGCAGTATTTCATCTTTTCTTATGGGTGAGTAATATTCCATTGTACATATGTACCATGTCTACTTTATTCAATCATCTATTGGAGAACATTTTGGTTGTTTCCATGTCTTGGCCACATGAATAATGCTGCAATGAACATAGGGGTACATACATGTATATCTTTATGGATACATGTATCAGATTTTGTGGGTAGATACCCAGAAGAGAGATTGCTGGGTCAATGGTAATTCTATTCTTAATTTTTTGAGGAACCTCCATACTGTTTTCCATGATGGCAATACTAATTTACATTCCCAACAATAGTGTATGTGGGCTCATTTTCTTCTCCACAACCTCTCCAACACTTATTATTACTTGTCTTATTGATGATAACCATTCTAACTGGTGTGAGGTGGCATCTCATTGTGGTTTTAATTCACTAATAGCTAATAGCTAGTGAAGTTGAGCATGTTTCATATATCTGTTGGCCATTTGTATATCTTCTTGGGAGAAGTGTCTGTGCTGGTCCTTTGCCCATTTTTAATTGGATTGTTTGTTTCCTTGTTGTTGAATTATATGAGTTTTTTATATATTATAGATATTAGCCCCTTATTGGAGGTGTTGTTTGGAAATATCGTCTCTCATTTAGTTGGCTGCCTCTTTATGTTGTTGATGATTTCTTTTGCTGTGCAGACGCTTTTTATCTTGATATAGTCCCATTCATTTATTTTTGCTTTTACTTCCCTTGGTTTTGAGGCCAAATTCATAAAACCCTCTCTAAGAAAAAAGTCCATAAGTTTAGTGCCTATGCTTTCTTTTATGCAATTTATTGTTTCAGGTCTTATATTTAGGTCTTTGATTTATTTTGAGTTACTTTTGGTAAATGGTGACAGATAGCAGTGTAGTTTCTTTCTTTTGCACGTGGCTTTTCAGTTTTCCCAGCACCATTTATAGAAGAGGCTTTCTTTTTTCCATTGTATGCTTTCGGCTCCTTTGTCAAAATTTATTTGCCTATATATATGTCGGTTTATTTCTGGTTCTCAATTTCATTCTATTGGTCTGTGTATCAGTTTTTTTCAGCAATACCATGCTGTTTTGATTATTGTTGCTTTGTAGTATAATTTGAAGCCAGGGAGTATGATACCTCCAGCTTTGTTCTTTTTTCTCAAAATTGCTTTGACTATTTGGGGTCTTTTGTGAGTCCATACAAATCTGATGAGTTTTTTTTTTTTTGTATTATTTGTTTAAAAAATGCATTTGGGATTGCATTAAATCTGTATATTGCTTTGGGTAGTATGGCCATTTTAACTACGTTGGTTCTTCTAATCCAGGAACTCATATCTTTCCATTTCTTTGTGTCTTCTTCAGTTTCTTTTAATAATGTCTGGTAGTTTTTAGTGTATAGGTCTTTCACATGTTTTTGTTAAGTTTATGCCTAGGTATTTTATTCATTTTGTTACAATTGAAAAAGGTATTGCTCTTTTCATTTTTTGAAATTTCATTGTTAGTATATAGGAACACAATGTATATTTGTACATTGGTTTTGTATCCTGCAATTTTATTGTATGTGTTTATCATTTCTAATAGATTTTTGGTGGAGTGTTTAGGACATACATACATATATCTCTGAGACAGAGAGAATTACCTCATCTGTAAAAAGTGACGATTTGGCTTCTTCATTCCCAATTTGGACGCCTTTTATTTCTTTCTCTTACCTGGTTTCTCTGGCTAGGACTTCCAATAGTATGTTGAATAACAATGGTAAGAGGTAGTATCTTTGTCTTTTTCTGATCTTAGAGGCAGAGCTTTCAGTTTTTTACCATTATGTAGATATTAGCTGAAGGTTTGTCATACCTGGCCTTTATTATGTTGAGGTACTTTCCTTCCATACCAATTTTATTAAGCACTTAATCATAAATGGATGTTGCATCTTGTCAAATTCTTTTTCTTCATTTATTGATATCACACGTGATTTTTATCCTTTATTTGGCTCCTCACACTTGTAATAGGATTTTCCATCCATACTCTCAGTCATGTAACTTTTCAGTGTTTCCCAGCAGAGCAGACAGATTATACATTTTTATCCCACTGACTTTGTGTTCATACAGTGACTCATCTTGAACAAAGGCTCACTGTTCACTGGATATGACATGAGCACAGCCTCATGAACTACTGACATTAGTCATGAGGCGATCTTGCCCAGGTAGCTACTGTACCTTCAGCTTGGGTCACAAATGATGGATACCTGGAACGGACCTGAACCTGACCACCACCTGAAGCTGAGTCAGCTCAGTCCACCAACTGATGCTTTGATGTGTGAGAAATAAAAGTTGGTTGTTGGAAGCCATTGTGATTTGGGTATCATTTGTTATGCGGATTATTGTAGCAATAACTGACTCTACACAGCAAGTTCCTTAACTTTAAATATCCTGTTTTGCCCTTTGTACATTAAAATTAATAATGCCTAATTATAATCACCCAGGAAAACAGTTATCAGGAATAAATGGAGTGATATATTAAGTACTTAGCACAGTACTCAAGACCAAGCAAGAGAACAATAAATGAAAGTTCCTGCTCTGAAGGTACTGGGTTACGAAGAAATTCTAAAAAAAAAACAAAAAAAAAAACTGTCCACCTTGTGGAGTCTCAGTTTCCTCAATTGTGAAATGTATGCAATTATACTTCCCCCACCTCTCTAAGGGAAGATCAGCATGAAGTGATAGATGTGAAAATAGCTTGCTGTCTGTGAAGAGCTACCCAGGACTTAGGAGTTATTATTCTTTCTACTACAGAGAATCCTCCTACCCAAGTATTACTTATTACCATCCCCAAAGTTAAAGTTTCATAGGAGAGTAGGATGAAAGCCATCAATCCACGACAGCATGCGCTAATAAACTATCCACTCATTAATGCTAGTCTCTACTCAAATATCTTTCACTTCAAACATGTTTCTATATCCACAACGTCAGTATCTTTGCTGGGCTACTCAGCACAAGCATATTGCAATTTGATTGCAAAAAGAAACTGCAAAACTTGAGAAAAAGATGCAGGATTTTTCAAAGATGAAAGGGATGATAGAGAATTTCTCTGATCATGTACAAAATAATTGATAAGTGAACATCTGACAGAGGCCACTTAATAATTGAAGAAGAGAAAAATTGACAAGGGTGATAACACGATAGGCTTCAAAGGAAATAATTTGATGGTTTGAATATCAAAGGATGCAGGGAGGCCTTTTGGGAAAATTGATGAAACCTCCTCTTTTTGCAAAAATGATCCTCCTTATGGCTGTACATTGAAGGGTACCATATCATACTCTTTTGTAATTTCTTTGGAAAGTGATCTCAAGAATTATTTGTTAATTTTAGTAATCATCAAAGAATTATAGAATAATCTATGCTTTATTAAGTATAAAATTAACATATGTTAATACATTTTAGTTAGGTTTTCAAGACAGAGTCCCAACTTTTTTCCTCCCATTTTCTAGGGAATCTTGGTTCCTATTTTTGGTGGTCTTTTCTGCTCTCATTTGTTCCGTGTGTAATTAGGATGTGCTCTACTTATTATTTCCTTTTAGAGAGCCCTTGGAGCAACAACTTGTCTAGAGATTTCGGAAACTGAAGCTTCCAATGGGTCAGTGAAGGCAGGAAAATATCAGTCCCAGAAGTCTGCCATGGCCACTTTGGGGTGAGTCATTTTATGTGACCTGCCAAATGAACTTTATGAAAAAACCCTGAGACTGGGGGGTGTAAGTTACGGCTGTGAAAGCAACAGCCTGTCGCAGACTCATTCTCGTTCCATAACTTACTTCTTTGTGATTTCAGCCACGAGGCATTGCTTTGAGCCTTTTCTTCCTTTATAAAAGGGGGATGATAATATATACCCTGATGGAGATTCGTGAGGATGGAATGCAATTAGAGATATTAAAGTATGCTGAGCAATGTTTGCATAACAGACATGCAAAACACATAGCTGTTGTTATTGCTAAGATAGCCGTGGGAACCAATGTTCCATAGGGTGTTTCTCTTTTTTTTTTTTTTTTTTTAAATTAAATTTATTGGGGTGACAATTGTTAGTAAAATTACATAGATTTCAGGTGTACAATTCTGTATTACATCATCTATAAATCCCATTGTATGTTCATCACCCAGAGTCAGTTCTTCCATCACCATATATTCGATCCCCCTTACCCTCACCTCCCCCCCCCCCTTACCCTCTGGCAACCACTAAACTATTGTCCGTGTCTATGAGTTTCTGTTTCTCATTTGTTTGTCTTGTTCTTTTGTTGTTTTTGGTTTATATACCACATATCAGTGAAATCACATGGTTCTCTGCTTTTTCTGTCTGACTTGTTTCGCTCAGCATTACTCTCTCAAGATCCATCCATGTTGTCACAAATGTTCCTATATCATCTTTTCTCACTGCCGAATAGTATTCCATTGTGTATATGTACCACAACTTCTTTATCCATTCATCTATCGAAGGACATTTTGGTTGTTTCCATGTCTTGGCCACCGTAAACAAAGCTGCAATGAACATTGGAGCACACGTGTCTTTATCTCTAAATGTTTTCAGATTTTTTGGGTAGATACATAGGGTGTTTCTCTTGCTCCATCATCCCTACCTTCCTTCGTCTTGAGCATATTTGTGTACACTCTAGAATTTTTCGTCCGGATTTCCTTGTGTCCTCTGCTTGGCAACTGCACAATGTGGAAGACAGTGTCTTGTGTCCCTGTTTTATTCTTCTGATGAGCAGTGTGGAGGAAGATCTGCTTTACAATCCAACAAAAACTTGAGCTCACTAAAGGGAAATGGGGAGGTGGAACGAGGATCCAGTGGTGAATGCTCGCACATGGGTAGGAGGAAAATCAATAAATTAGTACTCGATGTTGGTATAATAAGTAACCTATTCACCAGATACTACATGGGCAATCTAGAAGGTGAGCACAATGAAAGACAATTCGAAGCCATTCTGTAGAGGAGACAATTGTCTGGCCAAGGGTTATATGGAACTTTGCCTCTTCTCTGATTCATCATGTTAACCTTCTATGAGTTGTCTTTTTTATCAATCTTTTAAGCAAACACTGTACCAAATGGCAGCAGCATGTCCAGAATTAACAGCATGTCCGGAACTAGAATCAATCTAGATTGTTAATTTTATTAGCCATGAAACTAACCTGACAATAACTCAGTGAGCTAATTATTTTGTAGATAAAGAAAAGAAGGATTATGGCTAAATCTGAGTAATTTACCTGAGGTCACACAGACCGCCAGAGTGGGAGATGGGATTGAAACCCTGCAGGTCACCTCCAACCCCCCTTCCTTATGTGTAACTACAAAGTTCTGCTGCTGTCAGCCAAGTGAGGGCACCGGCGGAAGCTCCTTGAGGTTTTCTCCCTGGTGGACTGTATGTGATAATATTTATCAAAAAGTTGCATTCATAATATCCTTTTCATGTTTTATTTGGTCCCTGAGAGAGGTAAGACAGAAAGAATCTCATTTTACCAATGAGCGTATGTGATTTATCCAAGAGCTCCTATTTAGCTAGTGGCAGAGTCCGGACTATAATGGGATACTCTCATCTCTTTCACTGTTGAAATATTTTTCATTGACATTTCCTAGTTCTCTTTCTCAGAGCACTTTGTTGTGGCTCAGGATCTTTGTGCTGCATTTCTGGGGCTGCTAGCTATCAGCCCAGATAGGTGCAAAGGAGAAGCTCTGTCCTATGGGATGCATGTCCTCTCTACCCCGGAGAGCCCCATCTGTCCCCTTGTCATTGCTGAGATCCAGCTGATGCATGCCCAGCAAGGGTGAGGATACATACATATAATGGAAATCAGTCAGGGGCCAATTTTCCGTATCGAAAAGGAAATTGCATTTCTCAGGCATGTGGGCAAAGAGGTTGATTAAATATAAAACATTTCCACAAAGGGGGTAGCATAATAGAGAACTCAGTTCCTTCACAGAAGAAGGAATTCTCTGGTGATGAACCCACCTGAGTGCCATTTGTGTTCCTGATCGTTTCATCTGACTGCCCATCTTGTTACAAGATTGCTGATTTGAACAACTTGGAGACACTTATTTGACCCTTTATCTGATATGTCACAAGATTTTGAAATTTCTAGAGCAGTATGTGAAATGTGAACTCGTGCATAAGGCAATGGGGTGGTTCACCCTGCATTTGGTCACGTCGCTTGCTGTTGACAGAGATCAATAGATTTTTTTTTTTTAAAGATGGCGCCCTTGAGTATTGAATGCTGCTATGTCTGAGTGACTGACTGGCTTTTGTGTGTGAAGGCAGTGGGTGGGAGGAAAATCAGTCAATTAGTACTTGGTGTTAGTATGATAACTAACCTATTCACCAGATAATACATGGGCAATCTAGAAGGTGAACATAATGAGAGATGATTCAAAACCATTCTTCAAAGGAGACAATTTTCTGGCCAAGTATTATACTGGGGGAGGGGGAATAAGAGGAAGTGTTATGATTTGAATACAGACCTCAGTTCCTAAACTCCAGCAATTTTTTATTCTATCGTTCTACCTCTCATCCTACCTTCTCATACTTCCTCTCATCATATGTACTTTTTATCATTACTTTCTTATGATTCTTTCCTATATTTTCTTTTATCATTTGCTCCTTTTGCGCCAGCATTTTTTATTGCTTTTATTTTTTACCTTAAATGCCACCATTGAGATTATTTTTCCAAGTTGTGAACCACTATTACTCAACAGCCCCTGGCACAGTGCTAAATATGTGGCCATGCCCCAAAGATATATTTTTATTGATGGATTTGTTAGTTAACTGGTTCCTTTGTTATTATTGTCCCTGTGTTTGGCTTTCTGAAATCGTCACTCATTTATCTTCCTGATAATTCAATAAACATTAGTGGAGGATAAAGAGATTAACCTCATGCCTTCTAATCACGTGCAGAAAGTAGTTAGAAAAGATAAGGGCTGGTTCAGGGTAGAAAGAGTAAGTTTGGTGAATTATAAGAAGATACATTAAGAAAACTATTTCTATCATTTTTTCCCCATACATGTTTGAAACTCTTGCATTTTTCCTCAAATTCCTTTATCTCCAAAGACCAAAGGGTCACATATGAAAACAAATGCAAGTTGTATTTTGACATTGTGTTAGTCAGGGTTTTGCAGAGAAACAGAAGCAACTCGTGTGTGTGTGTGTGTGTGTGTGTGTGTGTGTGTGTGTGTGTGTGAGAGAGAGAGAGAGAGAGAGAGAGAGAGAGAGAGATTTTAAGGAGTTGGCTCATGTGGTTGTGGAGGCTTGGTGAGTCTAAAATCTACAGGGTAGACCAGTAGGCTGGAGACTCAGGAAAGAGTTGCAGTTTGTGTCCAAAGGCAGTCTGCTGGCAGAATTCCTTCTTGCTCAAGAGACCTCATTATTATTATTATTTTTTCTTAAGGCCTTCAACTGATTAAACGAGGCCCACTCACATTTTGGAGGGAAATCTGCTTTACTTTTCGAAGTCCACCAATTTAAATGTTAACTACATTCATCAAACACCTTCACAGAAACACCCAGAATGTTTGGCAAAATATCTGGGCACCATGGTTCTGCCAACTTGACACATAATTAAAATTAACCATCACAGATATCTTTTAACCACACGGGCTCTCATTCAGGGCACAGATTTGAATCCCCAGGAAGGAAAAGCATCTCTTTATTCTTTCTTCACTCCTGCCACCAGCACCCCACTACTCTGCCAGCAAAAACGAAACAACATAAACACACATCACCATGAGAATGAGTATATACATTGTGGATTTAAATGCGTTAATGCAATTCAGTAGTTTAAAGTAAATGAAATGGAACATTATTATTCCTGTTTTAATATGGATACATCTCAAAAATAGAATAGTGAGCCAGGGATAGAGAGAAAGAGGGAGAGAGAGAGAGAGAGAGAGAGAGAAGAGAAAGAGTGAACAGCTTGTAGAAAGAGACAGAGTATGATAACATTTATGCAAAATTTTAAAACACAAAAATTAAAGTTTGTAGATGACAACAAGAAAAGCATGTGTGTCCATTTAGGCCTCACATTCCAGAGAGTCAGTACCTTTGGGAAAGAAAGTAGATGGATGAATGGAATAGACGGGGTCCTCAGGGGCTTCAGTCACATCTCTGATGTTTCCTTTCTGTTCCTAAAGGGTCTGCCAGAAGGCGAAATACTAAGTTTTGACAAATTTTGGTAGTGGGTGCCCATTTTGGTAGTGCGTACAAGGTTTATTGTTTTGTATGCGTTTTTATATGCTTGAAATATTTGATAGTAAAATTGTTAACAGTGTCTCCTTTTTCTCTCAAGAGTCCCTGGCAAAGGTAGGCTGTCCAACCCTCCCTCTCTACCACTGCTTTGTTTACCAAGGTCTCACACACACACAAGAGTTACAGTGTCTGTTCAGAGTGGGGTGGGAAGGAGAGCTGGAGCCCTGCCTCAGAGGAAAATTCCATCAGGCCTCTGTGTACTAAGCCATTTCTGTGGCTGAGCCCAGTCTATTGAGTGCTCAGCAGTCAATCTTGAACATCCCAACAGGAGGGATGTTCTGAGGAGAAAGCTAGGAAGACAACAGTAGTTGAGCCACGTCTCTTCATTCTGAACCTTCTGAAGACCCAGACAAAAATGGCTGCCGTATATCAAGAAGGAAGCCTTATTTAAATTTAGTAAGCAGAGTATTGTATAAATTACCGACACAACCAATTTAGCCAGGGTATATGATGTTAGCCCTAATTCTACTAGTCATAATTCCATGCATGTGGAATTATGGGAGGTACATAGTTATCAGAAGACCAGAAATATACCATCATCTTTGTAATGGACTATTTTGTTCATCTTTGTTACAATACTGGATCTTGAATTAATCTCTCATGAGGCAGATTTAGAAAGAAAATGCTTCACATTGGAAAGGTTAAAAATGGATCTTTTGTTTTCGTACAATCTTCAAATTTCAATTTGTCACTCACAAAACCCAAAAATGTTTGCATGCTTTTAAGAAGGAAATAAAAGGGCTTCCTTCAGATGAAAACAAATTCTATTTGAGTGCTTGAAATAATTCTAACAAAAGGCAGGCAAGTCACTTGGTACACTCCTTTAGCCACCTAGGGTAGAAAGCAGAATATCTATGAGAGCCCTGCAGATGACCACTGGTCTATTTGGGGGCAAGTAGCAGTTTTTAAGTAGCAAATAAAGGAGGTTGATTTTAATCATGCTAGATGTGTACACTTGGGGCCATTGATTAGTGAAAGTATGTTAACTACAGTAATATGTAATAACCGTATAATATTCATTTATTCAATACATATTTATTGAGTATCTACTATATGCAGTTACTCTTGAGTATTAATGATAAGATAACTAAAAACAGGGTTTTCCCTGCTCTGAGAGAGCTTAGTCAGTCAGAAAGCAAATATAAAAATCAGTCTCTCAAAAGTTCTATGAAGGAGAGAGGCACTGGGTCTATAATTGGGGAAGTTGATCAGGGAGATGAGAGAAAGCTTCCTGAGGAAGTGATGTATGAGTTACAACCTCAAATTTTAAGAGAATGGAAGAAGACCAGCATGGCAAGATTACATAGTTAGTTAGAAACTATTAAGCACTTGCTATATGCCTGGCATTTTTCTGTTTGATTAGGATACATGAACAAGACAGAAAAAAGATGCCAGTCCTTGAAGAGCTTATATATTTGGGAAGCGGGTATCAATAGAAATAAACATTAAATAATGGTTATATAGTGCACTAGAAGGTGGTGACGTGGAAAGGGTGGAGGAGGGCAAAGAGAATCAGGAGTGTCTCCAGACTGGGGACAGCTCACACATTTGAATAGAGTGATTGAGGTGGGCCCCATTACAAAGGTGAAGTAGTTGATGGTTGAATGACGGCCTGAAGGTGAGGGAGTGAGCTCTACAGGTAGCTGGTGGAAAAGTGTTTTAGGCAGAGGGAACAGACAGTAACAAAGGGAGGCGTGTGCCTGGAATGCTTAGGAAAGGGTGGAGGCCAGCAGGCCTGGAGCGGAGCAGACGAGGGGGGAGAGTAGTAGGAGACAAGGCCAGAGGGTCTGGGTGGGGTTAGATCATGGGAAGCCTTAGCGGCCATTTGGCTTTGGCTTCTGCTCTGTCTGAGTGGGGCAGCTGCTGGAGGGTTTAGAACAGAGTCGGGACATGATCTGAATTTTGTTTTAAAAGGAATTATCTTACTGCTGTGCTGGAAATAAAGGGGTAGGGTGCAAGGGTGGAAGCTAAGGCCACGAGGAGAGTATTGCAGTGATTTCAATGAAAAATGGTCATGACATGGGCAGTCGGAGGCAGTGCAGGTAATGAGAAGTGGTCATCTTTTAGTTGCCCTCTGAAGGTGAGGCCACAGATTAGCTCATTGAAGGGCTAATGAGAACAGTCAGAAATTTCTGCCAGATTTCCAGCCTAAGCTACTGAAGTGTTGTAGTTGCCATCAACTGATGTGAGAGAGAGTCCAGGGAGAGCAGACCAGGGAAGGAGGGGGCCAGGAGTTCATTTCTGGACTTGCTGAAATGAGAGTTCCATTACATATCCCAGTGGAGATGTCAAGTAGGCCATTGGGAGGACTGGAATGAAGACAGAGAACATGGTAGATCTTTCAAGGACTTGCATTGTAAAGGAGAGCAAAGAAATGGGGCTGAAGCTCACAGGCAAAGTTAGATCAAGAGAAAAACATTTAAATTGTAATTTGGGAAAAACAGCAACAGGTTTGTATAAAGATGGGAATGAGCATGGTGAGTAACGATAGTGGGCAGCCCTCAGGGGGGCCAGACTTGGAGGCCCTAGTAGCACAGTTTAAGATACTGGGTTTTACTAGAGCAGTGGGAAACTACTGAGATTTTTAAGCGGAACGGTTTGACAAGATAGAATTTACATTTTACAGATCCCTCTGGCTGCAGAGGACAAAACAGATTGGAAACTAGCCAAAGGATTTGTAGGCAGAATACTGAATATGCGCTTAGGGAGGTGCTAAACATTTCATGTTTCTTAACTCATTTAATCTTCACAACAATAATTGAGGTGGGTGACATTCTTATGCATCTTTTACAGGTGAGGGTGCCAAGGCTTAGAGTGGTTTAGCGAGTTGCCCAGAGTCATCATACAGCTAGTAAATCAGTGGCAGAGCCAGGGTAAGAACCCAGGCTGTCCCGTCAAATTATCCTGGTCTTTTTGCGACCATGTGCTATTGGTCATAGACTCATGTCATTTTTAGGTTGGGAGGGCTCTTAAACACTGCCTCGCCCAGCCCCTCAGTTAAACTGAATTTGAGATACTCAGAAGCAGGAACTTGCAAATGGAATCATAGTTTAAATACACTTGGGGGTGGTTGCTATGTAAAGTCCTATTCTGGGATAACCTTTGTAAAGTAAAAAATCCTTTTGTAAAGCAAATAATCCACTCTCCAATTTAGTGGATACAATGCTGTTCTTCAAACAGCAAATGTATCTATAAAACTAAAAAGTGCCCGAGAATATTCTCATTATTCGGGGAGAGGAGCTGTGGAAAGGTGGCATGGAGAGATGTGGGATGACAGAAGAGCACAGTCCTTGCTTGTGCATGCTGGGGGTACACCGGCTGCTCGATGCGCTTAATCTTACAGTTCAAAAGTTTCCAATCATTTCACCACCAAGGGGTCTTAGAATCTACTTAGAATCTGTGAGCCCATGAGGAGGGCATAATGCTGCTGTCTACCTAATAATACTCCTTTGTCTATCACAGAACTGCTCTTCCCCCATCCCATCTCTACCAGGTGGTTCTGGTGGGCTGTCAGTCAGTCACAGGGCTTCACCTGCCCACCTGGTCCCCAAATTGGGTATATGATTAGGTCTAGTCAACTGGAGCCTCCTTAGATTTCTATTTGAGCTATTTTCTCTAGAATATGAAGAATAAGTATTATGTAAACCTAGGGCTGCACGTAGCCAGCATGTGTTCAGGCAGAGGCAAGTGGAGCCAAAATATGGAGAATAATTAAGCAGAGCCCTGGCGACATTGCCTATGCTTGAATCAGCAAGTTATTCCCTTGGGGTATCCCAGTTACATTAAACAATAAATCCCCCTTCTTGTTCTGTGCCTCAGGTTCTTCTCTAAAATGGGGATAATTATACTACTTATTTCATAGCATGTACCAAGGTTCATATTAAATAACGTGTGTCATGGACTGAAAGCAGGGCCTGGCACTTAGCAGTTAACTATTGCTGCATAACAAACGACTCCACAGTTAATGACTTAAAACAACCATCAATGAAGCTCGCAGTTCTGTAGGTTGGCCATTTGGGCTGGGTTCTGTTGGGTGATGACTTTGACGCAGCTCTGCTCACTCACACATCTGTGGTCAGTTCTTTTCCACATGGTCCACAGTCTCCAGCAGGCTTGGCCATATCCTTTGCCCTATGGTATCTGGACAGAGGGCCAAAAGGAAGCGTGGAAGCACGCAAGGACTCTTGAGATGTAGGCTCAAAATTGGCACACTCTCCTGCGTCATCCCGTTGAGCAAAGCAAGTCACGAGGCCGGCTCAGAACTAGGAAGTTGATTCTACTTTTTCATGGGGGGTGCTGCAGTTACATTGTAAAGAGTCTGAATCAAGGGAGAGCTGTGAATGATTATGGCCACTTTTTCAATCTGTTATAATAAGTGTTTAATAAATCTCACCGTATGTGGTTGTGTTATCAGTATTGCCGAAACTAGTTCAATTTACTCTCTGTGGATTCCTGTAGACGTAACCATCCTGCTGCGAGTCTTTTGTAAAGGTTATTAATAATAGCTTGGCCGTCCCCTAAATTTCATTCTTGGACTTCTCATTGAAACCCGGATATAGTTTACTTCTTGAAATATATCGTTTGCCTTTTAGAAATACACCAAATGACACCCTGTTTGTCATTAGCAGAGTACTACAGAAGTGAACGACTGTAATCCCTCATGTTGTAAGTAATGTTTTATCTGCTCAGCAAGAACTTGGCAATTATGAGGTTTTAATGATCTACTTTACACAATTATTTGTTTGTGAGTTTCTCCTCAATGGTTTCTGTTTTGTAGTTATTTATATTTCTTCTTGGTTTGTTCATCTTTAATTGCTTTAGATTTGATAGGGGAAATATTGATATTGCTCAGTGGTTCTTCTGAGGCCATAATATTTATTCTTTTCAGGAATAAATGCATTGTAGACTTTCATGCTTATTAATTTTTGATTGTAGAGAATATCATATTATGCAAGGTGTGACAAGAATACATTTAAATTCATTACTTAAGCACATTCCTTCAAGAGTATTAATACTGATTTGATGATTTTCATTATTAAGTTACTAAATATATTGCCAAATTTCAATTTCTTCTATTTCTAAATCTAGCTGAGGGTTAGCAAAAGCTTTTTCCTCTATTTTTGTGAAGACAAGCAACGTGAAAAGGATTTTTTTTTTTAAATAGGGAGATGGTAGTTTCATTCCAGAGTTAGAGGATCTATATTGTGCTTGTTATATCAGTATATCAAGAGCAAACATAAGCATTGCAATTTCCCTCAGTAACTAGAAGGTAATCAATATCACTATCAGCCAATGGTAAAAGTGTGCTGCCGTGTGTTTGTAACTTGTGGCGCTATTATCATTCACTATCAGCAGAATCCCTCCTTTTGTAAAAACTAGATTAGATGTTACCTTTTGTTTATACTGGATTGGATATCAGTGTGAGTAATGACATTGTAATAATAGTTGATAACTGAGTACCAACTCTGTATATTGGCCTATGTATTAACTAGCTAAACACTGGACTACAAATTAGTCTAACATCCACTGGCTTAAAGAATAATCATTTACTACCCCTTCCAACATATGCAGGTCAGGTGTTTCAGAGAAGCATGGCTGTGCAATGCTGGCTTGAGTATCTCATGAGGTTGCAGGTAGATGTCAGCCAGGACTGCAGTCATTTGAAGGTTTGACGAGGGCCGGGGGATCCAGTTCCAGTTTGGCTCATTCACATGAATGACGACTTGGTGCTGGCTGTTGGTGGGAGGGTCTCTGTTCCTCTCCACGTGGGTCTTTCTATTGGGCAACTTGAATGCCCTATCGAAGTGCCCTGTTGACGTGGTGGCTAGCTTTCCCAGGGTGAGCAATCCAAGGGACCAAGACAGAGGCCACAGTGCCTTTTATGACCTCACCTCAGTAGCCACACGTCATCACTTCTGTATTCTGTTTGTCACAAGGGTCATCCCTGATTCCACGCAGAAGAAGAGTACCTCCCTGATTCTGTGTGGACACCAGGAAGCAAGGATCATTAGTCACCATCTTGGAGGCTGGCCACCACAAACTGCTACCAAACGACAATAGAATATCTACTATGGCCAACTTGATCAATCATCAGAAATTGGATACATTTGTATGATGTATCTGCTAGGTATGTCCTGTGCCATAGATGTGTCCTATGACATGTATTAAGGGCCTCTGTATGCCTGTGATTGAGTCTTTCACTATAATAATAATCCTCTAGTTATCTTCTCCAGAAGAATCCAGACGTTTTCTGGTGCTCTTCCCATAGTCATGGCATCTGTCTCACAAATAACCTTTTCAGAATCTTGTGAAAGTTACAGAATACTGTTCAAGAAAGATGTATTCACACATGATTTTCCTTAGAGTTTTAGTAGATTTAGGAACACCCGTTCCCATCAAGTGAATTAATACTTATTTAGTGTGAGTTAAGATTTGTGTTTTTCCAGAATACTTTAAAAGTCAGTCTATACATTAATTAGAGGAAAAATACTACACAAAACATATCTGTGTAATATGACCTCTAAACCGCCCAAAGTAATTACTTTCCTAAATAATTTTAATCTTCAATGTTAATCTCTCAGAAATAGAATGACTGTTACTGTAATTGGAGCTCTCAAATATAATTTCTCACATATATTATATCCTTCTTCCTAGTTCTTCCTATCCCATATTCCCTGAAGTAGCTCACTTTTTAAATTCCCCTTTTTCCTTTCATCTTGCACACATCTCTCATCTATCCTTTCTCTTCCAGCTTTTCATTATGTAGATTGACTTAACCTTTCTTATAAAGAATTTTCTGTCTCTCCCTCTTATTCTTAATCTTTCTGCCCATTCTCTAATTATGCATTGACAAATCCAAATGACCAGTCTGGCACTGATGGTCTCTCCTGGAGAGTAGGACGTCTCCCAGGCATGGAATGAGAGAAGGGAAAGCTGAGGGTGAATATAGTATTCTCTTTATCCACGCTGGTGGAAGCAGTGGGGCTAAGAATCTTGATACTTTAATATTTTTGGCCTCTTTACACTTTTCATTCAGCAGCAATTGATCACAGAAAAATCTTCAAAACACTTTCAGTTTAGAGAATTCTGCCTCTGTTAGTTGTCTGAAGAGTAACTAGGTCGCATGACCAAGTGTGGTCTGGATTCTCCTGGTTATCTTGATAAATTATCTATTCACGTGTTCCTCGATGTATTCTTATTATATTACATGGATTTCTAGCATAGTAAAAATGTGACAGCAAATAAACAAACAACAGCCAACCATTGACTTTGACTCTTGGTATACATTAAAATCTCCATTAATTGGGCAACTTTGGGAATGGTAAACAGCACACACCTTGCTCAGTTGTGTAATACGTACAGAAGGGCTATATCAATTGGTCACTTGTATTTTGAAGTTAACTTGAGACAGTCTTTTGTTTTCTCATACCCCAGCCCTTAGAGGTTAAGGGAGAAGGTTGGCAACACTGGAAAAGTAGAGCAAGTTGTGGAGCAGGAAGGATTCTAAGATGGCTCCCAAGATTCTCACCAAACTGTGACTCTGATGGCTGTCATGCCGTCATTAGGTTATTTATGTGGCACGGGTGGCTTTAAGAAAGGGAGGAAATCCTAGGCAGGCTTGACCTAGCTGGTGAGCCCTTAGAAGGTCCTGAGCTCTTCCTGGAGATAGAGATTTGAAAAACTGAAGGATTTCATGTACAGAGTCTCCATTACTGGCTTTGAAGATGGTGGGGCTCTCGTAGCAAGAAACTGAGGGCAGCTTCGAGGAGCTGTGAGTTTTCTCTGGCTGGCGGCCAGCGAGGAAGTAGAGACCTTAGTTCTACGACCACAAGGGACTAGTAAATTCTGCCATGACCATGTGAATTTGGAAGAGGACCTTGAGCTCCAGATGAGAATGCAGCCAGCCGACACCTTGATTTCAGTCCGTCAGAACCTAGTCACATGGTGCCCCAACTTCGTGATCTACAGAA
Organism: Rhinolophus sinicus; assembly: GCF_036562045.2. Classification (NCBI taxonomy): domain Eukaryota; kingdom Metazoa; phylum Chordata; class Mammalia; order Chiroptera; family Rhinolophidae; genus Rhinolophus; species Rhinolophus sinicus. Next base: position 44,746,185 of record NC_133759.1, read on the forward strand.
CTATGAGACAATAATTGATGGTGGTTTTGAGCCACTGAGTTTGCGAAGGTTTGTTATTTATAAAATAAATACAAGTCATAACCTGTTTTCTTTTGGCACCTGGGGGAGGTGAGACAGCAGAAGGAGAGGCACTACAGGGAGCTCTTAAGCGTTCCAGCTCTGGAATCCTAGACCTAGGTTTGTAACGCAATTCTATCCAATTAGAAGCTATGGGACTTGTTTTTGAGTGTCTTATCCCTCAGAACCTCAGTTTCCCCACCTGCAAAAAGGAGAAAAATCATTATTAGTTTCTTCTAGAATTGTTGAGAGACACATATGAGGTGACAAACATGAAGTATTAAGAATGGTGGCTGGCATGTGTAACAGCTACATATATATTAGCTATTTTCACCCTGAGAAAAGTCACTAGAACATTGATTTTGAGAGCTGGAGAATAGGAATGATCATTAAACCACCAATAATTGTGCGCTTTGGGCAACTTAACAATATATTTTCATATTTTATCTCATTTCGTATAACTCCCCTGTGAGGAAGCTATTCACATCATTTGTTAACATTTTTTATTTTATTTTGAAATACTTATAGACTTACAAGAAGTTGCCAAACTAGTACAGACAGGTCCCGTGTACCCTTCACCCAGCTTATAATGGCATCTTACATTACTATAGAACAGTATTAAAACCAGGAAACTGACATTGGTACAATGCTATTCACTGGACTACAGACCTTATTCACATCTCTCCGTTAATAATTTCATTTTGCAGATGAGAAATCTGAAGCTTTTTTCAGTTGCTGATTTCAAGTTCCCCTTGAAAGCTGTGGTCAGATTGCATGGATTTATATTAGAAATGATTTGTTTCTATTGCCTATTTGCATTCAGTGGCAGATTAGGAAAAACAAAACAAAAACATGTAACATTTATGTGACCATTCTGACCAATTAAGATTCAACTTCACTTTTAGTTACTAAGTTTTGTTCCTTAACTAGAAACTTTCATTTTTCTGCAGCAAAAGAAAGATGACATGGCAGATTTTGACTGAAGGCCAGGTGACACAGATGTCGACACCATCGCAACACCACAGATACAGGCACACACAGACAGATGCCCTTTGTACCAAATAGTCTCAACTTTTTTTTCCTTCTTTTTTAGTTATCACCAAAGTCAAGGGTTCTCACATGAAAAAACCTGAAAGTAACCGAGAAATCAGCAGTCCCTCAAGGTCTAGGGAAAATTGGCTTGGACCCTTATGGTTAAAGAGTCTGGGAGTTTTCCAGATTTTAGTGAATTCCTCACAGGACTCATATTCCTTTGCCCTTGTTTGACTTCTGGGATTGTTTTCTGTGCTTCTCTGCATAATTGAATACAAAACTCCTTGAGTTCCCTGAAAACTTGAGCAGCCTAAACTCTTTTGAGGACTTTTATGAAGGTTTTAGTGGGAGAATGAGAGGTTAACATTCCATACCTGCACATGAAACAACTCTAATCTTGGATATTAGAATTTCTCTTTCCTAAAATTCTTTGCAGCTCACTTTCTGCCAGGCACACTTCTCTGTCATGGCACAACTCACAACTGCCATCCCCATTTTTTTTCCTTCTTACTCATTTTTCTTGCCCTTAGGAGAAAAATAAAGTCTTTCCCTTTTCTTTTGCGCTTCTCAGCCATGCTGGTCCCAAATCCTTAGGCTGTACCATCTCTTCACATCCTTATAAACCATTCCTCCAACAATTTTCATTCTCTCCCCGAGGTGACATCTGGCGGCAGGTGTTGAAATATCACTTTGCTATTAATTACTATTTTATTATATATTAATTATTCATTTAACTTTCCAACATTTTTTGTTACCGTGAATTCCCTGAAACTGCTGGAAGTCTTTTATTATGTTACCATTTTTCCTAATTTTCTAGATCAGGGTTACTGCCTGTGTCTTCCATTAATGAATGAACCAATTCTTGTTGCCTTTTGAGTAAAGCTCTCTGCTTGTATCCAAGAGTTACTTCTACTTTGCTTTTCAGGAAAGACAGAACATGAACTTGGCACACTCTATTGCAAATGTTGCAAGCCCATTTTGGAACCCCACAAACGTCACTAGGACTGTGCCAGGTCAGATGACCACTGAAACAAAATGGAAGGAAGGCTGTATGTTAGAATCCCAGCAGCTTCGATTTTAGATGCCAGTTTGCCCTCCCTGTCTTTGCCTCTACTGGTTGACCCCACTGTGTCTCCAATGCCTAACATAATGTTTTGCACAGAGTGGACACTCAGCGAATATTTGTTCAATGTATTGATGGAAGAAAACATGCATTGTAGCAAACCAGGCTGAATTGATAAGCTTTTGAGGAGCCATAAAGTAGACATTCTTCTCTCTCCTATAGCTCCCATACGGAGTTCTAGGTGGTGTGAGTAACGGACCACCTGGTCCCTTGGAAAGCAAGGTTGTAATGTGAACTGGATATTTGTATCGTGCCGTTTGTTTTTATGTCTGGGAGGAAAGAACAATGGGCTCAATGGCTCAAGAAAAACACTGCATCACTTAATACTGTTTGTATCGCAACGCTGTCTAGAGAGCAGTTTGTACCTTTCCTTTCTGTTCCAACCACAAATTCTGGGAAACAACCTTCCTTTTCTTCCTCTCCTAAAATGCTTTTTAGCTAAATCCCATGCGTTTCCAAGAGGGGGTGGTGTGCATATGCCAGCCGTGTCTCCTGCGCTCACTGTCAGATTTGATGGGGAGCTGAAGCTGGGTGGGCAGAGCTTCACTACTGCTGTTGATTGAAATGACACAACAGCCTAATATGATTCATGTTTGACTGAGCACTGGGGATTTTTTCCACATTTAAAGAGATTTTAAAAAGAAATGTAACTTTAAGACCATATCTGGGGAAAGAAACTGGGTCCTACTCAGGCCCAGGTACGTCAGCTGCCCCTGGCTGTGGCGGGAGGGCTCACGTGATGACCCTAGAAACCCCAGTCTTAAGGGTTTACCACATACGGTATTTCCCCGAAAATAAGACCTAGCCGGACAATGAGCTCTAATGCATCTTTTGGAGCAAACATTAATATAAGACCCGGTCTTATTTTATTATAATGTAAGAGCAGGACTTTATTAATGTTTGCTCCAAAAGATGCATTAGAGCTCATTGTCCGGCTAGGTCTTATTTTCGGGGAAACAGGGTACTTGTATAGTCATCATATCTGTGGGTGAGACTGTTTAGAGGGAATATTCCGTGGTCTATAAGTGATGGTTTCCCTCCCTTTCCATTTCCCATAGTTGAGGCATCGTTCATTCATTCCTCATTCACTTATTCATCCATCCAGTAACCATTTTTCTACCCTGCCCTGCACCGTACTCAGGACTAGGCACGGGAGCTGTAACATTGAAAGGCACAGGAGTCCTCCCTGTCCCTTTGTCACTTACAGTGGAGACTGGAAGACAGAATTGGGGCTGGGGAGTTATGAAGCGGGTGGGAGTTTACTGACAGAGCTAATGCTCCATACGTTCTGGGGCCCACGGTAAGAACATAAATAACACGGCCTGTGGGAGACTCCCTGGGGTTACTGGCAAGGAGTCAAGAAGAATTGGAGGAGGATGGTGACAGGAAGGGAAGGACAAGGGGACAATCTCCCAGAGGGAGGGCATAGCATGAGCAGAGACTCAGGGAAGAGGAACTTCATGGTAAGCACGGAGTTACAAGCAGTGGAGCTGCTATTAAATGCAGAGTGGTAAGAGATGACACTCAAGCAAATGGAGGGAACAGGCCATGGAGGGCCCTGTAGGTCATACTTAGATTAAGTGTCAACGTAAGCTTCCAGGGGATTGGGAGTCACTGACGTGGCCTGCAGAGCACCTTCCCTAACATGCCTGTCAGGTGGCAACAGGAATTCTCACGACTTAACCCACTTGGCTCACTCCAACCTCACTGATGCTGGGAAGTTTTCATTGGTTGAAGGCTGCTGACATCATCTGTCTCTTAAGGATTTAAACCTCGCTGTGTTACAGCCCTTGGAGAGCCAGGCCTGTGGGCTTGCTGCTTCTCTTCTCATTTCAAAGCTGGACTTTGACAGCCTACTTTAGTTTGGTGAAACCTGTAGGACTCCAGGCAGAGTTCTGCAGGCTCGAAGTTCCAATTATTCTAGGAAAACAACAGACTTACCTTTGTCGCTCAGTCTTTCCCCAGCATATTATAGAATCTGTAAATTAAGACATGCCAGAGATTCTAGCCTCTACATCCTAGACTTTTAAGTTCTATGAAAAAATACGGTAATTTCTAACATCATTTTAGCAATGTATAAATCCTATCACTTATACCGACTTTCTCTGTCAACATTTTGGAAACAAAAAGCAATATTTTGAAAAATCTTTTTGCATGTCTACCTTCGTATTTGTACCACTAATGTTAATTATGTTTTTTACTGTGAAATAGGTCATGAAGTCTATGTTCTTTACTCAACAGATATAACACGATGGGGGAATAAAAGAAAATTATAAACTGAAGCAAGTTCTCTGTCCCTGGTGGTGTCTCAATGCTTTTCATGCTGGAAAATAAGATTAACCCATTTTTATTGAGCACCTAATATGTGCCAGGCATTGTGCTGGGTATTTTCATATATATTATCTTATTCAATCCTCCTAATCACACTGTGAGGAAGATTTCACTATTTCCTGTTTTTATACATAATACACCAGGGGATCTGAAATGTCAGGTGAGTTTTCCAAGGTCCGATATCTGGTAAGTAATGAAAGTGTATTGAGCCCAGGTCAGTCTTACATTCCAAGCAGACTGTGGGGAGAACTTGCGAGTGGGGCAGGAGATGGGAGCTAGTGGGGTAGCTTCAAGCAGTTATTAGTAGAAAAGTCAATACAGCACCTAGTACATGAGTGAACAATAGTTTCATCTCTTTTATTAGCCTCGGTCAGTTGGTAGTGGCATCTGGAGAACTGACTAAGAAACAGCGCTGAGATGGATTAGCTGGAGGTAACCTGGTGAAGATAGACAGCGTCTACTCAAATATCGTGTATTTGACATCTTACTTTATTGATAGGAAGAGTGTGACCTCAGTGGTATGAGAGTGGGGGTCTGCATGTGGCATGGGGAGAGCCAGGGGGGCTGCTGTCGGAAGAGCTGGCTCAGTCCCCCCACCTCAGGGTGCAGGGGCTAGGAGAACTGCCTTTCAGGGTTGCACCTGCCAAATCCTCAAAACCTATTGATGCATGCTTCCGAATTACCCACAAAATATCTTTATATGGGCATTTTCGAAGGGAACATATTTTAAGAGAACATACGCCTTTTGGTGCTCTGTGCTTGATAGAATTAGGTAATAAGCATTCAGCCCAGCTACTTAATGTAGAAAGCATAAGAGTAGTGACTCTGAATGTATAACACCCTCCAATGCTGTAAGCTGTCACCGTTTGTGAGCCCCACTGTTATTACCTACTGAGCACCTTTTCCTCCTCTTCTTAACTGCGTGTTGTGGGGAGCGAGTTCTGCAAACATCACAGGCTTGGGAGGCACAGTCAGAATGCTAATAGAGCCATCAACCCCAGATGCTGCTTTCCTGAAATCTGACTGAGCAAGGTGAGCCCTGATTCATACCTTGTGCCTCCTCCTACATGACTGCAATTAACATTTTATCTGCCCTGTATCTCAAGGCAAAGCTTTGGCACCACTCCCTGGAGGGTGAAGAAGGACCTTAATTACAGAACAGCTGCCTGCTGTATTCTGATGTCACCACCTCTGAGCTCCAGAGAGAGGTCAATCCTAGGATGTCATGTGGCTCAAATAGAATATTTTAATTTAGAGACTCAGTAAATTGCTCCATCAATTAAGACCGGTTGTACTTGGAGCCGCCTTGCTGGGGCACACAGCCAGAAGCTTTGATTCATTTCATTTCTTATTGACCCTGTCACTCCGTGAAGGGACAGCCAACATTTCAGTGGGCGGTGGAAAGCTGCCAGAAGTAAAAGGAAGACTAATGATCGAGGAAAATTTTAAAGGGTAAGATTGACATTTGAAATGAGAGCACATCTGTCATGCTGGCTAAATGATGGTGTTTGGTGGGGGTCCAGGAGAAGAAACGGGGTGGGATATTTTATACTTTGTTAGCAACTAATAAATCCCCCATCTCAGCCAGTTATCACAGGACAGGTTTGCGTTTTGCTCAGGCAAGTTTCAGTGCAAGTAAGTGGACGTTCTTGTGTATGTGATTTTTCAGAGGTCCAGGCTCTTTCCATCTCTTGTGATACTGTCAGTTCACCGTGCACTCCAAGCGGGAAAGAGAGTAATGAAGGAAAGTGCCATCTTTCAGAGGATGAGGTTGGGGCCAACACATTCTTCCTTTCATCATCAGGGCAGGATGAATCCCAGAAGCCAGGCTGAACTGTCCATGTGGGTTGGAGCGCTGAGAGAACAAAAGGCTGACGCTGGTCAAAGCATGGGCCCAGATGTGGACAATGAGAGTCAGGCAGCGTCTACAACTCTCTCCCTTCTTTCCTGAAGCCACAAGACCCTGCCCTTGACCAATATGCAATGAAGTTATAAGGCACTTCTTCCTTGTTCCCAAATGTAAAACCCTTGCATTTCAACAGGAGCCCGGTTCATGAGGCAGCTAAGACTAGGCCCGTGGGGGCAGTTCATTCTGACCAGGTAAGCATGCTGATGGCCTCAGAGAGCACCTCTTGGTTTTAAGTACAGGTGGGTCTCTGGAATCCACGTCACACCATCAGCTCTTTTCAAAGAGGAGCAGAGACTAATGACTCACTCCCCATAATATTGGTCTCCGTGATTTAGAATAAAGTATCATTTTAGCAGTGCTTAAAATATGCAGCGGCCCTCATTTACATTTGCTGTCCAGTTATTATCTTGCTTATTCACAAAGAAAGTGGCTAGCTGTCACCTTGGCTTTCCTCCATAGTAAACCATGGAATAGTTTCTGTTAAAGTCGTACTTTGAATTTAAACACAACTGGGCCATTATGGCTGGCTGCCACCAGAAGCACACATATGATTTGCATGTCTAGGTGAGCAAATCAGAGCTGTGAACAATAGGGGACACACGGCAATATATTACTTTGCCTCCCCTTCACCTCACAGAATTAACTACTGCCAGGGAAATCGATTGATAACTAAATGTCTAATGGAAGAGTTAGGACAGGATAATATACAGCTGCCCAAGTGAACTTTGATATGGAATTTAAATCTTGTCTCTGGCTGGAGACACTGCGTTTGGAAATGCAAATTGTTCCCTTTAAAACTCACTTGCCAATGGAAGGAACGAGTCCTGAGTTAATGGACACAATGGGAATTTTACCCTCCCTCCAGCGATTTGAGGAGCACATTCATTATCAATTTATTGGGCCCATGACTCCTTTCTTTGCCCCCTCCATCATCTCCAGCCAGGAAGTTATGTTTGGATCCCATCAACTTCTTAAACTTACACTTGTATTAACTTTGAATGATTTTAGCATGTCACTGGTTGTGACAGAGTTATTCATGAGCTAAATGATTCAGTTAGAGGAGCACCTGGGCTTCTGGACCTGGTGGAAGGAAATTGAAGTGACAGCCTGGCCCCTCCAGGAAGCCTGTTGTTTATTATGACTTTATTTATGGATGCTTTCCTCAGAGATCTGACAACACACCCCTACAGGGAACTGCACCTGAGGTGGCACTGGTTTGGCAGAGGCCCCTGCATGGGCATTGGTTATGGGATGTGTGTGTGTATTCTTCACCATTCACTTCCAAGTGGCGCATTTTGATACCCCATGGGTACATTCTTAGGGTATCTACGAAGCAGGGAGAGCCCTCCAAAATTTTCATTGGAAAAGTTTTAATATGTGCAAGAAAGCATCCAAGTAGTCTTCAAGGAAAATCAAGAAGTCTCTTAGATCCTGCCTTGCCCTTTTCTGGTTTAGTATTTGGATTGTCATTTAGTTAGGTGGAGGTGGGTACAATAACCTTGGCATTGCTGAGACTCAGATCTTGCCAGTGGCCCAGCTCTTAGTGTAAACCATTGGAAGATGAGGTGACACCAGAGAAGAGGAAAGTTCAGAGCGATCCACTGATGAAGAGCAGAGTCAGAGCCCAGAGGCTAAGCCGCTGTGGCTCCTGGTTCACACTCCGTGCCCCCACCATTTTAGGTAAAGTCATGGCACTGCTGAAGGTAAGGACCTCTGGACCAGGAATTAGGGGTCTAATTTCTGTCTCTGTTTGTCATAAGACCTCAGACTATTCACAATGGTCCTATGAAAATATCAAACCTTCCTCATTTGCAATTTGTCCCATTTCCCTCCATGGATTGCGGTGAGGATTTATGGAGAGGGAGATCATAAAAGCACTTTGAAAATTAAAAAAGTGCTTGACAGCATAGGTAATAAACCTTCTTAGAAGTAAAAGCTAGACCTCTGAATCCAAATCCCACACTGCAGCAAATACATAGGAGAAGGGCTTTCATTCTTAGGCATTTATTAAAAAATATTTTAACTTTCCTTGTTATATGCAAATGGATGTGACATCAGAATTGCACTATGTCAGTTTCTTCTGAAATGATTTAGAAGATGAGGGACACCAGGGAGAGACTAGCCTACATCTGTTTTATTGTTGTGGTTGTGGTTGCATTCTTTCTTTTCTTTTCTTTTTGGTAGGAGGTTGTCTCAAAGGATAATTGCAAGTAATAGGGAGCTGAGCTCTTTCCTATTTAAGCTACTGATTTACGTAATAGGACAAGTACAAAGCTGGGCAGCAACATGGTGACTAAGAGAAAATGATTTCAAGCCAGCAGCATGACAAATGGTCCGAACAAGCATGCACCACTCTGGTTATTCCGACCCTTTATTAGGATATATCATTAAGCAGCCCAGTGTTTCATATAACGCAGAAATTATTAACCTACCAGAAACAGGTAGGAAGCTGAGTCTTCCAATGTCCCTGGAAATACAAATGGGAATCAATTAGACAAACTTTTTGATGATGACCTGAGTAACTTGTATCTTCCGCCTCCTTGTTATACCCGGGGTGCCAAAAAAATGTATACACATGACTTTATTCATCTTGTTATCAGCATATATTGAGTAATGCAATTTTAATACAGTTTTTCCCTTTCTTAAAATATGTATACATTTTTTTTTTGCACCCTCTGTATGTTGCAAACAAACTGGAGTTGGTCCCAGATAGAAAGAAACCTTAGAGAAAATCCATCCCTTCCTTTGCACAGATGAAAATACTATGGCCCTCTCAGAAAAGGGGAGTTGAAAACAGGAAGAGATCTTGACCTGCTCAGCGAAACAAGTGTCTGCCTGTAGTAGTTGCTCAATAAATGTTTCATGACAAGCCTTAGGGATGAGGAACTTTCATAACGGATCGCAATCAAGTGGGAGAATAAGAGACTTGGTCAGTACTTGCAGGGGGTCAAGAGATCTGACTTCTAGACTCAGTTATACCACCTACTGTTTATACAAAGTATGTCATTTTGCTTTACTCGAAGTTTCTTCTATTTCCATTGTGAATACCATTTTCTGTCCTAGCTGCGTTAGCATAAGAAAAAAAGGTATACATGTATGTATTTTATATTTTGGAAAATGTCAACTAGTCTCCTCTATAGCTAGTAAACTTGTCTTATGGAGGAGCCAGCAAGTCTTTAAGGTAAGTCCTAGGCAGCAACAGAAAACAGCAAAGTGAGATGTGCTACTGATGGTTGAAATGGATGGTTTTTATTTATTTCTCCTCAAATCCCCTGATGCGGTTGTGAACTTACTTGTCTGAGTCAGAGCTGTGGAATGGAAATCAATCTGGGGGATTGTGATCATGAGGGCATATTTCTTATGAGCCTTTTCAAATAAAATGCTAGGCTGAGGTATAATTTTCTAGGAGCTCGGAATCTAAGACTCTTGGAATAACACTGCCTGGAGCAGAGGGCAACGATAATGACCCCAGCAAAGAGAGAGAAGATTAATCTGTTGTATTTAAAGAGCTCTCAATTTATAAAAGTGTCTTCCTATGTTTCTGTCTCCTCTTAGTGCTGCAGAAATCAGAGTCAAGCTCTGTTATATGGAAAGCCAGACGTAACAAAACAGTTAGTTGGGGGATGGGTATTCATATTTTGCCATAAAATGCAGCCAAATGACCAACTACCCTAGAGTATTTAGAACTATGAACATGTGAATTAAAATCTTATTGACTTTCTAGAATTTGACAGTTGCATATCTAACTGTCTCTGTTTAGTGATGTAAAAGTCCCATAAGAAATCCATTTATTTTATTTTTTGCACTTGAAACAGATCAGATAGTCACAGGTTTTCTTTAAAGCAATTGAAGTAGCAGTCAAATCATTACAATGCTAGAGTTATACCAAGATCATCCCTCATGATTGATAATAAAGTGAAAACACTTGTTATTGTATCTCCTGTCTTTCCAGCATTATGATAGTCTCCTTGTTTCAGTTGGTCATGCCATGATCATAACAGTATGCCCTAGTTTCAAATTCAGTCCCATCTCCAAAGATACTTTCTTTATATAGAAAGGAAAATAGTCCACTTCACCACTGTATGTGTGCATACTGTCTACTGGGAATGGCTTTCTTAAGACCAACATGATTCCCAAAGTCCCATTTATTTCCACCACCATTTTCTCAGACCAAGACCTCTCGTGGGTAATCACCATAACTAATTATAGGCCATGTCCAGTGTTCCCAGGATAAGCCTGAGGTGACCCAAATATCAGGACTTAAAATTGAACCCTTATCCCGTATGTTAACTATCTTTTATTAAGGAAGCAAACGTTTGTCTTTCTCCTTGTGTTCCCTCCAATAAATAGATTCTATCTGATATTATCTGGGCTTTCCAAGGATGCATCTTTCCAAGAAGGAAGAATGGTTTCCTTAGGCTACTGTTTGTCAGAAGGTCCAAAGATTTCCTGTAGTTTAAAATGTAGATTATTGGATTCTACCTCAGACCTACTGAATTAGAACCATTGGGGTCTCAAGGATCTAAATATATAAAGACTTTCCAGGTAATTCTTATGCATGCTAATGTTTGAAAGCCATGGCTATTGGCTTTGATAGAGACCCATGTGTGTAGATTTCCATGTTCCAGAGGTAATTGATGAGGAGGAGGGGAGATAATGCTCTGATGAGCTAGATGTGGATGCCAGGGGAGGGTCCTGAGTTTCTGTATACTTACACAGAGGACTTATGTTCTTTCTAGAAAGATCTCTTTCATTTGCTGGTCACCTTCTGGTTAGTCTCCTATTTAAGTAGTCATCATCCTGATTAAAAGAATTGCCCCAGTGAGGCAGGTGACACAGACACACACACACACACACACACACACACACACACACACACAGTGAAGGACTGGGTACAAGAATACTATTATTCACCTTCCTTCTGGTTTCAACAGAGTATCACCTTTGCCAAGGATTACTCTTCTTTTAATCTCATTGAAGCTTTACAATTTGAACATTCTTCTCTTGTTTGAAGAAACACATCAAATGTGACTCTGTGCCTTTCGTAGGTGGGTTAGTGTGGGCTGCCTAATGTGCTAAAATTGTACATTAGCTTTGTTATACTACTTTTGACTCTCTCACCCAACACAAATCCATCAAAACCTACTCTTTTCTATCATCACTCATCCCATCGTGAGCTAGGAAATAATTCCCTGTCCCTCTCCCCCCACACACACCTTAGTAACGTTTTGAATCTTTCCTAGTCCCAACTCAGAAAATGTGCTGCTTGATTACTCTGGTTGCCATGGCTACAGGTCTAATTTCCCTCCAGCTCTGTCTTCTGATGTCACATGTTCCTGATGTGTTTGATCTGTAAGGGAGCTTTTCAGAAATTCATCTACTAGGTTTCATGAGGAAATAAGACATTAGGGCATCAAAGGGGGCCATTCATAAGCTTAGTTTCAGAGAATAATCAGTAGAATTCCTGATGGTATATTTAGAAAAAAACAAAAACAAAAACAAAAAACCCAAAAAACTAAAAAAAAAAATCCATCTTCCTAAACTCTGAAATTGGTTCTCTACAATTTTCTTCCTTCTTTGCATGTGTATTTCAGGTTTTCCTCATAGCATTCACGGTCAACTTTTATTTAATAGATCTTAGTAAATCCCTTAAATATTTTTCAAAGCATCTCATCTCCACTGATAGGTAAACCGTCTTCATTTTGGTTTTCTCTCTCCACTGAGATGACGATGATGATTTTTAATGTGAGAATGCAGATTGTCCCTGCAGTACTCGACAATGTCCTCCATTAACAAAATACTCTCTGTTTTTAAACTGTCATTTTTCGTCTTTACTTACTGGGGCAATCAAGTGGCCTAAATTGTTCAGAGGATTCCCCAGAAATTCAGTTCAAAACAGGGATTGTTCAGTGTTCTCCTTTCGTATTTGATGCAATCTGGCCCTAATATGTTGCCTCAAAAATATCTCAGGTGCCTAAGAGAATTTTTGCCTTGCAGGGTTCCAACCCACCCATCAAATAAAATATAGAAGCACAAAATGAATTGACACTGCACACATCAACCTTCCCACAAGCCAAAGATTTTTCAGTGATTTAGATACTTGCGCATTTTGAAAAAAATACTGCCCTTATTTTTTTGTCCCCCTTTATAGTGACTCATTTAAAAGAAATCCTCCACAGATCTGAAAAGACATGGCAAACTGAATGGCATATATATGGGTAATTTGAGCTTGGCATATTATGGAAGGAGAATGTGTTGTTATCCAGGCCAGAGTGGACATGAGATTCTGGAGTTCTTTAAAGAAAAGATGTTTTAGCAAAAGCACATTGGAATGATTAGTGCAGTCATTTGGAAACAACAAAGACTTTTTTTTTTTTTTTTTAGCTCACCTTCTTGTCTTTATAGATTTACCTATTCACGCACAACATGGAACACATCAGGAACATGGGAAGAACCAGACTGACACTTAAAAGGCATGTGGTGTAAGACTTTTTAATGCTTGATGAAGCATGAATCCAAGTAGAATGCTATGAATAAATTCTCTCTTGGAATGTGTAAATAAATGCATTAAATGCCTTGAATATTTAATTCATGTGTCTCTAATCGTATTTGTTGACATGGAAGATAATAAAGCGTAATGACTCCTAACCTCCTAAATGGGAATAATCCCTAGGAGCTATGATTAATATGGAAAGTTTTAAAAAAGGATTGGATTTCAGTATCTAATAATAAATGTGCTACCCTGCCTGAAATAATATTTGATGGATATTACATTTTCTTGGGCAGAAAACAACAACAACAAAAGTTAGTATTTGTATACTCCCTAGACACTGTACTTTTCACTTCGTGGAATATCTTTTGCCCATTGTATGCACTCTGAATTTTTTAGCATCAAAATGTTTTTTTAAAGACAACCACAAAAATGTAGTAAAGGAACTGTATTTGAGGAAATAACTGACAAAATTCAACACACTAAAAAGCAACAAATGATTTCCTCTGAATTAATTGATCCAACCACAAAGCAAATTGTCTTCCAAATCTGATTTTATAACAACTCAGCTACGATTCAGCAGTGGTAGAGGAACTTAGAACTGTTTACAGAGAAAAAAACACACAAAGAAAACAAAAAAAGCTCCCCAAAATTGTTTTTGCAGAAATCATAACTGTGTTTTCCCTGTGTCAATATGACTTTCTAGCCAAAGACTATATTATTATTGAGTTAAAACTGGGAGTGACCAAGAGCCTCATCACCCTTTTTAAATGGCAGCGTGGAAGCCCCACATAGTCGGCTTTACAAAGCTCTTGGTGGCAGAGCTTTTGCAGAAATTTGATCTTAGGAGAAAAAAAATAAGAATGAAGGGATAATTTGGTTTGCTGGATTTCTCTGAGTTCCTGACGTGTCCTGAAGCACTCTGAATCACCAGAGAAAGTAAATTATCTTGAGTGTATTTAATTTTATTGTATTTCTTTGAAAACTGGACATCTGAATAGGTGATACATCTCTAATTAAACAACATATTGGTTAAAGAGAAGTGCTGCTTTTGGACCATGATGAATGATAGAGAATTTTCCTTTGAGCTTTTGTTGTTTCTCCACGTATCTGCTACCGGCAGGCACTTCCTTATATTTTCTCATTTACTAACATTTACAGTGTTTTTCAGTTGTTTTGCTGGAGGCTTTCTCGTTTTTTTCTTTTTTTCAGCGTGAGGAATTGTTGACCTTTTGAGTACATAACATTTAATGAGGTTTCTATGTTGCTAAATGAACTGAGATTCAAAGGCTGGTCATTCAGGTGGTTGGGAAGAGAGCTGTGCACCTGGGCGATATGACTCAGACCCCAAAGAAATTTGTCCTCTGAAGGAACCAGAGTTAGTTCTGTGTAACTTGCAATGTTCTTGAATCTGGGCCTCCATACTGTATTGTGTCAAGGTATACTGTCTCTTAATAGTCCCTGAGATGATAGAGATGATTATACATCTTAGAGCAGTTCTTTGTAAGTTAGTTGGGTAGGTAAACAGAAACAGGAAAAAAAAAAAAAGCACCAAACATATTTTGTTTGTGGTCTTTGAAATTCATACTCAGGAAATAGCCTTTGAAATCTATTTTATCTTATTGCAGTATCATCAGTTTAGCTGTGTTCCACATTACTTTGAAAGTACAAACCTATTGTAATGTTATATATTATCACAGGGATTCAAATATACTCTGGGTCAAATTATAGCTGCTCAAACTACCTCCACGGAAAATTCTTGGGTATTAACTTGAAAAGAGGTTTGTTCTTTTTCTTATTTTCAGAATCAGAAATGGATTCCCTTGTACCTCATTTAAGGGAAAGAAAGGAGGTCTTTATTTTAAAAACAGAACATTACTTACATCTTATAATGTTTATTTAAATAGATGGGTGTAGTGGTTTCAGAGCTTCATACCTCTCCTGGAAACATAAGCCTAAACTGTGTTTATCCTTTCTGCATCATTTATTTTTTATGTAATGCTCTAACCAGGCTTCCATTTTGGATATTAAATGCACCCAAACTCTTAGCTGATTAAAGGCAAACTAATCTTAATTTACTCAATAAACATTCACTGACAGCCAAACATCTGCCAATTTTTGAACCATGAAAGCGGAATCAAAGAATGCATAGTTCCTTTCCTTAAAGAGGGGACAGAATCAGCCAATGGTGACAGCGCAGTGTGATTAATGACAGTGGGAAGCACACAGGCCATAGAGAAGGGACCTCATACTCTCTTGGTGAGAATTGAGAAGAAAGGTTAGCGAAGGCTTCCTGGATGAAATGACACTTAATGAGTGGTTCACACAAGAGTGGAGCATGGGGAAGTTTTATGCAAAGGGCCACCTGCTAGAGAATATAGAGAAAAATACAGTGGTTCCTCCAAATTGGAAGTGAGTTGCTTCTAGGGAAACAGGAGAGGTAAGCAGGGGCCACACCTTGATGGCCTTATTTCCCTTACTAAAGAATTGGGACTGTATTTTTGTGGTAATGGGAGGCTCCTGATAGGTCGTAGGGTGGCATTATCAGGTGGCTTAGAAAGTTTGCTCTGCTTAGAATGGATTGGAAGGGAACAGGATTAGAGGCAGGGAGACCATTAGGATACAAGAGATAATGGTGGCTTACATTGGAATACGAAGAGGTTGATGTGAGGAAGGAGTGAAGGAGGTATAGTCAACACCTAGTCAGGACATCTGGAGAGATAGCAGGGCCAGAATCAGTTTGGAAAGATGATGGTCATGGGTTTGAGTTTGAAGTTTTAATTTTGATATTGAAGATATCATACGATATTGTTTGAGGAGACAGAAGTGACGAAAATGTTGCGTGATTAGACGATGCTTACTTGAGAGTGTGAGTGTGTGTGTGTGTGTGTGTGAGTGTGTGTGTGTGTGTGTTAGTTGCAGATGATAACCCTAGAACACATATATTGTGACAGAATGTAGAGGCGCACAGACCCAAAATCTATATGGTGAGGTAAACATCTAGGAGGAATTAGTGGAAGTTGAGGACCAGACTTGGAATATGAGGGCAAAGCTCACAGCCGTGAGGACTGGACTCACCCCCAGGGAGCCTTGTCCATTCCTTGGCTCCTTTGGCTGCATTTCCTAGGCACAGAGCCAAAAAAGAGGCTGACCAAGGTCCATTATTTTAGTCTGAGCACTGAAAAGTGCCAGACATATGTGTCATTAATGATTGGTAATGTAATATAGCACACATGAAGTACTCATGCGTTTAATTAATTGTGCTGGAGTATTGTTAAGATTTCCTGGATGGAATGCCACCTATGCGGTGTTTTGGAGGACAAAAGCAAAGGTGGCTACGAATAAGAGAAGAAGATATTACAAGTAGAGGAATATTTGCAAAGAACCACTTTCTTAATGGTAAAAGAATTCTCCCTATGTCCCTAAAATAGTTTAAGTATCGAGAGAGATATAGAGATAGAGATAGATAGATATCAGAAATCCCTTAAAAAGCTTTAAAGAGTTGCCAATAAATTTGGAAAAGATCATTTCCATCATCTAACTAGTGGTTCGCAGGAAGAGCCAGGCGCAATAATGAGGAGCAGGGACTCTAAAGAGAGACTGGTTAGGATGGGACCCCAGCTCCCCACTTGCTAGCTGTTTGTCCTCAGGCAACTTTCTCAACATTTCTGGGCCTCAATTTCCTTAGCTATGAAAGCAAGATAACCACGGTACCAGGCTCCTTGGGTCATTATATAAAGTGCTTACAGGTTAGCCGTTACTATGTTTTTATTTATCCTAAACACGCATCCATGGATTGATTTGTTCAGACCCACGACGAGAGGTTTTGGAAAACATAGTTTCCTGATTTCCCAGCCCCAGGATATGTGGTTCAGTAGATCAGAGGTAAAATACAGAAACATGAACTTTCAAAAAACAAACCAGTTTGTGATCTAGTGCATGTTATGAATGAAGAAACTTGACCCAGAGATGTTAAGTTACTCATCCAAGGTAAAACAGAAAATCAAGATGGAGGCAGGTCCAGGAAACAGGTCTGTTAATTGTAAGTTCTGAAATTCACACATCCTTCCCCACTCCAATCTATCTAAGCTTTGGGAGACATTTTAAATTAAACAAAATCATTATGCTTAAAGCATAGCGACTGTGTTAAAGCATCCACAGGAAAAGAAAAGAAAAAGTCAGAAAAAAATTGAAGGCAGAAGGAATTTAACCCTAGGTTGCAAAAACATAGGTATAACTAAATAGAACACTATCGGAAAAGACTTCCAACGTACATAATAAGCTTAGACTGACTGGATAAATGTTAGCTGTGATGCTAAGCGAGGTATGGAGAAAACGTATTAGTTTCTGATAATACTCAATATGAAGGTGCTTTTCAGCTAGAAATACCTGAATAGAAATTGTAAGACTAACCATGTCTGTTATAATATTTATTTCAAACACCATTTGTAAAAGAGAGTATGTTTTTGATTTAAATTATATATGGTAAAGTTAAAGCAGGATATCAAGAGGATTTTCTTTCTTTTCTGAGGTGGTAAAGAGTTCTTTGCTTTCAAAGGATATCTGAATTCAAGGAACGCTTTTGACAAAGTTTCTGTTGATAACCCTCTGGATAAAGCAGTAAATACATTTTAGATACTGCCATTATGCAGTGCATACAAAGCTATTTAAACAGCTCTCCCCAGGAGATATTTCTGTCTTAGAAGGAATGTCTAGTTTCTGGCACATGATAGGGGCTTATTGAATGATTTTTTGGGTGAGCGGGTAAAGGAATTAATAATTCAATGAGTAAACAAATAAACAATGCCATGCTTTTTTTTGGCCATTTTTAAAAACTGTGATTTGTGGCTTATTTGACAATTGAATTATCTTGGGCTATTTGTTTTTTAAGAAACAGAAACTGACCGTGGCTAAAGAGATTTATTGGAAGTGAAGATATATGGGCTAAGAATGGGGATTGGCGATGGTAGCTCTGGGGACCCAAGGTGAAGGGAGCAAGGAGAGTTTGCCCCTGGCTCCTGCACTGGGAGGTATCATCCCCTCCCAGCCTGCATTTCTGTGCTCAAGGCTCACAGGCTCAGGAGAGAGCCCCTGATGTCTTCCCCCAAGGAAGCCACCTTGAATAACAGTCCCATCGAAACTGTCCCCTATTGGGAGGGGGAACAATTGTCCAAAACACACTTGGGGTACTTTACCAGAAGAAGGGGGAAATGGACGCTGGGCAAAAACCACAGGGGACTAATACATCAATGAGTATAAAATCTTGACTTCAAGCTAAAACCCCCCCCCAAAAAAAAAAAATTTTGAATTACCAAGTAAAGAAAGGTAAAAGTAAATATTACTTTTTCTACAAGCGATTTTTAAACATATTTGAAAACTTACATTGTCTACACATGATTAGAAAGGTCTTTATGGTAAAATACAGAAATACGAACTTGGGTATGAAACCCAAATTCTGATGGTATGGTCGTTCTGACATACAACAAACAATTCTCCTGACACTAGTAGAATGTCTGGGAATTCAGCTGAATTCTGACACTATCTACCAGGAGAGAGCATTAGGTTAAGGGTTCAAGACTGCCCCTACCCTCACTTTAGACACCAGTCTCAAGTTCAGGTTGTTACCTGTGCTTCTGACCATTAAAACTGAGGGTCCTTATGAATTTGATTAAATTTAGTTTTAAATCCTAGCTCTAGAAATTATCTCTCTGTCTCTATACCCCTCAGAGACCTAGCCTTTTCCTGCAGCAATTCCCAAGGCAGCTGAAGACAGTAGCAGGGACCTGACTGATTGTCACAAGGTCCTGACCTCTGGCAGGCTAAAGATAACATCCTGACCTAAGTTATGTTTCAGTTCCTCAGCCCTATTTATCCTTACTTCACCTCCAATCAATCAACTCCCGTCATGACCATGAACCCCTAACCTCACAGTGTCTTCTGATTTTGCACTATATAATCTGTAACTTATATGGTATTGGGGAAATGTTTTGCGTTTTTTTTTTTTTTTTTTTTTTTATGAACATAAACTTTCTGTCTCTGAATTGGCCAATATTAAACTATTTTTATTTGTATATTGCAAACTCCTGCTTGTGCATTTCTTTGGGCTAGTGTGTACAGACAGGTGGACTGAGGGAAAAACATTGAGGTTCTGGTATCACCAACTAGCTACATATTGGAGGTTCCAACACCCCCCTCCAACTCAGGATGCCAATTACAAGTCCAGGTTGTTACCTGTACCTCTGACTGGTTTCCACGAACGCCACCATGGGTTCAATTAATTTGCTAGAGTGGCTCATGGAATTCAAAGAAGCGTTTTACTTATTAGATAACCAATTTATTATAAAAGGATTTAAATTGTAATAGCCAGATGGAAGAGATGTATAGATAGGACAAAGGATGGGGAAAGGGCTCTGAGCTTCCCTGCCCTCCCCAGACATGCCCACTCTCCCCAAATCTCCATGTATTCACCAACCCAGAAGCTCCTCAAACCAGTCCTTTTGGGTTTTTATGGAAGCTTCATTACATAGGCATAATTAATTAAATCACTGGCCATTGATTATTGATCCAAATTCTAGGCCTTCTCCCCACTTGGGAAGTCAGTTAGGTGGGACTGAAAGTTTAATTACATAGTTCTCCCAACCCCCACCCAGGGGTATGGTCCAAAAGTCACTCATTCACATAATAAGTGACACCTTTATTTCTCGTCACTTAGGAAATTCCAAGCATTTTTGGAGCTCTGTGCCAGAAACCAGGATGAAGACTAAATATCTATTTCATATTATGTAAATCACAATATCTATCACAGAAAGGCTGGCTGACAGATAGCATGAAACAATAGGTAGTCCTAGTATCCTGTCAGTAGTCACATTATAGCTGCTCTAACTCAGGATACATGCTGAGTAAGAAGAAGAACGTGATCACTTAGAGAACATCTGGGGAGGGTTCATTCCAAGACCGAAGTGCCGAGAGAATATCTCACTTGAGAAAACTTTGCGGCCCCCAGACTAAGAGGACCCGTTAACACTTGGGTGGAAGAAGTAAGTGATCTGTGGTCCAGAAAGCTGAGCACAGATCAGTGCACTGAAGGTAAACGCGTTCAGGCAGAGTTTGGATGTGTCCCACTGTCAGAGACACACAACAGGGCTAAATGATTTGAGGAGGGTTGAATTTGATAATGCCTACAGTCGTCTTCATGATGCTTCAGTGGAGGAATAGGAAAGTGATTCCAAAAAAACTTAGTGATGACATTTTTGGTATTAAGACCATGTTATTTGGAAAAGTGCTATGGAATAGAGTCCATGAAAGGAAAAGCAATGCCTTCTGCAATACCCTGCATGTATTGTTTACTGATTTCATCAACTGACCCAATACCGATTAATTAATTGGCACCCAATGAGACAGATAATCTATGAGGAAAGCAACAGATAATTGTAAATTTTTCCAATGTGGTTTTTGGCAACATTTGCAAGGTGTATGTGATATGTGTTAATTATTGTTTCTACCCCTTTATCTCTGATTATGGATGACACAAAACCCCGGGGAACCTAAGGGACTCAACTTTGCAGGTGGATGAAGGCTTAATTGCAGCCCTGCCTTCGTCCCACACTAGCTGGCTGGCGCTTGTGGTTAGTTCAGGTGTTTCTCAGTGTGTGCTGATGTTGAAACCCTCATTCTCTTCATTCCAGGGTGGGCGGGTGGGTAGGGGTGGCATAGCATCAGAACTGAAGCTAAGGGGCATCTTCAGTTGTTCTCCTTTCGTTTTATTCTGAAGCATTTTAAATATTCAGAAAATTATAGGGAATAATAATAAAGTCCCAGGTATTCATCACCCAGATTGAACACACCATGGTATTTACTTTATCTCCCTCCCTTTTATTTTTTTAAATGAATAAACAATTATAGAGAGAGTTGTGGCTCCCTATGAGGAGAACTTGCTGGCAACCAGCACATGAGAAGCAAAACACAGTGCAACGTGGAGCCTTTTCAAGTCCCACTTCACTTTCAATGGAAGAGAGAAAACACACATTTTAGAGCCCCTTCTACACATTTGATACTACGCCAAATTCTCTCACGTATTTTCAGTGGCATGCTGGTAAACTGGCTCTCAAAGGGAAAAAAAAAGGAAAAACAAAAGCCTGATTTTCAGTGTTTGTTGATTTTGTCATGTGTAAAGACGCTTACCCTGGCTGGTGTTGAGCTACCAACAGTTTAGCAACTGGCTTGCAGAATTCCTGAATATTTAACAATCTGCTCTTGTGCACCAGGACAGCTGGCTTCAGTGTGCAACGAATGACATGCATGCATTCGTTCAACAAATACTTACGGGGACATTTCCTGTGCTGTGCATATTGTGAGACTAGCAGCCGTTCTTAGAAAGCGGTCTTTCTACTTGACTCTAGTCCTAAGAGATTTGGGATTATTATCATTCCACACCCTTTTATGGATGTGGAAACAGGCCCCAATAAATTAAGTAATACAGAAGCTGCTACTGATAACGTTCCCACATCACCTTGGCATTTACTTTATCCAGGCTTGCAGCCTAATTTACATCCACCCGTACCTGTGACTCTATCTGCGGCTCTCTCTGCCCGCCTAAGCTTTCTCTCCCTATAAACAGGACAAGCTGGAGAGTCTGAGGAATTTATGTCCCCTGGGAGCCACCTGCATCCAATGATTGATGGGAGTTAGTGGGTAAATACCCCACCTCCTGAACCCCTGGAATGGGATTGCCCTGAAGTGTGTGTTCCCCACTGGGTTCTCCAGTAGGATTAAGCTCACAGGATTTAGTTCCCCTCAATGGAACTGACTTGAAAACAAACCTTTTCTTGTCTGACTTCCCTTTCCGCATCCCCATACCCCCACCTGTGTTTCCTGCACTCACCTCCAGGATACACTATTTGCACTGTAATCCCTGCCTCAGGCTCTGCTTCTGGGGGAACCCAAACTAAGATAGGCCTCAGGTCTGATGCTCTTTGATATTCAAATACATCCAAGGGCAGGAGGTCACAGGGAGGCATGGTGACCAAGGACATGGATAAAGTCAGTATCTGGGTTCACCCTGAACACAGAATAAATGTCTGTGTTCTAATTGTGGCTAAGCTATTTGTGAGCTGTGTGACCTTTTGTGACTTACTAGACCTCTCTGTTCTTTAAGTTTCCAATTTGCAAAATAAGAAAGAGTACCTAGCCCTAAGAGTTGTTTTGAGGAGTAAAAGCTCTAATGTAAATAAAATGCTTGCAACAGTTACTGACACATAGTAATAAGAGTGCTCGTTCAATATCAAGTACTCAGTTAACATTTAACTATTACTACCTTTTAAAAATAAAAAAGTGAATTGTGCATTTTGTCTAAAGAAAATTCTTATATGCATTAGGATAAATTTCAAGCTCTGATGCTGGTGACATGAGAGCTGCTCCTACAAGTCCCTTGGTGTCATCCATCTCCCCTCTGCTGTCTAAACTCCAGGCTCCCTGGCTGCTTTCCTTTTCCTCAAACATGGCATAGTTTTTTCCTGTTTCTCTGCCTTTGTCCATGCTGTCCTCTCTGCCTAGAGTGCTCTTAACATTGCCCTGCTTCTTTCAGGAGTCACCACTCCCATCGGGGCTTCCTTGATCTAAAGAAGACCAGTCTTTAGATCTTCCGCAACTCTATCTCAGAGCACTTATTATTAAATGTAACTATCTGATTTAGTTGTTAAATTTTTCTCTCCCACTAGAACATCAGCTCTGTGGTCACACTGCATCCCTGCACTCAGGACTGAACGTTAATACAAACGCTGAATGAATGAGAATTAAGGTACTACATTAGGTTGCAGATTCCAAGGCTTGACCCCTGGGCCGCCATGTTGCAATGGCCACTCAGCCATTCCCCGTCCCACCCAGCTCTGACCTCATGCTCTCAAGCCAGCATCCCACCTCACAGCATTGGCCTCGTGCTCTGGCTGCTGCTCACAATTCCCAACCTCCAGGCCCTTTTGAAATCCTGTTAGTCTCCTAGTTCAACCCCCCTCTCCCCCTACCCCCCGGCCAAGGCTTCTCATCACACTTATTACAAAATGACAAGGTCTTTTTATTGTCACTTGTCTTTTTCTGCCTCTGTCTTGCTCATTGTGCTCCAGTCAGACCAACCTTCATGGCAAGCATATTGCCACCTCAGGGCCTTTGCACTTGCTGCTCTTACCTGGAATGCAGGTAAGACCTCAAACCTGACCTCATACCCTAGCAGGCTCTGTGTCTTATCTTTCAGCTCCATGAAAACTTCCCTTATCGACCCCCTGCCCCCATGTTACATGGTACTCTGAAATAGCTATACGAATTTATGTTGTTACCTGTTTTATTTTCTCCATGACTCTTACCACTATTTGAAATCATTCATTAAAAAAATAAAAATCTGTCTACCTACATACCTCCCTACCTAACTCTTGTGCTAGAATGTATACTTGTGAGAGCAGGTAACTTTACCACTCCTCTAATTCATCACTAATATATCTAGTGTCTGGTACAGTGTCTGACACACAGTAAGTGCTTAATGAATATATGTTGAATGAATGACAAAATGAAGAAACCGATGCCCGTGTCTGTTCCTCACTGTGGACGCACTGGCTGTCCTCAGAATCTCTGTGTGCCGAGTGGCGTTGGAGGCCCCTGGCTGGCCCACACAGACTGATGCATCTGTTAAAGCCATGGCTGCCATGTAATTGGCTCAGGGGCATCACTGGCTTTGCTTCCCTCTCTTTCTCTCTTTTCTTGGGAGGTGTCCTCTCTCTAACCTCCTGAGCTAACAATTTTAGAAGGCAGCCCCCATGGCTTTAGACACTGGCAAGTCTCCAGGTTCAAATCCAGGTTCTTCCACTTGTGGATTCTGACCTTCACCAAGTTGCTTTTCTGAGCCTGAGCCTTCTAAGCTACGAATAGATACTGTAGAAAGAAACAGCACATAGCCATTGTCTCACAGGGTCACGGGGAACAACCTTAAGTGAGATAATGCAATAAAAGGGTTTAGCACAGCAGTAAATGCATAATAACCGTTTGATACTTTGACAGTCAGCTACACTTTCGATTTCGCTTATTTTCAAGTCCCTGCATCTTTCCTACTCCATAAATTTTCATCTTCCCTGACAAGTCCCAGCCAAGCCCCCATGCTTGGACTGACCAATGAATTAACGGCCATGCATCATTTTGAATGACAGCCTTGCCATTCTGCAGAAACTGTCAATATGACCCAAACCAAAGAAGCAACTGGGTCCAAGGCCTTAGAGCTATAGCTCTGCATGTCATCTCATCTCATCACAGCACCTACCTTGGAATTCCCTTTTGTGGCCTCTCTGGTGGGGAGGGGGTTCAGGTGCTGGCACACCGGTATCACAGATCGCTGATGCTTCATAGCTCAAGCCCCATTTCTGGGGATGCATGTGGAGTTTTTATAGAACTATTCTGATGAGATTATAATGATTCATTTCTGCACACCCATATGGGAAAAATAAACCCTTCAAACCTGATGGCAAGGTCAAATAGCAAGTGTGGGTCTATTTATGTAGCAAGCAGGCCACAAAGAAGCTAAGACATTTCATCACCCAGGACAGTCCTTTCCAAAACTGAATGTGGAGGCCATTTCCCTGTGACACTGGGTCTCAGTTGCTCCCTTAGTGTTGTGCTAGTGAATACTACACCCCAGACCCTCTTACCTTCTCTGTCTTGATGTAAGTAAAGCAAAGTATGAAATAATTCCAGGTCCTTGCCTTTCTGATAGAAAGTGCCGTAACTCACAATTCAGCCCCCACACCATTCAAAGTAAGTTTCTCACCATTCACTTTTCTAGCAAGACCTTAAATGTAAATTAGAAAGCCCTCTCAGAAGATGGAAGCAAATATAGGAAAACAAAGTAATAAAATGTTGAGACGTAGTCATTAGGATTTGTGGAGAGTGCTAAGTGGTTATTGCTTAGTGCATCTTTCTTGATTCATTAAGTTGGAATGAAAACCAGCGATGTTAAGTAAGCTATTGTTGAGGAACCAACAATCACTCATCTTCCACGCAGGCTAAAATCTTTGCAGGAGCTTGAGAACATTTAATAAAGCCATTTACCTGTCATTGGCCTCTTTAATTCCTTGGTTATGAAATGAGGTGTTTCCAAACAGCCCATGAAAAGAAATTAGACAGAGTCAAAAATACATTGTATCAGCAGGAAATAAATTATACGCATTTTGTAAATACAGCTTCATTGAGAATGTTCCTGCTCCATGCTAATTACTTGATTGTGGACAAAAAGCTTTATGATTGAATATGTAGGACAGTCTTAAGTCATCATTAAAGGTGAACATCTATTTCTGCCACTGACTTAAAAGAAAATTCCTAGAATGATGGAGAATCTTGTTTTTTAGAAGACCTTCAGCCACATGCATCATCTAACTAGGAAGCCGACAAATTCCATTTTTTGAAAAATTGATTATCGCAAACATTTTATTCTGTCTGTGTAGGGATAATCTTGTTGGAAAGCCCTTCTTCAAAAACCTTCACCTGTACAGTTGTGTTGGTTGTTTTCTTGTGGGTTTCCTAAGCCCTACAGATGTGTACATGTAGGAATATTGTTGTATTAGTTATTTACTGGTGTTTAACCTCCCCCCTCCTCCCCAAGTTAGTGACATAAACCAACCCACACTTATTATCTCTCAGCTTCTGTGGGTCAGAAATCTGGGCGTGACTTAGCAGAGTCCTCTGGGTCCCCAATAAGGCTTTAATGAAGGTATTGGCTGAGACTGCTGTCTTCATCTTGAGGCTTGACCGTGGGGGGGTGGACCGGCTTCCAAGCTCACTCAAGTGATTGTTGTCAAGACTTCCTTCCCTACAGCCAACTGGACTGAAGGCCTCAGTCCCTCCCTGGCTATTGGCCAGAGGACTCCCATGGTTCTTTGTCATGTGTGTCTCTCTGTAGAATATCTTGCAACATGGTAGATTGCATCATCAGAGACAGCAAGCAAGAGGGCAAGACAGGGAGCATAAGCAAGATGGAAGACATAGTGTTTGGTTATCTGGTCATGGCAGTAACATGCTGCCACTGTTGCCATATTCTGTTTATAAACCAAAAACAACAAAAGAACAAGACAAACAAATGAGAAACAGAAACTCATAGACACAGACAATAGTTTAGTGGTTGCCAGAGGGTAATGGGGGCGGGGGGTGAGGGGTGGGAGATGAGGGTAAGGGGGATTGAATATATGGTGATGGAAGGAGAACTGACTCTGGGTGATGAACACACAATGGGATTTATAGATGATGTAATACAGAATTGTACACCTGAAATCTATGTAATTTTACTAACAATTGTCACCCCAATAAATTTAATAATAAAAAAAAAAAAATTAAAAAAAGAAGAAAAAAAAAAAGAAGCAAGTCACTAGATCTATCGACACACAAAGGGAAATGGTTTCCCAAGGGCATACCAGGATCCAGGGCTCATGGAAGAGCATCATAGAGATTGCCTGCCACATATGCCAAAGACAAAACTCTGAAATTATTATGAATCTATGATGACTTGATAGATGCAAGAACACTGAACCACATAATGAAAGACAATACATTCATATTATGGAGTTTTTATGCAGAGACCTAGATGACACACTGGAGTTCAAATTCTAACTCTGTAATGCCCTTATTGTAAGAATGTGAGCATGCTAGTCAATCTCTATCTATGAAATGGAGATAATTCCTACCTCACAAGGTAGGAACATATAACATTTTCAGCATGTTGTTACTACATCATAAATAGTAGTAGTAATAGTTACAGTATTTTGTGTGACCTATGTAGGACAAACTCTCTTTTTGCCATTGCTTGCAATTTGTGTGAACTAGGACAAGTTACTTAATTGCACTGTCTGTTATAGTTTAGGATGCATTTTTCTACAAGTAAGAGAAAACTAAAGTGGCTCAAAAAAAAAAAAGGATTAATTATTTCCAATAAGCAGACATCTGGGCAAGACAGACTACAGCTGATAGAGTAGGTTCATGCTGATATTGGGGATGGAACTTGCTGTTTTCATGCCAGCGGCCTTGGCACGTTGGTCTTCGTGCTCATGCCTACAGCTTCATGGTTGTACAATGACTGCTCCATCTCCATTCTCATCTCCATGTTCCAGCAGAAAGAAGGCGGAAGGGGATCCCCGAGATAATGCGCAACTTTCAGAATGACAGGTGGGTCGTAGGCCTAAAGAGCAACCAGTACAAATTTAAGGAGAATAGAAAGAAGGCTCTAGAATTTTTCCAAGAAAAAAAAATTAAAACCTATGTGTTACCTGATATGATTAAAGTACATTGAGAGGAGATGTATGATGATGGTAGGAGATCAAGCAATGACTTACTAATAGGGAGATCAAAAGCTAAATAGACCAAAAAACCAAATAAACAACAAAAAAAGTGAGGCGATGGTTAATTCCAGGGAAAGCAAAAGGTTATATAGGGATGGAAATGAAATGACAGAATATTAAAAGGATTAACTGTGAATACTATTTATATAGCCATACCATTGAATATTGGTTTAATATCCAAGAAATGCAATATAATTATTTCAGAATGATAGAAGGAGAGAAAATGTGTAAGTGTGTTGTGTGTCTGGTGGGGATCATGTAAAAGAGTCAAATCTTTATTTTAACAAAAACACTAAGGCAACAAATGGTAGAAAAAAAATCAAGTCAGCAACCAGCAGGTAAGTGTGTTATGTAGAAATGTGGAGGTCAGTCTTAGAAATTGCAAGTGGTTTCCTTTAGGGAATGGGAATCAGAGGTAAGAAAGGTCGAGCAGAGCATGTGTGTTCACCCTAACTGCATCCGCAAGGCAAGAAAAGTCCAGGAAGCTTGGTACAAATAGATGTGGTGAGGGGATAGAATTGACAATTTAACTATGCTCTATTTAAATATTTATGTATGTATGTATGTATGTATGTATGTATGTATGTATGTATGTATGTATTTATTTATTGTACTCTTGTAACCAAAGAATGAGAGCCATGTTTTCTTGCTTCTTCCCAAGAGCTTCCGAGGAGAAGTGCAATTAAGTATTTCTTTGTCTGAGAAAGGAAGGGCGAAAAGTGTTTGGCCTCATTTTAAGGAGGGTTTTAGAGTTTCTAAGACTAGGGCAGGAAACGGAAGGTGGCTAGTCCTGAGATTGATGTCACCCAGTGTCCCACTCCCAAGCAGCACCCAAGCACAGTGGGGACTGGTCATAAACTCTGCAGCATCAAACGCTTAGTAACTCACCTGAACATAAAAGGTCTGATTGCGGGGGAATTTGAGACCTACAGCTTTAAATAACCAAATGACCTTGATCAGCAAATACTTCAGTGAAAACCAAAACGCCCTTCCTCAAATTTCTTATCCTGACTTGGCCTCTTTGGGATTCCTGTACCAACAGGGAGAGGGAGGGTCACCCTGATGATCAATGTTGGATCTCTTGTCGACCCTAGCAAGGAGTGTTCCAAACTGGGTTTCAATATTTTTTGAAAGTGTCTTCAATGTGAAGTTCCTTGTCGTGGAGAAAATTCCATTTTACTGGATAATCTTAGAGAAGTACACATCAGTCAGAGATAAGTGTGTCAGAGAAGGATAGAAGCAGGACTAGAATACTAGCTATAAAGAATAGGGACCATATATTTCTTGAATAAATAAAACACAATTTGAGACATTGAGTCCCAAAGGAGAGGACTCTTCATATAGCTAAATCAAATAATAAAATACAATTTAAAGGGTTTAAAAGATATTAAAATGTCACTAGAATAAAATATTGGCCAGACTGGTGAATCTGTGAGTGTGGAGGGGTTTAGAGGTCGGCTCAGGATTGAGTTTATTCTGTGCCCATCTTAGATCTTTGTGTCGTCTTGTACCTAGAACAAACAGACAGAATAACTTTTTATCTGGCATGACAAAAGATGGAAGTTGGACTTATTTCTAAACCTCTTTTTTATCCAAATTAAAGCATATGGAATATAGTCAATGACATGGTAATAACTCTATATAGTGCCAGGTGGGTACTAGTCAGGGTATCACTTTGTAAGTTACATAAACGTCCAACTACTATACTGTACACCTGAAACTAATAGAAAATAATATTACATGTCAACTGTAATTGAAAAATTAAAAAATGGGGGAAGGTGAAAGGGAATAAGAGGTTCAAAATTCTAGGCATAGAGCAATTAAGTCATGGGGATGTAACATACAGCATAGGGAATACAGTCAATAATATTGTGATAGTGTGGTACAGTGTCAGATGGTTGCCGGACTTATCATGGTGATCACTTCGTTCGGTTATAAATGTTAAATAACTATTGTATATACCTGAAACAATATGTTTCAGATGTATGTTACCTATATTTTAATAAAAATATTTTAAAAATAGCGTAATAAGAAAAAAAAGGCAAGATATAAAGTCATGTTATTTGCTGAGTGAAAAAAAAAAAAAAAAAAACAGAATATTTCCAAAACTTCCCTACATCTAAATGCAGTGTTGAAATCACTACAACTCTAGACATGAAATTCCCTACAGCTTTTGCTCACAACTCTTTGTTCTAATGGGATATTGACTCAAGCTTAATTTGGCCTCCAGGATATGGTTTGTGTGTATTATGTACAGTCTGTAAGAAACATAGAGCTGGTTTTCTTTTGGAAATGAAGATTAATAATCAGCAGCTGGCCCACTAATAACCTTGGATGTATAGGACAGAAACAAAATTTTAGATAAATTTGTAATCCCATGAATATTGGTGAAGCAGTAAAACTTTTGGTTCTAAATTAGTTAAGTTTCTAAGACCATCAAACACATTTACTGCTGCCTTCCTTTTCTAAAATATCCAACTGGGACCTTCAAAGAATAACATCTACCATCTTCTTGTAAAACCGTTTTATTTTTACAGTATTTGTAGAAGATGGATTTGTATTAATATTGTACTTCTTCTTACTTGAAAAATCAGCAGCAACTGGTAACTATGGAAGTGGTACCAATATTAACACAACACAGTGTGTCATGTACTTACCCCTTTTCAAGTGTAATCTCCTGGGGTAGAATATTTTACTTTGCATTTTCAATGTGATTTTCTCCTTTATGTTCAGATGTGGTTTTAGTCTGGGAACATTGCCTTTTCTGTACTCAAGAATCAGAAATAATTGCTTTTGCCTAGTGCTTTGTAGTTTATAAATCATTTTCCCATCTTTTGTTCTTTGCCCTAAAACCACTCTTTGCAATAGATATCATTATTCCCTGATGAAGAAAACAAGATTTAAAGGTATTAGGTCACTTGCTGAAAATGAACAGGAACAGGAAGTGGTAGAGCTGTAAAATCTCCGGGTTCCAAATCTCAGGTTGTTTTCATTATGATAGAGAAGGGAAGGCTTTGGGTAACACAGATAAACTATGCCCTAACACGGGGGCTGTGGGCCACTCCTCGCAGAGAATGGCTCTAGTATCTCTCCTCTCTGTGCCTTTTATTCTTTCATGGGAGTGCTCAATATTTTCTCTCTCCTTCCTCCTGCTGCACCCTAGACACAATTTTCTATCAATCATTTTCTAAGTTGAGTTCCCTCTAAAAGAGAGCCTGAAAACATTTTCAGTGCAAATTATTTATTCGGGAGATGATCCCAGGGAGCACAGTGAAGGACTGGGGAGGTAAGTCAAGAAGGGAGGAAAGTCAATGAGAGGTTGAAACCCAGCTCGGAACCATCCCATCCTTCCCAGGCTGCGGTTTGCTTCTGGGGGCGTTAACTTCCTAGTTTGACTTGTGTGGGGACTCACCATGCTCCTGCGGCCAGAGAGTGTCCTCAGACAGAAATCTGGGTAACTGAGGCAGAAAGTCATTAGCATGTATGACTTTTGTCCACTAAAGTTGTAGATTTTACCTCTGGGTGGACAGAGGGACATGGGTGAGGGACCGACTCTGTCTGCTATAGCCATTTATTGTTTAGTGTAATTTTTAGTCACTTGGTAACCCTTCTATCAAAGCATTTGACATCTTCTCTCAGGTCTCTTAGTTGTATGTGACAGAAAGCTGACTCGAAACTGGCTTTAATCACAAAATAAATATATTGGATCATGTAGAAGGAAAGTCCAAAGGAAGGTCTGTTTTAGGTGCTAAACAATGAAGGGACTCCTGCATCCAATTGTCTCCTTGTCCTCTAAGCGGTTGCTCTATTTTCAGAAATGCTCTTTCCTCATAGTCAATAGTGGCTGCTAGCAATTCCTGGTTTTACATCCTTCTAGGTTCATGTCCAATGCGAGAGTGAACATTTGGTTTAGACTGCCCAGCAAAAGTTCTAAATTTTATCTTATTGGACTACTCTAAGTCACATGTCCACCCTTGAATCAATCACTATGGCCCAGGGAATGTGACACACCAATTGTCTTAGACCTACATCATATGTCACAACCTGAGTCCAGCTTCTCTGGGCTCAACTGGGGAGAAGTGAAAGTTGTAGCTGTCTCCTGCAGAAGGGATAATAGATATTGAGAAGACAAAGAATAAACATCCAGTGCAATCACCCAGGAGAATTACATGCGAATATTTATCTCTAGGTGTCATTTTTTAAAAAGTGTTTTAGATTTAAAGTAGCAGGAGTGGCACCCCGGTGTAGCAGAGGATACTTATATAGCCCAAGGGATGTGGAACTTGCTCCCTATGGCTCCTGATCCACGTGTTCAGGTAACCCCTAACCCAGTCTACACCTGTGCAATTCAGACAATTCAGAGAGAATTCCCTGAGCACGTAATATGTGCAAGGCTATGTCCTCTGCCAGTTGTTTCTCCTGTTGGCAACATTCTCAGTCATGGGTGAATCAGATCATGTGCTGTTGTCTTTAGTGGCCCCAAGAGAATGTTAGCAGAGAATGCAATATTTTTCATCTCTCTACTCATCCATTCTTTCGTCAGTCCAGCCAGCCATGACTGAATGATTTTCATGTGCCTCAAGGAAGACAAAGACTAATCAGAACAGATATGCTGACTTCAAGGGGCTGAAAATCTAGAAGGGGATTTGTTAGGAGAAACAAGACACAAGATCTGCACAAAAATATCTCTAATGTGAGGCAAAAATTGATCAGTGCCATAGTCATAAACAAAGCCCACTTATTTCAGAAAAAGAAATGACCTCTGGTTTCTGGGGTGGAATCAAGATGGGATCGAGGAAAGAGGGGGAACAACTAAAATGAAATCTGTGTTTGTATTTTAGAATACTTGAAATGCTTGGCATGATCCAACTTCTTAGTCTAATAAGTTAAACACATTTATTTGAAATGGCAACTCTTGCAATTCAGATGATTCCAGACTACGGCTGGTGGTTAACCCCATTCCCTAGGAATGTGCTTTTTCTGTCCTTTCAAAGTGACAATGTCTCATTTAATTCTCATTTTTGCCCAATGTGGTCCCAGTAGGACAAATGTCAGTATGTATTCTCTAGTAAGGACTTGGTGCACAGCCTGTGGGTGAGTTCACAGAACAATGTGGCCCAGGGGACTGCTGCCATCCTGTCCATTCTGGAAAAAATGAAACACAACATTGAGGAGGAGATAAGATTATATTTTAAGATAGAGACTTAAGAGCCAGAAAGTTGAATATTCAGAACAAATCTGATCATTAGACCATGCACTCTTCTGTAGCAGGGACTGTGGTTTATTCCCTCAGATACCTGCCCCCACTCTGGTTCGAGGCCTGACACTTAGATAGGTGTTCAGTAAAGGCATCTTGAATGAATTCCTCAGCCACCTTTGGGGATACCACCATTAATGAGGAATCCTTTGTGCCACCAATCACCCCTCGCTTTCTGTAAACTACATAGCAGGGACCAGGTCCGACTGCTCTGTTCCTCATTGCATCTTATGTACAACTCGGTGCACACAGAGGGTACAGAGTCTTTGTTAACGGAATTGACATACCAACAGCAACTGTCCACATTCTCTAAGTGTGGACGAGGAGCTCCTTCAAATCTCGGTAATTTGAGGTGTTAACATTTTCAATGATGTCTCCCGAATGAGTACCATTTCAGGTGAGTCTCAGTTTTCCAAATTAAAAGTTGGGCAAGGTGAAGATCCTTTGTACTAATTTCATAAGACCGTTTGCTGTAAGGTAGTATGAGTTACCATGTGGAAGTAACTAGCAGAGGGCTTGGCACAGAGTAGGAGTTCACTCAATATCAGCTCGTTCCATAAACACAGGCAAATCTTATTTTCAGGTCTAGCTTTTGCCTGTGAAGGACGTTAATAAATAATACATAGCTAGTGACTTTTAAACTCAGTTCCAGTCTTTCTTACTTAAGCTGCTGCTGATTTTGCAGTTGAAGACTTTGAGTAGACTAACAGAGAATCTGATTCCACACAGGGAGTCCGTGTGAGAAAGACCTGAGTAATATTGTATGTTTCTGAGTCCAAAAGCTGATTCTAACAGGTGCAGTTGGTGCCTGGTCCAGATCTCCTTTGCACAGCGGGGCATCCTTCCCCCACTGCAGGGAGGGTTGTCTGGTGATGGCTCACAAGTATACCCTTCACTGGAGAGATGCCCGGGACAGATAGAGCTGTCTCACCTGAAAATGCCTGGGGCATTATATTACTCCCATCTCCCTGATGGCCAGTGACAGATGCAGGAACACAAAAGGCCCCTTTGCCTCAAGTGAAGATGACTCTGATGTCAGTCACGCTTCAGAGTTCTCCACGGCTCCAGGCTGCGGTTAGACTGTATCCAAACCTCTTCTCACCGGGGATTCTCCTCCTGCCCTATTCTGTTTTCCTCCTGGAACAAGCATCCATTTTCAGGCTTGGCTTCTACCATAGGATCCCAACTTAAGTCAGAGATAAACTGAAGGCACAACACAGAGATGCGATGCATTGTGTATGATATTAAAGTGTAGTGTTTTGTTAACAATGGCAGTTGATGTATATATTTCACAATTTGCAAAGTGTTTTTCACCTGCTGAATTTCCTTCAAAATAGTTCCTTTGGGGAGTTATTCTCCCCAGTTTCACAATGAGAAAAACAAGGCCCAGGCTGGTTAAAAAACTCAAACAAGATCATGATCCCAGGTCCTTTGGTTCCATACTTTGCGTTCTTCATGCTGGTCAACCCCCCGGTCTGACTTTTCTCCGGATGTACTTTTTAATTGAAATCCTTATTCTGCAAATGCAGAACCACTGACACTGCTTTGCTATTCATTGCTAAACACTGAAGCTTCTGGATCACCTTGAATTCCTTTAGACCAAATAACAAAAACAAAACAACCCATTTGAGATATTTGACTCCATCTAAATGTCAGAATTTTATTGCTTTGGACACAAACCATTGAAAAGCTTCCAGACCAAAGATAAACAGTTGCAATGTGTTCTGCAGGAAAGGTTATGATATTTTATACAAAACTGAGTAAAAGAAAGTCTCTGTGTACACAAATAAACAACTTCTCAGAATTTATTTTTCAAATAAGATAGTGCCAAGAGAAATGTGTTAAGTTACTTCCATGTCTGTCAGAGAAAGGGTGACTGACATTTAAAAATATTAATTAGTGCTAGTTAATTATTAGTTTGGCTCACAAAAATTATTAGTTTGGCTCTAAATATATGCTATACTACAGTTTTCAGGCCTTGGAAATAATACTTTTCTGAGAAAGAAAAGAAATGTAATACATACCTTAAGAGTAGATATCATCGAAATAATTGTATTTGTATTATCAATGATTTCTAGATAATACTGCATCTGACAAAATCATATCAAGTTGTACCATGTCTTTTGTGTAACAAATCTGACATGATGGTCAAATCATTGAAAAATGGAGATAAAAAATTTAGGATTTTGTTTGAAATCATAATACAGTTTTTGAGAAGAAGAGACTGAGAGATTGATTGGTTTAGGAAAGAGGATTAAAAGATTCTTTACCAAAATGCTGTCACTCTACTTACTTAGTATTTATTTTAAATTTTATTTTGTCTGTACTGATTCATTGTACTACAATAGAAGATAATTAGCCCTTCCTTAGTATATTAGTTTTGAACTGTTATCTCTTACATTGTGTAGTAGGATAGTGATTTATGTAACAGTTTGATACATTGTTTGCTACAACTATGTTTTTATTCTTGGTAAATAATTGTTTAAATCCATTGCCTTGCCAAGTAAGTTGAAGCATTTGTTGATTCAGGATATGGCAGTTTTGGTACATCTCAGGTAACACCAAAGTCAAATCTTGTCTTTAAGTTTTAAAGCAAACTGTTCTAATTCTTTCTCTCTTTCTCTCTCCCTCTCTCCTCGTAGGGCCTCCATATTATAGAGGGTAATCTGCTTAATCTGTTTACACAAAGCTGTATAAATTTAAATGCTGATTTCATCTAAAAACTACCTTCATTTTGACATGTAGACTGGTCACGTAGACTAAATATCTGGGTACCGTGTTCTACTAAGCTGAGACATAAATTAACCAATCGGACCCCAAACCAGAGAACAGGATACTTTCTCTTCTCTGGCTCCCTTTGGAGATTGTGCAAATCCCTGGGGAGAGAAGGAGGGGAGACCTAAATTGATTGTCTGCTGTCCAGTGGATGGGGGTCAAAGGGAAAATTAAATTCAACTATTATAGAAATAGTCACTTGTTTAGAACACGCAGGTATGTGAATGGACGTTTGTCTCAGCTGACCCTCTGTGCTGTGCTCAAGCGGGCTCCCGGGCCTGAAATGCTCTCTCCATCATCTCTGTCTTGTTAGGTGAACTTGGGACACATCATGCAGCTGCTCCGGTCTCTGTTTTGCAAGTCTGTAGAGCGTGGGGGTTAGTGTTGCCTCTGCCACATTTCAGCAGCGTGTTTGAGGGCCTCCTGAAGCAATGCATCTGCCAGTGCCCATAGCTGAGAAAGGAACACTCAATACAGGGGGATGTCATTAGCTTTCCCCCAAAACTGAAGGAACAATGAGTGTCATTGGAAGGAAGATGTGACAGATTTACAAGTGGAAAAAAGAAACTGATAGCTGTCATATATCTTGTTTTGTACAGAAGCGGCAAGCATTATCTGCTTCTTAAGATATAAAAACATCACGTAATGCACATAAATCTTCATATAAAAAGTACCATGTGCAAAGACTCAGAATGTTTCAAGCCACAAGCACAAACACATGACACAGGGAATAGTGGGGATTCTAAGTTGGACAAGTCTCTCCAGATGCCTCTCTGGAAGCGACACTTGAGCCCGAGACCTGAATGGTGAGAGAAAGTCATGTTAGAGTCTGGAGGAGGGGTGCTGAGGGCAGAGGGGCAGTTTGTGCAAAGGTGCATCCATGCCATTGATGTAAATGTGCACAGCAGTCATGAGATAATAGCATAGCATATTAATAGAGATTAATAGCGCAAATCGACATCTAGCAAGGCAGGTGCAGCTGACGCTTGTTGGCCTATATCCCCTTGGCCCACTTCTCAGTTACCTGTACAGAAGGTGGACAGTCTCCCTAACATGTAAAAGCGTCTCACCTCAACTGCCCACATCTGTCTGCTTCTCTGCCTGCCAGGGTTGTTCTCCAGCAGCAGGAGAACATGCTCCTTCACTCAGGGCACTCGGAAAGGCCGGAGAGTTAGCGCTTCTGGGCACAGCTCTCAGCCACAGAGTTGTCCCCGGATAAATGCCCCAGCTTCCCCATTCTCTGGGCACAATTCTCAGGTGTGTTCCCTGCAGTTTCTCAAGAGTCCCCAACAGGACTGAGCCCCAGTTGCCCACAGTAGTTACCCCCTCATCCACACACCTGACATTAGTTTCCTGGGGCTTCCATAACAAAGGACCACAGACTGAGCGCCTTCAACAGCAGAAGTGTACTGTCTAACAGTCCTGGTGGCTGGAAGTCCAAGGTCAAGGTGCTGGCAGGGTTGGTTCCTTCTGGGGCCTCTCCTTGGCTTGCAGATAATTGTCTTCCTGCTGTGTCTTCACATGGTCGTGTTTGTGTGCACGCATGTGTGCGTGTGTGTGTGTGTTTTCTAATTTTCTATTCTTACAAGGACACCAGTCATATTGGATAGGGGTCACCCATTTGGCCTCATTTTACCTCAATTACCTGTTTAAAGACCCTATTCCCAAGTACAGTCATATTCTGAGGCACAGGGGATTCAGATTCCAACATATGCATTTTGTGGAGACACAATTTGGCCTATAACACACTCTTTTTTTTTTTTCCCCTCCCTGTCTCAGTCTCCCTACTCCCTCACTGCTTCCTTAGATCATCTCCTAAATCACTTACCTGGATTCTTGTCTTGCGTCTGCTTTGGGCAATGGGGCGGGGGGCGGGGGAACAAACTAAAACAATAGAAATTGAGAAAAAACTGTGGGTAACTGGAGAGTGCAAATCCACCTAAAAGCATTTAAATTCACTTTAGAGTAATAGCAAATAAAGAAGCGGACAACACTGACTGGGCCATGCAGAGCACTTCTGCAGTCCCAAACCTGCTTGTTTGTCTCTTTGCAGTCGCTGGACCAGATACTTTTTAGGTCCAGCTGTTACTTTCTATGATGTGTGTGTGTGTGTGTGTGTGTGTGTGTGTGTGTGTGTGTGTAAGGAGGCAATCCTCTGAAATGTAGAACACGCACACAATTTAAAGGGGGAAAGGAGGCTTTAAGGGGGCTCTTACATCTTAATCTGAAAATGTCACCCAGTGTTGCATTACATGCCTCATGTGTGCCCAGGCAGATTGGAGTTTATGTACGGGTTCTGTTGTGCCCCACGAAGAAGGGCTGTGAGGGACATCCCTTCACCCAGCACAGCTTTTCTAGGGCATGGTGCCACCTTTTCCCACTAGAGGGCATTGCAGCAATAGAAACACAAAAAGAGGTGTCTTTTTGACCCAAAACTATTGAATTAGGCGGCTTGCTGCTGAGGGATTGTATTTCCAGTTGAGATCACAGACTCCCCTTTTGTATTTCAGTGTGAGTTACACTCATCATGGTCACATGCGGGACGCAGGAACTGATGACTAGATTTATAACTAATCCCCTCTGGGTGGGGCGTATGATTTTTCAGAGACAACAGGCCGGTTATATTGATAGTATGTTTACTTTCTCCAACCAGTCTTTCTTCCCAATTAGAACTGGCTAAAATGAGGTGGGAATAGGACTGGACATCAAGGCTGAAGATCAGAGTTTGAATTTTGGCTTTGACCCTTTTGGGCACCTTGGTTTAAACAAGTGGTTTAAACCCAATGTCTTCCTGTTTCCTGACCTGCAACACAGGAGTAGTGAACTCGGCCCACAGAGAAGTTTTGATAAATAAAAGTTTCAAGGATTTTGTAAATTTTAAAGGACTGGTAGCTATGGGGTGGGGAATACTATTATTGAGGCCGACTACATTAGTCTGTGTGTTGTAAGAAGCCTTGATGAGTGGTATACTTCATTAAATTCTATTATTAGATATTCATTTCTTTGGATTGAATTGCCTTTTTTTTAATGAACATGTTCTCCTGGAATGGCATATACATAGGAGCAGTTATTAATCATCAACATTTTGGTGTGTTAATTTGGGGGTTTGGTGCCTTTGGCTGAGAGTGAGCTAAGACAGGTGGATTTGGGGAAAAGGTGGAAGATATTTTACTATGGGGCAGTGGTTCTCTCCTGGGATA
Organism: Rhinolophus sinicus; assembly: GCF_036562045.2. Lineage (NCBI taxonomy): Eukaryota > Metazoa > Chordata > Mammalia > Chiroptera > Rhinolophidae > Rhinolophus > Rhinolophus sinicus. The sequence continues at coordinate 44,784,719 of NC_133759.1, forward strand.
GAGTATCAGGCCCTGGTCTCTAAAGTAAATTGTGACTGACAAGAGGAACAAAGAAAGGGGGAGAGGCATAGCCAGAAGGAAATGGCCCGCCCTCACACGTTTGTCAAGAATAGTCAGTGCTCAGAATTTTTCATTTCTTTTTTGAATCCTTATTTCTGTATTGCATAAGATATATTTGAGACCATGCATGTATGATGGCAAATTACCGTTACTTCAATTGTTATGCATTTACAGAACACACCTTACTGTACCATTAAGAAAACAAAGAAGGAAAAATGTAGGTTTCCAGACCAGTTGGATAGGTGGAGGGACGGACAGTGCTGCATGCTCTGTGCTGTGACTGAGTTTCGTTTCCATCTTCTTGCTCATTTCCATGCATGCATTGTTTGGTACCTGGTAAGTACTCAATACTCAAATGAATGAGTGAATGAATGAAACCATGTTAATTTAGGATGAGGATTCTCAAATGTTCCTTGGCTTACTCCCATCAGAATCACCTGGTCCCTTTCTATAGTGATAAGCACTTACTGTGTACAAGACACTGCTCTAATTACTTTTCATACATTAACTCATTTAATTGTCACTCAACCCTAGGACATAGGTACTATTATTATTACCTACTTTACAGATGAGGAAACTAAGGTTCAGAGTGGTCACGTCACTTGCCCAAGATCACACAGCTAATAAGTGGCAGAGATGAGAGTTGAACTGTTTAGCCCCAGAGTCAATGCTCCAAACCACTTCACTGCATTGCTTCCCTCTACTTAAAATGAATGAGGCACATCAATATAAGCTGACAAGAAAGAGTTGTCAACTCGTATTTTTACGTGAAAAAAAGAAAAGCAAGATACTGGCCAATGTATTTACTAAGCTACCATCTGTGTCCAAAGAAAGAGAGATTCGGTTGTGCTTTATATGTACAGACTCTCTCAAGAAGGAAAGAGAATACACGAGTGCTAAGGAGTGAACTTGGAGAGGGGAATTTGAGGAATGGGGATCAGGAAGGGGAGGGAGACATATATTTTGCTGTATGATCGTTTGCAGTGGTTCCAAATTTTTCAATTTAATTTTCATAAATTTCCCTTCCTATCATGTATCCTTAATTTATGTGTGTTTATTAATCATATGCAAATACGACTGTCAGTTCATGTATTAAACATTAGTAATGTTTATTTCTCTGCTAGAGGAAAAGATAGATGTGAGTAGTAGGACAAATATTTTCTTCCTGCATTCCTGTGGGCCGTGCATGTACCCCAAGTTAGAGACTCCTTCAGCAATTGTACTGTGGGTGATTTTCCAACACCTAGCCTGCCCCGCCCCTCCGACTGTCCCTGAGAGCCCTCCCTGACCCTCGAACTTACAACCTCTGGGAGTTGTTCCTGGGTAATCTGCATGGTTAAAAATAACTAGGTGATTCTTTTGTACCCTCATGTTTGAGAATCGGGACCCTAGCTCTGGGCCAGGGATTTTAATTCCGTTAGAACTCAGGCGCTTCCCTATAAGCTTTTCCCCTTACTTTTTAACTAAATGAGTTCTGTTTGGCAGAAAAGAGGCAGATGAACATAGCATGGGGCACGCCTCTCCCTCCATGTGGTAAGCACACTGTTGGCCCCTTCCAATGGGCCTCATTCCATCCTTGCTCATTTTCTTCTGCGTTGTCAAAAGACAATACAAATTCTCTTTTTGGTATTATTAGAAGTTTCACCAAGAAGCTTGGTATACACCTTTTGACCCTATTCATTCATTTCGTGGTTATTCTTTTATATTATAGCGTCTCCTTCTGTCTTCTGTGTGTGCCCATGTTAATTTGTGAGCTCAACAGAGTGTTACTTATAGGCCCATGGCGATCTCTTAATTCTTTTCCTCCTTTTACCCCTCAGGATTTTTTCTTTTTTTACTTCAATATAAGCTTGCCATTTCTGAGGCTGTCCTATTGAACCTACATTATAGGGGGATCTTTAGAACTGCTCTGTCCAATATGTTAGCTACGAGCCACAGTTCCCTAAGTCAGACCAGCCACATTTCAAGTGCTCAGTTGCCACACCGAGCTCGGGGTTACAATATTGGATAGCACACGTTACAGAATATTTCCATCACCACAGAAAGTGATATTGAAGAGTGCTTCTCTAGAACCTTCCTACTTGCCAATCTTTTTTCTAAAAAAAAGTTTAAATCTGCTTTTCTAACGCCAGACAAAAGAAGTTCGCGTCTTTCTTCCCTTTTTTCCAGTTATTTGTGACAATAAATGGCATGAGTCTCCTGAAGCTTATTCTATTTCTTCTCTTTAATCAGCTCCTCCTTGTGGATTATAACATGGTTTGGGGCAGCAGGTGTTCTCTTTACTGGTACCTCCTTTGGAAAGTGGACATTTTCAGAGAATTTGAAGATATGCAATTTTAGACATGAACATTTATTTGCTGCATTTCTTAGGAAGGTCCTGGAGCATGTGCTTCAACAAAATGAGAGAGTGTAATCGTCATTAGGGCTGGTCACAAAAATTCCCTTCCTCCTCTTTCTTGCACATGGAAGGATTGCATGTATCTGCCCTCTTTAAAGTTAGAATCAATGGTGTGACTTGCTCTGGCCAGTGAAATATGCACGGAAGTGGCACGTGTCAGTTCCAGCTCAGAGTTTTTTAGAACCAGTGCATAAGTAGCCAAGTTCTTCCCTCTGCCAGGCAGCACGCTGCCCTGTCAGCCTGGGTCCTGGAACGAGTGTGATGTGGGCAGAGCCCCTGCTGGTCTATGGGGGACGAGGACATGTGTGGTTCTGAGCCATGGAGGCTGGGGGTTGGTACTTCAGCATAAAATAGTCTATCCTGACCGGTACAGAGAAAGCACCAAGGAGAGAGGAGACGTAGGATCCAGAAACCAGTGAGTCGAGCACAGAAACAACTTAAAGGCAAATCCCAAATTTACAGGAAGCATTTCAATTCAGGGCAGCAATTGGGGGGCCCCAGAAGTCAACAGAAAAATTTGATGTAAAGAGAGTCTTGGGGATGAGGTGGGGAAGACATATGATCAAGGCAAGTAAAAATGAGTAAAGATAATGAGACACTCCAGGAAAAAATATCATTTAAAAAAATACAATGATACAATAGTAGTACACAAATGATCTCCATGGTGAATAATTTCCCCAATATAACAACAACAACAAAACATGGATTATTGATATGCAGTTTTAAGATCAACCTCTAGAAACAGCAAGAAAAATGAAATGTAAAAGTTATTTAACCCAACTGCCTTAAAGTGGAAGCACCGATGGCAAAGGTTGAGCGTGGCAAACAGAGGAGGACAGTGAAGGAAAGAGAAGGGATATTCATATCTTGATCTTCTAAGTCATGGAGTATCAATGAGAAAATATCAACTGCCAATAATGCTAGGGTATTATTTAAAATTAGCAGGACCTGATTGAATGTCTGAAAATGATGAAGTCTATAAGCAGGGAAAGGGAGGTAGGAGTGGTATAAGTTAGCTAAATCTTATCCTACCGCATTGGCAGACAATAAATAATGACTAAATTTGATCTTGATTATTAAGTTCCAGCCGTATGAAGAGAACTCTCAGGAGAAACAACCAAGAGTTGGAAATGGGTATCTTAGCAGAACAGGATGGGGTTGTGAAGGGTGGGCCAGGGACATGGCTTTCAAGTATGTATTATTTTGATTTTAAAACTTTTAAATTAGCAAACCTTAAGAAAATCTTCATGACAGGTCACTAATGGATTTGCTGCTGTCGTTTTAGTGAAGTGAGATTCCCAAAGGTGTTTCACTTCCCTGATCTCTACTCATAGACAATATCCAGAATACTTCATTCTTTTCCTCTCTCTCATAGGACAAAAAGTAAAATACTTGGATCGTGAGAGACCTTTCACCATTCACTCAACAGATGTGTAAGAACTTGGGCTCTTGAGTCAAATTGCCTGGACTTTATTCTTAACTTGTTCATTTCATAGCTGTGTGATATTAGACAAATTACTTCACTTCTCTGTGCCTTGGTTCCCTTCTTTGTAACATGGAGGGAAAGTAACGGTAATGATACCTTCATGTATATTATGATGATTGAGAGAATTAATTTGTTCAAAGTGATCAATATGGCGCCTGGAATATAATGGGCACTCAATAAATGCTGGTGGTTTTCATCATTATCAACCTCATCATCCTCATTATGGGCAAAGCATGTTGCTGGGCCTTGGGATTTCAAAGGTAACTAAGAATCCTCACAAAAATTAGAATGTAGTGGAGGAAAAAGAAATGATCAAGCAGGCAAACTGTAGGAAGTTAAGTGTTTTTTAAGGACAATGCCCAGGGTTGCTGATGGGTGTCTCCCTTTGTCATGCACTGAATATTTCTGTCATCCTTCTACCACAGGTTCATGGCCACATGACTTTCTTTGACATTCAGTGAAACAAACAATTTCTTTAGCCACCTCCCACCAAACGTGTGTGATACCTGTAAGACCTGCCGGATGATATGTATCTAACCTCCAATTTCCTGAATCTCCCAGGCATTGTGAGTTATATTTCTGATGTTCCTCTGGACATACACTGTTAAGAGTATTTGGAATTTCAGAATAAGGGGCACGCCAAGGTGTAGTCCTTGTTAGAAGAAACAATAAACACTTTCTGGACCTTTCGTCACATCCCATTTCAGGATCAGTGTAGTCTGGTTATTTTCCAAGCCAGAAGCCACTCGCTTTGGCGTTTATTTCAAATCTATGCACTTTTTAAAATACCATGACATTTTGCTTCTGAGACAAAAGTCAAATGCCAAAAAAAAGAAAAGTCACTTCTACAAATGTGAGTATTAATAACTTAATCTATAAATGCAAACAAGATTAGTTGACAAGGTCCCAACACAGTTACCCAGTTTGCAGACTTGGAGATTTGTGGCCAATACTCCTCATACCTGCTTTGCACCTGTGCTTTTACTGCCTTGTAGGGATTGAGAGCAGTTCCAGAAAAAAGCCTCAATTGGCATCCTGTCCTGTGTGAATGCTTAAATGCAACTGGTGGGCTTGAGGTGACAGTTCTGGAATTTATGAAGAGGGAGGACAGGAATTGATGTGGTGATCAGTACATCGGTTGTTGTGTGTGCTCAGTACACCTGTATCATTTGGAAACTGTCCCTCCTTCATTCCATGATGTCTGAATGGGACCGCCAGTCACAGTGTGCACCCCACCATGGCCTCATGGGGATGAGTGTCTGGTCCAGATTGCCTCAGACTCAGTAGCCCTCCCTCCTGGAAACAGCACAGGCACACAAATAGATGCTTCACAAGAGGAAGGGTTGTGTCTTGTGGGCCCTGAAACAGTGCTTCAAAGATCAGAAGAGCTCAATAAGTACTTACAGGGCAGATAAGAATCTCAAATATTAGTCAAAAGACCATTTGTGAATTTGTGTAAGGATGTTGGGAGAGAGAAGAGTCCTAATTCCCAAAGGACTTGCTAAGTTAGTGGGAGGTAAAGTTGGGAGAATTGGGAGTCATTCTGGGAAAGAGTCTGCAGAATCCCTGGAGGGAGACAGAGGCAAGGCTGGAAGGAGAGACCAAGCCCTCCTCTGTTACCTGAATCTTAGCCTTACCTAAAGGGGGCGCCACAGCTTTACTTCCCAGTCGTGTGACCCATACATTTCCTTTTCACATAAGCTAATTGAAATAAGTTTCTTTCACTTGTGTTTAATATATAGAAATAGATATGTATAATATCTATCTATCTATCTATCTATCTATCTATCTATCTATCTATCTATCTATCTATCTATCATCTTGCCTATTCTTTTAATTCCTGTTACATCCACCAACCAGACCCTCCTAGTGAAGTGGGAGGAAGGAACAGGGCCTAAAGATACATTGCAAGTTAAGAAGGTGACCAGATAAGCAGACAGATTTTTTCCAGAGATGCTGGGGTAGCTCAGACTTCCAAATGTGGTCCCTCACTCACAGTCAGTCCTCCGGAGTGAACACTCTGGCTCAGCTTAACCACATCTGCCTCTCTTAAGATTTTTCCATTGTTTTTAATGTGAAATGGGGTGTATTTAGTTAGTCAATGGCTGTGAAATGTTACAATAATTATAGAATTGTCTTGAATTCTAAACATAATAGAATTTCTATTTTTCTCTCAGAGTTCACTAGAGGAATTCTTAACATGAGCCAAACTAAAGTGAAAGAACATGAATTGCCACCTAAGGTATAAAAGCTGCGCTCTGTGTTCAGATGTCCTGGAGTTTCAGTGACTCTTCATATCTATCTCTGACCTGCCCCGAGTGGTCAGCAAACGTGTACTTAATTTCACAATCAGCTGGAGCTAGGAGAGCTCGGGTTTTGATGCCACCTGATGGCATCATAAAATACGATGAGATAATAAAGTTTCTGGATAGAGCATCACCTTTTAGAGCCTGTAGTACTGTCTGAAGTCATCTATCTTGAATAATGTGATTTGTTTTGCAGAAGTACATCAATTCTTAATTATATGTTAGTGTTAAAAAAACAAAACAGGCATGAGGGATTATTTAAAAATCGTGACAGAGTTGAACAAAATTTTTTTTACTTGATTTGATTTTTGTGAACTCTAGTTTTTGCTTTAAAAAACAACAACAACAAAAAAAAAACACACCAAAAAAAACAAAACTATCTTGCTTGTTAGTGAAGCAGAGTGAAAAAGACCCATCTAGGTTTCGATTGCAGCACCAGGCTCACTGTCATTTCACCTTAAGAATGCTGGTCAACCTTTCAAAGCAACAGCTTCTTGTCGCCTACTCCCAGGTTGCTCTCCAATCCTTGAGGATAATAACGCTTCCCTTGAAGGACTGATCTCAAGATTAACTGGAAACCTTAGGCATTCAAGTGATAAACAAATGTTAGTGACATTCATCGCTGTCCTTTTTCCCTTAACCTCCTCCTCCTACCTTACAGAGAAGTTCCTTTTCTCCCTGGCTCTGGTCCTGCCCTGGAGGCAGACTTTCTGTGTTCCCCTTCCTGAAGGGCCCTTTATCAGTCAGGGAAACAGAGCTTGCGGGCAATTCAGCAGCAAACAATAAGATAGAAGCGACTAGTTAGCAGGCTGCTGGGAGGGCTCCAACGGCAAATGGGATCTGAGGCACCTCAGAGTTTAAAAATTGCAGGAAACAATAGTCACGCTGCAGCTTGAGGAACAAATGGAGGAGGTGGTGTTGCCAGCACTCAGGAAGCAGGGCTGCCCCGTGCAACCTGTCATCACAGAAGAGACACAGCCACTGCCAGAGATGCGGCCCCTATAACAGAGGGAGACAAATGGCTTGGCTTCTTCCACCAGCGCCTCCTGCTGGCTGAACCTACCTGGAAGCCACTTGGCCCAATATTATATTATATTATATTATATTATATTATATTATATTATATTATATTATATTATATTATATTATATTATATTTTATATATATATATTTGCCTATATTATATATATTATATTATATTTCCTTGGCAGGGAAGCTTGAGAAGTGTAGTTTATAAAGCCAGCCCAGCACAGTAGACAGAGAGCAGAAGGGCAAGGTGTGGATTAGAAAATAAATAGGCAAAGGCTGCAGCCAGCCACATGGGGCAGGTTTCTGCCTTATTTGTAGCCCCCGTTTCTACCTCTGCATCAGGATGAAACAAAAACAAAAACACACACACAAAAACCCAACTCACATCAGAGAATTCTTCCCCAAATCAGCCCCCTTTGTGATACCTTTCATCAGGTGTGTTAATGCACGGTGCTGCTTACTGCACCAGCCAACTAATTCACTTGTGAATCTTTGAGCCCCTGTTACCACTGAGGAGCAAAAGCTGGGACCTTAAAGGACTGGGCTGCACAGTGGGTTCGTTTTGATGGAGGGTAGCAGATAGGCGCATGGGGTGCTGTAGTCCTAGCGGCCGCAGGAAGAATGCTGTGTGTCCAGGGCTGACAGAGAGTAGTGAGCAGGGACATGCAAATCATAACTAGGATGAGGTCCCCCCTCCATCCCACACCCAGCAGATTGGCTATTATTCAAAACGCCCAAACAGAGCCAAACAGCAAGAACAATTGTTGGCAAAGGTATGGGTGAAGTAAAACGCTTGTGCATTGCTGGTGGGAATGTACACTACTGCAGTAGGGTGGTTCCTCAAAACAAACCAAAAAACCCATAGATTGACCATGTGATCCAGAATTCCACTTCTAGATATATATCCAAAAGAATTGAAAGCAAGGATTAGAACAGTTATTTGTACAGCAATGTCCATAGCAACATGATTCACTATAGCTCAAAGGTAAACCCAGCCTAAATATCCACTAATGAGTGGATGAATGGAAAACAAAATGTGGTACACACACACACACACACAGGGATATTAAGAAATAATGACATTCTGATACATTTACAACATAGATAAACCTTGAAAACAGGATGCTAAGTGAAATAAGCCAGGCAAAAAAAAAAAAAGGACAGGTATTGTGTGATTCCACTTACGTGACATCCCTAGAGTAGTCAAATTCGTAGACATAGAAAGTAGAATAGTGGTTACCAGGGGCTGGGGGCGGGAGGCATGGAGAGTTAGTGTTTCATGGATAGAGTTTCAGTTCCGGATGACGAAAAACTTCTGGAGACAGATGGTGGTGATGATTTCACATGCAATATGAATGTACTTAATGCCACTGAAGTGTATATTTAAAATGGTTAAGATGGTAAATTTTGCTATGTATATTTTATCATACTTCATAATTTTTCTTATTATTCATAGTAACATTAGCAATATTTTTATTGATTATTTCTCTTGTGTCGCTTTTCTTGAAAGCGTTGTCTGACATTTTCTGACAGGGTTAGTTTTCCCTCTCTGTACTGGTACTGTGACTCGATGACCCCGTCTCTGCTTGGTTCACTTGTCTCTTTCCTCACTGGGTAGCAAATGCCGTAGGAACAGGGCCTTGTCTTGTTTACATCAATGTATCCGCGTCAGTCAGTAAGTGAATAAAAGAATGCCCCAGGTTCCACTGGCTTTTCCATAGCACCATCCAAAATAACTAGTAATTATTAGTTCAGATATAACTTCAAAGCCAATAAAATGTCCGTTTAGATATTTTTGTCAAACCAGGGAAACCATGTATGTAACAGTGATGGCAGAAAAAGGAGATGACAGCATCTTTATCCACTGGCTTCCAGTCTTCTCCCCCCTAAAACATTTTCCTTCCAGATGCCAGATAACTTTCACCCATTATAAATCTGACATTGTCAATCCCGTCTTTCAGACACTTCAAGGATTTCTTAATGCACTTAGAATTAAGATCGTATGCCACCTTTATCTCAATGCTCAACTCTCATCACTTTTTCCCCACTTCTCAATATTCTAGCCAGACTGCGCTTCTGACAGTTCCTCAAATCACCTGGCCTGTGCACACAGAATTTCTTCTGCTGGATGTTCTCTCACCACTTTATGTGCTTCCTCCTCTTTACCCTCTGGCTTTAGGTTAAATGTCACTTCCTCTAAAAGGTCTTTTCTGATGTACTAGGTTAGTTTTGGATACTCTCCACAATCACGACAATTACTGTGCTGTAGGTACCTAATTACTTTAGGTACCTAATGTCTATTCTCTTGGCTAGACTATAATCTTATGAAGATAGGTATAAAGTCTGTGTGATTCACCATTGGATCTCCTTAACTAGTAGTAGCTGCTGTATGGCAAACAATAAGTGGTTGATGAACAATTGAAGAAAAAAAAAGATCTGCTGGTTTAGAAAGCAGTTGCTTGGAAATATGTCCCTTAAGCTTGATAAACTTTATTTGGCGATAAAACAATCAACATATCTTTTGTCTTATCACTCAAATCAGGACCTTTGAGGGAATCTTTTTTTTTTTTTTTTTTTTTTTTTTTATTAAATTTATTGGGGTGACAATTGTTAGTAAAATTACATAGATTTCAGGTGTACAATTCTGTATTACATCATCTATAAATCCCATTGCTTTGAGGGAATCTTTATTCATTCTTACACCTGCCTAGTTCCCTGGAGAATAGGGCCAAGTTTTCTGTCCAAGGTGACGAATCAGTGAGGCCCAGTGTACACGTCATGTGAATATGAAGATGGTACAACTTTCTAACTTACCTGGAGTCTGGTAATAGATTCAGTAGTATATCCACAGACCTTAATTTACCTCTCTTCTATTTTTTTTTTTCATTCTTTTTCTTTAAATTAAAGTTTATTGGAGTGACAATTGTTAGTAAAGTTACATAGATTTAGGTGTACAATTTTGAAATATATTATCTATATCTCACATTGTGTGTTCACCGCTCAGTCAGTTCTCTTTCCATCACCATATATTAGACCCCGTTTACCCTCTTCTAGAGCCCCACTCCCTCCTGCCCCCTTACCCTCTGGTAACCCCTAAACTATTGTCTATGTCTGTGAGTTTTTGTTCTTTCAGTTGTTTGTCTTGTTCTTTTGTTGTTTTTGGTTTATGTACCACATATCAGTGAAATCAAATAGTTATCTACTTTTTCTATCTGACTTATTTTGCTTAACATTATAATCTCACAACTAAAATGCCCTAAATGAACTGAATGAATGGATAAAGAAGTTGTGGTATACACATATACACAATGGAATACTACCTGGCGGTAAGAAAAGATGAAATTTACCTTTCTTCTATTTGGATTTTCTGTAACCTTTTCCATATTCACACACACCTCTATCATCAGATGGTTAGGGCAAACCTATTAAGCTAAACTGCTTTTCAAATTTACTTTTTCTAGCTTTAGGGGTGTGTGTGTGTGTGTGTGTGTGTGTGTGTGTGTGTGTGAAAGAGACTGAGAGATAGAGAGACAGAAAGAGGGCGAGATCCTGACATAGCAAAGGTTTATTTTAATTGTTACATAGTTATACAGTTTATTTATTTTTACTATTCTTTATACCAAAAAGATTTAAGATGGTTTCATGTTAACACTACCCACTCTGCCTCATTACCACAGACAACTGAAAAATACTGTAATGATATCTTCATGTGATCCGTTAGAATTATGGAGACATTCTAGATGATAGACTTATTTTTCTCTAAATTTTCATGTTGATGTTTGTACTTACTATTTTTTCTCAACTAGTATTTCATTCATTTAAAGCATCATATTTCCTCAGGAAGTCAAGGCTGTTTCTAATGGGATAGTTCTTCCTCCTAGATTATTCTTTCTGTTGGTACCAGAACAATCTTCCTAATTCGTAGGATTGCAGAAGTCACGTAATAAGTACAAGGCTACAAGGCCTTAGGGTTCCCCAACAACTGCAGGGTGAGGGCCAAATCCCTTAGCCTGGCGTCTAGGTTTCTCTAGCTCTATAGTCCCAACTTCCTGCATTAATTTCTATTTTTTTCATGTACACTGATTAAGTGTCAGCTGTATGCAAGGCTGTATGCGAGGGTGCTGCAAGGGATACTATGACAAGCATGGCCATGGTTCCAAGTAGCTTACATGTTTAAACGGGGACAGAAAAACTGGATCAGCTAGATATGATCCAAGGAAGAAGAGAGAGAGATCATTTCTGATTGTGCGTGTAGGCTGATCAGAGAACTCTGTGGGGGCACATAGTACGTACCTACTCAGTGTAATGGATGCATGTATGAAAGATGGTATGATCTGAATTGTTCTCTAGGAGGTTAATATGACAGAAGAGATTGCAGTGGGTTGAGGCTGGAGATAAGGAAATAAAATATAATTGATCAAAGGAGATGCAGGGAGGTCTGAACCTTGGGTACCATTGGGGACTTCCAGTGAGAATAGGACACAGGCAACCGGTATTGGAGGACTTGATGGAGAAACATGAGAGTTATCTAAGAAAAGGAGAGGGTTAAAGATGCCAATACAGTTTCCAGTCTGGCATGAAGCTGCTCCCAATATCAGAGAAAGGACAATAAAGTAGGGGGTTAGAAGAAGAGCTTTGAACAACTCGACTTTGAGGACGCAGTGAGATATTCCAAAGAAGATATCCACTGGTTGTATGGGTTCGGGGGGGAGGGGAGTGTAAAAGTTTGTAGAGTAGAACTTACGTGACAAATGGGAGTCTTTGGCGTATAAGGCATGGCTGAGCCACACCTGGGACTGAGATTGCTCCAGGAGAGAGTGTGCAAAGGCAACCCTGTGTCCTCACCTCTTGGACCCCCTGCTCCAAGCCAGCCAGCTGTGTTCCAGGGCCCACCAGGAGCTGCTGCCTCTGCTGTGCTTTTGTTGTCCACTCAACTTTGACATTTTCTTTACTTGACTGTATGCACCTTAGGTCTGTTGATTTCTCCAGACGTTTCTTTAACATCAACTACATACTTAGCTAGATGCTACATGTTACAGAAGTGGAGCCTGCATCCTCCAGGGAGGTGTCTTTAAGATCTTATCCACGCACCAGCCCACACTGACCTTTCTTTCCTCAGAATCTTCGGAGCCCCTCCTGCTACATGTCTGACATTTAGCACAATGGGTCCTGGTACTTGTATTTATCTTGTTAGAATGCCACAGTATCTCTGCATGTAGACAATGGCTTCCCTGAGAACAGACACTGTCGTCCTCTAGTTTGAGTTCCCTAAAGGCCTAACACTTTTTTTTTTTGCACCCAGTAAGTACTATTTTAAACTCTATGTGACTCTGCTTTTATTTACTAGTATTCTTCTCCCAAACCCTTGCTATCTATTGGCACCAGTTCTTACATCTTAAGTTTCTAGTGTGATGACTCAAAAGTCTAAATAAAATCATGTCTTGTTATGACTCACAAATTATAGAGACAATTTTAATAGAGACACTTCTGCTCATCTCGTCATTCAAAAGAGCGAAAGTGCTTTCTACATGCTAAATATACAAAGATGCTGTAAGTCCTGCAGTGAAAAATGAAGTGATAATTAATACTTTAGCAATTAATCACCCAACTCAGTGTATGCTGGTCAGTGTGGTGCAGTCTCTATGTTAAAATAATTTTCCTTCTGTTACAGTGAAAACACTTTCAGAGGAACCTCAATTACTTTAAAGCGTTCCATGGATTTGGGACCACGGAGTCATAAACTTCAGAGGCTGGAGGGCAGCATATACTTGTCTGCCAAAAAGTAAATGGTTCCTTTTCAAGGCCCAACTATGAGTAACTGGTAGAACATCCAAGACACTGTTTTGAAAAAGGGTGTAATATGAGTCTGGGGTCAACGGGAAAGTGTGATGGAAGGTGTCCACTCCAGGAGAACATGGTAAAGTCCATGGTTGCCTTCTCGGTCCACGTCCTATCCTACTGATGAAGAAACTGAGTCTTGGAAAAGGGCCTTTTCTAAAACTGAACACTTATGGTGGACTACTCTGCATTAGACAGTTTTCCATATAACATAAGCTTCCCCGACTCCTCCAGGCTGTGTTCAGAAGAAGGAGTGCTACTTCAAAGGCCCTTACTACAGGGCATGTGGTACAAAGTGCATTTACATTGCTCTCTGTTTTCTCATGCACTAGAAGGAAGGAAAATGCACTCATACATTTATTTTTAGTTTACCCACTCAGCAGATAAGTTGAATGTGAATTTCTTTAACCTACCAGTCTAAATGTAGTTAGTCTTCACAGCTTTTGATTTTCACAAGTCTTGCATTTCCCCCCAGGAATAACTTCACTCACATTTTCAAATAAGAATGTCTCCCACCAAGACAGACGTCCCAAACCTAGATGAGTAATACTGAGTCTTTGGAATTTCAGAATCGACAGAGGCTAACTCATGAATTTGTTCATTTTTCTTTCTCAGCTGCAAAGCATTTGGTAGACATTGAGTCTTCAGTTATCTCACACTTTCACATCCCCAGAGTGTTTTCAGTCTGGGTGTTAAATAGTCTGATGCATAGTAGAACAATTCTGGCTTTACATTGAAATTTTGGATATTTTAATAGGTATGGCCTAAGTATCTAGCAATGTGATTAATGGAGTATCTGGAATTATCCATTCTGTCCACAAAATTTAGGTGGGTCTGTTTATTTAGATCAATGCTTGGTTATACCCAATGCAAAGAAATCTGCAGAAGGCCCAAATTTGAAGCCAGGCCCTCTGTCTCTTAGCTACTGTGTGACTTTTGGAAAGTCATATTTAACATTTATTTCTTTACCTACAGCATAGGGACCATAATGAAGCCTACCTTTTAGGGATAGTATGGAAAATTAATTAAATATTATAATGGAGATTATATCCAATGGCTTCTCATTATATCCAATGGTTATCTATTGCCATGTAACAAATAACCCTCACAACTTCATAAATTAAGACAATACCACATAATTATCTTCCATGGGTCTGTGGGCTGAGTGGGCTTTATTGGGTAATTCTTTTCTCTGCTATGTTGACTGGGGTCATCTGGGGGCTCAGTGGGTGTGGAACATCCAAGACGGCTCCCTCACATGACTTACAGTTGATGTTTCTGTTAACTGGAAGCTCTGTTGGGGCTGTTGACCGATCATTGGAATTTTTCATGTACCCTCTCCATGTAATATGACAGCTGGTTTCTGAAAGAGCGTGTTCCCAGGGATCAAAGAGAAAGGAGGCAAAATCTGCCAGTAATTTTGAGGTCTGGACTTGAAGTCATAAAATGTCCCTTCACATATCCTATTGGTCAAAGCTCTCATGTGGCCAGCCCAGATACAAGGGAGTGGGAAACAGCTCCATCTCTGCAAGGAGTCATGTGTGAATAAGGCAGGGAGAAATCTGTGGGGACACTCGTGGGTACTAACTGATTGCCTCATCACATATAGAGTAAAATCTAAAATCGTCACCATAGCTTGTTAAGGTCAGTCCTCATCTCCCATCACTTCCACCCTTTCTTCTAGTTTCTCTTCTCTCCAGCCACACTGATCATCTTGCTCTTTTTAAAATATGCAAATCTTGCTCCCACTTTAGGGCCCTAGTGTTTATTGTTCCTTCTTCCTGGAATGCTCTTACCCTAAATTTTAACCGACCTCACTGACCTCAAACAACACGTACTCAAACAACACCTCTCAGAGTTCTCCACAACTAGCTCATTAAAAAATGTCACACTTACCTCTCTTCTGTAATAATATTTTAGTTTTTTTCATGTTCTTTTACTTTCTTCAAAGAGATGCTGGGACTTTCATTTTCTTCCCTTATCACTCATTATTGGACATTCTATTTCTTTTTCCTTACTGTCTTTCCTACTAGAAATAAGCCACATGAGGCAGGGAGATCCTAAACATAGAGATCTGCGTGTGTTTGTGTGTGAGTGTGTGTGTGTGTGTGTGTGTGTGTGTAGACATACATATATACACATACACGCAGGAATAAATGGAATGAACACAAAAAGCCTCTGTAAATTGTGTATTGTTATTATTATTAGATAAAGATACAATTCACTCTCTTTCTCTAGTTGATTTATTCTTATTATTCATTAAAACCATTTACTGAATGCGTGCAATTTGTAAGACTGTGCTAATAACTAATTGCTTGAAGAATTAATGTGGATTCATTGCACTTATATCTTGTTTATTAGATCACATTATAAATGACAAGTTCTGGGTTACATTCTCACAGAAAGTTTTTGCTTCACTGTACTCCACAGGTTAGTCTTTTAAACCCCACATTTCAACCTTGCAATTACATGCCCCAAATCACAACTTTGCAATAAAACGCCCAAGTATAGTTGTGGCTATATAAATTATCCTGGACTGGGGGAGATAGCACTACCATTTATTGAATGTTCACTATACCCCGTGTGTCTTCTATAGTCCTTCTCATCATGCCAGCAAGACAGCCCTTTGAAGCAGAACTTATAACCCCCAGTTTATAGATAAGAAAAATGAGGTTCAGAATTCCATGATTCCCCCATTTCTCTAGTGCCTAGCATAGTATCTGGTGCAGAGGTACTCAATAAATTATTTGTTAAATACTGAACAAAAGACAAGTTAACTAAATTGTTTTCTAAAATATCACCTAGAAGGTAACAGACCCGAATCTGAACCCAGGTTGATGGGCTCCAAAGCCCAAATCATTTCTGCCAGGGCAGAGCCAGTCCTAGTAGGGACAGTATCATCAGTGTCAAGACTGAAAATTAAAGAAGAGGAGAAATCTTAGAGGTGAGAGTTACAGATCCATTTTGAAAGTGGGATTGAGGCAGGGAATAGGCAATTACTCTGACGGTATTGGTTCGATGTGCAGTGTCTGTTTAACATTGTGTGCAAAATAAAGCTTTCCCTCTGACGTTTTTGGTTCTTGAGTCTCCTAGAAAATGCTGGGTGATCTACATCCTTTGAATATCAATGAAGTGAATTAGCTCCAGAAATGCTCTATTGTGTCTCAACTTCAGGAATCAACATGACTCATTAGACTCTTTTTGATTAGAAATGTTAAAGTGGGTTTTCTTTTTATTCACTTTAATTAAATAAAGTCGACAGGCTTTTGGAGTCCCAATTGGCCAAGGCTCCCAAAAGTTTGAAATGAGAGGAAAGTGGTTCCCTTTTTTAAATAAACCTTGCTGGGCTTTATCAGTTCATAAGGACCCCAGATGCAATCACTAAGTTTTAAGACAAATGGTGTCCAAAGGTTTTGCTCTTGGGAGAAAAGGTAGAAAGAAGAAAAAAATTATATATATATATATATATATATATATATAGATAGATAGATAGATAGATAGATAGATAGAGAGAGAGAGAGAGAGAGCTCCAAGCTAAATTGGACTACAAAATTTCATTTAATACAGTCTTCTGCCTTCAGACATTATCGTCCATATGTGTATATATATATGAAATATAGATATACAAGAAATATATATACTGGGGGTGACAAAAATGTATACATTTTAAGAGACGTTATCTATGTATTACTTTTCGAAGTTGAATTGAATTCCGGTAGCAATGTGGAGTGTGATGTTCACTCAAAAGATGGCATTAATCAAATGAATGCTGGTGTCATTCATTGTATTACAATTTTAATAATAACGTTTTTTTCTTTCTTAAAATGTGTATACATTTTTTGGCACCGTGTGTGTGTGTGTGTGTGTGTGTGTGTGTGTGTGTATGATATATATATATATATATATATATATATATATATATATATATATATATATATGTACATATATGATTTCCCTGTATGATTACAGTTGAATGGGTATGGAGATTACATGTGAATTCAGGATGGTTTACTGAGTGTCTCAATACTGTGTGAATGGTAAGCACAGTTTTAATACTCTACCACCCAGCTGAGACACCAAAAGGCTACAGTGACTCCAGGGCAATTACTTTTTCTATCTCGATGGATTGATGCACCACCATAGAAGCCCTGCACGGGATCATAGCTGAGAACCTTATCATCCAAGCTGCATGGAGCCAAGAAGTCATATACTTTGATTTCTGTCTTTTATTTTCAGTGTCGCATAAAAGCATTCCAACTTTAAGTTGTACCATTTTTTGTTCAGTTTATAGCCACATAAATAGATTCTGAGGGTGCAAGCAGCAGGGGCAGGATATAAAGACCTGGAACAGGACAGTTTTGAGATATGCAGGAAAATGGAAGGAACTTGTCTTCTCCTTGTACTTCCTCCTGCATGAAAACTGTAGCCAGAGGTGCCTGGACATACAACACAGCTTCTGTTGTCACAGTAAAGCCCACCATGAGCAGACTGAAGGGATTGAAAGATTAGTACAAGCTCCACCATTTGAAATGTTGCTAGCGTATAATAAGTGGGTTGATTTATATAACAACAAAAACAGAAACTCCCAAAGTGTGGACTGAGAGGAAGCAATCAGTAAATTCTAAGACAAATGGGAACCAACAGTTTTTCTCCTGGGAGAAAAGGTAGAGAGACAGAAAAAAGATAGCATCTTTCTTTTCTGTTAGCAGTGAAGGGTAGAGAGTTCCAAGCTAAATTGGACAGTTAATATAGTCTCCTGCCTTCAGGCATTATTATCCCCATTTTATAGATGACCTACTTACCAAAGAGGGTAGAAGGAATGTTCTCATTGTCACAAATAACTAATCGATTAAAATATATTAAGCACCTGGACCTGGTATGGTATTAACTATGGAAACAAAAGTAAATAAGACACAGCTACTGCACCTTCGAACTACTGTCACCAGTCACTGTGCCACCTGGGATATTCAGTCCATCAGTTATCAGTATTTATTCAATTCCTACTTTGTGCTAAGGAAGTACATGAAATCACTTCCCTTCTCTGGGGCTCTGTTTCCTCATTCCTCTTACCCTCAAAGTCTAGTCCTATAAAAGAGCAGTAGGCAAGGAGAGAATAAACTGAGGGAGGGAAGTCACTTCTCAATCACCAAACATTTAACCACCTAGAACATATCCAGTACAAAAGGGGATTGGTGGAAAGAAATAAAGAGATAGCTAAGCTTTGCTTTTTCTGTGGAAAACTAGACCTTGGATTATATAGACTCTGGAGGACATCCCTGTGGTTATCTGATTTTATGGAAGCTATTTTATAATTGCTCATACATACACACAAACACACTCGTGATTCATTTATAATGTGATGTCTGGAAAGTGTGGTGTGTTCAGATGCCTCTCTTAATCATCCAGCTGGAATTTTCTAGATTTAATCCATAGGGATCTCCCTTTTAAAGTTTTGGTCTACAGGGTTATACCTCTCCTTTTCTGAACTCCTTGCAGTAAACTTTCTCAAAAATATATACAAACATTTTTAGGTTTGAGAATATAAACTTCCACGATTTTTAAAAAACGTGGCCAGTCTGTCATGACTCTTACTGATGATGTGCCCATCGAGGGTATCAAAGAACCCCCTTCCAAAAGGACTAGGTGGGATCCATTTCTTTCTAAGTGCTAGATATTAATGCATAAAAATAATTACACAGTGTGATCCAGAGCGAGTGTAATTTATAACTGTATAACAAGAGACACAATTAACACTAGGCTTGGGAACTGTTATTATACTGAGCGTTTGTTATGAAAGGATCATTATTTTTTAAAAAAGTGTAGAAGAGAAGACTTAATATGCCAGTTGGTTTCTGTAGACAAGCTAAATGGCTTAATTATCACCAGGAGGAATCAGGTGTTGAAACTGCAGTACAAATTGCCTAGGATTGAACTTTGTGTGGAGATGGGTGTCACCAGAGAAAGGAGGGTGGAAAAAGGGGGAGTTTATGGACATCCTGACAGGTCCTTTTCCTGTTTAATCTCATTGAATTTGCACAAGAACTTCATTTGCGGTTGATGGAAACAAGGAGCAAAAGGTATTCTGAGACACTAGTGAAAAAGTCATTGGGTCTGTGAAACAAGGGGCTCTTAGGGCTCCCCTGCAGCTGTATTTGGTGGTGGGCAGGACTAAGGAGGCCCTGTGAGAACCAGTCATGCCTTCCCCCAAGTTCTGCTGCTCCATTTAGAGCCATTTCTCACTCTCACCTTTCACAGCCCACTTGGCATTCTTTACCATCTTCATGTATTTCCAGACTGCTCTCTGCCTTGAATTCCCTGCCCTGTCTGTTTTGTTACTTTAAATCCTGCAGAATTCTAGCCCACTGTGGGGTTCTGTATCATTTTTAGTCAACCAGGGCTTGGTTCCCTGTACTTAATTACTCATGAATGGTTTTCTCACGTCAGCTCTTCCTCTTTCATTTAGATACGTAAGCCTTTTGGTATCAACTGATTCAGGGAGAGGGGAAATGCATCAGTTAGGATGAGTCTCAGTCCTGAGTGAAGAAAACTCAAGTGGTGTTGACATACATAAAAAGACATTTGCTTCTCTTGCATTTAAACACACAGTCTAGGACTTCCACAATTTTGGGAGACCCAGGTTCTTTCTATTTTGTTGCTCTGCCATTCTCAATATATGGCTTATATGTTAGTGTTGTGAAAAGTTGGCATAAATGAAGCCATTTTAAAATGGAGTCAGATCAGCCATTCCACAAGAACTGCATTGCCCATCTTACTCCTTGAACCTTTGGAATGCTTGAAGTAGGAAACATATCCTTTGGACTGGGCCAGATCAGCACTGTCTTCCAAACGGCTGTTTTTAAAACTAATAGGAAAAGCAGAACTGAGTACAGGACTGAAAATTAAGGAAATTCTTTAGAATTACCACTACCATGGATAGATAAAGAAAAACTTAGCTGTTTTGACCTATAGAAATTTATTCCTTGACTTGGTAGCATGAATAGAAATTCCTTCCTTCTAGTCATGTAATTATTTCACATCCCTTTCTTAGCAACACCCCTCTTGCCTTGACCTCATAAACACTTTTGGGGTTTATGTCTGAATCAGTGCTCCCAAAATAGCTATTCTATGATTTCAAATGTACACTTATTGCCTCTCACTCTGGCTTTTTATTTTTAGGTTAACAGTTTCAAAATTCCAATTTATTTTACCAGCTTACCCAAATAATACCTAACATTTATAGAATAACTTTCATGGTCCAATGTCTTAGCCTGTTTCCTGAACCCACTCCCTACACCTCTAAGTGGAACCCAAGATAAAAACTTGCACACAGGTAGTTTACTTGCGAATGTAATGGTAAGGAGCCAGGAGTGAGGGACACGAGGGAATGTAATGGGGAAGAGGTACAGTAAAACAAATACAATTTTGAGTTACATACATTGGCCACTTGTATTTAATCCCTTGGGACATTCCAAGCAGCTGTTAAAAGGTAATTTTGCAAGTAAGATAAAATCATGATTCTCATACAGACATAAAAAAATAAACATATGGTAAATATTTAGGTCATAATCCACGAGGGAGTTGAACAGATATTTTATTCACTTCAAAAGAGGGTCCAAAGGAAAGCTACATTTACAGATCTGCTTTTGCCACCATGGAAAGAGAGTCTTTTGGACAGGACAGAATTTGCTTGTTATCGTCAAGAATCATTTTGCATTGCTCTCAGTCATCTATAATGGAGAGCATCAGGAAATAGCTTCTATAGAATCGGATAACCCAGGTGGCGCCCTCCAGGGTCTAGACAATCTGGGATTTAGCCTTCCAGCGAAGTACATGTTTTCCCCTTTAGATCCTTAAGGAAATACTCAGGACTCTCCTCCCCTCTGTCAAGGGTAACCCCTTAACTCCAGGTAACACATGTGTGTGCACCCCACAAAGAAAGTTTCATTCGATATGAACCCCAAAAAGGAATTTATCTGTTCAGATGGACTCTCCATGGTAAACCTAAGGCCCAAATTTTCTAAATAATAAGAGTCTGGTGACAATTTGCTGACAGGGGCTCCTCACGTACTCTGTACACTGGGAAGAACCTCAGACTGAACTCTCAGTGAACCACTGCATGAAAATCCTGGTTTCATCTTTCTGCCAATGGATGGAGACTTGCCCCATCCAATCAGAACTACTCAATTTGGATGCCTCATTTACATAGAATAGGCCTAATTGAGAACCTGGGTAAAAACTTTCGCTATAAAAGGTGGCCTTCCCTTTTAGGATGCTATCAGAATCTGTGTCTCCTGGGCTGCAGCTCCTTTTGTGAAATAAATGCTTATTATTCTTTATTACAGTCTAAAATTAATTTTGGTTTACATGTGGGTACCAGTCACTCTTCTGCATTTGTTTACACCAGTGACAGTGAGGGCTGGGAAGCTGTGAGCTCTAGGCTGCATTTCTGAAAAGCTGATCCCAGCCTCAATGGATCTGTTTGTCCCAGCAGTGACTGAAATACAAAGTGGGCTGAGATGATTTTCATTGGTGCACTTTACATGTGCTTTATCCAAATAACCCTACTAGGTAGATGGAAAACCTGAGGCTCAGAGGGGTTGAATTCAGTTGGTCAAGGTCACACAGCTAAGTCAGTAGGTGATTCAGATTTCAAATCCATGCACTCTGTCTACCCAGCCACCATTCTTAATTCTTATATTCTACTTGCTAGATACTTTTTATTTGAGACCAGATCTAAACTTGAACATTGCTTAGGGTAGAATTTAGGTGCCAAATGCTGATGAACACATGAGGAGAATATCTGGATTTATCTGAAACAAAGAATAAAAATCCCCAATGGCATAATAACATCAATGGCTCAGCTAGGGCATGAAATTATCATTTTTTTTTTTTTGGTTTAATGTCATTGGTATTACCTGATCTCAGAATCTCAGAACCCTGCAGGCATTACCTCCCCTCCCCTCAACACCACACACACACACACACACACACACACACACACACACTTGGCCTTTACTGAAACAGCTGTAATGTTTTCTCCTCTTTTCTTCAAAGATGAAATGTATTGTTGAAGTGTGTATGGAGTCCTTTGGAAAAGGAGAAAATTGCCTTACACAAAATTACTTTTCAAAGTATATTTTCAAATATAGTAAGATTTAGTGAAAAGGAAACGTGAAAGCAACTTGCCCCCCACTGTCACCAGCTGTACAAATTATTGTCCCCAATTTGTGTGCATTCGAGCTGGGATGAAGGCATGGGTGCTCGAGACCACTGCATTCTTAATCGCAGCTCTCTGGGGATTGACAGTCTGGGCCAGGGGACACATTTAAGCCTGATTAGTTATTTCTATGGTGTACCTTTCAGGAAGATTACATATATTTATGTTCCTTTACTTGTGACTTCTCTTCCCTCTGGTCACATTTCTTTGTCAAAAAATCCTTTTCATGGCCCAGTGGAAAAGCCTCACGTGTGTGCCCTCAGTCAGGTTACTTTGACAGGAAGAAATCCAGCAACACGTGTGAGTGCCCCTCACGTCTGCTCTGGTTTACGTAAATACTAGTGACTTTAGAATTTATCTGGAAGAAGAAAAGTGTCGCCCTGGAGTGTAGTAGCAGGAAGAATTTGCAGAATTTAGGGATGTTTTCTACATTTTTCTCATTCCTTCTACAGGCTCTGTGACCTTGGACAGGTGGCTGAGACTAGAATCTCCACGGGTTACAAACATTAAGCAGAGTTAATAATCCCCACTGCACACTAAAAGGCTCGGAAAGAACAGAGTGAGGCGAATGCGTTGGGAAGTGCCTTGTAAACTGTTAAGTGCTACACTACCTAAGATTCAGCAATTGCTAGCATTTTCCCCTCTGATCTTCAGTAAAGGAAAAGCTGAGGGTGTGAATTTCCGTTGTAACTCCGCCAAGGCCGTGATATGGAGATAGGCTGGAGTCATCAGCGGTGTACTGACATTATCCACAGCTAAATCTGGAGGAAAGGAGAGGAACTATGTCTCACTGCTTGTCTTTGGGGACTAGCACATGATAATAAAGTCATGTGGTTATTTGCCAGTGGCCAGGTTCCATGCTAACTATTTTCTGTGCCTTCCTCATATGCGTAGTCTGACCGTCGGCATGAGCCAAAGAGGAGATGGATGGAATAACGAGGAATTAGGAAGCAGACCGTGGTGAGTGAGGAGAACACAGAACTGCTTTCATTCAGCTAACATTTGTGGAGGCCCTACTGGGTGCCACACAATATGCTGAGTAAACATATATCTGGTGCTTGTTATTCAGTCTACGGCGTGATTGCATATGGCAATGCAAAGAGAGGCAACTGGGAGACTAAATGGTAGGTAAACCCTGGAAGTGGCATACGCTTCCTACCCTAGGTTGGGGCGCCCTGGCCTTAGCTTTGCAAATCAAAACCAGGCCAAGGGCTTGGAGCTGCTTAGATTGATCCTCAGAGGTTACTAAAAGCTGCTCAGTGTGTGTTCCCACTTTCCATCTGTCCTCTAATCACAACCCCTGTGCTCCTTTTAGTCATAGCAAGTCCCATGTCAAGGGCGTGGGAGCAGACATGACACACCTCTGCCAGCCCCTTTTTAAATACCATTTTCCAAAGGCTCCTCTCCAAACTCAGAAGGAACCCGGAGCTGCTGGCTAGGGCTCAAGCTCACAACAGCAGCCACTCACAGATGTCATGTGGTTTGCACTAATTAGACCCGCCAAAGCCATTACCAAGGAGAGCCAGAGTGCTTAGGCAGTTAGTGATGAATTGGCCAGTGTCCACCATCTACAGATGGCCTCTGCAAGTCTACCACATTCTCAGAGAAATGACACATGGAAGCAATGTCGCTGTCCCATAAGGGCAGGCACAGAGTGAATATTCCAGACATGCAGTGGGAAGATAAGATAATACGAATGGCCCTAATTATAAATATACATAGTATTTATTGAACATCAGCTATGTGACAGGCTTGGGGCTAGACATTCCACATGTTATGTGTGCAAACCTCACATCACCACTGCGGAGTAGGTGCTAAGATTATCCTCATTTTACTTGAGAAAAAGCAAGGCTTTGAGAGGTTGTCCGAGGCTACCCAACAAGAATTTTAAAGCTGGGGTTCACATTCAGAACTGTCCGGCTGCGAAGTACATTCTGGAATCACATAGACCATTTTGTGATAACACGGTCGCAAGAGCTTCCTTAAATGTATCACTTCCCCAGCTTACGTTATGCTCCTTTCATATATAATCTTACAGCACATATTACGTCCTTAATTTATATCCATAATTGTCACATGCCCAATGGCTATGTCCCCCATTATATTAAGTTCAGTGAAGGTAAGACTTTGTTATTTTCTTCTTCACACTATCCACAGCTCTTTGCATTATGCCTGGCATATTAAAAGTGGTCAACTGCTACTTGTTTAGTGAATTAATGAAAGCAAACAATCAGGCAAGAAAAAGGGAGTGAAAGAAGGAACTCAGAGAATAGGGAACGGTCATTGGGTTTTACGTTTACATATTTATAGCAGTGCTGTGTTGATACGAATAAATTAGTTCTTTGGGGAGAGAAAGCACCCTGAGTTGTGGCATTTACCAGTTTCCATGGTGTACGTACTCCCTCCATGACCAATTTCCAGCTAACATGATGTCACTGAATGCAGAGTTGGGAAGAGAGGCACAGTACGGGCGCTTGTCAAATCCGGCAGGACTTTCTCAATTTATTTGGCGTCTAGAGAAAGTTGATCTCCTCCCTGATCTTCATCATTTGCTCCATCTGTAGAATGAAGAGTTTGGATTAGTGGTTTCTACATTCTCTGTCAGCTCTGATACCCTATGAACCTACATATACTGTCTTTCATCATTTGGTCCACCCTCTAGTTTGGGGTGATGAGGGTGAAGAGGAGGGCAGAAGTTGGAGAACTAAATCCCAAGACTATAGGGTGAAGGGCTCAGACTAATAGGTAGTTAAAGCACATTGGCACGTTGCTTCACTTTCTCAGAAATACCTCCCAGTGCTTGCAAAATAGGTCACTTTTCCCATGCAATTGAAGGAATCAATCCATTTGCTTTTCAAGTAAAATATAATTATACAGGTATTCCATGCTTTTCAGAAGTTTGCTTTACGCTGCTTCTCTTTTACGGAAGACCGACATTAATATCAGTTTTTGCTAACTGAAAGAAATCCGAAGAGGATTTTTGCTTTTACAAAAAAAGACAAAAAGCAAAAATAGTGTTCTGCACTTGTTTTATAGAGCGGCAACACCCCCCCCGGAGTGGTCCTGCCAAGCTTTTTCCAGGAACCATACTCAGCAGCTCAGCATCGAGCTGCCATAGCTTTGAACTCTCTGTGAGCATCTTTGCTTTATCTCCATATACTTTGTGTATTTGTTAGCAAGATGAGTTCTAAGATAATTGCGTCTTTGCTTTACGCCACTTAGACTTGTAAAAGTTTTCAGAGGCACACTCTTCTTTTGAATAGCGAGGGAAACGTGTATCACACCAATTTCAAAAGTCAAGCATTAGTGGATTTTGGAAAGCTAGTTTTTAGCATTAAAAAACAGCTAAAGAGAAAGCACCCTGTTCGTGTGTGGGAGAGGTGTAGCGAGGCTTACAGGTTCTGTTTGAGAAAGACAAATGAATGCAATGAGAGCATGGTAACATCCTTATTTTATGCCCTGCTGCTTCCTTGACTATCCCCTCCTTTCTTTCACCATTTATTTTATGATCCTCAGACTCTCAATCCCAAGGTAAGTATAAGATGGCACAGGATATTCCAGGGAGAACAGGAAACTGTTATTTTGACTGTAACCGTGAGAGCTCTATTTCTGCCTCTGCAGTATTTTCAATGGGTCATCACCTGGCCTTCACGTCTCAGTAGCACAGGGTTGCTAAGTCGCTAGTTTGAGTGTTAATTCTATAGAAAACTGAAAAACACAGACTTGTATAAACAGAAAGTTCTTTCAATAAAGTGACCATAATTTGGCTAGTTTAACGTTGCCTATTTGAAGAGCTTTAGTGATTTAGAGACAAAGAATGAGCTGTACGTGTTTGCCTTCTTCTGGGGCTCATGGATCATTGCAGAATACTGGCACTCAGGCACACAGTCGGCTAATTAGATCTTTTGCCTTGAAATTTCTCTCCACCCCTTAGTCAATATGTGTAATGCATTCATTTCAAATTCAGATGCAGAAAACATTTGTCAAACCACCAGCATTTGCCAAGTATGTTAGAAGAGTAGGGAGAGAGCAGAGATGAGGAAAACATAGGTCCTTCCTTCCAGGAGCTCTCAGGATGTCATCAGAGGACAGAGTCGTCACACATTCGTCACGAAGGAACATAATATGAATGGAAGCAGATATATGTGGGCGAAACACAGGACTTTGGGGTGTATAGTAGGGAGAGAAGGCTCTGGAGTCAGATCAAGTATATTTACCAGCCATGTGACCTTAAAGGAGTTATTTCACCACGTAAGCTTCACTTTTCCTATATCTAATCAGACCTATCTATCAAGTTGTTTTGAGGACCAGATGAGACAATGCATGTGGAACACTCAGCATGGTCTCTGACATAGATGAACACTTGATAAATACCAGCTATTATTAGTGATTTGCCCTGGGAGCAGCATTTGCACTGAGATAAATGGGAGTGGTCATGAATAACAGTGGGGTAGGGAAAGCATCACAGGCAGTGACAGAGACATGCAAGTGTGAAAGACTACAGTATATTTTGGTGATATCTTATAGACCGAATGAATCCCAAAACTATTGAGGCATGGGAAAGAGTGGAGTTTGAGGAAGAAAAATGGAATAAGCATCTAAAGGACCGGTAGACCTGATAATGAGGGTGACCTCAACGTGAGGGCAAATGAGACCCGCTGGCATTTTTAAGGCAGTGGTCAAATCTTTGAATTAGAGTTTGCTCAGGAAATACTATGAATTGGAGAGAAGACTTTCAAGGCAGGGAGACCTGTTAAGGAGTTTTTGTCTAGAGATGCATATTAGGAAACCACTGGTGTTGGGCAGTAGTTGACACCACGGGGTAGGGAAGGACTCCCGGAAATAAAAGTAACATGAGAATCAATGGTGAAGCCTTAGGCAATCTCACATTTCAGGGGTGGCAGAGACACAACTACTGATGTAAGAGATAATTGGGCAGCCAGCACAGAAGTAGGCGCAGAAAGAGAGATTGGCTTCATGACAACAAGGAAAAAGGACATCTCTGGGAGAACAGGGTGCATTAGCAACATCAAACACCACTGAGGTGCCAAGAAGGCTGAGACTTGAAAAGAAGCCAGGAGTTGAAGCAATTAGTTCATTGCTCTAATTAAAGCAGTTTGAGAGGAAACTCAGGTTGCAGATGAAAAATAAAAAGGGGTAAGGAAATAAAGTAGCGATTGTATACAACTCTTTAAGGAATTGGGAGGTAACTGATGAAAAGACAAAGGTAATAATAATTCAGGAGGTAACGGATGAAGAGACAAAGGCAGGGGAAATCAAAAGATAAGTGACTTAAAAAGATTGAGATGTTCCAACTGTTTTGAAGGGGAAGGGTTTGGTTTAAAAAGAGGAATTGCAAAGACAGAGAGAGACAAGAAGACGACAGAGCCTAGAGAAAAGCAGATCAAAACCTGCAAGAGGAGAAATTGGTCTTCGATGGGGCAGGATACCCTCTTCCCCTGGGATAGGAGGGAACAAAATAAGAATGAGTAAGAAGATGGCTAACATTGGAGGTGGTGGCACAACGGCCTGCATTTTCTCTGTGGAACAGGTGAAGTTGTCTTGTGAGGGCAGTGGAGGTAGAGCCTGGATACTTGACTGGATTAGTAAACTCTGGAGCAGCCCCATGGGCAATGAGAAAGAAGGTGAAGCAAAATCAAGCAGACTGGAAAGCATCACTCGGAGGTGAAAACATGATGTGGCAAAGAGGGCGTGGTGGTGATTTTATTCCAGCACTTGTGGGAGTCCTGGGAGCAGTTGTAGAGCAAATGCGTATGTAGGACGGATTCTGGGTTGGGACTGGCGGAGAGCATACAGCAGAAGGGCCATGGGGAAAGGGAGAAGGAAAGGGGGACCGCCACAGGATTCTTACTGATACGGCCATTAGTGGGGACTAGGCTAGCAGGGGAGGAAGGAGGGCTGGGGTGGGGCTCGGAGGCTGGTTATAGCAGGGTGACAGGGAACAGCTGTCATCGTCCCATCATTCTCTCAGGACACCGCCATACTATCTGTGTCTATCTTACCATTAGCAGTGGACATAGTGAATGAGCAAAATAACCAACAGTGAAAAATAGCACTCCAGAGCATTCTGTGTCAGTGGAGGAGAGAGTGTTTATTCATTGGACAGCTGTTAGGGTGACCACTGGGACGACTAGAGCCTTCTAGGGTGACACAGAGCTTCTATGAGAATGGAGCAAGTTCTGCATCCACTCATCTTCTAATTTGATTTCAAGTAGTTCTGAAGGTGTCATGTCTTTTTATTTTCCTCTTCACTTCTTCCCAACATTAGGAGAATATCCATAAATTCAATGCAAGCAAATATTCCAGTTAGGTGCCTAAATCATGGTCAAAGGAGGAAATTATCTAAGTAACTTGGAAAGCACCCGGGAAGCTAATTGACTCATGCATATCTTACAAATGATCTCAGAAATTCCTTCAGGAGTAAATTTCAACCGGAGGTTAGACAGTGTCCTCTCACTGTTGGAAACAGAGTACGCCTGCGTGAAGTTACATTACCATGTCTTAGTGTGAATGAGTTCATCAGATAACTTGTAGAAGCTAAGGATTATAGACTTTAAATTCTTTGACTGACTCTATTAAAACATAATTGTATTTGATAGGGAGACTTGAGAATAATCTCACTAACAAAATACTCAAGGGCTGTTGAACTTGCCCTTTTTGGCAAGAGAAGGAAAAGTCCTATAAATAGACTGCCCGGGTGGAGTAAAAGCCTTAACTGAAGTTTCAATCTATATATGCTTTGTTTTTCTCTTTAATATTTACTGTTTAATTAAAACGTTTTTGTGCAATCTCCACGGAGTATAACCTCGGAGATTACCCCTAGGCGGGTACCCACAAAACTTTTTAAAAAAGAATATTTACTGAAAGATGCATTTGTTCATATAAACTATGAAATACAATTGTTTTGGAAGGTTCAGTTTGCTCTCTGAGACTATAAATGAACTTGCATTTTTGTGGCAATTAACCTACCACTCAGAATAAACTCAACAAGCTGTACTGATTGACCCACCACTGTATACATTGGTTGCATTTGCGCTAAGGTGACATTTTTGTCTCTCTCACTCCTCTTGGGAATGGAAAGATCCGGGGAATCAGAATGCTGCCCAGAAAGGACTCAGGTGTTGGAAACACAGATAGGAGTACGAACCTCCCTCTGTGTATTACCTGAGGTCTGGGAAGCAAAGCTCTTGGGGGCGAGTACTGAATTGTCACGTACCTTTGAACACTCTTCTTCCTAAAACGTCATCAATGGGGAGATAGGGTGGGATAGTATAAAGTCTAACCTCCTCACCATGGTCACAAAGGCTATTCATGATCTGGCCCCTGCGTAGCGCTGCCGTCTCCCTCATCCATAACGTTGAACCATACGGATCCTTCTCCAGCTCCTCATATAACTCGCATTTTCCTACCTCAGGATCTTTGCACATGCTCTTTCCCCTCCTCCCTTAATTTTCAGCTCAGGTGCCACCTCTTCAGAGCTGCTTTCCCTGACCTACCTATCGGCCTACAGCAGGTCCATCGCTGT
Organism: Rhinolophus sinicus; assembly: GCF_036562045.2. Lineage (NCBI taxonomy): Eukaryota > Metazoa > Chordata > Mammalia > Chiroptera > Rhinolophidae > Rhinolophus > Rhinolophus sinicus. Next base: position 44,814,599 of record NC_133759.1, read on the forward strand.
TATTTTTATCCCACCAAAACCTTGTGTGACAGCTCCATGGCGCTTGTTGCAAATTGGGATTATTTTATGTGTTTGTTAACATAATGGTAGGAATCATACTTATTTTTTTTTTCTTTCACCCTTATTATTTCCCACACAGAGCATGGCCCACTGTAGGCAGTCAAGAAGCTTCCGTGAAATGAAATAATAGGAAGAACAATAACCTTTTATTGAACTATTTATTTCTCAGTTCTAGGCAACTTGTTAAATACGACACATGTAGTGAGTGAGGTCAGACAATTCTGTTAACAACTCCTCAGAGAAGGTTATTTATTTCTACTATATAGATTAGTAGGGAGATTAAGTTATTCATGCAATGACTTTTAAGTGGCTAAACTGCAGTTTAAATTCTGACGGTTGTGACATAAATCTGTGCTATCAGCCATGGCATTTTATTTCTATTGCCATTTTTTTTTTTAAGAGTAGCAGATTGGGGGTCCAAATGCAAATTGTCCAGAATTCCTTTTAAACACATGATACTTGGCCAAGTTTTTAAAACCCTGCGATTAGTTTTCTAACTTTCCCAATTCTGCACCTCATTTTTGAGGCCTTGAGCTGGTCTCAGTACTCAGTTAAATTATTTGGGACGTTTTCTGAGGCATTTTCTTCCACTCTGATTCAAATCACATTTCTCTGTGGCCTCCATTAAGGAGGTGCTGAGATGCAAACAATTACTGCGTGTTTTAATCGGTCTTTAATATGTGTTTTAATAGGTCTTTCAACTGCACGAAAGATGTGCAGAATTCTGAGAAAACAGAATCCCAACCTCTGCAAAAGCTAGTCAAAATGGTATTTCATCAGCCTGGATTTCAGTTCCTCCCCAAGAACTCTAAATCCCTGGAGCTGTTTTAATCTTGGCTCATTAAAAGTTAATATAATTTGGATTGGTGCTATCCGTTTTGTGTCTGGACACCTCATTTACCCAGCTCAGGCTGGGTTCTGTGCACCCAACCTACATGAAAAGTGTGTGTATCCACCTTACCTTCAATCAAGTTACAAACCTAGGTGGGAGTAATCGATAGCTGATCGTTGATAAATGGTAATCATTACAAAGAATACAGATTCAAATGTCAGCCACAGAATGGATGCCAGCTGTTTTTTGTTGGGTAATTTAGGTCTGTCAGGAGGTAACAAAGAGAGATCACTGTGCTGCAGTGCTTACCCAGCCCCAGGGAGGAGTGTTAAACATTAATACACGCGCTGTGAAAGTATCAGAAACTTGAGGGCCAGGCAAGCTTTGTAAATGGGGGAGCTTTGCAAGGGGGAAACTTAATCAGCCCCCAAATTCTTAAGCATGTGCTGCAAAGGGCTAGTAATGTCCAGAATCCCCATCTTAACAGTTAGATTCATCATGTCTGACTCCCACAATACTAAAACTGGGTAGAATTGTGATCTGGAGAATGGTTACCTCTATGAGGTGGGTTGAATGGAGTTAGGAGAAAAAGGGAATAAGCAAAGCAGTATTTTTAGATTCAGGGCTGATCTATTTATACTGTAAATAGCTTCTTGAGTGGTTACCCCCATTTCCTTTGGGACCCCTGGTAATTTAATTTATTCATCTATTTTTCTCATTTGCTTATTTACTCATTCATACAAATAATCCACTGAGATCCTACTATATGCAGACATTTGCTGTAATAGGAATGCAAAAATATATAAAAGACTAAAATGTGGACTTTGCCTCTAGAGTAGTTATATTCTATGAAGGTGAAAGACAGATATCAATATAATAGATATTAAAATACAATGTGATAACATCTATGGTATAAGTTCATGGAGTTATGAGAACATAAATCTGAGAGTATGTTTGGTGAGTGATAAAGGGGTGGAAGAAAGTGTTATATATGAAGAGCTTTTTGATGTTGATCTTGAATGATGAAACCTTCATCATTCACCGGATAGAAAAGATAGATGGCAGTTTAGGAAGAGAGAACAACAGTAAAGTCTGTCTGGATAAAGCAAGTAGATCCATTTGCTTGAAAAAAAAAAAAAAAGGTATGTTAATTGATACAGTGGGTATTGAAATTGGGATAAACAAGGGAATAGTACCATGCTGAGAAATGTTATTTTTTGGCCTTGTGCCCAATGGCTCTTGCAGATTTCTAAGAAAGGGAGTCATCCACATGTTTCCACATTTTATATAGAGCCCTTTCTAGATGTCTATGGTGAATGCATGAGCGAGTGGAAATATTTAAGTCTGTGAAGCTAGGACTTTTGTCGTTGTCTAGGAAAGAGATGTTGTGGGAATGACAGGGAAGGGCCATGTTGGAGTCAGATTCACTGAGATGGAGAACACAGAGGAAGAACACATATAAGGAAGTACAAAAGGTGTTTAGAAAAAGAACATGTTGAGTTTGAAAGTGCTCTAGGAATTTCTGGTGAGGATGCAAGAAAAAATTGAAGGTATGAGGTTAGAGCTTAGTAGTGATGTCAGGAAGGAAGATGATGGATATTCTGATCACTGATACAATTACAGCGATGAGGAATCATGGGTAGGTGAAAAGAGATCTCAGTGTAAATGCATGGTGGTGAATGTTCACATCTGCTGGGAAGAGCAAAGGAGACGGCAATGCAGGAGCTCCATGATAATGGTCAGAAATGTCAGAGGGCAACTTTGAGGGAAAGGCAAATGAAATGCTTTTGTCCAAAACTCCAATAACAAAAGCTTTAATGAAGAAAAACCTAAATTGGTCCTTATATTAAATATATTCTATTGACGATTGGTTTTACCATTTACATGAATAATCCCTATTGAATTTTAGTTGACCATCTACTTTATATAACAGGAGATCCTGAAACCCAATTGTGGTGATCATTAGTAATTATTTCAGAAGAATGTTGATAAATGTTGGCATGTGAAAAATAGTCAACATCTCAACTCTCTCAGGCTTGTTTGGAAGATGGCAGGGTGGGGGGACATGATCAGTCACTCAATCAAATGTCAGCAGACAGTGATAACTGCTTTGAAAAAAATAAGGTAGAATAAGTGATAGAGATGAAAGAGAGAGAGCCTTGCATTTAAGAAAAACAAGGCCTCTGGGTCTCACACCTTGTGTGCTGCGTCAGTGCAAACTTCAGCAAGTGGGAGTTCCCTGAGAATAATTTGCTGCCTAGCACTTGCTCTCAGCAGAATTTTCTCTCATCCCTGCTGTCTCCTTTGTTACTCTTCCACATTGACTCTCATGGTCAGCAGCTGGTAGATGCTGGTAACTCTCCAAGGTCCTGCTGTGTCTCCTTAGTTTCTTTCATTTATGGAGCAATTCTTTCCAACCTCTATTGCCAGACAGTTCTTCATCTTTAAACACCCCAGAGAGAACAGCTCCCTGTGGGCTTAGTGGTGCCCTCTAGCTGAATCTCCTTGGCAAACCAGCTTTTTGGTTTTTAATATTTATTTACATTTTAATTTAGAATAGTTTACATAATTGTAATGGTAATACATAATGTTGCATAGACATTTAAACAATGGAGGGGAGTGTTAAAATTTTTTTTTCCTCTTACCAACTCTCCTAGTTGCTCCAAGTTGAACCTACTCCCTAGAAGGAACAACCTTTAGCAGTTTCTTTGTATTTTCTCTCTATGTAAGAGTAAGAAGAGGCCCAAACTCCAACCCTACAATATTGAAGTATCTTATCAATCTTTTTGTATCAGGATATAGGCTCTATGAAGCTTTTGTGTCAAACGCTTAAGAAATTCTTTGGGTCCTTTGGTTAGGGCATCAGACTAGATGAGAAAACTATATACTAAGAAGGACCCCACGTGACAACAATGCAATGTGAAATAACAGGCTTTGGCAAGAGATCCAAGGCTTTTAAGAGAAGGAACTGACAAGAATGTGGAACCTTGTGGTGGCCAAGTTCTTGTGGATGTGGTCCAATTGCAGAACAAATTGTGACATCGGTAGTCAGCTTTGCGCTTTTCAGTGCTTCCCAGTCCCCACCAATGATGCGTGTGTCCAGAGCTAGAAAGATGATCCATGTTCTTGTGATAGAGTAAGCTTTGTCTCTACAGATTTTTGACCTTTTTTATTCCAGGTCACTAAGGCTTCTAATTTGCATTAACTTAAATAGTCTCACTTTGCATGTTTCAATTAATTGCTTCTTTTTAAAAATGGGTTTTTATGAAAGAAACTTTATATAATAATACATGAAAAACCAATGCACCTTTTTTGTAAGTGGACTACAACTGTAAAAGTAAGTATGATTGGAAACAAGCAATATTATTCAATTTTAGCTAGATTCTGTTTCCTGCTGAGTCTCTAAGCCTGAAGCCTACTATTTCTTTGTGGGAAAAGAAAAAAGAGGCGTTTCTCCTTGAGGTATTCAGGAGAATAAAATAGGAATTAAGACAAAAAAAAACAAACAAAATTAAAAATCAACTTTTTTCAGTTAAGTGATACACCACCCAGATCCTGGGACGTACAGCTGCGGAGTGTGTGGTCAACAGGCAGCTTCTAGCAATCAGCTGCTTCAGGGTCTGTCTCAATTGCACAGAGCAGCTCTAGTTCATGTTCTTCCCAGAGAAACGTCTTCTCAGTGACTGAGGGAGTCAGGGTCTAAGACCTGATTATGTCAGCCCAGAGGGAGATCACTCAGGCAACATTTGCCCTACAGCTTCCTGTTGGGGTGGCTGGGCTGGGTTTTATTGTGGTGTGACCTTCTACTCCGCTCAATCTTAATTCTTCCTCTCTTCCATACATGTTGATGTCTAACAAACATCCTGCATGCCAAATTCTATCTCAGCATCTACTTCTGGAGAATCCAACCAGAAATAAGGATTTAATATTGTTTAATATTGGGTTATTTTGCCACCCAAATGCAGTCTGGTGCAACCAAGAAAACCTGAATGCAGAGTCAGGTAAACCAAAATTCAATGTTCTTGTTTTTTGTTTTTTTATTATTGAGTTAGTTTAGCCTCAAGAAGTCCCCAATTTTATTGAATCTAAAATAAGACTAAGAATTCCTCTCTGGACTTCTTTATACAGTGAAAGAACCCATATAAGGAATTTAGGATAGGAACTGTCTCAGATAATATTCTAGAGCTAGATTATGCATTAGATCAGTTCCGTCCAATAAAAATGTAAAACAAACCACAAATTTGAGTTACCTATGCATTATAAAATTTTCTGGTGGCCCCATACAAAAAAATAAAACATAGTTGAAATTGATTTTAATGATATATTTTATTTCACCCAATATATCCAATACATTATCAATACATGATCATTTTCAACATATAATCAATAAATAATTATTAATGAAATATTTTACTTTTTTTGGTATTAAGTCTTAGGACACTGGTGTATATTTTACACTTAGAGCTCATTTCAATTTGGATGAGCCATGCTTCAAATGATCAAAAACCTCATGTAGCTAGGGGCTACTGTATTAAACTGCACAGTTCTAGAACAAATCTTGAGTTTTATCTCTAATCCGCTGTGAATGTTCAGTGAAAGAGAGAATCATAGGGGCTAAAATGCTATACAAAATCTGGGAAAGTCTGGGCTGGGATGAAGTCAGTGGGAGAGAATGCTTTGACAGTATTCACTCTCTCTCATGAATACTCTGGGTCTGATATCTACAGAGGCTCCCAGCTAGTCCACTGGGCAGTTAGTTGGTGAATATAAGCACCATTAATTCAGAGTAATCACTTCTACAACTTTAGCCAAAATATGTTTCAAGGTTATAAACATAAAATTGCATCATTCACCAAAGATCTTATTAATAGCAAAATGTGACGAAGTCCTATTCTCAAGAGATCAGAAAGAAAATTAAACATTTGAAAGGAAGTTTGGATGTAAAAGGATATATTGAAATTTCAAGACATCTTTTTGAGACTGCCAGGATTAAACCAACAAATTTTTTGGTGCTGTTCAGAGGGAGATACGGGGGAATTCCTGTGAGATATAGATGATGTATTACAGAATTGTACTCTTGAAACCTATGTAACTTTATTAACCATTGTCACCCCAATAAACTTTAATTAAAAGAAAAAGAGTTATTAAGAGTATAACAATGTTTTCATTATAAGGAAGGGATATTAACCTGTTATAATCACTCACACATTCACTGAATCAACAAATAGTTACCAAGAACCTAATAAAATTGTTAACATTTATTGAGGGTTGGCCATGTGTCACTCACTGTTCTAATACAGTACATGGATTGAACAGGTCATATTGTAGGGAGGATTATAATCCCAATATGATGTTTGAGGGAACTGAGATGCAGAGGTTAAGCAAATGCCCAAGGTCATACAGCCAGTGGGGGATAGAATCAGGACTCCATCTCAAGCAGTCTGTTTCTAGAACTGCAGGCTTAATCACCATTAGGTGGTATGCACAAGACATAGATGAGTCAGAGTTAGTTCTTGCTTCTTTTAGTACTGGATGCATAAAAGAAGGAATACGATAAGCATATAAAGAAACCTGATAAAAGATAAAGAATGTGAAAAATATAATAAAAGGAAATAGTTCAGTGGGAATTCAGTAGAGCACCTGAAAGTATGTAGGACATCCCTCCTTAGCTTACAGATGAGGACATTCAAGTGGAACAGTAGTTCATTAACATATCTAATTATTAAGTGACAGAATCCTTTTAAAGCCAAGTCTTGTGTTACTGGGAAATGTATTAACTGATTTTTTTTTTCTCTCCAAAGTGTTGGCTATTATTTTAATAGCCACCAGATTTTATTTTGTTTCCCTTTATCCAAGTGCTTCATGGACAAACTTTCTCCTTTGTTAAGTTTTCCATTTTGTTGAACACTTGTTTTAGGTTTTGCTGAACCAGATCATTTACAAATCATATTAGAGCTACCCAAAAGTAATAATTCAGGAAGTAAATATTGTAATATGAGGGAAGAAAACTGTCACTCCTACCCATTATAGTCTATTCACTTGAGAATATGTGTGGATAAGAACAAAGGGATATTTCAGCTGAAAAATAGGAGGATTTATTACTCGCAGATTGTCATCTTACACACGAGGGTGGAGTTTATGATTTTCAAGATATCTTTCTCATGAAGATAACTCATTTGCAATCCAAGCATAGTTCCTCCGATCATCTTGGGAGATATATCTGCAGATGTATTGAAACAACTGGAGAGCCCTCTGCCAAGGCCAAGTTTTTCAACGCACAAACACTCTGTCATTCTCGAATGACATTATGTCACCCACAACTCTTCTTAGTGATATATATCAATACTGAAAGGCAGTATTTTTCAAAGGGTCCCCAAGGTTTCCTGTGGGGAAAACAGTTTAACAGTTTCAAAATCAGAGACATCTGGGAAATATGCTTAACAGGTTGATTTACTCTAAAAGTTCTCAGGGACTTTATTATGCTAATGAAGATGCTTAATCCACAAGGATTTGCCTAAAATATCTGATCAAAATCTTTACCCCCATCACTCCTTTTTATTTACTGAAGGTCATTTCCTAAATCTGTTAATATATATTACTATATAAATACGAACCATGTGAAATTGCCGATATTTAACCACTTTTGTCCTGCAAAAATGGCAGCATCATGTAGCTCTACGTACTTAACTAGTTTGGGAACATTGCGGTAAAGCTGAGTTCAGAGAGCTCTTCAGGTATTTGTACTACATTGTGCTTCCTGACTAACAGTCCTTCCCTACCCTCACCCCTAACTTAATCTAGGCCCATTCTTGATGTAAGCACTAATGCTTTTTGCCAGACTGTCTCTGTAGGTATTTCCTCTCCATGGTGGGACTCTGATGAGCAAGTGGAACTTCTTGATTATTAATATCAGATTAATTTAATTCCAGCTTCGTGCTTCTGATGATCTGCTTTACTAGAAAAATTCCATCCTCAATGCTTGAGACGATTGGGTATAAGCTCAACTCTATTGATAGGTGCATTCAATTTGCAGTTCAACAATCTAAGTGCAAGGGCCCAGAAAGATAATAATTTACAAAACATACAAAATAAATACAAAATATACAAAGTATAGTTTACAAAAGTAATATAAAAATCTAAACTCAAGTCACATTGTCACACAAAGGACTGTGATTTTACTGCATGTTTCCTGGTAATAAAGAGTCTAGATTGGTTTTTCAAATATTGGAATTTAGGACATATTTTGATGGTCTCTGGATGATAACATAAAATGCTTGAAATTAGACCTGCTTCAGGAAATCCAGCATGTGTGGTTCTCAGAGCTACATCATTTTCCAGTGTGAGTCTTTGTGAATGGAACTGGGAGACTGAGCGAGTTTACAGCATAACCGAACCTTCTGGGCTCTCTATCTGTGTCTCTATCACCAATTTCAGACTGTCTCCAGACCTTGGCTCTGTAGCTGGCACAGGCTAAGCACTCATTAAACATTTGTTGAATTGAATCAAATCTTCCTTTCCCTGTTCACCTTCCTGTGGTTATATCATTAAGCAGTAAATTAGCCAGAAAAACCCAAATTGGTGGGGAAAAACAGAAGTATGTTACCCAGATAAATGGAGAGAGGTGGGTTGCCTGCATTTCCAAAATGGCTTCCCCAATTACCATTTTACTTAACATGTGTTAGAGAAGACTTACACTAACAAACTTCCAACAATAGCATGGCTGTAGGAAACCCTCATCCCTTTTGTCCTGAGGTGCTATTTTTTATTTTTATTTTTGGATCCTTTTTTTTTTTCCAATTACAATTCACATATAATATGATATTACTTTCAGGTGTTCAACACAGTGATTAGACATTTATATAACTTACAAGGTGATCACCCCAATAAGTCTAGTACCCATCTGACATCATACATAGTTATTACATACTACTGCCTATATTCCCCGTGCTATGCTCTACAACCCCCTGACTATTTTGTAATTACCAATTTGTACCTCTTAATACCCTCCCCTGCTTCACCCATCCTTTCAACCATCACCTCAATCTGGCACTCATCAAAATGCTCTCTGTATCTGTGAACTTGTTTCTGTTTTGTTTGTTCATTTATCCTGTTCTCTAGATTCCACATATAAGTGAAGTTTTATGACATTTGTCTTCTTTCTCTGTCTAACTTACTCCACTTGGTATAATACCGTCTAGGTCCATCCATGTTATTGCAATTGCAGATGGCAAGATTTCATTCTTTTTATGGCTGAGTAATATTCCTTTGTATATATGTACCACCTCTTCTTTATCTATTCATCCTCTGATGGACACCCAGGTTGCCTTGATGTCCTGATTATTATAAATGCTGCAATGACCATATGGATGCACATGCCCCTTTGCAATAGTACTTTGGGTTTCTTCAGATAAATATCTGGAAATGGAAGTACTGTGTCCTTCTTTGTCTCTTGTTATAGACTTTGTTTTAAAGTCTATTTTTGTCTTAAATAAGTATTGCTCCCCCAGCTTTTTTGTTTGTTTGTTTTCATTTTCATAAAATACCTTTTTTCCTATTCCTTTGCTTTTAGTCTCTGTGAGTCTTTGAATATGAAATGAGTGTTTTGTAGGCAGCATATGTAAGGGTCTTGTTTTCTTATCTGTTCCGCCACCCCATGTCTTAGATTGGAATATTTAATCCATTTACATTGAATGTAATTGATAGATATGTAGTTATTGCCATTTTATTCATATTTTTTATTTATGTATTTCTTCTTCTTAAAGAATTCCCTCTAAGATATCTTGTAATACTGGTTTGGTGGTGATGAACTCTGTTACCTTTTTCTTGTCTGGGAAGCTTTTTCTGTCCTTCGATTCTAAATGACAGCTTGCTGGGTAGAGTAATTTTGGTTGTAGGTCCTTGCTTTACATCATGTTTAATGTTTTGTGCCAGTCCCTTCTGGTCTGCAAAGTTTCTGCTGAGAAATCAGCCTCATGGGAGATCCCGTATAGGTAATTTGGACTGCTTTACTCTTGTTGCTTTTAATAGTCTCTCATTTTCTTTAAGCTTTGGCATTTTAATTATGGTGTGTCTTGATGTGGGCCTCTTTGTGTTCATCTTGTTTAAGACTGCATTTCCTGGGCTTGTGTGTCTTTTTCCTTCACCAAGTTAGGAAAGTTTTCCATCATTATTTCTTTAAATAGTTTCTCAATTCATTGCTTTCTCACTTCTCCTTTGGTACCCCTATGATGAGAAATTTGTTATGCTTGATGTTGTCCCAGAGGCCCCTTAACCTATCCTAATTTTTTGGATTTTTTTTTTTTTTCTATTCTGATTGGGTGTTTTCTGCTACCTTATTTTCCAATTCTCTGATTTGATACTCTGCTTCATGTAATCTATGGTTGATTCCCTCTAATGTATTCTTCATTTTAGTTATTGTATTCTTCATTTCTGACTGGTTCTTTTTTATGTTTTCTATATCCATTTTGATGTTCCCTGTCTCTTTGTTGAAGTTCTCCCTGAGGTCACTGAGCATCCTTATAACCAGTGTTTTGAAACCTGTGTCTGGTAGATTGCTTGTCTCCATTTCATTTAGTTCTTTTTCTGGAGCATTGTTCTGTTCTTTCATTTGGGACATGTTTCCTTGTCTCCTCATTTTGGCTGCCTCCCTGTGTTTGTTTCGATGTATTAAGTAGAACTGCTATGTCTCCCAGTCTTAGTAGAGTGGCCTTATGTAGTAGTTGTTCTGTGGTGCCCAGTAGTGTAGTCTGAACTGAGTGCCCCAAGTGTATCCCTTGTTTGTGTTGTATGTGCCCTTTTGTCATAGTTGAGCCTTGGTTGCTATTTGCATGTCAACGGGAGGGATTGCCCCTCAGGTTGATTGGTTATGAGGATTGGCCATGACTACAGTAGAAGAGCTCTTTTGTAGGGGCTGATCCTACCGAGCAAGATTCACTTTAGCAGGGTTTTGGTTCCTTTGCAGTATTTCCTTTGGGTGTGTCTTTTGTGGAGGTGGTGGGATGACACTCTGGTGTGGTCTGAAGCTGGCCATCAGGTGTGTTGCTTCTGGGGCCTCTTGGGAGGGACTGTTTTGCAGACTAAGGTCAGCGACTGCCTGTGTCCTGCACTGGGCCACTGGATATGAATTAAAAAGTGATCTGCAGATGGTTGTCACTTATGCTGGGCTTGGAGATTTCTGGGAGAGACTAAGTTGTGAAGTGGGGCTGGCTGCTGCTAGTGTCAGGCTTAGGGGTGCTTAGCAAGAGGTATGTGATATCCTGAGGCCAGACACTGCTTATTTGTTGTTTGTGAACATTTGAGAGATTTTAGAAACTTCCACAGCATGAGCCAAGACATGCCATTTGTATAGAAAGGCCACTGGAAGTTGCTAGGGTGAGCACACAAATTGGGTGGGGTAAGGTCTCAGGGAATCACCAAGGCTGGGCAAACTGTGTTATCCAGGTTGATGGCAACTCAAATATGACAGATGCCTGTGTCTGCATGCCAGGAGGGGGAGGACTCAACAAAGAAACAATGGATTCTGCCAGCACTTCTGTCTGGGAGAAAGCTGCCCCTCCAGCCCTTGACTTAAAGCCAGACAACTCAGTTTCTCCCTATATGTCCCTGGCACCTTTTGAGCTGCTGCCCCAGTGTTGGAACTCAGAGCAAGTGAGTCTGTCAGTGAGTAAGTCCATGTTCAGTCCCTTAAAGGGGCATTAATTGCAATTCACAAACAAATATGTCTGTATATAATTGTTCCCACCATTCTTTATCATGTTTCTCTGTCTCCCTGTCTTAATTCTCTTCAGAGTGTTTATTAATTTCTTACACTTTTTGTCTTGTGTAGGATAATGGCAATTCTTCCACTGTTTCTCAGTCTTCCCGAAATTAGTGAACATCTCTTACTGTTATCTCTTCTTCCATCTTCTTTGTTCTTGTGGATTCATACCTATTCCATAGAAGAATTTCGGGGGATAGGAGAGATTCATATATATGTTTATTTTTCCTTATTCCTCTATCATTCTTTGATTGGATGGCAATTTCCAATAAATCTGTTGTTTGGCATGAAGAGGCACAAGCTCTGGTTATGTGTTTCTTCCCATTCTTATTGGATGTTTTGTCAACATGGTGGATTGGACAGTGAACCAAGAGCTCCTCAGCCCAGCTTCACCCAGCCCTTGCCAAGCCCCCTGCCAGGTAACACAGCTCAGCCACAGCTGCCACAGCCCAGAAAACAATTCATTCCCACCTCCCTCTGCTGCAGTGCTGTAACTATTTCAGGCAGAACAGAACTTTGGAGAAGTGAGCAGCTCATTTCAAAGGGCAGGAGATCAGGCAATCAGCCCCCATGCCAAGTGACATGGAGGGAATTGCAGGAGCCATTTATCTTGCTCTATTCTTTATGTATATCCCTCAGAATCTCTCCTGCTCCCCTGTTCTCTTACCTTTTCGTGCTCCCTCACTCTTTATCTTTCCCATCCTGCCCTGGTATTTCTCCTACTTAATTTTTCTCCCAGAGTTGGACCTTTGTTTTCTTTCTTTTGCTCGCCCACCTGTGTACTGGCAACTGTTTGGGGCACAGACTGTAGTGACCCAAAGAGGCAACAAGTACCACTCTCATGGAGCATATATTTGGGAGATGGAGAATAAAAGAATAAAGTACGTGATATGTGAGAAAGTGATCAGTGTTGTAGGGAAAAAAGAACATGGAAGGAGGGTGGCCAGGTAGAGGGGCAGGGGGGTTTTGCTATTTGAAATAGGATGGTCTAGGAAATTATCACTTAGTAGTGGACCTTGGAGGAAAGGCCTGGAGGAGGTAAGGGGGTGAGCGAGACCATTAGCTGGGGCCTGGAGGAAGTATTCCAGGCAGAGGAAACAGCAAATACAACTGCGCTGAGGCAGGAGGGTGCCTGGAAAGTTCAAGAAGGAAGTTTCTGTGGTTGGATGGAGTAAGCCAGGGGGCTAGTGGCAGGAGGTGGGGAATGGGAGGTGGGGCCTTCTCATCATCATAAGGTCCTCAAGGCTTCTGCTGGACCTGATGTGAGAAGACTCATGCCCTCAACTCCCAGTCCTTTGGCCCCAAGTGAAGAACCTGGGGCAGAGAAACTATGTGATCTAACTTGTATTTTCTTAGGATCTTATGTAGGCCACTGCACTTTCACTTTTTTTGTAATTTATTTTTTACATTTATTGGGGTGACAATTGTTAGTAAAATTACATAGATTTCAGGTGTACAATTCTGTATTACATCATCTATAAATCCCATTGTGTGTTCACCACCCAGAGTCAGTTCTCCTTCCATCGCCATATATTTGATCCCCCTTACCCTCATCTCCCACCCCCACCCCCCTTTCACTTTTTTAAAAAAGTCTTTATTAAATTTATTGGGATGACCTTGGTTAGTAAAAATATTGGTTTCAAGTGTACATTTCTATAATATATCATTTATACGTTGCATGGTGTGTTCACCACCCGGAGTCAGTTCTCCTTCCATCACCATATATTTAACCCACTTTACCCTCTTCTACCACCCTCCTCTCACTTTGTAAAAACCCTCCTCATTTATAGTTTTCTTTAAAAAATCCAGTCTGGTGTCATCACTGCCCTTACCTGAAATGCCCCCTTTCAAGCTAAATCCATTCCTTTCCTCTGCCATGACTCCAATTTGGGAATCTAAAACTGTGCCTCTCCATTCACCTCAAGAATGCAAATCATAAAAAGCTCAGACAGTCTTCTCACTGTTTAATTTTTAGCTCAGGGATTTAAACTGACAAATTACCCTTTATCTCATTTATGGTGATGGAGGTTCACTAACTTTCTCTTGAACTGAAGGGTAAGGTAAAATATTTCTTTGGGGAGGAATGAGAAGTTATATTAGTTCCTGGGGTGCGGTTGTTAACAGCAAATCTAATGTAATCGTCTAGCAAGTGCTATGTGTAACCCCAGCACTTGGAGAAGTTTATCAATAAATTCAGCATATGTCTTCTATATGGTATAATAACAAGATATTTTAGGATCCTCTCAAGGTTGAAAGAACTCAAAGGATCCCTCTTGAGGACATTCACTCAAGACTGGAATCATAAAAGAAGAGGCTGATAAAACAAAGCACCCAGCTCTCATTTGTTCTTAAGAAGCAGTGTCGAAAGGTCTAATTTAATCATTTAGTGCTATTAAGTAGTAATTAGGTTTCCATGGAGGCAGTGGCTTTAGACTTGGCAGGATTCTGATCCCTATTTGCTAGTCTTTTTTCTCTGTAGAAAACAGACTGATAATAATAACACTCCCTTTCTCATTTCCAAAACCACAGACTCTTGTTGTTTAGGTACCTAACCGGCACATTTAGGTGATAGCCTCTCAAGTCCAGGTGGTTCTGGAAGGGGATTGTGGTTCTGGCCGTGGACACATGAGACAAAATGAAATAAGTATGATGCTCAGATTTACCAATGGCACTGGTTAGGGGTCTGAAGCTCTGAGTAGTTTTGAGTGGTTCGCCTGCTCAGAGACAGTGGACCCTTTCTTTCCCTCTCCAAGTCTAAGTGGATTTTCTTCTCTGTTGAATGGAGACATTATCTCTCCTGCAAGTATTAAGCGAGAAAATTCATGCATTTTCCAGCAAAAAATGTAAGCTCAGAAGGCATTCAATAAATACCAGTGCCCTTCTGTTCTCTCTCTGTATGAAAAACCTGCCTTGACTCCCTTGTACATGGGATCAAATCAGCCATGTATCTGAAGGCACTTTGAAAAGAAGTCAGATCATTGACGACTTTGTAGTTGCTAATCTACCCGATCCATAGACACAGCCTGTTATCCTCTGTGTGAGAAAAGGAATGGGATTTCCCCATTTGGTCTCTCTCTGCTGTGGCTCTCCTTTTCAAAGCCAGAGGTTATTGACACTGGTGATGGACCAGAATCCCTACCCCAGTGTCCCAGATCTGAGGCTCAAGCTGTGTCCTCTGTAGAACTGCTGTGACTTCCAGACAGTCCTGCTGCTGCCACAGAGAAGATGATTGTGTTCATGCTGGTGCCCACCTCATCCTGCGGCACATGGAGGGACACTGCCAGGATAAGAACAGAGCACACTGGGGCTGTGGCCATCCAAGCCTCCTCTGGCCCCACCACAGGTGTTGGAATGAATGGACTTGATCTTAGGCCACTCAGCGCAGGCAGCCAATTGGATGACCCCATGGAGATGATCTGGGAGGGAAAAGCAGGCAAGCTAGAGCTTCAGTATGTCTAGGATCACATAAGCCATTAAATATTTCCTTCACAACATTCTATAGATTCAATTTTCCTTTATGTTCTATACAATTACTTCCATTTTTTCCTTCCTTCCTTCCTTCCTTCCTTCCTTCCTTCCTTCCTTCCTTCCTTCCTTCCTTCTTTCCATCTTTCTTTCTTCCTTCCCTCCCTTTATTCCATTTCTTCCACAAATATTTAATGAGAACCTACTATGTGCCCAACATTGTAGTTGGTCTTGGGGAACAGCATAAATATTGTGGAAAAATGTTTTGTTTGAGATAATTTCTAATAGCTAAATATTTCTGAAAATGCAGTGAGCTTTTTCAGAAGGAAAAGATTTAGGCCCTGGGCTAAGTGTCCAAAGTGCAGCCTATATTGACATAACTGCAGAATTTCATGGCTGGATGGAGGGTCAGGCTCAGGAATCTCATCCAAGTCCACATTCAACCCTTTTGTGCCGCCTCCAGTGCTCAGCCAGTCTTTTCTTGCACATGCCGTTGGATGAGATGCTTCTATAACAGCTGCTGCATTTTCAGAAATCTGTAATTTTCAGAAAGTATCTTTTTGCTTGAGTTGAACCCAAGTTCTTATAATAGCTTTCATTTCTCCCTTTTGGGACAATATGGAATAAATTTGCTGTCACTTACGATTTTCTTCTGTCCCTCTATTAGAAGCCAGGTTTCTCATCTAGAGTGAATCTTCTCTTTTGACACCTAGTACCACCTCTTCCATTGGTTCCTTTATCCCCTAATCTTTTGGATCTACTTTGAATTCTTCCACCTTCATGGTCATTCTATGATTTCTGCCTTTTAGACATTTCTCTGCTGACTGGGATGTAGGTAAATGGAGCTGGTGGGATTTAACTTAATCATTTATTCTTCCTGTTAATACTTCTGGAAGGTTCTTGGAGCCATTGCTACACTGTGGCAAGAAAGAGCCTTTGGGTGGTTTCACTAGATTTTGTTTATTTATATCATCCCAAATATCATGGAATCTTGGAGCTCTAAGGAACCTCAGAGATGGTGTACCCCCAACACACTCATTTTGCAAGAGGGAAAATAGGCCCAGGGAAAGGAGGTGTCTTGCCTGAGACCAGATAGAAAACAGAGATGACAGTGACCAAGTTGGGAATCAAAGCACAAAACCATGTCCCCTGATTGTCAGCATGATGCTCCTACCATGGAGACACATGCCCCCCCACCACCCTTTGGTGCCAGGTTCTAGGAGGGACATAGCTTCCTTGGTAAATTTAACCAAAGAGAGGTCCTCACTGATGAGTGTTTATCTTTCTCTTTGAAGCACACAACTTCAGGAAAGATGCACTTGGATCATCCAGGAGTAAGGCAATCGCTTAGATCAGCCCTACCAACCCCAGGGTTTTATGGAACAAGAGATATAGTAGAGGAATCCCTTCTAACTTTCTCACTTCCATAGAACAAAGGATGGCAGACTGTAGCCCTTGGGCCAAAACAACATATAGCCTGTTTTTATAAATAAAGTTTTATTGAAACACAGCCACACCCATTCATTTACAACATATCTGTGGCAGCTTTTACTCTACAATAGCAGAGTTGAGTAGTTGCCATGGAGACCTATGACTTGTAAAGCAGAAAGTTTCTACTTCAGTAGACCCACTTATCCACAGGGGATGCCTGAAACCTTTCTTTCACTCCTTCAACAAATACTTAATAATAACCGATATGTTGAACCCTATATACTGTATTGTGTTTTTTCCTATACGTACATCCTAGGATATAGTTTAATTTATAAATTAGTCATAGTAAGAGATTAACAATAGCTAATAATAAAGTGAAATAATTAGAACAATACACTGTAATGAGTTACATGAATGGCTTTGGGGCTCTTATTAAGTGAAATAAGGGTTACTTGAACACAAGCACTGTGATACTGCAACAGTCAAGCTGAGAACTGAGACAGCTACTGAGTGACTGACAAGGGAGTAACATATACGGTCTGGATATGCTGGACAAAGGGATACTCACATCCTGGGCAGGACAGAGCAGGGCGGTGTGAGAATTCATCATGCTACTCAGAAGAGTACACCATTATAAACTCATGAATTGTTTATTTCTGGAATTTTCCATTTAATATTTTTCGACCGCAGTTGACTGCAGGTAACTGAATCTGTGGAAAGTGAAACTGTGTGTCAGGAGAGACTACTGTATCTGGCCCTTTGCAGAAATAGTTTGCGGATCACTGCTGTAGAGAGTTGGGAATTCCAATTGTGGCTCTGATCACAGACTTTGCGTTTTTGGTAATCCTCTTATACAACCTCTCTGCTTGACTGTATCAAGGTAATCTTAGATAAAGCTTATTTAGCTGCATTATTTAAATCAATGCATGGAGTAAAGTGGACCAGAAAGTCTGGTTCGGGCAAAAAGGATATGTACTCTATGATATAATTTAAGTATTATATTAATAAAGAAGCAATGCTCAGTACTGTACCTTATTTGTAGATTTATATATATTTAGTAAAAGTACAAAAACATGCACAGGAATGATAATCACTAACTTTAGAGCAATTGTTACCTATACGTGTATGTGAGGAGGGCCAGGAAGAATGGGGAGGGATAGGGTTAGCTTTGTAATTTCTAATTAAAAACAAAAGAGAGTTTTGAAGAAAATATAATGAAGTATAAACATTGAATTACATTTGGCCTTTGGATATTTGGAAGTCTCATTATTTTCTACACTTTGTTTTATGTTTTATATATTTTATAATTTAAAAAATAATTAAAGGAAAGGAAGGAAGGCAGTCATTTGGATAAGCCATTTAGCTTCTCTGAATTTTAGCAAAAACATTTAAGTAGAAGGTTTCTAAAGTCTATGGTAAAAATCTTTCTTATTCTATTTAAAGAACATGGGGCAGCAGGCATGACAACCACAAAGAAAGAAATTTTATTAAGACACATTCTCTTTGTATGCATGTACCTATTTAGTGCTCAATATCTTAAATGCACACTCAAATGCGTACTCTTGTAAGTGATTCAGTATAGAATATGAAATTCTACTACTCTTCTTCAACCCAATGAGAGGTATTACTATAAAGAATGTTTAATGCACGTTCTTTTGTCTCCTTCTATTTTTGTCTGTCTCCTTCTATTACATTTACAAGCAAATGAACACATCTTTTTTTTAATCCCCATTAGTAATCTCATATTATATGAGTTCTAAGACCTATGGTTTTCTTGGAGATATTTCTAATTCAGAATGCAAAAGTCTCCCTCTTTCCATATAAAGATTAAATTACATTTCATAGTATACATATATCATATTTTAATGACTTCCCTGTAGGAATCATTTTATTTTCCTTGTAAAATGAAGCTCCAAGTGTATGAATTCTAAAATGTTATTTTGTGTGTGCCTTCTGCATGTCCCAGCATTTTGCCTCTAGTAGGGTAAGGTGACCCAGAACTATACCTGAATCTATCTATGAAGAATGAAAGGATTTCTTAATCAAAATTTAATGAAAACTTGTCTATAGCACTAGGCCTACATTCTATACTGCAAACTGATTAATTTTGTTAATTATTATTATACATTTAATTAAGTCTGGTTTTCCACACTTTGATAGAGTATGATTTTGTTTTAGTTTATCTTCTTTTGGGTTGAGATGTTTGAAAACTCTGTTCATGGAAGATTATATCATGCTGAGAGTCAGAACTGAGAAAAAACCCTTCACTGTGCAGACCTGGGACACATTTGTGTCATCATTAAAAGTTCTCGGAGATGAAGCCTCTGATATATATTACTATTTCATCACTTCACACTTGACATAATGTTGGTTACATAGCTGGAGGCAGTTGAATTTGGATACATAGTATAATCAAAAAATACCTTTCTCTCTATTTGCAAGATCGCCTTGTTTTTAGAAGACACACTCAAAATCTATTTTAATCCCTTTTCTATTTTCCAAGCAAGGTCAAAAGTCCAATGGTTTCTAAAAAGTGTATTTGGAAATGGTTTGTTTCAAAATGATTATGCCAGTGCTTCGTCAGAGTGAGATGTATGACTTTTTTGAATGTATATTGAGGTCGATCTATGATTGAAGAGAGGTTAGGAAATTCACAATTAAACCAGATATAAAGGCCTGAAGCTGTCCTTTTCTTTGTAAAAGGAAGCTCCAAAGTCATGAATTTAGTACACACACACACACACACACACACACACACACACACACTTAATATATGAGGTGTGATCAGACAATACAGTGAATGTTTAAGTTAAAAAAAATTGTTGCAGTAAAAGACACATTGCCATTAATCCCCCTCAAAATAATCCCCCCTCACTTCGAACACACTTATCTCTTTGTTCTTGCCACTTTCTGAAGCAGTTCTGGAAGTCCTCTTTCCTGAGTATCTTTAGTTGCACTGTGGTGGCTGCCTCGATGTCCTGAATCATTTTGACTTTGGGGAGGACACAGAAGTCACACGGTGCCAGATCCAGTGCATAAGGTGGATGAGGGACACCATAAAGTTTTTATTTGACAGAAATTGTTATATACCAGAAGTGATGTGTGACACGGAGCGTTGTCATGATGGAAGATGATTTATGGCACACTTTAAAACACACCTTCTCTCAACCATAGCTCACACCCAACTGTTTGTACCAAGCAAGTTGAAACTTGTCACACACTGTGACTATGTTCCCATGTGCCACTTCCTGTATTGAAGATCCCTGCCTTCTGTTGGATGGCACATGGCAGCAGCATTCACTGTATTTGTTGATCACAATGGAAAGGCTCCGTGTCACACATCACTTCTGACATGGCAGTATCTGTCCAATAAAAACATTACAGTGTGTCGTCATCCACCTTATTTACTGGATCTATCACCATGTGACTTCTGGCTCTTCCCCAAAGTCAAAATGACCATGAAAGGTAAATGTTTTGAATCAATTCAGGACGTTGAGGCAGCCACGACAGTGTAACTAAAGACACTCACAAAAAAGGACTTCCAGAACTGCTTCAGCAAGAACAATGGAAGTAGTGTGTTTGAAGAGAGGGGGAGTATTTTGAGGGGGATTAATCGCAATGTGTCTTTTACTGTATTAATTATTTTTAAATTTAAACATTCGCTATATTGTTTGGTCACACCGTGTATATATATTTTTAATTAAGCCTCATTCTCAATTAATTTTGGAGATAGAGAATGAGGCTGCCCTTAGGTCAATCGTGGTTGCCCAGCATGTTGCCTGTTCTCACATGATGGAAAGAAGATGAAGGTGCTTTAGCTCCTCGGTACCACCTAAGGCTCTGAGTTTCCTTGAAAGATGTGAAAAAACTCTGTGCTCTTTGGAAGTTTCTATTTAAAGTTGCCTATGATCCATGTTATACACTTAGGTGGGCTTTCCATCTTTCAAATCAGGTTCAACATTGAAATTCAGCTCAATTATCACTTCTTCCATGAAGCCCTCACTGACCATTCCTAAGGACTCCCAGTATTTGGGCCTTGTCTGCTTCCTTTGTGCTCCCCTCATTGTTGGCATTTCATTACCTTAGCTTTCATCACAATGTCCTACAATCATTAACTTGTTTATCTGTTTGTGTGTCTTTGTCTGCCCAACCTGATTGTAATTAGTGACTATCTTTTGTTTGTCTTTGTATCTCCCATCATAACCCCGTGTCCTGTACTTCTGTAAATGTTCTAACATTGTTTGTTGAATGCATGGGTGGATGAAGAAATAAATGTATGAATAAATCAGGCTTCAGTGAACATTCACACATATTATAGAATCCTTGATGCATATTAGCAGATGTATCAAGGATTCCATAATATGTGTGAATGTAATGGAATAACTCCAATGCATATGATTGGGAGGGACTTTGTGAGAAGCCTGTCTTAACCCATGTTCTAAAAAGTTTGTGTAAATTAGGTTACCTTCCACCTATTTTCTGTTCTTTGCAGAACAGGCTGCCTAAGCAATTGTGGCTGATTCTTAAAGTGAGTTCAAATTACCAGCTAATTGGTCCTGACTTCCCATCCCAAGGTAGGCATGTCTTCCTACTTCACTTTGCTATTTGGACTTTGTCTGTGGCATGTTGCTCTGTTTATTATTACTCGAGTGTTTCTCCCCTTTCATTTTGGTGTGAAGTATTCCTCATCTCAGGTTGGTACAGGGCAGTTTTCTTGGGGAAATTCTTCATTCCCTGTGACTGTTAATATGTTTATTTATGACTGTAATAACCCTAGAAGTCCTCCAGGTCATCCTTAAATAGGACATTATATATTGGATGCTTCCTGGGGTAGGGAGCTATAAAGGAAACTCATTTCTCATATCCAGGTCTTCACATCCAAGGTATTAGAGGACTCTGTTTTTATCAGGATTATTGCAGGAATCAAATGGCACATGCATTGTGCCCTTTGAAGAGAATTTTAGGAAGAGACTATTTACAAAGACCTGGTCAGGGAAACCAAGAGAGATTGGGTGCTATTCTGGTCCTAGAAATAGGCTAGGTCTGAAGGGGAAATGGGTAAGAATAGTTACCAACACCTAGAGAAAAAAATGCAGAGAGTGAAAATGAAAGCTGTGTGAAGAGCCCTGTCTGAGAGGAGCCCATGGAGACCAAGCAGAGAGGCATCTTGGGGACAAATGCCCTGAACAGACTCTCCTCTCTTCCTCTGGTCTCCTGCTGAAATGCTCCAATGGCCAAATCCAACTGGAAACTAGAGGGCAGGGGAGGTTGAAGAAGTGGCCCACTGCCTAGCCTCTTGGGCCCAGAGCAGGGTGGAGAATGGTGCAGAGAAGCTCTAGGAGGGCAAGTGGAATATATTCAACATGACCACCCAGAAGGGATGCAGGCATAATGGGTGCTGTAAACGGAGGCCATGTTTCATATAGCTTCACTCCAAAATAATTTGCGGGGAGAATATTTTGACATTATTTATGAATCTTCAACTACTTCTGTAAACATTTGTCTTGTTTGTCATTGGCATTAGCCCCTTACTAATTTGCTTATTTAAGAGCTATAACACTATGAAAACAAATAAACACATCTTTCTGTTGCTCCCTATTGCCTCCAGGATAATGTCCACCTTTCATGTGGCATTAGAGAATCTTCAAATTCTGACTCCAGCTTTTCTCTGGGTAGCTCTTATTCATCTTTTGAAACTTAATAACTTGAAACATGACTGGATGCAAGTGGGAGAAATCTGTGTTACACAGATTTACAAGTGAAGGAATTGATTGGACAGATGACTGCTCAGAAATGGCTGGTCTCTGAGCAGCTTTTGGGATTTTAACACCAGGAAGTGGGGAGCTTTCTTCCTGGAACACTACCATTTGTGTGACTTAGCTGCCAGTCCCTAGGCTCCGTGTGTTTCAAATTCTCTGGAGAGACAGTCTGGTTGGGCCCAGCTTGGCTACATGTGCACTGCTGGTGGAATTAGATACGATAAATGGAGATACAAAGTAGGTGTGTTGTCCCTAGGAACTTCTTGGTGGGTAGTGGTGATAGAGCAGACCGTTCTCAGAGATGAGAGGACAGATTATGAGTGGGACAGATGCCTCCATAAGTTATCTGGTATAAAGACCTGGCTTAATTGTGATCTTTTTAATGGGGTCTTCTCAGATTCCCCTAGAGGCTTCTGTATCATTTTCTGTTACAGGCATACCATAGAGATTTTGCAGGTTTGGTTGCAGACCACCACAATAAAGCGATAAAGAAGTCATAATCTTTTTGCTGGTGGAAGGCTTTGCCTCTCATATGTAAAAAAAATTTTAGCATCTGTGAAGAACAATAGAGCAAAGCACACTAATAGGAGGTATGCCTGCCTATACTTGTATATAATTATTTTTTACATATTTGTTGACTGCTGCCCTAAGATGGTGACCTAAGAAAAGGTACCATCTTTGTATACCTAACACAATGAACAGAGAGGTGTTCAATATTTTTGGTTAAGCAAATGAGTGGACATCTTAGTGAAAAGGTAATGGGTATTGGAATCACCAAGCTTACACTGAGTTACTTAATTCACTTCCTAGATCATTGGATTAAGCCACCTTATAAATTCTTTCAGCTCTGGTTTCTTAACAGCATGCATGTTTATATTTCAATGCATCTCAAATAAGTTCTGTAATAAAATGATATGAAAGTAATTCATTATTTCTTTGCATTGAAGGGCAGAGAAATGCCACTGAGGAACTCTTTATTTATGCTTGAAAACAGTTGAGCTTTCTGCCTTAGCTAGTTTGTCAATGAACCAAGGCTCTTTGTTCACCATGTCACAAATTATAGCTCCCATGGCTTTTCTATCAGCATATGGAAGGAATTTAAAACCAGAATAAGCCAAATACTTTAACATTCTAGAGATTTACTTCATAACTTCCTTTACCTAAAGTAAATTTCCTTATTAGAGAGAGACTCAGTGCTGATCTCATGTTTTCCCTTCCTTTTCTCTGAAAGAAGGGCACTTATGATATTTTGTTCCTAAAACTGCAAATGTTAGATGGGTTTTCAATGAATTGTTCTATCACAATTTCTTGGAAATCATTCTTTCCTGTGAATACCTGATTCGGTATCTCTCTGTATGTCAGTCTCTGATTTATAAGAGAGATCGACAATCAAGGGTTGGTTTGAAAACTCAGTGAGTTAAGAGAAATAAAGGATTTAGAACACTGCCTAACATAGGCTAAGTACCCAATACGTGCCCTACGGCTGTGGTCATTGCTGTTGATGTCACCTTTGGTCTCTAGGACCTTCTTGAATCATATTCTTGAAAGAACATGAAGATAAATAGGCTATTTTTGTAGACCAACTAGTAGGATGACCTCTGAGAAGAGAAATGCGAGATTTTATTCCAGAAACTTCAGTCTTTGAGAGCCTTGCCCTTGGGAGCAGGATGATGAATATTTGGAATACTCCAAAGCAGAATAATGAATATTCGCTTTTCCTTTCATTTTTTACAATCTCCTGAGCCAGAAGCAATAGTGAATTCTGCTGTCATGTTGGTATTCCCTAGCTATTCTTGTGGGCACCTTGCCTGATTCAGTTATGCTTTATAAATTTTAAAATATAATTGGAGTCTCCATACTACATTATCTCTAAGGCTGAGAAATATAAAAATGAAAAATATAGTGGAAGCCCATACTAGTAAAGATTAAATGCAGGTGTATATGAAAGAAACTCAAATAACAGCAGTTTTACTAAGAAAATAGATTTTTTTTTGTTTTGTTTTGGTTTGATTTGGTTTTCCTTTCATGTAAAAGGCAACCAGTAGTTGGCAATTCAGGGCTGGTGTGGTAGACCACCTTTATGCATGGCCTATTCTCTCTTTCTGATCCTCGATCCTTAGTATGACTTTTGTCCTCAAGGTTGTGAGGTGGCCGTCGTAACTCCAGCCATCATGTTCATGTTCTAGGCAGCAGAATGGAAGGAAAGAGAGGGACAGAGATATGATTTCCCAGGGAGTGAGCTCCCTTTAAACAATCTTGCAACTTTTGCCTATTATCTCAAAGGAAGATGGGAAATATAAGTTTTATCTCAAATTTTCCAAAAATCATTTATAATTTGGGGGTATATCTATTCCATCTCATAGGCTAACCAAATTGGAGTGACACTTGCAGTTGTATTCTCGTATAGAGATGGGCGGAGTAGACGATATGAGCTCCAGAATCAGACCAATCTGTGTTTCGATTCTGGTCTGCCCCTTACTCTTTGAATGTCCTTGGGCAAGTCAGGGGACTTCTTTGAGACTTAATTTTATCATCTGTCAAATGAAGATAATAATAGACCCTATATTGTAAGGACTGAAAAAGGATGGCATTCGTTTTTATCCAATTAATAATTTTTAAAAAGAGTGCAAGTGGTTTTATTTTTTTAGTGCCCCTCATGGGTCAAACATTGTGTCAGCATTTACAAATGTCACATCTTACCCTCAGCACAAGTTTGAAAGGTATTTTACAAGTGAATAAATCAGAAACTCAAAGATGCTAAGTAATATGACCAAGATTATACAGAACTAAAATATAAGTCTTCCTTCCCAATTAAAAAACAAAAACAAAAAACAAAAACAAAAAACAGATCTTTTTAACTCTTACAGTTGTGCTTTTTCTTCTGAATTAGATTGTTTCTTTCAGATCTAGGTTACAATTAGATATACACAGTATATACAGGTTTATATAATAACAAACCATGTTCAGGCAGCATTTGTCTTTACTGATTGTATTCACTCAACAAATATCAGATGCTGCCAGAGATGGTGAATTGCCATTTTAATCCCAGACTTTGGACTGGTCTTATCCTGGGAAAAGAATGGGGCCCTACTGTAGCAGAAAAATAGGAAAGATTTTCTGCCTAAAGCCTTGTTTCAAAGTCTTCTTGTTTCTGACTCTGTTGTCTAGTTACATATTTAGTCTTTACTGAACTAACCTGGTTGGGCGGTCAGATCCTATTGTTCTAAGTCTCCTGATGTCAACTCAATTTGAAAAACTGAAACAGGGATCTGCTGTGCTAGTTATAAAGTTGAGGTGGACTAATACGGTACATCCCTGGAGGATACGTATAATACCTATATGATTCCCATAGTTGGTAAAGGTTGCCATGATAGAGAAAGTCAAGGATGCTGTCAGAAGGTGTGACTGAATTCACAAGTGAGGGTCAGAGCAGGAAATACATTTTCTAAGTTGGAACCTGAAGGATATATAGAGATTTGCCAAAAGAAGACAGGTTGGGAGAGTATTCCAAGCAGAAGGAGCAACATGTGCCTTGACTCTGAGCTCTGAATTTTGGACACCCATACTTTGATTATTCCTACTCTCACCTTCTAACTTTTGCCTTGACTCTGCCAGGGCTGGCTTTCAGCCTTGCCTTCTAAAAGCCTGCCATCAAACATGGCTGCCACCACTTTAAACAGCATGTCTTTGGGATTATGTCCACATAAAGCCAATGTTAACAAGCCATTCTGCCAGATTGTTCTGAAACAGAGATGGCAACTCGACTTCATTTCCTGTGCCAATGCTAATAGTTTGTTGGTGGCAGCCTGGACTAATCAAAAGGATATGAGGATTAGTGGAAGGAGTCCCACAATTAATTAGTGATGCTCCTCTAGGTTCAGAAAGAGTTCTGACACACAGGTATTGGCATTCTTGGGTCCCCGAATTCCCTTTTCTCCTTTCCATTATGTTTGACTGGAACTAGGAAAATGTCAAAGAAGCAGCAGAGTACAGGCCAGAAAGCGCAGATAATAACACCTCCTGTCTCTTCGCTGAGCATTTCCAACCTCAGCATGCACACTTTGGCTTTGGTAATGATAAAAAGCTTAGCTGCTAGTTCCCTGGGCCATCTTGATGGTCGCTACATTTGCAAGCCCCTTCAGACATCCAGCTGTCACTCGTAACATACCTGCTAGTAATAAAATGCCTGCTGTAGGGGCTGCCCTTAGAGCAATGGCTGGCGAGAGGTAGGAATATTGTCCATGGTCACAGATGTGAGGTTGCTATTGGCCTGCATGAACTTGACCTATGAACTCATCTTCATAAACGTTTCCTGCTCATGCACTGAGTAACAAGCCATAGCCAACAGTGTCCTTTGCAAAAAATTAAATTAAAAAAATACATTACTCTAATTATTTTCCTGCTTAAAACTTTTTGTTGGCCCCACTGACTGCTTGCCAACCATTGTAGCCCTTCCATCTTATAGTCTACAATCCAGCCACATAAACAACTTAACTTTGTTTTAATCTGTGCTGCACTATTTTACTCTGTGTGCTTTTGTCCATTCAGACTCTTGCATCTGGAACCCTCTTCAGCAACACATTGTTCATTTAGCTATTTCTGTTCAAATTCCAGACCTGGCTGGGGTAGAACAATCTTTGCAACTTGTGCTCATCCATCCCCCGTAGTAAATCACTACGCTTCCTATGTACTCTTATTATTGCACGTGTCATATTTGCTATAAACAAATCATAAGCCCGAGAAGACTGAGCTTCCTATGAGCAGGGATGGGATCTCTTCAGAGCCTGGTCACTTCAGATGTTGAATTTAACTTAATCATTAGAAAAAAACAAACAAACAAACAAACAAAAGCACTAAAATACTCTGTACATCTATATTTTTCGTTTTGCTCTGTGCATGTCTGTAAAAGTGGGGACACTTCTGGCTAATCAAAGACCGAGATACATGCTTGTTTCACTTGTTTATTCTTGAATTATCCTATTTCATAGATGATAGTCAGGACAAGGAACATCAGAACTAAAAAGTAGACATCATGAGTCACTTCAATGTAATGTGGAGGAACAGGAGACCATTTATTTTTCCTGGGAATTTTTAGCAAAGAGATTTTATTTTTATTTATCACAACATTTTATTTGTATTTAACACAACAGGGTTCCACTCAACATCTTGCCTACTTATGTTAATTGAATTATTCAGATTTCTCTTGAGTTAACATTGCCATCTTATCTCATGTTTCCAGCTCATTAACTAATAACCAAAACCCAAGTAATTAAGGCATGTAGAAAATGCTATTAACTGCCATTGAATTTTGTCTCCCTCTTGGGTTAGTTGAATAGTTGGGTAGAAATCATTTAACTCTTGGCTCACATCACCTTCCTAGGAAATGGCCATGGTCCTTCTGGAATCTTCTCAAATGTTCTGGGCTAGTTTCCTACATTGTGTGTGGGTTCTTAAAGCCTTTTTTCTCAATAACTATTATGCTGCTTGGGAACATGTTGTCAGGAAAAGGAGAAAAAGGTGAAAGAAACATGCTTATTTGTTTGCTGGCTTTCTCAAAGTCTGTTAAAGACAAATGTTAGTTTTTACCCCAAGTGCTCCAGACCCGATTAGCCTCCGTTAGAGAATAAAGTTAAACTCCTTTATTTAAATACCAACATTAAGAAGTGAGCCCCCCGCAGTTCTGACTGCAGAAAGCTCTGTCTTTTGAAGATTTGATTCCTCAGGTGTCTCTGAACATCTTTAGAGAATGCTTAAATATTCCACAAATTCATCCCATTTGCTACATCCCCCAGCTATCAGGCTATGGGTGGCTTCCCTCCTCTCTTTTGCAGGTTGTATGTCATTGTCCCAGGAGGGTCATCCCGGGCATGGGATTCCTTCCATCACTGGGCCTGGGCCTGGGCACACCCTCTTTCTTTAACTTACTATAGCGATAGATAGATAATACAGGGTAATGAAGGCTTTGAAATAGTGGAAGAAAATTGTAGCGCAGAGACTGGAAATGGATACCAGATGCAGCCACTCTCACGGTTCATAGGCCAAGAAAGACCTACTGGGGGATCTGGTATGAGTTGAACTGTGTCACCAAAAAAATATGCCAAAATCTTAATCCCCAGTACCTCAGACTGTGACCTTATTTTGAAACAGGGTCTTCTTATAGACATAATTGGTTAAGATAAGGTGATAAAAAATGTGATATGGACTCTTTTTTTGTTTTGTTTTGTTTCTTTGTTTATTTTGTTCTTTAGATTCCACATATAACCGAAATCACATTGCATATGTCTTTCTCTGTCTGACATACTCCATTCAGCACAGTACCCTCCAGGTCCATCCATGTGCCACATATGGCAAGAACCCATTCCCCTCCATGTTTTCCAATGGAGAACAATACTCCATTGTAACAATACTCCTCTTTATCCATTCTTCCATCAACGAACACCGAGGTTGCCTCCACATCTTGGCCACTGTAAACTACGCTGCAATGAAACTACAGATGTACATGTCTCTTCAAAGTAGTGTTTTAGGTTCCTTCAGAAAAATACCCAGAAGTGGGATTACTAGGTCTTTCTGTATCTCTTCTTATAGCCTTCATTTTAAAGTCTATTTTGTCTGGTATAAGATTGCTACCCCAGCTTTTTTTTTTTTTTTTCCATGAAATATCTTTTTTTATCCCTTCACTTTCAGTCTGTGTGTGTCTTTTGATCCGAAGTGAGTCTTTTGTAGGCAGCATATGTATGGGTCTTGTTTTCTTATTCATTCAGCCACCCTATGTCTTTCGATTGGAGCATTTAATTTGTTTACCTTTAAAATAACTGTTGATAGACATGTAGTTATTGACATTTTATTATTCATATTTTTTTGTCCCTTTTTTTTTTTTTTTTTTTGTCTTAAAGAAGTCCCTCTAATGTTCCTTTTACTACTGGATTGGTGATGATAAACTCCTTTAGGTTTTTCTTGTTTTGGAAGTTCTTTTTCTGTCCTTCGATTCTAAATGAGAGCTTTGCTGGGTAGAGTAATCTCGGTTGTAGGCACTTGCTTTTTTCACTTTGAATATTTAATGCCATTCCCTTCTGACCTGCAAAGTTTCTCTTGAGAAATCAGCTGACAGTCTCATGGGAGCTCCTTTATAGGTAACTAACTGCCTTTCTCTTGCTGCTTTTAAGATTTTCTCTTTGTCTTTAACTTTGGCATTTTAATTATGTTGTGTCTTGGTCTGGGCCTCTTTGGATTTATCTTGTTTGGGACTCTCTGCACTTCCTGGACTTGCATATCTATTTCCTTTGCCAGGTTAGGGGTGTTTTCCATCATGATTTCTTCAAATGCTTTCTCAATTCCTTTCTTGTTCTCTTCTCCTTCTGGTACCCCTGTGATGTGAATGTTGGTACACTTTATGTTGTCCCAGAGGCTCCTTAAATTATCCTCATTTTGTGTGGGGGGGTTATTTATTGTTTTTGCTGTTCTCATTAAGTTTTTTCTCCTAGCTTATCTTGAAAATCACTGATTTGATCCTCTGAGTCATCTAATCTACTGTTGATTCCCTCTAGTGTATTCTTCATTTCAGTTATTGTATTCTTTATTTCCAATGGGTTCATTTTTATGTTTTATATTTTTACATTCCCTATCTCTTTGTTGGAGTTCTTACTGAGATCATTGCACATTCTTATAACCAGTGTCTGGTAGATTGAACTCTGTGTCTGGTAGACTGCTTGTCTCCATTTTGTTTAGTTCTTTTTCTGGAGCTTTGTTCTGTTCTTTCATTTGGGACATGTTTCTTTGTCTCCCAATTTTGGTTGCCTGTATGTATTAGACAGAGCTGCTATGCCTCCCCATCTTATTAAAGTGGCCTTATGTAGCACATGTCTTGTGGGGCCCAATTGGGCAGTCTCCCTGGTCACCATAGCTGGGTGCTCCAGGTGTGTCCCTTATGTTGGTTGTGTGCCCTCCTATTGTATTTGAGGCTTGGTTGCTGTTTGCAGATCAATGGGAGGGATTGACTCTCAGGATGATTTGTTGTGAAGATTGGCCATGACTACAGTGGAATAGCTGCTGTGGAGGGGCTGACCCTATGGAGCAAGATTCGCTTTAGCAGAGCTCTGGTGCCTGCCCAGCCTGACCTTTGTGTGTGTCATCCTTGGAGGTGGCCAGGTGATGCTCTGGCTCAATCCTAAGCTGGACACTGGAACTTCCTGGGAGGGAACCTGCTGTAGGCCAGGATCAGACACAGCATGTATCCCTCCTTGGGCCACCTAGAATGAGTCACAAAGCAATCTGCAGGTGGCCACTGCCTGCACTGGGCTTGGAGTTGTCTTGAAAAGCCAAGTTGTGAACCAAGGTTGGCTGCTGCTAGTGCGTGGCTTAGGGCTGCTCAGCTGGAGGTATGGAACACACTGAAAAGGCACTAGAATTGGCTTGCCTGGGTCTGAAATTTGGGTGGGGTAGGGTTTCTGAGAATCACCAGGGAAGGCCAAAGAGTTTTAACCAGGTTGACAGAGACAGATATGGTGGCTACCTAAGTCTGCACAATGGTAGGGAGCAGGGCTCAACAAAGAAACAATGGCTTCCATCTGCTCCTCTGTCTGGGTCCAGGAGAAAGCTGCCCCTCTAACCGTTACCACAAAGCCAGACAATTCAGTTCCTAACCCATATGTCCCTGGTGACTTTCCAGCTGTTGCCCCAGTGCTGAAGCTCAGATCCAGTGAGTCCATCAGCAAGTAAGTCCATGCACAGGCATTTATAAAGGATGGTAATGAAAGAGAACTGGTTTTCCAAAGGAAAAACCTATGTTTCCCCACAGATTAAGGGTGAATGACTGTGTAGTAAAGAAGCACCCAGTGATCCTGCCTAATGAGATTTCTATAAGGAGGAAGAGAGTGTAGATCCTGGTCCTTCTAAATCCCTGGCTGGTAGTTCCTTGTCTTTGGACTGGCCAAGATGATGCCAATCTGAGGGCTGCCCTGGCCCCAGGTGGTGACTAGAAAGGAAAGCTTGGTGGCCTCTGGATGTCTACATACTCTTCCAACTCAGTATTTGTACAGGCAACATTCCCAGCTCAGAGCACTGTACCCTGGACCTCATCACAAGAGTTTCTCCAATGGAGCTGCACCAACATCCAGCTATAGTTACTAGTGATGATGCAGCATAGCAACAGACCAAACCTTGGTTGGTAGCTTTGTTTTCTTCCCCAAACATGAAATAGTTATTAATTTCATGGCTTTGGTTGAGAAATAATTATTGTTGACCATGAATAGACAAATGGGGCAGCATATCCATTTCAAAAATTTATTTTCTGTTGCACCCTTAAGCCAAGTTCAGTCAATACTTTCATCTAGAAATCTGTTCATTGAAACAAAGCCATAATTTTTGTCCCATTGCCTTTTATTTATTTAAAATAATAATGTCTCTATCCAATTTTCTATCGAAGGACATTTTCGTTGTTTCCATGTTTTGGCCACTATAAATAAAGCTGCAATGAACATAGCAGCACATATATCTTTACAGATAAATGTTTTCAGATTTTTGGGGTAGATACCCAGGAGAGGGATTGCTGGGTCATATTTTATTCTTAATTTTTTAAGGAACCTCCACAGTGCCTTCCATAGTAGCTGTGTTATATATACACAATAGAATACTAGTCTGCCATAAGAAAAGATGAAATAATGCCATTTTCAACAACATGGATGGATCTTGAGATTATTATGCTAAACAGAATAAGTCAGACAGAAAAAGTTGAGAACCATATAATTTTACTGTTATGTGGGATATAAAACTGAAAACAACAAAAGAACAAGACAAACAAATGAGAAACAGAAACTCATAGACATAGACAATAGTTTAGTGGTTACCAGAGGGTAAGGGGGGTGGGAGGTGGGGGGTGGGAGATGAGGATAAGGGGGATCAAATATATGGTGATGGAAGGAGAACTGACTCTGGGTGGTGAACACACAATGGGATTTATAGATGACGTAATACAGAATTGTACACCTGAAATCTATGTAATTTTACTAACAATTGTCACCCCAATAAATTTAAAAAATAAATTAAAAAAACCAAAACAAAACTGAAAACGACAAAGAAACGAGACAAATAAATGAAGAAACAAAAACTCATAGACACAGACAATAGTTCAGTGGTTACCAGAGGGTAAGGGGGGAGGGGAGTGGTAGATGAGGATAAAAGGGATCAAATACATGGTGATGGAAGGAGAACTGACTCTGGGTGGTGAACACACAATGTGATATAGAGATGATGTATTACAGAATTGTACACCTGAATCCTATGTAACTTTACTAACAATTGTCACCCCAATAAACTTTAATAATAAGATAATAATAATAATAATAATAATAATAATAATGTCTCAAGATAGTACCGCCCTTTCAATTTACAAAACTTGTTTGTGTACAAGTGAACTTGGGTCACCTCTCCACCTATCAAACACATTGCAAAAGGGGCATCAGGGCATTGGCATTTTTAAGTTTCCCAGGCAATTCTGGATACCACCAATCCAAGTAGTCCTCTGCTTGTCACCTCTGAATCTTCTACGCCCTACCCCGATCACAAACAGAGTTAGCTACCATCTTCTCTGTTTCCATTGCACTTTTGTTGCGGCTTCCTGAGCTATTTTGCAACAAGTGATTTACTCATTTTTCTTTCGCTAAACTGTGATCCTTGTGGGCATAGATTCTGTCTTGTTCATGTCTATATTTTCAGCACTTAGCAGAGCACCTGGGAGAAGATAACTATTTGATAAATCTTAGTTGAATGAAACAATCTCATACCATCCTTTCAAAAATGCTATTATATAGACTTTATTGTAATCATTCCTGTCTCCTCAAGTCAGAAAGTGAGACTCATAGACATTAAGTGCTATGTGCAGAGTCTGATTTGAACCCAGAGCTTCTGACCCCAAGGCCATTGTCCTTTCCAGAACATCATTGTTAATGGGAAATACTGATAAAATTGCTGTTATTTGTGATGAATCATATAAAATAATAGGTTAAAAGTGGTCAACGTTTGGCAATTTCTACAGGCTTACACCTAGTACTTTTGTTGTGGCCTTTATTCAAGATTTGACTTTTTGTTAAATGAGAGCAATACCCAGTAGTCGAAGCAGAAGGGCTGAATGTCTCAATGGGCACAGTGGGTGAGAAATGTGCCTAGAAGGCTGGTGAGCAGAAACTCAGACCCTCTGGCTCCTCATAGGACGGACTTGACAATAAAGTACCTCAAGGGGTGAATTCAGTTTGATGACTGTGTGGACACCAACCTTCTGGATTGGAGTTTTTCACCGTCAGCTCATGGAGCCTGAAATCATGGAGTCTCCACTTTCCCATAGAGTCAGGTCACTGCGTGGGGAGTTAAAAGACCCGGATGTCAGTCTCAGTTAATCTACCACCTTGCTGTGAGAACTCACGAAAGTCTTTGATCTCTGTGAGCTTCACTTTCTTTTTCTTTTTCCTGTAGCATGGAGAGAATAACTCGTATCTTACCAGATTAGTCTAAAGTTAAAAAATATATTATCCATGGAAGACCTCACACACTACGCGTATAATGTAGTATACAGTCATATGATGGTTTTATTGTGTCTCTTCCCCTTGTAGAAAGGAAAGGCCAGCAGGCTGACTAAACATAGCATTAAAATATAAATACTTGAATAAAAAACCTAGATGTCTTTAATGATAATACATGAGCATCCTCTTTTTAATGTGAGGTCTCCTCTGGCATGAATACATTATACAACCAGGTCATTTTCCATCTTTCCAACAGATTAACTGCTTGTCTGAACTGCTGAAATAGGAATGATGAGCCTCTGAGGAGATGAAGGGTCTTCTGATTAACTCATCTCTTTTCATCTCTTGTAATGAGAAGTTACCTCTGTGCCCAGAGTGTTCTGCTTCTCTGAAGGGCTACAATTCTCATTCCACACACAGTGGCTTGTGGGCACTCAGGCCAACAGTGTAACTGAGGAATTCATTATCTAAGACCTGGAGGAAGAAATAACATTTGGAGTTTAATCATCTTAAAAATAATACATGAATGGTGCATCTCCCTCTTTGTATATTTTGGGCATTCCTGGGTACAACTTTGATAGTATATCTCAATGGTCCTCAAAGTGGGGACACTGGACCAGTACCATCACCATCATCTGGGAACTTGCTAGAAATACAAATTCTTGAGTTCTACCCCAAGCTTACTAAATCAGAAACTTTGGAGGTGGGTCCAGTGATCTGTGTTTTCACAAACTGTCTAGGTGATGTTGAAGCACATTTGACTTCGAGAAGCATGGTATATCTTCCCTGGACAAATTCATGCTCCTTTAAGTAACACAGGGACAAAAATAGTAACATTGGAGTATTTACAGGCCATCCTTCTTTCCCTGGGCATTTACCAAGAGTTTATTGATTATGCTCAGCTTTGTGAGACTTTGTTGAGTTAAGAGGTATATGGATGGAGAAAATTGGGTGAAGCTATGAGAATCTAAAGTAATAAGTTTTAAAAAGACATGTTGCAATCTTTAGTTGAAAAGAAAAATTTTGGAAAATATAGATGGGCCAAAAAAAGAGAGGTAGCATCAAGACAGCCAAATGAATTGGTTCTTTTAGGAAAAGACAAAAACAAAATATATGCTCAACTCATTCACTTCTCCAAATTTATACTGCCACTACCAAATCAAAGGCATTATCATCATCTGTCTCCTGGGTCACATCTTGCTTCCTAATGGGACCGCCAGCTTCCATTCCTGTCAGGCTAGTTTGCACGCATTCAGAATCATCTTGAAACAATTCAGATCATCCATTCCCCTGTCCACTCAGAACTCTCTAATGATTGTTCTTTGCATTTAGAATGAAACACACACTCCTAACCATGGCCTGTTCAGCTCCGCATGACATGGACACTTATTACCCAAACTCATGTTCATTTTCTCCCCCACAATCAGCTCCAATAGCAATTTTTTGGTCAGTTTTCCAAGCATTCCAGGCTCTTTTCTGTCTCCAGACATTTGCCCATGCTATTAACTCTGCTTGGCATGCTTTTCCTTACCTTTTTCAAAGCTAGCTCCTCCTTCTGCTGTAGGTCTCAGTTTAACTGACAGGTCTTCAGAAGGACCTTATTGCCCAATCTGTCTCAAGTGGGTTTCCCCAAACTCAGTCAGTACTCTATCTGGACTCCTTCGTTGTGTTATGCATAGTATTTATCAGTTTGAAAGGATTGATTTTTTTTTATTTTTGCTTCCCTGACTAGAATGTACAGTTCTCATAGACTGGTATCATGTATGCCTTACTTAGTTTTATTTCTGCCCTTATAGCAATGATGGATACATAGTGATGGCTCAGTAAATGTTCGTTGCATCAATGAATTGGAGCATCTTTGGTGCTGTGTGGTTATTTAGACAGATAGATGGATATTTAGAAAGTTTTGCTTTGTGTTCTGTGGAATAATGCTGCAGAATTATATTATGGATGCTTTTCAAGAAACCTTGGTAAAGAACTGTTGGTTTTACATTAGGTGGGTTATAAATATGTGCAGTGGTGTGCTATAATAGTACCAGTTCACACTGGCTTGTGAGAACAGATTTGAGCACCTCTTCTTGATTCCATGAGGTCATATTTATAACTTATAATCTGTGATGGTGGGAGCCCTTACATCATGGCAACTGACAAAAACTTAACATCAGAGACTTTTTTTCCGAAGAAAATTAGTTGTGATTACCAGAAACAGACCCACAAGTGAGATTTTGTTAGAAAGTGATTTATTCTGAATTATTCCAGGGATGAGGGGATAGTGGCAGGATAAGGAAATCGGACCAGTAAGGAAAGAAGACCAAACAGGGATGTGATATCAAGTAAAGTCCCATGGAGTTTTACTTTGGCTCAATCCCATGGAGAAGCCCTGAGAACAGAGTTGTCTGATCAGGGACGAAGGATCTGGATTATTAGTACTCTCACCTCCTAGTCATCGATTAAGGTGTGTCCCTTGAAGAACGTACATGCTTAGGCATTTTTTTGTTTCTGTGTGCGAAAGTAAAGCAAGTTTGGGTAATGTGGGGCCAGAGCTATGACAACCAGACACCAGGGCTGGCTGTTGGGATAAGAGGATCCCACAGTGTAAAGGTAACCCAGGCCCACGTGCAGCTGACCGACAGCCCTGCTCCAAGAGTGCCTCCCAACCTTTAGCATGCATTTGATTTCCCGGCAATATGGAGGTCTGAGGGACCCGGTGGGCTGGGGCTGGGTCTGAGATCCTGAATGTCTGCCAAACTCCCCAATGATGCTCATAATGCTGCTCATGGATCACACTTGGAGGAGCAAGTGCCACAACATGTTTTCAGTTGTTTTGTACAGGGATATCAAGTTGTATTTGGCTTATTCAAGGTAGTTTTCATGGGAACGTGGTTCACATAAGAGTTTCAAATAGAACCATGTCCCTAAGTCCCTCAGAGACACGACTGAATCCCAGCATCAAATTTCCTACATTTTATCAATGAAGTCAAACATTTAGATTCGCAAGAGAGGTTTCAGTGCTTCAGAGAAGATAAACTAAGACCACGCGAATTGCCTAAGGGTTTTTGAGCTTGTCATACTAGTACTGGTAGCCAGATGTATTGTCCAGATACCAAACGGTGCTTTGTTTTTTTCTCTATATCTTTTGGCTTCACGTTCATTCATCCATTCAACAAGCATTTAATGATGCTTTGTTATTTGTACCTCACTATGGACTGTTTTGTTGGGACACAAAAATGAATCAGGTTAAAAAAAAAGCATGTGACATTATTATGTAGGGTATTGGCTTCTAGAAATAACCAGAAACTGATTTCTAACTGATCAACCATCTGCAGAGCTTAACTATGTGGGTGTTTAATTGGTGACACAGCTTGGATTTTCCCTGAGTTGCATCTGTCTTGTACAACCAACTTAAAGATGTGAAGTTGCTGCCTACGATACAAACTCAACAAAGAAATAAAGTAGACAATTATTTTTTAAGCCTCATCATTGGAGATGTGAAGGCATAAAGGCTTTTTATTAATTGCACCATGTCAACTATACTCTTTATTTTTATATTCCTCAACAAATGCTAATAAGACATACCAGTGCAGACTGCCTCAGACAAAAATAAACACCATGTACTTGCAGTAATTAATTCACGGCAAAGAGTAATCAGTAGAGTAAGTGAATTTGTGAAATTCTCAGAGTATTTGACAGCTTCTTATTGAAGCAAAAATAAAATATAGTCAGTAAATAGTAAAATGCTAAAGAAAGTGTTGAGTTGTCACCACAGGGTTATATTAAGTAATTGGGGTACTTTGCTTTTCTACTCAACCCACAGTTTTTGCATTCATATTATTGCACCATGAAGGCAGTATTTTGTAGTAAACCTAGTAAATAAAGAGTTGAGCAAAGGGAAACTTCATGAAAGTATTCTTTGATAATACATTTTCTCTAACAGTATGCAAATAAGCTTCCAGATATGTTAAGCCTTACGTGGTTTGCACGGAGCCTCCAACTCAAGTAGTTTGGTTGAAAGAGTGCTGAGGCAGCAGCAATTCAGAAAATCTCCTTTCTTCCATATCCAAATTGTTTAGCACATAGACACTCTTCGCCTGATGGTCTTGAGTATTTTCCAAATCCCCTGCCCCTCGGTGTGTGATTTTGTTGGTGGTAATCTCACTGTTTTAGTTCAGATTTCCCAGAAGCAGAGCCTGAGGTGAGGAATCTTGTGAAGGTAGTTTATTGAGTACACTTGAGAGAAAGGCATAAAGAAAAAAGCTGGGCAAAAATATGACTTCAGGGTAAGTCTAGCCTCAGGTGGATCCCATGGGGAACTCTGGACTGTGAATTACGCTACAGAGTTGGCCAACTTTGAGGCAAGGGCCCAGCCTTTTGTGCCCCCAGGTCAGTTAATCAGTGAATGACTGTGTGTGTGGGGAGAGGTATACTATCTCCCAGGTGAGGTCGCTTCATTTGGCCAAGCACAATTCTTGTTTTAAAGATTTGGAGAAGGGGACATTTGAGATCCAATATGCACAGTAGCTGAGGGATGATGCATTAGCCCAATAAAGGGAATCTGGGTGGGGCCCAGACCTCACCTACTATGCTCACCTGGGAAATGAGGAAAGGAGAAAAAACATGACAACTTTGTTTATGAACTAAGTGCTATGATAAAAATAGCAAAAATAATGACTTTGCACTAATTACCAAGTCTTGGCTATAAGAACATCTTGTTTCCTGGTATTATTCATAGACTTGTCATTCCTAAGCAAGTTGAAAGTTAATACAATAATGATCTCACACTTCTCTGCTAAGGTCTTAGCATAAAACATGCCAATAGAAAGCAAGGTGATTGTTACAACATTGGGGGAAATTGACCAGGGGAGCATGGGCTCCTGCATTGGGTGACAGAATCAGGGAGGAGCCCTGCAGTAAGTTGACTGATCCTTGGACATGAGCTGGTACTATTGTGGAGAGCATGTCACTTCCTGTTTCTGGGTAAGTCTTCTGCAAACCTACATTGACGCCTCCTATGTTCCTAAGACATTACGTGAATAGGGGCCAGAGCATTTCAAGCCCCGGGCAACTAACGCTGGAATCTGTCATCCGTCACAGCCACCCTGAAGGAGAGCCTGGATGGTGGAAATACCCTGCCTGGGAACATGGGTGCAAGGTCAGGGGAAACAAAGATTGCTGACCGTTTTTTCTTTGCCCACACTTGATCACTGCATAGGCATTTTTTTTTTTTTTCTTTTTCAAAATCCCGTGGGGTTACAGGTGTCTGTCTCTGATCAGTCTGCAGGTACAGATTGGAAGGACGTGGGATGAATACCCCCTCCTCTATGCCTCTCTTGAGCTCTAAGGGCATCTGGAACACTAGATGGGATGCCTCACATAGACTGATAGTTTCCTTCTTTCCTCTCTTCATTTTCTGTCTTTCCTTTTTCCTCTTTTCCCGTCTCCTTTCTTATTTCCTTCCTTACTCCTTCATTTTAAAAATTTACCTTTCTTCTTTATTCTTACAGTCTCTCTGCCTTCCTTCTTTCTCCTCTCTTCCCTATTTCCACCCTTACCCTTTTCACTTTTCTCTGCCCCATTTCATATGTTCAATT
The DNA here is from genome assembly GCF_036562045.2 of Rhinolophus sinicus. Taxonomy (NCBI): domain Eukaryota; kingdom Metazoa; phylum Chordata; class Mammalia; order Chiroptera; family Rhinolophidae; genus Rhinolophus; species Rhinolophus sinicus. The sequence continues at coordinate 44,854,000 of NC_133759.1, forward strand.
GCCCGCTGATAGTTTCACTGGCCCCTCTTCTCTACTCTCCCTTCTGTCTCCCTCCTCGTTTCCCTTCCTCCTGCTTATCCTTTCCCTCTTGCTTTACATCTCTCTTCTCTCTTCTCTTTCTTTTCCTCTCTCCTTCCTTGGTTTTCACAGCACTGTTATGGGTTCCCAGATAGCCAGAATGCCTGCCATATTCAAACTGGCTCTTCAGCCTCCAGCCTGACCCAGAGATTCATTACAGGACAAGGTTTGTTATAGTTAATTCAGTGGAGGTGATACAACCAACTGTTCTAAATGTCTGTGTTTAATAATTCAGGGGAAGGTACCAAAAAATGTGAGAGGCAGGTAATTCAGCAGGGCTCTGGATTTGCTTCCAAACTACTTAGCACAGGCTCAGCTCTGTCAGCCCCTGGCCTGCCAAGGTCTTAACGTTTTGGACGAGCAGCTCTACCACACTTAGGGATTCTTTTTCAGATTCCCCAATTTCCAGTTCATGGCGTTCTTTGCAGAGTTCAAATAATGCTGAAATCAGTTCACCATTCCCACCAGCCAGCTTTGAGCAAGATCTGTCTCAACTGCCTCACTCTCATTACACATCCCATCTGTCTCTGATGCTCCTTTGGCAGTTGAAGATCTTGATGCATTATGCATCTAAGAATATTAGAGAGATTGTACAAATACCAAGCTATCAAAACCAGGAGACCAGAAATAATAGGAGCATCTCTTTCAAGAACTTTTCCTCAGTTCTAATGTCAAGGGAGATAATGGTATTGGTTGGAGAATTTTAATGGGAGCAAAAATACAAAATCACAGACACAAGCGTACACTCATAATCTCATACCATTCTAAGGATTGACTTTATCAATTTGGTTGAGAAGAATGGCAGTATTAAATATCTTTTGGCCATAGACTTCCAGAATCATTAACCAACTTTGTGATTCAACAAAGGCCTAGATATTGCTAAGGATACTTCCAGAGAGAGATGCAGTTTATGTATAAATAGATAAATAGATGAAAGTAGAGGATACTATGTCTTTTATGGGTGGCTTAATGCTATCCATAGAGCAATATTTTAGCCATAAAAGTGAGCATATAGGAAGAATTCATGAGAATCACATTCTCACATTGTTGATTTGCCAATTTGACTAGTAAATCAAATTATTAGAAAGATCCAAGCATACTACTTCAGAAAAGACTGTTATCACCAGTAGACATGAAAGAGTTAATTAACTGTGGTACATATGGCGAATGTATTGGTGCTGAGTAAGAAGGCCAGAGTCTTAGAGGCTCAGAACATCAGAGAACCTGCCAGCCAGGGCTGCAAAACACAAGGAGGGGTGCTTACCAAGACTTGAATACCCCCAAACACAACCTTCAAAATCCAGCGTAATTACCTCATGTAGTTGCCAAACCTTTGTTTATTTGCTAAAATGTATCCCCTGGGTCTCACATCCAATTGCTGGCAATGACTGAGGGATTTCTCATAGACTTCAAGCACCGGAAGTCTATGCTGTTTGGTCCCCTGCAGTTCAGGGTTGCCACCAGGAGTCAAACCTGTTTCATTACCCATCTTCCTCTGGAGCCACAAGCTCTGTCTCTCTTTCTCGCTGTTTTCTACATTTACTCTCAGAAGAGGAAAGACTTCTTTTGTACTTGAGCCATCACCACTACCTCCAAAATGGCATCTTTGGGCACTGAATCCACATAATTTTTACAAGTTTCCTTCCAAATCCAAATGTCCCAGTCTTTCTTGACCCAAGTGCCCAACATCAGGAGAAGACATCTGATTGGCTCTATTTGGCCCTCTAACTAGCTCCAGTCCAATCAGATATGACCAAGGAGTAGAGTCATGTAGCACACATACTGCTACTTTCATTTATTTGGTGGAGGGAGAGTAGTAATCAGAAAACATGGGAGTGGCTGGAAACATTAAGAGATGTCTGTCATATTATTATAATATTCCAAAAGTTGAGATGAGGAACAACACCAGAATGATGATCATGGAAATAAATTGTAAAAGGTGAATGGATCTGCGATCATATCCTAATTGTAAAGGGGGGTGATGGTAGGAGAGGGTAAAGGGGGATCAAATATACGGTGATGGAAGGAGAACTGACTCTGGGTGGTGAGCACACAAAGTGATATATAGATGATGTAATACAGAATTGTACATCTGAAACCAATGTAATATTATTAACCATTGTCACCCCAATAAATTTAATTAAAAAAAAGAAAAACAAAGAAATGTCAAGAGCCTTAAACTCTCTATAAAAATATGAGAGTTATATACAAATTTGAACTTACAGAATTTAACACAGTCATCAAGCTAATATCCCCAAGGCAAAAGCAGTTCTATTTGACATTAAAATAGTCAGTTTAAAGTAAACAAATCTGTATGATGGCTTTAAATGAATGCATGTTATTACTTCACTGAATTAAATGTGTTTTTTAATCGTATTAAAGACTGAATAGTCTTCATTATTTGATTCTCCTCTGAATAGAAAGGTTCTTATTTCTTTCAATATGTAAGTGAAATTATCTTCTCACTTCCCAGCTCTCCTTTCCCTTTGAAGGAAATGTGTCCAATGCTCTACCTTTCAGGTTAACTTCTTGCTGTGCCAATAACTTCTTGAATTACAAAGGTGACCTGCAATAAACCCTGAGATATGAGTTTTATAAATAAAATCTCTACCTCTGTCATTGCTGCCATTAACTCAAGTGCACAGACCTACAATTCTTCCTTCTCTGACCCAAATCAATCAGTCCCCAAGTCCTGCCAATTTCTCTTTCTCGATGTCTATCAAGTCCATCTCTTTCAATATGTTTCTCCTTCAATCTTGTGTGGACATGACTGCTCCAGGAATAGTTCCAAGGCACAGCTTTGCCTTTGTCTACCTTTCTGCTAAAAACAACTTTTAATGGTTCACCACTCTTTTCAGAATGGGGTCCACTTTCACCACCCTCGTTTTCTGGAATCTTTCTACCACTCAAACTTTACTCCCCTTGCTACCCAAAGATGATGTTAAGTTGGAGGAGACTAGAAAGAAGACACAAAGTTTGGTGTGGTGTTATGTGGCGGGTTTGGGTAATGAGGCTAAATTCCTTCAGCCAAATGAGAAGAAATCCACCTGAGTTTACCTGGTTTGGTTGTCTTACAGTCTTGGTGTTCTTTCCTTCGTTATCAGCATATTGGTCCTTGAAATGATTTCAGAGCCTCCCAGTATCTTCGGAATGAGCCTCCACACTGCATTGCCTCCTTATCTGTAATGTATCATGTTGCTCTGTTAGAGGATGAATCAGAGGCCAGAGGGGCAGATTTTATTTAAAAGCTTTTCTGCTTCTCCTCTTGAAATCCTGGTTCTATAATCAATATTAGTGGCATTTGCTCATAAAGGCATTTTCTGGAGGGGCTGCATTGCAGTCATTTCATTATTTGTGCAACTTTACAGAAAATGAATTTTGATATCTGTGTTCTCATATTGGCCTATATGTACATTTAAAATTGTTCTTTTTTTTTTTTTTTTTTTTTTTTATGGAAGGAAAGGTAAACATGTAGAGATAAATTCATAGGTAATCGAAGGACTTAGAGTCATAAATTGCCCCCGGCATCTGGGTTGTGGTGGGGGCTCTATCTGTGTGTTCTGGAGGTGTAGCCCCCAGCTGGTTTCCAACCCCTTCCTCTCTGCTGGGGGTGTGCAGTCACTTGGAACACAACGTCTTTTGGGAAATCCCAGTTCTCCTGCTTTCTTGGCTCCCTAGTCTCTAACTATCATAGAGTTGATAGTGTCTTCTATGGATCCATTCAACAAATATCTGTTTTTGAGGACCTACTATGTGCCCAGAACTCTTGTAAGTACCAAAAACAAAAGTGAAGAAGGTCATGGAAGAGTAGGGTTGGAAAACACCAGCCAGGCATGAAAGTGCCTGATGCATAGCATCTAGTCAAAACATGACGGGGCCTTCAGCCTTTATTTATCCTGGAATTTGTCTGTTAGTGTCAGTGGCAGGTAGACACAGGTTGTTATCTATGTGTCCGTCTAAAATAGAACAAACACTTACTGAGCACTTCACCTGGACTTAATATCATACTACATGCTAGAGATACAACTAGGAACAACACATAGACCCTTCTTTAAAAATGCTCACAGTCTATTGGATGCACGGAGGGGAGAGGAATGGGTCACCTATATTAACAAATAAATGTGTGGTCCACCCCTTTTTCCTTCCCATTGCTCTCCATCCTTACTCCTGGAGGAGGTGGAGTGTCTCTTAGCATAATAATCCTTGGAAGTTATTATTTGAAAGGTGATCAACATTTCTACCACTTCTAATAAGACTAATTAATACTAATAATATTAAAACAAATGACAACTAACATTTATTGCCATAGACACCAGAGGCCAGAGGTGTCGCTGCTGCCAAACACAGAGAGTGAGGAAGTGGTGGTTTGATGGAGCCAGAAACCTGGGTGAGGGAAGGGGGTAGAATCAGGAAGGGAAAGTAGGGGAGAAGAGACTGGTGGTGCCCATCTAAAGTGGGCACTGCCTGGGTCTGAAAAAGTTTTCTGTAGAAAAATCCTTTGATTCAGATGCCAAGTATGTTTGAGCTTGGCTGGAACGAAGAATTATTTCTTTCTGGTGGGGACCACTTGGGTATTGTGACACATGCGTGGGATATACCATTCAGCATCATAGGTCCCAAGATAGAGCTTTCTGGGGAGACACATAAAAGGGAATAGTCAGTTTTACTTGATTGAGGGTCTAGAGAGAGGAAAGATATCTTTAAGTTTAAAGTGAGTCTTGGAAGGTAAGTCGATGTTTACCAGCTTCCCCTCCCCCCAATATGGAGAAGGGCATTCTGACAGAGCAGTGAGCATGGGTAATGGTACATAAATCCAATAGAGAGCAGTCTTCAGAGGAATCACAAGAAGTTGAACTTAAGCTGGGGTGATGTGGCCGCAGAGGTTGCCATGGACAACCTTGTAAACCAGACTTGAGACGAGAATGTGAGGAGCCATTGAGGACATCTTTGCAGAAGACTCACCTGCTCAGGCTTGGTTTCTAAGACTCACTCTGGCATGTCCGGAGGAAGGTTGGGAGAAAGATCCATAATGCTCTGCATTGCTCCCAAAGCTACTCTCCACATGGAGATGCTACGTGGAGCTCCTACAGTCCTTTAAACATATCTGGAGTAGATGAAAGGAGAAGAAAGCTATCTAACACATGTTTTTGTGCCTTTGAACTTCTCAGAAAAATGACAAGCTGTATATTGTTCAGGGAGCAGATGGAAGATCACTCGTGGTTTATATTTATATCTGTGAGAAATCTTCAGGATTGAGCAATTTAGCAATTCTTCTGTTGCGTGTGCTATAAAAATCCATTGGCCAAATGAAACCTTAGTGTTGATTATGAAAACAAAATGTGCTGCTCTACTTCACCATTTTTTATTTAATTAACAAATATCAATTTTGTGTTTACTAATGCTGAATGGCAGTTGTACTACTCACTGTAGGAGAAACCAAGATGAATGCAAATACCAATACTACTAACCTTAAAACTACAAATACCAATACTATTAATTAAGATGATAGTAGCCAACATTTATTAAGTGAGAATTTATATCAGGCATGTTGCTAAATGCTTTACGTGGATTATCTAATTTAATCCTTATAAAAACACTAAAAGATAGATAGATGTCATTATTCTTTTTATTATACTGATGAGGAAATGTACCCAGAGAGACATAGTATGAGATTACACCACTAGTTAGAGATAGACTTCGATTTGAAATTTGTCTGACACCAGAACCTGAGCTTCTAATTTGATACTCAAAGAATTTAGATTCTAATTGGTGATATGAGCCAATAAAATGGGAAACAGTAAAAATGTCACAAGACAGATACAAAATGAGTATAAATGGGTTCAGAAGTTGACCACATTTGGTTTGGGAAGATCAGGGAAAGCTCTGTGGGGGAGAGATCTTTAGGTTGGGTTTCTCTAGAAGCAAACCCCGACACAAGGACTGAAGTGTGAATAGATTATTTGGGAGGTAATCCCAGAAAGCACTGTGGGCAAGTGAGAAGGGACAGAAGCCAACAAAGAACGTGCTCTAGAACAGGTCAGCACTGGGGACAACAGAGGTTTAATCTCCCTGAGGACTCTGGGAGATAGTATAGAACATGCTTTAAAATAATGCCACTGCCAAGCTGAGGAAGCTGAGGTATTTATACTCCTATTCCAATCTGTTATTTGTCTGAAGCCTGCTCCTGCCTTCATTAACCACTAAACATTTTCAGCCAACCTCAGGCACATGCCCTCAAGGCAGCGAGTATCCAGGCTTAAAACAAAATGAGGTTAGAATGTACTGGAATGGCAGCTGCTGAGGGGAAATGGACTCGGCACCAAGAGCATCCATTGTAACGTTTGAATTGTGCCTGTCCCTCGATGTAAAGGAAACAGGAGACTGGTCTTTCCTCTGATCAGCTGTGTGCCCAGTGAAAAGTCTCAAATTCTACTTCTGAAGAAGGGAAGCAGAGCTACAGGGAAGCAACTCAGTCTCTGCTACAGTGTCACTTATGAATGATCCACAGCTGGATGTGAGCTACACAAAAACAAGCCTCCAGCCAGAGAAGGTCTCCCTGAAAAAGTGTTAACTGAGCTGAGCTCTGAAAGCTGAGATCAGCCAGGGTGTGTGTGAGTGTGTGTGTGTGTATGTGTGTGTGTGTGTGTGTGTGTGTGGTGAGGAGGGATGGTAGCAGCAAAGGGCTTGAGGCAGAAGAAAACATGATAAATTGGGCGGTCTGAAAGAAAGGCAGTGCAACAGGAGTTAGGGGAACAGGAGGTTGGAAAATAAGGGAGGTAGGATGCCAAGGCCAGGTTAACGTGAACTAGCCTGTGAACCGCATGCACTTAAATACCGGGCCTCTGCCCAAATACTGTGTTCCTTTGACCTCGCTGACAGTCAGCATTATCTGAAGATCATTAAGGAGTGAATGCAGTTATAAAAACTTCAGTATTGTAACAGATGGTGGGTGAGATGTCTGGGTGCAGTCAGCCATTCAGCACCTCTGAAATCATACCAAGTGCATGGCGATCTGTGTTCTTTAGGATACCTTTGGTTTTAAAGAAACTATGACTCACATTGGCTAAATAGGAAGGACATTGATGTCCAGAGAGAGGTGTGCGATTCGGCTCCCGTGATGAGGGATTTGGCTATTTTGTAGCTGTCCTCTTGACTCTTTCCTTTCCTGTAGCAAATTTGTTTTCAGCTTGGCTTTCGCCATGGTCATCCGTGCCAACAGGGACTGGAACAAGGTACTGCTTTGTTCCAGTGGGAGAGAGATAATCCATCTCCCTAACTATATAGATAGATGTTCTTCTTTTCAGTCTTATTAGACTGACTGGCATATTGAGCCAACCCCTGGACCACTGATGGCTAGGAGAATTTCCAGACCAGATTGGCTGAAGTTTGAAATCCAATCACCATCAAGGAGGACGAAAGTACCAGCATTGGCTTAGACTAATCAAGAATCACTTCTAGAGATGAAGATGGAGTTAGTAGTCACGGGAGTAGAGTGGATACCTGAATGAAATAATGATTTTGAAAGGAAGGAGACCAGGCAAAATGATGCTGGGCTAGTCACCAAAAATATCTACTCCACTACTAATTCCATGTTTTTCAAAATAGCCACAGAAAATGCAGGACTAGTAAGTGATACATTTCCAAGCACAGGTTTCCTGGAAAGCATTCATCTGAGGCAATGCAGCATTGCAATTGAAAGCCTAGACGGTGGACCCAAACAGCAAAGTCCAGATCCAGGCTCCACCCTTTGCCAGATGCATGATCTTCGACAACATAAATTCTTGGTTGTTATTATCTATATAATGGAGGCACTAATAGTCATCGCTACCACAAAGAGTTGTGCAATTGCTGAAGTTAGAGGATATTTGTAGAAATCCTGTTTCAGGATTTCTAGGCTCATGGTTAAGAAACCAATAAATTTAAGCTAACATTGTTAGCTGTTTGCTTAGTACAAAATGTTTTTCTGCAAGTTATGATAACATAGAATGAGAACTTGTGATGTGATTGGGAATTTCTGGCTTTAAAACATCTTTGGGAATCGGTAAAATTCTTATGAATTTTAAATGACTTCTTCAAAGTGTCCAGTTCACAAATCTGGGTCTTGAAATGCAATGAAGGCATTCAAAAGAGCTTTCCTGATATGAACTCACCACTAAGATATTAACATTTCCGTGTATTGACATTACTGAGCCCCTTCAAGGAAGAGATGGACTTAAATATGAATGAATGAAGTGAGAACCGAGGCATAATTAGTGAGAAGGGATAATGGCACAGTTAGTAGACAGGCGATATGTAGAATTAGAGAAGTCTCCAAACACCTATCTTCCATCACCCAAAAATCATTACAGCTGGTTGGGGCTGGGGGAGCTAGGAGAACTAGTTTCGTAAGGGTGATTCCATTGCTTCTGCCAAAACACGTCCAGCCATTTTGTAGTTTTGAAAATCTCCCTCCTGAGAGAACGAGAAGATAATTTTCAAGGCAGCTAAGCCCACATGACCACTAAAATGGAAATGGAATTAATGGAATAGTTTTTATATTCCGTCTCACACTCATCTATAATAAATCACACGAAGCCACAGAATTTCTGCATTTATCACACAAATAGTCCCTTTCCTCCTAATGGCAATAGCTCTGTCTTTAAATACCAGAGAAACAGATTATTTGTCTAGAGTCTGGGGAAAGGCAATATTTGCTCATAAATAGTTATCAAAGAATCGTGCCTGTGCTGTCCTGCTGCCATTTATCCTTGGGACTGTTGGGCAGTGAGACAGTGCTCAGATGAGAGAAGTGCAGGGAAAGACCTGTCCTCCCTTCCTGCTTTTGGTCCATGCCCTTAATGAAAGTGTACCGTTCTGTTATCAACATTGTGAGGAAAGCCACATTGAGAGGACTTCATCTTTTCTTCTGTAACTTGTATTGAAAACTGAAAGCAGGTGCATCAGGCAACTCAGAGGCTCTTGAACAAAAGTACATTAGCCCCAAAGGAAACAAAAGGAAAACTTCTGAGAATGATACACATTCTTTGTGCCGAGATACTACCTTTTATCTGCGATCTTAAAGAACCTTGTGAGTAAGAGTGTCGTTGCCATTCCCCAAGCACAGGGCCAAGGTGAGCCCAGACACACAGGATAAAAGAATCCTCTCTTGTCATCCTGAGTCTTTAGAGCCTAAACTGCTCCTTTGTTGAAACTAAGCAAAGGGAAAGAATTTTGCACTGGAATATTAGAGTGAAATCATTGAAATTGGTGGTGTTGGCTCAAGGGTATGCTTCTCTCACTCCAGTTGCTCCCTGGAGTTCCGGCCTGGTGGTTCATGAATTTTCAGGGTAAGGACAGATCTATTTTAGTGGAACGTTTGTTCTACTCAAGGGTTAATATATCATTTAGCTGCAAGTAACAAAAACAGTGGCTTAAACAAACAGTATAATTGGCTTACATAACAAAATCTCTAGCATTAGAAAACTGGTCCTTTTAGTATCTTTTCATCCTTAGCAGGCACCTTTTGGGGGTTAGATCTGTGTTTGCGACTTATCACATTGCTATATCGAACAAAATTCTAGTTCTGTTAACCAGGACAAAATGTCTGTTTGTTACTAAATTAATGAGGTTAACTACAGTAAATAATTGAGAATATTTTTAAATATTAAAACAAACAAGGATATAGTACATGACAAAACACAAATTTGCATGCAAGTTTAAGATAATAGTTGAAGAAATCGTATGCTTTCAGCTTACACTTCAAGCCTGCCTTAGCATGTAACTGCCCTCCTTCCACCCCTGCCCTCATCTGACCCAACTTCCACATAGTAACTGGGCCACCTTTGAAAGGTATGATCTGACTATGTTGCTCTCTTGCTTAAACCCCCTTAATACCATCCCAACAGTGTTGGGGTAAAGTCTAATACCCATATTATGATTGAAAATCCCTGAGAGTCTCTTCTCTGCCCTATTTATTGCCATTCCTCCCACTCACCTTTGAAACTCCTACTTCCATTCTTCAACATAGCCAAGCAATCTTGCCCTTGAACCGGTGTGCACTGTACTTTCTTTCTGCTGGCTAACTCCCAGCCATCCTTATAGCTGTTACTTCTGATAAGCCTTCCTGGATGGCCCCTGACAAGATCTGAGGACTTTCCTGTTTGCTCCTTCAGCACCCACTCACTGCATGTGGAGTTCTTTATCAGAATTGCTGTAGGTTATTCCGAATCTAAAACTTTTCCATCTTATCCACTTTGTTCACTGTTTTATTCCCACGGCCTAGCATATTGTCCGGCACTCACTAGGCATTCCCTAAGTATCTTGATTTTTAGTTTGTTCCTTACTTGAAGTTTGTTGAAATACTCCTAACTCACTTATTGACAACACGTTATACCTGGGAAGCGCTATACCTTTCCACAAAGTTTGAACAAACAGACACAATCCAGACATTAAGAAAGGGAAATAGTTTCCAAATGTGGCCCCAGTGCCTAGTCCAGCAGGAAGATTTAGTAGAATATGAGAATTTTTATCACAGCTACTCCTAGGAGAACTTGCTTTTAAGTTCTTCAATTAAGTAAGCCTTTTATTTTGCTTGTGACTTGTTTTGTAAAGATGCCTGTCATCTCATATTTAAGAATGTGTTGGTGTTTGTTTTGTTTTCCTCCAAGTTTACAAACAAGAGTGTGGGGCCTAGAATACTTATTAAGCTGGCTTTCCTTCTCTCCATTCTCTAATCTTTCTTACTGGGTCTTGTTACCATTTATTTCAGGCAGGCTAGAACCTGGCAGCAGGAAAGATGGCACCTGGGAGGCCCAACAGGCCAGCCTTATTGATGTCTCCAGATTCATGGTTAATGTTTCAGAAGAAAGACATGCAGAGAAAGGAGTTGTCTGAGCTCCCAGATCCAGCTGTATCTGAACCTAAATACTCCCTTGGACTCCCAGGTGTGTAAGTCGGTAAATGTCCTTTCTGCTTAAGCAGTTTTGAGTTGAGATTTGGTCATTCACAAATGTATAGTGAATACAGGATTTGGAATTGGAAGTGTAATAGTTGATTAGCTAATGTATTATCTTAATGCTTGTGGCCAATGGTGAGAGGAGTTATACTTACCTGAACTACTGAATATTCTATTATCAGAAAAGAAGAAAAGGCTGCCAGGAGACAAAACCCAAAGATATATACTTTGTCCCCTATCATATGCCCCTTTTGTCACTGCAGCTTCTGCTAAATTCATGGATTACCTTTATTTATGAGATTAGAGCTTCCTTCGGGATGGTAAGAGGACAACTTTCTGAAAATTAATTCTCCAAATGCCAGTTTGCCAAGACTAGTTCACTGCAAGTCAATTTATCAAATATCAATGGTAAATTTTAATTTAAATTCAAAGCATATGCATGAATCAGAACTAGCCAAAATACATCATATGACAAATTAGGATTAAAGGAACACTCCCATATTAACACTTAGATTTTATTTCTACAGGATAAAATATATTTTTGTAAACATTGTACTTAATAGTCAAAGTTGCCCATTTCTGTTAAAACTGTTAAGTACTTTGTTAGATTTTACAAAATTATAATGAGCACACTGACAACACCAAATGCTGGCAAGGATGTGGAGCAACAGGGACTCTCATTTATTGCTGGTCGGAATGGAAAATGGTACACTTTGGAAGACAGTGTGGTGGTTTCTTATGGAATTAAACCTACCATTCAAACTGGCAACTGCACTCCTTAGTATTTACCCAAGGGAGTTGAAAACATATGTCTACATAAAAATCTGCACACAGATGTTTATAGTGGCTTTATTTATAAATATGAAACTTTGGAAGCAATCAAAATGACCTTTAGTAACTTAATGGATAAACTATAGCACATCCTGACAAATATTATTCAACACTAAAAATACATGAGATATCAAGCCATGAGAAGACAGAAAGGAAACTTAAGTGCATGTTACTAAGTGAAAGAAGCCAATTTGGAAAGACTACATAGTGTATAATTCTAGAAAAGGCTTAACTATGGACACAGTAAAAAGATAAGTGGCTGATGGTTGGGGGTGAGGGAGGGATGGATAGGTGAAGAATAGATGATTTTCAGGTCAATGAAAATACTCTGCCTGAGACTATAGTGATGGATATGTTTTATGATACATTTGTCCAACACCACAGAATGTACAACACCAAGAGTAACGTTTAATGTCAACTACGGACTTTGGGTGATTCTGATGTGTCAATGTAGGTTCAGCAATTGTAACAAATGTACCAAACTGGTGGGGATGTTGATAAGTGGGGAGGCTATGCATTTGAGGGGACAGGGATATATAGTACAGGAAATCTTTTTACCCTCCCCTCAATTTTGCTATGAAACTAAAACTGTACTAAAAAAAAAAAAAGCCTTAAAAAATTACAATATTTCTGACAAAAAAATAAAATACAATGAACAAGTTTAGTGTATTTGGCCAAATGATCCTGGGCTTTCTCCATTGACCGAGATCTAGAGGGGGTGACTGGACCCATTACTGTTCTCAGGTTCATTTGACACATTTAAATTGACTGCTGTTTCTGTAAGTGTGCAGGCTGCAGTTATTCAATACATTGCTTTGCCCTCCTCTCCTTTACCAAGTCTCAGATCTGATAATAAGTGGTCTTGTTTTTGAGATAATTTCTTTTCTTTCTTATTTCTTTCTTTCTTTCCTTTCTTTCTTTCTTCCTTCCTTCCTTCCTTCCTTCCTTCCTTCCTTCCTTCCTTCCTTCCTTCCTAATTTCCTAACTTCCTTCCTTCCTTCCTAACTTCTTTCCTTCCTTCCTTCCTTCCTTCCTTCCTTCCTTCCTTCCTTCCTTCCTCCCTCCCTCCCTCCCTCCCTTCCTTCCTTTCTTTCTTCTTTTTTTTTTAAACACACTATTGTGGTTAAAGGGCCAGCTTTCCAGGACTTGACTCAGTCATTTACTGAATCTTTGAAACTTGTGTAAGTCAGAATAAGTTAGGTTATGCTACAGTACAAAATCCCCTATAAGTCTCAGTGCCTTAATGCAACAGTGTTTCAGTTCTTGTTCAACATGTGTTAACAAGAAGAGACTCAGGTCATCACTGTCCTTACTGAGCGACCTCACAGAGCTACCTCAATGTAGAGCTACACTATCTGAACACATGGCCCTTCAGTCAGCTCAGCCAAGGAAGAGACAGCATAGAGTATCACACATGTAGTCCTGCATGCTTCTACTCAAAAGTGATATTTCACTTCCATTCATATTCCATTGGCCAAAGCAAGTCACATTGTTACACTTCAGGTGCCTAGGGGACTGTAATCTTCCATGTACCTGATTCGAAGAGAACTGGATATGGGTGAACATTAGTATTGTCAGGTAATTACTTGTTCTGTGCCTCTGTTAGCTCATCTGTAAAGTGAAGGTGATAATATCCATGTCACAGAGCTATTTATGAAATTGAAATTAAACAGTGAATGTAAAATGCCTAACACTGCACTCGGTATTCAGAAATAAAAATTAAGTTTTTTATTAAACTTTTTTAAGTTTAATAAAAAAGTTTTTAAAATTTAGTAATTTTAAAAAAATTACTATTATCGGCATGAATATTTATCTTTAGGGCAGATGACAACATGAGCAGCATCATTCTAGGTCTTCTTCGAGGTATAACTTATATATAGGATCAAATTAGAGAATGTGGAATGAACAAGTTATGTAATCACCGCATTTATTTCTTCTCCTCTTTTCCTCCCTTTCTGACGTCATCATCCACTCATTTACTAAAGCTAGAAATTTAGACATCGTCCTCAACACGTCCCCTTTCCTCTCCTCCCTAATTTATTCAGTTCACTAAGTCCTGTCTCTCCAGCCCACTGTTACCACTGAATCATAACCACCATCACTTTTTATTTTAGCCTATAGCGATAGCCTCACAGCTGATCTCCTCAGCATCCACTCTTGTTCGTCTCCAACTCCTATTTCACACAGGAGCCAAAGTGATTTTTTTTTTTTTAATGCAGACATGAATAAGCTTCTCTCTGGCTTATATCCTTAAGTGGTTTTCCATTTAATTTTTTTACCGAAGCCTACAAAGCCCTCTGAGTATGAGCAGCTCCTCTGCATAAAGGTACATTCCAGTTCCACAAGGATGAGAGTCATCCACTGTTTCTCCATTTTGCTTTCACTGGATTCTGATGCATTTGGCCACAACTCTTGGTGTACGTCTTTGTTTGCAGCATGGGGTATTCTCTTCTCTTCCAAATGAAACTGCAATCAAGACAGGGCAGACTCAACAGCCAAACCTGCCACCTCCTGTGGGTGCTCTGAGGGCTCTCATTTTCCCAGAAAATAGAGATAGGACTTTTTGCTTCCACTTGTCAAAAGCCCTAAAATTGTCAGTGTGTCACAATAACTCAAAGGGTTGTAAACCTCCGTGTGATTGAAGACTATGTGACAATTTCAAAACTTTTACCACCTTCTCTATTTTTAAGGTGGCAGATAGAGTCAGACGTGAGATAAAATTAAAAATGATTGTTGTTACACTTGGTTCCATCACACAATCCCTCTGAATGTGACTCTAGAAGAGACAGGGGCTTCTACACCCAGATGAGACACACTTGTCACAACATGCAATGCAGTTCCGTTCTGCTTGGCAGGTCTGCAAACATTTGTGACTGTAAGCTTTTTTTTTTCTTTTTTTTTTTCTTTCCCTGAGGACAGCATGGATTTTTAAATCAACAATGTTGAGGCATAATTTACATAACAACAAATGTACAAATTTTGAATATGTAGTACAATGAATTTTAACAAACGTATTCTCTCATGTCAGCACCACCACAAAAAATATGAGACATTTCCATTGTCTTCAAATGTTCTCTGAGCACCTCTACAGCCATCCCTTCCATCCTTTGTTGAAGCTAATCATTAATCTATTTTCTGTTACCAGAGATTAGTTTTGCTGTTCTAGAATGTGATATAAATAGAATCATGCAATATCTATTCTTTTGTGTCTGGCCTCCTCCTCTCAATAGCAGGCTTTTTCAGATTCATCTATATTGCGTGCATTAGTAGTTCATTTTTTCTGCATTGTATTCTATGAATATGGAACAATCTGATTTTCTGTTCTCCTCTTGTTGGACATTTGGATCATTTCTAGTTTGGGACTCTTCTGAATATAGCATCGGTAAACATTTGTGGACAGGTCTCTTCTATGGATGTTTTTATTTCTCTTGGGGAAACACCTTCCCTATGTTAGCCTAATTTTAAAATTCTCTATGATTGTCTTAAAATTAAAATAGCAAGTTCAATATTTTCATTTAGATATTTTAAATGAAGATACTGTTGTCATGACACTCCCTTTTAAAACTCTCTCAATTTATAGCAATTTTTAAAAAAATAGTACTTTAGTACAATTAGTTTCATCAAGGTAAAAATACATAATTTACATATTTATTAACAATGGCAAGTAATCATGTCAGCAAATGTTTATCATGCATCTACCAAGTGAAACATATCGTATGAATACCATCTGTGGGATAGTAAAGTTATTTCTACTGTGAAAGGCTCTGCAATCCATATGGGAATAATGAATCAATGTGTATCAATCAGAGACTTCAAAATAATGATGAGTCAGGGGGTACACACTAGCAGTCAATCAGGTGATCAGAGAGATTGAATGATGGACAGTGGCTACCTGGGCTGCATATGTAGATTTCGAAATGGGATGACTATAGGGGAGAAGATTACTCCAGTCTCTCTCCCCAAAGCAAAGAGGATTTGCTGATCTCTTTAGTCAGAATTCAGCTCAATTGTATGGGCCATTTGGACTTGTGGTTGCTATGTGACAAAAGGCAAATGCCTACATCATCTTCTCTCTTAATCTATGTAGTTGTGTGGATAAGTGGATATGGGGGTCCTGTGTGGGGGTTCATCTCTCATCACACATCATCCCGCAGAAATACTTGAGCCCTACAGAAATAATTGAGCATTCTTGGATTTGGATTTGGGGAGATGATGTAGCAGAATGTTTTTCTTTGTTTGTTTGTTTTCCATAGCTATGCTGAGTTCTCCAACCTGGTCTTTATCCATGATACCCACAGATAGATGATGGCTTAGATAATAACTTATATGGGTTTCTGATTTGCTGCCTCTTTTGCTTTTGTCTACCTTTGGCTTTTTTATTTGAGGAGAAGTGTTTGCATAATGCCATTAATATGCCACCAAAAATTAACTACTTAAATCCTAAAATTAGCTAAAATAAATATTTTTAATGAGAAGTGGAAATAAATTATAGATGTTTCAAAGTACAGAAAGTTTAGTTCCACATTTACTGTTACTATTTGAGACACTTATAAAAATAACAAATAAGGGAAAATATGCAAAGCTTAAAAAATCTTATGGAGTATATTTAGTTCTAGACATTGGTAGCAAATTTCAGACTCCCTGCTGTGAATTTTTACAATTGGTTTTATTATTTCCTAAAGAGAAGATGAGGGGCAGGTAGGAATGTGAGGAGAGGGAAGGTTTAAAGAATCGCGTCAAACATTCTCTTCCCTGTTTTGATTTCCTTCTAATTGCAAAAGTCACGTTGTACCTTTCCAAATGAAGAAGTAGTTCAAATAGAACAGCGGGGATATTGTCTCTAGCTAGCAATTTAAATCTGAGAGGAAAGATGGCAAGTATCTTTCACTTTTTACTTCATTGCATTGTTAATGGCTGTCCAGAGGCCTAAGGTGATAAGGTTAAATGTGAGCTCATGGGAAAAAGCACTGCAATTGATTAGTGATGTCTGCCACTGGTGAAATAGTAGTAAATATAGATTGATTTTGTCACCCCGATCTGAGCCCTTTAACCTGGATGACAGCTTTTCTCTGGAGTCCCAGGAATCATCTCCCTTTGGAGAACTTCTTCTTAAGAAGCATTAAAAGGGCAGTGACCATTTATTTTCTGAGAGTATCAGAAGGTTTAAATGCTGATAGAATTTAGAGGAACCTGAGAGGAAAGTTTTTCATAATACTAGGCAGGTGTGACATTAGTTCCATGTCTTGTACTCTCTTTCACAGCTGAATATATTTTTACTTCTCTCTCATGTGCCACAAGAGCAACAAGAATATCTGGTTCAAACAGAACCTTTTTATTCAAACGCCTCACACTGTAAGTGGTAAAAACTTGGAAAATGCCCGCGGGAAATTAGCAGTACATGTTGCTTACTCACTTTCAGCCCATTAATATCATCCTGAACCTTATAAACTGAAGGGTGATTTCTCCCAAAGGTCTGCTTCTATGTTGCTTCAGCTTTTAGCAATAACTCAAGAAAAGTAAACACTGAGCCTAGGAAGACTCCAGAAAAGTTTCAACCAAGATGCAAAATTCAGTTACCTTCACTTATTATCTTTGTTTCCTTACAAAGGCCATGAATCATGGGTCATACCACACTGTTCTTTCTGCAAAAGAGTTGAGAATTACCTGTAATTGGGACTATTTACATTTAATGCCATCATGACAGAAGCAGCTTTATTTTATTACAGGGAGATGATTAATATATGACAGAGATTAAAGATTGCCTCACAGCAGGTAGGCCTCTTGTCTGATCTGTCACTTCGCTGATTACAAAGGCATGCAAATTATATAAACAGAAAAAATGATTTTCTTTTATGCTAATTTTAACTCAGCCCACCTGCACATTAACTCATTTTCAATTAACTGGTGAAAGGCGGATTATAATAAGTTCATAAGGTAAATTTCTGCCTTATTGGCCCACCCCTTCTGATATCAAATGCAGTTGTATTATGTTCTTTTCTCAACCTTTGTTTTCATCCCATTAAAATTAAAAACAAAAACAAAAACTTGTTCTTTTTAATTCCCAAAAAGATAAAATTCAAGCAGATAACTTATATGAACTGTAGAGGTTTAGGAGATATTGTGAAATGATTTGGGTAAATTACAGGCTTGTCTTTCCTGACAAGCTGAACCAATGAAAAGCAATATTCTTTATTTTTATTTTTTATTTTTTATATTTTTTAAGATTTTATTGGGGAAGGGGAACAGGACTTTATTGGGGAACAGTGTGTACTTCCAGGACTTTTTTCCAAGTCAAGTTGTTGTCCTTTCAATCTTAGTTGTGGAGGGCACAGCTCAGCTCCAGGTCCAGTTGTCATTGCTAGTTGCAGGGGGCGCAGCCCACCATCCCTTGCAGGACTTGAGGAGTTGAACTGGCAACCTTGTGGTTGAGAGCCCACTGGCCCATGTGGGAATCAAACCGGCAGCCTTCGGAGTTAGGAGCATGGAGCTCCAACCGCGTGAACCACTGGGCGGGCCTAAAAAGCAATATTCTTGGCTACTTGATTATTGTTATGTTTTTCTTTCCTAGCGTTGTGCCTGTTTGCAAAGAATCTTTAATACCTAATATTTTTAGTTGCACATAATATCAGTACCCTCCTTTGCCTCTATCATAGGCCAAATCCAGATTCTATAAGCATAAACCAAACCAGATTTTGATTTATTTCCACTGGTGCAAGAATAGAAAATGTTATCTCCAATGCCAGCTTCAAGCAATTGGTGAAGTTTTCCTGGAGTCCTACGTAATCAAGTCCAGATCTAGTATAAAGATGATGAAGATCAATTAATTATGTCTGCTATGGGCAAGTAAAAGCATTGGTGACTTGTGATAGGGATTACTATTTTTGTGTTAGAATTCGGTCTCCTATTAGGCCATACACCTCTGAGGGCAAAGACTGTATTCAGCTCTTTTTCATAGCTCCAGTTCCAGGCACACAGTGGTTGTTCTACCTGATAGTTAAGGACATGGGGTCTGAAGTCAGAATGCCTGGGTTTAATGGCTGTCTCTTTCACTTATTCACTGAGTGACTTTGGCAAGATTTTAACCTAACTGTGGTCCAGTTTCCTCTTCTACAGAAAGGGTATACAATGAATTATTAATTCATAGGGTTATGATGAGGGTAAAATTAAATAATGCATATACTGAGCTTAGCATAGTGCCAGGGACATAGTATATACTCAAGTAATGCATGCTTGAATTAGTGTAGGAAGGAAAAGTGTTGATGTAGCTCTGTCTCAGTGTTCATTTTTAATTTAGAGCAAAGAAACTGAGTAAAGATAAAAAATAAGCCAGCTGGTGTTTGTAATTCAAAACTCCTCAATTGCTAAGATTTGGGTCAGAGTGTTATTATTCCAGATTATTAGTAAATGTGAGGCCATTTCAGAGTTTAGAGTAGACCAATCAAAGGAGAGGCCAAAGGAGCTGCAAATAAAAGCTGATTTCTCTGGGAAAAATGTTTTCCATGATCATGCTTGTCTTTTATTCTCCAGTGCTTATTCGCGGATGTGACACCAGTGTGATACAAACTTTTTTTCCCCCTTCATCCACAATAGTGTGTGTGGGGGGTGCACCCATGCCAGTGAGGGCATAAACTACAACTTCAAGGACTGTCACTACTGCCGTCTCTCCCCAGGGCTTCCTAACTCCGTTTCACCAATAGAACCCTGCTCCATGCCACACAGTGAGCCTGCATTTTATATACACTGTCTTGATTCTCTCTGCAAACCTGTGAAGTGGGCATTATTATCCTCTTTGTATGAATAGGGAAACTGAGGCCCAAGGTGAGAAGCCATTTCTCCTATGCAAGGACTGATTATTGTCAAGTTCCAAATGGCTGATGACTCCTGCCATGAACGAACTGCAGTCAAAGCTCATGGGCAGCCACAGTGGGAGCCTTGCCAAGTCTCAGATCACCCGGCCATGTTGGCCTTGACTTTGAAGGCAGACAACTAACTCCTTTCCTATTCAAGTTTCTTGTGCATTTTTTTTTTTTTAATTTTGTCATCTGAAATAGGGATTAAGCGTGTCAGGTAACATTTTAAATCAAGCAATGAACATTTGACTACAGAGCTGTTCTTAGAAGCTTGGTTCTGTGGTTCAGTGTTGGACATAAGGTCCGGGCTTGCCAACCTGTGATGTGCGTAAGAATTACCTGAGGATCTTCCCAAGAGCACACTGATTCACAGGAGGTAGGGTCTAGAATTTTCTGCATTGCTAGAACCTTCCAGGTGATGTCGATCCTGGTGACAAGGACTGCGCGATATGAAAGTCCAGGCCTGAAGTGAGGCTTCCTCAGATGCTTCCTGCAGATGACTGGTAGTGGAATGCATGGACTGGAAGGGAGTCTGTGTCAGGGGCTTTAGGGAGACACCAAGGGGACGTGCCTGTTTAACGAGCATCCAGTTGATTCACTCTGTAGCAAACGTGGTGACATTAGCAAAGCAGTGCTTTGCCAACTTGCCCCATCATTAGAATCACTGGTTGGTTAAAGTCCACAGACTTCCAGACTCCTCCTTCTAGAGATTCAGATTTTAAAGATCTGGTTTTTCTCATCTTGACCCTCACAACCTCCCAATCTATGGCTCAGTGAGATTAAGCAATGTGTCCAGAATTCTGAGCCGAAAAGAGGAGTGCTGAGTATCTGTGTAGACTAATGGAGAAGAGATAGAGGAGAAGAAATGGAGGGTGAGTGAGAGGATGGAAGGGAATTGGACAGGCCCCATTAGGGGCCCCGTGGGCTGCCATAGGGGGCTCAGTCCACTGGGCCTGCTTGCTTATCTGGCAGGACACCGCACTGACATCTCCACGCAATGCTGGGCTTCAGAAAGACAAGATAGCCTTCATTTTCAGACAGGTGAGGGGAGGTATGAGGGACAGACATAGGGATTCAAAACTAGCTAGAGACACATCACACATTTCTAGAGTTTCTAGTGTCTGTTGTACTGGTAACCCGAGTCTGGGTCTTTATTGGCAAAAAACAAAATGAAAAATTCTGCATAAACCACATAACTGGAAGTAATGTACTGAAATAGAACTTTTTTAGTCACAACCCCTTTTTTGCCGGTACACACACACACACACACACACACATTTTTCTAATGTTGGCAAGATTGTTGGTTCAGAGACAAGATAAAGGTCCAAATGAGCTCCAGTAGATAGAAGTTAGTGGATGATAGATTTTTGTGCACAGACTAAAGGTTAATGATTTAAAATACCAACATGAGAATTAATTGGACCAGGGGTAGCAGAAATACTTCATCTTTTATGCTAATCCCAGTCAATTATTGGCTGCCTAGAGAACTGTGTGGAAAAGATTCTGAGGGGACAGCTGGACTTAAAGAAAAGAATACTGTGACCGTTGATTGATGTCTGTCCTGGGCTCCTGAGAGATGGTCTGTGACACGTTCACAGCTTAGACTCTCTAACTCATTCCATGTAGCATCCAGTGTTGCACTAATAAACAGCATGTGTGTACTACCTTTTTTCTGTCCATCGTGAGGGTGGCTAAACTGTGCTGAGGAATGCCTAACCCTTTGCTGTTACCTCTTACATAATTTTCATAGCCTAATCCTATAAGGCAGGAATGGAAAAAAAAACATTTCTGTAACTATTTAGACAGCAAATATTTTAGGCGTTAGGGGCTATATGGTCTGTTGCAATTACTTACCTTGCTTTGCAGAAAGCAAGCAGCTGTGCACAATATGACGTAGATAAGAAATGGGCATGGCTGTGCTCCTGTAAAACTTGTACAAGAACTAGTTGGGGGCCAGAGGTGGCCCATGTACCACAGTCCACTGACCCTGGGTGTCAGGGCTTCTTAGGAAATTGCTGTGCCTCAATGGACAGTTTAGACTCTGGGATTACAAAACTAAGAGAGTTGATGCTATGGAGAGTTCTGCAGAGCGTTTCCTCAGCCTGTCCCGTCTTGGCTGCAGTACATGGATGCATATATCACCACAGATTTATGTTGCGTTATGAGAATTGCAATGCGGTTTTCTAGATCAGGTGTATTGTAAAGAGGCAGTAGTAGTCAAGAGTGTTCTGGCTTTGGCTCTGCTGATGGAATTTATGTAGCAAACATCAGTGGTATCTGGTGGGCACTGAGTGAAAATAGCAGATGTTTAATAGACTAGCATCTCATTCACTATTCAGATACTCAGCTTATCAGTCAACACCGTTTTTGAGAGTCCCTTATTATGGATTTTTTTTCTCTATAGCATTTATGGTTGAGTCTGAATATTTCCGAATTTACAAAACACAGTGAAGTTCCCATTATTTACATATTCTTTTGGGGGGGGGCGGGGGTGATATTGGTGGCTTTATTCTCTAACTAAGGCTGTTTAGAACTATTGTACTTTAAAGTATTTTTTAGGGAGTTGGAGGGAGGGGGTTTGATGACTGTGGTGGCTATTTTTATTGATTATAAGTTCTGAAAATTGACTTTAAATGAATAAGTTTTAATCAGCTTTTAAAAAAGACCTTGGTGGCTGAATCTTTTGTGTATTGCGTATGATAAGAATTGTTTCAGAGTCATTTTCTAATTGTTTTTTGGGTGAATATGTACACCATTCTGGATAGTATGCATTGATACGCCCAGGATTTGGTGAGGAAGGAGGAACCATTCCTGCTTTGTTATTAATATTCTAAGGAAAACTTGGTTCGTCTGATTAGGGTCTGGCTCGAGTGAGATAATGACTGTAGAGTTTAAAAACTGCAGTAGAACAAACACAGAGAGGAATATCCTACCACAGACACCCTTCCAGAGGGAGACGGGGTGAATGGGGTCATTCTTCTCCGCTGGTCTTGTTCCCCATTCTCTATAGACCCCAAGGTACCCTCCGCTGTACCCAGATGACATGGAAGTCTCCGTTTGCCATCTTGAATTCACAGCTCGTAGAAGAAGGTTCTCAGTTAATCTCCAGGCCCTTCATTCTGCTTATCCTGACTCTTCCAGCCTACCCCGCCAGCCTCATCTCTCCCTACACCCCCCACAGGCCACCTTGCTAGGGTTTATGGTAATCCTACTACATTTGTCTAGTTAACTAGCTCGCCCCACAGGATGACTCAGATTTTTACACAATTCAAAGCCCCTTATTTTCACTTTTTCCATTCTCTTCCACCTTCAACCGAAGCCATGAGATCCTGGGACTCAATTAGCTTTCCAAAATTCTAAGTCTTCTTTCTTTCCGACCTGTGCAAAATTTACATTCAACATTAATTTTAGAGCTGTGGAGAAAACTGTTTGTATTCTTAAGCGCAACATTTCCCT
This sequence comes from Rhinolophus sinicus, assembly GCF_036562045.2. Classification (NCBI taxonomy): domain Eukaryota; kingdom Metazoa; phylum Chordata; class Mammalia; order Chiroptera; family Rhinolophidae; genus Rhinolophus; species Rhinolophus sinicus. The sequence continues at coordinate 44,877,148 of NC_133759.1, forward strand.
GTGGACTCTTAATTTTATAGTGTAAAGTTAATCAAAATCTTTCCTATTGGCCAATGTAGAAACCTTATGATGTTTAAATTTTAACCACCTCTGTATGGTTTATATGCTATTATTGTTCAGCATTTGAATTTTACCTCCTCTTTTTAACTCCAAATCACTATTATTAATTTGCATAATCAATGCTTGTTTAGATTCACCCACATATTTATAGGTGTACCTTGTTTTTTCTTTATTTGTGTAGGCCTATCCTTTATAATATTTCTTCTTCCAAAAGTATTTCAGAAATTCCTTTAAGAAAGGTTTGTTGTGGTGAACTCTGTTTTGGTTTATCTGAAAATAGCATTTAATCTTTTCCTCGAGAGATATTTTTGCTGGAGACATAATTTTGTTTAATTTTTTAAGATTTTTATTAAAATATAGCTAACATACAATATTGTTTTCAGTTGTACATCATAGTTATTCAACAGGACCCACCTGGCACTATACACAGTTATTACCACATTATTGATTGTATTCCCTATGCTAAAGAAGTGATCACAGGATAAGTCCAGCAACCATCTGACACTGTACCACGCTATCACAATATTATTGACTGTATTCCCTATGCTGTACATTACATCCCCATGACTTACTTGTTTTATATGTGGGACTTTGAACCTCTTATTCTTCTTTATCTTTTCCACCCCTTTTAAAATTTTTTTTTAATTAGAGTTGACGTACAGTATTATTTTGTATTAGTTTCAGGTGTCTAGCGTAGTGGTTTTTTATATAATTTAGACATTTATATAACTTAGACATTTATATAATTTAGGAAATGATCCCCTTGACTAGTACCACCTGGCACTATACAGCATTATTAGCATATTATTGGCTATATTCCCTATACTTTACATCCCCATGACTATTTTGTAACAACCAGTTTGTATTTCTTAATCCCTTCACCTTTGTTATCCTGCCTCCAGCCCCCCTCCCATCTATCACCCCAATAGATTTAGTACCCATATGATGCCATACCTAGATTTTACAATATTATTAACTATATTCTTTATGCTTTATCCTACATCCCCATGACTACTGTGTAACTACAATTTTTATTTCTTAATCCCTTCCCCTTTTCACCCACCACCCCAACCCCCCCCAATCTGGTGACCATCAAAATGTTCTCTGTATCTCTGAGTTTGTTTCTGTTTCATTTGTTTGTTATTTAAATTCCACTTATAAGTGAAATAATATGACATTTATCCTTTGCTGTCTGACTTACTATACTCAGCACAAAACCCTCTAGGTCCATCCATGTGGTAGATGGCAAGATTTCATTCTTTTTACGGCTGAGTAATATTCCATCGTATATGTATACCACCTCTTTTTTATCCATTCATCTGTTAATGGACACCTAGCTTGCTTCCATATTCTAGTTATTGTAAATAATGCTTCAATGAACATATGGATGAGTATGTCCGGTTGAAGTAGATTATAGGTTTGTTTGGATAAATACCCAGAAGTGGGATTACTAGGTCCTTCTTTGTCTCTTGTTATATAGCCTTTGTTTTGAAGTCTATTTTGTCTGCTATAAGTATTGCTACCACAGCTTTTTTGTTTGTTTGTTCCCATTTTAATGAAATATCTTTTTTCACCCCTTTACTTTCAGTCTCTGTGTGTCTTTTGATCTAAAGTAAGTCTCCTATATGCAGCATATGTAAGGTTCTTGTTTTCTTATCCTTTCAGCTCCCCTATCTTTTGACTGGGGAATTTAATCCATTTCCATTGCAAGTAATTGTTGATAGGTACGTAGTTATTACCATTTTATTATTCATATTATTGATTGATTGATTGATTGATTGATTGTCCTAAAGTCCCTCTAACATTCCTTGTAATACTGGTTTGGTGCTGATGAACTTCTTTAGCTTTTTCTTGTTTTGTAAGCTATCTGTCCTCTGATTTTAAATTATAGCTTTGCTGAGTAGAGTAGTCTTGGTTGTATATCCTCACTTTCCATCATGTTGAATATTTTGTGCCAATCCCTTCTGGTCTGCAAAGTTTTTGTTGAGAAATCAGCTGACAATCTCATGAGAGCTCCCTTGTAGGTAACTTACTGCTTTTCTCTTGCTGCCTTTAAGATTCTCTCTTTGTCTTTATGTTTGGCATTTTAGTTATGATGTGTCTTGGTGTGGGCCTGTTTGGGTTCATCTTGTTTGGGACTCTGTGCACTTCCTACGCCTGTATGTCTATTTCCTTCACCAGGTTAGGGAAGTTTTCCATTATTACTTCTTCAAATAGATTTTCAATTCCTTGCTCTCTCTCTTCTTCTGCTACCCCTATAATGTGAGTGTTGGTATGCTTGATGTTGTCCCAGAGGACCCTTAAACTATCCTCAATTTTTTGGATTCTTTTTTTGTTTTTGCTGTTCTCACTGGGTATTTTCTGCTACCTTATTTTCCAAATCACTGATTTGTTCCTCTGCTTTATCTAATCTACTGTTGACTCCCTGTAATGCATTTTTCGTTTTCATTATTGTATTCCTTTATTTCTGACTGGTTCTTTTTCATTTTTTTTTATCTCCATTTTTATGTTTCTGTCTCTTTGTTGAAGTTCTCCCTGAGATCATTGGGCATTCTCATAACCAGTGTTTGGAACTCTGCGTCTGGTATATTACCTGTCTCCATTTTGTTTAGTTCTTTTTCTGGAGCTTTGTTCTGTTCTTTTATTTGGACAATGTTTCCTTGTCTCCCCATTTTGGTTGCCTCCCTATGTTTGTTTCTATGTATTAGGTAGGGCTGCTATGTCTCCCAGTCTTAGTAGAGTGGCATAATGCAGCAGGTGTTCTGTGGGGCCCACTGGTGCATTCTCCCTGGTCACCTGAGCAACGTGCTTCAGGTGTGTCCCTTGTGTAGGTTCTGTGTGCCCTCCTTTTATAGTTGAGCCTCAGTTGCTATTTGCACATCAGTAGGAGGGATTGACCCTTGGGCTCAGTGGTTGTGAGGACTGGCCATGACTACAGTGGAGGAGCTGTGATGCAGGGGCTCACCCTATGGAGCAGGATCTGCCTCAGCAGGGCTCTGGTGCCTGCCCAGTCTGCCCTTGGGTTTTTCATCCTTGGAGGCAGCTGGGTAATGCTACAGCTCATTTTGAAGCTGGGCATTGGGGGTGCCAGCCCCAGGGCCACCTTGGAGGGGACCCACTGCAGGTCAAGTTCAGCTGCGGCCTGTGCCCCACCTGAGGCCACCTGGCAAGAGCCACAAAGCAATCCACAGATGGCTGTCTTCCACGCTGTGCTTGGAGGTGACTTGAGAGGCCAGCTGCTGCTTGTGCCTGCTTACGGATGCTCAGCGAGAGGTACAGGATATACTTAAGCTAGGTGCTGCTTGTCTGGCTTTGGGAATGTTTGAGAGATCCTAGGAAAGTCTACAGTATGAGCCAGGGAAGGCAGTTTGTATGAAAAAGCCATTGAAAGTGGCTTGGGTGTGCCCAAAATTTGGGTAGGGCTGGGTCTCGAGTCACCAGGGTGCAGTGTTAGCCAGCTTAATGGAGACTCAGATATTGAGGCCACCTGTGTCTGCATGCAGGGAGGGGGAGGGCTCAACAAAGAAACAATGTCCTCTGCCAACTCCTCCATCCTGAAGCCCCCGTCCTGAAGCCAGACAACTCAGTTCCCCGTCATATGTCCCTGTAGGGACAGAGTCCCAGAGAGCAGTTTCCAGGCTCTTGGCCTCACGTGGAGAGGTGCTGGCTTGGGTAGTAGATAGCTATCAATTGTGGCTGGTTGACCATCAGCTGTAACCAGTTAACCAATTAGCCACTGATATAACTGCCGTGGCTGTGCTAGTTGGTTGCTTTTTCGGCAGAAAAGCAGACGGTGGATTGCGGATCGTGTGGATCCTACTTCCTGTGTCTCGCCTGGCCATCAGAGAGACTGGGGTTCAGGAAGACCCTGTGTTTGGGTACTGGCGGCTGTTTGCTCCCTGTGTCTCCAACCCAGCTGCCATCAAGAATATAGTGGTATGAACCCCTTATCCATGGCTCCGTTGGTGTTCCTTTTTGGCCTCACCATATCCTGCGTTCTGATGCTGGGAGAGGGAGCTGAGACCTTGCATGACAGTCCCTGCTGCCTCAGCACTGGAGCTCAGAGTCAGTGACTCCGATGGTAAGTCTGGCGTGCTCACTTTTTGAGGAGCGGGGAAGACTCCGGCCACACCCTCCGTCTCACTCAGCCATAATCTCTACTGGTTTTAACAACCAGAAAGTATGGGGACTTTTCTCCCTGGCGCTGGAACCCTGGGCTGCGGAGGGGCTGGTACCCCATGCTGTTCCAGGGGGGACCTCCGCAGCCGAGATATCTCTCCAAATGTATAATGGTCACTCACAGGTGTGTGACCAGCTTGTTTAGCATCTCTGTCCCTCCTACCAGTCTCGAGGTGGCCTCTTCTGCATGTCCTGAGTTGTGGGGCTTTGGTTGAGCAAGATTTTAGGCAATTCTCAATGATGGTTGTTGTAAGGTCAATGTCCGAGTGGATGGTATCCCGGGGGTAAGGGGTCTGAGTCTTGGGGAGCCGGAAGAAGATGTGTGGAGCCGAAGGCAAAGTAGACATACTTTATTTACAGACCCCCTGGGATACAGCCAGGAGTTTGTACTGCTGTATACAGCTGGATGTTCTCGGGTTACAACCTGCAGCTAGCAGCAGCCTCATAACTCACAGCAACCTGCCTCTCAGCAGCCCACGGCAGCCGCCTTAGGGCACGGCCCGTTGTTGGTCACAGTCAGCAACACAGCACACACAGCACAACCCATGGGCTCCGCCGTGTCTCTGCTTCAGCCTCTTTGTCTCTGCGTCAGTCAGCCTGGTCTCTGTCACGCTGGTCCCCTAACATGGCCGGGCCCTTTATACCCCCACAGAGACAAAGGTGGCTTACAGCCAAAGGGGCTGCCATAAGGGTATATACAAACAACATCTTCAGGATGGACAGCGCTGGCACGACCTTCTATCTTCCCGGACTGGCGAGCCCTGCCAGTCAAGGTCACCAGCTGGCCGGTGGAAAGCCTGATTCACTCTAGTTTCCCCACAGTTGTTTTGTAGTTTAGTTGTAATTTTGATGTGGTCAGGAGAGAAGGTAAGCAGTGTTTACCTACTGTGCCATCTTGACCAGCAATCTGGAGACATAATTTTAATTGAGAGTTCTTTTTTCTCAGACCTTTGAAAGTATTATTCTACTGTATTGTGGCTTCCATTCTTCCTATAAACAAGTCGTTTGTTAGTCTAATTATGACTTTTTGTAGGTGATTTTTTTCTCTACAGCTGTTTTTTTTCCTTTTCTTTTTTTTCTTGCTTTTTTTTTTTTTAGTGTAGTTTTACTACAAAATTGTGTAGCTGTAGGTTCATCGTTGATTTTTCTTAGAATTCCTTGTCTTTTTCCTGAATCTGCAAGTCCATGTTTTTTTCTTAATTGTGAAAACTTCTCAACCATTTAGCTATCTCTCTTGGTGAATGGCCCATGTACTGTTGAAAGAAAATGTGTAATCTGCCAACTGTGTAATGTTCCGTTGTGTCAATTAGATCAAGTTGGTTGATAATGTTGTTCAACTCTTCCATATTACTACTGATTTTCCTGTCTATTTTGTTTATCAATCATTGAGAAAGAAGTGTTAATCTCCAGCTATATTTGTAGATGTATCTATTTCTCCTTTTAGTTCTGTCAGTTTTTTTTACATATTTTGAAATTGTTATCTGGTACATACATATTTAAGATTTTTATGTTCTTTTAGTAAATCGTCCCTTTTGATCATTATGAAAAACCTTACTTTTATCTGGAAATATGCCTCAACCCCAAGTCTATTCTGTTGATCTGTTATACAGATAATCCAGCTTTCTCACCCTTAGTGTTTGCATACTGCATCTTTTTCTTCCATTTACTTTTAACCTAGTTTTGATTTTATAAAGTATATTTCTGGTAAACGGAATGTAGTTGTGACTTGATACTGGTTGTAACAACATATCTACCATGTAGAGTTGCCCCAAAGGGTGTAACCAGTTTACCAGCCTGATACAATCTCAATATTTTGGTGATTAGGAACTTGACACTTGGAGAGAAAAACATGACTTTTTAAATGGATATGATGAAGAATGAAGGCTTCAAGGGAAATTACTACAGCCCTTTTCAAGATCACATATCTGATTGTTGCAGATATGAACATAGAATTGAGGTACCTGATACTCAGTCATCTCATTGCTACACATTGTCTCATTTGCACTGAAATTGGGGGTTCTCAGATGTTGTTCTTTAGGTTTGATTTCCAAAGAAGTGTTTCAATTAGTCTGGTAGGATAAGAGCCTTGTTCTGGATTAGTTGAAAGCCTTTGGCTTTGCCTGCTTTAGTGACTTGCTCAAAATATCCAGTCCTTAGTGCCAAGCAACTCCTCTTACAGCTTCAAGGATTTTAGACAACTCCAAAACTTTTGTAGTATAAAGCTGGGTGGTTCAAAAGCCAAGTGTTCTTTTAAAGGAGGGAGAAAAGTCCACCCATGTGCACACTTGGCCTTTGACCTCTTTTGACGGTCCCCCTTTGAGAATGTAGATCTTTTTGATTCCAGCCTCTCCATACTGATAGGGCTGTAGTAATTTCCCTTGAAGCCTCCATTCCTCATCAAATCCATTTAAAGTGATGAAAGACTATAAAGATTCTTCCCGAATATGAGTGAATCTGCTGTTTGGTTTGGTTTAAAAAAAAAAAAAAAAAAAAGGATGGTAATGAAAATAAAAAGATTTATTTTTTCCTGGTTTTTGAAGTTGGTATTATAAAACTATTTAGAATTTAAGGAAAGCTCATTTTGTATTTTACTTAAATATGCATTACCATAACTGAGCTACAAATGAATATCATCAGTTATGTATACACATGGGTTTCAATTGACATTGGACATTGGAAAGTGCTCGGTTGTAGTATGAGAAGCACCTGATTTCTATCTTTGTCTTTGACTACTAACCAGCCATTTGACCTTGGGCAAGTAACTTCTCTGGGTCTCAATGTTCACATCTGGTAAATAAAATGTTTCGGGTTTCCAGTCTCTGAGATTTCCTTCTTTGGCTCTATTTCAATGCTATTTAAATACAGACCAGCCATTCTTTATTTTGCATAATAATTCCTGTGCAACATATAAATAGCTACATTTTGCCCCAAGCTGAAATTATGAATTTTCCAGAATCTCCTCTATGATTTTTTCCATTTTCTGTGTGAGCAAGTTTTCTCCCCTAAATTCAGTGCATTGCTTTCATGATTTTATACCATCGCTTAACTACCTTTACTGTGGGAATTTTTTTGTGTGTATTTGTGTATGATGTTAAATACAGATTAATCTACATGATGTTCAGAAAACATACTGCTAGTTTTTTTTTGTTGTTGTCGTTGTTATTGTGTCACAGAACTCTCTTAATCAAGTTGACAGTGTTACCCAATTGTCTATGCATCACATGGAGTGTGGGGGGGGGTCAGGGCCACAGATGAAATCTTATGGGAACATTACCTACATGAAATGTGATCTTCTAAGGCAAAAAAAAAAAAAAAAATAAAAATTCATGTACTTTGAAACCATGGCTTTACTTATTATTTTGAAAAACAGTCATGGTAAGTGTGGACTTTGAAGTAAACTTTCATTTGAAACTCAACTACCATGAATTTGCTTTATTTTTAATTTTTATTTTTTTAAAAAATTTATTAGAGTGACATTGGTTAATAAAATTATATAGGTTTCAAGTCTACAATTCTATAATATGAGGTGCAATCAAAAGATATGGTGCATGTTTAAATTAAAAAAAAAATATTTGTTACAGTAAAAGACACATTGCTGTTAATCACCATCAACTTTGAACACACTTATCCCATTGTTCTTGCCACTTTCTGAAGCAGTTCTGGAAGTCCTCTTTCATGAGTGTCTTTACTTTATCTTTCATCATGACAATGCTCCGTGTCACACATTGCTTCTGGTATGACAATTTCTGTCAGATAAAAACATTACGGTGGGTCCTCATCCACCTTATTCACAAGTTCTGGCACCATGAGACTTCTGGGTCTTCCCCAAAGTCAAAATGATTCAGGACATTGAGGCAGCCACGACAGCACAACTACTGACACTCATGAAAGAGGACTTCCAGAACTGCTTCAGAAAGTGGTGAGAATGATGGGATAAGTGTAGTCGACACAAGGAGGGTTTTGAGGAGGATTAATGGCAATGTGTCTTTTACTGGAATGTTTTTTTAAATTTAAACATTCACTGTAGTTTTTGATCACACCTCATACATCATCTATATTCATTATGTGTTTACCATCCAAAGTCAAATCGCCTTGTGTCACGATATATTTGACCCCCTTTACCTTCTTCTACCTTCCCCTACTCTGGGAATAGAGATATTGTAATCTTGCTCAGCCATAGCTTCTTTATATGCAAATAGAATAACAAAGTCTAAATTTGCATGATTGCTAAATGTTAAGTGACTTAATTTGTGTATGGTAAGGCATAGCCTATGTCTGATATATAGCCAGTCCTTAAATCCTGTCATTTTACCCTGCGACTCTAGTCATCAATTATGATTATTAACAAAGTCTTGTCTTTCTTTTTACATATGACTTATTGCTTTAGACGATCTGGTTTCTTCTCCTGAAGTGGTATCATACTATTCAGAAGTATAAGAAAGAGAAATCTGCTTGCAATTCACCAAATAATGAGAATTTAGAGGATACATTGGGAATGGCCTGGATCTCAATTGTAATTAATATAACTCAACATCACAGGAGCTAGAAATGATCAAGTGGCCCCTGTTCCCCTGTCTTCTTCTGGACAACCTGCCCTGTCATCTCTACTTCTCCTTGAGGCTGCTCTGTTCTCCTATTGCAGATCTGACTCAGACACAATTTTATTTCCTTTGTAGCACACATTCTACTGTTGACATCCATGACACAATAATTTTCTAGTTTTCTCCACCTTACCAACATTACTTTTTTAGTATGTTTGCTGGATTCTTTGTTTCTGCCAGACTTGTGAATGTTGGTATGTCCTAAGGGCTTGGGTTTTCTTATTGTGATTCTCTGAACACACAGTTTCCCTAGAAGGTTTGATCTAGTGCTTTGCCCATTGCCTCCCAAATTGTTTTCTGCACTCCTTAGTCCCTGAGCTCCACGCCAATATATCCGACTTCCTATTTGATATCTGTAACTTGAAAGTCTAGCAGACCCCTCAGTTGAACCAGGCAAAATAGAATTGTTGGTCCCCCAGCCTGTTTCTCCCTTGAGGTATTTCACAGCACCTAGTTTCATAAGCCAAATACCTAAGAACCATCCTTGTCATCCTTTTGCCTTTCTTCCCTTCACCATCCACATGTAACTCATCAGCAACTCTTGTCTTGATGCAAAAATGTAATCTGAAGCCTTCTACTCCTTTCTATCTCTGCTCTAGTCATGCATCTGGACAAAAGTATCATTATCTGTGGCCTAGATTTTTACTATGAGTTCCTAACTTGTCTTCATTCTTCTAGTCTTGTACTCTTAGTAATTTGTTCTCCATACTTTTTCAATGGTTGCAGTTTAAGAATCAACTTTATCCTATCACTCCTGTGCTTAAAACTCTTCAGTTGCCTCCTACTGCATTGAGAGTAATAACTAACTTTCTTATTCTGGCATATAAAGCCCAAGATTTCTTCTGACGTCTGCAACCTGAAATAAATGGTCTCTCTCCTTTCCTCATTAGGATACTCTGGTCACTATGAGTTTCATTTTACCTCCCCTATTTCTTTTGTAATAAGCTATGCTTTTTACGGCATCAGAGCATTTGTACTTGACAGTGTCTCTGCCTTGAATGCTGTCTCCAGGGGTGATGTGTCTTAGCAGAGTTGTCTCCTTTATCATATGAGACCATTCCAGAAAACTGAATACTGAAAGGATACATCAAAAACTGATAGAAAGGTTATCCAAAGGAGTGGCATGAGGAAATAAGCACATAAATGAAACTACTCTGAGTTTATTGTTAATACTTTTGCGTTGAAACATGTAAATTTAAAAACAGAATTATATCACTGACAAATGTAATTCCGATAATTAAAAACAAGCAGAAGCTGCTAACAATAAAGTGGGGATAAGGAGGAAGCAATTGTAAGGACTTCATTTCCAGATATGAGGAAATAAGGAGGACCCGATTCACCATTCCACTTTAAATAACAAGAAACAGACGGTATGAGACAATCGTTTTCATCATTGCACAATAGACAGTGCAGGGCTGTGATCCCCAAAGAAAAAAGGTTGAGGTCAGCCCAATTGTCTACAGGCAGTTTCAAAGCAACAGCACAGGAGATAGTAGAATTCAGGGAGGCCAAAGAAGCAAGAATTTGTGAGGAAAAAACACCAAAGAAGATGGTGCTAAACAGAGAGAGAGAGCTCTGGTGATTTGCAGAGGCATCCCCTCTGGTCTTTGGCTGAGAACTGGTGTTTGAGTGCATGAGAGGAAACTACTCAAAGCTGGGAGAGAACTCCTGGAAAGAAGTAGACTAAAAGACTATCAGAGTTCCTTCTGAGCTGGAAATATTTTCTGTCATAATAACCAGTTTGGAAAGCCTCCTAATACATGGGACATGGTTTGAGCCTTCAGAAGCTTTCGAAAGATGGGATAACTTAGCCCTAGATGAATGGCAGTCTTAGACCTTCCCTAACAAAGCTTAAAAGCAAGTCTGAATAGATTAAACTGTTTCAAAGTAACTTAACTGAGTGCTGGAAAACAGTTTAATACTATTTAAAGGAATAAAGTTAAGTCCAACAAACAACATAAAATATCTAATATTTTTCATGTAGTCTAAAATACCAAGCATCCAAAAAATCCAAGCAAGCAAAAAACATTAAGAAAATATAATCCATAGCAATGAAAAAGTTATTTAACAAAAACACACCAAGACATAACAGAGATGATGAAATTAGTGGGAAAAGATGTTAAAATACCTGCTAGAAAATATGTTCCATATCCTTAAGAAAACAGGGAAAACAAACAAACAAACAAACAAAAAAACCATGAAAAGTATAAGGGGAGAAATGGAAGATAAAAATAAGTTATAAAGTTAAACACATAGTTATCATTTGACTCATCAATCCTACTCATACCCAAGAGAAATAAAACTTTTGTTTCATATGAAAATCTGGACTCAAATATTTATAGTGGTTTCATTTCAATATCCCAAAGCTGGGAACAATGCAAATATCTATCTACTGGTAAATTAATGAATGAACTCTGGCACACCTGTACAATGGCATACGATTCAGTAATAATCTGCAAGGGGATACTGATACATGCAACAACACAGATTAATCTCCAATGTATTATTCCAAATAAAAGAAACCTAAGACTACATATATAATATGATTTTGTTTATATGACATTCAAGAAAAGCAAAACTTATAGGGACAGAAAAGAAATCAGTAGTTATTAGGAGCTGGTGGTAGTGGAGAGAGGATTTGAACACAAAGAAGCACAGAGGAATTTATTGTGGTGCTAAAACTGTTTATTTGTTGATTTTGATGGAGGGTGATCCCGTGGATATGCATTTCTCAAATATAAATCAAACATAAATGAAATCTCAAGAGGGTGTATTTTAATGTATATAAATTATACATCACTAAACATGATTTTCAAAAATACTGACAGTATCAAGTGTTGGCAAAAATGTGAAGCAACTGGAACTCTCATTCATTCTTGCTGGGAGTGTATAATTATATAGCCACATCGGGGAAAAACAAAGGGAGTTTCTTATAAAGTCACACATAAACTTACCATGCAACCTAATAATCCCATCCTTACATATTTATCCAATTGAAATAAAAATATAGTCACACAAAAACACTTGTATGTGAACATTCATAATAGCTTTATACCTAACAGCAAAGCAAATACACACACACACACACACCCAAAAAAAGCAAATAAAAAAACTAGAAAATGCCAGAAGTTCACTGGTGAATGCATAAACAAACTGTGATATATCCATACATTGGAATACTACTCATTAATGAAGATAAAACATATTATAAATTTTTTGTGTGTAAATGTACAGAAACAACAAAGCTAATCTATAGAACCTGACTGCAAATCAAAAGACAAGGCTGAAGGAAGTTTGCCTGCAAAGGAGCATGAATAGCTTTGGCATGATGGAATTATTCTGTATTTTGATGGTGGTGGTTTCAGGAGTGTGTTTATTTGTTAAAAACCTGTCAAATGGGTAAATTTCAAATCCTTTTTTTTTTTATTGTTTTCAAACTATGTTTCATTAATGCTGAGGAAATAGAAGTAATTATAGCTGTGTAAAAACCACAGAGATAAAATTATTTCTGTTAGGCAATTACAATAAATTAATCTGACCACACATCAGTAGTGGGATAGTTTTAAGGTCTCTAAAAAAAAAAAGAAAAAAGAAAAGTCACTAGACCATATGGGCAAATAGATATAGTTATATATAAAACTGATAATATATCCACAAAAAGAGACTTTTTCAAGTGATACAGTAATGACTGTATCCTTAGTGAGATATTAGATTGATGCAAAAGTTATTGCGGTTTTTGCAATTACTTTTAACCTTTTAAACCGCAATGACTTTTGCACCAACCTAATATATTCTAAAGACAAAATAACTGCTAAACAATTTTAATTCACACAGAGTAGTCTTGGTTTTCGGCATAATGTTGGTTTTACTCTTAGGGTAAAGTAAATAAACAATTACATTATTATAATTAGAAACCATGATTTTCAATGCAAGAAAAAAGTACAATTATAAAATAAAAATAACTAGCCCTGTTCAGGCTTAATTTGATTTGGAAGTCTCAGTATGTACTCATAAATTTTAAAAGATAATTTTGCCAAGTAGTTTTCTGTTTTTAAAAAAAGGAGCCTTCTCTTATCAAAGGAAGCTGTTTGATCATCCTGACGTGTATCATCTTTACAGAACAAAGCAGAATAAATGCCTCTTTACCTTTAAATCTCTAACGAATTTTTTATTATTGTCATTGTTTGGCTTTAATTTGGATTTGCATTTTTTTTGAGAATGGCTATAGACTCGTGTAATTTTTTATATTACGCTATAATAAATCATACTTATTTTTACTGTTACTTGAGTTATAACAACTGTGGACATGAAGAACCCCTCGTATTAGCTCTGTATCTTCTTAAATGACCTCATTTGTCTTTAAATATCTTTTGCTTTCTAGTATATCTGGGACCTCCCAGGGACACCCAGGGCTTTCTCTGCACCAGACATCAGCTATTTCTCCAAAGAGCCCTCAATTCTCTTAATAAGAAATGATATTTAGAGAATAAAATCTAAATGCCAGGGATGCTCACTGGTCCTGGGAACTTATTGTTTCTAGGCTTTTTCAATGCAGAGATAATAAAATGATAAATGATAAGGAATCAGAAATATGACCCTTTTGAATGATCTCATGGACTAATTGAGTCAGCCCAGGATCATCAAGTAAACCATTTCATCAATGAAAGATTGATAAGGAATCCGATATTCATGTTGCACCATTACTACATCTGTGCATACTTCTGATTGGTTACAAGTCAGGAAATGTCACTCTATGAAGGCAGGATCAGACTGTCACCACCTGAACCCAGAAAGTTTAAGGGGGGCATTCAGATGTTACATGGTTTTTCAAATGATGTGCTGTGAAGTGCATAGCATTGCCTATCAAGTAGTTTTTGCAAAAATAGTAGCCTCACTTGATAATCAAGCCTTTATATCTAACTTCCAGTTTATAGGAAATAATAGGAAAAAGCACTGGTTAAATGACACCATGAGAAAACCTTTAGGCAAATCCAGAACTAGCCCAGTATCTGTAACTGTTGTCAATATCATAGAGGAATAAAAAAGAGAGAGCAGGATTCTCATCAACAAAAAATGATGCAGCCTGTTGTACAGATTGGACCTTATTTGAATCTTGTTTTGAACAAACTAGTTATCAAAGACTTTGGGCTGACAACTGGGTTGGATCTGGTGTGGGAATTTGCCATTAAGAAATTATCAGTTGTGTTCAGTATGTTCATGGTACTGTGTTTATGTAGGAAAATGCCCTTGTTCTTCCAAGACTACTGAAGTTATTTTAGGGACAAATATGTCTATAAATTACTTTTACTCAAAAACATGTTAGAAGCATATTTGGGAAAATGTTCTCTACTTTGCTGAGTCTTCAAAATGTTTCTTAATAAAAAACAGGAAAGATCCATTTATTATTTTCCATGATCTCTCTAGCCAATTATTCCATCACATCACCTTATTTTCTCCGTGGCACTAATTACATTTTTGAAATACTTTATTTTCTGAGAATTCTGACCGACTTCCCTTGTTAGAATGTGGGTTTGATCAGGACCGGGGCCTTCTCTATCATTGTTCACCAATTTAGTTCTGAGAATGGTGTCTTACACATAGTAGGTCAAATATTTTTTAATCAATTGAAGTACAAGAATAAACTATGACTGGATAGGTAAGGTAAAGGAAGATTATGAAATGCCAGAAGGGTAAACTACAAGGATTAAGCTGTAGTAATTAGACAATGAGCTGCTTCTGAAGACTTTTAAGTGGGGCAGTGACATGATCCAAATTGTAACATGCTTGTTCCACCCCTGCAGAGACTTTGCAATCCTTCATGATGCACATCTTTGCGTGGGAAACACGGCAGGCAGGCAGCAAGTCTTCATGAATAGCCATTATGGCTTTGTGACTGACAGGTAATATTTTATGGAGGCCGTTAATATTGTGTAGTGATTCATATACATATAACCCATGTAAATACTAAACCAAAAGGGGCTTTTGAAGTTCTTTAAAAATTGGTACAAGAAACAGATTTTATCTTAAAATAATAAATCCAGTTAGAGTTTCAGAAATTGTTTGCAGGCAATACTAGTCCCTTGAGATGCTTTATTAATTTTGTACTGTTGTAAAAGGCCACATTCTGTACCCACCCCAAGATATTTTCAAATTTTTTTTTTAATGATTCTTCTGAGCATCTGTAACTAATTATTCTGTTTCTGAGTGAGTGCAAACTGCCTTCTGATCCCTTTTACCTATTCCCATCTGACCCCATCTTCCATCTTTCCTTGAGACAGTGTATGTGTTTAGTGCACCAGAAGGGAAATGAAGGTTACTCTGGCTTAGAAAAAGAAACAATAATCTCCTTTTTCATCTTTACTTTTAAATTGGGATGGAATAAATATTCCAATTATCTATTGCTGTATAGCAAATCATTCTGATATTTAGTGGCATAAATCAACCATTTAATTATGCTCACAATTTATGCAGGTCAAGAATTTGAACAGAGTACATACAATAGGGATGGCTGGTCTCTGTTCTGCAATGTCTGGAGTCTCAGCTGGGAAGGCTTAATCTCTTATGGCTAAACCATTGACAAGTTTTCTTATTTACATACCTGAGCTCATCTGGGACTGTTGGTCACAGTGCCTACATGTGACCTCCTCACGTCACTTGGGCTTCCCTGAAGCATGGTGGCATATGGATAATAAGGCTTCTTAATTAATAGTTCAGGACTCGAAGAGTTAGTGTTCTAGGGACCAAGGCAGAAGCTACATGACCTAGCATTGGAAGTCACCTGGTGTCATCCCCACTGTATTTTCTTATTGAAAACAGTTACAAGTCTGCCCAGATTTAAGGAGAGAGAACTCCGAGTCCACCTCTCAATGGGAGGAGTGTCAAAGCACTTGCAGTCATATCTTAAAACTGCCATGACTGGAATTATTACACAATCGGAAATAGTTCCCCGCAGTGACTGCTGGAAATAAGTGTGCTTATTCTCAGTCTTATGCAGACTTGCCATGAAGCAGAACAAGCCAGAAGCAGGATTGTCCTTATGACATCTTTATCTTTTTAGTTTGAGTTCTTGTTGTTTTGGTTCCTTCTCACACAGTGAAAGACAGAATGAAAATGTGCTACTTTAATATCCCTGTAAACACACTTTTCTAATTGTGCTTTACAAATATAGAGATGACAAATTCTGTAAAATCAAAGAGTTAAATGATTAGTGGATCATTTATAAAACGATCGTTGGATACCAATTCCTTGCAGCTCTAATCTTCTGGGATTCTAAACTCACTTGCTCCTTAGGACACATGTAGAGTTGATTATATCAGATCACATAACTTGGTGCTTGTGTTATACATGGTCTGCTCGTGATGCTTCTGGGCTTTGGCCTCAAGAAACATGGACAGCCAATAGGGACTTTTCCAATTGTACTGACAGTCTGACCTAGTCAATTAATTATTGAACAGTCACTACCAAATGCTGTTGACATGTGTGTAGTTTGAAAAGGCTGCTACAATGTCCAGCTGTTTCAGGGAAGTAATTCTGTAAGAAAATTGCATGCAATAGTAGTTGTAGGACTCCGCCAGGTGACAGCCATGTCATGGAAATCAATTCAGGAAAAAAAAAAATCAAATACTAATGAAAGATAGATTTGTTCGTGCACAGGATCAGTAGTTTTTGTAAATGCCATTTTACTTCTACTGTCTACTTCCCAGCCAAGGCCAAGGCTGAGGATAAGCTCCCTGACACTAAACTCAAGGTGACATTTCTCATTTCAATTATTTCGTGAAATGCCTTTCTCCTGCTCTTTCTCCCACCTCTTGACAAGAACCACAGGCAACATAATGAAATACTCCACCAACTGTGGAGTTGAGGGGCTGGAGAGGCAGGGGAGAGTTTTGTTGAGATTTCTGAATGTAGAACATATCCTAATTTGAAAGCCAGCGTGAAGCTTTGAGGAGGATCTTGGCCTCAGAAAAAAAACCACTGTCTTTTAACCTTAAAATAAGTCTGAATGTCTAGTGAGTAAATTATCTGCTAACTAGCTATAAGTTGGAAATTTTCAAGATAAGAGTCATAGGGATGGGTATCATGCTAGCTGACACTTATTGAGTACTTATGCTGGATATTGTTAAAGCATCTCTTGTTTTCTGAAAAGTGGTGCCCATTTTGAATCGGTGCCCATTTTGAATCAGTGCCCATTTTGAATGTTTATGGGATCTGATGAACTTTTTGTTTTAATTGCTTCTTTTGCATAATGTGAAAGAAGCCAGAAAATGTCAAGAAAGGGGGGAAAAAGCAATAAGAATAATTATTTGGTGTTTCTTAAACTGGCAGCAACTTATCGAACAGTTTCCACATGGGCCATTTTGAATGAGTTGAACAATTAATAATTATCTGTCTTGAAGGGCTGTCTGAGGCATTGACTTGGTCAGCTTCATTAAAACAAGTAGATGCCACCTATCTTCAGAAACATGAAATACTTGCCAGTTGTTGACACTTTGTTCTATTTCCCAGAGACAACATTACGACTTTTACCTTGATTTGGAAGGGATAATAATTGTGCATTTTGGTATGGAATATGCCAAACAGAATCATGCTTTAAGCTGCTAACAACTAAAGGTGGTATATTTCATTAGTAAGAATGAATATAAATTTGAACTGGTCATGGTATTTTATTAACCTCAATCTGAACACACAAAAATTCATTTGAAGGTAAGAGGTACAGGAGCCCATAGTGTTGCAATGAAAGGTTTCTTTGGGGAATCGGGTTTTAGGTAGAGACATAGGATAAAAAGAGTGAGGGATTAGGAGGGGAGAATCATACCTTTCCCCCTATTCTCTCTTCCATTCGCCAACTTTCTCTTTCTCCCTCTGTCTTAGACTAAATAATGGTCCATCAAAAAGTTTGCATTCTAACCTTAGGACCTATGAATATTTTACCTACATGGCAAAAGGGACTTTGCATATGCAATTAAATTAAGGGTCTTGAAATGCTGTGGAGATTACCCTGGATTATCTAGGTGGGCTACATGTAATCACAAATCTTTATAAGAAGGAGGCAGGATGCAATCACAATACATAGTGTCAGCTTGGTGCAAGACTTAAGGAGAATCAGTAAGTTGTATAAATGTCTTACCACTGTGCTGTACACCTGAAACTGATATGATATTGAATTCCAACTGTAATTAAAAAATAAGAATGCTTTTAAAAAAATAAAAAGAATAAGAAGGAGCCAGGAGGGTTAGAGTTAGAGAAGCAGAGGTCAGAGTTATGCCATTGCTGGAAGGAGGCCACAAGCCAAGCAATGAAGAGAGCCTACAGAAGTTGGAAAAGGCAAAGGACAGCTTCTCCCCTGCAGCCTCCAGAAGAAAAGCAATCCTATTGGCCCCTTGACTTTAGCCATGGAAGACCCATTTTAAGGTCTGAAGTGGACTTCTGACCTACAGAACTGGAAGATGAATTTGCTTTGTTTTAAGCCAGTAAACTTGTAGTGATTTTAGTGCAGCAGAAATTCATAACACATCTGTCCCCTATTTTCTCCTCTCCGGTCCCCATCCCCACTCCCCTTTCTTTCTCAGCCCATACCCCTTCCTTTCCTCCCCACTTATTCTTATCCCTGATCTCCCCGCCTCCCCCGCAAAAGCAGTTATAGCTCGTGCTTTTGTGAGATGCATGTGAAATGGGGAGGGACCCCAAAGCAGAGGCAGAAAGCAATAAATACCTTATGTGATTGCTTTGAAAGGACTAAAGCAGAGGTCAGAAAAAACGAAGCTTGTGTCTACTTTACAAGGTTGTTTGTGATGGTCTTATAAAGGAGGTGACCTTCCATGGAAAACGATAAGATGACGTTTCCAAACTGAGAAGGAGTGGCATACAGTGGAGTTGTGTGTGGATTGGAGTGAGTGAGGTGTGGCGACTATCTATCTGTCCAGACAGAAGGGCCAGTAGGAGGCAGAGAAGAGCAGGCAAAGGAGTTCAGGCTGCTTTCTAAGAGGAAGAGTTATCAAAGTATAATAATTCTTTTAACCTCTGTGAGTAAAAAATCAATACTTCTCATGCACGGGATTTCAAGCTCTCCTGGAACATTTAGCTCAAGCTGCCAAAATACTTGTTCTTCAAGAAGTGGAGTAGGTTTGATTAATTGGGTTGGCCCCAGGTGCCATCCTACACTGGGTAATAATGTCTAGTGTGTAAGGCTCTAAAAGCAGTGGAGGGCTGGCTTGGTTAGCTTGGCATTGAACCTGATAGTTAGGGAGACTATAGCTTCCACGCAGGGCCTCTTATCTCACACACACTGTGTAATCAGGGGCTCAATGGATGGTGGAGTTGATTATCCTTCCGTCCTCTTGCCACCTTTAAAATTTAGCTCTCATTTGTGTCTGAAATCTTTAATGGAACAATCTCCAGAGGTTTCACCTTTTCTTGATAAGAACTTTTGCCCCAATTGTGGTACCAAGTAATGTCACTGATGCCACTTCTTATCCACTTTGTTCCCTCCGCTCTTAAGTCCACGCTAATAGAAAATGGAAGATTGAAGGGATATAGTTGATAGTTCAACTCATTGAATGCTTTCCTTTGTGTTATCCAGTAATTGTAATCAACAGGTACCTTTTGGCTTGAATTACGTGTATAACTGCCGTTTTAAAAATGACTGTATTTGAAGCTCTGACTTACTGTTACAGCAGAGAGGAGGTATTACATTTATAAATGATAAAGAACTGGGATGGCAATTGAAAGTAAATCAGTTATTTGGCAATGTAACTTTATGTTAGGGAGTAATTGCTTTGTTTGTCTTATCAGTGCAATCTTGAAGCTGTCCTGTCTCGTTTTTGAATTGTCAATCTCACCTCCCGCTTATGCCTTGACTTTTTCTATTTATTCTAACTGCTTTTTCAAAGGTCTCTGGTGCCCTCCTAGTAATTAAATTCAGTACATTTCTGCCCTCAATGTGTTTATTTCTCTTATAAGTGACATTGTAGACATCCCTGTCTTCTTCAAATGTTTTCCACCCATAGCTTCTCTCATACTTCACTGTTTTATTATTATTATTATTATTATTATTATGCTTGTTTTTCTGGGTTTCATTCTTCCTCTGTTCCTTTTAAATATTCCTTCTTTGGCTCTTCTTCCACCCTTAAACCCAAGGGTTCCACCAGGATTTGCCCTTGATCATTTTTTAAAAATAGTTTTGACCTGATAATCTAGTAACATGTCATTCCTCTGTGTGTACTGTCTCTCCAAGGCTGAATTCTTTACTGAGCTGCAGTTCTAGCTGCCTGCAGTAGATATGTGTATCCATGTGTCTTTCTGGTGCTCATTAGGGGCTTGCAAAAACTCTCCGGAGGTCTACACTGAAGGACACTATTCCATGGCTCAGGTTGTTAGCCACACCTGTAGATCAGCAATGCCACGTGGCTGAAGTTCTAGGGCTCCGAGAACCACGGCTTGGTAGCTCTACCACTGGAAGCTTCTACCACAACAGTCCTCTCTAGATTGATTTCTGGCAAAATCTGGAAATAAGCCCAGGACTTGTCCGATGTGAGTCAGACAGAGACGTATACTATTTACTATAACACTGTGGCCACTCACAGTGAGGACGTCCAGATAGTTGCAAAGGAGGAGCCAACCTTGCCCTGCCCATCCTCTGCTCCTCGTTCTTACGCTGCTGCAAACCGCAGGCTGTCTGAGAAGGCATACGAGGTCATGAAATGCACCTTATGCCCTCTTTTCCTTCATTGATTGTCTCTCAGGAATGAAGGAAATTGTAGTTTGCAAAAAAAAAAATAAATAAATAACTTGGCCTTTGTGGGCATGATATCATAGGAACTGGGTCTCTAGCTGCACATTGCTTCAACTCAGTGTCCCCCCAAGCAAATTAGTTTTTTTTTTTCCCCGATAGGCTCTCTAAATGTGTTCTTTATTTCTGCCAGTGGAATCACTGAGCATCCTGTCCCCCAAGCTCTGTATTCTGGAACTGCCTTTGCTTCTGATTAGAATGCTATTGAAATGCTATAGCCATGTGGTGATAAGGGTCTGTCTAAACAGAACTGAAGTCATGGCTGTGGGAACGGAATGGGAGGAACAAGTACAGAAAATAAATTACATGATGAATTAATGAGACTTGAGAGTGCATTATGAAGTAAGGGTGAAGGAGAGGGTGGAGTTGGATGGCAATAATTGTTAGCATTTATTGAACCCTTATGTGCTGGGCATTATTCCAAGTTCTACTCATAGAATATCCATTAAGGAGCTGTAAATAGGTTAATGTTGAAGTTTAATCTTAATCAGCTGGTGGTATAAGTCAGTGCCACTCAAAGGCAAGTCCATGAATCAGTAGAGGCCCACAAACGGGAATGATCCATGTCACAGTGAACATAGAAACTGAAAGGAAGGATTGGAAACTTTTATGGCCAGTTGACAGAATGACTTTATGTGATAATAAAATTTTGACTTCTACAGTTTATGCCTTGGCTTTGTGTTTCATGTAATGCATTTTTGGGGGGTGCATTTAGAGGCTCTCTCACACTTTATTCCCCCACTAACTCCAGTTTGTTCATTAGGCTATGTAAAGGTAGTTACTTCTAGTAATGTTACCTCTTGGGTCTCATTTAAATAGTTTGTGTCTTTAAGCCCTTCTTCATTGGTACTAAATGGTCCCACATTTTTTCAAGAGACATATTCCAAAGAGGTCTTATGGACACTCATAGCTAAGCTGGGTAAATGGGAAGAACATGTTGAAAGTTGGCTCACTTTTGCCTGTGAGGAAAGATCTTAATTTATTCAAAACTGACTAGGGGATGCTTTTGTAAAGGTTCTGTTGGGGGTTTTGCCCCCACATTTGAGTCTACCTGGGTACCATACAATTGAATCTCCTCATGAGAATCCAAGTCTTGTTTCCTGATCACCTATGGGGTCCATCTTTTCTTGACTTTGTTCTGGATCATCTGGAAGGAGTTGGGATGACAGTTGTGAGAAAGAAGAGTGCCTGAGAGCTCACACTCAGAGTCTGTCTGATGAAAATAGCAGCTCATTTCTGTTGAGCACTTAGTATTTACGGGCAGTATCCTAAGTTCTCCACCTGTGTCAACTTCTTGCATCTTCACACCAAACTTGTAAGGTTGTGGTATCATGGTCTCTACTTCATCAATAAAGACACTGAGTCACAGAGTTTAAGTTGCTAATGGATTCTCAGATGATAAATGGCAAAACCAGAATTCCCACCTGGGTAGTCTGGCCCCATATCCCGGACCATAATACCTCTGAGTTATTCTTGTGTGATTTTTAAAAAATATATTATTGTGATATAATTGACTTATAGCATTTATATTAGTTTGAGGTGTACAACATAATGGTTCGATATTTGTATATATTATGAAATGATCACTGCAATAAGTCTAGTTAACATAGGTCATCATGCATAGTTACACATTTTTTTCTTCTGATGAGAATTTTTAACATCTTTTAAGATTTATCTTAGCATGTTATTCATTTTTATTGCATTCCATACATGTATCTCTTATATGCATATATGCATATGATATTCTTACTGAAAACACAGGGTCTCCGGATCAGAGAACAGGTTGAGTATTGCTCACGGGGTATTTTAGCACCAGTTCTCTGAGCTCCAGTCTTTTTGGGGTGATACAATGAGGGCAAGAGAGGAATCCAGGAATTATGGGATGTGGAGCTTATATAAGGTGGCTGGTATCTTCCCCCACAGACAGAGGAAAATTTCCTCTGGAATATAAATACATATTCTCTGGAGAGGCCGGAATGGGATCTATAGATTTCCCTAGCTGGAATGCAAGCCAATGGCTCCAGGAGACAGAAATCTCTAAATCTCTCTAGAGCAATATACTATACCCAGCTTCCAAGGTATATTTGCCATTACATCATCCTTTAGCCAAGTTTTCCAATTCTCAGAAAGCTCAGACAAGCAGAAATATGGGAATATTCTTGGAAAATTAGTTCTCAACAGTATCAGTCTGAGACAGAAGGGGAAATAAAAACATAGGATTAGAAAGCACAATCGGTAACCACAAGGTTGCCATGGGGATACAAAAGACAGTTTTGGGAATATAATCAATAATGTTGCAAAGATTCTGTAGGGTATCCGATGGACACTTGTCTTATTACGGAGACCACCTCAGGGATGATGTAGATGCCTGATCACTGCACTGTACACCTGAAGCTGAAGCTAAATAATAATATCAACTATAATTAGATATAGATATAGACATGTATTTGAATATATATATATATATATATATATATATATATATATATATATTCATGGGATGTGTAGTACAGCACAAGGAAAAGAGTCAGTGGAACTGTAAGAGCTATATATGATGTCAGAAGAGTAGTAGATTGGGGAAGAGGGGTTACCACTTTGTGAGGCGTACAAATGTCTAACTATTACATTGTTTTGTACACCTGAAACTAAAAATAAAAAAAACAAACAAACAAAGAAACATCAGAAAGTCTCCCCTTCACTACAGTTTGAGAAGCACTAGTATAAGTTATCCAAATAAGGAAATTAAGATGTGAAGCCAGATTTGGTGAGTTTCAGGGTGAGAAATTTGTTTAGGTGACAGTTCCTGGACAGGTCATCCTATAGTTTAAAGGAGAGGGAGGTCTAAAAAACTTTTGCAAGTTATCATTAGAATAATAGTTAAGACCAGAAGGAGAAGGAGAAAGCTCCAGTGGGCAGAAAAGAGAGAGAAGAGGGAAGAGAAGAAAAGTAGAGAAGAATGTTACAAAGTAACATTGGCTAAGCATTCGGATGAATGGAGAGAAGGGTCGTCTGGAGGAGGTTGGGTTGGGCACCTAGGTGTGGCCAACGGGCATTCTGAGGAAAGACTGTGCTTCAGCCATTGTCAGGTGCTTCAGAGCGGTTCCATTGCTCTTAGCTGGAAGCACCCCTCTCACTAGATGCCTTTGGACACCAATTGCAATCAGTTAGGCCCATTCCTATGAAATCACCTCTTTTATATGCAAATTCTTCTGGAGATGGAATGCCTGCCAGAACCAGTAACAGGCGTACCTGAGAGAGATTGGGGGTCTGGATTCAGACCACCATAATAAAGTGAGTATTGCAATAAAGCAAGTCATAATCTTTTTGCTGGTGGAGGGTCTTGCTTTCAGTTTGTAAAAAATCCAACACTTGTGAATTGCCATAAAGCAAAGTGTAAAAAAGGAGGTATACTTGTATTTCAAAATCTGGACCTTTTTCATAAAATTTCACATTTCTGACTTCTGTCTCTTCTCAAAAAACTTTCCAAAGTAACAGATCAGCCATACGAGGTCTACATTCACCCTTAGCTAGAGTTCCATAATCCCCACCATACTGTGTCTCCCTGGCCTTGAACTGGAACAGCAGTTGCGGGTAACTGATGTGATCGTCACTCTTGTCTTTCCCTTGGCTGGCTTTGCTTATTTAAGTGATTTATCTGGCCTCTGTAATTACAATATTTTTTTCTTAGAAGTTTTCTTTTGGAAATATACTTTATATTAAAAAGAATGCTAGTCCCCAAAACAAAGTTTGATGCCAGAGCTGATCCAGTAGAAGTTTAAAGAGCTAAATTTCAAATCTCGGCTCCACTCTTAATTACTCCTAAGAGTCACTTGATTAGAGGTCTTCTTTTCCAAAACCAATGTGAAGATTTCATTTACCAAACAATGCATTATAAAAGTAGGCAACTACTCATATGTCATATTGTAACCCTAAAATTTTGTTTATTTGCATGAGATTGAGACCAGCTGTAATACCTGCCCTTGTCCATGAAAGTATATGGGTGTGTGTATCTGAGTTACATCTTACACCTCTCCAACCAGTTTTTTGAGATCCTTAGGGAAACAAAAGGTGAATATTACCTGTTTCCCCGAAAATAAGACCTAGCTGGACAATCAGCTCTAATGCATCTTTTGGAACAAAAATTAATATAAAACCCATTATTATATTATATTATATTATAGATTTGGTCTTATATTATAGTAAAATAAAATAAAAAATTGGGGGGGAAACATGGTAGCTGTGGCAGAGAGGGGGTTTGATCACCCGAGTTGATGGTCTCTGCTCAAAATGGTGAGAGTTGCTGCTGGAAAGTAGTTGCCCACGCAGGTATTACATTTTTGAGCAACTTTGCAACTAGGTGGAACCCTTTGATTTGTCCTGGGAAATAAATTGTGGGAGGCAGGATGCATGTCATATCCTGACCTAGGAAGTTTCTAAGAATAGGATTTGCTTTTTCCACATAGATTGCACCTCTGTGATGCTCTAGTAGGCCACATGTTGAAGCCTTTAGCTCCAAAATATGCCCCTAACCTGAATCCCTGAGACATTGCTTGAAAAATAGCCACTCAAAAGGGATGGAAGCTACTTGACCTAGAATATTTGAATTGGATTTTATCGGAGGGAGAAATATAGTACATGTTCAGTGTATTAGGTCACCCCAATTTTAGGATTGCCTGATAGAGCAGTTAGCCTCTTGACTGAAACACCAGCTCTATCACGTTGGGTGGGTTAATTTAACCTTTCTGTGCCTGAGTTTCCTCATCTGTAAAACAGAGAGAATACAGAATGCCTCAAAGAATTGTGAGAGTTAAAAAGGGGTGATTTGTATCAAATATATAAAAGAGTGCCTGCTACATTGTAGGCTTTTGAAAAATGTTAGCTATTGTCATGTTTATCATGATTATTTCTGCTACATTAATGGAGCCAGATTTAGTCTTCATAAAAATGGGACTTAAATCTGTTTCTTCCCAATATGTCACAGAGCCAAATAAGGCAAAACAAAGTCCCCCTCCAAAAATCAAGGTACGTCCGCTTCTCAAGGAAGTAGAAAATCCCGTTATCTGTTTTTCAATTTGCCACACTTACCTAAATAAGTGGATCAGGCTTTCTAGAAATGGGCACCTTTTCAGTTCCTTATTTTTATTGGGCTGAGCCTAACCAACCGCCACACTGATGGCCAGTGAGGAAAAAATATGGCAAATTTCACTGAAAACAGATACATCAGATTGTTATTTTCACTATTGGGCAGGCACGGTACCAGGGTGTGGAGTGGCTATTGCATTAACTCTCTCTCTTACATCTTGTCCTTTTTGTGACAGGGACCTGCATTTTTGGGACAGGGAACCTCAGTGTGGAAAACGCTTCTAGTGTAAAGCATGACTGAGTGTTGGGCACCCTTGGCTCTGACTCTCCTAGAGCGTCTCCTTCTCTCCCACACCCCACACTGCTGCCCGTCTCAGCAGCTTCCATGGTCCCCACAGGTGTTGGTGAGGATAGAGCCAGAGAACAGCATTTTGGGAAGCATTGTTTGGCTGGCGTGTCCCCCTGTGATATGAGAAGACACAGGAAGAGAAGAGACGGGGAGTGTTTGCAGGAGCCATGCCAAAGAAATGCCAACAGTTTATAGGAAACTGTCACATAAGGCAAAATCTACCAGTTTCCCCCTATTTACGCTGAATCAGAATTGTGATGACTTGAGCTCGGTCACCCCTTATCCGACTCGCCTTTTCTCTTCTCCTCACCACAGTCATTTGAACCTATGTTTCTTCACTGAATGTACTTGTCATTGCCTTGACTTCATTTATTTTTTAAAAATCAACTCGGGCTTTTCTTAAACTCAAAGGAATGCACAAGTGGTGTCCCCTCCTCCATTCATTATTTATTTCTTTCTTGAAAGGTAAGGAGGAGTTTGCTGGCCCTTCCGCAGGCCCCAAGGAATGTCCAGGTATTTGCTTCCCTCCTACCAGCTGGTTTCCCTCCCCGGAAGGCAGC
Source organism: Rhinolophus sinicus (assembly GCF_036562045.2). NCBI lineage: Eukaryota > Metazoa > Chordata > Mammalia > Chiroptera > Rhinolophidae > Rhinolophus > Rhinolophus sinicus. The sequence continues at coordinate 44,903,767 of NC_133759.1, forward strand.
TCTGGAAGACTCCTGTCAGCACTGGGAAGGAACCCAAGCAGATAATCAGGGTATTATGTATTCACCAGGAATGGGTACTTGGAGTGGAGCGAGTTCAATTTGCCAGATAATTTGCTTCCTATACTCGACTTTACCTACAGCACAATGCAATACATTCTTGATCTAAATTGCCTCCTAACTCCAATCAGCATTAATTTAATAATACATATTCAACAGATATAAACACTTCAAATGACTAGAAAATGAATATAAATCCACATGCGTTTGTGCTGATATTGGCACCTAAATATGATATTTATCAGTGATGGTAATGTTTTCTCGTGTTGTTATTACCCTCTCCCAAATATGAATATGAAATCATTTTCAGTGTGCTACGGGATTTACATATTGGCAGGGTTGGGAGAGCCTTTTCTTTGCTTCTCGGTGTGTTGACTACGATTTTCTCTGCTGGGCCTCGCTCTGGTCAGATGGATTTCTTCTTTAGTCAGGACACAGCACTGCCTCTTCTGGTTGATCTAGAGAGGCTCAGGCCCACCTGAAGTGGTGATTGTTTTCCTTTTTTTGTGGAAGAAGAGGGGAAACTGAGGAAATATTATTAGCACATTCTCACTACATCAACAAGAGGGCCACACAAAAGCATTTCCAACAGAGAATACCCAGAAATAGACTGTAGGGTTGTTAGAACTGGGGAAACCTTTCTAGACATCCAAGCTTTCATTACACCAGTGGGGAAACAGCCCCAGAGAGGAAAAGAGCTATTCCTACAGTGTTAGGCAGAGCAAGGACCAGTGGCTGGCTTCCTGACCCCAGGCCCTGGACGTCCGCAAAGGCATGCTAGGGGGAAAAAAAAATTGTAAAAGATTTATAACTCACACACAACTAGCATGGCCTTTGTTGTTATTCAAAGAAGTAGTTTCGCCACTGAAAAATAATTTTTAAAATTCGAGACTTTCATACAAGAGCAAATGGTCATGATAGTGGCAGAAGGAGTTTTACATCCTTAATTCTGTCAAAGTATAATTTTCAAAAAGTTCAAAACATGATAGTAATATAAATATAAAATACACAAGTGTCAAATCTATTTAACTCATTAGCAAAGGAACCAATGAGATGGGAAAACTCATGGCAAGGACATTTGAGGAACTGGACATTTACAGGAATTAAAAAATGTTAGGCTATGTTTACTAGGTTGAACATAAAACTAATGAATGTCCGGCAGGGCAATAAACCCTTAACACTTTAATGTTTGGAGATATCTTCTCTAGTGGACATAAATCTACAAGTTAACCTGACTTCACAGTGTTCGGGCTCTCTCTAATCAAATAGTAAATAGCAAGGTCAAACACAGGTAACCCTCCAGAGAACTAAACAACCCTTGAGCAATGCCTTAATACACCATTGATCAAAAATGACACTGTTCCTTGTCCCTCACCTTATTTCAAAGGGTTGGGTAATGATCAAAGCTGATTTCCAAGTTTGGGGTCAAAATCACACTAGAACTTCATAATCACTCTTTGCATTTTTCTAAATCTGTTTCTCCAGCCAGAACCTGCCTCCCCCAACCATTTGCATATCTTCAATATCTTTCCACTTTCCTAGACTCAAAGCCTGCTTGGGTTTTTATCTTCCATGCGCTTTCTCCCCAAGTCCTCTCTTTTCTTTCCTCCAACTCAGTAGTTCTTTCCTTTTCCCATGATGGCCTCACAGTGTCCTCAGGCTTTTACTGTTCCTCCTATCATGGATCAATGTAGTAATCATTTAAGTCAGACATGGTCATGCAAGACGAAATCCTGTGGCAATGATAGACAGGAGGGTGAGACCCAGAAAATTAAGTTTTCCTTGAGGAAGGAACGAGTGGGAAGAAACTTAGGATACTCAAGCATTAGAGATCTTATTTTATCCCTGCCACCAACACAGTTCTCACCCAGCCACAGGTCTCTTAGAGATTCATGGTTCCGAAAAACATACAAGGGTTTGGCTTTTTGGGGCCAATATATTAATTCAGGGTAGTACTGACCCCCTCCTTTGTCTATTATTAGATGTGTACCTTCTTGAGCTATTGTCTGAGTTGAAACCATTTTGAACATTCCTGGTTTTCAGTGAGAAATATTTGGATGCATTGTTTTTCTTTTACCATTCTCTCTGTTTTCATGGATATATAATTAGTATTAACCATTTGTCCTGTTTATTCAGGCCCACACTTCAATTGCAATATCAAGTTCTAACTTTTTAAAAAAATTTGTGTTTGAAGCTGACATTTCATTGGGTTTCTTGCAAGATCTAAGACTTGGAATTCGTTTGCTGGGTATAAATAATTAAAAACATTGCTGCTTTCAACTGGAGTCAGTAATTGCAGAATTTGTTTACTTTTAAAATAGATCTGAGAAGTGGGAAGTGTGGAGACCAAAGTTGGAAGATCCAGGTTGTCATCTGAGGAGGTTTGTAGGTAGCTGTGTGGCCTTGGGCAAGTGAGGTGGTCCCTGCATTGGGATGTGGCCCTTGCTTTGTGCCTGGAGTCATATGGGGGGCGGGGGGGGCTAAGTGAATGGAGTGAATAAGTGAGTGAGTGTGTGTGTGTGTGTGTGTGTGTGTGTGTCTGTGTGTCTGTGTGTGTCTGTGTGTGGTGTAGGTGCAGTGGTGAGGGTGGCATGGACATCTGTTGTCTTGTTGTCTGGTGTGTGGCTTGTTTGAGGATTTGCATATTATAATTAGAACAGTAAAATCTAGGGTTAGACTTAATTTTTTTGCAACACACCTAAAAAGCATAGTAATCCTCATCATTCAAAGAGTTGTGTTTTGACTGATTTGCAGAGGCTCTGAGAATGGGGAATGGGTATTCCCTCTTTTGCATGTGTGTATTAGCTGTTTATTTTGACCATGTAACCACTTGCTGGAGAGAACTACCCTGTGAATTCTGTTAGTCCCTACCCTGAGAAAATCATCGCCATGAGCAAGGAGGCTACAAAGTGGCCCTTGGACTCATTCAGAAGCCCCCGAGTTTCCAGGATGGGGTACAGTGTTTGCACATGTTATCAGAAGACTCCCGACACATGGGTGCCCAGCTTCCACAGTGGATTAGTTTCTCTGTAGAGAAGTTGTGGGCGGGGGATGTTGACCTGCTCCCTGAGGCATCCACTGTCTCTGTAGCCACATCTTCTGCCACACACAGCAGTTACCGCTAATGGCCTCTGAGTGCAGGTATTAGAACACAGGAGTCTTCTACCTTTGGGTGCACTTCCTGTATTTCCTCAAAGGGCCCAGTGCTTCCCCAATGATGTGCAACTCCCCTCCAGGTTGTGGTCCTAGCACGTGCTGAGTTCAAAGACCTGCGGTTGACACTGGGATGCTATAATAACATCTATTTCTTCCTTGTGTTTCTTGTTATTTGATTTCTTCTTTCATCTTAGACATTTTGAGTTCTGGCTCTTGATCCAATCTTGGCACAAATGGCACGAGGTTGCCTGCTTTTTCTCTGTGGGTGCATCTCTTATATGGGATATGGGTAAACCACATCCCTTACATATATGGGAGGCATAGGCTTTTAGAATTTGTAGAAATGGACACATCATGGCTTTGAGATGTCTCATGAAAGGTGAATGCAAGCTGCCATGTTGAGCAGTGCTTCTCAAATGATCTGTGATAAAAGGTCAGTTTTATTGTTGTTTGTGAAATTCCGAATCCATCGCAGAGTAACACACTTTTAAAATGCAATGAGAATCACTTAAAAATGAAATAAAAACACACACACACGAGACAAGCTTCCCTTTTATATTTTTAGATTCAACAAGCACGCAAGTGTTTTGTCAGCTCTCTCTAAAGTTTCTGAATGCTTTATTCTCAATTTCAGTCTGTTGTTATAACCCAGCAACAGGCAACTTAGAGACCAGCCCTGTCAGTGGCCCACAGGCTGAGCAGCTCTGACTGAGAGCCTCTGTAGGAAGTGGCCCAGCCCAGTCCTTTTTGCATCTGGGGACGCAATGTGTCCTTTTTTTTATCATGAAGGGAGGGTATTTTCTGTAGCTTTGATCATATTCTCAAAATTGTGAGTGTCTCCACCTTACCCACTCACTTCCAAGTGGTTAGAACCCACAGTCAGTCGGCTCTGTGTAACTAGCATGTAGAAAGGTAGCATTGTTTATAAAATCTAAGCAGAGGGTGAGGAAATTTGGGTTCCCTTGGAATCTTTCATTATTGTGAAAATAAAAGACATTCACCATCCAAGACAGCCTTGATTTTAAATGAACCATGACAGTATTTTTGGTGAACTTGACGTTTTCCTAGCCATATTGAAGTTACATCGAATTACCTTACTTATGACAAATGGCTTAGGTATGTGCATTGAGGTATCTGTATAAGAGCTACTTAAGTGAGGGAAGATGGCCTGTAGGTCCAGGGGATGATCTAAGTCATTCTGCATTTTCCCAACATGTCAATTTGAGAAGATTCTGAAAGCATAAATATTGTTTAAAATGTAAAGAGGTCTGTGTAGGAGCCAGGTACCTTAAAACAAAAATAAGGAAGCCGATGACCTCACCTAGTGCTTAAGATAAACTAAATTCTGCATGAAAGGAAGTGATGGAGCGGGGGGAGGAGACAAGGAAAAGAATAAGAAATTGTGCAACAGCGGATGACCTTTGAAGAGGGTTGATTTGAGGAATCAGCGCTAATCTTTAGGTTCAGAAGGATTTGCCTTTTTCAGCTACGTCAGAATCACTTAAATTCCTTTGCTACTGTAAGAGCACTTCCATGACCGTTAGAAGAATGCGTCAACACACGGACTACGTTAAGTGTATTTGCTCCCTGCCTCAAATTGCTGCATCAGTCAGGAAGATTGCAATGGGCTTGGCACATTATTGGGGGATGGATGTACTTCAGAGACGGGAGCTACGTATGAAGATCAATTAAATGGAAAGATACTGCCATTATCTGAAAAACTCACACAAAAGAAGCTACCACAAGGATGAAGTTGTGCAAGAAGGTGTGGGGAGATCATCAGAGAGAATTTTCTAGATGGACACATTGTATGTGTTGCTTTTATCTAACCAGCCTTACTATTTGGCATGACTTATTAATACTGGAGTGTATGATGCCTACCTTGTTAATGCCTTCACCAAACTCATAACCTATTTTTCACTTAGAGAAGTGGTATGGTGGAATTGATGCTACAGAATGCTATAACAGAATGAAAGGGTCTTATAAGTCTTGCAGTTGCCAGTTTTTACTGGGCATCAGAATGGCCTGGGTTCCTTGTCAGTAATATAGATTCCAGGGTCCCAAATCCAGATATTCTAAGTCATCAGATCTAGGGCAATATAAACTGCCATTACAAGCATGCCAGGTGAGTCTAACACAGGTGGCACATTTTCAAAATTGATATGACTTCCTTACTGCATGGATGATGAAAGGTAGACCCCTTAGCTGTATGACCTTGATGAGGTCATTTAACTCCAAGAGGCAGAACCACGGCTGGGACTCAGGGTTCCAGGCCCTGCCTTTGCTGCCTTAGAGCTACCTGGGTCTCTGGCTGAATCGTATCCCTGTACAACACCTGGGAAACAAACGCATCTTTCTTAATTTACTACTGGAAGGATTTGCCAAAACCAGGGATGCGTCAGACAAGTCAAGCTAAAGCTCATAGTAGGTCCTCAAGGTTGCTTCTAAAATTCTACCTCAAGTTTTACTATATCTGATTACTGCCTTGAATCTCCATAACTTCAGACACAGGATGAGGACTTTTTGTGGCCCAATTGGTAAATCTAAAAATCACAAGAACTATTAGGTTGGTGCAAAAGTAATTGCGGTTTAAAATGTTAAATATAATTTCAAAAACCACAATTACCTTTGCACCAACCCAATAAAAAAACTAGAGTTTATACGCAGCCCAGTCATCCACATGTGAAGTAAGGCTTAGAACCAAAGCAAAGCCCTTTTGCATATTTCCAAAGTAATTCTCTGATGCCATTTAGGTGATTTATAACTCAATTCAATTCTGACACTATTCAGAGTTAGCAGAGACCCAATAGGTTAAGGGTTCTATCCCACTAGCCTGTCTGTCCTTCAAATACCAGCCCTAAGGCCAGGATGTCCTTAAACCACTGACATTTCTGCTTGGCCAGCTACAAATTCGGGAGTTCCCACAATCCCTCTTCAGGTTTGGTAATTTGTTAGAATAACTCACAGAACTCAGGAAAAGCTATACTTACAATTATAGTTTTATTGTAAAGGATACAGCTCAAGAACAGTCAAATAGAAGAGGTATATAGGGCAAGGTACGGGGGATAAAGCTTCTATGCCCTTTGCAGATGTGCCACCTTCCCAGCATTTCAATGTGTTCACCAACCTGGAAGCTGTCTGAGCCTCAGTGTTTCAGATTTTTTATTGAGGTTTTGTTAAGTTCAGTCAATTGATGAAATTATTGGTCACATGATTGCACTCAATCTCCAGTCCCTCTCCCCTCCACAGAGCTTGGGTGGCTGAAAGTTCCCACCCTCTAATCATCTCTGGTCTTTCTGATGATCAGTCCTCCAATATGAGGCCACCTAGGGGACTTGCTGTGCATCATATCATTAGCATAAACTCAAAGCCTGGTCTAAAAGGGCTCCTTATAAATAATGAAAGACACACCAACCACTCCAGAAATCCCAAGTGTTTTAGGTGCATTGTGGCAGAAACTCTGGACAAAGACCAAACATGTTTTTTCTTATATAGGACTTGTCAGCTTTGTTTTGAATAAATACTGTTGTCAGAGAAGGCCATTTGTATTATTGACTAATGGGCAGCAACGTGCAGAGACATTTACTCTCTGGGTCTGCACTGAAAGATGTGGGAGTCTTAGAAATGATTATGTGTACAGTTTGCATTTCTTATATTAAAAATTATGAGAAACAAGATGATTATATAGACAATTTTGTAACTGCCTAAATGATATTATGTTGTATAAGAAAGAAAAATTTACATAGGGTGGTACATTACCTTATTAGGGAAATAAGGCTGTAGTAATAAATAACATCCAATGGCACAATGTGCTTTCATGAACATCATGATAAACTGCTAACATTTACTGAACACATCCTTGGGTCAAACTCTGTACTAAATGCTGCTACGCATGATAACTCTGGCTTCTATGCATCACAACGCTGTTAGGTAGGCACTATTACTATCCCCATTTTGCTAGTAAGGGCACTGAGTATACACAAGGGTAAATAACTTGCCCAAGGTCACAAATTAGCATTCACATTAGAACTTAAAATTTGCTTCGTCTGAGCCCAGATCCCTGCCCAGTACCCATAACACCGATACTATAACTTGCAGGTGGAGGAGAGCAGCCTGACCTCATCGCCAGAATATCCTGGGTTCTAGTCCTTGTCACACAGACTTGCTATTTGACCTTGGGCAGTTCACTTTGGTAACCTCTGATTTCTTCTTTCATCTTGTTTGGGGAGGGGACGATAGGGCAAGTTATGATAAGTGCTCTCTGATATTTTGGGTTTTGCCCTTTGTCATCGGATGCCTGAGTTTGGCTTCTGATCATGTACGGTCCCTAGCATTTCAGGTGATGTTTTGTAAATCTGGGGATTTGGAGGGTGAGGTGCAGCTTCCTTGAGAAAGTCCAGGGCCAGTGTCCCCACCCCCTTTAATGCTGTAATTCCTGGTTCCAACACGCTTAATGGCAACATATTTATTTTCTCTGCTTCTCTACAAAGATAAATGAAGACCATGATACAGAGCCATATAGACAATGTAAAGGCAGATATCAGAATAAACATAGTTCTGGGAAAATGCCTTCATAATCCATAGGCTTAATAGTTAATATATGTATGTATGCATGTATGTATGTACTCGTATGTATGCATGCGTGCATATATGTATGTATGTATGAGGAATGATTGACGTCTGAGAGCATTTGGCAGTCTACTTTTTCCTCCAAGTCTTACAGAGCATGGACTTGTTCACGTAGGCTGAGGTTTTGCTTTCCGACTCTCTTATTTTTAAGTTAGGCTCATCTTAGTCAGGTGACTTACTGGTTCAACGTCACCTTCTTTATGTGTCAAATGATGACAGAAGCCACCTCATGGGGTTAACCAGGAGGGTAAAATGAAAGAGTCTGTGAACTGCTTGATAAACGTTACTGACTTAAATCTGTCTTAACCTTTTCTGGTTCCCTTTTCCGGCCCTCTTTCCCTTTTGCCTCCTAAGCTCCCAGGCAGCCGGTGTGTAGGTCAGTCCTGGGCAGCCTGATGGACAAGAAGGTGCCCTGCACTCACTACTGCCTGTGTTATTTTCAGATCTTCCCCCACACATCCCAGCAGGCTCCTGTTTGGAGACGTAAAGGGATATTTGTGGGGCTAGGGAGAGAGTTCCTCTCTCACAATTCATAGACAGGCTTTATCTCCATTGTGGGACATTTCCCAGAGCTTTGCAATGGCCTCAGAAATAACACGAAGCTCTCAGGAGCCTTGGTTAAAGGTGGCTGTGAATCTTCTGTCATCATGGTCTGACCTGAGGAGAACCTCAAGTATGAAATACAAATTCGTGTGGACCTCTGGGATTTCGGCTTCCTCCTTTTGTCTGTTTACCATGGCAGGCAGGAGGAAGCCAGAAGTGAGTCTACTGACACTTCACAGAGACTCAGGATGGTTTCGGGAACATCTGGACTCTAAAGGTAGACTTCCTGAATTCAAGCACTGGCTCTGTTGCTGATGGGCTTGATAAAACTTTAGGCAACTTACTTGACTTTCCTGTGCCTCAGTTTCCTCATCTGTCCAGTGGAGATAATAATAAGTATCTTATGGGGTCATGAAAAGAGTGTCTGACACATATTAAACAACATGTGTTTTTGCTATTGCTCTTAATTTTTGTGTTAATATAATGAAGGAAGCATATTTCCCTATTACTCTTGATACTTCATTAATATAACACAGGTAACATTATTATCAAGAATCAGGGAGTTGTGGCAACATTAGAGTTTGTAAAACTTTTGTTTAAATCAGAATTTCTCAGAGGGTGGTAACAAAAAATGGTTTGGGATTATATGAAGACAGACTATTTTTCTTAATAATTTTGAATTTATTGCAGTGCACTTGGAGAAATACAAATAACATATCAAGGGCATGAATCCATGGGTTTACTTGGGATGAGGCCAAAGCTGGTGGTGGGAGAGTACAATTCATTATATGTAAGGGACCAGAGAACTTTCCTTTGGAGAATTTCAGAATGTGACATATTCTTAATCTGAATCTGTGGCTCTCTGAGTGCTTGGAGACCTGGAAATGCAAGGTGCAAAAGAGCCATGAGTACTCATTGGCTTGTAAGGAAATAAGATTCCAGATAAAATTTGGCATTTTTAAATAATTTTGAAAAACATTTTGAGAAGACACGTGCCGTCTGTATGACTTAATAATAATAAGCTAGTTTCTTCACTTGTGTAGTGTTTCAGTGACGTGAATAGTGATTCTTCTCCCAAGCCTGGTTCTTAATTCACTAAATGGTGACCATGCCTAAGTCAAAGTCCCATTACTATTACCAAAAGCCTGCTCCTGAGTAGAAATTGCCATTTTAAAGGGGGAAAATAATGCAACCATGACTGACTGGTAGACAGAGGAAAGCTTCAGGGCTGAGTACCAACTACCTTTCCTACTTGCCTTCTGGTCATTTCCCAGAAGATGACCCAGTGCTGGGCTTGCCGTTATATGCTGGAGGAACAGCCACCAAGGAAATTACATTGGTTTTCTCTTTGGAAGGCTGTGACATACGTGTAAATATGGCGAGCATGAGAGAAGCTGGGTTCTATTTCCAGTTCTGTTTCTAAATATCTGACTTTCAGTGAATTATTTGCATTACCCAGGCTTTATGCATAAGTAGGGTAGTAAAGCTATCCTGGAATTCAGTCATTTGGGTTGTCTTGGGTCTAGTTTGGATTTTAGATTTTTCTTTTTCCTTCTTTCCTTCCCTCCCTCCCTCCCTCCCTTCCTTCCTTCCTTCCTTCCTTCCTTCCTTCCTTCCTTCCTTCCTTCCTTCCTTCCTTCCTTTTTCTGAACCACCCAATGTTTCAAATATGAGAAAATTTCACATGACACATTGTCATGCAGGGTGTCACATGGGTGTCAGTCAGCTCCTGTGCCCTACATAAGAACGCAGGACATGGTGAGGACAACAAGGAGCACCCACGGGGCCATAGATAGGGGACTCACACCACTATATTCTTGCTGGCGGCTGGGTGAGGCACATGAAGTAGGATCCACATGATCCGCAATCTGCCAGCCGCTTTTCTGCCTGCCAACCAACCAACCAACCAACCAACCAACCAACCAACCAACCAACCAACATAGTCATGGCAGTTACATTAGCAGCCAATTGGCCAACTGGTTATAGCCGACAACCATCCAATCACAGTTGATGGTCATTTACTACCTGAGCCAGCATCTTACCAAGTGAGGCCAAAAGCCTGGAAACTGCTCTCTGGGACTCTGTCCCCACACATGTCTGTAAGTCCTGCTTCTGTTTGAAACTTGGGAGATCCTCTGACCTTGATCCCACAGTCCCCATGGTAAACATTCACTGGAGCTGAGTAGCTGTTGCACATCCTCATGGCCCCACCAGTTCTGTTGTCTTACACGAGCCTCCTTTATACCCAGTTATAGCGTTTGCCTTGCCTCTGTAGGTGTGTGTGTTTGTGACTTCAAGAATTCTCTTTCGGTGGCTTAAATGTCTTTGTTTCTACCTTCTCGGCTGTTTCAAGAATAGACTCAGTTTGCCAGATAGGCCATTTCTGGATTAAAAAAAAAGCAAAAAATGTGCTTGTGTTAACGTTTCAGAATTTTCCAGTATGTGCAATATTGATCTTCATAATTATGACTGTGAACTTTAAGATAAGTTCAGTTAGGTTTTGTTTACTCTTTTACATCTGGAATTAATTCTCAAATCATAAAATTGATTTGCATTTTAACATGATTGGTGTTGATGTAACTTTGAAATACAATCCAAGGTTCCTTTATTCTCTTAAATTATCAGAGAAAAGAGAAATAACTTAAAGGAAATGAGGGAAAAAAAGACCTGGCATTCACTGTTATTGCTAATATGTGTCTGCATCTTCTCCATCTTTAAGGAGTCGAGGAAATGTAATTGTTGGGGAAAAGGCAGCAGTAGGAGGAAAACCGAACAGAGAAAGAAAAAAGTAACGAAAGAAGCACTGACTTAATAATGGGGGGTTATTATTATATATGACAACACAGAGAGGCTTTTTAAAAAATATTGTGCTGTGAAGTAGATATGGCACCCACTGCACTCTCAACTCTAATTTCAAGGTTCTGAAATTTGGGCAGTACGCCATATTTTACAAAGTTTTTTTTCCAGAAATTATTTAACTGTTTTAGGATTTGGAAGGAGAGAGTTTAATATCCCATGTACTCCTTGTGTGACACACTCTCTCATCTTCATGCGACTTTCATAACCCAGCACGACATTCTTGGGTAGTCTGTACAGCGTACTGGAAAAAAATCATCAGATTAGGTGTTGAGTCGAAAGTAGACCAAGTCCTGGCTCTAATACTTGTTAGGGTCCAGAAAATAGTTCTTGAAGCTCTCAGAGCTTGATTTTTCTACTTTGTAAAATGAAAAAATAATAGGACTTACACACGGAGAGGTCATAAACCAAATAAAGCAAACTTCCTAATTCACTCAGCATGGTGTCTGGCATGAAATAAACACATCAGAAATGTTTTGTTTTGGACACAGAAAGTAATTATTAGAACTCAAATACTTCTTCACACCTGACAACTCTTAAGAAGTTATCTTGTTTTCTTACTTAAATAGGTGTTTTGACTATTTTCTTTTTCTTTTCTTATTTTTAAAGAGCAACACATGATATCCAATGAGAATGGGTTAGTGCTGTTTTTTTTCTCCACCAATAGTGTATCATCAGCATTTATGAGCAGATAGATATATATTACAGTTGTCCTTACATCTGCGCTCTATCCCGTCATTCATCAGTCATACCCATTCTAGAGTAAAACAGTTAGTAGACACTCAGTGCCGATAGTCAGTTATTTTCTGTTTACAAGGTTAGGTGTTAAGTAACCTGATCCCACACACCCATTATAGTATTGGAGTGGTGTGGTCAGGGGCAGAGAGACCTGTAAAGTGCTTGTTCTGTTGAGGTTCTTGGTAAAGGTGCCTGTGGTACCGGAAGTTCTGAGGAACTTGTATAATACTGTGGAGGCAAAAGAGCTGGTTGGCTGGGTCTTCCACCTTCCATGTGCCTGTTTTGGGGTTTGATAACTTGGGGTATATCCCAATTTTCTGGGTTGTTAGGAGGATGGACCAGTTCTTCACTTATATACCTGTAGCACTTGGTAAGTCAGTGGTCAGTGTGCTTTAGGTATGTAAGCCAAGAGCTGTTCATTTTAAATTAAACTCCCAGGTGGTAAAGTCTCATCTTTTTGCCTGTTTCTTAGAAATTTCCTCTTTGTAATAAGTTTCAACTGATGTTATTCATTTAATCACTCTTCAAGGCATTTAATCAATGAAAAATGTATTTAAGCAATGAAAAATAATTTTAAATTATATTATTATTATATCTACATTGTTGGGTATCTAGTTATTCCCGGAATGTATAATTCATCAATCTATAAAGTAATGCATCTGGTTTGAGAATATTGAAACATGCGTAAACAAATAATAAAACAAACAATATTCAAATATGGGAATCATAAAGCAAAAGAATTAATATGTCACATGTTATAAAAAGCATCAAAATGTGTATCATATGATGAGATAGTTTGACATCCAATTGTCCAATGATGCCAAAAATATAAAAGAAGTAAAAACTGAGGAAAGGTGTAGATGGCTGTCCCAGTAGATTATCTGCAATAAAAACAATCAAATAAATTTTAAAATAAATTAAAAAAAATAAATGCATAAGGATCTTGAACGCACTTACAGATTTACATGAATCTTAAAATCCTGGGTCTGCATAGCCATGATTTATTCCAGATTGTCATTCTGGGCCAAAGGTAGACTTCCTTTTTCTACGTGGCCTTCATACTGTATTTCAACATAGGTTATAAAATGTCTTTGAGCGATGGCTGGATTTGGCAGAAGTATATTCTTTGTGGAAGTCAAAGAAAAAATGGTTAGACAAATGGAAACAAATCAAGTCTCTTCTGTCTTTCTTTCACCCCAATCCCTCCTTCAACAACTATTGTATCATTCCTATTCTTTATAGCCAAAATGCGTGAAATCCTCATCAGTATTCTTGGTTTTACTTCCTCTTGCAATAACTCCTCCTCAACCCATTACTAATCAGAGTTTTGAATCCTACTCACTGCAGAAACTGGGCTTCTAAGTGGCTACCACTGAATCAATTGACAATTTCCATTCCTAATCTTTTTAAATTTTTTTAGTTACAGGTGACATTCAACATTATATGTTTCAGGTGTAGAGCATAGTGGTTAGATATGTAACTTATGGCATGATCCCCGATACCCGATAAGTCTAGTATCCACCTGACACCATGCATAGTTGTTACATTATTACTGGCATATTACATATTCCCTATGCTGCACTTTACATCCCTGTGACTATTTTGTAACCGCCAATTTGTCCTTCTTAATCCCTTTACCTTTTCCACCCAGCCTTCCCACCCTGCTCTCATCTGACAACCATCAGTTTGTTCTCTGTATCTGTAGGTTTGTCTCTGTTTTGTTTGCTCATTTATTTTGTTTTTTAGATTCCACGTAGAAGTGAAATCATATGGTATTTGTCTTTCTTTGTCTGACTTATTTCACTTAACTTAGTACCTTCTAGGTCCATCCATATTGTCATAAATGGTAAGATTTCATTCTCTTTTTTTGGCCGAGTAGTATTCCATGGTATGTATGTACCATTTTCTCCATTCTAATCTTGCTTGAACTTCCTAAAGCATTCTATAGTGTTGATAAAAACTTCTATCTAAAATTTCTCCTTTTTGAATACAACATTGCTGATAACTCTTGGCTTCCTCCTAACCCTCTACCTGCTCCTTCCTACTCTTTCACAGACTCTGACTAACTCTTAAGTGATAGTTTCCCTTCTGGGTTCTGTTCTAGGCTGTCTTCTCAATCAACATATTATTTTTGAATAGTCTCCTATTCTTTCTGCTATTTGCATTCATTTCTACTTCACCAGCTCAGACTTCTCTCCTCATTTTGAGACCCACAAAAGCCTACTGGAAATATCCACCTAGATGTCCCCAAGGCATCTGAAAGTCAAATTACCCCCAAATAAATTTGATTTCCATATTGCTTCACTCAGAATCTACTCCTTCTTTCTGCTTTCATATTCCAGTAAATGGCACCCTTTCCACCTCATAGTGCGTGAGGAAATTTGCGGTCTCATTTGTGATTTCTTTCTTTCCTGTTCTCTTCTCACTTTGAATAGAGTACTGACTCTTCCTTATTCTGCTTTCCATATGTATCTTAAACAACGATCATTTCTTATCATGGAAAACCCCAAAATCGTCCCCCACATCAACATGTCTACCCCATTATTGAAATGCTAGTCTAACTGCTCTCTCCATGGTCCTCCCAACTATTCCCCAGACTGTGTCCATCGTGTTCTTACTAAAGTGCAAATCTGACCATAACTCTACTCTGCCTAAAATTCTTGGGTAGATGTTTTTGGTTCTTGGGCATGGTCTTTCACACAACTCTTCGTGCTTTGTCTCCTGCTTGCCTTTCCAGCTCTGTCACTCAGTCTCCTCTCCCTATCCCCCACCTCACTCACCACATGGCCTTCTCGCTAACCATTCTGCATGCAGCTCATTTCCTTCAACCTGCCATGCCCTCCTGGTCCTCTGGCCCTTTGCACATTCTTGACCCTCCCCACTAACTAGCTTGTTTCCATTTGCCCTTCAGATCTCAGCTTAGACGTTGCTTGCTTGGGGATGACTTTTTTAGGTCTTTCTTTTCAAAGTTTTTCTGCATATCATTTTCAATGATTTTTCTTTCCAATGTGCATCTTTTTCAACATTTTTCTGCATATCCTTGCTGATGACATGTTTCAAATGTATAATGTTCCCCAGTTGCCTTTTCTGTGTCTAACATTTATCCAACATCCTGCTAATAATAAAATTAACAACAACTACTACTACTAATATTTATTGAATGCATCTTTCAGATGAGGCACTCTTCTATGGTCTTTACATGTGAGGGTTAAATAAATTAATACAGCATTTGTTATGTGGCAGATGCCATTAATCCTACTGTACAGATGAAACAGGCACAGCAGGTTAACTCCATCGCTTAGCCATCTCATTACTGGAAGTGATAACACCAGTATTCAAACCCACACATCTAGATCTCAGGACCATATTTTTAACCTGTGAAGCCTAGACCCTCATTTACCTCAGTAGCACATCTTCAGCATTTAGCATATCTCATAGCACATAGTTGGTACTCAATTAATAGATGTTGGGGAAAGAATAATGAATGATGTATCTGGGCAGTGTGTCAATGTCTAAGAGTTCATGCACAAGTGAAGAAATTGCTGCACCCCATGCCTGATTCTTTCTCATGCTACCAAACTGCAAGGTAAAGCTTTCTCAAGCACCAGACACTATAGTTTTCCCTCGCTTCCTCTCCAAAGCATATATTACCCTATAGAAAACCAGGCTATTCTATTAGATTGGTGCACAAGTAATTCCGGTTTAAAAGGTTGAACCAACCTAATAATTGCCTGTTGGTAATATTTCCCTTATCAAAGTATGCTTTTGTTTGCAAATCAGTGAAACCAGCTGTGACTGAATGACCCTGAAAATAGATCTGTTAGAAGGTTATTGGATAGTACGTAGAATCAATCGGAAGGGGGGGTTTGCAAAACAGGCCAGAACCAAGATATACTAGACAAATGGATATGCATATGACCCTTTATGTGAACAGTGTCCATTAATTACTTAAAACTCTTGTACTGGCCTCTTCTCCCCTGGTCATTGTCTACTACTGGACACTCATGGCTGTTTCATCACAAGATTTTTGAACCTCCTGCTGCCAGCTGCCACACCTTAAAAATGTCTTTGTTGTGGCTGGGTATTTGAGTTGCTCCTTTAATATTAAAATTTTTTCAGGAGTATCTAACTGGCTATTCTAATTCTTGTGTCTTTATCATGGATTGGCCTATCGTCTCCCATGTATCAACTCCCATCTTCCACTATTTTGGGGTACTCCACATTAGAAAACTTAATAATAATTTGGATGCCTGACAAGCACCTTCATTTCCACCAAAATACATAGGTAGAGTCTGTGCATTCTCTAAAGTTACAAAGAGAAAGTGATTAATCAAAAGAAATCTTACTTCTGCTACCAAGTTTTTTTTTTTTTAATTAAAGTTTACTGGGGTGACCATGGTTAGTAAAGTTACATAGGTTTCAAGTGTACAATTCTGTAATATATCATCTATATATCATATTGTGTGTTCACCACCCAAAGTCTGTTCTCCTTCCATCACTATATATTTGACCCCATTTACCCTCATCTACCCACCCTCCTCCCCTTACCCTCTGGTAATGACTAAACTATTGTCGGTGTCTATGAGTTTTTGTTTATTTATTTGTCTTGTTCCTTTATTGCTTTCAGTTTTATATTCCACATATCAATGAAATCATAATGGTTCTCGACTTTTTCTGTGTGAATTACTTTGCTTAGCTTAACAATCTCAAGATCCATCCATGTTGTCACAAATAGCACTATTTCATCTTTTCTTATGGCAGAGTAGTATTCCATTGTGTATATATACCACATCTCCTTTATCCAATCATGTATCAAAGGATACTTTGGTTGTTTCCATGTATTGTCCACTATGAATCATGCTGCAATGAACATTGTGATTCATATATCTTTACGTATAACTGTTTTCAGAATTTTGGGGTAGATACCAAGAAGAGGGATTGCTGGGTTGTATGGTAATTCTATTCTTAATTTTTTGAGGGACCTCCATACTGTTTTCCATAGTGGCTGTACCAATTTACATTCCTACCAGCAGTGCTGTTTTGACTTTTAGATTTCACTTGTAAGTGAAATCATGTGTTATTTGTCTTTCTCTGTCTGACCTATTCACTTAGCATAATATCTTCTTGGTCTATTCCTTAAAAAAATCAGCAGAAGACCTGAATAGACATTTTTCCAAAGAAGTCATACAGGTGGCCAAGAGGTACATGAAAGCATGCTCAGCATCACTCATCATCAGAGAAATGGAAATTAAAACCACAATGAGCTATGACCTCACACCTGTTGTAATGGCTATTATCAAAAAGAAAAAAAATAGCAAGTGTTGGCAAGGATGTGGAGAGAAGGGAAACCTCATGCACTGTTGGTGGGATTGCAAAATGGTGCAGTCACTATGAGCATTCCTCAGAAAATTAAAAATTGAACTACCATATGATACAGCAATTTCTCTTCTGGGTATTTATTGGAAGAAATGAAAAACACTAACTTAAAGAGATATATGTAATCCCATGTTTACTGCAGCGTTATTTATCATAGCCAAGATATGGAAGCCACCTAAGAGTCCATTGATGGACAAATGGATACAGAAGATATGGCTTATATATACAATGGAATATTACTCAGACATAAAAAAGAATGACATTTTACCCATTCTCTTTTAAAGTTAAAGTATGTAGTCTGTGATAGGCTAAGTATTGGTAATTCAGAGTGATGTAATCTTCTGCTGTATTAAGTGGTCATATTGTATTCATTCACCTGTCAGATGTTTATTAAGCAGACACTATGTGCCAGACACTACCCCAGGCATGTGATGAAAAGGGAAGATGGTGCCTCAGCTTTCACAGTGCTTATATAGCCCATGAAATCACTAGAAAGTGGAAGAAAAATAGACTTATCAGAGTACAAAAACTCAGCAGAGTGCAGAAGATTCTGAAATTCAGAAGACTGATGTTGCAAAAGGTAATTCATTATGTTTTTTGTTTAGAAAGTTTGGGAGACAACTTATCAGATTTAGTTTGACAGAGTCTTTACAAGCTCATTTTCAGTTTTTTTTATTTTTTTTATTTTTTATTATTTTTTTTAATTTGCATCAAGGGACCTAGCTCACTCTCTTGTCAGTAGGCTAGGAGCCATCTTAGCATCTGGTCCTGAGCAGCATGTGCCAGCCATGTAGCCCTTGCCTGGCGTTTTTGCACATGGTGCTGTGGTTGTCCAAGCAGCAGGCCACCAATGCAGTGTATTTTCCAGGGCACTCCATTCCAACAGAGCCTGGGAAGGGAGGAGGAGTCCATTGGAGGAGATCCAGAAGTGGTTTTCTTTCATTTATGATCCTTTGTAAACAGGTCCACTGCTTGGCAGGTTCCAGAAATAGACTTAAGCGTGCAGCAGAATCCTAGAAACCCATGGCTATTGGAGAGCCCAGAACAGTATGCCTACATGTATTCATTGGCAACTGAGCTTCTGGATGTCTGTACATCTCTCATACATTATTTCTCTCCCAGCTGAAGACCAACTAAACATTTAAATCCCAAAACACTGGTCAGTCACTGTCCATCCTTGTCTTCACAGGTTGTTTCCCTTCTGGTCTCTTGCCGACCTCAATGTGCTTGTACGATAAGACTTACTTCAGTAATACATTAAACTGCTATTTTTTCCCTATGTAACATTATTGACTGCTTTTGGTCCAGAATTCAGTTATGACTGTTATTCTGTGGTTTGCACTCTTCCATTAACTATTATAAGCTTTAGTGTCCACATCTCTAAAACTGGGAGGAAAATATATCTTTCTCTTTAGTTGTTGAGAAGGTGGAAATTAAGTAGGCCGGAAAGCATTTGTAAACGACAAATTGCTTTTCAAATATTAATGTTGTAACTATCATTATTACTGTTTTTATTAATCATATAATGAAGGTGATATTAAAAAACCTCAGATATTACTAAATGGAAAAATTTAAAGGTGAAAAGAACACAGGACTTTAAAATTGCATGGATTTAAACTAGTTTTCTTGTATGGGGATGATACTCTAGGTTGCAAGGTTTATATATGAGGATTAATGAGTTTCATGATAAGACTGACTGTAAATTTCTACTCCCATTTCAATTCTGTGTGGCTCTAGATAAGTGACTTAATCTCTCTGAACCTCCATTCCTTTATTTTAACAAGAAGAAAGATACCTACTTTTTATCACTGTTGAAAGTACTAAATAAGATGCTTTATAAAATGCATCTGGCTCAAAATAGACTTTTGATAAATGCCAGCTTTGTTTGACTTTTAGTGTTATTTATAAGGGAATAAGCATTTCCAGAGTTTTCTGATTGTTCATGGGAAAGGGGTGGACACATAATCTTATTTTTCTCCTTCCCTGATTTTTTGGGAATGTTCAGCCCCTAAGAAGGTGATTACAGAAAGAAATAACAGCTCTTAGTATTATTAATGGATTCTTTTTAGGTAAACTAAACTCTATGAAAAGAGAACAATTAGCTGGATGTAAAAACATCAGTTGATGGTCTAGTTTGCCACTATTGTCCAAGTCTCCCGTCAAACTCTTCCCAGTTAATTGAAAAGTTATCTTGGTGTCTTTGAGGATTAGCCTAAGATGTTTGTGATTACTACAAGACCACTCAACAAACCACATCCACTTCTCAATTCTGGCAGTTTCCATAGGTTTCTATTGACATCTTCATTGTTTTATGTAAACAAATTCAAGGCAGTTCAATGACCATTTTTCTCCATCACCTTAATGTAAGATGGGGGAACGCAAGGAAATTTGGAAATTTCCTCCCTATAGCCAAGCTTCATTCAATTTCCTGTTGCTATTTTGTGAAGGAACTTCCATAATAACCTATTTCCCCCTCCCCCATATATCTGCATTATTATCATCCTGTGCTTAAATACACAGATATCACAATTTTGCTGCTTAACCATTGTTTCCTATCACGTTCCATGTGATTTGTTTATATAAGAATAATAAGATTTGGAATTGTTTTTATTATTTTGAAACAACTTCAATCTAAGAGAAAAATGGAAAGAAAACTACAAATATTTTTGAACTATTAAGAATAAGCTGCATACGTAATATTTCATTATTCCTGAATATTTCAATACAAACGTCCAACAAACAAGGATTTTCTCCTTGTTTATAGCGTAATCATTGAATGGTCATCAAAATCAGGAAATTGACATTGCTGCATAACTATCATCCGATCCAAAGATTCCATGTAAGTATTGCCAAATACTTAAATAATGTCCTTTATTGTCAGAGTCCAATACAACGTCATGGGTTGCATGTACTTGCCTTTTTTTTTTTTTTTTTTCAGTCTCCTTTGATCTGGAACAGTTTTTCATCTTTCCTTGAAACTTTTTAAAGAGTACGGGACATTTGTTTTGGAGAAAGTACTGCAGATTAATGCATTGAGGCTCTCATTGTGCGTGGAGCTAAAAAATGTGTATATATACATATGTCGCTACTTTAAAGGACTGTATTAATGTGGATTCAATTATTTGTATAGATCTGGCTCTTTAAGTCTCTTTTTACCTCCATGCAGTGATTGAGGTGAATGGACCGTAAAGTGTCTTCTTCCTCTTACCTTCCTGTCATTGGTTTTTTGATATATGCTCGGACTTGTGTACCATTTGAGAGTCATTTCTTAGGAGTGCGGTATTGGCCTCTTTGAAATGTGAACATCACGGAGAGCGGCCTCCTTTATATAGTATGTGATTTTTCGTGTCACGGATCTAATGATATTGCAACCTCCCTTTTAAAACACTCAATGACTTCTCGCAGCACTGTTTTCAAGTTTTTCATTTATTTTACTTTAGAAGCAAATGTTCTTTTCAAAATGACATCATAGGCAAGGGACCAATTTAAAACTTATAAAGGCCTCTTCCTTACAGCAAGGCAGCCTTGCCGAGCATTCTGTGAGAACCACCAGTATATATCAGGGAAATTTCTGCTTTTAAATTGGTCCTCAGTTGCATGAAATTGATTTAATCTTAATCATTGATTCACAACACATTCTCATCATTAGTCTATGAATGGCCTGTTATTTATATACTTATTTATTTACTGATTTCGTGATTTTCAGTAATGTACCAGGCACCCACAAACCCACCACCCCTAGCAAAAGCTAACACCTTAACCTATATTGACCACATGAATTTCCACCCTGCTATACCCTCTTGTTATTTCCCAACTGAGAAAACACCATCCTGAATCTTTTCTCATCATCAATCCTTTGCTTTATTTTTGACAGTTTAATGCCTCTATATACACCTCTATATAATATACTTTATATGTTTATAAAAGTAGAAAGTCTGCTTTAAACTGGTTTTAACTTTATTTAAAAAGTATAATTTTTTTACTTAATATTATGTTACTGCGATGCATCTAACTTGTATATAATTTTCATTCTTTTATTTTGACTGCTCTGTAATACTCTGTTAGCTGACTATGCCATGCTTTCTTCTCCTGTTGATGGGCATTTGACCTAGTTCCAACTTTTTCTCTCATGAGCTGTGTGGCTGTAAACAGATTGTAAACAGATCTCCTCTTCCAAATGTGTAAGCAAGCTTCAGTATTTATCTACTTGAGACATTGCTATATCAGAATACATGTGACTATTTGAAGTAGGGAAATAACTTGATTAGTTGTCCATTTTAAAATGAAATAATCTTACTGCAGTGTAAATGGAAAAGGGCTTGAGTAGATTAAGCAGCCCACTAAGGAAACTGCTATGGAAAAGCCACTGGAGGGATAAGAGTAGCAAGGACCAGCATGGGGACAGAGATGGAGAGAGGTGATATAATTAGAGTCAGATTCACAAGCTAAAATTGACCTGACACGATTATGGAGAAAGAGTAGCAGGAAAGGGGTGATGAGGAGAGATCCTGGGCAACTAGCTGGATATCGATGCCATTTCATGAGGTTGGAGCTGGGTGGGCAGCTCCAGGGCCAGGGGCAGGTGTGCCACAGAGCATGGGTCTAGCCCTTGGTTCAAATAGTTTCTTCTGCCTAGAATGCGTTTTGTCCCTGTACGTCTTTTTTTTATTTTTCTCATAAACTTCCACTCATCTCTCAAGGCCCACATTGAATGCTGTTTCTTTTTTCCTCACCCTTCTTTGATTTTCATCTCTTATCCCTTCTGCTCCTCTATGTATGGCTATACATATTTCTTCCTCGCCTATCCCAAGTGGGTTGAAGGTGCAGTCCTGAGGACGTCAGAGTGCAGGTATTCTGTTTCTAGATCTCAGCTCCTCTTCAGGTGGGAAGCTCTTCAAGTCCAGGAAGTATGTTTGGTTTATCCTTTTGCTTCTAGAGTTTATCAATCTCTGTTACAAGCAGTTGAATGGAATGAGTTGTTCATATTGTTTTCTCTTCAAAAGGTGGGGGCTTGAAGATAACTAGTAGTAGGAGGGGAAGCTCATTGGGAAAATTAGCCCCCAGTTGCAACCTCCTTTGTTGAACTTTAAGTCTATTCTTGGGTCAGTCAGTGTCTGGCCCTTGTCTGTCACCCTTCTATTAGAGGTAGATAAGCTTATTGCCTGGAAAGCTTTACCAGGTTATATGTGGATCCTTTGTTCCTACCCTAATCTATCTGCCTGTGCTTCATTCATTCATTTATTCATTCATTCATTCATTTATTCACTAATTAATTCACTAAATAATTCAGTTCTTCATTCAGCATTTATTAAGTGATAGGCATACTTTTAGGTGTTGGGAATATAGCAGAAAAGAAACAGATAAAATTATCTGCCCTCCTGAGAAAAACTAGGCCCAAACCTGGACAAAGTTTTGTCCATGAAGCCCAGTTCCATGATAAGTGAGGTCAATGGCTTTCTCCTTGTCCTGAGGAAGATTTTGGAGGAAGTAGGAAGGGGTGTAAAGAGAAGAGGTGGTGGCAGTGACTCTGGAAGGAAAAGAAAATGCAGATTTCTGGGATGGAGAAATGGGGAAATTTGAGTATCTGTCATTGGAAGCCATTGCACAGACACAAGGTCCTGCGTCCTTCCCATGATGGGAAAGGCATGTGGTTTGCCCCGTTCTTTTGTATTTGAGATTCTAATCTGTGAGAAAAGCAGGTTAGTCTAGGTAATCTCTTAGGCACTTCACTCTTTATAATTCCTCGTGTCACATGTGTAGACACATTGTGAAACAAGAATAAAAATAGAGAATGGGCTTACTGTGTGTATCAACCTATGCATCAGTAGAGGGCCTAGAAGTCCTAGGTTCATCATTTACACTAAATTTAAATACTTAACTCACTTCCTTGATGAGTCCTTCATTCCTAGTCTTTCTCAGAGTAAAAGTCAGATGAAAATTGATCAACTGTCTAATGATAAAACAATTAAGCTTTAAAAAAAGTCCTGCTGCAATGATACGATGAAAAGTGAGGGTGTATTTGAAATTTGTTGAAGCAGAAAGCTGAATTAAGTAGATAAGTGCCTATTTTTTATTTGAACCTATGTAAAGACTCCTATTTTAAGGCATTAATGCTTAAACAAAAGGCTGCTGTCAGAGTCCTGGAGTAAATAGCATATGTTCAGGGGTAAAAGGAAGCCACAAGTTAGACAAATTTAAGTGATCTAGAATCATCAAAGAAGACATAAATACGCATTTGCCTGCATTCTCTGAGAAGTGAGATGAATGCCTCTAAGCTCTGAATCAAGAATGTTGACATTCTCTATCCATTTATGTTAATTCAGACATAATTTAATACTTTGCCCCTCATACTATAAATCACCTCGTCTGTTTATTTTGCTCATTAATGTTGTTTTCAAAATCATTCCTTCAAAAAACAAATATATCGAGAAGCATACTCTATAACAATTTAGGGATGAGGAAATACCTTTCAGTGAGGAAAATATATTAGAAATAATTCACCCTTTATATCTGTTTCTTGGGGGTGCATAACTTGTGATGGGAACTTTCACCCTAACATCTCATTAAAACAGTTCTTTTTACTTGACATGACTTATTGTGGGTTGGTGCAGTTCCCTAAACCCTGACACACTATTATTTCAGGGCAGATTCCAATACTCACAGATAAACTAAGTGGGTAATGAGGTTAAGGGTATTTTGTGAAGAGTGATTAAGAAGATCAAGGTTCTTGCAGATAACAGAATTTATTTATGCTGGTTAAGCAGAAAGAAAATTATCACAGAGCATTAGGTGGATTACAGAATTACCTGGAGGGTCAGGAATTAAGCTTAGATCTACATCACGGTGCACATGTGGCCAGAAGAAGTGCCCAACCATGGCATGGAATGTTCTGGATGAAACCCCACTCCTACCCTTCGTGTCTCTTGGTACCAGTGATGTTAGGACCTTTCTCCCAAGCTGCTCCAGAAAAAACCATACACCCTTCCCCATCATGTCTGGCAGAAGCACCACCCTCTCTGACTCTGCATACTTGCATTAATTATCTTTCAAGGCTCATGGAGGTGTGTGTCAGCCTGACAGAACCCAGTTCACCTGCATAACTCCCTACAAGGGCATCTCAGAAATGTAGTTCTTTATAGAAAGGAAGTCATGTCAGCAAGGAGTTAGCATGAGAACTATAGCAGCCTGCCTGCCTTGAATGAGTAGTTTTACCGTGACACTTGCATATTTTCAGACCTTCCTCCATCTTCAGGTTCTCTTTTGAAAATCAGAAAATTGGTCCAGGGAAAGTGAAGCAATCTGGCAATGTTAAACTTTGTGGCACTTAATATACTTTGGGGATAATTGTCATTACAATACTAATATGAAAATGTATTAGGCAAAGTACTGCCTTCTTAGAAATCACAGGTTCTTAATCCAAATATGTTATTTTCTAGCTGCTGATATTTGACACTTATTTATTCAACAAATATTTGAGATCTTCTGCCAGACACCATCATTAAATATATACAGATGAACATAACGTAGTCTTTGTCTACTGGTGAAGAAAGTAAATAAATACGTTACTACAGATCAGTGTGCTATGTATGAAAATATGGGGTAAGCATGATGGCATGGTAACATGTAGGAGATAAAGCTTGCACAGTCTTTGGGTGCCAGGGGCACATTCCTGGTCCTGCTGGAAGATATATCTAAGCTGAAACCCAGAAATCAAGATTGAATAGGAGTTAATGTGCTATTTCCTCTCTTTAGAACAGTCTGCTGGGCAACAGAAGTGTCCCATGGGGTTGGAAACAGTATATGCAGAGGCCCAATGTGGAGAAGAAACAGAAAGTGTTTGGGGAAAAGCTAATACTTCCATTTAGGGTATTGTGAAATGGGCTACGGGGTTAGGATATGAGTCTGGAAAAGGCAGTAGGACTAGTTCAAGAGGGACCTTGTATGTCAGGTTATAGAGTACATACTATACCAACTATTTAACTTCTCCCAAACCTAACTTTTATATTAGTCAGAACTCTCTTAAATCAACCTGCTACACACACACACACACACACACACACACACACACACACACACACGGCAAGATAAAACAAAAACAGAGAGAGGGAGAGAAAAGAAGACGGGGAAGGAGAAGGTGAAGAAGAGGAAGAAGAAGGAGGAGAAGAGGAAAAAAGAGGGGGCTTGTTTATGAATTTGTGGGCTGGGAAAGATAGCTGACAGGACCTAGGGGGAAAATTTAGTAAGCCATCTTATGCAAGCTTTGGAGACTGGAACTGGAATTGAAGTTATTCAGTGCACGGATTCATAGTCTTTCTCTCTGCCTGTCTCTTTACTTCTTTCTCTCTCACTCTCCTTTGTCCCTATTTGGCTTCACTCTAATAACAGGCTTTCCTCATATGGCAGGTTAGATGCTGTCCGACATTATGGAAATCAGATATTCCAGCCTAGAAATCCTATAGGAAAGGAAACCTCTGTAATCTGTAAACCAACCCCAGAGAAGCATGCTGATGGACCCTACTTGAGTTATATGCCCATCGGGTTCACTCACTGTTACCAAGGGGATGGTCGATCCTAATTAGCTTTACCTGGATCACATGTTTCTCCAGGGGATGGGTAGATAGAGTATTTTGTGATTGATTGCTTCATTAAAACAATGTTTGATAGACAATTGCTTTCCTAGTGGGTGACATGGTTGTTAATAATTCTGTATTTATATACTTGTAGCATATTACCGCCCAGCAGATGTTATTAAAATACATGTAATGCATGTTTAAAATATTTGCTGTGGAAGGATTATACGCTTCCTAACCCATTCATATCAAATTTAGCCAAAGATCTTCATTTCATTGCCATCATATTTGGAGTAAGAAAGAACATTTGGTTGTTGAAAGCCATTGAAATTTAGGAGTTTGTGACAGCAGCATAACCAAACCTAAACAGATACTGGCAACTTCTTTCTTCAAACATTTACATATTCAACCCATGGAAGAACTCTATCGTGTCTGCTGTCCAGATCTTGAATCATTTATCGTCATTGGAGGGAGCAGAGATATGATTGGCCAGCTCAGGAAGTCCCATGTAAGTTCTTTGACTAATAGGGAAAGGGTTAGTGATGGTGGGTAGAATATGGGAAGTGCTCTGTTGTACTATTGGAACTTAATCGTAGGGGAGGCGGGTGGCCTGGTTCTCAAAAGGAAAGGAAGTATAGGCTGCTAAACACAACATGTGTTGGCTAGGACTTCCTCATGTTTAGAATTCCAGAAAATTCCCCAGTTACCTCTCAGTGTGCCTAGTTCCTCTCTATCTGTGCACAGAAGATTATGGACAAGTGTCACGGAAAGGTTTCTGGGACTATAAAGAGAATGGTTATTTTGGGGGGGATTGGTCTTTCATGTGTGAAGAGGACAAACATGTATTTCCTGTGTCTCTTTCAGGAGGCCAGAGCCATCCTGTTCTCCATCTTTTGATTTATATCAAAGACTAAGTGACTATTTCATCTTATTTTATAAACAAGACTCATCATTTACCCATTTTAGTTCCCAGAAGGCTTGATAAAAGCTAAAGCTGCAACCTCAAAGAAAATAGAGCTGCGGATACATCCCTTCACCTCCATAAATATAACTCTGCTTTGTATGCTATTCCAGACCCTCCTTTACCTTGAGAGGACCATGAGAATGGATCCACGGAGAGAATGTTTGCTACCCTCACATTTGTGACCATCTTGCATCAGTGACAAACACTCCCTTTAATAACTATGTCTTAGAGAAATCTTCCAGACTGATTTGGGGCCACAGATTTGTGCGGACATTTGTGATCAGGGAGAAATGGTATGTTAAACCTATTGAAAACACCATTTTTAAATTAAAACCCGGGCCCTTGTGACATAGGGCTAAATAAATATCATCTATTAACTTGTATTGTTGAAGGCTAATGTCTAATAAACACATGTCCATGGGAGCTGCCTCTGGGATTTTAAACCTGAATTGAATTGTTATTGGTAAAGTATAAATTAAGACATTTTCACCCCTGCAGCTTAGCCTACTATCTACAAGATATGTCTGTTTTCCTAGTTGGGCTGCGCTCATTCTTGAGCACAGATGATCCGATGACAGAGAGTCCTCACTTCTATCTTAATTCTAGTCTGGGATTGTTCCTTTTAAAACCTGATGGGTCCATACTGCTTACAAAAGGCCTGAGGCAGAGCAATTAAAATAAAAGATGGCACTGTATCTTCTATCATTACTGATGATAATGTTCAACCCACATGAGAATTAAATTTGGGGGACTGTGTTGCCTACTTATTTTATCTGCCTTGGAGAACTGTAACATAATGCATACAACAGGCTTTTATCTGCTTAATGGAAAACAGTAAAATAACTCTATATACTTTATTTTATACATGGAGAAACTGAGGGGGGGAGAGAGAGAGAGAGAGAGAGATCCTCCATGAGGTGGAACTGTGGATTAGTAATGGTGGAGCTGGGGTAAATATCTGGTTCTTTTGCCTCTTCATTCTTCTGCACTAGCATTTCCCAAAGTGCAGGGCTCCCACTGGGGATCCTTGAGATGGGTTTAGAGGGTTCCATGCTGAAAGAGTCATTCCCTCTACAATTCTCTTTCAGCCTCCAACAAGGAGATGGTCTTAGTTCAATATCAGACTCTACGTTTGTAAACACTTACTAGTCTATGTTTAGCAGAGACAGTAAGCATCACTAAATTTTGCTAGATTTAATAATAAAGCTTTGTTTCTGTTGAATTAATTTTCACAGTTACCTTTTCTGTATGAGAAGTGATACTGCTTTTATATTTGCAATAGCTATAAAAGTTACTTTTAAAATAAAAAAAATAAATAAAGTGAGCTGATTTATAGAGAAAAAAACACACCATTAAGTAAGAAGCAGTGGTGGCATAAGTATGTGGTAACAACTTAAAATTTCCCCAGGGCTGTAGTTGGGGAAACGTGGGGCTGTGTTATATTGCTCTTCAAATAGGCTTCAGAAAAAAATGGCTGCCAGTCCTTACCTCTTTAGCATCTATCTATCTATCTATCTATCTATCTATCTATCTATCTATCTATCTATCTATCTGGCTTCTATCTATCATCTATCCATCTACCTTCTTAGGCCACAGTCTAGTTTTTTGTTTGTTTGTTGTGTGTTTTCCTCATTGGCTGAATTCCATCCAGTCTTGGGCTACTTTACATGGTTATCTTAAGGCAACTCCCATCTCTATTGCAGAACCTTCCAGTAAACAAGCAAGCCAATCAACAAACCAACCAAAAGGCCAACAGCCTTTATGTATAATGATTTTGCTTTACTTAAAGAAATGTGCATGCTCATTGGAACATAGAAGGAAATTTTGTGAGAAGAACCATGCTTCCTAAGATCTGCATTGTTATAACTTTCAGGCCTAGCTTCTCTCAGCCCTGTGGTCAGGTGGCTCTATTGTAAAGGATGACAGGAAGGAACAGTGCCTCTAGTGTGGATCTCTATCTGGTTTCCCTGAAGTTTTCCCGGAGCCCAACCCTCAGGGACTAGAGGCAGCTCATCTGTATTTAGCAGGAAAGGAGCGTTAGGTTGGCCCCGGCACTGGTACAACTTCTAATTAAGCCTACGTTACTACTGCTTTTGGCATGATTACTGGTTGCTATGCTGAATATGAGCACTGGCCACATGTTATCTTGCGAAATCCTCTCAACTTCTCTAGAGGCTCCTATTCTTGTTTTACAGCAGTGGGAACGGAGGACCCCTTGCTCATATTTGCGCTCTTTGTTTTCCACGGACCTCACCCTTACACAGAAGCCTGGCTACAGTCCCTGGATTCTGTGCTGGGAACTCACTCACCATCTGCATCTATCACTCAACAGTTTATTGAGCACTTATGATATGCACGTAAGCTGGGGATACAGAGACAAGTCATGAAACCAAACTCCCAATGACTTCCCAGCTGGTCCAACATACATGCATGTGAGCAGATGCGTCTTAATCCTGTTTGGAGACAATTGGATAGGGCAAGCCAAATTTGACCTTGAAGAGAGAAGAAAGTAGATCACATGACGAACAAAGGAGGAAAGGCAAAGGTACCGACACATTGGCTTCCCATATCCAACAGCCTCAGCCCTACTCCTGGTGGGAACACACTGAGTGTTTACTACTTGGTTGGCCTGGCATGAGGGACATCACATCCTTTACCTCATATAAGACTTTAACAACCGCAGAGGAGCTAGCAGCATAACAAGTGTTTAGAAGGCACTGAGTGATGGATAAGGTGAGACAAAGGTGCGATTTCAGAAAGCAGGCACCGCTTGGTGGCAGCAAGAATCTAACATTTATGTTACTAGATAATTGTTGATATGATTGAATGAGAGTTGCTTTTGGAATACTCTGGAGATGCATGGCTGTGCTCCTCAGGCTGTGCTCCTGTTCCCTGGGAAGGAATGACATGGTTAATTGGCATGGGTTTGGAGTGGAGAGCTGCAGTATGAATGCTGTTGATCCCGGAGTAAAGGGACAACATGAATGGTGCATGCGAGAACCATGAAGAACAAATGGCTCCCTGAGAAGTCAGAACTGAACCTCTCTTGAGCCTCCAGCCCCATTGCAAGCCTGACCGTTTTATGTCCTCATTGTGAGAAGGACACCACTCGAATTTCAACCCCAAAGAGCAAGAATCTTGCTTGTCTTGCGGAGTGATGTGTCCCCAGAAGCTAGAAATCTTTGTCACGTGGTGTGGTGCTCCAGACCACAGTGCCAGTGAGTGGCAGAATGAGAATTCAGGTGCAGTGCACCTCGTCTCTTGGCGTACCATTTTCATCCTTTGACAAATCCCCCTGCCCTCTAATCCTTCTCCCTTCATCGTGTTCGCCACACCTCCTCTAGTTCATTCTTTCCAAAGTACTGCTTTTACCATTTCACTTCCCATTGACCACAACCTGGAGTGTAAGCTTGTAAGACAAATCCTTGGCCCTCTTTCCTTTCACTATTAAATGTAGTTCTCTAGTACATTCTCAAGAAATTGGTTGCTGCTGAACATCTCTCCCCAGTCACCATAGAAACAGAGTCAAATAAGCCTTTTAAAAATCATCCTATAATTATCTCTTATTTCGAAAGAAAAGCTTTTGGTTGCACTTTGCCTTGATTTGACAGACATCGTCACCTGTGATTGAATGTCTATAGTCATTTTATACTTGCAATTTCCCAAAGGTGAGCCCTGTGATATTGGCAAAGATAGTGAATTAATTTCCATGCATTAGAAAGGAACAATATGAACCACAGCTCTTTGACTAATACGTACTTCATCAACAAAACAAGCTGCGCCTCTCTGAGAGGTGGCCATTGGCTCTCCCACTCGGCCAAGTGCAGAGTTGGTAAATCTATCTAACTCGGGGCAATAATAAGAAATAAGTTTGCCCATGGATTAAAGCCATAGTCTTCAAAGAGCTTTCTCAATAATGAAATGTAGTATTCTGATTTCCATCCTTTGTCTTAATGCTCAGGTGGTTCCTGTTCTGATTATTTGCTCGTTTTTCTTCTGAAGCTTTCCTTGCTCGTGCCCCTCATCATTACAGGGGCTCTGACCTTTTCAAACTGCATTTCCAACTTGTTGCTCACTGGCTGATTCAGCAAGGCTAGGCACTAGCAGGGAATTGCAGGACCGGAGAAAGAGAGAAGGCAGGGTACTTCTCCCTCTCTCACTTTCAGAATAGTTGCTGCAGACATACCTCAGTTCCAGCCTCCAACACCTGGCTGCTCCCTTGGCGGGGCACAGGGGGGGGGGGTAGGTGGTGGTGGGGTGCCTTCCAGAAAAGCTCCAGTGCATTTTTTTTTTCTGCTGGAGGCACCATCTCCTGGGCTCCTTTAACATGGTCTCTTCCCCTTGTCCCTGCAATTCGGGGTGGTAGTGGCTTCCTCCAGGTTCTTGTCTCTAGATTGCTAACCCTTTCTGTATTTGTATTTTTAGCTCTTCTAAATACTGTTTTAACTAATTTCCCATATTTAGTCCTCTCTATTGAGTTACCTCGTACGTTTTTTTTTTTTTTTTTTTTTTTTTTCCTGCCTGGACTCTGATGAACCCAGGTCCAAATTCAGGAAGGAGATAAAATATTCTGAACATTTTATGGATCACTTGAAACACCATCAATATCCCATCCAAAATCTAGACCTTTCTGGCATGGCTTGACATCATTGACTAAATCTACCGACTAAATCCATTTCTCACACCCTATAAGTGGGCCTGGAAAAGATGGATAAGATTAGTGATCCAAACACAAAAGTGTAAATATAACAATACAGAAAATGTTGGAGAATATTTATGTAACCGTGGTGAGAAGACCTGCAAGTCTTTACCTCACGTGACAGCTGCAGAAACTGCAAGCAGTGGGACTTAGCAACAAGTCTAAGTACAGAAACACCACTAGGATTTCAACCCCAAAGAGCAAGAATCTTGCTTGTCTTGCTGAGTGATGTGTCCCCAGAAGCTAGAAATCTTTGTCATGTGATGTGGTGATTCAAACCACAGTGCTAGTGAGTGGCGGAATGAGAATTCAGGTGCAGTGCACCTCGTCTCTTGGCTTAGCATTTATCAATAGTCACCTCCCAAGGACCTCAGGTGGCCACAGATGAAGGCACATGGGCTCATAGGAGGCATTCAAGGGATGGAATGTGAGGACATTTGATCAACAGTGGTGAGGTCAGGCAGAGCTAGTTAGGGTGAGGCCACCTTGGCAATGAGGTACAGATGCTTGCTGGGTTCCAAGGTCCTCAACTTAGTCAAATGTGACCTTATAAAAATTGTTCATAAGGATGTGATAGAGATGAAAAGACATGAAGAAGATTTGTCTCAAAACACTAAGTAAACCAGCATACAGATGAATATCACCAATTAAAATTCATAATGGAGCCCAATAACGCAAGGTAAACACTCTTCTGTCTCATAATGTTTCTGTTGCTTCTGTTTGTCATTTCAGGGTTATTTGTAGAGTTTGCTCCTTTTTGTTGCATTCTAATCGTGGCAGAAGAAAAGTAAAAGTTTGGCGGAAGCTCTGGAGTACAAAGTACATATATAAATATCAAAAAAGTGAAAGCACCCAGAGCTGCCTTCCAATCTACAAGATCATATTTGGGCTCTTTTATAAGTTAAATTGTTATGTCAGTAAGAATACAAAAGAGAAAAGAGAAAGATCTTCCCTTTTCAAGTAAACGGTGATAACAAAGCCTGGACCTGAGGAAGTGCACTGGTTTTTAGAATATGAAAAATTTCTGTACTGTTACCACAAGCCCCCAAGGTCCTCTTCCCACCGCTTCTGCCTCCCCCACCATGGTCTGGCACCAGTGGGCCTCCAACACCTTGCTCCAACATCTGTTCTGATTGATCAAGGCCCAGGCTCTATTTCTTGTTGAATATGTTGAATGTCATCTGGAAACATTTTTACAAAGAGCAGCCCTAAATAATTTAGTAGGAATAGTAGGAATCTTACCTCTACATGGTCTCTTGATGCTATTAGTTTTGCACAAAGGGCAGTGTTACATATTGAGTTCCCCCCGAATCTGTGCATTGAAGTCCTAACCCCCAATGTGACTATTTGTGGAGACAGAGCCTTTAAGGAGGTAATTAAGTTTAATGCGATCATAATGGTGGGGCCTAATCCAATATGATTGATATCTTTATAAAAAGAGGAAGTGATACCAGGAGTGGGAGCATAGAGAGGAAATGTCCATGTGAGGACAGAGTGAGAAGGCAGCCATCTGCAAGCCAGGGAGAGAGGCCTCACCACAAACCAGCCCTGCCAGCTCCTTGACCTTGAACTTACATCAAATACATTTCTGATGCCTAAGCCATCCAATCTGTGGGATTCTGTTATGGCAGCCTTAGCCGACTAATACAGTAATGATGAACTTAAAAGGGAAAATCCATTTTCTTTTCATGATGTGACGCACGGGGGAGGGGCTGGACATAGCAATAGGTCTGTGTGGTTAGCCTTGTTGTACTAAGACCCTTCAAAGGCCATGTTGGTCCTGTGCAACATCTAATGGTAGAAAGCAGGTGATGCCAAACATCAGGTGACTGAGATGCCTTTTCTTTGAGTAGGTGATGTAGTTCTGCATTTCCTCATTACCTGTCTACTTGCTTCCATCCCGTGGCATAATAATAGAAATTCAGTGGTGGCTCTGAGACAGAAAGATAAATCATAGTCCTCTGGAGAAGGGAGGGCCATCCTTGATTTTCTAATAATATTCTTTCAATCTACACTCTCACATATGATTCTTGACACTCCGAAATGTGTTTATAATTTGTTTACACCAATTTGACTTTATATATGCCAGCTCACATGTATTAGGCAATATTAGTATCTTCCCTGGTGTAGGTGCTCAGCACTTTATTCCTCCCTTGTGCATGAAATAGAACTTGTGTTGTGTAAATATATATTAATTTTGATATACAAATGGTAAGCATTTGCAGGTTGCAAGCCCCTGTGCTAGT
The DNA here is from genome assembly GCF_036562045.2 of Rhinolophus sinicus. Lineage (NCBI taxonomy): Eukaryota > Metazoa > Chordata > Mammalia > Chiroptera > Rhinolophidae > Rhinolophus > Rhinolophus sinicus. Next base: position 44,937,601 of record NC_133759.1, read on the forward strand.
TCTGAAATGAATCAAATGCATGCTCTTCAGTAGGCAGTCTATATTCTGCACATTTAAAAGAATTACCTTCCCCGCCCAAACATTTGTTCTCTGTAGAATAGTACATCCTTTTTATAATGGCACTTTGCTTTTTCTTCATGAGCATGTCAAGGCAACTTTGGTGAGGGGTATGAATAATTTTCCCAACGTAGGCACCAGAATCTGTGTTCTAATGATCAAATTAGAAGTTCACCAATTTAACCCTTTATGAAGATAATAAAAGGACTAGCTGCAAATAGCCAAATCCTAACTGTGGTAATCTACTATAGTAATTATGCAACACGGTTAATTATTTATCCATTTAATAGATACCACAATAGTTGATCCTCAGTGAAAGATGGTGAAAATTTTGGGCATACACTGGTCAGAACTATCTTGACTGGATGTAAGTTTCTCTTTGTCTCCCATTGTTAACAATCTGCTATTGCTTCAGTGTTACATCACAGCATCCTGGCCCTCTTGAGTGCGTTCAGATGTCACATTCTTAAATTGTAAACCCCCTTTCTTAATCTTAGTTTATTTACTTGCTCAAAGCTCATTTTAAGCACATACTCTGATTAATCGTATTGCTAGAGTTTGATTTTTCTCTGGTTGTATGCTGCAAAATGCCTACTGCTGGGCATGTATTTCATGGAAATGGCTTCTCTTTCAATTTGTGAGGAAATTTGTGAGTTGAAAAAAACACCTACACTAAGGGAATGGTTATGTGTCCTTTTATTGTGGTGGAAAGAGTAAGTTGAGATTGCATCTGAGCTACAAATGTGTTTCCCTCTCACTGAGCAAGGACGTGAACACCAGGACACATGTGACATATGAATTGCCATCCTGTCTGGTGGCAGTAATTTACTGTAACTGTTTTATGACCATCACAAATCCATGTCTAAACCATGAAAATGGCACCACATGGAGTCTGCTACACTGAAGTCCTGTGTCCACTGTATTTTATCCAACATATGGACTTATGGTTCAATACATAGATATATATAGACGTAGATATAGATGTCATTTCTGATATTTATTGAGTACCTACTCTATTGTGATGGAAGGAAATATGTTACAATCTACTTACAAAACAAAATAAAAAGGCAAAGAAGAATTGTGGGAATTAGGGATGATGATTGTTTGAGAACAAAATTTGGAGAGATTTGATCTGTGTGAGAGTTGTGAGAGTTGTCAGAGGTTCTTTATTTTTAAATTACTATTATTAATGTCAGTGTTTTTAATACAATGAAGTAATAAAGACACTAATATTAAGGGCATTTTCTTGGCCTTCACTTGGGTTGAAATTAGCCCATCAATTTGATAACTGTTGATAGTAACTGCATTTCATTTTTGAGCAATGGCATACATCTATATACACATCAATTTAGGCATATTTGCATAAAATGGATATTTGCGATTTTGTAGTTCAAGTATATGCTCAAGTAGAAGGTGGAGTTCTATATTCACTTTGCGTTGGTAAAGCAATTGCTTTATGGTTTATCTTCCTGGAAATTGAATTAATTTATGTTTAAATGAGACTAACAGGAAAACAAAGCAAAAACTGACATGAATGTGATATAAAAATAAATGTGTGCGTTCTTGTGGAATGGAATAACTATATTCAGCTCTTTGTTCATGACCCTAGACTAAAGAGGCAGTCAAGGCAAATGTAAAATCTAAAATATGAATTTAACTTAAAATTGTCAATATCAGAATAGAAAATAATCTAGGTTCTTCTCCCTGCAAACTCTGCTCATCAAAGTTTTATGAGTAGGAACATGACCTATTCCAAGCACCCTATTCCACATGATAGTACTTCAGATGTTTGGGAATGACTGTCACATCTCCTCAAAGCTATAATGTCAAACTGACACACACACACACACACACACACACACACACACACTCACAAATAGAATCACTGCTGTTTTGACTTGTCTATACAACATGCCCCAGGATTGACACAGGTCACCGAATATTATCTATTGGGATACTGGCCTTTCCAGTCAAACCATGTGCCCCACAGACACCTATGCAATAATCCCCCCTTATCTGGGGGGGGATATGTTTCAAGACCCCCAGGGATGTCTGAAACCACGGATAGTACCGAACACTACATATACTTTGTTTTCCCCTATATATGTGTACCTATGATACAGTCTAATTTGTGAATTAGGTACAGTAAGAGGTTAACAACAATAACAAATAATACAATTGTAACAATAATTAAGATAAGGATTATTTGAACACAAGCACTGCAATACCGCAATAGTTGATCTGATGACCAAGGCAGCTAAGTGACTGGGGGCGGGTACACAGCATGGACATGCTGGGGACAAAGGGATGATTCATGTCCTGGGGTGGGGGTGGAGCGGGAAGGTGCGATATTTCACCATGTGACTCAGAACAGTGCACAATTTCAAACTTATGAGTTGTTTATTTCTGTTGTTTTAGTTTAATATTTTTGGCCCATGCTTGACTGCAGGTTACTGAAACCATGGAAAGCAAAACCATGAGTAAAGGGGGACTACTGTATGTACTTATTGCTAGAACTGTCTTGTAGTCGTGTCTTGAAATCTCAATCTAAGTTCAGATTTCAACATGTTCATGGGTTTCTTGTGGATGAAATGCATTGATTTTTGCTTTTGAGTAAAAATGATTTGTAGCAGGGGCATGGCATCTTTTGGCAGGCTGAAAATAATTTGAGCGCAAGGAGACTCTAGTCCCATCCTTTGGAGGACAGAGAGGTAGTTATGCAGAAGTAAATGCAGACTAGTGCTAATCAAGGAATATAAACAACAGCTTGTTTTGGAAAGAGCCTGAGATTGATTTCTCCCCAGCGCACAGGCGCAGTTGGCCTGCAATTTTCATACTTACTTGCTTTGCATTGTTGGGGAAAAATAAAGTTGTTTATTGATTAGCATTTAAAACCCAATTAGTAATTTATTTGCTTGAAAGACAGAATAAGAGCACAATGTTAGAACCAAATAAAAGTGTTTCCAGGACTAACAAGCACCCCAGGACTAAAAAGTTGGCCCTGAAATTCTGAAGAAACAGTGAATGCAGACTGGATTTCAGCCAGAACATCGGGGCCTGAATCCACACTGTAGGGGCCGAAGTTTCCTCTTTCTCCCTGCATGGCTGTATTGTTGGTGCACTATGCAGGTTTCTTTGGGAAACATAACACTTTTTTTTTTTTTAATTACATGGTTTTTTTTTAATACCAGTTTTTTTCTTCTAATCAGGTAGAATAATGGAGAGGAATTTGCCAAGAACGTGGAAAAAAAAAATTGGGAAATCAGCAATTTCTAAAATATACCACATGAATACTAGTTCTGATGGATTAACAAAATGGCATAGGAAGAATAGTTTGTAAGGGAGCATGAATTTGAGAAATACTGGGTTACTTAGTTTGGTAGAGATCTTAACTGCAGGACCTCTAAGAGTCCTTTATACGCTAATGTAAGGGTGCTCTCCAAAAAAAAAAAGAGAGAGAGAATTTAAAAGAATTGGCTGCCTCTTTACTTTTCCCCTTCTTTTTCTTGTCTTATTTGTCTGTCTGTCCATCTATCCATCTGTCAATGCAACAAACTTCTTTCATTCATTGTGGGAGACCCTAGGAGAAGAGTTGAGATGATTTACTGTGGGTATGCAGAAGATAATCTGAAGTTACTAGCAAAAGAAACTTGGCCTAATCTTGAAGATTTTTCAGGATTTCTAATTTGGTGGGTTTGTCTGCTTATGTGGAACTTTTGTTTCCTGAGACTATTAAGAGCTTTTTTCTTTCTTTCTTTCTAATTTAGATTGAATTTACCTTTTACTTGGAAGTACTACTGAGAGTGGAACTTAGAAGCAGTTGAATGGAACTGAAGAAGAGAGCCTAAGGGTTGGCTCTAGTGTCAGTGGTGGTTTAATCGGCGTTTTGAGTGACAGGTCACTGTGGTATAGTGTCTGAGATATAGCCCTTGGACAAGTAATAGGGCTGCCTGGTGTTCAGCCTGGCACTCTGCAGGGAAGGGAAAGTAAGCTAGAGAACTCTGGGCACAAGCTCTCAGCTTCCGTTGTTTATCTGAGCTTGTCCAGCAGGGGCGGAGGTGAGCACCTCTTACTTGGTTTAGGTGAGTCACAACTATGTGTAAGGATGATATAGTAGTGAATCCTCAGATCTAGCAGAAAACTCAGCTCCCAGCCACCAACCTCAAGCAAAGGACATGCACAATGACTCTTGAAATGAAATGGTTTCAAGCTAAGAGTTTAGAAGCAATAAACCTGCACATGGGGATGAAGGGCTTACAAATTGCAAAGCACATGAAACTTCACTGTTATAAGCTTAAATCAATGAGTAAGTGAAGGTCTTTCCAACTAAAATCTGAAATCTAAATAAAGGCAGGAATATCAGTTGTCCAACCGAGGGGTTAAAGCAAAACTTCCCCATAAGTCAGGTTACCCAGAGATACTCCTCTCTGCCTTAGCAGGGAAAGAGCAGGACCTATCACGGGCCAAGATCACCTTCCCCTGTGGAAACAGCGTATTCCCTCTACAATCCATTTCATACTGGCATTACATTTTTTGTTAGGTTACTACCACATGAGTTGTGCATATTAACCAAATTAAAACTGTCGGAAGAGTTTGGTTCTTGCTGAGTTAGTATCTCAGTGTGTCTTGCTGAGATGTGGCAGAAATGCCATATTCTGAGGCACAGTGAATGGCTGGAGAGAAGGCAGCTCCAAAGGTTCTAAATCAGAAGGAATCTCTGACTCCATGGGGTTTGTAGACAGCAAGCACCATGACTGTGATATCTCTGGGGTTTTAATGTGTGTTGGTCCCTGAGACCCCTTAAAGCATTTTGAAACAAGGGCAGTTGCTTACTTGGTGTTTTTTCAGCATTGCCAGAAAAACTCCCTTAGCCCCTCTATAAATCTCTGCTGGCTGAATTTGTGATTCTACCCTGTCACCTTCAGCTATTGAGTCCAAGCTTCGGCACATGTATATGAAATTGCATGTGTGTCCTGGCTTTTGATGGAACACTATTTACTGGTCTTTTATACTACAGTGTAAACGTGTTTCAGAACACTTCTCCACATCAGTAAACCCTCCATTTACAGGTGCACATTGAGTTGTGCCGGGCACCTTGCTAGGCGCTTGGGGACACTATGTAGAGAACCAGTGAGATGGAGCCTCTGGCCTCATAGAACCTATCTATTTTGATGGCTTTCACAGTCCTTTAAAATAAGGGTTGGCAAACTGAAATCGAGAGGGCTGCCTGTTTCTATAAATAGTTTGATTGCAACATAGCCACAGCCATTCATTTATGTATTTTTCATGTCTGCTTTTGCACTACAACAGCAGAATTCCGTAACTGAGGCAGAAATCATATCGCCTGCAAAGACTGATATATTTATAGAATATTGGACTCTTTACAGGAAAAGATTGCCAACTCCTGCTTTAAAATCCCAGGTCCTGGGGCCCCATTCCTCGATTTTTAAAATTCACAGCTCTGAGGGTGTATGCACACCATCTTATATATGCAGACCTCTGCTCTGTCCACTCTTCTCGTGAAGGGGTTCTCTTAATTCTACGGCTCTGCCTTTGAATTCTGCTTCAGCAGTTCCTCTCCCCTACCTTCCCCTTTCTAAGGTGGGTGTGTATGCTCCAGCCGCTACAGTTGTCTGTCCTCTGCAGTTCCCCTTGGACATTTCATCTCCTCACTTTTCCCACCCTCCTGCTATTAACTTTTCTTTCACAATGCCTCTCAGATCAACATTTTTCAACCCTCACTCTTCTCTTGCAGTGCCTCCCTCTGTGTCCAGTGTCCCGGATCACTCACACTTAGTGTATCTGCAACCAAATTCGTCATCATTTCCCCCAAGCTAACTCCCCCTTTGGACTTACAAATTCTCTCTTATTGGTAGCATCAGTCTTCCACTTTGAGATCTTAGCCATTAATAATACTGATCATATTTCTTTCAAATTTTACCTCTTGGTCCTGAAAAACAAATCTAGTTGAAATCAGGACCTGAGGGCAAATAATGAAGGGCAAAGCTTACCTGATGTACAGACCTTCATTTTCCTACAGAAGAAACAAGGAGGGAAGGAAATTAACTGTGACCAGGCACCCACATGAGCTGGGCACTGTGCATAATGCACAGAACGCTCCCAAACGATGAGTAAGTGTTTTTAATCCTCATTTTATAGATGAGAAAGCTGGATCTCATAGATTAATTAACCTTGCCAAATGTCACAGCTAATGAATTGTGGTACCGGTATCTAGATATAAATTTTAAATACTATTTCCCATCCTCTTGTGATATAACAAACCCAGCATCTAGTCCTAAAAAAAAATAGTTTGAGATTTAATTGAATTGATGTTTGCCCAATTTTCTTTGTTAAAATATGTATTAATCAAAACAACTAACATCTATTCAGTTAACACTGACTGTAATTTTAAATATCCATTTCTCTCTTGCTCCCCACTAAAAAAATGATAATGATACCAAGGCACAGAAACATTTACTTGTGTGCCCCAAATCACCCCGCTGGTAGGTGGTGAAACTGGAAGTCTAGTCCAGGTCTCTCTTACCCCAGTCTACACTCGGGCCTGCGCTATGTGCTTCCAGGTACCGCAGTGAAGCTTCTACACGGTAAGTGGCTCTGCCAGGCCCCTTGGAAGGCAGACCTGTTCCAGGACCTGGTGTTCATCCTTCTTAGGTCAGTCTGGTGAAAGAAAAAGAATGAACCATAAACCTGTCTTATTCCTTTGACAAATGTCCCTCCTGGAATGTTTGCAGCTGGAGGAAAACTGAATGCATCTGTTTCAGGTTGTAAATTCCTGAGGGTGTTTTTATTTTTAGCTTTGCTACATTTCATAAATAGACCAGACAGTAAAAACGAGGAAAAGAAAACCTAACTGTTCTTTGTTCAGTTCTAAGTAAGAGGAAGCCTTTCCATTGGCAGCTGATTAAGCATCTTCCTGAGTTCTCTCCTGATGCCTAAGGAGAAGCAATGTCCTGACGGTCTTTCTCATGGGCTATTAGCTGCCTGTGAGAAAGCTTCAGCATATAAGTACTCAGAAAATGACCCTTGCCTTCCTTTGCTTCAGTGGCCTGCCTTGGCCTGCCATGTGACCCTCAGGCTTCTCTGCACTGCATTCATGCAGTCTGCCCCGAGTCCTTTTCCATCTCAGCTCTAATTTCTCCCAGCCCACGCTTTGTACCCTTCCATCTCCCTGGCTTTCCTCATGCCCTTTGCAGATGTCCACATGCGAGTAGTATGGTCTTCCAAGTTCGTGTTCAGTTGTCAGCCCTTCACCCTCTATCCCAGTGACACTTTCGCTGTGAAGTTTTCTTTTAAGTCTTGTTTGGTTGCCTCCTCTTAAGAGATGTGGAAAGAAGAGCAGCAGGGATTAGAAGTAGATGCACGGAGACGGAGAACATAGTGAGGAAATCATTTCATCTCTGAATCGTCAAGGTGTTGATGAATATATTTAGGGTGAGTGGTTAAGTCAGCTTAGGTTTAGAATGTAAAATGAAACAGGAATCATTTCTAGTTAATATGACCTGGGCTTAAGAATTTTTTGATGTCTAAATATTTATCAACCTTTTTTGATTAGGTAAGATTACACATTTGACCCAACAATGATAGACCTTTGAGTAGATCCTCAGAAAAATTAAGATCCTAAGAAAATGAAGGAGAAAAGAAATCTCTATTCTGATGCAAGAATAATTTTGGAGAGGAAGAATCAATATATTTTCTATCCTGAAGGTAGATCTGGCATTGTTTGTTTTTCCCTATTTATTAGGGCATTGTGTTAAGTATACAATTTGATTTGTACCCACAAATGCGATGAAAACAATCTAAAAACCTTGCCTTTAATTCTGCTTGTTAAATGGTACTACGGGCTGAGACATGTACTACTACTAAAGACATCTATGGGGATGAAAACATATAATGCTGAATTGCTTTATAACATCATTAATTTTTTCAATTAGGTTAGCATTACTAATTGCTTAATGAGGCAGGACTCTGATTGAAGCTACTACATCTTCACCTTTAACACTGGTTAACCTCCTTTTCACCCAAGAAAGCATGCCTCAAGCTCCAACTCTGTAATAGGCAAGCATTTAACCAAAAATTAGTGAAATTGCTTCATTTTTATTTTGTTTGTTTTTGTAGTGACCTATCTGTTGCCATATGTGCTGGCTTTTCATTCATAAGTTTCCTTTAAAAAAAATAACTGGCAATTTAAAGAAGATCTGTGAAGTGATTTTAAGAAAAATATTGGTTCAAATATATAATTGCTTAATAGATGTGCTGACACTTAGGCAGTGGTTCATGAAAAACATTTGAGAAACGGGTCTAGTACATGTGGGGACTATTCAGTGATTCATTTTCCACGTCATTACACCCACACCTGAAAAGCTCCCCTCCTTGGACTTCTTAAAGTACATATTATATATGCATATATAAAGTTTGTGGTGGTCTGGAAACTAACCTAAAGTATCTTTGAGGTACCCCTGTGTGTGTGTGTGTGTGTGTGTGTGTGTGTGTGTGCGTGCGCTTTTCTTTTTAAGTGAGCTTACTAATCAATATCAGATCTCAAGGTGGTGAACCAGGATCTTAGACTCAGAATCAGCGTTAGATAAATACCAAATGTGGATCCATTTCATCCTTCATATTGAAGTATAGAAAAATAAAGGCCCAGGAAGGTGAAAAGAAATATCCAAGATCGCACGACTGGTTGTTAGTAGTAGTAAAGGCAGGACTTGAACTGGTGACTCTATTCCCAACATGGCACTCTTTCTACAATCTTTATATTGTCTCTAATTACACAGATCATTATTTATGATTTAGTATATTTTAATTTCATTTATGTTTTAATTTATTTCAAATTCAATTTACTTTTTTAAAATCTTGCAGCATGTAATCTATTACTCTGCAACTCGAAGTGTGGTCTTTAGAATTCTTGGCTATGGGCTATCTAAACCCAGATGAAATTAATTTAAGTAAATGAGAATGTATTGGCTTGTATTACTGAAGACTCAGGAAATATTTAGCTTCAGGTAAGGCTGGATCAAGCAGTTCAAAGAGATGTTCAGGCTTTTTTTCTATCAATCCTCTCTCATTTCTTCTTAACCATGTTGATTTCTGTTCTTGTCTGCAGAAAGATGTCTTCAACTAAATGAGAGATAGCAGCTATAGACAAACACCTGTTCACAGTCTTTAGTCTGCTTTAGCTCCAACCCAAAAGGTAAATCCTGGAGAATGGTCTGATCCTTGGGTCACATGCCCATTTATGTACTTATGTGGCCGTAAAAAATAGGCATTAATATGGTCCACACCAAACCACCAGTGACCAGTACTGTGCTTGGAAGCCCCAACCGGAATTACATTTTCATACTTGAAGGAATTACTAGACAGAAAAATAATGGATCCCATCAAAACATGAAATAGAATCAGTGGTTTGGAAACAACCTAAGTAGTATATACTAGTAGGGAATCAGGCAAGGATGACATATATATATATATAGTAGCTAGATAGGTAGATATATGGTATAGATATAGATATAGATATAGATGAAATATATATGTGTATATATCTGGGATGGAATATTCTGCAGACATTAGAAGAGATAGATATGAAGACTGTGATAAAATATTTTTTCAAGTTTGATATTATGCAAAATGAGAAAAGCAGATCTCAAAATTTTGCTTTCCCTGTGCTGTTGACATGATAGAAATGTACGCGCATATCAGAGATCACAGGAGGACACAAGGAAACAAAAGCAATCACAGTGCTGAGCCTGTAAGATTCAAAGCACTGGTTTGTTTCCTTTCTTGTGTTGTGTTTACCTTCTCTCCCCCCCCCCCTTTATTTTCAATGTTATATTCTATATTGAATTATATATAAACTAAAATACCACCATTTTATACTTTTCCGGAACAGTACTTCTTGGCATGTTTCTTTTTAATCTGAAACATCATTTGGTGCTACCTCTAGGGGACCTCTGAGCTTTTTGCCCACCTGGCATTCACCACTCCTTCAGATAATAAGATCTCTCTTGTGCTTTGTGTGAGGCCCTTTCCTGCAGTAATTCTATGAGGACGGCTGGCCTAGCTCGGGTCCAGGAACAGGTATGTGACTCAGCTCCAACCAATCAGTGTATTGATTCCACTGGCTTGTATGTTTGCTTCAGGGATTTTTATGTGACTCAAGTCGGTTTGATGAGATTCAGTTCCGGGAATTTTGTTGGAATAATTGGGAAAGAGAAATTCCATTCTCTCAGGGACTTGTAGATATATGATCCAGGAGCATTCAGTGGTCATTTTGCCTCATAATGAAGGCAGAGGCAGAGGTGAGAGGTGGTGTTTTAATTATACTCATTGAATCTCTAGATCCTATTATGCCTGAAGTTGGAGCACTCGTGAACTTCTTTAAAATTAAATCTTATAATTTGATATGATTGTAGATCAACATGCAGTTGTGAGAAATATTACAGAGTGATCTGTATAACAGTGACCCAGTTTCCAACAAAAGTAACACCTTATAAAACTATAGTAGAAAATCCCAACCAGGATATTAGCACTGATACAGTCAAGAAATAGAACAGTCCCATCACCTCAAGGACCCCTCGTGTTATCCTTTCATAGCCACACCCAACTTTCTCCCACCCATCCCTGACCCTGGTAACCACTTATCTGTTCTCTAGCTCTCTAATTTTTGTCATTTAAAAATGTTATGTAAATGGAATCATACAGTATGTAACCTTGTTGAGATTGGCTCTTTTCACTGGGCATAATTTCCTAAGAATTCATCCACCTTGTTGTGTCTATCTATAGCTTATTCCTTTTTATTGCTGAATAGTATTCCATTGCATGGATGTACCGTAGTTTGTTTAACCAGTCACCCATTGAAGGACATGTAGGTCATTTCCAGTTTTGGCTATTATGAATAAAGCTGCTGGAAAAATTAGTATATGGGTTTCTGTGTGAACATACATTTTTATTTTCCTGGGATAAATGTCAAGAGTTCAGTTTCTGGATGGTATAGTATTTACACATTTTTTTGAAATTGCCATACTCTTTTCCAGAGTACCTGGAACTCTTCTCCAGAAACTCTTTTTAAGAGTTTCATTTATATTCCTATAAACTTGTGTACTTTTTAATTTTTACTTAAGCTAGTTGGCGCAGGATGTCTTTACTTCTCTTTACCCCACAGTTCATCATTGAACATAATTAGTATGCCTTGTATCAGATAGCTCTTACCACAATAATGCTGTATAACAAAGCAACCCTAAACTTAGTGCCATACAAAAAGTAAACATTGTTTTCATGGGTCTGTAAGTTGACTGTAAATTGGCTGATCTAGGCTGGATGTACCTGGGTAGGTTCTGATGGGTGGGCTGCTCAGTGTGTGTTGGGTTCAGAATTGCTCTATGTGTTCTTTCTGGCAATCAGCCTACTGTACTACCAATCAAAATGTCTTCTCAAGTCCTCTTGTGCCTCTGCTATTACACAGCCCCACTGCACATACCAATCTCCACTTGAATCACATCTGCTTATATCCCATTGGCCTAAGGAAGTCACATAGCCAAGTCCAAAATCAAAGGATGCGGGAATATACACCCTTTCTTGTGAGACGAACCTTAACTCACTTGGTAAAGAGTAAAGGACATAACAATAACCAAATTCCTTTTTCTATCATCCAGTCACCCCAAACTTTTCTCTTGGTCTCATGATGGCTTCTTGTGCCCACCTCAACATCACTTTTTGGATCTTTCCTATTAATTGTGTCTTGTAAGACTATAGTAAATTATAGTAAGAATTTGTGCCCCTTATTTTCTTACAATATTTTTAATCCCCAACTAAAAACAAAGGAGAATAATCACACCATAAAGGTTCAGAAATCCTCATTACTTATAAGCATATTCTGTAATATAAGCTTAGTCTTGCTTACTCCTGTGCTCCCAATACAATGTTGAAAACATGTCGGTTTCCAGGTGTGTATTCCTATGACTTGCTTCTTCAATCTTCTACTATGAGGGAATGTGCTAATGTAGCAACTGCTCTCGATTTGGGAAAGGATTTCTAAGTTCAAATCCTAGTTCTAGTACGTATTAGCTATGAACATCCGTTTCCTCACGTGTAAGAGGGAAATGTTAACCCTTACTTCACAGTATACATGGATTTTAAAGATGTTGTAACCAGTTAAGTGCTTTACATTTGCTATAAATGCTAGTTATTTACATTTTAGAGAATGCCTTCATTTAGAAATGTGGGTTTGCTGGGCTTGGATTTATGGTCCTCTTGATCTAGCTTCTGATGGCCACCAAAGGAAAAGAGATAAGGAAGGACCCATAGTTGGTGCATAGACCTTTACAATTCATGTTGCTAAATCTTAACAGACCAGCTGATTTAATGTCATAGGTATGGGTACAATTACTGTAGCCTTGATCGTTATTTTCAATACATTTTGACCCAAGAACCCACATTGAACTTGAGGATGGGGAGTCTGTGGATGGTTTTGAATGGGTGCTGTTCTCCCAGTTGGTGGGACAGTCCCTTCAAATTTGGTAGTTTTACAAAATATGGTTCTATGTCCTTTATGGCAATTGGCAGTTTTGTTTCATATGGTAAATGGGGTTGCCTACTTTGGCGAATGCTTTCTTTAAGCAATAAGCAGAAGCCCATTATGTCTCAGAAAACGAAGGTCCCAGTTTCAACTAGTCTCACCAGGCCACTGGTGGTTTTATGGTTAGTTGTTCAACCTCACCGTGTTTGTCTCTCTGCTGTAAAAATGACAGGATGAAGTTTCATGGCTTGTGGATCCCTTCCAGTTTTAATATTCTATGAATATGCACTGATTTCCCTGGAGCTGTGAAACATATGGTACATGTCCAGGGGGTTGGTACAGCATGGTAACTGGCTTTTCCACAATGGGGTCTCAGAGTGTTAGTGACTCCAAGTGCATGTTCCACAGGGTCAGTAGATCATGAGGCCACAAATCCGATTCTAGTGGAAGAACATGAGGCTAGGTTTGCTTGCAGTCCACCCTGACCTCTGAATCCTTCTCCAACTCGACCTAGGAATTCAAAACTGGTCTCATCATCATTCAGCTTTGCTCCTTTTGATTTGCATTCAGTCTATTTTGATGTATCTATGAAGCATCATTTTGCCTGATTATTCAAGATTACTGGATACCTTTAAATTCCAACTTTATTCCCTAAGCAAATACTTAAGAAAATAGTGCAGGACCAGCTTTTTGTTCATTTGTTTTGTTTTAATTTTAAAGCTATTATATACTTATACTTATGAAATCAAGTGTTTAGATGTCGTGGCAGTTCCATGTTGCGATGAATCTTTCTAAATGCTTGCTCTCAATTTTGTACATTTTCTGTTTGTGTATGTGCATGGATCTGTTTCTGGTTGCTCTAATTCTGTTCTGCTTGTCTACTTGTCTATCCCTGTGCTGATACTACATTGTTTTAATGATTATGGTTTTATAGGCTTAGTATCAGCTAAGATGATCTCCTTCTTCTCTAAGTCAACCTTCTTTTTGAGGAGTAACATGGTTATTCTTGGCCTTTTGCTCTTCCGTGTAAATTGCAGATAGTTTTCAACAAAGGAGCCAAAAACATACAGTGGAGGAAAGAAAGCCTCGTCCATAAATGGTGCTGGGGAAATTGGAAAGTGACATGCAAAAGAATGAAACTAGACTGCTACTTGTCACTATACAGCAAAATTAACTCAAAATGGATCAAAGACTTAAACAGAAGACCTGAAACAATAAATTGCATAGAATAAAACATAGGTACTAAACTTATGGGTCTTGAGTTCAGAGAGGATGTATGAATTTGACCTCAAAGGCAAAGGAAGTAAAAGCAAAAGTAAATGAATGGGACTATATCAAACTAAAAAGCTTCTGCACAACAAAAGAAACCACTAAGAAAACACGGAGGCAACCAACCAAGTGGGAGAAGACATTTGCAGACAACACCTCTGAGAAGGAGCTAATATCCAAAATATATAAAGAACTCATACAACTCAACAACAGTAACAACAACCACAAGAAAACAAACAATCCGGTAAAATACGGGATGAGAACCTGAATGGACCCTTCTCCCCAAGGAGACATACAAACAGCCAACAGATATATGAAAAGGTGCTCAACTTCACTAGGTATTAGGGAAATGCAAATCAAAATCACACTGAGGTTAGAATGGCTATTATCAATAAGACAAATAATAAGAAGTGTTGGAGAGGCAGTGGAGAAAAGGGAACCCTCATACGCTGCTGGTGGGAATGTAAATTGATGCAGTCACTTTTGAAGACAGTGTGGAGATTTCTAAAAAATTAAAAATGGATTTACCATATGACCCATAAATCTGTCTTCTGGGTATCCCCCCCAAAAAAATATTGAAAACATTTGTAAAGATATATGTACCCCTATGTTCGTTGCAGCATTTTTCATGGTGGCCAAGACATGGAAACAAACAAAGTATCCTTCGATAAAGAGGATGTGGTATACATATACAGTGGAATACTACTCGGCCATAAGAAAAGATGAAATACTGCCATTTGCAACAACATGGATGGATCTTGAGATTATCATGCTAAGCAAACTAAGTCAGACAGATAAAGTTGAGGACCATATGGCTTTACTCATATGTGGGATATAAAACTAAAAGTAACGAATGAACAAAATAAACAAAGAAACACAAACTCATAGACACAGACAACAGTTTAGTGGTTACCAAAGGGTAAGGATGGAGTGGGGGTGGGGGTGGGGGGGTGGAGGGTGCTGGAAGAAGAGGGCAAAGGGAGTCCAATATATGGTAATGGTAAGAGAACTAATTCTGGGTGATGAACACACAATACAGTATATAGATAATGTGTCATCGAAAGGTATACATGAAACCTATATAATTTTACTAACTGATGTCACCCAATTAAATTTAATAAAAATTAAAACAAGTAAAAATAATGTTTTTTTAACATGTTCATGGATGAAATTGGCCTATAAGCTTCCTTTATCTTATTATTAAGGGCTGATTTTATAATCAAGATTATATTTGATCATGGTGTATGATCCTTCTAATGTGATGTTGAATTTGGTTTGCTAATATTTTCTTAAGGATTTTTGCTTTCCTATTCATCAGGGATATAGGCCTATAATTTTCTTGTGATATCTTTGACTGGATTTGGTTTGAGAGTGGTGCTGGCCTCCTAAAATGAGTTTGGAAGTGTACCTTCTTTTATTGTTTGAAAACAGTTAAGGAAAATTGGTATTAATTCTTTATACGTTTGGTAAAATTCACCTGTGAAGTTATCTGGTCCTTGGCTTTTTTTGTTGGGAGGTTTTTTGTTTTTTGTTTTTTTTTGCAATTCAATCTCCTTATTTGTTGTTGGTCTTCTCAGAATTACTACTTCTTCTTGATTCAGTATTGATAGGTTGTATATTTCTAGGAATTTATTCATTTTTCCTTGATTATCCAATTTATTGATGTGTAATAGTTCATGATATTTCCTTATGACCTATTGTATTTCCATGGCATCGGTTACAATGTTTCCTCTTCCAATTTTGATTGCAAATCAGAACCACAGTGAGACATCACTTCACATGTTAGGATGACTATTATTAAAAAAAAAAAAAAAAGGTAACAAGTGTTGGTGAGGATGTGGAAAAAAGGGAAACTTTGTACATTATTAATGGTAACGCAAATTGATGAAGGTACTATGACAAATGGTATATAGATTCCTTGAAAAATAAAAATAGGACTACCATATGATTAGGCAATCTTACTTCTGCATACATATCCTAAGAAATTTAATTAAGGCCTTGAAGAGTTATCTGCACTCCCACGTTCACTGCAGCACTATTCACAATAGCCCGAACATGGAAGCAACCAAACCATCCAACAGTGGTTGATAAAGAAAATGTGTCACACACACACACACACACACACACACACACAGATGGAAAATTATTCAGCCCTAAAGAAAGAAAGGAAATCCTGCTGTTTGCAATAAAATGAATGAACATGGAGGTCCTTATTCTAAGCAATATTGTTACCACAGAATGATCCCACTTATATGAGGAATGTAAAATAGTCAAACTCACAGAGAGTGGAATGGTGGTTGCCAGGGGCTGGGAGAAAGGGAAAATAGAGAGGTGTCAGTCAAAGCATATAAAGTTTCAGTTACACAACACAAGTTACAGAGGTCTATTTACCTTTCTTAATATGCTGTCTACTGTACAACATAGAATCTCTAATTTACAATATTGTAGTGTATACTTTAAAATTTGCTAAGAGGATCGACCTTATGTTAAATGTTCTTATCCCAACATAATAATAAGAAGAAATACAGATGGCAGGAGGAAATTTTTTGTGTTGGATATGTTTCTGGCATAGACTCTAATGATGGTTTTACATGTGTATACTTATCTCAAAACTCATCAAGTTGTATGACTACACATTAAATATGTACAGCTTTTTACATGCCAATAAAGTGTTTTTTAAGATTATACTAACAAAATAATTGCAGTGCTCCCTCTTTTTATTCTCTGAAAAAGCATACATACATTGAAATTATCAGTTCAGACTTTCATTAAAACTTGCCTGTGAATGTATCTAGGCCTACTTTTTTTTTTTTCTTTTGGTGATAATGTTTAGATTTTTTTTTTTATATCCAACTTTTGTGATAGGTATAGGACTGTTGAGGTCATCTTTCCTTCCCAATTCACTTTTGTTAAGTTAGAATTTTTCAGAAACATTTCTACTTTGTTTTCAAATTAGCAAAGATTTTTCATAAGAATCATTTCTTACATTTCCTACTGTATCTCTAATGATGCCACTTTGGTGATTCCCAACACAGGTTTTTCTATTATTTTATTTGTTAGTTTTTATTCAGTTTAACTTTTTTCCACTATTTCATATCTTCACCGACTCAATGAAGATGTAGCTCATTTGCAGTACCTCCACTTCTTTCTGATTTGGTCATTAATCTTTTTTGTATTTATTTTATTTTTAGATATTCCTGTGGCAATTGGCGTAATTTTAAATGATGTAAATATTTTACTTTTTTATTCTCTCAAATTTTCATTAGTGCTCACCCTTTGAATGAAGTGATTTGAGATAAAGGCCCTTCCTTAATGTTCTTGAAATCGTTACTTATAGGCTAATGTCCCTGCCAATCAATGTAAATAATTACTCCTGAATGGCAGTTAGTGCTCTCCATGTCTCCTTTAAAAGTGGGCCAGATACCACTCATATGTAGTGAAGGTTTCTACTTATTCAGAAGCAGGTGGTAATTGGAATCTCATTTCAGCAATTCACTAGCTCTATGACTTAAAATAAGAGTTTCACCTCTGCAGTCTGTTTTCTTATTTGTAAAGTGGGAATACAGCTAATCTCACATGGTTATTGTAAGATTAAAATTAGGTGACAATAGTTAGTGTGCCTAAGACTGGCCCTTCGTAGAGTAAGTGCTCAGGATATGCTATTTCCCTACCTTTATGATATACTTTCTGTTATTATAGCATGCTAACTTTTCTGTTTGATGACAGTACAAATAACCATGTACCAGTTAGTTAGGATTTTCTAATAATTTAGTACATAATCTAGGTTTATACATAAGTGGGCAGAGGTCTTTTCTCTGCTTACTCATATATATTGTCTGAAACAGAAGAAACATCAATTGACTGTAACATTGTGAGAATCCCAATCGCTCTTTTTTCCTTTAAGAATAATGGTTTATAGAGAGTAGAACAGTACTTACTAGGGGCTGAGGTCAGGGGAAATGGAAAGATATTGGTTAAAGTGTAAAAACTTCTAGTTATAATAGGAGTAAGTTGTGATATATAGATGATGTATTGTAGATATGCACACTTGAAAACTATATAATTTTACTAACCAATAACTTTAATTAAAAAAAGATGAGTAAGTTTTTGGGGTATAATGTACAATATTGTGATTATAGCTAATAATACTGTAATATACTTGATAGTAGCTAAGTGAGTAGATATTCTTAAATATTCTCACCAAGAAAAAAATGGTAATTATGCGATGTGATGGAGGTGTTAGCTAATGCTAGGGAGGTAATCATTTTGTAATATGTAAGTGTATCAAATGAAAATCTGTATACCTTAAACTTATACAGTGGTATGTGGCAATTATATCTCAATAAAACTGGGGTGGGAGCAGTAAGAATAGTAGTTAATGATTTCTTTTGTGTAAAAGATAATCAAGTAAAAATCATGGACACTATCTCCCCCAAAATGCACATTTGCATATTCTTTTGCAGGGAATTCTATGTGTCATATATACTTCAATGGCTAGCTATGAGTTGAGGGTTAATGATTTCTGTTAGAATGTAAGTTTTCTTTAAATTTAGCTGAATGCCATGGATTTGACAGTACTTCTCTTCAATCCCATGTAGACCAATATGTGCTGAGTTAGAATATGAGTTTGAAATGGACAGTTATAGTTTTGACATTGCTATTCCTTTTGGGGTCAGTCATAATGACCCCAAAAGGAAACCAGAAACAGCTTACGTGCTTAAAAACAGAATGTGGAAACATTTTTCAGCTGTTGGATGTGCTGAGGAATGTGTCCCTGGTGAAGTCCCAGTGAACCTTACACTGAATACATTTCAAACTTTCAAAACTCTTTTCCTACTTTCCTTTCCTTTGCATTCCAAGTAATTCTAGAAGACTTTGTATTACAGCAGCATCTAAGGCAAGAATATACTTAGTATGTCAATAATAAGAGCAAAATGCCCTTTATCTTTGTTTCAAGAACAAAAAAAAAAAACTTTGTTAGGCCAAAGGAAAAAAAAATTGTGTGTGTGTGTGAAAGAGAGAGAGAGAGAGAGAGAGAGAGAGAATGAGAATAATTATACCAATTTTGAACTAATGCTCAGAAGTAAAGGAATGTCAGACTCTAAAATGTTCTCAAAGAGCTAAAGCAATGGAATATATATAAGGAAGTAAACCTCAGAAGAAATAAGTTTGAAGCCTTAAATTTTAAAAAATCAATAATGAATAAATATAATCTATTAGAAGATCCTACCTTAAAGTGTTGGACTGATAATTAAATGAGGTGATACATGTAAAGATCTTTGGCAAGTATGCAGTACATCGTTATAGAGTAGCTAAGATGATTATTAAGTTCTATTTCTTTAAAAAGTTTGTGTGTTTTACAAAGCACTGGGTTCTAGTTTCTTTTTCTACTTCTCAAAATATATTTTGCAAAATAAATTAAGAGTGGAAATAATTTTGCTGGGGGTGTGTGTGGTTAATTTCATCAAGTACACTGTTTCCAAGGGTTTTCTAGAACCATCTTCATGTGGACACTATTTGTTAGCTTGAGAGATCACATAAATGCAGCCCTTTTGAGATGAGCACAAACCATCGGCTTGTTGAGTCTTGGAGGCTGATTGGAGACAGGATGAAAGTTCAGAGACTACCCAACGCAAAGTTGGGCTGACTAGTGGAAGTCCAAATTCTAGGAGCAAGAAGCTTGGCTGGGAGGATTGTAAAGGATAGGAAAAGATGTCCTTAACAGAAACAATCTCTAATTTACAAATATCCTCTTAAACACCAGGGAATTTATACGATAAAAAAAAAAAAAAGACAAAAATATCTTATTCATGAGGTACTTAGATAAATGGTAAAGAATCCCACCATAACTGCCAAGTTCTTCCCTAGCTACTGGATTGTTCTTTTGTGTGAACTGATGTGCTATAGCCCTGTTAGACATTTGTGTTCTTAATTTATTTAAGCAAGTCCCTAAAGACTGTTATGACTCTCTTAGAAGAATCAGAAGATCAAAAGGCATTATTATGTGGGGGTAAGAAGACAAATTGATATCCAAAGTAACAGTAATCCTTGAACATTCATTTGCTAGCTGGATAAATTTAGGTCTGGACTTATCCCCAAGTCTGTTTCCTCATCTGCGATGGAGTTTCTAAGAGCCATGACCTTATAGGGTGACTGCAAGCTTTAAATACGGCTCTTTAGCTTTAAAGCGCTTAGCACAATAAATAGGTAGTACATAGAAAGCACACTATATGAGCTGCTGTTGTTTTCAACATCGTTATTGATCATTTGACTATAAGGCATCCTCAGATCTCAAGGAAATTAGTTTAGAAAAACCAAATTGAGGGAAGAAAAATGTTTTAAAAAGCAGTAAATATGCTTATTTTTAGATGCCTGAACAAGTAAATGAGAGCACAGAGTAAATGAAGTGTTACACACAGAAGAAAAATGAGATGCTCTAGTCAATGCGATGAGGTGAGAAATACCGCAGTCATTCCCTGAGGTGGGTGGGACCAGAAGGCAGGGAGCATCTCTGCTTCTCAGAAGGGAGCACCATGACACGTGTCCAAGGGGCAGAGTCAGCATGGACAGCCCATGACAATTCACCATCCACGGGTTGGTATCAGAACCATTTGAAGAAGTCATACTGCATAGTTAGGGTGGCTGTGTTAAACAGTGTTTAATGCCTTCATCAAGATGTATGCAGTGGTATTTTTCCAAAGATCATTTATCTGTCATCTTAAGGGGCAAAACTAGGAAAATATATTGGAAAACATAAATGACTAACTCACAAAGGCTAGTTGAGATAAATATTTATATCGATCCTTTATCATCCATTTACTGCTCAGTGGCTTATTATATCCACACTTACTACGTCATCTGTTTTAAATGTTCCCATGGGAGTGATTTTTCTTCGCAGCTATGGGGAGGGGGTGCTAATAACATGAGCCATCTCTGCATTTTAATATGGGTATTACATTAATGCACAGTGAACTTCTATGCTGTTTCACAGATCAGTGTGCCTGGTAGACCCAGAATCTAGTAGAAAATAGCAAGACCTTAAAAGAATGGTGCTTTAGAAAAATGAGGAATTCATAACATAGAAATCATAGGTGATAACATTAGGATTGTAATAGTCACTTTTACCTTCCATACATCTCATGCTTTATATATCACAATGCTCAAAATTAATTGCAAATTGAAACAGACAGGAATGTGATAAATACTTATTGAACACCTGCTATGTACTGGAGAAACAGTGAAACATTGTCCTTATGTTCAAGTGGCCCATTGTCTAGTAAGACTGACAAGCTCATAATCAGAGATTATGGAACACTACGGTATGTGCAGTGATAGAGATACACACAGAATAATCTGGAGTAGGGGCACCTAAACTGGTGGGAAGCAGTCAAAGGAAGTTTCATGGAGGAGGAGAACCCCAGAAATGTTATTCACTACACGTTATGAGGCTTACCTATTGTTTGCAGGTACATTCATGATGGTGCATCTCTGTCTATGGCACATGAGGTTTTAAATAATTTTAATATCACACTTTAAATTATCTGAACCAAGTCTTAAAGAACCCTGAGTAGAATTTAGCCAGGTAAAAGTGTGGCGGAGTAGAAGGGCATTCAGGCTAAGGAGATAAGGCGAGCAAAGGCTTGAGGTTCAGAGACAGCAGAAGGAATGTGGACAGTCATAAACAACTCACTGTTACTGGAGCTTAAAGTGTTTGGTGCAGAAGATGAGGCTGCTGACATAGTCAAGGCAAGATGATGGGGGTCCTCGTGAGCCATTGCTCCTGCTGTTCTTCCCAGCATGTCCCCCATATCATTGATGCACATTTGTTCATGTGAATTGTATTAGCCAGTGGAATGTAAGCAATACATGAGAAAGGCCAAACCTGAGAGGAAGATTAAATGCGGTTCTACGACCCTGCCAGCACTCTTTTGTACTTACATCATATCAGAAGGCAACCCACAACCAACATGTACACCAATGAAAAAGAAAGGTTTGATGTTAATGAGTGTGTGTGTGTGTGTGTGTATATATATATATTCCATTATTAATAAATACATTATTTGTAGAGTCCTTTAAAATATCTAGGTTGACAAGCCTATCACCTAAAAATAATGACCTTTTTTTACTAGTTAAAACATTTTAGTGGGAAAAAACTTACTTAAAAGTTGCAATAATAAGTGTGCAAAGAATCCTCATAGTTCTCTTTTTTGGATCCATCTCTTTCTTTCTGTTTTCAAATATAATTGATATACAATATCCTATTTCAGGTGTACATTATAGTGATTTTATAATATATATATTATACATATATGTTTAATTATATATATATATATATATATATATATATATATATATATATATTCCCCACAATAAGTCTAGAAATCATCTGTCACTATACAAAGTTATTAGAATGTTATTGACTCTATCCCCTATGTTGTACATTACATTCCCATGAATTATTTATTTTATACCTAGAAGTTTGTATCTTTGAATTCCCTTCACCTATTTCACCTGCCCCCCCAACCCCTTCCTTTCATTTTTGGTGGATGTTTTTATGGGATGTGAAATTCTAGTTTGGCAGTTATTTTCTTTCACCATTTTGAACATACTCTGTTGTCTTCTGACTTCTCTTATTTCTGTTGAGAATTCAACTACATTTCTTATTGTTGCTCCTTTAAAGGATGAGATTTTTAAGATTTGTCTCTTTCTTTTTTGTTTCCAGCATTTTTACTCTGAAGTCCCAAGGTATCTTTTTTTCTACATTTTAGTCCAGCTTGGTGGTTGTAGTGACACTTGAATTTGTGGTTTGATGTATTTCTCACATTTTGGTGAACTCTTTGTTAACATCTCTTCAGATATTGCTTCTGCAACCTTCTTTCTCTTCACTCTTTCTGGAAATTCTAATAACCTATATAACTATACCTTTCCACTAAATCCTGTATGTCTTTTAGTATTTTTTCGTGTTTTTACAATCTCTCTATGCTGCAGTCTTTGTATTTTCTACTGACCAATCTCCCAATTACAAATTCTCTCTTCAGCTTCATTAACTTTATCTAATTCTAGTTATTATAATTTTTCAGTTTTATGATTTACACTTGATTCATTTTAATAGGTTCCACTTGTCTCCTGAAGTTCATCGTCTATTAATTTTTTGTACTAATAGTTATTTTTAAATTCTATCTGATAGATCCAATATATGAGTCTCTAGTGAGTATTTTATTTTATTTTAAGCCATGTATTTTTTTTCTTTTCTATTGTTTTTTGAACACTTAGTCTAGACTCCTGGTAAGTTGAATGATATAATTTTTTTAATTGTATTGAATGTCAAATATTGTATGTGAAATATTGAAGAGATAATTCAATGCTCTAGTAATATTATTTTCTTTCAGATAAGATTTAATTTTGCTTCTAGCAATATGTTGGGCTGGGGATATACCACCTTAACATAGTTTGGAATTTAGCTGATTTCAGTCTTTGCGAGTGTTAATCTATTTCTGTGTAGCCCTTATTTCTTTGGTGTACCCCTTCAGACATGAAAGGTTTACCTGGGTTCCTTGTTACTGGTGGCCCCTATACTACAGTTTTTGTTGCACAGACCCTTGAGATCACCTAACGTGCAGCTTCAGCCTCTCAGATGCTGCTTTTTGGTGCCCATTATTGGTATTGGGTATCTGGTAGTTTTATGCCTCTGTTTGTATGTGCTACTCCTATTATTGGCCTTTAGGCTGACAAGTTGAATTGACAATTGTCATGAGGCAAAAGCCTGTCCCCAATGTCAGCCTCACCCCCTCACTTCCCCTCTTTGCAGATCTTGACACTGGAACACTCACTGCCTTGATTGCTCTTCAGTACCTTCAAATACATTATTGTTTGAAATATTTAATCCAGAATTTCCACTTGTTTTCAGTGGGAAAATTGGTCTTTTCCTAGCCAGTCTGCTAAAGATAAAAGAACTGTATACCACATTCTTGTGGAGGATTTTACGCCTATTGATTCATGTGATGTTA
This sequence comes from Rhinolophus sinicus, assembly GCF_036562045.2. Lineage (NCBI taxonomy): Eukaryota > Metazoa > Chordata > Mammalia > Chiroptera > Rhinolophidae > Rhinolophus > Rhinolophus sinicus. The sequence goes on from NC_133759.1 coordinate 44,961,466, forward strand.
TCAGATTATCATGTTTTTAAAAAGAAAATCATTAGGCTAAGTTTGGGGTATAAGTGGAAGCCCCAAGATAAGTTAGAGCCTTCACAGATAGTCATATTGCATTTAAGTTCCTCAGGAGTGTTTTTCATTAAAAGAATTGAAATCCTTCATATAATGAAACCTCCCTTTGTAATTAAGCATTTTATTTTGTGAATCTTGAGAATTTAGATTTTCATTAAGTGAGGCACACCTGTTATTTTGGAGGCTAGTCTTAGTTCCATTTGAGCGTTTAGAAATCTTGTTAAGTAAGCAGACAGCCTGGTGTTTAAAAAAAAAAAAAATCACATAGTCCTGTGAAGATTTTTTAAAACCATATGACTTTCTTTTTTAAACCAAGTGTTCCAGGAAATATCCATTTTTAAAAGATGATTTGCTGACACTTCAAATCTTGAATCCAAGTTGCTGATTCATGAGGTTTGAGGTTCAAAGAATTGCTTAAAGTTATAGCTTCCCAGGAAATAATCATGTTGATGTCAGAGGAAGTTTGTAGAGCTATGAGGAATTGTAATTACATAGTCTGCTGCTATATACTGCAGTCTGATAGATAAGGGACCGATTTAACAATAGGGCTGACAGCCGAGATATTATCAATTTTTTGTTTGTTTGTTTTTAAAGCTAGCAATGATGTATCTCATGCCATGACTTCAATCCAAACCTACATAAATATGAAATTGCTGAGCTACAAGCGAGACACAGAGCCAATGGGTTAGAAAATGTAACTGTCTGACTATGTAAAACTATAAAAAAAGTGCATCACCGATAGAATGAATATATTCTTGAGGTAATCTTGTCATGTTAGGTATTTATAATAAACTTTACCACATCCTGGGATATAAAGAAAACACCAGCCAATATATGAGGCAGTCATATTATTAAGTCATATATTCATCAATCAAAAATATAATCTTGGGGCAATTTCTTAATAGTTCCTTACACCTAATAACTATAAAAGATGCTCTAAAAATGTCAAATTTACCATATGTTATCTGTTGTAAGAAGGACAGGTTTTTCCATTCTGTCATCTCTTAAATTAGCACTTGGGCTGTGTATCTTTCATAGTGCTTCATAAATAGGGGAGGCAAAATAAATCCTGCCCTACCTGTGGAATACACTAATTTATAAGAATAAAAGGGAAAGTTTTGATTCTTCTTTTTCAATCGTTTTCATTCTGTTCATGAACCACCAGTTTGATTATCTTGGTAGGACTTTTAAGTTTAAGAAATAATTTTTGTTTTATTATTAAAAATATTAACTCAAACATATAATACATAAAAGTAAATAAAAGAAGACATGTAGTGCCTACCTATAAGCAGTTACATTACTATTTTCCCATATTTAGAGCTATTTTTCTTTAAGAAATTAACTTTATACTGATGCTAGTTTCTTCTTCCTATTCTTTCTTCTTTCCTAGGTTTATAGCCTATTTAAGGTTAGTGACTATCGATTATATAAATTTTATTGATTTTACATATTACATAGAGTATACCTTGATACTTTTATGCATGCAAATACCTGTACACAATATATAGTTTTATTTTATACTACTTAAAATTATATAATGGGATGATGTTATGTGCAACTTGCTTTTTCATTGTTAATATTACACTTTTCAGATTAATTTATGTGGATGTACGTACTTTATTTATTATCAGATAAGATTAAATGTATGAATAAACTTGTTTGTTTTTTCCCTAGTAATAGACACTTGGATTATTTTCTCTTTTTGTTTTCTCTTTTTCAATCATTGTGTAATGAATACACTTGTACAGTTGTCTTTGTACACACTTGTACGAGCTTCTCTAAGTTGTTCATCTAGAAGTGAAATTCAATTAGAAAGTACTAACTTGCTCTCTGGACTGGTTGTATAAATTTTTACTCATACCACTCTGATTTCTCATCCCCTCCCCCACCTACTCATCAACACCATCAACACGTGGTATTATCTAAGATTTAAAAAAACAAAAAAACAAGCTAACAAAAAACTATCTAGACTCCTCTCATCATGACCATCAAGCAGAATAATATGTTTAAACATAAAGACTGGGAAAAACAAAGTCATGTACTTTAAATGTTACACATTAAGAAAAGACTCTCCCTCCCCCCCCCCCCCCAACCCCAGCACACCTCCCAGGTTGGAAAAGCAGTATCTCTCATTGTTGGACCCAAACTAGCATTGTTGGCGTTTGTTCCTCCTGACAGTTATAGAATTTTTCTTTGTAGCCATAATAAATGCTTCATCTGTCAATGTATATAACCAGTGCTGCCCTAGCTTGTAGCTCAGAAAAGTAGCGAAAGAAATTCTCTTGAAAAACAAATGCTATCTGGGAAATGATACATGTTGCTTCCCTCTTCTGAAATGTAACAACGCTTGAGATCAATTACACAACAAGAAAACCTGTCTGACTTTACTGAAACCAGCTTTTCCCAAACTTAAAAAAAACATCTAACCCCAACTAATAGGAACACACTGGAGAAGACTAATCCAACCCCCCTAAAGGCTGTATTGGCACAGAATTGAATATTAGAAACTTAGGCTCAAATCCAGGCTTCTACCATTTATTGGTTCTGTCATCTTCGGCAAGATATTGACTGTCCGTGATCCTCAGTTTTCTCATCCATAAAATGAATATGCAGTTTTCCTTACAGGTTGTGAGAGCTAGTCTACACAGAGTACCTAGCATGGACTGGCCCTAAGCGGCATTTAGTACGTGCAGGATTATCCTTGTGTTTTCATGTTTATGAGGCAGCATCATGGACTTGTTCTCCATAGTGCAAAGTGTCCATTTCATTCTCGAAAGTTACCCCCATCAGGCATGTGTAGGCTATCTGCCATATGTAGAAAATCATAATAGTTCATGATTGGCTAGACCTCAGTAACAACAGCCTTAATCTTTTCAGCCTGTTCTAACAGGATAGGTTTCAAGCCTTCTTGATTTCAATTTATCTTCTGAAGTTTTCCTGTCGCTTCTTTATATGTTGCTCAATCTACAGAAATAGGGAATGCATGTAATATTGGATATTCATTCCATCTTTTTACAGAGCCTCATAGAACCATCAGACTAAAAGACTTCTGCTCGGATCTTGTCCATTCCCATAATATTATAGAAGAAACTGAAGTCCAAACAAGTTAAAGGTAAACATTTATATAAGGGGAGGATAATGTGGTGTAACAGTCCCACCTACTAATGTAGCTTATTGCATGGCCCTTTGACACAGACAGTCTTGGGTGCAAATATTTACCCTTTACATGTGACCCAAAACAGATTATTTAGGCTGTCATAGCCTCAATTTTCTTATCTGTAAAACAGGTGAAATCATATTGTCTACTTCAGTTTGTGCTGGGAGGAATGGATGAGGTAAGGCAGCCCCAGGCATAAGGAATGCTCAACAGATACTCATTTCTCTGCGGGGATGTTTCTCTCGGCTCCAGAAGTCTGTTGCGTTCCTATTGCTTTCAAATCTTTATTGAGTTCAAGTTCAGTATCTGCAATGCTGATTGAAAGCACATGTCTAATGAGGGTCTTAGACAGAATTGAGGATGTTGTGTTTAAGTGAGAAGTGTATTATGGTAATTATCATAAAATTTATCCTCACCTCAATAAGGCTTATTCTCAGGGTGAATAGGAGGAGGACACGAGCATCTTTAGATGATACGATTAATCATCGCAATACTGTATCACCATTATAAAGAGCTATAATTTATTTAGCAGCTGCTGTGTGCCAGACATTGTGCTAGGAACTTTATTAGATTATCATTATTGTTCCCAGTGGTTTTGTAAAAATTAAAACAGTAAAGAACAGATCTTATTATTACAAGGCACGGTGATAACGTAGGAGGTAGTAGTAATTTTGGCCCTGCTGCAATCTAATATTCATTGAGAGCGGACTATGTGACCCATATTATGATCAGCACCTTATCAGCTTTATTTTGTTTAATATATACGACACCCTGGGTATTTACTATTACTCATGTTTTACAGACGTGGAAAACAAGGGCTAGACAGATTAAGTAGTTGTCCAATGTCGTGTTGACAATAAATGTTGAAGCCAGAATTTGAATCCAGCTCCCTCTGACACCGTAGCCCATAACCAGCATCCTCCTAAGTATCCTTGAAAGACGGCATCCATTGTTTTGGTGCTTTTTTTCACAGTCCTGCCTTGACCTGGTACTCAGTCTCATAAACTTGGGGAGTGGATTTTGTTTACCCCTGAGGAAACTCCATTTTTGAAGCTGTAATCTCAATTTGAACAAGATCACAAGAATATGTAAATGAACTCACAAGAAGACACAATATATTTCCCTGTAGACAGTCACTTGAAAACCCAAAGTATTTGAAAGGTTGCTTCACCTCCTTCCAAAACATGAATGTTGAGACCCAGTAGGGGGCGTGAGATACATGACCTCAAAGACTAAGGTGCTGGTCCAAGACAGCCTGATGGATACTCCCCTTAAGAGAGGTAGACGGGTATCAGGTGATCTGGCTGAGCTATAGTCCCTAGAACACTATAAGGCTCAGGGAGCCACCATGCTCGCCATTCCAATGGTGACTGCCTTATTCCTACAGGCATTTCCTTTCGTCAGCTACAACAGAACCACATCTTAAAGGAAGGTTAGGTTTTTAGGTTTAAAGGGAAGTACTAGTACTATTGTCAAATTCCCTTGGATAGCCCTTAACTTGCTTGTAAATCATACTACTCGTGTTTGTACCATGTGAAAGGTTGACACAACATCTCTTTGTTATCCCTCTCTTTGCTAGTCCAGCAGCTCATTTTCCTTGTAGTAGTGGAACTGCTAGTGTTTCTCCACACAAGTGCTACAGGTAGTGGCTCACCTTTGGGGCTGGGTAGTGTACAATGAGCAGGAATTGACCCTACCTGTATAATCCACTCACTTGGGGCCTCTCACTCAGTGGCGTGTGTTCATTTATACTCAGTTGGTGGGTATAGAAGCACTGCACACTGGCTATTGAAGTTACTCCTTTTTTCATTCCCTGGAAGTTGAGAAACAAATTCTGATTAGTGAAGTATGTAAGTAACCTCACTTTTCATTTATCTACTTTCATCCATTTTGCATCTTTTTTCTGGTTTATCACTTAAAGGCCAGTCCTATTATTTTTACAGATCCTATTACATTGCCACCCACGAGCTTCTCATACTCATCTTTGTTTTCTCTCTGCTATAAAAAGAAAAAGCGAAAGCTGAGACAGGTCCATGGCTGGTGCCATCACGGGTTGGAAGTGGTCATCCCAAAGTTTGATGCCCAAGTCCATCCTCTTCGCATTGTAATCGTGTTTCTTCAAATTGGTTTTCATGAAATGCCAAAGTATGATGGCTCTGCTGACATGTACTTGAGGTCTAAAAGATACATCGAATAGGTGATTAATAGATAGATAGATAGATAGTTAGATATTAATTCCTGGTTTTAGTTGTTATGTTCTTAAAAAAAAAAAAAAAAAAAGAAGAAGAAAGCATTTTCTTTATGGCCTACGGCTACCTCCTAACTGAGAACTACCAAAATATATTAGAATCCATGTTTGTGTTGTATTCTAATGGTGTTAGTGTGAAGATATGCCAATTTTTTTGTTTGTTTTGTGGTGAAATAAATCTTTTAAAAAAAAGAATAGAGTTGAACTTGATTAAAAAATTGTGCCTTTCTTCCCAGTGAGGTACAAATGACATAATTTAGGTTATAAAAAGAGATTTCCTAGGAGTGTTTGAATAGAGGAAAGTAGTAGGCAAATCAAGTCTCACCAAACCCTACCGTAAAGGATGCCACATTCCCTTGAGCTTGTATCTCAGCAATAAATGCCACAATTCACTTTCAGGAAACAACTGAATAGTGTTACTTTAGTGGTTTTATAGTTTTATTCTCATTTTTATTAATTTGATTTCAGGGTTGGACAAGTTCTAGAAACATGTTTGCATAGTCTTTGTTCACATTTATGGCATGCTATATGAACATCTCTTTGATTATTTTATATGAAATAATTTTCTAACACACAGTTGGGGGGATTCCATGATTTTTTTCTTTTAAAATAGGGTATGAACATTGATCACAGGTATGAACTACTGCATATATTTGTTAGTTTGTTTTAGCAAAAACATATATAGCACTTTGCAAATACAACTAAATCTCACCAGTACTAAGATATTCTCCCATGCCCCGCTCCACACTCATTTAAATTCTCCAAAATCAGTATGTAATTCAATGCCATTTTTTTTCCCTATTGGTGTATAAAATAGCACTGCCTCCTGAATATTAGATTAAAAAACAAATTGATAGCTCATTTAATCCTCATATTAACAATTGTAGAAGTATTATTATCCCCACTTTTGAGGTGTGGAAAGTCAGGTATAGAGATATCAATGAACTTGTCCAAGGTCAAACAGCTAACATGTGGTGAGGTCAGTCTTCTCCTCAGGAGGTATAATTAGAGTTTCTGCTCTAACCAATACAACTACAATGCCTGCACCAAATATACTGTTCATAATGTACAAATTAAAATTTCCCCATTTGTTATTACCAATTGTTACCGCTTAGCACATTGCATACTAAATTGGCTTAATTTCTGATTAATATCCCCTGACATTTTTACCAAATACTGCCATTGTCATTTTAAGACTGGAAGATTGACAAGTGCATGAAGCACATTAATCTTAGAAGTTACAACTGGGAATTGAGTTCCTCTGAATTCATAATGTGATAGAAAATGTTCTGTCTTCACCAGTGATTAATTATATTAAGTGAGGCCATTGTCATTTTCTCATTTAGATTTTTCAGTATTGGAAAGCAATGGAGTGGATATTACATACAAAAGAGATTCAGAATAGCCTTCAGAAGGTTTGGAACACAAATCTTGAAGACCCACCAGAGAATTTCCAAGGGTGATAGATGTGAAAACTCAAAATCTGTTATTGAGAACAAAGGGGAAGTTTACAGTTTACTGTAAGGTCTTTGGTGCTTTGTGTGTGTGTGTGTGTGTGTGTAACTTCTTGGCTTTAAACAACTGACCAAGACAGGAGGACAGAGTGAGAATATGGCAGAATTGGATGTCTTCGTGTCATATAGAAATAGCCACTTGTATGAACCCTCTTGAATGTAAACATGTACATTAACTGCCATGATTTATTGAGATAATGCATTGGTCCATGGCCATTTGTGTGGTATTTAAAGAAAAAGAAATTCCCCCACTTGATCCATGTGGCCTATTGTTTCCACTTTTTTAGATATTTGCAAATATTAGAAACAACTCCAGTCATATATTGTTATGACAAAAGGAGTTTATTTTACAATTGATGTGCTACTCTGTATTTATTGCATATTTATTAATACTGCATATAATTCCTTCAGGATATTATATGTTAGCTGCAGACACGGTGTATCAGTTAACTTTTATTGTTAACATTCCCCACCCCTAAAACCTAGTGGCTTTAAAACAACACCTATTTATTTAGTCCATGGCTCTGCAGATTGGCAATTTGGGCTAGGTTTAGCTGAGTAGTTATTCTGGTCTCAGGTGGTCTCACTTATGTTCCTGTGGTCAGCTGTAGGGTTGGACAGGGGCTGGCTTATCTCACACAGACTGAAGGATGACAGCTCGTCTCAGTTCCACGTAGTCCCTCATATTCTAGCAGCTTAACCTGCTGTTTTCACATGGCAGCTGGGCAGGTGTTTAAGAGACTGAGTGAAAGCTTGCAAGTTTCTGTAGGCTTAGCCTCAGAACTGGCCCAGGGTCACTTCTGTCTCATCAGTTTAGCTAAAACCAATCACAATACCAGCCCGTGTTCAAATGGAAGGTACATAGACCATCTTTTGACTGGAAGAGCTGCAAATACACACTGGAAAGAGCAAAAACACAGGAAGGGATGGAGAATAATGGCCGATTTTGCAATTTACCACACTTACCTGTCCTGTGAGCTGAGCTGATACTCTTATTATTATTTTTTTTTTTTTCCCTGTTCTTCCTTGGTACCATTTGTGGATTTATTCTACAAGAGCATCCACCATTAGATTTTTTTTTTTTTCTTAGAGGGAGGTTGAAGAACACAAAGACTATAGTCTCCCAAACGAGCAACCCTTACCAGAATGCCTTGCTATCTAATGGTATCTATGATTACCTGATATCTACACATAATTCTACCATAATTTCAAACTCTTCTTCCAACCCACCAACCAGACTGGTTGACAGTATATAAAAGGACTGATTCAAATGTAATGGGAACTCTCTAGAAGATGATAGAAGATGAGTTCTTAGAGCAGTGGAAGGAACCTAGGATCTGGTAGTTCAGAAAGGAGAAGTCTCAGAGAAAGTACAGTTATCCGCAGACATAAACTAGGGAGTAAATGCGTTTTATTTGGCCTCAAAATACTGAGCTAGGCCCAAGAGGTGGAAATTACAAGAGTCAGGTTATGGCTTATTATATGAAAAAAGGTAATATTTTAAACCATTAGGGCTTTTCAAAACTGAAAAGGGTGCTGTCGGATAGTGGTTAACAGCAAGGTAAATCTGGAGTCAGATAGGCATGAAAGCAAGTTCTGTCTCTCATGCTTCCTATCTGTGGTCTTGGACCAGTTAATTAACCTCCCTCATCTAAAATGGGACTAATAAAAGTTTGTGCTTTCTAGTATTATTATGAGGATTCATAATAATAGATAACATCTATGGAGGTTCTCATTGCAGTGGCTGGCAAGATAAGAGTGCAAAATGGTTAATAGTTAATAATAAAAATATCTACATGCTTGAAACTGACTAAAGGCCTTTGTAAACAAACAGTCGGTGACATACCAGGAAGTAAAGAATACTAGCACTTATGTGCATTCTGGGTAAATGACACTTGTCTATTCTATGGGAGATTTTCTCCCACCCTGTTACAATTGCCACTGTCAATTCAGTACAAAAAGAAAAACAAAATCTACTTTCTATTCTGTCTATAAAAACAGATTTTTACTATTTTCATCCAAGGCTAATTACCATGGATTTTAACCTTATTTTCTCTTGTTGGAGTAATCAATAATTCTCAGTGTGCAAAGACATCTACTTCCAACTATGACTTTATCTAAAAATCATTATTTTAATGATCATAAAAGCTCATTTACTTCCTTTTGCCAACATCATTCTTCACCAGACCATTGCTTTAGGTGACAGGAAAATCAATTCAAGGGAAAAAATGCAGTGCCCATAGGAGGTCAAATAATGGTGGATGGTGCCCAGAGCAATGTCTTCTGATTGCCAATCTCCCAGAGTGGGTGTTGGGTTTGGAAACAAATCACTCCGCCAATGGCCATCTTATCAGTTTGTTTGTAAATTGGGGCTATTTGAGTAATGGGCATTTCAGAACTTTAGCTGTCCTCTTAATGTGCTTGGGAGACTTAGATGAAAGATGCTAAGAGTATTCCTAGGAAGGGAGGTCGTTTGAGTGATCAGCTGCTGACTTTTGTTACTGTGGGTGAGCGGTCAGGAGGGTTCAGGGGGCGGAAAGCAAGCGGTGTCTGTGTCCAACAACCTGCTTAAAGCAAACACCTGCGAAAATCCCTACTTCATACCAGTAAGAAACTATCAAAAAAACCATTTGAACAACAGCTGCTATTCTGAATATATATATATATACTTGCATATTCATATTCTCTATATATCATATATTCTCCATACATCTCCATATTCTATATATATCTCTATATTCATATTCTATATAGATCATTATATGTCATCTATCCATATATAATTTTTATATATTATATACGTGTGATAAACATATATATGTGTATATATACATATATATGTATATATACCATGTTTCCCCCAAAATAAGACCTAGCCAGACCATTAGCTCTATATTCATATTCTATATATATATATCATTATATATCATCTATCCATATATAATTTTTATATATCATATACATGTGATAAACACACATATATATGTATACATATATATGTGTGTATATATACATATATATAAATATAAATATAAATATAAATATAAATATATATATATATATATATATATATATATATATATATATATATATACCATGTTTCCCCCAAAATAAGACCTAACCAGACCAGTAGCTCTAATGCGTCTTTTGGAGCAAAAATTATATAAGACCCAGTCTTATATTATATAAGACCTGGTATTATATTATATTATATTATATTATACCCAGTGTAATATATCATATCATATATTATATCATATCATATTATACGGGTCTTATATTAATTTTTGCTCCAAAAGACACATTAGAGCTGATGGTCCAGCTAGGTCTTATTTTCAGGGAAACACAGTATATATTTATCATATATTTGAATGGATAAGGTGGAAACTAATTTACAAAGGATATTGGAAAAACAGCGTAATTATCACACAGTCCTAAAGGTTGCTTATAAGAAGTAAAACACTAAAATTGAATTGCTTTAACAACACTAGCCAAAGGCTTGGATTTTGTAAGTGCAGTACCTTACTTCTAAGACTACTCACTAGGGAGAGCTGCACTCTAATACGGCCACGCTGACCAACGTGGTAGCCACTATCAACAGATGGCTATGGAGCACTTAAAATGTGGCTATTTCTAATTGAGATATCCTGTAAATATAAAACACACACTGGATTTTGTAGACTTAATACACTGACAAGATTGAAAATACCTCATGAATATTTTTATGTTGATTTTGAAATAATATTTTGAATAAATGTGGTTAAATAAAATATTTATATTTCAAAAGATTCTTTTTACTTTTTTTAAAAAAATAAATATTTGACTTGCATTTGTGATTCACATTTTCTTAATATTGGATAGTGCCGGGCTAGAGTTACTCAAAAGGAGGTCGTCAGACCAGTGGCATCACCATCCCTTGGGAGCGTATTAGAAATTCAGACTCTCAGCCTTGTCCCAGACCTATTGAATAAGAACCTTCATCTTAACAAGAGTCCCAGTTAATTCATATACATATTAAAGTTTGAAAACCATTGGGTCAAAGTGCAGTGGAGCCAGAGTGGATTGATTAAGAGGAAAGGGCACTGTGAGAGTTTTCAGTACCCACGTTTCATCTGTAATGTTTCTTTGGCCTAAGTTTCTTTGGTGTGTCCAGCCTATCACTGTTCACATAGATCTTCCGTGACACCCTGATTTCATAATGGAAGTAAATGGGAAAAATGTAATTCAGGTAGCAGAAAATTTACCATCTAATCAACTTTATAAGAGTTACATTTTGGAAAGCTGAATTTTTTGTAGCTGATTTTGACTATTTTTTTGTGTACGATCCTGCTTGATGATAATCGAAGAAGGGCAGGGCCAAGGTCTCCTTCCTCACTATTTTCCCTCTTTCATTTGTGAGTCTCAGCTCTGAGGTGAGAAAGGTTTTCCTTGACCATATCCTCCCTCTTCCACCAGCCAGGCTCTGCCAATTGCATTAACCTGCCTAAGCTTCCTAGCACTTGCATCTTGCTGCCATTCTTATCACTTCTTAAATGCTTATTGTCTACTTTCTTTGAAAGAATACAAGTTTCAGGAGGGAAGGACTTTTCCTTGTTCACCTCTGCAATGACTCCTGACAACTACTCCAACTTAGGCCATACATCTGAGGTTAGGGGCAGTCTCCTCAAAACTGCCACCGCTTCAGACACCAGCTGTATGCTTGAGGGTTCCAAGGCCACCCTCACTTCCGATCAACTGGCTACAAATTTGAAGTTTCCCACTACCCCTTAGATGTGATAATTCTCTAAGTGATTCACAGAACTCAGCAAAGTGCTATACTTACTATGACGGTTTTGTTGTAGTGAAAGGATACAAACTGGAACCAGCCAAAAGAAGAGACACATAAGGTGAGGCCTGAGAGTGTCCATAATGCAAAGATTCCATGTCCTTAAGAACATGTCACCCTACTGGCACATCAATGTGTGACAATATTTCAAGTATAATGCCAACCATGGAAGCTCTCCTGAGCTTCAGTATTTAGTTTTTATTGGGGTTTCATTATGTAGGTATGACAGATTAAATCACTGGCCGTGAAGTTGAACTCAATCTCTGTCCTTACTCTTTTCCCCAGAGGTTGGCTGATATCACATGGCTCAAAGCCCCAGTCTTCTAACCACCCCCATCCTGAGTCACTCTATAGCTTAAACTATCCAGGAGGCTACTACAAGTCACCTTATTAGCATGAAGTCAGGTGTGGGTTAAGGGGTGGACTGTGAATAACAAAGACATCCCTACACTTGGGAAATTCCAATGTGTTAGAGGCTCCCTCCCAAGAACTAGGAACAAAAGCCAGTCAAGTTCTTTCTGACACAGGAACCTCTCTATCCCTAATGCCTATGACCTCTCTATCCCTAATGGCGGATTGTGTATACGCTTCAAGTATTTGGATGAGTGGCATTAAGTAAGGGCTTAATAAAAAGTTTGTCGGTGGAATGATTATGCTTTTAATTCTTAAGTTAGATGTACTGTCTCAGAGTTTGGCCAGAGATTCAGCCTTTCTAATGCCTCAGAGAAGTGCAGCATTGTTACACAGAATTAATTACAATAACGGAGGTGAAGTACATAAATCTTTTACTATTTCTTCTAATGCCAGTGCCATGCTAACGGAGGGAAATCAGCTCTATAAAATGTCTGCAAATGGTATTTGAGCCTTTTTCACTTGTAATTAATTATTGACAGTTTACTCTCATTATACACTTCCAGGGAGAAAAAACAAATGAACAAACAAACAACAACACTGGTTATTAATACTTCAAAAAACCTCCCGTATTGTAATTTCTTTTTATTGTTGTTGATTATCTTGGGGTCCTCCAAAAAAACTTTGCTCTGTTGAGAAATGGTCATGATACACTTTTTTGATTTCCAATATTGGTTGCAAAAGCAAAAGTGCTACCTTTGCTTCTCAGGAGAAGCAGAAACACTGAGGAGAAAAAAGCAACAACAAAGAGGCAGCCAATGAATGGGAGAAGATATTTGCAAACAACGCCTCTGATAAAGGAGCTAATATCCAAAATATGTAAGGAACTCATACAACTCAACAACAAAAAGACAACCAATCTAATTTAAAAATGGGCAGAGGACATGAATAAAAACTTATCTCAAGAAGACATACAAACAGCCAACAGATATATGAAAAAATGTTCAACTTCACTAGCTATTAGGGAAATGCAAATCAAACCCACAATGAGATATCACCTCACCCCAGTTAGAATGGCTATCATCAACAAAGCAAATAATAACAAGAGTTGGGGAAGCTGTGGAGAAAAAGGAACGCCCATACACTGTTGGTGGGAATGCAAATTGGTACAGCCGCTATGCAAGGCAGTGTAGAGGTTCCTCAAAAAGAGAGAGAGAGAGAGAGAGAGAGAGAGAGAGAGAGAGAGAGAGAGAGAGAGAGAGAGAGAGAGAGAGAGAGAGAGAGAGAAAGAAAGAAAGAAAGAAAGAAAGAAAGAAAGAAAGAAAGAAAGAAAGAAAGAGAAAAAAGAAAGAAAGAAAAAGAAAAGAATAGAATTACCATATGACCCAGCAATCCCTCTCTTTGGTATCTACCCCAAAAATGTGAAAACGTTTATCTGTAAAGATATATGTGCTCTGATGTTCATTGCAGCTTTATTCACAGTGACCAAGACATAGGAACAACCAAAGTGTCCTTCAATAGATGACTGGATAAAGGAGATGTGATATATATACACAATGGAATACTACTCTGCCATAAAAAAGATGTAACAGTGTAATTTGCGACAACATGGATGAATCTTGAGACTATTATGCTAAGCAAAATAAATTAGACAGAAAACGTTGAGAACCATATGATTTCACTCATATGTGGGATATAAAACTGAAGGCAACAAAGGAACAAGACAAATAAATAAACAAAAACTCATAGACACAGACAATTTAGGAGGGTAAGAGGGGAGGGGGGATGGTAGAAGAGGGTAAAGGGGGGTCTAATACATGGTGATGGAAGGAGAATTGACTCTGGGTGATGAACACACAATGTGAGACACAGATGAGGTATTACAGAATTGTACACTTGAAACCTATGTAGTTTTATTGACCATTGTCACCCCAATACATTTAAAAACAAACAAACAAACAAACAAACAAACAAACAAACTAGCAAAAAACAGGGGTTTTCAGTTTAAATAAGATTAAACCAGGCATGAGATTGAATAGGTGACCTAATGTAATTTCAGAACTCTCAATGATTTCTGTGATAGTGAAGGGGGGGGGGACAGAAAATTAGAGGAATTTGGAATCCAGGATAGGATTGGGCTCACAGAGAGCTAAAGGTTTGTGGTTTGGGGAACAACCTCCTACTGTTTGTGAGTCCAGGTCAAACCTATTATGACGTTCAGGAGAAAAAAAAAGAAATGAGCTGGTGTTTTTATGTTTATAAATCTACAACCCTGTTTTAGTACCCGTTAGCCAAATGATTTGGGGTGAGCTACCCAACCTCTTGATATCAGTTTCTTCATGTATAAAATGGGAGAACCATTCCCATTTGAAAATAGCATCTACACGACAGGGTTGTTGTGAGGGTTAGGTAAGGCTGTGCGTAAATGCTCTTAAAGTATGTGGCAGTGAGCTGTAGAGTCCATAAACATCAGTTGTCTCCCTTTTAATCTGCATGTTTTCTCATGTCACATTCTTAACACTTGAGAGGTGTGAACAATGCAAACCTTTTTCTAGAAAATTCATGGATTCGGGGTTTTCTTGAAAGGACCTCTTTTTTTAGGCTGTCTTTTGATAAATCTGTCAGACAATTCCAAACGCCCACTCTGCTTCTGTTGCTGGGATATTTCTGAAAAATGTTTGTTTCTTCCTATCAGTGTTCACATATGGGAGCTTCCTCACTTTTCTTTGTACGTGTGGTCGGTTTTTCAAGATGAAATGAAGAACGGGCACAGGAACCATGGTCCCTTGTGGATTGTTTGGCATAAAATGGCATGGCCTTTACTGATCCTGTTATTTTCAGAAACGACGCTTCTTATTTTCCTTCTCATTTCCAATCAGAACTTGGCAGAACTTGATTTATTGGTGGCTACAGTCATTGGGCAAGTTTCTTAAAATGTCTAGGTCTGAGTTTCCCTGTCCATATGATGGGGATGACAGTTTGTGCCTTACCTGGTGTGGGAATCGAAATGAGGATCCTATGCGGAGTGTCCAGCCTGGCCCTCAACTGGCGCGGAGATGGCCTTTTCCTACTCAGCTTTCCTATCAAAGGGACACAGGTTCTGTTTTGGACACTGGTGACTTTCAATGTCTTGGCTCTTGACATTCACATCTAGACAAAGTCATGTCAATTGATGGCAAAAGAAGCCATATATCTCATGATGCTTCTTATTGGTTCGGTGATTCCCTGTGAAATACTTCAGAGACACCCTTATATCCACTATGTAAGCGAGCGTAAGTGGCATATTAGGTATAGTTAGGATTTTGATTAGGGATTTACACTCCAGGGTGCTCAGCTAGCATCATTACTAGGAAAGCTCTACTCTAAAAGGGTCTACTGTAAGGGCTTCAGCTATCTTTATTTCTGAGTAACCCAAACATTTTGCCAATTAGCTTAATAAATGTGTTTAATGGTGAAACTAATTGCTGTTAACGAGCATAATGGTTGAGCGAAGTGAGTTCTCATTTGTGAAATTAACAGAATTTAGATTATGTGGCTTGGCTGACATATATGACATATATGGAATTTTTGATATATGGTATTATATCTATATATCATATGATATTTCAATCAAAAGCAATAATTTGTGATAAACAGAAGTGTCTGGACGCTGATGGTAACCACTTTGAGCCCCTCTGGTAATTGCAGAAGTCAGACGTGACTTGTATTCATCTTTTGCTATCAGTATATATTGAGTATTACAATCTTAATGCAGTTTTCATGTCTTAAAATGTGTATACCTTTTTTTGGCACCCTCTCTATATAGTACTTATAGTCCGAATGGATATGTAGGGATGGATTAAACTATTATCTCTACATTTATACGTATTTTTAAGTTTCCATTAAAAATAATCTAGTGAAGCCTCCAATCTGAATCCTGTGGGAAGGTGTGACATGGTCCTGGGTCCAATCTCAGATTTCTGGGTGCTGATGCTGACTTTAGCGTGACTCGTATTCTCTCTGAGATGTTGTTATATCTACTTTCAGTAAACCTTCTGGCAACTGAGTGGTCAGAACCTCTAAAAGGATAGTGACCTGGGGCTACAGGAATTTACAGAACAGCTCTATGAACTGGTTTGTCCTATTTGCTAATAAACGTTTGCTTTAAAATGTGTGCAGATGGCAAAAGTTGATGTGAGACTCATTTTTGTTGCAACTTTGGTAATTAACTTACAGGTAAGTAGCTAACACTCACCCACCTCAAACCTTCCGATGGTAGGTCTGAACCAGCGAAAAAAGCACCTGAGAATTGTGTACAGATTGGCCTATGTCAGTTCTTAGTAGCATTGCTGAGACCGGAAGGGCTGACTGCGAAGGAGCTGACTCTGAGGAATCAGGCCCCTGTGGCAGAGGTAGAGGGGGTAAGAGAGAGCGAGGGGAGTGGCAGGTGGTCCCACACTGGACTTGACAGAGAACACCATCTCGTGATGGACATGGCCGGCAGCTGCATCATGCAGCTGGCTGCAGGAAATCTAGCATGGTGTGCAAAGTGGAGCTGTGCCAACAGGGAGCAAGTTGGGGGCCAGAGGGGGCCAGTGGGCGTGGGTACTTCATGTTCACTGGGAGTATAATATCAAGTTAGGCTGCAACAGGACCCAGAACCCCATTTGGAGAATGCACTTTATTGGGAGAGAAATCCTACTAGAGGAGGGCAAGCAGTGCCCCTCTACTACTACTCAATCATCACATTGGATTTTTGAAGACATTTGTAGGGCACGAGGTGGGAAACACAGAGCTGGGACTTGTTGACTTGTTCCTAGAGCCAAGGTTCAAGATGGGACTTGTGTTCATGAAAATGGCAAAAACTCAGTTCTCCTTGGGTTATCAGGTCAAAATGCATGAATGATGTTGAGCCATTGAACTAGGTCTCCTTAAATCCCTCTCTGTCTATTGATCAGATTGGTCAATAGAGACTAAGGGGGCTGAGGGGTGAAGAGATGAGGTGGATTCTAGTACCAACCTACTCCCACGTGCTTTTCTTCCACAGACATCTCACAGCTGGCTAAATTATTTATTGGAGTGTTAGTTTGTGTTGTCTCTCCCAGCAGACGCCATTCTTTGCAGACCTTTTGTTCAGTTCTTTTTGTTTCAAGAGAGGTTAGGTCATTAAAACAGTAGTATACATTACATCCCAGTTTTTCCCTTTGGGTTTTTCTTTTTTCCTTAAGGATTAGTCCTTGCAAAGGTTATGCATGACCAAGGGAGATGCTGACAAGCTAAAATGAGAAATGCCCCCAGAGAAAATAGAATAGGGGTCTGCAAAGCCTGTGAACAGTGGGGACCCATGGCTTGCTCCCTGATATTGCTCTGGGGAAACAAGTCTCCACAGGGAAGGAAATTTGAAATAAGCAAAAAAGAGTGCTAGATGCATATAACATTCCGGGTTAAATGATTCTTGCCTTTTAGTGCCTTTGAGCTATTTTGCAACCCAGTAAATTGTAACTAATAGTAATGCAAAATAATTCTTGTCTGTATACATGTAAATAAATTCTGTCCAGTGGGGGATCCATTGACTTCTCTCCCCACCCCTTGCATATATTTATAAATTCACTTCAATATTCTTTTACTCCATATAAATGTATGCTCCTTTGACTTCTTCAAACTTGTAATATATTACTAATCCCCTCATTAATAATGGATTAAATAACATCTTTAACTTATATTCATTTTATATCTGTTTAAAAGGTAGAGTCATGATTTTACTGTTTATGACATTTATCATTTAACAACAGAATGGGGACGTGGTACACCTCGTGGATCCGGACAGTAGCCCACAGGTAGCCTGTCATAAGTTTACCTGAGCCCCTTGATCATCATTTTCTTTGGGTAAATATCTAATTGTCCCCAATAACTAAATGCAGGCAGTAACTAGCATCCGCCCCACAACCTGGCTGCCAGGCAGCATGGTTTAGTGACAGACAATGCCAGAGAGAGTATGTCACGTGTAGAATGTTGGTAAACAGACACAAGAAGAAGTAGGTTCCTGAAGGCTCAGCGAAGTTCCTACTTGGTCAAGAACTTGGAAGCAGATGCACTGATATGCTCCTGGCTGGATCAGCTGGCCTTCTGGTTGGATTAGGTGACAAGAGTTCCCTGTGAAAGAGAAGGGGTGCAGGACCAAACAGATCATTCTAACCTTGGAAAGCACTCCAGTGAATAAAGCTATTGGCTCTCCAAGTCCTTAAATGTTGTTCATCAATCAAGTTCTGGTTCAATCTTTCTAGCCAACCATGTGTTTGGTTCTATGCATTTCCCTAAGAAAAGTTCATGATGTCATCCCTTATGCTACTTAGCTACTTAGCAAACCCTCTGTTGCCAGTTTAGATGGAGATATTTGAAACAGTTTCCATGGCGACTTTTCCTGGTTAAGTCCTTCATACCAGGTCAGACAATTAAGTTCACAAACTTATCCTAGAAAAAGTGCTAAATACCTCAGTGCTGAATATTACTATGGTCACCTTCCAAGTACTCCCCTTGGGAAGCTATGCATTGATGCCAGTGCCTAGTCCACCCTTCAAAACAATTTCGGAATTCTTTTTCTGGAATGGCCATCAGAGCCGTCATCGTATTACCCTTGATGTCCTGAATGTCATCAAAATGTCTTCCTTTCAATATTTCCTTTATCTTCGGGTAAAGAAAGAAGTCACTGGGGGCCAGATCAGGTGAGTAGGGAGGGTGTTCCAATACAGTTATTTGTTTACTGGCTAAAAACTCCCTCACAGACAGTGCCGTGTGAGCTGGTGCATTGTCATGACGCAAGAGCCATGAATTGTTGGTGGAAAGTTCAGGTCGTCTAATTTTTTCACGCAGCCTTTTCAGTACTTCCAAATAGTACACTTGGTTAACTGTTTGTCCAGTTGGTACAAATTCATAATGAATAGTCCCTCTGATATCAAAAAAAGTTAGCAACATCGTTGCAACAAGTTCGCGAGTTTAGTTGTCAGACCTTGTATGTTGAGGTCTGTAAAGTGTAACATAAAACTAACTGGCACACACATGCATATCACAGTTTTTGCTGATATCAGTTAAGGGAAGTTGCAGAAAGAGTTTTGAATAGAGGAATGATATGACCAGATGTGTACATTAGGACAATGCTTGTGCAACGTTATTGTCTATGTGAATCTACTAAGGATTTAAATAAAATACATGATCTAATCCAGCAGCTCTGGTGTGGGACTGATGATCTTCAATTCTAACAAACTTTCAGGTGATGCTGATATCAGCTATTGGTCCCTGGATCACACTTTGTGTAACAAGAGTTTAAAACAAGGACCTGCAAATTTTCTTGGTCAAGGCCAAGGTAGTAAATATTTTCAGTTTTGTAGATCATGTGGTCTCAGTTGCTACTTGACTATGACATTATAACATGAAAGAAACCATCTACAATATGAAAATGAATGGATGTGGCTGTGTTCCAATAAAACTTTATTTTAAAAATTAGCCGACACACATTTGGGTTAGTCCCACAGGCCATCATGTACCAATCTCTGGTTTAAAAATATTCCGGCAGTGGTGTGTAGATGGATGGAAAGGATGGAGAGGAGACTGGAAACAGGTAGCCCAGTTAAGTGGGAGATTTCAATGGAAGCTAATAAATAATAAATGCTTAGACTAGGGCATAGGGATGGGAAATCAAATCTGAAAGTAGAATTGATAGGACTTGACAGGGATAGACAAAATATGCAGAGCTGACATCAATATTGGATGGACCTTGGGGTCCTCAATTAATAAAATAAAGCTTGACTTTTCATTCGCACATTTGAGGAGGATTATTTTTTAGTCTGTTGTGTCCAGGATATGACAGTTTTTGTTACTAACATCGTCAGGGTTTAGGAAAGCCCAGGCAGCTTCATCCTCCCATTAATGATGCAAAATTGGAAAAGTTTTATATGAGGTTTCAGGTTTCTGGCGGGGGCGGGGAATCACACTCCAATTGAGCCCTCTTTCTATTGAAATATGAAAAGATTTGTTTTCCACATTAATTACAGTTTTTTTTTAATTAAAAATTGTGTGAAAGTTGTTCAATAATTGTCTCTTCTGTAAGTGATTAGATATATTCAAGGACAATCAGCAAGTATTAGGTATCTGTGGTAGGTATTTATGGTCATAAAGTGAACTTCATAGACATATCTCCAACTTGAGAAATTCAGTGCTTTTGGAGAGCATATAAAGCAAATAACATAAGGGTTAAATTATATTGTGACGCAGTGTTGCACCATTTGAGTCTACAGAATAGTTAAAAATTAGTGCGACAATTAAAAATTTAGGAAACACTAGTTGTCTATTTCAGCATTCAGTACGAGGGCACTTCATCCAATGCCCTTATCAAACCTATGAAAATGAAAAATCCTGTAATGATGTTTAATTTCCAATTTACCTTCACATTTCCCCAATAGTCCCTGTAAAATATTTTTGTGTTTGTTTTTGAAATCAGAATCTGACCAAATTTCATACATTGTATTTGGTTGTTACCTCTTTTAAGTCCAGTGTTCTCAAAATCTAGTCCCTTGGATTCCCAGCATCAGCCTTATCAGAACTTGCTTCAAATACAAGTTCGCAGATTGGACCCCAGATGAACTGAATCAGAAACTCTGGAGCTTTGACTGAGCATCTTTGTCGTGATTGTGATGCATACTAAAATTTGAAAACGCCGCTTTAGCGCAGCGTTGACTCTCTCTCCGTCTTAGCTGTATAAAAGAATCATCTAGGCATCTTTTAAAAAGACCCAACATCAAGTGTATGCCAGGCCAGTTGAATGAGAATCTCTGGATGTGAAACTAAGGCATCAGGATTTCTGCAGCTCCTCGGGTGTTGCCACTGTGCAGCCAAGACTGGCGACCCCTGCTTCAGGTCCTGTTCACCTGAATTGTCCTCCTATCCTTTTATTTAATGGCATTGACTCTTCTGTTGTAGTTGTCTTGTAGCAGGGCCCACAATGTGTATACATTTGATTGTATGCATACTTTTTGCACCTTCATTGCCACCCCGCTCCACCCATGTCAAAGAAATGAAAGTGCTAAATCTTGTATCTTTTCTAAGATCTTCCTAAAATAGTTCTGGGATTGAAGATTCCTTGAAAGGAAAACAGATCATATATCAACCATCTATTTGTGTTGTACTTTTTGTTGCTTATTTCAACCAAGTGCATCTCCTCTCTGCCACCTATTTGTTCTGTCATCCGAGGCCAGATTATTACCACTCTGGCTTTCGATTCTGTTTTTCATTTCCAAGTTGATTTTATGTGGAACGTGTCTTCAGAAATTTGCCCTTCTCCCTCTGGGTTTTATTGGCTATTGGCTGACAGCACGAACTCATCCATTTCACTTACCTCATTCTTCTGTTTCAAGCTGTGTTTATTATTAGAGGATTTGTTTTCAATATCTCATTTGGCCATCTTGTGTGTGGAGTGGAGTCTTTGTTCTCTTAGAATTTTTTTCTCCAGCCAGTCAGTACATATTTGCTGAGATACAAGCTCTGAAACCTATCTCTATGGCACCTGTCCTGACAGTTACACTGACTTGCTTTTTGTTTAGATTTGTAGGACCAAGTCTGTTTACAGTTAATATGTTTCTGCATTCTTATAGAAATCTTTGAATCTTGGCAGATTGACCCACTTTTTTTTTTAACACAGGATGCAGCCACTCTGTGATATTATACAATTCATCTCACATGCATATGAAAGTAAATCAAGGCACGCATTCTACCAGTTTTCATCCAGCAACATATAGGTAGTTGAATGTAATACAAAGGGAAGTGAAGGTCCTCAAGAGCCAGCGATGACTGCTAGGCATGCAGAATGAGTAAGCTAAAAATAAGAAAAAAGGAAAAACTTTATTCTTTCATAGTAATAAGTAGTGTTAAAGGATGTTTTTTATATACCAAAAAGTAAAATCATGACTCTCATATAGATAGAAAATTAGCACGTGTTAAAGATTTTACTTAACTCATTATTAATGAGTGAACCAGAGAATTGTTATAACAGGCTCACAGAAGAAATCTAAGCAGTACAAATGTCTATGGAGCAAGGGAAGGTTAAAGTTAGTGTGCAAATGGATACCAAACAAATATTTTCCCATGGGAAAAGGGATGAAGTCAACTGAACCTATACCAAAGAATTTGTATGTAAGTCTATAGATATGCTATGTTTTGCAGCGCTATCAGTTACTTATAGCTTACAAGGCTAGAATGTAGCTTAAGGGCAATGGGAAGTAGAGGCAGGTATCTCAGAAGCGTGTGCTCAAAACATTGCAGAGTTTTCCATTGGAGACACTAGTAATTCTTTTTGATATTTCCAACTACCTTTACAGAAACAGCATTTTTTAGAAACTTGATAGCTTACAAAACACTTTAAAATATATGTTTTTGAGCATCACCTGAAATTTATCAGGTAGGTTGGTGGTCTCTTCTCAGAGTTTACCTTGGGGAGATGAGCTATGAAAGCACCTTGCATGGTGCCTGGCTCAGAGGGTAGGTGCTCAAATATTTGTACTTGTTGTTAGAGAAGCAGCATTGGTGGTGGTTAAGCGTGAAGACTCCTTAATCATGTAGATTTTTCCCGCACTTTCCTCATCTATACAATGGGAACAAAACAATTCCAATCTCATAGACTGACTATGAGGAGTTAAATAGCTCATTTGCATACAGTGCTGAGGATGGAAACTGGTTGAGTCAACTCTGTCTGTTGTTACATGCATGCTGTTCAGCTGTTATAGACCAGGTCCAAGAATGGCACTCTGCTTCCAAAACCCATGTGTGTCCTCTGCCAATGATGGTGCATTGTCAGGGGTGGCATATACTTTCACATTTTCAGACTTTATTGTGTTCTTTTTACCATTTTAATGATCAAAATGTTTTGTGGAGAGCAAGTTTCATATTTGAACCTGGGGAAGTCGAGAGTGGTACTTGAGTGAGTATTTCGTTCTGACTCTCTATCTCAGAAGTCAGAGCAGGACTTGTTCTGCTGTATTCAGCCAAAGCTGAGCTATGCTAACACCCAGTCCTCGGGACTTGATGTCTATGTAAATGACATCTGAAAGTAAGTCCTTCTGAGCTTTCAGGATGACGGTTCAGTGGCAGGAACACCACAGAAAGCCAGTGTCCGGCCTTGGTTATGAGTTTATTCACTCCCTCACAGCAGTTGTAGGAAGTGAGTGTTGCATCCACTTACAGATGAGAATGTGGCCCAAGGAAGCTAACTGAGCAGAGCTTGGGTTTGAATCCTGGTCTGTTTGGCTTTAGCATGTGACTCGAAGCTCTACTGTCTCTTGCTCATTGGGGTGGATTCCAGTAGATTCTAGATAAATTATCAATATGGCAAATAAGGACTAAAAAGTAAGATACTGGTCTAGTAACTGAACCCACTTCATAGAGTAACAGGCTTCGTGGGTGGTGATGGGACTATAACTTTGGTGAAAGAGCAGGCTTTGTTGCTAAGTCTTTTGAGTTGAACTGGAACTTCTTAAATCCCTCTAAATGGAGAAACAGCGAGGCCTGGTGGAGCACTGAGGCTGTGAAAGGCACCCACACAGTCTTAGCAGAGCTGGCTGGAGGTCTGGAGATGCCAGAGCGTCAGTCCCAGGTTTGCAGAAGCTAGCATGGGGAGTCTGCCTGAGACCCTACCGCTCCTGGCACCAAGGATGGAGCTCAACAGAGCCCGCTATTATCGTGGATCTTAGGGCTCTGTTGCTTGTTTAGTTGGAGTTTTGGGAACAAATGTAAGATCTTTATTTTCCTAAATAAGTGTGTTATTATTCATGAGGTCACAAGACCTCCTGCGCTCTCTCAGCTGGGGCTCAAGCCTGGTATGTTTGATTCCAAACCTATGTGTATCTCCCTACAACATTCTGGCACCTGTATTAGCTTCCTAGGGTTACAGTAACAAAGTACCAGAAACAGGTGGCTAAAAACAGACAGACAAACAAACAAGCAAACAAACAAAAACTGAAATGTTTTCTTTCACAGTAGTGGGGTCTATAAGTCTGAACACAGAATGTTAGCAGAACATGCTCCGTCCAAAGACTCCAGGGGAGGACCACACTTCTGGTGGCCTCGGAGGTTTCTTGGCTTGTGGCAGCACAACCCCAACCTCTACCTGTCTGCACATTGCCGTCTTCA
This sequence comes from Rhinolophus sinicus, assembly GCF_036562045.2. Taxonomy (NCBI): domain Eukaryota; kingdom Metazoa; phylum Chordata; class Mammalia; order Chiroptera; family Rhinolophidae; genus Rhinolophus; species Rhinolophus sinicus. Next base: position 44,985,774 of record NC_133759.1, read on the forward strand.
CTCTGTGTCTGTTCTTCATGTGGCGTTTTCTTCTCTGTGTATGTCTGTGTTCAGATTTCCTTCTTTTTATAAGGACAGCAGTCAGAGTGGGTTAGGGCCCATTCTAACGGTCTTATCATCACTTGATCATCTGCAAAGTCCCTCTTACCAAATAAGGTCACATCTGCACATACTGGGGGAATTAGTACTTCAATATACTACCTTCGGGAACACAATTCCACCCCTAGCGCCACCCATTCTTTTTCAGACTTCCTTTTATTTCCCAGGCTAAAGTTTTCAAATTTGTTCATTATTTGTTCTTTAATTTATACTCCCATCATTCCAATGGAAAAACAAACCAAACAAAACTCTTTAGTAATGGCCTACTGTGTGTAAAGCATTGAGTCTCTAATGGTACATGCAAACAGACAGGGATGCAACTTTATGAACCTTCTAACAGAAGCAGAGAGACACAAAAGCAAGTCAACAGATGAATGTAAGACTCTCAAACTGTACATAGTATTATGAAAGAGAGAAATAGGGGTTGAGACAGGGCAGGAGGGGTGGCTGTGATAGTCCAGTGTAGCCAGGGGAGGTTTCTGTAAGACATTGCAGCTGAAGTGAGACTTAAAGGATGACAAACGATGTGCATGGGGAGCTCGAAAACACTGGCCCAGAACAAAGGAATAACAAAAACTCAGGCCCTGAGGTAGGGGCCCGCATGGCACATTCAAGGAGCAGAAAGGTGACTAGTGTGGCCTGGGAGTTGGGGTAAGTCAAGAGACAGAGCTGGAGATTTAGGCAGAGACCAAATCTTGCAAGGCCATGGAGAGGAATTTTAATCTGAAATTATGTCAACTGTTGACCAACATGCTATCATAAGATCAACAACACACTAATGATAAGCATTCGAACTTTTAAAGCATCTACTCTGTGCCGGACTCTCAACCAGGCATGCTCACATATCATGTCATTTCATCCTCACCACAACCCTGAGAAGGAGTATTATAAGAGTTCTTAAAGCATTTGTTTCCTCCATGTTTATGAAATATGTAACCTACTCGGGGCAAAATATTAGGCTTAGGGATGTGTTGATGATCTCGGCCCTTGAGTTGCAAATAGTCTAGTAAAAATGGCTGTTAACAAATGACGACATCAGTAGTTCAATGACAGCACTGCAGCCGAAGCATTTGTGGTTTTGAGGAAAAGAGGCTACACGCCGTAATTTGATGTCTAAACTTTGTATGCTGCTTGGTAAGAGATGCATTAGGATACCACTTACCAGTCACCATTTTGCATTTAATTTTAGTAAAAATGAGAAGTGTATAGTAAATACAGCCCATTCAAGGACTTTCTGCTTCCAAGAATGTAGCACTGCCTTTTCTGTTTAAAAAAGACACATGTCAACTTGCCCTCTAGTGACAATATTTTGTATTTCACTCAGGTTCAGAAAATAACCTGCATGGTTGCTCTTTCGGCAATGTAATTTTCTTTTTATGAGATGGAGGCCCGCTGTGAGTATAACTCTGCTAAAAGAGAGGAAAACAGTGACCTCTGTGAAGTGTTTTATCGTGGGCTGGTGTGGTCCCTTGAGGATGATAAGAGACATCATCCAGGGGAGATAATAGCCCAGACTTTAGGCAAGTTACTTATACTCAGCATATGGGCTCCTCACGTCTGAAATGAGTTTACCAGGAAGCTATGTATTTACTTCTCTGTTATCCCCACTAGAATATAAGCTCCATGAAGGCAGCCATTTTGTGTGCTTCCCACTGACCCCCAGTGCACAGAGCAGTGCCTGGGTTACAATCAGCACTTGGTACGTGCAGTGGTGGAAGAATGAATGAACGCTAGTGAGTGTGAGGATCAAAAGCCATCAGTTATGACAACTTCTATGGTATGTAGGGTCACCTGCATGTGGGTGTCCTTCCTTCTCTGGCTATTATCACTTGCATTTTATTTTGTCCTAGTTAAACTTATTTCTCTGGGCTGTTTGCTTGCTATCCTTTCTTTGGATGTTTTGGGAAAAGTTTGAAAGAGGCATAGAGAAGAGAGATTCAAGGGTTGGACTGTGATAAGTCTGAAAGACAAGGAGTTAATTAATGGACACGTCTTCCTTGTCGATGGCATTTCATGTTTAATTCTTTCCTGTTCACCATCCATTTATTTCTCTCCATAATGTGCTTTGGGGCTAAATCATGGGCACACGGCACATGCTGAATCCTGAACATCTAACTGGGTCTATTTCGTTGCTTTCCCCTGTTCAGTGTCCCTAATTCAGCAACATCCTGGGCTTTCAGGAAAGACAAATGATTTTTTTTTTCACTCACCCAATTCATAATTGTTTTGTTCCTTTCACTACAAGCTTCACTGCTCACTTCTGCTTTGAAAGGCAGGACTTGGAGCCACAGAGATGAAAATAACATGATCGAGCTTTCCCCTGCTGATGGCTGAACATGCTTCTCACTTACAGTTAAAAAATCATCATCATCTTCAAGTGCCTTTTAGTTTTTGCTACCAAATAAGGGTGAGTCAGAAGAGCAAAGGAGCAGTTCTGTACAGAGCATATAAAATGTATTATATATGTTGGAATGAGGTTTGCAAAACAAGTTGTTTACTAGTAGGGACAGGACTATGGCCGCACATGTGTGAGACTGATAAGAGTAAAGAAAAAAAACAACATGTTTTGTGTGAAACTGAGCATAACAAAATTGAGTGATAAACACCTTCACCAAAACAACTTCTGGTTATCACCTAAGAAGTAAACAAGTCCAAGGAAAAGAGGATAAAAGCAGAGCTCAAGAGCAATGCTGTGAATGGTCCAATTGGACGCTCCGGCTATGACCCTCTGCAAGTGAGACAGAGCGAGACACTCTGGAATGATCATCTGGCACGTTCATCTGGGTGATCACACAGAGTCCTCTGTGAGGTGCAAGACACGATACCAGTTTGCCTCAGACCCGTCGTGGGCCCAGTCGTCTCTCCCAGACCAGGGGCCTTCTCCACCTCGATTGACTCTGGGACTTGATTAGTTATTAAATTCTATTCTGTTCTGTGTAGACTTCTGTGCTTACCAGAATATTGGCCTCTGGAAGGAAACTGATTCCCAAATAAAGCTGTGCTACTCACTCTATCTGATCCTGTGTGTGAGGACTTTGTTCTCCCCTCACGTCATGAGTACCATGCAGGGACATAGGGCCCTGCCGAGGAGTTAATGTCCCCTTGACTTTCAGGAAGAGACTGAAATGTGGCAACTACCCTTCCAGGCGCTCACAACAAGTTCTTAATGCATTTTTTAAAGTCTTAACCCGTCTAAATCCTTCCTTAAACAGTAACCCCTTAGGAGAGAAGAGAATATATCTTTAAAGTTCCTGCCTGACATCTAAACCCCTCAGAGTTCTATCAAGTCAGAGATGATGGTGAAAAGATACCCTTTGAGAGGTAAAAGTGAAGAATGGATATTGATTTATCCTTTTAATCCATGACGTTCTCCATCTCAGAAACAAACAATGCTTCCCTGTGGGCTGAGGATGAAGTCCAAACTTCTTAACCTTGCATTTAAAGGCTTTTGGAGCCAAGCACCAATTTATCTTTTTGACCCCATATTCTAGTATCCTTTCCGTGGTGTTCTAGTCAAATTGTCCCCCTACTGGTCTTCAGCTATGCTTTGTGCTCTCAAAGTTTAATTACCTTTATTTGGTTAGGTAAGGATAGAGTTTTCATCCGAAGAAATCTGAAAAGTACAAAACAGAAGGTGGCATTCATAGTTCTATTTGGAGGTAATCCTTGTTGGTAATTGTCACATTATTTCCAGTGATTTTAAATACATAAGCCTGTGTAAATTTACAATTAATTACAAAAGTGATATAGGAAATCATAAAAAGTGATATAGGAAATGCATTCTCCAAAAGAGAAAAGATATTACAGATAAAATAAAGGTTTGATTATACTTGCCAATCCTGATTCCACAGAGTTTATCACCATTTTGGTTTGGTTGCATATTGTTAACTTAATATATAGTATTATTCTATGTTTATATTCACATAAATGGCATCATATAGTGTATGTTATTCCATAATTTGTTACTTTCAGTCAACCATACTTGTTGATATCTAGCCACATTGTTCCAAGTAGTTCAAATTCATTGTCCTTTACTACTTCCCACTGCATGTTCTGTGTATCTATTTACCTGAGAATGGGCATTTGGGGTGTTTGCACCTTTTTGCAAAGCTGCGGAGACAATGAATGTAATTTTTTCATGCACATGTGCAAGTACTTCTCTGGTGTGCCTAGAAGTGGTATTGGGTCATTGTATCTGCACAGTTTCAATGTGCATGGAAGCTGCTCTGTTTCCGGATCCTTTCACGAGTTTACATGCCCAAATAAAAGAGATATATTAATCAGGTATTTTTCTCTCAAATTTCACAAGCTTAGGATTTTCCTCTCTTGTGGAAATCTGTTTATTAAGATTCAGTTGAGATAACATATTGGATAGTCCTCTCATTTGACATTTAGATATCTAGATTTTGACTAGTTTTGTTTTACTTGTCCATATCTCTGCCTGAGTGAGTAAACAAATTGAGAAGGCATGTAGCCCTCAAGCTCTTTTGTAGTCTGAAGTGCCAAGCCAAGTGTCTGGCCCACGGTGAGTTCTAAGTGTAGCAAAGTCTAGTCTTGCTTGAACTTTAGGTTCTAATGTCAGTTGAAAGGTCAATATCCAGAATAGTCAAATTCACCCTTGATTTTTTAAAATTGTCCATAATATGCTATCTTTAAATAAATCATTCTTATGCAATTGTTTTCCCCTGCAGCATTATACCTAATCAACACTTCTTTGCTTGGTCAATAGATAAAGGTGATGGAACTATGTGTGATAAATCATATACTATAATTTTAAACACATTTCACTTAGCATGTGCGATACATGTATTCCTTTTGTGAAAGACATGCAGGAAATGTAAGTGATGGTGGATATAGCAGATACACACTCTGGTCTCACCCTAATTTTGAGACATTTATGATCATTGACAGGGTCAGAAGGAATCACCTGCGCTATTTAAAATGCCTCCCTTTCATCTCCGCCAAACCCCAACATGCACACTAGTGCTTGGTTAGCTCCGTGAAATGACCTCACTGAACATGTAAAATGACACTTGGCTAAGGCAGGTGATCAGTGCAATGACAGGGGCAGTTAAGCTCCTGCCCCACTCTCTTTGCCCCACTGAGAGAAAAGGATGAGACTGACCAGCAAACATGGCAGGAGGGCAGCTTTCCTGTAATCAATCTCCCAATGCTCTCTGGGATTTGGCAGAAATAATTAGGCCCCAAACACTGTTCTAAAGGTCATTTTCACTCTGCCGTTGTGGGGACCATTTTATTTAAAAGCTCCAGTAGGCGGCCTTGGTGGGGTGTTAGTAATGGAGGGGAAAATGGCCCTGAACATGTACAAGCATATTCCTCTGTGCCTCAGGCACTCCTAGACCTAATTTGTTCTCACAGTGTGGGAGAGATTGCTCATTTATTGTTTTAAAATTTAGGTTTTATTTTTATTTAGGTATAGCAAGGCTCACAGATCAGGAGATAACTGCCATTGAAAAGACAGTTTATTACTTACAATTCCCAAGAAGAGAGGGCACACCCCACCATGGGGGTGGGGGGGACTGGGAAGTGCTGGGAGCAGAGGACAGAAGGCAGAGGGAAATGTGTGCAGGAGTCTTTATTGTGCTTTTTGTGGGAAGGCAGGGGTGAGGCAGGGTAAACAGGATTAGTATTGGCTAGTTCGAATAATTTAAATGGGCTCTGGAGTGTAGGAGCTGTCCCCAGTTGACTGGTACCTGGCTGACTGTTGAGGGCAGGTACATAGTGGCCTGGAATGTGAGAGCCAGACACAGAAAGAAATGGGAATATGGGCTCTGGATTGGTTGGTTTGCATATGAAAAGCAAGTTTGCAAGCAGTTGCTTGCTATCTCTGGGAACTGTCTAACCCCAGATTGGGACAGTTTCTCCAGAGTCAGGGCCCCAGATGTCAAAGGGTCCGAATACAGAAAACAAAAAGCATGGGTAACATAATGATGTATAGCAATATCTTCCTGGATGTCACTTGGCCTCAGGGGTCCACATAATGTGTTTTGTACCTGTTGTGAGTGGGACATGGCTATCAAAGTAGCAGTCTCACACACGTGTGTGTCTCCCCACAATGTCAGACTTTATTAGAATAAAGCCATGGATCTAGTCTGACTGACTCAGTTTACCACGGGCATTAACCAAGGCTCTAGCCAGAGGATGGCCTCCGATAGTAAAGGTAGGATGATTTCACACAAGAGGGTCACACAGGTTTGCAAACAATAAGGTTAGGCAAGGTGAACAGAGTCTCACAAAAGAAGGATGAGAAAGAGTCATGCTCAGTGAGAGTCCCTGCGGTGCTGGAGTGCAGAGCCTCCACGTCAGGCCGGGCTTGTGAAATGGTCAGGAGTGAAGACTTCAAGCGCTCCATCTGGGGGGAGTGCAGATGAGGCTGTCAGCTGTTAAGGCCTGAGCGATGAGCTGTCAGAGAGCCTGTTTTTATGCTCAAGACTGGGTGCAGTGCACCCATCTGCAATCCAGTAAAGCTCATCTGCAGTCAGATAAAACGGTCCAGGTGGTCACACTCCATTCTGCATCTGGAGTTATCTGGTTAGGGCCTTCACTGGGTACACCTTTCATGTGACGCTCTGGCATGACAGTCACTTTGTGACTCACACACTATCAGTATTATTAGAGTCCATTTTATGTTCATAATTAAAGTTCTATGCAGTGCCCTTCTATGAAGGATTAAATAAACTGTGCACTAAAGGAGAACTGTGAAATGCCGCAAACTGAGTGTCAGCAGTGGAGATGGAGGAAAGGCTGATGGGGGTCAGCACACACCCTGATACCTACAGGAGTCTTGCAGGTCTGCCTTCCCTCTAACATTTTCTCTACATTAACCTATTATGACGTTGAGCATCACTTGCTCCTTGGAAGAAAACTAGTAGTTTAATCTTCAGATTAATGTTAATTTGTTACCTCTCTCAGATAAGATATTTGCATTTTGAAGGCAAAAACCAACTGACCGTTGCCCTTAAATTGACTTCCTCTGTTAGGATCCAAAGATTTGTGAAATGGCATCACCATCTGCCCAGAGAGCCAATCCGGTAGTTTGGGAAGCAGCTGTGACCTTCCCCTCTTTCTTCTCCCCCAACCCCTCCCACTGCCTTATGGGATGCCTCACCAAGTGCTGACTATTTTTGCCCTGAAGTCTTTCTCATGTCCATGTATTTGTCTCCACTTCCTCTCCATTAGCTGACTTCAGCATCACTTTTTTTCTTATCTGGGTTTTTATAACTTCTAGACACTCCCTTCTCAGGAAAAAAGGAGAGAAAGCACGAATCACCAAAATTAGGGAATGGAACCAGCACATTACTTTCAACCCTATAGAAATTAATAGAATGCTAAGAAAATGCTATGAAAAACCTGATGCTACCAAATTAGACAATTGAGACAACATAGACACATTCCTAGAAAAACACAAATTACCAAAAATGTCTCAAGAAAAAATAGAAAATCTAATTGATCCATGTCAAATAAAGACATTGCATTAGAAATTAAAAAAAATAATAATAACTTTTCACCAATAAAAGTCTAGGTCCAGATGACTTTCCCGTTGAAGTCTATCAAACATTTTTTTTTTTTCCTGTCTTAAGGGAAATTCCCAATGCTACACACACTTTTTCAGAAAAAAGAAAAGGAGGGAACACTTCTCAAATCGTTTTATCATGGCAATATTACCATGATACCAAAACTAAAGACATTACAAGAAACTACAGATCAATGTTCCTTGTGAACACAGGCACAAAAATTCTTAAGAAACTGCAAATCAAATCCATCACTACAAAAAAGACTGTGTGCCATGACTAAATGGGTTTATCTCAAGAATTCAAGCTTGCTTTAACCTTTGAAAAATCAATTAATGTAATATACTATATTAATAGAATAAAGGACAAAAAAACACATGATCATCTCAATACATAGAGAAAAAGCACTTGAAAAAAAAATCCAACACCCATTCATAATAAGAGAAAACAATTCTCAACAAATTTAGAAGGGAAATTCTTCAAACTGATTAAGAACATTTATGAAAAGAACAAGGCTAACATGATTTTTAATGATGAAAAATGGAATCCTTCCCTTATAATCAGAAACAAGCAAGGCTGTTCAGTTTCACCATTTCTACTAAATAATGTATTGGATAATTTAGTACATAAAAAGCAAGAAAAATAAAATTATACAGATTGGAAAAAAAGAAATAAAACTATCATTATTTGCAGGTGACATAATTTTATATATAAAAAAATAATTCTGAGAAATCTACCAAATGAGTATAATTAATAGGCAAGTTTAGCAAGGTAGCAGGATTCAAGATGTGTAGGCAAATATCTATTGGATTTCTATATGCTAGCAAAATAATTGAATCTGAAAATCAAATTAACAATTCAATTCACAATGGTATCAAAAGGAACAAAATAAATAGGAGTAGGTTTAATTAAATAAATGTAAGACCTGTACACTGAAAACTATAAACATTGCAGAAAGACATTAAAAATATAAGTAAATAGAGAGGTGCCATATTTATGGATCAAAATATTTAATGTTGTTAGTATGGTGATTCTCAAATTCATCTACAGATTCAATACAATCACAATTAAAATTCCATCAGGCTATTTCTGACTAGGATATGTCTTAGAGGTGACTATTCTTGGTTAATTTGAACGGCTCTCCTGTGGACCCTTTTAATATATATATATATATTCAATCTTATATTTATGGAAAGGTTTCTTATATTATTGTTTTAAATACTGTGTTCCATTGTTTTCTTGGTTTTTCTTCTTTAGGCTCAATTTCACTCTTTTTCAGTTCATCATGTCAAAAAACATCTTCATGAGTTCCTTGTATATTTTGGATATTAGCCCCTTATTGGAGGCACTGTTTGCAAAAATCTTCTCCCATTCAGTTGGTTGCCTCTTTATTTTGTCGATGGTTTCTTTTGCTGTGCAGAAGCTTTTAAGTTTCATGTAGTCCCATTCGTTTATTTTAGCTTTTACTTCCATTGCCTTTGGAGTCAAATTCATAAAATGCTCTTTGAACCCAAGGTCCATAAGTTTAGTACCTATGTTTTCTTCTATGCAGTTTATTGTGTCAGGTCTTATGCTTAAGTCTTTGATCCATTTTCAATTAATTTTGGTACTTGGTGACAGATAGCAGTCCAGTTTCATTCTTTTGCACGTGGCTATCCAATTCTCCCAGCACCATTTATTGAAGAGGCTGTCTTTCCTCCATTGTATGTTTTTAGCTGCTTTGTCAAATATTTATGTGGTTTTATTTCTGGGATCTCAATTCTGTTCCATTGGTCTAAGTGTCTGTTTTACTGCCAATACCATGCTGTTTTGATTATTGTTGCCCTGTAGTACAAGCTAAAGTCAGGGAGTGTGATACCTCCAGCATTGTTCTTTTTTCTTAAGATTGCTTTGGCTATTCGGGGTCTCTTGTGGTTCCAAACAAATCTGATGATTTTTTGTTCTATTTCTTTAAAAAATGCCATTGGGATTTTGATGGGGATTGCATTAAACCTGTATATTGCTTTGAGTAATATGGCCATTTTAACTATGTTGGTTCTTCCAATGCATGAGCATGGAATGTCTTTCCATTTCTTTGTGTCTTCCTCAATTTCTTTCAAAAATGTCTTATAGTTTTCAACATATAGGTCCTTCTCATCCTTGGTTAAGTTTATTCCTAGGTATTTTATTCTTTTTGCTGCAATTGCAAAATGAAATTTTTTTTTCTTGTATTTCTTTTTCTGAGATGTCATTGTTAGTATATAGGAATGCAATGGACAAAAAAACAAACAACCCAATTGAAAAATGGGAGAGGACCTACAGAGACATTTCTCCAAAGAGGACATACAAATGGCAAATAGACATATGAAAAAATGTTCAACATCACTAATCATCAGAGAAATGCAAATAAAAAACACAATGAGATGTCACCTCACCCCAGTCAGAATGGCTATCATCAACAAGACAAATAATAACAAATGTTGGAGAGGCTGTGGAGAAAAAGGAACCCTCATACACTGTTGGTGGGAATGCAGACTGGTGCAGCCGTTATGGAAGGCAGTGTGGAGGTTCCTCAAAAAATTACGAATAGAATTACCATATGACCCAGCAATCCCTCTCCTGGGTATCTACCCAAAAAATCTGAAAACATTTATCCATAAAGACCTGTGTGCTCCAATGTTCATTGCAGCTTTGTTTACAGTGGCCAAGACATGGAACCAACCAAAATGTCCTTTGATAGATGAATGGATAAAGAAGTTGTGGTATATATACACAATGGAATACAATTCAGCGGTAAGAAAAGATGATATAGGAACATTTGTGACAACATGGATGGATCTTGAGAGTATGATGCTAAGCGAAATAAGTCAGACAGAAATATGTGGTATATAAACCAAAAACAACAAAAGAACAAGACAAACAAATGAGGAACAAAAACTCATAAACACAGACAATAGTTTAGTGGTTACCAGAGGGTAATGGGGGAGGGGGATGGGAGATGAGGGTAAGGGGGATCAAATACATGGTGATGGAAGGAGAACTGACTCTGGGTGATGAACACACAATGGGATTTATAGATGATGTAATACAGAATTGTACACCTGAAATCTATGTAATTTTGCTAACAATTGTCACCCCAATAAATTTAATTTTTTAAAAAAGAAAAGGTAAAAAACAAAACAAACAAACAAACAAAAAACATCTTCATGTTTTCTTCTCAGCAGAAACACCATTCACATTCCTCCCCAAATACTCCTCCTAAATGGAGCTAGCTTGAATGTATAAGGCACAGTCTGTGATGTCTCCTTAACTTGTTTGCATGTCCTTTCTTACTTGTGAATGACTATCCTAAAGACTGGGGGTGGTATTTATAGCATTTCCTGACTGTGTTAGTGGGCTAAGGCTGCCTTAACAAAATACCACAGACTGCTAGGCTGAAAAGACAGAAATTTATTTTCTCACAGTTCTGGAGGCTGGAAGTCCAAGATCAAGGTGTCAGCATCACTGATTTCTCCTGAGGCCTCTCTCTTTGGCTTACAGATAGCCACCATCTCACTGTGTCTTCACATGGATTTTTCTCTCTGCACAAGCATCCCTGGTGTTTTTCCTCTTCCTATAAGGACACCAGTTCAACTGGATTAGGACCCCACTTTTACAACCTCTCTTAACCTTAAGTACCTTTTTAAAGGCCTTATGTACAAATATAGTCACATTGGAGGTTGAGTTTCGACATAAGAATTTGGGGGGTGGGGGGACCACAAAAATTTGGACCATAACATTGAAGCTGCAAGTTTTCCAGTAAAATTCCCATTGTGTTCTTGACTTCCCTTGCTTCTGTGATCAAAAGAACACTTCTATGCTTGCCATGGCCTTGTTATTCCTCAGGAGGGCTTATCAGCTTTCCTGTAAATAGCTGACATTTACCCTGCTTTTATTATATGACAGGCACTGTTATGAACATTATAAATGTTCTGATATAGTAAATCACTTTTGTTAATGTGATTTTTATTTCTAGCATTTCCTTTAGATTAGTTCTTAGCATTCTCATCTCTGTTTCCATTCTCCTCCCATTCTTGCATGTTGTCTACTTTTTCTATTAGGGATCTTATCGTATTAATCACAGTTATTTTCAATTTTCTTATAATTCCAACACTTGAGTCTGATCCTGATGCTTGCTTTGTCTCTTCAGACTGGGTTTTTCCTTGTGCTTTAGCGTGCCTTATACCTTTTTGTTGTTGTTGAAAGTCAGACACATCATACTGAGTACTACCAATTGAGATACATAGGCCTTTACTCCCAGTCTGGCTGGGAGCTCGGCTGTGTTTCATACTTTTTGCAGCCGTAGATGCCAGAGGATTGAAGTTCCTCTAGTATCCTTGTTTTGTCTTCTTTTTGACTTTGAGTTTTCCTAAATCCACTGCCTTAGAGAGACTTTGGATCTTATGACTCTTCTAGCTATAAGACACTATTGTTAAATTGGAGCCCTACTGGTGTGGTGATAAGGTGCTGGGGGGAGAGAACATTCTATCGTCTTCTGATTAAGTCTCTGTCTTCTAGTGGCCCTGTGTCCCTGGGCTGTGACTCACAAATGTTTACTTAAGTGGTAGAACTCTTTTATCCCCCTCTTCCTACTCTGTCCCTGGCTGCAGAATTCCAAATCAATTTCCTTGACTCCCTGAGCCACATGGACTAATTTTTTAGTCCTTTAAGGGAGACAATATGGCGAGAGGGTAGTTGAGTGGGAGAAATGCCCTTTAGCTCTCAAAAGACTTTCCCCTGAACAGTAGTCCTTTATTATACGCTTACAATGATTATTCTTCCTGTCCCTCTCTCAGAGCCAGGAGACAAGCTTTCTTAGAACTGTACCTTGAGAACATTATAGGGTTCCAGGAAATAAAGAACAGAAAGTGTGCTCTCCTTTAAGGGGGGGGGGAACCCCAAAAAAACCAAACAAACGAAAAAACCACGAATTCTCACAAATAAATGTCTAGGCCCAGATGACGTCACTCGTGGAGTCTATCAAGCATTTAAGGAAGAAATGAGTTCCAATCCTGAAGTCTTTCAGAAGAAAGAGAAGGAGGAATGCTTCCCGGCTCTGTTTATGAGGCCAGTATTATTGTCATGCGCTTAGCTTCCGGGGAGTCATCAACATTATCATTTGAGTGTCTAAGTGTTGGCCGCTCCAGTGGCTTCTGTTCCAGGTAGGCAGATCTTAGCGTTGACCCTCCGTATGTGCCCGACTCGCTAGATTTCAGGGTGGTGTTTTGCCTTGCTACTTCCGTTCTCTGACAGGGCTAACCAAAGCCACTGGTTTTTACTCGCTTTCTCCTACGTATTACAAGGATGGGAATGATGCCTTCCAAGTTTTTCTCATGTCAGAGCTGAAATCCGAAGCCCACGTACAGGAAATGAAATGATTTAATCCTCTAACTCAAGGAGGCAGATGATATTATCTCCATTTTTCAACTGAGGAAACTGAAACCACATGTAAACAGATTGTTTCTTTTCCCAGCATGACACAGCTAGTCAGTGGTAAAACAAGGTTTTAAATAAATTCAACTTGTTTTTTTTTTTCCCCCCAAGTAACTTGCATACATTCCCTTCTTTCTATATGATAGATTAATTCTATAAATTCCTCCTTTGATCTCTGACGCTTGTTCAATGCCCACTGTTTTCTAGGGGAGTTTTAATATAATAATGTTTGTAAATGACTTAATACAGTACCTGACACAGAATGATTGCTCAATAAATAATGGAAGTGAAGTCTGTAGCGAGAATGCTATCAAATTTATTCCTCACAGTGTGATTCTAGGTGGTAGAGTTCTCCATGTGCCATTCCACACAAGAGGTAGGTGCCACCACAGACAGTCTGATGTAATTGGGCTGAGAAGCAGCCTGGGCACTGCAATTATTAAAAGCTTCCCAGGTTATTAAAATATGAAGCCAAGCTGAAAAAGCCCAGCTCTAAAGGCGTGTTGATCAGCCTCATCCCATTGGTTCCATGAGAGGGAGAGGACCTTATGTTGCCAGATCTATTTTTCCTTTCTTCCCCAAAGAAGAAACTGGGAGTTTGAGTTATAATGTGACATTTCCTAATTCAACGTAGTCTCAACCCTTTTTAAAACAGTGCATAGACTTGTGGGCGCTTGATCTAAGGCTGATGCTTTGCAACCGGTGTGTTTGGAATCAAGTAGGAGAGAGAGATCAGTGTCGCCTGACTGGCTCCTGATTATATTAGAGGAGTGGTCCTCAAAGTGTGGTCAGATGGGCCTGCAGGAACAGCATCACCTGGGAACTTGTTAGAAATGCAAATTCTCTCGCCCAGGCCCAGCCTATAGAATCAGACGTTGTGGGGTTGGGGCTCAGTATTTATGTTTTAACCAAACATCCAGGCAATGCAGACGCACGTTCAAGTTTGAAAACCACTGGATTAGATTATTTTATCATTACCTTCTTCCTTGCATCCCATAGTAGCAGAGGACCTATGGAAGAGAACAAACAAAACAATAATCAGAACATCAAGATTCAACTCAGCTACAAGTCTGCAGAAATAAGGAGCTGCACAAGAGTCAGACTTTCCTTTAAATCTGATTTGGAGTCCAAACCAGGGAAAGCTGGGCTGATGTGGGGGCGCTTGAATTTGTTCAGGTCCCACCTCTGCTATTGGCATCTTGGAAGCCCATCAAATCAGTCTAGTGCAGGATCTGCGTGAAGCCCCTTATCCTAGCTATTTGAACTACAAAGGGAAGGGAAGGAGTGTGACTGGGGTTTGAGTAGGAAGATTATTTATGCTATGAAGGATGCGAGCATGGAAAGGGGTTTTTATAAGCTGAGTAATAACATTTTGAAAGGGAAAGTGATGTGGTACCATGGACACAATATTCCATAGTTTCAATATATTCATTTCCTAGATTAAACATGTGCATATGTACAAACACATGTACATGTGCACACACACTCACTTAAATACGTATATGGTGTATGGAAAGTGTGTATGTGGGAAAAGCATGTCGAATAATTCTTATATTAGTGCTTTCTGTTAATTCTTATTTTCCACATGTTTTTCCCACATACACACTTTCCATACACCGTACATGTATTTGTAGTTGATGTAAACTCTTCAAGCCAGAAAAGGTTTCAGGGTATGGAATGAAGACTGCTAACAAATTAAAAAACAACAACAACAACAACAACAAAACAGATTAGAATATTAATTGGGAGATGACTTGGGGAATATTGCCGTTGGCTGCCCACATCCTGGAGGTGAGGTATTGCACAGTGGTGGACTACATGTGTTTTAGATTCAGACAGCCGATGGTTTGCATCAGGTTTCCCCTGAAAAGTATTTGGGGCTCAGCAGGTTAAGCACTAAGAATAATGCTTGTAGCTTATTCAGGAAAGACAGAGGGTGGAGAAAAATTATAAGTGTACAGAATGTTTTTAAAAAGTGAGGTTACTATGGGATTGTACAATGGGGAAATGCATCAGAGTCTGCAATTAACGTGAACCTGACAAAACTGAATATTGGCGCATGAGTGGGAAGCCAGTTGCTCTCCACCTTTGGTGAGTATCTCAATCTCCTAGAGTGCTTCTTGGAAATGCAATGCTCTGGTTAGACACTTACATAATTCATGCAGTGATCCCTATGCTGTACCTGAAAGTAATATAAAATAATACTGAATGTCAACTGTAACTGAAACATAAATAATTTAAAAATAAATAAAATAAATACAAAAAAAAAAAAAGCAGAGCTCTGACTACCTCCAGCTTCCCCACCACCAGTCCCTAACTTCTTCCACCCAATAATTGCAATGGGCAAGGGTGGCATGATAGCCAGATCAATATCTAGTATCATCACTGGTGTGGATACACAAACCTACACATGCAATAAAATAGTACAGAATGGAATACACACACACACACACACACACACACACGTGGGTGCGGACAAGCAAACCTGGGGAAATCTGAATAAGGTGGTGTCAGTATCCTAGTGGTGACAGTATGTAATAGATCGTGAGTGTCACCACTGGCAGACACTGAGCAGTGCACAAAAGGTCTCTGTTAGTTTTTACAGCTGCACGTGAATCTATAGTTATCTCTGCGTGCTTTGCTGGCTTTTCGGGTGGTTCTAATACTCATCGAAGTCTGAGAGCCACTAAGCGAAGGGCTTACTGGTGTGGAGTGGAAGAACTGTACCCTGAAGGCCCAAGGACAAGAAGTCGGTTGTTTAAGATGCAGAAAGCAGCCTTTATTACTCAAGACTAGGCTGGAGGAATGGGTTACAGACAATTTGGGAGCCTGATACCTGGAATAAATCCTGTGGTGTATAATTTATGTATTTTTTATTATTTTTGAATTTAGTTTGCTAATATAGTGTTGAGGATTTTTGCATCTGTGTTAATGAGCAACTTCGGTCTGTAGTTTTCTTGTAATGTCTTTGCCTGATGTTGGTATTAGGATCATGCTGGCCTCATAGAGTGTGTTGGGAAGTCCTCCCTCTGCTTCTGTTCTCTGGAAGAGATTGGAGAGAACTGGTATGATTTCTTCCTTAAGTATTTTGTAGAATTTAGCAGTGAATCCATCTGGGCCTAGTGCTTTCTGTTTCGGATGGTTATTAATTATTGATTCAATTTCTTTCATAGGTATCGGCCTATTCTGATCACCTATTTCTTCTTGTGTGGGTCTTTGGCAGAATGTGTCTTTTAAGAAATTAGTCTATTTCATCTAGGTTAATATATGTGTGGGGTAGAGTTATTTATAGTATTACTTTATTATCCTTTTAATTAGCATGGGCTAGGCAGTGATGTCCTGTCTTTCATTTCTGCTATAAGTAATTTGTGACTTCTCCCTTTTTTCTTAGTTAGCCTCGCTAAGAGCTGAACAATCTTATTGACCTTTCCAAAAAACAAAACAAAACAAACAAACAAACAAACAACAAAAAAACAACTTTTGGTTTTCTTGGTTTTTCTCTATTGACTTCCTGCTTTTAATTTCGTTGATTCCTGCTCTAATTCTTATTATTTCTTTTCTTCTGCTTATTTTGGATTTAATTTGTTCTTCTTTTTTCAGTTTCCTAAAGTATAAACTTAGAATATTGATTTCATTCTTCTCTAATTTGGCATTCAAAGCTATGAATTTCCCTCTAAACACTGTTTTGCTGTGTTTATCCCACATATTTTGATAAGTTGTGTTTTCATTTTCATTTAGTTCACAAGCTATATTTTTAAAATTTCTCTTGAAATGTCTTTTCTTTGACCCATGTGTTGTTTAGAAGTATGTTGTTTACTCTCCATATATGTGGGGCTTTTCCAGTTATCTTTCAGTTATTGATTTCTAGTTAAATTCCATTGTGGTCTGAAAACAGAGATTATGTAATTTCTATTCTTTTTAATTGGTTTTGGTGGGTTTAATGGCCCAGGATGTGGTCTATCTTGGTAAATATTCCATGTAAGCTTGAGGAAAATATATATTCTGCCTGTTGTTGGATGAAGTACTTTAATTTTAAACTTTAAATAAATCTGGCTTTTCTGTGGATATACTAATCAGAGGTTAATCCTTTTAGCTGACGAGTACAAGATCATAAAGTATCTTTCCAAGGGAATTTATGCTGTAATGGATGTTGAGAAATAAGACACATATATTCTGTTCTCCCTGGTTTTCAATCTTGCTCAATCTATTCACCCTGCTGTTTGCTAAAAATAACAGATTTTTTCACTGGATTTCTGAAAGATAGTTTTTGTCTTCCATTCTTTTTCTGCTTTTGTGGTTTTAATTCAGCATTTCATATGATTTCACTTTTTTCTCCTGTCTTAGCATATTGGTTATTCTTCATTTTAAAACTTTTTTTAGTGGTTGACCTAGAGTTTGCAAAGTATACTTACAACTAATTCAAGTCCACTTTCAAATAACATTATACCACTTTGCAGTTAGTGTGAGTTCCTCTTAATAACAAAAATAATATTAATTTTGCCTTCCTGATCCTTGCATCAATGCTGTCATTCATTATATATATATATATATATATATATATATATATATATATCCATAGATAAATATATATCCATAGATAAATATATATATACATATATATATGTGTGTGTATATATATATACATACATATATGTGTATATATATATGTGTATATATATATATACACGTATATATGTGGATATATATATGGATATACTTATAAGATATATACATAAGAATACATAGTGAAATACGTTGTTGACATTATTATTTTGAAGTAATTATTGTCTATTAAATCAATTGTGAATAAGAAAATAAGTTTTTATTTTGCCTTCACTTGTTCTTTTTTTTTTTTTAGTAAAGTTTATTGGGGTGACAATTGTTAATAAAGTTATATACATATCAGGTGTACAATTCTGTAATACATTATCTATACCTCATATTGTGTTTTCACCACACAGAGTCAGTTCTCTTTACATCACCATATATTATTAGACCCCTTTTACCCTCTTCTAGATCCCCCCTCCCTCCTTACCCTCTGGTAACCCCTAAACTATTGTCTATGTCTATGAGTTTTTGTTCCTTCATTTGTTTGTCTTGTTATTTTGTTGTTTTCAGTTTTATATACCACATATCAGTGATATCATATGGTTCTCTACTTTTTATGTCTGGCTTATTTTGCTTAGCATTATACGCTCAAGATCCATCCATGTTGTCACAAATGGTACTATTTCATCTTTTCTTACCACTGAATAGTATTCCATCATATATATGTACCACAACTTCTTTATCCATTAATCTATTGAAGGATATTTTGATTGCTTCCATGTCTTGGCCACCGTAAACAAAGCTGCAATGAACATTGGAGCACACAGGTCTTTATGGATAAATGGTCTCTCAGATTTTTTGGGGGAGATACCCATGAGAGGGATTGCTGGATCATATGGTAATTCTATTCTTAATTTTTTTAAGAACCTCCACACTGCCTTCCATAACGGCTGCACCAGTCTGCATTCCCACCAACAGTGTATGAGGGTTCCTTTTTCTCCACAGCCTCTCCAACACTTGTTACTATTTGTCTTGTTGATGATAGCCATTCTGACTGGGGTGAGGGGATATCTCATTGTGTTTTTTATTTGCATTTCTCTGATGATTAGTGATATTGAGCATTTTTTCATATGTCTACTTGCCATGTGTATGTCCTCTTTGGAGAAATGTCTCTTCAGGTCCTCTGCCCATTTTTCAATTGGGTTGTTTGTTTTTTTTGTTGTTGTTGTTGAGTTGTATGAGTTCCTTGTATATTTTGGATATTAGCCTCTTATTGGAGGCGCTGTTTGCAAAAATCTCCATTCAGTTGGTTGCCTCTTTATTTTGTCAATGTTTCTTTTGCTGTGCAGAAGCATTTAAGCTTGATATAGTCCCATTCATTTATTTTAGCTTTTACTTCCTTTGCCTTTAGAGTCAAATTCATAAAATCCTCTTTGAACCCAAGGTCCATAAATTTAGTACCTATGTTTTCTTCTATGCAGTTTATTGTTTCAGGTCTTATGCTTAGGTCATTGATCCATTTTGAATTAATTTTAGTACATGGTGAAAGATAGCAGTCCAGTTGCATTCTTGTGTACGTAACTTTCCAATTCTCCCAGCACCATTTATTGAAGAGGCTGTCTTTCCTCTATTGTATGTTTTTAGCTTCTTTGTCAAAAATTATCTGTCCATATTTATGTGGGTTTATTTCTGTGTTCTCGATTCTATTCCATTGGTCTGTGTGTCTGTTTTTCTGCCAATACCATGCTGTTTTCATTATTGTAGCCCTGTAGTACAAGCTAAAGTCAGGGAGTGTGATACCTCCAGTATTGTTTTTGTCTTAAGATTGCTTTGGCTATTCGGGGTCTTTTGTGGCTCCATACAAATCTGATGATTTTTTGTTCTATTTCTTTAAAAAATGCCATTGGGATTTTGATGGGGATTGCATTAAATCTGTATATGCTTTGGGTAATGTGGCCATTTTAATTATGTTGATTTTTCCAAACCCTGAGCATGGAATGTCTTTCCATTTCTTTGTGTCTTCTTCAATTTCTTTCAAAAATGTCTTATAGTTTTCAGCATATAGGTCTTTCATATCCTGGTGAAGTTCATTACTAGGTATTTTATTCTTTTTGCTGCAATTACAAAAGGAATTTTTTTTTTAAATTTGTTTTTCTGAGATTTTGTTGTTAGTGTATAGGAATGCAATGGACTTTTGTATGTTGATTTTGTAACCGGCAACTTTACTGTATAGCTTTTTGGTGGAGTCTTTAGGGTTTCTATATATAGTGTATGTCATCTGCAAAAAGTGACAATTTAACTTCTTCATTCCCAATTTGGATGCCTTTTATTTCTTTCTCTTTCCTGATTGCTCTGGCGAGGACTTCCAACACTATGTTGAAAAGCAGAGGTGATAGGGGACCGGCCTGTCGTGTTCCTGAACTAGAGCAAAGGGCTTCAGTTTTTCACCATTAATCATGATATTATCTGAGGATTTGTCATATATGGCCTTTATTATGTTAAGGTCTTTTCCTTCTATGCCTATTTTATTAAGTGTTTTAATCATAAATGGAGGTTGTATTTTGTCAAATGCTTTTTCTGCATCAACTGATGTAATCATATGATTTTTGTCCTTTATTTTGTTTATGTGATGTATCACATTGATGGATTCGTGGATGTTGAACCATCCGTGTGCCTCTGGGATGAACCCCACTTGGTCGTGATAAATAATCTTTTCAATGCATTGTTGCATTCGATTTGCTAGAACTTTGTTTAGAATTTTTGCATCTGTATTCATCAGAGATCTTGGTCTGCAGTTTTCTTTTTTTATGTTATCCTTACCAGGTTTTGGTATCAGGGTAATGTTGGCCTCATAAAATGAGTCAGGGTATATTGTCTCTTCTTCAATTTTTAGGAAGAATTTGAGTAGGATTGGTATTAGATCCTTTCTGAAGGTTTGGTAGAATTCACTAGTGAAGCCATCTGGTCCAGGACTTTTGCTTTTGGGAAGATTTTGGATGACTGATTCAATTTCCTTACTGGTGATTGGTCTATTTAGATTTTCCAGTTCTTTATGATTCAGCCTAGGAAGGCTATATGTTTTTAAGAACTTGTCCATTTCTTCTAGGTTATTGAATTTGGTGGCACATAGTCCTTCATAGTATTTTTGGATGATCCTTTGTATTTCTGTGGCATCTGTGATAACTTCCCCTCTTTCATTTCTGATTTTGTTTATCGGTGTCTTTTCTCTTTTTATCTTAGTGAGTCTAGCCAAGGTTTTGTCAAGTTTACTAATCTTTTCAAAGAACCAGCTCTTTATCACATTAATTTTTCTATTGTCTTTTTGTTCTCTATTTCATTTAGTTCTGCTTTGATTTTTATTATTTCCTTTCTTCTGCTGATCTTGGGTTTCATTTATTCTTCTTTTTCTAGTTCTTTAAGGTGTAACATGAGGTTATTTATCTGGGATTTTTCTTGTTTCTTGAGATAGGCCTGTAATGATATAACTTTTCCTCTTAAAACTGCTTTCGCTGCATCCCAAAAATTTTGGTAGGATGCATTTTCATTCTCATGTATTTGTATGTATCTTTTGATCTCTTTTATTTCTTCTTTGACTTGGTCATTCTTTAAAAGTATGTTGTTTAATCTCCACATATTTGTGTTTTTCCCTGCTTTCGTTTTGCAGTTGGTATCCAATTTCAAAGCCTTTAGATCAGAGAATATGCTTGGTATGATTTCAATCTTCTTAAATTTGCTGAGACTAGTTTTATGTCCCAATATATGGTCTATCCTTGAGAATGTTTCATGAAACATGTACACTAGAAAAAAATGTATAGTCTGATGTTCTAGGATGAAGTGCTCTATAAATGTCAATTATGTCCATTTCATCTAATGTGTCATTTAGCACTGCTATTTCATTATTTATTTTCTGTTCGGATGATCTATCCATAGCTGTCAATAATGTATTTGGTCCCCTACTAAAATTGTGTTTTGGTCAATTTCTCGCTTTAGTTCTGTTAGTAGTTGCTTGGTATATTTCGGTGCTCCCTGATTGGGGGCATAAATATCGATGACTGTTTTGTCTTCTTGTTGTATAGTCCCCTTTATCAATATGAAATGTTCATCTTTGTCTCTTGTTACCTTTTTTATCCTGAAGTCTGTTTCTTCTGATATCAGTATGGATACACCTGATTTTCTCTGGATTCTGTTTGCGTGGAGTGTCAATTTCCACCCTTTCACTTTGAGTCTGTGTTTGTCCTTGTAGCTGAGATATGTCTCTTGGAGGCAGCATATGGTTGGGTTTAGTTTGTTGATCCAGTCTGCTACTCTGTGCCTTTTTATTGGTGAGTTCAGTCCATTTACATTTAGGGTAATTATTGATATGTGAGGATTTCCTATCATTCTGTCTTTGGTTTTCTGGTAAGACTGTGTCTCCATTGTTTCTTTGCCTTTTTGTTGTTGTCTATTATTTCTGTGTTTTGGTATTCTATGATTTTTCCCTCTGATTCTTCTTTTATTATGTTATATATTTCAGTTCTGTGTGTGTTTTTTTTTTGTTTGTTTTTCTTTTTTTGAGTGGTTACCATCACTTGTTCTTTCTTAGGTGCCCTTTCTTTCTTTATGTAGATCTGAATTTCTGACTGACATTTTTCTTCTCTCTGAAGAACTTCCTTTAACATTTCTTGCAAGAGAGGTCTATGGTAACAAATTCCCTCAATTTTCGTTTGTTTGAGAAAGTCTTTATTTCTCCTTCACTTTTGAAGAAGAATTTCTTATGGCACAGATTTGTAGGTTGGTGTATTTTACTTGCAACAACTTTAAATGTTTCACTCCACTTTCTTCTTGCTTGCATGATTTCAGAGGAGAATTTGGATGCCATTTTATTCTTTGTTCTTCTATAGATAAGGCTCCCTGCCCCACTGGCTTCCTTCGGAATCTTTTCTTTATCTTTGAGTTGATGTAGTTTAAAGATGACATATGTCTAGGTGCATGTGTTTTATTTTTTTTGTTTTTGTATTTTGGCATTTATCCTGTTTAGTGTTTTCTGAACTTCCTGGCTCTGTGGTTGGTGTTGGACATTAATTTGGGGAAATTCTGTCATTATTGTTTCAAATATTTCTGTTCTTTTCTCTTTTTCTGGTATTCCCATATGCATATGTTCTACATTTTATAATTGTCCCACAGTCCGTGGATATATTGGTGTGTATTTCATTTCAGTCCTTGTTCTCTTTGCTTTTCAGTTTTCAAGAATTTTATTGATAGACCCCCTAGCTCAGAGAGTCTTTCCTGAGCCATGTTTAGTTCACTAATGAGCCCATCAAAGCCATTTTTCCTGTCTGTTACAGCGTTGTTGTTTTTTTATCTCTAGCATTTCTTTTTGGTTCTTTCTGAGGGTTTCCATATTTCTGCTTACATAGTGCATCTGTTGCTACATGCAGTCTACTTTATCCATTAGAACCCTTAGCATGTTCAACATAATTGTTTTATATTCCTGGTCTGATAATTCCAACATCCTTTCCATGCCTTGTTCTGATGCTTCTTCTGTCTCTTCAAACTGTGTGTTTTGCCTTTTAGTATGACTTGATTTTGTCTTGACAGCTGGACATGATGTAGTAGGTAAAATGAACTGCTGTAAATAGGTCTTTGTAGCTGTGGTGGTGAGGTGTGGGGGAGGGGAACCATTCTACAGTCCTATGATTAGGTCTCAGTCTCTTAGTGTGCTTGTGCCTCTGGACTGTGAATGTCTTGAGCATTTTTCAGCTTTTTTTTCTCCTCCTTAAGGGGACAAAATGGTACAAGATGGCAAGAATGGGCTGGAGTTGGATATTTCCCTCCCCCAGGTTAGTTAGGCTCTGATAATCCTTCAGCAGGTTAGGCTCTGCATAATTAGTTTCCCCTCAGGGCAGGCCTCTTAAAGACAGTCACCTGCTCTGGCTTAGTATTTCAAAATGGCGATTTCACCTCTTCACATATTTGCTGTGGGAACCTGACCAAGCTCCTGAAGGTAAACCTCACGATAATGTCTGGGCTCATATGACTGGGTCCCTCTGGGATTTTCCACTGTCAGAGTTGTCTGTGCTGAGCCTCCAGCAATCTATGAATTACAGTTAAGGTTTTGTTACTCTGGCATCATATATACACCATGGGTGCCAAAAAAATATACAAATGCACACTTTGGTCAGCGTTGCTCAAGCAGTATTTTGCCGTAATCAGACGTGCCTAGACGTTGACGGTCACCACTTCGAGCACCTCTTGTAATTGCAGAAGTCAAATGTGACTTGTATTCATCTTTTGTTACCGGTATATTTTAAGTATTAGAACTTTAATACAGTTTTCATTTCTTAAAAATATGTATTCATTTTTTTTTTTTTTTTTTGCACCCTCTGTACAGATTTTAAACTCAGGTCATTCTAATGTTGATCCAGAGTTGAGAATTAATGTAGAAGGGCAATAGAAAGCCACTAAATTTTTTTAACCAGAGATATGACTTGATCAGATATTTGTTTTACAATTATTTCAGCTCCAGCGAAATGGATTGGATGAAGATGGAGAACAAATGAAGGAAATATGAGACTGTTGCTCTTATGGAGGTAAGTAGTCTCAGTGGGATCATAAGAAAGGAAAATGATGGTGGGAATGAATACTTGAATTTTAATGTTTTATAACAGGCAAGACTTAGTCATTGATTGGAATCTTCAAGAGGGGAGTTTTTGAGACCCAGGACCAAGAAGTGTGGAGAACTCTGATGGCCAAAATAATTCTAAAGTGGGCGGTGGAGCTTGATCCATCAATGAGGAAAATAATGAGAAAGATCCACCTGTAACCAGCAAAGTCCAGAATCGGATTAAAGGGACCAGGATGCCACTGAGGCCTCTGACTATCCCAGAAGCTAACAGAGTTTTAAGGGACTTAGACTGTGCCCAGGGGAGTCTTGATTCTCAAGTTTTCCCTAAATCAACAAGAAGGGAGGCACAGCATGGGGAAAGCCTATTAGCAAGGCTTGTTAAGAGGTAGGGTGCCCAGTGGAATGGAGGGAGGATAATTAGAAAAGGGAAAACTGAAAAGGAAGAGAACTGTGAGGAGGCTAATTACAATAGTGAAGGTGTGGAGTAATGACAGGCCAGCATTAGAGTGAGAGCAGTGGGACTGGAAGGAAGGGGGTAATTATAAGTGAAGTTACAAGGGGGAAACCAATAGGACCAGATGGCTTATTGAAAGTAGAAAGCCATCGAGAAGGAGGAGGCCAAGAGGACATAGAATAATGGTAGAATTGGGGCTGAAAACAGGATGCTAGGATGGGAGTAAGTTTTGGCAGAAAGATGAAGAGTTTGGTTCGGGGTGTGTTTAGTGCAGGGTGGTGGTGGATGAGAAGAATTTAAGCATCCATTTAGATAGCAGGTGGAGAGGAGACATGGGGTGGTGTCGAAAGGATGTCCTGAGGGCAACTGCTAAGGCCAGGATGTGCCCTGGTAAAGCTTCACGCGTCTGCTGTTTATGCTCAGTGATGGTCTAGTACGCCATGAGCTAGAGTAGGGCGACTCACCAAGACAAAAATGAACCTTTGTTGTAAGACTTCTGAGCAGTTACAGGATGGAAGATGGGGTGGCAAATAAAAACAGAGGCTGTCATTTGTAATGCAGGTCTTCAGTGAAGAAACATTAAGAAGTTTCTTAATGCCAAATGCCAAAGAACTCTGGAATGTAAATAAAGATAGAAGTGGGTGCTGGTTTATGGTACTTTTCCTCATCTGCTGTTTTCTTCATTGTAGCAAAATACAAGATTTGGTCCTCCAGTTCAGAGTTTAGCAAAGTACAGCCAGTAGTCCAAACCCTAACCCACCCTGGTGTTGGTAATTCAAGTGTTAGGGCAACACAGCCCTGCCCATTCATTTCATATTCTGTGTGGCTTCTTTTGTGCTATAACGGCAGAGTTGATTAGCTATAGTAGAGACTATATGGGCCACAAAACCTGTAATAATTACTGTCTGGCGCTTAGCAAAAAAATATTTGCTGACCCCTCCTCTAGTTCATTAATGTCTATACCCGTATGTGGCTTAGAAAGTCGTTCACAACCCGACCAACAACCTCCACTGCCACCCCCCAAATATCCATCTGTTCACTCTTGCCCAACATATTCTTGCTATAAACAATCTAAAGTGTTCTGCAGGTTAAACGCTCCCCCCCCCATCCTGTCTGCACGGAGCAAGTAGCTGTCCTCTAGCAGTCCCCCACACTTTTCCTATCTGAGTGTAATTGACCCCAGTCCTTTGCCATTGTTCCTAATTTCCTATCAGCTCTTGACCCATTGGGGAGAAGCTCAACGTTTGAAGAAAGAGAAACATTCTTTCTTCCCTCAGGTTTAGCCCAGGAGCTGCTAAGAAAACCCAGACAAAGAAAGGAAGGAAATGTTGAAATAATTTTAGGGAGACTGAGCCATGGTTTCTAAACCATCAGAAACCTCAGACTGATCTGAATTCTGCCCAGCCTGAGGGCTCTCCAGTTATGTGAACAAATAACATCCTTCATCATTAAAGTCAGTTCGGACTGGGCACTTGGCTACTGGCAACATAATGAGTCCTAAATGACCGGTCCTAGCATAGTTCCTTGTCAGTTTCCCCTAGTGATGAGACTGGGGGAGCCACATCCCCGAGCCAGTGGCTAGCAGGGGAGCTTGCGGAAGCTTCTCCACCAGGAGCAAGCCCTGCAGTGCTTTTCCTGGGCTCAGCTCTCATACAATCTGCTTTGGCCTCCATCCTTTCTACTGATCAGGTTTGCTGCTGCCTCCGCCCCCCTCCATCACGGATGCTGGGGTTTGTTCTGCTCAGTATTTGGATGTTCTTCCTGTAGGTTGGTCATGCTGAACAGCTTAGCAACAGCACTCTTCAGGTACTTGGTCCTCTTATGCAATTAAAATGCCCTTGTTAATTATCTTGTGGTTGTAAGGAGCTACAATGAACCCTGGCAGTTTCTTATGGAACGATGTAGCTCATACGATGGAGGGGAATGTGTAATCATCAGAGCTTGGAAAGGACAGGATCCTGGCAACTCTCAGGGGCTAGTAAGCAGGAATGAATAGACATTCTCTTTGGGGTCCAGCTGCTGAGAGGAAGCCACTCCAATCCACTCAAAATTCAAGTTTCCAGGAGAAAAGAGACTGGCCCACTGTGGGTTACTTGTTCAGCCCTTGCCTGCAAGAGAATAGGGGGCATTGATGGTGTTATTCTTCAGAACCATATGCACTGAGAAATGGGTTATCCAAAGGAAAATCATGGTCTGACTATGCAAAGAAGGCAGCAAAGGTGATGCACAGGAGAACACCAGTTGCCTGTTATACAACTGCATGGATGCACAGAGGCCATGTGCAGTGACACTTTCGTCACTTGAGTCAGTGGTTCTCAAACGTTAGCCTGTGAGTGGATCACTTGGGAGACTGTTGCAGCACCGAGCTGGGCTCCTCACCTAGGTTTTGCCACCATAGCCCTGGGCTAAGGACCTGAGATGCTGCATTTCTTGCAAATTGTTAAAATGATGCTGATGCTGCTGGTCTGGGACCCAGACTTTGAGATTCACTGTCTTTTATAAATGATACCCCTTTTGTAGATTGTAGTTAAATTTTTCTTTCTAGCAGCAATGTGTCGACATGTTTGCTCAGAAAAATTTGGACTTACTACAGTTCTTGTTATAACTCACAGCTGTTAACTCTGTCTTCAACTTGAGAATGAGAGCGGGTGTGACAGTGGGGTATCTTTTAAATTGTCTTTGAATACACTTTATTTAACCTCCTTGAGGAAGTGCCTATGTCTTTATCCAACTGTAATGTTTGTGATAAAACCTATGATGAAAATCAAATACTATGGTGCATTGGAATCTATTCATTTTGACAGCTGCAGTCAAATTCCAAATAACTACAGAGGATGGAGGGGCCTTGTTTCTGAAAGTGGTTTGGCATCTAAACCTCTGAGAAGTCTCCATTTAACCAGGCAGATTCTTTGTTATTGCTCATAGGAACAGGGAAACAAGTGATGAGGTTGAAAGTGCTACCAGTGTTAGTGAATTTCTAATGGATTGTTTGATTCCTAGAAAATATTCGTAACCCAGGCAGGAATGCTGGACTTATTCTGGTGATGTCATCCTTTGAAGATAATGTCCAAAGAGGGGAAGTGGCTTGACCCCAAATCATAGAACTTTGTCAGAAGCAGAACAGGATTCCCTATCTCTTGATTCTCTGACAATGATGGTAGTAACAATAATAACAGTATTATTGTCATCATCATTGTTCTCATCTTCATGGGCCACGGTGCTGGGTACCATTTATTGAGCTTACGGTGTGGCCAGAATTATGTTGAGTGCTTAACTGATATTCTCTAAGTCAGGGGTCAGCAAACAGTGCCTGTCTCCCATCTTGATAAATAAGGTTTCCTGGGATATAGCCACGCAGAGGCATTTGCATATTGTCTGGCTGTTTTGAGGCCACAAAAGCAGAGTTGACTAGTTGTGACAGAGCCGTCTGACCCATAAAGTCTAAAATATTTAATCTCTGCCCTAAAGTCTAAAATATTTAATCACAGCCCTTTGCAGGAAAAGTTTTTTTTTTATTTCTTCTCTGAGCTATTCCTGAGATCGGCCTGTGGAGTAAAATTACGATGCCATTTTACTGATGAGGAGATAGAGGCTTAGGTAGAAACATGCCCTGAATCAAGATTAGATCCAAATTGATGTCCATCAGCCTCCAAAATGTATGTACTTTGTACTATTTGTGATGGATTTGGCTAAGTACATGGATCCTACCTTCTTGAAGTAATAGAGCAAATTATGATATGGCGACCTTTTATTTTTTTCTCCCTTAAACACAGTCAAGTGACATTTTAAAACTGATTAATGAGAACCGGTCCCTACAGGATAATCACATCCCAGTGGCATATTTACTTCTAAAATTAAATCATGTTTTATGGCAATTGCTGTTAATAAAATGATTACACTACCAGCTAAGTAGATTTTATTATCCCCTGAATTTCGCAGGACACCTGAGACTTGACTGATGGGCAATGGAAGAATCGATTGCCGGGTGGGAATGTGAGCCCAGATTATCCTCAAACATGCCCGTGTGTTGGCACATGGTGCTGGTTACCCGATACTCAAGAATGTGTTTTGTGTTGCTTTTCAAATTTCTCATTTGACTTTTTAACTCTGGATCTCAACATTTACAGTATATCACAATCATATGAAAGCCCTTAAAAATCACAGACCGAGGCCCAAGTCCCACTCCACCCCCATTAATGTAATTGCTTGTTTACTAATGTGTTTAAAAGATTATTCAAGAGTGTAGGCAGTGTTGAGAAATTCTGTAAAGGATGCTTTTGCCAATGACTTGCTATTTGAAGACACATCCCTGGGTTACAGTCTCCCTGGCAGCAGGCAGAGTTAAAATAGTTCTTATTTGAATGAGCAACAAGGGAATTGGGTATGTTATCTTGAGGTTTTTATTTCCCACTTTGTTCATCCATTTTTGTTTACTTGTCAGCTGGTCCACATTCACTTGATTATCATTAGGGGAAAGGACAAGATATTATAGGTTGGTAATGTAAAGTAGACACAATCAGGCATCATTTATCGGGGAAGGGAGGAAAATGTGAATAAGCCAAAACTCAAGAAAAATTAAAATTGGTTCTTAATGTATTAGATAGAGGACCGCTGTTTCAGAATTTCTAGGCATCTTTGCTGAATTGCAGATTTCTGTGTCCTAGCCCAGATCTACTGGATCAGAATTTTCAGGGAGGAGTCTTAGGGAATCTATATTTCTGAATAATGTAATGGTGGTTTTTATGCCTGCTAAATTGTGAAAATAGAGTATATTGAGTCATGTTTCTATTGATGTGTGGAGGTTCCTATTTTGAAAGAGAGAAGTTGGGGAAAGAGGCCCACAGGTGTTGTCAGTGGGCAGAATGTTCCATTTATGTTTTCAAATGTTATGTGCATACACAGGCACATTTACTTACACATGCATGGACATGTATACACCTGAGTGTATTTCATGTGGTCAAACACAAGTACATTCATACATTTGCACTTGACCTCCCACGGCCTAGAACAAGCTCTTTGTATATCTGACTCGTCCATCATTCAAGTCTCAGCTCAAATGTCCCTCCTCTAGAGAACCCTGTCTTCACTATTGTGATCAATTTATTGCGAACATGTTCCTAATCTCATTCCTCTTCATCGCTGTGCCTTTTGCAATGTGACTTTGCATCTTCTTTTATCAGAAAGTAGAGTATATTTCCTTCCCCTCCCTTTGAATCACAGCTGGCCATGTAAATTTACTTTGACCAATAATATGCAACCAAAGTTTTAACGCATTAGTTACAGGCCTCAAGAGACCATGCATGCTTCTCTGGATGTGTGGCAATGCTGCCCCCACATAAACAAGCCCACGCTAGCTTGCTGATTGATGACCGACACATGGCCCAGTCATCTAAGCAACCCAGCTAACAATCAGCAAGCATCCCAGCTTGTGAGTTGAAGCCTTTCTATGCCAGCCAGCCACTAGCTGGTCTTTCACCTGGTGCACATTCATGAGTGAACCCGACCAAGAGCAGTCATGCTGGGTTGAGATCAGCAGAACTGCTTAGCATACCCCTCAATTCATGAGAAATACTAGTTGCTATTTTAAGCCACTTCATTAAAATAAATAATTGCTATTTCAAGTCAGTATATTTTGGGGTGCTTTGTTACACAGTCATTGGTAATTGATTCAACCATCTTTTCAAAAGGCCTCCTTGCATCACCATTTTGTCTACATTCTTCTTTTTCCTTCTTCTTATCTGAAATTATCTTATTTGTTCTAGCCTGACTTTCTTCATGATAATGTAAACGTACTGAGATGAGATTCTCATGCTGTCTTATTTGCCGATGGATGTCCAGTGCCTAGAGCGGTGTCTAGCTGAGAGCAGACACTGAGTAAATATTTTTTGAATCAATAAATACGTTTCATAGAGGCATTCCTTACAAATTTAACTTTCGAATCCTGTTTTCTCAAGGCTTATGTTAAAATTTACTCTCATAGGGTCTGTATAGCAGGAGCTAGTGGAATTAAAAATTTCCCTCAGGGGGTCTATAATTGGAGCTAGTGGGATGTGATTTACCTAGTGTGTGTAATGGGTTCCTGGGAAATGTCAGCTCGGGAGATTAAATAGGCCACTGTGGGTGCACAAAGCCTGTCATGATAACTGCAGTATACACACTTACCCAGCATCCCCAGTGAGTCACGTCACATTTTGTTTTAGTCTGAAGTTTTTTTTCTGCTGTACTTGTTGCTGTTAAAACTTGGGAGATGGGGGAGAGATTTGAAAGATATTATTATATTTTTTAAAGACAGGACTTCATATTTTCCAGGGAACTCATTGTCAGTGACACTATGCCCATAGGTAATGTTGTTTGCTTTGTGTGTATTGAGAAGGAAATCCCATGGTATGACTTGTCCTCGGCAAGATTAAATCCTGAGGTCTGATTCTGTCCTCTTCTGCCAGCTGAAACTTCTGACAACGTGTTTCTTCTCTGGGGTACCTAACTCTCCCCTTCTCTTCCCAATCTCTCTTCTTAGAGAAGAGATGTAGTATGTAGTGACTGAGAATCTTCACTTTGATAGCTGACTTTCAGAATTGACATACCAGCTCCAGGGCTAATCATTTGTGTAAGAGGCAAATCACTTAGCATTTGTATGCTTCAGTGGGGTAATGTAGCATCTACTTTGCAGGGCTACTGTAAGAATAAATGATCTAATGGAGTCTCCGGGACCAGAGCCTAGGCATATACTGAGCACTATGTATGTATTACCTGATGATATTATTGGCATCCATTTTTGGACAAAATTGGAAAATCAATCTTAGACTCTAAAGTTGATGATCAGATTCCTATAGTAGAGTCATCAATAATTATTAATTGTAACGATGATACTTATGTTTGATGATTGCTTACCTTGTAGCAAACGGGGTGCTATGGCACTTTATTACCTACCTACTGAATCCTTGTCACAACCCTATGAAGTAGGCAGATCGTTATCCTTTTACAGATGACACAGTCAAGGCTCGGATGGGTTAGGAACCTGTGCAAAGTAGCAGAGACAATAAGCTAGAGTTCAAATCTACGCAAGGTAAGCCAATCCTCCACGCAGTTCTACCTCTGACTACCCAGTGAAAAAGCCCACACAGTGTAATAAGGTAGAAGTTGCCTAAGACGAGAAATCGCTCTTATTGATGATACCATTTCTGTAGAACACGGGCAAACTTACCATTGCCTGGGACTTAGCACAGCTGGTGAAACATCTCCACGTGTATAGTCTCGTTCACTTTAATCCTCAGAATCTTCGGAGGTCAATGGCTTCTTCTTTTCCCATGTGTAGGGAGCTAAAGTTGGAGAAATCAGTCACTTATTTTAAATTCCACAGCTATTGACAGCACTTTGACATAATCCAGAGACCCCCAAGGCCAAGTTCTCTACTCTTTTGACAGTGCTGTGCTGACATACTTGCAGGGGCTTATTGATTTGAATTTCTCTCACTTTTAATCTGTGAAATTTGGGGCATATGCTGAAATAGAATTTTATAATTTAAAACAGCAGGCATCCTTAAAATGCTGAGAAGCTTAAAATATCACTATAAAGGGGAGGTTTAAGCTACTGAGAAGGACACAATGTTTTTTGGATGCTTTGGAGAACTCATTTCCTATATCCAATTAATATTTTACAGAAATGAATTTTATAATCTGTTAACTAAGCAGAACAATTAACTAGGTCCTAAGTCTACTTCTTGGTCACAGTCTTATATGCTACAAGGCCATATTTTCTAAAAGCCTGCAACATAGGTTACAGGTGGAAAAATTAACCAACATAACTTTGTGAAATGTAGTATTAAGTGGAGTTCCTTACTTAGAACTTTTCAGAGCCTTTTCTGCGTGAACGTGTATTATGACGCTCTGAAAAGAAATAAAGCCTTCCAAGTTTATTTGACGATAGAACTCCCAAAACAGGAGTTGGTAAACTACAGCCTCAGGGCCAAATCCTGCCTGTGGTCTGTTTTTGTGTAGTCTGTGAGCTAATAATATTTTTTACATTTTTAATGGGTTATGAAAAATAAACCAAGAATACGCAACAGACTGCATGTGGCTTAGTTGGCCTAAAATATTTATTATCTGGCCTCTCATTGAACAGGTTTGTTGAACTGCATGCTGCCTTCAGACACAATATCATCGCTACCATCTTGGTAGCTTGTCTTTAAAACGACCATCGTCAATTCCTTCCTCTCTTACACATGGAGGTGAATTGCCCACCAAATGGCACTGTCTGTTCTCCCACTCCTTGAGTCTCGGCTGGCCTGCCAGTTCTTTGAACAGTATAATACAGTGCCAATGACATTATGGCAGTTTGAGAACTAACCATTAAGAAACTGCAGTTTTCATGTAGTTTCTTGTAATCCTGAGGCACCATATAAAAAATGTAACTACGCTGCTGGAGAGATCACAGTGATAGGCTGTAAGACCACTTGGAGACAGTGACTTAGCCCATCCCAGTCTTCCAGCCATTCCGAACAAGGTACCAGGTATGTTAGTGAAACCAGCCTGTACCCTACAGACCAGCCAAGATGCCAATGGAATATCAAATAACCCTTGCTGATGCTACATGGAACAAAATAATTGGCCAGATGAGCCTTGTCTGAATAGACTCACCCGATCATGAGATATAATAAAATAGTTGATATTTTAAGCGACTACGCTTGGGGTGATGTGTCACACAGCAATAAATGATGGGAGCTGTCCTCATGTCCACCCTCATTACCATCATCATCATTTTGTGGACAATCTCTAGAACTGGCATCTCATGACACTGAGAAAATCTGCTTTTGAAAACATAACTCTGTCCTCACAAGTTAGTATTTTTTTATTAATTTACATAGACCGTTCTGCAAATTTGTGTAAATTACTGAGTTATAACTTAGTAATGTAATGATTTTACCAAATACCATCATAGAGGACTAAGTCAGGTGCAATATACCTGCAGAAACAAGATAGCAATTCAAAACCTCTGAGTCCCTTAATCTCACATCTCCAACCATATCTCGCCGTCTGTACTGCTGCCTAGGGGTGTAGATTTCAAATTGCTAAACCTCCTGCTATCTAGTTGTTGCAAAATCTCTTTAGGGAGTTATGAGATCACAACATCAGGAGCAAACAAAATCTCTACTATGCACCAAAGCCCAGCACATACCAGATGCTCAGTGATAGTATCTAGTGGATGTGAGTTTCAAATTCAGGAGGGCATAATTCCTTCACTCCTACATGGTTGATATTTTCTCTCTGTTTCTGATGATTATGCTGTGTAAGTGCTCTATAAGCCCCAGAGTACCCCGATGACTTGTTTTCACTTGTCATACCCCTGATTATAAGTCTTTAGCATCCCCACTGTCTACAGAATGTCTCATTTGTCTAGGTGTGCGTGTATGCTCTCCCACAATTTACTTACAGTGTATTTCCCCATCTATTGCCTGAAATATAATGTCATGGGGTTTTTCCTTGTTTCTGGAATACACCATGTCCTCTCATGATTAGTGGCTTTGCACATGCTATTCCCCTTCCCTGAATACATGCCCCCGCTTTTCCACCTAATGCACTTCTTCTCACCATGGTAACTCCAACTCTTGATTCATGTCCTCTGCAGGGGGTGTCATTCTGTCTGTCCAGGCATGTAGACTTCTGTTACAGTACTTACCACATTTGGTTAAAATGTATCTTCTTGAAGTAAGTTTTGCTTCTCTAAGACCCAGTTTATTCATCTGGAAAATGAGGATACTCTTATCTACCTGCAGGTTTATTGTCAGGATTAAACAAGATGTAGTATATGAGTAATATGCAGAAAACACCATGCTAGATGTGGTCATTCGTCTGTCCCTGTTGGTGGTCACTGTGCCTAAGGCCATCTCTGTGTGAGTTATGTTTCCATGGTGCGGAGCCCAGGACACATCTGGGCTCAATCCGAACTTGTTCCCAAATATGATTAGTGCCCTCCCTGCAATGAAGGGAACAGTGAAAACATAATGAAATCACATTCCTTGCAGGTGCCAAATTTAAGAATCTTCATTTTGTCTTATTTTTGCTTTCTGGGTGTCTCCCACCTACATGGTATATATTAAAGCAACAGATTGCGATAAAGTTCCATTTAGATGCCCTTGACTTACTGGCTAATTGATTTGGGAGTGCTATGTCTTTGTTGTTGTTGTTAATGTAACTTATTATGAACTCAGCAGAGGTTTGATTTATAACATTTGGGTTTTCATTGTCATGTAAAGTGACTCTGAGTGAACACCAGTAAGAGTCATTTGGTACAAGCTGGATTTGTGGACAGAAGGCTGGTAGTTGACATGGACTTTCTGGTCCCTTAACATCTTTCAAGGAAATGTGGTTGGGGCAGATTGCATCTGGTTATGCCTCACGTGGCTGTGCAAAAGCCGAAAGGATCCAACTCTTGTAATGAACCAGGAATGAGAGGGGTCTTATGCAACCAAATTGGTTGGACTCTAGTCAGCAGAAGCTTAGCTGCCAGATATTTAGGCAAGTTCTAGGAGATACCAGCTGCTCTGCCCCTGGAAACCTAGTTCAAAATATCCCATAGCAAGGAGGCCTATTAAAGTAAGACGTCTGCTTCATGAACCACAACTCTGTGGGAAGTTGAGTTTGGCTGTGGCCCTTCCTGGTGTGGTGGGAGAGCCAACATACTGGAGAGTTTATTGCCGAGCGACCCAGAGAAAGAATCAGTGTCATTCACTGTACAATCCTGCTTGTCTCCACATGCATTTTTTGTTGTTGTTATAGCTCATCATCATTTATATCTATAAATCCAAAGCAAGCAAGTCAGTGAAATGTTTCTGATCCTGTAAACGTATATCAGAGTACTCAGTTCAAATGGCTTATATACAGATGAACAAAATAAGCATTTTAATACTTTATACCTGAAAAATTACCATGAAAGGGTAAGTGTAATAGGGATGGATTTGGAGGCGAAATCTCAATCTTTGAAGCTTTCTTTCTCATTTTCTTTATTGTATTTTTGTGGTTTACAACTATTCTCTTGCCTTTAATTTCTATGATGTTGGCACAATAGTTTATCAATATGGATTGTTAAATGTCTACATTATAAAGCCAGAAGTTATTTCTAGTAGTAGAACTTATTGAGTATCTAGTTGCAGCACGCACTCCCCTCTGTAAACCAGCTAAGATGGTGGCAGGAAGGAGTGTTAGGCCTGTATGCAGTGCCCTGTAGCACAAGGTACTGGTGTTTTACGCTGATACCCTGGACCCTGCCATTGTACATACTCTGTCTGAGTTCAGCTGCCAGTAGCTACTTCTCTGTGTAAGAAATTTTTCTAGAGGCCAAGCTCACTCTACTTGTGGGCACCAGAAAATAAGTGCCTCCTGAGACCAGCCCCCAACCAATGAGTGAGGCGGACTCCCTTGCCTCTCAGCTGAGATAATTTGGGGGCACAATTCTATATTGGTTCTCCAAGTGTCCTGGTGAGACTACGTCTAGTTACTCCCAGAGGTAAATTTCTTGATGACATACCCTCTTTGGTCCGCCTATTCTTCTCTGATTTTCTTCCCCATCCATGACTGGATTTCCTCCCAAGAGGACTACTAGTCCTCTGATGATTTTCTTAAGACCTGCCACTAGAAGAAACCAAACCAACACATGCTCAGTGAGAAATTATATTTGAGAGCCCGTATGCCTTGGTAGAGCACCCAGAATCTAAACATACTGAGTGGAGAGGTCCCACGAAAAGATGGTGTGACTAGGATACCAACCTTGAGAGGAAATCTAGGAACTTTCACTAGTGATCCCAATATACTCAAAATATACCAAACTGTGAAGCTAGAAGCTTTGTGGAGTCACCCCAATGGTATTGCTTTGCAGACATCTTCCTTCTCAGGATCTGGCTCTCAGCTTATAAAATTGCCTGGATCTTTCTTATACTCTGAGTTGGGGGGCAATGTACTACCTTGCCAACATTAAGAAGGCTGAGAGCGAGGCTACAGTTTGTACATCCTTTCCTGTCCCTCTTCATCTCTCCTTTTGGTTTCCAAGCTACATGTGGTGGTAGAAAGGAGGTAGAATACACATCTTTTAAAGAGGCTGTGTGGCTGCTATTGGAGAAAGTTAAAGAATTTTAACTTGCATTTTGATATTTGAACCTAATGATAAGGACATGGAATTATAGAAACTCAATTTCAAGAGGAATCTCAAAGATATTGTAGCCCAAAGATCCATCTCTTATCTTCACATCTCTCTGATGTGCTGTTATATATGGGAGGCAATCAGTCAGTATTTTCAGAGTGTCTATTTGAATTAATCGTGTCCTTCTGACAAGCTGAACACAGCTAATAATTGAAAGATGATACCCTTCTAGGACAGTCTTCTCCTCATATATCCTCATCCTCACATATTTGAAC
The DNA here is from genome assembly GCF_036562045.2 of Rhinolophus sinicus. Taxonomy (NCBI): domain Eukaryota; kingdom Metazoa; phylum Chordata; class Mammalia; order Chiroptera; family Rhinolophidae; genus Rhinolophus; species Rhinolophus sinicus. The sequence goes on from NC_133759.1 coordinate 45,022,869, forward strand.
GAGTCTCCTCTTCTATTCTTTTATGGCTTCACTTCATCTATCTTAATTCTTCTGTTTGAGGCCCAAAGCAGATCCACCCTTCAGCTACATTCCCTTTAATCTGCTGTCTCTCAAGAAATAACAGGCACTGGTCTTTCAGCCAGTCTTCCAGGTGACCTGCTCATGAATCTTGTTAGGTTATCTGCTCATGAATCATTTTCATTGTCTCTCTAAGCAGACCTCTTCATAGTTAATTTCCCTTGAAGTGTGGCTCCAAGTATTCAGTGGAAGACACTAACCAACCCAGTGGTCTATAAAGTGAAACTGAACTGAAATCTCGCCAGTGCTGCACCTCTGTTGGCTGTTAGGGCACCGATTCTATACTGCCTTTTTCAGCAAGCCTCTAATTATGCCTAACCATTGGGCAATTATGAGTCTTATGGTGGTGGATCAGTTATTAGAAGCAACCAGATACTATTCAGAGCTGTCTAATCAGTAAGGTGAATAGTGGCATTTTTTTTTTTTTAATGAAAAGATGTGGCATTACTCAAATAATCAATTGATTTTTATTTGGTGGCTTGGAGGGGTCCGTATCAAAATCATGGGCCTTGTCTCCTAACTTCTATCTGGCTCCTCAGAGATGACTACAGGCTAAAAATGGCTGTCTCAATCACATGCCACTTAACTAAGTTTATTACTTTTAATTGAAAATATATCGTATGCATGAATGAAGATAGGATCATAATTTTGTGGTGCTCGTGACTCACTGAGCTCCCCAAATCTCTGGCCACCCATACAGTCTTCTGAGATAGGGCAGCAGAGTGTACCCAAGAAGTAAACTTGAGGGTTGATGATTCAGGTGACAAATGGATCTTACATCAACGCCCCCCGCCAGCTTCTTTGGGTCAGTTTTTCTAGTATGTACAGTACTGGATGACTATTATTAAAATGACTCACGACTTCTCATGTATTCGTCAGTTTGTCTGTTGTGCAATCCTTGCTCTTTTCTTGTTAACATACAAGGAAGGCTTGAAGTTAAAGTTAGTTCTTGGTGAGATTTCAGGCAAAAGAGAAAGTCTGGACTTGGATGTGAGAAATGAGGAAGAGGAAGCCACCAAGAATAATGCTGGAGTATTAGCTTGTGGATAGTGGAGACATTCTCAGAGAGAGAGAGAGAGAGAGAACGCTGAAGGGAGACCAAGACCGGCATGACATTGACGAGTTTGGTTTTGGACAGGTTTTCTTTGAGAGATCCAAGAGCTATGATGCATGTATTGGGATATGTTTGTCCTGAACCATAGAGGAAAGGTCTCAAGTGGAGAGAGAAATTTATCAATCATCTCCAAATTGGTGATAACAGGTCTGATCATTTAGGGGTATTGTATAAGAGTGAGGAGAGCAGAGGTCCTCAGACTAGGCCTTGATGAAATCGCACATTTATTGACTGGAAAATTAATTTATAGGAAAAAAAAATCAGAAGAGGATAAACAAGAAGGGTAAGAGGAAACCCAGGAATTACTATATCTCAGAAACAAAGAGAAGAAAAAAGTATTTTGAAAATAAGGGACTATTTGGTAATGATGAATGTAACTGAGAGGCCAGGTCAGAGGCTTAAAGGATACCCTGTGTATTTAAATGGAGGCCTTTGATACACTGAGTGAGGTCATCCTGGGAGGGGAATGAGAAATCCCAAGCAAGCTTTTATGTTCCTGTCTGTAAAGTACTGCAGTTCCAAAGTCAGCTCTACAATCAAATCTCAAAGAGAAAATTCCTGTATATTCAGACCATGGCAACCTGATTTGAATCAAAATGCAAATTACTGTGATGATTATGTTGAAGATAAAAGGGCTTTTGTATTTATGAATTCTGGGGAATTTATGACTTTATTAATTTTCTACTCTCCTTTCCCAAATCATACTGGCCCTTCCCCGTCCCCCTTTTGCTTATAGTATGGCTCCATTTTATGCAGCTTTTAACAAGTTGTTGCTCTTGTTTCTTGCCTTCTTCCCAGTAGTTCCCCAAATAACCACTGTGTACGGAGCCATGCCATGCTCTCTCCTGACTCCATGCATTTTTTCTTCCATTCTTTTTGCTAGGCATACATTTTCATTTTTGCATTGCTGCTATACACAATTTACCATAAATGTAGTGGCTTAGTACTGCACAAATCTATCATCTCACAGTTCTGTAGGTCGGTCAGAAGCCTGGGTACAGCATGCCAGAACCAAGTCCTCTGCTTAGGGTCTCACAGGCCAAACTCAAGGTGTTGGAAAGGGTGTATTCCTTTCCAGAGGCTCTGAGAGTGAATCACTTCTGAGCTCATTCAAGGTATGGGCCAAATTCAGCTCTTTGCAGTTGTGGGACTGCAGTCTCCATTTCCATGCTGGCTGTCAGCTGGGGACCAATCTTTCTTCTCCAGGCTTGCCACGTTCCTTCTCAGGTTGTTGTGTGGCCTTTCTTCCAGCAGTGGCAGCTGGAGTCCCTCTCCAGCTTCCAGTCTGTCTAACTTCCTCTTCTCTCTCATATCTTGGAGTCTCTCCAGAGAAACAGTGTCTGCTTTTGAAGGGTATTGTGGTTAGAATGGGCCTACTCCCATACACCAAAGTAATCTCTCTAGTATAAGGTCTGTAGCCTTAATTACATTTGTGAAGTCCCTTTTCCAAGTAAAATTGCATATTTGCAGGTCTGAGGGTTTGGGCATAAATATCTGGGGAGGAGATGTTATTTTGCGTACACAGCATGGCTTTCTTCCTCTTTTGTTCTTGGTCCAGTCCTGCTTAACCTTACAATTCCAGCTTCATTGTTATTTCCTCTCTTCACATTATACCGATATTCCCACCCTCAGAAGAATCAGTTACATCTTTTCTGCGTTTCCTCCAGACTTTGATCATACTTTTAGTTTTATCACACTGCATTCTTACTATGGGTGCATTTGCCTCCACAAGACCATAGACATTTTGAAGAGAGAATTGATGATTGATTCATCTCTGTCTCCCTGTTGCTAAATTAAAGATTGGCACATGCAACAGTTGTTCAGTTCATTTGAATTAACATGTAGTTGCCACTCATTTTCTAGAATATCCCATTTCATGACCTCTTATCTCTTCATCTTCCCACCTTATTCTATTTTTTTCCCTCCTTCCCCTTACTCTAACCCACTTTGAAGCATGAAAATGTCATCATCCACACTCACGGAAGACAGGAGCCAGAGTGTTGAATTTCTATCTTAGATTTTATTCAGGCCAATGTTTCTATGATTCAACTGATGGGGAATTGCGGTCTATATACCTCTGTTGCTTGTCTTCTCAATGCAAATATTTTATTAATCCTTCCAACAACCTCTAGTGATAGGTATGACCTTTCCCCCATTTTAGACGAGGAGACTGAATCGTGGAAAGGTAAGGAGCTTGCCTCAGTTCCTCAGACGCTCAGTAAGGGGGGAAATGGATGTTCTGAATCTAGGTCCCCGGTTTCTGGGTCCATGCTTCGCTCTTCTATACATATTTCCTCAACTCATACTATTTTCACATTCTCTCTGCTTCCAAAGAAGCCCCACTGAAGTGCCTCTTGTCATCTTTGTCAACATGTCAGGCAAGTGTGAAGATCAAAGACAATTTCCTGTCTTCCTACCCCCACTGGGCCTCATGACTCCTGGATTCATTGACCCAGGTTCCACCTCCATCCCAGCGGGGACTTTCAGATATGTTTGGACCTCCGTGGTCTCCACACCTCAGTGCATCAGATCAGGTTCTGTGAGATGCATTGGAAATTACAGACGTTAGAGCTGACTTTGACAGTAGTGAAAGGCACACATACAAGCCACGCAGAGGCTTGCTAGGTCTCCTCAGAGAAGGCCTGGACATGACCCCAAGCATTCTGTACACAGAAATGTCCAAGAGAGAGTGAAAAAAGGAAAAGAACAAAAGCAGACAAGGGAGCAAATTTTGCCTTAAGATATTAAGTGGCAAGCTCCTGTTGGAGACTGGAGAGAGAACTATTCCTGGGGTCTGTTATCAAAGATTTGTTCACGTTTAAATTCTAAACCTCTTCTAGAATAGGCAACTTTGAGAAGGTTGTTGTTTGCTTTTCTTTTTCTGTTTTTAATATAAGTAAGAAGTTGTCAGGTTTCTAAAGCTATTTTTCTTTTAATTTAGTTCCACTGGGCTTGAACTTATGTGCAAATTTAGTCATCGTCTACATAGCTTGTTATATTTTCATGGAATTGTATGATCTATTGGGCACCTACCAGTATCCATTTGGGAATGTGCTAGTGCAATATTGCTTACTCCCCCTCTCTCTTACAGCCTATTGGTACCTCCCATCTCAAAGGATATAGGATCTAGTGTTTAAAATTTGCCTTGGAAATTGCATTAACTGACATTTATGGCATAAAAGGAAGAGATTACATTGTTTTCCTTCTTAAAACCTGTGCACACAGCTTTGCAAGGAGTGCAACTAAAGGGATGCACTATTCATTAGAGTAAAGCCTCCTCCCCCATGAGCACAAAATCCCATTGACTCAACTGGGATTAAGGAGAGAACAGAGACAAAGACTCTATAAATGTGATGCTTATTGATGCAATTTCTATATTGTTTTCTTTTTGCTACATATGTTCATTGTTCTATGCAACCGTGTACCATGGAAGAATGAGATGCACAGAGGAAGGAGGCAGGAGACTGATTCTTAGGTCTGGTTTGTCACTAGCTCGTTGTCTATGTCCTGGGTGTAGGGATATGCAACGTATTAGTGCAGAGTCAGAATCAGGTTCTGTCTGAGCCTCACTTGTCCTACATGGAAGATGCATATGATGTGGGAGTTGGACCAGGCAGGGGTCTTGAATATTTGCTGCAGCAAACTTTTGTTTGCTTCTCTTCTCCTGTTTTGGTCTCTTCTCCTGTTAATCCATTCCCACTTCAAATAAATATAATCCATCCAGAATCTATGAGGTGATATTTATGAAGCTCAACCATCTAGAATGTTCATTGATTTTAAAATCATGTCCGCATTTTACCATTGTGCCAGGGTTGCTGGTGTTTCTGGCTCAGAGACCAAGACTGCTTTTATGTGTGAAGCGGAGGTGCTCCCAGACTAGGACTGTTTGGCTGGATTCACAGACTCTCGCTGGCTCTGAGTCTCTTCTCATACTGCCCGGGGGCGCTGCCATAGGCGGTGACCACAGGCACGCGGATGCAAAGAAGCCAGCCTGCTGGATTTCCCAAGGAAGCGATGGGCTTTGGGAGGGTTGGAGACATCCAAGGCACTCGGTCACATCAAAAGTATGAAACGTGGTCTTTCGAAATAAATGGCAGTGTTAGCATGAACTCGGGGGTAGCAGTAGGAATAGCACGAGGAACAGCATGAGCAGGAGCCCGTGAGAACATGTGATGTAGCGTCCCGATTACCCAGACAGCCTCAGGAAGGCTCCCACCCAGACGGCACCCTGTCTACTGTATATGAGTCCCTTTCTCCTCTTCCCTCACATTCCAGATCTCGCTTCTCACCGTCCAGCTCCCCAGAACACCCCCAGATTTCTGAGCAAACATAATCCCTCTCCTCATAGCTGTATTGGAATCGGATGCGCTCTAGGGAGGCAGGCAGACCTCATTTTGAACTCCAGCTCTGCCACCGGTCATGGTTTTGAACCCATTGCTTAGTGTCTTCGTTCACAAGGAGGAACAAATGATATTCATGAGGATGGTCCCAGCAGCACATGCTGCTTATTGAATGCTCGCCTGATGCAAGCATTTAGGGCAGGCAGAAGATGGATATTTCCCCTTAATACATTTAAAAATATGATGGAGTGGTAGATACCATTATCTGCATCTTACACACGAGGGCATTTGAGGTGGACCAAGCTTGAAGTAATTCACACAGGCTGCACAAGTAATGGCCAAGCTAGGATGGAATCCCAGCTCTGCTGGGTTTTAAAACCTGCACTCTTGGTTACTGTATTAGTTACCTATGGCTTCCATAACAGAGAACCACAAACTACATGGCTTACAAAAACAGAAATGTATCCTCTCTCAGGTCTAAGGGCCAGACGTCTGAAATCAAGATGTGAGCAGGGCCGTGTTCCCTCTGAAAGCTGTAGGGGAGAATCGTCCCTGGCCGCTTCGCTTCTGTGTCTGCTGGCAGTCCTTGCGGTTCCTTGTACACACATACTCCGGTCTCTGACGTCCTCATCATGTGTCTGTCCTCTCCCTGTTTTTGTGTCCAAATTTCCCATTTATATAAGGACACTAGTCCTATTAGATTAAGGACCCACCCTACTCCACGGTGACCTCATCTTAACTAATTATATCTACAACCACCCTATTTCCAAATAAGGTTCCATTCTGAGGTACTGAGGTTAGATAATACTTCAACATATCTTTTTTTGGGAAATTAAATTCAGTTTGTAGCAGTTATTATAGTGTTAGATCAAATGCCTACAGGGTTGTCATGAGGGAGAAAGTAATGCATGTAAATAATCTGGTAAATAAGATTATTTTAGGAAATAGTGCCTTAGTCCAAAATATGTATTCAAAAGGTATGAATTGGAGGCAAGGGGGCTGGCCATTGAGGACACATTGTTGAGCGTGGGTCCTTTTGGAACTTTATAATGCAGCTATACCAGAAAGATGGTGACCTACTTGGTCTTTTCTTTCATTTAATAAATTTGAGACACCATTGAACCGAAAGCCCATTTCTCCTATCTTCTTCAGCAATTTTATTGGTAAAATTGAATAGAAGAAAAGCAAAGATGTGAATACTTTTCTTTTCCCATATAATGAAATGAAAATAGAGGTATTCCAAAAGGATGGATATATATGTGTGTGTGTGTGTGTGTGTGTGTGTGTATATATATATATATATATATATATATATATATATATATATATATAATCTTGTTTCCCAACCATTAGAATTTTAATAGGTCTTAAAATCATATCCAACTTTTATCATTGCCCCTGTGTCACTGGTTATTCTGGCTCAGAGATCAAGACTGCTTTTGCATGTGAAGCAAAGGTGACCGCGGACTAGGAGAGTTTGGCTGGATTCGCAGACTCTTGCTGGCTCTGAGTCACACATGTGATCCATTTTTAGAGCACTGTCATGGTCAAGGAAACATGGTCCAAGAACCAAAAGACAGTTCCAAAATAATTTAAAATTTCACCTGAGTTTATAAATTATTGTGAAGGAGCGGAGTAGTTCCGTGCATTTGTTCTTAGAATTGTCTTTTATTTTCCATGCATTTCCCTCATGCCCCAAGCCCCTCTGCTCCTGTCTCTTCTAAGCCCCATAATTTCTTTCTCCAGAGGCTGGCCTGATGCCTCCTGTTTCTTTCTGCCTTTCCAGTGTTGTCACTTTCTTTTGATTCTTCAGATTCTGCATCACAAACTCTCAAAGATTCAATCTGAATGGCAGAACCATGAGTAAAAGTTCTGGATTGCAAGAAAAAAAAAAAAAAAAAAAAAAAAAACTGGGCAAAATCCACAAGCCTTTTGAGTAAGCAGAGGAAAGGAAATGTTAGGAATAATCATGCTTGTTTAGTCCCCTCACATATGATAGTGAATTATCTTGAGGTGGAGATAAGTTTGATTCGTGCATGAGTCCTGCTAATTTTCCAGGAGGTTGGAAGTAGTGGCATCTATGGAGCATCAATTTGGTGGCTGTTTGAGTATTTTCTGTATGCAAGGCACTGTGTGAATCACTGGGAAAGTTCAGATACCTAATGCACTGATACACTGCTGTCAAGTCTAAGGTTTGAAAGCACAGTGGGTTTCCAGAGCCTCCTGGGGGTGCCAACCCTCAGAGCCAGCTCAGAGCAACAGGAGAAAGGAGGCAAATGTTGAAGTCAGATGGATCATTCTATTTGAAATTCAATTTTTATCTTGAAGGGACATTCTTCAGGTTTGTGTCACAGGTTCTTGGGTAAAGTTAGAGACTTCGTGAATCCCAAATGTGTGGATGACACAAGTTTTGAAGGAACTGTAATAATATTAGATGCGAGAATCAGGTTCTAAACTAATTTCAACTGGCTAAAATAATGAGTCTAATCTCAGAAGGTTACATTTAAGAGGGATGAATGCAATTTCTTGAGTGTAGGTCCAAAGAAAACTCTGATGCCAAGTCCAGGGATCATAGAGGGCCTCGTTTAGAAGCTGCCCAGAGAACAATGACATGGGGTTTTAATTCTCTGTTTACCCACTAATGTTCATTCATTAGTGTCATGACAGCACGAATGTAAATATTCTCTGTGATATTGCTGGTACTCACAGAACTGATTAGCTACTTCTGAAATGATTTATTTGATTTTCATTAATGTGTTTTAAGAGAAAAATTAAAAAAAAAAAAAAGGAGCTTGTTCACGGGGTTGCATGCCGGATGGCAGAGACAAAACAGTCTTTGCTGAAAGAGGATAGCGTGGCCTGGAGCAGACTGTCTCCTGGGTGGCCACAGGTCAGAGACACAGTCTGGCATGGTGTGAGTCCAGACCTGAACCAATGGTAGATGATACGATATGGTAGATTTTAGTTAAGAAGGTAACTTTTAAATATGGCCCATAGATCAACTAACATTTTCCTGCCAATTCAGGTTGTTGGAAACCCATTTCTCCACCTGTGGAAACATGATGTTCTCCCCAAATTCATATGCTCCCTCTTGTATGGCCCCAGGCAATTCATGTACAAGGCTTTTGTGTTTGTAAAGGACTTTACCGAAGATTTTGAATTATGAAGAGCGTTAAGCCATGACATTTAAAAGAATACTTACAGTTCGGTATTAACATATTCCTATGTTTAGCTGTTCCTCAGTCCCTTCCACAACTCACCTGGCTGCTCAGCGTCCTTTCCTTCCCTCTGCCCGTCCCTCACGTAGTGTTATCTAGCTGGGACTTGTCTTGTCTTGGTTCCCACCCGCTCCTCTCCACAGGATCACAACTTCCTCAGATGATGGCTTATAACGTGTCATAGTCCATTTGGGCTGCTATAACAAGAATGTCATAGAGTGGGTGGCTTATAAACAACAAACATTTATTTCTCAGCTCTGGAGCCTGGGTAGTCCAAGATCAAGGTGCTGGCACATTTGGTGTCTGGTAAGGACCAGCTTCCTGATTCATAGAAAGCCATTTTCTCACTGTGTGTTCATATGGTGGAAGGGGTGAGAGAACGTCCTTGGGTCTGTTTTAATAAAACATTAATCTCATTCATGAGGGATCTACTTTCCTGGCCTAACCCCATGGGTGGTTTCCAAAATGACCATTAGTTCTGGCAGACTATTATCCTCTAATTAGCCCAAAGCTATGAATAGCTGGCAAATGCTTGGTACAGACTAGAAAGCCACCTGGCAGAGGCCACTGATACTTTGATTTAAATTACTCATTCGACAAGTATGTGTTGGGTCTTCTTATGTGCCTTTTATGGTGCTAGGATTGCAATGTAGGGCAAAATAAGATGACACACTGTCCTCATGGAGTTGCTGTAGACTCAGGGCCTGCATCTCCCCCAAATTTATATGTGAAGTCCCAACCCTCAATGTGACGGTATTTAGAGATATGGCCTTTGGGAGTGATTAGATCACAAATGGGATTAGTGTCTTTCTAAAAGAGACCCCAGAGAGCACCCTTGTCCTTTGCTCCATGTGAAGACACATCAGGAAGATGGCCATCTATGAACCAGCAAGTGGGCTCTCACCAAACACCCACATTACTAGCACCTTGATCTTGGATTTCCCAGCCTTCAGGACTCTGAGAAATAGGTTTCTTTTGTTTATAAGCTACCCAGTCTATGGTACTTGGGTTATAGTAGCCTGAACTAACTGAGACAGACACCGTATTGCAAAGGAGGAATTCATGTGTGTCTGTCAGAGAGCCCCATGGTGGATATTTGGTGAGAAAGAAACATAGTAGGTCCCTTGACTTATGCCATGGAAGGTTCCAGGCTTACATGACTCTAGACTTAGTTCATTAAAGATGCATGTGTCTGGACTCTTCTCTTCTTCCCTGGTGGAACATGGCATGAAGACCACCCTGGCCAATGTACCTCAGAGTCTAATGTCCTGTTTGTACTCTGCCCTGTGATTATCTAGTAATCATGCATTGAAGTTGTATTATCAGTAACATTCACACCCTCAGAGCCTGCAGGCTGATCCACTTGCTGGTACCATCCCTGGGAGTTCCCTTGTGCAGGAGTCGTGAACATGTCCATAGAGTAGAAGATGACCAGATTCCTTAGCGAGAACCTCCCCACCCCCCCTTTAGAAGCATGGTATAGGCAACTTCTTGATAACACAATTCTCAGAGAACAGTATTTGAAGAACTTTGGATGAAAGGTGTGTGGTGAGGTAAAATGTCAAACAGAAATGGAAAGTCAGCCCTTTGCCTCAGGTAAGCAATACACAACCATGTAATTCATCTTTGGGGGCCTACAATGTGAGGTGTAGCAGTGTTCTTTGATTGATAGAAAGAGGAGCGGGGGCCTGGGGAAGGAACATGGCTTTTTTAGGATGTACCAGTTAGGCTTCTGTGTAGAAATTCCTCCAGGTATTTTAGCAGGAAAAGATTTAATCCAGGGACTTAAGTGCTCACAGACTCAGGCCAGGCTGGAGTTGTGGTTCTGGACTCTGCCCCAGGAGTGGCTCCCTTGTTGTGAGCTAAGAAACTGTGGGTGAGGGACTCCTCACTTCCATGGCCACTTCCTAGTCTCTGGGAGGAGCCCTAGCAATTTTATATTGAACATGCAGATTCCTTTTCTTAAAGGGCCCTCCTCATAGTAAAACTAAGTGGCAGCCCAGCAAAGTGGGGATTATTCCTGGTCCCAGGGCAGTGAGAACCAATCATCTTGTACCTAACTCTGGAGCCATCACTGGTGTTAGGAGGTGGAGATCTCTCCGCCATAATCACTAGCATGCAGAAATAAAGTTGCCAGAATGGTGCAGTGCCCTCTGCTACTATGGAGTCTGGCTCTTGGGACCCAGGAAGAAGAATGGACACTGAAAACCTGCTCAAAGAAAAAATCATGATCTCATGATTTTGCTTCCCAGGAGAAAAGGCAAATGGAGCAGAAAGCTGCATTTTCTTCTCTTTTAATCACCATGAAATGTCCTCCTCTAAGGAAAGAAGCAATACTAGAAATTTTAGGAAGGTAACACCAGTTTTCTTTTGGTTGGTTTTGCAAAATATAGCCTTTTCCATTGTATTCATTTTCTAGAGTGACACAGACAAATTACCACAGACTTGGTGGCTAAAAATAACAAAGATGAGGGCCCCACAGTTCTCGAGCTCAGAAGTCAGAAACCACTGAGCTGAAATCAGGGTGTTGGCAGGGCTGTGCTCCCTCCGTGGCTCTAGGGGCCAATCCCTGCCATTGCCTCTTCCAGCTCCTGGTGACGGCTGGCATTCCTTAGCTTCCAGCTGTATCACTCCAGTGTCTGCCTCCCCTCACATGGCTTCTTCTCATGCGTGTGCATCGAATGTTCCCCAGCCTCCCTCTTAGAAGGATACATGTGATGGCATGTAGGGCCCATCCAGACAATCCAGGATACTCTCTGCATCTCAGGATCCTTATTTACTCACATCTCTGAAGACCCTCATTTCTAAATAAGGTAACATATACAGATTCCAGACATGAGGACCCAATATCTGTGGGGCCACCATTCAACCCACTACACTATTCTTTTACTGGCAACCTTTCTGTGTCCCATGTTTAAGGCACCTCTTGTAAACAGTTTAAAGTTTTTCTAAAAAAAAAAAAAAGAAAAAAATCTGACAGTCTCTGTCTTTTAAATGGTACACTTAATTAACTCCTTACATTTAACACAATCACTGATTTATTTAGGTTTACACAACTATTCTACTAGTTTTTTATTTGCCATACCATTTTGGTTTTCTCTGCCTTGTCTTGCCTTCTTCCGGGAAAATAAAATATATTTTTTTTATTATCCACTGAACTTTTTTTTTTTTTGGTCTAAGTCTCATGTGCTTTTAAATAGTGAAAACCAATTTGCATCCAGAATCTTAGCTGTAAAGGCATCCAGAAAATGTATCTTTCAATGTTTCCACCCCTCTATTTAGAAGAAGTATGGAAGGTAGTTGAGAGAGGAAATCCACAGTGTCCAACACACACAGTGAGTTAACATTGCTGTGACACTTTCCCCGTTTTCCCCTATCATTACACAGCAGGACTTACTCTGTGTTCACAAGCTTTCTGGAACAGAGCATGCAGCGTGGAGGAGATGAGTGGATGGATATAAGCCTGGATATTGAACTTGGCATTAGATAAACATGAGCATCGTAATACCTTAATAATTTTTATAATACTTGAGTCGTTTGTTGAGTGGGCTAAAATGGAGAACTGATTGCAATGCTCTGTTTTGATCTTGAAGGGCTGTCAGCAAGTCTAGTAAGGTAATTAATAAATTGGACTAGACAACACAAATCATTAAAAAGAAATTTAAAAATCTATTCAATCATAGGTGATATGGGTAAAGACTGATGAAAGGTATAGGCATCTGATTTGATGGAGATGAAAATACACTTTATTGTGTCTTTGATTAGTTCTACCTCCATTTTGGATGGAAACATATCTCCACAATTTGGAATTACACTTAATTTTGGTGTAAGGCAGAGGAGATGGAATAAAGCAGGGAGGGGCAAAATTAGATCTGTGCTCGGTTCTATTCCAAGAGATTTTGGCACAGAAATTGCTGCCTGAAATGGAATGTCTCATTGTGATTCCTCATGTGTTAGCAACAGAGTCTGAATAGATAATTTGCCTTAAAATACGATTCGGAATGAGAGTAAATTTGGGGACAGTTGTTACTACCCAGAGAGCAAAACAAGCTTCTGAAACAGCCTAATGATCTATGCAAAATGGATCAGAATGGCCCTTGCCAGCCCTGATAGTTTCCTGTGGCGAGTTTTAGTTAAGCAACTCTCAGAATGGTACCTATTGAAGTAGGCTTCCAAAGACAGCTTTCTAGAACACAGCCTGCCCAGACCCTCTGGTTTGTGGGATTGTCATTGAGGAGGTGTCCCCGAGAATCAGCACATGAGTCTCTTCTTATCCTTAGTTCAAACACTTGAGGCAGGTTTTCCAGAATTTGATGTTATTTGCAGATCTCCTAGATTTGTAGTAGTGATTTTCTGTCCTAAATAGTTGTCACTATTTAGAAAGAAGTTGTTAGAAGTAGGAAGAGTTATACAACATCTCCTAGTTTGGCAGATACTGTTTTTATTTCTACTACCAAGATTCATTCCCAGTAATCTACTGTTAAGTTCTACTCCATATATTGAAGAGGCCACCTTTCAGAGGAGGCCAAGTGCCATGTTTGTGGACAAAAAACTGTAAGAACTCTTGGAAAAGGAGGTTTACTTCCTGAATAAAAAGACCTCAGGGAGAGGTCTGTAGCTTTTTTATTTTTACTGCTCAGAACATGGTGACAGGCCTGGAAGGCAGAAACCATTTTGTGAATATGAGGATGAAAATCACACATGTGGGGAGGGGAAAGCAGGAAAGACAATTCTCCCCTTTTCTAAAACATAATTATTACAGTATTGTTGACCAAGTTCCCTATGATTTACTTTACATCCCCATGACTAATTTGCAACTACCAATTTGTACTTATTAATCCCCTCCCCCTTTTCATCCATCCCCCCAGTGACCCTCCCATCTGGCAATGATCAAAATGTTCTCTGTATCTGTGAGTTTGTTTGTCTGTTTTGTTTGTTTATTTTGTTTTTATAGATTCCACATATATGTAAAATCATGTGGTGTTTCTCTTTCTCTGTCTGACTTATTTCACTTAGCATAATACCTTCTGGTCCATCCATGTTGTTGTAGATGGCAAGATTTCATTCTTTTTTTCTGGCTGAGTAACATTTCATTGTATGTATGTACCACTTCTTTATCCATTCAACTATTGGTGAACACTTATGTTTCTTCCATATTTTGGCTATTGTAAATAATGCTGCAATGAACATATAGATGAATATGTTTTTTTTTTCAAATTAGTGTTTTGAGTTTCTTCAGAAAACACTCAGAAATGGAATTGCTGGGCTCTTCTGTGTCTCTTGTTATAGCCTTTGTTTTAAAGTCTCTTTTGTGTGATATAAGTATTGCTACCCCCAGTTTTTGTTGTTGTTGTTTCCATTTTCATGAAATATGATTTTTTTTTAATTTATTGGGGTGACAATTGTTAGTAAAATTACATAGTTTCAGGTGTACAAATATATGATGATGGAAGGAGAACTGACTCTGGGTGGTGAACACACAATGGGATTTATAGATGATGTAATACAGAAATATGGTTTTCCATCCCTTTATTTTCAGTCTATGTGTGTCTTTAGATCTGGGGTGTGTCTCTGGTAAGCAGCACATGTGAGGGTCTCATTTTCTCATCTATTCAGCCACCCTATCTTTTGATTGAAGCATATAATCCATTTATATTTAAAGTAATTGTTGATAGATGTGTAGTTATTGCCATTTTATTATTCATATTTTTTATTTTTGTCTTAAAGAAGTCCCTTTATGACTCCTCGTAATACTGGTTTATGGTTATGAACTCCTTTAGCTGTTTCTTGTCTGGGAAGATCTTTATCTGTCCTTCGATTCTAAATGATAACTTTGCTGGGTAGTGTAACCTTGGTTGTCGGTCCTTGTTTTTCATCACTTTGAATATTTTGTGCCAATCCCTTCTGGCCTGCAACGTTTCTGTTGAGAAATCAGCTGACAGTCTTATTGGAGCTCCCTTATAAGTAACTAACCGCTTTTCTCTTGCTACTTTTAGGATTCTCTCTTTGTCTCTAATCTTTGGCATTTTAATGATGACGTGTCTTGGTGTTAGCCAGTTTGAACAGAAAAAAAACAAACAACAACAACAAAACAGAAAAACCAACAACAACAAAAACAACAACAACAGCCAGTTTGAGTTCATCTTGCTTGGGACTCTGCACTTTCTGGGATTGTATGTCTATTTCCTTCACCAGGTTAGGAAAATTTCCTGTCATTATTTCTTCAAATAGGTTTGCAATTCTTTCCTCTCTCTTCTCCTTCTGGTACCCCTATAATGCGAATGCTAGGATGCTTGATGTTGTCCCAGAGGCACCTTAAACTATCCTCATTTTTTGGATTATTTTCCTTTTCGTGGTTCTGACTGTTTTCTGCTACCTTATCTTTCAAATTGCTGATTTGATCCTCTGCTTCATCTAATCTACTGTTGATTCCCTGTAATGTATTCTGCACTTCAGTTATTGTATTTTTTATTTCTGACTGATTCTTTTTTATGTTTTTCTCTCTCCATTTTTATGTTTCCTATCTCTTTGTTGAAATTCTCACTGAGATCGTTAAGCATCCGTATAACCAGTGTTTGGAACTCTGCATCTGGTAGATTGCTTGTCTCCATTTTGTTTAGATCTTTTTCTGGAGGTTTGTTCTTTTCTTTCAATTGGGACATGTTTCTTTATCTCCTTGTTTTGGCTGCCTCCTTGTATTATTGTTATTTTTTCTTCTATGTATTAGATAGAGGTGCTATGTCTCCCAGTCTTGGCAGAGTGGTCTTATGTAGTAGGTGTCCTGTGGGGTCTATTGGCACAATCTCCCTGATAACCTGAGCTGGGTGCTCCAGGTGTGTCCCTTATGTGTCTTCCTGTTATAGTTCAAACTTGACTGCTATTGGTACATCAACGGAAGGAGTTGCCCCTCAGGCTGGTTTGTTGTGAGGACCGGCTGTGGGTACAGTGGAGAAGCTGTTGTGCAGGGGCTGACCCTATGCAGCAAGATTTACTTTAGCAGGGCTCTGGTGCCTTCTGAGCCTGTCCTTTGGGTGTGTCATTTATGGAGGTAGTTGGGTAGTGTGCTGGTGTGGTTTGAAGCTGGCTACCAGGTATGTTGGTTCTGAGACCTTTTGGGAGGGGTTCTGGTGCAGGCAAAGGTCAGGCACTGCCTGTGCCCTGCCCAAGGAAAAGAACCCAGGTTCTGGACACCATCTTTGACCAGCTGCCATAGGCCTCAACTGTCTGGCTACAGAATTTGTATTGTTTCTTATGAAAAATAAATTCTTATGTGTTAGTTTAGTTCTCTGTTGCTTGCAACCAAATGCATCCCTGTTTGTTGAATATTTTAAACTTCTTTTTCCAGATTTTTCCTCTCATGTGGATACTACCACGATGACTCAGCCCCTCACCCAATTCCCCAGATCCCTATGTCCACACTGACACACACATAGAACCACTGACAAACCAACTCCTAATACTCCCATGTTTAAATGTTTTTAGAACATTTTTGTGTATAAGAAATATAATTTAATTTATGTAATCCCTTGAGAATATGTGGGCAATGTATAATGCATTTAAAATTAATGAGTTTTGTGTAATACTAAATATGAATAAAATATTGGAAATTGAATTTAAAAAAAATTTAGTATGAAATTTTGAAGCATATACAATTTTTACAGTTCACTGGAAAAATTATACAGTGAACTCTCGTACACTGCCTGAACTCAACAATTTACATTGTGCTGTGTAAACTTTATCACATACCCCTATTACTGCTTGGTAGCCGAGGCCATCCCTTGCATGCCACTTCTAGCTGGCGTAGAATCCTGTGTTAGTAAGTACTAAGAGATCTTTGAGAAAGATTTATGTGCAGCTCTGCCAGTTTCCCTCCAGATAGACAAATCCATCTAGACTTGTCTAGATGTGAGGTCGCTGAGCTTGGGGAAGAACATTCCTTTTCTACTTTCCTACCCTACCTTGTATCCTACCTTTTATCTTTCTAGAGCCGTGTTCTCAAAGTGTGGTCCTTCCTGAACAAGATCAGCAGTGAGAACTGGCTTGAAATACAGACTCTCAGATTTCATTGCAGTGCTCGTAAATCAGAGATGCTGGGAGCAGGTCTACCAACCTACCTTTAAATAACTTTTCCATGGTGGTTCTAAGGCTCATTAAAGTTTGAGAACCAGAATTCTCGAGGAATCAGTTGCACAATGTCAGGTGAGTGTGGTTGAGGGCTTGTATTACACATTCCTTTTAAAAATTCATCTTCTTTGTGATATAGCACATGCAATCTTTCTTTTCCTAAAAACACTATCATGAGGGACAGTTTGTGACCATGACATGAAAAAGAAAGTGCAATCCTTTTGGGACAGTGGATCTGTTGTAGACCAAATTCACCGACTCAGGTCTTCTTGGATATTGATTACCTTCATTAATTTAATTGATTTGGTTGTCTACATAAAATACAAAGCAACAGCCTTGACAAATTCATATTTAAATTTTCCCCCATACATTGCTGATGAGCTGGGGACAGGTATGGCATGCCTCCCTGACATGACAATTTAGGGAAATTCTTGTTTGCATATTATTTGTCTTTCTCACTTTTGAGTCTCTACCCAAAAAAGAATGAGTAAATGAACTGTGTGTAATTCTAAGATTCAGTAATATTTATATTCTAATCATACAAGTGTTAGAAACTTTAGTGTGGAAGATTTGGTTCAAAATGCACATCTCAGTGAGTCATACACGTCACTCTTATTATGGAATGAGTGTCTTTAGATGGAGAAAATATAGATGAGAGTACAAACATGAAAAGCATTAAGGAATCTGTGAGAAAAACTTTATTCACAGTTCTGGCAACTTTCCCCTTGGGAGGTAGACGTGGACTTGTCCAGATATGAAATCCCTGAGCTTTATTTTGACCTAGATTCTAGATTACTACCATTCAAGACAGAACTAGAAGGAGGCTAATAATAGCAGAATGAGATGACAGAGTGGGGTCAAGGTTAGTGGAACCAACTATCCTAATTTGCCTGGGATTGGGAGGGTTTTCCCGAGGCTAAACTTCTAGTGCTAAAAAAAAAAAAAAAAAGTCATAGGCAAAACTGAGAGTTGGTCACCCTTGTCATTGTCATTTGAGAAGCTTGATCTCTATAAAAATGGGTAGTTCCTAGACCTTTCATTTCTGTATGATGGGTTTTCCTTATAGACATGAAGACCTCCCCTCAGCAGTCAGGATGTCTGATCTTAATTTTTCAGGCATCACCAGATAGAAGCACAGGATGTATGTTTTTAAGTGGGACCTAGCAGAACATTAGACTAATGAAACCAAGATCTGAGTCTTGTAAAAGGCCTAACTCCTTCTGTGGAAAAAAGCTATAGCTTTTACTATTCATGGATTCTTGATTATGAGAATGGAAATAACACTAGACGCAAAAGGAATCCAGGTGGTCTGCGTATCATTGAACTGGTGCTTCTGTTTCTGTTTCATAAGTGCATGCAGACTCTTTCCAGCACCTCCTGTAGAACTTCTGGGATGCCTTAGAAAGAGCTTTATTTTGACTTGTGAGGTCTATATTCAAGCTTTGGCGCTAGCTAGCAGTGAGACTAGTTCAGTTGACTTAATTAACTCCATTCCTCTGCAGTTTCCTCTTTTGTCAAATGGGAATAGAACCACCCATCTAACAGAGTTACAGACATAATTAAATGAGAGCAGATATGATGGAGCTTTTCTAATTCTGAAGTCACTTGTAAGAGTGTGGCTTAGCAAGTAATCTAAGAAGCATGTTATTTCTAGCTGTGTAGCGGGCAGACTGGGATCTTAGTTGAGACTGGTGTGCACCACAAAGGCACTTGAGGGTAGTTGTCATTCCTGATACATGCAATATCCTTATTGGTCCATCTCCATCCTTCTTTATGTTTTAATAAGATGGGGTTCAAATAGTAATGAGCCCTTGCTAACCTCAATCTCTCCCTGATTACTAATGAAATTGAGCATCTCTTCATATTTTTAGTATATAATTTTTTCTTCTGTCAAATGCCTGTTCTTTATAGCATTGAGTTGTTCGTGTTTATCTTACTGACTTTCATATGTGTGTGTGTATGTAAAATCTATTTATAGGACACAGGTAACATTTTATTTACATATGTGCATTCCACATATATTCCTAATATATATATATTCCATGTGCATATGTATATTTATTCCATATATATATATATATTTCTAATATCAATCCTTTGTTGGTGTATGTATTGCAAATATTGCCTTAGAGATGGCAGTTTTACTTACACTTTCTTTAGCTTTTCATGAACCGTATTAATTGTAATGTAATCAAATTATTAATTGTTCCCTTATGATTAACCCTCTTTCTGTCTTTAAGAAAACATTCCTTACACATAAAGTCAGAAAGATACTCCTTTGTATTTCTTTTTAAAGGCCTTTCTTTTCTTTTGAATGTATATCTGTATTTTATCTGGAATTGATTTTTTTGTGCGTAATATGGGCAAATGTTCCAAATGTTTTTAACATGAATAGTGCTTTTTTCCATCTCTATCCCTGACAAAGATCCCAGTGCATAACTCCATTTCTCAGATGTCACTCTGGCCCATTTTGAGCATTGGCTTCTCTGGTGGTGGTGGGGGGGCAGGTAGGTGGCGAGAGCTGTGGTGGATGGGAGTGGTTCATCATTCCTAATTCCTTCTGTCCTTGCAAGTCCTGATCCCTGCTCTCCATGTTTCTCTTAAAAGCTTGTTGTGCGGAGATTTAAAAATACATCAATGTCCATGTCTATCTCCAAAATTTCTGTCTTAATTAGTCTGGGTGGAGACTGTGCATCAGTATTTTTCAAAATCCCCCCAGGAGGTTCCACTGTAAATGCAGGGCCCCGAGATTCTACAGCATTTGTGCCTGGAGACGATTTTGAAGAGGGAGCCAGCTACTTTGCAGTCTGAGCAGAAATCCAAAGGATGATGCTAAAACTAACTTTTCCCTCTCATTATAAATACAGTGCATGCTCATTGCAAAGGAAACAAAAAGTACAGAAGAAATTGAGTAAAAAAATAATTCATAATTACATAACTCATTTTGTATGATATTTTAGCTGTATCCTAATGTATATATGTGTATTTATGTAGTTGGAATCATCTTGAAAATAGCCATATGGACATTTTTCTATAACATTTACTTTCCTAAATCACTTTTAATTCTATTTAATAGTCTTGTGTTATCATTATTGTTATAACTATTAGTATGTATTGTCAATACATACAGTTTTCTTATAAAAATCTTATTTCATTCTGGCTAGGGGTTTTATTATATTGTGAATAATTGCTATTTTGTGGAAAATAAGAAATCGTGTTCTGGGCATTGTAATTTAATGTTTCATAGTATTGGAACCAGAGTCAGTGAGATCGGGTTCAAATCTCAGCTTTGCTACTCATCAATCGCATGGCATTAGGGAAATTATACTGCTACTCTATCCTTTTACTTTTTAAAATGAGTAAAAAAATCCCTCACATGTAGAGCTGGTTTCAAGATTAAATGAGATAAATAAGGATTGCTTAACACAGAACTGAGCAATGCCCAGTGCTTGATGGCTGTACCTCTGTGCTCTGGGCACAGTCTAGGGAGCAGCAGGGGTAGCCCTGCCCCCGTGGCTCAAGGACCAGGGTGATTTGCCTGACCCAGTTTCTCTGGTAGTAAATGTTCACTGGGACAGTGACAATCACCAAGATGGACTCTGTCATTGTCCAGCTCAGTAGCCAGATGCAGCTTGCTGGAGAGGTCTCTTTGTTCAAAGGAGAAGGTAAAAAATTATGCCACTTTCTCTAATAAAGGATGCTGCTAGTTGACTGGCTGACTCAAAGTTAGAATAATTGTTCTCTGGGATTTCCCTTTCTTGTCATGGATAGGTCCCTACAGTTGAGTGGCAAATACAATTTCTCAACTATGGAACCGGGTGTACTCAGCTAGGGATCTGCCTGCTTGGATCTCTATGTCCTCTTTGAACCCCCAGGACAGTACATCATAAAGAAACAACAAACAAAATAAAGAGTCAGTGTGTCCAAATTTCCTAAGTAGAAGTGAGAGGCATTGGAGGAAGACAAATGAAGTAAGGAAAGCAAAGCTCTGGTTCAGAGTGTCTGAAGTGAATCGGGTTGCTCATCCTGGAGAGGTCACCTCTGGGGAAAAGTGCAGTATCTGAGAAACCCTAGACACATGCTCCAGAATGCAAGCTTCCTGAGAGCAGGGAATTAAGCTTCTTACCTAACTGCTATCGCCCCAAGAATTTAGATTAGTGCCTAGTGTATAGTAGGTGTTCCAATTGTTTTGATTGAATGCTCTTCCACTGCATACTGTAACACCCAAGGGCAGTGAAGAGAAAAGGATTGCCTTTCTGAACCTAATTCAGACCAGCTAGGAGGACCTGGTGGAGGGGAAGCTTAGGGGAAAGCACAGATATCATCTGGGCTCCTGAGCCAGAGAGAAGCAGCCTACACATAGCCAGGTGGATAGATGATGCTTTAGAAAGATGGGTGTGAATTCTCTATACTCTCTGCTCCATTTTTCTGTAAGCCTACAACTGCCCTAAAACTAAGAATAGCATTCTTTTAAATTAAAAATAAAGTCAAAATACAGTAAAGAACCAGAGGCCAGAAATAAGAAGGTGGCAGACCCAAGAGCAGGGGAAGGCACTGAGAAGTAGAATTCTGAATCCCTGGTCATGACCCAGGGAAGAAAAAGAAAAAAAAAATATTGAGAGACAACTGTGGGTACATGACAAACTTTCCAGTAAGTTAGGTAGGTTTCAACCAATTCATGCAAAAGCTAGAAGGGGGGCACAGGCACACCACTGCAAAACGGTGATAGAGGCAAGAGTACTGTTTAAAGCGTAAAGTCCAGAATGAGTGGAGGTTTGCAAAATGTGCTAGAACCTGTAAAAGTGTTTTTTCCTTGTTTGTTTTAACCCTTTGTCATGTGCAAAGCCAGAATGTAGGAAGCGTAATTTGCTTGCTTGGATTTGACCAGTGGTTCACAAAGTATGTTCCCTGGACCAGCAACACCAGAGTCACCCGGGAAATTGTTAGAAATGCAAATAATCAGCTCTGACACTGGACCTACTCTATTAAAATCTGGGGGTGGGGCTCAGCATTGTATGTTTTGATAAACCATCCAAGAAATTCTGATGATCACTAAAGCCTGGGACCCACCAGATTAGAACACCAATCTTCTACCCTACATGTGACAATTTTCTGGAAATCTTGTGGAGAAAAAAACAAAACAGAAAAAAAACCCAGGTTTTACCTCAGACTGATTAAAATAGACTCTCTTGAGTAGGGTCTGTCAACAGATATATTTTGAAGCCCATTGGTGAATCTAATGTATAATCAGGGTTGAGACTCAAATTCCAGTTCAAGTACCAGCAGTGTGATTATCTCTCGGGAATTTATTAGAAATGCAGAATCCTGGGCCCTACCTGCTGACTCAGAATCTACAGTTTTCAACACGCTCCCCAGATGACTCACAGGCACATCAAGGTTTGAGAAGCATTTCTAAAAGATAAATGTTAGAGGAAAAAAATCAGAATTTGCACCTTGGCTCTACTTTCTCTGTATTGCTTGATTTACTACTAACTTCTTTTAAAGTTAATACAATTCTGGGACAGGAAAAGGAAGGATAAAGATATTGGCATGTGAGACACGAAGCATGGTCAAGGTTCCGGGTCAAAGAAAGGCAGATGCCAGGCAGGCCACATGAATGAGAAATGCGTGCTCTGTAAGGCTTACGTGCTTGAGTTGCCCGTACCTCTTTGGGTGATACTTACATTATTGCCCATTGGTTAAACAAAATAAGGCCACCAGGTCAAAATCACGGTCGGCAGCCAAGGTGTGACCCAACTGGTGATGAGTGTGGGAGTGTGAAGACACCAGGGCTGTCCTGTAGGTTATGAGACATCACCTGTCCTCCCCACTCTCCCTGGGAGGAGTCCTGAGGAGGACGAGTGTCTCAGCATCCAGAGGTGGTGCGTCGCGGCCAGAACTCCAAAAGGGAAAGACCCTATGAACCCGATTTTATTCCCTCCAGGATTTCAGTGAAGATTGTCATGCCAATGTCTCATCAACCCTTAGAGAGAAAAAAGCCAGCCCGGAAGCCACTCAGGGTTCGTGAATGATATGATTGCTGGTCTATCTTCTCTTCTGTGATGGAGAGTCAGAGAGACAGCATAGCTATAAGTTTGTTGATTTCACAAGACATGGCAGATGTATTTTGCTTTCATTTCTTGTTATTTTTATTGGGCAAGAGAAAATAACACAAGGTGATTTTTTTCTACTTTTTTTTTTTTTTTTTTTTGGAGGGTAGCGGTGTCTAACTAGAGAAATCACCACATCTCTATTTATCTAATGCTGATTAACACACCAGAGTTAGCTAAGTAAGTCATTGGTCTCTGGCGGAAGCCTCAAAGGGCTCTACTCTAGGCTCTGTCATCTTCCAGAATGTTAGCAATACCTTGGCTGAAGATTGGTAAAGCAGACTTAACACCACCATGGAGGTTAGAAGGGTGAAGAATAGATGAGAGTATCAGGATATACCGAAACAGTCAAGAGAGGGCATGCTAAAGCAAATTTTATGGAAGGATAATTTACAGAGGAAAATGTCAAATAAGCAATAACATAGCAGCAACTGATGGAGAGATGAGGGATTTTTAGTCCATTGGAGCTTAATTACATTTGTTTGTGTAAAGGGGCAGCCAGAAGCACTGCTGGGTACCTTAGGCTGGGTTAATTACGTTCACAACAAAGAAGTGATTCTGCTTCCCCACTTGGACCCCAGCCATTGCGTCCAACATGGTTTCAGGTTATTGTGCTCAGAGTTGGCTAACACATGTTGATCGTTAACTTTCTGGAACAAGCTCATACAGCGTGGCCTTGAATCCATGTTCTCTTCCCATTGTAAAGATGGAGACATGAGGATTCCAGGCGTGTGTGGATGGCCTCGGATTGCACGGCTGATCTGTGGGGAGCTCAGAGCATTAACCCGAGCCTTCTGGTTCTGAATCCAGTGACTTCCCGCTGTCGCACCTCCCTGTCATCTCCCTTGCTCCTTCACATGAAAAGGTTTCTGATTTGGAATATCTAGCTACCACTTCATTTCCTAAGAAAACTGATGCATCCTTTGATGAAAAGGAACCCCACCTAATAGTACCATGTTTCCCCGAAAATAAGACCTCACTGGAAAATAAGCCCTAGCATGATTTTTCAGGGGGACATCCCCTGAACATAAGCTCTAATGTGTCTTTTGGAGCAAAAATTAATATAAGACCCGGTTTTATTTTCAGGGAAACACGGTAGTAGCTCTCTCCTCTTCTACAGCCGGGGCTGACTGTAAAATGTGCACATCTCTCCTTTCTCTTGATTATCTTGTTTGTCCTTCAAGACCCTGCTCCAGTGTCTCTTGGCACAGAGCCGGCTACAACCACCTGCACAGGCTCCTCCAGCCCTCCTGTCATATTCTAGAGCCTTTTGTCTTCATCCATCCTTTCATCTTTCTTTCACTGATCCTTTTACAAATATTCACAGAATGCCTCCTCCTTGTCAGGCGCTGTTCTAAGTGCTGGGGTACCATAGTGAGTGAAAGAGAAAATGTCTGTATCTCGTAGGTGTTACTGCAGAAGGGTCTGACAAAATCAAGGAATCAAATCTATAAGGTCGAATAATGATAAATATTGTAAAGAAAAATAAAGCACGGTCATGGATTCCCTATGGCTACCCTGTTAGATATGGCCTTAAAAGACCTACGGCACAATGAAGGTTAAGAAGAAAATGGAAAAAATAAAATAAAATAATTTTACAAAAAAAAAAAAAAGAGAGAATGGAAATGAATGAGGAAGTGGAGTCCTGCAGACATCTGAGGGGAATAACTAGGCAAGAGAGGAAAGGTAGGATATGCTTGGTATTTGAGAAAGAGCAAGGGGACCTGTGTGTCATTCATTATGTTGCTTGCTATCGATAATACTTTCTAATACATCTGTCCTAGGACTACAGTCACACTTCAACTCAACTACTGGGTTGGGGACGGGGGTGGTAGAAGATGGTTAGAACTGCATTTTGATTAAATAAGTTACTACTGTGTTTCCCCGAAAATAAGATCTAACCAGAAAATAAGCCCTAGCGTGATTTTTCAGGGTGACATCCCCTGAACATAAGCCCTAATGCATCTTTTGGAGCAAAAATTAATATAAGACCCAGTTTTATTTTTGGGGAAACACGGTATATACAAAAAATACGTTGTAGTACATACATCTAGTACAAAGTATACTATATATAAACTATATAATGTCTACAGAGAAGTGCCTTGTACATGGTGCTAGAGAAGCTTTTACTTGTATCCTTGCGATGGTCACGATCACTGTGATCTCAGCTCTACCCTGAGAATCCAGAGGCAAAGCAAAGGTCTTTGGCAGTCTGCTCTTTCCAATCCCAAATGAAATTGCTGTTGCTGTTTCTCCTGCACTCTTGGTTAGACATTTGAATAATGAGGATATTCTCTCATGTAACTTTGTTGGGAAAGAAAGTTTTTGTACTACATGGCCAGAAGACAGCCTGGCTTGCCCATGGGCTATTATCAGAGTCTGCTTCCGTGTCTGGAATGGGGAAGTACTGCATGCTGAAGTTTGTTCTGAGGACAGACTGTGACACCCTTGACGGTGCTGATGCTCCTGGTGGTAGAGGTGGTGGTCATAACAGCTACTGTGAATGGCAAGCTAGCCGTGTGCCAAGCACTGTTGTCAGCCCTTCACATTGGTGTTCGCTGTCAACCCTCCTCACCCTATGGTGTAGGCAGTAGTATTAACTCATTTTCCAGGTAAGGAAATGGAGGATTCAGAATATTTATGTAACATCCCCAAGGACAGCTAGTAGGAGAGAGAGTCAGGTTTTATACTAGGTTGTTGGTCTCTACAACTTGAAAATGTGGATAATCCAAAGCTCACTTTTGATTTGCATTTTCTCCATGGCCTATTATTGGCAGGGTGTTTGAGGGATTGGGAAAACTGGGAAATATGTTAGTTTTTCTCTGTCTGAAAGTGAAATGACTTTTCTTGTCTTTGCACACACATTCCCTGGGCCAAGGGAGCTGAGAGACAGCAGGCAGAGGTCGGCAGATGCCAAAGGTATAAGCAGGTGTGGGTTTTATTAATCAGAGTAGAAAATTAATCACAGTTAGATGCACAATAGGTCATTTAAATACATTTTGGATTTTGGGGGTCCAGCCCTGAGGGCTAAGGACAAAAGTCACCACTCTCTGCAAATAGGTTTTCTTTTGTGCGCCTGAAACCCAAGTTACTATGAGCTGATAAATGAGAGCAGTTCTTAATGTTGAGTTTAGAAACCCCAAGTCTTAATCTTGCCGTCACCTATGGCTACCATATTTGTTTGCAGATATAGACAAATGCTTTGCAATATTAGGTTGGTGCAAAAGTAATTGCGGTTTAAAATGTTAAAAATAATTGCAAAAACCGCAACTACTTTTGCACCAACCTAATAGTTATTCTTATTCACTTAAGTCCTTTAATGGAGTTGTGCAGAGATGTTTATCTTTTCACTAAATTGTCCCCAGACTGTTGTTTATTGAACCTTGCATGTCTTCTTTATTTTCTTTCTTCTAGCACTTTTGCTATTTTTGATAGATAACTTGCTGAGTAAATATCTGAAGGTTGTCAGGTTTCAGCTTTAATTATGTCAAAACAAAATGCATGGGCTTTGTGATAGCTCCTTTTTTATAAGAGAATTTAGACCTCTGGGTTTAGAGTATGCATTTCAGACGTGGCTTTAGTTGTGAGCTAAGGCTTCTTCCTTTGAACATTTGAGTCTCCATTCTTCCCTAAGTTAAGATTTTATGAAATCAACTGTACCTAAAA
The DNA here is from genome assembly GCF_036562045.2 of Rhinolophus sinicus. Taxonomy (NCBI): domain Eukaryota; kingdom Metazoa; phylum Chordata; class Mammalia; order Chiroptera; family Rhinolophidae; genus Rhinolophus; species Rhinolophus sinicus. The sequence continues at coordinate 45,049,519 of NC_133759.1, forward strand.
GGGGGTAGACAACTAAAATATTTATGGCAGAAAATAAAAAAGTTAACCAAAGTATTTTATTGATACATTCTTGGACAATATCACAGAATTGAAAGAGAATGGAAAGGGGGGATTTTTTCAGCAAGGTTGTTTTTCCACTAAACTGGCACATAAGCAGCAAGATTAACGAAAGTACTTATTACAAACAGTAAAAAACATACATGCTTTTTTTTTAAAAGTCCTTATCACACTGGTCAGTCATGGGGGCATGAACAAAACCTCAAGACATGAAAAATCCATATTCTTTTTTTTTCCAAATAGCTTAATCATTATTAAAATTATTGCAAAATATTCATATACCCTAATTAAAATAAAAGAGAACACAAATACGAATAGTGAACATAGTATTAACATGTACTGTAAAATACATTACTGGCATGCATCCCAAAGATCAAGACCTCTATTCAGTTCAGCCAATACCTTCCTTTCATGTGACTTATGAGTTACCAACGATAGATAGGTGGGGCCTAGTTTATCAGCACAGTTATTGGTCTTTAAGTATCCTTTTATGTCTTAAAAAAAAGTAACATGATTTGCCGTGATACTATAATTGCAATTATACAGTCATGTACATATGTGATTTAAGTTTTTGTTTTTTGGCTTTTTTTTAGTCTGCCGAGATCTTTTCAAATTTTTCATTGTTTTAACAATGTCCCCAAGATTTCGTGTCTGAGAGAATAGGGCTCTATGAAAACATGGCATTCAAAAACAAACAATGAACCAAGGTACAACATCAGATGATAAAGTGCAAAAGTCCTCACAAACTGTACAGAAAATTTCAAAACCTTGCAACCTGGAAGTACATACGTAGAAAGACAGGTCAGCCCCGAAACAGTCACTGTGGCTCTCCGTGCTTCATCCTAGAGAGCCTGGTGGGACTTGAGTCTCAACACTCCCTTTGGTCAGGAAGGTCCAAAATTGCAGCCAAGTTGGCAGTGCTGATGCCAGTGACTTATTAAGCCAAGATAAAGTAAGAATATTTCATAAAGCAGCTGTGTAGGACACTTGGATCCTCTAACATTGGTCTCCTGGCTGGGGATGCTCCTCCAGTGATGGGTAGCGGGCAGGACCGAAAGAGTCCTATGCCAGGTTGGGTGACGAAATAACTGAGGTCTCCCTCCTCCGTGGTTCCATGGAATGGAACAGGTTAGATAACCAGGTTATTATAACTGACATACTTCTTTTTTGCAGCAGGGCCTGAAAGAAAAATGTGAAAGAGTCAGTTGTGGCAATGACTATATTTGCAAAGGTAGAAGCAGAACTAGATCTGTGATGACTTGGGTGGAAAGTCAAGATAGGACAATGCGCCATTTGGAACACGCAAATCACTTTGGATTCCTATGACTATTTGCTGAGGTTTTGGTCACTAAAACCTGCAATGTCCAGCAATTCTCAAATCATCTGGGCTCTTTATTCTGGCATGTCTCCGATCTCCCGCTTTAGGGTTTGTAACATTAGTAAATTTATCAGTGGTTATCATGCTTTCTAATTAGCCAGCCCTAAGCTTAAAGGACGCACCCATGTTGTAGTGTATTTTGTGGTGTGATCTTCTCCCAGACTTTTTTTCATAGTAAATGACCTTTGCTTAGGAAAGGTCTGTCCTGCCTCACTGGAATTTACTTAGGTTGGCTGCAGGTTAGGTCAACCAGAGTGCCTTCTCCATTTCTGATTCACGCAGTCAAATTACTAGAGATTGACTTTTGTAGTCTTAGCATCAGTAAATTGTTTATGGTAATTCACAGGACTAGTTCCATCAAGGTTTGAAGCTAGTTAAATCTTCCAGGTGTCTCAACACACACACAGACTGCATTTGGTTCCCTTAAATGTAGAATAAATTATTCTGTTTGGTACAGTGATTTCAGGACTAACCTTCATTCACTCACTCATTCATTCAGTCGTTCATTTAGTAGATAAGTGTCAATTGCCCACCATCTGCCATGCCTAGACATGAGGCCAGGCACTGATGAGTAGCTGATGAGGAAACCAGACCCTTTCCTGTCCTTATGCTGAAAACAAAAACACCGAGATCCCAAGGTATGACTGTTTTATGTCCAAGCTCTTAATACCAAGTAATGCAATTGCTGTGATGTGACATGTTCTTTATTCATTAAATCTTAGTAGTTTTTCATCAGCTTCTGTTGGACGCCAAGTAAATGTCATGCAGCATTTATAGATGGATTGTTTTACTTACTGTTCTTAGATCCTACATAGTACTGTTCATTTCACACAAACAAGTAGCAAGAATTCATCCAGAACTCATAAGTAAGGATTTAGGTGTGAATTTAGAAGAACAGAGACGCCACAATAATGTACTGAGAGCGAGTTTGTATCTGAACTTTGAGTAATGCAGACAGTATGTTATGGATACATATATGCACATGTGCACTATACAAAAAGGCTGATCTTTTCTGGATTAAGAAGTTGGATAATCCTTCTGGAAAATTCTGACTTGAAGGCTTATTTCTCTAATACATCATATTTCATTTATTAACCAAAATTAGATGAAAAATAGAATTACAGGATGTGTCCTCACTCAAACGCATGGCTTTAATAATCCCCAAGTCCTGGAAGAAAGTTTCCTTTGTTATCACAGCCTTCATTGTCTTCAGCAAATGCTTGGTTTGAGTGTAAGGAGGAAAACTTGCTAAAGATGTTTTATTTTCCTTTGACTCCGAAGCCTATTTACAGTGTCATAGCTAGAAACACACTGCTGACAGTTGCAAGAAATAGTCACAGTGTACCTTGTCAAATGCCACCATATTAATTATCCTCAGGACAAAGGGGGGTAAATAAACAAGCCCGAAAGCTTACACTGACCCAAATATCTGAGACCACCTCTATTGTGTGATGAATCAAGATTGTTTTCCACATAAGCATAACTGTCTTGTGGAAAAAAGCAAAACATATTTGAAATTCCTCAAACAGGTTAGTTTAAAACACCAATTACTCAGGAAGAGTCTTTGATAAAAGAATGAGTAACTTAGAAAACAATTGTCTTTTCACTGTAAAGCTGAGCATCAGTTTTCATAACACTATAATCAAGATGAGCTTATGTTTAAAAACAATTAGAAATGATGATAATGAAATGCACCCATGCTTGGCATGGACTATCTTCTTGTGTTTTCACGTAGCCTTGGGGTGAGTGCTGTTTACGACTCTCCATTCAGAAAGGAGGGGCCCCGGTTCACATGCCCTGGTTCTGATTCAGCTCTATCGCTTGCTTCCTTGAGGTGTGGCTTACGTCAGTCCAATGACATTGACCTTGTCTGGGCCCCTGTAAAATGGGTTGGATAATTGCCTCCCTGTGGACTGTTAATGTCAAGAACATATGAAATATCCCAGTTTTGCATCTGGAAACATAAGGCATAAATGTGTTTTTAAATTACAAACTTCTATACAAATGATTAACCTCAGTGCATGCTTTCTTTGCACAATAGCTCAGGAACATTGCAGCAAAATGATAATGGAGTTGTACTTTACACATACTTTACAATTTGTGTACTTTTCAGAGCAGTGTCCAAAGTATTATGATATTTATATTTAAACCGTTCTAGCCCCATGAGCAAATAAAATAAGTGCCTGTGCTGTCCAGTAATTTCATTTATTTGAATAGCAATGTAGTTTATGGCCTAGGAAAGAAAAGCGCTTAGCTCAAAATAGTTGTGGACTAAAGCACTTGCTAAGGAAATCTTCTTTTTATTTTAAAATAGCTAGCATTTTTTTCTTATAAAGTTATGTTTTAAGGAGCAAGAGGAATATATGGCATGGCCCCTATTGAATTTTTACAAGTTATTACATCAGTGGTTCTCAAAGCAAGGTATCTTGAATAGTTGGTGTTTGCAATGAGGCAAGTGTGTGGACACTAGCTTTTGAATTACTGATGTGTCTTTGCTACTTAAGAAGCACAGACATTCCAACTTATTCTTGGTGTTTGTCAAAATCAAACTCAATTTGACACTAACTTCAGTGAACTAGTTTTCTTTTTAATTTTCTTTGAACCTTTTGTCTCACAAAAATTACGTTTCTCAAAGTGTGCTCTATGGAACAGTTGTAACCCAGATTACAGGAAGTGTAGAAAAAAAGAAAAAAGAGAAGAGTGAAGAGTCTCATGGATGGCATAAGAAACACTGAATTATGGGAAACGCTGTAAGTAAAATTATATAGGGCTTTTTTCCCTACCCAATATTTAATTTCCTTATTTTTTAAATAAGGAATTCTATAGTTCATTGACATTATACCCTGTGTTTTCCTGAGCTCTTTTAAAAAAAATAAATGTGTGTGTATAGAAGTATGTATGTGTAAGTTTGTGTATTAAGTGATTCAAAGAGCTACAAAAGGTGAAAACAATAATATATCACAGCCTCGAATATAACACACATTGACATCTTTGCTTCCTGTGCCCCTTCATCCATCCGGAGGAAATACAACATAGCAGAAGCCCTTCCCACTTACCTATCCCCACCGTGAGCCTCCTCGCCTCCTCCCACCAGAGCTATTATTGTGCTGTTGGTGTGCATCCTTCCCAAGGAGCTTCATACTCCTACTGCCCTGAATCTCTACATGGTATTACTTTGTGTATTTTTAAATTGTACAGACATGGTATAACTCCATGAATATCCATTTGCAACCTGTTTTCCATATAACGTGATGCTTTTAAGATTTATTTGTTTTGATTTGGTAATCATGGTTACTAAATTGTTTGCTTGTAAAAACGTAGCAAAATTTCTGTGACTCTTTTCATGTTGATGGACCCTGCTTTCTAATTCTTCCCAATAACACGACGTTATCTGAAAAATAACATCATTTATAATGTTAAATAACAAAGCTGTAGACCAGGTGAATTTACTTGAGACATATTTATCTGACAAAGGATTAACATCAAAAATATTTTAACTTATATAAATAAATGAAATGCAATCTAATTTTTTAGTGGATTATAGATATAAAAGGGCAATTTGTAGGTGAGGGAAAACAAATGAATGAGAAATACTCAACCTCGTTGGTAAAAGAAATGTAAGTTAAAATAACACGATAGTATTTTATGCCCACACCATTACAAAGTAAGAATGTACCGATACCAAGTATTGATGAGGGTGTGAAGAAGTGGGACTATTTTGGTCACACTGGTAGGAATGAAAATTGGTACAATTACATGGGACAACGATTTGGAAATAATCTAGAAAAGCTGAACATATGCACATCATTGATTCAGAAACTTTATTTCTAGATATATATCACATGTGCAGGACATTTCCGAGTCTTTCATATAATGATTTGCTTTTTGATTCTCTAAGGGAATTTTCCTGTAGTGACTGGGCACAAAATATGAGTGAAATGGGCCAGGTGTGAGGTGTTGGGGAACAGTATGAACCACAGTGAGTTAGAAAACACCTACCCAACCTACAAAGCATAGTCACTGTGGGATGTTACCTCAGTTTAGTCAGATATTTCTTCTTTGAAGAAGAGCTGAACTTCTGTATTTTTATGTAAAATTTCATTTTTCGCTTATTTGAAAATATTTCAAAATTTATTTTTCATTTATTGAGTACACATCATGAGTTGGGCTCTGTTCTTGGAATTACACATTCTGTTTTTAGCAGAAGATTCAAAATCAAATTAAAATATTTATCAAGTCAAAGGAAGGAGGCCAGAGAATCTCTAGGCTGTCAGTTTGTGACTCTGCGATACTATTTGTACTGTTCCCCACATTGATTTGATTATATAGCTCCCTCTTTTAATAGATCCCTTTGTACTGTATAAGAACATACTTTTTGAAATGCTTTGGTTAGTCCTTAAATCTTGATCCTGCGTATTACTTTAGCCATTTGTAAAGCTAACCAGACTTTGGAAGACTGGTTTATTGGCTGCTGAGATTGTGTCCAAACTGACTTTTCTATGAACCCATTCTAAACAGTGTCTGCTCTGCCCTTTCCCTCTACTACAGTATCCCTGTTGACCAAAATTCAGAGTTGAGTGGTTATACATATCTCAACTGGAGGGAGTCTTCACATTATGATTTATAGTTACTAAAGCAAAAGGAAATACTTCTTCTAATAAGTCCTTCTGTGGTCAATGATCTGTTTCCTGCCTGTTGGTTTCATTGGTAAATTGCTCTTAGCCCATCACTTAATGGCAGAAGAGGAGATGTTACCCTTAAGTGTTAATTCTCATTCAGGATTTCAAAAAGGCTAGTAAACTTCCTGTGCTTTTGTGTGTGTGTGTGTGTGTGTTTTAAAGGTAACTCATTTTATAATGATTTCTACATCTTTTTTTTTTTTTTAAATTGACTGCCATCTAAGAGTAGCACATTACTCAGCCAAAAAGATGAAAAAGAACAAGAATGAAGAACATGATTACTGAAAAATGAGTCATTCACAATTATACAAGCTGAACTCTGAACTAAATAATAATTTACTTTTCTACATTTCCTTGGTCCCACCCCCAACTCTGCCACCACAATCTGCCAGGAGAATGATAGACTATTTGTTCTTATGTTAGTTAGCTGGACATCTTGACACAAAGAACTTAGCAGGAATGAAAATGCAGTCAATCGGTTAAATAACTCAGGATTCCAAATCACCATTGATTCTAAGCCAGTTGCAAAAATCTCCAAAATCTGAATTTCTGTCCATCTTTCCAGCCATTCATCTAACAAAGTATTAGTTAACACTTAAATTCCAGTCATTCTAATGCATGCTAACTGTGCAAACCAGGCTTGGAAGTCTGTAAGCTATGTGCGCACTTCTTATTAATTGTATATTCAGATTACATTTAACATCTATAGAAGGCTGCCATGTGCCAGCAGCAAGTGGTTGGCATTTCCTTGCTTTTGTCCTACTTGGCATGATAAGGATAAGGCATGAAGTCATAGCCCAGCCTCACATTGAGAGGATACCCCAAGATAAACCAGGCACCCTTCACCAGTGTTGAGTGAGGGAGGCAGTTCAGTGGATGATGGGCCCCTGAAGCTGCTGGGACCAGTCTGCGTGCGTGCAGACCAATAGGAACCTATTTTGAGAGAACAAAAAGCAACAACCAAGGGAGCCTTAGGGACCATGTGCCAAGTGCTTGCCCCATTGTTACCAGGGTCAGAGAAATGAGTCAGATATATCCCTGTTGTTTTGGAACTTGTGTTCTAGGAGGGGAAATGGTTACAGCACCTGTGATAAGTGCATAAAGGTATTTTACAAGGGCTAATTAGCTTTGTCTTGAATGGCAGTATACTACTGTACTACGTCTGGAAAGGCTTCTCAGTGAAATGGGCATTTGATCTGGGCAGTGAAGAATGGGAATGTAGGAAGGAGGCAGGGTAATGTAACAATGTACTGTGTTTCCATCCAGGTGCATGGGAAGGGGAGTCAGAGTGCTGGGACTCAGGCTGGCAGGGTAGGAGGGGCTAGGTAATTACATCAGTAAATATGCGTGCTATCATACTAAATTCAAGAAAAGTAATGCACAAGATACAATTCCTATGGTTACTTAGCTTCTGAATGGAGACCTGTGTGAAAGGCCTTGAATGGGAAGTGAAGGCAGTGATATAGTAAGTCCTCACGTAACGTAGGTGACAGGTTCTTGGAAACTGACTTTAAGTGAAACAGTTTTACCATAGACTAACTGTTATAAACAAGAGTTAGGTTCCTATGGCATATTTCTGGTCACAAAAACATCACCAAACTGCAAAATAAAGACCCCAAACACTTCTAATGCTAAACGTTGAAATACATGTGAGCTATACATACATTTAAGGAAGATGAATAAAAACAAGCTCCTTCCAGTTCAGGATCACAGATGGCAGGAACCTCTCTGGGCAGAGGCAGCTCAGGGTACAAGGTGGGACCCCACCCTAGACAGGCAGCCTTTCCATTGCAGGGTGTACACACACACACACACACACACACACACACACACACCCGTACTCAGACTGGGACCATGTAGACATGCCAGTTCATCTCACATGCACAGCTTTGGGATGTGGGAAGAAACTGGAATCCCGGAGAAAACCCACGCAGACATGGCAAGAAAATGCACACTCCACACAAACAGTGGCCTTGGATTGAAGCAATTTTTTTCTCATCAACATTATAATGAAACAATATTGAACAAAATAATGTTATTCAAGGATTTGCTATATTTGAGAGGCTAAGGGGGAGCCCTCAATCGTTTTGAAGCAGAATCTTCACACTTGCTATTCCCTCCCTACATGCTGACTGCCTTTTCTCCTTAACTGGTTGCCTTCTGCTCCTGGCTGGGTTGTGGTTTCTCAAAGCCACTTGCTCCAGGAGGCTTTCCTGACCTCTCCAGACATGTTAGATGTCCCTGCTCCACTCTCTTATGGCCTCTCTGCTTTTCTTTTGCTGTACATACTTAACCAGGGTGAATGACCTATTTCTCATGTGTGTCTCCAATGTTAGCACTGTAACTGTCAGGATGGAAGAGGCCATTTTCCCGCTAATGCCTAGGAAGTGTATATTTATTCAGTGTCTTACTATAGAGTGGTTTCTGCTCTGTCAAGTCATTATCAGCTCTCAGAGGATCTTCAGAGAGACATAGAATACAAAATAATACTTTGCCATATTTCCCTCAGTTTCCCTGTGGGTGCTATTGTATACAAAGATAGCCATTTCTATCACTCCTCAGATTTCATTTGTAACTTTTAAACCACTACATTCTTTTTTCCCCTTTTAACATCCAAGGGGAGCCAAAACTGCCTGGCTGAAACTGACAAATCAATTTTCAATTCTGCCATGAAAACAGTCAAGGAAACTTCTAGTGTTTCTTTAGAAAAAAATCTTAATTTGTACTTTAAAATGTAAAGCATCAAGCAGAGGTTTACAGGGTTCTTAGAAGATGTGTGTGAAACAAGTAGACTAAGTTTGTTTTGAAACATCTTTAAGCTTAGCCACATTAAACTCTGGGTAATGTGATTGGGGCCATATTTGTTTTGCCTGGAATAAAAGAATGCATTGAATTACAGCATCAAAGATTTCTGCTTTTTCTTGTTATGCACTTTGCCTGGGCATTGAAGAGATTTTATGTATTTTGCAATTTCAATATATTATAGATGTGAGCATTCCAGAGCATATTATGGACGCAGAGCAATGATGCATCCAAGATTGAAGACGTGCATCAAAGTCTGCCCTAAGGATAATGCTACAAAAAGACAATCATGATAAAATAATAGTGGAGTAGTGCTTAGTGTTCCTGGATGAAAAGCTCTGGCTAAAATCCAGGCCTTGCTACTATTTTTGGCTAGGAGATTCACAGTCCATTCATTCACCTCTTGATTCATGTATTCAACTAGTACTGAGAGTTTCACATTGTGCTAGTAGCTTGGTTAAAAACTAGTGGTACAAAGGTAAGGAAAAAAATACTCTCTAGCCTTGAACAACTGCCAGATCAGTGCAGTTCAATACATTTATTGAGTACCTACTATGTGTCAGACAGTATGATAGGTGGGAGGATATAGTCACGTTATAATACAAAACAGTATAGTCCCACTTTTATGGGGTTTACATTCTTCTTGGTGGAGACAGATCATTAACAAAAAAGTAAATGTGTCCAATTCTTGTTATCCATTGTTACATTCTATAAAGTTGCCACAAACACGGAATTAGTGAACACTGAACAATTGCTCCTAGGGGAAATATAGGGTTAGGTTCCTGTGAGCCTCTGGTCACAACATTTTCATCAACCAATTATGACAGAACCTTGTTTATGTGTGTTTCTGTTTAAAGACAGCATAGTTAATATATATTATTTGATTCATTACCGTCAAACTCATAGCAACAGCAGTATAAACAGAAAAATAGCCCCCACAAAGCACAAATGTGGGCAACACAGGAATTAAATAGACGTCAAAAGGCACACTGGTTTCCATATGAAAGTTAAAACAGGAAGGCAGGGTGGCATCTTGTTTGTCCTCAGCTTGGAATGTGTGTGTGTTTCTCTGCTCTGTGCATCTCCCCACACACGAGTGCAAAAACACAAGTATTCATTTTAGAGTTACAGTTCAATTTTAGCAGATAGGTGAGTTTGCAAATATAGAATCAGAATCAGGAGGATCAGCTATATGATGATGTCAGGCCACCACTGGGTGGGGGTCACTGTCCTAGGTAGCGTGGTAGTCAGCTTCAGAGGGTGGCATTTGAGTAGAGACTTGTAGGAGGTGAGAGAGAAGCTATGCAAATATTTGACCATAGACTGAAGTCCAGTCTCTGAGGCTGGATCTGAAAGGCTGAGACAGTAGGAACAAAGAGTGAGCAGAAGCAGTAGTAAGCATGAAGAATTCCAACACTGGCAGGAGGTGGCATCAGAAACTTGTGCATGGAAGAAGAGGTAAAAAATACTGCCTGATGAACTTAGGCAAAGTTTCAAAGAGGAGGGAGTGTTGAACTGTGTCTTGAGCAGTAAATTATAGACATTGGTCAGGCTGGCCTAAGTGATAGGGTATAAGCATTGAAGAGCATTCCAGACTGAGGACATGACACTGGAAAAGCCATATTCTGCAAAAAAGCTTAGGATTTGGAGAGAACAGCAAATAATATGAAGAGTTCGGCAAAACACAAGGTTTATGCAGAGAAGAAAGAATGCTGTCAGAAGAGATTGCTAGGGAGATTAACTTCAGATTGCCAAGGGTATTTTATGCTATATATATGTTTCTATATATTGGGATTAATTGTGAGAAGTTCACCAATATTTGAAAAGAGAGAATGCTCTAACAGTAGCCCGGAGGATGAGGTAGAGGAAGAGGATAGTGATTTCAGAAAAGCAGATTAGCTAGGAGTTAATAGAATGATTTGGACTGTGTTTGTCATGAGTAGAATTCCAAGGTGGTGCCACAGTGGGGTTCTAGATGAGGAAACATCTCATAGTGCCACCACTGCTCCAACACCATGTTCTCTTGGGGATGAGAATGTGGGCAAGAACCATTTGGGCCATTGTCATGTGGAAGCACCCTTGAGGCCAGAGCTAGGTTGTTTGTTTAAATGACTGTCAATTTCTGTTAAGTCCAGTTCAGTTGACTCCTGCTGTGACTGCAGATGTAGAGGACCCCGTGGGCTCAAAAGAGAGGAATCCAGAGAGGCCTCCTGGCCAGGCAAAGAAAAGAGATGAAGGAAACCTGAACTTTCCTTCCTTTCTTGAAATTCAACTCAGCTTAACCTAGTAGGCAAAAGACAGGGCCTGAGAGCTGAAGCTCTGCCCAGGAATAAATATAGCTACAATTTTCTAAGGCCTGCGTATTTTGGGATCCTGGCTTTGGAAGATAGAAGGCTTGGAATCTACTATAGATAATAGAAGGCAACCAAAGCTCCATCAACGTAAAGCACATGTTTGCTAATTGTTAAAAAACGGTTGCTGGGGAAACAAAAAGACTAAGACATGTCCCTCTCCTCAAAGAGCATTCAATCTAATAGAGCATATTCCCCTTGGCTAAATTGTACATTGAGTGTAAAGCTTGAGAGTGCAATAACCACGTCTCATACATAGATTTCCACCGTGTGAAACTGACCAGTTCACACTCAGACTTGAACCTAATATGTTAGTCTCAACATCAGGACTTTGTAATGATGGGAAGTCCCTTTCATCCTCTTATTCAGTTTGCAAATTAATGTCCTCAGTTATTTAATAATAGCAAATTTTTGTAATAAAAATTAAAATTAAACATGTGAATTCGAGGTGTTCAATTTTTTGTTTTCTAAAATGAATAACAAACTTTTTTAAAGTAGTAAATCCTATGAATTAGTACTAGAAAAACAATACATATTTGGAAAAACATACGTACGTATTAAGAATATTAAATGAAAATAAAAAGGACCAAGCTATATGCTTTAAGGTGTTCATGAAGATGTACAGTATTATTTACAATTTTAAAGGACCTAAGTATCTAATTCTTGAGGGTGATTAAATAAATTCAAATGCAATCATTTGATGGGGCATTTTAAATCTATCAAATGTAATGCTTATTAAGACAATGCAATAACATGGAAATTGCTATTGCTGTAGCACTAATAATGTATAGTACAAAGAATAGGTTACAAAATTGTAAGTACTCTATGATTAAAACTATGTACTGAAAAGTCTGAAAAATGCCTCCAATTATTAAAAGCTGCAAGAAATCTGGTGGGCTTTTAAAAAAATGTCAGAGTCACAAAGGACCAAAAAAAAAAAAAAAAAAAGTGGGACTATTTCAGATTAAAAGAGACTAAACAGACAAAAACACTAAATGCAATAATGGATTGACTGGACCATGGATTTAAAAAAGAAAAACAGCTATATTGGGGAAACGGAAAATTTGAATTTTTGTTTTTGTGACAAGTGATAATATTGCATCAATATTAAGTTTACTGGGTGTGAAATGATATTGAGGTTTTGTAGGACAGAGTTATCATTCTTAGGAGATACATGCTGAAGTCTTTTAGGATATTAGTGTCGTGATGTCTACAACTTGCTTTGAAACATTTCATGGGGAAAATATCCATATACACATCGAGAGAGAACATAAATGTGGCAAAATGTTAGTAAGTGGACATTATATGTGAGTGGATATTCTTCATTTCAATGTATTTGGAGGTTTTAAATGTTTCAAAATAAAAAAGTTAGGAGAAATGATTTATAAAACTCTATTGGGGTGGTGGAATTGTAGTCATTTTACTCTTTTAAAAGTATTTTTTCTGTAATGTCACTATTTTTACGTTGAAAGGAAAGTAAACACTTTTGAACAAGTTTTTGGCAGGATATAAGTAGATGCCAGTAACCATCTCTCAAGCATTTTGGTCTGAGTGCTCCTGAGAAGCAGTCTCTGAAGAGACCTCCGTGGGTAACTCTCTTAGACAATCTATTTGCCTCTTCTGCCATTTTCTTGTTATCCAAATAGAATAAGAACACTTATATGCTATGACCCATTATTAATCCTAAAATGGCTATTTCTTCTGGGCTTTTCACTGAAAAAAGGCCCTAAGAATTTTGTCTAGTCCTTCATTTTTTCCCCTCACTGGGTATATCTACATCATATAATAAATGGCCTCCTAAAGTGTTTCCTAAAGCATTCAAATGTTGAATGTACCACTGGAAGCCCACGAGAGATATTTTTTCCTAACATTTGAGTAAAAATAGCTCTAAAAATTAAGTACGTCTATTCATCTTTTTAATGAGTTTGGCTTTTAAAATATGCAAATCATCATGTCAGGCCTCAGAGGGAGAAAATGTTGGGTGGGTTGGTTATATCTGTTAAGAATGGGAAGTGCCTGTCAGATAATTGTCTGACTTCGTCTAAGTCATCCTCTCACACACTTGATCTCATCTGCTGAGCAGCCAGCTTACTCCATGGGTGCTATCGCTGACACAGTAGTCTGCAGAAGTAATAATATAAATACTGTGCCCTGGGTTAGAAGGATAATCAGTGCATGCCACCGTTCCTGTGCCTTCTAATTCAAGGTGTGTGTGTGTGTGTGTGTGTGTGTGTGTGTGTGTGTGTGTGTGTGTCTGTGTGTGTGTGTGTGTGTGTGAGAGAGAGAGAGAGAGAGAGAGAGAGAGAGAGAGGAAGAGAGGAATTGATTTATTCAACAGAACTCTCCTAAGGACTGATAAAATGCAGACCCGTGTGAAGAAGCAGGGAAAGAATTGAGTGTCAGGCTCCAAAAGTCATCCAGAGGGACTTTTCCATAAAACCCATGCCACTAGAACATCCCGGAAAGGAAGAAAGGGTGTGGAGGCAGAGATACCCTATGACTATAGGTCACCTGTGTTCTGGAGTGTTCTTCCCTCAGATATTTCCACAGGTAGAAATATCTTCTCCTTCTTTAGGTTTCAGTTTAAATGTCACCTTTTGGAGAGGGCTGTCTTGGTTCCATCTATAAATAATACTCACCAACTCCCAATTTCCCGACATCATTGCACATTTTTATTTGTCTTCACCTTCCACTATCACTCTCTGAAGTGTTTTAATTTATTTATATTTCAATTCATTTACTTGTTTCCCCTCTAGAATGTAAACTCTACACATCCTGTCTTAGTCACTATTGTGTCCACAGGACTTATGACAATGTGTAAGTAATACTAACATAAATAAATAAATTAACATAATGGGTGAAAGATGATAGGTCCTTGTTTGGGGATTTGTTGGAGCTAATGGACAGGTGCTAACTCACTTCTCTGTGTGGTATTCCTTGAAACTTGTACCTTTGAGTTTGGTTTCTGCCAGGAGTTTTTCTCCTTCTTTCTGAAATTGTAGACGCGAAGTGGTGAGAAACCTGCGAGGTCTGTTTTAATCTGTTTCCTAGAGTATGAAAGTCCTCTGGTCTTCATAGTTATTGGGCAAGTGATTCCCAATTGGGCATAGTTGTTGGGCATAGTTACTCCTAGTCAGAGAAAATGGAAGAGTTTGTTTATCACACAGAATGATCAGGAGTAACCACAACTATTAGCTGAGGGAAGAGAGACTTTGTATTCAGGTAACAGATGGATGGAACAAACCCCTAATCCTTCTATGCCTGAGTAGAGACAGTGGCTTCTCTCACAGGAAATGGAGGAGGGCACTGGAAATTGGTTAGGGCTGGGATATAATATCAGCACGCTTGATTCTACAGCTCTGGGCTCCCGTGGCCAATCAGAGCAACACAATCTGTGCTCAACCACATTAGGCCCATAATGATGCCCTAATTTCCATCTCCGGTGTTCTCTGTAGAAATGCTTCCTTTTTCTTCTTTTCTCATACACATCACCAGTCCGTTACTTTAAAGTGACTGATATTGGACTTCAATGCCTATTATGAGGCTCAAGGAGTTTAAGCCTGTTTATCAATTCATAGGAACATCTATCAAGTGCCTAATTTTAAATTGATAGTTTACGTGCTTTCCTTACATGCATTGTGTTTGCTTTGATGATGTCCAATGGACCTGTCCACACGGACCATTCCTCTGTACTTAGGGTCAGAGCATTTGGTGGAAGTTGAGGGATTCTTAACAGGAGAGTGGCATTCCGCTCACTAGCATTCAGGGGTCTTGGAGAAGTGAACACTTAGCTGCTTTAAGGCACTGGGTCTGGAGACACTGGATTGAGGAGGCAGAATGGTTGCCTTCTGCAAAGAGGGATGAAGAGACTGACGATTTGAGCCCACAGACTGGATGTCAAATGATATTAGAGAATTCCTGTGAACTTAGATATGATAATGGTATGATAGTAACTGTGAGACAGTGTCTGCACTTTGTGATAAGCTAACATATTTTGGAATAAAGCATCGCAATGTCTGTAGTTAACTTTAAAATGGCTCAAGACAAAAATACACTTGTAGATGAGGAAATACGGCAACATGTTAACAGTTGTTAGATCTTGGCAGTGGATTGTGCTACTACTCTTCTACTTCTCTGAATGTTTGAAAAGTTTCATGATAAAAATCTGAAACCCCTCATCTCCAAAGCAAAATGTATACTTCACAACTTTGCTGGGAGGTAGCCCTACTTTTGTCTCATAATATCCCGTTACCAAGAAGCAATAGCCTCAAGCCAGTCTTGTGTCTTTGAGAAGAGATGAAGATGAGAGGAGATATTAGGCTACCATTTTCCTTAACACATTGCGTACGGATCACGAGAATCTTCGTTTTTTTCTGAGCCATGCGTTAAGGACAGATAACGAGAATTTCAAAAGATTGGGCAGAGAGCAGTGAGAGGCCAAGACAGGGAGGTGAGACGAGTGGCGACAGGGAACCAGCTGTGAAAGTGCCTACGCAGCGGGCCACCAAGGAAGACAATCCGGCCAGGCTCTCGGGAGATTTGGCCACGCATCATCTGGAGCCCATAGTGGGAAGAGGAAAGAAAAAATATCACACACGGGTGTGTAAAGTGTGCGCATCAAAAAAAGTGAGAAGTGAAACTCGGTACATATGCAATTTTTGCCGTGTCCCACTGCACAAAGGAAGCTGCTTTCTGCAGTATCACACCAGGAGGGATTACTAACATCATAGGTGAGTAAACCCTAAAAAATCCATAGAAAAATAATAAATGACATAGAAGCATTTAAGCTTTAAAGAGAAGAGTGCATTTTAAAGTAGTTTCTTTTAAAAACCTGCTGGAACAGAGGGGTATAAGGGATTTAAACCCCGCCGTACGCAACGTGCTAAGGACGTTTAAGGAGTTGTCAGAGCACCTAGTGCATTTTATCCATTCATTGAAAAAGAATCTGTCAGATCACTGTGGACATGTTTCCACATCCATCCAGTTGCACTGCCATCATTAGCCACCATTTCATCTCTGCAAAAGTGTGATATTGAAATCTTGGCTTTGAGAGCTTATGTTAGTCAACTGGAGCCAAAGGGGGAAGCAGGGATTTGGCAGTTTCTATTATAGCAAAAACGACAGTTTCTTACTGTATAGACAGACTTGTACACATAATCAATGGCTGCTGCTATTACAAACAATCCATGCCATCTTTGTGCTGTGTTGGAGTGGGCAATCATTGATTCCAGGAGCCCTCATTGTAGTACTGTTATGTTATTTGCAAAATCAATTGCGGGAGTTTGTAAATATGCATTTATTTATATATTTCTTTATCCATTTTCATTGAATAAGTTAGACATCTATGATGAGTAGCCTATGGATGTTAGTTATTTTAGCTGAAATGAGTTATCCTCTATTCACTGCTCAGTTTTGCAGTTACGAATTGAGCTGTGTCTGCACTGATAAAGCAATGAAAAGATGGGGGCAGTTTCCAAGTTGATTCTCTTAAAAAGATCGCAACCAAAGCTATCCGTGCATGTTTATGATGTATGAATGTATATGCACATTGGGTCCATCTTACCCAGGGTGGTTATCAAACAGACTTAGCAGTGATCACTCAAAAGTCCATGTTTTCCAGGAAGCTTTTATGTACCCAACAGCCCAAACAACCTGCTATATCTCAAAAGATAGTCTGACTTACACAATTTGACAAAAAACAGTGTGAAGTGAATCCTTATAGAAGTTGTCAACATTGCTGAGAAATTGGGGCACTAAAAATTTTGATAATACTTGTTTCCTAGAAGTTAAGAAATATATGCATCCTGGATGAGTCATCCAAGAGTACACATTCTTGTGCTCTGAATGTAGTAGCATTTGTTGAACACTTAAAATATGCTAAAAACTCTGCTAAACACTTTATAACCACAAACCTTTTAAAACCTTCCAGAAACCCCTATGAGGCAGGCACCAATATTATCCCTACTTCACAAAAAAACAAAACAAAAAGCATATGAGGCTTAGAGAAAGTACAGAACACATCTAATATTATATCACATGTTCCACCTTTTCCATACTGTGGTTTTTGATAAAGCAAGAGAGGGAAAAGAGAGATGGGACTGACTTCAGGGGCCACGGATATTTCTCATTCAATGAACATTTTTCTAGGGTCGGGCAGGGCTGGCCAGTGAGTCCTAAGAAATCAAGACAAAATCTCTGTTGCTCACTTTTTATCTTTAGCACCTCTCACCCCTTGATTTCTTCCCTGGAATTCTATACTCAGTTCCCATGAACGGTCAGCTTGTTGCAGGAAGCAGCACATCCTGTGAAATGCTTAGGAAGTCTGGGCATTTGGGTACTTAGATTCCAGGGGGCCGAGAAGCACTCCTAGAGGCAGTGATACATCCTGACAGCAAAATCTGTCAGGTGGTGTCCCATCGTTCAGCATCACCTTCCTTCTCCCCAAGGGAGCCAGTGCAGAGCAGATACTTGGACAGGCTTGGAGGGGAGGTCTGAAATAGATCATGTGATCACAGGCCACCCTTTCAATTCAGAGAAAAGGCTCTGGCAAAACAATAACAAAAAAAAACACCCCAAAACAAACAAACCAACAAACAATAACAACAAAACAACCCTGAAGATTGCCCAGCCTTTGCCATTCCCCAAAGAAGAGAAAGATATCAGTGAAGTCACTGATGTGGGAGGTGATGTGAAGTTGTGGTTAAGGAAAGGCCTCTCATGTTGGCCTGTGGGATTTAACTTCCAGCTTTTGCTCAGCAAGCTGTGACCTTGTGAGAGATGGCAGGGCCTCGGTTCCCTTGCCTCTACGTTGTTTACAAAATCAGGGTGATGCTGCTGGTGATGTTGGGGGATCAAATGTGATGCTCTGTCTGTAAAAACACAGTGCTGGACCCTGAGGGAGATATTGTCACCATCAGTCAGCACCATCAGCACTACCACCATCACCATCTCCTCTGCTTGACCATGGTAATGGCCATCGCTGAAGGTTAGTCTTCTATACAAGATGGTGGGGTACAGAAGGATGGTCATATCTAAACACTGCCGGTGGCCCATTTGATAGGATGGATTCCTCTCATAGGATCTCATTTAAACATGAAATTCATGTGAGACTTGGAATTGTCAGTTTTGCAGTTATGTACCAGAAAGTTTTCACTCTGAACTCAAAATCTTTAATGCAATCCTTTAGGCCCCTGGGGAGGAGATTTCCAAGGCGATGCATAAGGAGACTGTATTTTTACAGAGAAATCATAGCACAGTTAGAAGGTAGATTTCTATATCATTTCAGAAAATAAGAGTGGGTCTCTAGATGACAAGGTTTGGCTGAAGAAATATTTAAATTCCTGGGAAATTTTCATTGTTTTTGGTGACAGCAACACAGAAAATTCTTAAATTAAGGGTGTCCTGAAAATCTGGGTTATTGTGTTGCAAAGGAGAGTAGCACTTTTTTTTTTCCTGACAAGTGTTTCTAAACAGTTACTGTTCCCTGAGACAGTTACTGTTCCCTGGATGTGTCACCTCAAACTGTCATACCATTCACACCATTCCTGTCACCACAACTACCTGTCTTTCAGGGAGTAAGGGGTAAAACAATAGTGAGTCAATAAATATTTGCCAAATCCCTAACATGAAGCATCTTCCATTCCAGGTTCTAGGGCTGTGATGGGTGCACAGACATAGAAGGCATTATCCCTGCCATCCAAGAACTTCTAACCTGGTAGGAAACCTAAAGTACTTGACAACATGCCAAGGTTGCACTGTAGTGGAATCATCACCAAAGATGCTGCAGCTCTAATAGCAGTCCCATGTGATGAGTCCATCCTACGTGACCTTCTGCCCAGGGAGTTGTTTCCTGGAACAGATGTTGATGCAAACTGTCAGCCACCTCCCAACTAGGGAACCAAGTCTGTTGGCTTGGCTGATGGTCCTGGTTCTAGTACCCCCTCCCCCCCGTCACCCCCCACCGCCGCCACCCCGAGTAGGCCTGGTCTTCTGCTTGGGTGGCTTCTGGCTGTTTTCATATCCATTTTCATTTCCAATCTCACTCTTGGTATGCCATTGATGAGAAGTCTCAGTTTCCAGTTCCCTGGCGACTCAATGAGTCGTTTTCTCTCTTTTTTGCCTGTTTCCATTAATGCCGTGAGGTCTGCACTCTCCTGAAGGCTTGGGATAATTCTCCTCATTTCAGTTTCTCCATCTGAGGCCTTGTCTTTTGTTACTTCCTTCCTCTTATGATAATCGGTCAGTTAGTTATGGAGCTTCTTTTGCTTATTGTGAGAAAAATGTACCGACAAGGAAGTATGAGATGAAGTTGGCAAGTGCCGTGGGCCCTTAGAAATTAGAAAGCGAGGGAAGTACTTGTAAAGGCTGATTAAGCAATTTTGCTTAATAATAGTAAGTTTAACGTTTATGCAGTGTTTCCTATACTCAGATATGGCATCAAGCCTTATAGACAACTCACCTCATCCACCTCCTGGGAAGATGCTTTCATTCTCCTTATTTTGCAGATGGGAAAAGAGAGACACAGAGAGGTTACGTATAACTCCCAAGACCAGACAGCTGATAAAGCCAGGCTGTGAGACCCCATGTCTGAACTGTTGTGAACCTCTTCTTTTAATGGCTCTTGCTCATCCACTTCATCTTAAAAAATGAAAATCTTATAATGCAGGAGAGTGGAGAAAACGAGTGAGCAAGGCTTGACGACATATAAGGTTCTTTCTGCTGTCATGCTGTGGTGTTTCTCTGATGCCACATGAGTGAGAAATAATAAAATGTAGTAATGGGTTTTGAAACTGGGAGAGCCATCCATTGTAAGCATCCTGGGTACAATTTGGTTATCAACAGATGTCTAGAAACAAGAGTATATCAGCTTTCAATGGGAGAGGAATTTCATTTATCTTAGGCCCTTGTATTTGAATCTAGGTTTCCATTTAGCTTGCTGTAGTTTTGACAGTTAAACAATATATCCATTGCTTCTCTAAAGTCCAATTAAGATAGGTGATGGAAGGAAACACTCATATATGAAAATGCTTTGGCTGAATGGCTGGACTTGTTTTGATCTCTGAGGGAGAAAAAAAGGCATCAGGCATTCTGTAACTGCCTGTAGACTTTTCCAAGCGACCTGATTTCACCTTTCCAAAACTGCAGTCAGCAAGAGGATTGTGCTTTGCGTCTGTCTACTGGCAAAGAAGTTAGTCTGATTTTAATTTCTTTCTTTCTTTCTTTCTTTCTTTCTTTCTTTCTTTCTTTCTTTCTTTCTTTCTTTCTTTCTTTCTTTTTAAGATCCAAGTTTTGGAAGTATTTTCAGTCCTTTTTTTATTATTATTATTTCAAAATGAAAACTGAAATTGTCCTATTTATAATTCATCCATTTTTAGATGGGGAAGAAGAAACGGGTCCCCAGTCACCATTTTGAAAAGAGGGATGGAAAAGAACAATTAATTTTCAGGAAATTAGTACAATCCCAGGAAGTAGCACCAATGGTGAGAAAAATGAACCTTCCCTACTTTTTTTCTTTTTCTCATAACTTCCACCTGAGCAAAAAAATAAATAAACAAATGAAAGATGAAATAATGCTCAGCACGCTTCACCAAGTAAACAGACTGGAGTGATATATTTTTTGAAAATAAGAATTTCATCTGTAAGGAATGAAACAAAGAGTGGATATCAGGTAACCCCAAGTCAACCAGAAAATTCAATAAACCTCAGGCACTTGATTTCCCTTGCTCACTACTTAATCAGAGTATTGCTAGAATGAGTTCGAATGAATCCACTTATTTTTCAACTGGCTTTTTTGATGTCCTGTAAATACAGCCCAAATATCATTTTCTGTAACAGAGCCAACCATAAAAATATAATCAATCAGCAACATCGTTCAACCCATGGGATTGGGATGTCCAAATGAACTGCATTATGTATTCAAGTTGGACTGGGACCATTTATTTCATTCCATTTCCATGTCCTCTGTGGCACTATGTGAACAAACTCAGGCAATTACTGCTCTGCCCATATTTCCTTTTTTGTAAAAGCCTGCAGATGCTTTCTACTCCTTAATATATGCCCCAGGCTTTGAGATATTGACATGTAAAGTACTAAACATCGGTATCACTTTTGCTGGAAATGGTATTGGATAATGGTCAATTTATAGACTCCATATTCTGAAAGTATTATTTTCCCTGTAGGCGGAATGAAGGGAAATGAGGGCAATAAATGTATCCCAGACTTTGGGTAGTTATGGAATGAGTGTGGGGAATTGAGCAGGCATTTTGCTTTGGATCAGAAGGAGACAGCTTGTGTGACAGTAGTAGGATACAAATGGACATGGTTATGTCCATCCCGTGTGTCTCTGAACTAGTAAATCATCTTCCACAGAACGTTAGACTGCTCTCTATTGGTGAAGGTGCCAGACCTCTGAACTAAACCTTAGGTTTTCTCAGATACTCCTGCAACCAGAATACACGATGGGTTCCTTGGAAGGGGAGGGTCTGGTGGGGCAAGAAGGAGGGTACTAGCCAGGAATCAGAGGGGCAGACATGACACTGTAGAGGGAACTTACGGGAGGGCTTCTGAGTTCCTGCAATCAATCTCCTTGGAGCAGGAGGTGGAAGGGAGCAAAGAAGGAAAGTAGGCATACACCCACATGCACACACAAACAGTGTAGTGCGAGGTGAAGAGGAATAGGATGCAGACACACAATTAAAAAAAAAAGAAAAAAAGGGCTGAATTTGCAACCTTTAAGTTATATCTTCTCTCTGTATATGCAGAATGTGTGTGAGTGAAGTATTAGTAAATAAAACTGGAGCCAGACTGTGGGAGTCTGAATTCTTGTTTTGCCACTTACTGTGTGACCTTAGGCAGGGTGGTTAACCATTCTGTGCTTCAGTTTACTTAACTGTTCAAGAACAATAATAATAATAGAACTTACTCATCAAGTGGTTCTGAAGATTATATAAGTAAAGTACTTAGTAAACACTGGTGCATAGTAAACATTTAATATGCATTTGCTATTATTATTATGTTGGTCCCTGATAAGCATTCAGTAGTTGCCTCTGTCTCGTTCATTGCTCTCTCTTTGTCAGATACACATTTAGAGACATGGTAAAGAAATAAATCACCTTAATTACAAGAGAAGCGCTACCCATTTAATAGAAATTCTGTGATGATTTTCTTTGCAAACTTATTTTGGAGCCATAATTGATTCCAGAGTTTTGGTTTGCTTACTAAGGGACTGTATCTTTTCGTTCTGGGCTGCTCTCTTCTCTTGTATTCCCAACCTTTGGCATGTGTGTTGTTTCACATTATAAGTTAAGCCATGATGTAGTGTTGGGTGTTCTGCCTTGGGCATCTGCAGAGCACCTCTTAAGCACTCCCCCCACAGAAGGAGGTGCTCTGAGGGTCATGTTTTGTTAGAGCTGCTTTGATTTTATTTGTATTCAACAGGAAACATTTATTGAGTGGTTAGTTGTTGGGCTTCACCTCTGTGAGTATTCCTAGGCTCCTCTCCACCCCATCTCAATGCCACCCACCTCTCAAGGGAGATCAGTACCATTTGGGGGCATTGCATAGACCCACAGCCCCGAGAGGTTGTTAGAAAGACCATCCAGCTCTGGGAGTGTGGCAGTTGTGATTTTCCTCCTTCCAAGAGCTCAGACATGGGAGCTCAGAACCATCGTCCTCCTTTGGTTTCTCTTACTCTTCCTCCATGTGGTCAGAGAAACTGACCAGGGGCTGCTGTCCAAGGTGGACAATGGAGCCAGTTCTACCATAGGTCTTACAAGAAGCCCCTCACCCTCTTGTGCTTCCCCTCGTGTAGTTTTGACAAAAGCAATCTTTATGTGCCTCCACCTCAGTTTTAACCTATGGGTTGGTGATAAAGACCCAGCTAAGAGTGAATAGTCACGTTTCTCTGCGGTTTTGGTAAGCTATACAAATACGTGTTTTGTAGGGACCTTGCATGGGGTCCAGATGGTCACTATATTGCCTCCATCTTTCTCACTAGCTACCACCCTATTTTAATTCAGAGATAAAGCAAATACTCTCTATTCTAAAAGATTTTATGCTCTGCCAATGATCTTTAATCATTTTTATTTAATAATGGTCAACTGAGTCAATATCCCTACAGAGAAAATAGTATTTTCTTACTATAGTCCCTTAAACTGAATGGCACACAATATCATCTTGGAGTATAAGTAATATTGACAGTGAGTCTATGGTGTATGAGGCTCTGAGAAGCTTCAGATGCCTTCTTGGAAATGGGTATTGACTGGGTTTAATGAGCTAGAATCACTCAGCAGATATAGCTGCTAACTACTTTAGTAAATTATATAATGACTCTGCATGAGACTCTTACACTGAAGTATTTACTGCCACACAGAGCAGTTGGGTCATAAGTAACACTTACAGCTGAAGCAATTTATTTATATTCAGGATTGCTCAGACATTCCTTAAAAGATTTTAGAGGAAGGGTATACGATAATTTGCTAATTCCCTTAGGTAAAGGTTTGTTGTATAACCACCCCCTTCCAAAATGCACTGTTGTTGTTGTTGTTTTTTGTTTTTTTTTAGCTTACAAGGAAAATTTTTGAGGAAACAATCTGCTTATAAACGTGTTTTAAATTTTCTAACTTTTCCCCCCAAACAAAACATTGTAACAAAAATACCAAATGGAAACTGCAGGATTGATTAAAAAAAAAGCAGATTCATTGCTTAAAGACACAATAATGGGTGGATAGTGTGAGTTATGCTCAGTGATAAAGCGATGCCTCATTTGGCTATTGGGTTTAAATACTGAATGTATGTGTTCTACTGATATAGTTCTTAAGAAAATCAGAATACCACAGTTGGGGGGGGGGGCTATTTGACATCCGTTCACTTTAAACAAGCTTTGATTAAAACAATTTACTTTCTTCATGGAGTGGAGCAAGGGACTAGTCATGTTAGAAATCTGACTACCTTGATTTTTTAGGTGATTGTGTTTGTAGGAAGGTTTGTTCAACATTCTCACAGTGACAGTAAAAGTAGCTTGATCATTAGAAAACGTGTTCAGTCTCAATAGATTGGATGTGAAGCACTTTGACCCGTGAATAACCAGCTGAAACCATAGCTAGGGCTGCAAACTTCCTCGTTGGGCTGTTCAGTGAGAAGCCCTAGAAAACCCCCAGAAGCAGAAGGTAAGAGAGATGTTCCCTTTCTCTCTGAAATCAAAAGGCCTGTTTGTGGTCCTGGGAGAGCATTGAATGCCATGTTTTTGGCAAGTAGAAGCCTAGGTTCAGCCACTGCTTTGGCTGGGAAAGAGAAACCACCAGCTGGGTGGCTGTTTCTTTGCCATTGGCCTGGGAACAAGATTGATTTAGCATTTCCACCTGCAAATTTTCATAGGTGGGAACAAAGCCATGCTGTGGGTCAGAGGCTCAACACCAGCGCCCCCCAATGGGTGATGTTAGCTGTGTTTTTTTATGGTGGTGTCTCTTTGGACTTAGGAGTAAATGGACTTCGTTCTAGGCTTTCAGCATCCAACCATTTCTTCAGTAGAGGAGATTCTGCACCGAGGGAGTTACATGTTGGCAGCCCTTGACTGAGTCTGCATGAGGCAGACTGGGAGAGCAGATGGGTGCCAAAGAGAACCCTCCAAACTCTAATGTGCCTGTGAATCACCTGGAGACCTTGTTAGACCCTAGATTCTGACTCAGTTACTGTGGGATGGAACCTGAATGTGAGCATTTCTAACAAGTCCCAGGTGCTGCTGCTGTTACTGCTACTGGCCCGCAGATCACACGTTGAATACAGAAAGGTGCCGGGGACATTTCGAGAAATTGACATGACTGTCAAGTTCTATTTATCATTCCTGGCCTTGATGGCACACACAATTAAAAGGAGAACTGGCACTTTTCACGAGACTCTTCAAGTCATAAAGAGTTGAGATGATTGAAATAGACCCTGGTGGGATGTTGTTTTTGGTTTGAGATACTGAAACGTCACCTCGATTTTCCTTATTTGTTACATATGTTTAAAGAGCACTTGTGCAAACATTTTCTCCCAATGTCTAATTGGTTTACTAAGGCATTCAGAATAACCAAGCTTTCTGGATGGTACAGATCGGTAGAGTGTTTTGTTTTGCATCCCAGCTTCATTCACTAGATAACCTTGGCAATCCATGCTCATTGAAATGGGTTTCAGAAACACTTGTGTTCCAATTCTGCATCACAGGAATGACAGCAGAAGCTCCGTCTGCTAAATTCCAGAATAAAAGAGAAGTTGGGGATGGTTTTTAGAAACGTCCTTCTTTTTGTCCAGATCAGGTTCTTTATCAAGTATGCACCTCTGCGCCCCAGGAACCAGGCAGTAGGTGGGGGTGGCTCCAGGCAAACTCAAACCACTGCCAAGGAAACAGCGTTCATGACCTGTGCTACACACGCCACCCAAGGACCAACTCTATTTTGATAGCTTTCTTTCTTTAACTCTTTTAATAATTGTTATGCCCTTAACATGAGTCATTCTGAGAACTTTACTTGGCAGTAATGCCTAGATTAGTCTATGAGCCAAGTATTATTTTCCCTATTTTACATGTGTGAAAACTGTAGTTCAGATCAGGTACCATGTTCAAGGCCACACAAGAAATCAGAAGTAGAGCTAGGGGGGCGGCCGGTTAGTTCAGTTAGTTAGAGCACAGTGCTCTTAACAACAAGGTTGCTGGTTTGATCCCCACGTGGGCCACTATGAGCTGCGCCCTCCACAACTAGATTGAAACAACTTCTTGACTTTGAGCTGATGGGTCCTGGAAAAACACACTTAAAAAAAAAGAAAAAGAAAAAAAAAAGAGCTAGAATTCACACTTGTATCTACTTCCAGGCTCTTAACTGTCAGTAATCACATGGGGTTCCACAGGGGACATGATATGGGTTGAATTGTTCCCTCCTCAGAAATGATAGATTGAAGTCCTAACTCCTAATTCTTGTGAATGTGACCTTATTGGAAATAGGGTATTTGGGATGCAGGGACAAAAAAGAAGGGTGAGACGGGGAGGGAGATGCACAGGAAGTGGGGTAGAGAAAGACTATGTTGTCCTAACAAAATAGGCCCTTATGCTGAGTTAATCCCAGGGGGTCACAAATTCGGGGCTTCAGCACAATGTATCCAAGGAGCGGTATCAAGTCTAAACACTCCATAAGTACTATTTCATACAATCCACATACATACACACACTATGAGAAAGATGTCTTTCATTATTTTCCTCTAATAGATGTGAAAATTGAGGCCTGGAGAGGTTAAAAGGTGGATTCTGGGCTCCACCTTTTACTATCTGAGTGCCCAAAGCTACTCCGGAAGTAAAAGGTGGAGCCCAGAATCCATCCATCTAATGCTCCCGTCTCCTGTCCCCTAGGGTGGTGGGTGGGAAGGCTCGTGTCACTTGGGGAGTGAGGGGGGCTTCTCCTGGAGGACTCGTATGTCTGAGGCACAGGAACTGCGGTTACAGCGCAGGCTCCTGGAACTTGATCACATGTCAGCATGACAGAAGTGCTCATTTTAAGAATGTCACTAACTATCAAAGGTATGAAATATTGTCATGCACCTGTTCAGTTATATAGTAGCTATGTAGCTCAAGTAGGTGCAGAAAGAGCAGGGAGGCTAGGGGCTGTTTTTATTCTTGCTGTTTTAACATGTGAAAAATGTTAGAATGGCTTGTCAGTTTATGCTTTTCACAGACATAGTCATTTAGATGGTGCTAATCTTTGAAAAGTGATGAGATTTCATAGTCATTAGGGTGATAATGACCCCGATATGTAACACCCAAGTGAGGCATGAAGAGAATCCAGGAAGGGAGCTGTGGCCCAGTGTCAATGGTCTCTTCGCTGATTCAGCACAATGTTTCCTGAAATCCTTCTTTGTCTTTGAGAAATCTTATTCTGAATGGAGAGTCAGAGGTGGTTCAGGTCACATCACTCTCTTGGTGATACTCTTAGACCATACTGCCACATGCTCTGCTCCCACTTACAGTTCTGACCTCATTCCCTTAAACTGTCATGCTCACTCAGTACACTAGCCTTCTTGCCATTCTGGTGCATGCTAAATTTGCACCTACCTCAGGACCTTTGCACTTGCTATATGCTTGTTGCTTTGAATACCTTCCCAGAGAAATTTGCATGGCTTGTGCTTTCTCGTCATTCAGTCTCATCCCATATGTTATCTCCTCAGGGACGTTTTATCTAAAATAGCACTCCCTGGTCACACTCTATGCCCTAAATGATTTTCTGCAAATGCATCTTTTACTTGCTTTTCTTTTCCAATAAAACATAAGCTCTTCAGGGGTAAGGGTTTATCATGGATACCATTGTGCCTGACACTTAGTAACCACTCATCAAAGATGGGTTTTATGAGTAAATGAAATTGGGCCACCACAAAAATGTGCGAGAGAGGCAAGTACAGGGCTGTCTGAGAGCACAGAAGGGTCTTAGATAAGAGAGATGCTCAGAAAGGTGACAATAAGCAGAGTACTGAAGCCAATGTAAGGTTGAGGTTAGACAAGGAAAGAAGGGAAGGAAGTTCTCAGCAGAGACAGTGGTACATTTGAGGGGCTAAATATTGTTCAGCATGAATGGGGTATAGATTATGACTTTAGGGGTTGGGGGAGATGAATCTAGGGCAAGATCTTTCAAGGGTTTTGTTCCCCAAGCTGATGAATCTGCACCAATGTATTCTACTTAGTAGAACAAAAGCTTGAACCCAGTAAAGGAAAGAGCTGAATATCTCTTGGTATGTGTCACTTATCTAGGCAGGACCAACACCCTACCTTTCCTTCACCCTGTCATTATTTAGGTAGATGCTGTCTGGCCTGGAATATTCAGTTAGGCCTCAGATTTATATTCTGGTTCTGAGGCTCTGGTCGGCTTCCTGCTTCACTCCTTGTGGCACTGTCTGGCAAGGTCCCAGGAACATGAGTGACAGGGCAAAACAAGGTACCCTGAAATTACCTATAATGAAAATGACTGGTAATCTCCAGCAATTACTGTGCTTGTGAGTGACAGGATGATACATTGCATGAAACCTTTTGCTGCAGCAAAAATGGGTCCTGTGGGGTTTGCAAGTTTGAGAGTTGTCGTATTTTGTTAATGAAAACAGCTTCATATCGTTGGCATCCTGCATTCTTTTGCCCAGATAATGAGGCCGATTATGGATAGTTAATGTACTTTATAAGGAGATATGCTGAACCTCTTTTAGAAAAGTGAACTCAAGTTAGAATTAGTGTAATAGTACAATTCTTACACTGCAGTAGGGTGGGTCGGCGGCATTTAGATTCCAGAGGTGCCATCCCAGGGTCTGTCTGAATTTTAGAACACCCGAAGGTCACATGGGAAAAAAAGAAACTTGGGTCAAGGGAAGGGGGCAGGTAATATGCATCCCAAGGCTAGTGGCCTTTCACTCCCAAGACTAGAATATGGGGAGTGAAAGTAGGACCCAGGGCAGTTTGATATTCTGTCTGCAGTGACACATTTGCTGTCCTCTGTGAATGTCAGCCCCTCTTACAGAGAACAGGGGTCCAGAGATCCTGGGGAGAACCTAAGTTTCTCTAAACCAATGTAGGGAGTTTGAGAAATACCGAACTGCTTGTTGAAAACAGAAGTTTCCACACATGTTTGCAACCCTAACTCACATGAACCCTGCTTGGCAACCGAAGATAAACCATAGATGGTGGAGAAGTTGCTCAGTTAGGTTGATGCAGAGGGAGGAGCCCCTTCAGCCCCCACCCCCTTACTCCCTGGGTCACTTCCAGATGCCCCTATGCCATTTTTAGAACGTGGTCTGTAAACTGGATACACACACATTTTAAAATTAGGTATAATTTATATGTATTTATAATATTTATATTTTAATATTTATATATAAATTGTATGAATTTTTTTTTCTTCTGAGACCAAAAGTCCAACTTAATTTACACCTAATTGCAAGCTCAGCCACACGTCACCCCAGGAACTTTCTTGGGTTCACGCCAGGCTGCTGAGTGAGCTCGGGGATATTATCCAACCATAGGCATCAGGCGTCAAACAATCCCAGATGAACAGTTTCCAGCCTGCACTACTGCCCTTACCTCCTCCATCCCAGTCACGCACAGGCAAATGCCTTTGCTCCTATGAATGGAAGTTTGGGCCAGCTGTCTGAACGCTCTCAATTTCCTGCTCCTGTATGTAGGAACCGAAAGGTGTGATTCTTAGCTATTTTCCCTCCGTCTTACCCAACAGACTGCATTTCCACCCTGTCACCTCCTCGTCGGCCTTTGAGACTCCAGTCCTGTGTCATCCCTCCCAGGAAGCTTTCCCTGACTTCCTGGGGAAAATCACGTCCTTCTCCTTTCTGTCCCTCTAACACTCTGTGCTTTCTACACAATCAGCCATTCTACCATTTACAAATTTAAAAATGCTATAATTCCTTACTATCAGGACTATTATTTCTGCACTGCTTTCTGTATATCATCCTTTAATTAATTCACCTTTTTGAAAAAAGTAGGCCTTATTCTCAAAAACCATATACATGAAAACATGTATTTAAAATTAAACAAACAAAACAATACCAAAACTAAAACTAGATATGTGCAGTTGGGATTAAAGATTAAAAAAAAAAAAAAAAAAAGAAAAAAAAAAAAAAAGAAAAGAAAAGTCAGGGTTTTGGTGAGGCAAAAAAAAAATGACAGAGAAGAAACTTGCTATATCCTGTAAAATCTTATAATCAAGTGAAATTAACCAAAATGAGCGCTCCATGAGATTCCTAATTTTCTATTATAAACATCCCAAACTCCCATATTCTGAATTTGGAAA
Source organism: Rhinolophus sinicus (assembly GCF_036562045.2). NCBI lineage: Eukaryota > Metazoa > Chordata > Mammalia > Chiroptera > Rhinolophidae > Rhinolophus > Rhinolophus sinicus. The sequence continues at coordinate 45,079,589 of NC_133759.1, forward strand.
TCAATAAAAAGATTGCTTTATAAAGTGTGGAAAATAAGCAAAATCGAGACCTTTATAGTGATATGTTCTTATTGTGCAGCTACAGACACTGTGCTCTGCAAAGGACAGTGAATTGGCAAGACGTGAAACCAGGGGCATACAGCAAGGAGCCGACAGTCAGAAACCATTTACGATGGTTCTGTCGTGGGTACAGAGCCCCTAAGGAACAGGAAAGATCAAGGGAAGTCAGAATTTCTGCGGCAGAGACAGTGAGTGTCAAGTTAGTTCCTAGGAATGCTTGAGAGGCATCTGGCCTAAGTGATTTTGGAAATTTCTAGTAACCATAATGATTCCACCATCTGCTCAGTGTCTTGTAAATAATATTTTCATCTTTCTTTTAGAATAGATGGCTTCCACACACACACACAAAAAAAAATAGATGGCATATCAGTGACTGTGCCAACATAACATGGTGCTCTTGATTATCACACTATCATTGATGCATTATGTCAAGAGTCAGTCTCCATGGAAACTGCTCACTTTTTTTGAATGGCTAAGTATCATGTACGCAGTTATCATGCTAAACAGGGAACGGTCTGGCCTCTCAGTTTCCTTATGGTTTCTCCTCGATAGATGAAGGGAAGACTTTAGAATTTGTCCTATTAACTGACTCAGTAGGCAACAAATAATTAAACCAAGACACTAAGAATTTGGAGAAAGATCAAAATGCTGAAATAAAGACCAGCTTCCTTTTTAGGCAACCGCAAAAAAAAAAAAAAAAGAAAAAAGAAAAGCATGTTTTCCCTAAATTGACCTCAGGAATCAGGATTTTTGAGGCCAACAAGGGAGAATAGATAGGGAAATTTTTAGGAGAAGCTTTCTCATCTAAGAACAAAAACTAGTTCTGGGCAAGGTGAAATCTAATCTTGGTTCATTTAATCTGCTTCTTATAAGAAAAATAGCATATTTCTACAAGTCTATCCTCCCATTTCAATGCAATATTGACTTTAACTCCATTTCTACTACTGGTCATATAAATCATCAGTTTCCCATGTCATTGGCATATTATATAGTACAGAATTTAATCTTGGCCAAAAAGATATCTGGCCTTTTGCTCTTGGCTCCTGGGATGTAATCTTTGTTTGCCTGGGTGCCTCGAGCTAGCCAGAACGTAACAGTGTGATTTAGGGTAGGGGCTTTCGGTCATGGGTATCGGTTGATCTGGAAACTGAGTTCATTCACATGGATAATCTGTCAATCAATCAATCAATCAATCAATCAATCATGTAGATGTATTGGAGCCCTAATAAAATCTCTGAACACTGAGGCTCGGAGGGGCTTCTTCGGTAGGCGATAACAGTGTACACTGTCACACCTGAATGCTGGGAAAGTAATGCATCCTGACTCTGTATTTGGTCCTTCTCCTGGACTCTGTCCAGTGCACTTCTTCCCTTGGCTGATTTTAATAACACATAGATTTTAATAGACCTTTCCTGTAATAAACCATAGAGGTGAGTATAACAATTGTCAGTGAGTCTTTCTAGTGAATTATCAAATCTGAGGGTGGTTTTATAAACCCTCCAAACTTGCATTTGGTATCAGAATTGGGGGCGCTTTTACTGACTGCTCTCTCAAAGCTTTGTAGTTGGCCTGAACTCTTCACACAGACGTCTGAACTTCTTTTGACTTTCTGCATAAGACCCTGCATATACTATATAGAGACAGCTTTGTAAAGATCTCAAAATAATTGGCCTTGTCCGTTGGAGAAATTGCCCCATACTCCATAGTATAAATATGTAATCAAGAATCAAATCAACAGGATTTGGGTAATAATAGCTCTGTAAATGTGGAACCGGCCTACTTTATTTTTCTATGTCTGGGGCTACAGAAGTCAATTTGAATAAGTAGGTCAGCATTATAGTCCGAGTCCGTTGGATTTCAGTGGGGTTTATTATGAGTGGAGAGGTAGAGTTGAAAGTCAGTTCATCACCAAATATTGTTACTTTTACCCCTGAAATATTGTTTATTTCCTTTCACTTCTCTCTAGCTCCACATCACCTCTGTAGTCAAAACCAATCTCATCATCTCGACTAATGAAATATTTCCAACTGAGTTCTGGATATTTATATATAGCTCTCGCTCCACACACCTGCTAGACTGATTTCTTTTAAAAACGTAAATCAGATCATGTTATTTTCTCAACTCCTTTGCTTAAAACTCTTCAATGGCTCCCCACTACTTTTTGAATAAAGGCAAACATTTCCCATTTGTTTTATAAGCTGCGTGACTTTGCACTTATCTCCCAGGCTTATTTTGATTCACTTCCCCTGGCTCTCTCCACTTCAGTCACACAAGCATGTGTTCAATCTTACATATTTGCCAGGCTTCTGCAACAGGCTCTTTGCACATGTTCTCTTTGCCTAGTGGCTCTCCCACCGCTTTCCTGCCATAAGTGCCCACGTTCTTCAGACAAGCCTTTCTTAAGAAAGCTACTCTTTTTTTTTTTTTTTTTTAAGGTTTTTTTTTTTTTTTTTTTTTTTTTATTAAATTTATTGAGGTGACAGTTGTTAGTAAAATTACATAGATTTCAGGTGTACAATTCTGTATTACATCATCTATAAATCCCGTTGTGTGTTCATCACCCAGAGTCAGTTCTCCTTCCATCACCGTAGATGTTTCATAGTTTCTTATACTTGTTCACAGTGGTTTCTCACAGTTGCAATTACACATTTATCAGCTATTATCTGGTCATCTGTGTCCCAAGTAGACTGACTTCTTTGCATTTGGGTGGATCCATGGTTCTGCACTTTTTACAAGAGCCCCAGGTCATTTTGGTGCAGGTGGGCTTTAGACCAGACTTAGTTCAGATGCCAACTGTGGGGTGGGAGGCTAGCAGTTGTTCCTTTGGGACTGAATATTAGTTGGAATGAGTGACTGTAGAATAAACATAAGCACTCAGCTTCATCATCTTCATGGAGAAGGTGCTTTTGGATGTTTTACACCTAGTGGATTTGTCCTGAGCCACTTTTTTTTTTCCCCCCAGAAAAGTGCCCTTGATGTCCAAGGATGTCATGGGTAGGACACTTGACAAGGTGTTACTATCTTGGGCTCCAGTAAGGCAGTGTTGTGAGATACTGATCCCTTTAGACCTTGCTAGAACTAGTCAAAGCTTGGGTTAACCATGTCAATCATATCTAGTCACCAGCAGTGTGGTCTGGGTGGATAGGGCTACCTTGAAGGCTTCTTGAACTGGTAACATGTGTCAGGGTTCCTGCAAGTGAAAGGTACAAAGAATGAGATCCAGCTCTTGCCATTCTGCCATGGAGGTGCTTTCCTACCTGGATATGAGGCTCAGTGTAGTGTGTGCCACTGCCCATGGTGACCAAGAGCCCCATGACGTCCCCAGAAAGGCAGGCAGTCAGGGATGGCAGGGCAAGATGGCTGAATGGACCTCATGGCAGGTCCACATCCAGCTGCTGACCCCAGATATTTGCATTCGCATATGTATTTGATACTTCTGTCCATTTATGACTGATGTTACCTTTTGGTTACATCCTCTCTTACTGCATGGGGACTTCTCTGACAGCTCACATATGTGAGTAAATTGAATCATCATCATTATTTAAAACACTTGAGAGAAAAAAAGCCTGAACTGGAATCAATATCTATTCACATTATCATAAGACATTCTAATATTACTTTTTTTTAATAAAGGAGAAGCTATTGGAATCTTTAAATATAAATTCATCTACAGAGAGTGCCAAAAAATGTATACACATTTTTAAAAAGGAAAAATTGGTTTAGAATTGTAACACAATAAATGATGCTAGCATTCATTTGATTAATGCCATCTTTTGAGTGAACGTCCTACTACATGTTGCTACCGTAATTCAATTCAACTTCGAAAAGTAATACATAATGCTGAGCAAAACAAGTCAGACAGAAAAAGCGGAGAACCATGTGATTTCACTGATATGTGGTATATAAACCAAAAACAACAAAAGAACAAGACAAACAAATGAGAAACAGAAACTCATAGACACAGACAATAGTTTAGTGGTTGCCAGAGGGTAAGGGGGGCGGGGGGTGGGGGGTGGGAGATGAGGGTAAGGGGGATCGAATATATGGTGATGGAAGGAGAACTGACTCTGGGTGATGAACACACAATGGGATTTATAGATGATGTAATACAGAATTGTACACCTGAAATCTATGTAATTTTACTAACAATTGTCACCCCAATAAATTTAATAAAAAAAAAAAAGAAAAAAAAAAAAGAAAAGTAATACATCGATAACATCTCTTAAAATGTGTATACATTTTTTTGGCACACTGTGTACATTTCTGAATTATTGTTTAAAATTCTTTCAAACTTTTTTATCATCTATTTGAAGTTATCTTTTTTTCGTTTATGTTCTTTACCAAGAATTTAAAGCAATCATCATCAAAAAATCTTGACCAGGAATTGTTTGTGGCCATTTTATCCCTATAAGTTGATGTGAAATATCTGTTCATGGAAGCAAGCCCAAGTTTTCATTAAAAAAAAACAAAAACAAAACAAACAAAAAAAAAAAGATCAAATATATGGTGATGGAAGGAGAACTGACTCTGGGAGGTGAACACACAATGGGATTTATAGATGATGTAATACAGAATTGTACACCTGAAATCTATGTAATTTTACTAACAATTGTCACCCCAATAAATTTAAAAAAATTTTTTAAAAAAATGTTAGGTTTTGTTTTGAAGTTTGACATAAATTTAATATTGAATCTCTTCTCTAAAACTTTTAACATTTTGGTAATATACATATATATATATATATATATATATATATATATATATATATATATACACTTTTTTTTTTTCCCCAGCAAGCCTTACATAGATTTCCCTAAATCCTTTCGGTTTTACTGGGGGTGCCTTACCAGTATTATCGTTTCTTTACAAGGGCCAAGCTATGAAAAAGCACCACTCTAATGGGCATGCGAAATGCATGAACACTGAGTTAACAGTCTGGCTCGTTGGTGTGCTGATCCGTGGACCCAGCAGTCGTGATGAAGGGGCTGCATAGTGACTGCAAGGAACAAGGGGTGTTTCTTTTGGAGACAAGAACTGTAAAGAGACGGTTTGGTTTTCTAAACAGCTTACAGGTTATCATTTCCAAAAATGAATTTTCTGTTTTGCCTCAAGACAAATAAATTGGTGTAAATTTTATAAGAAACCACATAACCTTGGCAAATTGTGAAACCTTTTTAAGTCACATTTTGTTCAGGGGTCAAATATGGATTATAACGTCCATCTCAGAGGTCATTGTCAAGAACACATGAGTCATCCTCGTAAAATACTTAGTACAGTGTCTGTACCCAGTAAGCATCTACAGATGGAAAGGATTGGGCCGTATGGTGGTGAGTTCCCTATACTAGAGGTATTCAAGCATATTATATATGATCACATTTTGGGGCTGTCATAGGGGCAACTATACCTTTAATTAAATGCCCTTAAGGTTCATTCCATTGCTGAGATTTCCAGACTGGAGATAACAGAGCCAACTCTAGAATTAACACTACAGCCAGGTTGCAGGCCAGAAAAGTGTCAACAAGAGATCTTTCAGTGGAGCCTCCTAAGAATCTCTGAGTAAGAATATTGACAAGGGCCCTTATCCTTCTCAGGAAAGAACTTGCAGTAGCCGGCATCAGCGTCCCCTTGTGAAAGCACCAATTGATAGGCCCCACCTCCAGGGCTTCGGATTCAGCAGGTTTCGGGGGGAAACCGAGAATCTGTGTTTTTAATAAATTCCCTGGTGATGCTGATGATGCTGGTTCTGGGACCAGAGTTGAAAACCATTAGATCGAGGTTGTCAGCTGCTGTCAGATTCACCTGGGGATATAGTTAAAGTACAGCTGCCTGGACCCCAATTCTAATGCAACTGCATACACTCCTGGGTGGTGGGGCCAGGGCAAGGGTTCCAGGTGGTCCTGATGAGAAGTCAGCCCTAAGAACCACAGAGTCAGAGCATCTGCATTTCAGCAGGTGACCATCCGGGTCCTTTTCACTAGACTTCAATGTTGAACTAGGATTTGCATTAGTGTTGTTATTACTATCTTTCTGTTTTGAATTTCTTTTTTTTACTTTTGAAATGTCATCGTGACATATGAAAAACAAAAGTGTTTCTGTACTCTGAGACTGTTTCAACGATGATAAGTCTCACCCTTTCCTCCTCCTAATTATTCAAGAGCCTACTTACTGGTAGCAGTTAGATGAAAATCTGCAGTCTGCAATTAAGATCAGTATATATGACAGTGTGAATGAGGCTTGAATATTTTATTTGTCTTTCTATTGCTTTTGGTGCTTTAAACCATTGTACTTGCAAGAAAACCTAAAACACTTGGTAAGTGAAATTATAGCTTGCCATATTTTTATAGTTTCTACTGAGACAGAAACACCTTCAGATAACAATAGCCAACTGAATTATGCCAGGTTTTCACGTTCACTCTGTAATTCAGTTATACGCTGACTCAGGAGGTTAGATTAAAATGCTTGTATCCGGTGGACTCACATTTCTCATAGGAGTTAGGTTTTAAAGTCAACGTGCCTGGCATAAGTCGGGCATGGTCAGAATTTCCCTTCAGAGTCCCTTCAGTCCACGTGTGGTCCAGAGTGTGGTCCAAAGACCAGCACCATCGTCATCGCCCAGGAGCTTGTCAGAAACGCAGAGAATCCACACCTGCATTTTAACAGGACCCTTGGGTGATCATATGGGCATTAAAATTTGAGAAGCACTGCCTTCAATTATTCATGAATCACTAAGTCCTGCAACTGCAGAAGACGCAGAGCCTAGAATTACTTATGTGGATTCTCTTTGCATTTTTGTTCAGGCTTCATTTCACCCTAGGAGTGGAGGCCTGGCTCTAGATTGATTGAGCAGGGAAAGCAAGAAGAACAATGTTTCTTTTTCACTCTTCCTCCTCTCATTCCACACTTTTCTCCTATAGAATCAGTGTGGTTGACTTAATGTTAGTTGAAAATACACGCATTGCAACTTCCATTATGTTTTATGTGTCAACTCAAAAAGTGGATTGCTATCTACCTTGGGCCAGGGACTGTGCTAGGTGGTGAAGATACAATGGCAAGAAGGGCAAAAAACAAACAAACAAACAAACACAAAAACAGCTCCCATTATTATAGAGCTCTGCGTCTGAACATATCTAATTGGAGATGATAATGGGCAGGCCTGAGTTACATGTATAACACTGTGTTGTGTTCAGCTTAGTGTTTGGTTTCCAAAGATGATGTGAAGAACATCATCTGTTAGGAATTCCTCTTGATTGAACACCCACTCTTTAGGCTGAGCGGCCATTTTGGGAGTGCATCTACCACCATGTCATTACACTACTCCTCCAACTCTTATTGAAGCCTGAAGGGATGGCAAGCTATAAAGGTGACCACATGTGTCTTCTCGCCTGTATGAGGCCCCAGGACCTGGGCCTCCAATGACTACGGAGAATCCATGGTATTGAGAATGAAAGCACCTTTGGGGAAAGACTGGGCAGTGTGCCAGGAAAGGTCCTGTCTGTTGCTCTGCCAACGCTTTTCACTGTTGCACAGTCCCAAGCAAATCGTAGGCTGTCGCTGGTATCAACCCGATGCTCGGTATCCGCAGTCCCCAAATAGTCTAAACAATGTCATCTTCCTGTTCCCTGGAGGAAAGGGGGTAGAAATGCTTCATTTTCGCTGCCCTCTTGGGATTTTATCAATTGCACTTTCTGGCTGCTTGCGTTCTGTTAACATCTATCTTGGAGGAGAAGACAGCATTTTCACTTCTCAAGGGAAGGAAGGAGTCACCTATGAAATGAGGATAGATCACCTAATCCTGTGATCTGAGTTTCTTCCTGACATCTTAAAATGACTCCCATTCATGCCAGCTGTTTGCTGTCCTTAAAATGCCACAAGACATTGCCCAGTGTCCTTTTTTCCCCAACAATGCTTGGCAGATGTTGGGTTTTGATGTCTTCACATGCCTTTCATCAATGCAGAAACTGCACTTCTTGGTGGCTTTTCCCGCCCATACAATGGCTGCTCTGTAATGATTTGTCATGTTTCATCAGACATTACAACTTGCCTCCGAATAAAAGGAACAAAGCTCATATTACAGGATATTTATGACTAAATCTATTTACTATCGATGAGGAGTCTAAAAGCTTAGCAGTCTTCTTCAAAGGCAAACTGTAAAGCTTGAGGAAAACTCCAGCTGTTTAAGATTTCAAGTCATTAGCCAAATGCCTGAGCTAGACTTAAGCATTCTATTTATCTTTTTTAAAACAAAACTATTGAAGACAATGTTCTCTATTACGTCTTTTTTCCCACTGCAATGTAAGCTGCGGGCCTGAATGTTATTCCCAGGAGAACTGCTTATGCAGAGAGGCTTGGATCCTATGTTTCCAGCCTCCCAATCCTCCCAGCTGTCATTGCGATCACAGTGAAATGGGTTGTGGGGTCAGATTTCTGCCTTGAGTTGAGGGAGGTTCACAAAGTGGCCACGAGGTGCTCTTGTTGAACGCAGATCACTTCCTTATCTGAGCACAGGAGTCTCCAGGGGGTTCCAAGGTAGGTCTGATCTCCTCAGAGTCCTGAATGATTCACTTAAAGGTCGGATGGGAAGGGGTACCAATTACTGAATGTGAGCCATGCATCAGACAGTATCCCAGGTCTTTAGCTTGTGCCATCTCACTCAACCACAACAGAATCTGGTTAATAAGGGTATTGAAATCCTCATATTGCCATCTGAGGCAGCTGAGATGGGAAGATGTTTGTGCCAGAGTTGGGCCATGTTTGATTCAAGAGCCCTTGACTCTGACCCTAGGCTGGCTTTCTGTCAGAGATATATAGCTTACTTCCTCCGCGATCATATAACTTTATAGGCAATCAAGTTATTCTTCTTCAGAGAAATCCATCTTCAAAACTATGGTGTTGGGTAGAAGCTTGGATCTGCATTTGATTCAAAATGATCAAGGCAGTCTTGCAAAGAGGGTAAAGATAATCCTTTCTATTCTAAGAATCCTTCCTAATGACAGGGTAAAGAACTCACTAGAGACCAAAACAGGTAATGGAAAAGGAGAAAGCTGATGTTTGAAGAGTGGATGGAATTGTACAATTAGGTCAGTGTTTATTCACCACCTGAGGTATGGTTCTCAATTAGATCATATAAAAATCATCTTCTGCTTTATAAAAGTAACACGTTTATTGTAGACTATTTAGAAGGTGTGTGGATCTTTTTTGTCTTGGCTTGATGTTTTGTCCACCTCAGAGATTTGGGGCAAGAATATTTCCATTGTTTCCATGGTTGTCAAGTGCCCAGTAAATATTTCTGTGTAAATGGCTGCTGTAAAGTTGACATACTGTGTTCACAGATAAACTATGACATGAAATCTGATATTGGAGTTTCTTAAGAAAATTGGGTATTCAGTCCCCCCCACCCCCAGCTTCAGAAGCTTTCTTACTTAAAATGGAAGTTTGAGATTTGAGCTTTCAGGTCAGGGATTGGTCCCATTCCAGGGACCAGTGGGTGAAATGGCTGCCTTGTACTGTTCTCATAGATGACCCTTTGCTATCTTCAGTTTTAGGATTTTCGAACACTCAGTGCATGAAGTCTGAGAATGCATCCTGCTTCTAGCTGAGATCTCTGGTGTCTGTGCTGTCTCTCGCAGTGCCTTCTGCCCTCATGCTTCTTCAAGTTCTCTTTTCTGCTACTCCTCCCTTGCTAAACCCCAAGTGGCATCTTTCTCACTACAGGTTACATTCCCACAGCCTTCAGAATAGAATTTCAGGATATTTATAGTTGAATTCTAATATATTTTCTGCCTTTTTCCAATGTCACACGTCATATGCTTGTCCAGTGATTTTCAGGTGGGGCATAAGTGCCCTCAGAGAACATTTGGTGATGTCTACAGAGATTTGTCCAGAGACATTTTTGATGTGCACAACTGCAGGATAGAGATGCTCCTGGCATCTAGTGGTTAGAGACCAGAGATGCTGCTGAACACTCTATGATGCACAGGAGCAGTTGTCTAGCCCCAAATGTCAGTAGTGCCATGGCTGTGACGCCCTGGGTGCAGCTGTCCTGGAAATGGATCTTGCTCAAACACCCCATGTACCTATCACTGAAAGGGAGTACAGGGGTCAGAAGCATGTCTTCTGGGCCCCGAAGGTTGAACTTCTACCCTCTTCTTACATGTGTTAGCTGTGTGACTTTGGGAAAGTTACTTAAAATCTCTGTGTCCCACTTTCCTCATCTGTAAAGCGGGTCTAATGATGCATATGGGATAAGGTTATTATGACTAAATGAGCTCATTCATGTTAAGTACTTGGAACAGTGGTGGGTATGCAGAAAGTACTCAATATCCATTACCTGACACTGCTACTAATAATGTTGCCTCATTTCATGTACTTTGACTTTACTTAGGATAGTCCCTCTATCTGGAACACACTCTTTCCCGTTGCCCCCATTTTAAAGCCACAGTTAGAAAGTTCCCTTGTCACCCCATGAGAGCAAATGGCTATTCTCAGTCTTCCCCACTTCTATGCATCCACACATCTTGTCTGACAGGAGTTAGTTGTTGTGCCTTCTCCTTTGGATTGTGACCTCCTGGAGGAGCCGCAGCCCACTCTGTCTCAGCCTTTTATGCCCAGTTCCTGGCAAGGGTTCCATCAGTCACGTTGGTGGGTTTGGGGTTAGGCTCCATTGAGGAGAGGACGAGTAGACAAAATAAATAGTAAACTTCCCTCTTTCTTTTCAGACGTGATGTACCCTTTTAAGTAAGCCTAACACAACCATTTGCTTTAAAATAAGAAGCCTACACTTAAATTGGGCATATGCAGTGTCTTTATAACCCAGGCGATAATGGCGTTGAAAGGCCAAAGCTACATGAAGCACAACACAGAGTCCTGTTCCCTCCCTCCCGTCACACACAATACACTCTCCAGCCATAACAGCCTCCTAGCCTTAGCGAGATGCACAGCACACGCTGTTATCTGGTATTAATAATTCACTCCTTCATCTATCGCTATCCATCTTCTCCATCCTGGCTTGAGCCATTTACCTTCCCATTGATAAGCTAACCAGCCTACTCATTGCTGGTGGTTATCTATCAGTAGAAGAAAAAAAAAATGTTGTTTTTCTCCCACTCAGTACTATAAATCTAAATCTTCTATAATGAGAGATTTTTTTTTCTTTCCTTGCCTTAAAAATGACCTTTTCAGTCTAAAGATATTGCAGCTCTTCAATGAAGAGAAACTCGAGTATAATGGGGTCCGAATGGGTTCTAAAGCTACGTCTGTCACTAATGTCTTGGACGTTTTCCTAGCCCCTGAGCTGTAGTTGGCATATCTTTAGAGGAGGAAGATGCCACTACTTCAGTGTGATGGACTGAGATGCTGCATGTGCAGGCATATGATAAAACTATAAAATGTTATACAGTGGCAAGCTGATGGTGACAGTTCACCGATGACGTAATTTTTAAAATAATATGTAGAATTTTCTGTTTCTCTTTTTCTGTACTTCTGGAACATAGACCTGTCGGTACTGTTTTATTGACAATATTTAGTGATCAGCATACTCTATTGGCATTTTTTCCCTTAAAACATGTATAGCTTGAATGAGAATTCAAAAATAGAAAGAGGCAGTTTTTATTTTTCCTCTCCTTTATGCAGCTTTTACAGCTTGAGATCTGGAATGAGCAGCCACGATGCTGACAAACGTGTCTCTTCACCTGTAGTATACTCAACCAGTTTGGCAGAACTGGTCTGGGATTAACTATATTACACTGGCTCTTGTTCCTCGCTTTCCACACTAATTTTATAGTAAAAGTTCTCCCAAAATATAAATTGATAGTAGAGATGCCTCTACACAATACATAACATTACTAAAGGTTCATGGTGCACATAAAACTTCTGCTTGTTGAAAATGACAGATAGCTTTTCCTTTTTTGCCTTTATTTTTCCCTCACTCTGAAACATTTATGTAGCCCTGGCCAGGAAGTGAAGGCAGGGACTCACCAAGTACAGCACAAATAAGACGTGTCAATTTGACTCTGAGGAAAAGGACCAAGATTTTCCCAGCTGACAACAGAATTCCAAAATTGGCCAATCATAGGTGAAAAGTGCCTGGAAATGTGCTGTTTGAGATTGAATGAAGGCACGTGTTTACATTCTTGAATACTGAACTTGGCTTTTCTGCTATTGAACAACATCGATATGGCTAGTGAATCCGTATTTTGCTTCCATTTGGATGGTGATTATGAAAGTCATCCTCTCCGCTAGTTACACAGTTCCACTACAACACACGTGATGACTACACAGTTGCCACTTTGCCTGCTTTTCAAGAATTATGTGTAACTTTAGAATCAATAAATACAGAGCATTGTATTAATAAATAGCGTAGGAAAGAAATGGGGATAATTGTCCCAATGGTGAAAAAATATATTTCTGAAAAAACAATTTTTTTTTTTGGACCACTCCACAGTGTAAACCACTTGTGAGATGCTGCAAAAGAAATGCTCCAAAGAAGTGGCCCCCATGCTCAGACAGAGACTGGAGACTATATTTACAATCAATAGAGAGCTAAGAACAAAACATATATCTTCTATGAAGGAAATTCTTCTTTTCTGCTTTACTTTCTCTAGACTATGGCTCAGTACTGCCTAGTAGAACTTTTTGGTGATGATGGCAATATCTTGTAACTTTCTGTGTGATACAGTGGTCACTGGCTGTGTGTTCCCACTGAGACCTTGGAATGTGGCTAGTGTGACTGAGGAACACCAGTTTTAATTGTATTTCATTCCAATTAATTTAAATTCAAATAGCTGTGTGTGACTAATGCCTACCATATAAACTGAGCAGCTATAACTCAGTTGGTAATATTCATAGTAAGAAGAGTAATAGCTAATTATTGAACATTATCTTATATGCCAAGCATTATATTAAGCATACGAGGTACAATCAAACAATACAGTGAATGTTTAAAAAAATATTACAGTAAAAGACATATTGCCATTAAGCTCCCTCAAAATACTCCCCTTCACTTCGAACACACTTATCCCATCATTCTTGCTGCTTTCTGAAGCAGTTCTGGAAGTCCTCTTTCGTGAATGTCTTTACTTCATCCTCCATCATGACAACGTTCCATGTCACACATCGCTTCTGGTGCGGCAATTTCTGTCAATTAAAAACATTTGGCAGAAATCCATTCACCTTTTCACCTTACTCACCAGATCTGGCACCTCTGGCACTGTGTGACTTCTGGCTCTTCCCCAAAGTCAAAATGACCATGAGAGGTAAACATTTTGAATTGATTCAGGACATTGAAGCAACCATGACAGTGCAACTAAAGACACTCATGAAAGAGGACTTCCAGAACTGCTTCAGAAAGTGGCGAGAAGAATGGGATAAGTGTGTTTGAAGCAAGGGCGAGTGTTTTGAGGGGGATTAATGGCAATGTGTCTTTCACTGTAATACGTTCTTTTTTAAATTTAAACATTCATCGTATTTTGTGATCACACCTTGTATTATATATGTTAACTAAAATTAATCCTAACAGCCCTAGGAGGTATTTATTAATATCGTACCCACTTTGCAGATGAAACCACTGATGCACTGAGAGTAAGCATTGCACCACATGACAATCTTGAGCAGGGTGAAGCATCCAGGAGTCAATGCACTGGCACTCTCATTCTTAACCTGTGCACCAGCCTGCCTCTCCAGGAGATGGTGAATTTATTAACCACAGTGTAATTGAACCTGATGGTTTTCACTACCTGCCTGACTTGGCAGAAAAGCATGAAAAATGATTTAAAAATAGTAATCTCTTTGGGGACTTCAGGGCTAAATAAATTCAGGTTGCCCTACTGAGTAACTTGGAAAAACTGCATAAGGATGTATCAACTCACGCTGCCTACAGAAGGCTATGACCCCCATGACCCACTAAGTAAAGGAAAAAAAAGAAATATTAATCCAGCTTTTTATCAGGTGTTGTCATGGAGATTCAACCTCACACAAGGGTGGTGCTATGTTTTCCGCTCCAGTAATAGAGTTCAGCAATTAGCTTTGTCTTTATTTAGTCTGCAAAACCAGTCTGAAAGACCTCCTGAGAGAAGACCTTGAAATCGCTTCTCACAGTGCTACCAGACAGCTAGAGAAGACTTCCTGGGAATGTGGTGGATGCTGCTGGTGTGATAAACTTGAAAAAAAAAAAAAAAAAAAAAAAAAAAATATATATATATATATATATATATTTTTTTTTTTTTTTTTCTTTCTTTCTTTTTTTTAATCAATCTTTTTAATATCCTGGAAAATGCTCGGCTGTGTGAAGGCCATCACATCAACGTCATATCTCATGTATTGAAAATTAGGCAGGATTTTCCAAAAGATTTCCCCAACCTGGACATGTGTCAGAATCTCTGGGGAAGATTGTTGAGTACAGGTGACATTTGTCCCCAGGGTAGGGGACAATGGGTTTAAATTAGACGAAGTATACATTCAAATGCATTTCAGAAGATTTCTTCTTGGCAAATTTTCTGCCATAAATAGCATTTTAAAATCGGTCCTTGGTATTTTCTTTAAATATCTGGGTACTAACAGGCACTGTGTTGTGAAAGTAAATGAAAGCTCGGTGTGTTTAAATGTGGTCCCCCACGTGGCTCCTTTGGTGGTGCAGTAAATTTTGGCTTTAAGGCGCCATTGCTCCCAAAATGATCAATACTAAATAGGTTGAAGGCAAGACGGGAGATGTATTGACATTTCACTCTGAAAAGCTGCAGGTGTTCCTAGACAAAAATCAGAGGCAGGTGGATTGATTACTTGGCAGTCTCAAACTTTATTGTGGATGGTACAGAAAGAGAACGGGTACATGAAATCACATGGAAGAGGGGCAGATTGGAATCTCCAAGTTCTTTCCTAGAGGGAAACACAAGCAGAAACATCCAGTTAATTTTAGGTGACACAGTAGCAACACTGATGGCTAACATTTGAATGGCTACTGTGCCAAATTCTGTTCTAAGTGCTTTGCTTTCATTTAGTCCCCATACCCACCATTTTACAGACGAGGAAGCTGAGGCACAGAGAGATGATCTTTTCTAAGGAGTCAACATTTTGCCCATTTGACATAAACGGTAGTCTCACATGCTGATCCCCGATTTTACTTTCTTTCCCTTTATATGACTGTTGGATAGGAGCCCCCATTGGTGCTACTGTCTCTGCTCCATGACCAGAATAGACTAAGTATCCAGTACTCTGGAAGAGACTGGCTTTCTCAGGGTTGTGTCATGGTATGGATCTATCCCCCATTTGGTGGCATTGGTGTCAATCTGAAAGCCCCAAGAAAGGGTTCTCATGGGCCAAGGTCTCAAGACTTCTGTGGTATAATTTCTCCTTATTTCAGAATGTTGAGAGGACATGGCTGGTATATGAGGGGTATCACCCTGGACTAACCCTGTCTTAGAAACTGGACAAGGTCTTTTCCATTTATTACATTCATGGTGGCCTAGGTAGCAAAGCCTCCACGAGATACTTAGAAGGATGCCAAAACATACTTGCCGTGGGAAATCACCTGACTGTACACCAGTGCAGGTGGTCAGTTGTGATTACACTTTTCACCTGCAGAGAAACAACAGCTCAAGTCTCAGTCTGGACTTTGGCAAACCACGGGAACTTAGGGTGCAAGTGAAATGTGCAAACATGATAAACACGAGGGAAAGAGCAATTAAGTTCCTAGAACAAAAATCTAGCATTTTTCCAGCTAATCCTGCAGTGGCCAGCTTAATCAAATCATCAGCTAACACGGATGACCATGACCTGATGGTCAGTTTCTTTCTAGAGCTATGGCAAAAGCAGAGAGAGAAGGAACAGGGGATGACACTGTGGTGGGAATTAGCTTTTCACATTTGTGTGAGAGGAAAGGACCATTTTTTAATGTTAGCAAATCCTCTTCTGGGTTTAATTTCCTTTGCTTGGGTTCCCATGCCAAACTTGATCACCTTATGCAAAGATGGAGTCTGCTTACCTCCATCAATATATGATAACATGGGATCTTAACTCTGAACAGGCTGCTCTCAGCCCCGGATGACCAGCAGGCCTCAATTATGTTTAGTCAAAGGATTTCAATGAATTCTCAAGAGTTCATCATTTCCAGCTCCAGAAGGCCATTTTTCTTTGAGGCAGGAACTGTACTTTTTAATTTTTCAGCCCACCAAAAGAATCCAAGAGTAGGTGAAACAATATTAAGCAGTCTTATCATTTTCAGTACCATTAAGGGGGGGGGTGGGGGGAAGGCACATCTCCTTGCAAAATGGCCCTGAAATTAGATTATGATTTTCACCTTGACGCCCTGGAGGGTCTAACTTAACTTCAGGAATCAACTGATCAGAACAATAAATGCTGATTAGATGGATGATGTAGACTGAACCGTTTTGTCCTATTGCATTCAATTCCAGAAAAGTTGATTAGAAAGGACTCTGGTTCAGTCACCCACTGTGCCACCCATTGTTGTGTGTCTCTGGCAAGTTGCTTCACGGCTCTGAATCTGTTGCCTCCTAGGTGAAGTGGGGACAATAAGGTTTGTCTCAGTGGATGGCGGAACCCTCTGTAAGTCTGTAGAAATAGGGAAAATATGGTACAATAATCTTCATAATGGATATTATTGCTATTATTACATTGCTGTAAAGCACCCTGCTAGGCCCTTTGGAGACTGAGATGAGTGAGCCTGGCCTTCCAAGGCAGTTCTATATTTGGTGCAAGCTTGATAGATACCAAACTTCAAAGCCTCAGCGGAGATCTCAGAGAGGTTTTGTTAATTGGTTTTTTTGTAGTATCCTGGCCTCGGAAGGAAACCAAGTGTGTTTTCACAAGCAAAGATTAAGGGACTCTGTTCTACTCAGTCATTCTTCTATCACTCAGGACATATCCCAGAACTGTTATTTGTACTTACAATGCTCTTCAGTTTGCCAGCCAGCCTGAAGTTACCTGTCAAAGTTAATCACATGGAGTGGTTCATATATCAGGTGATATGAGCCTAGCTGTCCCACAGCAGCCTGCTTGAGTGACTGATAGCCTTCTCTGTCAATTTCACCAAGACAAAAAACTATTAATGACCCGTCACAAGACCACAGCGAACCATCTCCAAAACAGTTTGCTGTACCTAGAGAAAAGGTTGCCTGACTTCATAGGCAATCAGGATATCATCCCTTCCAACTCTGAGGGCTTATTGTAGACCAAAAAAAAAAAAAAGAAAGAAAAGAAAATGTAACCACAGGAAAAAAAGAAAAAAGAAAAAAAGAGAAAGCCAATTAAAACAGAGATGAGCAGGGACTAACAATGCTACCTTCTATACAAATAGCCCTTTATGAAGGAGGGCTTTTGTTTACATGTTCCCATGACATCTCCATGGTAACCCATCAAGGAAGTTTGCTCACATCCTAACCAAGAGGAAACTGAAGATCAGAGATAATATGGCTTAGAGGTTCCCAAGGTGATGAAGCTTATGCTACCCCAAGTATCAGAGCCAGGGTCTGGACTTTGGTCGTTTTCCTTATTCTTGGCCAGAAAAAGAAAACAGCACACACAAGGTCATAACCAATACTTGGACCAACACTTACAGCAAGAGGGAGTGTTGAGTCCTGTCTTGTTCTACTAAGTGTTTGGGTCAGCTCAGCAAGCACAGGCTTTGGAGACATTTCTTCAATCCTCTATGCAAGCTGGGGTCCTCAGAGCATACTCTAAAAGAGGATAGAGATATAAAGGGAACTCAAAACTAATTTTAAACATGAAAAGAAAAGAAATAATGAGAATGTTCATGTAGATCATAAAGGCAAATAATGATTACCTTTGATTCCTAGAGAGAGTTAATTTAAAATGCATCCAAGTTTCTTTGTACAGCCAAAAGAAAAAAGAAAAAAATCCGCGAAGCTGAGACATATCTTTAGTGGGCAGAAACAAGAGTCGCCATCAGTTGAGTCCTGAGAAGATGTTCATTCATAGTAATTGGGAGGAAGAAAGATTGTAGAGATTAACTGACCTTGGTTTAGGACACACTGTTGCTTTACAAATGAAATTGATGTTTGGGGCCTTAAAGACAAAATCGATCCTTAATGCCAGTTTCTAAGAAAACGCATGTAGCAATCGGAAAACCACCAAATTGACTATTTATGTTTTTACCAAATTAGAAGGTATAATCATTTAAAACAATTACTGAGGATCCATTTCTAATGGTAACTTTGAAGTTCATGTGCCCTTTGAAATAAAAATAGTGTAGATATCCATGGTCCATAAAAGAAAGGAAATTGGCATAAAACTGTGCTTTACACCTGGGGTTAGCTCATTAAAACAGACATTAATTAGACAAGTGCAGATGTAGCATTGAATGTCAGTTTTAAGAGTTGTACACAAACACTACAACATAGTTATGAAACCTGCGACATCAAGGTCAAAACTTGCCTCCTCAGGGCAGTTTTTGCGACCTTAGAGGTTCAATCTGAAAGAATATTACTCCACTTGCTGTGGCTGTTGCTTTGGCCTTTTCTTATTAGTAGTAAATAATTACTTATTAGATATTTGCTGTGTACATACTCTGTTCTAGGTAAGGCTAGGAGCAGTTGGTATGTGAGGTATTGTACACCATTCATTCCACACACATTTTCTGAGAACACAGTGTTTGCTAGGCCCTAGGCTACAGGCACAGGGAGAAAGGTGACTCGGTCCCTCTCCTCCCGGGCTGCTTCCCCTGTGTCAGCCCCTGAAACTAAGTGCCTTAAAAAACCAATACTTCAGCCTCACAGAACTGTTTTCTCAAGCTAGGACACATCATATTCTTTTGTACTCCAGGTTTTTTGTGCAAACTTATTTCCTGTGTTTAGTGGCTTTTCTTTATGGCTGTCTGCAGTCCTTCATCTTTTAAGGCCACCTCAATACCTCTTACTGTGTTTCCCCGAAAATAATACCTAGCCAGACAATCAGCTCTAATGCATCTTTTGGAGCAAAAATTAATACAAGACCCGGTCTTATTTTACTATGATATAAGACTGGGTCTTTATAATACAATAAAATATAATAATATATAATATAATACTGGGTCTTATGTAAGACCCGGTCTTATATGAGTTTTTGCTCCAAAAGACACATTAGAGCTGATGGTCCGGCTAGGTCTTATTTTCGGAGAAACACAGTAGGTGATGCTCTTCACACACAGCTCGCTAGCACTTGGTACAGACCTCTCCTAAGAGTCCCTGTCACTCTGAATTATAATTGTTTAGCTTCAAGTCTTCCATCAGATCTGGGCTCCCTGAGGGTATTGTCCACTCCTGCCTCTAATTCCTAGTCAGTTCAGGCTGACCTGGACAAGTAATGCTCACCAAATGTTTCTTTGATTGACCCAATTAAGAATATTCTTACAGTTAATAAATCCTGGCTGGATAGTGTGGTGACATGCTTACATATAAAAACTTCACATGGTTTTCATGACTTCGGGGCATAGTGTGCATGTTTCTTTTATGCTAAGAATGAGTAGAAATCCCAGCCATGGGAAATTTCATCCCATTCTTTAAGTTAAATTGCAGTGGCAGGACAGAGATGGCAAATATTAATTGGCTTTGGAGGAGGCTGAAATATCAGACCCCGATGAGAGAAATTATGGTATTTCAGAGAGCTCATGCAGAAAGAAATATGCCAAAAAGATTTATAGCTGCATTTATTTCTGAGGTGACTTCATGTCAGAGGTCAGGTAACATATTCTTTGCTATGCTATACTTACAGAGTGTTGCAAAATGGATTTTAAATTGAGGGAGTCTCTAGTTAACAAAGAGATATCACATTGAATGTTAAAGCAGAGTGAGAGTCTCAACATGATATGAACAGTTGGATTATACAGTTCCCAACACTTAAAAATGTGAAATGACCCATTATAGTAATTATAGAAAACAAGAGATTATTATTTTATAATACCATTTCATAAACTAATGAAATTACAATAATATTATAACCAGCATACTTGCTTGGAAGAATATACCTTGTGAAAAAAAAAAAAAAAGACTCAGGGCTTTTAAATGTCCATATTTGCAGAATTAAAACAAAGTTTTGTTTTGTTTTGTTTTTTATTAGAACACCATCCTGTGGTATGAAAATTTGCCTCTTCACAAAACAGCCTGTTTCCTGACCTGGTGATGATGGCAGATTAATTGTGTTTTTCTTTGTTTGTTTGTTTGTTTGTTTTTCATTATTGCATTTTAAAGTCAATGCCATTGAATTTTATAACACTGCAGAGTTTTAAAATTTATAAACAGTCAGACAAAATATGCCGGCAGTATTGATTCAGTAGATGTTTGGCCCATAGTGTTTGTCGAAGGAGAGTGCAATTAAACAGAGGCAATGTATGGAATGTGTTTCCAAACCAGGTTAGCTTCTATTCTGCCTGAATTTGAACCTGCTTCTTTCAAAAGCAGACAAGCAGATGTTTGATTTGCTTACACAGTGGGCCTTTGTTGGGGCATGGTGGCTGCAATGAAAGCTTCGTTAGCATGGTAGAATGGAAGTTCATTCTTGAGACTACAGATTTTTCTTTACTATTTTTGTCTCCCTGAAAACAACCACATAGAAATGAATCTGAACATATGTCATTAAGTTTCTTTCAATGTTCTCCCAAGTTTTCCAGTTTCATTGTAGCCTGAACAAAGTGATACACTTCTGTCTTTGAATAAATTTAACTTAGACTAACTTCCATTCCCATTATTTTTTAACTAGCTCTACAGATGCTTATCATTAATTTGTAAAGGCACCTTTAAGTTGGCAGAAAAGGAGAACACCTAATGGAAATCTTTGAAACAAGACAATCCTAGCAAGAAGTTTATTTCTAAACAACACATTCTAAAAGTATTTTTTAACTGAATGATTCACTTAAAACATTTTTACCTTGTACCCTTTAAACCAAAAGACATCAACTTAGAGTGGAGCTAAAGAGAATTTTTAATGGATTGAGATTAAATCTATCATTTTTACCCAGGGAAAATTTCTTCTCATTTATTCTGAGGCCGTCTCCTGTAAAAGGACTATTAAAGTGATGAGCTGCAGTGTTTTGACAAGCACTTGTACTGCAAAAACTTGAAATCTCACTGGGATACAGTTATATGTTCACTGGGGGAAGAGAATGCCCTATTTAAAAACTAGGACAGATCATGTTGATATGGAAAAAGGAAGTAACTATGTGAGCAGCACATCCAAAATTAAGGACTGAGTTACTGGCATCCGTCTAAAATCAACAGAAAAATGTAATTATTCTTTGAAAGTACTCTTACAGTGCTAAATGGATTTTTAAAAATGCAAGATTATCTTTTGTATGTAGAATATCATTACAAAAACAAAGATGGAAACAAACATAGCAATAATCTGATAAAACTCCCATATTAGCAACATAGAAAAGAGAGACTAGCCATATTATGAAGCAATATAAGCCCCCCACCATGGTATGACCTCTGTTCTAATCTCAGCTCTAGAGATAGATTTCTCTTTTTAATAAGCTCAATAGGAAAGTTAGAGGAAATCAAAAGGGAACCTTTTATTCAAAACCACCATGTGATTTTAATAACTTTACTCCATGTTTTCTATTGTTTATTTCCCCACAGTTTGGATTACCTTGACTCTAGCTGAACAAGGATGTTTGCCAAAGCAAGTGTTGTTTTCCACTATGTTGTAATATCACTTAGGCTGAAACACAGAGATAATAATACTAATATTCTTTCATAGTATATATCCAGTAGCGAGAGTCCAGCATAATATGGAAGATCAAGGGTGAATAAGTTATTATTCTTACGGCAGACCATTCCATGTCTAGTTCACACATCACACCCTTCACTGTTTCTTTTAAGCTATTAGTTTGAATACCCTTGGTATTCATTGGTAATTCTTGCATTTGACTAATATTGAAACTCATCTTTAGACTCTTGTGGTCTTTCATTGAACCGTTCCCTGTCCTGTGAAATGACTAAAGTTGATTCAGTGTTTCTCTAAGGCAGAACTATGAGCTACAAATCATTAACACATTATCACACCCAACCAGCAAACGCTTTTCTATTTCTTTGTTGCAAAGAAGGAATCAAGACCATTTGGGGTTTAAGACAGTAGGGACAGTCATTGTTTTTCGAATGAATACATTTCTGAGAAGGTATACATTTCTTTGAATGTATTTAATAATTAAAAAAACTAGAACAAACATTTTTACTAGGCTTACAAAACACCCCACTTCCCTCCCTGTAAGTTTTCCACATTGTCTTCTAAAACCAGAGTGTGAAAACATACATTTGGAAATAATCTCTTACCATTGGTAGTTTTAAAAAAGAGCATGTATCAGAATGACCAGCACCAATTCTGCCACTATTGGCTACTTTTTCAGAAAAGACAAATGCTCACACGCTCATACATAGGTTCCTCAGAAAATACACCAGGCACGTGACTTAGAGCAGCTCCCTGCCCTACACTCAGCTAACTGATCGTCTTTGAAAACACGTTTCTTCATACAAATAGATTTACAGTAATCATGCACAATTTTCATAGAAACATTTCTAATTCTCAGCAGAGACAAGAGCACACACATAAATAAAAATTAGATTGTTTCTTACCTTTTAGAAAGCAGGTAAAAGCTATACTGTTGGTGGGATAGTGTACCAAGTAACAGACTTTTGTACACTCTTTCTTACCGGTGGTATACAGTCTACAGGAAAAGTAAATATATAGGTATGTATAAAATAAGTGTTCACACAATATTCCTTTTTATTCATTCATTTATTTTTCCTTTTGGAGAAGAGGCTGTGTTAGAGACCATAGGCATCATGCCCACTCATTCCGTGGGTTCAATCGCCTTTGGTAGACCAGTTCACCACAATTCAGGTACCTCTGAACATGGGAGTACTGGTGTCTCTTGGTTTAAGGCTGTTTGGTTTTACTTGCTTGAGCTGGAACAGTTGAGGGAACCAGCCCCCAAGTAATTTATCTATCGAGTCAGAGCACTTTTTTCTTCCTGTTGCCATCCTTTTTTATTTTTTATTTTTTCCCCTCCCTCAGCCTACTCCAGGCACGCTGACTGACCTGTGTGGTTAGTCCAGAAGGATGAAACAAATAACAGAATGCTGAGAATGCTAGGGATCCAACAAATGAAGCAGCAGCACAAAAACAAAACAAAACCCATAGCAAATCAACACAGCACAGGCATGTGTTCCAGAATTTTCTCGGCATTGTTACTTATGTAGACTTTGGTGCACACATCCATTTTCCAGCAGTTTGAGTTTTGTATATGTGTTTGTTGAAATCAAATATCTACTTATATTGACAGTTCAACTATATTATGTGATAATTGCCTTGAGAACAGCACAGGTTACTTATATATTTTCCTTACAGTACATACAAAAATGATAGTAAAAAAAAGCATCTGAATACAAACTTATATTTAAAATATTTTAGACTTTATATTGTACATGCAAATTATCATTCTTCTAAAAGGTGCATCACCATAAATATGCTCATCGACTTAAACTAGTCTTTTACATAGTGTCTCTCTGGCCTCTATTTCAGGGTCAGTTAAAAAGTCATACATCCCCACATCTAAGAAGGGAGCGTGTTCCAAGCTGTCCACCTGCCTGACATTTCTAGTTGCTACTGACCTTCTAGAGAACTTCAGTGTTGCTTTGAACTGCCCAGGAGGTATTAGCATAGAAAACGGGTGGTAGTTAGGACAAAAGTAGCTCAGGGCTGCTCATCACTATGCACTGACATGCTTTACGAGGAGAGCATCTGACCACAGGATAATTCACAGAGCATCTTCTGGTTCTGACCAGTCCAGGAAGGCAACAGGTCTTACCCACTCATCTCAATGAAGCCATGCTGCCTCAGTTAATGTGATCCATCCAACTAGAAAAGGATCCTGGTGGCCATTGAGAAGCTAAGACCCAAGCATTACCAAGTCCTCTTGCTGATCTAGCACCTACACGTTTGCCACCAACATACACCTGCCAAGTCAGCAAGAGAATGGTGCCCAGCAACATGCCAAATGCAGGATGCAGATCCAAGAACCAGAGCTCGTGGTGCCCTTCCTCTTGGGAAGGAATGTTCAGAAGACATCAGCGTAGCTGGGTATAAGCTATCCAAATTCAGTTAGGCTCTAGCCTGACCTACAGACATCTTGTTTGCATAAATGAAATTCCAATATGTAGCTGAGCTACACCTCTATGCCCCCTGCCTTTCTGGGTGGAAACCAACAAGCATCCACCCAGCTCTGAACATCTGATATGTCAGTAGTGCCCACATACCTTGTGTTTATTCCATAAAGAAAGAAGTTTTTCTTTCAAACAATGGCATTTTAACAAAAGAAGTCACCTAAGAGGAAAGCTGAATTTGTTGGGGGGAAAATCAGGCTGTGCTGGGGCAATTTTCATTTCAGCCTATGTTAAGCCAACAGATAAATTTGCTTTGTGTAGACACGTAGCTGCAGCATGACGTCGGATGAGTAGAAGCACGTGGGCCAGAGGGCAAGCTGCTGTGATGGAGCAGAGCTGGTAAAAATGAAAACACTGAAGATTGAAATACATGGAGACTCAGTGTGCAGAGCAACAACGGATAAGGGGGAGGGGGAGATTCTGTTTCATTATTTACTTTGTAGCTCATAGTATAAACTCGACTTCACCTCGGTTTCTGTCAGAGAATAGTACAGAATTCCCCATTTGGAAAGACAAGTTCCTGCTCCAAGTGCCTGGTCTGAGTTTTTGTTTGTTTCTTTTTAACCAGACAGCTTAATTTGAGGAAAGAATTCCTTTGTCTCTTCTACCAAAGTTCAGAAATTTGAGATAATTGCTATATTTGGCATTAAATAAAATAGACTAATAATGTTCCCTTCTACCAGTATAGTCTTGTCTATTTTCATTGAATTTTTCACTACTGCTTTTCCCCTTCACACATACATGTTTACGTTGCTAAAGACTGGTTTTCCAAGTATAATTGCTATCTATGATATCACTCTTTCCTTAGTAGTGGCTCCTTTGGGGTCATTTAAAATAACTATTTGTTTGCGTTTTGGTCTCATGTTAAATGTGTCATTTCTTTAAGTTGATTTTGTCTCAGCTCAGCATCACTGCTAAAACTTTGGGAGGTGTTGCCAATCGGGTCTCAGATTGTGTCTCCTAGCATGAAATCCTTACCTACTAAGAAATATTAATTTCTAGAGCTGTGCTGTCTGATCCAGTAGCCATAGCCACAGATAATTTTAAGTTATTTCAAATTAAGTAAAGTGAAAAGTGTATTTCCTTATTAAGTAGCCATATTTTAAGTGCTGAATAGCCACATGTGGCTAAAACATTTCCATCGTTGCAGAAAGTCCTTCTGGATAGGTGTTGTGTGGAGAAGGTCCTTAGACTTATGAGCGCTGGGACATCAGAAACCCCAATGTTTGGAGGTACATGAATCTCCTCCTATGGTTTAGCAAATATCTAGTCAATTCTTTACAGTGTTTTAGGGAGTGTCTACACAAATTCAAAAGAACTAAAACAATTTTTTCAAAATATTTTGGATTGATGATGAGACAAAGGCTCTGTGATTTCATTTTTTTTTCCTGCACTATTTATCTTTGTGTAGACACCAAAACAATAATAATGACAAAACTCAACAAAACTTTTTCAAGGTTAAGATACCCAATAAATTCCAAATGCAATGATTATTTGATCGATACGGGTAATACGATACTTGGATTTCTGAGTTAGTAGGATGAGGCCTCTACCTGGGCAGCTTCTTTGAGCTCAGGTGACTCCTCACTTAGACAACACTGCAAGTCATAATACGTTTCATAGCACATTTAATTAAAGAGTCTGCCATGACACATCATTATAGTCTTTATACACAAGCTGCATTACCAACTGAGGAAGACAAAAGATTAAATATTTTGTTGGAATTATGACATGCCACTCATATTCTAAGACATAGCAGCAAAGAGAAACAAACATGTGTTTGGAAGCCAGACCTGGGTTTCAGTCCAACATCTGCTGCTCACTCGATGTGTGACTTTGCTAACTTCACATAATCTTGACAATCCTAGTTTTCTTCAGTAAAATGAGAATGATAACCCAATTCTACAGAGTTATTATTGTGAGGAGTGAGAGAGATAGTCTACACACAACGTTCTGCATTACGCCCATTTCAAAGAGTAATTGATATTATTATTAGTGGTAGTAGTAGTTGTTTTAGTATTAGTGTTGCTATTAGAATTTTAATAACCATTATCATACCCCAGACAGCCTCAAGAAGGATAAAACCTAATCATTAAAAATTAACAACAATAGAAATGTTGTTTACAGCTAATGATTTTTAAGTAGTATAGTACTGAATTGTCCAAATTAAAAACTTCCAATTTGGCTATATTTTTTTCAATCCATATAGATTTTTGACAATATTTTCTGCTAATTGATTTTGGGTATCTCTACTTAAGTGTGTGTGTGTGTGTGTGTGTGTGTGTGCAGATATAAATGGAAAACTGTTATTGGAGTTTCTCCAGGATAAGGGTTTTGTGAAATGCAAATCTGAAAAGGGGTTCTAGGATAAAACTCTACAGAAGTACAAATATGCAGGTATATTTATCAGTACAAGTATACATATAAATAGATACCTAAATACGTTCATAGAAATGTATTTTTTGTGAATCTGTTCCATCTACTTCCTGGTGTTCAGTATGCCTTTTACTGTACCACCACACCCACATCACCAAACAGGCTGAAATGTACTTTTAGGCAAAGTTTTTTGCTTCTCAGAAATAGAAGGAAATTAATGCTTAGTTGACCTACTATTTTCTACATGCATTTTTTATGACACTTATGACATAGATATTATCTCCATACTATACTTGGAAATGCAGAGCTTTAGGAAAGCTCAGTGATTCTCAAAGTCACACAGCTGGTAATGGAGTGGCTTGGATTTGAACCCAGGTCTGCCTGAACCTGAAGCCCCTTCTGACATCACATTGAAAACCATAGCAATCCACCATCCACTTCCCCTCCTCTCAATTGATCATTTGCTCTGAAATCACAAGGACAAACTGGTACATACATTCTGGTTCCCCCTTATCTTGGGGTGATCCTCCTCCTTCCTCTCCTCTTGTCCCAGAATCTCTTCTATTGAAAAGTGAAAGTGAAACCTACCGTGTTGTTAATGAGCCTTTGATACCTGCCCATGTATTCTCAAAGTGCTTCACAGTATTTGCTCAACGAACTATTTAGAAATGGAGATGGGCCAAGTTCAAGAATCTCTGCATAGTATTTGTCAGAATCAAAACCCATTGCCTCCTGGTTTTTTAAGACCTCTCTCTAACTTGCAGAGCATAAAGGATTACCTCAGAGTATTTAAAATAGGAACTCTTTTCACTTGGCAATAAGCCTTTGTGTTGAATGACTGAATGGATAACCTAAACTCCCCTCCACTTTAAAAACAGGAAATATCATGAACAGCTGAATCTGCCTCATTCTATTTGAAACTGGTCAAACTATTTCTGGAAAACAAATTCTGGAAGTCTTATTTTTAATCTGAAATTACTCTTACCACCATAGTGTTAATAAAATTAGTAATTGGAAATTCTATCCATTTTTAATGTCTGGATAATTTTCTAATGCCCATCTTCTTCAGGGTCATTTGCAGAGGTGAGCAGAGGATACTCCGGGGTTGCAGATATGCCATGTAGCATATCAAATCTGACATTTAATCCTTAATCCCACCTGTAATATTTACTCTTACATGGAATGAAGGGCTCTTCTACAGTGGCGTGGTAGATGTCTTTCCTGCATGGGGATGCCATTAGCAAGGTACTGTCTGAGCCTGTGTACTTGGATAAAAGTTTGCCAATGGGTCTTTGTTTCTAGGAGACTTACTTAGTAAAGAGTCACAACTTTCTCCACACTCATGTTCCGGTAGAAAGAAGTTATGCTTCCAAAATTCTTAAATATTCCAATTCCATTCCTACTGCTAGAGTTCAATCAGGTGTTGACGTTTCTTTAACAGGAAGTAGTTTCCCTAACAGGAAGGGAACAGCAAAGGTGGCCCACAACCTGACAGCTGTGTTATTGTCAATCTGAGGGTTTGGTACCAAAGGTCAAGTAGCAAGGGGTGGGGGAGGTTTCACACATCTGAAGCAACACCTCTAAAAGCTTCTTTCCACGGGAGAAAAAAGAAAATGGTGGGAAGAATAAGTCAAAACTCTTAAAAGCAAAAGTTCGCATTCATCAAGGCAACCCAATCAATAAGACAAGAATGGTGACAGTATTTCTTCAAAGAAAGGCAAACACACCACGCTTTCTAGAGCTTCCTGCTGCAGGGCTGGGAGATGAAAGGAAAGGAAGGTTACTTACTGTTTGGGTCTACGTTCTCACAGAGTTCTGTCTTTGCCTCACCGTTGGGTCTGTCACTAGGTTTGTGTGACAGCCGTGATGACATGGTGGCTGCTGTGACTACTGCCTTGAAGCTTCGCTTCCGTTTCTGGACATTGAGTTCAGGGTGGAAAATGATGATGTACACTTTCGGCATGTATAGCATCCCCAGCGCCACCGATGCACTTAGGTTCATGGAGATGGTGAGCGTGGTAGTTTGTATGTAGAGCTAGGAGACACAACGCACAAGACACTATTACAAATAAAATGACCGCAGAGGGAGTCAACACCTAATGTGATCTGAAGAATGACTCTGGCTAGGAGAGAAAGCAAAGCAATCCCCAAGGCCTTCTGATTAAAAACAAACAAACAAACAAAAACCACTCTGAACATTTATTGGAGAGTGTATGCATATACTTATTGATGGAATGCCATGGGGAGGGTCCATGTGCATGTTTGCCCTGGGGAAGCATCCTACATAGAAGTTCAGGGTAGACCTATAATCAAATTGGAAGTTCCTTTAATCAGAATGGGGGTTGAATATGAAGACGTGAAGATCATAGAAATCTGTAATCTGGAGTAAGCGGTAGTTATTTTTTTTATTCCCCCTACCTACACAAAATGATGAACACTGCATGACCTCTTGCTACACAGAGTCTGGCACCTTATTTGAAAAGTCATTATGTCGATATATGTCTCTTTTTGTATCATTTTTCAAGACGGTTCACCTTCACCATACCTATAAAGTAGTGAGTTCAATTTCACTGGCAAGTCAGCCCTTTTTGCTTAATTCTATTAAAAAAACCAAACAAACAAAACAAACAAACAAAAAAACACCATAGCAAGGGAAATCTAGTGACGTTGTCCTGTCCTGTCTGTTTGCATTGATGGAGTGCTAGTTGGATGCACAGTCTCCTTCTGACACTGGGTCATTTGTAGTTTGGATGGTGCCATAGCTGTCCTTGTCTCCTTTTGCTTCCTTGAGAAATCAGTAGAGTAACCACTCTTAACACATTATTGCTCAATGTGTTAAATCACTGTCTCGCCTAAATAGGAAAAGATGAAGGTTGAAGGGTGTGGAGAATTGTCATATCAGCGAGGGAAAAGCTACAGACAACTTGCCTTGGTCCAGCTGCATTTACAAAGTGCCCTGTCATGATCCAGCCATGCACCGCGTCCCCATACATTTAAATATGTTTGTGTTTTACATGACTTATAAAGGCTGGATTAAATGTGAGGTGATGGGTGTGTTAATGAACTTAATTGTGGTAATTATTTTACAATGTGCTCGTATGTTAAATCATACTGTACACCTTAAAAATCATGTTTTATAACCTAAAATACACATTTTTTTTTTTGGTTAATCAAACCTTAATAAGGCTAGAAATAAATAAACAGGTAGGTAGGTAACTACATTTCAATTACATTTTTTTAAAAAAGTGACTAGATAGTATGGCCTTTTATGTCAATGGAAAGCCTAGTTCCTTGAGAACATATTGGTCATGGTTTTCCGCAACTCTGCCTTAATATTGATCTGAGGATAAATTCCCCATCTTTAATGGATTCTGCAAGACCCCTCGTGGTCTGCCCACTGCTACTTTTTAGACTAGTTTTCCACCAGTTCCTCTCTCCCTCCCTCCCCAGGGCACATCCATACGGGCACTCTTTTAGGTCTTGATGCTGAAATCATTCAACCACAGAAACTTCATACATTCACACATGTGTTTTTTCTTTATTCTTGTTTTCCTCTGTTTGGATGATTCCTCCTCTGCTTCTTAGAACATCCATCCAGGCTGCCTCAAGTGTAGGCCAGCTCCTTAACTTAAATGCCCTCCAAAAAAAAAAAAAAAAAGACTGTTTTCTTTAGATCGTTGGTCCCATTTATAATCATACACCCACTACCCTGATCATCTGACCGTCTGTCTCCCCGACTAGGCCCTAGATTCCACAAAGGCAGGGACCTGTCTGTAGTGCATCTTTGTGTCTACAGCTCTGGCAAACAGTAGGCACTTAATGAACGTGTGATGAATGAACTCATGTGTTTGTATAATGGATGTAGTTTCCTACCTATGACTCAGTGGTCAAACAGCCTTTCTCCAAATATCCTATAAGCATTTCCATCAGACCTATTGTCTGCCTGGCCATTTCTTATCTCATTCCTTCAAACCAAGGCCCCAGAGAAACAATTAAAAGAGACTTTGCCATCTCATCTGGAAGGAATGCAGTTTCCAGCAAACATTAATTTGAATGTGTATGTCTCTGAATGGTTTAAAGGAGCAGCCAGCTGCTAACTATAAAATACATAATATAAACTTGAAAGACAAACCAATATTGAATTAATGATCCTTTCGGTTGAGAATTAGACCACATTTTCAAAGCTCATCTTTTCCTATTAGAATACCATTAGACTTTCAATTCATTCTACCCTGCCTGCCTCTATTTTCAAGAAAGGCCTACCACGGCCACAGGCCTCTGTGAATCTAGGCAATGTCACTTCCTTCCCTCATGACCACTGTTGCCACCCAACTAATGAGAGCTTTGCCAACCGTGGATTAGCCAGTCCCAGAAAGAAAGAGGTATAACCTAACACCTGGGTTCTTAGGTCTGTTTCTGTTCCTCTGCTCATAAGCAAATTGGGCAGTCGAAGAAATCATTCACAGTTTACTTTGGTTTTATTTATGATTTATATATAACTGCAGATTATATACCCTGTTTCCCTGAAAATAAGACCTAGCCAGACAACCAGCTCTAATGCAGCTTTTGGAGCAAGAAATTAATATAAGACCTGGTATTATATTATATAAATTGTATTATATTTTATATATTATATAAGACCGGGTCTTATATTATAGTAAAATAAGTAATATAGTAAAATAATGTGTCCGAAAGACACATTAGAGCTGATTGTCCGGCTAGCTCTTATTTTCAGGGAGACATGGTATGTATATATGCTTATGTATATATGTGTATGTATGCGTGTGCATACATTTCTTAACAAAGTTTGCTTAGTGACTTACGACTCCAAAAGCCATGATGTTTATTTTACGGAGTGTTACATTTCATTATTCTCAAACGAGAACCAACTGAGACTTTGATATTTTGTTTTGAAAATTTTGCAGTCTCTGGTGACACTTCAGAAGTATGTGGAAACCAACATGAATTACATTGATCAAAGTCCTACTCCCCCAAATCCTCTTTACATAGCATACTGGTTAAAATTGAGGAATTGAGAGCTAGTCTCTCTAAGTTCAATTGCCATTTACCAGTTCCATGATCCTGGACAAACTATTTCAGCTCTCTGTGCCTCAGCTTCTGCATCTGTGAAAAGGGATGATCGTGTTTGTACCTACCTCGTAATGTTGTCTTGATGATTAAATGAATTGGTATTTGTAAAGAGCTTAGCATAGAACGGAGCATATAGTAAGTACAGTAAGTCCTCAATGTCATTGATAGGTTCTGTGACTAATTGAAATGAAATATAGTGGAACCAATTTTACCATAGGCTAACTGATATAAACAGGAATTAAGTTCCTATGGCATTTCATGTTATAACAAAATGATGTTGAATGAAACACCGTTATATTGCATTGTAAAATAAGTACTGTAAAATAAGTATACAGATATAAAGATGTGAAGGCTCTGGCCTACAGGGATCCCAGAGGGATTGGTCCACAGGGATCCGACCCCACTAAGCCCCAGGAGGGGAATTAGGTCCCTGGTTTTTTTGCTCTCCAGTGGGAGGCTCGCCTTTGGGCTCTGAGTTGTCACCCCAGCATCTCCTTTAGCACATACTTTTAGCAAATTGCAGCATATTTATTTTTAAACTCCTAGCTATTGTGAAATGCATCACCCTGTTTAATCTTGGGTATTTCACACCATTTTATTTTAGCTTATAATTTCTCTAGGATGTAAAGGTGTTGGTGATCATTACTGGTCCCTTTCATCAAAGAGCAGGAGTCTTACATACATAGTTGTGACGAGATCAAGCCTCTTCCCAGCGCTGGCCTTCAGCTGAGCCTCATCCCATTCTAGTAGCTGTCACCCCAGGGAGAGGAGTCTCCTCTCCTTGGTCATCCCCAATGGCTCAGGCCCATGGGAAGGATGCAGACAGCCTTGTAATTTCTGTGTGTTTGCATAATTAAGCCTTAATTTTATCATCAACCTAAATGAATTTCCAGAATCCAGTTTCTGCTGCTTGGTTGAATGTGGCTTTTCTAATACCTGTCATGTATAATCCAGCTTATATATAAAAAGAGCATTTGGGGAAGGGATACAGAGTCAACTCAACAAAGAGCTTTGCACAATATTCTAGAACAGTAGTTTTTTTAAAGTCTGATGCATAGAATCCTTGGCTATACATATTTTCTCTGTCTCTCAGTTTTCTTATTAAATGAAGATAATAATAGTTCCTACCTCATATGGTAATTCTGAAGATCTAATTAATATATAAAAAGTGCTTAGCAGAATGCCTGGGAAGTAAGTACCTATGAAATGTTAGCTACTAATATTTATATTCTGCCTAATATTATATTAGGTTGTTGGATGTAGATCTCCAGGCAAGTCTTCCTCTATAACTATTTTCATATATTTTAAACTTTTTACATATGTCTTATTGATTAACTAAGCTATAGTGTCTGAAAGGCCATGCCTATTCATGTCTTGTCTGATTGAAATGTACCAGCATGTATACTATTATAGTCCATACACAGGTACATACTTAATTCAATGCCAGGCAAAGCCCAGCTGAATCTGTTCTATGTATTTTCTCATCTTGGCCCAAAAGTTCATTGTCAGATAAAATGTGAATTCATATCATGAGATTCCATTGTTGCTTTGTAAGTAGGTATAGCACTTAGGGTTAGTGGAGTTCTACTTGTCTAATTCTCTGTAAATTTCAGAATTGGTTTACTTGAAGATTATTTTGAAACATTTCAAGGAAAGCCATTAATAGTTGTAATAGTGACCAGTTTTAAACTTTGCAAATCAGAGTATTCTTAATACTGTCCAAAGAATACAATGAAAAAGAAAGGAAAAAAAAAAAAATTCATGAGGCACATAGATAGATGTAAAACTAGAACTATCAGGAAAAACCCAATTTCAGATTTGGGGGTTCATCAAAATAGTCTCATCATTAGTAATGATGTCTTTAATAAGAAGTATATACTAAAAAATGAACTAACAATATACTTATACTAATGAATCATCTTTATCTGTATAAAAATTCAATTAGAAAAAGAATTCTGGAGTTATTTGGTGGCATCAAACCATTGATATAAGAGATAATTAACTCATGATCATGTGCAGGAAATTTATTGTTAGCTGTATGTTCAGGTAGGCTATGTAAACAACACCATACTTTCCCACTATTCGTGCATTCATCCATTTAGCCATTCATCATATTTAATGAGATACTACCAAGCACCTTCACTGGCCCAGGCTTCGTGCACACCATTGTAAAAATGGCAGGCATGATCTGAATGCAACAAATGAACAAAACAAACAAACAAAAACTCATAGACACAGACAACAGTTCAGTGGTTACCAGAGGGTAAGGGGGGAGGAGGGATGGTAGAAGAGGGAATAGGGGGTCAAATACATGCTGATGGAAAGAGAACTGACTCTGGATGGTGAACACACAATGCAATATACAGATGATGTGTTATAGAAATATACACTTGAAAACTATATAATTTTACAAACCAATGTCACCCCAATAAATTTAATAATTTTTTAAAATGCAAATCCATCCCAAAAAGATTGGTACATTATATTAGAACAATCTGAGTGTAACACAAAGTTCATGTTTGCAAACATGTGATTTCTTCCACAAGAAACACTAGATGAGTACAGTAAACTTCACCTTGCTGAACCAAGCTGTGTGGGAACACACAAAATGCACACACACGCCCAGGCCTCAAACATCTGCCAGCTTCCCTCTTCCTCAATTTCACAATGAATCAGAAGTAAGCAGCAATACTTTTGGCATCTGCTTCCATGAGCAAACTTCTGGTCTTTATTTTAAGGTATGAGTGCCACATTTTTTTTTGTGTGTGATATTTATACATTTTTACCCATTTAACATGTATAAACCATGCCACCATTTTTATTAGATTCCTACCCCTTTTTTTAAATGTCACTGTTGCTGTTTTTGAGTATTGTATCCCTAACCCAATTTTTCCCATAGGCCTGTGTTTATTGTACATTATTGCATAGCATAGTGATTCTTAAAAACACACATGTCAACATTATAGCATAACTGACTGTATAATAAACATGACATCTGCCACAAAGTATATGCTGATTAAATTCTGGTTGAACAAAGAGTTCTACACTTGAAACAAGAATTAGGAATGATAAATATCCTTGGCATTCAGCATTGTTTTTAAAAAAGCCATGATTTGTAGTCATCTGTTGTTTTTGTTGTTGCCAGCTATTATTAGTGTGCCTCTGTTTCCTCATTTCTAGAGTGGACACAATAACAGTATTAGAAGGTTGTTGTCGGGATCGAGTGGGCTGACCATTGCAAAATACACCGAAAAGTGCCCAGCATTTAACAACCACTCAATCAGGCATGTTAGTGTCATTTATTTATTTATGGGCTAGATCATAAAATAATTTGTTTTTATGCTGTTGGTTTTCGTACAATCTTCAT
The DNA here is from genome assembly GCF_036562045.2 of Rhinolophus sinicus. Taxonomy (NCBI): domain Eukaryota; kingdom Metazoa; phylum Chordata; class Mammalia; order Chiroptera; family Rhinolophidae; genus Rhinolophus; species Rhinolophus sinicus. The sequence continues at coordinate 45,114,644 of NC_133759.1, forward strand.
ACATTTTAAAATGATAATCTTTTTCTTATGGAATCCACTAACAGCCTGTTTTAGGACACAGCATCTCTTTAAGTTTGCTTCTATTTTGTTCGAAAGCTGTGCTCAAAACTTTATTTTATGTCATTAACTATTCTATGAGAACTAACAAAGTTTGTGTGTTCCCAAGTGACAGTTGAGAATTGGGACAAGAAGGCTTGAATGCACTCTTTCGGTGGGGTGGGAGATGTTTCATAATTCTCATGACATCCCAAAATCTGTATAATAAAAATGAAGAATTGTCTGATGCCCTCACAGTAAAGAGGAAAAATACATTATTATTTGACAAGTTTGTTGAAGATTCACACGACTAAATTGAAATGAAAGTTCCTGGCAGTGAAGACCGATGTTTTCTACCCACCCCACCTGTACCCTTTGCTTCCTAATTAGAGTAACCATAGTTTGAGAAACAAATAATGATACATGGCTGGGAATGGGATAGGATGTGTGCAACTGGGACTTTCTCAGTCATCCAGAGGGGCAACAAACTGAAGACTTTTGCTTAGTTATAATATAATGCATGATGACAAAAGAATTCAGCAAGCTGATGGGAAAAAAAACAACACATTAGTTTTTCAGGGGAGGGAGATGCATATCTTCTAGAAGGATGATGCAATGAAAACAAGATTTTTATTGTTAGTACTGATTTCAGATCTTGGTTTTTGATTGTTGGTTGGTGACTTTGGGCAAGCTACTTCACCTCTGATAAGTGGTAAAGTCAAAATTCAAACCGTAACAATTTGTTATTCAAGTGTTTGATATAAAAACCCTACTTCATTCTATGACTACCATGGAGACCTCACCATTTTGAAAATTAAGGGAAATCATGTGTGAAAAGTAGTTAGCACAGTGGCTGGTATATGGTGGGTGCTTAGGAAATCCAAGTGTCTTTATCAAAATAGATGGCCCCATCTTCTGCAGATAATTTTCATGCTATTCTGTTTAGACCTGCTATCTTTGAATAAGTGGTAGATAGATAGATATAATAGATATTAGGCTGGTGCAAAAGTGATTGAGGTTTTTGCAATTTTTAACCTTTTAAACCACAATTACTTTTGCACCAACCTAATAGATTCATAGATATAAACACACACACACACACACACACACACACACACACACACACACACACACACACACCCCAAATAGTATGGGACATACTCTGTGGATAGATGTCTGCCATAAAAATAGAGATAATGAAGAAAACTAGATGATTATTAACAAAACTAGTTACATTGTTTTGTTTTTCTCATTTAGTATCTTCTGGCAGACATGATATTAAGTCTGCACACAATTAGCTTATTTATTTGGATGGTGCTAAGGTAAGTGCTCCAGGTGAATGCAAGTCAGTGTCTGAAGCATGAGTGACTATGTCATGTTTGGAAGCACCTACATCTCAGTTCTTTGCTCTCCTGACCAGAGTCTGATGCTGGGTCTATACCCACATCGTGTCATCAGAGATGCTAAGATTCCAACTGACCACATCCTGGGGACGTTCAGGATTCCCTCGCCTGGTACCCTGATGAGCTGCAGCCCATCTGATAGGCAGTTGCTCCAGACAAGTCACTTCTGATTTTTCTGGGCACTCACAATCCCAGCCTACACATTCTACCTCCATCCCAGAATTCCCTCCACCAGCCCTCTGACCCCTCAATTTTGATATCAAGGTTTCTCCGCCCCTCCAACTGAAAGGTAGTACCTTTATTCTTTTACATATCCAACTACTGGCACTATTTGTTCTGTTGTGTTCATTTCAAAGGTTATTTACCATTCCTGCTGGTTTGAGAGCCCCACAACTTTTAGGTCTCTACCTTGCAGTGATTTAACATACAAAGGCAAAGCATTTTCCCCACAATCAACCTGGAGAGACACACTTCTGCCAGATTCCACTGGCTCTCTTTGAATCCTCAGCCATACTCATCAAGACTGCACCTGACAGTCTTGCTGTATGAGGCCATCTCAGATTCTGTCGTGTACAGTGAAAATGCTGGCTTGTTCCTCACTGGGGAATATATCAGGCTGTGTGCAATGATCTTCTGTATTACTCTGCAAGTAAACCACTGGATTAAAAAAAAAAAAGTTGGAACTTACTCTGTTTTTAAAGTTGTCACTTGACATATTCCATTTATATAAGAGCAATGCTGTCTAATGTTGCCAACTTTTAAAGCCGTCTTTATAGTTCAAGTCGACATAAAATGACAATAATCAAATGAAAATATTGATGTCAAACTCATGGCTAAAAGGAGAGAATGTTGGCATCTCTTGGGCATATTCAAAGTGTTTTAATTTGGGCTTATAAATTGTTTATTGAAACTGGACCCCAGAGTGTCATTGACTAGAAGACAATGTCAGACGTTTATAAAAAGGAAATGTGTTCTTAGCTTTCAAAACCATTGACAACGGCTTTCAGATGAACTTTGACAGGTTTTGATTATCACAATCATCCAACATTCTCTTTCCTCCTATTAGCTTGGCTGTTATTCTTCCTGATCTTTCTCTGTTCCTTTTATCCTACGTCTTTCCTATCTTGCCGCTGAACTATGGTAGCACCCTCCCTACCCTTCAAATATTCCTTTCCCTGCTTTAGCTCCTACTTTTCCCTGTATCATCTTTGCTTCCCTGCTTTTCTACTGCCACTAGTGAAGCCATATGTGTGTGGATAGAGGCAGTGCCCTAACCTCTGCCCTGACCACATAGTGTGCTGTTGCACCCATTCGTCAATGTGCCACGTGGTACTCCTGGCTGAAGGGCAACGCACATCAATGGCTGGAAAGTGGGCTAGCTGAACTGTCCACCCAGGGTTAACTGTGTGCTCTGACTCCCCATCGAGACCCTCAGCTGTGTAAATGTTTATGCCCCAAAGGAGAAAATCATTGCAATGAGACTTTCCAGAAAATTGTAGACAAACAGTTGTTCAGCCAATGCCCCTCAATAGAATAATGACAAGTCTGAGGTTGAGTGGGGCAATCGCACCCATCCTGTCAAGCGAGATAAAGAGAGGGAGTGAGCCTGGCCACGGAGTCGGCGCTGAGTGGTTCACGGTTTTGTATCCATCATAAGAAATGATCTTCTTTTTATTTTGCATCCTAGGTCTTGGGTCAGGGCTCTTTAATGTACCATTTCCTACCCACTTACTCTCGAGGGCCTTTAGCCTGGCTTCCATTTTATTTCCTCTGAGCCTGCCCTCTAAACCTTCCTAGTCTCTTTGCCATGCTTGAGAGATATTTTCCAGGTCTCATTTCTCTTTAAAACTCAATACTCAGGACAAGAGCATTGGGGGTTCCAGCCGCCTTGCTGCATTAGCTCAGCTTCCCATCTCACTTTGCATGAAGATAAAATCCTTAACGTGGCCCAAGGAACTATGCAGGGTCCTTGGTCTGCCTTCCCTCACCTTCTCTAAGTCCTTTAAATGCACAGTGTTTTGTCCATCTGCAAGGCGTTTGCACACCTGTTCCCTCTGCCTTAGATACTCATCTTTACCTGGTTCCCTCCTACCCGTCTGTCACGTTTCAGTCTCACAGACCCTCAAGTGTAAATAATGCCTATACTCTCTTATTTACTCATAGAACAAAATATTTTCCTTCATTGCATTCATCACAATTTATGATTATTCATTCAAGTGTTTATTTAATAAGCATCCCCTCACTAGACTGTCCCCATGAGGGCATGAACCATATCTTTTGATTTACAGTGATAGCTCCCAGAATACAGTAAGGGCTCAGTTCTTAGCAGCTGAATATTTGAATGAATACAGTCTAGGAAATACATACTCCACTGCACAGCCAGGAGTAGCATGTATGACAAGCACACTAGAGTCACAGCCAGGAGTCCTGGCTTTGGATGCAGGCTCTGTCTCTTGCTAACAGCTGTGAGATCTTGTGTACCTCAGATATTCTTTCTAAGTCTGGATATTGATACTTAGACAATGAGGTGACTAATGGCATCTACCTTACAGAGCTCTGGCAAAGAAGACACTACTTGAAGTGGGCCATGCTTCTTCCAATCTAAAGCCCTAGTCAAAATGCTGTGCTGTTTACATTTATGTCTGGGCAACACCTGACAATGTAACCACGTCCAGAGGTGCTTTGCCTCTGAATAATCATAATTTCTTTCCGTTTTTCCAGTTTTTCTTTCCTCTAGCAATTTCATTGGCTTCCCTTCTTTCTCTAGCCCTGTGACCGGGACACTCCCCAGGCCCAGTCATGGCACTCAGAGCTACTAAACAAAGGAGATAAAACACAAAGATAAATTGTTCCATATAATAGGTACAGACCAGAATATTTTGTGGAAATCAGGAAGGGAGAGACTATTTAGAAGTGATCAAATCAAAGGCAGGGGCCATGTTTAATTTATGTTTGCATCCTTTTGCCCGGCACTTGGAATATGTTCCGTATATGTTGGGTGAGTGAAATGGTCTTCACTCATTTGATAAACCCAACCCACATTCCAAGCCATTTACTCATTATTATCTCAGCATTCCTCACCATCACCATCACCCCCGCACCCCCCACCCTGCCCCAGCCACACTGGCCTCTTTCATGTCCCTGGCATATGCCATGCTCTCTGCTGCCACAGGGTCTTTGCATATGATTTCCCCTTTCCCTGGAATGTTCCTCTACCCCGTCTGCCTTGCTCTATCTAGTCCTCCTTCAGATTTCCACTCACGCACCACTCCTTCAGCCAAGACTTTTCTAACCACGACTAGGTAATACCATCCTGTTGTGAGCTCTCAGAGCAATCATGATGATTCATATTTAAACATCTTGTGTGTCTGTGGTTTGTGTGCCCCCCTAGGAAGCATGTCTGTTTAGCTCACTGTTGTATCCCAGAGGCTGGCACCGTGGGTGGCAAAAACAAGTGCCTTAAATGATACTGCTAAGGAAGGAAGTTTTGGGCACACAGAGACTCCTTTTGCAGCCTGGCTCCATCCCTGCCATTATTCCAGGGAACAGAGTCAGAAGGATTACCTGACTCTGAAGGAGAAAGTGTGATGTTCCCACGGATTTGCGTTCCCTGGAAGGAATACTTCCAGAACCGGCCCAAGGGAGGAATGGACTGTGCTGTCCTGGGGGGATGCCACATGCGTTTCCAAATCCCTCTTTCACCTGTTCATTTAACATACAGCAGAAGTATCAGAAAGGACTCCTTTAGAGCCTGCAGCAGCAGTGAAAATCAACAGCCCTTTCCCTTTGGAAGGACTGGAACTTTTCTTTCAAAAACCTTGGAACAACACCCAGGTTAGCACCTAACTGTCTCCTCATGGTGGAAAAATGAAATGGTTGCCATGACAACTCAGTGAAGAGTTTAGGCATTTAATTCTTTTTTTTCTTTTTCTTTTTTTTTTTTAACAAAAGTCTGCTGACTTTGACTTAACTGACACCATATATGCATTTTGTTTTGCAATTCTGATCCCTCCAGGAATTTTTCAGAATCATCAATAAATATAACTTAAAAAAATCCACCTCTTTAGAAAGTGTAATGGCTCAGGCTAGAGTAATGGCACTGAAGAGGGCAGCAGGGGACAGATGAGAGAGACATTTGGTGGAAATGACAAGTGGATGGATTGGATAGGAAGGAGTCAGGGTAAAAGGGGAACCAAGGGATCATTTAGTGCATTCTATCTCCTTTCATGCAAACCCTAGGATGTTATCCTAAATCATATCAACATGGTACAGATCCGAGTGCGTTTGATCTCTCCTAAAAAAAGGTTTCCATCTCTCCAAGGGTGGACTGGCTAAAAATCTTTGCAAGCAATATAAACTGGTATTAGCACAGATGGATTCTGGGCTTCCTTCTAGCATGCTAGACCCAGAAATTTATACCAGCTTCAGTGAGCCCTAGATCCTAATCCACTCATGGCCACACAGAGCTGGTCCTTCACCACCCCTCACTGTAATGGCTAAGATTCTTCTCTCTCCAGGCCTGCACCTTGCATTTATTCCTATTTGGAATTCCTAACCCACCGATCTTAAAGAGAGAGAGAGAGAGAGAGAGAGAGAGAGAGAGATCCACTTTCTTAAAAAGTGCAAAAGAAATCCATAAAATGATAATGAGCATTTGAATAGATTGCTGTCTGTCCACAAAAAATCTGAGATAAAAGTCTATTGTTTCATCTGACTCTTGAAATGAAGCTACATCAAACTTTGATAGAATTCTAAGAAAAATGGATGAGTGAGACTTAAAATATAATTTTAAAGATAAATTCTCTATTCAGTCTTTTTATGGGGAGGAAGATACAACACAAAAGTAAAGTTCTCCATGGTGGACTCAGTGATATCGAAAGAGATTTCAGTCATGTTCACACGTCAGAGTATCCTGCAGAAGAAGGTTCTAGAAGGTTATTCTCATTTACATGCAAGTAGATGTTTATTTAATATAGGGATCATCACCTTTGCCAACCTCTAAAAGCTGCTGAGACAAACAGCCATCTCACATGTCATTGTAAATGGAATTTTCCCTCTAAAACCTGCCCATCCACTAATTTTCTTTTTCTCAGGAACTGTTACTTCCATCTAACTGGTTGCACAAATTAGAACATTAAGGGTTATTCTTTAATACTTGCAGTTTCCTCACACTTTACCCTTTACATCCAGTGTGTTATTGATTTAGCTAATATTATCTGTAAAATATCTCTGAAATCTTTTCCCTTCCCTTTCCACAGCCTGCACCCTAGTCTTAAATGTGTTTAACCAGTTAACACACATAGAACAGAGAAGTCGCTACCACGTGTAAGTTCCAAAGGTTTGCCTATTGTTATTATTGTTTATTACTATTATCATTCACTTTCACATTGTTCCTGGGTAGCTGTAGTGGCATCCGAACTGTTTCACACATCCATTCCTTCTAAGCAGTTCTGCACAGAGCAACCAGAATGATCTTTATAAAAATGCAAATTATGCAGTGCCCTGTAAAACATTTTCCCATGACTTCCTATTGCTACGTAGTATCCGACCTGGCAACATTTCCAACTTCCTAGAGAGTTCCTTTTGAATATGGTACATCTATACTGGCATTCTTGAGTTCTAAGCTCCTATCCAGCAAAGGGTCCTGGCACACACCATTCTCTCTGCCCAGATTTTTTTTTTTTTCTTTTTCTTTCTTTGTTTTCCTGAGTTCTTCACCCAGCTAACCCCTAACTCTACATCTAGGTTCAAACTCCATGCATTTCCTCCGACAGACTTCACATGACCACATGGCTCCAACAACTTGAATTTTCCCCTTTCATGATGCTGTCTCATAGCAGTCTGTTCTTTTCACTCACAGTACATGTTACCATCAGTAATGCTCAACATAGCCAGGGGTTCATTTACCGCAACTCTTAATCTCCTACTAGAATTCAAACTTCAGAGTGACAGGGATACACCACCTATCACAAAGGAGGACTTCACAAAGTATTTTTTGAATGAATGAAAAAGGAAAGTAGTTCTAAAATAAGCATCCTGATGTGTTAAGTTGACTTTCTTTTACAGATGTAAACACATTATGGGTATTTTGTGATTATCAGATTGAGTACACTTAAAGACTATTAAGTTGAAATTCTGAGTTTCCAGAAAGGTCACATGACTTGTACAGGGTCACAGGAATGAGGGACAAAGCTAAGATGTAAGTTAAAAAGTTTTAACTCTAAAGCTCTTTTTACTACTGCACTGAAATTCACATTCAACTAAAAAACCTATTTAATAAAATAATAAATCATAGAACTGTTTAATTTTTCATTCTCCAAGGCTTTAATTGCCAATACTTAGAAAAACAAACAGCTCTAGGTATTTGTAAAGTTAACTGACAGAAAATGCGAATTCTTTACGACAAATTACCTATTTGCATATTTTATATTTAAGTTCATATTTCCTACTAAGAATAATGAGCAAACATCGTTTGCACACAATTCAAATGGTGTCCAATTTCCTTGCCAAATCAAGTTTCTTGTCAAGAGGATAGAGCATTCCTATCTTTTTCACCCAACTGTACACACACTTACATCCAGACAGATGCCCCAAATAATAAAAGGTGTGCCGGAGCAGACAGAAAAAAAAGGGGGTGGTGATGGATGGAAAAGAAGTAACATGCAAGTAGAGTGTAAATACCAGAAGCACGAACAGGCTGCACTGTCTCACGGTTCTGCTGACATGTGTTTAGGAAACGATGACTGACTGATAGGAGAAGGTCAAGAGTAGATCAAGGGAACCAGGCATAGAGGAGGAGAGGGGAATGAGGCGACATCAGGAAGGTAAATTAGAATTCTTTGATTCTCAAGTAAACAGTGTATGCCTTAGTATCTTTGTTGTTTCTTTGTGTGGTAGGGCTCCATTCACTTTCTACATGTTCAGATTATATATAAAATGGAATAAGTAAAGGGCATTTGGCAATTCCTCTCTTAGCAGAGACTCTTTGTGCCTAATAATGCATGAAGAGATATGCTGAAGAGACCAAGCCCTGCAATGGGAAAGGTGTGATCCCTTTGTGGACCTATGGAATGGATCTGAAATATGGACTATCCATACCAGAAGATAGGGAGCAAGAGTTGGCACTCTGGGGAAAGAGAGCTAGGGATGTTAGGAAGAGGACCAATAAACCACAAGAGAGAGGCACCTTGGAGGTGGCCTTAAATGGGAAGACCTCCACCCATCAAGGAATTGAGGGGATCAGTTTACTAGGGGAGAGGAAACTGCTTGGGGTGGGAAATGTGGCTATAATCTTAAGAAACTGACCATTTCTACATCTTCCTGCACTGTAGGAGCCTTCTTGGCTGGTTGATTACAGGGCTTACACCCGTTAGTGATGTTTCAGGACAAGCTTCCCTGCCCTTGTGGTCAGAAAAGCAAAACTCTTCTGTGTTAAGATTTAGAACTAACAGCACAGATATATTAATATATTAATGGCGTAAGGATGAGGTCACGGGACTTGGGTGTCAGAAAACCTGAATTGTGGTTTCTGCTCCTCCACTTCATGGTTGTGGGATGTGAACAAGGCCATTTATAAATATATTTGTGACACTCTGTTGCTCTCTTCGTCTTTGAACCCAAGGCACATGTGTGTACTTTTTTAAGCTAACAACATTTTTTTGTAAAACCCACAGTCTCTATATCATGCCATGAATTGAAGAAAGTTAAGCCATAAGCTGAAGAAAATTAGAATTTTGAAATAATTGGCATACCCACAATATGTAAAAGTAATGAATGGTTATACACCAATTATTTAATAAGCATTATAAACAATTAGTCAGGTATCACTTAAACAAAAAATATTTAAAATGTGTGGAAGAACCATGAGAATCGGGGTTTTCTGGGTGTCATCCTGCATCACCCAGTGGGATTCCCCTGCAGTCCTCAGGGATTTCATTCATCCTGGTGCTGGTGACGTCATTACACAGCTCTCAGGTGGTGGTCCTCTTTGGGAACTACTTTAACTGAAGAGACTCATTGCCTAAGGTTCTGCCCCTCTCCCTGGGGCGATCCACAGACAACCCATGGGCTATGCTTAGGTACGAAGGCTCCGCTGCTTGCCCCAGGAGCGGACAGCTGTGAAGGGCAACTTCAGAGTTCCACAGAGGGCATCAGCTAAGACCTTGTGGAGTATGCATCACAGCCCAACTTCTGTTTGGCCTAATCCCGTTCCTTTCCCTTCTACCTGTTGGTGGTGTTACCAAGGGTACCCCAAATATTATGCACATCATAAACAAGGCTTTGTATGGACATATTTTTCATTTCATTTTGGATAAATATTTAGGAGAGGAATGGCTGGGCCATATAGTAGGTATATGATTAACTTTTTAAAAAACTGCTGAAATGTTTTACAAAATGCCAGTATCATTTCACATTCTTATCAGAAATGGATGAGAGTTCCAGTCCTTGAAATCCTCTCCAATACTTGGTATAGTCAGTCTTTTTCTTTTTTTTCTTTTTTCTTTTTTTTTAATTTTAGCCATTCTAATATGTGTGTAGTAAAATCTCATTGTCATTTTAATTTGCAATTTCCTAATAAGTAGTGATATTATCAGATTTCATGGGGTTACTTGCCATTTGTATGGTGGCATGTCTGTTCAAATATTTTGCCCATTTGTTTTATATAGTGCTTTTTGTTGTTGTTTTTGTTTGTTGGTTTGTTTGTTTTTTTGGTCCCTATTGTTAAGATATGAGAATTGGAATCTAGATAGAGGACCTTTATCTGATATGTGCTTTGTAAAGTTTTTTCTCATAGTCTGTGACTTATCTTTTCATTTTCTTAATTCTGCTTTTTAAAGAGCAGATATTTTTAATTTTGGTGAAGTCCAGTTTTTTAACTTTTTCTTTTATATATCATGCTTTTGGTGTGATATTTAAGAAATCTTTTCCTGACCCAAGGCCACAAAGATTTTCTCCTCTCTATTCTAAAAGTTTTATAGTTTTAGATTTTATATTTAGATCTACAACCCGTTTTGTGTTGATTTTTATAGTACTAGGTATTGAACTGAGTTAGTTTTTTTTTTTTTATATATATATATATATATATATATATATATATATATATAAATATCATTTCAGAACAATTTGTTGAAAAGGTACCCTTATCCACTGCATTACCTTTGAACCTTTGTCAAATATCAGTTGTTCATAAATGTACGGGTATATTCATGGACTCTCAGTTCAGTTCCATTCATCTAGTTATCTCTCTTTACACCAGTATCATGCTATAGCTTTACAATAGTTCTTAAAATCAGATGGTGTTCCCCCTCCAGCTTTGTTCTTGTTCAGAGTTGTTTTAGCTATTCTAGTTTCTTTGTATTTCCATATGAATTATCTTGTCAATTTCTATAAAAAGCTTTTTATCAATTTCTATAAGAAGTCACTTGTCAATTTCTATAAGAAGTCTTTCAGGATTTTGATTGGCATTGGATTTAATTTATAGAATAAATTGGGAAGAACGGAAATCTTAACAATATTGAGTCTTCCAACTCAACAACAATGTACATTTCTCCACTTATTTAGGTCCACTTTAATTCCTCTCAGCAGCAATATTTTGTAGGTTTCAAGCAATAGATCTGTCATATTTTGTTGTTTTTTCAACACATTGACTTTTTGGACAATCCCAAGCCTCTGCCAATATCCTATAAAATGCCCCACATTTCGTTTTCTAAGAATTAAATTCAGGTCCTATGCCTTTGTCAGCAGTGCTTCAAAGTGCTGTCATAGCCTCCTGAGTGCATCCTACAGGAGACCCCATGTCACGGTGTCCTGCTACTGATGATGCTATCGCATCACATGGTCACTGTGGTGGCCACCAGATCTCATTATTATAAAGGCATAGTTTACTTTTCTAATTGGGAAATAATCTAGGAGTGATACATTGAGAGAAAAATTTGTTTTCAAAAGTTAAACCATAAGATTGCATTTAATACTTCTGCTCTGACATGTGATTTTTTAATCTGCATTCTTTCTTGGTGAAGAGAATTCCAATTTTCTCTCTAGATTAGAAAGTATATGCTAATTCTTTCCTTACCCTTGTGCCCTGAAATAATATACCATGAGGCAGAATATGCCACTGGGAAATGTTTCCCTGACAGTGATTGATTAGGGTTGGGGATTCATCTGGAGGAAACCTGAGATGAGCCCTCAAGATATCGGGGTATGGGCAAAGAAAATCGTTATTCTTTTTGAAAAGACCTTTAAAAGTGTTTACAAGGCAAGTTTGGTTCCTATCTCAGTGAGATCTTGGCACTGTGGAGCCAGCCACGTTTTGATCAATTGTATGCTTTTATACACTGTGAACCAATCTGTGTCATAGGCCCTCAGTCAGCATTAAACAAAAACAGGTGTCTCACTTACATAAGGGTGTGCACGACCTGTGAACAGATGGGGCTTCCAATAGTGCTGGCTTTACTTCCAGACAGGATGTATTTTATACTCTGTGAGGAGAATTCATGTTTATTGATATTCTACTTTGCATTAGGCTTAGTGCTATAGAACATTACATATGAGACTCCTTTAAGACAGTCACAAACCGGCTATTATTGGAGTCACAGAAGATGCCTCTAAGTGGGCATTGGGCCTTCTGCTGTAATCCAATACGCCTCTCTTTCTCCATCCTAGGATCTCATGTCCTGTAGCTATCAGAATATTTCTGTAAAATAATATCTTCTTCAAGCTGTATGCTATGCAGTGTTCTCCACCCTGCAATGTTTCCTCATTCCTTTGCATCCATGAAAACCTGAGTGAAAGGTGTACTGCAAATTATGGTGAAGAGCAGTATTTATTTTTGTTCATAGGGAAAACTGCCAAGATTCAGCAAATTACAGTTAATGCTCACCTCATTTGGCTTGAATTAGAGCAGGTCTTGAAGGGAGACAGCTAGACAGAAATATGAGCAATTCAGGCAAAGCAGTATTCAATTATTGGGCTGGGGAAATTGAATCACTTTATTTAACAAAATTTGGTTTGCAGAAATTTAAAAATGTTTGCTAAACATACAAAGAACTGTTTGACACCAAATGTCCTCAACATTATATTTATTTAAAATGTTAGTGTTAACCTTTTAAAAACTTCCATACCTTATTATCTTTTCATAAATTATAAAACAGCAAAAGGTTTAAAAAGCTGAAATGCATGTAAACAAAAAATAAAAATTGAGGGAAAATTGCTGGAAGAATTCAAAGACTCAAATTGAATCTAGGTCACACATTAAATACTATTTGATGATTTCATTTATTTGGTGTTTGCCATTCTGTGGACTGTATTATAAATAACGATATGGATTTTCCTAAGATGTTATTACTGTTTACAGAATCACTTTTTTCTCCAAAAAAATATTCCCTTTAAACTGTCTATGCAGTATTTATCACAGAGGGCATTGTTAATTTTCTTGACATCAGCTATCTCTCTAAAAATTGACTGAGCCAGTTTCATTGAATTTCATGCATTCCTGGGAACTTTTGCTGTGGCCAGCTTTTATTGAATGGCACAGATTTAATGAGTTGACAAGATAAAATGAAGCAAGCCAAAAGTACTGCCAACTTCTATCTAGGCAAAAGGCTACCAAATAACGGCAATGGAGCCAATCTTCATTTCTCAAAACCAAATAGTTGAAGTTCCACACAATCTAATGTTTTCCTCTCCTACTTTTTTGAATATTCTCTATTCAAAAGATGAATAGTGAGCATTTGTTCTGTACTGTCTAAATTTATTAGGAATTTATTGGACTAGGTTTATCAAGTTCACCATGAGTCCCAGCCAGGATGAACACTGAAGATTCATTTAAATTTTAGGATGTGTTTCTATAGATGTGTACACACATACTCATTCTTCATTCATACAGCCATAAAGAATGCTTCTTGATGCACGTGAACTTGGGGATTATAGAGAAATATATCGTCAGTAGTGTTTTTCATCCTTGACAATCCTGGCTCAGTCATTATTCTATGGTTAAAGTCTTTGGTGATCTAGACGGTGTGGAGAGACATACCTGGGAGCAGAATGGTTTCCCCAGCCTCACTTAGTTTAGGTGGACTGATGTCTGGAGAAATGAGTGTTTGCTGTAACTGCCAGCTGGGTTGATATGTTGAGACCAGGACTCTTATTCTCATGGGTCAGGAGCGTGCCTCAAGGACCAGCTCATGTCAAGTTTTCCTGACTTTCCCAAACATAGTCAGGAGTCTCCTCTACTACAATCACTGTAATTAATAGTTTATGTCTCTCTCTCTCTCTTCTCTTCTCCCACCCACCACCACCCTGGACTTTGAGGCTTTAGGAAACATATGTTATTCATTCTGAAAATCTATCCCCTTAATGTTAATAACTAGCAAAGAGATAGACACTCACTAAATATTTATTTGAAGAAAACAAATGGAGGAATGCTTGTCTTTTTTTCATTGACTTGAGATTTCACAACTCCTCCTTTCCTCAATGGAAATTAACATCAAATGAAACCCTTTCTCCTCTTCCATAAGCATGTTCTAACTGCCTTACTACGTTTCATCTTCTATGGACTGGATACAGAGCAACACATGCTCATCACAAATGAACCTGTCCTCATATTTATATCTGGGTTTGTATCGGATAATAGATTTATCATTTCCAATGGTTTTTACTCAAGGTGTTCTAACACCACAAAGGCAAAACCTAAGTAATTACTATTCCTTGATTACCTTATTTCCCTCAAATTCTAGCTATTTTCATTTCTATTTTCTTAACATTTTTCTCATTTAGGGAACTCTAGTGATATTGGAATGGGAGAACTCCAGAATAACCAGTAACAAGCAATGGTGGACTGCACAAAATATTCTGCTCATTATTTCTGTGATGTAGGAAGCATAGGAAGTGTGTAGGAAGCATACAAAACAGGCTTTACTTTCCAGCGCATACACTTGCCGTTCCTTTGGCATTTGTTACCTGGTCAGACACATTAGTTCATATACAAACACTGTAGATTTTCTTTGTCAATTTCAAAATATCTCTGTAGTTCGCCCAAAGTAAATACTTATTATGTTCTTAGTAGCATAGGGCTCAAGTGGCATTAGTCAAGGTGAATTCACTTCCCAGCACAATCGCTAGGAAATTATGCCCATTTTCGGTGGTCTTACACTTCAGTTGGTAGGGATATCTTGATATTTTAAGGCAGAGTCTGAAAGCCCCAATTACTTCACTTGTTTTTCTAGGACCCCTTCTTGACGTTTTGTGTATTTTTTTTTTTTTTTAATGCTTCACTTTTCAAATGACATTCCTTAAGTAGGTGGTAATTTACACTTTTAAATGGAGGCATTAAGTAGCTTGACTCAAATATAAATAAATGAATGCTCATGTTTAGAGAGATGGGGTTTGACCTGCCTGCCACAGGGTACATAAAACACGACCTGCTTTTTCTTTGTCACCACACACTTTCTACATATCATTTTTTTAAGTTCTAAGAACCACAACTTAGTAACACAAACACACACACACACACACACACACACACACACACCCGTTAATTTTTGGACAGGATAAAAAACAAAATTTAACGTAAAGACACATACCCATGCTGCACTGGAGAACCATCCAACAATCTCTTTTCGAGTCATTGTCATATGCAAGGACACTGCTAGTAGTGGCTTTTACATTATCATCACGTTAACCATCTCAAATCATGTTGTCATTTTCATATTTTGGATTGTAAGTTGAGGTGCGTTATGTAACATGGGTATGGCTGCATAGCATATGGTTGCATAAGTGGTGTAACCCAGATCTGTCTTACACATGGTTCCTTTATAAAGAAACCATGAAAATGGATACATTTATTTTTGTAATTTTTCTCATGTCCAAAATTTCTGAAGAGGGCAAGGATGAACAGATTTCCATTCACAATGAGAAGGTGTTCCTCCCGTTAGAACCCATCTGGCACTTTGGGAAAGCAGACGTTCATGCTTCAGCTCTTTCCTGTTATGAAATCTTCTGTATCTAACTGCCATGACAGTTGGCAAGCCTCAACTGAGGTGGGGACAAGGGAGAAGTCTCAACCCCAAATCACACTTAATGGGCATTGCCCTTTTTCAAAGAGGCCCTGAGGCATACAGGTGCATTCTCTAACCGGGAAGAAGCCATTTGATAGTTGGTCAGTTCAGTGGATCTAACTGGCCCTGCCCCAGAATAAATAAACATTTGAAACCTGTGAAGGTGACCCTATTTGGAAAAAGGGTCTTTGCAGATGCTTACATGAAGGACCTCAAGATGCGGATGTCTTGGATTAGGCTGGGCCCTAAATCCAATGACAAGTGTCCTTAGAAGAGAATAGGAGAAAACACAAGAAGTGCTATGAATACAAAAGCAAAGACTGGAGTGATATTCTACAAGCCAAGGATTGCTGGCAGCCGCTGGAAGCTAGGGCATGGAACAGACTCTCCCCAGGTCCTCTAGAAGGAGCCAACCTTGCCAACACCTTGATTTAGGACTTCTGGTCTCCAAAACTGTGAGGGAATACATTCTTGATGTTTTTAAGCCACCAAGTTTCTGATAATTTGGCAGTCCTAGGAAATGAGTACAGCCAGTCCAGTGGCTTAAACAATCCCAAAGTGTCTTCAGCATTACTGAGACTGGTTTCTCTTTTGTGCTTTCCCTTCCACTCTTTTCCTTTCCTCTTCTCTCTCCTCTCCTCTCTTCTCCTCTCCCGTATTCTCCTCTCCTCTTCTCTCCCCTTCCTTCCTTCCTTCCTTCCTTCCTTCCTTCCTTCCTTCTTTCCTTACCAGATCAGGATGCTATTACAAAATATCATATCTTGGGGGGTGGTTTGAACAACAGAAATGTATTTTTCACAGTTCTTGAGGCTGGGAAACCTAAAATCAAGATGCTGGCATGTAGGTTTCATTCCTAGACCTCTTCTCTTGGCTTGTAGGTCCCACCATCTCACTGTGTGCTCACATGACCTCCTCTGTGTGTGAGCAGAGAGTGAGCAAGCTCTGGCATCTCTTCTTATAGGACACTAATCCTATCATGGGGACGCCACCCTCATGACCTCATCTAACCTCAACTATCCCCAAAGGTCTCATCTCCAAATACCATCACATTGGGGATTATGGCTTCAATGTACGGATTTGGGGGGGAGGGCACCAACATTCAGTCTATAACCTCCCTTCCCTTCTCTTCCTCCTTTGGGTTAACTTTATTGGGGGTACAATTATATACAATAGAATTCACCAATATTAAACACACAGTTGGATGAGTTTGGGCAAATGTATACAGTCATATAACTGCCACTACAATCATGACAGAGAATCATATTTCCTTCATGCCTCTTTGTAACCAGTTCTCTCTCCCTACATCCTGGCAAATACTGATTTGCTTTTGTATCACCGCAAAATTTTGCCTTTTCATTAATTTGATAAATGGAATCATGCAGTATACGGTTTTTGGTGCCTGGCTCCTTTACTTAGCATGACATTTTTGAGAGCCATCCATGTTCTTGTACATATCAATACTTTGTTCCTTTTATTGCAGATTAATATCTCATTGTATGAATATATTACCAATCACCAGTTGATGGACATTTGGGTTATTTACAGTTTGGGGTGCTTATACATAAAGCTGCTATGAACATCTATGTACAACTTCATGTGGACATATGTTCTCATTCTTTGTGAGTAAATATCTAGGGGAAGAATTGCTGGCTCATATTATTTAATCTTATAAAAATCTGCCAAACAGTTTATTAAAATGGCTGTGCAATTTTGCACACTTATTAGCAATGCATGAATGTTCTACTTGTTCCGCATTCCTGCCACGATTTGGGATTGTCCTTCTTTTAAATTTTAGCGATTCTAGTGGGTATGGCTAATAGTATCTCATTGTGGTTCAATTTGCATTTTTAGGACTGATTGCATACTTCTAATCCTGCACGAATACTCCTTCCAGTCACCCCAAAGAACAGAGCTGCATGTTTGACTTCAGTCTTCGGTTAAGAGTTGATACCTTTAGAGCTTTGAACCAATACAGTGCAGAAAAATAAAGAACCCAGTCATTGCACATAATGTCCGTGTGTTTATTATTAGTACTTGTCCCACAGAGTCATCCTGAGAGCAATTCCATCATGTTGGTTAAAGCATGCTTCTGATTCGTGTGGTTAGGGGATGTTTGGTGGCATGTCTTTGTCCTTACTAGACCTTAGTGTCCCTATCTGTCACATGAAAGCATCCATCCACAATAGTGGTTCTTAAATCTGCATGCATACAAGTTACCCAGGAACTAAGAAAAAAATGAAGGTTCACTTCTTGTCTCCCTTTATTTGAGTGGGTCTGGAATGAGCCCTGAAATTTTGCCCTTTTAATGGCCCCTGTCATTTCTAGACTAGTGGCCCTTTGACTGTCTTTTGAAAGTAGCTTGCCTAGAGACTCTCAAGTTTCTTCTAATTTTAAGAACATGAGATAATCTTGGTCTGTAACTCAGGCCTTTCCTCAATTTTATAAAGAAACGACTTTGCAAATAGTGCTGCTTAATAAATATAAGCTGATAGATGATTGGTAAGAAATCAATGTAAGTAATTAAATCATTTATTCCCATGGGCTGGAGCAGCCATCTCTAGGAAACTGTCTGCAAAGTGTCCAGAAAAGAGAGGAGGTCCTTCCTTTTCAGTCAGCTCTCTGGTTTCCATTAGGTGTAATCTGATAGCCTTCACCCTGATCTATCCCTCTGTGGCTATTGGGCCGTGGACAAGGGACTGAATTTCTCTGAG
This sequence comes from Rhinolophus sinicus, assembly GCF_036562045.2. Taxonomy (NCBI): domain Eukaryota; kingdom Metazoa; phylum Chordata; class Mammalia; order Chiroptera; family Rhinolophidae; genus Rhinolophus; species Rhinolophus sinicus. Next base: position 45,132,848 of record NC_133759.1, read on the forward strand.
CTGGTTCCCTCATTGTAAATGGGTGTGAGGGTAACCCTCATAAGATTGATTGCTGGTGGTGAAATAACTGAAACAATTGAACTAATCCAGACGAAAGGCTGAAGACAGCACTTGGCATTTGGAAAATGGTCAGTAAAGAATAGCTGTTGTTGACACTGTTAGGGGTAATGACAATCCCTCTTTCCCCTTAGCTATTACAGCTTGCTTCCCCACTTCTCATTCCCTCCTACGAGGATTACAAACAGAAAAAAGAGATGAGCCAATGTAGTCTGCAGATGGCCCAGGCTTGGAACATGCAGAGGTGGAGGACGCTAACGTGACTGGGCCTTAACTGGTGATGCTACAGACGTGAGTCTGTGAGATGTCGTCTTCAGAGGCTTTAGAATGAAACTTCAGCAGATGTGGGAGTGAGTCATTAGAGAGGCTGAAGGAATAGGCTTGGTCTTCACATCTTTGGGGATTTTGAATAAAATGTTCTGCTCTTCTGCATCACATTTAACTATAGGTCTTTACCAACAAGCCAAAGCAAAGCTACTGTATTTTTGTGTGTGAAATTTTAGCATCGATCTACCGGTTTTTCTACTTTACTTTGAAATAACCTACCCCGAATGTCCTTGTGGTTGGAGAGTTGCAAGCTGGGCTTGTCTTTAGCCAACTTATTTTTGTTTAAATGGGTTAATTCACAGAACTAGAACTAGAGATGATTGAGGCAACTGGTAAGGGGTCCCTATATAAGTACATTGACTTCCTATGACATTGTAAGAGGGAAGGAGAATAATAAAGGTGGGAAAAGGAGGTACGTTTCTAGTCTTCTTAAGAGTAGAGGTGACCAGAAAATAGAACATAAATGTGGACAACACTGTGGCATTATTTGCTAATGCAGAATGGGGAGTAAAGTAATGGACAGTGTTTCACAGAAACAATAAATAATTCATGGCTAGAATGTTTGAGCATTTACTATGAGCCAGGTATTGTGCTCTGTATAATGTGATTTATACATTAGCTCCTTTCAGTGCCATGATCTCAGTTCTCAGATAATTCTCATTTCCTGGGATGAGACCTGTGGACTCAGAAGGTGGGACCAAGCTCGCCTAGCTGATTGATGGAAGAGCTGGGCTTCAAACCCAGGGCTTCCCAATTCTAAAGCCAAGGTCTCAACCTCTTCACTGTACTGGAAACAAACCAAAGTAATGAAACAAGTGTTCTTGACAAATCTGCCACACCAGTAACTTATCCGAGAAAGACAGCTTCTGGTTCCCTCTGTTGAATACCTTATTAATTTAAGACCCCAAAAAATAGTTTCTAGGACCATCCATTCACAAGCGAAAGACAGAGTGAGGTAGAAATGGCAATTAGAGTTGGTGATGCTTTAACTGTAGAGACTGCACAAGGCCTAAAGATGTCACCCAGCAGATGAGAGAGTGATAGATGAAGCTAGTTACACCTTCCTTTGTCATTATTGTGTTGAGTAGGAAAGTTTATTGAAAGGACACAGGGTGTGCAGGTTCTGTGTCATTCTCACAGTAGTAATTACTTTGCAACTTATTTACATGTCCTGTGCACTCCACAAAGGTCTTTTTCAAAATGTTTTCAAGAGGCTTATCATAAAACTATGTGAGCTCAGAGAATAAGGCCATAAAAGAGCCTTCCTTTTAGGAAGGGGGGAGATGGTTTGAAGAGGAACCCAAGAAAGGACAGCTATTAGCTATGAACATGAGAGTGTGATTCTGAGTTTCCTGGTAGAGAATGCAAGACAACAATGTTCTATCAGGGTGATTTAAGGAAGCGGATGGGGGAGCAGTTTCTGAGCCAGCAGTGTGTGGGAGCAGCACTGGTCTTGGAGCCCTAGCCGCATCTACTATGTGAGTCATTTGTATATATTCAGAACTAATGAGCTGACTTGCTACCTTGACCTAGATTTCCCCTGGCTCAGGTAAATGCATTGACCTTCAGGATTTTCTATTCTATTCTTTTTCCAAACATTGGTCAAAATGTCCTATTAAGATCTTGTCCAGTTCCAAAGGGACGTGAAGCAGAAGGCAGGCAAGATTTTCAAAATATTTACCAACATAGGCAGGAGGTCTTAAGCTGAACCATATGCTATGCAGGTGTGCGTGGTCAGAGGAAGGGGATTCCTCTCCCTACGTCCCCTCTTCTACTGGCTGGAGCTTTTCTTCCTCAGTGAACTTGCCATAATGGCCACTTCCTGTCAACTTTTTCCTGTCTCTGATTTGCTGTTTTTTCTGTGAAATGAAAGGTTGGGATCTATGACTACAAAACCCCATGGCTGAAGTATATTCACAATTGTGGCCCCACGGAGTAAGCAACTTTTTGGACCAAAGGTCCTTGGTTGAAATTCCCTCCATGGAACGAAACAGCAATTCTTTGCTCAGAGCCAGGACTCGGGGGGGACTTTCCCTAGGAGGAGATCTAATGAGGTGCATGTAAATAGCTCTCCCCATCCTGCTTTCCCTGCCACCAGCCTCCTCAATTACAGCACAGGAGCTTTGCCGGTTCACCTGACTTCTAGAAACTCGCCTCTCTGGTCCAGCAAAACAGGCATTATGAAACCTATAAATAAACATTTTATTCCCATATCTCTGCAATAGCAGAGAGGCTGGAGCTGCAAACAAATAAATTGGCAGTTCATAGACAATGTAAATGAATATTGAAGTGTAATGCCTGCAGGATGCATTTGGACTTGAAAGCAGCACGGGGGGTTTGTTGTTGTTGTTTTTAAAGGACCAAAAGACAAAGCCCCTTCCTTCTCTGCCTCCAGTTTTAATCTGCAGCTTTAATTGCTTTCCTAGCACAAGGTCCGTGGCTAGGTTTCTCTTTTTCAGATGCTGAAGCTGAATTCTAGGAAGGAGAAAGAAACCCTGTGGGTCCCTGAACTGTGAGATCCTGTCATTTAACAGGAGCAGATGCAAGTTGTATAAATAGCGTGTGCTATTTACGTTTCATGTGTTAAATGAAAAAGCAGCTACCTTCTTTTCTCATTTTCTCTAACAAAACAAAACGGAACTTCAGCCAGAATGGGGGGTTGGGATGGGATGGGATCAGAAGACCCTCTTCATGAATTTTCATTTGCATCCTCATTATAATGTTTGGAGGAATCTCTGACTATTTTTTTGATGAGGATAAATATTACCCGTGGACATTGAATTTTCTCAGTCTATTCTTAGAAAATGATCTCTGCTTACGCTCTTTAAGACAGAAATAAATGCCACACTTCACAGATAGTGCTATAGTAATTAATCATTTTACACATCTGAAACTGAATTAAGGCCAGTGTCTCAACAGGTGACAAAGAGAATGCCTTCTGCAAGGTGAAAGAGATCCTCTCCTTACCAGCAGAAAGAACTATGTAAAAATGTCCATATGGCCTGATGTGAAGAATTGTTACCTTCATGGTGTAATAACCAGCAGTAAGCTCTGGCTCAGTGCTGTGTACACAGGGTCTTACTCCCCACACACCATAGAAGATGGGCAGATGGGTATCGTTATTACTAACAGAGGTCAGATGAGAAAGGGAGGCTCAGAGAAGGTACAACTTTATTCAAGGTCACACAGCCCAGGAATGGCAGAACCAGAATCCATACCTGGGAGTGTCTTCGCTCCAGAGCTCATGTGCTTATAACAAGCAAAGTCTTGAGAAACACTAATGTTACTTAATGTCTTTGCCTTCAAAATATCATTAGATCACTTTTCAAATTACCATATTTTCCTTATGCAGGATATAGGTTTCCTCCCTTTATTGAGTCAGCTGGAAATGAAGACATAAGCATTCAAATCAAAATAATGTAGGAAAGAACATAAAAACAAATAACTCACCCTATAATTAAGTCCTCAGATTTTCCATTTGAAGCCTAGATAACGATGTGCTACAATTATTATAGAAATAACAATCTATTATCATCACTATGAAATTAACAATTATTACAGAATTCATATTGACTTGGAACATCTCTCCTTCTTAAAGTAGCATCCTCCCTCTTTTTTGAACCAGTAGTAGAAACAAGTTTGTGTGGAAAATTCCATAGGCCATATTATTTAATTAGGGATAGTTTTGGGAAGGAGGATGGTAAACAATTGGATTCAGTCAACAATCTTCTTTCTTTTTTTCTTTTTTTCCTGTCTAAATGCCAATGCTGCTGCTCTCCCTAAAAGAAGGCAAACTGAGTCTGTTAAAAATGTGATGATGTAAAAATAGTCATTTCATTCAAATAAGCGAGGTGGTGGTGGGTGGGGCGTGGTACTGCAGTGTCTGTACCCCTCTTTGTTCATCTACGTCTGCTACCTTGAACCACTTAGCAAAACAAAACTCCACCATCAACAGGAAGGTAGAAAACGTGTCTTGTTTCAAAGCTGTACCAAAAAGATTCAACACCCTAGTCAAATGAAACACATGGTAACCTGAAAAGAAATCTTTCATCTGAGGCAGTTATTTTCCTGTGGAGTGAACTTGACACTAATGGGCAGGCACAAACGCCAAATGGTCAGGGTGAAAATAATGGATTCCTCCTTTGGTTTGTTCCATTACCCAAAGACCAAGCAACTCTGACTTGGAATTACCATTCACAATGCGAGCAACCAATAGACTCTTCTCGGGCGTGAGCCTGCGCAAGCGCTGCTGGCCTGTGAACTCCACACTCTGACTTTCACCAACTCCCAGGACACCTATTTTCCGTAGTGTCACTAAGCCTGTCACCTTGGACAAAAGCACCCTTTGTAGAAAGCTTGCCTTAGCTGCCTCTGAAGACCTGTTGATAGCTGCAGAGTAGGAAACGCCGCTGTCCCGGCAACTAGGGAAATGTACCTCTTTTAATCCTGACCGTGCTCCACGTCTCTAAGTGTTTCTTTTCTCTAACTAGTAAATGTTTTACCCCTTTCTACCCACCTCTAACAACAAAATAACTATTTTTTCCTACTACAAAGATCAGAAATAAAGAAAACTGTACATAGTTAATAATTTAAAATCATGGCCACATTTTAAAAATACAAGTAGTTAAAGAATCCTCTCATTTCTTTCTGAGAAACTGCTTTGTGAGGTCCCAAAACACTTATACTCAAAGGATGGAGAAAGATTGTATGTTGCTTTGGAGATCCTGCCATACAAATAAGCTCTGTCCTAGTTTATTTCTAGGTTGGCTATTGAGCAATTGGGATATTGTTATAAAATGGTGGTTAGGCAGAGAGCTTCAAAACCTACATAAATAACTCCCCTCATGATGAAATTCTCTATTTGTAGGGCTAAATAAATTTTAAAAAGCAATATGTATATAATATTTTGGCATATTTCCATTTATGTATTTGTTTTAAATTGAGATATAATTGACATATAACAGTTCCAGGTGTACAACTTAAGGGTTCAGTTTTCATGTGCACTGTAAAATGAACACCACAATAAGTCTAATTAACATCCATGACTGAACACAGTTACAAAACTTATCTTTTTTCTTGCAATGAGTACTTTAACACCTACCCTCTTAGCAACTTTCAAAAATGCAACACAATGTTATTACCTATAGTCACCGTGCTGTGCATCCCACGACTTTATTTTATGCCTGGAAGTTTGTACCTTTTGACACCTTTCACCTATTTTACCCACTGCCCATCTCTAGCAACCTCCAAACTCTTCTATCTATGAGCATTTTTATTAGTATTATCATTCCACATGTAAGTGCAAGCATACAGCATTTGTCTTTCTCAGACTATTTCACGTAGTATGATACCCACGAGGTCCATCCATGTTGCTGCAAATGGCAAGATTTCATTCTAATGTTCCATTGTGTGTGTGTGTGTGTGTGTGTGTGTAATTTTCCTTATCCATTTGTTGGTGGAGACTTAAATTGTTTCTCTATCTTGGCTATTGTAAATAATGCTTCGATTAACTTGAGTGAGCAGATATCTTTTTGACTTAGTGTTCTTGTTTTGTTCAGATAAATACCCAGGAGTAGAATTGATGGATCATATGGCAGTTCTGTTTTTAATTTATTGAGGAACCTCCATACTGATTTCCACAGTGGCTGCACCAATTTACATCCCCACCAACAGTGCACAAGGGTTTCCTTCAAATTCTTGCCAACATTTGTTATTTCTTGCCTTTTTGATAAATAGCCATTCTAACGGGTGTGAAGTGATATCTCATTGGGGTTTTGATTTGTAGCTCCCTGATGATTAATAATTTTGAGGACCTTTTCATGTATTTGTATGTCTTCTTTGGAAAGATGTCTATTCAGATCTTCTGCCCATTTTTAAATTGAAACTGTTTTTTTGCAATTGAGTTGTATGAGTTCTTTATATATTTTGGATATTGATACCTTATCAGACATATGATTTGCAAATATTTTTCTCACATTATTTAGGTTGCTTTAGCGTTTTATTGATGGTTTCCTTGGTTGTGCAGAAGGTTTTTGGTATTATATACTCCTACTCATTTAGTTTTGCTTTTGTTTCCTTTGCTTTTTGCTGTCAGATTCAAAAAATTATTGCTGAGATCAAGATTACTGCCTATGTTTGTTGGTTTGTTTTCTAAGAGTTTTATGGTTTCTGGTCTAAGTTTTTAATCTATTGTGAGTTAATTTTTGTGAGTGGTGTAAGATTGTGGTCCAGTTTCATTCTTTTGCAGGTGGCTGTCTTGTTTTCTCAACACAATTTATTGAATAGACCTCCTTTCTCTATTGTATATTCTTGGCTCCTTTGTTGTAAAACAGTTAATCCTATATGGGTGTGTTTATTTCTGAACTCTCTATTCTGTTCCATTGATCTATGTGTCTGTTTTTCTGCCAATACCAAACCGTTTTGATTGCTATAGCTTCATAATATAGTTTGAAATCAGGGTCCATGTTGCCTCCAGCTTTGTTCTTCTTTCTGAAGATTGCTTTGGCTAATTGGGGTCTTTTGTGGTTCCATACAAATTTTAGAATTATTTATTTTATTTCTATAAAAACTTTCATTGGAATTTTGATAGGGATTGCACTGAATCTGTAGATCTCTTTGAACAGTATGGATATTTTAACAATACTGAGTCTTTCGATCCATAAGCATAGAGTATCTTTTCATCTATTTGTGTCTTCTACAATTTATTTTATTAATGTCTTATAATTTTCAGCATATAATTCTGTCACCTCTCTGATTAAATTTATTTCTAGGTATTTTATTATTTTTGATGCAGTTGTAAATGGGGTTGTTTCTTAATTTATCTTTCTGATAGTTTGTTATTGGTGTATATAAACATAACAGATTTCTGTACATTGATTTTATGTCCTGAAAATTTTACTGAATTAATTTATTAGTGCTAACTTTTTTTTTTTCTTTTGTGGAGTGTTTAGGAGTGTTTAGTGTTTTCTGTATATAAGCAAATAGTGACAATTTTACTTTCTCACTTCCAATTTGACTGCTTTTTATTTTTTATTCTTGTCTAATTGCTCTGGACAGGATTTGCAATACTACATTGAATAAAAGTGGTGAGAGTGGGTATCCTTGTCTTGTTCTTGATCTCAGAAAAAAACTTTAAGCTTTTCCTCATTGAGTATCATGTTAACTGTGGGCTTGTCACATAGGACCTTTAATATGTTGAGATTTGTTTCCTCTATACCCACTTTGTTGAGAGTTTTTTTTATCATAAATGGATGTTGAACTTTGTCAAGTGCTTTTTCTGCATCTACTGAGATGATCATATGATTTTTATTTATAAGTAAATAAAAATGAACACATATAATATTAATGATGGAAATGGTAAAATCTCAAATAAAATTGGGTAGTTTTGATTCATGCCCCCTTCTTGCTACCTCCAAACCCATTTCTTCCTTTTTCTACCCCAATCCTTTGAATAGCAAAGTCATCTGTTCAAGCCAATGATGGTCTTTCCATCCTCCCTTTCCCACTCTATCCTGTACCATGTCTTGTCATTTGATTCCCAATCCACATTTGTCTACTTAACTCTACCTCAACTGCCACCATCATTTTTCATCTAGAAGATTCCTAAGTGGTCTTTATTTAACTGTTGCTCCCTCTACAAGGAAGAAACAGTGATTTTTTTTATAACTTTAAATTATGTAACACCATCCTTAAAATCCTCCTTTGCCTTTCTATGTATCTGCAACTGATTGATGTATCTGCCTCTTCTGGTGCCATTATTCTGTTCCCCAGCCTCCTTGTAGTTTCTCCAACAATTCAGTCTCTTTCCTGGTTGAGTTAGTTGGACAGGGAGACACAGGTGGCTGTGTCGTGTGGATGTGTCTTGTCAGCAAGGCTAGCTAAAGTGAAAAAAGAAAGCTACTTTCTGAGAAAGAGGAAGGAATGAAGGAAAGTGAAGTGTATGTACCCATTCTTCCCAAGAGCAGTGATGGAGCTGGTTGAAAGCTGACCAAGTAGTAGGCCATAATTAAGCATGGACCTTTTGAAATGGAAAGAAGAGAAAAAGTAAAAGGCTTTCTATACTGATTATTACAGGACAGGTGTCCATACCCACCTCCTCCTACCTGTTTGAATTATTTCCTTCCATCTATATAATCATCCATACATACATTTAGCAAACTCTTATTGAGTGCTAAATATGGGAGGACAGAATGAAATGCCAAGGGGATATTAGGACAAAAGAAGGATGCAAATGGACTACACTTTGGCTATTGACCCAGCTCACCTATAAAATCATATTCTCGTAATGCCATGCTGGGACTCACTCCCTTTCCCTGCCTCAGAAAATGAACCCCAGAATACAGACTTTACATGGCTCCATGAGGAAATGCCACCTTGATTACTTAAACAATGCAGCTGTGGAACTATACTTCTTTAGATTAGGAATGTGTCTTTTCTGACCAGAAAAGTTTTTAATCCAGAACCATCCACTATCATTAAAGATTCTAAGCCCACACTCACTCTTCTGATACACGCATACACATATACATTCCCTTCTCCCCCCAAACCATCATCATGAAGCAGAGAGAGAGATACCATGTTTCCCCGAAAATAAGACCTAACCGGAAAAGAAGTCCTAGCATGATTTTTCAGGATGACATCCCCTGAACATAAGTCCTAATGAATCTTCTGGAGCAAAAATTAATATAAGACCCGGTCTTATTTTCGGGGAAACACGGTATGTGGCTGGCTTTGTCAGGCATGGGAAACCAGGCAATGACTGTTGACGAAAAACTACAAGCATGTGTCTAGACCCATGTATATTGTATAACACTAACAGGGCCTCTCAAGAAGTTGGATATTGGATCTGACAGGACTAACTGCCCTGTGATGCCTTGAAAATCGACTGGGGCCCACCCAAGTAAACACATTTGAAGATGGGACAAAATAATCAGTGTGACAGCTGTGCCACATAGACTTCGCATTGACACAAAGACTTTTCTTTTGTCATTAGATTGGGAAACTACTCATTAGATTTAAGACTGAAACAAAGAGAGAAAGCAAAATAAAGATATGTCACAGCCTGATAGATACTTAAGCATGTTTGTGAGTGCTTAGCAAAAAGACCTTCTGATTTAAAACAACCAACCAGACCTCCTCAGACAATGATAGAATAAAATAGCTTATTTATGCAGGAACTGGGTGTGATAAATTCTGTCTCAATGTACTCCTAAATAGCAGGGGGCTTTGGACACCGAAAGGAAAATTAGGGTCAGATTGGGGAAGATTGCCACCTGCAGAGGCTAAATGTGAAAGCTGATAGCTCAGTCATAAATAGGTTCACAACTGCTCATTTTCAATTCTCCCTCCTAGCAGCACACAGAACTGCCACTGCTTCTTCCATCTTGCACTCCAGGAGCCAAGTTCAAATTGCATGTCGTATGACTCTGTGCCTTGTAGAGATTGGCCTATGAATTGGGTTTCATGGGTCTAGGAGATAGAGAAAGTGGACGTTTTAATTTTTATTTCATTTTTCTAGAGGTTGGAAGCAGGGAATTCAGTTTCATTGGAGTTAGCTTTGTATAGTCTCCTTGATCCATTTTTCTCAGTTCAGGAAGCTTTGAGGTACAGGGAAGGTGTCAGTGATTCCTGAGGAAAGGGCTAAGTTATTCCTCATACGTAATGTTACGCAAGGCTCATTTGGGAAAATGGGCAGGGTGAGACTGAGTTGGGGAGGGCTCAGCCTTGGAGATATGGAAGCTTGCTCCTTTTCCTCCCCCACTTCCTGGCTGAATGCACAGCTGAGCAGGGCTTCTGCAGAAAGCTGTGCCTGGGGAGGGTGGGGCTATGAGAGCACCAATGTGAGTCTCTGTGGAAATCCAGGCAGAAGGTTGATTGCTGGAGAGCTCAGCTAGGACCCAACAGAGGTTTCTACCCTCTGGACTTCACCCAGGAAGGAGAGTGAAGCCAATGTGAATTCCTCTGGAAAAAAAAAGAAAAAATTTCCCTTGTAAACCAACAACAGTGTGTGGACTACTTATAGATTGGTAAAGTGTTGGGGGGTAACTTTACAGATTACATGGGCCTAAAAAATTACCTGAGTAAACTCAGATAACTGAGACTAAAGAACTTTCTATGGTAAATTATCAGGATAAATGGTTTACACTCTCCTTTTCCCCGGCTGGCATTCCAACAAGTATCCTTTCAAAGATTGTGAACTAAGATACCATTTTATGGTATTCAACATGTTGAAGAGTAAGGATTTAGGAATAAAGGTTTTTCCTGTTTCTCTATCTTTTAATATTCTGGGAACTTGTCTGGAAGGCAACTGAATCATGTAGATAACTCGACAGAAGAAATAAAAACCATGTTAATTTCTGACATAATAGATATCAAATGGCAAACAGAAGGTAACTGAGAGATTAGGTCTGTACTAAATTTCTTAAAATTAAAACTATTAGAAGATCTGTAGTCATAGAAGCTTGTTCATGTATCTCTATAGTTTCATCTCAATTCTTTTTTGTGTGCTATTGGTATCTTGACCATTACAAATACTTAACTGTACTTTAGAACCACAACAAGTGCCATATACATATGGCACTTGTTGTGGTTCTAAATATATGGCATAGCTTTCCCCCTTAAACGATGATAAGAGTAATAAGGGAAAGGACATACTGCATCTATTGTGAGCGGGAAAATGACTTTAAAAATAAAAATCCCTATTTCTCTCCTCAACAGGTAAAACACTTAAGCACTGGGTACAACAATTATGATGATGGTAATGATATTAATAAGCTCTTTTATGTTTATGATTTATAAAGTGCTTTTCACTTATATTATCTCTGACCTCCGTCACACAACCCTGCATGACTGGTGTTATTAGCCTCACTTTACAGTTAGAGAGAAAACAAACAAACAAACAAACAAACAAACAAACAACGGCTTTAGGACCCAGTCTACACCCTGGTAGCCAGTGGCAAGCTCCTGACCCATACAGCAGCATGCACAGTGTTTGAAAACTCGCAATGAATTACTAACATTTGAGAGTCCTAAGTTTTCATGTAAAACTGGATTTCCAACTTCTCTTTAAAAATCTCAAGGCCTGGCCACCATTCTTCTACAGTTAGGTGGGGGTGACCCTCCTAACTTAAGCGGGACATGAGTGCTTTCATTGTCATAGTCCCACCACGCCTATTACTGCCCTGTTCTCTTCCCTAAGGTTCTCTGCCTGGTCCCTGGGGACACTAGGGTTTGCAAGCATTTCTCTAGAAGGACATAAAATGTTCTTTAGATCAAACAGCCAATAAATGGCAGAAGCAAAAACTGAAAGCAGGGCACTGACATCAAGTCCATCTCTGCTTCTGTCTCTCTGGAGTGGCTCTCAAACAGAATGACTTGATTTGGATGTTAGAAGCCCAGGAATGGGATCCAGGAATCTGCATTTTGAACAGTCACCCAGGATGGAGCATGACTGAAACATTAATCTGTGATAAAATGCAAAGAGCAGTGTCCTAGGGAGTCTCCTTGGTCCTTTGACTCAACTAGTCTGCCTCTTTGTCATTGAACCATCAAGTTTTGGGGCACACACAGAGTGCTGTGCTCTCTGACCTTAGATGATGTAACATGTTTGGGACCTTAGCTTCATTCATCATGTTGTAAAATGGATTGACAATGTTTGTCTTCTCTATTTGCCATTTAGGTATTTGACATTTTCCCCAATCATTCACTCACCAAACATTTGTTGAATGCCTGCCTTGTAATATGCATTATATGAAACTAAGATTCTTCTCACAGTTAAGAAGTGGTTATTCTGTTGAGCTGTCCAACTAGGTATTGGATTCAAGTCAGACTGAGCTGTTGGTCTGTTTTATCCTGGAAGTACTCTGATATTTAGTTTATGTCAAAAGCACAGTTGACTCAGAGTCCACATGAAACTCACATTGTTAATATAATTCTATGATCCCACAACTTTCGTGGTGACCATCAAATATTTAGATTCACTTGATTAGAGGTCTTCTTTTCCAAAACCACTTGAAGATTTCATTTGCCAGACAATGCATTATAAAAGTAGGCAACAACTCACATGTCATATTTTAATCCTAAAATTTTATTTGCATGAGATTGAAACCCACTGTAATACCTGCCCTTGTCCATGAAAGCATATGGGTGCATATATATATCTAAGTTACATCTTATTCCTCTCTAACCAGTTTTTTGAGATCCTTAGGGAAACAAAAGATGAATATTACCTTGTTTCCTGAAAATAAGACTTAGCCGGACAATCAGCTCTAATGTGTCTTTTGGAGCAAAGATCAATATAAGACCCGGTATCATATCATATCATATCATATCATCATCATATCATATTATAAAGACCCAACATTATGGTAAAATAAGACCGGATCTTATATTAACTTTTGCTCCAAAAGACGCATTCCAGCTGATTGTCCTGCTAGGTCTTATTTTTAGGGAAACACAGTAGCTCTAGCCTTCTTTAAAATTTTGCAAGTTGACTAAGTACTTGATACTCAAAATGTGGTCCCAGGACAAATTGTATCAGTACTTCCTAGGAGTTTGCTCAGAATGGAGTTTCTTAGGCCCAAATCTACATTTAACAGGATCCCCAAGTTACTCCTATGCACATTTAAGTCTGAAAAGCCCTGAGTAAGGTTCCTTGTGAACAGTTCTAATTAACCTTATTGGAGCAATCATTTGGCTTACTCCAGATGGAGTAATGGACACGCTAGAGTCCACAGGGACCAGGCAGAAAGCCTAAGGAAGAGAACAGGGCAGTAATGGGTGCACTGGGACTGTGACAATGAAAGTACTCATGTCCCACTTAAGGAGGGTCACCCCTACTTAACTGTAGAAAATAAATATGTATATCAAATCATTACATTGTATACCTTGAACTTACACAATGTTATATGCCAGTTATATCTCTGTACAGCCTGGCGGGGGAGTGGGGGTGGAACAGTTCCCAAAATATGGCTGTTTTGGTTTGTAAATTTATATTATAAGGACCTTTAGATGCAGAAAAGTTAGGCAGTAAGAAGTAGAAAGTGTTAGGGGGTATTTACACACTAACCTGCCTGGAAAATGTTAACGTTTTTGATGACATTGTTCTCCATCTTGATTTCAAGTAAACATGGTGGAAGATTATGGGGCACATAGAAAATGGAAAAAAAAAAAAGACATTGTAAAATATATATTCTTATAAATGTATAAAGATTCTGTATATATTAAGGACATGGACACCCTGTCTTTTATAGGTGTTGTTGATATTTTCTGTTTTTATTATTTGTTTTTGTTTGTAACATTTAGCAGAATCTTCATGTTTTTATGTAATCATATTGTTAGAAAGAATTTTCTTTATTATTTCTTTATTAGTTGTATTATGTTGAAAGCAGTGATTCTCAGCTTTGGTTACACATTGGAATCACCTGGAGAGCTTTAAAAACTGTTGTTGATTATATTCCCTCCACCTCTCTTCTCTCAGATATCCTAATTTGATCAGTCTGCCATCCTACATGGCATCAAGATTTTCAAAACATACCCAGGTGATTCTATTATGTAGTCAGGATACAGAACCACCAGCCTAGAAAGCCCTGTCCTATAGCAAGATCGCATAATAGTCAGCTATAAGTGTCTCAAATTGTCTCATTCTTTACCTGTTTTTCTCTTTAGTTTATGATATGATATTTTGGGGGCTCAACCCAGGACATATTTGAACTCTTTGAATAATATTCTACGTTCTCTTTTCTGTCTATAATTCCTCTTCTATCTTTTCATTTTAGATCCAACAGATAATTGGTCTGACAGATTCCAGATAACTTATTATTACAGTGGTAAAGGGTCAGGAAGTAACACCACAGAAGTGATAAGTTCAAGAGAATTCTGATCTAAAAGAGTTTAGGAAGAAGCAGAGAAGGAATTGGGCTTACTGCTTCATTTGCAAACAGTCACTACTGGAAACTTAGCTTTTCATTGACTAAATCGGTTCATGATTAACTGAGTAAACTCTTCAGTTGGATAGACTCAGTCTTGACAATAGTCACCAGACAGACCCAGTGGGGACTTTCTTCCCTGTCATTCCAGGGTTTCTAAAACTCAGCTGTTGAACAGTGGCTCTATCATCATGATTCCTCTCCCAAGCCTAAGGTGGTTTGTGAATGGGCAAAGGGGCTCTCGGGGGCAGACCCATCTTGTGGGAGTCATTGGCACGGCTTAGTTGAAAACCAGAGGTCTAGACATTGCATTATATAGTCCTGACTTCACCTTGGAGATAAAATAATATACCCTTTCCCCAAAAAAGCAGATGGCATCAATGCAGATAGCTTTGTAGCTTCTGCGGTTTCCTCTGCCCCATTACATTGTCACCCAGACTTTAGAAGCTTAAAGGACCAGGCTCTAGTCATTGCTATAAATAACGTCTCTCAGCCACCATTTCTGTTCATTTTATACATAAACTAAAATGGCAAACAGAGTGCATATTCTTTCTAAACATTTGCTTGACTGGCATTCACACTTTGAACCCTTCAATTTCTTCACATTCCATTATTCAAGAACAAGTAGAATTTTTGATATTTTCGTTTGAAATTTGTGTTCATAAAATCTATAGCATACAGGGCATGGTAACTTATCCCAGGCATGTGGTCATGTCAAAATGCAGAATTTCACTAAATAAGACACTGAGTCTTTGCTGTCAATTCTCACAATCTAAAACTATAGACATTGTTCTGCCTTCCTCTTTAAATCATGCCCAATAAGCTCATCATTTCTATTAGGTTGATGCAAAAGTACTTGCGGTTTTTGCAATTATTTTTAAGCTTTTAAACCACAATTACTTTTGCACCAAACTATTATAAACTACCTATCCCGGTGGCATGTAGTTTAACACTGGATATATTATCCTACTTACATCGGATCTTTCTGGCTGAAGTCATCAGGCGACTCAAGAAAATAATTGATCATTTGCTCAATTTAATCCAACAAATATGCGTTGTGCATCGACTATATGTAAAACCCTGTGTGGGACATTATGGTAGACAGACGATAAATATGGTTGCAAACTCTGCCCATAAGAGGTTATTTGCTAGCAGTAGGACAAAAATGATGCAGGAAAACAAGGATTTCTTAAAAGATGTGGAAACAAAGTGCTCTAGAAGTTCAGAACTAACACTCAATCACAAAATTGAATATCAGGTTTTTTTTTGAGTAAAACAATCCAGACACAAAAGAGCATATACTATAAAATTTTATTTATACAATGTTAAAGAACAAGGAGAACTAATCTATGATAATGGAGTCAGAATAATGGTTATCTGGAGATGGGTACAGACTGGAAAAGTACAAAGGGAACTTTCTGAATGATGGAAATCTATGTCTTGATGTGGATGATGGTTACACAAGTGTCCACATTTGTAAACTTATCCCAAATACACTTAAAACTTATGTATTTCACTTTGATTTATATACATATGTATTTGTATGTGTATATGTATATATGTAAATATATGTATACGTGTATGTATGCATTGCATATATCGTCATTATTTAAAAATAGAGTTGTAGCACTTTAAAGGAAGGAGAGGTGGTCAAGTAAACTTGCAGAGACTTAGAAAGTGGTGACATTGACATGGGATTTGAAGGATGAATAGCACTTAATAAAGAGCACTTACTTCTACAGGAAGGAGAAACACAAACTGCAGGGAATTTTCACTGAAGAGGCAGCGGTCCAGTGAGCCTTGCAGTTGTTCTGATATAGATAGGCATATATCTCCTTATTACCTTCACTGAGACCTCACCCTTTGAATTGTTCTACTATGTTACATGGAAAAGTTCACAACCCATTGTTCTCATAACTTTTATAATGAATATGTATTAATGTATGAAACATTTATGGTGTATTTACTATGTCCATGCACCATTAGACCCTATGGAATAGGGCAGAGTCCCAGTCTTCATTTTATTGAAGTTCAGTAATGGAAAGATCTTCCTACATCTCTATGATCTTACCATGATTGAAGGAACATCTAGAACTTGGGAAGTGGGACAAGAAAAGGCATTATAAAGTAATTGAGGCTCAAGATACATCTTGAAGCATAAATAGGAGTTAGCCAAGTGGACAAGATAATGAAAGGTATTTCAGGCAAAAGTTAAGTAAGCATCACGATGAACAACCTATCATTAAAATTTTCCATAAACTGATTTTGAAGAAATCCTCATTCTAAAATTTGCTGGTTGTGATAATGTAGCATAGATTCAGAATGATGAATACATTAGATGTACTTTTTGTGGCAGAATGAATTAGCTTGTACAGGTTTGCAGCAAATGTGATTTTGGATCAGGATGGTGTCACACAGAGGACTCTGTGCCTTAAATCAGTGTGAATAACTCCCAACAAGGGTCAAAGTAATTACCTACTGAAGATGCTACATGCAAAGGCAGTAGGGTAGTCTAAGCTTTCCACTGAGAAATAATGAATTTCATCTTAAACACTAGTGACGATATAACCTAGAAAAGTTCAAGATGCCATTTCATTAAAGAGTCAGGCTGGTGCGACAGGCCCACACCTCAAAGCTCTTGTTGAAATAGACATAGTGTTCAACATCCCTCAAGCTCTACTTGACTTCAGGCAAAGTTTTCTTTAGTCATTAGGGAGATTCAATCCATGTACATCTGCTGAGTTCACTTTTCAGGATTTTCAAGGGCTATCTATTCACTGCCAGTTGTTGTTTTAAGAGTTGTAAATGGCTGGCTTCTTCCTCTCACTTTTATTCGAGAAAACGATCTATACCTATGCTGATCTATCTAGTAATCGCTAGCCAGATGTGCTATTGGAATTTAAGTTTCATTTAATTAAGTCTTTCAAGTGTTCAACAGTAACATGAGGTTGTAGCTACCATACTGGGCAATGTAGATATAGAACATTTCCATCACAGAAAATTCTACTGGGTGGTGCTATCAATGAACACCAATGATTAATCCTACTTAACCATGAGCTGAAGGGGAATTAGGTTATGGTTTTCAAGAGATTTTTTGTGTGTCTTATAAACTATTGATTTTTTGGATAGACTATTCACAATCTGGACAATTCACTAGTAACCTTGAAAGTTCTGAAAGATTTTTTTGAAAAAAAAAAAGTGCAAAATTGAATCCTAACCATTTCCACCTTTCGTAAAAATTGGATAATGTGTTTAATAGCATAGCATTTCAGTTTGCAAGTGGGAGAAAGACTTGTCAATGTTTTTGTTGCTGTTTGTTTAGGAAATGTGTTTCTAATTGACCCAGGAGAGAATAAGAGGACAATTTAGTTGATTATAAGCAATTTTTGGTGGTAGATGAGAAATTTGGGTAAACTGCCTAGTACAGAATAAGGTTAGTTATATAGTTCTGAGCTGAAACCTACTGCTTTTTTAAGACTATTACTACATTATCAGCCATGTCATATAAATGTCACTCTACAGGTAGAAGGAAGGGAAAGAGGAAGTGGATGTTTGGGTACGATACCATGTGCTAAGCACAATGTTGGAGTTTCCACATATCTGATTTTATTCCCGATGAAATGAGATCTCCAATGCTTTTTGAATACTGAGTTAATAGCAGCAACTTTGTGAACAAAAAGCAAGCATACTCCGGAAGACAAATTAGGATATTTTCTCATAGGCTGCTGGCAAAGTCTATTGTTATACATACACCCCAAGGTCAGGGAGTAGGACATTGCTAATTAAGAAAGAGACCTATTTATTGAAATGTAATTAAGTTGATAAGAATGAGCTTTAACAAAAGAAGCAAAAAAAAAATAATTAAGAAGAAACAGTCAGCTCAAAAGGGTCTTGTTGGTAAATCTTGGGGTATATACGAGGAAATAAAGTAATGGAAATGCCTCGCAGGTAAAGAATATCAGTGATCATTTTGGAAATTTTTGTTAGCATCTTCTAAAAGGCTGGTGTGCATTCCACACAAGACCAAACCAGTTTGACCTGGTTTTTAGAAGCTGTCAGTAGTGGAGGATCGGAGGACGGTAATAATTCCAGTGTCACTCCTCCGTAGTCCTAACCTCCTCTCCTTGGTCACATGCACCCTGCTCTGTACACTAACTTCACTGGTCTTTCAGTCCATGTGTGTCCTTCTCTGTCCTGTTCTCTGCATCTGCAGTGGTATATTTTAATAGTTAAGACATAGACGGAAACAAAAGTGCTGATTTCAAATCTTGGCTCCATCACTTGCTAGCGATGTATCTTTTGACCACTTAGTAAACCTTTCTAAATCCTCAGTTTCCTCATCTATAAAATGAGAATAATAATAACACCTACTGTACCACCTTGATCTGAATATTAAATGAGTGATAGAGTAGTAGCCAGTAGTTCCTGGTGCATAGTAAGTGCCGCAGGAGTGGAAACCATGATTAGCAACATGTCCTGTCTTTAGGAACACTGTGCATTGCATGTCCAGTAATTCACATTTTGTTCATGTAATTATATAAATGCAAGTCTCCTCTATGCTTTCATTACCTGGGACCACGCTAGATTCTGATGCCCATTGTATCCCAGCACCTAGCATGTAGGCATCAATCCATATTTGGGGATAAGTAACTGCTTGATGCACCTTTTCTGGGAGCTCAATCAGGTCACTGTTCCATTTTGATCATGTTTCTATCAAAGTATAATCTTATTTTCTATTTATAGTTCTTAGGGTCATTCTGTGAAACTCAGGATTGGCTATCAATGCTATCTATATATACTATTAAGAAGTAAAGTTGTTTGGCAGGTTTTTCTTGCTCTATTGATTTTAAAAAGATTCACTATCTTTGTAAATAAGTTTAAAATGAGTTAAATGTGGAATTTTTCACTATTAAGTCCAGACTCAGGAATAGACTGTAGAGTGATGGTGGTCCAGAAAAGCCTATGGATTTGAGAAATATGTGAGAGGGAAAACATGATATTTGCATGTAAGAAGTTGTTAAAAACAAGGGAACAGGCCTCAAATGGAGTTGCTTATGCTAAACTCATGCCACCAAACCGATTCATTACAGTTTCAGCTCTCCCTGAGATGGAAAATTAAACCAGATGATCAGCAATCGCCTGATCAGCATTAGTTAGATAATCTACCTAATAGACTCCTGCCATCCCCTGAAGGAAAGTGACCTTGCGATAACCAACCTGCTTTGTTGTCTAGTGTAACTTTCTTGCTCCTGCTCCCTTCTGCCTATACAAGTCTTTCATTTTGTACAACTCCTTTCTATCTGCTATTTGGATACTGCCTGATTCATGAATTATTGAATAAAGCCAGAAAGATCTTTAACATTCACTCCGTTGAATTGTTTTAACAGTTTGGTGGCAGCGATGGGATCTGAAAGAGACTTCTGATAGCTTCAAGGACAAGAAGAAGCGCAGGTGTTGGCACCCATGAACCCCTTGAGGTCTGTCTTTCCCAAGTTTCTATGGGTAAGTTCCTCTCAGATCTGAGCTCTCTTCTCTTTGCATTTAGCTCCCAATCTAATTGGCTTTCCTGTCCAAGGTTCATAGGTCAGTGCAGACTGACAGGAGGCTCTAACAGAGCAGAGCGCCAGCTCTCCATTAGTCCACAGTCCCCATCCGTCCGGGTCTGCTGGTTCTGTGTGCAAGTTCACTTTGGGGACTGCTCGTGGGGCAGAGCTGATGCCTTCTCTTGCCCAGTCCACGGTACCACCTCTTTGGTTACTACAAATGTACACATGAGGTAAAGAAACAATAGATCTGTTATTGTTCATGGGAATGTCAGAGGCCAAGGCAGCAAAATTGGTGGGTATGGGTCTAGCATTTAACAGCAGGTAGAGTGCTCACCATGTTAAGATAAGCTGGTCACAGAATGGGTTAAATTGACATTAGGTCACCCACCAACCTCAAGAAAATTTCCATGCAATGAGTTACACTGTCAAACACCACACAACCCTCAACCCATTGGTACCTCCCTCTCAGGTATGAATTTGGCTCCCAGAGACCCAAGGCTTCGCTGAAGAATTGGGATCCTCAAGTTTCAGATAATTGAGTGATTTACCTTCAGGCACAACAGTTAATGATACCAGTAAAAATCGTAAAATCTTACTAAGACAACCTAGAATTACAATCGCCATTAGAAAGAATGTTCCAGTTAGACGAGATTGTTCATTTAAGAAGTGCACTTAAAAACAAGGTGTCCACTGATGGTTGTTGATGCCAATTCAACACCAACAGGAGTCACCAATTTGGGGTGCTGTGAAGAAGGAAACTCCTCCATGTGAACAGCTCAATAGTGTTACAGCTCAATTAAGAGACAGCATGGCTGTAAGCAGCCCTCTCCTGCTAGGTAGCTCTGCTCTGCCCTGGTCTTGTGAAACATCGTCAGTGTTTCAGCTCTAGCTGGGGAAACAGTCTTCAGTCTATGGTGGAAAGGGAAAGTGCACTCTGGGAGCAGAGGGTAGCTGATTTATAGAGATGCAAGGCCCCACCCCTGGTCCCTCCTTATGCAGATAAGGACCCCAAAGCCTCACAGTTTGGTTGGTCCAAAAGACACTGTACTGACAGGTCAGAGTGGAGTCACTATGATTGATCAGAGAAGATGCTGATGAGGACATAGCTGTGCAGCTCCAATCGGATGGGAGCCTCAGCTCTATTGGTTGAAATACAGATCCAGGAACTCATTTCTAAGGGCTGGCTCAGACGGCAGGAACACAGTGCAGGCAGGCAGTTCAGTGCAGGCTTTTCTCTAAAGTATGAGAGGTCCCTATTTAAACAGCTGCTAGGCCATGCTTTTAAATTTGAGCCCAGTTATCTACCAGGAGCCCTTCTCTGTAGGTGTCTTCTTTCTCAGGTCAACAAAGGGATCCCAAATCAAACATACAGAATGGGATACCTATTTTGACATGCAGAAGCATCCAAAAGTCATCAAGATACTAAAGTAGCCTCTTTGAAAGATGAATTGCAAGGACTAATGAAAAATTAAAAACACAAGAGGTACCTAAAACAAAGACGATGATACTGCCAGGAGTCCTACTTCTCCCCCATCCTCTTTACCTGAGTCCTCACTCTACTCATCCTCCATCTGAATTGCCTTTCCACTCTGAAGAGACTACAAGACTGTAAACAAAAGTCTGCCAAGTTAGTGACCTTAGAGACACCCCCATACCTACCCTCAATGAAGTACCCCAATGTGGGCCTGTCCCAGGTGTGATGGGACTCTGAGGGACACTCCAGTAAACTGCTACCAGTTATCCCCTTAAACAGTCAAGGGAAAACTAAAATTAAAGTTAATGGGAAACCTTGCCAACTTCCGGTAGATACCTGAGCTATATTCTCTAATTTAAACTCAACTCACTCATGCCAGAGCTTACTCCTGGGAAAAACTGTCAAAAGTCAGCAAAAGGTGAGAATCCTTACCAGTATCAGTTCTCCCAGACCTCAGTAGTGCCTGGTCAGTCGAGGAAGGTAAAATTGCACATTGTCCCTTTCTTTCCAAATCCAGACCCATTGCTTATTGGTCCTTGCTCTCCCACGGACAGCTATTGCACCTTCTTGCTTGTTGCATTTTGTGTCCTGAGAATTTAGCTTGGCAACTGTCAGGAAGGGGGCAACAGAAATGTGGGTTGCACTCCATTTGCGGCTGGGGTGCTACCGACTGTTGCCACCTCTCCAGAGAATTGTCTAAGTCTGTCTTCCTTTGGGCTACCTTTAGGAGTGGCTCTCAATCTTCGGAGGGTAGTTTCTTTTTACACCCTCTTTGGGGACATCTCTTATGTCCAAAGGGTTGTTCAATACTGCAAAGACTATTTACTATTTGTCCCAAATGAAACCTGACAAGATATTTGAAAGAAAACACACACATATACACATTTGAGTCTCTCTATGGTCAGAAGTTGGCCACATTGGATGGTAATATTCAGTGCATGATAGAAACTTCTAAAGGCCCTCTCTCCTAAGCTAAAATGAAACTATGTATATAGCCAGAGGGAAAGAAAAACATTCAGAAGACAAATAATTTTAAATCTAGAACATGGGAATCTTTTGATTTTTATCTTAGTTGAAGATCTTCCTGATAAAAAAGAAGCCAATTGAAGATAATGTAGTTGGATGGGTATGTCAGCTCCTTGATGTCATCCAGTTTGCCACTTAGTTCTTGGAGGAATTAAAAACATCTGTTCTGTGTTATAAATTGAGTCTTTACAAGAACAGAAACACAGCTCTTGAAGCAATTCAAAGCCCACCTATCATTTTTTACCAATCCCAAAACCTTTTGTATTCATCTCAAAAGGCTTATAGATATTATTTAAAAAATCTGGACTTAGGGAACAAAGGTCCTTCTTTGCAGAACTTACATTCTTTCTCTGTGCCTTTTGAGATGTAAGTATTCTACCTGGTTTTCTATAGTAACCAAATTAATTCTTGTCAGAAAGGAAAAAACAGTTTTTTGAAAACTAGGTTTATTAAAAATTTTAAATTATTTGCCATAAATATTAGTGAAATGTTTTAGCCAGCTCAGCAGGTATCCTTCACTTACTCCATTTGCTAGAAACACAATTTGGATCCAACTTTTATTTCTTTTTTTTTTTCTTTTTTTTTAATTTATTGGGGTGACAATTGTTAGTAAAATTACATAGATTTCAGATGTACAATTCTGTGTTACATCATCTATAAATCCCAGTGTGTGTTTACCATCCAGAGTCAGTTCTCCTTCCATCACCATATATTTGATCCCCCGTACCCTTATCTCCCACCCCCCACCCCCCTTACCCTCTGGTAACCACTAAACTATTGTCTGTGTCTACGAGTTTTTGTTTCTCATTTGTTTGTCCTGTTCTTTTGTTGTTTTTGGTTTATATACCACATATCAGTGAAACCATATGGTTCTCTGCTTTTTCTGTCTGACTTATTTCACTTAGCATTATAATCTCAAGATCCATCCATATTGTCACAAATGTTCCTATATCATCTTTTCTTACCGCCAAATAGTATTCCATTGTGTATATATACCACAACTTCTTTATCCATTCATCTATCGAAGGACATTTTGGTTGTTTTCATGTCTTGGCCACCGTAAACAAAGCTGCAATGAACATTGGAGCACACATGTCTTTGAGTTTTCATTATCATACCATCCCCTGGCTAAAATTATAAAATGAAAGCTGTGAGATCTCTATTTGTTTCTATATGTATGTTTGTCTACATATGTATATTACAGATGTGTAATAGTTTTCTACCTCCAGATGGTATTGACAACATTAATTTGTAAAGAGCTCTGTGTAAAGAGGCATGTCTTTAGAGTTATCAGCATTAAATATAATACTTTTATTCTACCTAGATTTACTAAAAGTCAAATAAGCTCATGTTATCTGTGTTACAGAATTTGTCAGCAAGAAAGCTAAGATGATGGTTAGCAATTTAATGTCTCATTAAATTTTTGTGAGTAATTGAAACATAATTAAGAACAAGTAAATAAGTAGAGGTAAGGTATGACAAAAGTTTGTAAATGAACTTTTCAACAATAATTATGATATGTCAAAAAATAGTTTCCAAGACTCTTTCTAGTAACTTGAAATCTTAATGTTTTATGGATATAAATTAATTATACATATTCATTGAATATCTAGGTCAATTCCAAATAAGATAAAATACTGAAACATTAATTACTGAACAAAGGTTAATCTACTATTCACTTCCTTTCACTGAGGAACTAACAATATTCAGGTCTATTAGTAAACACATTTTGTGTCATATTGAAAAATTTGCTATGAAGAATATACTTCTATAAATTATGAACTGTATGTACAAATTTTTACCAATCCACAGAATGCTAGAGTAATAGGCAATCCACAATTGCTTACTTCTTCGTTTTCCCCAGGAATTAGGGTTAATATATGTAATTAATATATGTACCTAAAACTATTTAGAAATAATGTTTGAAAGAAAAAACTGTATATGAAAGTAGATAAGGAAAGTAAAATGACTGGTTGTAGCAGACAAAAAGTATAGGACAAAAAGTAAATGGATATAAAAATATTGTAGGTTTTGTGAGTCTTGGGAAAATAATTTCGTGTGGTCAAGCTGGCAAAGATTGGAATGGATTTATTTAAGGAATTTTAATATCAAAAGTATACTGGTACAAAATTAGAATTCGGTTTTCTCTCTGTTAAAAGGACCATTTTCTTAGAGATTGTGAAAGTTTCTTTACCTTTTAAGCAATCTGCCTAGACAGCAAATGTTTTTTTGTGTTTTACAGAAATAATTTATTGTGTTTTACGTTGTCTTTGTCAAGTCTTTGATTACTTAAGAAAACCCAGTCTTTTCAATATTAAAAGAGGTAAGTCTTGTTTACAACTATGTAACCTTCTGTTTTTGCCTTTAACATTTTCGATTGCCACTTTACTTAGCTAAATAATTAGTATTCCATAATGATCTGTGTTCCTATTTAATTAAATATTCAAACGCTTTGACATTTTCCCAAAAATCAAATGCTAAATGTAGCCTTTTTGACCTCAAACTGAGATAGAAAAATTATAGCCAATCAGGAAAATGGCCTTGGTAAAGGGGATTGAGGCAGAGACCATAACAAAGCCAGAGTAATTGGCTCAGGTGTAGAGGGGGAAGGCCATTCAACTTGTAACAAAGCCATTCAAGCTGAAAAGCACACCAAAGTTCAGGTGTAGGGGGAACGGCCAATCAGCTTGTAGTTAACAATTTCAAACTGCAAAAACCTGCGCAGTCTGAAGCCATGAGTTAACAGCCTCTTGTCAATCACAGGAGTGAATCAAGTGGTCCCACACCTGGAGAGGAGCAGCCCATCCCAGATGGAACCCTCAGGTCCCTGCAAGTCAGGCCTTTTTTGAGCCTTGCCCTTGCTGGGGGCCCACGCCAAACCCTTTGGAGTGTACTTTCTCTTCTAATAATGGCCTTGAGCCCCTGCTTTCTGCTTGGGCCCACATTTTCGAAGTGCACTTTTTCTTCTAATAAACTGCCTTTTCACGACTTCATCTCAGTATCTCGTTCAATTCTTTGTGGAGACTCCAAGAACCTGGGCATTGCGCTGAGAAGGGCCCACTCTCTGGTGACATAGTTTGGCGAGCCAGCCAGGAGTAGCCCGCTGCTTCTGGCTCTGCACCTCCTGGCCCCCACCCCAGCTGGGCACTGCAGCAGTGGCCGAGATGAGGGGCCGCAAGAGAGCGGCTCCAGAGCACCAGGCTTCCGCCCGGCCACCAAAGCCACCTCCAGGCCGCCATGAGTGGCGCCCACGCTCCCGGAGCCACCTCTAAACGCACTTTTCTAGCTTACACTTCTACGTCATCTTTCTTTTGCCCAACACGATGGTCCTGGGGGGCATTTCGTTCAAATCCCCGCCCCCATGAAGATCTGCGGATAGCTCTCCTCTTGCACTTTTTGTCTTAAGCTTTTGCAATAAAACTGCTTCTGCTTAAACCTGGCCTCTCCGCATCTGTTTCCCTTTTTTGGTAATAGCAGGATCACGTTCCCGGGAAAACACATCAAGATCCTAATTCAAAACTAACCCCTGGAAACTCTCAAAGGATTTATCTCTCATCTGGTAAGATGTTAAAATAATTAGATTTATTTAATATGATTAGATTAAATTATATGGGAAGCATTATCAAATAGGAAGTGGTGCTAAAACTTCTTAGGTTGTATTTGTACCGGTGTGTGTTATAATTGTTCTAGAAATTGTATAAAAACTCCTAGAAATCTGATCTGTCCTAGCATTATCAGTCATAATTCCAGAGATTATCTTAAAGTGTATTTCACAGAATAACCAAATTTCCTCGTCCAGTCCATTATAATGAACTCCCCTCATCTTTGTAACCAGAGCATTTTTAAGTCTTTTATCATTTACAGACAGTGTTTCACTCTGATACTTTTGCAAAAATGAGATTCAGGGAAAAGACTCTCCCAAATACTCTTGACCACTGACACGACTGCCAAATGACACGGTGTTGAAACACGGATGGATATTTCACAACTGATGAAGGCTCCACCTGGCCCTGTACAAATGGTGGAGACCTCACAATCAAGTTGACTAGGGAGACAAAGAGCCGACATTGAGGTAAACTGCTTCCTGCTAAAATATCAGATCAAATATCAGATGTTTGCTAGTGTGTACACTACGAATGTCTTTAATTCTTTTGTCCACCGTTTGCCTTGATCTGACCTGGAAAACTACTGCCATTGTTCACATGTCTCAGACATTACACAGGGGGATATCCAACCTCCAAAGGACTGCTGGATTTGCCACAATACTGCTTGTCACAAACTTCTCCCTAATTTCCAGTACCTCAGTTTCTCTGGAAAAAACTCAACTCCCCTATTTTATATCAGACTCCCTAACTCTGGGGGTCCATTTCGCTCTCTGGTTAATAACTCTGAACCTGGAGAACCTTATGCCCAGGCTCTGTATGAAGAAAGGGACATAAGGCGAGTGTAACCAGAGTAAAACCACCTGTGTAGTCTATGGACCCTTAAACTTACTGGCCTCCCTGGCTGTCATGATTCTAGCATCCAGCTACAGACTAAGATGGGAAGTACCAGGAGGCATTCATGATTCAAAATTAACTTTCTCTGACAGATCCCTACTCGCCTAGCTAGGGGTGAGTGAAAATAAAGCCATGATCAGAAACCTCTTCTGAACTCTTGAAGATGTGAGAGATAAAGCAATAGCTGCCAACAAAAAGCTCCTTAGACTCTCTGGCTAAAGTTGTCCTTGATGACAGGATAGCCCTTGATTATCTTTGAGCTCAGGAGGGACGTGTCTGCTGTGGCCGCCACCACTTGCTGCACTTGGTTGACACTTCTGGGGAAGTTGAGACTCTGGGACCAAATGAGATCACTGAATAAGCCAGTGGCTTCAAAAAGTGACTCCTCCTTTCTTTGACTTCCCTGATTCTGACTGGTTTGGATTTGGGGGAACGTGACTCTGAAGTATACTCTAGACATGGGAGATTATCCTGCTTACAGCAGTCTCCCTGGGACGGTGTAGTCTCTGAAAAGTTTTAAATGCATATTTGCACCCACTAATGACCAAGCAAATGATCTCACTGACATTAGAATGTCATAAAAGGAATAAAGAGAATGCCCAGCTTAATGAACCTGAGGTTACCACCGTAAAATGGTGAGAACCCCAGAGTGGTGGATGGGAGAAGCACTGATGTCTTTAATTTGGACTCAGGTTGAGATTCTGATCAAAAGGGGGGAATTGTTAAAAACAAGATGACAGACACAAAATAGAGTTGCTTATGCTAAGCCTACGTTATTAAACCAAGACTGAAGTCCAGTTTTGGCTCTCCCAGAAATCTTAAACCAGTCACTCAGGAGTCACCTAATCAGCACCAGTAAGGTGATCTGCCTGACAGACCTGTCATCTCCTAAGGAAAGTGACCTTGCAATAACCAACCCACATTTTTGCCTCGTGTCACTTCCTGGTTCCCACTCTTTTCTGCCTATAAAAGCCTTTCATTGTGTACAGCTCCTCAGAGCTGCTTTTTAGCTGCTACGTTGGATGCTGCCTGATTCATGAATCAGTGAATAAAGCTAATAAGATCTTTAAATTTTACTCAGTTGAATTTTTTTAACAAAGTTATTTTTCTTAATAGTAATAATTATGTCCATAACTATCATTGAGAGATTTGTTTCTGTCATTGGAATATGGCTTTACTTAAGTCTCTCAATCTTCATTAATACATGTTCAATGCATTCTATTTTGAGCCCCATCTTACAAATTGGAAAATAGTTCCCAAAGCAATATTCACATGGAATTTATCACTTAGCCATTTTGATTTTATACCATCATCATTTCTTTTTAAATAACGAAATCTAAGATTAGGTTTTGCTGCACATTCATTTCCCCATATTGATAAGGTCCTTCTAAGTTGTCTTTGGCCCTCTGTTTCTTTAGTTTATATCCCTTATAATCACCTAGATCAGTCAAACAGAACCTTCACACAGCAGAATGAGAATAATGATTCTGACTTACCCTCCACTCTACTCCATCCCTGCCAAATATATTTTCTACACTATAGGGGCAAATCTGTTGCTCTTAAAACATACGCCAAGTTATATCTCTTTCTTGCTTGAAATTCTCCAAAGTCTTCCCACCACACGTAGGATAAAATCCATGCTCCCATCACAGCCCCAGAGTCGTCCCTAACGTGTCCTTTGGCTCACTCTAGACCCTCCGCTCACACTGGCCTGCTTTGGTGCTGTGAATGGATCAAGCTCTGACCTTGACTGTACTCTTTGTCCTTTCTGGGACACTCCTGTACTCAATGTCATTCTCTTAGGTCTTATCATAAATATCACCTCTTTAAAGACACTGTCCATAACCATCTATCCTAAATCCATTCTATAAATTTCTCTCTCAGCAAGTGCCCCATTTGTTACCTTTGTGATACTTATTATAACATACATATTTGTGTTTTCTTATATTTTAGCCTAGCTCAACCAGAGGAAAGTATTTTCCTACCCTGCATCCCCGGGGGATATTTGGCAAAGTCTGGAGACAACCTGGTTGTTACAGTCAGAATGGGTTTCTACTGGCATCTAGCAGGTAGAGACCAGGGATGTTGTTAAACATCCTATAATTCACAGGACATCCTCCCCCTCCCGACTCCAGTTCAGCATTATCCAGCACAAAATGTCAATACTACTGAAGTTGGAAAACTGTGGTTCATATCCACCATTATACTGAAAGCTTCACGAAGGCAGTGCTTTCCTTGACTTGTTGATCACTGTGGTCCCAGAACCTAGCAAATATCCTAGCAGATGAATGGATGAATAATATACAGAAGGGGGACAAAAGTCCCCAATGTACAGAAGTTTTCCAAAGGCAGAGACTTCAAATTCCACCAGGAGTCCCAATCTGTTGGGATGGTTCTATTGATAGAAGCATCCTCAGCTGGGATTCTCTAATAGTCTCCACTGTAGGCTAATTCTACCTGCGACACCACGAATCCATCTCTTGGAATGCTTGTCTTTATACAAAGGCAGAGATTTGCAGCAGGAACAAATTTCACCCAAGGTGAGGACTGCAGGGCACAAGGAAAGCACAATGGGTCCTGGCCCTCTGCCTGCCCACTGACAACACCCATCTCCTATACTACAGTTTGTCACCGGAGGAGACAACTGGATCCTTGCTGTTTGGTCCCCACAGCTAAAAAGATAATGGTCTCTGACCCTGCAGGGGTCAAGCACTCAGCTCCAATGGCAAGACCACTTCACAGTAATTCCCCCTTTTATAACACCAAAGGATCACAGTGATGAGTATATTTGTCATTTCTGGGGAAGTCATGTCACCATTAAGTAAAGAATCCCCCCTTTCCCTGTTGCACTGGACACTTGGTGGCAACATAGATAATCAAACAGAGATAAACTATGTAACATGCATCAGATGCCCCTGAATGGCGAGTGACATTGCACGTACAGCTAATCCCTGAGGGTCACGAGTCTTCTACCAAATTCATGTCTATGATATTGGGAAATGTGACATGTGCTTAACTGTTCTTAATAAAGTGTCATGCTTTTCTCCTATAAAGAGATGATTTGGCTTTACTGATAATGTCAAATGTTCTCATTGGAACCACAGGTCAGCTCACCAAAGTGGGGAGGTAGGATGAGGCCACCTTCTGATGAATCATAAGGGACAAGCTAAACCTGTCTTCCATGTCCAAGTGCTTCCTGTAAGGCCCCAGCAAAGTCATAGAGAATGCACCCATTCACCGTGCAGTCGCTATCCCTTCGTTACCTCCCCTCTGACTGCTCAGGAGGAAGTGTATCTGGCCATGCCGTCAGTGTGCTGAGTGAGCTCAATAGAGATGCAGGTCACCACTGGAACCTGATTTGACAAACAATGGTCTTTTGTAAATCGGCACAACACTGGCCAGGTGCTGAAAAAATTGAAGCAGCTCAGTGGATTCTACGGTCATGCTTTGTGTCTGACCAAACATCTCAGGGAAGATGCTTTAGCTTCGATAGAGCAGGTGAAAATTCTTACTCCTCTACCCCGTAATCTGTATTCCTAAAGGGGCTTTCTTCCATGATCCTCCCCCCACCTCAAATGATTTAACCTTGAGCGTGGAAATCATCCTTGTCAGCTGATGGTTTGGGGCTAAAAATATGTAGCGTATCAAGCTTACCGATGACTGACTGCACCTCAGGCTAAATTTTATGTGTCAGGTTATACTAACAATGTGTAATTTGCTTTAAATACCACCTCATTTCTATCTCTGAAGAGAGTCTAATGATTAATTCAAATTAAACTACTCCAAAGCCAAAGTGGTCTGTGTTATAAAACATGAAAGTGAGCTGGTTGAAAATTTTTAATTTTCCCTACTTATTAGCTATCTGTCCTGGGAATAAATTGAAGGTGCTAATTTCCTGGGCTTCAAATCTATTTTAAAATGCACTAGGTTGAGAGAGAGGGGGGAAAAGGAACATAGAATAATTTTCTCATATTTCAGACAGCAGAGACTTGGTTACTTTCAGAACGGTGCTGGCTTTCGAGATACGATTTTAGAGTTCAGATGGCAAGCTCTGGTTACCTGGTCCATAGGATACTCAGCCTAAGGCAAAGCTTAAAATTGTCTATTAACTTGTTATGGACTAAATTGTCCCCCAAAACCCCACATTCATACGTTGAAGCCCTAACCCCCAATGTGACTCTATTTGGAGATAGGGCCTTCAAGGAGGTAATTAAGATTAAATGAAGCCATAAGACTGAGACCTAATCAGATAGGATTGATGTCCTTCTAAAAAGAGGAAGAGACGCCAGATGCAGCATGC
The DNA here is from genome assembly GCF_036562045.2 of Rhinolophus sinicus. Classification (NCBI taxonomy): domain Eukaryota; kingdom Metazoa; phylum Chordata; class Mammalia; order Chiroptera; family Rhinolophidae; genus Rhinolophus; species Rhinolophus sinicus. The sequence goes on from NC_133759.1 coordinate 45,164,002, forward strand.
TCTTTCTCCGTGCATACACAGAGGGAAGGTCACGTAAGGACACAGCAGGAAGATGGCGTCTACCAACCAGAAAGACAGATCTCCCCAGAAACTGTGCCAGCTGGCACCTTGATCTTGGACTTCCCAGCCTCCAGAACTATGAGAAAATAGATGTGTGTTATTTAAGCCACATAGCCTATGGCATTTTGTTATGGCAGCCAAACTTATATACAACGATGCCTAATTCTCTGCTGCGGATAGTGTATTACAGTAAAATCTCACTTACATGGAGATGAGTTTCTTGAGCCATTTCATCTACTTGCTAAACCCAATATTAAATAATGAAAACAGCTGTCCTAGAACTCATGAATTTGAAGCTGTGATACTCAAGTCACTTCCTCTCTTAACAGAGCTTTCATGAATAATATTATCTATTAACCTGCTAGCATCATCCTGTCTTTTATAGATTATTGCACGTCTGAGGGATAGGGTAGGTGGTGATGTGGAATACATATCCTCATGCCTACTCTAAAGAGAATAGCAGTAGAGGGCGAACAAAAACGAAGAACAACCACTACCTAAAGGCCTGTGATTGAAAGTGACACACACATAAGTAGTCACCGTGTGGCTGGGCTGATGCCTCTGAATGTTTCTGGAGGGGAGCAGACTTGGATTCAAAAACACGGTGGCTGGAAGTTGGGCCGAGTTCTGGGAGCACACTAGGATTGCTATCAGTTCTGATGGTTCCACTGCCCCAAACGCCCCTCAGTGAACTCTCTCAGCAATGAATCTCAAATGCTTTCTCCTACAAGAAGGCTCTCTGCCTCCACAAGCCTGAGTTAGACATACAATTATTGAGTTGGAAGAGATATAGTCCAAATCACATCGTTTTACAACTAAAGAAACTATGGTGAGTGAGGTTGCTGGTAACACTGCATAGGACCAGGCCTCCTAGCCCAACTCTTTACCTCAATACGTTGACATACTTAGATCTAAAATAGTTTTTAATATGTAATTGGAAGAAAGAAATGGAGCAGTTTGTAATAAGAGCTAACTAAGTGCCAAGTATGAGAATATGGAAACGCAGGAGAAATGGTTCCAGCTCTTTCTGAAGTCCTGGCCTGGGCAGGCTGTGAAGTATTCTGAAGCCTATTTGAGTAACATCTTTATTTGAAGATGCTGCTGCAGCCCTGGGATGGGCCCACAGCCGACCCTGGGGAAAAGTGTGAATAACTTAGCTACTATTTATAATATAATTGAAGTATACACCACCTATTTTAAGAGGAGAAACAATAACCCTAAATATCTTGATATTTCAAGAAAAAAAATGACCTCAATTTTTATAAAAATCTTTGGAGCTGTGCTTTGGGGTCCTAAAGTACAATGATGGATGTATTTTTGCCTGTGAGGAGGACATGGATTTGGAGGGGTCAGAGGTCAGAATGTTATGGGCTGAATCATGTTCCATAAAACTCAATGTTGAAGTCCCAACCCTCAGTACGTCTGAATATGACCGTATTTGGAGATCAGGTCTTTATAGAGGTAATGAAGTTAAAGGGAGGTCAAGTTGAGCCCTCATCCAGGATGACCGGTGTCTTTATAAGAAGAGGAGATTCGGGCACAGACTTAGGCACGCACAAAGGGAAGACCATGGGGAAACAAAGGGAGGAGATGGCCGTCTGCAAGGCAAGGAGAGAGGCCCCAGAAGAAACCAATGGGCACCTTGATCTCAGACTTCCAGCCTCCAAAACTGGGAGACAATACATTTGTTTTTTAAGCCACCCAGTCTGTGGTACTTTGTTATGGCAGTCTAACAAACTAATTACAGTAGGGAACATATACCTTGAGACACAACTTCAAGTGTTTTCCAGCAAGCTACAGCAACAAGCTTTCAACTCTGACTAGTTGAGATTCTTGTGGTTTTAACACTACGTGAATATCTGTCATGCTGACCTTTCTACACCAACAAAGGGAAATTTCTTATGGTCTTTATGACTATGAGATGCTCCCCGCTCAGTGGTGGATAATTGTTTCCTAAGATATCTAACTTTATACGCTAACAAGAATATCTGAAACAGGGGATATGATCTCTGTTCTACATCCCCAGAGGGCTAGAGCATTAATTTGTACTCCAGGTAACATTTCTGAGACTAATTTGCCACCTAAGACCAGGGCTTGATTTCAAATATATGTTAATCAATAAGAGAAAAAATAAAAACGACTAGGTTTCTTTTTGGTTGTGTATTTATGAACTTGACGTGATAAAAATGATATTGAGTGTGCTTTATAACTTGTCCAATCTCTTTTTACATTTTATTTGATTTGAACCATGATACTCTGACTTGAAAGGGTGGATTTCCAACTTCCAGATGAGGAAGCCGAGGCTCCAAGACTTTCCAAAGCCTGATCATAATTGAGGTGGGACTGCCGTCCAGTGACCCTTTCCCCTTATGCAACTACTGACTCTTGTACACTAGCCAAAGAAAGGGAACATTGTTATTATTTCAGAGTTTCTAGAAAGTGAAAGATGAAAGGAGGTGCTTGTGTAGGCTTTTGGACCTGGGCTACTGATAAGACCAAGTAACGTTAGATCCTGACATGACAAAGCATTCGGTCCTTCTTATGGGCTAAATTGTGCCCCACCCCCACCCCACTCCCACATCCATAGGTTGACGTGCTAACCACTACCACCTCAGAATGTGATCTGACTTAGAAAGAGGGTCACTATGGATGTAATCACTTAAGTTGAGGTCATATTGGTGCAGGGTGGGCCCCTAAGCCAATATAACTGGTGTCATTATGAAAAAGGGAAATTTGGACACAGACACAGAAGTAATGGTTGTGTGAAGGTGAAAGCACAGGTTGGAGTAGTAATGCTTCTATAAGAATCGCCAAAAATTGCCAGCCAACCACCAGAAGCGAGGCCTTAGGCAGGTTTAGGGGAAGGAGCAGGTTCTTCCTCCCAGACTCCAGAAGGAACCAACCCTAATGAGACTTTGATTTTAGACTTCCAGCCTCTAGAACTGTGATACAATGAATTTCTGTTGTTTAAGCCACCCAGTCAGTGGGCCTTTGTTAGAACAGCCCTAGAACACTAGTACAGTCCTGTTACCAGAGTTGCCCATAAGACGATTTTAGAGCCAAACAGAGGATCTGCCAGGGGTTGGCCCAGGAACTCCAGCTGCCTTCTGGACCTTTCGTCCTGGAGGATCCAATTTATCCACTTAGCTCATAGAACTTCTATTTTCTACCAAGCAGACTGATTAATAATGTCTACTGAGTACCCACTAGTGAGCCACATGGTCAAAGTGAGGCCCTCAGAGGAAGGGACCAGGGACCAGGGATCAGGCTGCAGGAGCCTCGGAGTAGAGAGAGCTGCCAAGAAACCAGCTCCTGACATGGACCCCCCTGTACCTCCCGCCGTCTACCTCTGGACTTACTAGTACCCTGAAATAGCGCCCTTTCTCCCTAGAAAACAGCTCTATGATGCCTAACAGCATGCTTCCCACATTCTTGAAACAGCCCTTCTCTCAGCTATAAGGACAATATGTGACCTGTGTGTTTTCTCCCTTCTTGGGCCACTCCTTGTTCTCTGATACCCTTATGTCTTTGCTTATCCTTCTCTCTACTTTCTCCCTTTGCTGACATTGTCAGCAAAATGTCTTGATGCAAATATCTTTCTCCAGCCTGGGTCTCTCTTTGGAAGTCCTCACGTTTGAACTGGGTATGGCATGTTTGCATGTTTCCGTTCGGATGTCCAATCATCACCTCACCCCAAACCCATGAAGCCCACCTGTGCAAAAGATAGAGCAGAAGCAGATAGGCTATCTTCCTGTTCTCATTTCTGTCTCCCATGAGTTGTGTAACCCTTAGCCAACCGTCTTTTGAGCCTCAACATTTCTATCTAAAAAAAGAAACAAATTATTTATAATGGCTTGTTCAGCAGTAAAATTCAGTATTTGAAAAAGATCTAGCTTTTTGCTAGAATTTTATTACTTTTTTCTTGTTCTCCAGACTTTGAACTTTGGAATCTTCTCATCACTGCCTTCCCCAGGAAAATCTTGTTTACTTCTGTGAAAGGCCCCTTGCAAACATTTGCCTCAATATTCCAAATGCACCACCTCAGCGCTGGTACTTATCATAATATGACAGCTACTAGAGGCTTCTAAAGGATATCTCTGTCCTGGAACCTTGTTCCTGTTGCCCGCTGTGTGTGATGAATTGTATAAACTGGCCTTCCGAAAGCTTTGCTTTCCTTTCCTGCTCATTGCCAGCCAGGTGAAGTTCAAACTTTGAGAAACCAAAGTAGATCAACCAGAAGAATATTACTAATCTCATTTATAGTAAGATTTCTAAGATATGTTAATGTTTATTGAACTCTAAACTTTTCTGACCCCGAGTTAAGTACTTCCCATACATTATCTCATTAAATTTTCATAACAACTCAGAAACAGTAGATTATATCACACTTTTAGTACAGATAGTTATGTTCATAGCCAAGTATGTAGAGCCCACAAACTGTTCTAGCACTTTTCATAAATTACAATGTAGTATTTGAGAAACATTATGTAAACTGAACCTAATGTATAGGTTTTGTTAGAAAGTGTTATTAGAAATTCTGTATTATCAGAAACTAGCCAATTGTAATTGCATAGGCATTCCAAAGCTAAATATAAATGATCTGTAGTTTTTCAGTTTCTGAATATATTAAGTGGGTACGTTTTTGATTTCCTATGTAGAATCCTACTTCAAATTCTTAATTCCTGAAGTCCACATGGCATCCGTCATGCTAACACAGATTCTCAGTGAGGCCTTCCTCAGCCCACATATAAAACAGCAACAACCGCGTTCTGATACCTCAACATGCTTTATTTTCCTTCATAGCAATCCTCATAGGTTTACTTTCTACAGCTTTGCTTGAAGGTAACCTCTACGGCTACTGACTTGGCTAAGCATGATCTCAAGGTACATCCATGTTGTTACAAATGGGAATATTTCATTTTATAGCAGAGTAGTATTCCACCACAACTTCTTTATCCAGTCATCTATCAAAGGACACTTTGGTTGTTTCCATGTCTTGGTCACTGTGAATAAGCTGCAATGAACATCGGGGTACAAATATCTTTACAGATAAATATTTTCAATTTTGGGGGAGTAGATATGCAGGAGAGGGATTGCTGGGTCATATGGTAATTCTATTAATGTTTGGAGGAACCTCCACACTGCCTTCCATAGTGGCTGCGCCAATCTGTATTCCCACCAGCAGTGTATGAGGGTTCCGTTTTCTCCACAGCCTCTCCAACACTTGTTACTATCTGTCTTGTAGATGATAGCCATTCTGACTGGGGTGAGGTGATATCTCATTGTGGTTTTGATTTGCATTTCCCTAATAGCTAGTGGACCTTGAGATTATTATGCTAAGCAAAATAATCCAGACAGAAAAATTCGAGAACCATACGACTTCACTCATATGTGGGAAACTAAAACTGAAAGCAACAAAGGAACAAGACAAATAAATAATGAAATAAGAACTCATAGACACAGACAACAATTTAGTGGTTATCAGAGGGAAGGGGGATGGTAGATGAGGGTAAAGAGAGTCAAATATATGGTGATGGAAGGAGAACTGACTGGGTGGTGAGCACACAATGTGATATATAGATGATGTATTACAGAACTGTACACTTGAAACCTATGTAATTTTGCTAACCATTGTCACCCCAATAAATTTAATTAAAAAAAAGACTATTCACTCTGTTTGGTTCATTGTTATATCTAGTTCTCAAAACATCCTTGTCAGATAGGCATTGTTAAATCTATATTACAAAGGGCTGAAGTTGGAAAAGCTTTATCGACTTGTGCCAAGAGTCTAATCTGATAAACTAGGGTCATGAGTACCTACTCTACTGTCCCATAAGACAATCTGACAAAGTCAACAAGTTCTGTTCTTCATAACTCTAGCCAAACCAGGTTCTTGATTGGAGCGGAACCTTCCCACTGAGGATATCTTGTGCATTGCTCTCCCAGGTCATTTGGTGTCTTTTCTCTATAGAATATACTTCTGTCCATCTCGTAGGGCCCTCTGCCTTCCTCTGGGCGTGCAGATCCTGTGGCTTGTTCTGTCACAAATGCCATGCTCTTATGTTTAGTAGTTTAGTAGTTTCACTGGTGCACATCTGATCATGCTGGTGAGATGATAACATCTTGAAGGCTGAGCCCCTGTTTCATGCTTGGTGTTCCCTCCCAGTCATGCCCTTGGAATAGGAGACATTTCAGGACAGATGGTTGGCTTGAAGAGCAGTCAGCCAAGAGAGCAGGTTGAGCTCATCCGTCAAACTCACTGGTACAAAACTCAAAGTTTATTCCTTCATCATGTGCATCCAGTGAACCTGAATTTGGTGTCCCTCAGGTTAAAGGAGTTTTGATTCCATTTCACTTTGGCCTAGTTTTATGAAAATTCTGATGAAGGGATTCCAACAGAACACTTAATATAGTATTTTATTTGCAGCAGCAGACAGTAAGGTGTGTGAAGCAAGGCTAATTACCAGACAGTAGATAGGGAGGACACCAAATAGGTAGAAGAAATCACCTCGAAGAGCGGATGGTCCCTGCCCCTCTTGGATTCTGCACATTGGTCTCTTTCAGTTCCTAAAGAGTCACATGCCGCCCTCCATGCCAGGGCCCTGAATAAGGCATTACTTCTACTTCTTGTGTCCTGACTTTGTAGGTAATAACTTGGCTAGGCCAACCTGCTTTTCTCAGGGTTGCTTTCCCTGGATGTTTCCAGTTAAGGTAAGTTAGGCCACAAAAGAGATTTGTGCATGCTATTTGGAGGACAGAAGTGAAACATCACCATGTCTTAGTTCATGTCCATAATTACCTTACATTCTGAGCCTACAGCTGCCCCACCTTCTCCTGGATCCTCCTTCAGCTTCTTTGACTCATGGGCAGGCAGGTGCGTGCGTGCGTGCATATATGTGTGTGTGTGTGTGTGTGTGTGTGGCTCCATGACACCATCAAGGTCAGAGGCACCAAACACTGACACAATATGAGTCAGCATTTAGAGGCTCCAGCTAGTCCCTGTAGTTCACGATTTTACACTCTGTTCTCTTCTGCCTGCTTTGTGGACTTCAAGTTCCTGCATCAAGACCAAGGCAACCATCTTATAGATACTGCTTAGCCAGCTCCCTCAGCTGCCTGATGGTTCTGCCTCTCTTGCTGAATCTTGGCTAAATCGTTCCGATTTCAGCTCCAACCACCCCTGCTTGAAACTAGGTCAATTCCACCCTGTTCTGTGCCCCAGAGTTCCACATACCTCTCCATAGCACTTATCACCATTGTAATTTTCCATTTATTTATGGGATTGCATCAAGAATGGCTCTCTCCCCTACCTGACCACAGCTCTTCAAAACAAGGGCCATGTCTACTTCACTCACTGTATGCATTCAACTGATATTTGTGGGATGCATGAGCATGGGGCAGATTTGTTCAACACCAAGATGGTGTGCTAAATTTTGAAAGAAAGGACAACACAGCATAGGTAGGACAATCTGTTAAAGGAAATTTCCTGGCTAGGTGTTGCTCACCTTTTCATCCCACATGCCTCCCACAGAGTAGGTGCTTAATAAATATGTCCATTGGATGATTGAACAAACTGATACCCTAATGTCCATCCCTGAGCTATTTATGCAGCTCTGCTCTACAGTCTTCAGGACAAGAATGGCCCCGGGGTAATGATTTGGGGTAAATCATTTTACCTCGACAAGCCTTGGTTCTCTTGTGTGAAAAATGGATATCATCACACCTTCTTTCCAGAACCATGACTATTAAGAGAGCTAATGGATACAGACAAACACTTATAAAGTCTGATGGGGGAAGAGTTGTTCCAGCATTTTCCCAGTTCGTAAGCAGAATTTAACAACCCTATCCTACTTTATCTCAGTCCAATTTATCATGTTCTTGTTTTTCTTGGTGAAAAGTCCACCAGACTTTCAGTGATGTCAAAACATAGCTGGGCTGCAGCAGTTATGCCTGTGTCAGCTTTTTCCATTATAAACTCCTATTTTCGAGAGCTCAGTGTGTTAGTGGAGACTCTGTGGTTTCATCATGTCTGTAATTGCTGTGAGCTACCACCTCCCTCCACGTGAAATTTCACTTATTTTCCTGGTCTGAACAGCAACAAAAAACCACGTTTCATTGATCAGTGCTGTTGTACTTCATTTGAGAACACATTTTCAAACTAATTATCAAGAGTCCTATAACGGAATATGGGTAACGGAAACATGTTTAGAATATACAACAAGCGCTTCAGCTCCCTCTCACCCTCAGCTGACAGGACTAATACAATACACATTTTTCAGGTGCATTCCGCTGGATGCTAATTTCATCTAAAATTCTTTTGGCAGCGTCCAAGTTTGTGTTTAATTAACTAAATGACTTGAGCCATCCAATTCTTGTTGCTACTAATGTATAACAATTAGAGCAAACAGTAACCATGGAAACCATTGGCTTCATCCATAATTCCTAAAACAAGGATGGCTTACTTTTGAGCCCATCAAATTCGCAACTTTCCACAGTATACACTTATGGTTATTGCTAAATGGGGATTTGGTCACTTTGGAATGTAATGTGTAGCTCTTCATTTCAAAAGAATGTCATTATAGTCTGTCATTTCACTTATGTTTGCCAAGTTCCAATCATTCCCAGATCTCTCATATTTATGTTCAATTAGGGAGATATTGCAGTCCATAAAAATAGATGTGAATTCAGTGTGGGGGTGGGGAAACATCCCTTTTTCTATGATATAAAACGGGGAAGATGCAAATCTGTGTTGGGCTAAAACTGTGACAACCTTGAAATTAATTATTCACCTCTAATACGGGTTGTTCTCCCCTACTCCCTTGTGGCAAGAATATTAATTTCAGTAATTTTACCACCAGGGTTTGCTCCACTATTGGAAAGAAAACAGAGCTACACTGTTGAAATTCTGGACAAGGCTGCTGTAACATAATAGGCAGGGAGATAGATGGAATCTGCTGTTCCTAAATAGAAGTTGCTAAATGGTAGTTTACAATTTGGGTCATTTTAAAGCAATTTCTACACTCTATAACTGGATATAAAAATGAAAAGTAACATGCTTCGTACCTCCACCAGCATGTAAGTCATTTCAGAAATAAAGCCACGTTTGTGTGTACCGTATATATGACATGGGTACTGGCCCCACGTGTCAGTACACTGCCTCGTATGCTGTAAACAAAAACTGAGAGTGTTGTGATCCTACCCATTTCCTACAGCTCTGTTTCTGGAAATAAACTATGGGTTTATATCAGAAGAGTTCATTGAGACAGTCACAGTTACTTACTATTTAATTATCTAAAATCCTGAAATATAACCTTCTTTTCCCCAAAGGTGTTGTAGTTAGTTGAGTTACCAGATAAAATAGAGGATACCTGGTTGAATTTAAATTTCCGATAAACAACAGATGCACTTATAGTAGGAGTATGTCCCAAATAGTACACATTTTATAATAAAAAAAAATGATTTTGTTTATTTAATATTCAAATGTATTGGGCACCTTGTATTTTTACTTGCTAAATCTGACAACCCTCGAAGAAAATTTTTGTAGAGATAATTTTTTTTCCAGTTCTAAAACACTATTAATGAGGTTAAAATTCCCTGTCATTTTCTACTTCTTCATACTAGTAATGGATACTCAGCTCTCCTCAGAGGCCAGGCAAGTAAAGGCAGTAGATAATGACCCTTAGGGGAAGAAAGTCTAAGGATTGGTGGGGTCCCTGTGCTCTGTATTCAGTTGGCTGCCATTTCTAGAAGAGGCCAAAGACAGAATTTTAAGAAAAATGGCACTGGCTGCTGAAGTATTTTTACAACAACTGCCTCACTCATCATGGACAAGCCAGGCCAGATCTGATGAAAGCAGAGGAAAATGAAGTTAGAACGTGAGACAAAATGTTATGAGTATTTACAAAACACAAGGCTTTGCCAAACATTAGTCTAGGACTGCAAACCATTTGTTACAAGGGGGAACTTTCTGATAAGAAGTTGCATTCTTTAAGTCTACCTTGAGTAAGCCCTCCACACATCGAATCTGCCATAAGGAAGTACATGTTCCATGGGTAGGTTTGTTTCCTTAAGAAGAAATCCCTGGATAACTTCCATGTTCTATTGCTCTTGCTCAGAAGACATATGGTCAACATAGCAATGAACAATGATCCTTGCAGGTCTTGACTCTTTTACAGTAGCTTTTGAAAACACTTCTCAAATGTTCACTTTGTTCCTCAAATTAACTAACTCCACTAAGTCACATTGTTTAGTACAGAAAGGCCCTTGATATCTTGCTTTTGGTCTGCATTCAACCTCCTGAGAACAAGCAGATCTTTCTCTGCAAAGGCTGACATTTTTCTGAAATCTATCCATTCCTTCCTTCCTTCTAAGTGCCCACAGGCTGACTCAGAGCCATTGCACTGTCCAATTTAGACTTTTATTGCCATTTGAGTAATATCCCAATTCCTCACTTTCATCAGTGAAGGCCAATTTAGTCTTCACATTATTCTGATAACCTAAATTGTTGCAGGATCTGTGTCATCACTAGAGAAGAGAAACTTGTCTTCAAATTACATTTAATTACATTCATTAAGGACGACAACATTCTTTGACGCATATTTGCAAAGTGGGCAGACTAAAAAAAACCTCGTGCCTCTCATTTCCCGAACCTCCGGACTTCCTTCGCCTGTGCCCTACCTATGTCTGTCATTGTCCTCTGTCGCATTACGGTCAAAGGTAAAAGCTCCCTGCACCCTCTCCAGTCGAAGATATGGCCATTTTCTAAAAGTGAATTTTTTTTTTTTTTTTATTCCTTGGACCTGAGATGATAAAGACTTTTATAAAGCTACACTCACTAGAGATTTGAATTCTCCTAAGGGACTGAAAGTGGGTCATTTCTGCTTGCTGTTTGGTGCCCATGGTCCAGAGAATTGGACCTTTGAATGTCTCTTCTGTATTATTATCAGGAAGCAGCTGTTGACATGTCCAGCCCACTGTAATTGTTCCCCTCCCAAGGTATGTGCTCCTCAGTGAGTGAGTGGATTGAACAGTTGCCTGACAGCTTCTGGGAAAATAGATGTGGCTTTTTGTTGGCTAGTCATGAAGGGGAATCTAGGGTAAACTCAAAACAGACTTTTTTGTAATAAAAGAATGTTCATCCAGACTCAATTCAATAGACTCTGCTCTTACTCTTTGTGAAATTTGTGACATTTGATTGGCTTTTCAAAAGTGACAACTGGCAACAGAAAATAAACTACTTGGGCCTATATTTACCAAAGGAAAAAAACAAAACAAAACAAAACTAGCTCCTCTCTCCCGCCTTTCTCTAAGTGGTCACATTTTCTAAATGTTCCCTTTGACATTTAAGCACACAGTCTTGATTTCTACAGCTATTTTTGGCTAGCTAGACCCAGCATTTTCCTTTTAACAGCCACTGAAATGGGACTTAATATATGCTGCACAACTTCCAAAGGCAAAAGGGCTTTCTAAATATGAACTCATTTAATGATCGCACGGCCCTACTATGTAGACACTATTATTTCTCCATTTTACAAATGAAGAAACTGAGGCCAGAAAGGTTAAGTAATTTACTCAAAATTATCCCAGCTCCTTCATGCAGACATAGGTGTTGCTTCTTGGCTTTAAATAAAATGAAAGAAAGAATGAAAGTAAGGACTATATCAGCCAACAGTTATTATGCACTTGCAGCGTGCTTGCCACTGGAACAAAGCATTATCCTCTCCTTCCTTCGATAATTCTAGGCTATAGGTATATCAACTGCTCTCCCCACCCTCTCCTTTTTGCATATGAGAACACTAAGGCACAAGAGGGGTTAAATAATTTGCCCAGACACAACAGTGCCGGCCCAGCACTCCTGATGGCAATGATTGGAATTCTGCACTCACCACCCCTCAGCCCCAGTGTCCTGAGGTGTTCACCACTGAACTGAAATGATTTTCATTTACTTAAAAGCTAATCCTTACTCTTTAAAGGGGTCAACATTTGGAATCACTAGTCACAGATACTCACCCATACTCTGCCAAACTCTTCTCTGTCTCCAGTAAGGTATTAACTGTCTTGCTGCTTTCACTCTGTCATTTTGTTCATATGACTTGGTCAATCCTGTTCATTCTCTCCGGATTGCTTATTCTTTTTTTTCCTCCCTTTGCCTTATTTTGTTTACCTTACTTGCAAGCCTTCTTTATATTTTCTTTTCTCTTTTGTTTGCTAAAAATATTTTTGTCCATTCTGTCAATCTTTTGCTTTATGGTTTCTGGGTTATTGTTTTTCTTAGAAAGTTCTTTGCATTCCAATATTTTTCAAATTTATCTTGTAGTCATAGATTTTTAAAATTTTTTATTTTAGCTGTTTCATCTGTCTATCATAGTTTCCTTTTTTGTGCACAAGATGTGAAGTATGGGCTGAAATATTTTTTCCTTTCGTAATGGACAGCCAGCTCGCCCCACATTAAGTCCTGAGCACAACATCTTTACTTCCTGATTTGCCAAGACACTTTTATTATAAATAAAATTTTCCCATATAATTAAGTCTACTTCTGTACTCTCTATTCTGTTCCACTGAGGCATGTATCCACACTTACAACAAAGCACAGCATTTTAATTACGTTAACTTTGATATATATCTTGCCATGTGATATGGTCAGCCACCAGCCCTGCTTTTCCAAACTTGTCTTAATTATTTAGTTTTCTTCCACATCACCTTTACAGTCAGTTTGTCTAATTGCATTAAAATTCTTATCAGACTTACACTGAATCTATATATTAATTTGAAACTGATAATCTTCCAACCCTCCAAAAGCCTATCTCTCAATTCATTAAGGAATCTTTTAAGTTTTTCTCCCTGAAGTCATTAATTATGGCAATAAAACTGAAGTAAATCTACTGCCTAAGGCAGGGTTTCTAAATTAATCAGTGTTTTTAATTAATCAATAACTTCAGGGTTTTTGATTACTATGATAAAAGATTTTTGAGGTCTTTTTATATGTCTTATGTACTCCTTAAGAAGTTTATTATTAATATGTAGGAGAAACCAGCTATATACATTTGATAAGGAAAGCAAAACATAGAGAATAAACTCATAGTCCAGTAGCCATCAAACTCTAGATTGTTGTAGCAGGAAAGCTTTGTGGCTGGAGTCATGAAGAATATCTATACAGACGAGAGGATGGGGAAATTATCTGGGTCCTGATAGACCTATTAAAAGTTTTGAGCAGTGAGTGAAATCACTGAAATGTTATCTTACATACATTTGGTTAGCATCGAGAGATTCAATGTTTCAAGAGTCGTCCATGTTAGGTGTAAGAAACACGTGAACAAGCATAGATTTATAAGATCTGACAATTAAGTTTACGAACTTGTTGCAACGATGTTGCTAACCTTTTTTTGATGTCAGAAGGATTATTCATTATGAATTTGTACCAATTGGACAGTTAACCAAGTTTTCTATTTGGAAGTGCTGAAAAGGCTGCGTGAAAAAGTTAAGACGAAAATGACCTGAACTTTTCACCAACAATTCATGGCTATTGCATCACGACAATGCACCAGCTCACATGGCACTGTCTGTGAGGGAGTTTTTAGCCAGTAAACAAATAGCTGTATTGGAACACCCTCCCTACTCACCTGATCTGGCCCCCAGTAACTTCTTTCTTTACCCAAAGATAAAGGGAATATTGAAAGGAAGACATTTTGATGACATTCAGGACATCAAGGGTAATATGATGACAGGTCTGATGGCCATTCCAGATAAAGAGTTCCAAAATTGCTTTGAAGGGTGGACTAGGCACTGGCATCGGTGCATAGTTTCCCAAAGGGAAGTACTTCAGAGGTAACCATAGTGATATTCAGCAATGAGGTATGTAGCACTTTTTCTAGGATGAATTCACGAACTTAGTTGTCAGACCTTGTATATACTTTAAAATATTCTAAACTGTAAAGAAAACTTTATTTTCTTTGGAAGGTCGAGCATTTAGTGTTGAAAGAGCTGTATCCTTTTCATTTTAGAAGCTTCAAAAATTTATGAAAAATGTTAGCAACAGTAAAGTCTGTTGGTATAAGATATTGTATTTTCTGTTTAGAAAGTAACCATTTTTTATTTGATGTTTAAGTAAAATAGTATCTAAATATAGTATCATTAAACATTGCACATAAAGACACTTCTACTAACAGCATACTAGGTACTTTAAATCAACCCTTCCACTGAGTGCAACTAGAAAAACTGAACAAAATTTAAAAATCTATCTATCTATCTATCTATCTATCTATCTATCTATCTATCTATCTATCTATCTATCTATCTATCTTTCTACCTACCTATCTGTTTCAAGGTATTGAAGAGTTGAAAAGGTAGAGAAGAATCATAAGTAGAAGATCTTAACAACAACAAAATCAGTGAGAAGTAATCCTGGTATTTTGGAAAGGTGACTTTCCCCCACTCTTCTATTTTGTTTTTTCTCAAGAGCCAGCTTGAGAAAACCTCCTATATATCCAGGTTTTGATTTGATACCTCATAGGCCCTAAAGTACGAATAAGGACTACTTAGAAACATACTAGCTTGAATAGTGAGCAACTTAGCCTTGCTTAGAAGTAAGGGTCCCCATCTTCTCTGGAGAAAATATTATTTTCTACTAATTAAAATAATCTGGACAATATCTCATACAATATCCAACAGGTATGATTAGATTCAAGGTAACAGGATTGGAAAAGTGGCAACAAAATCAGAATTTAGTGCATAGGCTTAATGGCAGATTAGGACAGAGCTCAAGAGAAAACAGATGAATTAGAAGATTGGTCAGAAGAAAATAACCAAAAAGAGAAAATTGTGGAAAATAAGAAATGCATTAAGACATTCTAAGTTACTTAAACTTAGAATCTCAGTATAAATTGAAAGAGAATGGGGGAAAGGTAGTATTTAAATAGATAATGGCTAAGAATTTCTAAAATTGACAAAAGATGATCAAAGAGAGTGACACAGGATGGATACACACACACACAAACTAATGAATCAAAACCACAATGAGATACCATCTCATACCTGTTAGAATCACTATTATCAACAAGACAAATAATAACAAGTGTTGTAGAGGTTGTGGAGAAAAAGGAACCCTCGTACATTGCTGGTGGGAATGTAAATTGGTACAGCTACTATGGAAAACAGTATGGAGGCTCCTCAAAAAATTAAGAATATAATTACTATATGACCCAGCAATTCCTCTTCTGGGTATATACTCAAAATATCTGAAAACATTTATTCATAAAGATATATTTACTCCAATGTTCACTGCAGCATTAGTCATGGTGGCCAAAACATGGAAACAAACAAAATGTTCTTCGATAGATGACTGGATAAAGATGTGGTACATATATACAATGGAATGTTACTCAACCATAAGGAAAAATGAAATACGGCCATTTGTGACAACATGGATGGATTTTGAGATTATCATGCTAAGTGAAATAAGTCAGACAGAAAAAGTTGAGAACCATATGACTTCACTTATATGTGGGATATAAAACTGAAAGCAACAAACCAACAAGACAAAGAAACATAAACTCATAGACATAGACAGCAGTTTAGTGGTTACCAGAATGGGGTTGGGGGGGTGGGGAGGAGGTAGAAGAGGGAACAGGGGGGCCAAATATATGGTGGTAAAAGGAGAACTGACACTGGGTGGTGAACACACAGTGCAATATATAGATGATGTAGTTTAGAATTGTACACTTGAAACTTATAAGTATATAGTTTTACTAACCAATGTCACCCCAATAAACTTAACAAAAATTTAAAAAAATAAACAAACAAAAATACTGATGGAAATCTTGGAAATAGATAGGAAAAAAAAAAAAAAAGCATTACTTCCAAAGGAGAAAAAATATGACTGACTTCTCAACAAAAACAATGTAAGTCAAAGACCATAGTGTCATCTTTAAAAGTGGAACTGAATTTCCAAACAAAAATTAAACTGCCCACTGGGTATGACACCGGCAGAAGGAAAACTGAGTTCAGGTTACAGTTCAAAGATTAAGAAGAAATGAAGGGTTAGAAAGAATAATAAGGAGGCAGTTATAAATGAATCTTAAATTTATTATACAATAATACTGGCCTTTGGGATATAAAATGCATGATCAATAGTATTTAAATAAGGGATTAATGAAATTGCTATTCCAAGACACTAGCATTATCAGAAAAAATGGTAAAAATAATGAGTCATATTAGAATTAGATTCAAACATGTATACAAGTTAAAGTAAGAGAGGGCAATGAAAAAAAATAAAGAAATTTAAAAAAAGATTATATATATATATATATATATATATATATATATATATATGTTTTATGTTCTTTTTGCCTTTCTTTCGATTAATAAAGAATGACAACCTCAAAGTGAACTAAAAGCAAAAGATTAAGCTTACCTAATTATATTATAAAAGAAACCAAACTGTACATTTTAAATATAAGGGCACGGAAAGTTGAAAGTAAAAGGATAAAAAAAAAAAAAAAAAGAAGAAGAAGATATTCCTCCTGAACTTTTGAAATCCATTTGGAGAGTGGGCCAAGATTGTGGATTCTAGGTTCTTACCATCAAAACTCGGTTCTTCAATTTCTGCTGTCACTCCAAACATGCAAAGGAGTTAGTGACAGGAAGAAGGGAACAGGGGACTTCTGGGATGCTAGAAATGCTCTGATTATTAATTTGGGTGCTGGTTATCCGGATATGTGCATTTTGTGAAAACTCATTGAGCCGTACCTGTATAATTCAGGTACTTTACTTAATTTATCAACTTTTTTTTTTTTTAAATAAAGGTTTTCTATAAGTTAAACAGTGAGTGGTATTATCAGAATTTTTAATATATGAATAAATTTTTCCAGACCTTCCCAGGACTTAAGTGTGGTAGGCAGGTCAGTCCAAGTGTCAAAACAGGGTCTTATTGTCAGAACTTGAGACTTACTGTCATTGTCTTCTGAATTCATTTAGATAATGCTATCATACAATGTTTGTTTAAAAGGGGTCTTAGGAAATAGAGGCCAGGATTCTCTGTTTTCCCAGTCACAGATCACATGTGTTTGGGAGAATGCTGAAAGATATTCTTCCTCATTAAAGTAAAATGTAAACATTTTTCAACTTCTAGGGAAAAACAGCAACTCTGTTTGTACATTGGGAAGATATGGACATTTTCTTCTCCATCTCCCTGCCCTGGGAGAAGTGGTTGCCTTGTTTATTTTCTGAGTGTTGGGGATGAATAATGTCACATATTTAGAGTGTTCATCAAATGTCCAGTCACCATCTGGGCTAAAATCTAGCTGCCTTCACAAATGTTTTGTCAGCTATAATTAAATCTTGTTAAAATATGCCTGACATATGTATGTTATGGTTGGAATGTTTAATGCATAGCCTATGATTTGTCTTCGTAGAGAATAATGGAGAACAATGGAAAATTTTTATTGACAAAATAAACCAAACACGTCTATCTAAACCTTTACTGTCTAAGCAAAATCTCATTAATCTGCTAGTCAATGATTTCAAATCCACATTCATTCAGACTAAATGAAATAAGCAGAATTTATATTAGCTGATGAAAAGTATTTCCTAAGCAAATTGAAAGATTGTTTTTAAGTCTTTACATCATATAAATATGTTAAAAAAGACACCTATTATATATTCATGTGGCTGATAATTACATGTTCATATTATCTGTTCATTAAAGCAGCTCATTAATTTACTCTGAAAGAGTAATTGGTTCAAGTTACTGTGCATATTTGAAAGAAATGAAATTCTGCTTCCTTAAAGATAAGCAATGGATCTGTCACTGAATCTAATTGATCCTCTCCACAAACTAATTCAAATTCACAGTTTCACTAAAGTTGTCTTTACGAATTCTTCCATGGTGCCTAAATAAATTACTTTCTCGCTTGTAAATCTAAGGCTTCCCAGATATTAACAAATCTGAATGGCTATTTCCCAAATCTTTAGTAGTCATCCATCCCAAATCTCTTCTAACCTTTAATTTGATTCAGCTATTTTGTCTCTTCAGCTCTCATACTTTCTCCAAGTTAAATATGGGGGTGCCAAAAAAAGTATACACATTTTAAGAGATGTTATCTTTGTGTTACTTTTCAAAGTTGAATTGAATTATAGTAGCAACGTGTAGTATGACATTTGCTCAAAAGATGGCATTAATCAAATGAAGGCTAGCGTCACCATGCAACAGGCAGGACAAAGAAAATTGCGAAGGACAGTTGTCATTCAAGGAGCAGAAGACCATTTTGAAGTGGTATTTGAACTTCGAGAATGTCATTGAAGTACGACAATGGAGGCGTGAGTATGCAACAGAACCTCCAACACGCCTAACAATTGCACGCATTCATGATAAGTCTGAGACGCATGGTACCGTGTGTGATGTGCACAAGGGAAGACCTGGGAGGCTTCGCACAGCCACAAGTCCTGCTGCTTCTGCTGTGGTGTTGGAGCAGTTTACAGCTCACCACAGAAGTCCACCAAACAGTGTTCGGCGTAATCAGAAGTGTCTGGATGCTGATGGTAACCACTTTGAGCACCTCTTGTAATTGCAGAGGTCAAATGTGACGTGTGTTCATCTTCTGTTATCAGTATATATTATTACAATTTTAATACAGTTTTTTGTCCTTTCTTAAAATGTGTATACATTTTTTTGGCACCCTCTGTATATCCCATTTCCCCCTGGAGTCAGAGTTTAGTTTTCCATAGTGCTCTTGAACTTGGTTGCTACTCTAAATCCAGGTCTACCCTGATGTTAACAATTCTGGGAATTTCAACTCGGAGTCTCCTCCTCAAAAGCTAAGGCTCCTATTTGACTTCCACACATCTTAGGGCAGGGCCTGGCATATGAAATGTATATTGTCTAGTGGCTTTAAACATTTTATAAATATTATCTCAATTTAATTCTGAAAACACACCAAGGAAGCAGCTGGATGCTATCATTTGTATGCCCATTTTACAGCTGAAGAAACTGAGACAGAGAGAGGTTAAAGACATCTAAGTATCAAGCTAGTGTTAGGGACTTTGAAGTCTGGCTCTGGAATCCAGGCTCTTTACTGCGAAACTACTCTCTAACCATCCTACTGTGCTGTATTAATATTATGAACATCAATTTACAATCCAAGACTTTCAGAAGGGTGTCAGAAAGCTTCTAACCACACAAATAAAGGAATGAGTTTAGGAGAGGTCAAGGGACTTAAAGGTGACACAATTAAGATTAAAATGATAAGCTATTGACTTTTAGTCCAAAGCTCTCCCTACAATATTCTTCATGAGAATTGTGAATTTCTTTTAAAAATTGTCCATATTTATTTATTGTTTTATTTATGATTTTGTACTATCAAACTGTGAATTAACTTCAAAGTCCCACATCTCTAGACTCATCTTCTCTTTGTAAGACTGGATGCATAGAGCTGTGTTTTTTCTACTTTTAAGGAGCATGCACAGGTCACCTGAGCATCATGTTAGAATACAGATTCTGATTCAGTACATGAGGCATCAGTCCTGAGAGGGTGCCAATACTTGCAGCCAATGAGTCCAAATTTAGGAGCAAGGACATGGCTGTTCTAGTTCTTTGGGTTCCATTTTCTATTTCTAGACATTGGGAGGCTTGGCCTTAAGAATCACAAAGACCCCTTCCAGCTCTAGTATGTCAAGGACAATTTTACTTATTTCTCTCTGGCCTTTCCCTTCTAATTTCTTTATCCTCTTGACTCACTTTCCAACTTGTTAGATGTGATTGCCATAGTGTTACTGTTAAGAAAGGCCTTCCAAACAGGCCAGACTCCCAGTCCTGGCTTTGTAACTTTGTAACTCCTCCCTAAGGCTCAGTTTCCTCATCTGTAAAATGTAAACAATCCCTTTACCACACAAGGTGGTTGAAAGGATGGCCAAGGATGGTGGCTATACTTTGGCTCAGTGTAGACAATCAACAGACACTAGTTTCTATCCCCTCTCCACCACCACCACTCTCCAAAATAAGTTACAGGTTCAGGCACTCATCTACCTTCTCAAAAACTGTCTAGAGGTTATTAGTGTTTTCACAAAGCCAATCACACCCGTTATCATTATCTGGGGGTACGTAGAATCCTCTCTCACTACTAAGCCTAAAACTAAGATGCTTCCCCTCAATCTTCAACACAGCAATAGGGGATCGAAATATGAAAAGCCACTTGAAAGAGAGAGTGGCCCAAGCCAAGAAAATTAAGGTCAAAAGACCTAAAGGAAGAATATGGGAATCTGAGAGGAGGTTGGTGAACCAGGGAAACTTAGACAAAGCACCATGTAAGAGCCAGGTGCTGATTTGTCTGGTTCTCCTGAAAAAAGGCTCCTGACTGAGGGGAAAAGAGTTACTAGGTGAATTCGCCCGAAGCCCTTAACCATTCATCCACCTGACTCCGATCATTATTTGCCTAACCATAGGAGAAAACGCATCCTACCGTGTCTGCCCCAAAATAAGACCAGGTCTTACATTAATTTTTGCTCCAAAAGACGCATTAGGGTTTATGGTCAGGGGATGTCATCCTGAAAAATCATGCTGGAGCTTATTTTCCAGTTAAGTGTTATTTTCAGGGAAACAAAGTAGGTACGCCGAACTGGACATGCTGGTTCCAGTGACTGTTTTGTGGGCATTGCAATTGAATGCTCTGCTATTCCATTTTTTTTTTTTTTTTTTTTTTACATTGGTCTCCTGAGCTTGGCTAATTCGAGTGGGTCTGTTATGTAGGTGGTAACTGAACCAGATGGTCACAGAGTTTACTCACATAGCAAATGCAATTTTATCCACTGGTGAGTCCTATGAAACTGACTAAGTATAACAATGTGATCTACAGTGACCTGGGGGACAAAGACCACGTAAGGAGAGCCACTTCCCATAGCACACTCATGGAGGGCTTCTCTGAGGAGGTGGCTTTTGTGTTCGGACAAGAGGTGTGAGAGGTGCTGAAGAAAGAGGATTCTATACTGACCAGGAGGTCATATTGAAGTACAATCACAACTGAGCATCATCTGTTGCAAGAATAGAAAGGGAAAGCTTGGGAAGGAGGGCAATACACTAGATAAACGTGGTTAGAAGAGGCAGAGACCAAACCAAGTGGGTCCTTGTAGTCTTTTAAATTCTAGACTTCCTACACAGAATAATGGATACAATGGGAAACTATTAGAAAGTTTTAATAGAATAAAAATGTAGTCCTTTACATTAAAAAACAATCATTTTTACTCTTTTTTGAAGAACAAAGGAACAGAAGTGGAGAACTCAGTCCAGAGGCTGTCATGCTGGCCAGGAAGGATGAGGTTTGGTTGCAGGTGGCAGCAATAGAAACTAGAATAGCAGCCAGACTACAGATACATTTCAAAGGAAGGAATTGATCAGAGGCCATTTCCTCTTCCCTAAAGGGTTTTCTGCATCCCGATTTTCCTTCCTACTTCCCTGTTGCCTCCTCCCCATACATTGCTCACTCATCTGTACATCCTAGCTCACTGTTCTCACACCCACCCTTCTCTATCAAATTATATTTCCTTTGATGCAATAAGGCAACTGTTCTCCTAATGATTATTAGTCACTATTAGTCAGGCAGTATTCCAAAGACTTTAGGTGGATTAATCATTTAATCCTCACAATAATCCAAGACGATAAGTACTATTCGCATCTCTACTTCATAGATGAAGGATATGAGTCTCAGTAAACCGTGTGCACAGGTTTGGAATATTCAGAAACATTTGTAGAATTAAACTGAATATAGCCCATGAGTCCTTTCTACAGATTCTCTAAGATTGCTTTGCATACAAATGCTATCTAAATATTTGAGTGTTGACAGTGCTCCATTGGCTCAGCTATGTCTAGGGGAAAATACTATTATTATACATGAAATATCTTTCTAATGAGATTTGCTTTATAGTTGATCAGGAAGAATGGTCCAAGTCAAGTTTTAGAAAACGATATCCGATTGGTTGGAATCTTCCATTCCAATGCATAGTGTGATGACTACAGGAGAAACCAAAAGACAAAACCAAAAATCGTTCATGTTTAAGAACAGGTGGCCCTGGGAATTATCTGGAGGCTGTGAGGATTGTTACAGGGACAGCGGAATAGGCTAGATGTAACGACCTGAATCGGGAACATAAGAAAAAGCCCAAGATGCTTCTTGTAACCTAGTCCACTTTGATACCTCTGCAATAGCTGACTCACATTTTTCTCTTGCTTCTTTTTGTTAGGCCAATTACCCACTGAAAACTGAAAACTCCCCTCAAATACATAGCCAGTCATTTACTTTTAAGTTGTAATTTCATGGCCATTGCCTTGCGTTTTAATAGAAATTGTAACATAAATAAAAATGCCTTCTGACATTGCAGAGATTAAAAAATGCAATCTGGTTGTTTCATCTGCAGGGTAATTGCTTCATTGGAGTAGGTTGACGGCAATGTCAGCAGGCCTGCTGGAAATCTCTACTAATGGACTGCCATGTCTCCTTGTGTGTGTGGGGGGGTCAAAATTACTTTGTAAAGCACCACTATGATGACTAATTCTCTATTCAGGAGACAATTCATGAGTGGCTTTGCACAGTTTTAAAGAAATGATTCTCTGAGATAACTGTGTCACTCAGTGATCAGAATCCTACACTATTTAGACTTAAAATACAAGCAACTTTTAGCCTAAGGCAGTTAGCCAAGAATTCTTTCTCATGCCTTACATTCAGTAAGATAGATGCTCAATGGTACTTACTGAATGACCACTCTTTTTTCCAAAAAGTTAAAACATAAACATCAAATGTAGGACACCAGTAGCTGAGTGAGTTTTATCTAAGTAAAACCAAGTCCACCAAGAATCAGTGTTAAAGGACTGGGAGTCAATTTGACGTTAATACCAGGTACAAATGGGACAGCTCTATTCCAAACTTAATTCCTTCCTGGTATTCCTTGTTTCAGTTGTCCTTGTTTAAGGGAGTAGTTCTCCAAGTGGATTGCCCACATTGGCGGGTTTCACTTTAAATTCACCACCACCACCAGCAAGTGGGCTCCTGATGTTACCAACCATCAGACAGCACTGCCAGCCCTATGAGTTCCAACGCTCTAGGTGGCTGTTAGACACATTGTCCCCTTTCCTTAAAACCTTGACACCTCCACCGCTGGCCTTCATTTGATGACCTTGCTCTCTGGTTCCCAAAATAGAAGCCATAAGAAAGACATTTCCACCAGCTTCCAACGCCACAATTACCCACCTACCTGCCGACCCCGGTGCCCGTGCACCCTGCTTTCCTCCTGATGGCAGACGTGAGCTGTCCTTCCTCAGTTTAATCAACGGCTCCATTGGGCTCTTCAGCTCACCTACTCTCCAGCAAGCTCCCTGCTTTATCAATTTCTCCCTGTCTGCTAGACCATCCCCATCTGCATACACGTGCTATTATTTCTCCCAGCATTACATTTCATTGACTGACCCCACTTCCCTCACCAGCTACAATGCCATTCCCCTGCTTCTCTGTAGTTTTGGAAATCTAGATCATTTTTAACCAAGATACCATAGTGTACTATTAACTTACGTATTTTTGCTTCTTACTTAGAAGCTGTAGCTTTGAACTGTGTAAATGAATGTGCTCATTTTTGCCACTTGGAGAAGTTGTACGAGGGGCGTTTGGAGCAGCAGAAAGTTAAATGTGATTCTGAGCTCTGTGAGTCTGTTGAAATGCTGGTGTATGACAGCGTCCTCAATTATCCACTCCTCCAGGTTTCTCTGTGAAATACAGCTATTTACTTAGGTTAAAAGTTATCATTAGTGTATAAGTGTATGAGATTATACTGAGGACCAATAGTTTCAGGGAAATAAAAGTGTGTATGTGTACAGAGGGTGCCAAAAACATGTATATGCATTTTTAAAAAAGGAAAAAAAAAACTGTATTAAAATTGTAAGACTCAATGTATATTGATAACAAAAGATGAATACAAGTTACATTTGACTTCTGTGATTACAAGAGGTGCTCAAAGTAGTTACCATCAGTGTAATTTTAATACAGTTTATGCCTTTCTTAAAATGTGTATACATGTTTTTGGCACCCTCTATATATGTTTGTGTTCTTCATGAAAAAGCAGTTTGACCTCGGCAGTGGGCAATCAGGGTCTTTTGTTGATTTTGTCTTCTTTACACTCAACTTTATGTTCTTTACATACTTTACATTCTTACATTCTTTAAACTTATTGTGGATTGTAAGGAGGTTTCCTTTGTCGGTTGTAACTATCAATATTTACCATGTTGGAAATTTAAAAGTAGCCATTTTCACAACGCTAATATAATGATTCATGTGAAGAGAGCAAGGATGAAAACATTGCGAATTAATAATATCTTGGTTATGGTGCAAACTTAGTTCTGACCTTGTAGACCCCCTGAGATCTGTCTAAAATAAAATGTCCATTTGTTCCAGAATATGAAAGAGCATAATGATGGATACAACTTGGAGAATGAAATTTATTTGCCTTGGTTTATAATACCTAAACCTGAAAAGCTATAAAAAGTGTTAAAATATTAGTAAAGCTTCTTCCATTTCGATGGGCCTAGTGTCTTCATTTATGGGTGAATGTCTTCAGCTGCAATACGAAGAATTCATCTTTTTTTCCTGTGTAATCTGTCTAGATAACAAAGATTTCATTTTACCAGAAAATCTTCTGTTTTCTATTGATTTTATTATGCCCTCGATTATTAAGAAAACAAGCAAAGTTTCCTCACTTATAAACAAGCTAAATTTCTTTACAATTGTATAACCTTGTATGCTTATTCTCGTGTTTCATTGTCACATCTTAATCAAGAATGCAAATCATCTCTGATAACTGAAAAAATAAATGCTCTCCTCAAATGAGATTCTTAATATAGGAAAATATTAAACCTTTCAGGATATATTTTACACCTAAAACTATCCTTGACATTTCATAGAGGGCACATGGTAACACAAAGATTTGTTTTTTTCACCTTATAAAAAGAGGAAGTACAAGTAATTAGGTTCATTTGTTATGTTCCTGCTTATGGGTTGCAAGGGAGGTCAAATGAGAAGAGTTGTTGAGCCTTCCCAAGATTAAATGTGTATAGGATAAATGTTATTAATTTAAACATTCAGAAAGTATATGACTTATAGGAAGTTCCTCGAGATGTGTCAGTGTCCTCCCTGCCCATATGTTTCTATTTCTCAGAGTCCTGGTTATGCTTTCTCTGATGATAGTAGCCAATAACAGTAATAGTAGAGGTGTTGGTCAATATGGTCCACTGCCTGTTTCTATGAAGCTTTATTGAAACATCGATAGCCCATTCTTTTACATATTGTCTATGGTTGTTTTTGCTCAATAACAGAATTTAGTAGTTGTGACAGAGACCTTATATCCCATCAGCCTAAAGATTTAGTAATTGACCTGGTATAGTGTTATTATCCATAATTTCAGTTATTATTTAAACTGCTTACTTGGCCACAGACTCACATCTTCTATTTAAATCTAGCATTTCTTAGGATAATGAATTTAAATTAGGGGTACACATCAGCCTCACCTGTGGCATTTTATGAAAATGCAGCTATCTGGGGCCTATGCCATGCTTACTTAATTTCATTACTTGACTTTCTTGCCATATTTTTGCTATGGTGTAGGGACAGAGCCCCAGAAAGCAGTTTCCAGGCTCTGGGCCTCACATAGAAAGGTGCTGGCTAAGGTAGTAAATTGCCATCAACCGTGATGGATGGCCATCAGCTGTGGCTAGTTGGCCGTCAGCTGTAACCAGTGAGCCATTGGCCACTAATATAACTGCCGTGGCTATGCTAGCAGAAAATGGGGGGCTAGCAAGAAGATGGTGGCTGAGCTAGCAAGCGGCGCAGTGAGGGTTGAGAATTGTGTGGCTCCTGTTTCCTGTTTCTCCAACCCAGCCGCCAGCAAGAATATAGTGATATGACTCCCCCATCTATGGCTCCGTGGGTGTTCCTTTTTGGCCTCACCATATCCTGTGTTCTTAGGTGGGGAGTGGGAGCAGAGACCCCGCATGACACCCTGCATGACAAATGGCGCAGCGAGCAGGGTCTCCCGCATGACAAATGGCGCAGCGAGCAGGGTACGGTGCCGGCCAAAGCTCTCCGAAGGATGGTGGAGCAGTTTGTGCGTATGAAAGCTCAGTCTCAGGAAGATCAGGAGGAGCCGCTGAGAGCTGGACCCCCGTGGAGGGGTGGGAAGACGTGGACGGTTCCCCAACCAGCATAGGCCGGAGAAAGCGAAGGTCATTGCGGCCCTGTGGGCTGGGAAGTGCTTGCTGAGGCAGCCTGGATGCGGGACTTGTCCCAGGAGGAAAGGCTTGCTGAGTCCTCCATGGGAGATGAGGGTGAGGTCAAGGTCATCCCTCACCCCCAGGACAGCCCTGGCGAATGACTATGGACTATGGGGAATTGCCTTCCATCCCTAATTTAATGGACCACTTGACTGTTTGGGAACATACCACCATGTAGTGGAACTGGCGGATGTTTGCTTTTGTGTCTTGACTGGCCACCATCAAGGGTATGTAGGCACCTTGACTGTGAGCTGCTGTTGTTCCAGCATGGTGCCCTGAAAGACCCAGAGAGAATGGCAGTGCCCTGAGAGCCCTGGCTGAGCCCAGGAAGTCTGGCTGTGCCCAGAGAGAGTGGCAGTGCCCTGAGAGGCCCTGGTTGTATCCAGGAAGTCTGGCTGTGCCCAGAGAGAGTGGCAGTGCCCTGAGAAACCCTGGCTGTGCCCAGGAAAACTAGTGGTACCCTAAGAAACTCAGGAAGTCTGGCTGTGCCCAGAAGCACTGGTGGTGCCCTGAGGAACTCTGGCTGTGTCCGGGAAGACTAGTGGTACCCTAAGATGCCCAGGAAGTCTGGCTGTGCCCAGAAGCACTGGTGGTGCCCTGAGGAACCCTGGCTGTGCCCAGAGAGCCTAGCTGTGCCCAAGACATTGCATTCATCTCCAGGCTCCTCGCACAGGGCCCCTCGCGGAAGACGCTTGTTGCGTAGATTGTGAGGCGAGAGCCTGTAGGGGTGGAGTGTGGGGACAGAGCCCCAGAAAGCAGTTTCCAGGCTCTCGGCCTCACATAGAAAGTGCTGGCTCAGGTAGTAAATGGCCATCAACTGTGATTGGATGGCCATCAGCTGTGGCTAGTTGGCCGTCAGATGTAACCAGTGAGCCATTGGCCACTAACATAACTGCCGTGGCTACGCTAGCAGAAAATGGGGAGCTGGCAAGAAGATGGTGGCTGAGCCTGCAAGCGGCACAGTGAGGGTTGAAAATTGTGTGGCTCCTGTTTCCTGTTTCTCCAACCCAGCCGCCAGCGAGAATATAGTGATATGACTCCCCCATCTATGGCTCCGTGGGTGTTCCTTTTTGGCCTCACCATATGCTGCGTTCTTAGGTGGGGAGCAGGAGCAGAGACCCCACAGGCCGCCCCGCATGACAAATGGTGCAGCGAGCAGGGTCTCCCGCATGACATATGGCATTGGTATCCAATATATACTAGGTCTCAGGATTATTATATGTTACCTATCGATATCTTTTCTCTGTAAAATTATTTTCATTTATTTTTTTATAAATGATATGTAGCATCCCTTTACTTTTTGAAAGTAGCCTTAATCATTATTCTTAGAGACGGTTATCTAAAGCATTTTTTGAGTTAGCTTTGCTATCTTGTTTTGCATGCTGCAGAAACAACTAGATTTCCTTGTGAGCTACATTGTTCTTGATATGAACTCCATTTAGACCTTTCACATTTGAAAGTGGCCAGTTGTAAATTAATGACAGCCATCATGAGTCTCTTTGTTTTCCTCAGACTCTTCCCTGAAGGCTTTGCAATCAGTTAGAGACCCGCAGAGCCCCAAGGAAAAGGATTGTATCAGACTTGGATGGTATCATTTGAACAACTTACAGACCATACCAGGGTTTCCAGAACTCTTTTTAATCAAAATGCAAGTGGCTTCATGAGATTGCTACCCATGAGTCCAAATGGAACGAGAATTAATGATCTAGGCCTGAATGAACTAACGAGAGGAATGTTATTGTTATTTGTTTGCAATATTGTTGATGTTGGCCTAAAATGTCCTGTTGTTTGAATAGATAAGGAGTCCCTTTTGTTTCTTCTTAAGCTACCTGTAACTCAACAATTTGGTAGGCTCTGCTTTTGTAAACTGAAATAAAACATTTGGAATGATGCCTGATTTTCACTTTTTCACTGGCTCTCCTGACCCCGATTGAAAAACTCATATTGAATTTCCTTATTTTGCAGGACTCTATAGTTGTTGGCATAGATTTTTTTTTTTTAACTGAAATATAATAGGAAACATCTGTTACGTAACCAAAGCCTCACCTTGTATATCGGACCTGAGAGTGATATTCACTTAATCAGGCATGACAAGCCATATTTTTAAAAGTAAGTTTGATTTTTACGGAGCACTTCCCCACAAACTGCCGTGGTACCTGGCTTAATGGGGTCTCAGCATTGCAAGTGGTAAGGAATGCCAATTTCTGGCAGAGCAAAAATATTTGAATAATTTGGAAAACTTGAGAAGAGAGAAATTTACCCAAATTTATAGATACTGCAGGGGAAATCTGATAGTTTTTGGACTTGGCCTCCTCGCCTCAGAATGGCAAATGATAGAGCCTTTAAAAGTCCAATCGGGGATTCCTAATGAAAATTTCTAGCAAAGAAAATGAGCTGTCCTAGATAGTAAATTAACACTTCTTGCACCTATGTAAACAACCAGGCCAACCCTACTGAGTGAGACCGGTCTTATTTTATAACCAAGAATAATTTTTTTTTTTTTTTAGATTACTTTTGGTGAAAAGGAGGGAAAACTATAAGAAAATTGGGACTACACAAAACGATTACTGGTGTGCTTCCAGTGGAAAACTATGCACTTTTTAGAGCAATGCTTTCTAGATGATCTAGTCTGGTCTTTCAATGCCTTTGAACTATTTTCCACTCAGTAACTTAACTCATCGTAATGCAAAATAATTCCTGTCTATAGTCAAACAGAGAAAGTGTGCCCCTATGTCCAGGAGTCTAATTGCCCACCCCATGGCAAAAGCCAAATTTGTGTCTACTTGCATATTCATTTCAACTTTTCTTTATTCCATATAAATTTGTGTTTGATTTATTCTTTGAATTGGTAATAATATCTGCCTGGTACCCTCATTAACAGTGTTATGAGTTATATAATAAATGCGTGCATTAACTTTTAAAAATTATGTGCAGAGTAATATATAGTGGTAAGGGGAAAACAAAAATCCTATCATTCAAGGACTCTAAAGGAGGGAGGTGAACAATTAATAAACTAAGTGTAAAGTCACATAGTGCATTTGAAGGTGACAATGCTATGAGAGATATACAAGACCCATCTCTATGGACTGCTCTTCTGGAAATTAACCTCACATGATTTTTCTCTAGAAGGATAACTCTTGGAATTCTAGTGCTATTTCTGACTTATCAGGAGTCTTGACCTCTATGACATATATCATAAAATAGTAGACATTTTTGGGCTGGGGGCACTTAGAAAAACAACCATTTCCAATAAGTGACATAACGTGCCAAACAGTGATAACCTTTCTTTCCCTAGGTTACAAAAGGCAGTGTCAAATATGTAGATTAGAGTTCTGATTTGACAGATTTGTTTTTCATTAAATAAGCAAAGGTTTGCCCTTGACCATGTGTATGTCCACGTCTTTGGGAAAGACATCTCTGCTGTCATGTACCATTTGAAAATAGATAAGTTGATTGAAAAGCACATATCTGGGCATTAGTGCAATATTCAATGGTAGCTCTAACTAGACAGAATTTCTTTCTGAAGCACTGTCGACATCACAGATTTGTAGGAAATCAGATGGCTCCAATTTTATGTCCAATTTTCCAACGCAACAAGTTCACAGGATATCCCCCCTTTGGACAACAGGTGTTTTGCTTATCAGAGTAACGTACAATTTTAAAAGCTTAACTTACTAACTCAAACGCAAATGCCAGCAAGCCTCTGGAAAGAGTGTAGGTGGCTAGAATAATTACTCACAGGGGTTAGCGATGGCAGAATACCCTGATTTTCTAACAGAAACATCAAAGTATAAAACTTGCAAGCTTCAAAGACTTCCACATTGACTACCAGCCTACCTTAGAGAATTCTAACTTGCAAAAAAGTAATTTCTTCTGAAACAAATTTCTTTATTACAAAACAGTAGCAGGCAAATTAACTATAATTGCATCTTGATAAAGATTTCTATTCTAAGAGCTAAAATCTCAGGAAATCAATGGAAGGCTAATTATACATGAGTAGTCCCTGATGCTGAAAGTGGGGGCGCGGGGGACAGTACTGGAGAGACATGAATTGTTACCTCTGTGAGATAGTATCTCTCCTTCCAGTTGGTAGGCATATGAATCTGTAAGTAATTACAGGGAGAAACATTCTGACTTCCAGTGCTTTCTTTTTCATCTCTTCTGTAGATGATAATCAGAGAGATGGATACTGAATAAGTATGAAGAATAAAATATGACAAAACAGAAAAGAATGGTGTTAAATTTTGGTTTTCATTTTGTATGATTTCTTTCACCGTGTATAAAGGCTGATTCACAATGTGCCACCTGATTCAAGGGGGAGGGATGTGGTTATTGAGGAGCGTGGAATGCTTCTACTTCCCCTGCACATTATTGTGTGAAATTCCACTCTCAAAGCGTCAAAAGCAGGACTGCTTATAAACATTATCCCCTTACAGACTTGTTCTCCCCTTATCTCCTTTTCCACAGATAAGTGTTGAACAAACAGAATGATCTTTTTCCTGCTAACATGTGTCCCCTGATTAGCCTCCCTGAGGAGTTGTGTGTTGTTGACCCTGCTGGCTGGTTGCCTACCTCACATGTTGTCCCTATTACCAGCATGGCTTATTGTTTGTTCACTTTTTAATCTGCCCCACCTCAGCTGCAGATGTGCATACTGGTCAGTCTCGCCCAAACAACGTGGGGTGTTACCCTGGCAGCCACTATTGGTCCACGGATGACATTCACTCTAATGTGTCTCAATGAAACTGAAACTGTGACTGTGGATAAGGGTCTCTCTCTTTCCTACTGGACAGAAACAAAGAAACACATGGCCCCAGTTGCTACAGGTGGCATCTCGGTGGCATGACTGCAGAGGCATGGAAAGTCTGAAGCGTAGCTAGCTGTGACTTCATGAGCACACATCTCCTTGGATTTCAAGCCACCTTGAGTCAGATTTCTGTTCTTTGCAGCCCAACACATTTTAAACAAATACAAGTTTTAATTGTACTTTTTTTCCAAGAATTGAACTTCAACAGGTTATGTCAAGTAACTAGATCTCTAACCGAAGAGGGTTATCATCTCCAAACTTCTATTTTTGCATTTATTCACTCAACAAATATTTATTTAGTACCTGCTGTCTGCCAAAAGCTTTGACACACAAAGCCAGATACAGCCCCTGGTCTCCTTAACTTATAGTCTATTAGAGATTTTCTCAACCTTTTGGGTACCAAAGGCCTTTTTGGCAGTCTGGGGAAACCTGTGAACCATTTCTCAGAATATGGTCTTTATGGAATAGGGTAAGACACATAGCCTTTTAAAGAAAGCCAGATGTTAAAATACAGTTATCAAAATGCTTTTAAAAATTGTGACATTGTGTGTGTATGTATGTGTATGTATATATGAGTGTGTACACACACACACACACACACATACACAAACACACACACACGGGGGGTATTACCCTCGCAGTCACTATTGGTCCAGGAATGACATTAATTCTAATTTATCTCAATGAAACTGAAGGGAAGAATGTATTTCCTTTGATTGGGGATGATATGGGCAAATTGTAAGACACACACACACACACACACACACACACACACACTCACACACCCCAACATAACTGTACTAAGGAAATAGCTCATGAATTGGCTGAAACAGCATATGATAAGGCAATGAGATAGCTATAGAAAGTAAATTGCAGAGGTAGCTTTTGAAATAAATGGGTCTAGTCATCAAATCATTTAAATAAGAATTTTCCAAGTAACACTATAATCTACAGTAGACTATAATCAACAACCTTGATTGGGATGATATGGGATGATATAAGACATTTCCCCAGTTAACTTACGAATCACGGGCTTATGACGATGTTAAATCCATTTTACAGATGGGGAAACTGATGCACAGAGAGAAGGAATGATTGCTAGAGGCCACACAGGTAGACAGTGGCAGAGCTAGACCTGAGTCTTGGCCCTTAAACTGTAATCACCATACGCTGTTGCTTTGGAACACTCAGTTCAACAGGACAGGCATAACTAGGTCATTTGTGTTGCTTACCAAGAACTTTTATTGACAGCTAAGCACTCTAAGGAGAAATTCAAACAGAATTATCAAAATCTAAACTTGTCCTACTGCCAGCCCCATCTCCCCACCTCAACCCCTGGGATCGAGAGAGAGAATTTTATTTGGTGTGTCTCTCATCTATTCTACATTAATCTGTGATAAAGAAAATCCATTTCCCACTAAATTAAAATTGCTTTTTCATCCTAACAAACACTATATCTTTGGTACACACCACAACAAAAATAAATTGATTTTTAAGTATTCACTAGAAAAAAAAAAACAAAAAATAATAAGAAGCATAAAAATCATGGTGCCATTGTGTGCCTTTTGAACAATTTAGTTATGAAAATGGATTCCTTTACTGGAGACAGTAATTGTATCACTATAATGGCAGCATTTCTGGGCAGTTCAGTAGCTTCAGTACAAATTCCAGTCTCCCAGATACTTTTCATGAATGATGCTAAATGACCTGTTTCCTTGAATTGTTGGTAAGGTGATAGGACAGTTAATGGAATATACTATGCTATCACTTAGAAAAGACAGGAACTTTCACAGAGTCTCAACAATCCTTTTCTACTCACTAGAAACCTTCCAACCATGCAGGTTAGGGTCTGCCAGCACCCACTCCTGTGCTCCTGAAACAACAGCAGGTAAGAGACAACTTTCCCTAGGGCTACATGAGGTCAGATTGCCACTAAGCCACCTGAACTTGGGAGACCACAGTCCTGTATCAGTTACTCTCATCTATCCTCTGACAATCCCCTCTCCGTAATGAGCCAGGCCCATAAAACACTTTCAGTCACATAAAGACTGCTTCTTTATGCAAAGCCGTGCTAGTCCGTGAGCCTGCATCTTTCTTTTGCTGCTAAAGCAAGCTTAGATGTCCCTTTATCAACCTTTGGATATAAGAGTAGAGACAGGCTCTCACTACTAAAACTCACACACCAGTTGTGAATGCAAAAACTGAATACTAATTTTTTGAGGAACAAGGTTTCTGATCACTCACCCAAGATACAGGAACTAAAGTTTAAGCAGATGTTCATAATGTATCAAGTGATGCTCTGAAAATTACTATAAAGTAAATGTATTTTAGTTTCTTGTTTAAAAATAAAAAAAGAACAAAAGAATATTTAAAATTCCAAGCTTCTAATTTTGTGACAAACACAAATTTTATAATAAAGAAATTCAAGAGGGATGTCTAAAAATAATGAAAAGCCCATGTGTAAAGGTATTGAGGTGCTCTCAGTGCATTGTGGGAAACGTAATTTTCATGCATCCCGTTAAATGACATCCATGCTGCCACTGATGATGGGCCTCTAGGCAGGTCACTTCAGATCTGTGTCTCTGTTCTCACTGTAGACTAAAAGGGCTGGGCTAGATTATACCTACAGTTCCTTGCAGTTCGCACATCCTGAGTGGGGATTCTCTACTAAGAGGCATATATGAAGCTTTAAGGGAAAAAAATTAAGTCCCTACATCCCTGTCCTTAGCTCTCATTAACTCTAGATATCTTCATTATGTCCAAGCTTGTAGTCATTCTGGAAAGACAAATTCATGCTTCAAGTCACCACTGCTCCATTTTTAATCAACTAAAGTCAATTATTGATTATTTCACTACTGACACAAATGCTTATTTTTTATTTTTTTTTTCATCATGGAGAAACACTTCTGCCCTGCCAAGAAGTATCTGTATCTAGCCGACTTTGAAGTGTGCCTCATCAAATGCAGAATTGCCGATAGGATTTTTCAGAAGCTCGAGCAAAGGCCACCACTTTTTAAATTAACTTTACAATTGGTCTGAGGATTAAAATGTCCAAGTAGATTTAATGTCATATGAAGGACAACATCAAGACCCTTGTAATCAAAGCTCATAAACAAGGGACCCCTTTCATGATAACTGATAAAATGGTGTTAAATAGAGTTTCTTTCCTTTATCGTAGGAGGTGGGGCATTCTCATTTTCCTGAGGAGAATGTTATACCAGTGGGTGAGGTATATAAGCTGAATGTGCCTGTGTAATCAAAGGACAGGTTGTTGGTGACAGCGTATGCTGTGGCAGAGCTAGCACTCACCAAATACCCATGGACTCCTCTACACCTCCCACACACTCTCACTTGTCTCCTGATACTGTAGCCCTGGCAGCAATGTGTTCCAGGGAGCACAACTAGAGGATTGAGAAAGGCCGCCCACCCTTCATCAAACTATGCACTTTGTCACCACGCACTGGGCTACGGGGATTTGTCTTTCACTGTGTCATACTCTAGCCTGTACTGACTAATACAAGTCTTTACATCGACACGTCCCAGGCATTGTGTGGTCACTGCTTCTGCTCATTAAGCTCCCCAGCTCTGTGTTCCTTGTCTGCGATATGTTAGATATCATGACTGAAGAACAGAATCCTGAGATCCAGAGAAGGTTCTGATTTGCATGCAAATGTCACTGCTTAATAAGACTCAAACACCTGTCAAGGGGAATTTGTCCTCTGGCCTTCCTGGGATTGAAGCTGTCTCCCTCACTCTCTTGCTGTTCAGGGGAATAGGAAGTGGAGAAGGAAGGGAGAGCCTCGCTGTCTCAGATATTATAAAGCGTGTGTTCATCACAGAACTTCTGCTTTTCCTCATCAGTGATATATCCTGATCAACTGGGGACCATGTTGTTTCCTCTCCTGCCAGCTTTCCTCCATTCCTGGTATCTGCCAGCACTATAGGATCTATCACTTAAAGCCTGCAATTCTAATGTCTTAAGTTCATCCGTGGTTCCAGCAATAACATACTTTAAAATTTCATCCTCTTGGAAACAGACACAAAAATTGAGCTACCCCAAGGACAAAGAGATCTTGGATCAGAAGCCTTACTATGTATTCCACTTAATGGATGGAGACATAATACCCTCCATATACACAAAGTTTCCAGGAATTGATGTAATAAAAAAAAGCATATCCAACTCCAGTCAAGGATGTAACTTAACAGTTGTCCAATGGACTGCAGGGATCAGCAGAAGAGGCCCATGGGCAAAATCTGCTCTGTATATATAGCCTGCTTTTGTATGTCCTACAACTATTAAAATTTTTTTTAAAAAATCAAAGAAGAAGAAGCATGGATCACTAATAATGATCCCTCACTCTACTACCTGTTAAAGTTTCCTCTCTCTGTAAGATCATCTTTACCATACAAACATTTAAAGATACCCTCCCTTGAGCATAAAACTCTCCCCGCCCCACTACCACTTGGGTCATTACAGCCACACTTGGGTTTTTTATAGAATGGATACAGTAAAACCCTTTGAAAACCTTTACTATGCTCACTGAGGTAATTTTCTCTCCTCCCATTCTTCTCTTCACGGTCCTTAATGGTGGCCCTAATTGCCCAATCTTATGGTCAAATCTCAATTTCCATCTTACTAAACTTCTCAGCAGCTACTGACCTTTCCCTCTTCCTCCCAACCTTTTCTCCCTTGGTCTCTGGGAGATGATTCTCTCCTGGTGTTCTCTCTCTCTACCTGGATGTTTTTGTGAAGCTTGTTTGCCTCCTCCTCCTCCTCTTCCCTAGTTTAACAAATTACGCTATCTCTCTGGATCCTTCTCATCACAGATTGTATTTAAATGCCACCTCCTCACTGAAGCCTTCCATTCTTACCAAATCTGAAGTAGCACTGCTCTTTCCAGAACACTGTCTATTTCAATTCACCTGTTTTAGTTCTTCAGAACATACATGACTAATCTGAAATTTTCTGTTGGTTGCTTTCTCTCATTAGAATGTAATTTTTATAAAAACCCTAACCTTATCAATTTTGTCCACCATCCCCAAGGCCTAGACAGTGGCCACACACAAAGATGATATTCCTAAATACATATTAAATTACTGAATGAGTGAATGAATCAATCAACCATTGACTAAACAGATCATTTCTTTGCAATAGAATGCACCAGAGTACATAAGGTGGACCACATCAGAAACACACACACACACACACACACACACACACACACACACACACACACACGGGGAGAGGGAGAAGGAGAGAAAGGTCAGAAAATAGAAGGCAACTTCACCCCCTCCCACAATGATGTTGAGTTGACACTTTTAACCCTATGATAAGTCAGGAAGTCACCATCTGCTGGACCATATATCTCATCTTGCTTGTAGTGTGCGGGCTCTGAGTACAGAGGAAAGCCTACAGATGTTTCAGCAGAGGCCCAAATGGTACTCAGGGATGCGTCTGGAATTGCAAATCAGCCCTGGCTACAGCTAACCTCCGCTACCTGCTTTGATCTAAAATGCTTCTGATAGGTTTCCAGAATGCATGCTGCCAGAGGACTGTCCAGGAGACAGGCTTAGAAGGTTTTTTTTTCTTCTTCTTTGGTTTGGAAACACCATGTAGTTAGTCTAGCCACTTCTGTTTTTACATAAAAGATGTTCATAAATAAATGAAGTCATTCAAAAGCCAAGACAAGGTTAATCACTATAACCTAGGCTTTCAGTTAACTGAATAGACGATAACTTGTCTATTCCCAGTGCCTGGCAAAGTGGCAGCCTACAGGGTACAGTTGTGAGGCGATGCCCGTACAACTCAATGGAGTGTCGTTCTCATCACGGCCCATGTGAATAGCAGACCCTGGCACTGTGTGGGATACAACCCCAGGGCCCTACGTTGTGGTCCCGATTCATGACATGTGGCACATCAAGGTACTCTGTCATGTGTCCTGAATGAATTAGGGAGAAGGAAAACCTAGAAGGCCCATTTGCTTTCTGGGAACTATCTCAGATAGGCACTGGGCCAGTGGGTAGAGCCTGAGATAGCCACATCTTTTCAGAAGAAAGGAGGAAATAATTAGAGCCAGTAGCCCAGGGACATTTCCTATAGGATTTGCCTACTTCATGGAAGTTGTAGGGCCTTGCTTACCTAATTGATCTGATAAAACGAGTTCCCCAAAAGTAGGGAAGTGTGATGCTTACATTGTGAATAAATCACTTTTACTTCAGTTTTTTCACTGCCTGAACTGTATCAAGGATAAAGTTTGAAAAGCTCTATCAAATGTGGCGGTGCTTATAAAACTCCCATCTGGTCTCTCTGACCCTCTTTTTGGTCTTCTACAGTTCTCTCCTTACAGGCACTCCGAGTGGAGTTTCTAAAACATAAAACAGGCTCCGAGGCCTCCCATTGTTCCCCATCTTGCTCATAATAGATTCTAAATGCCTACATGCACATTCCCTAGCCCAATCCAAGATTCCATTTCCTACCTCCATCGTCTAAACTCTAGCTTGTACTTCTCAAGCCAATCAAGTGGGTATAGAAGGAACATAGCTCAACATAATAAAGGCCTTAGATGACAAACCCACAGCTAATATCATATACTCGATGATAAAAGCTAAAAACCTTTCCTGGAATATCATGAGCAGGACAAGAATGAACATTATCACTACTTCTCGTCAACACAGTATCGGGAGTCCTAGCCACAGCAATCAGACTAGACAAAAAAATAAAAGCCATCCAAATGACAAAGAAAGAAGTAAAACTCTCATAATTTGCAGATAATATAGAGAAAACCCTAAAGACTCCACACACACACACACACACACACACACACACACACTAAAACAAAGCAAAGCAAAATAAAACAAAACAAAAACTATTAGAATAAATGACTTCAGTAACGTTGCAGGGTACAGAATCGATACACAGAAATCTGTTGTTTCTACGTAGCAATAATAAACAAACAAGACACAATTAATAAAACAATCCCATTTACAATTGCATCAAAAAGTGTGAAATGCTTACACTACACACAAAAGTAAACTCTAATTGGAATAAACACTTGAACATCAGACCTGAAACCATAAGCTTCTAGAAGAAAACAGAGGATAAGCTCCTTGACACTGGTACTGAGGATGATTTTTTTGTATTTGACACCAAATGCAAAGGTGACCTAAACAAAAATAAACATGTGGGCTACATCAAACTAAAAGCTTCTGCACAGCAAATAAAACCATTAACAAACGGAAAAGGCAACTTATGTAATGGGAAGAAAAAAACCCCCAAAACCCCCTTGTCTCTTATGAGGGATTAATATCATATGTATATACATACACACACACACACATATATACAACTCATTACAAAAAAACAATCTGATTTAAAAATGGGCACAGGAACTGAATAGACATTTTTTTCCCCAAATACATAACAAATGAACAAGAGGAACATGAAAAGGTGTTCAACATCACTAACCATCAGGGAAATGCAAATCCAAACCAAAGTAAGATATACCTGTCTTATGGCTATTATATATACCTTATACCTGTCAGCATGGCTATTATCAAAAAGACAAGAGATAACAAGTGCTGGCGAGCAACGATATGTGGGAAAGGGAACACTTGTGTATTGTTGGTGTAATGAAAATTGGTAAAGCTGCTATGGAAAACAGTGTGGCAGTGCCTTAGAAAAGTTAGACACAGAACTAACATATAATCCAGTAATTCCACGTATGGAAATATATCCAAAGGAAATAAAATCACTATCTGAAAGAGGTATCTGTACCTCCACGTTCACTGCAGCACTTGGAAACAACCTAAGTGTCCATCAATGAAAAAAAAATGGATTAAAAAATGTGGTATACATATATATAATGAAATACTGTTCAGTTATTTTAAAAAAGTAATCCTGTCATTTGCAACAACATGGATGGGCCTTAAGGGCATTACACTAAATTAGATAAGTCAGACAAATACTGTGTGATCTCATCTAAATGTGGAATCTTAATAAATGAATGAATAAATAAATACATACATGCATACATATATAAATTAAAAAAAAAAACACTCATAGAAACAGACAACAGATTGGTGTTTGCCAGAGGTGGGGATTGGGGATTGGGTGAAGGTGGTCAAAAGCTACAAACTTCTAGTTATAAAATAAATAATTTCTAGGGATATAATGTACAGCATGGTGACTATAGTTAACAATACTTCATTGCATATTTGAAAATTGCTAAGACACTAGATCTTTAAAGTGCTCAACACAAGAAAGCATTTGTAACTATTTGAGATGATAAAGGTTAACTAAACTTATTGTGGTAATCATTTTGCAATACATGCATTTATCAAATCATTATGTGTGTGCCTTAAACTAACACAATGTTATATGTCAATTATTTCTCAATAAAAATGGGAAAAATGAAAATTAAAAAAGAATCCAGACTCAAAAATTAAAAAAGGATTTGATCGGTTTAGACATCTCTTTGCAGTTCATAAGAATATCTGTTTTTCCACGTACTCACCGTCACGTGCATTTTTTCTGAAAATGTGTGAGATTGGACATTTTTACAAATTCATTGGTAATCAATTTCAAGAAATCAGTTTCACAATCAATTCCTTCAGTTTACAGCCTTTTCTGTCTAACAATGCCTGATCACCCTTGAAGATCTGTCTCATCTGTGTAGTTCTTCCTAGACATATCCTCCAGCAAGGCTGATCTCTCTCATTCCTTGCTGTAAACCTACTTTCTTAGGGTTTTATATTGTAATATTTTTCACAGATATTAGATTATATGGCTCTTTGTATTCCTAAACTGTTTCTTGAGGGAAGGGTCTGTATCTTACTCCAAAACAGATTAATTAATTAATTCATTCATTCTATAGAGATTTATAAAGTACTTACTAAAGTGAGTCATTGTTTGGGGCCCTAAGGATCCAGAGAAGAACCAGACAAACCAAGTGCTTGCATTCAAGGTACTTGTATTTACGAGGAGAAGAGATGCCAGCAAAAAAAATAGCACATGAACAAAACAGCTGACATCAGTTACGGATGGAAAATAATAGGAAGAAACAGAATGTGACGGGGTTGGAGATAACTTTAACTTGGATGGAGTAGAGGTGAAAGATCCTGCTGATCTGAGTCTGTAAGCTGAGATGTGAATAATGAAAAGAGGCAGTATGAGAAATTCTTGGTGACAGCATCCTAGACAGAGGTCACATCCTGTACAAAGGTCCTGGGAAGGAAATGGTCTCAGTATGGTCAGGGTAAGAAATGATATCAGCAAGACCGAAGGGAAGTCATTGAGAATGAGAAGCCTAAGAAAATGGGAGTCAGAAAGATCTGAAGGCACTAGATCATCTAAGTCAGGGGTGACCAAACTGCGGCCCGCGGGCCAACTGCGGCCCGCGATCCATTTTTTATTGGCCCGCAGCAAATTCCAAAAATATATTTAGTTTACTTAAATAAACCAGGAGAGGCAATACGTACTTCACCTTGAGTGAGTGGCCTGGCTGTTTGTGTATTTTACCACATATGGCCCTTGGTGAAAAACATTGAAAAAAGTTTGGACACCCCTGATCTAAGGCATGGATAGCAAACTTTTTTTGGAAAAGATCAAGATTATAAATATTTTTGGCTTTGCAGGCCACACAATCTCTTGCAACAGGTACTCAAGTCTGCCCTTGTAGCCTGAAAGCAGCCATTGGCAGTATGTTAATGAATGAATGTGGCTATGTTCCAATAAAACTTTATTTATAAAAACAAGCAGCTGGTTGGATTTGGCCCATGGGCCACAGTTTATGATCCTTGATCTAAGTCTCATAGGTTTTAAGTAAAAAATAAAACACTATTATCATTCTGTTGATGGCAAATTGCAGTAATAATAATAATAATAATAATGCCATCATCAATGGGAAACCACTGGAATATTTTATTTTATTTTATTTTATTTTATTTTAATGGGAGTGATATGAACTTCAGGTATTGGGATCTCAGGGCCTCGCCTGTGACAGGCACTTCAAAGTCAGTTGTTAAATAACAGGGGCCATTCTAAAAGAAAAAGAAACTATTTTAAAACTCTCTCTCCTAAAATATCTAGCTCAGGGGTGGTAGACAATGGAGGGGAAAAATGATAGTGTCATTATGGGGAACAAAACCTTTTATATTTACTATTTCAGTACATCACCTAACTGTTTTTTTTTAAGACCTTTGTGACAGAAGGCAATGGATGAAAAAACTGACTGTTGGTTATAAGCCAAGT
This sequence comes from Rhinolophus sinicus, assembly GCF_036562045.2. Lineage (NCBI taxonomy): Eukaryota > Metazoa > Chordata > Mammalia > Chiroptera > Rhinolophidae > Rhinolophus > Rhinolophus sinicus. The sequence continues at coordinate 45,205,411 of NC_133759.1, forward strand.
AATCAATTGAAAGATACAGCTGAATGGGATAACACAAGACATGTTAGAGAGACCATTTTCCATTTTAAGCACCTGAGGAGCTGCTCCAGAAACCAGTGCTTCGGTATCAGGCAATCTGGTTGCCAGCATCACCATTAAGGAATCATTTCCTTGAGTTTTCTTTTCCCAACAGCTGTAGCAGAAAACTGGAATTCTACGACAAAATGAAATGAAAGGTCCTTCCATTTGCAAAGCACTTTAGAATCTAAAATGTAATGAGCTTGCTTATGAATTATCCACATAGCTCTAACCCTGGAATCAGATGGTGATGTCTCTTCTCCGGCACAGTCATTCCTAGAGTTTTCAGCTCAATTCCTTTGTCAGTAGTGTGCCTCTGTTGGTTATTTATTAGCTTTTGGTGCCAGATTTTCAACATTAGAAAATCTGAAGATTCTGGGCCCATTCCCCACTGCACTATAACCAGGTAATATTCCAATTTAGAAACTAATATGAAAGTTTCAAGGTCTTACAAAATACTTATCTTTGTCTCTGTCCTCCCATCCAGGAGGATTCAGGGAAAAAAGGATTAAGAACTAAATTACATTTTGCTACACATATTAGAAACATCTCTGTGGTTCCTTGCCTCTCAGTTAAACATCTTTTTAAAAAAAATACACAAGGAACTTCTACACCTCAAGATCTGTAACGTTAAACAAAGAGGGAATAATCTGATTGCTGAGTGAAAACTAAGCGCTCCGATCTCCTGGAGGCAGCACCAGGCAGCAGCCCAGGTCTCATCGACACTGCAATTTTGCCATGAGATTCCTGATTCATCTCTTCGACATGGCACTGGGGAGGTTACCGGACAAATGCAATGGAATTGATAGAATTGGAAGGCAGATTTAGCCAGCCTAAATATCCGCTCTTGGACGCTAAAACCCAATCATTACAAACTGTTCTGGGGCTTTGGACCTGTTAGCCAGAATTACCCAGGTGTGAACAACTGACTCCTTATGTGTAAGTCAAGCCTCTTCGGAAACAATATTAGCTTCTTGCAAGTGATATATCAGAAAAATGAGTCACATCAAAGTTCAAAGTGAGGATTAGCGAGTCCGCCATACAGGAAAGAAAGTGGGACTTTCTGTTTTGGTCATTCGATTGCCTACCAACCAATAGTTACTGACGACCCACTGTGCCTGAGGTTCCTCCTTCAGGCATCTACAGACCTTTGAGAACTTCAAGGAATTGCTAAGTTAGTGGCATTAACTTGTCCTTTACATTTCTTGCCACAGTGCACTCTCTACCTTGCCCTTCATTTTCTCGGTTGACTATTTGTGTCTCTTTTCTAATACCCTCATGCACCTGAGACTTGAACGAGTATGTTCAACCAGAGACATTCCACACGAGCCCCTCTTGAAGTCTGTAATTGGACTGCCATTTATTTAGGCTACTCACTCCCTGATGCACTGACTTCTCAATGACTTTATGGCCAAATCCAGACAGACCGGGAGAGTCAAATGTGATGCTGAGCTGGGGTAGAGAGCTACCAAAGGCACAGGTCGGCAAGCTGGGTGGTTATACCCCTGCATTCTCAAGTCCCAAGTAACAATCAGCCAAGAACAGCTGTATTCATTAGGAACTACTTACAGTTCAAAAGCCAGACACCCATTACCCTTGGAAGAAACCAGAGCAGCGGTAACACACTGGCAAAATCCAAAACAAGAGACTGTACACAAACAGTATTTCTAGTATATAGATACTCTTCAAAACCATCTCTAATACACATAATATATATCACTACTACTGTTCTGCAGTCTCACCCATAGACCACTCTCTTTAGTTGGAGAGGGAGGGTATAGATTGAAGGCAGTGTTCCAAAGTCTCCTCCTACCTACAGTCCTATGGATCAGCATCTAAATTCCCAGGTCCCATCCAGTATTCTTTGGTATGGGAGGTTTGCCTGCCCCTTTACTGAACAGGCAGAGAATGGGGGTGCAGCTGGCTACCAGCTCTGACCTGATTTTTTCTCCAAGGGACTGTGCTCACTCTTTCTCATCCTTCAGGGCGTATACTATTACCGTGTTCCCTTGATAATAAGACCTAGCTGGACAATGAGCTCTAATGCGTCTTTTGGAGCAAAAATTAATATAAGACCTGGTCTTATTTTACTATAATATAAGACCGGGTTTTCTATAATATAAGGTCAGGTCTTACACTACTTTTTGCTCCAAAAGACACATTAGAGCTGATTGTCTGGCTAGGTCTAATTTTTAGGGAAACAGGGTATAAATCTAAAATTCTGAGCATAGGAAGTCCATTTAAATCATCACTGATAACCTCTATTCTTCCCAGAATAGAATCTCACATGTCAAAATAACTATAAAAAGTTGTGCGCTCAATTACAATCTGTTTGGAATTACTTTGCCCCAAACCACCAAGTAATGGTATCCTACAATTCAACTCTATTCTGGTACTATTTGCCCAGAGACAGTATCAGACTCCATAGGTTAAGGGCTCAGGCCCACAAGACTAACAAGCCCAAGTTCAGATGCCAGTTATAAGTCCAGGTTGTCAGCTACCAACTTTGGATTGGAGGTTCCAACAACTCCTTCCTTAGGTTCATTAATTAGCTAGAGCAACTCACAGAACTCAGAGAAACATTTTACTTCCTAGATTAACTTTTATTTTTAATAATAAAAGGGTGTAAGGCAGGAACAGCAGGATGTAAGAGATGTGTAGCGCACAGTTACGGGGAAAGGGTGTAGAGCTTCTGTGCTCTCAGAGCCCACCACTCTCCCCAAATCTCCACAGGTTCACCAACCCAGACGCGCTCCAAACACCATCCCTTCGGGTTTTTATGGATGCTTCATTACATAGGCACAACTGATTAAATCACTGGCCATTGGCAATGGATTCAACTTCCAGGCCCTCTCTTCTCCCTGGAGACCATGGGGGTAGGATTAAAATTTCCAACTCTCTAATCACATGGTTAGTTCTCCTGCAACCAGCCCCCATTCATAGGTGTGGTCCAAAAGTCATCTCATGAACATAACAAAAGACACCTTCATTACTCTCCTTACTTAAGAAATTCCAAGTGTTATAGGAGCTCTGTGACAGAAAAGAGACAAAGACCAAATATATATTTCATATTATAAATCACAATATCACAACTATCATGCAAGCCATTACTCATAAGTAATGAATAATCTTTCTAAAACATAAATCCAACAGTGTCACACCCTGCCCTAAAACTCATTGAGGCATCCTCCCCAATTGCTTAAACTACGAAGACAGTATACAAGGTCCTCCGAGTTTTCACCTCTACCCACCTCTCCAGAGTTAGCTCTTATTAACCCCCTAATGCATACTAGAGCCTCTACTTATGGTTTCCCCAAATACATAACTATTTTACCTTCTGCTGACCTTTCCGCCTTGAGCAGACAGAACTGTTTTGCTAAAGGGACTCTCTTGTGGTAGGATGCAGTTCTTTACTGAGCATTTCCCATGTGCCAGAAAGTATCTGAATCACTTTATACTTTAACTCATATGATTCTAGTTTCATTACAGATGCAATTTCTAGTTTCAGTGCAAACAGGCCAATAAGTATAAGCACACTTGATGAGCAAGTTTCAAGAGAAAGGAGGAAGAGGAGAGAAAGGAAGGGTTTCTGTGCAAAGCACTTTTAAATGGTTTTATTGACATATGTATTTGTTAAAAGGCCTCAAATAGAGTAACTTGTACTAAGATCACACAACCAAACCAAAATTTGATACTTAACCTAACTGCAGTTTCAGTTTCAGCTTCTTCCAGGAATGGAATCATAACTAGTCAATCTAGAATAACCTGCTCAGGACTAGTGAGGGAATCCTCCCGATAGACCCCTGTCATCCCTCAAAGGAAGGTGACCTCGCCTGAAATTATCCACACTTTCCTAGGACCTTCCTTGTCCCAACCCCTTCTGCGTATAAAAGACTTTCATTTTATACAGCTCTTTGGAGTTTCTTTCTATTTGTTAGATGGGCCCAATTCATGTACAATTGAATAAAGCCAATAAATGTTTAAAATGTACTTAGTTAAATTCTGTTTAACAAATTGATATATAATATAGGGTTTCCAGGCGGGAATTCCCGCTCGTTCTCAGGATTTTTTTTTTTTTTTTTTTTTTTCGCTTTCCCTTTCCCAAATCCCAAGAAAAGTTGGTTGGGAAATCGGGAAAAGCGGCTCCTTGAACCCAGATGGTTGGTAGTATCGACTGTCACTTTGTGGAAACAATTCATCGTAGAGAACAGAAAACAGTTTATATCTCGGGATTCGGGAATGGGAAAGTGAAAAAAATTCCTGAGAACGGGCAGGAATTCCCACTCAGAAACCCTAATATAATACACTGCACATATCTGAAGTTTGCAATCTGATCAGCTTTAATGTATGTATGTGTCTGTGAAACCATCACCATAATCAAGAGAGTAAACACATATGCTACCCTCCAAATTTCCTTGTGCTCCTTTGTAATTCTAAGCCCATCCCCTTCATCTCCAGCCAGTAACTAATCTGCTTTCTGTCACTATAGATTAATTTGAATTTTTAAAAAGAATTTTGTATGAATGAACTCATGCAGTAAATACTCCTTTTTCTCTGCATTCTTTCTCTCATAATTATTTAGAGATCTATCCTTGCTGTTGGATCTATCAATAGTCTATTGCTTTGTATCACAGAGTAATATTCCGTTTTTTGGATAGACTTTAATTTGTTTATCCATTCATCTATTCATGGGCATTTGGATTATTTCCAGTTTTATACTATTAAAAATAAAGCTACTGGGAAAAAAAATTCATGTACAAGCATCGGTATGGACATATTCTTTCATTTCTCTTAGGGAGAGACACAGGGGGGAATGGCTAGAGTAATATGATAGGTGCGTGTTTAACACTAAGAACCTGCCCAACTGTTTTCCAAAGTGATTGCACCAGTTTTTACATTTTCACCAGCAGTGTATATGAGCTCCAGTTGTTCCTCATCAGAACCTGATGTCATCAGTCTTTTAAATGTTGTACTAAGCAATTTAAAGATGTCATTTTCTCTTAACCTTTTCACTGGTTAATTGATTTCAAGTTTGTTCTCCAAAATGTGTCAAACATAATTACAGTATTTATATTTTTAAGTAAATACAGTTAAGGTGCTACATTTTATTAAAATAAATGATTAAAGTATAAAAATGTCCTATTGTTATTCATTCTTGAAAAACACAAAAATATAGAAACATGTACATCTGCTTTCTTAAACTTCCTTTCTGGAACACTGAGTCCGCGGGATAAAGTCAAATGCCACAGTCAGCAGCATGGAAATATCATTTGACTATAGACGAGTGTCGCAGCAAAAAGGTTTTAAACAAACCTAAAAGTAGGGATAATTATACCAATTGTGCAGATGAAAGTACCCAGGACCAAAGAAGTCCAATGACACATCCAAAATATATAGATAGTGCTTAGGTTCAGACAGAGCATCATAGGATGAAGGGGGAGGGGGTATTGTCATCAGGCAGCTTCTGGGACCAGAGAAATGGAGACCAGAAAAACATCCTAATTGGGCCAGTTTTGTGATCTATATGTATTAGATTGGTGCAAAAGTAATGGCGGTTTTATAATTTTTAATCTTTTACACTGCCATTACTTTTGCACCAACCTAATAATATGGGCATCTCACCCCAAAGCAGTTCCCTCTTTGCTCATCAGTAGACTATATTCTGTTATGATTTCTTGTGCTCTGGGAAAAAATATTCCTTTTGAAAATGACAGGTGGTCTATGGTGCTCTGAAAAAACGCCAAAGGGCAGAGATTTGTTTGATTATCCTGGCACTAATTATAAGGGTGAGGCTGTATCCTTGTGGCTGGGTCTCTTGGTGGCTCAAGTCTCAAAATGAAATACATGTAATGGGAAAAGCATGTTCCAGGGAGCACTCCAGGGAGGGCAGATTTAAGGTCTCTTGTTGAGCCTTTCCTTTTAGCAGAAATTTCTTTCTGGTGTAGCTGTCTGTTCAAACCTTGAATGGCGAGAGCCTTTGTTTCAATGTAGCAAGCTGCTTCCTTATTAGTTCTGGCTCAGTTCAGTTTTACACAGGCCCTTGGCTTTTACCTGCTGAACGAGTTATTCTGGCTAAAGGAAGGGAATAAGATGGTAAAGGCTCCATTATCCTAGGTTGACTGCACCTGAAATTAGCTGATGCCTCGTAAGAGGAGAAAGGAGGACTGCACCATCGCAAGCCACTGGCTAATGCCTGACATGCAAACAGCTGGTTTCAGAAGGCTGTTTGCAGAGAAGTTCAGTTATCACCGAGATCACAGAAGGAAGCAGGAAGAAAATGGTTTCATATGCTTCTGATATAAATAGGAACAGACAAAACGTAAACAGCAAAAGCAAGATCTCAACCACCAGTATCCATGCCCATCACAGCATGGGTGCGCACATGGCCTCAGCATAAACCACATGTTGGAACATTTCTTTCTACCGTGTTTAGATGCAAGGTGAAGGTTCTTAGTGAGGCTTCCAGAAGGAAAAATAAAGATTTTTGTTTTAAAATGTTTGTGTATATGTGCGAATATGTGCGTGTTTATATATCTAGAAGTCAAGGTATCAGACTGTTGACAATGATTGTCTCTAGAGGATGGGATAATGGGAGTCCTTTGTCTTTCCTCATTTAGATGCTGTTCGAAAAAAGACTAAATAGTGGGCAATGTTACTTGCAAAATAATATACATATATATTTGTAAGTATATCTCTATTTCAGTAACAAAACATCATGGCGCAAAAGGAAAGATAAGGCACAGTGTATTCACATATTCTTTCAATAATCAGAATCTTCCAAACAGCTTTCAAACCTGCTCTACCTTTTCTAATCCCTCAGGCTTTCTTCAAACGAGTGTCATCTTTTGTCAATCCATTACAATAGATACTTAACTAGGTTTCTCGCCTCTCTGCTTCTCACTCTTGCTCATCCTCAAGTGTCATCCCTCGAATTCCCATTTCAAAATGCCCACTGGTCATATTTCTCCCACATTGATCAACTTTTGCTGGATCTCCATAACGTAAAAGACAAAGTCTAAAATCATCGCAACTAGGGCTCCACTACTCTTCACTGCATCATTACCACTGTTATAGAGTCCAGGTCCCCCAAACCAGAGGTGGGAACGGATGTGAACTTGTATCAGAGGGGAGACTGAGCAGAGTTCAACATAGGCTTGGGGGATATTTCATCCTAAGAAAGAACAGCAGGTATTTCAGCTTACAAACTCTAGAATTTAAAATTAACTTGGTCCTCCATTTTGAAAAGATGTGATTCTTACCAAAAGTTTAATTTGGGAATGGAAGATTGGGGTTCACATTGAAACTTTGCCCATAGAATGAGGTTTTATTAAATTTTATTATTACACTCGCATATTTGCGTAAGTCAAAGTCGCTTAAGTGCAATCCGTCTCCTCCTTCTATGTGCCATGTGCTGAGAACACCACTCCCCTACTTTTTCCCTTGTGATATAATTTCTTACTGGACTGCTTGCTCTGCCTGGTGACTTCAGTCCACTTGTCCCATTTCCTGTGAGGATTAAGTGGGGTTCCCTTCTCAGTGCCAGTCCTTCATTGTCTGTATGACAATCAGAGAATGCCTCACACTAGTTGGTGCATTTGAAGTCCCATGGTGACCACTAGCTGTGAGTTCCTGACAGATACGGACAGCGCCTTCTTTACCTCTGTATCAGAGTCCTTCAGAGAGTACTAGGGTCACAGTAGGTGTTTCACAACTGTCAGTCCAATTACTGAAAGACCTTGAGGAAATTTTAATCAACTCAGATAGCACAGAGCATAGCCTAATATATGGCTTCTGAAGAGAACTAAGACTGCTCCTTAGCAATTTAAAAACAGACTTGTAATCAGAGACAAAATAAAAACTAACTGAAGCACACCCCATTTTCTCGACTATTCCCTACTTTTAAGCAGATTAATCTTAACGAAATTAATTTATTGGCTTTCACACAATAAATAGTTGGGTGGGAAGAAGTACCAAATGGTCATTTGTTGAAGCCTGATACTAAATCAGAAATAGCACGTGGATTTTAAATTTCTTCTAGTTCTCACTTATTGGTAGTGGCTGCCTAAACACCTGGGTTTAGGGGCAGGCTGCCATGACTCATTAGTGATGTCTGCCATGGGCATGGATTAGGGAGTGTTTACCTACCCGACAAATATTTCTGATCTCTATATTGGTACCTAGGCTGGTTTTTGCTTTGTGTTCAGATTCTGAAGAACTATCTACTACATGCGGAAGGTCAAAAGGTCTTAACTTATAGTCTCAACCCCTCAAGAAATATCCCTGGGAAACAGTCCTGTGTGTCTGTCTTCTTGCTATCTCTGACCCCCGGGTCAGTGCCTTGGTCCTGGCTTTTAAAATTTCTGGCCCAAACCTTGGAGCTGATACTTCAGTGAGAACTTCTTATTCTAGACTTTGTCTTTGACCCTGGAAAGTGTCTTTCTGATCTCCTGGTTCTTTGATCTCTTGACCTCCCATTTGTTTAGGATGAGAATTCCTTGTGATCACATTCCTTGTACACCAGGATCTACTTTGAGTTTGCAAAGCCAAGTGGTACAAAGCTTGTGTCCCTGTCCACGTGTAAGCAATGATATATTGGCTTACCTAGAAAGTTCTTCAGACAACATTTGGCTGAAAAGTCTCTGGATAAACATCGCATCTCTAGAGTTTCTCGGATTTTGGCAATGTCGCCTGTATTCTCCCTACCTGAAACATGCTTTGTTTTCCAGGTTGCATGTATAACTCTCTGCATAGATATACCCATAGTCCAAGCCTTTGTTTTTCATGGAAAACAATCTAGTCCTAGACAGTGCTAGTATAAAACAACGGAATATCCCTACACCTCACTAGACCAGCTAGTTCCTCCTGTGCTATTGCTCTACCATTTGCTATTTTTCCTTGAATCATTGTAGTAACCTAAACATAATTCCTAAAACCAGGAATCATTCTCTTATGGCTAAAGCTTACCTCTTCCCTCTCTGATCATGTTGCAAGATCCTCATGACTCAAGAAGTCACAGGATTAGCAATGATAAAATACGATAACAGTAATCTTCTGCATCCTCTTTAATACTGTGTTTCCCCCAAAATAAGACCTAACCAGAAAATACGCCCTAGCATGATTTTTCAGGATGACATCCCCTGAACATAAGCCCTACTGCGTCTTTGGAGCAAACCTTAATATAAGACCTGGTTTTAGTTTGAGGGAAACATGGTAAGAGCAAAAATAAACTTCATAAGAGTTGATGTTTTACAAGAAATCAGACATTTCCTCATACTTCGTGCTGTGCTAATGAACTCAACTGATGAGAGATTCCATGAAGACATCCCAAGCATAATCAATAGGAATTAAATCCCCTGAAGCAGTAAATAGTCATTACTGAACTTACTGCCCACTCTTTTTTTTTTTTTTTTTTTTTCTGTTGCAATGGAATCTTTCCATTTGAAACACTTAAACTGTCAAATCCAAACTGAAATGGAAGGGTTATACGTCTATATGTTGCTAGCATGGCAAGAATGCCTTTTGCTGTGATCTCTTTGATGCATTTGGCAACGTGCCGCCTTCCGCAATTCGAATTCCAAGGTTTCACATACATAAAATATTTTGTAATTGATCCCTCATGCTTCCCTAGTCATATGCCCATCATTCGAGTGTGTGCACTTTCATATAACAATTCACTGCTCCCATTTGGCAATTCGGTACCTGTGTGCCAATTAGCTATTTTGGAGTATACAAAAAGGGGTATGTGCCTTCTGCTCTCTGGTACAAAAACCACACTGCTTGAAGACAGCTTACTTTTTCCTGTAGTCCAGTGCTACCAGAACAACATCTTCTAGAACAACTAGAACCAGTGAATTCAGTTCCTAAATCCTTGCATCATTTTTGGGTTTTTTAATGAAAAATTATACCCCTGACATGAAAAGATTCAGAGTCATGACTAAAAATGGATAGACAAATGAACTGGTAGAGTGTCAAATATGCATTATAAAAAGGTCCATCTACAAACAACTGCAATTATCCCTCCCTTGTATATTCCTTAAGAATAAATGTCTAAGAAAAGGATGTAATTTTTTTAAACCTGTTTCATGGAAAATTATGTTTGTTTTAATAACAAAATAATTATTACCTCCATCAGCTTTGATGACACACATCATGCTCCATAAAAAGTTCAGTGGTTATCGACTTACCAGCACAAGTTTGGATACTTTTTTTTCTTCTTCTCTGTACTGCATTTCACTACCCTAACTCATATTTTACTATTCCCTTGGCTCAGTGATAGATAGAAGCAATAAAATGAATTCAAGTTGGTTTCACAGACAGTAAACATGCATTATGAATTTGAAACATACTGTTAGAAACATACTATGCTTGTTGAGCATATATTTTAGAAGAACTTCCTTCAAGACACTTTATAGTTACAACCAATATCTGGAACCACCGCCCTTGGCTTTAGAATTCTGTGTGGTTTCATGAGATATTCACTTTTTAAAAAAAAAAAAAATGCAGTCTAAACATTTAGCTTTTGAATCAAACAATATAAGTAAAAGATGTCTTTTTAGTTGGAAAACCAGTCAACTGCCATTAATCCTTCAAATGATTAAACAGAAGTAACAATGACAAATCAGATTCACCTAATTCCTAGAACCATAGATTTCTGAATTTGTAGACATTCCTACTTCAATCCTTGTTTCTCTCATTTAGGGAATTAAGTCCCTGAATGTTTAACAGACTTTTCCAAACTAACACGGAATCAGACTAGAGCCCTAACATCCTAACTTCTAATCAAACTATTAATATAACTATGCTTTCTTTCTGCTATAGAGTGTTCCAGTTAGGACTCTCGGTCTCAGTTCTGGCTTCAGTTGTACCAACATTTGCCTTCATCAAATGAAGATGCCACATCTTATTAAGATTTCCCAATTTGCATACACACAAAACTATAGCCAGACGGGCTGGGTATAGAAGTCAGATGTGTACAAATCATGACTAGAATTAACACCTTAGCATTGCCGTATTTGCACGCATGTCAGTCAAACCTACAGCTAAACATACATTAATTATGACAACACACTAGGGCAGACTAATTTGCATATTTATAAAATTTATAATTATATATGTGTATCATGTGCACTAACCATATGCAGGACCAATAGATTAGGGCCCACTCATTCTGAAAAGCTTTGAAATTTCATAGCTTGATGACACTTGCTCTAATACTGTTTCCCCCACTGCTGGAAAGTTGAGTCTCTGGTATCACTCTGAATCACTTGATGTGATTAATGTACCTAACGATGCATTTCTCAGAATGTATCCCCATATTTAAGAGGCACATGACTGTATATGTATGTGTATATATGTGTATGTATATGTACACACACACACACACACACACACACACACACACACACACATACACAATTGGGTAACTCTAATATGTTGTATAGCTCATGTACTAGATGCAATCCACAGTGACAACCCAGACAGTCACTAAGAAGAGAGAGAGTTACTAATGACCACAGGAACTGTGGCCCTCTTTTCCTATCCTGAAGAAATATGTGTGTAAATAGAGTGGAGAACGAATTATTCCGAAGGTTTAATTTAGATAGATACCCTCATACTGGATAATCTCTTGCTACACTGAATAATTCTATAAATCAACTTGAAAAGGCTAACTCTTGTGTGTTTCCAGTGGAATGAATGTAGCAAAGTTCACTGCAAGTTTCTGACTTTTGTAGCATTGATGCTTATTCCATTAATTTAGGGTTTCTCTACTTTTAAGAATACCATTCTGCATATGTAAAACCTCTCACTCTATACAATTAATTTGGTTTTAATATTTACAGAAATGAACACATGTTTGAAACGGATGGTGTAGTGTGCATTTTCACTTACCTTTTCCGCTGACTGAGCGGTGCCAAAAAAAATTGGAATGAAGGCAAGCCATACTATACATGTTGTGTACATAGTGAATCCAATGGGCTTGGCTTCATTAAAATTCTCTGGGACACCCCGAGTCTTGATGGCGTACACAGTACATGTGACCATGAGAAGAATGCTATATCCCAAGGAGCAAATGATTTGGAGGTCTGTAATGTCACATTTGAGAACTCCCCTGGCCTGCTCCGGGTTCATTGTCTTATGTTCATCATAGTCTACGATGATGTTGGGTGGGTCAACACCAAACCAAATGAAAACACCTAGAAGTTGAACTGATATTAAACTGGAAGTGATTGCCAGCTGTGATGTTGGGCTTATGAGCCTGGGAGCTGTCACTGATTTCTTGCCCTGCTCAAATATGCGATAAATCCGATTGGTTTTTGTCAAGAGGGCTGCATAACTGATACACATCCCCAAGCCCAAGAAAACTCTCCGGAAAGAACACACTGCCACATCCGGCTTGGCTATCATCAGGAAAGTGATAATGTAACAAAGAAAGATGCCTGTCAACAGAACATAGCTGAGTTCCCTCCCGGATGCCCGGACTATGGGCGTGTCATTGTAGCGGATGAACGTGGCCATGACAAAGATGGTGGCAATGATCCCCAACATTGCTAGGAAGACAGGGATGACAGCCCAGGGGGAATGCCACTCCAGTTTGATAATGGGGATATCCTGGCAGCCAGTCCGGTTTTCATTGGGTCGCTGATCATAAGGACAGTGATGGCATGTTATCTCATTCAACTGGTACTGGTAGCCGTCGCAAGGCTCACAGGTCCAACAGCAAGGAGTTCCCTTCTGTGTCTTCTTTCTTTGGCCAGGTTTGCATGGCAGGGTACACACTGAGGGGGGGATCTCCCGGACTCCTTTACCCCACTGCATATCTTCGATCTGCAGTGTAAGAAATAAGAAGGTGCAACAGGCAGATTATTCAAGAGAAAAGAAAAAGAATAACAAACAGTAATAATAGTAATGTTTGACACTTGATGAAGGAGCTACAACCAAGATTTGACTCCCTACCATTTTCGCTGCAGCATCCTAGCTCTTCAACACTATAGAATATGTTCCAAGCATGCCTGATTCTAAGAATTCCCTGAGGCATCTCTTGAAAATACAAATTAATTGTCCCCAACCTAGACCTCCCAAATAAGAATATCCTGAAAAAGAGCCTTTAGATCTTGATTTTGAACAGGTGCCAGAGGATTCTTATGATTAGATAAATACTGACACACTCTCTACTGCCTTCTCCATAAGGGTAAACGTCCCTAACCAAATTAAAAACAAACAAAAATCTTAATATAACAAGCTACATTCACCTTCCTTATTAGGTGCTTTTTAAAAATATTTTTAAAATTATTGTGGATGATATTGGAGTGCTGACCTCCTTCCCTACAATTCTGTAGGCATTTTCATTGAGAACGTTTGAAGCGAAGTGAACCTATCCTATTGTTTATCACACTGGGGTGATAAGATTCATTATTGAAGGCTTGAATTGTAGTAGAGTATATCCTAAGAGATCAGGAAACATTTAATAAGAAAATAATATGGTGTGGAAACCTTTCAAGATCGGCCATGTTTCTATTTGGAGATGACATTTAAACTAAAACATTGTATCTTAGAGAAGGATGAAAGGGTATTTGCTTAATTAGAATATTGATTTTCTGGAAGGGAACTCATAATCAACATTGTTCTGAGAAATAATGGCACTAGAAACAGGAACTTTATTATTGGGCTGAGATCTCATTGTAGTGGCTATCTCTCTTCTGCCAGCACAGACCCAATCTTTATTTGCCTGATATCAGTTCCTCAGATTTTTTTTCTATATGTTTCTGTCAGATAGATCTTACACTGATGCTCCATGGGTTGCACATGTGACCCAAGCTTGGCCAGTTAGTATATTGCAGTGGTTTTCAAGCCTGAGTAACATCAGAATGACTCGGTGGGCTTATTACAACCCAGTATGCTAGCCCCACTCTCTAATTTTCTGATTCATTGGGTGTGAGGTTGGACCTGAGAATATGCATTTCTAACAAAATTTCAGGTGATTTTGCTGGGGATCCTTTAGGGACCACACTTCATCAACCACTGATACATTCTCCTCTTAACCACAGAGATTGGGTCAGGGACAGGATCATTATGGAATGGCACATAATTTAATTTCATGGCTTTTCCTGAGATTACACAGATTGAAAATCTTTGTTTTTGTTGGACTTGCAGTTTCCAGCATGAAGGATGCTGGTGCTCAAGGTGACAAGAAGGAAGGAGTTTGTCAGTAAAAGGAAGTCAACACTAAGGAAAGCAGAGTGCGGAGTTGAAGCTAAAGATTACTGATGAGTCTGGTTGAGCTACTGGATAAAGCTATGCCTGAAGCACGAATTCCCTAGACTGTGCCAGTATGGAAGCCCATAAATTCTGCTATGCTGAAACACTTTAAGCTTAATTTTTATCACTTGCAACCGAGAGTCCTGAAAAATATATGTATTAAAAAATAGCTCCAGGATCTACAAGTTGCAAAGGACATATTTAGCAAATTAATTTACAGAAGAAATTCCAATGAACAAATTTGGCTGATACTTCCCATACCTAGTTAATTGAGTTTTTAGTATAGTTGAACTAAAAAATAACTTAGAAAGATATGAGAAAGTCTGGGACTTTTTTTAGCGATAAAAATAATTTTAAGAGATGAGGTGGAAAGAAAATTCATAGCTCATTGGAATTTCAGTGCCATGTTACAACAGTATGTAATTTATAGTGGGGTGTGATACTCCCATCAAAACATGAATGAGAACTACATTCAAAATCTGAGCCAAATGTACGGTAGTTAACTGAAAAAGATGGCTCGAAGATTAAACTTCATCAAATAACATAACCTTCCAATGGTTGAAGTTAAACTTTGACCAGAGACCTGAGAATCTCAGATGACTCAAGTAAACGCATTTGACGGAACCTCAAACCCAAGTCAAAACTAACAAATGTAACATAAATAAAATAAGTGTAACTAATATAAGCCATAATCACTTCCTTCTCGACATCATCCTTTTTGCAGCAGTTAAGTCACCAGCAGCCACGCCAAAGTCATAAAATAAAGAAATAATTTGTAATACAAAAGAAAAGATATACATTAACTTTACAAATGTCAAATTTCAAGAAGCTAGAATTTAGAAAAACTACTATTATTAATACAAATGTTTTCAAATGTCAGATTAAAAGGTCCTACTCATGGTTAGTAAGAGAGCTAAAAAAACAAAGAAAAACAAAAAAACATAAATAAATTTTATTAGCCAAACTTGGGTTTGCCTGATCCTAACACTAGTGGCTACGAATATGGTATCTGATTAAGCTTGATCTATGGGAATAGATGTAGAACTCATACAAATATAAAAAAACAAGGTATCATTATGTCATATTTTATAGTCAATTTCAAATGTTGCCAGCTCACTATTTTTAGATCCCCTTGGAATAAAATAAAATGCCCAACACTGCTGAACAGCTTTTTTTCATAGCTTATCCAAATATATATGAGAGTTGTAACTGCAAACATTATATTGACTGATTACTTAATTTGTTTTGAATTTTCATTTAAAGTAGATCTCAATGCAATTTAATTAAATATATTAAACCAACAAAGTTGCCTCCTCTTCAAATGAACAAAAGTCTAATTTACTTGCTTTGTCAACAAAATCATTATTGATAATGTAATCTGTGTTTCATGAAGGTACCAAGTAACCTTTAAAAGCTCTAGTGAGGATTTTGTTAAAGCGATGCATATGATTTGTGCATGTCTATATGCATCCACAGATATTCAGTGCCCTGTTTCATAAGAAGAAACAGTCACCTGCAAATGCCCATGGGCACCTCTTTAAGGGAGAATAATAATTTAGGGCTATGAAATATCAACTCTAATGTCAATTTACTTTGCCAAAAGGTTAATAGGAATGCAAATTTCAAGTTTATTTTGAACTCTGAAACAAAATTGTGTTTCAGTTAGCTCGGAAGCCTCGCTTAAGGTGCAGAAAGGTTAGGACAAAGGCTAATTTGTTTACCATTTTCCTCCTGGACACCCAAAGTTTGTGGTTATTAGACACTGGATCTGCTCAATAGCTGGCTGATGATGAGGGACTCTTGAGATGCCAGCTGTTGGCAAGAGAATAAAACTTATAGCCCGTACCATGAATTAACACCATGTATGGAACATCGATTATATAGATAGGTGAGCTAATGTTTTAGGAAAGAGAAAAGCACGCAGTTCTAGCTAATGCAAGCAAAACTAAGCCTGTTGAGGGGTCCCAGGAAAGTGTACTTCTCTCTTAAAAAGGAGACACAAAGAAGGGCTTTGCTGTCTTCAGCCTTTGAACTTGAAACATGATTTATGGAACAGCAGCAGCCATTTTGCAAACATGAAGCGACAACTTAAGGAACAAAGCCAATATGCTGAGGATAGACAATAAAATACAAAAAGAATTTAATTTGTGTCTTTAATGGCATAATTATATAACCAAATTAACACTGGTATCCCTCCACCGCTGAATTTCAAATATGAAATGACAAACCTTCCTTAAGGGTTAACCAATTCCTCATGTGTAACCTATTACTTGCAGTCAGACATCTAATACATTCTTCTTGCTTCTGCATCAGGTATGTGCAGACCTTGTGAGCCCATTAGACAATTAGCCACTAGTTCAAGTTCTTGCATAAATCGTAGGTAGCTCCAAAAGGAAAGGGAATTTTTGACTCACACACAATAAGAAACACTTGTTGTTCTCCTGAAAATTCTCCAAAAAGAAGGTGGTAAAGTCCTGGACTCAGAAAATCAGCTATGGCTCCATTGCTTCTGGCTCCGACAGAAATAATGAAAAAGCACATGTCAGCTATAGGTCCCTAGCACGTGTGTCTGGCAAAGAAAAATTGGGGTTGGGCTCTAGTAGAGAGAGTGCTACTCCACAGGGAATGTGCAGACCTTCTAATCACTGGAATTTTAAAATAAACCAAATTAGTTGCTGTCTGACTGCCAAATGCAAAAATCAAATAGTGATCGAATTTTTATAAACAGTGTTTGGTGCATTCATTTTTATCTAGAAGAGATCTGTTCCTTTCCCCACACAGACACTATCGGAAAGAAAATTTTGTCACCCCAGGGATATTTTCTTTGGTGAAATTGAATTTGCATATTTCCAAAGCTTACTCGGTAAACCAAGCTGGCTGATGTTTCTACTGCATAATTCTCTGAAATATTAGTTTTACTTATTAAAACTTTAATACAATGAGCTAATTTAAACAGATATTTCTTATGAAAATGTCATTTGTTCATTAAAATACATTTGTCCTATCTAATTTTTAGAAGCAGCTTTTTAGGAAAAATGCAAAGGAATGTTGAATTTTTAATACTAGAAAAAAACCAGGTTTGGTTCTGGTGGAGAGTGGGTAAGGTGGAGTGGCTAGCAAGAGCTTCCCAAGGAATTCTGTAGCATCTCAATGTCTTTTACTTTTTTTCTTTTTTTGTAAGACTTAGCCTCTATTTTTATACCTCAGGCAGCATGACTAGATTGTGAAACAAAATTTTGGGACCGATATATGACAATAAAAAACATCATTAATTCACATTCTACTTATCCCAAATTTGTAATAATAGAAATCACCCTTTTTTTTTATAGAAACCATCCTTTTTTTATGTACTCTAGGAAGAAAATACCGCACACAGTACTATTAGAATTGGCTTTTTACTCTGGTAGGCAGTGGTCATTCATGGAGGAATTCCGAACTTCATCTCATGGTAAAACCCCTGGAGGTCCAAGAGGTGGATAGCTTTGCACTGCTACTGAGACTTTATTTTGAGGTAAGCCAGTGGTTCCCAAACTTGCCTGCATATTTGAATCCCTTGGGTATCTTTTAAAAATTCCAAACAGGCGTTAGTTTTTATTAAAGCTCCTCAAGTGACATGCAGATAAGTTTGGGAACCACTGAACTAAGCTCTCCGATGGACTGGGATTTAGAAGAAAATCTTTGTGTTATTTAGAGAATCTGCTGACTACACATTTCTTTCTCCTGGCTTCTACTCTTGACTTTGTGATGCACTATCTCATTAAAAGTCTGAGTGGGTCACTGACATGCTCAGTTATACTCTACTATGATTTAATGGGAAAGTAGGAAGCAGTAGTGGAATTACAAACTTGCACAGTCAGGAAGGTCTCCCAACTTAAGTTTCCTAATGTCACTGGCCAAGCAACTGAAATGCCTCCATGGGCCCAGTGCAAAAAGCAAACAAATGAAGTGGATGAGAGTAAGAAACACTTGTCCCTCCAAAACAACCAATTCTAAAGGAACATAGTATCAATATACATACATATAAGTATGTGTTAAATTATACATGGAAAGCAGGTTTCATAATAGTTCTGCCTAAATTACCTGCATTTACTGTTCCAATGTTTGCTTTTCTCTCAAGTACAAGGGGCAATGGGACAGGTGCTTGTTTTAAATGCACATAAATAAAAGCTCCCAGACTAAATGAGCAGTTTTCCCCTTAAGTAAATCTAGGTTTCTCTTTCTTGATGAAAACTTTCTTTACTTTTACCTAAAAACGGTTGACTTTACTTGATTCCAGAACTTCCTCCTTCCTTCCTTTATTTATTTAGAATACACTTACTTGGAATCTCACAATTTTTTTTTTTATCATAGTCATGTCTTTTTAAAAATACCTTATACTCAGATCGCGAACAATGTACATCTCTGACACTAGCTGTCTCTTTCTGAATCAATACCGCCACTAGAGGAAACATCTCCTTACAATTTATATGCTAACAGCAAGTGATGTCCTATTCATCCCCCTCTACACAGTTCCATAAAAAATGCTTACCAATCAAAATTAGCTATTTAATTTTGCTCAAATTATTAAATACATTTGAAAGTCATTTTCAAACCTTGGATTTAAGAATAATTTTTAATGTAAACACATTCACGGGGATGCCTCAAAAATTCCTCAGTTTATACTTGTTCAAAACTGAACTCATGATCTGTCCCAGGGACTGGCAAACTCTGGTCCATGGGCCAAATCCTGCCCACCACCTGATCTTATAAATAGCATTTTATTGGTACATCACCACAGTCGTCCATTTACATTTTGTCTGTGGCCGATTTTACACGACCATGGCAGAAAGGCGTAGTGGTGAATGCATGCCTTGTAAAACCTAAGCTATTTGCTCTCTGACCCTTTACACAAAATATTGGCTGACTCAGATCCAAAGGAAACAGAGGGCAAAGCCCTAGTGCATGGCAGCCTTATCTGTCAATAAGCCAGAGGTCCTGTCATCTTTGACATCTTTTTTCTTGGCACCTTCTTATCTGTTACCAACAACTTAGGTGATTTTGAAGAGATAAAAATCTACACATGTTAATTATTTCATCCAACAAACTATATATTACGTAATCTTACTGGGTGCTGGACCTGTTTTAGTGGCTGGGAACAAAATAGAAAAAAACAAAAAACAAAAAAGCCTGCCTTAGAGAAATGAATCCTCTTTTCTCAATGTTGCTCCTGTAACAATAGTTTAATAGCTTAGCCCCAGTCAGCCCTACACAATAAATCATCAGTCTTTTTTCCACAGGTGGTCTCAGGTCACAGCCAGTGTGGGAAATGGAATAGTCCTCCCTCCTTTCTGAAAGGGGAGCCACAAGAGTCTACCAGTCTCAACCAGTCTTCAGAGGCTGCTCAGAAAAACAAAAACAAAACAAAAAACAACAACAACAACAAAATACTCTTGCCCTAAAAAAGACCTTTTGATGTCACGAGGCTAAAATCCCCTGGAACTCCATGTTAAGTCCCCCTGCATTTTTACATGCAATCCATGAAATTGTATGAACTGCCCGCACCTACCCAGTAAGACTTCATTATACCAGATGATATAATCGCAATGAATGTGTATAACTTCCCTAATCTTAACCCTTTACATCTCACCCCAAAACCCCAATCTACTCCCAAACTCAACAGATTTGAGTTTGGTCTCCTGTCTCCTTGCTGGCTGACCTCGCAATAAAAGCTTTGTTTTTCCTCAAAAATGGGTGCCATAGTTTTGGCTCCTGTGTGCACCAGGCAACAGGCCCTTACTGGGGCCACACCTCTGCAAAAACTTCCTATGGGATTTTCTCACCTCCCTTTCCTACTGAGCCCTTCCTAATTGCATGTGCTGCTCTGCAACCAGAAGGATCCCTGAGCATGCCTGTTTGATCAAGTCACCTTTTTTGCTTAATCTCTTCAATGACTCTTCCTTACTGTTAAACCTACTAGCTGACCCTGAATAATACGGCAGAGACAGATATCAATTGACTTTACCATCATGGCTTTATTTGACTTCTGTGAAGTTCCCTGCCTCACAGTGAGTTTTGTGCTGCAATACGCAGCTCAACAACTTTTCAGTTTACCTACTCTTGCTCAGGAAGTCTCTAACCCCACTGGATTGGGTCCTCCTTTTATAAACTCTCCAAGATCCCTCTTCAAAGAAATGGACACAGTTTTAATTATGCAAATACGTGGCTTCGTTAAAGTCTGTCTCCTAACTCAAACGTAAGCTCCATGAGATCAGAGCTTCTGTTCACTTAATTCACTGTTGGAAACTCACAGCTGGGAGGGGGCTCAATAACAGTGCTAGATTGAATGTGTGACTGACACAGTATGAAGAAAAGAAAAGACTGACCATTCCATTAGAAGTGATTTTTCTCCAGCCACAATTTGAGTTGAACTGTAATTAGACATGATGAAAGGATCCATAATTACTTATGTGAGTCTTATCTGGGTTTTGGTCGTTTTTAATTTTCCCTTTCCTCACAAAAATGCCAAGGACATTTTAACTATAAATTTTCATTCTATAGAGGTGTAGTAAATGACCATCTATAGAATGAAAATTTACAGTTGAAATGTCCTTGGCATTTATGCTAGAAAAGGGAATTAAATATGGAGCACTCAATTGCTAGGTAGAGGAAAAAATGACACGACTAAAATATCAGGGAGTGGGAGAAAAACAAATCATGTGTAATCTGCAGCCAAGGATAGAATTTGATTTCCATAGGTCCCTGAGTATTCGCTGAACTCTCTACTTTCTCCATTGGTAAACTTAACTACAGTTCAAAATAAAAAGACAATAAGCTAGTAAGTCAGAGACCAGGTTCCAAGGCTAAGTTCATTACCTCCAGACAGTAAACCCATAGACAAGCTGTCAGTCTGGATTATCGGTTCCCCCAAATTATTTGTTACGAAGATAACATGTGTAAGGCACAAACATGGTAACTGACACATCGTAGCTACCTAAATAATTATTACTTTTTATTAGAATATTTTACGGCTTCATTGATCAACGTAACCCATGCAAAAAACTTTAAGATGTCATTCCCAATCCTCCCCTCTCCTTTGAGATCTGATTCTTCCAACTGAATTTCACCAGCAATTATTATAAACTGTCATAATAATTTCAGATTCTATGCAACGGAAACTGAACATATCATCTTCCGTCCCCTTCTCTAGATCTTGCCACACACCCCCCAACCTGTCTTGGCATAGCACAGTAGTAATAACTGGACTCAGAAGAACATGGGCCCAAATCCTAGCAGAGTTACCGAGGCCAAAGCATTTAAGCTCTTGGAACCTTATTTATTTATTTCCATCTGTGAAATAAAGATAGTAATGATTACCTCCTAGACTTACTGAGAAGGTCAATATATGTGGAATACATTGTCAGACACAAAGTAAATGCTACGTGTCTATTATGTCTATTGAAATTATGAGTGAAAATATTGTCTTTCCCACTCTTCTCTACCTTGCTCCCTTCAAAAATAACAGTTGCAAAGTTGGTTCCACACGTCTTCCATAAACCCTTTTCCTCTTTGTCCCCAATGACATGCATATATTAAAGTAATTATTGTGTCCTCTTAATGGTTCGCTCTGATTTTAGATTCTTCCCTTTTGATTCTTATTCCTTTGCTATATTGCTCTTCATAGCAGTTACTATCTGAAATTAAACCTCTGGGTGTTTACCTCTTTGTTTGTCTCTCCACTTGAAGAGGGCTCATATGGTCACCCCGTGCCTAGAAGAGTGGTTCAGAATGGCAATGTGTCATGAAGTTGCCACAGGGCTTTGGAAAGTGAGTGTGGTTCTACTGCACCCTGGATTAAAATCCACTGCCTTCCTGAGACAGTGCAGTCACCTCAGTTTAGCATTCAGGTCCCTCCAAAGCAGACCCCTGACCATCCACTCCAGCCTCATATGCCTCCCCACCTACACATCTGTTTTCTAGCAAAGGGCACTGCTCATGCACCCCCTTAATACCCGAGGATGCCCTATTTACACTATTGTGTTTTCACTCATCCTCTTAGCTGTCATTCTTTTCTCTTAATTCTTCAACAACAAGTTCGAATGCCGCAAATGTCCCATGATGCCTCCAAGCTAGAAATGCCATCTGCCTTTGTTGCACTCTCTTAGCATTTTATCTGTACTGTTCTCCTACCTCTTCTACTTACACTTTTTTAACTGGGGCCACTAGGTATTTTTTTTAAACCCCTCAGAGCCTATAAGGTAGAATGGAACCTGGGCAGATTCTATCCCAAGAAAGAAATTCCAGGATTAGGACGTAAAGGGATACAATCCTCAGGAGAAAAATGCCTTCTTTTAGTGCCCTTGAATGTTCCTTATTCTTCCTTTTTGTTTGAGCCTCCCAACTCTGACTTGCTTAAATATGACAAACTATACAAGCAAAAACAATAGAAGTCCTCATATCACTAAATCTTCTTTTATAACCAGCTCAGCCATTCATCTTAGCTTTTCACACTCTAGACAACTTGCAAATAGCTTTGTACCCACTCATGTGGGGTGAATCATGCTCTCTGCCAGGTAAGTGAGGAAGAATGCTGGTCAGTCAGGTGACCGCCTGAGACAAGAAGGACTTCGGATTTTCTTTCTGTTTTTTTCTTTTTTTCTCTCTCTCTCTCCTTTCTATTTTTCTAAGCCTCTGAATCTCTTTCTTCCCCTTTTTGAACTAGAGGAGAGAAACTGTTTCCATACAGATTATTTAAAATAATTACTTCACACACACTTCATTCTGATAAATACCACCGTGTTTCCCCGAAAATAAGACCTAGCCAGATCATCAGTTCTAATGCGTCTTTTGGAGCAAAAATTAATATAAGGCACAGTCTTATTTCAATATAACATAAGACCAAGTATATAACATAACACAACATAACACTGGATCTAATATAATATAATATAATATAATATAATATAATACCAGGTCTTATATTAATGTTTGCTCCAAAAGACGCATTAGAGCTGATAGTCCATCTAGGTCTTATTTTCGGGGAAACACGGTAGCCCCACAACATAATCTTTTTAACACAGGAAACCCCCTATTCAGTACTGCCATGCCAGGGGGAGCCACAGTGCATATTAGTTTATTAAAGACCCTATTAAGGGAAGACTATGCCTTCATTTAAGCCACAGTTTCTAACTCATTTGAGCACAGTTCCCTCCTGTAACATTTATTATCTCAACATCCTGCAGAAGCTATATCCCTCCACTAACACTGGAAAACAGTGCCACTGGTAACTATTGCTTTGATTTGGATTCCAGCATCACCTTCCAAATCTTTTTCCCTAACCTGTGGGGTCATGGAAAGTCAGAGAACATGAACTGGACTGTCAAATCTCAGAATACTAGCCGGATCATCTTTGGCTCCTGTGAGGCTTAATTTCCTCACCAGTAAAATGGAATTAGTTATAGGAGAGTCAAATAGAATTGCACATATGAAAGTGTTTTAAAGAACGTAATATTCAATTAAAACAAGCATTTGTATTGTTTTCTTATTTTTCACTATAAGAAGAATAAATGATTATTTCATGTGGATTTCAGATTTCTCTTGCTCACCGCTTCCTTGCCTTTGCTCACGCGGCCCTGAATGACTGACACTGCCTCTCCCCCATCCAGATTAATCAGACTGATCTAAATCATCCTCTTGTTGAGCACTGGGCAAGCCAAACTAAAAAGCTAACCTCCGCATTACAGGGAAATGGGCTGCAGCTCCCCACAAACTGAACATAAGTCAATGAGGATTATTTTCAAAGCATGTACTGTCCGATAATTAATTGGAAAATTATCTCTTTAACAGACCCCTCCATATTAATCCAAGGAAACAACTCAAATAGTTGGAATTCTAGCCTCCATTGCCAGCTCAGAGGCGGTGGTAGTGATATATTTGAGTCAGAGACCTTCTGTTGTCCTTCATACTACATCTAAGTAAGTAGCCGCTGAATTCTGTCCCATGCCCTGATGAGTTTTGCAGAAGGCTGTTGAGATGTACGTGTGTTGATGTCTATAGCCACTAATATATATAAAATTGGTTAGACTATTCAGAAATTGAGTCTACTATCCCACAGATGCTTAAGTTCAGAAAGCTAAGAGAGAGGTGACCTCTAAATCAAGCAGTGCATTTTAGGGACTGAATGTTTGTGCCCCCCCCCCCCCAAATTCATGTGTTGAAGTCTAATCCCAATTGTGATGGTATTTGGAGGCTGAGTCTTTGAAGGTAATTATGTCCTGAAGGTGGAGCCCGCATGAATGGGATCAATGTCCTTATGAAAGAGACACCACAGAGCTCCCTTGTCCCTTCAGCTGGGAAGACACAGAGAGCAGGTGGCTGTCTATGAACCAAGAAGCAGAATCTCATCAGACACTGAATCTGCTGGTACCTTGATCTTGGACTTAGGAGCCTCCAGAACTGTGAGAAATCAATCAATTTCTGTTGTTTATAAGCCACCCAGCCAGATATTTGGTTATAACAGCCTAAATGCACTAAGACAGCAGATTTGTGTATCTTTACTTTGAGAAACTAGGTTACCTTCAGAAAGTGAGACAAATAAAGTTTTTATTTGATTCAGCTAACCTCCCCAGAGTGCTGGGAGACTAAAAGGATATGAAAAGTACTTTGCACTCAAGAAAAGTGCATATAGGACTATAGAACTATGGTGTCTATGCAGGATCTTTCATGACAAAATTTGGAACACACAGACATGGTGATTTTCAAATTATCCTCCTGACATCATCTTGTATTTTTCCTGTCTCATAATTCAAAAGCTATTCACTGAGCAGTTCCTGCATTCTGTGAACTACATTAAGCAACAACAATACAGAGATAAGACACACCTATTTTCTTTCCCTCAATAGGATCTTGGTATTGCACTGGAAACTTGCACATAAATCTCATTATAATCCAATATCTTTCAAGATACAATTGTGGCCCAATTGGTCCTTAAGCTGACTTTTCTAAAATACTGGAGCAGAATCTCTGAGAATGAATGTGCTTTTTTAGTGGGTCAAGAAGGGGAAAACGAATTCAGGAAGAGTTAGCAGCTTGAGCAAATGCAAGAAAGCATGAGAGTACTCCATTCATGACTGGGCTGAGGATGGAGGGTTATAAGTCGTTTAAATGGAGCTGAAATACAGAGTCCAAGGACAGGAGGAAGACGATCATGTTAGAGACAGATGCAGGTAGGCACCAGATCATGCAAAATCAGTTAGTTCATTTTTGACTGGAAAACTATTTACTGGCCACCCCGTATCTATTAAGGGATATTCATTCGGATGTGATTGTTGAACAAGCTGGGTCTGCTTCCTAATCTCAGGAAGCTCAGAAGGCGAGACAGACAAAGCAACAAAGATAAAACAAAATAATGAAATATATATCGGAACAAGTGTTAAGCAGAAAATACATAATGTGCTAAGGCGAGAATAATGGGGCGGGGGAAAGAGGCACTACTCCTGTAAACAGAAGAAGAAAGAGGTGGAAAAGGTTTGGTTTTTTTAAGCTGTGACTTGAAAGATGAAGGCACAAACATGGGATATAACAGGGCAAGTACAAAGGCCCAGAAGCAGGGAAGACTTGGCCTGTTAGAGCAGTGCCTCTCAATCTTGAATGTGCAGACAAATCCCCTCAGAATCTGTTTAGAATGTAGACTCTGATTCAGTCAGCCGGGGTGGACTTGAGAGTCTGCATTTTTAACAAGCTTTCAGGTGCTGGTGCTGGTCTGGGGAACCACACTTTCCTAGCAAAGTGGTAAAGGAACAGAAGTCAAACAGGGTGTCCAGAGCTTAGTGGTGAAGGTAAACGCACTGGACATAAGAGTGCGGAGGGAGAAAGAGGTCTGCTTAGGACTGTCGCCTGGCCCATTGGAAAAAATATGGCACACAGTAGGTCTACAAGTCACTCTCCTTCCTTACAGGGTGGAGGGAGGAGACGATGAATGCAGGAGCATCTTCCAGAAAGAAAGAAGAAAAGTTACTTGGTCAAATTTCCTTTTACTAACAACAGACCTCCTGACATACAAATGGTGTATGATAGCTTCAGATTTCTCTATGGAATGGCTTTAGCAGGATGTACCTAGTCTGTCTGGGATTATTTATGGTAAACAAACCTGGCATCTATCAATTTACAGATTATGATTTCCTGGAAAATATCTTATAAGCTGTGTTTCTATCTAAGTTTAAAATGATGATGTTTTATAACCAAAACAGCTATCTATCTATTTATCTATCTTCTATTATCTGTCTATCTATCTATCTATCTATCTATCTATCTATCTATCTATCTATCTATCTATCTATCTATTGATCTATCTATCATCTATCTCTCTCTCTGATATGCAGCCACATAAATTACTTACAAATGTAATTTATCATCCTGGGCCAATGTATGATGACATGAAGGCAAAAACATATCTGGGGAGTGGTATTGGTATTTTTGACCTCTCCCTGCTTGGCCTGTATGTCACAACTATTTGTAATTCTGAAGTTAAAAAGTAAAGCCTGTTACTGGTGTTATGGAGTCAGCAGTGTACTCCCCAAATCCATATGTTGAAGACCTAACCCCCAAGGTGACTATATTTGGAGAAGGGGCCTTAAAGGAGATCATTGAAGTTACATGAGGTCATAAGGGTGGGGGCATAATCCGGACTGGTGTCCTTATAAAAAGTGACAGGACACCAGCAGAGTGTGCACGCACAGAAAAAAGGCCGCATGAGGACACACAAGAAAGTGGACTTCTGCAAGCCAGAAAGAGAGGTTTCATTAGACACTGACACTGCTGGCTCTTGATCTTGAACTTCCTGCCCCCGGAACTGTGACAAAATAAATGTCTGTTGTTGAAGCCACCCAGTCTGTGTCATTCTGTTATGGCGGTCTGCACAGACTAATACACTGAGTAAGATCCCTGATTTGTGCAAATCAGGTCTGACAACCTAATCCTTTATGTGCACTCACCTTTGCAGAGGAGTGGAGAAATAATGCTGTGGAGTGACAGGTGACGTAAAGCAGTGGTCCTCTGTCCAGGATGTGATGGGAAGTTTTGAAACATACCCCTGTCCAGACCCCACCCGGAGGGGTTCTGATTTAATTGGTCAGGGATGGGTCCCAGACATCATCAGTATGCTTTATAAACTCCCATGTGATTCTTACATGAAGCCAGAGATTTGAAACAGTGGGCTACATTATGTTTTGAAAAATGGTTCTGGAGACCCTGGAGGCAGAGATGGTGTGTAAGATGTCTCTAAAGAAATGTGGGACGTAAACCTGGGGATTTTCCTTCTGCAGACCTGATAGGTGATGAATAAGACTCAAAGTTTCCCTTCCCTCCAAACTGCCAAGTGCTCCCACTGTCACAGTATCTGACTTTACCCTGGATGAAAAGCCAGGTAGTTCTGTAACGGCTACACATCCAGCGGTACTCTGATCGCTAGACCCCTCAGTAACTGCTCTTTTTAATGAAAAAAGTAACTATGAATATACATGCATTAGTGAAATGTATTCTCCATTCTCTTTTCCACCCTGCACATTACTATAATAAGCCATTTGTTCAGAGCTCAATTATTTTGTGATGTTGGATTAAACAAAATCAGCACCAAAATAATTGCATTAGGGTTAATTGACATCTTCGAGCAGGAAAATTAACCACTTTGCTGGTCATGCTTTTAATAACAAGCTTCCCAGATTTCAATGGCCAAATCTGAATACAATTCTTGAGGAGTGCTCTGAAGACTGAATGCAACCTTACAGATTGTTTTTACAAAGCAGTTACCATGTCAACAGATCAAACAATTATTCAGCCTTATAGGCAGCACTGCAATATTCGTAAGACTTGGCAGCTAGGATTGAACTATTATAAGCCTTATAATTAGTTTCTTAATCCAGAGCTTGAAAATGATAATAGTTTAATGCCCAAACTACATCAATAACATTTAGGCAATACGATCTACTGAGATATAGGAACCCCTAATTCTCTTATTAAATATGTGAGATAAGATGAAATTAGCTTGGGCCTGATAAATAAGTTTTTTGAGCATAATAATAGGCCTTCTGCTGCTGCTGCTGCTACTACTACTACTACTACTACTATTTTTACTATTTTGTCCTCTTCTCTCCCACCAGGACAATTGTGCTAGAGTTGTAGGATTTCCCTATGCCCCAGGAACACTACATCCACGCTGGAGGCTTTTCCTGTTTTTTTTCCTTTTTGAATTCCAGGTCAGTAATTTTACTTGCAAAACCTCTTCAGACCTAAAACTTAGCCAGAAAATGTTTTATTTAGCTACAACCTGTCACAAAGGACTTTTACTTTTCAACACTGCAATTATTATTTTTGAACATCCACTCTCTGCCAGGCAGTAAATACACATTGTCTCTAATCCTCATTAAAAACCATACAAGGTAAGAATTATTCCCTGCGCTGTGTGAATAAAAAAACTCTGGCTCAGGTATTAAGTGTCTGAGTCCATAATCTTTCTATTTACATCTTGGCTTTCAGGCCACAGAAATAATGGACTTTTAAAAATGTATTTTGTTATACATCTAAAAATTCAAGAAGTACAGAATCAGATACTATGTAAAGTTAGTCTCCTTTCCGTTCTTGCATCCAACTTTCCTGAGGCAATCACAATTTCCAGTTTCTGGTGCATGTTTCAGTAGATTTGTGAAAATATCATCAATAATTGCACTATTCGTGTTAATTGTGTGTGTGTGTGTTTGTGTGCGCGTGCGTGCGTGTGTGTGTGTGTGTGTGTGTGTGTGTGTGTGTTTTCAGGAGCAACAAGGAAAAGAAAAAAAAGAATTCCAAGGGGTTCAAAACATCAATCATTAAATATTGATCCTGCTTATTTCTAAGAATTGTTCCCCTCCTCACCCAACTCTACCGCCCTCTTAGTTTACGCTCAAGTATAAAAAGACCTGCCTTATTTGGAAAGGGCTGGCTTACAGGAAAAAGGAGCTTTGCATATTCACGCCCCCATCAGAATTATTTTTGATAATAATTATAAATTATTTAAAGATTATTAATGAGCTTAAGCCTTTTACTGTTACCAAGTATGTTTAATTTTATTTTGTTACTGTTTTCATGGGCAAACATAGGTTTGTAAAGATAGCAGTGAGTTCCAGTAACTCTAACAGGTCTTACACCCTCTTTTGTCTCCCTCTCTCCTATCCTCATTTCATGAATCTCTCCATCCCAGAGGCCAGGCCACACCTGCCCCTCTGCACATCCTTGACCCTGGGGGAAATAAAGTCTCTTTTCTGACCCTGCTCAGACTTTCTCATGTCCAGAAGGCACAGAGAAATCTCAGACCTCTTCTGTTACAGGCCCAGGGCATCCTGTTTAAATACCTATTGTGGAATTAAAAACCATCACCTTCCTAAGATTTACATTTTCCTATAAATTCCCTGAGGGCTGGAGCCCCATGCTGTCCTGTTGAAAACCAACATAAAGTAGGTACAGAGGAAAGCTTGCAATAGATGTTGGTTTCATGCAAATCTGAAACCAAACACATATTTTCCTTACCATTGATTGTATGTTCTTAGGTCAGTCACTCAAGCTTTCAGAACTTTTTTCTAATTTGATCAGTAAGGACAGTGACTGCCCTTGATTTCTAGAAACATGAACCAAGATAAATTAAAAGCACCCAAAATGTAGGAGATTGCAATGGATACATGGTCACTTATTTTCTTTTTCTTCCTTCCTCAAAACTGGGGGTGCCAAAAAAATGTATACAAATGGACACTTTAGTCAGTGCTGCTCAAGCAGTAGCTCGCCCCGATCAGAAGTGTCTGGACACTGATGGTAACCACTTTGAGCACCTCTTATAATTGCAGAAGTCAAACGTGACTCGTATTCATCTTTTGTTATCGGTATATATTGAGTATTACAATTTTAATAGTTTTTTTTTCCTTTCTTAAAATGTGTATACATTTTTGGCACCCTCTGTATATGCTTTTTTGAACTGACAAATATGCTATTCTAACTATACATTTAAATTAATATGAATTACAAAATATATCCTTGAACTTCAAAACGAATTCCTGATCGCCGCAGATCTGGCACTATTTCTGCGAATAGCACGACTCTCCACGTGGTTTAGGAAATCAGAATCCTTGTAGCGTCTCCTCGCATAACGGCCTTCTTCTCATCTTCCATATCTAATCCATCACCAAGTCCTAGAGATTTACCTTTCTAAGTGCCTCTCACAGCCCCTCCATTACTCATTCTCCACCTTTATACCCAGAGACTGAGTTCTCCATTTGTCACGCAGCCCTAGACTCTGACAAGGACCTCGGCTCCGGCCCGCACACATCCACTCAACTCCAGCCCCAAAATACAGTGATCTTTCCAAAAGGTCAGTCTCATCTAGTTATGACAACCCCATTCTTCTCTGCTTAAAATGCTTAAATGGTTGCCATTGCTTTTAAGTGAAAGACTATAATTCTTACAGTGGTCTTCAAGACTTGGTCTTTTGGGATCATCCCACATGCCAAAATCCCTTAGATTTCCTCAGAGGCTTATCCACATCGAGTCCTTCCAGCACATTCTGCTCCCTGGATTGCTGTTCTTCCCCTAGCCCTCCTGCTCCATCCTTCAGCCCTCAGCTCCTAGATCACTTCTTCAAGGAAGCCATTCCTAATCTCCCAATTGGGTGAAATTGGGAAACTGAGAGCATCATTCATTGTTATAGATGCAGTTTGATATCATATGTGAGAGAACATCTGGTTATCATCTGTCCCCTCTACCCAGTGGCAAGTTCACTGAGGGCAGGGACAGTGTTTGGGTTCACACTGTGTCCTCATCAGCCAGCACAGTGACTGGCATATAATAGACAAGCAATAAAGATCAGCCAAATGAATACCCAAACTATCACCATCTACTGCAGCCAGTAAGAAGGAGGGAGTGCTTCCTCTGTGCCAGGCACTCTGCAGGGGTCACACTGGGCCATTTTAGCAAGTATTATGCCTCTTGAGCCCTACCTTACGGAGGTGAAAATAACTCAAACATAGAGCTTAATCTATGCTAATCATCTAAAACGCTGAGTCCCCTTTAAACATTTAAATTAGAAACTAATTTTATTAGGTTTAACCTTGTCCCTCACATGCAGAAAGTGTCTTTTAGGTAGGTAGACAGGGCAGGCTTCTGACTGCACAGTGGGAAAGCTACCCACGTGGCAGAGTATCAGCCGAGTTAGCAGACCGATGACTTGAGGGGCTGTGAGTTGTCCCACTGTGATGAGAGATGATTCTGCAGCTCAACTGTAATTGTGTGCCTTGAGTATACGTGTCAGTAAGTGAAAACCTTTGCCAATTCAAGATTCCTACTGCCAAACACAAGACCTGGAATTCAGGCAGTCATATAATAACGTTTCAGTTTTCCATTTAAAGGTATATCCATTGTTAGGACTAAAAGAAACCTTGGAGAAAAGCTAGCTGAGCACACCATTTTACAAGAGAAAAGCTGCAACTGCTATTTGCAGAATTTGAGTTAAATTGAAAACCACACATCTACCCAGACTGCTGGTCAGGAGGTGAGTATGGGAGCCTGACAGACAAGGTAAAGGGAAGGGAAGTGATCAGATGTTACTCCAGTTCTGCTTAGCAAAGGACCAAGTGAAACGCCACTGAGGTGGGATTGGGGCATAGAGGAGCCAAGCACCATAGTGTTTTCTGCCCCTCTGGTTTAAAACTCTAATACCTTCAGGTCTTGCCTTATCATTACTAACGACAACCATGACAACAACGTAACTGTACTTATGTGTTTAGAAAACACCCATCAGACCCTGTGCTAAATGTTACTTATGGAGTATATCAGTGATTTAATTTGTTTTCTCATAACCACTCTGTTATCGGCATCTACATTTTATAGCTCAGAAGAGTAAGGCATAGAGAAACTGGTTCACTAAACCCAAGGCCCGCAGCTGGCAGGCGGCAGAGCTGAGAGGAAACTCAGGTAGTCTGACTCCAGAACCTATATTTCTAACCAAAGTCACTTCCTAGGGGATGCTATCCTTGTTCCTGCTCTCTGCTGCTGTTTTCCTTGTGGCAGAAAACAGCTGGAGACTATTCTGGGCGCCCAGCTGGACCACGTTTCCAAGCCTGCCTAGTGTTTACGCTATTAGCAGAAGTGCTGTGTGCCAATGGCAGGCCTGCCTATTGGCCTTCCCCACAGATACCCTGCCTCTGCTGTCTGCCTGGTGAATACAGAGAAGGGAGGAAGACCTAGAAATGACAGCACTGACTAATACGGAGAGTTTGGCCTCTGAAAAGAATGAATGGAGCCCAGGTCTTCCCATCTTCTCACCAACCCTAGTTCCCACTGTCAAGCCACGCTGGGCTGTGACATAAGAGAGAAATAAACTTGATGATGCTAAACCGCTGAAATTTGGGAGTGGGATTCTTATCCTTATTAATTCAATAGTGCTGGTTTCCTCCACAGCACTGACCTCAGTTACAATTTCATTTTATTTGTATGTCACTCATCGAATGCTATCTTCTTGGCTCAATTGTAAACTTCCCGAGGATACTGAGCAAACCTGTTTCATCCACCACCATAACCAGCGCCCAGCAAAAGCCCAGCCTGCAGCAAACAGGTAGTAATATTTGTTAAGGAACTGTGGGGCGGTAGGGAGGGAGTGCAACTAAGTTAGATCAGGATGCCTGGTCAGAGTGCTTTCTCCCCCAATAAGATGTGAGTGTGTTAAATGAAATTTAGTGAAAGAACCAGGAGCACCAGTGTCTATAAGCATATTCTTAAGTGAAAACTTTAGGTTCAAAGACTGTGTACATTGTTCCCCAAGAGAGGCATTACTATGGAATTAGAATGCAGCACCAAAGGATGTCCCTAGATCTGGCAAAACTCTACCTTGTATGGTTCATCGTAGCGTTGGATAGAGGGTGGGGTCCTAGAAAGCTGCCCTGAGGCATGAGTTCCCCATTCCTGTCTTGTGGGGCTAGTCTCCTTTAACTGAGTTCTGAAAAACAGGTTGAGAAATTAACCTACCTTTGAAGTGTATCTGTGGTCCCCTCCTGCTGTCATAGCCTCTATGAGATAATACAGTAAATGAATGAAAAGAACGAATCTCCTGCCTGAGAGCTTATCTGGGGCCAGGCACTATGTTAACACCATTCACTTTAATCCCACATCAGTCCTCTGAGGCAGGTAATAAAATAAGCATAACCATAACAAGAAAAAAATACTAGTTCTAGTTTCTACTCACTGTGTCACTTTTATGGACTAGGTGTAGGCATTGTCATATATGCTTAATACATTATTACATTTAGTTGTTACAGAAAATCTATGAAGTAAATATCCAGAAGCGTTAAGGCTCTGGGATTTTACCCTACTTTCAAGCTAACAAGGTAGTCAGCCACAGTCTCATGGATGGTGGCAGAAGACATGCGACTCCTGGGTCAGAGTCAAAGGACTGGCTGTTATTCACAGTGATAGCAATAGGCAGAGGTACATGGTTTGTGCTGGTTTCCCGAGCCCCCATTCTCACAAGGCGATGTGAAGAGGGCCACATGGATGCTGGACACGCTGTGGGTTGCATTATAAATGAGGAACCCTGTGCTTAGGAAACTCCAGTAGCTTACACGTCTTGCATCTTGCATATAAACGTGACCAAACTTTGACATGAACAGAGACATTATTTTAATTATCCTAGACAGAAAACAAATCTGTCCCCTGCTCCGTAAGAAGAAACATATATCTGTCTTCCACACTGTTCACTATATAAATATCCTTGGGGGGAAAAAGTCTGGAACAAAAACTGAATTCATTTGCTCATAAAACATGCAGAAATGTGAGAGACCAGTAGAGATTTGGTTCCCTTTTATAAATGTGTTAACAGGTCTAGAGTCAGTTCTGTTTTGTCTGTCTCTGTCTCTGTCTCTGTCTCTGTCTCTGTCTCTGTCTCTCTCTCACACACACACACACACACACACACACACACACACACACACACACACACAGAGTTATACCCAGCTAACTAACCATAACTAGGAAGAAGATGAGTAAAGATTCCAACTCTGGTCTAACTAACTCTAAAAGCCACACTCTTGACCACTATGTAACACTACTCCCACATTTTCCTGAGTGGCAGTCCGGGGCATAGAGAAATTTAGGATTAAGAAAATTAAGGCTGAAGGAGGTTATAAGTGAGGGAGCTGAGATTCAAGTTCACAGCAGACCTATGGCCTCACCACCACACCACGACCATCGACCAAACACAAGCACACACGAGTTTGCTGGAGACTCGGGGCCCAGCAGGCAAAGCAAAAGAAGGTGTGGAGAGAGTAAGAAGCACAGTTTTCTCAGGGGAGGTGAGATCTGGGGCCCATTTGGGTGAAATGAGAGAGAGGGAGGGAAGGAGAGAGAGACCAGACTTGAGTGTGGAGGTTGGCTATTACCTTATAGTTTTTAGGTTCTGGACAGTCATCTGAGTCAAATGGAGGTTGTGGGTATTGTGTGGGCATTGATGGACGGACATTTCAGAGATGGACCTGCCTCTCCTGTTCAGATTTGCTCACCTGCTTGTACCAGGTTACATTATGATCAATTGCCCCAGCTACTTGGAAGCTTAGCATAATGTTATGGCAACAAGAAATAGACAAATGAATCTCTCCAGTCATGGGAATATGTGCTTTATCCTAGGAGGCCTGTGAGGTGACGTTTGCAGGCTTTAAAATGAAATAAATCACGCCCCCCTGAGGAAAATGAGGAAAAACATATGAATAGACAGCTCATAAACAAACAAACAAACAGAAAGAAAAGGAAATGGTTTCTAAATATATGAAAGGAGCTCAGTCTCACTCAGAATAAGTAAAATACAAATTAAAATCCCATGGACACCATTGTTCAGTTGTCAGATTGGCAAAATGCAAAACTTTGATCACTCACTCAGGTTTGCTGGGCTTCATGGACTCAGACACTCCTTATGCTACTAATGTTGTAAAGAGCTATTCATCACAGCATTATACAACAGCAAAGGATAGGACCCAACCCAAAGGTCCAACATTTAAGTGACTAATTAAATAAGTTAGAGCCCATTCCTATAATGGCAGAGTCTTTAGCTATTATTTAAAATAGAATGAAGGCGCTGCCTATGCACTCATATGGGAAGATAACCAATGTCTATTATTAATGGGGCGGGGGGGAGCAAGTGAGTGTATTATGCAATGTTTTGTGTAATAAGGGGTGAGTGATGGTGGTAAAAAATATTTACTTGGATATGCAAAAAAACACACAAAAAACCCAGGATGTATAAAAAGAGCAGTGGTGAGTGATACTGGTGGTGTGGGATATTAGAAAGATGGCAATTATGTTCACTTCAGAATTTTCTACACCTTCTTATTCTTTGGGGCATTTTAATACATTCTCTTTAAAATTAAATTTTAAAAGACGAACACTAAAAAATTATGATGAAGGATTACCTCTTCTACAAGATCAAGTCTCAGAATTGGGAAAGTTGGCCTTGGATTTTACCTGGCGATTTCACAATCTTCTTGTATCATGGTCACTTGTGAAAACAGAATTGATTTTGCCATTAGGAAATAGAGCTTGGATTCCACAACTCGTTGCTGGATTTCTTATCTCAGCATCTCACCTTGTTTGAATAAGATACTGAGAGAAGTTTTTCCTCCCCACTTGGATTTCTAAGCAAATTTGAAAATTGTAATATTATCACCACACACTGTAGAATAAGCAGTCACTGCCATATAAACTGCTTTATAACACTATATCCCTGAGCCTCATTCCATGTTTTGGTTTGAGTACTCCCAGTTTGCAAACTGTCTTTTTGGTTTGAGCACAATAAACTTTTCCTAATTACTACTTCAGTGGTTTATTGGTTTTACTTCTGTTATTTCTGAACTTTTGACAACCACCACTTCTCTGAAAGGAAAAAAAAAAAAAAGAAGAAGCTTTGATTTGTAGCATTTGATGATTTGCATACTATAATTACTCACCATAGCTGATACCAAGTTGCCAGGAGGCAGCATAGCAATTCTACAGTATTTCCACTATACGATTTCAATAGCTGTAAGTAATCTCAAGCACAGAGATAACAGTAAAATGTAGTAACATAATATGAATTGTGACTGTTACTTGTGATTTTAATTTAATGTATTTAATTATAAGTTTTTGTCATTTAATTTTAATAGTGGTTGTTTAAAAACTACCTTGCAAATTTCCTACAAATTGAAGTCAGCGCTTGCGAGCTGACAGATGGTGACAGCTGGGTCCAGCATGCCAGGGCCATACCCCGAAGCTTTCCTCAAGGATGCATCCTCTGGCTACCCTCCCTGACAAAGTAAACTTGGGAGAAACTAAACAAGACATCCCACACAGACTGATTAGATAATAACAATTGTCATAAACTATTGAGACCTAGAAAATTCCAGACACTGTGAGAAGTGCTTTCAGTCATGATTTCATTTGTCACGTTAACATTACAAAGTTTCAAATATCGGTTCCCATTACAAAATGATGCTAGTGTGGCTTGCTGTTCTCAGCAAGGAGACACACGTAGAATTGCAGCCAAGCCAGACTCATGCCTGTCCGTGCACTCTCACACGCTGCTTCTTCGAAGTGGCTTCCAGAGATGATATAAATCACATTGGACAAAGGAGAGGTAATTCCAAGGCGTCAAGGTTGGCAGAAGAACCAACGAGATATTTAAATTGACTAACAGATGGCCCTGTTTTCCACCCTCCCAGAAAACGCATTTTTCCTGTTTCTGGAAAAAATTCTTTGCCTTAGGTTTTCCATTTAAATCTAGTCTGGATTTCTCTCAGAATATTTTTCTCAGTCATGCTCTGGGGTGCTGGCTGTGCTGACTATAATCGTTTAGGATCCAAACTGGACACATCTGTAACTCCGTTTTTCTGCCCTGTCCTTGCCACCTCCTCTCCAGTGCTGTGACCCCCTGCTTCACACACCCCGCCCCCCTCCAACCTCCACCTCTCTGCCTTCCTCGGGGTTCTTTTTGGAAACCACAGGCTGACTGTTCTCATTTCCAAACTAGCTTTTCAGGGAAAGAATCTCCAGGCAGCCAAATGTCTCACCTGACTGCAAGCCAAAGAAATGATACCTCATACAATATGTATGTGGCTGGGGGTCGGGGGGTGGGGTGGGTGGGTTGTATGCCTGTATTTGTTTATTTGCTTTTGCTATTTTGTTTGGTTATCTTTTTCCTTTGGGTACATGAGTGTATGGGGTAGGAGCATCTTTCTTAAGACAAAATGTTTGCCACACTTTGCTACATATAGGAATTTTCTGAGGCTCTTTAAAAAACATATTAATATCAGGGTCTCATCCTGGAATTTCCGATTTCATTAGCAGGGGATGGGCGCCGGGCATCGGGGATTTTTTTGAAGTGCCTTTGGTGATTCTTATGTGCCCCAAAGTTTGACAAACACAGTCCTAGCTATTAAAATTTCACCCTGTAGATGGCAGTGCTGAGGAAAGCAACTATCCCAGGGGCTTTCTCAAGGACCTAGTATAGGGCAGGTTCATCAATTAACATGTCAATTAACTGAATTTTCCTTGAGCCCTCCCTTCCTACTTTAGGCCTTGGGGATTCCTGAGTATTCAGATTTCTGAGATTCAGTCTCATTTAGTTTCTCAGTGTCTCCTTGCTATCAAACAAAATAAAACAAAATAAAACAAAATAACCTCTCCCCTGACTACCCTCTCCCCCACCCCCAAAAATAAAAGAGTTGCTTACTAGACTGTAACTCAACTGGCAAAGGAAAATGTCTTTCAATGGCTTATTAAGCTGCTTTAACAAAGGCATTTACATGCAAATAATTAATGGACCAATTACAAATTATTTATTTTTGTTCATGAAAGCAAAACCATGATTTATTAAAGCAGAAACCAAAACGAATGCTCTCATTGTATATATGATCCATAGTTGTTATAGAAAAACTAGAATATAGAAATTCAGCATGTCTGTAAGAGAAAAAATTACTCTAGGCTTTTCAGTATCCTGTCAGTAGGAAATAGGACTAATTCAAGGTCAGTCTTAATTCATGCATTCAGAAGCTGTTGGGGAAAATGTACATCTTCGGTTGCATATGCTCTTGACCAATCCAAGGTCACCCGAAGACTTTGTTTTTTAGTTGCTTTTACGTAGGAAACAGTAGCCTTGAAACTAGATTATTTCCATTTCCCGCAGCAAAACATTTTGTTTATGGACTGCTGAGAGATATGCATATAAGATCTGAATTATTCAACAGGAGGTGGCAACATACCACTATTCCAGTAAGTTCTGGTGGGGCATTTTCCTGAAACTAGCACTACTGTTTTCCTTACTATTCCTAAGTGTCCTTAGCAGTCTCCATCCCATGGTCAGGTCTCTAACAAAAGGCCCAACTATGGTCTAAGAGATAGATAAGTGGATGGAGACATGATAATGCAAATCTAGCAAAAGTTCAGTGTGGTAAGTCGATGAGAGTTCACCATACAATTCTTTCCATTTTTCTGTGCGTTTGAAATTTTTCATGATGAAATATAGGGAGAGGGAAGTCCTTATCTTACCCTGTTTCTGTATTTATACCCTCATTGCACATGAATTAACAGTGATTGACACTTTTGTTATGGTCTCAATAAATTTGGGCTAAATGAATAATGATAATGAATAACTCATTAATAATAACTAAAAATCCATGAACCAGACACTGTGCTAAGTGATTTGCATGCTATATTTCATTCAGTCCTCACATCAAACCTGTGAGGTAGGTGCTAGTATATGTCTGTTTTACAAAGAAGGAAAGTGAAGCTCAGGGAAGAAAGGTGGTGTGCTTAAGCAACTGACCCTCAGAAGGCACAGACCTCACTCTTTTACTTCATTATTCTTTTAACTGAATTATAATGCACATACAGAAAAATACACACATAAGTGTACAGCGATGAATTATCACAAGGCGAGCATACCCATACACATTAGCACAGATCAGAAATTTAAATCTCCCCAGAACCCTCAAAGCTCCCTGGTCTCCCTCCCAATCATTGCCCCACTGCTCCAAATCATCCCCTCTCCTGACTTCTAAAACCACAGATTCAGTTTGCTTGTTCTCATTCTTATTATGTCCAAACACAATACTTGCCTGGGGCAAAGTTCTCTCTTTTGCAACGGAATAAATAGCATTCTCATCCCAAACAGTTTCTGGTTAAAAAGCGAGTTGAATAAGCTGCTACTCTAAGGTGCAAGGTTGCTTTCTCCTCTGCCTACAGACGGCTTCCCAGGAGCAGAAATAAATCACTTCAATTTATCACTAGACTCCTGGAATTATTCCAACCAAGGATGAGCTGAACTTTACATTTTAATTGTTTCTTTTATGTGTTCCTACATTAAACAGGTAACAGACATGGTAAATGAGACAAAGCAGTGGGCAATGGACATGTGCCCTCAATGTGTCAGCAGTAGGGTTAGAGATCAAAATATAGAAATAAAGATCTGAAATGATTTTGACCAATGCTACTGGAAGGTTCAGACAGGTTTTCAGGAGTGGGAACAAATATGTATTTCTTTCTTGCTATGTAGCAGGCATAAGACTAGGCAGTTTCTTTACATGGTTCTCAGTTCATCTTCATCCATCACTTGATTAATATACCAATCATCCAGTAAAGATTATTGTGCATTTCTTATGTGCTATGTGCTGAGGATTCTGTTGTAAATAAGACACATGCTTCTTGTTCACCTAAAACTTACAGTGTGGGGCATGCATTGTCAACACTGGGCAATAGTGCCCCAGAGGGGCAAGAATAGGTTCTCAGGGGTAAAAAAAAAAATAAATCTCACAATGTCTGATGGTCCTCCAAAGGACCACAGTATGTAAACTGATGCACAGAATATCTGTGGTATTAAAATGTCATGGGCAGTGGTAAGCACAATCAGGAAATAAAAAATATATATATATCAAAAATACTCCTTACAGGACAGTAATGAAACCCAGGGTAAGAAACACTGGTCTGGTAAGAGGGGAGAACAACACTATAGTAAATCATGACTATCAGAGTAGGACACATACAGCGACCCACGAGAACACATAGCTTTGAGTCCTTGTACATTAAGACTTGGAAGTGACCTCAGGTTGCCTGCAGAAGAGATTCATGGAGCGATTATCATCTCCAGTTTACAGAGGAGACACAGGGCCTAGGTGGATAGGGATTTATGACCTCCTACTGGGTAAGTGAGAGGCAGATCTGCTGTCAAGTCCAAGGCCCTTTTTTTCTGTCTGATTTAAGTCCAACTGTGTGAATGCTCTCTGGTCTTACACGTGATAGAACAGGGATTCTACAGCAAGTCGTTCTTCTCTGGACACCAAATATTGAACTTGCCCTCCTGCCTGTAATCAACTAAGCACTTCATGTTTCATCAGTTTTTCTTGATATAACTGTAGAATTCATACAATTGCCTTTTAATTGTGAAAAGCTCTGATTTAAGGAAAATTGAATGTCCTTGTCAAAGAGCACACCGAGACTCAGTTTTTACTGGGTCAGCAAAAGCCCGGGGATGAGTCTGTGCCTCTCATTTAAAGCTAACTCATGTGCGGTGCCATCCCGACCTTATTGTGTTATCCGTCCCTCGAGGCAAGGGCTCACCAGGGCTACAGATTTGGGGGTTCATTTATTTTTTCTTAAAGATATATCTCTAGAATTCTATTCTTTTATAAAATTCTGGCAATTCCCCCTCCACAGCTTCTTATTGAATTTTTCTCCATAAAGTCTGAAGTGTGGATCTGTCCCAATTCCCTCACTGTCCTCTTCTTATGCCAAGGATTTGAACTATTTCTATAATGGATGGGTTCCTCGGCCTGCAGCCTAGTGGCAGAATCACTGCCAAGTAATTAGCTGAATATGCTAGGGAAAGTGAAGAGAACACACAGGGTGACCTCGGTTTTCGGAGCAGGCCCATGAGCTGAGGGAGCCAGGATGGGTCCTTTGGCAACCTTCTGGTCAGTCCAACTTACATCTTTGCTTTTCAATAACTTCTGAAATTGTCCTTCCATCACCACCACCTCCACTATCTGTTACACCCCTGCTATCCTCCTTGTATTCATTTATTGAGCTGAGTAGGTACTATGATCAACAACATTTCCTAGACAACATAACAGGGATTTGGAGGAGTCAAGTCAAAGTTGTACAGAAAATGATGGAATTGAAAAAAAAAAAAGGGTGCTGCTCTGAACCCTTTATGTAAAACTGACTCCCTGACAAAGACTTGTGTTTCAGAGAAGACCCACCAAACTTGCTTCTGGTTTATTCATCCACTCATGTGTTCATTTATTTCTTCAAAGAAAAACTGAGGATACTTATTGTGTGCCAAGCACTGTAGTCCAATTGAGAACCAAATAATCAAGATAGAGGGACAAGGGCCTGCTTGAGAGAGGATGGGAAAAGAAACGCATCTTAAAGGAGGTCTGACTTAAAACGAAGACCTAAAGACAGAGAAGGAGCAAGTCATAGGAAGCTTGCAGGAGTGTTTCAGGGTGAGAGAAGCATGTGCAAAGATCCTGAGGCAGAAAGTAACTTGGATACTCCAGGAACTGAAAGATGAGTGCAGTAGCATAGGAGAGACAGACACTGGGTGACAGACTGTTGGGCAGGTCTGGAAAGACCTTTGCTACGGGTTGCTTTGTGTCTTCCATAAAGATGTGTTGAAGTCCTAACCTCTAGTACCTCAGGATGTGACCTTATTTGGAAATAAGGTCTTTGCAAATCTAATCAGGTTAGGATGAGGTCATAAGTGATTAGGTTGGGTCCTGTTCCCATATAATCTGTGTCCTCATAAGAAAAGTAAACAAAGAGACAGAGACAGACACAGGAGGAATGTCATGTGATGACAGAGGCAGAGATAAGGATGATGCCCTACAAGCCAACAAATGCTCACAAGCTCCAGCTACCAACGAAAGTTAGGAAGAGGCAAGGAGGGAGTCTACCCAGAGCCTCAGAGGGAGCCACAGTCTCTGCTGACAACTTGATTTAGGACTTCTAGCCTCCAGAACTGTGAACTTCTTCTGTTGATTGAAGCCCCCCCAGTGGTTAGTTTCTTGTTTCAGCAGCCCTCAGAGACTAAGCCAGCCTTGTAGATGTCAGTGAGGAGTCCAGATTCCATTCTAAGTGATTGAAGGCGGGCCAAGGGAGTGGTCAGAGGAATACTGGAGACTTGCAGGAGCGAAGAGGAAACATGTGGTGGCGTGGATTAAGGTTGTCACAGTGAGAATGGACGGAAGGGTTAGCTAGGTTTTTTGCATTAGAGCTCACGTCTCTATGTAGGGCAGTGGAAAAGACACAGGAACTGGCATTCCTTAAGTCATCTTGGGTAAGTTCTTAAAAGTAACCCAGATTTTCTCTGCAAAATATAAATTATAGATTTTCTGTAAAGACTTACACAGTGTCTGGCACAGAATAAACATCTTAAAAAGTTAGCTACTCTTGCTAATGTTAATATTACTATTTTTTTTCTCTCTTTCCATAAGACCCTAAGAAAGCCTGATGTAAAATTTGGCCCCCAAAAAAGTGTGCACTGAGCTAAATTCAGTGTCAGAAAGTTTGAATCCAAACCCCCATTCTTCTATTTACATTTTTAAAAAAGGTTTGAAGAACATGAAATTGCTGATATTTGACTACTTTGACCAAGAAAAATTGCAATTTCATATGTTTCAAATAAATTATCATATATGCATACAAAAGAATATGTATGTTATACAATAAAGTGCAATATATTCTAGACAGGAGAACTTGTCACTTAATTTAAAAATAAGAACATCACCAACTCCTGTCTTTTCCTGATCCCGTATTATTGTAATGTTTAACCTTTAGTCATATATTAAATTCACATCACATATATTTTTTTACAACAATCTCGATATTTATTTGTTTTTAAGCTTTACAAACCTATTGAACAATCTCTATGTATTGTTCTTCAACTTTATTTTTCGCCTGAATATTACGTTTCTAAGATTCCTCTATGTCCTTACCTGTAGCTATAATTGTTTCTTTTTTCCCTGCTGTATATTATTTGACTGTGTGAATATGCTGCACATTTTAAGTAATCCATTCTTGTT
The DNA here is from genome assembly GCF_036562045.2 of Rhinolophus sinicus. NCBI lineage: Eukaryota > Metazoa > Chordata > Mammalia > Chiroptera > Rhinolophidae > Rhinolophus > Rhinolophus sinicus. Next base: position 45,248,811 of record NC_133759.1, read on the forward strand.
CCAATGGGCTCCACATACTGAATAAATTAAATCATGTCCGAGAACAGTTCTAGATGATGACGTAGGAAGATCCCAAACTCACCTCCTCCCATGGACACATTGGGTCTACAGCTACAGATGAAAAATGTCCTCTTTATAAAACAGGGAAACTGGCTGAGTAACAACCATGCATCGGGCAAATGAGAAGACTGTCACACCGAAGCCAGGAGGAGGGGATGGGACATGATCTCTCCATAACCATCCCCCACTCCCTACCCTGCCCCCACACCTCACCTCAGATTGGCAACACAACATCCAGAGGGCACTCAAAACTCAGAGATTCTCCATGAGGAATAAAGACAAATAGTCACAAAATTTTATATACCATCAGCACTAACTAATTCTAAAACATTTTCATCACCCCAGAGACATTAGCAGTAACCCCTGTTATTCTTTCCCCCCATCCTTGGCGATCACTCTTCTATTTTTGTCTCTATGGATCTGCCTTTTCTGGATATTTCATATGAATGGAATTATGCAATATGTGTTTGTGTGTTTATGCGTATGTCTAACTTCTTTCACTTGGCATGTTTTCCTGTTTCTTTACTATGGTAACATGCATTTGTATTTCATTCCTTTTTTATTGTTAAATAATATTCCATTGAATGGATGTACCACCATTAATTTACCTAATCAATAGTTTATGACAATTGGGTTGTTTCTACTTTTCGGCTACTATGAACAATGCTACTATGAAAATTCATGTATACATGTTTGTGTGGACATATGTTTTTAATTCCCTGTGGAATTTCTGGATTATCTGGTAACCCCATTTTTAACCTTTTGAAAAACTGTAAAACTGTTTTCCAAAGCAGCTGCTCCCACTTACATTTCCACCATCATGTATATGACTTCCAATTTCTCCACATCTTTGCCAATACCTTTTATTACCTGTCTTTTTAATTACAGATAGTTCATTTTAAAAATAGGGATATAATAAGAAAATCCATTTTGCAAAGTTATTAAGAGGAGCAAATGTGATAATATATATGAGAATTCTTTCTAAAGCAATTTTCTAAATTGCTAATTGCCCTTATTACACTGGAAAGCAAGAAAAGGAAATATACATAGTATTTCTTTAGTGTGCCTCAGAGACACACAAGGTATTTTAGAGACTAAATAAGACAAGCCAGCTTTGAAATTCATTTCAGTCCCAATGTCATTTACAATTTTAATGAACTCTTAAAGCTGAATGAACCCTAGGAATTGAAGCATTTAACCTCTCCTGCATTCTAGTGGCCTGCCTTTGTCAGTGACTGATGAGAGACTGGCTTCAAAGAAAGCAAGGAGACTTTCAGCAAGATATTTATAAGAACTTCCTGATTCTAAAGCAAAAAGCAACATATTCTTTTTCACAGAATTATGCTTGTGGTCTGTTCTAGGGAATTCCACCCCTCACCCCCCAGAAACTTACATAAAGCCCTGCCAGAGGCAGGGGAATAAATGTTGGAAAGAGGGCTTGGAGAGTGGTGTGTTCTCCCCAGTTATTGTGCCCCCCAGGCCTCTGCAGATCTGGGCACAATGAATCACCTCAATAGACATGTTCTATGGCCTCTGAGTATTTAGAATCCCAGATCTCATTTATAAGAATCAACCATCTGAAAGTTAATTTTATAGGTCCATGAAGAAGAACCAAATTTTGCATTATTTGGCAAAGGGACAGTTAATTTGGGGGAGGCAGTTCTCTGAAACACAAAGACACAGTGCAGCAAAAATTATTTTATTCTTTTACTAGCTATAGTCAAGCATGGAGTCACATCCTATTGGCCAGTCTCTGTTCTGATAACCTGCTTAGTAACCCAGGTTTATCTGGGATTTATTCACTTGATTTTGTTAGAAAAAGAACAAAACCGAACACAAAAGAAAAACAAGATCCATGATAAGTAATGCTCCTGATACCAGCCGATATCCCTTCTGAATCCTCAAAAACCTGTGAAGCTGTGTTTAATTGCATTTTTCTTTTTTTTTGGTTGCTGTGGAACTGTGTGTTGCCATATCAGCCCTGAATCTGACACATAGCCAACGCTCCTAACGTTGACTGATTTGAATATAATTTTATCAATGTCAAATACTGCCAACCTGTTTATATGCTTTTACCGCCCAACAGAGATGATTAAATTAAACCTCCATATTTTTCAGCCCTGTGGAAAGAGAGAGCATTTGCTGATACAGTTTCTCCAGCCTGGCATGGCTGCTCCTAGCCCAGAGGCAGTACATCCAAAATAGGTCCCAGAAAAAGTATGTCTATCAAAATGCACTAAAAGCATCGGCAGAAACTCTTGTTTCAGTCATGCAACCAGCAGAAACAAGTAGATGGTAAACTGAAACCCAGTTAAACGCTGGACACTGCTACAGGGCACATTCCTTCCACATACTGTTTTCACCTTGCCAAGACTGTTTTGGAAACAAACTCAGCTGAAACTCTACTTTCTGCCATGTTGAATCACAACGCACACCACACTGGCTAGATCAGTAATTCTTATACTTTGGGGGGCCTCTAAGTAAAGGAATAGACGTTCTCTCCTAAAGATGAACAACTGCATGCTAGTGAAGCGTTTCCACAAAAACTATCAGTCCCTGGCCACCTTTCCCACCAGCCTGCGTTCCAGGGGGAGGAAGCTTATGCTTTCCATCTTAGTGGAATACTCTTCTAGCACAGAGCCTCCACAGTTCAGGCCTCCAACACATTTTGTGGAACTGACCAAAAGCCTGAGTCACGTGACAATTGTTCTTGAAAACACAACATGGAAAACAAGTGTCTGTGGAGTTTTGCATTGAGATTGGAGTCAAAACTAAAACCAACCCATTTGCCTTTTCATTTACTTACTTGCATTATTTTTCGGAGAGCTACTCCCTTTTCCTCTCCAGCAATTTTGAATCAGCTATGGTAGACCTTAGTGTTTGCCTCAAGCCACAGAATCAGACACTCAGTTCTGAAAATGGCTTTGTATTAGAGCCAAAGGTCCATGGCCAGTCTGCGTAAGTATCTCTTGAGGGTTAGCCTGACTGAGAGGCAAGAACCATAGTTTTAGTCAAAAAGGCAGATGCTTTTACAATCAATTCATCAAGAACCATACAGAGGGAAGGAAAGAAGAAGACAGAAACACAGGGAAGCAGAGAAGAGGAGTGGGCAAAAAGAGGAGAGAAACCTGAAGCACAGAGGCGTGAATAGTCATGCTTGAGTTCTCCCAGCTGGCATGGCTGTGTCCCCCCCTCGCTCCTCCTCCAGACGTCATCCAGCTCTGAGCGACAGTTGTAGTATATGCTATAAACTGCCTTTCTCAGCCACCTGATCCCCTTTTCCTGATGACTTTTTCTGACCACAGGATCTTGGCTGGCCCATGCAACAGACAGTTCAAAAGCACTGGGAAGTCAATACCACATTCGAGTTATCTATTGCTGCATAACAAATTCCCCTACACTTAGCAATTGAAAACAACAAATATTTATCTCACCATTTCTGAGGGTCAGGAATCTGGAAGGAGCTTAGCAGGATGGCCTCAGATCCTTTCAGGAGCCTGCATCAAGGTGTTGGGCAGCACTGTAAGTATCTGGAGTTGTGACTGGGCTGGAGGAGCCACTTCCGTGACCACTGACTCACGTGGCTGCAGGCTGGCAGCCAACAGGAGCCATGGGGCCCCACACGTGCCTTCTTGAGTGACACCTGACTTTCCCCAAGGGAGCGATACAAGAGCGACATCGAGGCAGAAGCCACAACATCTGTAATATTCAAGCCTCGGAAGTGACATCTTGTTACTCTACCATATTGCACTGGTCACACAGAGAGGTCCTGATACACTGTGGGAAGGGACTATGCAAGGCCATGAACACCAGGAGGCAGGGATGAGCGAGTTGATCTTGGTCAGCTACCCCATGTCTCAGGATCATCTTCCATCTATGAAAAATAGGAGTCTTTGGGTTAACTACTTCGGTTCTTGGTTCTGGATGAGACAATTCTGAGCTGTATCCTACAAAGTCCTTCAGACGGTCCCTGGTGGAATGAAGCCCCAGTTGCCAACAGTGGAACTATTCCTGGATTTCCTCTGTTCCCTAATACCTCACCTAAGACCCAGATGCTTCCTGGGATCCTCTACCAAAAAGCTACCTGCTCTCAAATCTTTGGCTCTGAAGCACAAACTAAGACAGTGACAAAGAAGCAGACTTGGGGACATAAGTCTAGGCACTCTGATTCCTCAGCTCATGCTCTCAGCCACCATGCCCTTTTGGTAGTAGGTTCTGGGCTGCAAAGGATTATAAACATGTGCCTCCCCTTCCTGTACAATGTCTCCCAAGAAGTCTCAGCAGAGAAACACCGGCTTCTCCCCTTGTACCTTGAAGAGCAGGGCTGCTGCTAACTAACCCACATGGTGCTGGTACCAATTTTTAAAAGGTATCGCCCACCCTGTACAGATGCAGAGCCCTGCACTTGTGGCTTCTCAAGTGATACATGGGCTGGATTCAAACCCCGCCTTGATCTCCTCTAGTTTGGACAACATTATATGCATTTTTAATTGAGAAAAAATGCTCAGTGAATGTCTCCGGCCCTATTGTATGCTTAAAGAAATATTTATTGTTAGTCTCCCTGTGCATGGAGAGTGGAGAGTTCAAATCTTTGATGCCTGACAGAGAATCTTACTATTCAGGCAAAGGCGTAAGTGTACGTGGAGGTTAAGTGAATTCACCCAAGATCACACAGGAATGAAATAGCACAGCTGTCATTGTAACTGTCCCAGGTGAATCACAGGTGAGTCCCAAAAGTCCAGGTGACTCCGCAAAGAAGAGGTGCTTCTTTTCGCTATGGCCCTGAGCTCCCCTGGGCCCCCCCATGATTTCTAAGCCATTCCAACCTGAATTCGTGTTCATTTCAGCAAGTTCCTAGAACTACTTTGTGATGCTCTCAGATTTATTACTAAAGCAACACTCTCTGCCGCCTTCCCAGTGCTATTTAAACTTTCCCTACCTTTCTTTAAATGGAATCCTGTTTTTTGTTGCTGTTGTTGTTTTTAGATATTCATCCTCCTCCATTTCCCTCAGCCCTGTCCAATGGTCTTCTAATTCAGTACTATTGTCCCATTTCCTGAGCCTTGACTAGTTTGGGGGATGGCTATTATGCAATTCTGGCTAAACACATCCTGGGATATGTGGGAAACACCTGGGAAGTTTCTTACTCTTCAAAAAGAGACACACAGAGATGGTATATATCCCTCAGTTCACGGTCATTTCTGAAGGAAACACCTGGTATTCCCACAACTGCCATGTAACCATGATGGAAGGTAGCTTGAAGACAAATGACAAAACCAGCCCACGTGAACCAGCCCTATAACCATCCTGCTCATGGCCCTCATGATACATGAGGAAATGCATTTCCTCCCACTAAGTCAATATCAGTCTTGGATTTCTTTGCTTGAAGCCAAAGGTGGTTTAATTAATTCACCAGCTGAGCCATGTCTGGATTCCCATAGACAGTGTTTTGTTTTTATCTGTTAGAGTGCCACCTATTAGAGCATAAATTCTTGTAAGGATGAAGGCAGTGTCTTCAAATTTATATTCCCTAAAGGATTGAGTACAGTGCCTCATTCATTGTAGCTGGTTAATATACTGTGTTTCCCTGAAAATAAGCCCTAACCAGAAAATAAGCCCTAGCATGATTTTTCAGTATGACATCCCCTGAACATAAGCCTTAATGTGTCTTTTGGAGCAAAACTTAATATAAGACCTGGTCTTATATTTGAGGAAACATGGTAGGACAGATGGGACTATTGAAATTTAACTTCAAAGGAACTTTTGCAGATGAATTAAAGCATGGGGATTCATTTGCCAGCTGTGTGTGGCCTGCAATGTCATTTCTGAGCCTCAGTTTCTTCATCTGTAAAATGGGAGGTGATAAAGACCAGTGGATAAACACTCAATATATGGACTTAGCCAGACCTGGATTCAAATCCCAGCTCTACAATATTCTAATGGCAAGTTTCTTCATTTCTCTGAGCCTTGGTTTCCTCATCTGGAGAATCAGACAGGAACATATATCTCAGCATGTAGCAGTGAGACTTAAATGAGATAGTATATTTAAAGTATTTAGCAATTTATGTGCCACATATTTGATACTCAGTTAACAAATCACTTCATATTACTGTGTGGTTGTGGTAAAAATGTACTCATAATTCCTGACACATAGTAGGAATGCAGTAAATCACTATGAAAGAAATTGCAAGTATCTTGGCTGTGAGCCTGAGATGGTCCACCTCTTATTACCTTTTGGAATTGGGGGAAGTTGGCAGTTGAGCGTAGGCCACGGAAGTATCTCTAACCCATGGGAATTAAATATTGATTTCATTTTCACTTCATTAAGTCTCCTATCGATTTCAACCAGGTAGAGTGGAAGATGGCAGTCAATCACTACACAGACACTCGATAAATATTAGGAACGTTTGCTCTTCCTTTAGGATCGGGGCTTCCTTCAGACTGTGAGGGCCCTTTTGTGCGGCTGCACGGCTTGCTTCTCAGGGCCAGGGGCATAGAGATGAATTAGCCATCATAGTTGCCCTCAAGGACCTAATGTCTTATGGTCTCCTGGTTTTAAAAGCAGCCTGTTTATTCCTTAGGTTAAAGCTGTTGAGAATGTCCATATTTTTTCTTGTGATGCCAGAATTTTATATCCTAAGGACTGAGCTGGGCAGAAGTGCCAGGATCGAGAGTTGGATTAAACTCTAAAGATGGACAGTAGGTGCAATGTATAGAGCAGACGGGTCAACCCTGAGCAATATAATAGGCGGAGATTTACAGAGGTTCAAGGCAGCACACTGACAGCAGGCTAGAAACCAAGGAATGGGAACCCAAGGGAAATCTGTAAAAAAAAAGTCAGAAAGCAAGAAAACTGAGCAATATATGAGTATACACATTAGGTCTCTACAATGTTAATGACTCTGATCCAATGATTCCACACTTGAGAGTCTGTCCGAAGGACATGATCCTTATATTATTGGGTGGAATTGTGCCATGTCACTCCTGCAGGGAAACTGTCAATCACAGCCCTCTTCTACCCCATGAGGTGATGGGCCATGTCGCTTGCCAAGCCAGTCACGGGAACGGGTCCCCTGGCAGGAGCAAATGGACATGAGACTCATGTAAGGACAGAGATCTCCCTCTGTAGCCCACGCTCCCCCACCCCCCACCCCAATCTGGAGCTACACAGGGAAAGGCCTTTTCCTCCCTTTTCATGAGGTTCTCAGGATGTTAGCTGGCAGCTGCTGGAGACCATGTCTCCAGACTTAGGAAAGCTGGTCCCGCAAATGACAAAAGAGTAGATGAAAATGGAGAGAGAGCAAGAGGCTCAAGATGATGGAGCCCCAAAATCCAGTCATTTTGAAGACAGCTCACATTTATCAGCCCCACAGTTTTATTAACGTGAGTCAATGTATCTGCCTCTTTTTGCTTACAGTACTTTGAATTAGGTTTCTCTTATTGGCAGTAAATACATTACATGTGGTAAAATAATATATCAAATGCAGTAAAAATACAGGAAACACATACAAATGTTTTAAGCACAAAGATGTACTTTACTGCAGAGGTTAATTAGGGGTGGGGTGTTGGCGTATCTTAAGTTAAACCGTAACACAACCATTAACATTCTTTGTTTCTCTTATTAAAATCATTAATGAGGGCTTATCATATGCTAGGCACTGTGTGACAGGCTCTCTCTACATGATCTCATTTAAACCTCCCAACCACCCAGTGGTGTGATTGCTTTTGTTTTATTTTACAGAAAAGGACATGAGAATAGAGCATAGAAAACAAACCGTAGTTACACAGGCGCTAGTGGCAGCACATGTGCCAAACTAGATTTTTCTGATTCCCGGAGTCTCTGCTATAAACCTCTGCTATATTCTTTGTCATAAACATATAATAAGAGATAATTATGTAAAGTTAAGTAAAACAGAATGGCAGAACATGAAACCACACATACAGAATGACAATAACCATACAGCCAGCACACAGGGTAAAAGAAACCCACATGCCTATTGAGGTGGAATCAGGGGTACTTTAAAAGCTTCTTGCTTTTCTTTTCTCTTCCTTAACTTCCCAAAATAACCATGGATTACAATTACAATGGTAGGAAATGTATTGGGGACAATTTTTGACTTAATGTTCAGCTACAAGTTTCCGAGGTACAGCCTCTTTATAAGTGCTACTCTCTGGGTCAGAAGAAGTCTTTGATTCTATTCTACCTCCAACTCAACATGGGGAGTGTGAATTAAAGCAGTGCCGAACAGCATTTGAAATTTTCTTTACTCTCTTTGCTGCTACTGTCTTGCCCATCTTTCTCATACCCCTTAAACTTGAATCTGTACTGCAGCACATTATCTTTTGGAGAGACCCTTGGAGAGCTGGATGAGGGGGCAGTCAGATAAGCTTAAATGGAAGAGAAATGGTCTCTTATAGGACCTACTCCCACTGCTCATTCCTCCTCATCTACTGTCCTGCTATGAATACCCTGGGTGACGTTGGTCTCTGATCCATTTTTTTACCTTGCTGTCATTTCAACCCAGCACCATGCCCAGCAGACCCAGCATTCCCCTCCCGTCCCGCTACCCTAATGCAAGTGCAAATCTATAAGCATACATTCTGCTAATTCTTTGACTGCTCTGGCTATCCATTCAATGGACATGCAGGGCGTTAGTGAATGTCTAGTTTCCACCTCATTTCTCTGCCCTTTCCCTGCCTTGCACCCCTGTTCTAATAACTTAGATCCTTACTCTCCAGGTCCAATTCACGTTACTGATTCCCCACCCAGTGCTTTGCAAACTGAAAAGTCGGATGGGTGTGTGAATGAACAGCTAGCTAGTTGACTGGATAGATGGATTCTTTCAATGAACAGAAGATATCTTAAAGCCTCTATGAATATTCACCGAATACTACCCTATGTCAGGAACTAGGCTAAACACTGGACATCTATTTATCCATTGCAGTAATTATTTTGTGACTGCTAAGAGGTAGCCATTGACTAAACACTGGAATTCCCAGGATAAAGGGAATGTACATTCAAACTTGAATGTATAAGAATTTTCCAAAAACTCTTCTTAAAAATTCAGTTTCTCAGACCTCAGTCTCAAAGAATCTGATTCAGTTCTCTTTGAGTGGGTCCAAAAACTGCATTTTGAGTAATATCAGCAGAGGACTGTGACACACGTGGCCCATGGACTACCTTTGAGAAGTTGTGAACCGTGATTCGGCGCATCATCAGAATTCACTTAGGGCCCAAACTAAACTCACCTCAGCCCAGCAGTAGTCTTCGCACCCTCTGTGGGAGCAAGCTAGAAGAAGAGGTGCTTTTCCGGAGACACCTGGATATGATTGCCTTGGAAAAGCAGCATCACCAAAACATAGAACCCTTCACTGAGATACCACTCATAGTTACCCTTGATTTTTCTTAAAGTCGGGATATTTTCCTTCTCCCCATCACTGCATTTCCCTGACTAACTCTTCCTCTCCTGATAGCTCCCCAATCCACCCACCTGCTAATGTGACAGCAACTGTGGCAGTCACAAAGGCAAAATTAGATGACATGCCTTGCTAATCGAGTTCCTTTTGCAGATCTTGAAACACTCCTCCCCTTTCCCAATGTCTTTTTCTGATGATACCACTGTGAGGAAAGCACTCCCCTTGTAGTTTTCCCAGATTTGCTTATTTCCTTCAAATTTCAGAGATGTAAATTATAAAGTGGCACATTTACTGTTTAAGTGCTATTAGCTTCCAGTCTTTCATGCATGAAATGTAATGCAGCAGGAATGTAGGCTGCTACCAGCTTGGAGAGGCTGTGCTCACCACACTGCTCTTGTAAAGCCCAGTCCAGAAAAAGGAAGTGCATATCACCAGCAAAACACTTTAGTGGTCTCTCAGGTGCCATCTGTTACAGGCAACAGGGAAACTTGCTTAGGTGAGGTTTCAAGGTTTAATTAGGGAGAAAGAAGAGAGAGTCGGGCATTTCGCAGGGGCAACAACTCCTATACGTCATCTGTTCCTTCTCCTTCTCTGACCTGCCTCTGTGTTCAAAGGCAACATGGGAAACAATCAGTGACAAACACCTTGTCATGGAGTCACGGGGAATATGGGAAGAAACTGTGATAAGCAGGAGAAAAAAAGGAAACAAAGAAACACGGGATCATGGGTGTATTCGTCAGCTCAGGCTGCAGACTGTGTGGCTTAAAGAACGGAAATGTATTTTTCACAGTTGTGAAGACTGAGAAGTTCAACATCAAGGTGCCAGCCCATGAGCTTCCTCACTTGCAGGCATCTGCATCTTGCTGTGTGCTCCCACGGCAGACAGAGCGAGCTGTGGTACCGCTCCCTCCTCTTGTAAGGACAACAATCCCATATGGGGCCCGATCCTCGTGACCTTATCTAACCCAAAGGCCCTATCTTCAAACACCATCACATTGGAGGTTAGGATTTCAACATCTTCATTTTAGGGGACACAGTTCAGTGCATAGTAATGGGCTTCAGAGGCTGTTCTGCCATCTGCCAGCTTCTGACCTCCATATGTTACTTAAACTCTAAATTTTCTGGTTGCCAAGTATGTGTGGGTGTGGGTGGGGGGCTGTAGAGGGGTAGATGGGTGGCAGTAAACTGATCTTTTGGGGGTAGGGAGGAGGGCAGATTGTATAGCACTAAAGCCAGCAGCTATGCGTTTCCAGATGGAGACAGAGCATCAGGTAAGATGGACACATGGGAACACAAGGTCAGGGACATTTTGAGATCCTGGGAAAATTGGCAAAGTGGAGAAAGAAATACAGGAATTTGCAACTGCTATTCTTGGCCTGTTTCTATGCTTCCAAAATGTAGTTTGTTGTGTGTTTTTCCCCCCTTCCAGTTGATTGCTTTTGTACTTAAGAAAGAAATGATACAGCATGATGCAACAGTCTAATTTTAAGTTTCAAAAGCCAAGGTCCAGTCATATGACGATGGGTTTGGTCAAAAAGAACCAGGTCCACTCTATCCTCTTCTACTTTTCTCCAGGCTAGAGGAAGATTCCAGATGCTATGGTCCAAGCAGAACCTAAATAGGTCGGTCTATGGACTTCCATAGTAGGCTGGGGAGGAAGGGCAGTTGTAACCATATATGCGTTGCTTCCCTGAGTGAAGTCCAGGGAAGAATGAGATCCTGGGGTCCACACTCCAGCACAGAGAAGGAACGAGAGAATAAAAATATCTGTGTGGCGTATGGAGGAAGGTGGGGCTCAGGGGATGCACCCCACTCCATTGATCCATTGAGAATCTGGGAGACTTAGTGATTTTGCATGTAGGCAAGTAGTGAATGACCTTGATCCATTCAGTTCCCAATTAGCTCAGGAGGGAAACTCAGGGTTTCTTTTATCTCTAAGGGGCATAGCAGAATCTGGGAGAGGCCAGGCCTGAGTGTATCCTGTGTTGAGGCTCAGGAACCTGAACCCACAGACAGGAAGAGGATCCTCTGTGGAGGGGTATGGATCAAAAATTGAGGCCATACCCAGCCAGCCAGCCACCAATGTTGTGAGGTCAGTGTCTATAGGCCACTGGGGACCTAGAAAAAGACAGGAAGCAGGGAGACTCTGGTTTGCTTGATATAAAATTCTACCACCCAGTGGAACGGGGGCTCAAACTATCAGTATATAAGTTTATTAATTCAAAATCAATTCCCTGCACACCCGAGTTGTTGGCCTGATAATTCTACCCACTACGACAGGTGGACAAACATCCCATTATCAGTTTGACTCCCCACCCCCTACTTTGCTCATTAGGAAATCTGTGTCACCATCCACGTGCAACTCAGAATTTGGAATGTATAGGTAGCGAAGGAAAATAGAGAGAATCTGAGATAGGTTAGGAAGGGAAATCCCCAAGTTTTAAACACATTGCAGGGATGCACAACAGATACGTGAGAACTAGAGTTGCCATCACAACCTGGTGTGACAGGAGCATTTCTGATGTCCCACTCAGGAAAGTAGGCCACTTGGATGCTTGCCCCCCACCCAGGGAATGAGATCTATTTTAAATGGGAATCTAAATGCTGCAATTACAGCTTAATTGTCTATGGAACCGCATTATGAGCCTCCTACAAGGGCAGGAAGTGAATCAGCCCCAGGAAATGTGTCCTCCACACCTTGGTCCCCTTTGAGAAATAAAAGGGAAATAATCTATAGACCATGAGCTTGCCTCGAGGTCAGTCTCAGTTGATTCTGGGCTTTAGATGCCTTTTATCCTAATGGACAAATGTTAAGGGTCCCATGGTGGTGTTTTATCACAACCAGAGAGTCATTTGAATTTGGAACTAAAGGAGACAGAATTTAAGGGAACTAAATGATGCAAGGAAGACCAGAAATTAGGAGGATTAATAAAGGTAAAATGGGACTCATGTGCCGAAACCAGATACATACCTCTCTGACCCGACCACAAAACTGGCTCTTAAACCTGTTAGTTCAACAGAAATGTGCCTGCCTCCTCTTTGTGTTCTTGCTTTTCCTTCAGGGTTCTAGTAACCATGGCATATCATATTACCAATCTCTTACAGAAAGATGATGGGTTCCAGAGATGGCCCATCTCACATCTCTTATGATATGACTGACATCTTCTCCCCCAACATGTGAGATGTATGTTCCCTCTTGTTGGATCTTGGCAGCAGGGTGGGATGGCTCTAGCCAATAGGATATGATGGAAATGATGCTTATGCTTCTTTCCAAGGCTGAGTCTGCGCTACAGCTTCCCCATTTCTCTTGCTCTCATTCTTAGTGCTTGTCTTTAGCAATCAGCAACCATCCTGTAAGGAAGCACAACCTAGCCCACAGATCACATGGATAGGCCCACACTGAACAGAGTTGACACCCCCAACCAACAGCCATAATCAAACACCAGCCAAGTGAGTGAAGGGGGCTTCAGATGATTCTAGTGCTAGCCGATGAGCTGCCCCAACTGGTGAAAAGTGGAACAGAGAGGAGCTAATATCCACCAAACCCTGCCCAAATTACAGATTTATGAACCAAATAAATTTGTCTTGTTTTGAGCCACTGTTTCAGGACAATTTTTTACACTGTTAGAGGTAACTATTACTGATGAGCAATGCTGAAAAACACTTTTGTCTCCCCCTACCAAAAAAAAAATATTCACCTGTTGAACCCCAACCCCCAATGAGACCATATTGGAGGTGGGGCCTTTGGGAGATAATTGGGGCTAGACGAGGTCATAAGGGCCCTTGTAAAGGTATGGAGCCCTTACAAGAAGGGGAAGAGAGACCAGAGTTCTCTCTCTGCCATGTGAGGACACGGTGTAAAGGCAGCTGTCTGTAAGCCAGCATCTTGGTCTTGGACGTACCAACCTCCAGAACTATGCAAAATAAATTTCTGTTTCTCAACCACTCAGTAAGCCAAATTGTTTTTGGCATTTTGTTATGGCAGCCTGAATACATAATTACAGGTGCCTAACATTACTCAGGCAAAAAATGGTAAATTTCTTCTTGCATAATCAAGAAGTGACCCTAATTTTGTTTCATTGGTAACCTGGACTTATCTATGACCTCTCTGACCCATTTCTTCTGCCTCAGGTAACTGGGACTAAACAAATGCTGTTCTCTGGGTCTGACATTGAAGTTGACATTGGAGGTCCCATGTAACAACAAAGGTCCTAGGTCCAGGCTATGCTATAGATGAACATACAAATTTTCAGGAAAAAAGGGAAATATATCAGTTGTATCAGTTCAAGTAAACACTTCAGCTCTACTGAGAAGCAGCTCAGTGTCATGCAGAACAGTAAATTTATGTTGAGAAAAAACTGGGTGGCAATTTTCACACTGTCATTTTTCTAGCTGAGCAAGTCAATTTCTTTAGACCTCAGTTTCCTCAAATGCAAAATAGGGTTGAGAATAATGCCACTTAGCAAAGTTCCTCTGAAGACTTAATTAAATGGATCAGTAGATGAAAAAGTGCTCAAAACTGTTACAAGAATGAGAGTTCTGAATGAGAGTTCTTTCAATGATTTTTATTTTAAAGGACTACTGTTGAAAATAGCCAGTTAAATCTTAACACTAATCAAAGGTCTAGTTTTCACTAAGAAAAATTAAGGACTTATTTCAATGTTCAGAAGTATCACATGTCACTTATTTTCCATTTACTGATAACCACCTTACTAATTTCTCTCAGGGTAGTTATGATTTTAAATTTGCCTGGCTTCTCAGAGTTTGACAACTGGTGTGAGGCTTTTAGCAAAAACCTGAGCTACGGGAAACCAGAGCTGGCAGCTGCAGAATTATAATTTTGACATGTAAAAAATTTAGCCAGTTCAGAGGTATTTTTCTTAGCATTTTAATGCCAGTGAGTGAATGGCTTAGTGACAGGAACAAGGTCAAGCCAGGAAGAAAAAGTTTAGATCTGGAATCTTTTCCTAGGAAGAGAGGAAAGTACACTGTGGCTGGCACCTTTTTCATTCTTGTTTAAAGCCTGTCATACCTGAATGCCATAAGGTGAGTCTTGCCACGCCAGGCACAGTGAGGAAGCTTTTTCTGTGATGCTTTTCTGATGCACTTTATACAGAAGCCATCAAATAGCATTAACTTGGAGATATCGCCATCCTGGGTTTGATTTTGCAGACCTTCCCTTGGCATAGTTAGAAGTCCCTGATCCCTTGGAAATGCTGCCAAGGGCCTTCCTGGTAAAAGACATTGAGGCCTCTTGCTGAGGAAAGAATCGTACCACAACTGTTCTCTCTTGGGACTTGGTTGCAAGGGTTGTGAGTCATCTTAAATCTGCAATTTGGGTAGTAAGCAGTTCAGACCCCACCTCTGTCACATGACAACTACTTAACAATTAAAAATCTGGGGACAAACTTCAGAATTAGTGAACCATTATGAAAATTAATTAGAGTAAGCCATGCAAAGTGTTAATGCCAGGCCCATATAAACCCTAAAAATAATCAGCTCTGATTATTAATAAATAATGACTACTAGTATAACAATAATATCAAGCACTTATTTCTTATGCAAATAACATTTATTCTTCATTTCATAAATGTTTTTTAATGTTGACTAACTACGTCTAAAGCAAGAACAAAGCAATTTCTGTGAAATTCAAACAAAATCATGCAGACAACAACAAAACATTTCTGGGCTTCCACTCAATTTTACCAAAAAGAAAGAAAACAGGACAATTGGAGACTCAGTGTGATTTATGCATCCCTGACTTGTCACTGTTTCCTCTCTTGTCACATCTTGTGACCGTGATGCCAAGAGAGTCACAGAGTGAGAAAGCTGCTAGCCCTGCTTGTGAAAGAAATTTTGGACAGGATCATTGCCAGGGAGGCTGGCAACAAGCAGACTGATATTCTAGGTGGTGGGTGAGGGATGGGGTCGGTAGAGAGGTGCCTCTCAGGAACCTGGGTTTAAGGTTCTGCTAAAAACAACTCCACCTGTTAGATCCCTATAGAAATTCACAAAGTCATCTCAATGCAAACAGCAATGATCTAAGTCTGACAGGACCATATTAAACCTGAATGAACAAATGGTGAAATGTTGTGTTACTAAGGAAGAAGACAGATCATCAATGGAAACAAAGGAAGAGTCAGAATTCTGAGATAAACGTTGGCAATACACATCAGACTGCACAAGTGACTCACTGGTACATGTCCTTATCAGGCTTTGGTGGCTTGATGCCATCCAGCCCTCTGTGCTTACCCTCAGGCCCCTTGTTCTCACTGCATACTCACCAGGTAACTTTGGCAATATGGCTTTCCCTGCAATTATAGATATCAACTGGGCTGGTCATACCATCTTGAATGGAGGTGCTCTCAATAGTTTCATTTCTGTTTACAAATGAAAAACTAATCATCTAATTTTTACATGAGCTTCATGCAAAATTCATTGCCTTCTAGTTTATGCAACAAGAGGAATCCAGCTGGAGTTCAGTAAAATCTGGGATGTTAGCAAGCCAGATGTAATGGCCCTTCAAGGCTGAGAATCTAACCCTTTACTGTGGCTAGTCAATCATGTGGGAGCCCTCCAGGTGACAGGCCAGCTTTCCTTTGCTACACTTTAATAGCACTATGACACTTCCCCTGCATAGGGATGGTGAATTTTCTCAAAGGATAACCATCACAGCTAGGTAATGCTTTAGTATCCCTTTTGATGCCCATTTATTAGACAATTAGCAATTTTTGATTTCTTAGTTTTATTTTACCATGTAATACCTTAGAATTACAAGCAAAGAGCTAGGGCAGTGGTTCTCAATGGGATAATTTTTGCCTCCTAGGGGATGTCTGACAATGTCTGGAGACATTTTTGTTGTCAAAATTGGGGACAGGGAACTACTGGCATCTAGTGTGTAGAGGCGGGGGATGCTGCTAAACCTCCTACGATGCACAGGACAGCTCCCACTCTCCCTCTCCCCCCCTTTCCCTACCTCCCAAACACACGCAAAAAATGCTCTGGCTCAAAATGTCAATAGTCCTGAAGTTGAGAAACCCTTAGCTAAGGGAAATGTATTTCTTTTGTTTCTAATGTTGCACTTGTGTTTCAAAGAAAAGAAACTATCTTCTCTGCAGCACTTCGCAATTGTAACAGGCACTTTCACATGTATTCTTAATTTTCACAACACCCTTTGAGGTATAGCAGATCCTCAGATAATGTTGATGAGATGCCACAGGAAATTAACTCTTGTTCATATCAATTAGCTTACGGTAAAATTATGTCGTTTTGCTTTAAGCCACAGAACCTCTAGATGACATTAAGTATTTATTATATTTATCCCCATTTTACACATGGGGAGACTGAGGGTCAGAAATGTTGCATAACTCACCTAAGTTTACACCAAAATAAAATTTAAACCCAGATTTGTTTGATACACTAATGTCCTCTGTGAATTAAGATTCCTGATTTGAATTCAGATTAAAAAAAAAAAGAAAGAAAGAAAAAATATAGCTAACTCCCAAACACCAATTGAGTTTTCAAGATATTAAGATCCAAGCAAAGTTTCAGAGGAAAGGACTCTGGAGAATAAAATCAAGTGCTCATGTCTCACGGAAACTATCCCACCGAGTGGCACAGCGGGACAAGAGTTACAGTGGCTCCTGCAGTCACAGTAGATATACTTAGACCCAACTCAGGCTCACTCTGGACAGAGACTGCCCCAGGCAAGTATTCTGTTAATTATTAAAGTCTGCAAATGAGATGGCCCTGTAGTTTCTACATGGGAGTTCCAGCAGCAGACCTCAGGGGCTTCAGGAGACTGTTTGAGAATCAACTGTCTTCACCCTTGTGGACAGATACAGAAGAGGACTGCTGGCTTGCTAAAGCCATCCTAACTGAGTCCCCTCTGACAAGAAAATAAGTAAAACCCCGTGTGTTGTCAGATCAGAGCCTACATCTGGGTTTCACCACTTAGTAAATCTGGAGCTGATCATTTTCCTTTGACCACAATTCTCAAAATGTAGCGTTTGTCAGAATCACCTGGGATGTTTATTAAAAATGCCTATTTTTGGGTTCTATCCCTGGGATTCTGATTCAATACGAATCTGCAATATTAACAAACACTTCAGGTAGTTCTGTTGCAAAGTGTCCTTCTAATTACTTCCTAAACCAACCCACACTGAGAGTCATCCAGAGTGAGCCTCTATCACCAATCTCTTATTTTTGTCCCTTCTGGGGAATTTTCAATAGGGCACTTACATAGATTTTGTATGTGATGTGCTCCCATTATTTCTTCAAAGAAATGTGGCAAGAAGATAACAAAAAATAGCATTAGCAGCTTCCATCTTTGAGTTGAACATACACGCCAGAGCTTCTGCTAGAAGCTTCATTTGCAATAACTCATTGATATTCACGCCAGACACCATCATTACCCCCATCTTAGGAAATGGATTAAGTCGGTCCCTCAGTCACTACTAAGAGCTGGGTTTAGCTCTTTACTAACATGAAGTATTATTCTGAGGAACTTTAGGCTAGTAGAAAAGATAATAAAAAATATGAAAATAACTGCAGCTAGGAAGGATGAAGTGTGGTAAAAGAAAGACCTGCTTTGCCCTGGAAGTTCAGAGAAGCAAAAGAGAACACTCATAGAAGGAATCAGGTGAACGGTGGACTTTGAGGTATACAGAGGGTGCCAAAAAATGTATACACATTTTATAAAAGGAAAAAAAAAACTATTAAAATTGTAATACTCAATAGATACCGATAACTAAAGATGATACAAGTCACGTTTGGCTTCTGCAATTACAAGAGGTGCTCAAAGTGGTTACCATCAGCGTCCAGACACTTCTGATTATGGCAAACTACCGCTTGAGCAACATTGATCAAAGTGTCCACCTGTATACATTTTTTTGACACCCCTGATGTATGTCTTGAGGATTGTGTGTGGCTTTCAGAGGCTCAGTAACAGAAGGAAGCGTTAACAATTTTTGAATCTAGGTGTGGGTTATATGGGCACCCCTTTCACTCTTCTTAAGGAAGACAGAGCCCAGGAGTGGAAGTTGCCTTAGATGTAAGAACACAGTTTTAACCTGGTGGTGGTTGGGGGAGGCTCTGGTGGTGGTGTCTGGTGTTCTCTTTAACCCATGTTGTAACGACTACTTTGAGTGCTCATTCCTCCTATAGAGACACCGGGAGGGAGGTGAGAACGTGGAAAATGATGACACCACTGACTGCATCATCCTGATGGAAAACATCATTTTGCAGAATTTTACAGGTATTTGCTTTCTGTGCAACAACCTTCTTAGCCTGAATTCTCTAATCCCTTCCCTGAAATACTCCTAGGAATTAAAAGCAATTCCCTACTCCCTGGACTCATTTATTTCCTCCAGGTACTGCCTGGCAGCCATCTGTAACTGTAAACAATAGTTCCAATTGGGACAATTAAAATTGATTTTCTATTATGCTAAAAACACTTAATTAGTATTCTTGCCTTCACCACATTGATGAATTTGTTAAACAAGGCAACTGCATCTAGAATCTGGGATGGGAAAGGACAGCCTCAGGGTCCAGACTGACCCTTCGGGCCTTTTCTCCACCTTCCCCTAGAATGGCTATCTTAGCTCCTTCTTCTCAAAGCAGCAGCTGCTGGGGCCTCTTTCTGGTGTGCTCCAAGTTGGGTAAAATGTTCTCAGCATCACCTGGGGGCTTTTAAAGAGACGTTGATTTCATTCCATTTTTTTTTTTTAATTAAAGTTTATTGGGGTGACAATGGTTAGTAAAGTTACATAGGTTCAAATGTACAATTCTGTAATACATCATCTATACATCATTTTGTGTGTTTAACACCCAGAGCCAGTTCTGCTTCTATCACCATGTATTTGATCCCTTTTACCCTCATCTACCACCCTCTCCCCTTACCCTCTGGTAACCACTAAACTATTGTCTGTGTCTTGACTTGAAGGAAGGATACCCACAAAACACTCATGCACCAGTCCCTCAAATTCCCAAAAGAGTCTCCTCGGCTCAAAAAACTAAAACAAAAAGATAAAGAATCCCACTCTCCACATATCTACTTCCTTCCAAAAAAAAAAAACCAAAAAAAAAAAGGGTACCTAAAGTGTCTCTCTTACTCGAACCCAGAAATAAGAAAAATAAAGGTTGAATCAAAGCACATTCACATCAAGACCATTTCTGCCAAACTGTTTACATCATTATATACATGACACACACACCCACACATACACACACTGATTGTAACTACTGCATATGGGCTCAATAGTAGTTGCATTTCTTTCAGAGAAAATTTGACCCTCACACTGGAAGGTAATTTACCAACCTCTTATCTTGTTAGCACACTTAACTTTTTAAACAAAACCGAATTTCATATTTTTCAGGCTTGAAAATTACCTGCATTTTGCTTAACATGAGCCTCCCTGATAACTTGCTCATAGGCCTTTCCATGGGCACTGAAGGCACATTGTAATTTCATGGCCATAACTCCTGAGGGTGGAGGCAGGACATACACTGAGCCTTGATGCTAGGAAGTTCTATTCTTCCCTACCCCACCTCTTTCACCTCTTTAGACAAACACTGATTCCTTTGGAGCCTTATGCAGACAGCTCCAGTTTAGCTTTATTAAAAGGTGATGTACAGTAGTTCTGGAAATAAACTGGGAACATCAAAAGCAATCTTTAAAAAAAGAAGTCCCTGTGCTTCCTCTGGTGCTTAGCTACTTTGGTCTGAGATGGTGCATTGCTGAGTATGACCATCTTGGGCGAAATGCAGCTTTAGAGATGAAAGTTGACACTTCTGATGAATGAGAACACACTTTGTAACGAAGAGCCCACTCGATCTTAATGACAAGAAGTCACAGTGTCATGTGTGCACTGCTCAGCGGCCTCTGAATGGGACCAGGTAGCACACAGCTTCTGTTTATCATCGGGAAGAGAAGGGACCAGGCTCAGCTATGATTTCATCTTGGCATTAAGGGTCAAGTACTATAGTGCACATCTGCTAAGTTGCTGTATGATGCGGACATTAATCGAGAGTCCCCCCTTTGTCATCTTTACAGTCAAGGGATGGGCATGCTACCAAAGTCAGCGACCGAAGCTCTCTTTTGCTGGGGTTTGAAAACTGAGCTGAATGAAATCAGGATGAGGGTGAACAGATTGTGCTCTGATGGTGCCATCCAAATGACAGTGTCTTCCTTTCTGCTACCTAGATTCCTAGTGGTGCACTGGTTTCTGAATTCCCTAAGTTCTGGTTGCCCAGGTTGGAGTCCATGAGCTAACTTGGGGATTGGCAAAGGGCCAGGTAGTAAATATTTTAAGCTTTCCTGGCCGTAAGATCTCTGTCACAACTACTCCACTTTGACGTAGCAGTGCAAATGTAGCCATGGAAAATACAAAAACAAATGAGCACGACTGTGTTGCAATAAAAACTTTATTGAGGGACACTGCCATTTGAATTTTGTATATTAATAATTTTCATGTGTTGTGAAATATTGTTTGTGTTTTGTGTGTTTTTTTTCAACTATTTGTAGATGTAAAAACTATTCTTAGTTCATGGGCTATGTAAAAACAGGCAGCGGAGCGGGATTGATTTGACGGAATCCCTAACTATCCCTGAACTAGCCCTTCCCCCTCCATAACTTCCTTTATTTTACCTAATCTAACCAAAGTCAGTTTCTGTTGCAGCAAGGGAAGAAGTCTGACCACAACGTGCATTCAATTCATTTATATCTAAAGGACACTGGCTACGAGGTTTCTTAGCAAACACTATTCAGTCCCTTATTTGTTCATTCATGGATTCAATCTGTGTGGAGCAGCTGTTATGCTCCAGGGACTGGAATAGGCATTGCTAATGCAGGTATGATTTAGGCCAACACCATCCTTCCTTCCTGAGGGTGCTTTCTGTCTAATGGGCCTGGCCAATCATGATGAGAAATCAAGGCAAGGATCTAAAGCAGGGGTGTCCAAACTGCGGCCCCCTGGCCAACTGCGGCCCGCAGGTCTGTTTTTTATTGGCCCGCAGCAAATTCCAAAAATATACTTAATTTACTTAAATAAACCAGGTGAGGCAATACGTACTTCACCTAGAGTGAGTGGCCCCGGCTGTTTGTGTATTTTACCGCATAGGGCCCTTGGTGAAAAACGTTGAAAAAATTTGGATGCCCCTGATCTAAAGGGTCACCTGTGGCGTCACAGGACACTCTCTAGGGATCTTGGATGTTCAAAAGTTATGTTCAGAGGGGAAAAGAAAATTACCAAGTCCAATAGAGTTCCTAAATGATCCTTCTAGGGGAAAAAAGAGAAGGGTTACAAAAAGGAGAATTTAAAGCTTCAGTTTAGAGAGAAGGAAGAGGAAAAAGCAATCAAAATCTCAAAAATCAATGTAAACAAGATGTCTTTCTTTTAAGACATTTTTTATCGGTTAAGAAAAGAAACAATAAATATTAGAGATAGCATCAGCTTACTTTCATAGTCTGCCAGGTGTGGAGGTAATCACACACACAAAAGGGAGCTAGTCTAGCTCTTTTTCTTCCAAGATGATATGTAATTAAACAGGCAGGACCAGGGAATCGGGCTTTTCAAGTCCTCATTGGTGATTCCATATCGCCCCCCTCCTCTGTTCTTTTTTTATTCCCTGATTTAAAAAAGCTTTGGGAGGTCTTTCTTAATATTGAAGAAAATCTCTGCAGTGGCAATGTAGGCCTGCCCCACTTGTCATGGGCTCAGAGGCCGTAAATTGTGGTTGCCTTCTTTGTCAAGTGTTTCTGAAGTGCTACTAAAGAAAGACTGCTGCTAGATTGACCTTCAGACCACCATTTCCTGGGCTTAATTACTTTGGGTGAATACACTTCTTCCTGGTGAAATACTGGTCAAAGTCCATTATGAAGTGACTTGTCAGAGCACAGGTTGGATCCCTAACACAGAACCAAGAGCCAAAGCGCGTCCTCTTTCAGTCTTGCTATGCCAGTGCAGACATGCTGTCAAGCGGAGATGGTGCTGGGCACACAGCAAGAGCTCAATAAATGTATGACAAATAAATGGAAATATTCTGAGCTGACTCTACTATGATATTATTGCTGCCTTCCCAAGGTTTTTGTAAATTCTGAACTTCCTGTTTCATTTTCCTCTTCTTTAATTCTCTCGGAGAAAATGCCCTATAAAACCGCTTTTCCAAAAACAAATTTTCAATCCACTAAAATGAAAACTCGCCAAACAAAAATGGCTAAGAATATCCTTAGAAATACATTCCAGCCTCACCATATTAGTCATTAACAAAAGTAAACAGCTGTAAGAAAATCATGTACAAGCATTTAGTGTACCATATCACCAATTAACCCCTTTTTTATAATTATGTATATAATATTGATATACAATATTACAAACATATGTACACATATGTTTATAATTGCATATATGTATTATAAAACATAATGCATACATATGTGTGCACATGTATACACATGTGCATGTATATAAAATTATAGAGTAATGTTCTTTAGCATATAAATAGTGTGTAAATATTTGTTGAATACAAATTTTTTGTGTTCACATTTAAGTATAAGTATAAAACACCACTTGAAGTAACATTTAAAGAAATACAATTTCTCAGTACAAATCAATACCTTTTCTCCAATATTTCAACTGTTACTTTTTGCTCCCTAGCTTAATCCTCATTCCCTTTATATTTTTCTGCACAGGGCTAATTCCCAATGTGACTTCCACTTCTAATGTTATTTTATCACTCAAAAGCTGGCCCACATATTCTGGTTCTGATAGCCTCACTATGCCTAGAGCACTCACTCCCTCTATTCACAGGACTGACCAGGATTAATTACTTGACAAGTATCTGAAAAGGGGAAAAAGAAAAAAGAAAAAAAGAAAAAAGGCACAAAAACAGACAAGAGTTTTCAGTGCCTAGATATTGAAAATATTGCTTTAGTTTTTAATCCTATAGGTAAAAAAATAATACACATGGTCTTTTTCGGCTCTCAGATACTACAAAACTATTCTTGGAATGAGGATATGGAAATAGGAGTGATTGCCCAAAGAAAAAAAAATCAAGGCGGTGTTATCTGAAGGATAGAAATAAATGTTGAGCAAACAAATGCTAACCAGGAATTACATATCTTTCCAGACCAAATTGAGACATAAATATAGTAGGAATTCTTCCTTATTTAAAAACAAACAAACAAACAAAAAAACAACAAAAAACCCCAGAAACCTACATTATATATTATGAATTCTTTAAAAGATAAATAAAATACACTGAAGTCTGAAAATGGCAATATTTTAAGGAATCAAAACAACTAAAACAACCCAGTATTTTCTCAATTGTAATGAACTATCAAATAATAATCAAATCAAGTTTATTCTTTCTGTCCTGAAGATCTTAAGTTAGTGGAAACACACCAGCTCTGCAATTGGACTAGGCATTAAAGAGAGCTCTTGGCCTTAGCTTTTATCTGCTGATAGGTTAATTGGCTTTAATTCGCTCCACACCTTATCAGAGCCACAATAGTCCCTTTAATCTGACAAATCTTTGGAATACAGCAAGTGTTTGCCTGGAAGCAGTTTTTCCCTATAAGGCAGATACACAATGTTGCTGCTGCTCTCCTCAGGACTTAGTTCGATTCCCATCTGCTTATATTTCTCTACATGGAAATAAAACTTCTGTAGGTATCCAAAGCCAAAAGATGCGGCTGTTGTTTACTCATACCACCAGCTGTGTCCTGATCAGTAGCTCCCTGCAACGTGCCCCCAAGTCCTCTAGACTGGCCTGTTTCCTGCCTGTGAACAAGCCTGGTTCTCTAACTTCATCAGAGAAAATTCCATTTAATGCCCCTTTGCTTCAATTAACCAAATTAAAAGTAGAGTCCTCTTTTGCTGCTTACACTAAAATATCCCTATCTGACAAATCATTTATTCAACTAATGCTTTTTCAATGCCCACAATCTGCCAGGCAATTGTGATTCAATGATGGGCAGACACTAGGTCTCTGTTCACAGGAGCTCACATCCTAGAAGAGGTGATTATAAAAATGGTGATGACGGTTATTTGATAAAAAGACAGGGGTTATGAGAGCAGTGGTGTGTCCCTTTGGATATGGTGATACAGAGATGGCTCTCCAAGGATAATTTTAGAGTTCACATCTAACTAAAGAGAAGAAGGCAGCCATTTGAAGAGCTGGGGAGAAAACATTCCACACAGAGAGGAAAACAGGTACAAAGAGAGAAAGAACAAAAAACTCGATTCTAAGGACAGGGGTGAAACCAACTGATCTATTAAGTCGGTCCTGGTCTCTCCTTACCTGTCCTTCCGATCACCAGTGGCTTTAAAATCCCAATGGGGCAACCCTAGTCCAAAAATGATATCTCCTTTTTCTAAAAATATTTTAACATAGGATTTTTATTTATTCTCTACTTATTTCATACATTTGAGGTGTGTTTCTCAATAAAATTATAAGCCCTTTCAGAGTTGGGGACAGGTCAGACACTTTGTTTATATTCCCATACATTATGTACATGGTAGGTGTCCCATAAAAGTGCAGTAACTGATATACCAAGTGCCCATCAAGAACAGATTATTGTTAGTCTGTTACCAGGTGTGGTACTAATGCCATAAAGATGTTGTAGCATTTCTCTCTATGGGTTGCCTTATCTCTGTGTTCGTTAATTAAAGCAATTAGAATGGAGATTCTTTATATATCCAGTCTAGCCTGCAAAAGCTGACAGTTCAATTGGATTCGTCAGCTAAGTCCCTAAAGTTACAAGCTCTTATAATTAGTAATTGACTCCAGAGGATTTAATAAACAATGATAAACATGTGGACATTTCCAATCCCTTCTAACACACACAAATAATCATCTTTAATACACTGTATTAGCACCACATACAGAGGGTAATGTAAAATACTACCAAGTGGGGGATCCACTCTCTAGTGGGTGATTAAAAGGTAACTTAAAAGATAACGTTTCCAGCACAAATGCTTTAAAAAAAAAAGCAATAATCACCAGAGATGTGCCAAATGGCGGGGAAGCTGTTCGTCTGGAATAATTCTGGAAGTCAAAAGAACTGAAACAGATTGCATCTGATTAATATGAGGGAAGTCACGAGCAAGTTCTAAAAAGTAATTTGTGTTTTTCTCTGGGTGGGGAGGCCACTGTCATCTAAGAATCAGCCATACCTTGTATTTGCTCTGATGATACTGGGAAGCTAAGCAGGAGGGGGCATGATGGAGGAAAGTAAAGGGGATGAACTTTATTTCGCCTATGTCTTTTCTTGGGAATTCTTCATTTGTTAATGAATTTCCTTATTATTTAGGCTGTTTGATTTTGTCAAAAATACTGATATGGAGGATTGATTTGTCCCTGAGAAAGCAATCTTATCTTCCTACGCGGTTTTCTCCTGCCCTACTTTGTAAGCACTTCCTCTGATGCTAATTAGACACAGCAGTGACAGGAATAGTAATATCCTGTGTATATATATATATATATATATATATATATATATATATATTACTAAGTTAGTTAGACTTAGTTATTACTAAGTCTTGTGTGGGCAAAGAAGTGGGGCAAGAATTTAAACTAAAATCCATGTCATAATTTATTATAACACTGAATAGAAATCATCTAGTTACAAGGACTTTAAGAGTTTATTCATCTGTAAAATGGGATTTATCATACTTCAAGGGTTGCCTTAGAATTAAAATGGATGCTGATGAATATTCAAACAACCACCACAACAAACCAAAGGATCTTGCGGTTTTTTTTGATTTATTACAACCAATATTCTCACCCACTTGGGTAGCAGCGGTTATTTACTGACCAGTAGAGAAGTATTTCCCTGGACAAATACCAACATACCACATATTTCCTATTAGCCTCTCAGAACATAGACCATTCTATGGGGCAGAGATAACAGTGAACCTATTAAATAGAGCCAATTAGAAGCAATCAGCCATGCATAGGTATATATAAAAACAAAAATAAAAACAAAATCCATGAGAATTAACTTTTACTCAAATTATTCATCCTTGAATCATGCATTAAGGTTTCTTTTTTTTAAAAAAAGATTTTATTGGGGAAGGTGAACAGGACTTTATTGGGGAACAGTGTGTACTTCCAGGACTTTTTTCCAAGTCAAGTTGTTGTCCTTTCAGTCCTAGCTGTGGAGGGCGGAGCTCAGCTCCAGGTCCAGCCGCCAATGCCAGCTGCAGGGGGCGCAGCCCACCATCCCTAGCGGGAGTCGAACCGGCAACGTTGTGGTTGAGAGGACGCGCTCCAACCAACTGAGCCATCCGGGAAGCAGCTCAGCTCAAGGTTCCATATTCAATCTTAGTTGCAGGGGACAGAGCCCACCATCCCTTGCGGGATTCGAGGAATTGAACTGGCAACCTTGTGGTTGAGAGCCCACTGGCCCATGTGGGAATCGAACCGGCAGTCCCCGGAGCTAGGAGCATGGAGCTCCAACCACCTGAGCCACTGGGCCAGCCCCTGCATTAGATTTCTTAGTTGGCTTTGCTTTGTTTTATATCTATCTACAAGAAGTCAAAAGTTGATCCAATCCAAATGTCTTATATTAATGTCAAGGGACTGAGGTCCAGGGAGGGGAACAGACTTAATTAATGTTTTGTGTACATCCAACTGGTGTTGAAAGTCAACTAGAACATGTTCAATTCTGCAGTGTTTTTAAAAGTAATGCCTTTAAATGAGAATATATCCAAATGAGAATGAACCAGATGGTAAGTGGACTGAAGATCATTCCTTATAAAATAATAGTGATTGTTATTATACTATATGATTTATCAAACGTTTTGTGGGATCATTGAGCTAAGGGCACTTTAACTCTTGACTCTCTCTGCAACAATTTGAGGTCAGCTCTACACTTAAGATTGTGTGGATAAAGATAGTGCGATTTAGCAAAGTGACATAGCTTGCCCAAGTTCTTATGTAGCATGCAGTAAAGCCAGAATTTATGTCCAATTTTGTTTAACCCTGAAGCCAAGTGCTCTTTTCCACTATGTCATGCTATATTGTCCATTAAATGAGGGGACAAGTTCCACAGGTTAGAAAGCTCAATGTAAATTGCACATGAAGCCCATCCTACCTTTATGTTCTGTGGTCATATGGTAATAGAATCTAGGTTTTCTGTTACCCAGCTCTTTACAATTATTCAGTTCCATTGCACTGAGCAGTACCTGGGACATATTATATTCTCAATAAATATTTGTTCAAGAAACAATTATAAAAATTGTTAAAACCACTCAAATATGAAATATAATTTCTCTACAAAGACAATGGTTGTGAACAAGGGGTAAATCATGTAGTAAAGAAATTGGTACTTATCGTAGGTGGCTTAATATAGTAGGTAAGAAGTCAGGCACTGTTTAGTCACCTACAAACTATGTGATTTTAAGTATATCACTTAACCTCTTGAACTTCAGTTGTTCATATAGGGAAATAAACATAGCAACCTCAGATGGCTATTGCACAATAACTGATATGATCAAAGCATAGAGTCTGACACAAGTACTCAACAAATAGCAACTGCAATCACTGCTCATACCTGCTTTGCCTAGGAGAGTGGTTTCCAGCCTGATTTTTGCCAAGATCTGTTCTTAAAAAGCAGAAGTCCGTTTTCTCCCCGAATTTCAGAAACGTGTGCTTTTCTGACCTTAATAAAGATTTCCAAAGTCCACTTTGGTGTCTTGTTCAAAAGGTAAGTTTTAATGAATTATTTTAATCATTTTCATCTAAGGCAAAGTCTCTAAGATTTTAAAATGGAGATAATATTATCCACTTTATAGGCTTGTTTTAGAATTAAAAGTGCACAAAATGTGCTTTGACAGTGTCTGATACCACATCTTAGGTACTTAAAAAAATAATTTTAAAACAGTCAACATTAATATGTTTCTGACATACCAATTTCAATGTGTGGGATTTTTTCTCACACCACAAACCAATTCTGTGACACCAGCGGGGTTCCCTACAACTCTGCTCAACTGTGACACTAGGTACCTTGAGAAAGTACCAGAATTCAGAGGTTAAGCCCTCACTCCCACAAAACTGCCTCCCCCACCACCTTCAGAGGCCAATAACAAGTGCAGATAGTCAATGGTGTTTCTGAGTAAGCCATTATAGATCAGAGAAGTTCCCATTACCTTTCCCAGGGTCAACTAATTTGCTAGAGCAGCTCACAGAACTCAGAGAAACATTTTACTTACTGTATTAATTTTTTTAAATAAAAGGACATAACTCAGGAACAGCAAGATGGAAGAGATGTATGGGGAAAGGTACAGGGAAAGGGCTGGAAGTTTCCAAGCCTTCTCCGAGGGCGCCACTCTCCCAGTACCTCCATGCGTTCACCAACCTGGAAGCTTTCCAAATACTGTTGAGTTTGTATGGCAGCTTCATTACATACTCACTATTGATTAAATCATTGGTGATTGGTGACTGAACTCAATCTCCAACCCCTCTCACCTCCCTGGAGGTTGGAGGGTTGGACTGAAAGTTCCAACTCTTTAATAACTTGGTTGGCTCTACTGACAATCAGTCCCCATCCTTAGGTGGGATCCATAAGTCACTTTATTAACTTTATGACTTTCATCACTTAGAAAATTGTAAGGGTTTTAGGAGCCCTGTACCAGAAACAACTGAAGACCATACATATATTGATAAGACAGGTCTGGGTAAATAGGAACTAGCCTCAGAGGGGGCAACAGTTTGACTCCAGGGGGTGAGGGGATGGGGTGGGGATCCAACGTAAGTTTACACAACAAATGTTATGATAACAAGTTTAACCACATCTTCCCCACCCCAACTGACAAAGCTGAACACAACAGAAGATTCCACTACAGGCCAAAACAAATTACATCATGGTTAGAAAAGTATAAAACCCCAGCTAAACAGAAACTCAGTACAGCTATCTACTCTAGACTCTGCCCCTGGCAACTCCTCTGCTGGTGTTTCTCTTCTTAAATAAACTTTCTAACTTCTATTCCTTTGGGAATTCTTTCACAACCCATCAGCAAGTGATCACGACATATTTCTTACTATAAATCACAATACCACAACTATATAGTCAATAAATATTAGTTGTTACTTTAGTTATCTTTTGTTTCATTAATGATGTGAAACAAAAGCCTAAAATTCTCAGTGGCTTACGAGGACAAATAGTTCTCACTCTCACAGATCTGCTGATTCACTGATTTGGTTAAGGTAGGTTGGGGTTAGCTGGGCAAGTTCACTTCATGAAGTGGGATGGCTGGACTTGGATGTATGCTACAGGTTGAGTCTGAGACTAATCCATGTTTTTCTCATTCTTCTTGTACCAATGAATCCCTAAGGCATGTTTTTCTCATTGTGAATGCCAGGAGTATAGGTATAAGCCAAACCATGCCTCTGTTCCTGTCATGCTTCTTAACAGTTCATGGACCAAAGCAAGTCACACGGCCCAATCCAAGTCAGAGAGGAAGGGAAGTATATCTGCCCCAAGAGGTGAGGGACAGGAAAGAGGACTTGATAAACAATAATCAAATCCATCACAGTTGAATTCCAAGTATCCATGAGTTAGCTAGACTGATTTAATCAACACCCATTATCAAATGAAACTCTCTCCTGGCATCTGGACAGCTAAACCCGTAGGATATGATTGGTTGACTAAGAGCAGATTCAATTCTCCCTCAAGATATTTTCCTGCAGACTAGTTGAAGAAAACTCACCCTCTGGCAGCAAGGCTGCATTTGGAATTCCAAATAAGGAAAGCTAGAGCTTCGGGCACTGCACAGTGGAGTAGACTCCAACTCCAAACTCTTATTACCATCAAAGGGATGACACCTTCAATCTGTCTCAAAGTAAAAACAATTTCTTTCCAAATCAGATGACAGCTGATTTATGAATAATGTGCATTGGATGCCACAGAATAGTTAATATATAGTGGACCAAAAGGAGTCTTAAAACCAAAGACACAAGAGCTCATATGAGCTTCATAATGAATTGAAGAGAACACCTTACCCTAGTTTGTCAAAACAGGTTTGTCAAAATAACTCATAAGGCATAATGTGAGAGTTAGAAATGAAAGGGCAAATGGTGTAGGGAAGTGACAAAATATGGTGTCCAGGCCCACATCTCCAATTAAACTATCTACTCCTGGCTGAATCTCTGCTTTCCCAGCCTCAGCAGTTTTACTTTGGGAATGGTCAGAAGTTGTGCTTTAATTCCTAACTCTGCCCTTACTATCTGTGTAATCTTCAGCAATCTTACTCTGACTTAGTTTCCTCATTTGAAAATATCCACCTACTCTCACAGGCTTTTGTAACACTTGATATGTTCAGTGTTTAAAGCAGTGCTTACTAGAGAGTGATCTCATTAAATATTAGCTTTTACGGATGTCAGCAGCATTAGCATCATTATATACATGAGCGTATAAAGAGATTTACTTATCAGGGATCTTCAAAAAATCATCTCTATACTTCAGAGTATTGTGGTTTATAACAGGTCTGCAAATTTATTGACCATCAAGAGGCAGCCCCTGTGCCATCTTCCTTTGAAAATGGGTATGTCTTTGTGTCTTGGAGGAAGAGAGAACATTGTGGGCTCCCCAGGTGATTCCTGAGGCTAGGTTATACAAGGCCTGCCGCTTCTGCTAATTCCTGGTGAGATTCTATCTCTGGCACCCTTCGGGTGCTATTTAAGAAGCTCAGAGATCTTGAGGCTGTCATGTAGAAAGACCCTATCCCAGGACCTCCCAGAGAGTGCAAGATGCCCGAGGTGCCCCACCTCTTCCAGCCCAGATCCAGACAGAACAAAAAACCTTCGAAACCTCCCCACCCATCCACCACCTGACTGCAATCATGACAGAATCTGAATAAGAATTCCCTCACTGGGCCTAGACAACCTCAGATTCAGGGGCAAAATCAGTGACTGTTACTGTTTCCAATCACTGTTTTTCCATGATTTGTCCTATACCAGTGGCAGATACCCAGATCAAAGCGATCCCGTAGCCACCCCACTGGAAGGAGAGAGCCAAGGCAGCCAGACAGGGAAGGGCTCTGGCCTGCTTCTCTCTATGTCAATCTGAACAGCTGCCTTTCTTACATTGGAAATCTGTGTACTACCTTATTTTTTATTTATTTTTTAGGAGCACTGGCTTCTTGCTAAAAGGAAAATTTCAAAAACCATTGAATTTGATAATATCTCAAATGGCTTCTACATAGTTTTATAAATGGAGTTCACAAGAAAGAACAATGCTTGATGGACTGCAAGCCACACACTGTGCAAAGTGCTTTATGTAACTGAGTCATTAAATGCTCATCACGTCCACCAGCCCAAATCCACCAACTACGGAACGGCAGAGCAGGGTTCAAACCCAGGCATTCTGATCTCAGAGCCCACACTTCCAATTCGAACACAAAAACTCAGCGGAGCTATTCTGCTTAACAAGAAAGGCGCACATGCTTCTTAACGACACTTGTGAACAAGGACCCTGTCTACTTGTAAGTTGAGCGTTAGCTACGTGGCGCAATTGACTTATAAAATAATGTCCAACAAAAATCACTGTCCACACTCCGCACTCTCTAGGGTCAAGACATTGCCACTTTGGAGAGGTAATTCATTAAGTCATTTTTGTACATTAATTTTTCTAGAGAACAAGCAATTTCCTATGGGGACCCAGATAATGAGAGGGACAAGGTTTATTGGGGGGAAATGCCAATGGAAATATTTTCTCCAAGTAAAGTATAGAGTCCCAAAAGGCTATTGTGTGTGCCTTGGGAGAGAGGATAAGGGGTACAGGAATCCAGAGGATGAACAGCATGAGGAAATCGGGGACTAATGGAATTAGAAGAGGTCCTCAAACAGAGACCTCCATTTCTTTCCTGATTCTTTCCAAAGGATCAGCCTGACTGAAAGAAGAGCCAATAATACTGATATTATTTATTATTAATACTATTTATTGAGTCCCCAACATATCCATCATTTTAAATATATTATCTTTAGTTCTTACAATCACCCTATGATGAGGGCATTCGTATTTGCATTATGTACATGAGAAAACTGAGGCTCAGACAGGTTGAACCCTTGCCCAGGCCACAGAGCTGATAAATGGAAAAGACAGGATTTAAATCCAGGATTCAGTGACTGATTTCAAACCTATGCTCTTTCTTTAGAGACACAAGAGACTCTCTTGGGGGTAAGATTATCTCCTTTTAACTGTATGCAGAAGGCTCAAAAATATACCAAACACCCGAGTCTTCCATCTTTTCTTTAAAGGGACACAAAAGAAAATTACATGCAATGGAACATGTGGGCATATTCTGTGAACTTAAAGTACTACCATGTGACCTGCTAGAAACCGTGACTCCAGAGAAAAAGATAAATTTAGCCAATAACTGAAATACTACCATAGGTGGAGACAGTGGCTGCATGGAGAGAAATCTAGGATCAAAATCAATTTGGAAGAAGGAGGTATTCATGAGGCATAACAGATCCTACCAGGTGGGTTTGTGTGTCATGAGAGACATATATGTGGTTTCCAATACATGGTGAGAAACCTTGCTGTATTTATTTTTATTTATTTTTATTTTTTTACTTATGGCCTTGTGTGTCTAAACACCTCTGAAGCATCTCACTGTTTATCTACTGAAGTGATATAAATCCCACACATGACCGAAAGAGTTTCATACTACACTATCAAACTTATGTAAAAGTTGCAAGAATAATCTAGAAAACTTCATATAATCTTTCACCAAGTTTTAACATTTTTGTCACATTTTTTAATTACATCCTCTCTCTTATTCTGTGTGTTTGTGTGTATACGTGTGTGTGTTTCTTTATATTTCAGTGTGTATTTCTTAAGCATAAAGACATTCTCTTACATAACCACAGTAAAGTTATCAAATCAGGAAATTTAACAGTGATGGCTTTCATGACATTGTCATTTTTTCAAGAATATGAGCCAGTTTTTTTAGATAGATGTCCCTCATTTTCAGTGTTTCTGATATTTTCTCATGGTGATATTCTAGTTAAGCATTCCTGACTGGAATAGTACACAGATAATATATCTCTTCTTATTGTGTCATGTCAAGAGGCTCAGGGTGTCTACCTTATTTGTTGATGATATTAATAATCAGTCAAGATGTTGATGGAGTTATCCACTGGGTGCTGTTTTTCCTATTCTGGTTAATAAGTGATCTGTGGGGAATACTTTGGTAGTACTAACTTCTGAGTTCATGATTAATGGTCTGACCCCAAATTGACAATAAGTCTCTGCTCTAGAAGCTCTACATTGCCCCACTGATAAGAGATGTGCAAGATGAGCTTCACAATAAACATATGGATATTATTTGCTATAAGAAAATGTGGCAGTAAAAATGCTTTTGTACATTATCTCTGTACAAGCTCACAGACCCATTTTTCCTTGCTTTTTCTCACTAAGCACAACTATCTACTCTGAAACTTGCACAAAAGACAATCAGCAGAGAACTCTGAAAGGTGGTAGGAAGGCAGTGATATAGCTTGGGAAGCCAAGGACTGGAGGAACAGCACAGTGGCAAAGCATCTTGTATCTGCTATCTAATCAAAGGTGGCCTAGACCCAGCATTTCCTGACTCATGTTAGCAAAAGAGGAAGTTCAGGTAGGTTTATTACTCCTTCTGAGAAAACAAGAATGCCTCTGATAATGTCAGGTGAGCCTGATACCACTGGCACAGGAGATATTTTAGTAGTCCCACCAGAAAGAAATAGCTGGAGAAAATGTCAGAGATACTGATATGGGTTGGAAAGACCAAGCCAGCAAGAGGGTCTCAGCTGTAGCTAGGGTTTGGTCCAGGAAGGTTATTTGCCCCTATGAGCCTGAGACTATTTTCCCCCAACCAGAGACACAGGAATGGGTAAGGGAGGGAACCAGCTATAACAGGTAGCCTGGTTCAAGGACTTTCTTCGTCCCTGCAGACCCAAGAAACCAGGAGGAAGAGGGAGCAGTGTGAGGATCTTACCACAGCCCTCCTCCACCAATACACCTGGGACCCTGGCCTGGGTAAACCTCTTCTGCTCCCTTTGGCAGCACCACCAAGGACCAATGGAACACCAAGCAGCACCTGATAAACCAAGAAGATCAAAGTAAAACTGAAAAGACTGCAAAAATTAAACTGCCATTGGAACTGCAGTTCACAAAAGCAGGCCAAAACCCACATGCTAAACCTTAACACAATAAATACCTGCCTGCCAAAATAAAAGATTCAGGTAGAATTCAGAGTCTCAATACAATAAACAAACTACAATAAATGAAATGTCCGGGATACAAGTAAAAATCACTCGTTGTGCCAAGAATCAAGAAAAACACAACTTTAAAAGAGAAAAGACAACCAAATATGCCAACTCTGAGATGACTTATTAATAGATGTTGGAATTATCTGACAAAGATTTTAAAGCCACCACCATAAAAAAGTTTCAATAATTAATTACACATTGTCTTGAAATAAAAAAAATAATTTCACTAAGAAAAATAGTAAGCTATAAAAAATACCCAAACAGGAAAAATAGAACTAAATATTACAATAATACCAGTTAAAAAGAAAACTCACTGGATGAGCTCAGGAAAAGAGTAGAGATGAGAGAGGATAGAACCAGTAGACATGAAGACATACCAATAGAATTTACTCAATTTGAACAACAGATGGACAGTACACTACCAAAAAAATGAACAGAGCCTCAGTCACCTGTGGGATAATAACAAGAGATCCAATGTGTATATTTTCAGAGTCTCAGATGGAGGGGAGAAAGAAAGTGAGGTTAAGAGCATTAGAATAAATAATGGTTGAAATTATCCCAATTTTGATGAAAGATACAAGCCTGCAGTTTCCAAGAGTTGTACTGACCCCTGATAGAATAAACCTCCAAAAAACGTACACCAAGACTCATTATAATTAAATTTCTTATCATTAAACACAAAGAAAAAGTCTTGAAAGCTGTTTGCCTATAAGAGAATACCAATTTGAATGACAGTAGATTTCTTATGGAAATTGTGAAGTCCAGAAGGACATTACTTTTTAAATGCTGAAAGAAAACTGTCAACTCTAAATTCTATATCCAGTGAATGGACCCTTAGGAATGAAAGGAACACAGAAATTTTCCCAGATGAAGCAAAACAAAGATAATTTGTTGCCAATAGATCTCCTTTGAAGGGAAGTTCTTCAAACAAAAAGGAAATTATAAAAGGAGAATTCTTGGAGCATTAGGAAAGATGAAACAGTAGAAACATAGGTAAATGCAATAATCTTTAATTTTCCTCACATGTTTCATAAATCACATTTGATAAATGAAACAAAAAGTCTAACAGTGCATGATACCCAGGACAATGATATTTAAAAGGGGGAAGGTAAAGAGACCTAAATGCAAATAAGGTTTATAAACTTTACTCAAAGTGGTAAATTGTTGATTCCAGCAAACTGTTACAAGCCATGTATGTATATTGTAATAACCTAAACAACTACTATGAAAATATATAAACAGATACACTCAACAATGCTATAACTAAATCAAGTTGGAATCCTAAAAATATGTTTAAGTAACCCAAAACAATACAAGAAAAGAACAGAAGAACAACAACCAGAGAAAACAAACATAAAACAAATAATGAAATGGTAGAGTGAAGCAAAAATACATCAATAATTACCCTAAATGTAAATGGTCTAAATATGCCAATAAAAAGACAGAGCTTGGGAGAATTGAATGGAATATATATATATATTCATTCCATGTATGTATATATATATGACTATATACACATGTACATATACACACACATATATATGTGTGTGTATATATACTAATATATATATGTGTGTGTGTGTATATATACTAATATATATATATTATTAGTTCTCCAAACTATATGCAGCTTAAAAGAAATTCACTTCAAATTCAACTACATAGGTAGGTAAAAAGTAAAAGGAGGGGAAAGATATCAGGCAAATATTGATTTTTTAAAAAAGAAGTAGGAATGTCTATATTAACATCTGATAAAGTAGATTTCAAAGCAAAAATAACTACTAGAGACAAAGAATGTTACAATAATAATAAAAAGATCAATCCATCAGGAAGACATAATGATCTTAAATATGTACTGACCAATAAACAGAGACTCAAAATACATGTAACAAAAACTAATGGAGCTGAAAAATGTTATAGACAAATCCACAATTATAGCTGGGGACTTCAACAATCCACTTTCAGCAAGTGGTTAAACAACTAGACAGAAAATCAGCCAGAATATTGAAGACATGAACAACATAGTCAACCAGCAGGATCCAATTGACATAAATAGAACTCTCCTTCCAACAATAGAAAAATACACATTGTTTTTTCAAGTGCCCCTAGAACATTCACCAAGATAGATCATATCTTGGACCGTAAAATAAACTTCATATAATTTAAAAGACTTGAAATCATACACTGTGATCTAAACATCAATGAAATCAAATTAGAAATAAATAACAGAAAGACAACAGAAAAATCCCTAAATATGTAAAATTTCAACAACACATTTTAAATAATTCATGGGTTAAAAAAGAAAAAAAAATAAAGTATCATAGAAGTGAATGGACATAAACATCACATATCATAATTTGTGAAGCACACCACTTAAAATACTGCCAAGAAAGGAATCAATAACACTATTACTTGAGAAATGAGGAAAGTTCACAAATGAATAACTTGAGTTCCTTCTTCCCAAAATTAGAAGAACAAAGTAAACCTAAAGCAAGCAGAAGGAAGAAAATAATCAGATAAGAGCAGAAATTATTGAAATTGAAAATAGGAAATCTATAGGGAAAAAAATCAATGAAACAAAAATCTGACTCTTCAAAAACTCAATAAAATTGATAAAAATTTGGCAAAACTGATGAAAATAAAGAGAAGACACAAATCTCAAACATCAGGAATTAAATAAGACATATTACTACAGATCCTGTGGTCATTAAAACAATAAGTGAATATAACTAACAACTTTATATTCCTAAATTCAGCTACTTAAAAGAAATAGATCAATTCCTTGAACACTATAAACTACTTAAACTCAATAAAAATGAAATAAACAGTCTGAAGAGTCCTATAACCATCAAATAAATCTGTAATTCAAAATCTCCTAAAAAAGAAATCCAGGCCCAGATGGCTTCACTGAACAATCTATCAAACATATAGATTGTTTATGTTTTGTTTATGTTTGTAAAGTCTCACTTAAAAAGTGTTTAAAGAATTAACACCAGTATCATCTAATCTCTTCTTGAAATCAAGAGAAGGAAATACTTCCTAAGTCATTTTATGAAGGCAGTGTTGCTCTGATACCAAAATCCTGCAAAGACAGTGCATGAAAAGAAAACCACAGAACAATCTCTTATTTGATGCAAGTCCGCAACAAAATATTAGCAAACAAAATCTAACAATGTATAAAAATAATTATACAACATAACTAAATGGGATCTATCCTAGGTATGCAAGGATGGTTCAATATTAGAAAAGCAATCAGTGCAATCAATCATATCAACAAGTTAAAGAAACTTTAATTTAAAAAAAAAGAAAGAGAGAAAGAGAGAAAGGAAGGAAGGAAGGAAGGAAGGAAGGAAGGAAGGAAGGAAGGAAGGAAGAAAGAAAGAAAGAAAGAAAGAAAGAAAGAAAGAAAGAAAGAAAGAAAGAAAGAAAGAGAGGAAGGAAGGAAGAGCATATGTCTGTGTTCCCCACTGTCACCGTCTTAGTGCCAGGGTCCTGGCTAGCGAGACCAGAGCAATTCAAGAAGTGTTGTGGAAAAAGGGGCATAAATGATAGGTTTTATAAAAGGCTGCTTATCATTTGATATCAAGTACTAAACACTGCATCTGATGTTTTCATGCTTTCTTTTATTCTTTACTTTTCAAATGAAGGAACAGATTCAAGGAGAAAATTATTTGCTGAAGGTCTTATAGTGATTATGAGAGAAGATGGTGTCCAAATTCAACTCCCATGCCCACTACACCTTCCTCAGGTGACTAGAAGTAGGCCATCACAGCATCTGCTCATTTTGAAAATATATTGCCAAATTAATATCTGAAATGCCTGCCCATACTTTTTACATCTATCAGGAAAACACATTGAGTCTTACCATATGTGTAGCAACTTTGGGTATTGTGATCTTTAAACACATTTTAAGTGAGACTTTACAAACATAAACAAAACTAGTCTAATGTACTCCCATGTATAAAACACTCAATTTCGACAATTATTAATACCACATTTAAAACTATTTCTTCTTTTGAAGTGGGTTTTGAAAAGGGTTAATTTTTTTACCCACAACCCACTAAATGAATATGCTACAAATGATGTTTGCATATTATAGCTTCAAGCTAAGACAAATCCACTCATTTCAAAAACAAGTCAATTTCTAGTTAAAGAATATTACATGGAGAAAATTTGAATTACATGCCACATTTGGATGAATTCAAAATGTAGCTTGTGTATGCCAAAGGGGGAGGCTTAGGAGGGAGAACTTTCTGACTCTCCAGTTCATCTGACTCTTCACTACTTCCACATATTTCACAGTGCTCTGTGTGTATACTGTATTTTGCCCTACATCATCAAATTTTTGTACTAGAATGTTACTTTTAAGTGAAGTTTAAGTGAAAAATAACTATGTGACCTCAAGGTAAACACACTGGGAAAGAAAATGTTCAGAAAAAAATAAATAAATACAGAAGAGGGACACCTTCAGTGGTGGAAGTCTCCCACGGAAGAGGCAAGGGTTCCAGCCCCACACCCACCTGGAACAACAACAACAAAGAATACATTAAAAAAATGAAGATAATTTAATGGACCTCTGGGACAACATCAAGCATAACAACATTCACATGATAGGAGTACGAGAAGGAGAAGAGAGGGAACAAGGAATTGAGAACATATTTGAAGAAATAATGACTGAAAACTTCTCTAACCTGATGAAGAAAATAGACATACAAGCTCAGGATGCACCAAACAAGAGAGCCCCAAACAAGATAGAATCCAAACAAGCCCACACCAAGACACATCATAATTAAAATGGTAAAGGTTAAAGACAAAGAGAAAATCCTAAAAGCAGCATGAGACAGGCAATTAGTTACTTTCAAGGGAGCTCCCATAAGACTATCAGTAAATTTCTCAACAGAAACTTTGCAGGCCAGAAGGGAGTGACAGGAAATATTCAAAGTAATGGGAAAAAATGAGGGCCTACAACAAAGACTACTCTACCCAGCAAGGCTATCATTTAACATTGAAGAAGAGATAAAGAGCTTCCCAGACAAGAAAAAGCTAAAGGAATTCATTACCACCAAGCCAGTTCTATGAAAAATGTTAACAGGACTTCTTTAAGCAGAAGAAAGGAGAAAATAAATAAAAAAGGATCAAAAACATGAATAATAAAATGGTAACAACTATGTACTTATCAATAATCTCTTTAAATCTCAATGGGTTAGATGCTCCTCTCAAAAGACATAGGGTTGCTGAATGGATAATCAAACAAGAACCATGTATATGCTGTCTACAAGAAACCCACCTCAGATCAAAAGACACATAGATTGAAAATAAAGGGATGGAAAAACACACTTCACACAAATGGAAATGAGAAAAAATCTGGGGTAGCAATACTTATATCAGACAACATAAACTTTAAAATGAAGACTCTACTAAGAGACAAAGAAGAACATTACATAATAATGAAGGGATCGATTCAATAAGAGGACATCACCCTAGTAAACATCTATGCACCCAACACAGGAGCAGCTAACTATATAAGTACAAATTGATAGTCACAAAACAGTGATGGGGATGTGACATAGAGTATGGGATATATAGTCACTAATGTTGTAAAAACAATGTATGGTATTAGATGGGCACTAGACTTATTGGGGGGATTACCTCATAAGTTATATAAATGCCTAACCACTGCTCTGTATAACTGAAAAAAACATAAAATAATACTGAATGTCAACTATAATTAAAAAGATAGAAATACAAGAGATGTAAACTACAGCACAATGAATATAGCCAATGGTATTGTAATAACTATGTACGGTATCAGAAGGGGGGTAGACTTGTTGGGGTTGTCACTTTGTAAGGTGTGTAAATGTCTAATCATTGTGTTGTTCTGTACACTTGAAATAATAATAATGAAAAAGAATAAATATAGTGGTACCTAGGTTTTTGAATGTCTCTGTTGACAAACATTTCGGTTTACAAACGCCGTAAATCTTAGGGATCTATGGTATCATTAGATAGTAAAATTCATGCTTAATTTTCAGTTTTAGGGGTTGATTTTAAAGCTCTGGAATGGATTAATCTGTTTTGCATTACTTTCTATGGGGAAACCATCCCTCAGTTTTCAAACGTTTCAGAACACGAACAATCTTCCGGAACAGATTACATTCGAAAACCGAGGTACCACTGTAACTTCCATTGAATTTTTATTATATTTTATATAACCTGTATATATTAAATTTAAGATGGCTGCTTATTAGTTATATAAACCATTTTTTTAAATTGTTTAATTGATATCTCTTTTTGTCATAATCATTTGGGAATCTTGGTTTGGATGGATTTTAGCATATTTTCCTCCATTAGTACTATGCAGAATATGTGTGTAGGTCTATGTATGTGCATAAAATAGAATTTATCATATTGCATTATGGGGAATAATATATATTATTATATATCAAATTAATTATAATATACATAAACATACAATCAAATAATTATCGTGCTACTATGCATTCTACCTAAGGAATCTGGATAAATCACAGGAACAATGCAGAGCAGGCTACACAGTCGCCTGGAGAATCAGCCTGACAGAGGTCGTGTGTGCCACAGCTTCAGGATGCAGAATGCAGAGAACTAGTGTTTGGAAACTGACATATCTGCTTCAAATATTGACTCTGCCTCCTACTAGTTGTACTAGTGTAAGATTTAAATCAATTCTCTGAGCTACATTTATAAAATAGCAAAATGTACATTAAAAGGTTGCTGTGGACATTGAATTACATTATGCAAAGTGAAATAAATTAAGTTATATAAAGAGAAAAAAGGAGAGAAGGGAAGGAGTATCATTTATTCATTCACAACCAATATCTTTCAAAAAATTAAATAGAATACAAAGCACTTTTCTTTGCGTGCGTGTGTGTGTGTGTGTGTGTGTGTCTTGGGGTTGTGATGTAAAGTGTGTTTCTTACTATAGACTTCTAGTCAAATAAGTTTCAAAAATATAAAAAAGATACGTCAAGATATTACCTGTATAACCCTGTGGAGACAGTATTAATATCTACTTCATAAGAGTGTTGTTAAATTAGTTGAAGCAGGTAAAGTACTTGAAGCAACACCTTTAGAAGGTAAACAACTGATAATGGTTAACAATCATTAGTAGTTGTTGCAGTTATTGCTGATTGTGTGTGTGTATCATTTAAAATATTATATTATAGGGAAACACACACACACACAGACAACTCTGATGTATTTCACCTCACGAATTTGGATAAATCACAGAAACAATGCACATTAGTATGAGTGATACTGTCACTCTGTCTCCATCTATGTGAGCAGTGATATGAATTCTAATTCCATTTGTCTACAATGTAGCACCTTCTTCTAGAAGAAAAAAAAAAAGAAGAAGATCTT
Source organism: Rhinolophus sinicus (assembly GCF_036562045.2). NCBI lineage: Eukaryota > Metazoa > Chordata > Mammalia > Chiroptera > Rhinolophidae > Rhinolophus > Rhinolophus sinicus. The sequence continues at coordinate 45,290,943 of NC_133759.1, forward strand.
TCTAGATCAGTGGTTTCCAGAATGTATAACAACAACAAGCAGTGGGGAGAGGAGCCTAAACTAAGACAACCATCTTTTAATTTTGCTAAGGACATAAAAAAAAAGAAAAGAAGTTTCCTACTTTTACCATCACCACCACCACCATCATTGTCATCATCACTTAAAAAGAAGAATATTTAAATACACACAAATAAAACAGGAAAAAAATCCCATAATAAAGGTCATCAGATAAATTTAAACTTATGAAAAGTCTCATATTTTACGTGTACTTCCTTAGAGCAACATGAAAGATATTCTTAGATCAGAGTCAGTTCAAGAAACAGAATTTAAGAACCACATTCTTGCCCAGTCCTTGGATTCTTTTATCAACTTTAAAGCATATTCAACTTCTATGAGATTCGGTGCCTATTTCCGGAGGATTTGATCACATATACCATACCTGTTTATATACACTTATGTATACTTACTTATACATTCACTTAATGTATTAACATATTAAAGGCACTTCAAATTACAGCTTCTACCTATACCTACTTGTGAATTGCTGGAGAAAAATAAATATTTAAGTACTTCCAGTTTTCAGCCTCATTCTTAGATGGGGGCAGAGTCTGAGAACCCGAGTTAATAATCTGTGCCATTAAGTTCCTATACAGTGACACCCAAAGTTCTCTTAGTGTTGTGCCAAGAGACAGTGATATCAAATGACTACTAAATAATGTATTTTCTATAATCTCTGAAAAAGCAAAAATTAAAACAGCAAAAAGGCTCTCTGGGGAAACAAGGGCTGGCATCATATTTATTAAAAGAATCAACAATTCTTGAACTTTCTTAAATAATTTCTGATATCTCGGGGTAATTTGATGTTTATCCTGGCTTCGAGTTCCAATTTAAAATATTTTGTGTTTAAATTTCTTGAAATTATTTTTTTCTGCCTTATTCAAAAAGTAAATGGTATGTACAAACTAAAAGATACGTCAAGCTATTATGAACAGATCCCTCTCCCAGGACTGGTGATCTTAGAACTGAGGACTGGTTATCTTATAACATAGCTCCTTCATCCTTCAGTACTATACACTTCCCCAACTAGATGTATCTAATCGATGTGCCCAGGGCACTCTTAGTAGGTGAGTTGAGAAGCTCATTATGGGACATTTCATTGATAAGTTCCAACTCTCCTGAGAGTGCGTACGCTAAAGAAAAACAAACAAACAAACAAAAATTGAACCTAAGGAAAAAGAGGTCTATTAGTTATCTACTGCTGTGTAGCAAATTACCCTAACACTTACTGACTTAAAACAACAAACATTTATTTTCTCACATATTCTGTGCTTTAGAAATCAGAACACAGCTTCACAGCTTCCTGGGTCCCTTCCATTGCTAAAACCAAGGTGTCAACTGAAACTGAGTCTCCTCTCAAGACTCAAATGGGAAAGTCCACTTTCAAGCTCATTAGGTGGTTGTTGGCAGGCTCAAGTTTCCCATGGCTATTGGATGAAGGGCCTTTTTCCTGGCTGTCAGGGGGAGGCCTCAGCTCCTTGCCCTATGGGTGTCTTCAGAGTGCAACTCACAGCCTAACAGCTAACGTCTCTCAGAGGATGCAAGAGAAAGAGAGAGGGCACCCGAGACAGATGACACAGTCTCTATATGCAACCTCACCTCAGAAATGAACAACCCACTCCCCTTGTCCATTTCATCTGTTAGAAGTGAGTCACTTTGCTGTGACTGAAGCACTGGGAGGGGAGTACCCAAGAGCACGACTCCAGGAGGTTGAGGAGCACTTGGGGCCATTTCAGAGGCCCCATCGCAGAGCTTAGAAGGCTCTATGTAATCCTAAATTCCCCAGCATTAGAGATCAGAAAAGTAGAGTGTAAGGAAATGGTACAAACATACTGAGAGTTTTGGGGTTTTTTTTTCTGTTTTGTTCCTACTGCATCCCAGTTCTGAGAATAGTGCCTGGTACATAACTGAATGAAGGAATGACTGGAGCATGTACGAGCTATGCCCCTGTCTGGGCCTCTCGTCCTCTGTCTTCACAACCAGACGTTTAGAATATGTAATCTTCACTCTAATCTTCTAGCTCTGGGCACTAGAAGAGACGTAGCTTCACATGTTATGAGGATTGCCACATATTCCACGTACAGTGTATTGATACTACCTGTGACAACTACTCAAAAACAATTCTGGAAATAAACTGATTTTAGAGCTAGATCTTTGAATCTTTGTATCAGAAAGTATATATATATATATATATATATATATATATATATGTGTGTGTGTATATATATATGTGTAAATATATATAAAGCATGTTCAATTACATTATTCTCACTAAAATATTAATAATGGTTTTAGTAGTAAGATTTTAGTGACAGCAGTTTTTTACTTTTAATGTAATAAATTATTTAACACATTTCTTTTCTCCTTAGATTTTTTAATGTCTATTTTGTGTGTTTCATAATATTCCTAAATAACAGTAAGGTAGTCCATATATAATTTATGTATAATACATATATACACACATAGGTATAAACATAAGCATATACTATTAGATTAGTGCAAAAGTAATTGCAGCTTTTACAATTATTTTAACCTTTTAAACCACAATTATTTTGGCACCAACCTAATAATATATCTAGACCTATCTATTCATATATATGGGTAAGGAGGGAAGAAGAGAGACAGAGACAGAGAGACAGAGAGACATCACTTCCCTAATTAAAATCCTTAATTGGCTTCCCATTTGAAGAAAACCCAAACTCTTCCCAAGGCCAAGATTCACTGCCTCTTGCCCACCACTAATCACTGACCTCATCACCTCTCCCTCTAACTCTTGTTCCTCTTAAACCATCCCAGTGGCTCCTTTTAGGTCCCAGGACACACCAGGGGCTTCTCTCTGTGATGGCTCTGTTCCTCTGTTGCTTTCTGTTCCTTCTACCAAATCCATTCTGCCCCTGATCAGTCTGCCTCACTTTTTGTCACTTCCATGTCCACTCAACTGTCACTTCCTCAAAGAGACTTTGCCTGCCAATCCAAACTATCCCTCTGTGTCACGCTATTTTATTTTCCTTACAGCACCTATGTTTATCTCTTTAGTTATTTATCAGTTGAGTGCTGTCTCCTGCACTTGAATGTTATGTTCCACATGAACAGAAATGTACTCTTCTAATTCAAGGTTGAATCCTCAGTATTTAGAATACTGCTTGGCACACAGTAGGCACTCGGTGAGTATCTATTGAATAAGTGGATGAATCAGTGAAGACGCTATGAAAAAAATTCATGTTATTCATTTTCTTGTTCACTTTCTTATTGGAAAAATGGGAATTCAAAAAATACATATTCAAGGTTTTTGGGGACACTGAGTGAGATGATATAAGGAAATTTTCAATGGGAAGGCTGACAGAACTGTAGGCATAAAACAAATGTTAGTTCCTCCCCTTATCTTTCCAAGCAATCTACAATTCACTTAATGTCACTTATTTAAAAAAAAAAAAAAAATCAGATGACACAACAGAGAACAGAAGGAGAGGAACCACAGCCTCAACCCTTCCCCAGGACACTTCTGAGAGCTCCTCGCATAACCTCTCACCAGTAAAGGCTACTCATTCTCCCACTTTCCCCACTTATACTTCCTCTACAAAAACCTCTATAACTAGGTCAACTTGCTGCCAGAAAAAAAGCCTCTTGACCTAATTTGGTGTAGAGGGTCTTTCACAATTGTACCCCAGATTTTACCTAGGCATCGCATGACTTCCTTGGCATCCTGCAGCCTCTCACATCACTGGGGGTGCTTCATGGCTGTCTAAGGACATGTTGGTTCCTCCGAGCACTGTCTTTCTCCAGGCCCTAACTCACATTTGACTTGTCAATGACCTTTCTCAGTTCCTCCAGGTAGAGTCCAGTTGCTGACATCTTAATGGGAATTGGTTTACCTACACACATATCAATTTCTGCTTCTAGTTGTGGTTAAATGAGACCGCTACTTTTTTTCAGGCCATGTGAGTTTACTTGGAAGCAATCACGTGACTGGTTCTTTGTCTAGAGCAGTGTCTATAGTACTGAGACACATTCAATCAAACTCACTGGATGTATAGGACCTGACTTAGCCTGCCATGGTGTGAAGCACTAATTTCTAATTAGCAAAATGCTTTGGCCTCTGAAGTGCATTCACACCTTCAATGTTTTCTGCAGCTCACAGCAAGTGGTTCGCACGGCTATGACCAGATGCTCAGCCACACTGAGAATGCTCCCTCTGTATTCTCTAAGAACCTTGCATAGGCATTGTGCATATTCAGCATTCACATGAATAGATGTGAGTCCTTTTTCCTGCCTGAGACAGGTTCCCCCTGCCAAATAACTGTACAATGCACTGAGGACTCACTTACACAGTGCTAAGAATTATCATTGTCCTTAAAACCATCCTGTTACCGTGTTCCCCCAAAAATAAGACCTAGCCTGACAATCAGCTCTAATGCGTCTTTTGGAGCAAAACTTAATATAAGACATGGTCTTATTTTACCATAATATAAAACCGGGTCTAATATAATATAATATAATATAATATAATAATATATCTAATATAATATAATAAATATAATATAATACCAGGTCTTACATAATATAAGACCGGGTATAATATAATATAATATAATATAATATAATATAATATAATATAATACCGGGTCTTAATTTTTGCTCCAAAAGACACATTAGAGCTGATTGTCTGGCTGGGTCTTATTTTCGGGGAAACACGGTAGCTGGGTATTATTCCTCCTTTCCCAACTAAGGAAACTGAGGTCTGGAGAGGCCAAATAAGTTGCTCAAGGCCTGGTTGCCATTATTTGACAAATCTGGGATTCAACTCCAAGTCCATGTTACTAGCTCCCTACCATTTGCATCATATTAAAGGATGAATTTGATTTGAAAGTATTAAGACTGATGCATCCTATAATCTGATGCTCTCACTCATGCCTGACCACTCAGTAACACACTTTTGTACCACTCCTATCTAGGTAACTACTCTGGATTCTAACACACTCCCATTTTTAAGTGAGTCTCCTTTTAAAATGTATTTTGTATTTCCAAGGTTAAGCACTTATTTGATCATTATATTAATTGTATACAGCTCAGTCTTGGATCCTGAGGTAAATATGGATTGTGGGTCAGTTTTTCCCAAGTGTGGTCCACATCTCATCCACATCAGCATTAGACTTTTGTTTCATTGGAATCAGAATGTCAAAGGTAGTGGTGGCGTCTGGCAATGTCCATTTCTAGTTTGGTGCTAGTAATCTGAACATCTGGCAAAGTTTGAACTCACAACTCTAGGCTGTACATTTAACACATTTTATCCCCCACCAGGAATATGTCTGCAATACTCACAATGAATTACTACTCCCAAAGTGCAAGCTAAGAAAGAAAAATGACATCTACGGACCATCATTTTCCTAGTTTGCTTTTTAGTTAACCTTGCAACACATTGGTGAGGTGGATGTTATGAGTCCAGTTTCACACTTTAAAGTTCAAACTCAGAGTGTTTAAGTCATTGTCAACACAGTTTTAAAACCACATCCCAACCTGAGTCCAATGCTTTGAGTTGTGTTTATATGTAAGTCACTTTCCCTGCCATAAGTGGGGAGATGGGTCCCTTCCATTTTCCACACAATACTCCCCTTGTGACTTTGTTTTTTCATTATGTTACTCTAAATCTTCATTTTCACCAGCTGGAACCTGGAAAACATTGCAATGGAGGAAGGAAAATCTGACTCTGATACCTGAAGGGACCTGACTGAGTTTTGCATGCCTTGTTTTCATTTCTGCCACTTAGGTAGATAATTCTGGGCATCTGTACCACCCGGTTAGACTCCGTGATGGATGAGACTGTCTTCCTCACTTCCTCTGTGACTTCCAACAGCTCTGAGAACAAAGCTGCCCATGGGAAACGTTCAGTAAATGCTCTTGACTAATAATGGCATCAGTGTGTGACAAGCACAGTATCCATTGTATACCGCAGATAAATGGCTGGGTCTAAATTAAGAAAAGTGCCAAGTCCTGTACCCCGAAGGTCTGTTCCTGGGGTGATGTAAAACACCTGAGTGCAAAATAAAGGTAAGGGTTAGAGTTAGTTAAGACTGATATGATCCTAAAGATCTTTTCAGTCATTTTTTTTTCCTTTTATTCATACAGAGCCATTATAACACACTGGTTATTAGTGTGGACTATGGAGCCAGACTGCCGGGTTTATTAATCACTCCCACTTATTACCTATGTAACCTTGACCATTAACGTTGTTGGGCATCTTGGGTTCCTCACCCGTAAGTGGGAATAAAAATCGTACCTACCAAATAAGTTAATTGTGAGGGTTAAATGAGTTCGCATGTAGCATAGTGACTGCATACGATCACTATATGTGACCAAAAAGCTACCTATATTAATTATGATTAACCAGGTATCTACTGAGTAGGCCCTTTGGAGGTAGACATGGTGGCAGCTCCTTGGCACACATTATCACGGACACTCTGTGAAGCAGGTGTTTGTAGCAGGTGTTGTCTGTGCTCCACTCTTATCGCCTTAGCCCACTTCAGTGGTCCTTGTGGATCGGCTCAGCAAATGCTGATTCCTCTCCAACATGCGGGCATCCTGCCTAATTGTGTGTTCTAGTCATTGTCAGGTAGACGTGCTGGGGAGATAATGTCCCAGGAGCAGCCCTCAGCCTGTGAGGCATGGCAGCTGTAGCAAATCCCCCAGCTTCCTTGCCACAGTTCTGAGGCTGTTCTAGATCCTCTCTCAGAGTCTCTGGTGGAGCTGAGCACCAGGCGCCCACCAGATAACCTGTTCATCACCACACTCTGTACTGGCCCTTCTCTTTCTTGCCTCACTTGCCTTTCCCCCTTACATGTTTGTAAGGACCATCTACCAAACGCTTGTATCCAAATCCTTGTCTCATTAGTTGCCTTTGTGGAAATGTAGCCCAGAACAGTCTTGATGTCTCCACTGCACACATGAAGCCCAGAAAGGTAAACTGCACTCAGAGGCCATGCTCTTTTCTCCTCCATGACGTAACCATCTTCTGGTCCTTAGCATATGACTTTAAGTCCCATAAAGTCCTGGTTGCAGTGCTCTGGGGACATTGAGTAGGAATCAGTGGAGAGTTAGGGAAGGTTCTACAGAAAGCGTGACATTTGATCTGCTCCTGCAATTCCAAGCCTGGAGGAGGTGGGCAGAGACAGGACCAATGAGCAGTCATATACACAGGAATGATTTTACGAGTTGTTAAAATACTAAAATGCTCTCACACAAGTTGGTGAGTAGGACTGGCTCCCTCCCTCCAGTTCTCTCTACTGCTCTGCACCGCCAACCTTCCCGTGGGACACGCTGGGTCTACAGATGATCCAGAAACTTCTGAGTTAACACAGCAGGGGGCTCCCAACACAGTAGTCCAACAAGAGCTGGTGACTGTACTGATTGGTTGGTCCTCAGACCTGACTGGTTATTAAATATTTGTAATAAACCCTCTTGGCAAAAGGAAGAGCACGAGCAAAGATATTTGCTGATTAAATCCCATGTTTTTCCTCTCCTCTTCCTTTTCAAATGCCCCATTCATCTTACAGCTGAAAAATAAATGTCTACTTGATACATTGGCCAACATAAATTTTTAATGCCATGAGCAATTACCCTGCCAGTACCTTTCCTATAGCATGAGCCCTGATGAAACAGAGTCCAGTGCTTAGCGCTGAAGACTTCCACCTAAGAAGGCAGAAACATATGGTCTTTCAGCAGGTCAGTAACTCCCCAGATTTCCCTCCAGTTGGCTGGGGAAAAACTAAGCCTGCAAATTCATAGCTACAGACACGTGCTGTCAGTGTAAGGTTTGGGGAGCTGAGCGAAGGAAAATGACTGCAAGAGAAGTGTGAGCACAACAGACAAACAAGGACTGGCCACTTAACGTTCAAGTTGGAGAGCTGTACTTTTCACATTAATGAAGTCATCTGTTCTGACACTTGAACTTGTGCTTCTGTAGGATCACGATTGCAGACAAAGAGTTTACAAGTTAACAACTGGACATCAGAGCCCATTTTTTACCACGCTCTCGATTAGAAATTGATATGTACCCTGGTATGCTGAATATATTTGTATGTGATTTTACTTTTGAATTAGAAGGTACAGGCTGTGCAGGAAGAGAGGGAAATCAACAATTCTGTGAGAAATGGCTAAAAGAAGGGATTCAAAAACATTCAAATTAGATTTCAAAGGCATTTTTAAAAAGGAGCATATGATTTTTGGTGTGTGTTGATCAGTGAAGACGGGAAAAAGAAAACCAAAAAAGAAAGTAACAAAGGCATATATGTCAGAAAGAAGCTATCAAAATAAGAGGCTAATAACAGCGCCAAAGGTATGTCCTCCATAGAGGGTTCATTCTTAAAGAAGTTTCCTAACACAGCTAAATCTGTTACCTCTGGCCACATACCAGTAGATGTCTTCTTTAAAATAATCACCTTTGATAGTAATTAGTTTCCACCTGGAAACCAGTTCTCCTTCTGGAAGCCGATTGGCTTCAGAAGTTAAAAAGGTAGATATCTGAAGTATACAGCGAGTTGAGAAGGAGGGGAAGGGGTGGTTAACGCTTCCCCAGTTTCTGTCTATAGAAGACTTCTGCTTCCCTCAGTCCTCTCTAGGGGTGAGGTTGGGCTCTGAGGCTCCAGGGATGCATTGCTCTGGGTAACTGGGCATCTCGCTCTGTTGAGTGCATTTTATGAACTTAGGCCAGGAGTTTCTGCCAACTCCAGTAACGACCCTTCTCTTTACACTGCAATCACAGAGCTTCCTGAAACAAAGCAAGTTGGTTCCAGAGAAGAGATCCACAGTTTGGATATCTTTACAATTTCATTCTTCAGTATCAGTTCAGGACCTAAACTGTGCTGGGCCCTGGAGGTCCAGTGCCACTGAGAACTTCATGGAGGCAGATAGAGAAATGAAGCTGCCGTGGGGAGAGGAACAGTCTCGCTCTGGAGAGAAAGAAAGAGGAAATGCTTGATCTAGGGCTTCCTAAGGCAGTTGGAATGTGTTCCGGGGCCAGTGTTCAGTTCAGTGGTGGAGTGTGGCATTTCAAGAGATGTGATAAGGTACAGAAATGTCATTGAGAATAAATACATTCCAGACACTTCAGGGAGGTCTGCGTAACAGGAGTGAGGAGCGAAACAAAAGCTACAGGAGGAGGAGGCAGGCTCTGCAAGGAGTACCTACCCTCATCCTGGAGGAAGGTGAAAATGGTGGGAAGGTTTGGCACAGAGGAATGACAAGGTCAATTCTGGTTTTAGGGAAAGCAGCAACAACAGTAATAGGAGTCCTAGTAAATATTTATTGTACCTGCCACTGTCCTAAGCCCTTTTCATGTGGTTAATCCTTACAACATTCCAATAGGTTGGATACTATTAGTCCCATTTCACAGCTAAGGTGAGTGAGGCAAATTAAGTGAGGTGAAGCAAGTTAAGTGGCAGCACTAGTAAGTGGGGAAACTCAGAATTGAAACCAAGGCCACCGGCCTCCAAAGCCCAGGCTATTTAACACTATGCCATATTGACTCTTTATAAATCAACCATGTCAACATATGCCTTTGACATCGACCTACTAATTCTCCAATTTTCAGGGAAAAAACAACAACAACAAAAAAAAACAATGAAGGTAGAGAAAGGAGATTTGACTCAGGAAAAATCACACAGAGGAATTGATTGTATATTCTGTTTAAAAAGAACGTTATCAGCCATTTTAGCTCCAGGTGTTTCAGAAACAAATTTAAATACAGAACAGAGATCTTTAGTAAAAGAAGACAATTCAACAGGAGTCCGTAAATCTTAAATATGATTTAAAAAATGCGCACAATCCTGCATAAGCCTAATAAGATGCTTCACAATGAAATGGGCAAGGCATCCAGGAAATCCTCAACAGTTTTGCCACAATGTTGCAAGCTAATGACTATAAAGCTAATCAGTTAGTCTTGCTCAAACCTCCTTTCATTACAGACAGTCACCTCAAGTGGTGATGACACTCATTTGTGTAACAATAACAGTGATGAGAAAGAAGAGCTATTCGTTCTTCCCCCTCTCACCACACTCCTGACATTCTAATCTGGCACTCTTGATTGAATCCTGTAAACTGGCATTTATAGCCAAGGTGATCTATACCTTTAATGGGAAAAAATTAACTATCGGGAAATATGTGCACAAATCATGTAACTGACTATTTACCAACTTTGATGCTAGCTGCTTACTGAAGCATAAACGATTTCAGGGTAATTTCTAAGAGCCACTTACCTTTCCAATGTATATCCATCAATGTGTTAAAGCTTCGCTTCAGAGTGGGATTTCAAATGGCAGGCATCATGTTCTCTGCTAAGATAAAGGCCCTCCTTGTATCCTATGCATTCATTGTGAAGGCTCTGTTACAATATCGCCACACAATAAATCAAGAATGCATTTGTTATTTATGAGACATTTCAACTTCTTTGTATGTTACCGCCTCATCTTTTCTGTCTTCCTTATTCTGAGTTTATTACTTCTTTCTCACTGTCATCTTTGGGAGGACTGTTAAGTAGGGTAATTGAAAAGCCCCCACCTCTGAAGAGTTGAGTGTTAAGGTTGTAAGGAATGAACACCTACTGGCCAGAGAGCTGTGTTTGGATGGCAAGCAGGTGAGGCAACTCCAAGACAAAGACAAAGTGTGTAGCTGGAAGACCACAATTTCTAGTCTCCCCTTAACCCGCTTTCCAAGAAGGACAGAGATTTCTCATTGGGCTCCACAATCAATCAGAAGACAGAGGGGAAGCTTTGATATCAAGAACATACTGACACCACTTTTGTCCTGAGAAATTAGCTGTGCAGCTGTGCAAACACCAGCCAGAACCTGTTCCCAGGAAACATGTTTATGGGTGTACACTACTGAGGGATGGAAGGGAACTTTGCTCATTTAGATTTCTGAGGGGAGGGTTTGCTACTCTCACATGCAGAGTTTTTTGTGTTGTTTTTTTTTTTTTTTGAGAAGCTGTTTGTAGACATGACACTATATAAAATGCTAGAAAGAAAGATGGCATGAGCAAAGCACTCCTAAGAATGGCAGTGCTTAGCTGAGAAAACTGGGGGGAGGGGCTTCTAGATGCAGTAACCAGAAAAGTGAACTCTTTCAGACTAAGGCCCCTACTTAGGACCTAGACATTTAATTTAAACAGAGGAAGACTTTGACAGCATCCATTATGAGGCTGTCTGGCTTCAGCAATTGGAGCTGGTTGGGATAATATACAGCTTGATGGTTGGGCTATTTTGGTTCTTAAGTTTGGGGGAGAGTGGAAAAGGCAGGCAAGTTTGATTTTTCACCATGGCCTATCCCATTTGATCAAGAATTATCCCAGAACGTGGCTAGAAGTGGTGCCATCAAACAGCCCCTTACTCAGTGTCACAAAACTCCATTGAGGATAACCACACACAGCTGGTTTCTTGTAGATGAAAAAGTCTAACTTGGTCCACCTCCTCAGAACAACTTGCCTGCAACCACCCCACTTCACAGGATCAAGGAAACTAAAACTGTCTACACTAAGAATGATTTTATAATCCGAGAAATTCTTGGCTCGGAAGATAAAGTTACAAATCTACTTATGGTTTATTTTAAGAACTTCCTAAAAATCCATCTGTTTGAACAGCAGATCACCCCATTCTCAGGAAAATAAATGGCCATAAAGGTAAGTAGTACTATTTCGGGGTCACTTATCAGTCAACTGGCCCAAACCCTCTAATCAAATGAATGTTTATTCCAAAAGACTTGACTTCAATACCCTCCTCACTGGGTCCACCAACACAAAATTGTAATATCACATAGCTTGCCCAATTCTGATTAAGCTTTCCCATTGAAAGAAGTCCCTTAATCCAGACCTCTGTATCATAAATATACCTGCCCTTGACCCCCTCTCCTGAGAAGCAGCTAAGATTCTCTCAAGGTGGTGGTCTTCCTTGAGTAACTGAGAAACATGACTTTGCTTGATTCACAGACCATGTGGGTAGCTCCAGCAGAGCTGGCAGTCAATGCCCCAAAATGTAAGCTACTACCTACTATTTTCTACTGCTCCACAGCCTTCCACAGACCAGAGAATGTCAGAGTTAGGGGTATATCCATCTAGTAGTGGAATTGCTTGCTCATAGGACAACTTCATGCTTAACTCTTGGAAGAACTGCCAATCTATTCTCTTTCCCTGCATTTCTGTTTTGTCATTAAAAGAGAACTAATTCAAGCAAATCAAAATACTCAGGAATTTTGCAGTTAAAACGGGGGTCAAAGATTAAAAGAATCTTTTAGATTAAGAATAGGAATTAAAAAAATAATTGTTTGTGTTTCCAAAAAGAAAAACACAAGTTAGCATGATCAAAATATTATCTCACTACAAATAAAAGAGGGTAAATGTGTTAACAAAAAGTGTAGCCTCATCTCTAACTACGCTCTTGGGAGTTCCATTCAATTTCAGCAGGTTGGACCCATGTTATCTGCAGAAATCTGAGAAAAAGTTGGAGTCAACGGAACTCTCTCCTAGAGCTCATCTGAGTCTCCTAATGTGATGGCATCACTTACTCTTCCTGTTAATCTTCAATCCTGCCTTCTCACTTGAGAGGGATTGTGTCTGCTTATTATAAATTCAGGGTGCTTCTCTAGACTTTTCCAGGAATGTGATTAGAACATTTATCAATCAAAAAGATTAGCTCCATTAGATACCAAAAGTGCTTAAGTATACAAAACTACATTAAACTCATATCTGTTTATACAACTATATTAACTGTCTATTTAAGAATAACGGGAACTTTATATAGATGTTATAGACTTAATAGAAAAAAGACAAAAAACAAAAAAAAACAAAGTTATGCTGTAAAGAACTGTGGTAGGCAAAAAAAATCCAACCCCCACCCCCCAAAAAATAACAAAATTTAAAAAAAGATTTCCACATCCTAATTTCTGGAACCTGTGAATATGTGACATTACATAGCAAAGGAACTTTGCAGATAGGATAAGATTACAGACCTTAAAATAGGGAGAATATCCTAGATTATCCAGGTGGGTCAAATGTAATCACATTAGCCCTTCAAAGTGGACGAGGAAGGCAGCAGAGTCAGTGAGAGAGACGTGACTATGGAAGAGGAGGCAGGAGAGACTGGAAACATGAGAGGAATTGACCCACCATTGCCAGCTTTGAGGATGAAGGAAAGGGGCCACCAACCAATGCATCAAGGTGGCCTCTAGAAGCTGGATACACCCACAGCTCACAGCAAAGAAACAGAGACCTCAGGCCATAACCACAAGGAAGCAAACGCTGCCAACAACCTGAATGAGCAGGAAACAGATTCTCCCCTAGAGCCTCCAGAAAGAAACACAGCCCTGGTGACACCTTGATTTTAGCCCAGTGAGACCCCTGTTGGACTTCTGACATATAGATCTGTAAAAAGAAATCTGTGTTGTTTTAAGCCACTAAATTTGTAGTAATTATTTACGGGAGCAATAGAAAACTAATACAAGAAAAGTGAATACATATTTTATATGCTTTCTTATATCAGGGAAATTATTGCAATTCATTCTCAAACTGTCCTTGTGAAGCAGCTATCTTGCTTGACCTAACTTTGTATTTAAAAAAATACATAAGGGGACTGTTCTTCCGGGGTGTTAAATGACTTGCTTAAGCATCAGGTGGCAAAGGCATGACTCAGTTTGGGCCTTCTGACACTGTCCCCCTTCTAAGACTTATCTCCCAGTTGTTTAAAAGTAGTTCAAATCTAATGCTTTATTTAATTTAAACATAATAAAGTCATTCTAGAATGTTTGGCTTCCCAAGGCAAAAAGTTAGGTAGAGGATACATAGACTCATCTCTTCTATAGTTTTATATTGGCAACAACTGGTGAGAGCCCTCTTACGACAGTTGAGCTCTCTAAACTCATCCTTTTGATTATTCTTTCGAATATATTTTGCCTGGGCAAATAATACATGCAGATAGTAATGAAATTCAACAATTTCCCCCACAGAAAGTAGTTGTATATTAATAAACATGAAGTGATCTGCTTGAATGCCTACAATGCAAACTGGAAACAATGAGGTTTTAGTCTTCTCTAACGTCCATGTTTGAGGAGCCATATTGATAATTATAAATACTATTAATCTTCCAGACATTCATAGACAGGACACAGTTATACACCATTGATTACTAGAAGCAATGCTGGCAACAGAAGGGTGATCTCCTTTTCTTTCGTTTTCAAGAATGCTTCAGAATATATAAAAATATGTATTTCCAAACAACAGCATTGTCTTTACCACAGCAACCGTCGCTTGCAGGCTGCACTTATTGACCTTTTAAGTATAATTACATACTTATGGGTGTTTGGGGTTATTAACACTATTGATATTTTATTGTTGATTTTTAAAAAACAATTTCCAGAGACCATAAATAAAAATTGAAGCATGTGCTCAGACGAAATTAGTGGAAATAAGTTAGTTATGTCTAGATTAGATTAGTAAATCTAGATTAGATTACAACAAAATGGCTATAGGAGTAACAGAGATAATGAGCATCAGGGAGTGGGGAACCGTAGGGTCTGCAGTGGGTAACCTGGAAAATACACACCCTGTCTGAAGCGGGAAGCTGCTAGCTGAACTGCATGGGACAAGGCACCGTATGGTCAGATCTTCTGATTTTTAAAAGAGAAGCCAAAATATAACTATTCTTATGAAACTTCTTGATTCTTAAAACGTTTGCAAGTAATTAAATTTTTAAACATTACTGCTGTCTGTTTTCAGTTTGGGATTTCTCATCTCAAGTTGGCTGAAGATTGGGAAGCAGTACTTGTTATTTTGAATTTGTAAATATTCTTTGTAAAATATCCCTGATTCAGAGATGCTGACTAATAGAAATAACTCGTGTCACTCTGGTTGCAAGTTAAACGCTGTCTTTTCAGAGAGGGCTTCCTTGTCCTGGTTCACAGGCCTGGTAATTGGGCAGTGCCATGCTTGGAAACCAGGTTCGCTTGATCTTAAACCCTTCGCTGTTTTTTTTTGTTTGTTTGTTTTGTGTTTTGTGTGTGTGTGTGTGTGTGTGTGTGTGTGTGTTTAAATGATTTATAATAGAATTCAACTGTGTGTTCATCTTATCTATAAAATAAAGAAAATACATTTTTATATGCTAAACATTATGCTAGGTACTGGGACATAAAGAAAAATAATTTAGCTAATCACTAGAAACTGACATTTGCACAGTATAGATGATGTGATAAACTAAGGATGTTAAATAATTATTATTGTTGTGGCTGCTACGGCTAACACTTATTGAATATTTACTATGTGCCAGGCACTCTTTTAAGTACATTAGATATATTACTACATTTAATTCTAATGATTACCATATGAAATTAGTGTTATTGTAATCCTGTTTTACAGCAGGTAAGTGGTGGAGCTGAGACTGAGATCTGCTTAATAAGGTTGGCATCAAAGCCTGTACTTCTAATTACTAACAACAAAGCTATAAATTATAAGGTAAGAGCCATTAATTATAACAATAAGGCGATTCTATAAAAGAAGACTTAAAATTGAAGCTGAGGAAGTACTAGATTTTGACAACTTACAGAATTTTTTGTTTGTTAACACTGATTGTGGCTGTCCGTTTCTCCACAGCTCATGCATTACGTTGTAAATTGTGAGTGTGATGAGATTAAAACATTTTTACTCTTGTAGTTATGAAACAAAAGAGTGATTAGTTTTATAGGTAGGTATAAGTAAGTATTGATTTTGGGATATATAATTTGATTAAACAGTGATTTTTGGCAATCAACCATACTTTTTATGTTTTTGAATGCCTGGGAAAGCCAAAAGTCTAACCAATGTAAAATATTTAATATTTAATATAATCACTTCTTAAATTAATTTTAATCATGTCAGTTTAATAAAGTGTGAAAAAAACCTGTTTCTTGAAGGGTGACATTTTTTTATTTTCTAATTAGACATATTAAATTAGACATATCAAATATAAAGCAATATTTAGAACAAAATCTTTTTTGATTGCTACTGTGAATGAGATTATAAGTACAAAGTATGTAACTTAAATTGCCTTAAGTTATTGACAATGAAACAATCCAGAGAGCATTGTAAATGGCTTCCAGTAAGAGTTTCCTAGGGCTCAAATGATGTGTCCTAGACCCAGTGTCTCTCTCCAACTTTTGACTTCCTTTCTCTGGAGCTCCTCCACTGTGGCCTCCAACCACCTCATGTAGCTCCTGGCAACACACCCACTTCCAACAAGAGCAGTTTTTCTAGATTGGCAGTAGAAGTCCAGTGATTCATCCTGATTGGACAGGTTTAGTTTGGCGCAGGACCCCATCACTATGGGCCTGTTGACTGGCTTAGACTGAATCAGGCCACACCCCTGGACTTAAGAATTATTTAGGACAAACGTCGTGGTTAAAAGGAAACTTGGGAGCTCTTCCCTGACAGAGGCAGAGGGGCTGCTTGCTGCAGATAGTGTCCATCATTAAAAAGAATTCATGTTCATTTGACACAGTTTAATGTATTAATCGGGGGGAAAAAAAGCCTACCGTGTGGCAGATACTGTGCTAGTAGATATATAAAACAATGACTGAAACAGGGATTCTCCCTTCCAGGACCTTTCAGTCTCCATATAGAAAGAAAGTTCAACAGAGGATAAATCACAGAAAAAGCTAACCAGCACTACACACCCCAAAAGATCACAAGGTTAGACTGACCTACAGAATGGCAGATGATTAAAGTTCCAGAAAAGGTGAAGTAATATTCATTCAGAGTCTTCTATTTAAGAAAGTGTACAATTCACTTTAGGAAGCTACCCATTAAAAATAGTGCGTTTGTTTTTTTGGTTTTGTTTTTGTTTTGTTAACATTTTGATATTTTAGAGAATTTCAGTTATTTGAAAAATTAACATTTGGGGCCTATCTAAATTCCCTACTAATTGCAAATAAATAAAAATGACAAAAATCACCTTTGTTTCTAATACACAAATATATAGAATTTATTTTACATCATATATTTGCAATTTTAAAAATCCGCATTTCATTTCTTGCCTTTTTTATCGACATATTCCACTATCCCAATTTTGAAATAGTACTGCATTATTCATTCTGAAGGATTTTTTTTTTTCTTTTTTGTCCTCTTCTCCATCTTGGGAACTAGTATTTATTTTTCAAAGTCCAGTTCAAATATAACTTTTGGTAGCTTTCCTTAAATCAGTGCCTATATGAGCTCTTTCAAAGCAATATATCTATCATGGAACCGTTATCCTAGTCTGTGAACTTGGCTCTCATTTCCTACCATCTCCATTAGCTATTGCCCTGCCTGACACCCTGCAGATGACCAATGCATATTTGTTGCATCATCCCTTCTCTCGCTTCTCCTCCCGAAATAATATTTTATGGAATCTCTGCCAAGTAGAATACAAACCAGAGAAAATAAATCCAGATTATTCCTGTAGGAGTTGCAACTGGGAGAGTAAATGGCTTTGCTAGTTGTGATTTCCTTCCAATGATTTCTTGTTCGTGCAGAAATATCCTACTAGAAAACTGTGTGCTCATCTCTTGACTCACAGAAATGACAGGGCGCAGAGCTCCTCTGGCAGTGAGGGGACACCATGGCACTCCATGACAGAGAGCTCTCCTAGCCACCTACATTCCTGAGAACCGGAAATAGAACAACAGAGAAGTTCTGTCTACAGCACTGGGATTACGAGACTCAAACTGATTTCTGGGCTAAGAAACTCATTTGCAATTACTGACCACAGAGAAAGCTGGCCTGACAATTTCATTTGCTAGAGATGGTCTAACTGGGGATTGAAAGTGTACCCCTGGGTCTTCACAAATGAGGAGAAGTGCACACATTACTTGAAATGCTTGGTTAGAAGAAAGCAAACCTACAAAACTAAGTTTGCCCAAACTCTACCCTCACTGAACTTTTAACTAAATCAGAATAATTAGAGCAAAAGGAACATGGGGGCAGGTGATATTGTACAGGATACCAAGCATCAGATACACTACCTGGGCTATGGCCCTGGCTCTCCAGGTGAGGGCGTGTAGTACCCTCTGGATACTGCAGTTACCTTCTCTTTTGTCATTTCTTTTTGATTCAAATTCAATTTAATAATATCCTAAGTGGCCTATAAAGGACATAAATAGGCTGACCCCCCTCAAGGCCTATTATCTCAGTGGCTACTCTAGTTTAATGAATCCAGCCTCTCACAGCTCTAAACATAGCCCTGTTCGTGACTCAGTCATTTATACCTTTAGGTTCCATGCAATACCAAGCAGGAATTCCTGTATCCACCTAAAGATTCAGGTGTCCTGCCTGCTCTTCCTAATATATTACTCTCAGCATGGCACAGTGGAGTAAAAAATGTTACCACAGGAGGCTAAGTCAAGTATATGTCCCAAATCTAGTTTCCATAAACAGAAACAAAATCCAAAGTATACTGTAGGCTCAACTTCCCAGGCAACTTAAATAGAATAGTTTAAATTGGATGCTAGAGTGGTCAGAATGGAACCGTATCATTTTCTATGAGGTTTTCAAGGCCTTGGGTTCTCTGCTGTTCTCTTTGCTTTCTCTCTAATGGATTTAAAGGCGATTTATAGGTTAACAGCTTTGGTGTTGCTGTTGCTGTTGTTGTTGTTAGTAACCATAGCCTAAAACTTTTCTGAGCTTCAGCCTTAGATCCACTTCATTTTGACTCTCGTATATTTAGGAAAACTAAATTGGAATTCTTAATTTTACCCCTTCCACTTGCACCCAAAGTGCCATCAGCATCACACAGGGACTCCTTATAAAGGCAAATATTTGGACCTCCTCCCAATGCCAGACCTTCTGAATCAGACATTCTGGGGGTGGGGCCCAGCAGGCTCTGCTTTTCTAACCCTTCCAGGTGATTCTGTTGCCTGCTGCAGCTTGAGAACCCCTTCACTAAGCCATCCTCCTTTACCTCGACAACTGCAATAGACTCTGGATTGGTCTTTCTACTCCCACTCTTGCCCCTTCCAGTTCATTACCTTCCCAGCAGACAAAGTCATTTTTATTCTTACATTTGATCCAGTCACACCCTTGCTCAATACTTCTAATGGCTTTTAAGTGCACTCAGAATAAAATTAGAATAAAATGCAAAACTGTATATCGCAGCCCACCATGGACTGAAGGCTCTGGCTCTTACCTAGTGCTCTAACTTCTCCTTGCCTCTCTTAGTGATGCCGCTGCTGCCTTGTCAGCCTTCTGACCTGCTGGTGGATCACTCAAACATTGCCTGCTTCTTACCCAGTAGGTCCCTCTCCACTGCCATGATGTTCTCTCCTGCCACATGTCTTATTACATGTTGAAACTTCCACATACATATCTGTTTACTTGTTCAGCATCTAACTCCATTCTAGATCATCAAATATGTGAGTATAGGGACCATATTTGTTCTGGCCTACATTGTGTACCCATTGCCTCTCAAAGTGCTTATCACATGAGATGTACTTTAAAAATAAAGATAAAAACCTGTTAATGACAGGCGAGGATACTAACTACTATACTAGGACTATATCAAACTTAAAAGCTTCTGCACAGAAAAAAAAAACACACCAAAAAACCCATTAACAAAACAAAGGCAACCAACCAAATGGGAAAAAAAAGTTGCAGACAATACCTCCAACAAGGGGCTAATATCCAAAATATGTAAAGAACTCAACAAGAAAAAAGCACCAAACAATCCAATTAAAACATGGGCAGAGGACATGAACAGACACTTCTTCCAAGAAGACATACAAATGACCAACAGATATATGAAAAAATGCTCAACTTCACTAGTTATTAGGGAAATGCAAATCAAGACCACAATGAGATATCACCTCAGACCAGTTAGAATGGCTGTCTTCAACAAGAAAAATAAAAACAAGCGTTGGAGAGGCTGTGGAGAAAAAGAAACCCTCATACACTGTTGGCGTAAATGTAAATTGGTACAGCCACTATGGAAAACAGTATGGAGGCTCCTCAAAAAGTTAAGAATAGAATTACCATATGACCCAGCCATCCCACTTCTGGGTATCTACCTGAAAAATCTGAAAACGTTTATCCATAAAGATATATGTACCCCCATATTCATTACAATATTATTCACGGTGGCTAAGACATGGAAACAACCAAAGTGTCCTTCGATAGATGACTGGATAAAAAAGATATGGTACATATATACAATGGAATACTATTCGACCATAAGAAAAGATGAACTAGTGCCATTTGCAACAACATGGATGGATCTTGAGATTATCACACTAAGTGAAATAAGTCAGACAAAAAATGTTGAGAACCATATGACTTCACTCATATGTGGGATATAAAACTGAAAGCAACAAAGGAACAATACAAACAAAGAAACAAAAACTCATAGACACAGACAACAGTTTAGTGGTTACCAGAGGGCAAGGGGTGAAGCGGGGTGGTAGAAGAGGGAAAAAGGGTCAAATATATAGTGATAGAAGGAGAACTGACTCTGGGTGGTGAACACACAATGCAATATATAAATGATGTATTATAGAGAAGTATACTTGAAACCTATATAATTTTACTAACCAATGTCACCTCAATAAATTTAATTAAAAAACTTGTTAATGACTAATCAAATACAGTTTTTATGAAGGTTAAAATAAAAGTAAACAAAAAAAAATCAGTGTTGATGTTGGTTCTTAAAAATAGTGGGCTTTAGAACTCCCAGGTAATGTCTGAATTTGATGAAGGTTGGTTGGGAATTCTTGAGTACGTGGACAAATTACACATGCCAGAAATTTATCATTGGTGCAGGGTTGTGCTAGAAAAGATTAATGTATTATTTCATCTCCTGTTTTACAATGGCCCTAAGCACTTCACATGTGTACAAAAACCTTGATTCTCTACTCTTAGTTCTCACTGACCCATCTTTGTCTCACACAGCGATATCCAATAAAAACACACTTTAGGTATGTCAGCCAGGTTATGTTGCTTTGATTGTGCTTTTGATTACTACCTCTTGGGTTTACCTATTAGGTTTTGTTTGTTTATTTATCTGTTTGCTTTGCTTTGCTTTTATTTTCTCTTTTTGCTTGGAAAAAGTGCCCTGAGTTCAGGATACTTTGTTTCTTGTTTGGTTTTGTCCCTTAGCATTCATCTCAGTCATGGCTGATTCTTCCATTCTTGGAAGAATTCAGATGCCAGATCGCAATTCTTTGGACCAACCTTCATGTCAGGTGACCTGGATGGTGGACCTCAGGAGAGGGAGAGCTAGATGGGTACCAGCAAAGCCAAGCAGGGCATGTACAAATGAAGCAATTAGCATGTGGTGGCTTCTCAAAACCCCTGCCCCCTTTATGCACATTCTCCATTCTTAGAAACCATGACCCAAACCTACCACCCCGAAGACATCAATTCTGTATAGCATTCTCAAGAAGCCTTGCTCTGAATTATTTCCAGAGCACATAGTAAAGTGAAGACTGATATAGGCATATTTTCCAGCTTTGGAAGAAAGATTAGGAGGAATTTTCTAGGATAGGGTCTGTGATGCTTCATTGTATGTGTCAACTGGACTGGGCCACAGAGTGCCCAGACATTTGGTTAAACTTTACGCTGGTATGTCTGTGAGGATATTTCTGGGTGAGCTGAACATCTCTGGGTGAGATGCATTGGTAAAGTGAGTAAAGCACATTGCTCTCCCAAACTGGGTGGGCCTCAATTGAAGGCCTGAATAGAACAAAAATGTGGAATAAGAGTTTCCTGTCTCTTCCTGTCTGACTATTTTTGAGCTGGAATATCAGTCTTCTGCCTTTAGACTCAGACTGGAACTTACACCACCGGCTTTCTTGGGGCTCCTGCTTGCCAAGTGCACATCTTGGGACTTCTCAGCTTCGTAACTGTGTGAGCCAATTCCTTATTCAATCTATCTATCTGTCTGTCTGTCTGTCTCTGTCTATTCTGTTTCTCTGGAGAACCCAGAGTAATTCAGGATCCTGCTGGACAGCAGAAAATCATGTGTTTCTGTATACTATGTCTTCAAGTTACGGAGCTGGGAAGCCCTACCCAATGGACCCAGGCACAATGCCCCTGATGAACGTCATCCCCAAGCTCAGTGCCACAGGGAGAGACCTGCTGCAGAACCTCTTGAAGTGACACCCCGTCTAACACATCGCAGCAGAGGCCCTGCAGCACCTCTCCTTGTCTGACTTCTGTCCCCTCCACCCCCCGTTTCCCAGGCTCAGGACCCCAGCCACCAGGCTGGGGCCTGGCCTAGTTACGCTCCCTTCCAGGAGGGAAGGAAAAGCAGGGGATGCACAGTATGCCGAGGTCCAGCTGTGCTGAGCTCAGCCAGGATGGAGGCATGCCAGCCCATGATCTTCACTCCCTGGGAAGCTTGGTATATCCACTTAAAACAAACAATAATTCCAAATAGGGCATTGAAAGTATTATTAGAAGCACGCTATTGAATGTTCAGCTTAAAACATTAGGAAAGGAAAACCTAATGGCCTTACAGCTGTCAGCTCACAGCTAAGCAGGCACATTCCAAACAGAACATAAACTTCAGCAGAATATAAATGGTAATCAGATGAGGCCACTCCATGACTAGCCTGAAGCTAAACAGAAGCAAGGCTACTGAGTAACCACAAGAAATAGCTAAAATTTCCCTTCTCCAGCTCACATAAGGACCTGTAGTTTCTTTGTTAGTGATGACTTTTGCCTAGTTTCATCCCCCCATCTCCTAGAGAAAAGTCAAGAAGACACACAATCATCAAACTGTCTCTACTTCCTGCGACGATCCAACTCAAAATGGGCCCCTGCTTCCCTGAACATTCTTAGAATCATGTGACTCAGTCTAAAGCCTACAATCAATCCCATCCCATCCCAACTCCTTCACCCTGAAGAGTCCAAAGTTTTGCTGGCAGGAACTTGTACTTCATGCAGCAATTTACATAAAGTTAACAGCGTTTGACTACTTTCTATATCCTATGATTTCAAGTTATATTTGTGGATCTGGGAGGCCCTACCCAATGTGCCCTGCCCCGGCATCCCTGGTGCAGGTCTTCCCCACACTCAACATGAGAGACCTGCTGCAGAAGCCCTTGTGTTACAGATGAGCTCCTAATGGCCTCTGTCACGCGGACTTTAATATAACTTCGAATGAGGAAGGGGCTGCTTACTCAACGTCCCATTTCACAGAAATGAGGAAAGGTTATGGAAAGGGCTAAAGCTGCAGTTACTCAGAGAATCTCAATGTAAAACAAACTGACTCTGAAATGCATTCAAAGAAAAAAAAAAGAAAAGAAAAAAGAAACCACTCACTAAGGAAGGGAGGAAGGGAGGAAGGGAGGGAGGAAGGGAAGGATCTTGTGAACGTATTCAAGTATTATCAGCTGGTAACATGTTAGTTACGCAGTCCGAGCCTCAGATTAAAGGAGACCAAGAGAACGTCTGGCATAAACTCACCACCCATCTCCTATCATCATAATCAACATCACCATTGTCACTATTCTCTTACTGATTATCAGTCCCTGCTGATGCGTCTAACAAGGTGCGTGTTCACTCATGCATGCCCACAAACGTACTGACAAACACATTTGCCGAACCGAGCCAATTGAAAGCCTGTTCATTCACCGCACAGGCAAAGGAAGACAAACCAGCAGAACTCACGTTGAGCTGCAGTTCATCTGTCCACTGTCCAATCAGACGGTAACCAGGGCTCGTGGTGTTTGTGGTCTGGTACTGAAAGATGTCGTAACGCCCAGGTGCGTCCCCATTCTTGTTGAACATGACTGGGGTGCCAGCGCTACCTAAGGAAGATAAGGAAACGGCAAATTTTAGAGTAAAGCAAGATTCCTTCGATCTCTTGTGCCACTGGTGATGGTCTGGAGATCTGCTGATGAGTAAGGCAGCTAGTACATAAACCCATTGTTTCATAGGTCCCCCCAAATGGTCCCTGAAATTCATGGGAAGGTCATCACTGTGGCCTATGGATGCTACCATGTAGAGGAGCTGCAATGCTCCCCTTTTGAACAGTTCTCCTTATCCATATTTCATAATATTTTATTCTAATATTTTAATTGTGAGGAATAAAAATTAAATGCGTGATTTTCCAGAGACAACCTTAGGTTTATTCTCATTATTTTAGTTTCTACCCATCTAAATTGTGATCAGTAAAGAACCATTTATAAAATAATAAATCAACAAGTAAATAAACTTAAAAAGGGGCATGTCAGACGTTTAAAAAAAATTAAGCAAACAAGCAAAAAAGTTTATTTAAAAGGTACTTGGACACTGATTTCATTTACAGATATTTTTGGCAGATTATTTCTAAATTACTTTATATGATAACCATGCTACAATGCTTAGCAGTGTGTCTGGCAGGTGTTAAATAAATATTGGCTTCTCAATCTTCCATTTGGATGTTACTTCTTTAAAACATCCATCTTAAGAGGAAAGCAAGGAAGCAATTATTTGGGCATAATTAGACATTGAAGTCAATTTAAAAAGGCTAATAAATTTATTGAGAGTATGTTAAAGAGAGAGAGAGACAGAGAGAGAGGGAGGGAGGGAGGGACGAAGAGAGAGAGAGAGAGAGAGAGAGAGAGAGAGAGAGAGAGAGAGAGAAGGAGGGAGGGAGGGAGGAAGAGAGAGACACAGAGAAAGAGAGAGAGATCCTTTGAAAGTGAGGTATGAATGAAAAGTCCCTTACTATTAACCATATGGATCAATTGGCAAACCATATACAGAGAACGAAACTCATGCATTTTGGTTAGTTTCAGGCACAGTTTCAAAGGAATCTCCAAAAATTTGGTAACTGAGTATTATTTCTCTCCCTTGGATCCCTTGGAAACAGGACAGATATTAATGTCTCAGGGTGTGTGGCTATTCTGCCTTTAGGTTGATAATGGATTAACATCCCTTGTAAAAAAACAAACAAACAAAAAAAAAAACAATGCTCTTTTTCCTGTCTTTTACGAGAAGTTTACAGATAGTTTACAAACTGAACCGGAATCACTGAGAACAGAAGTTCATTTTGCTATTTTGGGGAGAGAAGTAGAGGCAGGGTTAAGTCTTAGGTAATGAAGCTCTGTTGCGAATTCTGATGATAAGTTTAAGACTAATTGTGAGGGAGCTCTGCATCTGGTTAGCAAAGTCATTAGCTTCTGCAGAATTTGGGCTATTGTGGCATCTACAAGAACGATATGGATGAATGAGAAACAAGGCAGGTTAACTGGAAGGAACGAGTATGCTTAATACAGTAAAAACAGATGCCACCCCTACAGATGCAGGCATGATGGCAGAAGTGACCCCACACAAGTGATCACTCAACACAAGAAAGAAGTTAGAAAAAGGGTCCAACAAGAGGACAATATATTGGTCCCAAGAGGGATACAAAATTGCAATCCTGTGCTAAAAGTTACCCCTACTGGAAAAGGGGTCCAACACTATAGGCATAATACAGGAGTAGGTAAAGAACACCACACCATCCTCCAATGGTCAGGAACAAGATTTTATGACCCTTCTGGTATTAAAAAAGAAAAAAAGAAAAATAGAGCTTGCGGTAAGTTGAATAATGGCTCCCCAAATATCTCTGTGTCCTAATCTCCACAACTTGTGAATGTTACCACATATGGCAAAAGAGAATATGTGTTAATTGAGTTAAAGATCATGAGATGGGGGTGATCTTTCCAGATAATCTGGGTGGGTCAAATAGACTCATAATGGTCCTTATAAGTGAGAGGCAGCAGGAGTCAAAGCAGGAAGGAGGAGATGTGATAATGAAAAAAAGAGGTTGGAGTGATGTGAGGAAGGGGTCATGAGCCAAAGAGGGCTGGTGGCCTTCCGACGCTAGAAAAGGCGAGGAATTCTTCCCCAGAGGCTCCAGAAGGAAACAATCCTGCCTTCACCTTAAGAAAAGCCCAGTGGGATCTATGTCAGACTTCCTTCCAAACGACAGAGCTATAAGACAATAAATGTGTATTGTTCAAGACATTAAATTTATGGTACTTTTTATGGTAGCAGTAGGGAACTAATACAGAGCTGGAAGACAGAGAACATTGACTTTCTAATTTTACACGCATAGTACTTAGATTTAGAGAGGGGAAATCACTTGCCTGAGAGTCACTCAGTTAATTAAACTAGAATAGTGTTGAGTAACTGGCTTTGGAATCCCCTAGAACAGGTTTAAATTCCAGGCCTGTCATTTAGTATATGGATGACCTTTATTAAATTATTCAATCTCCTCTACATCTGATTGTCACTAGTGATACCTTTCTCGGAGGTCAGTAAAGACTAAATATAATTATGTATTTATTAAGCACACACATATATGCGTGCTCAGTCCCATTGCTTTTACATAATAAATGCTCAATAGATGTTAATGATTTTTATTTTTTTTATTTTTTTATTTTTATCATTGTTTTATTTGCTTATATCCCAGGACCAGAACTCATGCTTTCAGATATCCAGACTAATGCCTTTTCTGATGCACCAAAATTATCTCTCCTAACTGGCACCTAATTTACATTTCTATCAATGTAAACATTTTTTTTATTTTTCAAACAGCAGGCTAGGGCCCATTCTGAGATCGGGCACTGATCATGAGCAATGGAGCTTTGGTTTGTCACCAGCTTGAGTCAGTGGCTGAATCTGTGCACCATTTCAATGTGTTTCTTCTGTGTTGTACCCAGATGCTATCCCAGTAGCCCACAAAGGCACCTGCTTTATCACAATAGGGCTCTCTGAAGCCCTCTGTGTATAGGAATTCATATGAGATCTTCCAGTACAGGGAGAGAGAATAAGCAAAAATAAATAAAAAAGAAAACAAAAGGAAAGGAAAGGAAAGGAAAGGAAAGGAAAGGAAAGGAAAGGAAAGGAAAGGAAAGGAAAGGAAAGGAAAGGAAAGGAAAGGAAAGGAAAAGGTTTTTAGTATTGGCTTTTGACTTTCAGTGAGCCTTCCAAGTATATGAGGAGAACAAATAAAATCTGTATTTTACATGTTATTAGCAAGAAAATAATCCTATCATTTTGCAGGAAGGCATTAATGTTCAGATATTCTCTTTTCTTTCATTCTGAGTACTAGGACTCATGTTGAGTTTTGCCGTAATTCTTCAGCTTCTAGTCATTAAGTAATATGACTTCAGCTTTTCAGTCTTTGAGAGAAGAGAAGGATATTAGAGTCCTGGGGCTGCAAAGCAGCTCAAGCTCACCAGCTAAATAGTCATCAGAATGGGACGTATCCTCTAATCATTCTCCCTACTTACAATCTTTGTCAGGAGAAATGACTCTTGTCATGCCCTTTCCATTCCCATTAAAGTTCATGCTTTAAAAAATTAAGACAAAAGAGCCGAATACTTTATCTAAGTGATGACTTGTAATAGCATATTGTGTAGCTTTGACCTTTTGATGGATTTTATAAAGCAACTGGCTTATTATTTCCTTTTTTTTTTCCATGACTCCTTTTTAACATTGTCCCTGAATTTCTTAAAAAAGACAAAGGGACTGTGTTCAATGAAGTCTATATTAAAAAAAAATCAAAAAAAAAAAATCAAAGAAGTCTAGAGAAAGGAAAGAAGTTATCAAAGAAGAAGTGATCACCTGCAGAAATGTCTACAGATGTCACAACCAGAATGCAGATGTACTAAGGTAAGGGATACAGGTCCACTGGACAAGATGGGATACTGAGAGGATGGATGACAGGATATACCCAAATGTGAAATCTTCTCTACTATATGAGAGTATCTGAATGAAAGTTGTTTCTTCCTGGACAGAGAAGGATATAGGCTCTAGACTGCTCAGATGACAAAACAGTCCTCTGCATGAGAGCATTTACAAGTTTTCCCTTCTCATTTTAACACCCATGCATAGATTCCAAAAATGCTGCACAGATTTGTGTTCCAGTCATCCAGTGTTGCTCAACAAACCACGCTAAACCTTCATGCTCCATTGACAACCTGTATTTTGCAATTTGGACAGGGCTCCGGGCAGCACCTCTCCGGGCCACTCATGTCAGCTGGGGCAGCTTGAAACCCACAAGCCTGATGGTGGATGCCAGCTGTCAGCTGGGACCTCAGCTGGGGTTACAGTCAGAACACCCACATGTGGCCTGTCTTTTGTCTTTTTGGCTTCCTCTCAACATGGTTATCTGTGTTTGCAATACAGATGTCCCAAGAGAATGAGGCAGATGTCCTATTAAATTACATGTCTTAGAAGTCACATAGTGTTACTTCCACATTAGTCACAGGCTCACTAGATTCAAGGAGAGGGGACGTAGATTTCACCTCTTGAAGGAAGATTAAGTTCATGTTTCACAAAGAGCACATGATAGGTGCCATCTTTACAAAATACACCCCAACCCAGTCTTCTGGAAACTTATAAATCTAAGTACAGACACACCGTAGATTAAAGACTTCATTACATGGCAATTCTCTAAGATTTTGTATCCAAGACAACAAATTTGTTAAATTTACATCTACAAGCATTGACAGCTGGTTAGATGAACTAACATAGAAATGGCAAAATCAAATTAAGCTCAGGCCATTGCATTAATTTGGGATAAATTAAAATAGCTAGAAGTGAAGACAAAATCAGCCATTTTTTCTCTTGGTGCATAAGAGGAGGTTAAGTACTTGGTGAAGCGGTAGCAATACTTTCAGGGCATTCTATTATCATTTCCTAAATTGATGCTTTGGTAAATGTGAAGGTCAGAGTTATTAAATTGTACTCTATGGGTCTGGGGCAAAACTCCTAGGGGAACAGAAAATATTGTACTAAAGTAACAGAAGAGAACAATTAAGTTTATTGAGACAAAATGAAATCCCAAATCCTCTTAAAACGTGCTAACAAAAGGCTAAATTTTTTCACAATGGACTAATTAAAAACTTGGTTTCTAGATCTGTCTCTGTCATTTGCTGGCTGTGAAGTCTAGGACAAATATCTTCTCCTTTCTAGTATTTGATTTTTTCATATAAAAATCATAAAATTGAATGAGTGAAAAATGTCAAGTTTCTTTTCACTCTAATAGTTGCTCACTTAAGACATGACAGAGACCCCACTAATTAAATCTAGCACGGATTTAGAAAACAGTTGAGCCCCACCACCAATGACTGTCACAGTGCCCTCCTTAGGGGCCAGAAGTCTCCTGGCTGCCCATGAGGCAGGAAAAATATCCTCAGAGAAAAGGAGATTATGTTGACCACAGAGCATGACTACAGTGATGAGAGAAACATCTGGCACTGCCTGTGAACTCCCACAGAGACTCCTCTCTAAGATCATTCCTCCCGGACACTTAAATAGAACAGACCGTGGAGTTAGGTGCCCGAGATACCAAGTGTAGCAGCATCACTGCCTAGATGTGTGGCTTTGTATATCATTTTTAGTATATGTGCCGCCGAAGCAAGCACGGCTTTGGATGTCATGATTCTTAATTCTCTGTGAATCACTTTCCCTATCTTTAAAAGAAGGAAAAATAATAGTGTCTAAACCATGTTGGTGTTTTGGATACTAAATAAGCCAACACAGGTTCTTAGCACAATTTCTGGTGGACAGTAGTCATTTGATAAACATACATCCTGGGTCTAGTCAGAAGCTCAGCAACTGTGACACATCAGTGAAAAGACCATTTTGACAAAATGAGTCTACAAGCATTATCCTGAAGATGAATGAGAAAAGAGTTACCAAGAATATTCTCGAACCGATGTTTTTGTCACATGTAAGAATGGTCATGCATATCCAGAAACTGACCCCAGCACATGCGTTTGATAATGAAATATATATGTGCTTGTTTCTGGGAAAATTCATTATCTATTTTAGGAGATTTTGTAAGATGAGGAAAAAAACTACAAAAAGATCATTTGTAGTTAAACTACATCTCTGGTTTCAAACATAGTCATTTTTGTCTCCGTTTGATCTAGAAAATTTTTGATCCCCAAATTGGGAGTGGTTCCTCTTCATCCAAATACTAGATTTGTCCTGAAAGATTTATATAATGTTGTGGGTTTAAATGGGTTGTTATTTATAAGCAGAAAAGCAAGACGGTTTTCTTTAACAATAATACAATTATCTAAGCCAGGAAATTAATATTGATATAATACTATTTAAAACTCATCTGCAAATTTTATTAAAATTTCTCCATTGTCTCACTAACATCCTTTTTCTGGTATAGGATCAATTAGTGTCCCCACACTGCAATTGATAGTAATGTCTCCTCAGTCTCCTCCAGTCGGGACTGATTCCTCCATCTCTTTCTCACGATGTGGATACTTTGGAAGAGTATGTACTAGCTAGTCATTGTGTAGTGTCCTTCAGTTTGAATTTGTCTTGTGTTTTCTTATGATTAGATTGAGGTTATGTATTTTTGGCAATAAGAACTTGGGGGTGATGTTGTAATTTTCCCAGGATATCTTAAGTCCCCACCTGTGTTTGAGATTCTGAGGGCAGGAGAAAAGATGGATATCTCAGCTCAAGCAGAGGGAGAGGGAATTCACCCTTCTTCTGCCTTTTGGCTCTATTCAGGCCCCCAAGAGATTGAATGGTGCCCACCCACAGTGGGAGAAACCCTTTGCTTTATTCAGTTCACCAAATCAAATGCTAATCTCTTCCAGAAACACCTGCACAGACACACCCAGAAATACCATTTACCAGCTCTCTGAGCATCCTTTGTCCAGTCAAGATGACTCATAAAATTAACCACTACATGGTATAACACAAAATTCAATATAGACAGTAACAAATTGAAAACAACCACACTGGAGACGGTGAGGGAGAAAAAAAAAAATGAATGTAAGTAATTTTGGAAGACATTTAACTAAATACTATAAGACTGAAGACAAAGATAACTACATAGATAGCGTACAATAACTAATAGATTTATATTTTTTATTCACAGATCTGAACTTACATTCACTGAGGAAGAATTTGACTTTATACAAAAATATTTCTATCTAAGAAAAGAAGGACAAACCATAACCGCGAAATATTCATTCATTCATTCATTCACTCACTACTCACTTATACATTAATCCAATCATTTGAAATGATCTAATCAACCAGGTTTTGACACATACCCAAGAGCAAATAATCATCCGATACGTAACTTATGAAACAGAATGCCAACACAGGGTTCCTCAAAGCACAGATGTGCAGAGAAGACTCACCATTGAAATTAACATTGCGGATATACTTCAGCAACTTCCTGCCCCCAGCTTGCTCCATCTCCGGACAGACCCCCCGGTAGTCAGCACAGAGGTCCTTGTTCATGTGATGCAGGGCGTGAGCCATAGCGTAGACAGCGTCGATCACGAACTGAACTTTCCCCTCCTGCTCATAGTTGGAATCTTTCCCTATTCTCTCCTGTCCTGCACATTAAAACAAGAAACACACACAAAGATCAGGGTTGAGTAGAATGTCTAAATTTGCATTTACTTTCACCTGTGACTAAAGCAAACAACTCTTTGAGGCCTGCAATCGTGCAAGCCGCCACACGTCCACATGTGAATGTCATGTCAGGTAGTGTTTGGTATCGGGCTTTGGAGCCCATCACACTCACCTTTCCAACTAGTAGTGGACAAACATTAGAAGCAGAACTCCAAGGATCACAATGACACCTTTGTCATAAGCCAACACACTATTCAAAGCATAGCGGTCGCCTAGAATGGAGGGAGTGCTGGGATTACAAACTGGGCTGCCACATTCAGATCTTCAAAGGTCACTTACTGTAGAAAGGTGAGAGGCCAAAAGGAAAATGATAGAAGACAGCAGAAACTCCAAACAGAACTCCTTACCTTCTGTACACGTACTCCACCTCCTGTGTTGCCTGTCTCAGTTCCTGGTGATACTGGCGACTCAGATACTGAGGCTAGAATAACTGGTGTCATCTTTCATTCTTTCCTGTCTCGTTCTCCCCACTCTCAGGTGCCTATACCTAATGAATAGCCACGTTCTATCAACTCTACCTCTGAAACACTGAGCTGTTTTTGTCATACTATCAATGCCCCATTTATGCACATCTCATCTCCTGTCAGGACGTGATGCTACATATCTCCTTTCATCTCTTCATTCCTGTGTGTTCATCTTTCCTACTACAGAGCAAATCACCTCATCTCCATGCTCTGTCCAGATCCTTCAGCGGTTCTCCATGGCCCACAAAACAAAATCCAAACCCTTTCCCCTGACGACTGAGGCTGTTCATCACATTGCCCCTATCTGCCTAGGAACCATAAGAGCTGACATTGATTAAGTGCCCCCCACTGTGTTGAAAGCTTTGCATACATTTTTTTTTTTTTTTTTTCATCCTCACTTTGTGAACTAAATACTATTTATCTTCATTATCCTGATGGGAAAGCTGAGCCTTATAGAAATTAAATCATCTTTCCATGGTCATTTACAGTTAGAGCAATGACAGCTCAAGCTCATCAGGCCCAAAGCTCACATCCGTTTCATTCCATGGGCCCCACCCCACCATTTCCTGACATTTTTGTTGTTGCTGTTGTTGTTGTTTTTGTTCCAGATGGGTATGGCTACCTTTTTCTGAATATGTAATAAACTAATGTTAAACTATCTTAGCAAACTCTCTACTTTGCCAGAAATGCCCTTCTCTCTTGCTTTTGCCCATAATTTAATTTTCTTTTCATGACACAATCCAATCATAGCCTACACTTAGCCCTTCAATCACAATTAAAGATGTTTATAAAACATTTCAACTCTATCATAGAATTAACAATAGCACTCTGTTTTAATGCTCTAACAGTTGGCGTCATAGACTTTTTCTTTCCCTTTTTTCTTATATTGTTTCTTACATTCCCAACACTGAACATAATATTTAATGTCTAGCAGATTCTGAACAATATTTGTATTAAATTATGCATTCCTGTAGTTCCAGGAACTCTCTTTAGACCTCATGTCCCTCTATGACAAATAATTATCCACAGACGGCATTTCACTTTCACAGCAATACTTCCCAAATTGTTTTCTATGGCACATTTGTGTAGTGAAGAAACAGGAATTCTACAGCCCAAATCCCTTCCCCTGCAAAAAACAAGGGTTCCTTATAGCCACTGAGATATTTTTAGATTTCTTTACTGAGAGGCTTTTCCAGAGCATTTAATATAACAAGAAGTATAATCTCCGAGAAAAAAATTAAAGAATTTTCCAAATTTACTTGAGTTTGTATTTTTCCTCTTCAGAGCACACCTTACTATCTCACACAGCAGACACTTCTTTGTTTTATATGTATCTCATTAAAATACCAATCCACCTTCCACTCACTGATTATCACTTGCCCTAGGCCTTCCTTTCAGCAAGTGGAGAGTGGGATTTTTCTTTAAGATAAAATTCATCATGAATTCATACTGCTATTTCCCATTCAAATTCAGGACTATAGGGTTTTTTCTACCCTCAACACTCGCACACTTCTACCTCCTTCCTTTCATGAGCAAAACCCTGGTTCCTAATGACTCCTTTACGATTGTTTTCATTCACCTTATTCCATGATATGCAAGTGACATTTTCAGAATAACAATCACATCTATCAGTCTAAAGACTGTAATGAACAGCCCTGTACAAATATGTGCTGGTAAGTTATTGTCTGAGTATTTTGGCGATAGATTCTAAGAAATGGGTTTGCTTTGTTAGGCTGGAAACTCACGCATTTTCGCTAACTATTAGCAAATTCCCCTTTAATGGGTTTGCACCATTTTGCTTTCTTACCAGCAAAGAATGAAAGTGTTCATTTCCCCAGAGCCTCACTACCTGAGTACAATGTCAAACTTGGATTTTCTTCAATCAGATGTGTGAAAAATGCTACCAGTGTATTGTTATTTGCATTTTGCTTATTTTAGGGGAGGGTGAATATCTTTGCATATGGTTAAAAGCCATTGTATTTCTTTTTATGCAAACAGTTTATAATTGAGCCAATTGTTATAAAAATTTGTTGGTCATTTTTTTTCTCTATTTTTAAAAGCTTTCTATTAGTTAAACATATTAACTCTTTGAGGTTAAGTTGCAAGTATTTTTCCTAGTTTGTTATTTTATTTGTTTTACTTTATTTAGGTATTTATTTTCCAAATAAAATTACATTAAGTTAAAAAACATGTTTTTCTAAAAAAAAAAAAAAAAAAAATCAGTGTATTTTTCTTATTGCTTCTGAATTTTCATTTATGGTTGGAAAAAACGCGCCCACTCTCAGAGTACAGAAGATCCCATCCATGTTTTCTAGCAGTGTGCAGTATGAGGAATCAATTAAAAATTTATTTTTTCATATAACGATTCAGTTATCATAACATATAAACATTTATCTTCTCTCACTGATTTGAAGTGCTTCCTTTATTATATACTAAATTTTCATATGTAATTAGGACTATTTCTGGATTTTAAAAATCTATTTCATTGATTGGTGTGTCTACTCATGTACCAAAACTGGAGTTTCACTTATAAAAACTTTATGACATATTTTAGTAACTAGTAGAGTTAGCCCTTTTTCTACCATAATTGTTCTTTTCTTTTTCAAAATTTTTGTTTATGTAATTTTTGTTTATGTAAGCTAATTTTATTAAACATTTTTCTAGCTCGAGAAAATAAATGGTACATGTATTGGGTTTATGTTGTGTTGACAGTGACCTTAGCTAGAACAGAAATCTTTATGACAGTGAGTCTTCCTATCTGTGTTTTTCTATTTGTTCAAGGCTAGTGTTGCTTCCTTTAATAGCATTTAAAAATTTTTCTGACACAGGATTTGTTGCAGAAAAGCGGCGAGGACCGAGAAACCCAAGCAGCTCCCAGAGGGCAAGGAGAACACAGCTTTATTACACTAGTGGGCCCAGTGGGATTGTTCCCAAAGAACTGAGCACTGATTGGGGTCAGGGGCTTTATTTTATAGGATCAGGCCTCCGGGTTGGGGGGAAATCTGGCCGGGGAGCCAGGGAGATCCATCCCTAACAGTTGTGATCCCTCAACTTTGTTTTGACAGGGAGGCCTCTAACTATGGTGCCTGCGGGAGTCATCTCCGATAAGGTTTGGGAGGAGGAGGGGGACAGAGCTCTTATGGGGAGCTTGCCGGAGATAGCTCCAATAAGGGGGAGATGGAGCTCTTGGGGGGGGGGCTGCAGGAAAAACCGTCCCAACAGATTTAGTGTTTCTTGGAAAATTAGCTGAGGCATGTCATTTAGTTTTGCTATTACAAATATGGTATTTTTTGCTATGCATCTTCCAACTGGGTTTTGGTTGTATACACAAAAGCTATTCCTTGTTTTGTTGTGGTTGTTTTATTATTTTAAAACTATGATGAACAATTTTAAGTATAGTGCAAGGCTGAAAGAAATTTATAGTGAACCCATCTAGATTCTTACATTAAAGTTTTACTGTACTTATTTTATAAGGCAATTCATTTTCTAATATTCATTTTATAACCTGCTACTTTACAAATTTCTCTTAGTTTTTATAGTACTCACAAAAGGCAATCCTGAGGCATTATGACCATTCTAATATATGCTATGAAACGGGTTCAGACTAGTAACTCAAACAAGCGTTTCTAAACTGCATTCACAAAGACATTTATCTCAGCAAGACTGTCTTGGAAAATAATTGCAATATTTTAAATAATGAAATATTTCATAATTTGTGAAATATTGCAGGATTTTTCCCTCTCTTGGATAGTAACCAGGTATGTTAGTATACTAAAGGCTCTGAGAAGACCTAAACAATACATTTATCTTTGGGGCTACCAGGATCTGAAAAATAGTAGCCTTATATCAAGAAAATCAGAAGTGGCAAGTTCATTAAAAAAAAACACAAAGTTTATCTTTATTTTCTCTACTGTGGCAGACACAACTGTCTGACACTTCAGAGTCTCTGGTTACTCATTTACCACCCCACTTTTCCTCCCTTAACAGAAATCTGGTTTTCTTCAGACGTTGGTAGCTGCCTGCAGGAGTGACAGGTTCTAGACCTCTCTTGAGCCTCACTGAGTCCATCTTGATTTGTCTAAGCCAGTGAAATTTCCTCTAAAGGGCTCATTTAGGAAGAGGCATGGGACACAATTCTAGCCAATGTGATGGAAGAAAAGTGTCTAGTAGGGAACTCCGGAAAAAGTTTAATCTTAAGAAGAGATGGACACTGTTGTATATCAAAGGCATTATACACACACACACACACACACACACACACACACACACACACCCTGCAGTTACTCTAGTTTGTGGTCCTGAGAAAAGTACATAGCATACAGATAACAGCAGGACAAAAATGTGATAGGGATATGAAAAAACAATTGAGCTATGAGTTAGCCAAATATTTTCCAAGTTTATTTGAACACTATACGACTTTACAACATCCTAAGGGACTAGCATTAAGCACACTCTTCCCCCGACCAAAAGAAAAAGAAAAAAAAAAAAAAGTGAAATGCAGTTTTAGGAAATATTTGTAATATAGATTGAAGTAGAAAAAAAAAAGCATTTTAATTCTTAATTAAGGGCTCATTCTTTTAATCTTTCTGATGAACTGAGATGTTATATTCCTTCCTTGTATACAAGTCATCCTTTTCATCCTGTTTCCCAGGAAAGAGTCTGAGGTTAAATAAAATGAGGTGAACTCTGAAGCATTATCTTTCACTTCTCCAGCATGCAAAGAAGCTTCCCTTTTGAAGTCTCCTGATTTTCTGCTCCATTGTTATTTTTACCCAAAGAGTACAGTATTTACCTTAAAAATGCACACTCTTCTAACTTTTTATTTATACATTGGGAGCTGCACTACACAAGAGTAACCCACAAACTCTTTCACTACCAGAATTTCTAGTATTCAGTCTGCTGGTGAGGTTTTCTCTTTGAGAGACCTGCTTAATTTGCCCATTTTCATACACCACTTTCTCAGAATATATGCCTTAGTGAATATGCATAAGGCAATTATTAGGGGGAAAGACAGAAAATGCAAGAAAATACCGATTTGAAATTATTTATATAAACAATCCCATTTCAATGGGGAAAGGCATTACACACACAGAAAAAGAAAGATAGTGTGAGAGGTAGGCCAGAAACAAATCAAACAGATTTGCTAATGCAGACTAAAAAACATACCAGAAAGTTTTAGCAGATGTGACCAGCTGGCCCAATGCTTATCATATGTTTCCAAGGGAGTGAAAAATTGTAATTTTTATTTGGATTTCAAACATTAATTGAAGTTATTTCGTTTGGGAAGACCTCTCTGAAATCATGCTTGCGCTGACGGTGCTTTTAAACCTGGCATTAAACAAATTTTAGTTTATTGAATGTAGAGTCTCAATCTTAAATATTTCCTCAGGCTGAAGTTCTGAGTGTTACTGTATATAATTAACTAAAATACTAATGCTTGGATCTATTGCCAATGATAAATCCCCTAATTAACAGGAAAAGAATATGTCACAGGAGATTTGAAAATAGAGTCAGGGGCACATTTTGGTTGTAACAAAACTTCTAGATTCTGGGTAAAGAGGATACAGGGACAGCAGGGTGGCTATCTCGGAGTGCTAGAAAATGTTACAGGGTTCTGGAAAATGCTAAGCCTTATTAAGATGTTACTGCATCCCCTTCTATAATTTAAAAATAAATGCATACATAAGTTGGTTTAGTGGACTTGTTTCTTCTTCCCTTCATAGATATACATTTCTCTTTATAAGATGGAGGTTAATGGTAAAATAAAATTTTGTGTCTGTGGGAATTTACTCTGTTGCCATCCTTTAATGTGACATTTATAGAATCTCAGAGTAAAAACCCATGGCCTGCAAGAAATATCAGTGGAAGGAAATTCGGAAGACCCGGATGAGTCGAAATGTCTATAGTGTTGTGGTGTCTCTATTTGTACATGCAGCTGAGGAGAATTGAATATGAGCAACTCCTGAAAAGAACGATGGGGTGGGTTCCGATCAGAGTGCTGCTGGCAGTGTGTGCTCACTGTGTATTCTCTGTGCATCAGGTTCTGTGCTAAGCACTTTTGACAATTTAATTTTTAACCCTCACAACACTCTCTTGGGAAGGTACTATGGCCATCCATTCCCTGCCCCCCGTTACTTCAGGACACACTATAAACAATTAGCTAAATGGTTCCTTCCATGTGTGCACATGGAAAGCGATGAACTGGGATTCACCACCCCCCCCTTTAATTCTTTTCAATTTCAACATTAGTTTTAGAGTCAACAATAATTGCAAAATGCATGCTATTCATGATTTTTACACCCTCTTATCCCCACTGAATGTTTTACTAGAATTTCCTGCAAGGAAGAAATGGATTTGTTTTTCCCAACTTTTCCTTGAATTGAACAGTTAATATCCAGAGAAATCACCAAAAACCTGGCAGAGGAACAAGGAAAACAAAGCAAAAACGTCAGATGATTTATCAACCAATCCTCCCCTTGGACGACCAAAATTTGACTGCAATTGAACCATTAATATCCTATTGGTCTGCAATGCATGCACACTGAGTATTCTGTGAAAAATTCAAAAAAGAGTTCTAGCAAGGGAGAAAAATAAATGTCTAGCCACACCCTCACATTTCTAACCATTTTCTATGCAGGATGCTTCCTGGATAGCTACTTGTTCGTCAAATTGAGTTTTCTTCTGCAGTTCCATTTTCAGTCTTCAGGTATGTGCAACTAAAAATATATGCAGTGAGTAAACAAATGTGTGTGTGGTGGGGCAGGGCAGAGTGGGGGGGTAGGTTTCATACAATGCACAGAGGGCATGGGATTGAAAGGAAGGAATGTTTTAGCACCAATGTTCACACCCCCACAAAATGCGGAAGGTGTTCTACAGGACTGTCTTTATTGCCAAGAGCAGTCTGCTGTAGGTAAGACTAGCCAATTCAAGGAAGGTAAGATCAGTGCTTCTGAAACACACAGCAAAACTTGCTATGACAAACAGGAAAAAGATACGGTTGCTGAAAGTTCATAGATTCAGTTTCAATTTCTCACAAAGAGTTTTCTCTTCTCTGATTACTTAAGCTAAATTTCTGTTTCCACAGTTTTGGTTGCTTCTTTTATGCAAACTGTAAAATTGTTGGTGAAGCTTTCTTTCCAGAACTGACTTAAAGATGAAAAACAATACTGCTATAGATGTCTACCTTCTTAATCCATTCTTCAGCCAGAGCCTCTTCAACAATAGAGTTCTGGCCTCTGAAATTCTGTGTATGCTACTCCAGGAGTCCTCAGGTTGAAATTTGGGAATATTAATGAAACAATTTATTCAAAAGTGCATGTATATAGCAGATGCAATAACATATGTGTGCAATCATCATCCATAGCTGCTAAAACTATGAGTTGGGAATTTTATAGTGAATAGACCAGGGTGACAACACTGGAACCATTGCTTAGTCTTCCTTTCTTCTGTTTCTTTTCTCCCTGCCTTTCCCCTCCCCCTTTCTCTTCCCATTATCTGCCTACTTTTGCTTTAGATGTTAGCAAGTTTTCGTTTTAATTTAGAAAATGCTATTGTATATGTGTGTATGTGTGAGAGAGAGCATGTAAAACTAAAAACTTCACAAAAAATTAATTTTTCAGAGTAAAAATAAAAATGGCAGCATAGCTCCTTTGCCCCTATTGTCCCCTTCCCAAATATAACCATTCTCACTTCTCATCTTAAAATCACACAATTTTTTATTTATTTATTTTTATTTATTTTTTTAATTTATTGGGGTGACAATTGTTGGTAAAATTACATAGATTTCAGATGTACAATTCTGTATTACATCGTCTATAAATCCCATTGTGTATTCACCACCCAGAGTCAGTTCTCCTTCCATCACCATATATTTGATCCCCCTTACCCTCATCTCCCACACCCCACCCCCCTTACCCTCTGGTAACCACTAAACTATTGTCTGTGTCTATGAGTTTCTGTTTCTCATTTGTTTGTCTTGTTCTTTTGTTGTTTTTGGTTTATAGAGAACCATGTGATTTCACTGATATGTGGTATATAAACAACATTTTCAAGAAATGGATTTCATGTTTCTTCTGATATAATGTAATGTACAGTTTTACTTGGTAAATATTTTGTCAAATAAATAAATGGAACACCACACAGAGAAGGAAAAAAAGAGAAAGCGAGAGATAAAGAGAGAGACCTAAACTTGATCAAACTTCTGGATCAAGCTTCTGGATCTACTAATTTACAGAAAATACAGAAATTAGGGAAACATGTAAGTCAATATTGCAGATATGCAAAGAGCAAAATCTAAAAATGGGAAATTCTACAAAAATAGTAATAAGCTGTTTTCTTAAATAATTGACAAAAAGTCAAAAAAAGAGGAACATTTTTAGATTAAAAATAGACTTAGATATATAAAAAAACGTAGTGACTATGGACTTTGTTTAGATCCACATGTAAACAAACCAATGGTATAAGGACATTTTGTGAGAGAAGTGAGAGGCTGATGATAATAAGCAACTGTTGGTTTTGTTTATGTGTGCGTATGTGTTTTATTTATACATATATTCATATATATAATATATATATAATATTTAAAGAAAGTTCTTGTAGAGTTCTTTCATTTCTTTTAAGTCTCAAGTCTCTTCTATCCGTGTCACTCTAGATTTCTATCTTCAATGTCACTAATTCCTTCCTCCATTGGTCAACTCTACTACCTATGATGGCAATTTCATTCTTCATTTGTTTTATTGAGTTCTTAATCTTCAGAAATTCTGTTTTTTTTAATTTCAATCTCTTTGGTAAAATGTTCATTTTGTTCTTTGATTGTGTTTCTGAGTTCATTAAACTACCTGTTTGTGTTTTCTTGCATCTCTTTGAACTTTTTAAGAACTGCAATCTTGAATTCTCTGTCATTTAAGTCACATATTTCCATGTCTTTAAGTTCATTTTCTGGAGACTTTTCATTTTCTTTCTGAGCTGTCTTTTTACTTTGGTTATCCATGGCAATTAATGATTTATTATTTCTCTTCCTAGTCATCTATAGGAGTGGGTTCTGCAACAGACTGATAGAAAGAGATCTTTCTTTTGTTTTCCAGCGGGTGTTGGTAGAATGTTTTATTTTCTCTCTGACCGCAGCCTTTTATTCTTTCTCACACTGTAGTGTTGTTTACTCTGCACTATTCCAGTTTCTCACACAATGGGGGGATTCCCTAGAAGGCGGGCTTCTCCTGTGTTAACAGTTCGCCTGGGTTATAGGGCACCGCATCCCTGTGGGTATGTGGAGAGCTTTTGAAGTTCCAAAGCTTTTCCTGCACCAGATTCAGAGCCCGTGTATTTCAGCAGCTCTGTTTACTCCTGCAGGGGTCTACACAGATAGGTGGGGACAGGGGCAGGGTGGATTGTGAGAGGTGGCCCAGAACAATGGCAGTGACCATCACCACAGCCAGTTCTGCTTCCATGACTCCCTCCCCTTCGCTGGAACTAGTTGGGCTGAGATTCCATGTCTGCAGACCACAGTTCTCAGAACTGCAAACATTCTGTTCTTTTGATCTGACACTCCTACTGTTCCACTTCTAGCACTAGGCAGGTGGGGGCAGGCTGAGCTCTTGGAGGGTAAGAAGGGGGCAGCTAGGCTCAGTGTCTAAAGCTTCCATTCTCTGAGTGGGCAGTGAGGGCTTAAATCACTGTTTTCAGCCTCTTCCCTCAGTCTTTGCTCTGAGGTCTGTGCCGTGAGTGTTGGGTTCAGTCATGTTATATGTTGTCCCCTCAGCCCTGTGGGCTATAAGTGGAGGCCTAGCAGTCTGAGTTCTTCCTTTTCGCACAGCTGTGGTAGCTGCGGAATGCAGCGAGTTCGGAGCACTGAGCTAGGTCTGCGTCCTGAGCCCGCGTGTCCCCGTCTCCGCACTTCTCCCTTCCCTCCTCCCCTGCTGGAGAAATTTGCCCACCTTTAGGTGATTTCAGTAGTGGGCCTCTTAGTCTTGCATTTCTCTAATGATTAGTGATGTTGAGCATTTTTTCATATGTCTATTTGCCATTTGTATGTCCTCTTTGGAGAAACGTCTCTTCAGGTCCTCTGCCCATTTTTCAATTGGGCTGTTTTTTTTTTGTTTTTTTTTTTTTTGTTGTTGAGTTGCATGAGTTCCTTGTATATTTTGGATATTAGCTCTTTATTAGGGGCACAGTTTGCAAAAATCTCCTCCCATTCAGTTGGTTGCCTATATTTTGTTGATAGTTTCTTCTGATGTGCAGAAGCTTTTAAGTTTAATAGATATAGTACCATTCATTTATTTTAGGTTTTACTACCCTTCCCTTTGGAGTCAAATTCATAAAATACTCTTTCAACCCAAGGTCCATAAGTTTAATACCTGTTTTCTTCTATGCAGTTTATTGTTTCAGGTCTTACACTTAGGTCTTTGATTAATTTTGAGTCAATTTTGGTACATGGTGACAGAGAGCAGTCCAGTTTTATTCTTTTCCACGTGGCTTTCCAATTCTCCCAGCACCATCTATTGAAGAGGCTGTCTTTTCTCCATTGTATGTCTTTTGCTTCTTTGTCAAAAAATATCTGTCCATATTTATGTGGGTTTATTTCAGCGTTCTCAATTCTATTCCATTGGTCTGTGTGTCTGTTTTTCTACAAATACCATGCTGTTTTGGTTATTGTTGCTCTGTAGCACAAGCTAAAGTCAGGGAGTGTGATACCTCCAGCATTGTTCTTTTTTCTTAAGATTGCTTTGGCTATCCGGGGTCTTTTGTGGTTCCATACAAATCTGATGATTTCTTGTTCTATTTCTTTAAAAAATGCCATTGGAATTTTGATGGGGATTGCATTAAATCTGTGTATTGGTTTGGGTAATACGGGCATTTTCACTATGGTGATTCTTCCAATCCATGAGCATGGAATGTCTTTCCATTTCTTTGTGTTTTCTTCAATTTCTTTTAAAAATGTCTATTTGTGACAACATGGATGGATCTTGAGAGAGTAATGCTGAGTGAAACAAGTCAGACAGAAAAAGCAGAGAACCATGTGATTTCACTGATATGTGGTATATAAACCAAAAACAACAAAAGAACAAGACAAACAAATGAGAAACAGAAACTCATAGACACAGACAATAGTTTAGTGGTTGCCAGAGGGTAAGAGGGGCGGGGGGTGGGGGGTGGGAGATGAGGGTAAGGGGGATCGAATATATGGTGATGGAAGGAGAACTGACTCTGGGTGATGAACACAATGGGATTTATAGATGATGTAATACAGAATTGTACACCTGAAATCTATGTAGTTTTACTAACAATTGTCACCCCAATAAATTTAATAAAAAAAAAGAAAAAAAATGTCTTATAGTTTTCAGCATATAGGTCTTTCACATCCTTAGCTAAGTTTATCCATAGGTGTTTTATTCTTTTTGTTGCAATTGCAAAAGGAATTTTTTTTTAAATATCTTTTTCTGAAATTTCATCGTTACTATACAGGACTGCAACGAACTTTTCTACATTGATTTTATAGGCGACAACTTTACTGTATTTGTTTACTGTTTCTAATAGCTTGTTGGTGGAGTTTTTAGGGTTTTCTATATGGCATCATGTCACCTGCAAAGCGTGACAATTTAACTTCTTCATTCCCAATTTAGATGTCTTTTATTTCTTTCTCTTGCCTGATTGCTC
Source organism: Rhinolophus sinicus (assembly GCF_036562045.2). Taxonomy (NCBI): domain Eukaryota; kingdom Metazoa; phylum Chordata; class Mammalia; order Chiroptera; family Rhinolophidae; genus Rhinolophus; species Rhinolophus sinicus. Next base: position 45,334,527 of record NC_133759.1, read on the forward strand.
TGGCAAGGACTTCCAACACTATATTGAAAAGCTGAGGTGATAGGGGACAGCCCTGTCATGTTCCTGAATGTAGACCAGGGGCTTCAGTTTTTAAATGACACCTACTATGCACCAGATACCCTAATACAGACACGTGAAACTGATATAAATACAGAACCCTTTCATTGTATCACATTTAACAGTTCCACTCAAATGCTGCTGTGGAAATACAGATCTCCCATCTCTCATCTCACGTCTCATAGAATGATTCTGCCTCCAGATATTTATTATGGGACATACATACTACAGATGCTATGGCATATGGGCAGGGTCTTCTGACTCCCATGGTCTAACATCTCTTCCTGGAAGCACAGCAGGCATGTTGTGGGGATGGAATGAACTCATCTTACTGGCACCATGACCCTCTACCTTCTGAGACACAGAGAAAATGCATAAGGAATTCATCCCATTGGAGGATTTGAAAGGACTTCTCAAAATCATTAGTCCAATTAAAGCTCATATAAAAAGAAAAAGTCACTGTTTAACATCATTTGAGCTCTGTATCCAGTTCTAGTGACTATAAATAAAAAGGAAAAAAACACACACATATGCACTGAACTCCCCAGAGGCAATCTTGTGTCTTAAATACTGTTATATGCCCAGAACCCAAAACAGGGTCTGGAATATAGTGGACATCCAGTAAATGCATGTTTAATGAAGGATGAAAGAATGAATGAATGCCCTAGAAAGGGAATTAAAATAATGAGCAAGTAGCTTCTGCAACAGGGTAGAAAAGAAAGGTTACAATCCTTCACCTTGATAGCTGACAGCTGAGATGGAGAGTTTAATTCAGGTGACAAGATGATGGTAGATGAAGATAGAAAATAGCAGCAAACAGCAAACCCTGACATTTGGGATTATTTTCTTAAACTGGGTTGTTATGTGGCTAAAGACTCTACTTATCATTGCCTCCCATGATTTCAACTGAGTTATTTAAGTAAAGATAGAAAGAATATTCTGTTTGCTTTTTTTTTTTGAAGTCAAGATTAATTTTACACTAAACAAACAAACAAAAATACATATGTATACATACCTCTTCACATATACTTTTTACAACACCTATACTTTTTATCATTAGTCATGATCATTCAAAAAATAAAATAGATAGGTTTCTTCATATTAAGTCCTAACAATATTCATAACTAATGAGAAATATAATTGATACAATTCTCTACCAAGAGGTTTTGAAGGTTCTGCACTTCTTAGCAATGTCATATCCCACCCATGTTATTGCACTGCTAACCAGACAAGAAAAAAACGTTAACTGCTAACAAGGTTAAAAGTGACAGTTCACCAGTCAGCACAAACTTGATACCATGTTTCTCCAAAAATAAAACCTAGCTGAACCATCAGCTCTAATGTGTCTTTTGGAGCCAAAATTGATGTAAGACAATAAGACCAGGTCTTATATTATTTTTTGCTCTAAAAGGCACATTAGAATTGATGGTCTGGCTAGGTCTTCTTTTCGGGGAAACACGGTAATTTGCCTGAAGAGCAATTAACCACACTCATGCTACTTGGGGAAGGAGAATAATTAAGTGGTATTGAGTGAAACCCTCCATAGAATAGTACTGAGGAGGATTCTTGATGCAAAGTATTGAACTCCAGGCTTAGTTTAAAACACATGTTGCCAATATGATTTAATTGGGGGCAAAGTCCTTCAGAATATCAACATTTTGAAACCAATATGTGATGGCATTTCTATCTCTCCTATAATCAGCCCAACCATTGCACAAGAACAGGCGTTAGGAATATGGAGGCTGGTTTCAGACAAAGCTGGGTTGAAATTCTGCCTCTGCGTGCATTATGCTTGTGACTAAAGGGAAGTTATATAATCTCTCTGAGCTTGTTTTTTTCATCTATAAAAAGGTAGTCATTATGAAAGAGAAACTTATAATATTCCCCATGTGGCTAGATACTGTGAGGAAAAAAAAAACAAACAAAAACTGTGTATCACTTCCAATGCCTCCAAGCCCACAGACAGAAACAGACGACAGAACCAAGGTCAAATTTCATGTTACCGCTACTGGAATTGATCGCTTAACTCCTGGGCTTCATTTCCAAAACTCACCTGAATCTTCATAGACTCAAGTGACCGTGCTCCTCCAGACCATTCTCAGAACTAAATCCTTCATGCTTCTCATCCAAGCTTTACTGGACACTGCCCACTGGACAAGCCTCTCCGATGACCCTTCCCACATTCACATGTCAATTTTTCCCTTGCACAAACACCAACTCCTACATTCACACATCCTGCGACTGGTCTCTTAGGCATTGATCATTCTTCAATACAACCGTACCCCAGTTTTCAAATACATCCGTAACCAAAACATTGGTGTTTCCTCTATGTCTCTGAGACTGTTTCTGATTAGCCTATTCATTTATTCTATTCTTTAGATTCTGAAATGTGGCAGCTATGTGCGATGTCAGAGGGGTGGTAGATTGGGGGAGGGGGTTATCACTTTGTGAGGGGTGTAAATGTCTATTACATTGTTTTGTACACCTGAAACTAATAATAATAAAAATAAAATGGGGGAAAAACACACACAAAAATGTTGATGTTTCCTGAGAACACTGTTTAAACCTGTGGCTCTATTATGTGGAGATTTTTTTTTTTTTCCTTGCATAACTTATGCATCTCAATGCCTTCTTATTCTCCAATACCACTTGCATTTTCTAATTTATTTTTCCCCTTGTAAAAAACTCTTGCTCTTTTGAGTCTTAACCACTATAGGTCTTGACTCATTTGTCAAGAACTCTGAAGGGTCTGAGGTTTTACCATATCTGAAAGCCTACAAGTAATCCTGCCACAGTTTCATGAATGTTGGCAGGAGACATGAGACTCATGGGTCAGAATCAAGGGTTTTATGTCTCATAGCAATAATAGTAGCAGACATGGCAGTGTTTTAAGGCTCTGGTTCCCCAACCCCCAACCCACACAGGAGAGGAACTTAGAGCTTAGGAAACCTAGTCATTTATACTGACAGTAAATACAAGGTGTGATTAAAAAAAAATACAGTGAATGTTTAATTTTTTTAAAAAATTACAATAAAAGACACATTGCCTTTAACACCCCTCAAAGTACGCCCCCTCGCTGCAAACACACTTATCCCATCATTCTTGCCACTTTCTGAAGCAATTCTGGAACTCCTCTTTTGTGAGTGTCTTTAGTTGCGCTGTTGTGGCTGCCTCAATGTCATGAATCATTTTGACTTTGGGGAGCAGCCAGACGTCATATGGTGCCAGATCTGGTAAATTACGTGCATAAGGACACACTGCAATACAAAGTTTTTGTTTGACAGAAATTGCTATACCAGAAGCGATGTGTGACACAGAGACTTTCCATTGTGATCACAAAATACAGTGAATGCTGTTACCAAGTAGCATCAAATGGAAAAGCAAGGGTCTTCAATATGGGAAGTAGCACAGGGAAATTAAGTCACAGTGTGTAACAAGTTTGAACTTGTTTGGTACAGTCAGTTGGATGTGAATTATGGTTGAGAGAAGATGTGCTTTAAATTGTGCCATAAATCATCCTCCATCATGACAACACTCTGTGTCACACATGGCTTCTGGTATACAGAAATTTCTGTGAAATAAAAACATTACGATGTGTCCTCATCCACCTTATTCACCGGATCTGGCACTGTGAGACTTCTGACTCTTCCCCAAAGTCAAAATAATACAGGATATCGAGGCAGCCATGACAGTGCAACTAAAGACACTCATGAAAGAGGACTTCAAGAACTTCTTCTGGAAGTGGCAAGAACGATGGGGTAAGTGTGTTCGAAGAGAGGGGGAGCATTTTGAGGGGATTAATGACAATGTATCTTTTACTGTAATATTTTTTTTTAATTTAAACATTCACCATATTGTTTGATCACACCTCATATGCCTGAACTTTACTGTGAAGAGGCACTACCCCTATCTTCCAACATAATTTGCTATACAAAACATCCTTGACAAGATGGTCTGGAACAACGGTAGGTAGTGTCTATGCTCACACGTGCAGAAACATGAGAAACCCATGGAGAATTTCCTTCCGACATTATTCACTCTTCTCATTACAGTACCAATCTCTGAGTTTGAGGCCCATATCTCCTCACTCTTTCCTGAGTAATCATATTCATTCCAATGACATTATCATCTATTGACAAATCTATACTTTGTAACTTCAACACACACTTCTGAGTTCTAGACAAATACACTGAATTGCCTGCTTAACTCTTCTAGCCAAATGTCTTATTGGTATATTGAAAACTAAATGTGTCTAAAACTAAATAAACTCTTGCCCTTTCCACCTTCCAGATCTTGCTCGCCTACATACCTGAGAACTCCTGCAGTGGCTATATTGTCCCCCCAAATCCACTCATCACCATTCTCTATGCCCTGAGAAGCTCACTGTGATAAGACAGAATCAAAGAGCTCCCTTGCTTTTTGATATCTAGTTGGATTGGCCAGTGGGGTCACTGGCAGGAGACTGGAGGGCAGGAGGATGATTTGGTCTTATTATTTACCGGTCTGGCTCCCTCCTTGTCAGGTAGACTCCCTTTGCAGATATTCTCCCAGGATTCTGCCACTACTACCACCTCTGCTTGCACTTGCAATCTAAGAGTGTGGATGGTTCTTTGTGTTACTAGGCCAGAAACATTGTGCTATCCTCTGCTGCCTTCTTAAGGAACTCCTCTGATACCTTTGTATATTGTCTTCGATGAAATGCTCTTTAAATAATCCAGTTTGCATGAGCCATCATTTCCCACTTGGACCCTGACTGCTACATTCAGCTGTGTGAGCCAGAAATGGGAGGAGGGGGCCATGACGGCTTTCATTCCCCAGATCCAACTCACGACCAAATTACAGTGAGTCTGATTCCCAAAAACAGCTTATAAGATGTTTAAATCATATTTTCCTAATAGCTTAAAGTTTTTATAGGAAAAAAAAGTTAGGCATTATTTATTTCTTTTTAAAAATATGATGGCAATCCTTTTGTGCCATGAGGTGCCACTTCCATTCTCTGAGTGGGCAGTGAGGGCTTAAATCACTGTTTTCAGCCTCTTCCCTCAGTCTTTGCTCTGAGGTCTGTGCCGTGAGTGTTGGGTTCAGTCATGTTATATGTTGTCCCCTCAGCCCTGTGGGCCATAAGTGGAGGCCTAGCAGTCTGAGTTCTTCCTTTTCGCACAGCTGTGGTAGCTGCGGAATGCAGCGAGTTCGGAGCACTGAGCTAGGTCTGCGTCCTGAGCCCGCGTGTCCCCGTCTCCGCACTTCTCCCTTCCCTCCTCCCCTGCTGGAGAAATTTGCCCACCTTTAGGTGATTTCAGTAGTGGGCCTCTTAGTCTTGCCTCTCTGCTGTGCGGGGAGTCCTTGGTGGAGTTATAGTTGTTCAATTTGTTGTAAATTCCAGGAGAGATTTCAAGAGGCTCACCTTACACTGCCATTTTTATGATGTCCTGTTATACATTTTTAAGAGCACTTATCTCTTGGAGATATACACTGAAATATTTTTAGAAAATTTAAATGTTGGGGTTCACTTTAAATTGGCCAACAGTAAGAAAAAACAAGTGTGGGGTACATGTGGAAATAAACTGTCCATATATTGAGTACTTTTGAGGTTCAGTGATGGATACATCATACTGTTTTCTCAGTTTTTTTGTGTCTGTTTGTTTGAAAGATCACATGATGCTAACAAAAATAAAAGAAGAGGAAAAAAGAGTAAGAAGAGAAGGAAGAAGGAGGAAAAACAAAAAAATAGCAAAAATAACATTGAGATTAAAAAAAAAAAACATGCAGGAAGGCAATAGAGTAGATGAAATTAGTTGCATTTAAATGACACCTACTATGCACCAGATACCCTAATACAGACACGTGAAACTGATATAAATACAGAACCCTTTCATTGTATCACATTTAACAGTTCCACTCAAATGCTGCTGTGGAAATACAGATCTCCCATCTCTCATCTCACGTCTCATAGAATGATTCTGCCTCCAGATATTTATTATGGGGCATACATACTACAGATGCTATGGCATATGGGCAGGGTCTTCTGACTCCCATGGTCTAACATCTCTTCCTGGAAGCACAGCAGGCATGTTGTGGGGATGGAATGAACTCATCTTACTGGCACCATGACCTTCTACCTTCTGAGACACAGAGAAAATGCATAAGGAATTCATCCCATTGGAGGATTTGAAAGGACTTCTCAAAATCATTAGTCCAATTAAAGCTCATATAAAAAGAAAAAGTCACTGTTTAACATCATTTGAGCTCTGTATCCAGTTCTAGTGACTATAAATAAAAAGGAAAAAACACACACATATGCACTGAACTCCCCAGAGGCAATATTGTGTTTTAAATACTGTTATATGCCCAGAACCCAAAACAGGGTCTGGAATATAGTGGACATCCAGTAAATGCATCTTTAATGAAGGATGAAAGAATGAATGAATGCCCTAGAAAGGGAATTAAAATAATGAGCAAGTAGCTTCTGCAACAGGGTAGAAAAGAAAGGTTACAATCCTTCACCTTGATAGCTGACAGCTGAGATGGAGAGTTTAATTCAGGTGACAAGATGATGGTAGATGAAGATAGAAAATAGCAGCAAACAGCAAACCCTGACATTTGGGATTATTTTCTTAAACTGGGTTGTTATGTGGCTAAAGACTCTACTTATCATTGCCTCCCATGATTTCAACTGAGTTATTTAAGTAAAGATAGAAAGAATATTCTGTTTGCTTTTTTTTTTTGAAGTCAAGATTAATTTTACACTAAACAAACAAACAAAAATACATATGTATACATATCTCTTCACATATACTTTTGACAACACCTATACTTTTTATCATTAGTCATGATCATTCAAAAAATAAAATAGATAGGTTTCTTCATATTAAGTCCTAACAATATTCATAACTAATGAGAAATATAATTGATACAATTCTCTACCAAGAGGTTTTGAAGGTTCTGCACTTCTTAGCAATGTCATATCCCACCCATGTTATTGCACTGCTAACCAGACAAGAAAAAAACGTTAACTGCTAACAAGGTTAAAAGTGACAGTTCACCAGTCAGCACAAACTTGATACCATGTTTCTCCAAAAATAAAACCTAGCTGAACCATCAGCTCTAATGTGTCTTTTGGAGCCAAAATTAATGTAAGACAATAAGACCAGGTCTTATATTATTTTTTGCTCTAAAAGGCACATTAGAATTGATGGTCTGGCTAGGTCTTCTTTTCGGGGAAACACGGTAATTTGCCTGAAGAGCAATTAACCACACTCATGCTACTTGGGGAAGGAGAATAATTAAGTGGTATTGAGTGAAACCCTCCATAGAATAGTACTGAGGAGGATTCTTGATGCAAAGTATTGAACTCCAGGCTTAGTTTAAAACACATGTTGCCAATATGATTTAATTGGGGGCAAAGTCCTTCAGAATATCAACATTTTGAAACCAATATGTGATGGCATTTCTATCTCTCCTATAATCAGCCCAACCATTGCACAAGAACAGGCGTTAGGAATATGGAGGCTGGTTTCAGACAAAGCTGGGTTGAAATTCTGCCTCTGCGTGCATTATGCTTGTGACTAAAGGGAAGTTATATAATCTCTCTGAGCTTGTTTTTTTCATCTATAAAAAGGTAGTCATTATGAAAGAGAAACTTACAATATTCCCCATGTGGCTAGATACTGAGAGGAAAAAAAAAAAAAAAAAGAAAAGAAAAAAAACTGTGTATCACTTCCAATGCCTCCAAGCCCACAGACAGAAACAGACGACAGAACCAAGGTCAAATTTCATGTTACCGCTACTGGAATTGATCGCTTAACTCCTGGGCTTCATTTCCAAAACTCACCTGAATCTTCATAGACTCAAGTGACCGTGCTCCTCCAGACCATTCTCAGAACTAAATCCTTCATGCTTCTCATCCAAGCTTTACTGGACACTGCCCACTGGACAAGCCTCTCCGATGACCCTTCCCACATTCACATGTCAATTTTTCCCTTGCACAAACGCCAACTCCTACATTCACACATCCTGCGACTGGTCTCTTAGGCATTGATCATTCTTCAATACAACCGTACCCCAGTTTTCAAATACATCCGTAACCAAAACATTGGTGTTTCCTCTATGTCTCTGAGACTGTTTCTGATTAGCCTATTCATTTATTCTATTCTTTAGATTCTGAAATGTGGCAGCTATGTGCGATGTCAGAGGGGTGGTAGATTGGGGGAGGGGGTTATCACTTTGTGAGGGGTGTAAATGTCTATTACATTGTTTTGTACACCTGAAACTAATAATAATAAAAATAAAATGGGGGAAAAACACACACAAAAATGTTGATGTTTCCTGAGAACACTGTTTAAACCTGTGGCTCTATTATGTGGAGATTTTTTTTTTTTTCCTTGCATAACTTATGCATCTCAATGCCTTCTTATTCTCCAATACCACTTGCATTTTCTAATTTATTTTTCCCCTTGTAAAAAACTCTTGCTCTTTTGAGTCTTAACCACTATAGGTCTTGACTCATTTGTCAAGAACTCTGAAGGGTCTGAGGTTTTACCATATCTGAAAGCCTACAAATAATCCTGCCACAGTTTCATGAATGTTGGCAGGAGACATGAGACTCATGGGTCAGAAACAAGGGTTTTATGTCTCATAGCAATAATAGTAGCGGACATGGCAGTGTTTTAAGGCTCTGGTTCCCCAACCCCCAACCCACACAGGAGAGGAACTTAGAGCTTAGGAAACCTAGTCATTTATACTGACAGTAAATACAAGGTGTGATAAAAAAAAAAAAAAATACAGTGAATGTTTAATTTTTTTAAAAAATTACAATAAAAGACACATTGCCTTTAACACCCCTCAAAGTAAGCCCCCTCGCTGCAAACACACTTATCCCATCATTCTTGCCACTTTCTGAAGCAATTCTGGAACTCCTCTTTTGTGAGTGTCTTTAGTTGCGCTATTGTGGCTGCCTCAATGTCATGAATCATTTTGACTTTGGGGAGCAGCCAGACGTCATATGGTGCCAGATCTGGTAAATTAGGTGCATAAGGACACACTGCAATGCAAAGTTTTTGTTTGACAGAAATTGCTATACCAGAAGCGATGTGTGACACAGAGACTTTCCATTGTGATCACAAAATACAGTGAATGCTGTTACCAAGTAGCATCAAATGGAAAAGCAAGGGTCTTCAATATGGGAAGTAGCACAGGGAAATTAAGTCACAGTGTGTAACAAGTTTGAACTTGTTTGGTACAGTCAGTTGGATGTGAATTATGGTTGAGAGAAGATGTGCTTTAAATTGTGCCATAAATCATCCTCCATCATGACAACACTCTGTGTCACACATGGCTTCTGGTATACAGAAATTTCTGTGAAATAAAAACATTATGATGTGTCCTCATCCACCTTATTCACCGGATCTGGCACTGTGAGACTTCTGACTCTTCCCCAAAGTCAAAATAATACAGGATATCGAGGCAGCCATGACAGTGCAACTAAAGACACTCATGAAAGAGGACTTCAAGAACTTCTTCTGGAAGTGGCAAGAACGATGGGGTAAGTGTGTTCGAAGAGAGGGGGAGCATTTTGAGGGGATTAATGACAATGTATCTTTTACTGTAATATTTTTTTTAAATTTAAACATTCACCATATTGTTTGATCACACCTCATATGCCTGAACTTTACTGTGAAGAGGCACTACCCCTATCTTCCAACATAATTTGCTATACAAAACATCCTTGACAAGATGGTCTGGAACAACGGTAGGTAGTGTCTATGCTCACACGTGCAGAAACATGAGAAACCCATGGAGAATTTCCTTCCGACATTATTCACTCTTCTCATTACAGTACCAATCTCTGAGTTTGAGGCCCATATCTCCTCACTTTTTCCTGAGTAATCATATTCATTCCAATGACATTATCATCTATTGACAAATCTATACTTTGTAACTTCAACACACACTTCTGAGTTCTAGACAAATACACTGAATTGCCTGCTTAACTCTTCTAGCCAAATGTCTTATTGGTATATTGAAAACTAAATGTGTCTAAAACTAAATAAACTCTTGCCCTTTCCACCTTCCAGATCTTGCTCACCTACATACCTGAGAACTCCTGCAGTGGCTATATTGTCCCCCCAAATCCACTCATCACCATTCTCTATGCCCTGAGAAGCTCACTGTGATAAGACAGAATCAAAGAGCTCCCTTGCTTTTTGATATCTAGTTGGATTGGCCAATGGGGTCACTGGCAGGAGACTGGAGGGCAGGAGGATGATTTGGTCTTATTATTTACCGGTCTGGCTCCCTCCTTGTCAGGTAGACTCCCTTTGCAGATATTCTCCCAGGATTCTGCCCACTACTACCACCTCTGCTTGCACTTGCAATCTAAGAGTGTGGATAGTACTTTGTGTTACTAGGCCAGAAACATTGTGCTATCCTTTGCTGCCTTCTTAAGGAACTCCTCTGGTACCTTTGTATATTGTCTTCTATGAAATGCCCTTTAAATAATCCAGTTTGCATGAGCCATCATTTCCCACTTGGACCCTGACTGCTACATTCAGCTGTGTGAGCCAGAAATGGGAGGAGGGGGCCATGACGGCTTTCATTCCCCAGATCCAACTCACGACCAAATTACAGTGAGTCTGATTCCCAAAAACAGCTTATAAGATGTTTAAATCATATTTTCCTAATAGCTTAAAGTTTTTATAGGAAAAAAAAGTTAGGCATTATTTATTTCTTTTTAAAAATATGATGGCAATCCTTTTGTGCCATGAGGTGCCACTTCCATGAATTACAAAGCACAAGTTACATGAATTACAAGCACAAAGCAAAATGCTTTGGTTCAAATCCCTGCTCTGCTAGACACTAGCCAAGTGACTTTGGGCAATCCACTTAACAAACGTTTAAGAACTTTGCTTTTATCTTTCTCTTCAGTAGACTATAAATATTATCAGCTCTGTCAACTCTGCTGAGTTGTAGGGATGATCAAATGACACAGGCGATAGTAAAACAATTTAAAGACTCTTAAAATGCATCTCCTAAAAAAGATAAATCAGTACCTAAGCATATGGGGGGGGGGGGAACACCACCACCAAAACAAACTATTCAGTCTTGCATGTTTTCTAAGAAATACAAATCAAAACAGAGTTAACATTTTAGTCGTTTTGCCAGTGGCTGTGTAAATTAGTATAGTCCTTTCTGAAAACAATTTGACAATATACTTCAATTATCCAAAAATATTAATAGAGTGAATCTGCAGTGTTAAAAATAGGCACTGCCTCCTATGGGTCAGGCACTGTATTAAGCACTTTGCATGTATTCATTCATTTAGCGCTTCTTAAAATGCAAACGAAACAAAAGTCAATCAGGTTATTATAATCACTTACATTTCACAAATTAGGAAACAAGGCACAGAGATGCAATGGCATTTATGCTAGTCTTCACAGCTAGTATGGGGCAGTAACCAAAGCTGATTTCAGGAGATTTGGCCTCAACGTCCTGTTCTTAGCTACTCCATCTAATGACTTCTAGCAATTCATCGTAAGAAAGTTATCGATAAGAAGAAAAAAGCAAGAGGCATTAAGATATTTCCTAATGTGTTTTGTATATACCTGCAAACCTTGAGAGAAATATGATTATTTTTTAAAAAGATGGTCAAAGTTAACATCTTAAGTGTAAAAATTGCAAAAAGCTAAAATTATTGTTCATTTAGATTTGTATTCACCTTCTTGTTTGCAAGATGAAGCACTGTCATTTAAGAAAGTACCTAATAACTATTGGCTAGTTTATTATTTTTATGACTATGGTTTTAGCTCTGCATCTAATTTCTTCCTCATAGCAAATAAAATGCAGTAATTCTTCGGTTATGAAAATAACCACAATCAACAGAGAGAAGGATATGGTCAAAGCTGGGAGGCTGATGCATTTCCTCGTCCTCTGTTCCTCTGTACATTTCGCTCTCTCTTTTTAAAAGGATGGAATGGCTAATACATTACAGTTTATTGGATTTGGGGATTTTCACATTTTTACTTGAAATAGAACACTTGTCGCCTCAAATAAGTGCAGAACTTGCTATTTTCTTTTCATGTCTTGTAAAAACAACATAATGGTCTTATGAAACATTTAATATGTGCAGCCTAATAAATCCTACAAAGCCCTTAATTCAACCCATTTGCCCAGGCTGATTTTCCACACGAGAGATTCAGCTTCAGTGCTGACAAGTACATACCCCACCAGCCCCATCCTCTCTCAATTTGATCAATTGCATTAAAATATTTTATGCACAGCAGATTTCTAGAAAGCAACATTAATTCCTCAACAACTACTCGATGTCCAACCTGAGCTCTGGCTGGGCATGTGAAGAAAGGCATAGCAGAGAAATGAGTGCCTGGCTGTACTGAGCTTGCAGCTAAGTGCAGGAGAAGCACATTCAGCCCATAGTAACACTAATGAGGACATCCTCCCAAACAGAGGCAAGCACAGTGCTGAAGGTAAGGAAGGCCAGAGAACAGATAGCAAAGAACATGACCTAGATCATGGTGGGGACATCAGTGGAGACTTTCTGAGAGGGGCCACTGAGACGTGAAGGGTGAATGAGTGTGCACTGGTCAAAAGATGTACTGAGGAAAGGGATTTCCAGGCAGAGGCAACAGCACGTGCAAGGCCCTGAGGGAAGAAGAACCCAGGTGCCTTTCTAGAACTGAAAGGAGGCCAGAGCTGCAGGAGAATGAGATGAACCCCTGTCCCAATGGGCCCGAGAAACTATGCTGAGAGTTTTAGTCTTCTTCCTTGGAACAATGTATGGCCATTAAAATGTCCTAAATAGTGAAGGTAACAGGATTAGCTCTGTTTGCTAAAAATACCACCAATTTAGGTTTTGAGAACTTCTTAAAATTCAATAACACTTCTACGATCTCACAACTTGTCCAAGGAAAGAGAGAATCTATGGACATGGCAGCCTGTGTTGGAGTCATGATTTATGTAGTAGTCACGTCAACAGCCAGGCTCTCAGGCATTAGAAGTCCAATAATTATTTGTCCTAATAATGTTTCTGCACTTGTATCCACATCAAGGGAACTGCTTCAACTTGGTTCTTAGCATCATTTTCTTTTTATATGTTTGTGTTTTTATTTCTTTGAATTCTAGAATATAGCCTTTCCCTACAAACTTGCCTGAAATGTGCTCATGACAGTTACATTTTTCTCTCCAATGAAAAGCAATAGCATCTTGTCATTCAACATTTTCCTTCCATAGTAAATTGCCCACTTCTGCCAGAGCATCGGATCACTTTGGTAGTTCAGTTTATAACTGGTCCTCCAATATTGGTAAACTTTTCTTTACAGGCATTATTTTGTACTGCCTCAGTTTCTCACTGCTTCAGTCTCTATCCTTGGCTTTGATAAAGCTGCAGGCATGATTTTTTGTTCCACCCTAAAAGGACAGATTTCCATGGGGATGAGAACTGTTCAGAGAGATTATTATAATTGTGGCTACAAGTCACTGTTGTATAATTCTGCCGCTTATGACATGAACAGTTTGAATTCTATGTCTTTTCTCTTTGTACAAACTACTAGCTCTTCATCCATATAAGGAAGTTTGAGCATAAATTGGAAAACACTGCCCTATTTTGAGTTTAGTAAGGAGAAACAAGGTCAGCTCTCTTCTCCACTGCAGCTGTTTAAAAGTGAGGGCCAAAGGCTCAATCTTGGATCATTATCAGATATGTTCTACTAAGAGCCCATAGGTGACCAGGTGTCACATGAGGGCATTGCTATATAAACAAAACCATGAAGTTACCCCCAAATGAGAAAGTGCCTATTCACATTCAGTTCTCTTAGAGTCTTGGAAGGCAAGCAAGCATCAGAGGAGGAAGAGCACAGGGGGAAATCAGCTGTATTTATCATTTGGTTGATTCAACTGAGTCAAGATTTCCTTACCTGTACAATGGGAACAATAACCGCTCCCAGACAGACAGGGCTGTCATGATAATCTCTGACTATATTTTCCTGGAATATTTCTATACTTTTATTTCCTAGTTCAACCTTTATTTGTTTCTTTCACAACAGGAATCACAATTTGTAATTATTTTATTTACCTGCGTTTGGTTTTCTGTCTGCCTCCCATACTGGAATGTAAGTTCCCTGAAAGCAAGAACTTTGTCTATGTTCTCACGTCTAGCACAGGCGCAGACCCAGCAGAGCTGTTCCATACACATTTGTCAAGGGAACAAATAACAGAAGGCATGGGAAAATGAATGCATGCTATTAGTTGTTGGGGTCGTTATATTTTTCTCATTGGCAGTCATATTCTCATATAGGTCACATTATTTCTCCAAAGTTGAGTTTTACTTTAATCTGTTAAAAGCGGGATGATATCTGGCTCGCATATTTCACAAGGTTAATATGGGCTTCAAATGGGATGATATAAACCCATAAAAGTGTATTGATATGTATATAGCACTATACAAGCAAAGGACTTTGAAGGCAAAGGAAGAATAAGACTGGATATAAAAATAAAGGGAGGCAAGGCAGTTGGAGCCATGGAGGAGTTATCTTTTCAGTTTTTATTTTTATAATGGCCAAAGATAACAAAAGTTCCACCACCACAAACCACAGTGATGGCCCCTACATCCACTGAGCACCTATTAATTCCACAGGCCACTCTTCTGTTTAATCCTCACAAATGACCCCACATAGTAGGGACTATCATTATCCCATTCTACAAATGAAGAAATAAGGGACTAAGGATGTTTCAGTACCTTGTACAAGGTGACACAGGAAGTGAAAGACCTGGGGTTCGAACCTAGGCAATTTGCATCAACTAGCGTGACTGCTTTCGTGAGTCAGCTAGTGTGACTTCAGCAGGCAGCCACATAATAGAAGCTATGCTTTAAGTCCCCTCAGCGCTATCTGTGCCCAGGATGAGGATGAAGATATGGGAAGCCTCCCGTGCATTTACCCACCTGCCTGATC
This sequence comes from Rhinolophus sinicus, assembly GCF_036562045.2. Taxonomy (NCBI): domain Eukaryota; kingdom Metazoa; phylum Chordata; class Mammalia; order Chiroptera; family Rhinolophidae; genus Rhinolophus; species Rhinolophus sinicus. The sequence continues at coordinate 45,349,544 of NC_133759.1, forward strand.
TACTGTTATTGGAAATAGGGAGACAAAGTTAGAAGGAGTTATACAAAGTTTTTATCTGGGTTTATATATGTGGCAGATATTTATCTGGTGAGCACATTTTTATTCTCTAGAAAAATGAATATGACGCCACACACATACTGTAAAAACCTAAAATGCTTTTAGTGTCCATATTTCTCTTTGCAAGAGGGAAAAGAACAAGAAAAAAAACCTGTATTACTAAAAACTCTGCCTGAGGAAAGTTATATTCCATTCTAACTTGCTTGATGATACTTGATAAGTCATTCAACAGCTTTCTTACACCTACTAAACTGACTCTAAGCATCCAATTTATAATACTTACATTGCTTACAAGAGGCACTTTGTTTACAAGGACTGTTGCTGAGAAGACAACATATGCATTAATTCCTCTAGTTCAGAAATTCCTTCTCATTAACCGCCCAGTCTGATAGGCTTTCCAAAGTTGGAAAGGCCATGACTCCCATTTTTAAAGCCATTGCTTGTTAGAGTTAATGAGAAAGAAATGACATACAGCTCAAATAATTATAGCTTCTAGCATTTATGGAACAGTTTTGCCTGGATACCCCTGGGCTTTCAAGTTGGTGTTCCGCTGCCTGGATTGATTCTGCACAGAATTAAACACAGCTCCTGTGGATGCCTTGGTGTGCTGTACGGCAAGAGGAACTCGAGGGAACATGGAAGGGTGGTAATAACAGAACACAGGAGAACAGGGGGGAAAAAAGATTGGCTTTTGAGTTTTAAAAGCCAATATTATGTACTTAGTACTCGGCTCTGAGCTTTGAAAGTTGACTCCTGAGAGATTCAGGACATACAGTGTAGACCATATATAAAAGACTTAGAAGCATATGGTTGGATCTCAGTCAGTCTCCTTCCCCAGGCTCCAATAAAAGCATTCAGGAATGGAAGAAAGGAGAGACTGAGGGAAGCATGAAAGGGAAATGTTGGTGTGTGCCCCTGAATAGGGTCCTAAACTCTGTAACTTCCCCAACCATGGTCAGAGGAAGGCTGTGGAAGTAATCAAAATCAGAGCTGAACCTAGAGAAATCCTGAGGCTAGGAGCAGGCAAGAACCCATGCTGTAGTCACTTACACATCTCCACTAGGAAGAGAGCCAGCAGAGACAAGGTCATTTCTGGATATCGATTCGTGGACAGCTGGACGTCAGGGATAGAGGCCAAAGGCCAAGAGCAAACAGACCCAACAAACAACTCCAATGTCCTGACCTTCAAAAAGCCCTCTGTAACTAAGCTTCAACCTCCTTGATCAGGTGGAAGAACGGACTCTACAAAGGCTGATTTCTATGAACAGTTGGAACGGAGCCTTGAAAAATAAAGTGAAGTTATGAAAAGTAAAAGTTTTATTCTTTGCACCACTGGTTTTGTGGCCTGAGAGTTTACTTGCTACAGTAGATCACCATAGAAAAGGCTACAGAATTCTGCCCTCAAAAGCAAAGCACTGCATCATCTTTATCTTCTTTCAAATGTGTCCAGTGGAATAATTGACAAAGCTGGTGATATGCTTCCCTCTGAAAAGAGGCTAGCTTTTTGTTCTTAACTGTCTTTAAAAAAAAAAGAGGACTTCATTGGTTTTAAAATAAGAAGATGAACTTCCATACCTAAGTGACTTAAAAGCAAAGCCAGAGAATTAGCATGGCATATGATTTAATGTTATACTAAAACTTTTTTGACTATTACATGTGGGAACTCAGTGTCTAGAAACAGTCATCTTTATGGACGTAGGATTTTTATTCAATGCTCCTGTTCCAAAAATAATTTACAGATTTCCAAGAATAATGAGGACTTCAAGTGTGACAGTAAGGTAATTTTAATTTGTGGACTACTATATTAATTAGCATCTCATCTATCTAAATTTTGTTACTAAGCTTACCCAAATAGTTTCTATAAAATGCTGTGCTAAATCCACAAAGTTATATACCTTAGCCTTTCTGTGATAATTCTGAAACATTTAATAATTATTTTAAATGAATGAATAAAAACTCTTAATAATTTGGCAAAAATAGAAACCCACCATTTAGGAGGGAGGTAGGGGCAGATTTAAGGGTGATGGTAACAAAAGAAACACCAACCAAGACTGAGATTTAGAGCTGACTCAGAGAATCAAAATTTTAACAGAGAACCATATTAACACATAATCAGATAATGGAAACTCCATACAGATTAAATCATAATTAATATGCACCCAACCTCTATTTAAGAAAGCACAAAGGTATAAAATGCATTTTACTTTGCTTCTCATCAACATGGCTTCAAAAAGTCTTAGAGCACCGAAGAGGTAGACATTACTTATCCATAACATTTTGATGTGGATTCTTCAATCACGCTGAATAAATTAGGTGACACAATACAACATGTATATAACAAGTAAAGGTCAATTCAGAATAGAACCATAAAATGACAGGGAAAACTAAATGATATGGTCATAAACTCTTTTTGCACGTATATTCTCAGAGCATTTGACTTACTTAAGTATAATTCCTTTGTCTTGATAGTCCTGTTAAAAAATTATATAGGATATGATAGGCCTGGGTTCCAGGTAAGAATATAGGACTTGAGAAATACATGGTTTATTCACTAACAGCACTTCTTAACGGGCTTTTTTTGCCCCCCACCTCCCACCAAAATGACCTTTACTTAAACTATTAGCTTTGAGAAGTGAGGTATAAAGAAAACCACAGCTTCAGAATCTGACCTCCCAAAATGTGAACATTTATTAGCGTATGCTCTTTAGCCCCTGATACTTTCCACAGCAAACATTAAGGATTCAAATAAAAAACGGAATTTGCTGATTGTGTGACTTGAAAGCACTAGCAATGGAATACAGTGGCTTTTTACAAAGAAAAAAAAAGTCACTGACTTATTCATCTTCTGCTATCTCAAAAAGAAAACACATCTCTGAAAGTCAAAATGTCCCTTTATGGGATGATGGATTTCTAAATGTTGAGTTCCTTCTTTTCAGCAAAGAGGTAACTCTGATGAATCGGTATTCACAAAGCAGTATTTGACAGAATAGTAATGTTAGTTAGACAAATGTTCTCTATAAGCTACAAGATATGACAGAGTGATAATTTTTATGGGCTGCCATAGGCAAACACATTCAGATTTTCAACACTGCCTTCTCAGTTTAAAGAATGAGTTTGGGAGCAAAGACCTTGGAGATGATACTAACTACATAAAGACACAGCATATGAGGGGTACAATGGTACAAAATTTGGGACATGAGGTGTCGGCCAAGTCCAAGACCGGGTGATGCTTGGACACACCCTCTACATAATGGTGCTGAAATCCCTTAAGCTCTGAGCTTCCTAGTCCATTCGCAGCACCAAGTTGTACACTGCCTGTCTTTCTGAGACCTCAATATATTGCTGTGTAATACACACTCCAGTGAAGAATACCTGTCCATATTTATGTGCTTATTCAAATCCCTGGCTTTATTTTTCTGTTAGAATTCAACATGTAGATTGATTTTCCTTAGGACTGATGTAAGACAATAGGATCTTCATGAAACTCTCACAGGCAACTTATCCAACCCAGAAGAGAAGATATTTGTTAGCATTAATGAGCTATTACTATGTGCCAGTTTACTTGAATTACCTAATTTAATCCCCACAAGTTTGGGTGTAATTAAAGTTTTATTATTCTCATTTCAAAGATGAAGAAAGGCTTTGAGAGGCTAAATAATATTGCCCAGGCTCTCACAGGGTTGACAGAGGTAACCCTAGAACAGAAACCCAGGCCTTTTTCATGACAGAACTCATGGTTTCTTAACCACTTTGGGTCCTCACTTTCTTTTTCAGAGACCACTTTATCTCTGAACTTTTTCTTCTTTCTGTGTCCTTCGTACCTCCACAAAAAACATAATTATTATTCCCAAAGAGCTCACTCTCTAAACTGGTCTTCGTGTCAGCGATACACTGGCAAGTCTTAAGGGGAAAAACACACAGCAAATGATGTGGACATGGAGGAACATAAACACTACTTGACATAAACCCACGTCTGACCTTTCTGCCCACAATGACAAGTACTCTGTGGTGAACTGTCTAGAAAAGTTTTCTTTATTATGTTTGTAGCTAGCACTCTCTCCATGAGGAATTGGAGCTCTACTATGAAGTCGCATGAATGGCTATCGTACCTGTCACATAGAGTTTGTGTGTCCTGTGAATGATTAAGCCATCAATAAACTTACTCAACTACATGTCCCCTTGGGGGATGGCAGCCCAGTGAACCCATGAACAGAATGAGTCACTGCCAAGATTTAATCTATATCAATGAAAATTAGGGAAGGTAGGAGGACGAATGTCTAGCTCTCAGGGTTGGAAAAGCTTGGGACTGTGTATCAATACTGAAGAATGTGGTTGCTTTCCTGGTTGAAAGGAACTTTGAATGCATATGGATAATTTGTAGAAATAAAGATTACAGGGTAGTCAGGTCATTTTCTATAAGAATCCATGCCTATCTAGCTCCAGTTAAATTATAAAGTATACAAATTATAAATTTCAGTGTTTTTTTCAACCATTACTCTTCCTTTCATGACTTTCTGCTCTCTCAGGTTTTTAGAACCCATTGTTATTCCTTGAACCCAGAAGTTTTATCTCTCCAAGGAGCATGGGTCCCATGCCTCAACTCTAAAACTTGTCTTGCCAGATGACTGATTTGATGATAGTCTACTTAGAGCTAATATATAATAAATAGCTCATTATGGTTAAAGAGACTATGCAGCCCAGGAAAAAAAAAAAAAAAGTTTATATTTTAATTTGTGCCCGAATCTGAGGAGTGAATACTTTCAGACTTATTTTTTTTAATTAACATTTATTGGGTTGACACTGGTTAGTAAAATTACATAGGTTTCAAGTGTACAATTCTGTAATACATCATCCATATATCACATTGTGTGTTCAGCCCCCAGAATCAGTTCTCCTTCCACCACCATATATTTGACCCCATTTACCCTCATCTACCACCTCCCTCCTCCCTTACCCTCTGGTAACCACTAAACTATTGTCTGTGTCTATCAGTTTGAGATTATGATGCTAAGTGAAATAAGTCAGACAGAAAAAGCCGAGAACCATATGATTTCACTGATATGTGGGATATAAAACTGAAAGCAACAAAGAAACAAGACAAAAAAATAAACAAAAACTCACAGGCACAGACAATAGTTAGGACTTATTCTTTAGCACAGCCCAGTCACGGAAAGAGACCTGTGAGAGGGATTGCTTTCCTCAGGCCTCAGATCAAAACCGACACTCTCTTCAGGCAGTAGATCTGCAATCCAGACTAGTCAGCTTGCCTTCTCATTTGGTTGCTTCTTCCCAATGTGCTCATTCTTTCAATGTTTCAAAAAATGGTTGCCAATGCAGCTTTCCCTTATATCTTTCATATCTTTAAGCCCATCAATGCTTCCTTCTTCCCTCCGTTCTTTTTCCTCATTGAAACTTAATTTCTCACCAGTTTCAAGAGCTCTCATTAATACAATGCAATCTGTCACTTCTCTCTATCACTTCTTTTTTTCCTCTAGGCTAGCAAATCTTAGCATGCCTTGCCTCCCACTTCTCCACTTCTAAGTTAAGGTGTACTTAAATGGTAAAGATTTTTTTTTAAATAGCATTTTGGGACTATTTTGAAAGAAAAATACAAGTTCAGCTGAATTTGGAAAAAGGAAGTACAAGAAAGAAAAACAAACACCCAACCACCCATGTTCTCATATCCAATGATGGTAACAGCAAGAGACACAATGGTGGTAACAATATTTACCTTCACTCAGGACGGCACATTTTACCACAGTGGAAGTGGTAAGGAAGAAAAGGTGTTGGAGGAGGGCATTGAGAGAGAACATAACCTCTAGCTGAGCCACAAGCTGGAGTCAGGCAACTGAAGGCTTCTCACATCCTCCCCTGTCCTTGGAATGTACTCTGCTCACCATTCCCATGCTGAGAGCTGTACCAAGGACATGACCTTGAGAGAGCAGTGTGTTGAGACCATCTGGACTGTATATAAGACTGAACCCCGTTAAGGCCTCTATATAAATGTTCAAGATTCTGGCCAGTGGGTGTGGTGATCTACTCATCTTGTGGCCGCCCAAGATAAGCTTCATAAGTAAGTCCCCTTGCTTATTAAACTTGCCATCTATCAATCTGGAGTGGACCATCTCTTTCTTTGGTCTCTCATTTCTCTCTGAGCATGAAGGCTAGTTTACAAACCAACAACAGGGAAAGGATAGAATATTCAAATAATTTGGGACCACAGTTAATTTAGTACATCTGATCACAGATTTTTTTTTTCTCACATGGAAGGAGCATATGAAAACACAAACATCTCTATTTCCATTATTAAAAGGTGGTGGTTTGGATGATGAGCATACTTGTTTTTGTAAACCTAAATTCTCAATGATCAGCACTAAAATGTGACTACAAATAAAACAGCTTATGTTAAAGCACATAAAAAGACTGGGGATTCGCCTTTGATGGAACAATTCTAATGGCCATCACACAATCCATTCTATTTTCCAGACACTCTACAGAACACCACATGTCAGAAAGAACCAAAAAAATGTCATCAATCATTTCGATTCTTCTAATATATTTGGATGTTCCTTGTCATATAGACAAATTATCCAGACACCAAACTAATTTTTTCAGTTTCTACTTGAAAGCTTTGTGTCACCTAGGTCTAGTCAACATTGAATTAATTTTTTTCCCTTTTCCCCAAATATTATAAGGATCATATTTATAAAAACCTCCTTGTTGTATACCACGGCCTAGAGAATGTGGTTAATCTGATATTACAATTAACTGAGTTATACATTCAATTATGCATATTTATTTTGTATCATTGTTTTACTTACATCTCTGTCTCTGGTCATGTCTTACCTCTTTTTTTTACAGAAAACTTCTTGAGGAAAAGCCCTAAACTGAAGCATCTCTATACCAATGACCGTGTTTTTAGTATCATGCTTTGCATGCACTACTGGTAATTAATAGATGTTTTCTGAATGGATGTTCAAAGAGCTGTATTACAAAGAAACTAAACACAGGAAGTGTGTCCAACATGAGTGTGCCTTTCCTGAACACACAGAAGGGATTTTAGGGCTTTGTGATACTTCAAGGTTATCATTACAAACATGGAAGGCAACAGAAGTTTAGAATTTGGGACTTAATAAAGGTCTAGGTCTAAGACAGATCATGTGACACCCTTACATAACACCTTTCCACAATTTCTAGTACTCTTAGGATAAAGACCAAATTCCACATATGTCCCAACATGGCTTATTCCTTGTCCGTAACTCTATACTTGAAACCTCGGTTCACATCTTCATCCTATTCTTTTCTTCAGTTACATTTTCTGTTTTTCACATCCTGAGAGATACCATAATTTCTCCTGCTATAAGCCCTTTGTCACATTATTCCATTATCAGAAATTCTCTAATCTGTCCTTTCCCTTCTCTAACCAAATGATGCTTACTCATCCCTCAAGTAGATCTTTTGAAATTGCGTCTGCCTTCAATGAGTGAAATTCCTCGGTTATATGCCCTTCTAGCCCTCAGACACTTATTGCAGATTGTAATTATGTATTCCTAGAGAGATCACTGGAATGATGTGGATTTCCCCCCCCACTATACTCTAAGCAGCATGAAAACAGTGTCCATACATGGTTTGCTCACCATCAGATCCCCCATGCCTAGCACACTGGTTAGCAGAAAGGAGTTGCTCAGTAAACATTTGTGAATGAATGAATGTGTAACTTTGCTTTCTGACTACTAACTATATTGACAGATGGCATACACATGTGTTTTTAATTTGGAATAATTACACAAGGTTACATATGAGGCTTGGTGATTATTTTAAAGCATATTTTAAGTAGCAGATGACTCATTAATTTCCATGTTATAAAAATGAGTCGAAACTCTCATTACTCTAAACCCAAGTACTTTGTTTCCTTAATCAAATATTGCCATCCATGGTAATAGTTAAATCCAGTGCTGATATGGGACTATTAGAGATTTCTGTCCATGTGAAAATGACTTCAGATTGCTGGCTACAACATGAACTAATACTTATCAGTGAGAGCATTCAAAACAACATGACCCCTCTTGAATTCAAAGAATCAATGAAAATGTCAATTACTGCAAGATGGACAGGCAGAAAAAAATACAATCTTGTCTGTACTTCTCTTGTCTTGCAAGATGCATGATCCTGCTCCATTTTCTGAACAATCTAGTAAGATTCAATTTACTTTTTCAATTTGTCTCCAGCCAGGCTTCCTTCTGTCACTTATGCAGACATTTCAACACAGGCCATGTAGAGTAACAGGAGATGGACAGTGAGAATGAAATTACCTGTGCATTTGCGATCTGTGTCTTCCTTCTTTGACCCACTAATCGTCAACTTGCAGTTGAAGTTTTCTTCCCAGTATTCAGCAAACCATACGTTTCTTCTGTTGTTTTCAAGTGTGCGAGATGTAAAATAGGCATCAAACCCTAAACAGAGTTAAATATAAAGGTCATTGCTTGTGGGGACCTGCTGAAACAGTTGAAAATAAAAATACCAGTGATGATTTGTCTTTGTTTTAGTAGACTGAATGTCTTTTGTGTCAATCAAAGAAAAAAGAAATCAACAGAAGAAAAAAACATTCTAATGCTAACGTATACCTGTGTCTCTACTTCAATCTGTCAGACGGATGTTGGTTATAAATGACATTTTCACAATGAAATCTGTATTAGAGACCCTTGAGGATGACATGATACTCACACATGCCTTGCATCTCTGGCGAGCTAGACTGCGGACAAAAGCATCTTTATCATCACCAAGATCATAACTGGTACTTTTAGGGCTCACTATGGGCCAGACTCTGTATTTTACATACATTCTTTTACTCATCTCAACAACCTATGCAGTAGTTACTGTCATTCCCATTTTGCTGATGAAAAACAGGCTTGATGAAATAATAATCTGTCTACGGTCAACCATTTTGCCATATTTTGCATCTCTGACCAGGTGAGCTACAGACCTGTGGATATCCCTGTAAGAATCCTCTTTCATTTAGGAATATCCCACTATGTAATTAACTTTCTAGTAAAAATAGAAGTTCTTTAAAGAAGCCACATGTCTGTGGCTGAGCCCAACATTAGCACAATGTTATTCACAAAGAATGCGAGATGAGTAGAGACCCAAGAGGTCAGGTCCCCAGGAAATCTCTAGCTACCTCATTAGGTTAGTGCAATTTAAATATTCCAATGAAGAAATACCGTCATGTTAGAATCACACTGGATTCAGTATCACAAGGCCTGGGCTTGAATTCCAGCTCCACTAATCTCACTAAGTCATGGAAACATGAGCAAGTACACACAACCTCGCTGATATTCCTCTCATCTGTTTGTAAAAATGAAGATGACAACACATCCTTCCTCACTGTGTCCTGTGTGTAGCAGTGGAAACACTGGAAATTTACAGAGTTTAATATCAAGAACCATAAAAGAAGATGGGCTTACTCTCACATTATTTATATCAAAGTTTTCCCTTAACTTTAAGGCCATTAAAAGAAAAAATAAAATTAGCTCCAGACTCTAAACTCTTAGAGGAGAACAACAGGTTAACTTTATTAACCACTACATTCTGAGCACCAAATTCGTGGTTTGATATATAGTAAACCTACTATAAATATAAACTTAAAATATATAAATGTGACAGTGAAACAAAAAAGAGAAAGAAAACAAACAAACTATAAAGTAAAGGGGATTATATATATATATATATATATATATATATATATATATATATATATATATATAACTTTCTAGTAAATATATATATATATATACAATAAAAAATAAAAAGAATATTCTATATATCTTAGGTCATTTTCCAGGCCATTTTCAGGACCAGATGATGTTTTGACCAGGTACCCAGCTAACTGTCCTTTTAAAGCCACCACGTTAACTGATTTAAGATAAAGCTTGTTGTAGTATCCGGTCTCATTCTGATGTCAATACTGATTGATTAGTCTGGCTGGAAGTCCTCCTCCCATCTCCCTGTTCTCCCAAAAACCTGCCTCCACCCCAGACAACTATTCAGTAGAATAATGTAATACTCCTAAATAAAGGGGACTCTCTGGGGGAAAGAGATGAGTTCTCCATGTTTCCAAGATCACTACATATATGCACTTGGTCATGTACATATATACAGACACTCATACATGGTGACTAGTGACTCATTTTTCTATCTTTGCCCTGTGCGGGGGTTGTGGGGAACAAAACTAAGCAAGGGTGGTAGACTGTGACAGAGGTGGCCCCTGACGGACCATGCTTCCTGAGCCTCTCACCTTCGTGTAGTCCCCTCTTATGTACTGCATTCTTGTCCATGGGACACTGGCAGGTGCGATGCAAGCAGAGGCCAGGAAACCCTGTACTGGTACTTGCGGAATTGTACTGGTATGGGCGGAATTTTCTCCTTAGAATCCAGCTGCCCTAAGAGGTTTGTCTGGGAGATGTCACGTCATATAGAAAGAGAAGAATCCAGCCAGACCTCAGCCCTCTCAGCTAGACCTTTTCTCCCATTCCAGCTCCCCAAGTAGCACTAGAAGAACTACTTAGCTGAGACCAGGCCCGATTGCAGATTTGTGGCGATTTGTCTTTTAAGCCACGACGTTTGAGGTGGTTTGTTACACAGTCATAGACAACTGAAACAGCCCTTCACTACCACAGCACCGTGAGCCCCCCTTCATGCATCACCCAGACAACAATGCACTCAAGGAAGAGGCATCCTCAATAGAACACAAAGGGGCTTCAGAAAAAGTTTTCGGCCCCATGTTGCAGGCACTAACCCAAGCCAAAGTCAGAATAGGAACTACTAAAATGCCTCAGATGGTAGCCTGGATACATGCATTCTCCAGCTCAGAATACATCTTTAGAGGAAACGTCATCATTAAAAAAGCCTATTGTTTCAAAACACCTCTCTTCAGCCTGTGTCTGCTGGAAATGCAGACGGATGTTGATGAAGGAAGGACTAGGTGAAGGCTAACATGCAGGTAGGTGAGTGTGGAACATTTAAAAGAGAAGAAAAGGAAGGGAAAGCAGCAGTCAGTTCTACTTCCCTCTGTTGTACTTGAGAATGAACAGATTTCTGGAAAGAAAGCAACCACTGCAGAGGATGCCTGCATGCATTGTAACAGGAAGTGAATGAAGGGAAAGATTTCTTCTCCAAGACCTTTGTCCTTCTCCCTCACATGTCTGGCTGGCTCGGCCTGTTCAGCTCCCTGCTCCTCCCAGAAGGCCTGCTGGCCACCCTTTCCCGGAGGCTGCCTACTGCTCTTGCTTCCCAAATGCATGTACATAGGACTTGCCTGGGGATCTCAGAAGATGCAGATTTTGATCCAGAAGGTCTGAGGTGGGACCAAAGATGCTCCGTTTTTAACAAGCCCCGGGTGATGTTCATGCTGCCCTGTCCTCTCAGAAGCAATGCTCTGGTGGGGAAGGGGAGGAAATCCTGCGTTTGTAACAAGCCCCACGTGATGCTCATGCTGCCTTTGCTTTGAGAAGCAGGGCTCTAGAGCAAATCCTGAACTTCAGCAAGTAGGATTTGAACAGCTGCAGCCCAGTTTGTTAGACCTCAGCATTGTCACCCTCTCAGCCTCAAGTTTGTGCCTTGATTCAGATGAGAGGATGTGGGCTCTGCTTCTGTAGTTCAGACTGCTGCTTAGCACCCTGCTTGGGATGACAGGAGCCCTGCATTGCCATCCCGTGGCCTGCCGATGACCCCGGGGAGGCAGAGCATGCTGTGCTACCTGTGGATGAATTCCCAGGGGGACTCGCTCTGTCTTCCCCTGGTCATCACTGCTCAGGGTCCCTTTGCGTGCTCCAAGACTGCTTTCCTCACCTGTGTCTCCTGTTACCACTCTGGGCTCTCCACCCCAGAATTTCAATTTTGTGCCATGTCTTAGTGTTGCTAAGAAGGCAACCTGAAATAGCCCTGTGCCTTCACTACCTCCTCTGAAGGTCTACAGGCCTTGCAGCGAAATCTCGTTGCTCTCAGCCAGGTACCAACACAGCATACAGGCATGCTTTGTTTTATTGCACGTCGCTTTATTGAGCTTCACAGGTATTGCTTTTTCCCCCCACAAATTGAAGGCAAAACCCTCCACTAGCAAAAAGGTTACAACTCGTTTTGTTGAGATACTTGATTTATTGAGATGGTCTGGAACCTAACCCGCAATAGCTGCCAGGTCTGCCTGTACCTTTGCTTTGGGGCAGGTTGCTAGAGACTTGAGCTGTTGACTTGTATGAGAGCTGCACTTTTTGTCATTAGAGAAGTCACATAGTGTGGTCGGGAACAAAAACATAGTCACAAAACACGGGTGGGAACCTAGCTTTGCCACTTTCTACCTGTGTGACTTGAGTAGACTACTGTTATTCTGTCTCAGTTTCCTCATCTGTAAAATGTGGTTAATATTAATACCTACCTCACATGGTTGTTATTATGATTAAAATAGCTATTATTTGTAAGTACTCAGCATCATGCCCGATAAAGAATAATATTAGCTATTGGTTGTTTAATGAACATACTCACCCATTAAATATTAACCGAGCATCTGTGTGTGACAGACACTGTTCTCTGCACTCACAAAAATTGGGATTAAAACATACCCGGCACCTCATGGGATTTATAGTCAGCCAGATGGGGAAGATAGACTTTAAAAAGTATCATTCAAAGTAACATAAATTTACAAGTTTAATGGCTTCCGTGAAGGAAATGTAGGTGGTGTTTTGGGAACTCACACAATAGAGAGGTAACTGTCTTAAGAATTCAGAAAGGGCTTCCTGGAGAGACTAGATACATAAGAAAAAGGAGAAATAGGTTTTAACTGAGAGAGAGGGATTGGCAGAGATTGGACATTTATTCAGGTGAAATAGCATGTGCTACGCCTTAAGAGTCTTGAAGTCATTCTAGCATTACAAAATGTTCCAGGATAACCAGGCCTCAAAATTGACAAGTATGAATAGACTATATATATGCAATCTAGTTGCTACTAAAATTCTAATAACTCAACGACATAAGTGCTTATCCAATGAATGAAGACATATATGAGTAAGTTTGTCTTCCAACTAGTTGTCACTCTACGTGTTTTATATACATTTTCTCATTAAGTGTCACAGAAATCCTAGATACTAATCTTATTCACACTTAAGAGGTGGAAACTAAGGCCAGAGAGGAATTTGAGCCCAAGTCTGCCTCATTTTAGACACTGGTTCCTGATTTCCATACTACAGAGCAGTGATTCATGTGCTTTGGCGGCTATCACAATCATCTGCAGAGCTGATAAAGAAGGTGGGGACCGGGTGGCCCGATGGTTCAGTTGGTTAGAGTGCGGTCCCCTAAACAACAAGTTTGCTGGTTCGATTCCCACATGGGCCACTGTGAGCTGTGCCCTCCACAACTAGATTGAAACAACTACTTGACTTGGAGCTGATGGGTCCTGGATAAACACACTTAAAGAAAAAAAAAAAAAGGTGGAGCCCAAGATTATTGAGGTAGCATCCCTGAGTCTTCTTGTTTTACCCCAAGTTCCCCAGGAGATTGTCATACCTGCTATGGAGCATTGCTGCAGCCTACTCACTATGCCACCTCCCCTCTCTCACTCCTAGATGCCTAATCACTGAAATATTAGGTTGGTGCAAAAGTAATTGGGGTTTTTGCAAGTGTTTTGAACCTTTTAAACTGCAATTACTTTTGCACCAACCTAATACTACATCAGCCATCAATTCACAAGGCAACTGGGGTGATTCAACAGGTAGAAGAGCAAAACAGTTTCGGGCATACCCCGTTTTACTGCGGTTCACTTTATTGAGTTTTACAGATGTTGCATTTTTTACAAATTGAAAGCAAGACCCTCCACCAGGAAAAAGATTACGATTCACTTTGTTGTAATACTTGCTTTATTGCACTGGTCTGGAACTGAACTTGCAGTATCTCTGAGGTCTGCCTGTACGTGGTCAGGCATTGGAATGGGTCAGTCAACCAAAATGTAAAACTGGCTGCAGGGGCTGATGGTGCTGCAGCCAAAGCCAGTATCAGAAAACAGCTCCTTGCAGACAATTCAAAGAAGCAGAAGCAGAGGTCAGACCGAGGTTTTTGAATTCAGCGAGTCCTTGCTGATTTGCCTCAGCTGAGTCCCATCTCTTTTGGGACCTAGTAATTTGTTTACTTCTTTTTAGCAGGACTATGGCAAAATATCAACTAATGCTTACTGGTTCATTGTATTCATTTTCATTCACAAAGAATAAAATTGTCCATGGGATCTTTAAGTTTTCAAAAGAGACTTGCTACAACCATGCCTTCACAGTGCCTTGGAATATGCTTGGCAGCCCTTTGGCTTAGGCACATGCCATGCCGCTAGTTTATGAGTGGATAAGGAGCTTCTGATATGGGGAGGTCTAAAGCTTTCCCTCTGGCTGCAGTCACCAAGCCATCACTCTTGACCTGTCACTACAGGTTCTGCAGCCTAATAATTTTACCTATCTTCTCTTTAGGGGTAGGTGATTTAATACAACATGTACAGTCACCAAGAGAAGGCTAGGGACAGAATCAGAAATTAGAATAACTCTAATAATATCTAGAAATATATGTATATAGGTGTGTGTGTGTGTGTGTGTGTGTGTGTGTGTGTGTGTGACCGTGAATTGAGACTTCTCCTCATTCCTATTATAGCTCAGAAGAAAAGTGATCTGGATAAACAATAAAGGTATTATTAGTTACGTTATCAGAGTTTTTCAATGTAATCCAGGGCATTGAGACTAGGGTTTTGGTTCCCAGGAAACAGAATCAGCATTATGTTAAAGGAGAAAGATTATTCTTTCATGTGGAACAGATGAAATTCTTATAATAAAATTGTTCCTTTTATTGGACAGGTTATTTTAACTTCAGACATTAATCTCCAGGTGGTTCTGAAGCAAATGTCCCATTGGGTACACATTGTGTAACATTCCTGTAATCTTGGATGTAAACCTAGAAGAGCATAGAAATAACAAGCAGGGTTTTAGCCGACGTTATGACTCTACTTCTCTGGTTCTTTCCTCTTTTAACTGGAGTGCTGCCCTTAAACACCCCCTGAACTTTGTGGTTGAGACAAGAGAGTGCAAGTCTACAGACACACAGTTCATCCTGGCAGTGTGTTTGGGAGGTGACCTTTCCAGCTGAGAAGGAAGAATCTTCTCACAAGTGTGTGGTACAAAAGGAAAGCTATCAGAGTGTCAAGAGGGGGTCAAAGGACATAGCTGCCTTCATGGCCAGGGTAAAGGGACACTGACAGGTACTAATGTAGCTTCACGTGGCATCAGACAATGACCACTAACCCTGATTGCTGCTTTATCCACACGTCATGCATTGCAGGTTAGAGCATCCCTGTCAGCCCAAATGGCAGGCAGCAGCCAAGGCTTCCTTCTCACTGGCCTATAAAGGAGAGGATCTTAGGAAGGATGTGCTCATGTTTCAGAAACACACAGCTCCTGGCTCATCACAGGAATGCAATACTAACAGAATAGGTGAATGAACTGATGAGTAAGAAGAAAAGACAAACAATGGGGGGGGGGAGAGAGAGAGAGAGAGAGAGAGAGAGAGAGAGAGAGAGAGAATGTGAGAGAGAAGGAGGAAAAGGGAGGGGGAAAGGAAGAGGGGGACGGGAGGGGTAGAAGGGAAAAGAAGGGGAAGAAAAGGAGAGGAAAGGAGAGGAGAGGAGGGAAGGAGATGAAGGAGAGGGGAGAAAAGGGAAGACACAGACATTGCTGAGAAGAAGCAGGGGAACTCATATTCCCTGCTACTTACTGAGAGGGTATATCAGAACAGTAAAGTTTGAAAACAAATCTGTATTTGTTTTACACACTTTTCTATTTCTATGACATAACTCATTGTAGTGGTTTAAACTGAGGCCCTCAAAAAGATACATTCAGGTCCTAACTTCCTAAATTTGGATCTTGTTATACAACATCTGGATATTGTATAACAAGAAATTACATGGCAAATGTGATTAAGGATCTCAAAATGAGCTCATCCGGGATTACCTGTGTGGGCTCTAAGTCCAATGACAAATATCCTTATAAGAGACACACAGACACTCAGGAAGAAGGGGCCATGGAGAAGGTCATGTAACTAGGGAGGCAGAGACTGGAGTGATGCAGCCATAAGCCCAGCAAAACTGGAGCCTCCAGAAACTTGATGAGCCAGGAAGTTTCCTTCTATAGAGCCTTCAGAGGAAGCATGGCCATGTAAATATGTTGATTTTGGACTTCAAGCCTCCAGAACTGTAAGACGATACATTTCTGTTTTAAGCCACCAAATCTATGATCATGTCAGCTCCAGGAAACTCATATACCAACAATACGTAAAATAAATCCTATGGTATTATACCATTCTACAACTTCTGTCTGGTCTGAACACAACATTTGTTTCCCAGATGTTGCAAACTAATGGCCTGGGGGATATATATAACTTATAAACTCGTCCTTTTTATTTTGTCCCAGAGTATTTTTAAAACTAATTTAAACGCCGGGATATTTCACTTGTAAGTCCAGATTTCTGGCTTTACACACTTGTTCAGTTAGAAGATGTGGTAACACAGACCCTATTCCCAGGTGTCAATGTTCAGTAGGTACTAAAGAATGGCTCTTCGCTTTGGGGGGTCTAAGCACTTCTGCTCACAATATGTCCCCACCATGTCTGATGGTGTCAACATTTGTAAGACATATATGGTTGTCATGGTAGACACTGAGCTTTCCACCACTGAGAAATGCATCTCTCTTACTTTAATACACCTTTGCTTCAACTTGAGTGATACACAGACTCCACTGAAATGAGAAATACTATCTCAGGCCCCTAAGAATATATTCTTGAAAAAAGCAATTAAAAACATAGTGAAGTTGGAAAAAGAAGCAGGATACAAAAATGATAGAGAAATCATTTATCTTCATATGTACAACCAAAATCACTTAAAAGATGTAGAGGAAGAGAAAACCATAATTAAAATAGATACAAAAAACAAACAAACATAAAAAACCCTATCTAAGAACAAGTGTATTTTTCCATTAAATCGGGTTTCCTTTTGTCTTTCAGTAGAGTTTTAAGGTTTTTTTATGTCTACTCCCTTGAAGCTAATTTGTAAATTTTATGTGATTTTAATAAAAATATTGATTTGTTTCCCCTAGAGTTAGATGTGTCCCTTTTAATGTTCATATATAAAAAACAATGAGAATCAGGAGAATTCTGAAAAAGAAGAGTAAGTGTGATGAATGTTTAAGGGTGTTGGGGAAGGGAGGTGATACAAAGGAAGGCAAAACCTACCAGGTATGATATAACAATGGATGCCAAATTCTCTAGGATTGAAAAAAGAATAGTTCTGACACAAGAATAAGAAAATCACTGGACCATTGGAATAGGACAGAAAGTCCAGAAATAAACCCAATTGCACATGAGAATGTCATATAATAGAGAAGAAAGGCAGGGTTTCAAATTACTAGGGGCACATGGCCCCTCTTAATAATCTAATTAACAGCAACTAGTTGTATAGTTTGTTGGTTCGCACTCAGGAGCTCCCCAGATAAAATCTGAAACTGGTCCTGGTACACGGAAGGCAGGGAGAGACCGAAAAAAGAGGCAGATTGGTAGGTGGCAGGTTTAATAAGCAAAGGAACTTCCTACGAGGCTTATCTTGCATGCCACAAGACAAATAGATCTTCATACGTGCCGAAGAGATCCTTAAAACTTTACAGAGAGGCCTTAACTGGGCCCAGTCAGGTATTCAGTTCAGATAGTTTCAACAACATATTCTCTCAAGGCTACTTCCTTGAAAATGGCTTCCACTGTGGGAATAGTGGACAGAGCCCCCATTCCAAGGACAGGAGCCTCTGACTGCCTGAGTCCAGATTGAGGGTCAACTGGAGGTCACATCCTTCCAGTGATGTCCTCCAACATAACTGAATAATGATCAAATTGGATCCTCATTAGAAACTCACATTGCTAGTCCACAAGAAAATATGGGAAGCATTGTATGGATTTAACCATAGTAAGTTAATTTGAGGTTTCCAGTCTCTGTGAGAGGATGGATTTTGCACATTTGTAGGAACTAAGGATTCTTCATCCGAGTTTGGGGCCATCTGCTGCAGGACGTCTGCAGTAGGTGCCAGTGCTACGTGGCATGTGCTCTGATCCCCTGTGCACACTGCCTGCCTACACTTGTGCAATGCTGTGGGCAGTCGGTTCCTTGTCTGCCTCTCTCAGGAAACTTTACATTCCTGGAGGACAGAGATGCTGTCTCACTTCTCTTTGCCTTCCCAATTCAAATTCTGGTAAACGTTTATTGAAGTAAATTGAAGTTGAAGACATGTAAATCAGTTTGACAAGAAGATCGTTACTGATCTAATGGGACAAATCTAGGTTCTCAGATGCACCCACAAATTTGCTGGCTGTATCTATTGATGAGAGTGGTGGAAGCCAGCCATTATTTTTGAGAAAACAAATAAGAATTATTACAATGGAAATTATTCCACAAAGAACAAAAATCTCTTGGGAAGTGTTTATGGATGAGGTAGAGAAAATAATGTTTGCAATATTATTCTACAAAATGCTTCCAAAGGGATGTTGCATATTATATAACGCTAGAAGGCCTACCATTTTTTTCTTTCCTTTAAATTGCCTGGGAAACAGAAGGGCACTTTATGTAATCTGAGTATGCTTATATGAAAATGAATGTGGGTATGAACAGTACATATTCAACGGATAGTTTAATAGTTAAAATGGTTAAAAGCAGACTCTGAAACTAGAATTTCAGGGTCCAGTTTCTAACTTTGCTGCTTGCTAGCTAGAAGACCTTGAGCAAATAACCTAAGTGTCGAGGCCCCATGTGACAAGGGTTGTGGGGAGCGAGGAGGGCAAGGAGGGCGGCACAGGGTTAAGAAAAGACAGTCGCCATGAATAGAATTAAGGGGGGGGGCAAAGGATGTGCAGCCTCAAGGACTGAAGGCCCCTAATCCGGCCTGAGCATCAGCTTTTATTAGTTAAGTGGGGAAGTAAAGGAGATAAAGCTTGTCAATCTCAAGATCTGTGAATCCCATATATCACAATAGGAAACTGATTCAAGCCAATCACCCTTGCCTGCAGGCAGCTGGACCTTAAGTCTCAGGATGCATGTACTTCCCCAAGGGACAAAACCTTTATGCATATGAATAGATGGAGAGCACATCATTGAATCTCTTCCCTTGCAGGTTTTGGGAAGGAATGCAGCCACAGAGGCAGAGGCTTTCCTTAACCTGGGGAAGGTGGGGGGCTGTGCCCACCTCTATGAACCCCATGGGTTCTCCTGTTGGTCCCCACTCGACTGCGCCTGGCTTGAGTTGTCGTCCCCCCCCCCATGGGGAATCTTACTCGTCATTGGCTGACTAGCCATCTTTTTGGGACCTAACAGGGAGACATAAGGTGCAAACACAAAGGTTTAGCAAAGTCCCTGAAAGGATTCGTCTCACAGACTCTCCTTTCTTTAGGGGCAGGTAGAAGGAGACCGAAGGGTAGGCTACTGTGTGGTGATACTAACAAGTCTAAGCTTCTCAAAAGGGGGATTATGAAAACGTCTGCTCCACAAGATTGCTGTGTGGATACTGTGGGAGAACAGCATTTAGAAACATGCATGGCACATATTGTGGTAAGAGCATAAATATTAACTAAATGAAAATAAAATCAACACAGGCACACAAGGAAGGTGAGAAAAAGAGAGAGAAAGAACAAGAAGAAGAAATTTAGGGAACTTTGAAATTTGAACCCTAGGGACTATGCATGAAATGTTCAGCTATCAAGATCCTGGCTTTGGAGTCAGATGGGCCTGAATTTGAATCATGGGGCTGCCAACTACTAGCTATTTTATTTTGCTTATCTTATGCTAGGTTGATCACTTAGGTTTCCATTGTTTGTGTTTGGTTGTTGAACTGTATATTTGTTTGCTCATTCATTCACTTACTCCAGAAAAGACTTAAAGAGACAACTCTGTTTCCTCATATATAACATGAGGCTAGTAGTATCTACCTTATAGACTGATGTGAAGATTTAAAAAATATTAAGGCTAAACTAACTAACATCTTTTTTGTTTTATTTTTCCAGTACAGTTGACGTTCAATATTATATTTGTTTCATGTGTACACCATAAAGGTTAGATACCGTGTTTCCCTGAAAATAAGACCTAGCCAGACAATCAGCTCTAATGCGTCTTTTGGAGCAAAAATTAATATAAGATCCGGTCTTATTTTACTATAAGACCGGATCTTATATTAATTTTTGCTAATTTTACTATAATATAAGACCAGGTCTTATATTAATTTTTGCTCCAAAAGACGCATTAGAGCTGATTGTCTGGCTAGGTCTTATTTTACTATAAGACCGGATCTTATATTAATTTTTGCTAATTTTACTATAATATAAGACCAGGTCTTATATTAATTTTTGCTCCAAAAGACGCATTAGAGCTGATTGTCCAGCTAGGTCTTATTTTTTGGGAAATGGCATTTATATACATTATGAAGTGATCTCCCTGATAAGTCTTGTACCCACCTGGCACTATACATAGTTATCACAATATTATTGACTATATTCCCTGTGCTGGACTTTACATCCCCATAACTATGCTGTAACTGCCAACTTATACTTCTTAATCCCTTCACATTTTTCATCCATCCCCGAAACCCCTCCCATCCAGCACCCATCAGTTTGTTCTCTGTATCTGAGTTTGTTTCTGTTCCTGTTTTTTTTTTTTTTTTCAGATCTTACCAGTAAGTGAAATCATATGGTATTTGTCTTAAAGTTGCTGAGTAAATGAAAGTAACTTTACCCTTGTTAATGTACATAGTTTTTACTGTCAGTTCCAGACACTATAAAGCAACTGCCTTCCGTCCTCGAAAGCCCCTCATTGCTGTCCTCTGCCATGTGCATCCACGTAAGCTTAATAGCCTGAATTGATGTTATTCTGAGGCAGCTCAGCATGCAGTTGCTTCTAGGGATGAAGGATAAAATGCCATCCCTCTAGTGGATGCTTTAAGAAGTGAGGCTTGAAGAGCCCACCATCTCCCTGGAGGCCACAGGCTGTGTCTGCAGAGGTGTGGCAGGAAGCTCCTGCTCCCCTCCCTTCTACCCCACCCTCAGTATGATGCTCAACTTGAACTCCTGCCTTAGCTGGTTAAAGGTTCTGTACAGAACCTTGGTAAAGGGTCTGACTCACATAGGTTACAGCCTTATTTTGGGCTTGAGTTTCTAATGTCCTTGCTATAATCTCTTGCCTTCCTCCTCTCCTGCCTTCCTCACCTTCCTTTTCCTCCATCCACATTATGTTATTTTCAAGATATCCCAAATGTCCATAGTTTTCTTTCCTCCCCAGTAACAATTATCACGCTAAGCGAAATAAGTCAGACAAAAAAAGTCAAGAACCATATGACTTCACTCACATGTGGGATATAAAACTGAAAGCAACAAAGAAAAAAGATAAACAAATAAAGAAACAAAAATGAATAGACACAGACAAGTTTAGTGGTCACCAGAGGGTAAGAGGGGAGGCGGGAGCGTAGAAGAGGGAAAAGGGGGTCAAATATATAGTGATGGAAGGAGAACTGGTTCTGGGTGGTGAACACACAATGTGATATATAGATGATGTATTAATATTATAGAAATACACACTTGAAATCTATGTAATTTTGCTAACCAATGCCACCCCAGTAAATTTAATAAAAAAAAAGAATTGTGCTGCTAAATTTGTTCAATCTTGACTGCACCAATCTTGAGTGTGATACATATTGACACTATGTTTCAAAAATCATAAAACAGTGCAAACTCTTTGATATTACAATTATACTTCAAGATACTTATCTTAATAAAATAACTACATATGCATTTTAGAAAAGATAAAGTACTAAATTATATTAAGGGATTAATTTTATTAGATGTGATAAGAGATAGCAAATATGTAAATAATAGATCCTTAGTTCTTATCAGTTAGGAATATTTTCTGAAATATTTTAGGTGAAAAAACATAATTTCTGGGATTTTATCCAAAATGTCCCTTCACAACAAAAGTTCAAAGGGGGGAAGTTAGAACATGCATAGCAAAATATTAATGGCATTTGAAGTTAGGATACTGAAGATAATGATTAGAGCACTGTTTATAATAAGAAAAACTTAGAACCATCACAAATTTCCAAAAACACATTACTACATAACATCTATATGCTCCAATAGTATGCAGTCATCAGAATTTGACAGACAGGAAAGTATAGTTTTTAAGAGCATACGCCATTAACTGGGAATTCATATTAATATGCTATATTAAAAAAGTTAAAAATATTTTGATAGTATGACAAATATATATGTATGATGCTATATCTATTGTACATATATAGATATATCTATATATGTATGAATATATATATATAGAGAGAGAGAGACAGAGAGAGAGAGAGATGAAAAAAATGTATACACATTTTAAGAAAGGAAAAAACTGTATTAAAATTGTAATACTCAATATACACTGATAACAAAAGATCAGTACAAGTCATGTGCATACATTTTTTTGGGACTTCCGGTATATATAGCTCATCAAACATCGATAGTGGGTTATTACTGGAGGGTGGCTGATATTTATTTTACTTTTAGCTCATTCATGTCTCCAAATCTGTCTATATAGTTATATATATAAAACTATATATATAAATATATGTATATATTTATATATAGTTATACATCTATAATATCTATAAACCAAAGCATAAATTATGTGTAAAACAAAAACACATATATGTAAGATATGTATCACCAAAATATATGTCCATTCTATGTAATATTCAATCTCTTTCATGTCATAAAATTTTTTAGAAGAGCCCTATCCTCTAAGATAAGCTAATTCCTGTTTCTATGCACAACTAATTTTCACAAAGGCAAACTATGACTCTGTCATTTATGTCTTTATCCAAAATAGGTAGACTAAGTATACTCATGTCACTACTTCCTATATTTACAACCACAGCAGACATCACCAATCAATCATGATAATTAGTCCTAAGGATCCTGGTCTCCAGCTCCTTTATAGCTTAGTGCTTTAGGAAGCTAATGTTGATCTGACATTTTTTCAGGATAAAAGTTACATGCTATCCTTGATGTGATTGTATATTTTCAACAAATTGTTCCTGGAAATCTATTATGTAATACATATTAATCTCAGACATGAAAACATAAATAAATTAATGATAATATAATCTAATAGTTAATGGGTGACTATTATACCTGAAGCTTTGGCCTAAATGCTTTGCACAGGTTTTATATATTGGACAGAAAACAGAACAAAACAAACAAACAAAAAACTGTTCTCGGCTCTCAAAGAACTCTCAGTTCTATAATATCTCTAGAAAGTTACAAAGGACAAACATGTGGGATTTTTGCTCAATATAATGTGGTCAGTATTTTCATGAAAGAAATATGATAGATGGTAGATAGATAGATTGTCTTTATAGAACACCAAAAATAGTAGGATTTGTTGCAAACATTGTTTATTGATTGGATAGTGTCTTTGTTGTTCTCATTATATATATATATCATATATAACTTAAAAGAGTTAGGAATTTTCTATCATTTCCTGCTTGTCCACCGAGGGGCTTCCTGGTGGGAGAGAAGGACGAAGGTGGAAGAGAAAGAGAGCATATTCCAAACTCCATAGTGCATGCATGTACACACACACACACACACACACACTTCCTGGTACCACATCCCTCCTGACATCAGGGTTGAAAACCTACCTTATGCAGACTGCAGTGATGTAGAAAGACTACCAGGGCAGTTCCTTCTTTACCTTTTTTTTTTTTTTTTTTTTTTAATAAACCTAGAATCAGTCATCTATCAGAGTTTCTCTTTTCTGTTTCCCGAACTCTAAGACCCGTTTTAGCCTCTCTTACTTTGTCAACATTCAGGAAGAAACAGTAAGTTCCCAGATAGGCTGTGGGCCAGGTTACCAAGCTGGAGAAGATCATGTAAGTCCGAAACAATCAGCAAGGATCTGTCAGAGAATTTCCCAGCTGAGATCTGTCTTTCATAAAAGACAGACTTTACATGAGGAGTGTTTGCCAAGGTTTGATGCCTGCAGATATATCTCCCCAGGACGGTGCTATAACAACCCACGAACACTCCTGTGTGTGGAGTTCCTCTTTCTAGGAACACATCCTCTGTTCTAAATGAGGATTTACAGAATATCTACATCTAGAACAGTAGTTTATACCCCTGGCTAAACACTGGAATTACGTATGATATGTATTATGTAAAAAATAAATAAACAAAGGTATACCTATGCCCGGACTCCAAGCCAGACTGATGGGTCTGGGCATAAGTATTTTTAACTTCCCAGGTGATTCTGATTTGCAGTCTGGGTTGACAACATCCGTTCTAGAATATTATGTAATTTGATTACTCATATACCCATTTTACTTATAGCCCCAGAAGAGTTATCCAAGGTATATGAGAAAAACAGAAGACAAGGTCCCTTAACTTGAACATATCTATTGGTATATATGTATATGGATAAAGTAAGATAATGTTACATGCTCAACTGTCTTCTGAAACATCAAATAGTGATTGAAGTATGTTGCCATAATTAATCGCAACTCAGTACCGTTCTTCGAAAATTGTTATTCATTATAGGAAAGTTTTCCAAAATTTTAATTAGTAATACTGTGCTATATAGAGAGTATACATACTCATATGTTTATTCAAGCTTGATATCATCCTAATGAATGTAGGGTCAGATTTACGTTTTCATACTAAATTTTGTAAAAATTTGTTATATATAATTTGTGTGAATAAATGTTTAAGAATTTTTTGAATCATTAAATTATCATGATTACATTCATGTGTGTATATAATTTTTCAACAATCATATTCTTACAAAATAATGATTTTAGCCCATAGAAAATGTTGAAAAATTCAACAAGTGGAACTACCCATTTTTCCAGACAACAATAGAGTGAAAGCCAGAGAAACTTGTCAGAGAATTATTCTGCATCATGAAAGCTTCACGTTTTATTTTTAATAACTGTACAAGAACCACGTTGCCTGGTTACCATCTTCATTTTGTACTCTGATCTAAAAATGTCTCAGCAGCCAGAGTTTTCAGTGAGTTCAAAACCTAAACTTATATAATCAAACATCTATAACGATCCAGAAGGAATTTTTACCAAAATGATATTTCATTTTCTTTCTAGTCACAGAATCAGCCACTGCCTAAAGATTAAGTGACAAAAAATATCAACTAACACTTTGATGGAAGGACTTTTCTTATGCAGATCTGAGAGAGAAAAAAAGGAAGAAAAAAAAAAGAAAGGACTAGAAGAAAAAGAGAAAGAAAAGCTTGAAAAACAGTAATACCAGTGCCTCAGGTTTCTGATCATTTACTATTTGATTTTCCATGGGAAAAGTTTTATGGAGACTGAGAAAAGCTTAAATTGATATTTAAAGCATCATCTAATAATGTCATGACAAAGGTCCCTTTCATTTTGTGGTATTTTCAGGTTTTAGCTACACTGTCCCAACATCCTAGCTTTTGACCCCTATTCCAGCAAATCCTAATGCATGTTATATTGATGGGTGTCATTTCTCTGTGTATTATTTGGCATATGAATACACACATCATACTTTCAGAAATGTAAAAACAGCTGAGAATAGATGTTCCACATAAATAAATGTCTTTATGCGAAGATCAAGTTCAGGAAGCAAATTCAGATCATTTCATTCTTTCACCACCCAAGTTACCAAGATATTTCTGAGGAAAAGGCATTGCATTATGTGCTATAATAGGAAAGGGTATGTGTTCTGAATTCTCTCCTCTGCTTTTGGGCAACTATATCTTATTTTCTAGGAATCCACTTACACATTCATATAGCTGTGCTAGGTGTTGATTGACTGAGTAGGGGTGAGCACACAACCCAACCTGGGCCAATCAAATTCCCTTCTTTGAGAACCTGAAATTGGAAATAATGAAATGCCAGTCTCAAGTGAGACTGCTCACTTTAATAGATGTAAAATAAGGAGTTGCGAGTAGCAGCCATGCATACTGGGAAATAGAAAAAGTCAGTTTGCATTGGAAGAGGAGAATGAGTCGATCAAAGGCCAAGAGAGAAGAGCCATGGAGGAGGAAGGAAAAATTGTCTTGCACTTTCTACAGGGCTCAAATACACAACTCCAGCCTGTTTCTAGGACCCGGATATATTTCTTGCCCTTGGATTCTATATGACACCTCTTTATCTTTATAGTAAATCATCTCTCTTCCTAGATGTTTAGGCAAACCCCAATGGGCATCTGCCATCGATTGGCAAATATAAGAGTTGTAACTAATATTGATGCGGGATAAGTTAGATATAGATTTTATTCTCAAGGAGATTGCCCAGAAGTAGGATACACACAGATAATTTTAACAAAACAGAGAGACTGTCAGAAGTTATAGAGTTGAGATGATAGACATTTTCACAGGAAGAAGCAAACATTTCTATCTTTGGAGAAGCTGGATCAGAAGTTTTTTTAGAGCAATGAAATCAAATTGGTGTATTTGAAATGTCTAGAATGATGGTCAACATTTTTTTCTTTCAATATTTTTTCTAAGTAATTGGTGTTGCTAGAGTACAAATTCAATTTTCTGCCATTTGCTTCAGACACAGAAATCTTTGTTTCTCCTCTTAACGTAGAATACTGTTGGTGGAAGAGCGTCACACTCTGCATTTTAACACGAGTAATGGGTGGACTTGGTATTCAGACTGCATGGCAACATAATGAATGTGGTCTTGCCTCAGACATGATGTTTCCAGCAACAAAATATGGTCAGCATTGTTTGTACCATAGCCCTACCAATAACTTCCTCTTCCTCTAAGGATCTGGCAGCACACTGAGTGCCAGAGAAGAATTCTGTGACAGTTACTGGCAGAGCTTGTGCTTGCGACCTAGGTCAGTGTCATCATCCAATGAGATGCAGTCCTATTTTAGTCACCAGGGATTGCTTCTTTTTCATCCAAATTTCAAACGTTTTGGATGAAATCATAAAAAGACATGATACAGCAATTAATCACAGCAGAAATTAATTAAAGCAAGAGGCCCCGTGGTAGAGAGATTATGAAAACATGTAATCCCTGCCCCCAAGGCACTTTCAGTCTTTGGGGGTAGATAAGAAAATATACACCACAACAATAACAATAATACTGTTTATTTAAAAAAATGAATAATTATACTGGGTTAAGAGTGTTAAATGTGTTATTTCAATCCTCACAAACATCCTATACAGTAGCTATCATAATTATCCCCATTTGGTGAATGAATAAACTGAAACTTATATAGTGTAAATAACTTACCCAAAAGTTCATAGCTAGAGTGGAACCTAAACACAATCTGCTTGATTACAAAGGGTAAGCTCTTAACCACAATGAAAGAAGAAAAAGAGCACAAAACCATCTAAAAATTTCAGAGGTACTCTATAAATGTTGCAGAAATTCAGGCGACAAAAGGGAACACCAGGCTGGAGTTACATGCAGTTATACCACGGCTAAGTTGTGAACTGAGTTCAGTCTAAATGCAGAGCTTATACAGACAGGAAGGACTAAAGAGAGTAGAAGATAATAGCAAGAATAGAGGGGTGAGGAGGTTGCATCATCTGTGTTGCTGGGTGATGAACAGATAGGTGTGATTACAATGGATGTTTATGCAAAGGAGAAGCTTATGTAAAGGTATGAGGGAACCAGATTGTATAATAATATCTGAAGTATAAAAAGCTTGGGTATTATCTCATGGGCATGGTGAAATCCTTGAGCGTTAGTTCTTAAGAACGGATACCTCGACAACAGCGATCCCTGAGGAAGTATACACTAGCAAGAATGGGAAGAGGGTTCGCATTGTAATGGAAGCACTCATCTGTGTGGTCTATTCTAATTCTATAGCACCTGAATCGTCTTTACATGGATGTCCAGGAAGATACCTCTTTCAGGGTCACAAAAGTGAAAAAGTAAACACAATGTTTTAGTCCTAGTCTTGTCACTTGAAAACCCATGCTCTAAATAATTCAATGTGAAAAACACTTAAGCAAAGAGACATTGCAAAGCTATAATAAAAATAATAGCAATTAACATTTTGGAGCATTTATTATTTCTAGGTCCTAAGTGATTTACATGAAATAACTTATTTAAAACTTCCAACAGCCCTAAGATAGGCACTACATTATATCTATTTTTCAGATGAGAAAAGTGAAGCAGGACTAGCATGAGTCATTTGCCTAGGGATATGGGCAAAGCATTCTCTCATTCTTGGAGAAGATGAGATTTCATCCAGATTCTCTAACTCTAGAGACTGTGCTCATGGTTGTGCTGTGAACTTCTCAATCATAACAGTAGTTGACTAAGAAACAATACGTATGACACCTAGAATGGGAAGTTTTACAGGGACAATTTGAAAACAGGACCTTAAGGCAGAAAAAAATTGAATCTAGTGTTTGTGGAAAAGATTGAGGTTGGATTTAAGAATGGGCTTACAGAATGAGTTTTATTTTTTTCTTTTTAAATAGAAAGATGGCATGATTCCCAAGCCATTGAGCTTTAGATTGGGTTGAACCGTGAAGAAAAATGCTCTGAAGTGTAAAGCTATAGATTCAAAAATCAAACAAATACATCTGATGTTTGGAACTGAGAGAAAAAAATACATTAACAAAAAACAAGAAAAAAATGTATGAAGATAGGAGACTGGCACATGAAGAGATGAGACATGAGAAATGCCCACATTTAAGGATGTGTAAGAAAAACAAAGGAGCTGTCAACAGAAACAGGGAAATTGTCAGAAAAACAAAGAAGCCATAGGATACTTGTAGCATCCTGCAGCTCAGTAAGATCTAGAGTTGGCTTCATTCACTTGTGACTTAAGACTCACACAGGACTCCAAGTTTAGAAGGGTCCCACACTTTGGTTTAATGCTTTCATGCCACAATCTTGAAATTTGTAATAATTTTTTTTAACAAGGGGCTTCACGTTTTTATTTTGCACTGGGCTCCACAGAAATATATATATATCCAGGTCTAGAAAGATCTCAGGGGTCACCTTTTCCAATTCTCCATTCAAGGATAAAATTCCCTTTTAAATTTACCAATCCCTAGACTATCAAATTTATCTATAAATCTACCCAGTCACTGGGAACTTGACATATCTTGGGGATAGTCCATTGCATTCTCAGATAAACATAAATTTTGAGAAGCTCTACCTGTAGAAAGCTAAAATCTGATTGTAACTTACATACATTTGTCTTGGTCCTACACTTGAAGAAAACAAAATGTAAGTATAATTGCCCTGCTATGTTAGCTCTAACTTTCATGATTTACCTGATTTCAGACACTTGTCCCATAAAACCAATAAACTGTTCATTGCCAGTTGACAAGACTGTGGTTAGCACATAGCAGGCACTCAATAAATACTAATGAATTGAAGTGATTCTGAACCATGTATCCTAGATTGTTTGTTACTTTCAGAAAATATATTAAAATGTACTTATGGGCTAAGTCACCCAATTTAAGATTTCTAAATATGTAGACATTTAAAACTTAAATTAATTCCCACATGGTATTTCTGAAAAATTTTAGAAGGCAATGGTCATGTTTATATAGAATCGTTTCATTTTCTTCACCTTTCCCTAAAATTGGACATGTTTCTTTGTCACCTGGGTCAGTTGTAACTTGGGTATGCCCCGGATGCTGTGGGTCCCTTTAAAGCGGGGTTTCGCAACCTTGGCACTAATGACACTAGCCACATTAATTCTCTGTTGTGGGGCTGTCCCACACAATGTAGGATTTTTAGCAGCATCCTATTTCTACCCACGAGATGCCAGTGCCTTCCTCTCCACCCAAAACTGTAACAAACTAATATCTCCAGGCATTGCCAAATGTCTGCTGAAATAATCTTCTGGTGAAAACCACTGATTTAAAGTAAAAGAATTCTACATGATGGCTTTAAGTAGATGTATGGTATTAGCTTCACCAAATTATAGGGTTTTTTTTTTTTTTTATAATCACACTGAAAAATGAATGTAAATTAGGATGTAGTGTATGACAGTGTTGTTTAAGTTTATGTCAATATTATGATACTTGGAAGGGGAGTAACCAAAAGTTCCCTGGGGGATGAGTTTTCATTTCCTCTTTGTACCCTCTTCTTTTTTCTTTCTTTTCCTTTTTTTTTTTTTTTTTGGTTTAGTTATTTCTTTACACTTTCCTTACTCTTCAAATTGTTACCAATTAGAATGACTACTTTTTATAATCAGAGAAACATGGTGTTTTCATTTTGAAATCAACTACTGACCAAGTAGGTGGTAAGGAAAAGGGGCCTGTGGGTAAACACATTCCAGAAAGATCCATAAGATTGGCTCCTGGGGGATTCTGTATTTCCCTGTTTCTCCAAAACCCATATCCTATGGTTTACAGAATATGGGAATGATATTAGAGTCCGTGAAGTTCTTCTATTTTATGACCTAGAACTATTTCATATACACACAGGAAACATAAGCTGATACAATAAGCCAGGGATAGTGTTGTAGAATGAAGTGCTGCACTAAGGTACGTTTGCACCTAAGGAAGCAGGAAAATGGTGCCATTGGCATCAGATGACATACACGAAGGGGACTTGGGCATTTCTCATGAAATAGGCCACTGAACTGAGTTCCTTTTATATATCCACCTACTCATCCATCCAAAACATGTTTCTTAAACAACTTTTTTATCTTGGTGATACCAACAATAAATAAATAAAGCATGAGACATTATTCTTGCATTTCCCAAAGCTTCATATAGGCATTCATACTAAAATAATAGCCATATAATAAAATATAGGTAAATCAGTCTCCAACATGCTAATTCATATTGCAAAAATGAGAATTTATTAAATTTTAGCGCATATTAACTGATGAGGACTTAACAGCCATCTTCTTCAGTTTGTAAACATTTTTCAAAAAGAAAATCAAAACAAAATAGCAAATAAGTTAAAGAGATAGTTTTTCTTTTTCACTACCTCTGCTATCTCTTCTCAAATTTATCTTTTTCAGTTGGTGTGGTTGAACTTTTATTCAATTATAGCTTATAAATATAGGTTATATTAAACCCAATATGTAGCTATAGGACTTTTAAAATTATTTTTTTCAGGTATAGTTGACATTCAGTATTATTTTATATTAGTTTCAGGTGCACAGCATAGTGGTTAGACATTTATATAATGTATGCAGTGATCCCTCCCAGTAGCCACCTAGCACTACTGTACATAGTTGTTGCAACATTACTGACTATATTCCCTATGCTGTACTTTACATCCCTTTGACTATTTTGTAACTACCAATTTGTACTTCTTAATCTCTTCACCTTTTTCACCCAGCTCCCCATCCCTCTTCCTATCTGGAAACCATCAGTTTGTTCTCTGTATCCATGAATCTGTTTCTGTTTTGTTTGTTTATTTATTTTGTTCTTTAGATTTATATAAGTGACACCGTATGGTATTTGTTTTTCTCAGTCATTTTATCCAAAAATGCTTCCTAGGCTTACTTGGGTCTCATTGATGAATTTTATAAAATTTTGACCAATATGAACCTTCTTAGAAATGAGAATCATCGATACAAAGGAACCATGATACTTCGGGGAGAAAATTTTTAGTTGGGTGGAAAAACAGGCAGAAGAGATGCTATCTTAAGTTAAACTCTATACTAGACTTGAAAGAGAAAAAAGGCAAAATTCTCATTAAATTTTTAATGAGAATTAATGTGTACCCTCTTTGGTGAATATGATGTAACTCAAATGGATGATAGAAAAGTGAATGAGGCTGTTCTAGGTCTATTTTGATTTTATATTTTCATTCAAAGAAAAAAATTGAAGTAGTAATCTATTTATTATTATTATTATTATTATTATTACTATTATTATTATTTTCTCTATCTCCTTTTAAAAATTTTATTAAATTTTTTGAAGTGACAATGGTTAGTAAAATTATATAGGTTTCAAGTGTATACTTCTATAATACATCATCTATAGATAGCGTTGTGTGTTCATTCCCGAGTCAGTTCTCCTTCCATCAACAAATATTTGACCCCCCTTACCTCTGATAACCACTAAACTATTGCCTGTGTCTATGATTTTTGTTTGTTTATTTGTCCTGTTTGTTTGTTGCTTTTAATTTTATATACCACATATGAGTGAAGTCATATGATTCTTGACTTTTTCTGCCTGACTTTTTGCTTAGCATGATAATCTCAAGATCCATTCACGTTGTCACAAATGGCAGTATTTCATCTTTTCTTATGGCCCAGTAGTATTCCATTGTGTATATGTACCACATCTTTATCCAATCATCTATCGAAGGACACTTTAGTTGTTTCCATGTCTTGGCTACCGTGAATAATACTGCAATGAACATAGGGGTACATGTATCTTTATGGATAAGTGTTTTAAGATTTTTCGTTGTTGTTAGATAATGAGAAGAGTGATTGCTGGTTTGTATGGTACTTCTATTCTTAATTTTTTGAGGACGCTCCATACTGTTTTCCATAGTGGCTATAACAATTTATATTCCCACCATCAGAAAATTATACTTAAAATGGAAAAAGAAGTAAATCATAAAAAGGAACTAAATTCTCCAACCACATGAAGTTAGAGTAAGAGAGCATCTTTCCCTTTTAATGAGATCAAATCCAAGTCTAAACAAATTATACTATGAACATTCCATAAGACTAAAGCAAGGCAGAGATTGATGAAAATTGTAATAAGATCACAGAGAGAAAAATGTTTTCCTTATTTTAAAAAGGGGAAGATAAAGGAAGATGAATTATGGAAAACTTTGATGCTATTCTCTGGAAAATTTCTGAGTACTTACATAACAAACGGTAGGTTAACACAATAAAAGAGTGTAATGATCATCAAGAGACAGCTAACATGTCTGACAAAAATAAGGTAACATAGAATTATTCCTTCCGTGACTAGGCTAGATGAACAGACCAAAAATAAATAAATAAATAAAATAAACTGTGACATTTTACATGTCCTCATTGGACATGTTTATTTCATTACTATCTTTTTCAGACCCTGTGAACAAACAAAAGAAATGCTGTGTGAATCTACCACTTGAACAAACAAAAGAAATGCTGTGTGCATCTACCACTTGGAGAGTTATGAGTAGGTGGATTAAAACTGACTGAACTAAAGATTTTTGTTGAATAATGGTCAAAAACACCAAAGAAGGTAAGACAATAGGGAGAAAGCAGTACAGTTTTTGTAATCAGAAAAAAATCTGAGTTCACATTCAGGTTATTTTCCCTTATAACTGTGTGATTTAGGCATGTTACTTAAAATTTCTAAGTCTGTTTTAATGTATCTCTAAGATGGAGATAACAGTAGTACCTTAGACATAATTTAAAATAATGATGCTTTCTAATGTTATACAAATAATATGTGTAAAATATATGCAGAGTGCCTAAGCTGAGGAAATTTTACCGCCTGATTATTGTTGTAACTACCATTATTTATCTTACGTGTATATTACCACTGCTACTACTACAGTCTAATGGGAGGTATCTAAGTGCTGGTCTATAGAGACCTGTCCATGGTCCTGATCTTTTCATAGTTTAATCAACAGACTGTTGAATGAAGACTTAGAAGATATGTATTTTTACCACATTCCTACACAACTCGAAATGTAGATGAAAGCTAATAGTGTGATAGGAGACACAACACTCTGAATAAATGAGATGAAATTGAGTGTAGCAAATATGCATACACATAGAGTCATTTTAATTGTATATTGCACATGAAGAAAATTATATAAAACTGAGTTGCATGGCAGAATGAATATTTATAAAGCAAGCACTCATGTAATGAACAACCAGGTCAAGAAAGAGAACACTTCACCCCCAGAAGCTATTCCTCTACCATCATATTCCCTGCCTCTCACTAGACAGTCATTAACCTGTTTTCTATGATGATCAGTTCCACATTTTTCTTTATAGCTTTACCATATTGTACACAATGCTAAACAGTATAGTATAATATTTTGAGCATAATGTAGATGAGCTCATACTGTATGCACTCTCTGCTTTGTATCTTTTGGTCAACATTTTATTTTAATATGAAGTCATTCCAATTGTTCCATTCCATTACAATGCATTCATTTTCAATGTATAGTTTCCAGGATATGAATATATCACAGTGTCTTTATTCTATCATTGATGGATAATTAAGTTGCTTCCAATGTTTGGCTTTTGGCAACAAGGATGCTGTAATATTTTTGTTCATGACTTGCAGTACATTTCTGTGCACATGGGAGAGTATTCAATAAATCTGTATTCAAGTTACTATTTAAATTATTTTTCTATTTTCCATTGCCAAGCACATATATTGTAATTCATACCAGTTAAATCTTTTTTTGACATTTCTGTATGTAAACATATATGCAGAAATAAAATTTAAGAAACTTTAACGATAATAGCTGAATATATTTTATATGAATTAAGGTTCAGCAATATATTTTGGCTACAAATAAGTGCTTTTATATCATTGTCTAGCATAGTCCTTTCAAAAAAAACATAAATTAAATTAAAATAAATAAAAGTCACATTCTATATGGTTACATGGAAAATGATTTATTTTCTAGAAGTGCATTTTCCCTTATTTTGATAAGAAAGGATTTTTAAAGGTATTTGTTTGCATTTTTTAAAGAGTGGCTTTCATTTCTTTCTTTAGCCCTAAGGGAAAAATCTGAGCTCTGAAAGTTGTTTGAGGTTTTACAGATAAAATGCTTTCCATTTAAAGGCAGTTTACAATTGAAGGTGAAATATATTTTTTAAAAAAAATTAAATTTGTTGGGGTGGCAATGGCTAGTAAACTTACATAGAAATTACATTTCTATAATACATCATCTATATATATCACACTGTGTGTTCACCACCCTTTCCTCCCTTAGTTTTTTCTTTGTATTATTAGTCACATGTACTGTTTAAAATCTATTTACAAGAAATTTGATCTCCATAATATTTCTTTAACTTTCCTACACTTATCGGAGGCAAAAGAGAAGGAAAGAGAGGAGCAATCAAAAGTTCTGACCAGGCAAAGTTGTACCTTCCTAAGTGCTCTCTGATACTCTGCGGGACAGTAAGAGTTTGGCTGTTTTGTGACTATGTCCACCTAAAGTGTCCAACTTCGTAGTCACCAGCCAAATGTGGCTACTAAGTAATTGAAATGTGTCTAGGGCAACTTACATGTTCTCTAAGTGAAAAATACATCCAGGATTTTGAACATTTAGTATAAAAAATGTAAAATACCTCATTCATAATTTTTCTGATGATTATATGTTTAGATGGCACTATTTTGGACACATTGGGTTAAATAAAATATAGTATTAAAAGTAATTTCACCTATTTTTTTTATTTTTCTTAGTGCTAGAAAATATAAAATTATATGTACCTGTGCATTATATTTCTATTGGACAGCATTGGTACTGACAGTTAGAAAAAAAAAAAAGAAAAAAAAAATTCCAAAAGTTCATAGATTATTTTTCAGATGAATATGTTCAAATTCATAATAATCTTAAAGTGGATATAAATGTATTATTGTTTTTTGGCCTATAATGGCATAAAAAGTTCATTTTTACTCTTAGAGTAAGATTTAGCTGGCTAATGTATTGCTATTGCAAAATATTAACATACTTAAGTTATAAAAACTAACCTCCACAAAGCTAAAGAGAGATCAGGGAAATTATAGTTCCACTTAAAAAGGTAAACATTAATGTTAATTAAAATAAAACTCACGGTAGACTTTATCTATTTCTACTGTGATATGGGTATACTTATGCATATTTCTTGGGTTAATATTTGGATGATTTAAATGCAGATGTGTTTCTGTTTGTAACTCTCTGTCTTCCAATGGAGTAAAGTCAAAATATTAGCTTCAGGAGTCTCAGAGGAAATCTATGACATTTCACATTGAACTGTTTCTTGATGGTGTGTCTCAGAATTATCCTACAAAGCATATTTGTTTTCAGAGCATCTTATTTGATAGGTAAATAGGACTCTGTAGTAATTTAATAGGAAATGTGTGTATAAGCAGTGACTAAATTTGTGTCCTTTGTATGGTTTGTATACAAGGTATTATTTCCTAATAGCATGGGAATGGTAAAAAAGTGCATCCTCTTTTTCATCTATTTGGATCACAAGGTTTATAATTTCCACTCTTCCATAAACCATCTCCATGCCAATTCCTATTTTCACCATGTTCCCTCAGCTACCAAAGTTCTACAAACCAACCAAAGAGCCAGATGGAAGATGAAACACAGCCAACAGTTGAATACATATCCAACTTTTTAACATATGTATATGAAACACCTTCAACCACCTTTCATGGAAACTCATGAAGAAAAGGAGCAATTGATGCATCCTTCAGGATCATTGCCTCAGTAACCAACAGCTTTACCCCGAAATTTGGGGTGGGGGATCTTGACACTGGAACTGAGTTATGCTAATATTCAGGATCACAGGTGAATAACATAAGAAAGAACAAAGCAAACACATTGATGACTTAGCATGGTTAAAAATCCCAGTCAAGTTCCTTTCCATGAAGTTACAGTCTGTGGGTGGTAAGGGCAGGACATCCAGTGTGTTAAGGTGGAAAATGTGTGAAATGAAGAGTAAATGATCTGCTCCAAATCCCATGAATGAATTGAGATTGTGCTTTGTAATTCAATTGCATAGACATTAAATCCACCATGCTTCCTTAATATAACTGAGAGAGTAGTCTGTCCAATAATCATCAAATGTCATTTTAGGTTACCCACTTCTAAACTAATTAAGAACTATAGACAAACACCCACTCTCATACTAACTTATTTTTGGTATAAATCTCTCTTCTTGGGTTTTCGTTTCCCTTTTTTAGTCAACCAAATTTGATAGAGTGCCTTCTATGTACAACTTATTATTCAGAACTCAATCATCAGTGAAAAAACAGATGGAAATTTCTGCCCTGTAGAATTTATATTCTCCTTAAGGGGACAGAAATGGGTTATGTTGCCTGCAATAGTAAAATGCTGATGATTTGAGGATGGTTCCCAGTAAAGTTCATGAATAAGTAAAGATATACACCATCAGTGCCCTCTCTTTCACCACAGTGGAGAACTTCTCTAACACAACAAATGAAGGGAAAAACAAACAAACAAATGAAAAAACCCGAGACATATGGATTTGAAAGGAAGAGACCATACCACCCTCTTTTGCATCCAATATACCTATATGCATAGAAAGCTCCAGGTAATCTAGACACAGTGAGAGTTCATAAAGTACTTGGTAAATATCAACAACTTGGTATAGAAATAACAACGTTCACTCTATCAGTAAGAACACTATAGAAATCCCAATAAAGATCCAATTTACAATAGCAAAATAAGCCATAAGGGAAGGAGGTTTGGGGGGAATTTTAAAAAGAGAGAGACGAAAATTCATTATGAAGAAATTCATAAAGCAATATTGAAAAATGGCTGTTGGTTTTCTTATATGTCTGGTGAAGGGTTTGATAGTTGTGATTCTTAACTTATTTTGAGTTATAGACTTAAACATTTTTGATATAACCGATGGATCATCATCCTAGAAGTAAATGCATATATAATACATAAAACACTGTGGTGTTTGAGTATTTGCCCAACCTCTGAAGTCCACTTATTCTCAATTGGATAGTCTCAACGTTTCCTCTAACTCTAAAGTGATTCTATTTACTTCATTATTATTGTTTTAAGATATTAAAATAATATACTAAAATCATATTAGTAGTGAATATTTAATGAATGTCCACTCTTTGCCAGGCACTTTGCTATCCACTTTACCTGCAATATCGTATGTACTCTTCACAACACACCTATGTTGTCACTATTATTATTTCCACTTTATGGATGAAAAGGGAGGCTCGAAGAGATAAAGCAACCCACTCCTTCAATGTGCTCTGGCTCTTTGGATATAGCTTCTCACAAAACTAACTGATTTATCATTTGTTTTCTTTTTTCTAGAGAGTTTATCTCAATTCCTATTTGTACACACTTTGTAGAATTGTTTCATTAATGCTTGCCTTCCCCAATGGACCATAAACTCCAAGAACAGAGACCTTAATTAATGTTGTTTACCACCATAACCCTGTTATGTGCACATTATGGAGGACTTACTTATCATTGAATAACTATTGGCAGAATAAATTAATGAAGAGGTAAAAGAATGAATCTGTCCAAATTTGCACAGCTTTTGAGTTAGAAAGTTTGGATTCTTGTCCTGATCTGCATGACCCCGTGGCCCACAAATTGAAAATGAAGTAATAAACCATGAAAAAAATGTACTATTTCAGGAGTAATAAAGTTAAGCATCAAATAGAAACATACTAAATAATAGAATTAAGCAACAGATGTCGATAGATGGAACACAGAAATATATGTGGGGAAAGGAAAATTGGCTCTAAGGTTTTCATGGCCAGGGCTCAGAGAGAAAAATGATGAATGGCTTCTGCTCTCAAATTTAAGTTTTTTATTACCTTATGCTGCCTGTATTTTAACGTGCCATTTTTGTACACCTTGTCTTATAACCTCAGAGCACACAGCCTTCCTTTCATATTCTTCACCTTAACACAAAATTTTCACAGAACATTTGGATATTACAATGGACAGAACACCAGTTTCCCAAGGGTTGTATATTGGAAAGAATAATGTGAACAGAAAGAGCAGAAATGGATCTGCCTGAGCAGTTCTAATGGGACATAGTGAAATTCTGGTCCCTAATGCTGAATCTTCATAAGCTGGAAGAGTACAGAGGACACATTCTTTTAGTTATGTTCAACTTTGCTATCTTCAGGTAAGTTAGTATGTTCAAAGTCGAGTAGGACTTGAAAAATTGAATTTTGCCACCTCGGTAGGCTAAAAGGGTGTGGGGTCCTCAACACCTCCTTTTTGCTCACCTTGGTGCAACATCTCAGAGTCAACCAGTAATAATTCACTGGCTTACAAAGCAGGCGTTTATACTGTTGATGGGCTCTACACTCCAAGCTAGAGGAAAAGGAACAGAGAGGTGGAGAGAGAAGAAATGTGCACAGAATTAATCGGACGGTTCACATATTCATTCTCCCTCAGGAAATGTATCCATCAATATTTCAACTCCAGTTGGTTGTCTACATAGCACAAAATATCTTCTGAACACAATATAATGTGTTCTGAACAGAATTTAATGTGCAGGGTACACATTCTCTTTTCTTCTCATTCCAAACTGTGTAGCCTCAACAGTATGGATCTTCCACAGCGGGATGCTGAAACTTCTTAAGGCTGTGTCCAAAGTAGGTCAAACCACTGCCTGCATTCATGTGGGACGCATCCAAGATCTCTCTGAATAAGTCTTTATTTCTCTTGAAATGTAACCAGTATCTTTTTTTTCTTCTTCTTCTTTCTTTTTTTCACAAGTGAATACGGACTCCCACATTTCAATCCATGCCAGCCTTTCCTGCTAGTTTCTCAAGTGGCTATGATTAGTTTTGAAATATCACGTAGAGCTAGAG
Organism: Rhinolophus sinicus; assembly: GCF_036562045.2. NCBI lineage: Eukaryota > Metazoa > Chordata > Mammalia > Chiroptera > Rhinolophidae > Rhinolophus > Rhinolophus sinicus. The sequence goes on from NC_133759.1 coordinate 45,389,181, forward strand.
TGGAACAAAAATTAGGTGCAAGCTGCCTTTGCAGAGGGTCATTTGTTAGTGGGACAGAAACAAGGGCAAGAAAAAGGTTTGGAGAATTGGAGACCCAGGGAGATGACAGAAGGGAAGGCAGCAATGGGTAAGGTTGAAGTTAGAAAGCAGATAAGGAAAAAAGCCTGCTTCAGCTTCTATGGAAATACTGCACCTTATGCAACTAAAGACACAGAGAGCCGTTATCACTTTGTGAGGGGTGTAAATGTCTGCCTAGTATGTTGCTTTGCACACCTGAAATTGATTAAAAAAATAAAAAAAGATACAGAGATCCAGAAGGGGCCAACTAGAGATCCTTGGCAAGGGTAACCTCATATTCCTAGGTACAGAAGAAACATACTATGTAGAATACATTCCACAATATGGTTTGCTTTAAAATTTAAATTTCCACTAAGGGTATATATCTTCTTGAAAATTAATGTAATTGAATTTTTTACAGACTTATAAAACATTTAGTCAATTTCACACCAAAAAGAGAAGTAAAAGATATCTAAGACAAATAGAATAATACCACTCTCATAATTTTTAAGAAATTGTAAAGAAAAAACGTTACTAATAAAGGTTTTGGAAAATCATGGAGGCAGTATTGTTAACTGTCTAGGGCTTAGGATATTGAGTTTGACGGTTCTTAGGTAAGTCATTGAGCATCTCTAATTTGTAGAGGTTATTACAAGGCATGTAAAATGCTGAGAAGATTCCTGACACATATGATGAGTTCAATAAATATATTTTATTTAAGAGCTATGTTACAAAGATATTTTTTAGCCAATCAGGGAAATCTGATAATGAACTATATATTCTTTCTGTTAGGTGTGAGAATAGCATTACAATTATGTAAGAGAAGGTTTCTAATTCCCAGAGAAGCATACTGAAACATACAAGGGAGAAAAGGTGTGATGTGTCAGATTTTCTTTGAAATGCTTAAGTGAGGAATAAAAAAAGACAGATGAATCAAATGTGGCAAAATACTGATAATTATTGAGAGCAGGTGACTTATATATAGGAATTTATTGCATTATTCTCTCCACTTTTGACTTAGCATAACTTTTTTTACAATAAAAATAAAAGTTTAGTTATTATTAGTTAATATATTACATTGTGTTATATTGCAATATGTGATATTGTGATTTATAATAAGAAATACATTATTTGGTCTTCATCCTGTTCCTGACACAGAACTCCTAATCCTTGGAATTGCTAAGCAATGAGTGCCATAAAACATAAAGGTGTTTTATGTTAATGAGATGACTTAGAAATCACCTAAGGATGGGAGATAGTTGCCAGGAGAACCAACCTTGTGATTAGAGGGTTGGAACTTTCAGTCATTCCCCTCCCCCATACCCTGGGAGTGGTAAGTGGAGAATGGCAGGAAGTTGAATACATTGCCAATCACCAGTGATTTAATCAATCGTGCCCATGTAATGAAGCCTCCATTAAAAACCCCAAAAAGGACTGGGTTCAGAGAGTTTTGGGGTTAGTGAACACGTGAAGATTTAGGGAGGGGGGTGCACATGCAGAGCACATGAAAGCTCCATGCCCTTTTCTCAGACCTTGTCCTGTGCATCTCTTCTCTGGCTGTTCCTAAGTTACGTCCTTGTGTAATAAACTGGTTATCTAGTAAGCATAATGTTTCTCTGAGTTCTGTATGCTCCTCTAGCAAATTAAGGGAATCCAAGGATGGGGTCATTGGGACGTACAGCTGGTGATCAGACGTTCAGTTGACAACTTGGACTTGTGATTGCCATCTGAAGCCAGGATGAGGGGCAGTCTTGTGGGACAGAGCACTTAACTTGTGGGATCTGATGCTATCTCCAGATAGACAGTGTCAGAATTCAGTTGAATTGTAGGATATCCTATGGATGTCCAAGAATCGTTTGGTGGTGTGGGCAAAAAACCCACACATCGGAATGGGTGATCAGAATTGGTATAATATATTATATTAATATTGAGTTAATACTAGTGAATACAATGTTATTCAAATACACAGCTGGCTTTTAAGTGCCTCTAAAGTATCAACTGTCCTTGTCACAAAGAGTATTGTAACGTAGGATGGATGTTCATATGACTTTATCTATAAAGAGAAGTTCAGGTAATGAGAAGCTCTGCAGTTGATCCATCTGGGTAGCAGAGGACCCCTTAACTCCAATGTCTGACATGATACTTGGGAATTCTTTTTTTTAAGGGGTAGAGAGTCCAGCCTGTTCTGATCTAAACAAATAAAAAAAAGTTACTTCATTTAAGTTTATACATCTAGGTGTCCGGTGACATCCAGGCTTGGTGGATGTCATAGAGGATTCGTTTCTCTCTGTTTTAAATCTGTCTTTTACTCTGGAATTTCAGACTCAGACTTCACATGGCAGCATGATGATGCTAGCAACCCCAAACTTTGAAACCATTCAAGCCTCAGGACAATAAGATATAAGGCAAATGTCTCCTCCAGAAATCCACGAGTCTGTTGAGTTGACGTGGGTTGTGCAGCCATTCGGCCCCCAGTCACCCAAAAGCTGTGTGGGGCACGTAGTGTCAACATCATATGCTCTTGCCTAGAATTGAGATTAGAGTCAGCTCCACAAAAACTACATGAATTGGTATGGGGGTGAGGGCCTTCCCAGAGGGAGAAAAACGTAGGTGATGAGATTCTGGGAAATAAAAGCAACAGTCTTTCCATATAACTGAGAGCCACCATTTTATCTTCCACAGACATACAGAAAGATCAGAGATTTATTTGCAAAGAAATGTTAGCACTGTTTGTTTAACTAAGTAGCCACTTCTGATGTCTTTAAGACTCTAAAGACAAGATTTTTGTGTTTTATTAACACAACTCGTATTTTGTATTTTTAACTCTTCTTATATAATTTCTTGTTATGTAAGTATAAGTATTTGGTCTTTTACAGTGGCTGCTTGAAGAATTAGACTACGTCTTTCTCAAAAGACCTAGTTCACGTCTTGTAGGGGATGCAAGTGCTGTCTTCAAACACACAGGCATAGCAGGGATTCCAACATCTGAGGCCCCTTTAATGTTTTGTCAACCCTAACACATTATGGTTTTAATATCTCTTTCTGTCACTCTAGGTGGTGCTTTGCACACACCTGTTTTATCCTCCTGCCTTCCTCCTCCCGCCTCCTCCTTCTGCTCTTCTTCCTCCTTCTTCTTCACCTCCTCTATCACCTCGTTCTCCTCTTTCTTTCCCACATCTACCACCACCATTCTCATCATTGAGCACTCACGAGGTGCCAGGCCCTGTCCTAAGTGCTTTATGTGACTATAACATCATTTAATTCTAACATTTTACAAATGAGGAAATTCAGGTTCAGAGAAACAAAATCATTTACCCAAATTTGTAGAGCTGGTATACTGACAAGGCTCAAATTTCAACTCCGTTCTTCCAGATGCCACAGGCTGTGCTCAACACACTATGGCCTTGCTGTCAGTCCACATACACTCCTTCACTTGAACTTCTGCTTGTAGGATAATAACAGGAACCCAACTAGAAAACTCTCATTAGTTTTCACCTTCTGACCAAACAGATAGAACGGTATTGTCCTTAGGTCAGTGAAATTTGTGTAATGATTTTGCCAAAAGAAAGTGGGTTGGATTAGGTTGGTGCAAAAGTAATTGCAGTTTAAAAGGTTAAAAATAATTATAAAAATCACAATTACTTTTGCACCAACCAAATACATCTGACATATTCACATTTTTCAATAGTTGATTTGTTCTTGCTTCCTTCTAAAATGTATTTGGGTCCATTTTGTCTAGATCAATGGTTCTCAGCTGGAAGTCATTCCCCCCCACCACCACCAAGGGATATGTGGCAATAACTAGAGACAGTTTTAGTTGTTACAAATAGGGAAGGGTGCTACTGGTGTCCAGCAAGTAGAGACCAGGGGTGCTGCTACATATTCCACTTTATAAAGGACAGCCCCTCTCCCATCAAAGAATTATTCCCCAAATAGCAATAGTTCTGAGGTTGAGAAATCTTGCTTTAGAACAGAGGTCAGAATTTTTTTTTTTCTTTAAAGGGCCACACACTAAATATTTTAGAACTTGTAAGCCATAAGGTGTCTGGCATAACTAGTAACTCTGCTGTTGTGATGTGAAAGCAACTATAGATAATCCATAAGCAAATGGGCACTGCTGTGTTCCAATGAAACTTTATTTACATATATACAGATGTACATGGCAATAGCGGGTCAGATTTGTCCTGAGAGCCATACATCGCCAACCCCTGGTCTAAAGTGTCCCTGAAGCTGCCAAACCTCAATCCAAAGGTGGCTAAAAGCTCTATTATAAATATTCCCAGGCTAAGTATTCAGGTAAGTAACCATCCCATGTCAGGCTATCAGAAAATCCTAGCTCCTTTGAAATCCTCTATTATGTTTTCCTTAAGGAACTCAAAATGATTTTGCATAGGAGGGAGGGAAATATATAAATGACATTTATTAGAACAACCTGGTTTGAGGATTACACCATTTATAAGAGTAGACTGTCAGCAGAGTGCTTGCGGCAACATGCCTAGCAATGAACTGGCAAGTGAGAATCAGAAGGGAGAAGAAACATCCTGTTTGAAATGAATGGAGTTGTCCACATGTGGGAAGTATCCAGGCATCTAGAAACATGAAGTATGAGCACTTTGTCATAAAGCTGGTCAGCATGATACAGACACCAAGTCAGCAGGAAAGTTTAAGTAAAAGGGTACCACCTTATACCTTTGGAGTGCTTTGCCATTTTGAAAATGCTCTCACCTACATTATTTCATGGGATCCCTGGGACAATCTCATCTTGCTAGCAAGACTTTCTGAGCTATTATTAACAGATATTTGGGTTACAAAGGTAAGTGAGATTTGAGCTTTTCTTTCTGGGATATTTTGGTCTAGTGTAAAGACAGAGAGAGATATAGAACACCAGCATGTGTTCAGTGAAAGAGGTCTTCATCTGGAAGAGGATGGTGACACAGCCTGATTTGGGGGATAAGGCTAAGAAAAGATGTGGTCAGGGAGTTATTCTTAGGTTGTCTTGTTTCAATTAAGTGCTAAACCAAAGAGACACTGATTTAGAAATAGGTGTGGGGAGGAAGGTGAAGACCACAGGGCCATATGAAGAGTTAGTCAATCCAGCGATGGTCTGGAATGGAGGTGGAAAGAAAGACAACATCCTAGGTACAGGAAGAGCAAAGCCATGGAGGTGAGAAACAGCAGGGCATTTGGCATGTGATAGGGGAATTAAAAGCAGTCTGGGGAAGCATGAGATTAACTCTGAAGATGGAAACATAAGTAAAGTGAGAGCCAGCCCATGGTCTGTTCTTGGTTGCCATTTGGGGGGAGGGGTACAGAATTGATCCTTTAGGTGACGGAGATTATAGAGGTTCAGTTTCAAAATTCAAGTCATGATACAAAATCCATTTGAGGAGAGTGAAGGTGAGGTTGCTGTGTCATCTACACAAGAGATGAGGCAGCAATAACAGGAAGGAAGAAAGGAAACTGACTCAAGAAACAAGAGGTAACAGTTTCAGAACTTGGAAATCCCCTCAAATAGGCAGGGCAGGACGTCATTTCATTTTACCAATGAAGTAACAAACTCAAACTCTTAAATCATTAGTTAACTGTCTCAAATACGAATGTTTGGGTTTAATCCAAGTTCTCTATCTCATGTTATTTTTTATTATTATTTTTTTTTAAACTAATATTTACAGGGAGTCTATATGTGCTGGACCTTGAAAAAGCCTCTTTCACCCATGCGATGTGTTATACTATTTGGGCATTTTCCAGTGGGAAAACTGAGGTTCAGAGACATATGTAATATGTAACAGGCCTAAGAACCCAGAGATAATAATGAAAGAGGCTAGATTTCCGCTGCACCACGTTACCTCTCCCAAAGACCATGCTGCTGAGATGACCACTCTTCAGAATCACACTTCCTTGACACAATGGGCACTAGTCACATGTGGTTATTTCAATTTAAATTACTTAAAATAAATACAATGAAAAATGCAGTTCCTCCACCACATAGGCTGCCTTTCAAATGCCCTGTAGCCACACATGTCTCATGGTTCCTGTATCGCACAGCACGGAGAGGAACCATTTCATCACGGCAGGAAATTCTATTAAGCAGTGAGGCTACTCCGGAATATAAAATCCCAAAGATGTGGGCCACATTCCAAAACTGTTACAGTAGAACACTTGGAACAAGCTCTTTATGTCCCAAGCCCAGAGCAAAAGGGGTCAAGGCCATTTTCTTTTCTTTCTCTTCATTTCTCATAGCAGAAATCTATTTGTGGATATAAGAGTTCCACCTTAAAACAAGGACAGAGTGAGTATAAATGGTAAAGAAGAGCGTAAGCCAACAGGTTCTGAGCTCTTCGGGTGAAAGACTGGCTTTTTGGTGCTATGTTTCTTAATGTTTAATGGAAACTGGGATCAATGGAAGAAGACGGAGAAAGAAGGTCTACCTAACAGGCACTATACGGGGGATTAAAGCTTAGTTTAAGCATCATGTATGCACAATCTGATTTTCGTATATGCCCAGGTGTACAGAAATAAAATAAAATTTGTCAAATTCATATGACTTGGAATAGTATGACACAGAAACTTGGGCTAAATTAGGCAGTTAAGAAAAACTAATGATCCAACTCCAGGGTACCAAGCATAAAAGCAACTTGTGATTCTGACAGAAAAACTCAGCCAACAGGATTTAGAAAGCAGGGTATCAGTGGTAACTGAGATAAGGCCCCACAAATCATTAAGGTATTAAGCGGACAGTGGCAGCTTTCCGTTGAACTATGAGACTTGATGTGGACTGTCCTTGAGAGAGAATGAAACAGTTTGAGTGCCTTCAGGTTTCTTAAATGGCGGGATCACAATTCTAAGTTCCAGAAAGACTTCAAGTACGCTGCTCTGATTATGCTTCCCAAACGGCAATTTGAATGATGTTGGCTTAGTGGTACATTACACAAGGCTTTTCTTTGTATCAAGAAAAATATATTAAATAAAAAGAGAAAAATCTCTCATAACTGTCCTCCGCTGCCAAGGACACATTTCCTTGAAAATTTAAAAAGAAAAGGTTTTTTGCTGTTTTCCTTCTTTCCCTCCTGCCCCTTCTGCAACACACTCCTCTCACACACAACATGCATCAAATCTGATGCAGGTCAAAATGCTGCGGTAAGATACAACACGGTCTAAAATGAGATGATGGAGATGTCATTGTCCTTGACAAAGATTACAGGTATCAACAGTGACATGTTTTTTTGGTACCGAAGTGCAGAATTTGAAAATACCGGCTACCTCTTGGGAGCTTTTATTCTGAGCCTTCCTGCTGCAAGAAGAATGATTAGTTGTCGAAAGATTGCAGATGCTAAACTGTGACCAAAATCACTGCCACACAATTAAAGGCTACAAAGCATTCTGTAGGTTTGTAGCTCCAAAGCTAAGTGGGAGCTAATTTTATGCATGCAGACCACTTCCTACAATTTTGGTTCTTAAGACAGGTTAGCCTGGAAGATAAGACTTCACTTCCGACTCCATGCCTGAATATCCCAATATTTGCTGAACCTCATTAGATTGTGTACAACCTGAGGACACAAGATGAATATTTACGCACCTGACAAGTACTAGGAGCTTGAGCAAATCCACATATACAGCTTTGTATAATTGCTTTGCTAACATCTAAAACCCAGCAAATGCTAACAAAAACACTAGCGTCTGCCCAAACTCTCTCCCTCGCCTAGTTATCCCTTACCTAGTTAGCAGCAGCAGTTTCCTCTCACAGTGCCCACAGTCCTGCCCACCTTTGCCCTACTTCTATAGCTTTTATAGCATTAGATGAGGCCCTTACCTACAGCTACTGTGTTTCCCTGAAAATAAGATCTAGCTGGACCATCAGCTCTAATGCGTCTTTCAGAGCAAAAATTAACATAAGACCCGGTGTTATATTATAAGGCCCGACATTATTATATTATATGATATTATATGATATGATATATGATATGATATGATATGACATTATATGATATATTATATTACATTATATATTATAAAGACCTGGTCTTACATTGTAGTAAAATAAGACTGGGTCTTATATTAATTTTTGCTCCAAAAGAAGCATTAGAGCTGATGGTCTGGCTAGGTCTTATTTTCGGGGAACCATGGTACAGAGTATCTGACTGATATTTTTTCCTTCAGACTCTTTGACCTCTGTATATTTGCCCCATATCCATCAGATTCGATCACTGTTCTCTCCCTCCTGAGCATCTCCTTTTTTCCTGAGGATTATCTCCAGTTGTACCCTTAGGGTCTTCTGTTCTAGAACATCAAGCCCACTAACTCACTGATTTACTCCTTTGCTCATTCTGTTTGCTAACTCTGTTAGATACTTCTTCTCTATTCAAAATGTAATTCTTCCTTCAAAGCATTGTAGCGAAGAAGCTAAGCACATGGGCTGTTTCTTGGAGTCAGACCAATTTGGGTGTGAATCCCAGATCTACTTATTACTACTGTGTGTGTGTGTGTGTGTGTGTGTGTGTGTGTGTAGGGGGGGCAGGAAGAGACAGAGAGAGAAAGAGATAGAACACACAGGGACATAGAGACAGAAACCTGCCTACCTGTCTTCTACAGTATTGGGTTACCTACAGTATCCACCCCCTTTTGCATTGCTGGGAATTGAATGACTAGATGCATGTAAAAAGCACTCAGTGTAGCCCCTAGCCCATCATAAGCAGTCAAGAATGGTTAGCTGTTAGTATTAAGCACATTTAGCTTAACCAATCTCCATTTTGATGCACTCTTTCAGCCTCAGGTCAAGTGGGATAAACTACCGCAATTATTATCTATTGTAGTTGGGAATTAATCTTGACTAAGTCTCTCACTACTTACTTAACTACAAGTAAGCTACTTGAGAGGAAAGGAAAAAGTACTCTTTCTTTTTACATGTCTTAGATCGGTGCTGTCAAAGTGTGGTCTGTCTGAAAACTACTTGCCACTGGGGTCCACAGCAAGATGGCTTCAGAACGTGAGTCAGCTATGAGAAGCTTTCATAGCAACATGCCATGGCTATAACATTTTAATTCTACTTTATAGAAGTTTTGGTCTGCAATGGATTAAAATACTTTTTTCTTTTTTTTTATTAGTTTCAGGTGCACAAGACAAAGCAAAACTTAAGACGTTTATCATTTATATCCCTCACACTGTGTGAACCCCCCTCCCTCCATCCACTATCCCCCATTATTAAAGATTTTGAGTTGCATCGTCCTGGATTATTTAGCCCAGAAAGTGACCTACATTCGATGCTCACTGAATATTTAACAAGCTCTGATGGAAGAAAAAAAAATGTATATTCAAAGGTGTTTTACTCTGAACATCTGCTCTTCTTCAAGTTAGCAACACATATGGGCATCCAATGAAATAGGCTTCTGAAATCAAATTCAAGACTTAAGGGGATTTAAGCATAGATTAATTTGTTGAGTTCTAAAGTTCAGAAACACTTTTAAAACTTAATTTTAAAACACCTTCTACCATGTGTAAGACATACCACCACACTACTGCCCGAGGAATGGAAGAGGAAATGTGAGTTCTGATTTTAATTTTCTTAACAACAGACATATTAGCTGAAGGGTCAATGCTACGGTTTATGTGCGTGATTCCTTCTAGGAGGGAAGGTGAGATATGAAGGCACAAAATAAGGGGGATTGTTTCTGGTCATATTTGTAGCCATTCTACTGTTTGCTTTTCGGTTTCTGGACCTTTCTGGAGACGTCATATACCCTTTACCTTCCTCCAACCTGAACCCAAATCACACAAGCCTCAGAGGTATGTGGACATGAGGAATGGGTCTAAAGAGATACCATATCAACTTTGACACTGATGGGCTTTTAGAAACTTACTAAAGTATTTTTAATTGACTAATTTGGAGAGGGAAAAAAAAAAAATATTCCCTCAGTATCAGCTATTTGAGTCTTGGCTTCAGATACCAGAAAACATTTTAGTTCTCTGAGAGAACTAATTGGAAATTTTTATTTTTAACCCAGGAAAGTAGGGGCTTTGACGGATTTATTTTGTACAACATGAAGTCACCAATAGCCCATACGAAGCAGAGAGTCTGTAATCAAAGCTTTCCTTGCTGTTGTTTTCCCCAGAGAAATGTCTTATGAGAGATGCTCACATCTTTTCAGCTATTTTCTTCATCTAAGGATTCTTGGTTAGTTCAGAATAAAGATAAGGAAAATGGTAGAAAAGAAATTGTAAATCGAGCTCAGTAATGCTATTCTAATTCTCTCTCTCTCTCTCTCTCTCTCTCTCTCTCTCTCTCTCTCTCTCTCTCTCTCTCTCACCATGTCTCCAAGAGATCTGCCTTGACTACAGGGTTGTCCATCCATTTAACAAATATTAAAAAAGCACCTATATTTCAGGCACCACAATCAGTATTAGTGATCTAATGATAAATTAAACATATATACTGTCCTCAAAACTCTAAACTGCAGTGGGAAAAACAGAACAAAATGAACTGACAAGTGCTATTCAGGAAAAATAGTGATATAAGAGGGAATTATAAAAACTCATATGGCAATAACTAGTTGTCCCCTGACATCTATCCCCCCTCATTAAATAATAGAGTTCCCATGTTTCAGCTATAGACATGGCTATCTAGATAAAAATTACATTTCCCAGATTCCCTGTAATTGGCGGTGGTCATATTACATAGTTCTGGCCAAGGCAATATAAAGAGAAGTGAAGATTGCCACTCTGTGAAGCAATGCATGTATGCCCCCCTTGTCCACACCTTTTTCTCCTTCCTCCTGACTCAGCAAAAGGACTGCTCAGACATGGAAGACACATGCTGACTACATTAAGAATCATCCCACTGGGTCCAGCCCATTGGATCAGGTGGTTAGAGCTCCGTGCTCCTAAGTCAGAAGAATGCCGGTTTGATTCCCACATGGGCCAGTGGGCTCTCAACCACAAGGTTGCCAGTTCAATTCCTCGAGTCCCACAAGGGATGGTGGGCTCCGCCCCCTGCAACAAAAATTGAACACGGCACCTTGACCTGAGCTGCCACTGAGCTCCCGGATGGCTCAGTTGGTTGGAGCGCGTCCTCTCAACCATAAGGTTGCCCGTCCGACTCCTGCAAGGGATGGTGGGCTGTGTCCCCTGCAACTAGCAACAGCAACTGGACCTGGAGCTGAGCTGCACCCTCCACAACTAAGACTGAAAGGACAACAACTTGGCTTGGAAAAAAGAAAAGTCCTGGAAGTACACACTGTTCCCCAATAAAATCCTGTTCTCCTCCCCCGAGCCCCAGAAGAAAAAAAAAAAAAAGAGTCATCCCACCAGGCCTCTATCCAGCTACACAGAAGAAATAAATGCTTCTCTCATTCTGGGATTTCTTTGTTACAGCAGCTTAGCATACACCTTAACTAGTATAATATAATTTGGGGCACTTTATCAGGTTCTGGGTACATTCAGTATAACAGATAACAGAGCATGCAGCAGCAGGTGGTGAAAGAGGAAACTGGAGTATGAGATGGAAGCTGTACTATATTAAATGCTGAAGCTGTGTAAGAAATTTGGATTCTATCTTTACATCGATGTACAACATGATTATGCATGTTCTTTAGCAAAATCTCTCTGGTTGCATTGAGCAGTAGGGAGGGGAAACACTAAGATAGATGAGTCAAAAGAAGTGAGAATTAAAGACGGTTGGAACTTAGCTGAATTTTTAAAAAGTAATGGGAAAAGACTGGTAGATTCAGAGTGAACATTAAAAAAAAAATGATTACTATCATTCACTTTTTATTCAACACATTTTATTTACCAGACTGCTATTCTGTGCTAAGGACTGTGTTTGATGTTAGAACTATAATGGGAATCAAGAATAGATACAGTCCCTGACAGCATACGGCTACACCAAGAGCAGTTGTGTCCCATGCACTGCCCGTCTGAGCCTTGCTACCACCAAACTGCAGCGCTTATCATCAGCGCTGCACATTTACCAACTAGGAAGACAGGGCTGAGAGGAGTTTGAAGTAACCTGTTCCAAATCTGGCTTGTTTGCTCCTAAAGCTCATGCTTTCTCAACTAACTCATGCAACTGCCTGAGGAATACCATAACACAAAGTAGGAAACAGATCATCTATTTTAACAGTAAATGCTGAAGCAATCCAAGGGCATGTGTTACATTTCTAATGGGCAAGGATCATGTGATGTAAATTATCCATTGCCAGCAACAATACTATTATGTGAGTTCCACTTTACCTGTTGCCAATTCACAGACTCTAAGAACTTTACTGAACTTAAAGAAACAACAACAACAACAACAAAAATCCTTATAAAAATAAGCCCTCTACAAAGAAAAAAATGGTTCATTTTGTAAGGTGGTAAGAAATAATCATGCATCACTCACTCTCTCTTTACAAATCACTTCCATTTTTTAGTTAGTGGCATAATTACAAATTGTGGCTTGACAAACTCACCATTATTTCCCAGGGAGCAAAACTCCCATAAATACCTTCTTAGTCTTTGTAAGCCAATGTCCAGGAAAATGAAGAGTCCACTCAGGTAAAATATTTTCTGAAGGTGTGACAGCCTTGCACTTTATGTGCATTCACTCAAACTTGTTCCATTTTCTCCAACTTGACATTGTTTTTTGGAGTCTCTTAAACCTTTGAGGGATTCTTATTGTATTTGTTGCTTATCTGTTTTATTTTTTGGCGGGGGGTGGATTGATATTCCTTTTCTCTCAATGGACAGGTTTGAGCAATAATGTTGGGAATGGGAAGAATATAGACTGTGACATCTTGAAGGAATGTTAGAATCAGCTGTCCACATAGCCCCACCTAAATGATTGACAGAAAGACCATAAGAAGATTTTACTATCCAGACTCTTTTCAGAATTAGTTCAACCATGAGTACTACTTTTTTCACTTTTCCTCTCTCTTAGAGCAACCACACATTATTAAAATCTACTTGAGTTTTCTTGAGAAGATACTGACTTTTTTTTTTTTTTTTTTTGAATCAGATATGATTAGTATTCAGGGCCTTCTCCTCATCTTATCCCTGTTCTCCAGCAAAAATGCAAGCTGGTCTAAGAAAACACAAGAGAGAAAGATAGAATCAGGATAAATAATATTCATATTTTACCGGAAAAAAAAATCTAAAAATATTCTTCCTAGTATCTTGTCAGGAATTTCTAATATATTTTAGCAATGAGATTGAAATATAAAGTAAGTTGAATCTTGTTGTATTCAGGTTTCAGACCACTATCACTTTAACAAATAAAAATGCCATCCAAAAAAGAACTCAGTGATACCAAAATCTATTTTCGAGGTAAACTATGGGCAACAAACATCATTGGGAATATAGCAATGATGCTATACACACAGACAAAACAGTTAAAAACAACAACAAAACAAAACAGACAAACAAACAAAAACAAATCACCATGAAGGGGAAAAAGAGCAATACCTTATATTCCTGACCCTTCTTCTACAAGATTTTAGGATTCTTATCTAGAAAGCATATGGAAGAAAAATGTCAAGACCCTTGGCGTAAGCATAGAGCCATATGATATAAAAATAGATGGAACAATGCCAGGGAAACATTAAGAAGCATAATGGCACAGATGACCTACAAGTCACTTGGAACATAATTTTGTTATATACTTGTAGAAATCCTTAAGAAGATTCATTGTAAGAGTAAGAAAATGTACTGCCAAGATCAGTTTAATATTAATTAAAACATATTATTAAAAGTATAACATAACCAAGCAATATAATTTCTCTGACCAGCTCCTATTAAAATTTATTTTGATTAATTAGAAATCTCAATTATCCATAGCTTTTGCTAATACATTATGCTTAGAAGAAAGACTCAAAATGATAAGAGAGTCAGATGATACTATACAATATACACAAATTTTAGTTACTATAATTCAGAACCCATGCAGCCATCTCTCACACAGCCTTCTTACACTTCTCCTCTTTGTGATACAGTGAGAGATGATGTTGCAAATGGAACGTCTGAGATACTGCGAGAACTTTCAACACTAGATAAATATTAGAATTATTAAACAGCATGCACTTATAGAAAAATAAGGAGAAGAGTTTTAGATCAAATATAATCAGCATTAGCATAAAAAATGAATAATAAGTTACCATTTCTAAAATTCATTACTTAAATCTTAATTAAGGATGTTCTTTGCTCAAAAAATTTAAAGCCATCAAAAAGAACTACACTTCTATTTCCAGCAACATGATGGACTGAGAAATGCAAACTTTCCAATGATTATAAAAATATAAAATTAACAAAACACACTTAGAAAGTGCTGATGACATAAAACTTAACATTTTTTAGACACATAATTTGAGAGTGTAAACAGAAAGTACCTGCCAATGTATCATAAATACAGAGTAAAATTAAAGACAGATTTCACAGAGACCAGAGAGGAGAGGCAGAGAAGGTACCATTATCCAGGTATAGGCCATGAGAAGTATGGTGTGGATGTTAAAGTTTTCTTATGGAAGGAAGATACAACTTTGAATCCATAGGAGGCAATCAGACCTCAGTATAAGTTTAGAACTCAGGAAAGATAGTTCCCCACATTACAGTTAAAAAATAATTTGGCGCCACAAGTCCAAAAAATTAACAAAAGAAAAACATCTCAATCTCAAGCTTGCATCACATACTGTTTTGTAGACTAAACTCACTCTACTAGTATAGTGTGAGATTTTCACACTGAAAAATTTAACATGAAATCTGGTTCTAGACTGATGAAATACTCAATCTTCTAGCAAATTACATTCTCTCTGTAGCCACACTTCTACAGGGCAAGACCGCCCAGCCCTACATACAAAGAGCAGTCCTTACCAAAGATAAGTTTGCAAGCAAAAATTATAAACCATGTAAATAGAGTGAGAGTCAATGGAGAGAACAAACAGATAAGTTAGTTCTCAATGAATCAGGTTATAATGCCATGTGAAAAAGGCTATTATATAAGGGACTTAAACAATTAAGGAGATAAAAGAGAGTACAAATACAATAATAATTTTAAAAAAAACAGAATACTGTGGGGACTCAGAAAGACAGACACACTAAAGGGAGAAATGTCAGGTTATCAGAAAAGACAAATACAGATAATGAAATGTATTTAAATAAAGCAACCCAAAATAAAGGGTAAGATATCAGATTAGATATAGACAAAGAAATAATCAGTAAACTGGAAGATAGTTTGAGGAAATTTCACAAAATGTAGCACAAAGAGGTAAACAAAAGAAAAAAGTAAAGTCACGCTAGCAGGCATAGAGATGGTGAATTTGTGAAGTACTTCCAAAAGATGAAATTAGAGAGAAGACTAGAGACTCAACATTCAAAGAGAAAATGATTGAGGTTTTACTTGCCTTTATATAATATGCCTTTATATAATATAATTTCAATTTCAAAGAGCACACTAATTCATACAAATAAATCACATATGTCTTTATCATAGAAAAATCACAGAGAATTAAAAAAGCATGATTGGGGATACCTTAAAGACAATCAGAAAGAATAGTAGATTATTTTAAAAATAAAATTTTAAAAAATGACAGCAAACCAATCACCAACAATAGAAGAGTTAGAACTGTGAAATAATATCATCAAAGATGCTGAGAGGCTGGGCAGATAATTTTTGACAAAGGAACCAAAAATATACAATGGAGAAAAGAAAGCCTATTCAATAAATGGTGTTGGGAAAATTGGAAAGCCACACACAAAAGAAAGAAACTAGACTGCTATCTGTCACCATACACCAAAATTAACTAAAAAATGGATCACAGACCTAAACATAAGACCTGAAACAATAACTGCATAGAAGAAAGCATAGGTACTAAACTTATGGACCTTGGGTACATAAAAGACATTATAAATTTGAATTCAAAGGCAAGGGAAGTGAAAACTAAAATAAATGAATGGGACTATACCAAACCAGAAAGCTTCTGCACAGTAAAAAAATACATAAACAAAACACAGAGGCAACCAACCAAATAGGAGAAGATATTTGCAAACAATCCCTCCAATAAGGGTCTAATATCCAAAATATATAAATAACTTGTACAACTCAACAACAAAAAAACAAACAATACAATTAAAAAATAGGCAGAGGACTTGAACAGACACTTCTCCCAAGAAGACATACAAATGGCCAACAGATACATGAAAGATACTCAACTTCACTAGCTATTAGGGAAATGCAAATCAAACCCACAGTGAGATACCACCTCACACCTGTTAGAATGGCTATCGTCAAAACAAATAATAACAAGTGTTGGAGAGGCTGTGGTGAAAAAGGAACCACTATTGGTGGGAATGTAAATTGGTACAGCCACTATGGAAGGCAGTGTGGAGGTTCCTCAAAAAAGTAAGAATATAATTCTCATATGACCCACCAATCCCTTTCCTGAGTATCTACCCCAAAAATCTGAAAACATTTATCCATAAAGATATTCATTACAGAATTATTTTCAGTGGCCAAGACATGGAAAGAACCAAAGTGCCCTTCGATAGATGATTCAATAAAGAAGATGTAGTATATATACACAATGGAATACTACTCTGCCATAAGAAAAGATGAAATACTGGCATTTGCAACAACATCGATGGATCTTGAGATTATTATGCTAAACAAAGTAAGCCAGACAAAAATTTGAGAACCGTCTGACTTAATTCATATGTGGGATATAAAACTGAAGGCAATAAAGGAACAAGATAAACAAAGAAACAAAAACTCATAGACACAGACAACAGTTTAGTGGTTATCAGAGTGTAAGAGGGAGGAGTCAAAGTTCCTCTTATTTTATGTTGTCACCAACAATTATTAGATTTTTATATTTTTACCCATCTGATGGGCAAAATCATTAGTATACAACCTTGCATTGCCCTGATTAGTATACTTTTCATATGATTATTTGCTATTCTAATTTCCTCTTCTGTGAACAGACTGTCCATATTCTTTATTTGTTTTTCTGTTGATTATCCACTCATAATTGATAAGAAAGAGTATTCTCCAATTGTTAAAAGTTGGGCTCTATGTATATTGTTAAAAGTTGGGCTCTACATATGTTGGATGTAAAGCTTGTTAATTGCACCATTCAAATTTTCTTTACCATTAGTAGATATCAGTCTATTTAATCTGTACATTTCTGAGAAAGGTGTGATATAATGTCCCACCACGATTGTTTGTTTTAATTTTGCCATGTAATTTTATCAGGTTTGCCAGAGAGAGTGAGAGATTGAGATTCTTATATATCCTGGTGAATTTTCCTTTTGATAATTTTGTTTTTGCTATTCTAAGATAATCAATTTTTATTCTTTTTTTTAATTAAAGTTTATTAGGGTGACAATAGTTAATAAAGTCACATAGATATCAAGTGTACAATTCTGTAATACATCATCTATATATTATGTTGCGTGTTTTAATGACTAGCCTTTAGCATTGATTTCAACAAAGTTATAGGAATAGTGATATTTGTCTAAAATTGCTCTCATTTTGCCTATACTCTTTATAGAAACCTTAGTTAAGTATAGAAATATGAATTAACAGTTGACAGTTTTTGCCTCTCAGCTTTTTTTTTTTTTTTGTGTGTGTGTGTGTGTATTTCATGCAATCATGATTTTTAATCTTTTGAGAATTAGACTTTAACAACTTTGGAGTTCATCAACCAAGGTGTTTAACAAAACTCACTTTACAGAAACAAGTAAATTGTGTTGACAGAGTGTATACTTTCTGTGCTTCTAAGCTCACATATATCATCTCATGGGTCTCAGAGTGAATTCCAAATGGCTTTGCTGGCCTTCTGGTTCTTTTCCTCTAGTTCCATCCCCCTAGCCCCAACTGCCACCCCGTTCTCTTGTTAAATTATTTCTGTGTGTAGCAGTTAAATTATTTCTGTGTGTTAAATTATTTCTGTGTGTAGCAGTTAAAACTGTATATTTGACTTTATGATCTGATCCTTTGGTGACTGAGAGAAAACAGAATCCGGTTTGTTAGCCTTTTTCATTTGTGTCTGCTAGTGAACTTACATCAATTAAGAATTTCATGCACACTAGGAAGAAAAATAGTTGTTTGAGATCTAGACCAGTGAGTAGTTTGAGATTTATATTTACTTCTGTCTTGTGACTGAGCTGTAAAACAATCTATGTTTCTGTGTGCCTGTGATCAGAAAAGTATTTTCTCAACTGTGGAAAGTATTAATAGATTAATTTATTGTCTCTTAAGTTATAGGGACTTTGTTCTGATTCATTTGATGAGATAAGTAAGTGCTTATGAAATAAAATATTTACCAAATTCATACATGTAAGGAAACCAAACTCCTAATAACTGCAAATGTACTAGACCCTTACAGGAAAACAAAATCCTTCTTACATTAATTGCTAGCTTAGAATATATTTTTTGTATAAGAATTTAAATTTACATAATAGTGATGGATATTTGGACAAATTAGGCTGTTTTAGTGATTTCGATTTTAAAAATCAATAATAGTGTTTTATCTTTTCCTTGAATTAATCATTATGGAGTGTGAAGTAAGCATACTTTTTTTTTCTTTCCTTTTTGTTGAATTAAATGTATTGGGGTGACAGTAGTTAGTAAAATTACATAGGTTTCAAGTGTGCATTTCTATGATACATCATCTATATAAGGTCTGACAATTAGGTTTGCGAACTAATCCTGGAAAAAGTGCCACATACTTAATTGCTGAATATCACTATGATCACCTTCGAAGTACTCCCCTTGTGAAGCTATGTTACTGAGGCCATTGCCTAGTCCACCCTTCAAAGCAATTCTGTCTGGAACTCTTTTTCTGGAATGGCCATCAGAGCTGTCATCGTATTACCCTTGATGTGCTGAATGTCATCAAAATGTCTTCGTTTTGATATTTCTTTTATCTTCGGGTAAAGAAAGAAGTCATTGGGGGTCAGATCAGGTGAGTAGGGAGGGTGTTCCAATACAGTTATTTGTTTACTAGCTAAAAACTGCTTCATAGACAGTGTCGTGTGAGCTGGTGCATTGTTGTGATTCAAGAGCCATGAATTGTTAGCAAAAAGTTCAGGTTGTTTTTGTCTAACTTTTTGCATGCAGCCATTTCAGCACTTCCAAATAGTAAACTTGCTTAAATGTTTGTCCAGTTTGGTACAAATTCATAATGAATAATCCCTCTGATATCAAAAAAGTTTAGTGACATCATTTTGACTCTTGATTTGGACTGACGGAACTTTTTTGGTCATGGAGAATTGGCTGACTTGCATTGTGCACTTTGACACTTTGTTTCAGGGTCCCATGTTTCATCACCAGTGATAACACGGCCCAGTACATTGTCTTGCCTCTCTGAAAGCTCTTGGCAAACTTTGTCTCTCCTTTGCTTTTGTTCATTGGTGAGCTCCTTCGGGACCATTTTTGCACACACCTTTCTCATGCCAAGATTTTCAGTTAAAATTTTCCTGTTTCCCTATCAATGTTTACTTGGTCTGCTATGCTTCTCACAGTCAGCTGACAATTTTGACATACAATTTGATGAATTTTTGCAATGTTTTCGTCAGTTTTGCTCGTACTGGCCACTTTGACCTCTCTTTATCTGTGACACATTCTCTCCCCTCAGAAAAACATTTAATCCATTTGTACACTGCCATTTATTTCATGGCATTATCCCCATTAACTTGGACTAACATGTCCCTGATTTCACTTCCACTCTTGCCAAGTTTAACAAGAAATTTAATGATTATTTGTTGCTCTAATTCAAGCTCAGACATTTTCGCGATGGCACACAAAAACACACAACAACAATAATGAACATCACTCAGCAAGACACTGTCACATGTCGACACGAGCAGAGTGACATTATGAAACCTTACCGAACTGTTTGTACAGTGCTGCCAATGTGGTACCCATGATGGTAAATTCGCGAACTCAATCGTCAAACTTCGTAAGCCATAATGAAAATGAATAAACTGGAATTACATGAATTCAGATTTATTAAATCTCTGAAACATAGTGTATCCCTGACAAATAATGTTGGATGACAAAAATTATAGAAATGATATACGTGGTTTAAATATATATATATATACACACACACCACACACACATACACACACACACATATGTAAAATTTAAAACTATGTAAGATTTCACTATATGTTTAAGCTAAAATAAAGAGGTGCTGGTTAGACACCACTACACGCTACTGGTTACTTTTGAGGAATGATCCCCCCCCCCAAAAAAAAAAACAGAGGCACTGTTACTAAGAACAAGGAAATGGCATGTAGCGGAAAATGAAATGTTCATTACACACCTTCTGTTAATTTTATGTGGAGAAAAATATGCTTTGCAAATTACTATCATGAAATGTTGTTGGTGTTCTGGTTTGAAAGAATTATGAGGAAAATTTTAGTACATGGGCAAGGAGGAAGTTTGAAGGATGCGGGGATTTATAAGGTCTCTCAGGACTTCAGTTATTAAATAGCGTTCATAGGCTGCACACCTTACTCCTCTGGGCAGGTTAGTCCAAGTGGCAAATAAAGTAGATTTTCTCTATCTTTATCTTGATCTCTATTATTTTTTGGTGACCATTTGTTAGGTCATAACCTCCTCAAGGGTTAGTGCAGGACAAGTCATGGGATTATGGTAACGTAGCAAACAGGGCTTTTTTCAACTTTGCCTTGCTGGCATTTAACATCATAATGACTTTGTGAGCTATATCGTATCACTACCCTTATTTTCAAATATAGGAAACTAAAACTTGGAATGAAGTGACCTCATGGATCTTATTCAAGTAGCAAGCAGGAGAATTGATATCTCAATTAATACATGTTTCCATTACTCATCACATGAACTCAGGAGTATAACTTTAGGTCTATTATATACATTACCCACAGAGAACTTTCTAAGGAAACAGTCATCAATTATTGTTTCACTGAGTTTGACAACTAAAGAGCAGTTGTGATAGATCAATAGTGGTAGATATCATCATGTCTATTAATTAGAGCAGATGCATAAGCTAGCACATGAGAGGCAGTCTACATAGGGACTAGATTGAATTTAAAATAATTGGCTGTGAAATAAAGAGAAATATTTTCCCAATGTTTCTTTAAAATTTTACATCTCACATCAATATTACTTTCAAATTCTGCTGAGATAATGACAAAAGGATGATTATTTTCAAGCATAGTCATTTTGTCCCATTTTTTGACAAAAATTACATATATATTTAAACTCACTAATATCTGATGATAGATTTTTTAAAAAAACTAGAATATAGCTTTAATAATGGGAACCTGCTATGATGTGTTTAAAAATTGTTCCAAATAATTACTGTTACTTTGTTCCTCACTTCCTACTGGACTGCTGATAATACAGTTTCAACTTTCACTCACCTACCTCCCCATGCACTTTAATCATGCTGTTACAAATGGTTCGAAAATTACTATTTTAAAAGGGCATTTCAAATACAATGGCATTATATAGTTCTCCATCTCTAGTTTTACTCTTTCATCTCTCAGACCTCTATGCTATAGGCAAGTGTTGTAATACCACTACGATCAAAGCTGAGACTTAAGACTGACTCACTGAGTTGTCAAACACAGGTCTGATGTGTGCCTGATGGTTAGAGCCTCTTTAACCCTTAGAATCAGTAAAAATCCTTCCTAGAGAACCTCCAATTCTATAGTTTCCAATCTCAGTTAATTCTGGACCCCAAATCTCACTTCTTTCCTTGAGCATAAGTTTTTGAGAATCCATTTGGGGCCAGGTGTGTATCAGCAACCCTGATAAAATATCCAGTAGTTCCTAATCTTATGAGCCACCCTATTTTCTGTCCTTTTGGAGTTTTTCTTCCCAAATCTATGAGCCATATACTTCTAATATACTTTTTTTTCTTAAATTAGCGTGCACTGGTTTCTGTTGTGTGCAACCACAGAACACCCAAGAATGCAGACATTCTTGAGTAGTTTCCTAGATTCCAGAAACAGGACAAGGTAGCCTAGAGGGGTTGACTGGAACCACAATAAAACAGAGAAGTGGATATTAGTCAGCATGATTTAGAAAACATGACAATGAAATAGTGAAGCCAAATACAAAGAACAGAAATGAAATCATGCACAGGAAATAGCCAGACAAGAGGGGTCAAGAGGGAACTGGAATGTAATAGAATATGGTTGGGGAGGAAAAAAAAAAAACAAGAATGGCTCTGAGTGACTTTAGATTCAGATTTAGAATTTTAATTGGTTGGTATTCAGAATTCAAGATAACGTAAATGCATAGTGTAGAGCTAGCTACTGATGAAATTCTGAAATCTACTTTCAAAATGAAAAAGAAATCCTAGTTAAAAACATGTACTTATTATTTATTAGTCTGAACTGATTGTTTAGAATGCCAAATCTCTGCTTGGGTCAGAGGATAAAAAATACATCAATAAAATAAAATAAGTGAATAATCAAACAAGTAACCAGTAACACTGGTTATATCATGTCACTTGGAAGTTAGTTCAATTGGTCATTGACCTCATTAAAAAGGTGTTCCCCCTTTTTAGGATGGAATTTTGAGACACCATAAAAACAAACACAAGTGGTTAGATAGAGTTTCAGAACTCCTCGAAATCATGCTCAAGTTAGGATTGTCTTTAAACGTGAATGCAGAGAATGTTTGATCTTTCAAAATACAGGATCTTATAGAAAAGGGAAATTTAATAAGAAAAGAAAGAAATTTAGAGACCAGTGATTTTGTTCCATCTAGTGTGCTATGCATAAATTTTACCACCTTTTGACGATTATTTACCCATAATCAGCCCAAATATCTCCAGCCCTGCAAGTCATCATGACATTTTGTCCAACCACGAAACATCACACATTAGTAAAAATAGCCTGCAGTCCAGTCACAACTTTACTGACTTACGTGGAAAAATGGTTTAACAAACCCCACTTGCTTGGTTAGAATATTATTTGTTATAGATGGACTTGAATTCCTGAAGTGAGGTAAATAAACAAACTGGATGAAAAGATATTAGTGAGCAGCAATATTAGGAAAATATTTCGAATCTATGACCAAAAAACAAAACAAAACAAACAAACAAAACACAACACTGCTTCCTAATGTTTTTTTTTTTTTTTTTTTTTTTTTTTTCAAATAATCTAAATGCATGAAGATTTCACTCTTTTTTTCTTTTTTCTTTCTTTTTTTTTCTCTGCATATGTGCTGATGTCACTCTCATTCCTGGTAAAAATACCTTGTGAATAAGCACATCTGGGTTGATCCAAAGCCTTATATTCATTAATTAATCTATTCTCTCCCTCTCACTCTGTGAGTGCGCCCGTGTGGCGCGTGCACATAAAGGCACCTTCCTGCTGGCCAATATTGTGCAATTGAAATCTCAGGATAAAAAGGAGTTTTCCCGAACATCAGAGGGAACATTAATCATGGTAAAACATTTTTCTATCAACAGCCAGATTTCTCCTGACAATTGATGTCTGCTAACATGCTCAGTAACTGATAAAGGCCTTAATTGCCTTGATGACTGACTCACTGCTCGGTGACTACAAGAAACCTCAAGGAGAATGCCTGTTTGAGATTGAAGTCTACAAAAAGGAAGAAATAGTCAATAATGGGAAAAATAACAAGAATCACAGAGGTGAGTGCCTTGCTCATCATGAAGTTTCTACTCTGCTCACTATCATTCCACAAACTTTTTTTTCACGCCTATTGTGTGCCAGGTGCTGAACTCATGAGAATGCAAAGTCTCCTTAAAGAAACTGGGTTACAACAAAGCAAGTCAGAGAGCAGAAAGGCATGCCCCCTGGATAGAGACATTCAAAGGGAATACAGTTCAGGTGATTTTTAGGGAGAAGCTAATATTAGGTTGGTGCAAAAGTCATTGCGGTTTTTGCAATTATTTTTAACCTTTTAAACTGCAATGACTTTTGCTCCAACGTAATAGAAAGAAAAACTTAAGTATAAAACTACAACACACACACAGACACACACGCACAGAATAAAATGTTAAAGGCAAAGTCCTTTTAAAATAAAAGACACACAGACCTAAGGAACTTCTCTAACTTCAAGTTTAAAAAGAATTTGCACATTATAGTGATGGGCAAGCTCATAAATATAAAGAAATAATAAAATGGGACAGTGACCTATAAAAATAATCTGTATTCAATAAAGACGCTTATCACAAAAGGCATTAGTTTATACTTTAATTCCACACACACACAAAAAATGCCATTGCAAAATGAGTTTCATGATGAAATAAATTTTCAAAGCACTGGGTTGTTAAATTTGTTTCTTAATTGTGGGACTTTGCAGAGCCTTTATACTATGAAAACATTGAGAATCTTCGAGAAAAAAACAAAAACATAAAATACATTTTCCATATTTATTTGGCCATAGAATCCTTTTGGTTCAGAGATTTGCAACACTAGTGTTTTATGAAAGATACTTAGGAAACTGGTCCAGGTGATTATTGAGTATCTTCAACTGTTTAGAATATCAGTTGTAAATTCATTGACTATGGGCGATGACCTACTGGGACTCAATCTGTGCATTCTCATTTGTTGTCCTAATTAACTGAACTTCTGGTGATAACCTGAGGTACTTACCATCACTTGGACTCTAGAATCATATGCCCCCACATATGAAAAATCTCTCCTTTTTACTCCTGGGGGTCTTTATAGATTTGCCACCTTCCCTGAGCTCTCCAAACGGCATCGCTAAATTTCTAATCTGATTTTCAACTTTCAGTCCTCCAAGGAAAGTTGTTCGTAATATGTAATCTTAGACTAGGTTGGAGGACTGGAGCAAAGGATGAGGAGGAAGAGACGAATGTCGCAAAACATTATATAGATCTATATTTGAGGTCATAATGTCACATGCAGGTAACAGACATGAATTAAATAGTCAGAGTGTTGGTTTATGAGATTGGAAATGATAGTTTTTCACAGCCACAAATTACTCATTTTCTTATTACCTGCAATCTTCTTGGCCAGCCTTTTAATTTCCCACTTTTGATAAAGACATGAACACAGAGAAAGGTTTGCTATTTATGGGGGCGGGGGATGAGAGTGCAAAAGCTAGGCTGCATGGTGACCAGTTAGCCTTGAATATCAAAAAGACCATAAAGGACAGGGCTGCGCTGCGCTGGTGTTGGGGACGATGTGTGTCCTGACCACAGGTGACATTCTCTGCTACTGGATGCAATTCAGCTGTAATCACTAGCTAAGGAAACAGCAGTGCACCAAGGCATTCTGACTTTATTGTAAAAGATGCCATCTGATAGTCATATATGGGAAATCTCTGGCTTTTAAATATTATTTCAGTATTTTTATAGAACTCTGGGAAAGGAAACATGTCCGTAGGGACTGCAAGTTGGAGACTTCAAGTTAAAGAGAAATGAAAGTCTTATGGGGCTGGGTAGGAGGATACTCTTGGAAAAGTCTTGGTAATTAAGAAGTTCTGAAGTGTTTGGTGTGAAAGGAAACTGGAAAGAATTGGGGACAGCAGCACCACGAGCTTCACAAACTGCATGCCCCATGTATCCTTTGAAGACATATGTAAAAACAACTTCCTTGTTACTTGTCTTTGCCTGTTTAGACAGTATGAATCACAGCTTCAATGGGGCTACGAGAATATAAAGATGTTATTTTTATAATGGTGTGTATGTGTGGCGGGGGAGGGCTGGGTCAGTTTACAAAACAGCCAAGCAAATTTTGGGGGCAAAGGAAACTAATGGTAGTGCAAGGACAGCATGGAGCCCTTGGTGCATTTTAAGTCTCCCAGGACACAAGATGCATGTCTTCTATCTGCTCTGATACCCAGTGACAGTTGGAGGAAATGCCAACTTCCCCTGATGAAACAAGGAGGCTGTTTGCATTAAGATAGTCTTTCTATGAGAAGAGATAAATAGTACGGGCTTTAGAATAAGACCAACCTTGGATCTGAATCCTGGCTCTATCCTTTACTAACTGGGAACTCTGTGAAAATCACTTACATTTCAAAGTTTCAACATCCTCATAACCAATAGGAATGCAAACGTCTATCTCACAGTGTTGACATAAGAAAAAATGAGGTCACGTGTCTTCAATGGTGAGATCTTACTTAGTCCAATGTCCTACAGACATCAGAGATTACTCCTCAAATTTTATCAGCTGATTATATATTGTGTTTTACTTTTATGGCTTACAATGAAGGGAGTTTGCTTATAATGAAATCCATATAAAATTGTTCATATCACTGGGCATCATCTGGTTTACTATGTTTGAAATATCAGAACATCATCAGGAAAGACTCTAACCTGTAATAATCTCAACCAATGTTGGTCTGGAGTATTACAAAGTTACATTAAAAGCAGAAGAAAAAAAGCCAAAGAAATGTAACATGTAGTCATGGATTACTGTTGGTGATATGAGCTAAAAGGGATAAGTATCAGTGACCTTAAAAATAACTTTTTCTAAGTCATTTTAGAAAGCAGTGCAGTACATGGTTACTATTCCAAGGAACACTGAGTACTGAAAGAATAAACTTTTTAACAACACAAAATAACATTGTCCTTATGTTTTGTTATTGGGTACTTGTGCTAAGTCAACAATTTCACCTATGGCCTCATACACAGATTTCCAACAATATAGGTAGAAGTCATGATAACATGCTCTGGAAAACGACAAGATGATTCAAAAATTAGGTCTAGAGATGACAAAAATCAACAACTGGGCTTAAAGATGCTTACAAAACATTTGAACATAACTGTTTTATGAAAAGAAATAGAAGAATAATTCTGAATGAATGTGTCATTCATTATATGAATTAAATGTGTGTAGAATAAAATTAGTAAAGCACATAAATTGATATTTGAGTATTTCATCTACACATGCAACAGTTACATATACAATCGGCTCAAAACAGACTTGTTTTGAATCATGTTATAGGGAGAAAGGTTGTTTTATATTGGGGGATAGATAACAAATAGATATATCTGGTCCAATAATGACTTGGTCATTCCCTATAGTACAGAATGTTCCCCAAGGGCTGGACCTATAGTACTGAACTCAACTTAAGTTACACAGAGCTGGGGCACACAGGGAAGTTGCATTTCATCTACTTTGATATCATGAGTTAAAAAATGCCCCCTCCTGTCCCTGAATACCTTAAGGACTTGAGTGTCAATGAATATCAATGCAGAATACATGCGGAAAAGACAAACTCAAAATTAGAACTGTTTACACTCTACGTGAGGAACACTTAGCCATTCTGTCCTGAGTTCTGCAGGACAAGCCCATCAGCTGGACCACTTTCATGCTAATAGAAAATCAGCTGACATATTGCAGCAACCTGCAGCTGAAAGTTTGCATTGGCCAGTCTCTGAATGAACAGAGAAAGACATTTATGTCAAATGGTAATCGAGTAAATAATGAAGAAAGTCAAACTACATGAAGGGGAGGAAAGAATAAAACTGTTCACTGTGAAGAATTAAGCTGACAGAAACACTGAAACAAACTGTAAGAACCTGTCCGACTGCATTCTGAAGCATAATTTATGAAAATCAGGGGATGGAAGACAGTTTCTTAAAAGGACTCCACTTACATTTGTCTACCTATATTTTATTGAGATGAGGACTCCAGAGACTGCATTTCACACCCCCTGCATTAAGAACGGCCATTCAATCAGCATTCATCAGTACGGTATGCACGGAAGTGATGTGCCTCGCTTCGGGAACGATGCCTCGAAGAAGCATGTGACTCTCACCTGCAGTCTCTGAATGTCCGCAGCTGGACACGATGACTAGAATAAGGCTGTAGCGTAGTGATGCTCAAACTCTCGCGTGCATCAGATTCACCTGGAGGACTTGGGCAAACACAGGTTTCTGGGCCCAGCCCCATAGTTTCTGACTCAGTACGTGTGGGATGAAGCCTTATAATTCACACCTCTAGTAAGTTCTCAGGAGATGCTGCTGCTGCTGGTATAGGAGGAGCCCTCTCTGAGGGACAGAGGAGCCATGTGGTGAGTGGAGTTTGGGCCCTAGAATCACTGTGCGGACAAACGTCACCTGCTGATTATGGATACACGTGTACGCTTCTATTATATTTGCAACTTTATGTATTTGGGGGTCTATTTCTGGAGCAGCTATCATTATCCCAACTAATAGAGAGACCAAAGGAATAAGGGATGCTGGAAGATGGTATGAATATTTAACTGGACCTTGAGGGAAATACAGAAGAGAAAATGTTTCAGCTGATGTGAAGGAACAACTATAAGTAAGGAACTAGTTGTGGGAAAGAAAAAACAAAAGGAGTGAATTAGAGATGAGAGTAGAAATAGCAATTCTGGTGTGGTTGGGCCTGTGAACTTTGAAGGAGACCGACTTAGTTAGAGAAAAGGATTAGTTAGCATCAGCAAACACTGGGACTCTAAGTCTTAACATAGAAAACAGAGTCCCTGGTAATATGGTCTAGAACACCAGACTGAGTGGAAAATTGAACTCAAATGGAAGAATCAAAAAGTTACTAAACAAGAGACTAACCAGGCTGAAAAAAAGTCACTGCTTAGAGTCTGATTGCCTGAAGTTTAGATTAGAGCGCTGAAGGTGTGGACCTCAGGGGCTGTGTAGAGCCCATTACCATCACACAGAATTATACAGATTTAGTTATTTGAGGGATCTTATGACAAGGTCATTCCCTATACTCTTGATCAATCAGAGCCTCAATTTCCTTTTCTGCAAAATAAGAATAATGACCTTTCAGGGTTTTTTGTAAGGACTAAATGCGAGTGTGTATGAAAAGCAGTAAGCACAGTGTATTGCTACAAGCCCACGCTAATTTTTAGCTATAAGACCAGAATTAAAGTGGAAGAAGTGGAGAGGAAAGAATAAACCCAAGGGACACTATCAAAGAAGCACTTCAAGGACTTTGTAACAAATAACAGGTGGAAGGGATACATAGGCCTCAGGTTAAGAAGTCCAAACTATTATGACTGAAAAGAGGTGGATAAGAGATAGAAATGGTGAAGATAGGAAGACGAAAGGCAAAGAAGGGTTGTGTTTCGCTTTTATTCCTCTGTGTTCAGTTCACATTTGGTCAGAAGGGTTTATGGAAACCCTTGAACAAAATGGGCTGTTGGGATGTTTGGATACTGCAGATCTCCAAACAACAATGGCAAAAATATGGCATGCTTGGCATACTTACTTAAAATAGGAACTCATTCCTTGCCAATCTGGATGGGTCTATGATAGGGAGATTTACTTTAAATTTAATTTGTGGCACTGGAGAGAATATTTTCTAAGTTAAAAATGACTCATTCCCAAGCAAACCTCATTAGCGTATCTGCAAATGTTACAAGTGACCAGGAAGGGTTCAGAAAGTGGAAGAGTCCACTTTTGGATTTATCTATGGCTGTAGAGTAGGTGCCAAATATTCACTTTCACAGGGAAATAAAAGATATGACAGAGGTCTAGGCATGTTGTCTTAAACCCAAAGGCATTGTAAGGGGCAGCCTCAAAAGATTTTTAAATGTGTTATGATAGCACTACAGCAACAACACTCCATTTAAATTTCAGAGCCATCCTTCTCACTAAACATACTTGAAGGCTTCTTTGGAACTATGATGACATTTTATCAATTTCACTAAGTGACCTGGATTGATTGAAAACTTGGGGAAGCTTAAAACACTAAAAGTTCCTCAAAGGTGTTTTTCCCTGGTGGATATTCTGTTTATTTTTAATACAGTGTTTTCCTTCCATAACCCATCTCCCTGACCATTTTGTCTGGTTTCTTTTAGAGAGTCTAGGTACAGCATGGGATCTTAGCTGAAGTTAAAAGTCCCAAAGTAGGTGGTAGGGTCTGTCATACAGGTTTTCTTGTTTTAGACTTATGATTTTTTGTGGTACCAGAATTCACCTAGAATCCCTACCTTACTAGAAAGCATCAGATTAGAGATAATAGATGCAAATTAAATGATAAAATCACAAAGCATTTGGAAAGATATTTTTAAAAAGGAAATATATGTTGTGCCCTGAGCTCATCAGTGATGCATTTACCAGTGGGTGCTTTTATTGCCTTCTTAATAATAGAACCAGAATAAGGAGACTGAGGAAAATATGAATCTTATAATTACCAATTTCCAGAGGAGAAATAAATGAAAATATTTATTTTTCTCCCACACCATTACAGTTGTAACTAGACATTCCTGGGAGTAATCGTTCTCATAGTGCCCCTGCAGAAAATGATTTTTCTCACAAGGAAGTGATTCACTGGAGAAATCAAACAAGCAATCCTAATGAAATTCATGAGATTTTTCTTAGTGTTTCAACTTTCCACTTAGTTCTAGAGAAGAAAATCATGTCATCTACTTTCTACACAGACTGAAAACATGAAGACCTTCTGATGGTTCTTAAAATTTCAGAAAATCCATCATTCAGAAAATCCATCATTCAGAAAACTGAGGTGGGTTATTAAAATTGCTACAGTTCATGCTGGAACACATTGGAGTTGATATGGTTTAGACAATTTGCAGACAAATATGTTGTTAAAATCTGAAATCAGTGCTGCTACAATATTAAAATCACCTAGGAAAACAGATCGTGGATGATAAAAACAATAATATAAGCAAGCTGTGACTCAACTATGGTCACTGTTATCTAATTTAAATAAAACATAATGAGAGCCCTGCCATAGTCTGCTAGGTACATAAATGGCTAAATTAGTGGCTAACTGTTAATTTGTAGTTTTTGTAATTTGTGGTCAATATATTTGGGAGAGGAGTATGATTTGATTCATAATCTATAATTACTTCTTTGTAATAATATTGCTAATCACAACATCTTTGTACTTTTATTGAAAGCTGCAACTGTACCTTACCTTAATACATCACCAATTTTAAGATTTATAAACAACTTTTTCCAAATTGAACTTGATTTATTTTTTTGAGACTCTGTGCATGAACACATCTTAGCTCAGCCACCTGCAGGTCTCCACTTCACCCAATGGCTACACGAATGAAAAATGGGTAGCATTTGAAAGCAGAGTTGTTCTTCATCCATTATAGTGGCTACCTATACACTCTAATCAAATCACTGACATTTATTCAAGTACTTATTACATGTTAGACATTGTACCTGCAATGAGCTGCAAAAATGGTCTCCTAGTCGTTAGAGTCAGAATAATTGTGAAGACCTGAGACATATTCCCCAAGTCACAAATGGAAATCATTATCATTATTTTACAGGAAAATTCATATAATATGAGTTCAAATCAAGTTCAGACTTGGACATTTATAATGGAAAATTTACATGCCACTTCTAGAGCAGATTAATTTCTCTCTACAACAATCACTTTCTAGATTTTTTTTATCACATTCCATTGTATGCATTTTTTCTTATTTTCAGTAGACATTATTTTGCAAGTATGCAACTGAAGGCATGTATATATTTTTATATGAATAACTTCACACGAAAAAGAGAAAAGAAACCTTTGCTGATGTGAATATCCTGATTTTATGTTAAGACAAATAGTCAACCCTTTCGGTACAGCCTCTATATCAGGGCGCCAAATTCTTGAGTCTCTCATTCCTTGCTTGCAGTATGCAATTTGTAGCTGAGGGACTCAGGTGCCATGAGGGACTCATGGCATCTGCATAATTGTGGACACAGGAAGAAATGATGAAAAGAGTGAAGTAATTCAGATGACAGATTTCAGTCATCATCATGAGAAATGCCAGTTACCAAAGCAAGCCATGGTCTGGTGACAACACAATTATTTCAAAGCTCTCCCAGCATTTCTGGAAGGAAGCGTCCTTCCCTACCTTTAAAACAAAGGAATGCTGAAGAGATTTCAGCAGTTTGGAGTTTCTTCCCTATAACAAGAGTTTGCTTTATTTCTCAGCATCAATATCTGTGCAACAGTCTGCCTCTGTTTGTGCATCAATATGATAATCAAAAAATTCAAACAATCAGCAACATATAGTCTGTGAACAAATATTTCAACTAAAATAGCTTCTGAAAAGAGCTGTAAACTATGTAACCTCTTACATCATAGTACCTCCTGCTTCTTAAAGAGGCCACATGTCAGATACATTATCATAGGTATGGATATTAATTCCAATAAACTGAGCATCTAAGTACCTGCCATGTACAATAACCACAATGAATAAATACTATTAACCAACAGACTTTAATAAACCTTCTAAGCTCCAGTCTTATTTTAAGCACTTCATACGTGTGAATTCACTTAATCCTTGCAATAACCCCATTGGGAATGTTATTATTTTCACATTTTACATATGAGGGATTGCAGGTACCCAGAAGTTTAATAACTTGTCCGAAGCCACAGACCTCATAAGTGGTGGGGATGGCATTTAGGTAGTCAATGTTGCTCTGGAGTCCAGGATCTCATCCATGATATTACTAATTAAACAGCAGTGTTTCTCAAAATGTGGTAATTGCCCCCCACCCCCGATAGCAACAGCATCACCTGGGAATTTGTCAGAAATTCTTTGTCTCTAGCCTTGACATACCTAGTTGGCAGTTACCCTGGGGGGGATCCAAGGATTCTGCTTCAACCTAATGGTCTGTAGGTAATTTTGAGGCCAAATAAAGGCTGAGAATCTCTATTATGAGGAAACAGACTTGAGCAGTATAGGTTCTGCCTTCAGTAAACTCTAGAGGTAGAAAATAACATCCAGTCTCTTATACCAACTGTAAAAGCTGTGTTGGTCTTGGACTTGGAAGGATGGATGAGCTGTGTGCAGAGTGTATGCTTTTCATCCTATGGAAACATTAGAGATTCCAGGACTTACACGTGTTTTATGTTTTTCGGAAAGTTTAGAAGTCTGGATTGAGGGCCCACCTAAGAAAAGGAACTGAAGCTGGAGTGAATAAAACTTACAGATTGTCTTGAAAATCACCATGCAAGGGAGTCAGGGAAAAATATCATCTCCGAGTCCCTCGGTCATTGCAATGTGACTTATAGCAAATTATTGATTTTAGTGCCTCTCAGGGAGGTAAGACATGGACCTTGTGAGGGGTTGATCTGGGGGGCTATGATTTCAAGACAATGGGGTACAGTAAAGGAATGCTGTGATTCTTACATCTCATACTCACATATATTTACTGTTTAGAAAATCCTAGTGCCTAGTATTCCTAAATGACCCTCCTATCATATGATCTATAATTTTAAATTTACATTCTGTGCACATAGCCTTGTCTTTTCAATGATGGGGCAATAGTTTAATAGATTAATGGTTCAGAGTATTGGTTCTCAACTCAGACAGCCTGAGTTCAAACCCCAACTCTTCTTTTAACTTGTTATGTAAACTTGAGCAAGTTATAAGACTTCTTCTAATTTTCACTTCCTTCAATATCAGGTCCTAACTAAAAGGTTTAGGCAAGAATTAAACACATGTAAAATACGTAATAAATATTCAGTAAATATCAGCCCTCTATAAATTAGACACAAAATTCATTATTAGGAGAGATAAATCTTTTTGTACCCTGCCAAGTGTTCTTTGAATGGAATGAATTCAAAAAGACAAAAACTTTTGGCTAAGGTACTTTTGCTAATCTAATCAATATGCACAGTACACTGCTTACTAAAGTATACCTCTAGCTACTAGATTCTAAGGTTCTATAAGAGGGAGACAATATTTTATGAGCTTTTGGAATGGCCTAATGCATAGTAAGTGCTGAATAAATGTTTGTTAAACAAGGAAAACATGACCTGAATTTTATCGTTATTTATATGTAATTTATCTCTATAACCCCTGCACAGACCACAATCTCCTTTAAATGATATTCTCCTATTTTTGTTTGAAGTTAGATCTATTGAATTTTCACCCGTAAAGTAATCTCTGTAAGTGCTCTGAAATCTGAGGAAATGTTATTTTCCACACCTTCAGTTGACTATGGCCTTTGGCTTTCACTCAGAGATACTGTATATCATTTTAACAAGTGATTCTTCTCTAAAGCTCTTTTTCTCAAGCCAGAAGTTGTGGCAACATTAACAATGCTTAAGAACTGTGGAGATCCAAGATGGCAGAGTAGATAAACACTGTACCTCCTTCCTTCCATGAACACATTAAAATTACAACTAAATTACAAAACAATCAACCTGGAGAACCATCTTAAGTCTAGCTGAACAGAAGTTTTATAAATAAGGATATAAAGAAGAAGCTGCATTGAGACTGGTAGGAGGGGGTGAAGATAAGAAACAAACTGGACACAAACCTCTGTGCGGCAGTTCAGAATCAAGAGGGATTTCTCCGCTGTGGTGGTTCCCACCAGAGAAGCGAGGGACCCCAGCCTTACACCAGGCTCCCCAGCCTAGAGTACTGTGCCAGGAAGAGGAGCCCCCACAATATCTGGCTGGGAAAAGAGTGGGGATTCCAACCACCTGGGTGGGACGGACGGCTGTGGGAAACCTAGACGTGCTCCGGAAGGGTCTGCGCACAGACTCACAGACTCACATACTCACAGGCATTCACCCTGGGCTGCAGTGGTGGGACTGTGACTTGGGGCATGTCAGAGGCACGTGGAGCCAACTGAGGTGTGTGGCTTTGGGGAGAGGGCTACAAGACAGTCATCGTTTTCCCTGTGAAGAGGTCCTCCTCCCCACAGCCAGCAGGCGGGCACCATCTTTCCTGTGTTGAACCCTCCCCCAATGGCCAAATCTGAATCTGATTGGCCTAGTGAGCTCCACCCTGCTGATTCAATGGGACCCCCAACTACCTAACTCCCCCAGAGGCACTTTCTTGGTTAGCAGCCAGTCCCACCCCTATTGCACTCTTTCTCAGAAAACTATCAGAGTCCCAAGGACCCAGGCAGGAAATGACTGGCCTCAGTGTGCTCTGAAGATGTTTCTGAGTAGCTCCGGATTCAACACTGGCACCAAACCAGAATCTACATTAACCTGGTGAACATAACTCTTCCCACTCTAGTGACTCCCAGAGATGCTGCCTTACCTAACTCACATACCACACGAGGCTTCGTCAATGACTGAACCTTACGGGAGCCAGCAGGTGGCAGCAAGCCTCTGGTGTCCTGGCTTTTTGTGGTGTTATCCCAGGCCTGGTACTAATGGCAGTCATCCTCAGTTTGCAGCATGGCCTTTCCCGATGCCTCCAGGTTTAACATAGGCAGCAATCAAACAGGGATCTCTTTGTAGTGCCTACCAGGTAGTGCCTGGCCAGTCACAGGCAGTGAGTGACCTAGGCCTGCACCTGAGCCCTTCCCAAGAGGCCCCAGAATAAACATACTTGGAGGTTTGCTTCAGATCACAGCAGAGCACCACTCAATTAGTCCCACAAGCAGCACATACAGAGCGTGGTCTCAACAGGCACTAGAGCCTATATGGGCAAATCCTATTCAGGAGGGTAAGCCCCCTCTATGCCAGCCTTTAAGCTGTCGACATAGCCAAACCCCACAAATAATCAGACCGAGGGTCAATCCCACCCACTGACAAGCCAATAGTAATCAAGTCTCCACTGTAATAGGAGAGCACATACAAGCCACAGAAGGGACATTCCTGGAGCACCCAGAGCAGGTGACCATGGAGACTGTGCCACTGGGCCCCACAGGGCACCTATTGCATTAGACCACCCAGACAAGACTGGGAGACATAGCAGTTCTACCTAATACATAGTAACAAACACAGAGAGACAGCCAAAGAGAGGAAACAAAGAAATATGTCCCAAATGAAAGAACAGGAGAAAACTCCAGAAAGAGAACTAAATGAAATGGAGGCGACCAACCTACCAGATACAGAGTTCAAAACAATGGTTATTAAGATGCTCAGGAACTTAGTGAGAACTTCAACACAGAGATAGTAAGTGTTAAAAAACAAACAAACAAACAAACAAACAAAAAAACAGCACAAAAAACCCAGAAGCTATAAAAAAGAACCAGCCAGAAGTGAAGAATATAATAACCAAAATGAAGTATGCACTAGAAGTAAACACCAGCTTGCTAGATAAAGCAGAGGATTGAATCAGTGATTTGGAAGACAAGGTAGCAGAAGGCACCCAGTTGGAGTAGCAAAAAGAATAAAGAATCCCAAAAAGTGATGATAGTTTGGGAGGTCTCTGGGACAACACAAGCATAAAAACATTCACATCATGCGGGTGCTGGAGAAGAGGAAAAGCAAGGGGTTGAAAAAGTATTTGAAGAAATAATGACTTAAAACCACCCTAACCTGGCAAGGGAGGTGGACATATAAGTCCAGGAAGCACAGAGAGTCCCGAACAAGATGAACCCAGACAGGCCCACAACAAGGCACATTATAATTAAAATGGCAAAGGTTAAGGACAAGGAGAGAGTCCTGGAAGCAGCAAGACAAAGGCAACTAGTAACTTACGAGGGAGCTCCCGTAAGATTGTCAGCTGATTTCTCAACAGAAACTTTGCAGTCAGAAGGGATTGGCACAACTTGTTCAACGTGATGAAAGGCAAGGACTAATCTACCCAGCAAGACTATCATTTAAAATTAAAGAACAGATAAAGAGTTTCCCAGACAAGAAGAATCTGTAGGAATTCATCATCACCAAACCAGTATTACAAGGAATGTTAACAGAGACTTCTTTAATACATCAAAAAGTAATAAAATAAAACAAATTGTGAATAATTAAATGACAATAGCTACATATGTATCAACAATTAATTTCAATGTAAATAGATTAAATGAACCAATCAAAAGACATAAGAGGGCTAAATGGATAAGAAAACAAAACACATACACTGCCTACAGGAGTCTGTCTCACTTCGGATTGAAAGACACAGAGACTGAAAGTGAAAGGATGGAAAATGTATTTCATAAAAACGGAAATAAAAAGAAAAAACAACCAAAAAAGCTGGGGTAGAAATACTTACACCAGACAAAATGGACTTTAAAACAGTGGCTATAACAAAAGACAACGAAGGACCCAGTAATCCTACTTCAGAGTATTTATCCAAAGAAACCTGAAACACTACTTTGAAGGGACACATGCATCCTTATGTTCATTGCAGCATTTTTTACAATGGCCACGATGTGGCGGCAACATGGGTGTCTGTCTATGGAAGAACAGTTAAAGAAAGGGTGGTACATATATACAATGGAATGTTGCTCAGCAGGGAAGGAATCGGGTTCTTGTCATTTATGGTGGCATGGTTGGCCCTGGAAGGTATTGTGCTGAGTGTCAGACAGAGAAAGACAGATGCAATCTGATTTTACTTATATATGAAATCTAAAGAACAAAATAAACAAACAAACAAAACAGAAACAAGCTCATAGATACAAAAAAACATTTTGATGGTTGCCAGATGGGAGGGGCTTGGGGTGTGGGTGAAAGAAGGGGAAAGGATTAAGAAGCACAAATTGGTTGTTACACAGTAGTCATGGGGACGTAGGGTATAACATAAGGAATATAGTCAATAATATTGTAATAACTATGTATGGTGCAGATGGGTACTAGATTTGTTGGGGTGACAGATGGATGGGGTTGAGGGGCAGGGTGATAAAGGTAAAGGGAGTAAGAAGTACACATTGGGAGTTACAAAATAGACATGTAGATGTAAAGTAAAGCAGAGGGAATATAATCAATGATATGGTAATAACTATGTATAGTGCCAAGTGGGTACAAGACTAATCAGGGGGAATCACTTCTTAAATTATATAAATGTCTAACCACTAAGTTGTACACCTGAAATAAATATAAAATAATAATGAATGTCAACTATATTTGAAAAAATCAAATAAGGTGAAAGGGAATAAGACATCTAAATTTCCAAGTATAAACAAATAAGTCATGGGGATGTAATGTACAGCATAGGAAATATAATCAATAATATTGTGATAGTGTGGTACAGTGTCAGATGGTTGTTGGACTTACCATGGTGATCACCTCTTTAGGTATATAAATGTTGAAGAACTATGGTGTACACCTGAAACTAATACAATATTGTATGTTAACTATATTTTTAATAAAAATCTTAAAAAAAATAAAAACAAAGCTTAAGAACAAAGAGCCTTGTGTGTGTGATCTTTCTTCATTTCCATCAGTTAGCTGTGTTTGTGCTTTTTTTCCCTGCAGAAATCTACGGGAGCTTCTTGGCTTCATGTGGGGCTACGTGCAGACACACAAGTCCCATCCGTGAACTGCCTGAGCTTGTAGCAAAAACAATTCAGGTTGGCTTTTATGACAGACCTTTGTTTTCACTCTGGGCTCTTGGTCAGAGATCGGCAGTTGCTACATTCTTTTGCTCATCATGGGGTTTTTTTTGGACAGCAGAAGGGGAAAAACGTAAGCCATGGAATTAATACAATTTTTGGCCCTAAAGATCCAAATGGACAGAGTCAGCAGTCAGTGGAGTCATTTTATATTTGGTAGAATGTGTTCTTTGAGATAGCTGAGCAATGACTGCTCAGTTATTTAGGAAAAACAATCCCACAGCTCGTTCCTACAGACACCCAGGGAGTACTCAGCAAAGCTCTTCAATTTACTTCTCCTAGCCTTACTGAGGTATGACTGACTTTGCTCCTTGCTGTGAAGGAGCCCATTATTCTTTAGAGTCAATTCCTTTAGAACATGGAACTTCTACACCAGACACGCGAATCTCCTAGACACTGTCTGCTTAACTATTGCTCCAGCTGACTCTAAAACCCTAGTGGGGTTGGAGCTCAGAGGATGGAAACTAACATTCTCTTAACTCAACAGGGTGTATTAATCTTAGATTCTATCAGAGAGCAGTAAATCTAAGACACCTGTGTTTACATGAAATGTTCCTTTTAGCTAAAAACTTAGACCCTGTGGCCAATTATACTTTGTGCTTACTGAAAAGATATAGTCTCCATATGAGTTGAGCCTGCTTGAGAAAGGGAAAAGGCAGCAAGCTAGAAATGGAGCATAAGGGTTGGCACCTACTAACCACCTTGATCTTTGTCCTTTGGATTACTTTCCAGTCTGTTTTAAGTCTACATGTTACTGAATGGACTTTGAGCAGTCACTGTTACTTGGACAATTCATAAAATATGAAATGGATTTCTCCAGAGCTTTTCTGGAGAGATTCCAAATATGTAATCCTATCTATTCATAGTCAATGTTTGAGATATAACTATTATGATCCAGTTTGTATTATCAAATTATTGCCAAATACTATTTCTGTGGCTTGAGGATTTTTTATTTTTTAAATGTCATTTTATAAATTTGATGTTGTTGCTTTTTATTTTCTGAAACATTGAGATGTGAAAAGATAATATTATGAGCTGATGATGTCAGAAGATTTTCTGGCCTGGAGAGGAGTCTCTCTTTATGAAATGGCAGCAACTGCAGTGTTCAGCTGGTAGAAGGTCAGCCTTATAGGCCAAACATTATTACTATGATCATAAAATAAAACAGAGTTAATTTGCTTCTTTTAATACCCAATTTTATAGTTTCGTTCGGGGGACATGAGCAACTGTTATTTCTACCATCATACTTCAAATGGAGAGAGTCTGTTAGTTTTAAGACGCATGGACGAATGATCCCCAGAAACACAGATATTTTTATAAAGCATCCATGATAATGAAATTCAAAAAGCAAGTATTCTCCATGTAGCCATGAGGTGCTGTTTGGATTATCTAAGTACCACTCATAACACATTTGAAGATTCATGTGAGGGAAATACGTTCTCAATTGAAGGAAACGATCTGTCAAGACTCTGTTGTTATTGATTCTGTTGTAGATTTGTATATGACTCCGAGGGGAATTAGGCAAAGATATAAATCCATGATTTCAAAGCTTACTGATGCCGCTTAGAAAGACTATTTGATATAGTGAAGATATTTTATCGCCTGGTTCAAGGTGGATTGTTTTTGACCACAGCTTAGCTCCTCTCTGTCCCAAAAGACCGTATGGAAACAGGAAGCTACAATTCAAGTCTGACCCTCACTACTAATCATATGTGATCTTAGTTCTATTTCTTTCCCTATAAATGAGATGAGCTGTATATCTTCCCCATCTCCTTCCCCCACACAAAGGTGTTGGGAGGACCACATTATATAAAGAGTGGGAAGGAGCTATGTAAACTACAAACATTTGTACAAACTCAGAGCAGTAGTGACTCATGGGACACTGAGTTGACCTTTACTTTCATGGTGTCATAGTGTCACTGTTATTTTACTTAGTGCCACAAGAAATTGAAGTCTACTCTAGACAAAAGGAAAATTCCTATTGGATACACTTTCAATTCCTATTGGATACACTTTCATTATCATGGATGCTTTATAAAAATATCGGACCACTTTTCATCTGTGAAATCATAGACGTGATATGCTAGAATGTTTTTAAAACTACATTAAAATAAGTGATTATTAAAATTTTTAAATGCTCATTTACGTACATGTAAAATCGCTTCATCAATGGTATCTATATCACCTCTTCAGAAACTATGGTCTAATTGATCCACCTGGCTTATTCTGACAAGCCTGTCTCAAATAATCAGAGCAAGGCAAGAAAAATAGGCAATTAGACTGGCTGCACAAATCCTATCAGAAAGAACAAATCAGGCTGCTGCTTCTCAATTACTCATGATGCAGTCTTGCCCATCTTGGGTCAAGTAGCTTTTCCAAGGTCCAATGTGAGTGCAGAGCAGGGTAAAGCCACTTATGGTGAAGAGTGATTGAAGGGACCTGCTTGCTGAATGATGGATGGAGCAGTTTTCCGTCTAGCTGTTCCACTCAGAGTGAGCACTTTGGGAACCTGTTTCTGTCCTAGTGGAAGTGGTAGCAAAATAACAAAGTTGAGGGGAGAATTTGTCATCAGAATGTTCCTCAAGTGACTCGTGGCCTTGGTTCGGATACTTTGATGATGTCTTCTGTGGCAGAACACAGGTTACGATGAATACGAATGTCACTGAGCTAATATCTCTAACACACGCCAGGTTATACATATAAGGGGGTCTGGGATCTGGTTTTATCTTAGGCTCTTTATCAAAGCTAATGCTCAGATAATTTTAATTCACGTTTAAAATGAAGAGCATCTGCAAAAAGACTAATAGGCTCAGTATAATAGAAAGTAAACGTACTAAAACATGAAAACAGACATCATAACATCCCCATCCCCATAACATCCCTCCCTCCATCCGTCCCTTCCTTCCTCCCTCCCTCCCTCCCTCCCTCCCTCCCTCCCTCCCTCCCTCCTTTTCTCCCTCCCTCCATATATATCTTTCTTGAGGAAAGATAATATGAGGAAATATAAACCTGAGATCTTGCAATGAAGGAAGAAATTCATGGATATTAACTCTGAGCCCATCTTTAAAATGTTCAATATAATAATTTTTTTCTATGAGCTTATCTTTTTTTGATAAAATGTAATTTGAGCACTTAATAATGAATTCACAGACACGTTCAAGATTAGTTTTAAGTCCAGAGATATTGATTGAATGGTACAGAACAGCATTTTAATTATTAACCATTTAATCTGTTTAAGAGTTTCTTAAGCACCTATTATGTGCCAGACACCGCAGTTGGCGTCAACAAGAGAAATACAGTATGTGTTCTCATGCAGTTTATATTCTAGGGACAAAGACAGAGATTCAACAAATATTTATGCAAATAGGTATTTAAATGTGATTATAATAACTGTGGTCTAAGCAAATACATAGGTCTCTTTGAGAAATAACAAGGTGTGTGTGTGGGCAAAGAGCAGGAAGAAACATTGACGTCAAACGGAACATTGTGAGCTGATGCTAGCATCAGTAAATGTGTAAATAGGAAGACTTGCTATCTTGGGACAAAGAAGAAGCTTGCATCCTCCAGTAAAGGCCAGTGCATCTGGAGCTCAGTAATCCAGAGAGAGGGGTCTTATATGGGTCAGAGAGGAGGCAGGGCCAAATCATGCAGGACTTTTTTGGCTTCAGGTGAGAAGGAGCCCAAATCACTGACACCTCTCTATTCATTGACTTTCATGTCCCAAATCAAATGTCATACAAATTATAGAAAGGAAGGAAAAATATGTCTCCTTTGCAGAGAGCAGAAGAAAAGGCTAAGATTTCACAATAAGGAACATGTAAAGTGTATTTCAAATACTATTTATGCATGTGTAGAATGGTGCATGCTACAAAACCATCCAGAGAGACAGAGAAGAGAGAGACAATGGAAGGATATTCAGAGAGATGTGCAAATACACAGAGATTTAAAGGATGATTTGAAGGGTGGATGAATGCATGGGGGTGTAGGGAAGTGGTTGCAGAGATAAAACAGTGCAGTGATGATGGTGATGGAAGTAACTGCAACAATAATAGTAGTAGTTGAGTGTTTATTACGTGCTAGGCACTGTCCTAAGTACTTTATATGAATGAACTATATGCATATTAAACTAAAAAACTACATCAAGCAATTGTTACTATAGGCAGCTTACAAACAAACAGACAATCAAACAAACAAGCAAATACTACTAACTTAAAACTCCCAAAGTCTCCTTTTTCCCCCAAACAGAGCTGATCACAGCATTGTTTCTGGAGGAACCCATCTCACTGCAAAATTGGGGACCAGCCCCCTCCTGGCTTCAGAACAGCAGCATTAGCATTCCTGAAGACAACCAGGAAGCAGTAGGACCAAGCTAAGTGCCAGTCCCTTACTGTAAGGCAGCCACACGACTGGGGAGAGTCCTATCATCCTAGCCTCCCAAAGCAACTGTCATGGTAACCAGGAAGGACTGGATTCATCATGCAAAGATAAGGTAAACACTATTCTTTCTCCACTCTAGCCTTTGCCTTTGTTGATTATGTTGCCCTGTGACTGGGGGTATAATGTATGTTCACCTAGAAATCTTCCTCCATCTTTCTTTTTCTAAAATTTTTTTCTGAAATTTATTGGGATGACGTTGGCAAGTAAAATTATAAAGGTTTCAAGTGTACAATTCTATAATACATCATCTATATATCACATTGTGTGCTCACCATCCAGAGTCAGTTCTCCTTCCATCACCATATATTTGACCCTCTGTTCCCTCTTCTACCATCTCCCCACACACCTTATGCTCCAGTAACCACTAAACTGTTGTCTGTGTCTATGAGTTTTTGGTTTTGTCTTGTTTGTTGGTTACTTTCAGTTTTATATCCCACATATGAGTGAAATCATATGGTTCTCAACTTGGTTCTCTGACTTATTTCGCTTAGCATGATAATCTGAAGATCCACACATGTTGTTGCAAATGGCAGTATTTGATCTTTTCTTTTCCATCATATATGTGTGTGTGTGTGTGTAATTCATATAGGCATACATTCCATTATATATATATATATATATATATATATATATATATATATATATATATATATAAAATTCCATTTATATATATATATAATATTCCTCTATATAATATTCATATATATACTCCATTATATATAATATTCTATTATATATACAATATTCCATTGTATATATATATATTCCATCATATATTTATAATATATAAAATATTCCATTATATGTAGATAAATAGATGATAGATAGATATCACATCTTATTTATTCAATTATCTATCGAAGGGCACTTTGGTTGTTTCCATGTCTGGGGCACCGTGAATAATGCTGCAATGAACATAGGCGTACATGCATCTTTATGGATAAATGTTTTCAGATTCTTTGGGTGAAAAGAGGGATTTATACCCAAAAGAGGGATTTATGGGTCATATGGTATTTCTATTCTTAATATTTGAGGAGCCTCAATACTGTTTTTCATAGTGGTGGTACCAATTTACATTCCCACTGGCAGTGTATGAGGGTTCCTTTTTATCTACAACCTCTCCAATATTTGTTATTACTTATCTTGATGATAATAGCCATTCTAAGAGTTATGAAGTGGCTTTGATTTGCATTTCCCTAAAAGCTAGTGAAGTTGAGCATTTTTTCCATTTGTTTGTTTTCTTGGGAGAAGTGTCTGTTCAGGTTCTCTGCCCATTATTTAATTTAATTGATTGTTTGTTGTTGAGTTGTCTGAGTTCTTATATATTTTGGATGTTAGCCCCTTATAGGAGGTGTTGTTTGCAAATATCTTCTCCTATTAGGTTGGTTGCTTCTTTGTTTTGTTCATGGTTTCTTTTTCTGTGCTTTTTAGTTTGATAATCCCATTAGTTTATTTTTGCTTTTACTTTCCTTTTCTTTGAGGTCAAATTCATAAAATTATCTCTAAACCCAAGGTCCATAAGCTTAGTACCTATGTTTTCTTCCATACGATTTATTGTTTCAACTCTTATATTTAGGTCCTTGATCCTTTTTGAGTTAATTTTGGTATGTGGTGACAGGTAGCAGTCTAGTTTCATGCTTTTGCATGTGGCTTTACAATTTTTCCAGCATCTTTTATTGAAGAGGGTTTCTTTTGTCCATTGTATGTTTTTGGCTCCTTTGCTGAAAATTATATACCCATAGATATGTGGGTTTATTTCTGGGTTCTCAATTCTATTCCATTGGTCTGTGTGTCCGTTTTTGTGCCAATGCCATGCTGTTTGGATTACTGTCACTTTGTAGTATAAATTGAAGTCAGGGAGTGTGATATCTCCAGCCTTGCTCTTTTTTTCTCAGGATTACTTTGGCTATTATAGGGTCATTTGTGATTCCATACAAATCTGATTTTTTCTTCTTTTTTTGTTCTAGCTCT
Organism: Rhinolophus sinicus; assembly: GCF_036562045.2. Classification (NCBI taxonomy): domain Eukaryota; kingdom Metazoa; phylum Chordata; class Mammalia; order Chiroptera; family Rhinolophidae; genus Rhinolophus; species Rhinolophus sinicus. The sequence continues at coordinate 45,433,814 of NC_133759.1, forward strand.
TTTTAAAAAATGTCATTGGGATTTTGATGGGGATTGCATTAAATCTGTATATTGCTTTGGGTAATGTGGCCATTCTAACTGTGTTGATTCTTCCAATCTGTGAACATGGGATTTCTTTCAACTTATTTTAATGATTCTTGCAGTTTTCAGTGTATAGGTCCTTCACATCTTTTTTTTTTTTTTTTTTTTTTTTAAAGTTTATTCCTAGGTATTTTATTCTCTTTTGTTGCAATTGCAAAAGGATTTTTTCCCCCGGAAATTTCATTTCTTTTTTTTTGCTAGTATATAGGAATGCAATAGATTTTTGTGCATTGATTTTTTATTCTGCAACTTTACTGTATTTGTTCTTTTGTTTCTAATAGTGTTTGTTTGTTTGTTTTTTCCTCTAAGCATCTCTACCTCTTTCTTTCCTTTTCTCAGAGTCTCTCTGCATCTGCCCCACCCCACCCTCCTAGCCCCTCATCTTGCTCTCTCACCCCCCTCAGTTACCCTATCTCTTTGACTTCAGTCCCAATCCCTCCCTCCAAATGTCCTTTATTTCCGACTGTCTTTTCCTTTCTCCCTTGATACACAAAACGCTTAATTAAGCCTCATTATCTAATGATATGGCCATTAACTAACAAAAAATATCACTTGGAAACACTCTTTAACTTTGAGCTTTATAAAGGTAAAAAAAAAATGTTAGAGTCACTTAATAGAATGCCTCACCATCTGCAGTTAAAAAGAATAAAAAAGTAACTCACCCAGTTATATCTAATAAGTTTTTAAGAGAAAATTAGCCCAACACTGACAGAAAGGAGACTCCTATCCAATAATTATCATTTGAACTTTTAAATAGACCTCCTTATATAAAACCACATGATTAGGCTGCTATTTTCCCCTCAAAAAGAAAAGTGAAAAAGTGATTTTTTTTTTGCCCTACTTTGTTTAACAAATTTTGGCACCATTAATTACTATGGTTGTCACTTAAATCTAATTTCAAAGCTCTTTTCACTTTGTTAAAAATCAGGTGGTACTCATGCTTTTGGAGAATAGAAAGGATAGTTTATTTTCTTTAGACAAATTGGATTTCATTTCACTATAGATGTTCCCTTAAGCAATGACTCATGAGGATGAAACACATGCTCAAGTATGTTTTCTGTGTTCTTTCTTACCCATGAACTGATTTAGGCAAATATTTCTTCATTGCCGACAGAGAGAGCGAGAGCGAGAGTGACTGTGAGAGTGACAGAGAGAGCGAGAGAGAAGGAGAGAGAAAGAGAGGGAGGGAGAGAGACCATTATAAATTAATTAAGAAGAGAGAAAGCCCAGAGACCCCCAAATTTTAATTGTTATATTATTTGGAAGAATAAAAGAAAGAGTATTACTTTTTTAATGCTACAAACATTTTAATGGCTCGATATGTAGAGATTCTTGTAGGAATCCTGTTCTGAAATAAATCACATTTGATCAGAGTGGTTATTTCAACACTATTTAGATTCATGTAGCACCAGCTGGATGACTTGAGACCCTCATTCCCTTTACTGTGCTGGTCTGCCTATCTATCTATCTATCTATCTATCTATCTATCTATCTATCTATCTATCTATCTACCGTGTGTTAGCTGATAATGGCTCACAGCTGCTTCTTTCTCCAGAGCAGTGCTTCTCAAAGTGTGGCCCTGACCCAGCTGTATCAGCATCACCTGGGAAATTAAAATGTGAAAACTTGGACCCCACCCAAGACCTGGCAAATCAGAAACTCTAGGACTGAGACCCAGCCATCTGTATTTTAACAAGCCCTTTTTCATATGCTTAAATTTTAAGAAACACTGCTCCAGAAAATTCCCTTTCAGTCAAAACAGGAACTAACAAAAGGAGTAACCACCTCTTTCCTCCCACCAATGGAACTTGGCATGATGATATCTTGGTTGGTGTATTTGAGAACCTTCAATTGCCAGATCCCCCCAAATCCTCTGTCCCACTCCTTTTTGGAGGATAGTGGGGAACGCTTGCTTAAAGTTTCTGAAAAACCACAGAGTGAAGCAGGTGCCCTACATGACAATACTTGACCTCTTTAGGCTCCGCCTCCCTTCCTTCCTGGTCACTGGGAATATCACCAGGATGAAGTCTCAGTTTGGTCCGACTAAGAAATGCTAAGTGAGGAGAAGACTTTTATGTTGGAAAATCTGCAGGATCCAGCTAGTATATACTATAATATATGAACCAGGAGAGAATGTCTGAAAGTAGATCCACAAGGTGCTGGGTCAAAGGAGAAGGGGACAGAATATAAAGCTAGATAAGAGAGAATTTGTTGACATGAGGCACTCTCCTATGACTCCAGATTTGACACCTTGATAAGGATTTTAAGGGGTCCATCCTTATAGTGTTGTAAAGGCTCTTGGAAGTAGAGATGACAAAATATCACAGCAGAGAGTGTTATGTGGCTATGGATCTGACAGATTTCTCTTTATTTCCCCTAATACCTAACAGGAAAGTGTATTAGAAGCAGTTTGCTATCATACAGGACAGATAAAAGTATACATTAACATTGCCCCACGGTTATGATAATTTTCCCACTGTTTGCCCCAATATATTTCAACATTGTGGACATTTTGTATGAAATAAAATGGTATGAAATAATACTAATGGTATGTTCATCAGGCATGTTGAGCAACAAGTGGCGAGTTCTCCAGATGTCTTAATAAGACAGATGTGTGCCAGATGGCGGGAAAGGTACATTACAAAGATTTAGGATCCTGTGATGTCAGAAAAGTGTTTGGGGCTTTAGTAATTTGGGCTATGTCAAGACTAAGCCCTCAAAGTATGACAAAAGTTTGCACTTTGACTCCTCGTATTCCTAAAAATGATTGACAAGGCATGTATGATGCTATAGACTGAATATTTGTGTTCCCTGCATTTCCATACCCAAATTTCTTATGTTAAATCCTAATCCCCAATATGATGGTATTTGGAGGTGAGACCATTGAGAGATGATTAGGTTATGAGGGCAGAATAGCATTAGTGCTTTTAAATAGAGACCTCACAATCCCCCTTCCCCTGTCCACTATCCCTCTGACATCGTAAACAGCCATTACATTTCCTATAAATGATAAATGTCTATTATATTGTTTTGTGCACCTGAAACTAATAAAAAAATGTTATATAATAAATAAATAAATAAATAAATAAATAAATAATAAATCGAGGCCTCAGAGAGCTCCCTCTCCCCTTCCTTTGTGTGAGTACACGGCGAGAAAAAGGCTGACTATGAACCAGGAAGCAGGCTCTTACCAGACCATATTTTCAAGCTCCTTGGTCTTGAATTCCCCAGCCTCTAGAACTATAAGAAATAAAGTTCTGTTTTTTTATGAGACACTCAGTCTGTAGTATTTTGTTACAACAGTCCGGATAAAATAAGACACGTGATAAGCTGCTAATGATTCACAGCTTACTCCCTTTTGCTTTGGCTAAACAGGAGCTGACTCTGTGAAGCTGTTTTTACCCCACCCTTAGGGTCAGCCTGCAGCTAATAACATAACTGACCCAGAAATACAAATGTCTACACTTCTTGCCTTGTAGTGGGACCAAATCTTTGGATCAATTCATGTTCCAGAGATCTCCCCGGGATCAGGCTGCAGCTGTACTCCAGCAGCAGTCATGCCCTTATTTAGTGCCTTCCCCATTCCTATCCAGCTGTCTTCACTCCTTTCTCCCCTGAGAATTCCCTCACTAGAACATACACATCAGAATCCCTGACTTAGGCTCTGATTCTAAGGAACTCCATCTAACACACCATTAAACATGGACATAGTCCTAACATCCAAAGGACACTTCCGATACTTTCCCAAACATCATTGTTTTTAAAAAAAGATAAATTTTATACACCAACTGGTACCCCTTTGCAAAATAGAGTACTAAATAGTAGTTAAGAAAAAAAAATATATTAGGAATTAGATAGCTTTTTTGGTAAATCCCAGTTTGAGCATGTATTATTTTGTGTAACTTTGGGCACATTATCTAATCCAAGCATCCATTTCTTTTTAACTATAAGATGTGGATAAAAAGAGTTCTTACTTTCAAAGCTGTATTTCATAATATCCAGTAAACTACAAATCTTTAACAGAAGTTCACTACTAATGTCATTCCTCTTATCATCATCAATCATCATCATCATGTCATTGTTATGATAAATAACTCCGTGTGATTATCTGAACACCCTGTCCACGGAGGGAAAGAAAAAAACCTCCATACACTCATAAAAAAGAAACAAAAACAAAAACAAAACCACACACAAGAAAGAAAATATATATATTTACCCAGCTAATTTCAAGGGAATCCTATTTTTAATTCACTACTGACTATACTTTAATATTCTTGAGTTTTTCTTGGAATCAAACACTAATTTGCTAGAGGCCATGTATACTGACTTTGACATATGGAGGCCAGATATAACCTAATCATAGCCTAAGTCATCAGCGTCTGCATGAATGATATTGATAGTTCAAATAATCAATTCAAGACAAGAAAATGTTTCAGAATTCCATGTTTCCCAAAAGTATTGGATATAAGTGCCAACATGCTGTACTGCACTTGGCTTATGGATAAAATAGTTCATAAACCTTTTAAAAAACATCAGATAGAAAATTTTAATGCTCAATTTATTCCTAAAACACAAACACCCTGAGGTTAGAATACATTAATGCTCCAAATGTCAGTGTCAGAATGGTTGGCTTTTGGCAAGTATTTGATTTCAAACACACACAAACACACACACACACACACACACACACACACACACACACACACACACACAACTGCCACAAACCCAAGATTGTTCAACTATGCATTAAAATCGGAAAAGAGAAATTTTGTTCCACTATGATTTGTTACATAAAGACAGAAAAAAAATATAGCAGAAGGATCATAAAAAGGTATAATATTATCTGTTTCCTAAGGGAAAAAGAATTATGTGATTAATCACTGTTTGGGTCTCGTTAGTGGTTGGTTTTTATATTCATCAAATTCACCAGATAATTGAACTCTCTACTTAACATATATTGCTATGTATACACAGAGGTCATAAGGCAGTTGAGTTTATAGGTAGAAATGCAAATAAAAACCTCATATAAATTAAAAACTTGTTAGTATCTTTATTAATCTCAGAACCTCCTGAACTCTAATATTTGTGTGACAACTCAGTCTTAGGTCACAAATAATCCTATCTAATACTGTGGGCCTTACATAGCCAAGCTCTCTGCAGTCTCTAACTTTCCTTTCCACCCTTATATATTGTTTTTCTTTGTGACTTTTCTTTATGACTGGATCAAAAGCTCATCAAGGGGGACTCAATGACAATAAGACATAAGATAATGGGGGGAAAAAAGAAGAATGCTTTGTTAAAATGGTACATTGGCTGAAAAATGTGCAAGCACATGAATTTACCCAATAAGACATGTTCTTAAAAAAGTAATAAAATATAACAGAAATATTTGTATCTTAATACAGTTTTTTCAGTTTGAAATCAGAAGTATCAGAAATCACATTGGGAGAACACCATAAAACAAATGTTTATAATATATCAATAGATAAACACATTGTAGTGTATTTGTGCAATGGAATATTACATAGCGATAAGAAGAAGGAATTGTTATATTCAATAGTAAGGACTGATTTCTAAAACATTGTATTGAGTCAAAAAAGTTCAAACAGGAAAACCTAATGTATACTGAGATAAGTAATCTATTTATATGAGTGACAGAGAAGACAACATTAATATCTTTGAGGATGGGAGGATTAATGACAGGGAATGGAACCAAGAGACTTTATCTGGTATGATAGAAATATTCTGTTTTGATTTGTGTGTTGATTACCTTGGTGTATGCATATATAAAAAGTCATTGGGTAGTGCATTTAAGACCTACATAATCTAGCCTATGTGAATATACTCCATATATATATGGCAATAGGATACAAAAATAAATCAGGTTTAAATCAAGAAATGCATCTAAAGAACAGTGAATAAACAAGAATGGTGTATTTTTAAGTCAATTTTTTTCTTTAGTCATGATAAGTTAAGGAATCTTGTGGCATTTGTTTAAATTTACTAGCAAGCCTCAAGCACGCTGAAGCTAAATACATTCAAACAGCAAGTCAGTCGTGAACTGTTGCTCCACCATAGGTGTTCATTCTGGTTCTGTTAGGATACATTCAGGTGTCCATGAGACATCTAAGAAAGACCAGTCTCACTTCTATACGGATATTAGATCCTAGAATCCATATTCCAAAGATGAAGATTTGTCCATTTTGCTATAGATCCTCAAGAAAGCAACTCCACGGAGACGTTTTGATCTGGTTCCTGCCAATTTCTCCACCACTCATCCAAACTCCTGAACTCTCTCCAATTTGTTCTAACATATTTACACTGTTTGCTACTATTGGATCTTTGTAAATACTGTCTCACTAAATGAAGCCTCTTCACCACTTACTTCGCAGCCAACTGCTATTTGTTCTTTAAGGGTTTAATTCTCATGTCACCTATTTTTGTCAGTTAATGCCCTCTGCCTATTGCGACTCGTGCAACCGCAGAGCTGATTTCCATTATCACAATTCATCCTCTGATATTATGATGGTGTGATATTTTGTGCCTGATTCCCCAAATACACCATGAGTTCCTTCCATCTAGGGATGATACCTTATCTCTTATCCTTAGAATCTATCAGAATTTCTAGGCTGTAGTCAACTAAAATTTGTTGAAGATATGCTAAATAAGGAACTTCAAAAAGTCACACAGGTCTTGCGTCAAAAGAGCCTAAAATCTAAGTCGACTAACTGGTATTTTTGTCTGAATTGTGAATGGTAAAAAAAAAAAAAAAAAAAAAAAAAAAAAGTAGTCAGCTCTTTTAGCAATATTAAGGAGGATGGAGCATTAAGAGGTTAGGGGAAATAATTTTCTAAGTCAAATTACAAAGAGCAGAGTACACTTAGTTCTTAGGAAACAGTGTGCAAAACATCCTCATTTACAATTGACTAAGGAAAAAATTTTCTGCTTAAAGTTAAAAGAAGGTCATTTTAACTTGAAAATGCCAATTAACCTAATAGCACACACTTAATATCGTGAACATACTGAGCCTGAAAAACCCATCTCTGATTTTGAGGGTCTCCCCCCTTGTCCAAATAAGAAAAGATTATCAGGCGTCTAAATTTTGTTAAAGAACATTAAAGAAGCCCCTTCAACCTCACTATTTTTTATAAATGATTTTCTTCCAGCCATCCATTTGGCTAACTTAATGGCCCTTTAAATTCTTGCTACTGCTTTGCTTTCATAGTTGGCTCTGCATTTAATAGTTTCAAGTGCTTCTGTCTCATTGTTCACACACAATCCAAATTAATGGCACTTTTTAACGGCACTGGGTGCAGCTCTTCACAGACTCCAGGTGAGTTTGTGGGCTCCTGAGATGACCCAGTGTGGGCAAAGAAGGGAAGCTTTAGTCTCAGTCTTTATTTAACTGCCTTCCTCCAGGCAAGGGATGCAGTCAATGTCCTAAAGGGTGAAAACAGATACAAACTATTTCCTTTTCCTTGTGATGAGATAATAAATAGCTAACGTTCTGAAAAGGGAAGAAAAGTAGGTATTGAACAGGTCAGTTTCAAAAATAGGGCTAAGATTTGTGATTTTTACCACCCCCCTCCACCCACACGCCAATTACTGAATTTGTACATTTCCTCCTTTCTTTCTACTTCTGATTTTAGACTTCAGCTTTCCCTGGTTCCTTTCTTGTTTTCCTTCTTCAATCTCTTCTCTTATAATTTTCATGGTTTTCCATCTGTCATCTACATAAATAAAACCAAGATGGGCATTTAAAAAAAATCTATTTATTCCTGCCTCCAGAATTTTTCTATATTTGTGATATTTTCTTTATTCTCTCACCTGTTTCTCTTGACTGTAGTCCTTCCAGTGCTCTGTCTACATTGCACGCACACACACAGGCATACAAACACATTATTATTATTATTATTATTATTATTATTATTATTATTATTTTGCAATAGATAATCAGAGAATAATGAGGCTATAAAAGTTCTCACTAGTTATTTAATCCTATATACTCATTTTCTACCTGAGAAAACTGGAGTGACAGAGAAAAACTTTCCTGATGCCTATTTAGCCCCCTAGCTAGTTGGTGGCACAGCACAAGAACTGACGTTAGTTAGCCCCATACCCAAATCCACTATTTAGCAGTATAGTTGGTGGTAATTATATTACACACACACACACACACACACACACACACACATTTCCTGTATGCCAAAATATAAGTACAACTATATAAAACAAATGCCTTGAAAGTATACACTGAATCATGCCGTTAAGATAGTAAATACCTGCCTTGTTAAATTCCTCTAAGTGTTTTTGTTCTATCTATCCACTGTGACATGGCCTCATATGCAGGGCAGGATTATTATTTGTTCTATATATTTATATGTTTATGCCCTTTGGCCATGTACAATGGCATATCTTTTGAAACTACTCGGAAGACCTAGGTGAACACATCCTCCTTCCTCAAGGTCTATGGCATGAAACCTGGGGAGGGGTTGATGGGGGTTTTGGGAGATGATATTTATTAACTAGAGACACACTCCTCCAATACTTTTTAAAACCTACTTCAACCAGGCTTTCACAAACAACACTCAAATATAACAATATGTTGGAAATCACCAATAAACTCCACATTGCCAAGTGGAATTGTCTGTTTTCAGTACTCCTACCTGACTAAACAGTAGAAATTTAATGAAGTTATAAAATCCCTTCACTCTGAAACCTTTTCTTGACCTGGTTTCCAAGAAACCATACTCATATATTTTTATCCTACTTCGTTGGTCAATCTAATTTTTCCTCTCCCCAACTTCTTAATGCCAGAATGTTCTAGAAATAACTCTTTGGTCCCCTATTATTTTCTATATCACTTCTTTAAATACATCTACATTTCAATGACTTCATGAAATTAAATTTTGTTTCCAGAAGTCTCCCTTAAATTCAAGATTTATATGTATCATTGCCTACTTGGAAGTTTAATTTTAAGTGTCTCCAATTCAACACATCCAAAACTGACATTGTTGCTTATTCCCCTACAACTTGCTCTACTGACAGCTTTCCCTCTCTCAGCTGATGACAATTCCATCTCTTTAAGTTGCTCAAGTAAAGAACTTGCAATCATTATTGATTCATCTTTTTTTTCTCTCCAAAATCTTATTGGCTTTACTTTCAAATTGTATTTTAAATACAAACACTTCTCATTACCTTCACTGCTACCACCCTGGTTCACCCTACTATCATCTCTTGCTTGGTTTATTGTAATAGAATCAGAAATAGTCTCCTAGACTTTATCCTTGTCCCCCTATATTTTATATTCAACCTAACAGCCAGTATTAGCCTTTTAATATGTAGGACACATCAGATTATTCCTGTGCTCAAACACTGCAAAAGTCTCTACCTTACTCATAATAAATGGCAAAATCTTTACAATAAATGGTAATACCTGCAAGGTCCTATGTGATGTGATCCTCCCATTACCCCTTGATTTCATCTCCTTCTTTCTTGCTCCATTCTAGCCTCATCAGTTTCCTTGTTCCTTACATATAGAACCCGTGCTCCTTCCCTAGGGCCCCTGCACTGTTCTCTAAGCTCATATATTCTTCCACCAGTTATATATTTGAATAGTCCCTTCACTTCTTCATTTATCAAATGTTACCTTCTCAATAAAGCCTACCCTGAACACTCTATTTAAAACTGCAACACCTCCAACACCACTGATGATTGCCCCATCCTGCTTTACTTTTTCTTACTTTATAGCAATTTCCAGGTGTGCTGTCAGTAAAATGGTAGAGTAGGTAGCTTCAAACTCCCAGTCCTCCACAGAAATATCAAAAACAAACAGAACTTGTCAAAACCAACTTTGTCAGAACTCTGGAAAACAGTAAACTATTTATAACAACCAAAAGACTGCTGCACCAGGAAAAAAGACAACTTGAAAATAGAAAATCATTGTGGCATTTTCATTTTCCTTTGTCCCACCCACTCCCTGTCTCAATGGCAGTTTGAAGACCTAAAGACCTTTCATCCTGCATTCCTAGGATGCGACCCAAGTATTTGGTTCTGGAGAGAGAGTAAAGTAGACCTCATTAGAAAAGTATTGTATTTCTCTATTCTAAACTTTCTAGGGCCTACCTGAAGGATGAAAACAACATACTTGTCTTTCTTTTGCCTAACTTAGAACACATTCTGGGTGGAAAAGAGATAAGCATTGTTCATAAATGTTACAAAGTGAATGAAAAACCAACAGTAACCTGGAGAAAAATATTATGATTTAAAAATATGATAGACTAAAGTTTGGGAGGAAAATCTAAAAAGAGAGTTTCTTTAGGAAATCAGGACATTCAAAAGTCTCTGTGTATTCTAGGGGATTTAGAAAGCCACACATACATCCAGAACAGGATGGGTGCTCAGAAAAGACCTGAAGAGATGTTAAGCTCTCATCTTTGGCTAACCTATAGGCTCAGCAAAATCAGGAAGGAAAGGGTAAGGAAGAAGTTTAAACAACCTAGTTAAGGTTTAAGGAATACCTCAGAACACAGCCAATCCACAAAGACTGAGAGTTAGGTGCTGAATTGGGTCCCTGTTAAAATTTACATGTTGAAGTTCTAACCCCCAATACCTCAAATGTGACCTTCTTTGGAAATAGGGCCATTACAGATATAATTAGTTAAGATGAGGTCTTTGGAGTGGACCCTAACCAAATATTACTGGTATCCTTATAGAGGCACAGAGACAGACAGAGAGACCATCAAGTAAAATTGAAGGCAAGCCAAGGAACAACAAAGAGTCCCAGAAAATCATCAGAAGGTACAGAAGAAGCAGGAACAAATTTTTTTTTCTCATAGCTCTCAAAAGGATCAACCCTGGCAACACTTTGATCTTGGACTTCTAGCATCCAGAACTGTGAAACAATAAATTTCTGTTGTTTAAGCCATCCAGTTTTTAGCATTTTATTATGGCAGCCCTAATAAAATAATTTACCATGAAAATTATTTTTTTTAGCTCTTAGTGTTCAAGAAAATGTCCATCAAAACACTAGCAGAATACAAGCTAAGAGAGCAGATACTTCAGTGACTACACATGACGAAAAATACAGTCTTTTCAAGATCAAAGAAGTACAAGACTGACAACCACAGCCTTCAACAATCAAGAACATCAAACCCTAGGAAGGGAGGAGAACCTAATTTCCAGTGTTACTACATCATATATATATATATATATATTTACATCATATGTATATGTGCTGTTTTCAACAAAAAAAAATTACAAATCATACAAAGAAATAAGAAAGCATAGCCTATTCAAAGAAAAAAAGACAACACAGAAACTAGCCCTAAGGAAGCCTAGACATTGGACTTACTAGAAAAAGACTTTAAATCAACTGTCTTAAATATGCTCAAAGAGCTAAAACTAAAAGAAACTATGAACAAAGAACTAAAGGAAACCAGTAAACTGACAAATAAATAAAATGAGAATTTCAATGAACAGACAGAATTTATACCATTTATCACATGTGAATATTTGTTTGTTTGTTTGTTTGTTTATTTATTGTACCTAATGATTATTTTCTGTTTCCCACTGCTAGAGCATTATCTCCACGAGGGCAAACTTCTTTGTTTTTTTAGTAACCTGTGCCTGACAGATAGAAGGGAGCAACGTTTGTTAACTGACTTACAATGAATGGTCTCTTCTACATTCAGCAGTACATTACCTATAGTTCTGTCATATAAAGAAACATTAAGGATGATGTGACAACACAGAAAACAATTTTGAAGAAGGTAAAAGAAAGGGTGAGGTATACTTATGAAGTGAAAGTTTCGGAATGTGATGAGTCAGAGAGGAAAGTTGCTGGTGACATAGTTGGATGAGCAGTCTGTAATGCTGAACATACATTGTACACACAATCAGTTCTCAGTTGGGCAAAGATTACATAAAAGTTATGATTTATATTAATCTATAGAGTGTAGGTTATCCTAATTCAATGGAACTCCCAAATGATGTTATCAATGTCATGTTCCCTAGGCCTGAAAAAAATGTCTTACCAAGACACTTTAGCATTCTGCTTTATTAATGAAAAAAAAAGTAAATTTAGGTTATCAATATTTATGCATTTCTAATTCAAACACGGTAGGGTATTTGTTTAAATATTAAATCTCTCTATCACTTTTACTATTTTTTTGTCAATCGATGAACCACAAGCTGTACTGATTTCACAATTGTAAGAGTATTCCCTAGCTTATTTTTTCCTTTCAAAGAAAATTCTTGCATGGATATTTGCATATAACTTATAATTCCTGTAAAAATGCTAGTGAAATTGCATTATTTTACAATAAATTTTTAACAAAATAATATTACCTATGGTGATAAATATAGGCATATAGAAGAAAGGTAAAAATCTTTCTTCAAGCTATTTGAATTTGCATTCTATAGTAATATAACTTACCTTATAGTCTATATTTGTTTTTTTAGTTTTTTTAAAAACCAATATTATATCTACAAAAAAACCTACAGCCACCATCATACTGAATGATGAGAAACTCAAATCTTTCCCTTACTAAGATCATATACAAGGAAAACATGTCCTCTCTCACCACTCCTTTTCAACATCAAAGTGAAACTCCTTGCTAATGCAATAAGTCAAAAAAATGAAAAAGTTATATAGATTGGGGAGGAAGACATAAAACTGTCCTTTCTCACAGATGATATGATCATCTATGTAGAAAGATCCAAAAGAATCAACAACAACAAAAAAGAAACTCCCCATAAAATATAAAAAGACTAATAAGCAATTATAAGTTTGCAGGATAAAATATATAGATAATGTATTACAGAAATGTACACATGAAACCTATATAACTTTACTAACCAATGTAATGCCAATAAATTTAATAAACATTTAAAAATTTTGGGATGCATATATATTAGCATCCCAAAAATGAAATACTTAGGCATGAATCTAACAAAATACGTATAAGATCTATATGAAGATAACTACAAAAAGTTGGTGAATAAAATCAAGTAACTAAATAAACAGAGAGCCAGCCAATGTTCACGAATAGGAAGACATTGCCAAGATGTTAGTTTTCTCCAACTTGATCTATAGATGCAAAGCAATCCCAAACAAAATCCAAGCAAGTTATTTTATAGATATCAACCAACTGATTCTAAGATGTATATGGAGAGGCAAAAGACCCAGAGTAGCCAACACAATATTGAAGGAGAAAAACAAAGTTGGAGGACTGATGCCACCTGACTTTACGATTTGCTATAAAGCTACAGTAATCAACACAATGTGATACGTGAGAAAAAACAGTCAAATAGATTGATGAGGCAGAATAGAAAGTCCACAAATAGACCCCGCATAAATATAGTCAACTGATCTTGGACAAAGGATCAAAGATAATACAGTGGAGCAAAGATAGTCTTTTTAACAAACGATGCTGGAATAACTGGAGATCCACATGCAAAAAAAAAAAAAAAAAAAAATGAATCTAGACACAAACCTTACACCCTTCACAAAAATTAACTCAACAACAGATTATAGACCTAAATGTAAAACACAAACTAGAAAACTCTAGAAGATCACATAGAGGAAACTCTAGGTGATGTTGGGTACAAAGATGCTTTTTTAGATATAACACCCAAGATGGAATCCATAAAATAAACAATTCATAAACTGGACTTGATTAAAATTACAAACTTCTGATCTGTGAAAGAAAACATCAAGAGAATTAGAAGGCAAGACATAGATGGGGAGAAAACATTTGAAAACACATTTGATAAAAGACTGTCATCCAAAATATACAAAGGACCCTTAAAACTCAACAATAAGAAAACAACCTGATCTAAAATGGGCCAACGATCTTAACCACCACTTCACCAAATAAGATATACACATGGTAAATAACACATGAAAATATGGTTCACATCCTATATCAACAGAGAAATTCAAATTAAAACAATGAGATACCATTGCCCAAAATGTGGGACACTGACACCACCAAATGTTGATGATTGTGCAGAGTGGGAGGAACTCTCATTCGTTGCTGGAGGAAAAGTAAAATGGTACAGCCACTTTGGAAGATAGTTTGGCAGATTGTTACAAAACTAAACACAACCTTACCATCGGATCCAATAATTGTGCTTCATGGTATTTACCCAAAGAAGTTGAAAACTTATGTCCAGAAAAAACCCAGCATGCTGATGTTTATAGCAGCTTTATTTGTTAATTGCCAAAACTTGGAAGCAACCAAGATGTTCTTCGGTAGTTGAATGAATTAGTAAACCGTGGTACATCCACCTGGAGGAAACTTAATTTCATATTACTAAGCGAAAAAAGCCAATCTCAAAGAGCTACACACTATATTATTCCAATGATATGACATTCTAGAAAAAATAAAACTGAAAACAGTTCAAAAGTTCTGGGGTTGCCACGTGATGGGGAGCGGGGGTAGTAAGTGTTAGGAGGGCAGTGGTGGAGATGCATACAGGCAGAACGCGGAGGATTTTTAGGGTAGTGAATATACTTTGTATGATATTTATTTATTTATTTATTTATTTATTTATTTATTTATTTATAACTGACTTAAATTTTTTTTTCAATTTTTTTAGTTACAGTGACATACAATATTCTATTATATCCAGGTATCCAACATACTGATTAGGCATTTTATATAACTTATGAAGTGATCACCCTGATAAGTCTAGTACCCATCTGATACAATATGGTTATTACAATATTATTGAATATATTCCTAATGCTATATCCTACAGCTCCCATGATTACTTTGTAACAACCTATTTGTACTTTTTAATCCCTTCCCTTTTTTCAACTACTTCCCACAACCCCCTCCCAGCTGGCAACCATCAAAATGTTCTCTGTATCTATGAGTTGCTTCTATTTTATTTGTTTATTTTATTCTTTAGATTCCACATATAAGTGAAATCATACGTCATTTGTCATTCTCTATCTTACTCCACTCAGCACAGTACCTTCTAGGGCAAGGTTTCATTCATTTTTTTATGGCTGAGTAATAATACTCCATTGTATATATGTACCACCTCTTTTTTATCCATTTATCCATTGATGGACATCCAGGTTGCTTCCATATCTTGGCCGTTGTAAATAAAACTGCAATGAACATATGGATGCACATGTTCCTTCAAAGTAATGTTTTGGGCAAAAATACCCAGACCTGGGATTACTTGGGTTCTACTTTCTCCTGTTACAGGCATGTTTTAAAGTATATTTTATCTGATATAAGTGTTGCTACCCCAGCTTTTGTTTTTTTTTCCATTTTCATGAAATATCTTTTTCCATCCCCTTACTTTGAGTCTGTGTGTCTTTCAATCCGAAGTGAGTCTCCTGTAGGCAGTATCTGTAAGGGTCTTGTTTTCTTATCCATTTAGCCATGCTATGTCTTTTGATTGGAACATTTAATCCCTTTACATTTAAAGTAATTGTTGATACGTATGTAGCTATTGCCATTTTATTATTCATAATCTTGATCTTGGGAGGGACGCTGGTGCAGGCACAACACTGCCTGTGACTGGCCAGGGACTACCCAAATCTCACAGCCTACAGGAATAACTACATCCTGAAAGCCCCACAGATACTTTCCACATGGCTCATACAGAATGCCTACTGAAGGGTGTCACACATGTTCTCACAAGCCAGCCTACTGAGTAGCTTCCTATTTCTAGGTATTGCTATTTTCCTCGGGGCATTTTATGGGCACAGTGGCATGGCCAGGGCTCCTCCAAGCACCATGGTCTCTAATAACGCTGGAATCCCCATATTTGCACTGCTGCCAAGACACTGCTCATGGTTTCAAAGCTGCTCGGAGGTCTGGGACAAAATAGAGGAGAATGTCACTCTCTTCATATGTCGTGCTGTTAGCAGGTTCTAGAGCATTCCTGTTAGTGTCCTGAGAGCTGACAAAGTGTTTAGTTAATTGGAGCATGAGGTAGACATGAATTAGGTTCATCAATATTCTCCTTTATTTCCATGCACGAGCTCCTCTGAAGAGAAAACTGGCTTTGACTAGCCTTGGCCTGTGAAGTAAGAGTAGAAATAATGTATATCCCTTTCAGATAAAAGCATCTTAGAGTGGTGTATGAAACTGCCACTCTCTTTTTAACAACGTCGCGCAGCACATGTTAGTAACGAAGTAACATAAGATAGAAACAGCCTAAAAAACGGAAGAAATACATGGAGGCCATGGCAGACTTCACATGGGTGAGCCATGTTTGTTTGTTGCATAAGTCCATGGAGAGCATATTTATTACCAGAGTGCAGCTTAGTCTGTTCTGACCGAGATCCATTTTTATGAATAGTCTGCTTGTTCCTTGTAGAATTCATGTATAAATTCAATAGGTGATGGCCTGGGAAGAAGGAACTTAATATTTTCCTTCTGATTACTGAGACTTTCTTACTGAGTCAGGCCCATTTTGTCATTCTTCCTTTAGAAGAAGTTCTTTTTCAAGTGTCTGCTCAATTCTTAAACAATTAGCTTTCTGGAGGTGATCTGACAGTTCATTTGCATTTGCCAGGCATATATAAATTTATAACTGAGATTCTAGTTAGCATTCCCCTGATATAGAAATAGAATCAGTGACTATATATGAAACCACTTCATAAGCAGAATAGACACTTTGTGCCTGAGAGAATGATATTTGGAACAAGGCTGAGGTGATGAAGGAAAGAATGCACCACAGGGTAGATGGGACTCATTGTGAGGTTTGGAGAATATATAGATGCCGTGAGAGAGGAATAAAGAAGAGAGAAAAAAGGAAGAGAAGGTAAATAGCACTTGGAAAGATGTAACTCAGAAAGGATGTAACCTCAGGTAGGACAAAATGCTTAGAAGAAGGCTGTCCTAAAATTCAACCATATTTGTTAAGTCATTTGAGTTGCAAGTTACAGAAACTCATTTTGAAGGATCTTATACAAATAACAGGATTCTGTAAGTTTATAAAGATGAGAAGTCCAGATGCAGACTTCAGGCTCAGAGGGCTCGGGAATGTCAACTGATGCCTTTGGAGTTGATGACTTCCTCTCCTGCATTCAGGACTTTGATGTTTTCATGCAGGTTCTTTTTGTGAAGTTGGGCTCTGGCTTGGAGTTTATACCCTTCTGACATAATAACGAGAGAGAGAACGAGGCTTTCTCAAAAGTTGCAATAAACTTTTAGGAATTAGACAATGTAACACATAGCCGTTGCCTGCCTTGGGTCATGTGCTCGCTGCAAAACAATCTTTATTTTGTGATATGAGATGTGATAGGAGCTCTGTGCCTGATCTCAATCAGTCTCATCTGAGCCACATGGGCTGACTGTGGCTCATGAGTGGGTCAGAGGGAGGGCTAGAGGGTGGGTTCCCAAGGTGAAAAGGTGAGGGCTATAATGAGAAGAGGGAATGGATTCTGGGTAGGCAGAAATAATAGGTAATCACTCTTAGAATGTTCCTCCTAGAAGGAACCTTAGGGTAATCTAGCTGAACCCTTTCATCTACAGTTGAGAAAATTAAGTCCTAGAAAAGGAAAGCCCAAACAAAAGTACACTGGAAACTTTATACTTAAATATAATTGGGACCCAAAATTAGTCAGTTAACCAAAAATTTTTATCTTAGCAATAAATCATTAAAAATACATAAATATGATAAATGTTTTAACTCAAAACACACACACACACACAGAGTCTCCTGTCAATCTTCTGTAGGATCAAGGTATTTTTTTGTGTGACTATGCGTCATCTGATTGGCCTCCTTATCTTAATCTTGAAAACAATAATTAACTACAAGAAAATTCACTTTTGTGGTTTTTAAAGTGAAATGAAAACTTAAAGGGAGTTACACAATAATCTAACTGCAGTAGTTTTATAGTGTTTATGATTTCTCTCCAAATTTAGTCTTGTGTTGTCCACAACTAATAGTGACAAAGTTTTACCAAATCTTTCCAAAGAATTCAAATTTGTTTGCTGTGAAATAGCATCTCTCTCTCATTCTCTCTCCACTCACTTCACTGGTTTATATAATTCTTAATTATATTAAACAATTACGGTGATACCTACCTACTACTGGAATAAATAGATTGGGATCAAAAAGAGCTAGTTCTTGGTAGCCAAAAATTCAACCAGGGGGACATACTAGACACCAGACTATTGGCTGTGAGTGTTCAGTGTCCTGGGGTATCTACAGCAAAGCTTGCACATAGAATAGATATTTTCTTGTTGGTTTACATATTTGCTGATTAGGAAATGATTGGCCAATTAAGTGAAGTCAGAAAGACAGCATCTATCCTCTGAAACAAGAGACAGCCTGGCTCCAAATCTAGAACTGTGTGCATATAAAGCAACTCCAAGTTAACTGTTTCAGATTGCAGGAGACAGCTAGGTTGCAGATTTCTCTGTTTATATTTCTTACCATTTGCTCAAGGCCAATCATCTCAAGTTTAAGCATGACACCTTTAAAAATAAGATGCTGTTATTCACGCGGATATATTCTCACCCTTCTGATCTGCTTGCCCTCCCTTCCTAAGTCCCTCCTATGGCTACAAGCAGTACAGTCTGGAAAGAAAGCTCCCACTGTAATGTCTGAGACAAACAGAGGCAGCCTTATCTGCACTTGCTACTTTCTGGGGAGTCAGAGCTGAGGCTTCCCTTGTATGTTTGCAACATTTCAACAAATCACCTAATGGAGCCATTCTGCCAGTCCTGCACAGGGAGCCTCTCCAAAGTTGAAAAGAAAGGCAAGATAAACAAAGCCGGCAAGAGGTACTGCAAAGGGAAGCAAAAGAAAAAAATGTATAAACCCACATTGAAATTGCTGGTGAGACCCTAAATTGGAGGGTTAAGTACATTTTTCTACTAAATATCTTAAAATAAACAGCCAAAGCGATAAACCATTTTGGATGAATATTTCCTTATCGTGAGAAAACTTCAAATCCATACAAATGTGAGTCCTTTGCCAATTCAGGTATTATAGGTATATTCAGATATAATAGAAAAAAAAAAAAAAACTACATGTAGCTTTTACAAAACTTACTCTGTGCTATATCCCTTAGTAAACAACAAGAGTGTAGAAATAAAGATGGGAAATCACAGGGAACCCACAGGCTGTCGGAGTGCTATGAACATGACAGTATAATTGGCGTTTTCTGCAAAGGGGACACGGGACACATTTTGGACTGGGGGAGCAATGAATTTGGTTTTGTAGGGTAGACTAACTCTGAGAAAAGCAGGAAGTCTTTTAAAAAGATTAATCATTTGATCTGTTTTGAAGGAAAAATATTTTTTCAGATCAATACGAAGGATGGAAATAGGAAACCTTGATGGATTTTAGGCAGTGAAAGGCTCTGCTATGAATCTGTTCCAGGAATCTAGAATGCTAGAGAGGCTTGAGCTAGTAACCTATATCTACACCCTCCCAATCTATATTTTCACTTGCATTATATCCTGGCTGTCTGGTCTATCTTCTTTCTCTTATGCATCTCCATAATTTACAAGCTGGTCTTTAAGGAAATGTGCTTTACAGTGATTATCCTAATAGAGCACTTTCTTATTTATGTCCTTTTTTATCATCTGCCATCTCCACATTAAGACAGTGACTTCCTGAGACTTGGTCTAGATTTTCACCTGCTATATCTGTGTTTAAATTAGTGCCTAATACCTTGCTAGAGCTTGTAAACATTTATAAAAGACCCAGTGAAAGAAATTGTCTTGACACTGAACATGGAATCTTCTGACTGCTCTCTTATCCAACAAGGTGAGAGGTCTAAAAAGCTTATGCATTGCTTAGAAATAGTTTTATGGTTTAAGGCAATGTTTTCTTTCTTGGTGTTTTCTTCCATTCACCTAACAAAACCTGGTGACATATGTAGAACATTCCAAGTAATAAAGTAAGGCTAACGTAGGACACGTCAACATTGAAGCCAGAAATATTTTGGTTCAATTCTTCATAACTTTGATCTTTCTGGTTTTAGGAAAAATAAAGAAAGCATTCATTTCAATCTTGAGTGGAAAAGCATGAAACACCCAACTTTGTATGCCAGGTCCAGAGCCCTTTTTGTCTTTTCCTACAAATATCGCAGATTTAATTCAGGAACCAAGCTGTTCTATAGACCCATTTGAGAATCATCACCAATAGTCAGAGTCATTATAGTTAGCTTTGATAATTCACCCTTAATTCTACTAGCTCCTTAATGTTAGTGATTCTGGCCCAGATGGAAAGACGCTGCTGCGTGATTCTCCTGGCTGTAATCAGAGGATGCCTAGGGCAGCCTACTTTCAGAGAAGCCGAGTTCTTTGGAGGACAACAAGTTGAAGGCAACGTGGGCATGTTTCGCTCTGTAAACTTGCTGATGGCTGGAGAGGATGACGGAGAGTCCTAGTTAGCGCAGCGAGGAAGAGCAGAACACGCCAGTGATCCCCTGGCTCCTCAAACAATGCGGAGACACTAAAAGTTACAAAGGGGTTTTGGCCCGGGAGCTGGGGAGTGCAGCCAAGTCCTGGAGACATTCTGGGATCTCCCGTGAATGCTGGGCAGCCAGCGGGCACAGCCAGCCTTTCTGGGCACAGTTCCTATCATCATCAAAGTGAAAGCGGGAACAATGACACCCTTGACTGGCGAAAACTGAGGCTTTTTTTTTTTTTTTTCTATAAATGAAAAATAAATACAGATAGAAAATAAAAGACGAACACTACTTTCACAGGGGCAATGTACTTGCTAGCACTTTGGCCTCAGGCAATTTATTGTTAATTATTTATGCAGATACAGAAAAGACCAGCCAAAATTTCAGATGTTTGCTGAACATGTTAAAAATATGGATCTAAAGAAAAAAAATGTTTATTATTGATTAGCATTTTCCTATTTACCTTTGAAGGTATAACCATGTATAACACAAAGAGACAGAGATGTAGCAGTATTATGAGTATGTATTTAGATGATGTTCTACCCCAGCAGAATACACTATGAAACATCTACCAAAAAGGAAAAATAAATACACAGGAAGGGAAAACTTACTTGCCATATAGACTATGCTTCATTTATAGTTTCATTTGAGATATTTCATAGCTTTGTTCAGAAAACTTGGTGAAACAGAATGCATTTGTTTGTTTTGTTTTGTTTTGTTTTGTTTCATTTCTTTGGCGTGTGACACTGTAAATGTATAGCTACTCTCTTGATGTTCCATCATCTGTGTCAGTGAACAAATCTTGACTGTACTTTGTAGTGATACGGAAGACAGTGGCGAGTCAGAAGTCACGGCATTTCTAAATAGCCAAATGAAGTCCCTCATTATTTCCTCTGGGTAGCAGTGGAGAGTTCTGCACGAAGATTTGCCACTTTACCTCACCCCAATAACAGTTTTTATTGACAACAATATTTCTCTCCCATTTCAATGTTTAGGCTCCCATATTATTTGGGCAGATTCAGGATGTGGTTTTGTACCTGATTGAATAACTTTGCATATCCCTATACGTGCATGGAAAAATGTATTTTGTTTCAATAATTTATAAAAATTTTGAGATGCTTAATAATTTCCTAGAATATCTTGAAACAGGCTACTGATCATAGACTGTGGGCATTTATGTATATATGATGTCTATAGCTCAGGAAGAGAGGATCTCAGCAGAAACACTGTAATCTATTCCTTCGCTTTGATTCTCACCCAACTCTTACATTTCACTCCATAGAGTCACCTGAGTGAGCTTTCTACCCCCGCTGCTTACACTCCACTTATAGTCCCAGATGATGTTCAGACTTTCAGAATAAAGTACACGTTTCGTAGTACAGCTTCCATGACCATGCGCCATCTGACTGCCCCACTTCTCAGCCCCATTTTGTGCCAGGCCCTCATGTCATCTGGGATTCCTCCCCATCCATCCAGGATCCAACCACTTAAAAATCTATTAGAGCACCTGCCATATCCAGGCCAAGATTTAGGTGCTGAGGGTACAATGGTGCGTAACAGATACATTCCCAGATAGAGACAAGTCAAGAGGCACTACGATGGTAGGGAACACGTAGGCTGCTGTAGAAGTAATAGAAAGGGCTCCTGTCCCAGATTTGGCTGGGGTGGAATGGTCACAGATGGCTTCCAAGGAAAATGAATGTCTAAGCAGACACCCAAAAGGTAGAAAGGAGTCAATCTGGCAAACAGTGCAGCAGCTGGTACTCTAGGAGAGGGAAGGGTTTTCCCAAAGTCCTATAAATGGACAACTTATTAAAAAAAAAACACACACACAAAAAACAGAAGAATGTTAGGATGGCCACACGCAGGGCTGTTCTGCAGAAGGAGGTACTTGCTTGCCCTGGTGGGCCCTGCCTCTTCACTCTGTTCCTATCTCCTGCGTTGGGAGCTTCTCCTGGGGCTTCTTTTCATCACCTGCCCAATGAGTTCCAAGTCATCCCTTCATATTTCCCCTCCTGTAGGAACCTTCTCCAACTCCAACAATCACCCCCCAGAGAAACTTCCACAGTGTCTCCTTTGTGTCCTGTGGGTCCATCTCGCACCTCACTATGGTGTTTCACATGTTATATAGTCATTGGCTATTTTCTGACACCTTCATTCAGGTCTGTAAGCTTTGAGGGTTAGGATTGTGTCCGCACCTCATGTTTCCAGCTAAGCGCAGAGTAAGCCACACCATATATCCTCAAGTACATCTTGAGTGAAAGGAGTGGAGATAGGTAAAGCGTGTTTCATTCTTGCAGCTCATCTGTAAATGTATTTTCCTGGGTTGTACAACAGGCAACCCTCTCCGGACATGTACCAGGGAATGAAATTAGTTCCAAGTTGCCCAGTGAACACATGGGGGACTTGTGGGATCATTATCTCCCCAGACAACATAGTGAGGCAACAGTGACAGAACCATAACCCGACTGGCTTCAAAAGTCCTGCATAAACCATGCAGACTGCTGGGGAGAATAATTAATGTGATTGGAGTAGAGACAGAATAGAAAGAAATGCAAATATTTGATCCCTTTTTGAGTGAGAGGATAGAGTTCTTTTTAATGAACAAAGCATGTTTTAGGGACTCTTTGGAGAATTGGCCCCTCAGAAAAGGAACATGAGGTGGGATACTAGTGAGGGGTGCCTTTTCATTGCAGTGTGTTCTTTTAGAAATAATTTTTCGTTTCAAATTAGAGGAGACAATAAATCATAATCAACAACTTTTGTTAGATCAGAAGGATGCCAATAAATGTCCTCTCCTCCTGCTTCTTCTCAAAGAATCCTTGTAGCAGGAAGGAAGCCAATGCAAAGAACAGGACAGATATTTAGAAAGGCAAGAGAGAGAGAACACGAGACTCAAGAAGGCAAGGTAATTTTGGTGCCTGAAAGCGGTGGCATGCTATGTAATCCCAGGCTCACTAGCCTGGAAGAGACCCCAAGAGGTGATGGGAGAAAGGGTCCCAGTAGTCATCCTGCTAGGGAGGTAATGACTACATTACAAAGGGAAATTATTCACTCAGAACTATAGCTCACTTACATACACTTGAATTTTGTGATTGTTTTACTTACTAAAGGTAATGCTCCTCTCTCAAAAAGCTCCTGTGGCATGATAGAAAACAAAAATTTAAAAAAAAAACAAACACACACACACACAAAAACTATATGTGTGTGTGTGTGTGTGTTAATTGTGATATTATGAAAATAAAGTGATCTCTTCAAAAGAGGCACTTTCACTAAAAAACAGGCAGATATGTGGCCTCATTTGTGTTTCAGGGCTATAAGTTTAAAACTATCTCCATAAATTATGTAAGAATGCCAAACCCTGAAAGAGACACATGCTTTAAATACCCTACATAGTACCAACCACTCTCTTAGCGGAGCATAAACTGACAAAACCGGTACCTTCCACGGTTGCTCGCTTGGGCTGGATGGTGATGGCTCCTTCTGCAATATCCTCATACTGGTGCAGTGGGTTTATTTTGGATCCCCAGCTGTCTGATCCAACCCAAAGAAAGTGGCCCACTTGGTCAGCTCTTTTGGCTGCTGCAAGGATCTGCCTGTAGAAAGGAACAGGAAAAGGTATATTATGATAACGAGCAGCTGTTGAAAGTATACAATATGGGAATCAAGCAGGAGGAAAACAGCTACTATGTCTCAAAAAGTAAATAATTAAAGGCAAAAAGCAAGCCAAAGGATTTATATACTTCATATATAAAGAGATTTGATAAACCAATAAGAAAAATTATTAAAGCAGCTTGAGGAAAATAGGCAAACATACTAAAATTCAAAAGATAAAAGGAGAAATATAAATGACCAAATAAATTGATCATTCACATGGATTAGAAAGGAGGAACATGTGAATTATTAGGTTGGGCAAAAGTAATTGCGGTTTAAAAGGTTAAAAATAAAATTGCAAAAACCACAATTACTTTTGCACCAACCTAATAGGACAATAAGTCAAATTCACTTCTTGTTTGTTTTATTTTATTCTGTGTTGTGAGTTTGGCATGGAGCCGGATAAACGAGCACTCTTCCTTCACTGCTGGTGGTATATGTCATTTCTGGAAAACAATACGTCAGTCTAAATTAAGGGTCCTAAATTATTCATTAAAATGAACAGAACTCCAGATTAAGTTTGAAAAACATACAACCCATGTTTATAAATGAAAATAGTATGTAATTGACATGGGCAACAAGGTATTTGAATAATAATATTCAAATACACACAGTATTTGAATATCAATCATAATTTATATCATTTACTTATAGAATTTAACTTCCATACAAAAATATTTTGCCCTTGATACTTAGGATACAAAAGTATGTTTGTCATTATAGAAGAGCTACGTCTATTAAAAAATAAAAGAAAAAAAGGGCAACTAGTTATTCATGGAAAAGTTATTACAATAATGTTTCTGGAAAAACAGAGGGTGGATAAGAGGTAACTACATTTGCAGAGCAGAGAAAGCTACAACTGAAACAACGTTGATGGGTAAATCACAGGAGAAGTGGTTTGTTTGCCTCTCAGGATTTGAAGGGACCAAATATCACAAAGGTACATGGCTAAATTCAGTAGGATTGGTTGAAAGATAATATATGGAATGGAAAAAAAAACAGATTCTCTTATTCTCCCATGCAGGATATAGAATGGTAATTTTTAATAAAAATGTAAGGACTAGGTTCTGATATTGTGAACACCCAAACAGTAGATGGTTGTGGGTAAGTGATGGTGATTTAATCATGAGGGTGGTAGGTGTGGGGGGAGAAGTTAAAGTTGTCATTATGTATTGAAATATTAAAGCCCTTTAGTAAATTTACAAAATTCTGGAGACCAAGTGTGTGTTGCTTCAGGCAGAAAACAGCTTTTCTGGAAAAATCTGAACCACCTAAGGAAAAGATTCTAGGTATTGACATGCAGATCCTCTAATGAAAAGGCCAACTGCTGCCTGACCAGTCCACTGAGAGCTCTGTCCGTTGACATGTACATAAAGCTTTTTAGTATCTTACTCAAATGGGAATGTCCAGAAAATATCCATAATTGTGGAAAATCTCCAATGTAAAATAGAAACCAACAAACAGACAGACGAAATCTAACAAGGAGAAAGAAACCAGTGAGGGGTGGAGCAGAAAAAAATATATGAAAAAGAACAAAATGCCAAATGCATTGAAACAAGAATTATCATATCTATAATATAATCAAGAACAAGATAGAAATGAACAACAAGAAATAGCTCTTAGGTATTAAAAATAGTAAATTAAAATTATGTTATAAGTGATAAAGAAGAAAGTGAAGAAAATTCTCCAGAAAGCAAAAAAACAAAAAGGTAGAACATAAACAGGAAAAGTTAAATGTCTTAAAGAATGAACCCAGAAGGCACATATCAAACCAATAACATTTCCAGAATAAATATGGAGAGAAAATAGATTGAAATGTTTCAAATAATATATTTAATGAAAAAAAATTCAAAAAATTGAAAATTTCCAGATTAAAAAGCTCACCAAAATAATGAGGAAAAATCAAGCATGTGACAAAATTTAAGATTTCTAGAAGTAATGAGAATATCCTAAAAGCTTTCAAGAGAAAATCAGGACACATGCAAAGAAATTAGAAACAGAGGAAACAAAAAAAGATAATGAACAGAGCAATGTGTCCCAAAATCTAAGGAACATTTATTTTACAATCTAGAATTCTAATATTTACCACATAAAGAATTCCAGTACAAATATAATTAGCATACATTCCCAGTGGGTTTTTCCATCTAAAATTGGAACCTTAAGAATCCTGCAAGTTACTAGTCCTCTAACTCATTAGTCATCATAGCTATTTACTGTAAGGAATTTATGTGCCAGATATGACATATTTAAAAATAAATATGAGTCCAGACTTTAAATTCCCAACTACTATGTAAGTGTGAAAACAGAATAAGAACATTTTTAGGCATGAAAGGCAAAAAAGTTTTTCCTTAATTACTCATTATTAGGAAGTAATTGGAGGATGGCTCCAGCAAAATGAGGAAATAAACCATGGACAAAAATGAAAGAGAGAGAGAGAAAAAAAATCTAAATATAACAAATACTAGTCTAGAATAAACCAGAAAGATGGAGATTTCAGGAAGGAAGTGTCCAAGAAAAGTAATGGAACTTACAGATTACTTTACATATGGACAATAATGTAAACAGTGATTTTTATTAAATGAAAATCTGATAAAATGATGTTGGGAGGATAAGGGAGGTCTAAGTGAGCCAAATTCTACCTATAAAAGAAATTAATAGATAATATTTAAAATTAATAACTCAAAAATTGTAGTATAGGTGCATTATGCAGATGAGACCTAAAAAAGAGCTTAAAGAATTAAAATAGAGGCTAAAAGATAACAGAACCAGAGAGTATGGAAGACTGGGGCAGGAGACCAACGTTTTGCATGAAGAGTATTTCAGTCACATCGTTTTTGAAATTTGTGCATTTATCATTTTTATAAAATAAAACACAATCAGTAGTTTATACTTTTGACCTAGAGGTATGACTTCTACTAACCTATCCAAATAAAATGATCAAATATGCTGTCAAAATTGTAAGCTCATTACTGGAGACAACCTGAATGCAGAGCGATAGGGAACTGGTAAAACAAAGGACAGTGCATCCAAAGGATGGATGGGGAGTGATTAAAAATATACTTAGTGTGACTTCCACAAGGTATTGTTAAAAAAGGAAAGGCAAAATAAAAAAAAACACTGCCAAAGATTGTTCAATTCTTATATAATGAAAGCTGGCCAAAAAACTGCCGGGCATATGCATATACCGTGTTTCCCCAAAAATAAGACCTAGCCGGACAATCAGCTCTAATGCATCTTTTGGAGCAAAAATTAATATAAGACCCAGTCTTATTTTACTATGATTTAAGACTGGGTCTTATATAAAATATAATATGATATGATATGATAAAATATAATATAATATACATAATAAAATATAATACCAGATCTCATATTAATTTTTGCTCCAAAAGACGCATTAGATCTCATTGTCCGGCTAAGTCTTATTTTCGGGGAGACACAGAATGCAGTTAAAAGTATAGGGTCGTAAAGCACAGAAAAATATGGGTGCCAGTGGCGGGGGTGGGGGATGGGAGAAACGGTAACTTTTTTGGGTTTTGTTTTCAGTTTAAATATATATATATACACACACACACACATCAGGAAAATATGGATAATACACAATCTGTTGTTAATAATAACAATTCATTGAGGAGGTGCTGATGAGTTTTGAAGAGGAAAAAAATGATGGGGAAAAGCCAAGTAAAACAAGTAAAGAGAGATGAAACTGACATAAATACAAAAAATGGATATTCACCTTAATAAATTTATGTAAAATTATGGTTTTATTTATTAAGATAAATAAGTTTAAACCATTTTAAAATACTCATGGTATAAAAAGTGAAATGTCATTTGCTAAAAGCAAAGTATAAAATTCAATGTGATCCTGATTCTATTGGCGAAAACTGATGCATGTGTAGAAAAAAAAATATTACAAACAATAAACTAGCATTTTATCAGTGGTTATCTCTGAGTGTTGGATTACAAGTTTTATAGGAGATTTAAAAATCATATGAGTAGTTTATGATTATTCTTTCTAACCTTCAATTTGTCTAGATAATCAGGGGACCAAGTAAACATAAGGGTTCCTTTTATTAAAGAGCATTAGCAAAAATCTTCTCCACATTTTCTAATGGATTTAAAAGAGCCATATATTACTTGTATAATCAGATAGTGCTCCAGAAAAAGAATCCACTCTTGCCTAAAATCCAAATTATCCATACCCATGATTGATTTAGCACTTATTTTAGCTTCAAAATCTAGATGTTAATGTCTTCTCACCGCTATTCTCTGGCAAAATACTTGAAGTTAATGTTCTAAGAAATCTCAAAATTTTCCATCTACAGGGTAAATCTTCTGAAAACAGAAATAACATAACATTGTAGGTCATTAATACTCTTCAGACATCATTGTGTTTAAGACCATGTTAGAAACTCATATATGCACTTGACTTTCATTACTATGCTCAAGAACTATTACTGCTATCACTACTATGAAATGCAGTATGCAATAATATTCAACACACAAACAAGTCCCAACACAGAAAGAGAGAGGGTTATATACATTTTTATACCCCAAATTAAAACCTCACATTACCTGTAAGTCAAGAATATTAAAACCAACTAACTGCTATAGCTATTTGCAGTAAAACTTTTATGTGTTGTGTACGATGTATTTAAAAATAAACATGAAGCCACACCTTATCAGTATGTCACATATTTAAAAATCTTTAAAATAGGTATGACAATGACTTATGAGATGATTAAGGAAGATAGTGGTAGAGTTGAAAAAAAACTGGAGCAAAAAGACAAAGGTGATATTATGAAAACAAAATAGTCTTAAATAACTAATCACACAGGATGGGAGAAAATGCCCTAAGAGGAACGGAATCACCATTTTGTAAGGACAGAAATAATAAATGTAAGCGGTGATCAGAAATAGCTTCATGGAGAAGGGCATGTTTGAAATAGGCCTTGACACACAGATGCCCTTTCAACAGACAGAGAAGGAAAGAAGGTTCACATCATGTGCCAAGGCCATGATGGTGGAACACTTAGGACATGTTGGAAGACCAGAGTCATGCATTTTGGGTGGAAAATTGGGTGAGTGGAAGTTATATCTAAATATTGAAATAGGATCATATTTTAAGGCATCATGAAGTTCAGAGAGCCAAGCCTGTATTTACACTATGAAATAGTGGGCCTTATAGGAGGTAATTTATTCATTCATTGAATGCCATTTATTGACCATCTACTACTATGTACTGAGCACGGTAATAGGAACTGAGGACACAAAAGGAAGTCAAACAAGGCAGCATCTCTACCCTAATGATGCTTACAGACTAGTGAAGAATATGAACACTAATCAAATGATCAAACAATGTAAAATGACACCAGTGGCATAAACTATGAAGAGCTTGTCAATGTTGCACTGTTCAGAGACACCTTCCCTCAGAAAGCAACAGTTAGAGATGGCATTAGAATGATGAAGTGAGGGGGAAAATAAGTGTTCCAGGCGTGAGGAAGAGAACATACAGAGACCTGGGAGGGAGGAAACACAAATGACCCCCTTGCCTGCAGTGCACAAAACGTGAGGGAGCATGGAATGAATAAGTCTAGAAGTAGGATGAGAGTGGCTCACCATGATAAGAGCTCAAAAGGATTTTCATCCTATTGATGGGAGAAATGAGGCATGGAGAAGATGGGAAGTGGTGTGGGTGTGGAAGCTTGTTCAAGGTGAGACAATGCTCATTTAAGTAGCATAATAATCTTCAGGTATCCCAACTTCATGCTTAACACTCTTTCTATTTAACAATCCTGCCATCCGTGATTAGAGCTTAATACCGGAAAGATGGATGGAGTCAGAGGCAGCGTGTAGGACGCAGGTGGAGGGGACAAATACAAGTCTGGGAGGTTGCCATGATGGCAGAGCAGTAATCCAAGGAGGACGTAACAACGGCCTGGACCCTTAAACTTTACCTTTAATAAAAGACATTCACCTTCAAATTCAATGACACATTATTTTAAACCATAAGACAAAAATTAATAATAATAAATAAATAAATAACTCTTTCACATCAGTGGAAATGTAACCTGGCAAAACCTCTTTGTAAGACAATATTCATATTTTTTTTAAGAACAGATATGTCTTTGCCCTGGAAGCTTCTTTTCTAGGAATGTATGCTTCAAATTCTAATAAGATAAACATATATAATGATATATTTGTATATTATTACACATTTGTATTATATTGATATTACCATATTTCCCCGAAAATAAGACCTAGCCGGACAATCAGCTCTAATGAGTCTTTTGGAGCAAAAATTAATATAAGACCTGGTATTATATTATATTATATTATATTATATTATATTATATTATATTATATATGACTCAGTCTTATAGTAAAATAAGACTGGATCTGATATTTACATATATATACACACACATATATATGTCATATATTAATATCATGTATGAATATATTTATATTTGTGCACACAAATTTGTCAAAAAGGAATTTATTGCAGCACTATTTATAATTGCAAAAATATAAAATCAAACATAAATTTCAATCAATAAGGGAACAGTTAGTAATTACAGCAAAGATATAAAATGAAATTCTGCACAACTATTAAAAAGACTGAATGGATGTATCGGTACTGACATTCAGGGATATCTATGGCAAATGGTATGTAAAAGGTATCAGGGAGCAGAAGGAGAGGTACACATAGTACGCAACTATTTGTGTTAAAATATACAGACTGTCTCTAGAAGAATATATAAGAAACTCATAATTAGACATTACATCTGCAGAGGAGAACTTCTTAGTCAGGGAACAGGATGGATGGAATTTTTTTACCTAGATCATTTCATAGTTTTCGAGGTCTTAATCAGGTATAATTATTACTCATTCTAAAAAAGAAAGAAAGAAAGATTCTGGACCAGGGTGGCAGTGGTCAGAAAAACAAGCAGGGGATATTTGTTCTAGAAACATTTTAAATGCTAGCTCTAAGTGGCTTGGCCAAGAATGCAACACAGGAGGAAAAAAGGAGAGTCAGGATTACAATCAGATTTTTCACTCCAAGGAAGTATCAAGGTAAGAAAAAAGAGAGGAAAAAATAGATTACAGAATATAGAGGTATGACAAGTGTGGTTTTGAACCTATTAAATCTAAAGCAATAGCAACAAGCCAGAATAATAAGACATATTTTTCATTTACCTTAAGAGGAACCATCTTTGGATAAAATCTGTTACATTTGGACATATTTTTAACATAAGGAACTTTAAAAGGTCTGGTGGTTTTCTCTTTTTGTAAGTAATTGAATACATTATTTTGTTAGCAGGTGGTAAATACATGACAGTAACACACCGCTGCTTCTATAGTTTGCTGTAATTACACGTGTGGGGTAGAAAGCACACACAGCCTCGGCCACTATGTGATTCTGGATTTGATTCTTTGCTATCTTTTCCCCTTTCTCTGCCAGTATCCTGATCTTTCTGTCTCCTAAAGTTGCAACGTGCATATAAACAAATTTCACCAGCCATCCTTACTTTATATCTTCATCATTGGCAAAGATCACAACGGCCCTGGAGTTGGGGGTGTCCAGGAGCTGCTTGATGATTCTGTCAAAGTCAATGGTCCTGTCTTTGCGTTCTTGGGGGATTCTCACCGACTGGGCAATGCAGGGCCCACCTGTTCAAGAAGAGAAAGCAGAGTGCCAATCAAGTTCCTGCAAAGATACCAGAGGAAGCAGGGAAAGTAAATGGGGACGAGGGGATTTTGAATTCTGAGGGCTCAGCATTTCACTGGTGATGCTGCTGCATGAGGAAGACTTAAGACACGCTGAGTCCCGAGCTGCTGTGCATACTTGGTGACTTTCCATGGTATTTGCCCAGCCTCATTCTTTTTATAATGCACTTGTAAATGGTTAATTATGCCCAGTGGTACCAATGGTATTGATTCTGGGGAGGTAGGTTTAGTTTGACAAAGTGGATGGGAGGTCTTTAAAATGAATGCAACACACTACAATAAAACTGCAATAAATAAATTACAATAATAATAATAATAATAATAATAATAACAACAATAATAATTCAGAACAGATAAAGCTTATCTCTGTGACTTAGAGTTTGTATTCCCAGGATTTTCTTTTTCCCCCCTTCAAACCCATACCAACTTTTAAAGCTCAGAACCAATGAAATAAATCTAACAATAAAACAATGACAACAATACCACCAACAACTATTATAAATCATAGTAACAAATTTTTATTGACCTTGTACTATGTGCCCAAGGCACAATTAAGTGTTTTATGTATGGTATTTCATCTTTAAAACTTTATAAGATACTTAGCATTACCCATTTTATGCTAGAAGAGAAAGAGATTAAATAGAAAAATAAATTCATTTACTCCAGACTTCTCAAAGCTGTTACCATATAATTGACATTATGAATGTCAAAACAGGGAAATATGCAACAGTTTCCTAAGCAACTGATATACTCTCGCAGCTCCAGCTTTTGCTTAATCATAGCTCCTGGTTCCAGTATTCTAAATGGGTGCCTGGGTCAAAGTAGAAGTACTAAGGAAAATTAAAAAAATATTTCTAACTAAATGAAAATGAAAGTGAAACATATTAAAATGCATAGATTACAGCTTAAGTGGTGTTTAGAGGGAAATACATATCATTAAATGTTTATATTAGAAAAAAAAGAAATCCAAAATCAGCAACTTAAGCTTCTACCTCAAGAAATACGAGAAAGAACAGAATACTATAAACAACTTTATGCTAATAAATTCAGCAACTTACATAAAATGGAAAAATTCCTTAAAGACACAGAGCAGCAAAACTGAATAAAGAATAGGTAACCTAAATATTCCTATATATATTCAAAATACCAAATTCACAGTTAAAAAAATCATAAATGAAATATTCAGGCTCAGATGTTTTCACATGAATTCTACCAAACAATTAATGAAGAAATAAAACACAATCTCCACAATCTCTTCCAGAAAATAGAAGAGAAGAGGAAATAACTCATTTCACAAAATCAGTTTTACAGTAATACCCAAATCAGACCAAGATATTACAAAAAAAGAAAAAAAGAAAGAAAGAAAGACCAATATCATTCATGAGAATACTTGCAAAAATCCTTACAAAAAATGTGACCAAAACAGATCCAGCAATACATAAAAAAGGATAATACATCATAACCAAGTGGATTTCATCCAAGGAATGCAAGGCTGAGTCATTATTTGAAAATTAATCATAATTTACATATTATCAGACTAGATAATAAAAAAATATGTGATCATCTCAATACAGAAAAAACACTTAACCAAATTCAGTATACATTCATGATAAAAACTGTAAACTTAGATTAGAGGAGAACTTCCTTAGCTTAATACTAGGCATCTACAGAAAGCCTACAAGCATCATGCTTAATAGTGAGAAACCACAAGGCAAGATTATCCTTTTACCACTCCTATTCCACACTGCAGTGGACAGCCTTGTCAGAGCAATGGGGAAAGCAAGAAAAAGAGACAAAGGGCATACAGGTTGCAAAGGAAAAAAGTAAAAGTGTCTCTATATGTAAATTACACTATTGTCTATGTAGAAACCTCCCCCTCCAAAAAAAAAAACAAAACAAAAAAACTGCCCCAGATCTCCAAGAACTAAAAAGTGAGTTACACAAGGTTGAGGGATATTCAACATAGAAAGTTAATCATATACCTATTTATCAGCAATGAACAATTGGAATTTTAAACTAAAAACAATGTCATTAACAATATCACCAAAAATGTGGTGGTTATGTATAAATCTAACAAAATATGTATAGAACCTATGTGTTGAAAACTATAAAATATGGCTGAAAGAAATTTTTAAAACTTTAAATGAATTCTCCCCAATTTTACCTATAGATTCACCACAATTACAATCAAAATCTCAACAAGCTTTTAAAAAAATATATCAACAACTAATTCTAACACCTACACAGAAAGGCAAAGGAATCAGAATAGTCAAAACAACACTGAAAAAGAACAACATAGGGGAACTCACACTCCCCAAGTTCAAGTGTGGAATTGGTAACAGGACAGATACTTAGATCAATGGAACAGAAAAAGGTTCAGAAATAGACCGATATAAATGTAGTCAACTGATTGTTGGCAAAGGTAGAAAGGCAATCAATGAGGAAAGGATAGTCTTTTCATCAAATGATGCTGTTTTAGTTGGATATCCATATGTAGAAACAGTGAATCTTGACATATACCTCACACTATATACACAAATTAACTCCGAATGGATGATAGACAGCTGTAAAATATGAAACTAGAAAACTTTTAGAAGAAAATGGGAAATCTGTATAACCTTAGGTTTGACCATGAGTTTTTCTTTTTCTTTCTTTCTTGTTGTTTTTTCTTTCTTTCTTTCTTTTTTTAAGCTTCAGTTGTACAAAGCAAGTTAGACATTTATACCCCTCACAAAGTGATAAACTCCCTCCCCCAATCTACTACTCCTCTGACATCGTATATAGCTGTTACAATTCCATTGACTCTATTCCCTATGCTGTACTCCACATCCTGTGACTATGTGTGTATATAGTTAACTACAGTTGACATTCAATATTATTCAGCTTCAGGTGTACAGTACGGTGGTCAAGCATCTACATTGTCCATGAAGTGGTCTCTCTGATAACTCCAGTCCCCATCTGGCACTCCATGTCTCTTCATATCCTCTGCCTACTTTTTAATTGGGTTGTTTGTTTTTTTTGGTGTTGAGTTGTGTGAGTTTGTTAATAAATTTTGGATATTAACCCTTCATCAAATGTATCATTGACAAATATCTTCTCCCATTCAGTAGGACGCCTTTTTGTTTTGTTGTGCTATGCTGTGAAAAAACTTTTTAGTTTGATATAGTCCCATTTGTTTATATTTTCATTTGTTTCCCTTGCCTAAAGAGGTATATCAGTAAAAATATTACTAAGGGTAATGTCTGAGAGTTTACTTCATATATTTTCTTCCAGGAATTTTATGGTTTAGATTCTTACATTTAAGTCTTTAATCCATTTTGAATTTATTCTTGTATATGGCATGAGAAGGTGGTCCAATTTCATTTTTTTGCATGTATCTGTCCAGTTTTCCCAGCACCGTTTATTAAATAGACTGTCTTTATCCCAATGTAAATTCTTGCTTCCATTGTCATAGATTAAATGACCATATAGGCATGGATTTATTTCTGGGTTCCCTATTCTGTTCCATTGATCTATGTGTCTGTTCTTATGTCAGTACCATGCTGTTTTGATTACTGTAGCCTTGTAGTGTGATTTGATGTCAGGTAGCCTGAAGAGACACTTCTCTAAAGAGGACATACAGATGGCCAACAGAAAAAATACTCAATGTCACTAATCATTACAGAAATGCAAATAAAAACCACAATGGCAATGAGTTTTTGATATAACAACAAAAGCACAATCCATAAATAAATAAATAAAAAGATAATTCAGATTTTATGAAAATGTAAAAGTTCTATGAAAGATAGTGTTAAGATATTGAAAACACAAGCCAGATACTGTGTAAAAATCGTGTATCTAATGAAGGATTTATATCCCCAATATATAAAGAACTCTTAAAATTCAGCCATGAAAAGAAAAAAATAACTCAAAATGGGTAAAACATCTGAAAAGACATTTATAAAAAAACATACAGCGATGACAAATAAGCCCATGAAAAGATGCTCAACATCAATCATTAGGGAAATTCTAATTAAAATCACAATGATATACTACTACATACCTATTAAAATAGCATTTTTTTAAAAGCTAACAATACCAAATCCTGGAAAAAATGTAGAGCAATAGGCATGCTTGTTCATGGCTGGTGGGGATGCACAATGATACAGCCACTTCGGAAAAACTTTGGCAATCCCAAAATGTTAAATATAGAATTCACATATCAAGCAGAATTTCCAATCCTAGGTATTTATCCATGAGGACTGAAAACTTATGTTCATGCAAATGTATGCACAAATGTTTATAGCAACTTTATTCATAATCGCTAAAACTGGGAATGGCTATGACATCTGTTAACAGATGAATGGATAAACTGTGGTACATCCACACAATAGAATACCCTTCAGCAGCAAAAAGGGACTACTGATTTGTGGAAGGACATGAATAAATCCTAAATGCATTTTGCTAAGTGAAAGAAGTCAAACCAAAAAGACCATATATTGTAGACTTCTATTCATATGACATTCTAGAAAAAGCAAAAACCATAGGGGTAGAAACTAGATTAGTAGATGCCAGGAGTTGGGAGGAAAGGAGGAGTTGACCACAAGGGAGTGGACAGGAGTTTTGGGGGAAATTACCCCAGTGGTGCTGGATGGTGCCGTGGAGGTAGACACATGACTCCACATACTGGTCAAAACCTTAAGAACAACACACCACAAAGATTGTATTTTACTGTTTGCAACTTTTAAAAACTCAAGCTGGATACCAAGGGATACTAGAATGGAATCTGGAGTGTGACAAATGAAATCTAACTGTATAACAAATGTATGAGGAAATTTCCTGAAGGAGATGAGTAGAAAAGGGGTTGACCTAAATAATGTTTAAAAATAATGTTTGACTGGAAACTCTAAGGCTAAAGACAAAAAGAGCTGTACATAAAATGATACTCTGAGCTGTACATTTTTCACAAGGATATGAGTTAGCAATTCTGGAACTGTTTTCCATACTTGAGCTGAACAAAACAGTAAATGAGTTGTAGATAATGGATGCCGGGTTTTTCACTGTTAGAGAAATAATTTATACATAAGAAAAAGAGTAAGGCTAGAATGAACCATGTGGTGCTATATAGCATGAGAAATATCAGTGTAAACTCATATTTGAGGGAGGGAGAGAGAGAGAGAGAGAGAGAGAGAGAGAGAGAGAGAGAAGTACACAAGGAAAAAGATAATATGGGGCATGTCAAAAGGATACAGGAGCCACCTGAAAGAGCATCCGATGAACAAAGCTAGAACAATATGAACAATAAATTAAATAACTATGGCACTGAATGATTATTCAAGGAATATAACACACCCTTATATCCCATACTGATACAAAGACATATATACATACATACACATACATACATAGGAAGGAAGGAATCTCCCTTACAGAAAAATTCTAAATAGCTGCAGAAGGAACAAGGAAAATGGAATATTACCATTAGAACATTATAGCAATAATTGCTGCACGTAAGATCCACTGATGAATGCTAAAATTGATGTGGAAAACTATAAGGAAACAGTGAACATTTATATAGCTTAAAAGTATCTTTCTCAAAATATTTACTAGTTATTCTGGTGCTTTTAACATATGTCTACAACTTCTCTGATACTCTTCCGAAGAGATGGAGATTAATTCCCCTATCTTTCCTTGAGTGTAGGCTGGGCTTAGTGACTTCCTTCTACAGAATTATACATATATATATATATATATATATATATATATATAGAGAGAGAGAGAGAGAGAGAGAGAGAGAGAGAGAGAAAGAGAGAGAGAGAGGTAATTTAACAGTGGAGAAATCTGGCAGATACCACTTCACTAAAATACTACCTAGATCACTAAGTTAACATCACTACTGTTAAGTCATGTTGATTTCATGTCCCCCATCATATGATATGATGATAAAGGCACCCCATTTATGTTTTATTCTTCCCCCAAAACCATAACCTTCATCTAATCATGAGAAAATAATCAGAAAAATCCAAATTGAGGGATATTCTACAAAATAATTTATTTGTGCACCTCAGACTGTCGAGGTCATGAAACAAAGGAAAGACTGAGAAATGGAAAACTGAATTAGATGCTGGAGAAAAAAAGGATGTTCGTGTAAAAACTGGTGAAATCTGAATAAATTCTGTAATTCAGTTAATAATATTGTCCCATTGTTAATTTATCAGTTTTGATAAATGTACATGGTTATTTAATATATTAACATTTGGGGTAACTAAGGGAGGCATATATGAGAATTCTATCTTTGCAACTCTTCTGTAAATCTAAATTATTTCAAACTACAAATTTACAGACACACACACACACACACACACACACACACACACACATAACTATGTACCTACCTATCTGATCTACCTATCTACCTACCTACCTGTCTACCGTAGGTCTTACCTCTAATGAATTCTTCTTCACTAAGCAGTAGAGCAGGCCCGGGAATCTGAATGTTTAAAAGAGCTTTAAATCAGTGCTTATCATGCTTTAGTTCACTTGTAGGATTTTTTACAATTTCTGGTCCACTTCAAGAGATTCTTATTTGGTGAGATTGGGTGACACATCTGAGTTTGCATTTGTAACAAGTTCTCAGGTGGTGCTGCGGCTGGGAGCTGCGCACTGCACTTTGAGACCACTGCTCCAGGATACTGCTGCAGGTGGTCAGGGCAGCAGATTTTGAGAAAGAGTTGCCTGGGTTCTCCAAATTGGCTGTAGCCAGCTCAGGTAAAAGTAGGGTTCATGCACGCATATTCTAGCCAAACTTTGCAGGGAGCTCTTAGGATGGATCATTATGCTTTGTTATAAGGCTTACCTACAATGATGCAGAGAGAGAGAGAGAGAGAGAGAGAGAGAGAGAGAGAGAGAGAGAGAGAGAGAGAGAGAGAGAGAAACAGGAGAACTACTCCTGGGTAATGGTGACTACAGTCTCAATGTCATAATTGCTCCCAGTCTGGAAAATATCACAGAATATGGAGGGATGAAACCATCTGCAAACTGTCCTGGGCCTGGTGGGGAGAAGAACTGGCTGCTTTACCACCTCCTGGACAGAAGAAGGGGAATAATTCTGGATAGAACCTCAACTTCCCATCAGGATTCAATTATAGCTGAGTAATTAAACAAATTAGAACAAACTCCATTAGCCGATGTGATTAGTGGAGGGGCGGTCTGCACGTGTAGATTTAGGGCTCACCCAGCGTGCCCTTGGGGAAACTGATGCATGGAGTTTTGTGATTGCAGAATTAAGATGCTTACCCCTCCTTACAGAGAACTGCTCACAGGTGAGTGAAAGCAAACGATTCAGCAGAAGAGAGAAATTGGCTATTAACATCGTCATGGGGATGAGCATGTTCATAAAACTAAAATGTAGAAAAAGAAGACTGGCAGACAGAGGATGAGAGATAAACATGCTGTTTTGATCTTCTGCTTTTGGGAGGCTTGAGTGGTAACAGTGGAAAGATAGTCACATAATTTGCCTCAGATCCCGAAGAACAGGCAGCGGGGTTAAACATTTATGAATATTGTACATAGATGACTTCAACTCAAGCATTCAAGTCAGACCAAGCATGTCATAACAGAAATGCATCATTGTGAGAAGATAATGCAGGTTGTGTTTGTCTTCAGCAAGGAATGGAGTGGTCCACACACATGCGCATGTGACACCTGGAGTTCAGGTATCAGTTAGCTTATTTCTCAGCAATGGTGGTAACTCAGTACACGACCTTCAGCTCTGACATGGAACCATATTTTCATCACAAGCTGCTGCCCTATTGCATGCAAACTTTCTCTTTATGGTTTTTGTTCCAGCTTAGTCCCTCACAGTGGATTCAGCTTGACTGCTGTTATACCTCTGATGTTTCTTAGTCACCACAGTATATGCACAACCTATACTGAGAAAATATCAGTTCAACATCAAGAGCTGAAGAGTATAACTTTCAAGGGACATTCTACTTGCATGTGGAAATTAAATGGAGTTTGACAGTGCTGGTTGGCAGTGTCACTGCTAAATTATTCACACTTTTGTGGCGAGCAAACATGGAGGAAAAAATGGACAGTATCATTATAAATGTTGCAAATGAAGAGGCATGTCACAGACAGGACAACTTCATTCAGGACATGTCAGATTTGACTAAAAAAGTCCACTGTCTGTGGCTTGAGTGGATTCTTTCCTTGAGGTGATGGAAAGAATTTCTGAATCCCAGAAATCAATTTGCTCCTCAATTTGGAGCTGAAAACTGGTCAGGTTTCTGTCTGCCTGTGGAAGGTAGCAATCTGTTACCGCAAGAAGAACCTCTGGAGTCAGAGTACAGATTGTTTCCTTTAAAAATACTTTTCTCTCTCAAATGATTATGGATTCTTTTCCATCTAATAAGCAGAAGCAATAGGAAACCATTTAAAGTTTGCAAGTCGATTCTGTCAGAGCTTACACACGATACAGTTCTACTGATGATTTGGTCTATTATTTAGATAAGCCAATTCAATTTAGCAAATATTTATTGAGACACCATTATGTGAACTGCTTTCTAGGATTTTTCTAATGGAATAATACATAAGAACAGCACAAGGAGCCTTAGAAATAACCTCGTTCAATTCCCCATTACAAATGGGGGAACTGAGGCTCAGAGAGTCTAACAGTGATGATATTAATTATAGTACAAGGATTGGCAATCAGAGATCTGTCTATGTACCAGATACCATTCTAAATGCTTTATATCATTGACATACTCAGTGGTCATACAACTCTATGACCCTATGACCTAGGCTTGCAAACCTTCCCATTTGGACAGCAGGAGGCAGAGGCATTCTGAAGTTAATTCAACCCAAATCACAAATTTAATAGCAGAGTAGTACTAGGATTTTCATATTCATCTTCCTCATGCTAAATAATAAAATAACACTCCTGACTTCATATACTTCACAAATTGCAAAGAGAGCAGGACAAATGTTATACAAGAAAAAAAAAAAAAAAAAAAAGATGGACTTAACACATCATGTTAGTGGAATCACCAATGGCTTTAACAAAGAAATTCATTCTCAGGTGGGTCATTTTGCATCTGTGGAAGGTGTTAGCACAAGGATACTTAGTGGAAAGAAGAGACAGGTCAAACAGGAAAGGTCATTTTGAATAAGATTGACCAACCCTCCATTCCCTCTCCTTTCTTTGATAACAGACTCCTGGTTTTGCTAAGGGTGGTAAGGTGTCCAGTCCCAAATAGCCTATCACTAATCACAGCCAATGAGGTCAGTTCTGTTCCCCAATTGTCCAGCCTCTTTTCAAAGTAGGAATGACCACATCATCTACGAAATTTGTAGGGATTTCCTGGGGACAGCTCTGGTAAAAACAAACAAACAAACAAACAAACAAAATAACAACAAAAAGTGTTCTTTTGTGGGGAGAGAGAGTGAGAGATAGATTATCAATGCTCTTCCTCCAGCCTTGTGGATGTTATGTCTGGAGCTCTTATTGTCCTTTTGTGCCACAAACAAAATGATAAACAAACAAACAAAAACATTAAATGGTAAAACAGAAAGAACCAGATTCCCTGATGACATGCGTCATTGAGCAAATCAAATAGTGCCAGCAACCACTTACCAATGGACTTCCTAATATGCAAGGAGACAAACTACTTATTTAACTGACCAGCAGTCAGTTTTCTATGATTTACAATTGAACACATTCCTATTTTATCCTTGTCTTCAAAGATGTCCCAGCCCAGTATAGAAGGGGGAGAAAACTCCTGAAAGTGGAAGAATTTCAAGGAAAACAAAAGACAAACCAGGAATTACCCCTGCAAGAGGGATGCTGGGAAAAAGAGACTCCTCAGCACCTTCATGGATTTATGGACAAGACAGTTTGCTGGGAGAGGGAGGCAGAATGGAAGAGAATACAGTCACATGGAAATGGAAAAGAACACCCAGGGGTGGTGGAGGGTGGAAGGGTGGTAATCCAGGCACATTTGTTGGAAATCTGGAATTAGGAGTCAGGATTCTTGACTTTTCTTAGCCACTAACTGTCTGCATAATCTTTGACATATGCATATTCCTTTCTGGATTAACAAGAAAGACAAAGGACAGGAGAAAGCAGGAAGCAAGCAGATGAGCACCCCAAGAAGATACTCAGCAGCCAGCATATAAATAGCATTTTGGGGAGCATGGAGAGATGAGCTGCCTGCAGCAAAACATAATACAATGCATTAGTCAGGCTGGTGGGGTTGGGGGTGGATTGCATAAGACTTTGTAAAGCAAACCACAAGAAACTATAGGCTTGGGTGAGAAATCTTCTGCTTATGCCCTGTCAGTGAGGACCACATCTTTCATTGAGAGCAGAACTCATGCACTATCTGCCCATGATAATAAGAGATTAATCCATCATATCTTTCTGCCAAGAAATTAGGACAGTACGTCTCAGTTAAAGATGTTCAGTAATTTCAGTGGCATCATTTGGTCTGAGAAGGATTTGCATCCCACGTTGGGAGACATTGAGGCTTAAAGCAATCTTAAATAGAGCTGTGTATATTCTACTTGATCTTGGGACGTAAAAACTGAAATTAACAGTTAGCACAACCCTCCATTTTGAAGATGGTAAAAACGGTCTAGAAAGGGGAAGAGATGGACTAATGTAGCAGTGGAGCTGGTGCTTTGAAATTAAGCTTTTCATTCCTGATTTGATACTTCTTCAGTTGGTAATGTTACACTGTAAGTTACTTTCTTTGCCATTTTTACATCCAGCCATTAATTAAAAAAAAATATCTGCTAAGTATCTGCCATGTCTCCAGCACTCTTTTAATTGCTAAGGATATAGAAATCAACACAAAATACAAACACCCTCCTCATTTACATGAGAATATATGCAAATAAGACTTGTCTCCTTTTAAATTCTCCTTCAAAACTGTGATGGTCTCTGCTGATGCTCTGAGTTTAGCTTACAACCAAAATCCCAAGGTGAAACATCAAGTTCTGAGCAGCTGATATCTTGACAGGTCGTGAATGGGTTAATCAAGAATGTGCTGTGATTCAGGAAACCTTTGGAAGGCAAGCTGCTCCTTTCCCTGAACAAGGAAATTGGCTGATTTTTTAGAGTCAGTATATTCCCCTGGCTTGAGCAGCCTCGGCCATCAGAATCAATTGTCACTTGTCTCCAAGCAGCAACTGTAAGGATATCCCCCTGCCTCCCCAGACAATAAACAGGAGGTCAACTCATGAGTTAAAACATGGATGATATTCAAACTATGGTTTTCATTTAGTCAGTTCTCACTTGGATGTGTGTGGGG
Source organism: Rhinolophus sinicus (assembly GCF_036562045.2). Taxonomy (NCBI): domain Eukaryota; kingdom Metazoa; phylum Chordata; class Mammalia; order Chiroptera; family Rhinolophidae; genus Rhinolophus; species Rhinolophus sinicus. The sequence goes on from NC_133759.1 coordinate 45,476,972, forward strand.
GAAAGGGAGCAGGCCTATTTTATTATTCATTTTAAATCTTGAAAATGAGTGGATAATAGGATACCATGTCTGTGTGGGAATACACATATATGAAAAACTATTCCATTATATTTCTAGGGCAGTAGTTCTAAAGATATTGTAAACTGTCCAGTAACCTGTGTGTGCATTTCCTATAGTACTATGCTACAGTAATTTAAAAAATCATTTACATAGTATTAGTTACCCTGAATAAATTAATAAGTGATTTTGGTCATTCTTCATTGGTTCTTTCAGTGAAGTAATAACTTTCCCCCATAATGATTCCTTTTATTGGTCCAAAACTTTTTTAATTCCTTCATTCTTATTTGAATACCACTAAGTACTATAAGAGGTTACTGGTCTGTTTTACAGATGAGGGCACAGGAGCTTGGAAATTAAGTTGAGTTGTCCAACACTATATAGCTAAAGAGTACCAGAGTAAAAACTGAGAATACCTGACCATCAATCCAGAACTATTTCCCTACCAATTCTCTGGAATCCTGATGAGATTTCCCCACCTCCTGCCCCTTACTCTTCATCACATTTCTGTCAATGAATCAATACAACAGGATAAATGGAATGCTTATAACTCCAGTGACCATCTAGGCTATCAAACACTTCTGAACATTTAACATTTCAGGGTTTAATGCCAGATATTTTAACTCAACCCTTCCAAACAAACAAATATATCTCTTCTTCTATATCTTTAAAGGAGAAAAATAATTGAGTCTTCACCCTGTCACTAAAAAAGGGAAACTTGGTACTCAGATTTCACGCTTGCCCTCCATGGTTGATGAAATGTTTAAATAAATGGAATTCAATTTTGTAAAGAAATACAAGATAAATCATTTATTTCATACGATTAACCCTAACAATTTGGATTAAAGTTTATCATGCTAGATATCAAAATTAGAATTCTATAATATGACTAGCTATCATTGAAACAGTGACCTCTTCATACTAAAAGATAAATTAAATTGAACTTTAAGAATTGTCCTATTTTTCAGTGTCTTTTTCTGCAGCTTTCTCCCCTCTCCCTCTCTGTGTCTCTGTTAAGATATATTAGTACTGCAGCAAACTACTGTTCTCTTAAGACTTCAGAGTACATATATCAATAAAAGCCATTTTCAAAGAATTTGAGTATTTATTAAATAAATCTTGCTATTTATCAATATATGTGTCCCAAAGCAAAGAAGCAGAAACAAATGAATCCTGCATTGAATGGCTTTAGAAATATGTCACCCTTGCCGTTTTTCGCAAGCTCAGAGAAAATTTTTCCCCTTCCTCACTGAGGAGTGTAGTATGAGTATTTAAGGCTTTATGCAAACTGATGCTTTTTTAAACACAAAAGGTAAATGAAAATGCTGTTGATATCATGGTCTCCATCTATGTGACTGAAGCAGGTGGCTTTGTATAATTGTTTCCCATGTCCCAGGAGTCTGATTGAAACATTAACAGTAAGAAGGAAAGAGTTCATTGAGTTTTCCAAGGGTCTTAGATAGAACAACACATTTTAAGTAGATTCCTTCATCTTCCAATTTACTGGTCTGCCATTAGAGAAGTCTTGCTCACCCTCGTACTGTTTTCTGTAGAGAATTCCCACAAGAAGTCAAGCCACAAATTGGGCTATCAAGTTTGGGGATTCAATACTTTCTGAGTTCTTAAGTCGCTTATGATTTTGAAGAATTTACTGGAACACAGTACATTTCTCCAGACAGGTTGGTGTATCATTTGCAGAAGAGACAAAGGATTATTCTGAAAATCAACCTACTCACTTCCTTCCAAAGCATGAACCTCGCTGGTTTAAAGGGCGTGCAAGCCCTCTGTCTAGGAATTAGAAAACAGATTCTTCTACAACTGTCTTCCAAGTGATCTACCCAAAATAGTACCTGACAAAGCCAAAATTCAGTTATAAGAAGGAGCGGCTAGTATTAAACCAAAATGACTTTTTATCTCATCATATTTGAAAATATACTTGTCTTCCATGACATATTTATTTTTATTGTGATTTGATGATAGAAATAAGAGTTTTCATTCTCAAACACAGAGTATATTAAAAATAAATAAATAAAATCCTTTAATGATCTCAATATAAAATTAACCATTTGTAAGTCTTGAAAGAATAGAGAAGAAGAGACACTTATGTAGATATCCTCAAATCCTAGAAAGAGACATGGGTGATTATATAAAACATGACCAGTTTTTAAGGCTTTATGTTTTGGGTCATGTGCACACACATACGCACGCACACACACATACACACAGAGAATAAGGAATTACTTTCACCTTTGACTTTGCATATTCAAAAGATTATTGAAATTGAGTAAATTAAGTAAAAATTAATGAGAAAACTATGTTCCATGCATAAAAATAAAACCAATACTTCTGAAGCAGCTAGGCCTGCAAATCAATTGCTTCTGATAAACTGAGTTCTAGGCTAGAATCAGAGCATCACCCACCAGAAAAGGATGTGATACAAGGAACATTTATAGACGTCACATGATTTCTACCTAGAGGATAGTAAGCCAACAAGACATGAACCTCAGTTTTATGAACTGGGCTGACAATTGTCAAATTACGTCTTAAAATGTGATTACAAAAAATATGGTCTAATCAACCGATGTTAAATGTTTAATGCAAAATATTAAGAAAACACACATAATCTTGTAACACTGAATATGGGTTTTAATTTAGGTTGTACCAAACAATCACCTTTGTGATTATCTGAGCCTTAAGCTAGCTTTGGCAAATTTCCTTCCTTAGAGGGGAAGGCACACATTTTGTCTCCTTCAAATACCTTCATTAGAAATCAGGATCAGATCTGGTCTGTTTGCTACCTTTCTGACAATGTTATAAGTTAAGGGAATCAAGGGAATACACATGATCAATCATGTCTAAAGTGATTTGCTATATTCATATGTGATGGGATTCAACCCACATTACCTTCTAAGGGTGCCATGCGGACTTAAACTCTGAAAATCACCCTTGGGCTTCAGGAATTACTCTAAGAGATAAATGCGAAGAAGACAATTCCATAAGGAAAGATGGTAACTAGAAAGATGGCCATGCATAGAGAATCAAGAATACTTTTTTTTTCACTCAGACAAAAGTTACAGCTGTTGGTTGTATCAATAGGGGATTGACATTATACTTCAATCAAAAACGGCAAAGTCCCACGTGGAAAGTAGAAGCACTAGAAATTTCATTAGGCCCTAGAATACACGCTCAGTTCAGCCTGGCCCTCTGGGGTAAAGGAGTTTATATGGATGCTGTGAGCACATGCATACATACAACGCTTTACCCACAATTCTACTACCTGTTCATTTCTGAGCCACCTCCCCTTATATTTTATGGTTTTGTCCTCTTGGAAGGGTAAGCATTCTAATAATCATGGAAAGTTTCCTGTGCCTTAGACCCTATTTGGTACTCATGTATGATTTTTCATTCAATAAAATCACACAACAAAACTACAGGTATACCAAGGCTTACCAAGGTGGGAGTGGCAGGAATGGTCAGTCAAGAAGATGTGCACTGTCTGCAGGGGATTTTTACCAAGAAACAGCTAAAAGTCATGTGCTTTTTATTACAGCCATATGATAGCAATTCTAAACAATGGCAGGTAAAAAATACTCTTCTCCCAAAAATATTTTGTTGATCTAAGTCAGGAGCTGGCAAACTTTTCCTGTAAAGGGCCAGAGAGTAAATATTATAGACTTTTGTCTCTATCACAGCTACTCAACTCTGTTGCAGCATGAAAGAAGCCAACTTCCCTAGACAATATGTAAAAACAAAACAAAACAAAACAAAAGCAGAAGTAATTTCAAAGAAAAATTATTTCTAAAAATAAGCAGTTGGATTATTTTGGCCTGACCTCTGGTGTAAGTTTAAAATCATTGCTGCAGCTACTGTTGAGTTTGTAATATATGTATAAGCTTCAAATTAACATCATTTTTACCCCTTATCCTTTAATCAACATTGTATTATTCTACATGCAAATGAACTCAGAGAATCCCAAATTATGCAGTTGGCTTCTGACACATGTGGATTCAATTACACACATTTATTTCAAGTATAAGTTTATAACAGGAATTATTCAAGCTCACCTCAGGCATACGTCATGCCTCCAACCCCTATAGCATTGCCTATTCTTGCATTTAAACAGTACTTTTGCAAGGGTCAGTGATAACATGATGGTAAAGATGAAGACACATAACGCTAAATACTTCGATTCCGTAGTTCTAAAGCAGTGAGTAAATGTCAGTGACCAGTGTCAGTCACCATTTTGATCTAATTTTGCAGAAAAAGAAAACTTCAGAAGATGTTAAAATATATCATAGACATTTATGATAAATTTATTGACAAAGACATTTTAGGGAAAATTTTTCAAATGTGGAGACATTTGAAAAACCAATCCCCACAATGGAATACTACTCTGCCATAAGAAAAGATGAAATAGTACCATTTGCGAGAACATGGATACATCTTGATATTATAAGGCTAAGCAAAATAAGTCAGAAAGAAAAAGTCGAGAACCACAGGATTTCACTGATATGTGATATATAATACTGAAAACAACAAAAGAAGAAAAACAAATGAAGAAACAAAACCCATAGACACAGACAATAGTCTAGTGATTACCAGAGGGGAAGCGGGGAAGGGGGTGGTAGATAAGGGTGAAGGGGATCAAATATATGGTGATGGAAAGAGAACTGACTCTGGGTTGTGAACACACAATGTGATATATAGGTGATGTATTACAGAATTGTACACCTGAAACCTATGTAACTTTGCTAACAGTTGTCACCCCAATAAACTTTAATTGAAAAAAAAAGAAAAGAAAAACTAATCCCAAAGAAATAAAGACATGGATGCTATGGCAATTTCTGAAAGTTATGATGAAATAGGAATTTCATGAATTTGGGCCAAACTTACGTTTACCTTCAAGAGTTTTCCTATTGGCTTATCTATTGCTTCTTGAGGAAAAAAAAAGTGTTTAGTAATAAAATTAGTGAAAAGTGTTCTTTGATCAACTTTGAACAAGTACAGATTGATAAACCTGACTACTTGTGTATTGAACATGAAGAGGCAAAGAAGATCAATTTTTACAAAATAATTGACAAATTTGCAAAAGTTATAGCCTCCAAACTGTGATGTCATTATTTGTTGCTGCAATAGGCTAACCAATATGGAGATATAATTTTTTACCCTTTTTTAGAAAAGGTAATGTATTTAGATTTTATTGTATTCCTATTCTATAGTGTAATTTTTATTTGTACATTTATTTATTTATATAATTTTATTAAAAGCATAAATTTTATTAAAAGCAATGAAATAAGATTTTTACCACTTGCTTTCCCCCCATCATTACTATTAGTTTTCATTTCATTTCATGATTATTATTGTAAATAATTGTGTCATGGAGAGGAAGGAGCTGTTAATAAGCTATTGACTTTGAATGTCAAATAGGTTAAGAATGCCCCTAAGGTAAACAATAGTTTTATCTCATAAATGGAGGAAAAGGTGAGAAGATGATTTTGTCCAAGACCAGCCAGGAGGTAAATTAAGCCTGATTTAAAAACTAGGTCTAATTATATAACACAAGTACCCTATCACATATCATGACACCCAGAATATAACAATTGCCGTGCCTTGGAGCAAACATGAATTAGAACATGAAAAGCCATCGCTAGGTTCCCTAGTCAGTGTTCCACTGAGAATTCATTAAATCTAGATTAAAGAGGCAGAAGGAGCACAGCTTACAAATTCACCTGGCCCACCCTTTCCCAAACTATATCTCTGTGTTCAAAGCAGATGACATATTGCCTCCTATTAATTATGTGATGTAGTATTGACATTTTAAAATGTATAGGCCCATTTTGACTTTTAGCATCAGTCCTCTGCACTGGTGTGCAGATCCAGTAGAGGGAGCACACGCAGGCATGCACACACACACACACACACACACACACACACACACACACCACAACAAACACAGATCACACATATCACACACACAGGTACCACATCCACACACCATATACACCTATCATACACATCACACACATACACCATACCACAATCACACATACATAAACATACATCACTCCACACACACACACACACCACACATCACTACATACATATCTCACACACTACACACACCACAAACACACCACACATACATATGACAAACACATACACACATACCATAGACTCCTCACTCCTGAATCCAAATACTCTGGTACTTTGATAATCAGTATTTTTAACCATCTGTGTATCTGTGATTATGATTTTTACTTAGCTAATTAAACCTGAGAAAATTAGTATGTTTCTCTCAATTTCCTTCAAAACTCATTTTTCTATTACAATTTAATTGAGTTGTTAAGCTGCAATACAGACGAATTAAGATTCCCGATTGTGTTTTCCTCTCTCAGGAAAGACAATGACACTGCAATTCCAGTTATGTTTGAATTGTCACTTTACAAAAGTATAGACAGTACTGTTAATTACAAGACCTAATCTTCTGAATTGGTTTGATTAATATATTGTGAGATGGAAACAACCAAAATGTCCTTCGATAGATGAATGGATAAAGAAGTTGTGGTATATACACAATGGAATACTATTTGGAGGTAAGGAAAGATGAAATAGTGCCATTTGTGACAACATGGATGGATCCTGAGCTTATAATGCTAAGCAAAATAAGTCAGACAGAAAAAGTAGAGAACCATATGATTTCACTGACATGTGGTGTATAAAACTGAAAACAGCAAAATAACTAGACAAACAAATCAAGGAACAAAAGCTCATAGATATAGACAATAGTCTAGGGGTTACCAGAGGGGGGGCTCTAGACAAGTTAAACAGGGTCTAACATAAGGTGATGGAAAGAGAACTGACTCTGGGTGGTGAACACACAATGTGAGATATAGATAATATATTACAGAATTGTACACCTGAAATCTATGTAACTTTACTAACAATTGTCACCTCAATAAACTTTAATCTAAAAAAGAAAGAAAAAAATATATGTAGTGGGAATCAGCTTTCATATTAGAATTCTAAAATAAAATATCAGGTCAGGAAACCCATTTATTTATTTGTAAAAAAATAAAATAAAAACTGCTGAAGTGTTTTTGTTTGTCAATAAATTTTCTTAGTGAACCTTCTAACTGCCATTAAAAAATCCATGTGTAAAACTTTGAAGAATCTTTCAGTGATTTGGTTCAAGTTGGCTACGTTTGTAGATATTCATCAGAAATAATACTCTTGATAAAAGTATCTTTGCCATTTAATGCCCCAAAACCTTTAAATTCAACTCTTATTTATCCAATCAGATTCCTCTCCAAACTCTTCTCCCTGATTTGCATTTAATAGTAAATTTTAACTTAGAATTCCTTCCAAATTTTTAGACTTAAAAGACTATTTCATATCCATTAAATCAACATCCCCATGAGAAATGAGACTTATCCTTCTTATACTATTCATTTACATAGGACTTTGGTGTTCATGCATATTTTCTATTAATATTAAGTTGGTGCAAACATAATTGCGGTTTAAAAGGTTAAAAATAATTGCAAAAACCGCAATTACTTTTGCACTGACATAATAATAGTAGTAGTAGTAGTAATAATAATAATAATAAAATAACTGAAATAAAACTCTCATTAAAACTTTTATTGAGTACTTAGTGTGTACCAAGCTTTGCATGAAATATTTTATGTGCATTATCTAATTTAAATTCACAATACTATGAGGTTGACTCTTGCCTTCGTTTAATAGATGTGAAAACTGAAACACAAAGTTGTGTTTCAGTGTGACCTTTTCCTAGGTCACACTGCTACAGCATTAGCATTTTAATTCAGGCTGTCTAACAGGAGCCACATTCTTTTATTTTATTTTATTTTTTGGTTTCAGGTATACAAAACAATGTAATAGTTAGACATTTACACCCCTCACAAAGTGATAACTCCCCTCTCTCAATCTATTACCCCTCTGACATTGTATATAGCTATTACAATTCCATTGACTCTATTCCCTATGTTGTACTCCACATCCCGTGACTATACACATATTAAGTTATAATTGACATTATTATTCAGCTTCAGCTTCAGATGTACACTGCAGTAGTCAGGTATCTACACTGTCCACAAAGTGGACTCCCTAATAAGAGAAGTGCCCACCTGACACCCTACAAAATCTTTACAACATTATTGATTATACTCCCCAAACTGTCTTTCATATCCCTGTGGCAATATTGTAGTTACCAATTTGTGCTTTCTAATCCCTTCACCTTCTCCCTCATCCCCAATCCCTCCCATCTAGCAACCCTCAGTTTTTCTCTGTATCTCTGATACTGTTTCTGATTAGTTTGTTCATTTAGTCTATTATTGAGATTCCACATATAAGTGAGATCATATGGTATTTGTCTTTCTCCCTCTGACTTATTTCACTTAGCATAGTGTCCTCTAGGTCCATCCGTATCATTGCAAATGGTAAGATTTCATTCTTCTTTATGGCCGAGTAATACTCCATTCTATAAATGTACCACAATTTCTTAATCCAGTCATTTACTGATGGGCATTTCAGTTGTTTCCATGTATCAGCTATTGTGAATAGCACTGCAATAAACATAGGGGTGCATAATTTTTTTGAATTATGTTTTGGATTTCTCTAGATAGATACCTAAGTGTAGAATTACTGGGTCATAAGGTGGCTCCATTTCCAGTTTTTTGAGGTAACTTCATACTGATTACCATAGTGGCTGCACCAATCTGCAATCCCACCAGCAATGCACGAGGTTTCCCATTTCTCCACATCCTCGCCAGCACTTATTGTTTGCTGATTTATTTTATTTTATTTTATTTTATTTTTTTTTTTTTTTTTAAGATTTTATTGGGGAAGGGGAACAGGACTTTATTGGGGAACAATGGTCAAATTGTTGTCCTTTCAATCTTAGTTGTGGGGGGTTCTGTTCAGCTTCAAGTTGTTGTTCTTTCAGTCTTAGTTGTGGAGGGCGCAGCTCAGCTCCAGGTCCAGTTACCGTTGCTAGTTGCAGGGGGCACAGCCCACAATCCCTTGCCGGAGTCGAGGAATTGAACTGGCAACCTTGTGGTTGAGAGCCCACTGGCCCATGTGGGAATCGAACCGGCAGCCTTTGGAGTTAGGAGCACGGAGCTCTAACCGCCTGAGCCACCGGGCCGGCCCCTGTTTGCTGATTTATTGATGCTAGCCATTCTGACCGGAGTGAGGTGGTATCTCATTGTGGTTTCTATTTGCATTTCTCTAATGATTAGTGAGGTTGAGCATTTTTTCATATGTCTGTTGGCCATCTGCATGCCCTCTTTAGAAAAGTGTTTCTTTATGTCCTCTGCCCATTTTTTAATTGGGTTGTTCGTATTTTTGGTGTTGAGTTGAATGAAATTTTTTATAAATTTTGATTATTAACCCCTTATCAGATGTATCATTGACAAATATCTTCTCTCATTCAGTAGGATGCTTTTTTGTTTTATTGATGGTTTCCTTTACTGTGAAAAAAACTTCTTAGTTTGATGTAATCCCATGTGTTTATTTTTTTCTCTTACTTCCTTTACCTGAGGGGATATATCAGTACAAATATTGCTAAGAGTAATGTCTGCAAATTTACTTTCTACATTTTCTTCTAGGAGTTTTATGGTTCCAAATTTTTAGAGTTAAAAGACTGTTTCATATCCATTAAATCAACATCCCCATGAGAAATGAGACTTATCCTTCTTATACTATTCATTTACATAGGCCTTTGGTGTTCATGCATATTTTCTATTAATATTAAGTTGGTGCAAACATAATTGCGGTTTAAAAGTCTTACATTTAAGTCTTTAATCCATTTTGAATTTATTCTTGTATATGGCAAAGGAGGTAGTCCAACTTACTTTTTTTTTTTGCATGTGTCTATCCAGATTTCCCAGTACCATTTATTGAATGGGCTGTCTTTACCCCAATGTAAATTCTTGCTTCCATTGTCATAGATTAAATGACCATATAGGCATGGATTTATTTCTGGGCTCTTTATTCTGTTTCATTGATCTATCTGTCTGTTCTTATGCCAGTACCATGCTGTTTTAATTACTATAGCCTTGTAGTATGATTTGATGTCAGGTATCGTGATACCTCCCACTTCGTTCTTATTTCTCAAGATTGCTGGGGCTATTCAGGGTCTTTTCTGGTTCCACATAAATTTTAGGATTATATTTTCTATTTCTGTGAAAAATTCCCTTGGTAGTTTTATAGGAATTGTGTTGACTCTATATATTGGCAATATGGACATTTTAACTATATTAATTATTTTTCGAATGTTTGGTAAATTTCACCCATGAAGCCATCTGTTTCAGAGCTTTTGTTTGTTGGAAGCTTGTTGATTACTGGTTCAATTTCTTTGGTAGTAATCAGTCTATTCAGACTTTCCATTTCTTCTTCAGTTAGCCTTAGAAGGTTGCATACTCTCTTTGGGCTTATTTTGCTGTTATTTTTCCTGTTACTTTAGATGTGAAGATAGACTGTTGATTGGAGATTTTTCTTGTTTCTTTAGGTAGGCTTGCATTACTATGAATTTCCCTCTTAGAACTGCTTCCAATGCAGCCCATAGATTTGGGGTTGTTGTATTTTCATTTTTGTTTGTCTTGAGCTATCTTTTGATTTTTACCTTGATCTCATTGTTGACAGGACCCACATTCTTAATATTAACCACAACTCAGAATTTGAAATTAGAGAGATTAAAATCAAGGCCACATAAAAAGTATGGGATAGGGTCAGGATGTGAATATGGGTTTCCCAATAAACCAATAAGAATTGCAACAGCAGAGTAATCTGCCTACAATTGAAACATTTGATCTTGGGTCCAATAATGAAAACCTAGTCCTAAATCTCCAGGCTCAGGGCTCCATTATGTGTTGGTTAATCCTTGGACGAAATGGAATGGAAGAATGTATATGCCTATGGTACACATTTTTTAAACAAAGTTCCCTCTTCCGGGAGATGTTAATAAAAGAGTACTGTGGCCAAACACATCTGGGTACTATTGCATTGTATATCTTACTCCGAGTGTTTCATGATGTGACATTAGTATACTAAAGATTTTCAAAAGTCCTGCAGGAAAGACACATTCTTAATTATGTTTAATCAATGTTGCCCTAGTTTACTGGGTCACAGATTCTATTAGTGTAGGCAAAATAACAACAGCCCAAAAAAGCCCAGCCCTCAATTGCCAGAAACTTTGATTATGCCATGTTTTATAGCAAAGGAAAATTAAGGTTGCAAGTGGAATTAAGGTAACTAATGAACTGACATTGAGAAGGGGTGGTTATGCTGGGTTACCTAGTGAGTGCATAATAAACACAAGGGTCATTATAACAGAGAGAGGGAAACAAGAGACAGACTCAGATAGAAATTTGAAGATGATACCCTATTGGCTTTGAAGATGGCAGTGGGCCAGGAGCCAACGAATGGGGTCAGCCTCTAGAATCTGGCAAATTCAAAATATGGATTTTTCTTGAGTCTCCAGAAGGGATGCAGCCTTGTAGACACTTTGATTCTAGACCACTGAGACCAATTTGGACTTCAAACTTCCAGTAGTATAAGAGAATACATCTGGTTTTGTATAGTTTTAAGGCACCAATTTTAAGGTAATTTGTTATAGCAGCAAATAGGAAATTAATACAATATTTTTCTTGTTAACACCTATTGTCAAATTTAATTTCGGAAATACTGATCTAGTCCATCAATGTGGTTTGAAGAGACACATCTTGAAAGTGTGGGGAAGATGGAATGATGCTGTTTTCATGCAGCACTTCTCAAATTGTAATGTGCACAGGGATAATGTAGGTACGTTTTAAAAATGCAGACTCTAATTCAGTGGGTCCGTGTTGGGGCCCCAAACTCTGCATTCCTGACAACCTCCCAGGTGATGCTGCTGCTTTTGATCAGATAGACACGTTTAGAATAGCAAAGTTTAAAGAATACCCAAAAAACCAAAATTGCCAAGCTCCATAGGAAAACTTTAGTAAAAGGAATACCATGAAATTCCAGAAAAAAAATGTCATATTGCAGATAAATGATAATGAAAGTAGATTTGTAAGTATTGCCCTATCCATCAGTATTTATGACACAATTTTTCTCCCTAAGGGAAGGGGATATAGGAGAAAAATCACAATTCATTGAGGTCTCCCATCTCTAAAAATTCAGAAAAAAATCTGAGTCAATAATAAGACTGAAGAGGTATGAAGCACAAAAGGAGGATTTGTAAAGTAGTCTCGATTTGATCACAATGTCATACCGTGTTTCCCCGAAAATAAGACCTACCTGGACAATCAGCTCTAATGCGTCTTTTGGAGCAAAAATTAATATAAGACCGGTATATTACATTACATTATATTATATATTATATTATATTATATTATATTATATTATATTATATTATATTATATTATATTATACTGGGTTTTATATTATAGTAAAATAAGACTCGGTTTTATATTACTTTTTGTTCCAAAAAACGCATTAGAGCTGTTTGTCCAACTAGGTCTTATATTCGGGGAAACGTGGTATAAAATACCTGTTTTAGTACTACAAACAGAATTAGATTTACATAGAATAAAATGATAAACCAAAGGAACCTGGGGATTTCTGCTTTGTTCTCTTTTAAAAACTGTATCTTAAAATAAATTGTATTTCCAATGTTTCATACTTGCTCTAGAAACACCCAAATGCATGGAACTAGAAAGCCTCATCAATTATCTTATCTCGTACTTGCCTTAGGGAGAAAAAAGAGCTTAAGTAAATCTGAGGGTGCCAAAGAGAACAATTTTCTACTACCTCTGCCAGCACAAAAAGAAAAAAAAAAGTGCTTTCTCGCTTTTCTTTTCAAAATAAAATTAGTGTCCATGAAAGGTGCCAAGTTAAATCCTTAAAAATGAACATATGCTCCTTACCTGCAAGTCTGGCAATGGTGATAAAAGCTTTTCTTATACCTGCTCAGTCCCACAGGAGAGCCCATTTCTAGACCGTTTCTACTTAACCTTTTTTTTTTTTTTTATGAGATGAAATTATGGACTAAACCATGAGCAAGTTTTCAATCCTAGGTGCTTTCAAGATTAACTCAAAATATATCATTTGTGCCACAAGAAACCTTTGTTTAAACATCACCACATGTGTACAGTGCTGTAGAATTTACAAAGCACTTTATAATAGTAAACACTATTGGAAATACTTTTCTGAGCTCTTACTATGTGCCTGGCACTACCAGGCCTTCTATTAGTGCTTTATGTGTGTTTATCGTATTGACTTCTCAGGACAGCCTATGAATAGGTACCATTGTTATTTCAGTTTTGCAGACGCACATGCTGAAGCACCAAGTCATCACATATATCACACATGTTGCTAATGGTCACAAAGCTTATTAGTAGAGGAGCCAGGATTTGAATCTAGAAGACTGGTTCCAGAGCTCACCCATTTAACAATTATAGGACATAATTGTCATCACAATTCCAAGAAATAGAAAATTGCACTTACCAAATGATGAAACTGATAGCTGGGAAGCATGATATGCCAAATGTCACACAGAAATGACGACAGGAAATCATATTTAAATACAACACACTGCTTTCAGAGACCAAGGTCTGATATACTGGCTCAACATGCTACATTCTACTCAGTTTTGCTAGTGTAGATAAATTCAACTTCACCCATAGATTGTGTGATTAATGAGGATATAAAATGCTAAATACTTCTGGCTTTCCAATTAAGCAATGACTTAGCTTTTATTTTAACAAAGCAAGCACATCCATGACTGATGGAAAATACACCCCAGGCCTTGGAAGAAATTCATGCTGGTGAGGTTCCTTTGTGGTCACCAGTCTTCCTTCCTGACTCCCAAACCATGGTGAAGTTTTACAGGGAAGGGCATGAGCCACCGTTTTTAGAACCAGGAGAAACAGTCCAAATATGACCATGTGCTCGGTATAGCCAGCTCGCAGTAGGAAATAAATCACAACCACGACTCAACTGGCATTTCAGAACAGTACTACTTTTGCTTTTGAGGAATATAAACCAACTCAAACTTTTTTCTCTCTCACACACACAGACATATACACCTGGACATATATACCATATAGGTATGGAGTCCTTGAGAAGCACACCATGGAAACGGTGTTCAGCTGGTATTTGCCTATAATCACATCTCACTCATCATTAGGTTCTTAACATCAAGTAAATTACCTACTATAAATTGGTGCTTACTAAATGTTTGTCAGATGAATAAAAACATAAATCAGTGGAGTTGAAAAGGCACAAGGTCTCCTCACTCTTTCACTTTGGGTCAGCTTGATCTCTTGCCTTCTTATCTCCATTCATCTGTTGTACTCTACTCGCCACAGAGAACTTCCCCTGCTTACTCATGGTCTCTGCTAACCTTATAACTTTAGTTTGCACACATCCACTGGTGGCTGTGGTGCCAACTCTTAGAGTCAACACCACAACTAACCAGCTCCATATTTCTGTATGGTTTGACCAAATGTTCACTGCTCATGCAATCAGTTTTGCAGAGAGAAAAAAGAGGAACATCCTTTGTAACAGACATTTTTATCCAGACTTCCTCCAGTTGGAATGATGGCTGAGGTAAGAGGATGTGGGCAGTGTGGTTATGCCAAAATTTGCCTACTCCTGTCATGTCAAAATTGATCTAGGTAGGCCCACATCTTTATTACTTAGAATACACGAAGATTTGCTTAGGATTTTAGGGTTTCAGATAATATGATTTTATACCTTTACTTGACAAATCACTCAATATTTGATTAACCTTAATACACCCATTATAGCAACTCACTTGTGAGTAAATCTGTAATATAATGTTTTCTCATCTAATGTTTGAAAACTAAAACATTATCATACACTATTTAATGTTCACACCAAATTACATATTAGAATCATAAATTTTCAAGGTTGAGAAGGAACTATAGAAATCATCTATATTGGACCTGACATCATTTCCCCCTGAGACCAAAGCATGAGGTTTTGATAACATTAACATTTCTAATCTTAGGCCTACCAAACAGCTAAATGACAGGTGTGTTTGATGTTTCCTATGTGCTTTGAAATCACTCAGTTTGTATCTAAGCCATTCAGTGAGGACCTAAGAATTCCCTGTATTCTAATTATACCTCAGGCCTTTTCTCTTAACAATCTTGCTGATTCAGTCCTATGCTTTACCATGGTGCTTCTCATACCTTTTAAACTTGCTTATATATTTGTCTTATCAACTGGATAGTGAGTACCTGATAGAAGTAATTACATCTTACAAATCATCATGTTCTTAACACCAAGTAAATTACCTAGAGTAAATAGCTGCTTAATAGTTTGTCAGATGAATAAACGAACCAAAAAATTGCAATTTAAATAATCAATAAATAAGCTTTTAAAAAAGAAGAGTAGAGAAAGGAAACACGATTTATTCTCTTAAGAAGCTTAACAAGATGAATTAAAACAATGACATCACTTTTTAAAATTTAAACATACTATTCAGTTATTAATTAAATACATGTTTTCATTTATCTGAGCACTGATTTGCTCAAATAAAACAAATCATAAAGTTTGGGCTTTATCAAATTTTTATTTTGATCTTAGACTTAATTTAATCATGATGAAATTAAAGTCAAAGACAAAATAAAATTGAGGGTTTGATACTAATGTTTAATAAATTAAGATTTTGTATTCAGAAATAGCTTTAAGGTATCTTCTATTAAGCATGGCCTTATATTGTACCTTTAAAATAGTTTTCATGCATTTTATCACTGCTCATAATATTTTTATTAGTCTAAGTCAAGCTCCCCATAATATAGAAATTCTACTTCAAACTTAATTTAAAAATAAAAATGATACTCAATAGCATTTGAAAAGCAAATATTAAAAAGACAAGATATTAAAGCAAGAAATATTTCCTCAGCAATAATTTATGACTTAGAATTCTTAATATCTTGAAAAATCATCACATTGTCTCATAGTAGGCTAAGGAAGAACTAGATTCAAAATATAACAAGTAGGTGTCACAACCATTTTTCTTAGCTAATACCTAAGAAAAATGTAAAATATGCCAATAGTACACCTTCCTGCTCATTTTGTTTTGTCTTCATCTTATTCTCTATCATCCACTTCCTTTTCAATATATCTCATTAAAAGAAAGCTGTAAGAACAGAGACAATGCAATACAAATAATGAAAATGTACAGGAACAACCATTTCTTCTTAATGTATAGACATGACTCCAGATGGTTAGACTTGTACCATAGGAACCTCTAACCTCAGGCCAGTATTGATTGTTTCAGAATGACCATCTTGACCAAATATGGCCAATAAGAGACACTCATCTTTTATAAAGTAATACAGATAATAGACAGAAATGGATTTTTTTTTTTAATGGTCTTACTTGGCAAAACAAAGCAATGGCATTCTTAGAGTAGGCCATACTTTTTTCTTTCCTTAGAAAATTGTCTGGTCCATGAAATTCGATATTCTAGAAATCACGTATCCAGCTGAGTGCAGACGGACAGAGTCTTTATGAGAGAGAAAATACGAGGCTGAAACAGGACTCTAGAGTTGTGATAGTTACTTTTATGTTCACTTGGCTGAGCTCTGGGGTGTCCAGATTAAACATCATTTTTTGCATGTGTCTGAGTGTGTGTTTGGATGAGATGAACATTTGGGTTAGTGAACTGAGTAAAGCAGATCATCCTGCCCATTGTGCCCAATGTAGGGGGCCTCATCTTCTCCATTAAGGGCCTGAAGAGGACAAGAAGGCAGAGGAGGGGAGAATGCACGTTCTACTTGAGCTGGGACATTGCTCTTCTATCTTTAGACTCAGACTGGAACTTACACTATCAGCTCCCCTGGTTCTCAGGCCTTTGGACTTAGAATGGAACCAAAGCACTAGCATTTCTGAGCCTTCCACGTGCAAATGGTCTTACTTGGCAAAACAAAGCAATGGCAATCTTAGAGTAGGCCATACTTTTTTCTTTCCTTAGAAAATTGTCTGGTCCATGAAATTCGATATTCTAGAAATCACGTATCCAGCTGAGTGCAGACGGACAGAGTCTTTATGAGAGAGAAAATACGAGGCTGAAACAGGACTCTAGAGTTGTGATAGTTACTTTTATGTTCCAATTGTGGAGGCTGAGAAGTCCCACAATTCCTTAAAATAAATTATAGATAGATAGATAAATAAATAGATAGCTATAGATAGATGTGGATATATGTGTCTGTACATTAAAGAGGCTTTCATCTAGAGGAGACTAGCACGCATTGCCTGTTTGAGCATCCACTGTTATGTTGGTAGGGTATCAAGTGATAAATTAAAAGAATTAACCTTTTGCAATTAAATGGGTTAGAAATGGAAGTCATAATTTTGGAAGGGAGATACTAAAATTTAGAGGTTTTCTTTTTCTCTTAAATCAAGGCAAGGTTTTTACAATAAAGGGACAATTTATACATATACTTCATTGAAGAAGCAGTGGTTAAAATGAGAAATCTCTTACACGTGACATTGTGTATAATCTGCAGTCACCTAAAACACACTGTTATTCAGTGCTATTTCATGAGGACCACGCCCAGCAGCAAATCAGAGAGAGGTTAGGTCAAACTCTTTATTTCTAGAGGAAATATCACTGGATTAAGCAGCAGAAGCCCACATTATTACAGCCTCAGTTATTCACATGGAAAATGAGCTTCCGTGGGCTTTGGCCTGCACCATATGGAAACTGAGACTCCAAATGAAATAGTTTACCTTATAACATAATGTTATACAAAGTCTAAGAATACGTGAGGAAGAGGCGAAAGGGTTAGGGAGGGGAGGGAGGAAAGAGAAGGGGAAGAAGGACCAAAAATATAACAACTGAGAAATATGATGAAAATGGAATGTAAGATTAAATTATTGTATCCTAACTACATAGAAATAGATTTATTCAATGGAATGTGTGTATGATTTAAAACTCCCTAATAGGTCTTTCTCCTCCATGAATCTGTCACAATATTTAAGATTTCTGTTTCCTTAATTCTTTCAGATGGTGCTTAGAAAGACCCTGTTAAAACAGAAACACTGATCTCTGAGGAAGGGTCCATGAGGGAGTTATCAGCTGTCAAGAGTACAAGACAAATGTGTTGAGAAGATTTGATAGGCACTCAGCTGAGAAGGCCCTGAGAAAACAGGAGTTATGTTTTGTTTTGTTTTAATACAAAGATGATATAGACTAAGGGTACATTTAGGCTGACAGAGAGAAGAGTGTTTCTTAAACTTTAAAATGCAGAGGAATCAGCCAGGGACCTTGATAACATGAGATTCTGATTCAGTGAGTCCAGGGTAGGGTCTGAGAGTCTGCATTTCTAGCAAGCTCAAGGTGATTGATGCTGAAGCTGCTGGTTCTCAATCCATCCTTGGAGGATAAAGAATATGGAATTGGAGAGGGATCCATTCTTAAGCTAAGCGAAGGTATCGCAGAGAAAGAAGATCCCTGGATGGCTAGGAGGTATCATAATAGATTGAGAATTGAGGAAAAATAAATAAATAAATACATAAATAACTTGAAGAAAATGGGGAAGTGCTGAGAAAAATTTACATTTTAAGTTGAATGCTTAACAAGAAAAAGTTTATCCACCATTCAATACTTATTTCCCATCATTCCACACAAATGCTATAGATACTATGGTGCACAAAAGACCACCTTTGTCCTCAATGAGGTGCAGTCTGGTGAGACTCTAGCAGAGAGTTAATGGGTCATGAAAGCCATCAAAGAAGAAGTAACAACAAGCAAAGATTGAGAGCAGTGGTTCTTGAAGTGTGGTCTCAGATGAACAACATGAGCACCACTTGGAAATGTAAATTGTTCGGCCTTAACTCACACCTGTTGGAGGGAGGGACCAAGCAGTAGGTACATTCATAAGCCCTTCATGTGATTCTGACACATGCTAAAGTTTGCGAAATATTAATCTAAAGGAAGTGTGAGAGTTAATATGTAAAAGACTGGGGGAAGGAGAGTTAACATGAGAGCGGTGAGCAGGTGTTTATGTCATGGGTCATGAGATGGCAGCCCAGAGACTGAATTTGCCTATAGTTCTATCTTCTTTAGCCAGCAGAAAAAGCTACAGCAATTTGAATGAATAGGAGGAGCAAGATCTTGATGTAGTTACATCATCAGCCTGGCCTCCAAAAGTCTTCGGCTTTGCAATCTTGGCTAAATCAGGAGAAGTGCTTGAGAAGTAGTACACAGCTCTTTAGTTCTGTCATTCTCAGCATGGCCACATACTAGAATTACCCAAGGAGCTCTAAACATATAAGATGCAGGAGGTGAACCCAGAACAATTAAACTGGACCTCTGGGGTTGGGTCCAGGCATCAGATGATTTTAAAGTTCCCCCAGCAGTTCTAATGCACAGCCAGAATTTTAGAACTCACTGTTTGATTTGAAAAATAAGAGTCAGCAAAGTCTTGGTTCTGGTAGAATTTCTCTGATGCTTCAGGCAGGAAAGAATAAGGGAGTGTCCATCTGGGCTTTTTTGTTCAGATCAGGTCTGTTCATCTTGTAAAGGTTTTCTGTTAAATTGTAGGTTTATTTTGATGAGCAGAATGGATATGTAGTCAACACACAACAGTAGTGCAATATATATGCTTCCAGAGAAAACTATGCCTTCCCTATTTAGAGAACACCTTTCCTTCTAGGTCATCTGCTTCTGATTCTATGGGGAATCTGGCCTTTCATTGCCTTTGAGCTGTTTTACAGCCTATGAGTTGTAGATATCGGATAGCAATGGGAAATAATTCTTGCCTAAAGACACATAAATATATCTCTCCTGTTCCTTCATAAATAATTAGTTGAATAAAAATTTTAATGGGCTCATTTTATATCTATATTAGAGTCATCATTTTACATTTCTTGAAAAATTATATTTTAATAAACCTTGGCTCTAAATTCATGCTGAAGACATGTGAAAGATGTGGAGGCCTGATAGGGTCTCTCTACTGGGTTTATGAAAAGCAGCAGGGGGTATTTATAACAGAAACTAACTGTATGTCTACCCATTCTTTCCCTGAGCCTGCAAAACTAAGCTGTCATAAAAGTACAATTCTATCCCCCTGCCTCTCCACTCCTCATCTGAATACCAATTGATACAATTTTCTCATTAACCCATTCCAGTAATCAACAACATTTCAAGAAGGTCTTGTGGTAATAGCATGGCTTCATTAGGGAGATAGAATGTCCTTCCTGTCATTTGATTTTTTTTTTTTGCTAATAGAGGGAGTGGAGGAAGAAGCTTCAGGGTTTTTTGTTTGTTTGTTTTATTTTTTTTCCGTCTTCTTGCCGACTAAACATAGTGAATTGGGACTAATCAATAGTTTCCAAAATATGTAACACCTTCTACTTGGAGCTTTTAAGTTCCTATAATAAGTATGAATCAGTGCATTTCCATATTCCTCAAAGAAACAATTACTGCCTTTTATTTTTAACTCAAAAATAAAAACACAGTTAACTACAAATTCCAAATCCACAGTGTAGTTATGGTGAGTTTCCCTGAAACAACTGAAAAAAGCACCAGAGAACACTATCAGCAAATATCCCCCTCTGTATAGAAAACTACAAGCTGCTATTACAAAATCAAATAAATGGCCTATTAAAATACTGAAGGGGCCACCTGGCAATCCCAAAAGCAAAGGGCCATTTCAGTGAATGTACAGTAAGTTAAAGTTACATTTAAATATAGGACAAAATTTATCTTAGAATGCTTGATGAATTACCGATGTTAAAAAAATGAATTATGCAAGTTTAAATAGCACATGTAATTTCATGAGTGTTGGTTCAAGTACATTCAGCAACTTGAAATATGACACAATGCATAATTTCTATTTAGATTGTCATAAAATAAATATATTTTGCTGGGTTATATCGAATGTATACCAAAAATCCCAAGCTGAATGTTTTAGCTGGGTTGAAAAATAAAATAGAAATCATTTTGTTTGGTAAAAAAAAAAAAAAAAAGTAAGTAGGCACATTGTTTTCCCTATATAAGGTTTCCAAGGGTGAGTAGTAACAGTGTTCAAGCATTGCTAATTCACAGAAATGTGTTTGTTGCATATAATTTCTGGGTACAGCTCTGGTTATACACAAACAATCCTTTCTGGTGTCACTTGGGCTGCCTTGCAAAAAGTAATTTCCAGCAACCTCTACTTACACTGAGAAACTTCATGTTCCATGACAAGATTTTATTTTGCAGGACCAGTTATTTTAATTTCATACAGTAATTTAGGTGATTGTCAAGCATGGTGTATTCAAACTAAATGCTTTCTTTTGAAAAGTAACACTTTGCTATACTGAATCCTTCAATTTCTAGCAAGGAAAAAAAATAAAAAAATAAGTTTTAATACCTTTGGCTTTAACCTGTATTTCGGATTTTTTTTCTTTGAACAACAGACTAGCTTCTTTTTTTCCTTCTAGTGTATTATTATCCCTATTGTACATTCATTTGGTCATTTCATTATGGTGAGGAATATCAGAGCTTTTTTCTCCTTGCCCCCTTTTTTTTTTTTTTTTAAACCACTGTTTTGACTTCTTTGTTGGACAGACAGAGGCATGCTGGGGCTCAGAAGATGACACGGCTCCCCTAGGCTCAGGATGAAGACACGGCCCCTACCCAGCACTGACCACTCTCTTCCCGAGTTGTCCCAAAGATGCATCAGATTGCCCAATACCCTTCCTGGCAACCCCATCTGGCCTCCCAGAACATTTAGACGATCAAGGAAATAATACTGTCAAAAGAGTTGCACCTTCTCAGCAGGGCCGTATTTGGAAAATGAGAAAGAGGAGTGTTCAGGCAGCTTAGAAAGAAAGAGAGATGGCCTGGTGTGCTCTGTGCTGAGGCAGATAGAAAGTGATGCAGTTCTAACAGGACAGGAAACAGGAGGACCATTTCCTGCACCCTCCTGAAGTTCTACGCACCCTCCCCACATCCACAAAGCATTTTGCACAGCACCAGGCTTGGTGGAATCTGTGCCAGAAATGTCCTCTCTCTAGTGACTTTATTTTCATTCTTGTAGATGTGACTGAGGTGTGATCCCTTTCTCTTTGAACCAAATATCTCTAGATTCAGGAATTATGACCCCACCTATAACCTCTCTCAAGGTCATGAAATTGCTTTCCTCCATGACAGAAAAACAAAGTTACATAACCTTTCTTTGCCACTGAAGTTGATGGGTAAAATATGAATAATAATAATACCTACCTCATAGCATTGTTATGAGTTTGATCTATAAAGCTCTTAGGAAAAGGGTCCAGGACATGGTAAGCATTATTCCTGTTTTTAAAATAAGTTACATCAATAGATGTTTTCTTCAAAGAGTTGTCCTTGATTTAAAGTCAAATCAGATCAAAAGTCTGGAATGAAAAGTTCTCCATTCAAAATACGTCCAAAGATAGTTAGAATGTTAGATGCTAGTAGAGAGAGAGCTGGCTGCATCTGTTCTGACATCCGTTCTAACACAGAATACACTTGCATTTGGCCCTAGTCCTTGGGAAGGAATTCATAAACATCCACCTGCCCATTCACCCTGAAAGGGAAAAAAGTGCCTGCTAAGACGTGTATCTGTGATTAAAAAGTTAACTTTGAGTATTTGCCTCTCCACCAACCACTAAACACATATCTTAATTGAGAAAGATTCACAGAGATCCAATAAAAACAAACAAACTTATTAAAAGTTAACTAATAATTAAACATTAATTGACCATCAACTCAGTGGTAGGTTTAAATACATTTGCTCACTTGCTTATTTGATCCACCTCCGTTTCACAGGAGGTAAAACTAAGCCCAAAGGCGTGGGCTTACTATGATTTTGACACACACCTGATGTTAAGTGCTTTTCATTTGTTCACACACTAAGTCTTCACGACAATCCTTAGCTTATAGAACAATGCACCCAAGAAGTCACTGAGCTAGTAACTGGCAGAGTCCGAGTCGGCATCTCCAAGACTCCAATGCCTAAGGTATTGATGACCAGAGCACACACTTGACACAGCCCTAGGAATGCAGAGAACCAGATCCAGTCTTTGCTCAGCAACTCAGTTCATCTCTTTGAGTCTCAGCTCTTCAGCAGCAAAATGAGAGGAATATACGAAACAGTCTCAAGAGTCCTTTGTGGGGCTAACATTCTGTGACTGCTGGAAATCAAAATCACGGAGCAGAAGCTTCCACATGTAAAACAGTGAAGGAATAGTGCTATGAATTCCATCCACCAACAACTTCCCTGCAGACCTCCCACCCTCAACCTTTATCCATAACCTCCACTTGGTTTATTGCCATCCTATGAGGCATATGGCTCCTCTGCATGGCTTGAGTGTTTTTAAGACCTCTACTTCATAGACTAAGTGACATTCTTTAAAAATTGCAACATTTATCAAGCAGCCATAGTGGGCTTTAGAGTTCTAATTAACCAGTTTGCTGGCTAGATGCAGTAGCAGAAAAGAGATAGAAAAGAGATTCCAAACAAGTGTGTGAAAGGCTGTGACCACAAATGGATCATTTACACTGTCAGCTTTGACTTCTCCATCTGGCTCCAACTAGCATCAGACCACTGCGTGCATTCATTTGGAACACACTGCAGGGCGCACACATTTTCCACCCTTACCTTACCTGAGTCCTATAAATTCCTTTCACAGTACACTTGGGGTTTTCCATACTCACTTCAGATCACCACATGTAAATATCCTCTGCTTTCTGCTCCTTCAGCACCTGTGTGCACGCACACAGCCCCACCACCTCCCCCCAGGTACCCTTTTGTCATCTTCCTTTCCTTCTGATTCTTCACAAGCTGTTAGGGTGGCAGCAATGCGCTCAGAGTTTACAACACAGACTTCCTAGAAATAAGTCAGAAGTGAGGCAAACATCCCGAGGCCTACAGTTAAAATAATGGGGTAAAGTAATGACCCTGGGCTCTAAACTCAGCCTGCAGGAATCTTTTGTTTATACTTTGTCTTAAAAGATTTAAATTAGTGTCCACCATTTAAAACATTGGAATTTTACTCCTAAGAATCTGGGTTTCCAGCTTTCCTGGGAGAATCAAAGGATTTAGCCATAATGGGCCCATTTATCAGTGGCTGAACAACAGCCCTTTTTTGTTTTTGTTTTTGTTTCAGGTATACAAAGTAATACTTAGACATTTATACCCCTCACAAAGTGATAACCCCTCCAAATCTACTACCCCTCTGACATCATATACCTGTTACAATACTATTAATTATCTTCCCTATGCTGTACCCCACATCCTGTGACAATATATATGCATATATATGTGTGTGTGTGTGTGTATATATATATATATATATATATATATATATATATATATATTTAATTATAGTTGACATTCAATATTATTCTACTTCATCTTCAGGTGTATAGCGTATTGGTCAGGCATCTACACCGTCTATGAAGTGATCCCCCAGTAAGTCCAGTGCCCATCTGGCACCCTACATAAACTTTACAACATTATTGATTATATTCACCCTACTGTAGTTCATATCCCTGCAACTATATTGTGACCACTAATTTACACTTCCTAATCCCTGCACCTTCTCCCCCATCCGCGACACCCTTCTCATCTAGCAACCAGCAGGTGCTTTTTTATGTTGTTATATCTCTGAGTCTATTTGTGTTTAGGTTGCTTGTTCATTCTGTTCTTTAGATTCCACATGTAAGAGTGAGATCATATAGTATTTGTCTTTCTCAGTCTGACTTATTTCACTTAACATAATAATCTCTAGGACCATCCATGTTGTGGTAAATGGTAAGATTTCATTCTTTTTATGGCTGAGTAATACTCCATTGTATAAATGTACCACAGTTTCTTTATCCAGTTGTCTATTTTTTTTAATAAATTTTATTGGGGAATATTGGGGGACAGTGTGTTTCTCCAGGACCCACCAGCTCCAAGTAGTTGTCCTTTAATCTAGTTGTGGAGGATGCAGCTCAGCTCCAAGTCCCGTTAGTTGCAGGGGGCACAGCCCACCATCCCATGTGGGAATTGAACCAGCCACCTTGTTGTTGAGAGCTGGTGCTCTAACCAACTGAGCCATTCGGCCACCCCTCTGGAAGCTCAGTGGCAGCTCATAGTCTTCAATCTAGTTGCAGAGGGCACAGATCACTTGCCTATGTGGGAATTGAACTGGCAACCCCGTTGTTCAGAGCTTATGCTCTAACCAACTGAGCCATCTGGCCGCCCTATCCAATTGCCTATTGATGGGCATTCTGGTTGGTTCCGTATCTTAGCTACTCTGAATAATGCTGCAATAAACATAGAGGTCCTACTGAACGGGAGAAGATATTTGCCAATGATACATCTGATAAGGGGTTAATATCCAAAATTTATTTAAAAAAATTCATACAACTCAACACCAAAAAAATCAAATAACCTAATTAAAAAATTGGCAGAGGACATGAAGAGACATTTCTCTAAA
This sequence comes from Rhinolophus sinicus, assembly GCF_036562045.2. Classification (NCBI taxonomy): domain Eukaryota; kingdom Metazoa; phylum Chordata; class Mammalia; order Chiroptera; family Rhinolophidae; genus Rhinolophus; species Rhinolophus sinicus. The sequence continues at coordinate 45,502,502 of NC_133759.1, forward strand.
GAGGACATACAGATGGCCAACAGAAGTATGAAAAAATGTTCAACGTCATTAATCATCGGAGAAATGCAAATAAAAAACACAATGAGATATCACCTCCCTCCTGTCAGAATGGCCATCATCAATAAATCAACAAGCAGCTGCTTCTTTTTTAACAAGGATGTGTATCCCCAGCTGTCCCTGTTCATACTGTCCCCTACTGCTTTCACTCCCCATCTACTTTGATTGGTAATATTACCTACTTAAATCTTAGACCTTTGGGTTTTTTAATTTTGGCATAAAACCTGCATTCTCAATCTGATCACCCATTCCACAGTCCCCTACACAGTGTAAGCATGCTTCTATGCAACCTCCAGTGACCCTCAAAGACACAATACAAATGGAGTGAGAAGAAAGGGAGCAAGCTAAGAAATAGGGCAGTGGAAGACAGAAAACAAACAAACAAACAAAAAGAAAAACAGACAAGGTTTAAAGTTCGAGAAGGAAGCTCACAAGGAAACGCCATAGCATAGGGGTTAAATAATGGAATTTGGAATAGGGCTATGTCACCCACTGGATGTGATTTGTGAACTATTGTATTTCTCTGGGTCTGAGTAGCCTCAATTGGAAAAAAAAAAAAAAAAAAAAAAAAAAATATATATATATATATATATATACACACACACACACACACACACACACACATATATGTGATGCAGATACTACATTTTTAGGGTGGGATTGTAAGGATTAAATAAAATGCTTAGCGCAGCACCCAATACCTGGACACTCAATCACTGGAAACTCCTAAGTATGAAAGTATGAGAAAAAGGTGACTGGAAAATATTCCCCTGAAAATTCTTATAGGAACTGGGAAAAGAGCAACAGAGCATGAACATTTTTACAGACATTAACCATTCAGTATGGGAATCTCCTAAGAGGGCCAAAGAATGAAACTTAAGTACAAGTTCCCAAGATTGTGGTACGATTTATGGAAGAGGCTATAGGTGGACATGTGAAGTCCTGAAGGCTTGACCCATATTAACAGGAGCGATTTCGCAAAAGCAGTCATTACCTTAGTTAATTGTGAGTTGGTAATAAGTTGGGTTGCTATTACTAGGTTTCTACCAAGATCAGTTGGATAGAATAAATACATTCATATAATAGATGTGAACAACCTATACTCATGGCTCAATTCTCATATGTTTGTGGGAGAGAGAGAAGGAGTGGAAGCTAAACTAGAGCAAACACAGCTTTACTCTCTAGGTGCTCCATCACTGTGAGGCACTGAGCTTCCGAAGTTTTTGGCATGGGGTAGGCAGATTTTAATGGCCATTCAGAGAGATTTACTCTGCTAATGAAAACAATAGAGTCAAAAAGACTCTTGCTCTTGAAAAATCAAGATATTCCCAGAGAATGCCTTTATGAGTATGCTTGGGGGATGTAATAGCCAACATGCAGGCAACGATGCAGGAAAAAAGGAGGGGATCTAGCCTTCTAGGAGCACATCTTGCTGGTAGAGAGGCTCTCCATAGGAAACCGTATGAGGTCCCTCACCTAACCTGCCCCTCCCTAAGGAAACCTCCCTTTCTAGGGCTCCCAAAAAAGAGAAAATCTGAGGATTCATTAAGGGGCAACCTGCACTACTCAGAACTAGAGAGAGAACCCCACATATACCTCATGTTCGCATGGCTGGGCCTCTGCTTAAGCTGATCCCTCTAAATGGTATTTTCCTCATTTCTGCCCGGCCAACTCTACTCACCTCTGGAGAACTAGCTACCTAGTCAGTGCTTCTCAAATCCCCCTGAGAAACTGAATCACTCTACCTTAGGTCCTCTTGGCAAATTTTAAGAGTCTCCACTAGAACTTTTATCAAATTGCAACTTATTTATTGAAATACCTCTGTCCTCTATTAGATGACAAATTTCTCAGGGATAGATGCCGTGCTTATTCAGCTTTGCATTTTCAGGGCATAGAACATTACTCAGGGCATAATAGGCGCTCATTTGAGCACCTTCTTTTAGGAACTTGATGATTGATATAGATAGATAGATAGATAGATAGATAGATAGATAGATAGATAGATAGATAGATAGATGATAGATAGATAGATGGATGGATAGATAGATGGATAGATAGATTATATATATATCTTGTGTGTGTGTGTGTGTGTGTGTGTGTGTGTGTGTGTGTGTGTGTGTGTGTCGGGAGTCTATAGTTCACAGATAAACTAGCCATCAGACTACCTCAAAGGGGTCACCTCACTATAAAAACTCTGTGAGTTTCTTAACAGAGCATAACAGCAGAAAGCCAAAGAGGCACTCCAGTCACCATCCAGCATTTTCTCTGATGCTAAAATAATAAAATGGTAAGCAGGCAAGCTGTTCTGCTTAATTAAATATCTTCTTTCAGACAAACTACAAACAGAAATCCTCCTCTTCATCCACTCATTTATTCACTCAAAAATATGTATTCATCGAGCACCTAACATGCATCAGGCGGTCGGTGTTCTAGGAACTGAACTGAACGTGACAATTCCCTATTTCACAGTGATTTCCTTCTAGCAGCAGAACCCATAAACTAATGAATAAAATAGAGAATTTCCTCAAGTAATAAGCATCACATGATGCTTGAGCTGACCCTTGAAGAATAAGAAGGGGCCAAGCATTCAAAGCTCTGGGACAAGGGTTCTAGATGGAGGAAATAGCTAGGCAGATGGTCTGAGAGGGGATAACCATGGGGCAGTGAGGGACAGAGGAAAGGCCAGCATCCAACATGAGGGACGCTGGGGGTCAGGCGGCAGCATTTTCCTCAGCCTGAAGACATGGTGGGAGATGTGCATTTCCTCTAAGTGCTCGTGGAGTGGTGTAAGAAGGGCAGTGGCATCGCTTAACTTCTAGTTTTATAAGATGACTCGTGCAGCTCCGTGGAGAAAAGGACTGCCAGAGAGCAAGAATGGAAACGCAGAGACAGCAGGCAATTGTAGTAATCCAGCTGGGGATGACATTTTATTGTTGATCGGTGTGTTTTGTGGAACCTGTGTTAATTATGAGAACATTACACAGTTCTCCTCAACATTGTCTTCAAAGAAAGGAAGCTGTTATCATTAGAGAGTTCACCCAATCCACTTCTCTTCACCATCCTTTGTATAAAAAAGGGTGTATGGTTTAAAGACCTTGAATGATTAGAACAATTGTTTGGGGGACATTTTTGTTTTTGTTCTTATTTGAAAATATTGAAGCTAATAAACCATGTTGCCAAAGCATGTAATTAAAGTGGCAACATTTCTGAGCAACCCTTTTTAACACATCCGCTTTAATTCACAGTCATGTTTGGATTGTCAAGGCAATGTGTTGATTCCTTATTCCATGCATGAAGAATCAACGACTGAGAAGGAAGTGGGCAGACCACTTTCTCTAGGAGCTGGAATGGTCGTGGTTCCTTTGAGCCTCCACTGAACATCACAAGCTAGAGACTAGTGGAGGCAGGATTTAAAATTAAATGTAGTTCCAGAGTGTAAGCACTTAGTATCTACACTGCGGAGCCTCTCTAGTTTACAAAGGGCCTTAGACATTATTCTAGTGCAGCCCCTTCATTTGACAGATGAGAAGCTGAGGTTTAAACAGAGTAGACCTTGAATAGAATAAACCTTTTGCCTCCTGGTTGACTGGTTCCAGTGAACAGGGATCCTCTGTGAAGACCAAAATGATTACTTCCTTACCATGAGAATTTATAAAGGAAGGTGGACAGTGGTTGTTGTGGACAAAGGTCGTTTACTTGGGATATTTAACAGAATATTGGCTCTCCCTTCAATACTGATCCAGCAAAGGACTAAATGACATTGTCCCTTATGTGTTTATCATCTGCAGAATGCATAGAGCTCTGAAAGTCAAACAGCTGTGTATAAAAGTAATATCTACAGTCATTCAAGGAGTGTCCGCGTGTTGAGCTGTGCTAGGTGTCTTTTACTCATGATCTTACATAATTCTCACAACCACCCTATGAGGAGAGCACTTCTATTATCCCAGTTTTACAAAAAAATAAACTGAAACTCAGAGAGGTTAAGCAACTTGCCCAAAGCCACAGAGTAAATGGTGTAGTCAGGGTTTGCATCTGAGCCTTCTCACTCTAGAGGAAGGGTCAGCAAACTCCAGCCTTTTGAATAAATCCAGCCCTCAATTATCTAGGTAGATAAAATTGATGGGAACACAGCCCTGTTTATTCCTTCCTCTGTTGTTACGACTGTGCCCATGCTATAACGGCGGATTTGAATAAATATAACAGAGACCATATGTCTGGCAAAGCTGAAAATATTTGCTCTATAGCCCTTAACCCTTAATAAAAGAAAACGTACTGCCCTAGAGTATATACTCTTAACATCCTTTAAGAAACATTTACTTGTAAATATATATATATATATATATATATATATATATATATATATATATATATATCTACAATTATATATATACACACATATATATACATATATGTATATATATGCATATATATATAATTACAATTATATATATATATATAAAATTGTAGTTGACATTCGTTATTGTTCAGCTTCAGAGACAATGGAAATGTAATGGCTGTGTGCGATGTCAGAGGGAAAGTGGATGGGAGGGGGTTGACACAGTGTGAGGGATATAAATGATAATCTAACTATTACATTGTTTCGTGCACCTGAAACTAATAAAAAAGATACATCACACACACACACACACACACACACACACACACACAAAGTAATGTATTATGCATACATGGCTTATAAGAAGACAATAATAAAAAAAAGAAACATTTACTGAGTGCTTGTGGAGGGGGGGCACTGTTTTGGATGTCCTGGAGGTTCCATAAACAGAACAGATAAAGCTTCCTGCTCTTACTGAACTCTACCCTGAGATATGCTGCCTCTTGATCAGGGCTGCCTACATAATTTGTGGGGCCCAATACAAAATAAAACTGGGGTCCTTTGTTTAAAGAAAGAGAGAGGGAAGGAGCAAGGGAGGGAGGGAGGGAGGAAGAGAGGAAGGAAGGAAGGAAGGAAGGAAGGAAGGAAGGAAGGAAGGAAGGAAGGAAGGAAGGAAGGAGCCTTTGCAGATGGCAGCCAGCAGAGCACTCAGCCAAGCAAAGGGCCGTTTCCAAGCATGGGGCCCTCGGGGACTGCACATGCTGTATGCCCCAGATGCTGGCCTGCTCCTTGTACGAGTATATATGAATAGCCTTGCTGACATAGGCTGTGAAATTGGGCCCCAGAGAGCCTGGCACAGTAATCTTGATACATAAGGAAGGAACACTCTAGTCCTTACACTTCCAGACCAAGGTAACCGCCTGGAATGAGAGCACGCTGCATAGCCACGCCCATGGATCGCATCCCGCGGGGCTCACAGCACGCAGAGCTGTGTGCCTCATACTCGGCAGCACTAACTCGTCATGCTTTCTAAGCAATACTTATGCAGCCGTCATGTGGTGGATTACACAAATGCCACACAATTTCAGTTTTCACATTCTGACGCAATCAATCGTCACCCAATAGGCTAATGAGACACCTCATTGTTCAGTGTCCATGAATATCTACTTCACGATGAACTTGAAGTGAACATTTCTAAAACGTTTCCTGGGAGGGCTTTTACCCTTGTCCAAGAAATCTTTGTGGGGTTTCTTGAAAAGATGAGGTTCACCAATATAGTCTAAAATAGTGGGCAAAATGAACGGATATATGTTTGAGAGCTCGTTCAGGATAGTTTAAAAGCTCCACCTCTGGAGTCTAAATGCCTGTACCTGAATCCTTACTCCTCCACATCCTAGCACTGTGCCCTTGGGCAAGTTCCCTAACTTTTCTGTGCTTGTTTCCTCAGCTAAGAAGTCAGAATCAGAACAGTACTTACTCATAGGGATTCCATGAGGATTAAATGAACTTAATGGATAAAATACTCAGAACATTTGGCAAATGCTGCAGACTATATACGTTTGAATATCTTTGTTGGTATTATTTCCTGCGGAGCTATAAGCAAGGGATCAGAAACCAAAATATCTACATAGGCCAGAATAAGTTCAAGGACTTAATGTAAAGAAATGAAATTGTTATTTTAAAATACAGAGTGGTGAGCAACATCTGCAATGAGGAATGGATGCTTTTGGAGAGGCCCATCTCTCACTCAGCCACTTAGCCAGTTGCTGCGGTGTCTAGCACTGTTCCAGTGGAACCAGCTCTCTTTTCAAGGAAACCAAAAATCTGGATATTTTTAGGAAATCTCCCAAGTTTTCAGTGCTGACAATAAATTCACTCATTTAAATATTCTGGGTAGGTCAAACAACATCTAACCTCATCTTCCTCTAGCCAGACATTTTGCAAGCTTTACTCTGTAGCATCCATTAGATTCTCAAAGGAGTGTGAACCCCTAAAAGTGTAAGGACTCTCATGCTTGAGCATCAGTGGGTCATCAAATCTCAGCCTAGAGCAGACCATTGCATTTTGGAAGGTCTCCTGAGAAATTGTGGAGCTCTGTATCCAAAAGGACTCCAGGTGAATGGTAGGGGGAAGACAGGTGAGCAGGGAAATAAAACATCCTCTTCAAGGCAGTCATGTCTATTGCCAACATTAGAACCATTTCAAACTCACCTTGCAACACAGGGGAGCTTGGAGTGAATGTACTGGCCTCTCTATAACCAAACTTATTCTATCTAGTATCCTGTCTGGAATCTTCTCTTCCTTCTTTCACTATCAGAAGCCAACCCAGGAAAGAATTATAACTAAATGTGAACATAAATCAGATATCTTCCATTTCTCATGATTTGTGGTGGGGGTAGGGAGTGGATTCCCTGTGTCCTCACCCCCAGTTTAAATATATTATTTCTGATAATTGAAAAAAAAAGGCTTTGTCCTCCGGCTAATGTAGTTTATCCATTTTGGGCTTCTCACTTCTAGCAACCAAAAGGGAATAGTGATAATTAATATGTATAATTTGCTCTCGGTGGCAGGTTTTCCATTTGACTTTTAATGCATGCAAGGGACTTAAAGGCTTTAAATCACAGTTGCCAGGGATATTTTGACTGAGTCACTGTAGTTGCGGGATCTTTTACAGCATTGAGCACATAGATCAAGGACACTGAGAAAACTGCACGTCTGGGAACTGAACCTCATGGTGGTCAGTGTGCTTTGAATATTTTACCCTTCCACCATCTGAATCAAATACTTGGGGGCCTATAATGACTCTGTCTCCCAAATATCACAACTAAAATACAAAGCTCATCATAGCCCAATATAGAAATGTAATAAAATTATCTACTATTTCTCCTAGTATAGTAATATCAGAGCACTGATTCAAATTATTCAAATATTTGAGATTTGAATGACATTTAATATTTCTTTCATGTATTTTCATACATATTTTTATTATATTCTCATGCTGTCTCTGTGGAAAAGATAACAATACCCTCCGAGTGACACTAAAACCCTGAAAACATAAATGATTTGAGGTCAGGCATTCGGGAAAGTAACTTAATTCTCTTGACTCCTAGCCCAGCACACTTTTCTTAGTAAATAAATCATTACTTCCCTTTCCCTGCTTTAGAAGCATTAAAATTCTTTCTGGTTCTTCACACTTTTAACAGCCCTTTGTTGAACTGTGTCAACTCTTGGCTACATCCCTTTCAGTCTATCATCAGTGAAGACCTAATAACATAACATTCACCTTATGATTCCCTATCGTCTACAGAATAATACCCAAATTCCTTACTAAGTGTGAGAAGGCATTTCACAATGTAATCCAAGTCAACCTCTCTACCATCATAATCTTCCACCTTTAACTCTGTAGTTCCCTTCTAGCCATTTTGATCTTTTCTCCATCCTTCTTTTTCTTAAGCTTCCCTAATGAGTTTCTCTCATTTGTAATCAAGTGCATTATCTAATGCATTCATAAGTGAACTTGACTTACTCCCAACTTCCCAAGTGCCTACGATACAAGGGTTTTACTGTTTTTTTCCAGTCTGCCAATTATTTTTAACTTAAAAAAACAACAACAACAACAATAAAAACAAACATGGTGGATGTTTAGTTTTCACATGAATGCTTACTTATTAACAAAAATTATTTCTATAGTTAAATAATATCATAAGTCTATTCTTTTAACTACCTCTAAGTGCTTCCTGCAAAAATAGAAAAGAAAAATTATATCCACTGGTTCCCAATAATGATCACTACCAATTATAACGAATGCTATAATTCTTTGAAGGAAGGACTTCAAGTCAAGATGGTAAAATAGGTAAATGCTGTGAGCACGTCCTTCCATAACCACATCAAAATTACAACTAAATTAGAGAACAACCACCCTTGAATACCACCTGAAGACTAGCTTCACGGAACTATAACTAAGGGTATAAAGAGGAAGTCAGGTCAAGACTGGTATGAGGGGCAGAGACTCAAAACAGGCTGGTCCCCTACCCCTGTGGGGTAGGTTAGAATCAGGATGGATATCTCAGCGACACAGCTTCCTGCTAAGGAACAAGTGTTCTCAGCCCCACAGTAGTCTCACCAACTTGGACCACCAGTGCCCAGAAGACAAGTTCCCATAACTTCTGCCTGTGAAAATCAGCAGGGATTCTGTCCAGGCAAGGCAGAGGACTGCTTGAATCCCAGACATTCCTCTTAAAGGGCCTGCACATGGACTTACTCACTGATGGACTCACTCACTCTGAGTTCCAGTTCTGGGGCACCAGTTAAAAAAGCACCAGGGACATACGGGGAAGAACTAGATTGTATGACTTCAGGGCAAGGGCTGGAGGAGCAGCTCTCTCTGTGACTAAATTGCTGGCTGGAGCTTTGTCCCTTTGCTGAGGTTTCCCCCACCCAGCCTGCAGGTGCAAGCGAACACCAAATCTCAGTCTCCAACAAACTTTCCCCACCCTGGTAATTCCCTGACAAACCCACTACCCAATCCATGAACTGCACAGAACCTTTTTCAGTGGCAGTTCCTCACAAGCTGTTGATCTCAACCTGCTATGGGCTTTCCTAAAACCTCCCAAATGTCCACAACCCCCAAATAAGCAGTAGCTGGCCTCAACATGCCCTGTACCTCCTGCAAAGAGGTCCCTAGAACTAGTAGCAGTTGGCTTCAGTTTACAGCTTAGCCTCTCCCAGGTGCCTCCAAATACAGCACAGCAGCTATCAAACACAGATCACTTTGTGCCTCCTACCAGGTGGCCCCAGATCAGGCACAGGCAGCGACTGACCAGCGCCTGCACTGTAGCCCCTCCCAAGAGGCCCTAAACCAACACAACTAGTACAGGCTTCAAAACATACCAGGATACCACCCAATTAGCTCCACAAATGACACACCCAAAGGATGAATTCAGCAGGCACAAGAGCCCCACTATAGTGAATACCACTCTATAGCTCTTCCACTATAGTCACAGCCAGTCCTCACAGCCAGACAGCACAAGGGTCAATCCCACCCACTCATGTGCCAACAGCACTAAAGTCTCAAGTACAATAGAAGGGCACACACAACCCACAGAAGAGACACCCCTGGAGCTCCCAGTTCAGGTGATCAAGGAGTATGAATCACTAGACCCCACAGGAAACTTACTACATAAGGCCATCCTGCCAAGACTGGGAAACATAGCAGATCTACCTAACACATAGAAACAAACACAGGGAGGCAGCCAAAATGAGAAAACAAAGAAATATGTCCCAAATGAAAGAACATGATAAGATTTCAGAAAAAGAACCTCAGTGAACTTAGAAGAATAGATTAAATCAGTGATACTTTACACAGAGATAGAAACCATAAAAATAGAACCAGTCAGAAATGAAGACTACGATAACTGAAATGAAGAATGCATTAGATGGAGTCAACAGCATATCAGATAAAGCAGAGAACTGAATGAGCAATTTGGAAGACAAAGTAGTGGAAAACACGCAATGGAACGGCAAAAAGAAAAAAAATAATAATTAATTAAAAAGTGAGGATAGTTTAAGGGGCCTGCGGGACCACTTCAAGCATAACAACATTTGCATCATAGCAGTACCAGAAGAAGAGAGATGGCGAGGGATTAAAAACCTATTTGAAAAAAAAATGACTGAAAACTTTCTTAACTTGATGAAGGAAGTCCAGGAAGCACGGAGAGTCCCAAACAAGATAAATGCAAACAGGCCCACACCAAGACACATATAATTAAAATGTCAAAGGTTAAAATAAGAGAGAACCTTAAAAGTAGCAAGAGGAAAACAGTTACCTACAGGGTGTTCCCATAAGACTGTCAGCTGATTTCTCAACAGAAACTTTGAAGCCAGAAGGGATTGGCAGGAAATATTCAAAGTGATGAAAAGCAAGGACATACAACCAAGATTATTCCTCCCAGCAAAGCTACGATTTAGAATTGAAGGACAGCTAAAGAGCTTCCCAGAGAAGAAAAAACTAAAGGGGTTCATCACCACCAAACCAGTATTATGAGAAATGTTAAAGGGACTTCTTTGAAAAGAAAAATAAATAAAAATATGAATAATAAAATGACAATAACTAATATATTTATCAATAATTACTTTATATATATAAATGGACTAAATGCTACAATCAAAAGACATAGGGTGACTGAATGGAGAAGGATAAAAAAAAAACCTTACATATGCTGTCTACAAAGGATCCATTTCAGATTGAAAGATACACACAGAATGAAAGTAAAGGGTTGGAAAAAAATATTTCAGGCAAATGGAAATGAAAAAAACAAAACAAAACAAAACAAACAACTGGGATGGTAATACGTACAGCAGACAAAAAAGACTTTAAGTCAAAGGCTATATAACAAAAGACAAAAAAAAAAGGCATTTCATATACAATAGCCAAGGTATGGAAGCAACCTAAGTGTCCATCAATACACAACTGGATAAAGAAGAGGTGATAGATATAATATTATACATACATACACACACACACACACACACACACACACACACTGGAATATTATTTGGCCATAAAAAATGGACCTAGTGGGTATTATACTAAATGAAATAAGTCAGGCAGAGAGAGACAAATACCATATAATTTCACTTATATGTGGAATCTAAAAACCAAAATAAACAAACAATCAAAACAGAAACAAACTCACAGATGCAGAGAACAAACCGATGGTTGCCAGATGGGAAGAGTGTTAGGGGGCCGGGTGTAAAACCTGAAGGGATATCGAAGTACAAATTGGGAGTTACAAAATAGTCACGGGGATGTAAAGAACAACATAGACGATATAGTCAATAATATTGCAATAAATATGTATGCAGTTAGGTGGATACTAGACTTATTGAGGGGATCATTTTATAAGTTATATAAATCTCTAACCACTATCCACTATACTGTACCCCTGAAACTAATGAAACACTGAATGTCGACTACTGTAATTGAAAAAAAAAAAAAAAAGAAAAAAAAAAGAATTGCATAAAGGAAAAGGGATCTTCTGAGGTTTTTGTTTTTCATTTTTCGTTTTTCTTTTTGTAGCTTTGATTCTTTAGGGATAACTAGTTTCAAATACGTTTTTCCATCAATATTGACTCTCCCCTTTTTTCTTCAGAATATTTAGCTTATAAAACTTGGCCAAATAAATAATGTCACTATCTTCTGGCCATGAGATATGAGCACAAGGATGGCTACAACCTCTGGCCAAGCTCTTAAAGGGAAAGAGTGTTCTCTTTCCTTCCCATTTCTACCTTCCTTGTTGCAATGCAGACATAGGGGTAGACCATGTTGCATCTGGCAGGTGAGTGCAATGCCTTGGCATGGTGGAGAAAATAGAATTAGTTGGGGTCCCTGATAACTTGCAGACAGAGCCACTCAGACATTAATAACACAGAGACACACTTCTCTCTTGTGCTTATTTTATTTCTCGTCTCTCTCACACACAGCGATATCTATATTATAACAAACACAGAAACATCAATCCTGTGTATTTCCACAGATTTCTCCTGGCAAATTCAGGAAGCAGCCCCATTGTAATGGAGTGATTTGTCTATGCCAATACTTTTCATTTCGGTGATTAAGAAGTGATTTGTTTAGTCATGCTCTTTTTTACTTTTAAATATAATTTAATTTCCCTTGTCAAAGTCAGTTTCTATGTTATTAACCAACATCTAATTTTTAAAATCATAAACACTATGTTTTGAATATAAGCATTCAAAATGCTTCCTACCTACATTTCCTAATTGTCTCTCAGTATATGACTGATAACACATAGAATTATTCTGTCCAAAATAATAGAGAATTTTTCCCCTCTCCCTCCTTATTTATGTTCACTCCAAGAAAAGATCATGAATTGTAAAAGCTGAACAAAGTCCAAGGAAAATGCTAAGATATCTACAGCTGGCACACTAACATTTACATATATGCTCTAGAGTCCTTTTGCTTTTACGTCCAAAAGCTGGTTAACCACTTGGAATAAAAGTATGTCATGAAAGATAATTCCATGAATAGATATAATTAATATCTTGGGGGAGGTCACAATTATTTTTTTGAGAATCTCAAGAAAGCTCTGGAAGTTCTATCCCAAACAATGTACATATAAATATAAATGTACATTTAACATATAATTAAGTTAAGTCACTACACAGACTTCTATGAGACCATATATGAATTCCAGAGTAAACACCTAGACTTGAGATTAATATAAATATTTATGTCTGTCTGCCTGTCCGTCCGTCCATCCATCCATCCATCCATCCATCCATCCATCCATCCATCTATCTATTTATCTATCTATCATCTATCTTTTCTTGGATTTTTAATATGTTTAATGTTTAATAAGCTATTGTGTTATCCATCTGATCTTCAGTTATGAATTATGATAAAGGTGATAAAAAAAATAAAGGGAGCAACTAACTACCTGTATTGAAGACCTCCTATGCCTTTAGTACTAAGCATTTTTTGTGTGTCATTTAATCTTCCAAATGAGTGTGTTATATAGGTCACTTACAGATGGCACATCTGAAGCATCGCGAATTTGTATTACTGGTTAAAGACCTCCCATAGAAAGTGCAGATTTATTATTTGATGCTAAAATTGTCTAATATGGAGCCCAAATTCAAAACAATTGTTTTATTCTGGATAAAATTAACCCAGTCAGGTTAATTTCATTCCCAATAAACATGTTTAATTGGAGAATAATTTATAATACATAGTTTTTAAGTTTTAAGTTCAACGAGCTTTGATAAATGTGTAACCATCAACGTAATCAAGAGAGCAAGCATTTACATCACACCAAAAAAATTCCTTTTTCAGTTAAACCACCTTCTCCAAAGGCAAGCACTGTCCTCATTTTCATCCCCTTTCATTAGTTTTGACTGTCATAGAGATGGCGTGACTCAGTATGCTTTCTTTTGTGTTTGGCTTCCTTTATCCAACAGGTTTTATATCCACCCATACTGCTGTGTGTGTTGGTACTTTATTCCTTTCTATTGTTGAATAGTATTCCTTTGTGTGAATACAGCACCATTTGTACTATCCTTTTTGCTCTTAATGAACATTTGAGTCACTTTCAGTTTTAGCTATTATGAATAAAGCTGCTATGAGCGTCTATGTACAAGTATTAAGTGGACACCTGCATTCATTCTTTAAAATAAAGACTAGACATGCTGGGTTATAGCCATATATGTATTTATAAGAAACTACCAAGCAGCATATGGAATAGAGTCAATGGAATTGTAACAGCTATCTACGATGGCAGAGAGGTAGTAGATTGGGGGAAGGGGGTTATCACTTTGTGAGGGGTGTAAACATCTAACTATTACATTGTTTTGTACACCTGAAACTAATTTTAAAAAGATTAAAAAAATAAAGAAACTACCAAATATATTTATAAAATGACTGCACCATTTTATACTCCCACCAGCGATATATGATTTCTACCCTATGGACAATGTTGATATTGTCAGCTTTCTTTGATTGTTTGATTTTATTTTTTTGTGTTAGTTTTAGTTTTAGCCAGTCTAGTGATTATAAGATGCCATCTTATTGCAGTTTATGTGTACGAGTATGTGGACTTCCCTTAATGATAATGACATTCAGTATTTTTTCAAATGTTTATTTTCTTTTTGTATATCTTCTTTTTTGAAGTTTTCATTAAGTCTTTGACCTCTTATCACTGTATTATGTACCTTTTATTACTGATTTATGGGCATATAGGCATTTTATATATAAATAAAACACCACATATAGGAGGTATTTTAAACATAGATGCCATATATATATATCTATATCTATATATCTATATCTATATCTATATCTATATATATACATATATATGTATATAATGTGTGTGTGTATATATATATATATATATATATATATATATATATATATATATGTATTTTTTTTTCCCTTAGTTTATGGCTTAATTTTTGGATGAGCAAGCATCACTTTTAGTTTTGACAAAATCACATTTACTAGTATTTATTTTCTTTTATAATTAGTGTTTTTTATGTGCTATGAAATCTTTGTTTACCCTAAGGTTATGCACGCAGTCTTATGTCATCTTTTTTCTAAAATGTTGATAGTTTTAAGTTCACAATTATATTTATGATTCTGCCTTTTTTTTTTTTTTTTTTGGTATGTTGAGTGGTAAGGATTGAAGTTCATTTACACACACACACACACACACACACACACACACACATATCTTCCAGCAACATATGCTGAAGATATCCCTAAATCTATTGTATTATCTTGGTGTCTTTATAGAAGATCAACTGACACATGTGGATCTATTTCTGGGCTTTCTATTATATTACATTGATCTGTTTTTCTATCCTATTCCAATGTGTTATTGTCTTGATTATCTTAGCTTTATAATAGGTCTTGAAATTTGTATTGTAAATCTTCCAACCAACTTCTCCTTTTTCAAGATTGTTTTGGCTATTGACTGTCCTACATCACTTGTATGGCTATATAAACATTAAAATTAGCTGTATAATCTCAACACAAGACTATCCTGCTGGGAGTTTGACTGAGATTGCATTGAATCTACACATCAATTGGAGAATTGATATAGTGATGTAAACCAGGGAGCCTTCTTAAGTCTACTCACGTGCTATTCAGTCTAAATAGACCATACCTGGTACCAGTTTACTCTGAGAATTTAGATCAGGTAAGAACTTAGCAACAGGGTAGCATCAGGTATTCCTGCTCAGTTGAAGTATTCCTTATGTCTGTTTAAGTGGCCATCCAAGAATTATTATCTTTGATTACCAAGTGATACAGTCAAGGTGGAAGGAGACACAATCCTCACTGGGGATGTGAGACCCACCTTTCTTAGAAGCCCATTACACACAGGAGCCAATATCTCTTGCAACAACTTTATTTATATCTATATCTATATCCATATCTATATCTATAGCTATAAAATTAGCTATATTATTTTGGTCAGAACATATATATGGAGAGAGAGAGAGAGAGAGAGAGAGAGAGAGAGAGAGAGAGAGAGACAGAGATTATGAGAGATTGGCTCATGTTATTACGGAGGCTGAGAAGTCCCACGATCTACCATCTGCAAACTGGAGACCCAAGAAAGCTGGCGGTTCCAAACCTGAAGGCCTAAGAACTAGGGGAGCCTATGTTGTAAGTCCTACTTTAAGATCAAAGACCTGAGAATCAGGAGCTCCAGTGTCTGAGGGCAGGAGAAGATGAACATTTGTATCTCAACTCAAGAAGAGAGCAAATCTCCCCCACCCTCGACCTTTTTGTTCTATTCAGGCCCTTAACAGATTGTAAAATGTCAGCCCACACTGGTGAGGGCAATGTTCTTAATTCAGTCTATATATTCAAATGCTAAAGTCTTCTAGAAACATCCTCATAGATACACCCAGAAATAACACTTTACCAGTCGTTGGGCATCCCTTATTTCAGTCAAGTTGAAACATAAAATTAACCATCACAGATATTTTCCCTGGATGTAGAACTCTAGATTTATGGGTTTTCTTATCTCTTTTCTTCTTTCCCAATACAGCACTTCAAGGATGATTCATTGTGTTCCACAAGAAGCTAGACATTGCTTATCATTTTTTCCTCTTTTTTGATTTTCTAATGTCTCCCTTCCCTCTGCCTTTTATCAGTAAGTCT
Source organism: Rhinolophus sinicus (assembly GCF_036562045.2). Taxonomy (NCBI): domain Eukaryota; kingdom Metazoa; phylum Chordata; class Mammalia; order Chiroptera; family Rhinolophidae; genus Rhinolophus; species Rhinolophus sinicus. The sequence continues at coordinate 45,518,581 of NC_133759.1, forward strand.
CATGTTCTTGGTTTTCAGCGGTGTAACCACGATGTGCCTAGATTTTTTTTTTTTTTCGTATTATCCTGCCTGAGGGTCAGTAAGCTTCTTTTATTTAGAAGTTACTGTTTTTCATCATTTTAAGACATTTTTGCCATTATTTATTCTAATATATTTTCTGTCCGTCTATCTCTCCTCCCCTTTTGGGACTCCAAATGACATGTATGCAACTTGATGTTCACCCATAGGTTTTTGATTGGTTTCAATCAATCTGGGCTTCAGTTAGCAAATTCCTATTTGCCTTTTCTCAAGCTCATTGATGAAAAGCTCTGTTGTATTCAACATGCTGTTAATCTCATCTAATAATTGTGACTTTAAATATGGCATTTTTCCGTTCTATATTTCCATTTAGTAACTTTTTTTTAACATCTCTCCTGAATATAATGTAATTTAAAAAGTCACAGTGATAAAGAAATTAAAAAAAACACACACACAAAAAAAACAAAAAACAAACAAACAAACAAACAAAAACCACGCACCTTGCTTTTAGAATATAGAAGACATCTGTTATTTTTACCAGTCATCCATTCTCTCTACTTTTGGTAACTGTTTGTGCTTTCACTTTGGGGAGTTGTCTTTTTCCTGTTTAATTTAGGCTCACACGGACTCAAAGGTAAATTGCATGACCTCGCTTAAGGCAATCAGTTAATTACATTCTCCTTACCATATTGACTGGTATAGGGACAGGTTCATGTTCCAGTCAGAACCAATGAAATGCCAACATAATTTCTGCTGGAATACTAGGAAAGAGTTTCTCATTTGTATAGGATTTTAACCCAAGAGTCTGAAAAGTCTGAAACTGCTGAAATCATTTTGCTATCATGAGATTATCAACCTCCTGACAACGGAGCCAACGCACAATGAGATAGGAGCCAGTTTGAGCTAAGGAATGAAGATATTTGATGTGAAGTTTGATCCACTGCATCAAGCCTCAACTTTTCCTAGATTGCATGAGGCAATACGTATTGTCTTACCTTAAGTCAATGCAGACCGGGCTCTGATACCAGTTGAGTTTAGCCCAGTGCTTTGCAAATGGTGTATTATGGAATGTGTAGTGAGCAAACACTTTGCTTACAGCTTAATTTTTCAGCCTCCAGGAAGGCCAGAAAAGCTCCACAGTCACTGGAGTCCCTGGAATGGTCAGCTATAGCCACTAATAGCCTCAAAGCATTTGTCATAAACATGCCATTATCTTCCATATGTGCTATGAAAATGTCTGGAAAGAATTGCCTTAATCAAACCACATACTATTCTGAATTTCATTTTTATCATTTGAAAAACTAGAAAGCTGTAATAGTATCTTCAAGGGAGTTTTTATTCTATACCAGTTTATGATTCCACAGTGTCAATTTTGGCTGCAAAATTCCAATATCAAAGTCCAAAACCATATTGTACAACCATGAGTGAAAATGGGTTATAACAACACTGAAAGAAAAGGATTGAAAAGCATAATTAACAAATGGAGAGACACTTAACACACAACTCTGAAACACATAGGAACACTAGAGATGAGTTTCCATAAGATCAAAGCTAAAATGTGTCAGTTCCCTTCATCTGAAACCTAGATGGTTTGTGGGAGCACCTGGTTTTAAGAAAATATTATGCCCAAAACTCCAAACATGCCAAAATACATACAGATGTTGAGTCTAAAGGTCCTACCAACATTACAGTTTCTGTCACCGACTTTCAAAAGTGCATTCACATGTGCAATTTCATTGTCTGAAGTTACAAAAAAAAAAAAAAATAGGCAACAGCATTCAGCCTATTATGTAAGGCACAACATGTTTTGAATGTGGGTGTGTTATAGAGCATTATGCTGGAAGCAATCTTATTCTCTAGTCCAACTCCATCATTTTAAAGATAAGGGAGGCCATTCTAAATCTGATAATTTTCTGATGAACCAAATAGGTTCTTTTGCCACATTACACTCAACCACTATCGCCTCATTTGAGGGGCACACCTTGTAAGAGATCTCACATTGTGAACCTATGGGCTCCTTGAGAAGTAAGCAGTAAGTGCTGTTTCTCCGAACCATTTAGCTCTAGCCAATCAGAGAATCATTATCTAAACTGATGTCTTTGTTTAATCTTCTCCTGATGCTAAAATATATCCTGCAGGGAATCAGATAAAAAGATTTAGCACAAAAAGGGGTTGCAAGTTAACAGCTCAGTTGGTGGTACCAGTGCCTGTTCAGTTTTCTGAGATAAAGACTTTGTTTTCATCCCATTTTACTGAAGCTATAAAAACGTTCCATAGGTAAAAACCAAGAATTTCAGCAGGGAACACAGGAAAAACAGGTGTATGTAACTACTATCACTGTTGGCCGGCATTGCTTAGAAACTTGCTCCCGGGTATGTGACAGAGCAGAGACCTGAAAGCTGGCAGATCTCTGAAATGTTCCAATAACCGACACTTTTATCTGTGTATAAACAGAAATCTGGAGAAGTGCCCCGGGAAACTGGTTAGAGGAACCCTATGACATACTCAGTTGCAAACCTGAAGTACTACCAGCAACCTATATCTCTCATTTTTCATGCTGATGGAGGATTGGAATAGTTTTGGAAATTTCAGATCAGTCTTTTATCCATTCACTCCATTACTCACTATTCACCCAAGTGTGTGGCCTTCTGTATAGCCAAGCATCGTCCTCACAATACATCTTCATCTGAAAAGTAAATAGTCTTTCCTGTAAGTTTTCCTTTTCCTTGCTTGACCTCAGGTTTATGGGATGATGTTGTTCAGTTAGTTCACAATTTTTAAAAATGCCTAACTTAAACTTTAAAAAGTTTTTCTGTAAATAACAACTAATATCAATTATGAGTATTAAATGAATTGATGTGTGTAAAACACTCAAAACAATGTGTAGCACATGTATAAGCAATTACTGTTAGTGTCATTATCATTATTACTAGTAGTGTTATTAGTATTACTTATTCAGATGTTTGTAATCCTTATAGACACCTTTATTCACACTCCACATAGAAATCAAAATCAAAATCAAACATTTTTAATCGAATGAAGTCATGAGCTATGTCGTTCGCTGACTAAGCCCCTCTCAAATTTGAGCTCAAACAAGGAAAGTCAACGTTAAAGTAAACTTTGGCTAAATTACATTTTACTTACTTAATTCAACAACCACATACTGTTTGCTTATTTATGCACCAGGCACTGTGCTAAGAACCATATCAGAGAGAATGACTAAAGGAATAAGCTGTCAGGGGGGAGACGGAAATTTTCCTGGAAAGCAATGGGAAATCCAAACAGACATTTTAATCCTATATCAGTGTTAGAAGTGTTACCAGGGTGCTGATGGATATTTCAAGTTTGAGGGCTGAGTGAGATACATGGTTCTTCCTACCAGCTAGATCTTCAATATATGCCAACTTTTAACTATATAGTAGCACTTACATAATACCCTCATTCGTATTCCAAACTACATTCAATGTCTTTTTACAAACATAGAAACTATGTTAGAGGTCACAAACTATAAGTGGGCTGTGTTTACTCCCAATAGACATACTTAGTTTCTGCATGTTAAATTGGGAATTTTCAGGTTTAACAAATATCATAATATATAGACGCTTTAAAAAATTGTGAGATGTGACAGAATGTTCACAATCAGCTGGAGAGGAATAGCAGCTGCTTTTTTTTGGAAAAGGTGTGTCGTCTCTGGGGCTGTCAGGATCTTTCCACTCACTGGATGAGGGTACAAGCACTTAGCTCACTTCACTTCCTCACAGGACTTGTGAGGCACTGGAGGGTGTGGCCTCTGCCCTGCATCCATAGATTGCTAGTATTCCCTTAGATGATTAGGGGGAACTTAAGAGTTATGAAGCTTTGTTCAGGGCTCCTCACCAGCACAACTCCTTGCAAAGCATTGTACCTAATTTTATATATATATATATTTTATAGGAAAATTTTAGAGGCCTCCCACCACCACACTGAATAAGTTTCCATCCCATACCACCAAATCTGCCTCTGCTATCTCCTATAGATTGCCAAACCTAGATGTGATAAAACCATGAGGAAAAAAAAAAACACAAAAAACAAAAACAAAAACCAAAAAACAAAACAAAACATAAAACATACATGCTAAAAGATTGCTGCCACTCCTAACTCCTGGATGTTTGATGGAACTCCACTGGGGAGAGTAAATTGCTAGTATTGTTGGCTACCATTTGCAATAGAGTATGGGGAATTAATTGATAAAAATGAAAGAGTGCCTTTACTCTTAGGATGCTTATTAAAATCTGGGAGATTGCTTGCAGCCAAAAGTAATTGAAAATGTGATTGAAAGTTACAGCCAGACCACTTGGTACAGTGTGTGATGCTCTGATTTCAGACGAAGGGCAGAACTAACTTGGGAACTACAGTCTGAGATTAAACCAGGATGCTGGAAGAAGCAGTGCAAAGCCTTAACCCCTGTGTTTCTCGCTCCCAGACCTCTGCTTTCAGAAAACCAGTTAAATAAGCAGGGTCTTTTGAGAGTCTTTAGGACAATTTCCCAGACCAAAAACATCTCCCTTTGCCCATAATATCCAGCCCCTGAAAGTATGCTTTTAAGAGATGGTGGTGAGTTAGGGAAAGTTAGGAGAGACCCTGTGGGAACCGCAGTGATGGGAATGGGGAGCGTCAGCTGAGCTGAAAGAGAAGGTAAAATATCAGGAAAACTCATCCCCAGTTGAGGCTTCCCCCAAATTTGGAAATTAAGCCACAGCAGTAAGAAGCATGAATAAAAGACAAAAGTTATCTAAGACAGACTCTAGGTCAAGGGTGCAGCAAACTATGGCCCACAGGCCATTTTCCTGTCTTTGCATAAGAAATTTTACTGAGGTATAGAGTAGGCTGTTTTTGCATTACAACAGTAGACTTGAATAGTTGGAACAGAAGTTATAAGGTCCTTTGAGAAAAAGTTTGCCAACACAGATTCTGTTCAGATCATTGTTGGCTTGAATTTGGACAGCAAGAAGGGGCAGTAATAGGAGAACCCTTATTTAATTGACAGCCTATTATATGCTGGGTACTGTGCTACATGTCTGATGGAAGTTATTCACTTTATACTCACAATCCCTTCAGAAGGTAGGTGGGATTAGTCACATTTTACAGATGAGCAAACTATGGCATCAAGAAGAAGTTTCCCACAGCCTCCTAGAGAGTAACCAATAGGTCAGGTCAGTCTTTCTCCAAAGCTCACAGTGTCTTTATTGCATCTCATTGTGACTCTGCCTTAGAAATGTGGAGAAACGTCAAAAGGGAAAGAACACGGGCTTCAGGCTTGTGCTCAGATTCTGGCACTGCCACTTAATGTCTGAATGACTTGGAACAAGGCACCTCTTCTGATCTTCGGTTTCCTCATCTGTGAATGGAGATAAGATACTTTTCCTCTGACATTTATTGAGAACTAAATGAGTTAACTTTGGTCCTCACAGGATTATACATAAGAAGCATTTAATAATGTATTTCCTTTAAAAAAAATAATAGCATCAGTGTACAGGGTGACTGAAGAAGGAAGAGTTAGTAAAAGGAAGAGAGCCCCCTATATCAAATAGCTATTGTGGTACAACAAACTACCCTGCAAAGCAGAGTGTTTTGAAACAGTATGCACATATTGTATTGCTGCTCAGTAACCGACAGGTGGTCTGGCTGATCTGGAATCTGGGATAGGCTTGCATGATCTTTTAGGGCTGGATCAGGGGTCTGCAGTCTGCTGGCTCAGGGGCTGGGGCTGGGTGTTCACTCACATGCCTGGTGGTTGGTTGGCTCTTGGCTATGGAAAGAGTAAGAACTAGAACCTGGATCTCTTATCATCCATTAGGCTAGCCTGGCACCTGGGCAGGGTTCAAAGACAGAAAATAAAAGAAGGCAAGGCTTTTTGAGCTAGATTAGAAACCATTGTATTGTCTATTTCCACCGCATTCTAATGTTCAAAGCAAGTCACAAAGACAGCCTATAGCCAAGCACTAGGGGGACACTCTATCTCTTTGTAAGAGTTGCTGTCCAGTCACATTGTATATATAGCGCATGGATATAGAAAGGCATGAAAAAATAAGACCGCAATCAATCTGTGACATCTTATTCTTTTAAAAAAGGAGGAAACAATAATGCTTTTTTTTCATGTTTGTTTTCAATATAAAGTAAGCACAGTATTTGAAAGCTCTAGAACACTGCGTGATACAACCAATACACCCAGTAAATGTTTGTGCCTTTGCAGTGTCAATCTGATTTGTGTATTATACTTCAATCATTTTTTTTTCCCATGGGTTGTATCTTTTCTTTCAAAGAAAAAGTGAACTCCAGGTAGATTGAATTCTAGGTGAAGAACGAATTATATGTATGTTATATTCTTTGCATCTAGTTTTTTATTAATGAATATTATCTGTGTAGGCATCTCAGAAAAAGGATGTGTTTCCATTGTGAGCTAAGTGCATTTGTATCTTTTCTGCAACATATTAAATAGAGAAGCAAGATAAATCCATGAGGAGGGTTGTGTTGCCAATTGCTACAAAGGATCTGCTTGGTGGCTTAGGTCAAATGTCTCGAATGTAGGTGTAACTCTGTACCATCACAGTCCTTGAGGGTTGGAGACAAAGCCTGGTCCATATTTGAGTATACTGGGGAGGCCAGGAGGACTTATCAATACCATAGAATCAACATTGGTGGAGGTCAAGATTCTAGGATAAACAGATCTCTTCAGAGAAGTTTAAGAAGCAAAAGATTCTGTACCCTCCCATACACAGAAAATGCGGTACCAAATGTAATGAATGACTTAGCTTAAGTACCAAGAGCTAAAAATTGCAGAGGCACCGTGCTTGATGGACTATGTACAAATAAATAGTCAGGACATCCACATGTAAATAGAAAGAAAGGAAAGCACTGGCTCTTCCTGCTGTTTATTATCTAGATGATTGGTAATAACTTGCAAGATAATGTAGGTTCAAGGCAAAAAAGCTTGAAGACCTGGTTTTCTAATGTCAAGACTGGGCACTTTATTCTGATAAGGGAATTGCTTAATGATAGGTATCAAAATGGTTCTACAGAGGGATGATATAAATAAATATGAAGAGTTCAGTCTCATTACAGGCAACAAAAATATACTTGAATGTCATATTGAGGAGGTGTGACCCAAGATGGATCTAAGAGAAAACTTTCATGAGTTTAAGGAGGGAATCTTTGACCTGGCACCTTTCAAGAATAGTTAGTAGTAAAACAAAACATTATCTCTAATGGAGGATGTATCTGGAAAAATTACATAAATCTTTTCCTTATCTTGACTGTTATGTTAACAAATTATACCTCAATAACAGTGTTTTGCAACTAAATAGTATTTTGTAAACTGATGACCTTCCCCAGAAAAACATAAAGAAACTATTTTCTTTGGGTGTTGCCAGAAAAATATGTGAAAAAATGTAACTTTCAAAAACATGTTCTGAGCAAGGTTATAGACAGTGTCATATAGAGAATCACTCATTAGATATATGAAACAGGTATCATCAATGGACATTTGTTGAATGAAAATTTTATTGAGTGTTTTTCATGGATCAGGCCCATTGCTAAGTACTTTATAAACACTATCTTACTACAATCATACAACAATGCTATGATGTGGGTACTGTTATTATTGGTAACGAAACTGAGACTCAGAGAGGCGAGTAACTTTCCCAAAGTGGTGCTGCTAGTAAATGGCTGAGATGGGAATCCAAACCATGCAGTTGGTCCCCACATTAACCACTACCCTCCTTTCCCCATCTGAGGTAATAATTAACACTCAAGAGGCAGGTACACATTTTCTCATGAATCTCAGAATCCAAATTAAATGGTCCAATTTGGTTTTCATTTCGGGAAGTTACCTTATTTTTCAGTATTTTTGTTGAAGCATTGTTTCTGAGTAAATATGGCACAGAATTTCATTTTCTTAAATACCATTACAATTTGCTTAAGAATTCCGTCTCTTGACTTAAATAAAAGTTGATATTTTGAGCATCTAGAACTGTGCTAAAGACATTAAAGTATGGAACAACTAAAATTAGAACCAATGGGTAGAAGTTGCAGGAAGAAAACTTTTAATGTTCCAAACTACTTGAAAATGCAACGAGCTGCTTTAGGAGATAATAAGCTACACGTCGTGGGAAGTATTCCAGAAAAGATTAGGTAGGCTCTCAGAAGGAGTGCTGCAGATTAGAAAGTATTAAACAGTTGAAAAGGGAGTGGATGAGATGGCCTCCCTTCCAGTCTAGAGAGTCTACGGGAATCCAACAGTTGGGTTTACTCATTGTAGTTTGGAATCATTTTGTAAAGGAAAGGCTCTCATCTGTTCAAAAGTCCTAGTCGATGGGAAAACTAAATGGAGCTGTTCTAGTCATCTAACATTTTTCTCTCCTCTGGCAGTCTCCCATGTAGGGGGTGTTTAGTAAATGCATATCGCTATATTGCTCAATAGTTGATACAATCACAAAAAGAACATACAGTCTTTCAAAATAGCTATTAAAGATGCTTTATTCTCCATGGCCCAATTAAATAAACCGCAAGGCTTTAAGAAACCTCGGTTACAATAGCCGGTACAATCTGATATCCTAATCATAACTTTGTATTATTCTCTGCATCCTTAATCTCACATTTTCCAACAAACGTAGAAGTGGTTAATTCCTACTATATTAGAGGATTAGTCACTGATGTGTAATCAGTGAAAGGATCATAATTAATCACAGTCCCCATTTGGGAAGAACTTGCCAGTGGTCAGGAAGGCTGTTCAGCTTTCTGATGAATCTTATCTTGGAAAGCTGCAATAAGCAGATTAAATAATTTGGGCTTTCTTGACTCAAAATATAGTTTCATAACTTCAATTACAAGTTTTCCAGAATTCTAAACTAGGACATATATATTTTATTCTCTATTTCAAGAATATATAATCAGTGTTTGAAGCCAAAAAAAGAAAAAGAAAACGTCCTTTATAGGATTAAAAAAAAAAAAAAAAAAACGTCCAAATCAAAATTTGGCAATGGTTTTAAATTCATTCAACATGAAGAACTATTTTAACATCACTGTTCCCATAGTCGTGCAAATAAAAAAAATAATCTGTATTCAGACAGGCTTCTGATGTACTGAGCATTCCCATCTTTGTACTCATCTGTACCCACATTCACTATTATCCGAAGATGCACAGAAGGAAATCATCTAGGAGGGATCACGATGAGGCTATGTTAAGAGGCCTGAAAGCTCATCCTAAGCAACCTCACATCGAGTTTCTCAGATCTGAGTTAGAATCTTAGCAGTTGCATAACCTTTATCTGTAAAATGCTGCTAATAAAAGTAGCTACTGCAATCTGGCTGTTGAGTGAACAAATTAAAGCTTGCAAAGCCCTCGGCACAGTGGTTGGCACATAGACAATACTCCCAAATATTAATTTGACTTTCATCACATCCTGCAAGAGCCCTTCATCTATCTCTCAAGAATTACAAGAAGGTCAAAAGGATGTTGACTAACTTACATCCCTGCCATAAAAACTGACCCTGAGAAAACTTATCCCTGTTTTGCATTTTCCAGCTATCATCTGATACATCAGTCCATTTTCTACTTTTCATGTAGATTTTTCTCAGCTGGCCAAAGTCCAGAAGGGAGTCTATGGTGGACATTAGGGAAGATAAGTGCTCAGAGTCTCTCTTCCCGCTTTTTATCATCTCTGTCCCAACTCAGTCTGTAATGGTGGATACATGCCATCATACATTTGTCCAAACCCATAGAAAGTACAACATCGAGAGTAAACTTTAAGGTACACGATGGTCTCTGGGTGGTACTGATTAACGCATGTGCCACTCTGGTGGGGTGTTGATAAGGGGGAGGCTGTGTGTGAGGGGCAGGGCGTGAGTGGGAAATCTCTGTAACCTTCCTCTCAATCTCTGTACCTTCCTTAAACTGCTATAAAAAAGACAAAATATAAAACATTAATAAAATAGGATTATCATGTTCACTGAAGTAAGTCAGACAGAAAAAGTCAAGAACCATATGATTTTATTCATATGCAGGATATAAAGTTGAAAAACAAATAAGACAAACAAACAAACAGAAACTCAGACACAGACAACAGTTTAGTGGTTACCAGAGGAAAAGGGGGGAGGAGAGGTAGAAGAGAGAAAAGAGGGTCAAATATATGGTGACGGAAGGAGATTTGACTTTGGGTGATGAACACACAGTGCAATATGACATATTATAGAACTGTACACCTGAAACCTATGTAATTTTATTAACCGATGTCACCCCCAATTAATTTAATAAAAACAAATCTAAAAAAATAAAGTAGGAAAGGAAGAAACCTCAGCCTGACTTTGAAAAGTTGACCTATGTTTTGAGGGGAAAAAAACGATCTTTATTTTGAGTCAATCCAGAGCCAACACTGAATTTGACTTTTGTTTTTACAAGATCTGAGCGAGAAAAGATATTGGAAGCGAGTCTTCCGACGTGCAGGAGAGTGCTGTTTCGTGCTCTGCTGTGCCCATGTGCTATTTCTGCTTTCTGTGACATCCCTTCCCATCACTTGTTGAAACTGCTGCCTGTGCATCAAAAAACATCTCAGAAGTTGCTGCATCCACAGAATCTTTCCTTTTCTGCTAGATCACAAGGAGTCGATTACTTATTTCTCTTTCCTACATGACTATCTTTTTTTATATATAAAGTTTATGGGGGTGACAACTGTTAGTAAAGTTACATGGATTATCTTTGATACACGTTTGTTCAGCGCACTGTGTGCAGTTACGTGTTCAGATCCCTCTGCCCAGCAGCTCTCATGGGCTGGGGTTCCATTGCATCCATGGCACCTAGCACAGCGCCCAGCATAAAATGATCTTGACAAATGCTAAACTGAAGCACTGCCCCACTGGAGGGCGGGAGTGAAGGGGGCAGATTCACGGCGGGGTTGTCTCATTAAACCCAGATCTGCCTTTTCTTAATTGGGAGTTCCTTGGACAACTGGTCAAACACTAAATGCCTTAATTTCCTCATCTCTGAATAATCATATCTATCTCATAGAGAAGTGTGAGGATTAAATAAATCAGTGCATGGAAAGTCCTCAGGTCAGTGCCTCCCATATATATATGATCAGTAAATGCCAGGTGTTACGATGACTGCTGTTGTCATCATTGTTACGGAGATTGGTCTCTATAGATCTGTCATGTCACCACCCAGGAAAATAAAAATGTTTTTATTGGTGAGGCTTGGAATTTAACCGATATAGAAAGTATCCTGGAGGAAAAATACACACACACACACACACACACACACACACACACACACACTCCCAATTAAAACAAAATTCAAATAAAAACATTTTAGAATGCCATCTGTTCATATGTTGGAAATGGGGACTTGATAAAAGTCTAAAGAAACATTTAAGTGCTGACCTACAATCAGACACCTTTTGATTAGGCATCAATTTTATTAAAATAATCTGTGTCTTTCAGATGGGTTATATGTGCAATAAGAAAACTGACTGGAGTCTAGGAATTACCAGCTCACATGCCGATTGCCTAGTTCAGTGCCCAGGGCTCACTCCCAGAGCCTTCCCAGGGACAGGTGACATGTGGACTGAACAGATCTGCCAAACAAAGCTCTCCTCTCTTCTTCTAGCTGGCTCTCTACCCCCAACTTTCCTCCTCATAACACACACACACAAACACACACACACACACACACACACACACACACACACACACACACCATTTACAATAGATCCAAGTTTGGGAATTTAAGCCTATTAGGTGGGCATTTTTTTGGTGCTCCTGTGAATAAGTAAATGGATGGATAGGTGCCGAATGCTGTTTCTCACGGTTCACCTGATGTGGTAATGGCCTATATCACTATTCCCCCACTGCAAGATTCATAAATATACCAACTGGGTCTTATGCAATAGCTGCTTCCCAGAATTGCTCCTACATCCGGTTCGCTCCATTATTTCTTCCCTGCGGCAAGCTTAATGCTGCTTGCAAAAATTTCTTAACACATCAAATTTAAAGGTTTCCCAGATTGTTGTCAATTCACAAATGCCGTTCAGGGAAAAAAAAAAAAAAAATCTGTTCTTATACAAACAAAATTTCTTTTTAAGCTTCTTCAAGTCATTGGCCCATATCCGACTTCTAATCTATGTCCAAGTTTCCTCTTACCTTCCACACTGCTCTCAGTTGAGTTCATTGGAATCTTGGACATTTACAAGAGAAGAGTCAAAGTTACAACAAATGCCTTGCTTACCAAAAAACCGAACCTTCACTCAGAGTGGAACAGTAAGGAGTGGTTGCTGATACGTAATCAGGTGATTAGAATTCAAGTAACTTCTGCATAATTGCAACCTGTTGACCATTGACAGATGGTGTGAAAACCCAGCACTGTATGATTGTGCTTAGCCTTAAGATATTTATTTCTTCAAAATGATAAGCATCTTCTTGGTGCCTTTTCTATTTTAATTTTTAATTCCTTTCACATGTTTGGTATAAAATTATGTTTGTATGCTAAAATGTTTGTGAACATATATTTATTTTACTATCAATTTAATCAATTTGAGTAGGTAATTTCTTTCCTGCATAAGGGTTCAGGTAGAAGATGGGAAATTGATGATCCATAAAGTCTATAAACATAAGGAAACATTAAACATCTGTCAACCAGAAAAAAAAAAAAAATTGCATCTAGCGTGAGCTGAGTTGAAGAAGAGAAGAAGCTAATTTGTTTTCTTCTCAAGAGAATATTTTCCATTAAAGTTCATCTACTCTTCAATTTTTTTACACAATATTCACACTGTCTCAACATTTTTCTAACTCCTATTGAGTCTGTTAAACAGGATAATGATAAATGACTAGTATCTTCATGTGTAGATAAGAAGCAATTTAAGAAAATGCTCGTTAGTACTTGGGTTTGAATCCTACCTCTGCCACTTTCAGATGTAGTAAGTTGCTGAACAAGTTTCTTAACTCTCTGTGCCTTGGTTTTCTCAGCTAGAACAAGGAAATAATAAAAGAGCCTACCTTATGGGGTCGTTGTGAGGATTAGATGAATTAATACATGGAGGTGCTTAAATCAGTGCCTGTTACACAGTAAATGCTCAAAAAGTTACCTAACGATTAAAAAAAAATCTGTAGAATAATCATTTTATCTCTCTCTTTTGTCTGTTTTGTTGTCATGAATGTAAACACTGGAAGGTGGTCATATAGTCGATCACAAGGGACATCAGAGGGAAAGTACTGAAATCTACCTATTCTCACTCCACGATTCTTTCTAGTGCCTGATGCCATGACGTCTTAAAATAAAAAATGAAAGATTTTCTGTTGTTGTTTTGTGTAAAAATTTACATTCTCTACTATGTCAACATTTGTCAAATTATTAATAAAACTATTAATATCTCACCCAGTCAACTGATGGTTGACCACATCTTTATTAACATCATTATCAAAGCTACTACTGTTTCTCATTCTAGACACCTAAAACATAGGTAGCAATATTATCTACATTGAGAAAGCCAAGCATTGGAAATACTAAGTTATTGCATGTTTACTATCACATACTTGGTAGTAGAGCCACGGTTGAAACCCAGAACACTTGATTCCAAATTCTGTGAAATCTCTTTTGCAAGGGACTTTACACAAGGATGGACGACATGACTGCAGAGCCCTCTGCTATTCTTGTCTGTCAAATATTCATTTCCACTTCTGTTGGTAACAGCTCCTCAGATTTTGATGTGGGGAATGACCCCTCTTCCCACTGAACACGTTATTGGTAGGAATGCTGTATGAGAAACCCTCACAATTCTCCTCACTCCTAAGCAAAGGACAAAGACATGACCCAAGGGACGCAATTCATTTACTCTTCCCCTAAAATTTGATTCTTCTTTCAAACAATAAAAATTGTGGTACATTCTTAGATGTTCCTTAAGCAACAGCCCAAGATTGAATTCCTGAAGATGCCGTGTCATGAAATTCCTGAATTCTGTTTCGCCACCTGTTTTCTAATATTTTATTTTCAATCCTGCATCCTTCTAATAAATGTGGGTATTTTTTTTAAGTGTGACCCAGAATCAGTATCTATTTCTTACTACCAAAAAACTATAACTTACACATAAATGGGCATTACCTTAAATATAGTTGTATTTAACATTTGCGGTTTTATTTATCGATGTCATATGTCTAGCATTGACCCTTCTCCCCTTATGATGTCAGCACTTCCCCTCACTCATTCTCAGTCCATGTGCCTCCATTTGGACTGGCCTCACCCACAGGTCCTGGGATTGGGCAGTCCTCATACTAAGCTTCCTCATCGCAGTCGGAGGCTCAGTAAAAGGTGCATGACATAAGCTGGTAACATCAGAGCTCACCATAGGTATTTCATTGAAACTAAGTGGGTAGGAATGCCTTTCTGCTCACTTTAAGAGAGGCAATGACTAAATGAAGATTATTCATATCAAAGTAGACACAAGACAGTAGAAGAGACCTAAATCTGACAATGCGTTTGAGCCCCGGAATCCAACAATCCCTAACGCTATGAACCAGCCTGGCCCTATGAATCATCTAAGTCAAGATGTCACCTATCTCTCTTAAAAGAGTTGTATTTCTGTCACTTGCAACAAAAAGTCTTAGTCAATGGGATAGCCAGTGAAAGTTTCTCTCCCAATGTGGTTCTGATGCTAATCAACGGATGGTAGAAATGCTGCCCTTTTCTGCCCTTTAGGAACACAGTAGACCCCCTTTATTCAAGGGCAATATGTTCCAAGACCCAGACCCCCAGTGGATGCCTGAAACTGCTGACAGTACAGAACAGTATATATATATATATACTATGTTTTTTTTTTCTCTACAAATATACCTGTGATGAAGTTTAATTTATACATTAGGCATAGTAAGAGATTAACAATAACTACTAATAAAATAAAACACTAAACAATAAAATAAGGGTGACTTGAACACAAGCACAGTAATACCACGACAGTCAATCAGATAACCAAGTTGGCTACTATGTGACTAAGTGGCAGGTAGGCAAAATAGTGTGGATACACAGTAAACCGGGATGGTTCACTTCCCAGGAAGAAGAGAGTGGGGCAGCTCGAGATTTCATCATGCTACTCAGAGCGGCACACAATTTAAAACCTATGAATTGTTTATATCTAGAATTTTCCATTTGATATTTTTAGACTGCAGTTTATGGCAGGTAACTGAAACAGCAAAAGGCAAAACCACAGATGGGGGGGTACTGTAACTGTAATTTGAAAAATAACTCCCCTTTGTTGAGTCCTTACTATGTTTTTTGATAGTGGCAAGCAGTTCATGTTTGTCTTTTCTTTTCTAGAGTAATAACAGGCACATCAGGAAGGTAGTGTTATTATTCCCATTTTGCACATGAGAATTCCAAAGGGAGAATGGTTAAGTATATTATCCAAAGTTGTACTGAAAGAGGTGGGCATAGGCCACTCCTAGGTCTCTGTGAACTCCATGCTTCTACTTTCTATGGGAGAACACAGTGAATCAATTGAAAAACAGGTGTCAGACATCATAGGGCAGACACTCCAGAGGCTACAGTTACCCCGTTATCTGCCAGAATTCTAATAACTATGCGATACAGAGTTGCCCAGTTATTCTAGAAAAAAAGTATTGCCCTTTATTTTCTAAATGTCTGAACTATGAAGACCCATTCAATATAAATTGAATCCTTGCAATTTCCCATGGAGTCACATAAATGTTAAAATATAAATGGCAAAGGCAATCTAAAAAATAAATTATATCTAGTATAGAAAATTATTACCAGAGGGTAAGGGGAGTGGGGGATGGGAGATGAGGGTAAGGGGGATCAAATATATGGTGATGGAAGGTGAACTGACTCTGGGTGGTGAACACACAATGGGATTTATAGATGATGTAATACAGAATTGTACACCTGAAATCTATGTAATTTTACTAACAATTGTCACCCCAATAAATTAAAAAAATAAAATAAAATAAAATAACAAAAGAAAATTATTGATACATGACTAAATAAGACCTCTACAGTTAAACAGGCTCTGAATATCATGATAATTTATTTAACATTAAAATAACTTAAATACAAATTTTAACCATACATTCCAGTTGAAATCTATTTTTTCTAATTTCTAGGTAATTTCTTAACCTCTGGAAGTTAAACTAAATCAGAATGCCCTTGAGAATGCCCTTGGAAACGCTTAATGGCAAGTAAAACTTATTTATGGGAGCAAATTAGAGCAATGCCACTTTTAGGCTTTTTATGGTTTGATCCTGAAACATATGTTTGTGATGAAAAAAAACAAACACAAAAGCACACCTTAAAATAGAGCTTTACTATCACGCAAATTCCCTAGAAACAGACCATAGAGTATAACACAGCTCAAGGGCTTTCACAATAACAAAAGTAGATAAATGAAGGAATCAAACATAATGAAGAACAGGGCAGGGAGCTGGTTTTATACAATTTGAAATAGGAAACTCAAATTGTTCTGATTATCTTCTGTGGTAGACACACCCTACGGTGACTGAATGATCCATGCCTTTGTATAATTTCCTCCCCTAGCATGCAGGTAAGTCCTGTGACTTGATTCTAACTGATAGACTATGGCCAAGTTAATGGAATAGCACTCCTATGATGATGTTAGATTATATAGGACTCTATTTTAGCTGACTGGAATTAGAGAGACTCTTCTGCTGGCCTTGAAGAAGCAATAACCACAGAGAGGGCAGCCTGGCAAGGAAATTCTGGAGGCCTCCAGGACCTAGGGCAGCCCTCTAGCCCACAGTGAGGAAGAAGCCAGTACCAGTCGTACTGCCACAAGGAAAGGACTTCTGCCAACAACTTGAATGAGCTTGGAAGTGGAGCCTTCCTCAGTCAAGACTCAGCTGTGTCTCCAGCCCAGGCCTGACACCATGATTGCAGATTTACGGTTTTGCCCTGATTCTGACCGACACTAATTTTGAGATAATAAATGTGTGTTATTTTGAAGTTGCTAAATTCATGTGATTTTATGACACAGCAATAGAAAACTATGTAATACACTTTCTGCTATGAAATGTTCTTCTATGTGTTTGGTGAATCTCGGGACCTGTTAGATAATAAATACACAGTAAATACTCATTGACTAAATCAGTGAAACTCATTTTGTTTGAAACCAGAATTGAGAATACTACATTACCAATGGAAGACACTGATATTCTTTGTTTAAAAAAAGGCCATGAAGATCTGTGGGAATGATATAAACCTTTTTAACTGCTCACAACTGATTTTTGTTGTCTTCATAGAAAGTAGGACGAGGTTGATATTTCTAGGTAATATTTGCAAATTAGTGTTTGAGCTTCTGAAATTCAGAATTTTCCCTAAAATAATTTATGGGACATCACTAGCTTATAAATGAGATAAGTAAATATATGTATTAATTCTTTAAAAACATTCAATGTCTTCTTAATGAACAAGCAGACTCATAATATGCTAAGCAAATAACAAGCTTGGCAACTTGGATGTGTCTATTTCTAGTTAAATGATTCATTTAAAATATAAAAGAAATTATACCCAATGCTGCTAAGTTTGAGCAGAAAATGATAGTTATATATTTCTGAAAATGTTGGAAACTGGTATAAATATTTTAAAAAGCAATTTGAAAAGTGCGAGGAGAGAATTTAAAGATAAAGTCCATGACCTATAATACATTGATTCTACTTTTTCTAGAAATACATATAAATAAAAAAGTCCAAAGACACATTAAAATGAAATATTCATTCCAATATTTTCTGTAACAGCAAAGAGAATAAACAACCAAAATGTGAGTCAGCAAGAAAGTAGTTTAGTATATTATGGTACACAAACGGAATATTATATTAAATAGCTATAAAATTATAATTATCAAACCTAAAGGAAAACATTAACGATGTTTAGTGCACAATTTCAAATATGCAAAGCACAACAGAAGGGCACATATAGAAGGAACAAAACTACTGAATAGGGGATTTATCAAATGTGTGATATTTGGGAATGAATGGTAACTTAGGGATGTATGTCCAACCCTTTGTGTGATCTGTCCTGCCACCCCCACTTCACATATGTAGCAAATAAACATCTACCATTCTGTCAGAATTTTATAAACATGATCAAGAGACGATGAAGTAAGAAAATGTAATCCATAATTGTTGGCAATAAAAATATGTGTTATGGCTGTCTGTCCCCAAACTTTGAGATGATTTGCTAACAGTAATGGTTTGGAGAACTAATTTAAAGAAATACAATTTGCTCAGTAAACACTACCCACTATGCTACCCCTTGTCTTACACTTCTTAAATGGGAAATAAACACTAAGCACAGGGGTAGCTATGAGACCGGCAAGGAACACTACCTTGGAACTATGTCTCCTATTCTAAAAAGGCAGCTTTTCAATGCAGTTTCTCTGGGATGATCAAGGACAAGGAAGCCATCAAAGAGACACCCGATACATATTTGGGGTAATCTCTGAGTCAAAAGATAAAAGCAACAAGAAAGAGGTCATAAATGGTCATACTGTAGAAAACAAATGAAGACCGAGTGGAAGAGAAAATTAGATGATAGAGCAACTTCACCAACATAAAGAAGAAACCATGAAGAAATCAAGTTCCTTTGCACAGCAGCCTGTGGCTAAACACGTAGATGGTTGTAGGACTAAGGTCTTATTACTTTGCTCTGTCAGTTCGGGGATTAGTCTCAGTTTCTAGAGCCACTTGCATTTCTTCACTTGTAGATCGCTTCCTCCACCTTCAAAGACAAATATGGCAGGTGGAGTCCATCTCAGCTTTGAAACCTCTCTAAGCTCCCCTTTGCCTCATCTCTCCTCTCCTTCCTTTTCTCAAAACATCCTTCTCACTAACTCTTCTTCCTTCTTCTTCCATTTTTAAGGGCTTCTGTGATAACATGAAATGTACTCAGATATCCAGGGTAATCTCCCTGTTTTACTATCATCTCTTGACATCTGCAAAGTCTCTTCACAGAACTGCCTACATTATTGTTTAAATGACTAACCAGGGGGTGGGGCAGGAATCTTCCAGGAGAACAGCTTGAAGTTCTGCCTACCACACCTGGTAGAGGAGCCATTCAGACATACTGTCATGTTGTTGGTGATTCATAGACATAACTTCAAGTAAGATTTTTTTAAACTTGAAGATAATTGTTAAGGATTTATTTTTCTCTTAACTTTACTGCTCTTAAGGGATGATACAATGGTTTAAATACAAGCTTTTAGGATTATAATTTTAAGGATGTTTTATCATTTTAGATTATTTAAATGTCAACTTTATAAATTAACTTCCGTGTTATTCTATTTGTGAGTAATTAAAGTATTTTTGTTGTTGTTAACATGTCTGATAAAATAATCCAGAAACATGGCAGTAATTTTTATCTTTACCCAGAAATGTGAAGGGTCTTAGGGTAACATTTAATGATCTACACTATATTTGTGAATTTTATTAGTAAATTATTTCCATCTTATTTAATTTCAAGATATTGAAAGTATGTCTCTTTATTCAAGAAGTCTCTCCTATTGATCCAGAAAAACATCACTTTTAAGTGTTTCTTCTACAGTAATTTTGGATTTTATCTCATTTCACATAGACATTTGATGAAACTGTAATTCCTAGGATAATGTTATATAAATGGAGATTATTTCCAAGTGCAAAAAAAAAAATGACTTTAAATGAGAACATAAAACCCTGTGTGACCATGTTTATGTTTAATGATCAAAATACAAATTAATTTATATCACTAATGGCAAACATACCATATAGTCAATAGTGTAAACACCACTAACTTATTTTAATGGCAGAAGCACCAAATACAATGTCAATAGATGTAGCAAATGCAATGTCAATGTCAATAGGCAGTTTTGAAAAATAATATTTGTAATGCAAATGACAAATCAATATTTATAACATTGAAAGAAAGCTTACAAACTGATATGAAAAGACAAACACAATAGAGATACAGATAGAAATTATGAATAAGTAATTAACAGGAGAATGTTCAAAGGCAAAAACGCATCCAAAAAGACACTTAACCTTCCTAAGTAATAAGGAAAATGCATGAAAAATTATATGTCTCTATCAGTCAATTTTAGGTTGATTGTCATTTAAGTGCTAACATACTCTGTTGTCACTACCAGTTTTACTCACCTCCTTCACGTTCATGTTTTGTCCTTATTTTTACTTTGTTTGTGTATGTGTGTTTGTATCCTTAATTCCCTGTTGCAATTACACATGATCATCCTTTTTGTTAATAGTTAGACATTTATCATTTATATCCCTCACACAGTGATAATCCCCTTCCCCCCATCTACTACCCCTCTGACATCGCATACAGCCATTACATTTCCACTGTCTCTATTCCTAATGCTGTACTCCACTTCTTGTAACCATATATATATATATACACATGTTTATAAATTGTTGTTGACATTTATTATTGTTCCGCTTCAGCTTCAGGTGTACAGTGCAGTGATCAGCCATCGACATCATCCCTGAGGTGGTCTCTATGAAGCCTATGGTAACCATAAACCAAAACTATACAAGACATATACAAGAAATACAGAGAAAGGAATACAAACACAACACTACAGTGAATCAACGACATACAAGAGAAGAGAATAAGAAAGGAACAGAGAGCTACAAAAACCATCAGAAAACAATTAATGAAATGGCAATAACTACATATCTATCAATAATTACTTTAAATGTAAATGGTTTAAATGTTCCAATCAAAAGATGAATGGATAAAGAAGTGGTACATATATACAATGTAATAGTACTTGGCCATGAAAAAGAATGAAGACTTACCATTTGCAACCACCTGGATACACCAAGAGGGTATTGTGCTTAATGAAATAAGTCAGACAAAGACAAAGACCATATGATTTCACTTATATGTGGAATCTAAAAAACAAAATAAATCAATGAACAAGACAAAAGCAAACTTGTAGATACAGAGAACAAACTGATGGTTGCTAGATAGGAGAAGGGTTGGGGTGCTGGGTGAAAAAGGTGAAGGAATTAAGAAGTACAAATTGGCAGTTACAAAATAGACACAAGGTTATATAGCACAGTTTAGGGAACCCAGTTAAAAATATTGTAATAACTATATATGGTGTCAGGTGGGTGCAAGACTTATTCAGGGAATTACTTTGTAAGGTATATAAATGTCTAACCACTATGTTATACACCTGAAACTAATACAATATTGAATGTCAACATTAATTGAAAACATTTTTAATTGAAAATGAAAATATATTTATATACTGGTATATAAATATTGAATCACTATGATGTACACCTGAAAAATAGTACCAAAAGGACTAGATGTCCATTGTGTTCATGAAAAGGTATTGTTTAACCCCCAAATAAAAATTATATTTCTAAAATATATATATGTATATCTTCATACCAATGAAGGGAGAGAAATTGAAATACTGACACTTTTTTAAGGAAACGTTTCCAACTTTTATTTATAAAATTAATCAAAACAGCAAAAGTAGGTTTACAGAGCTTACATATCAATAACAAACCATGAAGGCAACAAAATATTTCAGATATATCTTGAAAAGTTTCAAAGGAATACACACCAGGCTAAAAATCTTCAGTTAAACCATATTTGCAAAACAGGTTGTATTCATTCCTGCATTTTCTCAGTAAGTTCTTCCTTATAACTGCCTTTCTCTTTTCCAACTTGTGGAGATTTGGCTTTGCATTCAAGAATTTTTTTCTGATCTTTGTCCAGTTTTAGTCTGGTGATAACCACCTTGCTCAAGTGAATGCCCATGTGGACAGATGTGCCACTAGCCTTCTCACGCTGCTCCCCGTTCGATGTAAATGACTTACTTCTTTCCGTTCAGCTGGACTACCTTGCACGTTTGCTGACCTGGGTAGTCTCCTCCATCCGCGTGGGCCTGGTCTTCCTTGAGGATGGCACGGTACGGACGTTGTTCTTCGGCTGCAGCTCCTGGGAAAGCGGGGACGACATGATCTCCCAATGCATGTGCCAGGGGACATTGGAGTGTTGCTTGAGGTTTTTGCTGTGGTCCAACATCACAGAGGGGTTGAACTTCATGGTGATTGTCTATCTGGTGCCGGAAGTGCCCGCTTACTTTTTTTATCGTAAATTTTTAAGTCATTTGATCCTCCCTCACAACGAATGTGTATTATTTACATAATCAGATGAGCTGCTATTTTTTATTTAAAAAATTAAAATTAAAATGCAAGCATAGGCAATTATCAAAAGAAAAAAAAGCAACTTGAAAATAAATGTGGAACATTTTTTTTTTATTTCACTAGAAATCAAAGTAGTGTTAAGGTAATACCTTGTATCACCTAAGAAATTTTCAATGCTGAAAGATATTGATAATAATAAACAGATGTGACCTGTTCTGTTTAGATTGTAAGTGGATAAAAACTCTCTGTAGGAATTTGAATATAGATATAAAATATTTAAACAGACACATACTTCTTAATCAATTGAATTTCTAGCTTATGCTAAGGAAATAGCTGGGGGGTTTTGGGGCTTAACTACAATATTAATTGCTTCAGTGTTAGTCACATCCAAGTTGCTACATGCATACTATAAGAAATAACCTTGGCTAAAAATATTTTGATAAAGTCATTTGATAAATGTAATACTATGGTATAGTAAAACCACAATCTTAAAATAAATCAAAATTTGAATAATAAGGATACAGGAGGATTACTGCAATATTGTAAGTGATACAAAGAAAAATCACAAAATTACAAAAGTAGGGTTTATTTTTTAAGAGGAAAAAACATATATATGTATATGTATATATATATGTATGTGTATATGAACAATAGTTATCTCTGAGTTTAGGAATTTTTAAATATTTTAAATATTAAATATAATTTTTCATGTTCTAAAATATATGTATGTCTTATAATTTCTTAGAGAAAATTTACAGATTTCAAAATGTGCACATATTACTTTTGCAGCTAGCATATACATGTATGTGTGTGTAGAGAAAGAAAAGTCAATAAAACATGAACAAAGGACTATGGATAATTGTTTTTCTCACAATATTTTTTTAGTATCATTGAAATGTTTTTTAAATGAAATAAAAGTATAACAGTCTTCGTGATTTGTAATTTTTTCTTCAGATTTTAGGTTTGGGTAATCATTTCCATTTAAAAACTCTATAGTAAGAATCTGAACCAGGATGAAAAAATCAATAATAAAGCTGAAGAGGAAAGCCAGGAAGCCACAGGGAAACAATAACTTTATACTCTACCAGTTGAATGGGAATTAGGTGAGTCAGTACACACTTAAGTCAATACACTATTTGAGCAAAATTATAATTTGCCTGACTCCCAACAGCAGGCTCACTGGTGGCTACTTCGTAATTCTGTACTACCTCACCACTTCCTTTCTCAAGCAGGACTTCATAATTTCTCATTGTCTTTCAAATTAGCTCCCTTCTGTTAAGAAAGATGTTTTGTATTTTTGTTTATTTTTCTCTTTCTTTCAATTTCTGCAACAGTTAAGCAGACAAATGACCTGAGAGGTATACCAGCTGGCCCAAAGAAAGGAAACCATTTCCTTAGGAAGCAAAGACTAAATGATGTGATTGCATAAATTACTAGATATCTTTTCCTTTAGCTGATTACAGGAACACCTGAATTACATAACAAAGATAGATGCCTGCACTTACACAAACACCCTAAAATGTGTTGATGTAGCAGAATTTAATACTGGCATATCTAACACCATCTATAAAGCTGTAGATGAGTCACTTGTATTTCCAATGAAAACAACGCCAGCAGGGAGGACAACACACACGCACACGCGCACGCACATACACACACACACACACATCAGAAAAACCCTAACATTGCTCAGATGTGCACTTTCAACTTGAATAACAGAAACATTTGCTAACAAATTTCTGCAATAATGAAAAACGGTTTATTTTGGGTATTTATGGGTTGGTGCAAAAGTAATTGCAGTTTTTGCAACTAAAAATAATTGAAAAAAACGCAATTACTTTTATACCAACCTAGTACTAACCTGCTCATGTAAACATGTGGCCACAAAGGATGTGCTATGTTCCAATTTTGAATAAGCCTCTAAAGTAATTTCAAATCCTTATGCATTATATAGAACTGAGACAATCTCATCTCTTCATAGCGTTAGCAAAGACAGTATTAAAATATTCTGTCATCGATTTAGGTGTCACTTTTTTATTTTAAGAAAATAAAAATTACAAAATATATTAAAAATTCCCCACATCAAAGTCTATCTCACACATACATAAACACACACACGCACACACACACACACACACACACACACAAATGGAAAAATACACACATACATACATTTACTATCAATTAACAGTAGAGTACTCTCATTATTTACATAATTATGCAAACAATAATGTTGCAAAAACATGTTTTCTATGGAAAATTCACACCCTGTGTTTCCCCCAGTTTTGAAATTACAAAAGTACATGCATAAAACCACTTGTTCAATCAGGTATGTCCCTAAGAAATAAAAGGATTAAAAGAAAGAAATGAGTTTCCAGGGCATTTCTAAAGTCTTTTGGAAATAAAAACAGTAATGTTTTAAAAATAATGCAATATTCACTTCATTACTTTTTTTTTAATTTTTTTTTTTAAGGAGGGCACAGCTCACAGCGGCCTATGTGGGGATCAAATCAGCAACCTTGTTATCAGCCCCATGCTCTAACCAACCAAGCTAACTGGCTACCCCCTCATTAGTTTGAAAAGATCAGAAAAGTTAAAAACCATTACACAGAGATAGGACTAGATTATTATTATAAATGGCAAATCTTCAATAATTCTTATTTGGGTCCTCTGACACGGAAGATCTTTGCCCGGAGGGCTTTCCAAAGATGCACAGCTGGAAAGGAAACACCCAAAAGAAACCTGAGCATTCAAGGTGGGAAAGTTGAGCTTTGTCTAACTTGCCAAAAGGGCTGTGTTGAGGGTGCCTAAGAAAGGGATATCATGTTCAGTTCTTCAAAATTTCATTCACAGGAAAACTTAGGCTGAGAAGCTCAATAACTTGCTCACCATCACACACTAGCAAGCACAAGCTATTGCTGCCAGCCTGAGAACGGTCGCTCTAGACCACTCTGGCCTCCGGTCTATTGCACTGCATTCACATTCTTTGTGTCACCTCCATGCCAGTCACAACGGAGGGAGACGGGCCTGGGCCATGTCTATTTTGCTCTCTCTTCTAGGATCACTGCCGCTTGAAAACAAAGTTAAGTAAACAAATGAGAGAATGAATGAATGAATGAATGAATGAATTTTTGGAGACCAAATGGTGGGGGAATGTTAATCTCTGATGCTGACATGTAATTGTGGCCAAATATGCTGTTGTCAAAAGTGCTATGCCTTTTTCAAAGCACCTTCTCTATTTATCTTGCATGCCACATCTGACTTTGAGGCATCTGTATTAAACGTAGGTCCATATCTAAATGACCTATTTAATAATATTTCTCCTTTGTGCTTCATACATTGCTTTAAAAAAGAAACAGGGTTGATTGAGTAAATAAATCCTATTTTCATGATTATAACTGCAGAGGCATCTGAAAGATAAAATATGTCACTTCCATCATTTTTTAAATAGATATAGCAAAATCAGTATGATTTGGAAAGACAGCAACATATTCTGAAATTTATGCTATGAGTATCTTAAATATGCTAAATATCTGCTTTAATTCTACTGTTTCCTATTATAGAGTTTAATGTCCTACACATTTAGTGTCTAAAACTGAAGCCAAAGAGAAAGGATCTTCAACCTGACATAGAAACCTTAATTTATGGAGACACTGTTATAAAGAATTCACTTCTACAGCCTGGGTGTTAGGATATCTTATCAGTTTATTCAGGTTTCTGTTGTGGCTGAGAGGACATATGTGGAGGGAATATGGTGATGAGCAGGACATAAAAAGTGGGCCTGAAGATGGGAAGGAAAGCACCATGAGAGAAGATGACAGCAAATGACATCGTCACACTTCAGAGCAGTAGTTGGCAAGCTTGGCAGTAGATTAGAACCACCTGGGCCACTTTACAAACTCCTGGTGCACAAGTCCTATCCTAGACTGATGAACTCAGAATCTATAGGAGTGGGTCTCAGGCATCAGCATATTTTCAAACTCCCCAGGTAATTCCAAAGTTCAGCCAAGGTTATGAACCACTGTTTCCACATCTTTAATGCAGAGACATGTTAGAAAGTGGGGGACCCAGCAGCTCACTGACAGGGCTAAATGTATTCCTTCATCCTCTGTATGCTCCCCAGAAAACCTTCATTCCCTTTTATTTCTATTTCTCTTTCAGGTTCCATTAAATTTCTCTTGCTATCTGGCTTCATTGCCATCACTTTCTCTCCATCTAAATAACCCATATGCAAATTATCTTTAACCAAAACTCCCACTTCATTTTACGTATATATCTTGGTCATATTTTCAACCTAAAACCTTCTCTGGCACTTCCTGCACTAAGCATTCCCCAGCACCTGGGGGTTCTGATTCTATTACAAAGCCAGCTATTTGGAAGCAAGCATCCATCTATTAGAGCACATGGGAATGATGAGAAAAAGCCAAAATGGCTTCAAATTTCCTTTATATGACCTTTCTCTTTAAACCAGTAACAGTCACACTATCACAAGCTGGGGCCTGATAGCCAGCAACACCTCTGAATTTTCTCATACACCGTCTCTCCTTTTGCTTTTCTTGCAAAGGTTTAGCAGGTATATACATAGATTCTCCTGTCTTACACCTCAGAAACAACAGGGTTATTTTTGCCTTGTCCAAGATGGTTCAATAGAGCCGTTATTAGCACTATCATACAGCTTGAAGAATGAAGGAGGTTGGCATTGTGAGTTCGTGGACTTCAGTGTATTAAATTTGAGTTTTATTACACATATAATATTTGATTTCTTTCCAGCAATATTTTTTTTTAACTGTGGGCAAAGAAAAAGCACATTTGATATAATATAGTTGTGCAATAAATTGGTTGGCTGAATTTAATGATCAATTATTAACAAATTAGTAACAGATAAATAAATTCCATAGATTATCCGTAGGCTTCCTTTTAGCTAATAATGGTAGCATCTTCTCCCACTGAACATTTAATAGGAGCTGCTAACAACTTGCAAAATTAGCAGATTTAAGTTTTATTAACTTTGATTTCCCTATCTGCCTTATAATGAGAGAGCTAATGAGCAAAGAAGTGGCCAGGAGGAGACAGTGAAAAAGAGAAAATAGAAGCAAAAAGAAGAGACACATAGAACCAAGTGTATGTCTGTCGTCACTCACCATGTCACATTGATAACTACCATGTCAGCGGCCCCTCTCTTTATTCTAAACCTTTCGTGTATATTTGAGTTAAAAGAGGGTAGTGATACAATATGATGAGCAAAGATGAACATGTATAATACACTGAAGTCCTTGGGGAAAATTTAAGAAATACTTAAAGATACCTAGCATAATTTGATTTATTCCTTCTTTAACCAGGGTGTTTAAATAAACAAAAATGTAGGCCTTTCTTCAATGTGGTTAAAATGAACAGATTATCAATATACATTCTTTCTTTTAAACACCTTCATGGCTAGTGTATCAGCAGCACGTGAAAATTACTATTATTATTCTATACTCATATCCTAGTTTTGCCTCCCGTACCTCCCCACGAGTCACCATATTCACATAATTAACCACACACTATACTGAATAGCTTTGCTGTATTTTCAAACATTGAATCCATCCTCAAATGAAGATTTACCCTCAGAGACTATTAAAGCCTGTGAGTCTTAATAGTGGAAAGCAATTTCAAAAGGAAACATGATGGAAGACTATTAAGTAAAAGTAATGCAGTGTAACAATCCCACTTTGCACATGGTTCTGGATGAATTCTGTGGCCCTGAACGAAGGATAGCCCTTGAAGACAGACTTTGCATAAGTATGTGTGACTTGGGTGACCTGGCCATAGAGTTGATGTGAAAAATGCTCACTTCAAGAGCACATATACTAGAGTTGAAATAAACAATTTTACGGTCCTATCTAAATATCTTTTCCAAATTTTTAATTCAAAGTTATAGGGTACACAAGAAAATGGTGACACTAAGACTAACGCACTACCTGTATGTAACAGGAGTCCCCAGATCGTCAGTCTCTCTGAAAAGATTATTATTTTTAACATGTTTCTGAAAACCAAGAATACACCCAGTTGATATGAACAGTGATGTTAACTTATAAAGATATAACATGAGGATTGGGAATAGTTATCTTACACTATAAAAAAAAAAGAAAACAAATAAACTGGCATTGCTGTCGGGGGTATAAAACCCTAATCTTCACATTCTCATGATTTGATTTGAATCAGTACAGATCATACTCAGTCATTCATTTACACCACTCTCTTTATACACTTATTTTTAGAGATAATACTTAAATTTAAGTCACCCAGAAAGCAAGATGATTATTAATTATTTACTTATCTGGAGCCAAACCTTTTTAGTTTTCACTGAATTACTCAAATGAAAAACAGCTCAAAAATCCCTACCAGATTGACACAGAACATAAATTTCATATCTTTTTCCTCTTACAAAGCTATTTTTAATATGAGTAATTATTAATGCATTCATTTCTAAATGGAGGGGAAACAACACTGCTCTCCAATGAATGCAGCACTAGGTCCAGTATTTTTCCATTTCTGTTAAAAAGCAACAGACTGTCCTTTATTCTCAATGGAGAAGTCAGAATGTGGTGTAGTCAAGAATACTTCTAACTCTTGGCTAAGTCGTACAGTTGTTACTGGCCTGCCTAGCACCCCATACCGCCAGCATTTCCACGTACGTGTCCACCCTTCCCGATGAGGGAGTCTGGTGCTTCAGGCAGAGCCGACTAGCCTAAAGGATCCCCTCATTAGGCTCAGGGGATCCTTGTCCCCTTTCCCAGCGATGGACTCAGGGAATCAATCTAATATCCAGTATCTAAATTTACAGTGGTAAGAATACAAACATACATGAACATCTATTCCCGATGTATCTGAGTACAAAATATTTTGTATATAAAGTAATGCCTAATACATCAGAAGATTCATAATTTTAAAAAATGTGGACTTGAAAAACAAACATATTTTAAAAGAAGGCTTTAATAAGAATCAGTTTCTAAAATATAAATGGCCTTCTAAGCAACTGCAGCTCAAAATCCAGATTGTGAAATGGAGCTCATTGTAAAAATGTAGAAGCTCAAATATCCATAAAGATTAAAAAAATACAGTTTCCTAAACCTCTTCCTTGAAGATGTTTGATTTAGATGGTCTGGGATGTGTTTAAGATAGATGATGTTATCTTTGATAGAGTGGAACATCAGGAGTGATGTTATTAAAAACAGCAAAAGAAACGTTGTATGTGTGCTGTTGCTTTAAGCATTTTGTGTATTTGACTTGGGCGTAGGTAACTGAGGAAAAGCAATAGCAAAGGTTGTTTGACACTTGACCTCAATACAGGTATTTAGTGAAAGAAGAGAAGAGATGACAGGGAAAACATGTATCTCCTACATACATCACAGAGTAGATTACAAGATAACCCTGAAAATTGGATTTGATTGGAGAAAGGATGACTGTAAACTTTCTTAACTAACCTTGCCAAAAGCCAGAATAAGCAATGCTAGATAACATACTGCTCCGGAAGCTTCAGATACTAAGAGAAGGATAAGAAGAATATATTAAAGTTTCAATAAAGTTAAAAAAATACCCAGTAATGTAGTTGATAGTAGAAAATAGTAAAAACTCCAGCCATCACCACATCCTGTCAAGGCAATATATTAAATCTTGTTCCAAAATACTTTCTTCACTCATTATATAGAGAGGTCATTCCAATTGAACTACTGCTTACATAAGAATTGTTGTTGTTTTTTTAAATTGTATTTAAATACAGATGCCCATATCTTATATCTTATTAATCTATCAGGTATCCTAACAGTTATCCATCAGATGAGTGAAAATTATGGGTTTGATGTTAACTTGGGTATCTTAAACTTGGTATGCATTCATTTTCCTATCTATGCATTGGGGATAATAGGACCTGCTTATGAAGGGGTTAGCTAGTGTATTACATTACAGAGCATTCCACAAAGCATTAACACAATGCCTGGTACATCACAAAAAAATAAAGTTTTACTGTGGCTATTATTATGATTGTCTTGTCTCTAAATTGGCAGTGGCAGCCACGTGTAGCTGTTACACAGAATGTAAATGCATGAACTCACAAAAAACGGAGGGACTGACTAAGGAAAAAAAAACACCTTTTCTAAAACTACTTCTGGTTCTAGTATATAACCCAGGGCCACCTTTAATTAGCATAACAATCTTCTCTACTCATAAAAGAGGAATTCTCAAAATATAAAACTTGGTTGAGATGCCAAAAACACAAACAGATTAGAAACACGTGAATTATAATTAAACCAATTATAAAATTGATTGTGTTTTTCCAAACTACCCATGCCCCTCTCTCAAACTCTAGATATTCTAATATATTTCCCCAGGCAGTATTTTCATAAAGTGTGGTCCCAGGCCACTAATACTGAAATTGCCCCAGGTGATGCAATTTACTAAAATGAAAATCATCTTGCTCCCAGCCCAGAGTGAAGAAACAAACATGGTGGGATTGGGGAGACGTCTGGGAAACTTCAATTTCTGCTGTCACCTGAGGTAAATTTTTATGTATACTTAGATATGCAAAATAGGCATCTAGGGCATTGGTTCTTAAAGTGCTATTACCAGACTAGTAGCATCAATATCACCTAGGAACTTGTGGGAAATACCAATGCTCAGACCCTATCCCAGACCTGCAGAACCAAACTGTGGGGGTGAGCCCAGTAGTCTGTGTCTTCTGGCTGATTCTGATGGTACGCTAAAGTTTGAGAACTGCTGCTCTAGAGTTTTACTATGCAAAGTGTGGTCCAAGGAGCAATACTTGGGCTCTCGTTAGAAATCAGAAATTAGGGCCTCATCCCACGCCAAGTGAATCAAATTCTACAATTTAATGAGACACACAGATTATTTCTATGCATATTAAAATTAAAATTTGAGAAGCATTGGCCTAGGGTGATGTTTTTCAACTTTCATGAAAATAAAAATACAACTTCCCAAGCCCCTTCCCTGGAGATTCTGGTTCTGAAGGTCTGGGATGATTTTAAGACGTGTGTGTGCACGCACACATATTGAATCCCACGTAATTAATATTACCAAGAAAGTTTAGAAAATATGTCTGTTGAGAAAAATTCCTGGGTACCACCGAAGTTATCAATCGCTGCTCTATATTAGGGTTTCTCAACCTAGACACTATAAACATTTGGGGCCAGATAATTCTTTGCCGTTGGGTCAGTTCTGTGCAATGTAGGATGTTTAGAAACATCCCGGGTCTCTCCCCACTAGAAGTCAGTAGCAGCCTCTCTAGTCATGACAACTAAAAATGTCTCCAGACCTTGACAAATGTCTCCTAGGGGAACAATATTCCCTGTCCTTTGCTGAGAGCCACCACTCTAGAAGACAACTGTTGCCATTATCTACTACTGTGTGACATGCTGCTCTAAATCTTAGGAGCTTAAAATAACAACCATGTTGTTTTTCTCATGAGTCAATAAATTCAGGGAAGGGTTGGCTGAGTGGTTCTTTGACTCCATGTGGCAGCAGCCATGACACTTCCTTGACTGCCTTCTGTTAGTGGCTGAACTTGGAGATCCATGAATGCCTTGCTCCACATCTGGTCATCCAGAGCTCTCTCTGTCCATGTGATCTCTCGGCATTCAGCTGTCTAACCCAAGTTTCTTTACAACATGATGGATGGATTCCACAGAGAGAAATGGACACTCCCAGGCAGCTTAATGACATCATTTCCTCCACATTTTATGGATCAAAGCAAGTAGCATAGGGTAGCCCAGATGCATGGGGAGGCACAGAGACCCTACCCACTTCCAAGACAGGAAATGTTGGCAGTCATATTTACCACAATAAGCCTTGAAGATGCAGTCTACTTTAATAACAAAAATGGCCATACCTTGTTTATACATCACAATTTGACTTGTTGGTTTTTTTTTTTGTTGTTTGTTTGTTTGTTTGTTTGTTTTCCTGAAATAACATTGTGGAAAAAATTTTTTTCTGGCTTTCTAATTCCATTGCTTCCATTTTAACCCCAGCCCCCTTTTGGGGAGTAAACTTTTTGAGTTAGAGCATGCATACTATAAAGTACACATAACTAAATTGTAGAGCTAGATGAGATTCTACATCCTGGATCAGGATATAGATAGAACGTTATTAACATCCCAGAAGCCTCCCAATCATAACCTCCTTCCAAAAGTAACCATTGAATTCTATCACAATAAGTCAATTTTTGCCTACTCTTCAATTTCTTATAAATGGAATCTTAGAATATTGCCCCTTTGTGTTGGCTTCTTTTGCTCAACATTATGTCTGAAGATTCATCTGTGTTGTTGTATAGAACTTGATCGTTTTGACCTCCCTTCAAAAGTGTACCTATCCTCCATCTCTTTTCCTCCATTTCATTGTTTATTCCTTCGTTACATTAATCTTCTTTAAAAGATGATTCTACAGCTCTTCTAATGAATACTTATCATCAGCTCTTGGATCTACACTACTTTCAAAATAAAATCTAGATGTCTTCCACAATCTACTATCAATCTATTTTTCAAACCTTATGTTACTCAACAACCAGAATATCCAACTGGATCCCACTTAAGCATTACCTTCTATCATATTTTCATTTAGCCTTACTGGAATCCTGGAATGGAGAAACAGACCTCCTCCCAAGGGTCTGTGCTTTTTATTTTTTATTTTTTTTGTATCACCTGAGTTGGTTGGGCTTGCAATTATGTTTTTAAAAACTATAATAACTATATCAACAGTGTATGAGGGTTCCTTTTTCTCCACAGCCTCTCCAGCAAACTGGTCAATAATAGATCTCGTAACACAACAAAGTTGAAGTTATTACTGGCTAAGATGGTAAAAAACAAAACAAAACAACAACAACAAAAAAAAAAAACGTGAGCTAGAAAGTATTGCTTCCTTGAGAGATTATCTCAATTAGAAGCAGGAATTCTCAAAATATAAAACTTGAGCAAGATTCCAAAAACAAACTGATTAGAAACAAGTGATTCCATATAAATCTGATGATTTTTTGTTCTATTTCTCTCAACATCACTAATCATCAGAGAAATGCAAATAAAAAACACAACGAGATATCACCTCACACCAGTTATAATGGCTATCATCAAAAAGACAAATAATAAGTGTTGGAGAGGCTGTGGAGAAAAACTAACCCTCATACACTGTTGGTAGGAATGTAAAATGGTACAGCTGCTAAGGCAGGCAGTGTGGAGGTTCCTCAAAAAATTAAAAATATAATTATCATATGACCCAGCAATCCCTCTCT
Source organism: Rhinolophus sinicus (assembly GCF_036562045.2). Classification (NCBI taxonomy): domain Eukaryota; kingdom Metazoa; phylum Chordata; class Mammalia; order Chiroptera; family Rhinolophidae; genus Rhinolophus; species Rhinolophus sinicus. The sequence goes on from NC_133759.1 coordinate 45,552,077, forward strand.
TGGGTATATACTCAAAAAAAATCTAAAAACATTTATCTATAAAGATATATGTGCTCTGATGTTCATTGCAGCTTTATGTACAGTGGCCAAGACGTGGAAACAACCAAAGTCTGCTTCAATAGATGATTGGATAAAGAAGATGTGGTATATATACACAATGGAATACTACTCTGTCATAAGAAAAGATGAAATAGTGCCATTTGCAACAACATGAATGGATCTTGGGATTATTATGCTAAGTGAAATAAGTCAAGAACCATATGACTTCACTCATATGTGGGATATAAAACTGAAAGCAACAAAGGGACAAGACAAACAAATAAACAAAAACTCATAGACACAGACAATGGTTTAGTGCGTACCAGAGGGTAAGGGGTGAGGGATAGTAGAAGAGGATAAATGGGTAAAACACATGGTGATAGAAGAACTCAATGGGTGTTGAGCACACAATGTGGACAATGTATTACAGAATTGTAGACTTGAAACCCATGTAAGTTTGCTAATCATTATCACCCCAATACATTTTAATTAAAAAAAAAAAGAAACAAGTGAAATAGAAAAAATTCAGAAAAACAATTGAACACAAGTCTACATGAATGGGACTACATTATTTTGAAGAATTACTCATCCTTCTGTACTAGGAATATGTAAGGATAAAGAGTATTGGTTGAATCTAATAACCATACATTTGTAGTTACCGTTTACTAAAGAACAATAAGCATCAGAGAAGGTTAAGGGTCTAAAAGACAGTCATTATTGAAATAATTGTAAATCTTTGTTTTGAACACAACGGAATAGTGGACATGAAAAATGTCCTTATTTGAAAGAATGTCACTGCATCTCCATTTAATCAAGAACTGAATCTAATCTGTGGTAATAATGTGGCATAAATAACATCAGCAGACAATGAGCTCCCATCACCAGAGGTGGGAGTCCTGACTTAGGTTGAATTTGGTCTAAGATAGTGGTTCCCACCTGCTGTTTATTAACCAGAAGCATCAGAGTCTCTGGGCAGTGTTTACAAAACAAAATCCTCTAGTCCCCCTCTCTATCCTACTGAATCACATGGGATGTAGTGGATAAGAATACAGTTTTAAACAAATGCCTATTCAAGGTCTAAGACCACTTGTAATTCAAGAAACATCCACCTGTGATAGCAAAAGGTGTACTAAAGTGTTTGAAAGTGTCCCTGATTCAAAGGATGTTTTGGATTTCTAAGCTTAGCATGGAAACATTTTTGCAATTATCTGAAGTTCTATCATTTATTTGTTTAGTCAATATTCATTGGGTGGCTACCATGTGTACTGGCATAAATTGAACACAATGAGTCAGGTCCATGAACTCATGGAGTACCCAAATTAAAAAGGAAAACAGATATTAAACTAATCAATACAGAAAACAAATTAGTAATTATGAATATGCCAAGCCATATAATTTGTAAGTATAATGAAATAAATTGTAGGGCGTGATGTGAAGGGTCTAATCAGGAGGTCTGATTGAGACCCAGGTCAGAAGTATCTCCACTAAGGAAATGCCACTGAAGCCGAGACTGAAAGACAGGAAGAACTTTTCTAGGCCATGAGTGGGTGCAAGGGCTTTCCAGGCAGCGAGAACAACACTTATGAAGGGCCTGACGTGGGAAGAAAAAATGTGTGTTTGTGAGGAACTAAAAGAAGGCCTGTGTGTTTGAAGCAGAAGAGTGGTCCAAAACGAAGTTTATAGTTAGGCAGGGGCCAGATCATGCTCAGTGTGACGGTTAATATGATGCTTCAACTTGTCTGGACCATAGCTCCTGCATATATGGTCAAACATTATTCTGGATGCTTCTATAAGGGTGTTTTAGGGGAGGTTACCATTTAAGCAGGTGCAGTTTGAGCAAAGCAGATTGTCCTCCATAATGTGTGTGGGCCTCACCAATCGGCTGGAGGCCTGAACAGAGCAAAAGACTGACTTCCTCTGAATAAGAGGGAATTCTGCCAGAAGATGGCTTTTGGACTTGAATCATAACATTGCTCCTTCCTTGAGTGTCCAGTCTCAGATCTTGTGTTTGCCAAACTTTCGTATATACACACATAATCCTATCGATTTGGTTTCTCTGGAGAACCCTAAATAATACAACACACCTTGGAAAACTTAGAATATACATTTCATTTTTCCCCAAGATTAGAATGGAAAGCCACTGTAGAGAAGAACTAATATGTATTAGTTCTATATAGATCCTTTTTTTTATCCTAGCATCTCCATATAGATTTCTAGAATGAGCTACCAGATTGTGTCTCCCCCTAGTCCTTTTACCAGTTTAATATTCTCTGTCATGCATTTGCTTTTCCTTTTCCCCTCATTATAAACTCCACTCTCAACATTTCTGCAGCCCCCTGCTTTAAAGATTTCACTGGAGAAATCACTGAAATAATGCAGCTTTGAAGCCAGTTTAACTCCAAGGCCCCAAGCACACCAACGATACATAGTCCCAAATCCAAATTTTCTTTCTCTAGAACGGGCACACAGAGTGTAGTTAAATAATAAGAAAAAATCAGCCCAGATCCCAAAGTTAAGACAAGCATTAACTTATTTTCCTTTCTAGAAATAAGTCTGTGAAGAACTGTCTTTGAATTAGGGTGCATAGTTGGGGGAGGGGGAAGTGTTCTTCTAATTTATTTTCATGGTTCACATTCAAGGGAAACTTCCAAACTAAATCAAGTGGGACAGAGGCAGTCTCTCTGACTCACTAAAGCATGGAGGGAAGTCCAAATTCTCTTCAAAAAGTTCCCAAAATTTACAGAGCAATTACAGCTCCCAATTTTCTCACTATGCAATACCTGTATGACTTGTGTTTTTTATAAAAAAAAGTCATGAACGATATCTGGGATTTATCTTCATAAATATGCTTTGATGATCTACTATGCATAATACTATGAACAATACCACTACACACAAAACAAATGGCCAGACCATGCATGAGGAATTGAATGACTGACTGTATTCATCACTCATTCATTCATTCCACGAAAACGTGATGAATGTTAAGCCCAGTTACAGCTCTGGGGATATAGCAATAAATAAGGCCTCGTGAAGCAAGCATCTTTCCTACTTCCCTTGGATCCTCTTTTATTCTGGAAAGGTGAGATAGACTGTAATATGATAATTGAGCAAGACAATTTCAGAAAGCAGTATGTGCTGTAATTACAAAAAGAATAATTATATAATTATAAAAAGAATAAACATTTGACATATATTTTGTCTCAGAAATTATACTAAGCATTTTACTCATACTAACTCATTTTACCCTCACAACAATCCTAGGAGACAAGTACTATTACTACCTCTGTGTAACAGATTAAGACACTAAGTCATCAGGACGCTAAGTAACCCGGCTGACACTAGGTAGAGCCAGGAACTGTCTTCAGGCCAAATACAGTGCCCGTGTTTCTCGTTTCCACGCTATCTTGAATGCTGTGAGAAGAGGACCCTGGGGATCCACTTGAGGTGATACAGTCAGAAAAGTTCTCCAGGAAGATGGATGTTAGCTCTGAGACATAACGTATATGGAAGGATTCAAAATGTTCTAGAACTCAGCTTACACAAAATGTAAGTAGAAGTAAGACATCTAAAAATCAACATCATCTAATATTTTTGGAATGTTCCCTCTATGCCAAACACTATGTTAAACGCACTAACTGCATGCACAATATCAGTTAGTTCCCACAGTATTCCTATGAGGTAATACCACATATTCCCATGTCAGTGAGGAGAATATCGGGACTCAGAGATAATAGATGCCCTGTTTTGAGTCAGCAAAAAGGGAAGGGTTGATTTTTGTGTACAGGCTCTGGAAACATTTGGTGATTGTATAGGTGAGTAAATGGGAAATCACAAACTGGAAGAAGAAAGAAAAATGACTCAAATGAACATAATATATATTTTATACCTAGAATTTATTTTTCTATTAATTAATAGAGAAAACACTATTTGGCTTACTAGAAGATGTCTAAGCAGAGAGAACATCCCTTTTTGAAAGGAACAGAGGAGAACAGGGCTTACATTTATTGGATGTCTATTTTGTATGAGGCACCGTGATCAGTGCTTTCTAGAGCCATTGGATTATAATTTTTAAACTTGAAGTAATTAAGATACCCACTAGTAGTTAAAGAAACTGAGGTTGGATCAACACTTATGGTTGTCATCTCACCAATCCCTGGTGCTAAGAGGTTTCTTCTAGTTGTCAGAAGTCTGTTCACAGGCTGTGTGCAAGAAGCCATTACAGAAGGAAAAAATGGAAATGCAGGAGATAGAAGGAGAGGATCAAGAGACACTCAGGACAAACGCACAGAGGCGGACATAAGCTTTGAAGCTAAGACACACCTCTTCCTCAGACACTGGAAAAGACAGAATGGAATTAGAGGCAATTCCCTATTATTTGTACATTTCTGTGCCAAACTATAATACCTATACTTTTGTGGTAGCTTGAGCTTATTTTTTAAGGCCCTTCTGAAAATATTACCTCATAATATAATATATTGCCCCAGCATCTGGTCTTAAGTGCATGTGAGAAGAGAAAGCAAATAAATGAGAGTGTGTGTGTGAGAGAGACAGAGAGAGAGAGACAGAGACAGAGACAGAGAGAGAGACAGAGAGAGAGAGAGAGAGAGAAACAGAGAGAGAGAGAGAGAGGAAATGGTGACATATAGAGAGATACAGAGAACGAATGTGAATGGGTATGTCACAAAACATCCTACCTATTATGACTGCTGCGAAAAGTGGTGCCCATGCGTTACCTCATTAATTCAGAGCTTTGTTGTTGCTTTAATTTGCACAATAGGAATCAGATCTTTGGAAGAAATAGAATAGAGGCCTATTGAATTCTTAGCCGTCTCACAGTCGTCCAGTGGCCAGTCAGCTGTCATCTTCCATCATGGAACTGCTTAGCTGAACACAATTTAATATTTTGGCAAAGTCTGAAAAGGGGATTTATAACAGCAAATAAGCATATTAAAGTTTGTCTCTGCTCGTAAACATGCCCACACAATCAGAAATCATTCCTATTTCCTTGGGTCATGGTATTTCTCTAGTTCACTCACATTCTTGTTATGCATCCATCCAGTCACACATTTCTCTTCTAAACAAACATTTACTGAGCACCTGTTAATACCAGGCCTAGGAATCATTAGCCTATAGCTAATAGTTGAAGTCCTGGACATGGAAGACATTCCCCACCCCCCGAAAAAAGAAAAAGAAAATGAGTGAAAAGAAATGAAGACCAGGGACAGAACCCCTGGAAAAAGCAGACACTGAAGCATAAAGAATTATGAAATAGGGAAGGAAATCTACCAGCAATGGTCAGAAAGTTAGGAGGAGAACAGAAAAGGTAGAACTTTTTAATCAGAAAGGAAGGCTCGGCAAGATCAGGTCAGATGAAGACGTGATCAGTCTGTAAGATTAGGTACCGTCAGGCTTTTCCTGACACCTCAGTACAAGATTGGAGGTAAAAGCCTGATTATTGCGGGTTGAAAAGGGAAGGACAGGCACTGAGCAGACACTATAATGGGAGATTAGCTACTTGAGGAGTTTGCTGTGAAGAAAAACAGAAAGGGCGAGCATTAAAAGGGTATTCTGAGTCAGAGGGGAGTTGAGAGGATACAGGGGAGGTGACAAGCACATTCACAGGCTGTGTGGAAGGAGCCATTACAGAAGGAAAAATGGAAAGGCAGGAGAGAGAAAGCTGAGGATCAAGAGACACTCAGAGGAAGAGCACAGAGGCAGACCTATGTAAGCTTTGAAGCTAAGACACACCTCTTCCTCAGGCACTGGATAAAAGCGAATGGAATTAAATGCATGTGATTCCCTATTTTTTTTTAAGTATAAGAACAGGAAGTTGAGGAAAGCACATCTAAAAATGCTTTTCTAGGTGACAAACACAAGGTTCAAGTAACTACTGGAGAAGCCAGGTAGAGAATTTGGAGGCTGGGGCAGGTATGAAATACCTAAGCTGGAGAATGGAAGAGGAGGCTAGTCAAGGACACGCAGGATTATTGAGGGGACACAAAAGAGCCAGCTGGGTTTGGAATTAATTTAACAGCACTTAGCTACAGTGGCATTTCTCCAAGGCTGTCCCATGTACCACCTGAATTAAATTCTCCTGGGGTCCTTGCTAATAATGCCAATTTGTGGACCCCATTCCAGAACTTACCAGGTTCTCTCACTTGATTTTGGTGCTCGCTGAAGTTTGGAATCACTGATCTAACATAGTTTCTCAAACTTTTTCAGTGCCCAGATCATACTTAGAGTCTCACTGCAATACAGATTCTTAGCCTTTGGTCAGAACCTATTAAAACTCATCCTCAGCAGAAAATGCTGGGGGTCTGTGCTGTTAATGAGAGGCCTGGCTGCTTCTGATGACCAGTCCAGTTTAAGAACACTGATCTAAAGTTTAGAAGTGATGGAACCTGGTAAGGAGTATTAATAGTGGTGTACATGTTCACAAGTGATTATTTTTTAAATTTTACTTTATAAAGTAATGTAAAATTGGTATTTTTGGTGTTCAGTTATAGGAATTTGGGCACATGTATAAATTTGTGTAATCATCATCAAAATCAGAATACATAGTTACATCACCCCAAAAAAACTCCCTTATGCTTTATAGTCAAATTCTGACAACAACTGACCTGTTTTCCATTACTGTATTCTTGTCTTTTCAAGAATGTCACATAAATGGAGTTATACAGTGTAACCAACCTTTTGAGACTGACTGATTTCATTCAGCATAATGTCTGAGATTCATCCAAATTGTTGCTTTTATCAATATTTTGTTTCTTTCTATTGCTAAATAGCATTCCAATATATTGGCATATCACAATATGTTTACATATTTACCCTTTGAAGGATATTTTGATTGTTTTCAGGTTTCATGATGATGAAAACTCCTGCAATGAACATGCATGTGTAGATTTTTGTGCTGACATACACCTTTAATTTGTTAGTGTAAAGAATCCTACAGTCAGGAGTAGAATTTCTACAAAGATGATTTGTTAATTAATAAATAATTATTGATCAGTCATCATGTATAACATGAAGTTTTAACTGACTAGGTGTAGAAGAATTATCGCAAAGCTGACTAAGATGCAGAATGACCTTCAAGGTGAAGTGGAAGAGATGGACATACACACTTATTACGAAGAAGTGAAGGATGGGGTAAGGAGTCGGAGCTCACTGGGGAAGTGCTCACTGTAGGTTGAGTATCAATATACTCAACTTCGAGCTTGATATGATTACATGAAAGGACCACTGTCTCTTCCCATTGCCATGGCTAACATTATAGAACCCTGGGCTCCAAAGCAACACTCAATCTCAATAAAGTTAAAAAAAATAAATAAATAAAAGCTTTTATAAATATGTTTGTTTACTACTATATAAAATTAGCATATAGTATGCAGTCAATCAATGCTTGATAAAGAATTAAAGGAGTCATGTATATGTATGTATATTGGGGATTAGAGGACATAATTATTTCGGATGAAGTGGGTGGGTAGTAGGTTAGTGCCGTAGGAAATATCAGATGCATTTAATCCTTTTTTGTTGTTGTTGTGAAATAGCGGTTTGGGGGTAATGGGAATAGGTTTCCCATATACTGGTACAGCTTTTGTAGGATGTCTGCCTTACTTCTGGATAAGGTGAGCCAGGGGCTATACCTGCCCTTCTCTAACAGAATACTCAACTCAATGGCATGTGTTAACTGAGGATTGAGTTCTGCTTGAGGGTGGGAGGTGGGGAAATCCCATGGTAAAAAAAAAAAAAAAAAAAAGATGATGATGATCTCTTGCCAGAAGCCAGAAATCAGAAGAACTGACAAAAACAAAGCACTATGTTAGTATGAACACCAACTTCTCTATGAACAATTTAATAGAGTAAGGCAAAGTTGTTCAGGAAGTAAGAAGGAAAGTATCAAGTGCTGTCAGATCTTGTTTCCAAATTGGAGCAAACAAGAGACTTTAGAATCACCTTTGGCTTTAAAAATAGGCCCAGGAAGCCCATGTGTCTAAAACTGTTGCACATCTGTTTTGAAATCTGCTTCTGCATCTTTATTTTTATTTTTGAATAAGACAACATCCATTTGGGAACATTACCAGAAGAGACACTATATAGGGAGGATAAGTAATAGTAGCTTTAAATTGGTCAAGGAATAGCTCATCTTACTGAAGTGAACACAAAATGCCTGATTTACTATGATCAACATGCTTCTAAAACTGTGTATACTAAACATGATGATTAAGAAAGCACAGAGAGAAGATATTTCCAAATAGCATCTGCAGATATGTTACTTGACAACTAGACATGACCATGGATCCCAGCTTAGGACAGGAGACAGAACCAATAAAGACATGAGGTCTCTATCATTGTACAGCAACCTCTCAGAAATAAACAATTTATTTACCATGAAACACACACACACACACACACAGACACACACACACACATACAGAGAGGGTGTCAAAAACATGTATACACATTTTAAGAAAGGAAAAATCTACTAAAATTGTAATACTAAATAAATACTGTTAACAAAAGATAAATACAAGTCATGTCTGACTTCTGCAATTACAAGAGGTGCTCAAAGTGGTTACCATCAGTGTTCAGACACTTCTGATTACAGCAAACTACTGCTTGAGCAACGTTGACCAAAGTGTCCACTTGTATACATTTTGTGGGATACTTCATATACATGTGAATATATATACCAAAAGGGTGATATTTACTCATTCTAATACAGTGCTAGAGGAATCAGTATTTATTCCTTATTCTGCAATGTTACATTTCTATGATGCTTTATATTTGATCTTGACCATTAAATTCCCTAGTCTCTGCAAAGGTGACAAGAATTACTGGTGACAATAATTTTATTACTGTTTTTGCCTTGCTCATGGGTACATATTTTCAATTTACCCTGAAAACCAGCTCTTCCTATCTTCCCTGAGTTCAATATTTCACCACATATGACAAAAGGTTGAGGTCACCATGCTTTGTGTCTCTTTTTTATCTATTCATAGTCACCTGCTGCAAAGTCCCATAAACATTTCTTGGAATATTTTAAGAGTGTAACAACACGAAGTGATGGCAGCAACAATAACAGCCAACTTTTATTGACCATTTACTATATGCCAGGCAATAATCTAAAAACTTTGCATCATTAATCCTCACTACAAAGCCAAGAGATTTCTGGATATTCCCCCATTTGATAAATGAGAAAATAAAAGTGTTTTAGAAATGATAACATCTCAATCAATACCATAACTGGAATATAGGCGAGCCAGGAGTTCTAGGAGAAAGTAGAAAAACTCAGAAAATAGAAAGTAGGAGATACTTGGGCTCCTAGTATCCAAATATCCAAACCCCCTTAATGCATTGCCTCCTCAGATATATGTGTATGTGTGCTTGTATATATATATATGATCATAGGCACACATGTACATATATGCATATGCACACATATACGTATATTCGATCTATCTATATGGCTTCTGATCTCACTGTTACAAAACACTTCCCCTCTGGTAGAAATGGCCAGCACAGAACTGGTGGCCATACCATAGGGCTAGAACAGGAGGGATTACTCAGCCCGGAAGTATGACTCCCAAATCCTTTCATTTCTAGATGAGGTCATACAACCAACTATTATCAACAGCAAGTCAATGGGAAGGGATGTGGGCCACTTCAAATCCAAGGGTTTTTGTTTGTTTGTTTGTTTTTAGAAGCACATGTGTCTTTCTGTCACTGGGTTTTCCTTTTAACTACTTGGATGCACTAATAATGAGATCCTGCAGAATGGCAGGGCCACAGGAAGAAAGGGGCCTGAGTCTCAAAACCATCACCTGGGAGGAAGCTGCCCACCAAGGAAAAAAACGTTAGACTGTTAAGACAGGAGCTACTGTGTTTAGCTGCTTAAAAGGGAGACAACTATTTGTCACCACTGTCTTTCCTACCCTTATACACACAAGCAAATCCTTCATCCCAATATCTTTACTCATTGATTTCCATCTCTTTTACCTGCAGAGACCAGGAAAGTTTTTCTGTAAATGACCAGATAGTGAATCTTTTAGGCTTTGAGGGCCATGAAAGGCCACAGTTGTATATTCTATTTTATGTTTTTTAATAACCCTTTAAAAACGTCTTAAAAATTATTCACTTGAGGGCCATACAAACACATGCTATAAGCTGGATTTGGCCTGCAGGCCATAGTTAGCCAACACATGACCTAGAATATTGTTGCCAGACTGAAATATTAATCACGAATCATATCATATACTCACTCACAAAGCCCTTTGGATCCATACTTTCTATTTTAACAGCTATAAAGTTTTCTCCTAGCTTTGCAGCTTGTCCTCAGGCTGAAAATACTGATCTCCCATCTTACGACCAGTTACTGTCCAAAACCAGTCCCTTTCCTCATTCCCCATTCCACACACATGCCTTGTGCCATGTGTGGATATCACTGTATAGCAGCAGTTTTCTATGCTCCTGTCCAAGCTCAATGCCAAGTACAAGACCACTCAGCCAATGCCCACTCCCTGTCTTTCCTCCTCTATAAACCTTCACCAGGAAACGAATCCTTCTAGGTTTGTCTATCTTTTGAGCTCCTGAAGGAGCGATGCTGCATCCCACTACATGGTACTTAATTGTATTCTCGGGAAACAACTCTGTACCAGTTATTCTAGTAGGCCCTGACATGACAACAATGCATATGTCACAGCCTTTGCCCTTGAGAAATTTATAGAGGACCAATAAGACAAGAAGGTAACGATAGGACAAGGTTATAAGTGCTAACAATGGGAATCAAGGGCAGCCTGAAAAACAGATGGAGAATAGTTTATCTCATGCCATTGTAATTTTGTTTCAAACGTGCATGTTGCTGTTAGCTAGAGAAAAGGAGACCGTGTGTGTGTGTGTGTGTGTGTGTGTCTGTGTGTGTGTGTGTGGTTCCCTCCTGCTGAGTGATGATCGTACGTCAGAAGGGCATTCAGTTGATGGACATACAAGAATTCAGAGAAAATCCATTGTTAAGTTTGACATACTTGTATGAAGGGCACTGTCATAGATATCTAGGTATACTGGAAGTAAATGTAACTTTATTTACGATTATACTATTTCCAGGAAAAGTTTGAAACTACTGTCAATAGAAGACTAATATCAGGATCATTAAAAGTAGAAAAACAACAGTACAAGGGGGACTGCAATTACATCAGAAAGCTGGGCTAAAGATGGTAATTACTGGGGCATATTAAATATGTCTCTGAGTTACACAGTAGCCAACAAAATAATATGCAATAGAAATGATAGACAGATAGATAGACAGATAGGCAGGCAAATATTAGGTTGGCGCAAAGGTAATTGTGGTTCTTGCAATCATTTTTAATCTTTTAAACCACAATTACTTTTGCACCAACCTAATAGATAGATAGATAGATAGATAGATAGATAGATAGATAGATAGATAGATAAACAAATATTTCCTGATAAAAGAAAGGGAATCAGCCAACCACAGAGTTGAATTACCTTGTGAGATATTTATTTTTAAAAATAACTATGCTCCTGACTTAATGATTTTAATAAATCCAACTAAAGTATTCTTAATGAACAACTAGGATTGACACAAAATTAATAAATACAACTTTTTCCTGGAAGTAGACATTAAACATAATTTATTGCCTGGATTCTTATACAAGGAAAATAAAATGTTCATATGTAACATTTTTTTTAATCAACTCTAGAAAAAAATTTATAACTTTAAAGTAACTTATTTTCTTAAGGAAAACAAAAATAGAAACTACATACATGTGCCAAGCACTCAACTTTTTGTTAATTTAAATTGATAGAAGGTGAGAACCAAGAAACATAAACAAAGCAGTTCAAAAAATGTATAATTGTTTCATCCATTACTCTGCTTGTCTTGAACATCAATGGATATAGGAAGGGTTTTGGCAGGTGCTGAGTGCAATTACTAGACTTACAGTGTTTCCCCGAAAATGATACCTAGTCAGACAATCAGCTCTAATGTGTCTTTTGGAGCAAAAATTAATATAAGAACTGGTATTATATTATATTATATTATATTATATTATATTATATTATATTATATTATATTATATTATTATTATTATAAGACCCAGTCTTATATTATAGTAAAATAAGCCTGGGTCTTATATTAATTTTTGCTCCAAAACTCATTAAAGCTGATTGTCTGGCTAGGTCTTATTTTCGGGGAAACACGGTAGTATGGTGATCACAGCGTAAGGTATCTAAATGTCGAATCACTATGTTGTACACCCGAAACTAATATACTATTGTATGTCCACTATGCTTTCATAACGTTTTAAAGAGTCAACTCATTGAAGAATGATTAGAACAGGCTTTGTCTCCTGATGATGGAAGACACATCTCTGCTAGAACAGCCAAACATGTCCACGGCATATTTGACATTTTCATAGGAAAATTAAACATCTTGAGTCATATTTTTGGTTAGACATAAGGCCACCATCACTGGCTCCTGAAGATGGGTGAGAAAGGGCAGACCAAAATTGACTTCACAAAAGCAGTATGTTCAGTTGTCTGGCAAAGTATTTGGATTTGACCCCAGAGATGTAAGAATTGGTATGATTTGAAATCTTGGAAGGGTAGGTGTCCCCAGTTGGCTACATAAACCACAATGCATCAATCTCACATGCTGGCACGTATCAGAATCCCCTAGAGAGTTTGTTAAGACAGATTGCTGAGGCCCATCCCCAGAGTCTGAGTCAGCAGGTAAGATGTAAAGCTCAAGAATTTGCATTTTACACAGCACATCAGGTGATGGTGATACACTGGGGGCCACGCCTTGAGAACTACTTGGATGATACAACACTAAGATGCCTAGACACCATCTCATATTGAACAGGACTGCTTTTCAATGGGCTCACCTTCATTGATTAGCTTCAAAACAGACACAGAAATCTAATCAATGTGCCCAAAGAGAGTCACACAGTAGGATCCACCTGAAAATTGAGACAACCTGGCCAAAATGATTATCTTTCTTTTGGGCATAGATTGTCTTGAGTTCTTTGAGGTTTTTAATTAGCAAGCAGGCTCGGATGAACTGATGGACATAAAAATAAATATGAAAGCAAGGCCAAAATATGTATCATTTCTCAAATTCCTATGAACAGTGGCAGTGTGGCATAAAACTAATTCTCCCTCTAAAGGTGTCGAGCACTATTTTGGAAGAGGTGAATGTCAGAGTATAAAAGTAGAAACTACTTTCTTTGCTCTCATTATAGCATGGCCTAATAATTAAGGCAATGGTGCCTGCATTCACAGAGACTGGGGCTTAAATATTGGTTTCAGCACTTACTAAATTCATCACCTTGGGCAAATTATTCTCACTTTCCAAGCCTCTGTTTCCTTACTTGAAAATATGAGTAATGACACTTAATTCATATCACTTTTGGGAGAATGATATTATATAACACATTCAAGAGAATGAGAAGACAAGGCATAGACTGGGAGACAATATTTGCAAACGACACATCTAATAAAGGACTGTTACTCAAAACTCTTAAAAACTCAATGGTAAGCAAATAAATAATATGATTAAAAATGAGCCAAAAACTTTAACAGAAACCTCACCAAATAAGATATGCAGATGTCAAATAAACATGAAAAGATGTGCCACAGTATATATCAAGGAAATGCAAATTAAAACAAGATTAACACTACATATCTATTAGAATGGGCAAAATCCAGAACACTGACAAGGATATGAAGCAACAGAAACTGCCATTCAGTGATGGTGGGGCTGGAAAATAGCACGGCCACTTTGGAAGATAGTTTGGCAGTTTCTTACAAAACTCAAAAAATTCTTACAACCTTATCCGGTCATTACAATACCTAGTATTTACCAAAAGAAGTTGAAAACTTGTGTTCACGCAAAATCCTGCACACAGATGTTTTTAGAAGTGTTATACATAACTGCCAAAACTTGGAAGAGACCAAAGTACCCTTCACTAGGTAAATGGATATATAAACCATGGTACAGCCACACCATGGAATATTACTCAAGGCTAAAAAGAAATGAGCAATCAGGCAATGAAAAGACATGGAAGAACCTAAAATGTATATTACTAAGTGAAAGAAGCCAATCTGAAAAAGCTAATACAGTATGTTTCCAACTACATAACATTCTAGGAAAAAAAGAAAACTATGGATATAGTAAAAAGATCAGTGGTTGCCAGGAGTTGGGGTTGGGGATAGGAATAAACAGGGGAAGCACAGAGGATTTTTAGGACAGTAGAATAAATGTCTGTATGATACCACAATGATGAATGTGTGTCATTGTATGTTTGTCTAAACCCATAAAACACCAAGAGTGAACCCTATGGACTTTGGCTGACTATGATGTTCTGAAGTGTGTTCATCAACCACAACAGATGCACCCCTCCACTCAGAGAGGTTGATAATAGGGGATCTGCGCATGTGTGGGGCAGGAGGTATATGGAAAATCTCTATACTTTCCTCTCAATTTTGCTGTGAATCTAAAACCACTGTAAAATTCATTTTATTAAAAAAAAAATTTAAATCCAATTTATTGAGGTAACATTGGTTATTGCATTATATAAATTTCACAGAATATGTAAAAACACTCAGTATGGTGACTGACACAATAAATGCTCAATAATCATATTTTTCTTCTGATTATTATTACTATTATCGACAATACAGTGAGCATAAAACATCTACAATTAGTAACACAAGAGTGAAGTGAAAATGGAACAACAGGAATATTAAGGCATAATAGGAATGCCAAATAAATAAAGTAAGGGGTATACATGACAACTGGTTTGTGAAAGCAAAAATATTTGCATATATAAATATTTATGGAGAGATTTCTTAAATATATTAGAGTTCAGGTGATAGAATATCATACAGTCATTAAAAATAATGATGTCATTCTAATTTATTTATGTGGAAAGATACCATGATGCATTGAGTGAAAAAAAAAAAGCAGGTTACAAAATAGGGGAAAAGATGCACATAGGAAGAGAGAGGATAGAGAATTAAATTGAAATGTACCTATATACCACAGTGTTAACAGTACTTATCACTGCAATAGAATAACTAATATACTTTACTTTCATATATACACATTTTTCTGTTATAAAAATATAAGTATATATACATATGTATTCTGTCATAAATATATTATTTTACAGTTGTAGTACATAGTTTTTTATTTAGAAAAATCAATAAAAGTAGTTCTATTTTAGAAACTGATACATAAAATTGATTAATACAGCTAATACAAGAAGCTCTATAAAACAAGAGAGATCACACTAGGGGGCGATCCTCTAGGATAGGATATATGAGACTGTACTCACCGGTTTTCTACTTTTTCAGAGAAGGAAATAGATTGTTTTCCATATAAAGCTGCATTTTCTGCTATAAAAGTGTGCTACATAGTATATTATGTACCTAATAAAATGGTTCTGTCTTTCTGTCTCCAGTCTCTCTCATTCTCTATTTCCTACTCTCTCTGTCTCTGTCCCTCCCCCCTGTAATCCTCATACCAACTGTCATGAGATTAATCGTTCTAAAACAAGTTGATGTCACTTTTTCTGCTATACATGTTTATCAGTTTTATTCCTTTTATCTGTGTGTGGAGTTAATCTTTTATTGAAATACATTTGACATACAACATTGTGTAAATTTAACATGTACAACATGTGGATTTGATACATTTATATACTGTGATATGACTGCCAGTGTAGTGATAGTTAGCACTTGTATCACTTCACATAATTATCTTTTCTATTTTGGGGCGGAAATAATTAAGATCTATTCTCTTAGAAAGTGTGATAATTATAATACAATATTGTCTATATTCACCAAACTATGCCTGAGCTCTCCAGGAGAACTATTTACCTACTAGTTAAAGTTTATACCATCAAATATGTCTCCTATTCCCCGCCCCCTAGCCCCTGGTAAACATCACTGTCCTCTGCTCTTACAAGTTTAGCTTTTTCATATTTCATGTATAAGTGATACCATACAGTATTTGTCTTTCTCTGTCTCGCTTATCTTATTACGTAAACATAATATCCTCAAGGTCTGTCCGTGCTTTCACAAATGGCAGGATTTCCTTTTATCTCAAGGCTGAATATTTCATTTTTCACACACACACACACACACACACACACACACACACACAAACATCACATCTTCTTTATTCATTAATCCATTGACAGATACCAATTTCTTTAAGTGGTATCTCTCATCAGGGCTGTATTTCTGAACATGGCAGACAGGACCAAGCATACTTTGTCTTCAAAGTATTATTTTTCTATCTGTTCAACTTTTAATGCAATTTCTTAAGTTCCAATTTAAATTTCTTCTTTACAGGCTTCCTCAATTTCTCCACCTTGAATTGTATCTCTTTGAGTTTCCACAACACTGAATGTGTGTGTGTGTGTGTGTGTGTGTGTGTGTGGTGAGTGCGCGTGCGTGCACATGTGGTGTAGCACTTATGATAGTCTGTTTTGTTAATGGCACTGACAACAACCCCAGTGACAACAATGTACAAATGGAAATTAACATTTAGTGGGCACGTGGTGCCAGACCACTGACAGGAGCTTCCCATGAACCACCTACCACGTTCCCTTCCCCCTAAAAACATAAGGCGCCAAGTATTAAAGGCATGGAGTATTTTTCTCCCTGGTACACAACTAGGAAATATAATAGATAGGACTTAATTATGAGTTCTTTAATCTGGAGTCCTAGATGTTAATGACCATGGCACTGACAGTTGTTCTTGAATACTCATTAGATTTCTATGCGGAACTTTCAAAAATATGAATGCTTAGTCACAACCTAGAACTGAAGAACCAGAATATGTTGGAACAAAACAAGGGCAAGAATATAAATATAAGAAATGTAATTATATAAATATAAATAGTATATTACTGAAACATTTTAATAGCTCCCACATATTCATAACCTCCCACATTATCAATACCCCCCACCAGAGGGGAGCATTTGATGAACCCACATTGACACATCATAATTATCCAAAGTCCACAGTTTACATTCGGGTTCATGGTTGGTGTTGTACATTCTATGGGTTTGGACAATCATATAATGACATTCATCATTATGGTATCATACAGAATATTTTTACTGCCCTAAAAGTCCTCTGTACTCCATCTAATCATCTCACTCTCCCCCCCAAGACTATTTTTTAAAGGTTTGTAATTCCTTTTGACACCTAGCCTGTTTGAGAGTTACCCCCACTACTATATTCTGCTATACTCACCATGAGGTGATGAGTTGCATTATATTCTGCTGGAAAACCATAAAATGTTCAAGTTCGCTGTCTTTTTCATCATTTTAACATTTCCCTCTTCACCCCATACCTAATACATAGCACACAGTAGGGTCACCACAAAACCTGCTAAATAAAATCATATATAGTTGCATAAAATAGTCCATTGCCCTGTGGACTTCAATAATGGAAGACATTGTCAGTGTAGAATTCCCATCAACACCAAGGATAATTATTTTACCTTGGACATGGCTTTTTACTATTGGTGAGATTAGGGAAAGTTTTTTTCAGAAGAAATCTTGTTACAATTAAGTAAACCTTTTCTACTTGAGGGTTTGGGAGATGATGTAAACATGCAAAGCCACTTTGAAGGAGTTGGTGCTATTTTAACAAGAGCTAAGAGCAGAACATACACTGATAGATTTACTGTGTTGTAATTTTACATTTCACTCCCCCCCCCCCAGGTCTTTCTTCCCTTATTATTGGGGAACAAAAGGTAAAAAAATAATATATATATATATATAAATAAACAAACAAATCACAAAAGCAAAAGCAATTGTTTCCAAAAGTTATCTATTAAAGCAATACTGTTTAAAAGGTATCAGAAAAGATACCAAAGGGAGGAAAATCTGCAAACTAAACAAAATAGCTAATCACAGTACAGTTAATTTTATATAAATGTGGGCAATGGTGTATTAAAGGATGAAAAGCTTGAGGCGGCTAAAAGTTGAGAGATATTAGAAAGCTCTCATATTTAAATAGTTATTTTTTGCATTATCAATAAATTAGGAGAGAAGTTCTTTTGTTTTTCTTTTTTTTATTACCTACATAATTCTCTGAAATTGCATGTTGAAGTTATATCAAAACAAGAACCATGAAGTAAGTGGAAAAAATATGTCACAGTTGAAAACAGTTATAAACAGAAGAAGACCCTCCATTTTTGGCCTATATATAAATCTTGAGTCATGAACTTGGAAAGAAAATAACAGACTGACATTGTTCAAGGCCATTGCTAATTGGGATTATATACATGTACAGTATTAAATTCTTACATCTTTTAAGTTTTTTATAATTTAATATTATTTTGAAAGCTGGGGTAAATAATATTTCCTCTTTAAGAAATGGCAGAGCACAGTTTATAACAGAAATTTGCTTTCATTGCTACTTTCAATACTTTTTAAGAAACATGAGAATAAAAGCAATTAACAATTGTCCCGGCAGTCAAAATCTGTGGCTAAGGCTCCAAAATGATGGGCTCTCAGAAAGGGAAAGAGAGCGTTAAAGACTAGAAAGAATGAATTTGCACTGAAGAGAGACAAATCCAATTGAAAGGCCTCTAAATTAAATCTGAAGAAAATGTGGGATAAATATAGCATGATAAATACAGGAATGCCTCATACACAATCATTATGGTGGCAACCAGGTACGGAAAGAAAAAAAGGGGCATTAGTTTAAGAGATTAATGGTACTTTATAATGGAAAATTGGAAAGAAGTTTGAAACAACATTTAAGATCATCTATGATTATATATCCATGCTGAAAACATAAATAATAAGTAGGAACTGAGTAGCAGAGGGGAAAAATAGTCTCAGAAATCATTGATACTTGCTGAGTGGGGCTCATTTTTTTTTTAAATGACCATGGATGTTTTGCCCTGTTAAAAATAAAATTCCTTGTTAGGAATGGAGTGGACGCATTAAAGAAAAATGGACGGGTTAAAAAACAAAACAAAACAAAAACAACTTAAGGGTAGCAAATATAATAGAAAATTTCACTAAAAATGACAGGAGCTAAAAAGTGTTAGAAGCAGAGTACTTGTCAGATGTAATATTTCTTTACTCTATTACAAGCATGGAAAATAGACCTAAGAGTATGGAAAGATATAAGTTTGTCCCTCATCTGCTAAAGTGTTTCTTTGCTAAAAAGAATTATCTGTAAATCCTTGGCTTACTTTGGAGTCTATTAAAAAAAAAAAAAGAATATGAACTTTGGGGTCAGAATTCTGATTCTGAATTTGAATGCCAGCTCTTCGAATTAGATGTGATGTGAGTGAATTACACCTTTCAGAGGTTGACTGTGTCATGTATCTGAACTGCATTCCAATTGCTGGAGGACATTAAAAAACAGATCACCCTGAGTGTCACCCTAGCCTGTACTCTTATGTAGCCAGCCTCTTATGTAGTGTAGGCCCAAGAATGTCATTTATGAGAAGTAAAACAGGTAAGAAGTATAAGCCTCCTGCACAAATAAGAACACGATGCACATTGAGTCCATCATTTTCTGTGCTGATAGTGATACAAAAGCTGTTTAATGGCCAGGATTCTAGTACAAATTAACAAGAGGATAATTTGTAAATATTTTGGAAGGAAAGGATGCTGGTCACCATATTCCCATTGGGTTTACTACTAGCCAGTTGTTGCAAACAGATTTCTATGATAATTTGTTTAAAAATGAATTGCTCATCATCAGAAATGATGTTGGAAAAACTGGGTATCCACATGCAAGAGAAGGAGTTGGATCTTTAACTTATATATAAAATGAAATTAAAATGTAACAAAGACCTAAACAGACCCTACGCTATAAAACTCTTAGAATAAATCTTAGGGTAAAGCCTCATGACATTGGATGTGGCAAGGATTTCCTAAATAGGATACAAAAGCACAGGCAACAAAAGTAAAAATAGACAAATTAAGCTACTCAAAAAAAAAAAAAAAATTATGCATAAAAGAGCATAATCAACAGAGTATAAAGGTACCCTTTCAAATGGGAAGAGCTATTTTCAAACCATATATCTGCTAAGGGGTAATAGCCATAATATATAAAGAGGTCCCACAATTGAAAAACAACAAAATAACCCTATTTTTAAAATGGGCAAAGACTTGAATAGATATTTCTCAAAAGATGATATGTAAATGGCCAACAAGCATTTGAAAAGATATTCAACATCAGTAACCATTAGGGAATTGCAAATCAAAACCACAGTAAGATCTCCCTTCACATTCATTAGGATGGCTACAATAAACAAATAAGTAAGTAAGAAGTGAGGGCAAGGATGTGGAAAAATTGGAGCACTTTTACACTGAGGGTGGGGATATAAAGTGGTGAAGTCACTATAGAGAACAGTACAGGGGCTCCTCACAAAACTAACAATGAAATTATCGTATGATCCAGAAATACCACTTCTGGGTTTCTACCCAAAAGAATTGAAAGCAGGATAATTTGCACACCCATGTTCATAGCACACTGTTCACAATAGCCAAGAGATGGAAGTAACCCAAGCATCCATCAGGGATAAGTGGATTAAAATGTGGTCTAACCATACAATAGAGTACTGTTCAGCCTTGAAAAAAAAGAAGGAAATTCTGACACAGGTTTCAACATGGACGAACCTTGAGAACATTATGCTTGGTGAAGTAAGTCAGTCACAAAAAGACAACTACTGTATGATTCTACTTATATGAAATACCTAGAGTGGTGAAATTCATAGAAACAATGTAGAATCGTGGTTGCCAACGGAATGGGGCAGGGGAAATGGGGAGTTGTTGTTTAGTGGGTTTAAAGTTTCAGTTTGGCAAGATGAAAAGGTTCGGGAGATTGCTTGCACAGTAATGTAAATATACTCAACAATACTGAACTATACATTTAAAAATGATTAAGATGCATTTTTTCCCCTCAATAGAAAATTTGATTCATTGATTTCTCCCCCCAGTATTACTTGGCTATTTCTGCACAAAGGAAACCTAGCAATTCCTTGCTAGACATGTTCTCCCTTAAATATTGCACAGCCAGTAGCATGTGTAAAGTTTAAGAAGAGGCTTGCGTTTCCTATTCTTCACTAGATATATGAGAATTCTCAGGTCACCGAGGAAGGCAAATCACATGGTGTCTGCAGGGAACACCTGTTCAATTTGGGAGCTTGAACAAGTCACTTCTGCTTAACAAGTGAGTAGATAAAAGTAACCACTGTGTTTGAGGGACATGAGGCTTTTCCATGGGGACAAGTGGCTATTTTAAGTCTAAAAAAAAAAAAAAAAAAAAAATTATTAAAAAAGTGAATCAGTGGTTGATCTCTGTAATCTAAATGAGGTTCTTGGAGAAAACCCATACACAGATGAGAGGTAACTATCCAGACAGAAAATTTGGATTTAATCTTTACTTTTCAGGTATAATAGATTTGTTTGCATAAATCAAAGGTGTGTTCTTTGAAACAAATCAAAGTGATAAGAGGAGGGGTATTAAGTATTACAGATGCTCCCACTTGTTCATGCCCCGTGATGAAGGGTTTGTGAGAGTAGATGGGGCTGGGGGTAAGGGAGACATGAACACAATATTCCCTCCATAGAATTCAGATACCAAGTTTCTCTGCATATAGTGAATTATACTAAGTTAGGTTCTAGAGTATACTGTATCTTTTATACAGCATCTCTGGAACAAACCCAACACATGTATTTGCTGTTCAATTGAAGAAACAGATGTCTCTTTCAATGTTAAGGGAAAATCCAACTGTGTTAGACCAATTGAAAGATATGTCCCTCTGCAACTTTTGTCTTTTTGTATGGGATCCTCAAGGATAATTTAGGCAATATGCAACTTTGGCCTTATGGGCTGACTCTTGAATCTAGCCATTAATGCTTGGCTTATATGCATGTACACACCTAAAGGCTTAGAAGAGAGTAATGAGAGCTGGGGCTGAGGCGTGCTCGTGTGCTCAGCACTGACCTACCCTCATTGCACAGCTTATGTGTAGATAGTCATCTACATGAATGTGATGTATCTGACACAAAGGCAACATCATGGGGCCATTTAAACTTCAAAATGCAGAAAAGAAGGCAAAATCTGATAATACAGTATAAAACAGATAGTGTGTAATAAGTCAGGAAGACAATAGTGGAAATAAGACATTGAAGGAGACTAAAAAGAAGGTTTCTAAATCCAACTTTATCTCGGTCTTTGCCCAATACATCAGCGGTGTTGCCTTTAGAGTAATTTCAATTAACTAGTAAAGGTTCTTAGACACTCTGTCTAGACTTTCTGATGCCAAGATATGACTTTGGTTTCAATGAAACACAGAGAAATCATTCTCTGAAAAGCCTTGCTTTCACATTAGCTGAAAGATATCCTTAACCAAAATGTTAAATTCATGAGAGTCATCTTCTAATTAATCACCAAACCTAAGCAAAGCAAGAAAGAAATTAAGAAAAAAGCAAGCTGCTTTAACATTGAACACAGAACTTATATTTTGAACAAGATGTAAAAGGAATTATTTCTGGGAGGCAAAGAACATTAATATTGAAATGAAAAATTCGACTTTAAAAGTATTTTCATTTGTGATAGGATTTAATTGAAATTGAGGTCTTAATTAAGTAATGGTGAATTATAGGTAATGATAAAGGTCCTAAGAGCAGGCATTAAGACAAGTGATTTAATAAGTAGTAGTATTAAAAACACAGTATATGTCACCATTCCTAAGATTAAAAAAAAAGTAACATAATTTCCTCCCTTTTTCCCTCCCTCCATTCTTTCCTTCCATTTATTTTAACTAATAAAAACAAGATATGGACTGTATACCTCGATGAATCAGAGACTATTTTTTTCTGTTGTTTAAATGTGGGAGAAAAAAAGAGATATAAAGATGACTTAAACATAATTACTATATCCTCAAGCAGCTCATGTTCAGGTAATAGAAATAAGACAAAGGGTTAAGATAAGTAAAAAGTGCTCTCTGTCTATCTAGAAAAACGGAAAAAGTACAATGACAGTTCAGAAAAAAAAGATGTTAGTTTTACCTTGCTATTTCAATCTTGAAGAACCCAAAAAGCTATGTTTTGGGGGCCATCTCTAACAATGAGAAAGCCAAGTCTCTGCTCTACTACTGAAGGGAGGGAGGGAGGGAGGGAGGGAGGGAGGGAGGGAGGGAGGGAGGGAGGGCGGGCGGGAGGGAGGGCGGGAAGGAGGAGAAAGGGGAAAAGAAAAACTAAGGGATCAGAATTCTGTGAATCTAGCTTAAGAATCCATCCTCTTTTTCCAATACGAATAGTTGGTTGGATTCTGACTTGGATGATTAGAAGTTAAAGAGGAAGATAACAGAATAAGGAAAGAGAGGTGTTCAGGAAAACTTAGGCTCTGTGTGGAGAAGAGTGACAAACTCACTCTTGCTTGAACTTTGATTTCACTGATGGCACTCACTGAAGAGTTAGGGATAAGAGTAACACTTGGTCACAAGTTTAACTTCTGTTCTTCTATAGGTAATAGTAAGTCACTGAATTTGTGAGTGGTATGAATAAAGATGATTTATTAAGTCACAGGTATAAAATGGAACACTGGTTGGTTAACTGTTGAGGTAAGGACATGAATAAAGATAGAAAGTGTGAGGACAGAAGGATAGGGTGTGACCAAGATTTAATTAACTCAAAGCCTTGGCCAATGAAATGTCTCACAGAACAAAGAAAGAGATTTCAGTGGAAAAACAATTACCAGGTTTCCAGTTTGAGTATCTGGGAAGGTTATTTTAAACTATTTATCTTACAGGTCTGACAATTAAGTTCACAAACTTGTTGCAATGATGTTGTTAACCTTTTTTTTTTAATATCAGAGGGATTATTCATTATGAATTTGTATCAACTGGACAAACAGCTAATCAAGTTTACTATTTGGAAGTGCTGAAAATTTAGATGACCTAAACTTTTCACCAACAATTCATGGCTCTTGCATCACAACAATGCACCAGCTTTGTGAGGGAGTTTTTTGCCAGTAAACAAATAACTGTATTAGAACACCCTCCCTAGTCATCTGATCTGGCCCCCAATGACTTATTTCTTTGTCAAAAGATAAAGGAAATATTGAAAAGAAGACATTTTGATGACATTCAGGACATCAACGCTAATATGACAACAGCTCTGATGGCCATTCCAGCAAGAGTTCCAAAATTGCTTTGAAAGGTGGACTAGGCGCTGACATAGGTGCACAGCTTCCCAAGGGGAGTACTTTGAAGGTGACCATAGTGATATTCAGCAATGAAATCTAGGATGAGTTCGCAAACTTAATTGTCTGACCTGGTTTATCTCTAAGAGTCATTAAAAAATACTTAATACTTAGTAAGTCTTTAGAATAAGAGGGTATTCAGCTTTTGCAAGTCAATTTAGAAGGTCAATTGCATTTGTTTTCTTCTCTGAAATAATAAAGGTGAAAGGATGAGCTTGCAAAAATTGTAATATGAAGTGTTACATTTATTTGATTTTTTTGATCTAATCTACAAATGCAAACCCTTCTCTAAGTTTTCCATGTTATGTGGTATCAAATTAGTCAAGTCAAAGTCAAAATAAGAGATCACATAGAAAGGTTGTATCTAATAATGCAAGTATTATCTCTTCCAAACATATATGGAAGGACAGATGTTAGATTAGATAGCTAGGTAAATGATGATAGGCAGACAGATACAAAAAGATTAGTCAACAATGAAGATATCACTTCTACTTTTAATGGTTTTGTGCTGACTTCTTTGGTAGTACCATGCTTCTTCAAAAATAAGACCTAGCCAGGCAATCAGCTCTAACGCGTCTTTTGGAGCAAAAATTATTATAAGACCCAGTCTTGTAGTATATGAGACCTGGTATTATATTACTATATTATATTATATTATATTATATTATATTATATTATATTATATTATATTATATTATATTATATTATTATACCCAGTCTTATATTATATTATATAAGACCCTGTCTTATATTATAGTAAAATAAGACCTGGTCTTACATTAATTTTTGCTCCAAAAGATTCATTAGAGCTGATTGCCTGGCTAGGTCTTATTTTCAGGGAAACACAGTATTTTCTTTTCCTTTTGATGATGTTTATTGGTAAAATGTAAAATTTCAAGTTGTTATCCATCATTAAATTGTTTTCATAATCATTCTGTATATTGTGTTAAGCACTACATAAAAAGTCATATAATAATCTCTTCCACACTATAAGCAAAGTCCAATAATGTTTGTTTGTTTGTTTCATCAAGAGGCTACAATAATGTCAGCCAATCTTAAAAAATAAATAACACAGAATGTAAAATTGCTAAAGATTATAAAATCATGGCAATCTTTGAATGCTTCACTGCGCTAACTTGGTAGTTAGAGAACTCTAATATTTGCATAGAATAGGACTGCTCGGAACAGCTGCTGGCTGCATTGCAGGCCTGTCTCTAGTTGAATGTGCAAAAGTTATCATTTTCTTTCAAGTTCTCAAGAGTTTAAATATATGTTCCAAAAGCAAAACTGAAAACATCAATTTAGGACCAAGTTTAACACACACTTTTCTTGGTTCCTCTCCATTCCTTTCCTTTTCTCCAGTCTTAAGTGCAATTTAGTCCCTGATCTTTTCTCTCCTTAATCCAAAGGAGTATATCACTTACATTCTTGACACTGTGCTGGGACATTCCACGTATCATTCCTCCTTATACATACATCTATATGTTAGCTATTATTGCCATCCCCATTTTACTAAAAAAGAAGTTGTGGTTTAGAGTATGTAGCAAAAGTGGCTGACTATCTATCAAAACTTCAGACTCCTCTTTCAATAGTATAAAGTCATCCAGAAAGGCAGCTACCCAGCCAACAATTATATTTCTCAGCACACTTTGGAGGCAGGGGTGGCTATATGACGAGTATTCACTTGTAAAGGTGGGGTGAGAGCTTTCAAGAATCATGAAGGCCTCCTCCCTTACTTCACTCCCTGTCCAGGTGAACACAGGAAACTGAGGATTTAGGGGAATTGTAGAACCACATGATATAAGAAACAAAGACTAGGGACTACTGGCCAAGAGCTGCCATATTGGAAAACAGCTAGAAATAAACTTTTATTGCATTGAGCCAGTGAAATTTCAGGATTTGTTAGATATAAGAAGCATGCCCCTAACAAATATAAGACTTAAGTATAATTTCCAAGGTCAAAGAGCAACTTAGATGAAATCTGGGATGGACACCTAACAGGTCTGATTCTAAAATACTCAATTTTAAGTACATTCCTGTCAAATAATTATTCCTATGTCATTGTGTTGGCACTCCCATCAATAATATTTTTAGCAGTTTCTCATTATTTGAAGAACAAATGTATGATTGCTTCGTCTCCAATTTTGCCTTAGCATAACTTTTCAAAATTATCTTCTGGTACTCCCTATTTCTTTTCATGCATTTGAATAGATTTGTACTATTCCCCAGCTATAAACGCTGTGTTTTTCCATCACTAATATTTTCATGTGATTTCTGCTACCTGCTACTTCTCCCCTACTCCCATCCCTAGTCTTATTTAGATCCTAGTCACCCTTCAGAATGGAGATTAAATGCCAACTTCTCAATGTGGCTTTCCTGCCTGCCTCCATAGAAATAGTTCTTTTTCTCTGGTCATTGAACAGAAACTCAGCATTAACCATGCAAGATTTCACACTGGGCATAAGAGTTACAGGAGGAAAGAAAATAGAAAAACAGTTCTTATTTTCATGAATTTACATTTTAGAGAAAAGAGACAATCAAAGATCAGAAGAAATACTGATTTATTAGCAATTGGAATAAACAGAATTGTAGGTTTCTAACTGAGCTGTTTAAAGGGAGACCTGTATCAATCTAGGGGAAGAAGTTAGGCTTCCATGGGACAGTGAAAACTGAGCCAAGGTATGAGGGATGGGTAGGGATTTACTTAGCAAATGCTGGGGCATGGTGTTGGGGGAAGCTGGGGAGAGTAACACAAGCAGAGGGAGTAAGATGTGTTTACATGACAAGTGTAGACATGTTTAAGGAGCAGAGAAAGGAACAGAGGGGCACAAGATACCATGTTGAGACAGGCAGGAGCCAGATCATTTAGAGAGCCTTGTAAATACGTTGAGATTTTGGTCTTCCCCCAATGTGAAATTGCAAACCACTGCACAGGCTTAGGAAAGAATGATGTATGCTGCAACACTTTGTATTAGGTTGGCGCAAAAGTAATTGCAGTTTAAAAGGTTAAAAATAATTGCAAAAACCACAATTACTTTGGCACTAATCTAATATAAGATCATTATGACTGCCATTTGGAGTAAGAAAGGAAGTCGAGAAAGCAGCTGGTGAGCTTTTGCTGTGGTCCATTGTAACGGTCCAGTGTAATGAGACATAACATTGATCGGGAAGGGGGTAGTGGCAGCAGAAATGGAGATGAGTGGTTGAATCCAAAAAAAAATTTGAGTAATAAGGGCAAAAGAACTTGATTAATTTGAATGTAGTTGGCTATATTGTTGAGGCGCTTAGACACACCTTTGGGAGGCATAGTTATTAAAACAGAGCTAGGAAGACTGACAATATTCAAACATGGGTTCTGTCACCTCTAGCTCTGTGACCTTGGCAAGTTACTATACCTTCATTTGGAGGTAGCTTCACCTGGAAGATGCAGAAATTAATAGTACCTACCTTATAAGCCTGTTCTGAGGATAACATTATATACATATGTGTGTGCTTGTTATTATTACTATTATAGCATGGAAACGTATATAGTTGTCCTCCCGTGGTAAACAACTATTTTTTTAAGGGTGGGACTGAAATAGAGTATAGCATCTACATCTATTAGAGAATAAGTATGTCTATTAAAAATCCATAGTTTATTACATACATCATTTATAATTCAGTCTATCGGTACCATTAAGTGTAATCCTTCAAATTTAGTATGTTTTCAATTACAACTCCAAATGTTTATTATCATGCCACCTAATACCCAGAACTTGTTCTTTCCCAAAATACAACATCAAAAATTAAGTTTACAGCCATTGACACAATGCTCAATCATGCAATTTGGGGATAAATATGTAACATTATATTACTTAACGTGTGATCGAAGACCATTTATTGACGTTTACAATATCCTGGGGACTGTGAGCTGCAGAGTCGTGAGCACTGTTTTAAAACCATCTGATAAGAAGAAACAGACTAGCTCAGCTTTTAAAAATAAGTACAAATTATTGAGGTTGCTATTGTATGAATTAAAGCCATAGTGTCAGAAATATGACTGGAAAATCATCTAGTTCATTTATCTTCAGAATGACTGTAGCTAACACTTAAATAGGGGAATGTGAGTACAGCTGTTATATTTAAGAATTTTAAGTGTCCACCACATCACTTTGCTAATTTTCTCCCCAGATTTAGTTCTCACTTTTGTTACTTAAAAAAAAAAAAAAAAAAAAAAAGAAAAGAAAGAAAGAAAAGAAAAAAGACAAAGAAAAAGTAGAGATCTGTCATTTCAAATCACAGAGTGCACTGCATATATTCCTTTGTCAAATCCTCTGGGTGCTTACCAACTTATGTCTCACTGACATTGTATTGTTTTGAAAATCCTGCACTAAAAGAATGTATGAGGAAATGGAACCCACTGACAATTCCAAACATCAGCATGGAAGTCCTTCCCCACATAAGTGCTGACAGACACATATATTTCTAGCAAGAATGTATTCTAAACCTACTTCTGCAGCCAGGAAATAAGTGCATTGGAAACACTGCATGCTGTTTTCACTTCAGGACTGATGTATTATTTTCCTAGGGGAAGCTGTAGAGTGAATGCTTTAAACTGTGAAGCTTCCTGACAGCACATAACCCTTGCCCAGTGCCATGTGATGCACTTGGGATTCACCTGATGCTGGTGTTCAGGGAGGAGGTGGTATTCCCAGTTTCTAAATCGGAGTTTTCAACAAGTCATGCTTCTGTATCTCATGGTCCACATGACAAAGACAAAACAGCTCAGACAGCTATGCAGGACTCTTGCCTTTTGTTTATTTAACACACACTGGCACCTCTGAGGTGTGGACCTTGTCTCCTCAGGGTGTATCATCTAATAGTGGAGTTAGACAATCACATCACTCCATAAATAACAGTCATGTTATAACTGTAGCATATTTTAAAATTAGAACTCCATGGTGCTATGAAACCTTTATTTATGGATTGAAAAGTGTTCTCCAAATAATGTTGTAGTCCTAACCCCCAGTCCCTCAGAAAGTGACACTATTTGGAGATAGGATCTTTATAAATCAAGTTAAAATGGGTCATTAGGGAGGACCTGAATCAAATATGATTGGAGTCTTTACAGAATGAAGACATTTCAACACAGAGACAGACACACATACAGGAAAGACTAGGTGACAAGACACAGGGGGACAACAACCATCTATAAGCTATGGAGAGAGGCCTGGAAGAGATCCTTCCCTCACAGTCCTCAGGCGGAATCAGCCCTGCCAACACCTTTATTTTGGACTCCCAGCTTCCAGAACTGTGAGGTAATGCATTTCTGCTGATTAAGTCACCCAGCCTGTGGTACTTTGTTATGGCAGTGAGGAAGGTTGGAAAGGGTTACAGAAAGAGGTGACAACTGAGCTGAGAGCTGAGCATTAATTAGCTAGACAGAAATAAAGAGGACAACTGCTCCAAGTACAGGGAATAGCATTACAGAAGGGACAGCTGACGTGTGTGGAGTTGAATTACCAAGAGGAAATAAAAGTCAAGATGAGGCTGGAAATAAATGTTGAAGCCAGATCATAAAGGGCCATGTAGGTCTCATTCATTAAGTTTTCTTGGTAGCTCCATCTTTTTCTCACGTCATCTCCCAGTTTATAAGACACACCACCCTTATCCTCTGATTCTGAGTGGAAACGGTCAAATATCTGTAAAACTCCCCCTCAGTGGACGTGTTTTCTGCATGTTCAGTTCATTTTGAATCATCTTGCTATGTATAAAGATATATCAAGACTTGTCAGTGTCACTTTCCCAGTTTCCTTCACTTCTAACATAGAAGTATGTGACAAGTATCCACTGATCATATTGAACTCTGTAACAATTTGCTTCAAAATTAAACAAATTGAGGAAAGAGCTTCCACACAGAAGACTGGGGGAAACAATCTGGCCTTCAGGGATAATCAGAGTTTTAAGAAGCATCAATGTTGGCAAAATTCCACCTGCAGCCAAGTGATGTCCCTGGTAGTTCTGGATCTGTAGCCAGTATCCCCTGCTCAGAACGATTGCTCCTTGAGTCATCAGGCCACTTGCATTGTGTGGTTTGGTCACCCTTTCTGGAAAACTGGCCTCCAAGATGATTCCCAACGAATGACCCAACATCTGTTTAATAGACTGCTTCTACTTAAGTAGTGAATATCTGCTTTTTATAGTTAAGAGACCTAATAAGTGATCCACTCCCCTAATCACACTGGGGGTGAGAGAGCAGTCCTGCACCATGCCTTCACAGATTCCTATGCCACTGGCTCTCAGAGCTTGGTTCTCTGACAAGCAGCACCTTGGAACAAGATAGAAACACAAACTCTCAGGCTCTACCCCAAACACACTGAAGGAGACACTCTAGGGATGAGGCCCAGAAATGTGACCTAACAAGTCCTTCAGGTGATTCTGATGCCGACCAAAGGTTGAAAACTATTGTCCTAACATACCTCCATTTTTATTTAACAGGTGTTAAATGCATATTTTAACCTGTGTGAAAAATGTCTTCCCCCCATTCTGGGGAAACTACTCGTCTTATTCATATTTAGATTCTCAGTGTTTAGATTGAAGTGGCAGATGAGTTTAATGATTGGCAAATAAATATCTCTGTTCTTCCATTCTCTTTGTCAAAATGGGCTAATCATTACCCGAGAACACTGTCTGCCATATCTGTGTCAACAGGGGATGAATGACAATACACCCTCTTCCCAAGGAAAACAGACACATCACAACAGTACAAGAGTCAAAGATGTTATGGAAGATGAAACTAACTTATAACTTTACCTGGACTTCTGCCTACCCTCATTGCTATTCTACTGCTTCATTCAATTTTCAAAGCTCAGATAATACGCATATCACTCTATATATCTCACTCAGTGGTGAAATTTTCACAGTGCTTCACACTACCCCACATCCAATTTCCCTTGTTGTTGTTTTTGTGGTTTCTTGTTTGTTTGTTTGTTTGTTTGTTTGTTTGTTTGTTTGTTTTGGTCTGGAAGTTTAAGAACTCGTGTGAATCATGCTTCCACTAAAGCAAGACAGATCCACTGAATTAAAGCTGGGAGTCCTGACTGGCTACCTCAGCTCTTTATAACACTAGGGGGATTGGTGTGCAAAGAGTTGGAGTCATAGTGTTGACTCCAGTGAGTAACATCCAGTAACAGAGACAAAAGGTACAAATGGATGCCCTGAGCTACAGCACAGCACAGAAGCCGGGGGAAACCTGTGGCACTCCTGTATTTCCATCCCCAGAGAGAAAGGCTTCCAGGAAATAATCCCACATCTATATAGATAAGACTCTTTAAAGGACAGCTTTGATTTAGTTAAACTCCTGGCAAAAAGGAAAACTCCTGGAAAAAAGGAAAAGTTGAAATATCAATCAAGGAACCAGTTGAAATATCAATCAAAGGCAAAGGAAACATAGAGTGTGTCGTGGGGGGGGGGGGGGTTGCGGATTAGAGTCCTGAACTCACGGAATGAAACCTCTGAACACACACACACACACACACACACACACACCAGATCTCACAATGAAGTTCACTAACTTGTGGCAACAATGTTCTAAACTTTTTTGATATCAGAAGGATTATTCATTATGAATTTTTACCAACTGGACAAACAGTTAACCATATTTACTATTTGCAAGTGCTGAAAATGCTGTGTGAAAAAGTTATAGGACCTGAAATTTCACCTACAATTATTGGCTCTATCAACACGACAATGTACCAGCTCACACGGCACTGTCTGTGAGGGAATTTTTAGCCAGTAACAAGTAACTGTATGGGAACACCCTCCCTATTCACCTGATCTGGCCCCTGAGGATTTCTTTCTTTACCCAAAGATAAAGGAAATATTCAAAGGAAGACATTTTGATGACATTCAGGACTACAAGGGTAATACGATGACAGCTCTGATGGCCATTCCAGAAAAGGAGTTCCCAAATTGCTTTCAAGGGTGGACTAGTTAGTCACTGGCATCGGTGCACAGCTTCCCAAGGGGAGTACTTTGAAGGTGACTGTAGTGATATTCAGCAATGAGGTATGAAGGACTGTTTCTAGGATGAGTTTGCAAACTTAATTGTCAATGTGGTGTGTGTGTGTGTGTGTGTGTGTTTGTGTATGTGTCTGTGTGTATATGCATATATACAAAGAGTGCCAAAAAAAAAGTATACACATTTTAAGAAAGGAAAACTGTACTAATATTGTAATACTCAATATATACCTATAACAAAAGATGAACACAAGTCACGTTTGACTTCTGCAATTGTAAGAGGTGCTCAAAGTAGTTACCATCAGCGTCCAGACACTTCTGATTATGGTGAACTACTGCGTGAGCAACGTTGACTAAAGTGTCCACTTGTATACATTTTTTTGGCATCCCCCATATATATACATATGTGTATATATATATATATATATATATATATATATATACACACACACATATACATATATGTATATATATACACATATATACACACACATATATATACACACACATATATATATACACACACGCATATATATATAAATAATAGGTGTGTGCAGTATACTGACTAGACAAAAAATGTATCTGTGCATATTCATGCACATACAAGAATGCAAACACTTTTTGTTTTCTGTGCTCATTCTTTGCTTCCTTTATTTTATATGGGTAATGTAGAGATGATTAGATTGCAGATATGTCCACTATATGCTCCATATCAAGATAAAATGAAATCCTACTATGGAGAGGCTGACTATTGTCCCTAGGTAGTTATTCTATAACATCACTATAAATATAGTCTCTGGGTATAACTCTGTATTTTCTCACATTGGACAAAAAAGCAAATAAATGTTTATTGTTGTTGTATGGGATGTTTGGATCATTTAACAGGAATCTATTTGAATGGAGTGAATTATCACACGAAGAAAAATTAAACAACCACCAAAATGATAATTGAAACTTAATTGCACATTTACAAAGTACCAGGCACGGTGCTAAGTGTATTATACGAAAAGTAGGTGCCTGTGTATGTTGAGAAACTAAAGGGCTGGATTACAGGAGGCATTCTTGAGTTGACTGCTTAGATGACAATGACCCCCAACACACCGTCAGAACTGCCTCCGGCATCCCGATCTAAGGGTGAGTATGGGACTTTAATTGGGCAGATTCTCTCAGGAATTTCAATGTTTTCTTTTAAATGAGACAGAGAAACTTTTGGAGTCATTGGAGTTGATACGCAGGATTCTAGAAAGAAGATTCCTGAGAAACAACCGCTAAAGGGCCTGATTTATTTTGATCTTATCTTTTGAGGCTGCTTATTCTAGTCTGCCTTGAATGCTATGACATAAGCAAGTATCCTTTCAATAAATTCAACATTCCCCTTAAGCTAGTAAGAATGAATCACTGTTATTTGCAACTAAAGGACTCTTAACTAACCACAAAATGGTATTCTGCAAAGGCACACGTGGGGATGTGTGAAAAACTGTGTTAATCTTCAATCTAAATAGGGCTATGAAACTATCATCATAGTATACTGATTAGAAATAGTATGTCACAGTCTGCATCAGGAAGAAACTAACACATTTCCAAATTGAATCCTTACTCTGTGTGGCTGATGCAAATTATGCTAATTAGGGATGGTGTTTCTTACTTGGGCAATAATAACAAAAGAGAAGCGGCTATAGTATTTTTGTTTAGAGTGCTGATGAGGAAATAATTTGATTGATTGAAAACAAAATCACTTTCTCAAGCTTCCATTACCAAAGGACAGTGAATACTAAAATACAAAGAATCATGTTGTCTGTTCTATTAAAACACTATTCTATCTTTTATCACTTCATTTGAGGTATAATGAGCTTTTATCCCATACAGCTGGGCAAAGCTTACCTTATTTCATAATAATTGAAACATAATAGAATACAAAGGTTGTCATGATTTACATTTCATTTAAACACAAATAGTGAAATTTTACTCACTTCCTAAAGCCAGATAAATGCCAAGGCAACATGGGTGTTTGTTATTCATAAAGAAGTAAAACGGAATCCTGGGACAACGCTTACAGTGGTGATTTCTGCACTGCCCAGGGACTGATTCCAACAGAATCATTTTCTCTGATGGATGTCGGTGCCATCGAGTGACATCTGTTTGTTAATAAGCATCTGTCCTGGAATTGGCTTAGAAAATGCAGGGCTTTGGTGTACATGGTCTAGTGGTTAGAACAGCAGGCTGAGTCCACATTTCTGGGCTGGAGTCCCAGGTCTGTTACTGTCACTTTAGGCTGCCTTGGAAAGCAACTCAGTCTATATAATATTAAAACAATATCCTAATTTGGGTGGAGGCAGTGGCTAGGGAGGGGCATAGGAGGGTTCACACCAATTTGGCACCCTAGAAAAAACATCCCCTGTTAATTATGGATTATTCATTCATCAGCTAATGTACAGGGCAATTCTAACGCTGAAATACACCAACAGTTATTATCCAAAATGCTTGTTTAGACTATTGGCTAAATTGGGTACATAATTCTGCTTTCCTGATAAATACAACAATGTAACAAGTATAAGAATATGGAAAAGAATTCACCTATGCCAGTATTCGATATTCAAGAAAAATGTTTCTCTATTTAAACCCAGGGATGGCTTCTTTTCTTAAAGGAAAAAAAAAATTCATAATTTAAATGCCAACTCTAGTATGTTGCCTTAAGTGTGAAAATACCACTAAGTATAAAATTATACAAGATCTCTCTGCTCATTTCTTTAATTCTAAAATGGATGATAATGACCCTCAGCCAAATCAATGTTTCCAGATAATATATTATAAATAATAGTAAGGAAAACATTCATATTGGTGAAAGTCAAATTTTTTTCTCTGACAACAAAATAAGAATGTATTTCCAAAAACTTGAGAATTTAAACTACTTTAAAAGCAAAATTGAATTTTCAATTACTGAGAAAATTCATTGAGAATAATAAATTAATTGCCATTGCCAAGTAAATAATACAAATGTTTATATTAGAAGGTACATTTGGAAAATTAGACGGCTCAACTAAAAATTTAAACATTTAAAGAATTTTAAAAGAGTTTATCATCAATATATGTAATATATATATATATATATATATATATATATATATATGTAAATATTTTTAAGTACAATTTCCTGAAGAGAGTTGTGGTAACCATTAATTTTTCCCTAATGTTATGATTGTAAGAACTTAAGTCCTTGTATTTTGACAAGCTGTATAGATACTGAATTTACTAAGTATATTATATTGAAATAATTCAGTGTATATAGCAATTCCAAAGTTACTTTATATTAGTGCAAGATTTTCTTCTCTGGTAGTCAATTATTATAGAAAATAATATGGAATTTTGACCAGAAATGTAAATCATGCACCGGCCAATTAAAAATATATATTAAAATATGTTGATATACTCAAACAGTAAAGTAAATGGATCAGAGGAAAACCATTTGAAAAGATGAAATAGTGCCATTTACAACAACGTAGATAGATCTTGAGATTATCATGCTAAGCCAAGTAAGTCAGACAGAAAAAGTAGAGAACCATATGATTTCACTGATATGTAGGATATAAAACTGAAAACAACAATGGAACAAGATAAACAAATGAAGAAACAAAAACTCATAGACACAGACAATAGTTTAGTGGTTACCAGAGGGTAAGGGGGAAGGGGGCGGTGGCAGATGAGGGTAAACGGGGTCAAATATTTGGTGACAGAAGGAGAACTGACTCTGGATGGTGAACACACAATGTGATATATAGATGACGTATTATGGAATTGTACACTTGAAACCTATGTAACTTTACTAACAATTGTCACCCCAGTAAACTTTAATTTAAAAAAAAAGAAAATTAAAAAGAAAAACAATTTGATTCCAAATTACTCTGATATTACAGTTTTTTTTTGGGTTTTTTTGTCTATATTTTTTCTTCCCTTTTCATACACAGTACACCAGAGAGCCTGAGATTGGGCAACTATGAACAAATCTAGCTTACAATTGCTCTGGATGGAATACTTAATTCTGAAATTATTGTAGATGTCAAGGCAAGAAACGCTGCTGCTGGGATGTACCATAGGTGGTTCATCAACTAGCACAGTTGGGGATGGTGAGGAAACTGGAAAGAAAGGAAACATAAAAACATGGAAAATGCTGCCTCAGTATCTCAAGTGTGGGATTCATTCCCCATATCTAAGTGCATCCTGCCATGTCTGTGGGAAAATGGATAGTGTTGGTTGGGCAATAAATACAGAGGTCTGTCTTCCCATCATGGGAATGCTATGACTCTTACAGACTTGTTTTTCTTTCTTTGCTTTTCTTTTGTTTTTCAGCTTGTTCTCAGATTACACTGCTATTACCTACTGATGGGCCAGGAACCCAGAAGGCCAAACTAACTGGGGCCTCTCCCCTAGATTTCTACTTGGAGTCAAGTATTACAAGGACTAGAGATATGTTTGAATTTATTCATTCCAATAACAGGGCCAGTAAGAAGTGGGTGACTCTGACTAAAACTTTTAGGTTCTTATAAGCTACTTCACTCCTGTTGGTTCCAATATGTTAAATTAACAATAGTTCATTCTATTGCTCACAGCCAGAGAATTCTGTTTGATTCCTAGGACAACATCAATGAAAGAGGGTATGTTCTAGTAACTAATGGCACTTGAAAAGGAGAGTCAAATGTGACTCTGTTAATGGTAATGCTGGAGACAGAATTAGAGATGGCATGTGAGAAAGACGGTTTGGGACGTGAGTGATAACTGAACTGTAGAAATGCAGCTTCGAGAAAAAATCTTAGTTTTCTTTGTTGTTTCACCTCCACAATGCCCAGAGGTACAGAGGTAATTTTGAGTTTAGAGATTTTATTTTCTGGTAAACAATGAAGTGGGATGGTCTGAGAGGTGGCAAGTGGAATACTTATCCCAAGGGCTATAAGGATTCCATCTGATAGGGAAGCTGTCAAGATGATTTGCGTACTAGAAGGGAGTTTATACCTGTGCCCAGGAATTAGCCTTTTGCTTCAAAGATTATATAAACAGCTTTAAAAAGTATCAAAGGAACTTTTTAAAGAACGACATAGGAATGATCTCAACTAAATCATTTCACATAAGGAGATTCTTTGAAGGTAATAAGACTTTCCTACCTCAAGCTTAAAGAAACGTTCTGTTCCTTCTGCCTAGAATCATTTCTTACACACCGCCACTTGGCTCAGTCCCTCATTTCATTCATCTCTTTGTTCAAATAGCTCCTCCTCTGACAGGCTTTCCCAACCATCCTGAGGAAAATCACAACCCCCCCCAACACTCCTCTCACTCTCTCACCTTGATCGTCTTTATTTGCTCATTGTTGATAATCTTCACTTAGGAGGATAAAAACCAGGAGGACCATGACTATTTACCACTGGTTATTCAAAAACACTAATTAATGAGCAGAGAGTAGGCAACCACTAAATACCAAATGAATGAATGAATGAATGAATGAATGAATGAATGAATGAATGAATGAAGAAAAGAAAAGAAAAAAGAAAATCTCTCTCTTTTTGTGTTCTGTACTTGTTTGCTTTAAGAGAAAGAACTGCTGGTTACACTGTCTAAGTAAGATTCTTTTCCTAGGATCAGGAAGCAAATGTTCCTCACTATTGAGACAAACACCATGACTGCAACGTTTGGGGCACCTGTCTGGCCACCTCTGCTGACTCATCTGTGAGCCTGTCCGAGAGCAGTACATCCACTGTGATGCCATTCACGTGGTCTGGACCTACATAACGAGCTCTTTCAGAAGCTGGTTGAGTGGTTTCACATTTGCATCCTTAGCCTGATGTACTGCAGAGCAGCAGCAGTTTCGAGGAGAAGAAAGATGAGGGAAAAAGAAGAGAAGAATAGGGGTGAAAGGAATAGAAGGAAATAGAAGAGCAGGAAGAAGAAAAATGGGAAGAATAGAATGGGAGATGAATGTAAACTCACTGAAAATGCCTTCCTAGACCCCTCACAACTCTTGATAGCTGTTTCTTTTATCTCTATTCTGATACTCCCCTATTTAGTTTTCTACTCACTTTGTCTACTCTCACTCCTCCCATTCTTTCTTGAACTTACTCTATTCAGCTTTTGGCCCCATCATTCCACCAAAATGCCTCTTTCAAAGCCATTGATGACCTCTGTGTTGCTACACCTAATGATCAATTCTTAGTCTTCATCTTACTTGCTTCTTGATTTTCAGTTTATCGCCCTTGCTTCTTGAAACACTTTTAAAAACTTGGTTTCTGGGAAACAATACTTCCTGCTTTCTTTCTACCTCTTCAGGTATTTCTTAATTCATCTTGCTGGATCCATCTCTAATTCTAGACTTCTAAATATTCTGTTGGCTCAGTCCTCTGGGGTTTTCTCTGTTAAAGTGATTACATCCCAACTCATAGCATTACATGCAGTTTACACACTCATGATTCCTCAAAATTAGATCTCCATCATGGACCTATCCTCTTACTTCTGGATTTGAATGCCCAAATGTCCACTCAGTTTTTCCACTTGAGTATATTGTAGGCATTTTAAACTTCACAAGAACAAAACAGGGTTCTTCATTTCCACCCCACACCACAAACCTGCTTCTCATATGTCAGTAAAAACCATCACCACCCAATTAGTTGTTCACAACTTGTTCAAAAACCTATGAGTCATACTGAATGTCACCCCAACAATATAGCCAAATAAAAAGCAAGTCGTACTGGTAAGTCCTATCGGTTCCACCTTGAGAATATAACCAAGCATTTGTCACCATGTCACTGCCATTCATCCCATTTAAGCCATCTACGTCCCCACTATAACATACGCATCAAAAATTAAAGAACTTTAACAAAAGTCATTGTTATATCAAGTAACTCTCATAATTTCAAAGCCCATGTAAATGATATTTTGTAGTTTCAAGAGCTACACTGTGATATGAAAGGATCTGTACACCTGAAATCTATATAATTTTACTAACCATTGTCACCCCAATACATTTAATAAAATAATTTTTAAAGAGAATTTGACTATTAAAAAAACATATATATATATATATATATATATATATATATATATATATATGACTTTTATTGGTTCCAAATTTACAAGAACTGTTCTTACTACTGTGGTTCTTTGTCCACACTTATAATCAAATAAAATCCTGAATTTCAGTTAGATGTTCATGAAAATAAAGATGCATGAGAAAAAAGATGAAAATACTTTGTTTTTCCCTGATATATCTCCAACACCATATGGTTATTTATTTACTATCTGCTTATCTCTCTAGAATGTACAGGAAAAGTCTAGATCGACCTTGTTCACCCTGGCATCCAGCATCATGTTTGGCAACCAGTAGACATTCAGTAAATATTTGTTGTATAAATTAAAAATAGAATAAAAAAGATCATTATTATTATTATTATTATTAGGATTAACATGAGGAAAATAATTGTTATAGCAGTTAATGCTTATGGAGTATATATTCTATGATGAGTACAATCAAAAGCAATTCTAGGCATTGGCTTATATCATCTATTTCACACAAAGGCCTTTTAAGGAAGAAACTAAAATGATTTTTGCTTTATAAACAAGAAAAATGGAACCATTATGAAGATAAGTGACTCACAGATTTCTATAATGGGCAGAGCTAGGTTTTAAACCCAGGTATATCTGACTTCCAGTCATGCTCTTAACCATTATGAAACAGGAATAGTCAGGTTTTCTATGGATGTGTGGGAAGCAGGTGGAAAATGGAAAGAAGAAAGGAGGAGAAGGAAGGAGGGACGAACGGGTGTCAGATAGTGTGTATTTGCCCCGCTCCTGGTGGTGATCTCTCTCTTTCTCCAAAAAGCTAGAATGAAGCGTGATCTTTCTCCCAGACTGATCTAATTCACTTTGGAAGGAAATAAGAAAAAGGAAGTTAGTATTATTCTGTTACCTTCGCTGATGAATCTATTTAGACATTGAATGATGCAAAAGCAAAAGCAAGTTGATCTTAAACCAGGTAGTGGTCCTGCCCTGTGGGAAATACATTTCACCTGTAACTTAGCAGTTTATTGTTTCTCATGTTCACATATCTTTTCTTAATTTCGGGGAAAAAATACTCATTTTTGATCTCCCAACTCAACAGAACCAACTTGTCTTAAATTTTTTAGTCCCAACTGTGTATCAATTGTCTATTTTAATCTTTTTCACACACGCGTGCACACACACACACACACACACACACACACACACACACACCTATGAAATCTACTTCATGCATTGAATGCATAAAACAAGCCCTTTAATCTATGGACAGAATTAATTTAAGCTTCAATATAAAAACATAATTTGATTCGGTTTGCTTTAACAAATTCAACAGCACTGACAAAAAGAAAACCACTAATCTCACAATCTTAAATTTAGTGTTAACCCTGTATAAATTTTCTAACCTAGAAACTAAGCCAG
The DNA here is from genome assembly GCF_036562045.2 of Rhinolophus sinicus. NCBI lineage: Eukaryota > Metazoa > Chordata > Mammalia > Chiroptera > Rhinolophidae > Rhinolophus > Rhinolophus sinicus. The sequence continues at coordinate 45,592,851 of NC_133759.1, forward strand.
CCTTAAGAAATTAGGGAATAAATGTTTCTCCATCATATTGCTACAGCAGTTTTTCTCTAGTATTACACAGAGTGAGACGAAAAACTCTCTTGGAGAGGTGAGATTTACAGAATGATATGAATGTAAAGGGCAAGGGGATTTCTGGATTTTAGATGGCAGAATTTCACTACATAAACAAATGTTTACTTAGCTTTTAATATTCCCTGGAACCGTGTTATAAGCTCCTGCCAGCACCTGGACTGAGGAAATGCCCAATAATTTTTAGTACCCCTTCACCATTTTTAATATCTCTAGATGCCCTTAAGGATTTCATAATCTTTCATGTCATAACAGTGACCAAATGAGTATTGCCACAGATATGCATATAAGCGCCAGGAACAATACACAGGGGTGATGATAAGGAGAAAGTAATGTACCAGACAAACTTCACTAAGAGAGGGGTTTGCCAGGCAACGGAGCTTAGGAGGGGATATTCCAGGATGAGGAAATTAGCTGAGTAAGGCCCAGGGGGAAGCAATGTTTGGTGTTTGGAAGCTGGCTTGTCCAAGAAAAATATACGACAAAGGAAACTCACCACGTGGTCAAGCAGAAGCCGAAAAGCAAACAAACAAAAAACAAAAAAAAGATTTAAAGCAGAACAAACGGTCTTCAATCCTCTTTCTCTGTGCTAGCCTACTCACTGGATTTTATTTCATAACAGAATAATAATCCTTATCTAAGTATTTGCATTTCAGTTCCATACAAACTTATATTAATAATTATCCATATCTTAGAAAAGTGGATACATATGTTAAATACTCTTTCAAGCAATTAGCATTTTTCCAACTGGACAACTTATAACAGGCTCTATAAAGCTAGTTTATTAGAAACTTTTCTGTCTGCAATTGTCTCCCACACAGTTTTTGAAAGTTTTTTATTAAGCTCCATGGCAAACACAATCAGAAGTTTCTCATCCCTGTCTCAGCATGCAATGGGTCTCCGTCACTTGCATTCTCAGGGAGTTTTGTTTCTCCTGAGTTTAAATACAGAATGTTACTAAGCTCGTGCCCCAGCAGGAAAGAACTCAGAAACAAGGTCTGTCTGCTGCCACTTCTATATTTCAAAGTAAGTTTGTTTACTCTCATTATCAAAAAGCTACTGCCACAGAGGTTGGTTTGGAGGAATTCTGAGATTCTAAAATAATGAAATAGTATTTATCCTTCCAAACTTCTCAGTACAAATGAGCAAAAGCCATTTTTATTATGTAAAAATGGTCTACTTGACCCTCTATTATTAGAATGAGTGCTCACAGACTGCGGAATTTTGCAGTAGTGGTGATAAATCCCCCCGCGCCCCAACTCTCATTCTTTATATCTCAAGTCCTGGGATGAGGTAGAGTTAATTGGATCACCTGATGATTGAAATATGATTCTTAATGAATCCTGTCACAGACATAAATGTTGGAAAATGGCATTCCCTATCTCTTGAGAAAGCCAGTGGTTTAAGGAATTTTCTACAAGTATTTAAAGTCATAATTGTTTCTTTTGATGATCTGTCTAAAGGAAAAAGAAAACTACTCTTATTTCAGAAATGTAACAGAACTGCTCAAAGATTTTACATTGGTATTAATTCTTCCTTTTTTTTCAAAAGGACATGGAAAGACATTAAAAGGTGAAGAAGAAAATCTACTATATCACATTTGGTAATACACATTTGTCACCAGTACCAGTTACACCCACTAGTTACTTTTTAGATATTAAGATCTCATGTTCATCTTTGATGTTGACAATAGTTCCCCAAACTGGTTGCCTTGTCAATCAACTACCAAGGGATGGGTGTGTGATCCACGGCGGAGCATGGGGTGCTTGCTCACTGGATTTTGAGTTTGGAACATAGCACTGAAGAACTAAAGGGAGCTGGAGCTGATTTATCCTGTCAGTAGTTCCCTGAAGAGACAGTTCTTCACCTCTTGCTTCCTGGATTAGCAGAGTATGAGAGTAGACTTTTGTTTTGTTTGTTTGTTTGTTTGTTTGTTTTGTCCATTCCAAGCTCAGGTCCTCAGTCTGGCCTCCAATTCCTTGAGTTGCCTCATAGCCTTGTAAAGTAGCTTTTTTCTTTCTTTCTTTCTTAAGTATCTATAGTTGGTTTATGTTGATTAAACTTTACCTTTCGTTAATTCTTAATTTTTGACCAAATTCTTTAAATACCTAATAAAGATTAAATAAATAATAACAACAAAACCACAATGATTTAAAACAACTTCCCAAATAACTGAAAATTCTCATATCATAGCTCAGTACAAGTTCTGCAAGTTATCCTCCCCCAAGCTATAAAACAAGGTCATGATATGTTACAAATATACTCATATGCACTCATGATCTCACTGTTAACTAATTCATGCATTTTAGGAGGCTGGCTTCAAGGCTAAAGTTATTTTATGTACACACTGAACTGTAAACAAGTTTTTATGTTTTCACATGATAGATATAGAGATGAGTTCCCCCTTAACAATGAGTAAACATAAGTTAGGTAGCAAATAGTAATTACCAACCAAAAGTCATTCAAACTGGGAACCAGATAGCTTGTAAAAAGTGTCTTATATTATTGATCCAGGTTGCCACCCAAAGCCATTACTCTACTATGACTGTAATAATCTAAGTCTGAATTAATTTTTTTCAGAGAAAATAAGCTGCAGTTAAACCTTCGTTCACACAGTATAAGGAAATGAAAACTTTACTTTGTTCAGTAGCATTACAGGAGCACTTTGAAAAATATTGTAATTCAAAGAAATCTTGTACAGGAGAAGTACATAATGAGAAGCCCTCATCTCCTAATTATTCTCTACCCCCCCCCCCACATGCACACCTCATTCTTAGTGTCCCATAACCTTGATTCTACGCTAATAACTTTTACCACTAGTGGTTAGTCTCCAACCAGCACCTTCTGTCTGCTTCTCTGTGTAGCCTCTAAACAAGATCTTTCGTTTAGAAGTTTAGAAATGTTTGGGATAAAATAGTAAGATTTGGTTGAGTGCCTTATACTGATTTAGCAAACATATATAGAAAAATAGTGAAATATGCTGACGCTGATCAACTACAAGTCTTTAAAAAGGCAATTACTTGGTTATCATTACAAACTATGCTTTATTTTCTTTCAATTTAGATATAGTATGTCCAAGTATAACTCAAATTCCATTCTTTAAAAATACAGTGGGAGGAGTGACGTCAGTGACATGGCTGTACAAGACATCCCTTGTCATACAGCCCATTCAATAACAACAACTTGGCATCCGTCCAAAGAAAGTGTGCCATGTGGGAGCTGTGGGATCCAGCACCATTCACCAAAAGACCCAGGAGGAGTCTTGCCCACCTGTATATCCAGTATAGGGATACAGACCTCAGACATGAACCCTGCAGTGGTTCATGAACTGAATCCAAACCCTCTTGGCCATGGCCCATGAGCCCCTGGAGAACACTGTCTTAGACAATGATCCACAGACAAGAAGCACTTGTGGAAGTTCAGGTCCAGTAGAGAAGTTCAAGTATACCATTGGAGAGAAAAAGATATATATATATATACACATATACATACATATACACACACACGTTTGTGTGCATTGGAGAGAGTAAGAAAAACCTTGTGACTTTACTGGCATCACTTCTCCTTCAAAGAGGCACAATTCAGTGTCAGATTTTTTGGCCTGCAATTTATCCCAGGGGAAAGTGAGAGCACAGGAGTGCTATAAAGAATAAAATAAAAGAATGAGAAATTCAATAGAGAGCATCAATAGCAGAATGAATTACAGAAGATTAGAATACAGGAAGTTTGAAATTATCCAATCAGGAAAACAGAGAAAAAAGAATGAAAAAGAGTAAAGAAAGACTATGTGAGCTATCAGATACCATCCAAAGAAGCAATCTGTGAATTATTGGAACATGAGAAAGAGAAGAAATGCAGAAGAGGGCAGCAAGTTTATTTAAAGAAATAAGGGCTGAGAATTTCCCAAATCTGAGGATTTAGATATCCAGCTTCATGAAGCTCATAGGTCATCAAACTCAAATACAAGTGAGAAGATTGACCTATGCCTTTTGGTAGGATAATTCAAGAGATCTTCTCCAAGACATATTATAATAAAACTGTAAAAAAAAATAAAAAAAAAAAAAAAATCAATGACAGAGAGAGTCTTAAAGGCAATGAGAGAGAGGGGGGAAAACAGCTTACAACTTACAAGGGAAATCTTATAAGGCTATCAGCAAATTTCTCAGCAGAAACCTTAGAGGCCAAGGAAGTATGTGATGGTATATTTAAAGTGATAAGAGGGGAAAAAAAGGCAACCAAGAGTGTTCTATCTGACAAAGCTGTCCTTCATAAATGAAGTAGAGATAAAGACTTTTCCAGGTAACCAAAAGCTTAGGGATTTCATCTCTATACGACTTGCCTTACACAAAATGCCAAAAGGAGTTCTTCAACCTGAAATGAAATGAAGCAAATGAGCAATGTGGTTGCATGAAAATATACAATAAACTGGTAAAGGCAAATATGTAGTCAAATTCAGAATACTACTGTAATGTAGTGATGTTTTAATCACTTAAATGTAGTATAAAAGTTAAAGAAAAAAGAGCATTAAAAAAACTATAGCTATAATAAAAGGTTAATGAATATACAATGTAAAAAGAGGTAAATTGTGACATCAAAATCTAAAAGTGTGGGGGAAGAAAAGCATAGTTTTTATATACAATCTAGATTAAACTATCAGCCTAAAAAGACTATTAAATCTATAAGATGCTTTATGTAAGTCTCATGATAACTGCAAAACAACAACAAAAAAACCCTACAGTAGATAAAGAAAAAGGAATCAAAGCATACAACTACAAAAAAATTCCCATCAATTCACAAAAGAAAGCAGCAAGAGGAGACAGGAACAAGGGAACTACAAAACTGTCAAAAACAATTAATAAGATGACATCAGTAGTCCTTACCTATCAATAATTACTCTTAATGTAAGTAGAGTAAATTATCCTACCAAAAGGCATAGAGTGGCTAGATGGATAAGAAAAAAAAAAAAAAAAAAAGACACAACTATACATTGCCTACGAAAGACTCACTTCAGCTCTAATAACACACATAGACTCAAAGTAAAGGGATGGAAAAGATATTCCATGCAGGTAGAAACCAAAATAGAAGAGAGATTATAATACTTATATGTGACAAAATAGACTTTAAGCCCAAGACTATAATACCATACCTCAAAAGCTAACTACTGTTAGAGTGAGGACATTTATTTTGAAGAAATGGATCCTGAAAGTTGGAATGGGGATGTGTAGGAAGACCCTAATGGAGCTAGGAACACTGAGTCCCTGAATTTGGATAAGTATTATTTTTATCAGTAGAAGCAGGCTTTCCACTCCTATATGAGGGGATTAGCACTGCATGGAAAACAAACAAACAAAAACTAAATGAGAGATAAAGAAGCCCACAAGTAATAATAAAGGGGTCAATTCATTAAGAGGCTATAAATATATATATCACACACACAAAAATAACATCAAAGTACCTAAGTATATTAGAAAAATACTAATAGATCTGAAGAGAGAAAGAAACAACACTGCAATAATAGCAGAGGACTTTAATATCCCACTTTTAACAATGGATACATCATCCAGACAGAAAATCAATAAGAAAGCATTAGACTTTAACTATACTTTAGACTAAATGAACCTAACAGACATATAGAGAACATTCCTTCCAACAGCAAGAGAATATATATTTTTCTCCAGCATACATGAAACATTTTCCAGGGTAGATTATATGATGTCATAACACAAGTTTTAGCAAACTGAAGAAGATTGAAATGATAGCAACTACCTTTTCCAACCACAATGGCATGAAACTAGAAATCAATAACAGGAAGAAAACTAGAAATTTCACAATATGTGGAAATTAAACAAAACACTCTAGAACAGTCAACAGGTCAAAGAAGAAATCAAAAGGAAAATCAAAAATTATCTTAAAATGAATGAAAATGGAAGCACAACATATCAAAACTTATGGAATGCAATAAAAGCAGTTCTCAGAGAAAAAAAAAATTATAGAACTAAAAGTCCACATTAAGAAAACAAGAAACAAAAAAAAAAACACACCTCAAATAAACAACATAACAACACCTCAAAGAACTAGAAAAAGAAGAACGAAGTAAGCCCCAAGTTAGCAGAAAGAAGGAAATAAATATTGGAGTGGAAATAAATAAAATAGAGAATAGAAAATTAATAGAAAAGATCAACAAAGCTAAAAGTTGGTTTCTTGAAAAGATAAACAAAACTGAAAAATTTTTATGTAGACAACTAAGAAAAAAAGAGAAAAATCAAATAAAATCAGACACGAAAGAGGAGACGTTACAACTGATACCATAGAATAAAAAAGAATAACAAACTGTGAATAATAAACATACCAACAAATTGGATAATCTAGAAGAAATGGATCAATTTCTAAATTTCTAGAAACATACAACCTATCAAGACATGAAAAAACAGAAAATCTGACAGAGTGAAAATGAGTAAGGACATTGAATCATTAATCAAAAATATCCCAACATAGAAAAACCCGGGACCCAATGATTCTCCTGGTGAATTCCACAAAACATTTAATGAAGGATTAATGACAATTCTTCTCAAATTCTTCTAAAAAATGGAAGAGGAAGGAACACTCCCAAACTCGTTTCATTAGGCTAGCATGACCCTGATACCAAAGCAAGGCAGGAATACTACAAGAAAAGAAAACTACCAGCCAATATCCCTGATGAATATAGAATAAAAATTCCTTAACAAAATAGTGTCAAGCTGTATTTAACAGCACATGAAAAAGATCATCTACCACAATCAATTGGATTTTTCCTTGGGATGAAAGAACAGCTTAACACGCACAAATCAATAAATATGATATACTACTTTAATATAATGAAAGATTAAAAAAAAACATATGAGCACCTCAATAGATGCAGAAAAAGTATCTGACAAAATACCACATCCTTTCATGACAAAAACTCTTGACAAATTGAGTAGAAGACATATATCTCACATAATAAAAGCCATATATGCAAGCACACAGCTGACATCATACTCAACATTGAAAGGTTGAAAGTTTTTCCTCTACAATTAGGAGGAAGACAAGGGTGCCTACTCTCACTAGTTCACTTCAGAACCTGAGATCCTACCCAAAGCAATCAGGAAAGAAAAAGAAAGAAATCCACCTCAGCACAGAAGAAAATTTGTCTTTGTTTACAGATGACATGATCTCATATATGGAAAATCCTAAAGACTTCACCAAAAAACTGATAGAACTAATAAATTCCGTAAAGTTGGAGGATACAAAATCAACATACAGAAATCAGTTGTATTACTATACACAAACAGCAAATTATCTGAAACATAAATAAAGAAAATGATCCCATTCACAATAACATCAAAAATAATAAAATACTTAGGAATAAATTCAACCAAGGAGGTGAAAGTTCTGTACACTGAAAATTATTTGACTTTGATGAAAGAAATTAAACAAGACACAGATAAATGAAAAGATTTCCCATGTTCATGCTTCAAAATAATATTTATACTGCCCAAATCCATGTACAGACTGAATATAATCACTATCAAAATTCTAGTGGAATCTTTCACAGACATAGAAAAAACAATCCTAAAATTTGTATGGAACCACAAAAAGTCTGAATAACTTAAACCATCCTGAGAAAGAACAAAGGTGGAGGATCACACTTCCTGATTTCAAACTGTATTACAAAGCTATAATAACCAAAACAGTAAGGTACTGGCAAAAATACACACATAGATCAATGGAACAGAAGCAAGAGCACAGAAAAAAAAACCTTACCTGTGTGATCAATTAATGTTTGACAAGGGAGCCAAGAATACTCAATAGGGAAAGGATTATGTCTTCAATAATTCATATTAGGAAATTAGGTAATCTTGCAGAAGAATGAAATTGGACTCTATCTTACACTAATCACAGAATTTAACTCAAAATAGATAAAGATGTAAACAAAAGGTCTGAAACCATAAAATTCCCAGAATAAAACATAGGAAAAATGTTCCTTAATATTGGACTTAGCAACAATTTTTTGGATATGACATCAAAAAGCACAAGCAACAAAGACAAAGATGGGGGGACTACAAAAAAAGAATAGGTGGGACTATATAAATTAAAGTCTTTCTGTACAGCAAAAGAAATAATCAACAAAATGAAAAGTCAACCTACAGAATGGTACAAAATATTTGCAATTACATATTGATAAGGGGATAATATCTAAAATATATAAGGAACTCACATAACTCAATAGCAAAAATAATTTTCAGAAAATGATCTGATTAAAAAATGGGTAGAGGAACTGTGTCTAAAATGTTTTAGAGACATTTTTTTTCCCCCAAAGAAGACATACTATGACCAACAGGTACTTGAAAAGATGCTCAACTTCACTAATCATAGGGAAATGCAAATCAACACCACAATGAGACACCACTTGACACATGTTAGAATGGCTACTATCAAAAAGACAAGAGATAATGAGTGATGGCAAGAAAGTAATGAAAAGGGACTTCCTGTACACTGTCGGTGGGAGTGTAAATAGGTGCAGCCACTATGAAAAACAGTATGGAGGTTCCTCAAAAATTAAAAATAGAACCACCACATGATCCAGCAATTACATTTCTAGGTATATATCCAAAGGAAATAAAATCAGAATCGCTGCACCCCCATGTTCAATGCAGTATTATTTACAATAGCCAAGATAAGGAAGCAACCTAAGCGTCCATCTATGGGTGAATGGATACAGAAAATGTGGTGTATATCTATACATACAATGGACTATTTACTATGTAGCCATCAGAAGGAAGGAAATCCTGCTATTTGCACAACATAGATGTATCTTGGGTGTATTGTGTTAAGTGAAATAAGTCAGAAAGAGGAAGACACATACTGTACAATATCACTTATATGTGGAATCTAAAAAAGCTGAACTCAGAGTAAAATGGTAACTGCCAGGGGCTGGTGGGTGTGGGAAATTAGGAGATGTCAGTCAAATGGTGCAAACTTTCAAGTTATAAGATGAATAAATTCTAGGGCTCTAAGGTACAGCTTGGTGAAGATATTTAACAATACTATATTACATACTTGAAAGTTGCTAAGAGAGGGAATCAAATGTCTTCACCACAAAAAAGAAATAGTAATTATGTGAGGTGGTAAGTGTTAAAGCACCCTATTGTGGTAATGATTTCACAATATGTCAGTGTATTAAATCGTCACCTTGTACACATTAGACTTACACAATGTTGTATGTCAAATATATCTTAATAAAGCTGAGGAAATATAACAGGGGCCCAATAGACAAATAATGCAAACCCTAGAGCAGGATGCAATCTATGAGTCTAATGTAAGCCATTCCAATTTCTACTTCCTATCTTAATTACTCAGTGGTTACTGTTGAACAAAGAATAAATAAGAACAGACTGAAAACAAAATTTACATTAGTTAATCAAAAATGTGGAGAGTGGAATGCATACTAAATTCATCACCAGTTACCAGATTTTTAGAAAGTAATACACATGATCCTTATATGTAACTAAATATTAACTACTTTTTGTCAAAAATGTTTGACCAGAAGATTCTATAATTTCTGTACCTTCTAGCATTAAGAGTTTGAAAACAACATATTTCTATGTAATTAGTCACCATTCAGCATAATTTCTGTAGTTATAATTCTGACAACTCCATCTTTCCAAGGGAATTTTTCTTTTTTGATAAGAAATGCATCATGTCTGTGTTTGTGTTGTTGATTTTTTAAAGTTTTAAAATTTAAATCCAAAGGATCACTAACACCCTAGCAAAAATAAACATTTTTCTTAGGCGGACATTTTTAGTAAGCATTATTTTATCTTTTAGCCCTTCTAATATAAGCCCTCAAAATTTTTTCCTAAGACCTTTATCATTATGATGTCGTCACTTTTAATATTTTCCCTTGTATGTAAAAGTGTATGTTGTAGCCTATAAACTAGTTTCTCAATGGGACATCCTAATTCTATGGCTTGTAGAGTGTGGTGACATTCTAGTAATACCCACCTAAAAAGGAGCTTGCTTGCTTTACAGTTAATGTCAACTTGAAAATATTAACACAATGGAATAATGTTATCTAGTGATTATTGGCAATGTGTTTTAAGTGCTTGCTATTTAAGATACCCAGCCAAAAGAGTAACAAGAAATGTGAAGAATTGGGAATAGATCAATTTTGGGGTACACAAGGTCAAAGTATTTAGAAGTCATTCAATGACGTATGTTCTTAGGATGGCACCTATCACTGCCAGAGATCTTGGTCATCTGCTGACCTTCAGTTTGCCTGGGAGTGCTAATGCAAATGAGATTGTAGAGTTTCCTATAATCTCTTGAAAGATTTAACAACAGGGATCCATTTGCCAAATACACAAAAGGAAAACAGATCCTTCTATGTGCATCTCAGAGGCTATATTTACATGCATCAAGTTGTTCAACATAAAAAATAATTTAGGAAGGAGTTGAAGTCCAGTAAATTGATATTTTTTTGGAAAGCGACCAATTATTAATGTAATGTTCCATGGACTAGAATGTCTGCCTGTTTTTCAGAACTAGCCACCTGACTAATTCCAGTACCCACCTCCTCACCTCTGTTTTGATAAACGGTGTGTTTTTTTCTGTGTAGCGTAGTGCAAACCTCCTTCCCACATTTACTTGCTTATTCCAGTGGTTGGAACACTGGGAAGCCTCTGGAAAAGGCAACCAAAAAAGACAGCGTATTTTAGACTGTGACCATCCCAACTTTTGGTTAGAGCATACAAATTATACTGGGAAATACCTCTTCCGCCTGTGTGCAGCCTTAGTGGGACTCAAATTCAAGATGTCCTACTTTCCCACAACTAAAACATAGGCATACCCCACAAGCACTTGAACGTGCTTCTATATACTTCCCTTCAGTTCTATAAGCTAACTAATATAATTTCAACATTTTTTTCTGCTAAAATTTATCTCTCTTCCTGATGTCCATCAAAACGTATAAGATTTCAAACTGGAACTCTCTCTCAATGACCATTTTTTGTAAAGACTAGAAATGAAAGCTTCACTTGAAGACCGAATGCAGTGTCATCAAATAGAAGAATAAATCAGACCTACTTCTAAGGTTTAGTGGTTGCAATGATATTATTACAAAAGCCTGGTAACTTTCCAAAGTTAGCTACCCCAGGGCTACGATGTTCTTTCCCCCTACCCAACGGACCAAGAAATATAATTGTTAAATAGAATTCTCTATATTTGAATCTCTACAACTATATTTAAAGAAGACCTATATTCCTTTTCACTGTATCTTCAACTGCAATGCCAGACTCCTATGTCCTTTCTTTCCTTAGCATATGCAACATTTGGTAATCATACCCAAGCAGGTGCGTAAATGAGGAGTCATTTCAGATCTTTTCACATTCCTCCATGTTGCTCAGGTCCAATGAAAGTAGGTGGAGGAACTGAGAAGGACTTGCTGAGATACAATTTTTCACTGTCTACTTCTTCATGTAGTAAAAACACCATCATTATGTATTTCTAAGCCCACATCAATAATGACAGTCTATTGCCTAAAAGAAGCCCATCCTTTGCAATCAGGATAACATGCATTTGAGAATTTTCTGAACCAAAAGAAGCTAGTTTTCTTGTTAAATATGTGTTGAGTTTGCAACCCAAAGAAGTACCCTGGCTCCCAGTCAGTTGCTAGAAGAGTGAGAGCCCGAACTGGAAATTCTTGGCCCTAAAACCAAAGCATTTTCTCCAGTAGTTCTCAGGTTGTGTGGAAGAAAACTATAATCATAGTGAATCAAGAATCATAAAAGTTTCCAAAGCAATGGTATTCCCTTCTACCATTTAAAAATTCAAGTAACATTAAACAATTTTATTTTTGTTTTTTAACATGACTCTCTCTTCCTAAAAATATTATTTACCACTCCATGTAGGTCCGCCTTGTCTGCTAACTCCTACTCACCTTTGGGGCTTAGCTAAGCATCTACTTTGTCTAGAGTTTTCCTTTGCATCACACGAGTTGTGTTTACTGCTCCACTTATATAGAAAGCAGAGATTATTGTTTGTCTTGTTGTTGTTACTACTTTCATTATAATTTTTCATTATTACCCTGGAACAGTATCTGACACATAAAAAGTACTCAGAAATGCATTGTCTGAGTATAAGGCCTATCACCATATTTCTTATCCTTTTTTTTCCTTCCATAAAGTGAGTTTATTATAGAAGATTTATGGTCACTGTGAAAAATAAAAATGGGAAAAACTTCCAACAGTTTCACTGTACCAACTACAGCCTTGGAGTCATCACTTACTATATTATTAATAGACTATTTTTAAATTTAATGTGCATTTATTGAGTCTAATCTATGTTAGAGATTATCCTGGGCATAGAGTGTTGAAAGTCATATATGACATAATGCCTGTCCTCAATAAATATATATTATAATGGGAGAGAATAATGAGATTACAATGATTACAATGATATGCAACAAATTCTATGATAGAGTTATGTACAAAATGTTATGAACTCATAGAAATGCCACTCTCAATTATATTACTGAAGATAAAAGCCAAACAATTGAAGTAAAGTCTGCCTAGCTTAAGTAGAAAAATAAACTATTGAAATAACACATGATAATTCACAGAATCACTGCAGAGGCTAGAGAACCAAAGTCAGAAAATGACCTGAAACAAAGAATGACTAGGATTTCATAATCAAAGCCAAAATAAGTACCACAAAACCAAGTTGGCTGTGGCACCGCTGCTCCTACTCTTGGAAATAGGAAGTTGGAAATTGTACCACTGCTGCCAGCTCATGTTGGATACCACATCTACCCCTCGTTCATAGATATTACGGCTACTGTTCTGAACAAAATGGGTTTTCCATTGCTCCTGCTTCTTTGTGCCCCTGGCTCTTGATTAATCTGTGGTAGATATTATGATTACTCACAACTGGGATATATGGCCATACTGTACCTTTAAGAGAGGTTGGGAACATGCATTTCTGGCCCCTTTAACTCTACGGTGATATGCAATCTTATTCTCTCATCAAGCCTTGTGCAATTGGTCACTTTCTATGGAGTTATTCACAGATATAGACTAAAAATGTGCTGTTAATAAAGACAAACATACAAACCACAATCCAAAATTAGACCATGAAGGACTAAGGAGATCCAAGATGGTGGAGCAGATAAATGCTGTGATTGCCCCATCCCATGAACACATAAAAATGAAAGCTAAATTACAGGACACTCAGTCTGGAGAATCATCTGAAGTCTAGCTGAACAGAGGTTTTATAAATAAGGATATAAAGAGGAAGCCACGTCAAGACTGGTAGAAGTGGTGGAGATGGGAAAAGGGCTAGTCCCACACCCATGTGTGGCAGTTGAAAATTGGGAGAAATATCTCAGCCACAGAGATTCCCCATGAAGGAGCAAGGGACCCCAGGCCTGAACATCACACTTCCCAGGAGCCCCCACAACATCTGGCTGTGAAAAACAGTGTGGATTCGGACCATCAGGTGGGTCGGAAGGCTGCGGGAAACCCAGACATCCTGGACTCACCCTGAACTCTGCACTCACCCTGGACTCTGTTAGAGGGACCGTGACTTTGGGGGTGTTGGAGACACATAGAAAGAGACTGAGTTGGGTAACTTCAGAGCGAGGACTGGAGGGACGGTAGGCATTTTCCCTGTGTGAGGTCCTCCTCCCAAGCAGCAACAAGTGGATACCATCTTGCCTATGTTGAGCCTGCCCCTAAACGGACAAATCTGAATCCCACAGGCCTGGTGAGTTCTGCTGCTGCACCCTGCTGACTCACTGGGACCCTGACTCATCCAACTTGCAGGAGGAGGAGGCTTTATCAGCAGCTGAACCATAAGGGAGCCAGCAGGTGTCAGCAGGCCTCACTTGGAGTGTCTTGGCTTTTTGCAGACCTATGCCACACCTAGTACTGGGGGCACCTGACCTTGGTTTGCAGTGTGGCCTCTCCCACATGCCTCCAGGGTTAATGTAGGCAGCGACCAACTGCAGATTGCTTTGTAGCTTCTACCAGGTACTCCCAGCCAGTCACTGAAGGATGGCTGACATGGGCCTGCACCGGACCCACCCTCCCAAGAAGCCCCAAAACCAACATACTTGGAGGTTGGCTTAAGACCACAGTATAGCACCACCCAATTAGCCCCACAAGCAGCACACACCAAGGGCAGTCTCAAAAGGCACCAGAGCCCACTGGGGTGAATCCCACTTCATAGGTTAAGCCCCACACACAGCAGCCTGTAAGTTGTGTACATGGACAAACCCCACAGCCAATCAGCCGGAGGGTCAATACCACCTATTGACATGCCAACAGCAATCAAGGCTCAACTATAACAGGAAGGCACACACAACCCACACAAGGAACATTCCTGGAGCACCCAGTACAGCTGACCTGGGTGACTGTGCCACAGGAACCCTACTACATAAGGCAACCTGGCAAGACTGAGAGACATAGCAGCCCTACCTAATATATAGGAACAAACACAGAGAGGCAGCCAAAATGAGGAAACAAAGAAATATATCTTAAATGAAAGAAGAGGAGAAAACTCCAGTTTTCAACAATTACTTTCAATGTAAGTGGATTAAATGTTATAAACAAAAACATAGGGTGGGTGAATGAATTAAAAAAACAAAGCCCTTACTTATGCTGCCTACAGAAGACTCACTTCATATTGAAAGACACATACAGACTAAAAGTATAAGAATGGAAAAAGTTATTTCATGAAAATGGAAACAAACAACAAAAGGTGGGGTAGCAATACTTATACCAGACAAAATAGACTTCAAAACAAAGGCTTCAACAAGAGACAAAGAAAGACCCAGTAATCCCACTTCCTGGTATTTATCTAAGAAACCCAAAATGATACTTCGAGGGAGCATGTGTGTCCATGTGTTCATTATAGCATGGTTTACAATGGCCAAGATATGAAGGCAGCCTAGGTATATATGTATGTATAGTAAAATATTGCTCAGCCATGGAAGGGAATGTGTTCTTGCCATCTGCAGCAGTATGGATGGACCTGGAGGGTATCGTTCTGAGTGGAGGATGTCAGACAGAGAAAGACCAGATACAATGTGATTTTGCTTATATGGGGAATCTAAAGAACAAATAAACAAAACAGAAACAGACTCATAGATACAGAGAACATTTTGATGGTTACTAGATGGAAGGGGAGTTGAGGTGGTGGGTGAAAAGGGGGAAGGGATTAAGAAGTACAAATTGGTAGTTACAAATAGTCAGGGCATGTAGGGTAGAGAATAAGGAACATAGTCAATAATATTGTAATAACTATGCATGGTGTCAGGGGGGTACTCTATATATTGGAGTGATAGATGGGAGGGGAGTTGGGGAAAGAATGAAAAAGGTAAAGCGATCAAGAAATACAAATTGGTAGTTCCAAAATAATCATGGGAATGTAAAGTAAAGCATAGGGAATATAATCGATAATATGGTAATAAGTATACTATATATATATAGTGCCAGATGGGTACTACACTAGTCAAGGGGATCACTTCTTAAATTATATAAATTATACGAATGTCTAACCATATAAATGTCTAACCATATGTCTAACAACACACCTGAAATTATAATAAAATGATATTGAATATCAACTGTAACTGAAAAAACTAAAAAGGGGGGGTGGTTAGGTGAAGGGCAGTAAGGAGTCCAAATTTCCAGGTATAAAACAAATAAGTCATGGGGATGTAATGTCCTGCATGACAAACATGGTCGATAATATTGTGATAGCGTGGTAGGGTGTCGGATGGTTGCTGAACTTATCATGGCGATCACTTCTTTAGGTATATAAATGTTGAATAACTATGGTACACACCTGTCAGGGATAGCTCTCTGCAATGTGTTATGTTTTGAAAAAAATAACTTGGAGTTAGCTGACAGTCAAGGCAGCAAAATAAGCATTTGCAAAGGCACAGAATATCCTGATGCCCACAGAAGATTGACTGTGGTGGGGTAGAGAGCATTAGGGGGGCTTGAGGTAGGAATTAAGGAGGATAGGGATGGTAGGGGAGTGATACTGGTGATTGAGGCAGACACTGTATCAGAAAGGACCTACATTCCATGCTAGACATCTTTTACTTAATCCTCTGGGGAGAGGGAAACTGGGAACAGATGTCAAATGGCTTTACTTGTATTTTAGAAAGATTATCATCATAGCAGGATGGATACTATATTGGAAAGGCTCATCTGGAGGCAAAGAGAACTGTAACTATAAATCACAGTGAGCAAAATGAGGCCAGGAACTGATGTAACTACAGTGACGATGGGGATAAGAGGACATGTTCAAGATGTGCTGACAAATGGAGTATAGGTTAAAATCTAAAATGTGCTAATCACTGAGGGTCAAAAAGTAAAATAAAATAAAATGCCTTTTCTTGAGGACCTTACAGTTTAGTTTAAGCAAAACTTAAAAATAAATGCTGTCATGAAGATTCTTGTGACTCTGTGTTTTAAAATTAAGTCCTTGAATGTTTAATACCTGTATATACGCATATAAACTAGGACCACTGGACATTTCATTAAAGTTCATTAATATCAACTAGATATTAAAATGTCTCACAGTTTTCTATATTCACCATGGTATAGACTGATACCAAAAAAATAAAAAATAAAAGGGAACTCCTCAAATTCAACATAGATGGTGGAATTGGAAATTACAGCCTGGTTGCATCATATTTACATTTTTTTGTAGGGACATTACTAGTCAAGGATGGAGTAGACGCAGGGTAATAAAACATAGTAAATGGACATAGGTACAATGTGAGTTGTAAGTTACAAAATTATATATATATATATATATATATATATATATATATATATATATATATATATATACTTATGATAATTTATATATCATAAGTACTTCCTCTACAGGCTTTTTTTTTTTTTTTTTTTTTAAGGTGAATGGAAAGATTCAATTCCTCCTTCTCTCTTTCCCTTAACACATATTTATCAAATGCCTTCTATGTGTCCAAAATTAGGCTAGATAACAGAGTCACAAGGTAAAATCTTTGACCTCATAGAGGTTACAGTTAGTCAAGAAAGATTGACATCTAGTGCAATGAAAGAAATATTGCATCTGTGAAGGAGAAGCACAGAATCCGTTAATGAGACTAGAATCCCATAATGAGCAATTCCAACTAGTTCCTGCCGTCTAAAAAACTAAGGCTGAATAATAACTACTAGCAGTTATTTAAGTCTTCACCTAATTATTCTAGGAAAGTGTATTCTTGGCTATGATAAAGTATTAAATAAAAAGAAGTTCTAAACTTCTTCTGAATAATAATAAAAATTATTTAATGAGACCAACTGAAATAACTGTATTAAGTGATTGGCATGACATGCCAAAGGATAGTTCAAATGTTCTTTCAGGTTTTGAAAAGTTGACGTGTCATGATAATATGGAAGTAAAAAAAAAAAAAAAATACTATTTATGTCATACTGTGAAGCAATATTCATGGGATTGTCGTGAAAATTGTCTGGCAAACTGTACGAGTCATATCTAATATCCTTACTATTATAATCTCTAAACCAAATTTGGTTCAAAAGTTCTGGAATATATTAGTGCCATATACTATCATAGCATTTACTCTGACCCTCACTTAGAAAAAGGAGTCTTTATGTCTAATTTAAACTATTTAGGTTATTATGTTGACCTGCATTTAAAGCACGTTGGGTGTGAATATTCTCTCATTCTCTGCAATATTAAGCAGTAAATTGCTTTTGGTAATATTGTGTGTGCATCCATTCAAATAAACAGGGCAATTTCTGCAAATTTAGCTGTTTTTACAAAAATCTCATCATCTGAGAATATCACGTTACGCTCCTCTCTGAAAGTTCAACAAGTAGCAGCATTCATTCATATTTAAATCTGCCATGACTACACATGAGAGAAACATTACTGAGGTTTTCGTTCCAAACAAATTAGATGGCCCCAGTTAAAGGATGACTTCTTTACTCTGACATCATTGCCTTGATTTGTTCTATCACTTTATGATAGAGGAGAATTCACCCCATGTTCTGTGACTATGTGCTCGGTGGAGATACTTCAGTCTCAGGTTTTACAAGCAGCCTTTAGTTGAGGACCTAAGTCCCAAGTAAATTTTAGAAATAACGTATTTTAAAAGGGTGAAGCTTGTATAGAAACAACATCATTGAATCATTAATATTCTCTAATATTCTCTCTCTCTCTCTCTCTCTCTCTCTCACACACACACACACACACGCACACCACACACATAGAACAAAGTGAAAAGCTCACTTTTTCTTCTTCTTATGCTTCTTATAAGATGAAAGCATACTAGTAAGAATAGAAAATCAGCTAATATATATATAGTTCAGTTCGTTATAGTTCAGACCATGTTCCCAGGACTTTGTCCTTTTTGCAGAGTCATTATATAGCAGACTCTGATTTTATATCTTAACTTTTCACCAAGTGACACCAGGAAAAAAAACAAAAGAAACCCACCACTGAAATGTGGATAGACAGGTCTGCATCACAGAGCAAACATTCATCCTTTTCTTTAATGAACAGGCAACATGATTTTCATGTTATGAACACTAAATTTTATAACATAGTGGGTAGTGCTCTTTGCTTTGCCCAGTACAAAGTCCAGCATTAAACTGGAGACCCTGTTTGCAAAAATAGAGCAAGAAGGTATGTCTTCATCATGTCTTATCTACTGGCTTTTGCATTCATATTTTATATATTTGTCTAAGTCACTTCTAGCCTTATCTTGCTCGAAGAGGGATTCAAAAAGAAAGAAAGAAAAATAGTTAAAAAACAATTAGGTATCTTTTTAGGGATTCATGCAGGCAACTGTTAATGAGTCCTACAAATCACAGTGTAACATGAGGCCAGTGTTAAGATTTCTTTTTTAATCAGAAAGTTTCTAACTGAATTATACTAAACATATTTCCCTTAGAAACATAGCAACTCTGACTAAAGTAGTAAACGAGACAGACATGGTCTTTTCTAGAGTCTAGGGGACAAGACAGACAATAACAGCAAGTTATACTAACACGTAATAAGTGCTGCGGGAGAAGACACTGGGAACACAATGGCATGAGAGCCATGCCATTGGAACCGGAACCGAGTGTGTGTGTGTGTGTGTGTGTGTGTGTGTGTGTGCGCACAGACCCTCACATATATGTGTTTGAACCTAGACATGGCTTCTATGATGAGACCTGTTCATGATCAGGAGCAATCTAGTCAAAGATGTGAAGAGTGCGAGTATTTCAGTCAGAAGGAAGAACATAAGAATGACCCCACTCTCCAGTGAATTTTTTTGAAATTAGAGCTAATGATGAGGCACTGAGTTAAAATCATGGGATTTACAAGCAAGGCTTGGCTCCCTTCATTCAGTAGCAATGAGCAGATGTGCCACCTCTACACTGACACACCATATGAGAAAGTAAACCTGTAGACTGACAGCCAAATTCTCACAACCATGTCTTCGGGATTTATGACATTTTTCCTCGTGAAAAGGACCTCTGGTTCTATTGCGTTGTTTGTGTGTCAACTGTTGGTTAACTATTCTGATCAATAATAATTTGGATTAGATAAAATTCTTACAAACAAAAGTAAGGGCTTGGCTTTAGTGTAAGAACAGTACAGAAATACCCAAGCATACATTTTATAATCTATGTTTACTATATCCAATATTTCTGTATAGGAAAGCCTGACCATTTATTGTCAGGATTCGTAGGTATGAAGATTATGTCTCATTTTTCCAAATCTGCCCAGTGGAAGATTTCTGGCCAAATATCTGAACACATTACTTCCAATTTGAACTAAATAAACACGCATAAAATAATATTTTTCAAGTGCAACTTATTATAACTATCTTCCTCAAACTAATCTAAAGTTTCATAGACTATTTGTCTAAATACATTCTACTGCCTGAATAATTTATTTAACTTTGTGTTGGCCAAGGCAGAGCCATCACTGTTATTCCTATTCAGAGTCAAGTGCCACTGTGATTGGATTCTCATAATTCTAAACAATTGTTCCCACGTTAGAAAGGAACAGAGAAAAAGAGGATGCCTTGAGAGGCACATTTAGACACATTTTCTCCAGTTTTCATGTGTAAGCAATAATCCACACAATGACCCATCAATTTTAGAATATATTTTCTTCTCTCCATTTCTTCCAGTAATAATTTAAGTGGCTTCAGGGACTTTAAGGGACTTCAAAATATGCTCTTGAAAAACAACAAAGTGTTATAACCAAAGACTACAGATCTACTTCACAAGCAGTGGGGAATGTGAGAGTAGGTATATGGTGACTAGTTATAGTGTTTCTTTAAGAAAGTGTGAAAAGAGCCCTGCAAGCCACAGACATTTGAAGAGGGTCATCTTGACCATTGTGGTCTCTTCCTACCTGCCTCTTTGGAAATCTGTGTGAAGGATTCCACACCTTTCTCTCCATAGCTTCCTTCAGATGCGAGAGTAGACACGTAAGTCCAGCCTAGGAACTTTACAATGTCTACCATGGCCTGAGCTTGGAAGGAGTCAGGTGGAACCACGCGAGAGAAGAAGTCATAGCGCCGGTCGTCACTTAACTCGGGTGCCGTTGATGCATAACTAATCTGGGGGATCTGAAAAGACAAGAAAGCACCACATGAGAGCACACCCTCATGACGTAAGAGACTCATTTACATGTATGACAATTTACTCAAAATACAGGACTTGAGTTCCAAAGAGGATGTGTATTTTGCCAAATACCGTATATAACTGTAGACCACCTATAAAAAAAAAAAAAAAAAAATGCCACTTCTCAATGGCATAAAAGCATGTAGTTTTGTGCTTTGGCTTTTTGTTTTCTCCTCTTGGAAAGAAGAGATGAGGATGGCATGGAATTACATAGGCCATGATGGTCAGGAGGAAATAATTTATAATCATTCTGGCTAACATTTTGAATCATGCTTTACTTCTTATAAAATAAGAGAAACAAAAAACACAATTGCCTACCGAGCGTCTATATAGAGAATGGTTGAGGTCACATAACTCATGAATATCGGTGGCTGTCTTAGTCATCTAACATTGATTTTGTGCTGATCACCTGTGAGGAAATATCTAAGCAAGCTGTATGCATTATTTAATTAATTCTTCATAAGAATATTATGAAGTAGCTCAGTAACACCCTAAGACCCCAGCAAGGGGCTTCTCTCCCCCAAGGCCTTCACCTCAGTGGTCCTGGCGCTTTAGAGGACCTTCTCAAAATGTTCTAAGTTCTCCTTCGGGTACGGGGAAAGGGCTGGCAGTCCTGTCTGAGGGGAACCACATGGGCTTCTGATTCCCTTTTTTCTCTTTAGAGAATTCTCGGACCCTCCACCTTTCATGGCATTAACCAGATGTCCCGAGTTCTAGAACTTGTTCCTATAGGGATCATGCTGGGGCCCTATAGCAGAACGCTGGTTCCAGGAGGGCAGGCTGACAAGCAGATCACTCCCCTTGGCTCGCATTATATTTATTTCTTAGAATCATGTGCGATTAGACTATCTGAATAATTCTGACATGTTGATTTGAGCAAAATCAAATTGTGTATATAGAAAGAGATCCTGAAAAAAGCGTTTGCCGGTCGTCCCAAATACCCCAGGGGAAGCCCTGAAGTATCCATAGATGAGAAATCTGGCTTAGGGCCTAACTTCAGGATCGCTAAGCTAGTTATTTTTATAATGCACTGCCCCTAGTTCTTCCCCTTCAGATGGCCATGCAGTAGACTAGAGCCACTACAATTAACCAACCTCTAACGATGATCAGCTCCTACAAAATGCTCTCATTTATTGCTTTAGAAATAATGTCTACTAGTTATTCCACGTTTATTACATGTCAGTCATGTTCTAAAGGTTTAATATGCATTACCTTATTTAAGTATCAGTAAATATGCTTTACTATACTATACTATATCATAATATACTATTATTAACTAATTTTACAAAGGAGGAAATTGAGACTTAAAGTAGAATGCAATCTTGCCTCAGTTCAGTGTTGCAGGACCAAGAGCGGTACTCAGTCCTGGAACTGCCCAGTGCAAATGTCTGGACTCTTAACTGTGTTATTTTGCTGAATTGTTGCTAAAACATTTTGATAGTAAGTATAAGACAAGGAAGGACAGTAGATTACTAAAATCCAGGCCAATTTCTGTCCACCACACTGACTACTGACATACTAAAAGATATTTTACAGGTCACTCTTAGGCTGTTCAAATATTTAAATGCCTTATTAAAGCCTAAACAAATATATTAATAGAATGAGTTCCCTATGTTTCATTCATAGTTCTGAGGTTATAAATTTCGGGTAAAGAAAATATCGACTGAATAAAGGCTTTGGGCAGAAAAAATAAAAAGGAGGCAGGGAGGAAGTGAGGTGTGTGTGTGGGAGAGAGAGAGAGAGAGAGAGAGAGAGAGAGAGAGAGAGAGAGAGAGAGAGAGAGAGAGAGAGAGAGACCTATTCTTACAAGAAACAAAATGGAAAGAAACCAAGCATGTCAACACATTTACATCAATTTCAACTTGTGGAAATGTAAAAGCTTCATGCTATTGTGCAGATGTCTTCCTTGCCAAAATCCCTTTCTACCTTTGAACAAGTGCTAATAAAGACACACCCAGCCCTCTACTTGAATTTGCATTTACATAGCTGCTGCAAAATATCAGAATAGTGAAGTGTCCCAACGCAGATACATGTTCTAAACTATGCCCCAAATTTTAGGAACAAAAATCCTGGTGAAGCAGATTTCTTTCCTCACTATCATGCAACCTTTGAAAATGGTTAGTATCTATCCCTTCTATTATAAACAAGAAATACCTCCTAGTTTAAGACTCACATCCCTTTAGGATCATACACATATCCCATTTCAAATGACATTTATTTCTACAGTATGCTTATAATGATGCTAGCATAAGGAATGAAAGAACAAATGGGTTTCGTTTCTGAGATAAAAATACGGCTGTATAAGAATATCCCTCCTAACAATAAGAGATGAAGAACTGGAAAAATTTATGCAAACTTTGAAATATGATTCTGTATCCTTATCTAGCCATTATGCTGCATATTTAGCTACTTATTTTCAAACCAGTGTTTAAGCCTACAGAGCAAATATTTTGAAGAGTGTTTTATAACTGGTACTTAAAATTGACCAAATTACTATTAATCATCTTTAGTGGTTAACTTCTACCCTCTTGATATCTAGCTGTACATTCTTTTTCTGCTACTAAAACATTCCCCTCTTGCTAGGCTCCTATGGAAATGTAGAATTGATCTTTTGATAAAGATAATTTAGTATAATAATAGTTGAGCTCTAGAAAAATAGATATTCCATCTCTCTTTGAGCCTTCTTCCAATTTAAAAAAACTAAAACACTTTTCATCTTTATCATAGGGCTAAATTTTCATTTTATTATTCTAATTTTACTTTATAAAAATTCACCTATCACACAAAATTGGTTTTGTTATTGATGATTATCAAATAGAATTAAAACCATCTATTGTGTTTGTTTAGAATGAGTTTGTACTTTTCCTTAGAATATTAATAGCACATACTATTTATGAAAAATATAGAAATAAAACTGGAAAATAACTTTAACGCCTTGATCCCTGTTAATATTTTGTATGTTTTATCATTTGTGTGTGTGCGTGTGGGCATGCACATATGTATTATCAATTACAAAATCATGAGTCCTAATTTCTTTTTCCCTCCCCCAACCCTTTTCATTTTTCTTTTTCTTTCTGGTTGCATATATTCTACTAAGCTAAGCTTAACCTAAACATAACCTTCATTGTTTAATGTTTAAACATTTATCAAGTTTTCACTATTACTAGAAATTAAAAAAAAAAAAAAAATCCTGACAGGTAACTCAAGTCATTGTAAACATCCATGAGTATTTTCTTAGACTATTAGTCAAGCCCCTCCCTCACCAAAGTGGCAGAAATATTTGAGGCTCACATTTAAATATTTCCCTATATGGAAATTACTTGAGACTGTTCTCTAAGGTAAATCAACAATCTATATTTTTTTTTTCTCCCAAATGGTTAACTATTGCCCCAGCACCATATATTAAATAATTATTTATTCTTTATTGATAGGAAAGATCATCTGCTGTCACAGCTTAAATTTTTAACAATTTTGGGTCTTTGGAGTATATTCTCTACTATTCCACTTTTCTGTCTTCCGAGTATTTTACTATTATCATTATTATAAACTTAGAGCTTCTTAGGGCTCCATTAGTTGGAACATATTCTCTCTTCATAACTGTTCTTTTAAAAAGGACCACGAGTAATCACACATTTAATTTTCCAGCTGAACTTTGGCTTAAGTTTTTCAAGTTCATAATAATAAAGTTTCAATAAGATTATGATGAGAATTACATTATATTTATAAATTAATTTTCAACGAATTGATGCATTTACAGTATTTTATTTTCCCTTATGGAACAATACTTATTTTTATCCATTTTGTTATTCATTACTTTCTCTTAGTAAAATTTTACAATTGTCTCCATGTAGGCCTTGCACAGTGTTAACTTTATTTCTAGATAATTGTTATTTGTATCGCATTATGAATGATATAAAATTTTCATTTTATTTTCTATTTATTGCTGGTGTATAAGAATCTATTAATTTTGTATATTTACTTTGTGACTTACACTCTTGTTAAAATTCATATTAATTCTATTATAATAGCTTTCAGTTTATTTTCTTGGGATTTCAGGGTAAACCAGTCATATTAAAATAATTCATTTAGTTTTCTTTTTTTTATTACATCAGCTAGACTTTCCAGGAAAATAAGGATGATAGTGGTGAAATTTGCTTGTCTTTTTCCTATTTCTCTACAGTGAGTATTTAAAATTAATTAACAGTGATTCTCATTTCCTATCTTGAAAAATGTAGTCAAATGAAAAATTAAGATTATCAGTTAAAATTTTATTTTACCAAAATACAATCTTAGCTAGAACTCATAGTGCTATGTGTGTCTTCATATAGTTGAGAAAGTATCCCCCTCCAAAAATTCTCTTTTGGAAAGAAAATATCCTCAGTTTCTCCACTTATTTCTCCAAAGACATGAATCACAAGATGGAAAACCAGTTTCAAGTAATCAAGTTTTTGAGACAGAATAGTTCTCACACCTTAAAATTATAATTTAAAATTTAGGTAGCAGTCAACTTTCCTGACCCTTTTTAAACGTTGAAAAGCAAACAGAACAAAAACAGCAATTAAAAAAAAAGAAATCACTCTTTGAGCCATCAGATGCAACATTTCCCAAACCTATACCTTACTCTTAAAAAAAAAAAAAGCCCAGTTCTCTGTTTCTAAGTTTACGTTTTTAAAATATGTACGCACATTTAAGGCCCTAAGAATTTCTAAGAGAAAGAAGACAAGGGGAAAACTATTTTCAAAAATAATTAAGATGGGCATTTAAATAACTTACACTCTGTATACCTTGTAAAAACTTTCAAGTCATCAATATTCATACCTCACCAATACAAGTGATTGTGATGACTGGATTCTTTTGGTGGAAGAAAAGAATAATCAAAAGTAAAATTGTATCTCATTAATGTCGCACACCAATCGCTAGGAGGAGCTTAAGGCTCCCTCCTAACCTCTCCCCAATATTTGCCCCGGAAAGCACAGCTTACAGGAAGATAAGTTGATGGGTTCTTCTGCAACAGCATAATTTTCTTTGGTAACAAGTGTCACAACTTTCATTAAACAATCATCTGTATAATTACCTGCTTACTGGTCTCTCCTTTCTGGGAGAATACTTATTCTCATGGAGAATAACAACCTTGTTTGTTATTTCATTATTTTATCACCCCCTGGATAGTCCTGTCTCCATGACAGAATAGGAAAGCTGATCAGTATTTGTGGAATGAACAAGTGAACCAGTAAATGAATGAATGGAACGGTCCTAAGAGAACAGAATCCCTCCTCTGCATGGCTGGAGTGGCTTCCACAGCACTTGGAAGTTACCCCTGCCCTGGGCAGGTCTGTGACGGGTAGCTTTAACCATGGCAACAAATACTTTTTTCTGAGCCTTTCTTTTCTTTGGCATACTTTTCCCTAGGATTTCCTTCCTCATCATTGGAATGTAGAACCAGCTGAGCTTGGATGGGGCTCCAAAACTAAAGGGACATAGGGAGGCATTTAGACTGCTCACTGTTTTTCCTCTTAGGCCTGAGATTTGACAACTCCAGGGAACGCATACCACAGTGCCCAGAGGTCAGTCTAATGCTTCAAGACATACTTGGGTTTATCATTTTAAACAGGGAGATTCTGCCCCTGCTGTCTCCTTAGCTTTTCTCCCTTCCAGGAGCAGGCTTGGCTATCAGATACAAGAAGGAATTAGTGTCTTCAGTTCCAGTTAAATGTCTTTACTTTATGTTAACATTGCCATTACCAAATCAAAATAGAAAAAGAAAGAAGAAGAAAGGAAAATGAAAAGAAGGACTATATTAAACGAAACTAGAGAAAATAATTCTGTAATTTCTAATACATACAAAATGAAACATCATGAGTGTGTGATGCACTTTCACTTTCCAAGTGTTCACAAGATTGAACTCGTCTAAATATAATTTTATTCTTATAATCACTATAAAGTCAAACACTAGGCACAGGGATCTCAAAGGCTGAGAAACACACCCCTCCACACATCATCTTAGTGTCACTATCTGTCAAAATAACTTAAGACCCAACTCCAAATGTGAACTAGATTACATCAATATAAACATTTTAAGCCCTAATTGCCACAACTACTCCCACACAAACTTGATTCTCATCAAAATAAATTTCTAAATATTTATAGAAATGAAGAAACCATTTCATTTATTTAGGGGAAAAAAAAAAAAAGATCTGCAATTGGTTTCATGCATTTGGAGCTTCTTCCTGTTTATAAGGGTAGTAGTACCTATGACAAGGTCAAGTCCCCTGAGAACTTCTTATTTCCGGAAAGATGAATGAGGGTTATGGATTCTGGGCAATTTGAGCAGCTAGGAAAGCAAACACAAAATGTACTAACTCTTGTTCTAGAGGGCAGTTTCTACAAAACTTGTAAAAGGCAAGTTTTGGAAGTATTATGTGCAATTAAAATAATGCTCCAGTGTACCTGTTGAGATATTAATGAACTCCCAGTAGGCATTATTAAGTTCACAGTTAGCAGTAATTTCACTCTGAGTTCTTATTAAGCTCCATTGATATGGATCCCCCCAAAAAAAGGGAAAATGGTGATTAACCCTTGCAGACTCGTTCTTTGAAGCATCCTTCTCTTTCCTTTATACTTACCTGTTTCCTACATAGCATCTCTGTTCATGTCATGATGGTTGAAGTTTAATTCTGATGTGGGAGAGTATTTATTTATTTCAAAGTACTGAGTAATAATTCTCAATTAGTTTAAAATCTGGAGTTTCACTCAACTTTGAATTACTCATGACAGAGATGACCACCAAGTATTGCAACTCTTTTTTCTTTGCCTTTTTCTTTGTGTGTGTGTGTGTGTGTGTGTGTGTGTGTAGGCACCCTAACGCCGTCTGGAGGTTGGAGAAATAACTCCACCCCATAGCTCCAGAGCATTCAATGACAAAGTGCAATAGAGAACTTGTCCTGCCAATAAGGGACACAGAAATCATCAGCACACACTTGACTGGAGGAATGGAGAGAAAAAAGAAAGGAAGTGATTTTTATGTCCTTTCAGGGTCCTTCTTAATCCTACATGTCTATGAATTATCTCTGGCCAGCATCCCTGTAAACCACCATTCATTAAGAAACAAAAAGTAACCAAGATGTGTTCCTTTAACATTTCTCATATTTATTAGATATGATCCTAGATCTCTCTTTTAGGCCCCAAGAGCCAGAGTCTCATGTCTCGAAAATAAGACCTAGCCAATCAGCTGTAATGCGTCTTTAGGAGAAAAAATTAATATAAGACCCAGTCTTATTTTACTATAAGATCAGGTTTTATCTAACATAATATAATATTAAGACCGGGTTTTATATTAATTTTTGCTCCAAAAGATGTATTAGAGCTGATTGTCCAGCTAGGTCTTATTTTCAGGGAAACACAGTAAATGTCAAATCTCTGTAGAGCAGGCTTCTCGACCTCGGTACTATTGACATTTGCCATCAGATAATTCTTTGTTGGGTGTGGGGGGCGGAGGTGGAGATGTTGTCCTGTGCGGTATAGGATGGTTAACAGGATCCCTGACTTCTGTCACTAGATGCCATTAGCATATCTTGCAGTCACAATCAAAATGACTGCAAACAATGCAAAAGAGCTGTTTGTGTATGCTGGGGGCTAGGGGGTCAGTGAAAAATTACTCCGGTTGAGAATCACTAGGCTAGAAGTTTGTCTGTGCAAACGGACTATTGCAGTCATAGTACCTTGGTCACAAAGTGACAACAAAAGGAGGAGATAGTTTTATTGTGTTATAGGCTCTTTATAATTTACATATTTTCCTTTCCATTTGACAATCTTTCCCAATCCCAATCATCAAAGCTCTGTGTGTTTCCCATCACCTTCAATCATCTGGCCTCTCAGTAGAATACACAATGACAAAACTGCGGAAATGCTCAGTCCTTTACAGAGACACAGATGGGAACTTCTTAAAGTGAAGAAAGCCTTTTTCAGGAGAAAACAAAATTAAACCCAAAGTTACTTTCTCTCTGAGAACTATTGCTATCTTTTTAAGTATGTTACAGTCCAAAAATCTTGATTACTCAGGATGTTTGTAAATGGAGTGCTCCAGTTAATTGAATATTGTAGTAAACTACGTGCTATGCTCTATGCAAATTCCAGTTTTCAAAAAGTTAGAGCACAATAAAGTGCACTTAACAGAAATGCTACTGAACACGATGCAATCTTAGCTTAATGATTCAGAATCCACTTCAGAGTCTGGCAGGGCTGCAGACACATTAATTCTCATTGTATAAGACTAAGATGTAGACGTCCCAGAAGGTGATGTTAAATCTGTGCTGATCCTTTGATTCCCTGAAAGAGGCTTAATAGGCAAAAATTCCTTATTCACCTTTTTCCCTTATAAAAAGGAAGAAAAGCTATGTTGTTTATTTTAGCTTTTATAATGGCTCACATTTCAAGTAAACAAGCATTTAGTGACTATCTGTTAATACAAAAAGGATAATTCATAAGATTTCTGCACAATAAGTAATTATCTACCATTTAACTTAGATGATATAATATTGTGTCAGTAGTGTATGACCCGGGTTTTTTTATCTGTAAAATTTTGGTACTGCAGATACAATAATTAATGTGATAGTTCAGCTTTAGAGGATGTAACAATCTTATACATAGTGGGGGTGCCAAAACAATGTATACAAGTGGACACTTTGGTCAATATTGCTCAAGCACTAGTTTGCTGTAATCAGAAGTGTCTGGACGCTGATGGTAACCACTTTGAGGACCTCTTGTAATTGCAGGAGCCAAACGTGACTTGTATTCATCTTTTGTTATTGGTATATATTGAGTATTACAATTTTAATACAGTTTTCCTTTCTTAAAATGTGTATACATTTTTTGGCACCCTCTGTATATACGTAGAGATAGATAACCATGAAGAAAACAAAACAGTTTAATAAGAGAATGACTTAGGTAGTACTGCAGATAATGTACCAAGTAAAATTTGAGTTAAGTATAAATTAGCACTTTAAAGACTCCAAAAAGTTCTAAAGCACATATACACACAAAACATTCGCGTTATTCCAAAATACATCTGTAATCAAAGCTATCAGACCAGCCTTCATTCTGTAAGACAAACAGATTTACTTCTCCATGGCCTTTTCCTGTTTTTGTATAGATCTGAAATACCTGTTTCATATTTTTGCTTATTTAAATTCGAGTAGTGCTTCTTCAAGATCAGACTGACTATATGCGAAGTGCTTTTTTGAATTTGCCCTGATTCTCTCCTGCTAAGCAAAGGGTCCTCCCCTCTTCTTGCTTCTCATCACTCTCTCCTGTTTGCTGCTCATCTTTCATCTCATTCTTATATTACTGTTGTATATATGCTACCAGACTCCTTGAGGAAAGAAACTGTGTCTAAGTGTGCTTTTATGTATCACACCAGATCACACCATGTACACTGTAGGCCGATACAAATGTTGGGATTTTATTGGTATATAAAATCATGAGTTAGGATAATTTTAACTGTAACATATTACTCTATTAATAATAACTTAAATAACAAAATTACAAAATAAGTCTGGATGTAGCGGGTTTCCAGATTGGTTTAGTGACTGAACAATGCTAGGGGGTTGGGTTTGTTTCTCTGAAGTTCTCTTAGCTCCTGTCTCAGACTCACAAGGTCCTCCCTGGTGCTCTGTGCATCGTGCTTCCCATGATATCATTAAAAAGCAAAGTTGGGGGCACCCTGGCACACAGAGGCTTTCTCCTTTACTTGGATTTTGATCAAGAAAGATTTTTTTTTCCCTGAACAAATTTCCCTGAACAAATTCCACTCCCTACCATATTTTCCTTATATCTCATTGACTGGAATTGTGCCACATTATCTTCCCTTCTCCAAACACTGGAAAAAATAAACAAGATTGTCATGATTGACTTATGATTCGGCCTCTGAGGAGAAATTCCTGGTTGCCAAGAAAAAAAAAAAAAAAAAAGAAGAAAAATCCTAGATTCTCTTGGAGGAAAGAAGACAAATAAATGATTATTTGGCAGACAAGTAACTGTGTCTGTCCTATGGAAACTATGTAGTCACTATTTCAAATTAATATGAGTTCGACATGCTTACAGGCATCTAAGAACCTGTATGCATTTAAAGAATGCATAATAACTCCATGAGTGTACATATGCATTTTTACTAACTGAATTGGGGGTCCGGGGGCGTATATATGTGGTTTTTACAAAGTATCTTTGGTCCACAATCGTTTTCCCCCAGAATCGTTATTTTAGTCTTATATGGTTATTGTTCCCCAGAAAGCACTTTTGTGAAAGAAACTGATCTAAATAAATCAATGAAAGTTCACTGAGGAGAAGATATTATCAATGGCTATTTTTTATGTTAGTTAGAGGACAGGAGGCAGATACCCCCTAGAAAAGAACCAAAGGAAAGACATTCCTGGAGAAAAGAATGGTGAAAGCAAATGCATAGAGTAACTAAGACATGGGATTCTCTTGCAGAAAATAGAGAAACGTGTATGGCTTGAGGATAAAATCAATTATTCCACTTTATTTACAGCTAGAGAAAAAGACAGAGCAAGATGATGAAATGATGTTAAAACCTATCTAAATTAATGGTTTCTTCTATTATAATAATTACTCATACAGAATAATAAAGTAGACAAAATCTTTCTTACATCCATTACTGCACTCTCGGAAGTATAGTTAGGTGATACACAATCAGAAATCCTAAGAGATACTAAGTCCCAAATACCTCCTCAGTAATAACTAATGAAGAGGCTCCTTCACTCAGATACCAGCATCATTCAACAATGATTCAACTAGACAAAGTGTCATTGATTCTTCAACAAGGTCTCTGTGACAAAAGGTTTGCATGGCTTGTCTGAAGCAGGGTACTCCCTGACGTTAGCGAGAATAAGAAATGTGTTCACTTTGTTAGTGAGGATCTCCCTTGCACACTGATCATGGGACCAGTGGAAAAAGCAAAGCTGAGCATTTGACTAGTTTTCTCTCAGTCCTCCTTCCTAGTTCCTAGATGGCCTTAGAAGAATAGGAAAATTCTTCTTCAAATGATAAAGCTTTTGGAGGGGTAAGTCTTAAAGGTTCAAAATGTTAGTGAAGTTCATGCAGAGTTAATAGATCTTGATATAATTATTGTGAAATATTTGAATTTACATTAAGCAGAGCTGCAGACTGTAAGCCAGTGGAGTTTCTACAGGTTTCTGTACTCACGTCTTTCATTAGCTCAGACCTCACCCCCTGCCCCACCTTAGAAAGTTATTTTATCCATCTCTGTTTTAGCTGCAGCTTTGTGGAGACCGTCCCTTGGTTAAGTATGCTTGTGAGAAAACATCTCCTGCAAAATTGTCAATATATTTTTTCAGGCTGAAGCAGCCTGGTGGGTTCTCTTCATTGCACATTGTTTGAAATATTGATCTGTTCTAGAATTTACCATTTTTAATATTTGTTCCCTACATCCTGCAACTTTTGCTACCATATTACCTGCCATCATAGCATCTTCCAATTACCATGTCTGCATTTTTTTTTTTTTTTTTTACATGTAATTACATTTTAGGTTGACTGCTTCCTGTGGAGATTGAGGAGGAGAGAGAATATCATCAATAGCAATACTACTTGTTGTATTTTAACAAGATTGTCTCAGGAAATATTTTGAGAGGGAGCTGCTAATCCCCTGCACAATGCATGGGTTCCTACCCTGTTTCCCTGAAAACAATACCTAGCCGGACAATCAGCTCTAACGCATCTTTTGGAGAAAAAATTAATATAAGACCCAGTCTTAATATTATATTATGCTAGATAAGACCTGATTTTATATTATAGGAAAATAAGACCAGGTCTTATATTAATTCTTGCTCCAAAAGACTCATTAGAGCTGATTGTCCGGCTAGGTCTTATTTTTGAGGAAATATAGTAGTAGAGGCAAGCATTGGCTGGACTTGCTCATTTTATCCTCTTTCTAATCTTGTCCTTTTAGATACCAGATTGCAAGGATGAGGTTATCTCAAATGATCAAGGATGGGGTGTCAGTGCTAATGGAGTCAGATCTCTACTTTTACAGAGGGAAACAAACCTAAGAGGGGCAAAATAATTTACCGAAAGTCACACTGCCACAGCGTTACTGAAAAATCACTAGAATCACATTTTCTGACTAGGTCCTACAATGATGCCTCCAAAAATCCACAGTGTTCTATGTGTTCAGTTCCTCTGAATATTACATTTCAAAATTAGAAGGCTCATTTTGATTTTTCAGCAATATCAATTATAAACTTGTTTGTTTGCAAAAATAGAAAACTCAAAATAATAGTTGCTCAAAACTAGGTTTATTTCTCGCTAACACAAAATAAGTTGATAAGGAAAAAGTCCAGAGCTGGCATAGGAGACTCATGGTCACCAGGGACCCAGGCGCTCTGTATTTCTCTGCTCTACCATCTTAGCGTGTTAACTCCATCTTCAATGTCATTTAGGGCCGCGGATGCTGCTGGAGTTCCAGCAATTATGGACTTATTCCAGGCAACAAGATGGGGTATGTGGAAAAAAACAGAGATACATTTTCCAGTTGGGCGAAGTCCTCTTAGGGCATCTTCCCAGCCATTCACACAACACATCCACCTATCTAGCATTATCCAAAATACTCTCATAGTCACACCTAGCTACAAGAGAAGATTTTTGAAAAATGGATTCTTTTAGCCATGTACATTGCCACCCCTAATAAAACTGAGGTCTGCTATTAAAGAAGAGGAAAAAATAGAAACAAAGTGGCCATCACCTGCCATAATCTTGAAGGATGAATAAGAGTTGACCATATAGATGTTCAGGCCATGGATTGGGTAAGTATTATAGATACAGTTGACAATTTTGGTTTGATTAAATCAATCTTTAACACAATTGTATACAAGTAGGCAAAGAAGACATGGTCAGTGGTCAATAATTCCCTAATAGGATATTAATCATATGTGGACTATAAATGATAAATGATATTGGGAGTACACCTTCATTAGGATTATTCTATAATTACCCCCCAAAAGTACCCCTATATACATGTAAACATTCGAGGCACTAAATTGGTATGCTTTAATGGCATGACTTTATAACTTCCCAAATCTTCTGCTATGAACGTTAACGAAAGTTAACCCCAAAACTTCTCTCATGCAAGACATTTTTTAAATGTTTTTAATGTGAGTAAGTTTAACATTTGTTAATTTGTTTTATCCCATTTCAGCCTAAAGGAAACTTTGTGATAGTTTATTCAAGTCCCTAGGTTGTTTCCAGCCATAATGTTCCTCCATGGACTGGAAAGATAGCTTCCTTAATCTACTCTACCTTGAGCAATCAAGAAGTTACAATTCTTGATTGCTCTTCTGTCAAGTGCAGGAAAACACCGATATGTACAGAGGATGCCAAAATAATGTATACACATTTTTAAAAAGGAAAAAACTGTATTAACAAATACCAATAACAAAAGATAACTAGCAAGTCACATTTGACTTTTGCAATTAGAAGAGGTGCTCAAAGTGGTTACCATCAGCATCCAGACACTTCTGATTATGGCGAACTACTGCTTGAGCAACGTTGACCAAAGTGTTAACATCTCTTAAAATGTATATACATTTTTTGGCACCCTGGTATAAACTATCACTCTAAATGAAGAAATGTAAATGTCATGATGATTGGCCCATGTATTCTAGAGCACTGTGCTATGAGTATTAGGTGTCTGGTTTCCAGCTGTCAACTTGAGTCATGTTTATATCCATGCCTAGAAAGTAAAATAGAATGAAAAGGTAATTTCCCAGCAAAATGCCAAGCAATAATGAAGATGCATTTTATTTCTTACAGTGAATGGATATACTATGAACAAAAAGTCACAATCTAATTTGAAATGAGTTCAAGAAGATCAATACTTTAAGAATTTTCTCTTGAACATCGAAGAACTACTATGCCAAGTAAACCATTTCTTCTAACTTCTACCCAATAGTTGTCATTTTATTTTACATCTCCTAGGTTTTTTTTAAGCAAAGGACCCCATACAAATATATTTAATTTCAGACTCCTCTAGTTTTCCCTTAGCCATCTTTCATCTTTATCGCTCTAAAATTATATTGTGTGTGCTTCCTACTTAAAAGAATCCTATTTACTCAGGCTGGCACTATTATACCTCATAGAAGAGGATCCACTTTTCATTCTGATCCTAATCTATTGCCACAGTAAAATCAATAAGCATATTAACGGGCTCTGGATTCTCCACTTCTATAGAGAATTCACTTAAAATGTTCCAAATTCGAAATTGATCATCTGAGTTAGGCAAACAATAATGAAAGTAACGAAAATGTCAGAAAATTCCGAAGTAGTTTCTTCTGTTTTGAAAGAAAACATTTATATATATCCTATTGAGGTGTCTGTGTAGTATAATATTTACATTATTGTTTACTATTGTACTATTATTTACTGGTTATCATTTTATACTGTATTTTTGTTATTTGCTATTATACTGTATATGTTACTAATGACAGATATATGTATGTTATATATAATTTAAAGGATACATATTCCCAGTTAGTATTAAGAAAAATAAACCTAAAAACCTTCATAATCCTAAGGAATATTCCAACTAGAAGTTTCCCTGAAGATTACTGACACTGGAATAGAAGGCAGCCATCTT
Source organism: Rhinolophus sinicus (assembly GCF_036562045.2). NCBI lineage: Eukaryota > Metazoa > Chordata > Mammalia > Chiroptera > Rhinolophidae > Rhinolophus > Rhinolophus sinicus. The sequence goes on from NC_133759.1 coordinate 45,628,293, forward strand.
GAATGTAGCAGCACAGAGGATGCTGAAACCCTAAGCCTAATTTGTATGAGAAGGTACAGCATGGTCATGAGAGTTAGACGCTCTGATCCATTTCCTTTGTAGGGGTTGTGATTATATCGACATTGACTGGTCTGTCTTCTCTCAGATCACTTCTGTTCTGTGAACATGTCAATGGAGCCATCCCCTGGAAGATGTTAAGGTCACGAAGAGATGTGACCGCTCTTGAGGTGTTTAGGAGAGAGAGCAGTGAGCCTATAAATATACAGTGAAGGTGGCTGCTGCCTAGAGTTGCAAATGGGAGAATATCTCTCCAAATATCTCCTTTGGCCCACTAGAATGCCAGAGGGACACCATTTTTCAGGGAGGTGATGAACTCTTGTTGTGAGACAGCCATCATGCAAATTTGAGTAGTTTTTGGTTTCTGATCACTGCCTACCCTTGTCTAACTTCTCTGAAGTATAACATTTAGATAGTTGAGTTTACTCAACCTGTTAAAAAAAGGCCCGTGTGAGTCTTGTTCACAATATCTCAGAGAGATGGTGTCAAAATGCATTTTTTTAAACAGACTACAAGTTCCCTGACCATGAAAAATAAATGGAGGAAAGTCACACAGGTGAGAGAGAGATATACACTGACAGTGGAAATGAGGACATTAACAAAAGATAAAAAAATTTAAGAAAGGACAGAAGGAAAGAGAGACAGAAGAGTGACAAAGAAACAGCAGAGGAGAGGGGTACCCCAAATAGTTTTATAAAAAGATAAGACTTTTTATTTTGGAATGTGTAACTTTTTTGAACTAAGGATCGTTTTAAGTCCCCCGTGATATAAATAGTAATTAACACAGTTTCCCTCCAAACCCCACACAGTCCTGGAAACAATAAAAGGATATATGTGAAACAAAGCACTGACAAGCACAAGCTGCCCAGGCATTTCCAAGCCTATTTATTCTTGCAGCCACCAAAACATACACCTATCAAGGTTGACAAACCATCAGAGTTTCATATGTGACTAGTGGTTTCCCAGAGCCATTTAAAACAAGCTCCACTGTCCACAGCATGGCAATTAAAAGAGCAGGGGTGATTTTCAGTTCATTGTTCTGTGTCTGAGTTCTTCACATTTGACCTCCACTGCCTACTCAAAAGTGAGAGTTTGAGTGCAGAGGTACAGTAATAAATGGCACCTTCAGAAAGGTAATTTCAAATTTCACAAAGTACCAGAGCACTGTCCTATTTGGGGATAGAAATCACTGAGCCCATCATTAGTCAAGTTCACTTAAGGTTAGAGGCAATTTGAACCACCTGAATAACCTCCTCAAATACCGTGTTTCCCTGAAAAAAAGACTTAGCAAGACCATCAGCTCTAATGTGTCTTTTGGAGCAAAAATTAATATAAGACCTGGTCTTACTTTATTATAAGACTGGGTATAATAAATATGATATGATATGATATGATATGATATGATATGATATGATATGATATGATATGATATGATATATACTGGGTATAATATAATATAATATAATACAATACCCGGTCTTATATTTTTGCTCCAAAAGACGCATTATAGCTGATGGTCCGACTATGTCTTATTTTGGGAGAAACACAGTAGCACATCTTCACAACCGGCCAGCACCTTTGAGCTATTTCCTTGGTTCCAGGCTTTCCTGATCCTGTTTGCTTTGCAGCAGCAAAGATATTTTGTCTTTCTATTCTGCTATTTCCTGACACTGCACAGAACAAATTATAATTAGGAAACCACCTGAGGGGAAGGTGACAATTCAGTTGTCAAATTTTCATGGATAAATCCTATTTCTCTCAACACAAGCAAGGCGAGCCTCTTACCCTCAAGACAGATACTTACGGGAGCCTGTTGTTAGCTGGTTCACTGCCCTGGGAAGGAAGCAATCAGGAAGACGACAGCAACAACAACTGAAAATGTGAACTACCACAAGAGCCCTCTCACTGGAAATATTTTCACTGCCAGCAAGTCTCTCAGACGGTATGGAGTAATGTGAAACAGCCATTGTGCAAAGCATCCCTCATCAGGCTAACAAAAAACTGTCGCATCAGCAAGTTGGGTGTAGCCAAACAGGGTGCTCAGACATAAATGAGTACCAGGGTTCAATAGGCAGTAAGTAAGCAAATGTATAGCTTGTGGTGGGGCTATTTACACAGCTCAGCCTGGGTACGAGACTTTAGCTCAGGGTAGATTAAGGAGAGGTCATAACCTTCTCATCTTAAGCCATCTGTAGGCGGGCTCTAAAAATCTGTTAGCCAAAGTTTTTCTTGTTTTTGTTTTTGTTTTTATTTATTTATTTTTAATCTCAGATTAACTTTTCCCACAGCATGCTCTTTGAAAAACCCCTAGAGTGAAACACACACACAAGGAGGGGGAATCTGACCAAAAATAAAGGAAATAGTAGAAAAGAATTTTAATCTTGGGCTAGCTTAGTATGTTTTAGATACAAAAGGCATCATTCGATTAGTATGTGGGACTGTAACGTAGATATATTTAATTATTTTAAAATATGTTTCTCTTAGATCTATTTTCTTTCTCTTCACAAAAGCTGTTCATTTTGAAGGGAAGGAACCTTGGATGGAAGTGGGTCTCCTAATAAATGACTGAACCACCTCCCTATTATTAAGGAAAAGTGTAGTTAATGTGATCTGAGAAATTGAAAAAGAGCTAAATTTTGCTTGTATCTATGCTGCCTGGCAAAGAAATGAATATTTTATCAATAATTAGTCAATTTTAATCAAAGTTATTCTGGGTTAATTAGATTCTAAATCTTGTTTCCATCCTCCCTAAGTCTTGATTTTTCCATATAATTCTAGATTATCTAGAGCTATCCTCTTTAGAGGTAAAAGGCCCTCCACTGCTACATTTCCTCAAATCTAAGCATTCTACACATCACATTTTAACTTCCCTGAAATTGGGATGCTTTTTTAATTACAACGTTGTCAAAATCAGGGAGTACTGCTACTGATCAGAACTTCTGATTTAATAATATCTTTGGCTTCAACTATACCTTTAACATATCATAAAAACAATTGTATCCATCACAATGATTATATATTACACCAGAGAAGATGCAGTAGCGGATTAAGGGTGTGGAGAAAAGGGAGAAATAGACACAAAATTTCTAGATTAGAACAGACAACAGGTCATAATGAGGGCAAGACAGTAGGAAATAGAATCGGGTCCCGGACACAATCCAATTTGTATGGACCAGGAAAATACTCAAATCAGTACTGAGTGAACTAGCGACCCCCAAACTCAGGGGCAATGGGGTCAGATAGTGAACTGATCTGCTGGAATTGATAACTAGACCAAAGTACCAACAGACAAGATTTAAGTGGCCAAGAAATATTTTTTTTTTTTTTTTTTCCAATGAGACAAAGGGAAACCTCAATCCAAAGGCATTTATATTGTTCTTTTAGAAGCACAGGCAGATCCAGAAAATATTGATTCCCAAGGCTGCTGACACAATTACTGAGAAGCCCCCTGTGGAGTGGGCAGTGAATGAGTCAGAAAGAGAATCCCTAATGTAGTATATTCTAGAACAACCAGGCATCCATTTCCTTAAGCAGAGCACATGACAGCCATTCAGGTAGTGTGATGCACGGTCATGCTACCATTCAAATACACCAACTTCCCCAAATCATCAGTCATCCTCATCTGAGCAGCTAAAAGAAAGAAGAATGTGTTTTAAAATTCTTGACAAAAATCACTGTGGTGATAAACAGAAGTCAATTTTAATAGAGGAGAAAGAAGAAAGATGAAAAGAACACAAGATGGGCAAATCACGTGTATGAACTGTGTATTCACCATTGACATACTCAAAGATGAAATGTTTTTGCTTACAGTGGTTCTGATTTACCAATTTCACATTGAGCAAAGGTTTCTAATTTCCATATGTGGCTCAACAGTTTAAATGGAAAAAATTCCCAGGAATGCGTTTTTATAGCTATCAAGTTTTTCCTACTGCTGATAGTCAAGGTTAAACAGATGTCCCACCTCATGATAAAATTTTTGCTAAGAGCTTATTAGTTGCTTTCACTATTTGAATTACCTTAGATTTAACAGCTAATTATTATTTTTGAAGAATAATTTGTACCTAGTGGCAGGTATCTATCCCAACAGATGTTTGCTAAATAACATGTGCTAGATGCAGAAAATATTCTCCTACTACTTTCAATAATTTAAAATGTTAGCACTGAAATATCTTTTGCTCACAAGTATTTTCAAAGTAGAATAAATGTCAGATAATTATTGATAAGTCGGTCATGGTAAAATGCTTGAAAAAGAATTTTACCACCATTTTCTACAAAAGTCATCCGGGGAAAGATGTAGTTTTACAGAATTGGTTTATATAGTTTGAAGAGCTGATCATATTAAAACATAGATAATATTTTGATTAATTCTTAATATATGTCTTAACAGTCATTTTATCTTTCAGAAAAAAAGCTTTCTTTTTTAATGTTTTGACAACTTATGAATTTATTATATACAGTATTTAGCACATTTTAAATCACTACTTAGTCTTTATAATTTATGTTGGGTTTTTTTAGGTATTTTTACTCCATTAGTCAAGATAAAGAACTATATGTTTTGGACAAAATGTAGTAGATATAGGATCATGCTGCAGAAATGCCTGCCCAGATGTCTGCCAATGGACTGTTCCACCTCACCTTCCAAGCCACGTACACCCACAGTTATGTGCGCGTGACACACTTCTCACCAAGCCTAGGTTTTGTCACCACATATCGGTATTGTTTTCAGCATTATTCATAAATTCCACCTCTGCTCCCATACTGATCTTTACACTCTAGTAACTGCAGGTGCCGTAGGTCCATAGATATTCAATGCATGTTCAGTCACTGTTTGGGATAAATGATTCATCCATTGGGATTGGTTGGGAGACAGGAAAGAACCAGAAGCTGGAGGCAGAGTGGATCATGTTACAGTCTTTGTTGTAAGAATCTCTGGGAAGCTAAATCCATACTTGAACACTTTCCATAGAATGAGCGTTTATGTCCCCCACAAAGGTCTTATGTTGAAATCCTAAGCCCCAATGTAATGGTACGATGTATTTGGACCTTTGGGGGGTAATTAGGTCATGAAGGCAGAGCCCTCATGAATGGGATCAATGCCTTCATAAGAGAGCTCAGAGAGCTCCCTGCCCCTTCTGCCATGTGGCGACACAGCAGAAGTCAGCAGTCTATGATCCAGGAAGCAAGTGGGCTCTTGCCAAGCACCGAATCTATTAGCACCTTGATCTTGGACTTCTCAGCTTCCAAAACTGTTAGAAAGAATGTTTTGTTATTTGTAAGCCCCCTAGTCTATGGTATTCTGCTATAGCAGCCTGCACAAACCAAGACAATACATAAACACCCTAGAATGGGGCATAGGTTTAAGAAAGAGTAAATCATAATGACTCCAAGAAAATATTCACACATTCATTAATAAATCTGCTATGTGCTAGGTAAACAGTATTGTTTAAAATGGATAGATCGATGGACAGATGGAAAAAACACACAGTGAGTTAAAACTGCATCAAAGGTCAAAAAGCCCTGATTTCTATATGTACAGCTGGGACTCATGGTCATTTAGTCACTTCCTTTTAATGAAACCTGTCACAGGGTACATTGAGTTTGTGGGCAAGTCCAAATAAATGATACTAACTGCAGCAGGAGACTCTTACAACAATACTTTTCCATTCATAACTCAACTCAATAAATATTTATTGAGATGTGTATGTGTGAGGAATCCTGCTAAGTCTTGAGATGGCTAAGTGGGTGAATAAGTGGATTTCAAGAGAGAAGAAAAAAGTCCTAACAAAGTATGATGGATGTTGTGATTCACTAAGTACAGTGTGTCAAAGAGGGCAAAGTGGAGGGCACTTTGTGATGGAGCTTGGTGACAATTTAAGATTCCTTTCTACTGGAGTGTTATAATCCCACTGTCCTAACAAATAAAAATTCTTTTCTAGAGCATTATCAAGGTAACCTTATTATTGGCCTAAATGTGAAACTGGCTCCAGACAAGCAGAACGTTTCAAAAGTTTTAATGTTATGAATCAAATAAATACTTTTAATCCAAGAAGTTTATGAATCTGAATTTGTGTTGGTTTTAGAAATGGAAAACAGCCTTTGGTCCACACATTGTTGAAAATGTTTGCATATTTAATGTGAAACATAATTACGTGTGTTGCAATACATTTAAATACATCCTGGAGAATCCTGTTATAATGTTGTATAATTTGCTCATGGAGTTGATTGTTGCTCAGATCTTATCATGTTCCCACAAAACGATAAAAGCCTGATAGAAAACGTTCACTAGCTAAGGGTATTAGTCACTTCTATAGCAAGAGAAGTACGTGTATGTCCTACAATGCTCTGCGAAACATCAAAATTACTATTAACTATAATTATGACAGAAAGTGAGTACCAAAATCTTTCTAGCTTTTCACTCCCTAACATGTTATGTACATTAAGTTGGAGGCTGACAATTACATACCATTCAAGTATGGATATGGGAGCTTGAGAGCTTAGATAGACATAACTCTAGACTCCTATACAAAAATCCCAATATTTCCGCACTTGACGGTGAGATTTTTGTTTTCGTTACAGGCTTTCTGGTACATAAATATTTCAGTCACTGTGTATATCAGCTTTTCAGAACCCTAGTGATCTGGTTACACCTTTTTTTCTGATTTTCCTCCAGAGCCAAATATCTCAAAGTTCTTCTGTGTTCTTATATAGTATTAGATAATGTTTTCCTTTTTTATTTTCTCTCTCAGTCTCCTGGGATTTATTTACAGGACTGTGGGGTGGTGGGGAGAAGTCATCATTTGCTACCTTAAGGAAAGATTGTCCTCCTTAGAAAACCTCACAAAGAAAAACCATATTAAATCAAAGCAAGACAAAAGTAATGTAAACACATTTTACAATGGGAGGAAATGAGCTATGCAAACCGTCAGCACCCACAGTTTTGAAATGTGAGCTGATGTCATCTTCTAAGATATTGACCTGATTTTGCTCTACTTGGAATAAAGCCAATCTGAATTCTTCTACAAAATGTTGAAACTGGGTTACTAGATAAACACTTAATTCCTGATTCTAAGTGGAACAGAAGGAAAGCTCACAGAAACAATTAGGTAATCCTTTAATATACAGGATTTGAAATAACATGAGTGACTACAAGGAAATATCCTGTCCCAGGTTATAGACATTTGAACACATTTCTACTTATCCACCCCAAATTTCACTTTATAGCTCAAAGATCTAATGGTGAAAACTATGAGGGATAGATTTGAGCGTTGTTTTTCTTTGGGCCAAGCATTTGTGAAGCTTCCAAAGCACAGTTACTGGCAGTCCAATCATGTATGTGAAATCCCAGGAAGGCACTGTGGACGCCATCATCAGGCGAAAAGAGGTTATTGATACCTTGCCGGTGTACAACTTCATGCAGAACAGGTTCAGTAAAATTATCATGCAATGTTTTTCAAGGGACCCATTTTGAAAGGTCCTGGGGATGTAAAAATAATTTATAGACAAAACCCCTCACTGAAAATTTGAATGTATCGTATGGGAAAATTATACTGGGGAATTTTTAAGAAAATGTAAAAGGATATTATGCAAGAATGCAAGAATGATCTGACTGGTCACACACACACACACAAACACACACACACACACACAGAGTTTCTAATAAGGGATAAAAAGGGATTAAAAAAAGAAATGGGAAATGTAACTAATTTTTAAAATGAGAATTCTGTAGGAAAGTTGTTGCTAGGTTCTAAAGCCTAGATACTGGAACATTCCTAGTTGTTTGAGAAATAAGAAAATAGAGATTAATTATTGTTGTATGGCAAACCAAGATATGATTATATTGTTACATTCCCAAGATCTCAGTGTAACCTCCTATGTATGATGCAATGTAGATTTGCAAAGATATGGGGAGACAGGCATGTTGATGTCTTTGTGACTGAAAAAAAATACTCATTTACTTTTTTAATTCTCAGTGTTTTAGGGTCTAAAAAGCCAAAAGCTATGTCTAGGAAGTTTCCAAAGGTACTGGTTCATGGTGTTTAGGTAGGGTAGCCCAGAACACTCAGGGAAAGGTGGGATTTTAATCTCACTGTTAGAAAGAGTGAATCAGTTGTCTTCATTTTCTTATTTATTTTTTTTAGGAATTGGAAGGACTGAACTCGTCCAACACCCAAATTAACCACATATAATGCCTCTCGATGCTATATCAAAAGCAAACTATTGTTATCTATAATTCGTATTTTGTATGACAGGGCCAAAGGATAGACTAAATTGTACGATGCCTTATCTCAAAGAAGTATTGTATTGTGGCAAAGTTCTCTGTGTTACTTTACAGGTGAGTATTCATAAGAAAAATATTTTGCCCTTTGACAAAATATTTTTCTATTTCTGTAATACATGGTGAAATTTTTCTCCTATACTTATTAACGGTTTGATGAGGCCCAGGACCTCATCAAAGATGAATCAAAATGGCTTATGCTACCTTGAGGAAGGAATTAAGCATCGTCTCCCACTTAGTGCAAGTTCTACAAGGAAAGGATGTTTAGGATGTTTTCTGAAGTGATCCACGGCTTCATGGAAACAAGGGGGTTATTATATGATTCCAAAAGAAAGAACAGAAGGTGAAAGTATTGGTTTAAAATTCTATTGAGACCAAAGGCCTCTTGGGACAAGAACTGTGCTAATATTTCCTCTTTTCAGATACTGATAGAAAAGAAAGGGAAAGGAAAATGGTGAGGCATTTTGATTGGGACTTGTTCCTTCCACACCTGAGTCATGTGATGGTAGACATCCCCATGCAAATGTTCAACACAGCACTAAATTGAACCCTATTATCCCTTTCCTTGCAAGGCTGCTATTTTGGTGCTATTCCACCTCCTCAACTGGACTCCAAGCTCTTTCAGGACAGTGATTTATTTCTCTCTCTATCCCCGGAGCTTACCGAGCTGCCTGGCCTGTGACTGAAAGCAATGGTCACACCCACCACTATCTCATCTACTCCTACTTCCTTCTTACAGTTTCACCTTTACATACAAAAAGTCAAATTGCCTGAGCCAAAGATTTATTCTTCAACTTGGGTTCAAGCTCTAAACTTATGTATTAAGTAGTCAAATAATGCTGAGTAAGGCAAATCATCCATTTCCGCAATCACACACAATTGGAATTTCTGACCTTAGGGGAACCCAATCATTGCCCAGTTCTTTTTTCTGAAGGTATCCAAAGTATGTGTATTATGTTGTGGTGATAGAGTGATTTCATAGCAACATAAACCTTTACATTTTTAAAAAGAAGAGAATGTTTAGATTTTGTCCCCCAATGAACAAAGTCTGTGAAGTATAACTATAGAATTGCTTTTCTTGGCATCATCCCAAGTCATTCCTTTTCTATTTGCTCCAGAAGCTATCACCTCCTGTAATAGCAAAGTAACCATATTACTTCTTTATAAATACAATGGCAGTAGGCTTTTCAAATAAGGGTATAAATAGAGATAGGCAGTAAAAGACAGTGACGAGGATGTTAAATTCCAGAGCCAGACCACCGGGATGCAGATTGGTGGCTTTTCCACTTGTCAGCTGTGTCTCTCTTGCCTCAATTTCCTCATCTGCATAAGGGCATGATGACAGGTTTTGTATATTCAGTGAGCAAATACAAGTCAAGTGTACCTGGTACATAACTTATATAAATGTTAGTTGCACCTCAGTTGTTGTGATTCAGGATTTTCAATTTATGGCAAAACTGACAGCCCCTGAGACCACTGTTCTGGTGGTTACCAAGAGAATAGCTACCGATTCTAAAAGGGGGGAACTATTTTTGCCATCATCACCACACTTGCTGATAAAATCTTTGAGTATTCCCATCAAACACAGCAAGCATGTACCCTTGGAATATGCTGATAACAAGTCTAGGAGAACAAACCTTATGACTTATAACATCCTTAAATCCTTACTTGTAAAGTAGTGCTAGGAGCGTTGCATAATCCTCCTCCGGAAGAATCTAAATACTCAGAGTAACTATGATGAGACACTTACAAGACAATGTATGAACAAGATAATTTCCAGGTCCCTGTTCTGTCCTCAAATGAAACAATGCTAGCTTATTAATTTGCAAGAGTTAAACAGTTCTAAGAGGTTGGAAGATTCATGACACATATACATTTATTGACTCAAGTTCTCCTCAACTCTTCCATTTGTTCAGAATAACCAGGAATTGACCTGGAATGGGATAGATGCAGTGCATGCCCTTCTGGGTTCTCTCCCTGAGTAGCTGGGGCAGGCACTATTTATTTAGCTGATCTGAATGACATTGTTATAACTACCTTCCCTGAATGACTTGTCAAAGCAATCTCCAGAAAGATGAACATCTGTACCAGAGTAGCCCTTTCTCAGGGTTGGAAAACCAACATGAGGTTCTCATAGACTTTTACAGGGGAAAAAAAATGCCCTTGGAAATATTCTTTAGCATCCATCTGTACGTTCATTGTTGTCCTGAGAAGCAAAAAACCTTAGTGCTGAAGATGGTAAGTTTCTACTTGAAAACACCCAGGAGAAAGGGGACTCGGGAGAGAAGCTAATGGATCCTGAGCACCTAGGATTTTTCAGGCACCAGCTCAGTTGTTTGGCACATCTTGTTGGAACATTCCTAACAAAGCTCGAATGAGTCTGTTATTGCTACTTTTATAGATACGGAAATCATAGCACAGAACAGTTAAGCAACTTGCACAAGGCCGCAGAGTAAGAAGCTGAAGCAGATTGTGAACCAAGACTGTCCTAAAGTCCACACTTTTTAAATACAACATAGGGGTTAACATCACATGCTTGGAAGTCTGAAATAAATAGGTTCGAGTCACCCGTGGGACGTGTCCTAACTATGTTACCTGGAAACAAGAGCACAGCCTTTCTGAGACCTCAAATCCACACCTGTGGATTGGAGTGATAAGACTAAATCACAGAAAAATAAAGAGTGCATGCAAATCACCCTCATTCAGTGCTTGGCACACAGTGGTGACCATCGAGTGGTGGCTTTCGTTATCTCCTCCAACTTCTTTCCATGAACAGCCACTTACAGAGAAGCAAGGAGAGATGGCATGCAGCCACGAGGAGAGGGCAAAACATGGGCTGAGGGCAGTAATGATGTCCAACTGGGACTGCTGAGATTGTCATTAGAAACTGATAAAACTTGGTCCAAGCCCGATTCTGGCTTTTCCCCCAGGCCCTCGGTCTTATACTCAAAACTGATTCTGATTAGCAATACACTCTGAGCTCCCTGAAGGTGCAGAGTTTAGACACTGCACGGACACAAGTTCTGTGGTGATTACAACAGAAACAGGTAAATGCTGGGGGGCGGGGGAGGTTACCAATTGGTTCTTTCTGTTTTTACCAAACCATCATATTAGCTTGAGGATCCCTTTTGTGCCCTTATTAGAGGAAAGATATCTTTCTTCTCTTTTGAAGAAGGAGACTGCATGTCTCTGTGTGCATATTTTTATTTATATAGAAAAATTCTATGTAAGTAAAATAAATGATAAATTCTAGTTACATAAAATTTTATTTATTTAAAAACCTTTTCTGTTGGGGTTTAGAACAAAGCCACCAGATGTGAATGTATAAACTGAAGCTTAAAGACTCTAGCCACAACCTGGAAAAAAGGTATTAGTATGATCTCAATATTATTATTATTATTTATTAACACCAAAGTAGGCTTTGAAGTGAGGTGTGTAAAGGAACTGGACATCTTCAGAATGGGCTGTATTTGTGTGATGATTCTGCTGCTCACTAAACCATTAAAATGTTAACCAGACAGATAGCGAATTCCTCTTCCAGTGACTACGTGCTAGCGTTCACAGCTGAGCTAGAGTGACTCAAGCATTATAAACATCTTTGAACTTCTGAATTCTTTTTCCCCAGAGTTTTAAGGTTTTCTTTCCATTAAGTTGGACACGTAAATTTGCTATGGCGCAGCTGAATAGGAAAGATTCTGGTATCTACTGGCTAAGAGACAACATGCATAGTAGCTAAATTCAGGGCATTTGGAATAAACAAGTGTAGTTTCAAAATCTATTTCTGACAAGGAAGATCTGTCAAATCTCTGGCAAGACACTTAATCTATAAAAGGAGGGTAATTAGATAATTTGTAGACATGTTAGCATTAAAAACAATACATGTAAATCACTGATCAGAATACTAGATGAATAGTAAGTACTCAACGTCAATTGCTGTTTTCCCTTTAGCCATCATCATGAGCTAGCATACTGCTGAAGGCTTGCACAGGATTCTGGTGATGGCTCATGAGAGTGGGTGGGGAGAGATACTGTATCTCATTCATCACATCTGACATCACCCACTGTTAAGATACACCATTATTTAATATACCACTAAGAACAACAACAATAAAGCAACAATATAAAACACTGTAATTAAACTATGGCACAATGTGTTCTTATCACTTAGAACTGTTTAGAATTTATCTAAGAATTGTTTTACATTTATTGAAACAAACATTTTAATCCCATAATAATTTTTTATGTGCTCTAAAGTATTAAAAAAAAATGAAGTGGTTAAGGTATTCCTAAAACTTCTTCACAATGCGGGTTCAACTATTCTCAATCACTTTCTCCCTGGAAACCACCAATGTCTATGCTCCATTCTTTTCTACAGAATTTTTATTCAAGCTCACTTTGCAAGTTTTGATGCTGACACTCTTGCCTGATCACACTTGGTTTTGTCTCTTCCTCTAAGGAGTCACAGGCCACTGGCTGTTCAAAGTTAGCAAAAAGCTACATTCCTTTTGTTTGATGTGTTGCCAGCAGTCCTGCTAAATCAATCACATCAGCTACTGGTGACTTTGACATTTCTTGCTTCTAGTCTAAGGAATGGGACAATTTCTCCTGCCTTTGGTGGCACTGCTTAGCCCATGGCACTAACATATGTAGCACTAGCAATGCACATAACTCAACTGAGGTGATGTCAGCCATAGCTCAGACCAAGTGCAAGCACCAAGGGCAAAAACATCTGAGTGAGAGCTACCATGTACCAAGCGGAGGGTGGCTGTAATTCAGTGTCTTTTGCACAATACACCTCAATGTCAGACATAATAATGTAAAATAATCGCATTTTAAAAATGACAAAATATGGAACCTCAATTGGCAAACTGATAGGGAATAATCTATCCTTTCCATAAAAATGGCTAACCAAATTCCTGTTATCAGTTCATGGACTAACTGCACACCCCTTGCTTTCCTGGAGATCTGTTCTTTACCATGTACAGTATGAGCAGCATCGATAAATCTACTGCCTTTGGCACTTCTGTCAACTTAAATTTCACCTTCATCAATTTTTGTCCCTTGCCAAAAATGCTGGGTAGCCTGAGAAATATAATTTGTATACAAAGTTGATCTCAGGTTTAAATTTAAAAGGTCCTTAAATGGGATTTTGGGGCGGGGGGAGGGTTGGTAATATATTTTGCTTCTTGATCCAAGGTGCCATTTGCATAGATGTGTTGATCCTGGAAAAAAACTGAAACCATGTACAAATGGTAACTTTACGGCTCAATTAGTTTTTTTGCCAAGTGAAAACAACTATGTAGCTATGTATGATATGTGCACTTTTCTGCATGCATATTATAATTCAATTAAAGTTAAAAATAAAACAGAAATAAACAGAAAGGTCTTGACATATCTAAGGAAAAATATATGTGAAAAATAGATGATGATAATCCATTAACAAGCTTATCTTATGATACTATGTATTCATTACAGATATAGTCACAACTAAAGATATTCCTTAAACTGAACCTCTGCTTCTCCAAATCTATCAATCAGAGGTAAGACCATCTCTGCGATACCTATGTTAGAAATGGGATCTCATACCGTCTTCCACTCTCCCTCCCATCTGTCTTGAATCAAATACCAAGGTGTCATGGTTTTACTTTGAAAATGCATCTTGACTTGATCCCCTTCCGTTAATTCCTACTATGAGGCCCTCATTACTTGCTGGCTGGGCCTCTAGAATTTAACAACATTTACAGCAATTCTGGACTGCAGTCTGGCCTACTTTTAAATCCATTTTGTCACCATGCACCCAGAAGTGACCTTCAAATGCATGTCAGATAATGTAACTTCCTTGCTTAAAACTCTAGTGACCAATCTCTGGGACAGGTTCAGGACCTGGGCATGAGGTACAGGTCCCTCTATGAGGTGGCCATGGTTAGCCACAATAGTCTATCTCAGTGTCACTTCCTGTCTTGTATATTCACTTCTGACACATCTGCTCTCCCTTCATTCGGCCACCTCTCCACCCTGTCCCTCTGCTCAAGCTGATGCATTGACGTGAAACACAGTTCTTTTCCTCACCACAAACCCTCTTTTCTCTCCACTCCGCCCCCCCCACCTCCCTCTGTCCCTTATTCTCCAGGTTCACTACTTGTACCTCAACTTGTATTTCAGACATCGTTATCTGGAAGAATCTTTCCAGGACTCCCTTCATGCATGCTATGGGAAACGTTCTTGCTCTGTGATCACTTTCACACCGTATCCACTTCTCCTGCAGATATTCTCATTCCTGTTGTTACTTATTTATACATCCTTCTCTCATCCAGATCATTCAGCAAACATTTCTATACATCCTATTCATTCTGGCAATCTCAACCTAGCAACTGGCACTTAGTAGGTGATCCATTAAAGTTTTATGAACTAAAATGAACGCCGAAGGAATCACTGAAATGGGAGGGTGCCTCCAGCAATAATCTAACTGTAGTAATTAACCTGAGGCTAAGTAAGCTAATATAATTAACTCTATGTATTTGTGAAAATGTTGGCATGTTTCTTATTCATTTCTGTAGATCAGTGTTACAGGTTCCTATAAAGAATAATATATAATCAATACTCATATAATATGCATTGGTTGAGCATCTAGCATTAAAGTCTTTAAAAGTTTTCATCATAATTAAAACCTATTGGAGATTTAGGTCATGTGTTAAATTACTTGGCCACTAAGTGATTTTCCATAGTCAATGGATTGAAGTTTTTATGGCTTCAGTTTCAAAACAAATAATGAGATTTAGTCCCCAGGGTGGAAAAACCTCATGTCATATATATATATATATATATATATATATATATATATATATATATATATATATATGCATATCTTTTATTTTATATATATTATATAGATATGTCTTTTTTAATATTGCTATTTACAGTCAGGGAAGCATTGAAGCACATTTGTGGATAGAACAGTTTGGCTTTGATTTTTGTTCATCTAATTTAAGGGAAGCTAAACAGATTTAATTTAAAAGTGGGAGATAAAAACATAAAAAAAGAAAAATCAATTCTAGATGAGAAGATTGTATTTATAATGGAATCACGGACATGCTCTTCACAATAGTGCAGAGAATGGGGGAATTGTGATAATTGCTTGCAATGGCATTGCTTTTCTCTAAATTGGCACTACCTGCCTACTACTTCCAAAAAAAAGAAAGAAAAAATCAGAGAAATGAACAGATGGAAGTATCCTTTTCCTCGCAAGTGAATCGATTCATTTGTATATCAGCCTTTATTTTTAGCATGTAAAACTGAATATGTATGTGAAATGGAAAAGAGTCCATCCAGCCTCCTCCATGCTGAACTGGAACAACAGAAGAGGATGTTGGAGGATGGCGCAGCTAAGTGGCACCATATTGGGGGCATTGTTTGCCCCCCCCCCATTCCTGGACAGTAGGTTATTCGCTATAATTATTTTTCCTCTGCACAAAATAGCTAACAAAATAGCTAAACATGAAAACACATGTGACATTTCATTTACACTGTATTGTAGAACACAGTTTGGTAGAGTGGAGGGAGCACAAAACATTTTCAGAGATGGCATAAAATTTGGTAAAGTCAACAGCTTATAGCAACATTAACACAACATAAAGTGTGCAAAGTTAAAACAAAGAATAATCTTTGGCTTCTGATTTTATTTTAGATTTATTTTTCCTCATAGCTTTTCTTGATGATCCAATTTCAAAGGAAGGACTTCCTTGGATTCAACCTTTCTGCTGAGTTTTGGTTCAAATTAGACCTACGGTCTGACCCAAGTGAACACAACTGTATCTCAGCAAAAGAAAAGGGAAATAAGAGTGTAGCTTCCTTCTCATTCCATATCAGCAGCCTCTCTTGTGTTCAGTGTTAGGCCAGAGACATTTGCCTGAGGGATCTGTCTACTCAGAACTCCATCACTTCCTCAGGCCCTGAGAGAATTTTCTAAATTAAGAAAACTGAACATTACTCTTGGGATAAAAACACACTACAAAATCTCCAGTTGCATGCTACATTTGAGACAAACCTGCTTATGAATTCTGCTACAGTGTTAAATCGTATCACGCTGTAGAAACTTGGGAAACTTATCTTCATTCAAAATAAGTATCTGACACGATTGCAACCTCTTCATGAGAAAAACAACCCTGGATGTTCCTTCCACAGAAGGGGCCAGGAGGGGCCTTTTTTTATACGGCAGGTGATTCTATTATTTTGGCCATAGTGGATTGGATCAGGAAACCCCTTCTTTGTCCAAAGTAGCTGTCAGGCCCAGTAGTCTCTAATCTGGCATGGTATAAGAAATCAAATGGGGATAATCCATAATGGTTGGGGACCAACTGTAGCATTAATTGTCCCTCTTGCAGTACAATAATAGAGAAGCAGAGATCTCAAGGGGACATGAAACAAAGAAAAAGGCAGAACACAAAAATGACTGAATCCAAGTTGCAGCAAAGTGATGGTAGAAGCAAACAGTGGCTTCTAAAGGAATACAAGCTCGCTGGCTCCTCAGAGCCACCTTCGTGTGTCCATACTCAATAGCAAATCAGTCACATTCCAGTTCTCTACAGAGCTTGGCCACCCATGTGCCCAGACTTCTCCACAACCCCCATCACCAAAGGCCATATCACTTCTTGCCATCAGACAGGGCCTAATACAGTTTCCTGACCTGGCTAGAACAGTCCATTTTTCCTCAGAAATCTGGACTGTAAATGACTATACGCTTTGCTGAACACTGTATCAAGCAACACTTCTAAGTTAAGCCAGCTCCCATCACATCATGACCACCATGTCCATTACAAAGGGCACAACTCAGGCCAACACCCTTACTGCTTGGTACAGTGACTAACAATTGGGAAATACTATCCCCTAAAGGCTCAAGCGTGTCCCTTTTCTACCTGTATTCAGATTGCTGTTCTCTCTCCCACCTTGCTTTCACAGGATTCATGGTATCCTATGAATACTCAAACACCTATCCCATTTCCTTCTTTGTCTCCTATCCCAGTTCTTCATAATTGAGTCTTTGGCAGTATCTTCCCACTTAAACTGGTGCAGTAAAAGGCCAAGTAAATCCTAATTTGCCAAATCTAATTTTTATCTCTTTAGTTCCCATCTTGCCTGAACTTTTTGTAGCATGGTAAAAATAACTACCCTTTCTTCTTTGAAACTCTCCAAGAACTGTTAACTTTTTGCCAATCTATTTGCAATTAAGTGCATTATGAACTGAAAAACTTCACTAACAACTAACTTTACTGGTGCCTCTTATTAAAATATAAAACCTCAAAGCCACTGGATCTACTGAAACTTTGAGCCCAGTGTCTGTTTCATAATATATTTGTATGTGATCAGTGCTATTTCACCATGTTTTTTTCCAAACTTGGACTTTGTTTTGGAAAATGTCCTGTCTGATACATGTTGTTGTTACATCACTCATGACAAATTACATGGCAATTGTCATGTGTGTTATCCTCGAGAAGATTTCCTTTAAAGAATGTTCATCGCTATCATAGATTTATGGGATAGGACCCCTTGAGAAAAGTGGTATGGCGTTTGCTCTGAAATCTATTACATGAATATTCACTCAACAAACATTTACAAAGCTCCTGCAAGGCACCACGCACCTGTCTAACTGGTGAGAAAACTAGACGGTGTACTCCAGGAGTGTATAGAAACCACATATCTCTTTTGCTCTCTACTATTTGCTCAGTACCAGGGAGAGTATCTGTATTCTAATGGATGCTCAGTAATAGTTCATTAAATGGAAGAAAAGAAATGCTGCATGATCTGAGCCTGTCATCCCCTACCAGTCTCAACTCAGGCCATCCTCTCCCTCACTCTGTATGTCATAGCCTCATGGGTCTTATGTGTGTTTAAATTGTTAGCTCTTTTCTAGCTCATGCCTTAACAATGGTTTCTTTTGGTTATCATTATATCCCTATCATAACACCTGACATTGCACTAGACACTCAGTCATTTGTTCAGTAAGTGGAATGGTCCTCTCTTGTCATTTGCTGAATGTTGTCAAGGGCAGGACTTACTCACCTGTCTGCATGTACAATCTGTCTCCCTGCAGCCATTCCGTGAAGGCATGAAAATACAACATGTGTTTGCTTTAGTCTAAATCAGCATTCCAACTCCATCCTGCAATAGTTTGTCAAGTGTCTGAAAGCAGCAGTGACAAGTGCAGGTGGAATTAGGTCACTAGCAAAATCAAACGTGGTCCAAATGCCAGAACTAAAATGGACCTAGTGTCAAATTAATCCAATTGTGGCCTTTGCTTCAGCTGGATCATCTTGTGTTTGTTCCAACTCAGCTGTTGCCATTATTCATTTGTGATCGCTGCCCCATTCTTGGAAATGCACAGGCATCCCATTCATTTGGAGCTTTGTTTTCTTGAAAATTATCATCCACATTTGGATTTTTTTTTTTTTTTTTTTTGGTAGCTGCTTAATATAGCAATGTCCAAGAAGTTTGAAAACTCAGACATTTGATGAAAAAAAATGAACCATGAGTGGGGTCAATAAGGAAACAGAATGATTCCCAAAAAAAGAACAAAAACAAGAAAAGATCTTCATTACTTTATTAAAGTTGTTACTGGCCTTTTCTAATATCTCTTCCAATTTAATTTTCTTAGAAATTCAATTTTGAAGAAAATACCTAATGCTTTTATTTTAGATATAAATCACCATTTTTCAGTTTAAAAGCACATCACTTAGTAAACATTAGTTGAGGAAATGAATGAACAAAGAAGCAAATGAATTGAATTAAGTGGAAATTAATTATATAGGCAACATAAAGTCTATGTACATTTTCCAAATAGAGTTTTTATGAAATTAATGATTTTCGAAGCAGAATTGTACTATGTAATATGAATTGTGCATAAAAGTACCAATAAATACCACTACACATTCTAAATGGAAGCATTTGAAAGCAAATTCAAGTTATTCCAATATTATTATTCAGTAGAAGTATATAATTATATTTTTGCATATTATTGTACATATTTAATAACAATCAAAACCCTGTATTTGAAAAATCTCAAACACTCTATATAGAAAATAATTTAAGTTTATTCCCCCACTTCATTCTAATTTTTCTCCTAACTTTATAATTCCACCCACCTCATAAAATATTTGAAGGAATTCTGAGCAAACACAATGAAGGCAAAGTAGATAAGATAGCTGAGAGAATCAATGAATAAGAATCATCATTTCCAAGATCTATAAAACATTTTTAAATAAGTAAGGAAGAGAATAGTTTCTACAATAAAAGTATTTGGAAGATTTAAGAGAGAGGTCATTGGTCCCGAACACTGTAGATGTCTGATCAATTTAGTCTATTAAACTAGGCAACAAAAACCACTGATGACCATGAAGAAAAATCTAACATACAAAAAAACTCCTATGGAAGGGACTTGGAAAATTTGCTAAAATATGACTTGAGTCATATTTGCAGTTGATTGTGCTGCAAGATGAGGGCAGAAGGTAAACCTCGAAGTAGCAAAACTGCTCCCAGCTCTTTTAACTTTGTGGCTGGATTCCTGGATAGACAGTTGTAGATATAGGATGTCTTGGGGAAAACTTGCCAACTTATTCCAGGCCAACAGCTCATTTCTTGACTATCCTAAACTAGGAGAAGTCTTCACTTTCTAAACACGTTAAGCCTTTTCTTTTTATGACTACATTATGATGAAAAATATTAAGGTGAATTAAACAATATGTCAGGACCTGAAATTTGGATTTTTCTGAAATATAGACCTGAATAAAATGAAGTTTGTAAGTATTCACTGAGATTCTCTTCTGCCTACTACTCAGGATGAATAAGATGATGTCTTCATGCTCAGAGAACCAATTATGAAACCAAACATTATTAAATGAAATTTGTTAAGCACTTACAACCATATCTGGAATGTAAGAAATGTCATTTAATTGCATGTTATATTATATATTACATGTTATATTATGTTATGTTATATATCATATCATATTGATTAAAGTTCTGAGCACTGGGCCAGACAGATATGGCTTTGAATCTTAGTCATCCCACATTTTACTTATTTAACTTTGAAACAGTGGCTGCATTTTGTGAGTTTGAGATGCTCCATCTGTAAAACAGAGAAAACTAGTGTCTATCTCATAGGATTGTTGTAAAGATTAAATGGATTAATGCTTTCATAGGGCCTGATGACTGATAATGAAGATGTTGACGTTGGTAGCAGCTAACAATATGGGTTGCTTGTTGAACGCCAAACAAACATTCAAAAATATTTAGCAAAAATAAAAAAGTTTAGCAATTATTATTTGTTATAAAAATAAGACATGACATATTTAGTTAACAAGTAACTGCATGCAAGCAAGTGTTAAATGAGGAAATATAACGATTGAGGGGATAGGTTTTGCAGAGGCCTGAATTTATGTCTTTGCTGGGTGTCTAAGTGTATGTGTGTCTCTGTTACTATGTTTTACATTACGTAGGAGGTAATGCTAGGATAATCAATCATGAGAAAAATTACCAGTTCCTTGGTAATTGTCAGCTAACCCTCTTAGAACTCAAAGAATGGTGCAATATTCTGTCTTTACTCTTCCATTCTAGAAGCTTTCAATCAAATTTACATGAATTGCATGGGCAAGAAATAGACCATATAGCATGGTGTTGTTAAGTCACCAACATTTGGGAGTTCTTTCTGCAGTACTGCAGTATGATTGACAGAGTAACGTTTTGTAAACAGAAACTATTAGGTAAACAAGCAGATTATGGAAGTGGAGTGTATTAGTCAGCTCAGGGTGCTGTAACAAAATACCATAGACTGGGTGGCTTAAGCATCAGAAATGTATTTTCTTGCAGTTCTAGAAGCTATAAGTACCTGACCTGGTACCAACATTTTTGGGTTCTGGTGAGAGCGCTTCCGGGCTTGCAGGCAGCCACTTTCTCACTGTGTCTTTACATGGTAGAAACAATCTCTTTGGTGTCTCTTCTTACAATGGCCCTTATTCCATCATGAAATGCCTACCCTCATGACTTCATCTAAACCAAATTATCTCCCAAAGTTCCCATCGCCAAATACTATGTTAGAGCATCAACATAGGAATTTTGGGGTGGCACAAGCCAGTCCATAGCATAAGAGAATTTGTGAAGTTAGACAAACATAAGAACCCAATGTTGGAATCCAAACACTTGTAGCAACAACTCACAATTGTGCAATGACTGGGTATATTAAAAGCATTAGCCACAAACAACCTTAATTTGGTGGGCTCTGGATTCCCATACCTAATTATAATGAGAGTCACCTCTCCAGGGAAGAAAAAAAATCCAAGACTAAATGTTAGGTAGAAGTTAGAAAACGGAGGAGGAGGAAGAGGGGTGGGAGGGGGTCCATAGTGCCTACAGAAAAAGCTCATAACTAGCTTTGATTAACTGCCTCCTGGGACAAGGACACATGTTCTCTCTCTCTCTCTCTCTCTCTCTCTCTCTCTCTCTTTCTCTCCTTCCCTCTCTCCCTCCCCCCACCTCCCCTAGGCCTGTCTCTCACCTCTGCTAGGCCTGTTCTCTTCCCTGAGAAGGTATCACTAATAAACCCTACTTGAATATTAATCAGCTTGCTGACCTTTGATTCTTCACTGTGTTGGCAAGAGAAACGGAGACTCCAGTGACGTAAGGATCAGCACAAAAGCACGGTGTGAAGAAGCCGTGCGATTACATGAATGAAATGTTACTTGCGATGTGACTGAGGAGGCGTGGCATAAAAGGTGGATGTGGAGAGAACAGCTTGCCACTTTATCCCTGTTCCCTACAGAAATGGCTATAGGACGGTTCATCATGAACTGGAGAAGAGTAGGCTGTGGGAACACCAGGCCACTGAACGCTTCCAGGCAATGATGGGCTTCCCGCTATTTAAAACTATGCCTCTTTAATCTGTTTTTGTTTTTGTTTCTTAATTTTCTTAACTGAGTCTTGACTTCATTTTGATTTATTAATATATCCCCTCCCCCCCATCAAGGTCCTATCGATCTCAACAAACAGTTTGTTTTTCTTTCAAAGGAGAAGAAAACATGGGATTATTTCACTTGTTGAAGTGCAAAGCTGAGTGAAGCTTGAGCTGTCAGGCATCACGTATAGGAGGCTTGCGCTCTGAGATTAACCGCTTCCCCCATAAGAGCACTGTAAGCATGTTAAGAGGAAAAAGATGAGCAAACAGGCTAATTGCATGGCACATGCTAGTAATTAATTAGTCAGCCCTAATCACTAGAAGAACTAATATAAGAACAAGCTCATAAGGCTGACTCAGTTACAACTGGATGTCCAAGAATTAATTCCTTCATTAAAAGAGATATATGTATAATGTTTGAAACATCCGTGATAAAGGCAAGGATTTGAAAAAAAGAAAAAAACCCTAGTTGATGACAAAAAAGCTGGACTTAGAGTGAAATTAGTTAAGGAGATATTACACATTGAAAAGTTCAGTCTCTAGGTTGACAAGTCACCTCAGGAAAGACCTGCATGATAACATTAATTGCAATGAAATTATATGATTTAACCCTTGGCAGTTGTGACGGATTTTTCGGATGAAAAAGCTGATGCTTAGAGATTTTTGTTTTTTTCAAAAGTATTATTCCAGTAGTGGCAGAGTAGTTTGTGTTGGAATAAACTCTCCACAGACAATTATAATATGTGGACACAATATTAAGGAAAAAATTATTTGATGATATAGGACAGTGACCAAAACAAAATGTAACCTGGAGAATGTTATACCACTGAAAGAAGAGAAATATACTAGTTAAGAACACTTGTTGAAATGGTTTATCACCTGAGGACACTGCTCAGTTCCTACTGAAGAACAGATAGAGGTGTCAGAAAGTGGAAGTCAAGCCTGCCGGAATGCCTGGAAAACGGGAGTGGGGACAGTAATTCCAATAAATAAGGTAACAATATCAAACAAGGAAGCCACCACTCCACCTCAGTCCAAATAGTTTTACAAACAAAAGGGGAAAGAAACTAGATTAAAACAATAAGGAGAAGTTAGACAAAGATTAGAACCCAATGTTGGAACTCAAAAGACTATAGGCAACCAGACCAGAAAAGTACAAGGTGTAAGTGTATTGGAAACATTAGCCACAACAATCTTATTTTAGAAGTTGAAATCCTTGCTGTCCCCTGAACTAAACTGTGTGAAGTAGATTCCAAAGAGCCCAGGTGAAAGGCAGTTTGAAAAAGGTAGGCAGTGATTTCAGCTTCTGCCCATTATAAGGCAGGCAGAACTTAGAGTTTGAATGCTGTCAAATGTGAAAAGTTTGGTAAACAGTTTAGAATCACACCTCAGGGACAAAGGCTAAGAGTTGACCCTCAGACTAAAAGACAAAACTGACACAACTTGTGCAACAAAACGTTTGTAAGCTCAAGTTAACTGGCCGACATTTTTAAAAGAATATTTTTAAATGTTGAACAAAATTCAACATCCTTAAAAAAAGGATAATAGAATCCAGAGTTCCTATATTATCATTATTCTTAATTATGACTACAATTTTTTTTATTTTGAAATGCAAAGACATATATATTTGATTCATAGTCAAAAGAAAAAGAAAATTGATAGAAACAGGCACCCGCATTACCCAGTTTTTGGAACTAGTAAGGAGAGTCTTTAGAGAAGTTATTACAAAAGAATGTTTACGACTTAAAGGAAAAGATGGTCAAATGAGGAAAGAGATGAGAAATCCCAGCGGAGAAAAGGAAATTACATAAAATAACAAAATAGAAATTCTAGAACTAATGTAAACAAAAACAAACAAACAGTATGTGAAATAAAAATTTACTAAACTGGCTTAAAAGAACATTGCAGATATCCAAAGAAACAGTCATTGAACAAGAAGACATGTACAGTTGACCCTCTGGATCCTCAAGATTCACATCTGTAGATTCAACCAACTATGGACCAAAAATGTTTGAAAAAAATAAAATCCCAGAAAGTTCCAAAAAGCAAAACTTGAACTTGCCACACACTAAGCACTACGCTGAATCCCCACGAACGACATGATATATAGGCATAACCTGCTGTAGCCTATATGCAAATATAGGTTATATGGAAATACTATGCCATGTTATGCAAGGGACTTTATTTAGCATCTGTGGATTTTGGAATCCGAGGTGAGGGGTCCTGAAACAATCCCACACAGATACTAAGGGACAACTGTGAGTAGCATTTATCCAAAGTAAAAAAGGAGAGACCAAAAGACTGAAAAAATAGAATCAGCAGAATCTTAGTGACCCATGTAGCAATCTAAAAGTGGGTAAAATTAGAGCCTCAGAAAGAGAGAATGGCATATTGAAAGAAATACTAGCAGAATATTCCCCAATTCAAGGAAAACACCTTAATTTACAGACCCAGGAAGCTCAACAAATTCCAAGCAGGATAAATATAAAGGAAACCACACTTTGGTACATCATGGTCAAAATTCTGAAAACAAAGAAAGCAGCCAGAGAAAATAGCACATTATATGCAAATAAACACTGATTTGAAGAAACACTGACTGCTCAAAAACAATGGCAGCCAGAGTACAATGGAACAACATAGTTAAAGCGCTGAAAAAGAGTAAATTTTTGACTAAAAATCCACATTTGGAAAATAAATCCATAGAAAGGTAAAACAAATATGCAAACAAGAGCAACAGCAACCAAAGTAAAACATCAGCAAACAAATAAAATCTGAGACAATTGGTTGGAAGTAGAACTGCTTATGAAAAAAATGTTAAAACAATTTTTTTTCAGGCTCAGAGCAACGGAAATGAACAGAAACAGAAATAGTAACTATATGAGGAAATAAAGAATATTTGTATAGAGTTGCTGCAAAAGATACCTGATTATTTAATGGAAATTTTTTTCACATTGTAGTACGAGATATATACTATATGTAGCTGAAAAGAGTAAACAAAGGTATCACAAAGGATAGGGCAACTTAAACACATTTATAATTTTGCAAGTCTCTTGCATTTTATGTGAAGTGGTACAATACTATCTCTAAGTGGACTGTGATAATTTAAGGATGCAGATTGCTATTCATAGAAAAATCACTAAAAACCAAATAAAAAGCTTTGAAATTAATTTTGCCAAATGTTATTAAAACAATATAATAAATACTCGTACTTAATTGATTGACCCAGTGAAGGCATGAAAAAAGAAAAGTAGGATTTAAGAAAAAGAATTAAACAAACAAACAAACAAACAAACAAACATGTATATAGTACAATAATAAGAAAATGATAGACTCAAACTTATCAATGATTATATTACATGTAACTGTACATAACAATCAAATGAACTGAGTATAAAATAAAGCCATAATTATATGGTATCTACAAAATCTGCCTTTTAAATATAAAGACAGTAAGAAATGGAAAAAGATAAATCAGGCAACAGTAAACATAAGAAAGCTGGTAGGCTATTTTAATAACTGACAAGTCTTCAAACAGAGAAATGCAAATTAAAACCAAAATGAGATACAAATATACACCCATCAGAAAAGCTAAAATTTAAAATACTGGCAATGTCAAAAGTTGAAGAAGCTATGAAGCAAGTGGCACTCTTACACATTGTTTGTCAGATGAAAAATGATATAACTACTTTGGGTAACAGTTTGGGAGCTTTTCTATAAAGTTAAACATAAAGCTACCCTACGACCCATAAATCCATTTCTAAGTATTTACCCCAAAGAAACGAAGCATTGTTCACAGAAATACTTTTACAAGAATGTTCATAATGGCTTTTTTCACAATACAGTTGTGAAAAAACATGGGGTGTCAACTCCTCACACAGTCAAAAATCTGCATATAACTTTTGACTCCCCTAAAACTGAACTATTAATGGTGTACTACTGACCAGAAGCCTTGCCGATAACATAGTCGATTAAGACATATTTTGTATGTTATATGTATTACATATATATTCTTAGAATAAAGTAAGCTAGAGAAAAGAAAATGTTATTAAGAAAACCTTAAGGAAGAGAAACTACATTTGCAGTATATATTCTTTTAATCTGCATATACATGGACACATACAGTTCAAATCTGCATTGTTTAAGTGTCAACTGTAACCAAAACCTGGAAACAACATAAATGTCCACTAACTAGAGAATGGATAACAAATTCTGGTATAACTGTAATATGAAATATGACTCAGCAATGGAAAGAAACAAACTACTAACATATACAAAAATATAGATGAATATTAAAAAAACATGTTAAACAAAATAAGCCAGATACAAAGGAGTACAGAGTGTATTATCACCTTTATATAAATTTCAAGAACGGGCAAAATAAATCTATTCTGAAAAAAATCAGAATATGATTTGTCTCTGCAGTGGGAATTGACCAGGAAAGGACACAAAGAAGCTTTCTTGTTGTCTGCTTTGTTTTTGTTTTTTGTTGTTGTTAATAGAGACATTCTATATCTTCATAGGATTAGTGGTTCTCTATCTGATAGGAGAAAAGGTTATGTGAGTGTATACATTTATCAAAACCACAGAATTGTACTCTTAAGATCTGAGAATTTCACTGGATGCAAATTTTTCTTCAATGAGAAAAATCACATTTCCAAAGAATGACAGAGCTGAAATTTTCAAGCTCATCTAAATTCAAGTCTCATGCTTTTCACACTATTCCACACTACTCTCATTAACATTAAGCTGTGCCAGGGTTTAGACTATGATTTAGGTTGGTATTTTTGGCTTATGAAAAACAACCCTATTTTTGTTTTTCTGATAGCAACATCTTCCCTTTGTACAATTTTCTTTCGGTGGGAGAAAAAAGAAGTGATCCCCTTCAGAAGATGCAACAAGCTCTTGAAAACTGCAGGGATGCCAATTAACACAGTTGCAGGAAGTGTCTGAACTTAAATCCCAGGGGGACATCCCCATATTACCAAGTACGCAGTTCAAGAAACACCATGTTGCTTTCTAATGCTGATATTTCAACAATCATCTAAAAGAATGAGAAGTACACAAAACTGTGAAAGTTCATGTCAGCATGTTATAAAAATTTAGGTTCTTTAACTCTGTGCCATTTTTCTATTGCATGTTTATACCTACATTGAAGATGTAAGTGAGTTGGTGCCTATGATCTTCTGTGGAGAAAGTGAAGAATCATTTTTTTTCTTTTGCCATTAAACCCGTGAACTTTTCTGAGCCCAATGTCTTTCTCCATTCCTGGCGCGTACATTCAATCATTCGTTCAATCATAACAGTTACTGAACTATTACTATAAAAGAATGTTAGGCTGAAAACAAGTTCCATCACATAGGCGGTCCAGGTCCTGGCCTTAAGAAACTCATAGTCTAATACCAGTTGAGGATAATTAAAAAGCTAATGCTCAAACTTCATAATAAGGTCTGGAATAAAGAAAGGCCCAGGAGCATCAAGGAACAGATTTCACAGCTATTTAAGTATGCTAGTGCCTGTATACTGTTTCTCAGTAGGAGATATAAAGCACTGTTCATCTACCTGTAAGAACACCAAGGTTCATCTCCTCCTTAAATGGAAAATGCATCATGCATAGCCCATCACGCGAAGGAGCCCAAACAGATTCTGACCCCTTCTTGCAGTATAAACAAATGAAGTCCATCATATGGTGATTACCTATCTTAGATGTTTTACTTTTTTAATGGCACCTAAAAATACTTACTAACAGTTTTCTTCACTGTAGCTACAACTACAGTCTTACTGAAGAGTAAAACCCAAAATTAAGGACATACATTTTCACCTGGAAATTCTTCTTTAGCTAATTTCTTCTGTAGGACACATAATATATGAAATTAATGAGAATAAAAAATCTCATATCTGATTCTAAATTTTAGAGTTGGTGGACATTCCTTAATGGCATTATGTTCATTTGTTTGATAGCTCAAAAGTGATCTAAGAAACCACTAGTTGATCCACGGAATTGTGTTGTATAACGTGAACAGTGAATTAGATTTTCAAGGTAGTCAAATCCATCCCTCTAGCTTTACAGATGTAGGTTTTAATATTACTATTTTAAAATGCAAATAACCCAACAAATAACTATCTACTAGATTTGAAATTGTCCATTTTTTATCCAGTCATTCAAAGTGTTATGTATTACATTTCCTGGCATGTTACTTCAACATTCATGACACACAAAGTTGAATCACTAGAAGACAGAAACAGCTGTTACTGGGGGAAATAAAGGAACTCTGTAAAGAATTCAAAAATCATTCTGGGTAATCAGTTTCAATTTTGGAAATTAACAGCTGCTTTGAAAATACAAAATCCATATGTTTAGGGCTTTATTTTGCTTTTGTCCCTTTGCCATTTTAATGTTGTCATCAGGGTATGATAGTTGAGAATATACAATATAATATAACTGGGTTTTCATCAGTTATCCACCTCCTAAATCAATGGCTCCCTATTGATTTCTATAAGTAATAGGTATGGCAAATCCAAACACTGGGTAATAGAAGAAGTTGCAATAAGAAGGGGGTGAACGCAAATGTTAAATGAGGCAGATAAGCCAAGGATTTTCAGAGCTTTTATTGGGATTTCATTGCATAGGTGTAACTGAAAAAATCATTGGCCACAGGTGAAGACCTGTGAAACCAGGTCATGGAATTTGCCAATTGAAAAGTTCTGACGACTCCTCAGATACGTTGTTAGTAGTATGAAGAGCATGGAGACTAAACTGGCAAGTGTGATGAAGGAAGGGAAGTAGTAAGGAGTATTCTATTTTTTCATAATATTTATTAACATGAATGGGAGAGTCTTCATTCCATCACTCATTTTAGCAATCTTTATTCTTTCCTATTTCATAACACTCTACTGACAATTGTTAGTAGATGAGTTCAACGTGGTCCTCAAGGTTTCATTGAGTGGAGGACAACTGGACACCACATCACAAAAGAAAGAAATGTTTTAGGGATGGTCTACAGTTCTCCATATAACACTCCTTTCAGGCCAAGATTGTAGGAGCAGTGAATCTGATTGGACAAAGAGACTAGCATCCAAAGATTCATATTTTTCACCAGTGTGGATGGTTACTGCATCGAAAAACACAGCGGTGGCCATTGTGTGGTTGTCTACACCCTGTTCGACATGCCTATGTGTAGGCACAAGGATCACCTGGATTGTCCATCTCAGTGGCAAGTGGGATAGGGTTCCCAACAATGTCTGGAGTAGGTCTATCTACCATTCTGCTTTACCTGTTACTGGTTAAGAGAACAAGATGCCTTTGCCCCACACACACAGCTGGCTTCAGTGTAAGAGGGAAGATGTACTAACACTGAATTAGGTCCCAGGTTCATGTTGTATCTTCATTTGTTCCACATTTAGGCCTTTTGTGTTTCTTATTAATCAGCTATAATTCATATGGAAGGAGGGATAACAGAAGGATGCTACACAGCTCTGCTATTAATGTTCACCTCTTTTTGCCTTCATTTTCCAACTACAGGATAATTTTGATAAAGGGTATCTGTAATATAATAAAAAAAAAATGAACCTTGTCTTTGTCCCTGGTTCCTAGGAAGAGCTTAAAATCCCTTTGCATTTCCTGAATGATAGGACTGCATTAGTTATGCTAATGAGATGACTCATGGTAGGACCCTAGACAGTTTCAGGTTGGAGGGTGGTCAGCAGGAAGCCCAGGACATGATTAAAGCTTTGGAACCTTGGACTACCCCAACCTCCTAGGAAGGGGATGATGGCTGGAGATTGAGTTGAATCATGTGGCCAATGATTTATTCAGTTATGTCTATGCAATGGCACCCCAATGAAAGCTCTGAATCTCAATGCTCAGTGGCG
The DNA here is from genome assembly GCF_036562045.2 of Rhinolophus sinicus. Taxonomy (NCBI): domain Eukaryota; kingdom Metazoa; phylum Chordata; class Mammalia; order Chiroptera; family Rhinolophidae; genus Rhinolophus; species Rhinolophus sinicus. Next base: position 45,658,433 of record NC_133759.1, read on the forward strand.
CTTCCTGGTTGGTGAACTCATTGGTGTGCCTGGAGGGTGACATGCCCATGCTCTATGAGAAAAGAGCATGGAGCTCTGTGCTCCCTTCCAGACCGCACCCTAAGTATATCTTTTATAATAGAACTGTAATCATAAGTATAGCACTACCTTGAGTTCTGTGAGTCATCCTAGCCAATTACTGAACCTGATAGTGTTACGGGAACCCTCCATTTTATAGCCAGGATGTCAGAAGTGTGGGTAGCTTGAAGAGCCTCCACATCTTGTGGGAGACTGAGCCCTGAACTTCTGGGATCTGTGCTAACTCCAGGTGGTTAACATCAGAATTGTATTGCTGTACACACAGTTGATGTTGGCCAGTGGTGTTGGCTGGAGGTACCTCCAGCTGGCTGGTGGTACCTTTAGGATAGGGATGACCAGAGTATTTTGTAGGTATGATAGAAGTTTATAGAGAAGATACCTGAAAGAGATCCATAAAGGCAACTGACTTACATAGCTATAAACTTAATATATTATTTTTAAGAGTCTTAATTTCAAGCAATAGAAACAACGAAGTATATGTGTGAATGTGTATGTATATACACAAAAGTGATTTATACATGAAGTATATATAGTATACATATGTTTTACTTTATATTACTATATATCACATGTATATATGTGTATGTAAAATGTGTGTATATATATGCACATACACATGTACATACAACATACAAACACACACAACCCTACATGTATATGTACATAACTACATATATGCATATCTATACATAATCCTATACATATACATACACAGAATATTTATACACATACATATTCTCAAATATTATAGGATATTGATTAAGTTCCAGGAATGGCAGGAAAGCTAGAGAGCAGGGTTTAGAAAATAGATGGTTAGAACCAGGTCAAAATGGGGATAGCTCTGTCCAATGAGAAATGCTACCCACACCTGCGAACAACATCTTTCACCAGCCTCACCACCATCGTCGAACAATAGGTGCCTATTACTACGACCAAAACTGTGTTCGGAAACTGGTTGAAACTGGTTTTTGCTGCTGAAAATAAGTTCTCAGCACTGTGTCTTTGATTCAGGAGCTCGCTATTCAAAGCCTGAGATTGGATGAGTCTGACTGGCTGAACTTGAACCCATGTCCACAAACTGCAGGGACTTCAACCAAACTGCAAGGGAATCTCTTTCGGCTTTGTTAATGGAAATCGGGCTTTGTCTTTCAGCAAGGCTCATGTGCTTTAGTGTTCTCTAAACATAAATGAGGGTTTATTTGCCAAGCAGCCCAAAATTACAAATCTCCACTTTAGCTGTCAAGCAAGGTTTCAAAGTTCAATACAGTTGAATAGTTTCTGAATACAAACTTCTCTTAAAATTCAACGCTTGTGAGTCCCTCATTCTCCAGTTTTATCCACATACACCCGATATTTTATTATGGTCATTTTCAAACATTCTGCAAAGTGTAAAAATTTTCACAGTGAACACCTATACCATGTTTCCCCGAAAATAAGACCTATCTGGACAATCAGCTCTAATGCATCTGTTGGAGCAAAAATTAATATAAGACCTGGTCTTATATTAAAATAAGACCCAGTATTATATTATATAATTTATATTATATTATATTATATTATATTATATTATATTATATTATATTATATTATACCAGGTCTTATACACGTTTTTGCTTCAAAAGACACATTAGAGCTGATGGTCAGGCTAGGTCTTATTTTCGGGGAAATACGGTATGCACATTATCTTATTTCTACTATTGACATTTTTTATATTGCTTATCATAAATCTATCCCTTTTACCCATCAATCAATTAATTTTTTCATGCATTTCAGAGTAACCTGTAAATGTCAGGTAAACTTCCCTCTAAACACTTCAAAATGTGTATAATTAACTAGTGTTTAATATTTTTTAAAAGTTATGTAAGAGTCATATACACTGGAAAGCATAAATGTTGAGTGACATTTGTTGACTTCTGACAAATGCATACATCTGTGTAATCCAAGAGATATATAATATTATAATTACACCAACATTGTAATCCTCTCTCCAAAGCCCCAGAAGCAACCATTATTCTGATTATTTCCAGCATACGTCAATTTTGTATATTCTAGAGTTTTACATAAAAAAGAACAACACAAAATGCACATGATTTACACTTTTTAGATAAGGCTTCTTTTACTAGTAATTTGGGTTTTTAATAAGTTTGATACCTTCCCTTGAGAAAATGAACATCTTAAGAGGATCAAAAGAGAAGTTGGTAAAGAAATTTAACCAGTAGCCAAAAAGAAATATGGCTAAGTAGACACAAGAGAGATAATTTCCTCTGAAACCAAAATGCTGACCTCATTTTTTATGACAATTTGCATTTTTATCTCATCTTTGTATTCCATGAAGACAATACAGAATATATTCCAGACACAATATGAAAAGTGTCTATCACAGATAAAATAAAATAAAAAAAATTACTTATTTTTCAAGCAATCAGTGGTGAAGATTGTTGTTTTTCATCTCCCAAAGTCCCAGGCTCCCCAGAATGTGTGCACTCAGTGTGAATGAGTTCTTATTGTACAAAAGAAATATTCAAAGCAATAGGAGAAAAAGCAAAGTGACCAACATTAAACTTGATCATTTTTTAAAGAAAGGGAATCGGTTTCGTGATGAATTCCTCACTGAGGAATGCTTTGAAAAAGAAAGTAGGAAGCATCAAATTCATGAGTTTATAGATGAAGTCAAGCCACTTAGAAATCTGAATAAAAGAGTACAATCTGGTGACTCATCGCTCTCTTTTCTCCATTTGTTAGATAATTAAAGTTATTTACCTTCTTTTGAGAGGTTTAGGGACAATTAATAATTTCTTGAAATATGTTGAAGGCAAAAACTTCTTTTACTTTCAGCAAATCACTTCCTCACAATTATTAGGTCGGGCATTACTGTAAATCAACACTAGAGACCAAGATTCTACTATGGCAACCCAAGAACATATTACAGGGGATGGACAAGAATTAAAGTAAAAGGGATTGGCCAGACTCTCCAAATTAAAAAAAAAAAAAGGAAGCATTTTGGTCTCCATTGACATACTGCTTTTCTATCTTACTCATCAAACATTAATAAACGTCCCCTATGTGCTAAATACTGTAATATGTTTATTCATTAGAGGTCCTTGATCAAATAAGGATCCAATATTTTTTTAACATTATTCTGTATGAGGCTATGTGCAAAGTGACTTAACATATAAACTCACTTCCAAAATGTATAGGATATCTATTACGTCCCACTTTAAAAATTATGAAATGGAGGCTCAGCAAGTTAATTATTTCCCCCAATTTACATACCTAAGAAGTAGCAGAGCCAAAATATAAACTCTGTAGCCTCAAGTTTTAATTATATTGCCTACAAAAGCTATTTAAAGTTTTTTCATGTGATAATTAAGTTTAGGTAAGAGTATAGCCCAGATGGGAGTCCATCTGGTGCAGGGAAAAAAGTATCATCTCTGGGAAACAGGCAACATGTTTTAAGCCCAGTTTTGCCATTACCTGCCTCTTTGGTCACGATTAAGTTCATTCTTAGTTTCCATCTGAAAACTAAGAAGACTGACTTAAAAGATTTCCTAAGTCTCTCCTTGTTTTAGAATCATTCTTCTTGAGACAAAAGCCATTTCCTAGGTGAAATGATATATATTATTCCATATTCTGGCACAATCCTGGTTTGCAAGAAATTTGCATGGCCAGTTAGGTAGTTGGATGAAGAGCACTGAACAGGATAATCTGCCATACTTGCTCTTTGTTTTAAAAAAATTGTGCTTTCCTTAGCCTGTTTTGTCTACAGAGCCATCTCTGCTTTCTGACAATAAATTAGTTCTCCATTTGTTTACTGGTGGTCTTTTCTACTGCAATGAAAGCTCTCTGAGGGCAACAAGCTTATTTATAATATTTCCTGCTGTATCTCTAGCATCTAGAATAGTGACCAGTAGACATTCAATAAATAGTTTTTTCACACGAATAAATGAAAGACAATCATTAAAGGATCCAATAACAAAATGGAAATGTGGTAAAAAGTCTAAGTAACATACAGCAAGAAAAAGACACATGTGCGATTTCATCCCATAAATATAGTCTTTTAGCTCCAACATTTGAGCTAATAGCTTGTTCTCTGGTTGTCAGTCTCTAACCACATCACTTTAAATGGGATAACATAGGTGACAACATCTACAATAGTTCCTGGTACACAGTAGGTGCTCACAGGAGTTCCTTGATGATTAACATAAAACTCTCTACCTGGTTCCAATTTCTTAAATTATAAAAAACAAAACAACTACTTTAACAAAGAGTATAAGAATTCCCTCTTTCTCCCCAATACACACACACACACACACACACACACACACACACACGTCCATACCATCAACCCCAGTAATATTTACGTTCTCTATCACTATCTGTCTGCATGACTTTGAAAAGTCAATTAATCATACTGGCTTTAGTCGCCTCCCTAGAAAATTAAAAAATATATATATTTTAATTGCTTGAAGTAACCAAACAGAGGACATTGACTGGCAGTGTTCCACATGTGGCTCCTAAATCATAGGTTAAAAAATCAGTGAGTTCTTTGGAGCTTAATATTGGGAGACAGTAGAAGAGGATCTCCCCTTTCTGGTCAACCACAAATATTACAAGTGGGCTTTTGTGAAAAATAACTGCCACCTTTCTCACACACATTAACAGTTTTCTGACTTGGGCCTAGTTCTCAGAGCCCCGTAAGCTACCTCAGGATCCCAAGTGATGTGTAGATGTACTGGATGCCCATATGCAAAGATTATTGCAACTACACACCAACACAAAGAATAAGCAATAGGACCTAATGTCTGAATGCTCACTAAGTGTCAGTCAGTATTCTATCATCTAACAGACATCATCGTATTTGAACCTTTCAATAAATCATTTCATAGAAAAACAGAGGTAACAAAATGATTGCCAGTTGCCCAACAATACAAAACTAGAAAATTGTGGATTCCAGATTAAACCACGAGCTTGTAACTAAAACCTCCGCTCTCAACATTATGGGTAGAACAACAAAGGTGTCTTATTTAAAATCAAATAAGGAACTTGACATATTAAGAAGGTCTGTCCTGACTGAGGCTAATCAGCCATGGAAAAAGTTGACTCAGGGAATTGCAACTGGACTCTGATCTGATGTAGCATCGTATCATTGATTCCCTCATTTTATGGCTTAAAAGAAATCTTAATTTTATTCAATACACTCTGCCATTTTAAAAATGGGAAAACCGAAGTTCCAAGTGCAAAGTGACACCATGTTACTGCTTTGAGTTTGATAGTTGCAAATTGGTCAGGAAGGCGCTTTCCTACATTATGCTGAGGCAGATATTTTACATAAAGTATAAAATAACCTAAAGTAGCTATTGTATCTTTCAGAGCTTCTAAAGTTATTCTGAGTTTTTAAACTCAGTCTGTACCATATTGTCAAGAACACTCATTCCTGACATTAAATGCCTGACTTTAATTAGGTTACTTATGTGTTTTACTCCAAATATATTTTTGTCAAAAAGGTAGAACATATCAAAAACAAATTGTGAGATTTTGCTATTCACAACTGCATTCCCTTTTCTGCACATAAATGATTTAATGAGATAATGGGACTCTGGGTGACAGCAGAAATGCAAAAGGGAGCAGACGCTGCCAAAAAGGTCATTTCTTGATGCCTGTAGCAAAGGGAAATTTTCAAAATGGATGAGCATAAACGCACCAGGAGGCACTTCATAATATGTTTTGCAGCCATTTATAAGGTATTTTATGTGTTATGTTTGATGAAAATAATAAACGCCTTATATCAAATGGTAGACATGATGTTTTGTGGTTCTGCTACCTGCAGTGGTATCTCTTTGTGTTGCTGGTGAAATCTAGAGGATATTTAAGTCCCAAGACAGTTCGTTTAATTATCAGCACTTAACAAATTCATCGGTTGCTCTATTATAGGTCTTTTTGGCAGGTCACTGCTGGACCCACAGATAAATCTTTTGATATCCATTTACCTGTAAATTCCTCTACCCTTAAGCAGAGCTGAAGAATTCACGTCAACTAATTTGTACAAAATGCAAATTCCAAAGGATGTTCCAAAATAGGAAACATACAATGTCAGTATCTTGGGACAAATCAATTGTTACAGATACATTAGCTTTGTGTTCCATCGTTGCTCTAGTCAGACCTCTCTCTCAGAGTTCCTTGGAATGTAATTATTTTCCAAATTCCATCCACCCTTTTTTTTTTGGCGGGTGGGTGGGGGACTAGAAGGAAGCTTCTTCTTTATCTGACAACACAAACAAAGTCTTCAATGATGTAGCTTAGGTTTCAAATTCTTAATCAAAATTTACAAATCAATTTCATATTGACACCCTCCTTCCTGAACGTCTGTCATTCAGTGTTTATATTAATAATCCTGACGCTCATTTACTGCCTTCTGTTTTAATTTTCCTAAGCATAAATTCCCCCAAAATTCTGCTTAAAGAACAGATTAGATACATACAATTCTTCTGATTCTCCCATAGCTCATAGTCAGCCTTTTGGTTGAATGGATACTATTAAGAGAATGAATATATATTTGGAGGATTAGAGAAGCAACACAAACAGCTTTAAGAAGAACTAAGCATACAAAATGCTTTATTACATGGAACCCCTCAGCTGATGCAAGAAAATTATAAAGTATTAGAAGTCTATACTTTTATACCTTTCTCATTGATTTTATGAATTGATGTTTTATTTATAGTATTTCTTTATCCTATTTTCTCTCCTATAGATTTTATGCTAGCCCTTTCACTAATGAATTATGTGAGGCATTGAGTAGATACTTTGAAACAAAATAACTGCAGCAAATGAAATTGGAATTACTCAAAAGACACTCTTTTTAGCAAAACCATTAAAAAACTGGAAAGTTAAATCAAAAGAAAGGAAAAGTGCACACATAATTTTTATAATTGACCTTTGCTTTTGGTTGGGGGAAAGCTGACCTTTTCCTTCTGAGCAAGAGCAATAACAAATCGGCAACTGTATAGATTGTTGCTTTGAAGAAAACAGCTGTATGTGCACATTGAAATACATCTTCTCAGCATGTCCACCCAGTAAGTTTAGACCATTTATAAATGTCTTAACTAAGTTATTACGAAAAAAAAATAAACCTATCCCATGCTCTATGCATTGTTCTAAGAAGTACTTTCCAATCCTTCATTCTTTGCATCAAAAGTCTGGGGCAAGGGAGGGGTTGTTATCTGGTCTTGGCATTCCTACTGGCACCACTGGTGCTCCTAGGGAATGGAAAATCAGTAAACCTGTAGGATCCACCATAGCTTTGGGTGACTTTTAGAGATGGAAAGAATGAACAAAGAGATTCATTCAATAACCCACATTTAGTTTGTAAATGTGAAAACTGTAACCACTAGTTTCCCAAAGCCATTCATTTAGGTGATCGCTGCCCTCTATCATCACAGGCATAAATGTGGCCATTAAATAACAAAACACCTCACGGAAGGAGCACTGACTCTGGGTGGTGAACACACAATGTAATATATAGATGACATATTACAGAATTGTACATTGGAAACCTATGTAATTTTACTAACCATTGTCACCTCAATAAACTAATTAAAACAAACAAAAAAAACAACCTTGTTCTAGGTAAACAACCATTTACAATCAATGTACCATTTAGCCACTTTTAAATTCCATTTAATCTCAAATTCTTGACTTTGTCATCCATTTTAGTTTCCTACTTACAGATGTTTTGATTTGAAGATTCTCTTAACTTCTCCTTCAAAGCATATTAGAGTGAATGTCCCTCTTGGCAACGAGTTTTACACACTTCCCAAATTTTGGTAACCATTAAGAGAAAAAGGACTGACTTTTCCTTCCAGCAAGAGTCCCGTCTGTAGCACAGCCCAAGTTGATGGCACAGGGATAGGGAAAGGGTGCTAAACCCTTGGCACCTGGACTAAGTAATGGCAATAACAGTTAACTGTTATGAGTCACCACCAATTTATTGTTAGATACTCCACATTAATCTTCCTACACATTAATCTTCCTAGTATGACTGTTAACTAGAGGTTGTCATTATTATTTTAATAGCTATGAAAAGTGAGGGTCAGAGAGGTTAACTACTTTGCTCAAGAACATACAGTGATTAAGCACTAGAGAATCCAGGCCGGTCTGACTGCAAAATTTAGGTTTATTCCATTGCTTTGCCCACTAGCCATGTTGTCTCTCTTATATGTATTAGCCAATGTTGGTCCACTAGTAGAGTGTTTTCATGTCAATACTAATAAAGTCATTTTACATTAATATAATCATCTAATTCCCACAACCTTTGAAACAGCTAGGCAAGGTATCATTCGTATGTTACAGTTAAAGAAATTAATTTTATAAACCCTAATGCTTCAAAACCCTACAAAGCACTACATCTATTAAACGTCTTCCCTAGGGAGAGTGCTGCTCTGAGATCATTCATTCTCTCACTTAATCACTTTCATCTCTGTACCCAGGGCTTTAGAATAGAATACTGACTTCAAACAGTGTTTACATTTTTGGTTCTGTGGATCAACTTAGCAGGGAATAAAGATATTGAAAAGCCTATGCCTTTCTTTTACCTCATCTATCTCTCAAGTCACTAGATCCTGAAAGTTTTCTCTCAGCTGTAAATAAGTTCATCTTTGTCCTAGCTATCAGTTGGGAAAAGGTCATAATAATCATAAGTAAATTTTTAGTTAGGGTGAAAAAATTGAGCCTATTCCAGCATAGAAGATATATATTCACTTAGCAGAGAGCTTGATACACATCAGATATAATCATTACTTGCATCTGAAAACTTAATGAAATTAAGAGAACTGTTTACTTGGAGGAAGGGAGGGATGTGTTACCCAGAGTTTAATCATCCAGGAAGGTTATTTCATCCAGCAAACTTAGAATAGCTCTCTTGATGAACTAAATCTCTTCACAAGAAGAAAAGGCATGCCTATCAATTGGATATTTCGGGGGTATCTTTTTTTAAAGATAAAACATAAAAGTGAGAGTTTTCCACTTCCTTCTATTTATTTGTATCCTGGCCACTGTAATGTACTCCTTTCTTTAGCACTCATCACTTCATCCAGGAGAGTGTCTGTTTCATGTCCTTATTACAGTTGGAAGGAAGCATCAGAATTGCAACTATACAGACTGAAACCCTCATTAGCCACAAAAATACTAGCACGGGCTCCTCCATCGGACCACAATCACCAGCCAAAGTGACCTCTGTGTGACACAGAGTTTCCACTTCGGAGTTCCTGAGCATGCATCTTTCCTTTTCCTATTTTATTTTTTTCTTACACATGTCTAACAAAACAAAACTGAGACAACCCTTTATTTCCTTCAGTTCAGTGACACATGCTAAGGCCTCACAACTTCCTGTTCTTCTAACTGGCTGGATTCCTTGGGAGCTTCTCTTTTGGAAAAATAAACAAAACATTGAACAGGAGAATAGCATCCAGTTGCCAACCCCAAGACCTGCATATCAACAGTTATCTGCACAGAAGTCACCAGGGTATTAGGCAACAATCACCAAGTATGTGAAATATTTCTTTGGAAATATTCTCTTTCTTTATATAGCTCTCATTTTTGCTTTCTAGGAACTCAATGTTCTCATGTAGCCCTTTACTTTAATAAAACTCCTGAATCTGAAAACCCAACCTACCTTGACTGAAAAACATTAACTTTTGTTCCTAAAGGGATTTTTAATTCTAAGAAACACATTTATAAACACATAGATTTATACACACACAAACACACCCTCACATGAATATTTACTTATTTATCCTGATAAAGTGCCACTTGAATGATCATTCTAGATAGATTTAAAACCCAAGCAGGTGCAAACTGTATGACATTTATTCTATAGTGTCAGTCTGGTTCCAGGGAGCATGGAGTGTTTGAAGTTAAAAAGTTGAAGTCAAAAGTAAGGCTATATTGGCTCAATGTAAAGTTCTGTTTAATAAATGATGCTTAGGAGGTAGATTCCCCATCTTTGGAAATAATAATGAAGAAATCTTGCAAACTACATATTAAGAATGTTGAAGAAGGTGTTCAAAGAGAATTAGCCTAGATGGTCACACAGAGTTTCTTACATTCTTAAGAACCTATTTGTATGTCTGTTTTGATTTTCCTAATAACTGAGGCAACTGGAATCTACACAGGGGACATTCCTTGAGCATCAGGAGCAGGTGACCAGGGAGACTGTGCCAGGGTCCCACAGGGCACCTACTACATAAGGCCACCCAGGCAAGACTGGGAGACAGAGCAGATTTACTTAATACTCAGGAACAAACATAGAGAGGCAGCCAAAAGGAGGAAAAAAAGAAACATGTCCCAAATGAAAGAACAGGAGAAAACTCCAGAAAAAAACAAAAAACAAAAAAACAAAAATGGAAGGAAGGCAAACAGCCTACCAGAGACAGAGTTCAAAACAATGTTTACAAAGGAACTTAGTGAGAACTTCAACAAAGAGGGAGCAAGCATTAATAATAAAGGACATAGAAACTATAAAAAAAGAACCAGTCAGAAAAGAAGAATACGATAAATAAAATGAAGAATGCACTAGGAGAAATCACCAGCAGACTAGATGAAGCAGACGATTGAATCAGCAATTTGGAAGTCAGGGTAGCAGAAACACCCAACTGAAACAGTAAAAAGAAAAAAGAACCCCCCAAAATGAGGAGAGTTTAAGAGACCTGTGGGACAACATCAAGCATAACAGCATTTACATCATAGAGGTACCAGAAAGAGAGGAAAGAAAGCAAGGGATTGAAAACTTATTTGAAGAAATAATGACTGAAAACTTTCCTAACCTGATGAAGGATATAGACATACATGTCCAGGAAGTGCAGAGTCCCAAACAAGATGAACTCAAACAGGCCCACACCAAGATGCATTAGAATTAAATTAGCAAAGGTTAATGACAAAGAGAGAATCCTAAAAGCAGCAAGAGAATAAGAACTATATTGTAAGTGATAAGCCAGTTCCCATAAGATTGTTAGCTGATTTCTCAACAGAAACTTTGAAGGCCAGAAGGCACTGGCATGAAATATTCAATGTGATGAAAAGTAAGGACCTATAACCAAGAATAGTCTACCTAGCAAGGCTATCATTTAAAATCAAAGGACAGATAAAGAGCTTCCCAGAGAAGAAAAACTAAAGGAGTTCATCACCATCAAACCAGTATTATAAAGAATGTTAGAGAGACTTCTTTAAGATGAAAAAAAAAAAAAAAAATCAAAATTGTGAATAAAAACATGGCAATAACTACATAACTATCAACAATTACTTTCAACGTAAATGGATTAAATGCTCCAATCAAGATACATAGGAGGGCTGAATGGATAAGGAAACAAAACCCTTACATATGCTACCTACAGGAGTCTCACTTCAGATTGAAAGACACACACAGTCAGAAAGTAAAGGGATGGAAAAAGTTATACCACGCAAATGGAAATGAAAAACAACAACAACAAAAAAAAACTGGGGTAGCAATACTTATAACAGACAAAATAGACTTTAAAACAAAGGCAATAACAAGAGACAAAGAAGGACCCAGGAATCCCACTTCTGGGTATTTATCTGAAGATACCCAAACTACTTCAAGGGGACATGTGAATCCATATGTTCATTGAAGCATTGTTTACAATGACCAAGATGTGGAGGCAGACTGGGTGTCTGTTGATGGATGAATGGATAAAGAGGAGGTGATATATATATATATATATATATATATATATATATATATATATATATATATATATATATATATATAATGGAATATTGCTTGACCATGGAAAGGAATGGGTTCATGCCATCTGCAGCAGCATGGACTGACCTGGAAGGTACTGTGCTGAGTGGAGTGTAAGACACAGAAAGACAAATGTAATGTTATTTCACTTATATGTGGAATCCTAAGAACAAAATAAACAAACAAATCATAGATATAGAAAACATTTTGATGGTTGCCGGGGGTGGGGGGTGGGAGGGTTTGGGGATGAGTGAAAAAGGAGAAGGAATTAAGAAGTACATATTGGTTGTTACAAAGTAGTCATTGGGACATAGCATATAGCATAAAAAATACAGTCAATAATATTGTAATAATGATGTCTGGTGTCAGATGGGTACTAGATTTGTTGGGATGATAAATGGGAAGGGGTTGGGGGAAGGGTGAAAAAAGGTGAAGGGATTAAGAAGTACAAACTGGTAGTTACAAAATAGTCAAGGGATGTAAAGTAAAGCATAGGGAATATAGTCAATAATATGGTAATAACTATGTACGGTGCCAGGTGGGTACTAGACTAGTCAGGGAGATCACTTCTTAAATTTTATAAATGTCTAACCACTATGCTATACACCTGAAATTAACATAATATTCAATGTCAAAAAGCAAAAGGAACACAGCAGTGTAAACTACACATACTGATAGATAAAATGTGGAGAGCAGTAAGTAAACACCATCTGTGCCAAAAAAGAAGTCACCCAAATTTTAAACTGATCTTCTCTTTTTCTTATGAGCTCAAATTTAATAAAATAAAATATGTTTAGCCACTTCAACTATACATACTATGCGCATGCAAACACACATATATGCATATATATACATATATACATATGTATATAGATATATAAATATGTGTATATATCTATATACATATATGTGTGTGCATGTATACATATGTATGTATATATCTATATACATATATCTATACACATATGTGTGTGCATATATATATATATATATATATATATACACACATATATATATGAAATGGTCAGACTTCTATATATAATATTTATTTAGCTAAGGTTGTATGTGTAAAACATATTATACAAATATATATTTATATATTATATATAATTTTATTATGTCTATATATAGGGTTATTTATACATTTATTACTTTTCTCCCCAAGATTCATGAAACTATTTTATTTTACTTTAAATATTCACTTGTTCCTACAACATTAGCTTCTTTATCTTCATTAGAACAGGTTGCAATGCATTTTTTAAGTAAATTATCTTTCTTCCATGTTGCCAAGATATAATTTTTATTCAATTTGAGTAGAATATTATTCCTAAAACTTTTATCCCAAGCTGAAACATGGACTTCCATATTAAAATACATCATTTTTTTTCACTCCATAAATGTTTAATCTTGATTGCTACAAGATAACTATTTTTCACTTTGTAAAGCAAATTTGAAGACATGCTTAGAATGACACCAAATACTTATAATATTTTCATGAGTATATGTCGACTCTATCTTAATTTTTCTTTCTAACTTTTCTTGTTATATAAACTTCCATAAGCATCCAAAATGAGCACTGATTTGGGTAATTTCAGACTACAGTGTATTCTCTAAACAGTGTTTTGTTCCTCTAAATAAATAAATCATGAGAGAGCCTTACATTATGTGAGTGTTTGTAAGGAATCCAATATAAGATGCCAACATTTGTTGTTGAGGATTTATTAGTAGTAGTATCACTATTATTTCAGAACTTCATCTGTCATTTCGGTACGATAATATTTGTAAACCAGCAGAACATTCCCACGGCTCCTGATCTGTGCTGGACCACACCTTCCAGCTAACACAGCAGAGTTAACATCTTGACATCTCACTTCTAAAACAAAACACTCCTGCCATAGCTCTTGTTCACATTTCCAACTGCACTGAAATTGAGCCTTGTCATATCCAGAGAAGTAGAGGATACCACGGAAGCAGTATGCAAAACATATCCATCACCTGAAGCATTTTCACAAACATCACTTCTGAGTGTCACTGCACATTGAATGGCAGTCACTTAACAGAGCCAGACTGGAAGCATGGAAAGAGACCTTCTCTGCAACACATGAAGCAGAATGTCAGCTGCATGTCTATGCAACTAATATCAAGTTGAAGCAGCTGTGAGCTAAGCTGGATGTGAATGGAAATGTTACAGGGCACAGTGCAACCACACTAAAGGACACACGAGGATATCCAGGAACTATGAACACTCGTGTGCACACTCCACTAACAATCATTAGACATATTAGGGCCATGTTATTATAGTTCAATGTTTGCCATAACAATTGCTATCACCTCTTTATTTCACTAATTATCAATTATTTTAATATATTTAAAATATTTTAATTCTTGTATTAATGGATTTATATTTAATTATTAAATTAAACACATTTTTATATTTGAGTCATAAATTTACATCTTTAAAGTATGGTGACATTTCTATTGGGTTTGAATAGCCTTTCATGACTTTAAACAACTGAACAAATCCATGTTTAAGGGGACTGGGTACATTCCACATCTAGATGAAAGGTAGATATTTTGGCCAGCTGCATGTTTCCTCAGTAAGAGGTTTAAACAGGCCCCTGATGTCCTCCAAGGATTTTTAACTTAATAGTTCCACCTACTATGCCCACCACTCAACTTCTACTTCAGTACTCAGCAAAAAAAAATATTAGTTGAACTGAACAAAACTTTGTTTAATTTCCAAGATACCAAGAGTCATTAGTTTTAACTTTCATTCTAGTTCCAATACTTTTTTCTAAGTTTGCCACTATTGACTCTCTGGAGCATCAAAATATATCAAAATCATAATTCAGGACAGAACAATGCAACTACTATTCTTTACACTTAGGTAAAGAATAATGCCATTACTTTAGGTTATTAATTCTGTAACAGGTCTAAATAAAACTAATTATCCATTGTAAATTCAGACATATTGTTACTTTTTTAAAAAAGCAAATATTTGATTCTTTAAATAGAAAGAAAACATATTTCAAATGGGAAATTGGACAACATAATACATCATTCAGGCATCTGATTTATAGAAGAAGAAGTTATATAACAGCAACCAATGTAACTTTGAGCCTGGGCCATTCAAAATTAAATTGATTGGTGCAAATTAGGACTAGCAGATGCTGAAAAGGTCTGATGAAAAGCAGATTTCACAGACTATTAGGATCCATGGTAGCAGCTCCATAAAAATGCCATTCTATGAACTTCTAAAGCAACTCAGCTCCTCAGCAAGCTATTAAATCAGATACAGAGAACTACCTGAGGATATGAAATGCTCATGACACCTTTGTTTTTCAAAGTAATAATGAAGTGATTTTAATTTCTGGGCTCATTGAAATACACTAGGTCATTTAACAGATTCTATTAGATGATTTACAGCATATGACAAGTTAAAGGATTTAGTCTTGGGATAAATTTAAGGATTCACTTTTCTTGTGGAGGTAATTTTAAAAATGCTGCCCTAGATAGTTCTTTAATCTCTATAGGCACTCTTCTAGTTTCACTTCTTGAATAAAAAAAAATCCACAAGAGCAACAGATCAGTCTCCATATAACAACTTAAATGGATTTATTAAAGAGAACACAGACTTGAAGAGCTCCAGACCTGAACCTCCAATTGTCTACTCAATAGCCCCACTTGGATGCCTAGCAGACACATGTGATGAATATACCTAGAACTAAAATGGTCCCAATTTCAACTCCTCCTACCAAGATCTTCTCTCAGCATGTAGTAACTTGATTCCACCAGGTTCTTAGTTCAAAAACCTCCCTATTATCCTTTTCTCACCTATATCTCTCATACTTGTATACTCATTCATCCAATTAGCTCTACCTTCAGCATTATCGGGAATCTGACCATTTCTTACTGCTTTCAAAACTATCAGTGTCCAAGAGCAATAGTCCTCAAATGTTGGTGAGCATCAGTATTTCCTTAAAAGTTGGTTACAAAGATTCCTGGGCCCCGTGTACCTACAGAGTCTTGACTTCCGAAAGTTTATGGGGGTGGAAGGACCCAGGTGATTGATGTTGATGTTGCTCCAGGAACTACTGTTGAGAATGACTGCCCCATACTAAGTCTCTATTACATCTTGCCTGGACTATTTCATACACTCTTCTCTGATTTTCCTTTTTCAGCCCTTGTTCCCCTGGGGTTTTCCTCCAGGAAGTAGCCTAGATGATCTGTTTTAAATCTAAGTCAAATTATATTACTCCTCTGCTGAAAATCCACACATAGCTTCCATCACATCCAGAGAGGAATCTAGTGTCTCGATAATGACCTGAAAGACCTTACAGCATCGCCATCCCTCTAAAACCACTAATTTTTCTCCAGCTATACTGCAGGATGCTCCACGAACATCCAAACACAGCCCAACCTCAATGCTGCGTGGTGCACTGGTTGTTCTGCCTGCAACACCCTCCACGTTTTGACATGATATAGTCCCTCAGCATGCTCAGATGGCACCTTATCAGAACAAGCTTTCTATTTCCTCTTAGCCCTCACAGAAAATATATTCGAAGTTTACTAAATGTATTTACTTATTTTGTACCTGCCCCCCCCACCCCATGAAAACATAAGTAATCAGAAGAGTAGAGACATGGCCCATTTTGTTCATTGCTGGATTCTCAGCCATGTGTCTTGCATAGAGTGGCTACTTATACATTTTTGGATCAGTGGGGAACAAAATGAATATAGTCCTAGGAAAGAAATGATGAATTAGCAGAAGACCATTTACTATGCTTTTGTATCAAGCACTGTGGTAGACACTGGCTGTATGACATCATTTATATCCTTACAAGGACTCTACTGTAGCTGTTTTTATAAACAGCACTGAGGTGACAAGAGAGGGACTCAGAGAAGATATATAATTACTTCAAATAGCACAGGTATGAGTGGATGCCTAGGAATCCATATCAATTCTTTGTGACTCTAGCTTAGCCTATGTGTTTTTCATTGAACTAGCTGAGTTCATTTGCTAAATATTTTGAGTGCCAATAATATGTTAGCCCATATCTATGTATAGGACACATAGGACAATTAAAAAATAAGAAATCTCCAGTTATGGTCTAGTAGAGGGGAAAGACAATAAAATAATCATATATTTTAATGTCTAATTACAAGATAAGATGAAGCTAAAAAAGAGTATTGTATTCTAAGAGAGTACGGTATATAATGAAGAGTATGGTGCTATATTCAGGAATTCATATTGGACTTGCTACATTTCATTTGCCTATGAAACAGCTAAGAAAAGATGCCAAGTGTGTAGTGTGAAGCTCAGAATGAAAAGTCTGACCGAGACGTCTACGTTTTGGACTTGTCATATGATAGTTGGTCAATAACTTCAGGACTATGAATGATATTTCCAAAGCAAAGGGTACACAGTGAGGAGACAGGGGACCAAACATGACAAAGGGAAACTCTGCTATTTCATAGCCCAAAGTAAAAAGAGAAAAACATTTAACAGTGTCAGAAAAGCTGAGTGGCTTAATATGATTAGGCTTCAAAAGAATGTCTTTTGACCTTGAAAACACCAAAGTGGTGGGAGACCACATTTTTTGGAGGAGCTTTGTGGAGAAAAAGGCAGTTTGGAGAAGTTTGTGGAGTGAGTGGGAAGGGAAGAAATAGGTACGCTCTAAAACACATGATAAAGGGACAGCTTCAGGATGTTGAGCAATTCTCTTTAGAAGCTGGGTTGCAGTGGCAAGAAAGAATTAAGGTGGCTGTGTTAAGGAAATCCATAACTCGTTGTTTCACACAAATGCCATTCATTAAATCAACTCTGGCATCAGACTTTCCAGCTATAAGAACAAATGAATAAAGACTTTTTGAGCACTTGCTCTTTATCAGGAATTACTCAAGGTTCTCTCATGTGCATGACCATCTGGGATTCTCACAGCACTCCAATATGGGCAGAGTTAGGAGAACCATTAAATAACATAATCATGATTACTTCTTTTATAAATTACTTTTCAGAGCCTCTATTCAACGTGTATCTTGAAACTCACATTCTATCGGCCCCTCAAAACTGTCCTACGGTCATAGGCTGATTTATCTGAATCCAGATCTCTACACCAGTTAAATCCTTCTTCTGCCCCCTTACAGCCCTCTGTTTGGTACTTTCACTGAGACATTGATTCCAAGCCTAATAGGTGTAATGTTTAATCACCCAGCCCTGGTTGGAACATACTCCTGAGTCAACTTAGATTACTTTCTTAAAGCAAAAATGTGAACTGTGCCAATTCACCAGGCATTTAGACAATTCTCCATTTTTGCTTCTTATAGTCACTGCCCTCTGCTTAAAAGGTTGAAATAAGATATTGCGATTTTAATGCTATGTTAGATTTATACAGTGCCATTCTTTCAAAGAACACAGTGACCTTTATCATCTGTCTCCACAATATCTATAGAAGAACAGGTATTATTCTCATTTAACATCTGACAAAAGAGACACAGAAGGCAAAGTGACTCTGTTAAACTATGTTCCCTCATACTTTTGCTTAGCAGTGACCTAACGATGTAACAGTCTTTAGAGAATGTGTATCTTTGAGAGAAAAGAGGCATTTAGGCTGTGGTCTGGACCATTACCTTAACATAAACCAAAAGGTTAAATTAATATAGAAAACATAATTCACTTTATTACTACTACTATACATCATATAACAATATTAAAAGAATACAACATCCACGTTTATTTAAATTCTGATTAACTAAGGATTTTTTTTTTTTGGCTTGTCTTTAAGCAAAAGTTCCTCAAACATGGTATCTCTATAGCTTTTTCACTTCAAAGATGGAAGTTATCCCATTCTTATAACATCTATTAACTCTAATTACCACAGTCAAGCAATAAAAAGAAAACCTCATGATTTCAAAAGGACTAAGAAAAAGCCAACAGGAGGTAAATTTATATTTCTCTCACTACTTGATTTCACAAAAAAGTGCTTACTAATTCATTATTGAGAGTATGGCTATGACTTAGTGGTTAAACAATATGCAGGGACCCTGGTATGCTGTAGCTCCTATCCCTCCGTGACTAAATCCTATTCATCATTCAAGGGCAGTGTCTTATAATTCCCTCCTTAACCCCACCAGACTCTGAGTGATCTGAGAAGTCCTAACACAGGTACGGGTGAGCAATAAGTTGTGAGAGTGGCTACTTTGGTCCTAATGTTATGGTAAGTACTTTAAGAGTATCATCTCAATTAACCACACAACTGACAACCTTATGTGGCACATACTATAACCATTATTATTACCTACCACAGTGCTTCTCCAACCATCATGTGCAACCAAATACCCCAGGAAGTTCGTTAAAAGGCAGATTCTGAATCTATAGACCTTGAGCAGGGCCTGAGATTCTGCATTTCTAATTAGTTCCTAGGTGACACCTACTGGGATCTCACTGTGAAAACCAAGGCCCATTACCACGCCTCTAGTACTGATACCAGAATCCATCGCCCACCAATGATTCCAAAGGCTGGGAATCATGATCAGGGTTGAGCAAGCCACAGCCAGTGGCATACGGAAACAGAGCCAGCCAAGTCAGTTAACTACTGCCCATGGCTGTGTTCGTTCATGCTACTCTGGGCAGAGGTGAGACAATGTGGCCTGCAGCGCCAAAAAGATTTACTCTCAGTCCTTTTTCAGAAAGAGTTTGCTGACCTCTGCTCTTAATAATCACACTATATTGTCAGAATCATTTGTTGTTGTTTTTAATTTCTAGAGCTGGATGAATAGAGAGTTCTGTGAAACAAATGCTTAGAATACATTCAGTTTGAAATACTAGCTCCCATCTATCTCTCCATATTATTTCATATGCAACTTTTATGATACATACTTTTCTACTTTGTGATGTATTTATGCAAGACCTGTATAATCTCACCTTTGAAGAGCTGTTTTTATAGTGGGGTACACTTGCCTAAGGATATTCCAGAAGGCCTGTTAATGTACAGAAAGATAATAATAGAACTTTCACTTGTATCTATGTTGTCTTGTTCTGTTTGAACTTGTATATTCATATAAACTTTAGGATTATTCCTAATGTGTATTACAATGACCTTCCCAATAAATATTGAATGGCTAGGTGACCCATATTTGTACTGTCCCTATGCCCAGCAGAGTTTCTGGTATAGCAGGCACACAGTAAATCTTTACAAAATACTCATTCATTTCTTTTTTTCTTTTTTTTCTTTTTCTTTTTTCTACTTTAAAATCCTAGATGTGATTACTTTCATTCAGGTTTCAGAATGTAGGGTGAAGGGATATGGCCAGAAAAAGTCATTTTGAAGCATCGAAGAGAAAATTCTGTCTTCTAGGTATGTGGCACAGAGGGTTGCTGAAATAAGTTGGCATTTGGACCAGAATATTCTATGAAAGACTTTCTAGAATAGTCCATGAAGGTTATGTGGAAATTCAGATCTTAGAAGCAAGAAGTTTTGCAGAGGAAAAAGAGATCAAGAGAAAACCAAGGAGGTTAGAGAAGGGGCCTCGAAGGCACAGAAGCTATAGGGAAGAAAGGCCTCAAAAACGTGCTGCACATCAGGCTGAAATCCCCGAAGGCAGCAGCTAATGCCTCCCCGGGCTGCCTTCTCTGGGGAAGTTCTGGGCACTGGGCAACAGGGCCTTTCTTTGAACTTGTAACTCTCCAAGTGCCCAAGTCATCATTTTAAAGCATCAGTCTTCATGTAAACTACTGCAGAAGATTGATCTGAATCCATCCAAACTTCAAATGCTTTGCCATTTTTGGGGGGAGGCAGGAGGGGCGTGGCATAAATCCCTGACATGGGCCTTTTTTTTTTTTTTTAAATCTTATTTGCCTCTTTCCTCTAGAATCAAATTATAAAAACAGACTGGCTGAAGGAGGCTCTGCTAAAAAAAGGTTCTGCTTCAGTGCTTTTCCTCCCACCAAAATGTTCACTGGAGTGAAAGGCAATAAAAACGCTGTCAAGCAATTCTTGACTTTTATTCTTCTGGTAACCTGTCTAGCTAGCTTTGATTAAAAATCTACCAGGTGCTGCACAGTGCGGATGCGAGCTAATAGGCTCCTGCTTTTAAATGTGGCAACAATCTTACCAGGCAGACATTAAACCCATTGATATAATAATAGAAACGGAGAGTAACCAGGATGGTCTTTATTCTACACTAGTGGTTCTCAAACTATACATAATAACATACCAGGCTTTCTGTTGTTGTTTTAAATGTTCCAATCTGTTACTGATCATTACTTATAGAACACAGTAAAAATGAATTAAAAAATATGAAAATTTTTAAAAGTGCAAAATACAATCTAATTTTTTATTAGATTTAACAGACATATGAGGCTGGACAATGAAGTTCGCGAACTCATCCTAGAAAATGTGCTACAGACCTCACTGCTGAATATCACCACGGTCACCTTTGAAGTACTCCCCTTGGGAAGCTATGCACTGACACCAGCACCTAGTCTACCCTTCAAAGCAATTTTGGAACTCTTTTTCTGGAATGGCCATCAGAGCTGTCCTTGTATGATCCTTGATGTCCTGAATGTCATCAAAATGTCTTCCTTTCAATATTTTCTTTATCTTCGGGTAAAGAAAGAAGTCATTGGGGGCCAGATCAGGTGAGTAGGGAGGGCGTTCCAATATACAGTTATTTGTTTACTGGCTAAAAACTCCCTCACAGGCAGTGCTGTATGAGCTGGTGCATTGTCGTGATGCAAGAGCCATGAATTGTTGGCGAAAAGGTCAGGTTGTCTAGCTTTTTCAAGCACCCTTTTCAGCACTTTCAAATAGTAAACTGGGTTAACTGTTTTGTCCAGTTGGTACAAATTTATAACAAATAATCCCTCTGATATATATATATATATATAAAAGATTAGCAACATCGTTGCAACAAGTTCGCAAACTTAATTGTCAGACTTCATAAAATCACTGCTGAATTGTCATGAAAGTTTTGAAGTGCTGATTCTTAAGTGTTGGTGTATTTATATTGCCACTTAACAGAAATCAACATCATTGACAGAAATCCAAGGACCACACTTTAAGTAGCGCTCTCCAGATCACACAGATCTGAAAGCAGTGTTTTACACACCACAGCCCACAAAGAATGTTTCCACTCTTAGCTCCTATTGGTAACCTCTGCATATGTTATATGATTCAGGCAAAATGAATTTTACTCCTTGCTAATGTTTATAGGGTTTACTGGATCTAAATGTGAGCTCTACCACTCACCACTAGTGCAACTTTAGGTAAGTGTTTCAACCTCTAAGTCTCATTTTCCTTTGGCTACAAAATTGGGGAAAGATCCCATAGTGTTATTTTGAGGACTGAATGAGTCAATGCATGTAAAATGCTTCAATTACATTCCAGTACATCGGAAACACTCAGATATGTGTTGTCACTACTCTTAATAATAAATATAACAAAATAATTTTATTCTCGACCTTCTCTTGCCATACGTATTGCCCGTAAGTATTTCAGTGCTGTTTTACTTGAGAACATTAACTACTGATCTTTCTCTTTAAACACCCACAATTTGTATTCTTGTTTATATCTTTGTGATTTAAAAAATATCCAACCATAAAGGAACATTTATGGAATGTCTAATCCCAACGGCCTTTCCTTTCCACCTCCCTCAGGGCTATTGTCTAAGACACTCCACATTATCTATTTCTCCAGTCCTTTATAGATGAGGGCAAGGAAACCATGACTGCATATTTTTCATCTTACTCACAAGTACCTAATATATCCTTACAGATCCTAATACACCCCAATATATGTACCTAATATATCCTAAAAAAGTCAGAGCTCAATAAATATGGAAGTAAAGTCCCAATAAACAGTGGAAACTAGAAATTTTAGTATAACCCACAGTCAACTAACATTGAAGTTTGACAGAACTTATCTACAGCAACAAGTGGGGTTTTCTGTTTTTGTTTATGTTAGATGAACATAATTTGTTTCTTTTTCTCCAAACAGTTCTTGAAATTTGACCTCATAATCAATTATGAAGGGAAGATTACAATTGCTTTTTCCTTCAAATAGAAGAGAGCCTAGTTGTCTGTAATACTAAAACACAGTGCTGCCTTGAAACAAGGAAATTAATCAGACACTGTTTATGAATTCCTTCCAGCTTGAAGGATTTAATAAGGTATGTGAACCATTATTTTCAAACTGTATTCTTATTAGCTAATCAGCATCCATTTTGACAAGGCAACAGGTGTGGCAAAAAGAGGAATTATTTTGAGATATAAAAGATAAAGTATTCAAAGTGTTTTCTTTATATTTTGGATCCATTTAACCATTTTATCACTATTATCAATCTGAAAGGATCCTTACCACATTGGTCACGCATTTTGTATATTTATCATTAAAATAAAAATAGCATTTGACCACTTGTTACATGGAAACAAAGAAACACATAAAATTAAAAGATTTTCTGTAGTCCTTGGTATCATATGGAAATATATTTCATTCTCATTGGGTTAACTACCTTAAAAATTGTGCAATGAAAAGGCCATCAATTTCTACTTTTGAACACTGAAATCCTTCTTACAGGTCCTCCACGAAAGCAACATTGAGGAATGTTCAATATCATGATCTAAATTTAGTCAGACTTTAGGGTTGTATAATTCAATAAAATAGCAGTCCCTCAAACAAAGAAATGTATTTTAAAATCCTCAGAGCATCGATATCCTTTCACAAAGTTTCCAAACATACGGAGTTGGGGACATTATATAACTTCATCAACTTTAGGTGAGGACTTTAGATATGACATAATCTGGCCAATAAATGGACATACAGAAAATAGCTTACCAAAAATATTTAAGGGTCCATGGGTTCATAGAACCCCATCTATGGCAGATATCTTTTCTGGGTCCACTGTGAGAGTTTGGGATAGCTAATGAAGCCTGAGAAGGAGGGGTTCTATACCTACACTATACTCAGCCACAAGAGATGCTGCAGGTATCGCCCTACAGAAATCTCTCCTCAGTAGGAACTGAGCATCTTATTGTCACCTGGAGTGATGCAGGATTACCAGGGGGAACAAATCCTAAAACATAATGTTAATTAATCATGAAAGGGAAAGACAGACTTCTTCCTTTCCTTACAGATGTCATAGTAACAGCGGGACTGAATTTACACATTTACTCAAGCATGTTTGTTTGTTTGTTTTGGTAAACAGTGCTCTGAGATTAAGAAATACTGACACAATATTAAGTATTACTATAAATCATTAGTAATGCTACTGTAGGTTACCTTGACTGAATGGAGTTCATTCCCATAGTATTTTGACATTAACTTTACAAATCAGTTTATTGTAGAGAAATTTTATTTAGTTACTGATTGATATCAAAAGTGATAAAATGATTTTCAAGAAAGAAAATCTGGTGTGACTTTGAATCATATTTTACAAACTTACTGCAAAGGACCTATCCTTAGTAAAAGATTCTTGTTTTACGGTTCCTTCCATGACACATCTTTCTATCCTCAGTGTAGGACATAGTAGTTGTTAACTTATTCCATGGACAATGATCACTGATGCAAAGACAGAGAGTCATGAGAGTGTCCCATAGTTGAGGGGAAAACAAAGAAAGCTGAGTAAGAATGTTTCAAAAGTATGGGAAAGTGTTTTCTCTCCTCTTTAATGGCTAGAGTATGTTCTTCTTCTCCTTTTTATTTTAACTGAATAAATTTGACATGTAACATTTTATAAGTTTAAGGAGTACAATGTATTACGCCAATACATTTATATGTTGTAATGTAATCGCCAATGTAGCGATATTTATCATATTACATAATTGTAGTACAATACTATTGTCTATATTCATTATACTGTGCATTAGATCTCTATGCTTATTTATTACTTGTTACAAATTTGTACCCTTAAACACCATCATGTTTACCCCCATTCTTACAGAAATAGAAAACATAATTCTAAAATTTGTGTAGAACCAGAAAAGACCCCAAATAGCGAAAACAATCCTGAGAAACAGAGCAAAGCCAAATCACAATCCCAGATTTCAAACTATACTACAAAGTCATAGTAATAAAAACAGGATGGTACTGGTGCAAAAATAGACACATCTAGCAATAGAACAGAATAGAGAGCCCAGAATTTAACCGCACCATATATTGTCAACTAATATTCAACAAGGGACCCAAGAACACCCAATGGGGAAAGAACAATCTCTTAAACAAATGGTACTGGAAAAACTGGTAGAACAATAAAATTGAATCCCTACCTCACACCATTCATAAAAATTAACTTGAAATAGATCAAAGACTGAAATGTAAGACCTGAAATTATAAAACTCCTAGAAGAAAACAGAGAAGAAATTCAATCAATATTGGCATTGGCGATACTATTTTTGAGCATGATGTCAAAAGCATGAATGACATAAGAAAAAGAAAATGAACAAATAGGGCTACACCAAACTCAAAATCTTTTGCATAACAAAAGAAACAATTAACAAAATAAAATTAAGAAAATTTATGAAAACCATATATCAAATAAGGGGTTAATATCCAAAATATACAAAGAACTCAGTCAACTGAAAAAAAACAACAACCCACAAACAATTCAATTAAAAAATGGAAAAAAGAACTAAATAGACATTTCTCCAAAGAAGATATCAAAATGAACAACAGACAATATCAATATGAAAAGATTCTCAACATCAGTAATCGTCAGAGAAATTCAAGTCAAAACCACAATGAAATTTTACCTCATACCTGTCAAAATGGTAATTGTCAAGGAGACAAGAGACAACATATACTGGTAAGGAGTATGTTCTTTCTTAATAATAGAGACAGAACTCGGATTTTTTATTTCTTTATTTTCCAGATACAACTAGTGGATCTTTCAGTCTTAGATGTTCTTTTGAGAGGGGTTAAAAGTCATTCTAACAGTGACTAAAAAAATGCCACCTATTTCATTCCCATCAACTCTTTTCAGGCTCTTACTAAGACTGAAATGCTCTACTCCAAAGTAGAAGGTATCTCTGAAAACAATATCCATACAGATAAAATGGTCTAGGGAACCAAACAGAAGAAAGCCACCATCCCCTACTAAGCTTAACTCAAGAGGGACCCACTAAATGAGTTTTGTTCATGGTAGAATGGGAGGCTGAGTTGTGTTTTTTTGTTGTTTGTTTGTTTTTGTTTTTTATGTTTTGGTTTTTTTTAAGAGCACACTGTGACTATTTTCTTTTATAGAACATTAGAATTTAGATCCTCACCAAAGGATCTAAAATGGAAAATCCTCAACACTCCTGAAATGGTTAAGTCTTGGACACCAATTTTTTAAAAAGCAAATTAAAGAGGAAAAAAGAACAGTCATTTTAGAGAAGTTTAACCAGTTGATCTTTCATGAGCCAAGTATTCCAGGTGATTTACCAAATTTCCATTAGCCCTGCCTGTATTTCTCAGTTCTCCCACCACTCAATCATTTCAACTTGCATTCTCAAAATGCTAAAAGGAAATTATGAGCAACTGAGGTTACTAAGACATTCAATAGCTCTCTCCAGGTACAAATTACTGTGGGAAAAGAGAAGGGACAAGGAGAGAAATCGGTGTGATGTCCATTATATTCACACAGTGGCTTTTAAAAAAATTTGTTGTTATATGATTATTTTCATCAAATCAAGGGCACAGGTCCTACTTGAAAAACAGTGTAAGTACTTACATTGAACTACTGCATTTTTTTCTGTACCATTAACTATTGATTAAAATAAATTTATTAACAGCAAATCATTTCCATTTTTAGTATTAATTTGGAGTTACTACAAACCTTCATTCCATAACAGAAAAGTGGTAAGCATGTAGAGTGTAGATTTGTATACTACATGGTCTAAAGCAGGTTATTTTTCCTTTCCCTTAGCTACCTGGGGAATTGTAAACACATTCCAATTGTAAATACAGTTTGGAAACTGTTATTCTAACGATTAACCATTTCATAAAACATTCATCGATCAGCTGTTCTTTCCTAGATGTTCGGTTATACTTTGAGGATATAAAACTTTTTGAGATGTGAGAGGTACTGTCTTCCTCCATCTGCCATGCATTTCCTTAAAGGAAACTTAGCTCATCTTCCAAAAGGAAAATACTATGGTTAATACATACTGTAATACATACTGTTCCACACCCAGTATGTATTCCTCCTTCTCAGTGGAAAAGTGAATCATTTGACTGGTGTGAGTGCAAAGTACTTGGAATCAACTGGCCTAATTCACCTGGAGGGGAACATGTGTCTCAAAACCAGCAAAGGGTCCACCATGTTGCTCTCATACTTCATTAGCTTCTTGGATCCATAAAAGTGTTTCCTTTGAAAACTCCTCCCCCATATATGAGCTCCCAGCCACATTGTTAACCAAACTGTCTAAACACTACCACTAACAGAGCTACACACCTAGAATACCAAATTTCCCTGGCCACCATGGGTGGGCATATGGTCCAAGTAGGGTCGATGAGAACCTTCCCTAAAAATCACATATAGCTACTGGAAGAAAAATTATCTTTTTGCTCAAATGACTAAATTGGGCATGTTGGATATTCTCCATTTTCCCTCAATACATTATTCCCACCTTACTCTCTACCCTTGGAAGCTGACCTCTCTGGTCTGCATCACCTGACTTCCCTTCTATTCGTTTGACTTTGGAAGCACTAGAAGATTAGAGAAAATGGAGAAAGAGAGGTTGCAATATCTATTGTCCCAGTTCTCTTCCTCTGGGCTGCAGTTTGGCAGTGACTGTTTTTCTCTCTTACAATGGTAGCATGCACTGATTCTGCAACTTGTCCTTTCACTTCTTCCATCCGCCTAGGGGTACAAACGTCATCCTCTATGGTAGCCCAGCATTCCACAGCATCCTTTGTAGTTGTCTCTTAACCCACCTGAAATTTGCAAATAGTTTTCTTGTTTAAGTCTCTTTAATCATTCCTTTTGACTGTGCCATTTCTTTCCTGCAAAGAAACCCAGACTGATATATATATATATATATATATATATATATATATATATATATATATATATATATATATATATATATATATATATATATCATGACACTGTGAGAACATGCCTGAGTCTGACAATGGCCATCAATGGCCATTAATTTGCCTTATAGAGAAAGTGTGCATTCAAGCTGAAGTCCATTGAAAAAAGTCAACCAAAGAGATGAAGAAAAGAGAGACAGATACCAAAAAAACTGTTTGTTTTTGTTTGTTTTCTGTTTTGTTTTTTCACTCACAGTGACATAAAGTCAGCAAAACCCTTGAACACACCAGTTGTATGATTTAATGCATTTTCATTTTCTTTAAGGTAGTTTGGATTGAGTTTTTGATACGAGCAACTGCAAAGAGAGGTGTGTGTTCTGTAGTGAAATATATGCAGTGCTTAGAACGTCACGTTCTACAACATTAATTAAAAAAACAGGGTTCATGAGGGGGGAAAAGGCACTGAGAGCAGAGCATTCAAAACCTATGCAATTACAAATCTGTATCTCATTCACTGGAAAAAAAATCCTAATGAAAATACTATCTCAATTTTCTAAAAAAAAAAAAAAAAATACTATATTTCCAATATAAATAAGCCACAGTTGTACAAAACATATGGTCATAACTGGTCCTCACAGAAGACCGCGGAGTGCATAAGTATCGGACAGTAGACCATTGCTCCACAGTTTGCTACAATTACCTGTTAGTGTACTTTGTGTTCAGCTGTTACTTGATAGCAAAAAAACCTTAATAGCCTGGCAAAAAAGTGTATAAATCAGTGTGACTTCTACATTATGTTGACATCATTGCTCTACTTACAAATAACATATATGCCAATTCACATGGTAAGAAGCACGTATTGTACCAGAATAGACTGTAGTTCTATGCAGCTATCATATTTTCCTCTGTTCAGTTGTTCCACTGGTGACCTAGATAGACGTATATGTTGCATTTATTTTATCAGTAATTACCCCTAAGTACTTTAAAAGCACTTTTTTAAAGTATCCATTTTTTTCATTTTCATACCATCTCCCACTTTCAGTTTGTCATGAAGGCTTCCTGTTTCAGCATCATAGATGCAGTAACTTTATATACCATAAATTAGAAGATATCTAAAATGTTCTATTCCTTGGGATAACTACATCAGACGGTATTATGAATAGGCTAGGGTGTGAGTTAAGTTGCTCGTAATTCAAAGACAATATAATCATAATGTATTTATATAATCAGTACTTTATTTTAGTTTAACAGAAAAAAGTATTTTAAGGTAATTCAACACTTCAAATTGAGGTATCATGCCACGAACCGACTGGCTGTTCACCAAACTTTTTTTCCTATCCTCCTATGCACACAGGTAGACTATATTCCCCAGATGTGACCTTATCACTAAATTCTGGACAATGGACTTTAAACATAAGTAATATGAGGCATGATTGAAAAATATGGTCAATGTTTAAATTGAAAAAGAAATTAGTATAGTAAAAGACACACTGCCATTAATTCCCCTCAAAATACCCCCCTTGCCCCCCGCCTCCCCCCGCTTCGAACACACTTATCTCATCGTTCTTGCCACTTTCTGAAGCAGTTCCGGAAGTCCTCTGTCATGAATGTCTTTACTTCATCCTCCATCATGACAATGCCCCTTGTCACGCATTGATTCTGGTACAGCAATTTCTGTCAAATCAAAACATCACGGTGTGTCTTCATCCACCTTATTCACCGGATCTGGCACCATGTGATTTCTGGCTCTTCCCCAAAGTCAAAATGACCATGAAGGGTAAACATTTTAAATCAATTCAGGACATTGAGGCAGCCATGACAGAGCAACTAAAAACACGAAAAAGGACTTCCAGAACTGCTTCAGAAAGTGGCAAAAAGGATGAGATAATTGTGTTTGAAGTGAGAGGGAGTATTTTGAGGGTGATTAATGGCAATGTGTCTTTTACTGTAATTTTTTTTATTTAAATATTCACTGTAGTTTTTTTTTTATCATATCTCATATGTGATCTTTCCAGACTTGACCCATGGAAGCTTCTTTCTTCCATGAATTCTTCCATTTCTCACTTCTCCTTGTCTCTTGGCTGCTTGCCAACAATCAGCACATTCTTGGGAGACAAGCTTCTAAAATAACAGATACTCTGTCAGCTTAGATCCCTGAATGACTGGTGGGTCAGAGGCTCCCGCCCTACACACCCAACATTTTACATGAACCAGAAACAAATTTCCATTGTGTTAAGTCATAGAGACTTCCAGATTCATCTATTATAACTTCCAGATTCATATATTATAACTAATATATAGAACTTCTCTTAAACATATTCTAGGTTCTTATTAAAAAATTGCAGACCCAGATGGAGGAAAGAAAAAGATAATTTGTATTCAATCTTGTGCTACTTTGCAAGTAATCCAGTACTTAAGTGAATAAGCAATAATGGGGGCTGTCCCAGTAGGGAGTTTCACCTATGCACCCACTAGTTTCTTTTTTCAGTTGATGTGTTTTAGCCAAGACACTTTTGGTTACAAGGATCATAAATCTATTCAAATCATTTCTCATAAAAATGAATTATTTTAAAATATAATGAGTCTTACTGAATTCATAGAAATGAACGTGTGTGCAAAGAAATTAGGGTCTGTCATGAACAGAGGAATCTACTGCCTCTGAGGTATACCGTGTTTCCCCGAAAGTAAGACCTAGCCGGACCATCAGCTATAATGCGTCTTTTGGAGCAAAAACTAATACAAGACCAGGTCTTATATTATAGTAAAATAAGACTGGGGCTTATACTAATTTTTGCCCCAAAAGACACATTAGAGCTGATGGTCTGGCTAGGTCTTATTTCCGGGAAACATGGTAGCTAGTGTTTTGTTTGTGTATGTCCACCCATCCTCTCTTTAAGTATCAGCTTCACCTGCTTATTCATTAGACTCATGGTCCAATATGGCCACCAACCCAATATTTACCAAAATGGAACAACAGTCTCTTAGTTCAAATTCTTGACAGAAGGAAAAATAATCAATATGGATAGATCTGATAAATTAAGAGGGTCTCTAATTCTGATTAAGCCTTGTATATCAATCCTTAATTAGGTCTTAATTGCCCTTGGATTAGTGATGCATTGCTTTCTAGCCCAATTAGTTTCCACTGGAGAGGGCTGGGCTGCAAAATCCATAGTCATGCATCAGGGAGTATGTTTAAGACAGACCATAGTGGACATCTCTAGAACAAAATGGTAGTCAGCTGAGCTAACTTTTTCTTTGTGTTATTTTGTAAAGAGGAGGCAGGAAACAAATGCTTCTAAGCGCACTTTTCTCAGTTTAGCTTTCTGGTGTCCATTATGACCCTCCCACCCCACCCCAAATACCAGTAGGAATCAGACAGATGGGCCTTTGAACAATCATTACTTCTTTCAATTAAAAATTTTAATATAGTTCTTTTAGGGACATTACTGAGCATAAGTTATTTCTCTCATAGAACTGTTCTTCTATGAAGAGGCACAGATTAAAATAAATAGTTTGTGAAATTCAACCTCTTATACACTATGTTTGGCAGAAATTACCCAAAATTTTAAGTTCGTTGATAACAGTTACCTAATATTGATATAGATTGCCTCAGTGTTTGCAGAATAGTTATTTAATTGAATTTAAATGTGAGAAGACTATCAAACAAGTATGCTAAAAGCCCACTTATTACTTTGAATTCTGTATTGCTCTTTATCATTATCAAATTATGCCTTAGGTTGACCCATTACCTGGGTCACATTTCTTCAAAATGGCAAACACCAGGATTGATTGGCACAATTAAAGGTATTAAATTACAGAAACCATATCTTCTATGTCTTTGTATTTATTCCACAGCTCAGATTAATGTTGAATGTATAGTAGATACTATATTTCTTAGTTAAATTATTCTGGTCCTCTCTTCCTTAAATTTCTTCATTTGTATCATCTTAATTTCTTCCTTCATTTGTAGATAAGTGCTCTAAAATTCAATTATCATCTCTATTTTCTGCCTAAAATGCTGCAGTATTCTCTTCACGTCCCTTGGACGGATGCAAACTTCTCGTTACAATGCTTTCTCCCGTCCATTAACTACACATCTCTTGATTTCCATGCTTTTCCTCATTCATTTTCTAAGATCCTTGTATTCTGAATAATTCAAGATGCCTGATTCTAACCATATTAATTTCTGTAACTGTTCCCATACCATTCTGCCTCCTGAAAAAAAAAATTGGGGGGCATATTGGATAGATAATAATGGGGGGAATCTGCTATTTTGTATTTTAAAAGGCAAGTTCAAATCCCAGCTCTTACTGTTAGTTTGACAAGAAACTCTTGCGCTTCAGTTACTTTGCTTTAAAACTCAATGATAAGAACTATTTTGCTGAGTTATTTTTGTTTTGGGGAGAGGTTTATTAAACGAGGATACTTATGCAAAGTGCTCAATATGTTCGCTCCTCTTCCTGTCTTTGTCTGTCAGACCTTGCTGATACCATCAATCACCCAGATCAAATGCCAGTATTTCTTATTAAGTCTAATGCTTTATCATTTTCTTTGTCAAGCCATCTATTTCATGTGTATGTCTAGTTCTTCTAATAAAGGAAAGTCAAGATATAAAACTTTTATTCTTTTCTATCACAACTCCTGTCTTAATTATTAGGTATTATAGCCTACAATGATCAACTCTAAGTTTGAATACCAGGTTACTATATGTGGAAAGTTAGGAAAGTTACTTAGTATCTCTGCCCCTCTTTTACTCATCTATAAATGAGGGTAATGTTAATAATCTACCTCATACATTTTCTACGGGGATTAAATGAGTTAATACAATGTTATGAAGTTGAACAGTACCTGACATAGTAGAAGCTCAAAAAATGTTGCTTCTTATTATTGTTACTGTTATTAATATTATTATAGCCATGTTTTATAACCAATAGTCATGCTGCAAGTGCCTAAGAACAATTCGACCAATATAAGACAAATTCATCCATATTATGTTGAATTTTCATGCAGAGTCTTATGAGATTTATCTTATATATCCCAAATCCTAACATGAGGGATGTGATTTTCAGGACTTTGCACCACACATAAATCTTAATTTTTTTATAAAAGCATATCACAAAATGCTTGTACTAACATGACAGTGAATTCTAAATCAATCTTAAAGGATATTATACTACATTCACAGAAATAGCTTGGGAGAAGGATTATGGATTCAATGCCAATGTGTTCCATAAATCAGTCACCCAGTATGACAGTAGGCACTGTGAAAGTCAAAATTAATATGTTTTATTGTGAAAGGGGATGACACATCTCATGTGAAATGGGGAAATGGCTTGAGAGATAAACAATGATATGCCTTATAAATATAAGCATATGCTTCAAAGACAACGCCTGGATTTTTCCCCACAACATTTTTTTTTCTTTTGTACTTTTCACAATAAAAATAAGTCTGTTATTTCATTTATAGACACAGGGAAACTTATCTAGGCAGTAAGAGAAATAAGCATATTACTTTCATTTGACATGATTAATCCAAAAAGCCACTGGAGTCACTGTAATGGTCGTGGCTGCATCAAATAAATACCCAGACTGGAGTGGCTTAACATAACAAAGGTTTGTTTATCATTCTTGTAACACTTCATTAAGGATGTTTCTGATTCATTGGCAGCTCTCTTTCCCAAAAATAATTCCTCTACTGTGTCCATTAGTGACTGCTATGGCCAAAGGTCCTCTGTACCCCAGTAAACAGAGAAAGGGAAGGTAGAGAAGGTGTATCTGTTCCTCACCATCTTGTCCCTGCAATGATATATCCACCGCTATTCAGCTGACAAATAACTAGTCATATAGTCCCACCTGAATGCAAGGATGCTGTGATGGCAGCAGTGGCTGCTGGAAGCTCAGCACCCTGCTAGGCAGCCACCTCAGATGGTTTTATACCAAACCATGGTGGAGGGAGCCTGAATCCTGGTAGGCACTGGTCTCCTTCTGCCCGTTCCATCGGCTAGGTACACTGCAGGAGATACGTGAAATCATGAACCTGCAGGCCTTGCCAATTATTTAAAACATTTACTCTAAAAGACAGAAATAAAGTTCATGTGGAAAGGAACCCGAAGAAACTTCGATCTATCTTCTTAAGAGCTTCCCTCGCTTGTCCTCTTCCCCTCAAATCATGACAGGACACAGGGAGGGAACTGAGGCTGAATCTCTCCAAACATATTCATAGTTTACCTCCTCCTATGAATGGAAAATAAACTATTGTAAGAAGATTTAAGTTACCTTTCGCGAATTCTAGCAATCTTCTGGGGAAGATGTAGTACTAGTAGAATTAATGCAGTCAAATCTCTTTACCTTTGGAGAGAGATACCTCTTACTGCATGGTAAAAATAGTGACTATTTTTAGGCCTATAGACCTTGCTAGTTATAATAGTCTGTGAATTAAACAATGGTGGGGAATGAAGGAGAAGGAAGGACAGTAAAAAGTTGTAGGATGTACTATATGGGCTCTTTAGAACTGGTTGATTGATATGAAAACTGTTGCTTTGGAACATTCACAAAATAAACCTCGGTCTCTCAGTCCTATATGGATTCATTTTGTCCTACTGAAAATGTATATCCCGGAAACATCAATAAATAAACTATAATGAAAGAAATTACAACATTGCCAACAATCAAATCAGTGCCATCAGCACCTAGAAGCACAAAGACATGAAAACCCAAAAAACTTAGTGGAACAAAATTAAGCCAACTCTTTCCAAAAATAAACATTTAATGTTAATCAAAGTAATTTTCTGAATTAACCAAACAACATATAAGAAAAAGCTTTAATGCAATATTTGTGTTGAACACTTCCAATTGTGAAACAAACAGAACATAAATCTGTAAATAGAAAATTCAGTCGATACTCTGTAGAGTTAATTTACAGACTTTTATCTAGCTAGTTCTTTAGGGCTATAGATAGCCTAAAGAAAGAAAATTTGCTATGAACAATTACCTACAAAGGCCAACAATTTCAGCTTCTGGATTTCAATAAAAGGCTATGTGAATTTACAAAATGTAGAATGTTTCATGTATTTATACTCAAAGAAGTTAAGGTCTGAGTGATTCAGTCTAATTCAAATGAGGCTCCACAACATCCTCAGGAAATTTAATTAGGTCACAGAGGGGGAACTGACCTATTAATGGAATGTCTAGAAACTGAAAGTCACATATTATAGCAAACATATCCTATCTAGATACATTTCCATGATCTTACTATGCATCATTCATTCACCTGAGCAGGTCAACTGACTGACAAGAAATAATCAATAGAGATAGAGTGTGTAGATGGACCTTACCCTAACAGATGTCGAGGTACTATATGATGACATAGTGAAGTATTAAACTATAAACTAACTGTCCATCCTAAAATATTGTTGGCTCTCAATTCCTGAAGCTAGAAAATTCACATTAGAAAGATGTTAGAGATCTTCTAACATCTAACTCAAACACACTGGTATTCTACAGCAGATAAGCTGTAGGTCATACATTTCCTAGCAATATCACAACACTTTTCCTTGCAAAATGCAGTGACTTGCCACAGTTTGATGATAAAAAGAAACTGATTTGTTAGAAAGGAAGCTTTGGGGCTTTTTTATCTGCAATGTGGATGAGAATTAATTGTTTAGGAAAAAAATCATTAAATGTAGGAAAATAGTAACATAATATCTAAAGAACAATATTTAAATCACCCATATTTCTATCACCTAGAGATAACCCCTGCATTACTTCTGTATTATACTAATTTAGAACAGGTTACTTTAAATGAAGGATCATCTATAAAACAAAAGATATGTATAAATACAGGAGTAAACAGATTTCAGAGGTAATACTAACAACTATTGTAATTAAATGAACTTTTCAAACATTCCCTTAAGCTCTTGAGAAACCTTTATTTGCATAGAAACAACCCATATGTTAATTGAAAACCATTCCAATCTGCTAATTCAAACAAGTTTCCTAGGGATCTATCACAGACAACACTTACTTTGGCAGCCTAGCTTTCACACCAAATGGTCTTAAAAGGAATGTAATTGAATTTCTTTTAATATTTCCATTAATTCATACCACATTTATACAGACTTCCCCTACGAAGTCCAAATTAATATGTTTTATTGTAATGCAGAATGGTTTAGAAAATTATATCAGACAACAAAAAGAAAATGATATTTTCAAAATCTTATAACGAATAAGGATATCTACGAGGTCTACAGTAAAATCAAGCACTAAATTAAAATATTAATGTAATACAACAATTCAAATTCAAGTTAATGATGTGATGAAATATACTACTACATTTAGGAGAAACAAAATTAAATTTTTTGTCTCTTTGTTACCCTACTATTTGAAAACAGATGCAAAATTTTAAGTAAACTTGGATAGTATATCTAATAAACATAGGTAATGTGATGCACACCAAATTTTGTCCGGAGACTCCATAATGATTGGTTTAAGGAGGTAAATAGATTTCAAAGAAATAAGCAGTCATCTTCCAGTGTAGCTTCAAAAGCTGGTCTACCCCTGAGCTGCTTCTCATTTGAATGTCTAGACAATTATTCCAAGATGAGTAGCAGTGGAGCTTCATTTAACAAAGTCTAATGATTCTCCAGAACAACAATGAGAGGGCCATACATGTGTATAAATGCAGGATATATATATATATCTTCGTGATTTGAATGAAAAAGACAAAATCACTAACATAAATTCAACAAAATAGCCCTCCACCTATAAAAGAAGTGATTTGAATAAGGATGTGCTTAGATTATTTGACTACCTAAGAGTAGTTATTGGTATTAAAACAGTTTTGAGAAATAGCTAATGACAAGTAGCAATTCTCCCCACCTGGGAGGAAGGCAGGGCGGAAGGAAGGAAGGAAGGAAGGAAGGAAGGAAGGAAGGAAGGAAGGAAGGAAGGGAGAGAGATAAATTGCATTGTTTGGTATGTTAACTAGAGCCTTGGATAATGTGTTAAGACATCACTCAAAGATTATAGAGGATTTATATTTGGTCAAAGCAAAAGCAAACAAACAAACAAACAAACAAAAACAGGAAAAGCCAAAAAAAAAAAAAAAAGGAAGAAAATGATTGATACAAAACTAATAACTGAACTTCTATTTCAGGGTCATGAGGAGATAACAGAGACCAGAGTTATACTTTATATACCCAGGTTAAACAACAAAAAAACTGAAATATATATATATATATATATATATATATATATATATATGTGTGTGTGTATATATATACGCATATATATACATATATATGTTCATTCCATATGAATATATATGAATATGTACGTGTGTATATATATATATATATATAATCTATATGAATATGTACATGTATGTATATAATACAATGTTTTCCAAACATTGATACCAGGCAGGAAGAGGACAGTGTCTCAGAGGATGGAAAACAAACTAAATGAGCCCTACAATGACCCAGCTCTGCCTAGAGAAAGATTTTAGGACATAGCATAGGGAGGAGAAATCTAAAAAGAGTTTCCAGAGTTGAAAAGTCAGAGTTTGGGCTTCCAGGAGTCCAAGCTGGCTAGAAATTTAAGGACAGAAAAAAGAGGACTCGACACCAAGAGGAGACAGATGCACAGAGAGAGACAAGTTTAAAACTACAAAGGCATTCCTTTGAGTCTTAGGCCAAATAATGATCTGTGCATGTTTGTGTAGAAATCAGCGAGGCTGTGGAAAAAGTATCACAGGGAAGAAGCAGATGAGAAAACAGTCAAAGCTTATAACAAGACTGTGGATAATTTGTATTCCCATCTGCACAGCGCGAGTAGCATACACAGAAAAGATGTGCTTTAGAAGAGGGGCTAAATTAGCCCTGAACTAAAGGCCACAGGACCTGAAAGCTTCAAAGCAAACCTCAAAAGAATCAAACTGCTTTTAAGTAACTTAACTGTACACCAGAACAAAATCCAACACTAATGAAATAAACAGAAGAAATGCAGCAAATAACAATGTAAAATGGCACAATGTCCAGCATCTAAACAAAACTGAAAAATAAATAAATAAATGTTAAATAATAATAATACAAGGAAAGTTGACCCAAAATTAGGAGGAAAAAAGATCAACAGAAACAAATTAAAAAATGGTGACTCTAACAGACAGTGAGGTATCTGTTAAAATACCTACTAAAAATATTCTCTATATATCCAAGAAGGTTGAGGAAAGCATGCCCATGAAATGACATAAATGGATTAATATGAAATAAATCCAGATGCAACTTCTATAGATAAATAATACAACATCTAAAATAAAAAGTACACTGGATGCAATTAAAGCATATGAAGAGATTAATAAAAATGAACACACAGTAATAGAAACTATCAAAATTAAACAGTAACAGAAAAAGGGTTTGAAAAAAGTGAACAGAGTATAAGTGAGCAGTGGGAAAATAGCAAGCAGCCTAACATGTTAGTAATTGAAAACTCATAAATAATGATGGAAGGAGGTGGCCAGAAAAAAAGAATAAATAAATAACTTTTAAGATTTTAATAACTATAAAACAGACATCCAAGAAACTCAACAAATGTAAGAAGAATAAACAAAAAGAAAAAAAGGCATATCATCAGCAAATTCCCAAAAACTATTGATAAGGAGAAAAAATTTTAAAGCAGCAATAGAAAAAAAAGTACATTACATAAAAACAAAACTAAGAATGATAGTAGATTTCCCTTCAGAAACAATGCAAACCATATGGTGACTGAGTGAAATCTATAAAGCACATTAACGGTAAACGTGGGAAAAAATTTTATACCTAGAAAAAATATTGTTTAAGACTAATGGTAAAACAAAAACATATTAAATTTGAGAGATTCATTCCCCAGGGCTGAACTGCAAAAACTGTTAATGTCAGTCTTCCAGACCAAATGGAAATTTAAATATGTACTAATGAATAAAGAGCACTAGAAATGGTAAATGTGAGAGGAAGTACAAAAGATTCATTTTCATTGTTTAAACTTCTTTAAAAGGTAATTGAGTATTTAATGCAAAATGATATCTCAATATATTTGAAAAGATTCCAGTCATACAAAGTATGTACACTGACTACATAAAAATGAAATTAGAACAAAAAAACAAAGATAACTAGAAAATACCTAAGTATTTGGAAATTAAACAATACACTTCTATCGAGATACTCAGGCCAACCAAGATATCACAAGGGAGATTTTAAAATTCTTTAAATTAAATGAAAGTGCAAACCTTTATGAATTTGTGGCATGCATGAAAATAAATTAATGCTTAGAGGGAAAATTTACAGCATTAAACATCTATGTTAGAAAAGAAGAAAGGTATCAATTGTAGCATCTAAGTTTTCACCTGAAGAAACTAGAAAAGAAAAAACTGTTTTTCCTCAAAAAAAAAAAAGTAGGCAAAAAATAAGAGCAGAAATCAAATAATTTAAATAGAGAAAATTAATGAAATGAAATGCTTGTTTGTTGAGAAGATCAATAAAATTGATAAACTCGTAGCCAGACTGAACAGGAAAGAAGAGAGAAGACAGAAATGACCAATATTATGAATAACACAGAGGCTGTCAGTACAGATTCAACAGAAATTAAAAGAGCACTGAAACATACCAAAAAAACCACACTAAATTATAAACTTTAAAGGAGTGGATTTTATGGTTTATGAATATATCTTAACAAATAACTGTAAGAAGTCAAAATGAACAACTTTAGGTCAATTGCTCAGAAAACTTCGATTAAATGGACAAATTTCCTAAAGGATCCAAATCATCAAAACTCACTGAAGAAGAAATAGACAACCTGAATATCCCGACAACTCAAAAAGAAAATAAACCTGCCCTCAGCCAGTTTCCAGTTCCACATATAAGGAATTTGGAATTCACCACTCCATCTTAATAAGTAAAACTCTGAACAGACTGAAAAATCAACAACCCTTCTTGGATCCATAAGGAAGGGGAGGACACAGGTAGACCTCTGTCCCTGAGACTGGAGAGATATTCAGACAAATACAGGTTGTCTTGACTTACCGGAGAAGAGACTCTTGAGAGGAAACCACCACGGGAACCAGCGTCAGGGTAGAAAAAACCTAAACTGTGATTGATGAATTGCTGGACAATCACTGTAAACAACTTTGAGTTAAAAACTCTAGCAGACCCAGTGATGGGGTTGGGGGGTGAGGAGCGCATAATCCTGTGAGATTTACCTCCAGGGGCTTCATCAGGTTTCCACAGTAAAGAGCAGAGAAAAATCGCCTAGTCATTTTGGCAGGAGGAGGCGAAAGGAACCATTTTGAAACACACCAGAGTACTCAGAGCACTGTTCTTAACAAGGTCTGTTCTCAGGGGAAACTAATTAACCAGAGCCTGACCTGCTGGGCTATTATCAGAGCCTCTTTCACCTGGAGGAAGGGGAGCAATGAAACCAGCCCACTCTAGCCATCCTGCCCTACTACCTAAAGGCGAAGAAAGACCCTGAGGCATTCTTGTGACATTCAGAGCCCAGAGGCACAGGCTCACCAAGAGACTGAGACCTAATCATAGGACAGTAGGACGCTTCCCCTCCCCCACACCTCACCAGCGCATCACCAAAAACCTATTCACAGCAGTTCCTTATACCTGGTATACCATGTCCACCAAAAGTTCACAAGGTTCCCTTTCCTCTGTATCCTCGACACATGTTATCTTTGCCTTTTTGATGATAGCCATTCTAACAGGTGTGAAGTGATACCTCATCGTGGTTTTGATTTGCATTTCCCTGAAGATTTCTGACGTTGAGCACATTTTCATATATTTTTTGGCCATTTGGATGTCTCCTTTGGAAAAATGTCTATTCTGCCCATTTTTTAATTTGGATTATCTGGGTTTTTTGTTTGTTTGTTTTGTTATTTAGTGGAAACGCAAATGGTGCAGGCACAACAGAAAACAGTATGAAGTTTCCTCACAAAATTAAAAAAATAGAACTACCATACAATCCAACAATCCGAGTTCTGGCTGTATACCTGAAGGAAATGAAAACAGGATACTGAAGAAATATCAGTACTCTCATGTTCAGTGCAGCATGATTCACAATAGCAAAGATATGGAAATAACCTATGTGTCCATCAATAGATGAATGAATACAGAAGATATTTCACACACACACACACACACACACACACAAATATTATTCTTCCATGAGAAAGAAGAAAATCCTGCCATTTGTTACAATGTAGATGGACCTTGAGGGAATATGCTAAGTGAAAACACTGGGCAATACCATTCATGACATCACCTATATGTTGAATCTAAAGTCACACTCATAGAAACAGAAGGTAGAAAAGTGGTTGCCCAGGGACTAGGGGGTGGAAGAAATAGGGAGAGATTAGTAAAAAGGTACAAATTTTCAGGTATAAAATGAATAAGTACTCAGGATCTTATGTAGAACATGACTATAGATAATAAAACTGTATTTTGTAACTGAAATTTGCTAAGAGAATAAAACTTATATGATTTCACCATAAAAAGATTAATATATAAACATGAGAGAGAATGGATGTGTTAATTATAATAACTAGATGGGGGAAATCCTTTCAAAATGTATACATATATCGAATCACCACAATGTACACTTTACACATCTTACTTTTATTTGCCAAATTTTCCTCAATAAAGCTGAAATTAGAAAACACACACACACAAAACACCCAATTAAAAAATGAACCAAAGACC
Source organism: Rhinolophus sinicus (assembly GCF_036562045.2). Taxonomy (NCBI): domain Eukaryota; kingdom Metazoa; phylum Chordata; class Mammalia; order Chiroptera; family Rhinolophidae; genus Rhinolophus; species Rhinolophus sinicus. Next base: position 45,700,012 of record NC_133759.1, read on the forward strand.
TTAACAGATGCCCCACCAAAGAAGAAATATAGATGGCAAATGAGCATATGAAAAGATGTTCCACACCATATGTCATCAGGAAAACTGAAATGAACACAACAAGATATCAGTGCACACCTATTAGTGTGTGACCAAAATCTGGAACACAGACAACATGGAATGCTGGTGAGAATGTGGAGGGACTCTCATTCATTGCTGGTAGAAACACAAAACGGTAGGGACTTTGGAAGGCAGTTTAGCAGTTCCTTACACAACTAAACATACTCTTACCATATGATCCAACAATTGCACTCCTTGGTAATTACCAAAAGAAGTTGAAAATTTATGTCCACACAAAAACCTGCATGAAGATGTTGATATTATAGAAGCTTTATTCATAATTACCAAAACTTGGAAACAACCAAGATGCCCTCCAGTAGGTGGATAAATGAATGGTGGTCCATCCAGACAACAGAGTTTTATTCAAGGTTAAAAGTAAATGAGCTATTAGGCCATCATAAAATATGGAGGTACATTAAATGCATATTACTAAGTGAAAGAAGCCAATCTGAAAAGGCTATATACTGTATAATTCCAAATGTAGGACACTCTGAAAAAGGTAAAAATATGGAGACAGTAAAAAGGTCAATGAATGGTAGGCAAATAAGCACAAAAAAATTCTTAACATCATTAAACCTTAGGAAAATGCAAATTAAAACCACAATGAAACACCACTAGACACCAATGAGAATGACTAAAATTAAAAAGAGAAAAAGCAAGTGTCATTGAGGATACGAAGCAATTGGTGCTCTTATATAATAATGCTGGCTGGAATACAACATGATACAACCACTTTGGGAGAACAGTTTAACAGTTTCATAGAAAGTTAAACACACACATAACATAAAACCCAGCAAAACACTACTAGGTATTTACCCAAGAGAAATTAAGACATATGTCCACAGAAATACTGGTTCAAAAGTGTTTATAATAGCTTTATTTTTAATAGCCCCAAACTGGAAAGAACCCACATGCCATCAACTAGGGAATATACCAACTGGTATATTGAAACAATGCAGTACTCGGTGATACAAAGAAACAATCTTCTAATACTTGCAATACCATGGATGGATATCCAAAGCATTAAACTGAATGAAAGAAGCCAGACACAAAGATTGCATATTGCTTGAGTTCATTTGTAGAGAAGGTGAAACTAGCAATAGAAAGCTGACCAGTGGTTGCTGGGCTCTGTGGATGGGGGAGGAGACTGAATTCTAAGGGAATATAGCAAAAAGAAGTTTGGGGATGCTGAAAAGTTCTATATTTTGATTGTGATGGTGATGCAGATTTTCAAAAAAACTTAAGTTGGTGAATTTTGTATGTAAATTATACTTCAATTCAACTAATAAAAATAGAAGAAAAAAATCAACGTCTAACAGTTCTTTGTTCTTAAATGTTTCAATTTGGACAATTCTCAGAGTCTAATGAATAAACTCTTATATGAAACCTTTCTTTCTTTCTTTTTCTTGGTACTATTTTTAAGCAGAGAACCAAGCAGAATGGATAAGTGTAAGTTTCAACTAGCATGTATCACTTAGGTAATGAAGTTCCCAGATTCAAAATCAAGCAATAAAAATCAACGACAAACAATCATTCATTCATATATACATTTTTGGATCAAATACCATGTTACCTCTTTGTAATTTGTAAGCTTCAAAATTAGACACCTGGAGCAAAGTATTAAGAAAAGAATCTCTGGGGCCAGCCCGGTGGCTCAGGCGGTTGCAGCTCTGTACTCCTAACTCCGAAGGCTGCCGGTTCGATTCCCACATGGGCCAGTGGGCTCTCAACCACAAGTTGCCAGTTCAATTCCTCGAGTCCCTCAAGGGATGGTGGGCAGCACCCCCTGTAACTAAGATTGAGCACAGCACCTTGAGCTGAGCTGCCACTGAGCTCCCGAATGGCTCAGTTCGTTGGAGTGCATCCTCTCAACCACAAGGTTGCCGGTTCAATTCCTCGACTCCCGCAAGGGATGGTGGGCTGTGCCCCCTGCAACTGGCAGCAACAGCTGGACCTGGAGGTGAGCTGTGCCCTCCACAACTAAGATTGAAGGGACAGCAACTTGACTTAGAAAAAAAGTCCTGAAAGTACACACTGTTCCCCAATGAAGTCCTGTTTCCCTTCCCCAATAAAAATCTAAAAAAAGAAAAAAGAAAAAAGAAAAGAATCTCTAAAGCAATGAGATGACTTTTCCTCATGTGAGTTCTAAATTTATAAGGTTAAGAGTCTGACTTTGCTTCTGTGAAAGGTGTGGGGGTTGGGTGGCATCAAGAATTAAACATTGATTCACACAAATACTTTTTACAGCTAAGCAAGTTAATTATATTTATTTAGCTTCTAAAATGCTAAATAAATAAAGCTGCCCATTGATGTAGAGACTATAGGTTGATCTGGCAGGTCAGCCTTTCTTCCTGTTTTCATTAGCTACACTGAATCCTAAAAGTAGTGTTCTGGCTGAAATCAGTAGGAACTATGGCAGAATATAAGAAATGTTCTTGCACCTTAAAAGGCATTTTAAGTTGCTAACTTCATTTTAATCTCTAAAACTGAAACCAATCTTTTAAATTATGGGTATGGGGAAGTGGGAGAAAAGCAGAATGCTTCATGGTTATCTAATTCCTTTGGATCCTTTATAGTCACGTGTGGTTGAGCAAACTTTCCCAAAGGATTCCCTTCAACAGTAGTTTCAGTTAAAAGGAAAAAACGCAACCAAGGCTCAATTGTTTATATGTTCCAGAGCTAGCTTCTCTTCAGACTACAGAAATGCTACCTGAGAGACTCTCAGACACAAGCAAATGTCCTCATAGATTGCCACTGTATTCAACTTCGCAATTCTTTGCCCTTACAATTCATTAGGACCTCCACTATCCCACCAAGTTGAGCAGGAATTTATATTCTCCTACTCATTGGACATGAACTACCCTCAAGTTCAGGCCAAGCATTCATTTTCAATTAATCCGTCTCACAGAGTTGGGATGAACAGCAAATGAGAAAAGAGTCTCAGCATTTTCGTAAAGCTTAAAGGACCTTTTGTAATTAACTTTCTTCCACAAGATGAAGGCTTTGATTCTGCACACCCTGAATTATAAAACTCACGTTTCCTCAATTGCAAATACCTGTCAGATTTTTACCTAAATGAAGCAGTGATCTCTAAACTCTAAGAAAATGAGTGCATGTGTACTCATATGTATGTCCTAGGAATGTGCATATTTTATACACATATAGGAAATTTTAAAATGTGGCAAAATAAAGTTCTAATACTTTTACCCACACTTTCCTGGGGAGCTTTCACATATGAACACTTTTAACCATATGTAAAACAAATAGAATTCTGTTTTCAAAACAACCGAGTGTTTCTTCTAACTGGCATCTCATTGATGATGAATCAAAACTGTAGGAACAAGAGGAGGTGTTGGTAAGTTGAGTTCTGCTGCCCCAGGAAGACATTACAGGTGTTTGCCACCAACGCAACTCCACAACCTGGGTGATGGCCACATTCCATAAGCAACATTCAATCCAAAATACACTTGGGTACAAATTACCTGGAAAAGAAACTGGAATGAACTTTTGTGGTTCCCTCCCCACATTTGTATAGGTTATGATTTAATTTGCCTCTGAGGTGCAATTATTTTGTAATTGTTATGTATTATTTTCCTGATCAAATGCTACAGTGTCTGTGCTCCTAGAGTAAAACTAAAACTCCTCAGTATAGCACGCTCTTTACCTTCCCCATCAAATTCCTCTTCTACTGACCTAGGTTGGTGTTCTCCATTTTTGAACAAGCTGTGGTCTCTCCACCTCCATGACAGAACCTTGGTGCAGGCAGCTCACTTTGCGTGGGGCAGTCTCACCCCATCCTCTATCCACACTTAATTACCTCTTTACTTATCAGTTAGCTCTCAGCTCAAATAAACTCCAAAAACAGGAAAGGACCCTGAATCCCCAATTTAAGACAATTTTCCTTTGCATAATTTCCCATACAACAACGATCTTTCCCTCTTACCATTTCTTAGGATGTAATTCTATATTTGTTTTTGAGAGATTATTTCATTAATAGCTGCCCCCTTCTTATGTATACTGCATGCTATATGAGAACAACCGTATTGCGTGGTTTGGCTCATCATTTATTTCAAGTGCCTAACAGAGGCTAGGGGCGTATTGAACTCTCAATAAATACTTGTTCGATGAACAAGTGTGAGAAGAATGAAGGGACATGGATTAGGGTGATGCTTCATTTCAAGATTTTAATACTTATTTAATCCCTGAGTAATAACACTGTAGCCATTCATTTATTGAACTTCCAGAAACACATATTGCTTGCATGAGAAACAGAATCCTTAAGGGAAAGAAGTTATATAAAACAGGGGGGAAGTAAAGTCTGTCTTTCCAAACCTATAAACCTTATTTATTTCTAATTAATATACCCTAATGCTCCTGTTTCCCCCTTAAATATAATAACTACACCTCCTTTGGTCAACAAAACCAAAATACAAACATCAATTTAATATAAATTTCAATTAACTATTGTTTAATGTGAACACTTCAGACACTTATTTTAATGACAAAGTATTGATTTTATGTGTACCCCTCAGTATAGACAAAATCACAACACACAAGAATGAAAAGTCTGTTTAGTTCTGTCTTGTCAGATGCCAACCCAACTCTGAGTTATAGGCTCTGACATATAAATAGGCAATAATTTAGTTATGTTTGGATGAGGAGAGAGAAAACTTTGAATGGAATCTGTTACTTTGCTCATTTCTTCAGCTTGACAATGTAAGTCAGAGATCATTCAAAATACAGGAAATCAGTTCGTGAAGGACTTTAATAATCCAAGAGCTCAATGCACAAATTTGGTTGAGTTCCATTTCATGGCAATGTTGAACTCAATAAGAATGATTAATTATGTTCATGACAGAGGGAGTTATTTAACATGAAAATCTTCACACTGCCAACACTTATCGTCAAGAAAATACAGCAGAAAATAAATATAATTAAGCACCAAGCGTCTGAATTACATTGGTAGAATTGGGAATTTGTGGTCTCATAGATATTTTCAAAATAAAGATTTTTGAGAGCAAAATCATCCTTGGAACCAATAAAGTTACTCTTTGAAAGATCACCGAAGCTTTATGATAATACTGACCCAAAACTCCTTGTAAGGATCTTCGTTAAACAATAAGTCACATTATAGTGAGGTCTTTGTGGTGTTACTAAGAATTAAACTTTTCTTTGAATAGAATCCTGGAGAGCTGAACATAGCATTCTGCCATGCAGTAGCTCCCCAACCATAAGGGATTCATGTCAAATACTAAACAAAAGGGAATACTTTATCCATTCATAATATAAGGTTTCTTTATCAAATTCTAGAAACAGTATTGTCTAGAATTGTAGCAGCCTAGAGGTTTATTCTGACTTTGTCACTAATTTGCTCTGTGATGTGACCTTGAGCAAGTCTTTTCACCTTTCTTGCTCTTGGTTTCCTACTAGCAGTAGTGCTGGGGTTTGGACTGTGTGACTGCAGTGAATCACAAATCTCAATTTCAAAGTCAGTAGGAGTATTTCCCAGTGGCATGGTAGCTCTAACCATTCACACTGGATGTGGGTAATGATGATTTTCTAGTACTTCTATGCTGATTGTGCATACCAGGTGTTGACAAACTTTTTCTTTAAAGGGGCAGATAGTAATTTTTATTTTAGTTTATGTTTTGCTTTTCAGGGTACACAATCTCTGTGTCATACTTCTTAAATGTGCCATTGTAGAGCAAAAGTAGTCACAGAAAATATATAAATTAATTATTTTCCAATAAAACTTTATTTAGAAGAACAGGCAGTGGGCCAGATTTGAGCCATAGTCCAAATTTTGCCAACCCCAGGTGTATAGTATACATTTGGGATAAGGAACCTTCTCAATTTTATCCCTAGACCTGCCCAAATGATTAAGACTTATTTAATAAATCATTCCATTCCTTGTTTCAAAGTTCATTTCCTTATTCTTTATTCGTTCTTTATTCAATACCATTCTGTCTTCTTCATTCTTTACAAAAACCACTTCATTGTCCCTACAGCTGTTTTCTCCCCAGAATTTATTTAGAGTGCAGTTCATGGTAAAAATGCAATACTTTCTGGCAATGATTGATCCAAAGACTTGCACATCAGATTCTTCCCAGAAACTGGTTTTATCTATCAAAAAAGACTTTGCCTCTGAACCTCGTAAATGTACCCATTCTCTATCTCTTCAATAATCTTGTGACTTCTAGTCTCACTCACTTAATCTGACTTTACTTCCCAGAATAAACCTCTCAGAAAAGACAGTTAGTTACCCACATTAACTGTATATGCCTCTTGAAGGGGAGCCCCTTGTGTAAATGGCTGGAAAATGACAAAAGCGCAAACTAGGAAATGCAGCCATTAGGGCTATTAATAGATTCTGAAAAAGACAGTCAGGAAAGGCAAATTCCAGGAAAAGAGACCTCATCTTCCCTCCATATCAACCCTCAACTGCAAGAAAGTGCTAACAGCTTTGTGTGTGTTACCATGTTGAAGATATGTTGACATCTGCAGAGAAACCATGAATGTTGCAACACATAAGTTATTTGGAATCAGTGTAGCTCCGCTTCATCAAGCTCCCAGATTCTGCCAAATGCTTACACTGCTACTTTACACTCACCGTAGAGTCCTGTCTAGAAATGTCTACAAACAGTGCCAAGGACAGCACACCCACATCCTAATGGGCAAGTGCATAGTCTCCGACAGCACTGTCACGCATAGGGGAGCAGAAAGCACTGAGAGAGAGAAGGGATTTAGCTCATGTTCTGAGAGATTTTCCCATCAAACACTTGCTTGAGTTACCAGGAAGGGCTTTCTTTATCCTAAGAAATATACACATCGGGATTGTGAGCCAAAAGACAGAAGACATCTCCCATTATATTTCTTTCCTCTGAAGAGACAAATTCATAACAAAACTATGAACAAAGTGATCAAAAACCACGAGCAAAGAAAGGGTGGACACCCTATTAACAGCAACATGAATAAATGTGGTGTGTGTGTGTGTGTGTGTGTGTGTGTGTGTGTATGTGTGTGTGATGCTATTTCCCTGGCATATAGTGGATTCAGCATTCCTAGGTCATGTTAGCCTAAGGAAAATTCTGAGTGGGAAGGTAAAACACTACATTGTCCAGGGACCACATTGGGAAGGGACCTAAAAGATGAATGAGAGGAAAGTCCATAGGTCACTGCCCACTTGCATCAGAGTAATGCTGACTTCTGTCATAGGTGCCAGAACGGAGTTGAGAATGAACAAAAGATGGAGACATCCATCACCAAAGAATATAAGATGTTAGAAAATCTCAGCCGTGTGCTAGAATGTGCAGAACAGTTAGGGCAATCAAAAAAGAATCTTTATGAGTATTTATGAGTTTTACCAAATGAGGTCTATTCTGGGACTTTTTGAGAATTTAGCAATTGAAATTGCTCAGTCTCAATTAGTGCAACTTAAGCAATTAGTGCAATATATATATAATATTTATGACAATAAAGATAAAAAATAAAGATCACCTCTCATCTCACTGCCAAGAGACAACTGGCAAATACCATTGGCAATTCCATTCAATCCACATTTTCATGCACTGAAAACACAACATATTTCTGAATATTACTAAGACTTTGGGTAAAAACTCAAGATATCTCTATAAACAAACACAAACTGACGGGTCAAAGGGTAGATGGACTGGTGATTTGGTGAAATGACGATATGGAAACTATTAATTAAAGCATCGATGTCAGTCTAGAAGAAGAGCTCAGAGGACTGTCTCCTGCTTTCCTCTGCTGAATGCTTTTGTCAGTGACCTGCATGACGACAGGAATCAGCTGCCTGTCATGTTTTCAGACATCATAGAATTGGTAGTAATTTCTCAAATAAGATGATGGCATATTTATTGAAAAGATATTGACTGTTTTGAATGATGGACCAAAGCAAATGAGATGACAACTAATCAACATATAAAATGCAAAGGTTTATACTTGAATTCTGAAAAACAACTGTAGGACTACTGAAAGGTATGGCTAAGAATTCTTTAATTAACAACAAAAATGGATGCACAAAGGCCTAGGGATCATGCCAGAAGAATCCCAATGCATTATCTCTCAATCTTTAGCCTAAAGAAGAAAAGGTCTTGAGATTATTATGCTAAGCGAAATAAGTCGGACAGAAAAAGTCGAGAACCACATGATTTCCCTGATATGTGGGATACAAAACTGAAAACTACAAAAGAACAAGACAAACAAATGAGGAAAACAAAAACAAAAACTCATAGACAGACAATAGTTTAGTGGTTACCAGAGGGTAAGAGGGGAGGGGGTGGTAGAAGAGGGTAAAGGGGATCAAATATATGGTGATGGAAGGAGAACTGACTCTGGGTGGTGAACATACAATATGATATATAGATGATGTATTATAGAAATGTACACTTGAAACCTATGTAACTTTACTAACCATTGTCATCCCAATAAACTTTAATTTAAAAAAAAAAAAAAATAGAGAAGCTATGTTCCAGAGGTGTCAGGGGAAATGTCACCTGGAAGAGCAGAGCTTCTCAATTTTTAAAATGATTACTGCTTTTGACCAGGATGGAGTAATAGGCACTAGATTATGCTAGTTATGATTTCACCTGAAACAATTAAAAGCTGGAAAAAATATCTGAAATAACTTTTTTCAGTACTTTGGATATCAGGTAACCGAGAACAGTGAACATCAAAAGATTGGAAATGGATGAGGTGGGTCCTATAATTGTCCCAGCTTACTGGATGAACAGAGTTTCCAAGCTGTGACATAGAAGGGAAATACAGACAGAGCTCAGAAGACTATATGAAGTGAGGAGACAGAACTGAGAGTCCAGGGCGACAAAGGCTCCTAGAATTCCTGGGACGGAACACCATAGAGGAAAGAGGAAGACATAGACAGAAGACTCTGAGATCTTCACAGTATTCCCCCAACTTCAGTAGATCACTGAGGACTATTCGGCTCCTGAGTGTGAGGTCACTTCCAGATACCAAGAAACAAAAAACAAACACACTTGAAAGTATTTGAGAGACTAGCAGTTCTCACAAAGTTGGAATTAGTTCCTGTTCCCACCTCCCAGATTGGAAAACCTCACAATTCATGGGTATCAGAAGAGTGTTCAAGAATCTAGAAGAAAGTTTGTGCATGTTAAGTAGAGACTTGGAAGATTGGAAAAAAAAAAAAAAAAAAAGAGATAAACAGAACTTCTAGAGATGAATATTATAATGTCCAAGATGAAAAATACTCTGGATAGAATGAAAAGTAGATTTGAGATCTCGAAAGAGAATATATCATAGATTTGAAAATTTTAAAAAGGATGTTTCTGAGTCAGTGGTTTGGAACATGCCTGAGAGTCTGCGTTTCTAACATGCTACCTGGTGAGGACCCTGCGACTAATCTCAGGACGATTCTTTAAGTAGGAGAGGCCAGGGTCATACTTGGCATCCTAGACAACACAACTAAGAAATAAGTGAGATTTTAGGGAGGCAGAAAAGAAGGTTGAAGCATGAAACACACCTCACCATGGAACAGAGAGGTTTCTGTGAGAAGAAATGTTGAAAGAGTCATCAGTTTTCAGCTACGTTGTAGAGAGGCTGGAGCTCTCAGAACATTTCTGAGCTTTCTTCCAAAGCCAACATTAGGTGATGCACTAAACCTGAACTTCAAGTAAACATGTTTTGTAAACTGCCAATCTGAAAATGTGTCCATGGAGAGGTTATACTGGTTACACTGAGCACACAAGGGCAGTGGGCTGGGGAATAACACCACGAAGGAGGGAAACATCCACAGGTCCAACGGGTAGTTATTAGGCAATTACTGTGAGCTCGGTACAGGTTACACAGTAAGTGAACAAGACTGGCATTCTTACATGTGGCAAAATCATCATTTTAAAAATTCCATGGACAGGATCAAAGAAAGTGGATATGCTTTTCTTCTCAAAACAGTTTCAAAACATTGAATACAGTAGGAAATGGTCAGTTTACATACTCACAAGAGCCACTTAGCTATGAAAGACAGAAGTAACAACAGATCAAATCCATAGTCATTGGCAGCTTGAGTTTTCAGGGGGTATTCCCACCCATTCTCAGGAATTTGTTTCGCTTTCATGTTCCCGAATCCTGAGATATAAACTGTTTTCTGTTCTCCACAATGAATCGTTTCCACAAAGTGACAACCAATACTACCAACCACCTGGGTTCAAGGAGCTGATTTTCCTGATTTCCCAACCAACTTTTCTCAGGATTTGGGAACCAGAAAGCGAAAAAAATTCCCGAGTATGAGTGGGAATTCCCACCCGGAAACCCTAGCGATAAATAGGAAAATTGTCTAAGAGATACATTGTGAGTAGTACGTTTATTTCCCATTGTAGATATTACTGGGTTCAAGGAGTCGACTTTTCCGATTTCCCGACCAACTTTTCTCGGGATTTGGGAATGGGAAAGTGAAAAAATTTTCTGAGAACGGTTGGGAATTCCCACCTGGAAACCCTAATGGCAGCAATTCTAGTTAATCTAGGAATTGTCAAAGGGTGTTTCCTCTGTTACTCTGCCAGAATATGACAAGAATGACATTTCCCCTAAACTGAATTCCAACTTTGTATTGATTGACACTTCCTAACTGGAAATTATGTGTCTTTTGCTTTCTCCTGTCATGACCCATCTAATATCAAACATGCAACATGCATATGTTCCATTGTCATCTTTGGAAGCAAAGTGATACTACTGTTAAGTTTATTAGTATATGCTTCACTCTAATCCCTTAAAAGGCAATAAGCTGTCACAAAGGCTCAGGATAAGAAAGGTTATATTTTTACTCCAGTGTACTTCATTTGAGAAATAAAGACAGAAGGAATTTCTTAATCCATATAACACCTGTCACAACACATAAAAAAAAAAGAAGAGAAAAAAAACCACTTTCTCATTTAAGATGTCTTCTGCCTTCTTATATATTAATGTCATAAGTATGATGCCACAGCATGACAGGAATTTGGAAGTCTTGGGTTTTCCCCAAGTTTTTCTTCATAATTTGTTCCTTCTCCAAAGAAACCATGTAAATTCCACAACCATAGGCTTGTAAGAAGCCCAGCAAGCTTAGCGAAGTTTATGAGGTCATTTTTCTGATACTTGAACTATGGCAGTGTCACATAACACAGTGGTCCTCAAACTTTTAGAGGCAGCAGAATCACCTGGAGAACCTGCTGAGCCACATATGGCTGGCCCCTCCCCCAGTTTCTAAATCAGTAGGTCTGGGATAGAGCCTGAAATATTGCATTTCTAATTCCCAGGAGATGCTGTTGCAGTCTTCTGGGGACACCCATTTTGAGAACCACTGGCACAAAAGTTAAAAACATGGGTGTTTGTATCAAAAAAAATAACAAGGTTTGGGTCTTTATTAATCATCTTATGCTCAGTATAAGCATAACAGCATGTTTTTAAAACTCCCTAAGCCTCAGCTTAGTGTTCTTACTGATGAGTTCTTACTCAACATGTCTTCTTAGGATGAGAGAATTATATAGAGTAATGTGCTTGGAACAGATCTTTCATTACATGGCAGACTCCAAACATAAATAAACAGTCCTAACTCACCATCACTAATAGTAGTTAATCATATAGGCAGGTCGCCTTTCGGGAAGGGTATCCTAGGTCTTATAAACAGATATTTTCCTAGCTCTTCTCTCTACAAAGTTCCTCACTTCCTATCCGTGACCTCTGACCCTCAAAAGTAAGGATTTCCTTAGGCAGCAGCTAAATCAATGAGCTTTGGTGTTGTTTTTCTCTCAGCTGTTGATACAATCTGTTACAGTTCAGTGCCAAAAGAAAGGGGAAGGAGAGTTGGGCAAATCTGCCAATAGTTTTCAGGATGGTGAGGATCTAGGGGCAGAAAGAAGACCCAGATTCTTAAGAAGACTGACCTGGCTAATGCATGCTTTGGAGCCTCCCTTCTTGGCTGGCTATTGAGTGGAAGCTGGTCAAGCAAATGTCTTTCCTAAATATGATCATATATATATACACATATATATATCTCCTCACCACATTGTAGGGACCCTGCAATAGATCAACCCACATTTAGTAAACAGAGGGATTTATCTATGTGAAAAGAAAACTTTTGTTAGTTTCATAACTTTTTTATTGACTGAAATGATACTATTTATTATAATTTATCAGAGAAGAAAAGAGCTGCTAGCTGGGGAAAAAAAAAGAAAAAAGTGACTATCTCTTTAATAGGGAAAGCAATTCAACTTTAGTTGAATTAGTATAGTCGAGTTTGAGTACTTTAAGTTTAGAATACATTTGCATGTTTATGAGGTCTCAGTTTATTATTTAATAACTAGAGACTTGGAAATCTGCTTAGAGTATAATTTCCCCTTTGTGGTTTCTATGACTACTCTTCTTTTTATTTTATGAACTCATCACAGTCAGATGTGTGGCTGTTGCTGTAGTAACAGGTTCCATTTCTTGAGAAAATTAAAACATTTGTACCAAATATATTTTCCCTGTTCCTACAGCATTTAGCACAATATCAAATACATTGCATGCTTGTTGGTTCCTTTGTTTAATCAGACATAGTATGTTTACAGTTCTTTTCCGTTCTTTAAGAGGTGTGGAAAAACATTTTATGCTTCTGTAGAAAGGTATCTCAGTTCCAATTAAGGTGAGAAAAGTAATGGTTACTGATTATCTAGTATTTCCTTTGTGCAAGGCAGTACTCCAAACCCTTTATGCACATTAAACTTACTTAATCTTTAAAACAAACTTAGGACATACTATCATTACTCCTGTTTTTGAAATGAGAACACTGAGACATAATTTGAGTAATGTGCCCAAAGATACACAGCTAGTAAGTGACAAAACCAGGTTACAAACCCATACAGTCTGGTACACCTTCTTAACATTACAATGTATAAAGTATGTTTCTTCCAACCTGATAAGTGTGACGTGGTTCTAAACGAAGGTAATGGAAATCCCCTTAGCAGCCATGAATTGAGTCAGCTAGTTTATTAGGCTGATGCAAAAGCAATTGTGGTTTTTGCAATTATTTTTAACCTTTTAAACCGCAATTACTTTTGCACCAACCTAATACAACTAAATCATTGATATCTTTCATTCTGGTTTGTGATAAATACATAACTGCTATTTAAATATTTCTGGGAATTCCCCAAAGGCCAGAGGTCTTCCTAGGTACTTGGTGAAGAATCATCCAGACACCTTAAGACATCCATTTACTGATTACCCATGCTGACACGCTGTCTTTATTTCAGGTAATTCAAGGGGCATGGTGCTTAGACTATTTCACAGAGACATCTAAGACTGAAGACAGACCACTTATCCTGTCATGTCCTCTTTGTTTCGTAAATTTCAGGAACCACTGTGGCCAGGCCTATTTTGTAGGTAGAGCAATTTGAAACACAGGACAGTCAAGATATGCCCGAATTTTATTCAAAATTTGTGACTGAGTTTATAACTGCTGTCCAGTGTGCTAAAAAGTAATAACAATGTCCCAAAGTCTCTAGAAGAACACTGATTTAAACAACAGAACTATGGGGCACTAACAAAGAAAATGAAGTTTGATCTGATATCTGTATTAAATAAGGAACCCTTTCTAATTATTAAGTACAATTAAAGCACCTAAGATTTTAAAGAAAAAAATCAGCCACATAAAATGTCTATTTTATAGTTCAATTAGCTCTTCACTGAACTCTAATTGGGCTATACCCCACCTTCTCCCCTCTCCCAGGTGGTATTTTTCATGAATTAGATGTACAAGTTAGAGATTCTATAATCATCTCGGAATTTGGTGGTCTGGATGCTATTCTCAAGAGGATAACATCCAGAGCTCTTCCCATTTTCAAAATTATCATTCAGGCCATGATCAAGCAATGTGAGGCACATTCTCACCCCACAAAGCTAGTAAGATAAATTAACTCCCGTAAATAAATTTAGCTGTGGAAATTACATTTTAATGTCATCATGCTTCTTATTGTTTCATTTTGTTCTCAACCCTACTGCAAGCCTATGGCCACAACTCAGTTTTCAGCTTCTTCTTTATCTCCCCTTTTCAGGGATATTTATTACACAACTCATAAATCATAATACAATATCCTCTATAGAATGAGATAGATGAACAATTGGATTGGGGTTTGATAGACCTCAGTTTATACCCTAGTTCTGTCCTCTGGCTCCCTGATCTCAGACAAGTTAATGCACCTCTCTCAGGCACCGTCTCCTCATCTTTAAAATGGAGCAATAGAAACACTATCAGTTGTTGTCAAGAATAAACAAAATGATGCACGTTAAAGGGCAGCAAAATATGCCACCCAAATTATGACTGCAGGAGTTCAGGACACACCACCCCAAAATATGTCACTTTGGTATATTGAATATTTTGAGCTGTGGGTACTTGAAAAACAACAAATGTAGAGAAAGGTTTTCTCTGAACTCTCCTTATCTACCTAAAAAAAAATCCTCCAAAAGGAGCTCAGTTTTTCCCAAACATGGTTGCTTATCAGAATCACTTGGTGTAACTTCATAAACACAGATTTCTATTCTCCACCAGACCTATCAAACTCCTGAAGATAAGGTCAGAGAATCTTTTTTCCCCCTAAAGTGTTCCCAAGTGATTTAGGTAATGAGACCAGTGTAAAAACAAATGTCAACTACAATTTTATATATACATACATATAGTTACAAGAAATGGAGTACAGCATTTATAATAGAGTCAGTGGAAATGTAATGGCTGTGTGGGATGTCAGGGGGAAGTGGAGGGGGAGAGGGGTTGCCACTGTGTGAGAGATAGAAATGATAAATGTCTAACTATTACATTGCTTTGTGCACCTGAAACTAACAAAAAAAAATGTTTGTTTTTTTTAAATGAGCAATGATGGAAAGTAATCATTCAAGAAACCTGGTATAATCATACAGGAAAACCTTTCCCTTAGCTTTCCCTTGGCCAGTTCCTGTGTCTTGTATGGTTCTTCACCTAATTGGGGAACAAGCTGTGTATAATACAGTGGAACATGACTGTTACATGAAAAATGAAAACCACACATCCTATAAATGGTGCCAAAACAAGACCACAGCGTATTTCGAGCTGACTTTCTCCTAAGCATGAGAGTGATAATAATAATATTTGTTGAGCACTTCCTTCTAAGTGTGTTGTATCTCTTTCCTCCTTTAGTCCTCATACCTTATGAAACTAAAATAAAATATTGCAGAGTTGCCTAACCTCTACTATTCACATCTAACGAAATCATTCACAGGATAAATTCCAGAGCATATACGCACAATTTGGGCTGAAAGCCACATTTTCCCACAGCTACTTAATCAGTCAGTCATGCGCTTGGGGATGAAGTATAGATTCTACGTTTCTCTCTAGCAGAAGGCCTACATGCATTTTAGACAGCAAAATCATCATCTAAAGTATAAGAACATATTGTTCCACAAGCTGGCTTACCAAGTTAACTCCCGTAGCACTGACATCTATGTGAGATGTCTTTTACATATTTTAGAAAATCAGATGCTTCAAATGTAATCTTCATCTGCAAATCCTTCCCTGAGACATAGACACATTGATTACCATTTCCCTCAAAGCCTTGTCAGTGTTAGAGTCTGGGTGGGTCCATGGAGAGGATGCGGGTCAGGAGATTGCGTTAGTATTCTGAGATGAGTTTCCTTGGCCGATTCACTTATTTCTCTCTGTCTCTGATTGATTTATTTTCACCATATATTTACTGGCTACCTATTTGTCCTAGGCTTTGTGCTACATACTAAGGATAAATTAGGGGGAAAAAAGTGCAAACAAGCACATCGTCTACTGGGGAGGCAGAAATTAACCAAATAAAGTTGTATGTTAATATGTTAATAGTAACATATCAATGCATAGTTAACACATACAAAGTCGTATGTTAATATGTTAATAGTAATATATCAATGGATAGTTAACAGACAATATTAGCAATATATAAAGGAAAAGTAGTTGGAGTAACATTATAAGAACGGGTGCAGATTTCAAAGGAATTCAAGGAAGGTCACTCTGAGGACATGAAAATAACGTACATAAGTCAAGGGAAAGCATCCTAGGAGTATTAGGTGGGAAGGAACTTAGCATTTTGAAGGAAGCTAGAGAACACAAATATACCAGAGTATGAAAAATGAGGAGAGAGGCACTGGATGAAGTGACTGTTTTTTTTATCCTGAGTTTAACGGGCAAATATTGAAAATTTCAAATCTATAAAATGAGGACATTGGCATAAAATCTACAGGGTTGTTTTTTTTCTCCCTAAGAAATAGTGTGATTGTGCTTATAGTTATGCCTTCTACTAGTGTCATACAAAATAAGGTTGTTGTTTTTCATTACAAGCATTTTTTAAAAAATAAATACACCCATAGAATCTCTTCTTTATTTCAAGAATTGTCCAAAGAGGACTGAGAGAGGAAAAGGATCCTTTAACATTACACGTCAAGAGAGTTAGAGTTTTTGGTAAACCTGATTCTGAATCATTTGCTTCTGAATAATAGATGGTAGACAGTTTTATGACAGACATATTAATTATTCATTTAGATAATTTCAATTGGTGCTATATCATTTTCTATCAAATTTCAATAAGACTGCAAGGAATCCATTAAATTCCAAATCATTATCATTAATTTTAACTGAGAGACAGTGGAAATGTAATGGGTGTATGCGATGTCAGAGGGGTAGTAGATTGGGGGAGGGGAGTTATCACTGTGTGAGGGATATAAATGAGAAAGGTCTAACTATTATATTGTTTTGTACACCTGAAACTAATTTAAAAAAAAAAGGAAAATGAAAAAAAAAATAGTGTAACATGAAAAAAAAAAAAGAAGCATGGACACTAAATACATTCCATCTCTTAAAGTCAATGATTTCAAGGATCCATTTGGTCAAATTACTGTGAATATGAGTCAGGGCTTGGTTTCTGCCCTCGTAAGTAACAATGGCTTTTGGATCAGAAGGCTAGATATACATGCAGATATTGTTGAATTAGCATTATGTTAGACATATTTAACATCCTTTATTTAGATATAATTGATACACAGACAAACTTTACATATTTAAAGTGTTCAATTTGATGAGTTGTGGCGTAAGCATATATCTATTAGACTATCACTACAATCAATATAATGAACATATCCATCGCCACTAAAAGTTTCCTTGTGGTTCTTAGGAATCCCTCCACCCCACCATATCTTGTTGCCACTTACATTCTCCCATCCCCACCCCCACAAATCTGTAGGCCATCATTGATCTTTTTTTTGTCACTATAGATTACATTTTCTAAAGTTTTCATTTTTTATTTCATTCAGCATAATTATTGTAATATTCAACAATGCTGATGCATGCTTTGATAGTTCATTCATTTCTATCGGTAAGCATTATTTTATTGTGTAAATATAGCATGACTTGTTTATCCATTTACTTATTAATGGATATTTGTCTACTACAAGTAAAAGTGCTGTTGACATTCATGTACAAGTATTTGTATAGACATATGCTTTCCTCTTGTGTAAAAACCTAGGAATGGAATGTCTGGATTGTATTGTAAGTGAATGTCTAACATTTTTTTTTTATTGTGGTAAAATATACATAACATAATATTTACCGTTTTAATGATTTTTAAGTGTACACAGTTCAGTGGCATTAAGAATACTCTTGTTTTGCAACCATCACAACTATCTATCTCCAGAACTTTTTCATCTCCTCAAACTAAAACTCTGTACATCTTTAAAATATCTCACATTCCCCCAGCCCCTAGCCCCTAGCAACTACCATTCTACTTCTTTCTCTATGAATTTGACTGCTCTCGGTACATCATATAACTAGAATCATACAATATTTGTCCTTTTGTGTCTGGTTTATTTCACTTAACATAATGCTTCAAGCTTTATCCATGTTGTAGCATGTGTCCGAATTTCATATACCACATTTTGTTTATCCAGTCTTCTGTTGATGGACATTTGGGTTATTTCCACTTTGGGCTATTGTGGAGAGTACAATTGTCAATATTGGTGCACAAATATCTGTTTGAGGACTGGCTTTCAATTCTTTGAAATATATACCAGAAGTGGAATTGATGAATGATGTGGCAATTCTATGTTAGATTTTTTGAGGAACCACAGTATTGTTTTCCACAGAAGTTGTACCATTTTACATTCCCACCTGTAATGCATAAGAGTTCCAATTTCTCCTAAATGTCTAACTTTTTAAAAAAACTATCAAACTGTTTTATAAAGTGGATGTATTATATGTTCCAATTAGCACTGTGTTTCTCTGTATCAATACAAATGCTTGGTATGGTCAATATGTGTTTTTCCTTTCAATGATTCTAATAGATATCTAGTGATAGCTCATGGTGGTTTCAATTTGCATTTCCCTAATGATTAATTGTTTGAAAATCTTTTCACGCATTTATTTGTTCACTAAGCTGACACAATTATACCTTGTTTGTTTCCCATCCTTTAGGAGTCTATGTCCCTAGTTGCCTTATTTTCAGTGTCTTAAAAATAATTATTTCATATATACTTTCTGTTTAAAAAAAAAGTGGTTTTTTCAGGCAGGAGAATGAATCTGGTACCTGTTACTGCATCCTGGCCAGAAGTGGAAGTCTGGATTTACTATTTATTGATAAGGCAAGATTGCAATTATCTGAAAGCTTTAAATTAAATAATAACACATTTCCTCATCCTAGCCTTTTAAATACACTCTCGACTCAATCTATAAACATATTATCAAATGTTTACTAAATATCTATAAAAAGCTAACTGCTTTGTACTTTTCATGTTTTCAAAAAATTAGCAAAGACAGGAGGTGTTCACTTACAAGATGCTTTCAAATTCACTGGGCAGAAAAAGTACAAATATCTATTCTACGGCATTATAAGCCAGGTGTCAGGCAATCACAGCTATTTAGTAAGTTGATTTTATAATTAGCATTCAGCTATGTTTGCTCTGCTCTGTTCTAGGCAGTGGGAAAACAGCTTTACAAAAGAGACTAGGTTTCTGCCCTCTTGGAGCTTACATTTTAGTGAAAGGAAATAGGGTAATAAGTATTCAAATGAATAAATACAAATAAATAGCAATTATTATCTAATAAGCTAATAGAAGAGCAGAAGATAAGAAAATAAGATAGGATAATGGGGCAAATATGATTTGAAGGTGATTTTATGATGGGGTAGTCAAGTAAGTCCTAAGACCTAAATGATGAGGGAAAAACAGCCATGTAATTTTTGGGGGAAAGCCTCAACATCACTTATCATTAAGGAAAGGCAAATCTAAACCCAATGAGGTATCACCTCCTGTGTGTTAACATGGCTATCATCAAAAAGATGAGAGATAACAAATGCTGTGGAGGTTGCAGGCAAAAGGGAACTCTTGTACACAGTCACTATGCAGATAAGTATGGAGGTTCCTCAAAAATTAAAAATAGAGCGACTGTGTGATCCAGCAATTCCGCTTCAGGGTATTTATCCCAAGGAAATGAAATCACTATTCAAAGATATATTGGCACCTGCATCTTCATGGTAGCATTGTTTACAATAGCCAAGACATGGAAACAACCTAAGTGTTCACCAACGGATGAATGAATAAAGAAAATGTGTGTGTGTGTTTGTGTGTGTGTATACGTGTGTGTATGTAAATACATATACGATAATTAAGTTTGGGAACTTATTGCAACGATGTTGCTAACCTGTCTTGATAACAGAGGGATTATTCTTTACGAATTTTACCAACTGGACAGTTAACCAAGTTTACTATTTGGAAGTGCTGAAAATATTGCATGAAAAAGTTAGACAACTTGAACTTTTCGCCAACAATTCATGGCTCTTGCATCATGACAATGCACCAGCTCACACGGCACTGTCTGTGAGGGAGTTTTTCACCAGAAAACAAATAACTGTATTGGAACACCCTCCCTACTCACCTGATCTGGCCCCCAGTGATTTCTTTCTTTACTAGAATATAAAGGAAATATTGAAAGGGAGACATTTTGATGACATTCAGGACATCAAAGATAATACAAGGACAGCTCTGATGGCCATTCCAGAAAAAGAGCTACAAAATTGCTTTGAAGGGTGAACTAGGTGCTGGCATCAGTGCATAGCTTCCCAAGCGGAGTGCTTTGAAGATGACCATAGTGATATTCAGCAATGAGGTATGTAGCACTTTTTCTAGAATGAGTTTGTAAACTTAATTTTACACACACACACATATATATATATATATATATATATATATATATATACTATTCAGCCATAAAAAAGGAGATCCTGCCATTTGCAACAACATGGATGGACCTACTTGAGGACATTATGCTAAGTGAAAGAAGACAGAGAAAGACAAATACTGTATGATCTGCAGAATCTAAAAAGAAACATACAAAAACACACATAGAAATAGAGATCAGATTTGGGTTACCAGAGCAGAGGCAGAGGGTAGTAGAAGAGAAATGGGAGGAAGGTGGTCAAAAGGTACAAACCTCCAGCTATAATATAAATAAGTATTAGGAATATAATGTACAACATGATGAGTATAGTTAACAGTTTTGTATATTTTTGAAAGTTACTAAGAGAGCAGATTCTAAAAGTTCTCATCACATGGAAAAAAACATTTTCTTTTTCTTTTTTTAATATTGGAATGATGGATGTTAACTTACTGTGGTGATGACTTCCCAGTATACGTAAGTTAAGTCATTATGCTGTATACCTTAAACTTATATAGTACTTATATTGATTATACCTCAATAAAACTGAAAAAAAAAAGAAAAAAAGCAAATGTATAAGGAGTGAACAACTTGACATGTTCAAGAAAGAAGGAAAATGATTGACGCATAATGAGCAACTAGGAGAAGGGACTATGTGAGGGAAGCTGTCATTGGAATATGCAATTTCTCTAAATTCAATGTGTGGACACTGAGAAAGAAGGTACCTACCAAGAAGGGTTCCTGGTATCTAACTGAGCTCAAATTAAAAAAAAAAAAAAAAAAACAGAGCCTAGCTGCCATTTCTAAACAGGGTCATCTCATGCAAATCACACTCAGGGAGAAGCGTGCACAAATTTACCTGCCTCCTGCCCTGAAATACTTGCCTGCACTGTGTTCCTGTCACCTAAGCCAACCCTTATAAAGGAGTTCCTAGAATAGTATTTCAATCAATATGACCGAGACTTTCCCCATCCAATCAGAGCTGTGCAGTTATATCCCCATCAGCATCTTCACCAAATCAGAGCATCTCCATTCTGACCAATCAGGACAGTGCTTTTTGGACCAGTCAAACTGGGAGGATTTGGAGTGCTCATGTGCATGAGGACAAGCCAGTCAGGGACGAGGGATGGAGACCTCTGTTTATATAAGTCATCTCCCTTCTGGCTCAGGGAACACACTTTCCCTTTCCATGGAAGACATTTATCTGGCAGTAATCATTCAAGACATCTCACTGGACCAGAATGGAGCAGAACAAAGCAGGCAGTGCAGAGCAGAGCAGCGCGGACCGAGCTGTCTAGCCGGAAAGGGGCCTCACCCCGGGGCCTCCTCACAGCCATGCTGTTTCATAGCTGTATGGCTTCATAATTGAGCAGTAACACTATTGAGCTGCTCCACAGCAGTGCTGTTCTCACAGCCGTGCTGCCTCACAATTGAGTTGTTTGCACTGAATAAAGTTTCCTTCTTCACTGCACCCCAAATTAGAGATTTCTGTTGGTGTTGAATTGGCACCAATGACCATCGGCTGACAAATAGAAAAATCACTGATGGAGGAGGGTTAACTAACAGGGTGATAATAACTTCTTTTTGTGTGTCATTCTTTTTGTCAGTCCCCCTTTTTAAAAGATCATCTCAGCTTCTATGTGGAAAGTGGACAGTAGAGAGGCAAAATAATAAATACAATTTAAAAAAAGAAGAAGAAGAAGGGCAGAGGCCAGTTTGTGGTCTATAGCAGAGAGTACCTGGACAGATAATAACACAAGAATATAAACGAGTAAAGCTGGCTTGATATCATCAAAAGGGAACGGTGTGATCTTTAGCCAGCTAAGGAATACATTTCTATGAACAGAGAAGGAGTACCACTCAATTCCAGCCAATTGTTGCCATTTTAAAATAGGCCCAGTGTTGCCAGCTGTTAACAATTTTTCAAAGGTCCAGACATCCAGATTTTTAAGTTGTCCTAATTCTAAATACTGAATGTATGTCTCAAAAGGTCTATGGGACAGGTTACTATTGTGGACCAATAGTTTGCAGTCCCTGATAGCAACAGGATGTGAGTATCTGGGAAAAGAGAGACTGAATGTTCAGTGGTGTGATTTCTGCAGATTAAAAGCTCACACAAGACAGATCATAGGACAGGAATAGTTCCATGGAGGAGGTGGGATTTGTGCTGATTTTGAAGGCTCTGTGTTCTAACGGGACAGAACACAATGAGGAGGGTGTTTTCGAGAGAACTGGTATGAGCTGATGCAATGAGTTTTGAAAGCCCAAGACGTGCAGGTGGAACATAAGTCAACTTGCCAGCACCAGGAGTTTGGAAAAACAGCAGAAGTAAATCAAGCTGGAAAGGTAGATTGGTGTCAAATACGTTAATTTGGGCAGCTTTGGAATTTCAATCCAGAAATCAAATCCCATATTTTCTGGTAAGATACAGTCAGGGAGTAGTGACGCAGTAATTATGGTTTATTAGCAACCATTGCATTAGGTGTTTAACTTAGCTGAAAGAAGGGAGAGAGAGAACTTATTGGAGAAAAATTGTGTTTCTATCATTAGTGATTATTCTTACATGGGCATAATTTCTGGGCATGCGTTTTCATAAATGAATACCCCCACACACACACACTCCTGAGTGCCAGGAGAATGTTTCTCTTTTATATAGGTACCATGGTAATAAATATCCCAAAGGGTTTTATTAAAGGCAATGTTAATTCCTTTTTCAAAAATATAGCAGAGAAAACACCCAGGGTTAGAAAAGCCCTTCAACTTTCAATGTTATGACTCATCTTGTCCCAGTAGCATTTATAAGCAGGAGTAAGTGGTGGGGACCCAAATGGGCGTGTTATTCAGGATTCAGTCACCTTATTTTGACTGAAGACTAAAGCTGATTCATGTCATAGCGTTTCTTCTCAACAGCATAGATCTGTCAACCACTGAGTCATCACACCTGGTCCTACCGGCCACAACATGCCTGGCAACTTGGAGATGGTCCTGATAGGTAAACCTCAGCCACTGTCTACAGTGCAACCCAGTTTGCCTTAGACAGTGAGGCTGCATGAGTCATGTTCTCCAAATCACCGGGTTATGTCAAGTCCCGTACACCCTCTGATATCCTGACAGGACACTGCCACAATCCACTCCCTCTGCCTCCACCTCCTTTTGCTTAGGGTATAAAGTAGGTAGCCAATCCTGGGAAGCTGAAATTTAGTCATTGTCAGGGGGTGGGCAGATGATAAATAGTCACAGGTAGTCACCTAGCTGCGTTCTCTTAGCCATGTAAGGCTTTGTACGGTATGCGTCATGAGACACAAGGGATATAAATACATCAATGCATGAATTCTGTTGCTGGATACTCCTACTGCTTGTATCTAAATGATAGCTTCCCATGCAGAGTGGGATTTGCCTTTTAAATGAAGATGCTGCAAATGACAGTCTCTCAGTCATGGTCACTTGATAATCCACTCTAACTAGATCTTTAGGTAATAAGGTTTCTAAAAGAGCACAGGAGGCTGATAGAAAAAGATGTAGGCAGAGCAAAACATGAATGCAAAAAGGCCATAAACAGAAAAACCAGGGAAGATGAGAGAGAGAGAGAGAGAGAGAGAGAGAGAGAGAGAGAGAGAGAACTATACCAATAATTCTGTTCTTAAAACCTCTGCATGTAGCCATAGGCGAGACTCAGGGAGTTGGTGTCCCAGCCTTTATAAAGATGACTGAGAGGAGCTCTGGGGATGCTGGGATATCAAGATCTGCCCAGTTCTGTATTAACAGGAAATTCTATAGTCACCCATCCCTGCTATATATTAAATCCTTAAATGAACCACGCTTTGACTTCTTCACATGGCAAAGATGTGTTGGCCTGAAGGCTCTATTTAGGATCTCCTTGTGGTAGCAAGAATAATGTCTCTCACCCAAATGTGCCCATGCGTTTATCCCTGGAACCCATGTCTATCACATGGCAGTGGGGAACAGGATTGTGGATGGAAGTAAGGCTGCTAATCAGCTGACCTTGAGATGGGGAGATGATCTTGGATATCTGGGTGGGCCCGATGTAATCACAGGGACCCTCCTAAGTGGAAAAGGTGTGTTAAAATGATGCAATGTGAGAAAGTCTGGAGTAGCCATCTGTCTTTAAAGATGGAAGGAGGGGGCATGGCCCAAGGAATGGAAGCAGCCTCTACAAGTTGGAAAAGGCAAGAAAACAGATTCTTTCCTAGAACTTCAAGAAAGGAACATAGCTCTGCCAATATCTTGATTTAGCTCAACGGGATTCAATCCACTTCTGACGTCCAGACCATAGAATAATAACTTTATGTTGTTCTAAGCCAATACGTTTGTGGTAGTTAGTTACAACAGCCATGGAAAACTAACACACTCCTACTTCTAACCATGAGCATCTACATTTTAGTGTCAGTTTTATGTGGTAAGTTCCCTGGGCCATAGGTCATTCTAAGAAGAGATTTTTCAGTAAATTTTCATGTAGGGTCTGAGTAAAAGGATGTCTAACAATTAGCCCCCTTTCTAGGCTCAACTCTTATTCTGCCACCCAACACAATCGAGTCCTGTAGCCACAGTACGCTGTTATTTTGTGAGCATGTCATAGGTTGTCACATTCTGGGTCTCTATTCACACTACCCTCTCTGCCTGGAACATCTCCCTGCTCAATTGTTCCAATACCGTGTTTCCCCTAAAATAAGACCTAGCAAGACAATCAGCTCTAATGCATCTTTTGGAGCAATAATTAATATAAGACCTGGTATTATATTATACTATATTATATTATAATTATAATTATATTATATTAGACCCAGTCTTATATTATAGTAAAATAAGACCAGGTCTTATATGAATTTTTGCTCCAAAAGACGCATTAGAGTTGATTGTCTGGCTAGGTCTTATTTTCAGGGAAACACGGTTGTTATTTCTCTGTGCCCGGCAATCTTCAATTTGTCCTTGACGGTCCACATCAAACACCACCTCCTCTATGTGGCCTTCTTGCTCACTATCTTCCCTCCTAGGAAAAATTAACTTTCTCTCTTCTGTGGGCTGTTGCTAATGTCAGGGCTCATAAGATCAGCTTGCTTTACATTGGAGACACAGCAATTGCATTTGGTTTGGTTGGTTTCTTTTCCTTTGTTGCATAGCAGGATGGCCTATATTACCCCTTCCTCCCAAGAAAGAATCAAACATTAAGCCTTCCCTGACCTAGATAAGAGAAAAGTAGTTTTGCATTACTAAAGTTTCAGACTTTGAATTAAATAGGTCTGTTGTAAATAAGACAAAAGAGGATTTGAGGAGAGATCACCCCTGAAAGAAACAAGAGGAGGCGGTCAGATTTCCCCAGAACTAAAAAGAGCTTGGAAAGAGAAGTTAACCAGAGCTATCTGCATAAATTGTCTAGTGAGGGAGCAGGCCTGGTACCCTGAACTAAAGGCCTGCTTTGTGTCTCCATTGCTTGAAGGACACAGAGCATGCGCCAAGAGGACACGCTGGGTCTCCATCGCCAACACTGCCTACGAAGATTTTAATCAGCCTCTCACTTGTCAGCCCTCAAGAGGGTCACCACCAATTTTGTTTGATCTCCTTCTGATTACTCCATGTAATTGAACTGTTATACATTGGATTATGTTCCCCAAAAAGACAAGTGGAAGTCCTAACCCCCAGTAACTGTGAATGTGAGCTTATTTAGAAATGAGAGCTTTGCAGATGTAATCAAGTTAAGACAAAGTCATAAAAGTTGGCCTTCATCCAATATGACTGGTACTTACAAGAAGAGGGAAATCTGGACAGAGACAACAAGGAGGATGCCATGTGGTGACAGAGGCAGAGATTGAAGGGCTGCTGCTACAAGCCAAGGGACACCAAGGATTGCCGTTGTCACCAGAAGCTAGGAGAGAAGCATGGAAGAGATTCTCCCTCAGAAGGAACCAACTCTGCCAACACCTTGATTTTGGACTTCTAACCTACAGAACTGTGAAAGAACAAATTTCTGTTGTTTCAGAGCCACCCAGTTTGTAGTTTTCTTTACAGCTTCCCTAGGAAACTAATGAACAATCTCAGAAAACAGTCTTGGAGGCAGGAAAAGGAGGAGACCCCAGGATACCTAGTAGGGTAGGATAGGAAAGCCCCTGTTTCTGCTGCCATAACTTCATAAGGAACTTTCATGGGTTCAAGTCACTTTTGTTTTCATGAGCCTCTCCCGCCATAAAAAAGAAAAGAAAAGAAAAAATAAAAAAATAAAAAGAAGAAGAAGAAAAAAAAAAAGCCTAAAAATTATGTTACAACTACATTGGTATAAAGATTAATATATTAATATTATATATTCAAACATTTTCCTTACCCTAAGAGTTCAGGTTTTTGTTCTTTTGTTTTCCTCCTGATTTTAGAAGAACTTAAAACATTTTCTTGGGCCCCTAAAAGTATGTGGACTCTGGGCATGGCACTTGTAATACCTGTTGAATAAGTCTTTCCTGTCAGTTGCAGAACCTGTAAGACTAAAGCTCTTTGAGCTGGGACATCGGTCAACGATATCTCCATGTAATACATATTTTCATACTTTTGGAATTTTTAAGTTTTTTTTAGATTGTATGACATTTGGTTAATGACATAGTCAGCATTGCCTATAATTTATGTATCTATGAAAGCTCCTCACTGTTGTAATGCACTGGGCAATGCTGAGGTCACACCAAGTGCCAAGCAGTGCTAAGTGATAAAGAAACAACACACGGCAAATTGTAGGCGTTCCGCAAATATTGGTCCACCATGTTAACAAGACGATAAGAAAACTTAAGAAACTGAACCATAATTTGTCTTAAACCTTTTAAGGCAAGGTTTGCTCCAAGATCTCCTAGACAGGGTTAACCTCTTTAACTCATTCATCAGAAATGTTCTTCCTCCCAAGAGAGCCGTGTGGAACTTAGAATTGCTAATAATGCCCCACAGTGTGTCTAGATGCTTTTGATTCTCTAGAAACTACCATATAAGTGACTTTTACTTGGTAAGGAAGGCACTGCCATCACCCAAAGTCTAGGATTACTTAAAGTTCATTCACTTATGGCTTTTTCTGATATACCAAGTGGGCAATTATGAGTAGGCTACACCTATCCCCAACCCAAGGGGGAAAAATAAAATCAGGTCAAATCAATGACTTTTCCACCATTAAGATGAGATTATTCTACTGCATATTATAGGAACATTCCTTGAGTCTGCTGGACCACGTGGGCATTTACGAGTATATATTTATACATTGCCTAAATGCCACTGAGAACATATAATGAAAATAGAGAATTCATTAACTTAAGGACCATACATTTGTTTGGGAAGGGAGAGAAAAATATGTATATTTAATAGCTTGAAAATAATGATTTGATCATTATTTTCATATTCATCTTATCAATGAATAATGTAAAAATTGTGTCTAGGAAACACATAATCTGGTCAAGTTTATAAAGGTGATCTGATCTAACCACTTTGCATGTATCATTCTATAAAGAGATCTCATCTGATTCCTCCCTAAAAGGTCCCATGTACAATTGTAGCTGGGATTTCCTCTTGTTGGCTCTCAGAACCTCTTTTACATGATGTAACTTGACCCTCATGCGGCTGAGCGATAATCTATGTTGTGTCAACCAGACCAAGCATTTTTAGGCAAGAGATAATATCTTATTTCATCATGAATTTTCCAGCATCTAAGCAGTCTTACACAAGTAGACACTCCAAAGAGATTAGATAAGTAAACACATGCATACACGAAGCATGAATAAACTAAAATTCCATATTTACATACAAGATCATACAAGATTTACAATGTTGTATTTAGGCTATAAAAGGAGACTTTCAGTAACAGATTTCATCATTGCATCCCTTTAAATTGTGGTTCTCAAACTGTAATGGGTTTACTAATTGTGTAGGTAGCTTATTTAAAATTCAGGCTTCCGGATTTCCTCAGAAATTACTATTTCGGTTAAGTATGGGGTGGGCCCGGGAATCTGCATTTGAACAGTGAAATCCAACGTCTGCAAAATAATTTGAGAAACACTTCTAAATCGCAGGTTCTCCTGTGGTCCATTTGATTGAACTTCTAGGTTATGATTAACTTTTTAGAAATATACCTGTTTTGTACAGTGAAATAATTATCATGAGAGTCCTAAACAATTTGATTGAGTAAATCAGGTGCAGTGCAATTTAGTTCTTTTGAAGCTGTAGTGTGCTTATGAATCACTGGGGAGCTTGTTAAAAACCAGATTGTCACTCAGTGAATCTGAGGTGGGCCTGGGATTCTGCATTCTAAAACCCTTCCGGGTCTGGCCCCTACATTGATAAATTCTCCAACTCCCTTGTATGTCCCCATTGGCATTTAGGCAATATATATAAACACATGCTGAGGCTGCTGGCCCATGGAGCACACCTTGAGTAGCCAAGATGTACAGCATGTTTCTGTAAAATATGTTACATCATACACTAGTCTTACAAGATACACTTCCTCAAAAGCGTTCCATAGACAAAAAAAGTATTTTCAATGCTTCATGTTGTTAACTCTCTTGAAAATATCACAATACACTGTTATATAATATATTAGAAGTTATGACAAGTCATGCAACACATTGCCACAATTTTAAATTAACAAAATTTATTTTTTAAGCAACCCTGCGAATTTCTCAGGTAATTGGCATTACCTAGTGTGTAGAGCAGCGCTTGTACCACTTGGAGCCTCTCAAAAGCACTCCTATTCTACCCAACACTGCAGCAACTCTTTCATTTCAGCTCTGAGTAGCTTTCTTCAGATGTGCCCATACAGTACCACCAGAGGCTTGAACCACATCCCAGCCCTTTTCCTGCCCAGGGTATATGGTGCAGACCCAAGATGCTGCTGCAAGGGACCCCAGTTGAAACTCGCTTGGCTCACAGGCATGGGCAACACAGAAGTGCAGGGCAGTTACTGTGGTGCAGCCACCCTGGACCAAAGAGTGATGGAGGAAACATTCTCCTTCCATCCCCAGGTGAAAAGTTTTCAGACATATTTAATAAGACTCCTCTGAAGATTCCATAGGGTCAAATAGCAGACAACTGTAGGCGGCACAAATTGGCAATGGGTCTTTGCCCCCTTCTCTGTAATTCTACCATTTCCTTCATTGCAGCTCTTTGGAATCACTTCCCAAATAAACTGGCATGAGATGTGGCTAGTCTGAATTAGTTGTACTGAAAATATACAACAGAAACCTGATTTCAAAGGCTTTGTATACAAAAAAGAATGTAAAAACCTTCTCAATAAATGTATTATATTGATTACATTGTTGGAATGAGATTTTAAATATATTCAGTTGTGATATTGTGATTTATAAGAAGAAATATTTGGTCTTCATCCTCATTCCTGGCACAGAGCTTCTAAAATTCTTGGAATGATACAGGTGAGAAGTGTCCCTTTTGTTATTCAAAACCCACCCCTTTCAACAATACCGGCTGCGTTTATGCTCCTGTGTGACTCTGGATAGCCTCCAAAAGGGACTGGTTGCCAGGGGAACCAACCAGGTCATTAGAAAGTTGGAAATTTCTGCCTCCCTGGCCCAACCTCCAGGGAGGGAAGCAGGGCTGGAGACTGAGTTCAGTCACCAATAGCTAATGATTTAATCAATCGTGCCAATGTAACATGGCCCCCATGAAAATCTCTGAACTACAGGGTTTGGAGAGCTCCTGGGAAAATGGCTTACCAGGAGAGGGGATGGAAGTTCCACACTCTTTTCTCAGTATTTTGCACTACACATCTCTTCCATCTGGCTGTTCCCAAGTCGTATCATTTTATAATAAACTGATAATCAAGTAGGCAAACTGTTTTCCTAAGTTCTGTGAGCCATTTTAGGAATTATTAAACTAGAGGAGGGGGGTTGGGAACCTCCGATTTATACCTGGCTGGTCAGAAGCTCAGGTGACAATGTGACTCAGGACTGGCATTGCAGTGCATGGGTGGGGCAGTCTTGTGGGACTGAGCTTTTGAACTGTGGGGTCTGTGCTACCTCCGGGTAGTTAAGATGTTGGAGAATTGTCTGATGTGGGAAAAACCCACACATATCTGCTATCATAAGTACTGAGAGTAGATTATGGAAAAAGAGGAGCTTTTTCTTTTTTCTTTCATTATTTAAATAAAATACGTTATTAATATTAAAATAGCACCTATTAGTTTCTACTTTTTTTTTAAACATGGCTACTAAACACTTTTAATTACACATGTGGTTTGTTTGCATTTATGTTGGACTATACTGTCATCGACTTGGTGGGCAATCCCACATCTTTTCAGAAAATCGTCCCTCCCTTTTATTTAACTTACTTGTGATTAAAATGCTTGGATTCAAAGGACCAAACCAGTATATCTTCTAGGACAGC
This sequence comes from Rhinolophus sinicus, assembly GCF_036562045.2. Lineage (NCBI taxonomy): Eukaryota > Metazoa > Chordata > Mammalia > Chiroptera > Rhinolophidae > Rhinolophus > Rhinolophus sinicus. Next base: position 45,730,700 of record NC_133759.1, read on the forward strand.
AGAAGAGGTAATTATGTAACTTTTCATTTTGATCTCCCGTTGTGCTCATTCAGCTAGCTGACAAGAGACACATTTTGAGATGTCCTAAATTAAATTACAAAAGGCTGGACTGCCAGAGCAAGAGACAAGAGAGGTTAATCAGTTAACAGAGCTCAGACGCAGAAACCAACAAAAGACTGCTTACGTTCCTGAATGTATGTCAAAACTTTGAAATAACTTCCAGGTAGCTATTTCTGAGGTTGTCTAGAGAGGCTAGCAGACAATTACAAGCCACCACATCTTGATCACACATGAAATTTCCAGATTTGATTTTTGCCCACAACCAATCCAAAAGCAGCAAATACTTCCTTGTGGACTGTACACCTATCCCAGAACTAGCCCCTCTTCCCCTTCTCCCACCTCCTTTATCTATAGCCAATTTAAATTCTCTCAAAACAACTTACATCTTTTTTCCCGAAACTCATTGTATAAAAGAGGCCCATCAACCCAAGACAATGGGCATGTTTGTCTTCTCCACCTAGAAGTGCTATTGGTGGTTTAGATTGCACGACCCAGGACCCAGTCCTTGTTCTGACTAGCATATGGCTTGATAAACCCTTATTTTCAGAAAAACTTTCAGCTTGGAAGGTTTTTGTTCAATGTAGCATTAGCGGAGCAATCAGAAAATACAAAGGCAAAAAAAAAGTACCACAGTAATTCTCTAGGCCAATGGTTCTCAACTATGGTTGTAAATTATATCTATGTGGGAAGCTTTTTAAAAACATCTGGTAATGGAGCCTCACAGCAAACCAAGTAAGTCAGGGTCCTCTCTGGGAGATAGGCCCAGGCGTCAGTACGTTGTAGGAACTGATGATTCCCAGGTGATTGTAATGTGTAGCAGGTGGAGAAGCACAAGCAAAGCCTGGCTGGACAGCACGTCTTATCCACCTTAGATTAGGGGAGTATGACTATTAAGGACAGACTGTGGAAGTATCACTACATTCCCATAGTTCCTTCTGAGCACCTAAGGCTATGCAATTTTCCTCAATTCCCATATGATTCTGTTCAATATTAGTTAGCAACGTTGACTTGCTACTTGTAGGTGTTGATACTCAGTAGACTTAAATCTCATTCTCTCCTGGGTGTGGAGAGAACTTTCCCAAACCCCTGTCTTAGCTATTTATTATTAGATTTATTAAACTTATAATATCAAGTCATTCTCTCTTTATAAAGCTTGAATGTTTTTTCTTGACTTCGTTGAAAATTGTCAGGAAAGAAGAAATGTTGAAACACCAACCGTCTCACTACAGTAATAAGTCAAAAGTTTCATTTCTTTTATGGACATATCCTTCACGTGGTTATTAGACGCACAGAATCAGAATTATTTTTGTGATGAGAAGTTTCCTTAGAGATTCAATAGCTTAGTTCTTGAGAAAATACTTCTCAATGCTTCATCAGCTGGGGCTTTTGTTAAAAATGCAGATTTTCCTTCAGTGGGTCTGGAATGTGGCCAGAGGTTCTGCTTTTCCTAAAAACTCCCAGGTGAGGCTGATGCTACTGGGCCGCAATCAACAAATTGAGGGACAAGGTTTAAAGTCCAGGGTATAAATTGAAATAGAAAACTGCCAGAATCTGAATGCTGTCTCTACCAGCGAGTGATCTTGGACAAGTCTCTCAATCTCCCCATTCCTTATTTCCTCGTCTCTAAAACAAAACAGTAGTAGCCGCCATGAAGATTGAAAGAGGTACCTTATGCATTGCATTTAGATGTTGGTTCTACAGCAGTAGCCAATAAAAGTTATTTTATTATTATTATTATCACTATAGTTAGTTCAATTCCACCCTTTTTCAGCTATCAAAAGTGTGACCCAAAGAAGGAAAATAATTTGCCTAAATTCACATGTTTAGCTTGTAATGGAGTTAGCCTGGATTTTAACCCAGATTTCTGAATCTTTAATTCACTGCTCAGAGGAGTCAAGTGGCATTCCACATTCCATTCACTTCTAGATTACTTTGGACATCTCTTTACTGATAGTACCTTTATTGTTCTTTATGGTTATTAATATTTGTAGCAGGATAAAAAATGCCCAAAAGTCCTTTGACATTTTCTTCAAAAGATATAGCCTAATCATTAAATGTGAGCTGGAATTAGTGACTCATTTCTAATGCATAGAATAAGGCAGAAGTGATGGTGCGTGACATCTGAGATTAAGTCATAGAAGTCACTGTGGCCTCCTTCTCGCTCTCTCTTATACGCGCTCTCTGGGAGCAGTCAGCTGCCATGTTGGCAGGACACAAGCAGCTCTGTGGAGACGCCCCTATGTTAAGGACTGAAGCCTCCTCCCAATAACTGACTGGGCAATGAGGCTTTCTGCCGACAGCTACACGAGGAACCAACATCAAAAGTATACATAGAAATTGTATTTGAGGAAAACATCTCAGTTGCCACCTCCTGAGAGATCCTAAGCCAAAACCACCCAGTTAAGTTTCTCCTGATTTTCTTACCCATAGAAATTATGAGATAATTTTTTTGTTTCAAGATGCGATGTTTGTGTGAATTTGCTATGCACCCGGGGATAACTAATCCATTATTTATTTCTCTGTATTCCTCCAACAGATTGAAAGCACGGTCCTGGGAATAGCATGTATTAACCCATTTATTCATTAAATCACTCATTCACTCTCATATCCATCAATCTACCATCTAATATTTACCAAGAACATACGATGTCTCAGGTGTCCCTTCCAAAAGTTGGGGTACAATGATTCAATGTTATGGTGTCCCTTTCTTTAAGGAGCTTACAGTCGAGGCAAGGAGAGAAATAGTCAATAAATATCTGAGGCAGAACATAGTAACTAAAGTAAAATCTTAGTTCATATTAAATGTTTAAATGCTATGTTGCCGATTGAATCATATTGAGCCAAACTATGCTCACTGCCTTTCCAAATGCAAGGCAAGTGTCGTGCGGGAGACCCTGCTCGCTGCTCCATTTGTTGTGCAGGGAGGCCTGCGGGGTGTCTGCTCCCGCTCCCCATACAAGAACGCAGGATATGGTGAGGCCAAAAAGGAACACCCACGGAGCCATAGGTAGGGGAGTCATACCACTATATTCTCTCTGGTGGCACTATACTCTCACTGGAGGCTGGATCCACACTGTCCGCAAACCGCCATCCACGCTTGCCAGCCCAGCCGCCATCTTCTTGCTAGCCCCCATTCTTTCTCTCTTCTCTCCTCCTAGCGTAGCCACAGCAGTTATATTGTGGCCAATGGCTCACCGGTTACAGCTGACGGCCAACTAGCCACAGCTGATGGCCATGCAATCACAGTTGGCCATTTACTACCTGAGCCAACACCTTTCTATGTGAGGCCGAGAGCCTGGAAACTTCTTTCTGGGGCTCTGCCCCCACAGCAAGAAAGAAAGCCTAGGGCAGAGCTATAGCTGGTGATGGTGGTTCCTGGAGTTTTTGCTTGTTTTTTTTTTTTTTTTTTTTAATCCCCTAGTAAATTAACAGATTTAAGTACTGATTATCAAAGGATGAAACTTTACTAAAAGACAGGCAGACAAAATCGTAATGGTTGTACACATATTCTTACAAAACAAAGGAAACAAAACAAAAACAAATTACCACAATTTGATTACACCTTCATATATAATTATCAATACACTGAAAATTCAAGGGTGGAAAAAGCATGTTAACAACACAAAGAGCAAAATTCAAATTTTGGGAAAATACACAAGAAAAACAATGCAGTTTCTTCCACAAATTAATTACAAGAAAAATAAATAAATAAGAAGGAAGGGAATATTAAGAGATTAAAAAATAAGACTTAAAAGATACTGCAACCAATTACAAGGTACTGCTTTTTATTTGGCTGTCAGTTCAAGTAAACTCTTAAAGAGGGCAGAGGGGAAGAAAAAAATGTATTTAAACCATTAGGGAAAATTATGAAAACATTAAGAAAATTGAAACACTGGCTATATATTTGATGATGATTAGGGATTATGATGTTTGATTGCCTTTTTTTAAGTTTTTGACATTTAGAAAAATCTACTAAAAGTATTGCAGATGAAATAATATGATGCTTGGATTTTGTTTCAAAATAAAACAGAGGGGAGGAGAGGTATTAAAAAACAAAGAACATGAATTAAAAGATTCTGAGGCCGGGTGATGGGTATATGGGTTTTATTAAATGCTATCTTCTGCTGTTATATGTAATTAGAATAATAGTGAACAGTTTTTTAAATTGGGAGATTTCACATGTAACTGCAGGTTTTAAAATCCAAGCATCAGGCATTAAGAAATTGGAGCCGAGAGCCGAGACCTCCCCATTTAGACTGTCCATGCGGTCTCCAGCTGACCATGGCCCGCCCTGCTTCCTGTTAGTATCTTTGCTTGGCCAGCTTCACTCATGTATTTCATTTTCCTGAGCACTCAATGTACTGACCTCGAGGAAAACTAGATTTTTCTGCAGCGCCAATTTGGAAACCAAGAGTGTGCTATAGTACTCTAGTGGCAGGGGAAGAAAACGCAGCTCAAGAAACAACTCAGAGGCAGGGTTAATCTGACTCAGCAGCTTCACCTCTTTCTGAGGTTAATTCAAAAGCTTTATTTTAGAGGAAAGCTCTTTTCTAGGAAGCTTCATTTGCAAGACAAAGGGCAGAATAAAAATGAGTCACAGACACCCAAATGGCTGATTTGCTATTTCTTAGGGCTTTATAGAAGCTCAAATATAAAATAATACATTTCCCACTGTTTCTATTACAAATTCACTTAACATTTTAATATCTCTTTCTAATCCTTCACGACTGAAGAAAAGAAACTCCCATCATCGTACAGGTACACAGTACAGGTAACAGTCGTTTTCTGTTTCTAGGTTTGCTTTCAATTGTTAGTCAATTACAGGAATAAATTCTTGATGTTATTAAATGGATTCCATTTTGGAGAAAACAGTTTGCCCTGCTAAAACCATTGGCACTGAGTGATAGCTACGTAAATTAAAGCTAAGAGATAATTACCCTGGCTGGGTTCTCCACATTAAATTGGGAAAAAGTGACAGTAGAGATCAAAAATGGTCAAAAAAAAAAAAGCACCTTATGGTGGTCATATGCCACCAAAAAAATATAAATTTAAGATATTTGGTGGAACAACTTATAAATGCTTTAAAAAAAAATAAAACTTGGCACTAAGAACATCAGAGTAGACATTTACCAATTAACAGATGGTAATAAAGTTTATTTTCTTGTATTTATGGAGAGCTCTTTTATATGTGGGGTTTTAATTATATCACATTAATAATAATATCAGTTACTATTATTGCTAACATTTTACATGTGCCAGGGACCATTCCAGCATGTATATGGATCATCTCATGTAATTAAGACAACAATCCTACAAATTAATTATGGTTATTACTCCTTCTCCCCCAACATTTTTGTTAATAGGAGAACCTAGGGTATGAGAAATTAAAACCTTCATAAACTACAGAGTTAACCAGGAGGAAAAACTTAATTATTCTGACTCTAGAGTCTTGGGCTATATCCACTGGACTGTGGTTCTTAAATTAGGCAACAACTATGTGATCTGAGGGGTCTGGAAGAGCTTTCTCCCCCTGATTCTGCTTTTGCAACGATTTTCCTGACTGTTCAATGTCACAGGAGGGAAAAATAAATGTTTCTTGTTTTCTTTTTTGCATTTTTTTCATTTTCTGGCAGTTTTATTTTCCCAAGATAGCCATACCCTTGACCAGTAAGTTCCCTGCAAAGGAAGGGACTTGGAAAATAAGCCTTGGAAAATGGTAGCTGCCATTCCACTCTTCACCCCATGCCACAAATCTGGGGTTGCAGGTCTCACTGGAATGCCAATTTTTCTAACGCTGAATCAAGAGAAGGCGATCCCTTTGAAAAAGATCAAAGTTGCTAGATAAAATTTAGAGTATCTTCGTGGGTCCCAGCATTTTAGAATCTGATTTCAGAAACTATAAACTACTCACCTACTACATGTTGCATTAAATTCCAGAGGTTTCTCAGATTCTCAAAGCCCATTCAAAGACTACCACACACACAGTGTCAAAAAGATGAGAGGCATTTCTAACACCTGAATATAGGCTGTGTGCACAGGGTCAGGCAAACAGAACTCGGTATAGACGTGGGTCTGCCACTTAGCAGCTTTACGACCTGGGTCAAGTTCTTCTACAAACTCCAGTGTTTCTCATTTGTAAAGTGAGTTTATTTTCAGTTCTGTGTCATAGTTGTTAGAGGAATTACTCATATTATGTAGTTTAATGCTTCACAGACAGTAAATGCTCAATACATGCTGTTGAAATGGAGACGATGTGGTGATACAGATATTATCACCATGCCATGAATAAACCGTATTAAAATTGAGGAAAGGATGAGAAAGAGTTTAGGCATCAGTTGTTTTATTTCTGAGGACAGAATGGTAGGAAATTGGCTTAACTGAATAAAGGAGGATCTATTTGCCTTGGGATAAACAAAGGCTTTCATGACAGCAAGAATTAAAGAATATTGAAATTATTTATTTAAAGAAGTCACTAGATCCTAATAATAGAGACTCACAATGTTGGAAAAGGTCTTTTCACATTATTTCACACAATTCTTACACACATTTTCTCAGATAGTCATTATCGTCACCTGTACTTTTAGGATAAGAAAACTTGAGTTTGAGAGAGGTGATTTATTTATATTCATGCTACTAATATGATGTAGACATAATTTGAATTTTATTCTTTGGTTCTAAGCTTATTCAAGAAAGGAAGGAAGGAAGGAAGGAAGGAAGGAAGGAAGGAGGAAGGGAAGAAGGGAGGAAGGGAAGTAGGAAAGGAGAAAAAGAAGGAAAGAAGCATGGACTGTCATCCTAGGTATGATCAGAAGGTAAGCCAACTCAAGCTCCGAAGGCCAATTCTAGCCCTAAAATGAGGTGAAAACAAATGAGTACTTCATTTTAAATTGTACATGTAGATTTGTATTTGAGTGAAACATAAAATCACTATCCAGTGCTTTTTTTTTTTTTTTCTTTCTTTGCAAACCATTTTCCTTTAACAAGATGGCATTTTAATTTTGCTTCCTTTTGATTGTCTGTCGGAAGGGATACAAATTTCCAAACAATTGAGTTTCTCATTCAGCAACTTCCTCCTGGTTGAGGAGCGTTTTCTTAATTAAATGTAAACACATTTGACAAATCGGTAAGTGTCCAAAAGCCTCCCAGGATGATGTGAGTTGTCATCACCGTCCCTGTCAGTTATCAATGTTTGCTTTGAATACCAAGTGATTTCCTAAAGGACCAGGCCCAAAATAAAAGATGAGCTTGAATCCTCAACAACAATCTAAGTAGGCCATTCTTGAAAAAGACAATAGAACAATTGGAAAGATAATTTCCAGAGATGCTTTGGAGACAATTAATTAGCTCTGTAACTCCTTCTGGTTCAGAGAGGTACAGCTGTCACAAGGAGAGAATCTATCCATTGTAAGTGACCCCAGTAAAAAAGACCAAAAGACAGCTATAGATACGTGTACATATTTTAAAAATATTTGCATTCTCATTGTTATTTACAGACATCACTCAAACAAACACTGTGCCATCTACACATGTGCTACAACATGTAGCAAGTCTGCATCAGCTTTCATTGTCTTATTAGATATTAGGACTTTGGGGTTTGAAAAGATTATGATTTTTGTTAATTTCAAAGCAGGGCAAAAAGAGAGGGAGTGTTTTGAAAAGAGAAATGTTCAAAAAATGTTTTGAACATTTCTTCTGTTCTTAATTCTCCAGGGAGAGTTGGGTCAAGGACCAAAAGTCCTCGGTGTCAACAGTCAATTAATGGCTGAATGCCCTATTTCCCAATACCAAAATCTGTCAAATCTATGTGCAGTTTCAGTGAGACTTAACTTGAATCTACTGCTAACTACTATATGTCACGTACGTAATGTTTTCTGTCTCTAACAATCTGTGGATGAACTTGAATTTGTGTGGAGCATCAGCTAATTTAAAACTCTTTCACTAGTAATATCGAAATTTCTAAGAAGAAGAAAATGTAAACCCAATTGTCTCTGGCAGAGAAAACTCGCAAGTTGGTAATTCAGAGCTTTTTATTGTAGGCCATGAAGCTGCTTCTGGGCACAGGTGCAGTGTCTGGGAATTGAGAAAGTAACAAGAACATGAGATAGTTTGTGCCTAGAGACCTTGAAATATACCAAATATTGAGAGATTTTTTTGCTAATAGGCTTCTCTAAATCTCCGAGTTACCAAGATAACAGACATTATCTCTATTTGGGGGATATAATATCTGCTACAGAAGAGCTAAAATTATACAGAAAATCTCTAAGGCCTATGGCAATATCAACAACTAATATTTGTACTGATGCTTCCACCATTTTGTATAAACTGTGTCATTTATCTTTGCAACCACCCTATAGGTTATGTGCAGCCATCATTTCCATTTGATTGATGAGGAAACAGGAATACAAAGGGCAAAGGAACCTGATGAGGGACACACAGCAGCTGTTGAGTAAATGGCAAAGCCAAAAGTCAAAGAAGGTCACCTGCCCAAATTCTGAGCTTTCTCTTCATTAGCCACAGTCACTAATCATTTGAGAAATCTAGTTTAAGCCAGAGACCCAAGTAGAAATACCTCTGACCAGCATATTCAACTTTCCAGAAATAATAGTCAAATTAGCTATCAAATTGTCTGTCAAAGTTTGTTGTATTCTTTATAAACAGACCCTCTTATATTCCTTGAGATAGTCTCTGTTGTTTGAAGTTATTTTCCTATGCCTTAATTGTCAGTATTATTTGTCATCTCTTTCAAAGGAGTCACCTCTTTTTTATCCTTATGTATTCTTCAGATCCTAACACACAGTAGGTACTCAATAAGTGCTTCTTTAATTCATTAGAAATATATCAAGTTTGTAAACTAAAATTAATGTCCTTTTTGTACATATATGTACATATATACACACACATATGTATACATGTATACATTCATACACATATACATGGCTATATGTAATGTTATACTTTTATAAAATATTTTCCAATTATTAAAATTAATTTAATAAAATTTTCTAATTTCTCCTCCCAATATGATTTAGTGTGGCTTGATTATTGTAAAATTAGACATTGAATAACAAAGTCATGAGGCAGGGGAAGAAAGACATATGAGGTCTGACAATTAAGTTCGTGAACTTGCCACCATGTGCTTATGTTGGCAGCACTGTACAAACAGCTCGGCAAGGTTTTATAACCTTGATGTATCAGTGTCTCAGAGCTGTGTTTGTGTCGACGCGTGATGGTGTCTTGCTCAGTGGCATTCATTGTTGCATGTTTTTGTGTGCTGTTGTGAGAATGTCTGAGCTTGAATTAGAGCAACAAACAAACATTAAATTTCTTGTTAAACTTGGCAAGAGTGGAAGTGAAATCAGAGATATGTTAGTCCAAGTTTATGGGAAGATGCCATGAAGAAAACAGCAGTGTACAAATGGATTAAACGTTTTTCTGAGGGGAGAGAACGTGTCACTGACAAAAAGATGTCAGGGCGGCCAGTAATGAGCAGAACTAATGAAAACATTGCAAACATTCATCGAATTGTATATCAAAATTATCAGCTGACTGTGAAAAGCATAACAGACCAAGTAACCATCGATAGAGAAACAGTTAGGAAAATCTTAGCTGACAATCTTGGCATGAGAAAAGTGTGTGTAAAATTGGTCCCAAAGAAGCTCAACGATGAACAAATGCAAAGGGAGTTTTTAGCCAGTAAACAAATAACTGTATTGGAACACCCTTCCGAATCACTTGATCTGGTCCCCAATGACTTCTTTCTTTATCCAAAGATAAAGAAAATATTGAAAGGAAGACATTTGGGTGACATTCAGGACATCAAGGGTAATATGACAACAGCTCTGATGGCCATTCCAGAAAGAATTCCAAAATTGCTTTGAAGGGTAGACTAGGTGCTGGCATCAGTTCACAGCTTCCCAAGGGGAGTACTTCAAAGGTGACCGTAGTGATATTCAGCAATGAGGTATGGAGCACTTTTTCTAGGATGAGTTCGCGAACTTAATTGTCAGACCTTGTAATAGCTATAAACACTACTATTATTATTTTGTCAAAATGATAACATTTGTTTGAATTTCCTTGTATCCAGAGTAAAAAGGCAAAAATATTTAAATAAGTGATTTCTATGATCTGATGGAAACAAGCACGTCAACTCCTCAAGTAATGATTGTAACAGGACTTTATCCTGGGGGCAGTCACACTAAGTGACACTATGGGAGTCTTAGACTACAGTGCATGGCAAATACAGGCGTGTCCTTCACACACACTCTGGTGATTTAATTCATGTGATGTTGAAGCTCAGGATACCTACTGAGTTTCAGTAAGAATTACTGAGCCAATTAATTTTCTATCTGTTATCCTATCTATTTAAAATGATAAAGGTTATGATATACAGCAGACCAGTGGTTCCTACATTCCTGGGGAAGTCTTTCAAAATAGAGATCCAAATCCCTACTCCTTTTGAAATTCAGGTTAGTGTATATGATGGATTTGGGGGTGGGAAGAGTGGTAGGGTTGCCAAATACCTATTTCCCTTTCTGATTACAGTCTCTCATCTTTCCTTTGAGGAATCATGCCTTTCCTATATCTCAGTGATGTGGTTTGAATAGAATTGGATCTATACCCTTCATTACGTGAGTAGGTATGTGACCCAGTTCTGGCCAGTGGGAGCATTCCTCTCCACTGACCACACGGCCTGGCTCAGCAAGAGAGAAATGAGACTTAATACTGAGCCTTTTGTTGGAGGTGTTAGAAAAGAGGTACCCTCTACATGCTAAGCATAGTGTGAAGATAGGAAGTATGCTTGTAACTGCCTAAAAATAGAATCACCAGAGAAAAATGCAGAGTGCCACCACATACTCTGGTGTCATTCTTAGTGCTCTTGGAGTCTCCTCTATTTGAAGTAATACTGGATTTTTTAATTTAAATTGAATTATTGATACTTGCTATTGCAGGAGACATAACTAACAATGCCTAACCATCAGTACCTTTAATCGTAACAAACGACCTTTCCCAGATGACTTTGATGATCAGTTAAGTTAGAAAACTACTGCATGAAACATTCTCAAGAAGCACATCTTAATATATCTGCAAATACCTAAGTTAGCATACATTGCTACTAAATATAAGTTCATTCATAAAATGCCATAAGTGTTACTGAAAAGTTTGAGATGTTTCTGGATGTTGAAGATACCAGGTTTGGATTATAGGATGAAATTCATTTATCAGACTCAAAGTATTTTATGTGCTAAGAATAAGTTAATATGTTTGGCAAGAGATGGGAATCCCATGGACTCAGCGATGGAAGGGAAACCAACCAACACCTAATTGGACAGAGCTATGGTCTTGGCAACTTCCACCTGGGAGTAGAGTTTTTAGACTTCCGTAGAAGGTCACCCTGAGAGGAACTACTTGGTAAGACTGTGAAGCTCACAGTCCTTACTGGCTGTGAAAATGAACAATATTCAACATCTGCTGCCTCACCATGATATGCTGACTGATCTAGCCAACAACACGAACTATCACCTGACATCTGTCTCAAACGCTGGCCTCCCCACGTGGACAAGGTGCACGAGCAAGCTTCCCACAGAGCCCAGCAAACAGCCAAAGTGCAGTGTGTAGAGGGGACTGTGCATGGGAATGGCAACTCCAGCCAGCGGCCTGACATCTAAGTCCCCTTGTATACAGATTTGTCGTTCCATTGTCTGACGTTTTTTCCTAGAGGCATTTGTCTGATTTTTTTTTTTTTTAAACAGGCATCCAAGCTCATTGTTGGATCCCTAATCCAACAACACAATGCATTTTGTAAATTACACTTTCATCATTATTTTGAAACACTTGACATGGAAAAAATTCGATTGGATTTTAAATCCATTTGCATTATCCCAAGAAATTGAAAAGAAAGTTGTTACCATCTTTAAACATAATTTGATATAATTTTAAATGAGTATAAAATGATTTTAATTTTTTTGTTATCTACTTGTGTGAAAGTTTCTTGTTAAAGATGCTTATAAAGAATTTGAAGAGCTAATCATAAAAAAGTATTATTCGTAAATTCCATATAGTCATATCAAGCATAAAACTAGTACTTAAAAATAATTTTGTCCTCAAAGAAGTGTTCCAGTTTCTCATTAATAATAAGCCAATTTTTAAAAGTTTTACTCAATTCAACATTTTGTATCTCTCTTACTACTTTTACAATTCTAACCAAAGTTATGTAACATTTAAAAACTTAATATTTTCTCAAAACCTCATTTGTTTACTTTCAAGTCCTTTCCATTCATCTCAGTGCACTATACACATGTAATTCTTATTTTTACTTTTACTATTGTAACCGCTCCCTAAGATGGGCACCGATTCTTCTTCTATTTTGTCACCTCCTTCATTCCATATGGCTGAGCTATATATCCACGAGGTATTGCATAAATGATGGAGTGTGACGTCTAAGGTGAGATCAGAGAAGTCTATGTGGCTTCGTCCTTGAGCCCTTTGGGATCACTCACTCTGGGGAAAGCCAGATGCCATGATATGAAGACACTCAAGCTTCCCTATAGCATGGCCCACATAGCAAGTAACTGAAGCTTCTTTCCTATAACCAGCGCTAACTGGGTAGACATGTGAATGCACCATCTAGGAGGTGCACCTTCCTATTCTAGCTGAGCCTTCAGCCCAAGCTGACATCTTGAGTAAAACTTCCTAAAAGATCCTGAGTCAGTTAAGCAGCTCTAATTATTTCACAGAAACTGTATGAAATAATAAATATTTATTGTTGCATTAAGCTGCTACATTTAAGGGGAAATTGTTACATGTACCATTGCATTATATCACTATAATAGTACTACATCTCATTAATTACTACTCTAAGTAACAATCACCCAGCACTTAGCTAACATTAGCAAAATAAAAAAAATAAAATAAAATAAAAAATTGGAGCAAGTGCTTGACATACACCTAGATTTATTCACATAGTTTAGTGACACATTTCTACATATCAGTCACCAAGTGAGCAAAATTCACAGGAGTTTCCCAGCAACATCTCAGAGTTCTATGTAGTCTAATCCTCTGAGGACCACCCCCAAATGTTACATCATTGTATTGAAATGGTCTCTCTTAACGCCTCTAACATCAGTCTAGAGACCATTTCTGTTCTTGCACATCTCTGTATCCCTAAGTGGCTAGCAGAGTGCTTGAGATAAAGTAGGTATTCAATAATATCCTTTCACTTATGTATTCAGAATACATCTAAGGATTTTGCATGTGTATGTTAGTGCTTCTTTGTCAGCTGTGTATATGTTTGAATACCATGCAATCTGTTAAATGGTGCATAATATAAAAGCTATGCTATAATATAAAAGCTAGCCATATTAGTTATCATTTAATTATCAGAGCAATCCTATCATTATCCTATTTTTCAGATGAGGAACCTAAGTCTAATAAAGACCATCCAAACTTCCTCAAACGCAAATCAGAAAAGTTGTGTTAGGAGATTAGAAATAAGGCAAGTCAATCTGATTCAGGGCCACGCTCTTAACCACCCCAAGATATTAGCCTTCCTTCATAATTCTTAAAGATTCAATCTTTAAATAGAATAATTTATATTTTCACACTTCTGATTAGAAAAATAATAAAACAATAGACATGTAAGGAAATCTCTCAGATTGTCTGGAATATTTCTTATTAAAGAAAATGAAATATTGAGGCTACAACTTAAGATTATTCCCACAATGAATCAAAAGTGTATAATTAAAGATTAAAATGAATTATATACCTCAAATAAGTAATTGCTTTGGAGGACTTAATGCGTACTGCATTGAGTTCACGCAATGTGAATCAGTGTGCAGATGGGGCTTCCATGGGCAAGTGGAATATAATTCATGTTTATTGCAGAGAAAAGTTAGATGCAGAGCTATAAATGTGAAAAATAAAGTTTTAAAATAGCTCTGCTTTTTATTCAAAAGAGGCAGTCCAAAGACCAATTAATAAACAAAACTTACATTGAGCACATTTTGTTCAAACATAAATTAATTTCAAAGCCCTTAATTCAGTTTTAAAACGTGAAACCACTCTAGTAACTCAATTTATCTGTAGCCCACTCTTTCATCAACTCAATTTAAAAGTTAATCTTATTCTATTTTAAACTCTGAAACAAGCTGTTCTTTATATGTGGGAAGAGCCTATAGATATGTTTTGTTGACAAATGGATATGTTTTTCATTTAGTCTTAACAGATCTACAAATAAGTTAACAATTAACTAGTTCACCTATAAATTATGTATATATAACATGTAGCCCCAGCAACTGTACCATATTCACATGCACACAAAAATGGCCTTTATAAAGTTTTGCATGAATATTAATCCTCTCATACTTATTATTATTATTATTATTATTATTATACTTTATTTGGAGTTACATTGGAAGGCTAAGTTCTTAGTTACCACCATCACCTGACTTGAGAACTTTCTGAAAAAGGCCGTTACTACACTGAGTGTCCCCCAGTTGGTAATACCATTGAGATACATTACATGATTTCTGATCATTATTTCCCCTTCTCTCCACTGAAATATTGAAGTCTTGAAGGACCCTGTCAGGATATTCTCCCTGCACCCCTGTTAGGCTCTGTCAGTGGCCTGCTCTGGCCCGTGGAATGTGAACAGTATTGCCACAAGTCATATTCAATCAGAAGTTCGGCTCCATCTCTTGCTTTTCTCACTTCATGAGAATGGGTCCCATGTGGCTGTCCAAAAGAGTGGTCAACCCTTGAGCTTGGGTCCCAGAAAAAGAAGAGACATGGAAATGCATCAGTCAGTCCACAAGAGCTGATGTATTTGGTATATGCCTGTGGTTGCAGGCCTCTAAGATTTGAGGATTGTTCATTAACGCAGTTGACTGAAACAACTGTCTTCCAAGAGGACTGTTGTGCAATTTAATTGACGTACTATCAGTGAAGACAAGAGCCATGACCATTTATTGATGGCCTACTACCCCATTTAATTCAGACAATGCTATGTGAGGTAGGAAAGTGCATCCATTATACAGATGAGGAAACTGAGGTTCATAGAAATTAAGTTGCTCCAAATCACAGAGCAAACAAGTGGTAGAGATGGAAATCAGACTTCTAATAGACCCTACTTCTAGTCCATGTTTTTCCTATTACACTTGGAACCCTCAGGATGTGCTTTGTAAAATGTCAAACCCTGTATTATTATTATTGCAACTTCATTCTCTTTGATGAAAGAGCAGATATATATATATATATATATATATGAGAACAAATTTGAAAAATACTATGTAAGCCAATCTGCTATATCCATAATGAATCCAGTGCAGTTTGTTATTAAAAGTACACATTTAAAGTTTAATTTGAAAACAAAGTGATACACCTTTTACTTCAAATAATCATATTCACTTAAGCTATTAAGATATTAACCCAAAGTTTCTATTAAAAACGATAAAGTAAATTATCCCTGTAGAAAGGCAACCTCAGTCATGGCACCTGACCAAGAAAATATTAATTGTCCAATAGAGCTAATACAACCAGCTTTAAAATTAAAAAAAAAAAAAAAATGACACTAGAACGAAAGAGCTGTGGAATGATGAATTAAGTATATCCATATTCAATTTTGACTCTCATGTATAGTGAGCAAAAATAATAATTAAAACAAGATTCTGTTATTTTTAACATGTCTGGTTTTGTTTTTTAATCATCATTTCTTCTTATGTTGATGGTACATGATAATTTGCCTTTCTGAAGTATTTCATCTGGATTCAGAGTGTTTATAGGTTAGGGAATCAGGCAGATAGTTTCCCTTACAGACTGCCTCTGTGCTCTCCTCTACCGGGATTTGTGTGCCAGGGATTTGAGTCTGGTGAATAAGACCCTCTCAAGTTCCCACAGGGAATCCTTGGCCCAGGCTTCTGTTTGCACTAAGCAGGAAATCAGCCACATGAACGATGGACCGGGGATAAGAAACAAAGGCTGAAGAGAAGGAAGATACCCTCTGTCTTTGAGACAGAAAATGTGAGGTCTGGAACAAATTTGGCTGAGATGGCCCTCCCCGCTAATGGGAGGAGACTTGGTGCATTTTCTCACCAAAGAGATATCCAATTGTTGTGAAGTTTATAAAGAAAAGCACTTGTTTTGGGGGAGTGGCTGGGAAAGAAGGGAGTTCAGGAGCCAACTCATAAATACAGCATTGCTCAGACAGCCACTGACTGTTTCATAGAAAGCTGAAGTTATCTGATTTAACAATCACACTTGACAAATCACCCTAAAACCAGATAGTGCATTTATTATGTAACATTTCAGACATGATTTTCCCCAGCTTAGTTCCTTGAATAATTTGTTTTTAAAAAACTTATTATTGAAGTGTAACATATACACAGAAAAGGACAGATGCTGCAGATATACATGTACAGCTGGATGCATTTTTATAAAATGAGCACATCTATGCAACTGTCACTGAACTGAAAAAATAGAAAATTGCTAGTATCCCAGAAGCCTACTTTTGCCCTTTCTAAACCTTGATAATTATAACGTAAACTCAATTTTCATTTGCATTAAGCTTTGAGTGATATGGAAGCAGTTAGAAAACAGCTTCCCATGGACCCTTGCTGAGACAAGTCTTCTCTGGGTACCATTTCAATATAGCCTCTCAAAAAGGCTTTCTTTTGGTGTTTTCTTGTCTGTTTTCAATTTTGTGGAAAATATCTGAATGTTTGGCCCACTTTTTATTAAACAGTTGCCCTAAGTAGATTTGATATCCATCCTTATTTCTTTGATTCCTGACGTGACTCAGTCAGATGAAGTAAAGATCTGAACTCAACCTGGTTTTACATAGTCTGATTTGAACAAACATTCTCATAGAGAAGCATGTTATTGCCACTGCCTCTCTCAGCTCTCCAATTCCCTTTGCAAAGTGTAGTAGTAGTTACACCAGACAGTAAAGGCTGCATTATGCTGCCATAGCAACCTCAGCAATTCAGTGGCTTAAAGCAAGTGTCAGTAAAGGATGGCCGTGGGCTGAATCTGGCTCCTTTCTGCTTTTGTAAATAAAAGGTTATGGGAACACAGCCATGCTCATTTATTTACTGATTGTGACTGCTTTTGCACTACAATGGCAGAATAGTTGAATAATTGTAACAGAGACTATATGATTTGGAAAGCCTAAAACATTCTGTCCTTTACAGAAAAAGTTTGGTGACTATGGCTTATAGCAACAAATTGTATTACAATTCATATCTCATGAAGAATGAAGGTTAGCTGAGAGAGGCTGTGCTCACTGGGGTCGTGCAGGATTCCAGGATGAATGAAACTTCATCCTTTTATGAGGCCAACACGGATTTACCACAGGAGGAGAAGAGAGCACGGAAAACTGCACACCAGCTCTTAAATGCATCACTTCAGCTTACTTTTCTATTAGCCAAAGCAAGTCATGTCACCCTTACTGCTGTCAAGATAGTGGGGAAGTGTAACCTGTAGGCTCTTGGGGAGTATGGGGGGGAGGGGAACCAGAAATAGCAGCAGCACATCCTTAAATATAATCTCCTTCTAAACATGGAAATACAAAACCCAATTTAATCCAGCCATCCGGACACACAATTTCACCATGGAAGACTTCAGGAAAACACTAAAAAAGTATTTTTACACCTCTACTGTATAATCAGGGAATATGAATATTAAAAAAGCGGAAAACATTTTGTTACTATCACTGGCCAAGGAACATGAAAGTAAAGATCATACTAGTAAGTAGTAAGTTGTTTTTAAAAACAAGAACAAAAACTTTAAAAAACTCAAAAAAAAAAAGAAAAAGTTGACATGTCCTACATAAATGTCCTACTATAAATGTTCTATAAAATGTTCCTTTTAAATTTTCAACAATAGCAAAAAAAGAGCTTTGTCTTTTTACTTTAAGTATTGAGATAGTATGGCAATTTAATTACTCTGTGGGTCACTGTTAGAAAGTATTTTCTCCATCCTGTGTGGACTCTTAGTATAGTGTGTGTGTGTGTGTTTGTGTGTGTGTGTGTGTGTGTGTGTGTCAACAAATATTGTTTCATTTACACAGAATCCGTCAGAAAGTATGAGAGAATTACTGGGACACTCCCTGGAAACATGTTCAGGTGTCCTCCATTTGAGACACAAAACCACATCCCCTCTGTCCCCCCGTCACCTCCCTATATATGGTCTTTCATGCTGCTCCATGACCATCAAAGTCTCCGGAAGAGTAATTTATATAATTCCCCAATCCAATTTTTTTTAGTCCTGATTCTCTTTTGAAAATGTTTACCTTAAAAATACCTCTTTTCATGAACTCTAATGACCCAGTATTAACTCCTTTTCTTCCCCTACCTCAAAATATCCCTTTCTACATCTTCTGTTAAACTCTTTATATAATCACATCAACACTAAAATGTTACTTGCCAAATTTCCACTAAAAATCTATGATTTTCTATTTCTGACAACCCGATTCATTCATAGGCAGCTATCATCTCCATGTAGTTGACTCCTAAATCTACAAATTCAGCCCAAAACCCATTCCCAAATCCTCACAGCACAAGTAACTGAAAATTAAGCCATCACTTTCTTCCTCAGGTCTACTTCTTGCTGACTTGCTTCCTTGTGCTATGGTATGACACAGATTATCCAGGTTCAAAGCCTTTATTCTTACATCTCCCTGCATATCAAATCCATTGCTAAACCTGTAGCCTCTAGAACTGTATGTCCTGTTCTATTCCCACTGCTAACAACCTTTTCAGACCAATATAATGTCTTACCTTGAACAACACAATGTTCTCCCAGCTGGTTTTTCTGCATAGAGTCTCCCCCTGCTCCAAGTTATTTTTTTCTGACACAAGATTGATATTTCAGACATGCTACTGTTTTTACATTAAAGCCATTCTACCGCAGATCACAGCACAGACTCCGAAGCTAGGCATCTACAGCTTTCCTCTATCTTCCTCTCAGGACCACTGATCTGACACATTCCATGTGTTAGCCAATCTGAATTATCATCTTGATTTTCAACTTCCTTGCTTCTTCTGAATCTTTTCACACCCCTGGGAATGTGCTCCCTTGATATTAACAATGTCACTTATGCAGCAAGGCTTGTATCATACGTGACCTGCTCTTTTTTGAAACCTCCAACAAGAGGTCTCTATTTGCTTCTGCAAACTCAGATCTCGCTATAATCTTTCCGTGCCCTGATCTGTTTCCCAGGAGGCTGACCCCACTGATTGTATTATCGAGCCTCCTGTGTCAGCTAATTCAGAGTTTGGCTTAGCCAATGGGACACAGCAGCAAGAGACAAGGGGATAGGAAGAGAGACATTTGAAAGTATTTCTTCCTCATTCTCTCCTTGTTTGGGGCCATTGTTTCTGGCAGTGGTTGCTTTGCTCAATGACTACAGATCCTGTGAGCAGCTTTCCTCCATGCCTCCACCCCTTATTGGCTTCAGTAAACTATTTCACTCCCGGCCCCTTTAAGGCTAATGGTAGGAACAGCTTTCTGTGACTGCTAAACTCTGCAACCTCAGTGTCCCTTGTTAGTTAGCTGGAACCTATCCACACCTGTATAAATAGTTGCTTCATTAAAATTTTTGAACCATCCAAATTGGCTTCTGTTCCTGTTGGCAGCCTTATTGATATGGAGGGGTGACATTGCCTGCTTATGAGCCCCCGAAGGCAATTTGTTCCTGTTTGTGTAACCCATGTCCAATTCTGGATTGCATTTCAGTTATCTGTATGTGCATATCATCTCTTTCACTTGACTGTAAGTGGATTCAGGTTAAATATTTATCTTTGCAAACTTCCGATGATCATGACATGGTCTGGATTGATAAATACTTGTTGAATTAAATTTATTAAATAGTAAATAATGTCAAAGAGCATGCAGCACAACACGTAGGGCAGGAGAGAGGTATTAAGAGCAATTTTCTCTGATAAATGCCCATTTTCAAAACTACTGTACTTCTCAGTCTGTGGCTACACACCTATCCTCACACTGCTTCTGTCTTTCTACTTCTGTCTTTCTTTCTCTACTTTTCTTTACCTTTTTGCTTCCTTATATCTCAGTCCTCTTCCAGTTTCCCATTAGATGGCAAAATTATGTAAACCTAATGTTTACTGACATTTCTATGTTCCCCACTAGTAACTTTGAAAACAGCAATACTAGTAGTAACTTTTAAAGGTCTTGGGTTTCTGGTGTTCCACTACAAAAGAATATTGAACAAAAAAGATTCCTTTTTTATTTGTATGTAATTCCTAATTACTGTCTTGCAGGCCAGAATTAATGGTCCTTCTGAAGTAAAACGATACCCATACATTTTGAACCCCCTGAAAGAGTCCTTGAAGTTGTACCATTAGATTTGCTTGTTTGCTTGTTTTAAAAATTTTTATTTTCTTCTCATGAAATTTTTAAATATTAAGGAAGCAGTAGACTAAAATACATGTCTAGAGGACCAGCATCTTTCAGAGAGACTGGCAAAATAACTATGAGGTTCAGAATCCCATCACTTGATCTCGTTTTTATGGATTCAAGATAAAAGGGGAAGTTGGGAATGGCTGCCTGTATATAACACCGTGGAAGTTCATGGGAAGCCCTAACTGGCATAAAAGTAAATAAATAAGCATCTCTGTTCGACAGCCTTTCAGTAATGGACAAACATAGGTAATTCAGAAAGGAAATGGAGATTCAGCAGGCATCGTGTACTCTTGGAAGTTACAGAATCAGAGTAACTTAGGGAGAGGAGCTCTGAAGATAAAGAGAAGAAATTACTCTTCACATTTTTGAATGTTTAGACAATGGTCTGGAAGAAGACTCCCTAGCATATATGAAAATTGTATTAAATATTAAACTCTGGAAACTCTGTTTCTATTCATGGATCCCAAGATAACATTAGCTCTTCACAGCTATGTTATACTGATAATTCATATTGAGTGAGTGATCAATTAAGACCGCTGCAACTTTCTAACCAACAACACTCCTGAAGTCATATGAGCTATTGAATTTTTGAACCCAAAGCCTGGAACTTTTCTTTACCCCCATTTACTTTTGGCTTCCTAGGTTTGGTCAATTTCTCTTACAACACTATGGTTCTGGATTCAGATGTCTCGTGTATTTGCCATCATGGTTGTTCATAGTTGTATGGTCCTGAGTGAGAATTTGAAAAAAGGAAGAGGAGTTGTTAAGAGTATAAATGAACTCTGAGACAAGAGTAGATTTTCTAGTCATATCTGGTAGTCATGGACATAGTGTTAAACATACAGGATAATAAATACAATACTGGATCTCTCCCCTAACTAGCTATGTTACATAGGCAATTTACCAAACTCTAGTGGCTCTGGGTTTTCTCATTTATAAGCTGAAAGTAATCTTTAAAAATTTCCAGATTGCATAGTCCATGTTGATCTATGTAGTGCTAATAGCATTAACCAATGTGTTAAATTATATGAAGTATGTGAACACATAAAAATATATGATTTCTTTTAGATCAAAAGATTACCTTCCATACTGCTATTTGAACATAGAAATACATCCAAATTATATCTCTTGATGTATCTTCCACAGACAACTACTTCTAGAAGCTGTGTAAAAGAGGTCTCTTGCCAATTTTCTTTGAGAAATGTGGTATAGTCTACCCACCACTGCCCACTTAGAGAGCCTCATGGCATATTTGCATTCCGAAGGACTTAAGAAATCTCACCCTAGATTTCAGATCAAGATGGTGGAGTAGGTAAACACTGGACTTACATACTCTCACAACCACATCAAAACTACAACTAAACTACATCATTGAGAATCACATGGAGTCTGAACAGAAGTCCTATAACTAAGGATATACAGAAGAAGCCACGTCAAGACTGGTAAAAGGAATGGAGACATGGAAGAGGCTGTTCCCCATACCCACATGTAGTGGTTAAAAATCAGAAGGGGTATCTTGACTACAGAGGTTCCCACTGAGGAGTGAGGGATCCCAGCGCATACCAGGCTCCCCAGACCAGGACTCCAGTGCTACGGAGAGAAGTTCCATAACTTCTGGCTGTGAAAACCAGCAAAGGTTGTGGATGAGTGAGACAGAGGGCTGCTGGAGTCCCAGGCATTCCTCTTAAAGGACCCACACCTGGACTTACTCACTGACTGACTCATTCATTCTGAGGTCTAGCATTGAGAAGGCAGCTCAAAAAGCACCAGGGACATATGAGAAGGAACTGAGTTATCTGGCATCAGGGCGAGGGCTAGAGGGTCAGTTTTCTCCTAGACAGAAGTGCTGGCAGAAGCCATTGTTCCCTTGTTGAGACATCGCCACAACCAGCATGCAGACTCAGGTGGCTGCCATATCTGATTCTCCATCAACCTGGCTAGCACTGCTCACCCCACCTGGCGAGACCCTGCCCCACCCAACTTAAGGACCTACCCAAGCTGCTTTCAGTGGATTTCCCATATAAACAACTTGACTTGGCTCATGCAGAACACTTTCCTAAAATTTCTCAAAGGTTCTCAAACCTCAAAAAAGCAACATCAGGCCTCGGTGTGCCCCATACCCCTCCTAAGCAGCTCCAAGCCTGACACTATTGGCAATCCAAGCCCAGTGCAGGTGGAAGGCATCTGCAGATGACTTTGTGGATCATGCCAGATGGCTCCAGATAGGGTACAGGTGACAGCTAAACTTGACTTGCTGTGGGGCACCTCCCAGGAGGCCCCGTGGCCCAGACATCCAGTTGCCAGCTTCAGACCATGCCAGAGTACCAACAGGCCACCTCCACAAATGACACACACACAAAGGGCACAATGAGCAGGTACCAGAGCCCTGTTAAAGTAAATCCTGCTCTATGGGGTCAGCCCCTCCTCTAGTGTACTCATGGTAAGTCCTCACAATCTGCCTCAGGGCCAATCCCTCCAATTAACATGCAAACATCAAGGCTCAACAACATCAGGAGGTCACAAACACAATTCACACAAGGGACATACCTACAGCACCTGGCTTAGGTGACCAGGGAGACTATGCCACTGAGGCCTGCAGGACACCTACTACATAAGACCACTTTACTAAGACTGGGAGACACAGCAGGCCTACCTAATACATAGAATCAAACAAAGGGAGGCAACCAAAATGGGGAGACAAAGAAATATGTCACAAATAAAAGAACAGAACAAAGCTCCAGAGAAAAAACTAAATAAAATGGAGACAAGCAATCTACCAGATGCAGAGTTCAAAACACTGGTTATGAGGATGCTCAGTGATCTCAGTGAGAACTTCAACAAAGAGATCAAAAACATAAAAATGGAGATAGAAAACATAAAAAAGAACCAATCAGAAATGAAGAATAACTGAAATAAAGAATATATTAAAAGGAATGAACAGTAGACTAGATGAAGCACAGGAAAGAACCAGCAATTTAGAAGATAAGGTAGCAGAAAACACCCAACCAGAACAGCAAAAAGAAGAAAAAAAAAAACAATCCCCCAAAAATAATAATAATAAGGATAGTTTTTGGGGGCTTCTTGGACAATATCAAGTGTATCAACATTCACATCATAAGGGTACCAGAAGGAGAAGAGAGACAGCAAGGAACTGAAAATCTATTTGAATAAATAATGATGAAAAACTTCCTTAACCTGGCAAAGAAAATAGAAATACAAGCCTACTCTACCCAGAAAAACTATCATTTAGAATAAAAGAACAGATAAAGAGCTTCCCAGACAAGACAAACCTAAAGGAGTTATTCATCACCAAACCAGTATTACAAGGAATGTTAAAGGGACTTCGTTAAGAAGAAAACATATATAAAAAATATGAATAAAATGGCAATAACAACATAATCTATCAACAATTACTTTCAATGTAAATGGATTAAATGCTTCAATCAAAAGACATAGGGTGGCTGAATGAATAAGAAAATAA
Organism: Rhinolophus sinicus; assembly: GCF_036562045.2. NCBI lineage: Eukaryota > Metazoa > Chordata > Mammalia > Chiroptera > Rhinolophidae > Rhinolophus > Rhinolophus sinicus. The sequence continues at coordinate 45,754,656 of NC_133759.1, forward strand.
GACCCTTACATATGTGTCTACATGAGACTCACTTCAGATCAAAAGATGCACAGACTGAAAGTAAAAGGATTAAAAAATTTATTTCATGAAAATGGAAACAAATCAAACAAACAACAAAAAAAGCTGTGGTAGCAATACTTATATAAGACAAAATAAACTTCAGAAAAAGTCTATAACAAATGACAAAGAACGACCCAGTAATCCCACTTCTGGGTATTTAGTCTACGAAACCCAACACATTACTTTGAAGGGGCTTGTGTATCCGTATGTTCATTGCAGCATTGTTTACAATGCCCAAGATGTGGAGGCAGCATGGGTGTCTGTCAATAGATGAATAAATAGAGAATAGGTGGTACATACATACAATGGAATATTACTCAGCCTTAAAAAAAAGAAAGAAATCTTGCCATCTGCAACACCGTGGATGGACCTAGAGGGTATTGTGCTGAGTGGTGTAAGTCAGACAGAGAAAGACAAATGCCATATGTTTTCACTTATATGTGGAATCTAAAGAATCAAATAAATGAACAAGCAGAATAGAAACAAACTTATAGATACAGAGAACATTTTGAGGGTTGCCAGATGGGAGGGGAGTTGAGGGGATGGACAGCATAGGGAATAGAGTCAATAATATGGTAATAACTATGTATGGTGCCAGGTGGGTACTAGACTAGTCAGGGGATCACTTTGTAAATTATATAAACATCTAACCACTATGCTGTTCACCTGAAACTAATATAAAAGTATATTGAGTATCAACTGTAATTGAAAAAATAATTTAAAAAAATAAAAGACACAAAATTTCACGTTTTGCCAAAGCATTACAAACTTGTAAATTATTGTAGGATATGTGACTCTATAGTGGTTTGTGATTGTGCCTAAATTGCCTAGCCTAGCTGGCTTTTGCAGCCTTCATTTTTACATGTTGAACACAAAGATAAAAATTAACAAAAATAGAATTTCTAAAGAAAAAAAAAAGATTTCATAATTAGAGATCATTGAAGAATGCCTTCACCCATTATATTTTTTTCCCAAAAAGTCAAGGTCAACAATTCCATTTGCGGGTATTGAGAAAAAAGAAAATGTACATTCCTACAAAATCCTGTACATCAGTGTCCTTAATAGTTTTATCTGTAACGTTCCAAAACTTAAAACAAAACAAATGCCCTTTACTGGGTGAATGAACAAAGAAACTAGTACATCCTTACAATGGAATACTACTCAGCAATAATAAAGAATGAGTTATATATACACACAAAAATTTGGATGAATCTCAAAGTCATGAGAATAAAAAAAAAGCCAGTTTCACAGTATATGGTCCCATTTATATAACACTCTCAAAAGGACAAGACTACAGAGATAGAGAATAGCTGACTGCTTGCCAGAGGTTAGCGGAATCTGACAATAAAGGAAAACAATGAGGGAGGTTTTGTGTGGTGGCGGTGTAATAGAACTGTTCTGTATCCCGACTGTGGTCATGTTTCTGTGGATCTATGCATAGAATTGTACAACAATGACAGTTTTATTATGTGATAATTTAAAAAGAAAATTAGAGAAAAAGTCCTAAGTATCATGTAATTGGCTTGTATATTCTATATCCTATTTTCTCCCCACTGACTGCTTTGTACCATCCATTCTGACAGATCAAAATGTGATACCAGTAAAAACTGAGAGGTCCTCTCTTGCAAGCTAGAAAACCCAGAATCAGAGGCTATTAATGTGTGGGTGATCAAGTGGCCAGAGAATTACCTGTGAGGGAGATGACTCTTCCCTCACCCCCACCCCATTAAGGAGAATGGTAGGAAACTACATAATTATCTTGCCAGGCAATTTTTACTCTCAAGATGGACAGGCCTGAGCCAACACCAGCCTCTTGACATAAATAATTATTTATAAAGAACCAGGACACTTTTGAAGCCTCATTTAAATAATTTTGAGCATGGATGGGGAGATTCTACTGTCTTGTTCCAAGTCCCTTGTTCACCTTCAACTACGGGAAAAAAAACACTCACATCAAAGAAAGGCCAGCATTGTGGAGAATTACATAATATGCCTAAATTTATACCATGCATGTAACTATATCAGAGTTCTTAAAACCAACATATTTTTCCCCTTAAATGAACACATCTGAACTATAAGTGAATCAAATATTTATAATTTAAATATTAAAAATATGCAACCCTGAAGTCCTTTGGGTCCCAACATCCTTCAGAGTCTTGGTGAAACTTGAACTGAATTCCATTCCATGGAATTCACAAATTTCTGTAGATTCTTGCTAGGATTCCGTTTTCACCTCCGTATCCATTCTCTCTAACGTAGTTCTGCCCAAAGGCAGGTGGAAGATAAAGTTTGGCTCCTTCAAGGCTTTGCCATCAGGAAAAAAATCTCCTCCTAGTTTAGCATTTTTTAACTTCAATAATTTCACCAGTTTACCTTTGATTTTTGTAGTTTCATTTGCTTTTCCTTCCCAAAGTTTCCTCTTCATTAAACAAACAAACAGACAAACAAACATTGTGAAGTTGAAGTTAGCGACATATATTCATTTTTAACATTTGGCCCTAAGAGCATTGATTTTGAAATACTAGAAACTGGATAGTAAAAAAAAAAAAAAAAAAAATGCCTTGTTGAGAGTTAGGGTTGTTCAGCAAGAACTAATAATTACATGTCTCATTCCTATGTCTATAATGTGGAACATATTACCTCTCACAGAACCAGATAGATAGATAGATAGATAGATAGATAGATAGATAGATAGATAGATAGACAGATAAATAGATAGATAATCTATAGATATATCATCTATCTATATCTATCTATTTATCCATCTATCTATCTATATATAGTTGGAGAAATCAATAATCACACATAACCTAGTAAATAGGTTCTGGTATCAGTTCCAATTTGGGGAGGGTTTTATCCCCAAACCAACAAGCAATTTTCAGGACACCGTGTGGGAATATTAAAATTTGACATCCATTGTCCAGCATAGTTATGTATGTCACTTATTTCTCAATAAAACTGAAAAAAAAAATGGGGAAAAATTGACTCAATTCTGACATTCTCTACATGGTGACAACATCAGATTCTACGGTTGAGGGCTCAGTCCTACAAGACTGCCCCTCCTCATTTCAGATCTGACACAAGTTTGGGTTACCTGTACTTCTGACTGACTGGTTATAAATCAGAGATTCCCAGGATACCCTCCTCAAGAGGAATTAATTTGCTTGAGTGAATCACAAAACTCACAGAAATATTTTATTCACTAGATTATTGATTTACTATAAAAGAAAGTAACTCAGGAAACAGCCAGAAGGAAGAGTTGCCTAGGGCAAGGTACGGGGAAGGGGCACGGAGCTTCCATATTCTTTCCAGGCGCCACCCTCCCAGCACCTCCATGTGTTCACCAACCTGGAAGTTCTGTGAACACCGTCCTTTTGGGGTTTCCTGGAGGCTTCATTACGTAGTCATTCTTGATTAAATCATGGGACTTTGGCAACTGTTTCAACCTCCAGCTCCTCTTCCCTCCCCGCAGGTGGGCGAGTCATATTGAAGGTTCCAACATACTAATCACGTGGTTGGTTCACCTAGCAATCAGCCCAATATCTCAATAAGCATTAAACTTTGTGATTTTTAAAACTTGATTGACTATTCTGTGATCTCTATCAGCAATTATTTAATTAGTTAATTTCTATATCAGAATGTTGTTGTTTTGATTTTTCAGCTATTTTTTAAAATTTGTTTTTAATTATAGTTGATATGCAATATATTAATTTCAGGTACACAGTATAATGATTAGACAACTGCATAATTTACAGAGTTATATAACAATGATAACCATGGTTTCATATATATATATATATATATATACATATATACATAAATGTTTTATATATATGGTTATATATATATATGTTATATATATACACAGATATACATATATGTATATATATACATATATACATATACGTGTGTATATATACACACACACACACACACACACACACACACACACACACACACGGTTATATAACCATATAACTGTGATAAACCTGGTATCCATGCGGCACTATACATAGCTATTGCAATATTACTGACTATGACTTTTTAGCTATTAATAAATACCACTGAGATAGACATGCTCATAGATAAATCTGCATGCATCACCATAATTACCATTAGCCCTGGAAATACGGTTGTTGACTCAGAAAGTGTGCAAAGCTATAGTTGTTGATATGTTTGCTTCTAAGTTTCTGAGGCTGACTATGGAGATCGGAGATACAGTGTCCTCCTCTTCACACAGGCAGGAAAATCTTGGCTCTCACATAGTCCAGGCAGTTCTTCTTCCTCTGAATGTCTTACTCAACATAGTGAAACTTGAGATCATGACCACTGACATGTCCAGCTGTACAAATTACTCACTGGCTAATGTTTAGATTCATCTCCTTCTTTTTATTATTAATAGGAAACATAATTTCCCATTATGAAATGTTAAGTCAAATGGTGGGTGTTTTTTGTTGAGTTTACCGGGAGATATTTTAGTGCAGATACTTGCTAACTAATTAGGTGTTTTTTCAAGACTGCAATAGGTACATTGAAATAATCTGTTTTATCTTCTTACTTACTACTTATTTGAGAGGCTACTCTGGAAAATGTATACACTCTTCCAGCAACTTCTTCCAAGAAGTAAGAACTCGGGTAGAGTGAAAAAGTGTGTCTGAACTCTTTTCTCTTGGGCCTCCTTTGTTTTAAGCCACTATCAAGGATGAATGATTATTCTGGAAGTATTTGGAAGTCTGCCTTCCCAATTTAAAAGAACAATGTTAAACAAATGCATAACAGACACAGGAACTCTGGGTTAATGTTTCCAGTCGTTAAAAAAGCTTTTCAATTATTTTTAATATGATAGTGCTGTAAGAGGTCTTTTCATCTTCTGCCATGCCCCTGTGTTCTCCTCTAATGGAAAAAAATGTAGATAAGTCATCCTCGCCCCCCACCCCCACTCCCATCAAGAAAAGCAGTAGATAAAACATTCTCATTCTGCAGTTTTATCTAAACCAGCATTCATCTGACCGAATAATATCTCTGCTTATAGAAAATTATTCTGGAAAACAATGAAGATCAGTGCCCATGGCAATTTAATTGTTGGACCAAACAGGGGAGAAACGTACTAAAACAATAATTCTCATTGTTTTGCTTGTATTGGTTTCCAAATGTTGAAGCCATTAAGAAAAAAATGAAAACGAGAGAGAGAGAGAGAGAGAGAGAGAGAGAGAGAGAGAGAGAGAGAGAGAAAGAAAGAAAGAAAGAAAGAAAGAAAGAAAGAAAGAAAGAAAGAAAGAAAGAAAACCATAAAGGAAAAAAGCGAAATTACCAAAACCACAGTGGCTCAAGAAAATAGAAGAGTATTTTCTCATTGTTTCGAAGGCCAGAAGGCCAAAATCAAGGTGCTGGCAGGGCCATACTGTCTCCAAAGCCTCTAAAGGAGAATCCTTTTCCTTGACTCTGCCAATTTCTGGAGGCTCCAGGAGTTCCTTGGCTTGTGGCTGCATCATCCCATCTCTGCTTCCATCTTCACCTGGCCTCCTCCTCTTCTCTGTGTATCTCCTCTGCTGTCTGTGCTAAAGCTCCCTCTGCTTTTCTCTTATATGATGTCTTTCTCTTATCCTTGGATTTGAGCCCTACCCAGATAATGTAGGATGGTTTCATTTTGTGATCCTTAATTACATCTGCAAAGATTTTTTTCCAAATAAGCTTGTATTCACATGTTCTGGGCATAAGGACATTGACATGTCTTTTGAGGAGCCACCTTGAAACCCACTGCTCTTGTTCACAAATATGCTTGCTGTGACTAAGATTACTTTATTCCTCATGTTCTCTCTCAAAGTTCACGGAATCTCATAATTAGAGACTGGGAGGCCCTTTAGGAGTGTGCCTTTTCAAACTGTGTATCATGACCCAAGAGTGGGTTGTGAAACCTATTTCACAGCCAGGTTAGTCAGGCTTAGAAACAACAACAAAAAAAAAACACAAAAAATAAACAAACAACTAAAGTAAAATATATTAGGACAAAGGAAATCAGCGCAGAATAGAAAATATCAGAGAACATCATATACAGTATAGGAAAGCTAAACATTGCTTTTTAAAACTGGTTTTGCAAGTACGTGTCTGTATATCAGCATGTCTTAAGTGGGTCATGATATACAGTGATAAGATGTCTTAAGGAGGGTTGTGGCCCCAAAATTGTGAAAGCCCTGATTTTTGTCTAAATTCTTATAGATTATAGACAAGGGAATAGAAGCCTTAAAAGGTGAAGAGATTTTCCAAATCTTACTCAGCTAGAAAATGAGAGAACTCAGGTTGAAATTCATATCAGTCTCCCTGAAAATCTCTTACTAGAATCTTCTTTCAAAAAGGAACTATAATCAGAACTGTTACCTTGAGATCTTTCAGGGTACGATTTGAGATCTCTTGGTAGATTTTTATTTTGACAATCACTCTTTTTCTCTCAAATCTCAAGTAACTGTTCCACCACCCTATTCTCTGTTCATGAATTTTTTCTGAGTAAACAGAAGAAATCAAGAGGTTCTTCACACATTTTCCCATTGCAGCTACACATCTACATGCATTTATATCTTCCTATTATGTGTCTCAGCATATGTGCTGCCTTTGTCCCCAATGCCAGCTCCTCGCTGGGTATTAAGTCCCTCTCCCCTTGTTTGTTCCATAATTCCTCTATTGAAACTATCTTCACTTTTTTCCTGCATCATGATATTTATCTCTACTGGATCAAACACATCAATATATAAGCATGTTCCAATATTTCCGAAAATGTCCCAAAAGTATGATCTATTCCACTTCTTCCTCTTTCATGAGTTCAGTCTCCCCCCACCAATTTCAGCAAAACTTCTCAAATGAATTCTCTGCATAATCCCTAATTCTTCTCTTTTCTTAAAAAACGAACAACAATACCCCAAAACCAGTTCAATCAGGTTTCCACTCTATCGTCCACTCCTTCAAAAAAGCCCTTGTCATGGTCACAAAATAACTTCACTGTGATACATCTGATGGGATGCTCCCAGCCCCCATCTTGCTTGCAGCACTTCACACAGGTGATCACACATCGTCCTTGAGATTCCTTTTTCACTTTCTCTTTGTTCTCTTCCCACTTCACAGGAGGCTCCTTTTCAGTGTCTTTCATTGATTATCCCTCATCCTACAGACTGCTAAAAGTTAAGGTCCAGGACTCTGTCCTTGGATATCTTCTATAAACATAGACTCCTTGATAATCTCAACATTTGCATTAAATACAACATTTATACTGCTGATATCCTCAGTTAGATCTCCTGAAGCCATTCACTCAAGTGCCTACTCATCATATCTACTAGAATGACTAATAGAACAACTTAAATTTTGTCCCAAATGGAGCTCCTGATCTTTCCTCAGACACTATCCTTAATGGGTCCTCCAAATACGTTATTCATGTCATCTTTTCCTATCTCTGCAAATGGCTATCCTTCTTATTTTTCAGGAAGTCATCCTTCCTCGTCTTTCACTTTCAGAGTTCACATTCTCTCCATCAGTAAACACTGTTGACTTTATATTAAACATATGTTCAGGATCTAATCACTTCATTTCAAATTCAAGTCTGTGTCTTGATCTGAGCTACCATCATTTCTTTCCTGGATTATTGTAGGGGCCATGTAACTGGTCTCCCTGTTCAGCACTTCCCTTCATACAGTCTATTCTTAACACACCAGCCTATCAGATCATGCCCAACTCTGCTTAAACTCCTACAATAGCTTCCTCTCTCATCAATCAACACCAAAACCTTTATGATGGTTGCTGTGTCTCCACAATATTTATCTCTCTGAATTCATCTTCTTTTATACTGCCTTTGCTCACTCACTTCAACCACATGTGATGCCTGTTTCTAGAACATTCTAGGTACACTCCCACCTTAGGGTCTTTGCACCTGTTCTTGCTGCCCCATGGTTACTTTCCTAAATAGTCTGATGATATTCTCTCACTTTCTTTCTATCTCAATCAAGTTTCACCAGATCACTGAGATCTGCTTTGACCACCATATGTAATATGAAACCCTCATTCCTTCTCCTGTATCTTGCTTTATTCCCTCATAAGCCTTATTGCCACCTGATATAGCATATATTTATTATTTTTCCCCACTGACATGCAAGGTCCTTGTGAAGAGGGATTTTTGTCTCATTATTTCACTGCCATAATCTCAGTGCTAAAATGAACATTGGGATTAAGTGCACAATTAAGAGTCATTCAATTTATGAGAGTGCTGTTTGGAAATAGCAACAACAAAAATAATAATAACAAAACCACAATAAAAATTCAGAGCATCTGTATATCCCACAATAGCATCTGCAGATGCATTATCTCATTTTTGCCTTTTCACCTCTCTTTATGGTTGATATATATTAAGTTCTCATTTTTCATAGGAGGAAAGTAAGGCTCACAGTGCCATAGCCAGAGTATGGAGACACCAAAACTGACACCCATATTATCTGGCTCCACTTCCGGTTTAAGTTTCCCCTGAACTGTTCCATAAATACAGTGACCTGTTACAGACACAGAACCTAGTCCCTGAGATTTCCCCCTCAAGAAATGACTTGCCATCCAGCTGCAAAGAGTGTGACTGGCGAAAGCCTTGCTGTTGGCTTTATCTGATCCTCCTCAACTTTTGAGGAGAGGTCAAGCTATTTTGGGGGCCAATGCCTGATCAAGGTGGTGTCACAGGGGCCTCGTCATTTCTGCTAGACACAAGGTGCTTCCAGTTGACTACTGTTGCTCCAGACCTGCCATGGGCCTGGCAGAGACTTTCTCAGACCTAAGCCACAGTTGAACAGCTCCCACTGCCCAGTCCTGCTTCCTCTCTTTTCATTCACAGCTTCTGCTATAATAGACCTTTGCACTGCTATCTTCATGTCACATCCCTCTCCCAGAAAATCCAAATCAACACACACCATCCCAAGGCACCCTAGAGATGGCACTGGACTGAAAACAAGTGAAGATGAGGGACCTCACCACATATACTTTACTATATATTTCTGGCCGATCCAGCAAGAAGGACATTTTTCCATCCTCACCTTTGTTTTCTGCTTTCTATCAGAAGACTTGGGGACAAGAAAAATCAGAACTCTCTCAATATAGAAAACCCCAGGACTATAAGAGTACGAGGAAGGGCCTGCATATTCAAAATCTAATTCGGAAAAAAAATCACAAGTCTTTTTATAATTGAGGGTCTTACCGCCCTGGGATGCCAAGCACACTTCAAAAGGGAATGGCACTGCGTGTTCTGATATCAGGGAGGTGAGAAAACACCATTTAATACAACTCACATTTCTCTTGGAAGGGAGATACTATAATTCTCTCTTTTACAAATTTAGCTGCAGATGGTGACAGACACTCTGATATCCCAACTGTAAAATAGAGATAATAACAATAACAATGCCTACTTGTTAGGTTGTGTGAGGCGTAAATGAGATAATTCATTGTAAAGGGCTTAGTACAATGCTCAATAAACATGACTTGCTATTATTATTATTATTTCTACACTATAAGAAATGCAATAAAATTGTCCTTTAAAATCATATTTATTTCTAAGTTTTAATTTTAGTTTTAGTAAAACACCTGTGATGAACTCTGTACAATAATATGTAAGTGTTGTTGCTTTCATTTTATTCAGTGTGGCTTTTTCCCTAAGCCATTATATCACCCACATTATCGCTGTGTCAATGAAGTGAATGAATGAATGAGTAAATTGATATGTGTAGCAAGAAAAAAAAAAGCATCATTTGAGGCTAAATATACATTCACGCAAACATATACGGAAGCTGGTATTCATCTGGTGAGTGTATCCACGTCATACATTTTGCAATAAGTGATTTTGGACTCAATATTTTTTCCTATTAAAGACACCTTTGGAACAATTGGAGAAACTTGAATTGGGCCCGAGGATTAGATTGCAGTAATGTTGCGATGTTAATCTCTTGATTTCAATGGATGTAGTGAGATCTAATAGGAGAAATATCCTTGTTTGTAAAAAATGTGCATTAAAATCTTCAGGGATGTTGGATATCAGGTAAGCAACTCATTCTCATATGGTTCAGGGAGAAAAGTTCTTCCTGTAAACTTCTGTAAGTTTGTAATTATTTCAAAAAAAAAGTTTAATATCAACCAAATTTTAAACTTGTCTTCTGTTGATACACATAGTTTTAAGCCAATGCTTTTTTAACTATACATCCTGATTAGGATCAATTCACAAAGTGTTTGTTATTTTTGATGTTTGTTTGTTTTAAACCCAAACAATTACCCTTGAGGAAAAAGTAGTAAGTTTGAAAATCGGTATTTTAACTGGAGGCCCAGCTAACTCTGGTTTGATGGGTTAAACACCCTTAATTATATTGCAGATGTTTAGACATTAGTTCCAACCTGTAGATGAGAAGGCAAAGTCTTGGAGCTAGTTTCAGTGTGTGTGTGCGTGTGTGAGTGTGAATGTGTGTGAGTGTGTGAATGAATGTTTGTGTGTGTCGGAGGATGGGGAAGTGGCTTTCTGAGCTGAAAGATGTCCTGAGTCATTATTGGCTAGAAAACAGGTGGGACAAAGAGAGTTTATCTTCTGGAAGATGTATCTAGAATTGCAATTTTACAAAAGAGGCAACTTCTAGCCTATTTCTCTTCCCAGTGTGAAGGGTGGTAGGGGGATGTCTGTTGCTGTTTTCCTTTACACCTCAGGTAGGAAAGAATTGCTTCTATTTCTTAGGAAACAACACCTGTGTTTCTGCTTTGCACATTCTGAAGGTGTCATTAAGGAAATCAGAGTTGACAATTTCAGGCATAGCCAGTGCTTGCTTTTCCTGGTAACTCCTCTGTGCTCTAGAAAATACAAAGTGCCAAATCTGTCCGGGGAGGGAGACCTACTGTGACTCCAACTACAGACCACGACGACCTCTATCTTTGAAGAGCTCAGTATGAGTTGGAATTGTCATCTTTCCAAGAGAAGGGATGGTTAGGGTGCAACCATGGTAATGTTATACAGATTCCCCATGAATTCTCAAAAAATGATGCATTTGCTTTTCTCCAACCCATCCATTTATTCATTCATGACCTACTGTGTTAGGTCAAAAATACAGTTCTCACAATCTATGATATCCCTATTGCTCTTTAATGTCCCCTAAATATGAAATGACCCACAGTGGACAGACACTGATGTAGAGCTAGAAGTCTTGGGTTCGAGTCTATATTCATGAATTCACTAACCATTCACGAACTATGATGTCAAGAAGTTTAATAACCTCTTTGAGTAGTTAGTGTCTTCATCTGTATAATGGAGGTAACGGTACGACCTCCCGTGTCTGTTCTGAGGTGAAAACAGATTATGTAGTTACAAATGTTTCTCTGAATTGCCAAGGGGCTTTACTTATATATGATAGCCCACTTGAATCAGTCAGGGATATGGAATTCTTATGACGTTATTATGACTTACCACCTACCCTGCCCTGATGGGACCAAATTTTAAAACTACAAATTTCAGAAATTCAAATATAAAAACAACCACAACAAAAAGGGTTGTGCTTTAAAGTTTAAAATTTTGACTCACCAGGAAAGCAAAACCAAACCAAAAAACAGAGACACAGGAGAGGACGAGGGCCACCTAGAAGCTAAGGAATACAAGCCTATGGCTACCAGATGCTGAACAGGGAGCATGGAACCGGTCCTTCCCTAGACCCTTCGGGGGAAATGTGGCCCTGCCAACGCTTTGATTTCAGATTTCTTGTCTCCAGAACATGAGACAATACATTTCTAATGCTCTTATCCACGCGGTTCACAGTGCTTTTGTTACAACAGCCCTAGGAAACCAATACACTAGGTTTCAGAGAGGATGAATAAACGGCCCTACTTCAAACAGCTGTTAAATTCTCAAGACGATTGCCATAAGTTTTGTTTGTTTGTTTGTTTGTTTTTTAACAAATACTGATGCCCTGATCTTCTTACCCTCCCTTCTTACCCACTCAGATGATACTGACTTAATTGGCCTGGGTAGGGCACTAATAGGGAATTCTGATATGCAGCTGAGTTTGAAAACCACTATAGGAAGTGGAAGAATAGGGATCCTAACCCATGTCTGCCCGCCCCAAGATTGGCATTGAGATAATGCACTGACATCCCGTATCCTTCACCACGAAGACTGAAAATAATGATTATTTATAATGTATGGTCACATAAACTCATTTCAATTTCTATAAATAGAGAAGATATTTGTGTGTAGCAGTTGAGTCACTTAATTACAGGACATCAAGGAGAGCTTATTAAGGTCTTAGTATAGCCAAGCAACCCAAAGCAATGCCTGTAGCAGTTACTAATATTGCCTGAAAGCCAATAAAATTCTCCAGTCACTGTGCTACAACACATTCACATACCCAATGTTATCTAACCAACTTTAATCTTCACCAGAATTTGTAACCTATTATTATTATTCTTTCCTATGGGTAAGACACCTGAAGATGAAAGAGGTTAAGGCTTGTGGACAAGGGTCAGATAAATTATAAATAGCAAGGTCAAAATTTACAGCCCTGGATTTCTACTCCCGAACTCTTGCATTCACTACATCTGGGTTTCATCTATTATGTTTATTAGCAACTACAGAAACCCTCTTGCTTTATAAACCAGTTACTGCCAAAGTTTCCATATCTGACTTTTGGATGCCACCCTTCTCTTTGGCCCAGTTTTCACTATGGCAAAGTTTGGAACTTGCAGATAGATGCACTGATTTTTCACATATATTGAACTTAAACAGGGGTTTCAATTTTTAAAAGTGTCTTGCAGGGTGAATATAGAAAGACAGGGAAATAATGGTACAAACTTGACTGAATCAAAGTTAATAAGCAACCTTTGGAAAGTTCACCAATTGGTAAAATCTGGCTCTGCTCTCTAAGAATATGTATTCTTTGCAAGAACTGCAAACTGTAAAAATACAGCACTATCTATTTATAGCTGGAGCCCCTAGAAAATCTCCAACTTAGAAAGTTACTGTGTTGCTAGTCCAACTGTGCATTCTTACATCTTTCTCCTCCTATTTATGGTTATTCTATTTTGATCTGCAAAAGAGAACAACCAATTATGAAAGAGAATTATATTGTCACAATTCTTTCACCTCCTGCCTACTCTAATTATGTGGTCTGATAGAGGAGATTAAAATGATACCATTAAAATACATGCAATAAATTCTAGAAGTACAAACAATTTCCTGAATCTAGCTAGTTACTTGTGGAGTCACAGTGAATTCTTAACATCACAAAAACCTGGGAAGGGGAAGAACCTAAAGAGCCTTTAACACAAACCACCAGTGATATTTGCATTTCCTCTAACACATTTCTGCAAAATCATTCTCCTCCCAGTTTTGAAAATCTTTCAGATCACCTTGGCACAAATGATAGGGTATGGTGACATGGATAATCAAAGAACTGTTTCTGTTCAGTATGGATAATGTTTCTCAACTCTAGTGTGACCTGTTTGTGAATATGCTGAAAAGTTGCATACCCTCTTTCTGCTCCCTGTTCATTACCAGTAGACCCTTCCGACTGATACAAGCACAACACAGCTCACTTACTCCCCAGAAAGCAATGACAAGGGGTTGTTCATAGGCAGAAATTGGGTTGAGGAGGACTAAGAGCAGGCTAAGATTTTAAGTTAAAGGATCTTCTTATAGCACCTACTTAAGCTATCCGATACAGACAGGAAGTGAAAGTAAAAGGTCCTGTTAGTAAAATGAAAGATGAGAAGGTGCCATCTATATGCCCAAGTCATCATGACAAAGAGAACCAGGTTGTTCGCTAGCAACTTTCTCCTGTTCTCTCTGTGCTTCAGCCACATTGGCTTTCAATCAGTTCTCTCAAGTGTCAAGTGGCATGCTCAATTTCAACCAGGTTCTTTGGACTTGAGTTGCCACTGTGGGGAATGTTTCTCCTCTATCTCTCCACCAGTCATTGCCTACTTGTATCCCTTTGATCTTAACCAAAATGCCAGGCTGTCAATGCAGCCTTCTTTAAACACATAGTCCAACCCCACATCTCAGAGCTATAAATAGAAGCTCTACTATATTTCCCTTATAGCTTTTACTGTCTGTGCTTGCACATGTGTATAATAATTTGATTTATACTGATCTCCATTAAACAATGGGGTACAGAAAAGTAGAAATACGGTCCGTGTGCTCATCATTTATTTCCCCAGTTCCTAACACAGGACTCAGCATATAGCAGATGTTCAATAAATACCAGTGGAGAAATAAATAAATCATTTGGACATGTTATAATAAGTAAAATCTCTCTCCAAATATTTTCTATGATTTCCTGTCTTCATGTATGAAATCCTTCCCCTCATTATCAAAGCTTTCCTTTCTGATAATACATGGAATTTAACTTAATTTAATACTATGATTTTAATTGAGTATTACATGAAAATCTGAAAATCCAGAGAAGAAAAATAATAATTTAAAATAATTTCATTGATTTAAATAACAATTATTGATATGTTTATGCACACTTTTTAGATAAGTACACACATATAGACAACACAATTATATTGTATAAACAACTTCATATTTTAATGAATTTAATAATATTCACAAACATCTTTCCAGTCAATATGGATATATATCATACTTTCTAATGACTGAATAGTATTCCATTATAAGGAATTCATTTAATCAATCCCCCACTTCGGACTCTTGAGTTTTATAAAATGAAACTAATTCCATATAATGCAATATTATATCACAATCAGAAATGTTCCCATTTTTGACATTTAGGTTGTATTTAATTTATAAATCATAGCATTTAATACATTGCCTTTAAACAACAACAAAAATATGTTTATAAGTATATATGTCTTGGGGGCTCATGTTGGCAACCATCCACTGACATTTAAAGTGAATTAATTCATCAACACAATTTACTCAATGGCACCTGGATAAGAGTTAGTTCATAATTGAATTGGGATATCAGGCCAAGGGTGAAGGAAGATTGGACATATTTTTGGAGGATAGAGGAGGGGAGAAGTTCATAATTATTGGGAGGGGTGTTGATTTAAAGAAAATGTGTCAACATCATGTGGGTCTTGAAGAACAGGTAAGAAAATGAACAATAAACTTTCTCTGCCTCACAAGTCTCATAAGTCAGAGTTCTGAATTAGAAAAAGTGAAATACACACACACACACACACACACACACACACACGGTGCCAAAAAAATGTATATATATTTTAAGAACGGAAAAAGCTGTATTAGAATTGTAATACTCAATATATACTAATAACAGAAGATGAATACAAGTTGTGTGTATATATATATTTTTTGGCACCCTCTGTATATACTGAGATCTTTACAGCAACCTTACAAAATAGGTACGACACGCTTTATCACCCAGATTTTAAAGATAAATTAAATGAGGTTGAGAAAATGTGATAAAATAATGGAATATTATTCAGCCTTAAGAAAGAAAGAAATCTTGCCATTTGCAACAACGTGGATGCACCGGAAGGACACAATGCTAAATGAAATAAGCAAGGCACGAAAAGACAAATACTGCATGATCTCACTTATATTTGCAATCTAAAATAGTCAAACTCATAAAACGGAATAAAATAGTGCTTACCAGGATTTGAGGGGTGGGGGAAATAGGAAGATACTGGTCAAAGGATACAAACTTTCAGTTTTAAGATACATAAGGTCTGGATATGTAATGTACAGCATGGTGACCATAACTAATATTAAAATATTGTATACTTGAAATTTTCTGAGGGTAGATCTTAAGTATTCTCACCACTAAAAACAAACAAACAAACAGAAAAACAAACAACAAAAAAACGGTAACAATGTGAGGTGATGGATACATTAATTAGCTTGATTGTAGTAATAATTTCACAATGTATATGCATATCAAAATATCCGATTATACACCTTACAGTATACAATGTTTATTTGTCAATTATACCCCAAGAAAGCTAGAAAACTTAAATGATGTTCACCTGAAATAACATTAAAAATCTAGATTGTGAACGACATTGAAACCTCATATACTATAAATATAGAGTTCTTCTCATAAATTTGTCCCAAAAGTTCTGTAAAGTTGTCTGAAAACCTGAAAGGGCCTCAAAGAGAAAGACATTGAGATTTTAAACAATCACATTTGGCAACTAGAAAAATGAAAAAGGAAGTGGCATTAGCAGGGTTGAGAAAGCAAGAGAAGGGGGTGAAATTCTAGACTCTTGCACAGTCTAGGGTCCGCCAATCCTTCTCTGGCTCAAGACTCTTCATCCACACCTAAAAGCAAACTCATCATGGTTCTTTCATATCAACTGTTCCCCCAGACTTCTTTAACAGCAAAACCATCATCTTTCTCACTGTCTCCCAGGTATTCTTCCTTTTTGTGGACCATCATGACACAATTCAGTTCAATTAGACACATGGTGCTGAATAACTCCTACACGCCAAATATGGAGCTTGGGCTCTGGCCTCAGTGAGTGCACTGGCTGGTTAGTAGAGGTTAAGGGTGGGGAGCGTCACATCGCTTCTCTGGTACTCAGATTTTCCTTAGTGATGAATTGGTCAAAAGCATGGATTTGGGCCAGTGGTGACAATTAAAGTAGAAAAGAAAGGCTAGATAAAATAGACAGTGGGAAGAAAGCATCCATGACATCCAGTGAATTATCCGACATAAAGTCAAAGAAGGAAGAGGAGACAATCAAAATTAACACTGAACATGTCTATGACACAAGGAGAATGATGATGGTGTGGCTGTCAGATACCATGAAGTCTGGAGGGGCAGCTGGTATAATAAAAGAAGCACAATGAGCTTGATTTTCAGCTGATGTAAAAGCAGAAAACAAAATGTGAAAGTGATAATCAAACAGATATCACAGACCAGCAGAGGGAAGTGATAGAAACAAACATTTTAGGATTATAAACATACAGAGTGCAGGGAAGAGGGGGAATTTGTTGATTTTGTAGGGAAGAGCAGAGCGTTAAAGACTGAATCTTGAGACATATCTTATTGTGGAGGAGTGTGGAAAAAGTAGTGTCAGCCAAGAAGGGACCACATATGGTGGAGAAAGGGAACGAGTCACCCTGGGAGGCAAGAAAAAGTTTGAAGAGGAGGTGAGTATTTAGTAGTGTCAAAAGCAATCAAGAGAGTTTTTTTTAAAAAAACTGTTTTTTTTTTTTTTTTTCATTTACAGTTTACATTCAGTATTATTTTACTTTCAGTAAATTTGGTAATTAAGAGGTTATTTTTTCCATATTTCACAGTAGAATCATTATACTATACACCTAAAACTAATATATGTTATATGTCAATTATACCTTAATAAAAAAATAATTAAAAAAGAGGCTATTTCTGACCCTGAAAAGACCAGCTTCATTTAAGCATTGCATAAGGGAGTGGGGGCAGGATTGGTGAGTCAGTGGTGAGAACATGAAGGCAGCAAATGTACATGGTCTTATACACAAATTAAGTGGTGAAATGAAGATGGTTGCTGAAGGCATTAAAGTGTCAAAACAAAACGTGTGTAAAGGAGAGAAAATTCTAATAGAACTTCAGCTTAGCAAATTTTGATATACACAATGGAAATGAAAAAAACAAGCTTATATTTCCGTATTCGTATTGAGAATACCCTTAATATTAGTGTTCATTTTATTGAAATTAGTATGTCACCCATGTAAATCACACCATTTTTTTTTTTATATAAGACAGCAAAAAAAAACAACACTACCAGTTAAAATAAACTATAACCTGAATCAATTGTTAAGCTACACCCTGATTTCAGAAATGCTGAAATGTGTGTGGATGAAATTTAGCATTAGGATTACCACTTTGATTCTCAAGTTTAGGATGGTTTAAATCATTAGCAGGGACATATATATATATATATATATATATATATATATATATATATATTTTTTTTTTTTTTTTTTTTTTTTTTTTTTCCATGTAGCAGTCTACCCATACATCCTGTGCATGATATAGCTCCATAAACATCTGGATTCTGGCAGAGCTATTACACAGATGGTGTTTTCAATTATAAAGTAAGTATTTGAGGTTGCTGAGCTCAAGGAAGCAGGAATATCAGTCAATGAAAGTTCTTAAGAGCCTTCAACTTCTGAGTTTTCTACATGGCCCTATTTTGGCATATAATTTGCTTCTCTCCTGGAAAAATTGCAGAGCTTCATGTTTATGCTGAAGCAGCAGCTATACCCACTTTGGAGAACACTGGCCACCTGAAAAACATCCCCAAAGAAAAATAAGGGCTCCCAGAGATGATTACGGCTCTTTTTAATCTTATTTATAAGAGCTGCAATTACACACTGCAGAAGAACGATTGAACATGGGTCCTTTGGCAGTTTTCCAGAGATAAAGGCAGTTTTCCCCCTGCATTTAACCTTGAAGTATACTTCCTCACAATCACTTCATGATTTATAATAGCTGAAGACAAGTAAGCAGCTTAAATTTAAAAAGTAAAATGATGACAGCATTTTGTGTTTTAAGGAAGAAATCCTTTCCACTTTATTTTTTGTTGGTTTGTTAGTCTTCTTGATAAAATCAGGAACTATCCCGCTCCACTATTTTGGGAATGTCTTTCAGGTTGCAGTATGGTGCAGTGATTAGGGACCAAAGTTCTAGGTATTTCTGGGTTTGAATCTCAATCTTGATCCTACTAATTTTATGACCCTAGCCAACTCACTCACTCGTGCTAACTGAACCTGGTTAGGTTGAACCCCTTCTCACCTGCATTAAATATGTCAACTGGATGGGAATAAATATGTCATCATTATTAGTCATTTTCATGTTATTTGTGTCCTCATTGTCAGTGTGGAGTTCCATTGAGACACTAGTGTGAGACCAATCAGAACACGTGTGCCTTTTTCACAAGCAATATTCTATTTAGCTCCAGAGGTCTAGTAGGTGACGAGTTAGGATGGGGGTGTGAGAACAGTCAAACAGATGGAAAGGGGCAAATGATTTGAATGTATGGAGCAACGAAATCATTATGAAGAAGACTGTAACAATTAAGCTGGTAAGGAACAATGGACTTGAATGGTGTTTATTAGAGATCTGCAAGGGGTCAGCAAACAGGTAAGAGTGAGGATTTTCTGTAATATAGAAAGACAGGAGATGGCTGTGAGAACATGAGATGCCAGCACTTGAGGTTTGGGAAGTGGCACTTATCGATGATGACAAGTTCTAGGATATGTCCAAAGGAACGAGTGGCTGAAGTAGAGTGGAAAAGAAGATCACCGAATGCAGAGATCAAGAAACTGAGAGAATGGGATTGGGGGCAGACAATCAATGTGAATTCTGAAATCTCCAAAAATGATGACAGGAACAGTGACTGAAAGAAGGCTACAAGTAAAAATATTCAGGAAATGAGGAGAAATGACTGAGAGTTAATAGATGGTTGACAACCAGTCAGTACAGTTTGTTGACATGTGCTTCAAACAAGCTGAGTTTTTTGGTTTATTTTTTTTTATTATTGTTCTGAATTAGGAGAAATGTCTTAAAAATAGTAATGAGGGAAGAAGAGAATGACAATTTAGTCTCTAAGCCCTATGATAAGCAGCATGGAGGAGGAAACGGAGTTCTTCTCCTAGGGGACTGTAAGGGAAGCTGTGTCATCAGGAGAAGTTAGTGTTTTTTTATTTTTTATTTTATTTAAGCCAGAAGATTAAGGAAACATTAAAAGAAAATATCATTGAACATTGGAATTTTGGCAATGACTGATAATGTGTCCCAGAGGATATGAAGAAAGTATTTGGGGGGAGTGAAGTATTGAAAAGAGATGATAGATTATGTTAGTTTAAGAGATGTAAAGAGCTCTAGGGATAAAATAACCTGGGTATCTAAAGATCCTGGAATGCCTAGACTTTTGATAGTTATAAAGTCAGATGACAGTAAAGGCGTGATGAAATTAGTCCTGCTGGTCTTTGGGGGGAAGACGAATTAGTGGCGAGAACAGAGATGTGGAGAGATGTTGATTTGCATTGGTGGAGAGTGTTTGTTACACTCCATGCTTGGTGGCCTTCCAAAATGTGAAAGGTGAGGTCATGGCTGGGGATGGGGAAGTCTACATCTGGGCCACGGAGAATTCGTTGGGCATGTCTTAAATCCAGGAGAGTGAAAGATATCAAAAGGAGGGATGGTTGGGAATCAGCCAACATGAAGACATTGGGGAGAAATGGATTGGAGTCAGACTGACCTTGAGTTATTGCCTGGAGCTGTGTTCCTTAAAAGAGAGCTGAGGAGTACATGTTTGCCTAAGGCAACCTTAGAATTAATTACTTCAAGCAAAATGTGTTTAGGAAGGTAGGAGTCCATCACTCACAAACGTGGGAAAAAATAATCTCCTAGTAGAGACACTGCATTTTAAACTTGCCATAAGGAAGATGGGGTCTGTATGATCACGAGCTGAAGATCCATAACACATATAGTTATAAAGATAAATGGATTCTAAATGGATCTGGTGACAGATTCTATTTACACTTCTGGGACTTTATATTAGAAAAGACTACAGGCTCATTTGAGGGATATATGTTCTTTACAATGAAAGATGATAACTAGGTCCCGTAATGAGCTCATATGGGGTAACACATTGTCTAGTTATTAGCAGCACGCTCTTGCCACTTTTCAGGAAGCACTGTTTGCTAGAATATTTTTATAATCTCACAATAATCATGAAGTGTAATGCAATCATTGGAAAGCATTTACGGAGAAACTTCATTTATTTGGCGTGATTGGGACATAAATGTTTCCGCCTAACACACTATTTTAGGCAACTCAACATCTCCATAGAGAATCCCAAATTTAAAGAAAAATATCTGGTTTTGATGAAATGCTTTTAAAATTTACTGTTTCTGTAAACAGGGTAAAATAACACAATTCAATCTTTTCTTGATTACTTACGCTAAGCAGGCTAGAGTCAAAAGCTATGTAACCAAGGCTAAGATGTTTAATTTCTCTTTCCTCCTCTACAGAATATATCAACAGCTATTTTATAGGACCATTATAAGAATTTAATGAGATAATGCATAGAAAGAACTTAGTTTACCTTCAATTCTGGCACACAGGACACAATCAAGAGTACTTACCAATATTAGTAGCCTCACCAGAACGATATTTTAATCAGTAACCTCAAAATTTGCTTCTACTTTAACCGAATGATATCTAAGGTTATATGACCCTGGACAAAATGGATAAGACAACTGAGGTTTTGAATTATAATTTCATGTGTTCCAGTATCTTAACTCTTTTCTGTGTTGTGTGTGCCTACACATGTCTACATTGATTCTTCTCTTCAGCCGCTGGATTTTCTGCTCCTTATGTACTCTTCTATAAAAACTTGGCACCTAATTTTTCTAGGACTGTATAAAGTATAAAATAGATTTTAAATTAGAGCCAGAGGGACTCTCTTATAAGCAAAGTCATGGACTTTAGTGAATGAAATTGATGACATCCATATTGGTTATTGGAAAACATTTATTGAATTTAATTTATCTCAGCTTCTCTTCTGAAATACTTGTCAGGCATCTGTTATATAAGGTCTAGGTCACTGTCATGGATGTTTATTCAATGATCAAATGTGTTCGAGGACTTAATATGCTCAAGATGGGCTACTGTGCTAAGTATTAGGGACGCAATGGTAAATGAGTTAGGCCCTACCTGTAACTAAAGAGGCTGACCAGACTCTTGGCCATGGTAATTGCTTAAGACTGGCGTAGAATATCAGGTTGATATTATTTTACATAGATGTGATCATTTTCAGGGGAAATATTTAAGTTGGTTAAGTAAGAGTTAGACAAATAAGTGGGGAGACAGATAGGGACATTGAGAGTTCAAAGGTCCACAGATTTCTCCCCTCAGAAAATTTGATTACCTGAATCAAAGTTCATTATAGGTGAAACATGAAATGGAATAGGAGGATAAAATAATATGGAGTCACAATGCTAGAATGTGCATTAAACAGATATGTATATGAAGACAGTATAAACCATGGTAAAGATTTTGGGCTTTACTCCACTATCATGGGGGCGGGGAGCATGAAAAGGTTTAATCTGTATAGTGATATATTCAGGTTTACATTTTTGAAGGTCATTTTGTCTTAACTGTGGCTAATAAATAAAGAGTGCAAGTCAAGAAATAGGACATCCGTGGTCCAGGGATCAGGTCACAGTGACCTATACTTGGTCCCTGGCGGTGAAAATGATAGAACTTTTCATGAGGGAAAACTGTAGGCCTTAAAGACCAATAGAATAAAGGGGGTGAAAGAGGGGCAGCTGTCAAAGGCTGGCTTTAGGTTCTGCCAACTATGCAAATGCTGCTACCATTTACTGAAATAAGGAAAACCAACAAGGGACCATATTGGAAAGGGAAGTTCAAGATCTGAGTCTCAAACTTACCAAATTTGGAAAACCTCTGAATGAGATAGTCAGTTGGGAACGGACCAACAGATGTCTTAACTCTGTTCCTTCAAAGATTCATTTCTTTGTGTACTCCAACTGCTTGTACTGTTCTCCACCATCAATCAAAAGTCCTGACACTACGTCTCAACAATTCCCCTTCTAGGGAAGGACCCAAGAGAAATGAAAGTATAATGTACATTCAAAGACTTATAGACAACTATTCATAGCAGCTTTATGTATACAAGACTGGAAACAATCCATATGCCTATCGGCAGGTAAACAGATAGACAAATTGTGGTGTATTCTTACAGTGGAATACTACTCAGCAAGAAATAAATAATTAAATACATGGAGCAAATTATTATACAAACAACAACTGGGTGGGTTTCAAAATCGTCATGCTGAGTAAAACAAGCCAGACCCCCCCGATTCCCAAAAAAAGAGCATGCTACCATTTATATAAAATTCTAAAAAATATAAGCTAGTATATAGTAAGACATAAAGAGAAGGAGGATTGCAAAGGGGCATGAGAAAACGTTGAGGGTGATAACGTATTTGTTATTTTTGTTGTGACGATGGTTTCATGGGTATATACATATGTCAAAACTCACATAATTCAATATACTTTAAATGTGTACAATGTATTTTATATAAATTATACCTCAATAAAGATATTTTAAAAGTCCATCCATTAACCCTTGATCACCTGCTTCTAAACTATATGTGCTCTTCTTCCTCATTCTATGTTCCATCATAACAAACTACACTTTACATTGATAAAACACATCCAATTATGTCTTATAATTAGTGCCATACCTGTTGTTTAAGGTCAGCCTACCTCTTTGGATTGTCAGCTGCTTTCAGAGAGAGATCATGCCCCTTTGTTCACTGTGATTCCTCAATGCCTAGTGCATTGAATGACTAGATAAAGCACTGACAGTCTCACTTGTGCTCGTCAATGTTTGGGAATAAATCTCCTTTCCTGTCAAATCAGGTCCTCTGAGGACAGGGCAAGAGGGGACAGATCAATGGTCAATATGAGGAAATATGTCTGCTTACTATGCTCTGGTATGCAAGTGGGAGATGGAAAGGTAAACAGGAGTGGGCATGAGATAGGCTGGAAACAATGCTTTAACTTGAGACACTCAGAAACCAGTTTAAAAAGAAAAAAGAAAAATTCACAAACACACACACACAGAGGTGCAACATAATTTGAAAACATTCTATGTGTGTTGTTCTGCCTCTAGGACACCAAAGAACAATGCTTACATTTTACGATTGGTGCTTGAAATTCAAGTGCAGAGGAAGACTTTTGTGCATACTCGTATGTTAGACACTTCTCTTAAGGAACACCCCTTTTGGAATGAAGCATGTCACATATGACACTGGGCTTCCACTCCTAGGCAGCTACATTCTGAGCTCACTGCCTTCAGTGAGCTGACAGGTTAGACACTTTCATCATGAATGGAAACATCTCAGTCCTGGGAAATATTCCTGCAGCCAAGAGATTCATTTTAAATAAATGGAAACAGCTTGTGAAATAAAAGTAAGAGTGAACTTTTATGAAAAATGTTAGGATTGCATATGGTGGCAGTCCCCAAATGTAACACCAGGGTCCAAAGATTATATTAAAAAGATGCCCATAGAGTCGTTTAAGCCATCTGAAATGACCTACTATGGAAAATAAAATTCTACTTGGCAAATTCTTGCACTATTCCATACATGTAAATGGAAAGTTAAATAATTAGCTATTTTTAGATATTCAGTTTGATGCAAACTTGATGTTATTCTCAACAGCATTTTTGTAAAGCCATCATTTTAATTGAATTTATATTTATTGAGCCAATGTGTTCAGTACCACAAGATTGTAAATTGTAATTTAAGATATAATCAATGCCTGCCTTCACGAATTAGCCTCTCCCTTCAAATAGTGGCCCCTGCCCCCTTTGCTGCTACAACAAAAGAGCAACATATTTAAATAATATAAAAGAAATTCTGTGATTTAACACTCAACTGAAAGATATGAACATTGTTTCAAGGGGTTCAGAAAGAAGAGAGATCTACGTGAGCAGTACCTACAGTAATTCTACATAGAAAAGGCTGGCTTTGGGGTTACCCAGGAAGGATTCTTAGGATGGGGGAAGTGACATAAGATAGAACATCCACAGAGGAAAATAGGAGAAAGAGTATGAGAGAGATGCTAGAGGAAGCCCTCAGGTTTCCTCCTTGTAAAAAGAAAAAAAAGGAAAAAATTTCTTATGGTGCCTGAGTTTGTCCGAAGTCTCAGGGAAAAATATTTGAAGTAGCAGGCTTCTCCATAATGATGTAATCTGAATTAGACAGCATCTCAGAATAGAAGAAGGGCTAACAGGTAGCATACTCCCACCTCCTCCCACCAATACTCTCCGCAGATACTATTTACATATTAAAGCCCTTTTTGACTGTAGACTTCAGACTTGGCCTTCCTGAAGATACAGTTTCAATGGCATAGGCTAGTTTCATCTGTTTCTGCATGCATTTTTATGCTGTTTTAAACTTTTGTAGTGAGAGATCCTCTAGCAGGGTACTAAGCTTCCAAATGGAATTAATCTTTAATAATGACCATAAAATTAACCTGGGGTAGGACTTATAAAATCACGGATATTAATATTGCCCCACTTTGTGATGAAAGTGATCCATGTCAAAGCATGTGTTTCAAAAATGTCACCACAAAAACCTAGTGATGGTCTTCCTCCATGATTGCAATGGCCAAATCCTTCAGAAAAAGTCTGTCATCCTATTCTTAACTAATAATATTATATTAGGTTGGTGCAAAAATAATTGTAGTTTAAAGGTTAAAAATAATTGCAAAAATTGCAATTACTTTTGTACCAATCTAATACATAGTACTATTACTTATAGTTGCTTTTAGTGTTTTTGTTTGTTTGTTTGTTTAATATTAACTACAATAGGCCAACTAGAAGGTATAATTTATATTAAGAGAAGATCAATTAGCCTAGGGCCACAAATACTGTCAATGAAAGGAAATAATTTTAATATGTATTTAGCATTTTACAGATTCTAGGCAAGGTTCTCTGTATATTTACATACCTTATAATCACTATATCAACCCTGTGAAGAGAATATTAGTCCTATTTTATAGATTAGGAGACTGAGGCTCAGAAAGATTAAAAGAAAAAAAATGGATGCAAATTTAAGTTATCTGGACCCAATCCTGATATTCTATTACACTGCCTCTTCTTTATAATTGTACTGATTATAACATGTATTAGGGCACTTTCTGTATGCCATCTCTTCTCCTAAGTGATTTATACATATAATGTCATTCCCATTATAATGTCCCTGTGAAGGAATATCACTGGCTAAAACATCACTGGAAACTGGTTGTTCAAGGTCACACAGGTGATAAGTAACGGAACTAGAATTTGAACTCTGACTTTAGAACAAACATTCTTTATTAGTATACTTTGCTGCCTCTTGCAGGATGCTGAAATCCTAAAAGTGAATCAAGTTATAAGTATCCAGACCTTATTCAGGTGATAAGGTGAAGGGAGACATCCATTCTCTTGAGGGATCAAACAGCAAACACACATTGAAATCATATTAGAAGTTAGTTGTAGAAAACAATACAGGTTTAAATTTTTCGATATGTCATCACCTTCCATAAGAAGGATACTTCAATTTTTGTTTAATATCCTATCTTTAATTAATAATCAAAAGTGTCTCAATAATAGATTTTTTTTTAATATGTGCCTGAGACCAGGCTTAGCATTTTACATAAAATATCTCATTTAATCCTCACAATCAGCCTATTCAGGCTATGATTTCTTCATGTGAATCAAGGGAGCAGTCTACAAATCCAAAGGACTGCAAGAAGAATCCAGCTACTTAGTTAGGAGCAGGTTAGTACGTTAGGAACAGAGGGCAGAGCAAGTCTGGCCCACAGATGCCTTGGAAGCTAATCATCTCTTCCTTTCTTGTGGACACCACAGTTTGGGGTTGTTCATGAGTCACCTGGTGATACGTAATGCATGGTCTTGATCCCAATGTGGGAAACGTGATATAAAAAGGAACCTATGGTGCTGTGCAATTTGTGCAAAAGAAGGAGGTTCCCTTGACAGTGTGAGTGGATGAAACATGGAAGAAATACTTAGGCTGCCACCCCTGATCAGAGTTGGAAAGATAGGAGAAAAATAAAAAAGAATCAAATATTTCTGAAGGGAGTAAAGGGTATTATGACAAAGTTCCTTATGTATGTCAAGAGATGGTGAGCAATTCAGCAAAGAGCTGCTTGCCTCCCGTTGTGTAAAGCTGTTGTTAAATGCTGGCTTGTCAGGGCTTCATGTCCCAGCATCTCCTGCATCTAGATGTTGCCAGTGAAAGGTGAGCTGAGAACATGAAAGTCACTTCTGGCTTGAGGTAATTAAAAACAGAGCCTTTTACATATACCCTTTTCTTCTCTGTTTTCCAGCTGTATTCTTAAGGTTTTGAGGCCCTAGGAAATGGAATAGTCAGGACATAGAAGAAGCCCAGGTCCCTAATTCATTTCATGGAGAAAAGCACTCAGCAAATCAGAAACACCATGTTGGATTTCTATGTGAACAAGAAATAAACCTTTGTTTTTTATGTTAAGTCACTAACAAAGATTTGTTGTTACACCAGCTTGTATTACCTTCCTTAATATAGTGTAGACATGTGCATCTTCTTTATTTCATTAAGAACAGATGTTGTATTGTGCAGTCAATTATCCATTGTCATTGGAATTTTATATCATGACTATAATTGGAGAAATCCACAGGGACCCGTGAAACTTCATTTTAACCATAAGAATGTTGCTAACAGAGTAATATAGGAAGGAGAGTCATATGGTACCATTAATTCAATTTTGTATGCTCACATGCTCCCGATTCTAGCTAAGACAGAATATGGAATGGGGACTGCATTAACCCCTCTAACTGAAACATTTAAAAAAGAAAAAGAGAGAGTGAGAGAAAGAGAAGGAAGGAAGGAAGGAAGGAAGGAAGGAAGGAAGGAAGGAAGGAAGGAAGGAAGGAAGGAAGGGAGAGAGAAAGAAAGAAAGAAAGAAAGAAAGAAAGAAAGAAAGAAAGAAAGAAAGAAAGAAAGAAAGGAGGCCAAGACATATGAAGCAGATTTTGAAGAAATTGGGTATCAGGCAACGAATATCAGTGATCCCTAAGAGACAGGAAACCAACGCAGTGAGCCCTATGGTTGCCTCAGCTTACTGCACTGGTGGGATTTTCAGACCACAGGGCAATGAGAGGAAATAGGTGGAGCCTGGCAGACTCCTTGAGTTGAGGAGGCAGAGCTGAGAACCTGGAGAGAAAGCCAGTGGAGTTGATAGGACAGAAAACCAGAAAGCAGAGAACTGTCCACAGAGAGAACTCCAGAGATCTACAGAGAGGCCTCTTCAGGTGTGTAACAGAGTGCTGTCTAAACTACATCTGCAAAGAAATCATCAGAAAGCAGAAAACGAACACTTTAAAAGGATTAGAGGTAACAGAGTCTGGTCCACAAAGGGCTTAGAATAGTGCCAATTCTCACTACCCAGACTAGAAATTGCCTTAATTCATGTGGTATTGGGTAAAGGACTTGGAGGGTCTTGTCTCAGTTGCGTGGAATAATTAGCTTTACACTCACTGTGACTCTGGTATTTCCTAAGAACTCTTAAAAGCAAGACCAAAACAAATAAAACTGCTTCATATAACATAACTTCATCCCAGAACAAAACTCAAGAATATTTGAAATAATACAAGATTGGAGTAATAGAAAATACACGGCAAGGTGACAGACTTAAACCTAATAATATCAATAATTATTAATAAAGAAAGCTGAGGGGAGGAGATCAAAGATGGAGAAGGAAACACTGTGCCTGCTTCCTTCCATGAACACATTAAAATTACAACTAAATTATAGAACAATCAACTTGGAGAACCGTCTGAAGTCTAACTTAACAGATGTTTTATAACTAAGGATACAAAGAAGAATCCATGTTGAGACTGGTAGGGGGGAGAGAGAGGCGAAACTGGCTAACCCCAAACCTCTGTGTGACTGCTGATAACCTGGAGGGATATCTCAGTCACAGAAGTTCCCCCCCAGAAAGGCAAGAAACCCCAGCAGCAAATCAGTCTCCTCAGCCCAGCATACTGGTACAGGGAAGAGGAGCCCCCACAACATCTGGCTGTGAAAAAAACAGTGGGGATTCTGACAATTCAGGTGGGACAGAAGGCTGCAGGAAGCCCACATATCTTCTTAAATGGCATGCACACAGACTCACTCACTCCCAGACACTCACCTTGGGCTCTAGTGGAGGGACAGTAACTTGGAGGGTATCAGAGACATATGGGAGACAGACTGAAGTTTGTGGCTTCATAGCGAGGGCTGGCGGACCGTTGCCATTTTCCCTACATGGGGTCCTACTCCTGCAGAGCTGGCAGATGGGAGCCATCTTTCCTGTGTTGAACCCGCCCCCATATAGACAAATCTAAATCTGACTGGCCTGATGAGCTCAACTACTTGACACTGCTGACCCTCTCGGACCCCACCACACCCAACTTGCCTAACACCAGAGACAATTTCTCCCCAAGCAGTCAGCCTCTCCCAAATTGCACTCTTTCTTAGGAAATTATTGGAGTCCATGGGCCCCAGGTAGGTGGCGACTTAGCCTCGGTGAACTCTGAGAGTTTTGCTGAGTAGCTCCAGGTTCAGCACTGGCACCAAACCAAAGTCTACATTAACCTGCTGACCACAACTATTCCCACTCTAGTGACTCGGAGACCCCACTTCACCCAACTTGTATACTGCATTAGGCTTTATCAGTGGCTGAACCTTAAGGGAACTGGCAGGAGGCAGCAAGCCTTGGGGTGTCCTGGCATTTTGTGGAGCTACCCTAGCCCTGGTACAGATGGCAGAAATCCTCAGTTCACAGTGTGGCCTCTCCCAAGGGCCTCCAGGTACAGCAGAGGTAGTGGACAACTGTAGATCTCTTTGTATCTCCTACCAGGTAGCCCCCAGACAGTCATATGCAGTGGGTGACTTGGGTCTGCACTGGATGCCCTCACAAGAGGCCCCAGAACCAACATAGTTGCAGGTTGGCTCAGACCATAGCAGAGCACCTCCCAATTAACCCCACAAGCAACACACCCAAAGGACGGTCTCAACAAGCACCAGACCATGCTGGGGCAAATCCCACTCAGTGGGGTAGGCCTCCCATGCATCAGTCTGTAAGCTGTGGATATGGCCAAACCCAACAGCCAGTCAGCCTGAGGGTCATTCCCACCCACTGACATGCCATCAAGATTCAACTATAATGGCAATCAAGGCTCAACTATAACAAGAGGCCCACACAACCCACACAAGGGACACTCCTGGAACACCTGGAACAGGTGTCCAGGGAGACTGTGCCAAGGTCGCACAGGATACCTACTACATAAGATCACCCAGCCAAGACTAGGAGACGTAGCAGATTTACTTAATACTTAGGAACAAACAAAGAGAGGCAGCCAAAATGAGGAAACAAAGAAATACATGCCAAATGAAAGAACAGGAGAAAACTCCAAGAAAAAACACACAAAACAAAACAAAAAAAAGAATATGTATGCAAGCAACCTACCAGAGACAGAGTTCAAAACAATGGTTATAAGGATGCTCAAAGGAACTTAGTGAGAACTTCAACAAAGAGATGGCAAGTATAAAGAAGGACATAGAAACCATAAGAAAAAAAAGTCAGAACTGAAATGAAGAATGTGCTAGAAGGAAGCACCAGCAGACTAGATGAAATGGAGGATTGAATCAGTGATCTGGAAGACAAGATAGCAAAAGACCCAATTGGAACAGCAAAAAGAAAAAATAATAAAATAAAATAAAAAAAGATAGTTTAAGAAACCTCTGGAACAACATCAAGAATACCAACATTCACATCATAGGGATACTAGAAAGTGGAGAGGGAAAGCAAGGAATTGAGAACCTATTTGAAGAAATAAGGACTGAAAACTTTCCTAACCTGGTGAAGGAAATAGACATACAAATCCAGAAAGTGCAGAGAGTCACAAACAAAATGGACCCAAACAGGCCCACACCAAGCCACATTATAATTAAAATGACAAAGGTTAAAGACAAAGAGAGAATCCTAAAAGCAGCAAGAGAAAGGCAACTAGTAACTAATAAGAGAGCTCCCATAAGATAAGATTGTCAGCTGATTTCTCAACAGACACTTTGCAGGCCAGAAGATATTGGCACAAAATATTCACAGCGTTGAAAAGCAAGGACCTACAACCAAGGGTAGCCTACACCGCAAGTCTATCATTTACAATTGAAGGACAAATAAAGAGCTTCCTAGACAAGGAAAAGCAAAGGGAGTTCTTCACCATCAAACCAGTATTACAAGGAATGTTAGAGGGACTTCTTTAATATGGAAAAAAAATCAAAGCTATTACTAATAAAATGACAATAGCAACAAATCTATCATCAATTACTTTCAATGTAAATGGATTAAGTGCTCCAATTAAAAGATATAGGGTAGCTGAATGGATAAGAGTACAAGACCCTTACATATGCTGTCTACAATGGATTCACTTCAGGTCAAAAGACACACAGACTCAAAGTAAAGGGATGGGAAATAGCTATTTCATGAAATGGAAACAAATAAACAAAATCTGGGGTAGCAATACTTATACCAGACAAAATAAACTTTAAAACAAAGGTTATAACAAGAGACAAAGAAGGACCCAGTAATCCCACTTCTGGGTATTTATCTGGAGAAATCCAAAATGCTACTTCAATGAGACATATGCATCCATGTGTTCACTGTTGCGTTGTTTATAATGGCCAAGATGTGGAAGCAGCCTGGGTGTCCATTGATGGATGACTAGATAAAGAGTAGGTGGTATATACAATGGAATATTGGGTTCTTGCCATCTGTGGTGGTGTGGATTGACCTGGAGGGTATTTTGCTGAATGGTATATGTCAGACAGAGAAAGACAGATGCAATGTAATTTGGCTTATATGTGGAATAATCTAAGGAACAAAATAAACAAACTAACAAAATAACAACAAACTCATAGATACAGAGGACATTTTGATGGTTACTTGATGGAAAAGGGGTTAGAGTGGGTGAAAAAAAGGGATTAAAAAGTACAAATTGGTTGTTACAAAGTAGTCATGGAGATGTACAGTATAGCATAAGGAATATAGTCAATAATATTGTAATAATTACGTATGGTGTCAGATGGGTACTAGATTTGTTGGGGTGATAGATAAGAAGGGGGTTGAGGGACAGGGTTAAAAAGGTGGAAGGAAGCATTAAGAAATACAATTTGGCAGTTACAAAATAGCCATGGGGATGTAAAGTATATTGAATATAGTCAATAATATGGAAATAATTATGTATAGTGCCAGGTGAGTACAAGACTAGTCAGAGGGACCACTTCTTAAATTATATAAATGTCTAACCACTATTCTCTACACCTAAAATTGATACAAAATAATACTGAATATCAACTGTAATTGAAAAAATTTTAAAGGGGTGAAAAGGTGAAAGGGACTAAGAGGTTCAAATTTCCAGGTATAAAACATTAAGTCATGGGGATGTAATGTACAGCCTAGGGAATACAGTCAATAATATTGTGATAGCATGGTACAGTGTCAGATGGTTGCTGGACTTATCATGGTGATCACTTCTTCTGGTATATAAATGTTGAATAACTATGGTGTACACCTGAAACTAATATAATATTGTATGCTAGGCATATTTTTAATAAAAATCTTAAAACAAAAAAAGCAACATCCATTCCTGATAAAATTTCTCAGAAAATTAGAAACAGGGGGGGACTTCTTCAACCTGATAACTGGCATCTATGAAAAACTTACAGCAAACATCATATTTAATGATGAAAGATTTTCTGCTTTTCTCTTGAAATCAGGGAATAGACAAGGATATTTTCTTTTACCACTTCTATTCAACATTGTATTAGAGATGCTAGTTGGTGCAATAAGACTAAAAAATCAAATGTATCCCTATATACTAAAAACAAAGAGTTGGAATTAAAATCTCTCTCTCTCTCTCAAGGTATAATTTCCTATAGCATCAAAATTTTTAAATATTTAAGGGTAAATATGACAAAAGATGTACAAGACCTGTACACTGAAACTACAAAACATTGGTAAGGAAATTAAAGGAGATCTAAATAGAAAGATACATCTTTTTCATTGGTCAGTAAGCTCAATACTGTTAAGAAGCCAATTTTGCCCAAATTATCAATAAACTCAATGCAATCTCAAACAAAGCACAGCAGGTGGCTTTGTGAAAATTGACAAGCTGATTCTAAAATTTATGTAGACATGCATACCAGCCAGAATAGGCAAAAAATACAGATCAAAAACAAACAAAAAAATCCCAGAACAAAAACAACCTTAAAGAACAAAGTTAAATTTTATTACCTAACTTCAATATTGTTATAAAATGACAGTAATTGTGAGTGTGGTAATGCAATAAAAATAAACAAATGTACCAATGAAGCAGAATACAGAGTCTATAAATTCACCCACACATAAAGCAGATTTTTGACAAAGGCTTCAGCAGACAAAGGAAAAATCTTTTCAACAATGGTGCTACTTATAAAAAATGGTTTTCCATATGCAAAATAAGGACATTTAATCCATCCCTCACATATAAAAATTAAGTAAAAATACGCTATGTAAAATAAAACTATACATATAAATATATATAATATATATTATGTAAAATTATATACATTATATAAAATTATATATTATATATAATAAAATATATATCATATATTATATATATAAAATTATATTAAAATTATATATATATAAAATACACTACACAAAATAAAACTATAAAACACTTACATTAAAACATAGGAGAAAATGTTGGGACCTTAGTTTAGACACTACAGCAAGACATGATCCATAAAAGAAAAAAAATAATAAATTGGACATTATAAAAATCAAAAACTTCAGGTTTTTAAAATACCCTCCTAAAAAAATGGAAAGATAAGCCAAAGCCTGGAAAAATATTTGCAAAGCATATATGTGAGAAAGGACTTGTCTTAGATTATATGAAGTATTCTCAAAAACTCAACAGTAAGAAAACAACTTTAAAAATGGACAAAGATTTAAACAGAAATGTTATTAAGAAAGAAGTCAGAATGGCAAAAAGAAATCTAAAGAGATAATCAAAATTATTTTTCATTAAGGAAATACAGAACAAAACTATAGTGAGAAAGCACTACATGTATATTGGGACAGCTAAAAATTAAAAAGACTGACAATACAAAGTTTGGAAGGGATGTAGAGGAAGTGGAATTCTCCTGCACTACTGGTGAAAATATAAAATGGCATTACTATTTTTGAAAATAGTTTGGTGATTTCTTAGAAGGTTAAGCATACTCTTACTATATGATCCCAGCTTTCCTCTCCTAGATATCTACACCCATAGAAGACTTGTACATAAATATTTGTAGCAGCTTTCTTTTCAATAGCTGAAATAAATAACTAGAAATAAATCAAATTCCTATCAAGTGAATGGATAAACAAAGAAGTACATCCATACATTAGAATATTACTTAGCAATTAAAAGAAATAACCTATTGTTGCATGCAATATCATGGATAAATCTTAATTATGCTGAATGAAAGAAGCCAAATACTGACTGTATGAGATCTTATAACATTTTAGAAAATGCAAATATATAGTAACAAAAAAAATGCCTGAGAAAACTTTTGTGGGTGTTGGATATTATGGCAACAGCTTTCACAGATTTACACATGAAATTTATTATATTATTAATTTTAATTATGTGCAGTTTCTTTTATGTTATGCCAATTATACCTCAAAAAGCTGTTAAAAATCTGTCCTTTAAATGCATTATTTCTTTTAATCCTCCCAATCTTTCTGGTAGTAATTTTTGTAGTATTACCACTTTACAAAAACAAAATTCATGCTTTGGGGGAAGGAGAAGCTAAGGAGGGATCCTAAGAAATAGTTGAAAATATATTTAATAGAAATAACTATAGTTACTTGTGTGCAAAGCATCCGATGCAGCATAACATAAAACAAGAGTGATTAGACAAGAACTGTGCCCTTGAAAGCACAACCTCCATTAGATGGATTTCCATCTTGGACATGTAAGTGTCCAAATAAAGAACAAGACTAAATGAGATAACTCTCTAACTCTCTCCAATTAGTCTGTGCATATGACTACAACGATACTTTTCCAATTGTACAATCATTATGTGTTAGCCTCTAGGATGCCCCCCAAGACTGGGAGAGCCTCCGAAGTAATACTAATGCCTTTGTCACCTTGCTAGCCCAGCACCCAGATCAACACCAAGTATGGAGTCCATATTAACAAATACTTTGTGAATATATAAATAGGTAAATAGAGGAATACAAGTGTGAGTAAATGACTAGAAAGCTGGAATATACAAAGTGAAAATGTCATTTGCATATAAAGACCGCTCAAATTACATTTGACTTTAGAATACCTTTTTGAGCTTATATTTAAATGTGGGTGTGTCTAAACCAGTTCAAAATCATTCAAATAATAGAATTAAGTCCAATGATTAGAGGTTAGAAAGAAAGAAAGAAAAAACTAGTCTGTTGTGCTTTTCATTCTCAATTTCTCTCCATAAACCTTTCTGGCTTAGGCAAAGGACCAACCTAATTTGAATTACCCTATTTTGTTCAAAGTGTGTTACCTTCCTGCTGATTGTCTCAAATGAAAGACAAAGAGTAAATGTGTGTTTTCAGTATAAAAAGTCTGTTTTTATCCCCTGTGAGTCTACAGTTTTATTTTAGATAAAAAAATAATAAAATAGAGAAGTTTGCCATTTTGGTATTACTTTCAAATTTCTTCAAGGCTGTCTGAAAGTCACATACGTAAAGCAGAGGGTTCCAACTGACTTGCTTAGGTACACAGCAGTGAATTTCATATTTATAAAAGGGACATGGGGCTGCCAGGTGAAGCCTGGGTTATCCAGAATCCTGGATCAATTCATAATCAGCCATGAGGAGCCTCTATGGGATCTCCCAGGAAGGTGACTCACGAGAGACAGACTCATATAGAAGGTCAAAAGTGGCCATTGAAGACAGGCATGATGAAAAGTACCATACCTGTGAGTCCACCACGATGTGCTCAACATTCAACCAATGGGACATTAACTTCCACTATACAACCAGCTGCAGAGCACAGCAATATTCATGGTGACCAAGGGGTTGCTGGGATCGCTAGAACGACTCATGTTCCAGGGCACAGGTACAGCCAGCCAGGGGTGGATGTTCAGGAAGAACTTGTCAGCATGGCTTTAGGTAGTTGCCCCATATCTCTGTCTTCACATAGAAATGAGATGACTGCCTAGGAGATGTAGGGGCTCTAACACCATCACTCTAACACCTGTGCCTTCTACCATCCTCATTGTGACATAGTTCTAAAAGCAACAACCAACTTGGATCGAATTCAACCTCATACCCATTGTCAGAAGGTACGTCAATGATTTTTTTGTTGTTGTTGTTGCATGTATAAGCAAGATTCTTTTCTAAAAAACGACTCGTACATTTTTAAATGGGTGTAAAAATGATTAAACATTTCTTGTCAAATGTGACTACCAAAGATTAAAGATAATATTAAAATGCATCCATTAGAATTGTAGTTACCAAAGAATAAGATCTGATAGAAAAGATTGTTTGTGGAAGCAGACACAGAATTCTCTTTTAAAAACATTATTTGAAAATGTTATAGAAATTAAGTATTTAATATCTTCCCAAATACTTTATATTTTCACTATAATTGTTTATTTTTTATTTTTATTTATTGTATAGTTGTTTGTGTTATTTTTATTTAATATAAAGTAGGATATACAATTTTTACCAAGCTCCATTTAGATCCCCTCCAGTTTACCCTAGTGTGGCATATAAATATTTTATTAAGTGTGCCATAAAGTGAAAAGAGTAAGCAGTATTACCTTAGTATTATGAGCAACATATTAATATTCATAGCTAGATACTTTGTTCTAAATATAAAGGGGGCAGAAACCAGAAAACACCCTTAGCCTGTTGACTAGGTAAATATTCAATTTAAGATTATATATTCCCTAGACCACACAAACAAAAAATAAATGCCAGGATAATGATGGTATTTGAGATCTATAATTTCATCTAGCAATGCAGCCCTTGGGGCAGCAATCGCTAGTGTTTTATGCATTAATTACCTACTGTGGAGCTTTTTGACACAGAATAGAAATTAATTTCATACAGCTCACTATTGTGAAACTTAGTTACATTTTTCATGACACATGCAAAATCTAAATATTTATAAATATGGAATAAATATGCTTTCCAATTAAATGTGGCATCAATCTATTGCTCTGAGCCCAAAATAACAATGTGAATAACCGGCAAAAACAAAACAAACAAACAAAAAAACCTCCCGCCATGATGCCAAACCAACATATTCTATATGTGAAGAATCAGATTTATTGATTGATGGTGAGGTGTATGAGTCACAAAATTAGGAAGCATGACAAGTGGATATTTCTGATTACAACTCCTTTACAGATTATTTGATTGGGTATAGATCAAATCACTTTTTTTTTTTCTATTTTAGCTGGAGTTGCCTCATTTCGAGAATGAAAGTGTGCATTAAATATTTATTGAGTTCCCTTAAGCATCATGTGATTTTGTGATCCTGTTCAACTTGTTGCAGAAAAAAACAAACAAACAAACAAAACACACACACACAAAAACACATTAAAATGCATAGAATCCTAACAGTAGTTATTTTAGTCATAAATTCAAACACAGGGTGGGGAAGTTTAGTTTATACCCTGAGTTACTTTGATTTTCATGCCATGCTGCCTACTAATAATTACACAGCAAGTTCCATGGTAGAATGTCTATAATATTATGTGATATGAGTGGATTTGGGGACTGGAAGGTTGGATTAACCTCCCCTGCTTACTAGACACAACTTTATGAGTTGCTATCTGCTTTATCTCCTATTTCCTCCTGTCCCCTTCATTGTTTTGTCAGAATTTTTTTTAACACTGAGCAAAACCTTCATGGTACAGAATTTCCCAGAAGCAGCCTGAATGTAAACAGTACGATTCCAATTAAGAAACTTGTAAATGGGCAACACTCCGACTCCCTGCTGAGAAGCTCCTCTCCCAGCGTCCTCTCCTCTCTTGACTGCCTTATGGTTAAAGTGATTTCTGTTAATGGTTGGTGTCAACGCCTACCTCCCCTAGGCTGTTTTATTATTTTTAACCCCCTGCAAGCATACCACAGTGATCCAGCTCTTTGCACATTGTAGAGGCTCAAGATAGATTTGTCAAGCTAACATAGCTCTGTCAGTTGGGTGCTGGAGACACCCTGAGTGCTGGAGCAGTTGCACGCATTGCACAGCTGGGTACTAGGAAAGTCACAGATGATACAGGAGCCAGACACAGGAGAGGTCAACAGGAGCCTCCCAAGCAAGCACACCAGCAACCGGAAGTAAAACCTTTCCTTCTGGAATATCCCTCCAGCAGCACCTGCTAGTAAAGCCTAATATCATACACCAGGGGACTGTAGGTCCTTAACTGCAGACCCTAGGATAAATGCGACACAAAGGAGTGGAGTGACAGCTGTCCTGGAAGAAACTGCAAAACTGCAGACTTTTATTGATCCAGATTCACACATTAATTCTGGAGCAGCATATGATAAAATGACACACACACGTGAATTTCATTTGTCATGTGTGGTGACATGAGGTAGGGAAGAAATTGACAATGGCTTTGCTAGATCACATAGCCCTGTAAAACATATGATAAATCCAAGCAATTCAATTCAAAATGGTGAATTAAGGGGGAAAACACAGTTTAATTTAATACTACATGATACATTGTCTCTCAGAAACCCCATTGAAATGAAAGCTGAAAGGAATTGACTAAAAGTAGAAGATGATTCTCTGTAAGATCGACTATTCAATTTCTCTTAGCTCCTAAATATGTGGGAAGCAGTAAAGCCTAAAGCTTAGGCTACTGTACTCACCTGATCTTGGAGTCAGACAGTCTAATTTGGCTGAACAGATGGATAACTGTGTGATCAAGGGCAAATTCATAACTTTTCTCTTCCTCAGTGTCTTTATCTGTAAAATGGGGATATTATTGGTACTTACTTCTTAACAGCTATGTGAGTATTAACTAAACTAATTCATGAACAAGAGGTTTGTTGCCTACACAGGTGCTCAATAAGTGATAGTGATTGTGTTGATGATAATAACCATGGCAACGATTATGCCACATGTCTATTTTTATAATTATATTGTGATTTTACATAACATATGTTACATCTCCACATTATGAGATTGGCACAGCCTCTCTTGTAAACCACCAAATTGCTCACGAAGCACTAACGTTTCCACCAGCTTAGCTGGGAAACATCAATGAGCCAATCGGAAACAAATACTGAATTAAGACGACCACTTTTCGGAGCAGGCTCTGAAGTTTGGTGCTAGAGGGGACTGCCCTCAGGTGCTTCCCAGTAGGAGAAGATTTTCAGTGGTCGCCAGTCAGGATCATTCCCTTGTTGGTTCAAACAGAAACAAAAGGTCCCCAGCAACTCAGGTGCATTTAGCTCAGTGTCTGAGATAGTTTATACCTGGGATGTAGTAATCTCATGAAAACAGCAACTGAAACTGTGTTTTAGGGTTTTCCGCAGAAGCCACAGGGATTCTTTTCTGTAAACCCAGGAAATCAGCCAAGCTCAATTTGTTTAAGTTCAGGTGAACTCTTTGCTTTCTCAAAGCTCTCCCTTCCGAGCACAACCAAGGTATTCCGGACCATTTACTTCCTTCCCATTTACCATTCTTTTCATGAGGTGGATTCCCCAATTGTAAAACACAAGGAAAACATGTCATCAGAAAAGCAGCTTGAAGTGATTTATGATAATTGATATTTAAGGCTCAATCTCAAATCTAGTTTCAGTTCTTATGTTACATAAGAGATTTTTCAGATTCCTTCTATGAAAGTTTGGCAGAAGACAATAAAAACCATCACTTCCTCACTTTTTTCTGATGTTTCCTTGTACCACTAAATAATATGTTCAATATTTCCCCTGGAAATATATATAAAGAACTTCACCTGGTGTGTTTGTCATTTGCCTCTGACTAAAATGTTGAAGTGGCTAAGAAGTAATTGGAAGGAAATTATGGATATGACCAAAGAATGTTTACCAGAGCACTGTTTATAATTCTGAAAAATGAAAACAGTATATACAGAGGGTGCCAAAAAATGTATACACATTTTAAGAAAGGGAAACTGTATTAAAATTGTAATACTCAATAGATACCAATAACAAAAGATGAATACAAGTCACATTTCTGCAATTGCAAGAGGTGCTCAAAGTGGTTACTATCAGCGTCCAGACACTTCTGATTACGGCAAACTACTGCTTGAACAATGTTGACCAAAGTGTTCACTTGTATACACTCTTTTGGCACCCCGGTATATATATAAATACAATAGGAGATGGAATAGAAAAAAAAAAGATGAAGTATCTACTACTACATGGGCTACTATGCAACAATTACAATCATGATGTAGAAACTCATAGAATGTTGTGAAAGAGTGGCTCATGATGCCTTTAAAAACTGAAATAATAATACATGCAGAAATACTAAATTAGGTAACTTATCAGTTATTATTCTGGCTCCAACTAGAGAGAAAAAACACATGATAATTTGAGCATTGGAATTTCAATAATTATTAACTATGACAGGGGATTAGAGTAATGAGGGAATGACTAGTGACAAGTAAAAAGAACTCTAAAAAATACAGAGATAGCAGATATAAGGAACAGCCACTAATCCTCCAGTTGAGAAAAAAGCATCCTTGGTCCACACAGGACTGAGATCCAGCCCTGTCTGGAGAAAGCATGGCCTATGGAACAGTACAGAAGTTGCTGTTTCCTCATGGTGACATTTGCTGGAAATAGGCCCTCTGTAGCATGCGGGAAACCCACCATCTAGGGTTCCAGGGAAAACTACTCATGGGATGTTTCTCATCTGAGGCACTCTACTACAAAGGGCTTGATGGGAGGTGCTGGGGGAGGCTGTGGGCTGCTGTGTATGGCTGAAGACAGCTTGGGAGAAGTTGTGGGCACTGTGGGAGCAGGACACTGAGGAAGCCCTCAGAGCCACAAGAGCTGGGTGCTGGAGAGACCGCGAGCGCTGGAGCAATTGCATACCTTGCAGAGCTGGGTACTAGGAAAGTCACAGATGATACAGGAGCCTCCCAAGCAAGCACACCAGCAACTGGAAGTAAAACCTTTCCTTCTGGAATATCTCTCCAGCAGCACCTATTCCTAAAGGCTAATATCACACACCGGTGCGCAAAGGAAAAACTATTTAAAGGGCCCGTATATATTTTCACAGAGCAGGTAAAAACGGGTGAATTTAGAGGTGAGAGGCAATAATAAAACATTTTCAGAGAACACATATTAAAATGCTAACAATGGATCTCTTTGGGTGGGAGATTTCAGGTTAATTTCATGTTTTCCTTGGAGCATTGCCATATTTCTACAATTTAAATGTAAATAAATAGATTTCCTTTGTTTGAAAAAAGAAAACTATCATCTCAGCTACCCAACAGACTTAATGTGCATCTGGCAATTCTTACTTCATGTTTCGTTCCACACAGCATAAAGTGTAAGCATAGAGCACTGTGGATTCTGCACAGTTAAGGACATAATCAGTCTGCATTTTGTGGAATCAAGAACAAAGGATCGTTCAGTTTTCTCTGTTAATCTCTCTTCCATTCTATTATCTAAAACACTCTCTCTAACTAGAGGGACATTGTGGATCAAGGGCTAGTTCTCCAAATCTGCTGTGTTTAATGTATGTTCTAGGAATGTTAATAAGTGTCTCTGGGGGAGAGTGGGTACAAGGTGAAATAAGTTAGGGAAATGCTTTAAAAGGGAAACAGGTTTACCTATGACTGAGCTTCTCAGAACTTCTGAAATGCTGATGTATACAGAGAACCTTGAGTGGTGGCTGGCCTCTTGACCCTTTTCAATTGAAAAGCACCTGGGAGCTAGAATGTCAAGGTTAAGTGTTTTAAGGAATGATGCTTTAAGGCAGTGGAGGAAACAAGAAAGAAATCGCCACAAAAGCAATAGGCTAAATTAATTGACACTATTCTTTTAGCTATATTTCAAATAGAAAGTGCAGAAATAGAGAGAGCATGGATTTTTCATATGACATATTCAAAGAGCTTATTATGTAAGGACCTGTGTAAGAGATGGGGTGGGTATGCTGGTAAGGCCTAGTAGAGGAACAAGAACAGAGAAAAGAAACCTGCTGAATGCACTGCCAATTTTGGGACGGCAAGTCTATCTGTGAATACTACACATGGTATGGAGAAATATACAAAGGATAAATCCTCTGTGCTTAATATCACATTTACCTATGAGCACTTCAGAGAACAAACTGTACTCATTAAGACAATTTGCCTATGGATATTTGTGGGATGTATTTTCCACACTTGTTAGAGTTTCAGGCTGGAGATTTTCTGCGTATGGGAAAAAGGTTATCCAGAGCCCAAATTCCAGATTAGTACCATGGGTTTGAAATAGATGTGACAGGAATGGAAGTGATTCCTAAATTCAGTGTGAGTTACGGCCATCAAGGAACTTGTTAGAAGTGAAGATTCCAACGCTACACTTGAAGAGTTTCTGCGGGAGTAGATCTGGAGTAAGATTCTGGTATCTGTCATTTTTAGAAAGCATGCCAAATACTTCTGATGCAATGGGCCTTCGAAACAAATTTTGAAAAGTTCTTCACCATGGGAAACTGGTACGCAAACATGTTTGCCAAACAACCCATTCTTGGAATTGACCCTCCCCTCATCTATCCACGTGGTTAAGGTGTGCAGAGCCCTACCTCTAGCAGCAGGGGATTTAGCCTGCCCAACTGACCCATTGATAGTGAGCCCTGGGGCATGTGGGAGTATAGCTGAGAGTTTCCACATCAATCTCATTGTTCTTTTGAAAGGAGGCACACACTTTTAAGTGATGGCAGTTTTTACTTTCTATCTTGTATACAGAAGCAAAGACTTTCAGTGTATGAATGAAGCAGACATGCAGAGAGAGTATTAAGGAAATGGAGAGAGGATTTCTTGGTCTCCAGGCATGGTCTTATCCCTGCATCCTCCAAGTTCCTGAGATGTGGCTGCATCTATGCCCTCAGGTTTTTGAGACTCTGGATCTTTACATTTAAACTTCTCTTTTGATCAAAAGCAAAATCAAAAGAGCCCTAACTAATTCAAAGAACATCCCTCCTTCTTGCTGACTCTTTTCACTTACTTCCCACTCATTTTATTTGGCTTCTAGACTTACTACTAAATCAGAACAGTTATCACTAAGGTGTTCAATGACCCCCAAAATCCAATAAGTGTTTTAATTCATCTTCTTGATCTCTTAGGTGTGTTTGACATTGCTGACATCTTCCTCCTTCAAGAAAAACACTTTCGGGGCCAGCCCGGTGGCTCAGGTCGTTGGAGCTCTGTGCTCCTAACGCCTAGGTCGCCAGTTCAATTCCCACATGGGCCAGTGAGCTGCGCCCTCTACAGCTAAAATTGGGAACAACGGCTCTCCCTGGAGCTGAGCTGCTGTGAGCAGCTGGAGGTTGGTGTGAGCTGCCACGGGCTGCTGTGTGCTGCTGTGGACGACCCGGTGCTGCCAGGAGCAGCCGGTGGCCAGCGTGAGTGTCCGGCAGCCATCGTAAGCGACAGCAACTGGCGAGAGCTGCCATGAGCTGCTCAAGGCTCATAATACCAGCATAGGCCAGGGAGCTGTGTCCTACATAACTAGACTGAGAAAAACAACAGCTTGAAACGAAGTCTCAGGGGATAGTGGAAAAATGGGAGGGGGAAAAGAGACACTTTCTTCTTGGGATCTTTCACACCACATTTCCCCAATTTTCCTTGTTTCTCCAGTTACTCTTTCTAAGGTTCATTTGCAAGCTTAATTTTTGTATCCAGCTATTAATTGTTGGGGCTCATCAAATTATAGCCCTGATCCCCCTTTTTTCTTAGTAATCTTATCCATGACCACACCTTTAGTGTCCATCTATA
The DNA here is from genome assembly GCF_036562045.2 of Rhinolophus sinicus. Lineage (NCBI taxonomy): Eukaryota > Metazoa > Chordata > Mammalia > Chiroptera > Rhinolophidae > Rhinolophus > Rhinolophus sinicus. The sequence continues at coordinate 45,798,280 of NC_133759.1, forward strand.
TATCAAAGACTCAGCTTTTCTCTTCAGAGCAATCTCGGATCCGTACCCGTAATACATCCAATTACCTACTGAAGTCTTCACAACTTTGGGGTATCCCAAACACACGTCAAACTCAACCTGTCCAAGATAAAACCAATTATATCAACACTTCCACCCTATAAAAACTGATCATCTTCCAATATTCCTTTTTTTCAGAGCATGACGTAAACATCATGTGAGGCAGAAATCTAGGAGTCCTCCTGGAAAACCCCTCACTTAATCCAAACTCCACCAAGTTCCATTGATCTTTCCTTCCTAAATACAGCTCTGATTTGTGCATAGCTCATGTTTGTCCTGCCACCATCCTCATCTAGACTAGGTCATCTTTCACCTGCACTGCAGTAACCTAATGATCATGACATCCACTGTTTCCTCCCCCATATCTGTTCCCCATGACTACGGTCAGTCAAATCTCTTCCAAAGTTATATCCAGCCATACCACCTGCAGAGAGCTGCAAGTACACACATACGCTTACTCAAAATCCTTCAACATCTTCACATTAGTGTGAAGTACCACAATCTTTAATATGGACTCAACTTGGAAGGTAGTTACATATTCTCTACTTGGCTTTATTTTTCAATATTGGGCTTTCCCAATATAATGAAATTCTAGGAGGGCCCGGGACAGTTGCTCTTATTATAGTTTATTATTGTATCTGTGCCCAACATGGTCCTGACATAGAAATGATACTTCAAAGAATTTTAAAAAAAGATGTTTGTTGAATGATAAATGAAAGAAAGGAATAACCAAATATCATGGTATGTCTCTTAGTAAACAGACTTTCTTATGGTTCATTCATTCATTCATTCATTCATTCAACAGATATTTATTGAGTGCCCAGTATGTCCTAGACACTGCTAGATATTTTAAGATCTTGCATGCTAGTGCATGAATGACTTATAGATTACAATTAAGTTAGAAAGGACATAAACAGTTGTCAATCCTATCCTGGCCTTGGTAGAAATGGGCCTACTAGCTGACAGGAACAATGATCCTTCCCATATTTAGAGAGTTTGCCAGCCATTCATAGGCACTGGCTTAGCTCTGAAAACTCCTTCCTTTCCCCCATTTACCCCCAATTTTGTGCATATTTAACTTTCCACCCTGATCCTATTGGTTCTTTCTCTATACCATCACTTAGTTGGGGAAAAAAAATGTAAGTCAATGTTTCTTGCCATTTATATTGACTAAGAAATAAAATAGTTACTATTTTGGATTAATCTTTTCTGAATAATAGTATCAAGCCCTGAGTACCATTTTAGTACACTTTGTACCTGAGTTTGAGAATGACTGAAAGTATGTTTCTTTATTGCAGGTTTTTTCTAAAAAGACACATTTGGTAAAATGTGGTCAGTGTGATTACAAAACAGGTTTTAGACACAGAATTGATTTTCATTCTTTCAAGAAGACTAACACTTCTGGTTTGATCTCGCAAGCCAAAGCTGGCGGTTACTTTGTTTCCCCTTGATCCTGTTTCAGTTTGCTCAGAAGCAAGTTGCAAGATGCATTTTACATCAATGGCCTCCTGTAATCCAAATAAAAGAAGGGCTGACAATGGCACTGACTTTGCATAAATTCTTCCTCCCTACTTTGAAATTCATGGATAGCTTTCGTCTTAAAGTAAGCAGTATCCATTTGATTTAAACACTATTTCTGCTTCTATCTGTACACGACATATAGGTTCATAGAGAACAGCAATAGTGTTAGGATCTACTTAGTGCCTGGGCACGATCCTGCTTTACCAATCAAACAAGAAGCTCTTCTTTGCCCATGACTGAGTCAAGGTGAGTGAACATGTTTTGGGGGAATTTTAGAGGTCTACACAAAGCACTACAGCTCTCTCAAGCACTGAAATATAAATATAAATATAAATAATATAAATATAAATATAAATATAAATATAAATGTACATATATATGTGTATACATGTACATATATATATATATATATATATATATATATATATATATATTTATTTATTTATTTAAATGGCTGTTGCCTTTCTTTTCTGTATTTTATTAAACTCCACCTTATTTTAAATGTGATTTAAGGAAATGTTTTGTCCCACACTTTTGTAATTCATCCCTTCCTCTCTACCTTGTAAAAAACTAAACAAATGATCAAGCCAAGAAAAACTTTATCCTATTCCTAAAAGGGCTTCAACTGCAAAGGGACACATTACCCCCTGCTACAATCAATATAATACTTAACAATGTATCGTTGAAGCTGTAAGAAAGTTAGCGGCATACCTAAAACCATCTTTTAATTATCCCTTACTGTGCTAGTAATGATTTTTCCTTTATTATCCCCAAGTCATGCATACAAATCTAAAAAGACAAATGCAATTTCACTTATCTAAATTATTCCACTATAACCATATGTCCCCTAACTGTAGGAGATGCTTGAACCATTTTTCTGCTTAAAATTTCAGAAGACTCATGCTCACATAATCCCCACTGGCCCTTTTGCAAATGGACCAAGAGCTTCCATCAAAGCCATGGAATCAGAACAATTAGTGGATATATCAGGTAAAAAGCAGGATCAAGGGTTAACACTAAGAATATCCTTCAGGGAAAAACCTAATTGCAAGCCTTTGTGGGCACGGGATTCATTACATTTCATTTAAAATGCTTTTATGGCAATACTAAAGGTACATGTTAATATATCTGGCATTTGATTTAAAAAAATTAATGATGGAACATATTCAAATAGCACAAGTAGCTGTGTTTGATTTTTCTTAAGTGACAATTTTACTGAGGTCCATTTTTACTCTGTATTCTTTAAAACCCAATCTTAACATCACCTCCAGGATATTTCATCAACACCTGTCCTGTCACCTAGACAGTGATATCCCCTTACATCTGTATCTCTTTTACAACATTGCATCATAATCACTTACCTAATCAGTTTTCCTCTCCCCTAAAATATGAGTTCTGGGAAGCCAGGATCCCTGTTTAATTAAGTCTGAATCTCCAAAATTTAGTGCATTCATTGCTTTAACAAAAATTAAATGTCTACACTCTTCCAGATGCCATGTGCCGAGTACCAGGTGGCTGGTCAAAAAGAGAGATACGGCTGTTGAGCTCAGAGCATTTAGAGTTTGTTGAGGGAAACTATAAACACACAAGTAAACATTCCAATGAATAATTACAAATTGATATGTTTTATAGCCTAAAAGAGGAGGATGTTGCCACATGCAATAACCTGGGGGAGCTTCTTAGGATAAATAGGGAAGGCCTCCCTACAGAGGCCACTTTGAGTTTCCTCAGCAGAGCATCCAGGCTGAGGCAATGGAGTGAGTGAAGTTTGTGTCAGGGAGGATTCAGCAGGAATAAAGAGCACTGAGGAAATAAATGAGTGGTCTGGAAATGAACTGTGCGGCAACATGATGGAAGGTGGAAACATCATTTCTGTCTCCAAAAAGTTATTAAGACTGAGGATATTAAGGGAGCCTGAAAATTGCCATCCCTTCAGTCCACATGTCACTCTTCCTATTTCTGTTTTCTTCTTTTACCCAGGGCAGGCATTGCAAATCAATCATGGCATTCTTCCCCCACCAAGGCTAGACAGAGGCTAGAAATTTTTCTTAACTCAGTGCTTCTGGAAGCCACTGCCAATCATTCAGAATAGGCACTCAAGGCGATACTGTTTTACTCTTTCTCTTTTAAGTGGGTGGTATCATTTTTACCCAATGAATAAAAGATCTGATATCTGAGGAAGAAAAGAGCTAGCAAATTGAGCCTATGTATATAAAGTACTGAACACAGTGAATGGATATGAAGCCTGGGTCATTATAGGTGATGACGTGATCGGCATGATTATAATGGTGATGGTGGGAATGGTCATGATGGTAGGAAAATATGGGCATTCCAGTTTCTGCTGGGAGTTACAATTTGAAACTAGTCCTAAGGGTGAGAGAAACAACCATGTGGGATGAACCGTGTGCTTTTGAATGACTTCGTACTTGAGACAGCAGAGCTAATATATTCTCAAAAATACAGAGAAAGAAATATCCTTACACTCAAGCAAAAACAAACAAACAAACCAAAAAAAAAAAAAAAACCAACAACAACAAAAACTGTCTGAAAGAGTATATGCAGTTGGAAAGTAGCATCTTGATCTAATCCTAGTACATTTAGAAATGACCAAGCCATCAGCTTTGCTAAGTCCACCCCTTTGTCTGTGTACTGAGACCAGAACCCCAGCAAGCCAGAGTCAGCTAGTCTAAAACGCTTATTTTTTCTCTACCTGCATTGAGCAAACCATCCATCTTAGGTATAAAATGATAGCATTTATAATTTAGTAAGAGCTAAACTCAGAAGTACTCTAATGCATTATTAAGGTTGAAAAATCAAACACTTAGAAACCAAAGAATTACAAAGGTTTAGTTCTTGTGATGACATTAATTAGAAACATGCTGCCTACAGTACATGTTGTGAATCTCCTTGGCTACGAATTGATGTATTGAGACCTGGCCACAGGATACAGTCACACAGTCAGGTGAGTGCTTGACTACTCACAGGTTCTTCTGAGTAAGTTTTTATTATATGTTGTTTTACTTTAGGACTAAGACTGCCTGCATTGGAGAGAGTATTTTTCCTGAGTTATAGTAACGATCACCACGATGAGTGTCTGCTTAATGCCACTATTGTGTTAGGCCTTTTGCATACATTATTTATAATGCATACAATAACCTGGTAAGCACTGGCCCTATTTCCACCTTATAGACAAGGCGACTGCTGTTCAGATAATTTAAGAAACTTGTTCAGTTTACATAACTAAATAAACGGTAGGGGTGGGATTTGAATGTGATTCTCTCTCACTCCAGAGCTCATATCATCTTCACTAACCTTTGTTTGCCTGCACATTAGCTTTATTTCATTTCACAGCCACACATGGGTTAGTGAAAATTAGGTGATCACTCCAGACACCACATTTCCAGGGGCTTGTTCTTTTAGAAGAGGTAAGAGTGGGTTATCTCTGGGGGAGAGAATTGTTCCCATCTGATGCTAGAAAGACCTAGGGCTCATATACCTACCCTCTATCTCCCCCCAAACCACTCTGACTGCACCTGAGCACTGTGTGTGATCAGCATCTTCCAACCACATTACAGCTACTCATGATGCTAATCAATATTTATCTTCTTATAGATGCTCATTTCAACAAGTCTCTCTTTGTAAATAAGCCAGGTGAAGGGCCCATTTTCTGTTCCATGCACCTTAATGATGCCAAATATTTCATCCATATCTTTCCCTAGTTTCAACTCACAATTATGGACAGTATCCATTTTCTCTTCCCTGAAAACACACACACACACACACACACACACACACACACACACACACACACACACAATAAATAAATAAATAAATAAATAAATAAATAAATAAATAAATAATAAAAAAAATTTAAAAACCTGCTGGGTGTACACACCTGCTGGGTGATAATATGGCAGGATGCCTGCTGTATAATCCTTTTTTAAAACTAGTTTCAGGTGTACAATGCAACGTAGTGATTAGACATTTACACACCTCACAAAGCAACACCCCCAATAAGTCTACTACCCATCTGACACTGTGCATAGTTATTACAATATAATTGACTGTATTCCCTATGCTGTACTTTACGTGCTTGTGATTATCTTTTTAAAATTATACTTGGTTTTCAATATTATTATACATTAGTTTCAGGTGTACAGCGTATTGGTTAGACATTTAAATACTTTATGAAGTGATTCCCCCGATAAGTCTAGTACCCATATGACATCACACATAGATTTTACAAGATTATTTACTATATTCCCCATATTAGCTATTATGTAACTACCAATTTGTACTTCTTAATCCCTTCACTTTCTCACCCAGCCCCCTACTCCCTTCCATCTAGTAACCATGTTTGTTCTCTGTATCTATGAATCTGGTTTTGTTTTGTTTTTTTCCATTTTATTCTTTAGATTCCAAATATGAGATCATATGGTCTTTCTCAGTCTGACTTATTTCACTTAGCATAATATCCTCGAGGTCCATCCATGTTGTTGCAAATGGTAAGATTTCATTCATCTGTATGGCAGTGTTACTCCACTGTATAAATGTACCACAATTTCTTTATCCAGTCATCTATTGATGGCCATTTCAGTTGTTTTCATATGTTGGCTATTGTGAATAGCACTGCAGTAAACACAGGGGTGCATATATCTTTTCAAATTGGTGTATTGGGTTTCTTTGAATAAATACTCAGGAATGGAACTGCTGAATCATCAGGTAGTTCTATTTTTAATTTTTTTTGAGGAACCTCCATGCTGTTTTCCATAGTGGCTAAACCAATCTGAAATTCCACCAACAGTGCACAAGGGTTCCCTTTTCTCCAAATCCTTGCCAGCACTTGCTTATTGATTTATTGATGATCACCATTCTGACAAAAGTGAAGTGGTATCTCACTCTGGCTTTTATTTGCATTTCTCTGATGACTAGTGTTATTGAGCACCTTTTCGTATGTCTATTGGCCATCTGTGTGTCCTCTTTGGGGAAATGTCTATTCAAGCCCATTTTTTAATTGCATTGTTTGTTTATTTGGTGTGGAGTGGTATGAGTTAGCAACAGATCCATGGCCCCCCTCGGCCTCTTGCCAGCTGCTGGCTTTCCATAAGGCTCAGCCACTGAAAGAACCTCCTTAGGTGCATGGGCTGGAATGGCTGACCAGGTGTTGACAGTGCCCGGTGATGCCGCCCGTGTTGTGCAGGGTGGAGTCCCAGAGAGTCAGGGGGTATAACCGGTGGATTTCACAAAGTTAATGAAGAACCAGTTCTTGCACCAGTGCTGAGCCTGTGGCCATCCTGCAAAATGCTCAGAGAACACCACAGCAAGCCCTGCTAGCCTCGGGCCCCATTCCCTGAGAGCCACCCAAGAAAGACTGCAACACGAATTGGGGCTGACTGCCCACCACCAATTGTTTCCCAGGCTGCCACGGGCCATCCACTACTATACAAACCTCCAGCAGCTTGTGGGGTGGGGCCAGCTATCGAGGAGCCACCAGTACCCTGGGTGATGCTGCACTAGCGAAATGGCGCAGGGTCCCAGAAAGTCACCAAGGTGGTGCATGCACAGATTTTACCAGTCCACTGTGGTCTCAGATTTGTCCCTTTGGGGGAGGGTTCACCGTAGGACAGATGATCCCCTCCTATAGGCTCCACGTGAGGTGGGCTCCACACAGGAATAATGGAAGTTGTTCTTCCAGAACCTTGCCCTGCAGCCACACAACCTAGCCTTTCCCGGTATGTCTCTGGCACCTCTCGAGCTGTTGCTCCTCCTCCTGAGCCTAGCGTGCGCTTGCAAGTGAGTGAGTCTGTGTGCAGGCCCTTTAAGAGGACATCTGTGTTTCCAGTCGCCTTCAGTCTCACCCGGATGGAATCCTCACTGATTTGCACTGCCAGGTGTCTTGGGGCCTCCTCCTCCTGGCACAGGGACCCGGACTGGGGAGCCTGGTGTGTGGCAGGACCCCTCACTGTTCAGTGGGGACCTCTGCCACCAAGGTGTCCTTCCCTGTGTTCAACCACTACCTGTGGGTTTGGGGTCAGCTGGTTTCATGTCTCCAGCCCCCCTACTGGTCTTGATGTGGGTTCTTCTTTATATCCTTATTTATAGGGTTTCTGTTTAGTTCATTTTCTGGTGTTTCTTGAAGTTGACTGTTCTATGATTTAGTTATCATTTTAATGCAATCCTTTGAGGCAGCAGGCATAGTATAGTGTTTACCTATTCCACCATCTTGGACTTTCCTCCTGCTGTATCATCTTTACAAACAGAGTACCATAGTATAATTATTCAATTTTTGCTCACACACCCTTTTACTAGCTTCCTGATTGTCATTTTATTTTGTGTGGCTCATAAAAGACTGATTCATTTTTGCAGAGATCAGGCCTGGTGCTCTCAGTACTGTCTCCAGTAGATATTCCAAAGCAAGTACAATGATGAGCAGCTGGTAAAATGGGGGAGGCGGTAAGGAAGGCATGGAGACCGACACAGATTAGTAATAACAAGGAAGAAGAATGGAAGCTCTGTGCATTATTAAAGGTGAATGGAGCCCCTCTTGCCACCCAGATGCACCATCTTTACAAAACTGAAATGATCCCTTTCCTACCTCTAAACTACACAGAGTGTTTTTTACTGGCAACTCAGCATGTGCTATAATAACAATATCACACCAAATAGAACAGATTGATAGTGCTGCAGATATCACCATCTCTTTCCAATGTTTTCTCAGCTTTCCGAGCAGGCTGTGGGTGTCCTGTGCAGCTCTTTCATTTTCTAGCAGAGGCCAAGTTGTGCAAGATATTAATGAAGCACCTAACTAAAGCTTCTAACAGGGAAGGCAGGTAGAAAAATCACTTTAAAATACTATAACTGGCATTTTTATGTGCCAGTTCAAATATGGGGAACAAACAAGTGCTCACAAACCCACTACTTATTAGCACAACAGGTTCCATTTAAAGGGAAATTTTTGAATGGTAAACATGGCAGAAGTCTACAATTATAATCTTCCAATGATTGCAATCCGCGGATAAACCGTTTAGTGATAAATTGGAGGCCAAGAGGAGATTATCACCTGCTTAACTAAGCTTCCATTGATTCTATCAAGTTGTTTGGCAATATCTGGGCTACAATGAAAAAGTTGAGAAATAACTCATCCCCCCCATCAAAATATTCATCATAAGCCTTCATTTTGAAAGGTGTGTGGCACTTTGGCAGGAAAGGATCTGCTTGACAACTACTAATTATACTTAATAATAAATAATATTTATCATTTGCATTATTTTAATATTTAAATACTTTCACAGATTTTGCTTCCTCATATGCCATTATGTATATATGGAATATCAATGTACTTTATTGTGCAAGGCTTTTCCTGTGAACCCAGCCCAAATAATAAGCTATTATAGGAAAATTGTGGAGTTTCATCTTATCCATACTAACAAATGTTAACAATTAGAACTGCGTTTTTAGTACCTGAGGAGGGGGGAATGATTGAGCAACTACCTTGAGGAAATTCTAACTGACTTTTTGGCAAAATGTTTAATTAATGCCAAAACTGTGCAAAAGCGTTTAGAGGAGGCAAAGATGTGAAGTAACAAGATCAATGAGTGGCATATAAATTAAAATAGCTATCATATTTAATTAGTTTAAATTATAGCCTGGGCATTAAGATTTTTAAAAAGCTCCCTAGGAGATTTTAACATGTGGCCAAAGTTAAGTATCATTCATGTCATAGTTCATCTCTCTTCTGATGAGAAGTCAAATGCTTTTCACTTGTAGTTCCTGATGCTCTGGGAGATATCTGCCTACCTCCTTGAGGAGGCTTCAGAGAGTTTCACTTACTCCATATAGTCAATATTTTCAAACATGTGGCTCCAAATCTGGTGAAAAGCAATTCAATTATGTTTCTCCAACATTGTGGCAGATGGACAAAATTCCTTTCATATTGACCACATTGTGTGGTAGGCATAATCATTCCCACATGGAAGGTGAACTGAGATTCAGGGAAAGGAAGAGTAGTGCACATGGCCATGAAGCTAGCAAGTTTAAAAAGTTAAGCAAAGGTCAAGTTTTCTGACTTCAATTTAAATGAGTATCAGATGTCATTATTTCATTTACTCTACAGACACCACTGTCATGGGTGAGCAGAAAAACAAGCAAATGAATGAAAATGTAGTAAGCCTATGAGCAGGGATAGCTAGCTGTCTTCACACAAAAGATCTGATATGTGTTCAGCCATTAGCAAGGTTTAGTCAGCTGTATTTACAGTCCCATGAATAGGAGGAAACATCGTGACAAAGGAAAAGTGCATGAATCCAGGGAAAAACACATCAAATTAAATAAATAATTCAAAGATAGAGCAAAGATCACAGAGTTGGCTCTGACAACAAAGCATCTACAATAAGTGTTGATGTGTTTTTCCAGCTACCCAGTCTGCTGGTCCAGGTGCAGAGGAAAAATATAAAGCTGTTATAGATCTAGTAAAAGTTAAACAGACAATAAAAACCAATACTGGAGATGAATTCTAAATCGGTAATTCTTTGAACAATCCTCCAAAGGTTTCATTTGCTATATTAATGCAATGTCAAGCCCATTTTAGGAATAAAAGAACATTGTTCTTCTTGCTACAATTTAGGCGTAAATGGTCAAACTGTATTAAATCAAGACGCTTCTAGAATCATAGAACTAAAGATCATCAAAGATTTTTTAAAGAACTATAGCATTCCCTCATTTTACAGGTAGGAAAACCAAGGCAATAAATGATTACGTGATAGGCTTAAAGTCAACATTATTCCTGCCAGTGGCCAAGAAGAGATTAGAATGTAGGTCTCCTGTTTCCTCCTCACTTAATGATTCCACATTCTTTACCCATTTGAGCACAACTAATGCACTGCAGTTTGAAATCCTGCCATTCTAATGGCAGTCAGAATGCCATGGTTCAACCATGTTTCCATCATCTTTGAACAGAATATTAAATGATTGGCATCATGTTCTGAGCCACATGCATTCTAGAGTTTCTAAAATTTGTGATTTTCTGAAGGATATGGCTTTATCTAGTAGGCCCAACAACTCAATAACAGTCACTGCTTGCAGGTCAAACAAAAAAAAAAAAAAAAAAAAGGAAATCCTGTATTCATTTCCTTTATGAAAAACAGAAATCTATTTGATTAGAATCTACACTCTAGAAGCACAGATAAGGCTTAAAGAAATATATGATTCTTCTATAGAATATTATACTTGGAGAATTCTTGTCTATTTAAGATCAACTGAAGCATATCATCAGTTACTCATGGCCACAATAAAGGTGGAAGACCTCACTTAAAATAAATAAATGAATATCTTAGCTAATGGAAATAACGTACATTTTCAAGCTTATTTATGGCTTACATTTCTATCCTTAACTGTGGTCTATTTCTCAGGACATCAGTATGAAAGGAAAACTGGATAGCGAGGAAGAATATGTTTAATAGAGAGGTTAAAAGAGTGGGCTAGGTGACGTGGACAAGTTACTCAGCCTCTCGATTTTCCATTTGCACATCTATAAAACAGGGACTATAACATGTTAGCAAGAGATCTGCTTCTCCATTGACCATGCTTCAGCCCTCAAATGTTTGGGAAAGAATGGGAGATCAGGTGCCTTCTCCCTCCACCTTATTTCTCGAAGAGGAATCACTAGCGTTATTCGTCAATAACCAGAACATCTATTGAGCGGTGAATAGAGTTATTGCATTGGAAAGTGACAAATGTGTCACACAGTCTTCCAGTACCTCAGCCTATGATTTAGAGAATAAAGCATGCTGGTTTATGCTTGTCTTATGATCTGCTCATCTGTGATTTGGAGGCAAAACAGAGAGAAGGCAAAGGACCTCATTTGGAATTCCAAAATGAGTTAACGGGCTAGTTCATTATTAATAAATTACGCTTTGGTATTTTCTGGCTCTGTGTTGTACATAGAGCCCTTGGCAAGAATCTTAAACACCCACTTTAGTGGTCTGTTATTAAATAACATCCAGTATGTAAAGTGCACAGTGCAGAGCCTAGTACACTGGAAATTGTCAATGAATATTAGCTAGATGGCCTTGGATTTATCTGTATTTAAACATTTGTTGTTAAAACAGTTTGTGTAGGACTGGGCATCCTGAGCCTCGGGATGAAATAAATCCCTATGTTCTAACGAATGCAAAAACTCTTTGAAATTCTATGTGGCAGGTTGTACTAAATCAAGTAAGTAGAAACTATTGGCTGGGCATTCCCTCAGGAATCAGGTATTGACTGCGTGAGCACTCGGGGTGTAGAAACCAGCTTGGCAGTGGATAGTAAGCCATTGCCGGGCACACGCTGCCTCCTGTTAAGCAGAAGGCGCACATGCAAATTGCTTTCTGAATCATTAGCTGTCATCTACCCCCATCTCTCATCTTGCAGCTGCTCTTTCTCATTCCACCTGCAAAGTTTTCATGTTGGACAAGCTCCCAAGCCAAACAAGTTGCCTCTTGGCAGCCTTTATTCCTGCTGGGAGCCAGGACTGAGCCACACAGATAAGCCAAAGTAAGGATGCAACATGGCCTAATGCAATTGCTGAAGAAAGACGCCTCGAAGTTAAGGTGGTGGATGCCTTTAGAAGTGATTTTCATGCTGGTTCACATGAGATTGTTAGCCAGCCTCCAGAAGTTATATGCTGCTAATTTAAAATGTTATCTGCCCTGTTAGACTTTTCTAAAGCTTCCATCAGACGAGAAGTATCTTTAGATCATGTTCTTACTATTGGCTAGAAACATGGTGATGGGATTCTTGGGAATGCATGATTCTAAGACCATGCCTAGGTCCAATCAGGCAAACATGAAATGAGATATGAATAAGAAACTCATATGGAAGCCACAGTTCCGGAAAGGGGCTTTCACATGTGAACTGCACATGAAAGACAACTCAACCAGGTCTGGGAACCCAAAGGCAGAAGCAAGTACAGCTCCAATTGATGGGAATCATGGGCATTAGAGTGAATGACAGTAAGTGGACATTAAACCTGGCAACTCATGAGGGCCATAGCAAACTAATCAAATTTTATCCACAGAGACATTATCCTACAAATTTGTGAGGAAAGTCCTTCACCTCTATTTTTCTGGATTTGATTATTGATAAAAATGTATTATTGCTATGTCACTCATTATAGTTTGGCAATTTAAAATATCTTCTCTAAATAATGAAGAGTATGAATACATTTAAAATAAAACAAACAAGAAAGCCATGCTTTACATTTATGTCATACTCTATAGCTTTCAGTGGCAATCTATTATCTATTATTTGGTAGAACTAAGGAATAGAACAAAGCTTTGTGTATACAACCGCTGTGTACACTCCCTTCTATAAAAATATGAGGTGTGATCAAAAACTATGGTGAATGTTTAAATTTAAAAAATTATTACAGTAAAAGACACATTGCCATTAATCCCCCTCAAAATACTCCTTCTCACTTCAAACACACTTATCCCATTGTTCTTGGCACTTTCTGAAGCAGTTTTGGAAGTCCTCTTTCATGAGTGTCTTTAGTTGTGCTGTTGTGGCTGCCTTGATGTCCTGAATCGATTCAAAATGTTTACCTTTCATAGACATTTTGACTATGGGAAAGAGCCAGAGATGTACGGTGCCAGATCTAGTGAGTAAGGTGGATGAGGACACACCATAACATTTTTATTTGACAGAAATTGCTGTACTAGAAGTGATCTGTGACATGGAGTGTTGTCATGATGGAGGATGAAGTAAAGACACTCACGAAAGAGGACTTCCAGAACTGCTTCAGGATGTGGCAAGAACAATGGGATAAGTGTGTTTGAAGTGAGGGGGAGTATTTTGAGGGGGATTAACGGCAATGTGTCTTTTACTGTAATAATTTTTTAAATGTAAACATTCACATATTTTTCGATCACATCTCATATAGGATGTGAAAAGGCATGGGCAAAACTTAAATGCATATTAGTAAGTGAAAGAAGCCAATTTGAAAAGGGTATATGCAGTATGGTTCCAAATATACAGCATTATGAAGGAGGCAAAACCATGGAAAAAGTATAAAGACCAGTGGTTATTAGGGATTCATGGGGAGAGAGAAATAAATAGACAGTACGTAGAGGATTCTCAGAGCCACAAAATTAATGTTTATAATACTATAACATTAAGTAAATGTCATAAATTTGTCCGAGCCCATAGCATGTACAACACTAAGAGTGCATCCATGTGGTCATTGCAGCGTTATTTACAATACCCAGGATATGGAGGCAACCTGAGTGTCCCTCAATGGTTGAATGGATAATAAAGAGGTGGTACATATATACATTGGAATAGCACTTGGCCATTAAAAAGAATGAAATCTTGCCACCTGCAACAACATGGATAGACCTAGAGGGTATTTTGCTAAGTGACATGTCAAACAGAGAAAGACAGATGCCATATGATTTCACTTATATGTGGAATATAAAGAACAAAATAAATGAACAAACAAAAGAGAAACAAAATCATAGATAGAGAGAACATTTGATGATTGCCAGATGGCATGGGGTTTTTTTGCGGGGGGGTGGGTGAAAAAGAGGAAGAAATTAAGAAGTACAAATTGGTAGTTATAAAATAGTCATGGAATATAAAGTATAGCAAGTAATATAGTCAATAATATTGTAGTAAATATGTATGGTGTCAGATGGGTACTAGATTTATTGGGGTGATCACTTTGCAAGTTATATAAATGTTTAATTAGTATGTTGTACACCTGAAATTAATATAATATTGCATGTAACTGTAAATGAAAAATAAAAATATATTTTTATTTTGATTTGAGAAGAGACTCCCATTATCTTATGTGTGAAATTAAATTTTTAAAATGTTTTCTTCAGAATTTCTTTTGCCTGGGTGCAGAGGAAAAAGCAGTTGTTCAGTGTATCCAAAGGTAAAATGATAAAAAATAAAAGAACGATTTCCTGCATTTCTCAATTAAAACTCTGAAATATATTAAGTTTCCCACTATTTATGCTCACATACCTAAAGCACTAAAATTATATTGCAGCAGAAAGGCAAGAATTTCCAACCAATCAATACAGTAAGGTCTGCCTGACATGATGGCTGAATAAAATTACCAGTCCATGCCCAGACTCAGCTAGAAAATTAAAGAGTGCTGTAACCACTTGGTATGGAGAGGGATCATGGAGATTGATTTTATTTATACACACACGGATATATTAATAAAATGTTATCAAATCCCTATGTCACTTTCCATGCTTATACAATGCCATTTAATCCTTTCCAATGAACTCTGTGATATGTGTTTGATAATTATTTCCATTTTCAAGATGTGGAAACTGAGACTGGAAGTGTGGTACATCTGTCCAAAATCATATTGTCACTTCAAATGTCTCCAGGCCTACTTCTATAACCTGTGCAATAGTCTTTTGTCTTTTTGCTGTCCTCTGAGGCTTCCTTCTTTTTCCAAGGTCAGTTGAAATCTTAACCCTAATTATCCCGACCTCTGGTATCCACTGAAAGATGACTTCTGGCCTCCTAGAGAAGTTTAACCATTCTTAGCAGAGTACTAGACATATGGAAGATACTTCACTGAGTAAGTAAATGAATAAACATATACAACACTATTAAAATTGCCATTTAATAAAAGGAGAGGTTAGGTAACTTAAGTAAGGGAGGGAGCTGGAATTCAAATTCTAAAGTCCATGTGATCAACCATCAGAATAGTCTGAGTCATCTTCTTCAGACTCTAAGTAGCATGAGGCAGGTGCTAGGTACCTAATGTACTTCATTCTGTATAAATGAAAAATTTATGCAAAACAAAAAAAACTTATGTAAAGATGGATGGAAACCTTAAGCTTTCCCTGCTGAACTCTGAGTATCCCTGCCATGAAATCCTTGTCTAGCTCACTGAATGACCTTGAACAAGTAGTTTTCCTTTACAGCCTCCACTTCCTCTTCTGTAAAATACTGTTGACAGGACTTGTTCTACCTGCCTCATAAAGATGCATATAATTTATAAATGTCTAACCACTATGCTGTACACCTGAAACTAATATAAAATAACACTGAATGTCAACTGTAATTTAAAAAAAATAGTCACAGAGATATAAAGTACAGCATGGGGCATACAGTCAATAATATTGCAATAACTATGTGCAGTGTCAGATGGGTAACAGACTTATTGGGGTTATTAGACATTTGTGAGGTATATAAATGTCTAATCACTATGTTGTTTTGTACACCTGAAACTGAAAAAAAAAAAAAAAAAAAAAAGTCCAGGTCATCACAATTAAAAAAAAAAAAAAAAAAAGATGCACACCGGTATATAAAGCACCTTGGAAGATATAAAGCTTTCTTCAAAAGCACCCAAGTAAGTGTCATTACTATATGACTCCTTGAAAAGAAACCTCAAATTATCAATTGTGCAGTAAACCAAAAAAAGTTTAAGGCAGGGCATTCATGATAGAATAAGAATTCCAAATAAATCCCTCTGTGGTTATGTAAAGAGTAGGCAAAATTCTTTCCTAACTATTGATTTAAGCGGAAGGGCATCCCTTAAGAAATTGCGGAAGTTTAGAAACAGAGCCTTGCACTCTACATTGCAATGGGACATTTTTTTCTCAACTTCTCTTGCCCGTCCTGCTATCAGTTCAGTTGCAATGTAATGTATTACTGCATTTCATTTCTAGGCAAGAACATTATTTAGTCACAGGAGAAATACTTTCCTGAGGAAAGATTGTCTTTGGGAACTTTCAAGGACATCTGAGAAATGCTTCAGCCCAAGCCACAAAATTATGAGCATTTGTTTGTGCCTCTCTGTTCCCAGGGAACATTTAAAAAAAATCTTTCATTTAAGCTTATTGAAAACATCCATCTTCCCTTTCCAAAAAAATAGCAATTAACAAAACTTTATTGATTCCCAGTTTTCCTAGGTGTCATTTTCTAATGCATATATTTTAATGTTTTTATCATTAATTTTGCCTCTTGCAACATTCCCCTGTCTCTCTATCTGAATTTTGCCCTTGTATGGCAATTTTTATTTATCACTTGCAATTTACTTTGAATATAAGTATGATAAGAACATTCACCGATGTTTAATTACATGTATTTTCAATTTACTTCTAATCTAGTAAACTACAGGCAAAAATACCACAAAATTACAATATCTAAAGTTTATGTAGAGCTTATATGATGGACAGTCCTAAACTCTTTTCAAATCCTCACCAAACTCTATAAGGTAGGTACTATTAAGCTTATCATTTGGCAGATGAGGAAACTGAGACACAATGTGGTTAAGTAATCTGCCTGATGTCACACAACTAGTGATGATGGCATAGCTGAGATTCTTCTGAATAGAGCTGCTAAGAGTCTCTGCAACCCTTTTTCCCAGTCAAAAAGGAGACAACTATGTCTGAACTGGGAAAAATCCTAAAGGTTACTTAATAGTGGTCACCTTTAATCCGCCTCATCTTGCCACATACCCTGTCTCCACCTAGCTGCCACTCAGTTTTTTGGAAGCATTCTTTTCTTCTCACATCTCAAGACTGCGAATAGTATAGGCACATAGTAGGTCCTGAATGAATAAAATCAATTAATCAGTAAAGTTTCATATCCCTGTATTGCTCATTTCTTGGAATCTCCCAGTCACAGCTGTTGTTCAGTTAACGAGTCCCTCTGATGTCAGTTCACATGGCACTGCCACCGGGAAGTCTCTCTTGGAGCTCCTGAAAACATTGGCTCTCCTTTTACTTGTTCACAGCATCATTGTTTTGTTCATTACACATTTCACATATATTTGTGTGATTATTCAAGTGATGTCTGAACCCCTTCTTCCTATGGGTACTTTTAACCCTATTGTACTTTCTAAAATATAAGATCTAGAAGGTATTATGCTAAGTGAAATCAGTCCAGCAGAGAAAAACAAATACCATATGATCTCACTTACATGTGGAATCTAAAGAACAAAATAAATGAACAAACAAAACAGAAACAGACTCATAGACACAGAGAATAAAATGATGGTCGCCAGAGTAGAGGGGGTTCAGTAGGGGCTGGATGAAAAAACTGCAGGGATTCGGAAGTACAAATTGATTGTTACAAAATAGTCATGGGGATGTAAAGTAAGTACAGAGAGTATAGTCAATGATATGGTAAGAGCTACGTATAGTGCTAGGTGGGTACTAAACTAACTGGGGGGATCACTGCATAAATTATATAAATGTCCGACTACTATGCTGTACAGCAGAAACTAATCTAAAATAATACAGAATGTCAACTGTAATTGAAACTAAATTTAAAAAAAATAAAATGTAAGACCTAAGGCTACCTGGGCTATGTAGGGTTTGCTCATCACCGTAGCTTCAGTATTTAGCACATGGGAAGAATATAGGAAATGTGCTGAATGAAGAAATACAGGACTTTGGAGAAACACATAAAAATGACGGATCAATAAATTTGTTTGATCATAATATAAACAATGACAGCACCATGCTAAAAATTTACCCTGGCTCTATACTGAAACTCTTCTCAAACTGGGTTCCTGTTTGCTGTTTACGCCGCTGACTGGAACAGAGAAAAACCAATCAAGTCTCCTGCGCCATTATTCGTATACTATGAAGCTGATGGGCTGGGACTGCTTTAAGAATAATTCTGCTGACTGAACTATATATAGAACCAAGCCTTAGGTAAAAAAAATCTACATTTAATATGTTTGAGAGAAAAATGCAATAAGAGCACCAAGCCCATTAGTTGTGATATTTAATTCTACTGTACCATTTCCACATTGATTTCCATGAATTTAGATGCCTTTTGGTCAAGCTCACCCAAGCATTTATACCACTTTGATGAACAGTGAAATATCAATGGAGACACAGAAAAAATATTTTCCCAAATTTAGCAGAGAACACATTAGCATGAGCTTGTAAATTTAACATTCAACTTCATTGGCATGCATAGAACCGAGTGACTTTTGTTAAAGTAGGAAACTTGATGATTGTGTGAGGAGATGAACATCTGAGAAAGCACTTCCTATTTTAAAATCAGGAAATTAGAAATATTTCAATGAATCATATTTCTTCATATCTGCCATCCAAGTGATGGTAAAATTCAATATTTATACATGAGTTTTTAAAAACATTGTACATATATACTGCTTTACAGTATAAATAATAGTTACCCTAATATCTCCAAGACACAATATGAGATAAAATAAACAAAAACAACAAAAACAACAAAAACAAAAAACTAACAATCATTTTTTTATTCCTTTTAATTGTGAAATAATTGTTATATTCAAAAAATAAAAAAATGAAAAATATTTGTACTCTAAAGAGTATTTAAAAATGTCAATGACTATTTTACACATAATTCACCACGACACCATGAAAAAACAATTTTCCATTGTATATGTTTAAGAATATTCTCATGATACTGAAAAAGGACTGAATATGACTGTATCTATTGGCTTAGGTAATGAAACATGTAGAATATTTTTTCTAGCACTTCTATCAAACACATCTGCCCAGCTGCTATAAAAGAATAATGCTGTGCAAAGAAAGAGAGGGCCCACACTTGTCTTGAATAGAGATGGGTAGGATTGGGGGAAGTTTCCTCATTTTTGAAAATGTCAAAGTCAAATGTATTGGACACCCACTAAGTATAAAACAAGGCAGCCACTAAGGGATTGAAAAAATAGATAATGTATATTTTAAGGCTTCAAAGGGCTGATACCATCTGCTGGTAACATCATAGGGACATTAAAACTTGAAAATAAGCAACACAATGAAGAATATTATACTATCATTTTGAATAGCAGTAAGTCAAATAAGTGAGTTAAAACACATTTACTCACAATAGCCAAGATATGGAAACAATCTAAATGTCCATCAACAGGTGAATAAACAAAGAAAATGTGGTATACTCGTAGATGATATATTATAGAACTTACACTTGAAACCTATGTAGAGTTGTTGACCTTTGTCACCCAATAAGTTAAAACAAACAAACAAACAAACACACATTTCTATGAAAGCACTATAGCTATTATTAGTGAAAATTGACTTTATTTGGGTTGAGGAGGAAACCTTTTTTGAAGTGATTTATGAACATATTAATGGTTTATTGATTATTGATCCTGGACAGGATTACATTTTCTTAAGGCCAAGTAGTAAAGGTATTAAAGTAAGAGCCAAGTAGGATTTAGGACTTTTAAGAATCTATAGGACTTTCTAGGCAGAGGAAACAGGGATCCACTGGAATATGAAAAAAAATAAATAAATAATAAGAGGACTTGTACTCCAGATAATGGAACGCAGTCAGGTGAATAGATATCCGGTGTATGAAAGAAAGAAGTGAGTAGTAGGACTGAAAGTGAATTTGGGGGGATTAGAGTAAGCGGTATCTTGAATGCCAAACCAGAGAACTGAGATTTTATCTGGCAGTCTGATTTTGAGCAGAAGGATGGAATGCTCATGAAGCTAAGGTTGAAAAGTAAATTGCTACTCATAGTCATAGACTCAAGTATTTAGTCAGGTTTTCTGTCTTTCTATTGCAGAGAGTTGCTCAGAAGAAAGGTTGGGTCCAACACTTCTGGTTGAGGACAACCCATCCTTACCCTTACTACTAAAACTACTAAAATTCTAAACCCTGAATCGAACAAGTTTTTGGTTTGATTAGGACACAACAGGGGTTTCTTGTCATCCAAGTATCCATTATCTGCATCCTCATGATTTTAAGTTGCCCATAGACTCTATCCCTTTTAAGTTGATAACCTACCCATCTGGTTTCAGTGAATCACTCACTGATGGGTGCATGATAATATACTACATATACCATTTATAATAGAAATAAAATTCAAATGCACTGCAAAGTGAAATCCTAAATCTTGCAGACAGAGTATCATGAAGTCATTGTAAATACTATCAGAAATCTGCCAGAACATACAAAGCCAGTGATAAATGAGGATCTGGCAAAAACATATAGTTAATAATTCAAAGAGAGAAAGGCACATAGTAAGGGCTGTAAAATAAATTTATTTGGATACCAAATAATTAAGAGAAGGCCTTAGGAAAATTGATGAATGCCTTGAATGAATTTTTACCAGAACTATGCAGTTCGATTGAGCTACTAACATTGAACATGCAGTGAAGGGCAGGGCGCTATGCTGTAACCCAGTTTGCTTGCAATAACCACTCAAAGCAACATGTAGTCCTTTTTTCATTCTAGGCATTGGGCATAATTACAATTTAACCTAAATTTTATTAGATGTAATTTACTGGTTTTATTTATTTAATGGTAACTTACTTCAACATTAATTTCAAATCAAAATTATTTTTTAAATTATTTTTATTAAATTTTGGTCTCTATTTTTTCCAGTTTCATTGAGATATAATTCACATATAAACGGTTACTATTTATGAATGATTTTAAGTGTTTGTGTTTTTTGTTCCAGATGGAAATTGTCTTTGAAAAATGAATATTCTTTTCCTTGAGTAGGATATGTCTTAATCTAGATATCAGATCTAGGTCTAATAGACAAAATTTTAAATTAAGTTAAAATTTTCTAATAGTAAAAAAGCACTTAAAAAGTAAAAACTCTTTAACAGAAGTTGAAATTTAAAAAACAAAAAACAAAAATACTATAGAATCAGATGATTTATGGGTAATGAGCATTTTGTTATCAAAATATGCATCCACAGCCAAATGAGCCTATAGCATGGATATGCGTAGATTTCCATATTGGAAATTGGATGAGCTTATCTGTGGGCCTCCTTCCAAATGCTAAGATTTCAACAGGCATAACTGAGATTAGAACATTTTCCAGTATTTCTGGAAACAAGAGTCCTTTAAAATTCCACCAATAAAGGGCTGTGCAGTTAAATGAAGTTGAAAAACACTTCACACCACATTCTACTTAACGTGGAAATTCACAGAGCACATTATAGCTCATTCCACATCTCAAAAGTCCTCTGGTCAAGAAACATGTTTAATTTTATTGAATAGAGCATTTCTCAAATTTTTTTAGCCCAAAAACCTTCCTTCTTTCTTTCACTTAACATCAAGTAAGTTCCCATGGAAGCATAGGTGATATTCAAACTATTTAATAAATTTACGGTGAAGACACTAAACAATAAGATGGCTGTCTCACTAACTAGAATGACCAGGAAAACAGTTTTATTTGAAACATATTTAGGGGGAAAAAATCTTGTTTAAAACAGATGTCTTATTTGTAACCTAGTGCCATCAATTGGAAAAGTTGCCACAATTATTATATATAGTTCTAAACTTTAAAAACTTAAACAATTTTGAAAACTAAAAGTTTAAAAATAAATCAAAGTAAAAATAGGCAACAGCTGAAGTAGGAAAAGTTTTTGATTAGCCATGAAAAAATCTGATTTTTAGCCTTCTTAAATGTGATTTTAAAATTAAATAGCGAAGATTGATTATTTTTCCTGGTGAGGACCACCTGCTTGGAGTGGTACAAACATTTACTTAGATAACTGTGATATTGTGGTTTTTAATAAGAAATATGCATTTGGTCTTTGTCCTGTTTCTAGCACAGCGCTCCCCAAACCCTTGAAATTTCCTAAGTGATGAGAACAATAATTGTGTCTTTTGTTGTTAATAAGGTGACTTTGGACCCCACCTAAGGATGGGGGCTGGTGGTCAGGGGAGGCATGTGACTTTCAGTCCCACCTCCCACCCCTCACCCCAACCTTAGGGGAAGGAAGAGAGGCTGAAGATTGAGTCCAATCAACATTGGCCAATGATTGAGTCAACCATCCCTATATTATGAAGGCCCATAGAAGCCCAAAAGGACATGGTTCAGGGATCCTCCAGGTTGGTGAACACATGGAGATGCGGGGAGCTGGCACACTCACAGAAGGCATGGAAGCTCCTTCTCCTTAACTTGCCCTATGCAGCTCTTCCATTTGGCTGTTCCTGAGTTATATTCTTTTATAATAAACGGTTCAATCTCGTAAGTAAAACATTTCTGTGAATTTCGTGAGTCAATCTAGTAAATTAATCAAACCCAAGGAAAGGCTTGTTGGACCCTCTGATCTATTGACCATGGGTCAGAAGCACAGGTGACAACAGTCAATGGCATCTGAAGTCGGGGCTCAGTACTGTGGAACTGAGCCCTTAATTTGTAGCATCTGATGCTATCTCCAAGTACATAGTGTCAGAATTGAATTGAATTATAGGACACTAGGCTGGTGGTGGAGCATTGCTTGGTGATATGAGGAAACCCCCAAAATCCCCATTGGAATTAGGTGCTCAGGACGCTCCAATAACTTTTCCACCTTCCGGCTGTTTTGAATTCCTGATACAATAACCTTTCAAACATACATATGTGCATTTGCCTATGTCCACAAAAAACTTCTGATGAACACCTAAGAAATTAATAAAAATTGTTAAGAAAGGTAGTAAGGGCTCTAAAACTAGTTGGTTGAGGGGATATAAATCTCACAAGGAATTTCCACGATTTATCTTTTTTTATTTTATATGATTTTGAATATGTGACCTCATTAGATTGATATAGAAAAAAAAAAAACACAGTCCAAAAATGGTGTCATTTGTGCTAAAGCCCATGATACCAAACTCATACTTAATGTCTGACCTAATTACAGTTTCAGCCTTCACCAGAAATGTAATCTTTATTAACCAGGGGAATTTTCTGATCAACACCAATGAGGTAATCTTTCACTTAGGTCCTCCCATCCCCTACAGAAAGAAGAGGCAATCTGCATGATAAAAACCCCTTGCCTTTCCCTCCCCCCAAAAAAGATATCCTGGTCTAAAAATAACTTTTTTGTGTGTGCTAGTAACTTCCTTGCCACACCCTTCCTATAAAAACCTTCCATTTTGCACAACCTCAGAGCACCTGTCTAGTTGCTAGATGGGTTGCTGTCCAAATCATGACTCACTTAATAAAGTCAATTAGATCTTCAAATTTGTTCAGTGAAATTTAGCAAGATATTCCAAAATATAAATAAACAAAATTATAAAAATGAAAAAGAATTATCCTTTTAAGAAAAAGCCTGAAGAAAATGTGGTTGTATACTGCAGCTAAAAGAAAGCTGAGGGAGAATTTGATTATAGTGTTCAGTAGGCCAAGAAATGTGAAGAAAGAAGAAATTACTAGCATGTGGCCAGAAAAATGCCAGCTATTAGGAGGTACTTTCTGATAAGCGGAGCAGTAAGTCTTCCCCCTTTGTTTTTGGTCAAGATGGTTAGTTCCTACAAGGGGGATACAAAAGGGATAGTGTCCACATCAAGTGAATTGCTCATATCCTGATTCATAGCAACTACTAGCAATCATCCCGGCCCCAGGAAAGAAGTAGCGGTAGGTTGTAGTTGCCAGCACAGTGCTGGGTAG
Organism: Rhinolophus sinicus; assembly: GCF_036562045.2. Taxonomy (NCBI): domain Eukaryota; kingdom Metazoa; phylum Chordata; class Mammalia; order Chiroptera; family Rhinolophidae; genus Rhinolophus; species Rhinolophus sinicus. The sequence continues at coordinate 45,822,224 of NC_133759.1, forward strand.
AAGCAAATATTTGTCAGTTTACTAAATAAATGATAAAAATATAATTATTGCAATCTAGCATTAAAACTCAATTGGTAGTTTTCAGTAGGTGATTTAATTTATTATCATTCAGAATTCAGATGGGACAGTGCCCCTCAATGATTAAAAAATCAATCTGCTTCAATCGTCACCCATCACCTTCTACAAACATTGCTCTCTGCCACAGACTACCTGTCTTTAACTGTGACTGAGACAAAGATGCGTTTCATTTTCCTCTTCTTGGACACACAGAACTATTACCTCTTCCAGGATCCTTTGTAACTAGGTAGGGGTCAGGTTTTGACTAAAAGGATATGGGTCCACAACTTCCAGATTTGGCCAGGAGACCTTATGCTATCCATGTTCCTTTCTGCTATAATTTAGGAGGTCATGTATTTAAGACAACATCATGAGATGGAAGGGGCATGAGTTTCTTCACTACTTGAAGGTAATCTAAGAAAGAATTATCTGATCCACATTGGTCTCTGACATAAGAAGTAAACATTTATTGATTTAAGACACTTGGATTTAAGGAGTGTTCGTTATAGTATCTAGCACTGATCACCATGACAACTTCATTGCTAAATTGGTACACCGGTAATAACCATGAGCAAATGATGAGTCGACTCAATACCAACCATCTTCTTTTCTCATTGTCCCTTTATTTTAGCTACCAGAAATAATTTTTCATGTATTATTTCTGGATGACTATGTCAGCCTAGAATTACTCTATCTCTTCCTCCAGTCCAACTTCCCAATAAGGAAGCTGACATTATCCCTAATATAGATATCAGGCCACGAAGAGACCCTATCTAGAAGGGTTCTCTTCTGCAAGCTTTATAGGTTGCTTTGTCATTCCTTGGGTTCACAGGCTAGTTTAAAATAAAAATTGATATGACTTTTGAAAGAAGAACCTGAGTGGCTGAACCAAATGTCTATAATCAATTAGACATATATTCCCCCCTGAAGTCTGTACTAGGTAACTTCTTGAAAATTACTTTTTTTCTATTCTGCAAATCTATATTTTTACATAAAAAAATAACTATTTTTTCCCAGTGTCAAGGTCCTGGATGGAAAATAGGATTGTTCCTATGTCCCAACTCAAATCAAACAGTAAAGGATGGTTTATATTATACAGAAGGATCCTGAGGTCACGTCTACACCCAAAGAGAAAGAATGTCATGATAGCTTATCAAGTATTGTAATGAACATGAGAGGAAAAGTTGCACTTGGGCTAGGTACTTATTTCCTTGACCTAAGTCATTTCCTTGTTATACACAATAAAAATCACAATATTAGTTTTATAGTTCATGGGTTGCAAGACATTGACAATCCATCCACCCATCTAACTGTGGTACTTAATCTGTGCCATGGACTATGTTATCTGCCTGATAGTGAAAAATAAGACTCCAGGTCTTTCCTGAAGGAGCTCAGAGAGGAAGACTTAACTTATCCCTGAATAGTAATTGACACAAGATGATAATGGACCAAATGGGTGGTTTACTTAATTGCACACTTGAGGGGATAGAAAACAGAGAGAAAAATATCTCTCAAGAGTTGGACAGTTTTATTATCTATCATTGATTTTTGAGTAACCATCAATCAAAGGGCAAGTTTAGCAGCCAGAAATGAGGACCTCATTAGATGACTGCAAGAGCCAGACACTTTGAAAAGCTTCCCTAACATTTCAGTTCCATTTTCAATTCATGAAGAAACAGCTTGGTAATTCAGAGGTCATGTTCTTGTAGGTCCATAATAGGAATGATTTAATGTACCTAGTAAGCTACCTGCTGGGCTGCCACCTAAGGTCATAAGTTTTTGAATCATGGGAAGATTTAATGACTTGGGCAACTTTCTTGCCTGCAAATATGTGCAAGATGAATGATGAATAGTACTGAAGTATAATATATGATGCTGATCATGCATTTAAATTCTCTAAGAAATGGAGGGGAAACAATTAGTAAAGGGTATTCTTGACTTACCTGAGCAGCAGGGCATCTCTGACTCCCGAGGCACTCATTTTGGCAGTCAGGCCACAAGACATATCTTTAATTTCTGCAAAATCTAGTTCTAGCTAGAACTAATGAGAACCTGATCCGAATGGATGTCTCATGTTTCTCATGCAATGTGGCTGTGGAATATTATGGGACAGAGTCAACAAAAAAGCCTGGTCCTATTTTACAGCATTCTATATGTCTAGTCAGTCTTGTCACTGTCTTTGTGTCCTAATAAAAAGACATTTCAGGGACCATGTGAGGACAGGTGCAGCTCATTTTTACAGTCAGAGTGGACCAGTGAATGGAGAATCACATGACAGAGAACAAGAAGATAGGGGGGTTATTCTTGGCTCTGGCATCATCTCAGAGAATGACCTTGGCTGAATCATTTAACCTCTTTGAACCTCAGTTTTCTCATCTGTGAAATGAGGGAAAGAACAATCTGCCCCTTTGTTCCCTCTCAGGATTGTTGAACAATTAAACAGGTTAGGGCTATAAAGTAATGTACATTGAGCCCGTGAGAGGAAAAAAAGTTATCAAAATACAGTCTATTATTATTTTCATCATTACTAATTTCCAAAGGTGAAGATAACCTTGTAAAAGGAACTATGTAATTTATTTATTTATTTATTTATTTATTTATTTATTTATTTATTTTTAAACAAAGGCTCAATTAGCATCCCTGAATTAGAAAAGAGAGCTTGGAATTTACTTTCCAAATCTACTTTAAGACAGAAAGGACCGAAAAGTTCCTTCTACTTTTTCAAGATTCTGCTGCTATAATATTTTCCTAGTTATTGTCTTTTAGAAAATATTAGTTATATTTTGGAATTTTGCCATTGCATACTTTAGCATATGTAAGGTAATTTTCTTGCCAATTCGCTAATACAAAGGGAGTAAGGAAGGGAGGGAAGCAGAAAGGGAAAAAGGGTAGAATAAAAAGAGAACAAACCCACATGTCTAAATGAAACTGATCTGAGAAGACAAAACAAATTCATAATTTAAAATCCTATGCAATCCAAACGAAGTTACACATGTGTTTGCCTAGAAGAGGGTCGACTGGAAGTGGAGTGATATCATTTTCTAAATAATGTCCTGTATTTCTGTACTCTAATGAGACATCCAATCTTAGAAGACCTCTATCCACCAAGAAAGTCTAAAAGAAATAATTTTCATCACTCCATAATTCCTTAAAATCAAAATGCCCTTATTCCTTCTCATTCCTCTAAACCCATTTTTTTTCATGGTCAACTTAGGAGAAAATAGCATTACAAAATTACAAGTAATTAGAGATCACTCAGTGATTCATGATTTTCAGGTTCCTCAAAAGAAAAACGTGAAATGGGACCTAATAATCCTAACTTTGTCTTTAGTTTTAAATATAGTTATTTGATTTGAGACTATGTTCTTAGAGCACTCCTACTTTTTGCCAATAATTTTTAGATTTGAGATCAAACTGATAGTTACATTCTTCACCATAAGCCTTCAGTGGTCAAATGTCTCCAATGACTTTTTAGAATCATTTTTATCTTGTAACGTTTTCAACTGACATCTTTACAGTAGTTTCCCATGTAAGGGTGGGAGACTGGGGTGATAGAGAGCTTTTCTTTTTATTTTGTATTTTAATTTTCTTCAAGCGTTTGGTACTTTTTAATTAAAAAAAGAACAGCAGAAGAATTGTGCATATCTTTTGTCTACTTTAAGTAGCTATTGATTATAGAAGCAAATGCATCAAGGTAAAAATCTAATGTATACTCAGACATACCATTGTTTTAACCCTAGAGATATTATTCAATTAATTTTAGTTTCTTGTACAGTAAAAACAGGGAAAATGCTAGTAAGAAATAAGTGAGATGTATTCTGCATTATGTCCCTTGAAAATGCTTGGTGTACTTATGGGTTCACAGTCCACTGAGAGAGCAAAGCCTTATGAATATCCTCAATGCGAGATGGCAATCACTTCTCTAAGACTATGTGACTTAAAATCTAATACTCATTTCTAGTCCTTCAAAGCATTTAAATACCATAACTTGAATGATGGGGCTGAAGATGGAAGAAGGGTATCATAATGAATAGGGACAATATTTAAAAAAAATACAATAAAATTACACTCAAATCTCCCTTATGAAATAGAAGCACAATATCTCAGTATATTATTCCACACAGTTTTAAAGTGAATAAAAAGTACTGTGATAGGACTTTTCAAAATGAAGGCATCATTCCCTTTCTGGCATTCTTATCCCTGGGTCGCTCACTTCAGCACTGACTTTGGGCTTTGCTATGTAATTTGCTCAGACAATGAGACAACAGCCAAGGAGTGTGACCTCTCAGTTGCCATGGAGGAGCCTACTAGGTTCTGAAGACAAGTAGACCAGGTGCCCCCATGGCCCAAGCCAACCACAAAAGATGTGAGTGTATCTTTCTCTGACCAGCTCTCACCCAGCTGACTCACCAGCCCACAGAAGCTGTATAAATAATCCCAGATAAAACTAGAAGAAAAAGCTGCCCAGATGAATCTAGTTCCAAATTGCCAAGGATAGCTATTTTAAGATTTAAGGTGGCTTGTAACACAACAAAAGCTCACTATACAATAATACAATGAGTCAACTGGGCTTATCCCAGAAAATGCAAAGTTGGTTAAATATCAGAAAATCAATCAATGTAATTCACTATTTTAGTGAAATATAGGAAGAAAATCATATGATCATTGTATTAAACGTATGGGATAAAAGGCATCCAGTGAAGTTCAAAACCTATTGGGTGGGTCTAATTTTATGAAACTAGGCCCAGATAAAAAATTATTTTCCTTAATAAAGGCTATATACCAAAAACACAAGGCTCATGCATATATTATTGAAAATAATTATACTAATAATCTTTTTAAAACATTAGCATTTCCCTTAAGGAGAGATTCAAGATAAAGATTTTCTAGCATTACTGCTTCTGCTTAACATGATCTATTGAAACTAGCTAAAATAATAAATAAACAAATAAAGATATGTATTGAGAGATAGAAAGAGAGAGAGCAAAGGTTTAGAAGAATTTATGTTAAAATGTCATATTTATAATTTGACATTTATTTATTTGGAAATCCAGGAAAACCAATGAGCTTATGTGTTTCTCTGAAAATAAGACCTAGTCAGACAATCAGCTTCAATGCATCTTTTGGAGCAAAAATTAATGTAAGATCTGTATTATATTATATTATATATTATATTGTATTGTATTGCATTGCATTACATTACATTACATTACATTACATTACATTATATTACATTACATTACATTATATAAGACCGGGTCTTGTATTAGTTTTTGCCCCAAAAGACTCATTAGAGCTGATTGTCCAGCTAGGTCTTATTTTTGGGGAAACATGGTACATGGTATTGAATCTAAGAAAGAACTCAACATAGTGGCTACAAAAAAAAAAATCAATACACTAAAATCAATTGTATTCCCCAATTGCATCAATAACCAAGTAGAGTACAAGATATATTTGCAATAGCAACAAAACTATAAAGTATAGGGGTTTATCTAATAAATAACACCAAAAAAACTTCATACTGAAAACTTTTATTCTCTATGTGAGGACACATGAATAAAAGGAATATATGCCACAGTTACAGATGAGATGACATAACACTGTAATAATATCAATGTCCTAATGTTAACCTATAAATCAAATGAATATCCAGTAAAAATCCAAGCCTTTTTTTTTCTTTTTGAGTGACAGCATAAAAAAGTGATTCTAAAATTTATATGGAAGAATTATTAGGTTGTTGCAAAAGCAACTGCAGTTTTTGCAATTATTTTTAACCCTTTAAACCATGATTACTTTTGCACCAACCATAAGTATTCCATATAGCTAAGGCAGTTTTGAAAAATAAGACCAAGATGAAGAACTTGCCCTACCAGATATTAAGATATATTGATTGGGAAGTCATGATGTACAAAAACAATGTGACACTGCTGGAAAATGGCAAACACGAAAACATACCCAAAGATGAAGCCTAGAAACAGAGGCAAATATGGATGGGAAGTTGGCATATGAAAAAATGACATTGGAGACTTGTGGAGAAAGGTGAGTTATAGCTTTGGGGGAAACAATTTCACTATACAAAGATGCCCAATCTTATTTTACTATAATAAAAGACCCAGTCTTATGTAATATATTATAATATAAGACCTGGTCTTATATTACTTTTTTTTCCCAAAAGATGCATTAGAGCTGACTGTCCGGCTAGGTCTTATTTTTGGGGAAACATGGTATGTAAGACTGAATTGCTACCTAACGATATCACTTTTACTGTGCTCAGTCCTATACAGCTTGCTTAATCTTCACAAAAAATCCTATGAGGCATAAACTATTATCGTCACTTACAAGTGAGAAACCTGAGGCACGAGAGACCAAGTGACTGGCATAAGTAGCAGGTGGCAAAGCTGGAACCTAAACCTACACAGTCTGCCCTCAGAAGTCATTCCACTAATGATCATATTGTACAATCCCACACTATGCATGAAACTCAGATTCAATAGGTTTCAGAACTAAATATGAAGTACAAATTGTCAGTTATAAAAATAGTCACAGGGATGTAAAGTACAGAACAGGGAATATAGTCAATAATAGCATAACAAATATGTATGGTGCCAGGTGGGCACTAGACTTATTGGGGTGATCATTTCAGAAGGTATACAACTATCTAATCCCTATGTTTTACACCTAAAACTAATATAATACTGTATGTCAAGTGTAACTGAAAAATAAATAAACAATCATCTAAAAATGATTTATAAAAGAACTAAATGTGAAAGGTAAAGTCTAGGGAGAATAAAAGAAACTGCAAAATAATGTTTTTTGTGATTTCAGGGTAAGAAAGGGAATAGATTTTAAAAATACAAACAATAGAAGCATATACTGTATCAAGCAAAACAGGTGAAATTGACTACATTAAAATTAGTGATTTATATATAGTAAAGGACACCAAAGTCAGTGTTAAAAATAAGTGATGGGTAGACGCTATATGCAATATCTAAAAATCAATGACAAATTCATATCGGAATACAAAAGAAGTACAAATCTAAATAGACATTGGCCACTCAGAATAATGGAGTAAAGTTTATAAATAGACAATTCACAAAACAGGAAATATCAATAGCAAAAAGTATATAACACTCAACTTTGCTAGAATCAGAAAAATGCAGGATTAAAACTAATATTACATGTTAAACAAGTCTACACATGCCAGACTTCCAAAAGTTAAAATGCAAATTTTAGTATTATGTGGAGGCAAAGGATATGGTGAGAGAGAAATTTTAACTACTTTTGATGACAGGTAAATGATGCAATTATTCTGGGCAGTGATCTGTAAAATAAGGTATATATACAGATTCTACCTTAGCCATTCCATTTCTGAGTGTAAACCTTAGAAAAACTCTGCACTGTTCCTTAAGGGGACACATAGAAGCAGTTTAGTAATGTTTTATGGTGGATATAACATGTTGAAAACAACCTCAGTATTCATCAGTAGGGTAATGGATAAGTAAAAACATGCTATTAAAATATGCTCAAATATTAGACAGTCACCAGAAGCAATAAATTAATTTATATGGAGCAAAATTGATAAATTTTAAGACTATAATTGTGTGGGGAAAGTAAATTAAGACATAAGATGTGATTTGTAGCCAATATTATTTTTGCATAAATTAGAAAATACAAAACAATCCAGTTTTTCAAATATATATATATATATATATATATATATATATATATATATATATAAAATATGAAAGATGAGTTGTAGATTACATATTAAATGAATCAAGTGGCGCTATGCAGGGAGGAAGGAATTAAATTTAGCAGAGAATGTCAGGACTGAAAAAAGTCATAAAATATTAGAAAATCAAAGGACTTTATACACATTAATAGAGCAACATGAACTGAGGTACATGGTCCATATTGTTTAAGTGCTTTATAAACAAACTAAAAAATAGTACCATAAGATTTACATGCATTTATAAAAATATTGCAATACTGCATTATTGCAGTACATAGTAGAAACATATAACCTTTCAACTTGAAAACAAGATTGACTAAATATCATCATTGTTCCCACATTATTTATACTAGGAAAGCAATAAAAAAATCAGCTTTGTAAGAAGAGAGAAATTTTTACAATGAGGGATAAAAAAACAAACAAACAAACAAACAAAAAACACCCTCAACTGTTTACTCCTACAAAGGGAGAAAAATCAATTTGAAAAGTCAGAGTAGACCTGAAAATTTTTCAGCTGATAGAATGGATACCACAGCAGCAACCAAGAGTTTATAAAGCAGGACTGTCTAAAATGTTGGAGTAGTGAAATTTTAGTTCTAGATTTTCAGCTAACTTAATCTGGATTTTATCCAACTCAAATTTTTATCTATAAACTAGAGGTATATACTACAGTAACCCTAAACACCTATCTATTTGGGTTTTGGATTCTAAGCTTCCTAAGTGACTGAAAGGTATAATTGAATGTTGCAGGACCTGTCTAAAAATTTTCCTTTTCTGCCCTCATGTACAAGTGTTCAGCTTGCTTTTAAGGTAGGTAGCTGTCACATTTTTTTTTTTTTTTTAATGTGCAAAAAGCTAATGCCTTTTGCTAGAAGACAAAACAATTTCCCCAGGATAAGGCAATGCCATGTATTGGAAGTATGTGCTGTGTGACAGACATTAATCTGGAGGTTAAGAGCTGGGTAGTCTGATTCAAGTGCATAAATTATGTCACACATATGTATCATGTTTACTTTGTAGCAAAGTTTTTACTTTTTCATATACAAATTGTTTTTCTTTCTAGTTTAAGTGCAAGGAAATCCCAATGAATCTTGTCTCCAAGCAAATATAAAGAATTCTTAAGACAAAAAAGTTCTTATTGAATGTGTAGAAAACTAGAAAAAAGTAGAAGTAGTCTGAGGGAAAGTCCAACAAATAGAAAATTGAGAGGATTTCACTGAGATCGCAATCCTGAGAAAAATTAATTATTTCTAAATGAAAAAAGTAAATTGATATGGTAAAGATTAAAACTGAAAGAATGAAAAATTAAAAACAAAATACGAGTCAATACAGAGTTTTACAAACCCATTAATTTTGCTTCACAAAGCCTGTGGCTTCACAAAAGTCTTCACAAATATCACAAATTAAAATAAAACAAAAAACATTTTTTTTTCCTGAATCGTCCTACTAACTGCTATTGCTAAAGTGGTAGGAAGAAAACATCTCTTCAAACCATTGAATTTTATACCTATTTAAATTTTTAGCTCTTAGGTGTATATGGTTATATGATATGTATGAATTTAAAAGAAAAATTGTTAGTTGATAATAAATTAGTTAATTTTTGCATCTGTTCATGCAACTCATGTTTAATTATATAAATCACCTTAGACATCTCCCAAGTAAAATAAATGCAAATATAGTCTGCTTCATATAATTAATTTTAGACCTCTAAGAGTTGGAAAAGCTCAGTCTGGAGAATAAACTTTAGTTTTTTTGAATTAAACCACTTTCCCACCTAGGAAAGGAGGAATGATCAAGTTCCAATAGAGGAGATACCAGCACAATGATAGTTGCTTAGAGCTAATACCAAAAATACTGTGAAAGTTGCACTGGGTTGTGTAAAAATAGCCACTGTTCTGGCACGCGCAAGTCCGGGTGGTGGTGTGTTAAACAATAATACTTTCCCCTGATGGAACTCCTTTGAGCCAAAAAGCTTTCTCCTGCATTATTCCATTAGCTTTACGGCATTGTTATGGGAAATGTTTATTTTTTGAAATGACATTGAAACGTATCCTTAGAAGAACATTTTGGGTCTCTACAAGGTTCTCTTCTTTTCTAGCCAACACATTACCTTTTAAAAATCAATAGTTTATTTCTCTCTCTTTAAATCATCACATTTCAAAACTATAGCAGCTAATGAATGTTAACATAATTTTTTTCTAAAAATGCTCTCTCCCTAAATTTCTATGCCTTCATTTTTCACCATGCCTTTTTCAAGTCAAAAATTATCTTCCCATTCTTTATAGTAGTATCAAAATATGGATTTTGTTCATGTTTAAAGTGGTACTTATGGACATAATGTAAATGCAAAAATACCTCATATTATTCATTAGATGATTGAATTAAGTCATGTGCTTTAAAAACCATATTAAATGTATTGGGGTGATATTGGTTAATAAAATTATATAGGTTTCAAGTGCACAATCCTATAATACATCATCTGTATATTGCATTACGTGTTCACCACCCAAAGTCAAATCTCCTTCCATCACCATATATTTTCCCTGTTCTACCTCCCCCAACTCCCTTACCCTCTGGTAACCACTATACTGTTGTCTATGTCTATGAGTTTTTGTTTGTTTATCTTGTTTGTTTGTTGCTTTCAGTTTTATATCTCACATATAAGTAAAATCACGTGGCTTTTAAAACGACTGCTTTAATGCTCTCCAATCAGTTCAAACATACAGAAATATAAGTTTAGATTGATGTGGCTTTTCTGCACTGCTTTCTTTCTAGGCTATAGTCCATATGTTAGCCTCATATTTTATTCTTAATTTGTTGCTGTTGTTCATCTATAAAACCTCTTTTGAAAGCCCCAAATTTCTTGTAATTTAAACTTTACTTCCCTTTGGTGACTCACCATTCTCAAACTGTCATCTCTGACAATATCCTCTCTCCAGTTGAATTTATGCATTCTTTTAACCAATAATTACTTTACTTTTTACCTCTATTTTTATATTCTTAAACTAAAGTCACATCAGTATACTTTATTGGCCAAATTATTTTGTTCTTAGACATTTTTTCCTGGAAATAAGTTCATGCTATTTTCAACAAGCCATTATTTGACTGCTGAAAACATTCTGACCTGAGCATTTTAGGACTGGGTTTATGTCCCAAATGCACCACTAAATAACTGCATGACTCTGAATACAATTTAGCCCCTTACCATTTCAGGTGCTCTCTTTGCTCACTCCAAAGTGAGTTAATTAAAAGTATGAGCATCGTGCTGTTTATGCTCTTAAGTCTCAGTTTAGTCAATGAAACTTTCAAAAGTCTATCAGATTCTCATTATTTTTATCATTAGCCCATTTATTGAAAATAAATGACCATTCATGAAGCTAGCATTTTCCTTTATTCTGGCATCTAATCATTGCAAATATTTCTTATGGACTCATTTTTAGAAGGCCTATAACTAACCTGGATTCTTACTGATTTTCCCTTTTGGAGTCTTAGAAACTTGGTTTTCCCAATACCTTTTACCCCTTCCTGGTATTCGTTTTGACTTCTAAAGACCATGAAACTTTCAAAAGACATCACAATACTAATATTACCACATACCCTCCCCAAAGCCCCAACTTCTTTGTGCCTATTTATTCAGTTAATACTTTATCAAAAGTTGTCTGAGTACTGTAAGCACAGGTCTTTGTCAGACATGTTACATGCCCTGTGTTAGAAGGCTGACAGACTCATTAAGAAGTAACTTTCTGGTGTATTTTCCCTCTGATATCTCCCACACAACTGAGTGATCTATTGTCTCTTGCCTGTAGAAAGAGAGCTAAGAGAAAAGAAAGCCCATTGAAAAAAGAACCAGCACAGTATCGGGCACATAACAAGTGTTCAGCAGAGAGTAGCTATTATTCTTAACATCATCGTCATCACATTAGTTTATGTGTATTAAGAACTCATTACCTCAACTCTTATGTCCATTTTGCATTATATCTTTTCAGCAACCCTTGAGGAAGCTAGATTTTGTTCCCATTTCATAGATTAGAAGATTGCAGCCTACAGGATTTAAGTACCTTGATTGCAGTCATACAGTCAGGAACTTAGCCTTTATTTGTCACAATCACTTGATGTGATAACAGCACCCAACATTTACCCAGCTTCATCAACGTATTTCTAAACTTTTTACTCTTGTTCTCTCTTTTCTTTATATTGCCATTTTCCCTACCCCGGTAAAGTTCACTTTTATTTCCCCAATCTTAATAAAGGACTTAGAAGGTAGACATTGAGGTGAAAGGAGGAAACTTTAATGTTGTTTCAATATTGACTACATCTTAATTTCCACCTTCACTTACACATTCTCTCCTCCAGTCATACACAGAATAATTGCCATTTCTATCATATGAATTGCTTTTTCTCTACTTGGCAGTGAATCTCTCTTTCCCTTGATTCTTCACTAATCCGTACTCCATACTCTCCATTAAAATCCAAATCTTCCTTTAAAACTTCACTTAAATACTAGTTCAGCTGTGAAGCTTCCTGGATCTCCCAAGCCAGAAATAACCACTTGTTCCTCCATGCTTCTACAATGATAATTATGATAGACTGGCAAGTGATTTTACAGCTTTCTCACCACCTGTGGAAAATACATCCTATCTGCCCTTGCAGATCCTTTCTCCATCCCACTCTGTGCTGCGGGTGGCTTGCATGGACTGCCTTAATATGTGTCGTTGCTCTGGCTTCTCTTTGGGTTCACCAATGAAGAGCTCCAATCAGAGACTGTAGGGAATGAAGGAGTTGATTGAGGTCAGGGTGTTAATTCCTCTCGCTTCTTCCCTGCCAAGTTGCTGAGGGTTAGCTTCTATGGGGGGGGGGGGGGAGTCACATCTTCTATGGAGAGACCTTATCTCCCCAGCAATACCTCCTTTCTTCTTCCCCTCCTAGGTTTAGATGAAAAGGTAAAGATTTTAATGAACCCGGGGTGCTACACCACCTCTTGTTTCTCAACATTCTGCTCAAACTATCCTTTGTGGTATACACTGATTTCCTGCAGAGACCCTGTCTGATGAAGTTCTTCATATGCTCTCCTAAGCTATTGATTTTACAAATCATGTATTACACTTAGTAAAAGAGTATCTTCAAGATGAGTCAATATGCTCTGATTGATACTAGCTAGAATTTATCGAACACATATGATGTTTTGCTCAGTTCCCTGAGTGCATTGTATGCATTAGTCTAATTTAATTAACCACCATTAGTTAAGCAAGGCACAAAGGTAGTTACATGGTATCAGCAATAACTTGCTCATGGTCACTCCAGCGGCTTAGGACGCAGATCTGTCCGAAGCCTGAACCTTAAGTTCTAGGTCTAAGCCAGGGAGCATGTACCAGGATCACCTGGAGGGCTTGTTATAACAGAGATGCTGGGCCCCATCCCAGAGTGTCTGATTCTGTAGGGCTGAACTGAGGCCCAAGAATTTGATTTCTAATAAATTCCTCGGAGAAACTGATGTGCTGTCTGGGAACCACACTTTAAAAACCACTAGTCCAGGCAATAATGCTTTCCATATACAATGACTTAAGAAGCTGTTTAACAGTATGAAGCACAAATATTTAGGGCTAGTTTCCAGCTGAATTCCTAGCTGCAAGTCAGAAGATGAAAGAAATATTACTGTCTGTGTTGTCTATAAAATGTGATCTAATTTCGTCAGCATTTTAGGTGTTGGAATAATTTGCTGGTGAGAAACGTCAAAAAGAAATGCACCATGTTCAAGAATTCATTCTATTCTGATCAATCAAACCTCAAGTAAACAAATAATGATAATAGTTAACTGTTTTGATGGAATATATATATATATATATATATATATATATATATATATATATATATATATATAATACAATCATGGCAGTGGAACACAGTTGAGGGAGAAATAAATTCTATTTACAGGGAGGTAACAATTTCCATCGCAATGAGTCAATAATGGGACTAAATATTTGAAATTATTCTCTAGGAAACACAGGAGATGGGCATTCTAAGGACAGGAAATGACCTCTCAAGAAACTGACAAATAATGTAGAAAAGATTCTCGCATCCAATGTTCATAGAACATAAGTGTGGATATTTTGCCTTTTTAAACTGGGAAGCCAACCTTTGCTCACCACACACACGCATTATTCATACGAGTACTTAGTGGCCATCTCTTAAACACTAGACACTGAGCTTAGCATCAGGGTGACAGAGATGATGCAGACACAGCGCCAGCCCTCAAGGTGCCTGCATTTTAGATTATGCACATCAGCTAGATACTCATACACTGCAATATGGAGAACATATTCAGTTCAAACTTTGTGTCAAGCAAACTATATTCATGAACATGATCCAGGAGTCAAATAGCGAAAGACATCACCTCAGAATCAGTGTTATATGCCAAGATAGGTTTTTCTTAGAAGGCACGATATCCCTTTATATGTATTATGAGCCAGCTTATAAACCTGTGACGTTTTCTAGAAGAAATTTTCCCTTCTTTCCCAAGAAGCTAGGGTCAAGGGTGAAAATAGTTTCACCAAAAGCAAAATCTCATTCCAACTGCTCAGCACAGTTCTAATTACATCCTTCTGGATGACTTCCAAACAAAGTAATTTAACCAAGTGATGATGGAAAAACAAAACAAACAAACAAAAAAAATGGCCCATTAATCTTATGCTGTGTACCATAATTTAACTCTGAGTTTAGCACAGGAAAATATATTATTTGCATTGATTAGAAATATGCTTTATGGCTGCATATATTATCAACCCTGAACATTTAAAATATATTGACTGGGCTGACATGATGAACTACACAGGAACACTTCTAGATGGCATCTCAATGCCATTTGTTACTCATATCTTATTGGTCTAGGAATAAATACATATTTCACTCAATGTGAGATGTTATTCCAGTCACCAAAATATGCCAGTTCTATTAAATTGTTATAATCATGAAGCTATCAGCTAAAAATCATTTAGAAAATTCAATGGAAGTAAATTCTTGTATTTACTATCCAACTATCATTATGCCATTTTCCCACTTTACTGAACCTAACATAATAATCTGGTCAGTCTGACTATGAGAGTTTATTTATTAATCCATTAAAATGTTCTGAGGTATATTTTGAAAGACTTAAATTGTGATTTGTAGGATCTGACAGAAAGGGTGCAGATTTATCCCTTACTAGCTGTGCGGCCTACACCAAGTGACTTAAGACCTCTGAGGCTTACCTTCCTAAACTGTAAAATAAAAATCGTAATAGAACCCAAGTTGTAAAGCTGAAGAAAAAAACAAAATGAATGTGATAGTGTACTTCGTTAAAATATGTCAAAGATTTTACTCATCTTGATTTCTTTCTCTTTAGATAAAATGACCTTTTTTTTACTATTTGATGAGCAATAAAACATACTTGAGTAGATTTCTTTGTAGTTTTTGCTTTATCCAGGTTTACTCTTGAATATCAGAATCAGTTTGCTATTTCTTGCGTTGGAGTGCTTGGAGCTCAGAATGGTGTTAACTGCATTTATTTTGTTCTTTTCTTACATATTATTTTTTAATTAATTTTTATTAAGTTTATTGGGGTGACATTGGTTAGTAAAATTATATAGGTTTCAAGTGTACATTTCTATAACACATTATCTATAGATTGTATTGTGTGTTCACCACCCAGAGATAATATATTTTTGATAACATATTTTGGCACAAATGAGAAGTTATTCTAATGGTTTATTATGACCATGGTTGTTAAGATTATTGAAAACCTATTGTGTGCTAGGCCCTATTCAAGGAGCTAGAATTTTAAGATTGTTCTTTATCCTGACCCAGTTTTACCTCTGAAGTTCTGCTGAACACTAGAAAATACATACTGGCATTCCTAAGGAGGGGTCCACTGAGGTGACATCTTCATTGCACCAGGTATATAAGGCGTGCAGAAGTTGTAGCCTATCTTTGCAGTCCTTCTTTGAACTTCTAGTATCTTTCACCAGAATGAGTCTTCACATCTGCCCTGTAGATACCTGTGACAGGGTTGATGATGTTGGCATCTTCTCTGGCTCATAAGCAGAGGGAAGAAATTCAGGAGAGTCCTTTGTTTTTTGCTCCTGTTATTAAGAACCCTCTTGGATAATGACCATCCTAAATGGACTACTGCATGGTGACATGTTATAGAATAAAAGCAGGGTGCAAAGCAAAGAGTCTTGGCCTCTATTACACTTGCATTTTACTTGAGATATCTTTCCAGACTGTGGAGAAAGCAGATGTTTCAATATCTTCCAGGTACTGGGATATTACACTCTGGCAATCTCCACCACTGCATGTTTGATCATGCTGTTCCCTCCAGATGGAATTTTGCTCCATCAAGGTCAGAAAACCAGTGAAAATGCCCGATTTTAACCTCCAGTCAGAACCAAATAAACTTACTGAAATTCTGCCCAATGTGCCTGCTACCTTCTCTGTGAAACCTGCTGTGAGATCCCAAGCTGAAAACAACAGGATCTTCTTCAGAAGAAATTGTACTATATACATTTTATTTTATATATAAATACATGTATATATGTGTGTATTTCTTTGTTACATTAAGTTATTACTCCTGCATCTTCTCTTCCTAACTAAAGTAGACTCCCTTATAATTGCAGTGGACATGTACATCATTGTATCCTCCAAAGAATCATGAATAATGTCATAGAGTCAACATATAATTGCTCAATAGAAAGTAATTAACTAACAATTACAGAATACTAGTGTCTCTCAAAGAGTGTTCAATGGATCACAAATCCTATGTGAGTGTCCATGACAGAAAGGATTCATTTCAAACAAATTTGGGACCTGCTGTTCACTAGACTCTTTTTTTGTTTATTAGTTTCAGGTGCACAAGACAAAGTAATACTTAGAGGTTTATCTTTTATATCCCTCACATTGTGTGAACGCCCCTCCCCCATCCACTAACCCTCTGACATTGCACAGAGAATTACATTTCCACTGTCTCTATTCCTAATGCTGTACTCCACTTCTTATAAGTACATATATATACACATACATATACATACAAACTTGTAGTTGACATTCATTATTGTTCAGCTTCAGCTTCAGGTGTACAATGCAGTGATCAGGCATCTACATCATCCCTGAGGTGGTCTCCCTAATGAGGCAAGTGTCCATCGGATACCCTACAAAATCTTTACAACATCATTGATTACATTCCCCAAATTAATTTTCAGAACCCCGTGGCCATCTTGCAGTTACTGACTGTTTTCTAATCCCTCACCTTTCCCCTCATCCCCACCCCCCTCCCATCTAGCAATCCTCAGTTTTTCCTCTATGTCTCCAAAACTGTTTCTGATTAGTTCATTCACTTATTCTTTTCTTTAGATTCCACATATAAGTGAGATCATATGGGATTTGTCTTTCTCTTTCTGACTTATTTCACTTAACATAATGTTCTCTAGGTCCATCCATGTTGTTGCAAATGGTAAGATTTCTTTCTTCTTTATGGCCGCGTAATACTCCATTGTATAAATGTACCACAGTTTCTTAATCCAGTCGTCTACCGATGGGCATTTCGGTTGTTTCCATGTCTTGGCTATTGTGTATAGTGCTGCAATAAACATAGGAGTGCATAAAGTTTTTTGAATTAGAGTTTTGGATTTCTCCGGATAGATACCTAGGAATGGAATTGCTGGATCATAAGGTAGTTCTGTTTTCAGATTTTTGATATTCCTCCATACTGTTTTCCATAGTCGCTGCACCAATCTGCAATCCCACCAACAGTGCACAAGGGTTCCCTTTTCTCCACATCTGCACCAGCACTTGTTGTTTGTTGATTTATTGATGATAGCCATTTTGACTGGGGTGAGGTGGTATCTCATTGTGGTTTTTATTTGCATTTCTCTGATGGTTTGTGAGGTTGAGCATTTTTTCATATGTTTGTTTGCCATCTGTATGTCCTTTTCAGAAAAATGTCTCTTCATGTCCTCTGCCCATTTTTTAATTGGGTTCTTTGGTTTTGGGAGTTGAGTGAGTTTTTTATAAATTTGTGATATTAACCCCTTATCAGATATATCATTGGCAAATATCTTTTCCCATCAGTAGGATCCCTTTTTGTTTTATTGATGGTTTCCTTTGTTGTGAAAAATCTTTTCAGTTTGATGTAATCCCACATGTTTAATTTTTCTCTTATTTCCCTTGCGCGAGGAGATATATCAGTAAAAATCTTACTCCGGGTAATGTCTGTGAAGTTTCTTCCTATTACTAGACTCTTAATTCACAAGATTCTTAAGAAGCTCTGTAGCAAAGAAACTGTTTGAGTTTGACCCAGTATTTGTCTTTTAAAAATATCAGTTCTGGAGGACAAGGACATTTTCCATCTCTAATGAAATAGTTCTACAGCCTAGTGGAGTGCATGGCACTTAGTAGACACCTAATAAGTATCTGAATGCGTTTGAACATATATTCCCATTATAGGCCAAAGAAATTGAATATAGTATGTAACATATTTTTATATTAGGGAGAATAATAATAATATGAATAGATACATTTATACAAATCATTTATATATACATATATATATATATATATATATATATATATATATATATATATATATACCGTGTTTCCCCGAAAATGAGACCTAGCCAGACCATCAGCTCTAATGCATCTTTTGGAGCAAAAATTAATATAAGACTAAGTCTTATTTTACTATAATATAAGACCTGGTCTTAATATAATATAATATAATACTGGGTCTTATATTATTTTTTGCTCCAAAAGACCCAATAGAGCTGATTGTCTGGCTAGGTTTTATTTTTGGGGAAACACAGTATCATATATATATATATATATATATTTGATCATTTTTTGGTAAATCTACACAATAACAGATTTAGTGGCAATGGTAAATGAAATAAATTTGCTTCAAAAAACTCACTAAGAAGGATGAACTCAAAACTAGCACTTGAATTTAAAACAATTAATGTAGTTAGTTCATTTCTCCCCATTCCTTAGCATTTTTAGGATAGAGTTAGTAGAAGTATAAATGTCTTCTCTGCCATACATAACATCACTTAAAGAATATTATATTAGCTAGAAATAAGATTTGCTTTTGTTATTTTAGCATATTTAATAAGAAGACAGTATTTCTACTTTTATTTTTCTTGTTCTCCAATTTACTTTTTTTTATTAGTTTCTACTTTTTGTTGTTGTTATTTTTTCCTCATGTGACTTTCATAGTATCTCCATCTAAAATTTAGTTTGCAGAATTAGATCAAATGTCATACTAATTTCCTACCCTGCTTACTGTGTGATTCCACTATAGATTTTAATGTCAATATAGCAAGGAAAAAAATAAGGTAGAGAGAAATGAAATAGATGAACTCAGCCCCACTCTCACTAATGAAATTTCCCAGAATTTTGTGGGAAGTTATACCTATAAGTGGAAAGATTTTCACCATGGATCTTAGCTGTTGAATTATTCAAAACTAATATTTTGTCTGAAAAATAATGCATTTTATTTTACCATAACGTAAAACTTTCATTTTTCCTCTTCTTACGTTTGCCCTCAAGACAGCTATTTATCCTAACAGAAGGTTTCTCACATTCACTGAGGGAAAAAATATACAATTT
Organism: Rhinolophus sinicus; assembly: GCF_036562045.2. Taxonomy (NCBI): domain Eukaryota; kingdom Metazoa; phylum Chordata; class Mammalia; order Chiroptera; family Rhinolophidae; genus Rhinolophus; species Rhinolophus sinicus. The sequence goes on from NC_133759.1 coordinate 45,841,644, forward strand.
AAAGGGAATGCTAAAGGAGCGATATTAAGGTTAGCCCCTCATCCCACCAATGAAAAGATACATGTACATTTTTCTACTCACCACCTCATTTCCATGGTTTTGGAATGAAAGTATAATGTCTAATGAGTTTGTCAATAATTTATAATAATTTATGTTATTAAAATATCATATAAATAATAACCTCTGTAAAAAGGGGGTAGGGGAAAGTACAAACACGTGAAGGGAAATAAGAGGTAGAAATTTCCACTTATAAAATCAATTAGTCACAGGGATGCAAAGTACAGCACAGGGGATACCGTCAATAATATTGTAATAACCTTGTACAGTATCATATGGTTACTAGTCTTACTGTGGTGATCATTCATTAGGTATATACATATTGAATAACTATATTCTATACCTGAAACTAATAAAAATAAATACTAAAATAAAGATTAATAAAAACTAAAGACTATTTTTTTTAAAATGTGTGAATAAAATTTCCATACAAAAAAAAAAAAAAGAAAAACACAAATTAGTGAATGTTGGTAAATGTTAAGAGGTATTATTAACAATATAAAGGATATAAAAATAATAACCACATTTCATGTGCAGAGATTTATCTGTGTCTTTTTTCTCTTTCACTCTTACTCAGCCCCTGAATAACTGACAGAATTTATTCACAAGGTTGTGAGCATGTTTTACATGTTTGACTTATGTTTGTGGGGGAAAACAAAGATAATTGCCTCATAAGTCAAATATTATGTAAGAGAGGAATGAGATTAGAGATTGGATTAGGATTTGTGTTAGTGAGTTACTCAATAGCTAACCAATCACAGATATCACAGTATAGTGCAATGTGCAAATATGCTTTTAAACAATTTCCCTTGTATTATCTATTGTCTATAAGGACATCTTAGTTCAACCACACTCAACAGCTCTGCACTTAACTCCAGAGCTTCTAAATTAGAATCGGTCAGAAATAGGTACATGTCCCATTGCTTTGGTGACGTTTGAATGGATCTGCATCAAGCAATACAATTGTTAAGGTCACAGGCCTAGAATTCAGGCAGAGCTAGTGTCCAGTTCTGGTTGTTCCTACAACCTGATTGTGATCTAGGATGAAGTCTTAATTTTTTTGAACCTTGAAGATACTGGAATAATAATATTTCCTACTTCACAGGGTTGCAGTACAGGAAAAAAATCATTAGGATGATGTGCCTTTCACCCAGGAAATACTGATAAATGTTACTGATGCTATCATCATCTTTATTATGATAAATCGAGGACATATTGTCACATGGAAGTTCAATATTCCCAGGGTCGTACATACCTTTCCTTTCAAGACTCATATTGAACATGGGGCCCTAACACAATCACTTACATAATAATAAGTCATTATGCTTTTTTTTTTCTTCTGTAGCTAATTTTGGCATATTTCACCTCTGTCCATTTATGTCTTGGTGAAACATATTCTTGTCACACACAGGATAAGCTGACTCCCAAAGAAAGGAACAATGTAATGTCAAGTGACAAAGACACTGAGTGAAGGCTTTTACCTCCTGGACTGTCCATGGTACAGCTCAAAGGACCTCGGGTTGGCAGCCCTGCGTTTACCTTGCCTGTCTGTAATAGGTGAAGGGACATGGTGCTTAGCATGTGGTCTGTGAAACAGAGGCAGCTGTAGATAAAATTATGATACAAACAAAATTGGCTTAAATTCTTCCTCCTTAGGTCTTTTACCTCATGTTCAGATGTTCAGGGAACTTTCCAGCCCTCTGTTCCTGCCAGGGACATGTTACATCTGCCTGGATAAGTAGGTCATCATTTATATCAAGAAAGCTCTTACTTGCAAGTAACAGGAGCCAGATATGGCTGATTGAAGCAGAAAGAAATTCTTTGAAAGGTTATTGGTTAGATCTCAATAATAAGAAGCAGACAAAACAATCAGAAGTCAAGGCTATCCTATTGAAATTACAGAATCATGCCAAAGTGATGTTATATGTCCTGGCTTGCCTTGCTGACTCAACAGGAACAGAACACAGGAGGCTGACCCCGACACTGCTGCCCTTGCTTTTTCACATCACTTATTTCTAATTCAAAATCTAGGACATGGGTGTAATTGGCCAATTCTAGGTCACCTGACTGTCTTTCAGCTGTAAGGAACACTGAGAAAAAGAGTAAATGATGTATCTGATATTTTCACCTTGTATAATAGGAGGAAAGCTCTGCTTCTCACCAAAACTCACAAAGTGGAAAATTCACCGAATAAAAAAGGAATTTCTGATCAGATGTTTGGAAGTTAAAAACAACAATTAGAAACAAAGTCAGATATAGAATTACATAATTAAATAGTGAAGAACAAAAATGTGGAGTGATTCAGACCTTAGTTCATATCTTCAGCAAGCTACTCAGTCTTGCTGAGCTAAAATTTCCCCTGAAGGAAAAAAATGTGTAAGATACCATCTACATACAAACTTGTAGTACAGAGTCAGTGAGATAATATACGAAAAGTGCCTGGCACATCCCAAGCATTCTATAAAACTATTATTACTTATTATATAATTTATTATAAAAATTAACAGAGAGAATAATAATAAGTGCTAATACTTTGCTAAGTATCACATTTTTTAATCTCAACTAAGCATTTGTTGATTCAACAAACATTCCACATATCAGAAAATAACCTGCTAGAAATAAAATTACAGACCCAAGATGGCAGAGTAGCTGAACGCTGTGCTTGCCTCATCCCATGAACACATCGAAATTATAACTAAATTATAGAACAATTAGCCTGGAGAACCATCTGAAATCTAGCTGAACAGAAGTTTTATACCTAAGGATATAAAGAAGCCAAGTCGAGACTGGTAGGAGGGGTGGAGACGTGTAACAAGCTGGTCCAACACCCACGTATGGTGGTTGAAAATAGGGAGAGATATCTCAAACACAGAGATTCCCATGAAGGAGCAAGGGACCCTAGTCCCCCAACACCAGGACCCTAGCCTGGAGGACTGCTCCCGGGAAGAGGAGCCTCTATAACATGTGGTTGTGAAAAACAGTGGGAATTCCGACTGTCTGGTTGGGACCAAAGGCTGCGGAAATCCAGATGTCCTCTTAAATACCGCACACAGACTCACTCGCTCGCAGGCAATCACCTTGGGCTCCAGCGGAGAGACAGTGACTCGGGAGGTGTCGGAGCCATAGGGGCGTGGGGTGGGGTGGGCAGACTGAGGAGTGTGGCTTTGAGGCAGGGCTGGAGGACAGGCCCAATTTTCCCAGTGTGAGGTCCTCCTCCGATGCAGGACGCCATCTTTCCTGTGTTGAACCGCCCCCACAGGCCAAATCTGAATCTGATTGGCCTGGTGAGCTCTGCTGCTCCACCCGGCTGACTCACTGGGATGCTGCCTCACCCAACTTGTCTGCAGCAGGAGGCTTTGTAAGCAGCTGAAACTTACGGGACTTGGGAGGTGGCAGCAGGCCTCAGAGACTGGCTTTTTGCAGACCTACCCCAGCCCCGATACTGGTAGCAGACATCCTCAGTTCACAGTAGAGCCTCTCCCACCCGTCTTCAGGTACAGCATGGGCAGCAGCCAACCATGGATTGCTTTCTAGCTCCTACCAGGTACTCCCGAGCCAGTCACAGGCAGTGGCTGACACTGGCCTGCACTGGAGCCCCTCCCAAGAGGCTCCAGACCAATATACCTGGAGGTTGGCCTCAGACCACAGCAGAACACCACCCAATTAGCCCCATAAACAGCACACAGAAACGGCAATTTCAACAGGCACCAGAGTCTGCTAGGGTGAATCTGTTCCCTGGGGTAAACTCCGCATACAGCAGGCCACAAGCTGTGGACGTGGACAAACCCCAAAGCTAGTCAGCCTGAAGGTCAGTCACACCCAATGACATGCCAAGAGCAATCAAGGCACAATTATAACAGGAGGGCACACACAATGCACACAAGGAACATTGCTGGAGCATCCAGAATAGGTGACCAGGGAAACTGTGCTAGGACTCAACAGGGCACCTACAACATAAGGCTACCTGGCAAGACTGGGAGACATAGTAGCCCTACCAAATACATAGAAACAAACAGAGATGCAGCCAAAATAAGGAAACAATGAAATATGTCCCAAATGAAAGAACAGGAGAAAAGCTCAGAAAAGAACTAAGCAAAATAGAGGCAAGCAACCTACCACATACAGAGTCCGAAACAATGATTATAAGGATGCTCAAGTAAATTAGTGAGAACTTCAAGAAAGAAACAAGTATAAAAAAGGACATGAAAACCATAATAAAGAACCAGTCAAAAGTGAAGAATACAATAATTGAAATGAAGAATGCACTAGAAGGAATCACTAGCAGACTAGATGTAGCAGAGGATTAAATCAATAATTTGCAAAACAATATAGTACAAAACACCCAATCAGAACAACAAAAAGAAAAAAGAATCCAAAAGAAAAAATGAGGAGAGTTTTAGAGACCTCTGGGAAAACATCAAGCATAATAACATTTGTTTCATATGGGTACCAGAAGGAGAAGAGAGAAAGCAAGCGATTGAGAATCTATTTGAAGAAATAATGATGGAAAACTTTCCTAAACTGATGAAGGAAATAAATGTACAAGCCCAGAAAACACATTATAATTAAAACGGCAAAGGTTAAAGACAAAGAGAGAATCCTAAAAGCAGCAAGAGAAAAGCAGGTAGTTACCTACAAGGAAGCTCCCATAAGATTGTCAGCTGATTTCTCAACAGAAACTTTGCAGACCAGAAGTGATTCGCACAAAAAATTCCACATGATAAAAAGCAAGGACCTACAACCAAGATTATTCTACCCAGCAAGGTTATCATTTAAAATTGAAGGACATATAAAGAGCTTCCCAGACAAGAAAAAGCTAAAAGAGTTCATCACCACCAAACTAGTATTACTATAAGGAATATTAGAGGGACTTCTTTAAGATGGAAAAAAAATCAAAGATATGAATAATAAAATGGCCATAATTACATATCTTCATCAATTGCTTTCAATGTAAGTGGATTAAATGCTCCAATCAAAAATAGACGGTTACTGAATAGATAGGAAAACAAAACGCTGACATATGCTGCCTACAAGAAAGTCCCTTCAGATTAAAAGACACGCTTACACTGAAAGTAAAGGGATGAAAAAAAAGTTATTTCACTTACAAATGCATGGGGAAATGAAAAATAGTAAAACTAAAATTTATTTAGTACACTATACTTTAATCATTGGAACCATTGAGAATTAAAGTGTTTATTTCTTGGTTAAAAAAAAAGTTATTTCATGAAAATGGAAACAAAACAAAACAAAAGCTGGGTAGCAATAATTATACCAGATAAAATAGACTTTAAAACAAAGGCTATAGCAAGCGACAAAGAAGGAACCAGTAATTCCACTTCCTGTTATTTATGTGAAGAAAACCAAAACACTACTTCAAGGGGACATGTGCATCTATATGTTTATTGCAGCATTGTTTACAATGGCCAAGATATGGAGGCAGTCTGGGTGTCCATCGATAGAAGAATGGATAAAGAGGAGGTGGTACAGATATACAATAGAATATTGCTCAGCCATGGAAGGGAACAGGTTCTTGCCATCTGAGGCAGCATGGATGGACCTGGAGGGTATTATTCTGAGTGGAGTATGTCAGACAGTGAAAGACAGATGCAATGTGATTTTGCTTATATGTGGAATCTAAAGAACAAAATAAACACACAAAACAGAAACAGACTCATAGATACAGAGGATATTTCGATGGTTGCCAGATGAGAGGGGAGTTGGGATGGTAGGTGAAAAAGGCGAAGAGATTCAGAAGTACAAATTGGATGTTACAAAGTAGTAATGGGGGTGTAGGGTACAACATAAGGAATATAGTCAATGATATTGTGATAACTACATATGTTGTCAGGTGGGTACTAGATTTATCAGATTTATAGATGGGAGGTGGGTTGGGAGGCAGGGTGAAAAAGGTAAAGGGATTAAGAAGTACATATTGGTAGTTACAAAATAACCATGGGGATGTAAAGCATAAGGAATATAGTCAATAATATGGTAATAACTGCAATATAGTGCCAGGTGGGTACTAGACTAGTCAGGGGGATCACTTCTTAAATTATATAAATGTCTAACCATAAGCAATACATATGCCAAAATTAATACAAAATAATATTGAATGTCAACTATAACTGAAAAGTTAAATGGGGGAGGAAATAAGAGGTCCAAATTTCCAGGTATGAAACAAATAAGTCATGGGGATGTAATATACAGCATAGGGAATACAGTCAGTAATACTGTGATAGTGTGGTACGGTGTCAGGTGGTTGCTGGACTTATTATGGTGATCACTTCTTTAGGTATATAAGTGTTGAATAACTATTGTGTACCCCTGAAACTAATATAATACTGTATGCTAACTATATTTTTAATTTAAAAAATCTTAAAATAAAAAACTAGCCTGTTAATATATTATTTTCAGAGAATAAAAAATCATCAAGACTTAAAATGTATAAACAATATACCAAAAATCACTCAACTAAGAGGCGATGGAATAGTCCTCAGCCTTTAGAAAGCGAGATCTTGTCATTTTTGACAATGTAGATGAACCTGGAAGACATTATGCTAAGGGCAATAAGACAGACAGATAAAGAGAAATACTGCATGGTATCATTTATATATGTAAAGAAAAAACAAAATTAACAGAAACAGAGTAGAAAATGGTTAGCAGGGGGTGAGGGGTGGGAAAATAGGGAGAGGTTGGTAAGAGGGTGCAAACTTTCAGCTATAAGATGGTCTGAGGAGCTAATATAAAACATAATGATTATACTTGATAATACAGTATTATATAATTGAAATTTACTGAGGGAGTAAAACTTAAGTGTTCTCAAACAAAAAGAAATAAATATGTGAGGTGTTGGATGTGTTAGTTAACTCGATTAGGAGAATCCTTTCACAACGGTATACATATATCAAATCATCATGATGTACGATTTAAATATTTTATAATTTTATTTATTAATTATACCTCAACAAAACTGAAAAAAAAAAAAGTTAATGGAGGTGAGATTCCAACCCAGGATTATCTAGCTCAAGAAACCACACTCTTAATCATTACAACACAGCAATATAGGAAACATTAAATAAATCCTATTCATTGTAAATACAACTATAATGCTTATGTGGTATAATTTACTTCTAACTACAAGGGTATAAGGTGAGAATGCCTGCTACAGGAGTAAAAGCCCCTGTGAGCAGCTGTGGGGTAAATACAGAAGGGAAGGAGGTCTCTCATCTCCCAACCCAGAGTCTCCTCAAGTGGGTTGTTCTTCATACCACCTCCTTTATAATGTGAGAATGATGCCTTTCCCACATTTGCACTGGGTGTGAAAATCCATTTATATTTCCAGGTGTATACTGAACCTCCATTTAATTTCTCATCACCTTGGAGTTATCGTACCAAGCATCATTTATTCCATTCATATAAATTATCTAAGAATAGAAGTGAGGTCTATTGGAGGAGTCCAAACAGTTTTCTGAGTTGCCAAAGTCCTCCAGTATCAGAAGACATTTTAGATTTCCTGATATACAAAAAAACAATGTTTGTAAGTAAACTTAATAATAAAATTACGACAAATATGATTAACCAAGTAGCTACTATAGGCTCAGCTAGATACCAGGCACTTTATAAATATTACTATTCAGCCTTCTTCAGTCCTTCAAAGCATATAATATTGCATCTATTTTACATAAAAGAAAATTGTGTCCAAGCAGGTTAGTGATTTACCCAAGACCACACAGCTAGGCTATGAGAGAATAAGGACATGTTGTAACAGTCAAAATGGTGATGGGTGTCATAACTAGAAGATTATGGCTAATCAAATAAAAATATCCAAACTATCCTAATATATTGTTAGGATTTCTTTAGAATAACTTGGAATATAGTAGTTAGAGGGATTATAGTTTGTTGTGTTTTTTTTTTTTTAATTTGCTGAGCATACAAATCTACTTTATTATTCTTGGTGACAAGAAGCTAACTACCCGATGAGGCAGCTTCTTTAAGGCTTGGACAGCTCCAGGGGTGAAACGGGGTCACATCTTACTGCCTGCAATGCCATCTAGTTATATACCTTGGGGAATAAAGCAGAGTAAGTAACCACTGTTCTTGACAAATGGATACAATTTCAGTTTTTCAAAATGTACCAGATAGATTTGTCAAATGGCTTTGCCCATTTTGCCAATGTATGGCACACTACAAAAACATGCTGGGTCATTTAAAGGACTAAATTTCACCTCATTGATGCTGGGATCAATATAATTTGTGTTGGCATTTTGTCTCACACTAACTTTAAGGACTTTAAGGAGGCTGTGTGTTGGGGGGGGTGAGGCGGGGGTGTCCCAAGTCTCCAAACCATGGACTGATCACCTCTGCTTGACAGTATTTTCTGCTCATTTCCAGAGGGGACCAAAGATGAAGTCTTGAACTTCTCAATCTATTCCCTCTACCTGACAATCCATACTAGCTAAGCTGATGGGATCAAGATACCCCATGCAGGAGTTCCAGAGTTTAAACTCCTAGCAATTTGGAAGGGACAGAAGCTAGCCCCAACTCCCATAACACCCCACTACTGGCCACTAGCCTATCTTAAGCTGTTCTTGCTAACATCAGTATTTCATTCTAAAAATTATTTTTTTTTTTTTATCTGATGACAAGCATACAATCTCGTGTCATTTTTATTAATAAAACTACCACCAACGAACTGTGTTTTATGGATTTTTCTTCTGTAGACTCCATCTACCCTATGAAATCTCCCATTACTGCATCATGGAGGCTAAAATCCCTTTCAGAGGGAATAGGTTCTTTCCAAATATATGAAATAAAGATTTACATTCCCATATTGCCCCAAAGAAAATAAATTTGTTATAATATGCAAGAGAGTGACTGAAGATTTTCCCCATGTCTGTGTTCATTAAAGGGTTTTGAATAGATTTAATAATATTAAACAAGTCCTATATACATAAACTAAAAGTTAGTAAATTAAAAGAAAACAAATTGCATTTGTAGCAATAAAACAACATAAACACATTAATATATAAAAAGTTGTCATAAATTGATGAGAAAAACAAGTAAAGGTCATAAATTTACAAATAAAGACATATAAACAGTCAATCAATATAGGAAAATATGTTCAACCTCACTATTATTAATCAAAGAAATACAATTAAAATGATTTAGGTGTCATATTTTACTCATCAGAATTACCAAAAATGTTTTTTAAAATGATAATATTTATATTAGTGACAGTGTATAGAATCACATAGGATGTTAAATTTCTAGTGAAACAGTAAGGCATCGTAAACTTTCCAGAAGACAATATGTCAGTATGTACCAAAATTGACAAGCAGCCATTCACATTCTAGAAATCCATTCTAAGAAAATAAATGATCAAATACTCAAAGCCACATGAACAAGGAGGTTTCTTTCATTATTTAGAGAAGCAAAACAAGGGTAATCTAAATGATGAGCAGTAGGAGACTGGTTACATAAATCACAGGGTGCTGCTCAGCGATGAAAATGATGATACAGATTTTTATTAGGTGACATGGAATCATGTTCATAATATATTGCTGAGTAAAATATGTTACAGAATAATTTTATAGTTTGATCTAATTAGAGATATTTTATGCTTGCGATGTGTTGGTATGCATCTCCGTCACAAAAATGTCTCAAAAGAAATCCTCAAAAATGTTACAGAGGTGATTTATCAGAAATGGGATTTGGATTAATTTTACTTTTCTTTATACCGTCTCAGTTTTGGGAGTTACTGCAATGAATTTGTATTACTTTTACAATTGAAAATATTTTCATTTTCAATCAAGAGATTCAGATTCCTCTAATTGTCCAAATATTTTGTACCGTGCCTCAGAGTATTTGGGTAAAAGAAAAATCAGCTCTTTTTTGGTATCAATCTAGATTTACTTCCCACAAATTCATTACTTGAAATTGGTAAAAGTTGCACAGAATAAAATTGTTAGGATATCAGTATTACATTACTTTTTAAAATATTAGAGACTTTGGAATAATTTATTTTACAGTTTCCATCTGATCCCGAGGTGGGGTTGAGGTATTAGGATGAAGGGAAATAGATAGTAGTGATCTTGAACTAGGAAAGAGAACAAAAGGAAATTTTATTTATACTCTTTTTACAAGCTAGAAGCCCCCAAGTGTCAGTTTGTACTAATGAATATAGGCTGTGTGTGTGTGTGTTTGCTATACACACACACACACTTAATCCATCACCGTAGGCTAATCACTCACTATGGCAGACAGGACCAACTGTTGACTCAAGACTTTAATTAGCTGCCCCAGATTATAGAGGCATCACTAGAACCAAGCCAGGGACAACATTCTCCTTCTCTGATTGCATCTGTCTATGTGTGGCCACATTGTTGGTTCTTTCTCAAGCAATGTGACCAGAAGTGATATGAATAGTTTTGATTTGAAAGATAATAAGTTGATATTTGAGCTGGCAACTTTCTCACCTTTACTTTTTAAGCCAAACGTAGAAGTCACATAATCAAGGTGGTGGGTTCCTAAATCACTGAGGAGAAAACTGAGCCCCAAACAACCAAACCCATGCTGAACTACTTACTGAGTAAGAAGTGAACTTCCACTGTGTCACCTTATGGAGATTTAAGATCTCTTAGTGTTCAACTAATGATTTTTTTTTTCTTTAGACCTCAGTTGACTTATCTGTAAAATGAAGTATTTGAACAGGATCAGTTCTAAGTTTCTTCCAGTGCTTATATTTTTATCTTATTTTTTAAATTCTCGGAAACACTCCACATATTGCTTACCTTTTAAGTTAGTCAGTAAGTCTACCTTTTCCCCACAAAGTCAGGTTCTTCAAGTTATGGAGAAGTCATAGCCGACTGTTACTTTGCTTTGAAATATGAGTTCAAATATGAGATGAGAAGAGGTGAGGGGACCCAGAGAAATGATTTTGACAAAGAGGAGTGAGAGAGAGCATGCTGAAGAATGTTTATTAATAAAGAATTCAGACAGGAGAAATGGATGGGTGATATCTAACAGATTTCTTCAAAGGCGTTTCAGAAAGAAAAAAATTGTGAAAATGTGGAAAGAAGAAAAAAAATAGCAAAGACATGAAATGCCTTTTGATCCCCAAATGGATTTTATTTCAAACAGATTTATATTGCTTATATATGTACCATAAAACTTCTCTGTCCACTTCTTCCAGAATTTTCTAAAGTCTGACAGAACATCTGCAGAGAAAGGATGTCATTCCAGGATAATCAACTGCAAGTTACTAAATTAAGATCAAAATGTCTTCAACCTTGAACAGTTTTCAAAGAGTTTTTAGAAGAAAGAAACTCTCTAGGGGGTAGTATAATTATATAATTGTACCCTTTCTAAGAGGCTATTTACAGATAAGTAATGTTTCCCCACTATTCTCTAAAGTAAAATATACTAAATAAAACAGAGTTTGTGGGTGTTTGTTTGGGATAATTGGGAGGAAATCTGTGCAGACACTGCTAGCTGCCTAGTCAATCAGCACTCTCTCCTTTTTCCTTACTATCTGAGCCCTGGTTTAGGGGATACTGTCATCCTTAAGGCTGAAGTGGCCAGTTAAAACCCCTAGCTGATGAGGCTAAGTGGAAGTCTGCTGAAGATATGTGGCAAATAACTTGCTCCCTGATTTAGACACTGCTTCATCCCTCCCTCCCTCTCTCCCTCCTTTCTCTTTCTTCCTGCCTGAATGGTTGGAACACTAAGAGATTCAGCAGCCACCTTGCAACTAAGGGGATCCCAGAGACATGCTAGAGATGTGGGAGCTGGAAGAAGGAAGGAACCTATCCCTGTTGACATGCTTCAGTAGCTGAATTAACACTAGAGGGACCATCTCCAAACTTCCTGTTACATGTGTGAAAAGTGAGATAAATCTCTTATTCACTTCCTATTAGTTCAACCCAACTCACTACCAATAGATATGGAATTCTAGCCTCGAGTTCCTAGAACCGTTCTCAGCATCCCATAGTCAAACACCCATTCTAGTCTCCCGATAATCAGTCTTGCTTAGGGTAGATGTGTGGGGAGGACTGGTTCTTCTGGAAGGTCTGATACTCAGACCCACCGAAAAAATGAGTAATATATTTATGTCCACTCAGCCTTCCATCTACACTCAGAGGCCAATCCCTCCAGGAAGCCTTCACTGGCAACCACTTTTACTCCTCTCTATAAACAGAATGGTTAGGAGTATGGGGTCTGGATCAGACTTTCTAGATTTGAATTCTTAATCTTGCAACATAGCAGTTTAGGACTTGGCCAAATTAATTAATTTCTCTAGTCTCCCCTACAAAATGGGGATGCTAAGTAGCTCCTGCATACTTTATTGAAAGGATGAAATGAGCTAATGCAGGTAAAGTCCTTGTACTCTTTCTTGGGTCAATCACATGTAGCTATTATTGTTACTTTGGTCAATTTAAGGTAGAGCCCGTTTGCCCTCCGATGGTTCTCTGTGCCCATCCTGTCCATCACGTGCACAATCTCATACTGCAGAATTTTAGGTGTTTTCTATAAATAAGTGGTTCTCAAAGTGTCGTCCCTGGGCCAGTAACATCAGCAACACCTGGAAAATGGTGAGAAATGTAAAACCTGCTGATTCAGAAACTCTGGGAGAGGAGTCCAGGAATCTGTCTTTTAACAAGACTCTCAGGCTGGTACCACTCTGATGTATAATCGAGGTTGAGGACAACTGAGAACATCCGGTTCAGACTCTCCTAGAGGCTGTTCACCAAAAATAGAGTTTCCAGGACTTTAAAACTGTCCAGTTGGAGAAGGGGTCCAGGAAACCACCTGGTTAGCATGCCTGCCACAATTCTTTAGCACACTCATGTCTGAAAATCCTTGCCCTTTTTAAGTTGTGGTTCACTGGTCTCTTTTCCCAGTGGACACTACTTCCTTGCAAGGAAGGACTGTGAAGATTTGTTGTTGTTTGTATTATTATTATTGTTGTTATTATTATTATTGTATTTCTAGAATCTCTAATGCATAGTGCAGTCTCAGACACAAAGTAGTTGCTCATTAAACAGGTGTCCCAGACATCTTAGTAGAGCTCCAAGATTAATTCCTTCAGAAGAAGTACTTACACACTCACAAAGAAAGTTTAATTCCTTGAATTTCTTTGCATTTTCTTAGTTTTGATAGTTCTGAATAATACATATTTTTTTATTTTAATTTTGTGTGTCAGTCCGTGTTTACCATCTTCAATCACACAGAAACAGGTAAATATGATTAAATATTTATTTTTCAAACTTCACAAAAGTAAATAGGCATAAGGGAAATTTAAATAATTAAATTTCAAATGATTTTTTTGGTATGTTTGCAAATCCATACTTCTGATGCTATTAAAGATTAAAACTGTACTAAGATTTCTGGAACACTCTGTATGGGTGTTAAATGAATTCAGTTCTGTACAAAGCAGAAGAAATATTTTCTTCAGCAAATATTTCTTCAGATATAAAATCACAACCACAAATCTACAAAAAAGCAAGTAATTGAACTAAATCTGATTGCCTATTTTCTTATGTTTGTGTGTGTGTCTGTTAATTTCATTGTTACTTGCTAGCAGAACCCAAAATTTATATACACCCAAAATTTATATACACAGAGGATGCCAAAAACATGTATACACATTTTAAGAAAGGTTAAAAAACTATTTAAATTGTAATACTCAATATATACCGATAACAAAAGATGAATACAAGTCATATTTAACTTATGCAGTTATAAGAGGTGCTCAAAGTGGTTACTATCAGCGTAATTTTAATACAGTTTTTTCCTTGCTCAAAATGTGTATACGTTTTTTTGGCACCCACACACACACATAAAGGGTGCCCATATATATGTATATATATATTTCCTCAATTTAAAATTATTTATGTACATAAACAATTATGTATGAATAACTTAAATTTATAGGTAACAACTGTTCATATACATATGAGCAATTTTAAATTGAGGAAAGCATATCCAGTGGCCTATTATTTTTCCCATAAGCTGTAAAGGAACACCACTTTCTACACTTCACAGTGGAATGTCAGTCTAACTCATGAGTTATTTAATGAGTATATGTGAAAAGCCATTTCTTTAGCCAGTGACTTACAGGGTGATGCTAAGCCCTAGTACCCTTGTCAGGAGCGGATCCATTGGAGAGATAAGAAGGTACCTGTTTGGTTTGTACAAAGCAGGAGTGGTTGGGGATGGCAGGTTGCTGCAGGCCGATGATACATCATGTCCATATGTATGTCATACCAACAAGTCTATGATTGCACCTACTTCCCATATCCAAATTTGTACCATTAATTCCAGGAAAAACTAGTAAGATCCAATGTGCTGCTCTGCCAGGGCATCAAGATGCCTGTGAGTTAATGTGAGGATGTCTTTGTCTAGTCAGTGTGGGACCAGCTATGCTCTCGGCACCAAACCCCTCCTCCATACCAGGCAAGACCGTCCAAAGCTTCTCTGACTGCTGTCGGAGCGTCTATGGGAGGGGCACTCACTCCACTATGATGTGTGTGACCCAAAATGCCTTTGCACATGGTAAGTATTCAGTATATGTTGAATGAATGAATGAATGAATGAATGAATGAATGAATGAACTGGTATCATCAAACAGACCTCATACTTATCTGAGAAAAATAGGCTGGAATTCCTCCCTACCCCTCCTCATCCCTGTAAGCTTGCAATAAGAAAATTGTAAAAATTACAACTGAGGAAATTACAGAAACTGCCTAGTCCACTCTCACAGAGTTATGCAACTTTAATTTAGTGGGGAAAATCACGGATTTTAGAGTCAGAGACCCCTGAATTCAAGTTCCACTTTTATCATATTTTAATGGACAAATAATCACTTCTGAGGCTCTATTCCATATGTGTATTATTAGGTATCATAATACAGTGGTACCTCGGTTTTCGAAGGTAATCTGTTTTGGAAGACCGTTCAAGTTCTGAAACATTCGAAAACAGCCAACAGCTAGGCCTCAGGATCTTGCACTCAGGGGAAGCTGCGTGACATGTTCGACTTCCGAGGTGTGTTCAAAAACCGAAGCATTTACCTCCGGGTTTATGGCGTTCGTAAACCGAAATGTTCGTCAACGGAGACATTTGAAAACCGAGGTACTACTGTAATACAGATTTTTACCATATGACTGTCAAGGAATTAAATGACAAAATTTATTTGCAATGGTCAGCAAAGTATCTTGCACCTAGTATGTTAGCTAATTAATATTAATAGGGGAGAGATAAAAACAAGACTCAGGGGACTGACTCTTACCCCAGTGGTCCCAGTGGTCCCAATGACTTTCTTCCAGACAGCCTAGTCTCTTCAATTAAGACTAAGGAGAAGAATATGAACAAATTAGGATAAACACTTTGAAAATCGTTTTATTCCTCCTGAGTGAATGGGTTACTCAAATAAAACAATTGATGAGTTCAGCAGAAATCCTTTATGTTAGTTCATAGAAACTAATGTATCATAGAAAACCAATTTATGGCTCTTAGATGCACCTTCCCATCCAGCCCACCCCTACCAGGATCAAATGATATAATTGTAAATGGGAAAGTCAACAACAAATAATCAACAAGCTAAGTTCAAAGCTACTGAAGCTTCATAGGTTTGATAGAGAAAACTCAGGTTTATTATTATATGTTAGAACAGGTAATATGAAGCACTTCATCTAAAAAAAAGTTACCTGAAGGTTCAGAACCTCTATAATAATCCTATAAACATAACCAGCATGAAATTTATTTAGAAAGCTTTCTTTTTCTATATAAACTTTAATGTACTATTGCTGAGCACATTTCAACAAACCTCAAATAAATAACCACAGAAGTCCTATCAGAAAAAAACAAAACAAAACAAAAAATATATATATAGTTAGAAGCTACAGGACATAATGGATGAGTAAGACCTTATACTTGACCTCAAATATATTAACATTAAATAGACTGGATGAATCATGTACAGAACATAAGAATACTAAAAGGCCAAGGTTAAGTACCAAAAGGAACATGTAGGGGATTCATAAGAAGGACATAAAATAATAGTTAGTTGATTCCAGAAAGTCTGAAGGGAATAGGTTCCCTTCTCTCCCTTCTTGTAATGAGGTGAGGGGAATAGAGGGATATGGGGATTGAGAATCTTCTCTACTCTTATTGGAGTAGCTAAAATATTTTCTTACCAGGAAGTGGTACAATATTTAAGGGCTCTTGAGGTCAGAGAAATAAGGGTTTGAAAATATGGCTTCATCTCTTACCATGTTTCAAGTTGCTTATCTTTTCAACTCTGCAGTATCTTTGTCTATAAAATGGGGATGCTAAAGCCTCCTACCTGAGTGTGAGAACAACATGATATAGTGCATATACAGGGCTAAGCTCGGTGCCTGGCACATAGAAGGTGCTCAGGATGGTTAACGGAGTGACAATAATGGTAACGTTGATGGTGGCAGTAGTCAGATGGATTCCCCTCCCAGAACTGGCTCTGACTGGGGGTACAGTTGAATGAGCCCTAGATTCAGGAGGCTTTATAGACATGTAATGCTTGACAAATATGTACTGGTTGTCCAAATGATTGTGTGCAATCTAATAAAAGGAAGAGCCTCAGATTTGCTCTATTACTTAATAATATTAGTAGAGGTAGTAGTCACGAAAGCTAAAATTTATTAAGTGCTTACTGCATGCCAAACAATGCGCTGAATGCTTTAAAAGGATTTAGTCATTTATTACTCACAACAGTGCTATGCAATAGATCCTAATATATTCCTTTTTTTCAGATGTATAATAAGGCTCAGGGAGTTTACAATAAGCACCTAAGATCACACTGTCAGTGTTTGATGGCAATGAGTTCAAATTCAGTCTTTCTGACTTTGTTGCTAATCATTAAGTACACAATTAAGCATTTTACCCGTTGCTTGATTCGCCTTCTAAGGCTTGACTATTTCACTCTGTCCCCTGGGTGAAGAAGGGAGAAAACTCTCTCTCCTTGACCCTGCTTGGCCTCAACATCCAACCTCCCTTCTCAAAACAGGGATCATTGAAATAAGCAGCAATAAATGCCGTGCACTAGTAAAGACACCTTGATGACTAGGGGTCAGTTACCAGTGGAAGCAAAAGCTCTGTTGACAACCCTACCCTTGTACAGACACATGACAGGAAAGAGGTTTGAGGAATAATAGAATATGGCATTGGAAAGAGTGACAGAACCGGCATGATGATGATGATGATGATGATGATGATGATGATGATGATGGAGATGACGATGATAATAAATAGACCTCCATGTGCTGTAGGCATTGCATTAAGTGCTTGGCAAGGAAAAGCTCATTTAACCTTGAAAACAGTCCTCTGGGGATGGAGTATCATTATCATCATTTCACAGAAGGGAATACTGAGGCCCAGGGAATCGGGTAAATTGCCCAAGCTTACGTGGTGAGCAAGAGGGAAGCAGAGATCTGAAATATACCCAGCACCTACAGTCTTAACCATTATGCTATATACTGCCTCACGAAGACAGAAACATTCCAGTGATCTTTCCCCGTAACCCACTCCTGCACTCCAAATTTAAACAAGTCCAAGAGAAAGAGAGAGCAAGCTTGGAGGTTGGAAGCTGAGGTAGTGCCTGCCAATCATTTCAAAACAATGTCCTTTGCTCATAAGATACAGTTCTTGTGATATCTTTCTCAACCAACTATCAAGAAACAGGGAGCAAAGATTGGAGTGCAAGTATGTCCTTACTTATGTGGAAGATGGGACAGCAAATTTGACATTAGGCTTAACTGTTCCAGAAAATGTGGTCCCAGTAGGCATCCACACTAGCAGATTCCTCCCCGGCAACCCAAAAGCAA
The DNA here is from genome assembly GCF_036562045.2 of Rhinolophus sinicus. Taxonomy (NCBI): domain Eukaryota; kingdom Metazoa; phylum Chordata; class Mammalia; order Chiroptera; family Rhinolophidae; genus Rhinolophus; species Rhinolophus sinicus. Next base: position 45,859,556 of record NC_133759.1, read on the forward strand.
TATTTCACTGTCATGTTGTGTTTCGTAGTTCCACTCTACTCATGCCTGTCACTCATCCTCTGGCCTCTTCCTTTCTCCACTTCTGTACAGGAACACACAAAGTCTATGCTCTCTGATGTGAGAAGGTTGTATTATGAGAAGGAGCCATGGTGCCTCAATGTTTTGTATTTTTTTTCATCTTAATTCTATTATGCCAACTCTACTGAACTTAATTATAGTGAATACAAAATTACACAATTACCCTCTGTGCTGTTCTTCACATGCTATATTTTGATAAAATTTACTACATTGTGCTCTCCCCCTGAACACTAGAAATAGATGTGTGTTGATACAAAATTTGTCATAATTACAATTATAATATAGTTTACATAATGATAGCGTTACAATGAAATTATAGATGCATAGAGACAACATGGCCATGCATTTTTTTAAATATAAGTACATGCTTAGACAAGTATCTGGTAGCCAGATAAACAAGGAACAGAATTTTGGTGAAACTACAAAGGCTGTTTAAGGATTTGCAAATAACTAAGGGGAGCTCAAAATCAGTAAGATAAAATTTCCCTGGACATGTTTTCAATTGCAGAGTTAATGAAAGATGTGAAATGCCTGGCAAAATTTTTCAAAGTAGCTCACCATGTGGATATTATATACATATTGCACTGAACTCAATAGTTCCCAATTACTTCTAATTAAAGAGGTACCCTATCACAATGAACTTAAACCTTACAAAATGTGGTTATGGCTACAATATCAGAGTGAAACACAGGACATTGAAATGTTTACTCTAACTAAATGCTTGTAGTTATGGTGTCCTGACTAAAATAATTGCATCACAAATGCTACTAAAATGATACGACACCATTTTGTTCACTTTTACTGTGAAAACAAACTACAGTTGACCCTTCAATAACATGGGTTTGAGTTGCACAGTTCCACTTTTATGCAGATATTTTTCAGTAAATATATGTTGGCCTTTCGTATCCATGGGTTTACACCTGCGGATTCAACCAACCACAGAATGAAAACAGTAGTTTTGATCTGCTATTGGGAGTCTGTGGGTGTGGAGGGCTGATTGTATACATTGTCCTACACCATATATAGAAGGGACTTGGGTGTCCACAGATTTTGGTATCTGCAGGGTTCCTGGAACCAATCCTCCACAGACATCAAGGATCCACTGATTTTTGGAGTCTGAAGTTATGTGCAGACTTTCAACAGTGCAAAGGGGTTGGTGCGCCTAATCCCCATGTTGTTTAACTATACAGAATTGTTTTTCATTTCAGATCATTATTTTTTAACTAATAGTTATTCAATGTTTTGAGAACACACAGTGTCAATTGCATTACCTCATTTAATCTTTATAATGACACTTTCATGTAATCATTTTTAGTATCTTCATTTTATTAAAATGTACCTCTAGTCTAGACCTTTCTTCAGAACTGCAAACTTGTATATATACTTGTGTATTCAATATCTCTACCTAGATGTCAAGAAAACATCTCAAGTTTTGTATGTCCAAAACTGATCTTTTATCCCCAAAAGTGCTTCTCCCAGAGCCTTTTCCATTTCAGGTGATAGTAACTTCACCTTTCCAGTTGCCCAGGCCCCAAATCTTGGATTCACGCCTGTCCCACTTCTTCCTTCCACACCTCTTGGAAATGTTCTTGCAACCTTCCAAATGTGCCACTTCTTGGAACATCTGCTGCTAACCTCCTGGCGCAAACCGCCATCTATCTTGCAAACACCAGTAATTGCTTCCCGATTTTCTCCCTGATTCCACTCTTTCCCTCTACCCTAAATACCACAGATGGAGTTAATATTTTAAAACAAGAGGCAGATCATGTCACACCTCTGCTACAATCCTACCACTGGCTGCCTGTGGTTAGAGTAAAAGATAAAATGCTTGTGATGACCTCCAAGGACCTCCCCCATCACTTCTCTGACCTTAAGCCCTGCTGCCCCTTCCTCTCCAATGACTTACTCAGCCATCATGGCCTCCTTTATATCCCTCCAACCTGCCAGGCATACGCATATTTCTGCCTTAGAGTTTTGACACTGGCCACACCTGCTCTCAGGGAGTGGTCGTCCCCAAATCCACTCTGACAACTTCCTCACTTCAAGTCTTTGGGCAAATATCACCCTATGAAATCCACCCTGACTACCTATTTAGAATGAGAACCCACCTGTACACCCTACAGCACTCCCAGTCCAATATTTTTCAGTGCTTCTGATTCTTTTCCATATAGCATAGCACTCGTCAACGTCTAACATACCATAGGAGTTATTTATAACAACCATCTGTTTCCACATGACAGTGCAAGCTGAGAGAGAGAGAGAAAGAGAGAGACAGACAGACAGACAGAGAGAGAGCTCTTGTCTATTTTATTCACTGATATGTCCAAGCATGTAGAACAGTACACAGGGGGATGCCTAATAAATATTTCTGGGAAAAATAAAAGATAAGGAAACTACTCGTTAAGCTCAAAAATTTAAGTAACTTCCTTAAGGTTCTGCAGATAGAAAAGGATCACAACAGAACTCAGAACTCAAACTTATAGCTGACTAACCTTAAAGCCCAGTTCTCTTCTCTCAGCCTCTCTGCTATCTTAGGTCCATGGAATTCACGATTTGCCTTAATCAGTGCCATGGAAATTCTCATTCCACTGAATAGCATCCCTAAAGTGTTCTCTTTCTCTCTCTCTGTACATACATTTTCCATTTAAACCAAAGAAAGAGAAAAGTTGAATCCAGCGTGATCGTAGTAATTTTATAGCAAATTTAGCAATAGTGACATTTAGGCAATAATATTTAATGATAGCATAATAATAATGAACTAATAACTTATAAATGTATTGAACACTCATTACATGCTAAACTCCATGCTAAAATATTTCCACACATATTCCATTCAATCCTTACAATGATTCTATCAGGCAGGTATATTTTACTATCCCCGTTTCAAAGATAAGGAAATTGATGAGAGGTTGGTACTTGCTTGATCAGAGTCAGACAGGTAATAAGTGCTTGGTATATTAATTTAAATTCAGGTCTAACTCCACAATTTGATTCTTAACTCCTACATGAAAATTCTGGTTAAGTCCTTTGATAGAAGTGTGTTTCCTACTAGAAAACATCCCCCATTATGTCTGCTTGTACTAATACCTTCAGAACATAGTCCATTTAAAAACATGATAAAAATGTTTTAATAGTATTTTAACAAATAGGAATATATACATCTAAACAGTAATGGACAAGAGCAGGCTGAGCCCTTTAAAGTGGCTTCCTTGCTATTTTCCATCAAGGCTAAGAGAATCAGCAGCCGCAAAATGGAGAAAACACAACACCCAGAGATAGAGAATTCTGTAAATGACCAATTATAAAACTATTATACTGCAGCACTTTTATAGCAACAGGCAAAATAATCCATTAAGTTGAAAATCCTCCTACCCCTCATTCTACGGCCCACACAAACATTAATGTGTTTATTGGGCTGCATTTCCTGTGCTGTCAACTTGACTTTCAACAATTGTATTAATACAGTCCTCTCACTTTGCCCATATACCTGAAAGATGGGTTTTCCCACTTGAGGTTTGTAGAAAGAGTGGAGTGAATGAAACAAAGTTCAGGAGGAGCCATCATAATCTACAATGACGGGCACTGAATCAGGACAAAGAGAAACATATTTTCTCATTTATTTGAATGAAAAGCCTACTATATGTTTATTGCTTGCACACAGGGCTACCCAGTGAACAACAGAGAATAAGCACCTTTCATTTGGAAGTAAAAGATTTGTGTGTTCAAGTTAACATGGACCTACAGATTTAATCTTATTTTGGAACTAAAATGAAATAGTATTTCTTTCTGTAAACAGATGTGATTAAGCAATCAGCAACTTTGATTTCTCTAAGCCACTACTACTTCAGGGTAGGTCCATCTATAATTATTTTAAGCATTTCTGCATTTGTGCAACAACTGAGCAGTATGCTTAGTTAACAACCTGGGTAGTGCCAGACAAATCTAAGGTTGAATCTACACTTTGACACTTATCTGCTATGTGATTTGGGGTTCTGTGAATCACTTTCTTCAGCTATATAACAGGGATGACAATATGCCCTTTGCAGGACTGAAAAACTGAAGTATTTATAGTACATAGAATAGTGGCCCATTGTGAGGATTCAAATTATTAAAATTATGGCCACTACTACTAGTTGAAAAGAAATTAGAACTTCTGATCTCCTAAAAGGAGATACATGTCCTGTATCATTGTAATCTCATATATTTTATTTTTGACCTTATAATCTCCCTCCAAGAAATGTTTAGTAGTAAATATAGTTAAAAGGAGCTTACCTGTCAAACATGGAAATACCAAAATATTAACTGTGCTGGCACAGTACTCTTCTCAGATAGATATTTATCCGCAAAAAAGTTTTATTGTTCTATGTTTTTATTAGGTGCATAAAACATATATTTGTTGTGCCAATGGCAAAAGACCCATTAATTAATTAGTCTGACTATATGTTGCATAAATGTCCTCTTAAATAGTAATCATATGTGCATTTCAGTTGTTGGGAAAATGTGTTTACAGCTTTTTTTTTTTGCCTATTTAAAGTAAAAGGGGGTAAGAAGTAGAGTTAGGCTTGATGCTGACTGTAGAGTGACCCAGCAGTTTAATGTACTTTGTATTCCATTATGCCATGAAAATGCTTCTGTGCCCTGGGGACACGAACAAAAGATTTGCTTTAATGAAAGGAACCAAGTATGATTCTGAAGCTTCCAAATAGAAGGCCTATAGGCTGTAGTTTACATCAGAAAGTGTTTGCTCTCTCTCTCAACTGCATCCAGATGGGAAAGATGTGAACACAAATGCTTAAAACTAAAACAGTGAATGTTGGGAGCAGTGGGAAAGGGTGTGAAGTTTGGAGCATCCCCAACCTTGGTTAGAAGGATTATATCTAAAGTAAAGAAAATATCAGATATTATTTTTCAGTTGAATGCCAGTCAGAGAACCTTACATAAACAGGAAATCAGCTGTTTTCGTTATGATGTTTCAATTGCATATGGCTGAAAAAAAAAAAAAAAAAACCCTCAAAGTAGTGTAAGGAAATCTTAACAAGCAAACAACAACAAAAGTAATAGAACTTCAGGGATGCAGTTAGATTTCAGACCTAGTTGATTGGGGAGTTCCAGCTCTCACCCTCACTGGCCCTACTGACCACAGCAGGACTTTCTTCTACAGAAATTCTCTTCTTGTGTTGAATGACCACTGGGAGTCCCAGAGTCACATCTCCCCAGCTTAGAAATTCCAGAGAAAAGAGACAATTTCCCCATTTTTCTCTGACAGAAAAGTCTTGGGGAGGATTCTGATAGGCCTAGCTAAGGTCAGATGCCTACACCTGAACCAATCATCTGCTTTGCTTGAGCCCATCAGATGATTCACCCCTGGCGTTAGGAAGGAGGCACTATGTCATTATTTGTCAGTTTCCCAAAAGAAAAGCCTGGTGTTTTTGCAAGATGAAAGGGGATAGGACACGGGATAATGAAAGCTTTATCTGTCACTATAAACTCCACAGTTCTTACTCCCTGCCCTGTGTCATATAACCACGTGGTAAGCTGACCTAGAAGGTCATTTTCCTTATCACCAGCCTTAATATATATAACTAAGCAGCACACTGGTAAGAGAAAAAGGGAAATGTCTGATTATGGGAAATCAGCTACACTAATATTAACTAAGATGCCTGTGTGAAAAAATATCCTTAAAATATCCCCCAAACTCACTCAAATGTTCAAAGTGGGAGCTGAAAACACAATTTCATGGGTTTTTTACAAAAGCAGGTTTTCTACAAGCTAAACTATGACACAAAGAGATTAGAGACTTCTAGAAACTACATTTTTTTTAAAAGAAAAAAAAAAATCAGGTGAGGAAAATGAGGCCTTGAAAAATTAAGTGACTTAGTTAGGGTAACACAGCTAATTAATGGCAGGATTGAGATGATGACACACTTTGTGTAATCTGGCTATGGTCTTTTAAATCCATGACAAAAATCTATCTATGTAAAAAAATAGAGCATTTATGATTTGTTAATCTCTAAATGTTTATAAAGTTGAATTAAAAGCATCCTCTATTTCAATGATTCTTGAAGAAAACCTTGCCCAAATGCATCCTAATAGTATGAGTATGTACAATAAAATACACGTGGAGGTATCTTCAAATATAGTACGTGCCTATCTCTATTCCATCCCTCTCTGCTCTTTTAAAAAAATGCCCCTTTAAAAATTGCCCACTCACCATCTGTTAGGTAAATTTCCTGAGACACAGTAAATGTGGAGGCAGAGATCGTTATAGAGATTATTCCAAGTGGCACTGACACCTATATTTATGAAATTTTAAAAAGAGTAGGTTAGAGTCGCTTTTAAAAAAAAATCCATTATAGTAATATCACACCATACCAGGTACCCAGTTCTAGCCAATTACATAAGATAGATAAATAGATAGACGGTAGACAGATAATAAGAAAGAAAGAAAATAAGAAAGAAAACTAGGCACTTATATATAAAATGTTGCCAAGAGTTTGAGATAATATTCAGGCTTCAATGGAGAGAAAGAAAACATCTACAAATTTACAAATATATTTCACTTATGGTACAAGGTCCACACGTTTAGATTTCCAATATGCTCCAGCAAGGGTCAATTTGACCACTTTTTCCATCTAGTTGCTTCTGAGGGAACAATCCTGAAACAGATGCCATTCAATTCCAAATCTATATCTTAAGCCATGACACTACACATGAAATATTGTTCATTCAGAGTCAGGATGTAGCAAGAGTAATTTATACTCTCAGAGTATTTGCTCTCAAGTCTATAACAGGAAAGCCTTGAATAAAAATGTTCCCATTACTTTCCACTATAATATATCTTACTTAGAGCCCATAAAACAGTGGTCAGGGGAGATTTAGCCTCTGGGCACCCTATTACAATATAAACTCTCCACTTTAAGCCATCCTCACTCTGATTATTTTTTTAAATATGTTACTCATAGTCCATATTAATTTACATTTAATCTTTCTCAGCATTAGGGAGTATTATTTTGTACAGACTCAGTAACAAATCTCCAGAAATTCCTCCCCATGCTTCTTTGAGGCTGAAAATGCATTACAGGGCAGTTGCAGTGACTTAATTGTAGTTGGCGGAGCCCTGGCCACACACTAATTTCATTAACATCAAATTCCTGAATTTGAAAGACCCACTGGATATGGTCCCTGTCCTGTGACATGTTACTTAACCGATTCAGGGTGCATATAGAGGAGAGAGAGAGAGAAGACTTGCTCGGCGTTATCTTTGGCCTGTACGCCAGTACAACAACAACAAGAACAAACATGAGAATTTGAAGTCATAGACACTATTTACATCTGAGTAGTCATTCTTGCCCAGGTCCTGACTGTCAGGGAAGAACTTCTTTCCAGGCTTTGCTGGCAGCAGCAGCATTTGTTACATCTATCTCATTGCTCCCTCCTGCCGTCCCAGTGCTTAGCTCCCCCTGCTTTTAAGTCACTAAGTATTCCTTTCCTCTAGCCTAGAAGCTTATCTCACTATACATTTTTATCTCAAATGATAGGCTTGGCATGCTCCCCACAGCAACCCACAGGGACAGGGAAAAGAGAACTCAAATCTCTGGAGCGCTAAGAATTCAATCATTTAGAGGAGTTACTTTTTTATAGGACGATCTTAATTGAGCTGAACGCTTCAGTCCCAGAGAAGATTCACCTACTATTATTTTCCTCTCTCCCTCACGTGCCTTTGAACAATGGGTCTGTGTACCACTACTCTCCCCATTCCTTTTGCAGGCGTACAGTCTGGGAAACGGGATTGGATTTGCCTGCCAGGAGCCTCTAAGATCATATGCAGAAAAGGCCACGATATAGCCCAACGTGGGCAACGGTTAACCAGGATGCCCACATCAATGGTTGTGTTCAGCTTGCAGTACAAGCTACAAGTTGGTGCATTGCTCCAACCACCAGTCTCTTCTCAACAAATGCAGGTGAAAACTGGGGGCTCCTTTTTTCTCTCAGCTGTTCAATCTAACATGAACAGCTGCAATTTGCAAATTAGAGGAAAATGACAGTGCTTTCTCTGAATGGTTTTGGTCCCAACCCACACTGTGAACACTGGCTAACACTGGGTTCCTTTCCTTCCCAGCCCGGGGAATGAGGGAACTAAGTGTAAAGCAAGCTGTTTCTAGCCCCACAGGTGCTCTCAGGTTCACACACCAGAAGAGGAATCAGCTCCCCCTGGAATCCTTTTCAGCAAACACCAACCTAGTCTGCAATCTCTCTCCCTCGACTTGAACATTTCACTCTTATTTCATACAGCCCCATCTGCAGTACTGCCATGCTCTGAGTGAAAACAGAATCAGGCAGCAAAATAAAATAAAAATGCTACACCAAACACACCTTCAACCCCCAGGGCTCAGGAAACCCTGTGAACTGCCCCAGTCATCTCAGGTGATCTCTGACCTCATCCTCTCCTGCAGCACTGCCTCCCGACTTGTCTTGCTTTAGGCTCAGAGATGAAGGAAGTGTTTGGGTTTTGCTTACAACGACCCAGGCTCCTCCTGAAAGCGTCAACTCAGAGTGAAAGCTGCCCCCAGAGCACTTTTGGGTTTGCCAACCTCCAGGGGTCTCCATGATGGCATACTTAGGAGGTGATAGGGAGGCTCAGAGAGGCCATACCAGGCTGCAGCCGTGCAGGGCACCCCACCTTCTGACGCAAAACAAACTTCACACTCCTGGGAGCTGATGTGATGACAGCTTGACTCTCACACGGAGTCCCCTCCAGAAACCCAGCACCCTTGGGAAAAGCACTTGATGGGGTGCCGATTCTTTGGATGTGGGGAGCAGAAGGGCACCAGAGTCAGCCCAAACATCTGGAGAAGAGATTAATTGGGCATGGGTGTTACCCATGGAGAGAGCTGTGCATTAGGGAAGGATCATCTCCAGACGGAGATGAACAAAACACTTGGGGGTGGGGGTAGAGAGGGAGAAGAAAGGCAAAAATTGAAAGGGGGAAAACGGCAGGGAGAACGAGTAAGAAACATAGGGAGGCACACGGAGAAACAAGAACCAACCCACAGTCACGCAGACCCTGAAACTCAATTTCTGAACCCCAAAGCTATCCATTTACACCCAATGCAGCACCGGAGCTACGGGACAGAAGCTGCGGAGCGGCGGCGGGAGAGCACTGCGGAGGAGCCCCCCGCTCAGCTGCCCGGATCCGCCTTCCTCCCGTTTCGCCGTCGCCCTCCGGCGCCCGGAGCAGCACCGCCAGGCCTTGCTCAGCGCACCCCACTGCCTCGCTCCAGAAGCCCTTTTGCATGGCTCGGGAATCGTCCTAGGGGCTCAGGATTGGGGTTGGGGCGCTGCGTTAGGGAGGTTGTGGGAAAGGACGGGCGGAGGGAGGAGGCAGAGAAAGCGATTTTGTTTCGCAGTTCGCATGAGCTCATCTCTGGCTGTGAAGTGACAGGAGTAGAAAGCTGATCGCCCAGCTCCTCCTGCCAGTGGCGGGACTGCAAATGCAATTTAGACGGTGCAAACATTTGCCCACAGCAGATCACCAGGGGGTCATGTCTGCGGGTGGCATCTCCCCCACTTGCGGAGCGTCCCCGTGCCTTCCGCCCCTGCCCTCGCAGAGACAGGCTACAGGTCAGGAAATCCAACCCGAGAGAGATGGGCAGTTAACATCCTTATTGTAGGTGAAGACCTAGTCCCGGGTTTAAGAAGTGCCTCCCTAAGCTCTTCTCCAATTTTTCCAAGGAAGCTGAGGCTTGCTGGTAGGCTTGGGGCTGGGAAGCTGGGGAGTTGAGAAATGCCCAGGTTCGAGGCGTCTTTCCATCCTTCATATCCCAGGCGCCTAAACGGCTCTCACCCGGCACTTTTACAAGCCCGTTTTCGGACCATATTTCACCCTAATGCAAACCCATTTAAATCATCGCCTTGTTTTGCGCATATTGCTTCTTATAAATGGGGCCATAAATCCAGGAAGTCAAGCCTGATGGAGTGGAGCGCGCACAGGGGAGAGATGGAAGGGAAGTGAACCAAGCAGGGAAGGTGCCTCCTCGGGTGGGGTGGGAGGGATTCGGCAGGATCTCCAGGGTGTAAATGCTCGAAGGCGAACCTGACCCCTCATCCCTGGAGTCCAAACCAGCTTTTAGGATTAAGAGCGCAGGGAGCTACGTCCCGCTCTGCCCCGGAGGGAGCGCCCCCCCTACCTGGAAAAGCCTCAGGATGTTGGCTACCATGATGGAGACCGAACTCCCCGAAGCCCCAATCACTCCAACTACTTTCTCCGGCTTCACGAAGACCGGAGGCTCGCCGTTGGTGCAGCGCACATCGGAGGTGTCCTTCTGGATGAGCGCCTGGACGAAAGTGAGCGACTGTTCGAGCGCGTAAGTGTCCCTGGAACAAGTGTCCAGGATCCGCGCGCCGAGCGTCACGTTGGGCAGCAGGGTGGGATCGCTGTTGATCTGGTCCAGGGCGTAGAGCATCGCTTCCAGCCTGTGGATCCCGTTCTCTCTCTTGATGTCGCCGCAGGGCACTCCGCTGGGACCCTTGGCGTGCACAGGGAACAGCCCCCCGAGGGTGACGTCCCCCTCGATCCGGATAGAGTGTGGGGCGTACATCTCCTGGCCGCGTGCCGCCGCCGCCAGAGCGCACAGGAGCACCTCCAGCACGCAGCAGGGGAACTTCATCAAAGTCAGGACGCGGAGCAGCTTCCCCAGCTGGACCATGCTGCTCCGGCTGCTGCGGTGGCGGCGGCGGCGCTGAAGGAGACCGTGGCGGGCTCGCCGGGGTCCGGGCTTCTTGGGGTGAGCTCTTCCCGGGAAGACCCAAAACTCCTGCAGGCACGGAGGGTGGGGGCGCCCGGGAACGGGCGGCGGGAGAGGATGGGGGGTCCCGCGGCGCCTGCCAGCTTGGGGCTCCGAGCGCTCTCGGGTTCGCCGGCCCGCGCGCCGCGCTCGCGCTCCCCGGCTTGCGGCTCGCACTCTTCAACAGCCCGACACTGGGGAGAGGGCACGGATTGCTATCGCTTTAAATGGTCGTTCGGCTCCCTCTCCTCCTCCTCCTCCCACTCCCTCCCTCCCTCGCTTGCTCTCAGTCTCTCCCCACCCTTTCCAGCGCCCGCCCTCCCCACTGGTTTGCATCATCACGCAGGGAGGGGCTGCGTGCTGAGGTAAGGGGGGCATGGGTGGGCGGCTGGCAGCGGTGGGGAGTGCCTCCGATAGGGAGTTTCTCGGTCCCCGGGGAATCTAGGGATTGCAGGTCGCAGGCGAGGGCTGAGCTCTTGTCCCCATATCACTGTAGAAGCCTCTTGTTCGCCCGCCTGCACCCATACGCACATCCCAGGCACCGGTGGTATCAGCCCCGGGATGGGGCGAGAATGTCTGGTTCTGACCGCTCCCAACCCTGAGGTCCAGAGTCCAGGCTCTCAGCTCCGGGGGAACGCCAGGGAGTCGCAAGGTGAAAAAGCCGTGATGGAGGGGAGCGGGAAGACCCTAGTCTCTACTGCTGATCCGCCAGTGCCAGTTTTTCCTAAGAAAAAGAACATACACAGAGGAGCCTGACCTATGACTTAAAGAACCTTTACCCAGAGACTTCTCCAGGGCCAGGAACTGGGCTACCCCGTAAGGAAACACCCAAACAAAAAACGTTAGGAATGGGAGTGCATTCTTGGTCTTCGGGAGTTACTGGGGCCAGAGCCAGATGAACTAACTCACCGCCATCGCCAGCTAACCTGTGATGGAAAGCCTGGACTTGACCCTTTTCTTTCTTTCCTCTCAAGAGATGGAACAACTGAGACCTCTGCAGAGCACTTTCTCCTCTGGCACTGACAGGTGTAAGGAGCTCTGCTACCTATTTCCAGAGATGCTTCTGGGCTGATGACAGGTTTTCCAGGGCAGGAAACAGCAGGAAAGAGGTGATAGTAGAAGGAAGAAAGAAGGGCAGACAGATGTCTCTTCAATGATTCAGAATGCCTTTCTCTCTTTTCTTTGGCTGGAGATTTGGGGGCAAAATCAGGATAACCAGAGTAGGTTGCAGTGCAATTAGGAAGCTGTTTTTCAAAAGTGTCCTCTCCTGCAGGCCCAGCCCGAATTTGGTCCATTAAAGCAACAAGTGACCCTAGGAAAGGTGATGTCTTTGTCCTTGGGTCCAGAGTGGACTCGGAGGTTAACTGTGCTCTTCCTGACGCTTTCTGTTGGAGTGCAGCAAAACTCTAGTGCACGGACTTGAGGGTGAGAGAAAACCAGAAACAAGACTCTACTTTTTGTTGTTCTTACTAATGTACCCCCCAAAAAAAGTCCTTGTACACACACACACACACACACACACACACACACACACACACACACACCAAAAGATCACAAGAGAAGTAGTTGCTTGTCTCTACCACCAAGTAGCTGTGTATCCTTGGCATTTCTATTTCCCTGTCTGGGTTTTAGATTCCCCATCTGTAAAATGATGAGATTGAATTGGATGCTCTCCAAATTATCTTTTAACTCTCAAATCCTCTGTTAAAATAGGCCATATCCCTTTGGCCATGGTGCTCTTTTTAGGCCAATATGCTCTGTTGCTGTATGTGTAGCAGACCAGTTGTTTGCTATTCAAAGAATATCACAAATGTGTCCTGGTATACAGGACTTTTTTTGTATTTCCTTGCCCACCATCTAACCCTCTTTCTTCTAAGGACAGTCCAGTCCATTAATTTATTTTTGGATGTGCCCTTCCTCCACATTTCAAAACAAGGTTTGAGAGAAACAGATGCCACTTGCCATCATTCAGCCTTGGCTACTCAAAGCATGGGGTCCTTCTAGCTACCGTGATGATATGTTCAAGGGTGGGGATGGAACCCAATGAGAGCCATCAAGGGCTAATCCCTGGACTTTGCTGCAGTAACCAGGGTTGTCACACAGGGTTACCAGTAGCCAACAGACAATCTGTGCATGAGTTAGAGAAAAAAGCCCCCTCTACCCTCGCCATCCTCAAATAATTTATCTCATTCTAATTCTAATTTGTAAGAACATAACATGTATTGCCATCTTCTAGAAAACAGTGCTGCAGTTAATATACTAATCTACTGTTGTATACAATGTCATTATCAGTAGCTCTTAGCTGTGAAGCCCTGCTATGTACGTGCTCACCTTGCATTACACTGTGATGGCCCGCTCCTTCCTGCCCGTCCTTGGGCTGTGAGGAGAATAAGCCTGTGTGCCAGGAGTTTCCACATAAACAAGGAGATGTTTCCCATGATAAAAGCTACAAGAGAGGGAGAAGGAAGAGAAAGAGAGAATGGGGGTAGAGATAGGTGGGGCCTGATTACAACATTTGAACTCCTGGATTCCTCTTTGCCTGAAAGATTGCCTCTGGGTTTTTTCAGTTATACAATATTTTCTTTCTCTTATTTGAAGACAAAAAGATCCTCTTTTAATTCACTTGTTCTAATACACCAGATCAAAAAGGGCAGAACAGCTGAAATAGACAACTCGTTAAGGCAGCATCAGCTAATTTGGAAAGAGAAAAAGAAGCAAACAAAGCAACAGAAAGGCATACTTGGGAACACAAATACTATGATCCTAATATTTAGGCATTGGTGCCTCAGGCTGTGTTTGACAGAGACTATATCCTAAGTTTTAAATTTAAGACCATTTATTAGGAACTTGGTGACAAAATAAATATTTGGAGAGATGGGTCTCAAGTATTGTCACTTGATTTTTTTCCTGTTCATGTCTGGATCCAGGTTCTACTCTTCCATTTCCATTTCACACCTGGTGATTGCTCAATAAATATGTCTTGGCTGACTATTGAATATTGCCTTATTCTGTGTTCTCCCTTTGCTCTGCTCATTCTCCCCAAACATCTGGCAGCAATCATTATCTTCTTTTCATTGCACTCATCTGTGCGCATGTCTTATTTCCCCTGCCAAGTTGTAAGATCCTAGAGGGTAAGGGCTGGGTATTATTTCTCATTTCTCCCGGACGATGTTTAGAATGATGTTTTGTACCTAAGGAGCACTCATGTGTTGAATGAATCAGAACTGGTTTTGCCATTCCCCACTGCCGTTATCTGACAGTGACCAAAATGTAAAGTGGCAGAGCAGAAATGATGGCAGACAAATTGCTGTCCTCTTTGTCACGGTATGCAGTTTCTAGAGTGTAAATTATAATTAGTACATTTAGAAATTATTCTGTTTTACGGAAATTGCATAAGATTGAAATGCTCTAACTTGAACACTCTTGGTCAACTCTAAAGGAAGGTATTCATGGGTTCTTCCCGAGTCAAATGTTCATTCCTGGAGCAATAACTGGGCCGTTGCCATGGACTGGCTGAGGAAGGTCAAAGCCAGGCACTAGCACCGCCTGAACCAAATAGAAAGGGTGCTCTGTTACCAGATAAATGGGAATGATACTGTGCTTGCCAAACCTACAAACATCCAGCACATATGTTATCTAATTCATCTTTATATTTTTAGTCACAGTGTACAATAGGGACACAGAATTTGTTTTTTTGAGATTATGTGAATGGAAAACGTTTGTGTAAAAATGGTTAATCTAAAACGCGGCCAGTCATTTTTCTAGTGTCCTATTTAATTGGAGGAGAATCTAGTTTTAGGCAGAAAGATGGTCCATTATAAAATGTGTTCACAGGCTTGGGTCTGTGTGGTTATTAATCTGACCTCACAAAGGAATTACTGAAAATGTATAAGTAAAGTTAAGAGCTCAGTCCTAATTTATATTCTTAGGATTGTGTTTCCATAATCATCTCAGTTTTATTTATTTTCTTTGTTGTTTTACTTTGTCCATCATCTTCTGAAGACAATAATGTCTCCACTTCGAATTCCCTCTGTATTTAAATCCAGTTTGTAATTTACAAAGTTGTCCTCCGTAACTGCTGCTACTCCTGCTACTGATATACTCTGGCTATTCTTCCATCCTTCATGTGGGTCTTCCTCCATAGCTCTCCCCCCATAATCTTACATTTAACTTGCACCACTGCATGGAGGTCACTTTTCCTTGGAGAGAAAGAGAGAAAAAGAGAAAATATATTCTAGAGAAAAGATATTCTATTCCATCTATTTTATTTTCCTGTCATACTTATTTGTAGTTGACACCTTGTGTCACTTACCCAGTATAGATTTCCTGATCCCATGAATAAAGCCTGGGTGAGTATAAAATCAACCCACCTGGGAGCAGATCAAAGACACACAGAGAAAAGTGGAGCCCTAAGGAGTTCATCTGACACCCTGGATCCAGCAATGCCTGCTGTTGCGTTTGCCTTTGAACATTAAATTTTTGACACCCAAATACATTCCATCATTTGCTTAAGCTAGTAATTCATTTGAGTAGGGGCTCTCAAAATTGAGGATGCTAATTTAGATTGTTACTGATAGAGATAAGCAGATAATTAAAAGAAAAATAGCTACTGATTCTCAGGTCCCATGAAAATGAGCTACAGAAAGTTCAGAACTCTGTGGCATGGAGTGTAATAGTCTTAGAGTTAGCTCTTAATGTGAATCCAGACCTTGAACATAATGATATAAAATGACAGTGACTGCAAATGACTAGTTGAGTGGGAAGCAAAATTAAAAATTAAGAAGGCTGGAGAATAACTGATGGATTTTTAAGTTTTCTTAAAACACAATTTATGATTATCTCATAAGAAATATAGCAATAGTATTGGTTTTTACATGTAACACATGAAATATATAGGGTATAGCATTTTGCCTGTCTAAAGTTAGTAGCAATTCTAAAGTTGTGGAATTTGCTTTATCATTGGGAATAATCACACCATTGTATTCTCGAGACCTGATTATCTATGGGCAATGGAGGCATTTGAACCTGCTGGTTGAACCTCATGGATTTCTTGAATTAACCATGACAAATGTGTGAGGTTTATTCTTTTTCATTGAGCACCTACTGTTTGTTAGGCACTTGAATGGGCAGTTTGTAGGTGGTGACTCATTTAATCTCTGCATCAAACCTATAAAAGAGGTACTATTATTGTTCTTATTATAATTTTACACAAGAAATAATTATAATAGCTAACACTTATCTGGCACTTACTATGCCCTAGGTACTGCTCTAATGGTTTACACATGTTGTTGTTTTTTAATCCTCATAATAAAGTGAGGATTTATTTAATCCCCAACACATGGAGGGTAGGTAGTATTATCATCACCTCTAGTTTTCAGATGGAGAAATTGAGGCACAGAGTTTTTAAGAGACTTGACAAGGACATAAAGCTAGGAAGCACCAGAACTCAGATTTGAAGCCAGAAAGTCTATCTCCAAAGTATATATTTCTTCCACTCTGCCACCAGGCTTGTGGGTACAGAGGCAGAGCTCACACCCGTGTCTAAGTTCAGTAATCATGTATTTAACTACTATACTCTATTGCCTGTCTGTGTTTTAGACACTGATCACTAGCAGCAGAGTGTTTCCAGTATGATTCCTCCTGGGTGAAGCACGTTCAAGGCATGTCCAGTGAAACGTAGGTACTCATTTACCCAATTCCTGCTTTCTGCCCCTCACCACACTTGCATGCACTGCACATACTAGAGGTAGGGTGTGTCTGTTCTCAATAAGCCATCTAGGTCTTCATGTGGCTATGAATATCTCTCTACTATACCTTAGGGTCCCAGACAAGCTGCCTTGTCTTTGTCAGGACTCTCTACATATATCATGTCCTGCTGCAGTTACTGAGCTGTCACTCCCAACCAGATGGCTCCCTACCCCTAAACCCTGAAACTGCCAAACACAATACCTGCCTGAATCAAGCTCAAGTTCAACAACTCATCTGAGTGAGTCAAAGGCATATCTTCCTTCCTGGTTCCCAAGTATCCCTTTCACTATGATATCTGTATACCCTTTAGCCCAATCGACTGAGGTCTGATTTGATTCAGTAAGTATTAGTTGAGTATTTTATATTTTATGAGAGCTGTATTTTCACAATATCTAAACACGGCCATCCAAATGATCTTTTGTGTCTTTCAACATAATCAACAGAGATGTTATATATCTATTTTTTAAATATTCAAAATATTGGACAGTTCTGTCTTAATATGTCTTATGAGACCAACATCCACACTTCATTATAGGCAAACAATACTCCTTAGGGTAATTACTCATGTTTTTTGCAAGGCTTGATTCTTTGGGGCCATTTCACATGATCATATATGCATTGAAATTATGTAACACAAGTTGATGCTAGTACCTTAGCTATACAAATTCCTTATCCTATAATATTTTGATTCTTCAGTCCCTCCACATCCTCCCCCCCACACACACCATGAAAAAGCAAAAGCATAAGATTGGGATCAAGTCTCATTTCTGTGTGGAGAATTCAGCATCTGCACTGTTGTAGACATCCATTCAGCCAATCAGTCTGAATTGAGGACCACTGTTTCTAGTCATGATGGAGAAATTGGTCCCAGACTCTCCCTCTTATTGCCAATAATTAGAAAATTAGACAGGTATATTAAACATTGGCAACCAGCAGCTCAGGATGGTGATCATTGAAGAAGGGGACTAACGAGGAGAGCCCTATGGATGACCTGACTTTTTGTCTGGTGCTATTTTTCAGACCCAAGCTGAGCATGGTGGATTGGCTAATTTGAGGAGGCAGAGATCAGGGTTGAGGCGAAGGAGGCTATAAGGTGCAGAGAAGAGTACAAGAGAGTATTTACACAAAGAAAGAGAACAAGAAATTTGCATGTGGTCCCTTGAGTTTTGGCTCCACAATAAACTGTGAAAACATAGGATGGGAAGCTGGGGCCCCAGGAAGGTACCAACTGTTGGGAAACTAACAGAGCTGACATTGGGTTGGGAGACATTGGAGTTCAGAGCCTTCAGAGAGGAGATAAATTGTTGAATAGTCAGAACATTTAGTAGAGATCCAAAAATGTTACAGTTTAATATTAGGGCTAAACATCAACCCTAAAATGTCTTAAAAACAAACCCCAAAAGGATCGAGATGATCTGCAAGTAAGTCAATGACTTCCAAAACAAAATTTAATACTTTTTACAGAAAGTGAAATGCAGACACGGCACCACGTTACATTTACACTGTACAGAGTACAATAAAAATTATAAGGCATGTGAAATGGCAGGAGAAAAAGTAGTCAATAAAAACAGATGTAACAGGTTTTGCAATCAGCAGACAGATACAATAAAACAGCGTGGTAGACAGAACTCTAAAATAGCCCCCAAGATCATATTATAGTACATGTTGAAAGAGGTTTTGCAGATGTAATTAAGGTTATTTACCAGCTTATTCTGAGAGTGATTATCTAGGTGAGCCTAACCTAATCACATAAGTCCTTTAAATGCAGAGACTTTTCTTTGGCTGGAAGCAAGAGTAAGTCAGAGAGATTCTAAGTGTGAGAGGGATTTGACATCAGTGAGGTTCTCCATAGCTGAGAGGGAGGAAACCATATGGAAGGACCTGAGAGTGTGGCCCTAGCAGCTGGCTGGCCCATGGATGACAGCCTATAAGAAGACCGTGACGTCAGCCCTCCAGTTACAAGGAAGTGAATTCTGCTAATAACTTAAATAAGACTGGAAGTGGATTCTTCCCCAGAGCCTCTAGATAACAGCCCAGCCTGGCTGACATTTTGACTTCAGCCTGTGAGAGCCTCAGGAGAGAACCCAGATGAGCCTGCCCACACTTCTGAGTATCTGTGAGATAAATGAGTGTTTTTTTTTGTTTTTTGTTTTCCTAAGGCTACTTCACGGACGGTGTGGATGCCTGACTACTGCAGTGTATGACCACTGCGCTGTACACCTGAAGCTGAAGCTGAACAATATTGAATGCCAACTATAATTTATATATATAGTCACGGGATGTGGAGTACAACATGAGCGCTATTTTAAGCCACTGATTTGTGGTAGTTTGTGATACAGCAAAAACAAAACAAAGCAACAATAAAAAACAACAAATATAAGCAGCTAGGGTAAAATGTTGAAGAATTTGAGGAAAACATAAATATAATGAAGAGGAATATATAAACAGAACCAAATGGAATGTCTAGAGGCTGAAAAATACATTATCTGACATTTACTCCATGTGTGTAGTAATAGCGGTTGCACAGTGCAAAAGAAAAGATCGATGAACTTGAAGAAACACAAAACTGTTTAATTTAGACCCTATATTGTTCCATACAAGTTTCAGTATGTTTAAAAGTATTGAACTCATTCTGATAACAATGGCATTAACTTACAAATCAATAGCAAAATGATATTGGGAAAATCCCCTAATATTTGAAAATTAAATAATACACTTCCAAATAATTCACAATTCAAACAAAAATATCTGGATAAATTAGAATATATTTTTAAATGACTGATAACAAAAACAGCCTGTCGAATTTTGTTGAGTGTAGCTAAAGCAGATCTTAGGGAGAGATTTATAGCTTAAATCCTTATATTAATATATATATCTAATTCAATCACCTAAACTTTGCATTAGGAACTGGAAAAAATAAATGAAATGCACAGTAAGTAGAAAGAATAAAAAAATAAATCATTAAAATAGAAAAGAGAGAAAAATCAATAATATCAAAAGTCATTCCTTATAAAGATTAGTAAAATTGAAAATATCTAGCTGGATAAATTAAGAAAAAAGAAAGAAGAGGGAAATGACCAATATAAAAAAAACAACATCATTCTAGATCTTAGAATCTTGAAAAGAATAAGGAAATGTCATGAAAAGTTTTATATAAAAAAATCGACAACTAAATAAAGTGGGCAAATTCATTGAAAGGCACAACTTACCAAAACTGATTCAAAAAGAAAGAGAAAATATGAAAAGATTTATGTCTGTTAAATGTCCTTTCTGATTAAAAAACCTTCCATGATTGCCTGGGGTTACCTATTTGCCAACTAAAATAAAAAAGATTGACCATTTAAGTGATGACAAGGATGTAAAGGAACTAGTACTTTCATACACTGCTTGTCAGAATGTATAATGGTGCAATCACTTTAGAAAACTCTTCAATTTCTTATAAAGTTAAGTACACACTTAGCATGCAAACCAATATTTCCATTTCTACCCAAGGGAATAATAATGTATGTCCACAGGGATTTCTGTATAAATGTTTATAGTAGTGTTATTCAAAATAACTATAAACTGAAAACAACCCAAATGTCCATTAAAAGGATAAATACACACGATAGAGTACTAGTCAACTATAAAAAGAAAAACCACAAATTAGTGATACACACAACACAGATAAACCTCAAAAATAATATATCAAGTAAAAGAAAAAAGACTAAAAACATTGAAATCATATGGTTCTGAACTTTTTCTGTCTGACTTATTTCGCTTAGCATAATAATCTCAAGATCCATCCGTGTTGTTGCAAATGGCACCATTTCGTCTTTTCTTGTGAACACACAATGTGATATATAGAGGATGTATTACAGAATCGTACACTTGAAACCTATGTCACTTTACTAACCATTGTCATCCCCCATGAACTTTAATTAAAAAAAAAAGATCAAAAACAGTGTGTGTCATGACACCATTTATATGAAATTCCAGAAAAGTCAAAATGAATGTGTAGTAATAGCAGATCAGCGTGGTTCAAGGTGGATTTAGTAAGTAGGGGCATGAAAGACCTTGCCAGGGTGATGGAAATGTCCTGTAATTTGATTTTGGAGGTTTTATATTACATAAAGTTTTATATCTCATTAATGTATTTATAAACCCATCAGTCTATATATTTAATTTGCTTGCATTTTTGTTTATTTAAATTACACCTTAATAAAAGTGGACATAAAAGATTACAAAAATCAAAGTGTAGGATAATTATTCAACTCTTCTTTTATCCATTTTTATCATCTATAAACTGAAGAGATTTTTTTCACTCTCTGAGTTTTAACATTTCTTTCAGTTCTAATTACATGTCAAGATTCTTATAAATATTGTTAAAATGTAAACTTGCATAATGTCTTCTCATGAACTTTTACATTTATATTTGTGTTGCTTCTTGTAAAACATGACTTTTCCCATAAATCTAACAGTGATTAATGTTATAACTAACACTTTCAAACAGGCATTGATGAAAGTACTTTAGAAATCTCCCTAACACTGATAAAAACTCTTATTAAGGATGTTAAGATCACACCTGCCTCTCTCCTACTTCAGGTCCACCCTTTTCTTAGAAACCGTTGAAACCACTTGATTCTCTTGCTTCACATCTGTCCTTGTTCTTCAGAAGTTGGTATCCCATGATTTTATCCAAAATAGTCTTCTCTATGCCAGATTTGTCAAAGCAATGTCAGGCTTCTTCACATTTGGTCACATACTCAGCAGTTATAAAGGAAGCTGTTGGTTCCGTGTGATTTTTTTTTTTTTTTTAAATAAATGTCCTCTTCTTAGGAGATTTATTCATTCTCATGTTTTCACTTTTGACACAAGGTTCATCCTCCTGTTTCTACTTAAGGGACAAGATTTTACGTCTATGAAATGGTAAGACTGTATTTCCTAGTTACTCCATTGGGAAGATATATGGAGAGATAGCCAATCTATAAAAGGTAACCTGGTAGAATCAAGTATAGCTAACAGCACGGCTATTTATTTCCAGAACATTTCAAAATTTTGTGATATGTCTGCTAGTATTGGGGAACTTCTGATTCAATTATAACTGGAAGGATTCTTTAGGGATTCTATGAAATCAAAATATTTAATTAAGAGAAGTTAAAACACCCTTAGAAGGTCAATGGAAATGTTTCCATATCTTGACTGGGTTACATGGATAAATGTATTTGTCAAAAGTAATGGATTCATACACTTAAAATATGTGTATTTTCTCCATATAAATGTACCTTGAAAAAGGTAATAACCATTTTAAAAGCGTAACTTTACAGTGGAGAAACATGTCAAAAACTACCTCAACTATGTTAATGGTATATACCCTTCACGTGATGTGATCAAATTGGCTCTTTACTGTTGTAGTTTTCCTCCTAAAAACCCAGAATCCCAGTCTAATTGTGAGAAAAACATCAGATAAATCCCAACTGAGAGACATTCTACAAAATATCTGACCAGTACTTCTCAAAAATGTCAATGTTACCAAAAACAATAAAAGACTGAGAAACTGTCAGTTAAGAGGAACCAGAGGAGACATGATGACTAAATATAATGTGGTACCTGGATGGGATCCTGGAACTGAAAAAGGACATTAGGGAAAAATCATGGAAATATATATAAGGTATAGACTTTAGTTAATTATAATGTACCAATTTGGTCATTAATTGTGACAATTAATATAATATGCTAATAGGAGAAACTGAGCGTGGGACATATCAGAACTTTCTACTATCTTTGCAACTTCTCTGTAATCTGAAGCTCCTCTACTAAAATAAAAAGAAAAGTTAGTTAAAATCATTTTGAATGAAAGATATGCATGTAAAATACAGGGGAGTGTTACATACTGGGGATGCCAAAGCAGTGTATACACATGACTTGCCTTCATCATACACATGACTTGTATTCATCTTTTGTTATTGGTATATATTGTTACAATTTTAACACAGTTTTTCCTTTCTTAAAATGTGTGTACATGTTTTTGGCACCCTCTGTATATATACACCCATGAGAGAGGTGGTGTTAGGGTGATCAAATTTACTGTCCATATCAGGCCATTTTTGGAGTAGAGGGGGATGCTATTAATAATTATATCAGGACAAGAGACGTAAATTGAGATGTATGGTCCCCTTAAGTATAAAGTCATATTAAATATGTAAGTTCTTGTTTCACAATTCCTGTATTTCAATTCAATCTCTGCCATTTGCTAGTTGGGTACATTATTTAACCTCATTGAGCATTATTTGCAATTTGAAGAGGAGAGTAATACTTACCTTAAAAAATTTGGGAGAATTAAATGAGATGATCAATTAAAGAGCTTACTTAGAAAATACCTGGCAGATAATCAGTGCATAATAAACAGTAGGTAATATTTGTGCATATATAGACATTAGTGAATTTTGCCAAAACATGCCTACATCATTACACTGAATCTTCTACACTAATATGTCCTCTTGTTTTTTTAGCCTAACCCATTCATGATCATATGAATACTTACCTTTTAATTGTTAGCTCAGATATCACCACGTCCCACGCAGGGTGTGTTAGGAGACTGAAGGACATATACAATAATGATGATGAAGGTTTACGTATTAATAACAACAATAAATGATATTGACTACTATGATCCTTTAGATAACACTCACTTTTCCTTATCTCGGTATGTCAGTCAGTTGCATGGCCCCAGCACCCAGCTACAGAAGTGAAACATGGCCAAAGCTGAAGCACGCCTCTTAGACACAGAGATTGGTCCAGAAATGACCCTAAGACTAAAGCAGAGTCAGTCAGTGTCATTTGGGGAAGATGACACTGGACTCACAACTTCTAATGATGTTAACCCACAGCTGCCAATGGCCACCTTTGTCACACTGTGGAAAGACATTCCCTGGAGATAAAGCCAGCTCAGAAGCAAGTAAAACTTAGAGGTAGAGAGGGAGACAGAATCCAGGTGCCATGATTTGAACTCCCGGATCTAGCTGTGCCTGAATGCATCCCCATGTAAGCTTTTTCCCCACTAATTAAGCAAATTTGACTTTTTATTTCTGTCACTTCCAACTGAAGAAGCCACAAGTAATAGAGTAAATTTCCTGTTTGCATTCTGCACTTACATATACTGCAATAGCTATCATGTTGTGCATGATTTCTTGAATTGTTCCTTTCTTCCCTAGACCAAAATCACTCGTAAAGACTGACATCCAGAGACATCTTTATCAAGTTAGAATTCACCCTCTGGGTTGATGATTTGTAAATGTTTGTTGAATAAATAAATTATACAGTTTTTACAAAGGTGGGTTGAACTAATGGTCTTCCATTATTAAAATTTGCAAAGAGTAGGTGACTAGAAGGACAAAGTCTCTGGTTTGATTCTGGACATTTTCCTCTTCCAATATTGTCTCTATTTCCATCTGTTACAAGGTCATTTTTCTCTGATGTCTTGCTTGTCCTTGAGAAACAGACTTGCAAGATAACTCTCACACTCTTTATTTGTTCATTATTCCTGAATTAAGGCTACCCCTTGTAGTTATACTGTTTGTCTTTCATGTCTATAGCTGTCACTTCAGAATATTCACTATACTCGGCAGCCCTCTTTCATTTGTAAGTGATGAAAACCTAACACAAACTAGACGAAGCCAAAAAAAAAAACAAACAAAAAAAAACCCAGTGATTTCGTTGACTCATGTTGCTGGATGTCCAAGGGGAAAAACTAGCTTCAGATATGGCTGGATCTAGGTGCTTAAAGAAGTCTTGGGGTTCTTTCTTTTTCAGGGTCTATTTCCCTTTGTATTTCAATGCTTGTTGGCTTTGTTCTCTCCTGCTGTGGCCAGGCTGTTTCCATTGGCAGGCAAGATAATCACAGTCCCAGCCACATTACAGAATCATTAAACATCAAAATCTAGAAGTAATAGAGAATTTTAGGCCAATGATCATAAAGAAATATTAAAAAATACCATAAAAGTAATCTGATTGGGCAAAACTGAATCATGTTTTGCACCAAGAAGGGATCAACCTTGGTGGTTAAGAGGCTCAATATATAACTTTGTGGGTAATGAAAGGGAAATTCCACACTGGACATAAGTTGTTCACTAAATACAAAGTAAAAAAACAATCCAAAAACTAAACCAACAAATAACTCCCTTTTATTGTAACTATGGGAAACTGATTTACAGACCTCCTTGTTTTTGGTAGTAAAGGAATAGATTTAAGATGGAAGGTGCATGGAATGCTCTAGCCCACTCTTTAAGACAGCCCCTTCTTCATGATGATATATATATATATATATATATATATATATATATATATATATATATATATATATATATATATATATATATAATTTTCCACTCTAAAACACATCCAGGCATCAAATTAGGAATCATAGAAGAACCCCATGCCTATCCCCATTCTCTATACTAGAGTCTGACTGCCTTGCCCAGACATCAAAGACAAATATTTAACTTCTTTCTTCACTTTGTTTGTGGGGCCACATAAAGAAGCTAATAAGAGCTGAGTTCTATTAAATGACAATATTAAATACTTTTGTTGACTCACCACACCACATCCTCAAAGCATATACTCAACTCACATGCAACCCACTTCATTTCTTTATATTAAGCCTTGACTCCCACACCTGCCTCTCTTTTCACAGCCTCAATCATTTTCCTTAGACTTTCTGAAATATCTCATTGTACTGCTTAAAATCTTGGAACAAATACCCATAAACAATAACTAACATCATGTGGCAAGATATTTTCAGTTAGGTCTCTCAGTTCTAACCTAGAGTCTACATTATCTAGATCAGTGTTTCTCAACCAGAGTGATATTGCCCCCAAATGGATATTTGCCATTGCCTTGGAGACATGTTTGATTCTCACAGCTGAGATACGTGTCCTGATATCTAGTGGGTTGAGGCCAGGGATGCTGCTAAACATCCTATAATACAAAGGACAGCAAACAACAAAGGATAATTCAGCCCAAAATTCCAATAATGTTATGGTTGAAAACTCTGGTCTAGATTAATAACCCCATGCATTTTGGACAAAATTTTATTTTATTATTTAAATTCTTTTTCATTTTCAATATCCATATTGTATACTCAAACAGGTGGAGAAAGGATTATATGAAGGCAAAATTCATTAGGAAAGAATAATCATTGACGATTTCAATTCTCTTTATAACCCTTTTCTTTCATTCTCTCCATTTTTTTTTAAGCCATCAAGTCCAATTCCAATTGGGGTCTTAGATCTTTAATATAATAGAAGAGTGAAGTAAAAAGCACTATGCACTAAAAGTCAAGAAACCATGGTCCTAGTTCCAATTATGTCTTTTACTAGAGTTATGACTTGGGAAAATTATTACATCCCTTAGAAACTAATTTTCCACCTTTTCATTATGAAAAAAATAGATTAAACCATTGTTTTAAAACTCTTTTTTTTTTAAATCTAATAAAGAAGTCCACAATGTAAAAAGAAACCTGAAGAAATGCTATGGAGGAAGAAAATTGAGGGAATAGGAATCTTACTGATTTAGCTCATTCCTTCCTCTACAGTGGTTCTGGACCTGGGAATTCCTCTAAATTCATTTTACTAACCACTGAATTCAATCAACTCTATTTTCCTTCCCAGCTCTAATGTTTAATGACTAAAGCAAAATTTATCAATCTGAGGCCCCGTTTTTATAATACTTTGCTCTCTATCAAGGATTAAAGTTTGACCTAATAACATAACCAAATCTATCCTCTTAGATACCATCAGGTAGTAACATTTCTGAGATAAACAAAAAGAGGGCTCTTTGGGAATTACTCTAATACTTATAATCTCAAGCATAATGCCAGTCTAGTGCAGGTGACATTTTAGGTGAGGGTAGCATTTTGCATCTGTCAAATTATGTGAGAAGATGGTTTATTCAAGACTTGCCTAAAAGGGACAGCTGGAAAATGCCAAACCACAGAGCAAACCAAGTTCCAGAAATGGGGACAAGTGATGGAAGGTGACTCCCTACTGCATTCACTTGATGTAGGAAAGAATATGTCTCAGAAACAGAAAAATCATTCTGAATTAAAAAAAATAAAAATAAAAAAAATTTCATTGTTAATCAGTAGATTCTTCTAACAATGTTTACACCAAAATTTGCAAATAAGATTTTGGAATCCCAGAAAATGAACATCAATATAAGACCAGCAAAAAAGTACTTACTAAAAATATATCCATCTCTTACAGTTTGTCCAATTTGTTGGTGGGCAATTATTCACAGGAGTTTCTTACATTCCTTTGTATTGTGTGGTACCAGTTATGTCTTCTCTTTATAATTTTATTTATCTGAATTGTTTCTCTTTCTTGATAAGTCTAGCTAAAGGGCTGTCTATTTTATCTTTAAAAAATTAGTTTTACTGATCTTTTTAATCACTATTTCATTTATTCCTGTTCTGATCTTTATTTCTTTCCTTATACTAACTTTGGGCATCATTTGTTCTTCCTTTTCTAATTACTTGAGGTGCAGAGTTATTTATTTGAAATCTTTCATTTTCTTAATATAAGCCATTATCACTATGAACTCCTTTCTTAGCACTGTGTTTGCTACATTCCATAAGTTTTGATATGTTCTATTTTTGTTTTCATTTATCTCAAGATTTTTTCTTTAATTTTTCTTTTGATTTCTTATTTGATCCGTTGGTTATTCGGTAGCATGTTGTTTAATCACCGCATAACTGAATTTTCCAGTTTTCTTCTTGCAATTGATTACTAGTTTTACACCACTGTGGTAAGAAAATGTACATGTTAGGGTTTCAATCTTCTTAAATTTTTCCAAAGAAGACATCAAACTGGTCAACAGGTACATGAAAAGAGTTCAATATCACTAATCATCAAGGAAATGCAAATCAAAACCATGAAATAATACATTACACATGTCAGAATTGTTATCACCAAAGATACAAGAGATAAGTGTCAGCAGGAATATGGAGAAAAGGGAACCCTCATGCACTTGTTGGTGGGATTGTAAAGTGGTGCAGCCACTATGGCAAATAGTACAGAGGTTCCTCAAAATACTAGAAATAGAACTACCATATAATCCAGAAAGTCTACTTCTGGGTATATATCTAAAGGAAATGAAACACTCATTTATTGCAGCATTACTCACAGTAGCCAAGGAAACCCTGCCATTTGTGACAATATGGATAGACCTTGAGGGAATTATGCTAAATGAAACAACTCAGACACAGAAAGGTAAATACTGCATGATCTCATTTAAATGTGGAATCTCAAAAACAAACAAACAAACAAAAAAACAACCTTGTATAAACAGAGAGTAAAATAGTGGTTACCAGGGGATGGGGCAGGGAGAGGAGATGTTGGCCAAAGAGTACCAACTCCCAGTTATAAGATGAATAAGTTCTAGAGATCTAATGTACAGCAGAGTGATTGTAATTAATAATAATACTTTGTCATATACTTGAAAGTTGCCAAGAGAGTATATCTTAAATGTTCTTGCCACAAGAAAGAAATGGAAATTATGTGACATGATTTAGGTGTTAACTAAAGCTATGGTGGTATCAAGTCACAATATATAAATGTATCAAATCAGTGTATGTGCACCTTAAACTTACACAATGTTATGTGTCCATTACATCTCAATAAATCTGGGGTATAAAAGTACTTACTAAGTTTCTTTGCTTCCTTTCTCTTCTCTTTCATCAGCCTTACCAATTATACTCGGTTTAAGATTTTCTACTAGATTTTTCCCTTTGTTGCATGTTTCCTTGATATCTTTGTGAAGAAAATTGAAAATAAATATATTCTGTTGCAAGGCTCTGTCAATATTTGAGTGTATGCTTGATTTCAGAAGTGCTTTATTTACACTGGACCTTTAAACATATTGAAGTTTCAATACTTTTGTTTTCAAATCTGATAAAACTTATCTTGGGGTAGAAGGGATTCATGCCTTCACTCCAGGAGGGTTTCTTTCAATCTATCATAGGAACAGACCTTGGGGGCATCGTGACAAATGAAATAAGTCAGACAGAGAACTGCGCGATCTCATTTATATATGGAATCTAAAAAAGCTGAATTCATGGAAACAGAGACTAGAATGGTGGTTACCAGGGGCAGTGGGGAGGGGAAAATGGGGAACTGTTGGTCACAAACTTCAGTTTTAAGATGAATGAGTTCTGGGGATCAAATGTACAGCATGGGCGTTATAGTTAATAAAACTGTTTAACATATGTGAAAGTTGCTAAGAGAGTAGATCTTTAAGGGTTCTCACCACACACAAAAAATGTTAGTTATATGATATGAAGAAGTTGTTAGTGAATCCTATACTGGTGCTCATTTTGCAACACATAAATGTATCAAATCAATGCATTGTATACCTTAAACTTATACAATATTATACGTCAATTCTATTTCAATAAAGCTGGGGAGCAATTCTATTTTAAACTCCTGCTCTTTCCTACCCTTTTCCCTTTTTCCATAAGTGTTAAATATCTTGGAATTTTTGCTTTATTCCAAAACAAAATTTCAAAATTTCCCAAATGACTAATGTAGAAAATTAATCCCTCAAAGTATCCTTTTTAAAAATGTATATATTTTTTAAGAAAGTAGGTGACCAAATACACCCCTTTGTGGATATTCTTCACCGCCATTTGCCAAATAAATTTTCTGAGAAGCCCCGCAGGAAAATTAACTTTTTAAATTGTTTTCCCAAGATATTTCACAACTGAACTCTGCCCCAGAGTTCATATTTTTTGAAGACATAGCTATTAAAAACTGTGAAGTCAGCAGAACACATTCTGGAAATTGTTAGTCTTTGATTTGTACCTTCCTTCCCTTATCTTTTCTTCTTTTCAAAATACTTTGCAGTTAGCACTGCAGCCCTTAATATGCTACTCCCTTAGTAGCAAAAGCACTTTTGCAAAAATCTCCAATGTTTCTGAACTTCTGATTTCAATGGTGTCTTTGGAGTCTTCATCATAATTGGGTTTTCTGCAATGATTATGAAACCACCCATCATCATCACTAGTTGGTTCTCTGTGTCCCTTGATTTTGAAGGAAATATTATTTTCTGATTCTCCTCGATGTGCCTACCCCACCAACTGACTATATATCATCTTATAAATAAGTCTCCACCAGGAATCTACCCTTATTTCTATTATTTATTTTGTTTTATTTTCTGCTCTTGTGGGATCTCATTTACTACACGTGCTCAGTTCTAACAACTGGATGCTGGTGATTCTGAAATCAATATATCCAGCCCAGATTCCAGTCCTGAATCGAAATTTAGTGGTTCCCAAATACTAGTCCAGAGTTTACAAACTCTTTGTGGGGAGGAATTTTGTGTGTCATTCATTTAAAAAAAAAATTTCTAAAGCTCAGCACTTAGAGTGACTTCATCAATGTACACACTTAATATATGTTGATTAAATCAAACCTTTGACCCAAATAAACCACATGGCTTAGCAATACATTGAAAAAAGTTGAAATCAGTTTAACTCTCCATCGGTTAAATCACTTAATTTCTTTGGCTGTCATTTTCATCTGAAAATTGGAGAAGGTGGACTACATAATTGCTATGGTTCCTATTAGTATTACCTTTCTGTTTCTAAAATTCTCTATTATCTCTTTAGAAATGGAAAACATCTTGTAAAAAAACAAAACAGAACAAAACAAAACAGCTTAAATCGAAACAGAGAAGGCTTAACTAAGCAATTATGTCAGCTCAAATGCATTAATTTAATAAACTTGTTGAGTGCCAAGTATTTGCAGGCACTAGGCTAGCAATTTTATTAAAATGAATACAAACTACTAGGTATAAGCAGAAAGATATTTCTAAAAAATGTGATTTGTATTTTGACTTAAAGTATTATATACTCTTATATATTAGTTTTTAAAAGTGTTCCACCAAATCTTAATTGAAACTAAAAGGAGTTTGGAAAGTGAACTGAAAAACTCATATATTCATTGTTAAGGGAACTACAACGGAAATGTTTAATCCTAAAATATTTTCAGAATTTTAAAACTTATAATAAAATTGATCCTAGTTACAGAAACAGAAAGCAGTCTTTAAAAAAAGAAAGTACTATGTTATCTGTTAAATAATTATTTCATTTGTGTTTGCTATAAATTTCCAAAAGATGAGGGGAAATCAGAAAAAACAATTGGCCTGAAATTGATCCAAAGTGCTAGTAGGCTAAGTAATGATATCTACTATCAGAGCTAAGAGAAGTTAATGAATGGGGCATACGGCACATGGCAGTCCATAAGTAAAAACATCCTCAAAAGCAATGCATGACATCCTGCTCACAGTATCACAGAGCTACATATATGCAGCGGAAATCTCAGGAGACTGATAATGATTTAAATGTAACCCTTCTAACACTGGTGTGAAAAACATTAAAAAAAAAGACTGACAATTAGTGATGAGGTCACACACTTTAATCCTGCTGTTTTTATGTCTTTAAAAATTGCTTTAAATTATGCAGAATATTAAGTAAAGTATTGGAAGAAATACTGACATAAAAATAAATAATATGGGGGCCTATTTCTAATAGGTGAAGCCATATACTTTTAATGTTTGTGCTTAGTGGGATTTAATACACAAAACATGGATGAGTCCTTGTTATCCCCTTTTATACCCTCACTGCATCCAGGGTCCAGTTCTTACTCACCTTGGTATTCCCAATGCCAAGCTGCGTATGTGTCCTCCAGAAGGCTATTGAATTAGTCCTCTAAGCCAATAATAACAATAGCAATAATAATAATAATAATGCATAATATATGCATGATTGGTATTACTGTACAAAAAGAAAGGTGTGTAAATAGTAAATATGGTAGAAGCCCTTTTAATTGACTTCCAATTAACTAACCTATTGGACTAACTAAGCATCTCAATTTCCTTTGCAAAATTTATAACGTGCATTTATCACCCAACAACTGCTCAAGGGTACTAAATTATGGTCTAATATTCTCCTGTTTCTGCTACAGCCAGATAAGCTGCATACTTAGCAAGAATAATTTGTGGGTTGTTTTTTTCTTCGTTTTCTGAAATATTTTTTTTTTCTTTTTCAGGTGTACTTTTTATTACTTCTTTTACTACTTTTTATTATTTATACCACCTAACAGAATCTGAGAATGAAACGAGAGCAGTTCTTTTGAAAACTATGCTTAATATTTTCAAAATACTTAAGCAAATATTTTCTCCCACTTGGTTGGTTGCCTCTTTGTTTTGTTGATCATTTATTTCTTTTGGTTTTTAGTTTGATATAGTCCCATTCATTTATTTTAGCTTTTATTTCCCTTGAGTTTGAGGTCAAATTCATAAAATTATCTTTGATCCCAAGGTCCATAAGTTTAGTACCTATGCTTTCTTCTATGCAGTTTATTGTTTCAGATCTTAAGGTTTAGGTCTTTGACACATTTTGAGTTAATTTTGGTATATGGTGATAAGAGAACAATATGGATTTATTCTTTTGCATGTTGCTTTCTAATTTTCCCAGCACATTTTTTTTTTTTGAGAGGTATTGCTGGGTCATATGGTAATTCTATTCTTAATTTTTTGAGGAAATTCCACACCGCCTTCCATAGTGGCTGTACCAAGTTACATTCCTACCAACAGTGTATGAGGGTTCCTTTTTTCTCCACAGCCTCTCCAACACTTGTTATTACGTGTCTTGTTGATGTTAACCATTCTAACAGGTGTGAGATAATATCTCATCATGGTTTTGATTTGCATTTCCCTAATAGCTAGTGAAGTTGAGCATATTTTTCATATATCTGTTGGCTGTTCATACGTCTTCTTGGGAGAAGCAATCACTCTCTTGGGTATTTACCCAAAAAATCTGAAAACATTTATCCATAAAAATATAAATATATATCCCGATGTCATTGCAGCATTATTTATGGTGGACACAACAAAAGTGTCCTTCAACAGATGATTGGATAAAGATGTGGTTTATATGCACAATGGAATATTACTCAGCCACAGATGAAATACTGCCATTTGTGACAACATGGATGAACCTTGAGATTATTATGCTAAGCAAAATAAATCACACAGAAAAAGTCAAGAACCATATAACTTCACTCATAGGTGGGATATAAAACTGAAAACAAAGCAACAAGACACGGAAACAAAAAAACTCATAGACACAGACAACAGTTTAGTGTTTACCAGAGGGTAAGGGGGAAGGTGAGGTGGTAGAAGAGGGTAAAGGGGATCAAATATATGGTAATGGAAAGAGAATTGACTCTGGGTGGTGAACACACAATGGGATTTATAGATGATGTAATATAGAATCGTACACCTGAAATCTATATAACTTTACTAACAATTGTAACCCCAATAAACTTTAATTAAAAAAAAAGCTAAACACCAGAAACAAAAAACAAAAAAAAAAGAAAAAAAAGAAAGAAAAATGGATGGCAGTTAAAATAGTGCATCTATATTAAACATTTAAAAATCACTTTTTAAAAATTATTGCCGTCATTAGTTCACCAGACAGACCAATCATGTAAATAGAAGACTTACTCTT
Source organism: Rhinolophus sinicus (assembly GCF_036562045.2). Taxonomy (NCBI): domain Eukaryota; kingdom Metazoa; phylum Chordata; class Mammalia; order Chiroptera; family Rhinolophidae; genus Rhinolophus; species Rhinolophus sinicus. The sequence continues at coordinate 45,892,712 of NC_133759.1, forward strand.
ATTCTACCCAAACTAAGCATAATACATAATACCAGAAGTCTACTTTAAAAACACTTTCCTGGTGTATGTTCTTACTGACAAGTCAATTTCTTTATTTTTATCCATTCTATGATGAAGGCTTGGTCATGAAGTTTATTACCTCAGGTAAAAACAGGGGAAGTTCAGCCCAGAATAACACAGTCACTGTTTAGCTCCAGATCTCAATGTTGACTTACTTTTTTTTTCCTATGGGAATAACTTATCTTGATACCCTGACTCTGCCAATGACAATATTAGAATCTCAAAATGCCAATGGATTTTGTGTGAATATATATATATATATATATATATATATATATATATATATGTATATATATATATATATATGTGTGTGTGTATACATATATATGTATATATACATACATACATACACATATACATATACATATACATATACATATACATATACATATACATATACATATACGTATATATATAGTGTTTTTTGGTGGCCTCACTGTTACTTATAGACAACCGTTAATTTTTTTTTTTCTTCTGGCAAGAGAGGTGCTTAGAAAATCCTTTTGCTTTGGCGGCCTGCTTTTTAAATCATGTTGTAATGCCTCTTTACTTGCTAAACACCATGAAAGTTCTTCCCTCTGAAAAAAGATGCTATAGTCCTTTGCAGTTGAGGAGAGAGAATGGTTTGGAATGTCTCAGAAGAGAGTAGACAGGAGCTACGTCAGGTCTGCACAGGATGGTTGAGGACCTAGACATTGTGGTATGCTTCTAGTGGGAGAGCTGAGGGCTGAGAGCCAAGCTCGTCATGAGGCTGGGACCACAACAGTGAGGGAATGGGTGGCCTTGGGATGGATGCCTTGACATGAATGCTCTAAGCTATGGCCTGGTGGGCAGGCATTTCTGAGACTCAGAGGATCTGAAGCATCAGTGAGAACCAAGATGGAGTCAAGTTACTGGGAAGGGGAACCACTCTGTTTTGAATAGAACATGAGTTATATCAGCCTCAAGACCTTTCAGCAGCAGGTAGAGCAAAATGTAATACCATGGCTCCATCTAGTTAAGATGAGTTATGTGTAGGTCATCCAGAATTTATCCGAAGCCAGAAAGAGAAGAGTGTGCAGACCAGAGGCCTTTCCCTAAATCCACGGGCATAGATAGGTATCTGTGCACCTAGAGCAGAACTACATTTGAAAGGGCAAGATGGAATACTATTTGAGATGGGATCAATGACCTTGGTTGTAAGTGAGAACAATGACTGACTTGATTGAATATCTACCTAATGAGTTACTTGCCCTTAGAAAGTTTCAGTTTCTCTGAAGTTCACTTGTGGAGAAAAAAGAAAGCTGTATTTTATTCTTTCCACATTTGAGTGGGGGTGTGTATATATACACATATATATATATGTATATACACATATATATATATATATATATATATATATATATATATATATATATATAATTTATTTATTTACATATACATATATACACATTCAAACATATATGCATACAAAACCAAAAACAGAGAAGTTACTTGGAGGAAAAACATGTTGATCTCTGCAGAGAAAGTAATAGTTGTTCCATTGATTCTATGGAAATGGCAATGAATGAAAATGTGAGTTCTTGCTTTTGTTTCACTTATTAAAATGATTCATGAACAGTTTTGAAAAATAGAAACTCTTTAGTATACACCCTCAAAATATTTTAAGATAGTAATAAGAATTCATATTTCAGAGTTAATTACTCTGATAAATGTAAATAGCAACAGCCTAAAAGCATATGGCAGCACCAGAACTGTGCAGAATTATTTTATGTATGTGATTAATTTTGGTCTCATTTTCTCATTTTTTAAAACTCACAGCTGATGAATCAAGCCAATAGATTTAATAAAAATAACACTATGTCATACAGAGGCATTTTACTGAAAAGTTTTCTTGCTGATGAAATGTATGACATTGGTCCTAATGAACCAGACTCTGTCCTCATGAGAGCACTAAAGTACATTTTAAAGAACCAAATATTTAGCAAATCTACAGCTCTATTACCATGGCACAGAAAACATTTTTCCTAAAATTATTTTATTCTTGATTATCTGAAAGCAACAATGGCAAATTTTATACTGTCAGAGGAGTAGAATCTTCCATGTTCAAGTTCACAACTTTGCTTCTTTTTTCTTAAATTGTCCAGTGTTTTCCTCCAAAAAAATCTCCCACATAATCCTGTCAGCGACCTGTAGCAGTGAGTTTGAAACACATTCAGAAACTGTAGAGATATGATCTTCTTTAAGAAGAACATCTTGGCTATGATCACTTTCTACTCGTAGCCTTCACTTTTATAGCACTGGGCTATTTTCTAGAAGATACAAACTTGAGTCAGTTATATCTCAGGACTAAGTAAGAATTCCAGATTAGTTCTAGAAAAATCCAAAGGGGGTAAAGTCCTTTCAATCAAGTTAATTTTGCTTGAAGAAATTGTTTTCTTCTCCCTTTTAGATTCTCACCAATCTTTCTAGACAACAATAGATACAACATTCTCTAGTGGAAGTTTGATTTTATTACCAAATACATTTTATTCCCTGATCTAATATGGAAATAAAGGTTTACTTTTTCACTACTACATTTCCCAGGTAGCTGGAGTCTCCCATGAAATCACTAAACAGCACAGAATATACGTATAGCACGTTGTGCTGACTTGGTTCTTATTATAGCTGTTAAATTCAATCATTTATTCTTTTCCCCCCAGAAGTTATGCATTTAACTTCTACTGTGTACTGGTAATTAATCCTTGAATAAATTGAACACCATTCTGTTTCTAATAGAGCTTTTGCTTTCTAATAGAGGAGAGAGACAAAAAGAAATGCACAATAAATAAAAATGGTTTCTCTTTTTAATAGACCTTAGACAAAAATAAGATACTGCGGGAGATAATACCTGAGGGTCAGATAAAGACACCTATTTTATATGAGGTGGGCAGGGAAAGCATCTCTAAAGAAGTAACATGTCGTGTGGGACCCAAAAGTGAGAAGGGACTAATTACAAAAGGGGAAAGAGAGATAGAAAGAAGGAGGAGGAGGAAGAGGAGGCGAAGGAAGGAAGGAAGAAGGGAGGGAGGGAGGGAGGGAGAGAAAGAGGGAGAGAGAGAATATGAGAGAGAGAGAAAGAGAGAGAGAGACAAAGGTGTTGGAAAAGAGACTGCAGTACAGAAAAAATAAAATAAGAGCAGTGTGGCTGCAGACTGATAAGCAAGTTAGAAAGTGACACCAGATAAAGCTGGAGTGCTGGTTAGTAGCCAGGACATGACAGTCAGAGAAGGACTTGCTATAATTGCAAAACTGTAAGAGCTGTTCATTTTTGAAATGTCAATGTCCAATAGGGCAAAAAGTGATGTTCTTTGTTATGATTTAAGAATTTTGTGATGGTGGCTGCCTTCTAAACTATTAGAATCCTTCCTATCAAAAACCCTGCACCACTTTGGCTAGCTTTGAGATTATTTCTACCATTAACTCTTAATAATGCAAAGATGCCCATTGTACAGGCACTGTAGAATACTTTTAAAAAATTAAGTCAATAATACTGTTCTTCCAATAGAAATGAGGACATTCTGGGCACATAGAGTCAATGGATTTACTTTGGGGCACATAACCTTCAGTTCTACTCTACTGTTCTCCTAATTGGGGTCCATAATAGTAACTGACCATGGGTTCTAACAATTATGTTTTACTCCTGTAGTTATAATGACTGTTTCCATATTTCTCTTTCTCCTCTGTTACAAACTCTGAATCCATGGTCCAAGCACCCACACTCTTTGGGGTAAACCAACAAACCTATTTTATCCTCTAGTAATGATTTTTTCTTCCATTTTTTTCAAATCTCACTATTTTAAAGCAGAGATTAAATTAAATTATTTTCAAGAACCCTCAGAAATCATTGTGCTAATCAGAAAGTTTAAAGTAGAATTCATTTTTGAGGAATATATGAAATTCCAGTGTGGGCAACTCATGATGAGTTCATAGACTCCTCTGCAAAACTTGGCGTTTAATGAAACAAATTAGATGTTTCAACTTGTTTCTGAGAAAAATACAACACAATAACTGCAAACATTCTAAAATCTTACAATTAATAAAAGTTCAGTCATCCAAGGTTTTTATCATCTTTATTCAACACCATTATAAATAATTGCAAAATATAATGTATTTGCAAGTCCTTTGTACTCATTAATTGTATTTACATGTAATAACCAAGGGACTTTAGTAATATATATTTCATTAGATTGTTTATTTTTCATTTCATTAGGTTAGATTACAGTAAACTAAATACAAGATGAGCGAGGCAGCTGTAACTTTACTAATGGAGACATTTAGTTTTTGGAGACTCTCTCCCCCATTTTCCAAGTGTTTTGCATAAGCTGCTTTCCAATGTAAGATAAAGTTTTTCAAAGCCTTAATTGGGATGAGTTCTGCCAAACTAATTTCATTGCAAATATGCAATGGAAAACATATTTTTAAAATTGCTAGTAGCAATAAATTAAATACAAACAGAGCAAACAGTGCACTGAGCCCCAGCAAGCGTGCCTGTCCTTCTCACGCTCTGCTTTTTCTCTGTGCCACAGTCTATAGGTGTCTCTACAGCAGGCTTCTAATAAATTACATCAGGGATTCTTATTATTCCAAACATTGCAAGGAACAAGCAATTATTGGTATCAAGAACTACAAAAAAAAAAAAAAAAAAGCTATATTACAACCAAAGTTTGGAATTTTTAACACTATGATTCCTACTGAGAAGCCAGTGTATAGTGCATGCTTGGGCTTGCGTATAAGTAATTATCTCTTGGCTGGAGTCAAGATGGGCAGAGATCCATGTGCCGTAGCTATGCGACACTGAGAATAGAGTGACATTTGGTGACTGAATCTGATCTTTGATTCATAGTTCTGCCATATAACCTGGGATGACCTAAGAAATTAGTGTGTTCCCTCTCATTTGTTGAAGGGAGTAGCCAAGTTCCTGGGTAGCTTTCCGTCAGGAACTGGAAATTTCACTATTCACCAGAAATGTGCAGCCATCCTCAATTTTTAGGTAAGATAAATTAACTTGGACAATATCACTGAAACTTCTCTCTGGGGTGATCCAAAGGTAATGACAATTTGAATCAAAAAGTATAAATCCAAGTTAATTTGACTTAGAGCCACTATAATCACTTTAATCTTCAAAAATGTTCTCTGCTTGGAAGAAAGGTACCTAGAAGATTTTGTGTTTCTTCTGAAGTTGCCTTTGTAATCAAGTTGTAATGCCCCTTCACCTGCTAAATACCCTGAAAATTCTTCCCTCCAAGAAGGATTTGCTAGCGGTTATTTATACTTTATGGTAAATTAAAGTCATTATGTTCTTTCAACAAAGGGACTGCATGCTTGTATTGCGAATACACTTAAGAATGTGTCTCCTATGAGGAAACCATAAAGCATGGAAAAGAGGAAGTGGAATGTAAAAAAGAAATGGAAAGAAAGAAGGAAGAAGGTGGGAAACCGAGGGGAAAGGGGATTCAGGGGGTAAAATCATTGTTTTTTGAACATGAAATAAGTGACAAATGTGGTGCTATTAACTTTCATGCCTTAATGTCATTGGGTTCCCCAACCACAGTTAGTGTCTCAGATGAATTCTGAGAGATAATCTGAGATTTTCTCACCCTGAATTTCCTTGCCCTGGGATCCTTCACCAATTTGTATCAGCAAATGTATGGAATTAGTGGCTCAGCTGATAATATCAACATCAGTAGAACATCAGCTCCTACTGTTTTAGCTTTCCAGTGCATTTTTGTGGTTCAAAACAGTGACTTTGAGAGAAAAGACTTTTGTGAATCAAGAGTCAAGTTCCTGGTATAAACAATAGATTTAGAGGAATATTTGCTTAATCTGGCTTAATCACAAGAACAATAGAAGAAAAAAATCCTTTTTAGTTCTAGAAAACATAAGGATTAGTAGCTGAGTTGGATTTCATACTGGTAAATGAACCCACAATCCTTCAGCCTTGTGCCACGCTCAGAGAGGAAGTGGGTAGAATAATGTGCAAATATGATGTATCACTTAATCAGCATAGGCTTTTGTTAATTTTAATAACATTTGGGTTGTCCTTTATTTCAGTCCACATACATCTGCAGTGCCATTAACAGGTAATTAAAAAATGCCATTTATTTTTTACTATAATGTAATTAGTAATTATGGATATACTTTTAAGGGAAATGTAAGAATATTTATATTCTTCATTTGAGAATTCTGAACCACTTTATAAATTATCGCTACTATCCAATGTAAACTGATACAAACTAAAAGGATTATAAGTATTTCATCCAAGTAACATTCTCCTTTTAGAAACATCTAACTTTGAAAACAATTCAGAACACTTTATAAATAATCTTAAAATTTGCCCTCACATCACATCTTGAAATTTTTCTCTTCTATTTTACAGAAAAGAAAAATGCTCTCATCTGCAGAGCCCTTAGAGTTTGAAAATTTTACTCCCTGCTATTATCTAATTTTATCTTCATAATATCCATGTGTTTAGCTGAATAGGTGTTGATACTTCCATTTTATATATGATAAAAATGAGGTTAAATTTGTCCACGTGCTCTTCTCAAAGGCTCACAACAAGAAACTGGAAGATTCAAATACAGATTGTGGGTCTCCATCTCCAAGATCAAAGATTATTATTATTTCTTTTTATCAAATCAGAAGACACAGAAAGTTATATGACTTGCCCAAGGCAACTGGCAGAGCAAGGAAAAAGAAAAAAGAAAAAATCTTAAGATTTCAAATTTAACAGTCTGTAAACAATCACTGGGTTCTTATGGAAAATGCAAATTGCTAAGCCTTATCCCCAGGGATTGCAATTTGGAAGTCTGGTTGGGGTCTTGGAATTTGCTTATTTAACAAAATCCAGTTGTTTTTGATGGTGATGAACTGCAGACTGCGCGCTGAGAGACAAACGGCCCAAAAGTTGTAGTTTATGAATCAGAGAAGTAGATTTATTGTGGATCCTAGAAGTATGCCATACATGCCCTATATGGTTAATTTCATGGGGGGGGGGGGGTTCTTTTGTAAGACATATATGAGGTCTGACAGTTAAGTTAGTGAACTCATCCTAGAAAAAGTGCTACATAACTCATTGCTGAATATCACTACAGTCACCTCTGAAGGACTCCCCTTGGGAAGCTATGCAGCAATGCCAGTGCCTAGTCCATCCTTCAAAGCCATTTTGGAGCTCTTTTTCTGGAATGGCCACCAGAACTGTCGTTGTGTCACTCTTGATATCCTGAATGTCATCAAAATGTCTTCCTTTCAATATTTCCTTTATCTTCAGGTAAAGAAAGAAGTCATTGGGGGCCGGATCAGGTGAGTAGGGAGGGTGTTCCAATACAGTTATTTGTTTACTGGCTGAAAACTCCCTCACAGACAGTGCCGTGTGAGCTGGTGCATTGTCGTGATGCAAGAGCTCCTTCAAGACCATCTTTGCACACACATTTCTCATGCCAAGATTTTCAGTTAAGATTTTCCTTTTTCTCTGTCGATGTCTCGATGTTTACTTGGTCTGCTATGCTTCTCACAGTCAGTTGACGATTTTGATGCATAATTCGATGAATTTTTGCAATGTTTTCATCAGTTCTGCTCATTACTGGTTGCCCTGAATTCTCCTCATCAGTGATGTGTTCTCTCCCCTCTGAAAAACATTTAATCCATTTGTACACTGCCGTTTTTTCTTCATGGCATTATCCCCATTAACTTGCACTAACATTTCCCTGATTTCACTTCCTCTCTTGCCAAGTTTAACATGAAATTTAATGTTCATTCATTGGTCTAATTCAAGCTCATTCTCTTAAGGCACACAAAAATGCACAACAATAATGAACGCCACAGAGCAAGACACTGCCACACGTCAACATGAACACAGCTACCAAGGTTATGAAACACTTTACCGAGCTGTTTGTACAATGCAGCCAATGTAAGCGTATGGTGGCAAGTTTGTGAACTGAATTGTCAGACTACACACACAAACACAGGGTGCCAAAAAATGTGTACACATTTTAAGAGATGTTGTGTTAAAATGTGTACTCATATACATTTTTTGGCACCCTGGTAGTGTCCATATATATATATTGGACACTTTGGTTGACATTGCTCAAGCAGTTGTTCACCGTAATCAGAAGTGTCTGGACGCTGATGGTCACCACTTTGAGCACCTCTTGTAATTGCAGAAGTCAAACGTGACTTGTATTCATCTTTTGTTATTGATATATATTAAGTATTACAATTTTAATATAGTGTTCCTTTCTTAAAATGTGTATACATTTTTTTGGCACTGTGTGTGTGTGTGTGTGTGTGTAATATATACATTTGGTGAAAGCACTTAAAGCTTTTTTTCTTGAAATACAAGTTAACATGATTGAACACTATGTGCTTTATAAATGTTTTGTACTATATAGAAATGTTTGTAATGTTTAATTCTTACAAAAGCCCTATGACGTCTTGTTGCCGTTAACCTCATTTTACAGATGAGAAATCTGTTTAGCTGTTAGCAGTAAAATGGTGTTATAGAAGTCTATTAGAGTGTCTATAAAATGCAAGAAGTTTTAGTAAGAGGGAAACTCAATGTCTTTTAAACACTTCTATTTAGGTTCACTTTATTTGAAATGAATAGGGACTATCCTTTCCTTGTTGGCTTATATTGAGTTTACTTCACTAAATAGGAACAACAAACTGATAAATGTATAGCATATTTCAAAGATGCGTGAAATAACATGAACTTTTTGGTTTTAACTTCTCAGGAATTCAGCAAGGCTGGTATCTTCACCTCTTACATATGGGAAAGAGTTGGGGTGGAAACATGTATTTCATTATTGTAAAAAGTGTTCTGAACTTGAAAGCAAAAGACATGGCTTGGAACACGCTTGTTTATCAAATTTATAAAATTCAGAAATACATTTTTACATCTATGATTCTCAGGGTAAATGAATATTTGAAGAAAGGTTATAGCAGGTTTATGGACTGAAATAACATGTAAAATTTCTCATAACAGAGCTGATGTTCAATAAATGCTCTTCAATGCTGACTTCTGTCCTAGGATTCTATTGATTAAGAAATGACCTTTTAGGCGTAGAGAAAATTACTTTGGAAGTGAAAGATAATGTCCAAGGTAGACCTCCTGAAAGCAGATTTTGTCAGAAAGAAAGGGATTTATAAACCGTTACTTACAAAATAGAACTGGTGTTTAATTTTTATTTTCTCTGAAAATTTGTGAGGAATCACTTATTTTGATATCTTTTTCAAGAAATCTCTGGGTTGTAGGGACTGTGTGCAGCTCTATTTCTATTCTCAGACATAGCACTTCAAACTACAATTTATCACATCACTCAATTCTCACTATTACCTTGTGAGGTAATTATCGTTATCTCAAATTTCCATAGCTTAAAAAGCTGAGATTCAGGAAAGCAAATAACTTTTTGACATCAAAGTCTATGCTTTTTCCAATATACCATGCATCCAGGGTTCTGAAGCCCACACCATACAAACATTTTTCTGGTTAAGGGGAACATGATTTATCATGAGACTGTTAGGAGCTTTCCAGGTCTTCTTGAATGTTGGCAATGCTTGCCGGGGACTTGTCTCCTCAATAGTGTCTTATCCCTGTGTACTCTTTGGCTCTCTCAACCAGGAAGAAGACTTTGAGCATTATAATTTCCAGGTACCTTCCAACTTTTAACTCTTGTTATTCCTATTTAGTCTAATGCTTTAGTTCATTAACTCTTTGACACCCTCGAAACTGTAAAATTTTACTCTCAGGCCAGCAATAGATACCCAATGGACACTTAGGCTTTATTTTTATTATGCTAAAGTTTCTTTTATCAATTACGTAGGTCCCAGAGAGCTGGCTGCCTTTTCCTGGTGTCATAAACATCCTTTCCTCCTTCCAGAACCATCCATGGTAAGGCTCCATGACCATCATCACACAGTAACTATTTACTCAGAATATGAATGTGTTTGGGTAAACAAACCATAAATTTGAGAATCATTATTAAATATTGAGCACATCCTTTTAAAACTGTCTGGCACTTGTAGTCACTCAATAAATATTTGTTGGCTCAATGAATGAATATGTTAATTCAAGTGTGAGACAAAGTTGGACACAGAACAGAGCATCAGTTCCTATATGAATAACAAGGGGAAAATATTCTCTGCTATTGACAGTCTCTTGCTTCCTAAAATACGTATCTGTTATATTTCTGAAAGGAGTGAGCATGTGCATCTTTATTGAAGACGCCCAGAGAGATCATTTGTTTGGGATAAGAACAGGCTGTGGTGTGTGTGTGTGTGTGTGTGTGTGTGTGTGTGTGTGTGTGTGTGTGTGTTAGGACATAACAGAGATGGGAGATTAAAGAAAGCTGAAACCAGCTTGGTTGACTGTAAAGACTCCAGAAAAAAAAAGGAAGAATAAATGACTGTGTAGAGGTAAGGTAAGAGAGAAGGAAATAAAGGAAATTCGGATGCTTTTATAAAGTTTGGACATGTGGTGTCTGATATAGACTGTCTTCCATGAGTCTTCTTGAAATTGTAAGTCAAAATATCCATATCTCTTTAATATAGAGTTGGTTGTTCCTAGGATATGTCAAAACACGGAGGTTTGCTTCCCCAAAGGTGGTGAAAGAGGAGACTGTCACATTCTGGTTATAGATGCTAACAGTGTTATTTGTTCCAGGCAGTCCCAAGGAAATCCAGCTCATGTGCCTTTTATATCTGCACTTTTGATTTTTAATTTTCTTCAACTGGGAAATAAAAAGTACTAAACCACCCTCCTACCCTACCTCTGCTCTACCATATCACACACAGAAAAATTTCAGGACACCATAATACTAAACCAACTTATGCCTAAATGGACCAGGCTGGTCAGAGAACACAACCAGTTTTCACATAAAATCTACTGGATGTCAAAGAAATTCTAGACAATATGAGGTGGGGGCTGGGGAAGACTCATCTGAAGGGACTGTTTGATTTGCACTTATATTCTAAGCTTTTGTATGTGTGTCGACCCAATATTTGAACTATGTGTCTTGGAGTCTGACTATCTTGCTGAAGAAGGGACAAGCTGTTCATACACTTTGAAAATAAAATGTATACTGAAAAGAAAATGGTAGTAAATATTTAAGAATACTACTTCGAAGTATGTGGAATCAGCAGCCAGGCCAATGTTAGTATGAGAACTACAATAAATTCAAATCAGGTCCACGTATATATAGGCTAGCTGATGGTTAAGCATTACAGATTGTTTAAAAACATCCAAAATGGGAATGATGTCAGTTATTTCAGCTCTGAGAAAAGGATAATATATATTTTTTAAAAGCAGAGCTTTTGCATAATCCATAAGAATGCCACTCCATTTCACAAATGGGCAGGCAAATTTCTGCGTGTAAGCTATAAATGTCAAGAAAGAGAACCCTATGCCTGATAATGTTAGCTTTGCCATCATTTAAGTCAATTGAAATAAAATCAAATTTATTTGAAAAATATATTTTAGTTCAGCCTTTCCACTAATTCAGATTTGCTCTGTAGTCTTCATAATTAGCTCAAGTTAATGATATATTACTATTCCTTTAATTTATTCTTTCATCACAAAATGTAACTGCACATGTTATTGCTCAGGCATTTTGTTTAGCACCGACACTACAGAAATGAATAAAATAACTCTTGCCTCTTAAACACACTAAATAGTGGGTAAGTGGATATTCACAAAACAAATAAATAAAGAAAGAACTGACAAATATTAATTCAATGCCTTCTGTGTGCCAGATACTATTCTATGTACTGGGAATCTAATAGCTAATGAAGTACAAATGCATATTCTTCATGAACTTGTATCAAAGAGGGTTTGTAAGTGCTAATATATAAACCTGCGCAATGCATTATGAAAAACAGGAGATAAAAATGCTTTACTTTCTATGTAGACTATCATTGAAATCCTAATTGAAATTCTTCAACAACTTCAGCTATTGCTATCATATCCCAAAAGATATTGACCAGTGTAACTGAAAAGATGCTGATTGAGAATTAGAACTCACCTTTGACATGAACTCCATTTGTGCAATTAGATAAGTAATTTAACATTGCTTGCTCACATTTTCTTCATCTACTTTATCGGTAAAGTGAGAAGATAGATCAACTATTCTCTAAGCTCTCTCTAACACTAAAACTCAGTGTTTCTGAAACTATAGCCTTCATTCAGTCCAGGGATGTTTGCTGGGATAGCTTCAATATTAATAGTAAGGGAGAAAGGGGGGGGAAATGGATAACAATAAAATATATATGTCCAGAGGAACATTGTTAACAAGGAAAGATGGGTCTTCCACTGTGGCTCTTTACCAAGTATTTCCTATTTTCTTGCTTTTGGGCCTATCGTTAAGTCACACTTGAAGTTGTGCTTAGATGACTTGCTTACGCCTATAAGGAGCAGGAGTCTTTATGAGCTGCTACACAATTCTCCACCTTTCCTTGCATTTCCCAAGGTAACAAGTGTTATTTCAAGTAGTGGAGTGTTCATCAACCTGTGTCTCTGAGTAAAGACAATGAGAAGCAGAGACTCCTGCTGATCCAAGATGGGTGTATGTCCCAAGAAAGACCTTTGCTGTTTTGAGCCACTGAGATGTAAGGCATGTTTGTTAACACAGCACAATTGTACCCATCCTGACTGATACGGGGAATATATTAGCAAAATGACTGACTATTACCAATTGCTCTGTTCTTGTTTTCACTCTTCTTTGTATGGAAAACTCAAAAAGTTTACTTCCACTAGTTTATGGGTATTATAAAAAAAAGGAAGATATCTGATCTTATTCTATACACAATTTGCTAGAGGCTTATTAAATCTTTCAAACTGAAAACTGAATGTTCTTTTATCTTTCACTCTTAAACGGAGTTTGGTTGATTTGGGTAGATTTTTTGAGCAGTATCATTTAAACATATATACTCCAAAGGTGTATAGCATGGACTGTAAAAATTCAACAGAGATTTATTATAGATGCTGTGCTTAGTGCTCCTGTTTTAATCCTCTGTTCCTGACATGAAGAATGAATTACCCCTTTATAATATTTTCAGCCCAATTAGAGATCCTTTAGATGTAATAACCCCAAGGTCTTTGAGCATTAACATTATCAAGTCATTATCTTTCAGAAGTTTCCTCAACCTATAAAAACACCAAGCTTATAGCAGGGTGACTCATTGAGAACCTGTCTGTTCATATACCACCCACTCTTAACATGTGGAACTCCAACGCCAAGCTGGAAGCTCCCACACACCGAAGCCTGGTTTACAAAATCCCACCCACAATATAATCTCTGCTAGTGATAGTATCATGACTGTAACTCAAATTGTTCAAGTGCTGACCATAGCACTATGAAAAGATTATATTTTGTGATATTTGTATGACTTATTCTGAAGCCTAGGAGGGGGAGAAAATAAAGAACCATGGATGGTCACGAATTGCTGATAATTGGTCTTTTCCAGTTGGCTTCCAGTGTTCAGACCTGAGACATAATTCACTAACCTGTATGGAAAGAAATAATTATCCCATTCATCAGCCCTTAGTGATAATTCATAAAGTCTGAACAGTGTTACTGATCGTGTGTCTTTTTATGCCAGCTTTATTTCTGCTGGTAAATAACAATCCATTTAATTACAGAAATAAATCTGCTATGCCATCACCATGAACTTGAAAGTGATAAAAAAGTTTAATAAAAGAAGGTCTGGAAATAGAGAACTCAATTAAATGCCATTCTTTGATATCTACATCATTTTATTTCAGTTCTTTAAAGACCTTCTTACCCCCCTCCCCAAACATGGCTGCCCAGTGGAGATCATTGTTAGTCCTTCTTATTAGTAGTTACCTTTCTGAGTTCTCTTTGTTATAACTATTCAGTTTATTAGTCCCAGACTCTACCATGAAGGCTGAATCCTTGCCTATACTGTATATTCTTTTCTCTTTCTCTTGCCATTTATTCCCTCTTTTTTGCTATGATTTCTTGTCCTACAAAAGGTAATTTCACACATACTGAATTACTTCAATTTAGGTCAAAGAAACCAGGCACCATGAAAGTAAGAACTTCATTTAGAAAAAAAAAGAGTTTCTGATTTATTTCTCCTGTTAAGCTTGTGATGAGTCTCACTTTCTCTCATGTTATGGATATTGCAAAAAAATGACATTTTTTAAAGCACCCTTTAAAAAAATGTCCTATGAAGAACCAAATATGCTAGCATCTTTCCTTAATGCTGTTTGGGATCATTAAGACCACATTGTAAGAAACAAGGGGCTCTGATCCTTCTCTTAATATCATTGGTCAACCTTCTGTGACTTGGTTCAGCCAGATCTGATCTTCCACCTTGTTATACTGAAGTCATGGGGAGTTGAGTGCACCATGCTGATATTGGTTTTGGCAGTTTGTGAAGATTTAGGAGATTATTTTGGAGGGTTAATATTATTTGCATTTGCTAATAAATAATAAATAATTTGTGGAAGGGTGTGTATATATGCTCATACACTATTCTGGCACTTTTCCAAGAGCTTTGCAACAATTATATCATTTTATCAAATACAACAATTTTATTTCATAAATTAAGAAACTAAGATTTTGAGAGTTCAGGCAACTTGACCAAGGTTACACAGCTCAAAAATGCTGCTGTCAACACTAAATCCTCAAGATTGGACAATAGAGAGTTCTAACTCTATTACTCTTTTTTTCCTCCACCCCTATCACCCCTTACCACCAAATGACTAAAATAAGTTGCTGAATTCAAGTCAACAGACATTGTTGAAGGCCTTTGGGGAACAAAATGCCATACCAGATGCTGTAACATACACAGGGGAATAAAAAGAAACTCAGAACTAAGCAATGGTGTATCGAGTCTTACCTTAGTCAAAAGAGAGAAAGACAAAGTGAATAGAGAAAGTTATTTTTCCTCTTTTTACTGACAAGCTGCTCCAGCCAAATGTTTACTTTTTACCCTGGAGATTTATGCCATGAACTGAAAGATGAGATGGTTTGTTAGATTTTATTTATTTATTTGCTAGATTTTAGTCATATCTTTCCACCTACCTCAAGACTCTATTAAGGACTTTATAGCATGAAAGTCTTCTTGCAATATGAAGGTGATTTAAAGAAGCAACATCTCCATGGGACATGTAAAAAGAAAATGTAAATGGAATCAAATATATGGGTGGTGAACACACAATGTGATTTATAGATGATGTGTTACACAATTGTACACTTGAAACCTATGTGACTTTACTAACCATTGTCACCCCAATAAACTTTAATTTAAAAAAAGAGGAAGAAGAAGAAGAAGAAGAAGAAGAAGAAGAAGAAGAAGAAGAAGAAGAAGAAGAAGAAGAAGAAGAAAATAGGTCCTGAATGAAACACATATGACTCTTGCCCGAGAGAAGGCAATGCTGGTGACTTCCCATGCATTTGAATGTAAATTGAGGCCTTGAAATCTATGCATGGGACTAATTCTGGTCCTGCTCTGATTAAGGTTAAATGAGAAATCCCTTTTCCAAAATGACAGCTTTAACCCTTTAATTAAAACTAACTGAAGTGTCTGCTATATGCATTGCCCTATACTAAGCACAGGTGATTCCACAGGGAAACACAAATTCCCTGTAGTCTTTCATCAAGGAGCTCCCATACTGGTGAGGGAGACAGGAGTTAAACATATTAATGCACAAACAAAAATCTAACCATTTAGGTGATGGTTAGGACTCTAATCAAAAGTGATGGTGGGAAGTGAGTAGCTGGTGAAAATAAAGAAAAACTATTTTAGGTTGGTGTGTCAGTATCTCATTGTGTGGCCACAGACCCATTAGAAATTTTTTCTCTCTTTTATATGCTAGATCTCCTTCATAAATTAAGTGGCGATGTTCTGTGTCCCTTTGAAGAGATAACCAGTGAATTGATATGAAGGATTTCATATCTGGGATCTCCACCACTGGTCTCATTAGAGCCTGCTTCAGATATAACTTAATCTAAGAATCTGAGTTATACCAGTGCAAATACATATATTCACTTTTTAATCTCAATTTATAGACAAAAAAAAAACATAAATTAACTTTCTACTTAGTTAGCAATATCAATTTAAGCATGATTTAAAGTATATAAGAAACATTTTAATGTCTTTATCTACTCAGCCCTTAAAATTAGAACATATTATATTCTAAATCTTTCATAGCACATCTGAAGCTAGATCAAGAATATTCTAGGTATTTTTTAAATCCAGTGATAAAGTTACAATGTCCAAATCCTATATTATTAATATATAAATAAATATAAATTTCATCACATACTTAAAGTATGTTTTCTGTCAAACCCATTCAGCTATATCATGTATTTATTGTAGCACAGTAAAATAAGGAAAAACAAAAAAAAATGACAAGGTAATTATCAGACATTCTCACCATGACAGTAGGCAGATTGATTCAGTAAGAAGATATGGGAATAATACTGCTGTCCTAATATTTTTTGACACTCAGAAACCTGATATCTAAATCCCTGTAGGTGTGACTTTTCTATAACGAAAATTAAAAAAAAGATGACAAAAAGGAAAGAAAGAAAGCAGATTCTTTTTCCCTTAACTTCAATCAAAGTTGGGAAATGTCAACCATTCTGAAAGAATCCAAGAAACACTTGATGTTGGTGAAATAATCAACAGTGAGATGATCAACAGCTTTCCATTTGCTAAGAAGATTAGACAAACTCTTTCCCTTGTTTTCATTAAAAATAAAAATAATTAAGACAATGCAGAGGAGAAATTTATAATCTGTAACTTATTCTAAGTTATGCAGTTCGATTGCAATTTTCAACTCTGGCTACGTTTTATATTAAGGGCATAGAGCTAAGATCTTGATGGACAATAACGTATCAGGTTAATATGGATGAAGAATAAGACATTTCTACTGTGACTTCTGAAAACAGCCACTATATGGGTGGTCTTCCCCACACTCGAAGATTAATCAGAAATTACTGTTTGATATTTGCTACAGCTTTAGATAGAGACACTAAGGTTTTTTAGATTCATGATTCGATGTTCAATCCTCTCGTTGATTATTTTAATCACATCACACACAGAAGTACTTCAGTCATCCAATATTTCCCAGGAGGCACAGTTCCAATTGCTATCTCTAATCTTTTTAGAGCACCCTCTTCTGCTACTGCTCATTAATTAAACATAGTTCTGCTGACGATTCTTTTAGCTGCTATTCCCCGAGAAGCTGCCTGGTTGACTGTCATCATATTGTGTCCTCTATCACAACCACACTGGTTCATCATCAATTATTTTCCTCTTTTAGAACTATTTTCTCCTCTTATAATAGTCCTTGATGACTTGATAAATCTTTACAATCAAATTCCACCTCATTTATTCAAATTACTACTCTTCAAAGGCACTACCAATCTTTCTTTGTAATCATTTTCTTGTTCCCCAAAGGAGTGGAAGACTCCAAAATCAAGTGTAGACATACTAAAGTAAATGCCCAGATTAAAGAGTAAATTTCAAGCCAGGAGCCAAGTTGGATACTGAGAATCAGTGTCAGTCGGAAAAGGGCAAAAACAAGTAATAATACCAATTTATCAATTTTTTTTATTCACTACATTTATTAATTCAGTGAACAAATGTTTATTAAGTTCCAGTGTTATGTCAGACACTGTTCTGGCCACTCTGGTGAGCAAAGCAGAAAAGGCATTTTTGACAGGTTGTATTTTATGGTCACACTCACCTACCTGCTCTCATCATCATGTAAAATGGAGGGTCTCCCTGAGGGTCTCTGTTCTTGCCCCATCAATCTGCATGAGCTTGAAAGTATGCCGGGACTAATATGATTTGATTCCTGAAGCTAGGTCAAAAAAAGTCCTAGTTTCTGGCTGGTTCTTTTGTGACACTCTTACGAGACCTAACTACTGTGTAAGTCATATTACTGCCCAGGGTAGCCATGCTTTGAGGAAGCCCAAATAAGCCGGCAGCAATAACTGAGTCCCCCAGCTTTGGTAGAGTTCACTACCAACTTGCCAGCCATGTGCGTAAGCCATCTTGAAAATGGATCCCCAGCTTCAGGTCAAGCCTGCACAGCTGATGTGGAATGGAGCAAAGCATGTCATCCCCACTGAGCCCTGCCCAAATTGCAGATTCAATAATTATTGTTGTTTTAGTCACTAAGTTTTGGAGAGGTTTGTTACTCAGCAATAAATCACTGGTACATCCCAGACTTCAGAGCACTTACAATCTGCCGTGGAAGACAGAAAATGTTACCAACTTGCATTTATATTACATATAATGCAGACACAGGGTTTTTATGTAGTTCGTCATGTTTGGTTTAGCGGGTAAGAAAAAATGTCCCAGGAAGCTACACTTCCAACTGAAACGCCACCTTAATACCAGTTAAAAAAAGTTGCTCCTTCCTCATGTACTTCATTGCCGTTTACTGGAACACATGAGATATAAATCTAACATCATCATGAGCATGAGCTATACCCCTAGAGTCCTGTGCTTAGTGCAGTTATGGTCTAGGCCAAAATTGACATTCAAAAAGCCCCCAAACTTCAGAGACAGCTCAGAAAACTAGAACCATAACCCTAGAAAATGATTTACTCCCGTTTGCCATAATAGTCTTCCTAATCCTTACTATAGTTTTAGCCTACTCATCAAACTGCTGGAAAGCTTTCTTTTCAACTTCCAGATCTGAATAATAATAATAATAATAATAATAATAATAATAATAATACAATGACTACTGCTAACACATTTATGGATCAGTTACTAATTACTAAATATTTTACTAAGCAGTGCAATGTTTTCTCTTTTAATCATCTAGCAACCTTACAAGATAAACTCTAATGTTATCAACATTTCATGTAAAAGGAAAGTGAAGGATAGTGAAGTGAACACAATTGCACAAGGGCCACACAACATGTGAGCAGTGGGGTCATGTTTGAACACAGACAGACTCGGTCCACAGCCTACACTCTTAACCAATGCACACATTGTCCTCTTTCATGCTGTGGCAATGCCTACCATTCTGCTTCACCATCTTAACTGCCTGACTCATGGCAAGTGCCTGAGGGCAAGAATCAAGTCTTAGTCACTATTTGATCTGTATAACCACGAATGACGTACCTGGCCCATGTGTAGTTGGTGCTCAGTAATAGACGTTGCATAAGTGCATGAAGGTATGAATTATATAAATCACTTCTCTCTTGGCCATAATGTACTCATCTGGAAGATGAGGAAGTTACAGTAGATGGTCAGGAATCTATCCCTTTAGGCTCTACAATTCTGATTATCTGACCAGAATGTCCTCTAAGTGAAGCTGGAACTGAGAATCTTCATTTAAGGCTGCCTATCCACAGACTAGAAAATAATATAAGTTTAGTAGGCTTGTACTGAGACTGGCTTCTTCTTCTCTTGATGTTAGGCATTCCTGTGCTACTTCAGTGAAATAAATCAGACACTATGGATCCTTGGGAACACTTAGGTGAGAGAGTCACACCTTTGTTCCTAGTGATTGGTGGGGAAATAGAAAATCCCCCAAGGCTACAAGGCTCGGCAGGTCTTAGGGTAAATAAAGGTCAGGGTTGGGATGCCATTATTGTTGGAATGGTTTTTTTCCCTGCTAGCACAGCCTTGGGAACTTTCCGTACCCCACCTCCTCTGATATCTCATCGGAGCAGTTTTCCTGCAAGCATAGCAGTTAGAGGCTTTCCCGGTTAAAACAGTATTGAGCGATCACAGCTGTTAGGGACGGACCTCCCCGGCACCCCGGCCAGATTTCGCCCCCAACCTGTATGCCTAACCCTATAAAAGAAAGTGCCCGATCCCAGTAAGTGCTCAGTCTTTGGGAACAATCCTGCTGAGGTCCCTGGCGTAATAAAGCTGTGTTCTCCCTGATCTCTGTGTGCAGCTTTGAGTCTCTCGGTCCTCGCCGCTTTTCCGAAACATTATTACTTTTCAGGTCTCTTTGTTCCTCATGGATAATCCATCCAGAACCTCCTCACCATGTGAACCACAAGTAGGAGAAATGGAAAGCTGAAGCTTCTCTTACAAGGTAGCAAATTAACTCTACTTTTATATGATAGTTCTTGAAATTTGATACACAAATGCTGTGGAAGGCTAAGTTGGCTTTAGGAGGGAGATGATTGAGCTCTGTTACCTAGTCTAATTTTTCAGTGTTTTTTTTTTGTGTGTTTTTTTTTTTTTTTTTTCCATTGGGGGAAGAGGAGAGCAGTATTAAATTGATTGCCAAGCAAAATTACTCAGCGGAACTCTCCCCCTGTGAGCTCTCACAAATGAGAGGCGCGGATCTGTGTCCCAGATTCTCTGCTTCATTTAGGGGTCATAGCCATCACGTCAAAGACATTTTTTTTTTTTTTTGCTCCAAAATGTTCACATTATTTCCCTCTGCAATCTATTGACTACTTTATGCTGAATCTATTTACAGTAGTACTTAGCGCTCTTCTCTTTATGTGTCAAATATACATTTATTTTATTGAGAACAGTTTGGTCAACTCCTGGAATGTATACTTCTTTTTTGAGCCTTAGTGTTGTGATTTCCTGGGGACCACTCCCAGACTTATCCTATGACACATTCTCCTGGACCTCTGTAAATACTGTCCCTTTGTTTCTGTTATTATAACAGTGATAGACAAGCAATTCTGCAGAGCCTGCCAAGATGACTCATTCACCCAGGGGTACCCAATTGCCACTCTCACGTTAAACTTTGGATGTCAGCCAATTTCCTCCAAATGAATGTGGGAGAGTACCAGACCCTTGCTTACTGGGTTTCTTCTTTTGTGTCTCTCTTTTGTTCTTTGACAACAACATCTAATGACCACACTCTCCCTCCTGTGTTTCCATAGCTAGCAACCCTGAGGTCACTTTTGATGCAAATTCTTTCTTTGAGATGAACATTAGTCAGACTTTTAGGAATTCATGTATATACAGCTTGGCACAGGGATACATATGTAGAAAATTGGAATGACGGTCACACACTATCCTGGGTCTTTGGTTTCCCTTGTTGCTTCAGCCTACATCAGTGTGTGGAAACACTGGGTTCTCTGCTTCTTCCTAACCTTTAATGGTTTGGTATATTATGGATAGTTTGCAATCTCCTCTAAGATCTGAGTACACAGATCTTCTCTCATTTATACCTGTCATGCAGAATTACAGAATTTTTGTAATGTGTGGACAGCCTATTTTTCTGCTTGGCCTCCCTTTCTCTTCCTTCCTTTCTTCCATTTATTCATCAAACATTTGTTGAACACCTATTATGGATCAGATATTGTTCCAGACACTGGAGCTAGCATGTTCCAAAGAAGAGATGAGAATCCTGCAGTAAGGGAGGGAAAGGAGGGATCAGGAATAAAACAAAAAACAAAACATAAACAGGATAACCACTGAGAGTGAGGAATTTGAATTCTCTAACAGTAATTGTGAAAGGCAATGTAATAGAGAGTGACTGGAGGCAGGTAGGATGGTCAGAGAATAGTTGAGCTGAATAATCATGATTAGAAAAGGTGCTAGCCACACTAAGCTTTGCAATGAGAGCATTCCAGGCAAAGGGAACAGCATATGTTGTCACATGGGAAAAACTTGGCTTAACGAAAGGACAGAAGTAATGCAATAAAAATGATAAAAAACAAACTTCAGAGCAAGAAGGCAATGCATCTCATTCATGTTACCAAAGGTTAAACAAAATATGAATAATGCCATTCCAAAGAGGACAATGATCATCTATTTTCTCTATTCATTTGTTTCAATGATACATGATGGAACTCAGCTTAACTCATTAAATATTGAACTAAAAATCTGTGAGACTGCAATCAGGTAACCAATTCAGTATATCTGGTTCTATTGTTATTTCAGCCCTTCCTTCCCAACTTTTTTCATGAGAAAATATCTTTGAATTCTACAGAAGCATGAATGCCTGATATAACATAATAACTCACAAAGTTTGAGAATTAGGAAATGAACTATATGCATGTGTCTGCCAAGAAAGAGGTACACAACTATTTGGAGCTGCACTATTCATAACAATCAAACAACTGAATGCTATTCATTCTAAAATGGATACATTTTAGTATATTTATACAGTAGAATAAATTGTCACATATTTATACAATAGAATGACAATGACCCAAGTAATGCTATAAATAAGAGCATGAATGATTATCACAAATATAGAGTTGCATGAAAAAAGGCAGACATAAAAGCATACATACTATTACGATTCAGTTTACTTGAACTTAAGAATACACTAAAAAATATCCTTTTTGGATGCATGTGAATGTGGTAAAACTATAAAGAAAAGTCAAGTAATAACCATGACCTTAAGAGGAAGGGCAGTAGGGAGGTGGGAGGCCAGGAGTTGGAAGGTGGGCTGGGCTGTTTAGTGATTCTGGAGAGCAGAGACTTATCAGTAATATCTTGACCTGAGTGGATTTACATGTTAGTTTGTTTATTTGTTTGATAAATCAATGACCTACACATCTCTTATGGCAGACTCATTTATGTCGATGCTAAATTTCATAATAAAAATATTGATTACAAATAGAGAACAGCAAGTTCCTGCCACATGCTAAATATTCCATTTATTAAAGCAGATGGTATTATTAGTTTGGAAAAGATATTTCTCCTCATCTATGAAAGGAAGGATTAACACGTTGCGTACGGCGGGGTTTAAATCCCTCGTGAAGATTCTCGTGATCCGTACACAACTTAAGTAAAATGTTTTCTAAGTGCCCTTATAGCTCAAAGAGGGGAAAATCTATTTAAGAAACAACAT
This sequence comes from Rhinolophus sinicus, assembly GCF_036562045.2. Taxonomy (NCBI): domain Eukaryota; kingdom Metazoa; phylum Chordata; class Mammalia; order Chiroptera; family Rhinolophidae; genus Rhinolophus; species Rhinolophus sinicus. Next base: position 45,915,564 of record NC_133759.1, read on the forward strand.
ACACTGTCTACAAGTCTACTCTGGACTGAGTTCCCTGAGGATAAAATGAAATCCAGACTTATTTTTGTGCAAACTAACATCTGGAAACAATTATTAATCAATCAATCAATCAATCAATATTTGTCAATGCTAGAATAATGTAGGTCTTACTATTAGGTTAGTGCAAAAAGTAATTATGGTTTAAAAGGTTAAAAAAAATTGCAAAAACTGCAATTATTTTTGCACCAACCTAATACATCATATATTGCATAGCCACTGAATTTCTATTTTGCATTTCTTTACATGCATATCATTAATACATTCATTGTAATAGTTTCAATTATGTCTATTTTTCCTGCTAGTCTAACCACTGAATGGAGTTAGGGAACTGTCTTGTCTTGGTTACTGCTGAATGCTTGCAATCTGTTACATATGGCATAGAGGGGGCAGTCAAGAGTGTTTGTGGTTCTATTGACTGAAGTGATCCCATCACAGGGCTCACCATCCTTTTATGAATTAGAGTAATATTAGCTGCTGGAACAGACACACCCAAATCTTCAGTGATTCATAACAGTTTTACTGGCAGGTGCTCACAGGTAGCCACTGGGAATGGAGAGTCTGCCAACACATCTAATCGTGCCCCAGGTTGGGTGGATACTGATATCCAGTTGGCAGAGGGGGAAGAAAGAGACACATGGGACATCATACAGGAAAATTTTGTGAGACCAGCCTGAGAATGGCATACATCACTCTGCCCAGAACATGGAGAATCTTGTACCATGGTACTTCGTAGATGCAAAGGGGGCTCGGCAATGCAGTCCTTGATTAGGGAGCTCCTTCTTGGCAATAAGACATTCTGAACAGTTTGTCCACTGTTGACCAGTGATGAGCAGCTGGTTGAGCCAGCTGCAAGACTATTCAATTCATTTTTGGCTGCAAGACTATTCAATTCATTTTTTTCTTCACCCAGCCTTATACACTCACCCCCACTAGCTAGACTGTAAGCAGGCAAAAAGGGAAAGAGATTAGATTGTGTTTTCTAAAGGATTTTACTTTCCTTTTTCCCAAGCCATCTGTTAGGGTGACCAATGTTGATAATTAATTTGTGTCAAAAAAACAAAATAAAACAAAACAAAAACAAAAAAACTAGAGTGTGAACAAACATGTAATTTATGCTTTTGCTTAGATGTGAGGACCTAAATGTATGTGGGTGGGGGGGGTAGGAACACAGGAAGAGAGAGGGGGGACATAGGAAGATAGAAAGGTGGGAGAACAGAAGAAGAGAGAGAGAGGGAGAAGAGTGGGGGAATGAGGGGGGAGAGAGAGAAAGAGGGAGAGATGGGGAGAGAGAGAGAGAGAGAGAGAGAGAGAGAGAGAAATTGTGCTCAGAATTTTTGAGAGAAATGTCTCAAAATGTTCAACATTCAAAACAGAGAACAGTACTGCTGTGAGATTAATCTCCATTCTCACGTAGTGCTGGGTGAAATTTGAAATTACAACCTCGATTCCTTGATTCACATCAATAAAGGAATATATCCAAGAGTCTCCCTTTCACATCAAAACCTTAATTTGTTAAAACAAACAATATCCTTACTTTTGCAAATGCTTATTACATTTTCAGACAATTCCTAAACTCTGTGTTCTTTCTTATTAAAAGTCAGCTATAGACATGTTGGCCATTCAAGACAGGAGATTCTAAACACTTAAATTTCCTAATAGGCTACCTGAAAGTGCTGAATGATCGCCAAGAACTGGAAATTGTGGAAATTCTGCTTCTGTGATTCCAAATTAGAGCTCACAGAACCTCTGGCATAATTAACATAGAAAATAGCATCACAGTACTGGGGTGACTGAAACATGAAAATACAGGTACAGGTAATGTGGTTTAGCACCAAATCACTGAAGTACTGAAGACTGAACAGAATTAATGAATAGTATGCCGCAGTCTCCATAAATGAGCCAACACAGAAGCAGCAAAATCCTGAACTGCAGCCTTGAAATAAAGAGCTTAATGTAATTCAGTGCTTATTGGTTGCCTAGAAACTAACATGGACGGGGGTTCGGGAGGGAGGACTACAAAACATGAAGGTTTAATAAGGAAATTATTAACTCTGAACTGCTTGGTGTGATGTATATGTTCCACAGTGCTCTCCTCTCCCCAAAGCTCCTTAATATGTCAGAGAGCAAGGTTAGAGGGCAGGGAGAAGGGGCTGCTTAGAATGGCGGGGCAGTGGTGGAGGCTCCAGGCAACACTGATAGCAAACACCGTCACATTCAAACCCACAGTCACTGCAAAGGGAGAGCCTCTCAACTTGTCAACAAACTGTATCTGTGGGTGCAGCTTGCTTCTTTACTTTTCCCACATTGTCTTCCTAGAAACATACAGCTTCAGACTTGGTTATTCGATGATACATTTTCCCAATTCATTAGGTCAACTAAATATTAAAATGTAAAGATTAAAATTAAGGGTAAGTAGGGGTCGGGGTAGAGAATTACAAGACAGATGAATAGCTTTCATAGTAAGAAAATTTGAATGGGCTGAGAAATGGGGCACACATCTTCATTTGAAAGCCTTTTGAAGAGGAGGGACTGATTTTTAAGTGTTAATTGCACCACAGTATGTTAAGGGGTCATTGATACAGCCCATGTCAGAATCCTTGATATTAGTTCAGTTTCTTGTTTTTATTCAGATATGGAAACTGAGGAGGTGATGCTTAGGTGGCAATTCACGAGGCAGCATTTTAGCATTTCTTCTAAAACCATTAAATAAATAGCCCTCTCAATTTCAGCATAGTGCCTACACAAGGAGATATTGTGCTTTAGCATCTTAGCTTGAAAGAGTTGCTTAGGGAGGACATATTTTATCCTAATTATTTTTGACAGGAATTAGGTCAGATTAATTAGTTTAAAATTCAGCTGAACAACAGCATGTTTGCTAATTACTTCAGGGCGTATACATAATTCATCTGCAATAGGAAAAAGAGGAAAATACTGAGGGAGAATGCTACCAGCTCTGATCCCTCCGATGGCCGATTCATAAAAAGAGGACCCGCTGTGACCTAAAACGGCCCATGGGGAGCAGAGAGTATCTGGAGCATGCTATTCAGTGTTAGCGCAGATATTTATTTATGAGTGAGTGGTTACAAATGTGGGTTTTAGAGATAGGATTTTCCCAGCTCTGCCACTTGCAAACTTTGTGAACCTGGGCCACTCACAGGCCTCTCTAAAGTTCAGGTTATTGTTGCTGCTGCTGCTGCTGCTGTTAAATTAATAACAGCATCTAGCACCTACTTTCTGGCTTGTGAGAATTAAATGAGATATTATACGTAAACTCCAGCACGTGACACAGAATATTTAATATTGGTTAGAAATTGTCATTTCTATAGTAGCCTAGGAAATTAAGTGTTTCCCATACTGTATATACACTTTTAAGCTTGTCCCAAAATTACTTTTAAATGAATTATAACTTTTGTGCTTGGATTGCATTAGGAAAGCTCCTTTAAATTTAGATTCAACTTTCTACAGGGGAAAAATGAAAAAATGGATTCAACTATTTCAGTAGATTAAATTTCCACTGATATTAAGCAAACGCCAAAAGTGTCCTCCAGGGTCACTCCAGCAAATAGGAGAGGGTAAGTGTGTATTACCCATCCACAGACCTACTCAGGTCTATGAGAGCATTTCTAAACCTTTAATTTATCAGAGAAGCCCAAATAAAAAATTTATATGCAATCTCCTGATTTTTATATGCTTGCTCACAGATTTTTTTTTTTTTTTTGATCATATAAGACAAACTTATTCTCACATTGGTTTCTTTCAGCTTAAGAATTCTAGGCTAAATTATGGGTGGATTGGGGGACCTATAATTTAGATACCTATAAACTGAAGACTAATTTGATGGCATACCAAACTCGGGCATTAAGGATCACTTTGATTTGTTTTCCAAATACTAGAATATATTTACAGCTTAAAAATGAGATGGAATAGAACCCATTAAAATTGATGACACTGAAGGAAATAGTACATAATAGAAACATATTTTCAAATGTAGACCCAAGTTGAAAATACAACTTGTAACACTGCCAGCACCAGTGCCATCTATTTTGTTACCTAACATATATGTTAACATGATTGTCACTACTTTAATTTACACATCTCCTTGGAAAAATAACTGAATACTGAAGAGAATCTGTGCCTCCTGAGGCATGTGAGGTGTAAGTCTGGATGGAGATGATCTCATTTGATCAAGATGCTTTCTTATTTCCCATGCAAAAGCTGTGTGCCTGAACACTATGATGGGCTGTCCAAAGTGTTTTATTAGTTGCACTCTCTCAACCATTGATTTCCATATTAGATGCTCTCTGCTTGGGGGAGCACTTTCACTTTAAAGTTTTAAAACATCCCAATAAAATGAGCAACTTAACAACTGCAAATAGAGAATAAATTCTAAACAAACAAACAAACAAAAAACAAAACAAAACAGAGTCTGCAGCATTATTAAAAGACAAAAAAAGAAAGCCTATGCATTAAATAAATGTACATGGGCAAACTGGGGGAAGTAACCTTTGACTATTCTAGGGCAAAATTAAGCTATTAAAGTGAGAAAGAAAGTGCGCGTTGGGGTGGGATGGATAGGAGAATGCAGTCTCCTGGATTGCAGAATAGCTGATGGGAATAATCAGATACAGACCATTCCTGCTTGACTCATCTCTTTGTCAGAACAATAAAACTTATAAGATTCTGACTGCGAGCTACATCTCGTGATCTTTTCTAGTCTTTGTACTTCTCAGTATCAAGGAAATGGAACTGATATTATCGTCCCTGCTTGCACAGCTAGCACAGCAGGTCTTCAAGGTGAGGGGTCAGAGTGAGAAAGATACACATATAGCTGAACATCGTCCCTCCAACACAGATTATCTGAGATTTCTGCCCACCTCATAAAACTGTTTCAGCATTAAATTTTGCATAAGAAAGAGCTTAGCATATGTCCTGATATATTGTTACTTTAAAATAAGGGGAGCATTATTGTTGATACTGTTGTAATTTTTATCCATATCTAATAAAAACAATCTGTGTCCAAATTTTAAAAGGTTTCAATTTGAAATAGAGCACCTTAACATGAAATATAAGAAAAATTAGATAAACAAATACATTTTATGAATAAAATTACATTGTAGTATTTGACTATGTTTTGGAACACTTTTATTATCATAAAATATGATCACTGTAATTTTTTGAATGCTAATTCTGGGTTGAACTGTGCTAGACGCTTTACATATACAATCTCATTTAGTTATCAATACATCCTCTAAGATAGGTATTAATTATGATCTTCATTGTAAAGATAAGAAGATGGAGCTTAAATGAAGATCAATAGCATCCCCAAAGTCCCACAGCTGGTGATACTTAAGCTATGATATTGATAGCATAGCAGGATGTAGGGACTTCCATCCTCCTGCCCCACTGGACCCCACAGTACACCACCTAAATCTGTTCGGGCATCCTTAAGCCCGCTGTCTGCTGTTATGTACTTGTAAGAAAGGATAGAGGTGTCGAGGCAGAGTATGTGATGGAAAGAGTAGAAAGAACTCATTTCTTATCTGCCCATGAATCCAGACCACCACTAGGGGGCAGGGTGATACTCAGGCATGTTTCAATAATTTTTGGCATAACCGTAAATGTACAAAACACAAAACAGCACTTTATTTTGCTCCCCACTATCCAAAGGAAACACAGCTCTTTTGTCTGTAGCCAAACTAAACGAATGCAGTTATAAAACAATGTAAATGAGGTATTAGCTTTAGTTGGGCTGCAGTGGCACAAGGAAATGTAAACTGGTGCAGCCACTTTGAAAGGTGTGTGATACTGTGTTAGAAAGTTCAACATTAATTTAACGTACAACCCAGCAATCCCACTCCTAGATAAATATCCTAGAAAAATGAAAACACACGTTTAATTATGAATTTACATGTGAATGTCGGTAGCAGTACCATTCTTGAGTGATAGTCAAAAAGTGGAACTGAACCAGATGTCCATCAACTTATAGATCGATACACAATGGGTGGTATGGCCGCACATGGGATACAGTTCAGCAATCCAAAGGACTGAAATACTAATGTATGCTACAACATGTGTGAACCTCATCCACAAAACACTAAGTCAAACAGGCCAGACACAAAAGATCACATGGTGTCTGATTTATATAGAATATCTAGAATAGACAAATTTATAGAGACAGAAAGTACCTGACTGTTTGCTTGAGGCTGGGCACAGGGCTGGGGATGAACTGTAAATGGGCATGAGGTATATCTTTGGGGCGATGGAATTATTTTACACTGGAATGTTGCACAGTTTTGTAACGTTATTAAAAGCCATCAAAATGTACACTTTAAATGGATGCATTTTATAATATATAAGTTATACTTTAATGAAACTGTTTAACAAAGACCTTCAAAAAAGTTAGACATGGAGTGTGTCGGGTGTGAGATGAGATTTTTACTCAGGTCGTTTGCTTCCTAAAACATTCACGCTCCGCTCCACATTCTGCGGCAGCAACCTCCTTCCCTTTTAAGCCTAACTTCTTTTAAAAGATTTTGTCTCTGCTCATGTCTCTTCAGCCTCATCTCATATTCAACCCTCAACCCACTGCAATCTGGCTTCAGCTCTCATTATTCTACAGAACCTGTTCTTGCCAACTCTGTTATGACCTCCTTTTTTGTTACATCATGTGGGTGCATTGCAGCCTTCATCTTTATCTCTCAACACGTTTGACCCTGTGGACCATTTCTTCTCTTATACCCACTCTCTTTCCATAGAATCTGTGGCATTTTATTCTCCTGGTTTTCCTTCGATAACTATGGTTACTTCTTCACAGTCTTCTTTCTGGGTCTCTCTTCCTCTGCCCATCTCTTATATGCTGATACCACTCAGGCAAAGATCTTCTCCTTTTACTTCAAAATGAGGTCAGAGGACTATCTACCTCAAAATAATGGGATAGAACTCGACTTATCCAAAATGGAGGTTTGTGAGCTACATTGTACAGCTACTCAATAAGATACTCTGGAGTTAGTACTCAGGATTCTGAATTTTATCAGGTCTCCTGAGTAATTCATCTGACCCCGAAGTTTGAGAAATACTTTTGAATATCTTCCCTGGGTAATATCATCCGCTCCCATATGTTCAATTATATCTACCTGTTGAAAACTTCCAAATCTATATCTCTCAAAATCCATAGGTCCAATGTCATTCCTGATCTCAAAACCCATAGGTCCGATGTCTGCCAGCTGTCTCATTTGGGGTCCTACAGAAGCACAAAACGTTCTGCACCCCCAGATGATCTCATTCTCTTCACTTGCAAACTTCTCCTGTACTTTTTGCCTTCAAAAGTGGAACCAGCTACCACTGTTCCAGATTCCAAAAATCTAGTTAGCTGTCCTGATCCCTCACCCACCCCCCTACTCTAGGTCCAAACATCTTTGAAGCCCTCTCAATGTAATCTTCTGAAAATCTGATGATTTCAGCTACTTCTCTCCATCCCCACTTAGTGGATCCTGCATGAGACCAACAGTACCTCTCATCCAGAAAGCAAGTCCCTCAGCCTCTAGTTTTGCAGCTTTCACCTGTCTACTACCTATTATTCACACTGCAATGACTTTTCTAAAATGTGAACCTGACCAGGCTGCTTCCTTATTTAAAACCTTACCATAGAATCTCAATGCTCTTAAAAGGAAGGTCAAATTGCTTATTATGATGAAAGAAGCTTCCACGATGCCATCTCACTCTTCTGATTTCCAATCCCTGTGTCATCTTTACAAGAATTCTAACTTTTACTCACATTCACTTCTCTTGCTTCTTCAAAGAACGTCAAATCTTCTTTTGCCTCTGTACCTTCACATATGATATTTAGCGTGACTGAAACATTCTTCTCCACTTCTTTGCTTGGCTGACTTTCACTAATATGTTAGGTATCACCTTCCATATTACGTTTCCTGGAAACTTTCTCTGAATCCCTCCCCCAAGTTCAAATAAGAGGATCCTGCATTGTGTGGTGATGATATGCCACACTGAACTCATCATAACCCTTATTATATGGCATTTTAAGTCTCAGTTTATTTAACATTTCCCTCACTACACTACAGGTATAATAGAGGATGGAATGAAGTGGCCAGAACTTGGAATTTAACAATGTATATCTACTGAATGATTTAATAGCGAATGGCTTTAAAAAAAAAAAAAAAAAAAAAAAAAAAGTATTATAATCTTATATTTTTAGCTTCCATGTAATTAGAACTAAAATCAAGTCTGGAAAATTATATTCTTGATTTTAGGGTAAAAATTTGGATATTATTTTAATATGATATTTGAATGTTTAACAATGGATAAGTATAAATTTTTATACTTTAGGGAAAAGCATTACATAGAGAGTGTTCACAGTTTCAGAGCCACTTCAGTATGAACCTCAATAAATTATATACAAAATTGTTTTCACATATTTAGATACAAGAATCCCACTATCAACTTTAAGTTATTTAATAATACCACAAATTGAATAAAATTCTTATTGAAATAAAAATGAAAAAGTCTTGTTCAAGGTCTTTTATCCCTGTTGATTCACCTTCTCTGAATGAAAGTCATTTAAAAAGCTAATGGGTATTTCCTTATTTGAAAGCACACGTTCCTCCTCTAAAGCCTATGCTTTTTACTCTGTAGATTTTGGGGTGAACTCTTCACTGGAAATGTTGAGACACTTCACTTATTTTTGCATGTGGGCTTTTGAATTAGAACCAGACCTCTGAACCTTTATATTTGGAATCCAGAAAGTTGGATTTGATATGCATAAAATCAAATATTCAAAGCCTAGGAGTCTCTCTCATGCCTCCTCCTTCACTGGCCATCCTGGTGGCAAGCTCAGCTCTGGACAGCTCCCTCAGAAATTGACTGATGCATTATAACCAGTAGTAAATCCAATTCAAAGTGTTGCTATCACAATGTATAGATGGTGTTTTACAGAACTGTACACTTGAAACCTATGTAACTTTACTAACCATTGTCACCCCAATAAACTTTAATTAAAAAAAAAAGCTGTATACCCTTGAAAGCAGAGTTCACCAACAAATATAAAAATTCAAGGCAAATACTAGAGAAAATGCAAGGCAAATTCAAAGGCTACATCAAACAAGCAAAACTTGTGAAAAATAAAACCTATGAATCTGGGGGAAAAAAGGGCTTTTACATTGCCACATAATGGCGAACCAGAGCTACACATTTTCAGAACACACTGGACTATCCATTTGGATTTCAAAATTGATGATGTAGCTGCAAACTTAATTTTTGCCCTAGTATGAATGCTGAAGGATTTTTAAAATACAAATATTGTAGTTTGGAAGACTCGTCCCTCCACTTACTGGTTGTTTGACCTTAAAGCAAGTAAGATAATGTATATTACTAATGTGCATATATTGAATTAAAAATGAAATGTGACATAAGTATACTACAAATGAAATCACACAGCTCTGAAATTGAGTTATTTTAAATTGCTGATTTGTGAATTATATAAAAATATGAGATATAACTCAATTTACTTCTGGTTAGCACCAATGGCCCCCAATGACAAGACATCACGCTGCCTGGAAGAAAGTGTCATGATATTAAACAATAGGGCAGAATTCCACCAAGTAGTACCGAATGTTTTTATTAAGGAAACAGAAAAAGAAAAGAAAATATGAAATAGTGGCAGTTTCTTTGCACAAAAGCTGAGTAAAAACTGTTACCCTCAGGGCAGAAAAGTTTCCTGAATTGGGAAATCATACCCTGAGCTGAGAGTTTGGGACATTTGTTCACAAACCTATTAACTTTTCTATAGCTTCACATTAAACATCACAAGTAGTTTATTCCCTTACCATCTGGGCCAGTAAGCCAAACTGTCCCTTGAATTTTTCATTCCTATATTCCCGCTGGCTGTTTTTACTGATCTGTATGCCCTTTCTCATCAGAGAATGCTTTTATTTCCCCTTTCCTAATTTTCAGGAGTCATCCCTGTGATCCCTGTGACCTTTCAGTGAGAGATGTTTAGCCTAAAACTGTTTGCTACACCATAAGGATAGAGCAATGAAGATGATAAAACATGTCCCCATCCTTAGCAAGCTTATATATTAGTGAGAGCAGAAAAAGTCCATAAACTAAGAAGCCAAATGACAACCAAGGTGATTCAGAGAGGGAACTGGCACCATAATAAAACAGGACAATGGGATACAAAAAGAATTGGGGTCTCTTGGAGATACTACACTAGGATGATTTAGGAAGCCATTTTGAGGTAACATTTGTTCTCTGTTCTGAATGGTTAGCGTTAGCAAGAATACACAGTTCTCAAAAAGGTGACTTGCAGGCAAATCGACTACACACCCTAAAATGGGAGCGAGTTTGTTATGTCCAGTGGTCAGAAAGATCGACTACGAACAATGAAGGAGAACGATATGAGAAGTAGTTAGACAGGTACCAGATCATATAGGACCTTACAGACCAAGCTAAGATTTAGATTTTATTCAATCACTGAACAACTATGTTGTCTACAATGTGCTAAGTACTGGAGGCTGAGGACTAGTGACATGCTGATGCATGTGACATTGTCATTCCCTTAAGGACCTTGTAGCCTGATTGGAAAAGATGGAACAGTAGCTAGAATTTGGTTGGTCAAAACCATATGTTGATCACCTTGTTTATACCCTAAGATTTTCATTTTTTTTCCATTAATAAACAATTCTGTTATATTTTCTGAAAATAAGTCAAGGACATGATTTTTTAAATAATCAAATATTATAGGATAGATTATAAAGAACATACATAATACTACCATGCCAAGAAAATGATTACTAAGAGAATTTTGGAGTATGTAATTCAGGTATTTATTGTATACCCATATAATTGTATGTTTCCCATATAATTGAAATTGCTCCATAATCTCTTTTTTAACCTACTTTTTCAATGTAACAAAATATTTGGACTTTTTAAATTAATATACGTATGTGAATCCTCTTTATGGTATTAATAGTTATAAAATACTCATTTGAATAATTTCAGCACAATTTGCTTAACTAATTCCTTTTGATGGACACTTATGTGGCAGGACCTGTTCACTATTTTAAGCATCATGGCAATAAACATGTTTGTACAGTTACTTTATTAAAATGCACAATTATTTCTTCAAGAGAGATGTTGAATGGCTAGAAAAGGGTTATATTCATTGAAACTGGTGGTATATACTGCCATATTATCAGCTAGAAAGATGTTTCGACACACAGCTGCATCAACATTATCAACCTTAGAGAGAAAAGTTTGTAAAGGTAGACTGTTGAGAATATATTGGAGAAAGGAGAGAAGTGATAAACACTAGCCCTGGGAAATGAAAAGGAGGCAGATTACCTAAGCAGGACTCTTACCTAAGCAGGTAAGAACTAAAAGCTAAGACTCACTCTCATTTCTCTCTCTTTTTTTATTTTTTATTTTTTGGAGGGAGTCGCATTTAGTTAAAAATCTTGATTGAAACACTCATGAAAGTTATGTTTTTACTTTATAGTATGTATTTTTGTATAGGTATATAGACATTTACACATACACTCTTTTACTCACATGTAAATCTACATTTGTTATTAGTATTAAAATAATCATAGACATTCACACTGGTCCAAAACTCAATCTCCTGTTTAACATGCAGTTTTTAGATTACAATATAGACTAAGTCTGTTCTCCTAGAAACATTAAATACATAATGATAATTTTCCATTCATCTTTCTTATTGTAAATTGTCAAATGACCATTTTTTGCTCTTGCACATTTTTTCACTGTATATTTTAAATACCCTTCATCATTTGTAAAAGCTCTTTATATATTAAATGAATCCCCCTTAGTCATATATATTGTCATAGAGATTAAAGCCAAGATTATTTTGAACAAAACCTCAAAGGAAAATCTAATGATATTCTATCTTTTTCTAGCCATTGCACGTATTGCAGATATTCTTGTATGATTTAAACTGTTTGGGTTTTATCATCCTTGACCAAATATTTAAATTAGGTAGAGCATACCAAAACTGAGGTTAAATTTGTGGGGCTAAGCATGATTTTTAAAAGATTCAGAGCAAACTCTTAACCTTAGGCAAACACCATGCCAGGGTTCCCCTTGAGTTCCTGAAAAAGATGATTATAACTCAGAACAAGTATGCCTGCTGGTGGAAAGATACCTTTTTTCATAAGTCTTCTTCCTCCAAGTGGGCCACTGTCATCTTTGTGTACAAAGGAAGACATGCTATTAATGAAGACCGGGGCGGGGGGGTATTTTTAAGGCTATAGGTTGCCAAAATTCAGAGACTAAACTAAAACGTATCAGAGGTTGTCATAAGCATTATTTTCATGGTGACAGAAGTCTTTATGAGCAGCAAGGCTAATCATTTTAAATAATTATCAGACCAAATTACAAATTTTTCAACTTAATAGGACTCTGGTCTTCAAAAAAGAAGTCTTTCCCCATCCCCACCCCCTGAAAGAAAGAATTTGCATTCTCATTTCTGACATTTTCCACATTTAAGATGTATCAAGTTGGTATCTATATCTATATCTATGTGTATATACTCGGGGTGCAACCAAAAAAAATGTATACAAGTGGACACTTCGGTCAACGTTGCTCAAGCACTAGTTCACCATAATCAGAAGTGTCTGGATGCTGATGGTAACCACTTTGAGCACCTCTTGTAATTGCAGAAGTCAAACGTGACTTGTATTCATCTTTTGTTGTTGGTATATATTGAGCATTACAATTTTAATATTTTTCCCTTTCTTAAAATGTGTATACATTTTTTGGCACCATACACACACACACACACACACACACACACACACACACACACACGCACGCAGTTTTAAGAAACCCTGATAATAAGAAATAGTTCTTCCATTTCCTAAAAGTTGATGTATAAATTTCATATACTAGCAAATCTGAATATATGTGCTATTAAAAGCACAAGTGTGCCCCCTTCTGAATAAATAAAATATTGAGTCCTATATTTGCTCTTAAAATAACAAGCTCCCTCCTTTCTGGATCAAACTGAATAAATCAGTTTAGACAAATACGACCAGCAAGTTTTAAGAGCACTCTTTCCTAGAAACATTTATGATTGGAAACATTTTTAAAATACTCTGATGATACCTGATTTGTCTTTTTCTAGCTGTTTCTCTTTTCCACTGCTGGAATCTTCTAAAATAAAACACCCCAAAAAAAAAGTGTTGATCTTGTTCTGGACAAAAAAATCAAAAGCCAACTTGCTATATAACCCAGAGTGAAGTGGGATGAATTGGGTAGAGTTGGTAATTCTTTCTTTCAGAAACTGAAATAGTAATAAAGATGTCAGGAAGAAATGAAGTGATTGTCCATTGTCCACGGAGACAATTCAATTATGTTTTGAAAGACAGTGGCTACATAAAGGAAGTACCTTAGTTTTCAAACATCTCTGTTGATGAACATTTCGATTTATGAAAGCTGTAAACCGGAAGTAAATGCTTTGGTTTTCTAACTCGCTTCGGAAGTTGAACATGTCACGCGGCTTCTGCTGAGTGCAAGATCCTGAGGCCTAGCTGTTTTCAAATGTTTCATAACTCAAACAGTGTTCCGGAACTGATTATGTTCGAAAACCAAGGTACCACTGTATTTGTGTTGACTTCAAGTTCTAGTCTGCTCTCTCAGTATTACAGCTGAAAAAAAGCAAAGCTCGGAATGATTAAGTGGATTTTGGAAAATATTTAATGATAAGCCATACTTTCCCTCAGCCCAGTGTTCTACCAACAGTAAAACACAATGATCCAAATGAATTATTCTGATTATTTTATATATCACTGTTGGATCTCATCTTTAAATGCATTCATTTCAATAGAGATTCTCCCTTTGCCTTTCCTCCTGTAAATTTAGAACCAAAAATAATTTTTGACCAAAGAGGTACTCTGATTGATCTGATTATCTTGGGCATTGTGCCACTTAACTACTATAAAATTATGGAAATGAGATGTTGATGATGACAATAACAACGGCAATAGCAATAGCCATGATAATGAAAATGAAAATAAAATATTATGATAAAGTCCTAACATTATGAGATATTGATAATTAAATGATTATCTTAAATCACAGTTACATTAAATTTTAAATCACTTTAACGAATGAATGGATAAACTTAGAACTAAGTTCTCTAATGTGTAGTTAGAAAACATGGTCTTTTGTTGTACATCTGTTGTTATAGTGCCAAAAATTGTTTGTGTTCTTTCAAATACAAAGGCAGGCTGAGTAAGCCAATAGCTACTGTGGCAGGTTTTAGTGGAATGGGTACCTAAATCAGTTACTTTTCTTCACAAATTCTATCACCACAATAAGTTAAAAAACAAAGATGGATATTGATGAAATTTATATAAATATATATGATTTTCTCTCTTTAGCAAATTCCACCATTTCTGCCCATTTGACTTAGATTGAATCTGCTTTTTCACATAATATGTAAAACTCTATATACTTCCTGTAAATACATTATTTTTTTATTTTTTTCAATGCATTTCTAGAAAATACCAACTGCTGATACTATCAGAACTCTGGATGAAATAACTACAGGTCTTTAAACGGAATTAGCCTATCATGAGCTTAGTTTTTTTCCAACACTATTCTTCCATGATATTACAAAGATTCTGCACAATAGAATCTTTCCAACAATATATTTATTACTGAATGAAGTCTCCAGAACACTGCATTCAAAAACTTATAGAATGTTGCATCTTTAAATTGTTGTCCTCAATAAATAAAACTGACTGATAAAAGCTCATGAGTAAATGTCAGTTGCCATATGGCTTACACTTTTGCTAATGATCAATTCCAAAATTAAATCAATCATTGGATAAATATCATTATAAAACCAAGAAGTGTTTACATTAACTCTCTTGTTTTCTCCTGAAGTCACGTCACTCACTTGTGCCAATAATTTTGTAAATTTAACGCATGCTCACACCTTCCTACTTCAAGGTTCAAGCTCATCAATTGGATTTAGAATGGCAACCTATTACTTGGCCAATATATTAATTTTCAAAGAACCCATATTGAATCAACATATGTAGAAAGCTCTTTGACTGAATTAATAGGCATTGTATATTCATTGCCAAAAAGACATTCTGAACCAAAACTGTGCTACGATCATCAGTTCACTCATTGCTGATTATTCATAAGTTCAATGAACCATTTTGTAGAGTAAACAACCTCCATAGTTCTTATTTAGAGAAACTTTAAAACATTCAGACTAGTAATTACATTGAATAATAGCTTAATTTAAATAGTAAAAGACCTCTAATGGACTGTGTATTCCTTCTCCACTATGTGGTATGTTTCACACAGAAAGGAGCTACACATACTCATGAATCAATATGCACAACAAATAATTAATATGGAAAATAAATGTATTCTACTTCCCTTTAAATTGTAGAAATTGAGCCCAATACTCCCATTGTCACTTATCCCAATCTCCACTCCATGCTTTTTCCACCTCTTTCCTTGACCTTTGAAATACACTATGTTTTTCATGTGAGAATTGTTTAAGTATGAATACTCCTAACATTATTATATTTTTGTCAGAAGGTTTTTATTGTTTTGTGTAGCTATCTGATGTGTTTATCAATGTGGCATCTAATTCTTTTTCTTAGATAACTGCAAATCATTTCTCCTTTGTGAATTCAGTCACTGCAAATCCCTCATTATCTATCCTTGTGGTCCCTGCTTGAGTGATAGTCCTGAGACAGACCTGAGCCCTAAACATACTGCATCCCTTTGACTACAGAGATTGGGTTCAAGAATGCACACCAATTAAAACTGCTCCAAACTCATTAGGGCATTGTGAACTAAAACAACAAAGAGATACCACTACACATTTTTTTTAGAATGGCTAAAATCTCAAACACTAAAACAACAAATACTGGCCATGATGTGGCTAAATAGGAACTCTCATTCATCGCTGCTGGGAATACAAAATGGTATGGCCACTTTGAAAAATAGTCTAGCAGCTTCCTACAAAGTTAAACAGTCTTACAATATGAACTGACAATCATGCTATTTGTTATTTATTCAAATGATTCAAAAGATTATGCCCACATAGAATCTTGACACAAATGTTTATAGTAGCCTCCTTCAAAACTGCCTAAACTTGGAAGCATTCAAGGTACCCTTCAGTAGGAGAATGGATAAACGAACTGTGGTATGTCCATATGATAGACTGTTACTCAGCAATAAAGTAAGATGGGCTATCAAGCCATGAAAAGACATGGAGGAACCTTAACTACATGTTGCTAAGTGAAAGAAACAAGTCTGAAAAGGCGAAATACTCTGTGATTCCAACTCTGTGGCATGTTATAAAAAGAAAAATTATCACTAGTTGTCAGCAGTTCAGTAGGAAGGAGGGAAGGATGCATAGGTGGGGCACAGTGGATTTTTAGGGCGGTGAAACTATTTCTCATGAAACTGTAATGGCAGACACATGACACTGTGCATTTGTCAAAACACATACAATTATGCAACACAAGAAGTAAACCCTAAGGTAAAATATAGACTTCAGTTAATAATAATACATCAATACTGGATTATCAATTGTAATAAATGCACCACCTTAATGCAAGATGTTAATAGAGTAAACTGTGTGTGTAGGGAAAAAGACTACATGAGAACTCTGTACTGCCTGCTCAATTTATCTGTAAGCCTAAAACTGCTCTAAAAAAATAAAGCCTATTAATTAAAAACAACAACTGTTCCAATGAATCACAATTCCAAAAACTGTTAGAATTACTAGAAAAGAAAAGCACATTAAAGACAATGGGCAGGTTTTCTATCATATGAAGAAAGCCTGCCCATAAATAAAGCCAATATCAGTGAAGTGAGATGAACAATTGAAAAAGAGAGAGAGAACAGGCGATGGATTCTAGCGTCTTCTCAGCCTTCTGGAGGCCACCTGTGCTTGAACCCAGAAATATCCCTAAGCCTCTCAATTATATCAGCCAACAGAACCCCTTTAGTTCAGATTGATGTGGGTGTTCTACCACTTGCTAAAAGACTCCTGAATAGTACAATTTTACAGGTACAGATCAATATTGTGATGCTAGTTTTAGATTGAGTTAGAATGAGAGTATTTTTAGAGTGTGGAAGGGAACATTTTCAAATAACATAATAATACACCTCCAGAAATTGAGTTAAAGACAACGGAATATATTTTATCTAAGCAGAGATTTTTTACACTGGATACGGCAGAGCCCTAGATGGTCAATGGAAGTCCCTCAGTGGATATCGTGGAACAAGCAAAGGCTACATAGGTGGAGATAGGCAACGAGCAGACAAGGCTCCCAAACTCAGCAACAGCATCTCTTCCTCTTTATTTTGTTTACTGGTCATCTTTGTAAGTACTTCTTTGAGCAAAGGATTGTTCAGTCAAGACAAAGTTTGAAAACCCCTAAATTTGGAACACAAGTAGTTCCCAAGTTCATGTCATGCTCCGTTCCAGGGAAAGCCTCCTAGAAAACCAATGAGCAGCCCTTGAAACACCTGAATAATTACCTGGAAATTGAATTTAGTGATAAGTTCTTACCAGAGATAAACTGGCCGGATTAGAGCAACCTGCCAGCTTTCTCAGAAGAGATAATCAGCCTCCACAGGGATAGGGGAGCTTGGCACGTTGGAAGATCCATTTTGATGTCATACTATAGTAGAAAAAGAGATAAAAGACATCTACACAGAAATGTTATGAGAACAAGGACTAAATGACATTGAATATCTCAGGGTATTAGTTCCGGTCTCAGAGTTGTAGACCAGAACTCTGATTTTATGAAAGATCTCTCAAGATGGTCTTTCTAAATTGCTGTTTCAAGATGGTCTTTGTAAATTGCTGTTTCTTTCTGGCATCTTTTATTCCATGGTACTTTCTGGAATAAACAAATGAATGAATGAAGTCCCTGGAGTTGTTCAGGCCACTGAACCTACTGCTGTCACACTAACACTACGAGTTCACTCTATGTATTATCAGCTATTACAGATAGGTATTTCCATCTCATGCCAAACTAGTAAAATGACCTCCTAACAACATAATGTTTACAATCATCTTGGTTCCCCTCAGAATCCCATACCATCATTTTCCAATCTACCTTCAAGTCATCATTTCTTACCCCAAATTTTCTCCAAGCAACTTCTAAATGGTTGACTTAATTTATTTTTTAATATTGATATTCATTCTTGTTCAACAAAACTCTTACTGTCTGACAAAGTTTTGTGTATGTGTGTGTGTGTTGAAAGACTTGTGCAAAGCTATAATAATAATAATAATAATAATAATAATAATAATAACTTCTGTTGTGCCACATTATACTTTCTGAAGACTTTGAAATGTACAATCCCATTTTAGGAGCTTCTAGTTTCTAAATAAAACATTGACTGACTTTTCTAAGGTGTTCTGAGGATTCCTCCTCAAATAACTGTCTATTTAACAGGTACAACTGGCAATTCTGCCAACTGGGATTCCTGCTGCTAATGTGGTTTTCCCATATTGTTGTGTAGGAAGCAATCGTGACATCAGCTTCTAAACTCACCATGGAAATAGCAGATCTCACACACACCTACTCTCCACAAATCATCATGGACAGTTTTCCTCTTTCATATTTGTAAAAAAAAAAAAAGGGGGGGGAGCAGATGATTTGTGTTACTTGAGGGGGTGGAGATAAAAATTCTCTAGTTATTTCTTGCACACCACAGCCATGGAAAAGGTTTCAAGAAAGATTTGAAGCAGAAATGAATAATTTTGGACTCAGATCTTGCCTCTACTGTTCTCTCAAGAAGGATACATAATAAGAATGTTTTTCTTTTTATGTATCAGAGTTCTGGAAAATATTAATCCAATAGCTGAGACACTGTTTTTAGTCATGGAAACATGGAAAACAATTTTTATGAGAATTATGAATGATTATTTTATGTAAATAATATTTAAGATAAAAAAATTAAGTTAAATCTCTATTTTGTTTCTAATTAACTACATTTATAGGCGAATGTAGTTTTTATATAATGTATGTATACTTTGATAAATGGACGTGTTTCAAAGAATAGTTTTTAATAGATTGAACTCTATAAGAATTTTGCTATAGGATGCCTTTCTCACTAAAAAATTTTAAGTGATTTTGAACATGCTTATTAATCATTATGCCTAAAAAGTAATCAATCTTATAGCTCAGTTTTCACCTGTAAGATTTAGCTTTTAAGACAGTTATTTGCAGAGGTGGCCGGTTAGCTCAGTCGGTTAGAGTGTGGTGCTAATAACATCAAGTTTGACAGTTTGATCCCCACATGAGCCACTATGAGCTGTGCCCTCCTTAAAAAATAAAAAAATAAAAAATAAAAAATAAAAGACAGTTATTTGCAACTTTAAATAAGTTCTTTGCAGAAGCCTCAAAAGAAACTGCAAGCAATCAGTATGGGCTGTGCCAAGTATTGGATTTAAATCCTGTGCACAGAAACTTCATGCTCACATAAATGAAGTCAGAAACATTTTCCTTTAGAGATAGACACTACTAGTTTAACTGTTAGATGGAAACAATGCCATGTTATATTTATAAGAGAATTTCTAGACATAGAGTCAGGAGGTCATGTTGTGACTGAATGAGATACAAGACTCTGTTACCAATGAGAGAAGATATGTGACCCAGACAATGTCAAATAAAGGCTAATTGTGAGACAGTGAGATGGGTGTTTATTTTTACCAGCTAAACTAGCTCCATCATGTGCAGGGTACAGTCAGTTTCCAGTGGACTTGACTCAACAGTTTTTGAATGGTACGATTCTATTTTTCAGTTGGGGAATTTTTTCTTATTCAAATTTTATACATAAAGTAAGACTATTTTGATATCCTTAAGTAGCTCACTATTTATATTTGCATGGCTCACTTTATAAAAATGTTGCTATGTTGCTGTACCATAAGAGAGAATGAGGTGCCCAGCAGATGAAAAATTCTCTCACATGATAAATCTGACCTTTTACTATACTCATCTTCGTTCATGTCTGTGACACTGATCTCCTTGCACACATCATGAAGAAGTAGAAATAGTTCATACTAGAATAAATTATATTTATTGCCCTTGCCCCTACTAACTTATATTTAATGATCCTTTTGGCATAAGGTTAAACATGTGTGACTCAAACAGAGCAGATATCGAATTTTTATTCCTGTGCTTCCTAACAGATGGCCTAGAAGAGCTCTTCATATTTCACACTTTTGTTTCAAAGAATGACTTCAGTTTTGCGCATTCAGAATGCACCTAAAGAGACTGAAGAGTGATGGAACCTTATGACACTTTCTCTTGGAATATTTTTGAGCTCCTCAGGAAGGACTTCAGAGATTACATAATGTAGTGTATTCAATTTTACAGCTGAAGTTTCTCAGACCCAAAGAAGCAAACTGAATTATCCTCCAAAATTTCTCATCCTGCAGGCTAGAGCCCAGTGTACTGAATCCTTAACTCTACAGAGTTACTGTGGTGTGTCATTTCTGCCTAATTGTTTATTAACTGAAGGTCACACTGTATGAGGTTCAGTAAGAGATGCAGTAGAAAAGGACAAATTCATTTGCAGGATTTTAGTCAAGATATTTTGATCTAGAGCCAGGTCACCTGGGTTTGTGACCTAGATCTGTCACTTGCTAGCTGGACAAGTTAGTTAACCTAAATATGCACCTCTTCTCTTATATGTAAAACAGGGAATTTAGAACCAATCTCTTAGGGTGTATGATGTGAGGACTCAGTAAAGATTAAATGCTTAGCATAGAGAGTGTTTGATTAATTTTAGTCATTGTGATTAATGTTATCAGTCCAGTCTATTTCTAAATAAATAAATTGCTTATAGGAGAACTTTCTTCAGAACATTTTCTGCTCTTTGTGTAACTTGTCAGTCTTCATTTCTTTCCCTTTCATCTCCAGAATGAAAAAAAAAAAAGTCTGAAAAATATTGTATGTCTAAACTTCATGGGACTAAACAGGGTATTTTCCAAGGAATGTGCATGGGAATTTATCTGCAGAACATCCAGTAAAACCCATTCGAGAGAATTAAGCAACCAACATAATGGGGGCAAAGTACCAAGAAAGAAATGACCAAAAGATTTTCCTCACTGCTTGATATTGATTTTTACCAAATGACTTCTGAGTTCTCTAGGAAAGTCCTGGAAAATATCTGTATGAATGATTATTAAGTTTCCTCTACAACAGAAATACTATAACAGTACTCCAAGAAATGGCAAAGCCATTGTTTATTGTTCTGAAAAGCAGAGTTTTAGAACCCTCTAGGGAAACTATTCCGTGAAGAAAATTATGGTTTCATGAAACTCTTAAGCATGGATTCAATCAATAAAATGCATATCTCTACAAAAGTAATAGATTAAATGTGAAATTTTGTTAACCAACTAGTATCTGCAAATTAAAATGAAAATAATTGCTAATCTGTATACTCCAAGTGGTACAAAATATTTGGGGTCACAAAAAAGTAAATTCAATCAATATAATAAACATCTACTATACTTTAACACCATGTTTTATCCTATAGAATATTATTATTAGTAGTAGCAGTAGTAGTATTCATATGTAATATATACAACACATATGCATGCCGAAATAAGGAAAACTGCTGGGGTTGCTTGTTTTGTGTTGCTTGTTTTGTGTTGCTTTTTTATATTTGTGTTTGTCTTTAATAAAACCCTGAATTCAGGTACAAGAGCTACCTAGTATCGTGTACAAAAAAAAGGCACAAGAAAATGGTGCTACAAAGAGAAATCAAAATAATGGATCGTTGTCAGTTAAATGATTACTTTCTTGTGAGTTATTAATATCAATTCCTTTAAAATTTAAAGAATACTCTGATGAATCAAGTCACTTCCGTTTCTCACAGGCATTCTAGAATAAAGTTTTAGAAAACAGGGTTCCAGGTTCGAGCTCTAGGTTCTACTCTAGTTCAACTACTTTCTAAATCTCAGTCTCAGTTTTCTCATCTTTAAAGTGAGATCAATAATAGTATATATCTTGTAAAATGTTTAGTACAAATTCCTGGCACATAAAACTAAGCATGCGAATATATATATATATAGTATTTGGTTTATTTTTTTTTTTTCCAGGCAACATTCAAATGGTATTTACTCAGCAAACGTCAATTGAATTTAACATTAGGCCAAACCAATTATTTTTTTTCTGGCTCCCATTCTCCCTGGTCTTGCAGAGTGTGAGATTGTTCACACAGCAGACATTTAACATTTAATTTATTAAACGTACTTTGGCTACTTCTTCCTTATTTAGACACCGAGAGTGAGCTTGCTTATAGATTTGTTTATGTATTTTTACTTTTCTGCCCACACTGTCCTGCTTCTCCTATTACTCATGTAAATCTTGGGGATCTGTTTCCTTTCCTATCTCCATAAGATTCTACTGGTGTCATGGAGGGTTTCTCAACTTCTGTCCTATTGCTATTTGGTACTGAATAATCCTTTGTGACGGGGCTGTTTTGTGCCTTGTCGGATGGTAAGCAGCATCCCTTGCCTCTACCCACTAGATGCCAGCAGCATGCCCACCCCCGTGTGACAATCAGCAATATCTCCAGACACCATTAAGTACCCCTTGGGAAAGTTGCCTCCAACTGAGAACCACGACAGTAACACATCGGTTAACATCAGGCTTTGGAGTTAGAAAGTCGTCTCTACCCCCTGTTTTTGACAACAGCAGGTATTAAATCATAACTTGTGAAAATAAAGGCTAAAACTATAAAAAAATATTTTCACTTCTTCAGTCCTTAGTTTCCTGGTCTCTAATATGAGAATAATAACCTATTTTAAAGAGTTGTTTGAATGGTCTATAATAGGATTTAAATGAAATAATGTATATCAGCTACTGGGTTTCTGGGTTTGGGTATCTGAAGCAGAAATCAGATGGGATTATACTTGTAAGGATTTAATTAGGGGAAATACTTGTGTGTGAGATAAATGGACAGGACCTGGGAAAGTGAAGCCATGGGACCAAGTCTGACTCTGAAATGAAGGTTGAGTAGAAATGTCCTAAACTGCTGTACAGTTTAACAAAGTTTCAGCAAGGCTGAGGGGGTGTCCAGAGGCCACAGCCAACCATTAGAGAAGTCATGCCCACCTTAGGATCCCTGTCATGCTCAGTCCTTCACTGAGTCATCTATAGCAGGTGTGGCTTCAGTGCAAGCAGGGCAACGGATTTCAGAGCTCAGCCTTTGGGGCCCTGGATCAGTTATATTCCTGGTAATTGGAGGTCTGTCAGGTGCATGCTCATGTATTTTGCATAATACTTCAAATAGATGAAGGTATTATCATTATTACTATTACTATCATTAATATTATTATTACCATCTTCATTATAATTACTAGTCTTATTCATACACCAACTACACTATGCATCAACCCCAGGTCCCCAACCTTCTTCTGCAATTCCATAGCGCATATTCTTAGCATTCATTAGCCATCTTTGTAAAGACATGTAGTGAGAATTCCAGAGTTAACATGTCCAAAACAACACACTCTCAATGCTCCCTACCCTGGCCCAACTTCTTCCTTTCCAATCATCACCAGTTCAGAAATGGCCACCATCATCCACCTAGTTGCTCAAACCCAAACTCCTGGAGTCATCTTTGATTCCTCTCACATGCCATATTTGATCTAAGCAAATCTTGTCACTTGGCCTTTAAAGTACTTCTCTCTTCCCCACATTCTGCCTTTCATTTCATCTGTCAATCATCATTTGTCTCCCGCTCCTTTCTGGAATAAAAATTTGCATGGAGAAATAATAAATCATTAAATTGCCTGGGTCAAAGGCCTAACACTGTTGCCTAAGCCGGAATTTGGCAAACTTTTTTCTTAAAGTGCTGGATAGTAAATATCTTAAGCTTTGCAGGTCAAGAGAAAAAATCAAGGATATTGTGTCAGTCCTTACATAACCATTTAGGATGTAACCATTTGAAAATGGAAAAACCATTCTTAGCTCTCAGACTAAACAACAAAAACAGTCAATGAGCTAGATTTGGTCATGGACAGTAGTTTGCCAACCACTGGTCTGAACTATGTATCATCTCTCAACAGAGAGGTCATCTTCCTTCTTAACCTCCAACCCTGTTCTCCATAGAAGAGCCAGATGATTCTTTTACACTGTAAATAAGATTATTTCACTCCATTTCCCTCAACATTTTTGTAGCTTCCTGAAACAACTGTTATAAAATTCAATCTTTACTTGATCTGTAAAGTTCGGTATGATTTGTCTTCTACCTCACCCCATCTCTTATTTCATTTCCCATCACATCACCTCTTGATTTTCATCCTGTAGCCACACTGGTTTTTGGGGTACTTCAAATGCTATTCAGATGTTCTGCCTCAGGGCCTCTGCACTGGTAATTTCCTGTTGTTCTCTGAGAGAGCCTCCCCTTAATGCCTTATCTGAAATGTCCCTGCTCTGTCACCCTCTCTCTTACCCTGCATTATATTTCTTCATCACACTTATTATTGCCAGGTAGTGTATGTTCATTTGTTGGTAGCCTGTCTCCTCCACTAGAATATTAGCTACAAAAATAAAAGCATTTGATAGTTCAGAGGACATCTCTGTGCCAAGAGAGTTCCTGACTCTGACTAAAAAGGGCTCCAATATTTTTGAATGAATGAATGAATGAATGGATGAATGAATAAATAAATAAATAAATAAATAAGGTTTTATCACTTTTGAATCATTTATTACATTGTCTAGGTTAATGCCAAACACTGTAAGATTTGAGTCCTAGCTTTCTTTTTTTTTCCATTCTGTTAGTCTTATATCTTGTAGAAAACTGATACTAAATGATTATCACCATTAAACCCATATAACATAGCTCACATTTATCTCCTTTCTTTCTGCAAAACAGATATGCTCCTTTTGTTCTTTTTTTGTCAATGGAAAAACAAGTGTTTATTATCTTCTCATAATAAAACAGAACTAGTGCATATTGACAATTAAAGTATAGAAATAAAATATATGAAAACATGCAAAAAGTTCCCAAAAATCTCAGTTCTAAGAGATAATCAGTGAGTGGGTTGTGCTAGTCCATTAATATGTTTTTATGCACAATCTATAACTTATTATTTTAATGAAAATAGGATTATACTTTCCATAATGCCTAATGTTTTATGGTAT
This sequence comes from Rhinolophus sinicus, assembly GCF_036562045.2. NCBI lineage: Eukaryota > Metazoa > Chordata > Mammalia > Chiroptera > Rhinolophidae > Rhinolophus > Rhinolophus sinicus. Next base: position 45,940,790 of record NC_133759.1, read on the forward strand.
TTTTAAAGTTAACACTAGGTTTTTGATATCTTTCATTGCCAAGAATTTATAATTTGAGATTTGCTTTGAAAAATAAACAAGAGAATATAGAAGAACCATTAACTAGTATACTTTTAGATTAAATTATTGCAGAAGTATGGGATTTTTAGTGAGCAAGAAAAGATGGTATTTGGGAGTCTGAATGGGTAGATGGTGAAGTCTAAATGAAGTTGAGAGAAAAATGTCATCTGTAGGTTAATAGACCACCTAAAAGATGCAGATTAACAGTCTGAATTCCGCAGGAGTAGGAAAGAGATCAAGCAGTGTAATAAAAGAACAAGTAGCAAAATTACCACAGAGCAGTCAAATGGATATGCTTTTTGGCAATAATTGTGAAAGGTCTGGAAATGAGAAAGTGGGAACAGTTAGTGGCTGCTACATAAAGAGAAAATAAACGAGATTAAATAGCTCAAGTTACAGCATGATGACTTCTAACAATCTGGAAAAGGTTTTGAGGAACATTTAACCAAATATACATACATTTGAGAAATGTGTCATTAGGCACTTCCATCATTGTGTGAATATCAGAGTCCACTTACACAAACCTAGATGGTTCAACCTACCTCACATCTAGGCTCGATAATATAGCCTGTGGCTCCTAGGCTGCAGGCATGTTACTGTACTGAACAATGCAGGCAAGTGTAACACAATGATAAATATTTGTGTATCTAAACATAGAAAAGGTACAGTAAAACTACATATAAAAGCTAAAAAAATGGCACACCCATGGAGGGTACTTACCATGAATGGAGCTTCCGGTCCTTACCAGAGGACTGGAAGTCGCTCTGGGCGAGTCAGTGAGGGAGCGATGAGCGAATGTGAAGGCCTAGGACATACCATACACTATTGTCCACTTTATCAGCACCATCCTACACGCCCTCCCCCCAGCTTTCTTCCAATAGGGTCAGAAATACCGTGTTTCCCTGAAAATAAGACCGGGTCTTATATTAATTTTTGTTCCAAAAGACGTATTAGGGCTTATGTTCAGGGGATGTCATCCTGAAAAATCATGCTAGGGCTTCTTTTCCGGTTAAGTCTTATTTTCGCAGAAACACAGTAGAACATCAAGCTGCCCATGCAGCTCCAAGACGAGGGATGTGGCTGGATTGATTGGAAATATGGAGGAGAAACCGGCTGGGTAATGTGTGAATCACCATAACAGTGACTGCAGGGGGGCGTGAACGGAGGCCTGAGGATCAGTAGCAATAAGAAATCAAGATGGAGAGATAAAGGGACATAGGGAATTGTCATAGTAATGTGGTTTTGGCTATGGCATGTTGGAACAGTGGCCAGATTAAGGAATTTGGTGGTATTTACTTTAAAAAGAGAGTATTTAACATGGAGAGCATGGAGAGCTGAGGACTGAATATTTTGACTTTGGAAATTTGTTTTTGGTTCCATTGGTCCCATCTGGCACAAAGGGCTCTCTCTGGTACTGCACTAATGGAAGAAATAAAACTTAACTATGCTTTGCATCATTACAACCTGAAAATATTTCCAAAGTACAGGGACAGGCTGGCGCCACACAATCATAGGAAGCTTTCACTAAAGTGGCTGTGGCCCTTAATACTTGTTAAGGCGCCTGCTGCGGACCTGTGTCCTTGTACAGGGTCTTAGGTCCTCAACAAAGAATCTATAGCAATGTACTTTGAAGATTATTGAGCTTGATCTGGGAGGGTTGTAGCACTCTTGGAATATGTAGTGCTGGGCAGACAGGCTCCTCTGTACTGAAACATGTCAGTGGCCTACTGATGGGGATGGAATCTGTGCACTCAAAATCGAGGTGCTGTGAGTGAGATGGAGATCCACTACCACGTCCCACACATCCTGCTCCCATCAGAGGAAAAGACTAAAAATAATTCCTCCTGAACGACACTTGTATCCTCCCTCTTTTTTATGGGAAATTCAGTTTCATTATAAACTTATAGGACCACCGCTGCCTATGTGATCCATCATTGACCGAAATGTTGTTATGTGTCGCATGACTATAACCAGAATTATCATTTCTATAATCATCTTTTTTTTTCGAGATCCTTAATTTTCAGTTAGAGATGTCAAACATTTTTGCTTGATGGAAGTGATGCATTAACAAAATAAAGTAATATGAAAAAGAGTTTTTACTACTTTTTTAAAAAGGGGTGGTTCCTATAAAATCATTTCTTGCTTTTACAAGGTTTTGAGGGTTTACACTGACCAATCTTCTTGCTGTGCATTTTCTTTAAACTTTTCAATTGCTTTGTGCTCAGTCATTGAGTTTCTAACTTGATTTCATCTCTGTTCAGTTGTGATTCTGAGTGATCCTAGTGTAATCCTTTGAGCCAAATGCTATTGCTGCTAAAACAGTGCTTATGATCTGCCCATAACCCCTGTTTGGCATATGGCTGCTTTGATTTATTTATTCCTCCCTGGGCTGTTGGAGCTATGCTGAAACATTCTTACACATTCTGTTTAAATGAAGGCGTGCTTAGCATAGATGGAATCACATATCACTCTTCTCAGCATAAACTTATCAGAGGTGACTTTAGGCTTTATTATACAACATCTTATAGAAGCTATAAATTTCCCTAATTTCATGCTGTTCACCTTAAAATCAAAATATGTACTCAATATATAATCTAAATGAGTTTGAAGATAAAGGTGAAATATATTAGCTTAACATTCATATGTCTAAAATGTCCTTACCCTCCATTCCTTATATTTCTCAATGGTGATCATAACTTTTGTGGGTTATCTCCTGCATTTCAGTAACCTGATTTATATGGAATTTGATTTTTAAGGGAATGTTTATCTGTGGCTATATATAATTTATACTTACATTTATAATGTGCTCAGTACAAGATGCCATTTTAAGCACTTTATACTTATTAACTTAAGTCCTTAGAACAAAGATGGATATTATTGTCTCCATTTCAGATGAGGGAGCTGAAGATGAGTGGCTCAGAGAGGTTAAGTAACTGGTCCAAAGCCACACAGGTAGTAAATTGGCAGAACCAAAAAATGAACCAGGCAGTCTGGCTCCACAGTTCATTCTGTCAGTCACTACGCTCTCTTTTCTCTTGCAGAACCAAAATAGGACTAACATCCAGCAAGAGGACACTAGAGTTTGGTCTCACTTGGAAGATGATCTCAAGGCATCAAGTATTAGTTTCTTTGAGGCAAAAACTATGTTTAATATTATTGGTGCCTGACCCATGACAGGAACTCAATTAAAGGAGGATGAATTAATTCAGTTCACAAATACGCACTAAGTGCTTGTTAATGCTGAAGCATGTGCTAAGATGCTATCAATACAAGGGTAGGTAAGACAAAGGACCACTCTCCTACCCTTGAGTTGCTAACATTCTAGTGAGAGAAGATCAGCAATAAACAGAGAAAAAAATTCAGAGGTCAAAATCAGATTGTGATTAGCTCTATGAATGAAACAAACAGGGTGATACCCCTGAAAGGGTTGCATGGGACTAAAAGAGTGTGCCCAGAAATGGCCTCTGGGAAGAGATGACATTCCAGCAAAGGCCTGAAGAGTAAAGAACCAGTCTTGAAGAAGTTGGGCAAGAGAAGTCTCTAAAAAGGGACATGGCGGAGAAAAAGAAAGGAGGAAGAAAGGAAAGAAGGAACGAAGGATTTACCTGAAAATGAACATGCACGCAGTATTCACGGTTTGGTGTTTTTAGAAGGACCCCTTCTGAAGAATCAAGATGCTTATTTTCTCATCTTAGCTCTATTTCTACATAGCTGTGTTTCATTTAAAATTTTACCTTTACCCTTAATTAAAGATGCTGTGCTTGTTTCTCCTTTTCCACAAAAACATGGGAGGGAAATCCTTGTCGTGCTTACCTTCAAGGGGTTATGTGGGGACTGCAGAAGGCTTCAGGCATGAAAATGCTTGGAAAAGATAAATGTGGCCATAGAATGCATAACAATAAAGCTTATCATGAATAATAACTCCTTTCACTTTTTTATACTCCCCAAATGATCTCTCACCATTGTTTTCCCAATATCAGGCAGATAGGATCTAGAAGAACAAGATCTTTTCAAGTAAATGTGCCTCCTAAAAAATCTTAGTGATCCTGATAATCAGTAATGATGAGAATAGATGCCTTCTCGACATTGCTCATAAAATGTCTCTGAGAGACTGTTGATTTCATTTCATATTGTCACTAAAGAGTCTCATTAGTATGCCCCTTTATCCATCAACTTCCTTGATATACCATGACAACATAATAATTTACAGCAACCCTTTGTCTGACTCACAATGAATTCAAATTCACTGGAGGCATTTCATTCAGTGCTCCTGTCAAAATGCTTCTGGAAACCTGACCCCAAATATTGCATATCCCATTACCTTGCTAATGACACTTTATAGCTATAAATCCCTTGTAAGGCAGTTTCTGATTTATTTGTTCAATTCAGCGAAGGCTTACTGTGTGCAAGGCACAGAGCTGGGGGGAAACAACAAAGAGAGGGTAGCCCTGCCTGAGCGGCCCCTCACGAGCAGCAGCCGAAGCAGGAGAGCGGAGCCCGGTGTTGACAATATTACAAAGTGAGGGCCCCAGAGCGGCAACGTGAACATCACTTGGGATTTTTAGAAATGCATTCTTTGGACCCCACCCAGACTAACTGAATCTGAAGGTTGGGGAAGAGTGAGGAGGGGGCTAGCGATCTGCCTTTGAACAAACCCCAAGGTGTCGCTAATGCTCATACAAGTTTGAGAAACTCAGCTTTTAATAAGAATATTTTCCAAAGTGAAAACTGTAACAATGTTAATGGGGCTCCCCTTAAAAACTGGGGTATTTAGTTTCAATGGCTAAAAGACCAATAGCTTTCAAACAAAGGTGGTTTTGCTCCCCTGGGGACATTTGACAATGTCTGGAGACTTTTTTAACTGCCATTACTAGGAAATGACTGCATCCAAGGAGTAGAAAATAGAGATGCTGCTACACATCCTCTAATGCAGAACAGTCCACAAAACAAAGGGTTATCTGATAAAATAAAATAAAAATGCCAAAAACGCCAAAACGAAGAAACCCTAAAATAGAGGTATAAGCAAGGAGGTTGTGGGAGGACAGAAGAAATGATGAATTTTCAGGCAGTAATTCAGGAACCTACGAAGAAATCAGGGGGAGATGGTTTTTGGACTGAACCTTAAAAGACCAGACATTTTCTGACCAGGCTAGAGAAGGTCGTGTAAGGTGGATGTGGAGAGAGCAGAAGAATGGGGGTTGGGGAGGAATTCTAGGTTGAGAAAATCACCTGAAGTAAGCAAGGAAGAAACAGAGCATGTAATTGTAACTGCCAATAGCACCTCCCCACCCCCACTCCCCTGGACCACTTTTCCTATTCCTCCCATAGAGAGACAACATTTCCTGAATTTCTGTGGAGTTCTCTTTGTCAGCTCTTTTCTTGCTTAAAGATTTAGGCTATGCATCTATTTTAGCACTACCATCGCCTCATATTTAGAAGTCATTTTGCTATATTTCAAAATACTTACATATTTTATCTCATTTGAGGGCAAACAATATTGGACTTAATTTAAGACTGTCAGATTTAGATTCAAAATGCTCCAGTTGAATCATAGCTCTATTTAATTTGGGATTATGAGTTGTTATGATGATCAAATATGTGCAAAGAAACTAACACAGTGACTGGCACAGAGCAACAGCTTAACACATACTAATTGCTATTAATAAAATATTTGTATTATTTTATTTCATTATATTATATTATATTATTTGTATATTATATTCCATTGCCAATGCTGTGAGGCAAATAACAAATTGTCCTATTATAAAGTATGTAAAGGAAGATCTGGGGGAATAAGCAGCTGATTTGGGGTAACAAAAGGCTTTTGTGGGACTAGAATCTGGATCTCTGTTAGCTCAGGGCTTTGACTTCTACTCCATATGGCCAGACACAAGCATATATTAAATGTATGATTCAAACACAGATTTGGATCTTAGCTCAAATTATATCATTTAATTAAACTATGGATGTTGGGCAATCAAGCTAGAGAGCCTATGTCACTCTCTCTTCAGCAATGACAAAGGATGGCAGGGAATGAGGCAATTTTATACTGGGAGAGTTGTTTAGACATAGCCTTTTTACTAAGCACTACCTAACATCCAGCTAGTGTCAGGAGCTGTAGTTGGTATTGGGACATACTCAAGGAATCTGTAGTCTAATTCAATGCAATCCATCAGATTTAGGCACAGGACACTATAGGACCCAGGGAAGGATCATCTAATCTTCTAGAAAGTGTTGTTCTGGACAGAAAGGGTGTCCCAAGGAGTTACAGTTGAGCTTAGGAAAGAGGTAGCTACATGAAGAAGTGGTATGTAGCTGGGGAAAGATCGTGTTTACACCTTCCTCATCTTCAGCACTTTCCTGCCCACCTCTCAACCATGTATAGAAGTAGAACATGGGGCCACACTTGCAAAGTTTGGAAATGCCTCTGCAAGTCCACCTTGCCATGGCCCTCATAAATGAAAAGGCAGACAGGCAGTGAATTTTTGAACATCTGATATGTGTCTCAATCAGTGCAAGCACCTCTGAATACGTCTATGTTCTGACTGGGCATTCACTTGTGCAAAGATCTGTGAAGTGAACTAGAATATATTTCTGTTTTAGCAGATTCACAGTGAATATGTTTTGTCGATGACCTAAGCCACGTACACAACCTAATGTTTGTTATGGTCACAGTAAATTCTTGGTTTACATATAGGAGTTGCAAAACGCCCACAGGGAAAGGACAGGAGAAACATGGATTCTAGTGTAAGGTCTGTGAGGAACTATGTGGCCTCAAACAAGCTATTTTCTGCTTAGGGGCCCCACTGTCCTCTTCTGTAAAAGGAAGAACCTATGACTTAATATTCTTTCAGAAAAATGTTATGATGCATGACAAGATATGAAATCAGATATAGCATTAAATGATCCTAGAATCTGAGAATTAATTCCTTTCTGTTTTCCCTCATGCTCAGTCTCCCTAAATAAAATTATCATCCAAGCACATGAATTTGGATAGTGCTTTAGAAAACACATTAGGTGTCTGAAAATTATGACCACTTAGGCTTTCTCCACATTCTGTGTGTTTTTTTTATTTTGACTATAAAGTATTTATTTTGAAATATAAGGACTTTTGTTTGTTTGTTTTAAGAACAGAGGATTTTGGAGGTAATGTAATAGAAAAGCGAACTTATGTTATGGTACTATAATATATACATTGGCCCATATAGACATGCAATAACTATCTGCTAAACAAGGACAAAAGGCAACACAAGCATTTTCTACAGGTGTAATTGTCACTATAATAGTGATTGTATTTGAAAGCAATGTAAAATGTCTTATTCTGGAGTGGTGACTCAGCTCCTATGTACCTTGGTTTATTTTTATATAAAGAGCAACTGGAAATCAAGATGAAACGTTCCAGCAAAACTTACTGCTTTCTAAAAATCATCCAAACAATGTTTTAATCTCAACTCTTCTAAAATTATTTTGTCTCCATTCTGGGCTCGTCTAGGAAACTGAACACCAAAGAAAACTGTCTTTGAAAGAAGAAATAACTAATTCCCGACTTCTAGATATTGAACATTGACAAATTTTAAAACTATTTTCCACATCTTCTTACATTTTCACCTTCATATATTACCAGAAACACTGTCTGAGAGTACCAGAGAATGAGAGTCAAAAACGGGATTAAATAGCACATTTCTTTCAGACTAGTGAAGCTCATGTCAGTCAGAGACTATATAGTACAATATAAATCAGCTGTTGCTTTGAGTTATGGGAAGGAGTCGGTCTTGTTTATATATCTTAGAAATCAATAAAATGGTCAAAAGGAGGCAATCAAAGCCACCATTACAGTGATAATATATTTGCCACAGTCTAGTCTCCAACCCCCATGTTATCTGTTTGCCTTTCCACACAAACAAATAAAAAAACATACTTCAAATAAAGCCTCAGAAGCTACAAAATTTCTTACACATCTCCCCTCTCCAGCCTTCAGTCCTTCCCCCAACCGTGAGAATATAAGTTCTGGGAGACATCCGGATATAAAAAAAAAAGGAACCAGGAGGCACAAGTTTTATGTTTAAGGTAGACAACTACAGAATCACTGCAAACATTGAAAATGAACTATGCAAGAGATGCTCAGCCTTCGAAAAGAGAAATACCCATTTTAGTTCTCATAGAAACTTGCATTTGGTTGAAGAAAGACAAAGAAAATTAAAGATGAAGAGAGAGAGAGAGAGAGAGAGAGAGAGAGAGAGAGAGAGAGAGAAAGCATAGTCCTGTGATAACTTGGCCTTACTCATCCAGGCTAGTTTAGCAGGGTCGAAATTGTGGCTGGGAACTAAAGACCACTGATTATACAGTAATAAACACCGGAAAAATCATCCAGAGCTGTGTGCCTCAAATTTAGATTTACTAGTATTACTTTCCTGGTTTTTTATTTTTTTTTACATACCATCTATATTATTATCACTTTTTTTTTTAAAGCTGTGCTCATCCTTCTTATTGAATTTATTTAAAAAATATATTTAGAGAAAGACACTTCAGATCTTTATACACTTCATTACTATAAAGGCACACGTATCATTCTCGCATAAATTAACTACAACTCTGAAGTTAAGGGCTTTTGAAAGGAACATGACTTTCAGAGAATCTACCTGTACACAGGCTCTGAGCCTCACGTCCTCGTCATTACAGCAGGTTAACCAGCCCCTTTCCCCATGGATGTGCTGCTGGTTTATGCTGAACAACTGCCCGAGGGACAAGCTTCACTTGTAGCATTTTACCATTTCTGTGGTGTAAACACTCCTCCCATGGCCAATTCCAAGCTCCCAAGGTGAACACAGAGGAAAGGAGATACAATCGGCTCTCGAGACATCTAGGAGGCAGCTTCAACACCACTGCCTTGAAGTAACCAGAAACAGCAAAAGAGAATTGAAACAGGAACATTTTCCTTATTATATGTTTCCATGTAATGTAATCCCAATGTAGCATCATACCCCAAATGAAAATATAAGTCTTAAGTAATCTCCCAGGCTACTTCTCACACAATGTTTGTTTTTTTTTAAAGATTAAGGCACTTCACTAGTAAGATCTTCCTATGGGAAAGACACTGTTTCTGTTTCAAAGCCTGATTTCACAGGTACAGTTGTATGCTATGCTTCCTCCATCTTCTTTAATACACTAAATTGGATCTCTCTTAGAAAGTACATAAAAATGAAAATATGAATGTCAATAGGAATAAAGATCCATGTCAACTTTGTGAAATACAAAATAAACACACAATAGAAGAGAAAACTACACTAACACCTTTGATCTGACCTCTTCTTGTATGAGAAGGAACTAGAGGTTAGTCTCTGAATTATCAGAAATTTTCAAAATGTTGGCATGGGACAAAGTTTTGAGAAGAAATATGTGTACATCTTTTATGCTCATTTCATCCCTCACTTAGATTGTGCATCCTCTTTAGACTTCTTTGTATCCTTCCAGCTACTTTCCCTATTGTTCTCAGGCAGAAAGTAAATTTTAAGAGAGTTTTGTTTATTTTGATGAATCCTGATGGCATTTTCAGGCAGCAGAGATACAGGCACCAAACGACACAGCTGAGAATAATGAAGCTCCTTACATTAAATCAAAAGGCTTATGATTTCCTCTCAACAATGCAGATTCAGCAACTAAGACCTTGAAAGCATCTCTATAAAATTCAAATGTGTAAAAAAGCAGAGACGGAAAATATCCTGAATCTCTTCAAAATGCCACATCAAATCAAATAAGAAGAAAATTACTAGATTTTTAAGAATCTGATGTTCTTTTAATGGACAGAGATTCACTGACATCTAGAAATGAGATGTGAACATTCAGAATATAGTAGGATGAAACTTTGCCCTGTCACTTTCATTTTATGAATTCATACACAGATGGAATTATTATAGCCTGCTTCAGTTCCCAACCAGTTCCTTAGGAATGGAGGAGAAATTTAAGGGTGATTTAAGGGAGCATTTACATTGACAGAGAGAAGGCATAATTTGTCAGGGGAGACTCTTACACTTCTTTGTTCTCCATAATGCTCAACTGAGCTGATATTTTAGCAAGTTGAAACACTTAACTGTTTCAAGAGAGATTCTGATTTCAAAAAAATTGGGAAAGGGCTTGTGAGTAATGTTATTTAACTCTTTCTCCCTCACTTATCTTCTCCCTACCGTGGATTTTCTCTTCATTGCTTATAACCATAAAAACCTGGTTTTCAAGTTGGAGGAATCCATGTGACTCATGGTTCCCCCCATCTCTCCACAATATTCCTCTGCTGAGAATATCCCCGTATCAGCATGATTTCCAAGTTCCCAAGGATGACATTCAAGGTCACAGTGATCTGGTCGCTGCCTTCCTCTCCAGCACCATATCTTGTCATTCCTCCCTTGAACTTTACCCTGTAACAGAGATGTTTTTTTCTTTTCCTGCCTTTCTGTCCTCTTTCATATTTATCCCTTGTCTGTGAGGCTCTTTCCCTCCCCTTCTTTCCCTACCGCAATTAATAAATAATAATAATAACAGCTTACATTTATTACTGTACTCACTACACTCCAAGTACTGTTCTAATTACTTCATTCAATCAACACTGCATGGACTATTATATACCATTTTAAACAGAAAGGTTAAGTAACTTGTCCATAGTCATTCAGCTAGTAAGTTTTAGATTCTGGGATTCAAAACTAGTGCTTCACCACTAGGCAATATTCTTTGTATTTGCCCTAGTTAAGGTCATTTCATCTCTTCAGACTCAGCATCACCATCGCCAGCAAGATTTCCCCCTTTTCACTCTCCATATTGGGATATATGTTCTTCCTCTTCACTCACAGAAATATTTCCATAAATTCATTTGTCATACGGCATTATAATTAATAATTCATATATCGCTCTACACTTCTAGATTATCAATGATTATGAACCATTTATTTTTATCATTATTTTTTAAATGAACTATAGTGTAATATAATACAATATTATATTAGTTTCAGGTATACAATATAGTGATTTAACATTTATATACCTTACAATGTGATCACTGCACTAATTTTTATATTCCATTTTCTGTCATTCAATAAATGTATGTTGAACGTAAATGTAAATAAATATTTTACATTACAGCAAAATATCAGAGGCTTTCTTATAAGGCACTTCAGGACATGACGTTTACATGCAATTCTCCCTTCCACTATCTTCTATACAAAAACCCCTGTATTGCATACACCCAGAGCTTAAGTAAATATTTATCGAGTGAATGGAAAGGTCCATGTTGGAATTTTAATAGAAACAATAATTTTGTAGTAAATATTCACACTGTTCTAAAATAAAGAAATGAAATACGAAATTAAATCAAGATGAATCTGAGTCTCTTGTGTACAAATTAAATATTTGGAGGATTTATTAATTGACCTTTGCAAATGAGCATAGTTCAACAGTTCTGTTCAAATATAAATAGGTAAGCATACAGGAAATGGTGATTTGATAAGTGCAGTTTAGAAAAAAAATTATCTTGAATATTTTCATCTTACTAAGCATAGATAGGCCACCAAGTTACTGGTGGAAGAACTCCAAAAACTTAAATGGAACTATTCTAATGCACAAAATAATGTAACATTAAAGTTAAATTTTATTCAAAATGAAATTTTTTGAAGAAAAATTTCATACTAAGTTTAAGTCAGTATAAACTACATATATGAAACACCTCCTACAAATCATTCACCTACAATATTATTTTTTCTGTTTCTTTTTTGGATAGGTTATACATGTACATGGTATACTATTAAAATTTACAAAAGTACAGGTAGGGAAAGTAAGATTTTCTTTCCCACTTGTTTGTTTTCCTATTTCCTTCCATATATGCAAGCACTATTAACCATTCTGTGTGAATTCTTCCAGATAGAGTTTAAACCTGTATCAGCACACAAATAGTGAAAGTCAAGCTATATCATAATATTTAATTCAGTTTTCTATTGTTGAATATTTGGAGTATTTCCAACTATTGCAACCAATGTTTCAATGACTGTTCTCATGCATATGCTTTTCTCCATACCTATTACATTTTAGAAGTAAATTTGCTAAATCAAAATGTAGCTACATTTTAAATTTTGGTATCAAATTTATTGTCAAGTTGGCCTCTGAAGTTTTTCAATTTGACTGTCACAGTAAAAGAATATTTATTTCTCTATTCCCTCCATCGATAAGTGAAAAATGATGTGTTAATGACATTTTTGTATAAATTTTTATGTAAGTAGAGCTTAGTAGCTTCTCAAATATTTTAAAGACATTTTACTTTATTATATTTTTCTACAAACTTTGTTTATCCTATGCCTATTTTTCCTATTGCTTTCTGATACATAAAAAGTTCCACATAGAGTAAAAATTAATATTAGTTATATTATGGTACTTATTGGAAATATTTTCCTACTCCGTTCTCTTGTCTTTCAATACTGCTTTATAGTTCCCCTCCCCCAACTCCCAGGCAAAATATTTATGTAACTGAATTTATCAATTTTTTGGTATGGCATCTATGATTTGAGTCATGCTAAGAAAAGTACGCCTCACTCTAAAATAATAATGTTTCCCTGTTTCAATCAAGTACATTCATGTTTTCATTTATATTCCATTCATTTTTTTCCATTTCATTTATCAGTCTATTCTTTCTTCCTTAATATACACTCCACTTTTGACACAGAAAAAAAATCCCCTATGTATTTGCATCTACAACTGGACTCTATTCTGTTCCGATAATGCAGTTAACAATTAAATACGTTAATTTGATAATATCTGTAATATGATTTGGAGAACTGATTCTCACATCTTTCTACTCTTTTGAAAAACTTTTCTGACTTTATTATCACATGACTAGCTTTCCATGTGATTTTCAGAATCTGATTCTCTAATTTCAGAGAAAAAAATATCCTGTTAGTATTTTTATTGGAATTGCCTTAAATTTATAGACTAATGCAAGGAAAATTAAAATCTTCATCATATAGAGACTACCTATCCAAGATCAATATGCATTTCCCTCTAGTCAACTGTCTTTCAGGTGTCTTAAATCTTCTTATAGTTTTATTTTCAATAAATATGTCTTCAATATTTTTAGCTTATTCATACATAATTTATCTTTCTATTTTTATTCAAAATGCAATATCTTCAGCTACTTTAAAATATAATTGTTTGTATGTAGCAAGGCTATTGATTTTTGCCTAGTAATTTTGTTCATAGTCATCATACTGAGTTCTCTCATTTGGTATAATAAGTTCCCAGCTGATTTTCTTATGCTTTTCTGTTATGCCGTCTTTTGCAAATAATGATAACGTCATCCTCTTCTTTCCCATATTTAATGCCACATTTATATTTGTGATAGGGGATAATCTTGTTTTCTTCCTAGCTTCAATGGAAATTTATAATATTTTTCCATTACGCCAAAAAGGGGTTTCAGAATACATACACATGCGCATATATTAATTTTCTATCTTTTGATTTGAGTGTTCAAATCATTGACATTTGTCCTACCTGTTTACAATGTAAATGTTTAAGTTTATTATAATTTTATCTAAGTATTCTTTTAGTTGTCTCATAAGTTCCATTATGCAGTATTTTCTTTGTCATTTTTTGTATGTCCTGAAATTTTTGATGTCCTTGCTGATCCAAAATTGAATAATAATAATAACAATAATAACAATAAAACGTGTTGATATGATCTCTTTTTCTATTCATCTATTGCTCTCTATCTACAAGGTCTGACAATTAAGTTCGTGAACTTGTTGCAATGATGTTGCTAAACTTTTTTGACATCAGAGGGATTATTCTTTATAATTTTGTACCAACTGGATAGTTAACCAAGTTTACTATTTGGAAGTGCTGAAAAGGCTGCGTGAAAAAGTTAGACGACCTGAACTTTTTGTCAACAATTCGTGGCTCTTGCATCACAACAATGCACCAGCTCTCACGGCACTGTCTGTGAGGGAGTTTTTATCTAGGAAACAAATAACTGTATTGGAACACCCTCCCTACTCACTTGATAGGGGTCCCAATGACTTCTTTCTTTACCCGAAGATAAAGGAAATATTGAAAGGAAGACAGTTTGATTCAGCAATGAGGTATGTAGCACTTTTTCTAGAATGAGTTTGTGAATGTAACGTCAGACCTTGTATGCTATCTGTTCACTTTCTCTTTCTTCCCCCATCCCATCTCACTCACTGTCATTATTTTACCAGGTGGTCAGACATGATTTCTAATTTTGATCTTAATTTTTGTTTTCATGACATTGGATGTAGATATAGTTGTCTGTAATATTTCTCTATTTAGAATTTATTTTTAATAAATATTTAATTGGCATAGGGAAATTAGGTACATTATCTTCCAGCATATAGATATGGATATATTTAAATTAGATCCATTGCACCAATTGCCATTTAGTCATCTGTGTATGTACCTTTTGTATACTTGATCTTTCATGATCTAAGATAAGTAAATGATTTTTTTTATGACCAATGTGTTTCATCTAATTTTCCATGGAGTTAATGGACTTTTTTGTTTTTGAAGTACATTAATTAGAATTTTCTTTCCCTTTTATATTCATTTCTTACGACTGCCATAACAAAGTACCATGAACTCGGTCATTTAGAACAAAAAAATTATCATCTTTGGGTTGAGGAGGCTAGAAGTCTAAAATCAAGGTGGCAACAAGGCCAGGCTCTCTGTGAAGACTGGAGGGGAAGATGCCTCGTTGCCTCTTTCTAACTTCTGCCAGTTGCCGGTGATCTGTGGTGTTTCTTAGGCTGTGGGAGCATAACTCAGTCTCTCCTCCATCTTCACATATTCATCTTCCCTCTGTGTGTGCCTTTGTCCAGGTTTCTTTCTTATAAGAACACCAGTCATTGGATTAGAGACCACCCTAATCCAGTATGACCTCGTCTTAACTTGATTACATTTGCAAGACCCCATTTTCAAATAAGGTCCCATTCACAGGTACCAGGGGTTAAGGCTTGAATATATCTTCTAGGGGGAACACAATTCAACCCACAAATACCTTCTCTGTAACATTAAATGCTTTTTGCTCTGATTTATCCTAGTCTATATTGAGCATAAACCTCATTCTTTTACATGTGTGGGCTCACTGTGCTGTTACAATCATTTTATTTTTAATCATTCTGCTTTAGATTTACTACATATACACAACACTAGATGGCTTTTGCTTTGTTAGTACAATCTAGGACTTTTTTTCAATAAACGTATTCCATTTATATTAAAAATGTGTGATTTATATTCATTTCAGCATCATATGTTATACATTCTGTATTATTGCTTTCTTTTTCTGTGTTCTGTATAATTTCCTTGCTTTTTTTGTGTGTGTGGGTTGGATAGTTTACTATGCTTCAGTAAACTTTCTTTTCTGTGTTGGGTCATTTTGATGTTTTATTTTATACCTCCAACATTTTTTAGTATACTTAATTTTCTATTTTGTAGACACTAGGAGCAATGATGGATTGATACATCTCCAACTTTTTTTTTCAACACTAGTTTTACACCTTAAGCTATACTCAAAACTCAGTTGTTTTATCTATAAGTGAGACTTTTAGACTTCTGATTATAAAAGATGAAATAATTAATATTCTTACACAACTGTCTAATTTCCCCCAAACTTTTGCCAGTTATATTGTTTCTCCATTGTCATTCTATTCACATTACATACTGAAAATGTGATTCCAAGAGTTGTTTCTTCCTTAAAGTGAAATGGATTTAACACCTGTCTTTTTGTTACAATGTCTCTATTCAACTAGTATTCAATTGAGGTTTATTTTTAACAGTTTCTTCAAGGTTGATTTATAGGAAACATATTCTTATAATGCTTGCATGATCAAAAGTAACCGCTGTTGCCTTTCCATTTCAACAATTTGTCTAGGTATAATATTTTGCTCATATTTTATTTCCTGGAAGATTGTGCATTTCTCTCCACTGTTTTCTACTGGTGTATATTGCTGTGAAGTCTAAGGCCAGCCTGAGATTTCTCTCTTATAAGTTATTTGATTTTTTTTTGCTGGAATGCCACCAAATTATATTCTTACCTTTAAACTTGATAACTTTACTAGGTTGTATTTCATTTTTAACCATACCTTACTAATTTTTCTTGAGGAATGATGTGGTTTCATATCTTTTATTTCTAGAATGTATTCTTGAATATTTTAGAATACATTTTCAGTCTCCACCTTGAAGGGAAGTTTTTCTGTTTTGTTTTGTTTTTAATTCAAGGGTACCAAACGTATATTAATGCTCCTTTGTCTATTTTCAGTATCTATCTTTTTCTTTCTATAACACTATTTAATTCATTACCAGTTTCTGTTTTATGTGTTCACTTTCTTCAATCCGTCCTGTCTTCCATATTTTTTATTGTTTTGTAAACAGTCCTTGAGGTTTCTTTATTTGTCTGGTTTTGTTTTGTTTTTTCAAATAGGGTCTTCATTTATGGGCTGGATCTATGTATCTGTTCCACATTTTCCCGAGTTCTGTCGACTCCCTTTTCATCTGTTTCTGTTGACATAACTATGTGAAATCATATCTCTGCATCAAATTATTTTTTAAAAAATAGGATTGTTTGTTTAAATTATTTGAATCATGACAATGTGTTTGGTCGCAGTATTCTTCTGCTCCATGACAGTATTTTTCTGATGTGTGTTCTCGGTTTGCCTTTTGCTTTTCTGGCTCCATTTCTCTTTTCTTCTCTCCACCCCCCCCCCCACACACACACACACACCCTGACCCCTGCAATGTATAACATCTTTACATAGATACACTGCTTCCTTTTGGAATATTGTTCACTCTGAATTAGGTGAGTCTTTCCTGGGCCAGCTACTTTCTCAACTTTAACAGAGAGAGTCCAGAGCAGCAATATGTCTGATTCAGAATGGAGTTCCTTCTGATGTGAGCTCATTTGAGAAAGAATAAAAGAGAAGAGAGAATTACTTCAGCCTTCATTGTTCCCTAATGTTCAGAGATTTGCAGCTTCAGATCGGCTAACAATTCTGAATCTTCCTCCTAGACCTTACCTTACAGACAGACTCCCCCCAGCAAAACTGACATGTGTTACCTTAATTCAACCCTCCCCCCCCATCCTCCAATTCCTGCAGTTCTGTGGTATCGAGGGGCCAAACCGGGAAGCTTTGCAGGTAGCTGTGTGTCTTGATCTTTTTGTGACAGTGGGGCTATTTCAGTCCCTCCTTTGCACCCAGATTTGAGGACTGGGTACTTTGCCAGCATCTTGCTGCACAGTGCTTCTCTTCAGTGTCTTCATCACCCCATGGGATCCTTTTTTTCCACGGTACCCCTTGTTAATCATTGGCGATTTTTGTGATTTGAGATTTTCAAGTATCTGCTAGTTTGTTTTATAGTCTCTTGTTTTCTAAGATGTTTCAGATAGCAAAAGATTGTCGCTCTGCCATTTATATAGTATCTTATCCATGTCCTATCTCCAATGCTCAACACACTTATTCAGAGCATACTCCAAGCCAGACTGTGTTAGCTGCTGATAACAGAGCACTAGGAAAACAAGCAAACAAATAAAACTGACCCATATCCCTGCCCCTATGGACTAAGAATGGCTAATTAACATAAAGAACTAATTAAATTATATGATTCCCTCTGTCCTCCACATGTTAGACTTGGGCTGCACATATTTTCAGTAAAGAAAAATTTATAGACACCCCCATACCAAGACCGGTCCACACAAACTACTGTAACAGCCCCAAAATTAATATCCCTGACTCCAATTTTATCCCCCAAAATCCATCTTTGAAATAACAGCCAGAAATATATTATTGCATGACTCATTTTTCTGCCTAAATACAAATTTCAAATCATTTTGAAAATTGTGTTATTTCTTCCTGAGAGAAAAATCATAAAATAAAACACAAGCAGCAAATAAATAATGCTTTCAGATTTTTAAATAGTTACTGTATGTGTCTTCTAGTTTTTTCATTACCAGATATTAATGTACTTTATTGATTAGTCTCCTGAAAAAGTTCCAGGATACAAAAACCCAGTTTAGATTTCTCTATGATGTTTTTGTAAGAGTTTGCCTGTTATTATTTCAATTTTCCTGCCAGTTAAAAGGCTGTCTAGAATCAGATTGTCTGTTGAACTAACTGGCTGCCTCTAAAGAATCTCCTTGCTGTTTCCTGCACTAAGTTTTGCTATTGCCATCTCATAGGGATAAGCCCATGAGACCCAGGTCTTTAGTAATTCAACCCAAATTATCTTCCCCTGTGTTCATTCCTTCAAAGAACATCTACTGTGATTTTTTTTTTTTTTTTTGCTTTTGTTTTTGGGAGTAGTACAGCAGTGTGAACTCTTGAAATTCAATCCCTTCTACTGAAATTAAAAAGAAAAAAAGAGTGAAAGTGATTTCTGACTGATAATGATGCTATTTGGAAGTATGACTTGAAGAGTAGAAGATGATAGAGACCTTTTCTCCCCATCAACAGCGTGAACTTGAAAATTATGTATACACTGACTTAGGGCAATTTAAATGTTTTTTTTCCTAACGATTTGCATTATCATTATGCAAAGCTAATAATAATGGTGGTGACATTTATTTCTATTTTAGTTTTTATTATTTTTGTTTTTATATTTTTAAATAAAATATATATTTACTTTTTCATTTTTGAATTTTTTATTGGGGAACATTGGGGAACAGTGTGTTTCTCCAGGACCCATCAGCTCCAAGTCATTGTCCCTCAATCTAGTTGTGGAGGGCGCAGCTCACTGGCCCATGTGGGAATCGAATCAGCGACCGTGGTGTTATGAGCACTGGGCTCCAACCACTGAGCCAACCGGCTGCCCCAAAATATTTATTTTTGAGTGCTCATACTATGCCTGTTTATTGTGCTACATGCCATAATGCAAGCATTGTTTCATCCATACTCACAATGGAAATAATTAAAGAGATTAAAAAGTCAAGGGTTAGAGGGAACAAATAACTTCTTCAAAGTTATACAGTTATAGTTACTAATGGCAAAGCTGAAGTTTAAATCCAGGTCTGTCAAATACCCAACTTGACAGGCCATCTCTATTCTAGTTCCAGAGGTTCTTATTCTGGAAACCTGGACAAAATACAAATATTTAGGCCTCATTTTCAGGGTCTCACACAGTAGGCTGGAGATGCTACCCTAGTTAATCTGTGCCCTCCAGTTAATCATCTTCTGTATCACTGCTTTAGGAAATCTATTAAAATAAAAATTACAATTTAAAAAGTATTGTGCTGTTTCTACTAATAACTTTATTTTCTACTGATAAGTTTCATATATTCTTTAAAAGGTGAAACAATGCAGAAAATCTGAAAATTTTCAAAACACAAATTCCCTTTAATCCTACTGTTCAAAGATAGCTACTTTTTATATTTTTATTTTTTTCTTTCTTTTTTATTTGTAAGCATATCTTTTTGTTGTCTCTTTTAGGTCATTTGCAATAATGTTCTATATAAGATGTCACATCATGATTTTTATATTTAATGCTCTATGATAAGTAGTTTTAGTATTATCATCTAGGTCTTTATAAAGCTTGCATTAGTCAGGATACTCTGGTTGCAAGAAAACACAAACCCAATGTGAACGGGCTTTTACAAAAATTAGAGTTTATTGCTTAATAAGCTACATGCGTAAAGAAGAGGGTGAAGCTAGATTCTGGGAAAAACCACTATCAGGCCTTTTTGTCTGTCTTGTCTCTCTGCCGTGACTGCTCTCTTTTCTCACTGCTTCTTGCTAGCTTTTGGATTTTGCCTCTCAGGCTGCGTATTCTCATGGTTTCCATGTGGCAAGAACTATGAGCTCCCATCTTAAGAACTCATTGCACAGAGCAGAAATAAATTTCCTGTGCTTATTCTGTTATGAAAAACCCTTTTGGCCTTTGTCTTGGGTTGTGTGCTCATCCCCTGGGCTAACTGTCATAGCTTGTCAAGGTAGTTTTACGAGTCACACAACTTGGACCTATGCCCACTCTTGAAGCCAGGAGAGAACATCATAAAAATGCAAACTTCCATAGCGACAAAACTCAAGGACAACTTACTGCTTTACTTTTTCTAGTTGAAAATACATGAGTTTTGCCAGAAGTAAAATTGCTAAACCAAAGAGTTAACCAATTTTAAGGATTTGATATATCTTTTAATT
Organism: Rhinolophus sinicus; assembly: GCF_036562045.2. NCBI lineage: Eukaryota > Metazoa > Chordata > Mammalia > Chiroptera > Rhinolophidae > Rhinolophus > Rhinolophus sinicus. The sequence goes on from NC_133759.1 coordinate 45,961,018, forward strand.
GTTTATGGAAAATATTTTACCAGTTTGCGCTGCTATAAACACTGTTTGGAGGCACTGTTCGTACCATATCCCTGCCATTTATTCACTTTTTTCTTTTAATAGCTTAAAGTAAATCATCTGGGTATATATACTATACAAATAATTCCTAGTCGCTAGGGCAGACAAACGTTTAAAACCTAGGTAGTTTAATTAGTAGATAATGTACATGTGTATTCTTCTTGTGGATTTTTACATAAGTGATTGTTTCTGAACTCTAAAATGATATGGCATAGTTATTATTTATTAGTAACATTATTTCATCTGGCTTAGGTAAAATTCAATTATATTGTAGAAAATTATTGTTTCTAAAAGTTTAAATAATATTGCAATACTTATCTCAGAGTGTGTATGACTTTATGTGGTATAACATGTGTGAAAAATGTGATAAGATAACTAAGTACCCAGTTGAAACAGTGATAGAAATTTAAATGGCATCAGTCAGCCAAGTTGTTCACTGATCAGATGTAGACACAGAATAAGCAGAAATTTAGATGTAACAAGAACTGGGATCTTGCTGGGAGAACACAACAGGGAAAGAGAGGGGTAAGGGAACTCCAGGGAAAAGGCAAAAAAAAATGCTTATTCTGGTGGGCCATGAAATCTATACTGGAAAAAAGAGGAGAAGAAAACATGAGGATCAGCTGCTAAAGCTTTCAAAATAATGTTGTGGGGATGGCACAGGTGCTATAGACAGATTACATTCCTTTAACAAGAAAAGAAAAAGAAAAAAAAGCTGGAGGAGCAGGTATTTTGAGGAAGGGAAACATGGTTTAGCTCAATGAAAAGCAAAAAAGGATAGGAGGCTATCCATCTCACTTCCAGATCCCGTGCTCTGAAAAATGTAGGAGGGAAAAGAGCCATGACTGCAGAGGTCTACAGAGGAAGCAGAGATGCAGGGGACAGCAGGCTCGAGTCAGAGTCAGTGTGGCTGATAAAACAGGGAGTTTGCTGATGATGGACAGTGAGTCCCAGCAGGTAGTGGAAGGGACTAGGCGTCCGAGAGGAGTGGAGGATAGGATCTGGAAAACAATATTAATAGCTTACAACTTACCAAGTTTCTCAAGGAAGTTGCATGAAAATCAGGCACACTTTTATTAAATACTTCAATTTCACTTCAGGCAACAAGTGTAATTGTTCAAGGTTTCTATGAGAACTCTGGGTTCAGAAACAATGCCACTTTCCCGTGCAATTAATGCTACTTAGATACAGAGAAGGTCCTGCTTAGTGGAGCTGCTTTAAATGAACAAACAATTGAATGTCATGACTTCCTATCTATTCGCCCATGGAATGATTGCTTAAAAGTCCCAAATTCCTCCCCTCCGACAAAAATGACTGGTGAACACAACAAGATTCTCCTTAGGGAAAGAGAGATTCAGATCTGATAGGATGTGTGTGTGTGGTGGATAATCTCACAGAAGGGTAAAAGAAGTATTATTTTGAATAAAGAACGAAGGCATAATATAATGCCTTAGGTGTTCTCTTGGGTTTTTTTTTTTTTTTTAACTAAGAATTAAGCCTGTTCTGGAGAAAAGAGTCACCCTTGATTTTTGGAAAGTGTCTAGTATAGTTCTCATTGATAAAAAAATCATTAGGAAACATTAAAAAACCTGTGTTCTAAAATTTAATGAAAATTAAATACAATTCACCCTTAATTCCATAAACTGTTCTATACCTCTACTATCATTTCATGGTGACATTTTATTTCTTTTCTTTTCTCTGCTTAAAAATATTGTTTTTGTTTTTAATTGACATCATAACTATAGGCAGTTTTATTTTTCATATTTTACTTTATTGTTTTAAGTTATATTTTGAAACTTGACTTAGTGCACCATTTCCCACATGATTTCTTATCATCAACTCATAATTTGTAAGGACTGTGGAGCTTATTATGAAAAATCCATATTATACCAATTTCCTGTTATTAGATATTTGTATTGTTTCGAATGTATTTGCTATTATAAAAAAAAGAACACAAGGAACTCTTAATGCATTGCTGAGTGTGTCTCTGATTATTCCTTTGGGTTACATTCCTAGAAATGGGATTTTTGAAGTCATAGGAGCAAAGAACTGTTGAGAACATGACTATTTCTCCTCCTGATTTACCCATTTTAAAGTCCGCCATTGTTTTTAAAGCATGTGACTCTTATGGCTCCTGATGCTGGCTAAAAAAGCAGCACCCTCACTGAAAATTATTTCCACAAGTGTGTTAAAAATAGACCTACACGTATACTTATTAAATCTATAAATAGTCTCATTTCAGCAGCTCTTAAACTTTGGAAGAGACGTGCTCTGGCTTAGAGGAGTTCAGAGGCCAATGAGAAAGCTTGTCCTACAAAAGCAGCCTAGTAAGAATTAATTCAAATAAAAATGGAATCTCCATTGCATTTAAGGAACATGACCCCAGCTAACATCAAAACATTATTTCCTTTTGTATTTGAATTTTTTTTTTGACAGAAAGTTTTTGTTTTTAGGACACAAACAAGACATTCCAATTCACTGTTCAAGAAACCGTTTACATGGTATCAGATAAAGTGCACCCAGTTTTGAAAGAAAATTAATGACAAACTTTCATTTGAGGCAAGTCAAAACTACATATGCATTAATAAATTTGTCTCAAAAAATGACAAAATTAAAATGAAATAGCTTTTAAAATTTGAGAACCTTTGGGCATAGTAAATCTTAGTTATGTGTAGCAGAAAATGAAACATCCTATGTTAAGATTGGGTATGATAAGATGTAATAAATGCATGAAGTATGACACATAAGGTCAGAAGGATCGATACAGAATGTGAAGTGAATGCACAAATGATGTAATCCTTGTCACCTGAAGCATTTGAAAGTGAGAGGGAATGAAATTGCAAGTAAAGTTGAATATTAAATGAGTTTGAACATGCAATACATCATTCCTAAATCTATCTAGGTATTCCTAAAATGACTGTCACTTTTTCCTGGAAATAACTAATACCTAAACTAAGGTCAAATGAAAAATAAAGTGAAAACACAGACATCATGAAATGTAAATAGTGGTATTGTATATATAGGAGGGAAAGGAGATGAGAAGATGTATTTGGCAGCAGTAAAACACAGTTAAGAGATCAGCAGATACTTATTCTTGTAAAACACAGTCTAACTTACTGAAGTCTTAACACCTAACCTTGAAATTATTATGACAAAACCCACACAAACTGAAATTGCCAAAAAGCTACTGATGTTGAACTATAGAGATGTGTGACATTTTTCCCTCACACATCTCTGACTCATTCACATGACTCTTTTACAAACAAGGAGGTACCTTTTTGAAAATTTTTGAAACATTCTCTTAGTAGTACAAAGTGCCTTAGAAAGAGGAGCAGATTTGCAGCTCGTTACAGCTGGGTTTCAATTCTGTCTCTGCTGCTTGCTAGTTTATGAGATGAAAAACATGCAGACTCCTTTAAGCCTCAGTTTCATCATCTGTGAAATGGAGATGAGTCTTGTCATGTATGTTAATCAGCCTGAAATGTAGAAAATTATAAGCACAATGTCTGTTATTTGTTAAATTTCCCCAAACTGTTCATTTTCTTTTTTCCTGCCACTTGACCTCTGATGGCTGCAGAAATATGAATTGATGTTAGGTGAACAGTTTTGTCTTTAATTTGTGGTTAAAACCAGTCTCTGGGATGAAATGCAACAAGAAGAGAGCGACTAGAGGTATAATTAATGGTACAGTCCTGTCAGAGTTTACAGGGTGCTTTGCAGGTTCATTCTGTCATCCTATGAGGAGCTAGAAGAGGTCATGTTACACCCTTTTCTACATTCTGAATGGCAATAACTTTGAGACCAGTGTTCTCCTTCTCATGCTAATACTGCATTTTACATGTTCTATAAGAATAATGAGGTTTAAAAAACCGTTTAATTTTTCTTACACTTTTTGCAGCACCTGGCTTTTACCTTATTCCCCATCCTTTCTAGGTATTGTCTGCCTGATAGAATTTACTATAGAAGAAATGTCAAAAGGAAGACATTGCTACTGACATTCAAAATTCAGTATGACAATAGCCTTGAACACCAGCTTACTGTCCTCATAAGGGATTTGCTAAATTGTTTTCTCTCTTCTTTTACCTTCACAAGCGTGACCTAATTGGACTCACTGCAAAATTTCTCCATCATGTAGAGGTCAGGCTTCCAAGTTGCACAACTCCAGGAGGCACCATTCTCACTGCATTCAGTGGTTTCCTCCAGGCAATGCCATTACATAGAATGCAGTCTGAATAGTGGATAAGGGAATATTTAGGTCCCCCATTCAAGTCAGTTGGAGCAAAGAAGAAGTAGCATACAATGGAAGGCACATAAAGGAAAACATTATTTGTGGTCCCCTTAGGTGGTACAAATGTCAAGGAAGGTTAGGGGAGAAGAGTGAAGTACATGAACAAATGTGGTGGCAGGGATTCTTGCTTTGCCATCCATTTACTAATCTGGGAGGGGGCTGCATTGTAGACTACATCCACACCCATGTGCAGGGCAGGCACATGAAAGCAGAGGGCTGCTAAGGGTTAGTTTCCCAGGTTGCCCTGGGGTTTGCTGAAGCAAAGACATGTCTAGAGCAGCTGAGCATTTGGCTCACATGTTGGGCAGAGGCATTCACCTCAGGGGTTCTGCTGCTAGGGCTGCAAGCTCAATAGGATTCACAGACAATCAGAGGTTGGATAGCACCAGCAAGAGTTCAAGTGATGGTGAGATAGCCAGAAAGCATCACATGGCCCTGTCTACAGCTGGAGAAAAGATGCTGATTACAACCCTGAATGTTAGCAGTGCTGACAGCTCCAAGATGGACAAAGGGCACTGTTTTCGAGCCCAGGGTAAAGAAAAAATGGTGAGAAGAAGCGTAAGCGACCCCTCATCTTGTACCCAGACACCATCTTTAGAGGAGAAGTAGGGACGTTTGAGGTAGAGCATTCGGGGGGGGGGGGGGGATTTCTTGAATGTCTCTGTTTCTGTCCATATAACAACAAAATTTATTTTGATACTAATGTGTTGGTATGATATTCAAATTATTAAATAATCAGTTAAACAGGAGCCATGACCAACGTGAATGGATGCTGAATGTAAATATCTACTCCACACGCATCCAACGGCCTGGCTAAAACAGTCATCCTGATAACTCCATGCAATAAGTGCATCTCTAATTCAGAGTAACATTATGCAAATCAACCTGTGCTCAAGTTTGCCTTTGATATGAGTGCGAAACAACCATCAAGTTCAAAAGTAGCAGCAGGATCCCAACCTGAGCTCCTTTGACTTTAAAGTCATGTTCATTCTAATTAGGTATTAGATTATAAAAGCAGGACTAGCTGGCATGTATTGAGAGCCTAATATATGCCAAACACTTCATTTAGTCTTTATAACAATCATTACTGTACCCCTTACAGAGATGAAGCAACTGACAGTTTAAACTGTTGGCTCAAGGTCACGTAACTAACATAATTTGAAGTTGAGTTTTAGTGACAGTGGAACTCTCGAGCTACTTTTTTAAATGGAGACACTGTACTTCCCCTCACCATAAGATAATACTCACAGAGTGACCTCCAGAAAGTCTGACACAAAGCAGGCAGTTGTGATAATTACATATCATTGCAGTAAGCACACAGGCCTATCAGGGAAGGCTTCATTTGTGTCATTCCACTGCTCTTCTCAGATCCAGAGTGAATACAAACAGCCAAGTGCATAGTGAACCTAGCTTGAAAGTGTTACTTGTAGGCTGGGGCCTGTGGCTTGTAGGACATAATGTGATAAGATGACTCCTGTGCTCCTGTGCAGTCTCACACACTGAGTCATTAAATACCCTAAATCACCTAGAACCTTTGAATTATGAGTCTAGAGAGAGCAGTAAGCAGTGCAGAGCACAGAGTGAAGGGAACAGACAGGGAAAGCCAAAGGTCACACAAGGCTGGCTTCTTGGGCTTTGCCACAGTAAAATCTGCATTTCTTTCAGTAAGTTTTCCCGAAGTTTTATGAATTAATGTGGAGAGTCTCAATGCTCTAAAACAAAGATGGTCAGGAGATAAACATCTGTGATAAACCAGAGAATGACTTCAGTACTTACCTAATAAATAGGAATTTAATAGGAATAAATAGGAATTCAGATAACTTAAATACATGATGATGGTCCTGTGTGTAATACCATTCTTAAAACTCATTAAGGAAAAGGTCAGCACTTTATTTTCCTTCCATTTTAGCCTCTCATGGTCGCTGAACATACTCAGTTTCACAACTATCCAGGGAGCTTCTACTATTTACGCAACAATATGCTAAGTGCCCAGGAAAATGCAGAAGTAGTAATAGACACCAATGCCTGCTTAAAGAAGCCTACATCCAACGCATGTTACTACTCACAGCTGCTCTCACGATAGCATCAGCAGCAGAGTTCATTCATTTATTCATTTACTCAACAGAGTTATCTCCTTTGTATCACAAGCAATGGTGGAGTTAAAAGTCAAACTACAATTGAAAGAAAAAAGAACTGACGAGCAGTGAAAAAGAGGGCAGAGCCAATGAAATATATGGAAAATCTAAAACGAGACCTCCATTTTCCTGACTGACAAAGATGAGAGCTTATCCAAATTAAGGGAATTCTGCCATGGGCCTTCAGAAGTAAGGGGATTCTCTTTCATGTCAAGCACCATGGTCCACTGTGGGAGATAGTATGGTGAGTCTATAGGGCAATTATCCTTGGAGCCATGACCCTCCTATTGGGTTAGTATAATTAGACCGATCAGGTTTGACGAGGGTGGAACAAACTGCTACATAGTTAATGACTAAAATATCAGTGAAGCTTGGGTATGTTAGAGGTAGTAAAAAACCGTTGGTCTGCCAATGACTGCATTAATATGGTTTACAGTATCATTTGGTCAGATTCTTTTTGCTTATAAAACGTTATTCTAATTCTTCACACTGGCATAGAAATAGTCCCAATAAGTGTGTCCATTCTTGCTGATTTGACATTACTTATTTGTATACTGCTATAATCAAGTATATCTCTATATTAGCTCCATGAATATTCAGCAGTGACAGACTAAACTTTTGCATTTACTTTTTCCTTTTCCTGGAATTTAATTATGATCCTTGTTCCTTAGTTATAATTCTTCTCCATTCTTCCTTCAAGATCAAACCCCATCTTTTTTTAGAAAAGGATTTCCCAAGCCGTTCTAGGTTTATCGATTTCATGTCATCTTATTGCAATTTTTGTTTGTGTAAGCATTACAGATTTTCCATATACAAAGTCATATATAGTAGCTGTTATGGAGTGAATGTTTGTGTCCACTTCAAAATTCATATGTTGAAATCCTCACCCCCCCCACTCACCCACCCAAGCAGGAGGTGAGTCCTTGTTAGGTGATTAGGTCATGAGAGTGGAGCCCTCCTGAGTGGGATTTGTGTCCTAATAAGAAGAGACATGACAGCTTGCTCCCTCTGTGTGTGCTCTCTGCCTCGTGAGAATAAAAGGAGAAGACACTCCTCTGCAAACCAGGAAGCGGGCCTTCACCAGACACTGGATCTGAGAGCGCTTTGACCTTGGACTTCCTAGTCTCCAGAAGAGTGAGAAATAAATGTGTTGTTTAAGCCCCCAGTCTATGGTATGTTTTGTGATACAAGCACAAACTAAGACAGTAGCATCCTTTTATCCTGTGTTTGTCTTCATGCTACAACTAACTGACTGACAATTTACCAGAGAGCACTGAGTCAATTTCATTCTTTTCTTACCCTCTTTGTGCCTAATACTGTGCTTATACTACACACAAAACTATGGACAAAATTTTGTTACCAGTGATAATGTATAAACTCATCATAATCTGGAAAAACATTATTAAATTACTCCATCAGCCTTCTCTTCTTTAGGTTGAGAATAAAAGTTGTAATGACATTTCTGTTTTTTCTTCCCAAGACTAATCTAAGTTGCGGCTTTCTTACTAATTAGTGAGCAATAGATCCTGAGGCTCTTAAAAATACTGTAGGGGAAAAATGTCTTAGCAATGGAATATGCTATCGGAATAGCAATAATAATTGTGCCTGAGGAAGAACAGAAATTTCAAGATAGACAATTCTTGTAAAATTAAACCCATCTCTGTTTTTACTTTAGCGTAAAGATAAACAGTCGTGGTAATTTAACTTTTGGAAAAACTCATTAGATTATATAGGCAAAGCACCACATGTGGAAAAAAATCAGTGAACGTTATAGTAAGTTCTGCCATTTACTATTTACAGGACCCAACCAGGACCCTGTGTAATAATTACAAGATGACAGAACTGTACTACAGAATCCCTAGGATTCTTCTCTCCTCTGAAATTTAATAATTAACTACGAGTATTTCCAACTGTTAAACCTCATATCTATGTTAATGTGGAAAAAATCAACAGAAAAATCATATTAGTTTATATTGATCTTCTTTCGCAATTTTTTTTTCTATTGTAGTAAGAAACCTTAACCTGAGGTCTAACCTCTTGACAAATTTTTAAGTGCACCATACAACGTTATTACCTATAGGCTTAATGTTATACAGCAGATCTCTAGAACTGATTCATCTTCTATAACTGAAACTTTATAATTACTGAACAACTCCCTATTTCCCTCTCTTGCCATATCCTGATGGCCACCATTCTACTCTGGTTTTATGAGCTTGACTATTTTAGGTACCTAATATCAGTGAAATTGGGCTATATGTGTCCTTCTGTGACTGGCTTATTTCATTTAGCTTAACGCCCTCCGAGTTCATCCATGTTGTTGTATATGCCAGTATTTCCTCTTTTTTTAAGGCTCAATAATATTCCATTGTATGCATATGCCACATTTTTCTTTATCCATTGATCTGTCAATGAACATTTAGGTTGTTTCTATTTCTTGGCTATTGTGAATAATACTGCAATGAGCATGGGAGTGGGTATATCTCTTCAAGATCCTGATATCAATTCTTTCAGATATACACACCAAAGTGGAATTGTTGGATCATATGGTAGTTCTAGCTTTAATTTTTTTGAGGAATTCCCATATGATTTTCCATAGTGGTTAAACCATTTTATATCCCCAAGAACAGCATACAAGCATTCTAATCTTTCTACATCCTTGCCAACACTTGCTAACTTTTGTTTTTTAAAGAATTTTTGATTAACAAAACCCTTAACTAGTATTTAAAATCTTGGAGGAAAATTGTCTACCATTTAACTTTATTTGGGCCACCTTCCCTTTTAATACACAGTGTTTAATAAGCGAAGATACTTTGATTGACTTGGTTTGCACAAAATACTTCTTTCAGTAACAATCTCAATGACTTCGTCCACACTCCAGAGTCAAGATCTGTGCCTCTTAAGCCCATTCTAAATTCAGAACAAATCCCCAACTCTGGAAAAAGAAATGAACTCCTGCACTAATATGATATCTTGGTTGGTCAACATTAATTTGGTCTCATACTGATGTTGAATGGATCTTGCCTTCTAACATGGAATCCAAACTGTGTACAACCCATTTCAATAAATGAAATTGTAGCAGTTAGTTATGATGTATAATAAACCATCTTCATATTTAATGATTAGTGGCCATGTATTAAGCACATGAAAAAACACCATTTATTAAGCTTATGAGCAAGTCAGCATTTTGGAATAGGTGGTTCTTAGTTGGATTTAGTGATGGGTATGGGATCCCCTTACAGGTCAGTTGAGGACCATCAGTAGGCACAACTTCCTTTTTCTCCAATTTCTCACCTTCCAGCAAGCTACACTGGACTTGTTCATCTGGCAACATTCAGGGATCCAAGAGACCAAGAGGAAGCATGCAAGGTCTCTTGATGCTTAGGCTTCGAACAGGCCCACTGTCATTTCAGTCATATTCTACTGGTCAAAGCAAGTCCCAAGCCACAGAACCAGTCCAGATTCAAGAGGTATTGAAATGAATGCTAATTCTTGATGGGAGAAGTGAAGAGTCACATAGCAGAGAGCATGGATACAGGGAGGCAGAAACAGCTGCGGGCATTTTTATAATCAATCTCCCAGATGATATTCTTTTTAAACTTTACATCATGCCTAAGAGCCTATGTCTTGACACAATATTCTGAGAGACTAGTTTCTCCTGCAAAGTTGCCATGGTTCAATTGAAATACAGAAGACGATCCTCCAAACCCAGTTTTCATGGTTTGCTTTTTACCACTTATGCCAGACATTTCTGTTGTCAGATTTTCACCTGATTATTTCTCTCTGCTGCACTTTGCTTCAATTGTGCTCCACATACATATCTGGTCTCCAAGACTCAAGGGGCTGGGTCCAAAGATCTTCTCCAACACAGCAGTTTTATTTATTCTGGGTTTCAGTCATGTCTTGTATCATCCTTTTTATCATTGGGTGAGCCTTTATCCTGGCACTAGCAAAAGAATAATTGATTCTAAAGTGGTCTTGACATGAAGAATGCAGGGAATGGTAGGCAGAGAAGTTAGATGGAAAATAAAAGTAATGGCTAAAAAGTGACAACAGACTAAAATGCAGAAGAATCTGCATTATTAAGACCCTGGAAGGAAAAGAAATCGTGCAAAAAGTATGGTTATATCATTACTGCCAACCACTATTTCTATAATAAAATGTGAAGGGGAGATCAACCTAATAGTTTGATCCCTTTATTAACCCCCAAGTAAGGAATGAGATGAGATGATGCATAGTGACCTGGAAGAAAGAATCAAATTAGCCTTTGTAAGTACTAAGCCAATGATGATGTCTAATGGAGTCTTTCTTTGGTCAAAGCCCAAAAGAACAGATGTTATCAAAAATTGGATATTTCATTTGTAGATTGCATAGCAGCTGTCAATGTCAATATGGGAAGGTAGACGACTGGGAACAATGAAAGCAGCTATTTTATATTTATGGATGGTCCATGCATCTGAAAAATTCAGGTCTAATTATATTTTCATCATGGACTCACTTTATCAGAAACTTGTGACCTGAAATATGTCTGCTTAATAGATTTATTATGGTGAACCAGAGAGTTGTTTTCAGCTAGACTAGAGAATCATTGATGTGAGCTTCAGGGATACAAGTGGATTTTATGTCATTTATTATCCGAAGAAGAAAATGGATTTATGGCCAATTTAAAAACTAAATTTGCTAAATGGAGAGGCTGTAGCTTTTCTCTTTGAACAATGATGACTGGTGACTTGGTAATAATTCATTGTTAAAAACAGAAAAGTGAAACTACTAAATGGAGACTAGTCAGGAATCAAGATGGTCAAGATGATGTAGCTAGGCAAGACTCAGAATTATGGCTGTCATAGGGAAAAGAGGGGAAGGCAGAAGCTTGGAGGAGAGGCCAAGGGGAAAGTGTACCTTCTAGATCCCGAGCACAAAAACAAATGTGTCTTAGTCCACAACCCTTCATGGGCAGGAAGAGGGCCAACACTTTACCAGCTCTGAGCTCTTAAACACTAATGGTAGGGACATTAGCCATTTGTGAACTTACATCCACCTAAATACCAACTGTTAAAAGCACAAACATATTTAAATCAAGAACAAATGAGACTCTAAATGTAGATGATATGATGTGTAAAAATGTTTAGAGCTTATTTATTGATTTTAAACATGGTTCATTATAACGTGATGTAACATTTGGTTAATGGCTATTCTAAATAATTAATATTTTTTACATAAATTATCTTATTCATTTTCATTTAATAATAACACATTATTTAAGAAAGCTCCAAGATCTGAAGATAAATGAGACTTCCTCCATCTCCTGGTTTTACAAATATATACCTCTAGCCCTGACAAATTAGTATATCCCATTCTCTTTTTACTTTATACACATAGGAGAATTTCTAACTCAGGATTTGATCAGTCTAGAACACCCAGTATTTCAGAGAGAATGTTATTGAACACAAGTATGCAAGACAAACCCATTTCTAACTCAGTGAAAATAAACTATGACTATTGGGGGTGAATAAAGTTTTCAGCCTGCCATGGAAGAATTCCATGAAATTAAAAAAATATGAGGGGGGAATGATCAAAATGGTGGTGTGAGGTGAGCCTCTGTAAATCTACCCTGGAATTGACAACTAATTGAACAACTATAACTCCACGAAGGACTCCCTGCACAGCAGACAGGAAAGATGAAAAGGCCCACTACTAAATTCACCTAAAGGTGGGCGAATTGCGCGAGCAGGGAGGGAGGGAAGGGAGAAGTGAGGAGACGGAGCCGTGCAGGTGCAGGATGCAGGACGCAGACCTAGCTCAGTGCTCCAAGCTCGCTGCATCCTGGAACTACCGCAGCTGCAGGAGAGGGAAGAACTCGGACTGCTAGGGCTCTGCTTATGGCCCACAGGGCTGAGGGGGCAGCATATAACACAGCTGAACTCAACGCTCACGGCAGAGACCTCAGAGAAAAGACTGAGGGAAGAAGGCTGAAAACAGTGGTTTAAGCCCTCACTGCTGAACAGAGAATGGAAGCCTTAGGCACTGAGACTAGCCGCCCCCTCCCTACCCTCCCAAAGCTCGCCCCGCCCCCACCTGCCCGGTGCTAGAAGCAGAACAGTAGCAGTGTCAGATCAAAAGAACAGAATATTTGCTATTCTGAGAACTGTGGACCGCAGACACATATTCGCAGCCCAACTGGTTCTGGCAAAGGGGAGGGAGCTGTGGAAGCAGGACTGGCTGTGGTGGTCGCCACCATTGCTCTGGGCCACCTCTCACAACTCACCCCGCCCCTGGCCCCACCTATCTGGGCGGATCCCTGCAGGAGTAAACAGAATTGCTGAAACATGCAAGCTCTGAATCTGGCGCAGGAAAAGCTTTGGAACTTCAAAAGTTCTCCGCATACCCACACGGACACCGTGCCCTGTGACCCAGGAGAACTATTAGCAGAGGAGAAGCCTGTCTCCGAGGGAATCCCCCCATTGAGTGAGAAGCTGGAATAGAGCAAAGAAAATATAGCCTAGCATGTGAGAGAGGAAAAAAGGCTGCAGTCAGAGAGAAAATAAAACATTCTACCAACAAGTACTGGAAAACAAAAGAAAGACCTCTTCCTATCAATCTGTTGCAGAAACCACTCTTGTAGATGTCTAGGAAGAGAAATAATAAATCAGTAATTGCCATGAATAACCAAGGCAACAGGACAGCTCAGAAAGAAAGTGAAAAGTCTCCAGGAAAGGAAATTAAAGATATGGAAATATGTGACTTAAGTGACATAGAATTCATGATTGCAGTTCTGAAGAAACTCAATGAGATGCAAGGAAACACAGAAAGGCAGTTTAATGAACTCAGAAACACAATCAAAGAACAACATGAGCATTTTACTAAAGAGATTGAAATTTTAAAAAAAGAACCAAACAGAATTTCTGGAGATTAAGAACTCAATGGAAGAAATTAAGGATGAAAGAGCCATCTTAGGTAGTAGAGTTGACCAGATTGAGGAAAGAATCAGTGACATTGAAGATAGAAACCTGGAAATGACATGGATGGAAGAAGAAAGAGACTTGAGACTTAAAAGAAATGAAAGAACTCTACAAGAACTTTCTGACTTCATCAGAAAGAGCAATATAAGAATAATGGGCATACCAGAAGGAGAAGAAAGATAGAAGGGAACAGAGAATATATTCAAACAAATTGTCGATGAGAACTTCCCAAACTTGTGGACAGAACTGGATCCTCGAATCCAAGAAGCAAACAGAACCTCAATCTCAACATGCAAGTCATATTGTATTGAAGCTGTCAAAAATCAACGACAAAGAAAGATTCCTCAAGGCAGCCAGGGAAAAGAAGATGGTAACCTACAAAGGAAAGCCCATTAGATTATCATCAGATTTCTCAGCAAAACTCTACAAACCAGGAGGGAGTAGAACCAAATATTCAAACTATTGAAAGAGAGAAATTATGAGCCAAGAATAATATATCCAGCAAAGATATCCTTTAGACATGAAGTAGGAATAAAGACCTTTCCAGACATACAGAAGCTGAGGGAATATTCTAATACATGACCTACACTATAAGAAATACTAAAGGAGGCTATTCGATCACCATCAACAGGGACAATTTTTGGCAACCAAAACATAAAAAGGGGGAGAGTAAAGGCCTGAACTGGAATATGGGAATAGAGAAAGTAGGCATACTGAAGAAAATGGAATACTCTAAATATCAAACTTTCTTTTCCATAAACTTAAGGGTAACCACTCAAAAAAAATACAGAACTGAAATATATACTGTAATAAAAGAAGAAACAGAGGGAAACATCATAGAATACCACCACACAGAAATAATAGACAATAACAAAATGGCAAAGAAACAATGGAGACACAGCCTCACTGGAAAACTAAAGATAGAATGACAGGAAATCCTCACATATCAATAATCACCCTAAATGTAAATGGACTGAACTCACCAACAAAAAGCCACAGAGTAGCAGATTGCATCAAAAAAATTAACCCAATCATATGCTGTCTCCAAGAGACACATCTCAGCTACAAGGACAAGCATAGACTCAAAGTGAAAGGGTGGAAATTGACACTCCAAGCGAATGGTATCCAGAGAAAATCAGGTGTAACCACACTGATATCAAACGAAATAGACTTCAGGGTGAAAAAGGTAACAAGAGAAAAAGATGGACATTTCATAATGGTAAAGGGGACTATACAACAAAAAGACGTAACAGTCATAAATATTTATGCCCCCAATCAGTGAGCACCGAAATATACCAGGCAACTACTAACAGCACAAAAGGGAGAAATTGACCAAAACACAATTATACTAGGGGACTTAAATACATCATTGACAGCTATGGATAGATCATCCAAACAGAAAATAAATAACGAAATAGCATCCCTAAAAGACACATTAGATGAAATGTACATAATTGACATATATAGAGCACTTCATTCTAAAACATCAGACTATACGTTTTTTTTTCTAATGTACATGGAACATTCTCAAGGATAGACCATATATTGGGACATAAAATCAGCCTCAACAAATTTAAGAAGATTGAAATCATACCAAGCATATTCTCTGATCACAAGGCTTTGAGATTGGATATCAACTGCAAAAAAAAGCAGGAAAAAACACAAATACATGGAGATTAAACAACATACATTTAAAGAACGACCAGGTCAAAGAAGAAATTAGAGGAGAGATCAAAAGATACATAGAAACAAATGACAATAAAAATACACCCTACCAAAATTTTTGGGATGCAGCGAAAGCAGTTTTAAGAGGGAAATTTATATCATTACAGGTCTATCGCAAGAAACAAGAAAAATCCCAAATAAATAACCTCATGTTACAGCTTAAAGAACTAGAAAAAGAACAAACAAAAACCAAGGTCAGCAGAAGAAAGGAAATATCAAAAATCAGAGCAGAACTAAATGAAATAGAGAACAAAAAGACAACAGAAAAAAATTAATGTGACAAAGAGCTGCTTCTTTGAAAAGACTAACAAAATTGACAAACCTTAGGCTAGACTCACTAAGATAAATAGAGAGAAGACACTAATTAACAAAATCAGAAATGAAAAAGGGGAAGTTATCACGGACACCACAGAAATACAAAGGATCATCCAAGAATACTATGAAGGACTATATGCCACCAAATTCAATAACCTAGAAGAAATGGACAAGTTCTTAGAAACATATAGCCTTCCAAGGCTGAATCACAAAGAATTGGAAAATCTAAACAGACCGATCACCAGTAACGAAATTGAATCAGTCATCCAAAACCTTCCCAAAAGCAAAAGTCCGGGACCAGATGGCTTCACTGGTAAATTCTACCAAACCTTCAAAGAGGATCTAATACCAATCCTGCTCAAACTCTTCCAAACAATTGAGGAAGAAACAGTACTCCCTAACTCATTTTATAGGCCAACATTACCCTGATACCAAAACCTCATAAGGACAACCCAAAAAAAGAAAACTACAGACCAATATCTCTGATGAATACAGATGCAAAAATCCTAAACAAAATTCTAGCAAATCGAATACAACAATGCATTAACAAGATTATTCATCATGACCAAGTGGGGTTCATCCCCGGGACACAAGGATGGTTCAACATCCGCAAAATAAAGGACAAAAATCATATGATTATATCAATTGATGCAGAAAAAGCCTTTGACAAGATACAACATCCATTTATGATTAAAACAATAAAATAGGTATAGAAGGAAAATACCTTAACATAATAAAGGCCACATATGACAAACCCTCAGCTAATCTCATAATTAATGGTTAAAAACTGAAGCCCTTTGCTCTACGTTCAGGAACACGACAGGGCTGTCCCTATCCCCTCTGCTTTTCAACATAGTGTTGGAAGTCCTTGCCAGAGCAATCAGACAAGAGAAAGAAATAAAAGGCATCCAAATTGGGAATGAAGAAGTTAAATTGTCACTCTTTGCAAATGACATGATTCTATATATACAAAACACTAAAGACTCTACCAAAAAGCTATTAGAAACAAACAACGAATACAGTAAAGTTGCCGGCTACAAAATCAGCGTACATAAGTCCACTGCATTCCTATATACAAACAACGAAATCTCAGAAAAAGAAATACAAAAAACAATTCCTTTTGCAATTGCAGCAAAAAGAATAAAATACCTAGGAATAAACTTAACCAAGTATGTGAAAGACCTATATGCTGAAAACTATAAGACATTTTTAAAAGAAATTGAAGAAGACACAAAGAAATGGAAAGACATTCCGTGCTCATGGATTGGAAGAATCAACATAGTTAAAATGGCCGTATTACCCAAAGCAATATACAGATTTAATGCAATCCCCATCAACATCCCAATGGCATTTTTTAAAGAAATAGAACACAAAATCATCAGATTTGTTTGGAAACACAAAGACCCCGAATAGCCAAAGCAATCTTAAGAAAAAAGAACAATACTGGAGGTATCACACTACCTGACTTTAGCTTGTACTACAGGGCTACATAATCAAAATGGCATGGTTCTGGCAGAAAAACAGACACATAGACCAATGAAATAGAATTGAGAACCCAGAAATAAAACCACATAAATATGGACAGATAATTTTTGACAAAGAAGTGAAAAACATACAATGGAGAAAAGACAGCCTCTTCAATAAATGGTGCTGGGAGAATTGGATAGCCACGTGCAAAAGAATGAAACTGGACTGTTATCTGTCACCATGAACCAAAATTAATTCAAAATGGATCAAAGACTTAAGCATAAGACCTGACACAATAAACTGCATAGAAGAAAACATAGGTACTAAACTTGTGAACCTTGGGTTCAAAGAGCATTTTATGAATTTGACTCCAAAGGCAAGGGAATAAAAGCTAAAATAAACGAATGGGACTATATGAAACTTAAAAGCTTCTGCACAGCAGAAGAAACCATCAATGAAATAAAGAGGCAACCAACTGAATGGGAGAAGATTTTTGCAAACAGTGCCTCCGATAAAAGGCTAATATCCAAAATATACAAGGAACTCATAAAACTCAACAACAAAAAACAAACCTTGAAAAATGGGCAGAGGACCTGAAGAGACATTTCTCGAAAGAGGACATACAAATGGCAAATAGACATATGAAAAAATGCTCAACATCACTAATCATCAGAGAAATGCAAATCAAAACCACAATGAGATATCACCTCACCCCAGTCAGAATGGCTATCATCAACAAGACTAATAGTAACAAGTGTTGGAGAGGCTGTGGAGAAAAAGGAACCCTCATACATTGTTGGTGGGAATACAGACTGGTGCAGCCACTATGGAAGGCAGTGTGGAGGTTCCTCAAAAAAGTACGAATAGAATTACCATATGATTCAGCAATACCTCTCCTGGGTATCTACCCAAAAAAATCTGAAAACATTTGTACATAAAGACACGTGTGCTCCAATGTTCATTGCAGCTTTGTTTACGGTGGCCATGACATGGAAACAACCAAAATACCCTTCAATAGATGAATGGATAAAGAAGTTGTGGTATATATACACAATGGAATACTATTCGGCGGTAAGAAAAGATGATATAGGAACATTTGTGACAACATGGATGGATCTTGAGAGTTTAATGCTAAGCAAAATAAGTCAGACAGAAAAAGCAGAGAACCATATGATTTCACTGATATGTGGTATATAAACCAAAAACAACAAAAGAACAAGACAAACAAATGAGAAACAAAAACTCATAGACACAGACAATAGTTTAGTGGTTACCAGAGAGTAAGGGGTGGGAGATGAGGGTAAGGGGGATGAAACATATGGTGTTGGAAGGAGAACTGACTCTGGGTGGTGAACACACAATGGGATTTATAGATGATGTAATGCAGAATTGTACAGCTGAAATCTATGTAATTTTACTAACAATTGTCACCCCATTAAATAAAAAAAAAGTAAAATGTATATATATTACATAAAAAATATATATGTAAGATATATATATATATATCTTCACAGAATTTAAATTTCTACTGTATTATATATATATATATATATATATATATATATATATATATATATATATATATATATATGTGCTAGGTAACTATAATCATGTTCCAGTATATAATTTATTTTACTGTTTGATTGATTAAACACTGTGTGATGCTAATAACCTTTAAGAACATTTTTTCTGGTCTTTTGAATAATTCTTGAATAATAATTGTTAAATAATTGTTGTCAGTGTGTGATTAAAGTATGCATAAGAGAGGAGAATGGTTAGAGGAAAAGGTTCTGAATATTCTTTTATTTGAAATATTTATTACCATTGTATCCTTCTTACTCTTTGTGTTTTGTCTGAAATTGACTAACAAATCCTCTGGAAAGGGAACATCTTATTGGCTGAGTATTGAGTTCATGATTGAAAAGAATCCTTTCTTTTCAAATCTATAATGTCCACGTTAAAGGTTTTTAGACATTGTGAGAAAAACATTTTATTCTTAGCCTTTATAAAATTATGTTCTTTTATCAAAATGATGTAAGAGTTTGCATGTTGATGCATAAGTACTAGAAAGGAATGTATAAAACCAGAAAGTATCCATGTGTTAGAATGGTAAAATTAGTGAGAAGTCTTTTCTCTCAATTGTCTAATCATTTTAAAAGTTGCTGGAATATTGATTTTTATGTGGATAATTAATTCTATTTGTAGATAATACTAAAAAATCTTAAAATGTTCTGTAAATTACATATTATTGTATATAATACGGTTGTCTTAAAACTATAATAATTATTATATATAAAACAAAATGAAGAGTTCGGTTTTATATTGCTAAAATGAAATGGGTAGGGTATCTACAATGGGAAAGCATGTAGAATTAAGTTGTATATGTATAAATATATGCATATTAAACATGTTTAACAACAAATAAGTTTTCTAACAACTTCCATATAGCAAATTCCCGAACTCTGAAATAAAACTTGACTGAGAGCCAAAAGACTTGCTCTGAATTCTATGTTAAAGCTAAAGGCCTAACTAATTCTTTTACTTAGAGTCTATTATACTCAGTGAACTTTTTTACCTAGTTTTTCCAATCCAATCCACAGAGGAGCAGGGAATAGAAGGGTTTAGGGAAGCAACATGAGGTGAAAGGAATGGTGAAAAATGCAAGAAAAGCAATAGCTGACGTTTGACAAACACATAAAGAGAATTGGGCCGTATGTTAAATCACCATAAAATAGCAACAGCAATGATATCTAATATTTACTACATGCTTCTCTTGCACTGTCTACTTTTATACTACATACCAGGCACTAAGTACTTTGCATGGGTTATTTCATTCTGGTCTTCAAAACAAATCTGTGAGATATGTATTATAATTAATTTCATTTTAGATATGAGGACTCTAAAGCCTCAGAGAAGGTAAATGAAGTGCCCGAGCTCACAGAGATAGCACGTTACAGAGCTAGAATTTGAACCCAGACATTCTGACATGAGAGCCTGCCCTCAATATAATGGAATGATTGCGATTAATACCTTCCGTGCAAGAAAATATGCAGACATCCTTAGAAAATTATTGATATAAAAAAAAGTAATGCATACGGGTGTAAGGTGCAGTTCTCTAGAAAACCTTCACATGTGGGTCCACATTTTCTAGGCAATGAAACACTGTTGTTTCTCTCTACTCGCTCACTAATTTTTACTTCTAAGTTAAAACTCAACTCATGTAGAGTAAAATTAAATGAGATTGTCAACAAAATATACTTACAGTACCCAGTATTTTTTCTTACCAGACATTTTAAACTCTTTTTAAAATTTCCAGAAACACGATTACAGTACTCTCAAGGGTTTTTAATAAAGTCTAAGTAGATGTTCTGGTATTAGCTTGTAAAGTGCTGAGTCAAACACTAAGGGTAATTTAGTATTGAGAACTTTTAAAACAGTTATACAGTTAAGTCACCTCGGGGCCAGATCCTATCTGCGAGTTCTATTTTATTACAGGGTTTTAAAAAAACCAACACTGTGGCATTTTCTCTCCTCAGCCATATTCAGAAACTTGTAATATAAAAGCATGGTTGTGTTTGTGCAGTTGAGTTTTTCAAGCACTAAAGCTTTTAAACTGGACCCACCGGACAGGACAAAGTTCTTTGTGCATTGGTATGTTTGTTAAAACTTAAATCAAGGGGATTCTTGAGTGTCAGGCGTTGAATCATCTTGTCGGAGTTGATTAGCTTCAAACATCATCGTGTTGAATAGGTAACATTTCTAAGATGCCATTTGCTCAGAGTTTTCTGCAATATATTCTGACAACTTGGCAACCAATTGACTTAGGTCTGGTCTGAGTATCTTAAAAAGGGTGGTGGTTGAAAGACTTTGCCCTGCAGAGGGAAACATGACCCTATCTCAATACTCCCTACCAATTCCTAGGCACGATTAGGAAGAATTTAGGCCATGTATCACAGGCAGGATCCACACTGTCACATATGCAGGAGTCACATAGACACAGGTTTATCTTATTTCAATTGAGTTCAGCATCCAATTGAAACAGTTATTCACAGCCAAAGAAACATGACAGAACTTGCCCTTTAATAATGTGATCTGATACCTGAGAAGGAAGGAAGATGGACGAAAATAACAGAATTCAGTGTTAGCATTTTAATATTTTTGAGCTCATAAACTGAGCTCACCGGTTATCTGGAAGACACAGATACAAAACCTTACAAAAATCAGATCTGCTGCCATCATTGGTACCTATGTTGAGATAGAGGTTAGATGTCATTACATGTATACTGTAGACTGAACTGGGCCTAAGAACTATGTACCCTTGACACTTTGGGGCCTTAGATACTTCATCTGCAAACTGAGGGACCTGGACTAGTTAGGAGGCTTATTTTTTTTTTTTTCTTCTTAGCATCAGAAGTTTTTTTGTTTCTTTCCCCCACCGCTCCACCTGACCCTAATGGAATACTCTGTGGAAACACCAGAAAAAAGTAAAATTGATTACACTGGAGCTAATCTGATGGAAGCAGAATACAGTTATGGAACTCATCCTACCTAAACACGACGGAAGCCTCCCAGGTAATATGTGGCACAGAGGAAAACCACGAGACTGGATAATCAGAGGTTTGTGATTCTGTCCCTTTAATTGCTGTCCGTTATATTGATCTGCTGTGATTTCAAAACCAAAGTTACGCACAGAAAAAACCAAGTTTGCCACATGTAACTTGTACTAAAACAGGCAGTCACTTCAATTGCCCCTTTGAAGCACCATCATTCTGGGATTGAATTATCCTTCTGGACCATAACCTCAGTTAATAAATTTTATTTATTTATTGATTGATTGATTGATTGATTGATTGATTGATTGATTGATTGATTTTAATTTAAGAGACTATGTGATTTTTATTGCTGTGGTGGTTAAATGACATCATGACATAGTACTAAATTTAGAAATAGTATCTGAATATTCTCAAAACACTCAACCTTTAGATTCTCAGAAACTGTGATTCAAAAAGAGATGCTTTTATTCTGCTCACTTATGGCAAGAACCTCGAGGGAAGAGTGTAGATCTCTGGACTAAAAGGCAAATTTTAAGACCTGTTGATAAAAAGAGTTGTGTCTTGCATCTGTCTCATTCAATGGATTTCAATCCTCATTTGATGCTTATTAGAATCACCTGTGGCTCTTTTAAAATATACATGCACTCAAGCTCCACCCCAGACAAATTAAATCTGAGTCTGTAGAGCTGTCTGAAGACATTGGTGTTTTGTTTTATTTTGCTTGTTTGTTTGCATAACTTTTAACTTTAGAAAAGTTGTACATTTACAAAAAGTTTCAAAGATAATTCAGATAATCTCCATATACCCCACACACAATTTCCCCTATTATCATCTAACATTAATATGGTACATTTGTTATAATTCATGTATCAAAATTGATATATGATTATTAACTAAAGCCCATGCCTGATGCAGATTTTCTTAGTTTTCACGTAGGTCCTTTTTCTGTTCCAGGATCCCATCCAGGTAACACATAACGCTTAGTCATCATGTGTCCGTAAGGCTCTTCTTGGATGTGACAGTTTCTCAGACTTTCTTTGTTTTTGATGGCTTTGACAGTTTTGAGGAGTATCAGTCAGGTATTTTGTAGAATGTCCCTAAATAGAAATTTGTCTGATTCTTTTTTTTTTTTTTTTTTTAATGACTGAACTGAGGTTATGGGCTTTTGAGAGAAAGACCATGGAGGTAAAGTGCCATTCTCATCATATCATTTCAAGAGTACATGCCATCAATATGACATTACTGTTGATATTGCCTTGACTTTAGCTGAGACAGTGTTTATCAGGTTTCTCCACTGTACAGTTATAATTTCTTCCTCCTTTGATAATTCACTCTTTAAAAGGAAGTAACTACATGCAACCCATACTTATATGGAAGATACTTACGTTTCATTTCCTTGAAAGGGGAACAGTTACATCAATTATTTGGAATTATTCTTCTCAAAAGATTTGTCTATGGTCTCCCATTTATTTATTTATTTATTTATTCATTCATTCATTCATTCTGTCATTCATTCAATTATTTATTTGCATCAGTATGAACTCATGGATATTTATTCTACACTTTGGTTTATACTCTATTAATTATGCTGCTCAGATTGTTGCAAGGCTGGCTATTGAGAGCTCTTTTATTTGTCTCCTGTGTCCCCTTTACACACCCCTATCTTTTGTTTGTTTGTGTTTTGAGCTTCAGGCTCATTTTGCACATTCCCTGCCCTTGCCTTAGCATCAACCATTTCTCCAAGAAGCCCTGGTTACTTTTATTGGAGAATGGTATTAGACCTCAGTATCTGGGAACTTGGTGTGCTTCTAGGCTCTCTCAGAAACAGAACTAGAAATGTATGTGTGTGCTGCTAACCCATAAATACGTAAGTATCTGTAGTTAACTAAACATGAGTTCATATTGATGTCTCCAAATCTAATCCATTACCCCATGGATCATTCTAGCCTCCTCCTCTAGCAGTGAGAAACTTGGCTCCAAACATTCATCATATATTTATTAATTGTTCAGCTCCAGGATACATTTACAGGGTTTCAGACTGTTAACATGTGCCTCTGCAGAAACTAACTTTACCAACTAGAATGCAGTGCTTATGTACAAATCCTATTGCCTTTAGTCTTTAGTCTCTTCTCAGTGCCAAAGTTCCTTAGTGCAGTGCCCTTTTCCTCCACTTCCTTAGTGAGGTTATACATTCATAATGCACTTAGATTCTTTGTTTACAGTCTGCATTCCAACTTGAGATTCTCTAATCTCCTAATTGATTTTTTTTTAAGTCTGCATACATTAAGGTACAGTGTATGAGCTGTAAACTTATGTGGGTTTTGAGAAATTAATAGTGTCAAGTATCCACTAGTAAAATGTCACACAGAATATTTTCACTACCCTAAACAATAGCCAGAGTGTTTTTCTAAAGCTCACCAAGAGAGTCTGGTGTGCATCCAGAATTAAGAGCCACTAGACTTTTCTGTTAAAGTCAGGTTCTGATATATCGAAGAGCTTAGTTTTAGATTTTTGAGCTCAAAATCTAGAAGACTCAGGTGCTTCCTAACTTCCTGCCCAGTTAGTAAATTGATCTATTCAGGCAACGTATCCTCACACTGAGCATTACAACACCTGTCTCAGAGTTGTTGGGAGAGTTTAGATGGATGATTGAAGGTAAACCACAGTTCCAAAGTTGGAAAGGAGTGGATAATAAGTAAATGTTAGCCATTATTATATTGTTTCAATTATCACTACTTTATTCAGGAGTTATTCCTACCCAGTTTGTAATGATGAACCCATAGTTTCTTAATGAGAGAGAGACAGAGAGAGAGAGAGAGAGAGAATGAGTCTTCTCTCTTTGCTTTTTATATTTTATGCATTCTGGGTTAGGCATTAACTAGGTTACTACCCCATACAACCACTTTGGGTATAAAACTAATGTCCAATCTGCCCCCGGAGTCATTAAATTAGAGTCTGTGATGGTGGTGGTGGGGCAGAGAAAATGGCTTCAGCACTGTTGAATGATCCCTAGGTGATTTCAATATGCAGTCAAGTTGGGGCATCACACGCAGAGTGGGAGAGCGCCTCCTCTACTCCAACACCTTCAGGTTTCTCTGACTCAAGTTGAGAAAAGACTTCCAGACTTCAGACTATGAGCAGAAAGAGCAATTTGGCTGATTGTGCACATGAGTCACAGAAAAGGGATGCTATAGTTGTGGGGAGTAACTTTCCCTGACTATAAACGTGCTTCCAAATCCAATTCTCAGTCCTGTGCTTCATTCGATTAGCTCAACATTTTTAAGGTGAGGGCAACTTAGATTAAGTATCTGTCCCCACGAGGACTTCTTGATCAAAGTCCAACTCTCTACCTTGTCATTCCTCCTCCAGATGGCAGCTAGCCGCCTTCTTAATGACGTGTGTTCATGTCTCAGCAATTACTGTTGGAGCATTTCATTTGATCCTGATCATTTCATCTGCCTGGGGGTGACACAAAGTGCATATTTTTTCTTTCTTCCCCTTTGTTCCCCCCTCTCTCTCTTCCCCCTTCCTTCCTCCCTCCTTCCCTCATTTTATATTTCCTTTCTTTTCTCCTCCTCCCCCCCTTCCTTCCTTTCCTCACCTCAGCATTTCCCAAACTATTTTCAAATAACGTACTTTAACATGAGATGTTAAGAGAGTCTGAGAAACAGTGCTACCTTAACAGTATTTACAAAATACCATATCCTCTCACCAACATCTGCAGAAAATGTCCAATGATGTAAGTCTATTTGTACTAAATTGTACATATACATTTGATAGGAACATTTTGGGGGGGTGGAAGGTAATGGAAAGAGAATGCACACTTATAAAAAACTCTGGTCCATGGTACAGAGTAGGACATAATTACACAATTATATAAAATACATTAAATAACGATCTTATATACTTCCTCTCCCTCAGATGGTGCAGTTCAGTATCATTTATAATATGAAGCCTACTTTTTCAGACTTTTTTAAAAGCCCTAGTCCAACCTTCTTCATAGGTTTCAGAAGCACTTCATAATTAGAAAAACAATTTTAAATGTTCATCGTCAAAATTTGTAAACACCTACCACATTCCAGGTCTTTGTATATATGTCATCTCATTAATTCTTTATATTAACCCTGTAAAAAACTATATGGAGAGGGTTGGGGGAAAGACTCAGAAGAAATAAAATATGAGTCTGAACCAGTGTTCTTAACCTCGACACCATCGACATGCTGGGCCAGATAATTCTTTGTTGTGAGGGGCTGACCTGTGTGCATTGTGGGCTGGTTCACAGCACTCCATGGCCTCCACATATTACACGCCGGTAGCACCTTCCCTCCCTAAGCTATAAAAACCAAAATGTCTCATTCATTGCCAAATGTCCTCTGTGGGACAAAAATACCCCATTAATTGAGAACCAACTGCCTAAACCCACACAGCAAATAAAATGCCAAAGTCAGCATTTCCAGTTTTCTGTCTAGACACTTAAGCTACTTCTTAAAGATAATTCCTTCATGGGTCAAAAGACATCATGGGTCATGAATTGCTAAGCCCTTTCTAAAAACCCATCATCTTTATTACATGATGTGTTATCTCTTATTAGTGAAAACTGATAATGCAAATAAGTTCTGCATGCGTGTAAAACTTGGCTTGAGCCCTGGGAACAGACAGGAGCCACTAGCTTTTCTCGTAACTGTGTGGCACTGGTATCAACAGGAGTGTCCAAATGAATCCTCAGCCCCAGGAAAACAGACGGCGGGTCTGTGACATAGCACAACATTAGGACTGGAGCTCCATCATGGAATCGTCTTCCTGTGTATGCATCATTTTGCAAACTGGCATCAAGTTTTTTTTATCATTATTAAATCCTTTAACACAATGATGGTGATTAGATTTTTTTTTTATCTTTCTGGCATTTTGTTTTCACATGTTAACTGTTAGCCAGATTTCTGTTTCATAGATTCTTCTTTCTCTCAGTTATGGATTTCTCTTGGTTCTGTAACCTCATGACAAATCAATTTCCCTAATCTCCTCATCACCTTCATTATCTTCATCTTTCTATCTAAAGTTCCAATTTTCTTTCATGGACAAAGAATCCCCATATTCATTTACATTTTTTTCTACCCTTCAATTACCTGTTTTTGCCTCTTTGAAAGCCGAATGCCCTCGTACTACCTTCCTTCATCAGGTAACAACTTATCCTAATGTCTATATCTATAGATAGATAATTCCTTTAAAAAAATAAAAATTAAAAACAAAATTCTGAGCTGGCAATTCCTTCCAGGTAGTTTTCCTATATAAAAGTCTTAATTAAGTAGAAATATTCTCTTTTGACACAGAATTTCAGAAGACCCGAAGTTACAGCCAAAACCTCTGAGTTGACTGTAGTGTATTTTTCGCCGAGACTGAGTTGTGCCAAGTCCAGGACATGAAAAGTAAAGACAGCACTGTTCCATTTTCTTGCTCTCAGAAGCTTTCCAGGAGGCCCAGAGTGCTCTGTAGTCCTGAAACCAAACTGTGTAAGTATAAAAGATTCCCACTTGACATAATAGGAAGGTTTGCTTTCTTCAAACTTTGCATAATTTTTCAGGAACTAGAGATTCTTTCCTTTTAATTGAGAGAAAATTCCCTCAAAATTGGAAAAGGCATTAATAGTTAACTCCCAGCTAGAGAGAAGAGAGTCATGTTTTATCAAATATTATTTGGGTGGTTTAGAATGTCAGGTATATCTTGCTTCTCCCTATTCTACAATCTCCTTAAAAACCTCCCCCTATTACCATTACTTATCTTCTTAAAGATTGATTCCTTGCTTCTAATAAGCACCAAGATCTTAGAAGTTCACAACCAGAGTGAAAAAATATTTTTCTGGGACTATTTTAAAATAATCATTAGGTATATTTTAGGACAGTGTTTCCTAAAACTTCGTCTTAAGAAAGAAGCTACTTTAAAAAAAAAAAACAACAACGATAATTCCTAAACTGCGGAAAGTATACGCTCACCCTACCCCACTCTAGATCTGAGCTATAAGAATTGCCAGATGGGCCTCTCCATGGATCTGTGTAGTCAACAAATCCTGAGGTTTTGAAGTTCATAACCAGATTTGAGATTCACTGCTTTGGAAGATTCCGTGACTGGGGACAAAACTCTGGAATAGGGAATGGAGCTGAGTACTATGGGGTCAGAGGAGAAGGTGTGGAAATTTGCTAGCGCTGTGTCAGCATTTGCTGGCACTCTGTCTAGTATGCTATTGGACATCCAACAAATAGCTGTCAAATAGTGAAGCAATAGCATTAGCACCACACAATCAACACCAATAACTGCATCTAACATTTATTTAGGTTAAGAAATAGGGTGAGAGCTTTACATACTTATTTTGTGTCATTCTTACAATGATCTTTTCCAGGAAAATAATCTTACTGACTTGCTTTTTATAGTGCCAATAAATTGAGGCTCGAAGAAGTTGTATTAACTGATTAAGGGCATACTTGAACCAAAACTGTCAAATCCTAAAATATGTGCTCTGACTACCACACTCTACTGCCGCTGTGTCTCCATGTCCCTGTTTTCCTTCCACAAATATTTATTGAGTGCCTACTATGCTCTAGGTGCTGGGGCTACAGCAAGAAAAAGGGGCAAATAGTCCCTCTCTTGTGGAACGTAAATTCTTATGTGAAGAGAGAGAAAATAGCCATAAAACATAATAAATACATAAATTATGCAGTGTGTCAGGAGGTAATAAGCACTATGAAATAAAATTGGAGCAGGGAAGGGGGATGAGAAGTATGTGAGCTGGTAACGCCATTGTAAATGAATTTGTCAGCATACACATATTAAAATAGCAACCTCTTAACAAAGAAGAAGGAGAGGGAGAAAGTCATGAGGGTATCTTCTATGTTCATGAAGCAAGGTTACCTAGAGACATCCCAACACTTAAGGTCTCATTTTATTGGGATAAATTCCCATAACAAGAGAGACTATGTCCTAAAATTACAGATTCATATGACTAAACCCAACATTAATCTGAAAATTTATGTCACTTAGTTTCTTAACCATGGCAAAAATCTATCACATACCATCCTTCTTATCCCCTACTCCCTTTACTTTTCTCCACAGAACTCATACTATGTGCTATAATACTCGTATATATTTTACTTATTTTTTTTTTTTTTTTTTTGCTTTCTGTGCTGTTATAATGTAAATACAGTGAGGGCATGAATTTATGTCCATTTCTTCACGCATATCTCCAGTTACCTAGAAGATTGCATGACGTATACTAGACCCTCAACAAATATTGAGTAACTGAGTCCCATACAAAAAAATATGACAGCTTCAGATGCCAGCTGAACAGCTCCCCGAGTATTTGTTCACTGTCTGAAAAGGCATGACATTCTACTGATGATCTGTTAAAAAAATAAAAATAAAAAATAACCTTCCTTGTACTGCCTCAAGAAGTAAGTGAGAAGTAATGTGCCCACACCACGCAGCTGTAGCTGTGTCAGCATGCTCTGTCTAACTAATAAGTGAGTGCCATCTTTCATCACTGCATATGTCCATCATCGTCCCCATTTCACTGAACAGAAACCTCAGTCAGTCACCCAGGAATCCAAAAACCAAAGAAGTTAAGAGTCAAATCATGAGTGCTCAACGAGTGAGAGGTAGAGAGTAAATTCATCCTCAGAACCTAGCTCAATGACTGAAACGCAAGATGAACACTGAGAAAATGACTGAATGGATAAAAATCTGCATTTTCCCACTGTGAGGGATAAACCTTACTGACCTCTCACTGGCTTAATAAAATTAACATTTATTCCTGGTCACATAAATTTAGTTGTGGAATAGGTGGCTTTCTCCCATCTTGCAGCTTAGAGAAAGCTCTTTCCCATTTATAAAATAATCATGTTGATAATACAGGTATCTTTCGGCTTCTTCCGCAGCATCCATTTCCCCCACTTCTTTCAGCATCGTGAATCTCCATGTGTAGAGAAGCCACGTAGTTTGGATGGTATTGACTCTTCTGCCAAATGAAGGGGGAGACTCTGACCGACTAAACTACAAAAATAAATCAATGCATTCTATCTCTTTGTGATGGAACCATAAAGAACCTGAAAACGAAGCACTTTTTTAAACAAAGAGTAGGGTAATGGGAAGTGATGCCATCCTTAATGAGATTTTTGAACCCCTAGAGAAAGCCTTACCTGAAGCTTGACTTATACTCAGACTATTTACAGAGACCATTAATTCTCTTTTTTGCATGAGTTTGAATCATGTCTTCTGTTGTTTGCAGCAGAAAAACATCCTGATACAGATGATCTAACTAATATACACTCCAAAGTCCCTTTCAACTCTAAAGTTCTGAGCCTCTGTTTATTTGTCTTCTGATTGAGGATTATTTGGAATTAAGAACAAAATAAATTCAGAAGGGCTGCCAAAGATAAAGCAAGAGTACTCCAGAGAGATAGGGCTGAGGTGAAGAAACTTTGGCAGAAAGCCTCTCCAAAGTCACATTCATCTGAGGGGAACTGATTTATGTTAGGCTCATGTCTGCAGTATTTTACAACCATAATGGCCAGTAAATAAAAAGAAATTGTTTCTGTCAGCTCACCACCGTTCTTATCATGAAGTGAAGAAGTGGAAGTGCCCAATCTTCTAAAAATTATGTAAAGGTCCAACAGGCCTCCCATTCTAACTTCTCCAAGGAGAAAAAAAATGATTTTGCATTTTCAAAGTAGGATGCAGCACATGTTAACATCACTTAACAGATTCAGTAATGCCCATGAGTTTTCATAAGCTTAAAAGTACACTTCAGTTGTACTTTACAATGATGTTTACATTTTAGATGTAAAGATACTAAAATGTATTCCTTACTTGATCAAGTTGCATCATGGAACTCAGCTGGGCTGGGGGGTAAGTGTGGGGAGGTAGGGAAGGGCATACGTGTCTTTCTGGGTGTTAATAACATCATAGCATGAAACTTCCCAAAACACTGTTAAAGTCAAAACTATGTATTAGCTGGAGGTATATCTTTTCCTCATTTTAGATACAGATTTTTATTTTTATTGAGTCAATTTCTCTGCAAATCTCTTCATTAGCTCACTGCTATGCATTCAATTTGCATTTTCTTTGAATTAAATTAAACTGAATTCTGGCTAAATTATTTCTTTTGGTTAACAAAGAAATATTTGAGGACCCTGAAAGAGGACAACATCAGGATAGTGCAATGTCTGACCACTGAATTTAGTGCTTAAAAAGAGTAAATTCTAGAGCCTGTTTTCAAATTCTAATTCTACCACTTATGAGCTGTATGTTCAAAGACAAGTCATATCACCCCTCTGTGCCACATTTGTATTATTCATAATACAGGGATGATAATAAATGTGGCACAAAGGGCTGTTGTCACGATAAAATGTGTCAATATATGTACAAATATGTACATAGAGCATATGTGGTACAGCTATTGCTATTGTGGTTCCTGATACCACATTTCCATTCACGATATGTTTGTTATAAATTTACTTCAGTTAAATAAAATA
Organism: Rhinolophus sinicus; assembly: GCF_036562045.2. Taxonomy (NCBI): domain Eukaryota; kingdom Metazoa; phylum Chordata; class Mammalia; order Chiroptera; family Rhinolophidae; genus Rhinolophus; species Rhinolophus sinicus. The sequence continues at coordinate 45,992,032 of NC_133759.1, forward strand.
CAACTGTTGTGAGAAAAATGTTAAGTGAACACTCATACAATGGTATGTAGAAATGGAAAAGTGTCAAGTATTGCCTTATTCAGAAATAAAATAATGAAATTGCTTCAGAATCTGAAGAGCAAATATTAAAAAAATGACAGGGCACTGGTGAAAGATATGTATTTTATGATTCAGGAAGTAAAACACATTCCAAGTATGAAAAACAAAAAGGTAATTCAAATATAGGCACATTATAGAGAAACTTCAGAATACCTCATGGGTCTTTAATTTCAAAGGCAAGTTGAATTTCAAAGGCAAGAAAACTAAACTCATCTCAGACTACGTTACACCTCTACCCCAGACACTCTAGATCTGCAACATGCAGTTACTGGTACCGGCAACAATGAAAATGAAGAGACAGATTCAGGAAATGTTTTTAGGTAAAATATCAGGATTTTTGTGCTCGTTACTTAGAGAAAGTGAACATAGAAAGCCAGAGAGACCAAAGATGACTGCAAAGTTTTGAGTCAACATACCCAGGAGGCTGTTCTCTAAGACAAGAAGAGACACAACATGAGGTTGGAAAGATCTTGAGTACTGGCGGGAACTCATGTGTTTGAGAAAAATCTAAGAAAACCCAAGCAAAACTGTTTTATAAGAAGTAGAAATTTGAGCCTGAAGTTAAGTTGAGAAGTCAAAACTTTAGAAAAGATTTAGTTATAAAAATGGAGTTTGTAAGTAAAGCTGCGAGATGAATGAAGTCATCAAGGACACCCAGCCGGAAAGAAAGGAACCAAGAAGAAAACCTTGAAAAAAGCCTTAAAAAACAAACAAACAAACAAATGAAAAAACAAACAAAAAACCCTAGACACACAGAGAAAAGCAACAACTAAAGAATCAAAAGGACCAAGCAAACTCAATGTCATATAAACCTGAAGAATTAAGACTTTAGAAAAGTATATGGTTATATACCAGACTACTGAGAAAACAGAAATTCAACTTCAATTTAATCATAAGGAATTTTATAGAAATTACAGATAGGTCCCTTCTAAAATTGATTATTTAAAAGCTTTAAAGTGTGAATGATTCAAGTTCTGCAAAATTTCTGCTCTACCACCTTTAGCATGGCAGAGTACATTTTAGACGCCCAGTTCCAGATGTAACATGTATACATGACAATGCCCAGTGGAAAAAGGCATGTTTCATTTATGTCTCTTTTCATTCACAGAAAATCTTCCCCAGACACAATACCCCTGCTGCCTATGTTCAATTATTTTCATTGATCATTGGCCATGACATAGTCAAATGCTGATTCCCAAACCAATCAATCGTAAGGACGATAGATTTCACCTACGATACAATAAAAATTGATAAAGATCCATCATCTTTCCTCATCACATGGTCTAGCAGAAATGAACCAAATTGGGATTCTGCAAAAAGTAAGCTTGGAACAAGGGGAAATTTTAGGTAGGAACCAGGAGTATGTGATCAATAGGATTAAATGACACACAACAGTCAAATAAGTTAGAAAGTAACAAGAGACCATTGGACGTGGTCTAAATTATTTAGATTCCTTTTATATGCCAGGCACTGCTGAATGTGTGGAATAGGGTTTCCAGGTGGAATTTCCACCTGTTCTCAGGAATTTTTGCACTTCTCCGTTCTTGAATCCCAACATATAAACTGTTTTCTGTTCTCCAAGATGAATCGTTTCCACAAAGTGATGGCTGATACTACCAACCACCTGGGTTCAAGGAGCCAATTTTCCCGATTTCCCAACCAACTTTGCTCAGGATTCGGGAATGGGAAAGTGAAAAATATTGCTGAGAACGGGTGGAAACTCCTTCCTGGAAACCCTAGGCTTCGTTCCTACTACGTAGGTGACCATGGTTTAGAAAGAGAAGCATGCAGTAAACTGATGGGACTAGAGACTAAGCAGTAAAAGTACAACCCACTTATTTTATCAAGAGTGTTACGCCACAAAAAATTTCCACAGAAACAAATTTGTTCAAATAGAACAAAACCATTTGAGAACACCATTTTATCTGACAAGCCAAACTTTTACATACCTATCTGTGTGGTCCTAAAATATTTAGAGTATAAATTATATGCTTTTGACTTGGAAGAAAGTAAAATCAGGTAAAAAATTTTTCTTTGGTCATATTACTTTGCTAACTGTAGTATTTTTAGATAGTGGAATTCAATTTGAGGATCTATACTTGTGATTTAGTTGAACAAACAGCTTGTCTTAATGATATTGAGTTTAATGTTATGGTAAGTCAGAGTAAGTAAATATTTTCTGGACATAGGTTTATAGGCGAGAAAGGAAAAAATTGAACAACTATGCAGTACATGAGGTTTCTCAAGCACTTACACATCTATGTCGGAATTGGGAGGTATAGACCACTACAACACTAAAACTGAAAAAAGAATCAAAATTCACAACTAGGGATATTCTGTGTTGTTAATGTTTGATTTAGCCCCATAGAATCCTCATTGTTTGGCCATTAGCATAACAAACTGTTTATTGACAAAAGTTCATTTTTAATCTCTTCCTATTAATTTAAAAAATTATCCCAATTACCTCAGACCATCCAGTGCAGAGAATGAATTGTTTTCTTCTTAACACTTAATGTGCTATCTACTTCTTTATTTCATTTTAAAGCTTCTCAATATGTTAGCATAGTCACTCATATTTGTCAGCATTTATACGTGTGCCAAAGATAAAATATTAGATAAGTGAAAAATAATGTGGAGTACTTTTGGAAAAAATCAAATAAGAAAATCGTGACCTCAACATCCATATTTTTTAATTATTATTTTTATTGGATGAGTACATAGAAGAGTAGCTAGAATTTCTGCGAGTGAGATTTCACCCAGATACTTCTCTATAAGTCCAACAAATTAACTGCAAATTACTGTGGACATGGAACCACAACCAACGCTTCACGGAGGAAAGAGCTAAAAGTCAGGTGTATACAAATGGAAACAGTCATTTTATCTTTGTAAGTCATATTGTTCAGTGTCAGGAGAATAAAGTCTCGGGTATGGTCATGAGCCAGCAGCAAGGAATTACTTTAAATGAGCCCTATGTTAGCAGCTGTCCGGCTATTCTCCATCACCACAATTCATGAACATACAGTAACTGGGTTAAAGTGTACGTCATAGGTGGACATTAGTCATAACTAAATTTTAAAAATTCACAAGCCCTGTGCTATCAATTCATTAATTAAGACAATCAATATTTACTATGTACTCTCTTACATTTTAATTCTGCTGAATCCTACACAATTCCCAGTAGTGAAGTAAGTTTGAAGAACAACACGATGCAAAAAATTCAAGGCTCCTCCATTAGTGCCTTTGTAGAAAGGTCATATGAGGTTATGTGTAATTACAACATGTAGAGGAAATAGTCAGTAGACCCTGTATGTTTCTTCAGTGTTGAGAGCCTAACATGTGGAAGGCACTATGCAAATAAAATAATCAGAGCAAAGAAAAATAGGCAAACACACACCCAGATTACTACCACAGGGTAAGTAATGATGTTATTTAAGAGAGTTAAGTGGTAGATTATACAATTGGCCATAAAACTTCACCTGTTCCTGAATCCACAGCCTTGCCATAGCCTCATCTAAGGGTCATGTGACATTGCTCTTGACTTTGCACTTACCCTATGACCTGCTTTGGCCAAAGATATATGGGGAGAAACGACAATGTAACAATTCTGAGCATAGAATTTATATGCTCAGAAGTTTTTTATATTTCTACTTGTCCTCTTGTGCCACATTTAGAACCACAAGTAGGCACTCCTCTTTTGAATCTGATACCAAAAGCAACAATTGCAAAAGTAAACAAAAGGGATTACATCAAATTAAAAAAAAAACACCTTTTCACAATGAAGGAAACCATTAATAAAACGAAAATGCAACCTACTGAATGGGAGAAAATAATTGCAAATCATATACCTGATAAGGGGCTAATATCCAAAATACATAAAACACTCATACAACAATAATAAAACAAACAGTTTGATGTAAAAAATAGGCAGAAGATCTGGATAGACACTTTTCCAAAGAAGACATACAGATGGCCGACAGGTACGTGAACAGATGCTCAATATCATTACTCATCAGGGAAATGCAGATCTAAACCACAGTGAAATATCACCTCACACATGTCAGAATGGCTGTTATCAAAAAGACAAAAAATAACAAGTGTCGGTGAAGATATGGAGAAAAGGGCACCCTTGTGAACCCTGTTAGTGGGATTATAAATTGATGAAACCGCTATGGAAAACAGTACGAAGATTCCTCAAAAAATTAAAAATAGGACTACCTTATGACCTAAGAATTCCACTTCTGAATGTTTATCCAAAGAAAACAAGAACACTAATTCAAAAACATATATGAACCTTCAGATTAACTAAAGCATTACTTACAATAGCCAAGATATGGAAAACACTTAAGTATCCATCAATCAACAAATGGATAAAAAATTGTTATAACACACACAATGGAATTTTACTCAGCCATAAAAACAAATGAAATCTTGTCATTTGTGACAACATGCATGGACCTAGAGGTACTATATCAAGTGAAATAGACAAAGACAAACACTGTATGATCCCTCTTATATGTATAATGTAAAACCAAAACCAAAACAAACAAAAAACCCCAAATAAGTGCACAGATACAAAGAAGAGATTGGTAGTTGCAAAAGGAGTAGGAGAAGTTGGTTAATTTTCTTTTTAAGTTTAAATAAATTTGAAAATAATTTTAAAAAAGAGATGACAACATCAAAGAATCACAATCATAAAATAGGACACTATTCAAAAAGATCAGACAGATTTAATAAAGAACCAGGTAGAAACTATAAAACTTAAAAGGATCACCCTTAAAATTAAAAAAAAAAAAATTATGAATAGATTAAACAGCAGATTTGATAGAATCAAAAAGAGATTTAGCAAATAGAAAGGTAAATCTAAAGACACCATATCGAACAACATCTGGATAGAAAATATAAGAGATTAAGAGACAGAGAGAACAGAATGAAAAGATCCAAAACATGTATAGTAAGAGTCCCTGAAGAAGAATATAAAGTGAATGGGAGAAAAGCAGTATGTTTTAAAACCAATGTAACGTAGGTACCAATAAAGAATGTGAGATGGTTATTAAGTACCAGTGTCTTAACTCTCTTTGCTAGTATGATTAAAGTAAATGATACCACTAAAATAAATACATAAATAAATAAACAAATACAATTTTAAAGACTGCATTTAGATGGCAACTCATTCATCATCATAAGAAGTACATGCAATAGTTAATCTGATAGTACCAGGACAAGGAAAACCAGAGCCACATGTGCTGACCTGCAGATGTGGAATAAGAAAAAAATGCTCTCCAGACCAGCTGAAGCCCAGACAACCTGTGGATACATGAGCAATATTAAATAACAGTTGTTTTAATGAACAGAGTATTAGGGACGTTTGATATGCGACATTGTTTTCATGAGATCCAACCAATATAAAACACACACACACACACACACACACACAATTACACAAAAATTAAGAAACAGTTACAACCACCTAGAAAGGAGACTATAGGTGGCTTTGTTTTTAATGATGGGCAGATAGATCTTAGCCATTTGAAAATGCTGAAAATGGATGTTTCATGTTTGAAGAGAAGTGTGTGAGAAAACACACAGGAAAGAGAATATCTATGTTTTTGCATATATAGGAAGCAATCTGGAAATTACATGCTTTAGCACAATTCTCTGGCCTACAGATGTTGTGGTGGCCTCCTTATTCAAATTTATAAAATGAGGCTCGAAGAAAGAGAACTGAGAAAGATCTGGAATAACTAACTGTTCCCTCTCTTTTCTCTCCCCATGACATAGAATGCTTGTTTCACATTCAGTGTCATTTTACAGGGATCGGTATTGAACCCTGGCTGGCTGGAAGGGGAGAAATTGATGGCTCTAAGATTAAGTTGTAGCTTTTTAATGGGAAGAGAAAGACTCTAATGCATTACATATTAATGTAGTGTATGATATTAATGCTAATTATATCATATTAATATGGTATTAAGATGGGGACAAAAGCCAATTTATAAAATATATTATAGAGGCTATAAAATTGGATATGTTTCCCCAGTCCACTGATCTGAATGGATAAATATCTTTTACTGCCTCTTCATATACATTGCTAAGAGCTTGCAGGATTCTCCAAACACTTTATGTATAATTATATCATTAAGATAAATATGGTGATAGTGGTAATATTATATTAGGGGAAGCTAACACTAACTGTTTTAAAAAAATAATTTTCAATTAACTTACGTTGAATCTGTTTTCATGTTTATTATTTTAATTTTATTAACAAAATGCCTACACAAGTTAACTGGTATTAAGTTGCAGTGAATTTCATAATAGCACTGATATACCATTTTATTTGTGTAATGTAACACCTTTAGTGAAAGCACTGTTCAAACAATACCTCAGATACTCCTGTGTACAGACTATGCACTGAAAGTAAATTAGACAAAGTATTTTTTTTTTCTCTACCCATTTAGGCTGATATCAAATTTAGGAGTTTGAGTGGTTACCAGGGGGTAAGGAGGAGAGGGGTGGTAGATGAGGGTAAAGGGGTTCAAATATATGGTGATGGAAGGAGAACTGACTCTGGGTGGTGAACACACAATGGGATTTATAGATGTTGTAATACAGAATTGTACACCTGAAATCTATGTAACTTTACTAACAGTTGTCACCCCAATAAACTGTAATTAACAAAATAAAAAATAAAAATTTGGGAGTTTGAGAAAGCAGTCTAGTTTATCTGTGTAAATAAAATTGGTAGATAATTTTAAATGTCATTTTGACTACCTCTGTCCATTTTCTTCTTCATTCTCTATGATGACTGCAAGTAGGCAGAGGATAGTTGCTACAACTCTATAAATATTTCAGACCCCCATAAACACAGCCATCAAACATGGAGGAAAAATGGGGTCTTATTTGTTCTCCAAATTCATTGTTCAGATTGCCCTCTTCCTGTAACCTGATTTGGCCAATGGTGATGGACAGAAAAGACAATATGTCAGTTCCAAGCCTTGGACATAGGAAGTAATTTACAGAGGTCTTTTGTTGTTAAATTCACTTAGCAATTGCCCAGTTTGCCTTTTCATGTTGTTTGTATATATCTCTTTTGGATAGTCTTACAAATGCTAAGAAACAGCCTGTTTCCCCTTAGGCACACTTGTTTTTCAGCCACAAAATTTCATGGTAGCCTCCAGTGAGATAAGGCCACACATGCATTACACCAAGTAGAAAATAGGTGAGAGGCAGGGACTCACCTCACCTGTAAAGAAACACTGAGAGTAGATGTGGGAAGAGGACAAGCTAATGGCTGTCTTTCATTGCTTGTACATTTCTTGCCATCGACACACCACCATATGTAGATGGCAACTCCAGTTATGATTACATTTGACGGCTTCAAAATCCCCCTCTCCATATTTTCAGTCAGAGACTTTTGCTGCACTGGTAAGCATTATTATTTTCAGAGGAGACCTTGTTGAGTGTCAGTGCTACAGCAATAACAACAGAGAAGAAAGGATCTTTGATGGAATAACCTTATTTTTCTTTTTGCAAAATTTTTCAATGAAGGAAGTAGATACCAGTATAAACTCCACTAAATGGGGTGAGTCCTGGTGTTGCTCTCAGACTTAAGTCTTTGGGGACCCAGAGAGAAAAGAATAGTCTATCAGGACTCAGAAACACAGTAATTTAAATACCTGATAAATGTCACATTTTGTTCCCAAAGATTGTGAAGGAGCACATACTTATAGCAAATGCCAAGAGTATTTCACTGGCAGATGTTATTATATAGTAAAGGAGATAAAAGAATGCATACTTTTGTGACACTAAGAGAATATGTATGCATTGCATAAACATGGAAGCCATTGTTCTTGCTTCAGGAACGTCTCACACCCACACCCAATACAAACACCACTACCATACACAAGGGAAAAAAAATTATCTTATGAAAATACAATGGTTTCAAAAGTTAAAAAAAAAAATGTAGAGAATGTGAAGAAAGCTTATTTAAAGAGGCTTGTTCTGGGCAGATTTGTGAATATATAGCAGTCGTCCTACTTACCAAATCCCTCCTGATCATTAACTTTACCTAAAATATTCCATTTTATTTTGTCAATCTCAATGAAATGCCACCAAAGATGGATTAACAGTTAATTAACAGTTTCTTATAAAAATACCTCTGGCAGTTTTCTCAGGCATTTATTCACATATTCATGCCACTTACCACAAATGCTTATTTAGACTTTTGACACTTCCAGCTTCTAGATAGAACAAGCAGGGACTCATTTAGATTGCTTTTCTTCTCTCTACTGCATAAAGAAAACAACTGTTTGTTTTCTCCATTATTTGCTTCTTTAATGCCCGTGAATACTATAAAGATGGAGACCCTATGATTTATCTATTGCTGCGTAGCAAATTTCACCAAAATATGGCAATTTAAAACAACAACACATATTGTCTTCTAGCGTGTGTAGGTCAGGGATCTCCATGTGGCTCTGCTGGGTCTTCTGGCTCAGCATCTCTCTCAAGCCTGCAATCATGGACTTGGCCATGGCTACTACCCCATCCTAAGACTCCCGTGGAGAAAGATCTCCTTCCATGCTTGCTTACATGATTGTTGGCAGGATTCATTTTCTTGTGGACTTTTGGACTGCTAGCTTCAGGGTTTCGCTGGCTTCTGGCTTTCCAATACATTAGCAATGCTGGTGGGCATTTGTATTTTCAAAAGAGACCTTGTTGAGTGGTATCAGTGCTGAGGCAACAACAACAGAGAAGAAAGGATCTTGGTGGAATCTGCTCTCTGGGTGGGAATGCTGTCAATTCCATGTCTCAGAGCCTCCCCCTAGGGGAGCTCGTATCACAGCACCTTGAAAGCAAGCAGGTCAGAAAAGCCACAGAAAGGGCAACCCAAATGTAAGCCACCAGGTTTTTTAGAAGCTTAATATTAATATTTGAACTGATGTCCCCTTATTCTGCCATATTGTATTTAATAAAAGCAAGTCACTAACTCCAGCACATACTCTAGGGCAGGGGTTTACAGAAGGCACGAATACCAGAAGGCGGAATTAATAAGAGCCATTTAAAGGCCATTTACTACAGCAATAGACACATTTTGGAAGATGAGAGGCTAGAGGAAAAGGAGTGGTTAAGAGGTATTGGAGAACTTAGGAAAATACACAGAACTGGGTACCAACATACCACAACCACATTCCCAGAAAAAAATTGTTTATCAATGTCCTTTGAAGGAGATACACTCATTACTTCTAGTTTACAATGAAAAAACCTCAAATTTGCCCTAGATTTTACAGCCCTTGGATGATGTTGAAATATTCACTGAGGTAACTGAACCCAAGAAACCATATTTTATTACTGTATTGACTAGAAGGAAGGAGGTAGGAAGTATTGTAGAAAGGAAACTATACAACTGCCAACAATAAATTGTTTTAAAAAGGTTAGATATTATCATAAGCCTTATCAAACAAGAGGAGAAATTTCTCTTCTCCCCCTTCATTATCTTTCCATCTTGGTTTCATGTTTCAAGACAACTCAAATAGGCATTGGTCTTATCAGGGATCAGACTCATACTATATTAATTGAAAATTTTACTCAGATGATTGTAGATTTACATGAAGTTGTAAGGAATAATACAGAGGACTACTACAGGAATACATGCAGTTTATCCAATATACTAATTTCCTTTTGCTGCTGTAACAAGTGACCACATACTCAGTGGCTTAACACAGTAGAAATGTATTACCTGATTTTTCTGGAGGTCAGAAGTCCAAAATGGGTTTTAATGGGCTAAAATCAAAGTGATAGCACGACTGCATTCCTTCTAGAAGCTCTAGGGAAGAATCTGTTTGGGGAGAATCTGTTTCTTTGTTTTTTTCTAGCTGCTAGAGTCTGCCCTCATTCCTTAGCTCGCGGCCCCCAGCCACTAATTACATCACTCCAGTCTTTCCTTCCATAGTCACATCCACTTCTCTGACCCTTCTTTCTCTCTCTTTCACTTAAAAAGACGCTTGCAATTGCACTGAGCCTATCTAAATATCCCAGCAAAATCTCCCTGTCCTAAGATCCTTAATCAGATATACAAAGTCCATTCTGTTGTTCAAAGAACATATTCACAACACATTCACAAGTTCCAGGGACTAGGACATGGGTACTTTAGGGGGTCATTTTTAAAAATTGTTTGAAAGGAAAACTTTTTTTTTTAATTGGGGAATATTGGGGAACAGTGTGTTTCTTCAGGGCTCATCAGTTCCAGATCATTGTCCTTCAATCTAGTGGTGGAGGGCGCAGCTCAGCTCCAAGTCCAATTGCCATTTTCAATCTTTAGTTGCAGGGGGCGCAGCCCACCATCCCATGAGGGAATTGAACCAACAACCTTGTTGTTGAGAGCTTGCGCTCTAACCAACTGAGCCATCTGGCCACCCCTCTGGCAGCTCAGCAGTAGCTCCTTGTATTCAATCTTGTTGTGGAGGGTGCAGGTCACGGGCCCATATGGGAATCAAACTGGCAACCCTGTTGTTCAGAGCTTGTGCTCTAACCAACTGAGCCATCCAGCTGCCCTTAGAACGTCTTTTTTTTGTTTTGCCTACTATACCTGCTTTCCCCCAATTGTAACATTTTCTACTATTATAGCACAATATCACAACCAGTCACTGATATAATTTACCAATCTCATTTACATTTCCCCAGTTTTATTTATACTCACGTGTGCATTTAATTCTATATAATTTTATCACTTATGTGGGTCTGTCCACCCCCAAAGTCAAGACACTGAAGACTTTCATCACCACAAGGATCCCCAATGTTGTTCATTTATAATACCTCTCTCCCTCTTAACCTTCCCCCAACATCCCTAATTCCTGGGAACCACTCATTTTTTATTCATTGAAAAATCTTTGGCATTTCAATAATCTTATATAAATAGGATGAGATAATATGGAATCTTGTAACCTTTTGGCATTGGTCTTTTCATTCAGGATAATTCCCCGGAAAGTCATCTAAGTTGTTATTTGCATCAATACCTCTTTTCTTCTTATTGCTATGAAGTACTCTATAGAATATACATAATGCAGATTTTTTTTATTTTTTTTTTATTAACCATTCCCCTGTGGAAGCACATACAAGTTGTTTTCAGTTTGGGGCTATGACAAATTAAACTGCTATGAATATTTGTGTCCAAGCTTTGGTGTGAGCACAAATTTATTTCTCTGGGATAAATGTCAAGAGTACAATTAATTATTGGATTGTACAGCTACATGTTAGTTTTATAAGAAACCACAAACTGTTTTCCAGAGTGACTACTATTTTGCATTCCTACCAGCAACGTATGAGTGATCCAGTTGCTTTGCATTCTTGTGAACATCTGTTGTTCTATTTTTTTTATTTAGTCATTGTTAGATTTGTAAATATTTCATTGTGATTGTAATTTACATTCCCCTGATGGCTAATGATGTTGACCATCTTTCTATGTTCTTATTTGCCATCTGTATGTTCTCTTCAGTGAAAAGTCTCTTGTTATTTTATTTTTTAATTGGATTGTTAGCTGTAGCTTAATGTTGTTGAGTTTTAAATGTTCTTTATATATCCTAGATATTAGTCCTTTGTCAGATATATGTTTTGCAAAAATTTTCTCCGTTTGTTGCTTCTTTTCTTCCTCTTCATGTGAAATTTCATAGAACAGAAGCTTGTAATTTTAATGAGGCCCAATGTATGAATTTTCCCTTTGATTGACTGTGATTTTGTCACCAATTATATGAACACTTTGCCTAGATCTAAATGCTGAATATGTTCTTTTCTTTTTTTTTCTAAAATGGTCTATCCATTTTGTTTTATATTTAAGTACATGTCCATTTTTTGTTAACTTTTGTATAAAGTGTGACACTTAGGTCAAGGTTTATTGTTTTGTCTATGGATATCCAATTACACTAACACCATTTGTTTAAAAGGCTATCCATCATCCATTGATTTGCATTTGCGTTTATGTCAAAAACCAGCTGGGCATAATTGTATGTGACTATTTCTAGATTCTCTATTCTGTTCTATTGATCTGTGTGTCAATTCTCCTGCCAATCTCACACTATTTTGAATGTTATAGTTATATAATAGCCCTAGAGTGATTCCTCCCACTTTCTCCATCTTTGTAAAGATTGTCTTAGCTATTCTACAACTCTACCTTTCCATATGCATTTTAGAACAAACTTGTCTACACTTATAAACAAACAAATAAACAAACAAACAAACTTCTTGGGACTGCATTAAACCTGTAGATAAACTTAGGGATAAATGACATCTTTACTATGTTGAGTCTTAAGATCTTAAAACAGAGAATGTCTCTTCATTTATTTAGGTCTTCTTTGATTTAGTTTAGAAACATTTTGTAACAATTAAAATATAGAATCTACATTTTTTAAAGATTCATTTATTTATTTCCTTATCTTTGAGGTGATTGCAAATGGTATTATGTTGTTTTTTATCTCAGTTTCTGTAGTTGTTCGTATATAGAAATATAATTGATTTTTATGTGTTGACCTTATATCCTGAAATCTTGCTGAATTCACTTATTAATACTAGGAGTTTTGTTTGTTTGTTTTTGTTGTTGTTGTTGGTGGTGGTGGTGATTTGGGATTTTCTACATAGACAATCATGTCATCTGCAAACACAGGCATTTTTATATCTCCTTTGTTGATTTGTATGACTTACTGTGGTGGCTAGAACCTCCAGTACTATATTAAATAAGAGTAGTGAGAGTGAACACCCTTGCCTTATGTCCAGTATTAGGGGAAAAGCATTCAGTCTTTTACCATTAAGTATAATGTTAGCTGCAAGTATTTTACAGTAGCTTGTTATCAAGTTGAGGTAATTCCCCTCTATTCTTAACTTGCTGGTGTTTTTCATATGAATGGATGTTGAATTTTGTCACATGCTTTTTCTGTGTCACTTTTCTCTTTCAGTTTGTTGATATGATGGATTATATTGATTAATTCTTCTCCTTTTCCTTCCCCTTTTTTATTCTTCCTCTTCCTCTCCTTTTGCTTCTTTATGTCTATTTTCTTTCTGTTTTTGAAACTGGATGAATTATATTGATGTATCCTCACATTCACTGATCATAACCTCTATCATCTCCACTCCACTATTGAGTTGATCCATTGAATTTTTTTAATTTCTGGTATTGTAATTTTCCTTTTTATAATTTATATTTGGTTCTTTTTAAAAAATAATGTTGATATTTTAGATGTGATTTTCTGTTTTTTGTTTCCACAGAATTTTTACTGTGTTTCCCCCAAAATAAAACCTAGCCAGACAATCAGCTCATACCTGGTCTTTTGGAGCAATAATTAATGTAAGACCCGGTCTTATTTTACTATAATATAAGACCGGGTCTTTATAATATAATATAATAATATAATGATATAATATAATATAATAAATATAATATATAATACCAGGTCTTATATTATTTTTTGCTCCAAAAGATGCGTTAGAGCTGATTGCCTGGCTAGGTCTTACTTTCGGGGAAACACAGTAATTGTTAAGAACTTTTATTACAGCTGCTTTAAAATCCTCATCAGATAATTTCAACAACTGATTTATCTCAGTGATGATGTCTGTCAGTTGTCTGTCTTTTCTCATTCACGTTGTCATTGTCTTGGTTCCTTATATGATGGGTGATTTTCTATTGTATCCTGGACATGTTGTCTGTTGTGTCAGGAGACTGTGGATGCTATTTAAGTCTATCATAGGAGCAGCAGTCACCTTGTTTAGCTGTAACACACTAGTCCTAACTACTTTGTGGGCTGAGTTTCCTCAATAGTTTAATTTTCACAGTGTATATAGTGTTACTTTGGTCTTCTTGTTATTTTGGTCTGATGCCCCTGAGGCTCCCACTGTTTCCTTCAGGTGCTGCCTGAGGAGGAACCTAAGAGGCTTATTCAGGTGGGGCCACTGGGTATCTCTTGGTGGGAAAAGGTTTTCCAGGTTCAGTAGGGAGAAGATGTTTCCTGGCCAGGTTTCCATTTGTGGTTGGATCTCTCTATCAATGTACCTCCACATCCCGCTGGCCTAGTCTCTCTGTTCTGGGTGGAAGAGGAGTGTCTCAGGCCCATGGTGAAAAAGAGACCTTGTGGATCAGGACCCCTTCCATGGCTGGGTCCCTCCTGTCAGTCCCGTCTGCTTACACTGGAGTCTCCCAGTGCATGTAGGAAGACTCAGGCCTTCAAAGGGCATCTCTCTTGGGAGTTTGCTCTGGCAGGATACCCTGTCTGGGAGGACCTGAAGAGTGCTTCCTGGGCCAGGTGGTGAGATGTGCCCCCCACTTTCCATGGTGTCACAAGGAGAAGGTGTCTTCGGTGCATGGTGACAAGGAGGCTTCTCAAATCAACATGATTATTGTGGTGTCTTTTGCAAATGTTATCACTAGATTCAGCAATCTGCTAGACTCTATGCTAGACAAAATACCCATGTCCTAATCCCCAAAACCTATATATATGTTACTTTACATGACAAAAGGGACTTTGCACATATGATTATCTTACGGAGCCTGAGATGGAGATATGACCCTAGATTCCCCGGGTGGACCTGATATAATCACAAATGTCTTTATAAGAGGGCGACAGAAGGATCAGAGTCACAGAAGATGTGCAGACAAAAGCAGAGGTTGGTGTGATACGAGGATGGGACCACAAGCCAAAGAAAACAGGCAGCATGTAGAAGCAGGAAAGGCAAGGAAATCAATTCTCCCCTAGAGCCTCCAGAAGGAACGCAGCCTTGCTGACACTTTGATTTTAGAACTTCTGACCCCCCAGAACTGTAAGGGAATAGACTCATCTTGTTTCAACTCACTAAATTTGTGGTAATTTGTTACAGCATCAATATGAAATTAACAAAATCTCCAAGTAAGTTTTTCTTAAATATGTCCACTTTCATCAAATCTTCCTTTCCATTCCCATTCTCATAACCCTACTACTATTTTGCTTAACTGACCGGTTAGTGAAAAATCAAACAAACAAACAAAATCCTGTTTACTGGAGTTTTAGAAACTATATTCCTACTAAGAATAGTACTTCAAAAATCCCTGACATTTTTAGATCAAAGGGATTTGTGTGTCTGTGTATATGCATGTATATGAATGAGTGCAAAAATTTTTCTATTTACATACATACATATATTTAAAACATCTCAGGCTGCCTCTGTATGTGGCTTGTAACTGGAAAACTTAACTCAGAACTGTAGTCTAATGCATATGGCTTTGTCAACTTAAAAAAATAAAAAATTAACTTAGGTATATACCGTGTTTCCCAAAAATAGACCTAGCTGGACCATCAGTGTCTTTTGTGTCTTTTGGAGCAAAAATTAATATAAGACCTGGTCTTATATTAATTTTCTTATGTAAGACCAGGTATATAATATAATATAATATAATATAATATAATATAATATAATACCCAGTCTTATATTAATTGTTGCTCTAAAAGACGTGTTAGAGCTGATGGTCTGGTTAGGTCTTATTTTGGGGGAAACACAGTACTTATTGCTGGCAGCTTTCACTTGGTTATGGTAATTAAAATAGAGGATATGTCCCTGTTAATGAAAACAAAGTGAGTAATTTTTCCTATAATTGTGTCAAAAAAGTGACTCAAAGGAAGCCAGAGAGGGTGGAGTACATCTCAATGTTTTTTAAAAGGGAAGGATTAAAAATTCAATATGGACTGCATTATGAAAAATTGATACAGATCAAATCCCATTATGTCTAAATCTTTAGGCATGTGGAATGTTTGCTGTGATGAAAGTTTGTCATGAAAACACAGCTGGTAATCACATTCCCAGATGGAGAAAAGCTAAGCTAATATCACTCTCTGGCAAATTTACAAACATAAAAGATTATATTTTAATGGTATAAGCAAAATAAGGGTTTATATATAAATATGCACCCTTTATTCTCTTCACTCTCTCTAAGCTCCTGGAGCATTTTAGGCAAGCTCACTGCCCTTTGATTTGGGTGATGGTGAATCCACATCTTTTTCTCCTAGACAGGTTCTTGCAATTTCAGACCTTAGAGGGAAGAGGAACAGGGAAGGGAGAAGCAATATAACTTAATGAAATACAATATGTATTGTTAAATATTATATTTTGTAGTATTTTCTTCAGCATTGTTTATATTGACACTAAAAGTATTTACCAAAAAGAAAGAGGGGTTGGGGAAGAAAAGAGGGAGGGAGGAAGGGAGGGATGGAGGAAGGACAGAAGTGAGCAAGGAGGTCAAATGATAAAAGGACTTCTAGGTCATATAAAATAACTTTATTTAGTTCACATCCTGATTGTAATTTTAAAAGAGGGTTTGAAACCACTGAGGATATAAACTTATTCATCTACTTTTTAAATAAATCAATCAAAATGTCATTTTATACACACACACACACACACACAGTCACAGGCACACTAGTGTGTGTGAGTGTATGTGTGTGTGTAAAAAAATATCACACATAAAGCATTTTGAAATATCTTCCTAATTAAGGAGACATATTTTAAGTAAGTATTTTATAAAATGTTATTTTGCAGTAAACCTAATAGTGCAAGGTTTTGCCTAGTTGGTTTTGATTTTCCTCAAACATTATCATTATCTAGTCTTCTGCCACTCAAGGCTTCCCATCTCTTCTTGTTTTCTTTCTTCCTCCTTTCCTTCTCTGAACCCCCTTCCTCTTTCCCTCCCTCTCCTCCAGTTCGACAGTAGGTCCTTGCATGTGGTCGGCACTATTCTAAGTATTGGTGCCAGTGCAGGGAACAGAACAAGCCAGCGCTGTTGCCTCAGGGAGTCCCTGTAATGAAGAAGTAGGTTTAATAGAACAAGCGATACTAGCCGTAAGCCAACGAAGCCCAAATACAAGAGTTAAGAGCATGATTTCTGGAGCTGAGTTTCAGGTTTGGCTTCATAACTAATAAATGTCTGACCTTTCATAAGTTACTTAATCTCCCTGAGGCTGCATATTTTTCATTGACAGACAAGGGATAATAATAATAGATAATGATGATGATGAAGAAGAATGATAATAACTGCTTTATAGTTTCATTAAGAAGACTAATAGAGATAATACTTTTAGCTATGCAACTGGATATTATAAAATCTCAATAAATATTCTGATTACCATTAAAATTACTGTTGTTGTTAGGGGTTGGTCTAAATAACACAGGCATGCTTAAGGAATTCAGCTGTATTTGAGAACAATCAACCATCCTCCTATGACTTATAAAAATAATAGTTTTTAATAACCAAAATAATATTCCCCTGGAATCAAATTGACTTGGAGTAGGTAACCAGGGTACCTGAAAATGGCCAATAGAATGATTTTCCTCCCAGTGCCCTTCTGAATTAAGGGTCTGAAGGCAACTTTGTCATGAGTCTATACATAACCTCATATACTGTGTAATCTACAAAAAGAAGGAAAAAGCAACGCCTGGGCTTGCAATCCACTGCTCCTCCAGGGCCAGCGGACATTCACACTGCACATGCCTCCCAGCTCCTGATTGGCTGTCTGTCTTAGCTGCTTCTTTTCAACCTGACAGAGGTCAACAAAGCATTGCAGAGAACAAAGAGAATGTGCAGAATAATAATGGAGATAAAGAACCTGACAATCTTCAATCATACCTCATTCTGGTGAATAAAGGACAGACCATTCATTCTAGGATATGCATTTATTTTAAGCTCTAATTACTACTATTACTGAAAGCCATGCAAGAGGGAACATGTGAAGCAAGGGTCATAACTTGGTTCACTGTGACAGGATCAGTGACCACGGGAACAAGAATGCAGAAAATAAAAGCTAGTGAAATGAGTCACTGCTACATCTTATGTTGGTAATTCCATGCATTTTTTTTTTTTTTTTTTTTGTCCAGATCCTTTTATGCTCATTACTGAAATTATAGTGAAAAGTAAATGAAGGGTGCCCACACAAAGAGCTCCTGGATCACCATGCTTATTATTTAAAGGAACATGATTTTGCATTTCATTATAGCAACATAATGATTCCATTAAAAAAAGGACAAAAATATTATATATATATATTTGTCATGAAGGAAATGACTTAGTTATAGGAGAAGTGCCATGTAATAGAAACAATCCTGGCCAGGAGTTAGACATTCTGATGGAAGTTCTAATATATTTCTAACTGGAAGCACAACCCTAGGCCACTTAATAAACCTGTGACCCCTAGTGCCCCATCTGTCCAGTTCAGGGAGCCTTTAAAATCTACCTTATATCTCCCAGAGTTGGGCCAATTAAAGGAGACCGGGATGTGTTTCTCCTCATAAGCTATAACTACAAGCAGCCAGCAAAGAAGACATTCATAATTCATTGGAATAAATCTCATAGATGTTTTTGTTTGGATTTATCCTTTCATCAAAGTATAGATTTGTTTTGTTTTTTAATCTATAGGTCTCAATTCTCAATTGACTTGTAAATACTATATATATATATTTTTTTTTTTTTTTAATTGACAGAGTGATCACTTCTTCCATCTTCTTCCTCATCTTCTGTTCTCTTCTCTGGATGGAATTTGCTAGGAACATACTGAACTCTAAACCCTCTCTACTCCAAGTGTGCAAAATATGGGCTTGAAATGGGCAACGCTGGTATCAACCAAGAGTTTGTCAGAAATGCAGAGTTTGGGCTCCCCCCTGCCACCCCACTGAATTAGACTCTGAATTTTTACAAGGTTCCCAAGTAATTCCTTTTTATGTGAGGTGAGATACGAGGAGCACTGATCTAATGCCATTTAACTAGCCCCCCAACCCCCGTTTTTAGTCATCATTTGTTCTATATTTCAGTTGTCAAGATAGGAGTAGAGATGGACAACAAAGAATACGGGCTTCTAAAGCTGAAAGGGGCCTCTCTGGTCATCTGGTCCAGGCACCTCATCTTAAAGTGAGGGGAATAGAATCTGCCCAAGGTCACATTCTTCCTGAGCCAGGAGCAGAATTCCATCTGTGGGCTCGAGTCACTGGTACTTTTCAACAATAGCATGTTAACAAAAATGTACTTTGCTACTGAGTTTTTCTATTTTCTCTCTCCAGGTATAAAAAGGTTAATCACAGTTTCCCTGGGTCACCCTCGGTCTTTGGACTCTCAGGCTCCTTTGTGAGTGTGTGTGCTTATTTATAGTGGAAAACAGCCATAAACCATGCACAGGAGACCAAGGCCTTCTGGGTAGCTGGAGGGGGTAGCTTGGTTAATTTGCCACCCTTTGCTTCTGGCTCCTCAGTTATCAAGTAAGAGATGATTCATCTCTAAGGAGAGCTTTGACAGTCTCAGCTGAAAACCCTGAGAAGTACATGACATAACTTTGCCCTGCAAGTGAAAACTACACCATTTTCTGAACTCTCTCTCTATCTGGAACAGAAACTAAGATTAGCGACTATCATTGGTCTATGCCCCACAGTTAATTTCCATGGGCACAGCCAACGTTGCTTTGCAGATCAGCTTCTCTAAGAACTCTAATCTGTGGAAGTAACAGTAGAGAGAGTCACCTATTTGGGGTTAGCAGTTCTGTGTCTGAACCCCAGTTTCCCCACTTAGTAGTTGAGCATATTTAGACTATTCCAACTCTCTGGCCTTCTGTTCCCTCATTTTCAGTGGCCTTAATATTAGCATGCAACCAATTTTTTTGTTTTTTGTTTTTCCTTGTTCTTGCTGTTGACCCTGTCTTTGCTGGGTTCCCTTGGCCTTAGTGTAATTATCACCTTCCCACTTTCCCAGCATTCATACCCTGTTGTCTCCCTTCTAAGACCACCAGTTTTCCATTTGGGTGCCCATGAGGCCCAGAGAAGATGACTACTCTCAGCATCTCCAGAAGAGGATATGACCAAGCCAATCAATCCAATGACTACATCCAATGTTCTCTGGCCATGATGACTGAGTTCAGCATCTGGCATGTAAACTAGTGGGTAGCCCAACAAAGGGATTCTCAGGTCTGTCCAGGGAACGCTCATCAAGAAATTCTATTACTCCTCACTGTGTTGAGACATGATGTATGGAGCTGCTCTGGCCATCTGATTCCATAAGGAGCCAGCTTGAGGACAAAGCTGACCCACTAAAGAAATGAAGCCAAAAGCATTGAGGAGCTGGAGCCCTAATGATATGATAAACTTCTGGATCAAGCCACACCTAAATGCAACATTATCTCTGTATTTTTCAGTTATCTGAGCCAATTTTCTTCATTCATTAAACTAGTTTGAGACTGTTTTTCTATTTCAGGATACCCAATCATACTGACATAAACATTTTGGTCTCAACAAAGCCTATACATCACCAAGTTGTCCTATAATTTCCTTAAACTACATACGATTTGCCCCACTCCAAAGATTTAGAGTGTGATATCCGAACAGTGTTCTTTCAACACTGAGATAAAATACATATCAGGTTTTGTAAACTGTGAACTACTACCAAAATATAAAATACGATTTTTCACAAATCAGTGAGTCATAAGGAAACTATTTGATCAGTTATTCTTTATCCGGGGTTAAGAAACTAATGAAAGCAATAGATCTTATCCCCCAAAATATTGAGTATACACATACAAGCAATTTTCATATATTTTTAGGGGATTCATAAACAAAACACACAGAGCATTTATGATCTCTCTAGGACTGATTTTCTAGGATTGGTTCTTAATTTGTGATCCATGAGTCCATGAGTTACCAAAACAGTTACAAATGACATACTATCTTAAGCATCAATGAGCTCTAATTCTTCTACTGAATATATTCTATCAAGAAAGTCCCACATCTACTCTATAGCAGGTTTCAGACAAAGCTCCATTACAATTAATATCGTAATAAGAGGTATTCTGCCAAAGTTCCATGCTTTCCTTCTGAACTTCATTTAGATCTCTCATTAAATTATTTCATAACACTAAGGATAACAATAAAGGAAGTGGTCTAGGTACCAGTCAGATCGTTTCTCTCTCACTAGGAAAAAGCTTTGGGTTTGATTCCACAAAATCAATTGGATTGATATAAAGTTCAATACTTGAATATAAAAATATAATTATACAGGGCAAGGTGGGGAAATTTTTGATGGGCATCTGAAACACAAATTGGAGTAGAAAAGACTAGAATAATTGAACTCAAGATCTTATTTGCAGTACAATTTTATACCCACTTAGAAGCAACTCCAGAGATTTCTGTGGCTATAGCCCTGTCTTTGAATCAAATAAGAGAAAGGAGAGGGAAGCAGGAAGATAAGAAGAAAAGAATGAGGAGGCAGGTTCAGTCTGGTGGGGAATAATTTCCATCCTTTCCCTACCTCAAACACAATAAACCTTGAGTCAGAAAAATCCTTGACACAAAAGAGCAACAATACATTGATGATCCAACTTTGTGGAAAGAGCTGGAGTTTGGGAGTCAGGAAAATCTTGATTTTGATTCTAATTCTGCTACCTTCTTGCCATGTAACATGGAGAATTTACCTAATTGATTTCTGTTTTTCATGTTTTTACTCTTGCCCTCATTCCACAGTCTATTCTCAAAATCGCCCTCCTCACTGTGCCTCTCTAGCCATTCCCACATGTGCTGGCATGGTCTTTCTTAATGGACTCTGTCTGTAACGATCTTCCCCAGACAAACACAGGACTTACTTCTTCACCTTCTTCAGGTGTTTGTTTAAATCTCACATTTCCATCGAGGCCTCTTCTGATGACCATATTTAATACTGAAACCTGGTCTCACCCTACTCCCTCACGCTATTCTAAGTGTTCCTGTATTTCTTTCTTAGCATATATCACCTTTACGTAGTATATGATATTAATAAATATGTGAACATCGTTTCTTATACTTTTCCCCACCAGATTATAAACTTTACAGAAATAGGAAAGTTTTATCTGTTTGATTCTCTAATGTATTCTCATCAACTAGATGAATGCCTAATACATAAAAGGGACTCAAATCAAAATATTTTATTTCGATTAATAAATAAATTAATCTCTTTAAGTTACTTCATCAAGAAATTGAACAGAAAAATGTGTTTTCAAAAGATTTTCTCTATATTAAAATAACATTTTTATTTGCCTAACAATGTCTACCAAATATTTGGTTAAGAAATGTTATCTTCGCTATTCTCCGCTAAGTAGTTTATTGAAGATTTGACAGGCTAATATTAATTCCATTTTAGTAACCAGATTTTTTCATTCACTGCCATCTTTGGTATTTGGGTGACAAAAATCCCACAAAATCAGGTGAAGAACAGTGTTAGATCTTGTTGATAAAGTCAGCATGTGATTATTTCAAGGGGCAAGCATGCTAGAATATTAACGTAAAGGCAGATCTGAAATGGAAAGATTTACTGAATAAAAAAGTTAAATTTAAAATGATGTGTTTTTAAAAGGATAGCAGTGATATTTGACCTGTGTTTAAGCTGAGCCCCCCTAATTAATATTACCCTGTGAGAAAGATGACAGGTGATCAACTGAGATATTAAGGAAACAGTTGTTAGAACCCAACTGGGGAGCTATTTGTGACCAGGTTTTCATTTGAGGAAATTCCATTTCTGGAGGGATAAATATTCTATGGCTTCCAGGAGAAGAATGAACAGTTTGTCTCCCTTTTCATATAATCATTTTCTTAATTCTATGCAAGGATGGGTCAGGATCAAAGGAAAGATATGCAACTCTTGATAATTAAAGAGTTCTGATATAGATTGGTCATATCCTTGGAAACTTGGTGAGCCAAAGGTAAAGTGTATGTTATTTATAAAATACCTCTAATTAATGTTTTTGTTGTTGTTGTTGTTTTTGGTGGAAAGGGTACATCTTAGTGAGATTTAGAAAGAGAAAGGGGGTATATAAAAGTCACTTCAAGAAAGAGAAGTATAGCATGTACAGGGCGGTTCCAGGCAGACAGAGGAGGGGAGAAGAAAGCATGTGAGACAAAGAGGCATGGAGTGGAGTGGAGGGAAGTAAAGCATGTGGCTGGAGCTAGTAGTCCCTGACCAGAATTATTTTTTCAAGTTTGTCAGCTTTACATCTGTGTGTTTAACTTTGCTTATGTTGACTATTGCCAAGCAAAGCAAAGGTTATTTTTTATAAAGTAGAACTTATCACTCTTTTCTTTTACTGCTTTATTTTTTTAATCATAATGAGACAGTTTTTCCCTCTCCAAGATTATAGCAGAATTTATGCATTTTTACTTAATACTACTATTATTTTATATTTCACATTTAAATCAATATAACAATTATTTTCTTTAAAAATAGAAATTTAGGAGGAAATAAGAACTGCACATGAGAAACTCACTTAGTCCTCCTATACAATACTGAAATGCAAATTGTATATCATCTATGTATGTATATATGAATGTATGTATGTAGAAAAGGGGAAACTAAAAGTCAGAGCAGTTAAGAGACTTCTGCAAGATCATAATATGCAGCTACTAAGCAGCAATGTGGCAGAGCCGAGAGTTCAGCCCACCTCTGATTCTAGAGTACTTAAACACCAAGTGATGCTGGGTTCCTGCAAAACATAGTCAGAAGAATATATTCATGGGGTCTGGAGAATGAGAATGAGTGATAGGTTGCACGACTTTCTGAAGAAAAGAGACACAAGAAGACAAATTAAGTCCTAAAGAATATTATATTGTTTGGTTTTGGATATTTCTTCCCACCAATTCAATGATTTATGAAAGTGATTTGTTATTTTAGTGAATCTAATAATTTGCCCAACAATTAAAATTTGTCATTCCCACTATTATCTTTCATGAATGTCATTTCCCTCTGTACATTCTGATAAGTACTACCTATGTTTACTTTCAATTGAAAAGAGAGTTTATGCATAACAAAACCTTGAAACTGATTTGAGAGCATCCGAAGGCATATCTCAAACTCCTGGCTTATCCATTGTGCTGAGAGTTTGAGTTGTAATAGATCATACATAATGCAAGAGCAAAAGAGTTAGGAGAAAGTTCAGCAAAAATAACTTGAACTTACATTGAGAGAGTGCTACAGCTGTCTCACTCTTTCATCACACAATTAAGCATCTCATTATCATTAGCTCTCTTTGCCAGTTTTGACAGTTTTCTTTTCATCTAAACACCACTTCATTCTCTGACCCAACAAATGCAATTTTGACCTCATTAACCTGGTTGGTGTTAACTTTGGAATAATAAGTTGAAAGTACCCTCCATGTGCATTGTGAGCTTGACTGTCTTTTAAATCAAGTAGTTGAGTTGCCTTGCCATGGTCAAAGGCTGTACCTTCCAACGAGGTCAGTGAGCATGCCTTTGGGACCCAGAGTCTGGGTAAAGTCATGGCAAAGAATAAAGACATATGCAGTCTTTTGTATTAATAGAAAACCCTAGAAGCAAATGATCTTTTCTGTATTGGAAAGACCTCTGGCTTAGAAAATAGAGGATCCGGGTTCTAGTCTCAGCTCAGATATTAATTTACAATTGGATTTAGATAAGTCACTCAATCATTCCTTTGGCAGTAAAATAAAAGTATTAAATTGGAGGGTCTTAAGTCCTCTCCAGTTAAAAGACTCAATAAATTTGGAAGACAATGAAAAAAAGATTAAAGGATATTAAGCAGCAAAGTAGTATGATTTTATGTAGGTTTGAAAAAATTCATCCTCATAGCATTTTTTTTTTTTTTTTGAAACTTCTGTCAAACAAAATGGAAGAGGAAATAAAAGTACAGATTGGGAAGCTATTGAGTTTTTAGCCTTAGAGATAATAGAGCAAGTCTTAGTCTGTTTGGGCTACTATAACAAAATACTGTAACTGTGTGGCTTAAACAAGAGACATTTATTTCTCACAGTTCTGAAGGCTGAAAGTCCAAGAGCATATGTTAGCTGATTTGGTTCCTAGTGAGGGCCCTCTTCCTGCCTCGTAGATGGCCTCCTTTCTGTTGTATCTTCACAGGGAGGAGAGAGAGAGAGATAGCCCTCTGGTCTCTTCTTATGAGATACTAATTTCACTATGAAGAGCAGGACTTCATGATCTAATCCAATCCTAATTACCTCCCAAAGGCCCCATCTCCAAACACTATAACTTTGGGGGGGGGGGGGGAAGGAGGGCTTCAACCTATGAATTTTGGGGAGAAACAAGCCTTCAATCCAAAACACAACCTTACCCAAGTAACAGTGGGCATATAGAGGAGGGGACAGATTTGAGGGTAGTTGTGAATTTTTCACTTTTGGGGGAAGTTCAAAATGACAGCCATGTGAATTTTGTTGTTATAAGATTATCAGATTTAGCAAATAATGATGCAGAGTTCCCAGCTTTATTTGAATTTCAGATACGCAAAGTATAATTTATTATTAGTATATTTCACATGCAATATTTGGAAAATATTTCTATTAAAAACACTTGTTTACCTAAAATTTAAATTGACCTGAGCATACTGAATTTTATCTGTAAATCCCAGTCCTGGGCCATGTCTGGTTTTTGGATTGGGCGGCTACACCTGCACAATTATTTGAGTAAGAGTAGACAGAATAAGCTCTCACTCTACTACTACATAGGAAATGCAATGGAAATCGCATTCTCTGTATTCTCAGTCTTACAACATCTGCCAGACTTTCAGGGGGAGAATGAAAACCCACCTGTAAAATAACAATGTTTTGATTTTCACAGCCAGGTAGAATATTGAGGCCTATTGTTCACCAAATAATATTAATGAGAAATAGGTCGTGGGATTGTTTCCCTTGAGGTCCAGTTAGCATTGAAAAGAAAGGTTCATGACATTTTACAGCTGGAAGGGATCAAACTACAATTTCAAGCAATGACCTTCTTTTCAGATGGAGAACTGAAGACCCCAGGCAGTTAGGAGACTTATCAAAGGTCACACAGTGAGTGGTACTGATTCTGTGCCACCCACGGTGCTAAGTCAAATATAAGCATTTTATCTCTTGATCCTCACAATCCTGAGAGGTAGTGACATCATCACAATTCTCATTATGAGAAAAGAGCCTGCGCAAAGCTAATTTTGCTTGAAGAAGCACAGGAGAAATAGCAGAGCTGAGATTTGAAATAAGAACTTTCTGTATCCTGAGTCCCTTCTCCATTAATCTTTACAAAATATCTCATAACACCGACACACACACACACACACACACACACACACACACACACACACGCACACCACCCCAACCTCTCCATGAGCATAATATAGTTCTAGTGCATAAGGTAACTCTGAAGGGGTCAAAATATTACAAATGTCTTAATACAAATTCAGTGCTAAGATAGAATCAAACAACTTGTGATGGGCTCGAGTCTCATTCCCACACAGGCATATCCTTCTTCAATACCAAGGACAACACCAAAGTTAGCCTGTGACTTCTTGATTAGGACCTGCATATTCTATTATGCTTTTCCTAGTTCTGACTTCCACCTAATTAGCAAAGTTTTCAATGGAGCACTTGAATTTTAATGTCGCTTCCCTTTTTTAATTGACTACGTTTTAGAGCATTTTTAGGTTCACAGCAAAACTGAGCAGATAGTACAGAGATTTTCTTCATTACCCTTCCTGCCCTGTCAGCCCCACAGCTCCCTTGCCATCCCTCATCAGAGTGGTCCATTTATTATAATTGATGAACCTACACTGACAGGATATTATCACCCAAAGTCCCTGGTTTACATTAGGGTTCACTCCTCGTATACATTCTACGGGTTTTGACAAATGTACAATGACACATATTAATCATGATAGCAAATTTGACTAGAATTTGTCTTAGAAAATAGAGCATCTTTACATGCTATCAGAAATCTTGGGCCACAATAGAGTTAATGAAATGTCTGAGTAGGGATTCATAAAAACTTATAAAAGCAATCAGCACTAGCCCACAGCTGCAGCTTTGACAACAGCTGTAGCTTTGACAACTCCTGCTACATTTCTAAGTATTATTTTAAAATTTATTTCAGGAAATATATATGATGTTCCAATATCAAGTAAAAATAGTTAAACATATAAATAATGAATTTTCATGGGAGACCAGAATGAATCTAAATTGTTTCTATGATAAATATTAATTTGTTTTAATAAATACTCTCATTCACTACACACCTGTGAACATTGACATCGTAAGAAATAGACTGAATTTTATATTTACTAGATGTGGAAGGACGACCTTTTCATTACATTTTTTTTTCTTAAAAGTAAAATGATTCAACAAAGGAGGTTAATTTGTAGCAAAAATGATCTTTCTTAATCTAAAATTTCTTATGCTAAATGACTTAGGCAGTGCACTCTAGCACACTCATACTGGTCAGCTCACTTTGAGTATCTGAATGTAGCAAGAGACAGCTTCTTGGTACTGGTGTTCAAAAAAGAGCAGTTTAGAATTCTACCAGATATTTATAAAGAGATTTACTTTCTCAAGCTCCTTTTTTTTCCCCTCCTAAAACATCCAAAAAATTTTATTGAATTAAAGGCCGCATGGAATATTTGGAATACTCAAGAACTTGAAATGAACCTAGATCATGCTTTAATCTGTGGACTCAAGATATTGTGAATAAAAGAAAGAGCGATAATTACAGAATAGGAGTGCTAGTTGAATTAGTGGTGTTCATACTATCAGTTCAATTATTAACAGCCATTTCCAAGCCATTGAAAAGTCCCATTGATTATACCACCAAAGAAGAGCTCAGATCTTTCCATTTGCCCCCATCACCACTTCTACCTCTCCTGCCCAAATTTGGCATTTCCTACCTGGCCTCTGGTCATGGCTCCCACAGCCCCACCTAGCCTATCTCCCCTCCCCCAAACTGATTCCTTCTATGATCAGTGAGAGCTTTCTAAAACACATTTTGGGTCAAGTATCTACCTTCAATGGCTTCCCATTACCCTTTGAATGAAATAAAAAAATCACTCAAGCAAACTCTTTTATAAATGAGAGATTAGACTTTCTGGTCTGGATAGAGTTGGCTGATCTAAGACTGAGGGGTATCAAAACAAATGTTAGCTCACTAGAAGACGGATTATTCTCATACCTGAGGCAATAAGTAAAAGGGAACATGATTTCTCATGAAGTCTTTATCTTTGGAGGTATGAGGGAGACAGCTAGGTAGCCACCTATCAAGTGTGTTCAGGCAAAAGTCAAGAATGGAGAAGATAATTGGATTAAATTATTCTTTACTAAAGCGTGAAGTTTTTGTTTGTTTGTTTGTTTTGTTTTTGTTCGTAGTATTAAATAACTTTAACTAACTAGCAAAGTTCTCCTTCACTCTTCCTGAGTCCCATTGAGAAAAAGACTCAGTTTAGGGCTAGTATGACTATAATACTTCATATTTTTCCTTTTAACCAGGAGAATGCAGTCCTCAAACTCAGAGTATTTAATGGATAACCATAATTCACTAGAACATAATTACATTGTTATCTTCGTATTTATTTTGTATCTTTACCTTATATTTATGGCAAATATTCTGAATTTTCTTTTATGACAGTAATACAAAGTTTATTATTTAAATAAGTTTATTTGTGTAAAATGTCAGATGATTTTATGATATCAAGTCAATGAGAGTATAGGTGGCAATGATTATAGCAAAAATATGTAAAGTGGTATTTAAATAGTAAAGTTTGAGAAATGCTGAAGTAGATTATAAATGAATTAGCATAATTCTAAAATTGTATACCTCAAAGTGCAATTTCTCATGCTATAGGTATGGGGGGTGTGTGAGAGAGATATTTCTATTGGTACCACCTCTTAAAAATTTACAACTTAAATACATATTGAACACAATTCAATTAATTCAATTATATGAAAAATTGCTCAGAAGCTAGGTTCAAGTATATAACGGAAATGCACAAAATATTTATATTTTCAATGGGGGAGTCATACTTTCTATACATTTTCCCATTTGTAACCATTCATTAAAAGTGACTATATGTGTTTATTACAGAAACATTAAGACTTAACACTTTGAACAAATATGTCATACATAAATAAAATCGCATTAGTTATTTTTGACTGAGTAGTAAAAAGATACCTTGAGGAAGTTAAAATAAGCTACTTTAGTAAAATATATATACATATATATATATATATATATATATATATATATATATATATGTATATATTACAGACTGTATAATACTTAGGGTTCTCCAAAGAAAGAACCTATAAGGTGTGTGTGTGTGTGTGTGTGTGTGTGTGTGTGTGTGTGTGTGTCTGTTCTAAGAAAGTCATTTTAAGGAACTGACTCATGTAGTTGTGGGAGCTGGCAATTCTGAAATCCATAGGGCAGGCCAGCAGGCTGGAAACTCTATCTGAGTTGACATTACAGTCGTGAGTCTGAAGTCTGTCGGGCTGGTTAGCAGAGTGGAAATTCAGCAGGGATTTCTATTACAATCTTAGAGCAAAATTCCTTTTTTTTTCCTTGGAGAACCTCAGTTTTTGTTCTTAAGGCCTTTAATTGATTGAATGAGGCCCAACCCCATTAAAAAAGTTAATTTGCTTTACTTAAAGACAACTAAGTATAGCTATTATTCACATCTACAAAATAACCTTGACAGCAACAGCTAGACTCTTGTTTGACAAACAAATGGGCACCACAGCCTAGTCAAGCTGATATACAAAATTTAATCATTACAGACTCTTAGGAGAATATTCTTTTTTTTTTAAAGGAAAATAGATTAAAGGTAGGAGAAACACTGGCTTCAGACAGCTCTTATTCAGATTTCAAGTTTATATAACCTTGAATCAATTGCTTTAAAATCTTAAAACCTGTTTCCTTATCTGAAGATGGGAACGCACTATGTATAGTAGATGAACAGATTACAAGAGAAGTTCTTATAAAGTGTGAAGCATTGTGCCTAGAACTTAGTAAATGCTCAATAAATGGTAGGGATTATTAAGAACCAATATGCAGACACTCCTTTCAATTTGCAAGAACCATTTTGAAATCTATACAATCAACATTACTCTGAGTGAGGGAGAAAGGTGCTCTGGAATTATTTAGAATTTACCTCTTAAGAAAAAACCTTGGTCATTAATAGAGTACTAGCCTAGTTTCTACTTTTGTAAAACCTCATTTCAATCGACTCATGGTATATACTTGCTCATTACAACATCTAATATTTCAGCTTAACAGAACAATTTTAAAACTATAATGTTATTTGGAATGAGTTATATTGTATATTTTCTATTTATGTTATTTTACACATGTTACCTACATCTAATCTAGTTTATACTCCACTCAGGTCTTGAGAGTTTTATGTATTATATCTGGAATGTAATATATATATATATATATATATATATATATATATATTTCATTAATTCAGAAATATTTCAAAATCATTTTTTAACATTTTTTTATTAGTTTCAGGTGCACAAAACAATGTAATGGTTAGACATTTATGATTTATATCCCTCACACAGTGACAACCCACCTCCCCCCATCCACTACCCCTCTGACATCGCACACAGCCATTACATTTCCACTGTCTCTATTCCTAATGCTGTACTCTGCTTCTTGTAAATATACATATATATGTGTGTGTGTGTGTATATATATATATATATATATATATATATATAATTGTAGTTAACATTCACTGTTTACCTGAAGCTGAAGCTGAACAATAACGAATGTCATTTTGATTTTTTAATATTCAAAGTATTTATTCATGGAGTTTGGAATTGTTCACTTTTTTAAAAATAGCTTTTTTTGGTAAACATACTAAAATAAAAAAATATATGTAACCATAAAATACAAAAAAGTAAAAATAACAAAAATACAAAATTGTTTTACTTTAAAAATTATTAATATTGTTTACAACACTTCAGATCTTGTTTATATAAATACAAAAATAAATAATTGTATTTATATATTGCATGTGAATGGATGGATAGGTGATGGATAGATAAAGAAAAAAAGAGACACAAATAGTCAAACAGATAAAAGAAGGTCATTCCACAATAATTTCAGGGTAAATTTTGTTTTGTTTGAATTTGACAGATGAAGACAATATTGAAGAGTGGATGAAGTAATTGTTGAATTGCAAATATTCTTCACCATAAGAAATAAACTTTTTTAAAGTAACCCTTTAAATTTAAAACTGTGATTTAAAACATCAAGAGATAGAGCTTCCTCATTTTTATTAATACTACATGATTCATTATTGAAACATCCCTGTTAATTCGGTGATTTGGGCAAGAATGGTGAGTGCTGAAGATCAAATATAATATTGTTTACCTGTGTCTCAAGTGCATGCTTTGTCTCCCTGGCGCATAGTAGGTGCTGACAGATTTCTTAGAATGAATCAATGAGCATCTGGGTTGGGAAAAGAAGAAACTATTGTAAGCTGTACATAGTTTTGTTGAGCTGAATTTTTTACACTTAAATTGATCTCTAGGACTAATTTACCTTAGGGGGCCACTTGATATAGTGGGCAGAAATAGCTTGACATTTAGGATTTTCATCTTTTTTCTACTATTTTATACACATGTGACCTTGTGTCAATCAACTGAGCTTGTGAGAATTCCCTCAACTTCAAAATGAGGATCATCGGCAGTACTAAATTATATACCCTAGAACAAAGTCTGGAATATAAATAATTCTCAATAATTATCGTTTTAAAATAGTGCAACAGATGACCTGAACAAGTACTTATCTTTATAACTTAATCTATGAAATACCTTAAGATAAAGTTCTATTATATCAGAAAGTGTAGGCTTCCCAATGGGCTTTCTGAATTATGAATTGGGTGAACATCATGAATAATTCCAACTGAAATAGATTCATTTCTCTCTATACATTAGGGATCAAGAATTGTTTGTTAAAACAGCTCAGCAAAAACTTGGGATCCTACAAGTAGAAAGTAGCTATGTTTTAGGGATTGTTATTACAAGGAATTTATTATTTGAACATTCTGTGGAACATTTACAGACAAATTCCTTTGTCTATACTTGTATTTTACAAATATAGTGGCAAATGTCAGCAATTTGCATGTTAGAAATATTTTCTTTTATTTAGATTATGAATTAATTTGGTTACAAAATTATACTCCCCACATTCTTCCAAAGCTTGGCACATTTAGTGTAAATATGAGTTACAGAAAGAAGGTCCAAGATGGCAGATTAGGTAAACACTATGCCTACTCCCTCCCAGGATCACACCAAAATTACAAATAAATGATAGAACAATCAACCTCAAGAATCATCTGAAGTCTACCTGAACAGAACTCCTATAACTAAGGATATAAAGAAGAGGCAACACTGAGACTGGTAGAAGGGGAGGAGACACGAAACGGGCTGACTCCAAACCCACAGATAGCGGTTGAACACCAGGAGGGACACCTTGGTGGTGGAGGTCCCACCAGAAGAGAGAGGGGTGTACAATGATAAATAATTAAGAAAATAACCAATCAAATGTATTTTACCACAGTTAATAATTTATGGGATAAGAATTTGATTTCAGGTCTGGCTGATGGTAAAGCTCATTCTACTTTACTTATTTATTTTTCCTGTTGTATTATAAATATGTACGCCTTATGAAACCAGGGAATATATTCCTGTGTTCATTGTTGAATCTTTAGTGTCTAGCACAATGTCTGTCATGGAGTTATCATTCAGGTAAATACATATTAAATAAATATAAACCATTGTGGATATGGCATCTGTGATTCCCAAACGGGAATGGGTCAATGTGTTTGATGCAATGCTGCATGTAGGGTTCTTGGTCTTCCTTCCTTCCTTCCTTCCTTCCTTCCTTCCTTCCTTCCTTCCTTCCTTCCTTCCTTCCTGCCTTCCTGCCCTCCTGCCCTCCTGCCCTCCTGCCCTCCTGCCTTCCTGCCTTCCTGCCTTCCTGCCTTCCTGCCTTTCTCTCTCTCTCTCTCTCTCTCTCTCTCTCTCTCTCTCTCTCTCTCTCTCTCTCTCTCTCTCTCTCTTTCTTTCATCATCTATCTATCTATCTATCATCTATCTATCTCTATCACTAGCTCTGTCTCTCTTTCCCATTGTCTACCTGCCCACAGGCCAAATCGGTTCAGGATCTGGAGGGGAAGATGATGCTTAGGCTCCCCTGGAACCCCAACCCAGCTGAAACAATGAGTGACAGGGAGATGGTGTCCCATTATCAAAACAGGAACTTCATTATTTGTAAAACTGGATTTGAGAATGCACCTTGTGTGGCCAAAATTAGGCTTGCTCCTTTTTCTTTACCCTCAAATCCAGAATCCTAGGGTTCCTCTCTAGAGGAGTGTAGCCAAAAGCCCCTAGAAGACTTCAGCTTACTTCTGTCAGCAGGAAAGGACATGGACTGAATCGAGTCTACCAATAGGTACTTCAATACCATGAAGAGCGGGGGGCAAGTGACCGCAGACACCAAGGAAAGGAGCTTTAGAGGGACCACTGAATGATTCTCTTCAGTATTATTCATTCTTCTTCCAACAGTGAAAAGCATGTGAGGGGTAAAATGTACAAGGAGGTCAGATGCCTTTTCTCCAATGGGAAAGAGTCAAAAATCATGTCCTTTCCACAAGAATATGAGGAGGGAGGTATTATGTTTACCACTGTCCACAGTGAGATGAGAAACATCAGAAATAAAAAACTGGGGAAAGAGGACACCAGAGAAAAGCATAGGCTTATTTTGAGTGCCTTTTACAGGTAGGTGATCTGCACATTTCTCAGCTATTTTTGCCTCTTTTGTCTGTGAGCTAACAGAAAGATAGCATCTCAGAACTCAGAACAATCCAGTGCTGGTTGGTAAATTTAACTTCCTGTTAACTAAGATTTGTGTGATGCACTGGGCTTGAACAGCCAAATGCAGCGATCCCTTTAATTTCCACTAAGTATGATGAACAGATTTTTCAAGTGCAGCAGTTTGGGCCTGTGGGTAGGCAGGCACCACAAGATAAAGGCAGAGATAAGACAACAGAGGCCGGAAAAAGCAGCCTATAAAGTGTCTTTAACAAAATAGCTTAAAACCAGGAAATAATCGTCTCAGCCTGAGACAGGACTCAGGTGAATCAGAAGTGAGTATTAAAATAACAATCCATTTAGAAAATTAGCATAGAATTAACTGAAAAAAGAAAATTATGGCATAAACAGGTATTATTTAGATTTTCTTATGAGTTATCTACTTTACTCTTCAATTACATTTTTGTTCTTTCTTTAATAGATTTATTTTATGCCTAATAGATATGGTTGATGAGCAAAGTCTCCAATCAGTTTTCATCTCTCCCTGACCTCTGCGCCTAAGGTACCAAGTCTGCGTCTGTTATAATACTACTCTCTGTGGAAATTCCAGGAAAAAAGTCAAAGATTTTAAAAGAAATAGTGATTGAAGGGACAAATTTGAGAAATCCCAGGAAAAGAATCAAGGGGTCATGATGACTTGGGGTGAGGTGGAATTTGGGGGGAGGTTTGGAGCGGTTAAAAGAGGATGAAGGAAAATTACAGAATGACGTTCAGGGTTGGCTTGAAAAATGGCTAAACTATTAGTTCCGCCAAAATAGGATCTTCTAATCTGTAATCTTTGGCATATCCCTTGTCACATAAAGATGCTCAGCTGCTTGAATTGTTTTAATCAGTGTGTATTAATGCCAGTAAGGAAAACATAATAAAAAACTTGTTTGTAGTAAGAGGCAATGAGTTCAGTTTTGCATATGACAAAGTTAAAGTTCTTATGGGACCACGAAGGGAAGATGTCCCATTGATATGTACGAATGAGGCAGAAGGGAGATACAGTCTATATATGTAGATGTAGTGCTAATGAGTAAGCAAATGGTTACTGAAAGCAAGATAATAAAAAACAGAATATGTAACCTGAAAAGAGAAGAAATTATT
This sequence comes from Rhinolophus sinicus, assembly GCF_036562045.2. NCBI lineage: Eukaryota > Metazoa > Chordata > Mammalia > Chiroptera > Rhinolophidae > Rhinolophus > Rhinolophus sinicus. The sequence continues at coordinate 46,026,882 of NC_133759.1, forward strand.
GGACAGATGACATAGGAAACCAACATTTACTGAAGCGGTAGGTACCATACCAGAGATGTATGTCCTGAAAGACCAGGGCAATACGGTTTCATAGATTTTAAGGGGGTGAAATCACAAAAAAAGAGAGTACTCAACAACTGTGTATTTTACTGGATATAAATTATATATTGATAATTAAAAAACAAAACAAACAACAAAAAACCCTTAGTCCCAGAAATCTTTCAATAATTTATTTGGGTTTGGATTATTTGGTTTCTAAAGAATCACTGCTTCAGCTGGTGTGTTGAAACATCAGCAGCCTCTAGTGATTATGGTTGTGGAGAACTCTAGGATTTATGGACTAGATAATGTTTTTATCACATAGTACATGCTCAATAAAAGTGAGTTGAAATAAATCAAGTGTTCTTCAGTCATAAGGAAACAAATGCTTTGTGTGATGCTCTCTTAAGGCAAATCACTAACACTGAGTTAAAGTGAAGATCCGGGCATTATGCTCGTAAGACAATCAAGATAGTTTGCTTGAAATATTGATACATGGTACTATCATTATTTGCCAGCTGCTGTGGCATTTTGAGTTGTCAAGATTAGCATCTTTGCCCTCCCTTCCATGCAATTTATTGTTGTTCTGATAAGGGGATAGCATGCCAAGAGTTATGCTTAGGTCTGAATTTATGATTAGTTATTTCCTTCCATCTAGTAGTTTTTCTTAAAGAGTCAAAGTGTATATTTTTGCCTCAAAAGGTTGCCTGTAGTCTGGATTTCACATTAATAATCCTGAATCTCAATTTCTACTCTACCGCTCAGACTTACTTTCTCATTCTTGGCTATTGTTATCTCCTCATTCAGTGAGATCATGTCTTTTTCAGACCTAAGGATCTTGAGAACTCTGCTGAGTACACAACACCAAGTTCTGGGTTTTGTAGAAACACAGGTTTAATAAATAATTGCTGATCTGCCCTCACAGTTCTCAAAATCTTTCATGCTTCCATTCACCAGATTTCAGAGCTCTCTCGAAAGCCCAGCTCTCCCAAATTACTTTACGTACCCCCAAATTTCACCTAACTTTTGTCAATGCTTCCTTCATCTCTACTCCCCTTCTACTCCACTGGAGAAAATAAGTTTCTCTAAATTCTTCATTTATGACATGCTTTACATCTAATCATTTCAGCAGAAGCAAATATCCTAAGAGGGAGGGATTCACCAAAAAGGAAGAATTAGGACCATTGATGGATTATATTTGTGTGTGTCTTTGAAATTCCAATTCATTTTCATTTTCAGCTCTTTGTTATATCATGTGATGAAATGCAATATCAATATGTTTAAAATATAAGTTTTTCATTTGTGACTAACTATAATTTACTGAAGCTATATTTGCGTGTGCGCACGCACACACACACACACACACACACACACACACACACACACACAGCTATGTTCATAGTGCCCAAATCTACCATATTTCAGAAGCATGCACATTTTTATATTGAAGCTGTTATACATTACCACACTGTTTTATTTATTTTACTAGGAAACACAAAAAGAAAACTTTTGGCTTATAATTAAAGGAAAGCTAAATAAGAAAAAATGTATTTTAAAATAATAAAAAGATATATCAGAAGAAAAAAAAACAAAAAACAAAGAAACATATGAGAGGTGCCCAGGAACGCTAGAGCTCTATCAAGGAGCACTAGCGCACGATGTAATGAACACTAGACTCCAGTTAGATTTCTGCCACATACTCTTCCTGTGTTTTTCGTGATTCATAAGAATGCTGTCAGGATCAAATAGGATACCATATCTAAAAATGCTTTGTAGAGTGTTATGTTCTCCTAAAATTGTAGTAAATGCTAATTATTTAGATGGTGTAGAAAGAAGTATATAAATTGAGCTCCAGAAGAATTTTGTTCTATTTATTTGTTTTTCTGATTAGATTCTATACTATAACCCCATACATTATATAACCACTAATGCTCTTGTTCACTTTAGAATAAGACTAGGTATTTTTGTTCACAACCAAATCACATTGCCAATCCAACTCTAATAACTCAAATAGTTTGAAATTCAAAAACCTTTGGATTAGAAAACATACACAACTGTAACTCTAGCCATTGGTGCTGACATCTAAAATGAAAGTAAGCATGACATCTAACTTGCTTCCTCTTTGCACTATTGCTTAGCAAATGGCCAGCACGGGGTTTCTTATAAATAGACTACTTTTGATGGCATAAATTAATGGATAAATGCATGACCAAATGAATGAATGACATGCAGAAGTTATGGCACATAGAGGCAATGAACACACTGGGTGATTAATATGTATCATTAGGATGTTGTTAACAGTTGCTTGAAATGCCCATCTCAAACTTCATTATCTGGCAAACTCCTACTCATCTTTGAAGGATGAACAAAAAACAACTTCCAATGAAAAAGCTTTTCTAACCCCAGGTGGAAAGGAATGGCTTACTGGGAACGATGTCTATATTTCTGCAAGAGAACCTACCCCACTGCATGACAACTGGCATTGGCAGTTGGTCTGGTTAGACCCTAGACTCCCTGGGGGAAGGGTTTGCATTTCTGAACACAGAGATCCTGGGACTATCCCTGGCACATACAGAAAGTCTTAATTAAAAAGTATAGAGTCAGTTGAATAAAAGACTGCTTTAAATTTTATTTGGATTCTTTACTGAATAAAGACATTAATAATTTGTGCTTTTGGGGGGAAAAAGACAGAAAAATAAAACCCATCAATCAAATACTAAGCTCACTAGAGTTGCCAAGGAAAATAGTTCAATGGGCAGTTGTAGCACAGCTGAGAAGCAGACATGACCATTTATTTTTCTTCCGCATTTAAAACATTTGAGGTTGCCATTCCCAGTAAAATTGTCATAAACACTTACATTTATATAAAATGAAAAGCCAGTTTGTGTTTTCTTTCTGCAATTTTTGACTTATAGTAAGATTATCCAAGAAAGCCCATTCACTGGACCACCCTGCCTTTTCTTCCTAAAACTGGAGATTACCAATTACCTTTTAGTAGGTCTCCCTAGTACGTGGGCACTAAATTATGAGAAAGTCCCTCCCCTTCTCCCACAGAACATAAATTCTATGAGGGCAAGGGT